>NC_069804.1:149971196-159971196 GCF_027406575.1 Nycticebus coucang | reverse complement strand
ACATACAATCTACCTCTTACATGTATGTTAATCCTTACTCACTAGTCCAAGCTGTTACAATCCAGTTCCAGCAACTTCCCTCATTCTCTATTCTAATGTCTTTATAAGCACCCTGAATTTTCTTCAATTCCTAGAGCTCAGCGTGCCTCTACCTCTTTTCACATATTGTTCTTTTTTCAGGGAATACTTTTTTCCACCCTACCCCTAGCTGGATCTTAGGCTTTAGGTCTCGATGCAAATTTCACTCTCTTAGGAGGACCTTCTCTGAATTTTAAACTAGGTTACGCACCTTTGCCATTTCTGTATTGTTTTTATCATCACACCAAATCACGATTACCTCTTTCATATTTTTCTCCTCTGCTAAGATCTACGCTCCATGAGAGCAGATCTACATCCCTGTTGTTTCCTCCAGATCCTCAGTACCCAGTATTGACAGGCAATATTTGCTAAAGAGGGAAAGGAAGCAAGTGAAGTAGGAATCTCAGCCTACAAATTCAGAGGAATTAGTGGACACTTTTGAAAGTACGTTACTCGACTTTTGGAACTCTTTTGAAGATATGTGACCTCTTTTGAAGGTTTGTGATTCCACTCCTCTGAATTCCCTCCACTTGTTTTAAAGCCACCATACTCAGAATGCTCATCTAACATGAACTCTCCCCTACTCTGAGTTAGAGTAGGGAGAAGCTTTCAAAAACCATGAAAGGCTGCCATTAAGTTGCAGAGAAAAGTAGAGGTGGATGGTAGGTTCTCACCACTTCTCTTTGGGCTGTATATATTCTAACCACCTATATCAGTGGTCCCCAATCTTTTTGGCAATAGGGACTAGTTTCATGGAAAACAAGTTCCCCACAGTCCAGGGGGTGGAGGGTGGTTTTGATATGAGTCTTCAAACAATTGATTTATTATAAGGTCTGTGTGCAGTCCAACCCCCTCTGCTAACAATAATCTGCATTTGCAGCCACTCCCTCCACTCCCCAGTACTAGCATCACTGTCTTAGCTCCACCTTGGATCATCAGGTATTAGATTCTCCTAAGGAGCGTGCAACCTAGATCCCTCGCATGTGCAGTTTACAGTAGGGGTCGAGCTTCTACGAGAAATTAATGCTGCTACTGATCTGACAGGTGAGAGATCAGACAGTGATGTGAGTGATGGGAAGCAGCTGTGAATACAGATGAAACTTTGCTCCCTCTCCTGCCCCCCACTTCCTGTTGTGTGGCCCGGTTCCTAAACGCCATGGATCTGTACCAGTCCATGGCCCGAGGTTGGAGACCACAGACCTGCGTGATGAACTGGTGCTGATGCTTGGAGAGATCAATACGATCCAGTACATTTCCTCAAATTACTTAGAAAACGTATAATGCATGAGACATGGATTTGGGGGTAGCTGAGTAGTCCTGGCCCCTGGTGCTCTCTTCCCACCCTATGATGGAAGTACGTGATCCTAGACTAGGAAGTCAGAATTCTGTCTGGAAACATGCAGCGTCATAGTAAATATCTTCACAGCTTTCCCAGTGCATGAGTGTGGTCCCCAGAGATAGAGCTCTTAGGGGGCAGGACTGGAGTAATTATGCAAGAAATAGGAGCTGAGAAAAAAAGTATATAAGATCTTTGATTCTACTTTCTTATCATTCCTCAAGGATAATCATGCCATGTTAAATCTCGGATCAGAATCAAAGACAGGCCAAGGTCAGAGAAGCCAGGTACAATCAATATTAAACTCATGAAGTGGAGTCTCAGGGAAAAAGCTGCTGTGGTCATTGGACAAGGGGTCCAGGCAAAAAATTAATCATAAGTGATTAATTCATGATCCCTAAAGACAAATTATAGAGATTGTTCTTTACTGATATTTAGTGATATTTTTATCTTTCTGCTTGGCATCTTAATTACAATCATCTCATGAATAGTAGAGGATTTTTCAAGATATCAGTGAAACTCCCACTCTGTGTGATTATGTCTAAATCCTCCATATTCCTTTATGAGCATAATCTTAAATGGTTGCCAAGGTGAATCATTCTGCAAATGCCTGGGCTGGACAACCAGCCCTGCCTCTTTCTATTCATCATATGTACCATACTAATTCCTCCATCGATGCCTTCATCTCCACTGGCTTTACCCCAGCTCTTTTCCTCCTCCTCTTTAAAAATCGGAATCACGTATTTCCTTTAAGACATTAGATCTGAAAGTATCCTTAGAGCTTTTCAAAGGCAAATCACTCATTTTATAAATGAGAAAACTGAAACTCAGAGAAGGGACATGATCTACCTGCTGGTCCTGAAACCTACACTACCTAATTCCCCGCTTCTACATCAGCTCAGCAGGTACCAGTCATAATAACCCTTTTCCCATCTACAACTAGAAACATTTGAAAAATATTTCTAATTGGTTGTAAGTCACTCAAATCTGGGGCTATGTTTTATCAATAGATACAGTAAATGAACAACTACAATACACATAGGTACCTGCCCAGCAATTTGTTCTCCTTCTTTAAATAGCAAAATTTGATTGTGTTTGGGAAACCATGACTCCTCTAAACTGCTCTCTAATTATTTTCAATGTATACATTGCCTTCCCAATTACTTGTAAATTCTTTGATGACAGAGATAATGCTTTACTCTTATTCTTTAATCCTCACATTACTGGTAACTCAACTGATTGATTGAGTCATCCTAAGAGCTGTACATGTGTATAGGCCTGATTCATAACAGGAATCTGAAATTCAAATAGTGCCCAGCATAGAATACACTAATCTAGTAGACCTCAATAATTTATTTATAATCATGATAAAATATGTATGATTTATTTGCTCATTTTGTTGTGAACACTATTAGTATTGGTTTTTTGGTAAATGTAACATTTAATAAGTTTAATGAAGTCTTTTTTTTCCTTTTCTTTTTTTTTTTTTTTTTTGAGATAGAGTTCCACTCTGTCACTCTGGGTAGAGTGCTATGACATCATAGCTCACAGCAACCTCAAACTCTTGGATTCAGCCTCCCTAATAGCTGGGACTACAGGCGCCCTCCACAACACCCGGCAATTTTTAGAGACCAGGTCTCGCTCTTGCTCAGGCTGGTCTCGAACTCCTGAGCTGAAGCAATCCACCCTACTCAGCCTCCTGGAGTACTAGGATTACAGGCGTGAGCCATAGCCCCTGGCCAATGAAATCTTGAGTGGAGAACTTCTTTTGTAAATAGAAATTAATTTTTATCTTGGTACCTACTGAGATAAACTCTGTTGCTAAACTGTGCTCTTAAATATATTCTCTATTTTTCTTTTTTCGGTTTCTGGTGTTTCTTCTGTTCTTGGACTGTAGTAAATATCTCAGACACCTTTCCATGGGGACATGATTTAGTGTGTAGGTGTGTATTATAGTTCTCTTTGTCTTCAAACCTTGAATTTCATGGAACATACTTGAATGTATATTGCCCACATTGGGCACTTGCAAGTAGATCGCTGTTTATTGATGATTCACACGTAATACTTCTATCTCACTGCTCTGTTTTTTATTCTTACTGTCATGTCTAATTATTCTTTTCCTTCAATATTTTTCCATTTTCCTTATTATTGCTATATCTTGTAGTTTATTTATTTATTTATTTATTTTTCAACAGATCAGGTATTTATTTTTCAGTCATCTACCCTCTTCAATCAATTTTATCTTTCTTAAAATATCATATCAACCAGGTCCAATTAATGGCTCTCAAGCTGATCTTGGGGGGTCATCTGGACTTCAGTCTCACAAGGCTTAAGAAATCACAGGCTCAAGGGATCACAGACATGTTTTTGTTGCTATGCTTGTAAATAATGTTAATCACTTCGGATGGTGCTTGTGGCTCAGTGGGTGGGGCACCAGCCCCATATACTGAGGGTGGTGGGTTCAAACCCAGCCCCAGCCAAACTACAACAGAGGAATGGCCAGGCATTGTGGCGGGTGCCTGTAGTCCCAGCTACTCGGGAGGCTGAGGCAAGAGAATCACCTCAGCCCAAGAACTGGAGTTTGCTTTGAACTGTGTGAGGCCAGGGCACTCTACTGAGGGCAATAGGGTGAGACTCTGTCTCTACAAAAAAAAAATAATAATAATGTTAATCACTTCTGTCTATGTTTCCCTATAAAAGTCTCAGTTGTATGCAGTCCTGATCACAAAACTAGGAGGCTGAGAAATATAAGCTAAGTCTATGTCCCAGACAAAAAGGGGATGTTTTTTGGAGACCAGTCAGTATCTAACATACATGGTTACTCCCTTCTGTGACTTCACTGTTTCCTGAGCTAAGAATTCTAGCAAAAGATTTCTCTGTTTTTATTACATTTATAGAGTTTTCCTCACATGATTTCAGTGAGCCACAGCCTAGTGGCTATGACTCAAGTGCAATTCCTAAAGTGTTTTCCAGATGTCCAGATAGTTCATGACCGGGCTAATGATGACTGTCCCATATTCATTACATTCATAAGGTGTTTCTTGTGTGGGTATTCCGATGTACTCTGAGGTGTGATTTTTGGTGAAAATAATTCTCATGCTCCTTATATTAATAAGGTTTTCCTCTGAGTTCTCTGATGTCTAGTAAAACGTCCTTTCTGGAAGAAAGTTTTCTCACATTGATAGATCTTCTTCCCTGTGTGAATACCTTGACATATCTTGAGATGTGACTTTTGGTGAAAAGTTTTTCCACATGCATTCCTCCTGTGTGAGTTCTCTGACACAAGCCAAGGCTTGATTTCTTGTGCAAAATATTCACACATACATTACATTCATCTTTTCATATCCCCCACGGTTATTTCTTGGGCAATAAACACTGACTTATCACAGCCTTTTCCATATTCACTACATTTACTGATGGTCTCTCCCACATAAACTTTATTCCTACGTGTTGAAAATAATGCCTCTTTTTTTTTTTATTGACAGAGTCTTACTTTCTTGCCCTCAGTAGAGTGCCATGGCGTTACAGCTCACGGCAACCTTCAACTCCTGGGCTTAGATGATTCTCTTGCCTCAGCCTCCCAAGTAGCTGGGACTACAGGCACCCGCCACAACGCCCGGCTATTTCTTTGTTGCAGTTTGGCCAGGGCTGGGTTTGAACCCACCACTCTGGGTATATGGGGCCGGCATCCTACTCACTGAGCCACAGGCGCCACCCAACATTGCCTCCATGTTAATGGCTTTCTCTTCACCACTATATTCCAAATGTGATAGTCCAGATTTAATTTTGTTTAAAATGCTCATGATGTATGGGAGATTTACCAAATTATAGGCATCTAGATTCTCTCCAGACTTCATCTCATCATGATTACTCAGGAGAAAGATGATCTGATATGCATTAAACTCTTCTGGTCTCATTGCTGAACAGTTTCCATCATGTACATTCAGATTGGAGATATGGTTTCAGCTCAAATTACATGGCTTTTCAAATTGAACTCTCTCCTTAGTTGATGTGTTGCTGTTGGTGATTACAACTTTCCACAAATATCAACTGTGACTTCTGTGGCTTCTCTCAAGTAGGTCATGAACTATCTGGACATCTGGAAAGCTGTATTGGGGGTTCTACTATCCATGACTCTGACCTTGCTTTAACTCGAAAATGGCCTTAAATTTTGTAATGCAATGTCCCTTTTCTTTTTTATGATGATGTGAGATAATATTTAAACACTTTAGACAGCGGTTCTCAACCTGTCTTTAACTGTTTCAACCTGTCTTTAACTGCATTAAAGGGTCACAGCATTAGGAAGGTTGAGAACCCCTGCCTATGTCCTATCGAATTTACCAGTATCATTTCTCTTGTTCTTTGACATGGAGACTTATTCATTTTATTCTTGCTCTTAGAAACACATAGAACATTCTGGAAGTGTCTGAGAGAAAAGGTGAATAGAGTGGAGTTGTGAGACAGCTGGCATGGCTTGGTCCTAGTTTTTTTTTAAGAGACATAGAATCCAACCCCAAACTAGAGGATCAGCAGCAGAAGAGGACAGTGTACAGTTTTCAATACAATAAAAATGTGTAGTTTATTTTTCCTCTTTTTCATCAGTATTTTTGTATGGGCACAGTTCTAGCATATAAATCAGTCATTTTGCAGCTCTAAAAAATATCAAACCCTTCTTTTAGTTTTAAATATAATATAATATAAATAACATAAAATTTATTTATCATCATGATTATTTTAAGTGTACAGTTAATTAATGTTAAGCATGGTCACATTTTTGTGCAACCAATCTCCAGAACTTGTTCATCTTCCAAAGCCAAAATTATGCCCACTCCCTTTCCCATTCCTCCAGCTCCTAGCCACCACCATTATATATTTTTTTCCTATGAGTTTGACTACTATTAATTGATTTTTATCTTGGTACTACATATAAATAAAATCGTATAGTATTTGTCCTTTTGTGATTGGTTTGTTTATTTCACTTAGCTTAAGGTCCTCTGTAGCATGTATCAGAATTTTCTTACTTTTGAAGGCTGAATAATAATCCATTGTATATACATACCACAGTTCATTTATCCATTCATCCACTGACAGACTTTTGTGGTGCTCCCAACTTTTGGTTTTGTGAATAATGTCACTAGGAGCATGGGTGCAAAAACATTAAACTTTTTATTAAACATTTCATTAAGTAGATAAATACTTATAAGTGGATAAGATTCTTAGAAGCAGTCTTATTCGATGTAATATTTTCAAAATAAGTAAAAGTATTTGAGGTCACATGTTGTAGAAATTATAAACTTAATTGCAAAAATGATTAGGAAAATAAATGCTTAGAAAAGCCCATAATTCTCACTTGTGCATGTCAAAATTTATAAATTAATAGCCATGGTTTTTCATATATCACCAGATAATTGCATATTCATTAGCTGTTTTGATTATGTCAAAAACTATGCCCATTTGACCTCTGAAGAAATATGCTGCCTAGGTGTTTTACACACACACACACACACACACACACGCACACTTTTATAGAGTCAAGTAAAAAAAATGGGGGGGCTAATCCCAGTTGAGGAGCTCTGAACTGTTAGAATAGGTAGGGTTTAATAATTGAAGGAGGTTCCTTTAGAAAAATTATGAAGGGTATGAGGTTGGGGAAAATTGAGATTACAGTCATAAAAAAAAAAAAAAAAGCCAGAGAACAGGTGGCTCCAAACACAGATATAAAGGTATCAACAGATACACTGGAAGAGATGATTAACGTGGTAAGAACTACTGTAAAGGAAAATGAGACTCCCAAACCAATAGAGAAAGAGGAATGAAGTTTGGGGCATTAATAATAAAATTAAATGAGTAAAATGATGCAGTATTTCAATAGCAAATTATTAAAAGAATTAAATGGGTATTTTAGACCTGCAAGATAAAATATTTGAAATTAAGAATTCCCTGGATGGGCTTGGCTCCTGTAGCTCAGTGGCTAAGGGTGCCAGCCACATACACAGGAGCTGGCGCATTTGAATTTAGCCTGGGCCTGCCAAACAACAATGACAACTACAGCCAAAAAATAGCTGGCTGTTGTGGTGAGCACCTGTAGTCCCAGCTACTCGGGAGGCTGAGGCAAGAGTATCAGGTGAGCCCAAGAGTTGGAAGTTCCTGTGAGCTGTGATGCCACAGCACTCTACCAAGGGTGACAAAGTGAGACTCTGTCTCAAAAACAAAACAAAACAAAACAAAAAAACAGAATTCCCTGTATGAATTTAGTAGCAGACTGCATCCAGCAGAAGATGGTATCAGTGATCTAAAAAACAGGCTTATTGAAAAGTAAATAGAAAATGTAAATTGAAGTGCAAGAGGAAAAAGAATGTAAATATAAAAACAGTATATAAAAGAGATGTGGAATACCATTGAAGATCTAACAAGTATGTAATTGGAGTCCCAGAAGAAGAGAAAGGAGAAAATGAGACAGATGAAATATTGAAGAAAAGATAGCTGAGATAGTCTAAATGTGATGAAAAACATCAACTCACAGATTGAAGCTCAGTGAAACTCAGGCAGAATAAATATGCAAAAAATATTTATATGTGTATCGTAGTCAGGGAGCTTCTTTAGGAAAGAAATATTGCGTGGGATAAAAGGAAATATTCCATAATTCGAAGGCTGAATTCAATAGAAAGATATAATATTCCTAACTATGAATGTACCTAAAAACACAGTATTATATATACATACATACACACACACACACACACACACACATATATACATATGTATTTAGACAACTGCTGGAGAATGTCAATTCTATCAATTGGCTAGAGGTAATGCTGATTTATGATCCTTAAATATAGACCCTCATTTGAAGATTTGTCTCTTTGGAACAGAGACACCATCTCTGACAAATGGGCTGGGGTACACACACTTAATTTATTCCTTTTTCCTAGGCTATATTCTAATAGGTGGCCCTTTACAATATAGACAAATATTAAATTAATTTAGAAAAGGAATATAAGTGTTTGGGATGGAGCTAAGGAATCCTGTCCCCCAATGCTCACCTTTCTTGGTGCCAATCTTATATACTAGTGTTTCCTGACAACTTTGTTTTCGCTCTATCTAACTTTTACACGGTGGGGGGGAACAGACATTTAACATTTACAATGACTCTCAGCCATCTTAAATTGTTGGCAACAGAAGATACAGTCTGGGTTAAGAAAGCTTTTTGTGTTTTTTTTTTTTTTTTTTGGGGGGGGGACAGAATCTCACTTTATTGCCCTTGGTAGAGGGCCCTGGTGTCACAGCTCATAGCAACCTCCAACTCCTTCCTGGGCTTAGGCGATTCTCTTGTTTTAGCCTCTTGAGTAGCTGGGACTACAGGCGCCCACCACAACACTCAGCTATTATTTTGTTGTTGTTGCTGTTTGGCTGGGGCCGGGTTCAAACCCTCCACGCTCTTTATATGGGGCCAGTGCCCTACCCACTGAGCCACAGGTGCCACCTGGTTAAAAAACGTTGTGCTGTTTCCTTTCTACTTACAAATGGGCCAACTTGGGCCAACTTGGACCAACCACCTCATTATCTTTCTCTTTTCCGGTTTTCAGACCAATCGGTACACAATCTGATCTACAAGTTGTTGTTTTTTTTTCACCATACATTGGTTTTATAGACCATTTGACAATTTTTCGTCACACTGGTTAACATAGCCTTCCTGGCATTTTCTTAGTTATTGTGTAAAGATGTTTATATTCTACATTTAGTAAGTTTCGCATGTACCCTTGTAAGATGCACCGTAGGTGTGGTCCCACAAATTACCCTCCCTCCACCCATCCTTCCCCCTCCCCTCCCATCCCTTTCCCCTTTTCCCATATTCTTAGGTTATAATTGGGTTATAGCTTTCATATGAAAGCCATAAATTAGTTTCTTAGCACATAGTAGGGCTGAGTACATAGAAGGGCTGAATACATTTTTCTTCATTCTTGAGATACTTTACCAAGAATATGTTCCAGCTCCATCCATGTAAACATGAAAGAGGTAAAGTCTCCATCTTTCTTTAAGGCTGCATAAGATTCCATGGTGTACATATACCACAATTTATTAATCCATTCATGGATTGATGGGCACTTGGGCTTTTTCCATGACTTAGCAATTATGAATTGGGCTGCAATAAACATTCTGGTACAAATATCTTTGTTATAATGTGATTTTTGATCTTCTGGGTATATACCTAGTAGAGGAATTGTAGGATCAAATTGCAGGTCTATTTTTAGATCTCTAAGTGATCTCCAAACATCTTTCCAAAAGGAACGTATTACTTTGCATTCCTACCAACAGTGTAGAAGTGTTCTCTTTTCTCCACATCCATGCCAACATCTCTGGTCTTGGGATTTTGTGATATGGGCTAATCTTACTGGAGTTAGATGATATCTCAAAGTAGTTTTGATTTGCATTTCTCTGATGATTAAGGATGATGAGCATTTTTTCATATGTCTGAAGGCCGTGTGCCTGTCTTCTTCAGAGAAGTTTCTCTTCAAGTCACTCACCCAGCCTGCAATGGGATCACTTGTTCTTTTCTTGCTAATACATTTGACTTCTTTGTGGATTCTGGTTATTAAATCTTTGTTGGAGACATAACCTGCAAATATCTTCTCCCATTCTGAGGGCTGTCTGCTTGCTTTACTTACTGTGTTCTCGGCTGTGCAGAAGTTTTTAGTTTGATCAGGTCCCAGTAGTGTATTTATGATGTTGCTTCAATTGTCCAGGGGGTCCTCCACATAAAATATTCGCCCAGGCCAATTCCTTCAAGAGTTTTCCCTGTACTTTCTTCTAGTATTTTTATAGTTTCATGTCTTAAGTTTAAATCTTTAATCCAGTGAGAATGTATCTTAGTTAATGGTGAAAGGTGTGGGTCCAGTTTCAGTCTTCTACAGGTCACCAGCCAGTTCACCCAGCACCATTTGTTAAATAGGAAATCTTTTTCCCACTGAATGTTTTTATGTGGCTTGTCAAAGATCAAATAATGGTAAGTAGCTGGATTCATCTCTTGGTTCTCTATTCTGTTCCATACATCTACCTCTCTGTTTTTGTGCCAGTACCATACTGTTTTGATCACTATCGATTTATAGTATAGTCTGAGGTCTGGTAGTGTGTATCCTCCTGCTTTGTTTTTATTTCTGAGTAATGTCTTGGCTATTAGAGGTTTTTTCTGATTCCATATAAAATGAAGTATTATTTTTTCAAGATATTTAAAGTATGACAGTGGATCTTTAATAGGGATTGCATTAAAATTGTATATTGCTTTGGTTAGTATGGACATTTTAACAATGTTGATTCTTCCCAACCATGAGCATGGTATGTTTTTCCATTTGTTAACATCTTCGGCTATTTCTTGTCTTAGAGTTTCATGGTTCTCTTTATAGAGATCTTTCACGTCCTTTGTTAGATAAACTCCCAAATATTTCATTTTCTTTGGCACTACTGTGAATGGGATAGAGTCCTTAACTGTTTTTTCACCTTCACTATTGTTGGTATATATAAAGGCTACCGATTTATGAATGTTGATTTTGTAACCTGAGACGCTGCTGTATTCCTTGATCACTTCTAAGAGTTTTGTAGTAGAATTCCTGGTGTTTTCCAGATATACGATCATATCATCTGTGAAGAGCGAAAATTTGATCTCTTCTGACCCTATACGGATACCCTTGATCGTCTTTTCTTCCCTAATTGCAATGGCTAAAACTTCCATTACAATGTTAAAGAGCAATGAAGACAATGGGCAGCCTTGTCTGGTTCCTGATCTGAGTGGAAATTATTTCAGTTTAACTCCATTCAATATTATATTGGCTGTGGGTTTGCCGTAGATGGCCTCTATCAGTTTAAGAAATGTCCCTTCTTTACCAATTATCTTAAGTGTTCTGATCATGAAGGGATGCTGGATATTATCAAACGCTTTTTCTGCATCAATTGAGAGAATCATATGGTCTTTGTTTTTTAATTTATTTACGTGCTGAATTATATTTATAGATTTATGTGTATTGAACCAGACTTAAGACCATGGGATAAAATCCACTTGGTCATGATGTGTATTATGTTTGATGTGTTGCTGGATTCTGCTTGTTAGGATCCCTTTGAATATTTTTGCATCAATATTTATTAGTGATATTGGTTTATAATTTTCTTTTCTTGTTGGGTCTTTTCCTGGTTTGTATATCAGGGTGATATTTGCTTCATAGAACATGTTGGGTAGTATTCCTCCTTTTTCTATATTTTGGAACAGGTTGAGTAATATAGGTAGTATTTCCACTTTAAAGGTTGGTAGAATTCTGACTTGAAGCCATCTGGTCCCAGGCTATTCTTTTTAGGAATATTTTGTATGTTTGATGCTGTTTCAGAACTTGATATTGGCCTGTTCAACATTTCCACTTGATTCTGGCTAAGTTTTGGAAGGTGACGTGCTTCCAAGTATTGGTCAATTTCCTTCAGATTTTCATATTTCTGAGAATAAAGTTTCTTGTAATATTCATTTAGGATTTTTTTTATTTGTGAGGAGTCTGTTGTTATTTCGTCTTTGTCATTTCTGATTGATGAAATTAAAGATTTTACCCTTTTTTTCCTGGTTAGGTTAGCCAAAGGTTTATCTATTTTATTGACCTTTACAAAAAACCAACTTTTTGATTCATTGATCTGTTGTATAATCCTTTTGTTTCCAATTTCATTTAATTCTGCTCTAATTTTGGCTATTTTTTTTCTTCTACTGGATTTGGGATTGGAATGTTCTTCCTTTTCCAGTTGCTTGAGATATCCCAATAAGTTGTTAACTTCCTCTCTTTCCATTCTCTTTAGGAAGGCTTACAGTGCTATAAATTTCCCTCTTAGGACTGCCTTTGCAGTATCCCAGAGGTTCTGATAATTCATGTCTTCATGGTCGTTTTGTTCCAAAAATTTGGCAATTTCCTTCTTAATATCATCTATGACCCAGTTATCATTCAGCATAAGGTTATTTAACTTCTAAGTTTTTGTATGAGTATGCAGATTCCTGTTGTTACTGAATTCAACTTTTATTCCATGGCGATCTGAGAGGATGCAAGGAATAATTTCTATTCCTTTAAATTTACTGAGGTTAGACTTGTGACCTAAGATGTGATCGATTTTGGAGTATGTTCCATTCACTGATGAAAAGTATGTGTATTCAGTTCTGTTGGGATGAAATGCTCTGTAGATGTCTGCTAAATCCAAATGTTGGATGGTTAGGTTTAAATCTAAAATTTCTTTGCTCAGCTTCTTATTGGAGGATCTATCCAACACTGCCAAAGGAGTGTTAAAATCTCCAACTATTACGGAGCTGGAGGAAATCAAATTGCTCATATCTGTTAGAGTTTCTCTCATACATTGAGGTGCATTCTGGTTGGGTGCATAAATATTAATAATTGAAATCTCATCATATTGAGTATTACCCTTAACAAATATGAAGTGACCATTCTTATCCTTCCTTTCTTTTGTTGGTTTAAAGCCTATTGTATCTGCAAATAGTATTGCAATGCCTGCTTTTTTCTGATTATCATTTGCCTGAAATATGGATGACCATCCTTTCACCCTGAGTCTATATTTATCTTTTAAGATAAGATGTGACTCTTGTATGCAACAAATATCTGGCCTGAGTTTTTATATCCAGTCAGCCAACATGTGCCTCTTTAGAGGATGGTTTAAACCATTCACATTAATGGAGAATATTGATAAGTCTGATAAAATTTTGTGTATTGAGTTTTTCGAAAGTCCAATGGACATTTTTAATCCTTTTGCCACTGTGGAAGTTGGAGTTTGATCAAAAGTTTCTGAGTGAGTTTACTTCTGTGGTAGAGGATTGGGCTGGTCATTATGGAGGATAGGTCAGAGAATATCCTGAAGAACTGGTTTGGTTATGGCAAATTTCTTCAACCTATGAATGTCATTAAAGTATTTAATTTCTCCATCATAAATGAAACTCAGTTTAGCTGGATACAGGATCCGGGGTTGAAAGTTATTTTATTTTAGCAGATTAAAAGTTGATACCACCCTCTTCTGGCTTGAAAAGTTTCAGCAGAGACATCTGTAGTCATTCTAGTGTTCTTCCCTTTGTAGGTAATTGTTTTATTATGTCTGGCTGCTTGCAGCATTTTCTCCTTCATATTAACTTTAGTGAAGTTAATTATGATGTGCCAGGGGCATGTCTTATTCAGGTTGACTTGTGCTGGGGTTCTGAAACTGTCTTCTATCTGAATTTCAGAATCTCTTGTCATGTCTGTAAAATTCTCTTTTATAATTTTATGGAGAAGGGCTCTGTGCCTTGCAAGGCCACTTCTTTGGTTTCAGGGATTCCAATGAGGCAGATATTACCTTTCTTTGAATTATCCCAGAGCTCTCTGAGAGAATGATTCATTTTTGCCCTCCATTTCTCTTCCTCTTTGATAGTTTGGGAGCCTTCAAAAGCTTTGTCTTCAATGTCAGAAATCCTTTCTTCTGCTTGCTCCACTCTGTTACTAAGTGATTCTACTGTATTTTTCAGATCTTTGAGGGCTGCAAATTCTTGCCTCAATGTGTCAAAATCTTTGGTGGTTTTGTCTTTAAATTTGTTGAATTCTCGAGACAACTTTTGAATTGCTCGTGGAATTTCTAATTCCAACTTTTCCTCCATACTATTAATCTTGTTTGCAATTCAAATTCTGAGTTTGATTTCTGACATCTCAGCCATCTGTTTATAAATGGAATCTTCAGTTGCATCTGCCATATCTTTCCTTGGGGGGTTGATCTGCTCTGGTTATTCATGATGCCATACTTTTTCTGCCGATTCTGCCCCATGATTATGTTATACCATTTGACTAGATGAGTGGATAAAGAGAAGTTGAGTTGGGGACTCTAGGAGTAGTCATTAACCAGCCCTTTGCCCAAAATCTGGGACTGGCATCTGTACCTTTTCCACTGGAGCTTTGCTAAGGACCCATACAATGTTATGGCCTGAGAAACTGGGGACCTCCTTGGTGTGGTGGGGCTAAGTGGCTCTGTCTTGTTTTCAGCTGGTCTCTGTCCTAACCTAGTGAATCAGTTACTATGGGTTAAAGTCTCAGCTGTGGAAAAATATCAGCAATTAAGTCACCCCGCCCCCACCCCACAGGCAACAATTGGAAAAGGAAAATCAAACCTTCCCACAACCACACACCACTTGGGTAGTTTTTGGGCAATTGGCCCAGTTCAAGAGGTCCAAATCGATTATCTCAGTCAGCACCAGTCTCAGGTGGGAGAATTTAAAAAGTCTCTGGCAACTAGATCACAAGGGGTCTGCTGACAGCTCAAATATGACTCACCCTGGTGCTCCGTGAGGTCAGGCGCACCCACCCAGCAAATAGGTTAGTCTGGGAAGGTTGATGTCTCCTTCCCCACCTTGCACCTCTGTCACACCATGACCCGGCCTACGGGTCAGTTGACAGGGATACCTGGAGGAGGGGGTGAGAATGGGAATGGGCAAGGGGCATGAAGAATGGAGACAAGACAGGAGTCTGATCAAGTCTTGTTTATTACAATGTTATCTCAGGGTATATAAGTGTGGGTGAAGGAGGAGGTTTGCATCACCAGGTATCCAAGCAACCTGGCTGCAGCACCTGGCCACAGCAGAAAATTCCCACCGGCAAGTTTCCAAGTTTTGCTTGCATGATTTATGAGAAGAGGCCTAGCGTTTGCAGGAAAATAGAAACATAAGTCTGTTAGTATGGGAAATGGCACTTGGCCTACAAAATAGATGCTGTGGTGTCAGCCTTCCACAACACCCAGTCACTGATAATGCCACAGGGCTGTGACCCAGTTGCCTCCAGTGAGGAGATACTCCAGGGGTTTGCACCTGCCTGAATCACAGGGAGATCTATGTCTCCTCGGCCAGGCCACTGCTCTCTGCCACTATCTGGCAGGGGGAGGTGAGGTCTGACAACCTCAGGTGCTTAATGGAGGCTGGGTCTGTTCACTCACTTCCAGCCCCGCCCCTGATGTTACTGACAGAACAGAACAACTTCGTAGAATTTGTTTCTGTACCAGCTATATTCCCCCTCCAGAAGAGACGCTTTTAGAGTTCACAGAACCTGTGCCTCAGGCCTTTCTCTGCTGCTGCCCAGTCTCAGGTGCCGTTTGTATTCCAGCAGCAGGGTTAGCTGTCAGTTCCAGCCTCACCTACCCTCCTTTGTCTCAGCTAATTATCCCCTGTGGGCTGTGTGTGTCCCAGGCTCAGTAAAGCAGTCCTCAGGGTCAGCCCCGCCCTGGGAATCTGCAGGTGTGGTACGTGTGTATGCTAGTCCCTATGCTCCTCCCAGGCCGGTACTGCCTCAGACAAACTCTTTACTCACAGGCCTGCATTTCCATCCCAGATCTGTTCTGCCAGTGGCTGCCACGGGAGAAGATGCCTCCTCTGGTTGCCCAGAGAGACAGGAGGTGTGACTCCAGAATATCCAGAGGTGAGCCCTATTGTTGCCAAAAACAGCTGCTGCTCTGTGGCTCGGGTCACTGCCTGTCCTGTATGGTTCCCTCTCAGCTGACCTTCCTCTCCTTACTTGCGTGCCACAGAATCAGCACTGGCCAGCAACAGTCCATGTCCTGTCCACAACTCTCAAGAAAATACCCAAGAATCTGGACTCCTGGGGGACAGGCTTCTAGACCTCAGAGTGAGAGTGGAGGAAAATGCTTGTAGTTCAGAATTGCAGGTAGAGAATATATACAGTTTTATACAGTTTTATGCCTGGCAGGAGAGTGCCATGGCACCCTAGTAGGGGAAGTAGGTCCAGTTTTTAGAGGGTCTGTCCTGTGGGATATAATGAGAGGACTTTTGGACTCTGCTTGCTTGTTTGTATGGAGTACTCTGAGCTGTTCTCATGAGGGAGGGGACTCTTGTCTGCTTGGCAATGGATTTTGTACCTTTTGTTTGTATTCTTGGGGTCACAGCTCGCCTCAGCAGGGTTGATGCGCGTTCTTCAACCTTCTCTTTTGGCGCAGCTCCAATTCACCAGGTTACTTGCTAAATTTCTGTCCTTTAACTCTCCTTCTGGATGGGAGCGTCTGTCAAAAGCTGGCTTCAGTCAGCCATCTTGCCTCCACCCCCGTACAAGTTTTAATAAAACCAGTTCAACCTGAGGATTTGAAAATTCACAATAAATATTGCCTGCTTCCTGGTGGGAAATGAGGGGATCCTCTTGCTCTACATTTCATTTTAATGCAACAAATTTTATATTTTAGACACAGTACATTCTGGACACTGGTTTTGTTTTCAATGTGCTTTAGCCAGGACTCTTTCAGATGCAGGCAACAGAAACCAAGGTCAAAATAGCTGAAACAGACTAATAACTTAAGGTACGTTGACTCATGTAACTGGAATGTCCAAGGGCAGATTTGGCAAAGCTGGACTCAGGTACTCAAAAATGTCATCTGGATTCTCTTTTCATTTCCTAGCTATATTCATCTCTATATACTGTTTAGTTTTGCTTAGCCAGATTCTCTCCATTTTGTAGGAAAGGTAGTTGCTGGCAGTTCCTTGTCTGTACTTTTACAACTCTAAATCCACAAAGTAGGTGGATGTTTCCTCCCCTGTAATACTCATAGAAAATCTCAGAAAATCACATTCTACTAGCTTTTTTTCTATGCCTCTGGTCCATACTTCACAGTCTTTGCAGATCCATTCTCTTCTTTTCTAGGCATTCAATTGTTGGAGTTCCTCGCAGTTCTGCCCTATTAAATCTCCCCTTTACCTTATACTTCTCAGGCACCCTCTCTAGGTGATCTAATCCACAAGCTTCAATTACATCTTTTTTTTTTTTTCTAGACAGAGTCTCAAGCTGTAGCCCTGGGTAGAGTGCCATGATGTCACAGCTCACAGCAGCCTCAAACTCTTGGACTTAAGTGATCGATTCTCTTGCCTCAGCCTCCCAAGTAGCTGGGACTACAGGCACCCACCACAATATCCAGCTATTTTTTTCTTGTTGCAGTTGTGTCATCATTTTAGCTGGCTTGAGCCAGGTTTGAACCTGCCAGCCTCAGGGTATATGGTCGGCACCCTACCCACTAAGCTACCGGCCATGCCTATTCAATCACATTTTTTTTTTTTGCAGTTTTTGGCCAGGGCTGGGCTTGAACCCACCACCCTCAGCATATGGGGCCAGCACCCTAATCCTTAAGCCACAGGCACCTCCCTCAATCACATCTTAAGCGTCCATCACTCCCCAATAAAATCTCTAACCTATACCTCACCTGTAAGATCCACTTGATTTATCCAATTTGATGTCTTCAACTCTTTAATGTAACATGTCCACAAATCTAGTCCTCCTTGAATAGGGTACCATTCAATGATGGTGCCTATTATCATTGAATGGTACCCCATCCACTCAATTCCTCAAGCCCTAAATTCTAAATATTATCCTTGACTCATCCCTGTCCTTTACCCTCCTATGTTGAATACATTATAAATTTCAGTTAATTTTATTACCTAAATACGACTAAAATCCATCAAATCTTCTTTAAGTCTTTTGCCACTATCCTAGACTGATCTTATCTAAAGAGCTTCAAAATCCTTCTATCTTATCTTCTTGGGTCTTCTCTGGTTCCCTACAATACATACTCTAAACTACAGCTGGAGATCTCTTTTCTTTCTTCTTTTTTTTTTTAATCCCCCAAAGCAATATGTGATCATATTGCTAATTTCTTTAAAAATGCTTTAGAGACTTTACAATACTAAGATAAAGACCAAAGTATATAGTATGGTTATAAGGCTTTTTGTGGCTTGGTCTCTGCTACCCTCTCCAGGCTCCTCTCTTAACATTCCTGATCTTATATCTGAATCTAGTCACACTGATGTAATCCCTCCTATAATAGTTTGTGATGATCCCTAATATTTATCCCTGCTACTCTTTTGCCTACTTAACCCCTTCTCAACATTCACATCTCAGACTAAGTGCTAGTTCCCTGACCCATTTCACTACTTCCTAGTGTATCGAAGCCTTCTTTGTTAAGTGATTTTGTGGGACTTTTATTCTGTTTTCATTTGTATAGATACTTCATTGAGAACCTCATTACTTTGATAGAATTTTAAATTTTTTTCAATTTTTTCCCTGAGTTGAACTCTTATTTTGTTCCTTACTAGGTTTTTTGTTTGTTGTGTATCTATGTCATTTTTGTATTTCTACTTCAAGGTGCTTTTTGTATCTTTAAAAGCTTTTTTGAAGATTTATGTAAAATATATAAAAAGATATAAAATGTCTATAATATATATCTTAACCTTAAAAAGATTTCATAAATATATAATCAATTTTGGAGTATTATTTCAGTTTAATTTAACTTCATGGTTTTTTGGAGATATTTTTTACCATCAGAAATGCTTTGAATCATATTTTATCATATTTTACAGTAGTTTTGTATGGGTGTGGTCTCCTTTCCTATTTCTATTAATTTCATGGACAGGATTCCTAATTAGAAAATGGTCTTCTGTCAGTTCTCTCTCTCTTTTTTTTTTGAGACAGAGTCTCACTTTGTCACCCTCGGTAGAGTGCTATGACATCACAGCTCACAGCAACCTCAAACTCTTGGGCTCAAGCGATTCTGTTGCCTTAGCCTTCCAAGTAGCTGCGACTACAGGTGCCTGCCACAGTGCCCAGCTATTTTTAGAGACAGTATCTGGCTCTTACTCAGGCTGGTCTCCAACCTGTGAGCTTAGGGCAATCTACCCGTTTCAGTCTCCCAGAGTGCTAGGATTACAGGCATGAGCCACCTCCTCCAGCCTGGTCTTCTGTCAGTTCTGCCCTCCTCTGTGAAGTTTCCTTTATGAAAGGTAGTGTTGGTGCAAGGGAGAGAAGGAGGAGTTGATGGGTCTTGTTTTCCTTTCTTTTCTCCTATTTTCCCCTTTTCCCTGCACAGCATCATCCCCTAAAGGTGCTAACATTTCTCTCTATATATTGTTCTCCCACTGGAGTATTTGAGGCTGCCCATTTTGGTCTCACACACTTTTAAGCCCCTTTCTTGCAGTCAGTGTTTTGAATTGCTAAGCCCCAGTGTTCATTATTTTATCAATTAATGTTCACTGTTCACATTCTGGGTATGTTGTTTGTCAGTGTCTCATTTAAGTCCTTTGGTCACATCCACTATTTTTCTTTTTTTATTGTTGATATTTTTATTTCAGATTAATAAGAGAGTACAAATGATTAAGTTACATTGTTTGTGTTTCTTAAGTAAAGTTTGAGTTATGGTTGAGCCCTTCACCCAGAGGATGTGCTGTATACACTTACACTGTGCCCATTAGGTAAGTTTTCAAATCCCCCTTCCTCCTCCCCTCTCCCCTTTCCCTCCTTCTCCTTACCCCCTTTGTTTAATTGTTTTTTTCTCTCCTGTGGGTGTATAGTTGTTTATCTATTGGTTTAGTAAAAGTACTAAGTACATTGGATACTTGCTTTTCCATTCTTATAGTACTTTACTAAGAGGAATGTTTTTTAACTCCATCCAGTTTAACACAAAGATGTAAACTCCGTCTTTTTTATCACTGAATAGTATTCCACAGTATACATGGTATACATATACCACAGTTTATTAAGCCATTCATGAGGTGACGGGCACTTGGATTGATTCCACATCTCAACTATTGTGAATTAGCTGCAATGAACATTACAGTGCAAATTTCCTTATGGTGAAATAGGTTTTTATTTTCCCTTTTGGGTAGATACCTAATAACTGGATTGTGCGATCAAATGGAGAGTTTACTTTTAGCTCTTTGAGGATTCTCTGTACTTCTTTCCAAAGAGGTTGTATATTTTGCAGTCCCACCAACAGTGTAAAAGTGTTCTCTTCTCTCCACATCCATGCCAGCATCTGCAGGTTTGGGAATTTGTGATGTGTGCCATTCTCACTGGGGTTAGGTGATACTTCAGGGTGGTTTTGATTTGCATTTCTCTGATGATCAGGGATGATGAGCATTTTTTTCATGTGTTTGTTGGCCATTCATCTTTCTTCTTTGGAGAAGGTTCTGTTATTGTCTCTTGCCCACTTATAAATGGAGTTGCTTGCTATGTTCTTGTTGATTAATTTGATTTCTTTGTAGATTCTCCTTTTCAGCCCTTTGTCAGATATGCAGCATGCAAGGACACTGCTATTAGAAATGCTACCTTTTCCTAAAAATTTTTGCATTCTGTTTGTTGCCATAATATATAAAAGCAATTGCTTTTTTATGTTGATTATATTGTGAGCCATATTGATACTCTATTATTTGTACTAATTTTACATAGATTCTTTTTTATAGTCTATGTAAAAAATCATATAAATTGTAAATAACGATAATATGATTACATCCTTTTCAATTTGATTTGCTTCAGACTTCTGTCCTTAAGTTGATGGCTTTAGGATGTAAAGCGATGGTTTTATTTCATTTTCCATATAGATAACCAATTGTCCCAGTTCTTTTTATTAAACAACTAAATCTTCCTTACCCAATGATTTCAATGCCTCTGTCACATACTGAGATTCTATATACACATGTTTCTGTTTCTGGGTTTTCTGTTATTTTACATTGATTATTTTATGTATCCCTTCACTAAAACAAGCACTAAATTTTCTTAATTAGTATAGATTTATAAGTTTTGAATCAGGTAGGGCATGCCCCCTTGATTTTCTTCTTCACAAGTGTCTACTCTGTTCTTGGCCCATTGCTCTTACATGTAAATTTTAGAATATACTTTTGGGAATTTTGAGAATGGCATTGAATCTATGAATATGTTTGGAGACAATTGACATATGTACACTAGTAAGCCTCCATATTCATGAATAGAAAATACCTCTTCATTAATTTAGGTATTCTTCAATGTCTTGAGGAAGACGTGTATAACCTTCTCCATAGATGTCAAGTACTTTTCTGTTATATTTACACCTAGGTACCTGAGAACATTATTAATATAATAAGTGTCTTTTGTTTTTATTTTATTTTATTTATTTATTTTCATTATTAAATCATAGCTGTGTACATGAATGCGATCATGGGGCACCATACACTGGTTTTATAGACCGTTTGACACATTTTCATCACGCTGGTTAACATAGCCTTCCTGGCATTTTTTTTAGTTATTGTGTTAAGACATTTATATTCTACATTTACTAAGTTTCACATAATAAGTGTCTTTTGCTCAAATTGCATTTCCAAAATGCTTATTGCTTGTAATGAAATTATTCTATGTACATTGTTAATATAATTAGCTACATTGCTAAACACTATTTTTATTTCTAATAATTTGTGCATTCTTTTAGGTTTTCTGTGTAGAAAACCATATAAAATGCTAATAATAGCACTTTTGTTTCCTTTTTCTTCATTCACCTGTCTTTAATTGTAATTTTTTAACTGCATAGGCTAGAAATTCGTATACAAAGTTGAATAGAAGTCAAGATAATAATTAGCCTTATGTCATTTCTAATATTAATCTGAATTTTTCTACCTTTCTCCCATTAAAAAGAAAATGTTTCCTGTAAATTTTTGCTAGGTTAGGAAGTTCCCTTCTATTCCTAGATTGCTGAAATTTTGTTATAAAAGGATGTTTAATTTAAAAACAAATTATGGGTTCAGCACCCGTAGCTCAGTGATTAGGACACTGTACACAAATAACCAGGGTTCGAGCCTGGTCCGGTCCGGCTAAACAACAATGACCCCCCCCCCACACACACACACAAAAGAAATAGCCGGGTGTTGTGGTGGGCACCTGTAGTCCTAGCTATTTGGGAAGCTGAGGCAAGAGAATTGCTTAAGCCCAAGAGTTTGAGGTTGCTGTGAGCTGTGATGCCACAGCACTCTACTGAGGGTGACATAGTGAGACTCTGTCTCAAAAAATGAATAAATAAATATATTCAAATTATGGATAGTTTTGTCAAATTCTTTTAAGGATAACTCCTTTTTTGAGATATAAAACACACAAAATTCTCTCTATTAAAGGTTCCAATTCAATGCTTGGCAGCATATTTCTGAGTTTTGCAACTATCACCTGTATTTAATTTTTTTTTTTTTTTTTTAGAGAGAGAGTCTCACTTTATCGCCCTTGGTAGAGCACCACGGCATCACAGCTCACAGCAACATCCAGCTCTTGAGCTTAGGGGATTCTCTTGCCTCAGCCTCCCAAGTAGCTGGGACTACAGGCGCCTGCCACAATGCCTGGTTATT
Source organism: Nycticebus coucang (assembly GCF_027406575.1). NCBI lineage: Eukaryota > Metazoa > Chordata > Mammalia > Primates > Lorisidae > Nycticebus > Nycticebus coucang. The sequence continues at coordinate 159,948,616 of NC_069804.1, read as the reverse complement.
TTTTTGTTGCAGTTTGGCTGGGACTGGGCTCGAACCCACCAACCTCCATATATGGGAACAGTGCCCTATTCACTGAGCCACAGGCACCATCCAAATTTTAGAACATTTTTCCTTGTCCCAAAAGAAAAACAGGTACCCATTATCAGTCACTGCCCATTGAACCTACTTCCCAGTCTCTGGAAGATGCACTAATCTACTTTTTGTCTCTACGAATATGCCTCTTCTTGACATATCGTATAAATGGTATGATACAACTTGTGGTCTTTTGTGAATGGCTTATTGAACTTGTCATAATGTTTTCAAGTTTGTTCATGTGGTAGCATGTATCAGTCCTCCATTCCTTTTGATGGCTATATAATTCATTGTATGGATATACCACATTATGTTTACTGATTAGTTGATGTATATTTGAGTTTTGTCTACTTTATGACTATTATAAATAAAGCTGCTACAAGCATTTCTGCACAAGGTTTTCTGTGGGCATATGTTTTCATTTCTCTTGAGTATATAACTAGGAGTAGTATTGCTGGACCGTATGGTAATGCTATATTTAACCATTTGAGGAACTTCAAAACTCTTTTCAAAAGCAGCTGCATAATTTTACTTTCTCATTAGCAATGTAAGAGGCTTCCTATTTCTCTACATCCTTGCTAACACTTTTTGTCATCTTTTATTATTATACCAATTCTAGTGGGTATAGATTTAGATCTTATTGTGCTTTTGATGCGCATTTCTCTAATGACAAATGATAGTGACTAATGATACTGAGAATCTTTCATGTTCTTATTGGTTGTCTGAGCATCTTCAAAGACATGACTATTCAGTTCTGTTGCTCATTTCTTAATTGATTTGCTTTTTTCTTATAGTTAGGGTATTTATTCACATCACAAATACAATCGTAACTTCACAGAAGGATGCACAGTGAAAAAAATAAATTACTTTTTAAATCTTGCTGTTATACACAAAGTTAAAACGGGATTAGGTCTGTGTCTTACCCCTAGGATAGCTCAAGCTCTGGCTACCTCTTCCTTCAGCACAGCTACAGATGGATCTTTGCACAAATAACCCCGCCATTTATTCCCTCTATAAGGGAGAGGTGGAGGTTTGGTTTGAGTACAAGAGACTCTTTTTTTTTTTTAGATGACCTAATCTGGTGGCATATATATATTAACTTTATTCAAATTAATATGAGGTTACAATATTTAGGTTACATTGTTCTCACTTCCAGGATAAAGTTCTATTTGTAGAAGAGCCCCTCAGCCAGGGGGCGTGTTATACACCCTCACAATGTGCACAGTAGGTGAGATCCTGCCCTCCCTCCTTCTGCCATACGTCCTCCCCCCCTCCCACCCCCTGCTACCCTGTAGCCCTGAACTGGACTATAAAGTGTTTTATTGTTCTTATGAATATGTAATTGTTTATATATTGATTGATTCGTTTTTAATGTTGAATTGTTTATATCTTCTAGACACAATCTTATCAGGGATGATTTGTAAATATTTGCTCTCATACTGTATGTTGACTTTCACATTATTGATGGTATCATTTGAAGTAATAAGGTTTTGACTTAGATAGAATTCAATTTAACTATTTCTTTCTTTTGACATCACGTTTGTGATTTGCTATTGTGTTTTCATTGAAGAGTTTTATAATTTTAGCTCTTACATTTAGGTAGTTGATTTTACTTTTACTTTTGACGTATTTGTGTCTTTGAATTTAAAGAGTGTTTCTAACAGACAGCATATAGGTAGATCATGTTTTATGTATACAGTCCATCAATTTGCATATTTTGCTTGGAGTATTTAGCTTTTTTTCATTTAATACAATTCCTGATAAGGTAGGATGTTGCTATTTGTCTTTTATATGTCTGATGTCTTGTTTGTTTTTCTGTTCTTTGATCACTGCTTCTTTGAGGCTATAGATATGTGCAAACAAGTTTAGAATTGCTATATATTTCTATTGACTTTAGCCTTTTACTCTATTGTGATGCTCTCTATCTTTAATAATGCTTTTTTGGGAGGTGGAGCAAGATGGTGGCCGAGTAACAGCTTCCTTACATCTGGGCACCGTGAGTCTGGGGAGATAGGACTCCAGGCATCTCTGGCTGGTGGGATCTGCCTATCATCACTCCTATGAGGATACAGGCAGTCAGCGAGAGACTTCTGGACCCCAAGAGGAGGACTAAAACAGTGGAAAACCGGCAAGTGGTCGCGTGTGTTCAATTCATCTAAACCCGCCCGCAACTTCCACAGGCACAAGAACTTAAAGAGCAAGAGGAAGTGAAAGGAAAATTAGGGCAAGGAAACAGATAAAAGAAATCACACATGAGGAAGAATCAGCAGAAAACTCCAGGCAACATGAAGAACCAGTCTAGAACAACCCCACCAAGGGACCATGAGGTAGCTACTGCAGATGATTCCACCTGTAAAGAAATGTTAGGAATGACAGAAAAGGAATTTAGAATACACATGTTGAAAACAATGAAGGAAATTGCTAATAAAGTGGAAAATAACCAAAAGGAAATCCAAAAACAGAATCAAATAAGAGATGAACGATATGAAGAATATAAAAAAGAATATGCTATATATATAGCAGACCTGAAGGAACTGAAACAGTCAATGAGGGAACTTAAAGATGCAATGGAAAGTATCAGCAACAGGTTAGACCATGCAGAAGAAAGAATTTCAGAGGTAGAAGACAAAGTTCTTGAGATAACTCAGACAGTAAAAGAGGCAGAAAAGAAGAGAGAGAAAGCAGAACGTTCACTCTCAGAATTATGGGACTTTATGAAGCATTCCAACATATGAGTTATAGGAACTCCAGAAGGGGAAGAAGAATGCCCCAGAGGAATGGAAGCCATACTAGAGAATATTATAAAAGAAAATTTCCCAAACATCACCAAAGATTCTGACACACTGCTTTCAGAGGGTATCGGACCCCAGGTCGCCTCAACTCTAACCGAGCTTCTCCAAGACACATTGTGATGAACCTGTCCAAAGTCAGGACAAAAGAAAAGATTCTGCAAGCTGCCAGGAGTAAGTACCAGTTGACCTACAGGGGAAAATCCATCAGAGTGACCGCAGACTTCTCTAATGAAACTTTCCAAGCAAGAAGACAATGGTCATCTACCTTTAATCTACTTAAACAGAACACTTTTCAGCCCAGAATTCTGTACCCTGGTAAGCTAAGCTTCAAAATTGACGGAGAAATCAAATCATTTATGGATATACAAACATTGAGGAAATTCACCACAACAAGACCAGCTCTACAGGAAATACTTCAACCTGTTCTGCACACTGACCACCACAATGGATCAGCAGCAAAGTAAGAACTCAGAAATCAAAGGACAGAACCTAACCTCCACACTGATGCAAAAGATAAAACTAAGCAATCGACTGTCACCAAATAAGATGAATACAATACTACCACACTTATCAATTATCTCAATAAATGTTAATGGCTTGAATTCCCCACTGATGAGACATAGATTGGCTGACTGGATTAAAAAACACAAGCCATCCATTTGCTGTCTGCAAGAAACACACTTGGCTTCAAAAGACAAATTAAAGCTCCGAGTCAAGGGTTGGAAGACAATTTTTCAGGCAAATGGAATTCAGAAGAAAAGAGGAGTTGCAATCTTATTTTCAGGTACATGTGGATTTAAAGCAACTAAAGTCAAAAAAGACAAAGATGGTCACTTTATATTGGTCAAGGGAAAACTACAACAAGAAGACATTTCAATTCTAAATATTTATGCACCCAATTTAAATGCTCCCAGATTCTTGAAGCAGACCTTACTCAGTCTGAGCAATGTGATATCTGATAATACCATCATAACAGGGGACTTTAACACTCCTCTTACAGAGCTGGACAGATCCTCTAAACAGAGATTAAACAAAGATATAAGAGATTTAAAAGAGACCCTAGAACAACTGTGCTTGATAGAGGCATATAGAACACTTCACCCCAAAGATAAAGAATATACATTCTTCTCATGACCCCATGGAACATTCTCCAAAATTGATCATATCCTGGGACACAAAACAAATATCAACAGAATCAAAAGAATTGAAATTTTACCTTGTATCTCCTCAGACCATAAGGCACTAAAGGTGGAACTCAACTCTAACAAAAACGCTCGAGCCCACCCAAAGGCATGGAAATTAAACAATCTTCTGTTGAATAACAGATGGGTGCAGGAAGAAATAAAACAGGAAATCATTAACTTCCTTGAGCATAACAACAATGAAGACACAAGCTATCAAAACCTGTGGGATACTGCAAAAGCAGTTTTGAGAGGAAAATTCATCGCTTTAGATGCCTACATTCGAAAAACAGAAAGAGAGCACATCAACAATCTCACAAGAGATCTTATGGAATTGGAAAAAGAAGAACAATCTAAGCCTAAACTCAGTAGAAGAAAAGAAATATCCAAAATCAAATCAGAGATCAATGAAATTGAAAACAAAAGAATCATTCAGAAAATTAATGAAACAAGGAGTTGGTTTTTTGAAAAAATAAATAAAATAGATAAACCATTGGCCAGACTAACGAGGAATAGAAAAGTAAAATCTCTAGTAACCTCAATCAGAAATGATAAAGGGGAAATAACAACTGATCCCACAGAGATACAAGAGATCATCTCTGAATACTACCAGAAACTCTATGCCCAGAAATTTGACAATGTGAAAGAAATGGATCAATATTTGGAATCACACCCTCTCCCTAGACTCAGCCAGGAAGAAATAGAGCTCCTGAACAGACCAATTTCAAGCACTGAGATCAAAGAAACAATAAAAAATCTTCCAACCAAAAAATGCCCTGGTCCAGATGGCTTCACTCCAGAATTCTATCAAACCTTCAAGGAAGAGCTTATTCCTGTACTGCAGAAATTATTCCAAAAAATTGAGGAAGAAGGAATCTTCCCCAACACATTCTATGAAGCAAAAATCACCCTGATACCAAAACCAGGAAAAGACCCAAACAAAAAGGAGGATTTCAGACCAATCTCACTCATGAACATAGACGCAAAAATTCTCAACAAAATCCTAGCCAATAGATTACAGCTTATCATCAAAAAAGCCATTCATCATGATCAAGTAGGCTTCATCCCAGGGATGCAAGGCTGGTTTAACATACACAAGTCCATAAACATTATCCACCATATTAACAGAGGCAAAAATAAAGATCACATGATCCTCTCAATAGATGCAGAAAAAGCATTTGATAAAATCCAGCATCCTTTTCTAATTAGAACACTGAAGAGTATAGGCATAGGTGGCACATTTCTAAAACTGATTGAAGCTATCTATGACAAACCCACAGCCAATATTTTACTGAATGGAGTAAAACTGAAAGGTTTTCCTCTTAGAACTGGAACCAGACAAGGTTGTCCTCTGTCACCTTTACTATTCAACATAGTGCTGGAAGTTCTAGACAATACAATTTGGCAAGACAAGGAAATAAAGGGAATCCAAATGGGAGCAGAGGAGGTCAAACTCTCCCTCTTTGCTGACGACATGATCTTATACTTAGAGAACCCCAAAGACTCAACCACAAGACTCCTAGAAGTCATCAAAAAATACAGTAATGTTTCAGGATATAAAATCAATGTCCACAAGTCAGTAGCCTTTGTATACACCAATAACGGTCAAGATGCGAAGCTAATTAAGGACACAACTCCCTTCACCATAGTTTCAAAGAAAATTAAATACCTAGGAATATACCTAAGGAAGGAGGTGAAGGACCTCTATAAAGAAAACTATGAAATCCTCAGAAAGGAAATAGCAGAGGATATTAACAAATGGAAGAACATACCATGCTCATGGATGGGAAGAATCAACATTGTTAAAATGTCTATACTTCCCAAAGCAATCTACCTATTCAATGCCATTCCTATCAAAGTACCTACATCGTACTTTCAAGATTTGGAAAAAATGATTCTGCGTTTTGTATGGAACCAGAAAAAACCCCGTATACCTAAGGCAGTTCTTAGTAATAAAAATAAAGCTGGGGGCATCAGCATACCAGATTTTAGTCTCTACTACAAAGCCATAGTGCTCAAGACAGCATGGTACTGGCCCAAAAACAGAGACATAGACACTTGGAATCGAATTGAAAACCAAGAAATGAAACTAACATCTTATAACCACCTAATCTTTCATAAACCAAATAAGAACTTACCTTGGGGGAAAGACTCCCTATTCAATAAATGGTGTTGGGAGAACTGGATGTCTACATGTAAAAGACTAAAACTGGACCCACACCTTTCCCCACTCACAAAAATTGATTCAAGATGGATAAAGGACTTAAATTTAAGGCATGAAACAATAAAAATCCTCAATGAAAGCATAGGGAAAACACTGGAAGATATTGGCCTGGGGGAAGACTTCATGAAGAACAGTGCCATGGCAATTGCAACAACAACAAAAATAAACAAATGGGACTTCATTAAACTGAAAAGCTTCTGTACAGCTAAGGTGACAATAACCAAAGCAAAGAGACAACCTACACAATGGGAAAGGATATTTGCATATTTTCAATCAGACAAAAGCTTGATAACTAGGATCTATAGAGAACTCAAATTAATCCACATGAAAAAAGCCAACAATCCCATATATCAATGGGCAAGAGACATGAATAGAACTTTCTCTAAAGATGACAGACGAATGGCTAACAAACATACGAAAAAATGTTCATCATCTCTATGTATTAGAGAAATGCAAATCAAAACAACCCTGAGATACCATCTAACCCCAGTGAGAATGGCCCACATCACAAAATCTCAAAACGTCAGATGCTGGCATGGATGTGGAGAGAAGGGAACACTTTTACACTGCTGGTGGGACTGCAAACTAGTACAACCTTTCTGGAAGGAAGTATGGAGAAACCTCAAAGCACTCAACCTAGACCTCCCATTTGATCCTGCAATCCCATTACTGGGCATCTACCCAGAAGGAAAGAAATCCTTTTATCATAAGGACACTTGTACTAGACTGTTTATTGCAGCTCAATTTATAATTGCCAAAATGTGGAAACAGCCTAAATGCCCACCAACCCAGGAATGGATTAACAAGCTGTAGTATATGTATACCATGGAATACTATTCAGCCATTAAAAAAATGGAGACTTTACATCCTTCATATTAACCTGGATGGAAGTGGAAGACATTATTGTTAGTAAAGCATCACAAGAATGGAGAAGCATGAATCCTATGTACTCAATCTTGATATGAGGAGAATTAATGACAATTAAGGTTATGGGGGGGGAAGCAGAAAGAGGGATGGAGGGAGGGAGGTGGGGCCTTAGTGTGTGTCACACTTTATGGGGGCAAGACATGATTGCAAGAGGGACTTTACCTAACAATTGCAATCAGTGTAACTGGCTTATTGTACCCTCAATGAATCCCCAAGAATAAAAAAAAAATTAATAAAAAAAATAATAATAATGCTTTTTTGCTTAATCTTTTATAATTTTCCATTAATGTTGCAAACTTGGCTTTCTCTTTGTCTACTATTTTGCCTGGTACATGTCTTTTTCCTGGTATATCTTCTCATAACCTATTATTTGAATGCTTCTGGGAAGGGTTTACTTTTTGAGGTTATTGATATGTTTGTAATTATGTCTGTCATTTTACTGTTTTGTTTCTATTTGAACTTCTTTATTTATACATCCTTCTCATTATCACTTTCCCCTAATTAAGTTATAGTACAATTATTACATTTTGTTCTTTTTCACATTCCAGTCATCTTTCTTATAAAAATTTATAATTTTTACAACAAAGAAAAAGTTTTAAGCTGTTATCATTAAAATTTTATTTTATAACACACACTAAAGTTAAAAATAATACCTTAATCTCCCTCCCCAAAAAACCACAAGGATCTCAGGACATTTTAACTCCAAGCAACTGTCCTCTCATTCCTACCAACAACAGCAACAACCTACATGCAATTTTGGTCCAATATTTTTTTTTTGATCATTTGTTAAGCCAACAAGTAAGACATAATATTTTATACACAAAATACTCACTTAGATGGATATACATGCTTACCATCAAATCTATTCAACATTTCCTTTTGCATAATCAGCTTTCTAAAGCATAATTTAAAAACAATAAAATGTACACGTACTAAGAATATAGTTCAATGATTTTTGACAAGTATGTACACCATTGTTGAAGACACCACCATGTGCACATTTCTCACACCACACCAACCCCGCCAATAGCTGTGGAGAGCATAGTCAGCAGACAGCCCCCACTGTCAGCTCCTTTGGGTTTTTCTTCAGGTGCAGAATGCCATCATAGTCAAGGTCACAACTTCCCTCTGGCAATTTGTTTTGAAGGACTTAGAAAGGCAAGAATATAACAGCTGAGCTATTTCTACCTGATGTGGGACACTCTCACAGGCCGTCTTTCCTCCCTTTCTTTGTCCTCAGGTTGACAGAGGTTTTATTTTACCTATGTCATAGTTCCACAACTTGTACTCTCTACTTTCTCTTTCTTAGGTACTGATTCCTAATAAACAATTTATGCTCCAAATTCAGAATCTTCTCCTTGAGAGCTCAACGTGCAACACTTACGTAATCAGTACCATCACCAGCAAACAGAACATTTCCAACACAAAAGAAAACTCTTTCATTCCCTTTTCCAGTCAGTACCCATTATTCCTACCCCTCATCTAGGTAATTGTTTTCTGTCACTATAAATTAAACTTGCATTTTCTGGAGTTGCATATATATGGATTCAGAAAATATGCATAATTTTGTGTCTGGTTACTTCCATCGCCATAATATTTTAAAAATACATCCATGTTGATATGTATATCATAGGTTATTTTCTTATTTATTTGTTTATTTATTTATTTTTTGAGACAAGGCCTTTCTCTGTCTCCAAGGCTAGAATACAGTGACATCATCATAGCTCACAGCAACCTCAAACTCCTGGGCTCAGATGATCCTCCTGCCTCAGCCACCCAAGTAGCTGAGACTATAGGTGTGTTTTACCATGCCCAGATAATTCTTTTTTTCTTTATTTTTTACAAAGACGGAGTCTCACTATGTTGCCCAGGCTGTACTTAAACTCTTGGCCTCAAGTGATCCTACCAACTTGGCCTCCTGAAAAGGTAGAATTACAGGCATGAGCCACCACATCCAGCCAAGTTATTTCCTTTTTTAGTGCTGAAAAAGATTCCATTGTATATACACTGTAATTCGTTTTATCTAATCACCTGTTGATGGACATTTGAGTTGCTTTTTGTTCAATAAAATGGCTATGAACATTCATGTTTAAATCTTTGTGTGAACATATGTTTTTCTTTCTCTTGGGTAAATCACATAGTGACTATTTTCAAAGTAGTTGCACCATTCTCCAATCTGATAAGCAATGCATTTTGAGTTCTAGTTGCTTCACATCTTCACCAACACTTAGCAACATCAGTTTTTTAATTTTACCTATTCTAATGGATGTGCAGTCATATGTCTTTGCTGTTTTAATTTACATTTCCTTCATCACCAATGATTCTGAACATTGTTCATGTTCTTATTGACCATTTGTACATCTTATTTTGCAAGGTTTGGATATTTTTGCCCATTTTAAGTAGGTTATTTTTCTTCTTAAAACTACATACTCTGGACATAAGTCTTTTGTTAGATGTATATATTTGAATATTTTCTTTATATTACTTTCCTCAATGTTTTTAACAGTGTCTCTTTTAAAGAATAGTAACATTACTTTTGATATAATTAATCCATTTTATCATTTTTATACAATTAATGCATTTTGTGTCCTAAAAAAATCTTTGTTTACCCCAAGGTCACAAAGATTTCCTCCAAATTTATCATCTAGAAGTTTGTTGTTTTTTTTTAATTTTTACCTTTTGTGTTTTTGTCTATGATTCATTTCAAGTAAATGATTACATATGGTTAAGAGGTAAAGATTGAGGTTCAACTTTTCCTTCAGTTGTTAAAGATGATCCTTTTCGCACTACTCTTGTGAATTCAGAAATTCTTCCCAGAGCCTCCAGAGGCCATATTATTGGATCACTATTTTTTATTTAATGAGTTCCCTATTGATGGACATTTTCATGTTCTGCATGTATGGCTAGAAAAATGCTGCATATATATCTTTGTATCCTCGTGAAAGCATCCCTTTAGGAAAGTTTCTTAGATGAGTCAATGCTGAATCAAAGTATTTCCACATTTAAGATTTTAGTAAATTTTGCCAGATTGCTTTTTAAAAGGTTTGTATCAATTTACACCAGTAGGAACATTGAAGTTTAAAAAATATTGTGGTTTATCATAGAGAAGAGGCAAAAATAAAATCATATATAGTATACTTATGAAACTTTCTCCAATTCCAGGCACACTAAAGAAGTAGATTTATACCTCAGAACGTACAGTTCTTATAATTGTTACTATCTGCCAACTTTCCAAACTGAGGTTATTATTGGGTAGTACTCATTCATTTCTAGGGGAAGAGCCTTTTGAGGAAGACACTAGAATGGTACCTCTGGAATGGAAGATGCCATGTGTAGAAAATCAAAATAGTCAAATTGTTTTTGGACCCCATGTTTGAGGCCAATGTTCTCCACATTTCCAATGTATTTGTAACAGAGACATATTTCTTGAGACACTAACTAAGACATTTAAGAGGAAGGAGACATGTAGTTCCAGGCTGGCCATATTTCTTGATACTTATTACAGGCAGAAGAAGTTTTTGCCTAGGGTGTGGGAAATATCCTTCAAGGAAGCCACAGCTAGGGTATTGAAAACTCAAATACTATAGGGCCAGGCAGGTATTAAAAACAAATGAAATGAGCCACATGAAAGAAGGCTGGGAACTGTGCCAATGTGGAGAGTGCACACTCCTTTCTAAATGGAGAATTTGCTACTTTAGTTAATGGTTGTTATGAGCTAATGAGGGCCCATTGTTGTGAGAGATTCTAACAATCTGAAATTTATTAAACATGTTTTGATTTTTAAATGCAGATGATGAGTTTAAATGTTTTAAAACACTGAGAAGATCAACACAAAATATTTATGCAGGCTGTTATTTTCCCCTTTGAATTATTATTTTTTACTTTTGCTATAGATAAAGGGAGTCTATATTAGGTTGAGGTTGAGTTTTGCTCAACTTCAGTGTAAGCTCCACCTACCTCTGGAATGAGAATGTCTGCCTTCCAAAATCTTCCAGATAAAAACAAAACTACCTGTGGAAGAAGAAGAGTGAAAAGAGAGATGACCAAAGTAACTTAGACAGTCCTAGAACTCAATGGGGGCTTTGTGGTAAGAGAACAGATCTTGGCATGCATCCTAACATGGGCTTTTCCTTCTTTTTTCAAGGAGTTTGGCAGTGGGCAGCCCAGGGTTGGCTTGGTTGCTCAAGATTAGTCCTGACTCTGATCTTCCTCTTCTGCCACTCTTACTATTTGGCTTTTTCCCCCATGAGTTTAAGATAGCTATTATAGCTCCAGGCATGGCATTCATGCTCCATGCAAGGAAGAGGGGGAAAAAGACAAAACAAAATGCATATATCTGTCTCTACCTTCTTAGGAGAAAATAGCTTCTCCAATAGGCTTATCTATAAGACTTCTGTTTATATTTAGCTGGCCAGAATCCTGATCCATGTTCACCCCTAGGCTGCAGGAAAGGCTTCCCTGAATAAAGAGTTCTGTTAGGAAAGAAATGGGAAGTGGATATTGAGAGGGCATGACCCATGTAAGTACACAGGACAAGTAATTCTAGGGTAAACCTGCTGTTATATTGTTCCCATGATTATGCTCATTTTCTATAGGCTGGATGCATCTGAAACCAGAATCTACCCCCGTCCCCAAGATTCAGAAGCTATGATGTAACTGAGGAACGTCAAAATAGCAGAAAAATATGTGGTCCACATCTCCATGATCCTCAGGAAAGTAGGCCTTTCTTTTTCTTTAGCCTGGACTTGATGGTTTTTATGAAAAGATGGCAAGATAATCAGGGTATGGGCTAAGCACAAAGAGTGAAGGAGACTTAATTCTTTGCCATAGCCCAAATTTAAGACTAAAGAGTGGCTAATGATTTGGACTAGGAAAAAAAACTATTTATGAAAAACACTGTCAGTTTTGATCCAGCTACTGCCACCTAAATAGGATAGAGTACACTGCTCCACCAGGAGTCTTATCAAGGCCACCTCTGCCCTGTTTAAAACAAATAAATAAAGGCTTGGATGAGCCCCAAAGCGAGCCTTTGTCTTGGCTCAATTCTACTGCCTGTTCAGTGCTATCTGGCATTTGGAAATCTGATTTAGTCATTTCATCCATCATTTCATTATTGATTGGTTCATTCAGAAAATATTTGAGTAGTTACTCTATGCCAAGGAGCTGGGTGCAAAGTACCTCTTGAAGTTAAAGGAAATGCTTCCAAGGGCATCATTTAAAAGGGGAAGTCTTAAGCGAAAGAGAAAGCTTTACAGAGACAGTAAAAATGTTATGGGGGAAGACTACAGGAAGGTCCTTGTGGGAATCTAATTTGAAAATCCACTGTAGAAACTTGAGGATGGCAGGGTCTGCCAAATGGACTCTTATTTATAATCAGCTATCTAGCAGAAAAAGGAAAGGGAGCCAGGCATGTTGGCTTATGCCTGTAATCCTAGCACTTTGGGAGGTCAAGGCAGGAGTATTGCTTGAGGCCAAGAGTTCAAGACTAGACTGGGCAATAACTAGACACTCTCTCTATATAAAGCAAAATAATTAGTTGGGCATGGTGGTGGGCACCTTTAGTTCCACCAGCTCTTGGGATGCTGAGGCAGACCGACTGCTTGAGCTCAGGAGTTTGAGGTTGCAGGTGACACATCAACACCCTGTCTCAAAAAAATGAGAGAGAGAGAGAGGAATAGGAAGTGGAGGAAGGAGACTTAAAGATCAAAGAGCAATAATACGTCTGGAAGAGGAAGAAATGGTGAACCATAGAGTCAGGAAGTCAAAACATCCAGGGCAGAGAGGTTGGAAGGAATAGTCTTAGAATGGCATGGACAGGTGGCATATAAAATGTTCTCTCAAACACTCCACGGTGAAATCATCCCACATCACTCATGAGGACCATAAAGTTGAAGGTTCTGTTAGGTGTGAGGAGAGGACAGCAAGAGCTTAAAGTTGTAGTCTCTTGAATGTTAGACAATTCATATTTGGTCAAGAAATCTGAAATCACTGTGGTATAATAATTGTTCTCTAACTTTAGGAGTGGCAATACAGAAGCTTGGAAATAGAATCGAAGTACCAGAATAAGAGCAAAACTACAGAGAACGCCAATTCATCACAAGAAAGAACCTCCTGGAGTATCAGAGAAAATAAGAGGCCTCCTCAGATGGGAGAAGATGTTTCAGTAATTAAAATCTGTGAGGCTCAGAGCCAAATATACTGGGATTTTCTCTAAAGCCTTTAGCTGTTTCTGAAGCTAGATAGGCATGGAGAGGTACATCTCATGTATACTAATTAGATTATGACCCTGCATTTGTAGATTATATATTTTGCCTCTATACGAAAAGTCACATCATCCACGCAAACATATCTATGCATATGACATTTGAAAAACTTTTTTTGTCACTTTAATACATGCCCCCACCCTTTGGGTTTCAGTATTTGTGAACCAATTTTAATGAAAACTTTTTCTAGAGCCAACTCTATTAGAAAGACTGTAGGAAGCCTTCTAAAATACACTTTTTAGGGATCTCCTACAGGATAGAAGGAAAATGAGGTTTTCATTCTTCCTTGATTTAGGACTGCTTAGCTTTTTTGATCCACTTTTGCTCTGAGAAGAAGATGGAATAGAAATATTTTTAAGTTCTTAAGAATCTGTATGTTATAAAGCCTCTCAAAATAAAAGCCTATTTCAAATAAAAGTTATTTTGTTAAGATACTGAAGCTGAAACAGGTTAAGGAGAGGGAGAGGAATCTGGAATTTCAGAACCAATGTATTGTTTTGTGGGCTTTATTCTTGCAAACAGTAAAAGGGTCTCAATGTACAATGGCTTTCTTTTTGTTTGTTCCTTCTTGAAGAAATCTTAGTGTTAGGTTTGGTGAGTGGACACTTCCTAGCTAGTAAACATACAGAATTGAAGTAATAAAGCATTTAAACACTCAGGGACCACACTCAGTCGATCTAATCCACCCACACACCATGTGTCTACCTACCTTCAAGACTATGAGAAAAAGGCCCAACAGACCCACTTGACTTGTTTTTTTCTGGCTGTCACTCTGATCCTATCTCATACTGATACGAGCCCACAACTTCCATGTTGCCACTGGTCCTTGAATTTTTTCATTGGTATTGAATTGATCTTCCTGTTTGATGTTCTCTATTGTGTTTTAGAGAGGCTACTCCAATTTTAGTTTGGGTCCCCCAGAAACTAACTCCTCAAACTAGGCACCTCTACACAGCTGATCCTGCTCTTACTGTAGGTGCATAGTAAGGAAAATGGGGTAGGGTCCAGACACCTAGTTGCTCAGAAGCCACAGGAACCGAGGCTAGCAAGTAAATACAGCAGGCATGAAAAGTGTTGGGCCTATCCACTATTCCATTAAACTTCCAACCCAAAGGATCACTTTGTAAAATGGAAAACTAATTAAGAGTGGGAAAGATTCTATCATCTTCTTGCTCCTGCCAGATCCCAAGGCCACTCCATCCATCAGTAGTAAATTGTAGTCTAGGTTACTTGATCTTGGGAAGCTAAGTGGAGTCACGCAACTGTTCATCCTAAAGTGACCATAGGGTGCTAGTATAGAGTGCAGAAACGTAGGCCTTCTCACCCTCTCTTATCTTCCCTATCATCAATCATCCTATCAAAAGACCTGGTTTCATCATGAGGGTAACAAAAATCTGACTTTTTCCAAGAAGGGCTTTTAGGTATTTACAGGCAATCTACTGTTACATGTTTCACTGGTGGTGAGTTTAAAGAATAGAAAAAAAAATTTTTCAGTAGTGTTGATGGCAATAATTTTATTTATAATTTTCCTTCCTTGGCTTTAAAACATGAATCAAATATATCCAATATACCCTCTAAATAGGGAAAAGTTGTAGTAATTTTGCTGAGCAGAAGTTTTACTGCTACAGTAATTGTAAAAACACACCAATAATAGATTTTTTTTTTAAAGTGGTAGTATATTACAGTTGAATTTTAGTGCTTTGGCTAAAAGCCAGGAAAAAATTAATAAAAATCTAGCTGTCATCAGTTTTATATGTCAATATATAGGGTCTAGTGAGCAGGACAGATCAAATGTTTCTAACTTTAACTGATGGTGGAACACAAAGATTAAGCAATGATACTACCAGATGGCTGAGGGTTTAGAGAAGAGGGAAAAATACAATATACAATCTCTTATAGGTACAGTCAGTAGGAAAGTGCACATCAAAGAAATTCCATGGTAAGCAAGGGAAATAGGATTAGGAAAAGAGAGACCCTAGGACCCAACGGTTACTCTGCTAGTGCCACGAGGTCACAGACTGATAATCCTCTGTGGATATGGTTGGCAGGAGGAGGACGGGATTAAAGGAAAGAGAATTGTTAATGTAATAGGTGGGGTCAAAGAGCAGTACCAAAGAAATTGTCAAAATAATAGATCTGATTAAGCCTCTATCAATTATATTTCAGAAATATTCAACTTAACAAAGAATAAGTTGAAATTCCCTCTCTATGGAATTCAGCATGTGTGCCAGGCCTGGTTGCAGATGCTCTACATTATCTCTCATCCTCATACAGTCTGGGAGGTATTTTCACTCCTATTTTGATATCTATTCTATGTGTTGGAGACCCTACATTAATGTCTCTTGGGGCCTCTGTAACTCTTAACTCCAGGTAAAACTAACTTCAAACCTCAAAATCAATTACCTGTAGATATTGAAAGATCAACCTGCATTTTCTATGACCTCTGAGATGTCCTCTGTTTCTTGAGCTACTGCTGCTTCTCATGTGGCTTCTGTCCACATGACCTTAATCCTGATGTAAAAATTCAGTTTTTTGTCCAGTTCTCCACACACAACCACTCTCAGGCATAAACATAGACCTCTTACTTAAAATATTGGTGAGCATGTAACTTTATGGCAGTTCTGGATGGGGATAGGGCTACATCATGCATCACATCTTACTTGCTCTCTCTCTCTCTTTTTTTTTTTTTTGCAGTTTTTGGCCAGGGTCAGGTTTGAACCCGCCGCCTCTGGTATATGAGGCTGGCACCCTATTCCTTTGAGCCACAGGCACTGCCCCTACTTGCTCTCTTCTTACCTCCATTCCCAGCTCCCTCTTCCCTCTCCTCTAAAGAGTTCTTGGGCACTGCAAACTCTTTCTATGCATTTCATTTCAACTCTCACTGATGTAACTTCCACACTTGCTTAGCCAACTCCATCATAGTGCTTGGAAGATAAAATAACATTCCATTTAAAAAGATACACCCCAGATGGTGTGAGTCAGAGCAAGATGGTGGACTAGAGCTATGTCCTTGACAGCCACTCTTGGTGAGAAGGGGACAGAGGATTTTGGCCACTTCTGGCTGGGGGAACCTACCCAGAAACATTGCTCTGGGGGCACAGTGAAGCAGTAGAAGACTCCAAGAGCCAATGATGAGGTCTGGAGCTGAGGAGGACCAGCAGAGAGGGCAGATGCAGGGATATGGACAGAGGTCAGCTGGCCACCCTTCCTCAGAGGACTGGAGGTGGGAAAGGGCAGTCCTGTAGTTTTTGTTTTTGGACTGACATCTCTCTGAACTGCCTTGAGGGGCTTGGACAAGCAAGGGAACTTGAGTAGTGTCAGGCAGCTGAGATTGAGTTCTGGATTGAGAGAAGTCCACATCGGTTTGGCTACAGGTGGGCCTCTATTGTGGGAAAGCCTTGAGAAGGAAACAGTTGGCAGGTCCCAATGCACAGCTATCTCTGGTGCACCTGATGAGCTCAGGCATCCATCCTTGGGGTGAGTTGAGTGCTTCCCCCTCCCGGGGAAAATCACTTTGTTATCAGGGGGCATTGTTGGAGTTGGGTCAAGATGTTCCACCTGCGAGATCTGGTGACAGTTTTGGGATCCTAATCCCGCATGGAGGGCATACTAGTGAAGTGACCAGGCTCTGATTGGGGTCAAGTAGTTCAGAAGGACAGGTCTGGATTTCCTCTGAAACTAGAGTGGCTTCTGGCCCAGAATATTACACTCCCTCTCCCAAACCACAATTCCACCTGTTGTCCAGACAATATATTGCAATTTAAATGTGTGTGTGTGTGTGTGTGTGTGTAGATACTCACATAAATGTATTTTTCTTTTTTTCTTTGCTTTTTACCCCCAATTTTTTCCTTAGTTTTTTCTCTTTTTTGTTGTTGCTGTTGTTGTTTTTTGTTTGGCTTGGTTTGGTTTTGGTGTATATTTTTCATTTTTACTTTCTTCAACAGCAAGGGCTCCACCATTTTGGTTACATTTTTTCAGCCCCATTTATTATTTATTTCTTTTTATTTCTATCCTCTCTTCTTCCTTTGGTAGATATTTTTCTTCTCTCATCCTATCCACATAAATTTCTCATACAACAACTAAGATACCACTTATTTTTCAGTAGTTTATATAATGGTATTTTTAATTTTCTTTGTCTGTTTTTATTATTTTTTTATTTTCTATTAGGACTGGGGATAATGGCATTGGTCTGGATGGGGGGGTCATGGCATGAGTCTAGGGTGTCCTTATAGTTTTGGCCTTTGGAAAGATTGCATTGATAAGTTCCCAATGTAACATACTGCTTATTTTTTGCTATATTGGAAAAGGTGGTGCCTTATTTTTGCCCAGGCTGAGAAGGAGATCCTGACCTCATGGGACCCACCAAAACTGGCCTCCCAAAGTCCTAGAATTGTGGGTATGGGTCAAAACGCCCTGTTGAACACCACCATTTCCCCTGTGGCTCTCTATCCCTCTTTCTGTCCTTCTTCTGTACCTTTCTTCAACACTTTACTTTCACCCCCTCTTATATTTTTTTCTATATCTTTTTCTTTCCATTCTCCCTTCTTGCTCTTTACCCTTCTCTTCTTTTTTGGCCTTAGACCTAAAGGCCACTTCAAAATCTCAGCTCAGAGACAAGGTAATTTAAAGTGAAGGAAGTAGTGAGAGGAAAAAGTAGGTTAAGGAAGTGAATAAGAAGAAAACACACATGAAGAGGAACCAGTACAAAAACTCAGGCAACAGGAAAACTCAGAACAGAGCAATCCCTCCAAGGAATCTTGAGGTAGCCAACACAGAGGATTCCACTGTAAATATTTAATGGAAATGACAGAAAGTGAATTTAAAATATGGATGGCAAAGACAACAAAGGAAATTGACGAGAAAGTGGAAAAACAGAACCAAAAAATTGATGAAAGATATGAAGAATATGGAAAGGATATTGCAAGAATTAAGGAATTGAAGTGGTCAGTCAGAGAACTTAATGACACAGTAGAAAGTATCAATAAAAGATTAAACTATGGAGAAGAAAGAATCTCAGATCTTGAGGATAAAGATCTTGAGTTAACCTAGGTAATTAAAGAGCCAGGAAAGAAGTGAGAGAAAGCATAATAGTCACTCAGACATAATGAGGACTTCACAAAGTGTTCAAACATATGCATTATAGGGATCCCTGAAGGGGAAGAAGGACATCCCAACAAATTGAAGCCCTACTGGATGATATCATAAATGAAAATTTCCCCAAGTTTCACTAAAGATTCTGAAACACTCCTTCAAAGGGATATCAAGCTCCAGGTCAATTCAACATTAATAGAGCATCTCCAAGACACATTGTTATGTATCTGCCCAAAGTCAAGACAAAATAGAAAATTCCGCAAGCATCTAGGAGTAAATCCCAATTGACAGACAGGGTAAGATCCATCAGGGTGAAAGTGGACTTCTTAAATGACACTTTTCAACCAAGAAGAGAATCTACCTTTAATCTACTTAAAGAAAATAATTTTCAGCCCAGAATTCTATATCCTGCTAAGGTAAGCTTCAAAATTGACAGAGAAATCAAATCATTTACTAATATGCAAACATCAAAGAAATTTGCCACAAGACCAGCTCTACAGGAAATACTTAGACCTATTCTACACATTGACCATCAGAATAGACCACCAGCAAAGAAAATGCCCAGAAACTAAAGGACAAAACCTAGCTTCCACAATGGCACAAAGCACAAAACTAAGCAACAAACTTTCACAAAATAAGATGAATAGAACACCAGCACACTTATCAATTCTCTCAATTAATGTAAATGGCCTGAATTCCCCACTGAAGAGGCACAGGCTGGCTGATTGGATAAAAAAACACAAGCCATATATATGCTCTCTCCAGGAAACACACCTAACCTCAAAGGATAAATCAAGACTCAGGGTGAAGGATTGGAAAACAATATTTCAGGCAAATGGAAATCAGAAGAAGGGGGGGTTGCAATCTCATTTTCAGATATAAGTGGATTTAAAACAATTAAAATTAAGGAAGATAAATATGGACACTTCATACTGGTCAAGGGAACAATACAACAGGAGGACATTTCAATTTTAAATATTTATGCACCCAATTTAAATGTTCCCAGATTTATGAAATAGACTTTAAATGCTCATAGCAGTATGATATCATATAACACTATAATAGCTGGGGACTTTGACACCCTTCTGATAGAAGTGGACAGATCCTCTAAACATAAAGTAAACAAAGGTACAAGGGTCTTAAATGCAACTCTAGAACAAAAGGGCTTACTTAACAGACATATACAGAACACACCATGCCAAAGATAAAGAATTTACGTTATTCTCATCAGCCCATGGAACATATTCCAATATAAACTATATCCTAGGACACAAATGAAACTTCAACAAGATCAAAGGAATTGAAATTATATCATGTATCTTCTCAGACCCCAAGGCAATAAAGGTAGAACTTAACTCCAACAAAAACTTTCATGCCCACACAAAGGCATGGAAATTAAACAATGTTATGTTGAATGACAGTTGGGTGAAGGAAGAGATAAAGCAGGAAATTATTAAATTTCTTGACTGTAGCAAGACTGTAGCAATAGTGAAGACACAAGCTACCAAAACCTGTGGGATAATGCAGAAGCAATTCTAAGAAGGAAATTTATTGCATTCAATGCCTACATCCAAAAAACAGAAATAGAGCACATCAACAACCTAATGAATCATCTTAAGAAAATTGAAAAGGAAGAGTAATCCAATCCCAAACTGAGAAGAAGAAAACAAATAACCAAAATTAAATCAGAAATAAATGAAGTTGAAAACAGAAGAATCATTCAGAAAATTGATGAAACAAAACATTGGTTCTTTGAAAAAATAAATAAAATTGATAAACCTTTGGCCAGATTAACTAGAAACAGAAAAGTAAATCCTCTAATAACCACATCAGAAACAAAGAAAGGGAAACAATAACCAATACCAAAAAGTTACAAGAGATTATCTCTCACTACTACAAGAAACTCTATGCCCAGAAATTTGATGATGTTGAGTAAATGGACCGATACCTAGAATCACACTATCTTCCTAGACTTAACCAGGAAGAAATAGATCTCTTGAACAAATACCAAGTACTGAGATTGAAGGAACAATAACAAATCTTCAAATAAAAAAAAAGCCTTGGAGCAGATGGCTTCACACCAAAATTCTATCAAACCTTCAAAGAAGAATTTGTACTTATACTGAAGAACCTATTCCCAAACATTGAGAAGGAAGAAACCTTCCCCCAATACCATCTATGAATCAAACATCATCCTGATTCCAAAACCAGGAAAAGACTCAGCTGAAAAGAAAAAGTACAGACCAATTTCACTAATGAATATTGATGCAAAAATACTTAACAAAATCTTAACCAAAAGACTGTAGCTACACGTTTAAAAAATTACACACCATGATCAAGTAGGCTTCATTCCAGGATGCAAGACTGGTTTAACATATGCAAATCCATAAATGTAATTCACAACATCAATAGAAGCAAAAACAAAGACCATATGATCCTCTCAATAAAAGTAGACAAAGCATTTGACAAAATTCAGCATCCTTTTCTAATAAGAATACTTAAGAATATAGGCATAGGTGGCACATTTCTTAAAATGATTGAAGCCATCTACAAGAAACCCATATCATACTGAATGGCATAAAACTGAAAGCTTTTTCACTTAAAACGAACCAGAAAAGGATTCTGGTTCCACTACTGTGACAACTATTCAACATAGTGCTGACAGTTCTAGCTAATATGATCAGGCAAGAGAAGGATATAAAGTGCATCCAAATGGGGACAGAGGAGGGAAAACTCTCACTCTTTGCTTATGGTATAATCTAATACTTAGAGAACTTCAGAGATTCAACCACAAGACTCCTGGAAGTGATCAAGAAATACAGTAATGTCTCAGGGTATAAAATCAATGTCCACAAATCAGTAGCCTTTGTATATGTCAATGATAGCCGAGTCAAAATGCTTGGCTTCAAAGTAAATGAAATATCTAGGAATATACCTAACAAAAGAGGTGAAGGATCTCTAAAAAGAGAATTATGAAACCCTAAGAAAAGAAATAGCTGAAGACATTAACAAATGGAAGAGCATACCATGCTCCTGGCTGAGAAGAATCAACATTCTTAAAATGCCTATACTACCAAAGCAATCTACAGATTCAATGCAATCCCCATTATAATACCAACATCATACTTTGAAGAAATGGAAAACATAGTTCTTCATTTCTTATGGAACCAGGAAAAAAAAAAAAACAACATATACTCAAGGCAACTTAGTAATAACAAAAAAATCTGGGGGCATCACTCTACCAGACTTTAAGTTATATTACAAGTCTACAATAATGAAAACAGCATGGTATTGGCACAAAAATAGATATATAGACATATGGAATAGAATTGAAAACCAAGAGGTTAAACCAGTCTCTCGTAGCCATCTAATCTTTGAAAACCAAAGCATACAGTGGGGAAAAGAATCCCCATTCAATAAATGATGCTTGGAAAACTGGATAACCACATGGAAAAGACTCAAACTTGACCCATACCTTTTACCACTTATAAAAATTGGTGGTAAAAAAATACCACTCAAGATAGATAAAAGTTTTAAATCTAAGACATGAAACAATAAAAATCCTAGAAGAAAGTGTGGGAAAAACTCTTGAGGATGTCAGCCTTGGGAAATATTTTCTAAAGTAGACTTCCATGGCAATTGCAACAACAGCAAAAATAAACAAATGGGACTTAATTAAGCAAAAGCTTCTGCACAGCTAAGGACACAACAATCAAAGCAAATAGACAACCTTCAGAATGGGAAGAGATATTTGCAGGGTATCAATCTGACAAAGGGTTGATAACTAGAATCTACAGAGAAATCAAATTAATCAACAAAAAAAATGAACAATCCCATCTATCACTGGGTAAGAGACATGAACAGAGATTTTCTCTG
Organism: Nycticebus coucang; assembly: GCF_027406575.1. Classification (NCBI taxonomy): domain Eukaryota; kingdom Metazoa; phylum Chordata; class Mammalia; order Primates; family Lorisidae; genus Nycticebus; species Nycticebus coucang. The sequence continues at coordinate 159,926,190 of NC_069804.1, read as the reverse complement.
AGGATGACTGAGGAATGGGTAACAAATATATGAAAAATGATCATCATCTGTAATCATCAGAGAAATGCAAAGCAAAACCACCCTAAGATATCACCTAATCCCAGTAAGATTAGCCCACATCACAAAGTCCCAAAGCTGCAGATGCTGGCATGGATGTGGAGAGAAAGGAACACTTTTACACTGCTGGTGGGGCTGCAAACTAATCCAATCTTTGTGGAGGGAAGTATGGAGAATCCGTAAAGAACTCAAATTAGACCTCCCATTGGATCCTGCAATCCCATTACTAGGCATCTATCTATCCAGAAGGAAAAAAAAATCATTTCATCGTAAGGACATTTGCACTAGATTGTTTATCGCAACTCAATTTACAATCACCAAGATGTGGAAACAACCTAAATGCCCATCAACCCAGAAATGGATTAATAAACTGTGGTATATGTATACCATGGCATACTATTCATCCATAAAAGAGGGAGACTTTACATCTTTTGTATATAACCTGGATGTTGTTGAAACATATTCTTCTTAGTAAAGTATCACAAGAATGAAAAGGCAAATATCCAATGTACTCAATGCTAATATGAAGCCTGTACACTACCTAATGCACGCCCACATAAAAGAAAAACTCAATTCAGTTCAAGTTGTGTGGAGGGGATTGAGGGAGGGGAATTGGGCAGAGGGGCTGGGATTGCTGTGCTCCCACTTAATAGACACACCTTTTGGGTATGGAACACAACTACAAGAGGGACTTTACTTAACATATGCAAATATTGTAACCTAGTTGTTTGTCCCTCACATTAACACGAAATAAAAAAAATTGAAATATCACCCTTCGGAAGGAAGCTGTGATTATAAATATAAAATAAATATAAAACACCCTGTTGATATTCCTCAAAATGATAGCACCAGGTTATTCACATATGTGTGAGGAAGCCCATAGCAATAATTTGCCCATTATTTTTGTGATGGCTAATATAAAACCTATGGTTATATGGGGTGAGATTGGACATAAATATTCCTGTTCTCTGTCTTGGATATTGTGCCTTATATTCTCAGAGAAATAAAATCCAGCCTCCAAACCTAATCTTCCCTTCTTTTCCCTATACATTCATGTCTAGGTATTCTGTAACTTTGGGTTCTGGATCAACTGATTTGGTCCTACACAGAATTGGTACCAGGAAGTGGGGTGCTGCTATAACAAATACCTAAAATGTAGAAGTGGCTTTGGAACTGGCTAACAGAAGTTGGAAGAGTACAGAGTTGCATATGCTAGAAAAATCCTAGATTGCCATGAATGGAGTATTAGGACTGAGTCTGGTTGGGGCTTAGAAGAAGAGAGGTGTAGAGAGAGCCAAGAGCTTCATACAGATTATCTAAGTGGTTGTGAGCAGAATGTTGGTAGAAATATGGACAGTAAAGGTAGGTCTTATGGGGTTTCAGGTGGAAATGAGGAAGGAGGCATTGTAAACCAGAGGAAAGACCATCCTTGCTATAAAGGGTTTATTACAACTGGCAAAGAATTAGGCTGAATTGTGTCTGTGTCCTAGTGCTTTGTGCAAGACAAAATTTAAGAGAATGAACCACAATATTTAGTAGAAGAAATGTCTAAGCAACGTGTTTAAGGAGTGGTATAGCAGCTCCCTTTGACTACTTATAGTAAAATGTGGGAAGAGAGAAACAAATTAAAGAGTAAATTTATATTATTATTTTTTATTTTTTTAGAGACAGAGTCTCACTTTGTCACCCTCAGTAGAGTGCTGTGGCATCACAGCTCACAGCAACTTCCAGCTCTTGGGCTTAGGTGATTCTCTTTCCTTAGCCAAGAGTAAATTTATAATTAAAAGAGAAGCAAAACTTAAAGATTTGGAAAATTCTGTTTTGCTAGGTTGTAAAAAATTAGAAAGTGTGTTTGGGAGAGAATTCTAGGGGTGTGGCCAAGTAAATATTTGGTAAGGAGATTGGTATGGATAGAAGAAATCTAGATGCTGTTTAGTAAGAAATAGAAAAATGACTTCAAAGTCATTTCAGAGAGTGTTGGGCTGCCACTCCTATCACAAGGGCCTTGAAGGCAGAATAGTTTCAAGGGAGGGGCCCAGGGCTTCTAAAGGTCTCACAATTCACTGCCGAGGGCTGCCTCAAGATTCTGCTCCATGTATCACAGCATAGTACTCTTTGGTCACCCCAGGTGTGGCTCAAGTTGGCCCAGGTATGGCTTGGGCCACCCCTTCAGGAAACACATGGGGTAACCTTTGGCAACATTGACATGGTGATAACACCGTAGGCACATACAGTGCAAAAGCTGTACGGATAGAGCTACTATTGCCTAAATTTCAAGGAATTCCCTGGAGAATCTCAGGGCCCAGGCAGAGAACTACCATAGTAGCAGGGCCACTACGGAGAGCTTCTACTAGGCCAATGCCTAGTGGAGCCATGGAATTGGAGCCACCACGGACAGCTCCCACTAGATTACTATCCAGAGAGCCATGGGATCAGAGCAAGCACAAATTGTCCCCACTAGGGAAATGTCCACTCATGCCATAGGAGTAGGGGCATTCCTAAGGCCACAGAACTGCAGAACCACCAGTGTGCTAGTCTAAGAGAGCCACAGGCACAAGATTCCAATCAGTGAGAACTGAAGTGTGGCTGTGCCAAGCAAATCCATAGGAGCAGGGCTGCCTAGAGCCTTGAGAGCCAAACTCCCACCCCAAAGTGTCTCCATAAGGCAGGACATGGAATCAAGGAATATTATTCTCCAGCATTAAGATTTAATTTTTTTTGCTCTGTTGGGTTTTGTACTTACTTGGAATCGGTTATCCATTTCTTATTTCCTGTTTCTCCCTTTTAGCATAGTAATACTTAACCTATGTCTGTCCCACCATTGTAATTTGGAACTATGCGTCTTCACAATGGTTAGATGGGCTTTTTTTCCTGGACTTTGAAGTTGATGCTGGAATGAGTTAAGATTTTTAATGAGAGAGGAATGAAATAAATGTCTTTTGTATGTGACATGCACATAAATTTGGGGGACCAGGGATGGAATGTTATGGTTTGAATGCTTGTGACCGTCCAAAATTCATGTTAAGACCTAATCTCCAAAGCAACAGTATTGTTTTTATGCCACGAAGACTCCATCCTCATGGATGAAATTAGTGTCCTTTTTTTTTTTTTTTTTTGAGATTAGTGTTCTTATAAAAAAAAAGTTGAGGGAATGAGTCTGCCCCTTTTCCTCTTCTTCCCCTTTCACAATATGAAGACACAGCATTTGTCCCTTCTCCTTTATGCTGAGGATACAATGAGAAGGTGCCATCTTGGAAGCAAAGAGCAAGCTCTTACGTGAATGTGCCAACATCTTGGTCTTGGATTCCCCAGCCTTCCTAACGATGAGAAATAAATTTCTATTGTTTACAAATGTCTCAATCACAGGCATTTTGTTATTGCAGCAAGAACAGATTGAGATAGCATCCTAACAGCAGTATGCATGCCACAGGATGAGGAGGATTTCAGTGAAGGTACTCAGAAATGACCCAAAGTAGAGATGGAGAAACTAGGCTCCAAGGAGAAAAATGACTTAGTTGAGGACAAAGAGCTAATTTCTACAGTCAAATCAGAAAAATACTAATTTTACTATCATACCACAGTGCCTCGACTAATGCCAAAATACAGTCAGGCACTATGTAATGACATTTTAGTCAGCAATAGATCATGTATAACACAGTGGTCCCATAAGATTGTAATACTGTATACCTGGTTCATAAAACTAAAAAGGAAAAAAAAAAGAATAGGTTACTTACCGTATAAAATACTGTATCACAGGACCCCTCCCATTTTAAGAAATTTACCAGAGACCCTGAAAAAATTGGAAGAAACAAACTTTACTAACTTACTAACCAACTAATCTCACTGGCAAAAATAATGAAAAAAAGATTTCAGAATAGGTGAATGAGAGATATCCTGTTAGTTTATCACCCCCAGTCCATCCTCACTCTCCAGGTAACCAGGTGTGGATTGAAGATTGGAGCCTGAGCCCACTGAAACCATGGTGAAAAGGCCTCTACTTGGTGATCCTGTCCACACCAATAGCAGTGAAGGTGAAGGGCATCCTTGCCTGTGTGAAACCAGCCAGTGATGGGGAGTGGATGGTCCAATGACAACCAGAGCATCCCCACTGTCTCACCCTGAAAAAACAGACTACAGCCCTGCGCCAGTCACATGCCAGGAGCTGACTGGTCTACGCATGCCAGAAGCTTGAGGATGAGCAGCAGCAGCGTGGGACTGATTACTGATTCCTTGCTTTGGACTTTTTCACCTTCCTTCTTTAATCTCACGTGTAAGACATGGTGAAGGTTGTGAAAAATGTATCCAAAAGGTAACCCAAACTAGACAAACTGTCAAAATTGTGCTATTGGTTTACTCTTATTATGAATATACAGAAAGCCTAAAGGTACTTGCATATATAATAACACTCAATATCAGATATGTGTGCTCCCTAGTGGGCCAGCTGTTTGCTACAATCTTTCTGAACTCCCAGAGCAAACTGAATTTGCTATGTGGTATACTGATATCCCTAGAAAAACAATAACTGTAGTTATAACAGAAGGAATATCTAAATTAAAAAAATCATTAATAGCAATTTTGCAATATATACAGACATGTGTCTTTTTATGTTTTCAGTAATAACTAGAAGTTTTCCATGTAGAAATACTATAAATTTCTGAAGAATTATTTCTATTTATTTCACATTTTCTGTTGTCATGTTAACTTTAATCCTCTAATTGTTAATGAATATACAATGGATATTTGTATATTGAACTTAAAAACATAATAGAATAGGCTTAGTGCCCATAGCTCAGTGAGTAGGGCGGGGGCCACATTCACCAAAGGTGGTGGGTTTGAGCCTGGCCTGGGCCTGCTAAACAACGATGACAACTGCAATCAAAAAATAGCCGGGCGTTGTGGCGGGCACCTATAGTCCCAGGTACTCAGGAGGCTGAGGCAAAAGAATCGCTCAAGCTCAAGAGTTTGTGAACTGTGATGCCACATCACTCTACTTGAGGGCAACATAATGAGACTCTGTCTCAAAAAAATATATAATAATAATAATAGAATAATGGTAAACATTAAAAAGATTATAACACTGTATTTTTATTGTACCTTTTAAAACATGTTTAGATACATAAATACTTATTGGTGACATTCTTTTACATTATTCAGTACAGTAACATGCTATATAGGTTTGCAGCCTAGAAGTAATAGGCTATGCTATACCATACAACCTACCCTGTTTCCTCAAAAATAAGACATCCTCCGAAAATAAGACCTACTCACAGGAAAGATAAGACGTCCCCTGAAAATAGACCTAGTGCATCTTTGGGAGCACACCTTAATATAAGACACTGTCTTATTTTCGGGGAAACAGGGTAGGTATATAGTGGGCGATCCCATCTAGGCTTGTGTAAGTACATGCTACAATGTTCACAAATGACAAAAATCACCTAATGATGCATTTCTCATAATGTATCCCTGCTGTTAAGCAATGTGTGATTGTATATGTAGACTCATTCTCCAAACATCTTAAAGAACTTTATGTGATTTGAGAATACTTTCACGTCAAATATGAGGCATGATGATACTAATGATCTTTAAGCACTATTATCATCTCTTTCAGAGAGACTCAAAGACATGATGTGACTTGCTGAGCTAAACACAGAATCCAGCTATACAGAACTGTTTCTAGTGTAACACAGCAATTAGAACGTTGGTTGTCAGTCAGAAGGTGACAGACATGAATGTTACACATGCAATTAAGTCATGTCAGAACTCAATAAAAGGATTCAAGCAGAAACACAAGATATGAACTGACTTAGCTAGATTATCAGTACTGTTCAACTGATTCATTATGACTTAGGACAATACACCAGCTTAATATTTCCCTACAGGGGTGGTGCCTGTAGCTCAAAGGAGTAGGGCTCTGGCCGCATATACTGGAGGTGGCAGGTTCAAACCCGACCCCTGCCAAAAACTGCAAAAAAAGGAATTTCCCTACACACTTGATTTCTAAACATGTGTAGAAAAGCTCTGAAGCCATTGCAAAAATCTGCAGTAGCCAATTGTGGATACTATTTCTATGCTATGTATGGGAGACCATTCTTCCTAAAATGCTCTGGAAGGGAATGTCTCTATGTTTCAAGGATCAATGAGGCTCAGGGGAGCACTTCTGTCTTTGGGCCCAAGTAATGTACCCTATGTGAGTGAATTTGACATTTCCAAGTTATTTTCTGATCATAGCTATATTATAGAAAAATAAGCTATTCCAATTTTATATTCCCAAATATTTATGTTAAATTAATATGAGAAAACAAATTTTTAGCTTACATTATTCTCACTTCCAAGATAAAGTTCAAGTTGTGGGGGGTACTAAATATTCTCACATTGTGCACATTAGTTGAGATCCCACCAAATGCCCTTTCTCCTCCCAGCAATTGTCCTCTTCTCTTCCCCTCCCCTCTCCTTCCTCAGCCCTCCCCCTTGCTATATTCGTATTTTATCATTTGTATGAGTGTGTAAGTGTTTATATATTGGTTTCATAATAGCATTGAGTACACTGTATACTTTTTTTCCCATTTCTGAGATACTTTACTAAGAAGAATGTGTTCCAGTTCCATCCAGGTACACATAAAAGATATAAAGTCTTGTCTTTTCATGGCTGAATAGTATTCCATGGTATACATATGTCACAGTTTGTTAATCCATTCATGGGTTGATGTATGTTTGGGTTGCTTCCACAATTTGGCAATTATGAATTGTATATTCCCAAATATTTACTAAGTACTAATGTGCTGCACACTGTGCTATGAATGGTGTACATATTGGAAGTAGGGAGATGATAAACAAAACACAATCTCTGGACTCCAGGAGCTTACAAGGCAGTGGGGGCTGAGAGTAGTGCTGTGACTTGGACATGTATATGGGCATTAAGAATACAAAGCAGAAAGTGCTAGCAGCACAAGCTATTCCTTTTTCCTGGAAGGCTCTTCCCTATCACCTCCCCCAGCAATTATCCCTCCTCTGAGAAAACTTCTGTATCTTGATTCCCTTGGGGATTTTCTGTCCCTCCACTGTGCGATACAGTGGGCATCCTTTTACCATAATCATAACATGTGGCCTCTACCCTCAATAAAATAAGAGTTTTTAAAGAAGACTTTGTATTTCTGTATCCTCATAGTCTAGTACACTGCCTGAAACATAGAAAGTGCTCATTATATGATTAAGTAATTGTTTTTATTTCAAAATGTTAAGAGGCTTCATATGTTTTTGTCCCATGGATGAAGCATATAATGCTGAAGTCAAGGCTTTTAGTGTTCCTATCACCGGATTTGTGTACATTGTACTTGATAGGTACATTTTTATCCCTCATCCCCTCTCACCCTCCTGCCTTATTAGTGTTCAATGGTCTTTACACAACTTTATGATCATGTACATCCATGGTTTAGCTCCACTTATTAGTGAGAACATGTGGTGTTTGTTTTTCCATTCCTGAGAAATTTCATTTAGCATAATCCTCTCCAGTTGCATCCAACTTGCTACAAAAGACATTATTTCATGCCATTATGGCTGAGTAGTACTCCATAGTATGTGTGTGTGTGTGTGTGTGTGTGTGTGTATACATTGGTTGATGGGCACTTAGACTGATTCCATATTTTTCGAACTGTGAATTGTGCTATAATAAACATTTGGGTCCAGGTGTCTTTTTGATATAATAACTTCTTTTTCTTTTGGTATATACCCAGTAGTGGGATTGCTAGATCAAATTGTAAATCTATTTTTTACTTCTTCTTCTTCTCTTTTTTTTTTTGAGACAGAGTCTTACTCTGTCACCCTGAGTAGAGTGCTGTGGCATCATCATAGTTCACAGCAACCTCAAACTCTTGGGCTCAAAAGATCCCCTTGCCTTAATCTCCTAGGCACTCACCACAATGCCTAGCTACTTTTTCTATTTTTTACTGGAGACATGGTCTTGCTCTCATTCAGGTTGTTTTTGAGCTCCTAAGTTCAAGTGATCCACCCATGTTAGCCTCCCTAAGTGCTAGGATCACGGCGTGATTGGCACCAGGCCCTATTTTTACTTCTTGGAGGAATCTTCATACTAGTCTATAGTCCCATCAACAGTGTATAAGCATTCCTTTATCACTGCATCCACCTCAAAATCTAGTGTTTTTTTGTTATTTTTTAATAATAGCTATTCTGATGGAGTAAGGTGATATTTCCTTGTTATTTTAATTTGCATTTGCCTAATGATTAGTGATGTTGAGCATTTTTTTCATATATTCTTTGGCCATGTGTCTGTCTTCTATTGGAAAAACTCTGTTCATGTATTTTGTCCATTTTTAGATGGGATTATTTGATCTTTTCTTGATAATTGGTTGGAGTTCTTTATAAATTCTGGATATAAGTCCTTTGTCAAATATATAACTTATATCTTATATCTCCCATTATATAGGTTGTCTATCTACTATGTTGATTATTTCCTTTGCTGTGCAGAAATGTTTCAGCTTAATCAAGTTCCATTTATTTATTTTCATTAATTTGGAAAAAAAATGAGGTTAAAGAGAGAATGTAAAGAGAACCTGTAGGTGGCTGGGGCTGGGATCAGACAGGTACTAGGTCTCCATGTGGAAAAACAGCTGGAAAAAAAAATGGATGAGGAAGGAAGTGGCTGAGGGCCAGGGTCAGGCAGATTAGGTCTCCACATGTGACCTTGAACAATCCAGAAAAAAATGGAGAAGGAAGATAGAAGTGGCTTTATCACATTCTTCTTCAATAAAGTTCTTCTATAGTTTTATACTTTGTGTCTCAAGGCCACATTGCTTCTCACTCCATTTGACACAGTGACTTCCACAGTGAAAAATCTAAAAGACTGGAGTAGTGTTCGGTAGTTAGTTAAGAAAGGCTTTTCTGGAAGGCAAACAAGGCAGGGTTCCCAGGCTGCATCTCAGTGCCACCCACCTTAATTCATTGCAACTAAAATATCAGTAACTTGATGACATAGCAAGATAATCTAACTACAATAAAACACAGAAAGAGAAAAATATGAAAACAGAAACAGCAAAGAATAGAGACCTGTGTGACAATATTATCAAGTAATCTAACATAAGTGTAATAGAAATCCCAGAAGCAACAGGTGAATTGGAAATGTATTTGAAGCTCAGTGCCCGTAGCTAAGTGGTTAAGGTACCAGCCATATACACTAGGGCTGGCGGGTTCCAACCTGGCCCTGGCCTGCTAAAACAACAATGACAACTACAAGAAAAAAATAGCTGGGTGTTGTGGCAGGCACCTGTAGTCCCAGCTACTTGGGTGGCTGAGGCAGGAGAATCGCTTAAGCCCAAGCGTTTGAGGTGGTTGTGAGCTGTGATGCCATGGCACTCTACAAAGGGTGACATAGTGAGATTCTGTCTCAAAAAAAAAAGTATTTGAAAAAATAATGGCCAAAACTTTTCTAAATTTGATGAAAAAATATAAGCCCACAAATCCAAGAATCACAATGAACCCATGTAGGATAAATATTAAGAAAACGACATAAAGATACGTCATGATAAAATTGCTGAAAAAAATCTCAGTAGTACCTGGGAAGTATGGGGGAAAGACCCATTACATACAGTAAAATAAAGATAAAAATGACTGCAGATTTCTCAGCAGAAATAGTGCAAGCCAGAAAGGAACTTGTCTGTAAAGTTCCGAATATCCTTCTATAATATATTCTTCAAGAATAAACTCAGAATTCAGATTATTTCCTATCAAACAAAAGCTGAGAGATTTCATGCCAATAGATCCATGATAGAAAAAGGAAGTTTTTCAGACTAAAGAAAAGTTATCCTAGATAGAAATTAGTATCTAAACAAAGGAATGAAGAGCTCCAGAATGGCAAATACGTGAGCAAATATTTTTAATTTTTTCTCATTTTTTAAATTTATCTAAAATATAATTAACCTTAAAGTGAAAGTAATAACAATGTGTTTTGTGTGGCTTATAAATGTAGACATAAAATTTAGGTCAACAATGGTGCAAAGGGTGAAAGAGGAGAAATGGAAATGGATTATGCTAAGGTTCGTACATTATACATAAATGATTATAGTGTTATTTTAAAGGAAACTCTAATGATTTAGAGATGCATATGGCAAAATTTAGAGCATCCCCTAAAACGAAAAGAAAGAGGTAAAAGGAAAAAAGAAGAAAACAAAGAGGTATATGTAGCAAGTCAGTAATGGAACTTGTGAATAGAATCCTAGTACTAATAGAAACTATTAGTACAGATCATGGCTAAGGAATCATCACTTTTGTACAGATGTGATGGGCTCTTTAGATTCCTCACTGATGTCTTTCAGAGCTTTTAGCATGGATTAGTCTTTCATTTTATTTATATATATATACATATATATATATTTTTTTTTTTTTTTTGCAGTTTTTGGCCGGGGCTGGGTTTGAACCCACCACCTCCAGCATATGGGGCCTGCACCCTACTCCTTTGAGCCACAGGTGCCACCCTTATATATATATATATATATATATATATATATACCCATCTCTAAATGTATATGGGTTCTCACTCTGTCACATAAGCTAGAATGTGGTTGTGTAACCATAGCTCACAGTAACCTCAAAACCTGGGCTCAAGAGATCCTCCACCTCCATCACCTGAGTAGCTAAGATTATAGGCATGTGTCACCATGCTCTGCTAATTTTTTAAAATTTTTTTGTAGAGATGGAGGTCTCACTATGTTGCCTAAGTTGGGCTCAAAATCCTGGCCTCACGCAATCCCCCTGCCTCAACCTCCAAAAGTGCTGAGATTATAGGCATGAGCCACCATGCATGGCCCAATTAGTTCTAAGACATTTCTTCTCGCCAATATTGAGTCCTTAACAGCAAGTCTTTGATGCATCATTACAGTAAAAGCTCTATCTTCCCTAGGAAAGAAGAAGAGAATAAATAGAATTAAAGAGACACCCCTTCCATATTTATTTCCCCAGCCTGGATATCTCCTTTGAATTCTTAAATTTATGTATACCATGACCTATCCAGTATCTCTATCCTTAACTCTTTAACATTTTATTTTTAATTTTTTTTTATTGTTTGGGATTCATTGATGGTGCAAAGACATAGGTTACACTGATTGCATTTGTAGGTAAAGTCCCACTTGTAATTGTGTCCCACCCTCAAGGGGTGTGACATACACCGTAACCCCCCATCCCCACCCCTCCTCTCTCTCCCCACTACTTCATTCCCCTGCCCCACCACTTGTATTAAATCATCTACTGCCTTCATAATAAAATCGAGTACATTGGATTCTTGCTTCTCCATTCTTGTGATACTTTACTAAGAAGAATGTGTTCCAACTCCAACCGGGTTAATTAAAAAGATGTAAAGTCTCCATATTTTTAATTGTTGAGTAGTATTACATGATGTACATGTACCACAGCTTGTTAATCCATTCCTGGGTTGGTGGGCATTTAGGTTGTTTCTACATTTTGGTGATTGTAAATTGAGCAGCAATGAACAGTCTAGTGCAAATGTCCTTATGATGAAATGATTTTTTTTTCTTCTGGATAGATGCCTAGTAATGGGATTGCAGGATCCAATGGGAGGTCTAATTTGAGTTCTTTGAGGATTCTCCATACTTCCTTCCACAAAGAATATATTAGTTTGCAGCCCCACCAGCAGTGTAAAAGTGTTCCTTTCTCTCCACATCCATGCCAGCATCTGCAGCTTTGAGACTTTGTGATGTGGGCTAATCTTACTGGGGTTAGGAGATATCTCAGGGTGGTTTTGATTTGCATTTCTCTGATGATCAGGGACAATGAGCATTCCTTGAAATGTTTGTTAACCATTTGTCTGTCTTCATCAGAGAAGGTTCTCTTTATATCTCTTGCCCAGAGGTAGATGGGATTGTTTACTCTTTTTCTGTTGATTAATTTGATTTCTCTGTACATTCTAGTTATCATCCCTTTGTCAGATTCACACCCTGTAAATATCTTTTGCTATTTTGAAGGTAGTCTTTTTACTTTGATTGTTGTGTCCTTAGCTGTGCAGAAGCTTTTCAGCTTAATTAAGTCCCATTTGTTAATTTTTGTTGTTGTGATGGCCACTGAAGTCTGTCATAAAATCATTCTTCAGTCCAACATCATCAGTTTTCCCCACACTTTCTTCTAAGATTTTTATTGTTTTATGTCTTAAATTTAAGTCTCTTACCCATCTTGAGTCAATTTTTGTAAGAGGTGAAAGACGAGGGTCAAATTTCAGTCTTTTCCATGTGGTTATCCAGTTCTCCCAGCACCATTTGTTGAATAGGGATTCTTTTCCCACACTGTATGCTATTGTTTGGTTTATCAAAGATCAGATGGCAAGTAGAGACTGGTTTCATCTCTTGGTTTTCTATTCTGTTCCATATGTCTATGTCTCTATTTTTGTGCCAGTACCATGCTGTTTTGATTACTGTGCACTTGTAATATAGCCTGAAATCTGGTAGGGTGATGCTTCTGGCTTTGTTTTTATTACTAAGACTAGCCTTAGCTATTTGGGGTTTTTTTTCTGGTTCCATACAAAATGAAGTACTGTTTTTTCCAGGTCCTTAAAATATGATGTTGGTATTTTAATGGATATTGCATTGAATCTGTAGATTGCTATGGGTGGAATAGACATTTTGACAATATTGATTCTTCCCAGCCAAGAGCATGGTATGTTCTTCCATTCATTAGTATCTTCCACAATTTCTTTTCTTAGGGTTTCCTAATTCTCATTGGAAAGAGCTTTCACTTTGTTTGTTAGGTATATTCCTAAGTACTTCATTTTCTTTGACGCTACTATGAAGGGAATTGTGTCCTTGATTTGCTTCTCAACTTGGCTGTTGTGGGCATATACAAAGGCTACTGATTTGTGGACATTGATTTTTTTTTTTTTTTTTTGAGACAGAATCTCTTGCTGTTGCCCTGGGTACAGTGCTGTGGTGTCACAGCTCACAGCAACCTCAAACTCTTGGGCTTAAGTGATCCTCTTGCCTGAGCCTCCCAAGTAGCTGGGACTACAGGTGCTTGCCACAACACCCAGCTATTTTTTGGTTATAGTTGTCATTTTGTTTGGTGGACACAGGCTGGATTTGAACCCGCCAGCTCTGGTGAATGTGGCTGGCACTCTAGCTTCTGAGCTACAGGTGCTGAGCCATGTGGACATTGATTTTATACCCTGAGATATTAGTATATTTCCTGATGACTTCCAAAAGTTTTGTGGCTGAGTCTCTGGGCTTTTCTAAGGTCATATCATCAGCAAAGAGGGAGAGTTTGACCTTCTCTGCCCCCATTTGGATGCCCATTATATCCTTCTCTCATCTGATTGCATTGGCTAGAACTTCCAGAGCTATGTTAAATAACAGTGGCGATACTGGACATCTGTGTCTGGTTCCAGTACTAAGTTAAACAGCTTTTAGTTTTACTCCATTCAGTATAATATTAGCTGAGGGTTTCTTGTAGATGGCTTCAACCAGATTAAGAAATGTGCCACCTATGCCTATATTCTTAAGTGTTCTAATTAGAAAAGGATGCTGAATTTTATCGAATGATTTTTCTGTATATATTTAGAGGATCATATGGTCTTTGGTTTTGCTTTCATTGATATGACATATTATATTTATGGATTTGAATATGTTGAACCAACCTTGAATCCCCTTAATGAAGCCTACTTGATAGTGATGTATATTTTTTAATCAGTAGTTACAATCTATTAGCTAAGATTTTGTTCAGTATTTTTGTATCATTATTCATTAGTGAAATTGATCTGTAGTTCTCCTTTTTAGTTTGGTCCCTTTCCTGGTTTTGGAATCAAGGTGATGTTTGCATCATAGAACATGTTGGGGAAGGTTCCTTCCTTCTCAATGTTTTGGAATAGTTCTGGAGTATAGATACAAGCTCATCGTCGAAGGTGTGATAGAATTCTGATGTGAAGCCATATGGTCCTGGGCTTTTTTCTGTTGGGAGCTTTTTTATTGTTTCTTCAGTCTCAGTGCTTGATGCGGTCTGTTCAAGAGATCTATTTCTTCCTGGTTAAGTCTAGGAAGATGCTGTGATTCCAGGTATTGGTCCATTTCCTCCACATCTTCAAATTTCTTGGCATAAAGGTTTTGGTAGTAGTCAGAAATAATCTCTTGTATCTCTATGGTATCAGTTGTTATTTCCCCTTTTTCATTTCTGCTTGAGGTTACTAAAGATTTTATTTTTCTATTTCTGATTAATCTGGCCAATGTTTATCAATTTTATTTATCTTTTCAAAGAACCAACTTTTTGTTTCATTAATTTTCTGAATGATTCTTTTGTTTTCAATTTCATTTATTTGTGATTAATTTTGATTATTTATTTTCTTCTCCTAGGTTTTGGAATGATTGCTCTTCCTATTCCATTCCTTTAAGATGATTTGTTAGGTTATTGATGTGCTCTCTTTTTGTTTTTCAGATGAAGGCATCTAATGCCTGTTAGGCTTGCTTTTTTAGTGTCTCACAGGTTTGGATAGGTTGTGTCTTTATTGTTGTTATATTCAAGGAAGTTAATGAGTTTCTTTTTTATCTCTACCTTGACACAACTGTCATTCAGCACAAGGTTGTTTAATTTCCATGTCTTTGTGTAGGGATGACAATTTTTGTTGGACTTAAGTTCCACCTTCATTACCTTGTGTTCTGAGAAGATACAAGGTAAAATTTCAATTTCTTTGATTTTGTTGAGATTTCACTTGTGTCCTAGGATGGGATCTATTTTGAAGAATATTCCATAGGCCAACGAGAAGAATATATATTCTTTAGCTTTGGGATGGAGTGTTATGTATTTGTTTATCTAGCACACTTGTCCTAGGGTCACATTTAAGTTCCTTGTATCTTTGTTTAGCTTTTGTTTAGAGGATCTGACCAGCTGTGTCAGAGAAGTGTTAAAGTCCCCTAATATTATGGTATTATAGGATATATTGTTCAGACTAATTCAGTTGGGTACATAAATATTTAGAATTGAAATGTCCCCTTGTTGTATTTTCCCCTTGACCAATATGAGGTGTCCATTTTGTGGTTTTTGACTTTAGTTGTTTTAAATCCACTTGTATCTTAAAATAAGATTGCAACCCAGGTAGTGCCTATGGCTCAGTGGATAGGGTGCCACCCCATATACCGAAGGTGGCGGGTTTGAACCCGGCCCCGGCAAAACTGCAACAAAAAAATAGCCGGGCACCAGTAGTCCCAGCTACTAGGGAGGCTGAGGCAAGAGAATCAGCTAAGCCCAAGACAGCACTCTACTGTGGGTGACAAAGTGACACTCTTAAAAATAAAAAAAAAAGATTGCAACCCCTCCTTTCTTCTGATTTCCATTTGCCTGAAAAATTATTTTCTATCCCTTAACAACCCTGAGTTTTATTTTGTCCTTTGAGGTTAGGTGTGCTTCCTGCAAACATCAACAAATGGATGGCTTGTGCTTTTTTATCCAATCAGCCAGCCTATGCCTCTTCAGTGGGGAATTCAAGCCATTAATATTTACTGAGATAATTGATAAGTGTGGAGAGTTCTATTCATCTTGTTTTGTAAAAGTCCATTGATCGGTTTTATCTTTTGTGTCATTGTAAAAGCTAGGTTTTGTCCTTTGGTTTCTGGGTTTTTAGTTTGCTGGGGTTCCATTGTGATGGTCAGTGTGGAAAATAGGTCTAAGTATTTCCTATAGAGCTGGTCTTTTTGTGGCAAATTTCTTCAATGTTTGCATATCAATAAATGATTTTATTTCTCTGTCAATTTTGAAGCTTACCTTAGCAGGATATAGAATGCCGGGCTGAAAATTGTTTTGTTTAAGTAGATTAAAGGTAGATGATCCTTATCTTCTGGGTTGAAAAAGTTCATTTGAGAAGTCTGTGGTCACCCTGATAGATTTGCCCCTGTAGGTCAATTGGTGCTTATTCCTGGCTGGTTGCAGAATCTTCTTCATCTTGACTTTAGACAGGTTCATAACAATGTGTCTTTGAGAAACTCTATTTGAGTTGTGATGACGTAGGGTCCGATATCCCTCTGAAAGGAGTGTGTCAGAATCTTTGGTGATATTTGGGAAATTTTCATTTATGCTATCCTCTAGTAGGGCTTCCATTCCTCTGCGGCCTTCTTCTTCCCCTTCTGGGATACCTATAACTCATATATTTGAATGCTTCATGAAGTCCCATAATTCTGTCAGTGAATGTTCTGCTTTCTCTCTCTTTTTTTTCTGTCTAACTGCCTGTGTTAGCTCAAGAGCTTTATCTTCTGCCTCTGAGATTCTTCCTTCTGCATGGTCTAATCTATTATTGATACTTTCTACTGCATCTTTGAGTTCCCTGATTGACTGCTTCAATTCCTTAAGCTCTGCTATATCCTTTCTATATTCTTCATATCATTCATCTCTTATTTGATTCGGTTTTTGGATTTCCTTTTGATTATTTTCCACTTTCTCAGCAATTTCCTTAATTGTTTTTATCATTCATATTTTAAATTTTCTTTCTGTCATTTCTAACATTTCTTTATAGGTAGAATCCTCTGCAGTAGCTACTACCAATGATCCCTTGGAGGCATTACTCTGTTCTGGTTTTCCATGTTGCCAGGATTTTTCTGCTGTTTCTTCCTCATGAGTGTTTTCTTTTTGTCTGTTTCCTTATCCTACATTTTCCTTTCATTTCCTCCTGCTCTTTAAGTTACTGGACCTCTGATCTAAGGTGCTGAAGAGTCCTTTTGGTAAAGGACTAAAGGGAAAAGAAGAGTGAAGAGCAAGAAGGGATAAAATATAAAAAAGAGAGAGAGAGAAAAGAGAAAGAAAATGGGGGAGTAAAAGAGAAGATTGACAAAAGGAAGAGAGAAAGGAAAAAGAGAGACAGGAGTAATAGCAGTACAATAGAGTACAATACTTTGTACAATACTGCAGTACAATACTTTGACTCATACTCACAAATCCCAACCTCTCTGGGGGCTGGGTTGGATGGGTCTCTTGATGTCTGTAGCTCTTTTCTAGCCTGAGAAGGCACAAGACCCCTCCTCCACCAAGTAGAGAAGAAAAACAAAAATACTATAAATCAAACCAACCAAACAAAAAACCTTAAGGGATAAAATTGTGGGAAAAATGAATAGGGGAGGCAGAAAATCTAGCAAAAGTGAAGCACTTATTATTAAAGAGTGCAACAATGAAAAATCGTATGTACATGAGTAAAACAAAGAAAAGAAAATAACAGAAAAATCTAGGGGGAAAAAAGTTTTTTAAAAGAAAAAAACCCCTATGTATATCTTCCTGAGTAATGCCTAGGGAACAGATGATCTTCTGGGGTATGAGATGCTAATCACAACACTGATACAGCTATATAAGATGGCGACCAGAAGTCTCTTCTGACTTCTTTGCCCTCAAACCCTGCAGGGTTGGGAGCCTGAAGCACTCTTCAGCCTGCTTAATAGACACACCTTGACCTTTCCAAACTGGATCCCTTAGCTACACAATGGCTTTGCCAGGAAAGTATGCATCACTTGGATCTCTCCAGAGTGGCTGCCCACTTACCAAGGGTGCAAGAATCTTCCTCACTCTAAGACCCTGAAGGCCGAGCCTACAAAGCTGCCTTCCCACCATGCCTGTGCCTGACCTGCAGTCAAACAATGAAAGCTCCGTTCCGCACCAGCGGCTCAGTCCTGGCTTCTTGGCACTGTTCAAAGTCACTTGCTCACTCACCCAAGTTCTCCCAAGGTAACCAAGTGCCCAAGTCAAAAAAAAAAAAAAAAAAACCCACAGGGAAGGCCTTCCGTATCTGTAAATTCTCACAGCTGCTATAGCTGCTGCTGCCCCAACCACAATGGCCAGCCAGCCTCTGCCCTAAACACAAACACTTGCTGCTTCTTCACTGCTTTTGTCCTCTTCCTGGGGTCCTGAAGTCTCCTGTTGCCTAATTGTACCCCTGAAGGAATGTTTCTGGGCAGAGTCCACAAGCCAGAGATGCCTGGAGTCTTCTCTCCCCAAGCTCACCATATCTGGCTGCAAAAAAGCTGTCTCCAGTCCGCCATCTTCCTCATCCCCACCCCCATTTTATTTTTAAATGAAATATGTCATACACGGGGTTTCTTTTTGAAGTGATAGAAATGTTCTAAAAATGAATCTTCCCCAACACATTCTATGAAGCAAACATCACCCTGATACCAAAACCAGGAAAAGACCCAAACAAAAAGGAGAATTTCAGACCAATCTCACTCATGAATATAGATGCAAAAATTCTCAACAAAATCCTAGCCAATAGATTACAGCTTATCAAAAAAGTCATACATCATGATCAAGTAGGTTTCATCCCAGGGATGCAAGGCTGGTTTAACATATGCAAGTCCATAAACGTTATCCACCATATTAACAGAGGCAAAAATAAAGATCATATGATCCTCTCAATAGATGCAGAAAAAGCATTTGATAAAATCCAGTATCCTTTTCTAATTAGAACACTAAAGACTATAGGCATAGGTGGCACATTTCTAAAACTGATTGATGCTATCTATGACAAACCCACAGCTAATATTTTACTGAATGGAGTAAAACTGAAAGCTTTTCCTATTAAAACTAGAACCAGACAAGGTTGTCCTCTGTCACCTTTACTATTCAACATAGTGCTGGAAGTTCTAGCCAATACAATTAGGCAAGACAAGGAAATAAAGGGAATCCAAATGGGAGCAGAGGAGGTCAAACTCTCCCTCTTTGCTGATGACATGATCCTATACTTAGAGAATCCCAAAGACTCAACCACAAGACTCCTAGAAGTCATCAAAAAATACAGTAATGTTTCAGGATATAAAATCAATGTCCACAAGTCAGTAGCCTTTGTATACACCAAAAACAGTCAAGATGAGAAGCTAATTAAGGACACAACTCCCTTCACCATAGTTTCAAAGAAAATGAAATACCTAGGAATATACCTAACGAAGGAGGTGAAGGACCTCTATAAAGAAAATTATGAAATTCTCAGAAAGGAAATAGCAGAGGATTTTAACAAATGGAAGAACACACCATGCTCATGGATGGGCAGAATTAACATTGTTAAAATGTCTATACTTCCCAAAGCGATCTACCTATTCAATGCCATTCCTATCAAAATACCAACATCGTACTTTCAAGATTTGGAAAAAATGATTCTGCGTTTTGTATGGAACCAGAAAAAAACCCGTATAGCTAAGGCAGTTCTTAATAATAAAAATAAAGCTGGGGGGCATCAGCATACCAGATTTTAGTCTGTACTACAAAGCCATAGTGGTCAAGACAGCATGGTACTGGCACAAAAATAGAGACATAGACACTTGGAATCGAATAGAAAACCAAGAAATGAAACTAACATCTTACAACCACCTAATCTTCGATAAACCAAACAAGAACATACCTTGGGGGAAAGACTCCCTATCCAATGAATGGTGTTGGGAGAACTGGATATCCACATGTAAAAGACTGAAACTGGACCCACACCTTTCCCCACTCACAAAAATTGATTCAAGATGGATAAAGGACTTAAATTTAAGGCATGAAACAATAAAAATCCTCAAAGAAAGCATAGGAAAAACACTGGAAGATATTGGCCTGGGGAAAGACTTCATGAAGAAGGCTGCCATGGCAATTGCAACAACAACAAAAATAAACAAATGGGACTTCATTAAACTGAAAAGCTTCTGTACAGCCAAGGAGACAACAACCAAAGCAAAGAGACAACCTACACAATGGGAAAGGATATTTGCATATTTTCAATCAGACAAAAGCTTGATGACTAGGATCTATAGAGAACTCAAATTAATCCACATGAAAAAAGCCAACAATCCCATATATCAAAGAGCAAGAGACACGAATAGAACCTTCTCCAAAGAAGACAGATGAATGGCTAACAAACATATGAAAAAATGTTCATCATCCCTATATATTAGAGAAATGCAAATCAAAACCACCCTGAGATACCATCTAACCCCAGTGAGAATGGTCCACATCACAAAATCTCAAAACTGCAGATGCTGGCGTGGATGTGGAGAGAAGGGAACATTTTTATACTGCTGGTGGGACTGCAAACTAGTACAACCTTTCTGGAAGGAAGTATGAAGAGACCTCAAAGCACTCAAGCTTGACCTCCCATTTGATCCTGCAATCCCATTACTGGGCATCTACCCAGAAAGAAAAAAATCCTTTTATCATAAAGACACTTGTACTAGACTGTTTATTGCAGCTCAATTTACAATTGCCAAAATGTGGAAACAGCCTAAATGCCCACTAACCCAGGAATGGATTAACAAGCTGTGGTATATGTATACCATGGAATACTATTCAGCCATTAAAAAAAATGGAGACTTTACATCCTTCGTATTAACTTGGATGGAAGTGGAAGACATTATTCTTAGTAAAGCATCACAAGAATGGAGAAGCATGAATCCTATATACTCAATTTTGATATGAGGACAATTAATGACAATTAAGGTCATGGTGAGGGGAGGAAAAGCAGAAAGAGGGAAGGAGGGAGAGGGTTGGGGCCTTGGTGTGTGTCACATTTTATGGGGGCAAGACATGATTGCAAGAGGGACTTTACCTAACAAATGCAATCAGTGTAACCTGGATTATTGTACCCTCAATGAATCCCCAACAATAAAAAAAAAAAAAAAGAAATGTTCTAAAAATGACTGTCACCATGTTTATAAAACTCTGTGAATATACTAAAAACTAGTGAATGGTACATTTTAAATGTGTGAATTGTATTGTATGTGTCTGGCTTCTTTTACTCAGTGTATTGTGAAGGTTCACTCATGTTTTAGCATCTATCCATAACACTTTTCTTTTAGTAGATGTATAATATTCCATTGTATAAATATATCACATTTTGTTTATCCATTCAACAGCTGATGGATATTTTGGTCATTTCTAGCTTTGGGCTATTATTAATAATGCTAATATGAATAATACTTAGAATAAAAGTCAGACTTCTTGCCCTGGCCTTTAAGAACATATCCTGTTTTTTGCTTAATTCTTCTACCTCTTCTCCTATGACCACTATTGTTCATTGACCTTTAGTCACAGTGACTTTCCATTCTCCAAACATGTGAAGGCATGATTTCTTTTGCCTGGAATGCTCTTTCTTCTAATCTCCCTATAGCTGGCTCCTTTTTAGGGTTCAGATGTTTGGTCAAATATTTCTTCCTCAAAAAGTTCTGCAGTAAGCACCCTACCTATGACATTCCTCTTTTCTGTCACTCTCCATTTTATAGGGTGGCTATAAAGTTCATGCGCAATTGCACACTATTTTAAATTGCACATGAACTTTATGGCAACCCTGTATGTAGTAGCAGAACTCATATAATTTATAATGGTAACTCTTATTGGTTGATTCATATACTTATTTATTATATATCTTACCTCATTAGAATATAAATTCCACGAGAGTAGTGACTATATGTGTCTTTTTTCTTGTTGCACCCCCAGTGATTTGAACAGTGCTCAGGCTTATAGTAAGCACTTAGTAAATAACCAGTAAATGAAGATTTACAGTGGACAGTTAGATACAGACTTCAAAAGAAAAGGTCAGAGGTGTAGATACAGGTATCAACAGAAAGGTGATGGCATATTTCCTTGATATCATGGCAATCTTTTTCTCTTTTTAGTATTTCTGAAATAGAACTGTTTTGTACAGTGATGTTTTGCAGAGGTATTATTCAACCAATGTCTTGAAATCTGTGATTTCTTTGAATCATGGAAAGATGGTACTTGAGGTGCAAAAGTGGGTGAGAAATGTTGGCTAGAAGTTGAACCTTGGTGAACACATATTGAGAGATTAGGTGGAAGGTTACTCAGGAAGTTGAGGCAGTCTTTAAGACCCCAACTTTTTATTTTAGTTAGAATAAACTTAATGAGAATATATTAAATGAATTATGCAATTGTCTACTGTCTATAAACATTGTTGAACTTTTTTTGGATGAGTGAAGGGACTAAAAGTGGAAATTTGGAGAGAGGGCAGCAGTGTTAGAAGGCAGAGGTAGGTAACTATCACAGAGGATGAGCTTTCTAGATATTTAGGGGTTTCTATAGGCTTTCTCTACTAGAGAAGAGTATTTCTTTCCTCATCCCTCCTGAAGAAAAATATGATGAAATGCCAATAAAATGGGGTTGATGGAAGGTTGCACAGGTAGTCTTGAAGGTTGAAGTTTGAATGCTAATAGGATTTTATTTTTCTGTCAGAATACCTCTGCCATTAACAACTTCCTTACAACAAGCCTCAGCCTCACTTTCCTGTGTCTGTTCTCTCTGGAGATACCTTTTTAGAACAGGAGGTGAGCCACAGTTTTACTTGGGAGCAGGACAAGCCTGAATGACATACTTTTTGCCGCTTGTTAAGTCTCTTCAGGCCAATTTGGAAGGCACTTTGAGGCCAAGAGCTGGAAAAACAAGTCCAGCAGTTAAATCCTTAGTAAACTAAAAGAAAATCTTTTGCATATGACTTGGAACAATTCTCCTCACTCCAGAGAAAACTTTACCTTTGTGTCCCAAAGGCATTTCCAAGCTCTGGGAAATTAAATAGAAGTTAAAATAAAATAGAACACGGAATCATTTTTTAATATTCTTTTTTCATCTTCCTCTCTCTAAGGCCACATTGCAGTCCTAGGAAGTGTTTCTGTGGCCAGGGTCCATCCTTAGCTGTTGTTTTCCTTCCCAGCAATGATTACTTTTAAAGAGAAGCAGCTTGAGCTTCTGTGCCAGAGCCAGCAGTCACCCACCCTGGGGGGCTCCACATTTGTACCCTAGGAAGTACAGATTAGAATCTCGTGGATGAGCAAGGCAATCAGGTTATCCAGAGATTTAAAATCCTCCTTAGAATTCAGGTAGCTATTGGAACACATCAGATCTTTCCAAACTTTTAATACACTCTTTCCTGGGCTAGAAGAAGATCAGCTTCCCAAGTACTTAACTTCCAGCTGAGGAGGAGATACAAAATGGGGGGCTGAAACTTCACTCCCCATAAATCACTGGCACTAAAGTATCCTGGGACACAATAGAACAGCAAAGAAAATGGCAACAATTATGGCTCGCAGGAGAGACATTGCTCTGCATAAAACTATTCAAATTCAAATCTTCTTTAAAACTGTGCTTCCCAAGTCAGCAGTGGACAGGCAGCAATTATCCTCTAGGTCTTCAGTTTGCAACTGCTGATTGAAACCTGTAAATACTGCAATGAATGCATTGTAAATGGGAGCATCAGAGGCATGATGATAAGCACTGTAAGGGGGGAGGGAGGGGGAAGAAGGGGGATTAATGGGATTACACCTGCGGTGCATTTTACAAGGGAATATGTGAATCCTAGTAAATGTGGAATGTAAAGGTCTTAGCAAAATAACTAAGAAAATGCTACAAAAGCTATGTTAACTAATGTGATGAAAATGTGTCAAACGATCTATGAACCAAGTGTATGGTGCCCCACGATCATACTAATGTACACAGCTATGGTTTAATAAAAATAAATAAATAGAAAAAATAGGAAAAAAAAGAGAGATGGGTTTTACAGTAGTGGTTTCCCCACTACTCGTCACAGTGCTAATCCCCATGTTTGGTGGTCATCAGCTCCTGGGAGGTATCCTCTGTAACCGAGCTCCCAAGGCAAACGGGTTTCCTCCTTTGGAGAGAACTATTAATAGACTCTCTAGCTCTTCAGGAGGGAATACTCTCCTCTGACATTTGTTTAATTACATTCAAAGAATGAATTGCACACTTGCCCTGACAAGAAATCAAGCAAACAAAAATGCAACTGTTGTAAAATGGGATCCACCCAATGAGTTATGCCAGACACTTGAGCACATGCCCTAGGAGGCAAGAGACAACTTTCTTCTCCCCAAACGCCTAATGAAGACTTTTACTATCATGGGTAGTCAGCACCTGCTCTGGTCTCAGAATGTCAGGACTGGAAGGGTTCTTATAGACAGGGTAGTTCAGCTTCCCACATTATAGGTGAAGAAACTGTGGAATAAAAAGGATGAGAGATTTGTTCTCATTCAGATACAAAAGGCAGAGCAAAGGTATGTGCTCTTTTACTTTTTGAATACCAGAACTTTCAAGGTCCTTAGCGATGCAGCCTATTATTGCCTCATTTAACAGAAGAGGAGACCGAGGCCCAGGAACTGAAAGAGGTTTGTCCAAGGTCATACTACTAAAGAACGGCTCGACTGGGTATTATTATCCAGCTTCCTGAAAGGCAGACAAATACTTTATATTCTACTACTTCTTGGTTTGTATTTGGGAGCGAAGAGAAGCTGCAAAGGAAAGAAATAAAGTTATTGAAACTGTTGAGGCCCAGTGTCTTCATTAAACCATTCCCAAGACTGTCCAGATGTCTTTTGACCCAAAAGGAAGCTCTGAGTCAGATGAATTGAAGTCAGGAGGCCTGAAACAATGGGCCCCTGAAGGCATTTCTCTGTCTTTGATTTGCTTCTATAGTTTCTAGTAGTCTGCTGCTGGCTACCTTCTGCCTGGTTACCAAATGATAGGGCCAACTGTGACTGGGATGGTCTATTGTAATGATGTAATTCAGCTCTGGGTCCTTTATATTGGCAAGCATACATCAGGACGTTGAGAGTGGAAGGAAGAAAAGGCTTGGCAGGAGGAGCATGGCGTATTTAAGGGTTACTTCTGGTCTCTTGTGTGTTACTCCCTCCAGTACTTCTTTTCTCCCTATGCCTGTAGGTAGCACAGAAAGGCATTTAGGCAGTGAGCATACCAGGGAAGCCACCAAGATATGCATCTCTAGACCAAGGCAAGGAGGGAAAAAGAATCTTGCTTGTGGGACTAGATAAACACAAATATTTTAGGAGACTCTTATGGCGATATCTGAATAAAGCTCATTCTGAAAGCATCAGAAGCATCTTCCGCTGCTGATAGCATCTAGCCCACTACTCCTGACAAAACACTGAACTCCCCTTCTGGCCATGTATCCATTTTTTGCATGTCATGGCCACCGTTTTTAGGCAATTGGCTTTATTCTTAGATCTGCTCCTTTAAGCACACACAATGAAAATCTAGCATCACTCGAAATAATGAGGCCTATCACCCCAAAACAAGATTTACTTCCAAGGAAGCCAAAGCCTAAGAAGCAATCTCTCCCTTGCCCAGAATCTAGCACAGGCCATTCAGCCACATTCCATTTTATGTGCATTCTCCTTCACATTCAGAGAATTCTAATGATCAAAGACCACATCAGTAGTAGCAAATAGTGAGATCCCTATAACTGATGAAAATAGAGTGTTCTCAAATTGGAATAAAGGGGTGCATCTTCCATCTTCCTGCAAGTCCCACCCCTCCCTCACTATCCCAATTTTTTTTAGACTAAGGAAATTTATTCTCTCAAACAGTCAATGTGGGAAGACAGCAATGTTTAAGATAAACATGTAGACATCAATGGTAGAATCTCAGGTTCAAAGCTCTTCACGGAAAGATATTTTGGGTGTTGGAAATCATGCTTGGTATTTCTCTGACTACACCAATGTGGAACTGCCATGTCACTATGTTAGTCACTCTTAAGACATGTTTTTCTTTATGTAACATCACAATTAATTTACAAAGTATCTTGAAATGAATGGCAAACACAGCCCATTTCTAACCAAAAGCCCTTCATAAACACCCTCAGATTTCAGAGGATAGTACAAAAGGGTTATTCACTTTACTTACTGGTTTTCCTTTCAGTCCATCAAAGCCCATTGCTAATGACAATCTGCAGTACTCCCTCTTTTTTGCACCATGCCCAAGCTCCAAACTGTAGGCTTTCCAAATAGTCTGGAACCTTGAGTGTAGTGAAGGCTGAGAATTCTTCGTTCTGGAGGAGAGGTGATGATGGAGGATCTTTCCATACTGAAAGACTTGGGGCAGAACCCCCCACTCAGCCCGGAGCTCTGACCACCCCAATCAACTGCAAGAGTCGTCTCTTGATGCAAAAACGCAAGAGGATTTTTATTCCTGTATACGGGGACTTGATTCACAACTCTTTTAGGAGCTGAGAAATCAAGTCCCCCACAGCAGTTTTTTACAAGCTTATAAAGGCAAAAACTACAAAGTAGGCGGGAATAGCAGACATTCCAGGGACTCTAAAGTAAGAGAGAATACACACACCTGGGATTCTAACTAGATAAGGAGAACTCTAGTTCACTATTTAACTGTCTTAAGACAAGACTAACAGTCAAATATTTACTTAAGCTCCTGGGGCTATCTCCTGGAACAGTTACAAAAGGTCACATTCCTATGGTAGGGAGCGAGAAGTGGTCACATTCTCATGGTAATATTTTCTTTCATTCCCCCATTTGTTTTTTTTTTGGGAAGTTCTAATCATGGAACTTCTGGCTCTATATATTCATTCTCATGGCTATCGTCTCGGCGGAGAGACTGGTAATGCTGTCTGAGCATTAATACTTGTACAGCACTCACTCTCTCCCAGACGAAGGTGACTATACGGTTGAGAATGTAGGGCCCAAAGGTAAGAATTAGAAGCAGTATAATAAGAGGGCCTATTAAACTGGAAACGAGAGTGGTGAACCAAGGTGATCGGCTGTACCAACTTTCAAACCATCCTTGATGGGCCTCCCGATCTCGTTGTCTTTTTTCTAGTCTCTCCCTGAGTTTAGACATGGAGTCTTTTACCATACCAGAGTGATCTACATAGAAACAGCATTCTTCTCTTAGTGCAGCGCATAACCCTCCATCTTTTAGGAACAGGAGATCAAGTCCCCGTCTATTCTGCAATACTACTTCTGATAAGGATGTTAGTGACTCTTCTAATTTTGTGATCGATTGTTCTATGGCTTTTAGGTCCTCATCTACAGCTGCTCTCAGTTCTTTGAGATACTGTGGGGTCTGGACAAGCGCAGCCGTTCCTGTTCCTACTCCGGCCGCCACCCCTATACCCATCAGGACAGCTAGAGTAATAGAGACTGGTTCCCTCTTCTGTCTACGGGGTCTGAGATCGAATTCTGCCTCGAAGGAACTCGCCTCATGATAGATAACTCTAGGTATTAATTGTACAAGGATACAGTAGTCTGCAGTGGAGTTGAACACTGATGAGGAAATGCACGGGGTTAGCCCAGTGCTGCAAGCCCACCATCCTCCTTTAGGGGGCACTAGATAATAATTGATAGTGGTTGATGGGCTTTTAATGGTCTGATTACACAGATGCTGGCGATTTTCGGGGATCGTGCCTAGGCAAATGCCTCGCCCAGAGACTGCTGTAAGGGTGATCTTGGATCCCCAGTCACAGGAATTATGGGAGGTGGTATTTTGGAAGATACTTGAGAAGGCGATTCCTTCATAATAGGGCGGGCCTGAGGCTAGACACAACCAGCAAGATTCGGTAAGATTAGGGTTGGAAGTATTGAGGACATTGAAAGCCCCCTGTATTAAGTTAAGAAGTCTCTGCCCGGTGCTTGGAGTCTCCGGGGATGTTACCTGGGGAGACAGTTTCGCAGGCGATGGGGCTGTGCTGGCCTCAGTAAATTGGGTGCTCCCCGGAGTCTGGGGCATACGGGGAGAAATAGGCGGCCTAGCTGGCAGCTGCTGTCCTGAGAGTACGATGTTGGGTCCTATCTGGACAGCGACGGGGGTCTCTATTTTTAATTTGATGAAGAAGGTAAATCCTTTATCCCACCCTGACATGTAGAAACGGAATCCCCATGTTCTTCCTTTTATCCAATCTCAGGCTTGTTTCCCCCTCTCCGTGAAGGAAATATTTAGGGGGTTTGACCCTGCTCCGGTACTGCTCCTCTTTACGGTTATTAAGTCCCAAGAGGAGAAGGGGTGCCAGAAGGCCTGCCCAGTCGTCTCACATCCCCATTGTTTACAATAGAAATTTTCTACACCCCCACATCTGTTGGCTTGGCTTCTCGTTCTCCCGTCCCGGGGACAGATATAGAACTCCGTTTGTTGCATCCGGCGCTGGGCGGGCAAGTTGCCACAGCCAGGGGCGTCTGCAACGTACTGGCCTTGGGATGTGGAGCCTTGGGTAAGTGAGCGCTTTGTTAAATGGTGATCAAGGCTTGATGGAACCTCTTTAAAGGTCTCATCGGAGATATCCCAATTATCTAGCCCTGCTATTAAGGCGCAAATATCTGGGGTGAGGGACGGCCACCAGGTCCAAGGAGGGTCTTCTTTTGTAGTACTCCATACTACATCACCAGTCTGAGAGAGAACCTGCCAGGTTAACCTCTGGGGGGCATGGGGGTTGGGACCAGAACTACTTATCACCAGGAGTTGTATCAGCAGGAGCAGGGCTACTGCGGCGAATGCGGAGCTTGAGGGGGTTGTCTGTCTTTTCCACTTTCCACCCGGAGTCTGGCGGCAGTGCTGGTTTGACATGAGATGCGTGGATCCAGGCTGCGATGCCATCGACTTTTATTGCCGTAGGGGTTGTAAGCAGCACCAGGTATGGTCCTTTCCACCGTGGTTCAAGGTTGGCTGTCCGGTGGCGCCGGATGTACACCGAATCTCCAACCTGGAACTGGTGAGGTATTTGCAGATCCCCGGGCTTGTAGGCCTCGATCAGCCGGCTCCACACCTCCTTTTGCACGGTTTCAAGGGCTTTTAATCTGGTGTATAGAGATTGAGAGGAGTAAGATTCTGGGGAAGGGAGGTGCTGCATGGCAACAAGCGGGGGGTGAGCTCCATATAGGATTTCAAAGGGGGTCAGCTTGAGAGTGCTAGGGGTGTTGCGCACACGGAACAGGGCAAAGGGAAGGAGGACTGTCCAGTCAGTAATGCCAGTCTCTAAGGATAATTTAGTCATGGCCTCTTTTAGGGTTCTATTCATCCTCTCTACCTGCCCTGAGCTTTGGGGCCGATAAGCACAATGTAATTTCCACTCAAGCCCCAGGATTTTGGCTAAACCTTGATTAACCTGGGCAACAAAAGCGGGACCGTTGTCTGATCCGATTACCTTGGGTAGCCCAAATCTTGGAAAAATTTCTTCTAATATTATTTTGGCTACGACTTGAGCAGTCTCCCTTTTTGTAGGAAAAGCTTTGACCCATCCTGAGAAAGTATCTATGAACACCAGCAAGTACTTGTATCCGTATTTGGCCGGCTTAATTTCTGTAAAATCTGTTTCCCAGTAGCTCCCAGGACGATCTCCTCGGAGTCGTCTACCCTGAGGTAATGTGCTAGGCTGGGTGTTTACTAATTGGCAAGGTCTGCACTCTTTTGCAGCTGCGTCAACGAGTTTACTTAATTCCATAATATAGTATGGGGAGGACTGAACAATAGTTCTTAGATGCTTGGGGCCCAAATGAGTTAATTTATGAAGTTGTCTGAGAAAGGTGATCGCCTGCTCTTCAGGGAGGATGATTTTTCTTTCCGGAGTTTCTCGGATCCCCTCTGGGGATTCTAAGTGGAGGCCTAATCTGTTCATTCTCTCGAGATCCCGCTCCGAATATTTAAAGTGTTTGACAAGGGGGGGTGCTATTTCTTTAAGGCTAGGCCTTAAAGTGTTTTCATATAGCGGCAGGATGTTGAGCCTTTGAGCTGCTAGCTTAGCTTCTCGGTCGGCTCTTTGGTTTCCCTCGGCAACTCTGGACCCCCCTTTCTGATGCCCAGGGCAGTGGATAATGGCCACTTTCTTAGGGAGGTGAACAGCCTCCAGTAGACTTAGGATTTCTTCCTTGTGTTTAATTTCTTTTCCTGCTGAAGTCAGCAGTCCTCGCTGCCTGTAAATGGCCCCATGAACATGGGCCGTAGCAAAAGCATACCTGCTATCGGTGTATATGTTAACTTTTTTCCCTTCTGCCAAACGTAAGGCCTGGGTCAAGGCGACCAGCTCGGCCTTCTGGGCCGACGTCCCTTCAGGCAGACTACTTGCCCAGATGGTCTGCTTATCGTCCACTACCGCCGCCCCGGCCACCCTTTTACCTTCTATTATGGAGCTGCTCCCATCAGTGAACCAGGTCAGCTGGGCATCCGGCAGGGGCTGATCACAGAGGTCCTTCCGAGTTCCAGTTTCCTCAGCCAGTACTTCTTGGCATGTGTGTAATACATCTTTCTGGACAGAAGTATCAGGTAATAGGGTAGCTGGGTTGAGGATGACAGGCGGGCCAAACTGGACTCTGTCTCCGTTTAATAGGAGACTCTGGTAATGTGTCATGCGGGCATTAGACAGCCACCGGTCAGGGGGCTGTCTGATGATGCTTTCTAAAGCATGGGGGGCAATGACTGTCAACTTCTGCCCCATAGTCAATTTGTCTGCATCTTTTACCAGTACCGCTACTGCCGCCACAGACCTCAGACAGGCTGGCCAACCACCAGCGACCGGGTCCAATTTCTTGGAGAGGTATGCTACCGGTCTTTTCCATGGCCCTAAAGGCTGCGTCAGCACCCCTCAGGCCACTCCTCTCTTCTCATCTACGTATAGGACAAAGGGCTTTGTTACATCTGGTAGAGCCAGGGCCGGGGCTGATAATAAGGCCTTTTTAATGTTGTCAAAGGCCCGCTGTTGGCTGGCACCCCACTCGAAGGGAGTGCCTTCCTTGGTCAAAGGGTAGAGGGGGGCTGCCAGAGTAGCAAACCCCGGTATCCATAAGCGGCAGAACCCCGCAGTTCCTAAGAATTCCCGCACCTGGCGGGGCGAGCAGGGAACTGGAATCTGAGTCACAGTATGCTTCCTGGCTTCCGTTAACCATCTCTGCCCTCCTCTTAGGGTGTAACCCAGGTACGTTACCTCTTTCTGGCAGATCTGGGCTTTTTTAGCAGAGGCTCGATATCCTAAGCGGGCTAGTTCTTCTAGCAACAGTTCTGTGCCCCGATAGCACTCTTCTTTTGTTGTTCCAGCTAGTAGTAAGTCATCTACATATTGTAGGAGCGTCACCTGAGGGTGGCTGGCGCGAAAGTGAGCTAGGTCTTGGTGGAGGGCTTCATCAAAGATGGTTGGGGAGTTCTTAAACCCCTGTGGAAGTCGGGTCCATGTCAATTGCCCCGTTGTTCCAGAGTCCGGGTCTCTCCATTCAAATGCGAAGATGTTCTGGCTAGAGGAGTGTAGTCGGAGGCAGAAGAAGGCGTCCTTTAAATCCAGGACAGTGTACCAGATATGGTCCGGAGGGAGAGAGCTTAACAGATTATAAGGGTTAGGCACGGTGGGGTGGATGTCTTGCGCCCGCTTGTTTACTTCTCTTAAGTCCTGCACAGGGCGATAGTCTCCTGTGCCGGGTTTCTTGACGGGTAATAAGGGCGTGTTCCATGGTGACTGGCATTTTACTAGTATGCCCAGCTGTAGGAGACGCTGAATGTGAGGCTTAATTCCTTCCCGAGCTTCCTTAGTCATAGGATATTGGCGCACTGCCACAGGAGTGGAAGTAGCTTTGAGTTCTATGACTATAGGCGGCCTTTCTGCGGCCAGTCCCATTCCAGCAGTTTCGGCCCATGCCCCGGGATATTTTTCTAGCCAGTCATTTACGAGACTAGTCCCTTTCTCCCGCTGCTTTTCAAAGAGTCTATGTTCATCCTCTAAACGCATGGTCAGGGCTGTTACCCTCTTATTTTGGGTTACCTCTGGGCCATCAGGAGTAAAAGTGATTTGGGCTTCCATTTTGGTGAGTAAATCTCTCCCGAGGAGGGGCGCAGAGCACTCAGGGATAATTAAAAATGAGTGGGTTACCCGTCCCACTCCCAGATCTACTGATCTTTGGGTAGTCCATGAGTACTGCTGATGCCCTGTGGCCCCTACAACCCAGGATTTTTTCTTGGAGACGGGTCCTTGATGGTTCAAGTAGGACTGAGTGTCTACAAGGAACTCAACTGGCTTCCCCTCCGCCTTAAGTATTACCCTAGGCTCGGGGAGGGGTTCCGAGCCCCGTCCCCGCTAATCTTCGTCTTCCTCTAAGGCCAGTACTTTCTTGGAGAGTTCTTTCTTCTTTTTTTTAGGACATTCCCTGGCCCAGTGCCCCTTTTCCTTACAGTAGGCACATTGATCCTTATCTAACGGGATGCGGTTATTCAGACTACCTGACTTCTTAGTTCTACCTTGGGTCTGTTCCTGGCTCTTCTCCCCTACTACTGCGGCCAAAATCCGTGTTAAGTTTTTCTCCTGTCTTCGGTCTCTCTTATTTTCCCTTTCTTCTCTCTCTTTCTCCTTTCTCTGCTCTTTTTCTTCCTCAGTTTCTCTTTTATGGTATACTTTCTCAGCTTCCTTAACTAAATCCTGCAAGGTATAGTCCTGCAATCCTTCAATTCTCTGCAGCTTTCTTTTAATGTCTATAGCTGACTGCCCTATGAAAGTCATAGCCACGGAAGCCCTCTGTCCTTCAGAGGCAGGGTCAAATGGGGTGTAGCGCCTAAAAGCTTCCATTAGGCGCTCAAGAAACACTGAGGGAGGTTCCGTGGCCCCCTGTATTACTTCTCTTACCTTAGCCTAATTAGTGGGGCATCTTGCCGCCCCACGGAGGCCAGCCACTAGAGCCTGGCGATAGACTGACAGTCGCTCCCTACCTTCTGCCGTGTTGAAATCCCAGTCTGGTCTGGAGAGGGGAAAGGCAGCCTCGATGATGTTGGGGAGCTGGGTAGGACGCCCGTCCGCCCCGAGTACATTCTTCCTAGCTTCTAATAAAATCCTCTCCCTCTCTTCAGTAGTGAAGAGAGTCTGTATGAGCTGCTGGCAGTCATCCCATGTGGGCTGATGAGAGAACATCAGGGACTCTACCAGCCCAGTCAGGCGTTGGGGGTCTTCTGAAAAAGGGGGGTGATTAGTTTTCCAGTTATACAGGTCTGTGGAAGAAAATGGCCAGTACTGGAGGGGCTGGAGAGGAGGTGGTCCCTCATCTGTTGCCACCGGCGGGGGGCCGTATGCCCTCAGGGGTAGGGCAACAGTAGTGTCGGGAGACACTCCTCCCCGGCAGTGACTCCTGGTACCTTGTGCGGGCCCCAGTGAAGGTTCCCCCGGGGGTGCAGAGGGGGCAATCGCCGCTGGTCCTCCCTGCCCCCCGACAGGAGCCAAGGTGGGAGGGTATGGGGGAGGAGGGGGTGGAGGGTCGAGGAGAAGATGATCAGTCTGGATTTCCGGGTAGACCTTCTTAGGGGGGTCCGAACTGTCACCCCCTTTTCTGGGACCGGAAGATTGGACAGCGAGCACCTGAGGATTAGACGGGGGCCTGGATGTGGCAGTCCACGGCCGAACCCAGGGGGGCGGATTCTGCACCAGGTCCTGCCAGACTATGATGTAAGGTTGTTGATCCGGATGGGCTCCCGGTCCTCTCTGAAAAACAATCTCTTTAATAGCAAAAATAAGAGATAAGTCAAAGGTTCCTCCTGAGGGCCAGCCGACGTTAAAAGTAGGCCACTCCGAGGAGCAGAAAGTCTGCCATGGGCCTTTTTTAACCTCTACTGACAGATCACGACCTCTTCTCTTCACTTCAGTCCAATGATCTAGAGTTAAACTCAGAGGGGTTGTCACAGTCTGTCCCATCATCAGTGGATATGTCAGAAACACAAATAACAGAAATAACAGAAATATTACAGGTACAAGGACCCACCTGCTACACTTGGTCCTTCACAAGCCTATAACAGAATCAGACGGGCGCGTTTCCCGTAATTTTTGATCGAACAACCAGACTCGACCAGTGCCCTTACAGCAGGAGACAACCAGGCGTCCCTGGTTCTCCTCAGTTCCTGGGGCGTCCCCCAGGGTTTCAGCCTGTGGTCCTCCGGGCACGTCTACCGACCACTGTCCGGCCACTCTCACGAGGTGCCGAACGGCTGCAAAATCGAAAGCGCGCACACAAAGTCAAACAAAAGGACTGAAGACACAGACTAGACAGTTTTCGGGGTACCCCTTTCTTACCTCCAAGGTCGACTCTGCAGGTGAGGGGTGGTCGTTATCTCCCGGACGAGCCCCCAAATGAAAGACTTGGGGCAGAACCCCCCACTCAGCCCGGAGCTCTGACCACCCCAATCAACCGCAAGAGTCGTCTCTTGATGCAAAAACGCAAGAGGATTTTTATTCCTGTATACGGGGACTTGATTCACAACTCTTTTAGGAGCCGAGAAATCAAGTCCCCCACAGCAGTTTTTTACAAGCTTATAAAGGCAAAAACTACAAAGTAGGCGGGAATAGCAGACATTCCAGGGACTCTAAAGTAAGAGAGAATACACACACCTGGGATTCTAACTAGATAAGGAGAACTCTAGTTCACTATTTAACTGTCTTAAGACAAGACTAACAGTCAAATATTTACTTAAGCTCCTGGGGCTATCTCCTGGAACAGTTACAAAAGGTCACATTCCTATGGTAGGGAGCGAGAAGTGGTCACATTCTCATGGTAATATTTTCTTTCAATACAATGGTGCTTTATAGTCTGTTTTGGGAGCAGGGTTGGGTCTTTTAAAACCTTAGTACAGAGAATCCATAAGACCTTTATTCTTGCTAATATTGAATATCATTAATGGCAATGCTTTGATGCAGTATTATGCTAAAAACTCCCACCCCATCAGAAATGAGGAGAAGAAATGAAAGAGTCAAGAAGATGAAATATCCCACGCCACTATACTTATAGTAAAGCTATCTTTCCTACAATAAATGGGTTCCTAGAGGGCAAGGAACATGTCTGCAATAGCAAGAGGATTAGTAGTCCAACAATATTTGGGCAGAAAATGAGTAAGTGGATGAATGAATAGTCCATTTGTTCTCTTCGTTGTTAAGGCTGGTTGCAAGGAATTCATCTTTGCAAATGCTCTCAGAAAACTTGCCCACAGAGTGAATAAAGTTAGGAAGTTATTCTTCGCTTCTGTGAAATTTCTGGACATTGAAATGGTGGTCTTTTGGCCTGACTTTTAAATCTGTTCAAGCCAACATCTGACTTCTCCATGATTTCTGAGAATCAGTTCTGTCATATGTTTTCATTTCAGTTGCCCACAAGTATACTTCATCTGAGTTGTCACCCACTGCACTGATAATCCCCTGGATCTTCATGAAATGTCTCCAGTTCTTACATCAGTCCAGATTATTTTATTGGCCCACACATATACAACCCAGCCATCTATGTTGAACTAGTTTCTTATTGCTGCTGTAACAGATTACCATTAACTTGGTAGCTTAAAATGATACAAATTTATTAGCTTACAGTTTTAGAGTTCAGAAGTCCAGAATGGGTCTCAATGGGCTAAAATGTAGGTGTTAGAAGTACTATGCCTTTCCAGAGGCTGCATCAGAGAACATATTTTCTTGCCTTTTCCAGCTTCTAGAGGCTTTCCAAATTCCTTGGCTAATGGCTCCATTCCTCTTATTCAAAGCCAGCAGTGGTTGATCCAGTCTTTCTCATACTGCATCACTCTGCTTTTTGCTTTTCCTCTCACATCTCCTTTCATGGCTCTTTTAAGAATTCTTGTGAGTACACTGGTCCTACCCTGATAATTCAGGATAATCTCCCCTTAAGAATCCTAAGGTTCTTAACCTAATCACACTTGCAAAGTTCCTTGTGCCTTATATGGTAACATATTCACTAATTCTAGGCATCAGCACATGGACATTTGTAGGGGAGCATTATTCTGTCTACCACACTAACTCAAAATCAATGCCTTTCCTGATTCATCCAATACTCCATTATCTCTTCATAAAGATTTTTTATTGCATAAGAGTGAATACCACTTCTGTTTAGCGCTTGTTATTCTTTAATTAGCTCAGATCTGTATATTTATTCATATTCCTTCATTTGAATAGCATTTGTTGTTTTGCATGTCTATTCTGTGCTAGTTACTATGCTGGGGAAAAGACATTATTCCTGTCTTAGAGAAGCTCACTGTTTAGTGAGGAAAACTAATATATAAACAAAGAAACACAAGATGTTGAAGAGGCACAAATAAAAATATGTGCTAGATATAGTTAAGTTTAAAGGAGAGCATAGTTAGTTCTACCAAACGTACAGCCTCACTCACAAAGTAATCTTTGAGCTAGACGAGCAGATGTTGGTTAAGCACAAAGTTAGACCAGAGAGCATATTCCAGTTACAGGGAACAGCGAGTCCATACCTATTTATCTTTTTTCATTAGCTGCTTTGTATGCTCCAGGGATTCTGGAGGTCAGGGATTCTGTTGCCTTGCCTCACCCCTTCCCATCCCGCCCCTTCGCTGCTCCCCATTCCGCCCCTTTGCGGCTTCCCATCCCGCCCCTTCACCCCTTGCTTGACCTCTTTGCCTGGCCTTTTCCCCTTTCTTTTTTCTTTCCTTCTATTCTACTCTCCTCTCTCCTCCCCTCCCCTCCTCTCCTCTCCCCTCCCTTCCCCTTCTCTCTTTCCATCCTTCTTTCTTTCTATTTTTTCTTTTTTTTTTTTGAGACAGTCTCATTCTGTTGCCCTGGGTAAAATGCCAAGGCATCACAGCTCACAGCAACCTTAAACTTTCTGGCTCAAGCAATCCTCCTGCCTCAGCCTCACAAGTAGCTGGGACCATAGATGCCACCATGAGGCACAGCTAATTTCTTAGTAAAGACAGGGTCTTGCTCTTGCTCAGGCTGGTCTTGAACTCCTTAGCTCAAACAATCCACCCACCTTGGCCTCCCAGAGTGCTAGGATTACAGGCATGAGCCATCACAACCAGCCTTTTGGTTTTTTTTTTTGTTTGTTTTTTAGACAGGTTCTCACTCTGTTGCCTAGGCAAGAGTGCAGTGTCATCATTATAGCTCACTGCAACCTCAAACTCCTGGGCTCAAGTGATCTTCCTGGCTCAGCCTCCTGAGTAGCTGGGATTGTAGGTACACACCACCAAGCTTGGCCAATTTCTTTCCTTTCTTCCTTCCTTTCATTCATTTATTTAATTAATTTAATAATTTATTTATTGAGACATGGTCTTACCACATTGCATAGGCTGGTCTCAAACTCCTGGCCCTAAGTGATTCTCCCATTTTGGGCTCCAAAAGTGCTAGAATTATAAATATGAGCCACCATGACTAGCCTCTTATTTCTCTTCTATATATCATTGAGGATTTAGCCAGGATGGGATTATAGAAGACACTGAATAAAATTTTGTGGGTCAATGAATTCTGAAAAGTAACAGGAGTTCGTCTAATCATGGTAGATTAAATGGAGCAGAGTTACCTGCATAAATAACTATGAAACTAGACAAAATATATGAAACAGTTCTCATCAAACATTGGGCAACAAAAAGAGACGAAAAATAAGTAAAGTAGGTCTTGTGATTACCTCAGCTACCTTTAAAAATCTTATGTTTTGAATTATTATGCGTACAAAATAGTTGTATTTTTATCGGGTACATGTGATGTTTTGGTGCAGGCATACAATATGCATTAATCTAATCAGAGTAATTGGAGTACTATAATCTCAGGCATTATCATTTCTTTGTATTAGGAACACTCCAATTCTACTCTTTTAGTTATTTTAACATATATCCTAACTTTTGTTAACTACAGTCACTTTGTTGTGCTATCAAATATTGCTTATCCTATCTACTTAACTGGCTATATTTTTGCATCTATTAGCCTTCCCCACTTTATTACCCCATTCACACTACTCTTCTGGCTTCTGGTAACCATCATTCTACTCTGTTTCCATGACACAAATTGTTTTAATATTTAGCTCCCACATATGAGTGAGAACATGTGAGACTTGCCTTTCTGCGCTTGGCCTATTTCACTTAACAAAATGTTTTCCAGTTCCATCCATGTTGTTGCAGATGGCAGTATTTCGTTATTTTTATGGTTATATACTATTCTATTTTGTATATTACCACATATCTTCATACATTCATGCACTGATAGACACTTAGGTTGATTCTAAATCTTAGCTATTATGAATAATGCTGCAATAAATACAGGAGTGTGATATCTTTTTGACACACTGAATTTTCTTCTTTTGGATACATACCTAGCAGTATAATTGCTAGGTCATATGGTAGTTCTATTTTTAGTTTTTTGAGGAGGCTACACAGCAGTGGTTCTCAACCTTCCTAATGCTATGACACTTTAAAACAGTTCCTCATGTTGTGGTGATCCCCAACCATAAAATTATTTCATAGCAATAATAATAATTATATAATAATTTATTTTATTTTTTTTATTGTTAAATCATAGCTGTGTACATTAGTTCAATCAAGGGGTACAATGTGCTGGTTTCATATACAATCTAAAATATTCTCATAAACTGTTGAACGTAGCCTTCATGGCATTTTCTTAGTTATTGTATGTAGACATTTGTATTCTGCATTTAGTACAGTTCACCTGTACCCATTCTAAGATGCACCGTAGGTGTGGCCCCACCCATTGCCCTCCCTCCACCCTAATCTCCCTCCCTCCCTTCCCCTTCCTTGGCCGTTTCTTCATAGTCTTGTGCTATAGTTGGGTTATAGCCTTCATGTGAAAGCTATAATTTACCTTCATAGTAGGGCTGAGTACATTGGATACTTTTTCTTTCATTCCTGAGATATTTTGCTAAGAAGAATATGTTCCAGCTCCATCCATGTAAGCATGAAAGAGGTAAAGTCTCCATCTTTCTTTAAGGCTGCATAATATTCCATGGTATACATGTACCACAATTTGCTAGTCCATTCGTGGGTTGATGGGCACTTGGGCTTCTTCCATGACTTAGCAATTATGAATTGGGCTTCAATGAACATTCTGGTACAGACGTCTTTGTTATATTGTGATTTTTGGTCTTCTGGGTATAAACCTAGTAAAGGAATTATAGGATTCTGCATAGCCAAGAACATAGTAAGTAAAGCAAGCAGACAGCCCTCAGAATGGGAGAAAATATTTGCAGGTTATACCTCCGATAAAGGTCTAATAACCAGAATCCACAGAGAACTCAAACATATTAGTAAGAAAAGAACACGTGATCCCATCTCAGGGTGGGCAAGGGACTTGAAGAGAAACTTCTCTAAAGAAGACAGATGCACGATCTACAAACACATGAAAAAAAGCTCATCATCCTTAATCATCAGAGAAATGCAAATCAAAACTACTTTGATATATCACCTAACCCCAGTAAGAGTAGCCCACATAACAAAATCCCAAAACCAGAGATGTTGGTGGGGATGTGGAGAAAAGGGCACACTTCTACACTGCTGGTGGGAATGCACACTAATACGTTCCTTCTGGAAGAATGTTTGGAGAATACTTAGAGACCTAAAAATTTTATAATAATTTTATGGTTGAGAGTCACCACAACATGAGGAACTGTATTAAAGGGTCGTGGCATTAGGAAAGTTGAGAACCACTGCTCCATAGTGTTCACACTAATTTACATTCCCACTAATAGTATACAAGAGTTCCCCTTTCTCTGCATTCTTGCTAATATTAGTTGTGTCTTTAACCAAGAGAGTAAAAGATCTGTATACTAAAATCTATAAAACATTGATGAAAGAAACTGAAGAAGACACAAAAAAATGAACTATATCTAGTGTTTATGGGTTAGAAGAATCAACATTTTTAAAATGTTCACACTACCCAAATTAATCTGTAGGTTCTGTGCAATCCCTATCAAATTTCTACTGGCATTTTTCACAGAAATAGACAAAATAATCATTAAGTTTGTATAGAACCATAAAACATTTTGAATAGCCAAAGCAATCTTAAGGACAAAGAACAGATCTGGAAACATCATAATTCCAGATTCCAGCACATATTATAAAACTTCAGTAGTCAAAATAGTATGGAACTGGCATAAAGACAGACTCATAGATCAATGGAACAGAATAGAGAATTCAAATCCATGCCCTCAGATCTTCAACAAGGGTGCCAAGAATACATAATGGGAAAGAAGAGTACCTTCAACAGTGTTAGGAAAACTGGATATCCACATGCAAAATGATGGAATTAGACCATATGCAAAAATCATTTCAAAATGGTAAATGACTGAAATCTAAGAGTTGAAGCTATAAAAATCCTAGAAGGAAACATGGGAGAATATTTTCATGACATTGATTTTTATAATAATTTCATGGATGTGACACCAAAAGTATAGGCAACTAAAGCAAAAGTAGACAAACAGTATTACATAAAATGTAAGAGTTTCTACACAGCAAAGGAAACAATCATCAGAGTATAAAGGCAACCTGTGAAATGAGAGAAAATACTTGAAAACCATATATTTGATATGGGGTTAATCTCATGTATATAAACACACACACATATATGCACACACATATATATGCCTATATGCTTTTATAACTCAATAGCAAAAAAAAACAAACACTTAAGCTGACTTAAAAATGGGAAAGGACCTGAATACATTTGTCTAAAGAAGACATACAAATGACCAATAAATACATGAAAAAATGCTAATTATCACTAGTCATTAGAGAAATGCAAATCAAAATCACAAATGAAATATCACTTCACTTTTGTTAGGATGGCTATTACCAAAAGAACAAAAGACAACAAGTGTTGGTGAGGATGTGGAGAAATCAGAATTCTTATACATGTACAGTTATGATTTAATAAAAAAAAATAAAAAAAAAATTAAAAAAAAAAAAAGAATTCTTATACATGGTTGATATGCAAAGTGGTGCAATGCAAAGTGGTGCAGCCACTATGAAAAATAGTATGGAAGCTCCTCAGAAAATTGATGTTAGATTTACCATATGATCCAGCAATCCCACTTCTGGGCATTGAGCCAAAAAAGAATTATTGTAATTGCCTTAAATAAACTTTATATTTGTGAGGAGTATAGATTTGCACACAGATGTAAGAAATAATAAGATAGCTCCTGTACCATTTACTCAGTTTTTTCTGTGGTTAACATATTAAAGAACTATAGTTCATCATATCCAGTGTATTAACATTAGCCACATGAACTGAAATTAGGATCTCAGCATTCTTACGTTCACTGCAGCACTATTTACAACAGCCAAGAGGGGCGAACAGCCTAAATGGCTACCAGTAGGTGAATGGATAAGGAAAACATGGTGTATATGTAATAGACAATAGAATATTATTTGGTTTTTAAAAAGAAGGAAACTTTACATATGGGACAACAGAGATGAAACTTAATGACATTATGCTAAGTGAACTAAATCAGTCATAGGAAGACAAACATTGAGTGATTCCACTTGTATGTGGTATCTAATACACTCAAATTATAAAATCATAGAATCAAATAATAGATTGATGGTTACCAGGGTATGAGGGGAGTGGAAGATCACAAGTTAATAAATAAATCTCTGGTCAAGCCAAACGAATAAGCTCTAGAGATCTGCTGTACAACACTGTACCTATTGTCAATACTAATCTATTGTACACGTCAAAATTTAAGAACATAGAGCTCATGTTAAGTGTTCTTACCATAATAACATAAAAATAATTTTAAAAGATGAACAAATCTAGGGCGGCGCCTGTGGCTCAGTGAGCAGGGTGCCGGCCCCATATACCGAGGGTGGCGGGTTCAAACCCGGCCCCGGCTAAACTGCAACAAAAAAATAGCTGGGTGTTGTGGCGGGCACCTATAGTCCCAGCTACTCCAGAGGCTGAGGCAGGAGAATCGCCTAGGCCCAGGAGTTGGAGGTTGCTGTGAGCTGTGTGACGCCACAGCACTCTACCGAGGGCGATAAAGTGAAACTCTGTCTCTACAAAAAAAAAAAAAAAAAAAGATAAACAAGTCTAAAAAGGAAAAACAACTCTATAATAAATATCTTCAGTTTATGTGCATTTTACTTAATCCCAAGTAAACTGACATATCTAACTTTTGACAATTTGGAAGGCCAATGATGACTACAGAAACTACTGTAAAAATATTGTGCTTGCTTTGCTGATTTTAAAGTAAAAGGTAAAATATTGCAGATTTATGGCGCAGTATATTGACAAAAAGTACACTGTTATCTAACCATGCTCAATAAGTTAACTTATTTAAGACTAGAAAACCAAAGTTATCAACTTCAATCATATACTGAATAATTAACACCTTCTGAAAGATCAAATAATGTCAATTTAAGCTAAAAAATTGAATATTTAGAGTCAAAAAATATATCTAAAGTGAAAAAAATTACAGAATAATTTTAGATGCTACAAAATTAAAAAATGATGGTACTTGATGTGCCAACAGCTAATAATGGTAAGTCCTCCACTCTCTTTTGATCACTTGAGCTACTCTGTGGAGAAGGCACACCTGAAATCCTGGTTGAGGTCATCCTATCTCTCTCCTATTATTTTATATATATATGTGTGTGTGTATATGTGTATACACATATACACACACACATATATATATATATATATTTTTTTTTTTTGCCAGGGCTGGGTTTGAACCTCCCACCTCTGGCATATGTGGCTGGCGACCTACTCCTTTGAGCCACAGGGGCTGCCGCTCTCCTATTATTTAAATCAACTCCAGTTCTGTCCTTCCCAAGAGGTGGAGGGAATGTTTTGAGTTCAGGTTTTCTATAGATGTGCTTGAGCCAAAGAATAATAACGTTTAGGGGGGGAGGAGACAAATGGCTGACTGAAGCCAGCTTTCCACAGAGGCTCCCGTCCAGAAGGAGAGTTAAAGGATAAAAATTCAACAAGTACCCTGGTGGATTTGAGCTGCACTAAGAGAGAAGGTTGTAGAACGCACGTCAACCCCGCTGAGGCGAACTGCGACCACAAGGATACAAACAAAAGGTACAAAATCCATCACCAAGCGGATGGGAGTCCCCTCCCCCATGGGAACGG
Organism: Nycticebus coucang; assembly: GCF_027406575.1. Lineage (NCBI taxonomy): Eukaryota > Metazoa > Chordata > Mammalia > Primates > Lorisidae > Nycticebus > Nycticebus coucang. The sequence goes on along the minus strand of NC_069804.1, from coordinate 159,883,529 downwards.
CTCAGAGTGCCCCACAAACAACTGGGCAGAGTTCAAAGGTCCGCCCACTACACTCCACGGGAGAGACCCCCTAAAAACTGGACCTACCTCCCCTGCTAGTGTGCCACGGCGTCCTCCTGCCAGGCATAAAACTGTATAAACTGTATATAGTCTCTACCTGGAATTCTGAGATCCCAGTGCTCCCCTTCGCTCACAATGGGGTCTGGAGGCCAGTCTTGGTCGGTCGGCGGAGACGGGACTGCACCAGAGTGGCAGTTCCCTGAGGCACAGTGCGACAGCCGTCTTTTGGTGACAATACGGCCAGGCATAAAACTGTGTGGAGCTGTGTGTATTCTCTGCCCACAACCCCAGGCTCCCAGCGCTCCCCACACTCCCTTCTGCTGTTGCTCCAAGATCTGGAGGCCTGTCCCCCAGGGGTCCGGACTCTTGGGCGATTGTTCGAGGAGTGTAGACAGTGCTGGGATGCAGCCTGTTGGTGCAGACTCTGGGGTGCGTGAGCGGAGGGACGACTCTTGGCCGGAGGGGAGCTACACCTGAGTGGCCATTGCCTGAGCCATAAAGCAGTGGCCCTCTTTTGCTAGCAATACAGCTCACTACCGAATATTCTGAAGCCACACCCCCTGTCTCCCTGGGCAACCAGAGACTCTGAGTTTGCCTGAGGCAACTCCAGCTTGCAAACCAGGGAAAATCCCGGGGTGGGGCTGACCCAGAGGTCCACTTTACTAAACCTAAGACGCACCTGGACCTCAGGGGATCGTCAGCCTATAGACAATACAGGAGCAAAGACAAGCTGATTTGGAGCTCAATTCAGCTTCTCTTCTGCAGGGGAACTGCAGAGTTGTTCTGTTCTGTTCTGCCAGTAACATTAATCAGGGGCGAGACTGGACCTGAGTGAAAAGCCCTCAAACTTCATCAAGCGCTCGAGGTTATCAGGCCTCACCTCCTCCTGCTAGAGAGAGGCAGCGCAGTGGCCTGGCAGACTTCCTTGTGATTCAGGCAGGTACAAACTCTTGGAGTACCGATTCACAACAGGCAACTGGGTCAGCCAACTGCAGGGCTATCAGTGACTGGATGTGAAGTGGTGAAAGGTGGGGAAGGATGCAGCAACCTTCCCAGACTGATTTATTGGCTGGGTGGCTACTCCTGACTCCATGCAGCACTGGAGCAAGCCACACCAGAGTAGTCACCAGACCCCTGTGATCCAGTTCCCAGAGACCTCTTAAACTCTCTCACCCGAGACAGGTGCAGACTGAGACAATTGATTTGGACCTTTTTGAACTGAACCAATTGCCTAAGGACAAATCAAGTGGTGCCCTGGGTGCACGGTGAAGGTTTGATTTTTCTTCTCCAATTGTTTGCCGGTGGGGGGCGGGGTGACTTAATTGCTGATATTTCTCCACAGCTGAGACTTCAACCCAAAGTATCTGTTTCACTAGGGTGGAACATAAACCAGGTGAAAACAAGACAGAACCACTTAGCCCCACCACACCAGACAGGGCCCCAGTTTCTCAGGCCACAACACTGTATAGGCCCTCAACAAAGCTCCCGGGGAAAAAGTCAGAGGGAGTAAAACAACCATGGGGCGGAATCAGTGGAAAAACTCTGGTAACATGAATAACCAGAATAGATCAACCCCCCCAAGGAAAGATATGCCACATGTAATTGAAGATCCCATTCATAAACAACTGGCTGAGATGTCAGAAATCGAATTCAGAATTTGGATTGCAGACAAGATTAACAAAGTGGAATTAGGAATTCGAGGAGAAATTCAAAAGCTGTCTCAAGAATTTAACGAATTTAAAGACAAAACCACCAAAGACTTAGACACACTGAAGCAAGAATTTGCAGCTCTCAAAGATATGAAAAATACAGTAGAATCCCTCAGCAACAGAATGGAGCAAGCAGAAGAAAGGATTTCTGACATCTAAGATAAAACCTTTGAACGCTCCCAAACTTTCAAAGAGGAAGAGAAATGGAGAGCAAAAACAGATCACTCTCTCCGAGAGCTCTGGGATAATTCGAAGAAGGTGAATATCCGAATCATAGGGGTTCCAGAAACAGATGAAGTGGCCTCGCTGGGCACAGAGGCCCTTCTGCATGAAATTATGAAAGAGAATTTTCCAGACATGCCTAGAGATTCTGAAATTCAGATAGCAGACAGCTTCAGAACCCCAGCACGACTCAACCCCAATAAGACATCCCCCAGGCATATCATAATTAACTTCACTAAAGTTAATATGAAGGAAAAAATCCTCAAAGCTGCCAGGAGAAAGAAAACTATTACCTTCGAAGGGAAGAATATTAGAATGACTGCAGATCTCTCTGCTGAAACTTTTCAAGCCAGAAGAGGGTGGTCACCGACTTTTAATCTCCTAAAGCAAAATAACTTTCAACCCCAGATCTTGTATCCAGCTAAACTGAGTTTCATTTATGATGGAGAAATTAAATACTTTAATGACATTCATATGTTGAAGAAATTTGCCATAACAAAACCAGCTCTTCCGGATATTCTCAGACCTATCCTCCATAATGACCAACCCAATCCTATACCACAAAAGTAAACTCACTCAGAAACTTCGGATCAAACTCCAATTTCCACACTGGCGAAAGGATTAAAAATGCCCACTGGACTTTTGAAAAACTCAATACCCAAAACTTCACCACACTTATCAATATTCTCCATTAATGTGAACGGCTTAAACTGTCCTCTAAAGAGGCATAGGTTAGCTGATTGGATACAAAAACTCAGGCCAAATATTTGTTGCATACAAGAGTCACATCTTAACTTAAAAGACAAATACAGACTCAGGGTGAAAGGATGGTCGTCTATATTTCAGGCAAATGGTAATCAGAAAAAAGCAGGGGTTGCAATTTTATTTGCAGATACAATAGGCTTTAAACCAACAAAAGTAAGGAAGGACAAGAATGGTCACTTCATATTTGTTAAGGGTAATACTCAATATGATGAGATCTCAATTATTAATATCTATGCACCCAACCATAATGCACCTCAATTTATAAGAGAAACTCTAACAGACATGAGCAACTTGATTTCCTCCAGCTCCATAATCGTCGGAGATTTCAACACTCCTCTGGCAGTGTTGGATGGATCCTCCAACAAGAAGCTAAGCAAAGAAATCTTCGATTTAAACTTAACCATCCAACATTTGGATTTAGCAGACATCTACAGAACATTTCATCCCAACAAAACTGAATACACATACTTCTCATCAGCCCATGGAACTTACTCCAAAATCGATCACATCTTAGGTCACAAGTCTAACCTTAGTAAATTTAAAGGAATACAAATTATTCTATGCATCTTCTCAGACCACCATGGAATAAAACTTGAGCTGGCTAACAACAGGAATCTGCATACTCATACAAAAACATGGAAGTTAAATAACCTTATGCTGAATGATAGCTGGGTCAGAGATGAGATTAAGAAAGAAATCGCCAATTTTTTGGAACAAAACAACAATGAAGACACGAACTATCAGAACCTCTGGGACACCGCAAAGGCAGTTCTAAGAGGGAAATTTATTGCACTACAAGCCTTCCTCAAGAGAACGGAAAAAGAGGAAGTTAACAACTTAATGGGACATCTCAAGCAACTGGAAAAGGAAGAACATTCCAACCCCAAACCCAGTAGAAGAAAAGAAATAACCAAAATTAGAGCAGAACTAAATGAAATTGAAAACAAAAGAATAATACAACAGATCAATAAATCAAAAAGCTGGTTTTTCGAAAAGGTCAATAAAATAGATAAACCTTTGGCCAACCTAATCAGGAAAAAAAGAGTAAAATCTCTAATCTCATCAATCAGAAACAACAAAGATGAAATAACAACAGACTCCTCAGAAATAAAAAAAATCCTTAATGAATATTACAAGAAACTTTATTCTCAGAAATATGAAAATCTGAAGGAAGTTGACCGATACTTGGAAGCACGTCACCTTCCAAGACTTAGCCAGAATCAAGTGCAAATGTTGAACAAGCCCATATCAAGTTCGGAAATAGCATCAACCATACAAAACCTCCCTAAAAAAAAAAGCCCGGGACTAGATGGTTTCACATCTGAATTCTACCAAACCTTTAAAGAGGAATTAGTACCTATATTACTCAACCTGTTCCAAAAGGGAGAAAAAGAAGGAAGACTACCCAACACATTCTATGAAGCAAACATCACCCCGATCCCCAAACCAGGAAAAGACCCAACAAGAAAAGAAAATTATAGACCAATATCACTAATGACTATAGATGCAAAAATATTCAACAAGATCCTAACAAACAGAATCCAGCAACACATCAAACAAATTATACAGCATGACCAAGTCGGTTTTATGCCAGGATCTCAAGGCTGGTTCAATATACGTAAATCTATAAATGTAATCCAGCACATAAACAAATTAAAAAACAAAGACCATATGATTCTCTCAATCGATGCAGAAAAAGCTTTTGATAATATCCAGCATCCCTTCATGATCAGAACACTGAAGAAAATTGGTATAGAAGGGATATTTCTTAAACTGATAGAGGCCATCTACAGCAAACCCACAGCCAATATCATATTGAATGGAGTTAATTAGAATCATTTCCACTCAGATCAGGAACCAGATAAAGCTGCCCATTGTCTCCATTGCTTTTTAACATTGTAATGGAAGTTTTAGCCACTGCAATTAGGGAAGAAAAGGTGATCGAGGGTATCCATATAGGGTCAGAAGAGAACAAACTTTCGCTCTTCGCAGTTGATATGATAGTATATCTGGAAAACACTAGGGACTCTACTACAAAGCTTTTAGAAGTGATCGAGGAATACAGCAGCGTCTCAGGTTACAAAATCAACATTCGTAAATCGGTAGCCTTTATATATACCAACAACAGTCAAGTTGAAAAATCAGTTAAGGACTCTATCCCATTCACAGTAGTGCCAAAGAAGATGAAATATTTGGGAATTTATCTAACAAAGGACATGAAAGATCTCTATAAAGAGAACTATGAAACTCTAAGAAAAGAAATAGCTGAAAATATTAACAAATGGAAAAACATACCATGCTCATGGCTGGGAAGAATCAATATTGTTAAAATGTCTATACTACCGAAAGCAATATATAATTTCAATGCTATCCCTATTAAAGCTCCACTGTCATACTTTAAAGATGTTGAAAAAACAATACTTCGTTTTATATGGAATCAGAAAAAACCTCGAATAGCCAAGACATTACTCAGAAATAAAAACAAAGCAGGAGGAATTATGTTACCAGACCTCAGACTATACTACAAATCAATAGTGATCAAAACAGCATGGTATTGGCACAAAAACAGAGAAGTAGATGTCTGGAACAGAATAGAGAACCAAGAGATGAATCCAGCTACTTACCGTTATTTAATCTTTGACAAGCCAATTAAAAACATTCAGTGGGGAAAAGATTCCTTATTTAACAAATGGTGCTGGGTGAACTGGCTGGCAACCTGTAGAAGACTGAAAGTGGACCCACACCTTTCACCATTAACTAAGATAGACTCTCACTGGATCAAAGATTTGAACTTAAGACATGAAACTATAAAAATACTAGAAGAGAGTGGAGGGAAAACCCTTGAAGAAATCGGGCTGGGCGAGTATTTTATGAGGAGGACCTCCCGGGCAATTGAAGCAGCTTCAAAAATACACTACTGGGATTTGATCAAACTAAAAAGCTTCTGCACAGCCAAGAACACAGTAAGTAAAGCAAGCAAAGAGCCCTCAGAATGGGAGAAGATATTTGCAGGTTTTGTCTCTGACAAAGGTTTAATAACCAGAATCCACAGAGAACTCTAACGCATTGGCAAGAATAGAACAAGGGATCCCATCGCGGGCTGGGCAAGGAATTTGAAGAGAAACTTCTCTGAAGAAGACAGGCGCACGGCCTTCAGACATATGAAAAATGCTCATCATTTTTAATCATCAGAGAAATGCAAATCAAAACTACTTTGAGATATCATTTAACTCCACTGAGACTAGCCTATATCACAAAATCCCAAGACCAGAGACGTTGGCATGGATGTGGAGAAAAGGGAACACTTTTGCACTGCTGGTGGGAATGCAAATTAATACAGTCCTTTTGGAAAGAGATATGGAGAACACTTAGAGATCTAAAAATAGATCTGCCATTCAATCCTGTAATCCCTCTACTGGGCATATACCCAGAAGACCAAAAATCACATCATAACAAAGATATTTGTACCAGAATGTTTATTGCAGCTCAATTCATAATTGCTAAGTCATGGAAGAAGCCCAAGTGCCCATCGATCCACGAATGGATTAATAAATTGTGGTACATGTACACCATGGAATATTATGCAGCCTTAAAGAAAGATGGAGACTTTACCTCTTTCATGTTTACATGGATGGAGCTGGAACATATTCTTCCTAGTAAAGTATCTCAAGAATGGAAGAAAAAGTACCCAATGCACTCAGACCTACTATGAAACTAATTTAGGTTTTTCACATGAAAGCTATAACCCAGTTATAACTGAAGAATAGGGGGAAGGGGGAGAGGGAGGGGAGGGAGGGGGGAGGTGGGTAGAGGGAAGGGGATTGGTGGGATTACACCAGCGGTGCATCTTACAAGGGTATATGTGAAACTTGGTAAACAGTCTGTAAAGCTAGTGAATGATGCCCCATGATCATATCAATGTACACAGCTATGATTTAATAAAAAAAAAAAGTATAATAATGTTTAGTTCTCATGGACAGGGGGAGATTTGCGATATGCAGGTATTTACTTACAAGAATTGACTAATTCTTCTTCTTCTTTTTTTTTTATCACCCTCGGTAGAGTGCCGTGGCATCACAGCTCACAGCAACTTCCAACTCCTGGGTTTAGGCGATTCTCTTGCCTCAGCCTCCCAAGTAGCTGGGACTACAGGTGCCTGCCACAATGCCCAGCTATTTTGTTGTTGTTGTTGTTGCAGTTTGGCCGGGGCTGGGTTTGAAACCCCCACCCTCGGTATATGGGGCCGGTGCCCTACTCACTGAGCCACGGGTGCTGCCCAATTGACTAATTTTTGAATTAATGGACTGATAAGCCTGCTAAGGGCACCACACATCCATTGGCCCATGAAAATGGACTGTGGATACCCACTAATATCCAAGAAAATTTGCTTATTCCTAGTATGCTTCCACTGAGATCCAATTTCTTTCTGTTTTCGACTTTTGACTGTATCCTTCATTTATCACCCTTATGTCCTTCCAGCTAGTCTATCCTGCTCTTTATTCTTATATTCACTTCCAAGATATTTGTTTGAATTTTATCTCGTGAACTCCTAAAGATCCAAGCTCCATAATTGTCCATGATATCCACTGTGAAGACCAGTGAATAAGGACAACATTTTTCATAGACATATGTCATTGTCTCTTTGGAAATCTTCCAGGTCATCTCACATTTATACATGCTGTTTCTCAAACGTTTATCAAAGGCAGTGGGTGTAGATCATATGTCACTGTGATCTACAACCACTCAGTTTAGCCCCTTACTGAGTGGCTTACCTATATATATATATACCTATACCAAATGTATATAGGTATTAATGTACCTATATACATTTGGTACATTATGGTTGTTGGTCAGAAGTTGGTCAGAATTTCGCCAGTGTGGAAGCATGAGTGTTGAGCAAGAAGTGGTATTAGTGTTTACAATAGCACTTGGTGTAGGATGAGCCAGGTTGGGATAATGGGAAAGTTATGTATTTTAGAAAGCATGTAGATGAGTGATTACCAACACAGAGTTCCAAAGTAGAGATCAGTTGTACAGTAGGGAGTTACTGAAGAGACAGAGATAAACTCTGAAAGGAAGATTCCAGCATAAAGACTAAGATAGAACATCAAAATGGCATATCAAAGGGTGGATTTACAATGTAGCTATTGAACCTTAAAATTTCTGGGCCCTTCATTTGTAATAATTTTCCTGAGGACCTGAGAATGACCTTAGAATTGGTTGCATTTTCTTTTTCTTTTTTTTTTTTTTATTGTTGGGGATTCATTGAGGGTACAATAAGCCAGGTTACACTGATTGCAATTGTTAGGTAAAGTCCCTCTTGCAATCATGTTTGCAGAAGTAAAATAGTTTAACTTGAAGTAGTTAAAACTAGTTTTTCATTTCAACTTCCCCTTCTATCATTCTCCCTGTAGTGTTACATGGTAATGGAGTAGCCATGGGAAATATTAGGATCACTGTGACATGTGATCCTAATATTTATCTACACCTAATAATATCTACACCCACTGCTTAGATCCAGTAGAATGCCCTGGCAATTTTCTAAGTATGTCCAATGTTAAAAGGAAGGAAATCAGAAAAATCTATGGAGACATATTAGACTCTAGACTATTATGATGCAGTTCTTTTGGGAATAGAGATCAAACTTCATTCTGAGGATGTTGTCAGGGCCTTCAGCCAAGTGACACATGAGTTTTACAATCTGAAAGGACAAGGACAATGGCCAATAGGGAGAAGACTAATGGGAAGCTATAGCCTGGATAGAGACAGAGGGTCCCTGTTCTGGATGTAGCCCATGGGTACAGATTGCAAGTTGATGAACTATTTGGAACAAGCTCTGAGGGAAACACTAATAAAGAAGCTTAGATGTTGTTAGAAGAGGTTTCCTGAAGATGGGCTTCTGCTTGTTGTTAAAATGAGTATGAGGGACCAGATTTATCCTCCTACCGAAAATATAAAAGGAATTAGAAGAAATATCTGATACAGCACTTTTTGTGACTAGACATCAGACATTGAAGAACAGTAATCCCTGAGAGATGGGAAATAACTGAAGTGAATCCAGAAAGGGGGAACCCAGGGTTATTGAAGAGATACAGCTGATAATCTGGGGAGACTAAGGAGACTGGAATTCTGAGAACAGAGTACCAAGAGAAGGCTGCATAGAGAAGGAATTCCAGAGATCTACAGAAGATCCCTCTTAAGTATTCAGGTGAGTACTAAACTGGGATGTTAGGTAAAGAACTACCCAAAAGGATCAGAAGCAACTGCACTTTGCACTTAACCAGGACCAAGAGTAGTGCTTAGTCCCACCAGCCAAATTTTAAAAGTTTGTATGTCCAAGGCAGTGGACAGAACACTCAGGAAGTTCTTGCCTGAGTACTTAGAGAATAATGAGGCCTAAACTGAACACTGTTTTAGGTCTGCCTAGTAGATTATAAAACTAGACCTTTAAAAGAACACACTGTTTCCAAGCAACTTAACTGGATCCCAGAACAAAGGTCAACAATATTTATTAGGAAGATGAAAACATCTAGCACCCAATGAGGTAAAAGTCATAATGCCTGGGATTCAAGAAAACATTACTGGGCATACATATAAGCAGGAAAGTAGGACCCATAATGAGAAGAATAATTGTTTTAGAATTAGCAGAAAGGGACATTAAATTATTACAACTGTATTCAAAAAGTTGAGTAGAGACATAAATGATATAAAAAAACCTAAATTGAACTTCTAGGGATAAAACTGCAATGTCTAAGATAAAAATGTACTGAATAGGATTAATAGCAGAGTACACATTGTAGAAGGAAAGATTAGTGAACATTAAGACATATCAGGCTCGGCGCCTGTGGCTCAAGCCGCTAAGGCGCCAGCCACATACACTTGATCTGACGGGTTCGAATCCAGCCTGGGCCCCGCCAAACAACAATGACAGCTACAACCAAAAAATAGCCGGGCATTGTTGTGGGTGCCTGTAGTCCCAGAGACTTGGGAGGCAGAGACAGGAGAATCTCTTGAGCCCAGGAGTTGGAGGTTGCTGTGAGCTGCAATGCCATGGCACTCTACCCAGGGTGACAGCTTGAGGCTCTGTCTCAAAAAAAAATAATAATAAAAATTTTTAAAAAGACATATCAATGGAGACCACACAAAGTGCCAAAAGAGAAAAACGCATGACCATAGCATCAGTGAGCTTTGGAAAATAAATGGCTTAATGCACATGCAATCAGATCCTCTGAGGTGGTGGTGGGGCATAAAATTATTTGATGAAATAATACCTGAAAAATTTCCAAATTTAATGAAAACTATAAACCCATAGAACCAAGAAGCTTAATTAATCCCAAGAAAATATGAAGAAAACCAGACACATCATAGTCACATTGCCCAAAACCAGCGACAAAAAAAACCTCTTAAAAGCAGCCACAGAAAAGAAAGATACATTATATTTAGAAGAACAAATATAGGTGACAGAACATCGGAAATTATGAAAGTAGGAAGACAGTGGAACAACAGCTTATTAGAGATTGGTAGACAAATACAACAAAAATTTAGAGAACCTCTAAATCAGTGAAATTTTTATGGGTTTGGTACAGTGGGGGATGTTGACATATCCCTTAGGTAAAGGATAAAACTGCTTAATCTGGCCCCCTTCACAACCAAAACAAAAAAGTACAATGCATTGCAAGCCTCTTTGAATTTCAACTATTCTTCTCTTGCGTGTTTTATTCTAGCCCATTTGCTGAGTGACACAAAAAGCTGCTAGTTTTAGTGGGGCCCAGAACAAGAGAAGGCCCTGCAATAGGTTCATGCTGTTGTGTAAGCTGTTTTGCCCCTTAGGCCATACAACTCAGCAGACCCAATGCTGCTTGAAGTGTCAGTGGCAAATAGGAATTCTGTTTGGGGCCTTTAGTAGCCTCCTAAAGGTGAATTGCCGTGCAGGCCCTTTAGGATTGTGGAACAAAACTTTTTTTTTTTTTTAATTTTTATCTGGGTTTAGGATCAGATTGGATTTGATTATTAACCCATTTAGCAATCCTCCTGCCTCAGCCTCCCAAAATGGTGGGATTGCATGCATGAGTCACTGCTCCCTGCCCTTAATTGGATATCTTAAAATGCTTCTGTGAAAGAAATCTGTATCTATAAAAGAAATTGTTGTTTATCAGAGTGTCTGAGAGGCAGGACTGAGTCACTAAAAACTCTTACCATTGTTTAAATCTACATGACCAGTCTTACTTTTGTTTAGGGTACTTTTCCTGACCATCTTGTCTTAACTAGCGCTTTATGTTCAACCTCCCCTCCCCACACCTTCTGGAATAATCAAATTGATAGGTTGGTTGGAGGAACTCTAAAAACAGAGCAAGCATAGGCCACTCCATTTTGAGCATAAGGCACTCCATCTTGGCTGTTCAGTGACCTCTGCTGAAACCATCTTCCTTCTAGGACCCAGCCAGAAAGAAGGAGGAACTAGGGGATGTGATGGAAACTGCAAACGAGCAGACAGGTCTCAGCGGGAATCCAGCTGGAACTACCTGGAGCAAAACTTTTGAGAAACAGTTCTTGACTTGCTACTGGGCCTTAGTAGAGATTGAAAGCTCAACCCTGGGCCACCACATTACCACATGACCTGAACTACCTATCATGAACTGGGTATTATCTGACTTATGTTGTAAAGTTGGATATGTCCCCCAACACTCCATTATTAAATGGAAGTGGTATATACTTAATTGATTCAGGCAGAGCTTAAGGACACCAATAAGTTACATGAAGAAGTGGCCCAAATGCCCATGGTTCTCACTTCTGCTCCACTATCTTCTCTCTTTAAGCCTATGGACTCAGGAGGTGTTTCCTATGATCAATTGGCAGAGGAAGGAGGGACCTGGATCTAGTTTATAGGTAGACGGGCATTACCCCAAAGTGGACAGGTACAGCACTACAACCCTTTTCTACAACATCTTTGAAAGACAGTGATGAAGGGAAATCCTCACAGTAAGCAGACATTCAAGCAGTGTACCTGGTCACTCACTTTGCTTGAAAGACAAAAATGGTCAGACATATGATCATATACCAACTCATGAGCTGTGCATAGTCAGGAACTTAGAACATGATGGAAAATCGGTCAGAAAGAAATTTGAGGAAGAAGTATGTGGATAGACCTTTATGAACAGGCAAAAAATGTGAAGATATTTGTGTTTCATATGAATGCTCATCAACAGGTGAACTCAGCAGAGGAGGATTTTAATAATCAGGTAGATAAAATAACCTATTCTGTGGATAACAGTCAGCTTTTTTCCCCAGCCACTCCATCAACATCCAATAGGCTCATGAACTGAGTGGCCATAGACAGAAAAATGGCCGTCGTACATGGGCTCAGCATCTTGGATGCTTATTCACAATAGCTGACCTGGCTACAGCCATGGCTGAGTGCCCAAGCTGCCAGTAGCAGAGGCTGACACTGAGTCCCCAATATGACATTATTACCTGGCGTGATCAGGCAGTTGCCTGTCAGGCCTATTGCGCTGGACCACATCCATCATGGAAGGGAAAGTATTTTGTCTTTAATAAAGTAGACACTCGGGATAAGGATTTGCTTTCCCTAAACACAATGATTCTGCCAAATCAACCATCCACAAACTTAAAAAATACCTTATCTGGCTTGGTGCCCAGAGCACAGTGGTTACAGCACCAGCTACGTACACCGAAGCTGGCAGGTTTGAACCTGGCCTGGGCCAGCTAAACACCAATGACAACTGCAACGAAAAATAGCCAGGTGCTGTGGCTGGTGCCTGTAATCCCGGCTACTTGGGCGGCTGAGGCAAGACAATCGCTTAAGCCCAAGAGTTGGAGGTTGCTGTGAGCTGTGACGCTACAGCACTCTACCGAGGGTAACATAGTGAGACTCTGCCTCAAAAAAAAAAAAAAAAACCTTATCTACCATCATAGTATTCCATACATATTGCTCATGATCAAGGAACTCACTTCATAACAAATGAAAAGGAGCACTGGGCCTGTGCTCATGGAATTCAGTGGTCTCCCCATGTTTCCCACCATCCTTAAGCAGCAGGCTTGACAGCACAGTGCAATGGCCTTTTAAAGACTTGGTTATAGCACCAGCAAGGTGGCAATACCTCATAGAACTGGATCAAAGTTCTCTAGAAGGCTTTGCATGCTCTGAATCAGTGTCCAATATGTGATGCTGTTTCTCTTATGCCCAGGATTCATGTGTCTAGCAATTAGGGGGTGGAAATAGGCATAGCATCACTCATCATTATGCCTACTGACCCACTAGCAAAATTATAAACCTTAGGCTTAAACACTATGGAGCCACTTGATGGTCTATTGGGGACAGGGGTTATTGGGAAATAAAGCAATACTCACTCATGACAATTATAGTCCTTACTTCTGTAACTGATCATGTGGTGGTAGCTGGTATTTATAAATAACTTCTTCTAATACCTATTTGGTATTCCCTTTGCCTTCAGCAAGCACCTCAACTGGTCATGATTCTTTACTTGGTAAGGTGACCCAAACCTTCATTCCTGAAGGATATAGGCCGTTAGTAGTCCTGCCTGGATCAGGTTGTTATAGTTTTCCATTTACCATAATCCCAGGACGTGGAATTACTAAAGAAATCCTAAGGGATGTCTTCTATTTCAGACATACTCTCCCTTAACTCCATTATGGAGTCATAGTCCAGTGTCCCCATGGTAATTAGGATCAATCACCCTGATCAACACAGTAACTCCTTTCTTTGTTGACTCAGAGGCATGGAGAGCCTAAGGTGGCAGGGTGGCAGTCTGAACTTCTATTTCAATAAAGTCACTGTAGTGTCTCCTGGTGGAAGCATTTCTCCCTTTGGATCTAAGACTTCTCAGCCAGAAGACTATAAGGTTTATAATTTTGCTAGTGGGTCAGTAGGCATAATGATGAGTGATGCCATTCCTACTTCCACCCCCTAATTGCTAGACACATGAATCCTGGGTATAAGAGAAACAGCATCACATATTGGACACTGATTCAGAGCATGCAAAGCCTTCTAGAGAACTTCTCCACCCTTTATGGAGCACCTACTACACTCTTTCCCCGAAAATAAGACATCCTCCAAAAATAAGACCTACTTACAGGAAAGATAAGACATCCCCTGAAAATAAGACCTAGCGCATCTTTGTGAGCACACCTTAAAATAAGACACTGTCTTATTTTCAGGGAAACAGGGTATGTGCCAGGCTCTACCCCAAGCAGAGACTAAGAGAAAAGTAGCATCCTGGAGAGAGAGAAAGACAGCAAATGGTAAGAGTAAAGACAGATGGTGGGTGCTAAGGCAGGTGTTCACTGAATCCTGGTAGAAAGATAGACCTAAAGCCTTTTGGGAATATAAAGCAAGAGTTGAAAAAGAGAGGAGGTAGCTTTGTTTGGCTTTGAAAAGTGGCTGGCCAAGATGCTTGGGCACTGATGTGCTCTTGACAATTTGAAAAGGCTCTTGGATTGCTCCCATATTCAGGCTGCTTTTGAAGAGCCCTTTTGTGTGGATGTCTCTTTCATTTGTATGAAGTCATCCTCACCTCTTACAGGTGTTACTCAGCTGTTAAGAGCTCTCCAAACTGTCTGGAAGGCCCTTATGACAAATGGAGCTGTGGGATGCAAAGGCCAGGTGCTGAGACTCCCATGTGTGTGAAAAATGGAAACAAAGTGAATAAATGGGGTTTAGAGTTGGAGAATGCCCAGGTCACTCTTGGTTGAGTCAGAATAGCTGTAGTGAAAATAAGTCCTCGCTTAATTTTTCAGTTCCACTTCATCTCCCTTCTGAGGAGCTGAGATGAATGGGGAAAAGTGGGACGAAGCAAAGAGGCTACTTCTTAGAGAATCAAACACAGTGGAAAGTTAGTGCTGAAAACAGAAAATATGAAATTTGCAGTTTTAAAACTTTTTATTATTATTAAATCATAGCTGTGTACATTAATGCGATCATGGGGCACCACACACTGGTTTTATAGATCATTTGACACATTTTCATCACACTGGTTAACATAGCCTTCCTGGCATTTTCTTAGTTATTGTGTTAAGACATTTATATTCTACATGAAATTTGAAAGTTACTTTTCAGCATTAGCAGGAAATTAGCCTGACATTTAAGAGCCTGCACAGTATATTCCCAGCCTTACACTGAGTTTTATCTCTTATTTCTTATTTACCCTCACTCTCTTCTTAAATCAGCACAGGCCTTGACTCCTGAACATTCATAACACTAGAATTTCCCATCTCCAAGCTTCCCACATGTGTAGCCCCTCTACCTTTGCCCATTTCCTGTTTTCTCTTAGTGCTGCTTCTCCTCTGAATTTCTGGGCCACTTGCCTACAGTAGCATTTTTTTCATACTGCCTTATCACACAAGGAGGCATTCATTCGCTTTCATTTTGTTAAACTCTGTCTTTGCACCTAGACTCTAAGTACCTGGAGGATAGGTACCATGTCTTATACCTTCATCCCACTTTTCTTTCCTACTTGTGCTAGATTTACAAATTAATGTATCAAAAATAATCATCTAATGTATCGAAATTGTTTTATTGGGTATTATAAGCATTTTTATAGCATTAACCCATAGGATTCTACCTTGCACTTTTTACATCACCTTGAATAAGTTTATACTCCTTTGTTTGCCTCGGCTTCCTCATCTGTAAATAATAGGGTTAGACTCAATGATGTCTAAAAGTTATTCAAGCTTTAATATCATGTGTTTCTGTAGGTCCATGTTCAAAAAGAGGAAAGAGGGTCAAGCCAACTTACTAACAAGGCTGGGGAAGGAGGGAAAAATCCATTTTCATAAAACATAAAATCAAACAACAAAAACATCTGAAGGCAGAATAAAAGGGAATCTAAAGGAAGTTTGTGGCTAAGAACTTGTGTGAGAATTCAGGTGGGGTAAAATATTTGTGGGCTTGGAGAATAGGCTTTTCCATCTTTGACTGTTTTGAAAACATGAATTTTCTTCTACAATACTGAGGTGTATCCAGCTATGTCTAGTACCTTTTGTTAGCAATTGGTTGCAATAGCCTAAAAGCAGAAAAACCAAGTGAAACTCTTCACCCCTCCACAGTCAGGCACTGACGAATACCTAGGCCCAATTAGCAAAGTTCCCAGATACTGCCATCTAGTGGCAGTTGAGAGAGATGTTTGGGGCAACTCATTCTCATAACTCTTGAGGGCTGCCAGCCTTTTGAAGAACCAAACATGGGGCAATCCAAGGATGAAATATTGGGATGGTGAGAAATAAAAAAGTTCCTTGAGGGAAATATTTACAAAGAAACTAATATATACAAAGACATAGAAAGGCATAGACAAAGACAAGGCAAAGTAGGACAGGGACAGACACAAATATTTATGAAGTTAGGTGAACTTTTCTTTGAAAAAGGCAGGAGGCTGGGGTTGAGTGATGGAGAAGTTTGTGTAATACAATCACTCACTGTTGACCAGCACCTGCATGATAGTTTTCAGAAGATGGTGATGTAAGAAGCTTTTGATATGCTTTATTTGCTTTTTTTCTCTCTAGTTCTCAATTTCTTCCCTATCCCATGCTCTTTTAGGTAGTCTGTATGTCTCTCCTCCCATGACAAATCCATAAACACTTCTCTCCAAACAAAAATAAATATCAAAAAACAAAGAATAATTATAAATATATATGCACACAATAACAGGGCAATCAGATACATAAAGCAAACATTATTAGATCTAAAGGGAGAGATAGATCTCAATATAGTAGTAGTCAGGAACTTCTAAACCCCACTTTCTCAGCATTAGAAAGGTAATATATACAGAATATCAACAAAGAAGCATTGGATTTAAACTGTATTTTAGGTTAAATGGACCTAATCATCTTTCCATAAGCATAGGAAACCTTCTCCAGGAAAGACCATATCCAAGTATCTTCTCATAACACAATGGAATAAAACTAAAAACCAATTGGGCGGTGCCCGTGGCTCAAAGAGTAGGGCACTGGCCCCATATACCAGGGGTGGTGGGTTCGAACCTGGCTCCGGCAAAAAAAAAACAAAACAACTAAAAACCAATACCAAGAGGAACTTTGGAAATTGTATAAATCATGAAAACTGAACAATAAGCTCCTGAATCACCACTGGGTTGAGGTGGAAATAAAAACTTTCTTAAAACAAATGAAAATCAGAACACAACATACCAAAACCTATGGGAAATAGAAAAAGCAGTGCAAAGAGGGGAGTTTATAGCAATAAATACCTACATTCAAAAAAGAAGAAATATTTCAAACAATCACACAATACACTTCAAGGAACTAGAAAAGTAAGAACAAACCAAATTCAAAATTAGTAGAAAGAAATTAATAATAATGGGCAAAGATAATTAAATGAAATGAATAAATAAAACAAAGGCTCAATGAAACCAAAAGTTAGTTTTTGAAAAGATAAACAAAATTGGTAATGCCCTAGCTAGACGAGGCAAGAAAACAGAGAGAAAACTCAAAAAACAAAAATCATAAATGAAAAAGGAAACAGAGACATTACTCAAAAATAAAAACAAAGCAGGAGGAATTACTCTACCAGACCTCAGACTATACTACAAATCGATAGTGATCAAAACAGCATGGTATTGGCACAAAAACAGAGAAGTAGATGTCTGGAACAGAATAGAGAACCAAGAGATGAATCCAGCTACTTACCGTTATTTAATCTTTGACAAGCCAATTAAAAACATTCAGTGGGGAAAAGATTCCCTATTTAACAAATGGTGCTAGGTGAATTGGCTGGCAACCTGTAGAAGACTGAAACTGGACCCACACCTTTCACCATTAACCAAGATAGACTCTTACTGGATTAAAGATTTAAACTTAAGACATGAAACTATAAAAATACTAGAAGAGAGTGCAGGGAAAACCCTTGAAGAAACTGGGTTGGGCGAGTTTTTTATGAGAAGGACTCCCCGGGCAACTGAAGCAGCTTCAAAAATACACTATTGGGACTTGATCAAACTAAAAAGCTTCTGCACAGCTAAGAACACAGTAAGTAAAGCAAGCAAACAGCCCACAGAATGGGAGAAGATATTTGCAGGTTTTGTCTCTGACAAAGGTTTAATAACCAGAATCCACAGATAATTCAAACACATTAGCAAGAAAAAAACAAGTGATACCATCGCAGGCTGGGCAAGGGATTTGAAGAGAAACTTCTCTGAAGAAGACAGGCGCGCGGCCTTCAGACATATGAAAAAATGCTCATCATCTTTAATCATCAGAGAAATGCAAATCAAAACTACTTTGAGATATCATTTAACTCCAGTGAGACTAGCCTATATCACAAAATCCCAAGACCAGAGATGTTGGCATGGATGTGGAGAAAAGGGAACACTTTTGCACTGCTGGTGGGAATGCAAATTAATACATTCCTTTTGGAAAGATATATGGAGAACACTTAGAGATCTAAAAATAGATCTGCCATTCAATCCTGTAATTTCTCTGCTGGGCATATACCCAGAAGACCAAAAATCACATCATAACAAAGATATTTGTACCAGAATGTTTATTGCAGCCCTATTCATAATTGCTAAGTCATGGAAAAAACCCAAATGCCCATCGATCCACGAATGGATTAATAAATTGTGGTATATGTACACCATGGAATATTATGCAGCCTTGAAGAAAGATGGAGACTTTACCTCTTTCATGTTTACATGGATGGAGCTGGAACATATTCTTCTCAGTAAAGTATCTTGATAATGGAAGGAAAAGTATCTAATTTACTCACCCCTACTATGAAACTAATTTAGGACCTTCACATGAAAGCTATAACCCAGTTACAACCTAAGAATAGGGGGAAGGGGGAAAGTGTGGGGAGGGAGGCGGGAGGTGGGTAGAGAAAGGGGCACTGAAAGGATCACACCTGTGGTACATCTTACAAGGGTATATGTGAGGCTTGGTAAATGTGGAATGTAAATGTGTTAGCAAAGTAACTAAGAAAATGCCAGGAGGGCTATGTCAACTAACATGATGAAAATGTGTCAAATGGTCTATGAACCAAGTGTATGGTGCCCCATGATCATATTGATGTACACAGCTATGATTTAATAAAAAAAAAAGAAAAGAAAAAGAAAAAGGAGACAGTATACTGATATCACAACAATACAAAAGATCATCAGAGACTATTATGAACAATAATAATTAACAATCTGGAAAACCTAGAGGAAATGGTTAAATTTCAGGACACATAAAACCTAACAAGATTTAATCAGGAAGAAATAGGAAACCTGAACACACCAATAATAAGTAATGAGATTGAGTCACTAATAAAATGTCTCCCAGCAAAAGAAAAATACAAGATTAATATTTTCACTGTCAAATTCTACCAAACTTTTGAAGAACTACTACCAATTCTCCACAAACTATTCCAAAAATTTGAAGAGGAAGAAATTCTCCATGCTTAATTATATGAAGCCAATATTATCCTGATATCAAAACAAGATAAGAAGGCAACATAAAAAGAAAACTATTCCTAATGAACATAGATGCAAAAACCTCAACAAAATGCTGTAAAACTGAATCCAAAAGTGTATCAAAAAGATAATATACCATAATCAAGTGATATTTATCTCAGGGATGCAAGGATGGTTCAAAAACACAAATCAATAAACATGATACATTACATCAACAGAATAAAGGACAAAAACTATATGATCATCTCCATAAATGTAGAAAAAGTATTTGATAAAATCCAACATCTCTTCATGATAAAAACTCAGGAAAGTAGGCATACAAGGAACATATCTCAATATAATAAAGGCTTTATCTGACAAACTCACAGTGAATGTTAAACTGAACGGGGAAAACTCAAAAGCCTTTCCTCTAAGAATTGGAATAAGACAAGGATGTTCACTTTAATCATTCCTATTCAACATAGCATTGGAAGTCCTAGCTGGAGCAATGAGGCACGAGAAAGAAATAGAAAGCATCCAAAATTGAAAAGAAGTCAGATTGTCACTCTTTGTAGATAATGGGATTTTTATCTATAAAAACCTAAAGACAACACCATAAAACTCTTTTATCTGATAAATAAATTCAGTAAAGTTGCAGAATACAAAATCAACATAGAAAAATCAGTAGCATTTCTATACACCAATGGTGATATACCTGAAAATAAATCAAGAAGGAATTTTCATTTGTAATAGCTTTTTGTAATAGCATTTGTAATTTTCATTTTGTAATATAAAAAAAATATATAAAATAGGGTGGCGCCTGAGGACCCTGCCCCGGCCAAAGTCTGCAAAAAATAATAATAATAATATATATATATATAATACCTGGAAATAAATTTAACCGATGAAGTGAAAGACATGTGCAAGGAAACCTACAAAATCCTGACAAAATAAATTGAAAAGTATGCAAACAAATGGGTCAGAAGAATTACTATCATTAAAATGACCACACTATCTGGGCACTTTGGAAGGCTGACGCAGGTAGATTACCAGAGCTCACAGGTTCAAGACCAAACTGAACAAGAGTGAGACCCTGTCTCTAAAAATAGTCAGGCATTGTGGTGGGCGCTTGTGGTCCCAGCTACTTGGGAGGCTGAGGCAAGAGAATTGCTTGAACCCAAGAGTTTGAGGTTGCTGTGAGCTATGACGCCATACCACTCTACTGAGGGCAACAAAGTGAGACTCTTTAAAAAACAATAAAATAAATAAAATAAAATAAATAAAACGACCATACTGATTAAAATAATCTGCAGATTCAATGCAATCCATATCAAAATGCCAATGTTATTTTTTTACGGACACAGACAAAACAGTTCTGAAATTTGTGTGGAATCAAAAAAGAACCTAAATATACAAAGCAATCCTGAGCAATAAGAACAAAACTAAAGGCATCACACTACTTGACTTCAAAATATAATATGAATCTATAGTATTAAAAATAGTATGGTATTGGTATAAAAAGAGACACATAGATCAATGGAACAGAAGAGCGAACCCAGAAAACAATCTACATATTTATAGCCAATTGATTTTTTTTTAACCTTGGAAAGTAGAACATACACTGGGGAAAGGACACCTTCTTTAATAAATGGTGCTGGGAAAATAGGATTGCCATAAGCAGATGAATGAAACTGGACCCCTATTTCTTACTATATACAAAAATCAATTAAAATTTATTAAATATTGAAACATAAGACTCAAAACTATAAAATTAATAGAAGAAAACAGGGGAAACAATTCAGGTCAGTGATCTAGGCAAAGATTTTATGGGTAAGACCTAAAAGCACAGACAAAAAACCAAAAATGCGTCTGTATTAAATTAAAGTTTCTGCATAGAAAAAGAAACCATCAGGAGAGTGAGGACACAGCCTATTGAATGAAAGAAAGTATTTGTAGGTCAGGTGTGCTGGCTCACACCTGTAATCCTAGCACTCTGGACAACCCAGGCAGGGGGATCCTTGAAGTTCAGGAGTTCAAAACCAGCCTGAGCAAGAGCAAGACCCCATCTCTACTGAAAATAGAAAACTTTGTTAGGTGTTGAGGCAGGCTCCTGTAGTCCCAATGTCTCAGGGGCTGAGGCAGGAGGATTGTTTGAACCCAGGAGTTTGAGGTTGCTGTGAGCTAGGCTGATGTCAGAGTGCTCTTGCCTGGGCACCAGAGTGAGACTCTGTCTCAATTAAAATAAAATAAAATAAACAGGTAACACAGAGGACTTGAAATGTTTCCAACACAAGAATAATAAATAATAAATAATAATAAATCTGTTGAGGCAACAGATACCCAAATACTTTGACTTCATTGTTGCACAGTCCATGTGTGCATGGAACAAAATATCACATCTACCCTATAAATATGTACAAATATTATGTATCAGTAACATTTTTTAAAAAAAATTAATGAAAAGGAATCATCCTATCCTTTGGAGCTTTGAAGCTAGGCATTGACTTCTCTCTAGCTACCCTGTTTCCCTGAAAATAAGACAGTGTCTTATTTTAAGGTGTGCTCCCAAAGATGCACTAGGTCTTATTTTCAGGGGACATCTTATCTTTCCTGTAAGTAGGTCTTATTTTCGGAGGATGTCTTATTTTTGGGAAAACAGGGTATATAAGTCCTAGATGGTGTCTTCTATTATAAGGCTGTTTTATCTACATTGAAAAATCTGTTGTTTGGTGTAGCCACTTTCACAATTTATTTTACTTATATTACCTGGAAAACTTACTGCAGCCTCTACGTTAGCGCTTGCTGCCTCACCCTGCACTTTTCTGTTATGGAGATGGTTTCCTCAAACCTCATGAATCAACTTCTGCTGGGTTCAAACTTTTCTGCTCAGTTTTCTCACATCTCTCAGCCTTCATAGAACTGAACCGAGTTAGGGCATTGCCCTGGATTAGGCTTTGACTCAGGGGAATGTTGTGGTTGGTTTGATCTCTTCTATTTATTTTATTATTATTTATATATATATTTTTTTGTGACAGAGTCTCACTTTGTCACCCTCAGTAGAGTACTATGGCATCATAATCTCACAGCAACCTCAAACTCTTGGGTACAAGTGATCCTCTTGCCTCAGCCTTCCGAGTAGCTGGGACTCCAGGTGCCCACCACAATGTCTGGCTATTTTTAGAGGCAGGGGTCTCTATATATACAATGGAATACTATTCAGCCATCAAAGAGAATGAAATCATGTCTTTTGCAACAGCATGGACAGAACTAGAGATCATTATCTTAAGTGAAACAAGAGAGGCACAGAAAGTAAAACATTGCACTAAATAACATGGACACATGAACATAGAGAGCGGAATGGTAGACAATGTAGACTGAGAAGTGAGAAGCTGAAAAGAGGGTACGTGATAAGAAGTATGGAGAAACCTCAAAGCACTCAAGCTAGACCTCCCATTTGATCCTGCAATCCCATTATTGGGCATCTACCCAGAAGGAAAAAAATCCTTTTATCATAAGGACACTTGTACTAGACTGTTTATTGCAGCTCAATTTACAATCGCCAAAATGTGGAAACAGCCTAAATGCCCACCAACCCAGGAATGGATTAACAAGCTGTGGTATATGTATACCATGGAATACTATTCAGCCATTAAAAAAAATGGAGACATTACATCCTTCATATTAACCTGGATGGAAGTGGAAGACATTATTCTTAGTAAAGCATCACAAGAATGGAGAAGCATGAATCCTATGTACTCAATTTTGATATGAGGACAATTAATGACAATTAAGGTTGGGGGGGAAAGCAGAAAGAGGGATGGAGGGAGGGGGGCTGGGGCCTTGGTGTGTGTCACACTTTATGGGAGCAAGACATGATTGCAAGTGGGACTTTACCTAACAATTGTAATCAGTGTAACCTGGCTTATTGTACCCTCAATGAATCCCCAACAATAAAAAAAAAAAAAGAAGTTAGTTAATGGGTACAATGTACATTATTTGAGTGATGTGAATATCCTAATAGCCTTGATATGACTAATATACAACCTATGCATGTAACAAAATTGCTTGTATACCCCATAAATTTATAAATAAAATAAATAATAATATTAAAGTTTAAAATATTGCAAGAATTACCAAAATGTGACACAACAATATGTAGTGAGCATATGCTGCTGAAAAAATGGTGCCGATAAACTTACTTAATGCTGAGTCACCACAAATCCTCAATTAAAAAAAATATACAATATCTCCAAGTGCAATAAAGTGAGGCACAGTGAAATGAGGAGTTTTAGCTTGCTGTAAGCTAGGCTGAGGCCATGGAACTCACTCCAGCCCAGGTAAAAGTGCAAGACTCTGTCTCAATAAAATAAAATAAAATAAAATGATAAATGGACAATTCACCAATAAGAGTTGTTTCAATATCTCTTCTCAATAATAGATGGAATAAGTAGGCAGAAAATTCCCAAGGATGTGGAAAACTTGTGAAATACTATCAAACAACTATACTTAACTGACATATATAGAACCTTCTACCCACAACAAAATAATACATTTTTTCAAGCACAAAATTAACATTCTCCAGTATAGATCATATTCCAGGTCATAAAATAAGCTTCAGTAAAATTGAAAAGAATTGAAATTATACAGATTACATTCAATAGCAAAATAGAATTAAATGAAAATTGACAACAGAAAGTAATCTTGTAAATCCCTGAATATTAGAAAATGAACATATTTATAAATGACTTATAGATTGAAAATGAAGTATGAAAGAAATAATTTATTTTAAAATGAAAATAGAATACATAAAAGTCTATGGAATGCAGCCTAAAACAAAGCATAGAAGAAAATTTGTAGTTTCTAACGTCTATGTAAGAAATAGGAAATGTCTCAAATCAATAACCTCAGCTTCTACCTTACAAAACTAATAAAAGAAGAGCAAACTAAGCCCAAAGTAAGCTGAAGAATGAAAATAATTAAAATTAGAGTAGAAATTAATAAAATAGAAAAAAGATATAGAATATGAATTAACCCCAAATTAATTTTGTGTTGTGGTGGGCACCTGTAGTTGCAGCTTCTTGGGAGGCTGAGACAAGAGAATCACTTAAGCCCAAGAGTCTGAGGTTGCTGTGAGCTGTGACACAACAGCACTCTACTGGGGACGACAAAGTGAGACTCTGTTTCAAAAATAAAAAAATGCAGACCAACATTAACCATGGTCATAAGCATAGTCACAATTCTTAACAAAATATTAGCAAACCAAATTCAACAAATACAATGGATTATAGCCTATGTCCAAGTGAGATTTATTTCATTATGGAAGGTTGATTTAACATTTGAAAATTAATTAATGTAATACATCAAAAATTAATGTAACAAAGGACAAAAATGACGTGATTTATCTCAACATATACAGAAAAGCATTTTCCAAAATCCAATACCCATTCACGATAAGAGCTCTTAAGAAACTAGGAGACTTTCTCAGATTGATAAGGAACATCCCCCAAACCAAACAAAATAAAACAAAACACAACTTACAATCATACTTGATGGTGAAAAGACTGAATGCTTTCTTCTTTTTTTCTTTTTTTTTTGAGACAGAGTCTCACCATGTCGCCCTCAGCAAGTGCCATGGCATCACAGCTCCCAGCAACCTCCAACTCTTGGGCTCAAGTGATTCTCTTGCCTCAGCCCTTAGCCTCCCAAGTAGCTGGGACTACAGGTGCCCACCACAACGCCCGGTTATTTTTTTTTAATTTTAATTCTTATTTGCATATGCAACACAAGGCAGAGCTGTCCCGTGAGGCTATGAACAACTGAAGTACTCTGTGGACCAATAAGGTAACCAGAGCTCCAGTGGCGCAATCAGTTAACACATGGTACTAATATGACACTGGGAATGGAGTTATACTGAGGTTGTGTGAGTTTGAGTCTCACTGGGAGCACTTTTTTTAGAGACACAGGGTCACTATGTCGCCCTGGCTATTTTTTGTTGTAGTTGGCATTGCTGTTTTAGGTGACCCGGGCCGGGTTCAAACCCACCACCCTCCGTGTAAGTGGCTGGCACTGTAACCACTGTGCACAGGCGCTGAGCCCTGAATGCTTTCTTACTAAGATGGGGAATGAGGCAAGAATCTTAGCTTGAGTAATTTCTTTGTTTTTTTTTTTTTCATTGAAACAAAGTCTCAAGCTGTCACCCTGGGTAGAGTGCCGTTGTGTAACAGCTCACAGCAAGCTCAAACTCCTGAGCTTACGCGATTCCCTTTCCTCATCCTCCCAAGTAGCTGGGACTACTGGCGTCCGCCACAACACCCGGCTATTATTATTATTTGTTGTTGTTGTTGCAGTTGTCATTGTTGTTTTGGCTGGGTTTGAACTGCCAGCCTCGGGTGTATGTGGCCGGCACACTACCCACTGAGCTACAGGCATCACCAGTAATTTCTATTTAAGGTTAAATTAGAGATTCTAGATGACATAGTAAATAAATGAAATTAAACACATCCAGATTGAAAAGGAAGAAGCAAAATGTGTTTATTTGAAGATGAGATGATCATGCATGTAGAAAATCCCAAGGAATCCATACAAAATAAACTAATAGTTTAGAAACGTCAGAGGATGCCAGATCAGTATCCAAAATTCTATTGTATTTCTATATACTAGCAGCATGCAATTAGAAATCAAAGTATTAAAATGTCATTTACAATAGCAATAAAAATATGAAATACTTAGGGATAAATCTAACAAAAGATATGAAAAAGACCTGTGTACCTAAAACTGTAAATCATTGCTGAGAGAAAATAAGGATCAAAATAAAATGAGATAGAATCCATGTTCAAGAATTGGAAATCTCAATATTATCAAGATGGCAATTATCTAAAATTGATGTAAAATGTCAATTCAAACCCCATCAAAACCACAGTGGGGTTTACAAATTAACAAGCTGGACTCAAAATTTATACAGATATACAAAGGATATAGAATAGCCCAAACAATTTTGAAAAGGAAAAACTACTTGGTTTTGAAACTTAGAAATCAAGACAGTTTAATACTGGCATGAGGAATAGGCAGAAAGATCAATTGGCTATCCACATGCAAAACGAGGAATTTAGGCCAGGCATGGTGGGCTCATCCCTGTAATCCTAGTGTTCTGGGAAGCTGAGCTGGGAGGAAAGCTTGAGGTTAGTAATTTGAGACCTGACTGAGCAAGACCCCCCACTCTCTACCAAAAAAAAAATAGAGAAAAACTAGCCAGGTGTGATGGTGCACACCTGTAGTCCCAGCTACTGAGGAGGCTGAGGCAGGATTGCTTGAGCCCAGGAGTTTGAGGGTGTCATCATATTCTGGGTGACAGAGTGAGACTTTGTATTTACAAAAAAGAGGAATTTATATTTTTAATGGACCCTATATGCAAGAAATAACTCAAAATGGATTATAGATCTAAACTAATGAGCTGAAACTATGAAACTTGTAGAAGAAAACATTTTTTAGAAAGTCTGGTAACTTTGGATTAGATAGAGTTCTTAAATAAAATATCCAAAGCACTATCTATAATATTGAAAATTGATATGTTGGTAGTTGATCTTCACCTAAATGAAAATATTCGTGTTTAAAAGGACATCCAGAATGTGAATAGACAAACCATAGAGTGGGAGAAGTTTTGCAAACTATATCTCATAAGAGCTTATATGAGAAATATATAAAGAACTCTCACAACTCAATAATTAAAAGACAAATAACCCAATTAATACTTGGACAAAGGATCTAAATAGACATTTTTCAAAAAAATGCATACAAATGGCCACTAAGTACTCTTGCTTGATCTTCAACAAACAAACCCAGTAAATGCAAATCCAAAGGACAACATATCGTGTTATACACACTAGATGACTATATTCAGAAAGAAAGTATTAGAAAGGATATGAAGAAATTGGAACTCTTCTACACTGCTAGCGGGAATGTAAACTGCTGTAGCCACCTTGGAAAACAGTCTGGCAATTCTTCAAAGGTAAAACACACACTTACCATATCACCCAGAAATCCCACTCCTAGGTATGTATGCGAAAGAATTGAAAACACATGTCTACGTAAAAATTTGTACAAATGTCCATAAGAGCCAAGAAGTGCAAAGAAACTGAAATGCCCATGAAGTGATCAATGGATAGATAAAATGTGGTATATCCCTACAAGGGAATATCATCTGGGCATGAAAAGGAAAGAGTAAAGAAATGTACTACAATGTGAATGTAGTACATTTTATGTGAAAGATCCAGAATAGGCAAATGTATAGATGCAGAAATAGATTAGTGGTTGCCAGTGGCTGGAGGTTGAGAGGAATTGGGGATTGACTTCTAATTAGCATAGATGGTTCCCAACTTATGATGGTTTGACATATGATTTTTAGACTTTCCAATGGTGTGAAAGAGGTTTGCACTCAATAGAAATCATACTTTGAGGATTATACAACCACTGTTTTTCACTTTCAATATTCACTTAATTCATCAGATATTTAACACTTTATTATAAAATAGGCTTTGTGTTAGATGATTTTGCCCAGCAGGAGGCTAATGTAAGTGTTCTGAGCATGTTTAAGGTAGGTTAGGCTAAGCTATGATGGTCAGTAGGTTAAGTATATCAAATGCATTTTCAACATGATATTTTCTACTTATGATGCGTTTATCGAGATACAACTTTTTCATAAGTTGAGGAGCATCTGTATAAGATATCTTTGCAGAGTGATGAAAATGTTCTGGAATTTGGTAGTAGTGATAATGGTAGAACTATGTGAATATACTTGAAACATGAACTGTATACTTAATGTGAATTGTATTTTAATAAAGCTGTTAGTAAAAAAAAAAAAAAAGTTAAAACTTCTATGGCTCTGGGTTACCCTTAGCATCAAATCCAGGGTTAATTGCCTGGAACATAAGAACTTCACTCCTACATAAATGTTCCATCCCATGGCCATATCTAGCCATACTAGACTAATTTATCTTCATTCTTCTGGCAGGTTGTGTATGACTACTCCTGCTATTCTCTTTCCCTGGAATGTCTCATTTGCCTTGTTACCTAATGAACTGCTGATTGTCTTTTCAGGAAGCAGCTGAAACTGCCCCTCCCCCTGACCTCCATTCTCCTAAGTCATTCCCCTGACTCTACCACAACTATCCCCCAAACATACCTCTATCACTGCACTCCTTACACTGCATGACAGTTGTCTGTGTTTACCTGCTTGGTGTCTTCTAACTAGATGATGAGTTCATTGTGTTCAGGAACCATGTCAAATTTACCTCTCTCTTTCTAGCACCTAGCATAGGGAGATTCTAGTTACATATTTGTTGTTTAATAAAGGAATTCAAGTAGATTATCGGTTATTCATGCCATGTTGTCCCTCTATCAAAGTGATATCCAATGTCTTGTGAGCTGGCAACAAGGTTTGAACACATGGAATTGTATAGGTCAGGCCTATTCAGAGCATGGAGAGGTTAAGCCTGGCCAGGACACTGCAGTGCAGAGTGCTGGGTGACCAGAAGGCCAACCAAGGCATGTGACTGGAAGAGAGGATGTGAAAGTCATTGGGCTTGAAACAAGTGGCAAACAGTAGGGAAGAGAGCAATGAGTGCTTTTTCAATTCAGAGGGGCTGGCCAGCCAGGCAGGACAGAGCAGTACAGAACAGGGAAGGGCAAACTGTTGTGGCTTAAAAGGCAAAAAAAAAAAAAAAAGAAAGAAAGAAAGAAAAAGAAAAGAAAGATGTTAGAGTAGATGTTTAGTCAATTTCCCATAGACCTCTCCTGGGGATTGTGTCACTCTGAGTTTGACTCCCCTGACACTGCCACAGAAATAGTGAATTTGCCAGGCCCACAATCATATGAGCCAATTCCTTAAAATCAATCAATCTCTTTCCCTCTCTCCCTATCCTCCCCCTCACACTTTGGCCATATATATCCTATTGGTTCTGTTTCCAGAACCCTGACTAACACATCCAGCAAATGGAAAATGTTAAATACATTTCACCCAGAGAAGATGTGAAATGTATCTATTTCACAGTTTTGTCTAGGGCACTGTTAGTCAACCTTTTTTTATCTCACAGCACACTTGAACCTATAGT
The DNA here is from genome assembly GCF_027406575.1 of Nycticebus coucang. Classification (NCBI taxonomy): domain Eukaryota; kingdom Metazoa; phylum Chordata; class Mammalia; order Primates; family Lorisidae; genus Nycticebus; species Nycticebus coucang. The sequence goes on along the minus strand of NC_069804.1, from coordinate 159,854,249 downwards.
TAAACTTCCATGGCACACTTATGTTGATCAAAAAAAGAGTGAAATAAAAAATATACTTAGGGCAGTGCCTGTGGCTCAAAGGAGTAGGGCACTGTCCCCACATGCCAGAGACGGCGGGTTCAAACTCAGCCCCGGCCAAAAAAAAAAAAAAATGATTTAATGAATGATCTTTAAAATTTTTCATGTCACACCTAAGATCCTTTCATGGCACACAAATATACCAGGGCACATGGGTTGAAAGTCATCGGCCTAGGGACAACTTTCTCATGAGAAAGAAAGCTTCCATCAGTGGCCTGACATTATCATTCACATTCTGATTCAAAACAGTTGTTTCTTTGGATATGCCAGGGCACATGGGTTGAAAGTCACTGGCCTAGGGACAACTTTCTCATGAGAAAGATAGCTTCCATCAGGGGCCCGTTCATTATCATTCATATTCTGATTCAAAACAGTTGTTTCTTTGGCTGGCAAAACCCTATCTGACAATATACATTTCTGATTAAATACAAACAGTCAGGGGCCTGTGACAGAGAGGCTGTTAGCAAGCCCCGATTTTTCTGTCACTTGAGTGGCAGAAAGACAGTTTTGTCTCTTTCTCCTGGTGTCAGACAGAAGCTGGTCTGAAACTACTCTGGTTTCAGCCCTGGTATGTTTCTGATTAGCAGCTCTAATAGAAGTTTTTAGAAGCAATAAATTATCAGCAAATACATGCTTAAGGCAAAAAAGGAGGGCTTTGCCACTTTCCAGTTTGAGTTGCTTTGCCTGAACTTGAGGGCCTTTCCAATTACCAGGTTTCTCTGCAGTATACCTCAAAGAAGTGAGACAACATGCTCTACAGGACCCACCAGCATCTACAGACAAGGTGGCCGGGAAACACCACACTTCAGCTGTGTTGATAATTAAGGAAGGCCTAGGGACGAAGAGAGGCTATTCTTGTTCCAACGCGCTGGGGAAAGGGAAAGCGCAGGGAAGAAAGTCCTTTTAATGGGATCTTTACGCCTCTTCTAAAACATAAGAAGCATTGCTTAGTTGTATGCCTACTTCGATCAGAACACAAATACGTTTGTACACCACACTTAAAACTGTGATTAATTCAAATTGCCCAATTGTTCTCTTCATCTGTATTCACAGACATGATTCCCTGCCAGCGCCAGATGTTCCTAGGAGTGGTTAACTCGAAAACTCACTTGACATCATTCCGGGGCATTCTTTTCATTGATGTTTAACAGAGGAGGCAAGGCCTGACTCACACCTTGGCCAGAGACTATACTGATTAAGGCAAGCTCCAAGAAATCCTATCCTCCTTCCTTGAATGGGGCCAGCCTTGTGTGCATCTACAACCTCTAATAGGAGACAGGACTCCCTTGTTTAAGACAGGGCTCCTCCCACGTTTTTGGAGAAGGGGAAGGTCTCATACTAAGAACAGAAAGGAAACTGGACTGGTAAATCAGAAGCAGAGAAATACACATTGCACACGTGTATGCAATGAAAGTTGGTACCACGTCTGACAGCACTCAATTACAAGATGCAGTGTTTCTCTTTTTTGGAGGATGCTCATTGTCTTGCGTAATAAAACAGTGCACTGCTTCTTAAATTTTAATGTGCATGCAGATTACCTGGGAATCTTGTTAAAATGCAGATTCTGATTTGCTAAGTCTGGTAGGCTCAAGATTGTGAATTACTGATAAGCCCCTGGGTGATACCTAAGCACTTGGTCCTTAGATAGCACTTTGTGTACAAGTTTATAAAACATGTGGTAGGCCTTCAAATAGGTCCCAAACCTCTGGTGTTGACTGAGTCCTGTCAGCCATACAGAAATGACCAAGCCCTTGTCTCCTGCAGTTTGCAGTGTAGGAGAGAAAGAGCCCATGTACACATGATGGAACAATGCCACAGGGAAGTAGAAAGATCTGGGGATGTTTGGAGGGAGAAATGGTCATTTTCAGCTATGAGGGCGAACTGCAAAAGCCTCAGAGAGGAAAAGACTTGTATGCTGGATCATGAAGGAGATAGATTGGACTTAATAGGCAGAAATTCAGAGAAGGCTTGCCCAGAGGATGGACAACCAGAAGCAAAGGCATAAAGGTTGGACAATGGGAAGCATGGGCAGGAAGCATGCAGTTCCATTTGACTTGAACGTGGAGTTTCTTCTAAGCAGAAAGATGAACAAGTAAGATAGGTCTGGTAGTTTAGAACCAGATAACCAAAGACCTTAAAAGCATTCAGACTTCATTCCATAGGGGAGGATAAAAGTTGATTGTTTTTTAAGCTCCGAACTGCCTTAACTGGAGCTGTACTTTAGATTTTAGGCTTACAGATCAGTCTGTGGAGAGCAAAAAGGATAGGTCAGAAGGGAAACCATTGTTTAGTCAGCCACTTAGAAAACATTTATTGAGGTCCTATTCTGCTCACACCATGGCTCTGAAAACTTGATCAGAGAACAAAGACATGCACATCCTGTACCCTCGTGGCACTTACAGATGGAAGAGTCCAACAAAGGAGAAATTCAGGGTGTTAAGAGAGCATGACACAGGCAGACAGACCCAAAAGTCAAGGAGGTCAGAGAAAATTTTACCGAGTCAGTGACACATTGATTCTGATCTGAAGAGAGGTGAGTTAGCTACAGGAATAAGGAAAGGGAAAAGGCACGCTGGACACAGGGGAGGGCCCCCACAGGAACTAAAGAACTTGTCAGGTCCTGAAACTGAGAAAAGTAAAACACAGCTAAAGTAGGGAGACCCAAGAAAAGAGAGACATAACAGAAAGCTAGAACAGTTGAAAGGGATTACATTAGCACAGGGCATTTGTAGACTAGGCAAGGATTTTGAACTTTCAGGGCCATAAGAAGATATTAGGGGTTCTAATCAAAGAGGGACTTGATGAGGCAGGACTCGGTGGCTCATGCCTGTAACCCTAGCACTCTGGGAGGCTGAGGTGAGTGGATAGCTTGAGCTCATGAGTTCGAGACTAGCCTGAGCAAAAGTGAGAACCACCCCTCTCCTGTCTCTACTAAAATAGAAAAACTGAGGCAAGAGGATCTCTTGAGCCCAAGAGTTAGAGGTTGCTGTGAGCTATGATGCTACGGCACTCTACCCAGAGCAACAGCTTGAGACTGTGTCTGAAAAAAAAAAAAGGGGGACTTAATGAGATCTCCGTAGTGAAACAACCCTTCTTTGTCTTTGCTCTGTGGAGGGTGGATGGGGGCAGGGAGCAAGATTCGATGCAAGGAAGCCAGTGATGGAAATGTTTTAGTCAAACAGAGGAGAGGTAATAGAGGCTTGGTCTGAGTAGAAGTGACAGTGGAGGGAGAGAGTTAGGCAGACACAGGTGAAAATAAGGTAAAATCAGGAAGAACTGGAGAACATAGGGAAGAACAGAAAAAGCTAAGGAGAAGGTAAGAGTGATTTCTAAATTCTTAGTTTGAGGACTGGATGGATAATGGTGCCAGCCACTGCTATAAAGAACATAGGGAGAAGGAGATCTGGAAGGGAATGAAGTAGGCAAGTTTAGTGGAAGGTCCCGTGGGACATTCCAGGGAGATAAACAGGCAGATCTATACACAACTAGAGTTCAGAAGAGAGGTTTGGGTCAGGGATAGGAATGTGGGCGTCATCGAGATAAAGATGGTGGTTGAAGCCCTGCAGGCTCATTCTAATCCCAGTGCATTCCTCCCCGCCTGCTTATCATGCCTCCCTACTGTGCCTGGCCCCCAAAGTCCTTTGGGAACAGACATTGCAATGAAAGGGCTGATACAGCAGTCCAGATTCTCCCACAACCTATGGAGGAAAAGGAGGATAGATTTTGGAGGTAAATCACAATGGGAGATTTTGAGAATTTCAGAGAAATTATGGCATCTTTAGGTTGGTATGCAGCCTGCCAAGATGATGAACAGCTCTCATTTCGTGTGTAAAGTCTCATAGTTCAGTTACAAAAAGAGGATTCAAGACCTTGCAGGCAATTTGTACATCAAACAGCTTAAGAGTATTGGGTCAGCTCTCTCTGCTCTATTACCCGACATATTCTTTTTTTTTTTTTTTTTTATTGAGACAGAGTCTCATTTTGTCACCCTGGGTAGAGTATCATGGCATCATAGCTCACAGCAATCTCCAACTCTCGGGCTCAAGTGATTCTTTTGCCTCAGCCTCCAGAGTAGCTGGGACTACTGGTGCCCGCCACAATGCTTGGCTATTTTATTTTTTGATTGTTTGTTTAGCAGGCCTGGGCCGGGTTCGAACCCAGCAGCCTCAGGAGCATGTGGCCGGGCGCCCTAACCACTGAGATACAGGCGCCCAGCCACCCAACATATTCTTGACATATATATGCTCAGAGTATGTATGCGAATTCTAGAATTACCCTAAACAAAACAGTAATTAGAAACACCTGCTGCTGCTAGAAAAATGGTAATACATTCCCCAAATACAAATGAACTTTTACCCAATGTTTCAGATTATTTACATCACTTTGCCCTATTAGTAACCTAGATAATTAAGTGAGCTATATAAAAATAAAGATATACATTCTAAATAAAACAATGCAAAGAAGGTTGCTTTATATAAGTTGTCTTCTTGGGTGAATGCCTATCAGCTGTCTCCCAAATCCTCTTTAAATTATTACAGCTGTAAATTAATGTTTCACTGTTGAAGTGGAACTCTTGTCAAGGAAGTAAAAATAAGTAAATAAAGCCTACAGCAATACACCTTCTAAATTTGCAGCAGAATGATGCCTGAGGGAAAATATGCAACATGGACTCAATCTGATGCAAACCTCAGGATGACATTATGTACTCCTACGTGAGAATTTTTGAGTGAAACCAGGACTCATAAGGGTACATGGTGGTGATGGGTGGATATAGTTCCCTACAAAGGCAATACCAATGAGCATTATCAGCCTCTGGACAGGCAGGCATGTAGAAGGAGGAGGTCACCTATCTAGGTGATTTATTATGAGTTATCCAAAGAATTTTCATACCTGCTTATTGATAGCAGAGATGCAAAGATCTGTGACTGAAGTCTTTCATGTACAACTCAGAATATTTTCTTCTGGAAAGATATGCTGAGTCTGGGCTCACACAGAAGTGTGGATGATTCAGAAGCATTTTCCATGGATAATCGAACAGGTTTTCAGCTAGGAAAGCAGCCCTGTGGACTCAGGAAGGTTTAGAAATCAGATCTCTGTTATGGTACCTTATAATGTAGGGTGTAGGAAAGATAGGGAAAAGAGTATTTCTATTGTCACGTAATAAAACTACACCCAAATTTAATAGCTTTTAATACTTAACAATCAGTTTTCTCCTACCAGTCCTTGGATTGACTGGGCTCAGCTGGACAGTTTTCGGCTGGTTACACTTAGGGTCTCTCATGAAGTTGCAGTTAGATGTCAGCTGGAGTCATCCAGAGGCTCAACTGGGTATCTGAAATGGCTATCACTCTCTTCTCCTGCATATAGTCTCAAGATCTGTCTTCTCCAAATTGTCTCTCCAGCAAGGGAACAGGGTTTTTTTTTACAGATTGTCCCAAAGCAAGTGTTCTAAGAGAGGGAGTGAAAATTCTCATTCCTCTTAAAGAATATGTTCACAACTGGTGCAGTTTCACTTCTGTTGAATTTTATTAGTTATTGCTACTCACAGTACATACTAGAGTCAATATAGAAGGAGACCACACTAAGATGTGAATACCTGGAAGAGTAGCTCAGTGAGGGCCATCTTTGGAGACCAAGTATCAGAGAGAGCAACCTGATACTTCACTCTCTGTAACATTCTCTGAGGGTACTTCCTTAAGGAAACTTCATTATCTTCTCTATTGTAGTTTTGGGTGAGGAAACTCAGGTTTGATGTATAGGTAGATGTTTATTTAACTTTTTCCTGATACAGTATTTCATAATCACTCTTTGTCTTTGCATCTCTGAAATATATATGAATTTCAGAAGCTGACCTCAAAAAGCTGTCCAAATTTAGCAGAAGTATCATGGTGACAATATTTAGGGTTCAAAGCCATGCATAAAGAACTTAAAATGGGTCTTTATGGTATTGGGCACAGAGTCATAATTGAACCAAAGATCCCTTGGTAACTTAGGATAAGAAAAATTGAATTTAAATTCTCTGCATGTATAACCTATAACAGTATCAGAATAGAAACTTGTATCTAACCACCTGAAGAAACTAGGCCAAACTCCATGGAGGCTTGTGACACAAAGGAAAAGTAATAACTCCTAAAATCATTACTTACCCATGTCATTCGCCTATCCTGTACCAAATATCCTCTTAACTACAAATTCATCCTTAGTCCAATTATCAGATAATTAAGGCTTAAGACTTGGTGCTCTCTACCACTACAACCCTGAGAAGCCATGAACCATTCATTCAGCAATTAGAGTGCCCAATCTGTACAAATTATCATTCTGGACATGAACCCTTGCCTTAAGGAGCTCCCAGTCTAATGAAAAAACTTGGTACTATGAAAAAAAATGAATGCAGAGTGTTTCCAGAGGCCAGAGTAGTATCTAACTCTATCTTAAAACAGAGGAAGGCATTTTTGGAGGAAATGACATCTAAGCTGAGTGAAAAGGACAAGTTGAAGTCAGCCAGATGATGGTGTAAGGCAGACTGATGTGTTGAGAGATGAGACTAAACAAGCAGGAAAGGATCAAACCATGCTAAGGAATGTGGACAGCAGTATACTATGGTAAACATGTAAACATAATATTTTGAACAAGACAGGCCTTGCCTTTAATCTTATCTCTTCTGTGTAATGCTCGGACAAGTCACTTTACTCCATGAGCCTCAGTTTTCTAATGTTATTGTGCGAATCATAGAATATTTGTTTCACAGGGTAGCTGTTAGGATTCTATTCTCTTTTATCTTCTATCACTGCTGTTAAGTCAGATGTCATTCTTGGCATTACCGTATTAGTTTCCTGTGGCTGCTGTAACAAATTACCACAATATGGTAGCTTAAAGCAACAGAAATATATTCACTCATAGTTCTGGAAGTCAGAAGTTTGGATCAAAGATGTTGAAAAGTTCACACTCACACTGGAGCCTCTGGAGGGGAATCAATTTCTTACCTCTTATCTTATGGTGGCTGCCAGCATGCCTTCGAGTTGCTTGGCTTGTGACCACATCACTCCACTCTCTGCTTGTGTCATCACATGACCTTCTCATTTGTATGTATGTGTATAAGAAATTTCCCTTTGCTTCCCTTTTATTATTTATTATTTTATTTTTTATTTTGAGACATAGTCTCACTTTGTTGCCCAAGCTAGAGTGCCATGGCATAATAGCTCACAGCAACCTCAAACTTCTGGGTTCAAGCAATCCTCTTGGCTCAGCCTCCCAAATACATGGGATTGGAAGGATGTGTCACCACATCTGGCTAGTTTTCCTATTCTTAGTAAAGACTTGATCTTTCCCAGACTGGTCTCAAACTCCTGGGCTCAAGCAATCCACCCACCTTGTCCTCCCAGAGTGCTAGGATTACAGGTATGAGCCACCATGCTCAGCCTCTGCTTCCCTTTTATAAGTACACTGGTGATTGGATTTGGGGGCCACCTAGATAATTCAAGATAATTTCCTCCATGTTAAAGTCCTTGACTGAATCTTATCTGCAAAGATTCTTTTTCCTTATAACATTTACGTGTTCTGGGAATTAGGTTCTGATATCACTGGACAGCTATTATTCAGCCTACTAAAGAAGGCTGAACCAATCTAGAAATATCTAGATACTCCTCTCAGATTTTCTGTCAGGTGATGATGTTCTTCCCTGAGAACAGACAGACTGACCTGACATCTTCAAGTCAGGCAAAGTTTAACTGAGTAAAGACACCTGAGTGACACAGCTTAAAGATAACAGTAACTCTACCTAGGATTGTATCTCTTTGTTCCATTCTGCTAAATTTTATGGAGATAGCCAATCTAGAATGCTTGAACATAATGTTGGCTAGTCCATTACCCAAACCAGCAACTGGAGACATTGTAATGCTTTAATTGACGTTGGCTCAACCTCTTTCTAGTCTAGCATCAAACTACTTCCCATCTAAAACTGTCTTTCTCCATAGATGGGAAGAGAAATCAGCATAAATTACAGTTGCTGCTTTCTCCTCCCTGTCCATTCTTTCCTTTTATTTCTTTTAGTAACATAAATTCCTAAGATTTAGCAAGGAATCTGGCTCCTCAGAATATGAACTACATTTCCCAACCTCCCTTGTAGCTATGCATCATCACATGACTAAGTATGTGTGTGGAAGTAATGCCTGCAACCTCTAAATTACATCCTTGAAAGGAAATGGCTTACCCTGAACTTCCTTTTTTCCTCTCCTTTCTTAGGGGCTAAAACACAGATGTAGTGGTGATGAACTAGTTTTGACTATGTAGACAGGGACAATATTTTAGGAGATGCTGGAACCGTAAGATAGGAAGAAACTAGATCTCTGGAAGATTTTTTAGAGCAAAGTAGCTTGCCTGTTTTCCCTTTGATTTGTTGCATGGGATAAAGAGAAACTTCCATTTTGTTTAGATCTCCATTAAGAGAAGTTTAGCCTGGACCCTAATCCACAGTGTGTTGTCCTTCATCCATCACCCAGAGGACAATTTTCTGTACATTTATGCCCATAACTTTCCTTCTGTTAAGCTAGCTTGGTCAGTGTCAATGAAGATGAAACTCAGGTGCAATCATCATTGTAAAGGTGATCCTGTCCACCCACTCCTTGCCCCCATCTCCAATAGGAGTTCCTTTTCTGTACTCCCAAAGACCCTGGGTTTACCTATCTCCTAGCACTTAACACAGAGGATTTTATTGTCTGTGCATTTGTCTATCCTCATTGGAGAGAATCCCTTGACAGTTAGACCCTATCTGAATTGTTCATTGTTCCACCACTTTCAATTTGGACACCAGCTACTCTGAAAGCCTTCTCTCGCCTCTTCTCTAGGTGGCTTAGGATGGCCTTCCTTTGTGCATCCGCAGAATCTCACCTCCTACTTATCACCTCACAAAACAGTGATCATACCGCATTTTAATCATCCCTTCCACCTCTTCTCCTGTACTGGACTTTGAGCTCCAACAAGGTCTCTGAATTCCCAGTATCTAATATTGCACCTGCATTTACTAATTTTCCTGATAAATAAACTTCCTGACACTTTACATAGGCGACAGAAAAACGTATAGTGCTACCAAACCCTGTTTTATAAATGGACTGGTCTCTAAGAGTTTGTTTCTAAGAGTTCGCATTTGATTGGATCCAAGAGTTCATTTTTTTCCCTACATAGAATGAGGGAGTAATCTGTGATTCCTGGCCCATCTTCTGCCTTAAATGTCAGCAGTGGAAGGTGCTCAGTTGTGTGAATCTGATGAGATGAGCATTGAGTGCACATACGTGCCATATTTGTTACCAAGCAGAAAGGAAACTGGGGTCTTCTTTGCCTTTGCTGCTGCTTCACCCAGCCTCACTTGCCTGCCATCCCTTTTCTGACACTTTAGCCTTTCCTTTGCTCACCTTTGTTTAGGGCTTAGAAAAAGAAGAGGCACAGGGCAGGGCAGGTTACTAAAGAAATTTGGAAGAGCTGGGGCAATGTGCAGCACTAATTTGCTGGCCAAGTGAATCTTTTAAAGGCAGAGGAGAGGAGGCCAGGTAAAAACACCTCAGTGGAGGGGTACAGACTCTGGATCCCTGGGGGCTGGTCTAGGATCCTAGTGCTGCTCTATCTTCATTTATGTATTAGCTGGATGACCTTGGCCTTATGGGACTAAGATGAGATTATTTAGGTTAAAGTACTTTATAAATGCAATACAAATATTTGGTTTTATTACATGGCTTTATTTGAGAAGAAAGTGAAAATTTTCCTGCTAAAAATTATCTCATGCAACCAAACCCTTTTCTGGTCAGGACTTGTGCTAGTGCCCATAAAATGCATTTTTACAAGTTATTTTTTGCTTAACATGAACCTACTCCAAACTTCTCTTTTAAAAATGTAGATTCTCACAGCTATGATTTAATAAAAAACAAAACAAAACAAAACAAATATTCATGCTTCAAATTAAAAAAAAATAAAAATGTAGATTCTACCACCTCAGACCCTCCTCCTGAAGGCTAGTCCCCTGAAGTACCTGAATCTCAGTATGAAAGAGCTTTGCAAACTCTTTCCTCTCCAATTATGGCCAGGAGGAAACTATAAAGTGTCTAGTAGCAGAAGGTTCAGAAAATGGAGATGAAAATAACCTCTCTCTCTCTCTCCCTCTCTCTTTTTTTGTTGCAGTTTGGTCAGGGCCAGGTTTGAACCTACCACCCTCGGTATATGGGGACGGCGCCCTAGTCACTGAGCCACAGACGCCACCCAACCTCTCTCTTATGTTTAACCACTGCTGACTCTTTTTCAAACTAATCATTATTTTTGTCTAAGTAAGATATGCTGACTCATAATATTATATGAATCTAATCTAAAACCCTCACATGCCCCGTTTTGCTTTTGATTTTTAGCTGTTTCTTGTGACATTTACTTTCATATTGCTAAATAACATGCATGCACTGATAATCTCTTGATTCATTATAATTAATCTATTGCCATCTTATAACAGTAAATAAAAAGTAAATATAACAGTAAATAATTTGCTTACAAATCCTCTCCTGTTATTTGAAAGAAAGAATATTTGAGAACAAAAAAGCAAGAGTTTTATAACACATTTCAAAGTTTGCATCATTATGTTCATGCAAATGTTTCACTAATGAGCCAAGAAGTACACGTGTACTATGATTACATTATATTTCAGGGGGTGAAATTTCTAGGTTTTTAGAATTATTTATTACCTAATTCATTTTTTTTTTGATTTGCATAGTTTATTTGAACCTGTAACCAAATCTTCCTATATCTTCCAGCAGTCATCTTATAAATTCCTGTCACCTCTCTCCTGGCCCTGTTTTGTGAATCTTTCTCATGGTTTACATCTTCCTTTGGGTTGGACACCACCTCCTGAGTAAGGGTACATGGTACATAACATTCTTGAGACTTTGTGTATCTGAAAATGTTTTTATTCTTCCCTCTCTGATTTGATTGATACTTTATCTGGAGATAAAAATCTTGGCTAAAAAATAATCTTTTGCTCAGTATTTTAAAGACATTACTGTATTCTCTTCTATTCTTCAATCTTAGTATTAGAGAAATCCAATACAATAGAACCTCCATAGTTGACTACATCCCTACATTGACCATCTCCTTAAGTGGACCTAATTTTCATAGACTGGATATGCCCCACATATACGTATCAGTACAGTAGGCCTAGTTTCTTATGTTGACCACCTTTGTATGTTGACCAGTTTTGTTATAGTCCCTTGGGTAGAACCTCACGGAGGTTCTACTATAATTTGTATGTGACTTTTTTTTTCCCTCAGGAAATTTTCAGGTTCTAAACTCTTTATCCCTAATGTTCTAGAATCTCACAATGCTCTTGTACTGCCTTCATCTGGAAACTCATATCCTTCAGAGCTAGAAGACTATTTTATATAATTTGCTCCCATTATCTTCTGTTTTCTTTCTGGAAATTCTTATTAGTTTGATGACGAAGTGCTTAGATTGTCCTTCTACTTTTATTTTTATTCTCATATTGTCCACGAAAATGTAAGCTATACAAGGAAAGAGAATCTTTGTCAGTTTATTGTTCTTGATGATGTAATGATATATTTTAAGGGACTAGAAGAATGTCTGGCACATAGTAAGCATTTGAGCAAATCTAGTGAATGAAATCTCTTTATCTTTTTTCTCTTCTGTGTAATTTCCTCAGCTTTATCTTTAAACCTGTTTACTGAATTATTTTGCTATCACATTTTTAATTCCCAGTTCTTTTTTGTTCTTGAATATTTTTCCTTTCATATAATCAAGTTCTTGTTTCAGTAACTTCTCTGGGGATATTATTTGTTGTTTCATAGACATTCTCTTCTGTTCTCAACATTGTTTCTGTTTTCCTTTTTTCTCTCTCTGTACTTGTTTTGGTCTCTCTTTCAAGTCGGGGTTTTCCTTCAAATGACTGGTGATCTTTGGTTATCTGTTTCTGTTTAGGAATGAAGAACTAAAAAGTGCATTGAAATTTCAATGCTTAAATAGGGCTTTTTACCTGGTGGGTAGAACTTAATCTCTGCAATTTCTAAGCTTTTCAGAAGTCCTCTAGGATGAATCAGCTTGTTCATTGTTAGTATTTCCCTCTAATACTTAAAAATCTCTTTAGCATTTACTTGCATCGCCAGTATCTATTGCCACTATACTGCTCCTAAGCCATTCTGACTAATAATTATTGGTATAATTAGGAAAGCCTTCACAGTAGCATGATGCTGAAGCTGAGTGTTAAACAATGCTGTATTAGTTCTCCATGGCTGCCATAAGAATTACCACAAACTTTGTGCCTTAGAACAATATGTATGTATGTATGTATGTATTGAGACAGAGACTCATTTTGTTGCCCTGGGTAGAGTGCCATGGCATCATAGCCCACAGCAACCTCAGATACTTGGGCTCAGGCGATTCTCTGGCCTCAGCCTCCCATGTAGCTGAGACTACACACGCCCACCACAAAGCCTGGCTATTTTTAGAGATGGGGTCTCATTCTTGCTTAGGCTGGTCTCAAACTTGTGAGCTCAGGTGATCTGCCTGCCTTGGTCTCCCAGAGTGCTGGGATTACAGACATGAGCCACCGCACCCGGCCACAATATCCATTTGTTATCTCACAGTCCTCTAGGTTAAAGATCTGAGTACATTGTGGCTTGTGGCTTGAATGGTTTCTATACTTTGACTCTCAAAGGTCAAAGACAAATTGTGAGCATCTGCATTCCTTTCTGGAACTCTGGGAAGAATATACTTCCAAGCTCATTCAAGTGGTTCACCAAATTCAGTTCCTCAATGTTATAGAACTGAAGTGCCCTTTTCCTTACTGGCTGTCTAGAGGCCAGCATGTATGAATATTAAGTTGGAGTGAGAGGAAGGGGCCAGATAATAACAGACCTTCATTATTCCAGCTCTCTCATTCTCCAGCACATGTGAATATTAAGTTGGAGTGAGAGAAAGGGGCCAGATAACAGACCCTCACTAGTCCAGCTCTCTCATTCTCCTCAGTTTCTTTTTTTGGTACACTATATCAGCATGTTTCATTTTAGCTCTCTCATATGCCAGTGGAAACTATATTTCCTCTGCATCTGAATTCATTCTGGTTGATCCAAGCCTCCATGACAGGCTGCTTTCATGTAAGCCTTCAACCTCTTCCCCTTCACAGGCATCACACTGCTCATTGTCCTGGCAACTAAGACTATTTGCAACTGGTGTGTTTGCCATCTGGATGGCCATATGTAATCCCATAAATCCTGGTCTAATTTTCCCATAATACTGCTTTCATCATGTCACTACACTGCTCAATAGATCATGATGGCTCTTCTTTGCCTCTGGAACTGAAATCAAATTCTCAAACCTGTATTGCCAAGTCTGAGTCTATCAAGCAGTGCCAATGTCCTCATCATACTGAAATTTTTACCAAGTTTCTCTATTTATTTTCATGCCAATGAGTGTGTGTACTTACCTTAGCTTTCTCCATCGTTCCCCATAGGCCAGTGTTTTGTCACTTGACCAAGCATGTGGATGATTTACTGGACGTGGTGTTGTTTAATCTAATTTCTCCATAGTCCTCATCAGACAATGATGGGAGGAGTGAATTACTCTTTGAAAAAGCTGCCAAACTTTTCCCTAAGACATTTTGCAAATAAGGCCCTAGATTTATTGTCAAACTCATTCCAATAAACAAAAGTGTATAGTGAATTCAGTTCCAAATCATGAAGTCCATAAGGTTCTAACTAGAAGGCTTTGGGGACTCAAAAACCCAAATCTTTCTTTGATTCTAAGCAGAAAACTATTACTGGAAGTGCTGACAGTAGATAAGTTTGAGACATATGGTCTTATTCTCCTTCTCCAAAATGAGAATAGTAGCTTTAGCAGTAAATTGATAGTGTAAGTAAATCTAGTGCCTGAAAGAATTTAATTAAATTTCCCCCATCTTCAGTGTAAACACCAGACAGAATCTGTCCTTCTGGTTAGGAGAGGTAATGGAATTCCCCTGTGGTAAATGGCTATTACACTAGACTAGCTTCTGTTGAAAAGGCAGGAATAATGTTTAGGAAAGATAGCCTGTAGTCAACAGCAGATAAAGACTCTCCAATTTTGAGAGGGAAATATATCACAAAAGAGCATGAACAGTCAGCTTCTTAGGAGCACCAAGAATTTATTCCTGTGAGCTCTAACACAATAGCTGATCCACAGCAGAAGAGAAAGGACCCATTCTTACTAAACTGTTAAACAATATTGCAAATGAAGGCAAGAGTGGGGAGGAGTGATTGGTGGGATTACACCTGCGTTGCATCTTACAAGGGTACATGTGAAACTTAGTAAATGTAGAATGTAAATGTCTTAACACATAACTAAGAAAATGCCAGGAAGGCTATGTTAACCAGTGTGATGAAAATGTGTCAAACGGTCCATAAAACCAGTGTATGGTGCCCCATGATTGCATTAATGTACACAGCCATGAGTTAATAATTAAAAAAATTATAAAATAAAAAAAATATTCTAGAACAGTACTAACATTTAGTGAGCTAACAACTGCTTCAGAGTTCCAAAAACATACATGATTTTTTTTCCTGACCGTTGTTTATTCCAACAAGAAAAGAAGTTCACACAGAAAGCACTTAACCAACTCAGATGAATATGCAATAGCTGGTGATGTACCTCCCCAAATCCAGTTGTGCCATTCCCATCATGTTTACATGGACTTACAACCAATTTTGGAAACAAAACTTCTTTGCAAATGCATTCTTTCAATTTTGTGTGGGCTGGACTTGATTTTTTTTTATTCCTACCTTTTTTTTTCCTTATCAAATCATAGCTGTATACGTTAATGCATTTATGGGCTACAGTGTGCTGGTTTTATATACAATTTGGAATGCTTACATCAAACTGATTAACATAGCCTTCACCTCACTTTCTTAATTATTGTGTTAAGACATTTATACTCTACATTTACAGATTTGACATGTACCCTTGCAAAATGCACCATAGGTATGGAAATCAATTTTTAAAACAATTTTTAAAACCTGAGTGGTTACAGGCCTGAATTTGCCCAAAGTGGTGAAGAAAACAAAAGAGGTCTCATCATTTTTTTTGTATCTCTTCCCTTCCCCCAGCCCATTTCTATGGTGCCACTCAGAAACACGCACACTTGCTCTCACTCCCCAGGCTCTTTGCATCTCTGTGTCTGTGTTCATGCCCTTCCTCTGCCAGAGATATCCTTGGCTCCAAGCTTCTTATCTGCTTGGGGGAGTCCTCTTCAAGAAATAAGTCTAATTCAGGACTTAAGGGCAACCACTTCCATGAAGTTTCCCAGATCCCTACCCCATCCTCAATTAGAGTTAACCCTCAACTGGAGGTAACCCCTGCTTCCTTTGTGCTACTCCCCACTGGAACCTAAGTGTCCACCATCATATCTGTAACTTTTTCTCATATCTATACATGTTTTTCTCCTCCTTTTTATCATACCTGTACATATTTTTTTCTCCCCCAACTGTAAATTCATTGATAATAGAAACATGCACTCTTAACCCTCTGATATACCTCCAGCAACTAGCATGGGAAGCAGCTCACAGTATTTGCTCAATAAATGTTTGTCAAGTGAAAAATTATATAATTAATTAAATACAAGGAATAAAGTGAACGTGATGCTAAAGATGTATGCTTTTAAAAAAACATTTTTTTCATTTTAATTGTTACCCATCAATCCAGTCACCTGTTTTATTTTCAAAAATATAATAACATTTACCTTATTTTTGCACTTAGGATTTTCTACCTCATATTTCTTATTTGTATACATTTTATTTTTTCTCTAACAGATTACCAGTTTCTTGAAGACAAAGTGAAGGTTTAATTTTTGTACATTATAAAACTAGGCACCTAATGAACATGTGTTGAGTTAATTCATTCTTTACTTGTGTATATATAACTTTCCATAACCCACTGGGAGTAAGCACAGTGTCCCTCCTGTTTTAGTCAAAGAAACCGAGATTAGAATGCAACAGAGCCTTGCCCACCTTTGAAACCATATTCAAGAATCAGGGCTATGAGCCCTGGGAAGCCTCTTGGTTCTTGTGCTGAGATCTTTTACTCTTTCCTCTTATTCTTATTTAGACATATCAGCTTCTCTCTGCTGGGGATGCATTTTTGGATAAATGACTCCACCTGGTTAACTGATATAAAACACCTCATCAAACTTTTTATACAGTGAGTAGTATAAAGCAGTATAAATAGTGTAAAGTAGTATACAGTTCAGCCGCCACGCTGGATTATCAAAGGTAAATCTTACAAAGCCTGGACTTTAGTAATGTATAACTCCTTTCTGTTTTCCTTCTCTGGAGCCATCCCAGGACATAGATCAAATTGCATCAGAATTCACATTGACTTAGTGGTTAGTCGATCACATAATCAATGTGAAACAAACAATACATTTTGTTCCATACATTATACTTGCTCAATTCAAATACATTACGAAATTCAGATGATCTAGCAATTCTGTGAGGGGCTATAAGGTGGACACTGTTATCTCCAGGTGAAAGACAAGAAAATAGATTCAGAATGATTAAACAAATTACCAAGGGTTAGATAATTACTATTTTCTTGGCTGTGAAAAAATTTTGAAGCTGCAGACTACTTAAAAGGATGTTTATCAACAGCCAAGATGAATATGCATGATGGGACAAAAAGACTTGAAGCTCAGTGGAACCAACCAACCACACAATAGAGACATATTTGTACATAACTGACAAATCTGAAAGAGTTAACTGTTCATTTATTTACCAAATAAATGAAAATTCATTTGTATCACATCTCTCTGTAATCTGTCTCTGGCAGGTGAATATAGAAGTGATGGTATACTCCAGTCAGTTAAAATGGTATTACAATACCAAAAAAGGAAAGTCAATTGTGTTAATGTATTTATACTCTACTCTTAATAGTTTTGACATGTACCCTTGAATTGTGCACAATAGGTGAGGTCCCACCAATTACTCTCCCTCCTCCCAACATCCCCCCTGTGATTTAATAAAAAAAAATTAAAATAAGAATTTGGCAAAAAAAACACAATTTTGTTAATGCTACATCAGTAACTACTATGCAAGAACTTCTGAAATACACCACAAAAGAGGTTTCTTTTATGATTTTTGGCAAACTTGAAGGAAGATTTTGATTTTTACTGATATGTCACTTAATTTCACTGAGCCTCAGTCATGCCATCTATAAAATGGGAGGAATAAATGCCTACTTCACACCAAGTTGCTATAGGAATTAATCTAGCTCAGTATATATAGTACATAACGAATGTCTGAGAGGTGGAGAGATTTGGTGTTACTTCATTATTTTTTCCCCTCAGAAGTAAAAAAGTACTGCTTTTCTCAAAAATGTAACAGTGAGGATCAGTCAGGTATACTATGTAAGTATTAATAATATACTTTATATTTCTAACTAAACAAATTCTAAAATCTTGTCAGGTAAGTACTGTGGCCTTTCAAAGTATTCTCCCTGGGGAGAAGATGTACTTACTCTTGTGATGCTCAAAACATCTCTAGCAATAAAAAATGCCTTCAGAGGTAATTACAAGGGTATCAAGAAAACCAATCTCATTTCTTAATTATCACATTTCATTATTTTTTTGAGACAGAGTCTCGCTATGTCACCCTCAGTAGAGTGCCATGGTGTCATAGCTCACAGCAACCTCAAACTCTTGGGCTTGAGCAATTCTCTTGCCTCGGCCTCCCAAGTAGCTGGGACTACAGGCGCCTGCCACAATGCCCAGCTATTTTTTGGTTGCAGTTGTCGTTGTTTAGCAGGCCTGGGTGGGGTTCAAACCTGCCAGCCTCGGTGTATGTGGCCGGCACCCTACTCACTGAGCTACGGGTGCCTAGCCTATCGCATTTCATTTTTAACTCAAAATTTATGAACTACCTCTATCACTCGTCTTATGGATATGACTCGGCTCTATGATGTTTGGCCATTCCCAAACACTTTGTACGTTCTCCGGTGACCAACATCAATTTCAACTGAGTAAATCTGAGCGT
This sequence comes from Nycticebus coucang, assembly GCF_027406575.1. NCBI lineage: Eukaryota > Metazoa > Chordata > Mammalia > Primates > Lorisidae > Nycticebus > Nycticebus coucang. Next base: position 159,836,133 of record NC_069804.1, on the reverse strand, counting down.
GTGTCACAGACTAGGCAGTTTCCAAGTGTCTTTAAGTAGTTGTTCAATTACTTCAAAGAGACTGTACATGTACCTAAATTCTGGTATATTTGTTCTTAAACCAATGTTCTATAGTTTGAATGTTTTTGTCCCTTCCATAACTCATGTTGAACCTTAATTCTCAGTGCTACAGTGTTGGGAAGTGAGGCGTTTAGTACGCCTATAAAAAGGTACTGTGGGAGTGGGCTTACTCTGTTTTTTCTCTTCTGATATGTGAGGGTGCATCAGAGAAGGCCCTCACGAGACAGCAGGTGTTAGCTTAGCATCTTGATTGTAGACTTCTTAGCCTCCAGAATGATAAGACATTTCTATTCTTTAGAAATTACCCAGTCCGTGGTATTTTGTTATAGCAGCACAAAACAAAGACACAATGTTATCACTTCTTATTAGCATTATATAGGTAGATATGTGAAGCAGAATAAATGGAAAGTGACATTAAAACAAACATTGTAGCCTTGTTTCATTGCTGAAATTGTGTCCCTGTCCACTTATGTGCTTTGTTTCTTCCTCAGTTCTTAGGGCCTTCCTGAGACCTGGGAGCAAAAGTTTGTGGAACCTTTTAACTCCTACATTGATTTTTAAGAACTTAAACAGTGTCATATTTAACTTTGACTCTCACAAAGAAGCTAGAATAAAATCTCACACCAAATAGAATCATAGAATTCATAGGCTGCCAGAGCTAGAAAGAGCCTGGAGAGATGGAAACTCAGAAGTGATGAGTGTAGGTTACATAGTAGTGTTACAGGATCAGGTTTTCAAATTCAGACCTTCATACTTCTCAGTCCACTGCTGGTGCTAACACACCATATTTAAATGAATAAGATCTGATTGCTTATTTTTTGCATGGACATACTTTATGAGTTGGCAGTCTTGTTTTTGTAACTCCTTTGGCCTCTGGTTTACTGCTATAACCAGGGTGTTCAAACTTTTGGTTTCTCTGCTCCACATTAGAAAAAGAAGAGTTGCCTTGGCCACACATTAAATACGCAAACACTAACAAAAGCTGATGAGAAAAAAAAAAAGGACGATCTATGCATAATTATCATGTAATCTGCCACTACAGATAAGCAAAAAAGTGCTCAATCTGCATGTAGCCCATGGGTGGCAGGCTGGATACCCCTGCTTGGTTAATGGGCCCCAGTCCAAGCCCCTACCATTCATTTCCTGGCATGCCACCACAAATACACTGTTTTTGATATGTAGACACAAATCAGAAGACTCTCCAATTGTAACCTCTGATAGGAGTTTCAAATACTTAACCAAAACCAAAACAAAACAAAAATCCCCACCCTATTAGTGACAACAACACACATCTAATCTCACTTTATTAAAATAATAATGTTGGGAGAAAGTAAGGACACGTTTGTTTGGATCAATATAAGCAGAGCTAAAAACAAATAGTGTCCTGTAGTTAACCTCCAACCCATATGGAGTAATAAGTAAATATTGTCCAATTGGCAGTAACACCCAAAGTATGCGGTTGCATTCAACCACAATGTTGGTTTAAATGATGAAAATACTGTGATTTTGTTAGATGAAAGTCCAACCAGAAGAACTAAATTGTAATACTTAATAAGATGGTACCACCGAAATACACATTAGCTCCTTATTTGGGGTCACTTTCTAATCCATAAAAATTTCACAAGTTGTGGTTGACAACTCTAAATGATACAAATATCTACTGCCACAAATCTTCCAGATCCCTTGTTTCTTAATTTATGGCAATAGGCTGTGCTTTAGCAAAAGCATAGCCTTTGAAGACTGTTGTTTCCAACAATACCTCAGGTAGTGACTCTAAATTGGATTCTCCCCATTTAGGCAGATATTCAAAAGTCTCGTTTTTCTTAATTCTCTAGGTTATGGTCTTTATTTTTCTCTAACTTGCTCACATATCACTGATCCTTATGAGAATTCAAACTATTGAAAAGGTCAACCCAACCTATAGCCCTCAAGGTGCAACACCAGAGTCTATGAAGCAAATTCTTCCAGGAGGACCACTTTTTTTTTCTTTCTTTTTTTTTTTTTTATTGTCGGGGATTCATTGAGGGTACAATAAGCCAGGTTACACTGATTGCAATTGTTAGGTAAAGTCCCTCTTGCAATCATGTCTTGCCCCCATAAAGTGTGACACACACCAAGGCCCCAGGAGGACCACTTTTTTAATGTGAACAAATTGCTCTGTGTTCCACATGATAGGAATTGAAACGAAGGAATCCATCATTTGAGGAAAGACATGGAGATAGAAAGCTCCATTAAAATTTAAAAGTATAATTGGGTTAAAGATTTCAGAAGAAAGCTATAAATTGGTTTCATGGGAGGGCTGAGTACATGTGGATACTTTTTCTTCTATTCTTGAGACACTTTGCTAAGAAGAATATGTTCCAGCTCCATCCATGTAAACATGTAAGAGGTAAAGTCTCCATCTTTCTTTAAGGCTGCATAATATTCTATGATGTACGTATACCACAATGTATTAATCCATTCGTGGGTCAATGGGCATATGGGCTTCTTCCATGACTTAGCAATTATGAATTGGGCTGCAATAAACATTCTGGTACAAATATCTTTGTTATAATGTAATTTTTGGTCTTCTGAATATATACCTAGTAAAGGAATTGTAGGATCAAATGGCAGGTCTATCTTTCAAGGGTACATGTGAAATTTACTAGGTGTAGAATATAAATGTCTTAACAATAACTAAGAAAATGCTGTTAAGGCTGTGTTAACCAGTTTGATGAAAATATTTCAAGTTGTATATAAAACCAGCACATTGTACCCCATGATTGCATTAATGTATGCTGCTATGATTTAAAAAAAAAAAATTGTAAACTTGCAGATTTTCATACACCATTGTTAATGACATGGAAGGGTTTCATGGTAGGTCAGTATGTACATTGTAATTATTTGTATATTATGTGTGCACACAAACAAAATGTAGTACGCTTGATATAGTGTGATGAGAATGGCACTTTACTTCTATGGTTTTCTTCCTCAAATCCCATAACTTTAGTCTAATCAGGAAATAAAATATCAGACAAGTCCAACTGAGGGATAGTCTACAAATACCTGACCACTGCTCTTCAAAACTGTCAAATCATCAACTACAAAGCCTGAGAAACTGTTACACCTACCTAGTCTATGGAGACATGATAACTAAATGTAATACAGTATTCTGGATGTGATCTTTGAAAAGAAAAAGGACATTAGTGGAAAACTAAGGAAATTTGAATGAAGTATGGACTTCATTAATTATAACAAATTACTCTACTAATGTAAGATGTTAATAATAGGGGAAACTGGGAGTGAGTTATATGAGACCTCTCTGTACTAGCTTCACAAATTTTCTGTAAATTTGAACCTTTTCTATTAAAAATAAGTTTATTCCTGGGTGGTAGATTGTACATGAACTTTATGTTCTTTCTTTTGCCCATCTATAGTTATCTACAATTAGCATGTATTGCTTTAGTAATAAGAAAAAAGCTAATATTTGTAAAATATATGAGTTGATACTTTATTCTTCACAATAACATCTACATAACATTTAAAACATTGCCTATATATACCAGATATATTTATTGCATACAGTGTTTGGCATTTGTATGGATTTGCAAGCCCCTAAGGGATCCACGGCCCCTACTTTGGAAACTTTAACCTTAATCTTATATAAATCTGGAATCCTGTTCATAGTCCAGTCTTTCCTGATCACACTGAAAGGAGGCTGAACCTTCCAGGTTGTCTGAAAACTTATTGGAATTCCCCTTTTTACTCTCTGCTACTTTGCCTAAATTAGATGCATTCCCAATTGATGTCATTAATTAATGACGATTAGGAGAATAGGGTAAGTAGTAGGTAGATTTAGAATCGAACTGTAAATTATGAATATTGGAACCTTATTCACACTTGAAAACCTAATTTTAATATGAAACACTCATCTTTTCTGACAAATAAGTGAATATGCTCAAAAAAGACTTGTTTTTCCGAACTAAATTCTCTTTATTTATACATATTTTAGTTTGCAGATCAACATAATGGCGAAGCAGGAAAAAAATGGGTTTGTTTCCTATAAAGTTCCTGGTTGACTGTAGTTTTTTATACCACTTACTTACCACTTACTTGCTCTTGGATGTGATCTTGAGTGTCCAAAAATTCATCCCTCCAAATCACAGTTTATATAGCAATAAGTGACTAAACAGACAAGCATTAAAAAAGGATAAAGCTCATTTCAATCCATTAAAAATATTTATTGAATACTTACTAGGCGCCAGGGATACAGGGCTTGCCACATAGTAGTGCTCAATAAATATTTGTTGAGTTAATGAATAAAGTTCCTGTCATCAGATGGTTTGCACACTAGTAGAGGAGACAAACAAACAGATAATTAAAATACAGTGTAGAAGTACAGGGTGCTGTGGGAATACAGAGGAAGGGCATCTTACCTAGTCTGACTCACACAGGGAAGGCTTCCTGAAAGAGAAAGAAAGAATCTAAGCTAAAATCTAAGAGGTAAGTAGAAGTTAGCTGGGGAAGTTGGTGACTATGGTATGGGAAGAGTTTGGAAAGGAAAAGGTGTACAGGCAAAAATTTTCATGGTATATATGAAGGCACAGTTTAGATACGTAGAAGTGGGTACTGTTGAGGATTCGTAAAATAAAAAATACTTTAATGTCAGTTTGGAGCCTAATTAAGGAGATCCTTGAATATCCAATTGAAGAATGTGTGCTTCATCTTGGAGACAATGAGGCATTTTTCATTTATTTTTGAGTAGGGCATTGACTAATGTGTACAAAGGAATTGTTCAGAACAACATTCTGGGGATCTTGGGTTGAACTGGACGGGACAAGGTTAGAGGCAGAGACAGGAATTACGAGGCTCTTGTAATGAGGTGACAAGGACCTGAACTAAGATGATGAGGCTGAGAGTGGGAAGAGGCAGTAGCATATGGGTGCAGGGGATATTCCAGAGAAAGAATCAACAAGATTGGATGCCTTGACCAAGTGTAAGAGGCAAAGAAAGAGGATCTGCATAACAGGTACATGAAGTACGTGCACTTCATCAGATGGTTTGACTTTGCAGTGGTTCTCAAACTTGATCATGTATGAGAATTCCCTGGAGGGCTTATTAAAAACGCAGATTACTGGGCACAACTCCTGAGTTTCTGATTCCGTAGGTCTATACTGGGACCTGAGACTTCACATTTCTAACAAGTTTCCCAGGTGATACATAATGCTTGTCATCTGGGCAACACATACTGAGAACCACTGTACTACTGGTGGGATAGATCACATCTTCTGCAGCAGACAGGTCATTAGGATCATCTTTTATTTAGTCTATTGTTTGCTTAAAAAATAATAATATATGCATGACTTTGAATTTTCTAATCACACAATCTCAAGGCACAAGATAGAGGAGACTGCACACATCTAATTTTTTAATAGGCAATACACAAGTATTAATATGGTTAAAAATTACAATAGCAGAACAAGGGAGACAATACAGTTCCTCAGCTATCCATTATATCTCCCCAGAGGGAATCAAAGATTGCAGTTAATTTATCATTCTGAGAATATTTCATGCACATACAAGCTAATATGTATGTGTATCTGATACAGTTTGGATATTTGGCCACTTCAAATCTCATATTGGGATTTGATCCCCAGTGATGGGAGGTTCTGGGTCATGGGGGTGGATCCCTCAGGAATGGCTTGGTGTCCTCGCCATGATAATGAATGAGTTCTCCCTTTAATAGTTCAATCGAGAGTTGATTGTTTAAAGGAGCCTGGCACAACTCTTCCCTTTCTTGCTCCTTCTCTCAGCATGTGAAACGTCTGCTCCCCCTTTGCCCTCTGCCCTTATTAGAAACCCCCTAAGGCCTTCACCAGAGGAAGTTGCTGGGGCAATGCTTCTTGTACAGCCTCTAGAACCATGAGTCAAATAAACCTCTTTTCTTTATAAATTACCCAGCCTTGAGTATTTTCTTTATAGCAGCAAAATACTGCATCTTTTCTTCATTTTGGCTCAAATAGTAGCATATGTGGCATATGTTCTGTTCTTTGCTTTAAAAAAAAATTCAGTGATACGTCATAAAGATTATTCCCAAACCATTACATAAAGTGTTGCTCACTCTTTTAGGGCCACATAATATCCTACTACATAAACATGATTTACCAATCCCATATTGAAAAACCAATTAAATTGTTTTCAATATTTTGATGCTCTGGAAAAGGCAATCAATACTCTTCACCAAGTGGATTTCATGAAGATAGAGAGACTGGTGGTTACCAGAGGCCAGGAGTAGGGGTAATGAGAGAGAGGTTGATTAATTGGTATAAATATACACTTAGAAGGAATAAAATCTGGTATTTGATAGATCAGTAGGGTGACTATAGTTAATATTAATTGATTTTACATTTCAAAATAATTAAACAATATTTCAAATATTCCTAGTGTAAATACAAATGTTTAAGGTGATGGCTATCCAAATTACCTTGACTTCATTATGTGAATATATCAATTTCTCACATGTACTACAAAAATATGCATAACTATTATATATCAAGAAGAATTAACTTTTTAAATACTCTTTACCTATGTCATTTCAAATGCATTTGAGTATATCTATAGGATAAATCTCTAGAACTGGAATTGCTGGGTCAAAGGTTATGGAGATTTATAATAGTGATAGAAATTATTGAACTGCCCTCTGTAGAAGCTGACAGTTTATGGTCCCAGTATCAGTGTCTAGGAGTGTTAGTTTTCCCACACTCTTGCCAACAAAGTGTATTATCAAACATTTTGTCCCCTGCCAATCTGATAAGTAAAAAATGGTGTCTTGGTGTGGTTTTGATTTATACTTTTCTTATTAGGGAATGAGGTTGAATATCTTTTCCTATGTTTAAGGGCCATTTATGTTTCCTTTAGCCAGAGATTTTGAAAGGAACTATGAATAATCTATAAGGATAACTGAGATATAGCTTTCTAACAAAGTTCTTGGTAACTCCTGGAGTAAGGAGAGGGGTCATGATATTAGAAAAGTGTAAAGAATGGCAAAGGGAAGTGTCAACAATAAAAATAAGAGGAAACATAAGAAAATAGGAATATTTGGCTTGGCACCTGTAGCTCAGCAACTAGGGCGCCAACCACATACAGCAGAGCTGGTGGGTTCGAATCCAGCCCGGGCCTGCCAAACAACAATGACAACTACAAACAAAATATGGCTGGGCTGGGGCGGCGCCTGTGGCTCAGTCGGTAAGGCACCGGCCCCATATACCGAGGGTGGCGGGTTCAAACCCAGCCCCGGCCAAACTGCAACCAAAAAATAGCTGGGCGTTGTGGCGGGCGCCTGTAGTCCCAGCTACTTGGGAGGCTGAGGCAAGAGAATCGCTTAAGCCCATGAGTTGGAGGTTGCTGTGAGCTGTGTGAGGCCATGGCACTCTACCGAGGGCCATAAAGTGAGACTCTGTCTCTACAAAAAAAAAAATAATAATATATGGCTGGGCATTATGGCAGGCACCTGTAGTCCCAGCTACTTGGGAGGCTGAGGCAGGAGAATCCCTTAGGGCCAAGAGTTTGAGGTTGCTGTGAGCTGTGACACCATAGCACTCTACTACTCAGGGCAACATAGTAAGACTCTGTCTCAAAAAAAAAAGGAAAAAAAGAAAATAAGAACATTTACTCTGATTAATAGGTATTGTTCTGTAGTGAATATGGGTGCATTAGTTTGGGGCAATTTAATAGCCATTAATTCCAGTTAATTTCAAAAACATTCATTAAGCATTTTCTGTCATTGAGAATGATCAGGATGGAGATCCTAGGGCATTAAGGCCATATGTGGCCTTCTAGATCCTTAATGGCAACTTTTTGACTGGATACAAATTTTAGAAAATAAGTCCTGTCATTAAAAGAGGTGCAACAGAGAAAGATGAAGCTTTTCTTGCCTCCTTTGGTGTTTAAAAAAGAATAATCTTAAAATCAGAAGGTTATAGGTTCCCCACCTCTGCTGAGGAGGCAATAATACAATGTGGAAAATGTTATGATGAGGAAATGAAGAGGGGCATGGAAATATTCCTTCAGAAGGGTTTGTTTTTAGGGAGAGGAGAATGTGAAAGAAAATGTCCTGAAACAGACGATATGTGAGTTGGATTTGGAAGCAGAAATATGCATCAGCCAGACAAAAAAGGGGGAACATTTCTACCAACTATGTAGAAATAAGAGGGATTATTAATGAATACTATGAATGATTATCTGCCAATAAAATAAAAAACTTAGACAAAATGAGCAAATTCCTATAAGGACACAAACTACAAAAACTAACTCAAGAAGAAATAGGCAATCTGAACAGACTAATAACAAGTAAGGATTGATTCTTTCTATATTTAAAAAAACCAAAACTACCTACAAAGAAAAGCCCAGGCTCAGATAGCATCACTGGTGAATTCTCCCAAATATTTGAAGATCAATTTTGTTTTGAGGACATTTCTCTTTATTTTAGAAATGAAACTAAGTACACGTACAAAAAATGTCACTTAGCAAGTCAATGTGGAAGAACTTAGATAAAAATTATTCCCTGACCCCCACCCCCTGGAACTCAGTGCTGTGTCTCCCTTGGAGGTAAGGCTGTGGCGTTTTCCAATGGCTTTAAAAGCAAAACAAAACCACCAATTCTAATGAAATCCCCTATCTCCATGTTGCAAAGATCAATTAATAACAATCCTTCAGAAACTCTTCCCCCAAAAAAGGAGAGGAAGGAACACCTCTCAACTCACTCTGAGACCAGCATTATCTTGATACCAAAACCATACAAAACTACCACAAGAAAAAATAAATCACTCTAGACTACTATCTTTTACGAATATAGATACGAAAATCTTCTACAAAATATCAGCAAACAAAATCCAGCAAAATATCAAAAGAATTATATGCCATGACCAAGTGACACTTATCACTGCAATGCAAGATTTTTTCAACATTTGAAACTCAATTAATATAATACATCATACTAATAGAAGAAAAAATATAGGATCATCTCAACATACAGAGAAAAAAAATTGACAAAAATTCTAACAATATTTCATGATTTCAAAAGAACACTCTCAACAGGCTAGGATTAGGAATATGCTCAACTTGATTCATAAAAGGCATCTACCCCAAACCTACAGTTAACATCATATTATCAGCTGGTCCAAGCTTTTTTCTTTTCTGCCACACATCGGAAGAATAATAGTTAACTTGGACCACAAAATAAATACACAAACACTAACAAAAGCTGATTTGGAAAAAAAAAGTCCATACATACTTTCTGTGATGTTGACACCACAGATAAGCAAAAATGTCCTCACAAAATCAGCCTGTGGCCCACAGGCCCACAGGTCAGACACCCCTATGTGGTGAAAGAGTGCATGCTTTTCTTCTAAGATGAGAAAACAGACAAGGATATCTGTTTTCACAATTTTGTTTTCAATGTTATACTGGAATTTTTAGGCAGGACAATTAGGCCAGAAAATGAAATAAAAGACATCCCGATTGGAAAAGGAACTATCCCTATCCCAAACTGTATGTCTATTCACAGATAACATGATCTTGTATGTAGAAGGTGCTAAGAAATTCACAATGTAACTATTAGAACTAATAAAAAAGTTCAGCAAAATCAATATAAAAATTCAATTGTATTTCTATACACTTGCACTGAACAATCCAAAAATGAAATTAAGAAACAATTCTGTGGTGGTGCAGGCTTGTAGTCTCAGCTACTCGGGAGGATCGCTTTGAGTCCAGAAGTTCCAGGCTATAGTGAGCTATGATGGCACCACTGAACTCCAGCTTTGGTCATAGAATGAGACCCCATCTCTTTAAAAATGTTTTAAGAAACAATTTCATTTATAATAGCATCACAAAGAATAAAAATACTTAGTGAGAAATTTAAGAAAAGAAGTACAAATTTTATACTCTGAAAAATATAAACATTGTTAAAAATAAATATCTAAATGAACTGAAAAATATTCCATGCTCATGAATTAAAAGACTTAATATTGTTAAGATGGCACTATTCTTTGAATTGATATACAGATTTGATGCAATCCATACCATATTTTTTTTATTAAATCATAGCTGTGTACATTAATGCAATCATGGCATACAATGTGCTGGTTTTATATACAATTTGAAATATTTTCATCAAACTGGTTAACATAGCCTTCACGGCATTTTCTTAGTTACTGTGTTAAGACATTTATATTCTACACCGTAGATATGCACCGTAGGTGTGGTCCCACCAATTACCCTCCCTCTACCCATTCTTCCCCCTCTCCTCCCCTTTCTCTCCCCTTTCCCTATCTTCCTGGGCTATAATTGGGTTATAGTTTTCATATGAAAGTTATAAATTGGTTTCATAGTAGGGCTGAGTACATTGGATACTTTTTATTCCATTTTTGAATTACTTTGCTAAGAAGAATATGTTCCAGCTCCATCCATATCAACATGAAAGAGGTAAAGTCTCCATCTTTCTTTAAGGCTGCATAATATTCCATGGTGTACATATACCACAATTTATTAATCCATTCATGAGTTGATGGGCTCTTGGGCTTCTTCTATGACTTAGCAATTATGAATTGGGCTTATGAAGTATGAATTATAAATATTCTGGTACAAATATCTTTGTTATAATGTGATTTTTGGTCTTCTGGATATATACCTAGTAGAGGAATTGCAGGATTGAATGGCAGGTCTATTTTTAGATCCCTAAGTGATCTCCAAACATCTTTCCAAAAGGAACATATTAGTTTACATTCCCACCAGCAGTGTAGAAGTGTTCCCTTTTCTCCATATCCACGCCAACATCTCTGGTTTGGGGATTTTGTGATGTGGGCTAATCTTATTGGAGTTAGATGATATCTCAAAGTAGTTTTGACTTGTATTTCTCTGATTATTAAGGATGATGAGCATTTTTTCATGTCTGTAGGCCATGCACCTGTCTTCTTCAGAGAAGTTTCTCTTCAAGTCCCTTGCCCACCCTGAGATGGGATCAGTTGTTCTTTTCTTGCTAATACATTTGAGTTCTCTGTGGATTCTGGTTATTAATCCCTGCCATATTTTCACCTGACTTCTTTTTAGAAATTGACTAGCTGATTATTCATATAGATCCAGAATAGCCAAAAAAAAAAAAAAAATCTTGAAAAATAACAAACTTAGAGGATTCACACTTCCTGGTTTTAAAACTCACTAAAAAGCAGTAGTAATCAAGACAGTGTGGTATAGCCATAAAGAAAGATACATAGATCAATGGAGTTGAACTGAGAGTCCAGAAATAAACCCAGACACATATGGTCAATTGATTTTTGACAAGGGTGCCAAGACCATTCCATAGGGAAAAACAGCATTTTTGCTACAAGGAAAAGAATGAAATTGGACCATTACTCCATATACAAAAATTAAATGAAAATGGATCAAAGATCTAAATGTAATAGCTAAACTTATAAAATTCTTAGGAGAGAATATAAAGTAAATCTTCATGACCTCAAATTTGGCAAAGCATTCTTAAACATGACACCCAAAACACAAATAATCAAAAAATACATAGATGAGTTGAACCTCATCAAACTTAAAAATGTTTGTGTTTCAAAAGACACTATCTACCTACAGAAAAAAGATCATATTTGCAAATTACACGTGTCTGAAAAGGGACTCATATCTAGACCATGTAAAGAACTCTTACAACTCAATAGTAAAAATACAAATAACCCTATTTGAAAATAGGGAATGGATCAAATAGATATTTCTCCAAGGAAGATATAGAAATAGCCAAAAAGCACATGAAATTATGGTCAATATCAGTAGTCATGGGGGAGATTCAAATGAAAACTACAATGTAATATCATGTCATGCACACTAGGATGACTAGAATAAAAAAAGTCAGATAATGACAAATGTTGAAGGGGATGAGGAAAAATTGCAACCCTCATATACTGCTGGTGTGAATGTGAAATGGTACTACCAACTTTGGAAAATGGTCTGGTAGTTCTTCAAGTGGTTAAACCTAGCATTGCCATATGACCCAACAATTCTGAATAGCAAATGAGACATATGTCCGCACAAAAAAATTGTACACAAATGTGTGTTAGGAGCATTATTCATAATAGGCAAAAGGTAGAAAGACCCTAATGCTCATGAACTGATGAATGGATTAAAAAAAAAATGTGGCATATCCATAAAATGGAATGTTATTTGGCCATGAGAAGGAACACAGTATGGATACATGCTACAACAGGGATGAATATTGAAAATATGCTAAGTGAAAGAAGCCAGTCATGAAAGACCGCATATATGATTCCATTTATATGCGATGTGCAGAAGAGGAAAATTCATAGAGACAGTAAGTTAGACAGTATTTACTTAGGCCTCACTAAATAGGAGGATAGAGGTACAATAGTTAAAGTGTACAAGGTTTCTTATTAAGGTAAATAAAATGTTCTAAAATTGTGATGATGGTTGTATAACTCTGAATATAGCATTACTATGGAATTGTATATTTTAAATGAATGAATTATTTGACATTTGAATTATATTTCAGTAAAGCTTTTTTAAAAAAAAATCCATAGGGGACAAAATGAAAATGCTGGAAAGCCTTCTGGGCAGAGGTAGTACCATAAACAGAGGCACACAGGAAAGAAAGAATACATGTGCAGACTAGTACTAACAGTTTAATAAATTCATCACTATTTAACACCTACTATGTTGCAAGGCACTATTCCAGACACTGGGTTATTCAATGAACACCTTACAAATATCCCTGTCCTATGGGGCTTACATTCCAACAGGAAAAATATCTTAAAATCCCTAGCTAAAGTTGCAGGCAGAATGGGGACTGAAGACCCCATTCTTGGCGGGGAGGGCACCCCCAGAAAAAGGGAAAATTAAAAAGTAAGCTGAAGGAGTCCAAATAAAGAAAAGTCAGCTAATTTACCTTTAAGCTAGCCATTGCTAAATTTCTTATCTGAATAAGTTTCCGGCCTTTCCTGAAACTCTGGCCTATTGGGGATACAGCTTACACAAATACCCCTGTTGAATCTGTAAACACTCTGAAGAAAGTAATGGCCATAAAAGAGAATGTGGCAAGTCCTAGAAAAAGATACATCTTCAAGGTCGTTTCTTGCCCATTCAACAAACAAAGCAGATAAACATTGTGGAGATTTGCATTTGGCTGGGGCAGAGACCAAGGGAACAGCTCGAGCCCTAAGATATGAGCAGGAGAGCTTATATCCCTTATTGCAGAGGAAAATCCTCTGTGGTAGTGATGAGAGGAAAATGCCTTTCTCCCACAGATTCCTCAGAGGAGATTAATGTCAGTGGTGTTTTACTTCACAGTGAACTAACAGAGTTTAACACCTCGCTAGGAATCTGTGTGTGTGTGACTCCAGATAGGAGGCTTCCCCCACACAAGGCTCAAGTTTCAGATTCCTCAAAACTGCTCAAATCCTTAAAATTAATAACAACAACAGTAGGAGCTGATATGCACTCTCAGAGAAACTACTGAAATCTTTGTTCCCTCTCTCAGCTTACCACCTGGGCAAAGAGATTTGAATAAAAGCTGAGTAGAACAGAGACTCAGGTGCACTCACGGGAACCCACCGAGCAGTTGTCTTCTGAGCTCCCACCTTTGAAAATTCTATTCTGTGTCTCATGTCTCTTTCTTTATCGCCATTCCTACCTTTCTATTTCTTCAGTTGGGTGTTCCAGTTCCATAGGTCTTAGTGGACCCTGCCCCTGGGGCGAGACCCTGACAAAAGTTAACATAGTACATTAGAAAAGGATAAGTGCCACTGAGAAAGAAAGAAAATAAATACAAAGGGAAAGGTTCAACGTTATATAGAGTGGCATCACTTGAAGAAGCAGATTTGAAGTAAAATACCTACAGAAAGAAAGGGAACTATGTGAATTTTCTAGACAGATGGCACAGAAAATACAAAGGTTTATGTCAGAGTGTACCTATAATCCTGGGAAAGTCAGATCACACAGGGCCTTAGAGATAATTGTAAGAACTTTGACTTTAATCTGAGATGGGAAACTACTGGAGGGTAATTCAGCACAGAATCACTTTAGCTACTGTACTGAAAGTAGACTCGGGGTGGGGTAGGTAAGTTTACAACCAACAAGAGCAGTTAGAATACAGTAATCACTCAGAAAAGTGAAAGTGGTAGTTTGGAACAGATTCATAGCAGTGAGGGCAATAAGAATTGGTCACATTGGGCGGAGGGAGGGTGATTGGTGGGATTACACCTGCGGTGCATCTTACAAGGGTATATGTGAAACTTAGTAAATGTAGAATGTAAATGTCTTAATACAATAACTAAGAAAATGCCAGGAAGGCTATGTTAACCAGTGTGATGAAAATGTGTCAAACGGTCTATAAAACCAGTGTATGGTGCCCCATGATCACATTAATGTACACAGCTATGATTTAATAAAAAAAAAAAGAAGCTTAGATGAGAAGAGAAAATGAAAGACAAGCCAGGGTAATAAGGATGCTGAATGTCGGACACAGTGGCTCACAACTGTAATCCCAGCACTCTGGGAGGTGAAGGTGGGTGGATTGCTTGAGCTCAGGAGTTGGAGACCATCCTGAGAAAGATCAAGACCCTGTCTCTAAAAAATAGCCAAGCATTCCCATCTCTAAAAAATAGCCAGGCACCTATAGTCCCAGCTACAGGAGACTGAGGCAAGAGAATCTCTTGAGCCCAGGAGTTTGAGGTTGCTGTGAGCTGTGACACCACAGCACTCTATCCAGGGTGGCAGAGTGAGACTCTGTCTCAAAAAAAAAAAAAAAATGTTGAAGGAACAAGAAATATTTTGTTTTGGTTAAAAAAAAAAAAAAGAATTGGTCACATTTTGGAGGTATTACAGAAGGTAAGACCTTCAGTATCTCCAGATGGATTGGATTGTATGGCATGAGAGAAAGAGACAATGCCAGGACAACTGCACGTGTGTGTCCTCAGCAACTGGAAGATGGGGTTGCCATTTCCTGAGATTTTTAAGATTGCAGGAGGGACATGGGTTTATATTTGAGGAGAGGTGGTTATTAAGGTTCAGCAGTGGACATGTTAAATCTGAGATGTCTACATACATACAAGAAGGAAGTACAGAGTAAGTATGAATCTAGAGCTGAGGGGAGCAATCTGAACTGGAGATATAAATGCTGGAGAGTTTGCCATATATAAGATGGTATTTAAAGGCATAAGACTGAATGGAAATTTACTGAAACCATGATGAGTTGAGTGAAGGTGGGTGATGTGCTTGGAAGTTAGGTAAGGATATTATTATAAAAGACATTATATTTCAAATGAGCTTGGACTTTACCCTGATAGAGAGTTGGTGAAATCAGCAGAAATATGCAGTCAGGCTTGCTTCAAACATACTTGCTCCATGACGCTGGTAGAAGCATGAAGGAAGGATCAGAGGCATACAAACCATGCAAAAAGCTATTCCAAAGTTTAGGAAAGAGTTGTCACACAAATGTTTCTCCAATCTCTGTACACATTAGAGCAGGCACAGTATGGGACAAATATGAGAAATATTAAGGAGGTAGAATTGGTAGGACTTAATAGTTGTTTGGTTATGGGAAGTGAGGACTAAGGAAGAGTTGAGGATAATACCCTAAGTTCTGTTTTCAATAACTGGTGCACGGTGGTCCTATTTACTGTGATAGGAAACATGAGAAGGGGAAAAGATCTGGAGATTTAAAACAATGATATGCTAAATACTGGACATAGTAAGTTTGAGATGCCCTTAGGAACAGCCAACTCCCTTGGCTCTCAAAGTGATCCCCTAAGTTAATTTTATTTCTCTCATCCATGTGGGAAGAATATTCACTGAATTAATGAGCAAAGACATGGCTTGACATATTTCTCTGTGTAAAATAATTTATTATTTGGACTTTTAGAAACTGTTTCACAGGAGTGTACTTCATCGCCCCAGTTTCCTCTCCATAATTCTGATCTCTCAGCTTTCTAACACAAAATTGAGTCCCAGACCATTTAAGACTAAAAGACAAACTTAGTCTTATAACTTCTTGAGCCACGATAACCTCTCTAAGGTGGCTATGTTGAGCAGCAGCAACCCAGCCTCTCTTACCCTGACATTCGCACAGCAACAAGGAAGTGTATTGTGTCTTTTTTTAAAATCCAGGACATGAATTTTATTTTTATTGTTACAAAAACTTTGAAAAAGAAAAGTAGAAAGGAGAAAAGTGTTTTTAATTTAATCTTTTGCTGACACCTAGTGCTGGAACTCTGCATATTTTGTTACCTGCTCTAAATAAGAAAAAAAGTTACATGATTTTAAAATTGCCATGAGTATGAAAAAGAAAATAATGATGATCTATTTTATTAAATGATATATAGCTTATCTTCATATTAATTTTTTACATGATTTCCCACATTTAAGTATCAGCCTTTTAGACGTATCAGACACTAGGCTGAATTCTTAAACATCTAATGTTTCTATTTTTATTTTTGATTACCTGCTGGGGAAATCCCTGGGAGGACATGGAGGCCCAAGTAGATCAGAATTTCTCTCTATATAACTTTTAAGAACTTAGGATAAACTCTCCTTGGCAATTGTATCAGATGGGACTGGGGTCACAGTGTTTTCATAACCATACCTTTCAACTATTGAAGAATCCTCAATTTCACAGTAAGCATTTATATGAAACAGCAAAAGTCTAGCCTTGTGTGTAATTAATATAAGTTATCATTTCTAAAGAAGAATGAACTTGTAAATAGTGGGAGGGGAAGAATGACCTCCTTGGTATGAAATAATTTTGAGGAGAAACAGTAACAATTTGTGTATCATGAAAAAAGTTTGAACTATTTGTGATAACTAATGCATGGAGCTAGTGGAAGCAGTCAACAGGATGACAGAGGTATTTGGAGGTGTAATAGCTACAGATGCGAAGGAAGAAATAAAAAATTGTAAGGTTTGTAAAAATGAATGTAGCAGTACTCCTTCTAGAACCTGCATCTACTGGCTGTGTGAACTTAGCTGTATGAGCCTCAGTTTCCTCATCTCTAAGCTAGAGATGATGATAAGAATGCTTTCCTTTTAGGGTTACTGTAAGAATTGAAATATTCCAAAAAGTTCTAACACCTGGCAAGTGCCTAATGAACAATAGGTGTAGGGACTGTCCTGTCTGTCACAACCAGGATATAAGTTGTAAAAGATGCAATTAGTAATTGTAGTATTAAAAATAATTAGGCTTACCTCATGCCTCCCTCCCATGGAGTTGAATGTGGTCCCAGTGGCAAGAGAAGGAGGATCCCTGTTGTAAATGTTACAGAACAGTTCTTTGGGAGATAACTGTGACCACCTCATCTTCAGCTTCAGGATTGCTTCAAACATACTTGCTGATGCAAGGTTAAGTGGCCCCTGGCAGGTTATAGAGAAGTGCTTCCAGAAGGGATATGAAATATGTAGGAACAATCACCCTTGCAAAAGTTCAGAGAAACAGGAAAAATAAAGTCCAAATTCTTTATTTTTTTGAGACAGACTCACTCTGTTGCCCTGCCATGGCATCATAGCTCACAACAACCTCAAACTCTTGGGTTCAAGCAATTCTCTTGCCTCAGCTTCCCAAGTAGCTGGGACTACAGGAGCCTGCCACAACACCTGGCTATTTTTAGAGATGGGGTCTCACTCTAGCTCAGGCGGGTCTTGAACTCAAGCAATCTGCCCGCCTCGACCTCCCAGAGTGCTAGGCTTACAGGTGTGAGCCACCATCCCCCGCCTAAGTCCAAATTCTTTAACATTGTCTCACTGTCCATTTACTTCCTTATGCATTAAAGAAACATAATTGCTTTCCATGGAACAAGATAGTTAATATAGCACAGACTCTACGGTCAGGCTAACCTGAGTTAGAATCCAAACACTACCACTGACCAGCTATTTGACCTCCCACAAGTTAACTTCTCTGAGCCTTAATTCCTTCATTTGTAAAACTGGGAATAATAATAGTACCTAACACTTAAGGTTATTTCCAGGATGAAATGAGATGATGTGTGTAAAGCACTTTGTACAATGCCTGACAAATATCTGTAATAAACAATCAATATACCATTAAATCATCCAACTTGCAACCACATCAAATATGACCTTGGTATTTGCTATTTGCAATAGCCTGGCAATTTTGAATGAATTGTAGCAATCTGAGAAGCATGCCTTTAGCTTTCTAAGGTTCAAACGTGATCATAATAACCATTTGTTAAACACCTACCAGACGTGTAGGTGATTTTTCCTACCTAATGGTGACGACACCTGAATAAGGTAGATTCTATTTTCCCTTTACACACGACAAAAGGGAGGCTCAGAGAAGGTAACTTGACCCAGATCACACATGCAGCACAGCCAATAATTGAACCTGGCCTGGATGCCCCAGCCCCTACTTTTGCTCATTGCAATGTACTGTCAGACATTTAGTAAAAACACCTTTCTTGACTTCCTATAGTCTTCAGAAGAAAGGTGAAACCCTTTAGCATACTACCCAAGGCTTTTGCTTCTATACCTCCAGCTCCTACCAACCCACCTTGCCTCCTTGTCCACTCCTCAGTCACTTTCTCTACACAGCCTTCCCTAATGCCTTTTCCAAGTCTCCCAAAGCACCCTGGTGATATATGTATCATAGGACTTGCTATGCTGTTCTGTAAATGTTGATTGTATTGTTTGCATTCCTTAAATGTACTAGCAAAGTTTTTCACACAGAGTAGGAATTCAATAAAGGTGTGATAATAAATATTGAGCAGGGAAGGCCCAAATAAAGTCCTACTGCTTTATAGAACACTGGCATTAAAGCATGGTCCCTAGCCAGCAGGAACAGGTTCCCCTGGGAACACAGAAATGCAAATTATTGGCCCTAACCCAGACCTATAGAATCAGAAATTCTGAGGGTGGGAACTGGCCATTGAGTTTTAACATCATCTCCAGGTGATTCTTATGCATGTGAATCAGAGGTAGAATTATTATTAATACAAATTCCTTACATGGATTTGGTACTTAAGAGATAACAGAACACTTTCCTAACAACTTTGAAATTAAAGATTAAAAGAAAAGAGGAAAATGATGAAGCGGCTCATATCTGAGTTCTGAGAAACATTCTCAGCAGTCATCCATGGATAATGAGTTTTGTGTCACTAAAAGAGTGTTTGCCTGGCCAGGCTGGGGTGCTGCCCTCCGTGATAAGAAGAACAACCAATGAAATCTTATAGTTGGAAGTTGTAGAAAAGTTAAAGCTAAAGGAAAAAGCCTTCCTCAAATAGGTGGTGACGGTTACAGGACTTGCAAAATTATGATGATCCCATTCTTAGTTTTAAAAAAAAATTCTTTAACTCTCATAGGAAAAAACCATTGTGAAAGACACCAAAATGTTAAAAATTGTTGTCTCTGGGTGGTGAGATTACACCTTTATTTTATGATTTTTTAAAAGAACATTTTTTTTTATCATGAGAAAAAGATAATAAAGGTATAAAGTTAGTTCTCTGTACCTGGAGAACCTGACATTCAGAATCAATGGCTGGTTTATCTGGAGGCAGGATTTGAAAGGGGGGATGGAATCTTAAAGACCAGAGATCTGGAAAGAACCCAGGACAATCTAGGTGACATCAATTGGGGCTCTTAAACCATTATAGTAAGAAGAGTATCTCCTATGAAGAGACACTCCCCAGAATATCTCTGGAAGCAAAGAGCTGGAACACTACCGAGTCAAACTTTTTCATAGCTCAATGACAACTTCTAGCAAAAGAGAAGGGAATGAAAGCAAGAGGGTTAACTTGGAGAATGGAAGTGAGGGTAAATTATCCAGGAGAGTTAATGCCTTCAGGGTTTCAACTGAAGGAGATAACTTAAAGGTAAGAAAAAGAAATAAGAGAAGCAAGCCAACTGGTGCCTGGAGCACACGACCTAGCACTTTAAACTTGCACCAAACTAATCTTGCAAAAATGAGATTACGGCTTTGTAGTTTACATCTTCTGCATATAGTGTATACCCTAAGATTTTTTCACAGTCTGGTGAAAATTGCTTTTGTTCTTTAAAATAATGCCCAAGCAATAGTTACTTTGGAGAGGAAGTTAATATAGAATTAAAGCAAAAGTTCTGAAACTCAAGGGCATGCCCTCTGGAGAAGTCCTCCACTTCCCCTTTCCCCATCTTTTTTGAGCCTTGGGAGTAGAAATTGTTATTTGAGCAGTTTACATTCATTGATCAGTTAGTATTTCGGAAGGTTAAATGCTTTGAATAGTTTCTTGTTTATTCTTCTACAGTTAGATACTGCTATTATTCTCAACTTTACACATGAAGAAATGGAGGTGTAGCCAGCAAAAGGCAACGTTAGAACTGATTCTGAAGCCCAAATTTCTTCTAAAACATTACCCTTCATTAGTTAGTCCTAGAAATACCTTAAAGAAAGTAACAATTGCTATAAAATGCTAAAATTAGTCATACCTACACTGAGGTTATAAAGTAAGTGATATGGTCATACTGCATGGTGGGAACATCAATAGAAGTGACCTTCCTGAAGGACAAGTTGTAATATTTACCAGAAGAATTTTAAGTGCTAGTACCCTTTGTTTTCATTATTGAAGTACTAGAAATTCACCCTAAAGATTAACTGGCAGTGGTATAAGTGGAAGACGTTCAGTGTAAAGAACTAACAACTAGTGTCCTCCAGATGGGAGTCGGTTAAATTATGGTGCAGCCATGAAAAAAAAAGAAGATCTATATATTCCAAAATGGAAAAATCATTACGATTTAGTAAATTTCTAAAAAGTAGGTACAGATAGTATGCATAGTATTATTGCTTTTGTAGTATAGTAATTAAAAAATACATATAGAGGCCAGGAGTGGTGGCTCACGCCTATAATCCTAGCACTCTGGGAGGCCGAGGAGGGTAGATTGCTCGAGCTCAAGAGTTCAAGACCAGCCTGAGCAAAAGTGAGACCCCATCTCTACTAAAAATAGAAAAACTGAGGCAAGAGGATCACTTGAGCCAGAGTTGGAGGTTGCTGTGAGCTATGACGCCACAGCACTCTACCCATGACAACAGCTTGAGACTCTGTCTCAAAAAAAAAAAAAAAAATACATATAGAAAGTGGATTGATGGATACATTGGCATATAAATAATGTTTTTTCCCTGAAAGGAAATGCAAGAAGCTATCAACAGTAGGTAACTTTGGAAAGAATAACTGAGTCATTATTTTTGTGCCATTTGGAAATATTTGGGCTCTTAAAATTTTGTTTTCCCTATTTTTTCCATTAAAAAATGTAATACTTCATTAAATCTTTAAATAAAATCCAAATAGCTAGCATTTATTGAGGCTTCATAATGGTCAAAGGACGGTGCCAAGCACTCTACCTATATTTCCCCATTATATTCTCACTTTAAATTTTTTTACAAGTGAGGAGTTAGAGGCTCAGACAGGTTAAATCACTTGCTTGAGGTCACACAGCTGCAAGGTGGGCGGTGGTACAATTTCAATGTCCCTCTGCCTAATTTCAGAGCCCTAGGTCTCAACTTCCAGGCCCATACTCTTCTAATTGGTTTTTATACTCTCATTTCCCTATTGAAAGTACACTGGCAAACAACTGGAGTCTGATGAGATACTGTATTTGAAAATACTTTTCTAAGTATAGAGATGTTTGGAGAGGGTGGGCAGGGACAGGGAGTACGTTTAAGTTAAGCAGATCTGTCCACTCACCCATAGACAGTGGGATATTGTTTTTTGATGAAGTGGAGATCAACAACTTTCTTTTGTTCCTCCTTTAAAATATTATAAAGTTATATTTTCTCCCTTCTCCCTAATACCTGATCATTGTTTAAAAACTAAAATGATATAGAGAAATAAAGTCCTTTCGTAATACTTCTCATCCATAATTACTTTGTTTCAGATTTCTATATAACTACTGCACATAATCACATACTTTATATAAATGGGAACACCTTTCAGTCTTTTGCTTTTTCAGCTTTACAATATATCTTGGCCATCTTTTTAAATCAACACTTACAAATCTATTATACTTTTCTAATAGCTGCACAGTATTCCATTTTGTGACTATATATGTATATAATTTTAAAAACCATATAATGAAGAACACTTAAGTTACTTACAGTTATTTGCTTTTCTCATCAATGCTGTAATGAATATCCTCCCTAAGAAAGTTTAGAAGGATCTTCAGACTGTGTGACAGTTGTCCACCCTACAGTTAATGAGAGTGCCCCCAAAGGAGTCTGTTCTGAGGGAAGAGTACGTTTCACTGTGTAGAGAAACAACTGTCTCCAAAACACATTCAGATACAGTTGCCAACAGGTGAAACGACCTCAAAAAGAACTCCCTGTTTTGACAGTTTAGTAATAGAACAGAGACTTGCTGTGATTGCTCAACACTGGCTGGATCAGAAGAGGAATTTCCAGAGTCAGTTACAAGCACTGCTGGTGGAGGGCTGTGGATTCCATTAGACGTTCTGGAGACAGCTAGCTAGTCAGGGAGATGAGCAGCAAAGCTCCAAATCAGGCAACAGCACGTGTGGAAGGAGCAGTGACCTATGGGAGACTCATAACTCATAAACCAAACCTCTTCCAGCAGAGGGCAGTGCCTCAAATATCAGGCAGGACCCAGGCCAGCTGGAGCCAGAGCTGGGGACTTCGCTGGAGAGATTACACCAGCGTGTGACCAACAAGAAATCGAACTAAACTGTCCTTTGAATACTGTAAGTGACATTGGGGAATCCTCAGGGAGGGAAAGTGAGACCTCACACTACAGTGATTTGCCAGGGTTCTTATGTCTTAACAATTTGGGTTGAGTAATAAATCTTTTTTTTTTTTTTTTTTTTTTTTTTTTTTTTTGTAGAGTTTAGCCATTTAGGGCTTGTAAGTAAGAGAATTTGGAATCATTTTAACTAAGCTGGCCAAGTCTGTCAGGTTTCCGGGTGCATGCTCGAATCAAAAAGGGCCCTGTGATCTAACACAAAGTTTAAAGTTAGCAAAAGGAAAGGAATGTTAGAAGTAACAATTTTATCTAAAAATAGAAACTGAGTGTCTAAAACTAGAGTTGTTATTTACTTTTCAGTATGATGGATGGCCTTTACAACAAAACTCTAACATGAAAGAGACAGCCATGCAAACTGCTATGCATGCAGATATCAAAAATGAAAAAATTAGTCTGTAAACCTAAGCCATTTCCAATTAACTCTTCCCTGAATATTGGTTACCTTTTGTGCTGTGTAGTGGTTGGAATCAAGAGACAAAGCTGAGTAGAGTTACCATAAAGTCTATTTCCAAGCCTTGTGATTAAAACAAAACAAAACAAGAGTGACTTTGGTATTTGCCGGAGGAGTCGAGGCAGGTTTGCTAAATGATAAAAGTACTGTTTGTCTGGCACGGCTAAAACGCACCACGTACAAAATCAGAGCAATACTTTAGTCTAAGGGTAGTTTGCATTTCTCAGAAAAATAACCAAGGGTGAGAAATACCAGCAAAGAGAATAAACTTTCTGGGCTGATTTGGTTTCCCTACAAGTTCTAGTCCAGGGATATTTGACGTCCTCTCGGTGCTAGATTATTAGCTGGCAGTCCGGCACCGGCCAAGGAGCGGCTCCAGTCCTCTGGCCCGGCTGCGGAGGCTGAGAGGCCGAGGGGCTTCTGCAGGTTTGTGGGTGGGACGGTCAGCAGTAGCTGCGGGCGGGAAACGACGGACGCTGCTCACGAAGGCCCTTTCCGAAGGCCATAGTCCGACTCAACACCGTCCCCGGCCGGCTCGCTAGCTCCGCAGGGCGCGGCCCCAGCGATACCAGACTCTCCCCGAAGAGGTGGGACTTTCCCCACCGGAAGTGATCCCGTCCAGTCTCGGGGAACTGGGGCACCTCAGCCAGTGTGTCGGGGAAACCCTTCCGGGTGTGTGCTGGGGGGGGGGGGTGGGGGGTGGGTGAGAAAAAAAAAGAGGTGGGTTAGCCTGGAGGCCTTGCGGCCGCCGCCGCCGGACGGCCCCTGCCCGTTTCCCCTCCGCGAGCAGTCGCGCTGGGGCCGCGCTGAGACAGGACCAGCGGGCGGCCATGGCCTTGGCGTGACAGAGCCTCCCGGGCGGCCGGGCGGGTGCGGACGGCAGGGTAAGCGGCTGTGACGGCTGGGCGGCGGCAGCCTAATCCGGGTGGGAACTGGGGGAGGCGGCAGCCAGAGCCGCTATTTTGGGTTGGGGGGTCAGGAGGGTAATGTGCGCCCCTTTCCCCTTCACAGGCCGGACGACCCCCGCGGGACCCGGGGCCCAGAGACCCGCCCCGGCAGCAGTGACAGGAGTGGAGCCCTCAGGCCTGGGCCGGCTCGGCGGCGCGAGCAGGAAGCGGGGTCCTTGGGCCCCTTTGTGTGAAGGGCGGGGGAGAACGCTGGGCAGCCCCTGGCTGCGGGCTCCTGGGACGCCTGCCTCGCCGCGGGGCACCCCCAGGCGCAGTTCCCACCCCTTCCCTCCTAGGGGCACGCTTCTCCTCCCCACCTTCGCTGGGCTTCTCCCAGGCTCGCCCTCCTCCCCACGCCCCCTGCCTGGGCTTCAGTTCCTATAGGAAGGGTATTACCATCTCATCCCCACCCACCCCGACACTCCGCTCTTTCCCCTCCCCCCCTCCTTTAACTTCCTCTTCTTCCCCTGTTGGGCCCTCTGCTTCTCTGCACTCTCCTCCCCAGTTCGCAGATTTCCTCCCACCTTCCGCCTAGTCTAGCCGCGCTGCCGCTAGCGGGGTGTTATTTTCCCCCGGTGTGGTAGGAGTTGGTGAAGGTGAGACTCATGAGGGAGTACAAGGTAGTGGTGTTAGGGAGCGGAGGGGTTGGCAAATCTGCCCTTACTGTGCAGTTTGTCACTGGGACTTTCATTGAGAAATATGATCCCACCATTGAAGATTTCTACCGCAAAGAGATCGAAGTGGACTCTTCCCCCTCCGTGCTGGAAATTCTGGACACTGCAGGAACTGAGCAGTTTGCCTCCATGAGAGATCTCTACATCAAAAACGGCCAAGGTTTCATCCTGGTTTATAGTCTGGTTAATCAACAGTCTTTTCAGGTAACCAAACCAAGTCTTGTAATTTGTTAGAAGGGGGTGTGGTAATCCTACATCTACTTCTGGTTTGCTTGAACCGTGAGTTAATGACTATGTTTAGCTTTTGCAAGTTAGACATGGTGCATTCTTGAGGTTACTCCTGGCATGGAAAAGTATCGGGTTGTGTCTACAGAGAGTACTGAAGTAACAAACGTCAACAAATATTTTAAAGCTATTTTTAAGTCAAAGAAAAGTGAAAGAGAAATCGGTCAGTTTGTGTATGTTTAGACTGGTATAAACTTCTGAAGTTGCTTGCTCAATTCAAGTATTGATTAACTTAGCGAAACATCGAGTAGATAATCTGGGGTAAATAGAGCACTTTGGAAGGAAAATTATTTGGAGCCCATTATCTGTTGCACAGATTAAGTCCTCTGTGTCTGCCGCCCCTTCCATGCCTCTCTCTTCTTCCAAGTTTCTCCACTAGATTTATAAATCTTAGTGTTGCAAGATGAAGAACTCTAAAACTGGCTTCTAGACATTTTACTTACTTACTTGGGGCATGTAGAATAAAGAGAGGTTATTAATTGAAAAGACTTGTAGCTAGAATTAATAATCAACAAAAGTTAAGAATGACGCTTTTCTCCAGTTGATCCAAATTGTTTCTGGTAGCCTGTTTTATGGAAAAGACATGGACCTGGGAACGCTGAACAAGTGCAGATTTCTTACCCTGGCCAGTTGGTTAAACTAGATGTAGTTCAGTTTCCTCGGAAAATCTGTCTTGTCCTTCACTGGGAGACACATTGAAAGTTTAACGTTATTTTAAGAGATGCAATAAATGTTGCTATTTATTCCTTGAAAATAAATAACCTCATATTGACCCATTATATTGACCTTCATTGATTTAGGAAATGGATATTTTTCTGCATTTAAAGGTATGCACTTAATGTTGCTTACTTAAGAGACCTTAAGTGCTTCAGCCAATACGATGTGCTAATTCTACTTTTTAAATTAAAGTCCGATAGTGAACTTTTCCAGGAACCTGATGTAGCAACTTCAAGGATTTTTTTTTTTTAAGATAATAAGTTTTGGGTAAAAGAATTGAAGCTATTATGACCAAACTAAAGTTCATTTTATGTAGGCTTAAATTCCAAAGCAATAGTATGATAAAAGCATTTTCCTCAGAAAGTACCAAAGTGCTAAAGGTGCTGTTTGATGGGGATTTTCTTTCTAAAGGATCCTCCGGATATTTGTTATTCTATCAGCTTACTCTCCAGAGGCTGAGTGTCTTTCCAAGGCTGTTTCCATAAGATATCTACTTCTGTTATAGACATAAATTGGAATTGAAAAACTGTGCCAGTATTTCAATGAAGACGTAGTCTTTTGAGCCCAGATACCATAAGTTTGGATTCTTAGCTGAACCTGGGTTTCCGTGAAGACAAAGGGAAAAGAAGGTTAACCTAGGAGACTGAGTTTATGTGATCAAACCAAATTGTTGCAAATATCTAGTGACTGTATTTTTAAAAATTTTCACAGCCCCTTGTTTTTTCCTTTGACCCATGTGTAAATGTTTTTTTTACGATAACTGTCCAAATTAAACACGTTTTATATTTAAGGCAAACCTTGTAAGTTATGAAGAATCACAAAAAATTGTGATTTTTTTTTAGAATTAGTGTCTTAAATTGGTACTTTTCCCCCTCCAAAACCTGATGCTACTGCAGAATTGCTAAGACTCTTTTTCACTTCTGTAATTAATTATAACTACTTGGAAAACATTATACATGTGAGGGAAAAATCGAGCAGTAAAAACAAACGTAGGCAAAGAAAATTATGACTTCCTCCAACCAGACTCCCAAGTAGTTGCTCACAGTTAAAATAATTTCTAGTGTATTTTAAGTTGTTTGGTTTTACTGAAGTAAAGGCACACCATTCAATTTAAAATGAAACATTTAACTGTATTAATCTGTTCTTATTTCTGATAATCTAAGTGTTACAAAGGGTTTTTATCCCCCGCTTAAAACACTTTCTCTCAAACCCTCTTGCTACATGGCTGGGAATGCATAGATGCTGTAATCCTGTGCTAGGATAACAGGTGTTACAAGAAGTGATGACAAGCAGGCAGGTTTAGGGAGAATGCCAAACATCCTTATGTATGAATAGATTACTCATATTTAGGAACTTGCTTTTTTAATCAATATGTGGAAGGAAGTGATTATGTGAGTATTAAGGATACTGTGCAACCTATGTTATATTCTTGATGTAAACCCCACAAGTAGGGACTGTGGAAATTATCGAGCTCCTATATCAGTTGACAAAATGCCAACATTTTCTCTGTGTGATTTTATTTTGAATTAAGCTGTATATACTCAGAGCTGACTTTTTGTAATGTTATAATATTGATATTATGGTTTTGCAAATAGCATTTTTTTCTTTCTCTTTGTGATTGTTTGAATAGGATATCAAGCCAATGAGAGATCAGATTGTCAGAGTGAAGAGATATGAAAAAGTCCCACTGATCCTAGTGGGAAATAAAGTGGATCTGGAACCAGAAAGAGAGGTTATGTCTTCAGAAGGCAGAGCTCTTGCTCAAGAATGGGGCTGCCCTTTCATGGAGACATCGGCAAAAAGTAAATCAATGGTGGATGAACTTTTTGCTGAGATCGTCAGGCAAATGAACTATTCGTCCCTGCCCGAGAAGCAAGATCAGTGTTGTACAACTTGCGTTGTCCAGTAAAAAAGATAACCTCAATCATGGCCATACCGAGCAGGTTAGTTGTTGAGGGAACTGTATGTGCCAGATAGTATTTTGGTTTTGATCAAATGTAACAAAAAGCTGGTTAATATTGATACACATGGAAGTACCTCAAATTTATTTATTTTTAAAATAATGTTTTCTTTAGTACAAAATAGTAAACATTAAATGAAGAAAAAAATAAAGATAATCAAAGGAAGGTAAGAAATTGCCTATATTTTCATAACAGATTTTTTAAAATAAATTCTCTGCTTTATTAATAACATTTCGTTGGATTGATTTAAAGCACCTTTTCTCTGTTTTTCTGATTTAGCACCAAAAATGCAGAGGACAGCATTCCATAATAATTTCAGAAGATGATTCGTTTTGCGATGTTTTCAACCCTTTTATATTTTTACATCTCAGGCAAGAGAATTGCTATAATTAAAATAATCAATTTACTAATCACCCAAGTACTTGATTTAACAGAATGATTATTTAATCAAATTCATCTGTACCTTGTATTGGAGGCACTTAAGTGACCTCTGATAATAACAGATTATACTAGTACATATACCTTGACTTCATTATGAATATATGGTCCACATGAGAATCTGGTTAAATCATCTGTGCTATATTAGAAGGAACAATCCCAAGCACAAGAAGCTTTTTTTGTTCAGCTTAGTAAATAATGGAATTAATAACAACAATAAGCCTTACAGCCTTTCATTGAGTTAAATGATAACAGTTTTTTAAATGAAGGAGGTTTTTTTAAAGTACAGGTATATAAAATTTACTGAACATTTAAAACAAAATTATTTTTATTCATATCATGATTTTTCCATCTAGATTATAATTGAGCAAATAGTCTCACTTAGGCAATAACACTTAGATAATAAAACAACCAATATTGTGGATGACTGAGAAACCACAGCAAATGCCAGACTAGCCTGACAGTATCAGGAATGAAATTGATCTTCCTGAGCCAAGGCTGACCTCGAGTGTAGGAGGCAGTGTTGTAAATGGCAACAGGCATTTCAGATCACAGTGATGATTCCTAATCAAAGGTCTGGCTTTATATGTGCTCCCTGGAGAAAAGACTAACGGTCCCTAATTTATCTTTTCAGACAAGGTTTCCTGTCAGATAGTGTCATCTTCGGAAATGAAGAATGACCACAGTGCTTTATTCAAAATGCTTTCACTCATCAGCCTTTAGCATACCAGAATATGATGAAAACTCATTTATTTTCTTGTATCTAGCGCATCTGTTACGTTATGAAGTCAGTGTTCAGACTGTGCTGCAGCTTATGTTTGGTTGATAGCATTGAACTTGCAGCATAGCCTTTTGAGAAGAGGACAAGCATATGGCTTGAGTCCCAGGTTTCTTGCTTTTGTAATCTTGCTTCTTAAATCATAAACCAGCTTCAAGTTTGAACAAGTTTTGTGTGGTGATTGCATCTTTATCATTATGCCCTATTTTTTTCTGATACTTTTAACTGGGCAGTTGACATAAGCATACACATTTTGTTTTAGTTTTATCATCTTTATAAAAAATTAACGAACTCCCACAAAATGTTCCCATCATTTTTTTTTGTCATTTATGTAGACAACTATAGGAAGTAAACTGAATAAAATTGGTCTCACATGCAAAGGGGCCAGCTATCTCAGCCTTATTGGCAAATGGATAATTTCTAAAGCTATTTTAAATCTTTTTTTATACTGAATTATTTCATTTTGTAATTTTTTGTGATCTGAATTATTGTTGATCTGTTTAATTAGCTATACGGATGAGTATATAGTTACCTATATGGATGAGTATATATTCTTTTTCATATCTCAAGCCAACTATGTTTATTTTTGTCTATATACTAAAAACCAAAAATTACTACTATCAGTACCAATAAGTACTCATTTTTATAGTAATGGTTCACTTGCCCTGTATAGTTTTTTGTTTGGTTTATGTTTTGTAAGCAGAATACATAAATGATGGTATGGGCATTGAAATAAAATAACCAATTAGCTGAATTTCTAAAAATATTAAAGGGAACTCCCTAAGATCTTTTAGAACAGATCACATTCTATGTGGTTCCCCTCCCCCCCCACATCAAATAAGATTGAACTGAGCATATGGACGTCTGTAATCTGAAGCTAGTAAAGTTTGTAGTTGGTCTTACACTGAAAAAATAGATGATAGATTTTGAATCTTGTAGCTTGAGTTAATGGAATCCTGAAGTCTGTCTCCGATCTAGATTGATGATCAAACTTTAACACGTAAAGGTTATTTGAGAAATGTTTGTCTTTAATATAGTACTTTGTCCCAGTTAGAAATAATAGGACTTAAGTCGGAAAAACTGCAATTGTTATTAATTGGATCCTTTGAACTGAGAGGAAAAATTTATTAATGCTGTTTGCTTCTGATAATTCCTCACATTTATTTCTTAACACCTTTTAATTTAGGTCACTAGTCTCTTACGCAATACCTGTTTATCTGCATGACTCCTCAGATTGTTTCCTCACCTTTTATCCTTTCGTTGGCAATAATTTTGGTGTAAGTCCAGAAACATGGCCAGATTTGTTATATACTGTCCTCATCTTGAATTCTTTACTGCCTCGAGAGGCTTATCATCAAGTGCTTTTTGAAGGACTTCTTTCACTGTGCAGCAGTGGTGTGATAGAAACCCGAATCAGTGTTAAAGCCCTAGTCTAATTTTATTCACTACATCATAGCTCTTCTGTATTGGTATAAATAATTGGCAGTTCATTGTTTTGGTATATTTGGTATATTGAGAAGGATAGATGTTTGGTCAGTAATCCTATGATACTAGAAAAAAAGTAAATCACAGTGCTTTGAGAATTCAGGGAAAGGAGAGGCCACATCCAGTTAAAGCAGAGTTTCTCAGCGTTCTGGGATCTTTGCTGTTTGGGGCTTTCCTGTGCATTGTCAGAATTTTAGCAGCCTCTCTGGCTTCCACCCACTGGATGCCAGTAGCATATCCCTTGTCCCTCCCATTATAACAACAAGAGTATCTTCAGAAATTGCTAAATGTCCCCTGGTGGGGAGGGGCAAGATCACCCGTGATTGAGAACCACTAAGTTAAATGAATTGGGGAGCAATAGCATTTGAATCAGGCTGTGAAGAATGAGTAGGACTTGAAGGGATGACAATGTTGCTAGGAGGATTTCCAAATAGAAAGAATGCCAAGGAGAGCATAATAATGTCCTAAAATATTCTGTAAAATCTCTGAAAGCAAGGGGGGAAGTACAGTAAAGTTATCTCTTCAGTATGACAGTATGGTATACCCTTTTGGAAAATAGATGAGTTTTCAAGGATTTCTATGTCTCAGTTCAGTATTGATGGAAATTAATATACAGAATGAAAACTGGGGAAAATGGGTGTTTTTCATTATAGTTTGTAAGATCCTGCAAGATTTTATACCATTTTTCTCAGTGTATTATGGAATAGATTCTCCCAACTAGAGTAAATGGTATGTAAGAGTACCACACACCAGGAAGCAAACTGAAAGAACAAAGATCATTATTTATGTCAGCTCCAGTTCATTATTTATGTCAGCCTGGAGAAAAAAGGGAGATTCTTGAGTCAAGACTAGCACATCATTTCACATGGCAGCAGAATGCCTGGGATGTTAACAAAGGCTCCTGAAAGGCTGAACCATCTATGAATGTCATTTTAGTGTAGTTGGACTTAATATTTCTAAATATAATACAATTGATTACATTTTCAAGATAAAAAATAAAAATCTATAATCATAATTTTTTCTAATCTTTTTTCCAGCTTTTTATTAGATATGGTATGCTGGGGATTTAGCAAATGTGAGGGGAAAATCCTCAAAATTAACTCCCATTGTGCACTTCAAAATTTCCTATTCAAGTTAACTATCAATCATCATTAAAATACTGGGGTTGAATTATGTTTTAGAAGTTACGGTTTTATTTGATACTTCCTTTTTTTTTCTTCCCCATTTTGCGTATCATTTTGAGTGGGGAAAAAGGCTTATTTACAATACTGTCATCCAGTTCACATGGTTTAGTCAATATGTGGTGAACGACTTGAATGGAGGAAGAAGAGTGTTGTGGGTATTATGTATAATGAAAGCCCACAGTGACCTAGGGAAGAAGGGAACTACAAAGCTACTTTGTCTTTTTGCTACTCCTAATTCTCCCAGACCTTCACTGACCTCCACAAGATTCATGGTTTGAGACAGTTCAGAGTGAACAGGTGCCTAGTTAGACCTGCTCTGGGTGTGGAGGTGTCAGGTCATTAGAATGCCTCTTTGTATATCTGCTCCCTCTTTAATTGCTTCCTTTTAACTTCAAGATTAGGTTTTTATTGCAGAATGAAATGCACATGAGCCATTCTGTTTTACTCCATTACCTCTCTGGCTTAGAATGAACCATCAGTAGATTTAACAAAAATTGCGTCATGGAGTTGGAGAATTGCCACTGCGGAAGTGTTCTAGGCATACTATAGGAAAGATTCTCCTCGTGGGAGTAGACTTCTCAGTGGAAGTTTACAATTCAGAAGATAATATCAATAAGAACAAGTTAAGTCCTTTCAGCTGCTGGAAAAACTTATCCAGTCAAAAACATTCTCTAATTAGCCATAGTTTTAGGAATATCGGATTTAGAAAAAGCAATTTAGAGTTGAAGTGGGCAGTATCTTACCTGGGTGAATTCAAAGCTAGCAGCTGGAATCAGATCACTAGGCTTATATTACTGTTTATTATCACTGGACATTGTCATACTATTTGAGATCTCAGAATTGAATTCATTAATTTAAACTTTTGGAGATTTTAGGTCTGACCCATAAGAAAAATAGCTAATACTTTCCCTTCTGTTGGTTCACTGTAAATATTTAGTGTGCCTGCTTTTCTTCAAGTGTGGTTCCACCGCTGTTCAAGAATTGTGTGCCTTAGGTTCAACTTTCATTCTCTGATGAGTGACAGTGAGCTCTTTTAACCACCTAGTCCTCTCACTGTACTTCCAATAAGCTTCATGAGTATTATGCAAATTAGGATAGAGAAATGAAAAAAGATAACTTAGCAAAAAATATAAGCTTTATCAGAATTCAGTCTGCTATTTTGCTAATGTAACTGGCATATGAAAATGCTGAATGAAAAATGTGAATTTTTATTTTGTTTTGTTTTGGGGGTTTTTTGCAGGTTTTTTTGCCTGGGGCTGGGTTTGAACCTGCCATCTCCGGCATATGGGCGCTGTGCCCTACTTCTTTGAGCCACAGGTGCCACCCTGAAAAATGTGAATTTTTAATAAAATTCATTTTATTAAATCCCCAGAACATTATATATCTAAAACTAGAAAAAAAATTAAAAGTGATTATGATATGGTAAGTCCGATTAAGCTAAAAAGACATTCATAAACTGTTAATCTTTTCAGGAGCCTTCATTACCCTCCCAGACATTCTGCTGCCAAGTAAAATGATGTGTTAGTCTTAAATCAAGAATGTCCTTTTTTCTTCAGGCTGACGTACATAATGATCTTTGTTCTTTCAGTTATGTGTTTGTCTTGTATACTATTTACCTCACTTGGGAGACCCTATTTCATAATTTCCTGAGCAAAATATTTGGACCATTTGTTGTATTTTGTAATCTGCCATATCATATTAGAAAAAAATGAAACCAAACAGTCAAGAAAGAATTTGAGTTTAGATTTCTTGGTGTCTTGCTGGAGACTCAAGAGTGAGGACAAGGATAACTTGAAAGCAGCGAGTTATAGTTTTACAACATGTCTAGATGTCATATCCTTTGAGTTAAAAAAGTATTAATTTGACCAGTTACCTTTAAAGCTTCTAGGATTTTTTTTTTTTTTTTTTTACTTTTTTTGGGTTGCTGTTGAGACAGAGACCCACACTTTACCCTGAGCAGAGCGCAGTGGCATCATAGCTCACTGCAGCCTCAGACTTGGGCTGGGGGCATCCTATTGCCTCAGCTTCCCAAAGCCGCTGGGATTGTAGGCACTCACTGTGGTGCCTGGTTGAGTTTTTCATGTTTTTTAATGAGTCGGGGTCTTGCTGTCCCTCAAACAAGGCCAGAACTCCTGAGCTCAAGCAATCCTCCCTCCTCAGCCTCCCACAGTGCCGGGATTACAGGCGTTAGCCACCCCACCCAGCTACAATTTTTTTTAAAATAAATGAGAATGTTATTTAAATAAATGAGAAAATTTTGCTGTCACTGTGGAGCAAGAATATTCACATTTTGCATTCTATGAAATCCTAATCTAAAAGAGCCTATTGTTTTTGCTTATTGCAAGCTTTTGCTTCAAGATTTATTACTGCAGAGAATTATAATTTATTACTCTCTAAAAAAGTAGCAAGTGCCACTACTTTGTTTAAAGGTATGTCTAACGTTAATAGTGTTGAATCTGACTCAGGATTTATCTATATCTCTTGATTTCACCAAAGTATTGTCATCCTGTGGAATGTAGATGGACCAAATGTTAACCAGGTTTTTAGAAGGCGGAAGGTTATGAATATGTCACCTTGATTATGGTTAGTAAGATGCTTTGTATTAGTAATGTTTCTTTTGGCTAGAAAAAAATATCTTAATTTGATTTCAAAGAATGCTTGAACTACTAAATCTTCACATGTTACAAGTCTTCAGTATTTAAGACGATCATTTGAAAATCCTAAGCTTTTTATAATTTCTTTTAAAATTTATTTTATTTTAAATAAAATCATTTATTTTTAAATTAATAGCAATATTAATTCAGGTTGAGTGAAGTCTAATTGGAATACTAAAAAGTCTTCACAAGGAATTGCATATATAATGAAATACTGTTTAAGTAAGTATAGAAATTTCAATTAGGGGAAAAGAATATAAAGGTCCTTAGTCTGGATATCAAAGATACAATTCTGGTCTTCTAGAAATGTACAGAATAATTGGGAAATGAAAAATTTATACCAACCCTTTAAGGAAAGTAATTTTTATCCTTTTTTCAATGATGATGAAACTGGACTTAAGCTTAAATAACCAGTGTCTTAACAACTTTAATGCAAAAAAAGTCTTAATTTTAATTGTAAAAGATGTGTATATAATCATTTTTAAAGAGGTAGACTTTTGTTCTAATGTGTTTAGTTGACAGAATTTCAATAACTATGAGCAGAGTGATGTTCTTTAAAAGTAATTGTTTTATCATAGAATTGCTAGTAAAGTATTCACTCAGGGTCTTTGAACACTTATAAAAGTGTAGCTGTCAAGTGAAATTAAAATTATGCATTTATAAACATTGATAGAACCCATAAATGATCTTAAACTGGTTTTACGTGGCATTCTTTCATAGTTGCTGTTCTTTTGTTTCTGACTTTGTGATAACATTTTTTATCTTCCACGTTAAAAAAACAAATACAATTCCCTCCCCTAGAAGCTATTTGGTGATTCAGCACAGTTGAAGGACATTGTGTTTGTCAGAATGATAGATTCTCCCCACACCGGTATTAACTGGAAGGGCGGAAATCTATCAGCTGTAAGAGCAGAGACTAAGGAATCCCAATCACAGGAGAGGTTCCTGTGGTAGGAAGGATGCCCCAAAAAAGGGGAGAGCAGAGTAAGAAATATGAACTGCTCAGGGCACCTAGTAGGTGCTCAATATCTAGACCTTGAGGGAATCACATTTTCTTATTTTAAATTCCCAAAAGACTAAATTTAGAAAGTCTAGTAAACTGACAATTAAGTCATAATTAATTTGCAATTAATTCCAATACCATTTCCAGTTAAAATATGAAGAGATAAAGTTCAAAGTAGAGGGAACATTCGCCATAACTTTTATATTGCGAGATCATTTAAACCAGTAAGAACCTTGTAAGTATAATACAAGTATAAAATGTAATAATATTATAAAAATAAACTACAGTGGCTACACACACACACAGTACATTATATACAATGCACCATTACTGTTTTTCTAATTCTTAAGGACTTTTCAGGGCTACAGAAAATTACCTTTTTATTTAAACTAACAGTGAAATTCCACCGTAAGATCATTTTATCGTGTCACCATTTCCATGTGTATATAAATATGTTGTCAGTATTCTCTATTTAAGCCATAATCTATATTTCTACATTTTTATGACATTTTTATCTTAATTACAGATAAAACTCAGAGGAAATTTGCACAGATGCTGCTTTGGAGAACTTTACAACCTGGGTTGCAGAACTGAGCCTTGGTAAACCTGTCTCTATTACAGCATGTTGCCATACATCTAATTAAGTGCATAAGGTCTTTGGCCTTCAAGATCCATCGACCTTAAACAGGAATGCTTAGCACGTTTACCATATGTTTAAAATCCTTTCTTTATGAATCAGTTCTTTTATAGCTTTCTAAGTTCTTATTGATGGCTAATATGCAAGGGTTAATTTTTAATGTTTTAATTGATTTCTTTAATCAGTTTCTCAACTTGTATTTATTAAATACTCAAACTCAGTATTACCTACTCAATGCCTTTTAAAAGAAAGTTATAATGGAGAAAAATTGAGCCTTAAACAAATGGTTACTTCTGTATATTACCTCGTACCAGTGCTTCATCCTATTTGTAAAATCTTTCTCCTTTAAGTGGTTGGTTAATACTTCGAGACTTTGTTTACGTGTGGCAGTGTTGTAAAAAGAAACTAAAGATCACATTTTACCTGTACGGATGGGATATCCCTTTTCTTCAAGTGCAGTTTGTGATATGTTTTTGTAATTAACATGTTGTGAAAGTTACAATTCATATTTGAAATTGACTGTAGAGCATTTAGGTGAAGAGTTAAGCATTCAATTCCATTAGGTTTTCACATGTGTTAATCTCATTTACCGCATTGAATTGCGGCAGTAACATTTTCCTTTCTGTGAAGTTCTAAATTTAGTTATGACCTATTTAGCAATGCCTTTGAAAAGGGATATTGTATCCATGGTAAATTAATTGTATACTTAAACAGAGATAGCTCAGCTTTTGTAATTGACATCTAGTAGACTTCTGCACATGTAAAATTGAATTCAAATAAAATCATATACACTTTCTAGTTCTTAATATTTGTCTTTCTAAATAATAGTTTAAAGCAATATTTGTTAAAGTTTTCTTGCACTATCACAATTGCTTTTTAGTTATTTCTCAATAAGCATGTTTGTAGTAGAGACAAAAATCTGTAACAGGAGGAAGAATAGCGCCAAGTCTCTGGGCTATTTTTTATTTTTGCAAATGTGCTTTCTAATAGCCATTGCCTTCCATGTTGTTTACCTAATCAGCACATTTTGTCTGAATACTTGAACATTTTAACAGTAACACAGGTATAGAAACAGAAATGAAACTTATATAGAGTAATCTTTTGGTTCAGTTTTAACACCTTGACAATGAGCGCTTTTTCTAGCAATGATTTTTAAATTGTATAAGTTTGACAGTATTTTATTGTTGGGTTTTTATTTGTTTTTAGTTGTGTGCTTATAATTTGCAGAAGTTAGTAACTGCAGCTCACCTACTGCACCAAAGTTCTCGATTTTAGGAGCCCAGCTTTAGTCATTTGAACATGTTTCTAAATAAAACAAAATAAAAAACCAAAACAATACTTTTGATCTATAATAATAGCTCAATAACTTTGTCAAGGAAAGCTCTAATATATGCAGTGATGATTTATGGAAGGGTGTGGCAATTTTAAATTTATATTGTGTGTGATGTTCAAATAAAGAGATATCTACATTCATGTGATTTATTGGTCAGCATGACCATTAATTATTGAGTAGAAATTGATTAAACTTTGATTTCCTTTTTTTAAATGGTGTTGCATTTGATTCCTAATCAAACTCCTTTACAGTGAACTCTTGTACTTAAATTTTGAATTTTATGGTGAGATTGTAAGGGTAGAGGCAATTGAAACATTGTTCCTTACTTATTTATACATTGCTTGAAATAAACAATTTAAGTTTGCACTTTAATACCAAACTTAAAACCAAACACTTATTTCAAAGTAGGTTAACTGATCATGGTTCATCTTTATTAGTTTTGTGAAATTATAAAGGAATCAAATGATTCATGATGATTTAAATTTTCTGCAGTTTATTGATTTTTTTTTTATATAGTACTTCTTTCCTCTGGATAGTGTTCTCTCTTTCTTTCCCTCTCCCTGTGCTCTCTCCCTTCTTTCTCCCCTCTTCTCCCTCCCCCTCTCCCCCATCCTTCTCTCCCCCATCTCTCTCTTCTTCTTTCCCTCTCTGTCAGAATTACAGAGGTCATTGTCATTGACCTCAGCAGCAAATTTAACTTGAATTCACTTAAGATTATAGGAATCAGGGGAAAGTGATTTTAAAGGTGGTTTCTCCAGCACATTTTAAGAAAAGGGACCAAAAGTTATTTTAGCTTCCTCAGTAGATTGCATGTTGCTTATTAGGATAATAAATTAATATTAAATGCAATATATGTCTTGTCTTTACTATGGCATCTGTTTAGGAGTTGTTCAAATCACTGCAGTAGGGCTCTGCAAATAAAATCATGTAACCTATTATCATGGATCTAATGTACTGTAACTTTATCAATGAAAGGTAAAATCTTAAATAACAAGTACAAACATTGAACAATTACCTATAAAGATTTGTAAAAGTAAAATTTTTCCAATAGATTTCATTCTTGTCATTTTGTAAGACAACCCTGCAGTCCACCTGTTTGTAACTTTTTTAATAAAATTAGACATCTGTATTACTGAGGTTGGTTTCTTGGTTATTTGGTGTATTGCTTCATGTTCTAGATCTTTTAACTTATAAATCTTTCTCACAACTGAAAATCATTACTTTTTAATCAAAATGATAATATGTATTGAACTATATGTTTAAACAGAAGTTAAACATTTGCTCACTTATTTCTTCAGTCACCATTCTGCCATATTTGGGGGGAAACTGAGATATATACTCTAAAGTGTAATATATGATAAATTTGAATAGTTTGTAAGTAAATTATAAGTACAAAAATTATAAATAAAGGGTGAAAAAAGAGTTTGACTCATCTGCAGAAAATGGACCACTACAAATTTGATGACTGGGAGTTGTTGATGTATAAAATGTGTCAGACAATATTAAGCAATATAATTAAATTTTGAAATGCCAAATTAAGAAAATCCAACACAATTATCACTTTTATCCAGTGAAAGTTTTTGTCAGTCACTTTAATATACTGCCCTAACTCAGTATTTTTTTTTAATTTCAGATTAATATGAGGGTATATATGATTAGGTTACATTGTTTTCATTCCTAAAGTAAAGTCCGAATCGTAGTTGAGCCCACCACCCAGAAAGTGTATTATATACCCGTGCATAGTTCCTGTTGGGTGGGAACTTGCCAAACCCTCTCCCCACTACCCACTTCTTAAATTTGAATTTTTCTCTCAATTGTTGTTAATCTACTAGTTTCAAATTAGTCTTGAGTACATGTGATGCTTGTTTTTCTATACTTGTTTTCTGCGATACTTAGGAGAGGGTTTTCCAAATTCATCCAGGTTTTTCAAAAAGATACAGAATGTGTGTTGAGTACCTTGGATGCTCTCTTTTCCATTCTTACGATACTTTACTTAGGAGGATGTTCTCCAAATCCATCCAGGTAAATAAAAAAGATGTGAAGAGTCCATCTTTCTGGCTGAATAGTATTTCATGGTGTACATATACCACAGTTCATCCATTCGTGAGTTGACAGGCACAATACTAACATGAAACTAGTAGATGAACAACTACAAGCCCACACCAGAGAAAAACAAATTCAAGAAGGGCAGGAGGATGGATGAGCGTTGGTAAACTCTCACCTAACAGGCACAATGTAAGGGTATATGGCACACTTCCTGGGTGAAGAAGGGCTCTACTACAACTTTGACTTTACCTAACAAATGCAAACAATGTAACCTAATTATATATACCCTTATATTAATATAAAATTAAAAATATATCCATCTTTTTATGGCTGAATCTAACTTAGTATTTTTAAATGGTTAAAGTGAACAGATTTTTAAAATCAATGTTTTTTAAACCTATAACCTTTTGAAGTTGGAAAGATCTGTCCAAATGCATGGGGACTGCATGTAAAAAATATTTGTAAATCAATGGGTAGGTTTTTATCACTGTTATAACATATAGAAAATACCTTATTGGTTTTCAGTTGGGCTCCAAATACCTGGTAATAAGCTATATTTAGATGTTGTCTTTGCAGTACAAAAACCATTTTCTACAAGGAGGACACTTAATGATTTCAGGGCCTTTCTCCTAAAGGAGAGGCATCACTTTATCCAGTGAATCAACATATTTAACCAAGTGAATAACAGAGAGGGTGGAGAGGAGCCAAGTCAGCATTGAATGTCAGTACAGGACTTGGTCACAGCCAGCCAGACTACCTTTATCTTCTCCCCATTGGCTTCTTCACGCCATTCTTATCCTTGGAGAAGAATCATCTAGTCTTCATATTCCTCTGGGTTATAGCATTTTGGGGTCAAGATCCAAGGCTGTAAAAATAAGACTTCTCATTCAGATTTAAAACAGAATCAGTTTTCCAAATAGGCTCCTGCTTTTTACATATACAGTTATTTATCTCATTTGAACTTTACTGCTAGCTAGTGTTTAGATATTATTGTCCCCATTTTATTGTTGATAAAACCAAGGTTCCAAGTTGGGACTTAAGTTCATAAAGGCAAGGTGAAATGATTAAAATGCTGAGATAGTTTCTTTTTTAGAAGGTTACAAGTTTACCAGTAGGTAGAGTCAGATGGGTACTATTAAAATTAATAAAGCTCATGGACACAAGATAAAAGACATATAGCAAGAAATAACTTGTAGGCTTGGCTCCTGTGGCTCAAGTGGCTGAGGCGCCAACCACATACACCTGAGCTGGCGGGTTCGAATCCATCCCAGGCCGCCAAACAACAATGATGGCTGCAACCAAAAAACAGCTGGGCATTGTGGTGAGTGCCTGTAGTCCCAGCTATTTGGGAGGCAGAGGCAGGAGAATCGCTTGAGCCCAGGAGTTGGAGGTTGGTGTGAGCTGTGATGCCACAGCACTCTACCCAGGGCAACAGCTTGAGGCTCTGTCTCAAAAAGAAAAAGAAAAAGAAAAAAGAAATAACTTCTAAGTCAACATGATAATCCATACGTAGCATAATATTATTGGTACTTTTTAGAGATAATGTGTTTGATGTTATATCCTAAGGGTTTATGTAGGACACAAGTTATTTTCATTATAGCTATTTTTCCTTGGAAAGGCAATGTCTTAAACCAGGGATTTGGCAGCCTTTGGCTACCAGGCAGAATCAGTGCCTTTGGCTACCAGCCCAGTTAGCAGTGCCAAAATAACTTGTTAGATTTAGCAACTGTATCCTGAATCAATTGCAAAGCTCAGCTGCACCCTTTTCCTACCTAAACTTAAAGTTCAAATGTAAGACCAGAAATGTAGCTGATCCCAGACAACATACTTTGTCACCAAAGAGCCATGCTTATAGGCATTTTTCTCCATGGCCCAGGTTACCCCACTCCCAAACTCAATGGTACTGCCACTGTGTTATAATTTATGAGGTTTTCCCATAGACTGTGAGCTTTTTGAAGGTAGAAACTTTGCCTAAATTACCTATTCAGCTTCAAGAAATATTTTATGAAATTATGGTTACAGAATCAGTAAGGCAGATGGGTGTTTGCACTTGAGGAAAGCCTAACCTTGCCAATTCCTGCTGGTGTTTTTCATTTATAGCTTTTAATGTGGGAAATGCATTTTCTCCCCCCATCTTCCTTCATCCTCTGCAACATTAAATTATTTTTTGTTCATTTTGCTTTTGGGTTTTGTTTATAATAGTTGTTTCTAAAGTGAGTTCCAAGGAAAAGATATATGGAAGAGAGATGGTCCATTCAGGCACACTGTGAATATGGACTATAGGGCCTTTAGTCTAAGACTAAATTCTCTAAGTTTCTAGGAACACGAATACAATCATAAAAGGATGTTTCCTCCCCATGACTGGGTTTCTAGTAGATTCTGGAGCTTATGTAGACTTGTTCCTACTTCATTCTTAGACAAGTCAGAGAAATGTCTATATGGAAACATCTCAAACATTTCTCCTTTAATGAAGCAATAATTCCTGTACTCTC
This sequence comes from Nycticebus coucang, assembly GCF_027406575.1. NCBI lineage: Eukaryota > Metazoa > Chordata > Mammalia > Primates > Lorisidae > Nycticebus > Nycticebus coucang. The sequence goes on along the minus strand of NC_069804.1, from coordinate 159,794,213 downwards.
ATCTTCTCCCCACCAAAACTTCATGTAATCCCCCATCTATCTCCCTACAGTCAATTCCTCTACCTGTCCTTTATCCTTGCCCCATTCCCACATCATACCTACCAACTAACTTGTATCCCGTGTAACCAAACTACCTTGACCCCGCCCTTTTTCTATATGAATCATGAGTAATAAAGCTATTGGAAGTAAGATTATTTTTACTCTGCTTCCTTCAATCCCCAAGACTCAGTCTCCACCTCTATTGACAGAAATAATTAGAGATATTTTCAGGTTGCCCTTAAAACAACCAAAGATTATCTCAAAATATCAGCCCTATGTATGTGCTTCAACATCAGTGGTCTGTGCAGTCTGCCATGTAACTGGAGACTCCCAGATGCCCCAGAAGGCCCTCTAGGAATTGGCTTCAGCTCTAGATACTTTCCTACTGGTGCTGCAAGCCCCAGGGGATGCCCTGGGCTTAGTCGTTTGAAGCTCCTACTACCCCGTTTCCCCGAAAATAAGACATCCTCTGAAAATAAGACCTACTTACAGGAAAGATAAGACGTCCCCTGAAAATAAGACCTAGCGCATCTTTGGGAGCACACCTTAAAATAAGACGCTGTCTTATTTTCGGGGAAACAGGATAGCTTCTGTAAGCTTAAAAAGTTGGGGCAGGCAGGCAGTGGGAGGTAAAGCCCTGCTAAACTTTTCTTGGAGCTTGAAAGTGGACAGGTATTAAATCTAAAGTTGAGAAATACAGGGATTCCTGAGGTTCTGATCCTTCAATGAATCCCAGTTTAGGAGTTCATTGTTTCTTCATTTAAGAGGGGTTTCCAGGAAGCCCCAATACTACTGTGTGTGCAATTTTTTTCCAGTTTCCAGTGCTTCCTCTTTTGGAAATATGTGTGGCTATCCTTAGAAAAATCCCAGCTGAAGTGTAGATATTATGCCATACCCATATCTCTGAGAAGGTTTTTGGTCCTTTGCTCAGGCCCCAAAATATGCAAAAGTGAACGGAACAGTTGGATATTTAAAAGGCAGACACAGGCTTTACCATGCTGCTTGATGGCAAGCTGAGTCTGTGGTGGGTGCTTGAGTCCATCTAGCAGCTATGGCATGGAGAATGAAGCCTTTGATCTCTAACTCACAAGAGCCCGAGCTACAAGCCTTTTGCTCTCCAGCTGGCTACAGAGAATAGTTGCAGTGCCCTGGCAATGGAAACCTGGCCCACAAAATAGTGACTTCCCTTTGACAGTAAATATTTGCTTGGTGAGGAGGATGACTAAGTATGTGCCAGGCATAGTGCTATAAGCTGAGTTTATAAGAGGAATGAGAATTGGCCCCATCCACTGGTGGATCTTACATTCTAACCTGGGAGACAGATATGCAAACAATAGTTATGAGGCAATAGCATGTTCTAATATCATGGTGTATAATATGCCAGTTTACTCAGAGAAGGGAAGGGATTTGTTCTCCCTTTAGGGGTCAAGGGAAGGCCAGAGTTAATTGCCTTGGTTGATTCTTGAAGGTTAAGGAGAAATTTGTAGTAAGGACATTTCAGATAGACATTGGGAGAGGATTATAAAAAAGTCATGGAGCCCTGAGTGTGCCTGGCAGGCTTGGAAGACCTTGAGTTAGCAGGGTTAGCAAGGCGGCCAGCTGGAATAAGAGAGATAGGAGATGAAGCTAGAAGGCAATGTAGGCTGGAGCTTGAGTGTCTTGCATGCCACACTGAATATTTGAGGATTTCTTCTGGAAGCAACTGGGAGCCACTGGTAGGAACAGATTGGGGTTTTAGAAAGATACCAAAGTGGAGAACAGATTGGAGGGGGTTTTCCTGGGATGAGGAGATCTGTAAGGTGACCACTGCAATCACATGAATGAGAAAGCACAAGAGTCTTAATAGGGCATGATCAAGGAGAGTAAAGAGACAGTGATAAATTATAGTGGCCTAAGATATGAACTTAAGTCATAAATCTGATTTTATCATATTCTTCAGCTTAAAAATCTCACATGACTCTCCAGGATCCAACTTGACCCACCTCTCCAACCTGATCTTTTCTATGCTGCTTCTCATAACCCAAGCTGTAGTTTCACTGACCCCAAATTTCTTGATGGTTCCTGAATAAGTCTCCTACTCATCACATTTCCATGCCTTTGCATAAACTATCCTCATCACATGCAATGCCCTCTCCCCAACTTCTTCCCTCTAGGGAACTCTTACTCATCCTCTTAACTCGTACTTCATCTCTGTGGATCCCTATTTCTCTCTCATTACCTGCTGGAAGTCAGATATTCATTCCCATTTCTCTCTCTCTCTCTCAATCTGTATCTCTCTCTCTATCCTCTTCCCCCCCCCTTACCCTCTTGTCCCTTCCTCCTTCCTTCCCTCCCTCTTTCCCTCTTATTCTCCTTCCCTCCCTCTCTCCCCACTTCCAGCTTGGGTAGCACCCAGTGAATACTTACTACATATTTTAAAATTACCTATTTACATGTCTGTCGCCCCCACAAGGCAATCAGCTTCTCTCAGTAGAGAAATGCACTTATTTTTACCTGTCACAGCATTGGATACAAGGAAGAGTTCAATAAACACGGAGAGAGCAAATGAATTTTGGTGGTAGAACTGATAGGACTTGATGTGATTATTGGTTATGATAAAGAGATGGGGAGTATAAAGTAAGTAGTTTGGGGTTTGGGAAACGTGAACAGTCCTGAATAATTTGGCTTCTAAATAGGTTTTTCTGCTTCCCCTCTTGAATCCTAATCCTTTCTTTACAATGCAGCCAGAGTGATCTGTTACAAATATAAATACTATATAATCCTGATTTTCTCCTGTTACATGATTACCCCCACCCACCCACCATGGCTCTTCATCACTATCAGGCTTGGTCTAAATTCCTAGCATGACCAGCCCCTGCTTACTTGTTCATCCTTGTTTTCCACAACTTCTGCCCTCACATCTTCCCCTTGAATATCACATGGCTTTGTAATTTCTTGCATATAGTCTCAAGCCTTTGCTCATTGTCTTTTTCCCATCTGAAACCACCTTCCTCTTCTTTTCCTCGTTCCTACTTATGCACTGAAATTGCTTGTCTTTCTCTATTTTTTTTTTCTAGATGGTAAGCTCTGTTATCTAGTTATCTCAGTAACTAGCACAAAGAGGATGATCAATAAAAATCTGTTAAACTAAACTCAGTTGGTGGATGATGACAGTATTAGTAGACCTTCATACTGCAGGAGGCGGTTGTTGGGATAGTTGGGGAGTGGGGAATGCAGAACTGCATGTGACAGGTGGGGAGGTATGGTGGTCAGTTTCTGCTATTATCTCCAGGGATAAGCCTCCGTCTTCTACCCATTCATTGAGTGGCCTTCTTAAAGCGGATCCAAACACTGTTTCTATTTAAGCAGGGTGGATGTCAGCCTCTCAACTTATATCAGTACCAAGTCCACCCTCAATGCAGAAAAGTCAGCCAAGCCAAATTTCTAGTCCTCGCTGCCTCTAGTTGGCTCTGTGCCTGAAGATGGGTATTGGAATACAATGATAAGGACTTGTTTTCTTCTATCAGCCTCAAGTGGGGTTGTAGCCAAAGTCAACTGATGCTAATATCAGGCTTTCTTATTCCTGCAACCTTTACAAATTATATGGGTAAATTCCAGTCCCCCTTTCCTTTTCCCTTGCCATCCAGCAAATCAAGATGCTTCCTAGTCTGTTACTGAAAGAGCATTTTCCCATCTTTTATGTAGATGTGCACATCAGTGCTAAAGTATCTTTCTTTGATGTAAACAAAATTCAGGGCTTCGACATCCTATTAAGGTTCCCATGGAGATATTAGAAACAAATATATCCAGTGCCTTTGGCAAATAATTCAGGTTGTGATATGTTTGTTTATTTGTCATTAGAAAATAATACATAGCAGTGTTATTAAACTCAATGTAGAGATCACTCGCCCTGTAAAGGACGGACATTCTATAGTAGGTGTCTGCACTGTCTAGCATGGTACTTCATCCTATTGTGTGTTATTTTCTGAATGTGTGTCATTAAGAGACCCAGTGATGTACATTATAGAAACATACCACAAACAAGACAAGGCAGCTGCTACTAAAAGACCTTTGACTCAAAGAACCAGACTTCTGAATACCTGCATTTGTGCACTAGCTCCATCAGGGTGTTCTTCCACACCTCATAGCGGGATAACGTATACTATACAACCTTCAACTAGTATGTTTATTTATGGAGTTTATTAAGATCCTAAAAGTTAGCATGAAAAAGGAAAAGCCATTTCTCTCTGCTCCAAATCTCGTGTTCTTTGGGGGTATTCGAAACAGGTAAATTAGAGATAATTTTTTATTCTGATTCTGTCATACTTGGTGAAGGCATATTGCTTTGATGATCTGATCAAATGAAATCACATGGCCTCAAGGTCAAATCAATCAATGTATTTCAAACTAATTTTCTGATCACCTCTATTTTCAAATTATTTAAGAAGAGTAATGAGATGCACAAAACCTTAGCCTTAGCATTCATGGAAATATACTACAAAGCTATAGCAATTAAACCAGTGTGATACAACTGTTATGAATAAACAGATCAGTGAACCACAGGAACGATCCCCCCAAAGGTCACTTGTTCATATAACTTTATAAGAATGTATTAAAATACGTGGGAAAGTCATAAATTATACAACTGAACTATCGTCCACTAAAGGAAAAAGCCATACCTTTAAAGAATGAAAGTTTTACTCAGAAGTCTTACTTAGTGGGCCTATAACCCAGAGGCAATTCAGTCAGACTGCTCTAGCCCAGTATTTCAGCCCACCGCTTATATGTAGGTGGTTTAGTTCAATATCAGACTTGCTCAGAAGTTACATTAAAGCTGAATCACACCAAGGTTTGGGTATAAGAATAAATTTGGTTTTAGGTTACAGAGGCATAGTCACTAACCCTGTCAGATGTCATCTCTTGCGTAAGAAAAGGCAATGATTAAGGTCATTTATCTTTTAAGGACTTTAGTGACTCAGGCAAAAGACATTGGGGGGCCATGGCCATGTGTCCTATTCTGTTTTTTATTCAAAGCATTTTTATGGACAGCTGCACATTGTCACAGAGTCAAGGCCTTTGTGAAATTATGTTGGCAAGCAGAAATGCGCAAACGTGGCTTCTTACTTTTGCTGCTTTGTCTCACACTATTTTGGCGGGCATTTTCTTAGTGCGTCATCTCACAACATGTATCAGTATAGGATCCAGAAGGATCTAAAAAGGGAATGTGAAAAACCAAACAAAGAACCATAGAAACAAAACCAAAAGAACTATTCATCACATTTCCTAGTAAGAAAAAAACGTTTTAAGTTTACGAGCAATGGAGGAAGTAACAAAAGATAAAATTTTTAGATTTAACTAGATTTTTAAAATTTGGAAAAAATTGTAACAAATATGATAAATCAGGGATTAATAATAATATACATTTTAAAACACATATGGTTTGAGAAAAAAAACTTAAATCTCCAAGAGAAAACTGAACAAAGAAAAAATTTGTAGGAAAAAATACGATTACATATAAAATGTGTTTAGGGCCAGGTGTGGTGGCTCACACCTATAATCCCAGCACTTTGGTAGGCCAAGGCAGGAAGATTGCTTGAGGCCAGGGGTTTGAGACCAGCCTGGGCAACAGAGCAAGACCCTGTATCAAAAAAGAAAAAAAGTATTCAAGCTTAACTGGTAACAAAAATATGCAAATAAAGCAACAGAGAAATATAATTTTATTCTTTTGTAATTAAATTCTCTTATCTAAAAAATAAACTTGTACATGATACTATTATTTTATACAATTAATGTTTCTACGTCCTCACATACTTATCTTTTTCTTTGCTCACCATGCTCATTAATCCTGATTGATATTTAAACTTTTTTTAAAGAGAATTTTTTTTTAATTTTACAGATGGAGGGGGTCACTAGGTTGACCACCCTGGGCTTGAACTCCTGGGTTCAATTAATCCTCCTGCCTCAGCTTCCCATGGGATTCAAATTTTCCATCTGAAATCATGTTCCTTCTGCCCGGAGTACACATCCTTTACCTTTTCCTATATTGTAAGTCGGCTGGTGGCAAAGTCCTTGAATGTTTGAAAATTGTATTTCATCCTCATCATTTAAAGACATTTTTATAGGATATATAATTCCAGTTTGGCAGTTATTTTCTTTCATTACATTCGGGATTTCATTCCAGGGTGTTCTGAATTCCATTATTGTTACTGAAATCACCTATCAATCAATCCATCTCTTGTCAAGGTTATGTTTTGAACCTTGTTAAACCTATTTATTAATTTTAAATTTCGATTTCTTTATTTTTTAAAGTTCTATTTGAGTCTTTTATTACCTACAAGATTTTTTTTCTTGTTTTCTGAAGATATTTAAAAGTTTTTCTTGTGTTTCTTTGGACATATTAAACACAATTGTTTAGAAAGTGTATCTGAACCTCTCAATATCTGAAGTTTGTAACGGATGTTTCTCTTTTATCTTGTTTCTTACTCATGGCATCACATCTCACTGTGTGTCTAGTTGTTTTTGAATCTTATCTGCTCATTGACCTTGGGAAATTATTTGTGGCTGTAAATAAGATATGTTTTTCCAGGGAGGATTCCGCCAATGCCTTGGGGGTGCTACTTGCCTGGGACTACATTGGACTAAATTCATGTCTTGAAATTTGGGGGGGCTACGCAGACAATGTGAATTGGGGGCAGTAAACACACAAAAGCTAGTCTGTGGTTACAACTTCCCAGGATGATCACTTACCCCCCACCCCAACCCAGCTAGCTGTGATAGGCAACAAAGCAACTTTGCTCACATTTTCCTGAGGATAGGTGTTTATTTCTGGTTCATCTTTACACTGAGGATGTAGCCCTGTAGGATAGAGGAGGTGTGGACTTCTAATTAGACATCCTACCTTGGTTGAGCCCCAAACTTTATGTTCTGTCCCGCATGCCTGGAGAAATCATATACACACAAAGAGCAAAGCTCAAGTGGGACTGGTGTGGCAAATGTCGTTAGGGAAAAAGTGAGTTTCTGTGCTTGGCTTTTCCCTTTGGGTTAATGCCTCTACTTTGATTTGAGCCTGACAATTTCTTACTATCTTACTAGCTTTGGGACACTTTTTAAAGAAGTCTTTCTCTCTCTTTATATATACACACAAACACAAATATATGTATCTATACATACACTCTCTATACACCATACATAGTATAAGTATGTATATGTATATACTTTATACAGCAGTTTGTTTTTTTTATACAGCAGTTTTAATTGTTTTTACTTGAAATTGCTTAGACCAGCCATTTCAGATAGTGGAAACCATGCACTTTCCACTATCTGAAACTAAAACACATCTTTTTACTAATAAAATAAAAAATATATATTTATAAAAATATAATCCTGTTAGCAGGCAGGTGGTGAAAAGAGTACTCATGCACTACTGGTAAGACTGTACATTGAATATAATTATCTCAACCTTAAATATAGGGTTGTTTAATAATTATGTTTCTGTAATCTTATAAATGTTCATAAACTTGATTGAATAATTCCATTTCCAATAAGATATAATAGTGAATAAGCCAAGGGGCTCACAAACATATATATTCAAGGATGTTCATCAAAATGTTATTTATAACAGCAAAAAAAACAACCCTCTATGCTATATCCATAAAATGAAATACTATGAAGTCATTTATTATTATAATAAATATATTTAATAGAATATACATAATGACATGGGAAAATGTTCTTGATACAAGGTTAAGTGCAAATCAGACCATGATTGTACAGAGAAGCATAATCTTAATATGTATAGGTATATATGCATGGAAATACATCAAAATGTTTATATATGTGGGTCATTATGAAAGTTTTGAGAGATACAAAAATCAAGAAACAAAATCTACATAGACAGAAACAAAAGAAAACTTCCCAGCAACACCAATAAGCCCAGTAAGTTGAAACTTGCACAGGTGAATCAGAAAGAATTCTATCAGCTGTGTTGCTTGGAAGTGAAATGGAATATAACACGGTCTGCCTCAAAACTTTCATAGTGACCTATGTATACATACACAGAGGGTGTCAAAAATGTATACACATTTTAAGAAAGGAAAAAACTGTTTTACAATTATAATACTTGAGACTCGTTTGCTTCTGCAATTACAAGAGATACAAGGTAACAAACATTATCAGCCTCTATTTGAGTATTAACAATTTTAATACAGTTTTTTTCCCTTTATTTAAATGTGTACACATTTTTGGTACCCTCTGTATGTATAGACACACACACACACATGCAGTCATCCCTACATACCTGTGAGGGATTGAGTCCAGGACCCACGATGCTCAATATAAAATGGCATAGCATTTGCACATAACCTGTGCACATCCTCCTGTATACTTTAAATCATCATACCTAATTCAATGCAAATGCTATATATAAATATAGTAGAACCTCTGTAAGTTGACCACCCAAGGGACTGTAACAAAGTGGCCACCATACACAGGTGGTCAACATAAGAAACTAGGCCTTTTATACTGGTATGTACATGTGGTGCATGTCTGGTCTGTGAAAATTAGGTCAATTTAAGGGGGTGTTCAGTGTAGGGTGATGGTCAACTATGGAGGTTCAACTGTATTTTTGATCTGTGTTTGGTTGAATCCCTGGATGAGGGACCCACAAACTCAAAGGCCTGTCTGTATATACATAGATTGATAGGTGATGGCTATGTGTGTTCTGACAATTAAGTTTGAGAACTCATCCTAGAAAAAGTGCTGCATACCTCATTGCTGAATATCACAATGGTCACCTTCAAAGTACTGGGAAGCTACACACTGACACCAGTGCCTAGTCTACCCTTCAAAGCAATTTTGGAACTCTTTCTAGAATGCCCATTAAAGCTGTTATTGTATTACCCTGATGTCCTGAATGTTATCAAAATGTCTTCTTTTCAAAGTTTCTTTTTTCTTCAGGTTAAGAAAAAAGTCATTGGGGGCCAGATCAGGTGAGTAGGGAGCTTGTTCCAATACAGTTGTTTGTTTACTGGCTAAGAACTCCTTCACAGTCAGTGCTGTGTGAGCTGGTGCATTATCATGATGCAAGAGCCCATTTTTGCACACACCATTCTCATGCCAAGATTTTCAGTTAAGATTAAGTTAATCAGTTAAGTTACTGATTCTCTCTCAATGTTTGCTCTGCTCTGCTTCTCACAGTCAGCCTATGATTTTGATGCACAATTTGACAAATTTTTGCAATGTTTTGGTCAGGTCTGCTTGTTACTGGCTGCCCTGACTCCTCTTCATCAGTGACACTTTTCTCTCACCTCAGAAAAACTTTTGAATCCATTTGTACACTGCCATTTTCTTCATGGCATTATCCCCATAAACTCAGACCAACATATCCCTGATTTCATTTCCACTCTTAACAAGTTTAAGAAGAAATTTACAAATCATTTGTTCATTGCTCTAATTCAAGCTCTAGCATTTTCGCAACAGCATGGAAAAACATGCAACAATAATGAACACCACTCAGCAAGACACCGCCACACGTTGACACAGACATAACTGTGAGACACTGATATAACAGTTACAAAACCTTATTGAGTAGTTTGTACAGCACTTCTAACATAAGCACACAGTGGCAAGTGCATGAACTTAAGTGTCAGACCTCATATATGGCCATAAGGAGGGTGTCCAAAAAGTATACACATTTTAAGAGATATTATCTATGTCTTACTTTTAGAAATTGGATTGACATTATTGTTACTGGTCAAGTGTACCTAGGATATGTGTAACTACACATATCAATTTTACCTGAAATTTGTACATTTTTAGGGAATGATCGATTTTACTTCCAACAAGATCTCTTAGAATGTGTATACATTTTTTGGTACCCCATATATGTGGGATTATGAGTAATTTTTATTTCTTTCGTTATAAATTTTGCATATTCATCAGGCTATCATATATTGCTTTTATCATCAGAAAAAAGGGTTATTAGTAAAAATGCATTGAGAATAACTATGAATATTTACAGAAATTTCTTTTTTTTTTGCAGTTTTTGGCTGGGGCTGGGTTTGAACCCGCCACCTCTGGTATATGGGGCCGGTGCCCTACTCCTTTGAGCCACAGGCACCGCCCTACAGAAATTTCTTAAATGGCTGATGTTCTTATTATACAAAGAACTCACACAAACCCAAACAAAGCCTTAAGACTCTAGCTATAAAGATATCCTTATGTTATCAGTAGCACTTAGATAATTCAAAGATTCAACCAATCCTGCCTAGCTGCCTAGCTGAAAAAAATACACTTTCTTTTACTGAAAGGAAAACTACCCATCTACTTGGAGAGGCCAGATAGCAATGGCTACACCCTTTAGCTCTATCCTTTATATAGAGAATCCTTTGTAAAGCGAAGCCCCTGGTCTGCCTGTGTACACACACATTTTCACACATGCCTGTCTACTCTCTCTCTCTCATACACACACACACACACACATGCACACACACAGTTTTCTAGCTCCTGCCTCCACCTTCACTCCCAGTGAAGAGGTTTCTACTCGCTGTCAGGGCAGCCAGTAACATGGTGGTAGAGTGGTTTCTACCACCATAAGTTATTTTTCTGGATGTTTTTAGGGGGATCTCATATGTGCTCATGAATTAGTCGTGTCAGTATAAGTACATGGCTTTTGTATTTTCTTTCCCCCATCCTTCTCTTCCAGCTTATATCCTCTGGGTGCTCTTGTATGATCTAAGCATTGTTATATTTTCTGGGCATAGCTGACACTTACACTGTGTAGCGCTGCATTTGGAAAGTACTGTACCCTATCCACTGGATACCAGCTGCCTCTACTGGCTCTGCAATTCATGCTAAATAATGATGCTACTTGTATGGAGTTATAATAGTTTCTTTCTGGTAGTAGCTTTTCCAGATATCACTATCTTGTGCCCAGAGCTACTGTTGATATCTTGGAGCTTTGCAACCAAAGTCACAATGGACAGTTGTACATGTTGTACATTCTGAAAAAGATACTTAGCCGAGAGGACAAGGGGGAGTGAGAAATTCAGCCTGTGTTTCCCTGCCAGGCAGTAAGCTTGTGGGGTTGCATCTGTCTCAGAGAAGGGGGTGAATACCTATTTCTGATTCATCTGCCCAGAGAGGGCATTGTCTTCTCACCAAGGTTTGGGGTTGCCTAGAGTAGGTGCCATTTTCTAATTTGTACAAAGACACAGTATAGACTAGCTGTGTTTCTGTCTATAGATGTCAAAGTATATGGTGCTTGGTATGATGTGGCAGAAAATGTCTCTCTCTTTTTGGGGCTATGCTCAAATGTAAGGTCTGTCACTTTGTTCGCTGCTGTATCCCTGACACAAAGTACAGTATCTGGGGCAGAGCAGGTGTTTGATTAATATTTATTTACTGAAAAAAAAATGAATTAATTAGTTGAGTTCCAAGGTAGTCATGCATTTGCCTAATGACAAAATGTTTAGTGTCTCTCTCTCTTTTTTTTTTTTGCAGTTGGCCAGGGTTGGGTTTGAACCCACCACCTCTGGTATATGGGGCCAGTGCCCTACTCCTTTGAGCCACAGGCACCACCCAACAGCTCTTCTCTTTTTTTATAGACTAAAGTAACTTCTCATATGCCTATAAGGCTCAGACATTGACTCTATGGGGCCAGGTCTGGAGATATCCAAATGACAGCCACTATATTCTATTCAGAAATGTCCCTGCCTTCTAGTGACTAAAGCTTTCTTACTCGGCCAGGTTTGTGTACCTGACTGTTTTTCCAGAATAAATTATCTCCCAGGAGGTTCCTTAGTCTTTCAAGATAAATGCATTTCTTACAGGCCTGCCCCACCAGTTTCCCAGCCATGTCCAGACATGTGTGAACACCAGCAACTGACAAAGCTTAGACTCAAGCTAAAACCCTCCTTACCCCCACCCCAACTATACACACATATAACCACATTTAACAGATTCATAACCATTCCCAGGTGCATACATGTCTATTCATGCAGAGCTACACGTTCACACACTTGAACTCACACATACATGTAATCACTTGTACCTACAAAATACAAGCATGCAAGTGCACATTTATGTACATACATGCAAATACAGAGGTGGTATATGTCCTGCACATCTTTCTAACACACTTATAGTTAGTCTCTTGAACAGGATCTTGATTTCATTTTTCAACTCTATGGCAACTCTCCTTTTGATTTTATTCCACCAATTTTTTTGTTTGTTTGTTTTGTTTTTTGTAGAGACAGAGACTTTATCGCCCTCGGTAGAGTGCTGTGGCATCACACAGTTCACAGCAACCTCTAACTCCTGAGCTTAGGCAATTCTCTTGCCTCAGCCTCCCCAGTAGGTGGGACTACAGGTGCCTGCCACAACACCCGGCTATTTTTTTGTTGCAATTTGGCCGGGGCCAGGTTTGACCCTGCTACCCGCCCGCGCTCTACCCACTGAGCCAATCTAAATTCACACATAGCAGGCAGGAATGCCTGAATGGGCATTCCGGAAGGCAGGAATGCCCATCTCTGCCAATCTAAATTCACACATAGCACCACCTAGCAGGGATGAATCTAATCCATTTTAGTCATTTAAGGAGTTTATTTCTCAAAGCTTGTTACCCCTCATATTTGGACTTGATTGCTAACCCCTCAATCAATACTTTCAGGTATCTCCTAGGTCCTTTTTATTTTTGGAGACAGAGTCTCACTATGTCACCCTTGGTAGAGTGCCACCTCAAACTCTTGGGCTTAAGTGATTCTCTTGCCTCTGCCTCCCAAGTGGCTGGGACTACAGGTGCCCGCCACAACGCCCGGCTATTTTTTGGTTGTAGTTGACGTTGTTGTTTGGCAGGCCCCAGCCAGGTTCGAACCCGCCAGCCCCAGTGTATGTGGCTGTTGCCTCTGAGCTATAGGCACTGAACTGGAGTCCTCTTTTTTTGTGTGTTTTTGTTTAAATTTCAGTTAGGAATTTGTGGTTAAACCTCAGCAGTCTTACAGTTGAGGCAAAGAGATGCATCCTAGACATAATGATAAACTAAATAAGAAAGTAGTAAGACAAAGATAATTTATAACAAGGTTTCCAAAATCCAAAAAGGACTGATCTTTGGGGGAATTGAGGCAGAGTTCCTGAATAGAGTATCATTTAAACTAGGCCTTGAAGGATGTAGGGGACTTAGACATGAAAGGACAGAGGCAAGAAATTCCAGAAGGCAGGAATGTTCATTAAGTTCTAGGGTCAAGAAAAAGTAATGAGTATGGAAAACTGTAGTAGTTCAGATGTCTGGAGTGAGTAAGCATGAAGGGGAAAAGTCAGCAGAGGAAGATCATGGAAGGTCTTGTAGCCCTGTTAAGAGGTTTGATCTTTATCTTTAGAAAAGTTGAGAGGAATAAAAGTCTTTTAAGCAAAGGAGTCACACTGGCTTCTAAGTGGAAGGTGGATTGAAAGTGGGCATTGCTGAAGTCAGAAAGACCGATTAGCAAGCTGTGCAAGAACCCAGATTGAATGTGATAAAGACCGGATTTGCAATGTGGAACTGGAAAGAAATGGCCAATTTCAAAAGATATGTAGGAGGTAGGGAGTAGCAAGAGCTAAGGCTGGAGGGTTAGACACAGGTTGGACTTTAAAAGCCATAGGGAACCATTAAAGGGTGTTACATCATTGGAAGCTCTTTGAACAAAAGTGATTTGAGAAGATTGACATTTTACTAAGATCACTCTGGCTGCCATGTAGAGAAGGATTTGGAGGGGGAAAAAGTAGAAGCAACTAAGGAGGATATTACCATCATTAGGCAAGTGATGCCAGAGACCTGGTCTACGGTAGTACCAGTGAAGGGATACACGTGGTGGATTTGAGAGGCATATTACACAGTTGATTTGACAGAATTTGATGACAAAATGTGATGAAAGGCAAGCACTTACCAGGAGATCCCACCATGGGCCAGTGTTGTCTTCTATAAGCTTTAATGACAAAAAAAAAAAAGAAGCAATCACATTTCCTTGGTGAACAGTGACACTGCAGTCTTACTGGCGGGAAGAACACAGGCTTTGTGAAGTGGCCAAAAATATTATTACAAGCACACAGGACATTTTTTTGGAGTCTATGTTCAGATAATGCATTTTGCCTGGTCCCCACCACTCTTCAGAGCACTTTCTCCTCAGCCGGTATAGTGACAACTGATATTTCTAACGCTGGCCCTGCAAGCCTTCAGGCAGAAAAGGAAAACAGCCATGGCAATAGCTCCCTTTAATAAAGTACCATGTGAAGTACCCTGCACATGCCTGCATTTGTTTTCCACACTAAATCCTCTTTCCAAGCTCATGAGACAGAAATTATTATCTTCATTCTCCAGACGAGGAAAATGAGGCTCAGAATGCACAGCTGGGTCACCTAATGGCACAGTTGTTTTGTTTGAACTTCAGGCACGTGCTTTTTCAACTTCTTTAGGGGTTCTCAAACTCAGCTGCACATTCAAATTATCTGGTGAGTATTTTCTCTCTCTCTTTAAACTATTTTATTGAGATGTAATTCACACGGTATAATTTACCCATTTGAAGTATACAATTTGATGGGTTTAATATATTCAGAGATAGATATGACCACTACTACAGTCAATTTTAAAACATTTCTTCAGGCTTGCTTGGTGCCCATAGCACAATGGTTACGGCTCTGGCCACATACATCGAAGTTGGTGGGTTCGAACTCAGCCCAATCCAGCTAACCAACAATGACAACTGCAACACAAAATAGCCATGCATTGTGGTGGGCGCCTATAGTCCCAACGACTTAGGAGGCTGAAGCAAGAGAATCGCTTAAGACCAAGAGTTTGAGATTGCTGTGAGCTGTGAAGCCATGGCCCTCTAGTGAGGGTGGCATAGTGAAAGTCTGTCTCAAAAAAAAAAAAAAAAAAGTGCTCCAGGTAAGACTTGAACTCACAGCCCGTATCACTCCACTTACACTCTTGTATTAGTACCATGCACTAACCTATTGATCAGCAGAATACTTCAGTTATTCATGGCCACGTGACCTCACCAGATAGCTCCACCTTGTGTTCCATATGCAAATAAGAAGTAAAATTTAAAAAAAAATAGCTGGGTGTTGTGGTGGGCGCCTATAGTCCCAGCTACTTGGGAGGCTGAGGCAAGAGAATTGCTTAAGCCCAAGAGTTTGAGGTTTCTTGAGCTGTGATGCCAGGGCACTCTACTAAGGGTGACATGGTAAGGCTCTATCTCAAAAAAAAAAAATTACAAAATAAAATATTTCTTCACATTAGAAAGGAGTACTATACCCATTAGCTATCACCTTGATATCCTCCATGGCCTACACCCAGCCTAAGCAGTCACTTATCTACTTATTGTCTCCATAGATTTCCCTATGGTGGACTTTCACATGAATGGAATCATACAATATCCCGACTTTTATGGTTGGCTTCTTTCATTTATCACAGTGATATGCAACTGGTATGCCACAGCACACTGGTGTGCTGTGAGAAGATTTTAAGAAGCCATGAAAAATTTTAAAGTTCATTAATTAAATTATTTTCAAAAGACGTTTCAAGCACAGTAAGTATATTCTTTTCTTTTTTTTGCTCTTTTTTGTTGTTGTTGCCCCCACTAGAGTGCTATGGCATCATAGCTCACAGCAACCTCAAACTCTTGGGCTCAAGTGATTCTCTTGCCTCAGCCTCCCAAGTAACTTGGACTACAGGTGCCCGCCACAATGTCTGGCTATTTTTAGAGACGAGGTCTGGCTCTGGTTCAGGCTGGTCTCGAACCTGTGAGCTCAGGCAATCTACCTGCCTCGGCCTCCCAAGCGCTGGGATTACAGGCGTGAGCTACCATGCCCAGTCCTAATCTTTTTTTTTTTTGTTTGTTTTCTTTTGATCAACACAATGTAAGTGTGACATGGAAGTTTAACTATAGATTTAAGTGTGCCATGAGATAAATGAGGTTGAAAAACACTGACTTAGCATGTTTTTCAAGTTCATCCAAATTGTAGTATGCAATAGAAATTGTTCCTTTATATGGCCAAACAGTATTCCACTGTACGTATATACCAAATTTTGTTTAGCTCTTCATCCCTTGATAGATTTTAAGTTGTTTTCACCTTTTGACTGTTATGAATAACATTGCTGCTATAAACCACTCTTGTACATGTTTTTGTTCAACATACGTATTCAGTTGTCTTGGGTATATACCTCAGAATGGAATCACTGGGTCATATGGCATTTCTATATCTAACCATTTGAAGAACTGCTGGACTGTTTTATCCAGGGAGTTTTTAGAATTTGCTAATGCCCTGCTCATCACCTATCCCACAGTGCCAAACAAATGACTCATACTTTCTGGGGTTAAGCCCCAATTGATTCCAATTACCTGCCACTCAAGTAGATTCTGTCACATGCTCTGCCTTGAGCACCATTGCACTACACCATGAGCTCAGTCATAGTTGGTACACGACACTACTTAACATTAGCTATTTCTGAAGAATTGTCAACTAGAGGCCAGTGATGCTTCAGTATTTATTCATTACCTAAGCCAACAACCCTAGTGACTACAATTCTGGGGAGAGTAGATTTGACCAGAAATTTCAAGATTTGTAGCTCTCTTTTCTGTCGCCAAGGCTAATCTTTAGAGGAGGAAGGCAAGACAGCAAACATCAGGCTGTATTTTCAATGTGCTAAGAAGGTTTTACTTCCATACACTGTTTGTCACATTACCTAGAATAACACCATGAACAATTCCTTCATTTGGGTCTGGAGAGATTATGGGTTTTCAAAAGTTCCTCAAGAAACTGAAAAGCTCCCTGGTAAAAAGGAAGTTGATAAGGCTGGGTGCCTATAACACAGTGGTTACGGGCGCAGCCACATGCACCGAGGGTGGTGGCTTTGAACCCAGCCTGGGCCAGCTAAAAAGAAGTTGACAAGAAGAGAGAGAACCAGGTGGAGACATGACTTCTAGAGGTAAAAGGAGGGGAAATAGACAGGGATGATTGTTTGCCTTTTCTCAGCCCCTTTCTTCCCCCAGGCTGTTCCACCTTCCCACATTTCTGGAGGGTGAGATACGTTCTGACTTGGTCAGTAAGGGACACCTAGGGCCTAGATGGAATGTGAGGGTGGGGGTGGGGGTGGGGCTGGATGCAGCAGAGTCAGAAAAACACATCCTGGATTTCATCATTCCACCCAAGGAGAAGCCCTCCTTGTCTGGCTCAGCTCAGTGCCTGGAGATTTACAGTTGAATATTCTCAAAATATTTTCAGGAGTATGTTTACAGCAAAACACACTGAATCAATTGCTAATTATGAAGTCTAAGTTCACTTCATATTGCTTCCAGGCCTTTGTTTTGGTGACCCTTCTTCTCAACTTGTTTCAAAGGAGAAAATGCTGCACTATCAAAAATTCAGACATTTTTCATTTTCAATGTGTGGTTTGTAGTTCAGATATGCACAAGATGCTTTCATAAACATTGGTTATGGCTGGGTGTGGTGGTTCGTGCCCATAATCCTAGCACTCTGGGAGGTCAAGGTGGGTGGACTGCCTGAGCTCAGGAGTTTAAGAATGGCCTGAGCAAGAGCAAGACCCCCATCTCTAAAAATAGCCAGGGTATTGTGTAGGGCACCTGTAGTCCCAACTATTTGGGAGGCTCAGGCAAGAGAATCGCTTGAGCCCAAGAATTTGAGGTTGCTGTGAGCTGTGATGCCGTAGCACTCTACCGAGGGTGACAAAGTGAGGCTCTGCCTCTAAAAAAAAAAAAAAAAAAGAAAAAAAAATATCCTTGTTAAGATAGAATTCTTGATCTTTTCCTTCCATCCAACCTCCCTTCTAGTCTTCTCCATCTCAGTTATTGGCACCACCCAGTGGTTGAACCCCAAACCTGAGTCATTCTTAACTCTTGTCTTTCCCCCTCACATCCTAATCCATGAGTTGGGCCTGTCAATTCTACCACAATTATATAGTCTATATCCTTCAGTTTCTCTTCATCTCCCTTGCCTCCAGTCTAGTGCAGACCACATGGATGGACTGAGAAGAAAATGCTTCATAAAGAGATGGCATTTGAATCGAACCTTTAAAAAGATGGAGCTTTTTTTTTTTTTTTTTACAGTAGCCTATGCAATCCTGGTGAGAGGTATAGTAGCCTCAGATTCTGAGGGTAGTTGAGTGAGTGGAGCTTTTTAAATGGGCAGAAATCTACTTCTTCTTCCTTTTCTTTTCTTTCCTTTCCCAATCATTAGTCTCCAAGCCATAATGAGGCAAGGTGCATGCAAAGCAGCTTGGAGATAGGAGTTAGAGCCTGAGCAGAGTGAGAAGAGTGTCCCCGCAGAACCTGAGCAAGGTGTGCAGACTCCAAGAAAGATGGGGGTCAGAGTCTCAGCAGTGTGAGCATGGTGTCCACACATAGGAGCTCAGCATGGGGTGTCAGAACCCAAAAAGGTAAAGAGGTTGTTGCCCATTCCTGGGTGAGGAAGGTTCCCATGGAGGGGCAGCCTGGTGTGGGATATTGAAGTCCAAACAGAGTAAGGAAGAAGTCCATAAAATATTAAATAACACAAAGAGGAAAGGAGGCTGACAGATGCTGCCTTATCCAAGTAATCAAAGAGAACATCATTAGTAATAGAAGACGTTGAAATCATGTACCCCACCGATGGGAAGCAATGAGCAGACCAAAGCATCACTTCTATGATAATCATGAAAAAAAAAAAGACATAACCTGAACCTAAGTACAAGGAAATGTTAGATTAAACTCAAATGGGGCACATTCTTGTTTTTTTTATTTTTCACTTTGTTGCCCTGGGTAGAGTGCTGTGGCATCACAACTCACAGCAACCTCAAACTCTTGGGCTTAAGCAATTCTCTTGCCTCAGCCTCCCAAGGAGCTGAGACTAGAGGCGCCCACCACAACACCCCACTGTTTTTTGGTTGTAGTTGTCATTGTTGTTTGGCAGGCCCGTGCTGGGTTCAAACCTTCCAGTTCCAGTGTATGTGGCTGGCGCCCTAACCACTGAGCTATAGGCACCAAGCCAAATAGGGCACTTTCTATATAATAACTGGTCTGTAATTTTTAAATGTATCCAATTATTAGATTTAACAATTTTTTTAAAACTTGGAAAATAATTGTAACAGATATGATAGACAAGGAGCTAAGAGTTTTATTTTTTGTTTTTTGGAGATAGTCTCACTATATCACCCTCAGTAGAGTGCTATGGCGTTACAGCTCACAGCAACCTCAAACTCTTGGGCTTAAGCGATTCTCTTGCCTCAGCCTCCCAAGTATCTGGGACTACGGGTGCCTGCCACAATGCCCAGCTATTTTTTGGTTGTAGTTGTCATTGTTGTTTGGCAGCCCCAGGCTGGATTTGAACCTGCCAGCTCCAGTGTATGTGGCTGGCACCTTAGCCGCCGAGCTACAGGTGCCAAGCCAGGCTAAGAGCTTTAATGTATTCTTTTAAATCATACACATTGAGAGGAAAAACTTAAAACCTCAAGAAAAGCAATTGCTTCGTACTCATTTGAGGACTTCGATTTCTCCCACAAATCAAGCACCCCTCACTTATAGTCTATAAGTTCTGCCTCTCTTAACTGACCCTTTACCTTCATATTCATTACCTTTACCCTAGTTTGGGCCTTTTAAATACTTTGTTGGGGCTATTTTAAGAGTCTACCCCATGGTTTGCTTCTCATAGCAAACCTTCCTTCATCTGGTACCCAGAGTGAAAATGTCACAGCATGAAACTGTTTCCTGGCTC
This sequence comes from Nycticebus coucang, assembly GCF_027406575.1. NCBI lineage: Eukaryota > Metazoa > Chordata > Mammalia > Primates > Lorisidae > Nycticebus > Nycticebus coucang. The sequence continues at coordinate 159,774,455 of NC_069804.1, read as the reverse complement.
TCAATTGCCTGCAGGGTAAAGTTCACTTTCCTTAGTGAAGGTGGACTTTTGCACTTTGAACCTTATCTTTTGGTTTGCTCAATCTCCTCTTCAAAGCGTGAGTCGTATCACACTACTTAGTGGAACCCAATGTGCACTCCAGTTGTATGCTTTTACTTAAACCTTTTTGCCTGCCTGGACTGCTTCTCCGTCTCTACCCCAACTACTTAGAAAAGGCTCAGGGCCAGATCTCTTGTCTGAAGATGAGATAGAAGTGGACCTCTGCGAAAGCTTACTCTTCAGGAACGTTCCAGCAGATATGCTGTTCGTCAGTTACCCCCTTTGCATCTGGACTCTGGAGCATTATGGCACAGTGATGCTGGATCCCTTCCAGGAGCTGCAGGGCAAAGACAACTTCTGTGGTGGACTCTTCCGGATGTGTGTCAGTTCCGGGTGAGGCTATGAGGCTGCCAAGTTCTCAGGCTGGATCTCTTGCTGGCAGACTGACAGTTTCTCCAGGCCCTGAGTGCCAGCATTGTGAAGTATTCTGCTGGGGGGTTCCAGTTCCCCCCAGTTCCACAAAAAGTTAGACCTTCCCTTGTCTTCGGGCCTGACTCAAAAGCAGATGGGTGAACAGGACTGTTTTCACTCCATTGGCTCCTGGGCACAGTCCCCAACTTGCAAGGGGCTTCTTTTTCTAAAAACTTATAAAATGCACTCTTGCTCTCTGCCCCTCACTCCCTCTTTCTCTCTCTCTCTCTCTCTCCCTCTGAATTTGCTCAATCAACCAATATTTATTGACCGAGAACTATACATCAAGCACTTTACAAAATACCAAGGACACAGCAGTGTACAAAACAGGGAGAAACACAAAAAAACTGCACTGCCTTATTTTAGCCCAAAGTCCAGTATGGGAGAAAGACATTAAATAGAAAAACCTACAAATATTTAATTAATGGCAGTTTTAAAACAATGACAGAAAAGCTTGATAGTTGTGTGGCACTGTGAAGTCAAGCAGGATAAGGCCTGAACAAAACTGATTGAACACAATAATTAGGAGGCTATTACAGGAAATGTGTGAAGGCAGAAGCTTGACACTACTAAGATTTGAAAGATTTCTACAATTTAAGTAAGATATTTACTCCATGGGTAAATAAACCTTTCTTTCAAAAATAAAATTTCAAAAAATAAAAAATAAAATTTCAGTTTGAAAATAAATACACAAGTATGTGCCTGGTGGAGAAATGGTGATCCCTGGATTTTTGCAGAGCTAGTGAGCGTTTCAGAGGTCAAGTGATTACTCAAGACTAGCACTTTGTCTTTATCCACCCTCTCTGTAGAGCTACACACTCCCACAACTGCAAGATGGACTTCCCTCTACTGTCTGCTTTCCCTATCCCTGTCTATGTTTTAAAATCTCTGTCTCCATCAAGCTGCTTCCATCTCCTATAGGGTCTTGCTGGTCCTTTCTCTTTCTCTGTGATCCCCAACTCCCATGCCCCATCTTGCTTCCTTCCCCTCATCTGAGCCTTGAAATTATGGTGCTAAGTGCAAATGTCAGGCACAAAAGCCACATATTATAGGTGCATAATGCCATTTATATGAAATATCTAGTATAGGCAAATTGATGGCAAAACACAGTAGACTAGAAATTACCTGGGACTTGGAGAAATGGGGAGTTATTGCCTGCTGGTTACGGAGCTTCTGTTTGAGATGACCTCAGGTGTGTTTGTTAAATTTATTGAATAGTGGTTTTATGTTTCTACTTTGCAATTAAAAAAAGGTGAGTAGAACACTATTTTAATTTTTCAAAAATTACATTGTTCTTTCCTTATGTATGGCCTTTATTTCCTCCTGTAAATACTTGGCCTTTTATAACAGTCTGTTGGGATTTGGATCCTGATTCTTTCCTTTGGAAATAGTCCAAAAAGAACATGTGTAAAGCATGAAGCTCTCACCTGGTTTCTAGGTCCTCTGCCATGAACCACTTGGAAGTGATTTCTGGAAATCCACAGACTATAACCCTGATATCTCAGGACTGATCAGAGGGAGCTTGAGGGTAAGTCAAAGAAGCCAGTGGACTAAGCCCACATTCTAGTTTTCAAGGCTGTGCAGACATCAAAAATTCTGTCTTCTTTGGATCCCAGACACTGTTTTCTGTAATTGGAACATTTATCTCTATCAGTGTTCATAGACGGGGATCTTGTATCTCCTCAGGGAATATTGATAATTCATTTCCTGGTGTTGAACTTCACATCTTTGGAAATACTCCCTGTATTGGTAAATAGGATTGAAGAGTATTTTGCAAGTCCTGTTCACATGAGTTCCTATGGGTCCAAGGAAGTGCTGGTTCCTTAGTAAATAACAGCCAAGGGTTGAAGTGGTTAGTTTTCTCTCCGTGGGCATAGATTTTGCTCTTAATATTGTTTAGTTAGGGAATGGATGAAGTTTCTAAGGACCCTTCCAGTTCTGATATTCATGGTTTTGTAAATGTTGAGTATATCTGCTGGCCAGCCCTACTCATACACAAAACACTCAGCGTGTGGTCTACCACCAGCACGTCAACTTCTTTATAATTTGCCCGTACTTGCAATCCAGGTCTTTCTGTTTTTTCCTTGCCTTGCCTTGCTACCTATATGTCCTTCCCCAACTCTTCCCACAAGTTCTCACCACCCAAGACTGTTTAGTTCAGTTTCACTGGTTACCTCTATTGTTCCTTTCTTAGTTTTCATCTTCAGGTCCTCTATAGCAGTTGACATTATTGAACATTCTTCCCCTTCCTTTTTGAAACTCTTTCATATTTTGGAATCCTCATGATATTGGCTATTTTCTTTTGTCTTCATGCTTTCAAATTCTGAAAGTTTATCCCTTCAAGGGCTTCCATTATTGCTTCAATGTGTCTGTAGTCTAGCCCTCTCCCATGAGTAAGCTCTCATGTCTTACTTTCTTATACACATCTCCGTCTGGATATCACAAAGATTCTTCTAACTCCTTAAACTTCAAACAGAACTCACCAACTCCATTTTATGCCCTACTCCCCACTTCTTTCTTATATTCCCTGTTTTGATTAATGGGCCAATTTTCTTCTAGCCATTTAGACTCAAAAACTCCAGATCATCTGACTCATGCTCTCCTCCCCAATCAACAGTGAATTTCATCACAATGTAACAATCTAACAGTAGAGGCCATCTCCAATGTGCTTTGTGTTTGCCTCTTTCCCTCCACCCCCACTGCCACTGCTTGATTAGGCCTGTGTTGCCATTAGATTATTACAATAGTCTCACTGTGTCTCTGCTTCCTGTACTCCAAACCACAATTTTTTGCTATAATAGTCTTCGGATCCCATCCTTCCCCTGCTCAAAAGTTGTAATACCCTTGTTACAGTAGTATTCAACATATGTGACTGCTCTGCTCAAAAGCCTTCAGTTCTTCCTCCTGGACCGACAAACTAAATACAGCCTCTTTGTTCTAACATTCAAACCCTTCTTCAAATGACTCCAACCTTTCATTTACAGCCTCACCTTCTACTGCTGTCATTTTGGACATTAAGCTCCAATCAAACAAGATAACACGTTCTGCCCATTTCAATCTCCAGGCCTTTGTTCTTGTTCTTCTCCCTATCTAAAATATCCTCCCTACAACTCATCTGCCCTAGAAAAATTCTTGTCATGCTTCAAAGCCCATTTCAATTATCCACTTTTCTGTGGAATTTTTCCTTGATCCCTTAACCAGATATGTGCTTTGCTCTTCTATATTTCTTGGATCTTTCCTTGCATAGAATCTATTACATTTGTGGCTGAGACCACCACTTGTTGTACAATATCAGATCTCCCTTTATTCCTTAGTGATAAAACTGCATTTTTAACGTAGGTCTATGACCATGTCGAATAAAGACTGCATTTCCCAGCTTCCCTAGCAGATAGATTTGGCCCTGTGAATAAATTATGACCAATGGGCTATAAGCAAGAGTGGTATAGGCAACTTCTGGGACGTGTCCTTCAAGGTAAAAGGGAATGTTTTTCTTCTTCTCTTCCTCATTGCTACTGGCCAGAACAGGAAAAAAAATGGCTGGAGCAATAAATGTCATCTTGGACCAAAAAGTGACTTTGCAAATGAAAGCTATCTGTGTCATAGCAACAAGAGAGAAATAACTTGATCTCCAACTCCCTGGGTTTGGTTACCACCTCTATGTTGATGATTTTCCATTCTGTATAAATAGAACAGACCTCTGTTCTGAGCTCCAGTTCTTTATTTACTGCTCCCTCATTTCCATTTCCATCTATATGCCTGTCACTACGAAACATCATGCCCCAGTTTTGGACTGTTGCACTTGGGAATTATTGAACATGAAAGAGATACAAACTTCTATATCTGAGGATTTTTCTGTTGCTCAAACAGCCTACTTCTGAATAATCCACTGTCCTGTCTTGTAGATGATGTCTTTCCTTAATCCCTATTTGACTTGTAAGGAGGTATTTTTTAATGTGTCATATAAAGGAAGATCAGCCCAAGATATTCTCTCATTAGTCTGGCAGAGGGTGAGTCTGCTTCGTGGACCCCTCTGAACTGAGATTGCTGACCAAAATGCGCTTGTCTTCATATGACTTCCAGTTTCTAACACCAAAGGCCATTTCTGAGGTCCAAGAAGACCAATACTTTTGATCATAATGAGACTATATTAGAAGAAGTGATTTCATTTCACTCATTTCCACTTATGTGTTAGTCCCAAGGAGAGGCTCTAGAGTATAATGGGTAAGGATACAGCACCTACTTCATGCAGTTGCAATGAAAATCAAAGGAGAAAGCAATTTTCCTGTAATTAACCCTTACTTCATAATTTTAAAATACAATATTTTCATTTGTTTGGGGTTTTGGTACAAATCCCAGTTCTATCATCTCCTAGCTATGTGAAGGAGAGCTACATAACCTTTTCATGCTTTAATTTCCTCAGTTCTCATGCAGTGATAATAATGTTGCACAGCATAGAATTGTTGTGAGGATTAAACAAATTAACACACATAAGCACAGTGAATGAGGCCTGGCACATGTCAGTGCCTGTTATTAGTAAATATTATAATTATTAACTTTATTACCTACTAAAGGTATAATGGTGAACAAAATAGGCATTTCCCCTGTCCTCATGGATCTTACGGTCTATGACAGAGGGCAGCCATTAAGCTATAGTTAAATGATGTTTAAGGGGCTTATGAGCATGCATAAAAGAGAAATCAGGTAAGGCGTATATGCACCAGAGACATTCAAGTAATGACATAGAGATTGAATAATTTAGCCTGGGGAAGAGGGCTAAAGCAAAGAGGAGGGACAGAGAACCTGGGAGTTTTGGTGGTCTCAGGTTGGGCTGCAGTGCTCAGGCTGCTGCACAACATTCCTAGCAGGAATTGAGGCTGCCTACAGGGAAGGACAGCAGGTGCTCCCCAATTGATAGAAAAGAGCCTTAAGGGCCAGGGGAGAGAGAATACCACAGACTACCACCGATTGGCCTTCAGATACAAGTCTTCTGATCTCCCGAGAAATTGTGAAGGAGAATGGCATAGGGCTGCGGGGAGGTGACTGCTGGGGGATACATTTGTTAAGGCAGGTTAAGGCATCCATAACAATGTTCTGCAAAGAAGAGTTAAGGCAGGATCACACAAAACTGGCCAGATTGCCTTTGCAGTTGAATTTTTAAAGAAGCTCCTTGAATACTTAAGAAATCATGCTTGCTGTACATATGTGAAGGGTTGAGTCAAGAGACCTCAAATGCTCAAATGTATTCTTGGCATGTACAACCTTAAATTAGAGGGGCTAAATAAAGCTGTGGCCTGCCCTTTCTGAAAGTTTGCCAACCACTGATATAGATCACGTGGGACATGGGGCCTCATCTGGGCTGATCTTAGGACAGATGTTAGAACTTGCTTTCTCGCTGAAATCTCTGACAACAGCCCTAATTTTTAGTCCCGTATCTCTTTCTCAAAGACAAAGTACTTGGGGGCCCTCAGGGAGAATAGGCTTAGTCCTCAGCAGGCTAAAGTGTTCCTTATTTAGAAAATGAATGATTTCTGCCCCCAGGCAGCTTGTCCCAAATTGTTCTCTCCCTCTGCATAGACCCAGTCATCTTCCTGGCTTTTTAGAGGTACCCTTTGACTTTTAAGCAACATCTAAAGGTTAGATTGGCATCAGTAAACATTTCAGACCTACCAAGCAGCTCAAAGTCGTGCTCTACATCACCTTGTTTGGAAACATCACCATCTGGTGGATTTCACTGTATCTGCTCTCAAAGACCTGGCTGTGTTTTGCCAGTTGAGAGCATCCATAACTTCTGGGGTATTTCAGCCTTTCATTGACTTTAAGGTTGGTGTTTGAAGACACCGGAGTTGGGGAACAAATAAAAGAGAAGATATTATGCTTCATGCTTCTAAGCTGAAATCCTGGCACAGTCAGGTGGATATGTGCACGTTGGTTGCCTTTTCTCAACAGCACAATGTGCCCTCATTCTCCTTCTCCTAGAGTTTCCTTGTACCTCTGAGAACCTGAATTGCCTCTGCAAAGACCAAAAGGGTATAAAGGAACTAATAAATTGCTGTCATTTCCTTCATAGCTGATTGAAATTCAATCTCTGGAATCTGACAGGAGGCAAGACTGCCCTCCTTCAAATGCAGGCCCTCCCTGGCATGGTCAATCCCAGGGACCTCAGGTCAAATGACCCCATACATAGCCCAGCCCACGTGTGCACTGTGAATCCACACTGTTCTTGCTCTTTTTTTAGCTAACGTGTTAGTAAAACTTTCTTTTTTTTTTTTTTTTTGTAGAGACAGAGTCTCACTTTATGGCCCTCCGTAGAGTGCCGTGGCCTCACACAGCTCATAGCAACCTCCAACTCCTGGGCTTAAGCGATTCTCTTGCCTCAGCCTCCTGAGTAGTTGGGACTACAGGCGCCCGCCACAACGCCCGGCTATTTTTTGGTTGCAGTTTGGCCGGGGCTGGGTTTGAACCCGCCACCCTCGATATATGGGGCCGACGCCTTACCGACTGAGCCACAGGCGCCGCCCAGTAAAAATTTCTTAAACACTGCTTTTTATTGGTAGCAGTGTAGGGAACAAAAACATAGACATGTTCAGTTTTAAAAGAGAGTATCTGTTCAAGTAAAAAAAATCCCTGTGCTTTGGAGTTAAACAGACTATGATTCAAATCTTAGCATTTCCAAATATTGACTGCATGGATGAATTACAGACACACCTCCAGTCGAGCCCTACTACTTCTGCTCTTGGCCTTTAATTTCCTTATCTGTAGCATCAGATGATCATAGCATGCACTTTATGCAGTTGCAATGAAATTCAAATGAGAAAGCAATTTTCCTGGAAAAAACCTGCACTTCATAATTTTAAAATACAATATTTTAATTTATTTGGAGCATTGGTGCAATTTTGACCATAAAAGAGTTCACATCTCTTTCATGCTGTATAAGCCCAAAGTCTCTACTCAGAACTGATTCATACTTTAAATGATGTTCTCCAAAGGGGGAAAAATAATCTACTTATTATCCAGTGAAAGAAGTCTTTAAGACTCCAAAGGATTATTTTTAAATTATGGATCTATTTTAGATCTAATTATATCATTAGATATATATCAAATTCTATTTAATTATATCATTTGTTTATATTGTTTAGAATGGTCTTTCTCAAATTTCATTATATTCTAGGCAGCAGAGTTCTTTTTTCAAATGAGTTCGCAGTTGGAAACCTCAATATATTGAATAAATAAAAGGCGCAGAAGTTGGAGCTGAGGCTGGAGCTGGAGAAAGAGAAACAGGACTCCATGTGATTCCCGGTAGAATGTAAACTCCAGAACAGTAGGTATTTTGCATTTTCTGCTCACTGCTGCAACCCCAGTGTCATTAACATTGCCTCCCATTGACAGGACTCAATATATAGTTTTGAATGAATGGCGGATGAATAGCATATAAAAAAGGCTGGTACATAATAGGCACCCAAGAAAATCTTAATGCCTCTTACCTAACTAACCCCCCTCCCACCCCTTAGAAAGTCAAGTGACATGATGAGAATGAAAACTTCAACCTGGGAGAAGAATCATACTCTCCCTGGTCACATAACCTACCTTGTCATCCCTCTTGCCTTCTAAGACCTCTCTTAAGAAGGTCAAGAGTGTAACGGGAGATTGGCTGTGTAGGGAGCAAAGAGACACTAGGTAGAGTGACTTTGGTCTTCTAACTCCTTCTCCACCTTCTCAAACACCTCCAAACAAATAATACAGCTTGCATAAATAAAAACTGAGGGCTGGGCACTTGTAGCTCAGAGACTAGGGGGCCAGCCACATACACCGCAGCTGGCGGGTTCAAATCCAGCCCAGGCCTGCCAAACAACAATGACAACTACAACCAAAAAAAGAAAAAATACCCAGGCCTTGTGGCAGGCACCTGTATTCCCAGCTACTTGGGAGGCTGAAGCAAGAGAATCACTTAAGCCTAAGAGTTTGAAGTTGCTGTGAGCTGTGATGCTACAGCACTCTACCCAAGGCGACAGCTTGAGACTCTGTTTCAAAAAAAAAAAAAAAATCAAAACTGAGCACCTGGTGCAAAACAAATATGTGCCACAATTAAGCAAACACCCTCTTTAATAATAGCATATCAGCAAGAAAAGAGGCAGTATATTTAGGTCTGTAGCCAACAAGTCAAATTCAAGACTTAGATAATTAAAGTTAACAGACAACTTGGTGGAAAAGAACAAATGCAAACATTGGAATCTACAAGACCCATTTGTTAATATTCTCAGCTATCTCTTTTCTTTTTTTTTTTTTTCAGCTATCTCTTTTCTTAGAGTTTCATAGTTCTCTTTACCCCATTTCCAGGTTTACTAGTTATTAGTTGGGTGCCTATTGGGAAAGACATCCCTGAACCTCACTTTTTCCATCTCCAAAACAATTACTATTCATTATCTTATTAAAATATTACCTATATCATAGGCTTGTATGAAAATTAAATGAACTATTAGTTAACTGATTAGCAAAATACCTAGCACATTATGAATAGTCAACAAAAGTTCATCGTCTCTGCTCTTTAAAAAGTTGTAAGTATTGGCCACTAAAAGGAAAACATATTGGAAGACCGTTTGAGGGTTTCTTATAAAACTAAACATACTCTTAACATATAATCCAGCAATCACAGTCTTTGATATTTACCCAAAGGGTTTAAAAATGTATGTCTAATCCCAAACCTGTACATGAATGTTTACAGCAGCTTTTATTTTGAGACAGTCTCAGTATGTCGCCCTCGGTAGAGTGTTGTGGCATCACAGCTCACAGCAACCTCAAACTTTGAACTTTTGGACTTAAGTGAAAGCGATTCTCTTGCCTCAGCCTCCCAAGTATCTGGGACTACAGGCGCCTGCCACAATGCCCGGCTACTTTTTTGTTACAGTTTTCATTGTTGTTTAGCTGGCCCAGGCTGGGTTTGAACCTGCCAGCCTGTATGTATGTGGCTGGCACTGTAACCACTGTGCTACGGGTGCCTAGCTGTTTACAGCAGCTTTATTCTAACTGTCCAAACTTGCAAGCAGCCAAGACATCTTTCAGCAGGTTAATGGGTAAATAAACTGTAATACTTTCAGACAATATAGTATTATTCAGTGCTAAAAAGAAATGAGCTATCAATCTATGCAAAGACATGGAAGAACCTCAAATGCATAGTACTGAGTGAACGAAGCCAATTTGACAAGTCTACATACTGTATGACTCCAATTATATGACATTCTGGAAAAGGCAAGAAACTATAGAGACAATAAAAAGTCATTGACTACCAGGGGTTGCTAAGGGGATGAGTAGGCGGGGCACAGAGGCTTTTTATAGAAATGAAACTGAATGATACTACAATGATGGATACATGCCAGTATCCATTTGTCCAAACCCATAGAATGTACAACAGCAGGAGTGAACACAAATGTAAACTATGGGCTTTGGGTAATTGTAATGTAGGCTCATCAATTTTAATAAATGTACTACTTTAGTACAAGCTGTTTATAATGAAGGAGGCTATGCATGTGTGGGATAGAGGGTACATAGGAAATCTCTGTGCCTTCCTCTTAATTTTGCTGTGAAACTCAAACTGCTCTTAAAAAACACTTTTTTAATAAAGCAAAATACATAGAAACTGGAAAGATGGACACATACAAATATCAATAGGTATCTGAAGGGAATCTAGGCAGAGCAATGACAATGTTTGCTACCCAGAGCACATTATCCCTATTTTAAAGGTAAAGGAACAGGCTCAGAGAGCAATCTATCAAAAGCCACACAGGGAGGTTTTGGTGGAGGGAGGGTAATGGGTGGGGCCACATCTATGGTGCATCTTAGAACGGGTACAGGCGATTGCACTAATGTACACAGCTTTGATTTAACAATAAAAAAAAAAGCCACACAGTTATTGTGTTAGGACTAGAACTCATGCATTATAGGTATTAATTTGTTGTCTCCCTAGCATCTATTGCTCCCGATCTCCTACCAAATAAGACCCAACTATGTATCTAGGGTGGGCATGGATGGCCCAAGTTCATCAGTACATTCCATGCCTATGACTTCAGTGATTATGAATCAATTCAGACAAATAAAGGCTAAAGTTTGGAGGAAACAAACTCCCCTTCCCTGTTGGCAGCTACCTTAGGAATATAATTGGAGAGTCTGATAAAAATGGCATCAGCACCATGGAAATAAGACACAAGATACAGAAAGAGAGAAAGTAAATCTTTGTTTCCTAGGACCCTTGAACAAATACTGTTTGATGTGTATATACCTCTGGACTTTTCCTTATAAAGGAGCTAATACTTTTCCTTTGTTCCTTAACACAGTTTCTGTCAGGCTTTCTGTTGCTTGCAACCAGACACACTAACCAATTCAGCACATTTCTTGATTCCTGGGCTAGTACATTGTCCACAATGACTTTGGCTGGTGTTTCTCTTCTTTTTCAAAGGTTTTTTTTCTTTTTTTTTTTTTTTTTTGAGACAGAGTTTCACTTTGTCGCCCTGGGTAGAGTGCCCTGGCCTAGTGTCATAGCTTACAGCAACCTCAACCTCCTGGACTCAAGCAATTCAGTCTCCCAAGTAGCTGGGACTATAGGGCCCTCTACAACATCTGGCTAGTTTTTTGGGATGGGGTCTTGCTCTTGCTTAGGCTGGTCTTGAATTTGTGAGCTCAAGCAATCCACCCACCTCGGCTTCCCAGAGTGGTAGGATTACAGGCATGAGCCACTGTGCCTGGCCCTTCCTTCAAAGGTTTTCCATAAGCCTCTGACTTGATGTAATTTTAGTTAAAATTCAAAATCTCTTGATTACTGCTTTTGACTAGAGGAGATGACGAAGTAACAAGGATGTTGAACAATTCAAGCATTTGCCTTCTATTATTTTAGCAATTTTTTTAAAAAGTCAAGCTTATTGAGGTAAAATACATCTGTGGAAAAATGCATCAATTCTAAAAATGCAGTTTGATGAGTTATTGCAAATACATAGCCACCAATACAATTAACATATAGAATATTGGTATCATCTCTAAATATTCCCTTTTGGTTCTTCATGGTCAGTACTCCACATTGCTGGCTCCAGGCAACCAATATTTCATTTTCTATTACTAGCAATTCAATTAATGTTGTATAAATTTTCTTGTAAATGGAACCATAAGTGTATACTCTATTGTGTTAGTTTTTTTATTCAGGCTAATATTTTTAAGATTAATTTATATTGTTGCTCATATAGGTAGTTGATTTCTTTTTGTTGCTGAACAGTATTCTCTTATGGGACATACCACAACTTATTTATCCATTCATCTGTTAATGACATTGGGTTTTTTTTCCATTTTGGAGCTATTTTGAATGAAGCTATTATGCATATCCATGCACAATCTCCATGTGGAAATTATTTCTCCTTCGTAAAGACCTAGAATTGGAATTTCCAGATGGCATATTAAATATATGTTTAACCATATAAAAGTTGCTGAATTTTTGACAGTTTTTCTGTCATTTAATATTCTAATGTATGAGTTGTATGAGAAATATGTTAGACTTCCAGCTACTCTACACCCTTGATAGCACTTGGGAGGGTTGTGTTTGTAATTCACCCATCCTAGTGGATCTAAAATGCCATACCATTGTGGTTTTAATTTGCATTTCCCCAATGATTACATAATGTTAAACACCTTCTCATGTGTTTATTGGTCATTTGTATATTTGTTATAAATTATATGTTCAAAGTTTTCCTATATTTTATTGGATTGTTTTCTTATTATTTCATTGTTAAGAGTTCTTTCTAAATTCTGGATACAAGTCCTTCATCAGATAGAAGTATTGCAAATATTTTCTCCCAGTCTGATGCCTGCCTTTCCATTTTCATTTTTATTTTTACAGCAACAAAGCAAAGGCTAAGTCTTTTTATTTTAAAATAGCATCTTTTGAATAAGTTTTACCTTTATGTTAAATTTAACATTGTTTCCCTATAGAAATTCATGCTTTTTGTGATCTACCAAAGAATTTTTGACTACTCAAAAGTCAGGAAGATGCTCCTCATGGTATTAGCATTTATCAATTTTTGCATACCATACTTTATGGTATTAGTGTCTATTAATTTTTGTATATGGTGTGAAGTAAGGTGCGAAGTTCATTGTTTTCCATATAGATTATCAGTTATTTTAGCACTATTTCTTAAAAATATTATCCTTTTTCTATATTATGCAGTCTTAAAGAAAGATGGAGACTTTACCTCTTTCATGTTTACATGGATTGAGCTGGAACATATTCTTCTTAGTAAAGTATCTCAAGAATGGAAGAAAAAGTATCCAATGTACTCAGCCCTACTATGAAACTAATTTTTGGCTTTCATATGAAAGCTATAACCCAGTTATAACCTAAGAATATGGGGAAGAGGGAGAGGGAGTGGAGGGAGGAAGGAGGATGGGCAGAGGGAGGGTGATTGGTGGGATTACACCTGCGGTGCATCTTACAAGGGTACATGTGAAACTTAGTAAATATAGAATATAAATGTCTTAACACAATAACTAAGAAAATTCCAGGAAGGCTATGTTAACCAGTGTGATGAAAATATGTCAAATGGTCTATGAAACCAGTGTGTGGTGCCCAATGATTGCATTAATGTACACAGCTATGATTTAATAATAAAAAATTACCTTCAAAAGAGAAAAAAAAATTATCCTTTTTCCAGTAAACTGTTTTGGTACCTTGTCAAAAAAATAAATTAAATCAATTGACCATGCATGTAAGGGTTTAATTTTAAATTCTCCATTCTGTTCCCTTAATCTACGTCTAGCCATACGTGAATACCATCTTCATTATTATTTCTTTACAGTAAGTTATGAAACCAGACAATGTAAGTTTCAGAAATTTACAAAGTCCTCTTTCAAAATTGTTTTGGCCATTCTAAGTCCTTTGCATTTCCATAGAAATGTTAGGATCACCTTGTCAATTTCTTAAAGAAAGATCTGCCGAGATTTCATTGAACTTAAATATTGATCCATAGATCAATTAGTGGAAAATTGCATCTGACAATACCGAGTCTTGCAATCTGTGAACATAGAATGTTTCCTCATTTATTTAGATCTCATTTTATACTCTGGTTTCTCTTTAGAACATGTAAATCTCTCACCTTTTGCTATTTAGACCTTATTTCAATAATTTCTATGATATTCTTTAGTTTTCACTGTAGAAATAAAGCACTTTTTTTTGTTAAAACTATTCCTAAATATTGATGCTATTTTTAACGAAATTGTGCTTAAATTTTATTTTTAGGTTTGTCACCATTACTATGTAGAAACTTTTTTTTTTTTTCTTTTTGTATAATGTTCTTGCAGCCTGTGAGCCTCCTAGATATTTTAGGTCTAGCAGTAGTGTAATTGTTGTGAATTCCTACATAGGATTTTCTACATAGATAATTATGTCATCCATGTACAATGACAAGTTTACTTCTTTCTTTTCTATCTAGATTCCTTTAATTTCTCTTATTTATATTTTCTTTTTGCCTTATTGCCCAGCTAGAACCTCAAGTACAATGTTCGATATAAATGGTCAGAGTAGACATTCTTGTTTTAATCTTGACCTTAGAAAGGAAAGCATTCACTATTTCAAAATTAACAATGTTATTGGTCAGGTGTGGTGGTTCACTTCTGTAATCCTAGCACTTTGGGAGGCTGAGATTGGAGGATCACTTGAGGCCAGGAATTTGAGACCAGCCTGAGTAACATAAGGAAATCCTGTCTCTACAAAAAGTTAAAATATTAGCCAGGTGTGATGGTGTGCACCTATAGTCCCAGCTACTGGAGAAGCTAAGGCAGAAGGATCACTTGAGCCCAGGAGTTTGAGGTTGCAGTAAACTGTGATGATGCCCCTGCACTCTGGCCTGGGCAACACAGAAAGATCTTGTCTTGAAAAAAAAAAAGGACTGGCTTGGTGCCTGTATCTCAGTGGTTAGGGTGCTGGCCACATACACTGAGGCTGGTGGGTTCAACCTGGCCCAGGCCAGTAAAACAACAATGACAACTGCAACACAAAAATAGCCAGGCATTGTGCCGGGGGCCTATAGCCCCAGCTACTTGGGAGGCTGAGGCAAGAGAACCACTTAAGCCCAAGAGTTTGAGGTTGCTGTGAGCTGTGACACCACAGCATTCTACCAAGGATGACATAGACATTGCTTTTTTTGAGATTCTGTCTCAAAAATAAAGGACTGTTATTAATTGTAAGTATTTCATAAATGCCTTTCATCAAGTTTAGAAACAATCTTTCTATTCCTAATATGTTGAGAGTTTTAATGAATGAGCATTGAATTTTTGTGTACCTATTGAGGTAATCATATGGTTTATTAGTTTTTTATCATATTGTCAGGGTATATGAATTTATATTGCTGCTTTAGCAATTAACTACAAACGTACTGGCTTGAAACAAGCACAAATTTGATAACTTACAGTTCTGAAGTTCAATACAGATTTCACTGGCCTAAAATCAAGATGTTAGCAAAGCTGTGTTCCTTTCTCAGGGCTCTCCTGGAGAATTTATTTCCTTGCCTGTTATACCTTCTACCTGAATTCCTTGATTCAGGACCCTCTTCCTCCATCTTTCAGCCAACAAAGGTAGGTCCAGTTCTCACATAACATCATTGTGATTCATTTCTCTTTTGTCTCCCTCTTTCACTTTTATAACTTTTTTTTTTTTTAGAGACAGAGCCTCTCTTTGTCACCCTCAGTAGAGTGCCGTGGCATCACAGGTCACAGCAACCTCCAGCTCTTGGGCTTAGAATGTTCTCTTGCCTCAGCCTCCCAAGTAGCTGGGACTACAGTCACATAACATCATTGTGTAAATTGTCTAATTAATTGACATAAATTGGTTTACAATATTCCTTGTATTCATTTAATTTCTGTAGGATGAGAAAAGTGATAGTCTTTTTCATTCCTGATCTTCTCTTTTAATGTGTTCTTCAATTTGGCAAGCATTTATCAATTTTGCCAATATTTTCAAAGAACCAATTTATAGTTTTCTAGATTTTCCCTATTGTTTTTCCATCTATTTCATCACTGATGTTGTATTTTTTTATTATTTCTGTTTTCCTGCTTGCTTTGGTTTTTAGTTTGCTTTACATTTTCTTCTTCTTCTTCTTCCTTTTTTTTTTTTTTGAGACAGAGCCTCAAGCCGTCCCCCTGGGTAGAGTGCCATGGCATCCTAACTCACAGCAACCTCAAACTCCTGGGCTAAAGCGATTCTCTTGCCTCAGCCTCCCAAGTAGCTGGGACCACAGGTGCCCACCATAACACCCGGCTATTTTTTGGTTGCAGTTGTCATTGTTGTTTGGCGGGCCCGGGCTGGATTTGAACATGCCAACTCTGGTGTATGTGGCTGGCACCTTAGCCACTTGAGCCATAGGTGCCGAGCCTGCTTTACATTTTCTTGATTCTTGACATCGAAGTTTAGTTTGAGACATTGCTTCTCTTCTCTCCTTGTCTATCTGTCTCTCTGAGACAGTCTCACTCTGTCACCTGGGCTAGAGTGCAGTGGTGTTAGCCTAGCTCACTGCTACCTCAAACTCCTGGACTCAAGCAATTCTCCTGCCTTAGCCTTCTGACTAGTTGGGACTACACTTGGCTAATTTTTCTAGTTTGAATAAAGACAGGGTCTTGCTTTGGTCAGGCTGGTCTCAAACTCCTGACCTCAAGTGATCTTCTTGCCTCAGCCTCCCACGGTGTTACGATTACAGGCATGGACCATTTCTTCTCTTCTAATGCAAATGTTTAAAGCCATAAATTCCCTTCTAATCATGGCTTTAATTACATTTAATAACTTTGTATATATTGTGTCATTTTCATTCAAATCAAAATATTTACAAATGATTTTTAAATTTTCCCTTTGACCCATCAGTTATTTAGAAGTGTTTCATTTAATTTTCAAATATTTAGACTTTTCCCAGATTACTTTCTGATATGGACCTCTAATTTCATTTTGTTGCACTCATAGAATGTATTAAGTGATTTCAGTCTTTTCAATTTTATTGGCCTAGTACATGATAAATCCTAGAAATGTTTCATATCCAATTAAAATAATGTATATTCTGTAGTCATTGGATGGACTACATAGGGTAAGTGGGTTAACAATGATATTTAAGTACCCTTGCTTATTTTCTGTAAGTAATTGAGAGTAAAATATTGAAATATCTATATTGTTGATTCATCTATTCCTCCTTTCAATTCTGTTAAGATTTTTCTTCAGGTATTTTGAGGCTGTTGTTAAGTGCATGTGTGTTTATAATTGTTATATCTCCTTGATGAATCAAAATTTTTATCAGATAAATTATCTCTCTTTGTTTCCAGTAACATTTCTTTTCTTAATATCTTCTATAGAATATTATCATAATATAGCAAACACCATTTTTATGGTTTCTACTTATGTGGGATGTCATTTTCTGTTATTTTACAAACTTTCATTCTAAGGTGTGTCTCTTGTAGACAGGATACGATTGGGGCTTACTTTTGTTTATCTAGCCTGCTGATCTCTGCCTTTTAAGTGGAATGTTTATTTCATGAACATTTAATGCTCTTACTGACATGATTGGCTCTATGCCTGTCATTTTATTGTATTTTTATATGTCATTTTATTTATGCATGTTTTGCTTCTTCTGCCTTCTTTAGGCTAAATAAATATTTTTGGTGTATAATTTCCAAGCATCTATCATACTGCCTTTACTATGTTATTTTCAGTTTTCTTAATTTTTCTCTGGAATTTACAATATACATTTTATCTTATTATAATCTGTTTCAGAATAATGCTAACAATTTGAGGAAAATTCAAAACTTTACTCAAACATGTTTCCTTTTCCTCTACCTTCCTTTTTGCTACCATTGTCATATATTATATTTATATATGCTATAAACCTAATGATATAGTGTTACATTTATTGGTTTATGTAACAGTGTGTCTCTTTAAAAAAATAAATAAAAAAATAAATAAAAAAATAAATAGAAAATTGAGCAGAAATATACTTACGGAAACTTTTGTATTTACTAACATATTTAACATTTCCAAAACTTTCTTCCTGAGGATTCAAGTTATCATCCATTGTCACTTTCTTTCAGCTTAATAACTTCTTTTAGAATTTCTTATTAGGCAGACCAGCAACCAACAAATTCTTTCAGTCTTTATTTATTTGGGAATGTCTTTATTCTACTTTCATTTTCTAAAGATAATTTTCCTGCATAGAGGATAGTTAATAGATTCTCACTCTCTTCTATCCACTCATTTTGAACATATAATTCCATTGCCTCCTGATATCTATCATTTCTGATATGAAGTTAACAATTAATCATACTGTTATTCCTATGTACCTGATGTTTCTCTCTTGCTACTCTTATTTTGAAATTTTCCTGTTTTCTGGCATTTGATAATTTGCATAAGATATTTTTAGGTAGGGAATCTCTGTGTGAGGTTGGGGTGGTCACTGAGTTTCTTGGATGTGTGATTAATTTTTTTTTTTTTTTTTTTGCAGTTTTTGGCCGGGGCTGGGTTTGAACCTGCCACCTGCGGTATATGGGGCCGGCGCCCTACTCCTTTGAGCCACAGGTGCCACTCAATATTTTAATTAAATGTGGTAAGTTGCTGATGATATGATGTTATATCTATAAAACCAAGAGATTCCTAGAATTGAAATAAATTCCGCAAAGTCTCAGGTTATAAAATCAGTGTAAACAAATTGGTAGCATTCCTATACACCAATAATAGTCAAGCTGAGAGTCAAATCAAAGACTCAACACCATTCACAACAGCCACAAAGAAATTAAAATACCTAAGAATATACTTAACCAAGGAGGTGAATGATCTCTACAAAGAGAACTATGAAACACTGAAGAAAGAAATCACAGATTACACAAATAAATGGAAAAGCATATCATGCTCATGGATAGGTAGAATCAACATTATTAAAATTTCCATACTACTCAAAGTAATATACAGATTCAATGCAATTCCCATCAAAATACCAACATCATATTTGACAGACCTAGAAAAAAAAATTCTATGCTTTGTTTAGAACCAGAAAAGAGCCTAAATAGCCAAAGCAATCTTAAGCAGAAAGAACAAATCTGGAAACAGCATATCACCAGATGTCAAACTATATTACCAGGCTATCATAACCCAAATAGCATGGTATTGGCACAAAAATGTAGACATAGACCAATGGAACAGAACAGAGAGCCCAAATATAAAACCATTCGCATTCATCCAACTGATCTTTGACAAAGCAGACAACAATATACACTGGGCTAAATAAAGGGTGCTAAGAAAATTGGATTGTTACATGCAGAAGATTGAAACAGAATCCACATCTCTCACCACTCACAAAAACTAATTCAAGATGGATACAAGACTTAAATGTAAGATATGAAACAATAAAAATGTTAGAAGACAATGTTTCAAAAACTCTTTTAGATATTGGCCTAGATGAAGAATTTTTGAAGACCTCAATGACAATCACAGCAAAATAAAGAAATCAGGCTCAAATAAATTAAAAAGCTTCTGCACAGTTAAGGAAATAATCAGCAGAGCAAATAGACAACCTCCCAAATGGGAGAAAATATTCACAAGTTATATATCTGATAAAATGCTAATAAGCAGACTCTACAAAAAACTCAAGTGAATCAACTTGCTTGAAAAGCAAATAACTCCATTAAAAAGTGGGCTAAAGAGTTTTTTAAAAGAAGATAGGCCAATAAATATATGAAAAAAATGCTCAACGTCACTAATAGTCAGGAAAATGCAAATTAAAACCACAAAAAGACACCACTTACCCTAGTTAGAATGGCTTTTATTGAAAAGTTCACAAACAGGGCAGCACAGGTGGCTTAAGGAGTAGGGCGCCAGCCCCATATACCAGAGGTGGCAGGTTCAAATCCGGCCTGGCCAAAAACTGCAATAATAAAAAAAAAAAGAAAAGTTCACAAACCGATAGGTGCTGGCATAAATGGAGAACGAAATGCTTATACACTGTGAGACTGCAAATTAGTACAACCTCTATGGAAAACAGTATGGAGATTCCTCAAATAACTAAAAGTAGACCTACCATTTAATCCATAATCCCACTACTAAGTGTTTACCCAAAGGAAAAAAAGTAATCAATTTATCAAAAAGACATATGTACTTGAATGTTTATTGCAGTACAAGTCACAATTGTAAAGATATGGACTCAACCAAACTGCCCATCAATTTATGAGTGAATTAACAAAACATGGTACATTTATACTATGAAATACTGCACAGCCATGAAGAAGGATGAATTTAGACTTTTTTGCAACCATTTAGATGGAATTAGAGACCATTATCTTAAGTGAAGTATCTAAAGAATGGATAAACACCACATGTACTCCCTATTAAATGGGAACTAACCATGAACACATGTGCACAGATGGAAGTAAAATTCAGTGGAAATCAAAAAGGGGTGGGGTAGGAGAGGATTGGTGAAAACCTACCTAACCAGTATAGTGAACACTATTTTGGTGCTGGGCACATTATAATATTGACTCAAGCATAACAAAAGCAATCCATTTAACCAAAAACTTTCGTACCCTTGTAATATTTTGAAGTAATAAAAAAATTGGGCAATTTTTTGCCATTATTTCTTCAAATATTATTTCTGCTCCATTCTCTCTCATCTCTCCTATAGGACTTCCATTATGCATATATTAGTAAAATTGATGGTGTTACACACTCTATAACAGTGGTTCTCAACTTTCCTGATGCTGTAACCCTTTAATACAGTTCCTGTGGGTCGCAACACACAGGTTGAGAACTGCTGCTCTATAAGGTTCTGTTCATTTTTCTTCATTCCTTTTTTTTCTTTTCTTCAGACTGGAGAAAAGAAAAGACTACCTATTGTTTTATTTATCAGACTACCCTATTGTTTTATTTTCATGTTCACTAATTCCTTCTTTTTCCAGCTCAGATTTATTACTGAGCTCCTAAATTGAATATTTAATTTCAGTTATTTTACTTTTCACTTCCCAAATTCGCATGTGTTTATTTTGTAGAAATTATATGTCCATAATTATTTTCTCTATTCTCTGTGTCATTGTCATCATATTTTCTTTTAATTCCTTAGACATGACTACTTTCCTTTATTTCTTTAAACATATTAATTATGACTGTTTTTAAGTCTCTACCAGATTCAACATCTGGGAACTCTCATAAATGTTTTCTATGAACTGATTTCCTCCCTTACCCCCAAGCATAGGTCAAACTTTCTTTTTTCTATGCATGTTTTATAATTTTTTGTTGAATATTGGACATTTCATATAATATAACTGTACTTAGTGGTTACATATATATTATATACATATGTATGTATGTATATATAAAATAGTTACTAAGATGTTAATAGTGGTTATTTTAGGTTGGTTAAATTAATTTCAGGGGACCTTAACACTATGCTTGTGGGTTGTTAAACTTTAAAAAAAAATGGACTTTTTTATATTATGAATAAAAAGCTATTTTCAAGGGGGTAGAGAAAATGAAAAAAAGAATACACATAAGAAAAGTCCTTTAAGTTCTGACATTCTATCAAATCCACTGTTTTGTAATAAGGTTGACTAATATTCAAGAGTATCGACACTTTAAAAAAGGAAACTCAAGATGAATAGACTTTAACATCCAAAGGAGTAAGGCATTAATGATGAGATGCCAAGAATTGGGACCATGATTTTGGTCTGGATTTTTAACTGTTATCTTCAAGTTATACCACAGATCACTCAGTTATATGGTGGTGCTTTTCATTCTTTATTTTATTTTATTTATTTTAAATAATAGTAAAATACACGTAGACACATACTTCTGCATATTTCTATCCAGCTCACAAGGCCTAGAATTAATTCCCCAATCTCCTATGCTCCTATTCTGGCCTTCTGCCCAACTTGACTTCTGCACTTTCCTGTGTGTGGAGAGACTAAGTGAAGACAGAGCTGCCAGGCTGATTTTTCCAAGGGCGAGCTCAACTCTGGATTTTTACTTTAAAGTAGAATATGAAAATTTCCTTTAGGACACTTTCTTATTTTGGATCACGGTTTATTTGTAAAAACAATTGCCAGTAAAAACCGAAAGAATAAAGTCTCAGTGGAAAAAGAGAGAGGAAAAGAGATAATCCATTTTTCATTTACTATTTTAAATTTTGGCAAAAAAGTGATTTATGCATGTTTATTTTCTTGATATTCACCTATTCAGAAAACATTTACTAAGTACTTGTTGTATGCCAAGCACTCAAATATATGATTTCCCAAATCTAGTTTTTTCTTTCCCATAACAACTTTGTGAGTTAGAATTCTTACCTTATTTTATAGGTCAGGAAATGAGGCACAGGGAGTTAAGTGATCTGCCCTGGGTCACAATGCTAGTAGGATTCGACATAGACTCTTTGGTCACCAGAACTACTGCTTTTTCTACCAGCCTTGCAGCTGCCTTTCCAACTGGAGTTGTTGTGGAGACTATGAAAATATTAACAAAGGTAGGCACCTTTGGCCATCAGATGACAACATTTCATTAGTCTAATTTTATCAGTGTATTTATTCAGTGACATAGAATCAGTCAGCTCAATATAGACAAATGGTAGTGTTTTTGGCTTCTTGCCTAATCAGATTTAAATTTACTTTTAAAAATGTTTCCTTCAAAAGCCACTGTTTTACTTAATGGGAAAGTACTGGAGGCTTTACCACTGAAGTCCAGAAGAAGAAAAGAAATCCCACTCTTGCCACTATAATCTAACATTTCACTGAAAGTATTAGCCAAGCCAATGAAACAAAAGAAAATTAGTGTTACAAGAACTGGAAGAAAAGAGATAAAACCATTTCTAGTCACAAATAATGGAAATTTTTTGTACCTGAAAATCCAAGAATCAAATGAAGAACTACTGTAAACATTTCAGAAAATTCAGTGTGTTAGTAAGATATAGAATTAATGTATATTTCTCCACACATGAAAACAACTTCCAATTAGAAAATACAATGGCAGTGAAGATATCCTTTTTTTTTTTCTTTGAGACGGAGCCTCACTATGTCACCTTTGGTAGAGTGCTATGGCATCACAGCTCACAACAACCTCAAACTCTTGGGCTTAAGTGATTCTCTTGCCTCAGTCTCCCAAGTAGCTGGGACTATAGGTGCCCGCCACAATGCCCAGCTATTTTTTGGTTGTAGTTGCCATTGTTGTTTGGCATGTCTGGGCTGGGTTCGAACCCGCCAGCCCTGGTGTATGTGGCTGGTGCCCTAGCCGCTGAGCTATAGGTGCTGAGCCATAGATAATGCATTTTTAAAAGGAACCAAAAGAATTACATACTTAGGAATGAATGTGTAAGAAATGCACAAACCCCTTATGAGGAATAGTTCCAATCATTTTGATGTTCATCACCTAGACCCATTGATGAATCCTAGCATTACTAAAAATGAAGCAATCAGACTTATAACTTCCAACGAAATGTATCCAGTATAGGCTATGAAGTATCCTTAACAAAAAAAGTGAATCTCATCAAGCATTTCTAAGAAATATGGGGAAAAGAAGAATAAATTTAATGACACATGAAATAAGCAGACGAATGCAGAACATGGATATTCCAGGGGACAATTGATCTAATTCTTTCAATAAAACAAACACATAAAAATGGGGGATGGATACTGCTGTAGATTAATACAGAATCAATGGGTATAACAACCAAATGCCATGTGGCTCTTGTTTAGATCTTGATTCAAATTAATCACTTGTAAAAGAGATTTTTGTAACAATTGGAGAACTTTGAATATGGACTATGTATTACAGTTGACCCATGAACAGTGCAGTGGTTATGGAAACTGGACTTCCATGAAGCTTTTGACTGCCCAAAATCTTAACTATTAATAGTCTCTTCATTGGAAGCCTTATCGATAACATAAAAAATTGATTAACATATACTTTGTATGTTATATGCATTATAAACTAAGGTAGAGAAAAAATGTTATTGAGAAAATTACACTGCTGGTGGGACTGCAAACTAGTACAACCTTTCTGGAAGGAAGTATGGAGAAACCTCAAAGCACTCAAGCTAGACCTGCCATTTGATCCTGCAATCCCATTATTGGGCATCTACCCAGAAGGAAAAAAATCCTTTTATTATAAGGACACTCGTACTAGACTGTTTATTGCAGCTTCAATTTACAATCGTCAAAATGTGGAAACAGCCTAAATGCCCACCAACCCAGGAATGGATTAACAAGCTGTGGTATATGTACACCATGGAATACTATTCAGCCATTAAAAAAAATGGAGACTTTACATCCTTTGTATTAACCTGGATGGAAGTGGAAGATATTATTCTTAGTAAAGCATCACAAGAATGGAGAAGCATGAATCCTATGTACTCAATTTTGATATGAGGACAATTAATGACAATTAAGGTCATGTTGGGGGTAGGGGAAGGGGAGACCAGAGAGAGAAAGAAGGGGGGAGGGGTGGGGAAAGGAAGAGCAGAGGGAGGTAAGGAGGGAGGGGGTGGGGCCTTGGTGTGTGCCACACCTTTTGGTGGCAAGACACGATTGCAAGAGGGACTTTACCTAACAAATGCAATCAGTGTAACATGGCTTATTGTACCCTCAATGAATCCCCAACAATAAAAAAAATAATAATAAAATGAAAAGAAAATTATATACTCGAGGAGGCGGAGACGAGTGGATTGCCTAAGCAAGAGTGAGGGATCTCATCTCTAAAAATAGCTGGGTGTTGTGGACACCCGTAGTCCCAGCTACTTGGGAAGCTGAGGCAAGAAAATTGCTTGAGCCCAAGAGTTTGAGGTTGCTGTGAGCTATGATGCCATAGCACTCTACCAAGGGCAACAAAGTAAGACTCTGTCTCAAAAAAAAAAAAAGAAAAGAAAAAGAAAAAAAGAAAATTATAAGAGCAGGCATGGTATCTCATAACTGTAATCCTAGCACTTTGGGAAGACAAGGCGTGAGGATTGCTTGAAGCCAGGAGTTCCAGACCAGCCTGAACAACATAACAAGACCTCATCTCTACAAAAGAAAATAAATAAATAAAATAAAAAAGAAAGAAAGGAAAAGAAAAATTTTCTAGACATGCCTATAATCCCAGCTAATCTGGAGGATGAGCAAGGAGGATCATTTTAGCCCAGGAATTTTAAGCTTGTAGTAAGCTATGATGATGCAACTGCACTGTATCCTGGGCAACAGAGTGGGACTCTTTCAAGAAGAAACAAAAATAGAAAAAACAAAAAAAAACATAAAGAAGAGAAAATGTATTTACTATTTATTAAGTGGAAGTGGATCACCAAGGAGGAGGAAGAGCAGTTGGTCTTGCTGTCTCAGGATGGCAAAGTCAGAGCACAATGATGTATAAGCAGACCCATGCAGTTTGAACTCATTTTGTTTAAGGGTCAACTGTATATGATAGTAACAGAGTGCTTGGTAATCCTATTAGGTGTGATAATGGCTTTGGGATTATATAAAAAGAGCTCTCCTACAACTTGAACTTTACCTTGGAAGTGAGAAAATGTGTACCCTCATATAAATTTGAAATGAGAAAAAGAAAGGAAAAAAAGAAAATGTCCACATTTTTAAGAAATCCATACAAAAGGTATTTAAAGGGTGAAGGGAAATGCTGCTTGACATAGGCTTTAAAATAATTTGTGGGAGGTAGAGAGAGAGAGAAAAAAGAGTGAAAATCTTACTTAATATTTATATTAGTTTTCTAGGGGTGTGTCTTAGTTCATTTTGTGTTGTTATAAAGGAATACCTGAGACTGGGTAATTTATAAAGAAAACAGGTTTATTTAGCATATTGTTTTGCGGGCTAAGAAGATCAAAGGCATAGACCTGGCTTCTGGCAAGGGCTTTTTTGTTTTCTTACAACATGGCAGAGGTCAAAGGGGAAGTGGACACATATGAAGAGAGGGAAAAACCGGCGGGGCATCCTGACTTTATAATGACCCACTCTCTCAGAGACTAATCCATTTCCATGAGAACTAATCCATTCTCGTGAGAGCAAGAACTCACTTACTATCTTGGGATGGAAACAGCACTGAGCCATTCATGAGGGATCTGCCTCCATAACCCAAAACCCTCCACAAGGACCTACTTGCCGACACTGCTACACTGGTGATGAAATTTCAATATGAGTTTTGGTGGGGGCAAAGAAATTCTATCCAAACTATAGCAGAGTGCCATAACAAAATACAACAGACTGGGTGACTTACACAACAGAAATTTATTTCTCGGAGTTCTGGAGGCTAAAAATCCAAGATCAAGGTGTCAACAAAATTTAGTTTCTCTTGCAGATAGCCACCTTCCTGATGTGTCTTCAGTGGTCTTTCCTCTGTGCACGTGACCCTAGTGTTTTTCTGTACTAATATCCTCTTTTTATAAAAAAGAACACCAATCAGATTGGATTAGGGCCTGTCCTAATGACCTTATTTGAACTTTATTACCTCTTTAACAGCCCTATGTAAATACAGGCACATTCTAAGGTGCCAACTGTTACATATCGATTTTGAATGATGTTGAGTGCATGGGAATTTATTGTAGTACACCTTTTGCTTTTGTGTATGTATATTAAATATAGTAACATTCCAGAAGACAATGACATAAAAGTAGATCTGAATAAATTGAAATACATGCTATGATAAAGATATCAATTATTCCTAAGCAAATTTATAATTTTAACGTAATAAATATGCCAACATTCATTTGCTGGACCTCAACAAGCGTATACAGAAAAATAATTAAAGAAGAATAGTCAGGAAAATTCTGTAAAATAGATCAATGGGGTGGGAAACAGTCTTACCAGATATTAAAACATACTCTAGAGCTTCGACGATAAAAACAAGTACGATATTTGTGCATTAATGGAAGAGAGTAAAAACTTCAAAATAGACTCACGTGCCTATGGCAATTTAATATATGATAAAGGAAGCTTCTCAAATCAATGGAGGTAGAAATAAATTTTCTGATCAAAGATATTGGGCCAGCTGGCACAAGATTAAATTGGATCCATACCTCATCAGGATAAAATCCAAATAGATCGAAGATTTACATTTTTAAAAAAATAATGCCATGAAAATACTAAAAGCCTTGAAGTGAAGCATTTCCTAACTCTGACTCAAAATCCAGAAGCCATTATCATGATTATGTTATAAAAAAGATGTTAAAATATGAAACGTAAAAAAAAAAAACAAAAAAAAACTTCCCTTCCTGGGCAAGCTTAACAGTGTTACCATTTCCTAGCCTCTGCAAAAAAAAGAAAAAAAGAAAAAAAAATCCAGAAGCCATTTTTAAATATTTCACTACATAGGCCGGGTGCAGTGGCTCATGCCTGTAATCCTAGCACTCTGGGAGACCAAGGTGGGCGGGTTGCCTTAGCTCACAAGTTTGAGACAAGCCTGAACTCTACCGAGACCCAATCTCTAAAAATAATCAGACGTTGTGGCAGGCACCTATAATCCCAGCTACTCAGGAGGCTGAGGCAAGAGGCTGAGGAAGGAAGGAAGGGAGGGAGGGAGGGAGGGAAAGAATCTATATGGACCTTAAATATATAAAGGGATTCTCAACTTTTTTCATATTATAAAAATTTTAAATTAAAAACTACACTGATACCTGTAGTCCCAGCTGCTCAGGAGGCTGAGGCAAGAGAATTGCTTAAGCCCAGGAGTTGGAGGTTGCTGTGAGCTGTGTGAGGCCACGGCACTCTACCGAGGGCCATAAAGTGAGACTCTGTCTCTACAAAAAAAAAAAAAAAAAAAACTACACTGATAATGGCTCACACATGTAAGTCTGGAGGGCCGAGGAGGGTGGATTACCTGAGCTCACGGGTTGGAGAGCAGCCTGAGCAAGAGCAAGTACCCTGCCTCTAAAAATAGCCGGGTGTTGTGGCAGGTGCCTGTAGTCCCAGCTACTTGGAAGCTATGGCAAAAGAATCACTTGAGCCCAAGAGTTTGAGGTTGCTGTGAGCTATGATGCTACAGCACTCTACTGAGGATGACAAAGTGAGACTCTGTCTCAAAAAAAATTAATAAAATAAAATAAAATAAAACTATGCTGAGATTATTTTTTCTCACCAATCAATTTGGCAAAAACCCACAAGTTTGATACCAGATTCCATTGTTGAGCATGTGTAGAAAACAGGCACTCTCACACATTGCCAGTGTGATTGCAAATTGATCCAACCCTTATATTAATCTGGTAGGGCTTCCATAAAGAAAGCATCACAGATGCAGTGGCTAAAAGAACAGAAAATTATTATCTTACAGTTCTGGACACTAGAACTCTGATCAAGGTGTTGCTAGGACTCATTTCTTTTGATGCTTGTCTCCGTAGCTTGTAGATTGCTGTCTTCTCCCCGGGCCTTCCATCTGTACGTGTTTGTGTCCTGATCGCTTCTTCTTATAAGGATACCACTCAGATTGCATTAGGATTCACCCTAATGACCTCATTTCAACTTAATTACCTCCTTAGAGACCCTGTTTCCATATACAGTCCTATTCTTAGTTATAGGGTTAGGACTTCAATGAATTTGAATTTTAAAGGACAAAATTCACCCACTACAACCGTTATGGAAGGAAATCTGGAAATAGCTAGCAAGATCACAAACTCATTAGCCTTGACAGCGACTTCTGGAAAATCTATCTCTCAGGTATGCTTCCACGTTTGAGAAATGACATATGTAAGAGGATATTTATGTCAGCCTTGTTGAGGCTGTAATATTAATTTCAGACTGATTGAGTGAACTGTGGATCATCTACACAGTGTAAAATTTTGCAGCTATAAAAAGAAATGGAAAAAGCTCTCCATGCACAGCCTAAGGGAGATCTCCTTGATATATGAAGAAAAGGAAGGCACAAATACAGTGTAAAAGCATGCTACCAACATAGGATACATACATTTGTATTTGCATGCATAGTATTTGCATAAGCAAACGCTGAGGTTAAACAAGTACAACGAAGTGTGAATAAAATTGGTTACTGATAGTGTAACGGGAATTCAGAATAGAGGGAGCATGAGTGAAAATGAAGCTTATGTTCCTTTTTATAGCTTTCATTTCTTAATTTTGTAAGTTCGAAATAATTAAAATGATATATATCATATATATCACATATATGTATGTATGTAATATATGTCTATGTAATACGTGTCTTTCTTTGTTTCTTTCTTGTTCGTGTATGATCTGTTGATATACTTCTACTTTAATATTTTAAACCAATTTTAAAATATTGGTTTATTTTCTTTCTCATTTATTTCTAGTAAATCTGTACAAATTAGGGAAATTAATCCCTTGTCTATGATATGAGTTACAAATATTTTTCCCATTTGTCTTTGGACTTTGCTTGTGAGAATTGTGTGTGTGTATACATATATATGTAATATATAATATATACATATATATATAAAGCTTCCTAGCTCAGCCATGAAATTTCTAGTACCATACGATCCTGACTTTAATCATTTTACTTTTGAGAATGGCTATTCCCCATTTATCAAGGCTTTATATAAGGTTTTCAAATTGTGCCCCAGGAAATAAAACCCCAGGGATTGTGAATGCTTTCTTTCTTTATATTTTTCTTTGAAAGCAAGCACTGACTTTAAGAAGGCTAGAGAAAGTCCAGTTGGATTCAATGTTGACCAAATAGGAGAATGCCCAGATGCTATTGATCTCCAGCGCTCTCTCGACTGCACAAACGCCCTTGGGTGTGCATCACTTCAAGCAAACGGAAGTGTGTCCTGCTGAGAGTGGGGATGCCTGGATGGGGGTGGGGGGACCTGAGTGCACCACATCCAGCTGGGAGTGAAATTCCTGGAGAAAGCCCCCTTCCTGTCGCAGCACCCACAGCACTCTGAGCCTGCTTGCAGCCCAACGGCCTCGCTGAGAATGCTCCATTTAAAAGTGCAGTTTTTGGATGATTCCCAGAAGATTTTTGTGGTTGATGTAAGTGGAAATCACATTGCTATTATTCCTTTATTATTCATTCAATAATGGTCATTTGTGGACAGCCCATTAGCTGTCTTCTTTAGGACTGAATGAAGGAAAATTGTGGTTTTTAGCTTTGAAAAGAAATCGGTATTTAATATTACAATGTAGCTTATGTTCTCCCATTAACCTTTCTTCTAGAACAGGTTCTCAAGGGACAAGAAAAGCAAATTTTAAAGATATGCTAACTATTTGTAACAAGGCAAAGCAGCAATAACTTAGTGGTCCTACCCAAGAAGGTATTATTGTTCATTGAAATTATTTGTCTGTAAGTTTCACCCCATGAACATTTGTAGGAAGAAAATTGTGGATCTGAGAAAAAGGAGAGGGGGAAACTACTTTCCTTTTTTGAAGAAAAACCTATGGGTTATGGGGGGTAGAATTATGCATTTGTAATGAGAACTTCAGGAAGTAATGACAAGTATAAGAGAGAAAAATAGGATAAGAGACTATTTAGTTTGATTTAGTACTTATAGTTCAGGGTTCTTAATATAATTCCTAGCTACAAGATGATTGCATACAATTATACCTCATCTGTTCAAGAAAGAACAAATGTATTAAGCACATTATTTGGTGCTCATATTCCGGCATCTTACAATATGTACATTTTGATGTCAGGATCTATGTGTGAGCATTTTGAAATGTTTTACGTTTTTACTGGAACCCAAACTGCTATTTGCTCTGATATTTACATTAGCTACTCACAAGAAACAAATAGTATATTTTCCTAGAAATTCATACAAAATGTTGGTTGTTTTCTTTTATACATAAACTGACAACTACTGTAGCTCAGTCATAATGTTGGGTGTGTGGGTGGTACATTGTTCCAATGAGCATTTCATTTTTATTTGAATCATGTGCTTTGGGGGCGATGACTTCATGGCTTCAGCTGCTGTTTTGCTGTCTCTTCCTTTCAGTTTTTGTGCAAAAGGCATTTCTAGGTCCACGGACCTGAATGATTTGTTTTTGTAGCAAATAGCTTCCATTAGAGGTATGAGACATTTCCTATTCTTTCTTGGAATCATATTTAAGGGGTGGAAAATGTCTTTTGAACAGTTTATCCATTTGCAGGCTGGTGGTGTATGCTCACAGTGCTGCAGGACTTGAATTAGTGAGCTGGATATTCAAAAGACACTGCTTTAGGCTAAGATTTTAATAGATGTTTCGAGCAACTCAAAGAGAAATCTTTGACAAAAACTGACAGAAGAGTTTTCTGAATGTGCAGTCTAATTCAGACCCAATTAAATGGAGGGAGGTGTGTATGTGAGAGGCACAGTCCAGTGGCTTCACAAAATTTACCTTCCGAAGAGCCAATTCCAGCAACTTGAAGCCAGCCAGATTTGGCTTCAACTCAGATTGTATCTTTCCAGCTGCAACACATTGTGTTCCTTAGAAAGATAATGGGAGAGATTTGATACCCAGCAATTCGGGTGTCAAAGCATCCGCTCCCTTTTGCTCTGTGGAAGGCTGCTCTCTAAGTAGCAATTGTGGTGTTATCCAGAGTGGCAGTAGCACTAGCTGCAGTACCATAAGCATGTTTGTCCTGAAGAGACATAACCTTAAGTTAGTATCCAGTCATCCAACTGTATCTTCTCTCTTTAACAATAGTAGACTGATGACGATGACAATGATGATGATGATAGCAGTAGTAGTGAGTCACTGTGGAGATAGTACTTTAATATTTACAAAGCAATTTCACATCCATTAATTCAATTGATTCCCCCATCCCACCCTCTGGGTGAAGGCAAGGAAATGATCTTTTCCCATTTTGCAAATTAAGAGATGGGGGCTCAAGGAACTTAAGTGACTTGTGCAGGATCACACAGTGTCTAAGTACAGAGCTGTGACATCCAATCCAGAACTCTCATTACACTTCCATGTACAACTGTAACCAGAACACTCACCAAACAGCAGCCTTATAGTCCTGAAATACTGCGCATGCACATTACTTATTTTCTGTTGCCCTCCGAGGACATAGGATTTGGCACATAGTGAGGTTTTGATGACTGTTGGGAACCAGTTAGTAGATCCTTCTTCCTTTGTCCAAGGATTAGGAGCTAAATGGGAAAGTGATCTCTACAGGTCAGGGAGACCACAGCATGAATCTTTTCATTGATTCAAGCATTTAAAAGACAACCTAAAGCATGCCCTCTTTGTTAGTACTAACATCCTAAACAGGGCTAAGAAATGCCTGGAACCATAATAAAGAGAACCCATTTGTAGCTGAAGAAAGCCAGATGGAGGAACTTTTGATACCACATGTTACTGAAGTCTCAAGAGGTATGGATCATCCCCAGGGAAAATAATCCTTTAAGAAGAAATTCAATAAAATAATTGGTTGCATGGGAGAAAAGAGTGGACTCTTGGGCATTGGTGTTGATTTTACAGAAAGTACAATGGCAGCAACATAAAAAGGGCATATGATCAGATAGAACAGCGGTTCTCAACCTCTGGGTCATGGCATTAGGAAGGTTGAGAACCACTGAGATAGAACAACATCAGCCAGGGAAGGCTGATTGACATCCAGAACTCATACTCCACCCCCACTAATACTATCTTGGTGAATTTGCCAGCATCCAGGATGTTTCTCAGACCTATGGATTCAGAACCTAGATTTGTCAGTACCCCACAAGAATTGATGTTAGAAACTGAAATTTAACATCAAAATGCCAGTGTTACCATATACAGTGGGATAGGGGATACTGAGGTCCTCTCATCAGTTACACAGGATGCCAAATTATTCAGAAAACTCAGATCTGGAGGAATTAGATATGTAATCCTAATATTTGATGGCTCGATAGTGCAGCCATCGCCACAAGGGCTCTGTCACTGAGATGTTTTAGTCACTCATTCATTAATTTAGTCATTTAGTTAACAAATTTATCATTGAGGACCTAATATATCATAGGCCCTGTTCTGGGAACAGTAGACTCTACTCTATTGGTAGGCAAAGTTCCTAGAAAATGGCACACTCTGGCTTGAGCAGTGCTGGCTGGGAACTACCAATTTTGGCTTCAGTGATTTCCTTTTTTTTCTCATCGTATCATTGATGAACCCCCTTTGTGATTGTTCTACTCTGTCTTTAACTTGTGAATACCTTCAGTTAGATTACTGGAAAGTGTGGCTGGCCCCAGAGGAATCTCTTTTATTTTGTTTTGTTTGTTTTTGTAATTTTTAATTTTTTAAATTAAATCATAAACACATAGATCATGAGGAATCTCTTTTATTATGAGGTTTATTTGCATATTTGTACTCTGAGGCACTGCGTGTTGAATTTATAGATGAATTCTATGAAAATATTAGTCAATCTTTTGTGAATTTCCAAGAATGTTTAGGAGTGCAGGATAGGTATGGAACTTTAGAACTGCTAGAATGTGCTTACTATAAAGAAAATAAATTTAGGGTGGCACTTGTGGCTCAAAGGAGTAGGGCACCGGCCCCACATGCCGGATGTGGTGGGTTCAAACCCAGCCCCGGCCAAAATTTGCAAAAAAAAAAAAAAAAGTTAAAAGAAAATAAATTTAGTGAAAATCTCATATTATTTTTCAAGTCTTCATATTCATTTTATAAAACTGAACATTGTCAAATATCAGCATCATCCCTGGTACTGATCTTCTTGGGGACAGCATATCTTTAGAACAGGGGTGGGTGGGGAACTTGTGGTTTTAAGGATCATTTATAGTTTGGTCAGTAGTGAAATACATAAACTCTCCCGTCACTTCAGAAGGCAAGTTCTTCCAACTTCAATGAGACAGAATTGCTCTGGTGTAATAGAATGTACCTAGATTTGGGGCTACAAAAGCTGTACCACTTTAGTTGTGTCATCATGGGCCAGTGATTTATTCCCTTAACTCCACTGAGTTGTGAGGAGTAATATAAGATAATGTATATTTGAAGTCTGATAAATCAGCTTAAATTTGACTCTGCCACTGACAATCTGTGTGGCTTTGAGCAAGTTACTTAGCCTACCTGAGCCATAGTTCTGTGAACTCTTAAAAACCTAGAATTGGGGTGTCAGGAAAAAACTTGCCCCAAAATAAACCATTAAAATTGCTGAGTATTAGGCCGGGCTAATCCTAGCGCCCTGGAAGGCTGAGGCGGGTGGATTGCTTGAGCTCAGGAGTTCTGAGATCAGCCTGAGCTACAGGGAGATCCCCACCTCTAAAAATAGCCAGGCATTGTACCTGTAGTCCCAGCTACTTAGGAGGCTGAGGCAAGAGGATCACTTGAGCCCCAGAGTTTTAGGTTGCCATGAGCTGTGATGCCACACGCTCTACCAAGGGTGACAAAAGTGAAACTCTGTTTAAAAAAAAAAAAAAAGAAAGAAAAGAAAATGAAGTTGCTGAGTTGGAGTTAAAAAGATGAAAAGTGGGAGCTAGGCTGTGTGGGGAAGTTATGGTAATGATAAAGGAAAGAGTGTGGGGTGAGGGGAAACTTCCCCTTTCCCCTGAAAGTTTCCTGAAAGATCAACTCACAATAAAGGCAGATTAATAAGAGGAAGAAGTTTATTTACCATGCACATGGGGAGAATCACAGAAGCATTACCCAATATCCCAGTGGGATTCACATATTTTTATGCTCTTCTTTTAGAGGGCAGAGGGAGATGAGGAATATAGGTAATTCTGTTCAGGGATGATAAACTATTTCTATGGAGGATGAATGGACCGGAAAAAACAGATTGACTTGTAAATGAATCTCTTTGCAAATTAAACTACTCAGAGAAATAGGTATTATATTTAAAATAATTTGGTCTGGTTGTATTCTTGTTTTTCTTTCCTGCAACATAGTGAGATAAGGGGAAGGAAAGGGAAGTCAATTGTTCTTTTGACAGTCAGTCAGTTTATGTAGATAGAGGGAAATCCCCTTCCAAAGGCCTGTTGATCTCTAAGGACCTTTATTTAAAATACTCTTTATACCAAGGAGTCATATTTTAGGGTAAAATTTCCTGAGCTCCTTCAAGGATGAAGGCTAATGTGCCAAAGGGTACATAGTACTTTCATAGAACAAAAAGAAAGACAATCTGAGTGAAGAGCAGCAGAGCGAAAGGGATATGGGGAATGGCTGAAAAGCAAAGCCAAAGAAATGGGTCTGCAGCTAGATCACTTAGGCAGTGTATTCTATATATGAAGAAGTGTGATCTTAATCCTAGAGGTGATAGAGAACTACTAACGGGTTTAAACCCTAGAAGTAGGGACATTATCATCTGACTATTATTAATTTATGTCTTCATTGATTCATCCAATATTTAATGAAATAATGGTTCTAAGTGCTGGAGGTGCCAGGTAGAAACTGGATACATGGTAACAGCATCAAGTTTAGTAGATCCAATTTTAGGTGGTCAAACTATGTCCTAACACATATACCCAAACATCAATATTTTAGCCTAATGGAAGTCTAAACTTAATGATAAAGACAGACAGGAAGGATGAATAAAAGAAATGCTAATGGGGTAGAATTTCTAGAACCAATTGATGTTACGCTTTTGGATATGGGAGATGAGGGAGGTAGAATCTAAATGACCTTACGTTTCTGGTTTAGGTGCCTGGTGGGATGGTGGCCTCATTCTCCAGAATAGGGAACAGAATAGGAGAAGGAGGTAGAGGGGGAACAATGATGGGTTTCCTTTCGGATTTATAGATGGGATTATGGAAAGAGAAACGCATCTGGAGCTGGGCAGACCTGAATTCTAGGTCCACCTCCCAAAACTTTTAAGGTGTGGGATTTCAGGTGGGGTCACTTCACCTCTCTGAGCCTGGCCTCATGAGGTCATTGTGAAGATAAATGGGATAGCAAAGGTAAAGTTCCTAACACAAACTGCGTACTTGAAGTTTGTTATTTCCCCTCTGCTTTGCTTACAGACCTCTTTATTTTTATGCTTTTCAAACCAATACAGAACAGTCTTTCACCTTCAACTTGGAGTTTCTTTTGATAATGCTTGATTTTGCAACCCACCTCCCAGGCAATAGAGCTACGCTCCCCTAGGTCAGCACTTCCTCTGGGGCTTCTGGGGTTTATTTATCCTGCCTTTCTGCATGGTTTGGCCTCTGCTTAGTCAGCAGCCCCAGGGGATTTGCTCTTCCCCTAGGAGTCATTAATCCTGGGAGGGTCCATAAGAACTGTCTAGAGTTACCTAAAATAATGTAGGGCTTCCTTTAAGGAAGCAGATGGAAATAGCCAAATCCTTTGCATTTGACTACATTCTAAATTACGCCATGGTCATTACTCATAATAATGCTGACACGGTTAATATAATGATAACAACATCACTGAATAATGATCATAAACAGAATTTATCTACAAACTACATTCTAGATATATTTTGCACTCAGTATCCTACATAGTTCTCACACAAATCAAATAAGTAAGTATCACTATCTCGGGTAGTTATATAACCTCTTTGTGCTTTGGATTTTCTCATCTATAAAATAGGGATAATATTAGTACCTGCTCCATAGGCTTGTTATGAAGCTTAAATGAATCAGTATATGTTAAAAACTTAGAATGGTGCCAGTAAGTGCTATATAAATGTTTGCTATACTGATGCTTCATGGAATTGGCTCCAACAATAGATGGTGAACGCATATCCAGATATTGTTTCCAACCAGCAAACAATATACCAGTTTGGTATACCAAACTGATGAGGCCTGAAATACTATGTTTATCTCTATTTTATAGGCATGTAAACTGAAGCACAGAAAGTTTGAATTATCTAAGATCATAGTGCTCTTTAAGTTAGTGAGTGAGCTGAGATTCAAGCCCCAGTCTGTCTAGCTTCAAAACCCTGTGTGGTCATTGGTTAGATGGTAGGCTTCTGACTCAAGTGTGTTTGCTGTATGTGCAGTGAAGTCTTTGGGTCTTTCAGGACTTCATGATGTATCCTTTAGTCCCAAGAAGTCTGCCCTATACGAGGTGCTTGATGGATATTTACTGATAGCCTGACCAAGAGAATGAGCAGATCAGCTCCCCACCACTTTGTGCCTGTACAAAGAACACCAAGTGAGGGAGCTTCTATATCCAGGCAGAAAAGTCA
Source organism: Nycticebus coucang (assembly GCF_027406575.1). Classification (NCBI taxonomy): domain Eukaryota; kingdom Metazoa; phylum Chordata; class Mammalia; order Primates; family Lorisidae; genus Nycticebus; species Nycticebus coucang. Next base: position 159,737,923 of record NC_069804.1, on the reverse strand, counting down.
TCCTGGAACCATACCATCTCAGCCTAGCCAATGTTGGCTGTCTTTTTGCCAGGGACTTATTTGTCATTACGTGTGGTCCATGCTGCTCAGTGAATGCCTTTGATTCAGAAAAATACACCCATCTGAAAAAGAAAGTGTTTGTGCTTTGTCTGGCCCCGGGCCAGGCTGAGTAGTAGGCCAAGTATGGTTTGGTGCCCCACATCTTTAGCTGTCACCTGAATGTCAGGCTGTCATCCTTTTAGAGCTCAGAGGAGAAGGCAGGCCTCCAGGGTTCCCGCTCCCACCCCTGCCTGGCCCTTTCTCTTCCCATCCCCATAGCTAAATCCAAATACAATACAAGAACTTTTGAGATGCTGGGGAAGGAATTGGGCAACTGGCTTTCAAGCTAGGTTGGTGGTGGTTGGGTGTTTATTCAAGTCTGCACTTGTGGCAATCTCTGTGAAGTTTCACTTAGTGGGGGCCTTGCCTCTCCTTTCCCTTTCATTATAGTGCAGGGCCCCCCTGCTCCCAGGTACTGGGAGGACTAACTTCCCTCTGAGTGAGACTTGCTGAAGAGCAAGATTTCTCTGAATTCTATAGAAGTTTTTATGTCTCTTTAAATGGCTGGTTACTCTGCATTTATATCATTGTTTGACCTGTCTGATCACAAATATATTACACTAATAAGAGCTTAGCCTTAACTTGTACTTGAAGACAATGAAGATGTCAATTGCAGTTTTGAAAATTAGAAATTCTTCCAGCTGGAACTCACTGAGCTAAGTCCAAATTCTTGTGGTCAAAGGTTATGCCCTGAGGGGTGAAATCACCTGGGAGGTGGCTGAACTGGCCTGGCCATTTCCTAAAAGGACCTCAAGCCTGCCAGCCCAGCAGCACAGAGCTGCTAGCTTTTGTGATATTAGATGACACTAAGTGGCTTTGTGCCAGACTATCAGAACTGGAAAAACATTCTGTGAGACCAGTTCTGCTGCTGAGAGATCCACTCTTAACTGTTCATTTGCACCCCAGGAGGTAGTGCCAAGTTGGCCAATTTGGTGCGAGGGCAAGGGTCCATTGGGGAGATCTGCTAAAGGCTGCAAAGCTCAGGAAGAATGGAAGGTGACAGGCGTTCAGAGAAGCACTTCTCTGGAGGCCGTGGAACCTCTGATGTATAGCATCTCTGATTCTAAACACAGCTGCAGTGCAAAAGCTACAATTATTACCCCCACAGAATCTAATTCCAGCCCCCTTTTCTCTCTTCTTTTTCTTGCTCTCTACCCACATCTTCTTTCTCTTCTGGGTCCAAGGTCTGGGGCCAGGAAGGGGAGGTCTGTCTGGGTGAGCTGACCCCAGGCCCTGGAAGCACTTAGGCATGGCGCCTTACCACTAATCACTGAGCTTAGCTGTCTTGAACAAGAGGTCCTTTGTCCTCTGAAATTCCTTTTAAGATGATGAAATTCACCTTTCAACAGTCTTAAACAAAGACAAAGGTTCTCCAGAACTTCACACTCCAGTCTTTTAAGTGATTGCCAGAAATCCTGTCACAAAGTTATTGTCAATTGCCTTTAATGCCATAAGATACCATTTCCTGACCTAAGTAGGTGCCAGGAATTGCCACTTACACTATTCCACATGATCATTACTTAATACATTTGTGAACAGGGTATGATTATGCGCCTTCATTCATTCATCACTCTAACAAGGTTTCATGTATCAATAACATCAATAAATGAGACTTGGTTAAATAAAAAAGCTTCTGCCCAGCCAAGGAAATAGTCAACAGAGCAAATAGACAAGCTACCGAATCAGAAAAAATATTTGCAAGCTATACATTTGATAAAGGGTTAATAACCAGAATGTACAAAGAACTCAAGCAAATCAGCAAGAAAAAAAAAAAATCAAATGATCCCATTTAAAAGTAGGCTAAAGACATGAACACAAGCTTTTCAAAAGAAGAGAGACAAATGAACCATAAACATATGAAAAATACTCCATGTCAATAATCATCAGGGAAATGCAAATTAAAATCACAATGAATAACACCTTACCCCAGTTAGAATGGCCTTTACTAGAAAGTCCAAAAACTACAGATAAGCCACTGGTGGGACTAAAAATTAGTACAATCCCTATGTAAAACAGTATGGAGATTCCGCAAAGAACTAAAAGTAGAACTACCATTTGATCCAGCAATCCCACTACTGGGTATTTACCCTGAGTAAAGAAAGTCATTTCATCACTGCACTCGAATGTTCAATGCAGCACAATTCACAATTGTAAAAATGTAGAATTCATCCAGTGCCCATCGATTAATGAGTGGATGAACAAAATGTGGTGTGTGTATACTATGGACTACCACTCAGCCATGAAAAAGGATGGCTTAAGAGGGGAGGCCGGGAGGAGAGAGGGTGTTTGGTGGAACCTCACCTAAGGTGCATAAAGCAATGGTATACATCAAAACTATTAAGAAAAGGGTATAATTATCTTACCACAACAAATAAGTGAGGTGATGGATGTGTTAATCAGTTCAATGTAAGCATTTCACATTGTATAGCAAATCAGTACACTGTACCCCATAAATGCATTAATGTACACAGTTATGATTTAATAAAGAAAAAAGAAAGGAGGATGACTTAAGGCCTTTAGCAACAATTCAGATAGAATTGGAGACTATTATATAGGTGAAGTATCTAAAGAATGAAAAAGCCAATACCACATGTATTCACTATTACCTTGGAACTAACTTATGAACACACATGTACATAAAGAGAAATAAAACTTAATGGGAATCAAGCAGAGGGGAGGAGGAAGAGTGGAGTGGGACTAAACCTGCTAATGGTTGCAATGAACACCATCTGGGTGATATGTACACTTATTACACTGACTCAAACATTACATAAGCAATCTATGTAATCAAAACATTTGTACTCTGTAATACTTTTTTTTTTTTTTTTGTAGAGACAGAGTCTCACTTTACGGCCCTTGGTAGAGTGCCGTGGCCTCACACAGCTCACAGCAACCTCCAACTCCTGGGCTTTAGCGATTCTCTTGTCTCAGCCTCCCAAGCAGCTGGGACTACAGGCGCCCGCCACAACGCCCGGCTATTTTTTGGTTGCAGTTTGGCTGGGGCCGGGTTTGAACCCGCCACCCTCGGTATATGGGGCCGGCACCTTACGACGGAGCCACAGGCGCCACCCTGTACTCTGTAATACTTTTGAAATAAAGAAGAAATTCTCATGAGCCCTCCCTACTTCTAAACTCTGTGTCTACTCCTGAGGGTGCAAAGAATAAATAGGAAATAGTGCACAACCTCAAAGACCTCATAGGCTAGAAGAAGAATGATAAATGTAAATAGTTACAAACATTACACTGTGATGTATATGTGATATGAGATCGGAGAATGAAGGTAGTGAACTCAGCATAGAAAGTGCTGCATACCTCATTGCTGAATATTACTACAGGCACCAGATGGCCAAGGCAAGTACTTCAAAGGTGACTGACAATTCAGCAATGAGGTATATAGCACTTTTTCTAGGATGCATTCATGAACTTAATTATCCAACCTCATATACATTTTAATTTTTGTTTTTAGAGACAGGGTCTTGCCCTGTTGCCCAGGCTGGAGTGCAGTGGCACAATCATTGCCCACTGCAACCTCAAAGTCCTGTATTCAAGTGATCCTCCTACCTCATCCTCTCGAGTAGCTGAGACGATAGGCGTTCAGAGAAGCACTTCTCTGGAGGCTGTGGAACTGAGACTATAAGCACATATCACCACAGCTAGCTAATTTTTTTTTATTAGACAGGGTCTTGAGATATTGCCCAGGGTCATCTCAAACTCCTGGCCTCAAGCATTCCTTCCACCTCAGGCTCCCAAAGTGCTGGGATTATAGGCATGAGTCACCACATGGCCCACAGTGTGATGTACACAAATGACAGTGGTAAGGATGGTTTTTTTCTGGCGCACTTACGAAGTATGTGCGTGGAAAAGATGGTCAGGCAGGGTTTTCTCAGGGAGTTGACATCTAAGCTGAGTTCTGAATGGCCAGTATTAATTATTTAGATATGTGTCGGGACATTGGGGGACGTGCAGGCACAGAATTGGCCTATTGAGTAGTACAATTTGATTGGATCTTAAAACTGAGTGCAGAGGGTGCTGAGAGAGTGGGGAGAAACTGAGAACTGAAACTGGAAAGAAAAGCTGGAGCCAAGTCATAAAAGAGATTTTTCATACAAAGAAATGAAGTTTCAGCAAGGTTAAATATGAGCTCAAGTTCATACAGCTGCAAGTATGTATTTGCGTCAGGAATGAAAAGTAGATGTGTTGACTCCAGAGCCCCAACTCTCTCCTCCTTAGCCTTCTGCCTCCAGAATTCTGACAGCCAGTTTGGGTTCGTGAAATCCTTTCAATGCTTTCCAAGCAAGGTAAATTACTGTCTTGAATCCTCCCCACAATTTGTATTCGTATTTCCATATTTAATTAAAATTTTGCACAAAAATTAGAAAATTTAGTATTTCATTAAAACTCTCAAACAAAAATAAGACAAATAAGCAATAATGCAGTCTGAATTCAATTTCTGGAAGAATGTATCTGAAGGAAATGCGTCCCTAACACAAATGTTAAGACTGTGTGCAAAGATGTCTGTACATTTATCATTCACCCTAGTTCTGTTTGCAATAGCTAAATGGAAAAAACAACTCGCACGTCCAACGGTGGCTTCTTATATGCAACAGGAGTTAATGATGATATTCGTAATATAATGCTAAGTATTTTTTTAAGTTGATCATCAAAGAGTATTATGTGATATTCATTGAGAATTACCTGGAAAGTTTTACTCTTTAATCCTTAGATTGGCTATCTTTTGACAGGTGGCACTTTACTTCCTTTTGCTTTTCTGTTTCTTTTTTCCCTCTGATTTTTAAATGAACACATATTGTTGCTTTTTGAATGGGCCTAAAAATAAAATAAAATAAATTTCATTTTAAAACACAGCTCCAATAGTAAGTATGTGAGGTAAAGGCGTATGTTCATTCGCTTGATTTAGCCATTCTGCCATCTATATATATTTCCAAACAACATGTTGGATATGATAAATATATATAATTGTCCATTAAAATAATAAATAAAATTAAATTAAAAGTGATGTCTGTATAATGTCCATTTCCTACATAAGAATACAGGGTTCTGGCTTGGCGTCTGTAGCTCAGTGGCTAGGGCGCCAGCCACATACACAGGAGCTGGCGAGTTGGAATCCAGCCCGGGCCTGCCAAACAATGACAACTACAACTACAACAACAACAACAAAAATAGCCGGGCGCGCCTGTAGTCCCAGCTACTCGGGAGGCTGAGGCAAGAGAATCGCTTAAGCCCAGGAGTTGGAGGTGGCTGTGAGCTGTGTGAGGCCACGGCACTCTACCGAGGGCCATAAAGTGAGACTCTGTCTCTACAAAAAAAAAAAAAAAAAATAGCCGGGCATTGTGGCAGGCACCTGTAGTCCCAGCTACTTGGGAGGCTGAGGCAAGAGAACTGTGTAAGCCCAAGAGTTGGAGGTTGCTGTGAGTTGTGATGCCATGGGACACTCTATCCAGGGAAACAGCTTGAGACTCTGTCTCAAAAAAAAAAAAAAGAATACAGGGTTCCTCTCATAGTGTCAAGGCCAGATTCTCTAAGCTGTTAATGGCCACACTACATGATGTGGAAATTCCAGGCATCTCACCCAAAATATCATTGTCTATAACCTGTAATTACCACTCAATTCTTTTCTAACTTAAATAGTAATGATAATAGCTAACATACATAATGGGGACAGCGCCTGTGGCTCAGTGGGTAGAGCTCTGGCCCCATATACTGAGGGTGGTGGGTTCAAGCCCGGCCCCAGCCAAACTGCAAACAAACAAACAAAACAAAATACAAAATACATAATGTATCAAGGGAATGTTTACTATGTGCCAGGCACTTGTGTAAGTATTTTACCTGCATTACCTCATTGACATCCTGCATGAAATAGGTACTATCAATCCTTCCATTTGATAGATGAACTGGAAAGAGAGGTGAAGTACCTTGTCTAAAGTGATGTAATAGATAGTAAGAGGCAGAAACAGGATTTGAGCTGGGCCGTATGAGTAAGAGCCCACATACTTGACCACTTCATCCACATTTTAAGGCTTGTCCTTAAGAGCCACCAGGGTACTGTGGACTTATCTTAGCATTTCATACCCTAAATAGGTCTTGTGTGTGTTGGGGGTGCTGGTATAGAAAATGGGGTCTGCAGTTGTCAGGAAAAACTGACCTGGGCAAAGCAGGCCTGCCAGTGTTCTCTGAGAGTTTTCATGGGACAAATGGGTAATGTAAATGGATCAGAGATTTGGACAAAGTAGGAAAGATAAGTGGCATCTGAGAAATAGATGAGGTCAAAAGGAAAGGTTCTTCGGTGCTCAGAGGGTGGGGTTATGAGTCTAAAAGCAATCCATGAGTTCTGTTAATTTTGTGAAGGCAAGGGATATCTGTTGAATAGTCAGTGCTTAACCTGAAACATACTAGATGCTCAATATCTGTTGAATAAACAAAAGAATTCTGTTCTTGCTCTTGGCCACCAGGCAGCCAATCCCTGCTCCATTTTATCAGCTTATTTTAGCTGATAAAATATTCTAGGAAGCCAAGTTTTAAGTCAGGAGGGAGATGCAAAACATTTCATGTATTACAGCACGAAATTTTCCCTGGACCAGCCCTGCATGGATGTGAAACTGTGTGATCACAGTAAGCCCTCACTGACTGTTTGAAATGAGGTTGCCAGAAATAGCCCCACCCCAGGCTCCCTCAAAGGACAACAAAGGAGAGATCATCTCTACTAATAATCTACAAAGGTTTCTCAGGTCTCTCTCTGTGGAAACCATTGTGAACACGTTTGTTCGTTTCTGCATTTGGAAGAATGTAGATTGGAGCCTCTTAAGTTGGGAAAAGCAAATGTCAAATTCAACATTCAGAAGGGATTTGGTTTTGATTTATAATATATCTTTGGTTTTGATTTATAAATAGCAATGAGTCAGCTTCACCAGATCCTTCTGCACAAATTATTCCACTTAAGTAATTAAAGGAGAAAGGTATTGGAAAAGGTTTCGTTGGGAGTTTGCGACTAATTTTAAGACACAAAGATTAGTATCTCCAGGGACCCAGTTTCCCACTAAAGATTGCTAATAAGTTACAAATCCTGCTGCAACTCCCTTCCCAGGTTCCCTACAATTCTACACTTTGCAAGTTAAACCATACTTTCTCTTTCTTTCTTATACATTAGAATTTTAGATGTGTACTATTTAAAAGAAATACATGTATTAAAAATGTTCTGGGCTTGGCTGTGCTTGTACCTGGGCACAATTTGAGAATTCCAGACAACTGTTTTATGTTGCACAACCTAAAAATAGAGCTGCCATATTGAAATAGTCGAGGACGGTAAATGACAGAAGTGCCCCAATCTGGGGCCAGCCCCAGACTACATCAGACAGAGAAGAATCTGCAACCACTGGGCTTTGGTTTATAGAGTCCAGATCACTCACATGTATGAATTAGCACTCAGGACTTGGATGAGTACATGCTAGTGTAGGCTAAAAGGAAAGGGACAGAAAGTTGCAAGCAGGCCTAGGAGTTATTATACTGCTGAGGCACAGGTCCAGAAAAGCTTTGTGAGTCACTTATTGTGTGCACAACATATGTGGCAATAAGTCAAGAGGAGTGCAGACTAAAGCAGAGTGTAACCACCTGCCATTGTGGGTCCAAGTTAGTACTAAGCAGCAGGAACCCAACAGAAGAGACTAGGTTAACAAGGGTTGGGAACCCAGGCAGATGTCTGGGTAGGGAAGGAGGAGTGAAATAAGAGGCCCTAAGTGACTACTGCAAGGTGGAGGGAGACCCTTAAAGGGGGCCCCTTACGGGCTTTCCGCGCCAGGGTAGAACTGGTCCCTTAGTGTTGTGCACAGATGTTGACAAGAAAGCACACCTGGCTACCATGAGCGTGTTGAAAGGATGGAGAATGAGGCACCTCTGTGACTCATTCACAGGAGATTAGCTCAAGTGATAGCTCTGTGACCTCTCATTTAGCTAATCGGTTACAAGCCCTTATAGGTTGTTGGGCTTTTTTTAATTTAAATTTTCACATCCAGCTTGAATAAACAATAGAACCTGCGTTCATTACGAATAGGTTGGAAAATTCTAGTAAGCAAGTGGAGAAAATAAAATTCAAGTATAATCTCACCACCCGGATTTTAACATCTTGGTGTAGATGTTATACATTGAAGCAATGCCTTCTTATGCGTCCCTAAGCTCCACATGTGCCTCCCCATTCCACTTAGTTCGGAATAGTTTCCTGAACATATTCAAAAAGATTTTATGTATAGTCAACACAGCTTCTCCACAGTAGCCCTAAGACGCTGGGTTCTGTGGTGGCCTTTTATTAAGTAGACGTTTTAAAAGGCATTATTCCTTAATGACTTCTTTACAGGGCTTCTGTGAAATTCACAACCCGTCAGAACAGCATGGCTTCCCACCTACCCACAGCCCTGCTGAGCGACATAGCACTCTCTAAATGGAGTAAAGCTGATTTTAGGAATGAAGAGAATTGGTGCAAGTAAGGAAAGGGAGGCTAGAGACATTAAAGCGACAATCAGCAGAAAGAGAGAAAAGTGAGTCGACAATACAGTCCAAATGTGAGAAGAGATAAAGTTAGGAGAAAACAGTAAAGATGAAAGGAAGGAATGAATCAAAAAAATAACTTTTAGCTGTTTATCTCTTATTCTTCATATGCCTAGATATTAGATTTCTCTTTACATTTAAGGACAGCCTGGTGTAATGAAATAAGCCCATTACCGGAGGCCAGAAGACTTGGATTCCAATCCCAGGTCTGCTATTAACCTGATGAAAGACCCTAGGCAAGTCTCTTACCCTCTCTGGATCTAAATCTTTCCCACCTGTAAAATGAGGGGCTTGGAGCACATGATATCACTGATCCCTGTTTCGTCCTGTGTGTCTCATATTGCTAGACACATACAGAATAAATTTCAACTTTAAAAGAAAATTCAAACTACCACTTAGAATCTGGTTGTGCATTATGCATGCCACATGGATTTAGTGCTAAAGCATTACGTGGAAACAAACAATTATAATTGTTTTAATTACCCAGAGTAGTTAGTAATTTCTACAAGACTTGGGAGCACTGTCTTGAGAATGCTGTTATTACACTGTCACTTTTCAACAGTCTTTTCAATATAGGCATGATAATTTCAATGTCCTAGAAATGGGGGCAAGATTGTTGTTAGGGTAGAAATCTTGTAGATTTTGTCCTTTTTTTAGTATGAAGGGTAATTCTGAGGGTGAGTCTTTCACACTCCATCCAGCAACTCCAGCAAAGACCGTGAATCAGATGCAACCTGTTCAAGTCATTGCCAGGCCCGATGAAGCCTCAGGCAAACAGTACGTTCACTTTCCTTTGAAGCTTTGAAGTTGTGTCTGCCAGAAAATATTGTTTATCAGGTAGTGGACTGGCTATCTGATTCCAGAGTTCTCTGCCCAACTTGGTTTAGTCAGTATCAACACAGCCGTGGGTGTAGGGGGTGGTGATCTGGCAGCTGCTCAGTTTGATTCCCCAGGATCTTCCAGGCCAGTCATGTGGCCCAGAAATTTTTCTTGGAAGTTAATCCTGAGCAACTTTAAGCCTTCCATCTTTCACACAGGCAACATTTTGAACTGCTTTATGTTTTCAGAAATAAAATAAAAACCAGTTGTAATTTGGTGTGAATTTCACATGGCCACAAGCATCTATAAGGGTTGTTCTCTCTGCTTAGCCCCACTGTCACGGTGGCACAGGAACCAGGAGCAAGGGCCAAACACCATGTGGGATAAAGTTGTCCTTTGTTAATATCAAGATTCAGAATCCCAGGAACACAGGAAGGTCATTCTCAAAGCCTACCTTACTTTGAGAGAGTTCCACAGAGTTCTTACACCCTCCCCGGAAGTTCTATCTTTAGTTATACATCATCCAACCCTCTTGTCTGTAGCTGAAGAGCAGTGTTTATTACTTTCCCAAGCTGTGCATCTGGTGTTTTTTTTCTTTAGTCTAGGGTCATGACGGCTTTCACAATGTCAGAACAGGGGAGGACTCGCTGATATAATCCTCTGATAACTAGTTAGATCATTAAGTAACTTTTAACTAAGGTGGAGGAAGGCATTGAGGCTGTTTCTCCTCTTGCAACACCAAGAAATCTTAAGTAGTCAGTTAAACTGTGCTGCCCCCCAGGGTTTATCGCTGAGTCCTACGGCTCTGGGGAACCAGGCCTCAGCTGACTTCCTTCTTATTCTTTGTTCTTTGATGTGTCTAACTGCACCTTGCTCTCCACCAGATGCGAAAAGACAAGACTGCCTGCAGAGAGAGCTCCATTTTAGAACAAACTGCTGCTACCTGCTAATTAGCCTCTCACCGTTTTAGCAGTTCTCTTTTTCCCAGGAGTTAAACTCCCAAGAGGGGTACAGTTTGGTCAGTGAATTTCTCCTGCCCTGTCCTGAAGGAGCTTCTTTTCCCAGTTCTCTGAGGTGTTTTATCAAGTGTAAACTTACTTTCAAAATTATGTTCGGTTTATTTCTTAGAAAACTGGTTGCATCTGACTATATCGGCAAATGTGTAAGATGCATGCCTTTTTTTCAGTGTCAGAAAATTTGCAATTTTAATAAACAGTGAAACAGTCTTTTAAAAGGAGACTTTCCAGTGGTTTAATCCCCATGAAGTTCTGAGATTCCTGGAAGCAGCCTGTGGATGATAGGAAAGGAAAAGGGCTTATCTTCAGAGGAGCCCAAGCTCTCTGTAAATAGGGAGCCTGCCTATTGACGTTTATAAACAGAGCGCTCTATCGAAATGAGGCAGTGTCATTCAAGGTGCAGAGCAAGATTTCATGGCATGGCTGAATTTCAATCAGCATCACCGAAAACGTGCTTAACCTGAATCTGCACCCAAAGTTACCAAAATGCAGAAATATCTCCAGACTTCCTGTTCTACTTAGCACGAGTCCGATCTTCTTGCTAGAGTGCTCTGTTTGGTTTTGGGTTTCAAAATGCTATTGAGAGTTCAGGATTTGAAGAGTAAATGAGAGACAGAAATTAGCCAGAAGGAACTAGTTCACAGTGGTCCCCACAAAGCTGCTGAGTGACAGTGTGCTTATATTGTTATGGATGGAACTGATGCCGGACAGTGCCTGAGTGGGTGACTGGGGTAAATGACAAAAGTGATAAGACATGATACACGAGGAAGCGCTAAGTTTTTACATCAAAGGCCAGAAAGAAAATGCCAGGTAGGTGACTTTAAAAGGAAATAGTGAACACATCAGAGGTGAAGTATCAAAACGTTTTATGACTTTATGCCAGCAGAGAGCTTTTGATACAACGAGCTGTGGTTTTCTTTTCAGACCTGCACGAGGGTAGGGAAAGTCGCAGGAGGGGCTCTGATGTGTGTGCACGTGGGTGGGGAATGTTCTGCACATCCTCTCTCTGTAGATAGGCAGGGTGGGCAGAATTCAGCAACAGGGGGTCTGTGAGGAGTAAGTGAGGCAAGCTACTGAGTAGCCTCTGGGTGTACATGTGCTCGGGGCGCCAAGTGGTAAAGAAATGTCAGGGATGAACCAGGTGGTATATAAGGTGAATGAAAGACTGCAAAATGTAAGCACAGCTTAGCCATGGTGCATCCAAATCTTTACCCTGGCAGCAGGCAAAACGGGAGCAGGCCTCTAAGGCCTGCAGTGAGAGTACCAGGGATCTCTGGGACTGTCTGTCTCTCTTACCTCCTGAAGTCCAATTGCACCTCCTCTGGAAACATCTCATTTCCTATCTTTACTATTTTAACTACCACTGGCTTAGTCCAGGCTCCCATCTTCTCTCTACCTAAACTCCTACAGAAGCCCCCACTTGGCTGCTTGGCACCTCTGCCACATGTCCCTTCTACCCTTGTTCCTCAAAGTGTAAGCCACAGTCCACAGTATCAGTGTTATGGGGGAGCTTGTTAGAAATGCAGATTCCAAGGCCTCTCCCCACACCTATAGACTCTGGACCTGCATTTTAACAATGACCAGGTGATTCACATGCACTTCACAGTTTGGGGAGTGGTGCCCTAACCACTTCCCGGCTGGTGTTTCTAAAACACACCCGTGGGCATGTTAATTCCCTGCTTAAAATCACTCAGCTACTCCTGCCCCGACCCTGCACCAACTCCCACCACATGGCTTCACGTGTCATAAAAAGCCTTCCTTGCTATGACTCCTGCCCACTTTTCCAGCCCTTGTGTCTCACTTTCTCCTTTATTAACACCAAACTGCTTGCAGTTTCATTGTGCACACCAGGTTTCCTAATCTCTTCTGCCTGTGACCCCCTTTTCCTTTCCTTTTCTTCACCTGGCTATCCTCGACTTTTGTTTCCTGTCTCAAATTAGGCGTCTCCTCTGTCAGGAATCTCTTTACCCATCTTTTTGGGCTAGATGCCCTTCGGATGTGGTCTCATATTGTCTCCTGCATACATACTGCCACAAGGACACTTCGCTCAAACTACTGTGATTAACCACTGATGTGTCCGCCCGGTCTGCCAGCCTGGTGTGCCTATGTCTGTGTCTTGTTCATCTCACTATCCCTGGGGCCTAGGAACGTACTGGGCACAGAGCAGGCGCTCTCAATAATGTATGTTGAATTGAAGGGACAGTGGAAAGGCCACAAAAGAGTAAAGGCATATGAGGCACCGCCCGTGGCTCAAAGGAGTAGGGCACCGGCCCCATATACCGGAGGTGGCGGGTTCAAAACCGGCCCTGGCCAAAAACTGCAAAAAAGAAAAAAAAGGTAAAGGCATATATAGAAGGAGAAAGGCAAGTGCATCAAAATTAAGCCCAACGTTTGGGCAGATGAAAATTACAAACAGGAAAGTAAAAAGAGCTCAAAAAAGAGAGCAATTAATGGAGTAAAAAACATGCTAAAGGATGGGTGGTGCCTGCAGCTCAAAGGAGTAGGGTGCTGGCCCCATATACCAGAGGTGGCGGGTTCAAACTCCCGCCCGGCAACAAAACAAAACAAAATAAAAAAAAACATGCTAAAGGAGATGTTATGAGCTGGCTTTTGAAATGTTTTCAAAGAAGAAGGTTAAGACTGATGAAGCAGTTCTCTGTCCCTGTCTTTTTGTGTGGCTGTTATGAGCCCTACCTATGAACATGTGAAATCAGAGGTTTAAATGATCAAAAGGTAATTTTGCCGTTGGATCAGCAGTCACCATTTCTGTGAGAGGAAATCTACAGTCGTGTGTGATCCTCAATATTGCAGATCTTGAATGTGCAAACCAATACTGCTGTTGGGAAAACTGACCCCTTGGATGGTCCAGATGCTGATAGCTAGCTGACCATACACTAAGATTAGTCCAAAGAAGGCCTCGTTATACCTGTCTTGACAATATAATTATTTCTACTGGCCTCTGTTATCCTCAAAAATGTCCAGGTTTCGTCAATAAATTATACGGTCACCCTACAAATAGTTAACACTTGTTGAGCTCTACTTACGGGTGTGACACTATGTAAAACACTTTGCATGAATATTTTCATTTCATCCTCCCTATGATAGTTTTTGAAATTGAGATACAATACGCATACCAGCAAATTCATCCCTTCAAAGTGTACAATTCAGTGTTTTTTTGGCATATTCATTATGTTATGCAACCATCACAACTATCTAATTCCAGAATATTCTCATGACTCCTAAAATAAATCCCATACTAATTAGCAGTCACTCCCCATTTCCCCCTCTTCATTCAACCCCTGGCAACCACTAATTTGCTTTTTGCCTCTATGGATTTGCTTATTCTGGATATTTCATATAAATGGAATCATGTAATATGGGACCTTTTGTGTCTACCTTCCACAATCCTATTTTGCAATTGAGGAAACTGAGGCTCAGAGAGGGTAAGCAGCCTGCTCAAAACCACCCCTCTAGCGGGTAGGGGAGTGAGGACTAGACCCAGGTGTGTCTGGATCCAGAGCCCACACTTGTAGCCACCAGGATGTGGTGCCGCCTCATATTTATTGCAAGTGCCCAGCACATTCTTGGAAAACTGTGAGAAAATGCATTTCTATTGTTTAAGCCTCCCAGTTGATAGTATCCTGATATGGAATTCCAAGCTAAGACAGTCATATTTTGGAATAAAATATTAGGGATAAACATACAGTTGGGAGAATGAATGATTGTCATCTGTGACTTTGAGAGCAATTTGCTGAAGGGACTAAAAGAAATATTATGAACGCGAGAATCAGCACTGGACACAGGAGAAGCATTTGTAATACACTTGGTATGATACTGTGCTTTTAACTTTTATAATATCTATTGCATACCTCTGGAAATATAGCAAGCTTAAGGAAAAAGTAACAACAACCCATTATGCTACTATTAATGATATACTATATTTTGTTCAAATTTATCCTTTTTTTGAAACTTAATTGTATAGTCGATAGGGCTTTTATGTAGTTCTTTTAAAGTTAATCACCACATGGAAATATTAGAATTTATTTTTTCTAGTTGTCAAAAGTGGTTGTTTAAGGCTGGGCGCGGTGGCTCTCGCGTATAAACCCAGCACTTGGGGGGAGGCCAAGGCAGGTGGATTGCCTGAGTTCAGGAGTTCAAGAGCAACCAGACCAAGAGTGAGACCCCGTCTCTAAAGCATAGCTGGGTGTTGTGGTGGGTACCTGTAGTTCCAGCTACTCTGGAGGCTGAGGCAAGAGAATCACTTGAGCCCAAGAGTCGGAGGTTTCTGTGAGCTATGACACCACAGCATTCTACCAGGGGTAACAAAGGGAGACTCTTTCTCAGAAAAAAAAAGTCCTCATTCTTCAGTTAATTGATAAAATTTGCTAAAGCAGACTCATAATAAGTCATATACATATACACACAAACACCTTAAACTTGTTACTTTAACATAAAACATATACATAGCCAAACTTTTAAAGTAGGGCCAAGGCCTTTTCTTTTTTTCCCAGTATAGACTTCTGATTGTTGCTCTTTTCCCTTTCTTTAATAAACCAAACCCATACTGTGTCATCTCTGATTTCCCGTATTGTTTTATTTAACATGGAATAAGAAAGTAGATGCTTGCAAAGCAGTTCGAGTACAGAATCCTTCCCCTTCCAGATTTTGATGTATTTTCTCCCCCAATCTTTTACTGCTGTCATATCTAAAACTAATTTGAAAGCACCGTTTTGGGGATTCTCCCTTATTAAGTGTTTACAAAGTGATCAACTTAATTTTCATGGAAATAACTCTTGCCTTTAGTGATCATAATAATTTTATATATGATTTAATTAAATTGTGTATTATAATAGCAAGGAGAACTATCAAAAATATGTTCAAGAAAATTATTAGTAAGCATGGGATTCACTCAGTTGCCGTCAAAGTATATAACTGTATTAGAGAACCTACTGGCCATGAGCTTTCATCTCCACGTGGATATCTGCCAATATTTTAAAGAGGGAATGGAAAGCATTATCTGTGTGTGGAGTGGAAGTTGGTTAAAAAAGTTTCTACTGTCAAAAAAAAAAAGGTTCTACTATCTTTGCTCAGAAAAAAAAAATTAGACATGTATAGAGTAAAAAGTTAAAATCCTCTTTATTCTATCTGCTTTCTAGGGATAATGTTGCTAACAGTTTGATGTATATCCTTGCAGAGTCATTTCTGTGTATTTATCCATATATGTGCATTGCTGAAGTCATATGATGTGCCAGGCACAGTACTAAGACTTTGATGTGAATAATCTTCATAACAACCCTGAAATAATATCATTATCATCTCCATTTTACAGATGAATAAACAGAGGCTCAGAACATTTCAGTAGTTTGTCCAAGGTCACCTAATGACTAATTTGTTCTTCCTCCTGAGAAGACTGTCAAGGTTATGTACATGAATCAAGTTGAATGTTCGGGTCCATTTATCTATTTATTCAGTAAACATTTATTGAATGTCTACTCTTTGCCAGGCACTGTACTTAATACCAAGTATTCAAACACATAATTTCCAATTTCCATCTTTAGGTACTTGAAAAGGTAGCACAATATGTGAGCTAAATGATTTGCCCTATTCATCCAGTTAATAAGTGAGCAAGATTACAATTCAGGTTTATTATTTTAACTCATTGGTATATGACAATCTCAAGTGCATGGAAACTTTGGTAAATTGGTTTTTAGAGCTAGCCACTTTGAGTATTATCGTTCCCATGAGAAGATGAGTTTGGATCCCCTAGGAATCAGTGTCCAATGGTTACAATGCAGTAAATTAGAGATTATAAATACAAGTTTTCAAAAGTTTGTTTAAAATGATATAGCACAGTATGGACAGATTTTAAACAGCAGACACTGCCCTACTATAATCCAAGGGAGATGAGGACAAGACAGGCTGCAGGACTGGACTTTTAATTCCTTGAGTGGGAGGACTGACTGATGGTAACGAATTTAGATTCCCTAAGGAGCTTGATGAGAATATTGAAAAGAGCCAGCTTAAACAAGAGCAAGCAAGCAATTATACAGAGAATCAGAAGCGCAGAAAAGAGAAAATTGGAAAGTTGTATACAAGGAGATATTATGAGCATGATAATCATAACATCAAAATCGAGGAATTGGATCATAATGGCAGAAAAAAATTAAAGTCTGCATGTTGAGACAGAATCAAGACCTTACCTATTATGCAACACATTCCATGAGGCTGGCCAAGTTTACAACATACACTATGGAGGACTGAAGGGAAATGCCTCTCCTGGAGATGGGGGTGGAGAGCTTAAGCCTCGTGAGCGCCTGACCTCCAAATGTGTAAATGCCAAGGGCTTTTAGAGCCAGTTGGCAACACTTACACAAGAATGGATGAATCAGGGAATTATTCTTATAAACACGGTATGGGATCTTACTGAAGGGAACAAAAAGAAAGCCTTAATTTGAAACAAACAAAAAAAAAATATGGCTATATGTTCTTTGTGACTGCAGAAACATTTAAGTATACGAACACATGGAATGTGACAGCATTGATATGGGAGGATTAAGTGCCCCAATGGAAAATAAGAATAAAAAGTGAAGAGGAAAAAGGAAAATCTCGAGCTTCTTAAATTGTTTGCAAAGAAACTGGAGTCTATGACGGAATTTAGTCCTCGTGACTGCAATGTTTCTTTGGTGTTGGAAAAAAGTATTGCTGTCATCTCTCTCTTTAGAAATTCTTTTTTTTTTTTCATAATAAAAATCCTGTGGCAGCTCCTTGTCTGGAGGACTTTAAAAATAGGAGCGATTTCATCTGTCTGGAATGGTCTGTGTCAGCACTTGCCCTAGGCAAGGTTGCCACATAGGCAAAAACACCCCCCTCCTTCCTAACGTTCCTCCTACCCCCCCCATTGCCTTGGCATCCCCCTCCCCCTGCCCCTGGGGCTGACCCCCTTTTCCTGGACCCTGTCTCCAATGTGATCTCTGAAATCAATTCCAACCCCCTTTCCCTCAGCAGGGCAACTCTCTCCCCAGGTGCTAGGGATGCAATAGGTTTCACCCTTTGCCGACAGTTTGCATTTAAAAATGGGACCCGGATTAATCCAAACGAATCATAAGTCGGTAGAGCTCTGGGCAGTGGAACCAAGTGGGGAGAAGTGCAAGGCGAGAGGGGCATATTTTTGGTTGGTGGGGGAAGGGGGTAAGGTTGACCACCTTCCTGGAAGCTATTAAATCCCAGATGTGGGCTCTATTCAGTGTGGTACTGCCTTGAGGGTGGGGGGTGGTGGATGGACTCTCTGACCTCTCAAGGTTGCTGTTAATTCTGTGGGTCGGTGATTTCCAACTACATTTCCCCGCGCCCGGCTTCCTTTGCAACACACTATAGGCACTGCGTGACTCGGCTTTAACTAGGGGTTTTCAGCAGCATGTCTTTATCAGCCAGGGCTCAATTTTCCCATCACAGTCCTCCCTGCAGCAGCAACCCTCTGGTTTAGCATTGGTGGTGGCTGAAGATGAGTGCCAGCCATACTCAGCTCAGAGAGGTTTTCACAGAGAGTGGTTCAAATCTCCTGTTCTCAGAGAAGAATGAGAAAGGGACTGTTTGGGGCTCACAGTGTGTGTGGGCTTCATGAAGGAAAATAATACATGTGGCTTTATGGGAACACGGTACTGTATGCAGATTTGGTAGGTAGGCAAAGCTGTGAAATGGAATCTGCTCAAGGGTTCATCTTCTCCTATGATCAATTTCATGTTGGATCAACACACGTTTCAAGAGCCCTCACTAAGTGCCATGCTCTGAGTTAGACCTGGTGAGTAACAAGAAAAATAAAGGCCCTGCTATGGAGAAATTCTGTCTAGTGGGGAAGATAGACCTCCAGAGTAAGAAGGGCCATGTTTGAGGTAAGCCAGGGCGTTTGGGGGTACTGGGGCCTGCCCTTGGCGCAGTTTGCTGCTGATAAAGATCGTAAACATTGGAGACCCCCCCCATGACATCTGAGCTGAGTAGGAGTAAGCCAAACCAAAGCAAGGTGGGAAAAGCGGTTAGTAGAATAATATGAGCAAGGAATAATAATAATATGCCTAAGAACAGTAGGCAGCTCTTGAAAGTGTCAGGCAGGAGGGGCATGAGACGAGGCTGGAGGAGGGGCAGCAAGGGCCACATGAGGAGGAGAGGGCCCAGCTTCCCATGCTAAGGAGTAGACGCTTTATCCTGAGGGGAGCCACTGAAGGATTTTAAGCAGGGGAGTAGCAGGGTCAGATTTACATCTTGATTAAACTATCTGTCAATTTAAAAAAAAAATCATTCAAATTGCCTGTAGGAAGAATTGATTGAAGTATTCCATTGAAAGGGTAAATTTGCAGATCTAGCTAGACACAGTTAAGTGCAAGGCTCTCTTTTCCCAAGAGGGTTTGTCATTAGTCTCAGGGTTTTTTAAAAAAAGGGATGTCCCTAAAACAATCTACAGATAAATATATGGATCTATCTATAAAGCTCAACGTTATTTAGGAGGATGCTGGTTCTCTAAATGGTGCTTAAAGGGAACAGGTCTTGAAGAGAGTTTGTTTGCCTCTGCGCTTTATTCCACGCTTTAGTAGCAATATCAGGTTAGGAACGCAAACTGTGCTATATGATCTCTTTGTTTTCTTTAGCAAAAGTCATCTGGAAGGGCACTGTTTAACCTGAGTTGCAGCCATCTAAATCTTGCAGAAAAGGAATATTTTGGATTAGAATTCTGCAGCCATTCTGGAAATAATGTAAGTTGGTTTCATTATAGGGTTCTTTGTGTCTAAAATTGTTTCTAAATACAATTTGTAGCTGGGTACGTAGGGCTCAAGTCCCTGAATGAAAAATAAAAAAATCATTTGATTGAATTTAGTGACTATTTTTTTCATCTTCTCTCCAAGTTGATCAAAAGTCACTTCAGTTTGCCAAGCACAAACACTTCTACCCCATGGTCCATCGTCCTGTTTTATCACTCTGTGAGCAGCTCTCCATGCTTTATCTACAGAGGGTGCCAAAAAATGTATATACATTTTAAGCAAGGGAAAAACGATCTTAAAACTATGATACTCAGCATACACTGATACCGCTTGTTATCTATGTTGTAGCTTGTGTCTGTTGTAATTGCAGACGTCAAACGTGACTTGCCTATTACAATTTTTTAAAGCTTTTTTTTTTTTTTTTTTTTTTTTGCAGTTTGGGGCCGGGCTGGGTTTGAACCCACCACCCCCAGCATATGGAGCCTGTGCCCTACTCCTTTGAGCCACAGGTGCCTCCCCGCCTATTACAATTTGAATACAGATTTTTTTCCTTGCTTAAAATATGTATACATTTTTTGGTGCCCTCTACATTTTTACTTTCCAGAGACTGTACCTCAACCCCTTGAATTAAGATCCTGACCTTAGCAATAAATATTCAGGGGAGTCTCCTTTCTTCTCTCTGAGATTCTAACATTCGTGATAATTTTCCTCTGTGTCCTGCCTCGGCACATGTGTAATCTGGCATCTTCTCACAAAGGTTCATTGTGTCCATTAAGCTGGCATTTGGCAACGGTAGGATTTAAATGGGGAACTAAATGCCTTCATTAGTCTTTATAGCAACTGATGAGCCATATATGTGACACCACTGTCATCCTACTAAGGCAAGGAACAGTCATTGAAATGTCAACAAGAAAGAGTTTATAGATCAACAATATTCACTGTCATTGGGAAACTGTAAGGAGGCAGATTGAGTGTGGTGAAGGTACACCATCTCTGTGACATTGCTGTTTGTTTCTAACTTATCTATAGAAGTCCAAACAGTCCTGGCATTTGTTTATTTCTTTTTTGTTTGTTTGTTTTTTGGAGACAGAGTCTCAAGCTGTCGCCCTGGGTAGAGTGCCGTGGTGTCACAGTTCACAGCAACCTCCAACTCTTGGGCTCAAGCGATTCTCTTGCCTCAGCCTCCAAGTAGCTGGGACTACAGGCGCCCGCCACAACACCTGGCTATTTTTTTGGTTGTAGTTGTCATTGTTGTTTGGCAGGCCCAGACTGGATTCGAACCTGCCAGCTCCAGTGTATGTGGCTGGAGGCCTAACTGCTGAGCTACAGCTGATGAGCCAGCATTTGTTTACTTTATATTGACCTTTTCCTGTTACCAAAAAGAAAATAAAAAGCTCTGCTCAATACCATATTCTACCAATTTTTTTCCTTACTGTTGTTACAGGTTTGGTTGGAACTTTTGAAGCCCATAACAAAGCAAGCAAAAAGTAAGTATGGAAAATCATTTAAGAAATATAGTTACCAGTTAGAACTTGAAAAATATTTCTGCCACACTGCACAGTTCCTCACCTTAATGTAAGGGGGGGGGGGAGAAGGGCTTTGATATATCAATCCTTCATACATCCAGTAAATTTAGCAATTTAGAAAATTGTTTTAATTTTGCCTGAGATGAAGGAAATCGTGCTGCTGGCTCTTGGAATAAATCTGAAGAACCCATGTAATTACAACACTCTGTGGATTGGCTCGAGGAATATATCTCATGCTCGGGTGCCGCAAATCTTCAAGCATCCTTGATGTCAATCTGCAATGCCGTTCACTTTCGGCCTGAAGGTCCTTTCGTTTTATCCCACCACAAGCCTTACTCATTTGCTTCAGTTCATAATCGAGTGCCTAATATATATGAAATATTTTTCGCCTATATTTCACAATCTAGTGCCGTGGTTCTCAAATTTCAGTGTACATTAGGATCATCTGGGCCTCTTGTTACAATGCAGATTCCTGGGCCTCATTCCTGGGTTGGGGCCAACAACCTGCAGGTTTAACAAATTCCACAGGTGTTTCTGAGGCAGGCAGATTTCCATCAGCACTTGGAGAAACACTGTTTTAGTGTCTTTTATTGGTTCCTCTTCTGCCACCTGCTCTTTCTTTGTGTGCTGTGCTTCCCACAATTCTGCGTGTTCCCACTGTGTAACTATCATTTGTCATATTATTCCAACAGCTTCTGCACCGATTCCCCCCAATCCATCATCTCCACCACTCTCAGAGGGCTCTATTGATAATACAAACCTGAACACATCACTCTCCTGCCTTAAAATGCTTCCAGGACTCCCTATTGCCCTTAGGGTAGAAAGGTTGGAACTCATGAGCATGATACACAAAGCGCTAGAACTCTAATTACCTTTCTAGCCTTTCCCAGTGACTAATCAACCACTTTCACTTTGTATGCCCACCTCAGTTTTTTTTCTTTTTTTCTTTTAAAGACAGAGTCTTACTTTGTCACCTGGGCTAGAGTATAGTGGCCTCATCACAGTTCACTGCAACCTTGAACCCCTGGGCTCAAGTGATTCTCCTGCCTCAGCTTCCTGAGCAGCTGGGACTACAGGCACACATTACTATGGCCAGCTAATTCTTCCATGTTTTGTAGAGATGAGGGTCTCCCTCTTGCTCAGGCTGGTCTTAAACTCCTGACCTCAAGCAATCATCCCAGCTTGGCCCTCAGAATTCTACGATTATAGGCATGAGCCACCACACTTTACCTCCCACCTCAGGTGACTATGACACAAGTGATTTCAGGTGTAGTCTTCACAGGTAAACTACAGCATGCCCAATTAAATTAAATTCAAATAAATAAAGAATAATTTTTTTTACATAAGTGTGTTCCATGAGATTGTTAATCTGAAATTCCAATTGAGTTGGGAGTACTGCAGTTTTTATTCACTAAATCTGGCAGCCCTACTCAGGTGTCAACCCCTCTGAAAAGACTTCCTTAACATCCTTCAAACTCTTTTCTCTCTTTTGTGCTTCCTTAGTACTCAGTACTTATACGTCACATGGCACTTTGTGGTGTTGCACTTGTCTGTGTAGATGTCTGTCTCTTCTGCCTGACTGCAACCTCTTAATTGTCCTTTTACTCTCAGTACCTGCCTAGTGAAATGCACATAATAGGCACCCAACAAATATTTACTGAATGAGTGGTGCTAATGCTGCGTGTATATGTTTACTTTTGATGTAAAGAGTTTCCTTTTTTTAATTTTCTCTAAACATATACGTGTGTTTATTTGGTTTCCATTTTTTGCCTTCACAAAATTAAAAAGGCTTAAAATTTAATAACAATAACAATTTTCGAGATAAGGACTAGAAACAAAAACCTTGTAAAGAACAAATGAAGATAAATACATTCAGAAAAGAAATCAGACGATTGTTGCAACAAAATATTGAGCAATAATAATAATGCCAAAAAAGTAACATTCACATCGTCATATAAGAGTATGTCTAGCATAGAATGCTTTGACTTTGAGGTTCAGTATGGAGTCATCAGTTAACTTCTTATTTTTTCCAAAGTCTCACAACATAGACAAGTAGTATTTATAAATAAAAATAAAAAATAATTTCAAAAAACAGATCATGCCAAATCTTATAGACGACAGAAAAAGAAGAAATACTTCAAAATCATTCTACTACATCTGGATACACCTGATATTAAAATTGGAAAAAAATATATCATTATAAAGGGAAATTACAAACATATTTCACTTATAAATGAGGAGGCAATATCTTCAACATAATAAGTCGAATTAAAGATTAATGTTCAAGTAATGTACTTTGGTCAAAATTAAATCCAATTTATGTGAGAATTAATCACTATTTTCTTTTCTTTTTTTTTCTTTTCTTATTCTCAAATGTAAGTAGGTGTGAAGATAGTACATGTGTTTCCTTGATGTTTATTTTAAGATAGAGGCATCAGTCCAAACTGCTTCCAGTTCCTTTTATGAGATCCGTAGATCAGGTGATATTCACCTGCCCCAGCTGAAGCTGGGCTCTTCTCAGCCAGGAACGTAGAATCCAAGTAGTAAGTAGTATATTCTTTAGAATGGGACATTTCTTAGGAGCGGACAGAGTAGGCCCCAAAGGGGCATGTTTTTACAAAAGTAAACTCAAAAGGATAAAGGGCGGGAGAACTTTCCCAATTGCTATCTTCATAGAGACACAATTTAGAAGTGGAACATTTTATATATGTGAAAAATCAAAATTTAAAATAAAAGTGTGTGGGAGTCATGGAGAGGGGAGGAAAAAGGAGAGGGATGTGTGTGTAACTGTTTTGATGAACATTTATATAAAACTTATGGAGCTATTGTGTTTTAAGATCCTAAGGAGGTTGTTTTCAAATTTATGGTGAAATTTTTCCCAGTGGACCCTGGACATCTGCGTGAAGAACTCACAAGGTATGGTGTTGACTTGTGCGGTTGCTTTATGATGTTATGATGCTAATCATTATTCCCTGTTTATCACGGCAAGGGCTTCGGGACCTCTTTACATTGGCTTGGCTTTTTTTCTCTCTCTCTCTTTTTCTTTTATTAAATCATAGCTGTGGGGCAGCACCTGTGGCTCAAAGGAGTAGGGCACCAGCCCCATATGCCAGAGGTGGCAGGTTCAAACCCAGCCCTGGCCAAAAACTGCAAAAAAAAAAAAAAAAATTATAGCTGTGTACATTAATGCAATCGTGGGGTTCAATGTGCTGGTTTTATATACAATTTGAAATATTTTCATCAAACAGGTTAACATAGCCTTCACGGCATTTTCTTAGTTATTGTGTTAAGACATTTGTATTCTACATTTAGTAAATTTCGCATGTACCCTTGGAAGACGCACCGTAGGTGTAGTCCCACCATCACCCTCCCTCCACCCAACCTCCCCCCTCCCCTTCCTATCCCCTTTCCCCATAATCTTGGGCTATAACTTGGTTTCATAGTAGGGCTGAGTACATTGGATACTTTTTCTTCCATTCTTGAGATACTTTGCTAAGAAGAATATGTTAAAAGTCACTCTCTGGGAAATGGTTAGGAGTTGGAGAGGGGTGGGCCTGGCTGGTCTCAGGTGTTAATGTTCCAAAGGGCAAGAACTGCAAGAAGGAGGGGTGATGTTCTAGAAGTGGTGTCAGGCCTGGGTGACCACTTGAGGGTTATGCCATTAACTGCTACAACAAGGAGCGGGATCTTGGCATCTCCTTCATGACATCTCTTTCATTCAGAGGGCAGCTTAACAGTATAGGTATGATGCCAGCCAATTTCCATGGATATTGAAAA
This sequence comes from Nycticebus coucang, assembly GCF_027406575.1. NCBI lineage: Eukaryota > Metazoa > Chordata > Mammalia > Primates > Lorisidae > Nycticebus > Nycticebus coucang. The sequence continues at coordinate 159,713,380 of NC_069804.1, read as the reverse complement.
CGGGAGGCTTGTGTTGATGTAGTACTTAGGTAGAAGGCAAAATATTCTGTAATGATGACATACACTTATGAAAAATGTCCGTCAGAATTGCAATGTAAATCTACTTCTGCAAAGATACATTGTCAACACATAACTCTGGCCCACACCTTACTCCACTTCCACTCTTACACATGGAAGGGATCTAAGAGATAATCTGGTCCGGTCCTCTTGGTTTCCAGATGAGGAAATGGGTCCTGGGAGCGAACATGACGTGCCTAAGATCACAGGTTGTTGGCAGGTATTCTCCCTGATGCCTCCACCCCAATGTGGTTCATGGATAGTTCATCTTCACCCCTTTTATACAGGACTTTTCTAAGGGGCCTTTGCAAAAGTCACTTGTCACAAGCTTCTTTCTCCCTCTCCCCCCCCCTTCTAATTCTCTCCACACTTGTGTGTTATAGGCTGCTTTCCCAAATAACTTTGTATCTTTTTTTTTTTTTTTTTTTTTTTTTGAGACAGAGCCTCAAGCTGTCACCCTGGGTAGAGTGCTGTGGCATCACAGCTCACAGCAACCTCAAACTCCTGGGCTCAAGCGATTCTCCTGCCTCTGCCTCCCAATTAGCTGGGACCACAGGCACCTGCCACAACGCCCGGCTATTTTTTGGTTGCAGCTGTCATTGTCATTTGGCAAGCCCGGGCTGGATTTGAACCCGCCAGCTCAGGTGTATATGGCTGGCGCTCTAGCTGCTTGAGCCACACACGCTGAGCCAATAATTTCATATCTTTATATCTATATCAGTTTGCATTTGCTAACCCATTTTAGTCGAGTTTCTAATTGTAACCAATTTTGATGTAGATAAACTTTTTCAAAAAAAAGAATGTGAAAATCAATGTGATGGTAAATAATTCATCAGCTGTTCAGAGCAAGGATTTGGTATTTGTAGCAAGCAGCTGCCTTCTTATCAGCAAGGACCGTGTCAAATGACAACAAATTTCCTTTCTTTCTTGCTAGAAGCAAAATGAAATTCACTTACCCTGTAGTAACCCAAGCTGATTATTCTAATTTACACCTACATTTGAAAATAGGCAATGGCAAAGGTTAGGCTCCCTTTATTTTTTCCCATTGGTCTATTAAAGAATACTTAACTGTAGTTGAGTTTACAAGGATGCCTATTTTAAGCTAATACATGGGCTTCTGAGAGTGTGTGCAGATAGAATTTTTCTAATGGAATCATTTTTAATGCATTAGGGGAGTTCACAATTTGAAAGATTATAATGATGAATGCTTCTGTAAACTGAATAATCACCTGCTAGTATACCTGTTTTTTCAATCTGAATTTTCATCTATCACTTGCAATTAATTTTGATTTACCACATTGCCTTCAAGGCTTAATTGGTTTAAAAAAAATCCACATAGAACTTTATTTAGAAAATCATATTTTGCATACGGATGTGCTCACAGTAGATACTCAATAAGAGTTTTAATTTCTCAAATAAAATATTAGGGCTGGGTATCATGTATGGCTCTTGCCTGTCTTCCCAGAACTTTTGGGAGGATCATTTGAGGCTAGGAGTTTAAGACCACCTTGGGCAACATAGTGAAACTCTGTCACTCCATCCTGGGCAATAGAATGAGACCCTGTCTTTAAAAAATAATAATATATAAGAGAGCTAATTTGGACCATGGAAGAAGGCAGTCAGTGGTAGAGTCTTTGTTATATACATTTTCTTCCAAAACTTCATTCTCTTTTGATAAAGGCTTACACATGTGGGAAAAATGCTATCTGTTGGCAGAGCCTTGGATATCAACCTCCATTTTATGGGTCTCTGATAAGGCTTCAGTGGGAAAAAGGGTAGTCTGGTTTAGTTCACTTTCAGTAAACATTAATTATGTAGCTACTCTGTATAAAGTACTACGCTGGGCTCTGGTGATACAGAGCAGTGGTGTAGGCAAAGGGAATAACATGGGTGGGAATAAGCCCTCAAGTCTTTGATTTCAGAAACATAATCTTTTGGATAGAAGGCAGCCCAACTTCAGTGGCAGGCTCGAGTTCAAGCCACAGTTTCACTAGCTTTGGGTGATATGATTTGTCAAAATCGCCTAGTCCCTCTATTTCCATAATTGTGAAATGACATGATCATTCTTTGCTTCATGAACCTCCTAAGTTATTATCAAGGTGCGTATTTGATGCCATTTTGTAAACAGTACACTACCGGTACTCTGAATGTACTTATTCTTGCTGGATCTCCTTTTTTTCTGTAGCTGGGGACACGGCTTTGCTACGTGGCAGAAACCACCAGAGGATGATTGGCCAACTCCCTCAAGTTGGCGGGAGGATTTGGCCAGAGTGATTCCTAATGGCTGCCAAAGTGCTGGATCAGCCAAGTTGTGGTCTGGGGCTGGTTTGGGGCTAAAGCAAAGCTTATGTATTACTCACCACCCCAAAAAGGCATCTGACTGACTGGGAGCACTGTTCCTTTCTTGAATCATCTTTAAACTGGGAGAAGGGAAATGCTTCTTTCTTATTCCTATTTCTTTCTCAAGAGTTTTTTCCCAATTTCTTTGCAGATATCTTTTTACTCTTCAAATAAAGAAGGATTTGGCTCTAGGAAGGCTTCCATGCAGTGACAACTGTACAGCGTTGATGGTATCTCACATCTTACAATGTAAGTAGCAAATGTCTGCTTTGGGGCTATCAGCCAGGTACAGAACCAAGCAAAAGAGGGCGGCACCTGTGGCTCAGTGAGTAGGGTGCCAGCCTCATATACCAAGGGTGGCGGGTTTGAGCCTGGCCCTGGCCAAACTGCAATAATAATAAAAAAAAAAATAGAAAAACAAACAAAAAAGAACCAAGCGGGCAGCTCCTGTGGCTCAAAGGAGTAGGGCGCCAGCACCATGTACCGGAGGTGGTGGGTTCAAACCTGGCCCCAGCCAAAAAACTGCAAAAAAAAAAAAAAAAAAGAACCAAGCAAAAAAGCTCACCTCCTTCAGTGTGCCCATCACTGTGTTAGGACTTACAGAGGAGAGAAAGCTGGATATGATATAGAGGCACACTGTGGTCCAATGGGAAGGGACTGGCTCATTGTGGTTACTCAGATTGGGATTCAAATCCTGTCTCTAAACCCTTTAATTTTTTTTTTTTTGAGACAGAGTCTCACTACGTCACCCCCGGTAGAGGGCTGTGGCGTCACAGCTCACAGCAACCTCCAACTCTTGCGCTTAAGTGATTCTCTTGCCTCAGTCTCCCAAGTAGCTAGGACTACAGGCACCTGTCACAATGCCCAGCTATTTTTTTTATTTTGTAGTTGTCATGTTGTTTAGCAGGCCCAGGCCGGGTTTGAACCCACCAGCCCTGGTGCGTATGGCCAGCGCCCTAACCACTTAGCTATAGGTGCCAAGCCACCCCTCTAATTTTTATAGGGTGAAGTCCTCTCACTTCTCTGAGCCCGAATTTCCTTGTCAGTAAATAGTGACAAGAATACTTTCTCTGGGAGGCTGAAGCAAGAGAATCGCTTAAGCCCAAGAGTTTGAGTTTGCTGTGAGCTCTGATGTCACAGCACTCTACTGAGGGCGACATAGTGAAACTCTGATCAAAAAAAAAAAATACCTTCTCACAAGGTGGTTCTATAGGTTAAAAGGAAATGGTAATTTTCTCCTACCTCAATCCAACTGTCCCTGGGCTTGCTGTCCAGGAGCTGGTTTAGGCTAATCTGGCCATAGACTTTGCCAGGAATTCTCCCATTCCCTCTGTTTGCCTCAGGATATATCTCTGATACATGCTGTCTATGGCACATTGTCACATTCATGGTTCTAGAGAACAAAGTACAGAGTACACCGGTGGAGAGAGGCTAAAAGGGAAAAAGGCCCTGGGCATCTAGTATACTTCCCCGTATGCTAGCTAGCAGCTAAGCAGTTGGAGTTAGCTGAATAATGAAAGTAGATAGAAGGTGGCCTGGGGAACAGCAAGGGGCCTGCCAGAGAGGAGGTGACACTGGGCAGGTCAGGCCAGGCTGCTCTAGCAGCCCTAAAGGCAGGGTTTAGGCAGCTGGATATAGTATCTCTTCTAGGGACAGTTAGAATTTTCCTTTCTTTTACAGAGACACCCCCCCCCAAATAAGCTGTTCTTTACAGATCCTGCAGAATCATAATTTCATTTTTTAATTTGTTTCCTAAGTTCATTTTTGACCTTTGTGCCTTTCTTTCCTGACAGCCCAGCAATGGTAGCTTTCTGAATTGACCAGGACTTCCAGAATTAAGTGCTTAGAGAGGGAAAAGGTCTGAATTGGTGTTTGCCGAGTGACTTCTGACTGAGACAGATGATGAGAGCCCCAGGATCTTAGAAAGGCAGTAGGCAGTAAGAGCAATACTAGTCAGGGAAGGCTGCTGGAGGCTTTTCTGCTGTGCCTTGCAGTGGTTCTCAACCTGTGGGTCGCGACCCACAGGAACTGTATTAAACAGCCACGGCATTAGGAAGGTGGAGAACCATTGCCTTAAAGGGATACAGGAATTGGATAGGTAGTGATAAGTAGAGGTGACAGCATGGAAAAAAAAGGTGATGAGACAAGCAGTAGTATATATAGAGACCAAAGAATGACCCTGTAAAGCTCAAGCATAGGGCCTGTTTAGGAGAGGTAGTGAAAAATGCGCCACCATTTTGAAGAGTTTCGAAAGCCTAGGACACTAATGTCCAGTATTGTGCTTAGCATTGAGATGGGGACATGGGGTGAAGCAGATAGAAGAAGTAATGCTGGAGAAAGATGGGGATTGTGGCTCTTGGGTGTTGTCTCATGGGGGAGTCCAATTTCATTCTTAACAGTTCAGCCTTATGGATTTGGGCATTCCCTAGTGGCCATTTCAGGCATAGCACAGAGTGTTTTAGCTTTTCCAGAGAATGTTTTGTTTGCCAACAGAAGATTTTTCTTTGGAAAAAAGCTACAGTTCAGTAAATTAGCTTCTCACAATCAACCCTGGTCAGACTCTTGCACTGGACTCTAAGGCAGTGTGCAGAACACAACCAGATTGCTCATTTATTTGTTCAATTTTTTATTCATGTAACATTTGTTAGATGCTTGTTATATTCTAGGTTTTCAAAAACCTCCACATTCTGACCTCATCTCTTTCAATCTCTTATACATCTCTCTGCTCTAGCCAGACACTGTCTCCAAAACACAATTTGTACATTTCAAATGAAGCCTCCCTCTCATGAACTCTCTTCGTAACTCTTGGTAATTCATTCAACAAAAATATATTGAGTACCTACCACATACCAGATACTATTATATGTACTGGGAACATAGCATCTTACAAAATGGACAAAAATCCTTGCCTTCATGGAACTTATATTTTCACAGTGGAGGAGAATCAATGATCAAAATAAGTGAATAAATTATGTAATACATGGAAAAAGGATATGAGCAATGGAGAAAAGAGAAGCCTGGGTGGAAGATGGGGAATTCTGGGGTAGGAACTGAGTATTTAAGTAAGGTTGTCAGGGTAGGCTTACTGCGTAGGTGTGTCAGCAAAGACTTGATGGAGGTGAGAAAGTAAGCCATGTAGCAAAATCCCATAGAAGTGTATTCCAGGCTGAGAGAACATCCAGTGCAACGGGCCTGAGGTAAGAGCAGGCCTAAGGTGTTTGGGAAACATCAAAAAGGCTTTTGAGTCTGGCTGGAGCTGAGCGAGAAAAGGAAACAGTCATCATGGAGGGCCATGAAACCTAGAGAATGACTCTAGAGCTGAGAAGCCATTGAAGCAGTTTAAGCAGAGGAGTGAAATGATCTAAATTAGGTTTTGATAGGATTGTGTGGGCTACTATGGTGAAATAGACCTGAGGAAGGAATGATGGCTGTGGGGGTGGGGACCGGATAAGATATTGCAGGAGAGAGAGATGATGGCCAACATCTGGACCAACAGATAACAGTGAAGGTGCTCATAACATTTGTCACCTTCTGTTATTGGTGTTATTTATTTGTATGTTATAGCTGTCATTTGAGGTTGTCATAACTTGTATGGAGAAAAAAATGAGAAGAGTGATATGTGTTCTTCTTTTCCTTAGGGTCGACATGGGGTCTTGTGTTTAATAAACTGGAAGATTGGTGTGTGTGCGTGTATGTGTGTGTGTGTGAGAGAGAGAGAGAGAGAGAGATAGATAGATTGAGATTTATTTTAAAAATAGCTCTACTGAAGTATAATTGATATATCATAAAATTCACCTGTTTTAAGCATTTTAAATGCACAACTCAACGATTTTTAGTAAATTTGCATCATTGTGCAACCATTACCACCAGCCAGTTTCACAACATTTCTATCATGCCAAAAGGTATCTTTCATGCACATTGTAGTCATTCCCTGTTTCCATGCTCAGCACCAGGAAACCATTCATTTACTGTCTGTTTCTATACATTTGCTTTTGTGGATATTTCATGTAAATGGGATGATTAAATGTGATCTTTTGCATGTGGCTTTTTTCACTCAAAATAATGTTTTTGAAATTTACGCATATTCTAGCATGAATCACAGCAGCTTATTTGCATAGTATTTCATCTTATGGATTTACCACATTTTGCTCATCTATTCAAATGGTCATGGACATTTGGATTATTCCTAGTTTAGCTATTAAGAAAATTCTATAGAAAGCCAGAGACTGACCGTTAATCTTGGACTTCCAATTTCCAGAACTGTGAGAAAATAAATTTCTGTTATTTAAGCCAAAAAAAAAAAAGAAAAAGAAAAGAAAATTCTATAAACATTGGCACACAAGTCTTTGTGGGAAGACATGCTTTCATTTCAATAGGGCTGCTTCTAGAAGTGTACTTCATCAGACTGATGGTAAATTTATGTTGATCATTTTAAGAAACTGCCAAACTGTTTTCCAAATTGTCTCCAAAATTTTCCAAATTCTAAGTGGGAATGTCTGAGGTTTCCAGTTTCTCCACAGCATCAGTGACATTTCATATGATATGAAAGATATTGCGTATCTTTTTGATTAGGGCCATTCCAGTGGGTATGAACAGGTATCTCATTGCAATTATAATTAGCATTTTCAGAATGGCTAATGATATTGAGCACCTTTTCATGAGCTTATTCATATGCTTTCTTTGGCAAAATGCCTAGTCAAACATCTTGCTCATTTTAAAATGAAGAATTACATCATAATTGAATTTTTTTTTTTTTTTGTGGTTTTTGGCCGGGGCTGGGTTTGAACCCGCCACCTCCGGCATATGGGACCAGCACCCTACTCCTTGAGCCACAGGCGCTGCCCCATCATAATTGAATTCTAAGAGATTTTTTATAAATTTGGATTGAAAACACCTTTATGACATACGCAATTTACAAACTTCTCTTCTAATCAATGACTTGTCTTTTCATTTTGTAATGATTTCTTCATTTTTTAATGATTTTTTGAAGTATAGCTGGTTTTAATTTTCATAGCATTCCATTTTATGACTATATATCTATATATATATATTTGAGACAGTTTCACTATGTCACCCTTGGTAGAGTATTGTGGCGTCACAGCTCACAGCAACCCCAAACTCTTGGGCTTAAGCAATTCTCTTGCCTCAGCCTCCCAAGTAGCTGGGACTACAGGCGCCTGCCACAACACCTTCTATGTTTTTTTGTTGTAGTTGTCATTGTTGTTTGGCAGGCCTGGGCTGGGTTTGAACCCACCAGCTCCGGTGCATATGGCCGATGCCATAGCCGCTGAGGTACAGGTGCCGAGGCTATTTTCTGAATATTTTTTAGTGGATCATGCTTATCTAAGAACTCTTTGCATAACTTAAGGTAGTAAAATTTTCTCCTAACATTTTTTCTTTTCTTTTTTTCTTTTATTTTGAGACAGTGTCACTATGTCACCCTTAGTAGAGTGCTGTGGCATCACGGCTCACAGCAACCTCAATCTTGGGCTTAAGGCATCACAACTCATAGCAACATCAAATCTTGGGCTTAAGTGATTCTCTTGCCTCAGCCTCCCAGTAGATGGGACTACACATGCCCACCACAACGCCTGGCCATTTTTTTTTTTCTGGTATTCACTCTTTAATTCTTTTTTCTTTTTTGACTTTTTTTTTTTAATGAAATCATAGTTGTGTACATTAATGCAATCATGGGGTACAATGTGCTGGTTTTATATATCATTTGAAATATTTTCATCAAACTGGTTAACATAGCCTTCACCACATTTTCTTAGGTATTGTGTAAAACATTTATATTCTACACTTAATAAATTTAACGTGTACCTTTGTAAAATGCACAGTACGTGTGGTCCCACCAATTGCCCTCCCCTCCCCTTCCTCTCCTTTTTGGGATATAGTTGGGTTATACCTTTTATATGAAAGCTATAAATTGGTTTCATAGTAGGGCTGAGTACATTGGATACTTTTTCTTCCATTCTTGAGATACTTTACTAAGAAGAATATGTTCCAGCCCCATCCATGTAAACATGAAAGAGGTAAAGTCTCCATTTTTTTAAGGCTGCATAAAATTCCATGATGTACACATACTAAAATTTATTAATCCATTCATGAGTCAATGGGCACTTGGGCTTCTTTTATCACTTAGCAATTATGAATTGGGCTGCAATAAATATTCTGGTGCAAATATCTTTGTTATAAAGTGATTTTTGGTCTTCTGGATATATACCTAGTAGAGGAATTGTAGGAGGGAATGGCAGGTCTATTTTTAGATCCCTAAGTGATCTCCAAACATCTTCCAAAAGGTACGTATTAGTTTGCATTCCCACCAGCAGTGCAGAAGTGTTTCCTTTTCTCCACATCCACGCCAACATCTCTGGTTTTGGGATTTTGTGATGTGGGCTAATCTTATTGGAGTTAGATGATATCTCAAAGTGGTTTTGATTTGCATTTCTCTGATGATTAAGGATGATGAGCAGTTTTTTCGTGTTTCTGTAGGCCGTGTGCCTTTCTTCTTTGGAGAAGTTTCTCTTCAAGTCCCTTGCCCACCCTGAGATGGAGTTGCTTGTTCTTTTCTTGCTAATGCATTTGAATTCTCTGTGGATTCTGGCTATTAAACCTTTGTCAGTGACATAAATTGCAAATATCTTCTCCCATTCTGAGGGCTGTCTGCTTGCTTTACTTACTGTGTTCTTGGCTGTGCAGAAGCTTTTTAGTTTGATCAGATCCCAGTAACGTATTTTTGGTGTTGCTTCAATTGCCTGGGGGGTCCTCCTCATAAAATATTCGCCCAGGCCGATTTCTTCAAGAATTTTCCCTGCACTTTCTTCAGTATTTTTATAGTTTCATGTCTTCAGTTTAAATCTTTAATCCAGTGAGAGTCTATCTTAGTTAATAGTGAAAGATGTAGGTCCAGTTTCAGTCTTCTACAGGTCACCAGCCAGTTCACACAGCACCATTTATTAAATAGGGAATCTTTTCCCCACTGAATGTTTTTAATTGGCTTATAATGGTAAGTAGCTAGGTTCATCTCTTGGTTCTCTATTCTGTTCCATACATCTACCTCTCTGTTTTTGTGCCAGTACCATGCAGTTTTGATCACTATCAATTTGTAGTATTATCTGAGGTCTGGTAGTGCGATTCCTCCTGCTTTGTTTTTATTTCTGAGTAATGTCTTGTCTATTTGAGGTTTTTTTCTGATTCCATATAAAATGAAGTATTAGTTTTTCGAGAACTTTAAAGTATGACAGTGGAGCTTTAATAGGGATTGCATTAAAATTGTATACATTAAAATTGTATATTGCTGGGCGGTGCCTGTGGCTCAAGGAGTAGGGCGCCGGTCCCATATGCCGGAGGTGGCGGGTTCAAACCTAGCCCCGGCCAAAAACCAAAAAAAAAAAAAAAAAAAAAATTGTATATTGCTTTGGGTAGTATGAACATTTTAACAATGTTGATTCTTCCCAGGCATGAGCATGGTATGTTTTTCCATTTGTTAACATCTTCAGCTATTTCTTTTCTTAGAGTTTCATAGTTCTGTTTATAGAGATCTTTCACATCCTTTGTTAGGTAAACTCCCAAATATTTCATCTTCTTTGGCACTACCGTGAACGGAATAGAGTCCTTGACTGTTTTTTCAGCTTGACTATTGTTGGTATATATAAAGGCTACAGATTTATGAATGTTGATTTTGCAACCTGAGATGCTGCTGCCTTCCTTGATCACTTCTAAGAGTTTTATAGTAGAATCCCTGGTGTTTTCCAGATATACAATCATATCATCTGTGAATAGTGAAAATTTGATCTCCTCTAACCCTATATGGATACCCAATTGCCTTTTCTTGCCTGATTGTCATGATTAAGACTTCCATTACAATGTTGAAAAGCAGTGGATTCAATGGGCAACCTTGCCTGGTTCCTGACCTGAGTAGAAATGATTTCAATTTAACTCCTTTTAATACGATATTGGCTGTGGGTTTGCTGTAGATGGTCTCTATCAGTTTAAGAAATGTCCCTTCTATGCCAATTTTCTTAAGTGTTATGATCATGAAAGGATGCTGGATATTATCAAAAGCTTTTCTGCATCAATTGAGAGAATCATATGGTCTTTGTTTTGTATTTTGTTCATGTGATGAATTATATTTATAGATTTACATATTTTAACCAGCCTTTAGACCCTGGGATAAAGCCCACTTGGTCGTGGTGTATAATTGATGTTGAGGCGGTGCCTGTGGCTCAAAGGAGTAGGGCGCCGGCCCCATATACTGAAGGTGGCAGGTTCATACCCAGCCCCGGCCAAAAAAAAAAAAAATTTGTTTGATGTGTTGCTGTATTCTGTTTGCTAGGATCTTGTTGAATATTTTTGCATCAATATTCATTAGTGATATTTGTCTATAATTTTCTTTTCTTATTGGGTCTTTTCCTGTTGTGGGGATCAAGGTGATGTTTGCTTCATAATGTATTGGGTAGTATTCCTTCATTTTCTCTATTTTGGAAAAGGTTAAATAATATAGGTACTAGTTCCTCTTTAAAGGTTTGGTAGAATTTTGATGTCCTGGGCTTTTCTGGTCCTGGGCTTTTCTTTTTTGACAGATTTTGTATAGTTGATGCTATTTCAGAACTTGATATAGGCCTGTTCAACATTTCCACTTCATTCTGGCTAAGTCCAGGAAGATAACGTGCTTCTAAGTATTGGTCTATTTCTTTCAAATTTTCATATTTCTGAGAATAGAGTTTCTGTAATATTCATTAAGGAGTTTTTGAATTTCTGAGGAATCTGCTGTTATTTCGTCTTTGCCATTTCTGATTGATGAAATTATCAGTTTTTCTTTGCCTGGCTATTTTTTGTTGCGGTTGTCATCATTATTTTAGCTGGCCCGGGGCCAGATTCAAACCCGCCAGCCTTGGTGTATGTGGCTGGTGCTGTAACCACTGTGCTACAGGCACCAAGCCATGAACATTTGTTTATAGGTTTTTCTTTTATTTTTAGGTGTATGATCCATGTTGTGTTAATTTGTTATATGCTTGTGTAGTGTATGGTGTGAGGTAAGGGTCCAACTTCATACTTTTGTATGTGGATGTCCATTTATCTCAGCACTATTTGTTGAAAAGTTTATTATTTCTCCCATTGAATTGTCTTGGTGTCTTTGTCAAAAACTGGTTGACCACAAATGTAAGGAGTTATTTTTGGACTCTTAATTAGGTTTCATTGATTTATGTCTATTCTTATTCTATTACAACACTATCTTGATTACTATAAGTAATTTTTGAAACAGGGAAGGTACATCCTCCAACTTTGTTCTTTTTCAAAATTGTTTTAGTTAGGGAGGCAAGAGCGGGATTGGTGTGCTCCCACTTCATGGGCAAGATGTAGGGGTATATGACACACCTCCCGGGGGTGGGACACAACAACAACAGGGACTATACCTAACAAAGGCAAACATTAGAACCAAATTCTTTGTACCCTCAAATTAACCTGGAATAAAAAAATTGTTTTGGTTATTCTGTGCCCTGTGCATTTCCATGTAAATTTTAAAATGATTTAGTAACATCTACACAGAAGTCTGCTGAGATTTTGATGGAGGTTGCATTGAATTTAAAGATCAATTTTTGGAAATATTGCTATCTTAACAATAATTGTTTTGGTTATTCTGTGCCCTATGCATTTCCATGTAAATTTTAAAATGATTTAGTAACATCTACACAGAAGTCTGCTGAGATTTTGATGGAGGTTGCATTGAATTTAAAGATCAATTTTTGGAAATATTGCTATCTTAACAATATTGCATCTTCTCATCTGTGAACCAGAAATATCTCTCCATTTATATAGCTCTTTTAACTATTTCTTTTGGTAATGTTTTATAGTTTTCAATGCACAAGTTTAACACTTCTTTTGTAAAATTTATTTCTCAGTATTTTTATTCTTTTTGATGCTGTTATAAACCAAATTGATTTCTTAATATCATTTGCAGATCGTTCATTGCTTGTGTATACAAATCCAGTTACTGTTTATGTATATTGCTCTTCTATCCTTCTACCTTGCTGAACTCATTTATTAGTTCTAATAGTTTTTCATGGGTTCCTTAGGATTTTCCACATATAGGATCATGTTAACTGTAAGTAAACACAGTTTTCTCTTTTTAAGTGTAAATTCTTTATATTTCTTCTTCTTGGCTCATTGCACTGACTAGAACAGTATGATATGGCATAGAAGTGGCAAGAGCAGACTCCTTTATCTTGTTCCTGGTCTGAAAGGAAAATATTCAGTCTTTCTTCATTTGGTATGATTATTATGATGTTAGCTGTAGGATTTTCATAGATAATATTTATTGGGTTGAAGAAATTCCCTTCAATTTCTTGTTTGTTTTTGTTTTCTATTCTTTTGTTTTTTCACCATGAACATATGTTGGATTTTGCCCAATGTTAGTTTTGCATCTGTCTAGATCAGTGGTTCTCAACCTGTGGGTCGCGACCCCTTTGTAACAATGAAAATACATTGCGGAGTAGGGCGCTGGCCCCATATACCAGAGGTGGCAGATTCAAACCCAGCCCTGGCCAAAAACTGCAAAAAAAAAAATAAAAATAAATAAATAATAAAATAAAAATTAAAAAAATAAAGTAAAATAGAAAGGTTGAGAACCAATGATCTAGATGACAATGCGTGTTGGGCTTTTTTCCATTTTTTCTCTTAATGTAGTGTATTATATTAATTGCTTTTCCTATGTTGAACTGACCTTACAATCCTTAGACAAATACCACTTGGTCACAGTGTGTAATCTTTTTTTGTTTGTTACTATATTGAATTTACTAGTATTTTGTTGAGGATTTTTCTTTCTGCATTCATGAGGGATGTTGCCTTATATTTTTCTGATGATATCTTTATTTGGTTTTGGTATCATGGTAATATTGGCTTTGTAGAATGAGTTTATAAATATCTCCACCTTTATTTTCTTGAAAAGTTTGTAGAATTGGTATTTATTTCTTCTTCAAAGATTTGATAGAATTAATCAGTGAAACCATTTGAGTCACTGAATTTTAGTGGGATTTGTACATTTATCAATATTGGTAGAAATAAAGAAAAAAGAAAATAGCAATTGCTTTGGTCTTTAAAACAGTGGTTATACATATATGGAAATTTTCATTGTATTGTGATTTCAAAATATACATATAAACCTCACCTCTAAAAGTGAATATACTATTTGTCTAAAACAAATGTAAAATCAAGATAGAAGAGAAAAAAAAATAGTCTTCTAGTAATCAAAGTAGATACCCCAGTGTCCATGCTTTTACTCAATAGGAAAGCACCATAGAATTCTATGGAGAGTCTATTTGCCCTTACAGAACATAACATGCTAACAGGTTTGGATATCTGGACTCCCATTATATGTTGGATTAGAAGTCCTAATTTATTATGAAGTGTTCTAAACTTTGATTTCAGGGGACTTCAGTGACCATAAAGTGATTCATGTACATCTGATAGAGAGGAAGGATGCATAGAAATTGTAAAGAAAAGAATCCCCAAATCAAAACAGTCTGAGGCCATTTATGTTAAGAGCAGATAACTCTAACTACCTCAATTGCCTTTGTAGGCATACTGCTGTAATAGATGTTGATAATGGATACACCTAGAAAAGAGTAAATTATGATCTTGGATAACTTCCAGTTATTTGGAAAACCCAAAAGATTCATCTACTTGGGATTCTATATGGCTGGGGATTTACTAGATTCCTAATTTACAGTGTGATGACTTGGCCGTGATTGGTTTGCATTGTAGTTGACATTTACATTCCCCTTTTTTGATAATGTATCAGATGGATTGAGATTGGGGGGCTATATTAGTTTGCTATGGTTGCCATAACAAAATACCAGAGACTGTGTGGCTTAAATGACAGAAATGCTATTCTCACAGTTCTGGAGGTTAGAAATCGAAGACCAAGCTGTAGGAAGGGTTGTTTTCTGCTGATGACCTCCTTGTTGTGTGTTCACATGATCTTTTTTCTGCTTTCTCACATTTGTGCTGTGTCTACATTTTCTCTTCTTATAATGACATCAGTCGTGTTGGATTAAGGACTGCCGTAATAGTGTCAATTCACCTTCCTCACCTCTTTATAGGCCCTATCTCCAAACATAGTTGCATTCTGTGGTATTGAGTGTTGGACTTCAACATATGAACTTGGTGGTGGTAGGAGGGGGCCAAAATTCAGCCTACACTACCCTGTTTCCCTGAAAATAAGACATTCCCCGAAAATAAGACCTACTTACAGGACAGATAAGACATCCCCTGAAAATAAGACCTAGCGCATCTTTGGGAGCACACCTTAAAATAAGACACTGTCTTATTTTCGGGGAACCAGGGTAGCAGCTGATTGGTAGTAGGAGAGATCATAAATGGGACATGGGAAAAAAAACATCTAACAAAATATTCAACTGGAATCTTGGAGCCTTTAAAGATCTACACTGGCCTGTGACTTTCTATACTGAGACCTCATAGCAACCCTCTGATTCTGATTCAAAAAGGGGTCAGTTCCCCTCTTCCCCCATGGAAACATAAATATACATAAAGCATGGGGTGAGAGACATGGGACTGCACTGACTGCAAAGAAAGAGCTGTTTGAAGGAGGCCAGAGGGTGTGCTCAGTGCTCCACTGCCTAACTCCTAAGTGGTACTGTGAAAAATGTTACTTTTTCTGTCTTGCAGCCGAACTGGGAGACTTTCATGAAGAAACAGATAGGAAGCATCTGGCGCAAACCTGGTACTTACCAAACCAAGACTGTTTAGAGAGTAAGATCATGCACTTTCATCAGAAGCACATGTAAGTACTTTAAATGGGACCTGCTTCCCCGATTAGAAAGCACTAAAGCTGGGGACAGCCTTTTGAAAGCAAGCCCTTAAGCTTGAGAAGCTTCAGGCTCAAGAAAACGCCGAGCTCCTCGTGGAGTTCTCAGGGTGGAAGTGTCATTCTTCCTGCATTTATTAGGCTCATAAATTCTTTCCCTTTTCAGTGGCAGGAGCCCAGCTGAATCTGACATTCTGCTACTGGACATAGCAAGGAAGCTGGACATGTATGGCATCAGGCCTCACCCTGCCAGCGATGGTGAAGGGATGCAGATTCACCTGGCTGTTGCTCACATGGGAGTATTGGTGTTGCGGGTAACAGCTCTTTCTTTTCAAACCCTTCAGCTTGGGGGCAGGGAGTCATCTCAGATCAAACTTGGTTGTTCTTTCCTAAGGTGATTCCACCTCTCAGTCTTCTCACCAGCTGGAAAAGGAAGTAGTTGGTCATATTTACTTGTAATTGATAGCAAATCTATTATATTTACCTGTGGTTGTATGTCAAGTATTCATGACAAACTTATAAATATGGTTACCTGTAGGGAATGGATAGATGGGGACAGAAGTAGGAATGACAGTAGTAGGAGTGAGATTTCATAACACACATATATATATTTTTTATTGTATACCTTTGATTTTTCAATAATGTGAATATATTCCCTATTGTACAAACATCAACCAAATAAAAACTAAGCTGTTTGGGCAGACCAGGAAAGCCAAGGAAGTTTAAAGGAGTTAGAAATGGGTATAGGCTGCAGTAATTAAATAGAAGATGTGCTAGAGGAGTTTCTATGTGAGCTGGCAAGAAGGCTTGATTATGTGGAAGGCATTTTGCATAAAGAGAATGAACACACTACAGGAGAAATGTACAGAGTTAGATGTAAGAGTGTTTTGTGGGAGCTGTGGGAGTATAGGTTGTGTATTCATTATAAACAGGGCAGTGAGATACAGCCAAGACTTGATGCAGGCAGTGAGAAGCTACTAAAGGTGTTTGGACAAATGGAGTGGCAAAAGAAAGAGGACATTTTTTTTTTTAAACAGATGAATCTGGAAACACAAGAAAGGGATGAGATTAGAGAAGCTATTACAATAATCCTTTCCTATTGTGATCTCTCCATGTGTCTAGAAATTTTCTCCCGGCCTACCCCTTCTTGCTTGCATTCCAGAATAGCCTTGTATTCCACCTGCAATGGCTTCTTTGGCCATAACTTCTACATAGTGTGACTTGATCAGTCTGTACAAGAGAAGGGTCAAGCCTGGTCCCATTCATGAAGTGCATTTTTCTATCAGGTTTTCACTGTCTTACAAACCAACTTGTGCTGATACATTCTGAAATCAGCCATGTGTTTCATTATAGGGAAATACAAAGATTAATACTTTCAATTGGGCTAAAATCCGCAAGTTGAGTTTTAAGAGAAAGCATTTTCTTATCAAACTCCATGCCAACATCTTGGTAAGTAGCTTTATAATATATATATTTATTTTACTTTGTGTTCACTTGGAATTTTTTTGTTGTTTCTGTAGATGATTTAAATACAAGTGGTTAGAGCTGGCTGTCCCTGAGGGGTGATATGCCTTCTCTTGTGCTTCTATAGAATTCAACCAGAACTTTAGTCCCATTTTTACTAAGGCAAAACACTAAGAAATATGATTGGCAGTTTAGAATGAAAAAGGTAACTGGAAAATGGGGTGACCGGGCTAAAAGGCAAATCTCCATGTAAACAATTTTTTTTGCAGTTTTTGGTTGGGGCCAGGTTTGAACCGCCACCTCCAGTATATGGGGCCGGCGCCCTACTCCTTTGAGCCACAGGCGCCACCCAATGGAAACTATTTTTTAGGGATTTGATAAGTCAAACAGGAATAGCTGGATCCAGGACCATAGACATATTGATTTGTTGTTATCTGCTCGATTTTACAAAATATGTTCACCACTTTCCTTAAGCAAAAATTATTGAACACCTACTGTATGACAAAGCCAAGCAGGATGAGGGAGGTGGGTATACATGTAGGCAAAAGAAGCAATTATTGGGGAAGGCTGCTTTGTATAGGTGAGACGATGGTGCTAGAAAGGAAGTTCCCTTAAGACCATATAAAAATGACAAATGTGTACTTAGGCCTACTGAAGACCTAGAAGTTTGGGCTTCATTCTCTGGATGTTGGCCTTATGTAAAAGTGTTTACTTAAGCAGTTCAGGAGACTAGATCCAGTGTGAAGCTCATGGAGAGCTCCAGGGGCTGCACATAGGAATCCTAAAAGGGGTAAGAAAAGGGGATCAGTGCAGTAGGTTGAAAGTGTGACTGGAAACAAGGCTGCGACGATACTGTGTAGTCTTGGGCCTATGGGGGTATATAGTCAGTCAGGGAATGGGGAAAATGTGTACTTTGCGTGTGGAAAGCCAAGCTCTCCTAGACAGATTAGAATAAGCTAAACGAGCAATACAGACTATCATAGAACAACATAGCACATAGAGGAAGAAGTGTTTCTAGCTGGTACATTAAAAAGACTCATGTACACACAAACATCCTATAAACCCTTCCATCTGTAAGGAAATCTCCTCCTACCTTCCCTTTCCTGTTGGTCATTTACAACTTCTTGTCACCTTGAACAGATGCCCTTTGATGTTCATTTTAACATAATTTACAACTTCATAAAAATGTTCCTGGCAGAGAAGAGGGAGGGAAAAAGCATTTAAGGTGAAGGGAGTGTGCAGAGCAAGATTTGCTTCTTAGAGAAGGCTCTGTTTGTGAGCAGTAGCCCTGTCTGTTCCTCGGAGGGTTGCCAATCATTAGGTTTCAGTAGGTTTGAAGCCTGCAGGGAGCCAATTGGAAAATCAGAAGGTGCATGGGCTGCTGGACGGATACTTTAGAAGAGGTTGGGATTTGAAGGCCTTTGATATTCTTGGAGCATGTGTTGCTTGATGGAAATTGGTTTATACAGGTTCTGTGCAAGGACACCTTGGAGTTCACCATGGCCAGTCGAGATGCCTGCAAGGCTTTCTGGAAGACTTGTGTAGAGTACCATGCTTTCTTCAGGCTTTCTGAAGAGCCCAAATCAAAGCCTAAAACCCTACTCTGCAGCAAGGGTTCCAGTTTCCGCTACAGGTAATTAAATTTCGCACACAGGCAAACTACACACATTGCTTCTTTTCAATAATAACATGGGAGACATAGGAGTTGTTCCAACTCCAGAAGCCATAAAGAATCCATTTCAATCACATCAAAGATTATACCCTTTGCTGCTCATTCTCTGTGTGACACATTAAGTCAATGTTTCTTAACAAGGAGGCAGGAGAATGGGGACACCTTACCTAAGGGGTAGGATCAGAATCTCAGCAAGGTGGGGGGGATATAGGCAATTTGAGAATATGTGCTCAATAAATCTATTGTTTCCCATATATCCAATTTATGTGCAAGCCATGGAGAAGAAAGCTCAACAGCATTCTTTTGGTGTTAAAATGTAGAATGACAAAGTGCTGGAGGGGATAAAGGATTAAAAAGATTGAGCAATATAGCATGGAGGCTCCTCACTGTAGATCATACCTCAGAGGAATAGAAGAAATGAGTTTGAATTAAGATCTGGTTTTTAGTATGTGAGAGAAAGAATAAACAGAATGTAAGAATGTAAAAAAAAATAATAATAATAAGATCTGGTTTTTACCTGAACACACCAGCCTACAAATTTTTTGGAAGAAGTTTTCAAAACTCTTAGCTAAGATAAAAAAAAAAAATGTGGATCAAATGCTTCCACATGAAGGGTTTTTCTAATCGTGGAAACTTGCCTTAGTCAAAATTGAGATCTAAAATCCTTACATATTTCTGATGGAGTCATTCCAGACCGTATTCTATAAACCTCTGCCTTCTTAAACAGATGATACTGAACATATTTTGCCCTTTTCTTAATGACCTGAGTTATTACAAACATCGCTTATTATCTTTTGCAGGCAGCTGTAGTGCAGTGATGGCCTCAGGGTGGGGGAGGCATGTCAGGCCCTGCACTTCAGTGATAAATAGCCCAGACTTTTGGGGTTTTATTATTCTTGTGATTTCTTTTCTGGCTCTTGTGTTTCTCCCAGCAGTAAGCTGGCTTTCTTTACTAGCATATGTCAGATTGGAGCAATCCTCTGCTTCTGTTTAGTTAGCTGTTTTTCTTCTACCATGGATTGAGAAACCAGATAAATAACCTCATTAGAAGTAGTATGTAAAATAAGAGTCAGTTGACTCTGATTTTGAGGCAGAATAAAGGTCTTTAAAAGAAAGTATGTTAGTTTCAAAGCCCCGAATTTTTAGTTGTTTATATAACCCTGTTCAGAAGCATTTTAAAAATGCTTGGCTTCTGAGGAGTTGAGGTTGCTCTCTGCCTGGTCCTTGGCTAAGTAGGTATTATCATTAATGCAGTGTCCAAAGATTCACAACATATGTCATCCATCCAGACTCTTTGGGTTTTAACAACAACAAAAAAATGATGCAATCAAGTTTTAGTAGCCTATTGGCTTATGACTGGGATTAATAATTTTTAGCTTTTCCTTATAATAGTGGAAGAACTCAAAGGCAGCTTTTGGAATACGGGAAAAAAGGGAGGTTGAAGAGCTTGCCATTTGAAAGGTACATGCTTTTGTTTCTGTCTCTCATGTTGATTTAAGTTGCAGTTAGAGGTTTATATGTATCTTGGTATTCACATGAAGGTCATTTCGGTGACTTCTCTGTTTGGGGATTTCAGGAAACAGTATCCATCTCAGTACCATGAACGACAGTGCAGGTCCTCGCCAGACCTCCTCTCTGATGTGTCAAAGCAAGTAAGATTTCTGAAAATTCCTACTTCTTTAGATAAATGTAATTCATCCAAAGTTCAAATGCTTCCAAGAATTGATTCTGCCAGAATCCCAGTGTGTAAAAAGGTTACTCAGTTGGAGTAGGTTAGCCTCCTGGGGAGGTCTGTCAGCTCAATCTTTCCTGCCAATAGAAGACCATTTAGTAAACTATCGATGGTGTGTACTTTCTAGATTGGAAGGATCTGATGCACCTTCAAATTTCAACCTGTATTGGTAACATCTTGCAAAATGCAGATCCCAAAGAATTTTTATGGCTTTGAATTTTTAAACTTAGAGCTCTGCATCTTTACCTATGAAAATCTTAAGGCTGAGAGGAAGGTATAAGGTCTTGGGTTGAGGTTTTAAAGTACTTTTACTGTGTAATTATCTAACTGAAGGACAAAGTGTTGATCTCCTGGGACTGTGAGATGATGGCTTCCTTTGAAATTTATAGTATGAGCCTTGTTAATTATTTTCCTCTTGCTCTTTTTAAAAAAGTAATTATAGGTCTCATAAACTCTCTTGCTTTCATTCAAGTAACAGGCAGTTTTTATACAAAGGCATCAGAGGTATAATGATGAAAGGGACCAGTTAGTATATGAAGCTCTCATGCCATTCATAGCACTCCCGCGCACCATCTTATAGAAAATAGGGAAAAGGCTGAAACAGCAAAGTTAGGACACTTGTCTAAAGTCACACAGCAAGTCAGAGACAAAGCCAGGACTAATAGGCAGGATTCCTGGTTCATTAATATAGCTACCAAACCAAACATTTATTTATTTATTTATTTTAATTTTATTATTAAATCATAGCTGTGTACATTAATGCGATCATGGGGCACCATACACTGGTTTTATAGACCATTTGACATATTTTCATCACACTGGTTAACAGCCTTCCTGGCATTTTCTTAGTTATTGTGTTAAGACATTTATATTCTACATTTACTAAGTTTCACATGTACCCTTGTAAGATGCACCGTAGGTATGATCCCACCAATCACCCTCCCTCTGCCCATCCCCCCCAAACCAAACATTTTAAGTACATAACCGTCACAGTTTGGAAGGGAGATGGCATTGAGAAAGAATAGCATCATGTGTACTTTGTCACACATAAATTGGGATGTGGTGTAAGTTGTCACCCTTTCTGTATGTATTTATCTACCCTAGATAGAACCTGGATTGAAATGATTGTGTCAAAAACTACCTTTTCAAAATTGGAGGCTCATTAGATCCCCACCCCCACCCCAACCAAATGTCTTTTTCTTTCTTTCACCAATGTGTCCTTTTTCTTAAGGTGGAAGATTTGAGACTCTCTTATGGTGGTGGGTACTACCGAAATGTGAATGGAGTGCATGCATCGGAGCCGGGACTAGACAGCAGGAGGAGGAACTCTGCAGTGGAGGTGACATTTGCAGCTGAACTGGAGTATTCCAAACCAGAGGCGGATCCCACATTTTTACATCAGTCCCAAAGCAGTTCCTCTTTCCCTTTTATTTATATAGACTCTGTCTTTAACACTGACCCCAATCTTGACCCTGATCCCAGAGATTTCTTTGAGAGAAGTCCGCTAAGCTCCTTCCAAACAAGCTGTAAGTTTGATGACAATCAGATGAGCACATCTTCCTGCCTCACAAGCAAAGTGAGTCCAGCGAGGCAACTAACTTATACAGATGTGCCCTATATTCCTTGTACTAGTCAGCAGGTTGATATCATGCCTCCCCAAGTCTTTTTTTATGTGGACAAGCCACCTCAGGTGCCCAGACGATCTCCAATCTTGGCAGAGGAAAGAATAAGGGCAGACAGCTGTATAGAGTCCATGGCAATGAAGTCAGCCAAAAGAAGCCCAAGGAGTATCAGAATTAAGAGCTTTCAGCAAGACCTTCAAGAACTTCAAGAAGCAATGGCCAGAACTAGTGGTAGAACCAACATCAATGTAGATCTAGAAGAGGAAGACCCGAATTTAGAAGATACATTTGAATACAACATTCCAGAGCAAATCCCTAAATGGTCCCAGAGCCAATCAGACATGAAAACTATCCGTTTTCCTTTTGGGTCAGAATTCAGACCTTTAGGGCCTTGTCCTGCTCTCAGTCGTAAGGCAGACCTGTTTACATGTATGTTTGCAGAGCAGGAGTTTCCAGCAGTTCTAACAGATCAGAGTACAGCAGAAAGGAATGTAGCTAGTGAATCCAGTGATTTGGAAGCAGAGATTTTTAAACCAGACTACTATTCTTTGTATGGTAAAGGAATAAAGTCACCCATGGCCAGAATCCGCTTGTCTTCTGGTAGTCTACAGCTAGATGAAGAAGATGAAGATGTTTCTTTCAAACCATCAGCTGCTGAAGACAGGACTTTGCTAAAATCATATAATAACTTTTTAGCTTAAAAGCATAAGCACTATGAACATTTCAGGCTCAGTTCCACGTTACCACCTTAGACAAGAAATAATGAACCTTTTGTAGAAAGTATTATCTTAGTACAAATTCATTGGTGTTGAGGAAATCTTCCAATTTGGGGCATCTAGCTTCTGAAAAGATCCAACTGCTGCCTCGTTCCTTGAACTTCACTCTTCTATTCAGTCTGAAAGGATTCTGTAACATACCCTTTCCTCACCAGCACGATGGTGGGATGAAGTGGCTATGTCATATCCATTACACATTTTCTCAGAGACATTATATGTGAAGATCAGGTTCTTCAACACTGAAGAATCGTCATAGCATTGGTTGGCGTATGGAACTGGCTTCTAATGACATTTAGTGATTTAGTAGATTGTAACTGTGTTGATCATTTTGTTCTTAAACAATATTGAACAAAGGTTTCAGTCCTTACTATTTGTGTGGGGCCCAGTAAACAGTTTTGTTTTAAGTTAAAAACTTCAAATTTTATAATATATATAGGGGGACATTGTCCTCCTAAATCCTCAGGTACAGGGTGGGGGCATAGATCCTCTTAACAGAATAATGAATCTAGGACTTGGCAGAATTCTAAACTTAGTAAATTCATGAATTAATCTCTGAAGCCAGATATACACCTGATAAGGATATTATGAGTCTGATGTATAACTTCTATATTCTTAACTATCTGCTTTGTGTAATGAAAGATAATAGTTAACAGGCCAATTTGTTTATCTAATATTTCCTGCCAGAATTTATTTTTGCCATATCTTTTTGCATGTATGTAGGCAAGGAAATATCATTGCAATAAACATGGAAAATCTATGTAATTAAAAAATGAGTTATAAGCATGGTCTTTCTTGTTTTAATCAATTTCAGAAGTGATTGCTTCTTGCCTATTACTAAGGGAAGGGACATTTACAGAATAAGGAAAAGGAGGGAAGTAAGTGAAAATGTATGATATGGGGTGGAAAAGTAAAAGAGGAGATAAAAGAAAAAAGATAGTACTGATATCAGGCTGAGTAAATGAATACAAATTCTATTCTGGAATCCTTTACAATTTCCTTACTGGTCCTCCTGGAAGGTAGAACACCTTATTTGAGAACTTTATTTTGTTCATTGACTTTAATATAAAGTCCAACATATTTACAAGATAATGTAAAGTACTAACTTCAGAGAAATGATCCAATTATATAGGCAAGCTATTTTTACATATAACTTAATGGAGGAAAGATGTATGAAAGTTTCCTTACCTTCCTTGTACTTACATCAGAAAAATCCTGTTTGATATGCCTCATTCCATCCCTTTCCTACATTGTAGCACTTTTCTTTCTAGTAACTCACAAGTCTAAAGTAGCTATGTAATAATAATATACTGAAGCCCAGTCACCTATATATTAATCCTATACACGTGGATTCCTAAAGCTGTAATTAAGTTCACCCTCAAACTTTTTTTAGGAAAAACTCAAACTCTTTATGTTATTTGTTATTCTCATCTCAATTTCTAAAAATCTTTACTACATTTATGTCTGCATATGATCTCCTAATAAAACAATGATCAGGGTGACCATATAACTTCTTGTCCAACCCAGGACACTTTCCAGGGAAAGGGGACTTCTTTAATAATTTTGTCAAGATAGGAAGTAGAAATCACTGTAGCTATAATCAATAATAAAATGTAGAGTATCTTATAGTTTCCAAGAAAAACTTTGATTTTAATGTTAGAACATTAAAAGTCAAAGGAGAAATAATTTGAAAATGAAACGTCACATGAAGCCCCCACTTCAAGGAAAACAGACATCGAGGCCAGGAAATTTAAATATTTATTTTTTAAATCCACAAAACAATGGAGTATGCTTCACTTAGAAACAGTTTACAGGACTAATAACTACAGTGATTAAACAATATAATTTGTATTTGGGATGCAATTATGTCATAAAATTTCAAATAATCAGTTTATAAATTTGTTGCTTTTACTTCTACAAAAATATTCATTTAAATCCATGATATGAGTTACAAAATTAATTTCCAAAACTCTACAGATTAGAAACTATAATTGAGTTTCAGTTACATAGCAAGTGAGAAACTTAACTGAACCATTATTTGAAAATACAACACATTAAAAGTCATTGTTACAGTATAGGCACCAATTAAAATAATTTTCTTGGCATATGATACCACAATGACTTTCTCAAGACATTATTTTTTTAAAAGAGAGGATGTAATGGCCACTTTGACTAAAAACTGAATTCTTTACCTGAAGAACATTTTTCTTTTCATATTTGGCATTTATTCAGATAAAAATGACTTGTGCAAAAACCAAATTGTGCAGATCCAAACAATAAAACATTAACTATCAAAACTAATTCATATCAATAATTCTACAACTACTGATATACAGCCCCAGTTCAGATCTTAGGCAGGCATAATATATATATTGGGCTTAAAAGAAAAAGGTATTACCCACTTAACAGTTCCATAAATATAACTGAAAATTAATTGTACAATTGAACTTACCCTTGAATGGACAAAAATCATCTTGTACTATGGTTATTTTCATATGAACTAGAAAATGCTCATTTAAATACTCTTTCAAAAAAAGAACAAATGATGCTTATGTACTGATAATTATGAAGAATAAAACTATAAATAGTTTATAGCACAATTCACTACCATGACAAAAACATGCTGGTTTAAGTTACATTTATACCTGTTGATCAGGTATTCAATCACATGACAATTGCTTTTTTTAAAAAGCTTTCCAAATCCAAACATATAATATGCAATTTGGGCTGAAGATTTAAAAAATGAAGCCACACTAATTATCCCAGTATTACCAAAAACCCATCCTTAGCTAAATGATCTTGCTTGAAATTTCTAACCACGTTAAATAAGGGCAATTGCCTCTAAAGAGAAGGTAAATACTGCACACCAAGAGGTACTTCTGTTGCTACATCTTGCCTGTAAATGCTTCAGACACAGGGCTCTCAAATGTCATAATCACTGAGCTTCCTGGAATATCATCCCAACTTGGTAGAAGAGTCAATACTTTTACAGATTTCGTTTCCAAGAGCATTGACATTTTAACAAGGTACAACTTATTTTCACCTCCCCACCAATAGTCATTTTTTGAATACATTAAAAAAAAGCTTTTTGAAGCCTGATGATTTACTAAAGTTGTATATTTAAGATGACTTTGAAAGACCTGCATGTTTCATGAATGTAACAGTTAACTAAAGATCAAAACGTGAAAGGTATTCACCCTAGTGACTTAAGAAATAACAATACTTAAAAGCAAAACTGTATCTCAACATTTACTAGAATACAGGTGAAACTATAGTATTAAAAGTTATCCCTTACAAAATAATCTCTTTAAAATAGAAAATGATAAACACCATCACAAAATAGTTGAATAGCTTCTTCTAAATCTTCAATGTTGCAAAGATCCAAAAGGCACATGGAGATCATGAACTAAGCATTGCTAAGCTTGAAGTAGCTTTGGTGGGTTTCTTTGAGTCCATATGAAACAAAAGCCAATAATAAGTTCCTTAGGAGGATTCATCTGCTGAACACCTAGAAAATTAAGAAAAACTTAAATCACTGTACAATATGCATGTTTATATATCTCATTTGTATGAACTCTGCAATGAATAAACTGATTCAGCAAATGAGATAAGTACTTTCTATTGACTCTCATCATGTAGATATTAAAATATAAAACAAAAATTCAAAAATCACTTTTGCACCTGATTTTACAACTTCCAATTCGATTGATTGCAAATTGGAAAACAGATGGAAGTTTTCCATTGAAATATAAGGGATTTTAAGAGGAACTTTAGTTTATGAGTACAAGTGGGCCTTATCAGATAGAAAGCTCTTTGAAAGTATGTGATTTTACAGGCCAATTAGTTTGCTCCAACTTGATCCCAGTGAGATCACAAATACAAAGAAATATAAAATGCATTAAGAAGAGATACAATGAGGTTAAAGCTAAAATTAGTACCATTTTAGTTTATAGCTTGCTTGAGCTAAGGAGTATGTGTGTATGGGTATGTAAAGGTCTTATTTAAAAACATTTAAAGATTAAATGTAAGAACTTTTTTAACTGCGAACAAAATCAAGATAATACTTCAAGAGGTAGCAATAAAAATACAGTAGAACATATGGGCCCTTTAGTACCTCTGCCTAAAAACCTTTTCTTGCCAGATGTGGTGGCTCATGCCTGGAAGGCCAGCACTCTGGGAAGCTGAGACAGGTGGATGGCCTGAGCTCAGGAGTTTAGATCAGCCTGAACAAGAGCAACACCCCATCTCTACTAAAAAAAAAGAAAAACCAGCCGGGTGTTGTGGTGGGTGTCTGTAGTCCCAGCTACTTGGGAGGCTGAGGGAAGAGGTAAAACCCAGGAGTATGAAGTTGCTGTGAGCTATGACACCACAGCACTCTACCCAGAACACAGAGAGACTCTGTCTCACCCCCCTCCCCACAAAAAGACGTTTTCCTTAACGTTTCAAACTCAGGAACTTTAGCACTAGAACTATGGGAATAGTGGTTTTTCTTCAAATTCTGAGAGCAGTGTCAAGAATGAAAGCATTCCCAAGTGATGTTTTACAAGGGCCCGGATAAGAATATGCTCAGGGACCTTTTCTCTATACTCCTACTTGAAGGGAAAGAGATATAAAACCAGGCCACTGGGTGGCACCTGTGGCTCAAAGGGGTAGGGCTATGGCCCCATAAGCTGGAGGTGGCAGGTTCAAACCCAGCCCTGGCCAAAAACAAAAACAAAAACAAAAAGCCAGGCCATTTATGAACTGGAAAACTACCTTATCATTCCAAAAGCTGATGTTTAAATGGACAACAAACAAAACTGTTTTTTTTTTTTTTTGTAGAGACAGAGTCTCACTTTACTGCCCTTGGTAGAGTGCCGTGGCATCACATGGCTCACAGCAACCTCCAGCTCTTGGGCTTACATGATTCTCTTGCCTCAGCCTCCCGAGCAGCTGGGACTATAGGCGCCCGCCACAACGCCCGGCTATTTTTTTGTTGCAGTTTGGTCGGGGCTGGGCTTGAACCCGCCACCCTCGGCATATGGGGCCGGCGCCCTACTCACTGAGCCACAGGCACCGCCAACAAAACTGTTTTTAAGCATACAACTATGTATCAAAAGGTCACTTCTTAAGGAATACTTCAAGATAAGAATACTGTATCATAAATTAACAGCCAACCAAAAATGCAAAATAATTTTTAAAATAAAAGTTTAAGCTTACTTCTGAAATTTTTCAATTAATTTCTTCACCATTTTGTCTGTGATGCCAGGACAGGCAGCTTCAGCCACAGCAATACTTTTCTCGAGTTCTTCAATTGCCCGATTCCTGCTAGCATTATTTTCATCCTGCTGTTTAAGCTGAGAAAGATTAAGAGTTATAACATTTAAAATATTATATACTCTTTAACATAGATATTCAACGCTAATGGACCTGCACTTACCTCAGCAAACGCAGGTGTGATTATCATTGACAAACAGCTCAGGGTTTGCACAAGATCTTGTTCCTTTGAACAAATAATGTAGAATATACACATGAAATTAAACTACTCATGCTTTTCTTATTCTATAATAAATGTGAACTAATTTGAATCTTCCACTGCCCAAAGTCCCTATATAAAGTAAGTCCCTATGCGTTCTTTCTATCAGTAACCCTTATTCATCATCCAGAAGTCTTTTAACTTCTAAGGTTATAATAAATATCTATGATTTCCTGGGCTTATGTGTCTCTAGGTGAAATGCATTTAAAAAATACCAATGACTTTTTATTAATTAGCTCAAAACCAATAACAAATGAAGAATACTTTGTACATAGTGAGGCAGACAGGCATTTAGGCGTGTTAAATCCTAACAACGTGGAGTCATTATAATCTCACAACACAATTTTTAAAAGTCTATCAAGAGGGAGTGATCATCTCCATATACATACTGCGCCATTCTGTAGTTTCTTTGCATCAGGCTTCTTCCGCACAGTGGTAAAGCTCCATTCAGGATGAGTATTATTTTCCTTACTTGTGGATTCCCTAAGGAGGTTGCCAAAGACACTTCTATAAATTCTTAAATGATTCAGCTTGGTGGAAACACAAAATCAATGCAAGTGGACTTGGAAGAGGTAATTGTGCCAATGCTTAAAAACTCATAGTATAAAAAAACACTTGATCTCAGTTTTAGGGGAATACTACATTTTACAAAAGAATAGCACTTGTTCCCAATTCTAAGTGTCCTTCAGAATCCCACTGAGACTTTCTACCATATATAAATACTTGTCTCCCATCTTTCCCTAGACTGAATTAGGAGCTCCAGTAGCAGACTGTGATTTGCTTTACAGTTCCTTGGGGGACTCATGGGCAGCTAAGGCTAACAACCGTTAGAACAGGGTACAAGATATCCTGATTTGTTTTATCTTTTCAAAGCCTGGACAATTTCTCATAAATGAGAGAAGGTAAAGAGTATTATCTAAAGAAATTTGGTGTTGCCTTTGTGCCAATTTAGCTGGTAGAGGAGTAAATTCTAGTATAGCCTATATAGACTTTTCTGGACTAAATCAAGTCAGGGTCTTAGAGTTTGAATTGTTCATATAAATGCTCTGTTAAACACCATAACTTTTTCAAGGGGTAAAAATCATGCATAAACGAATATTTAAATGTACCAGTCTGATCATGGTTTGGTATGTGGCCAAGAGGTTGGAGAAGTGTGGAGGTCAGTTCTCTAGAGGGATTTTGCAGGCTGTCATCAAAGTGTGAGAACACAGAGTTCCTTATTACTTTGGGCAAACAAATATAACACCTTTAATTGAATCGTATTCCAAAATTTTGTAATATACTCAAGTATCCACTAGGGGTTAGACTGAGACCATTTAAAACTAGAGCTATTCACTTTCAAGAAAAACATGTTTCCAAATTCATTGTATTCCACAAACTGTGACTGAAAAAAGACTTTTACAGTTTCTAAGGTGAAACCTCAGAATATGGTTTATATTTTTTATGCCAGAACAAGCACACTGGATTATAGCTAAAAGATGTGCAATATTAAGACGGGCTCCCTACATAGAAATTAACAATTTGTACATACGAATCAGAGCCCTCGGAATCCGAATCATCATCACTGTGCCCTTCTGCCTTCCATCTTTTAAATCGATCTATCAGTTCAGTCAGGTAAGAAGTCTTCTTTGAATTTTTCACAATGAATTTGTGTTTCAGAAGTTCTTTAGCTGTAGGACGCTAAAAAAAGAAATAAAGATACATGACTATTTCTAGACTCTTTACGGTTACAAGGGATGGTAAAAATCATTAGTATAAAGCCAGAAGGCATAAAAGTGTGTCTGTAGACATGAACAAAAAATACTGTAGGAAAATAGCCAATTCTATTATTAAAGTGGCTCAAGGCAAACAAATTAAATGTACTACTTACCCCAATTTGGGAAATCCTAATGGTCAGAAAGTGGCTTACCTACCAGCAAACTGATAGGCAGGAACTTCTCAAAAGCAGAGAAACACAGGATTTAGAAAGTAAAGTAAAAATTTAAAAACATTTCCAAAAAATGCTTTAATGTACTTTAATTGCATTTACTGTAAATTGGAAAAAGCTGGTGAATACTAATGAGGCTGTAATTCTGTTATTTGCGCATATCTTATGAACCCATTTTTTTCATGTATACATTAATGCATTTATGGGGTACAATGTGCTGATTTCATATAGAATTAGCAATGCTTACATCACACTGGTTAATAGATACCTCATCTCGTTTACTTAGTTATTGTGTTAGGACATTATTTATTTATTTATTTATTTTAGAGACAGTGTCTCAGTTTGTTGCCCTCGGTGGAGTGCCATGGCATCACAGCTCACAGAAACCTCTAGCTCTTGGGCTTAGGTGATTCTCTTGCCTCAGCCTCCCAAGTAGCTGGGACTACAGGTGCCCGCCACAATGCCCGGCTATTTTTTGTTGCAGTTTGGCTGGGGCCAGGTTCGAACCCACCACCCTCAGTATATGGTGCCGGTGCCCTACTTAGAGTCACAGGTGCCACCACCTAATTTTGTTCTTATTTGCGCGCATCTTATAATTCCTTTTCCATCATGCATCAATTCCCATTGTATCTAAATACACACACCAGGTGCCCCTTTTATTTTATTAATATCCTAATGTTTATTATCAACTTAAAATAGTTATATAAAGCTTAGGCAGTTCTTGCATATTTCTAGTCTCTAGAAGTCATAGGTAGTTTTATTTTAACAGTAAAACAACTATAATCAAATTTGCCAAGTAAATGAGTAAAGCTCACTGGACTAGGAAAAAGTATACAACTTCATGCTGACAGATCTAAACATTAAAAAAAAGCGTTGGAGCTAACGGATGTCTTTAAAAAGTAAAAACACTAAATAAAAATAGTTATACATAACTTTCATTAAAAATGAAAACACAGTTGAATAAAAGCCATTGTATTTATATGTATACTTTAATTATGATGTAATATAAAATGAACTTTATTTCTCAAATGTCCTTCCCCTTGAAATACAAAATGATAAACAGAATAAGGAAGAAGTTGGAGACCAAGCAAAAGATACAAGGAAAAGAGAAAAGGAACTGAGTATCTGGTTAAAAATTGAACAGAGTTACCAAAACAGAGGGAAGAACCCGGATTCTGAATGCATCTTACACTATTTTCACATGCACTGTACCCCCACCCCCCGCAGGGAAAGCTACTTTATTATAGAGGTAGATCTAAGAATGGAAAGCAAATAGTAGTAATAGCAATATATACTCACAAATGATGGGTCTTTGTTCAGGCAAGCATCAATGAACTCCTTAAAAGACTTAGTAAAGTCTCCAACAAGAGTTGGAGGGTTGTTTTTTGGAATAAGAAACAGAACTCGCATTGGATGCATATCAGAGTTAGGTGGCTCTCCCTTGGCCAGTTCAATAGCAGTAATTCCCAGTGACCAAATGTCAGCCTAAGGTAAGAGGAAAAAAAAAAAAAATATATATATATATATCACCTTGAAACTCCATTCCAATACATTGCCACAAAAAAGCCTGTGGAATCTAATGGTCATACACAGTATTAAAGTCTCTCGAGAAATGTCCTGCTCTCAAGGGGCTTATATTCTATTAGGAGAGACAGATAAATAGATAATGTCATGTCAGATGGTGCTAAGTTCTGTGAAGAAAATCATAAAGCGAAGTAAGAGAATAACAAATGATGGGGTCAAGGGGGTTGCAGAGTTACATAGGATGGCTAGGGAAGAATTCTCTGTGTTGGTGATATTTCAGCAGACACTTGATTGGAAGGAAGGTTGTTCCAGACAGAAGGGCAATTGCACAGGTCCTGATGCCAACGTGTACTTGCCATGCGTGAGGACCAATAATGAAGCCACTGTGCTGAAGCAGATAGAGTGTGGAAGAAAGTGATGAGAGATGAGACTGGGGGGCAGACCATGGCCAGATCACATAGAGCCTTATATGTCACAGGAAGGATTTAGGATTTTATTCCAAGTGGGAAGGAAAGCCACTGAAGTAACAGGTTCCAAAATATTACCAGCGTCAAAGGAATTTAGGATTAAGCAGCTAAATATGATATAATTCTAGCTCAAGAAACACTTGTAAAAGAAGGAAAAATAAGGCAGTTTTTTAACTATGCTATCTACAATTTACTAATGAAAACAAAAGTTTGTACAGGCGATACTTTACTTTTGAGTCATAAGCTGACTGTTGAATAACTTCAGGAGCCATCCAAAATGGAGTTCCCACAAAGGTATTTCTTTTAATTTGTGTATCTGTCAGCTGGCCAGCAACTCCGAAGTCGGCAAGTTTAACATCTCCTTGTTCTGAGAGCAAGACATTGGCAGCTAAGAGGAAAAAGAAAAAAACTCAGCTTCCTCAGAATGCACCTATTTCTCTCAGGTTCATATTAGACTTTTGTGTACCTTTTATGTCTCGGTGAATTTTCTTCTCTGAATGCAAATAGTCCAGACCTTTCAAAATTTCCTTTAGCATGGTAGCAATCTGGAACTCATCAAATGGACCAGCTCGAAGCTTAAGGGGCAAAACACACACACACACACACATATACACACATGTATATAAGCTTGAAAACATAATATTTAAAATTGTTATCTTTGAAATAAGAGAATCCCTTAAGATACATGAAGCAGTTCCGTTTATTAAACCAATATTTAAACAAATTAGGAAAAATTTAAATGTGAAGGAAGAACAGAAAAAGTTAAGTCAAAGGACTGAACAGATCTTTAAACGATTACATTTAACATTCAAAGATAATACAAGTGCTTTTCCCGATATACTAGGGTCCAAATTCTGAGGTTCCTAAATACTTACAAAGGTTTGACAAATATGCATGAATGACAGAACAAGCTATCTCTTTTTTTCAAACGGAATAAAGAAATAAATCAGCTAAGTTTGCACATTTGCTGTTAAAAAGTTTTTACATATTGACATTAAGCTGATTTTTAGATGAGATACCCATAAGATTCCCACAGCAACTATTTAATCAGATTCATCAACATTTATGGGTTTCAATAATATTGTGAAGAACAGACCCTTTTTGAGATTCAAATTATAAATTTAGCCAGGAATATAATAATTAAACTATTCGGACTTTCATTATAATTTTTTTTTGAATCATAGAGGGATAATGTTTTTCAAATAAATGTAACACATTTTCCTTTCTTTCCCCATCCCTGTACCAGAGCCAATAGTTCCAACTGAAATACAAGGAAAGCAATGATTAAGTTTCAGGAGAACTTGTAATGGAATATCTGAAAATTTCCCTTTAAAATAAATGGTTATTTAAAAATTCTGGTACCTAATAAAGCACAAACAGTGGACTGTACAATATTATTACAGGAAAGGGTGGGAGTCTAAAGTCAGAGCCGAGGTAGAGTTCTGTTTGCTGTAAGGAAGGAAGAAGTGGTGAAAATCAAACATTGCCCACTCTGCCTCACCCTGGGAGGGATCCACAGCTCTTTGGCACCTTGTATATTTCATCTTTCATGAATGCCATATTTATACCGAATAAAGGGCACTTTCATGTTGAAATTCAGCTACTTAAAATAGAACCCATACTTCGGTCTCACCATTTAATATTAACTGTGGCCTGGGTATATAGTATACTCCAGGGATGTTTGTAATTCAATAGGTCCCTTTCCTAGGTAACATTATCTATTTACTTTTAAATCTATCAACTTCCACCCCAAATGTTTCTATTTAAATAGTAGTGATTAAAGTAGTTTCTAATGTTTTTTAGAAAAGGTTAAAATGGCATATTATCTTATTGATGGCTGGCAATAAATTGCTGAGGTACTACCAACTAACTGAAGGACAAATGACATACTGCTTAAGATTAATATTTAGAATCACCTGATCATAAAAATGTTGGCAGGGCCAGGAGGGCCCTTGGTTACTTACAAAATAGGACAAAGTCCATAAAGGGGTACTAGCTATCATTCTGAAGGACATTTAAACACAGCATGAATAAGCCAGTATATTACCTAATATAGAATTTAAAACAAACACAGTATATGTCAAGAAAACACAAGAAAAAGGGGGAGTCCTAAAGATCCATGAGCTTATCTGCTGTGTTTAAGATTAGTTTAAAATTCAATGAAAGTAAAATCTCCAGGATTGGTGCCTGTAGCTCAAATGGCTAAGGCACCAGCCACATACACCAGAGCTGGCAGGTTCGAATCTAGCCTGGGCCTGTCAAACAACAATGACAGCCACAGCCAAAAAATGGCCGAGCATTGTGGCGGGCGCTTGTAGTCCCAGATACTTGGGAGGCTGAGGCAAGAGAATCGCTTGAGCCCAGGAGTTTGAAGTTGCTGCGAGCTGTGATGCCACAGCACTCTACCCAGGTGACAGCTTGAGGCTCTCTCTCTCTCAAAAAAAGAAAAGAAAAAAAGAAAGAGTAAAATCTCCATCAAGTGGGTACTGGAGGAGGATGGGAAGAAAGACTCTGGGGCAGAGAAATGGGGATGGGATAGTAGTATGGGTGAGTTTTTCTGATTTATTATAACACAGAAAACTTTCCCTAACCTTGTGGTTAGTGTGTTTCTTTAGACATGTTGATAACAATTAAAGATGGAGAACAAAGGGAGTTAGAAAGGGAAAGAAGGTAAAGTAGATGGAACAGAGGTTGTTTTTCTATTTCTAATACAACCTTGGAGAGATAATGCCAGGATGTTTGCCTACTGTCCTGGAGTGCGTAATGGAACTTCTCTCCAATGATTGGAGATGTTGCCATGTCTCTAATAGGTGATATCTGTGCCCCAGGGCAGCATATTGCATCTGATACCAAATGAGGATATGTAAGAGAGAGAAATTCACTCTTTCAAAAACCGTGCAATCGTGGGCCTGTGAATCCTCCCCATATGCTCCTTTGACTTATAGGAAGTTGTCTCTAGTATGCTGTGATAATTATGCCTGCTCTTCTGGCTAGCATACTGTTCCCACTTTATTTTCTTAGTGTTCATCTTTTATTCTATTCACCTTATTATATGTGTTTTTGTTGTAAGCCACTGCAATTCTTTTTGGAAAGGAGTAGGATAAAATACATTCAAGGAAATAATGTACAATGTGCTCCCTATCTGCTCACACGCAACTAATTGCTTTTTCAAGAACGGGAGAGACTCTTGAGGTATACTCTATATAATGCTGAAATAACTGACATGTCATAATCTTATGTTATTCCACTAGTCAGGCACCAGGTACCACTTCAAAGTGAGAAACACCGTATGCTCAATATCCCTCTTGTGTCCCCTTGTTCCTAGTAGCAGAGTCCTTCTATATACCTAATCCTGTCTTAGATTACCCACATGATAGTATTCATCTATACAGGAATACACATGGAAAAGGAATCGCACATTTTCCATTTTTTCATTAATTCTTCTCCCTATAAAGTCCAGTTAAATGAGGTTTATAATTAAATCACAATATTATCAACTTTCAGAGCTAGAAAAACAAAACTAGAGATTACTAATCCTATTTCTTCATTTTACGTTTGAGGAAATTAAAGCACAAAGAGATTAAATGGCTTGGCTGATACATGTATTAGCCAGGCAATCAGTGGTACCCTGTTTCCCCCAAAATAACAGTGTCTTATTTTAAGGTGTGCTCCCAAAGATGCGCTAGGTCTTATTTTCAGGGGACGTCTTATCTTTCCTGTAAGTAGGTCTTATTTTCGGAGGATGTCTTATTTTCGGGGAAACAGGGTAGAACTGGGGATAAAAGTTTTTTTATTCTTAGCCAATATTGTGCTAAAAACATTTTTGATTTGTTGACTTGATACAAACTGTTATTTGTTTTATTAAGAACAGATTAGAATGGCAGGATGAGATTAAAAATCTCACAATCATGTCACTTGGAGATTTCATAGAACTGATCAAACTGCTACTACTACAGGATACAGACTGGGGATTTTAGTTGGAGTTAGGTCAGTGATGAACACTGGTATCATGATCTTGATGAACAGAATGAACTAGTTTTGCCAATGCCTACAACACAGGGAAGAGATGTGGTGAGCACCTTGGGGGACCAGAAAAAGTAACTGATCAATTTGGAAAGGCCTCTTAATAATCAAAAGATGGAACAATTAAGATGTTTCTTGTGGAGCTAATGAACAAACTATTGTATAACAAGACTCTCTGACTAGACAAATAAAAATGAGATTATTTACTTTCAAGAGCAAAATGAAGCCTAACTGCACATACATGAAGGATTATTATACAAAGAAACACCAGAGGTGTCCTCTCATGACAGAGGAGAAAGAAAAAAATACACTCAAGCTTTAGGATTCAAGAATTAAATTAGACACAAGGAAGGATTACCAAACTTAGCAACTGATTAAATTGACATAAATTCCTAGAAATAGAGAGGTTGTCTATCAAGTTTAAATACTATTTCTTTAGAATGGCTTAAGTATGGTTCTGCCTAAAGGAAAGAAAATCTCTTATAGCCATTTCTGTTGATAGCATTAGGTGAAACTGAGTTGGCAGTCAGAGTTAAGGCCTTTTAAAAATACTTAATGACTTTTAGTTAGGAAAACTCATTTCCACTTAAAAATATAATTAAATATTATTCAGTTGTAATCTAAAACACTCTGTCCTTATAAATAGCATACTCTATAATTTTAAAGGCAGAAGCATGCAAATAAAAGACATACCGTATTAAAGAAATAACTTAATTCAACTTCTTTGTTTTATAGGACACCCAAGTCCAGGAATTTTGACTGATTGTCTGGTTCACAGTCAGATTTAGTTATGAGTAAAACCAGCACTATCACCTTAAACTCCCATAGGCCAGCCCAGTGGTATTCTATTACACAGTTTCCTCTCCTAATGCATATTAAATTTTAATATAATGGAATATTAATAAAGGTTTGTAAAGAAAGAAATAAGAACAACAATGATAGGATGACACTAACTTGGGGAGAGCAAGTGTTTCTCAAAGACATCCTGTGTATAAACACACTCGATCTTAGCCAGAAGGCCAAGAAGCAATGCCGTGTATAAACACATATTCATTGAATGAAATTTTCCCACACTCTGCAGGATTTTGGCATTCTGATACCCCTGCCCACTAAGGCAATAGCACTTCAAGTCATTGTGAAAACCAAAAACACCATAACATTTCAAAATGACCTATAGAGGTGTAGGTCTTCTCTGGAGAACTGGATCTGCAGGCCTACTTGGTCAGACCACTAGAACCACTATCTCAGTCAGTTTGGGCTGCTATAACAGAATATCACAACAAATATATTTCTCACAGTTCTGGAGGCTGGGAAGGAAGTCCAACATCAAGGTGCCAGCAGGTGTCTGGTTTCCAGATGGCCTTCTTCTCACTGTAGCTTCACATGGTAGAACGAGAACTAGAGAGCTCTATGCATTCTCTTTGTCAAGGGCACTGATCTCACTCATGAGGGTGCCACCTTCATAATCTAATGACTTCTCAGTGGCCTTACACCTTCCAATACCAACACATTGAGGGTAGAATCTTAACATATGAATTTTGGGAGGACACATTCTGTCCATAATAACCACTTTCAGTGACAATTATCTATATTACATATTTTTTTAAAAAATCTAAGAGCACTCAGTATATCCAGAGATAAGCTTACAAAGTCAAACTCAAAACTGATAGCAATTGACAAACACCTACTTCTAACCCGAGGGATTTTATTTTATTAAGCTATTTGCATTTCTTATATACTCTTAGAATATCAGCAACATGTTCAAACCTACAATATATCTGGTACCTACATAAGATCCTGAAGAGTTAATATGAACATATTAACCAAAGAAACTACTTAGCTTGCCCAAAAGACATTGTTTACTTCAATTAAAAGAACAGAAAGTTTAGGTATGTATGAAGGTGTGTACATAGGTACAGGTGTGTAATTTCTTATAATACTTACAAGATCCAGTGCAGAACCACCACCCAGGTATTCCATTATTATCCATAACTTAGAACCCTGTAAAGTCATGAAATAATGTAATAATTACAAAATAACATATTAGCAAAAATATTAAATAATACATACTCATGCACAGATTCTAAAATATGTTTAAAAGTAGTTATTTGGAAATTGGAATATATTTTTATCCATAGAGTATTACAAATAAAAGTAAAGTTCTCAGCTCAGATTCTTTCTCCAAACTCATTTAGCCTACCATATAGCGATATAGCTAAAAAAATTAAGGTATTATTTTCTATTACCAAACTATTAGTAATTTTTATAAATTTCAGAAAAATAAATCATAGCATTAAATTATTATCTTGAATAATACTGAAAAGCAAAAAGACAGCTGCATTAAAGAATGAGGAGCTAAGTGGAGACTGGTAGAAATTACGAGTGTTCCACACGTGATTCAGAGTTTAAGGACACTAGATATTCTGCTGTATTCCAGTTGTTGGCTTTCATTGGTTTTAATTTAACTTCCCAACATTTATCAACCATGATTAATTGATATTTATTTTTGGTACATGCATAGACCCTAAAAAGAATATTGTTTATTTTTTCTCTGATACACTTAGATAAGAAAAAGGGAGCCTGTAGCTTAAAAAGGATATGATTGTTCTAGGTTGAATTAACTCCATTATGAACTGAAACAAGAGGAAATGGGGTTCATGGGGAGACATATATGTATATGAATTCTAAAACAGGTGGACACCCACACACACCAGTTTTATCAGTTAAACATTGGAATAAATCATTAAACTTTTTTTCATCTATAGCTTAAAACACTAGAGATACCTCTCTTTTCATACCATTTCATAAGTGATATTCTCTAAATTTTTGTGGGACGTTGGAGCTAGGACTGGAAATAGAATGTTTGGTTTTACTATACTGTCATTGGATTGTGTTCCAGAAGTCAATTTTTAAGCAAGATGATTGGAATTTTGAAAGTAAAAACATTTTCCTATAAAAATAGTATCTAGATACCTGGGGTACTCTTCCCAAAAGACAATTTCACACAAATGTATTCATAATATAGCATGACGAGTACCAGAGAACCTCACTACTATTCATGCTGTAACTATTTTTCTAGGAAAAAAATATATTCAGTGATTCAGTGTTGTGCTTTAACTTCAGATGCCAGAAACACATTTGTCACCTATATAGCTCCAGCTGTGGCATGAAGATTCTCTAGCTACTGCCTGTAGCCATCAAACTCTAAAATCCCTGGGAGGCAGTCGGGAGTTCAATTTAAAATTTCCAAGCATCTCCATGGGGCCAGGACTTTATCAAGGCAGAGAATGGACTCTAGTGACAGAACAATGAGTGCTCTGAGGATGAGGAAGGATTGAAGAATCAGAGTTAAATTGACCTTACAGTGTGGGGAATGGGACATGGCCTAGGGTTAGGAGCCAGGGAGGGAAGGCTCAGTTAATTAAGACACTAGGATTCTCCTTTCTTGATGCTGACACTATGTACAATGTATAGGAGAAAGAGAAACGGTGTTCCCCTAAATTGTCTCCCTCCTCTGCTAATCTTGACATCTACTATATCCTGCTGTAGCTTGAACTGAGGAAGGAAACCTGAAAGTCTGTT
The DNA here is from genome assembly GCF_027406575.1 of Nycticebus coucang. Taxonomy (NCBI): domain Eukaryota; kingdom Metazoa; phylum Chordata; class Mammalia; order Primates; family Lorisidae; genus Nycticebus; species Nycticebus coucang. Next base: position 159,673,853 of record NC_069804.1, on the reverse strand, counting down.
AACAATGATGTCTACAGCAGGAAAGAAAGGAAATAAGTCCCTATCATATGGCGAGGGAAGAGGAGTTTCAGGAGAGGTTCATGTAACTTGTATTTTGTGTATAGAAATTAGGCATTTAGAACCTGGGAATATGTGACCCTGATGTTTCTTTATACTTTTTTAAAAAGAGAAAACAAAAGGGGTTCTTATAATGGCATATAGCTTAAGAATTTTTTTCTTTTGCCACATTGGCTTCTAACATACTACCCTGTTTCCCCGAAAATAAGACATCCTCCTAAAATAAGACCTACTTACAGGAACGATAAGGCGTCCCTAGTGCATCTTTGGGAGCACACCTTAAAATAAGACACTGTCTTATTTTTGGGAAAACAGGGTATACTCTACCATATGAATTCAGAAAGCTTCCCATTCATCAGGCATTTAAAAGAAAAAGATCTTATAAAACATGTTTATCTGTTTTACAGTTCTGCATGAATGAAAGCACCTGTTTTCCAAGTTAAAGATATTGTATGCCTTTTTGTTTGTACCAATTCAAAATGGAAACTTGCCAACTGTCTGTCACTAAAAAGTATTTATAGAAAGCTTGAAATGGAACTTTACAAAGATATGTATGTGTGTGTGTGTATATATATATATAGTTGAGTTATTACAGTAATTTCTAGATCTGAAAATAAGGCTTCCTACCAGCAAGCAAGCTGTCCAGCAGAAGTAGAACTCTTCTGAGACAGGAAGGGGACCAAAGCTACACAATAACTTTTCTGACTACCTCTTTTTGACTGCCACTTCTAGAGACAAGCATCATTGAGGGACCAGCACAGATAAGAACATTCAGAAGTTTCTAGGCAGGCATGGGTCTGAAGGAAAGCCTGCATGGGCACTGGTGAAAAGGGTGAGTTTATGTGGCTCCTTCTTGCTCAAGGAAGCTTAACCCACAGAGGATCATCTGACCGATTCCTTGTCCACAGTAGGTCTCAATGGTTCAATCAAATCCCTAATGACAAAGAAAATCCAAGCAAAAACCTAACCTAGCACGTTTAAGCATCGGAAGTCCCCGAAGGAACAGCTCCACGTCATCACTTATAAAAAGATCCACAGGTGGCGCCTGTAGCTCAATGGATAGGGCGCCGGCTACATACGCTGAGGGTGGTGGGTTCAAACCCAGCCCAGGCCAGCTAAAAAAGAAAACAATGACAACTGCCACAAAAAAAAAAAAAAATAGCCGGGCAGTGTGGCGGGCACCTGTAGTCCCAGCTACTTGGGCAGCTGAAGCAAGACAACTGCTTAAGCCCAAGAGTTGGAGGTTCCTGTGAGCTGAGACGCCACAGCACCCTACCGAGGCGACATAGTGAGACTGTCTCAAAAACAAAAACAAACAAAAAAAGTGCTTCAGGTGAGACTCCAACTCACAACCTCGATATCATTCTGCTTGTCAGTTAGCGCATGTTACTAATGACAGAGCAAAAAACAATGTGCTCTAGGTGCGACTCGATCTCACAACCCCAGTATGGCATCATTCCCAGCATCATATTGATGCCATGCACTAGCCCATTGCACCATTGGAGCTCTGACCGCCCCCTTATTCAGCAGAATACTTCAGTTGTTCACAGCCATGTGACCTCACCAGACGGCTCCGCCTTCTGTTGCATATGCAAATAAAAATAAAAAAAAAAAACAGTCGGCCTTGTGGCGCAGGTCTGTAGTCCCAGCTACGTGGGAAGCCAAGGCAAGAGAATCGTTTAAGCGCCAGAGTTAGAGGTTGCTGTGAGCTGTGACACCACAGCACTCTTCCCAGGGCACCATAGTAAGCTTGTCTCAAAATAAATAAATAAATAAAATAAAAAATAAAAAGATCAACATACTTGAACAGTGTTCTGAAGGAGTTAAATCTAATGTCATACATCAATATAGATGGTCAGTCAGGATTAGGAAATTGTCCCCAAATTCAGAATACCTAATGAGTAACCGCTCTAAGAGTTGTACTAGTTACTGGAAGTAACTTGGATCCTAGTGTTAACAAAGTACTGGTGTAAGGAGCATCAACTCTGTCATCCTTTGAGGGCTTTCAACCGCAACTGTTTGCTGCAAAAGCAGACGCTTGGCCAATGTGGAAAGTAATATTCCATGGAATGTGGAATTCATTTGTTCACGAAAAATATGTGAAATACCCATTATATGTATTTGTACTTGATAGAGCATTATTTATACAATATACATGTTGAATTAAGTGAGCTGGTCTATTAACCCAATAGCCGATGAAAATATGAGTAACATAAACTAGCACGTGTGTGTATAACTGAAATAAGCCAGTCACACAAGGAAAGGACACATTGTGTGGTTCCATGTATATGAGGTACCTAGAGTTGTCAAATTCATAGAGACAAAAGGTAGAATGGTAGTTGCCAATGACTGTAGGGGAAGAAAAGTTATAATTCAATCGATATAAATTGGTAAAGGTGTTGTGGATGTGGATGGTGGTGAGGGCTGCACAACAATGTGAATGTACTTGATGCTACTCAACTGAACTGTTAAAATGGTAAATTTTATGTCACGTATATTTTACTACAGTTATAAAAACACAGCACATGAGATTCATAAAACTGCAAGGGACAATAAGAGATCTGGCCTATAATATGGTGACACTTTTCTACCTCCGAGACATTTTCTTCCAGTTTTGAATGCCTTGTTCACAGTCCACCTTCACATCCTAAACTCTACTATAATCATACTTAAGACCTAGCTCAAATGCTACTTCCCCAGTTTTAGAGTTACTGTACTTAATGGAACCAAAGGTTGTTAATATGAGGTAAGTTGTAAATATATATTTGGGACTGAGGAGAAAGGTTAGAACTGGAGACATGAATTTACAAGTTGTTAGAATAAAGTGGATGAGATTGACCAAGGAAATGTGCAGAATGAGAATAATAAATATAAGAGGCTTTTTTTTTTTTTTTTTGGCAGTTTTTGGCCGGGGCTGGGTTTGAACCCACCACCTCCAGACATATGGGGCCGGCACCCTACTCCTTTGAGCCACAGGCGCTGCCCCTTATAATAGGCATTTAATAAAATGTCTGTTGAATTGATTCTAATATGTGGCTCCTTAGAAGTGTGTTTTATTAAGTTTAAAGCTATTCCCTTCTTTTATTTCCTTCAAGTTTTACCAGAGAACTTCACAAAAACGTTAAAAGTAAAAGACTATTCCGGAGACACTGAACAAACACTAAGTGTAAGCATACACACAGTTGCATTGAAATAGAATGAGAAGGTCTCAAAACTGCACAGACTATCTGGAATATTTCACTTCATTCAATTCGTTTTTTAAAAAAAATAAATACTGGTGGTAGTGTTGGGGGGAGGGACAATATTTCCTTAACACATGTGGAAATCTAAAGGCAATTTTAAGCTGCAAATAAAGGCATGATTCAAATTCTATTCAATGCCAGAATGAGCTTTATTTTAAGATTTACATTGAACTAGAAAAATATTTAAAGATTATAAAAGATTCTTCCAATATTATGAGATCAGAAGGGAAGGGTTTGCTTATTTTAGCACTCTTCATAAAGACTAACTTTGTCAAGAAAATCTGCAGTGAACTAAAATTAAAGGAAAACACTGTGGTCATACTAATGTGTTTGGTTTTTACTCCTGGTTTTGAAAATGAAGTTATACAGTGAGCTCAGTCAAAATGAGTATCTAGTACCTTTTCTGCATGTCTCAAGGAAATCGCTACAACTACATACAGTTTCAAAGAGCATATAATTTTCTCTCAAGTGTAATAACTTTTCCCTCCAGCTTACAGTGAGGTCCTGGTTATGTACCATCTCCTGCGTAAGAACAACCTGAGAAAAACCCATACCCTAACTTTGCTCAGTTAACAAGACTTACAGAATACCCTATGTCGCCTGAAATGGAAGTGTGGACCATAATAAGTACATAAGTTGATTGAGAAAGTAGTTTCCTGATGGTACTAAGAGGATGTGGCCTTGAATTAGGTTGACTACCTTAAACAGAACCCTGTTATATTTGATATAATTTTAGTTTAGGAAAAAAATGCAAGCCCAGGAAGTTATACAATGTTTTAATTTAAATAAAAAATAATTGACTTGGCCAATTTAAAAAAAGTGATTTAAATAAATAGTATGAAAAGGTTATAAGACCACAGGACATTTTTCTTTTTCTGTGTATATATGCAGTATGTATGTCTATCTAGTGGTATAAATACATATACATAATGTCAGCTGGCTATACATTTCTATAATTTTATCATGAAGCAACATGTTCTATGTTCTTCAATGCAGTCTTTCATATCACAGATTTTAATTAATAATGAGTGATAAAAATAATTCAGTTTAATCATTTAAGAAGACATCTTAGATAGTGGTTTTGTATTATTGATTGGTCTGAGTACGTTGTATAATCAGGATTTATGACAAACAAAAATCAATTTCATTTATTTAAAAATTAAGTAATTACCAGGTGACTAGTACATGTATATGTTGTGTTACTTAAAAAAGAAACCTGTGAGATCATAGGAAAAGAAAATACAGAGCTATCACAAATTTTTTTCATAAGAATACTAAATATGAATAGATAAAGGCTATAAGCAATCAATAAAATTGTCAAACCACATTAGTACCAATTTTCAATATATTATAGTCATTTAAAAGAAGGTGTATTTAATATTTTATGTCAGCTACCAAAAATAGCTTACCTGTCACAGGTGTCTAAAAATAGCAAGAGTTCAAGTTTGTTCTAGAGTGGGTCTGGAATTACCAGCATTCAATCCAGAAAGAGTAAATCACAATGAGCAAATCACACACACACATATGCACACACTGAAAAGCAAATTCCTTGAGCTGCCTACAATAAAACCTGCTATGAGAATTAGGAGAGGGACTTAAAACTACTGAAATTAAGTGACCACTCATAAGATTTTAAAAATAGAATACAACCTGCTAAATTAGCTTTTTAAGGAACAAACACGAGCATAAAATTATCCCACAAAGGACCCGATAATTATGTATGTGGTAAAATACAGTAACAGGTAACACTTCGAAGTAAATGCTGAAATTGGAAAAAATTACCAGCATTACTACCACCTCTTGGAGGCATTTTCTTCATGTCATTCCTGAAAATGAAAGGTGGAATTGACCACTTATTGGTGCCCTATCTTGTACATATTTTAATCATAAAATTTGCACCATTTTAGTAAAATACTGTACTGTGAGCTCCTTGAAAGCAGGAGTGAGTTGTTTCTTTTGTATATTTTCAGCACCCAATATGGTGTACGATACAGTAGCATGTTTGGCTACTATGCATTCATTCTACACACATCTAATGTTGGAATAAATCAGGTTTTGTAAAAAAGCAGTGAAGTTTTTGATGAATTTCTCTCTATTAACTAATACAGACAGACAGATGAAAGTGATGACAAAGTGAGGTCACCAAGATGGTGGGGACATACCAGCCTTCATCATCCCACAAAAAACAAATATAGACAGATATCCACATGCCAGGGTAACCCTGGGAGGTTTCAAGGACCCATTTAAGAATCTGCAGCAACACAGTCAAGTACAGAAAGAAAATATGTCCACAAAAGGATCGCTGATGAGAATAGCATACCTGAGAGGCCAGGAGATGGCTAGGAACAAAGAAGAAAGACAGAGGCTGTCAGTATCACCACACTGTGACAGCCGCCATGGTCCCCAGAGGACCCTGGCATCTCTTACTAATCAGGTAGCCATTCCTACCAAGGAACCCCAGAGAGGGAGACATAGCTACAAAACCCTTTCCCATGAAGCTGCAGATGCTTTTCAGCTGTCTCGGAGAAAGAAGCTGCCACTTTCCCAATCCATGCAAGATCCTAACCCCTGAATCATGGCTGCCCCAAGAGTGCCCACACTCCAGACCCAGGCTCTACAGGTACATTGCACAAAACCATGCTTCAGATACCTGAGGCACTGGCATAGTGAGTTAGCTTGCACTTTGGACCCCAGAGCCAATGTCTCTCTGAGTGTGCCCATGCTCCAGACACCTATAAAGTTAGCCTGTGCTCCAGACTCCAGATAGGATATGTGGCTACACTATGCCTACCCACAGCTAGGACACTAGACCCACTCATGGCCATGTGAACTAGTTCACATCCTAGACCCCAGAGCCAAGGCCTCTCTGCATATGCCTGTGGTATGGACACAAGCTCAGCCACCACAGAAAGTTAGGCCCCACCCTACCCTCAGAACCACTGTGGATCGATGCATACTTGTCCTCCTGTTCCCTGCCTAATTCACAAACACCCACGCATCTTGGACATTAATGCCATTACCACTCCAGGCCTAAGAGCACTAGTCCCTCCAGACATGCCTGTACTTGAGGCCTTGGCTCTAGGGCCACTCCATGAGCATCACTAATCAGACACCAGTATCATCGTGAGTGGGCCCCAAGCCAGACCCAGTGCCAAGAGAGATCTGCTCTGTCATAGTTTCCCTGGTGAGAGAAAAAGAGATCGGAATGACCCTGGCAGCCCTCACCACTGAAGATGCCCAAGAGCCCTCACAACTGCTGTGGACACCCACACATTCGCCACTGAGAATCATTGAAATCTTGTCAACACTGGTATCAGTTGACAGAGTTGCACAGAGCACATTACCGTGCCCTCCTTGGAGCCAATACTGCTGTAGCCTACCTATACATTGTCCTTGTACCATCCTATAGAGCACTGGTTCTCAACCTTTCTAATGTCGTGACCCTTTAATACAGTTCCTCATGTTGTGGTGACCCCCAGTCACAACATGAGGAACTGCATTAAAGGGTTGAGCCATTAGGAAGGTTGAGAACTACTGCTATAGAGGCAGGTCTTTTCACACAGAAACCTACAATGTCTGGAAGAGATGAATACTCCACCAAATGCATAGACATCAACATATGGCAACAAGAAACATAAAATACCAAGGAAACATTTTACTGCCAAAAGAACAGAATAGTTTCCCAGTAACTAACTCCAAATAAATGGAAACTTATAAACTGCTTGACAAAGAATTCAAAATAATTCTGTTAAGGGAGCTCACTAAACTTTGAGAAAATACAAAGAAACAATGACAAGAAAATATAAGAAACGATTGAATGAAATCAGGAAAACAAAAAATGAATAAAATGAGAAATTTAACTGAGAGTTTAAATTTAAAAAAAACTGCTTATTTTTAAGTGAAAAAAATAGTGAATGAAATGAAAAATCCAATACTGAGTGTCAACAACAGAACTGATCAAGAGAAAAGAATCTAGGAACTCAAAGAAAGGTTATTCAAAGAAGATATAGATAAATATCCCAGGATGTATTTGGTCAGCAGAGCATAAAATGGTAACTAAATTTTACACAGGCCAACAACTTAAAGAGTTATAAACAAACTTTTTGGCATAAAGACTGACCAACAACAAACCCTTTCCCTCTTACAAGCATTGAAAGGCAAAGATCTAATACTTCTTCCTTTGAAAAATTTCAACCCAAGGAATAAATAATTTTAATTTTAAAATCATTTAAACTCTAAACTAAGCTACAGTTTCTTAGCTTTTTATTCTTCACATTTTAATAGAAACACAAACCCAGAACTCTTGGGTTTTACCAACCAAAAAGTTTTCCATTATGTAGTAACATCTCCATCTGCTGGACTTTTAGGTATTTCGTAATTCTATGATCTTATAACCAGTGAAAAGGTAAAAATACATCTGTTGTTTCAGAGGGGAAACAGATATTATTCTATTTAAATCTTTTTTTTTTTTAAATATTTATCACGTCCTTAAGATGTTTTACTGACATAAAAATGAAGACTGCTTAAGCTAAACCCAGTGGGAGAAGGAAATTGTGTAAATAACCAGCACTCAATGGAGTAAGTGACATACATTTTCCATTAATTTTGATGTTGAGACAGACTAGACCACTGAGAATAGTGTGTGGAAACCCAAGAGGATAGCTCTTTCCTGACAAAGGATATGTCACCATGACCAGCTGTATTTTTGCTCCTCCATCAAACCAAAAGTTCAGGTATTGGAAAAGGGTGCAGCTGAGTACTGGGATGCATTCAGGGTACAGTTGCTAAATGTAACAATGGTTTATTTGGCACTATAAATGGAGCTGGATTCTGCTTAGAGGCCAAAGACTGCCAAATCCTGATTTAAGACATTGCTTTTCAAAAAATAGAATTAAAAAGAAAAACTTATAATGAAAATACCTTATGACTTAAGTAATACAGCACACATTACCTTTAAATATGACCCATAGTATTTTGTTACATATGAGCTGTCACACTGACTCAAAACAGTTATTTCTTGCTGAATGTCTTCTATTTCATCTTCGGCTTCCTCAAGGTCTATGATTTTAATAGCAACCACTTGCTGAGTACGGTTATCAATTCCTTTGAAAACTTCTCCAAATGAGCCTTTCCCAATGCGTTCTAATTTTGTGAACAATTCTTCTGGATCAGCTATATTATTCTAAAGAGGGTGGGGAGAAAGAGAAAGAATACAAATGTTTTGAATTAAATTTTTTAAATGAAGGAAAATAAATCACACTAGACAGTAACATTTTAAAGGCGTACAAATTCCTTTGAATTTCCACATGCGCTTTGTTAGAACTGCAATCCCGAATTGCTGGCTGGTCCACACTCTACCACACTAATCAGGCCTAGCTGATCCTGCTACCAGAAACAAACCTCTACAGTAAAAGCATCTGGTTCTGACAAAAAAAGACAAGGCATTTTTTGGAAGAAAGCAGCTGATTATACAGTCTTCACATTAATACAAATGCAGCAATAGTGAGAGAACATTCAACCTATGGTTAATCATTCAAAATTGTAACATTCTGCCAATATTACATTATAACTCTCTTTCTCTGTCTTCAACTCAGATATCTCTATCATCCCAACTACTCTTCCAAATTACCATCTAAACAACACAGAATGCAAAAAACTCCAGGTTTTACAAGTCTTTTTTAAATTTTTCTTTACTTGGGATCCTTTCTATATGTAATGTTCTCATTCATGGCTGAAACAGGATTGTGTGCCTTTCTCACAATTGCTAGTACTCATGAGGAAATGGTGATATGTTAAACTTTCACAACTCATCTCACAGTGAAGGTTCAGAATAACTTACCTTTGCTATGATAAAATCTGGAATCAAGCATAGGTTTTTAAGGTTAACAAAGCGAAGCTCTGTCTCAAAAAAAAAAAAAATTGAATTTGTCAATTGGCAAAATCGTACAGGCACGATTTAGGTTTATAAATTCGCTTTCCTTTCCCAATGCAGAAATATCTTTTATCCAAAACAATTTTGAATTATATCTCTATAGCATTACTTAAGCTCATATTGTTGAAGATACATTACTAATCAAGTAGAAACTCAAGATTCAGTATCCCCCAAAGTACATTATTAAATTATATTTAAGTGCTTTATTAGTCAATAACCTTACTTTGTATTCCTTCAAAATATAGGAAGATGCTATCTAGTTCTCGCGAGAAGTGTAAATCTAATTTTTGGCCAGGTACAGTGGCTCATGCCTGGAATCCTAGCACTCTGGGAGGCAGGGTAGGTAGATTGCCTGAGCCCATGGGTTCAAGACCAGCCTGAGCAAGAGCAAGACCCCTGTCTCTAAAAATAGCCGGGCCTTGTGACAGGTGCATGTAGTCCCAGCTACTTGGGAGGCTGAGGCAAAAGAATTGCTTGAGCCCAAGAGTTTCAGGTTGCTGTGAGCTATGACGCCAAGGCACTCTATGGAGAGCAACAAAGCGAGGCTCTGTCTAAAAAAAAAAAAAAATCGAATTTGTCAATTGGACCTTGTTCATTTGCTACAGTTTTGCCTAGTTTTATCAATTTCCAGAGACAATTATAGATTTAGCATATCCCTTATTTTACCCTTTAGTACAGAAACCATTAAAGTGTATTACTTTTCTCTTACCAAGTTCTTTGCACCATGCTTACCAAATAGACACCCTACTACTCCAATAAACTGCTTCCATTTAAAGTAACTTCAAAACTTACAACACTTTTAAAGAATTTCACTAAATAATACAGCATATCTTACAGGGGTATTTGCGAAACTTGGTAAATGTAGAATGTAAATGTTTTGGCACAGTAACTGAGATAACGCCGGAAAGGCTATGTTAACCATTGTGATAAAAATGTGTCAAATGGTCTATGAAGCGAGTGTATGATGCCCCATGATCATATCAATGTATACAGTTATGATTTAATAAAAAAAATAATACAGCATACACATGACTGCTTTGAGTCAGTATGACAGCTCATATGACATATTCCAGGTCATAATTTAAAGATAATGTGTGTGCGGTATTATTCAAGTGAATTTTCTTTTTTAAGTGTGCTTAAAATACAGTTTGCATATGACCTGTTTACCTTAGTAAGCTTCCCTATTCCCCTTGACTAGATTTTTCATTTTTAAAAGATGCATTTTCCATGTGGAAGACTCTGATATTGTATGCTACTTGTGTATCCCTATCCACCTCCAGTACCCACATGGAACAAATAAGGGCTTTTATTTATTTATTTTTTAATTTTTAAGACAGAGTATCAAGTGGTCGTCCTGGGTAGAGTGTCGTGGTGTCATAGCTCACCGCAACCTCCAACTTGGGCTCAAAGGATCCTCTTGCTTCAGTTTTTTCTATTTTTAGTAGAGATGGGGTCTCGCTTTTGCTCGGGCTGGTCTTGAACCCGTCAGCTCAAGCAATCCACCTGCCTCGACCTCCCAGAGTGCTAAGATTACAGGCATGAGCCACTACGCTGGGCCTCCATAAGGGCTTTTAAAAATAGTTTTGGGAAGTTTCTGTTCAAGCCTCTTGCTCACAAAGAAATGGGGTTGTGCTGACCTTCTGTTTGATCTCATAATTCCATTACTAGTTATCAGAAGAACAAAAATCATTTTACCACAAAGACATTTGCACCAGAATGTTTATTGCAGCCCAATTTATAATTGCCAAGCTGTGGAAGCAGCGCAAATGCCCATCAACCCATGAATGGATTAACAAATTGTGGTATATAGATACCATGGAATACTATTTAGCCATTAAAACGGTAGACACTTTACATCTTTTTTTTTTTTTTTTCCTTTTCACTTTACATCTTTTATGTTTACCTGGATAGGGTTGGAACACATCCTTCCCAGTAAAGTATCTCAAGAATGGAAAAAAATATATATATCCAATGTACTCAATGCTATTATGAAACTGATATATAAACACACTCATACGAATGATAAAACACAAATATAGTCTTGCAAGGGGGTGGGGAGAGAGTGGGGAGGTGATGGTGGGAGGAGGAAGGGCATTTGGAGGGATCTCGCCTAATGTGCACAATGCAAGGGTATGTTTCAAAATAACTAAGAGTAAATTTTAAATGTCTTACCACAAAAAATAAGTGAGGTGATGGTTATGTTAATCAGTTTGATTCCACATTGTATATCAAATCATCACATTGTACCTCATAAATGTATACAGTTATGATTTTAATTAAAAAGTAAATTAAAAAATAAAAATATTAAAATAGTTTAGGCTTCCAGTAGGTTACAAATGCATTTTTAATGCTCACATTTTGTTATAATACCTTCTCAAAAACTTGAGTACTGTCAGTATTGATTTCCTTGATGTCCTCTCTTGCTAGGATATTGCATGTCACAGAGATTACTATTCCATTGTGGCTTGCCCACAGTTACCTCTTCCTACTACTTTTGGTGATGGTTCTCAGGTTTGTAGTGCCTGTGGCAAAAAATACCCACTAAATAGCTTGGTGATACCTCCCTATAACTTCCTAAATTCAGTAGACTTGGAATAAACCATGACAAGTCTTTCGGTTTTCCTGACACAGCTACAAGATAGTTCTAAAATTTGGAAATACACCATCGATTAAAAAATACATGGTTAGGTACTTTCTGATAACACTCTGGGAAGTGTGCATATTCAGTAACTTTATAACAAGAATTAAAAAAAAAACCCAAAATTAAATCCTAATCTTGTTAATTAGTGTTTTAAAAGGATTTGACTAAAACTATCAACCCCAGGGAGGATACAGCTGTTCCTTGCTTGCTATAATAAATGGGCTCTTGCAAACACGTAAATCAAAAATTTGAAACCAAGTCACAGTTTGCATTTAAAGAAGCTCTGAAGTAATTTCTAATTCATGAATATGATTTATGATTTTAAATCAAGGAATAGCAAGTTGGAGACAGAAAAAGAGAAAGACTCATCATTTACACAATGTTTGCACTGCCTACTCTTTTGAGTCTAAAACAGGGGTTCTCAACCTCCCTAATGCCATGAACCTTTAATACAGTTAAAAGGGGTGGTGACCCACAGGTTGAGAACCACTGGTCTAAAACTTTTCATGCAAAACAACAAATTTCAGAGCGGAGGGAACCACAAAAACAAGTTTTACTAGTATAAATTCACTTCGCTAATTATCTGAGGGGTAAAGATCTCAGCCCTATATTTACTAATTCCTGAATCCCTGATAACACTCAAGTTCTAATTCCCCTTCCATCATCTTAACCAAAGTATCCTAAGGCTTTATTAAAACAGATTTACTTCCTATTTTTAGTATAAAGGCAAAAGTCATGTACATAAATGGCAAACATCCCAAGCAATAAAACCACCTATAAGCTGGTTTTCCCAATCATTTTGATTGTTCTACAGTGGCTCTAAGAAAATCAAAATAGAGAGCTCCCTCTAAATCTAATACAATAGAACCTCTCTAAGTTGACCACCCAAGGGACTGTAACAAACTGGTCAACATATGGAGGAGATCAACATAAGGAACTAGGTCTACTGTACTGATACTTAAATGTGGTGCATGTCCAGTCTACGAAAATTAGGTCAACTTAAGGAGGTGGTCAATGTAGGGAAGTGGTCAACTATAGCAGTTCATATTATTTAAGAATATTAAAGTTTCTAAATCTTTCTTCCATCTGTTGCAAAATTACAATTTACTATTATATCTGTGTTTGCATTGCCTTCTCAAAACCATAGCCCAGGAAAGAGTTTTAGGTTCTGTAGCAAAAAAATAGAAGAAACTGCAAAATTAACCTCATGTTGATTTACAACTAATGGTAGATGTTTTCTACATGCCCCACAAAACAGGTCTGTGAAAAGGAAAACCTCAGGGCATTCACATTACTTCCTTGACCTGCTTTACGTGTTCTTAACTTGAATTCGCACCCTTTGGCTCTAAGTACACTGTTACAAAATTTAAGTCTTAAGACAGTATCATTGGCACTCAAACAATAATCACAACAACTATTCAGTATGGAAATACTCTCAAGAAGTCCAAAAGGGAAAAATATAAGGTGATCATCTTGCTTGTCTCCTGTGGAAAGTCAAGGATTTCTTGGAAACTTTAACCATAGAAACAAAGGGCTTAAAAGATTCTCTAAGTGCTCCCCAATCTTGGCTACACATTAGAATTTCCTATGTAGATTTGATGCCTGTAGCTCAAGCGGCTAAGGCACTAGCCACATACACCTGAGCTGGCGGGTTTGAATCCAGCCCAGGCCTGCCAAACAACAATGATAACTACAACCAAAAAATAGCCGGGCATTGTGGTGGGCGCCTGTAGTCCCAGCTACTTGGGAGGCGGAGGCAAGAGAATCGTTTAAGCCCAGGAGTTGGAGGTTGCTGTGAGCTGTGATGCCACAGAACTCTACCCAGGGTGACAGGTTGAGGCTCTGTCTCATAAAAAAAAATAATAATAATAATAAAGAAAAGAATTTCCCATCGCTTCTCGGCCTTTTGGCTAAGATCAAGTGAAGAAAAGAATTTCCTATGTAACTTTTAAAATGCAGATCCTAGTCCTCACCCAAACTACTGATTCAGACCATCTGAGATTGGGGACCTGCAACTAGCATTTTTTTAAAAAGCCCCTCAAATGATTTCTGTGTAGTCATTTTGGTACCAGTCTTAAGATCAGGATTTGGGAACCACGGAGCAGACAAATGTGAAATTTGTATCTTTGATTATAGGGAGCTTATTATCCCTATTTTTTCCAGGCAAACATATGGTATTCATCTAGTTCTGTATACTGAAAGTGAGCAACTTGGAGATTAAAATAAAACCAAGAGAACTTAGGTATTTACTATACATACCTATATTTTAAAACTTAAATCTGCAGCACTTTTTCTAAGCACATGTCTCTTAAATTAGTATAGCTGTCGCTTGATCAACATGGGTTTGAATTGCACAGGTCCACTTATATACAGATTTTTCCCAACCAAAATTACGGTAAAAATACAGTATTCCTAGAATGTGAAATTCACATATAGGGAAAGCTGACTTTTCATATCTATAGGTTACCCCTAGCCTACTGAGCATGAGCAGATTTTGGTGTACGTGGGGGATCCTGGAACCAATCCCCCAAATATACTGAGGGATAATTGTATTTATTCTCAAGATTAAAAATGTATTGTTTACCAAGAAACAAGGACCATATCCCATACTCTTGTCTCCCACAGTGTTGGGATTCAAGTGTGAGCCACCATGCCTGGCCTCTCTCTGTATGTATTGCAAAACACTGTTTTTACCCAGTACAGTGTATGTATAGTCTATAGAGAATATAATAGGTTAAGATGTGACTTTTTTTTTTTTTAGAGACAAGTTCTCACTATGTTGTCTGGTTTGGTCTTGTACTCTTGGCCTCAAGCAATCTTCTTGCCTTAGCCTCCCACCATGCCCTGACAAGAGTCTTGAGGTTAACAAACAACATTGACAAAGGGTAAAAGCTTAGATCTAGTTACTTAGTAAAATGGGTCTAAATTATGTGTCTGTAGGAGGCATTAGGAATAGGTGGCCAGAAGAAACTAGAAAACTGTAGACAGGTTTAGAATTCACCTTGGGGTTCTAGTACATGGAGAGCCAAAGGTGAGACCTACAGAGCCAAAGGCAAGAAAAAAAAAATCAAAGGTAAAGAATTCATTTCTTTGGATCTGAGCTAGTTAAGACATACCTCCAGTTTGGGACTGCAAGTGAAAACATAATAGATGTAAGGCAGGGAGTAGGTAGATTTTTCAGAGGATTTGATCAAAAAGAGTTAAACTTTGGTGTCCTAAAAGAAACTTCCAGAACCAAGAACCAGGGCAAACAAGGCTGAACCATGATTTACATTTCCCTTCCTACCTTAATAAGACCCATAGTATGAACACTCTCAGCTATAAAACAACCTTTTGCATTTTACAAAGACTGGCCTATGTGTAAGACTACCAGTGACTCACCGATGAGGGCTATTACAGGAAATGGATAAAGAATGTGCCAATTATATCAAGGCTTAGAAAGCAATTATCTTTTACTTTCTTCAAATTCTCAATTGGAAACACCAGGAGTGACATGAAGTCAACATAGAGTACGCTGAAAATCACAAAGAGTAACTAAAAACGTTAACAACATACTAAAAACTAAAGATATATTTAATTAGCTACCTATTTAAATTGTTGGGATTAGTTCTCCCAAGCTAAGAGTAAAATGCCTGTCTGGATTACTCTCATTGTCTATATTGTTTCTTGTCATCTATTAAGTAGAATGCGTGTAAATAAAAGCCATTCTGTAGTGGCTTCATGAGCCTCAAATTAAATGACTAGCTATGTTAAAATTTTTCACTTGCACTATCAACATTGCCTGAAATGTTTTTTGAGTGTTTTCTAATCAAGTTACTGTAAGAAGGGAAAACAAAAAGATTTCAAGTCAACAGCCATATACCTCTTATCACTTCTGAGATCAAGACCACAGGGCATTATCATACATACTAAAGTACCAGATATGATCCAAGGACAACTGACTTCTCCCTCAGTCATAGAATTTTAGAGCTTGAAGTAAACGTATAGGTCGTTCAATCCTTACTACCATCATTAACAAGCATTTATTATATGCCTGTGTGTCACAGGCTAAAAACACCAAATGGAAGTGATGAAATTTAAAGCCGTTTATATCAAAACAGTGGTAGAGACAGAAAAGTTAAGAAGGGATACAGAGCCCTGGAATTTAAAAGAATTAGAGAATCTTTATGATGAACTGGAACTTAGCAAACATCCAAAATTTATTTTTACAAGGAGAAAACTGTAACCTAGAGAGGTTATAAATTATTTGAAGATACAAGGTAGTCAGATCTCTTAACTCTTAAGTAGAAATTTCTTTCACTACAGCTTGGATTTGTTTGTAAACTACACCCCCTTTTGCTATAAAACCAAAATTATCTTCCATCATAAACAGATCACACGACTGTCCAATGTCTACTTTGTAATACCCCAACATTTAAAAAATGTGAAGAACTGAAGCTCAAAAGAATTTGAAAAACTTAAAATGGGACTTTCTCATTTTCTAAACAATTTATTATTCTTAAATTGACAGATAATATTGTATACATTTATGATGTACAACATGTTTTGAAGTATACAGTATATACTAAATTTAACTGATTAACATATGTATATGACCTCATATATTTATCATTTTTGTGGTGAGAACATTTAACATCCACTATCTTAGCATTTAACTACAGTCACCATGTGGTACAATAGATCTCTTGACCTTATTCCTCCTATTTAATTCAAATTTTGTATTTTTTTGACCAATCACTTGCAACAATAGGGATAAACCTAGAAGACATTATGTTAAGTGAAATAGTCAGGCACAGAAGAAAAATACCACATGATCTCAGTCATATGTGAAATCTTAAAAAGTTCATCTCATAGAACTAGAGTGGAATGGTTACCAGGAGCAGGCTGGAATGGTTGTGTGGGAGTCAGGGGTAAGAGTTGGAGAGATGTTGGTCCAAATGATATAAATTTCTTAAAATTTTTGAAATGCTATGAAATTGATTGGCCTCTGTATATAAGCACAACTACCAAATATTTTATATTATAACCTTAAAGAAGAGTGATCCATACGTAATCTTGACTTTCTGGCAAGATTATTATACTCAGCCCATTTTTCCCCCATGTCAATAACTAGGCCAGAACACGCTAGCCTCTAGAGCATGGGAAGCAAGGTAGTTACAGTATTCCATATCACAATTCCCACAGGCTCCAATGTCAGGAAGTCAACAAGCTCCAATTCCACCTTCATCAGTGATTTGTTACAGATTCCAGTAACCCTCAGCACTAAAGCTTTTAGTTCTGTTCATAAAAAAGACCCACAAATTGGTGAAACTGTCCAAGAATAAAAATAGTATTTAGCATCAATTGTTAATTTTTTGCGAGGTTTTATGTGGGCTTACAACTGTTCAAATGATCATGTGAATGCTCAGATTACTTTAATAATGAGAAGGATAAAACAAACTCTCCATAAATTTTCCTAAACTCTTGAAGATGTCAGCAGAGTATTTCTCTACTTTGCACAACTTCAGGTTCATGCTACAAGTAGCTGATAAAATTTTATGGAATTCTTAAGTGACTTCTGTGATTTATATATATATATATATTTTTTTTTTTTTGCAGTTTCTGGCCGGGGCTGGGTTTGAACCCACCACCTCCAGCATATGGGGCCGGCACCCTACCCCTTTGAGCCACAGGCGCCGCCCTGTGATTTATATTTTTAAGGTAAAATACTTAGCTTCACTATATTTTGCATATGACAGAATAAGAACTGAGATAAAAATTAAGTGCCTGTTTATGTTTCAAGTTAAACATGAAGAATTTGGCTTCAGGCCAAATTTCTTGATGTGGCCAGTTGTTTAAGTTTATATTTCCATGTTTATAAGAGCTCAAAATATTTAACTAAGTATATATGAAGAAAATGTTCTTAGTTTACCTATTTTTATGGCGTACTCACATTTTTACATCTCTCTCAAAGGTTATTATAGCTTGCCTTCACAACATAAAGTAGCAGTCAAATCGCCAGATTTTATATGTAAACAATGAGATAAATGAAATGTAGTTAGAATTCCTTGTGGTCATCAGACAGCATTTTATCAACTCACAGTTGAGTCTCCTGTCTTTAACCACCCACTTAAAAGGCACTTTTGAGATGGATAAGGCAGCAGCATTGCAACCTTGGTTTTAATGGCAAAGCATAAAGTCAAAGGTCTCACAGACCGTTATTTTATACTCTAAAGGCAACTGTTTAAACTCATAGCAACATTGTGCACAGCAACAAGAAAAATGTGTTCATAAAGCTGAAATAAAATTAAAGTTTTAAGTACTGTTTCATCTCACTTTTATTTTATTATTCATATTTTTAAATGTGTCTCATTAGCAAAAAACTTGGAATGCAAATATTTTCGTAAAACATAACTTCATTAAGATTATTACACAAGGTTTTGACATAGTCGTACGAAGGAAGAACACAGTCGTTTGAGGAGTTTCTCCTGATTAATAATTTTGAGTCTACTTTAAGAACAAAAGAATAATTGATAATACTCCTTTATCTTAATTCCTCCTACTTAACAGAACATAGAAGAACAGCTTCTCCCACCTCCCAATTTGCATTCTTCTTTTTAGCCCAGCTTAGATAGAAAAAAGAACAAGAAAGCAACCAGGACACATTCTGGGATGTGAACAATACAGTTCTTTACATGTTTGTGTGACAGTTCAATTTTCAATTGAGTAAAGAAGAATGAGACATTTCTTTGATCTATTGTCACTTTACCACATACCACATTTTTCTCAAGGAAAATGAAATACAGGAAGAATGAAAAGAAACTTAACCATAACTTCCTCCATCTTAGAAATCTTCAAGCAAGACCCCAAGTTATAATAGGCAATACTTTTTATTAGCTCCATTTCCCAGATAAGGAGGTTTTCCTTTTCCTGTTATTTTAAGTGAGGGTAGAAATATCAGATTATTTTGTCCAGCCAGGTAAAACATCTTTGGATCTAAGCCCTCTTAAATTAAAGGAAATAACTAATTTTGTCTTTTTGACTAACTTTCTGGGATCTGAAGTTCCCTTAAACCTTTAATTATATCCATGGGTAAGGGGAAAGAAACATCCTGCAAACAATTACATTCTTCTCTCAATAAACCAAAAGTCAAGGCTATCATCACAATAAATGCTGGATGCAAATTCCATTGCATCATTTAGCTCATTCCTCTTTGACCTTACAGCCATTCCAAAGGAAAAAGGAGGTCTAGTTTCTCATAAGTATTACAGAGGTAAAGAGAGCACAAAGGTCAGGCAAAATTGGCTTAATTTTGCTTATCCCAGAAATTACAAGAAATCAGTAATTAAATGTTAGCTTCACCATCTGTATAATGAGGGAAAGATGTGGACTTGATCTTTAAACCCTTTAATGTTTTGAAGCTGTGTGAATCTGTCAAGTATTAGTAGCCAAGTCCCTTTGTTTTCCTTCCTTTATCACTACAAATTGCCAACTCTAGCTGTGAAACATACGTAGTGGATGAATTGGCATTGGCCCCTGGCCAAGTCTACAGCAGCACACAATAGCTCAAATGAAAAGTATATACCACTTTATTTTTCCAATAAGAAATTCAGATTCACTGGTTTATTACATTCCAGTCCCAATGCTCTGATACTAATAATGAAGCTGGCCTACAAGCCAAATATGGATAAACAGCAGCAGAGTAAGTCACTATTCAGACTGATCTCTCACCTCTTACACTGGCCATGTCCCATGGCATATGAGTGATTGTCAGAAGTTCAGCTCATACAGATGGGACCCAGCATTCTGTTAATCTTCCTCTCCTTCAATTATAAATTCATGCTATAGTAAACTAGAATTCAGAAGATAACATAGCTATACTTAACCATATTTACATATCCAAGAAAAATAAGCACCCAAAGGAAAATCCCAGGAATATTTTGCCATATCTCAAGCCCAATGCTTCAGTAGGTAGTAGCTCAGAAATACAAAATTAAATGCAGTGCTTTCTTAGGGAATGACTCTACTTTTTAAATTTTGAACCTTTGACTCATGCCATTTTCTTAGTCTATGATACCCTGTCCCTCTCCTGCTCCATCCTTGAAAACTCTAGCGTCCTAATTAAAAAAAAAAAAAAAGCCACAACTTCCCAAAATCCTAGTGCAGCGGTTCTCAACCTGTGGGTCACGACCCCTTTGTAACTATGAAAAGAGATCAATACATCTCGGCATTAGGAAGGTTGAGAACCACTACCCTGATGGAAGGTGAATAAGCAAGTGTAATTAATTCATTGCCTCATCTTCTGCTCTCCCACAAGCTTTTACTTGCACCTGCATTAAAGTGCACATTTTACTATGTTTGCATTCTCCTTCATTGCTATGACCTATTTCCAACAGTTAAGTTCATTAAGGATAGTCTTACTCAGGGTTAGGCACCCTCATAATACCTAGCAGGATACTTTACACACTATGGCCCTTGGATTTTTGCAGGATACTTTCCTTGGGGCCCTCCTAAGATAAAATTTTTGGCATAAGGTATCTTTTCATCTATAATTTGACTTCTGACTTCTGGTACAAGGGAGACTACATTCAATGGTGAAGGATGTTAAAATAGACATGAAGTTTTAAATTAATCCCTATTCCAACCTGTGATTAACATAAAAAATGTTGAGATGTTTTACTTAAAACTACAGAGAGTTCTTTAGGTTGCAAAACAGTAATTAATTCTACAAATGTATGGGGTACATGTGCAATTTCGTTACATGCATAAGTTGCATAGTGATCAAGTCAGGACTTTTTGGGTATCCATCACCCAAATAATATACACTGTACCCACTAATTCTCATCATACCCTCCCACCACTCCCTCACCTTTCTGAGTCTCCATTGTGTATCATTCCACTATGTCCAAGTGTACATATTATTTAGCACCCACTTACGAGACAGAACATACAACCTTTGACTTTCTGTACCTGGCGTGTCTCACATAGGATAAAGACCTCCAATTCTACCCATGTTGTTGCCAAACACATTTCATTCCTTTTTATGGATAAATAGTATTCCACTGTGGAAATACAGTTTTTTAGACATTCGTATTTTGATACACTTAGGCTGATTTCACATCTTTACTATTCTGAATAGAGCTGTGATAAAAACATGGGTATAGGCATCTTTTTGATATATTAAATTCTTTTTCTTTGGATAGATACCTAGAAGTGGTATTGCTGCATGTAATGGTAGTTCCATTTCCAGTTCTTTAAGAATCTCCATACTGTTTTCCATAGAGGTTCTGCTAATTGATATTCTCACCAACAGTGTGTAAGACTTCCCTTTTTTCCACATCTTCATCAGTATCTTTTTTTTTCTTTTTAATAATAGTCATTATGGCAGGAGGAAGAGGATATCTCATTATGCTTGCTATTTGCATTTCTTTGAAAAGTGATGTTGAACATTTATTCATATACCTGTTGTCCCTTTGCAAATCTTCTTTTGAAAAATATTTATTCATGTCATCTGCCTATTTTTAATGAGATTTTTATTGTCGTTAATTTCCTTGTATATTCTGGTTAATAGTCTCCTGTCAAAAGAATACTTTGCAAATATTTTCTCCCATTCTACAGATCTGTCTCATCCTGCTGTTATTTATTTTTTGCTGGGCCAAAACACTTTAGTTTAATGAAATCCCATTTGTCAATTTTTGTTTTTGTTGTCTGTGCTTTTGAGGTCTTAGTCATAAATTATTTGCTTAGTTAGACCAGTGGTTTTCAACCATTTTTTTTTTTTTTGTAGAGACAGGGTCTCACTGTACAGCCCTCGGGTAGAGTGGTGTCACAGCTCACAGCAACCTCTAACTCTTGGGCTTACACGATTCTCCTGCCTCAGCCTCCCGAGCAGCTGAGACTACAGGCACCCGCCACAACGCCCAGCTATTTTTTTGTTGCAGTTTGGCCGGGGCTGGGTTTGAACCCGCCACCCTCGGCATATGGGGCCGGCGCCCTACTCACTGAGCCACAGGCGCCGCCCGGTTTTCAACCATTTTTATCTCATAAAACACTTGAACCTATAGTTAAACTTCTGTGGCACACTTATGTTGATTAAAAAAGAGTTAAAATATACTTACTGTACTTTGAACTTCTTTTGAAAATAATTTAATTAATGATCTTTAAAAATTTTCATTGCACACTTAAGATCCTCTCACAGCACACTCATTGAAAATCACTGGCTTAGACCAATGTTCAGAAGAGATTTTCCTATGTTTTTTTCCAGTATTTTTAGTTTTGGTTCTTACATTTAAGTTTTCAAACCATCTGAGTTGACTTTTGTATATGAGAGATGACGTCCAGTCTCATTCTTGTGCATACAGTAGTCTAATTTCCCCAGCACCATTTATTGAACAGGGTGTCCTTTCTCCAATGTATATTCTTGATGGCTTTGTGAAATATCAGTTAGCTGTAAATATATGGTTTTATTTCTTGGTTCTCTATTTTGTTCCATTCATCTATATGCCTATTTTCATACCAGTACCATACTGTTTTGGTTACTTGTAATATAATTTAAAGTCAGGTAATGTGATGCCTCCAACTCTGCTCTTTTTGTTCAGGATGGCTTTGGCTATAAGGGCACCATATAAATTTAAGGGTTATTTTTTCTAATTCTACAAAAAAATGCCTTGGCGGGCAGCGCCTGTGGCTCGGTAGGGTGCCGGCCCCATATACCGAGGGTGGCGGGTTCAAACCCGGCCCCGGCCAAACTGCAACCAAAAAATAGCCGGGCGTTGTGGCTGGCGCCTGTAGTCCCAGCTACTCGAGAGGCTGAGCCAAGAGAATCGTTTAAGCCCAGGAGTTGGAGGTTGCTGTGAGCTGTGTGAGGCCACGGCACTCTACCGAGGGCCATAAAGCGAGACTCTGTCTCTACAAAAAAAAAAAAAAAAAATATGCCTTGGCATTCTGTTAAACATTGCATTGAATCTGTAGATTGCTTTGGGGTATATGGTCATTTTAACAATATTAATTCTTCTGACACATAGGCATGAGATATTTTTCCATTTGTTAGTGTCATCTATAATTTGTTTCATTGGTGCAGTTTTCCTTGTAGAGCTCTTTCACCTTCTTGTTAACTTTATCCCTAGGTATTTTCTTTTTTACAGCTATTGTAAATGTTATTTATTTCTGAGCTGGATTGTTATTAGTGTACAGAAATTCTACTGACTTTTGTATGTTTATTTTGTATCCTGAAACTTTGCTGACTTCATTTATCAAAACTGAGAATTTTTTGATTGAGTCTTTAGGGTTTTCTAGATATAAGATCATGTCATCAGCAATTTGACTGTTTCCTTTCCATTTGGGATGCCTTTACCTTGCCTGATTGTTCTGGCTAGGACTTGCAGTACTATGTTTAATAGAATTAGTGAAAGTGGGCATCTTTGTCTTGTTCAAGTTATCAGAGGAAATGCTTTCAACTTTTCCCCATTCAGTATGATGCCAGCTATAGGTTTCTCACATATGGCTTTTACTATTCTGAGGTTTGCAACATCTATGTTTGTTGAGGATTTTTATCACAAAGGTATGTTTAATGTTATCAAATACTTTTTCTGCGTCTATTGATGTGATAATATGGTTTGTCTTTGATTCTCCTTATGTATCACATTTATTGATTTGTGGATCGAATTTTTGATTTGTATAAACCATCCTTGCATCTTTCAAATGAATCCAACTTGATCATCATGTGTTATCCTTTTGTTGTGCTGCTGGATTTAGTATGCTAGCATTGTTGAGGGTATTTGCATCTATGCTCATCAGGGATATTAGTCTGCAGTTTTCTTTTTCTGTTGTGTCCTTGTCTAGTTTTGCTATCAGAGTTATATTGGCCTCACAGAATGAATTAGGGAGAATTCCCTCCTTGATTTTTCAGAACAGTTTCAGGGGGACTGGTATCGGTTCTTCTTTGTACATTTGGTAGAATTCTGCTATGAATCTATCTGGTCCCGGGGTTTTGTTTGTTGGGAGACTTTTTTTTTTTTACTGATTCTTCTCACTACTCATTATTGGTCTATTCAGGTTTACTATTTCTTCCTGATTCAATGTTGGGTGTTTATATGTTTCCAGGAATTTATCCATTTCCTCTAGGTTTTCTAGTTTGTGAGTAAAAAGTTGTTCATAATAGTCTCTGACGACCTTTTGTATTTCTGTGGTATCAGTTGTAACATCTCCTTTCTCGTTTCTGATTTTATTTGTGTTCTTTCTTCCTGGTTAGTCTAGCTAGGGGGTTATCAGTTTTGTTAATCTTTTTAAAGAACTATTTTTTTCATTGATCCTATCGATTGTTTTTTTAGTCTCTATTTCATTTAATTCTGCTCTGATCTTTATAAGTTTTTTCCTTCTGCTAATGAAAAAATTTTGTACAGTCTCTGTAAAAGAGACTCCAGGATGGAAAGCAATGACATGATCATAATTCACTGCAGCCTCAAACTCCTGGGCTCAAGTAATCCTCCCACCTCAGCTTCCTGAGAAGCTAGGACTACAGGCACACACCATCACACGCAGCTAATTATTATTATTTTTTTTTTTGTAGAGATGGGGTCTAATATGTTGCTCAGGCTACTCTTAAACTCCTGGGCTCAAAGGATCCTCCTGCCATGGCCTCCCAAAGTGCTCGGATTACAGGTGTGAGCCATTGTACCTGGCCTCTCCTGCTAATTCTGGGTTTGGTTTGTTCTTGCTTTTCTGCTTTTCTACTTCGTTGAGATGCAGCCTTAGATTATTAATTTGAAATCTTTATACTTTCTAACGTAGTCATTTAATGCTATAAACTCCCCTTTTAGCACATTTTTTCCTGTATCCTGCTTTGTGTAAAAACAGAAAGCAATTCTTGAATAATATGGAGCTATGCCCAAAAAAGGAGTTTGTAGTAGTAGTCACATACACAAGGATTTATGTCAGTGGTATATACAAATCTGATTCTGGAAGCACATCTGTGGTCACTATTAACCAGATCCACATGACTACTTAAGTCCTGGAGCAACTAGGATACTTTCATACTTTCATACTCTCATGCAAAGATTAGAAGCCTCAAAGAGGCACAGTTTGCATGTCACTCTGCTGTGCATTTTTCAATTTACTTGGGCTAGAACACATATAGAAATACATGATTCAAGCAAGGGTCAGGTTTAGCCATAAGCATGAAGGTTAAAATTAAAGGGATTATTACAGACTAGACAGGATTTTACATAATATGGCCTGGGATTGGTAACAAAACCTAACTATAAAATATTCATTTGGAAATGGAGAAAAGGCCATAAATGAAAGGAAGGCAGAGATTCTGTTAATATGTAAATGATAAGACAGGTATCCTAATTTATTCAGGCTATTATTTAATCAAGCCCACACAGGGCACTTGAGCATGATGGACTGTAAGAGCCTCATTATATGCTACCCATGTTAGAGGTAAAATGAAAGGATGTCATTCTAGTACTTTCAGAAATAAACACTTTCGGTTAGAATCAAAGACAGCAGCCCTTTATAGCAAATATCGAGCTATCACGGGGAATAGTATGGTGAATCTTTAGCACACTTATTAAAATACATTGGATTAAAACAAAATTGATTTGCTCACTGCCTATCTTTCTTCTAGATGCGGAGCTCCAATTAAAATCAATAGGTTTGAAACTTGTAAGCACATCACTAAATTATTAACACCATGAGTTCTTTCAGAAAATTAACACTGATTGAAAAAGTGGAATTTTACATAGACTTACCTTTTCATTCTTAATGAGAAAGTGGCTGCAGAATAATTTTCCTCCAACATTTTCCTCTTTAATCAAATCTATACTCTGAATGAATTTAATCAAATAGTATTTACAATGAGTTACCCAATGGAATCTTAGGACTAAGGGAAATTATCTCTTGGGTCCTGCTGGCTTTAACATTCTGTGATCACCAGGAAAATGATACTGATGGCATGATGCTGTCAATAGCAAATCATTTTAACCTTGGTAAATACTAGCAATGGACCAAAGTGGAGATTATGGGATACTTTAAAATAAATGGTTTTTAATATTTTCAACAATCTACTTTTCCTTTCCTCAAAGTACAAAATCTCCTCAGGCTGTGTGTTTATGTGTGTAAGGCTAAAAGAATGCTTTTTGCTAGTTTTTTTATTAACCTATCTACTTCCTTAGAAGATTTGGAACAGCGCATTAATACATAAGAATGTACTCAAAAACCAAGTAAAATGGTGAATATGTGTGTATGTATATATGAAACATATGTACTTGAAAACCGAAGCTCAGAAGAGCTATTACAAATGAGCATAAAAGTTAGCTCTGCACTGAGCATCACTATACCCTCAATATACATGAGAAAGTAGCTTACATTAACAAGATAGGGCCTGGCTTTCAGCAACCTTATCACCATTATTTCTTTTCCTTTGCATAGGAAGTGTCATTCATTTGGGGGAAAAAGGCCCTAAATTTTACCATATTTCCATTTCCCTTAAGAATTCCAGCTCAGATGACCCTTATACTTTTTATTGTGAATTTATCTACACTTGAAGTTCCCCAAGTGTTCCAGAAATAAAATTTTTCAAACCTATATCCATCCACTCTACACCCTATTGTCAATAGCCCTTGTGAATATCCTAATCCCTATCCTTATAGGTAAAAATTCACTCATTGATCTGCACTAACATTACCAAAGTGCAAATAAAGGGGGAAAAAACACCTTTGAAATTGTGAGATATCTACTAATAGGAACTGGTTTTTTAATTTTTAACTAACATCATTTTAAACATAAATCTGTTTCCGAGTTCACAATACAAATGTGACTAAGGTAATATACACCAATGTAAATACAAAGCATTTATTAGCTGAAGTTTATAGTCCTTGTCTATTTAGCAATCAATTGAACCAAACTGTAATTCTCCAATTAGAATAATCAACATCTAGTACCAAATTTGAATACATACACCCAAACTGATTTCTTTTTGCTTCAAAAAATGCCATGCGGCCTGTTTTGCAACTATAAAGGGCAATGCGATTTTAGAACTGGAAGTGACCCTTATAAACTACTTGGCTTTTCTGATTTTATAGTAAGTAATATCTAACTGGGGGTGGACTGGGGAAAGCAACAACAAACAAGTAACCTCAGGATGGAGGTTCCTTAATTAGTTCTTAAAGTGCCAGAAGCAAAATAAGCTTGATGAGCAATTCAAAGTAATTAAAATGCTTTGAACAGCGTCTACCCCAAATGATCAGTGATCTACAACTTGAGCTGACTTGTACCCTCATTTTACAACTCTAACCACACAGAAAGTATCATTCTGTTGAGGTCTCAGGGAAACTTGCTCTTTTCCCCTAGGTGGGTTCGCTGAAAAGATCAATTCATAGTTATGGTAGATGAATAAGAGAAAGGTTTATTTCCAAATACCAGGCACATGGAAGGAACCACAAGAATGATTTCCCAAAGTCCCAGTGATAGTCAGTAGCTTTTAAAGATGCCTTTTAGAAGGGAGGGGGAGAGAAACTGGAAAGTATAGGTGTAGTAAGTGGCTGCTGGGGGGATGGGTAGATGGAGGGGAAACAGATTGTTTTGTGAATTAACCTGAGGCAGGTATTGTGCTTCAAATGACCTTATCACAGGTCTATTGGCATGTGATAGGAGTCCAGCAGCCCTTCAAGATTTTAGATAGAGGAAAGTTTTTGTTCAAAGTTCCCAGATTATGAATAGCCTTAAATTCAAAATAATCTTTATACCAAGGAATCACATTTTGGGGTGAAATCTTCCCAGCTCCTTCAATTCACCAAATAAATCCTCACTGTCCACACCAAAAAGACTTAGAAAACATTTTAAAAAACACAGTCGGATTACTCCCTTTGTCTTTCCTTGGTTTTAAGTTAATTTTATTCCCTCCCTTTCTTTCCCTTTTTCACACTCAAGTCTTAAAGCAAATACAGTTTCCCAGTGCTGCCTTTCCAGACTATCTCAGCAGCCTGGCTTGACTCATCTTTTCTCTGAATTTCTGGCAGGCTTGTAGGGAGCGTCTGAAAGCTTTCAGCACGAGTGAAAAAATAAAGGCTGTGTTTCAGGTAACTCCATCATATCTGTATGCAGCCGCAAGTCTACTTAGTAACAAAATGGTGTTATAAAAGAAGGGACAATATGACATTTTCTAGAAGAAAAATGCTGATAGAACTTCATGATTAAATGAATATGGAGATAAAGGAAATCAGCAGCAAATTACAAGTAGTGCCTGCTGGTCTTTTTTTCCCTTGATAATTTTGTGATTTACTAATACGTGTTTTATGGTGGAAGGCACCTCCCCCACTAAATCAAGTAGTTAAGAGGCACTGGGAGAGCCTGATTATTTCATATGCTATAATCTAATAATTTCAATGTATTTTTTGATTAAGTATTATTCTCCTTAATACTGACAAGGTACCTGAGATGTTAATTGTAGGGTGAAGATACTTATTCAGTACAAGGAGGAAACAAATGTGATTATATCTGACACTTAACATGGGATATTCACTTTCTTTTTTGAATAGATGTGGCCATTTATTTTAAAATACTGATAAAAAAAACTAATGCTCTCCTCAGCCCTCCCTTTAAAAAATTTACCCACTTTTATTTTCTTTCTTTAGAAACTGAGAAAAATATTAAAATATATCTGTACACAAACACATATAGTTTGTCATTCATTACCAATATAACTTTCTATATAATTCAATGGATAAAATTTACCTTTAAAAAGCCAAAAAAAAAGCCAAAATAAATAAACCATTTATTTACTATAATCTGAGGTCTTCCCTTGAATTAAGCATTACAGTGGGACAAAAATATAGTCTGTTATAGTAAAGAGATAAAAACTTTATTATTATGCTATATCCTCAATCTCAGTGAAAATAATACTCTTGTTTCCTTTCTTTAGATTACCAATTCTGAATGGGGTTCAGTGCCATAAGGCAGAGGTCAGCAAACTTTTCTGTAAAGGGCCAGACAGTAAATATTTTAGGCTTTGTGCAGTCTCTAAGTCTCTGTCATATATTATTTTTTTAAACAACCCTTTAAAAATGTTAAAAAAATATTTTAGCTTGCAGGTTACACAGAATGAGGCTGCAGCCAGGGTTTCCCCCTTGGCTGCAGTTTGCCAACTGTTACCCTAAGCAACCCACTGCATGTAATAAATTAATAGCAGTCTGGTGTATCTAGAATCGGTTTTCATTATATGGCCTTCTTGGGAGAATTGAGACAGTATCTCAAAATATTTTTTTCTGTTTTCTGTTCAGATGCAAAACCTTGGTTGAAAAAGATTGAATTAGATTAACAAAGCTCCAAAAACGCTATTGAAAGATGGTGATTATTATGTTCAAAAAATATAGGCATTTAACAATATTTACTAGGGAGAACGTAATAATTCAACATTTCAAAATTCTTTCCTTTTGTCCAAAGTATAAGCCAAACATAGCCCTACTACTTCTTAGAAGAAAATTAATCATGCACAGTAAAAATTAATTAAATCTAATTCAAAAATTAATTACATCTAATTCAAAATTTGCTTGGAATGTGTACCAGTTCCCTTCAAAATATTGATGTAAACAGTGTGTGTGCCTTATCTTTTACAAAATAATAACCTAGTCCCAACTCCTGAACAGAATCCCCAAAACTCAGTTTTAGAGCTTAAGGGTTACATATGCAATTCCTTTACTTTATTTGCGGAGAGGCATGCAGGCATTACTACTCAGCATTATGGAACAGAATACATTACATTCTTCACCCTAGCAGTGAGGAAAAGATACAGTGTCCTACCAGGAAAAATACTAAATTCTCAAGCTTTAGAACCATTTGGCCATATTAAATAAGAATATTCTTTCGCGATAAACAGATCATCTTTCAATTAAGGGAGTTTTTAAAAAATGCCTATCACTGTGCCTTATTTTTCAAGCCTACACTATAACTGCATGATGCACTATCATCAAAAAATACACACAAGAGTAATCAAATTTAATGCTTCTAGTGGTACAGATTGATCCAGAACCCAGGCAGGTGGGTGGAACTCAGAGAGGGGCTACATTCCTTGTGCAGAAATCAGTGGTTTTTGTTTTGTTTCCTTTTTTATTATAAATATGAAGACATTTATACGTTCTAAACTAATGGAAAGTTAAAAGTTAATAATAGAAACAATACAATATTTACTGATAGTGTCCGTAAGTATTCCTGGGAAAAAGTAATTGGACCACTATTATTTAGAACTCTTCTCTCAGCCAAAACATAAATCAAGTGCTGCTAAAAAGTCATTAGGCAAACTTATTGAAAAGTACATCTGAGATGCTACTGAGTCTTGAAATGCTTTAAAGAACTGTTTTAATCATTCCCTGAGGGAGACCTTTAATGCCAGAACCTACTGGAAAAGTAACAGTGATATTAAATCCAGTCATTTGAAAATGAGATTCCTTCTCTTTAGCCTCCCCCTCCCCACAAAATAGCATTCCAAATTAGCCAAATAAAATCCAATGATATTCTGGCATTTTTCCTCTTTAATGAAAAGTATTCATTTTGGCTACAGAGGAAAAAAGGCCACCCGAAATGACTCCGAGTGTCTAGAAACAATTGGCCCAAAATACATGCCACCAAAATTGCACATTTTAAACAGAAAAGCAGCTGAAATAACCAACCCCATGATGTCAACCCTTTCCCCTGATCTTTCACAAGCTTTCTACCAACCAAAAAGATTCTTTAGACATTTTCTTACCATAACAAAGTAATTATGTAGATGTAACTTTTATCACAGAAGTCATAAGCAACAAGAAAAAAAATAAATTAGTTTTACCTCCCCAATTTCCTTTTCTGTTAGCTCTTTCTCCTCCCTGCAGAAAGTAGAGAAATTTCCCATTCTAAAAAATATAGAGAGAATTCTCAATCTGAAAAGAAGACCACTTTTCCCCTTCCTTGGAAATATTGTTTTTCTCTTCTTCCAGAGTCCAACACCTTTTACCTCACCTACATTTTCTGTTTGCTCATGAGGCAGCAGTAATCTTCTGGTATTAGGAAATTCTACCTTCCCTAAGCAGGGTTTACACCGCAGCCTCCAAAAACGATGCCTGAACCTCAGCAGATAGAAGATCCATAGCAACAGCGGTAATAGTTTTTTTCACTTGCTATTACCAGAAATCACAGTCCAGAAAGACGACCAGGGAGGTGTCACCTATGCTAAAACCTCGAAATTGATTCATTATTTAACTAGTTGAATCCCACGTTTTCATTTTATGTGCCCTTTAGGAAGCCTGTGACTGAATAAAAAAGATCTTTCAGTGACAGTCACCATTTTTCATGAAGAGATAAATAGTAAAAAAAAAAAAAAAAAAAAAAGGCAGCTCTCGGAGGTACAAGATTTTGTTTATCACAGAAACAGAATCCAATGCCAGGTCCCCTCCATTCCCTATCACCTTATAATCTATAGTGTGAAGTACCTGTAAGAATTTTAGCTTTAAAGTAAGAGCTCAGATAATGATGACAAGTTTCTGTTAACTGGAAGTCATTTGTAAATTGCCCACATAGCTATTATTTCACAAACAGGTAAAAAGATTTATATTCATCAAAAGCAGCTCCTTTGATGCAATGATTCTCTGTTAAGACTATTCTTTGGGATAAAATTAAGCAGAGAATCTCAATAAATATAATGCTATGTAATATTCAATTCTAAATTCTGATTCACTAAAACTGCTTAACACTGGTATCAAATTTCATTAAAAGTCATTTTTCATGATCTATCTCTTGTACGAAATAGATTGCTGTGAGTTTAATTTCCTCAACACTACTGAGTTTAAATATCAAAAACAGAAAGAACTAGCTATGATCAAATACAACATGTGTCACAATAAAAGTGAAATATGTGTAAAATCCTGATAACTCCACTCTGTATTTGGGCACAGGTACATAGCCCCTTATGTTTTTTCCTTCAAAGAAATGAGGTTTTAAATGAGGTAAAGAATTATATATTTTTTTCAGATAAGTATTCAGCAAGCTCATGGATATCATGATTTTTACTGAATACATACTTTTTACATAAATTTTATGGACTTCCTTTTATACGGACTTTCATAAATGACATGGTGAAATAATATTTTTCTGCTTCAACTTATTTACCATCCCATCTTATCCATTTTTTCTACTTTGTAAAATATATTTCATGTGCAATACACATTGCATATGCATATATACATCCATTTATATGTCATTTTTCCCAACAAAAACTTAATCTACTATCCAGAATACTGAAAAATGGGTCACAAGAGTAGGTCAGTATCCTCAGAAGTGCAAGGTATAAAGTAAACATACCAAACTTTTTACACCCAAATTTTATTCCCTAAAGGGGAAATAAGTCACCTAGTGATTGCACTGGTTTATGCCAATGATAAATAAACATGCCTTAACATTTTAAAGGGAGATTGCTTCACGTGCTTTTGAACATTCTCATTGGTGTAAAACCTTTTATCCTGAAGGATGGATTCATTTTTATGGTTGTGTGTTCATTTTAGAAATGTAATTTGGAGCCAAGGCTGGTGAATGAGGTGGGTAAATTAAGTTTGCTCACATTGTTTGGTATTGGCAAACTCATTTAACAGGCCCTATCTGCTTCTCTTATTTTTAGTTCTAATCCTCTCTTTGAACTAAACTCTGACCTTTCCTACATGGTACCTATTGGCAAATGGTAATACATCAATCTGACAGGTGTAAAGAATATTTTAGAGAGCAGAGAGGCCATTTAGGAAGTAGTTTATATTACCTTAATGATTCAAAAGTAACTTCCTCTCTTTTGAGGAATTTACAAATGTAAACACAAGCTGGCTTTGGAGTCTCATGATTGTGAATGGGTAGGTTATTATATCATAATAGCTCAGAGCTATTAAGTCAGTTTATTTGAGGGGGGTTAGTGTATGGAGATAATAATAGGAGAAGAAAAGGAAATCTGAATAATAAAAATTGGTGAGATGTATCAAAATTGGAAAAGGTCTTTAAAATCTCTACCTTTGAGGGAAATATCGCTACTTATTGGCATTTAGGATATTGATATTTTATCCCAGTTGAGCCAATTTGCATTTTTGCAACTATAAGTGTAAACCTATTTCATGTTCTTAATACATGTTTGCATTTGAATATGAGAGCATTTACTGAACTGTCCACTATAGTAAACACCTAATTACACTAAGCATGGTAAGATAATGCCACAGAAATTTCTCATTTTTAAGCATTTGTCATCTGGCTTATCCAAACAAAAAATTTTTAAATTAATACAACAAAATAAAAAAAAAATCAGTAAATAAAAAGGGAGGTAGTATTTTATTTAACAGCACAAATGGGTCCATGATAACTACATAATAATGAGGATGGTCATTTGCTGTCTGAGTTTGCAAGCCTCTCTTGATCAAGGAAAACAAAAGTTATGGATAACAGTGAGATTTTGGAAGCTGTAGAACTTAACACAAAGCTGAGTTCAGTCAGCTTCTTGGAAAGATAATTGGAAGTCTTGTTATTTTCTCTCTTGCTATTTCTTCTACTATCTACCTCCACACAAAACTCTACAATCTTTATCTTCTCTCACCAAATGTTGTTTACTAATTGCTTCTGGTTGGATGTACCAGCACTTCAAATTCAACATTCTTAAAAACATACCCATTTTCTTTCAAACTTGGCTATATCTTTGACTCTACTCTCCCATCAGGTTTCCCCTCTTCCCGTATTCAATTAGTCACCAAGGTCTATTAAAGTCTTCCTTGAGTGGTGCTCAGAGTGGTCCCAGGACCAGTAGAGCAGCTGAGAACTCAGTAGAAATGCAAATCCGGAGAAACTCTGGGGCTGGTCCTGAGAAGTCCGTTTCTCATGCAGGATCAACTTTGACCATCATAGCTCTAGATCAAACCCTTATCAACTAAAGCCTCCAGCCTTCCTCTCCAATCTAGCCTGCTAATCTTCTAAAACAAACAAATAAAAACAAACAATACTGCTTCTATCACTTCACAATGTCTCTAAAAAAACCTCCTTATTATGGACCCAGAAAGGAATAAATGTCTCAATCTGGCATTCAAGGCCTTTTACAATCTGGCCCTAACATAGTTCATGCTGATCCCTACCTCAAAACCTCTTATAGCAGGAACCTTGTGTGTGCCCCTTTGTGCCTTTACTGCTAATTGCCCCCTACTCTGTTTTAAGGGTCTGCTGAAGGCCCGCCGGCCTAGAAGCAAGGCAGCACAGTGCCAAGTATAGACAATGCCTAGCATAAAGGTATTTTGTAATATAAGCCACAGTTTCTTAGTCCAGTCTTCCTTGGGATGGGATGCTTCTACGTCAGATTCTATCTCATTTGGGACTAATCACTATTGCTCTGCAATGTTAGATTTCTAAATGTATAGGTGTCTAGTCACTCCAGTTAGAGTATAATCTTCTTGAGGTCAGGGGCTCACTTAAATTTTTATGTCTCAAAAAAAAGGCACCAAGTACTACGTCCTACACAAAGAAGGCCTTTGAATTTTGCTAATAATTTTCTAGCTTCAATCAGAACCAGTTGTTTCACAAAGACCAAGTGTATAAAAACATGAAACCTGGGTCACCGCTGTCTAACTTGGGAAAATCTAATATTACCCATTTACTGACAAGCACATATGGAGGCTTGGAGCTAAGTTCAAACAAAGGATTTGAACTAAAACTAGAGAAGCCAACAGGACTCTAATTAATAGTTTGCTAAATGTTCTTCCCATGGGGTCAGTAGCACTTAAAAAGCATACATTTAAAATATGCTTCTTTCCCTGAGGCTGCCAGAGACACTGACTATAGTCTCTTTAACCACAAAAGGTCAAAGTTCTACTTTCTATCACCATACTTAGTAGCATGTGTACATGTTTTGCTGATTGGTTTCTTTTGTGTTTCTGCTTAAAGTTAAGGCAGGCAGCATGAAATTGAGACCAGGAAGGTTAGAAACTTTCCCAGCTCTAGTGGGCAGCAGTAATGATGAGGCAGAGGCTTTAGGAAGAAATTCTGACTTACAGTTTCTAATGGCTCAGCTCTCCCAAATTTTATTGCATTAGTAACAACTTATGCCCCACCTGATTATCTATGTTGCCCATCCCTCTCCCATCACCTACTGCTCTGTTATTTATACTATAGTGCATCAAGCAGTCAAACCTGGCTTAATATAACATACTGTAAAATGGTATTTCCCAAAGCCAATGGTATAAGCTTGGGGAGGGGAAGACAGTTAAAAAGGTGCTAACAGAGCAACACAAAAATGCATTTTTCAAATAAAAATCTGGATGATTCTAGATGTCCTTGAAGTATTTCCTCCACCTGCCAAAAATCCACTCCTAGGATTGTGTTACCAGGCACTACTGAAACCTGGTAGAGTAATTCACTAGTATGCTTAGAAATTCCCTAACACATTTAATGCGGTATGGTTTTCAAATCCAGTAAAACTTCGTTAAGTTGATACTGGGAAGCTATTTCTGTAATTCAAAGCAACTGTTACTACTGGCTAGACACCTTATTGTTCTGTAATAAACAAATTGAATAAAAATCAATAATGACTGAAATGAACTCAACTTATTTCAGTCCTTCATAGTTTTAATTAATAGAGTTTTACAGATTTCTTTTCCTCACTTTGTCTTTAAGAGGTGAAAGGGCAAGAGGGAAATAAAAAATCACCACTAGAGACACACAATCTCTGTTACAAGAATCACAAAGAATGGTTGAAAAGTTTTCTGTAAACATTTTTCTTGAGAAAAATACAAACACAGAATGCCTTGGATTTCCTCAACAGCACATTTTTGAAGTTATTCGACCAAAAAAGGGAGGGGTGATGGAAACTTAAAAAGATAATCAGAATATTTTCAACCCTTTCATCTAAGTTATCTACAATTTTGTTTACTCTGGGGCCTAGAACGTATGGACCACAATTTTGTTCTAATTTTAGCATACTATCCAAAATTACGGTTAATCTGGTATTTCAGGACAGGAATTATTCTAATCCACGATCTTGTGATATATGAAGGAAAAAGAAGGCCAGTTGGCTGCTGTGAGAGGAATGCAGAATGAAGTTCAGAAAAAGCTGAGGGGGAATTCTCCACAGCATCCTGCACGTCTATCCCCAGCAAGCTATATATTGGCGAGGGGTGGTGGGGAGAGGCAGGCAAAATAGTGGAGGAGGACAGGATGGACAACTCACCTGTGTCATATGGGGTTTTGGGGAGGGACAACAAAGAGGATCATGGGTAGAGCTGGCCAGCAATGTACCTTAGCTTTATTTTAAAATCCAGATGTGAAGGCATTTTCCTATAGAATCACACTATTTCATAGGATTGCTGAGAAAAATTAGCTGATATCTTTAATAAATATTTGATTTCTACAAACACTAACTCAAACATGTAGTCCCTACCATATAACACTGTAATCTAAAATGGCAGTTATAGAAGTGAGAAATATACATAAGATGGTATATATACACAATAGAATGTCTTTAAGCCATAAAAAGAGAAAGAAATCCTGTTATTTGTGGCAACATGGAAGAGCCTGGAGAACACTATATTATGTGAAATAAGTCAGGCACGGAAAGATACATATCCCATGTTCTCATTCATTTGTGGGAGCTAAAAAAATATATTAGGTCATCGAGATAGAGAGTAGAATGGTGAGTATTAAAGGTTAGGAAGAGAAGGGAGGTGGGAAGATGGAGAGAGGCTAGCTAATGAATACAAACCTTCAGCTAGATAGGAAGAATAAGTTCTGTTTTGCAGCACTATAGGGTGAATATGGTTAACTATAATTTATTGTATATTTTCAAAAAGATAGCAAAGAGGATTTTGAATATTCACAGCACAAAGAAATGTTAAGTATTTGAGATGGGTATACTAATTACCTTGATTTGGTCATTACATATTGTATACATGTATTGAACTTTCATTCTGTATCTCACAAATATGTACAATTATGCATCGGCTAAAAATGAAAGGGAAAAAAAGAGGTCAACATTTTAGTTGTGCATACGTTACTCAATTTTGTTTTGTATAAGCAAGTTACCTCATGCCATTCCTGCAGAGACATTATTTTATATATACCCATGGTAGAAATTCTTTGAATCTCAATTATGAGAAATGAAAAGGAGTTTGGGGTGGTTCCCCTAACTCCATTTTTCTAGCAACAAATATAATCAGTAAAACCACTTTTTCAAAAGACATAACTCAAAGACTATTACCAAGATGTCCGAAATTCTGCTATTTAGATACAATAGATTTCTTTAAGGCATTATTTCCCTGACAAATGTGAATATCCACAGGAGAGGTCACACACCAAGCTATTAATCAAAAGCACCTTACTACGAATGAAATTATCAGATTCTGTCTAACATGACAGCTGGGACAGGGAAGTAAAAATTGTTTTGTATTTATTTGGCTTGGGGGAGCAGGAAGACAAGAGGGAAGGGACAAGAGATAAGTAGATCCTAGTCACCAGGCAGAGATCTCCGAAGAGCCTTAGGAAACTGCAACTAGAAAGAAGGAGAAAAGGAGAGATGAGGGGAAGGGCAGGAGAGAAGGCCCTTTCTCCCAAAGACACAATTTGTCTGAAATCAGCCCTGGTTACTAGAAAAGCAATGAGGCTCATTTTTCTACCAAAGGCCTTGGAAGGCAAGGAAATAAGAGCTTCAGTATGTGCACAGCTGATTAGTTACAGCATTTTTTGCTAGACATATTATATATAATGAATTAAAATCATTTTAATAAGTATAGAAAGCCTACATTGTACACACATAAATTAGCCTTCCTTATTCACAGAATTCAAGTATTATACACAGTATATAATGTTAAAGAAACAGTCAGAATTTTTAAAAGTTAGGAAAGTCCAGTCTGTAGTATACTCCTTAGCCAACACTTTTCATATGTATTTCATACCTAATGTTATAAGAAAAGTAAAACGCATGGTCCTTGCCTTCAGGAAATTTACAACCTAGTTTAGGAGACAAATATAACATACATACTTAGAGAAAAATCTAAAGCAGTATAAAAATCAATGACTGGAGTGCCTTCTACTGAAAATAGACATAGTAGGTGTTTGGAAATAGAAGAAGTTTCTCTAGCCTGAGACTTGGAGAGAAAGTTCATGGAGAAGGTAAGATAGAGACCTTAAAAATCAGAATTTGGCCAAAGTGATTACTGCATTGTGACTGGCATGGTAGAGTAAAAGGGATTTCTTGTTGGAATGTAGTGAAAACTCATTTTAAGATCCACAGAAAGAAACCGGGTAACATAATATAGAAAGATGAGCAGAGGGCTTTGGGTCTGATGGGGTGGGAGGGGTGGTGATTGGCCTTCAAAAGAAAAATGTGGGTTATCAAGCAAGGGAGAGTTGAGATAATGACAGTGTTTCCATGTGATTAGCTTGGCATTGTTTTGCAGGATGAACTGCCCACATACATCATAACACCTTTTATGAAGGAGCTCAAAATACACTCCACAGATGATAGTTAATTCATTCTAATAACCTCTTACTGAGGCAAAGGAAATGCAGCTTTTATTATTCCCCATTTTGCAGATGATTTGCTCAAGGTCACTGAATAAATGAAAAGCAGAACAAAAAATACAGTATCACAACGTTCAATGGTTCCTAAGTACCAGCTAAATTGTATTCTCTCATTTTCTATGACTCAAGCAAGGGAAATACATGATGGACCTTTGTGCTCAAGCGCCATTTCTAGGCTCTCATTACTGTTCCAGGCACATGTCCTATGATGCCCAATTCCTGTTTATTCTCCCTAGAGCCCCCAGCCCCCTACCTTCAAACCCTTCAACTAACCCCACCTCTCTCAGCAAACAGTTGGCTTTGATTATTTCATTTTAGCTGGTCTTCTGCCATTACATTAGCATATTTAACACCTCTGTATCAACCACTCAACAACAGGGAGACAATGGTTTGGGTTCATCAATGGGAGGCAATGCTTTCCACTTCAAATTGCAAATCTGATCAGTCCCTTAGGAAAGTGTGGGGGAGATAAGAACTCCACATACAGGACTCTAGTACAATTTAGGTTTCCTGATGACAGTTAAAGAAAGGATTCCCCCAAGTTTACTACCTCTCTATCTTGAAACATTTTCTTATCCTTTTATGCATCTTAAAGCCATCCTTCCCTTTTTTACAACTTATCTCATGAGGGCCATTATTTTTACATATTCCCTCCAGCATTATGAACCTCTCCCTCCTTGGTGGCACCAGTCTTTCCTTTTCAAGTAGAGTGCCTGATAGGCAGAGGGCATGGTGGCTCACGCCTGCAATCCTAGCAATCTGGGAGGCCAAGGCTGGTGAATTGCTTCAGCTCAGGAGTTTGAGACCAGCCTGAGCAAGAATAAGACCCCTTATCCCTACAAAAAAAAAAAAATAGAAAAACTAGCTGGGCACAGTGTGGTGCATGCTTACAGTCCCAGATACTGGGGAGGCTGAGGCAAGAGGATTACTCAAGTCCAAGAGTTTGAGGTTTTTGTCACCTAAGATGATGTCACCATGGCACTCTACCCAAGGTGACAGAGTAAGACTGTCTCAAAAAAAAAAAAAAAAAAAAAGTACCTGACATATAATAGATGCTCGGTAAATGTTTGATAAATGCCTAACACTCCAGTTCACATCTACCACTACTTGTTAGGTAATTTTGTTTTCTCATCCATTGTTATCTCAAAATTCACAAGTCTAGGACAGAAATCATGAACTTCCTACTAGACCTGGCTCTTCTCCATTACATTTCAATATCTTTCAGACGTACCATAATTCTCCCAGTTTCTCATATTCAATAACACAAAGACTTTGATTTCTCCCTTTGCACCTATATAAATATTACGTTTAGTAATTAAATCTTTTCTTCATAGTACTAGGCATATGGAAGGCAACCTGTCAAGGGAAGGCCCATTTTGTCCATACAGCTATGATTATCCCACTGAAACAGTCTCCATAGATTAAACTGCCTTAAGTCTCTCAACCCTCCATTTCATCCATTCATCCAATCTTGAGATTTGTCTTCCTATATACAACTTTTTCATTGAGTCTTCCTTCCTCAGAAGTGTGTAATGACTAGTTCAAAGGCCAAAATCCTTTCCTAGCATTTAAGGACCACCAGGAGTTGTATTCAATCTAGTGTTACAATCTTATCTCTTATATTTTTCCAGAGGAATTCTTCATCACAGCCCAAGTGAATTTACCCCACTCTCAAAGATTTTATGAGTGTGTGTATTCATTCATGTGTATGTGCTTACACATGCAGTGCACCCTTCCCTCTCTATATTATCAATATACACAGATGATCCTTGATTTATGATGGGATTATGTCCTAAAAAATCCATCATAAATTGAAAATATTGACCATTTCACCCTTATTTGTGGAAATACTATCTAATTTAATACAGTATACCTAACCTAACAAATATACAAACATCATAGCTTTGCAGAGCCTACCTTAAACATGCTCAGAACAACTTATGGTAGTCTATAGTTAGAACAAATTGTCTCTAACACAATGCCCATTTTATAATAA
The DNA here is from genome assembly GCF_027406575.1 of Nycticebus coucang. NCBI lineage: Eukaryota > Metazoa > Chordata > Mammalia > Primates > Lorisidae > Nycticebus > Nycticebus coucang. The sequence continues at coordinate 159,633,453 of NC_069804.1, read as the reverse complement.
ATTATTGAAAATCTCATGTAATTTATTGAATACAACACTGAACGTGAAAAACAGAATGGTTACATGGATATCATCATAAAGTCTAAAAAATCCTGAGTTGGGAACTACCTATATACTTTTGCTCAGACTTTTTCCTCTGCTTAGAAATGCCCATCCCAATATTTATCCTAACAAGACTTTGCAGTCAGTTTACTTTCTGGAAGTCTTCCACTCTCTTAGTCAGAAACTTCTATTATAGTAAGTTCACAGATTTTGCACTGTTTGATATTTCATGTGTTAGTTTTAACAACACACAACAAAATTTTAAGCTCTTTACAGACAGATCATGTACTATATGTGTACTTCCGTATCCTTCTTAGAACCCAGTAACTAGGTTCACCAGTGCCAGGCAATACTTTCTACCTCTTAGACAAGTGTTCAATAAAGTGTTCATTAATCTTTAAACTTAATTTCCACTTGACATCTCAAATAACAACAATATTTAAACTATACCACCTTGGTCAGGTATAAAAATACATGAAAGCTAATTTTAAAATTCTTTAGCAGAAACTTAAAAAATTTTTCTAATGAGAGGCATAGCATAAAGCATGGAATATGATAACATTTAGTATTGCAATTCAACATTTTACTTTATTCTCCCACCAATATTTTATGAAATATTTAACAATTAATTTAGATGGGTGGTGCCAGTGGCTCGAGGAGTAGGGTGCTGGCCCCATCTACCGGAGGTGGCGGGTTCAAACCCAGCCCCAGCCAAAAACTGCAACAAAAAATAAAATAATTTTAACAATTAATTTAGAATATGTGTCTTCACAAATACTAACGTAGGTTCTAAGGGAGAAGTATCTTAAACTTAAGTATAACTGGCAACTTCAAAGAAAAACAGGTCTTAAATCATTAAAGAGTAAATATTTGAGTGGAAAGAACAGGTTTATTGGTTTACTTTTTTAAAAAAAAAAAAAGTCGTACTTTAAATATTTTTCAAGAGTTCAGCTCCTGGTATGGAAAATTCCTTTAGTGACACACTAAAGAAGCAAGCATGAATAAAGGACAAAAAACCTTCCTAGACTCAACATTTAGTATAAAAATGGCAAAAAATCTTCATTACCACAATATTAAGAAGTATCAACAATACAAGTTTAAATAACTAATTCATAAGGAAGAGTTTGAACTGGACCAAATCCTGGGTTTCCTTTCTTCACTCCAAGTTTCTTTTCTATTTTCAACTAGTGGCAACAGAAATTTCTTTGTTTCATAGTCAGGAATGTTGGAAGTCTTAAGTGATAGAACAGGTAGCTCAGCTTCTACTTCATGTCTCTCCTCAGAGGGAGAAAAACATTGTGGGTAAAGTAATTTTGTTTTTATTTCTGGAAAAATCATTTTTTTCCATCAATCTTCATAATTCTCTAAAATAAACTGCTAAAAATTTATAGGCCATTGACCGCTTCACCCTGATTTGTGGAAATACTTATACATTAATTTCAAGAATGCGTGGTTCTCACTACTCTAAAAGTCTAAAAGTTGTTCCGAACTAACAAAACTCCTAACTAACAAAACTCAAAGAGAATTGTAGAAGCTCATGATGTATTACTGCATCTCATATGCAGTATTGTTGCACAAAAGAATATAATCTAGGCTCAAGAGTCACACTGTATGCTATCAAATTTATTAAGATATTGTACAATTTCAACTATGCAAAAAACTTAGTTACACAAAATACTTAAGAACCCCATCTAGAAAAAAAAATGGAAATAAGGAGTTTACCATTTCATTAGGGGAATGATAAAGAAATATTCTTCTCTTCTTTGCTAACATTAAGATGTCTGCTCTACCCTAATAAGGTGGGACAAAGTAATCACAACACATGGAGAGCATACAGTGAAGGGCAGAATTGACAATTTAAAACTTGAAATCCACATTCTAATCCACCTTGATTAAGACTTAAAAATTCAAGAAATGGGCAAAGTCAGATAATTAAAGCAGGGCAGCAAGAAGTAATTCTGAGCAGCAAGCAGTTGCTTAACCATAGAAATGAAATAAAGACCAGAAACCCATTTTTTCCTCAGCACACTAGAGTTCCCCAGAATCACAGACTGGATGAACGAGGAGGCTCTCCACTGCTGACGCACACACGCAGGCGCGCACAATAGAGAGCCGCATGGAGACCCTCAGAGACAAACTTTACGTGTGTAATGCTAGGCTCTCCACAAAATGGAAAGGAGAGCCCGGTGGGAAAATGTGACACTTTTTCCCAGATCAGACAGAGCAAAACTGTACTTAGCATTGCAAACTACTCATTCTCTTAACACAATTAAAGGCAGAAGTGAATGAATGGAGTGTGGGGCAGGGTAGATGGAGGAGAGAGAGAGAGAGAGAGAGAAAGAAAGAGAGAGGGGAAAAAAAGGAAGGGAAAGAGAGGGAGAGATGGCCTGAGAGGAAGAAAGTTTGAGGCATTTTACAAAGCTTGAATGGATTAACCTTTAAAAGAGCCCTACTATTTCCTCTCTCTCCCTTTCCCTTTCCCTCTCCCAAGGATATACTGACTTCCTGGGATTCAACCCAGACTTGCCCCAAATGCAGCTGAAAGAAAGGTCTGGTGTTTTTAGGGCACAGGAGGAGTTAGATTTATGTCCTATGCAAATGGCCTCTTGGGGGAAAGAATTGTAAAAATCACTTTTATGATCTTGCATTAAAAGAGACAAATTGGTAAAACACCTTTTTTAAAAAGATAAGTTCCATGCATCGATAAGTAAATTCGTGTGCCAACCCACAATGCTTTGATTTGTATTAGAAACGTAAGCTATTTACTACTCCAAACATTTTTTTTGAACTTGAAATAAGTTTGCTTTCATATTTCTAGGAGATCATGAGGGACTGAGGCTTTCGTGTTTTTAGCCTTTGACTTATTCATAAATGGGTTGTTTAGGCAATCTAGCAAAGAGAAACAAATGTGAATGTTTTAAAAAGTTAGGTTTTGATAACATTTAGCAGATAGCCTAAAGTGCACCGATTTAAAAACAACAGTATAAAAAGCCTCTCGGCACAGCTCTTCTTTAATAAAATGAAAATATAACCCGGAGGGCGGGGGACGCCTTGGCCAAACCGCGAGTTTGAAGGAGTAAGAAGTTGGGTCCCATGCAATAGTCCCTTCTCTGGGACAAAAAGCTTCCTTTAACCACATGTAACAGTCATTTTGTGGGAAAGGCAGGGAAGGGGGGCTGGGAAGTCATCACCTCAGCAACTGTGAATAGGACCTTGCATTTCTCACACCAGTCTATGGACTGGTCCAGGTAGGGGAGCCAGACACAACTTTGCCCTTAAAGCAGCAGCACCGAAAGGGAGAAAGAAGTCACCTCGCTCTTCCCGCTACGCACACAGGAAGAGCTCAATTCAACTGCGCCGCCACCACCACCCCTTGTCTTGCCCCGCCCCAACTTGTGTGTGTGTGGGGGGGGGCACCACTTGCATTTTACTCCACAAATTCCGAGACACCTCCATCTCTCCAGGTTAAGTCCCCCCCCAACCCCAACTGTGCCACGCTCCGCAGACGCAGGTGTTCCCGGTTCTGACCTATTTTTACACCCCCCACCCCCGTAATCCCCACCTAGTAAGTAGCACGCTCCAGACCCTCCCTGTCTTCCCAGCATAGAGCACCCCCTATGCCGGACGCCAGTAAACACCTTGAGTCCTACTCCCCGGTCACCTGGCCAGAGCGCCCAGCCCTGCCCTCTGGGGAGCCCAGGGGCTGCCTCTCTTCACAGTGCCCAGCTAGAAGCGCGCACCCGGCTCCCCGGCAGTCACGTGGGCGGTGGAGGCGGCCTGGGCTTCCTCACCTGCATCCCAGGCACTTGGACGGCCACCGGTGAGTGGGCCATGAAGGCGTCTGCTACTCCTTCGCGCTGCTTCTGCGTTGGTGGCGCCTTGGCTTCGGACTGGCTTCTTCTCCGGGGGTAGCTCGGCGGCCCTCCCAGGCTTTTCGATCGGGGCCTGGAAGGACACACAGAAGTGGGGTTACAGGGCTGGTAGCGCGTAGCCCGAGGCTGGTAGGTGGGCTGTTCGTGGCGCGGCTCTCTGGGACTCAGTCTACCTTTCCAACGCCCGCCAGCCGCTGTGGCCGCCGCCGCCGCTGCTGCTCCTGTTCCTGAATGCGCCGCGCTGTGTGTGGCGGTTGCCGGGACCTGGGCTCGAGTGATGCGGCTCCTCTGCGCCTCGCCGCTTTAGGAAGAGGAGGTGGAGGCGCCCCAGCCACCCGCCTGCTCGCCGGGCCGGGGAGGCGGGTGGGGGCGGTTCCGCCGTTGGCCCTGCCCCGGCCCCGCGGCCGGGCGGTGTCGGGGGAGTTAAGGCTCGGAGCAGCGAAGGGGTTTGGCTGGGACTGCTGGAGCCTGAGACCCGGGAGACGTTCTCGTCGCGCAGCGGGGAGAACTCGGAGACGACGAGACCTGGAACACGGCCGGGCCTGGAGAGAGAATGGAAGAGTTTGGGAGACCCAGGGAGTTTGAGGGCGTCCCAGACGCGGCCACGTTGCAGGCAGGCGTGCGAGGCTGGGGTGCTTGCAGCCTCGCAGACGTCTTGAGTTAAAACTTGGGGAGTGTTGGAAGTCTTACTTGGTCCCCGACCTGCCGAGGGTGGAGTCGCAGAGAGCCACAGAGTCAATAGACCCCTGCTGATACCCGTTGTCCGGTCTCCCCAGCCCCGGAACGCCCCACTGGGCAAATCTGTAGCCACTTTCCTGCTTTCCGAGTTCTCCACCCCCAGACAAGCTTCAGGTGACTTCAACCAAAGAATACCCCTACCTCTTGGGCTATCATTTGAAAGACAGCCAGACTAGAAGTTCTTAACACCATAAGTTCTGCACGTGCAAGGGAGACGGAAATTGAAAAACAGATGGTATTAGCAGCAGAAAAATTAATGAGAATAGTAGAGTCACGGAAAATGAGATTGGATCATTAGCAGTACGTAGGTAGTAGTATTATTGAATTCAGCACACACAGCAGAGATTTTGGCACCTCCCTGCCTCCGCCCTATTTTGAGTTTCACTTCGAGGGGGAGACAATTTCTTTTGAGAGTACTCTGATAATAACAACAGTAACAATGTTAATAACAGCAATTACAGAATTTCATAATGAAGGCACCTTTGGGAACACCTGAAGGGTTAATTACATTTTAAAACAGTAACATCCAAGTGCCAGTTTAAAATGAATATGACGGTCTCTACCTTCCAGTTTGTTATGGGTGTCTATGAGGGATTCTAGTAGACAGGTAATAGTTTTCTTTTTAATATTTGTCAGAGAATAGCATATGATTATTATCAATATCATCATTATTAGTAAATGTCATTTTCTTTGTACCACAGCCTGCTAAGTGCTTTACGTGTGTTACTTTATTGAATCTTTACAAGGGCCTCCTTGGGTCTTACTGCTTTTCCCCCAATTTTACAGATAAAGAAAAAGGCTCAGCCAGGTTAAATAATATGATCCAAATGTCACCCAATTAAGAAGTGGTAGAGCTGGAAATTCAAACCCACATCCCGCTGGAGATAAATTTATTACTTCCTCTATGGTTTCTGTTTGTTTTTAATGATGATAAAGAAGAAATAATTGCATTTTCCTTAATTCTAGTCCTCCAAGTCCCTGCTCTCACTATTTCTAACATGATAGTGGGCCCCAATCTAGTCTATTTTCCACTAGTCCAGCTCACCCATAACATTGCCAGCCTGACCAGAAACCTACAGTGCCACCTAAACTTTAATGTCTGTAAAAATCTCCTAGGGTTCGTTTTAAAGTGCAAATTTTGATATTTAAAAAGTCCAAAGTGGGCCTAAGATTTTGCAGGGCTAACAAGCTCCCAGTTGGTGTGGATACCCTGAACCTTAGATCACAATTTGAGGAAGAAGGGTCTGAATTAATCTCCATCATTTAAGACCCACCTCCAGTCCCACCCCCACAGCACCTTCCTAGTTTGCTCAAGGCCTCTTTCAAACTCCTATTGCATGTTGGTGCAAGCAGTGCTCACACTGTAGTTCTTGCTTATTTTATTTGCTTTGTCTGCCCAACAATATTATTAGGTCCTTCGAGGCCAGATTGCCAGCCACTCCTGCATAAGAATTATTCAAGTAGAATGGCAGCTCTCCCAAGGGCAAATTTTTTGTTTGTTTTGCTCACTGTTGCATTCCCCAGAGACTAGGTCCATGGCATATAGTAAGTTCTCAATAAATATTTGTTGAATGAGTGGATAAATGAATAAATAAACTTCCCTTCAGTTCTTCACTGAGTTTACTATGTGCATAATGAGTGCAGTGTATGTTTTATTGATTCCAGGTTAAACTCCTAGGATGAAACTTTAAATTGTCACTTTATTACATTTAACACCTTTCATTCTTTTGCCTCCTAAATTCTTTCCACTTACTTTAATTTCACAACTACCTATGGACAAATTGTATAATTTTAATAAATAAGTAAATCAAGCATAACAAAGAAGTGACTTTCCCTGACATCATTCTGAGCCTGAGTTATGTAATTATGTGGAAGAGTGAAAACTAAATGTTGAGAGCTGGGCTATTGAGACATTTCCTAAGAGGCACTGCTTTTGAGATTTTAGTAAACTTTTAAATTTTATGTGTCTTCTGCTATTAAATAAACCATCTGTTGTTAGTATTGATAGAGATCACTTGAGTAATTTTTCTTTTTTGCAGTTTTTGGCTGGGGCTGGGTTTGAACCCACCACCTCCAACATATGGGGTTGGCGCCCTACTCTGTTGAGCCACAGGTGCCGCCCATCACTTGAGTTTTGACATAGAGTTTCTTGTGGTTTTTCTTATCCTTTTTCCATTGTGTGTATACATAAAAAAATCTTGTGAAGGTGTGAAAATTCGAAAACAATTCAAGTTTTATGACCACTAGGGGTGGCACCTGTGGCTCAAGGAGTAGGGCACCAGCCCCATATGCTGGAGGTGGCAGGTTCAAATCCAGCCCCAGCTGAAAAGCTGCAAAAAAAAAAAAAAAGTTTTATGACCACCAGAAACCCCCCAACTGCATTACTTCTCAAATTCTTAATGTAAATAAAATTACAAATTTATGCTTTTGTTATCCCTCCCCCACCCTACACACACACACACACACACACACGCCCCCAAAGAACACTTGAATGTTTTACTTCAAAATGTCATCCTAGGCTCAGCGCCTATAGCACAGTGGTTACAGCACCAGCCACATACACCAATGCTGGTGGGTTCGAACCCAGCACAGGCCAGCTAAAACAATGGCAACTGCAGCAACAAAAAAATAGCTGAGCATTGTGGCGGGCGCCTGTAGTCCCAGCTGCTTGGGAGGCTGAGGCAAGAGAATCGCTTCAGCCCAAGAGTTGGAGGTTTCTGTGAGCTGTGACGCCACAGCATTCTACCCAAGGCGACATAGTGAGACTCTGTCCCCTGCCTCAAAAAAAAATATTGTCATTTAGGTTACTGACTGTACTGGTATGTAGAAGTATAACATTTAAGGGTCCTTTTTACTTTAATAAAAGCCTAGGTGATACCTTAAATCTCTTTCCTACTCTCTGTGGGTATCAAATTGGAAATCATGATATAATAGTTTTTACACATGTTGTATCCCTCCTATTGTTCCAGCACAGCATCCCAAAGAAAAACCTATCGAATCAATTCTTGGTCAAGGAACATTAAAGCTATGTAATTGCTAAATTCTCCTGAATAACCTTGTACCTTTTGGGACTTGCATAATACTCTACGATAGTATTATTTATAACCGAAACTATACTATGCAAGACAGCCCAGCTTAATTTTCTCCCTTGCTTTACTTCCTGGTGCTACTGAGGGGAATAGAACAACAGAAGAGGTAGGTGGAAGCCCGTGTTGCTTTAAGCCCTTTCCTGCTTATAATATTTCTTTATATACAAGCTTGCTGTCTTTGAAATGTTTGCATTTAGGCACTAAAAGAATTAAGCTCATAACTTCTTGCCTCTACCAACTGGTTACAGAGCTGAGTAACCAACTGGTTACTTACACATCCAGGTAAGTGTGGCCTGGATGCTTTCATTCACATGGAAAGGTAGGAGTCAAAAGACTTTTTTAAGAGCTTCCTTTCTGGTTCCAGTTTTGCTACCTGCCTAAAGTCTCACTTACAGAATCATACTGTTTACTTTTAGGTGCTTTGGACCCAAGGTGAAGGGCCTCAGAAGCCTTCATGCTGAGCTCACTCAGTTTTGTCAGTGGGGAGAGAAGCACAGTCTACTGCAGCAGTCCTCCTACAATGATGGTTTTGTCTTCATGGGTACACCAAAAGACTGGGGAGTTTCTTGGGAGAGATTCTTTGGGGGCCTAGGCTCTTTGGAGTAAGATCAGGTAATTTCTTTGCACTCTCCAGACTACAATTTTCAGTCACCAAACAGCCTTTCATGTTTATTATGCTGAACAACCAACCTGGGTGATATTTTTCCCCTCTGAGTTAGCTTTTTAAAATGTATTGAATCGACCACTTGTTCTTTGATTTGTAGGCTTCTCAAGAAAACAGCTCTAGTCAAAGGTGGCAGTTAAAAACAGAAAAAAAAAAAAAAAAAGACTGGCAGTTGAGACCAAATAGGAAGTGACTATGCCATCAGCTCACACCGAGGAAAAGGAAGTTGCCAGGAGCTCTAAGAAAGGCAGTTGTGTAAATTACCACCCTTTAGCTTGCTTAGCTAAAGTTCTGTCACCTTGTGGTAAAAACATCCATGGTTTTGTTACTGCTGTCCTCAAGAGAATACAAGCTGAGTAAGGGAGAAAGAGGTGCCCCTTATGGAGCTGTTATCAGGGACTACCAGAAGTATAGCGGGCGGGCAGAAACCAACACTGAACAAGCCAAGCTTCCATCCTATTCCTTTTTTTTTTTTTTTTTTTTTTTGCAGTTTTGGCTGGGGCCGGGCTTGAACCCGCCACCTCTGGTATGTGGGGCCTGTGCCCTACTCCTTGAGCTATAGGCACCGCCCTCCCATCCTATTTCTTTCTTTCCTGGGCCACATTAGTATTTTAAGATTAGTTGTTATTCAGTAAGTTATACGATGAGCCTCACCACCAGAGTGCGACTATAGGACTCTAGACTATAATGAGATTTTTGCTGAGAAGTAGAAGACATAATGTCTTTTTATACTTTCACTTTGGCCCCAGACCTGGCTCAGGCCACACTGCCTTTTTATTTTCCCCTTCTTTCTTTTTCACATATTTCTTGAGCACAGTGCTAAGTATTGAAAATACAAAGAAATGTAAGATTTTTATTTTACTGCAGGAGAACACCACAAAAATAAAATAAGAAGTATTCGAAGTAATGATTATAGTAGCAGTCTGTTAAAAAATAACTACAGCAACAGGCACTAGAAAGCAATTCGTTTTACCTGTGTAGATCCTGGAAGGCTTCATAAAGGAGGTGATATTCGAGCCAAGCCTTGAAAAATGAGTAGGAGACGTCCAGCCAGAGAGTTAAAGAGAGGGGATAGAGAATAAAGGATGTTCCAGACAGAAGGAACAGTGTGAATAAATGTTCCAAACGGGCATGTGTATCTCACATCGCCTGATGACCTGGATAAAATACAGATTTTTGTGATTTATTCATACCGATTCTGAATTTGTTGGTCTGAGATGGAGAAAGGGCTCTTATATTTTATTTTTAAAAAATCTCCAGGTGATATTGTATGTGCTCTTGGTTAAGAACCAGTAGCTTAGAGAAATAACAGGTTTTCTTTGAGAACTAGCTGGTAGTTTGGTTTAATGGGGAGAGACATAGAGCACATTAGCATGCCAGCAATGAGGCTGGGAAGACCAGTTAGGGGCAGACTGTGAGCCTTATATGCCATTCTGAAGAGTTTAGACTCGATCCTATAGACTCCCAGTAGTCCTGAGTGGTTTTAAGGAAGAAAGGAATTTGATCCAGATTTGTTTTTTGAAAAGAAAACTCTGCTTAACACATAAAGGATAGATTGGATATGGGAAAGACTAGAAGCAGAGGGACCTATTAAGAGACCATTAGGAGGCTGCATTGTAAAAGTGCAGAAGAGGGACTGAACTGAATGGATGTGTGTGAGAAAGAAGAGGAATGAAGAGGAAGGGATAGATTCCAGAAACAATTGGGGGGTGGAATCAACTGCAATCAATTGATTGTGTGTGGACAGCACCAGAGGGAGAGGTTTAAAATACCGGAGACATCTAGCTTAGGGAACTGGGGACATGTTGATGTGTGGATCTGAGCCAGGGAGTATAGAAAGATAACCAGGATTGGGGAAAAGATAAGGAGTTCAGTTTGGGTACACTGTGTTTGAGGTACCTGTGTGACCTTTAAGTCTTGAGCAAGGGGTCAGATTGCAAATATAGATTTGAGAACTGCAGAGACGAATCCTTTGTTAGCCGCATGGCAAAGTGTCAATAAAGGACAGAAAAAATAGAAACCAAGTTGGAAATTGTTCACTTCCCATTTAGAAAACTACTTCTTAAATAATTGTCTTGTGTTTGGAGCCAGTCAAATGTGTCCTGTGTTAGCTAGCATCATGTCTATCTACAACGAGCGTAACATTTTCTTCAAAGTAATGATTGTTAATCTCATGTCTATAAAATTGTTATCACTGAATATTTCTGCTCTACACATACAGGCTGCCCTTTGTGAATGCATGATAATGACAGTAAAGAAGGAACAAGTAAAGAACAGAAATGAGGTGAAGAGATCTGAATGTTATGTTGCCAAGTTTTCTGGGATGGTTTTCTTGCATGCAACTGTGAAAGAGATTATTGTGCACCGGAACATTTTGTATTATATTTCCCCTCCTACACTCAAAAGAAAATGAGGTGGGAGATGACATGCGTGCCTGGTTTCATGAAGCCAAGTTAGTGTCTTCTACAATGGAAAGAAAAACAGGAACAATTTATTGCAATCTAAAGCACAGATTACTGGCGAAACCTTGACATTTGCCTGCTGTGAAAGTGCACAGCAACTTTAGTTAATATTTCTCCAATTTTTCAAAATCATTCATACTGTTCTGGTTCTTCCATTTTTTCTGTGCTGTTGACCTTTTATGAAACTTTACACATCCCTATAGTTTACCATATGTGAAGGTAAGCATTCAAATGGCTAAATGCCAACTTGAAATTAACATAGATAAATCACGCTTTCCATATAAATTGTGAAAATAGTGGTAGACATTTACAATATGAGATCATGAAAACAGATACAAATAGATTATATTTGTACACTGCATTTTATTATGTGTTTGGGTTTTTCTCAGGTGTTACAAGAAACTGAAATATACCAGCTCTTAAATTTTAACATTTTGCATCTGACAATATACAGATTCCTGTTATGCAAATACAGAGAAATAGGTGCTTGCTATGTTGTAAAGGATGGATTTAGTTCATGAAATATGTATTTTTAAATATATCTTCTTATTTTTTTCCAGATTCTAAACACATAAAAAGGTTATTGCTGTATGGAAAGGTCATTTATATGAACAATAGCAGAAGAAACTGTGTCTGGGTTGTAAAATGCTGGGTTATTGAATATGTTTCCTAGTAAAACAGTGAAGTATTCAGAGTGAGCATGCCTAGCAAACTGCTTGAGTATTACTCCTCTACTTTGGTTCTGCACACAGTAAATGAGATGTAAAGTGATTGCAATTTATATATATTCCCATTTAATTCTCACCACAACTTCATAAGCAAGGTCCTACTATAATATTATTATGATAGTATTGTTATACTATCATATTGAGGAAACTGAAGCATAGAAATGTTAAGTAACTTGTTCAAAGTAAGGTTGTCAGATAAAATACAGAATGCTAGTAAAATACAGTTAAATCTGAATTTTAGATAAATGAATAATTCTGCATAAGATAAATTTATACTAAAAATTGTTTATCTGAAATTCAAATTTAACTAGCTTTCTTGTGTTTTTACTTGATAAATCTGATAACCCTACAAGCCAAAGTCATACAGTTATTAAGAACAGGAGTCAGAATTTGAATCCAAAGAGTCATGCTTTTAAGCACTATACTTATATTGATTATAAGGAATGGAAAGTAGAGTACTTTATATCTGGAGTATTAGAAAAAAATCATGCCTAACAGTTAAGCCCCATGGGCAGGACCACAGGTTCATAATAACTTTGAATTTATTTTAACTTACTTTAATTGTTAATATCGTTTGGTCACAGTAGTTTTAGTGAGAAGTTTTTGTTCTAAAAGTGATAGGATCAATAATATTTCTGAAATAATTTTTCCTTTAGTGCTTTCTAAGGAGACAGGTTAAAGAAAAATGTGATTCACTGTAATGATCCACTCTCATGAGTAGAATTAACAAATTAGTACTGTTCAAAACACCTTTCTATGTCATCACAAAGAAGCTATGTGTTGTTTATAAAAAATAAAAACTTTCCTTCAATAAGAGCTTTTTAAAGGAAAAATAAACAATATTTCTACTTACATCATTTTCTTCTCTTTTGATATTTTTACTCTAAAACAGGCATGAGACATCTACTTTTTGAAGGATAGTGCAATTGAATTGGGAAAAACATGGGCTTGGGAGCCAGATGGACCTTATTATCTATATGAACTTGATATCTGAGCCTCATTTTCTTCATCTGAAAAAAATGAAGATATTAATACTTACTTCAAATAGCGATGGTAAGGATTAAATGATGCTCTCATATTATATCTGGTATAGAATTGACTTTTCACAAATAGTGGTAGTTCCTTTCCCTTGCCCACTTGCCCCTCCCCCAAGGCGTCACTGCTCTCAGAAACATTAATGAATCTTGAAAATTCAACCCTGATTTACAAAACTGTTTTGACTTGTACAGAATTCATACAACAATCAAAGGTAGAGTCAACTGGAATCCAAAGTACCTAAAATGTTTTCCTTCCTTCAAATGTTTAGGTTAGAAAATAAGACTAGAGTTTGAATTCTGCTTTTGGAGATTAGTTTGGAAGGATTTTTTAGGAAGCCTTTTAAAAAAATTGAGACTGTTTTGAGAGTTTGAGGTTGGGGTTTATATGCTTTAAGTTTTATGGGGAAATTCACCATGGACATCTTTGAGAAACATAGACACAAAAATAGATACCAAGGTCAGGAAAATTATGGCATTATATTTCCTTTTATTTTAGGAAAATTATGGCATTATATTTCCTTTTATTTCTCCTCTAAGTGTGTATGTGTGTGCATGTGCATTGAAGGGAAAATGAATGTAATTTGGTCCAAAAGCAAAGTCCACATAAGATTAGAAAGCAAATATGCTACTGAAAAAAATCAATTCTTAGGGGTGGTATATAGTGTACTAGTTAACAACGTGGACTCTGGAGCCGAACTACTTAGGTTCAAATCCTAGTTTTGTCTACACACTAGCTCTGTGATCTTCAGCAAAGTATTTCATTTCATAATACCTCAGTTTCCGCATTTGTCAAAAAAGGATAATAGGGCGGCACCTGTGGCTCAAGGAGTAGGGCGCTGGACCCATATGCTGGAGGTGGCGGGTTCAAACCTACCCCCGGCCAAAAAAAAAAAAAAAAAAGAATAATAAAACTACTTAAGCTGATTTAAGGGCTTACATGAGTATTGTTTTTTTCTTTAAACTCTTATTGGAATATGAGATACCTACAGAAAGCTGCACAGAGCATTTGAATTTTCACATAGTTCACACACTCATCTGTCACTCAAGTCAAGAAACAGAAATTTGCACCCCAGAAGTCATTTCAATGTCCCCATCCAGTTACTACCTTTCCCAGCCCAGAGTTACCCACTTCTTTGTCTTCAGTCATTGCATATTGCCTGCCTTTGAACTTCAAATGAGAACGTACAGAGATAGTTTAAACAATGCCTGGCATATAAAAAACACCACAGAGTAGAACCTCTGTAAGATGACCACCCAAGGGACTGTAACAAACTGGTCAATATATGGAGGTGGTCAACATAAGGAACTAGGCCTGCTGTACTGATATGTACATGTGGTGCATGTCTGGTGTATGCAAATTAGGTCAATGTAGGGACATGGTCAACTATGGAGGTTCTACTGTGTGAGCATGTTGATGTGATTTTAATGATAAGAAGAAAGTAGGTATGCTTGGGGCGTAGAATCCTTTATAGGAATAAAAAAACAAAAAGCAATGGGCGGCGCCTGTGGCTCAAGGAGTAGGGTGCCAGTCCCATATGCCAGAGGTGGTGGGTTCAAACCCAGCCCCGGCCAAAAATAGAAAAACCACACACACACACACACACACAAAAAGACAACTTGCATATGTCAATAAAGTTAAATGTATAAGCCTTTTTAAAAAAGTACAGTTCTTGAAAACACTTCTTTCCCATAAATTGTATCTACTGTGTATTCCAGGGTAAGAAAAATAACATTCTATTTGATGCATCAGAGAAAACATGCCCCAACATTTCAGCACAATGCTGAATGAGAATTTTACTCAAGTTGTTAAAAGATGAACAGATGAGAAACAAGCTTGGTGGATGCCTTTCTAGGTGCTTCTGTGGAAGGAGAGGTGTCAGCACTATGATTTCCGTGGACCCAGGCCTATTGAAAGGCCTCAGTTTCCTTATCTTTTTTTTTTTTTTTTTTAGAGACAGAGTCGCATTTTGTCACCCTCAGTAGAGTGCCATCACATCACAGCTCACAGCAATCTCAAACTCTTGGGTTTAAGTGATTCTCTTGCCTCAGCCTCCGGAGTAGCTGGGACTACAGGCGCCCGCCACAACGCCCGGCTATTTTTTTGTTGCAGTTTGGCTGGGGCTGGGTTTGAACCCGCCACCCTCGGTATATGGGGCCGGTGCCCTACTCACTGAGCCACAGGCGTCGCCCCTCAGTTTCCTTATTGTAAAATAAAGAGAATTGGGCCATCTCTAAGGTTCTTTCTAGCACTGACATTTAGTAAGTCTATGAAAAAAATTCTTAAAAAGCAAAATCTGGAAATCTCTGAACCACTGTTTTATAGCCAAATAATAAATCTAGAGTCATGGTCAAACATGACCTTTTGGAAGGAAGGCAGCAGGGATTCTGTGAGGAAAAATTGCTTCTGACTAATCTATTAGTGTTCCTTAAGACAGCAAATAACATATGGCAAGGAGGAAACAAGGGATAGAATTTACAAAGATTTTTTAAAAAGCCCTTGGCAAGCTTCCATATTGTTGATTTTTTTTGTTGTTGTTAAGTGAGTCTGTATGGATTGGGGGGAATATTTTTTGCTTCAAGGAAAGCTAACTTATGGAAGGAACTGAAGTGTAGGAAAAAGTAGGTCGTTCTGCGGAAAAGAGGGGCGTCAGCACTACGATTTCCATGCACCCAGGCCTATTGAAATATTATAAGTGGTGTACAATAAGGTATACACCACGGTCTTTCTGTGTTTGCAGCTGTCTTTAAACTTTTCTCAGTAGTAAAATGCTAAGCTGACATAGAATAAATGGCTGGAAAATATCTTAAAATGGGGAGAGTAGAAAAAAGAGAGCAATAGATCATCTTGACAAGATAAAGTATTCACAGGAAAAATAAAATATACAATACAAATAATTAGGTCTGTTGTTACGAATGGCTGTGGAACACGAATTTAGGAATTGTAGGTTATTTCTGAAACTATTTTGGCTTACCACGACCTTTTGGCCAGAAAGTCTGATAACATTCTTTGCATCAACAGAAAATCAACTGAAAATAAAATAACATGTTATTCTATTTTTGAAAAAAAAATTTTTTTAACCCAGGGACAGCCATATATGGAACATAATATTTAATTCAAGGGGTCAAAAGTCAAGAAAGGCAAAATAAAACTCAACATGTTGCAGAGGGAGGCTGCAAGAATGAGGGAATGGGCTATACAGGGATGGGCTCAAAGTGTGAGCATTCATTAACCCAAAAAGATGAAGATAGAGACAATGGCCAAAGTTAATATTAGTTCTCTTCCAGGACTAGTAATGATCACTTCTTTAGTACTTACTCTGTGTCCAACACAGATCTAAGCATTTTGCATACATTAACTCCTTCACTACTCTTAACCCTGTGAGGAAGGTCCCACTATTGTCTTCATTATAAAAGCATCATTAAGGCTATGTACAGAGTAAATAGTGATCAAAGCTATTTAGAGCTCAGCACAGACCTTTAAATTCAAAAGAGTCAAATCCAAGACAAACAAAAGGAAGTGAGAGTTTATACAGTGGGCAGTAAACCTACAGAACTTAACCACCTCGAGCAGCAGTACAAGTTGAGCTGTAAAGAGACCAAAGAAGGATTTAAGCTACATTTGAAAGAAGATAAAATCAAGATATCTTACTATAAGAGAATCATATGAAATGTCTTCAGCTTTTGAGATTGCCATTAAGAGGACTACCACACCCTCTGCACTCCTCTTAACACCATGTTTCTGAGTCCCCTAATAAACAATTCTGATTTGAATGGACCAGACATTTGGCTAAGTATGGCTTTTCCTTTTTAATGATGACACAAGTAGACAAATGGTATATGAGTTCTTTGTGAGAGTCTCAAGATGGTTGTAATTTATACCATGCTTGAGTCTGCTTTAATTAACAGCCTAAATTACACAAAATCCTATTTAAAGCAAGTGCAGATGCGCCTGTGGTCCCAGCTACTTGGGAGGCTGAGGCAAGAGAATCCCTTAAGCCCAAGAGTTTGAGGTTGCTGTAAGCTGTGACGCCACGGCACTCTACCCAGGGGGACAGCTTGAGACTCTGTCTCAAAATAAATAAATAAATAAAACAAACGCAGATGGATATAAGCTTTGTACTCTGTAATGGAATCTTTTTTGAAAAATTACTTGCCGAAGAATGAATTGCCCCAAAGAGAACAGGTAGAGGATTTTCCTTTTAGTATCTATCATCGAGTCAGCATTTACTTGGGAGTTAATGTCCTCGTTAGTTTAAGAAATTAATACTTCAGAGAAAATACATGTCATATAAGAAAACCCAGAAAATTACCTAAAAAGAGAATCTTTGTATAAAAATTTCCCATGAGAACTTACATAGTGGCTTCTCTGTCACATTGGTGATCAGGAAACTGAAGGATGGACTGACTTTCCAGTGTTGCTGGAAGCGTCTTCTGTCCTTCTGTCCTGTTGGTGCAACACTGCTAGTTTCCACAGAATGCACCAGCGTCCCCCTCTTGCCTCTGTGACCTCTACCCTAATTGAAACACTGTATGTGGTCAGATCACACGGTAAAACAGAAACAGAAGAGATGAAAGACTAGGAGTGACCATCTAGTTCATAGAAAACTAGTCTTATCTGTGGGCAGGAAGTACAAAAAGAAAACTGAAAAAACTGGAGAGCTCAGAACCAGAAGATGGGAAAAGAGAGAGGGGAAAAGATAGGATTACTGAAAAAAAAAAATGTTTTAAAAGGAAGGTAGGACTAGATGGTAACATGGGTGGTTGGACCAAAAACAGAATGATGAAGCTGGTCAATCCTTTGAGCGCTCCGACTTCTTGTGGCAGTTTCTGCCCTCCCCTCACTCCCTTTGCCCTGTGTTCTCTCGCTGCCCAAAGCCCATTTCTGCAGCTAGTGGCCATTCCTCCCCCGAGGAAGTGACCTGGTTCTAGGCCACTCTCACCTCTCTCGATTAAAATGTATCTGTGTTCTTCCCAACTTTGTGACCATGGCCTGAAAACATTTTCATTTTAATACAAAATAAGTTAATACTTATTAAATATGCCTCTGTACTTGTAGTTGCAACTAGAGATACTTTGGGGGCAGAGGTCTTCCCATACCCTCAAATAACAAGTTGAAGGCCAGCAGTTTTTGTCTAAGTCAGCTAACTGCTGTGATCAGTCTTTTCCTCTTCTGTAAACTGGTCATCATACCTTTCATTTTTATTACACTTTATAAGACATTCACCTACACTTACCTATTTGATTTGCACAGCCATGCTGATGTCATTATTATTCCTGTTTTATAGACAAGGAAACTAAAACTCAGAGAGGTTAAATAACTTGTCCTAAAATAACATGTGACAGGGCCAATGCATGAGGAGGGGAGTCAACTAACCAAAATAGCTGACATGTGGTTGCAGAAGCTCCCAGAGCTGGTGCCAGGTGCAGAAGCCATGAGGCTATGGAGAGGCAGTGTGGAGAAAGTAGGTATGAATCCACGCTCTGCCTGGATCTCTTGGGCAAGTCACCTTCTCTGAGTCTACATTTCTTCATTTATAAGATGGGAATAATAATGCCTACCTTATAGAGCTGTTTTGAGCGTTTAAATGAAATAATGAGTGATGTGGTTTGGATGTTTGATCCTTCCAAATCTCATGTTGAAATTTAATCCTTGGGGTTGAATGTGGGGCCCAGTAGGAGGTGTTTGGGTCAAGTGGGCAGGTTCTTCATGAATAGTTTGTTGCCCTCCTCACAATAACGAGTTCTCACTTTTATTAGTTCATGCCATTCATCTTGATTGGAAGCTTCCTGAAACCCTCACCAAAAGCAGAGCTGGTGTGATGCTTCTTTTACAGTCCACAGAACTGTGAGCTGAATAAAACTCTTTACTTTATAAATTACCCAGCCTTATGCATTCCGTTACACATGTTACAGAAAATCGGTACCAATGTGTGGGGTGTTACTAGAAAGAAACCTAAAAAATGTGGAAGTGGCTTTGGAACTCAGTAATGGACAGAGGCTGGAAGAGTTTGGAGGGCTCAGAAGAAGAGGGGAAGATGAGGGAAAGTTTGGAACCCTATAGAGTCTTGTTAAGTGGTTGTGACCAAATGCTGATGAAGTCTCAGATGAATATAAGGAATTCATTGGGAACTGGAGAAAAACTCACCCTGTTACATTTTAGCAAAGAATTGGCTGCAGTGTGTGCGTGCCTTATGTCTTTTTGGAAAGCTAACCTGGAAAGTGATGATCTCCTAGGTAGGGGATCTGGCAGAAGAAATTTCTAAATAGCAAAGTGTTCAAGGGCTGGCCTGGCTTCTAACAGCCTACGATCGGATGTGGGAGGAAAGGAATGACTTATAGTTGGAACTTAACAATTAAAAGGGAAGCTAAGTGCAACAATTTGGGAAAATCAAGGCCTGGCCACATGGTAGAGAACAAAAGAATGTTTCAGGAGAGAAATACAAGCAGGCTGTAGAGCAACCATTTCCTAGATGGAATAGTACGACTAAAAGGGAGCTAGGTGGTAATCAAGACAATGGAGAAAAGTCTGCAAAGGCCTTAAGTAAATCTCCCAGGCTACCTCTCCCATAGAATGGTTTCTGGGGGGCCAAGCTCAGGGCACTGCTGCCCTGTACTGCCTCAGGATGCTGCTCTCTGCATCCCAGCCACTCCAGCTCCAGGTGTGGCTCAAAGGGCCCTACATACAGCTTTGGCCACTGCTTAGGAAGGTACAAGCCATAAGCTTTTGGCAGCTTCCGTATGGTGTTAAGCCTGCAGGTACACAGAACACAGGAGTAATAGAGGCTGTGCAGCTTCTACAGATTTCAGAGCATGTATGGGAAAGCCTGGGAGCCTAACAGAACCCCGCTGCAGAGGCAGAGCCTCTGCAGAGAGATTCTACTAGGGCAGTGCCAAGGGGGAAATGTGGGATTGGAGCCCCCTCACTGAGTTCCCACTGGGGCACTGTCTTAGAGGAGCTGTGGGAAGGGGGCCACTACCCTCCCGACTTCAGAATGATAGAGTCACCTGCAGTGGGCACCTTTAGCCTAGAAAAGCCACAGGCACCAGCCTCTAGCCCATGAAAGCAACCACTTAGACTGTGCCCAGCAAAGCCATAGGGACATGGCTTCCTGAAGACCTTTTATACCAGTGTGCCCTGGATGTGGAACAGAGAGACAAGGGTATTCATTTTGGAACTCAAATATGTCTGCCCTGTTAAGTTACAGACAATCATCCGGCCTGTTTTCCCATTCTTATGGCTGATTCCGCCCTTTCGGAATGGTAATGTTTACCCAATGCCTGTACCACCATTGTATCTTGGACGTAAATAACTTGCTTTTCTTTTTTTATTTTATAGGCTCACAGCTGAAGGAATTTGCCTTCTGTCTCAGATGAAACTTTGGTCTTTAGACTTTTGCAATTGATGCTGGAAATAGATAAGACTTTGGGGACTATTGAAGGGCTGATTATATTTCACAATATGTGAAGGATATGAGACATGGGGGGGCCAAGGGAAGAATGATATGATTTGGAGGTTTGGCTCCTCCAACTATCATGTTGAAATTTGATCCCCAGTATAGAATGTGGGGCCTGGTGGCAGGTGTTTAGGTCATGTGGGCAGATCCCTCATGAATGACTTGGTGCACTCCCTATGATAATGACTGACTTTGTGTGAGAGTTGATTATTTTAAAGAGGTTAGCACCATATCCTCCCCCCTCTTGCTCCTTCTCTGGCCACATGCCACACCCATTTTCCCTTCGCCTTCCGCCTCAATTGGAAGTTCCCTGAAGCCCTCACCAAAAGCAGACGCTGGCATAACATTTCTGTGCAGTTTGTAGGCCTAATAAATCTCTTTTCTTTATGACTTACACAGCCTCAGCCATTCCCTTATAGAAGCACAAAACAGACCAGTACAGTGAGCGTAAGGTGGTTAGTGTGATGCAGAGCACATGGGAAACAGAGGGAAAACTATGGACACTCCTGGAATGATTAGTACTAGTAATTCTTGGTGCACATGTTAGAGCATGGAGTCCACTGGCACAAAGGTAGAGTTAGCTGCTAATGACTAGGCCATCAGCAAACAGAACCAAAAGTGCTTGGTACAAGGAAAAAGGAGGCCATGTGCTCTGCAAGGTGGGACCAGTCAAAACTACCCAGGACTAGGTGGCAGTTTCCTTAGGCCAGTGGTTGTCAAACTTCAGCACGTATCAGAATCCCCTGTAGGACTTGTTTAAAGATAGATGGCTGGGCCCCACTGCCAGAGTTTCTGATTTAGTAGATTTGAGGTGAAGTCTGAGAATTTGCATTTCTAATGAGTTGTCTGCTATTGCTGCTGCTGCACTAGGCAGTCCCCTTTGGGAATCCTTGTCTTGGAATAAAGAATCTCAGGACTCTTAGACCTATTCAGTTCTAGGCATCAGGGTTTTCTTGTTTTTGTGTTGTCTTTTCTTAATGAAACTCCACTTTAGAAATGCAACCTTGTTTTAGTAGAACAAAGGGAATTGCCCATAACTGGTCCAGGAGTGCTAGGGTAATCAGGACTGCTCGAAACCAGTGGCATGGATATGATGGCTCATGCCTATAATCCTAGCACTCTGGGAAGCCAAGGCAGGAGGATCACTCACAGTCAGGAGTTTGAAACCAGCCTGACTAAAACGAGACCCTGCCACTACTAAAAGTAAAAAACTTAGCTGGATGTTGTGGTGGGTGCCTGTAGTCCCAGCTACTTGGAAAGCTGAGGCAAGAGGAATGCTTGACCCCGGGAGTTTGAGGTTGCTATGAGCTAGGCTGATGCCATGGCACTGTAAACTAGGGGACAGAGTGAAACTCTGTAGTTAAAAACAAACAAACAAAAAAAAACAAAAACAGAAAAAACAAAAGAATAGCGATGGTGGTGGCAACAATAATTGTCCAAGAGTGGGAAAAGGTCTTACAGCAGGATAAAGGGCAAAACAAACCTCGTTGGGAAAGAATCAGAGACAGCTGTGATTATTAAGTTTTTCCCACCTTGGATTTTTCCTGACAGGCTTTATCTTGCTTAAGCTTTTTATCCCTTTTCCAACTACTACTGTATCTGGGGGCGGGTGGATGCACGAAGAATTTATTGTAGTTTCTATTTGAGCTTTTCCTACTCCTTTGCTTTTTTCTTTGTCAATCACAAAACCAGCATGTACCTCTTGGAGAGCCTAGAGCAGTTTGCACAGATTGTGGCAGTCTGAGCACAAGTTGAGTGAAATTAGACATTTCTCTTGAAATAAAGTATGTGGCCTTTTGGCTCGCTGAACACCGTCATGGCGGTCGGCAAGAACAAGCGCCTTACGAAAGGCGGCAAAAAGGGAGCCAAGAAGAAAGTGGTTGATCCATTTTCTAAGAAAGATTGGTATGATGTGAAGGCACCTGCTATGTTCAATATAAGGAATATTGGGAAAACACTAGTCACCAGGACTCAAGGAACCAAAATTGCATCTGATGGCCTCAAAGGTCGTGTGTTTGAAGTGAGTCTTGCTGATCTGCAGAATGATGAAGTTGCATTTAGAAAATTCAAGCTGATTACTGAAGATGTTCAGGGCAAAAACTGCCTGACTAACTTCCATGGCATGGATCTTACCCGTGACAAAATGTGTTCTATGGTTAAAAAATGGCAGACTATGATTGAAGCTCATGTTGATGTTAAGACTACCGATGGTTATTTGCTTCGTCTGTTCTGTGTTGGTTTTACTAAAAAACGCAACAATCAGATACGGAAGACCTCTTATGCCCAGCACCAACAGGTTCACCAAATCCGGAAGAAAATGATGGAAATCATGACCAGAGAGGTGCAGACCAATGACTTGAAAGAAGTTGTTAATAAATTGATTCCAGATAGCATTGGAAAAGACATAGAAAAGGCATGCCAATCTATTTATCCTCTCCATGATGTCTTCGTTAGAAAAGTAAAAATGCTAAAGAAACCCAAGTTTGAATTGGGAAAACTCATGGAGCTTCATGGTGAAGGTAGTAGCTCTGGAAAAGCTACTGGGGACGAGACAGGTGCTAAAGTTGAACGAGCTGATGGATATGAACCACCAGTCCAAGAATCTGTCTAAAATTCAGGCTTTTAATAATGACAAATAAAGAATCCTGTTTGTGGAAAAAAAAAAAAAAGAAATAAAGTATGTGCTGTGTGAAATAAAGCATGTTACAGCAAATTTGAAAAGTTGCCACCTGGCAGTTGTCAGTAACTAAGCCCCTGCTACCTGTTAAATGTAGTTAATGAAGCAGTCTGTGTTTATGAATGAGAGGATGTATCTTTAAAATAGTAACCCAATAGAAAGAGAAAGATAGATCACCTTGGATTTAAGTTCTCTATTAGAAGTCATCTGTCCCATGAATTTCAAGGTGGTGAAAGAACTTGTGGTTTTACTTACTAATGAGAATGTATATGTAATCTGAAAATGTTAAGAAACTGAAACACAAATATGAAACTCTGCTATAATTATCAGAATGTAAGTTTCTTCAACTCCGGAGGCAGAGATACTTTGGCTTAGGAATTCCATATAGGGTGTCTGGGCCTGTTCCGTGCCATTAAGCTCTCAGGTATTTGCTTGTACCAACCTGCCCACATTAAATAAAAACAGGCCTCCCTCATACTTTAAGAATTCTGAGTTCTGTCCTGAACCATTTACCCCAGCTTATCTCATACTCCAATTCCTAACTCTTCTCCAATCTGTTTTACTTTCTGACCACGTGACTCATTTTCCCTCTTAATTGCCTGGCCTCACCCTAGGACCTGACACTTGGTATTATTTCTCCTATTTGAACCTTTTGAAATTCTCTTTGGCCATAACCAGATTCCCCACTTGGGTATATTGCTTTTGTCCATGGGAGAGTGCCCCAGTAGGACCAACAAAGTCCCTGGGACCTAATACTTCCACACAGGCCTTCTTAGAAGGCACCCCTGCCTGATCTGCCCAGTCCTGGGGGAAGAACTTCTATTTGGGAGATTTGTAACTGCTTGATACTGCTCTCAGAAGGAACAGAAGACAAATGGAAAGGAAGGGATTTGGTTGCCCCCCAACTAGATACAGAAGAGCCAACTGAATTTCTAGATTTTGTTCTCATTATCTCTCAAGATTTTATCATTACTTATTTTTTATTACAAATTAATATGAGTGTGCAAATTCTTAGATTACATTGTTCTCACTTCGAAAGTAATGTTCAAATGAGGAAGAAAAGTGATGGTATTTACTTTTACTTCTTGAATTTATTTCTTCCTCTCCTTCACAGCCACCTCCCCCTAACAGCCTACTCACTGATTGATGGCCAGGACTTACTAATTCTGCCTTCTGTAATGTCTCCTGAATCCATCATGCTTCTCCTGAGCTGTTTGCAACTGTATCAGACTAACCAGTGTCCCCACCACCAGTGTTTCTTTCTCCCCCATTTCATGTTCCATACCCCTCATCCCCTGCCAGTCCATTCTCCACATTGCCACCAAATTAATCTTTCTAGAACACAACTCTGATCATGTTGCTCCCTTTCTTAACACTTTTTGTTCTCCCTTTCTTAACACTTTTTGTATGTATGGAATTGTTGCTATATATGTATATGAGTCTCATTTTCTAGATCGACTCTTCTAATTAGGACAATAACATTGATCTACTATACCTGTATCTGCTTTAGATTACTTTCACAGCTATTATATAATTTTTTACAACAACCTTATGACTTAGATATTATTTTATTTCTGTATTTGAGGAGAGTATATACTTTTTGCAGATAGTGAATGGTATATAGTGTGAGGTGAATGTATTAAAAATTAAATATGTATTGGATCGGTTTGGCTAAGTGAATAGATTAGGTATTTCTATAGATAATTTAAACTTTCACTTCCAGAGAATGAGTTTATTATATCTTATTCAGATTCTGGCACATCTGTGTTGTTTAGAGCATACAATTACTGAGGTCAAAGTTGGTGATTCAATTCCCATTTGTTTACAGTAGCTGCATTCAGTTTTATGGACATAGTCTGTAACCCTAAACTCAGCCAACTATTTCACAATGGCAGATCCCAGTGGAATCTGGATAATAGAATCTGGATAAATCTACACCATGACGCCATCCTTATTATTTGAAAACGTAACTACACTGGTAGTTTTATAATGCTACACGGCTCTTGTATGTGCAGTTATACAAAGAATTTTTAGTAATAGTCATCTAGACAAAGGGATAGCATGCTTCTCCTAAGTGGTACTGTAAGTACTCTAAAGGATGCTCCTTAGATATCTCCTTCTAATAGTAGTTTCCTAATTATGTCATTCTAGTCTAATAATTCTAGTTCCATTTCTTCTGATGACTTAGGTAACAATTATTAAGGTAGCTTCAGACAAATTCTGTAATAATCCCACTTGTTAATTTCTACATTCTCTCCCGAATGAATAAGACAATATTGTCCAGATTATACTAGCTTTCTCATTCACAGAGACGTGACAAACAGCAGACTTAACCTTATGTACAGATGGCATTGCAAGTTGCCTAACTAGTAGCACTGAGAAGACCTTGACCTGAAAATTTTAGTTTCCCTCTTATTTACCCTAGGTTAAGGCATGAATCAGTTGCTAATATGCAAATATCTCTGAAAGGAGAAACAGATCATTGTTAGTCATTAGTAGCTAGGTATGAATTAACTTATATCAGATCTTTTCCACCTAATATTTAACTAAAAGAGGTGCCTTAAAGAAGACACCTGCCTAGTAACTTTTTAAAGGGAAGATAGTGGAGGCAAAAGTTCATGCTCACAAAGAATAGAATTATTATACTTGCTAGTCACTGGAAACTATAAAGACACGGGATGGGACTCCTGAAGCAGGGAAGCAGAACAGAAATAATAAGCCAGAAGTAACAAGAATACGTGAAATGGTATTACATCAACAAGATCCTGTAACAGGACAGGCTTTTTTATTTTTTTGAGACAGAGTCTTACTTTGTCACCCTTCATAGAATGCCCTGGCCCTGGCGTCGTAACTCACAGCAACCTACAACTCCTGGGCTTAAGTGATTCTCTTGTCTCAGCCTCCCGAATAGCTGGGACTACAGGCGCCCGCCACAACGCCCAGCTTTTTTTTTAGAGACAGGGTCTCTCTCTTGCTCAGGCTGGTCCCAAACCTGTGAGCTCAGGCAATCTACCCACCTCAGCCTCTCAGAGTGGCATGAGCCACTGCAATGGGCCTAGAACAGGCTTCTTAAGAAATCAGGTTTTGACATCAGACAAACATACGTTCAAATTTAGTTCTGCCGCTCTCTGGCAGTATAGCCTCAGTGCAATGCTCCTAATCTCTCTGAGCCTTGATCTGCTGATCTTTAAAATAATAATAGTACCTATCTTATGGGGTTGTCTTGAGAATTAAATAGGAAAGTTCATGTAAAGCAGTTAGTGCAATGTCTGCTACATAGTAAATGACTGAGAAGTGATAGCTATTACTATATAAATAGAAATTTGAGGTTGCTTATTCTCAAATACATACGTAGTGTATTTTTAGTAGAAGACTGTCTCGGTGGAGTCAGTTATGCTACCTCAAAATATTCACTCAAGCAAATTTCTCTGATGCTGGAAGGAAATAATCCTGCCTCAAACAACGTAACAAATAGACCCAAGAAATACATGAGAATAAGAGATTCCTTTTCTTCCAACAAAGACCTGAAAGTCATACTATGAAAAATATGAGGTTTAATCAAATTGGCAACTAAGTTAATATTATGGGAACTCAGGGTAATGTGGAAGGTCCACAGAAAAAACAAAGCTGGAAATGGAAGCAAACATTACTTCTTCTCTTATAAACTGTGTATGATCTCTGACTGATCAACTTGTAAAAACAAGATGTTTCTTTCACAGAAACAATTTAGAGGAAGCGAATGAAAGTGCACACCCCTTTTCAGGATAGAAGTTTGAGGGCAGGATGTCAATGACGACCAATTCAAAGGTCATGTTTATGGTTGGGTAGGTGGAATTTTAGTTTGCAGTTCAGAGAAAATAACACTTATGTTAATATTTGTGTCATCCTTGAACCTGAGGACATTTTTCTTGTCGAATTCACTGATTAGTAGGTACAAACAAATCTCATATCACCAAGTTACACAACTGTTGCTTTTTTAGGACATAAACAGCGGGTCCTTACCTTTGTGACTAAAAGCAGGCCAAAACACAAGGTTTGATGGAATGTTAAAAGTATGGCTGGTAATTGTCACCTGAGCAATAACCCCTGACAGCCATTTCCTGTTTGGCCACATAGAGGAGAGGGCTGGAGAGTGTGGGTGATTGACTTGTCATGTTCACATGTCATTATGATTTGAATAATACCTTCTGCTTACCTGTCCAGCACAAGCAACATTTGCTTTAATTATGAGAGACACAACATTAGTTAAGGAGCAAAGTCATGGTTTGCTTCTGCTAGATTAAAGAAATGTGGGTTTTCAAGTCAGCAGCATAATGATTAACATTTGCACATAGCACCTTCCAATATACATGTTTATATACATATATGATCACATTTAGTTTTTATAACAGACCTGTGAGGTAAGTTGTAGCTATTTTTGCTTTTGGAAGCTGCAGTTTTGTGGAAGCTGCATTTCCAAGGTGAAAAATATTTCCTACAAACCTCACTGCTGATAAGTGGTGAACATTCCAGCTCAGATCCCAAATTCTGGGCTTGTGGCATCACACCTAATTTTGATTAACACTGTCACTATCTTCCAGGCTTCCCAGTTAAGAATCATGTGTCTGACCTCTCTTTCCAATTCTTTCTTCTATTTATCAGAAGATGCTATTTCTTTTACTTCCATAATACTTCTCAAATCTATCCTCTATTGGATACTTCCTATACTCACTTCCACGACCCTAGCATAGGCCACCATTGTCTCCCACCTGGATTATTGCAATAGTCTCCTAACTTGTCTGCTCATGGTCTTTCCATCTGTGTTCCACATGGCTGCTAGACTGGGCTATTTAAAAGTGCAAGTCTGAACATAGCACTCCCTTGCTTAAAACCTTTCAATGTCTCCCCAACACCTTTGGAACGAGCCCCCAATTTCTTAGCATGGTCTTGCTTCTTCCTTTCCCCCCATCTCCTCCTTCCATACCCTATCCTCTGATAAGAGCTAGACTTCTCTTCCCTGAACATCTCATGCTGTTTATTTCTGTGGTTTTCATTCTATTGGAAAACTTTCCTCCTCCTATTATCTACCTTATTTTGTTGGAACAGCATTTAACAAATATCCTTAGTGAGATTTACTCATCCTGATGTACCGTTCCCATTCACCTTTATATAAACTTTTGCTATAGCACTTAACAGGTTTAGTTGTCATTATTGATTTATGTATTCATTTGACCCTGAAATAAGGGTCAAAAATGTGACTTATGAAATGTACACCCAGCCTTTTTTTCCTAACATAGTGTTTGTAACATAGTAGGGGGTAAAAATGCCTATTACATCAAACTTGTAAGCAGTGATTAATTATCTATCATATGCCCAGTGCTATGAAATGTAGCGAGGTACTAGGTCCAAACCTTACTGAAGAGAATGAAGCAATTCATTTTGCTAAGGAACCACATAAAACATTTTATAATTGAGAGATTGTGTGGTACTGACTGAAAGTCTATAGCCATTCAGAAGAAGATTTGAAACTAGGGAGGCGCCTCTTTCCTTTAGAAATGATGATTACCTATAAAGGGCCAACAGCAATCAAATATTTGCCATCTGGCAACTGTCATAGTACTCATTGTAAATCAGATTTAATAAACTCAAGCCTTTTTACAGGTGAAGGTATTTTATGTTATTTTGGAGGAATACCATCCCCCGGGAAAATGACTCAAGTAAAGTACTTGAAAACTGAAACTAAATGCCTCCTAGTGTTGAGGAAGAATTTTACATAGCTGAGATGTGGCATGGTTGGAATACCTTCATGAAAGGAATCCATATTCCTTATCTTCATTTTGGAGAATCAATCATGCTTGCTTTTCATTTACCAAAGTTTGAATAAATCAGGGTGGACATTTGTTACTACCCAGTGGGATGCATTTTCTGGGTCAGCACTGCCAACACTCAAGCAGAATTCATGCCAGTGGTGTTTTTGCTTCTGCTTGTAGTCTCTGCAAGAATACAGCACAAGCTGTATAAATGTTTTCCTCCACTATGAGTTAGCTACCTGGGAAGCTATACCCCTCCTCTCAAAAGTGATTTTGAACAGCCCGCCAACTATCACTCCATGCTATCATATATCAGTATGGGGCCTTAAGTATTTTCCCAGTAAAGTATTAGTAAATTGGAACTATCCTTAAAACAGAAATGCATATTGTCACTGAACATCAAGGAAATGAAAATCAAAATTGGAACAAAGTATCACCTCATACGTGTTAGGATGGCTATTGTCACAAAAACAAAAGACAAGTGTTAAAGAGGATGTGGGAACATTGGAACTTGTAATACACTGTTGGTGGGAATGCAAAATGATACAGCTACTATTGAAAACAGTATGGAGATTCCTCAAAAAATTTAAAATGGAATTACTATAGAGTCTAGGAAGCCCACTTCTGGTTTTTAATCCAGAAGAATTGAAATCAGGCTATATTAATGTCCTTATATTCATTGCAGCACTATTCATAATACCAAAGATGTGGAAACAAATTAAATGTCTATTGACAGATGAATGAATTTGAAATGTGGTATATCCAGAAGAAAAAAAAAATCATTCACCACAAGGACATTTGCACTAGAATGTTTATTGCAGCTCAATTCACAATCACCAAGATGTGGAAGGAAACCAAGTGCTCATCAAGTCATCAATGGATTAACAAAATTTGATTAATATATCATATATGCATGCCATGGATTGCTATTCAGCGATAAGAAGAGATAGAGACTTTACATTTTTTGTACTTACATGGGTGGAGTTGAAGCACATTCTTCTTTGTAAAGCATCACAAGGATGGAGAAGCAAGTATCCAATGTACTCAATACTAATACTAATATGAATCCAATGTATAAACAACTACATGCTTACATGAAAGAAAAACACAAGTATGTTCAAGTGAGGGGAAGAGGCAGGAGGGGAAGGGGAAAGGGAAGGAAGGAGAGTGATTGGCAAGTTCTCTCCTAACGGGTACAATGTAAGAGTGTATAGCACATGCCCTGGATGAAGGGCTCAACTACAACTTGAACTTTACCTTAGAAATGAAAACGATGTAACCAAATATTTGTATCCTCATATTAATCTGAAATTTTAAAAAATATGGTTTATCTGTACAATGGAATAGTTATTCATTCTTAAAAAACAAGGAAATCCTACAATTCCTGACAACATGGCTGAAATTTGAGGGCATTATGCTAAGTGAAATAAGCCAGTCACAGAAGGACAAATACTTATATGAGGTTTCTAAAATAGTCAAATTCTTAGAAACAAAGGACAGAATGGTGATTACTAAATTCGGGGCAGGAGGCAATGAGGAGTTGCTACTGAATGGATACAAATTTTCCATAATGCAAGATGAACAAGTTCCAAATATCTGCTGAACAACATTGTATCTATAGTTAACAGTGTTGTATTGTACACTTAAAATTGTATGAAAGTGGTAGATCTCATGTAAAGTGTTCTTACACATTGAAATTAAAATTAAAATGTCATATAAATTAATGGTTTATTGACATATTCCAAAATTAAGGCTGGGTGTGGTGGCTCATGCCTATAACCCCAGCACTTAGGGAGCCTGAGGGATGAGGATCACTTAAATTCAGGAGTTTAAGATCAGCCTGGGTGACATACCAAGACCCCATCTCTAAAAATATTAGCTGGGAATGGTGGTACATGCCTATAGTCCTAGCTACATGGGAGGCTGAGCTAGGAGGATTGCTTGAGCTCAGGAGTTTGAGGTTGCAGTGGCCTATTATTGTGTAATTGTGCCACTGCAAGAGTGATATCCCAATGTAACATACTACACATATACATGTTCCTCATGTTAATTGAAAATATCACAAGTCAAAAATACATTTAATATGCCTAATTTACCAACTATCATAGCTTAAATAGCCTACCTTCCACATGCTCTGAACACTGATATTAGTCCCTAGTTGGGCAAAAATCATCTGGCAACATAGCACATAGCAGTGTAACAGTTTTTCTTTTTTTTTTTGTAGAGACAGAGTCTCACTTTATGGCCCTCGGTAGAGTGCTGTGGCCTCACACAGCTCACAGCAACGTCCAACTCCTGGGCTTAAGCGATTCTCTTGCCTCAGCCTTCGGAGTAGCTGGGACTACAGGCGCCCGCCACAACGCCCGGCTATTTTTTGGTTGCAGTTTGGCCGGGGCCCGGTTTGAACCCGCCATCCTCGGTATATGGGGCCAGCGCCCTATCGGCAGTGTAACAGTTTTTACTCTCATGATTGTTTTTACTCTCATGATTGTGTGGCTGCCTGGGAGCTGTGGCTTGCTACCGTTGCCTGGATTCACAGAGTATTATGGCAAGTACCACTAGCCTGGGAAAAGATACAAATTCGAAGTATAGTTTTTATTGAATGTGTATCACTTTCCCACCATTGTAAGGTTGAAAAATTATAGGTCAAACCATCGTAAGTTGAGAGCAATCTATATACAAAAATAGATATACAATAGGGAGAGAGAGATAATGTGTTATTACATTCTACTCTTTAGCTATGTAGTATCCATACAAAACTATTTTTACACACACATCTAAATCTGTGCCTTCTTTTAGGCAAAAATATGACAAAATGGAAGGATTCCCAGCTATACCCGTTGTGAATAAAAGCAAGTGATGTAGTTCAAATAAGTAAATAAGTGGACAAATAATGAAACATCAACCAAAACCCCACAATGTTCTTCTGTTTATTCCTTGTATTGCCTTCTTCCTTCCTCTATTCCCTCTCTCTTGTCTCTCCTATTCTCTCTCTCTCTTTATAACGTAAAACATCTGTTCCTGAAATAGGGGCAATGTCCAATTTTTTCCTGATGTTTTTCCCTTTTAACCAGATTCAACACTTGGCAACTCTAAATTTTTTATAAATGTTCAGTATATATTAAAAACTTGATTCAAATTCTATTGAAATAAAAACGATACCTCAACTCGCATATACATTTTCATATATTTATTATTTTTATTAAAATATATTATATCTTGAAAATGAAGTATCACTTGGATTGGTGAATTATATTGCTAAGCACTAAAATTTACCCAATAAAGAAGTCCTGAATTAAGATGGAACAATGGATATTTTATTTTATTTTATTTATTTATTTATTTATTTTTGTACAGACAGAGTCTCACTTTATAGCCCTGGGTAGAGTGCCATGGCATCACTCAGCTCACAGCAACCTCCAGCTCCTGGGCTTCAGTGATTCTCTTGCCTCAGCCTCTCGAGTAGCTGGGACTACAGGCACCCGCCACAACGCCTGGCTATTTTTTGGTTGCAGTTCAGCCCGGGCCAGGTTTGAACCCGCCACCCTTGGTATATGGGGCCGGCGACTTACCGACTGAGCCACAGGCGCCGCCCAACAATGGATATTTTAATCGAATCATTTTATGCATGGTAAAAGTGTTTTGCCTTTTCTATAAATTTGTATTACTAAATTTCCTGTATGTTACTTACATATCTGTTAAATTTGCCCTTATACAGAAGTAAAAAAAGTAAACAAAATCAGCTATAAGAAGAAAAAGCCACTGTGATAAAATGATGAACTGATAGTCAAAGAGAGTATCTTGGTCTCCTAATCACATTTAATTTCCCATACCACCACCACTGTACAAATAGTTTTCGTGAGATTTATGGCCTTCTTTCCAGGATTAGAAACAAGAAATCTATAAGACAACACATCTACTAAACCAATAAGTGACAACTCTTTAGCAAAAGAGCATGGAGTACCTTGGAGTAAGTTAATGTCATGCCCATTTATGTTCTCAAAATTTATTCTAACTATCATTGAAGTACTGATGGGGCTGAAGTAAGATGGAGCCGAGAAAGCTGACAGTTAGCCAGGAAAAATCCAGATGATGTGCACCAGGGCGGT
Organism: Nycticebus coucang; assembly: GCF_027406575.1. Taxonomy (NCBI): domain Eukaryota; kingdom Metazoa; phylum Chordata; class Mammalia; order Primates; family Lorisidae; genus Nycticebus; species Nycticebus coucang. Next base: position 159,600,792 of record NC_069804.1, on the reverse strand, counting down.
AGAGCTGAGAATGAAGAGCAGGGGTGTTTAATATTAAAAGTGGTACCATACATGGCACTTGTTGAATTCTTTTCCATTTGGGGATATGAAGGGAATAGAGGAATAAATGAAATCAGTCCCTAGATTTCTGCTTGGAAAACTGAGTGACATCTGGATCCAATTTTCAAAGTAATTTGGAAGGTGAATCCATTTTTGGAATATCTGCATTTGTTTTCCTCCACTATTATTATTATGTCACAATCCTTTTTTGAGCACCTGCTGCAAACAACTTTAGGCCCATAGAAAGAAAAGAAAAGAGAGGAGAGGAGAGGAGGGAAGCAGCAGGGGGAAAGGAGAGGAGAGGAGAGGAGAAGAGAAAAGAAAAGAGAAAAGAAAAGAAAAGAAAAGAAAAAAGATGTCCTTTAAAAAATGGCAAATGTACATCTTGGAGCTCTATATGGGGGATGTTATTCATGAAAACCATATTGAACCTTTACTGAGTACTGGCTATGTGTAAACCATGTGCATATTGCTGTGTGGGATAAGTAGAAGCATAAATCTGAGAATCTGTTCTTAAATTGTTAGTTGGGTGGTAGAGGGAGCCCTTGGCTACAGTAAGAGTGGGAGATGATGGTGAAGTTAACCCTCAGCTGATACATTATAACGAATTAGTTGAGGCATTTAAAGAAAACTAACTGAACAGAGAAACTATGATAGGAGAATGAAGGCTGGGAGGCAGAAATTGGCTGAAAAGCAAAGAAAGGAGAAAAAGTCCAAAGCAGAGGAGATTAGATGCATGTTGGTGGATCACACTGGAAAGAACCTCCTAAGATTGAAAAGTCCAAGATATATAGGAAGGTGCATGGAAAGAACAGACCTGTTGTGGCCTGGGGCAGGGAGGTAAAAAGAAACAGAATTTATAGAGCAGAGTAGTCAGAATATATCAGCTGTATTGTGATGAAGATGCAGACTGCATAGATAGAAATAAATGGTTTCTGCTAGAAGTAAATGCATTCCATCTAGGGTTCAAACAAAACAGAACCTTATGTCTGCAGGAACCAGCATGAGATCCAAAGATAATGGCTCCTCCCTGAACTGGATGGTGGAAATAAAGTGAACCAACCAGAATCTTCATCATTCTAAGGCCTGTGATTTAAAACGCCAGCAGATGGATCCCACATAGGATCCACCCAGGTACAGTTCATTGTAACATGAGTCACGTGAATTGCACCTAGAAGAAAATTTACAACTACCTAGCTTGGAATGTCTTACATAGCAAGGAGGTTTAGTTGTAAATCAAATTACTTGTTATGCTGGTCCTCAGTAGACAAGGTGAAGGGAGAGGAAAATGTTACTGGAAAATCCAGACAATCTAGTGAAAATGGTGAGCTTAAAACTCTGAGTAAAGAAATTTCCAGTCCCAGAGACCTTTCTTCTAAGTGAAGTTTCATAGGAATGGAAAAATAAACACCACATGTACTCACTATTAAATTGGAACTAATTGATCAACACCCATGTGTGAATATGCTAGTAAAATGCAACAGAAGGCAAGCAGGTAAGTGGGGGAAATGCTGGGTAAACTCACACCTAGTGGGTACACTGCACACTGTCTGGGTGATGGGTGCTTATGACTTTGATTCAAACTGTACAAAAGCAATTCATGTAACCAAAACATTTGTACCCCGGTAATATTCTAAATTAAAAAAAATAATCTCCAACTCAAGCCTGGAGTGTTGGCATGTGCCTGTAGTCCCAGTTTCTCTGGGGGCTGACCTAAGAAGATAGCTTGAGCCCAGGAGTTGGAGGCTGAAGTCCTCTATGATCACATCTGTGAAAAGCTACTACACTCCAGCCTAAGGAAGACTCTGCCTCTTAAGAAAAAGGCTGGGTGTCGTGGCTCATACCTGTAATCCTAGCACTCGGGGAGGCCTCGGTAGGAGGATCATGAGTTCAGGAGTTTGAGACCAGCCTGAGTAAGAGTGAGACCCCATCTCTAATTTTTCTATTTAAATAGATTAAAAATTTAATCACCCAGACAGTGTGCAGTGTACCCATTAGGTGTGAGTTTACCCAGCATTTCCCCCACTTACCTGCTTGCCTTCTGTTGCATTTTACTAGCATATTCACCCAGGGCATTGTGGTGGGTGCCTGAAGTTCCAGCTACTTGGGAGCCTGAGGCAGGAGGATGGCTTGAGCCCAGGAGTTTGAGGTTGCTGTGAACTAGGCTGGCAGGGTACTCTGGCCTGGGGAAGAGAATGAGAAAATGTCAAAAAACCAAGAAGAGGAGGAGGGAAGAAAGAAAGAAGAGAGAGACAGCAAGAGAATCTCCAGTTCCATCACACATGGCATCTTAAGAATCTGAAATATACCATTCCTCGGGGTCTGAGATTCCCACCATTAGATTCTATCTTTCATGGCCTTACAGAAACACATCTTAATTGAACTAAGATTTTATCTGATTTTATTAGCTCTGTCTCCATTTATTTAACAAACACTGAGGGCCTGGAACTCTGTTAGGGTATGCACATATTTATAAGCCCTAATCCTTGCTCTGGAGAAGTCCACAATTTAGCAAAACCTAAGGCCTTACATGAGGATGGTATAGGGAGATTTGTTTTAGGCGGAGACATCAGTGGAATGAGGTAAAATGGTGGAGAGGGACAGAATTTGCTGCAGGCCAGAAAAGTTGAGAGCCTGGGGCTCTGTAAGGGATGACAATTTAACAATGTAAGCATGGGGGATGTAGGAGAAGAGTGGCAAGAGGAGGGTTAGGGTAAGAACACGATAAATTCTGTGGATTTGAAGGCAGGAAACAACACTTATAAACAGGAGAGCGGAAGAAGGCAAAGTGGAGGAAACTTAGGTTTTCTGAATCTAAGTTTCTAACGGATAGAATGTCTGTTGTTTCAATGTAATGCCCCTGGGATGTGTGTGTGTGTGTGCATGTGTGTGTGTGTTAGAGAGAGAGAAAGAGAGAGGAGAGAGACATTAGAGACAGAGAGACAGAAACTGAGCAAGCAAGCACTTGAGCTTCTGACAACCCTTTTAACCATTGGTAACAGGGTGGAGGCTGTAACCACTAAAACAAAAGCAACTAGATCAGTGAGCCTAAATTGAACTTTAAAAAAGAGGAAGTGAGGAAAGTTTGTGAGCTCTTGTGGCAGGAAATCCTGTGACTAACCTTATTTCACACATCTCAGATTATTCAAAGGGATCTTAGCTTTCCTAACAACAGTAACTTACAAAATTACAGTTAGATGGGAGGAATAAGTTCTAGCATTCTGTAGCACTGTAGGCTGAATATGGTTAACAATAATTTATCATATGTGTTCGAAAAGCTGGAAGAGAAGATTTTGAATGTTCCCAAAACAAAGAAGGGGAAATGTTTGAGGCAATGGATATTCTAATTGCCCTGATTTGATCCTTACGTATCATATACGTGTATCATTGTATATCCCATAAATATACGTAATTTTTATGTGCCAACTAAAAATAAAGGAAAAAAGTCTGTAAATTAAAATGAAAGGGGCTGTCTCAAAGGCACTGATGCCTGCAAAGAGCTGACATCCTTGCTAAATAAACGAATCTAATTTGAATTGTCCTTTACTGCATGAAGGGATGCTTTAGGAAACATGCCCCCCACCGTGGTATTTCCAATTAATAGCATAACACAGCATTAACAAATAGGATGCTGAATAAAATGTCAGCTGAATAAAAATGTCAACATATTGGAAGCAAATGAAATCAACAGGCTATCCTCCTTTAATTGTAGAAATCTTTTCATAGGGCTGAAAGCAAGTGAGCTATAATCATTTGAAATGGTGTTGGTGGAAGTCTGAACTACGATGAGGTCTGCAGGGGGCTGAAGAGTTAGTGAGGAGGGGTGAGGATGCTGGTCAGGGTCAGGCAATTACAAAACAACAATCCATCCAGGCAAGCGATGACACGTACTCCTGCAAGAGCACAATAATGGGATGGATCCCCTCTGCTGGGCTTGGTTGGCCCATTAGCGGGAAGAGCGAGGGTTCCAACCACCTGGAGCTCTAGTTTCCAGCTGAAGGTGCAAGGGTAGCAAGAAGGGGGTCTCCGACTTATCTCTCATCAACCGTGGGTGAAAATGTACCCCAAGCAAACACAGAAGTGCTTTGCTTTTTATATAAAGCATGCTCAATTTTCTGAAGATGATGAAAAAAGAACGTTTGAAAATTGTTTATGATGTATGTGGAGAGCTGGCATGTATCTGCCCAACTGACTGGAATTTCTAAATAGCCACTGATCTAGCAAGACCCTTGTTACAATGCATCATAAACTGGACTCTCACCCAGAGTCTAGTCTCCCTTCCAATAGGATCATACATCTAGAGGTGCACAAACCATGTCAGTACTCATCTTACTGCCTCTGGTTGGGGCTACATGTTTCTGTGAGGGTGTGTTGTTGGGCCTGCGTGTCTCTACAGGCAGCTGAGCCTCAGAAAAAGCTGGAATCCTATTTACAGGCCTGCCTTGAGATTTCAGTCATGGACTGATGAGGACAGGGTTCTTTCCATGCTGTCTGAAGCCATTTGGGGGAACATGCTGTGTTCAAAGAACTCAAACAAAAAGCAGGATGAGTAAGTAAGTTAGTTATTTGCAGGCACATACTGGAAACTAGGCCTCCAGCTGATAAAGGCAGCCTGGTGATGACCTTATCAGGCTCACACTGGCCAGCCACCAGATCTAAGGGGCCAGGTCAAGGTTGGAGACCCTGGTAGCCTGAAATAAGTAATCCCAGTTGGTCGGAAAGCAGGGACTGGAGACTGGGACTGGAATTATATCTGCACCTGGTGGGTTCAGGAATCTGAGACTAGAGCTAGGCAGAAGCCAAGACATGGGGATTTGGGGGTGGGAGTGTCCTAGCGAAGTAAATACTGTGAACAAAGGCAAAGAGGCAGGAAGGCTCAGAGCCCTTCTGAGGATTAAGGAAGATCTGTTGTCAGGATATAGGAGGAGAGATAAACCTGACAACCCAAGAATCAAGCTTCAAGACCCAGGAGAAGAACACCTTGAAAATTGTCCAAGGCTGAGAAGGGGGATTGATATCAAGGAAAGACCTTCTTCTCATCGTTAACTTGAGAGAGAAGACTCAATGACCTCAAATCTTGGCAGTTGGGCTTATTATCATTTCAAGCTAAAGTGAAGGGCTTGGGCCTGGAAACCAGTCAGAAGGAAACTTTGGACTCAATTATACATTCATTTCAATTCATTCATTAATAGCCTACTATTTGCAAAAAAAAACTCTACTGGGTCCTCAATTAGGAATGGAACTTATAAGCCATATGGAGAGTGCAAACCATGTCAGATTTGATTCTGCCGAAAGGCTAAGTATAGAAAATCTACATACATGATTTTTTTTTTCTTTTGTAGAGACAGAGTCTCACCTTATCGCCCTCGGTAGAGTGTCGTGGCATCACACAGCTCACAGCAACCTCCAAATCCTTGGGCTTAGGCGATTCTCCTGCCTCAGCCTCCCGAGTAGCTGGGACTACAGGTGCCTGCCACAACGCCCGGCTATTTTTTTGTTGCAGTTTGGCCGGGGCTGGGTTTGAACCCGCCACCCTCGGCATATGGGACCGGCGCCCTACCCGCTGAGCCACAGGCGCCTCCCAAGAAAATCTACATACATGATTAAGCATATGATGCTCTGTAAAACCATTATGAATATAAACAACTCTACTTTATCAATCCCAGCTCAGACACATGATCTGTGAGAATTTTTTTCTCATGGCTAAATTTATTTACACGAAGTTGTTACAAATCATTACAAGACTTGCAACATTAAATCACATGGATTTCTACATTTAAAAACTGATCTTTGTTGAAAGTAATAAGCACACCAGAAGAGAAATATAAAATTTAGCAATAAAAAGGTATGTAAAATGAATAAGCTTAAAAGTAGAAAAAAAAACAAACAAACCATGATTTCAAATCATATCTATACCACATACTAGCTGTGTGACCCTAGAGGAATTACTCAACCTTTCTGTGCCTCAGTTTTTTGTGTGTGTGTATGTACAAAATAGTGATTAAAGATAATACCATTCAGAATTATGAGGAGTGAGATAGTGTTACATAAACCACATAGCAAATTCTCTATAATTATGTGTTAAAAAGGACAGTTTTAATTTTGTCGTTCATCTATTATTGAAGCTGATAGCATACTGTTCCATTCATACTTTCATTTTAAATGTATTTAGCCTGTTCCAGAAATCTTTATCCTTAACTTTTTTGGCAAGCAAAATGAATTTGAGTATTCATTTGGATCATTTAGAGAAAGTTTACATTTTTCAGTGCTTCTCCTTAATCGTTCTAATTCATCCTCGATCCCAACATTCCTACTACATTATAGTAAAATGATGATTTTTCACATCTTGTACGTTTAGAAGATTGATAGCCTCAAGAGGAAAATATTTAAGAATACTCCACTATCTCTGATCTATAGTTACTCTCTAACTCATTTGGCTAAGTCCTCATTAAGTTATGGTTTAAGGATCAATGTTTCATTATACCAATTCTTGTAAGATAAAAGGACAGAAAAGAACTTCAGAAAAAATTCTGTCTTGTTCAGGGCTCCTCTGTTGGTTGATTTTAATGTGTATCTTAGCTTGGGTTCTCCAAGAAGCAGATCTAATGAAAGTAGTTTGTTTGGGAATTGTAGGTAACACCTCTAAAGGTGTGGGGTAGTTAGAAAGAAAACAAAGTCTGTCAATAAGGAGTGCGCTATTGAGCCAGCTAACCACCATATGGGGAAACTCTGGCAAACAGTGCAGAACGTGCACCTGAGAATTAGCTGCCTCGGGAGTAAGGGAGTACAGGTATTTACACATCGACTCATGATGTGTACACATTTACACATCTCACTGCTCCTGGAAGATATTAATTCACCGGAATTTGTAGATTGTTGCACGTGGAGACAGCACAGAGTTTTGCAGTTCTGGGAAAAAAGCCCGTGAGCAGCAATGCAGTTGGAACTTGGCCTGAGAACATAGGAACATAGGAACATAGGAACATAGGAACATAGGAACATCCAAGGCCTGAGAACATAGGAACATCCAAGGGGTATAGGTAGAGCTCTAATAATACCTGTTGTATCCAGAGAAACTCAAACGGGCTTTTATGTCATAGAATGCAGGGCTTTTGGACTAAGGTTTGGGCTAAGCTCTGATTCTTTAACCTTTAATTTGCTTCCCAATGGGCATGTCTTTGCTTGCTACCATAGGAGTGAGATCTAACAATTAAGGATGATCTTAGGGACAAAAATGGAAAGAGAGGTTCAGAGAATCAAAACAAAGGCATCATGCCCCTACTAACCCCAGTCCTGCTGAACCTCTTTCCTCTTCTTACTTTCTTAAATAGTAACAAAGAATCAAGCCCAAAGAGAGAGAGAAGGTAAGAAGAAGAGACAAAGAGAAACAGTTGATGTTTATCCAAACCTCATAAAAGCAAGAGTGTACTAGGAAAGGAGATCGCATGAGAGGAGACTCTTGAGATCCTTGCACAGTGGACCAATTCAGCATCCTGGACTGTCATGACTCTATTGTTGTGCTTCTCTTCTTCAATGTAGATAGGGGATGGAGGGAAGAGGGGAGAAGTTGGCCAACATTAAGAATTGTCTACCTATGATGTGGTCAGTAGTTTTCACACTATATTCACTGGTACAGTAGACATTTGCTGTGGTTTCTTTGTCCAATATTCTTAGTAGTCCCTCAGTTTCCCTTTGGGGAACCCCTCCCTTGATTGTGGTTTTAGTGGGAGGCGGTTGCTACCTTTCTGTATCCCAAGAAGCCAGAACCTTGATTTTTCCCAATTCTGTGCCATCACTGCTAGAAAAATTTGAGAATTAATTTGCATAATCATGGAAGATGAGGGTCATAGATTAGCAACTGAGAGGCATAGAATAGCAACTGAAATGAATCTACAGTCCTAGAATCAGAGAGTGAAAGGAAGAGGCTTCTTCATTTCCATGCATGTTAGAAGTGGAATGTTCCAGAGTTAAACAGAAAGAGCTTTCTGAGTAAGGGTCATTTGGACAGTTTTATCACTTTGAAAGTAGGAATGACGATGATGATGGTGGTGGTGGTGGTGATGGCTAACATTTACTGAATGCTTTCTCTGGGCCAGGCACTTCACATAGATGATATCATTACTCTTATAACAATCCAGTGATCTAAGTGCTATTATGGTCTCCGTTTGATCTCCATTTTTCAGAAAAGGAGGCTTAGAGAAGTTAAGTAACTTGGAAAGGTCATAAAGCCAACATGTGGTTTTCAAATCCAGTTCTGTCTGACTCCAACGCTTGATCTCTTTATCATCATGCTGGGCTGCTGCTTCTCGTAGCCAGGAATGTAAGTTGTTCAAATGAGCTTAGCTGAAACTCAGGAACAGAAGAGCCTCCAAGGTAGTGAGAAGAGCATTGTTAAATTAGCTGGCCCACAGAGTGTGACCTAGGAAGGGAGCCCATGGTGACCAAATCTTGTGGTCATCATTTAAATGAAACGGGAAGTACTGAGTGATTAGATTTTTTTGAGTGATTAGATGTTATAATGAGGGTGAAGAACCAGTTCAGTGACTTTAAGGAATGATGGAGACAGCATGGAAAAATGACATGGTTAGACATGGGAGTGCTGAGTGCAAACTGGCAAGTTGCTGTGCTGCAGCTTATGTGGATTTAAAGGAGACAGCTTTTCTACCTTGTGCCTTTATCTTCTTCAGAATTCCTGTTGATTTCTTGATTTTTCCAAACCCACTAGAGTCTTGACCTCATAGTTTTTTGATCTCCTCCTAGTCACTCAAGTACAATTTACATTAAGATTAATTGTGTATTCTTAAACATTCTCCCATGCAGTTCTGAGTTCCACTGGGACAAAATTTGGGTAATTGAGTAACTAATTGGGTGTGTGTGCATACACAGATGCTTGCATAGTATGTCCCAGCTTATTTCTCTTTGGCTGAATATATCTCAGGTGGTAGGCAAATTATATTTGAGAATACTCAGTTCACATATAGGTGGCATGATATGCTTGAGATATTTTAATAAGGGTGATTTATATATTTCAAATTTAGAAAAAAAAAAAAACCCTGACTTTTGAAGTTCTTTTTGTCTGAGTGTTTCTAAGAATTTAGAAAAGCTACTTTTCAGTATAGGCCTGAGAACTATGGCTTTAGGCTGAGTTTTGCACGCATGCGCATGTGTGCATGTCTACCCGCCTATACTCATGCAGGAGCTCACATGTGCACGCCTCCCCCACCCCCTGCACTTTGCTCTGCTTGAAACATCATAGAACAGCCCCCAGCAGAAAGCCAACACATACCCTGAGAGTTACTAGTTGTGTGATATTCTTAGAGTTGTGAAAAAGAAACTTGAGAAATCGTATTAAGAAAAACTGTTTTTAATCTATTTGGCCCTTAGGGGGTATCATATAGATGGCTCTAAAATTCACTCAGGTATCCAACCTCAGGATAAATCAGAAAGGATGAGACATAGTACCCTCCTCCCACATACTCCTTATAAACACTTCCCAGGATCCTTTGTTTACATGAGTTGGGGGGGGGAATTGTGCTTTCACAAGGGAGGCAGAATGGGTTAGAGGAGAAAAGAGTGTGTTTGGATATCTCAAAGGCTGTGGGGAAGGCTATACTTGCTTGTCGGAATCAGGTCAGTTGTTTGTCAAGGTACAGGTTCCCTAAATGTTATTTAAGTGCACGACCTCCTCTCGTTATTGTTTTGAGACTCCAGTCTGGTGAAAGTGAGCTCCAGGCTGTCTAAACCTCAAATCAGAGGTTGATTACTGTGAAAAGGAACAATATAGTTTATCTAAATTAGTGACACAAGAATCACAGAGGGCCACATACAATTTTCTATTTTGGGAACTTTGTTATAAGAAAGGTAGGCCACCAAGATCTTATTTGCATGAGGATACATAAGTCTCCTGGGACAAATGGCGAAGGCTCTCAGCATAGCAGGATTAAAAATGTGAACAAGCAAGGGGAGACAAAGGCTATTCCAACATTAGGGATTGACAGAAACTCACTTGAAAGCAGAAGAGAACTGAGGTCCCTGGGCTCCTTCTTCCTGTGACACTGGTTTGGGAGCATTGGGAAATTCACACTGGGGCACTAGATTCAGACCGTTGCATGCCCTCTGGCCTCAGCTTGCAAACTTATACCACACAAAGGGGAGAACAAAACCAAAACAGCCAAGGTAACTTCCCTAATAAAGGACAGTGTGAACACGAGAAAAAAATCATAGTAGGCTGGCCAAGAGAGGGTTTCTCACTGAAGGGAAAAGATACTCTTCTCTGGGGATCCCTGTAGCAATTGTGATGACAGTTACAACATTAATGGTACATAACGGAGGGTTGACAGCAGAGAGTGAAAGCAGTTAGTTAATACAAATGGTAATAACTACTCTTTATTAAGGCTTACTATGTACCAGGCCTCTTTCATACCTTATCCTAGTCTTACAGAGTAGGTACTATCCTATCTCCAATTTCCAATTTACATATGAGAAAACAGAGGGTCACAGAGGTAGGTATTTAGCACAAGGTCACACATCTGCTGAGTGGCAGAGCCAAAATGTAAACATTTTAATTCCAAACCCCATACTTTTAATCACTGGGTTATGCGATGATAGGAATTGCCAAAGAGAGCAAAAGCTTCCGGGTACCAGGTTTGGAGTTCTGGAATATTTCTGATTGGAAGCTCTAAGTGCACCCCAGTGAAAGGCTTCCGTGGCACAGCACAAAAAAGGTGAAATGACTTGATCCTTCCTTTATGGGGGGTCTCCGTGTGAACAGAGCTTGTTCCAGAACAATGGTTCTCAACAGGGATAGTATTGCCCTCTAAATGAGACTTTGAATATTCCTGGGGATGTGTTTGTCATCTTACATAGTTGTACCAAGTCTTTCCATGAAGAAATAAATATTGTTTTATAATGCATCACTTTCCTTTTTACCTTCCTTTAAGTCACAGGGCATTATTTATTGACTTTTATTTTCTGATTACCTGTGTAGGTAGGTTAAGTCACCTGTGTTTTTCATTTCTGAGTAATGGTGGGGGGATTCTTTTTAAAAAACAAACAGAGAGGCATCAGGTTAAGAATCACTGTTTTAGAAGATTTATAATGACTCCTCCAGCTATGATAGTCTGTGATTCAAAATCAGTCTTAGGGCAAGTAAAACAATCCCTACTATCAGGAGGGATTGGGATGACCCAACAGCGAGACCTGCACCCCTGTCTCCCTGAGGTGGATGTGCCCATGTTGTCTCCACCCAGGGCACCCTGCAGCTAGGGTTCTCCTGCCAGCATCTAGTGGCCCAGGGTATCTCCACAAAAGACCACATGGACTTTGACCTCTTCCTTTTTCTATCTAGTGTTAGCCTCTTTCTTCCTCATGAGACCATAGGGAGGACCATCTTTTCTCCTATACTGGGCCACAGGAATGGGATAACAGAGGAAATCATTCAAACAAATTACAAGTATGTCTCCTGACTTCCCTCAGGTTAGCTCAGGTCACACCAATTAACTTCTGACCATGGATCTTCTGTTCTGCTTACCTAGCTCCACCTCTCCCACCCATGCTAACGGGCTGTTCCTTACTCCTAATTTGGGGAACTCTCCTTCCATTCTTCTTAGGCCAGATCCAGCCATAAATATTGACTTTTAGTCCATGACTGCTCAATAGGTGAATGGCTAAACTCAACTCATGGCTGCGTCCTTCCAAGGCTTTTACTGGCATTTCGTAATGAGTTTCTCCTTATAGGCTTCCTTTTAGCCTGACAGAGTCACCACCAGCAGCTACTTCCTCCTCTTAAGGCTATTCTGAACTAATCCCTAGTTCACTGCTTTCTCCAGCTATTCTGGCCTGAATCAAATCCTTCATCTTGTTACTGAACTCGTTTTCTTTGTATGGCATTTTTCCCCTCTCTGTTTTGGTATCCATTGAGTTCCCATCATCTTTCTCAGTTATTTTACTGGTGATGAGCATGCCACACAGAAAGTTCCGTGATGATAGGGACACATCTATAATATCTACCATCATATAATCTGAGCCTAATAGCATAGATCCTGGCATTGAAAGGGTGCCTAATAAGTGTGTCTTAAGTCACTGATTAACTGTGAAGTTCACATTTCCACTTACTATTACTGGGGATGCTGGTATGTATGGTATCTGCTCAGTCTCCAAATAATCACTGAATCTTGGGATTTTTATAAGAAGTCCCACAGACTGATCAGCCTGTTCTTCACTAAGGGCTTAAAAATATTGGCCAGATTCACAAAATTTTTGCCTTAGCTCCATTTCTACAGAGTTAAACAAATCCCAAGAAATATCCTAGGAAGGTCCATGCCAACCATTTTCATGAAACAGCTCGACTTGGAGCAGGGTGGGAAATTAGAAGGTACACTTCTCCTTTTTTATTCCCATCTCTCCCAGTCTGGGAGCAAGGACCAGCTTAGACTCTCATGCCCTGGTCTTTTAGAGATGCCCACAGCTTGGAATTCAGTTTAAATAGGACTCTCTAGTTAAAATTCGATTCAAGCCACACAGTGTCTTTTTCTCTTCAGAAAATGGGAAAAATAATACTGGCCTATGAGTCATACATGGAAAGTGTTCATCATGATGCTGTGAAAAACTATTTCCAAAGAGCATCCAGATACTTTGTGTTGTTTCCACTGTGTTCTAGTGGCCACGGATGTTGATGTGCACCCTCGAAAGGGAACAGCAAGATCCTTACTGCATAGGACCCTGTAGGGATTGGCAAGGTCTTCACTCTGCTTCTGAGAGTATACTCATAGGGAAGTTAGTGAAACCTGTGACCCTAGGCAAGGTCACTCACTTTCTGGCCCTCAATTTCTGCAACCCATTGAGGTCTCAGGCACCTCCAAAGAGATAGTATTAAGAACATACAGGCTTTGAAACAGATAAACTGAGATGTTATTCATGTCTCTGCTACTCAATGACTGTGTGATCATGAGTAAATCAATTAACATTTTTTAGCCTCAGTTCCCGTCTCTGTAAATTGGAGCTAAAGCCTAATTCATTAAATGGAAGAGCATAAAAGAAAATGCCTAGCATAGTGCCAGAAGTCAGCAATTATTAATTTCTTTCCCTTCTCCCTTCCTTCTTTTCTCCCTTTGTTATGTGATCATAAATCACTATCAATGGAGTGTTAAAAATGAGCATAGTCACGCTACCTCTCTGTAGCATCTGGAGACTTAGGGTAAGGCTGCTTCCATTGACTGCTGAATATGCAAATAGTAGTACACACTCTGGAGGGCAAGGAGCTTGTCTTCTGGGAACACCTGGACGTGGATCCAGCAGCATTAGTAGGATTTTCTTTCTTAGTACATTATTCCAGAAGAGGTCCTCAAACTTTTTAAACAGGGAGCCAGTTCACTGTCCCTCAGACTGTTGGAGGGCCGGACTATAGTTAAAAAAAATACATATGAACAAATTTCTGTGCACACTTCATATATCTTATTTGGAAGTAAAAAAACAAAATGGGAACAAATACAATCACACTGCCTCATGTGGCCCATGGGCTGTAGTTTGAGGACACCCGCATCACTTTCAGCTGATCTGAACTGTAAGATGAGGATTTGCCCTCTCAGGTGCCACTCATTTATCAATTAAGGAGATTAAGACTCACTTTATTGTCTAAAGGTGGGAGGTCAGAGTTTCCTTAAATCCATGTCAAAAGTGTTTATTTCTGGACCTATCCAATGAGGAAACATAGAGTGAGTGTGAGCAAATATACATACTTTGTCTGATTATCCATGAAATATATTTTCCTGTTGCTTAGAGAATATTATAAATGCTGTCAAAAAACCAGGGCTTGTTTCTACAGAGTTCAGTAACTCTCCATGGGATACACTGTAGTGCTCTTGCTGTAACTAGGCAGAATATATTGGGTGCTCAATTATTGACTGTTGGACAGTATAATATGGTGGTGAGGAAGGAAGGCTCTACCATCTTACTAGCTGTGGAATCTTAGTCAAGTTAAATAACTTTGCCTGAGTGCCTTCATCTCATCTTTAAAATAGACATAATAATAACACCTGCCTTATGTAATCATTGTGGGGATTAAATGAGGTAATGCATGTGAAACTCTGGAAATGGCACTTGGCATAAAAAAAGCACTCAATACATGTTAAGTCTCACCAGGATTATCATTAACACTAGAATCCCTATTACTATTAGGGCCCTTTGTGAGGGTGTAGCCAATTATATACATATATATTAGATTCCATCTTGTTTTATAAAGTGAGGTTGTGAAAAAAACTCTATAATTTTTATTTGAAACATTTTTAGCAACAAAGTAAAAATTTACCCCCAAATAATTGTTCATAGCCAAGATGAGACTTGTAATAGATCTTGGGCTGGTTGGGCTGCTGTCTCTACTTCTGTACAAAAGCCATTCAGCACATATTTAAAGAGCACCCACTGTGTTTCAGGCAGACTTATAATTTTCTACTTTATCATATAGTTATATAATTTCACCATATATGGTTCTACTTATTTTCCATTGCCTTAAACAATCAGTTTTATTTTGAACAACATAAACACTTGTGTGGGGGTTTGAGGGAACTAATAAATATTTCTGTTTCCTATCTCAGATTAGACCCCATTAGGAGATACAGCCAGGAGCTAGGTAAATGTAAGTCAAAATAAGCAACTTTGCTACTCAAAGAGCTGTTGGGAGAATATAACTTCAGTTTGAGGACCTAACTGAAGCTACTTACTCCCTCTAACTCTTAATTGAAACCATACCCCACACAATTGGATAGAATCTACTCCATAGGGGCATAGCCTGTCCTGTAAAGCCTCTTGGAAAGTGGAGTGAGCAGAGAAGAAAGCACCCTTTCACATAGATGGGGAGATTCCAAAAGAGAAGGGAGGAGGAGGCTGAAGAAAAGATACCCAGGTTATTCTTCCATCACCAATTAATTAAGTCACTTCTCCAATGGGGAACACTGAGTGAGGAAAAAAGCCAGAAAAGCCAAGAGTGATTAATAAAACTTTTTGCATTGAGCCCTGAAGGGTGGGGGATTGTTTCCCCAAACTTCCTTAGCTTTTCATTCTCTTAACCATTAAGCCAATGGCCAACTAGGGATATGGCTCTATCCTTTGTGAAAGGAGATGAATGACCTGTTGGTATTCCTTCCTTCATGAGGCCACTTGCTCAGAACCAGTGCTCACTGGAAGTATACTACTAGGGTTACTTACTGATGGGTAATGTAGACTTTTTTGCTTCTAGAAATGCTAAGAACCATACATTAATATTCTAAAGCCTAAAACCTAGATGAACATGCCTAGAGAAAAAGACATTGTATCTCACTTGATGTTCATGGCAATGAATTTCAAGTGGGACCTTACTGTTGCTGTCAATCATGATACATTTCTCTAGTTCTTCACTCTCTCACTCTTCTTGACAACTATTTCCATCTTCTTACTCCAATATCTCCTTTCCCATACTCACTCTCAGCAGATGCTCTTGCTTGTTATTTCACTGAGAAAATGGAAGCACTCCATAGAGGTTTCTTACAAGCTCATGTCATTAAATGTATGCGTGTATTGACCCATTATATTCTGTTGTCTTTCCTGTTACTACAGATGCTCATATCTGCTTTTATCAAAGTTAATTTCCTTGTATACTAGAGCCAATTCTCTCTCCCCTATTCAAGGATATCACTCCAATTATTCATCACTCTTTCTCCTAAGTCATCAATTTTTCTTTCTCTATTGAAGCTTTCCCATACTCAAACATTTCTCCTATCCTAAAAATATAACAAAATAAAACCCTTCCCTCTACTGCCTCTCTCTATGAATTGCCCTAGCTCTCTCCTGTTTACAGCAATACTCCTTGGTAAAGTTATCTATATTCCCTATCTGCAATGCCTATCTTTCCCTTGTCTCATGAACCCATTCCAGTGAACTCTTTCACCCTATTCCTTTATTGAAATTGCACTTATCAGAGTCATCAATGACCTCATCAATGCAGAAAGAGAGGGCAGTATAATGACCAGCACTTGTATGCAAGGAAAATAACTGAGTCCAGGGAAAGAACCACCAGAAAGGATTAGAAGTAACAATGCTTAGTGCTCACACAGGATCAGGATAATGCTTATTTTCAACCAGCCACACTGGAAAGCCTCATAATTCACAGAACATTGGGTAGAGTACTCAAAAGGGTCTTGCCTTCACAGTGGGGAAGAATTAGCCCTAGACTAAACACTACTCTGGATCTGTCCAACAAATCATAAAAACAGGACCCAAAAGGACAAGTTTCTAAGTAACTTGAAAGTGTCCCAGAACAATATTCAAGAATATTTTTAGGAATACAAAAATATGCACTGCCCAACAAAGTAAAATTCACAATGTCTGGCAGTCAATCAAAAATTACCAGGTGTGCAAAGAAGCAGGAAAATACAACCCATAATGAGGAAAAAGAAAATCCATCAATCAAAACCAACTCAGAACTGACACTACAAAAAAAAACCTTAAAGCATTTCCTTCAGGCAGAAGAAGAAAATGATACCAGATGGAAATATGGGTCTACACAAAGGAATGAAGAGCACCAGAAAGGTAACAGAATGAGTAAATACCTGAGACTTTTTTTCTATTTTTAAAAAACTCACTAAAAGATGATCGATGGCATAGGATGGGATGGGGATGTAGAGCATATTCAAAAATAAAATGCATGACAACAAAAGCATAAAGGCCAGGAAAGGATAAATGAAAATTCAGATGTAAGAAATTTCCCATGATGTTAATTACTGTACTATTTTTACCACTGAATTTGAAGGTTCCAGGTTTTGAATGGCTACGTATTTCTCTTTAGTAGTGGGGTATGCTTCAAGTATTCTATTACTTTACCTAGTCCTTTCAGAAAGGCTCACCTAAGTTTCTAAGTTACATTTTCTCCTTAT
Source organism: Nycticebus coucang (assembly GCF_027406575.1). Lineage (NCBI taxonomy): Eukaryota > Metazoa > Chordata > Mammalia > Primates > Lorisidae > Nycticebus > Nycticebus coucang. The sequence continues at coordinate 159,583,849 of NC_069804.1, read as the reverse complement.
GTTTTCTCTCCATTTTTCTTTTTCTGTGTGCTGGGTCTGAGTGCCTTCCATCCTTTTACTTTTTCTTTGCTGTCTGTCTTAGACATTTTTTTTTTTTTTGCAGTTTTTGGCCAGGGTTGGGTTTGAACCTGCCACCTCCAGCATATGGGGCTGGCGCCCTACTCCTTTGAGCCACAGGTGCCCCCCTGTCTTAGACATTTTAAAAAATATCCTCTTAGGTTCTGTCCTGTGGGGTCTTCCTTAGTGAGTTACGTGAAAGTAAGTTGTAGTTCTTCTAAAAGCATCCGCTGTGCCAATAAACCTTGTCCGTCTTAAATTGCATAGGCAGGAGATACTTTCCCAGCAAAGCAGCATTTAACTAAGGATCAGACTTTATTATTGACCTGGCTGGATCCCATTTAATATCATACATTTTTGCTATGCCTTTCCTTAGAGTCCTAGTTCCATAAATTTTGTGATGATAGCTGTATGCTTTTATGGAGTACAATGTAATGTTTGGTACATGTATACACTGATGACATTGATCAAATCTGGATAATTAATATATTCAACACCTCAATTGTTTTTCATTACTTTGTAGTCAGAACATTCAAAATCTCTCGTCTAGCTATTTTGAAATGGATAAGACTTATTGTTAACTCTATTTACCCTACTGTGTAATAGGACACCGAAGTTATTCCACTTGTTCAATTTGTACCAATTGATCAATCCACTATGCTTCCCTTCTCCCCACTATGCTCCCCCGTCTCTGGTAACCACTGTTCTATCATCTGATTCTATGAGATCAACTTTTTAGATTCTACATATGAGTGAGATCATGCAGTATTTGTCTTTTTGTATCTGGTTTATTTCATTTAACACAAGGTCTTCCAGGTTCATCCGTGTTATTGCAAATGATAGGAGTTCATATATTTTATGGCTGAAAAGTATTCCATTAATGTAACAAGAGAGCTTACTATCCCAGGAAGTGTTTTTGAGACACCTCTGAAGCTCAACTGGTGTGTTTGGATACATACTCTAGGGAGGTTAATGCCATCCTCCAGGTCTCTCTCTACTTGCCATCCTCTAGGTCCCTCTCTAACTTGCTCAGTTCTTTAGAACCAGTTCACTTTCTCAGATAATGGAGGAGGAAGGGAGCCATCATGCCTTCGTAGAATAAATGTTTGTCTCTTCTCAACTATGTACTTGTTAGTTAGACCTGAGTGCATATCCTTTTCATTTATATACAGGGTGTGCATAAGGTTCATATACAATTTATAGATGGAATCATAATGTACATGTTGAGATTTCTCTATACAGTCTAAATAAAAGTTCTTTCTCAGGTAATTCGCAAATATTTTCTATAGCAGTGGTTCTCAACCTTCCTAATGCCGCGACCCTTTAATACAGTTCCTCATGTTGTGGTGACCCCCAACCATTAAGTTATTTTTGTTGCTACTTCATAACTGTAATTTTGCTACTGTTATGAATCGTAATGTAAGTATCTGATATGCAGGAAGTATTTTCATTGTTACAAACGGGTCGGGACCCACAGGTTGAGAACTGCTGTTCTATAGGCTATAGCTTGTCCTTTTTTTTTTTTTTGAGACAGAGTCTCATTATGTCACCCTCAGTAGAGTGCCATGGAGTCACAGCTCACAGCAACCTCAAACTCTTGGGCTTAAGCAATTCTCTTGCCTCAGCCTCCCAAGTAGCTGGGACTACAGGCACCTGCCACAACCCCCGACTATTTTTTTGTTGCAGTTGTCATTATTGATTTTAGTTGGCCGGGGCTGGGTTTGAAACTGCCAGCTTCAGTGTATGTGGCCAGCGCCCTACCCACGGAGCTACAAGGCACTGCCTATAGTTTGTCTTTTCCTTTATTCAGTAATGTTTTTCAGAAATAAAGTTGCTTGATTTTTATCGTGATAAGATATGCACAATATAAAATTTACCATTATATAAATCAAAACCACTTTGAGATATCATCTAACTTCAGTAAGATTAGCCCACATCACAAAATCTGAAAACTATAGATGTTGGTGCAGATGTGGAGAAAAGGGAGCACTCCTGCACTGCTGGTGGGAATGCAAACTAATACGTTCTTTTTGGAAAGAAGTTTGAAGATCACTTAGGGATCTAAAAATAGACCTACCATTCGATTTTGTAGTTCATCTACTAAGTATATATCCAGAAGACCAAAAATCACTTTATAACAAAAATATTTGTAGCCCAACTCATAATTGCTAAGTCATGGAAGAAGCCCAAGTGCCCATCAACCCATGAATGGTTAATAAATTGTGGTATAGCTACACCAGGAATATTATGCAGCCTTAAAAAAATATGGAAACTTTACCTCTTTTATGATTACATGGATGGAGCTGGAACATATTCTTCTTAGCAAAGTATCTCAAGAATGGAAGAAAAAGTATCCAATGAGCCCTACTATGAAACCAATACATAAACACTCACTCTTCCATATGAAAGCTATAACCCAACTACAGCCCAAGAAGAAGGGGAAAGAGGAGGGGGAGGGGAGAAGTGGGAGAGACTGGGTGGAGGGAGGGTAATGGATGAGACCATACCTATGGTGCATTTTACAAGGGTACATGTTAAATCTACTAAGTGTAGAGTATAAATGTCTTAACATAATAACTAAGAAAATGCAGTGAAGGCTATGTTAACCAGATTAATGAAAGTATTTCAAATTGTGTATAAAACCAGCACATTGTACCCCATAAGCATTAATGTACACAGATATGATTTAATAAAAAAGTGAAGATTTACCATTTTAAACATTTAAAGTGTATAATTCAGTACCATTAAGTACATTCAGAATGTTGCGCAATAGTTACCACTAACTAGTTCCAGAATTTTTCATTATTTCAAATAGAAACCTATTAATCAGTCACCCTTCATTGTGCCCTTCCACTAGCCCTTAGCAAACACTAATATGCTTTCTATCTCCATGGACTGGTCAATTCTGGATGTTTAAATAGGATTACACAATTTGTTGTCTTTTATGTCTAGTTTCCTTTAGTTAACCATGTTTTCTAGGTCCATCCAGGTGGTAGAATGTATCAGAATTTCATTTCTTTATAAGGCTGAATAACACTCTGTTGTTTGGGCATACCACATGTTGTTTATTCCTTAATGCATTGGTGGAAATTTGTGTTGTCTCTGCCTTTTGACTATTGTGAACAGTGCTATTGTGAGTGTTCATGTATAATTTTAAAAAAAAATCTGTTCTCAATTCTTTTGAATATATACCTAGGAATAGAATTGCTGGGTTATTTGGTAGAATCACTAAACTGTTTTTCCACAATAGCTGAACAGATTTACATTTTCACCAGAAATTTATGAGGTGCCAACTTCTCCACATTCTCATCAACAATTATTTTCCATTTTTTGATTACATCTATTCTAATATGTATGAAGTAATTTCTCATAGCTGTTTTGATATGCTTTTCCCTAATAATGAACACATTTCATTTCCTTCTTGGCCATATGTATATCTGATTTAGAGAGATGTCTATCAAAGTTTTTTGTTCATTTTTAAATTGAGTTTTTTGTCTTTTGTTGTTGAGTTCTAAGAGTTTTATATATATATGTCTAAATATGTATAAGTATATATAAACATGTATAGATATATAAATATGTAAATAAATAAAATAAATAATATAAAAATATAAATACATATACATTCTGGATACTAATCTTTATTAGATATATGATTTGAAACATTTTCTCCCATTTCATGTGTTGCCTTTCTCTCTCTCAACAGTGTCCTTTAATGGACAATTTTTTATTTTATTTTGTTGGTATTCACTTTATTTATTTTTGCTTTTGTTGCTTATGCTTTTGGATTCATATATTTAAAAGAACTATTGCTATATCCAATGTCATAGATATTTACCACTACATTTTCTTCTAGCAGTTTTATAGTTTTAATTCTTACATGGAGGCCTTTGGGCCCTTTTTAGTTAATTTTTATATATGGTTTGAAGTAAAGATCAAATTCCACAATTTTGCACATGGGTCTCCAATTGCCCCAGCACCAGCAATTGAAGAGAGTACTCTTTCCTCAATGCATGTATTTGGTATACTTTCTGAAAGTGAGTTATCCATAGATATATGAGTTTATCTGGATTATCATTTCTGTTTTGTTGCTCTGTATGTTTAGTTTTACATTAGTGGCATACTCTTCATTACTGTAACTTTATAGTAAGTAGTACTATCAAGTTTTGTAAGCAAGATAGGTATTCATAGTAACTTTTGAAATAGGATAATGAGAGTCTTCAACTTAATTCTTATTTTTCAAGATTATTTTGACTATTCTGAGTCCCTTGAATTTTAGATTACCATTTTCATTTCTACAAAAAGAGTCTTTGGACTATGGATAAGAATTCTATTGAAACTGGAGATTAATTTGGGGCATCTTAACAGTATTAACTATTTCTTTTTATTATTATTAAATCATAGCTGTGTACATTAATGCAATCATGGGGCACCATACACTGGTTTTATAAACAATTTGACATATTTTCATCACACTGTTTAACATAGCCTTCCTGGCATTTTCTTAGTTATTGTGTTAAGACATTTATATTCTACATTTAGTAAGTTGAACACGTACCATTGTAAGATGCACCATAGGTGTGGTCCTACCAATTACCCTCCCTCCAACCTCCATCCTCTCCTCTCCCTTTCCCCATATTCCTAGGTTATAATTGGGTTATAGCTTTCAAGCAGCTAAGGTGCCAGCCACATACACCTGAGCTGGTGGGTTCAAATCCAGCCCAGGCCCGCCAAACCACAATGACAGCTGCAACCAAGAAATAGCCAAGCATTGTGGTGAGTGCCTGTAGTCCCAGCTACTTGGGAGGCTGAGGCAAGAGAATTGCTTGAGCCCAGGAGTTGAAGTTTGCTGTGAGCTGTGATGCTACAGCTCTCTACCCAGAGTGAAAGCTGGAGGCTCTGTCTCAAAAAATAAAAATAAAAATAAATAAATAAAAAATAGGGATACTGCTAACCTCATAGAATGGGTTAAGAAGTGACTTTTTCCGGAGGCGGAGCAAGATGGCAGCGGAGTAACAGCTTCCTTGCATCTGGGCACCATGAGTCTGGGGAGATAGGACTCCAGTCATCTCTGGCTGGTGGGATCTGCCTATCATCACCCCTGTGAGGATACAGGGAGTCAGTGAGAGACTTCTGGACCCCAAGAGGAGGACTAAAACAGTGGAAAAACGGCAAGTGGTCACGTGTGTTCAATCCGTCTAAACTTGCCCGCAACTGTAAGTTCAGTAGCAGCGAGACTGCAAACCAGAAAGGCCTTACCTATGAACTGTTTTGGTGTCTTTGGACTTGGCACTCAGTTGAACTGCCTTGGGGAGAGCCTGAGCGGGAGTGTGGAGAACTTTGGCCTTTGTCTAGGGCCCCAGTCTGAGCCGCTGAGCCAGACGGAGCTAATAGTGTTTGGCTGTGGGTCACAGGGAGCCACTGTGAGCCATCTGCCCTGGCAAGCTCCGCCCTCAGGGTCACAGAGCTAGAATCGGGTTGGAGCTGGTAACCCAGTGACCAAGTAGCCTAAGGGTGGGGTCTGAGCCGCCTTGCAGCCCTAACCCTCAGGGGCAGAGTGAGACCGGTTTTCGCACACTGGGTAAGTGGATAGCCACTTCAGCAGTGATTCCAGCGACAAGCACTTTCCTGGGAAAGCTTCTGCTCAGCAAGTTTACAAGTTCAAAGTGCCTTTTAAGTGGGCTGAAGAGAGATTTAGGGTGTCTACCTGCTGGGGTTTGAGAAATCAGCAGCCTCCAGTCATATCAGAACTGTGATTAACATCTCATACCCCAGAAGACCATGTGTTGCCCAGACAATATTCAATAACATATACATACTACTTTGTTTTTGGTTGTGTTTTTTTTTTTTTTTGGTTTGGTTGTTTTTTTTGTTTATTTTGATGTTGTTGATGTTGTTCTGTTTTTTAACTTCAACCTTTTCCATATAGATCCTTTTTCTTTCTCAATTTTTCTAGTTTAATTATAATTTCCCACTGCTGCCTTCTTCAATAACTAGAATTTCATTTTTGCTAGTGTTTCTACCGCTATTGTTTGGTTTTCCACCCAATTTTATCCCGTAAAGTTTTCTGTTTGCTTGTTTTGGTTTGATTTATAGCATTTTTGTCTTTCCTCGCTACTTGGTGGAGGTGGGGTACTGTGTCTGATCAGGTTAGCAAAGAGCTGCTGACCTCAAGGGAACCACCCAACTGGATACCCCCAGAAGGTGGGCTTTTTTTTAAGTTTGTGTCAAAGTACCCTACTGTACACCTATATTGCTCTGTCTCCCTCTTTCTGTGCCTCTCTTCTTTTTGTCAATATTCCTTTTACCCATCCCCTCTCCTTTCTCTATTTTTCTTTGTTTTTCTTATCACTCGGTCCTCCTTTCTTTCATCCCTTTTTTGCACTTCACCCTTCTCACCCTTCTGGTTCTGTAACCCTTAGTCCACAGGCACGAGAACTTAAAGAGCAAGAGGAAGTGAAAGGAAAATTAGGCCAAGGAAACAGATAAAAGAAATCACTCATGAGGAAGAATCAAAAGAAACTCCAAGCAACATGAAGAACCAGTCCAGACCAACCCCGCCAAGGGACCATGAGGTAGCTACTGCAGAGGATTCCACCTCTAAAGATATGTTAGGAATGACAGAAAGGGAATTTAGAATGCACATGTTGAAAACAATGAAAGAAATGACGGAAACAATGAAAGAAACTGCTAATAAAGTGGAAAATAACCAAAAGGAAATTCAAAAACAGAATCAAATAAGAGATGAATGATATGAAGAATATAAAAAGGATATAGCAGAGCTGAAGGAAATGAAACAATTAGGGAACTTAAGACGCAATGGAAAGTATCAGCAACAGGTTAGACCATGCAGAAGAAAGAATTTCAGAGGTAGAAGACAAAGTTCTTGAGATAACTCAGATAGTAAAAGAGGCAGAAAAGAAGAGAGAGAAAGCAGAACGTTCACTGTCAGAATTATGGGACTTTATGAAGCGTTCCAACATACGAGTTATAGGAATTCCAGAAGGGGAAGAAGAATGCCCCAGAGGAATTGAAGCCATACTAGAGAATATTATAAAAGAAAATTTCCCAAATATCACCAAAGATTCTGACACACTGCTTTCAGAGGGCTATCGGACCCCAGGTCCCCTCAACTCTAACCGAGCTTCTCCAAGACACATTGTGATGAACCTGTCCAAAGTCAAGACAAAAGAAAAGATTCTGCAAGCTGCCAGGAGTAAGCGCCAGTTGACCTACAGGGACAAATCCATCAGAGTGACCACAGACTTCTCTAATGAAACTTTCCAAGCAAGAAGACAATGGTCATTTGACTTTAATGCACTTAAACAGAACAATTTCAAGCCCAGAATTTTGTACCCTGCTAAGCTAAGCTTCAAAATTGACAGAGAAATAAAATCATTTACAGATATACAAACATTGAGGAAATTTGCCACAACAAAACCAGCTGCACAGGAAATACTTCAACCTGTTCTGCACACTGACCACCACAATGGATCAGCAGCAAAGTAAGAACTCAGAAATTAAAGGACAGAACCTAACCTCCACACTGATGCAAAAGATAAAACTAAGCAATGGACTCTCACAAAATAAGACGAATAGAATACTACCACAATTATCAATTATCTCAATAAATGTTAATGGCTTGAATTCCCCACTGAAGAGACATAGATTGGCTGACTGGATTAAAAAACACAAGCCATCCATTTGCTGTCTGCAAGAAACACACCTGGCTTCAAAAGACAAATTAAAACTCCGAGTCAAGGGTTGGAAGACAATTTTTCAGGCAAATGGAATTCAGAAGAAAAGAGGAGTTGCAATCTTACTTTCAGATACATATGGATTTAAAGCAACTAAAGTCAAAAAAGACAAAGATGGTCACTTTATATTGGTCAAGGGAAAAATACAACAAGAAGACATTTCAATTCTAAATATTTATGCACCCAATTTAAATGCTCCCAGATTCTTGAAACACACCTTACTCAGTCTGAGCAATATGATATCTGATAATACCATCATAACAGGGGACTTTAACACTCCTCTTACAGAGCTGGACAGATCCTCTAAACAGAAATTAAACAAAGATATCATAGATTTAAATGAGACCCTAGAACAACTGTGCTTGATAGACGCACATAGAACACTCCACCCCAAAGATAAAGAATATACATTCTTCTCATCACCCCATGGAACGTTCTCCAAAATTGATCATATCCTGGAACACAAAACAAATATCAACAGAATCAAAAGAATTGAAATTTAAGCTTGTATCTTCTCAGACCATAAGGCACTAAAGGTGGAACTCAACTGTAACAAAGATGCTCGACCCCAACGAAAGGCATGGAAATTAAACAATCTTCTCTTGAATAACATATGGGTGCAGGAAGAAATGAAACATGAAATCATTAACTTCCTTGAGCATAACAACAATGAAGACACAAGCTACCAAAACCTGTGGGATACTGCAAAAGCAGTTTTGAGAGGAAAATTCATCACTTTAGATGCCTACATTCGAACAACAGAAAGAGAGCACATCAACAATCTCACAAGAGATCTTATGGAATTGGAAAAAGAAGAACAATCTAAGCATAAACTCAGTAGAAGAAAAGAAATCTCCAAAATCAAATCAGAGATCAATGAAATTGAAAACAAAAGAATCATTCAGAAAATTAATGAAACAAGGAGTAGGTTTTTTGAAAAAATAAATAAAATAGATAAGCCATTGGCCAGACTAACGAGGAATAGAAAAGTAAAATCTCTAGTAACCTCAATCAAAAATGATAAAGGGGAAATAACATCTGATCCCACAGAGATACAAGAGATCATCTCTGAATACTACCAGAAACTCTATGCCCAGAAATTTGACAACGTGAAGGAAATGGATAAATATTTGGAATCACACCCTCTCCCTAGACTCAGCCAGGAAGAAATAGAGCTCCTGAACAGACCAATTTCAAGCACTGAGATCAAAGAAACAATGAAAAATCTTCCAACCAAAAAATGCCCTGGTCCAGATGGCTTCACACCAGAATTCTATCAAACCTTCAAGGAAGAGCTTATTCCTGTACTGCAGAAATTATTCCAAAAAATTGAGGAAGAAGGAGTCTTCCCCAACACATTCTATGAAGCAAACATCACCCTGATACCAAAACCAGGAAAAGACCCAAACAAAAAGGAGAATTTCAGACCAATCTCACTCATGAATATGGATGCAAACATTCTCAACAAAATCCTAGCCAATAGATTACAGCTTATCATCAAAAAAGTCATTCATCATGATCAAGTAGGCTTCATCCCAGGGATGCAAGGCTGGTTTAACATACGCAAGTCCATAAACGTTATCCACCATATTAACAGAGGCAAAAATAAAGATCACATGATCCTCTCAATAGATGCAGAAAAAGCATTTGATACAATCCAGCATCCTTTTCTAATTAGAACACTGAAGAGTATAGGCATAGGTGGCACATTTCTAAAACTGATTGAAGCTATCTATGACAAATGCACAGCTAATATTTTACTGAATGGAGTAAAACTGAAAGCTTTTCCTCTTAGAACTGGAACCAGACAAGGTTGTCCCTTGTCACCTTTACTATTCAACATAGTGCTGGAAGTTCTAGCCAATACAATTAGGCAAGACAAGGAAATAAAGGGAATCCAAATGGGAGCAGAGGAGGTCAAACTCTCCCTCTTTGCTGACGACATGATCTTATACTTAGAGAACCCCAAAGACTCAACCACAAGACTCCTAGAAGTCATCAAAAAATACAGTAATGTCTCAGGATATAAAATCAATGTTCAGTAGCCTTTGTATACACCAATAACAGTCAAGATGAGAAGCTAATTAAGGACACAACTCCCTTCACCATAGTTTCAAAGAAAATGAAATACCTAGGAATATACCTAACAAAGGAGGTGAAGGACCTCTATAAAGAAAACTATGAAATCCTCAGAAAGGAAATAGCAGAGGATATTAACAAATGGAAGAACATACCATGCTCATGGAGGGGAAGAATTAACATTGTTAAAATGTCTATACTTCCCAAAGCAATCTACCTATTCAATGCCATTCCTATCAAAATACCAACATCATACTTTCAAGATTTGGAAAAAATGATTCTGCGTTTTGTATGGAACCGGAAAAAAACCCGTATAGCTAAGGCAGTTCTCTGTAACAAAAATAAAGCTGGGGGCATCAGCATACCAGATTTTAGTCTGTACTACAAAGCCAAAGTGGTCAAGACAGCATGGTACTGGCACAAAAACAGAAACAGAGACACTTGGAATCGAAGTGAAAACCAAGAAATGAAACTAACATCTTACAGCCATCTAATCTTCGATAAACCATACAAGAACATACCTTGGGGGAAAGACTCCGTATTCAATGAATGGTGTTGGGAGAACTGGATGTCTACATGTAAAAGACTGAAACTGGACCCACACCTTTCCCCACTCACAAAAATTGATTCAAGATGGATAAAGGACTTAAATTTAAGGCATGAAACAATAAAAATCCTCAAAGAAAGCATAGGAAAACATTGGAAGATATTGGCCTGGGGAAGGACTTCATGAAGAAGACTGCCATGGCAATTGCAACAACAAAAATAAACAAATGGGCCTTCATTAAACTGAAAAGCTTCTGTACAGCTAAGGAGACAATAACCAAAGCACAGAGACAACCTACACAATGGGAAAGGATATTTGCATATTTTCAATCAGACAAAAGCTTGATAACTAGGATCTATAGAGAACTCAAATTAATCCACATGAAAAAAGCCAACAATCCCTTATATCAATGGGCAAGAGACATGAATAGAACGTTTTCTAAAGATGACAGATGAATGGCTAACAAACACATGAAAAAATGTTCATCATCTCTATATATTAGAGAAATGCAAATCAAAACAACCCTGAGATATCATCTAACCCCAGTGAGAATGGCCCACGTCACAAAATCTCAAAACTGCAGATGCTGGCGTGGATGTGGAAGAAGGGAACACTTTTACACTGCTGGTGGGACTGCAAACTAGTACAACCTTTCTGGAAGGAAGTATGGAGAAACCTGAAAGCACTCAAGCTAGACCTCCCATTTGATCCTGCAATCCCATTACTGGGCATCTACCCACAAGGAAAAAAATCCTTTTATTATAAGGACACTTGTACTAGAGTGTTTATTGTAGCTCAATTTACAATCGCCAAAATGTAGAAACAGCCTAAATGCCCACCGACCGAGGAATGGATTAGCAAGCTGTGGTATATGTATACCATGAAATACTATTCAGCTATTAAAAAAAATGGAGAATTTACATCCTTTTTTTTTTTTTTTTTTGTAGAGACAGAGTCTCACTTTATGGCCCTCGGTAGAGTGCCATGACATCACACAGCTCACAGCAACCTCCAACTCCTGGGCTTAAGTGATTCTCTTGCCTCAGCCTCCCGAGTAGATGGGACTACAGGCACCCGCCACAACGCCCAGCTATTTTTTTTTGGTTGCAGTTCAGCCTGGGCTGGGTTTGAACCCGCCACCCTCAGTATATGGGGCTGGCGCTTTACCGACTGAGCCACAGGCGCCGCCCTGAGACTTTACATCCTTCGTATTAACCTGGATGGAAGTGGAAGACATTATTCTTAGTAAAGCATCACAAGAATGGAGAAGCATGAATCCTACATACTCAATTTTGATATGAGGACAATTAATGACAATTAAGGTTATGAGGGGGGGAAAGCAGAAAGAGGGATGGAGGGAGAGGGGTGGGGCCTTGGTGTGCGTCGCACTTTATGGGGGCAAGACATGATTGCAAGAGGGACTTTACCTAACAATTGCAATCAGTGTAACCTGGCTTATTGTACCCTCAATGAATCCCCAACAATAAAAAAAAGAAAAAGAAAAAAAAAAGATGTGATTTTTTTCCTCCTGTTTTATTCAGAAGATTTCAGAAAAATTGGTGTCAATTATTCTTTAAATGTTTGGTAAAACTCACCAATGAACACTTAATGATCCTGAACTTTTTATGGGGGGGTATTTTGCATAGCATTCATTTGTGTATCTTCAGTTATTATAGGTATATTCATATTTTCTATTTTTGCATGAGTTTTGGTAGTTTGTGATGTTATAGGAATATGTCTATTTCATCAAAGTTATCTGATTCATTGGCATGTAATTGTTCATAGTATATTCTCTTATAAAATTTTTACTTCTAAGTCAGTTGTAATGCTTCCACTTTTATTTCAAATTTTAGTTATGAAAATCTATGCATTTCTTCATCATTGTAGCTAAAAGCTTGCACTTTTATTGATCTTTGCAAAGAACTAACTTCTGGTTTTATTATTTTTCTATTCTCTATTTTTTTAAACTGTTCTCTAATCTTTATTATTTCATTCCCTCTGTTCGCTTTAGGTCTAGTTACATTCTCTTTTTTCTAGTTCTTTGAATTATAGAATTAGGTTGTTTAATTGAGATCTTTCTTCTTACTTAATGAAGGCATTCACAGTTGTAAGTTTCCCCTTGAGTACTGCTTTCACTGCATCCCCAAAGTGTTCCTATTTTGTGGTTTTGTGTTATATTCTGTTTTTCTTTTGATTTTGTCTATGAGCCACTGGTTATTTAAAAGTAGTGTTTCATTTTTATATATTTGTGATTTTAGCTTTTGTTATTGATGCTTAGTTCCATTCCGCTGTGTTTGCAGAATAAACTATATGGTTTCTGCCTGTTTAATTTTACCAAGACTTGTTTTGTCCTTTTCAAAAAACCAACTTTTTGATTTAGTGATCTGTTGTATAATTCTTTTGTTTTCAATTTCATTTAATTCTGCTCTAATTTTGGTTATTTCTTTTCCTTTACTGGGTTTGGGGTTGGAATGTCCTTCCTTTTCCAGTTTCCTGAGATGTCCCATTAACTTGTTGACTTCTTCTCTTTCCGTTCTCTTGAGGAAGGCTTGCAGTGCTATAAATTTCACTCTTAGGACTGCCTTTGCGGTATCCCAGAGATTCTGATAATTCATGTCTTCATTGTCGTTTTTTTCCAAAAATTTGGCAATTTCCTTCTTAATCTCATCTTTGACCCAGCTATCATTCAGCATAAGGTTATTTAACTTCCATGTTTTTGTATGAGTATGCAGATTCCTGTTGTTACTTAGTTCAACTTTTATTCCATGGTGGTCCGAGAAGATGCAAGGAATAATTACTATACCTTTAAATTTACTGAGGTTAGACTCGTGACCTAAGACGTGATTGATTTTGGAGTATGTTCTGTGGGCTGATGAGAAGTATGTGTATTCAGTTTTGTTGGGATGAAATGTTCTGTAGATGTCTGCTAAATCCAAATGTTGGATGGTTAGGTTTAAATATAAAATTTCTTTGCTCAGCTTCTTATTGGAGGATCGATCCAACATTGCCAAAGGAGTGTTGAAATCTCCAATTATTATGGAGCTGGAAGAAATCAAGTTGCTCATGTCTGTTAGAGTTTTTCTTATAAATTGAGGTGCATTCTGGTTGGGTGCATAGATATTAATAATTGAGATCTCATCATATTGAGTATTACCCTTAACAAATATGAAGTGACCATTCTTATCCTTCCTAACTTTTGTTGGTTTAAAGCCTATTGTATCTGCAAATAAAATTGCAACACCTACTTTTTTCTGATTACCATTTGCCTGAAATATGGATGACCATCCTTTCACCCTGAGTCTATATTTGTCTTTTAATTTAAGATGTGACTCTTGTATGCACCAAATATCTGGTCTGAGTTTTTGTATCCAGTCAGATAACCTGTGCCTCTTTAGAGGACAGCTTAAGCCATTCACATTAATGGAGAATATTGATAAGTCTGGTAAAATTTTGGGTATCAAGTTTTTCGAAAGTGCAGTGGACATTTTTAATCCTTTTGCCAGTGTGGAAGTTGGAGTTTGATCAAAAGGTTCTGAGTGAGTTTACTTTTGTGGTAGAGGATTGGGCTGGTCATTATGGAGGATAGGTCTGAGAATATCCTGAAGAGCTGGTTTGGTTATGGCAAATTTCTTCAACATATGAATGTCAGTAAAGTATTTAATTTCTCCATCATAAATGAAATTCAGTTTAGCTGGATACAGGATCCGGGGTTGAAAGTTATTTTGCCTTAGGAGATTAAAAGTCGATGACCACCCTCTTCTGCCTTGAAAATTTTCAGGAGAGAGATCTGCAGTCATTCTAATATTCTTCCCTTTGTAGGTAATGGCTTTCTTATGTCTGGCTGCTTTGAGCATTTTCTCCTTCATGTTAACTTTAGTGAAGTTAATTATGACATGCCTGGGGGATGTCTTATTGGGATTGAGTCTTGCTGGGGTTCTGAAACTGTCTGCTATCTGAATTTCAGAATCTCTTGGCATGTCTGTAAAATTCTCTTTCATAATTTCATGGAGAAGGGCCTCTGTGCCTAGCAAGGCCACTTCATCAGATTCAGGGATTCCAATGAGTCAGATATTACCCTTCTTCAAATTATCCCAGAGCTCTCTGAGAGAATGATTTGTTTTTGTTCTCCATTTCTCTTCCTCTTTGAGAGTTTAAGAGCATTCAAAGGCTTTGTCTTCAATGTCAGAAATCCTTTCTTCTGCTTGCTCCACTCTGTTACTAAGGGATTCTACTGTATTTTTCAGATCTTTGAGGGCTGCAAATTCTTGCTTCAGTGTGTCAAAATCCTTGGTGGTGTTTTCTTTAAATTCATTAAATTCTTGAGACTACTTTTGAATTTCTCCTCGAATTTCTAATTCCAACTTTTGAATTGCTCGTTGAATTTCTAATTCCTAATTTTCCTCCATTCTATTAATCTTGTTTGCAATCCAAATTCTCAATTTGATTTCTCACATTTTGGCCAGCTGTTTATGGAAGGGATCTTCAGTTACATCTGTCATATCTTTCCATGGGGGGGGGTCTATCTATTCTGGTTATTCATGTTACCAGAGTTTTTCTGCTGATTCCACGCCATGATTGTTTTACACCATTTGATTTTTCCCCTGGAGCATTGCCGAGGACCTGTACAGTGCTATGGCCTGAGAAACTGGGGACATGTTTGGTGTGGTGGGGCTACGTGGTTCTGTCTTGTTTTCAACTGGTCTCTGTTCGACCCTAGTGAAACAGTTACTCAGGGTTGAAGTCTCAGCTGTGAAGAAATACCAGGAATTAAGTCACCTCGCCCCACGCAGGCAACAATTGGAAAAGGAAAATCAAAACTTCCTACAACCACACACCCAGGGCACCACCTGAATATTCCTCGGGCGATTGGCTCAGTTCAAAAGGTCCAAATAAGTTGTCTCAGGTAAAACTTTGGCTGACCTAACCTACACAAAAAAGAGTAAAATCTCTAATCTCATCAATCAGAAATGACAAAGATGAAATAACAACAGACTCCCCAGAAATACAAAAAATCCTTAATGAATATTACAAGAAACTTTATTCTCAGAAATATGAAAATCTAAAGGAAATTGACCAATACTTGGAAGCACATCACCTTCCAAGACTTAGCCAGAATCAAGTGGAAATGTTGAACAGGCCCATATCAGGTTATGAAATAGAATCAACCATACAAAATCTCCCAAAAAAGAAAAGCCCAGGACCAGATGGCTTCACTTCAGAATTCTACCAAACCTTTAAAGAAGAATTAGTACCTATACTACTCAACCTGTTCCAAAATATAGAAAAAGAAGGAAGACTACCCAACACGTTCTATGAAGCAAACATCACCCTGATCCTCAAACCAGAAAAAGACCCTACAAGAAAACAAAATTATAGACCAATATCACTAATGAATATAGATGCAAAAACATTCAACAAGATGCTAACAAACAGAATCCAGCAACACATCACACAAATTATACATCATGACCAAGTCGGTTTTATCCCAGCGTCTCAAGTCTGGTTCAATATACGTAAATCTGTAAGTATAATTTAGCACATAAACAAATTAAAAAACAAAGACCATATTATTCTCTCAATTGATGCAGAAAAAGCTTTTGATAATATCCAGCATCCCTTCATGATCAGAACACTTAAGAAAATTGGTCTAGAAGGGACATTTCTTAAACTGATAGAGGCCATCCACAGCAAACCCACAGCCAATATGGTATCAAATAGAGTTAAATTGAAATCATTTCCACTCAGATCAGGAACCAGACAAGGCTGCCCATTGTCCCCAATGCTCTTTAACATTGCAATGGAAGTTTTAGTCACCACAATTAGCGAAGAAAAAGCAATCAAGGATATCCATATAGGGTCAGAAGAGATCAAACTTTCACTCTTCGCAGATGATATGGTTGTATATCTGGAAAACACCAGGGATTCTACTACAAAACTCTCAGAAGTGATCAAGGAATACAGCAGCATCTCAGGTTACAAAATCGACATTCATAAATAGGTAGCCTTTATATACACCAACAATAGTCAAGCTGAGAAAACAGTTAAGGACTCTATCCCATTCACAGTAGTGCCAAAGAAGATGAAATATTTGGCAGTTTATCTAACAAAGGACGTGAAAGATCTCTATATAGAGAACTATGAAACTTTAATAAAAGATTTGGTTGAAAATGTTGACAAATGGAAAAACATACCATGCTCATGGCTGGGAAGAATCAACATTGTTAAAATGTTCATACTACCCAAAGCAATATACAATTTTAATGCAATCCCTATTAAAGCTCCACTGTCATACT
The DNA here is from genome assembly GCF_027406575.1 of Nycticebus coucang. NCBI lineage: Eukaryota > Metazoa > Chordata > Mammalia > Primates > Lorisidae > Nycticebus > Nycticebus coucang. The sequence goes on along the minus strand of NC_069804.1, from coordinate 159,567,116 downwards.
TTAAAGATCTTGAAAAAATAATACTTCGTTTTATATGGAATCCAAAAAAAACCTTGAATAGCCAAGACATTACTCAGAAATAAAAACAAAGCAGGAGGAATCATGCTACCAGACCTCAGACTATACTACAAATCAATAGTGATCAAAACAGCATGGTACTGGAACAAAAACAGAGAAGTAGATGTCTGGAACAGAATAGAGAACCAAGAGATGAATCCAGCTACTTACCATTATTTGACCTTTGACAAGCCAATTAAAAACATTCAGTGGGGAAAAGATTCTCTGTTTAACAAATGGTGGTGGGTGAACTGGCTGGCAACCTGTAGAAGACTGAAACTGGACCCACACCTTTCACCATTAACTAAGATAGACTCTCACTGGATTAAAGATTTAAACTTAAGACATGAAACTATAAAAATACTAGAAGAGAGTTCAGGGAAAACCCTTGATGGAATTGGTCTGGGTGAGTATTTTATGAGGAGTACTCCGTGGGCAATTGAAGCAGCTTCAAAAATACACTACTGGGACCTGATCAAACTAAAAAGCTTCTGCACAGCCAAGAACATAGTAAATAAAGCAAGCAAACAGCCCTCAGAATGGGAGAAGATATTTGTAAGTTATGTCTCTGAGAAAGGTTTAATGAACAGAATCCACAGAGAACTGAAACGTATAAGCAAGAAAAGAACAAGTGATCCCATCGCAGGCTGGGCCAGGGACTTAAAGAGAAAATTCTCTGAAGAAGACAGGCACATGGCCCACAGACATATGAAAAAATGCTCATCATCTTTAATCATCAGAGAAATTCAAATCAAAACTACTTTGAGATATCATCTAACTCCAGTAAGATTAGCCCATATCACAAAATCCCAAGACTAGTGATGTTGGCGTGGATATGGAGAAAAGGGAATACTTCTACACTGCTGGTGGGCAAATTAATACATTCCTTTTGGAAAGATGTTTGGAGAACACTTAGAGATCTAAAAATAGATCTGGCATTGAATCCTATAATTCCTCTACTAGGCATATACCCAGAAGACCAAAAATCACATCATAACAAAGATATTTGTACCAGAATGTTTATTGCAACCTAATTCATAATTGCTAAGTCATGGAAAAAGCCCAAGTGCCCATCAATCCAGGGATGGATTAATAAATTGTGGTATACGTACACCACGGAATATTATGCAGCCTTAAAGAAAGATGGAGAATTACCTCTTTCATGTTTACATGGATGGAGCTGGAACATATTCTTCTTAGTAAAGTATCTCAAGAATGGAAGAAAAAGTATCCAATGTACTCAGCCCTATTATGAAACTAATTTATGGCTTTCACATGAAAGCTTAACCCAGTTATAACCTAAGAATAGTTGGAAGGGGGAAAGGGAATGGTGGGAGTGGGGAGGTTGCGGAGGGAGGGTGATTGGTGGGATTACACCTGCGGTGCATCTTACAAGGGTATATGTGAAACTTAGTAAATGTAGAGTGTAAATGTCTTAAGACAGTAACTAAGAAAATGCCAGGAAGGCTATGTTAACCAGTGTGATGCAAATGTGTCAAATGGTCTATAAAACCAGTGTGTGGTGCCCCATGATGGCATTAATGTACACTGCTATGATTTAATAATAAAAAACAAATAAAAAAAGACTTGTTTTGTGACTTAACCTATTTTTTATCCTAGAGACTGTTGCCTGTGCTCTTGACAATAGCAGTAGTCTGCTGTTATTGGGAGGAGTGCTCTGTATGTATCTGTGAGTTCTAATTGGTTTATAGTGTTCAATTGCTATTTGTTCCTTCAATTCTGTGAGTTCTTGATCCATATATTTTGTGGCCTCGTTGTTAGATGTGTTTACAATTATTATATATTAGTCATGGATTGACCTTTTATCAATATATAATCCTTCTTTGACTCTTATAATACTTTTTAGTTTAAAATCCTTTTTTCTTATTTTAGTATGGCTACCCCCACTCCCTTTTTGAAATTGTTTTCAGATATGCATTTTCTATCCTTTCATTTGCAACCTATTTGTGTTGCTGAATCTGATGCGAGTCTCTTGTAGAGAGTTAAATGGATCAATTAAAAAATCAGTCTTCTAATCTCTGTCTTGTACTAAAAATGTTTAATTTCCTTAGCATGTCATTATTTATAAGAAAGGACTTACTTCTGTCATTTTATTTGTTTCATATATGTCATCTTTTTGTTTTTCACTTTGTCGATTACTGCCTTTATTTGTTTAGTTGATTTGTTATAGTGTACTCTTTTATTCCCTTCTCGTTTCCTTTGGAGTATTTTTAGTGGTTTTCTTAGTTATTACCTTGAAGACTACAATTAACATCTTAAAGGGGCAACAAACCAGTTTGCATTAGGAACATTTTAGCTTCAATAGTATACAACAACTATGTTCCTACATATTGCCTCTCTGCCTTTATGTGCTATTATTGTTAAACATTACATCTTTATATGTTGTTGAAAACTTATTTACATATATGTTAATGAATGCTTTAAGCTTTCATCTTTCAAATCATGTAGAAAAAAAGAGGTGTTACAAACTTAAAACATAACTCTGGCTTTCATATTTTCTACATTGTTAACTTTACCAATGGTCTTCATTTGTCAGTATGCCTTCAAGTTACTGCCTAGAGTTCTTTTCTGACATATAGACTGCCTTTAGCATTTATTATATGGCAGGTCTACTAGCAATAAATTATCTCAGTTTTTGTTTATCTGGTAATATTTTAATTTCACCTCCATTTAACACATTTTTATTTATTTATTTTTAACTTTTTAAGAATTTTTTATTAATTTTTCATGAGGTTATTTTTTTAATTTCAGATTAATATGAGGGTACACACAATTATGTTACACTGCTTGTGATTGTAAGGTAAAGTCCAAGTTTTGCTTGAGTTCTTCATTAAATATGTTTTTCTCTCAAGTGGGCTTATGGTGGTAGTTAACCTACTAGTTTCAATTTGGCATTGAGTACAGGGGATGCTTGATTTTCCATTCTTGGGATGCTTTACTAAGGAGAATGTTCTCCACATCCTTCCAGGCAAAAACAAAAGATATTAAGTCTACATCTTTTTTGTGGATGAAAAGTATTCTATGGTATACATATATCATAGTTTATTAATCTACGGGTTGGTGATCACTTGGGTTCTTCCCACATCTTTGTAATTGTGAACTGAGCTGCAATAAACAGCTCAATTTAATGAAGGACTCAAGCTAAACTTGGAATGCAAATGTCCTTATGTAAAATGATTTCTTTTCTTCTGGATACATACCTAGTAATGTGGTTGTGGGATCAAATGGGTGGTCTAATTTTAATACTTTGAGGATTCTCTATGCTTCTTTCCAAAAAGACTATACTAGTTTGCAATTCCACCCACAGGGCATCAGTGTATGCCCCTGTCTGCACCCCTAACAGCATATGCAGCTTTGGGATCTTGAGATGTAGGCCATTCTCACCAGTGTTAGGTAATATCTCAGGGTGGATTTTATTAGGATTTCTCTGAAGATTAGGGGTGATGGGCATTTTTTCATGTGTTTTTTTGGCCATTGCTCTGTCCTCTTGGACCTTTTTGGGAAAAGGTTCTGTTCATATCTGTTGCCCAATGCTTAATGGGGTTGTTTGTTCTTTTTTTATTGATTTACTTGAATTATTTGTATATTCTGATTATTAGCCCTTTTTCAGATTTGTAAAATTTGAATATCTTCTCCCATTCTGAAAGATGTCTATTTGCTTTGTTGATTGTGTCCTTTGATATGCAGAAGCTTTTTAACTTCATCATGTTCCATTTAATTATTTTTGTTGTTGCTTTACTTGCCAATGGGATCTTCTTATAAATTCTTTCCCAAGACTAATATCATTAAGAGTTTTCCCCATACTTCCTTCTAGAGTTTTTTTTTTTTTTGGGGGGGGGAGGGTTCTGATTTTACTCTTTTTTATTAAATCATAAATACATAGATCATGTATACATTAATGCATGTATGGGGTACAATGTGCTGATTTCATATAGAATTAGGAGTGTTTACATCACACTGGTTAATATAAACCTCATCTCATTTAATTATTGTGTTAAGACATTTATATTCTATACTTAATAAATCTGACAAGTACCCTTGCATTATGCACCATAGGTGTGATTCCACCATTCACCCTCCCTCGATCTGACTTCCTCTCTCCCCTCCTATCCCCACTCCTTCCTTCATCCTGGGCCATAGTTGTGATCTATTCTTCATATGAAAGTGTGAGTGATTGTAAATTGGTTTCATAATGGTACTGAGTACATTGGATATTTTTTCTTCCTTTCTTGAGATACTTTACTAAGTAGGATATATTCCAGCTCCATCCATGTAAACGTAAAAGAGGTAAAGTCTCCATCTTTTTTTGAGGCTGCGTAATATTTCATAGTATACATATACCACAATTAATTTTTTTAATATTTATTACTTTATTTATTATTAATATTTACTGAGTAATTACTAAATGCCAGGCTCTTTGCTAAGCATTTTACTTTTATCTCAATAAATAAATCCTCATGGATTCTCTCACTCTACCCATTTTACAGAGGAGGAAAATGAAGCTTAGAGAGGTAAAATTACTTGTCATGTGGTCAAAGAGTGAGGGAGCAGGGATGAGAAGCCAGACAAGCTGACTCAAGGCCTGTGTGCAAGGGACAGGGGCCAGCAAGCTCCCCCAAAGGGCAGGGGCTCCTCCCTTTGTTCTCCATACTTCTCTGTGCCTCTTGTATTTTTTTTTTATCATTAAATCATAGCTGTGTACATCAATGCGATCATGGGACACCATACACTGGTTTTATAGACCGTTTGACACATTTTCATCACACTGGTTAACATAGCCTTCCTGGCATTTTCTTAGTTATTGTGTTAAGACATTTATAATCTACATTTAGTAAATTTCACATGTACCCTTGTAAGATGTACCACAGGTGTAATCCCACCAATCACCCTCCCCATATACCACAATTTATTAATCCATTCATGGGTTGATGGACACTTGGTCTTCTTCCATGACTTGGCTATTATGAATTGAGCTGCAATGAACAATCTGGTACAAATATCTTTGTTATAAAGTGATTTTTGGTTTTTTGGATATACACCTAGTGGAGGAATTACAGGCTCAAGTGGCAGGTCGACATTTGGACCCCTGAGTGTTCTCCAAACTTCTTTCCAAAAGGAACGTACTAGCTTACATTCCCACCAGCAGTGCAGCAGTGTTCCCTTTTCTTCACATTCATGCCAACATCTAGAGTTTTTATGGTTTCATGTCTTAGGTTTAATTCTTTTATCCAGCATGAGTTAATTTTTGTAAGTGGTGAGAGGTGTGGGTGCAGTTTCAGTATTTTACATGCAGCTAACCAGTTCTCTTAGCACCATTTATTAAATAGAAATTCTTTTCCCCAGCATATGCTTTTGTTTGATTTATCAAAGGTCAGATGGCAATATGAGCCTGGTGCGTCTCCAGTACTATATTCTGTTCCATAGATCTATGGTCTCTATTTTTATGTCAATACTATTCTGTTTGGATCATTACAGACTTGTAGGATAACCTGAAGTCTGGTAATATGATCCCTCATGATTGATATTTATTTTGTGGAATTACATTGGCTATTCAAGATTTTTCTGGTTCCATACAAAATGAAGAACTATTTTTTTCAAGTTCTCCAAAGAATAATGTTGGTGATTTAATGAGTATTGCATTTAAATATATAGATCACTTTGTATAGTACCAGGGGTCCTCAAACTTTTTAAACAGGGGGCCAGTTCACTGTTCATCAGACCGTTGGAGGGATGGACTATAGTTAAAAAAAAAAAAAAAAACTATGAACAAATTCCTATGCACACTGCCCATATCCTATTTTGAAGTAAAAAAAACAAAACAGGAACAAATACAATCACACTGCCTCATGTGGCCCGCGGGCCGCAGTTTGAGGACCCCTGCATGGCAGGGTTGATTCTTCCTAGCCATGAGCATGGTATGTCTTACTTTTGTTAATTCAGCTATTTCTTTTCTGAAGAATTTATAATTCTCTCTATAGAGATATTTCACATCTTTTGCTAAGTATATTCCAAGAAATTTCATTTTCTTTGAAGCTACAGTGACGGGTATTGCGACTTTCATTTTGTTCTCACTTTGACTATTGTTGGCATATATGAAGACTACTGATGTGTGATTTTATATTCCAAGATGCTACTGTATTTTTTGATTACTTTCAGAAGTCTTGTTGCTGAGTCCTTTGGGATTTTATAAGATCATATCATCAGCAAAAAAGTGAAAGTGTCACTTCCTCTGCCCCCATTTTGTTACCCTTGATATCTTTCTCTTGCCTGATTTCATTGGCTAGGACTTCCAGCACTAAGTTGAATAGTAGTGGCAATAGTGGACATCCTTGTCTGATTCCAGTTCTAAGTGGAAATGTTTTAGTTTTTTCCATTCATATGATACTGGCTGTCTTTTGTTGTAGATGGCTTCTATTGGTTTAAGAAATGTCCCATCTATACCTATTATCTTGAGTGTTCTTTTCAGAAAAGGATGCTGAAATTTTGTCAAATGCTTTTTCTGTATCTATTAAGAGGATCATATGGTCTTTGTTTTTGCTTTTGTTTAGGTGGTGAATTATGTTTATGGATTTGCATATGGTGAACCAGCCTTGCATCCCTGGGATGAAGCCCACCTGGTCATGATGTATCATTTTTTTGGTGTGTAGTTGAATTGTATTTGCTAAGGTTTTGAGTATCTTTGCATCAATATTCATTAATATATTAGTCTGTAGTTTTCTTTTTTTGTTGAGTTCTTTCCTGCTTTTGGTATCAAGGTGATATTTGCTTTGTAGAAGGAGTAGGGGAGGGTTCCTTCCTTTTCAGTGTTTTGGAATAGGTTCTGAAATATAGGTATGAGTTCTTGGAATGTTTGGTAGAGTGCTAGTATAAAACTGCCTGGTTCTGGACTTTTTTTGTTGGAAACTTTTTTATTGTTGCTGCAGTTTTGGTGCTTGATATTGGTCTGTTCAAGGTTTCTAGTTCTTCCTTCTTAAGTGTAGAGAGGTAGAGTGATTCCAGGTATTGGTCCATTTCCTCTATGTTTTCAAATTTCTGGGTATAGCATTTCTTGTAATATTCAGTGACGATCTTTTGTATCTCTGTTGTATCTTTTGTTATATCCTCTTTTTTGTTTCTGATTGAAGTTATTAGAGATCTTTTCTGTTTCTAGGTGATCTGGCTAATGGTTTATTATTTTATTTATCTTTTCAAAGATCCAACTTTTTGTTTTGTCAATCTGCTGAATAGACATTTTATTCTTGATTTCATTTAGTTCTGATGTAATTTTGGATATTTCTTTCTTCTGCTATGTTTAGGATTGGATTGTTCTTAATTTTTTAAGTTCTTTGAGATAATTCATTAGATTGCTGATTTGCGTTCCTCCTGTTTTCTGGATGTCGTTATTTAACTTGATAAATTTGCTCTTAGGACTGCTTTTGCAGTATTCTATAAGTTTTTTTATTTTTATCTCCTTTTTATTTATTTATTTTTATTAAGTCATTTCTACATAGATCATAAATACATTTATGCCATTATGGGATTCAATGTGTTGATTATTTGTACAAATTGGAGTGCTTACATCCTACTAAACAACATAGCCTTCACCTCTTTTACCCAATTACAGGATTAAGACATTTGTGTTCTACACCTGATAGATCTAACTTCTATTTGCAATATGCTCCATAGGTGTGATCCCCCTACCAGCCCTCCCTCTATTGACCCACCCTCCTCCCTTTCCCTCTTTCCCACTTTCCCTCCTTCATCGTAGGCTATAGTTGTGTTTCATTAATCATATGCTTGTGTGAGTGATTGTAAATTGGTTTCACAGTAGTACTGAGTACATTGGATTTTTTTTCCCATTCCTGAGATACTCTACTAAGAATAATATTTTCCAGCTCCATCCATGTAAACATAAAAGAGGTAAAGTCTTCATTTTTTTAATGCTGCATAGTATTCCATGGTATACATATACCACAATTTATTAAAGGACCAAAAATCATTTGGCAATAAAAATACTTGCACCAGATTGTTCATTGCAGCTCAATTCATAATTGCCAAGTCATGGAAGAAGCCCAAGTGCCCATTGACCCATGAATGGATTATTCTACAAGTTTTGATACCTTATGGTTTTGTTTTGCCCAAGATATATAATGATTTTGTTTTTTATCCTCCTTGACTTAGCTGTTATTCAGCAGAAGGTGGTATAGATTCCATGACTATGTGTAGGGATGAAGGATTCTCAAGTTGGAATTGAGTTCTACTTTTATTCCATTGTAGTCTGTAAAGCTACAAGGTATAATTTCTATTCCTTTAAATTTATTGAAGTTTGCTTTTCATCTTAGGATATGATCAATTTTGGAGTATGGCCCATGAGCTAATAAGAAGAATATATCCTCAATTATATTGGGGTGAAATGTTCTGTATATATTTGTTAAGCCCATTTGCTCTAAAGTCATGTTTGAGTCAGTCACGTATTTGTTTAGTTTCTGTTTGGAGGATTTTTCCAGTTCTGTCAGTGGGATGTTGAAGTCCCTGGCTATTACAGTGTTGTAGATTATCATATTGTTCAGACCAAGTAGGTTTCATTTTCTAAATCTGGGAGCATTTAAATTTGGTGCATAAGTATTTAGGATTGAAATATCTTCTTGTTCTATTGTTCCCTTGACTGGTATATAGTGTCCATCTTTGTCTTTCTTTGCCTTTTTGCTTTAAGTCTGATTGTATCTGTAAATAGGATTGTGACTCATGATTTTTTTTATATTTCCATTTGCCTAAAGTGTTGTTTTCTAATCCTTTACCCCAAGTCTTGGTTTGTCCTTTTGGCTTGTGCTTTTTTCAGGCCTGACTCCATAAATAGGCTCTCCGGCTGGGTGGGGCCACTTCAGCCTCTCTCTGGCAGGGCTCCACCCAGAAACTGGAATGAGACCTTTAACCCCCACCACAACAGCTAATTGGTCTGTATTTGTGAAGCCTGAGGGCAAGCTTGCCTAACCCTGCCCCATCCAGTTGCACTCCCCTACCCACCCTGGTTGCAGCAGAGATTAAGAACTCATCTGTGAACTTCAGGGCCTCACCCACAACCTGCGCATTTGTGTGCTTCTCCTGAGGAACTGGAGCCAGTTCAGGAACCAGAAACAGTGCTGTAGCTTCTTCCTTCCCATAGGTGCCATCTGCTGTCAGGGAGGTTCACAAAACATAGCCACAAACTTCCTTGCTTCTCCCCCCCATGTTGGTGGTCATAGATATTAAGAAGAAAACTCCTAGGAGCTACAGGGTCCCTCCCAAAGTTTGGGATACTCAAGTTTTCCACCAAGGTCATCAGAGTCTACCCTGGGCACAAAAGAACATCTTAGCAGCTGGTTCACTCATGCAAACATCAACCAATAACAGGAGAACAGCAGCATAGCCCCTCAAAATGTCTTTCAACACAAGCAAACAGGGTGTGGCTGATTCACACACACAAATAACCACCCACCATCACCAAGAGGTCATTTCAAACTCAGAGCCTAGAAACAAAGAAGATCAAATGGAAAAAAAAGAGAGAGAGAGAGAGAAGTAAGTAAGGAGAGGAAATAAAGAATAATAAACTACCCATGAGGAGAAATCAACAAAAAATCACTGGCAACATGAAGAATGAGAACAAATCAACTCCCCTAAGGGATCACAATGTAGCTATTATAGACAACCCAACTATAAAGAAATTATGGAAAGATAGAAATGAATTTCTGGGTATAGATGACAAAAACAATAAAGAGAATTAAAAGAGGAGTGGAAAACTAACAAGAGGAAATCCAAACATTGACCCACAAATTTAGTGGAAGACAAGACAAAGTCTCAAAGGATATGAACAAAATTAGAAAGGATATAATAGAGCTTAAAGTGATGAAAGAGTCATATAGAGAGTTTCAAAGGATAGTTGAAAGTTTTAACAACAGATTAAACCATAGAGAAGAAATTATTTCAGTGCTTAAAGACAAGACTGTCAAACTTACCCAGTCATAAAGAGGCAGAAAGGAAGAGAATAAAAATAGAATGATGTCTTAGAGGATTATGAGACTACATGAAGTGTACAAACATACTAATTACAGGTATCCTTGAAGGAGAAGAAGAGAATCCCAATGGCATGGAAGCTCTAGTTGATGACATGATAACTGAAAACTTCCCAAGCATCACCAAGGATTCGGACATTAACCTAATAGATTGATATCAGAGCCTGGATTGACCCAATTTGAATAGAGCATGTCTTAGAAACATAGTAATTAACTTGGCAAAAGTGAAAATAAAAGAGAAAATTCTGCAAGCAGCCAAGCATAAGCAGCATCTGACCTATAAGAGTAAACCCTGACGGGTCATATCTCACTTCTCAGTTCAAACTTTACAAGCCAGAAGGGAGTAGACTCCTACATTCAATCTTCTCAAACAAAACAACTTCCAGCCTAGAATTCTGTATTCTGCAAAACTAAATTTCATATTTGATGGAAAAATCAAATCTTTTACTGACAAGCAAGCATTGAAGAAATTGGTCACTATAAGACCAGTTCTGTAGGAAGTACTCAGACCAGAACTTTCCACAGGCCAATACAATGGACCACCATCAAAGACATCTGGAAACTAAAGGACAAAGCCTAGATTCCACGATGGCTCAAGTGATCAAACAAGGCAACAGACCTCCATACAACAGGTCAAACAGATATCCACCCTACATAACAATTCTCTCAATAAATGTACTCCCTACTGAATAGGCACAGTCTTTGCTGACTGGATTAAAACAACAACATTCACCTTAATTTTTAAAGGATAGTTTTGTCAGTTATGGCATGCTTGGTTGAAAGTTTTATTTTTCTTTCAGCCCATCATATATGCAATCCCATTTCTTTCGGGCCTAACATGGTTTCTGAGCAAAGTATCTCAGGAATGGAAGAAAAAGTATCCAATGTACTCAGCCCTACTATGAAGCTAAATTATAGCTTTCACATGAAGACTATAACCCAACTATAGCACAAGACTATGGGGAAAGGGCCAAGGAAGGGGAAGGGTGGGGGGGAGGTTTTGGTGGAGGGATGGTAATGCGTGGGGCCACATCTATGGTGCATCTTAGAATGGGTACAGGCGATTGCACTAATGTACACAGCTATGATTTAACAATAAAAAAAAGAAAAGAAAAAAAGAAAAAAAAATTGAAAAACTGTAAAAAAAATTGTTGATATCCATTTTACATGATAAATTGCTTCTCCCTTGTTGCTTTTAAGATTGCTTCTTTGTTGTTAGTTTTTGACACTATGATTATAATGTTTGATCTTGTTGTGTATATAGGACTTGGAGTTCATTCTTCTTCTTGAATATGTAGATTCCCATATTTTATCCAATTTGGGAGGTTTTCAGCCATAATTTTTTTCAAAAATTTTTTTCAGCTTCTTTCTCATTTTCCCTCCTTTTCAACTCACAGTATGTATGAGTTGGTATACTTGATTCTGTCTTACATATGCATTGGACTTTGTTCATTTTCCTTCATTTTTTTCTCTGCTTTTCATAGTAGATGAAATATATACCAATTCATTTTTCTGCCTGTGAAAATCTACTAAGCTTCTGTAGAGTTTTTTTTTCCACTTTATCCATGTATGTGCCTTATTTACATGCTGCCATAATGGTGCAAGTGAATGTCCTAGCCGATGCTCTGAAAAGCATCTAAAATGCCAAAAAGAGAGGTAAATGACATGTTCTTATCAGGCCATGTTCCAAAGTCATTGTCTAATTTCTAACTATGATGATTAATCATTGTTATGATGGCAAATTTGAAATCTTCGGTGAACATAGAGTTAAGAAAATTATTGTGAACCTCACAGTCAGGTTAAATAGCTGTGGAAAAATGATCAGTCCCATAGTTGGTGTGCACCTGTAAGAGCTAGAAAAAAATGGCATAATATTTCGTTTCTATTTTGCCAGTTTGGTTTCTTGGATTGACAACTTCAGCTGGCTCATGGATCATGAAGAGGCAAGATGAAAACACAGGGGAGGGAAAACACTGTAATTATTTTTTTAGGGATGATATACAGACTTATGAATGAAGTGCCTCAATGGAAATAAAACAAAACCCCTCTATCTACCAAAGCAATAAATTTTTTTGAGGAGTTTATTGAGATCATTGATAACTGAGTTGTTCTACCATGGAAAGGACAATTAGTGTAGAAAAGGACAATTAGTGTAGAAAAATGTGGAAATGAGGAAAAAAATGCTGTTGTATTCAGAAGTATAGTTAAGGTCTGGTAGGAACTGCTGTGTATGGTCATTACTACCCCTTTGTAAAATGTATATATGGGTATGTATATACAGAAGAGTTGGTGGGGGGAGCAACTTGATGGAGACAAAAGATAAATTCTCTTTTCTTTTTTTTAATGATTCACTAACAAGAAACAAATTGAACAAAAATTCTCATAAGAGAATGACTCCCTAGAGTCAAGATTATAGCATTCATCTAGGAAGTCAACATGAAAAACCAAACCTTGATTTCCTTATATACACAGAAGAGTACACAAGATTACTTACTGAATGAATCTCAGCACAGTGTTGAAATGACGTTTGAAGAATATTAGATGATGCCAGGTTAACTTTAGGGCCAGAAATATAAGTGCATTACTGCCCTGGAAGTCAGTACCTTAAAAGTTAGCATTCATTTGTAAATAATAGGAGAACCAAGACAAAAGGGCTCAAAGAAAAAGGAGGAGTTTGTTGGCTTACAAAATGGAGAATTTGAGAGGAAGTCTAATTACAGCCATATATCTGGATTCAGGGTATAGCAATGTGATTTGGACTTGAATCTTTGCAGTCGTTCAGCTCTGCCATTCACTTTGTAGACTCCATTTTCAGGCAGACACTCACCTCAATGTCTAATGTTAACTTCCTAAGCTTCAGACTTTAAATCCTTGTTTCACTCCATTGGAAAAGAAAAAGAGCTTCTTTCCTAGAATACTAGTCACTTGAACTTGTATCATCCTTGAACGATTCGCTGTGGCCAGGAAAATGCAAAACCCAGGTAACAAGTTTTGTCTCTGAATGAGAGGTGGGATTATGAAATTGAAAGCACATAGACTGAAAATGGATGGGACAGTGGCTATCCAGAAAGAAATGGGAGTATAATTACCAGAAGAAGGTAAGAATATGCTGGAGCCAAAAATAAAAGCAGAAAAATAATGAATGAAATGCCAATTTTCTTAATTCAGGTCTTGAGAAGCATAGTCATTTTTAAGTACTTTAAATTTAAGTGATGCAAAGCAGTTTTACCTGGTAGTTAATCCTATGACACAAGAGACTATTAAATCTTGATTAGTTAGGCTTTTATGAGTCAAAAAAGGGAGCAAGTGAGCAGTACAAAGGCCACCACCTGTGCTTCTTTGAGATTTGAGACTGGCAGCTGAAAGAGTACAGATCAATACTGGGAAAAAGAAGAGCAGCAAAATAATTAGAGAAATTAAAATCAAATAAAGGACATGCCCAGGGCTGTGCTGAGTGAATAGGCACACCAAATCCTAACACCTGTTATCAATTTTATGGGCTACAAAGAAGGTAGTGATCCTTTGTGTTCTCTCTCCCTGGGGAAGTAGGTAGGGCCAAGATGCTAGCTAGGTAAGTGTTTCTTATAATTGAACAATGTAAGAAATATCTTGAATTATTTACATGCACACCCCAGGTTTTCCAGGCCACTCGAGGCTAGGAATAAGAATAAGGTTGTGCAAAAGCCACAACAACATTTCTAGCCCTCTGTTCCTATTCATTCTGAAGAAGCCCTGTATCATTTAAATTTGTAGAGTACCAGTTATTTTAGGGAGTCCCCATGAATCTTATTTATGTCCAGAAAACTAGTTGTCCTGTTTATCATGTATGCATATAGTTTCCCATCTTTTCTGCTTTGCTTTATGTGGTACTATTGCAAGTGCTAAAGGAGCAAATGTTGAGAGCTTAGCTATCAGTGACCATTGAAGATACCGATGCTGTTCAATTTGTGAATATCTGCACTAAGACTCCAGGGTATAAAGCCAAGATAACTGAAGGTTATCCAAAAGCATCAGTGTTCAATATTAAACACAACAAAAGGGATGCTAATGGCTTCGTCATTGCCCCCACTTTTTTCCAGTACTTTTAGAGCTATTGACTCTGAGAATGCCAGGTCACATATAGTCCAGCATTGCCTATATACAGCAGGATATTACCCTCAAATTGCTGGGGCTGAAATTGAAGACATTTTCAGTGACAGTCACTTTACTATGCTTAGAATCCCTCTCCCCCTCTTCCCATTTTGTCCTTTTCTGCAACACTAAGGCATTATCTTTGGTTCCAAGTTTTAGGACTTGATTCTCTATTCCCACAGGGTAATGTCATACTTTTAATTCTGGTAATAGGAGACAAGCTTTTTATCAGATTAACTTTTCTTAGGAAGGCAAGCAAAAAAAATTAAAGTTATACACTCACAAATATACATTAAATCAGGATTTAATGGAAAGTTAGAGATGTCAGCTTAAATTTCAGCACCCTCTTTTTCCTTAGTACATTTGCTAACTCACAAATAGAAGCTGAAAAGGCTGAAAATCAGAGCAGAGATATTTTAGCACTGTCACAGAGCTGGGGAAACAATAATTGGAGTTTAGTGTCTGTCAATGTGTAGAAGGCCTAATTGAACTTTCATGTGGGGTCCTAGGAAGGAAAAAATAAATGTAGACTTACCATTTGATCTAGCAATTCCATTCCTGGGTATCTATACAAAGGAAAAGAAATCCTTTTATCAAAAATACACCTGCACTGGAATTGTTTATTGTAACAAAATTCACAATTGCAAAGATGTTGAATCAACCAAAGTGGCCATCAGTTCATGAGTGGATAAAGAAAATGTGGTGTATATATATATATATATATATATATATACACATATATATTTATACACACACACAAATTATATTATATATATATATATATATATACACATACACATACATAGAGTACTATTTAACCATAATGTCTTTTGCAGGAGCTTGAGACCATCAGCCTAAGTGACATGTCTCAGAAATGGGAAAACAAATACCACATGTACTCTCTAATAATTGGGAGTTAAATTATGGGCACACGTAAGCACAAAGAAATGTAAAGGACATTGGAAAACAAGAAGAGGAGAGGATGGAAAGGAGTGAAGAGTAAAAACTTACTTATCATGTTCAATGAATACTATTTGAATGACAGGCATACTAAAGGCCCCAACTTAAACATCACATAAGGTATCCATGTAACAAAAACTTTTAAACCACCTTAATATTTTGAAATTCAAAAAAATAGAAAAATAAATAAATATATAAAATAAAAAATTCTTAGCTTATAAGCTATGCAAAAACCTGCTGTGGATTAGATTTTGGCTATAAGCAATAGTTTGCAAAGACATGGAATAGATGCCACCAAAGAGAAGATTGATAAATTGGAATATACATCTGAAGAAAACACCTAGACAAAAGCAGAAGGCAGAAGGAAGGAAGGGAGGGAGGGAAGGAGGGAGGGAGGAAGGATTGAAAATACAGGAAAAGAGAGAGAAAGGGAAATACATAGAGAATTTTTAAAAGTATGGTGTATGTGTAATTAGTGTCCTAGAAAAGATGGAGAGAGTGGAGAAGAGTCAATATTAAAGAGATAATAGACTAAAATGTTCCAAAATTCACTAACACAATCAAGTTATAGATTCAAGAAGTGCTAAAAGCTCTCAATTAGGATAAATACAAAGAAACCATACTTTTATAATATAACAAATGCTGAAAACCAAAGAGTAAAAGTCATAGAAACATTTGGGGTAGCTTCTTTAAACAAGAAGCAGCTATCTTGCCTATAGACCTATGGAAGACAAAAATTAGTAGGCTGATATCCTCAACATAATGAAAGTTAACTACCAACCTAGATTTCAAGAGCCAGTGAAATTGTGTTTTCTGGGGGAGGAAAGAAAAGTAAGGACATTTTATGACAAACAAAAACTGTCAGAATTCAACAGTGGAAAGCCAATACTAAAAAAAAAAAAAAAAGGAATGCTAAATGTAGTTCTTTAGATAGAAGGAAATTGATCATAGATGGAAGCAAAGGAATGCAAGAAAGAATAAAGAGCAATGGAAAGAGTATATATGTGGGGATACCTAAATATAT
This sequence comes from Nycticebus coucang, assembly GCF_027406575.1. Lineage (NCBI taxonomy): Eukaryota > Metazoa > Chordata > Mammalia > Primates > Lorisidae > Nycticebus > Nycticebus coucang. Next base: position 159,550,895 of record NC_069804.1, on the reverse strand, counting down.
ATTGACTATTAAAAAGTAATAATAATGACTTGTGGAGTTTAACTACATAAAGAATTAAAATATTCTGTCTTTTACAAGGAGTAAAATAATAGCCTAGGTAAAGACAGGGGCATAAATGAGAGGGAGTACATGGGTAACTTTGCATCAATTTGGTACAGCGCACAATGTTTGGGTAGAGGGCATGCTTAAAACCTTGACTCAATTTGTGCAAAAAGCAAAGTATGTAAACAAGACATATGTATCCCTAATATCCTGAAAATTAAAAAAAAAAGTTTAGAAAAAGAAAATAAAAACAACAACAACGAAAAGAAAAGATGGGAACATAAAATGGAGTTTAAATGTTCTAAGGTTCTGATACTGTCCAGGAAGTGGTAAAACTAATTATTTATATATGACTTTAATGTGTCAAGAATGCATCTTGCCATTACTAGAATAGCAGTTCTCAATTATTTTTGGTCCCAGAAAATCTTTACAATTTTTAAAAATTGAGAATGCAAAAGGGCTTTATTCTGGTTATATAGACTGATGTTTACAATATTAGACATTGAGATTAAGTGGGTAGAGTGCTGGCCACATACACTGAGGCAGGCGGGTTCAAACCCGGCCCAGGCCAGATAAAACAACAATGACAACGGCGACAACAAAAAAATACATAGCCGGGTGTTGTGGCGGACGCCTGTAATCCCAGCTACTTGGGAGGCTGAGGCAAGAGAATTGCTTAAGCCCAAGAGTTGGAGGTTGCTTGTGATGCCAGGGCACTCTATCCAGGGCAACAGCTTGAGACTTAGTCTCAAAAGAAAAAATATTAATTCATTCATTTTAAAATAACGGTTGTGTGGCTCAAGTGGCTAAGGCACCAACCACATACACCTGACCTGAGTGTTCAAATCCAGCCTGGGCCTGCCAAACAACAATGACGGCTGCAACCAAAAAATAGCCAGGTGTTGTGATGGGCGCATGTAGTCCCAGCTACTTGGGAGGTGGAGGCAGGAGAATTGCTTGAGCCCAGGAGTTGGAGGTTGCTGTGAGCTGTGATGCCACAGCACTCAACCCAGGGTGACAGCTTGAGGCTCTGTCTCAAAAATAAATAAATAAGTAAATAAAATAAAATAACCATTGTGAGCCCATTATATGTTAACAGAAATAGAATTTCTATAAAAATGAACTGTATTTTCTAAAATTAAAAAATTCTGGTAAGAGTGACGTTGTGTTACATTATCTTTTAACATCTGGTTTATTAGAAGAAAGCTAGATTCTCTGTTTTTGCATTCAGTGTGTTGCTATAAATTGAGTTGTAGAAGAATATGAAAAAGATCTAACCTCTTGCAGAGATGTCATTAGAAAAAGGAGCTTTTTAATAGGCTTTTCAAATAACTGTACTAGTGGTACTTTTCTTAGGCATTACCCCAAAGTTCAACAAGTGGTAATTTTAAAGTTTCATTACAAAGTAGAAACTGAAACCATATCAATGAATTTATATACTCTATTATATTAAAATTCATTGGTCTGTCTTGTCCTTTTTTTTTTTTTTTTGAGACAGAGTCTCACTATGTTGCCCTGGGTAGCCGTGGCATCACAGCTCACAGCAACCTCCAACTCTTGGGCTTAAGTGATTGTCTTGCCTCAGCTGGGACTACAGGCGCATGCCACAACAGCCAGCTATTTTTTTTTAAATTTTAATTTGCATATGGAACACAAGGCGGAGCTGTCCAGTGAGGTCACGAGGTTATTAACAACTGACATACTCTGCAGAGTAACAGGGTACCCAGAGCTCCAGTGGTGCAATCAGTTAGTGCATGGCACTGGTATGACAGTGGAGTAATACTGAAGTTGTGAGGTGGAGTCTCACCTGGAGCACATCCTTTTTTTCTTTTTGGAGACAGAGTTTCATTATGTCGCCCTTGGTAGAGTGCTGTAGCATCACAGCTCACAGCAACCTCAAACTCTTGGGCTTAAGTGAATCTCTTGCCTCAGCTTCCCAAGTAGCTGGGGCTACAGGCACCCGCCACAATGCCCGGCTATTTTTTGTGGCAGTTGTCATTGTTGGTTAGCTGGCCCAGGCCGGGTTCAAATGTGCCAGCCTCAGTGTATGTGGCTGGCGCTGTAACCACTGTGCTATGGGCGCCAAGCCTGTGTTTCCCACTTTTGTTGCACAAAATACTAAGAATAATGTGTATTCAATGGTTGATGTTTACTGAAATTAACTACTTCATCAAAGACATTCTTTATTATTATTATTATTTTTTTTATTAAATCATAGCTGTGTACATTGATATAATCATGGGACATCATTCACTAGCTTCACAGACCGCTGACCAAGTTTCACATATACCCTTGTAAGATGCACCGCTGGTGTAATTCTACCAATCCCCTTTCCTCTACCCACCTACCCCCTCCCTCCCCTCCCTTTCCCACTTCCCCCTATTCTTAGGTTGTAACTGGGTTATAGCTTTCATGTGAAAACCCTAAATTAGTTTCATAGTAGGGCTGAGTACATTGGGTACTTTTTATTCCATTCTTGAGACACTTTACTAAGAAGAATATGTTCCAGCTCCATCCATGTAAACATGAAAGAGGTAAAGTCTCCATCTTTCTTTAAGGCTGCATAATATTCCATGGTGTACATATACCACAATTTATTAATCCATTCGTGGATCCATGGGCACTTGGCTTTTTCCATGACTTAGCAATTGTGAATTGGGCTGCAATAAACATTCTGGTACAAATGTCTTTGTTATGATGTGATTTTTGGTCTTCTGGGTATATGCCCAGCAGAGAAATTACAGGATTGAATGGCAGATCTATTTTTAGATCTCTAAGTGTTCTCCATATCTCTTTCCAAAAGGAATGTATTAATTTGCATTCCCACCAGCAGTGCAAAAGTGTTCCCTTTTCTCCACATCCGCGCCAACATCTCTGGTCTTGGGATTTTGTGATATAGGCTAGTCTCACTGGAGTTAGATGGTATCTCAAAGTAGTTTTGATTTGCATTTCTCTGATGATTAAAGATGATGAGCATTTTTTCATATGTCTGAAGGCCGCGCACCTGTCTTCTTCAGAGAAGTTTCTCTTCAAATCCCTTCCCCAGCCTGTGATGGGATCCCTTGTTCTATTCTTGCTAGTGCGTTTGAGTTCTCTGTGGATTCTGGTTATTAAACCTTTGTCGGAGACATAACCTGCAAATATCTTCTCCCATTCTGAGGGCTGTTTGCTTGCTTTATTTACTGTGTTCTTGGCTGTGCAGAAGCTTTTTAGTTTGATCAAGTCCCAGTAGTGTATTTTTGAAGCTGCTTCAATTGCCTGGGGGGTCCTCCTCATAAAATACTCGCCCGGACCAATTTCTTCAAGGGTTTTCCCTGCACTCTCTTCTAGTATTTTTATAGTTTCATGTCTTAAGTTTAAATCTTTGATCCAGTGAGAGTCTTAGTTAATGGTGAAAGGTGTGGGTCCAGTTTCAGTCTTCTGCAGGTTGCCAGCCAGTTCACCCAGCACCATTTGTTAAATAGGGAATCTTTTCCCCACTGAATGTTTTTAATTGGCTTGTCAAAGATTAAATAATGGTAAGTAGCTGGATTCATCTCTTGGTTCTCTATTCTGTCCCAGACATCTACTTCTCTGTTTTTGTGCCAATACCATGCTGTTTTGATCACTATCGATTTGTAGTAAAGTCTGAGGTCTGGTAGCGTAATTCCTCCTGCTTTGTTTTTATTTCTGAGTGATGTCTTGGCTATTCGAGGTTTTTTCTGATTCAATATAAAACAAAGTATTGTTTTTTCAAGATCTTTAAAGTATGACAGTGGAGCTTTAATAGGGATTGCATTGAAATTATATATTGCTTTGGGTAGTATGGACATTTTAACAATGTTGATTCTTCCCAGCCATGAGCATGGTATGTTTTTCCATTTGTTAATATTTTCAGCTTTTTCTTTTCTTAGAGTTTCATAGTTCTCTATAAAGAGAACTTTCACATCCTTTGTTAGATAAATTCCCAAATATTTCATCTTCTTTGGCACTACTGTGAATGGGATAGAGTCCTTAACTGTTTTTTCAACTTGACTATTGTTGGTATATATAAAGGCTACCAATTTATGAATGTTGATTTTGTAACCTGAGACGCTGCTGTATTCCTCGATCATTTCTAAGAGTTTTGTAGTAGAGTCCCTAGTGTTTTCCAGATATACTATCATATCATCTGCGAAGAGCGAAAGTTTGATCTCTTCTGACCCTATATGGATACGACATTCTTAAGTGATGTTGACTTTTTCCCCTTCAAGTGCATGGTGGTAAAGGATACAATAACCACCTAGTACAGTGCAGTTTGGTATTTTGGCCTTGAATTTTGCTAAAGCAGGAGAAGTTTCACTCACCATTTCTTTTGCATCATCATTGCAAATGTCAACACAGTGAAAAACACAAATTAATTTTTAACATTATTATGAAAATAGTATTGACCTTGTGGATCCCCTGCAGTGGTTTTCAAACTTCCTAATGTCGTGGCCCTTAAATACAGTTCCTGTGGGTCACGACCCACAGGTTGAGAATCGCTGCTTAGAGAGTCTCGGCAAGGGTCAGAGGCCTATAGACCACTACTCTAGAATAATGATTAAAAGAATAATAAAAGAATGTGTAACTAACAAGATGATATTCAGGTAAAGAGGAATAATAAAAACAATAAAGCAAAGAGGGAGAGGAAAACGCACATGAATAGGTAGAATACATAATACAAAGGTAGATGTGAGTTTGTTCCTTGTTCTTACATGCAAAAATGATTCTGACAACTACTCCTAATCATTCTCCCTATGTTCCCAGACAGACTTGAATCTTGGGGTGAGCACTATTTATCCTTTATCATTGATTTCTGTTTCAAATAAGCAGAATGAATGATAGGAAGTAGGGTCATTGTTTAAAATCATTTGAACAAAAGATTTAGAAAGGAATGTTATGGAAAATAAGCAACTCCTACTTTGCTAAATGAAGGCAAGTCACCTAAATTTACTTGAGAGTGGAGATTCACTCTTGCAGATGAAGATTGAAGATGCACACAGAATATGTCAATGAAACAAAAACCATTTGTGCACATAGTCTTCCAAGTTTCAGGAGAATCTTGTGATTGGCATGTTCATTTGCTTTCTATGTTAAAGCAAATCCAAGGACAAAGAGGAGAAGGTAAAGAATTGTCCTCTTAATCCCCTTTCCCCAAAGACAAACTGTCTAGTTCACTGGAGTAGACACTGCTGGAATTCATCAATAGCCCATCTCTATTGCACAGGTGTGTCAACCTCATTGACTGGTTGTCCATCAAATCTAAATCTAATCTATCTAATTGACAAGTTATGTCTCTCACAATGTTCCTTCATTAGTGTGCTTGGAAGTGTTTGTCAATTTATTTCGAGTTGGATCAGAGATCCATCATATGATTATAATATAGTAGAGTTGTAAGTGACCTTTGCAATCCTTTTCTCCTCCTAACTTCCTCTCTAGTAGACAAATCTACATGCCTGTGGGTCATTCACTGAGTCCTTAGATACTTCTGGTAACAGAGAGCTCACTAATTTGTGAGACAGGCCATTTTAATTACATCAACTCTGTGTCTTGGTAAGCTCTCTTTATTTTGAAGCAAGACTCCTTAGAATTTTCTTTTCATTCTGGGATTTCCATTCTGATTGTCTACATTTTCACAGAAGAAGTTTCTTCTTTTTTATGTAACATAGCCAGCTACTTGAGTTTTAATGTAGTAACTTTTCCTGTTTTTTATACTGTATTCAGATTTTCCTTGTAAAAATGGGTACTGATATCTCTGGTAGGTGACTGTGAAAAGTCTGTAGTAGGGGAGGAGGAAGAGGGAAATACCTGTATTTTTTAAACATCAATGTAGAGGGCATAGTTGAGTGGGTGGGTAACTAACACCCCTTCTCCCTCTTCCTATTTTATAACACAGCCCTGATTTTATTCAGCGGTCCATCATCTACTTCCCAATTATACTAGTTCAAGTGACCCAGGGAAAAGTGGTCGTGTCTTCACCATTAGGAATGGGTCTAGATTACCTCAGTCAATTAAGGTAATCTGAACTTCCTTATCCTTACCTTCCTTAAAAATTAAGCATATAAATGCATGGCATACACCTAGCAATTATTATTGATGCAGTGGTAGACATGTAACTTGACCTAATCATACTGAAGGGAAGTATTTTTGTTTTATAATTGGTAGAAATTTTTTTTTCTCTCTCTCACTGAACATGAACACGGAAGTGTATTTTCTTAGTGGCTTTAGGCAGTCACCTTCCATGAAGGAAGCCAGCCTGAGACCCAAGTGTATACATACAGAAGAAGTATGAGTTGAGAGAATTGGAGAAAAATGGAACTAGAAACTTGATTGTGGCATGCTTAGAGTCCAAATTATTTTGGGGCTTCTAGTCATGTGAGATAAAACTTATTATTTAGTTTATGTGGCTTTTCTGTTACTTGTAGTCCAAGACATACCAATATGAGCATCTGTTCTCTCAAGGTGAAACTTCTCACCCTTATGGAGAATTGTAGGGTTTACTTTACTCACTTGGTGAGTAGAAATTGAGGTAAAAGAGATAGGACCTTTGTTTACAGAGGCACAGAACCAATTATAAATTTAGACTTTGGCTGTAACTCTAGACAATTTTTTTTGGCCCAGTGTTAAAGAAGAAAACTAGCATTAGTTGAATGACTTTTAGGTGCCAGGTAATTTCCAATATTCTCAAATCATTTAATCCTGACAGCGACTCTGTGAAGGTGTACAAGTTTTCAGTGTGGAACGTGAGGTTCAGGCTCGTTAAGGTTAGATGCATTGCTCAGGGTCACACAGCTGGTAAGTAGGCAGGAGAATTAAGATCCAATCTTAATCTGGTTGGCTCCAAATCCAGCCCTCTTTCCATTACATTCTTGGCAGACAATTCTTTCCAGACAATTCTAGTCCCTGTACTAAGGAAAGCTATCTAAGGCCTTAGAGTAAGATTCTTCTAAAATGGGCGTATTTTGTAGTGGTTAAAAGCATGAACTATAGAGACTCATACAGATATTGGCTCGCATTTTGGTACCAATTATTCAGCTCTATTCCTTATAATGTTCTTTGCATCGAGGTGTGCCTACACTATTTGATATCTTTTTGACATAGAGTGAGGTACCCTGTCTGAATTTCAGTTTTTCTCCTTTGTGAAATGACAATAATTATCTCACAGTGTTGTGGGGATTAACAAAATAATGTCTATAAAATTCCTAAAATAAAGTGAGTACAGTGGTGATCAAGTGTGAGGTGGCAGGAGTCTTCTGCCATGGAGAATGGTAAGATCAAGGTGATAATAAAAGGCATATGAAGTTTTAGTCAGTTGTATTTATTTATTTTTATTTTGGGTTAATATGATATATGATTAGGTTACATTATTTGCATTTGTAATGTAAAGTCCAAAGTCTGATTTTTAGGAAGTGTGACATATACCCCTACATTGGGGGTATATCCCTCTGGTCTTTCTAAAAGACTAGGAAGTGTGACATATACCCCTACATTGTACTCAACAGGTGGGAATAACTGAGCCCCCTCCTCTTCTTTTGAATTTAATTGTGTTTTTCTCTCATGTGGGCCTATAGTTGGTTTACTATTTTCAGATTAGTATTGATTCTTTTTTAAAAAATTGATTCTTTTTTAAAAAATTATTTATGTTTTATTTCAGATTAATATGAGTACATACAATTAGGTTACACTGCTTGCATTTGTTAAGTAATGTCCAAGTTGTAGCTGAGCTCTTCACACAGGAAGTGTGCCATATACTTCTACATTGTACATTATGGATGAGAGCTTACCAATCCTCTCTTCCCTTCAATCTTCTCCCCTTCTCTTTCTTCAATTTAAATGTCCTTGTTCCTGTGTAGGTGTGTAGTTGTTCACCTACTTGTTTTATATTAATATTGAGTGTATTGGATGTTTTCCTTTTCCATTTGTGAGATACATTACCTTAGGAGAATGTTATCTAAATCCCTCTAGGTAAGTACAAAACATGCAAGCTCTCCATCTTTTTAATGGCTGAATAGTATTCCATGCTGTACATGTATCCTAGTTTGTTAATCCATTCATGGGTTGTCGGGCACTTGGGTTGTTTCCACATCTGCAATTGTGAATTGAGCTGCTATAAACAGTCTAGTGTAAATGTCCTTGTGGTAAAATGATTTCTTTCTACTGGGTAGATACCTAGTAATGGGTTTAGAGGATAAAATGAGAGGTCTACTTTTAGTTCTTTGAGGATTCTCCATAGTGGTTTCCCAAAGGCTGTACTAGTTTGCAATCCCACCAACAGTGCAGAGTGTACACAAGACAGTACCCTTTCTCTTATCCATCCCTTTCTCTGCACCCTTGCCAGCATCTTCCCCTTTGGGACCTTGTGATGTGGGCTATACTCACTGGTATAGGTGCTATCTCCAAGTGGATTTGATTTTCATTTCTCTGATGATTAGGAGTGATGAGCATTTTTTATATGTCTTTGTTGGCCATTTGTCTGTTTTCTTGGGAGAAGGCTCTGTTCAAGTCACTTGCCCATTCATTGATGGTGTTGTTTGCTCTTTTCTTGTTAGTTTGCTTGGCATCCTTATACATTCTGCTCACTAGCCCATTGACCAATTCATGGCAAGTGAATATCTTCTGTCATTCTAAAGGTTGATAGAAACCATCTATGACAAACCCACAACCAATATCGTGCTGAATGGAGTAAAATTGAAAGCTATTCCACTTAAAACTGGAACCAGACAAGGAGGTCCTCTATTACCATTACTGTTCAACATACTGCTGGAAGTTCTAGCCAATGCAATCAGTCAAGAGATTGTATCCAAATGAAGACAGAAGAGGTCAAACTTTCACTTTTTGCTGATGATACGATCTTACATTTAGAAAACCCCAGGGACTCAACCATGAGACTCCTGGAAGGAATAAAAAAATACAGTAACATACAGGGTATAAAATGAATGTTCACAAATCAGTAGCCTTCATATGCATCAACAATAGTTAAGCTAAGAATCAAACCAAAGACATAATACCCTTGTCAGTAGCTTCAAAGAAAATGAAATACCTTGGAATAATACTTAACAAAGTATGTGAAGGATCTCTATAGAGAGAACTATGAAGCCCTGAGAAAAGAAATAGCAGAAGATGCTAACAATAACATACAATGCCCATGACTGAGAAGAATCAATATCATTAAAGTGTCTATACCATCCAAAGCAATTTGCAGTTCCCATTAAAACACCACCACCATATGATGAAATAAGCCTCATATCACCATCTGATCTTTGATAAACCAAACAAAAGCTACACTGGGGAAAATAATCCATATTTAACAAATGATTCTTGGCAAACTGTATAGCCACATGTAAAAGGCGGAAACTGGACCTGCACCTCTCACCACTTACAAAGATTAACTTATGCTGAATAAAAGATTTAAATCTAAGAGGTGAAACCATAAAAACCCTAGAGGAAAGTGTGGGAAAAACTCCTAAGGATATCACCCTTGGGATAGAATTCGTGAAGAAGACCACATTGACAATTGCAGCAACAACAAAAATAAATGGGAACTAATCAGGTCAAAAAGTTTAGGCACAGCTAAGGCCACAATCAACAAAGCCAATAGTACTTTTATTTTAAATTCCCTTTATTGTCAGCATTGTCAAAGTCATACTTTTGGTAGGCCTGTCAGTGAGTATGTGACATGTATTATTTTTTAAGGCCAAAATAAGAAAAATGTTACAGTGAGAACAGGAACTTTAAACAAACTTATTCTTTGCAACTCAAATTAAAATACATTCATTCCATTCAGCATAGCCTTTTGGTTTAGATTACTGATGGGATTTTTAAAATAAAAATTAAATAGCTGATATAGTAGAAAGAAAGCACTGTGTATAAGAATGAATATTATTTTTCTCATTTCCTAGGGAGAACTTTACATGTGTGATATCAGTGAATCTTCAGGAGAACATGTGATGTAGTAGTGGAGATAAGGGTATTAGATCAATTTTCCTGAGGAACAAATAGATTTGTGAGTGAAGTTTAAGCACTTGAAAATGGGGAGGAGAATTTTATTTTTCTGGTCTCCCACTTTTCAAGGTAGGTGAAGGATACAAGTTTGCTTGAAACGTAGATGTGTTTAAACTGTATACTGATTAGAGCCAGTATGTATGTAATCCAGGTTGGCTGGGCTAACTAGGCCTATGGATCAAGAGTGGATACTCAGGGCGGCACCTGTGGCTCAGTCGGTAAGGCGCCAGCCCCATATACTGAGGGTGGTGGGTTCAAACCCAGCCCTGGCTGAACTGCAACCAAAAAATAGCTGGGCGTTGTGGTGGGCGCCTGTAGTCCCAGCTACTTGGGAGGCTGAGGCAAGAGAATTGCTTAAGCCCAGGAGTTGGAGGTTGCTGTGAGCCGTGATGCAACTGCACTCTACCAAGGGCCATAAAGTGAGACTCTGTCTCTACAAAAAAAAAAAAAAAAAAAGAGTGGATACTCAGAACCTGGTTTGAATAATTTCTTACTCCCAGTTCTTGGCTATATGTCTAGCTGTCTCCACCATAATGTGAGATGCTTGCAAGCCAGGGCCTACTCTCATTCATGTATTCAAATTGCTTAGCAGGGTTTTATTCAGTGTTCGTGGAAAAAATTGTCTTTTGTAAAATTTGAAAATATTGCTGGGGTACAAAAATTTTAGTTACATAGTTCCCTCCGTACAGATTGAGTCAAAGTTAAAAGGGTGCCCCACCCCCAAATATTGTGCATCATAACTGTTAGCTGTGAATTTACCCATCCACTCTTCCCCCCTTTCACTTGGTATATTTTCATTTTCTTCCATATGTGCACAAAAGTGTTGATTGATTAGTTCCAATTTAGTATTGAGTGCATGTGGTGTTTGTTTTCCCATTCATGTGATACTTCACTTAGAAAAATAAAATCGTCTCCCATCCAGATTGTTACAAAAGATACTAGATCACTACTATCGTTACAAAAGATACTAGATCACTACTATTTTATGGCTGAGTAGAATACAGATGCAAAAATTCTCATCAAAATCTAAGCAAACTGAATTCAGCTGCACATCGAAAAATTTGTCTTTAAGTGAAGTAGGTACTGGGTAGGAGAGCAGAAATATTTAGCCCATTCACCAGGCTTTTGCTCATACTACTTCTAGTCTCTCAGATACTAGATCTCTCAGCCATCAGTAAGAGTAAGGGTATTAGATCAATTTTCCTGAGGAACAAATAGATTTGTGAGTGAAGTTTAAGCACATCCTGAATTCTCTTACATATTCAACTTCCCATATCTACTTTTGTGATGATAGAAAGTCATGAAGGAATTAGATGCCAGTGGTGAAGAGGAACTGGTTGAACATTGGGCGCGTATCTATGAAAGGTTGGATCTAGAGGCAGAAGGTCTTATGGTTAAAGCTTAGGCCTTTCTGTAAATCATCAAGCCTTTTCCCACACCACACCATTCACTTCATATAACAACAGTGTTCTAATGCCCACAAATTTTTTTTGTTATTTATTTATTTTTTATTATTAAATCATAGCTGTGTACATTAATGCAATCATGGGGCACCATACACTGGTTTTATATACCATTTGACGCATTTTCATCACACTGGTTAACATAACCTTCCTGGCATTTTCTTAGTTATTGTGTTAAGACATTCATATTCTACATTTAGTAAGTTTCACATGTACCCTTGTAAGATGCACCGTAGGTGTGGTCCCACCAGTTACCCTCCCTGCACCCATTCTCTCCCCTCCCCTCCCTTTCCCCATATTCTTAGGTTATAATTGGTTTATAGCTTTCATATGAAAGCTATAAATTAGTTTCATAGTAGGGCTGAGTACATTGGATACTTTTTCTTCCATTCTTGAGATACTTTACTAAGAAGAATATGTTCCAGCTCCATCCATGTAAACATGAAAGAGGTAAAGTCTCCATCTTTCTTTAAGGCTGCATAATATTCCATGGTGTACATATACCACAATTTATTAGTCCATTTGTGGATTGATGGGCACTTGGGCTTTTTCCATGACTTAGCAATTATGAATTCAAATTTTTACTTACTATCCTGATGTACCTGCATCAACCTACCTTGGCCTCTGCTTGCCAATATACTCTCCTTGCCAATGTTCTCCAATAAAGTTCCATCAACACTTAATTTCTGCAATACTTCCTCAACTCTGGCCTTCATGTTATAGGCTTGGCAATGATTTGACTTTTCTCTTGGATTACTCCATCTCTGGCTTTTAAGAATAAGAGAAGCCTACTGGTAGTGAAGGCCATGTTTGAATGTAAAGGCATGACCTCATGGGATCATAAAATGAAAGTTATTGGAGGCATCTGGAAGCCTAGAGATACAATGGGATATGTTCTTTTGGAGTTTTACTTAAAAATAATACACACAAGATCATATCACCTAAAAACAGAGATAGTTTTACATCTTTCCCTCTAATTTGGATTTTTTGTTGCTATTGTTTTCTTGCCTAACTGCCATGGCTAGAGTCTCCAATATAATCTTGAATAAATGTGGCAAGACTAGATATTTATTGTCTTGCTCCTCATCTTACAGGGAAAGAGTTCAGCCTTTATTTATTTATTTATTTATTTATTTATTTATTTATTTATTTATTTATTTTGAGACAGAGCCTCAAGCTATCGCCCTGAGTAGAGTGCCATGGAATCACATCTCACAGCAACTTCCAACTCCTGGGCTTAAGCGATTCTTTTGCCTCAGTCTTCCAAGTAGCTGGGACTACAGGTGCCTACACAATGCCTGGCTAGTTTTTGGTTGTAGTCGTCATTGTTGTTTGGTAGGCCTGGGCTGGATTCCAACCTGCCAGCTCTGGTGTATGTGGCTGACATCTTAGCTGCTTGAGCTATATGCGCTGAGTTGAGTTCAGTCTTTACATACGATGTTAGATGTGAGTTTTTTTGTGGATGCCTTTTTTAAATTGAGGAATTACCTTTATTTATTGAAATTATTTTTTAAAAAATGAAAGTTTGATGAATTTTGTCAAGAATTTTTATGCCATGATTGACGTAATCATGATTTTTTCGTCCACTATTCAGTTAATATTGTACATTACGTGAATCAGTTCTTGTGTATATAATGTCTATATTCATGGGTTAAATCCTACGTGGTCATTATGCCTAATCCATTTATATGTTACTATATTTAGTTTGCTAGTATTTTCTTAGGTATTATGAATTTATATTTTTGGAGATAATGGTGCACAGTTTTCTTTTCTTATGATGTTTTTTAATGGTTTTGGTGTCAGGGTAATGCTGGCCACATAAAATGACTGTAAAGTATTCCCTCTTCTGTTTATTGTAAGAGTTTGTAAAGGATTAGTGATAATTCTCTTTTAATGTTATAATTCCCTAATTATGCCACCTGGGCCTGAAAATTTCTTTTTAAGAAGTTTTTTCACTGCCCATTCAATCTCTTCATTGTTACTAGTCAATTCAACTCCTTTTCTATTTATTCTTGAGTGAGCTTCTATAATTTGTGTTTTTCTAAGAACTTGTCTATTACATATAGGTTTTTAAAAATTTGTTGGTGTGCAGTTCTTCACAATATTCCCTATAATTATTTTTATATTATGAGATAGTTAGGACTATCTCCTCTTTTATTTATGGTACTAATAATTTGAGTCCTAGTTTAATTTTGTTGATAAAAACCCAACAATTTGTATTGATTTTTATATATTTCTTCTACCCTCTATTCCATTTATATTTGCTCTAATATTTATTAATTTATTCTTTTTTATTTCATTAGATTTAGTTTTCTCTTTTTTAGGTTATTAAATCAGAATTTAGGTTATTGACTTCAGAACTTTTCTTCTTTCTTTTTATTTCTTCTTTATAATGTAGGCATTATACGTTATACATTAAATATAAGATCATATCATCAACAAAGAGTGAGAGTTTGACTTCCACTGTCTCTATTTGGATACCTTTGATCTCCTTCTCTTTCCCGATTGCATTGGTGAGAACTTCCAGTACTACGTTGAATAGTAGTGGCGATAGAGGACATCCTTATATGGTTACAGTTCTAAGTGAAAATGCTTTCAGTTTTACTCCATTCACCATTATATTGGCTGTGAGTGTGTTGTATATGGCTTCTATCAGTTTAAGAAATGTCCCATCTATGTTTATTCTCCTAAGTGTTCTTGTCAGAAAAGGATTTAACTATAAGACTCCTGGAAGTTATCAAGAAATACAGTAACATCTCAGGATATAAAATCAATGTCCACAAATCAGTAGCCTTCATATATGCCAATAACAGTCAAGCTGAGACTCAAATCACATACACAGTACCCTTCAATGTAGAGTCAAAGAAAATGAAAGATCTGGGAATATACCTAACAAAATATGTAAAGGATCTCTTTAAGGAGAACTACAAAACCTTGAGACAAGAAATAGCAGAAGACATTAACAAATGGAATGACGTACCATACTCATGGCTGGAAAGAATCAATATGTTGTTAAAATGTCCATAGCATTCAAAGTAATGTATAGATTTAATGTTATTCCCATCATAACATCAACATCATACTTTGAAGAACTTGAAAAAATAGTACCTTGTTTTATATGAAACCAGAAAAAATCTTGAACAGCCAATGCAATTTCAAGAAAAAAAAATCTGGAGGCATAAAGTTACCAGACTTCAGGTTATACTACAAGTCTACAGTGATCAAAAGAGCATGGTACTGGAACAAAAATAGAGATTAGATCTGTGGAATAGAATAGAGAACCCAGAGATGAACCCAGTCAGGTATCATGATCTGACCTTTGATAAACCAAACAAAAGCATACTCTGGGGAAAAGAATCACTATTTAATAAATGATGCTGGGATACATGGTTAGATACATGTAGAAGACTGTAACTGGACCTCTACATATCACCACAGGCAGAAATAGAGTTTTGCTGGATAAAAGATTTAAATTTAAGACATGAAACAATAAAATTTCTAGAGAAAAGTATGGGGAAAAACTCTTGATTTTATTGGCCTGGGAAAAGAATTTATAAAGAAGACCCCATTGGCAAATGAAGAAACACTAAAAATAAATAAATAGGATATGACCAAGGTAAAAAGCTTCTGCTCAGCCAAGTGTACAACAACTAAAGTGAAAAGACAGCATTCGGAGTTGGAGAAGGTATTTTTACGTTATGTATCTCACAAAGAGCTGGTAACTAGAACTGAGTCCTCTACAGAGGACTCAAACTAATTAACAAGAAAAGAGCAAATGATTCCATTTATAAGTGGGCAAGAAACTTGAACAGAAACTTCTCTGAAGAAGACATCGAGTGACCAAGAAACACATGAAAAAATGCTCATCATTCATAATTATCAGAAAAATATAAATCAAAACCACTCTGAGATATCTCTCTACCCCAGCAATAATAGTCCACATTACAAAGTCCCTAAGCTACTGAAACTGGTATGGATGTGGAGAGAAGGGAACAATTTTATGCTGTTGGTATTTCAAACTATGCAGTCTCGATGGGAAGAAGAATGTAGAATCCCCAAAGAGCTAAAAGTAGACTTTCCATTTGATCCCATAGTTCCATTACTAAGGATTACTACTGAATTAAAAATCATTTTATATAAAGACATTAGCACTAGGATGTTCACAGCAGTTCAATTCACAATTCCAAGATGTGGAAGCAACCCAAGTGCTCATCAACCCACAAATGTATGAATAAACTATGGTATATATACACTATGGAATACTACTCAGACACAAAAAGATGGAGAGTTTGTATCTTTTGTATTTACGTGGATGGGTTACAACACATTCTTCTTAGTAAAGTATCACAGGAATGGAAATGCAAATATCCAATGTACTCACTACTAATATGAAACTAGTAGATGAAAAACTACATGACCACTTAATTAAAAAAAAATTAAAAATTCAAGTAGGCAAGGAAGGGAAGGAAAGAAGAGCTGGAGGTGAGAGGAGGTTAGCAGGCTTTCACCTAACAGGTACAATGTAGGGGAATATGGCACACCTCCTGGGTGAAGAGCTCAACTACTTTGTAGACTTTACCTAACAAACACAAACAATGTAACTTAATTATTTGCACCCAAATATAAATCTGAAAAATTTTTAAAAAGTAATATTTTTCTTTTCTTTCTTTCTTTCTTTTTTTTTATTAAATTATAGCTGTGTGTATTAATGTGACATTGGGGCACCATACACTGGTTTCATAGACCGTTTGACACATTTTCATCATACTGTTTAACATAGCATGGACTTCCACGCATTTTCTTCGTTATTGTGCTAAGACATTTATTCCACATTTACTAAGTTTCACATATACCCTTATAAGATGCACCACAGGTGTAATCCCACCAATATCCCTCCCTCTGCCCACCTCCACCCTACCTCCCCTCTGTTTACCCCTTAGCCCCCTATTCTTGGGTTGTAACTGGGTTATAGCTTTCTTGTGAAAGCCATAAATTAGTTTCATAGTAGGGCTGAGTACATTGGATACTTTTTCTTCCATTCTTGAGATACTTTACTAAGAAGAATATGTTCCAGCTCCATCCAGGTAAATATGAAAGAGGTAAATTCTCCATCTTTCTTTAAGGCTGCATAATATTCCATGGTGTACATATACCACAATTTATTAATCCATTCATGGATCCATGGGCACTTGGGCTTTTTCCATGACTTAGCAATTATGATTAGGGTTGCAATAAACATTCTGGTACAAAAATGTTTGTAATGATGTAATTTTTGGTCTTCTGGGTACATGCCTACTAGAGGAATTACAGGACTGAATGGCAGATCTATTTTTAGATCTCTAAGTGTTCTCCAAACATCTTTCCAAAAGGAATATATTAATTTGCATTCCCACCAGCAGTGTAGAAGTGTTCCCTTTTCTCCAAATCCACGCCAACATCTCTGGTCTTGGGATTTTGTGATATAGGCTAATCTTACTGGAGTTAGATGATATCTCAAAGTAGTTTTGATTTGCATTTCTCTGATGATTAAAGATGATGAGCATTTTTTCATATGTCTGTAGGCTGTCTTCAGAGAAGTTTCTCTTCAAGTCCCTTGCCCAGCCTGCGATGGGATCACTTGTTCTTTTCTTGCTTATATGTTTGAGTTCTCTATGGATTCTGGTTATTGAACCTTTGTCGGAGACATAACCTGCAAATATCTTCTCCATTCTGAAAGCCATCTGCCTGCTTTACTTATTGTGTTCTTGGCTGTCCAGAAGATTTTTAGTTTGATCAGGTCCCAGTAATGTATTTTTGAAGCTGCTTCAATTGCCTGTGGGGTCCTCCTCATAAAATACTTGCCCAGACTGATTTCTTCAAGGGTTTTCCCTGCACTCTCTTCTAGTATTTTTATAGTTTCATGTCTTAAGTTTAAATTTTTAATCCAGTGAGAGTCTATCTTAGTTAGTGGTGAAAGGTGTGGGTCCAGTATCAGTCTTCTACAGGTTGCCAGCCAGTTCATCCAGCATCATTTATTAAATAGGGAATCTTTTCCCCACTGAATGTTTTTAATTGGCTTGTCAAAGATCACATAACAGTAAGTAGTTGGATTTATCTCTTGGTTCTCTATTCTGTTCCAGACATCTACTTCTCTGTTCTTGTGCCAATACCATCCTGTTTTGATCACTATCGATTTGTAGTATAGTCTGAGGTCTGGTAGCATGATTCATCCTGCTTTGTTTTTATTTCTGAGTGATGTCTTGGCTATTCGAGGTTTTTTCTGATTCAATATAAAACAAAGTATTGTTTTTTCAAGATCTTTAAAGTATGACAGTGGAACTTTAATAGGGATTGCGTTAAAATTATATATTGCTTTGGGTAGTATGGACATTTTAACAATGTTGATTCTTCCCAGCTATGAGCATGATATGTTTTTCCATTTGTTAACATTTACAGCTATTTCTTTTATTAGTTTCATAGTTCTCTTTATAGAGATCTTTCACGTCCTTTGTTAGATAAACTCCCAAATATTTCATCTTCTTTGGCACTACTGTGAATGGGATAGAGTCCTTAAATGTTTTTTCAGCTTGGCTATTGTTGGTATATATAAGGGCTACCAATTTATGAATGTTATGTTTTGTAACCTGAGACGCTGCTGTATTCCTTGATCACTTCTAAGAGTTTTGTAGTAGAATCCCTGGTGTTTTCCAGATATACAATCATATCATCTGCGAAGAGCGAAAGTTTGATCTCTTCTGACCCGATGTGGATACCCTTGATCGCCTTTTTTTCCCTAATTGCGGTGGCTAAAACTTCCATTACAATGTTAAAGAGCAGTGGAGAAAATGGGCAGCCTTGTCTGGTTCCTGATCTGAGTAGAAGTGATTTCAATTTAACTCCATTCAATATAATATTGGCTGTGGGTTTGCTGTAGATGGCCTATATCAGTTTAAGAAATGTCCCTTCTATACCAATTTTCTTAAGTGTTCTGATCATGAAGGGATGCTGTATATTATCAAAAGCTTTTTCTGCATCAATTGAGAGAGTCATATGGTCTTTGGTTTTTAATTTGTTTTTGTGCTAAATTATACTTACAGATTTATGGATATTGAACCAGCCTTGAGACACTGGGATAAAACCGAGTTGGTAATGATGTATAATTTATTTGATGTTTTGTTGGATTCTGTTTGTTAGGATCTTGTTGAAAATTTTTGCATCTATGTTCATTAGTGATATCGGTGTATAATTTTCTTTTCTTGTTGGGTCTTTTCCTGGTTTGGGGATCAGGGTGATGTTTGCTTCATAGAATGTGTTGGGTAGTCTTCTTTCTTTTTCTACCTTTTAGAATAGGTTGAGTAATATAGGTACTAATTCCGCTTTAAAGGTTTGGTAGAATTCTGATGTGAAACCATCTGGTCCTGGGCTTTTCTTTTTAGGGAGGTTTTGTATGGTTGATGCTATTTCAGAAATTGATATGGGCCTGTTCAACATTTCCACTTGATTCTGGTTAAGTCTTGGAAGGTGATGTGCTTCCAAGTATTGGTCAATTTCCTTCAGATTTTCATATTTCTGAGAATAAAGTTTCTTGTAATATTCATTAAGGATTTTTTGAATTTCTGATGAGTCTGTTGTTATTTCGTCTTTGTCATTTCTGATTGATGAGATTAGAGATTTTACTCTTCTTTTCCTGATTAGGTTGGCCAAAGGTTTATCTATTTTATTGACCTTTTCAAAAAACCAACTTTTTGATTTATTGATCTGTTGTATAATTCTTTTGTTTTCAATTTTATTTAATTCTGCTCTAATTTTGGTTATTTCTTTTCTTCTACTGGGTTTGGGGTTGGAATGTTATTCCTTTTCCAGTTGCTTGAGATGTCCCATTAAGTTGTTAACTTCCTCTCTTTCCGTTCTCTTGAGGAAGGCTTGCAGTGCTATAAATTTCCCTCTTAGGACTACCTTTGCGGTATCCCAGAGGTTCTGATGATTTGTGTCTTCATTCTCGTTTTGTTCCAAAAATTTGGCAATTTTCTTCTTGGTCTCATTTCTGACCAAGCTGTCATTCAGCATAAGGTTATTTAACTTCCATGTTTTTGTATGAGTATGCAGATTCCTGTTGTTACTGAATTCAAATTTTATTCCATGGTGGTCTGAGAAGATGCAAGGAATAATTTCTATTCCGTTAAATTTACTGAGGTTAGACTTGTGACCTAAGATGTGATTGATTTTGGAGTATGTTCCGTGGGCTGATGAGAAGTATGTGTATTCAGTTTTGTTGGGATGAAATGTTCTGTAGATGTCTGCTAAATCCAAATGTTGGATGGTTAGGTTTAAAATCTAAGATTTCTTTGCTCAGCTTCTTGTTGGAGGATCGATTCAACACTGCCAAAGAAGTGTTGAAATCTTCGACTATTATAGAGCTGGAGGAAATCAAGTTGCTCATGTCTGTTAGAGTTTCTCTTATAAATTGAGTTGCATTCTGGTTGGGTGCATAGATATTAATAATTGAGATCTCATCATATTGAGTATTACCCTTAACAAATATGAAGTGACCATTCTTGTTCTTCCTTACTTTTGTTTTGGTTTAAAGCCTATTGTATCTGCAAATAAAATTGCAACACCTGCTTTTTTCTGATTACCATTTGCCTAAAATATGGAGGACCATCCTTTCACCCTGAGTCTATATTTGTCTTTTAATGTAAGATGTGACTCTTGTATGCACCAAATATCTGGCCTGAGTTTTTGTATCCAGTCAGATAACCTATGCCTCTTTAGAGGACAGCTTAAGCCATTCACATTAATGGAGAATATTGGTAAGTCTGGTAAAATTTTGGGTATCAAGTTTTTTGAAAGTGCAGTGGAAATTTTTAATCCTTTTGCCAGTGTGGAAGTTGGAGTTTGATCAAAAGTTTCTGAGTGAATTTACTTTTGTGGTAGAGGATTGGGTTGGTCATTATGGAAAATAGGTCTGAGAATATCCTGAAGAGCTGGTTTGGTTATGGCAAATTTCTTCAACATATGAATGTCATGAAAGTATTTAATTTCTGCATCATAAATGAAATTCAGTTTAGCTGGATACAGGATCCGGGGTTGAAAGTTATTTTGCTTTAGGAGATTAAAAGTCGATGACCACCCTTTTCTGGCTTGACAAGTTTCAGCAGAGAGATCTGCAGTCATTCTAATATTCTTCCCTTTGTAGGTAATGGCTTTCTTATGTCTGGCTGCTTTGAGCATTTTCTCCTTCATGTTAACTTTAGTGAAGTTAATTATGACATGCCTGGGGGATTGAGTCTTGCTGGGGTTCTGAAACTGTCTGCTATCTGAATTTCAGAATCTCTTGGCATGTCTGGAAAATTCTCTTTCATAATTTCATGGAGAAGGGCCTCTGTGCCTAGCAAGGCCACTTCATCAGATTCAGGGATTCCAATGAGTCAGATATTACCCTTCTTCAAATTATCCCATAGTTCTCTGAGAGAA
Organism: Nycticebus coucang; assembly: GCF_027406575.1. Taxonomy (NCBI): domain Eukaryota; kingdom Metazoa; phylum Chordata; class Mammalia; order Primates; family Lorisidae; genus Nycticebus; species Nycticebus coucang. Next base: position 159,529,935 of record NC_069804.1, on the reverse strand, counting down.
TGATTCATTTTTGCTCTCCATTTCTCTTCCTCTTTGAGAGTTTGGGAGTGTTCAAAGGCTTTGTCTTCAATGTCAGAAATCCTTTCTTCTGCTTGCTCCACTCTGTTTCTGAGGAATTCTACTGTATTTTTCAGATCTTTGAGGGTTGCAAATTCTTGTTTCAGTGTGTCTAAATCTTTGGTGGTTTTGTCTTTAAATTCGTTAAATTCTTGAGACAACTTTTGAATTTCTCCTCGAGTTTCTAATTCCGACTTTTGAATTGCTCCTTGACTTTCTAATTCCAAATTTTCCTCCATGTTATTAATCTTGTTTGCAATCCAAATTCTGAATTCGATTTCTGACATCTCGGCCAGTTATTTATGAATGGAATATTCAGTTACATCTGCCATATCTTTCCTTGAGGGGTTTGCTCTATTCTGGTTATTCATGTTACCAGAGTTTTTTCACTGATTCCGCCCCATGATTGTTTTATACACTTTGATTTTTCCCCTGGTGCTTTGTCAAGGACCTGTACAGTGCTATGGCCTGAGAAACGGGACTTGTTTGGTGTTGTGGGGCTAAGTTGTTCTGTCTTGTTTTCAGCTGGTTTTTGTCCAACCCTAGTGAAACACTTACTCTGGGTTGAAGTCTCAGCTGTGGAGAAATACCAGCAATTAAGTCACCCCACCCACCACAGGCAACAATTGGAAAAGGAAAATCAAACCTTCCTACAACCACATACCCAGGGCACCACCTGAATAGTCCTCAGGCAATTGGCTCAGTTCAAAAAGTCCAAATCTATTGTCTCAGTTAACACCTGTCTCAGGTGGGAAAGTTTAAGAGGTCTCTGGGAACTGGATCACAGGGGTCTGGTGACTAGTCTGATATGGCTTGCTCCAGTGCTGCGTGGTGTCAGGAGGAGCAACCCAGCAAATAGATCAGTCTGGGATGGTTGATGCCTCCTTCCTCTCCTTGCACCTCTGTCTCACCCAGTCACTGATAGCCCTGCCGTTGGCTGACCCAGTTGCCTGTAGCGAACGATACTCCAGGGGTTTGTACCTGCCTGAATCACAAGGAAATCTATTTATGTTCAGCCATGCCACCGTGGTCTGCCTCTACCTAGTAGGAGGAGGTGAGGCCTGATTACCTCAGGCGCTTGATGAAGGCTGGGGGGGGGTGTTCACTCAGTTCCAGCCCCACCCCAATTGATGTTACAGAGAACAGAACAGAACAACTTTGCGGGTATTTTTTGTGTGTGTGTCTTCCTGCTAAATTCCCCTACAGAAGAGAAGCTGTTTTGAGTTTCCAGAGTCTGTGCCTCAGGCCCTGTCTTTGCTCCTGCAGGTTTGTATTCGGTTACCTGTCAGTTCTATCCTGCTGCCTTCCTTTGTCTATAGGCTGACGATCCCCATGGGGCCAGGTGTGTCTTAGGCTCAGTAAAGCAGTTCTCTAGGTCATCCCCACCCTGGGATCTTCTCGGGTCTGCGAGTGTGTTTCTAGTCCCTGTGCTCCACCCAGGTTGGTACCACCTCATGCAAATCCTTTACTCACAGGGCCTGTGTTTCCATCCCAGATCTGTTTGTTCTGGTTGCCACCCTCCTCTGGTTGCCCAGGGAGACAGGGGGTGTGGCTTCAGAATATCCGGGAGTGAGCATATTGTTGCTAAAAGACGGCTGCTGCTCTGTGCCTCAGGGAACTTCTGCTCTGGTGTGGTTCCCTCTCAGTCAAGCATCCTCTCCTCATTCCTGAACCCTAGAGTCAGCACTGACCAGCTGCAGTTTAGGCACTGTCCACACCCCTCGAGAAATCACCCAAGAATCTGGACTCCTGGGGGACAAGCCTCCAGACCTCAGAGTGAGAGTGGAGGGAAGTACTGGGAGCTCAGAGTTGCAGGTAGAGAATATATACAGTTTTATACAGTTTTATGCCTGGCAGGAGAACGTTGTGGCACCCTAGTAGGGGAGGTAGGTCCAGTTTTTAGAGGGTCTGTCCCGTGGAGTGTAGTGGGAGGACCTTTGAACTCTGCCCGTTTGTTTGTGGGGCACTCCGAGCCATTCTCATGGGGGAGGGGACTCCGGTCCACTTGGTGATGGATTTTGTACCTTTTGTTTGTATCCTTGTGGTCACTGCTCACCTCAGCGTGGTTGATGTGTGTTCTTCAACCTTCTCTCTTGGTGCAGCTCAAATCCACCAGGTTACTTGCTAAATTTCTGTCCTTTAACTCTCCTTCTGGACGGGAGCCTCTGTGGAATGCTGGCTTCAGTCAGCCATCTTGTCTCTGCCCATAAGAAGTAATATTTAAAAAAAAAACTATACATTAATGCTCTAAGCACTGTGTTAGCTGCATTTCAGAGATTTTGATATGCTATGTCTTATTTTCATTCATCTGAAAGTATTTTCTTAATTCCCATGATTTCTTCTTTGCCTGATACATTATTTAGTAATGTATTGCTTAATTTCCACATATTTGTGAATTTTCCAATTTTTATTGTATTATTTATTTTTAATTTCATTCCATTGTAATCAGAGAACATACCTTGTATGGTTTTAAATCCAGAGCAAAACTCCCCCTGTATACAGTGGACCCTGGAAGATGGTGGTATCTTCTGGTCTTTTCAGCTTACTCTTCCCTGCAGAGAATCTTCACACTATGAGTGAGCTGGGGCTATGGTGATTTGGGCCCGTACTATCTACTTGCCACACCTGGAATAGTGCTTATACCATATGAGTAGAGGTGGTTGGGGGAAGAGAAACCCAGTTCTTTCTGCTATGCCTGACTGGAACAGAGCTTCCACAACACAGTGCTAAGAAGAATAAGAAACACCAGCAATTTGCTCTTCCTGGATAAAGTCATATCCTGGGTGACACTGACCTTGGGGAGAAAGAGCCTTGTCTCCTTGACTGCACATGGCCAACATAGACTTTCCATAACATGGACCTGAGGAGAGAAAAGGGTCCTGGGGTGGGTTGTGGCTTAAATGCCACAGACTCTTATAGACTCTCTCTTCCCACTGAGATTTAGTAAATTTTCTTGAATTAATGTTTTTCTTTCTTTCTTTTTTTTTTTTTTTTTTTGTGATTTTTGGCCGGGGCTGGGTTTGAACCTGCCACCTCCGGCATATGGGACCGGCGCCCTACTCCTTGAGCCACAGGCGCCACCCCGAATTAATGTTTTTCTATATTCTGTATTTACTTGGAATAATTCCCAGAGACTTTGTTTTGAAAAATAATTTTCATCAGTTAAATTGTTGTTTGGCTGATGAGAGGGGATGCTGGACACATTACTGTCTCATTACAGATGTCCTTTCTCCCAAATAATATTTTTATATAGGTTATTATAAATGAAATGTCTAATTTCAAATCTAAAGTTTGATTTATTATATCACAGACAAGAAACAATAAAATTAATCAAAGTATGCACCTAAAGTATTGATACAATTTTGTCATCTTAATGGTAGCTTATTTATGCCAGCAACATAGAAGCCTGGAGAGGGAGTGGTGATGAAATTGCTAAGACATTTTTCACAGCTTGTTGGGAATTGAATATTTTTCTTTGTGAGAAGTGGTTCAAAGCCTGGAAGAAATGGTATAGTCACTTGGTTCAAAGTCTGGTGAATATAGCAGATGACATAGTTTCGAAGTCCCAGCTTCCATAGTTTGAGTATCATTGTTTATGTGGTTGGGTGTTGTCTTGCAATAGGATTGTCCTGTCTCCATTGACCAATCTCAGCTGCTTAATCACAAGCATCCCCATCAAGTGGTCCAGTTGGTTGCAGTAGACATCTGCTGTAATAGACTGAGTAGGTTTCATGAAGCTGTGGTGGATAATACCAGCACTGGACCACCAAACAGGCATCATCAGCTCTGTTTGATGAATACTCAGTTTTGGACAGTGTTTTGCTACTTCATCTTTATCCAACCTTCATGTGGAATGCTTGTGATTGTCAAAAAGAATCCATTTTTCTTCACACATAACAATATGATGTAGAAATTGTTCACCTTTATGTCATGACAGCAATGAAAGGCAAGCTTTGAGACAATTTCTCTTCTGACACTCATTTAATTCATGCACAACACATGTATCCAGCTTCTTTATCTTGTAGTTTTGTTTGAAATTGTCCAATATTATTGGAGTAGTAATGTCATACCTTAATGTTAATTCTTGCATACGGTGAAATGGATTCTTTTTCCCTACAGCTTTTAGCTCATCATTATCCATCTTGGTCTCGGGTCGCCCACGTGGCTCATTTTTCAAAATTAAAATAATCAGAATAGAGCCTCTCAAACCATTGGCATATTGTGTGTTCATTAGCCACATCCTTCCAAAACATTTTGTTGATATTTTGAGCTATCTGCACTGCATTGGTTCTACAACATGTTATTTGAAAATAACATGAATTTTTATTTATCCATGGTGTCACAAAGATTTATCTAAAAAAACTAAAAGATAATCACAAGGCAAAATACACATTTGAAAGAATGAGAATGTATCTTCACAATAAAAATAAAATAAGAATTGTCATTGTGCAATGTCAGAGATATCAACTGTCAAACTTAGTACTTAAGGAAATCAGACATTTCATATTTGATAACCATAGAAACTTCTCTGGAAAGTTATCATCCATCTGTCACCTTTCCTTGTTTAGACAAGAGTCTACATACTTAAAAGATATCAAAAAAGCCTACATACAGTCCAGTAGTTCAGTGGTCAGGAGGGAAGAATAGTGACCTTAGAAACTGACTGTGTTGAGTAAGTGGTAGTTCTGGGTTACTCCATTATATTTTTGCTCTTGCCAAAGATCACCAAGGCCCTACTGAGGAAGATGGAGGCCTGATAACTTCTAATGCAAATTGTCTATATGGTCACTAAAGACAAGTACAGTGAATATATCTGTTTGCCAAGAATGAACACACTGGGTACCTGGTCTGTCTTGGGAGTTGCATCTACTTTATATATATATATATATATATATATTATACATTTGAGCAATTACTACATTTATTGCTACATGTTGCCTTACATGACATTTGTACCTAGGACTTCAAAAAAATTTGTTTTTAATTTGGACATGTTTTTGAACATGATGAAAAAGAAATTCTTCTGCATTATGAATGGAGCAGATTAATTTGATTTCCAATGTCTATTTTCCTGCCAAATTTAGATTGCCTTCAGGAATCAAAGTATTCTTCTAGTTTATTGACCACAGCACTTCTCACTTCTGATGAAGACACTGTTTTCTGTATACAATGTCTGTCTGAAGAGTCTACTTCTTCCTATAAATCTTCACAGGTAAACTACATGGGACAAGAATCTTTGGAAATTTGAATATTTAAGGTTTATATGATATTTCCTTTATGTGGTAATGAAAAACCCAGAGATGAAATAAAAATTACACAAATAACAGTGAAATTTCTTGCTGATGTTATCTCCAGCCAAGATATCTTATGATTCTGGAAAAAGTGACCCGGAGTACCTACACTGAGAAACTCCCATGTAAATTGGAAATGTTCATTTCTCCTTGGGATTAACTCCACAGTAAAGAGAATATTTCCTCCTTATTCCTCAGGCCATGGAAGAGAGAACTTCTGTCAACTTTGCTACCTTTCAAAGATAGTGTTGGGGAAAGAAATTCTGTCCCTCTGTTTACCCATTACTTGCTTCTCCCTAATAAAAGATAACTAATGTGATTGACAATTGCCTTACATCTATTGAGCCATGCTCACCAAATGGGCACATTAACTGAGATTCAAAAAAAATAACTAGCATTTCTCTTTCTTCTTATTCATAGACTGGTAAATGTTATCTTCCCCCATGTGTAAGCATAGCTAGAGCAGGGCTTGCTGTGTTGCCCTCCATGTGGAAATGTGGTTGGCCTTTCTTTCTTTCTCTCCCTCTCCCTCTTTCATTCCCTCTCCCTCTCCTCCTTCTTCTCTCTCACAAAACCTTGTGGTGTCTTAAAGAAATTGAACCCTGAAATTTATCTAAGATTTTTGCCGAAAGTACTGCCTAAGATGTACACAGCATGTCCTGTTTAGTGCCCCAAATATCTGTCAGATATGAGGAGAATATGTAGAAGAACTTTTCTGCTATTCTATCTTCAATAGGATATCCAAAATGCACTCTAGCTTGCATAAAAGTAAGGATTCAATGAATGTTTGGAGCTGGTCTTCCATCCAGCAGTGCATCATTTGGTTTTCTGTCTATGGATGTGTTTCTGGAACAAGAATTAAGGCAAGGAATTTCCTATTTGGGTTAACATGGGACCCTAAAGCCAAAGGATGAACTAACTCAAAATCCTTTGAAGGGGCGGCACCTGTGGCTCAAAGGGGTAGGGCGCTGGTCCCATATGCCAGAGGTGGTGGGTTCAAGCCCAGCCCTGGCCAAAAACCACACACACAAAAAAATAAATAAATAAAAAATAAGAAGAGCTTATTTAAAAAAAATCCTTTTAAGAAAGACAAGACTCGGGGGTGGGGGTGGGCTGGAGGTAAGATGGCCAACTGGAGCCAGCTCTCCACAGAGGGTCCTGTACAGAAGGAGAGTTAAAGGACAGAAATTTAGCAAGTAAGCCGATGGTTTGGAGCTGCACCAAGAGAGAAGGTTGAAGAACACACATCGACCCCAAGGATACAAACAAAAGGTACAAAATTCATCCCCCATGAGAATGGATCACAGTATTCTCCATATAAACAAGCGAGTAGAGTTCAAACATCCTCCCATTTTATCCCTCGGGAGAGACCCTCTAAAAATTGGATCTCCTTCCCCTACTAGTGTGCCATGGCACTCTCCTGCCAGGCATAAAACTTTATAAAACTGTATATATTCCTTACCTGCAATCCTGAACTCCAAGCACTCCCTTCCACTCTCACCCTGAGGTCTGGAAGCCTGTCTCCCATGGAGTTCAGATTCTTAGGCATTTTCTTAAGAGGTGTGGACAGGGCAAGGCCTGATGCTGGTCTGTGCTGATTCTGCAGCACGGGGGTAAGGAGAAGATGGTCAACAGAGAGGGAACGATACAAGAGCGGTGGTGCCCCGAGGCACAGAGCAGCAGCTGCAGTGGCAGGAACAATAGGGTTCAGACCCCTGGGATATTCTGGACAGACACCCCCATCTCTCTGGGTAACCAGAGGAATCTGGGCATCTTCTCCTGTGGCAGCCACTGACGGAACAGATCTGGGATGGAAATGCAGGACCCATGAGTAAAGGGTATGCCTGAGGCAGTAGTAGCCTGGGTGGAGCGCAGGGACTAGAATATGTGCACAGAGACGGCAGACTCCCAGGGTGGGGCTGCCCCAGAGGACTGCTTTACTGAGCCTAAGATGCACCTGGCACTCAAGGGATCATAGCTGAGACAAAGGCAGGCAGGCAGAGGCTGGAATTGACAGGTGAGTGTGAGCTCTAACGGTGCCCGTCACAACACAAACTGCAGCCAAGACTGGGCGGTGGCACAGGCCAGGGCTGTGTCACAGTTTCCGTGAACTGAAACAGTGTCTGATCCACAGGGAAATATATCTGGGACAGAAACAAATTCTGCAAGGTTGTTCTGTTCTGTCAGCAACATCAAGCAGGGGCAGGGCTGGAATTGAGTGAACGGCCCCAGCTTCCATTAAGCACCCAAGGTTGTCAGGCCCCACTTTCCTCTGGTGGACAGTGGCAAAGAGCGGCAGCCTGGCTGAGGAGACAGATCTCCCTGTGACTCAGGCAGGCGGAAATCCCCGGAGTATCTGCTCATGGGAGGGAACTGGGTCACAGCCCTACGGGGTTACTAGTGACTGGGTGTGACAGAGGTGCAAGGTGGGGAAGGAGATATCAACCTTCCCAGAATAATTTATTTGCTGGGTGGGTCCTTCTGACCTCACAGAGAACCAGAGCGAGTCATACTTGAGCTGCCAGAACACCCCTGCTATCTAGTTGCCGGAGACTTTTGAACTCTCCCACCTGAGACCAGTGCTGACTGGGACAATTGATTTGGACCTCTTGAACTGGGCCAATCACCCAAGGACCATCCAAAGTGGTACCCTGCGTGTGTGGTTATGGGAAAGTTTGACTTTCATTTTCCAATTGTTGCTGGGGGGAGGGGGGCAGGGTGACTTAATTGCTGGTATTTCTCCACGGCTGAGACTTCAACCCAGAGTAACTGATTCACTAGGGTAGGACAGAGACCAGCTGAAAACAAGACAGAGCCACTTAGCCCCACCACACCAAGCAGGCCACCAGTCTTTCAGGCTGCACCACTGTACAGGTCCTTAGCAAAGCTCTAGGGGAAAAGGTACAGACACCTGTCCCAGCATTTGGGCAAAGGGCTGGTTAATCACTACTCCTAGAGCCCCCAACCCAACTTTTCTTTATCTGCTCATCTAGTCAAATGGTGTAAAATAATCATGGGGCCGAATCAGCGGGCAAACTCCAGTAACATGAATAACCAGAGTAGATCAACCCCCCCAAGGAAGAATAGGGCACATACAACTGAAGATCCCATAGATAAACAGATGGCTGAGATGTCAGAAATTAAATTCAGAATTTGGATTGCAGATAAGATTAATAGAATGTAGGTAAAGTTGGAATTTGAAATTCAAGGAGCATTTCAAAAGTTGTCTCAAGAATTCAACGAATTCAAAGACAAAGTCACCAAAGATTTTGACACATTGAGACAAGTATTTGCAGGCCTCAAAGATCTGATAAATACAGTAGAATCCCTCAGTAACAGAATGGAGCAACAGAAGAAAGGATTTCTGACATTAAAGACAAAGCTTTTGAATGCTCCCAAACTCTCAAAGAGGAAGAGAAATGGAGAGCAAAAATAAATCAATCTCTCAGAGAGCACTGGGATAATTTGAAGAAAACTAATGCTTGCCTCATAGGAATCCCTGAAGGCAATGAAGTGGCTTCTCAAGGCATAGAGCCTCTTATTCATGAGATTATGAAAGAGAACTTTATAGACATACCAAGAGGTTCTGAAATTCAAATAGCAGACAGTTTCAGAACCCTAGCACAACTCAACCTGAATAAGGCATTCCCACGTACATCATAATTAACTTCACTAAAGTTAATATGAAGGAGAAAATTCTGAAAGCAGCCAGACGTAAGAAAACCATAACCTACAAAGGGAAGAATATTAGAATGACTGCAGATCTCTGCTGAAACATTTCAAGCCAGAATGGTTGGTAATTGACTTTTAATCTCCTATAACAAAATAATTTTCAACCCAGGATCCTGTATCCAGCTAAACTGAGTTTCATTTATGATGGAGAATTTAAATACTTTAATGACATTCACATGTTGAAGAAATTTGCCATAACTAAACCAGCTCTCCAAGATATTCTTAGACGTATCCTTCATAATTACCAGCGCAATCCTCCACCACAGAAGTAAACTCACTCAGAAACTTTTCATCAAATTCCAACTTCTACAGTGGCAAAAGGATTAAAAATATCCACTGGACTTTTGAAAAACTCGATACTCCATATTCTACCAGGCTTAATAATATTCTCCATTAATGTGAATGGCTTAAATTGTCCTCTAAAGAGGCACAGGTTGTCTGATTGGATACAAAAACTCAGGCCAGATATCTTCTGCATACGAGAATCTCATCTAACCTTAAAAGATAAATATAGACTCAGGGTGAAGGGATGGTTGTCTATATTCCAGGCAAATGGAAATCAGAAAAAAGCAGGTGTTGCAATTTTATTTGCAGATACAATAGGCTTTAAACCAACAAAAGTAAGGAAAGATAAGGATGGTCACTTCATATTTGTTAAGGATAATACTCAATATGATGAGATTTCAATTATTAATATTTATGCACCCAACCAGAATGTGCCTCAATTTGTAAGAGAGACTCTAACAGGCATGAGCAACTTGATTTCCTCCAGCTCCATAATAGTCGGCGATTTTAACACTCATTTGGCAGTGTTGGATAGATTCTCCAAGAAGAAGCCAAGCAAAGAAATTTTAGATTTAAACCTAACCATCCAACATTTGGATTTAACAGACATCTACAGAACATTTCATCCTAACAACACTGAATTCACATTCTTCTCATCAGCCCACAGAACATACTCCAAAATTGATCATATCTTAGGTCTCAGCAATTTCAAAAGAGTAGAAATTATTCCTTGCATCTTCTTGGACCATCATGGAATAAAAATTGAACTCAGTAACAACAGGAATCTGTATACTCATACAAAAATATGAAAGCTAAATAACCTTATGCTGAATGATAGCTACATCATAGATGAGATGAAGAAGGAAATTACCAAATTTTTGGAACAAAATGATAATGAAGACACGAATTATCAGAACCCCTGGGATACTTCGAAGGCAGTCCTCAGAGGGAAATTTATAGCACTGCAAGCATTCCTCAAGAGAAAGGAAAGAGAGAAAGTTAATAACTTAATGGGATATCTCAAGCAACTGAAAAAGAAAGAACATTTTAATCTGAAACCCAGCAAAAGAAAAGAAATAACCAAAGTTAGAGCAGAATAAAATGAAATTGAAAACAAAAGGATTATACAATAGGGCGGTGCCTGTGGCTCAAAGGGGTGGGGCAGTGGCCCCATATGCCAGAGGTGGCGGGTTCAAACCCTGCCCTGGCCAAAAACTGCAAAAAAAAAAAAAAAAAAAAAGGATAATACAACAGATCAATAAATGAAAAAAGTTGATTTTTTGAAAAGGTCAATTAATTAGATAAACCTTTTGCTAACCTAACCAGGAAAAAAAGAGTAAAATCTCTAATTTCATCAATCAGAAATGACAAAGATGAAATAACAACAGACCCTTCAGAAATTGAAAAAAAAAAAAGAAGAAAAAAATCCTTAATGAATATTACAAGAAACTTTATTCTCAGAAATATGAAAATATGAAGGAAATTGACCAAAACATGGAAGCACATCACCTTCGAAGACTTAGCCGAATCAAGTGGAAATGTTGAACAGGACTATATCAAGTTCTGAAATAGCACCAACTATACAAAATCTTCCTAAAAAGAAAAGCCCGGGACCAGATGCCTTCACGTCAGAATTCTACCAAACCTTTAAAGAGGAACTAGTACCTATATTACTCAACCTTTTCCAAACTATAGAAAAGGAAGGAATACAACCCAACACATTCTATGAAGCAAACATCACCTTGATCCCCAAACCAGGAAAAGACCCAACAAGAAAAGAAAACTATAGACCAATATCACTAATAAATATTGATACAAAAATATTCAACAAGATCTTAACAAAAAGAATCCAGCAAAACATCAAACAAATTATACATCATGACCAACTCGGTTTTATCCCAGCGTCTCAAGGCTGGTTCAATATACGTGAATCTATAAATACAATTCAGCACATAAACAAATTAAAAAACAAAGACCATATGATTCTCTCAACTGATGCAGAAAAAGCTTTTCATAATATCCAGCATCCCTTCATGATCAGAACACTTAAGAAAATTGGTATAGAAGGGATATTTCTTAAACTGATATAGGCCATCTACAGCAAACCCACAGCCAATATCATAATGAATGGAGTTAAATTGAAATCATTTCCACTCAGATCAGGAACCAGACAAGGCTGCCCATTGTCTCCACTGCTCTTTACCATTATAATGGCAGTTTTAGCCATCGCAATTAGGGAAGAAAAAGCGATCAAGGGATCCATATAGGGTCAGAAGAGATCAAACTTTCGCTCTTCACAGATGATATGATTGTATATCTGGAAAACACCAGGGATTCTACTACAAAATGCTAAGAAGTGATCGAAGAATACAGCAGCATCTCAGGTTACAAAATCAACACTCATAAATCAGTAGCCTTTATATATACCAACAATAGTCAAGCTGAAAAAAACAGTCAAGGATTCCATTCCATTGACAGTAGTGCCAAGGAAGATGAAATATTTGGGAGTTTACTTAATAAAGGACGCAAAAGATCTCTATAAAGTGAACTATGAAACTCTAAGAAAAGAAATAGCTGAAGTTGTTGACAAATGGAAAAAATACCATGATCATGGCTGGGAAGAATCGACACTGCTGAAATGTCCATACTACCCAAACAAATATACGATTTTAATGCAATCTCTATTAAAGCTCCACTGTCATACTTTAAGGATCTTGAAAAAATAGTACTTTGTTTTATATGGAATCAGAAGAAACCTCCAATAGTCAAGACATTACTCAGAAATAAAAACAAAGCAGGAGGAATCACCCTACCAGACCTCAGACTATACTATAAATCGATAGTGACCAAACAGCATGGTACTGGCACAAAATCAGAGAAGTAGATGTCTGGAACAGAATAGAGAACCAAGAGATGAATCCAGCTACTTAGCATTATTTGATTTTTTTTTTTTGTAAAGACAGAGTCTCACTTTATCGCCCTCGGTAGAGTGCCATGGCATCACACAGCTCACAGCAACGTCCAACTCCCGGGCTGAAGTGATTCTTTTGCCTCAGCCTCCTGAGTAGCTGGGACTACAGGTGCCCGCCACAACGCCCAGCTATTTCCATTATTTGATCTTTGACAAGCCAATTAAAAACATTCAGTGGGGAAAAGATTCGTATTTAGCAAATGGTGCTGGGTGAACTGGCTGGCAACCTGTAAAAGACTGAAACTGGACCCACACCTTTCATCATTAACTAAAATAGACTCTCACTGGATTAAAGATTTAAACTGAAGACATGAAACTATAAAAATTCTAGAAGAAAGTGCAGGGAAAACTCTTGAGGAAATTGGCCTGAGCAAATATTTTATGAGGAGGACCCCCTGGGCAATTGAAACAGCATCAAAAATACAGGACTGGGACCTGATCAAACTAAAAAGCTTCTGCACAGCCAAGAACACAGTAAGTAAAACAAGCAGACAGCCCTCAGAATGGGAGAAGATATTTGCAGGTTATGTTTCCGACAAAGGTTTAATAACCAGAATCCACAGAGACCTCAAACACATTAGCAAGAAAAGAACAAGTGGTCCCATTTCAGGGTGGGCAAGGGACTTGAAGAGAAACTTCTCGGAAGAAGACAGGTGCATGGCCTACAGACATATGAAAAAATGTTCTTCATCATTAATCGTCAGGGAAATGGAAATCAAAACTACTTTAAGATGTCATCTAAGTCCAGTAAGGTTAGCCCACATCACAAAATCCCCAAACCAGAGACGTTGGCATGGATGTGGAGAAAAGGGAACACTTCTACACTGCTGGTGGGAATGCAAACTAATGCGTTCCTTTTGGAAGACATTTGGATATCACTTAGGGATCTAAAAATAGACCTGCCATTCCCTCCTACAATTCCTCTACTAGGTATATATCCAGAAGACCAAAAATCACACTATAACAAAGATATTTGTACCAGAATGTTTATTGCAGCCCAATTCATAATTGCTAAGTTATGGAAGAAGCCCAAGTACCCATCAACCCACGAATAGATCAATAAATTGTGGTATATGTACACCATGGAATATTATGCAGCCTTAAAGAAAGATGGAGACTTTACCTCTTTCATATTTACATAGATGGAGCTGGAACGTATTCTTCTTAACAAAGTATCTCAAGAATGCATTGGATACTTTTTCTTCCATTCTTGAGATACTTTACTAAGAAGAATATGTTCCAGCTCTGTCCATGTAAACAATGAAAGTGGTAAAGTCATCATCTTTCTTTAAGGCTGCATAATATTCCATGGTGTACATATACCATAATTTATTAATCCATTTGTACATTGATGGGCACTTGGGCTTTTTTAATGACTTAGTAATTATGAATTCAAATTTTTACTTACTATCCTGATGTTATTGTGTTAAGACATTTATATTCTACATTTGGTAAGTTTCACATGTACCCTTGTAAGATGCACCGTAGGTGTGATCCCACCAATCACCCTCCCTCTGCCCATCCTCCCTATTCTCTCCTCTCCCTCTACTCCTTCCCCATATTCTTAGGTTATAACTGGGTTATAGCTTTCATATGAAAGCCATAAATTAGTTTCATAGTGGGGCTGAATACATTGGATACTTTTTCTTCCATTCTTGAGATACCTTACTAAGAAGAATATGTTCCAGCTCAAACCATGTAAACATGAAAGAGGTAAAGTCTCCATCTTTCTTTAAGGCTGTATAATATTCCATGGTGTACATATACCACAATTTATTAATCCATTAGTGGATCAATGGGCACTTGGGCTTTTTCAATGACTTAGCAATTATGAATAGGGCTGCAATAAACATTCTGGTACAAATATCTTTGTTATAATGTGATTTTTGGTCTTCTCGGTATATACCTAGTAGAGGAATTATAGGATTGAATGGCAGAGCTAAAGAAAAAGTATCCAATGTACTCAGCCCTACTATGAAATTAATTTATAGCTTTCACATGAAAGCTATAACCCAATTATAGCCTAAGAATATGTGGAACAGGAAAAGGGAGGGGAGTGGAGAGGGTAATTGGGACCACACCTACTGTGCATCTTACAAGGGTACATGTGAAACTTACTAAATGTAGAATATAAATATCTTAACAATAACTAAGAAAATGCCATGAAGGCTATGTTAACCAGTTTGATGAAAATATTTCAAATTGTATGTAAAACCAGCACATTGTACCCCATGACTGCATTAATGTACACAGCTATGATTTAATTTAAAAAAGAAAGAAAGAAAAAAAAAGAAAAAGAAAGCCAAGACTCAAAAACCAAGTCCCATTATCAGATTCATGAGGCAACATGCTGTCCTGAGACTTTGAATACTGCCTTATATTATGAGGGTAATTCTTGCCTGCATTTGTTTCAACCATAGACAGTTTCCATGAGGTAAACAGGCACTCATGGGAGATATTTCGCTCAGGGATTCTCATGCACAAAAAGATGGTTCACTGTGTTGCAATGGAATAATCTGTCCCTACTTACTAAAGGAAAATGAGGTTAGGGTAATCCAGGAAGATGGAACAGTTAAACAACATCTGGGTTCGGGTTAGGGTGGAATCCAGAAGACGGCCACATCTCTTTACTTATTTGGTTAGGTGGGTGAGTACTCAAATAAATTAGTGCAATAAATTAATAATTACTGTTTATTGATTAATGACAACATGCTAGCTACTATGCTAAATATGTTACATATAATATCTCATTTAATTTGTATAGAAATCCTATGAGGTAATTATTACTACTATCTGCTATCCTTATAAGGGAGAGAGATGAGACAAAATTAAGGAAGAATAACACTGAGGCAGACCTGTCACAGAGGGACTGTGCACAAAGCACTGAGCCAGAGAGGATTACTTTCAGGCCTCGAAACCTTATAGATTTTGCCCTATTAGGTTGGCAACTTGCTTTAGATCAGTAATCCCTATAGTTCTCCCATTTTTTCCCTTTCAGAATGGAAGTGTGTATCCTATGCTTTTAGACCAAACACAGAGTCCATCATGGGACAAAATTTAGATGATAGATAATATTGGATTGTTTTTGAGTTGATATGTAGGTGAAATTTTGGATTTAGAGATAATGCTGGAATAGGTTAGACTTTTGAGGATGTTGGGATGGAGTGGATGTATTTTGGATGTGGAAAGGATGTAAATTTTGATGATCCAGATTATGGGATATATTGTGGTGAATGGTGTTGGTCCAAAATTCATGTTTACCTGGAAACTGTGAATGTAACCTTATCTGGAAATAGGATCTTTGAAAATGTATTCAAGTTAAGATGGGACATACTGAATTAGGTTAGGCCTTAAGTGCAAATTGACCTTATAAGTTGCAAAGTGTCCTTGTAAGAATAGGGAAATTTCTACAGAGATATACAAATGCACAGCAGAGAAGGTCAGGTGAAGATGAAGGTAGAGACTGGAGTTGTGCAACTACAAACCAAAGAATATTAGAGATTTCTGGCAACCATTAGAAATTGGAAAAGGGAAGACCAAATTTCTCCCTAAAGACTTTGGAGCATGGCCCTGACAATACCTTGATATGAGACTTATACCCCAGAACTATAAGAAAATGAAGTTGCTTTTAACCACTCCATTTGTGTTACTTTGTTGTTGTAGTCCTAGAAAACTAATACAAAAAGCATGTATCCACCCTACCAGGTAGAATTCTGGGGAGATGGCAAGACTTACAGAGAGAAAATGAAAACTCCAGTTTGTACTCTTTCATTAGTCAGATGGAATGTAAATGAATGGGGTATAAGTGAGATCAAGAAATGGTAGATATAAGTTGAGGGCTAAATGTGAAGAAATGAGAAATGAGAAGCTGGAACATAATGGGTTTTGCAAATTCCTTAACTTGGTATGGGTCTGGAATCAGTACTTGAGTCTCCTACAGGGTCAAGTAAAGTGGATGTGACAGAAGAACCAGATTAAGTCTTTTACTCGATGGTTTACCTTGGTGAGAAGTGCTTGGAATTATCCTTAGTCCTATCCAACATTCTCCTGTAGGTCATGTATTTTCTCCTGATATGGGCCAGTCCCTAATGTCAAAGTGTTGTCTGGTGTAGGCAAAACACAGGTGAGACTCATAATGGCTCTAAAGGAGGAAGGTTGCCTTATGGGCAATATTTATTTCACATGTTTTCTGAGGCATTGGTTTGAAGATTTGATGTCATGGTTATGTAAAGCTGAATCTATAGAGGGCCTCGAAAGTGTACTCTTCACTTTAAGGATATGGTTCTGTGTAGTTTAACCCAATGAAACACCTGATCCGTAAGAAATAGCCTAAATATCAAGGGAATTACAAGACCTAATGAGGTGAAAGAATATAAGTCTGGAAAAGAAGAATTCATTGTCGTGAGAAAATTTGGCTATGCATTAGAACATTTTTATACTTTTATTATGAACTAATTAAAAACTTCAGAAAAGTTTCAAAAATTGTGCAAAGTATTTTCAAGTTTCCCAAATGTTACTATTTTCCAACATTTGCTTTATCAATCTCCCTTTCCCCAATTTTTTCCCTCACTCTCTCTCCCAGACTGTATACATACATATGAACTATTAAAGAGTAAATTGGAGACAATATACCCTTTAATTTTAAATATTTCAATGTATATTTCCTAACATCAAGGATATTCTCATATTGCTACAATATAGTTATCAGATCAAAGAAATTAATATTAATGTAATATTTTAATTAATCTATTGATCTTACTCAAGTCCACCAATTGTCCTACTGATATCCTATATAGAGAAAGAAGATTGCAGTTCACAAGTGGGATGCATTTGCTACATTCCCTTAGTATACTTTATTTGTGAATTCGAATTTAATCTGGCAAGGTACTTAAAATTTATCTTAATATTTACTTGAATGGCTCCTTGAAGCCTGGCCATGTTGTTAGCCTCCAGTAACCAAAATAAAGCTACTTGAACTTTCTTGGCACAGTATTCAGCAAAAAGTAACCTCAGAAGATTAAGATGGATTTACAATGGAAGACTTGAAAACCTACTAACTGCAGTCTGTATCTTGGGAGGGCCAGAATGATAGAAACAATAGTATCTTTGAGCTCAATAATGGCTGTTATCTACAGCGTAGGGTTGATAGTGTGAGATTATACCATGGAAGTGGGCTCTGTAATACAATGTACGTGATGAATTCCGGAATTATAGAGGCCAGATGGCAATGCTGAGCCATCCATCTTGAGGGTTAATATAATAGGCAGCAAGGATGGAATAGTAATTGCCATGCTTTGAATCATAGACATTTATAGCAGTCAAAATAGTCTATGATTTTCCTGGGTGGGAAGTTAATTAGGCTGCTTCTCAATTTTATTATAATTAAAAAATAGAAAGCTGGTGATTAAAAGGTTAATGTCAAAGGCCACAAATCCAATTTCTAGATCTAGTCATTCACAGACCTATTGATTTAAAATTATGCTGGGTTACCTAAATTATAAACATTTAATATTTCTTAGATGTTTCCTTTTTTCAGCCTTTCCCCAGGATGAAGGGAAAATATTCAGATTTTAGAACTATTGTGTACAGGTTTTGAGGTAACATTGATTACAGATGACCCCATATGTCATCATTTTCCTCTGGTTAGTATGGAGGCTCTAAGAATCAGATTAAGAAATGGAATTTTGGCCCAAGCTCATCTCATATTGAGTAAAATGTACCCACACATCGACATTTGGCTCTTTCTCTTCTGGAGTATATAATTGGGATATATACTCTTAGATGCTAAGAATGGGAGATCCCTCCTTTTGTTTCTCTGACCTATGGACCAAGGATCATTATAGTGGAAAAAAAGCAAGTGAGACCATCCCACTTTCTGACAGACATATAAGTCAGAAAAAATCATATTCTTAGAAGGTACCACAGAAATTAGTGTCACCATCAACAATTTAAAAGATATGTGTTCTTGTCTCTCAATTTTCTCATCTGAACTCTATAAAACCAGGTGATTCATAGCTTATGACAGTGATTACTATAAATTTAACCAAATGGAAGCCCTGTTTGCAGTGGGTGTGCTGGATGTAGTATCCTTCTGAAAGCAAATCAACTTAGTCTATAGCACTTACTATAGGACTTACTTATAGGTATTGATTTAGAAGAATGCTTTCATCTTGATGCACATCAGCAGGGAAAATTGAAAGCAATTCACATTTATTTTGTAAATACTGCAGCTTACAAATACTCTCTTGGCTCAATGCCAGGTTAACTCATGCTCTTTGACATAATATATGCCATGGAAATCTTGCCTATATCTAAATTCTTGAGAATTCATTATTGTCCACACCATATTAATTAGGTCAACAGAGCTAAAAATGGCAATACCCCTAGATTCTCGAGCAAGGTACTTGTATGCCAAAAGGTGGGAGATAAACCTCATAGAGATTCATAATTTTGCCATGTTAGTGAAGTTATAGAAGAGTTTGGAACCTACTGGGACATTTTCCCAAGTAACAGACAAGTTGTTCTACTTTTGAAAATTTTGCCACTGAGAAAGGGATGGTACTTAATTTGGCCCCAATAGGAGAGTAACAGTACAGACCTTTAGGGCTCTTGAGTGTGACCTTACCATTCATAGCAGAAAAATGCTCTCCGAAAATCATCCTCCAATATGTTACTGGGCCCTAAGTGAAACTGTGCAAAAGATACAAAGATACCCATATCATAAATCTGAGTAGACACGGCAATTATCCATTTAACCCCTTCAACATCAATGAAGTGATACATTTAGACTTGGCTCAGGCAGGTCCAGCAGGCATGAATCAACTACATGAATAAGTGGCTCCAATGGGACCTAATTTGGGCGCATTATTGCCTCTTCATCAAATCACACCCAACAATGATAACACAAAATTCAAGATAAAGAGTTCAGAATTACCAATCAGCAGATGTTTAAGTTTGTGACCTGTGTAAGGGCATCATGTCTTAGAGGAAGCCATTTATATTATAAACATCTTATCCTTTTGAATATTTTTCTTACTTTTATTATAAAATTGTTGACTCCAAAGACAGGTAATTTATTACAATAATTGTCCACACATTGTGGTAAATGCTCTTGTTCTAACAAAATGAGTATCTTTACAACTGAAAGCAAGGTATCTTTCTCTAATGTGATGGGTACATATTATTCTACCGAAAGTTATAATTGAGAGTCAATTTTGGTAACTGAAAGACCTCAGTGATCCAATAACATTTTAAATAATCACTGGGTCTAAATTAGGAACTTGTAAATAAGATATAGTGATCTAAGATTAAAGTCAAATGCATAATTTCAGATAATATCTGCTACTAAATTTATTTTTCAGTAACAACAGGATATTTTGTTCTAATTAAAGTTAGTATTATATTAAGAATGATAAGGGGGGTGGTGCTTGTAGCTCAAGGAGTAGGGCGCCGGCCCCATATACCGGTGGTAGGTTCAAACCCAGTCCCAGCCAAAAACTGCAAAAAAAAAAAAAAAAAAAAAGAATGATAAAGGAACCAAAATTCTATGTGCGTAATTCCATAGAAAACATCAAAAGAAATAAGAAATAACATGAAGAAAACAAAGGTCAAACAAATTGAGTCTCTTGACATCAATACTAACTTCTTCAATAGAAAAGAAGCTTCATTTTGACCACAAATTCCACAATTAGCCCATTTATATTCCAAACATAAATATCAAAATCATTTCTGTTTTTCTAAATTAGATACAAAATAGCATCTGTTACACAAAACTATAAAATAATAGTCTAAATCTTGAAAGTACGTTGTTGGTATTTAATAGGAATGGCATTGTACAGGTAGATTGCTTTGGGAAGTATACCATTTTAACAGTGTTGATTCTTCCCAGCCATGAGCATGGTATGTTCTTCCATTTGTTAATATCCTCTGCTATTTCCTTTCTTAGGATTTCATAATTAGCTTCTGTACAGCTAAGGAGACAACAACCAAAGCAAATAGACGACCTACACAATGGGAAAGGATATTTGCATATTTTGAATCAGACAAAAGCTTAATAACTAGGATCTATAGAGAACTCAAATTAATCCACATGAAAAAAGCCAACAATCCCATACACCAATGGGCAAGAGACATGAATAGAACCTTCTCTAAAGAAGACAGTAGAATGGCTAACAAACATATGAAAAAATGCTCATCATCCCTAATTATTAGAGAAATGCACATCAAAACCACTCTGAGATGCCATCTCACCCCAGAAAGAATGGCCCACATCACAAAATCTCAAAACTGCAAATGCTGGTGTGGATGTGGAGAGAAGGGAACACTTTTACACTGCTGTTGGGACTGCAAACTAATACAACCTTTTTGGAAGGAAGTATGGAGAAACCTCAAAGAATTCAAACTAGACCTCCCATTTGATCCTGCAATTTCATTACTGGGCATCTACCCAGAAGGAAAAAAATCCTTTTATCATAAGGACACTTGAACTAGACTATTTATTGAAGTTCAATTTACAATCGCCAAAACATGGAAACAGCCTAAATGCCCACCAACCCAGGAATTAGCAAGCTGTGATATATGTACACCATGGAATACTATTCAGCCATTAAAAAAATGGAGACTTTACAGCCTTTGTATTAACGTGGATGGAAGTGGAACACATTATTCTTAGTAAAGCATCACAAGAATGGAGGAGCATGAATCCTATGTACTCAATTTTGATATGAGGACAATTAATGACAATTAAGGACACTGTGGGGGTGGGGGAAGGGAAGAGCAGAGAGAGAAAGAAGGAGGGAGGGGTAGGAAAAGGAAGAGCAGAGAGAGGAAAGGAGGGAGGGTGGTGGGGCCTTGGTGTGTTCCACACCTTTTGGGGGCAAGACACAATTGTAAGAGGGACTTTACCTAACAAATGCAATCAGTGTAACCTGGCTTATTGTACCCTCAATGAATCCCCAACAATAAAATAAAATGGTCTAATATCATAGTCTTTTTATTGTTCTAGGTGACTAGTGATATGATTAATTATTGAAATGTCAACTTCTTTTGAAATTATAAAAATTTATAATTGAAATTGAGCAATGAATATTGAAAAGAATGTGGTAATATCACTGTGTATGGCACTAAATTTCTTATTATGCTTTCTAAAATCTAGTATGATTCACCTACATATTTTCAAATATTCTTGTGGCTCTCAGAATATATTCAATTTTTCAAATATTGCTACCAGTTATGTATGTTGCTTCTCAAATTTATTAATAAAACTTATTACAAACTACATAAGGATACAATGTTATAAGAAAATAAAAAATACGAGGTGGAGCAAGATGGCAGACTAGAGATTGCTCCTTTGCAGTCATGCATGGTGAGATCAAGGAGAAAGGACTCCAGCCATAGCTGGCTGGTAGGCCTTACTCAGAAACATCAAATCTGGGGCACAGGGAGGGAGCAGGATACTCCAGAAGCCCATGAGGCGGTCGGGAGCAGTGAAGAACTGGCACATGGGCAAGTACTGGCTTGCTGGCAGAGGCCAGCTGGTTCAGCAGTGGCAGCAGTTTTCAGACAGGGAGGTCCTGCCCCGCAGGCATTTTTTTTTATTTTTGTGGGCCTTGGCACTTGGCAGAGTTAACTTAGGAGAGTCTGGGCGAGAAAGCAAGTGACCCTGAACAGTGCCCAGGAGTTGGGACTGAGCCACCAGGTGGAGTGGAGCTCTCATTGTTTGGCTTCAGGCTAGGCACAGCCATTGTGGGAAAGCTGCCATGTAGGATCAGTCCTAAGGGTCCTAATGTGAGGCCAGTTCTGGCATGCCTAATAAGCTGGGCAGCCACCTCTGGGGAGATTGGAGTGACACACGCTTTCCTGGGAAAGCCACTATGTGGCTAATGGACATGATGTGGAAAGGTTGAGGCATGTCTATTAAGCAGATTGAGGAGAGCTTCAGGCTCCCAACCCTGTGGAGATTGAGGGCAAAGAAATTAGGAAGACAGGACCAGATCTCCTCAGCAAGACAGAGGCTTCCAGCTTCTATCTTACATAGCTATATCAGTGTCATGTTTACCATCTCATATCCCTGGAGATCACCTATTGCCCAGGCAATATATAGCAAGATATGTGTGTGTACGAATGTATGTGTGTGTGTATATATATGTATGTGTGTATATATATACATATTTTATTTTTTTATTAAATCATAACTGGGTACATTAATGCATTTATGGGGTACAATGTGCTGATTTGATATACAATGTGGAAAGCTTACATCAAACATGTTAACATATCATCACCTCACTTACTTACCTGTTGTGGTAAGACATTTATACTCTACTCTTAACAGTTTTAAAATGTACCATTGCATTATGCACATTAGATGAGGTCCCACCAAATACCCACCCTCCTCCAGACCCCCCCTTCTCCCTCCTCTTCACTCCTTCATTCTGGACTATAATTTTGTTTTATCATTCATATGAATGTGTACGTGATTATAGATTGGTTTCATAATAGTATTGAGTTCATTGGGTACTTTTTCTTCCATTCTTGAGATACTTTACTGAGAAGAATATGTTCCAGCTCCATCCAGGTAAACACAAAAGATGTGATGTCTCCATCTTTTTATGGCTGCATAGTATTCCATGGTAAACATATACCATGATTTGTTAAACCATTTGTGAGTCGATGGACACTTGGGCTTATTCCATGACTTGGGAATTATGAATTGGGCTGCAATAAACCTTCTGGTGCAAATATCTTAGTTTTAAAATGATTCTTGATCATTTGAGTATACACCTAGTAGAGGAATTGCAGGACTGAATGGTAGGTCTACTTTTAGATCCTTGACTATTCTCCAAATTTCTGTCCAAAAAGGCTGTATTAGCTTGCATTCCCACCAGTATGTCTAAGTTTTCCCTTCTCTCTGCATCCACACCAACATCTGTAGTTTTGGGATTTTGTGATGTGGTCTAATTTTACTGGATTTAGATGATATCTCAAAGTGGTTTTGATTTGCATTTCTTTGGTGATTAAAGATGATGAGTATTTTTTCATGTGTTTGTAGGCCATGTGTCTGTCTTCTTCAGAGAAGCGTCTGTTCAAGACTCTTGCCCACAAGGAAATGGGGTTATTTATTCTTTCCTTATTGATTAGTTTGAGTTTTCTGTGGATTCTAGTTATCAGACCTTTGTCAGAAACGTAACCTGCAAATATCTTCTCCCCTGCTGAGGGCTGTCTGCTTGCTTTACATACTGTGCTCTTGGCTGTGTGAGCAGATCCCGGTAATATACTTTTGGTGTTGTTTCAATTGCCCGGGGGCTCCTCCTCATAAAAATTCTCCCAGGGTAATTTCTTCAAGCATTTTACCTGCACACTCTTCTAGTCTTTTTATCCAGTTAGAATCAATTTTTGTTAATGGTGAAAGGTGAGGGTCCAATTTCAGTCTTCTGCAGGTTGCCAGCCAGGACTATTTGTAAATAGGGAATCTTTCCCCCAGTGAATGCTTTTGATAGGCTTATCAGAGACTAAATGATGATAAGTGGTTGGGTTCATCTCTAGATTCTTTATTTTGTTCCATACATCTATCTCTCTATTTTTGTGGCAGTACCATGCTGTTTTGATCACTATAGATTTATAGTATAGCCTGAATTCTGGTAATGTGATCCCTCCTGATTTGTTTTTATTTCTGAGTAATGAATTGGCTATTTGAGGTTTTTTTCTGATTCCATATAAAATGAAGTACTGTTTTCCAGATATTTAGAGTATGACAAAGGTGCTTTAATAGGTTTTGCATTAAATCTGTATATTGCTTTGGATAATATGGACAATTTAACAATATTGATTCTTCCCAGTCATGAGCATGGTATGTTTTTCCATTTGTTAACATGTTCTGATATTTCTTTTTTCAGAGTTTCATAATTCTCATTATAAAGATCTTTCATGTCCTTTGTAGGTAAATTCCCAGATATTTCATCTTCTTTGGCACTACTGTAAATGGAATGGAGTCCTTGACTGTTTTTTCAGCTTGACTATTGTTGGTGTATATAAAAGCCACTGATGTGTAAATATTGATTTTGTATCCTGAGATGCTGCTGCATTCCTTCATCACGTCTAAGAGTTTTACAGTTGAGTCCCTGGGGTTTTCCAGGTATAAGATCACATGATCAGCAAAGAGTGAGAGTTTGATCTCCTCTGACCCCATCTGGATACTCTTGATCTCCTTTTATTGCCTGATTGCAATGGCTAGGACTTCCATTACTATGTAGAATAGCAGTGGAGACAATGGGAATCCTTGCCTAGTTCCAGATCTGAGTGGAAATGTTTTCAATTTTACTCCATTCAATATGATATTGGCTGTGAGTTTGCTGTAGATGGCCTCTATCAGTTTAAGAAATGTCCCATCTATGCCTATTTTCTTAAGTGTTCTGATCATGAAAGGATGCTGAATATCATCAAAAGCTTGTTCTGTGTCAATTGAGAGAATCATATGATCTTTGTTTTTAATTTTATTTATGTGATGTATTATATTTATAGATTTGTGTATCTTGAGCCAACCCTGTAACCCTGGAATAAAACCAAGTTGATCATAGTATATAATTTTTTTGATGTGCTGTTGAATTCTGTTTGCTAGGCTCTTATGAATATTTTTGTTTAGGTATTCATTGATGATATTGGTCTATAGTTTTCTTTGTTTGTTGGATCCTTTCCTGGTTTGTGGATCAGGGTGATATTTGCTTTGTAGAATGTGTTGGGAAGTATTCCTTTTTCCCCTGTGTTTTGGGAATGGTACTATTTCAACTATATAGGTTTGGTAGAATTCTGATGTGAAACCATCTGGTCCTGTATTTTTCTTTTTTGGAAGATTTCATATAGTTGCTATTTCAGTGCTTGATATAGGTTTATTCAAAATTTCTACATCTTTCTGGCTGAATCTAGGAAGGTGGCATGCTTCCAGGTATTGGTCCATTTCCTTCAGATTTCTGAGAATAGAGTTTTTGTAGTAATCATTGAGGATTTTTTGAATTTATGAGGTGTCTATTGTTATTTCTCCTCCATTGTTTCTGATTGACGATACTAGATATTTTACTTTTCTGTTTCTGGTTAGGTTACCCAAAGGTTTATCAACTTGTTAATCTTTTCTAAAAACCAAATTTTTGTTTCATTAATATTCTGAATGATTCTTTTGTTTTCAAGTTCATTTAATTCTGCTCTAATTTTGGTTATTTCCTTACTTCTGCTAGGTTTTGGATTGGAAAGTTCTTCCTTTTCCAGTTGCTTGAGATGCCCCATTAAGTTGTTAACTTCCTCTCTTTCTTTCTTTCTTTCTTTCTTTCTTTCTTTCTTTCTTTCTTTCTTTCTTTCTTTCTTTCTTTCTTTCTTTCTTTCTTTCTTTCTTTCTTTCTTTCTTTCTCTCTCTCGCTCTCTCTCTTTCTTCTTCTTTTTCTTCTTCTTCTTCTTCTTCTTCTTCTTCTTCTTCTTCTTCTTCTTCTTCTTCTTCTTCTTCTTCTTCTTCTTCTTCTTCTTCTTCTTCTCCTTCTTCTCCTCCTCCTCCTCCTCCTCCTCCTTCTCCTTCTTCTTGTCTCACTTTATCACCCTCGGTAGAGTGTCATGGCATCACACAGCTCACTGCAACCTCCAGTTCCTGGGCTTAGACTATTCTCTTGCCTCAGCCTCCCAAGTATCTGGGACTACAGGCGCCTGCCACAATGCCTGGCTAACTTTCTGTTTTCTTGATGTAGGCTTCCAATGCTATAAATTTCCCTCTTAGGACTGCCTTTGCAGTATCTCACAGGTTTTTATAATTTGTGCCTTCATTGTCATTTTGTTCTAAAAATTCGGTGATTTCCTTCTTAATTCATCTTTGACCCAGCTATCATTCAGCATAAGGTTGTTTAGTTTCCATGCCTTAGTTTGAGTATGAAAATTCCTGCTGCTAAGTTCAACTTTTATTCCATTTTGGCTCTAGAAGATATGAGGAAAAATTGCTATTCTATTAAATTTGCTGAGGTTAGATTTGTGTCCCAAGATATGATCTATTTTGGAGGATAATCCATGGGCTGATGAGAAGAATGTATATTCAGTTTTGTTAGGATAAAATGTTCTGTAAGTGTCTGTTAAGTTCATTCATTCTAGGGTCAAGTTTAAGTCCATTATTTCTTTTTAAAGTTTCTTCATGGAGGATCTATCCAGAACTGCCAAAGGGATGTTAAAATCTCCAACTATTATAGTGCTGGAAGATATTGAATTGTTCATATCTGTTAGGGTTTGCTTTATAAATTGAGGGACATTCTGGTAGGGTACATAAATGTTAAATATCAACATCTCTTCATGTTGAGAGTTTCCCTTGACAAATATTTCATGTCCATGCTTATCTTTCCTTATCTTTGTTGGTTTAAAACCTATTGTATATGTAAAAAGAATTGCAACCCCTGTTTTTTTTTCCTGATTTTCACTTGCCTATATTATATATTATATATGTCCATCCCTTCACCCTGGGACTTTTTTTATCCTTTAAGATAAGATGAGACACTTGTAATCAAAAGATGTCTGGCCCGAGCTTTTGTATCCAGTCAGCCAACCTGTGCCTTGTGAGGACAATTTAAGCAATTCACATAATTGAGAGGATTGATAGGTATGGTAATGTTTTAGGTGGAATGTTTTTCAAAGGTCCAATGGGTATTTTTAATCCTTTCTTCATTGTGGGAGTTCAGTTTTTTTCAATAATTTCTGGGTGAGTTTACTTTAGTAGTAGACCATTGTGCTGGTTATTGTGGAGGATGAGTCTGAGAATATTCTGGAGAGCTGCTTTGGTTATGGCAAATTTCCTCAACATGTGTATATTAGTGAAGTATTTGATTTCTCTATCACAGATGAAACTCAGTTTAGCTGGATACAGGATCCTGGGCTGAAAGTTGTTTTGTTTTAGGAGATGGAAGGTCAATGATCATCCTCCTCTGGCTTGAAAGGTTTCAGCTGAGAGATCTGCAGTCATTCTAATATTTCTTCTTTTGTAGTTAATGCTATTCTTATGTCTGGCTGCTCTCAGAATTTTCTCCATATTAACTTTGGCAAAATTAACTACAATGTGTCTAGGAGATGCTTTATTTAGATTGAGTCTTGCTGGCTTTCTGAAAATCTACTATCTGAATTTCTGTATCTCTTGCCATGCTTGGAAAATTCTCCTCCATAATATCTTGGAGTAGAGCATCTGTACCTTTAGGACCTTCCTCTTCTCCTTCAGGACTTCCTATAAGATGAATGTTTTCTCTTGTGGAGTGGTCCCACAGCTCTCTCATGGAATGATCAGTTTTTGCTGTCCACTTCTCTGTCACTTTGAGCATGTGGGAGCATTCAAAAGTTTTGTCTTCAAATTTAGAGATCCTTTCTTCTGCCTTCTCAACTCCATTACTGAGGAATTCTATTGTATTACGAAACTCCTCAAATACCTTTCTCATTTCCTTGAGCTCTCCTATTTCTTTTCTCATTATGTCCATATCCTTCATAATTTTTTCTTTGAATTCATTAATTTTGTGAGGCAACTTTTGAACTACTCTTTGTATTTCTTTGTTGTTTTTTGTTTTTTGGGGCAGTTTTTGGCTGGGGCTGGGTTCGAACCCACCACCTCCAGTATATGGGGCTGGCATCCTACTCCTTTGAGCCACCGGCGCTGCCCTTCTTTGTATTTCTAATTCCAACTTTTCCTCCATTCTATTCATCTTATTTGCCATCCATATTCCAAATTCTATTTCCGACATTTCAGCCATTTGTCTATGAATGGCATTTTCTGTGTTATCTCCTTTGTTATTCCTTGGGGGAGTTGATTATTCATGTTGCCAGGGTTCTTCCACTGGTTCCACACCATGAATATTTTCTTCAATTTTGCTATTAAAAGTGGTAGGGTAAGATTGGATTGGGGACCCCAGGAAGTAGAGTTAATCTGCTCTTAAACAACAAGTTGGGATTTGTGGCTGTGGGTTTTCCCCTACAGCCTTACAATGGTCCCTTTCAGCATGGTAGCCAAAGATTCTGAAGACCTGCTTAGTATAAGAGCACAAGCTGGCTCTGTCCTGAATTCAGCCATCTCTACCCAATCCTAAGGAGTTGAGGTGTTAGGCTGGAATCTCATCTCTCATCTGGAGAGAGATACAAGCAACTGTTGTGTCCTACCCCACACCAGTGACAGGTGGTGAAGGAGATTCAGTCCTTTCCCACTTCAAAACTCTCGCAGCTCAAACTCAGAGGGACACTGGGTGGAAAGCCTAGGTCCAGAGTTCTAAATAGATTGACCCAGACAGTACAATCACTGCTCAGTAGGGAGGGATCAAAAGGTCTCCTATTACCCTATAGTAGGAATCCACAGACATTTCCAACTAGCATAGATAAGGGGAAGCTTGGTCCCCACTGGTGGACCACCAATTCAGGAAAGGTCACCAACCACAGTCAGAACAAAAGCATCAGCACCTCCACCCTTATAATTACAAACTTGGCATTGTTTCATTTGCCCTTGAATGTTCCAACCTGGCGTAAGCGCCCAGCCCTTGAAAGTCCAACCTGGGTGCCAGTGGCTCTGCCCTTTAAAGTCTAAACCAGGTGTCAGAGGCTCCACCCTTGAAAGTCCAAACCGATGCTAGTGGCTCTGCCCTTGAAAGTCCAAACAAGCATCAGTGCCCAGCCCTTGAAAGTCCAAACCTAGTGCCAGCAGCTCCATCTTTGAAAGTCCATTCCAGGTGTCAGCAGCTCTGCCCTTTAGGGTCCAAACCAGGCGTCAGTGTGTCTGCTCTTCAAAGTCCAAACAGGGTGTCAGCGACGGGCCCTTGAGAGTCCCAACCAGGCATCTGCAGCACCGTCCTTGCAAGTCTAAACCAGGCCTTGGAGCCTCCAACCAGGGAACACCCAACTGGGAGTCAGTGGCTCTGCCCTTGAAAGTCTCAATGGGAGTCACGCCCCTGCCTGTTAATGTCACAACCGGGCATCAGTGGTTCTACCCTTGAAAGTTCCAACAGAAGTCATCACTCTTACTGGCAAAAGTCCCAAAGATGGAAGGGGGTTCAGCACCTCCATCCTTTAATGTCCCAACCAGCAGTAGTGGTTCTGCCCTTCAAAGTCCCAGTGGAAGGCAGCGCCTCTGCCCACAGTGCAGTGTCGCCCGTATTTCTCCCTCCCAATCGTCCCTCTCTTCCTGTACTTCTCTGCCTCCACTTGAGTCACTGTTTGTGCACTGCTATCCATACAATGCCAAGATCTCGTAGGGAATGGCCATACACTCTGGACTCTGCAGGGAGTAGACCTTCAGACTGCCAGGCAAGGGAGGAAGGGTGAAGTGAGAGTTCAGAATTGTGGGGAGTGTATTTGTTCGGTTTTATGCTGGGCAAGATGATGCCAAGGTTCACAGGTAGAACCTCTTTGGAGGAAGAGGCACAGCGTTTAGTGGCTCTCAACTGTGGGGTAAAATGAGAAGTCTTTTGTTCCTTGCTTGCTTGCAGAGAGCCCACAGTGAACCTTCCACTTGGGGGAGGGGTCTTTTATCCTCATGGTGATGAGATTTGTACCTGGAATATATTCACTAGTATCCTCTTTCTTGGATTTGCAGGTTGTGACAGCCGAGATGATGTGTATTTGACTATCTTCTTTCCTATCTCCCCTCCCCTCCTTCAGTTTCAGAGGCCAAATCTGTCCAGAGTCTCTGCTTCTGGTCAGGAGCTTCTGGGGAAAGTTGCCTCTAGGCAGCCATCTGCTTCCAATCTATATTTCCTTTTTAAAAAACTTTTTTTCAACTTTTTCCCCCTAGACTTCTCTTTTTCTTTCTTTTCTCCCCTCTTTTAATTATGATTTTTCATTGTTTCTTCAATAGTAAAGGCTCCATGGTTGCTAGTTTATCTGCTCCTGTGATTCTTTTCCTCCCTCACTTTTATCCCTTAATGTTTTTTTGTTGACTTGTTCTGTTTTGTTTTATACTATTTTTATTTTTCTTCTCTATTTGATGGAGGTGGGGTCTTGTTTCTGTTCAGGCTGGTATGTACCTCTTGATTTCCAGGGACCCATCCAACCCAGCCCCCCAGAGTGTGGGAATTGTGGGTGAGGGTCAAAACATCCTACTGAATATCACTACTACTCCTCTCTCTCTCTCTCTTTCTGTTACTCTCTTCTTTTTGTCAATTTTTCCTTTTATCATCTCTTTCCTTTTTGCTTTCTCTTTTGTTTAACTTTTCTTCCATTTTGCTGTTCACTTCTCTTGCTTTGGGTCCTATACCAAAAGGACACTTCAACTTCTTAGGTGAGAGGCATGGTAACTTAAAGAGCAGGAGGAAATGAAAGCAAAAAGTTGGTCAAGGAAACAAACAAAAATAAAACACTTACGAGGAAGAAAGAGCGGTGAAATTCTGGCATCATGAAAACCAGAACAGAGTAACCCCCCACCCAAGGGATCTTGATGTAGCTACTGCAGAGGATTTCACCTATAATGAACTGTTAGAAGTGACAGAAAGGGAATTTAAAATATGGATGGTTTAAACAATGAAGGAAATTGCTGAGAAAATGGAAAATAACCAAAAGGAAATACAAAAATAGAACCAAATAAGAGATGAAAGATGTGAAGAATATAGAAAGGATACAGTAGAGATTAAGGAATTAAAGTCATCAAACAGGGAACTTAAAGATGCATTAGAAGGTACCAATGACAGATTAATCACAGAGAGGAAAGAATCTCAGAGCTAAAGGATAAAGCTCTTGTGCTAATACAGGCAGCTAAAAAGACAGAAATAAAGGAGATAAAGCAGAACATTCTTTGAGAGAATTATGGTACTTCATGAAGCATTCAAACATACCAATTACAGGTATCTCAGAAAGCTAAGAAGAACACCTCCAAGGAATGGAAATCCTACTGGAGAATATCATAAATGATAACTTGCAAATTATCACCAAAGATTCCAATAGACTCTTTTCAGAGAGATATGGAACTCCAGTACATCTCAACTCAAACAGAGCTTCTCCAACACACATTGTCACAAACCTGTTGAAAGTCAAGATGAAAGAGAAAATTCCGCAAGCAGCAAAGTATAAGCCCCAAATGACCTACAGGGGAAAATCCATCAGGATGACAGCAGACTTCTCAAATGAAACTTTTTCCCCCCAAAAGGATTGTTTTTATTTATCCAGACCCCTAACCACTTCATAGCAGGCAGAGGAATTGGAGAGGTTCCTTTTTCAGTTGAAGGACCTCCACAATGTTGGGCTGTTGGTTTCAAACACACAGACAGGCGGCATCACAGATTTGATAAACTAATAATGCTTAATCTCTCTCTGCTAGAGCAACGAGGTGAGCATCAAGCTCTGCTTCTGTAAGAATCTTGAATTTATGATTTTCAACTGTAACTACTCCAACTTCTATTTCTGAAGGTTTGAAATTAATTGACAGAACAGTAGACAGCTATGTAATCACAGTTTCTACTGTCTGTTCAAATGTCCAATCAAATTTCTTCTTCACTTTTTTTTTTTCAAGGAAGCTGGTTTACTCAGTTTGTTTAACTCCTGCTGCAGTGGCTTTAAACACACAGTAGTAATCTTCAGGATCAGAATTCTGTGTGTAGACCTAAGAAATGTCAGCAATTCTTTTACACAGCATGTCCATGGGACTCTCATAGCCATACTCTTATTTCCAATTAGCTGCCTCATAGTGCACCTTCTGTACCTGGGATCTACTGTCAGATGTCATTCCTGTCATCACACAGCCAATGTTTTTGGTTATCCTGAATAAGTGAGTCACTGTGCTGGAATCCAATAATTTATCAGGTACTTTTCTTCTTTGTGACAATTACTGCATAATCTTTCCTTCTGACATCTACTGAGGTAAGACCACCTTGGTCAATAGCTTTAAAAGCATATTCTACTTGGTAGAGCCAACCTTTGGGTGAAAAAATGGTAATGTGGTGGTCAAAACCAGCACTGGAACCACAGAACATTTTGGTGTACCTACTACTTCAAGCATAGTATCTGGGCTCTCAAATGAAACTTTTTAAGACAGAAGAGAATGGTCATCTACCTTTAACCATCTCAAAACATTTTTTTTTCAGTCCAGAATTCTATATCTGCTAAGCTAAGTTTTAAAATTGAGGAATAAATCAAATCTTTCACTGATATGAAAACATTGAGGAAGTTTGCCACAAGATGAGCTCCACAGGAAATAATTAGACCTATTCTCCACACTGAACATCAGAATGGACCACCAGCAAACTAAACACCCAGAAACTAAAAGACAAAAGCTAGCTTCCACAATGATGCAAAAGATAAAACTAAGCAATGGACTTTCACGAAATAAGATGAATGGAACTCCACCACACATCAATTATCTCAATAAATGTTAAAGATTTACATTCCCCACTGAAGAGGCATAGGCTGGCTGAATGTATAAAAAAAGCACAAGCTATCCATATGCTACCTACGGGAAACACATCAAGCCTCAAAAGACAAAGCAAGACTCAGGGCAAAGGGATGAAAAACAATATTTTAGGCAAATGGAAATCAGAGGAAGGAAGGGGCTGCAATCTCATTATTAGATACAAGTGGATTTAAAGCAACTAAGTCAACAAAGACAAAGATGGACACTTCATATTGATCAGGGAAATAATACAACAAGAAGACATTTCAATTCTAAATATTTATGGACCCAATTTAAATGCTCCCAGATTTATGAAACAGACCTTAATTAGTCTGAGCAATATGCTACCTTATAACACCATGGTAGTAGGGACTTTAAGACTCCTCTTAGGGAGCTGGAGAGATCCTCTAAACAAACTAAGCAAAGATACAAGGGACTTAAACGTGACCCCAGAATTACTGTGCTTAATAGACATATGTAGAACATGCCATGCCAAAGCTAAGGAATATATGTTCTTCTCATCAGCCCACAGAACATTCTCCAAAATAGATCATATCCTATGACACAAATCAAACTTCAATGAAATCAAAAGAATTGAAATTATACCGTGTCTCTTCTTCTTCTTTTTTTTTTCTTGAGACAGAGTCTCACTATATTGCCCTTGGTAGAGTGCCATAGTGTCATAGCTCACAGCTCACAGCAACCTTCAACTCTTGGGCTTAAGTGATTCTCTTGCCTCAGCCTCCCAAGTAGCTGGGACTACAGGTACCCACCAAAACACCTGGCTATTTTTTGTCACAGTTGTCATTGTTTCTCAGCTGGACTGGGCCGGGTTCGAACCCGCCAACTTCGGTGTATGTGACTGGCACCATAACCACTGTGCTACAGGTGCTGAGCCTACCATGTCTCTTCTCAGACTACAAGGCAAAAAAGGTGGAATTCAACTCCAACAAAAGTTTTCATCCTAGAAACATAGAGAGCACATCAACAATCTAATTAATCATCTTAAAGAAAAATAAAAGGAAGAGCAATCCAATCCCAAATCCAGCAGAAAAAAAAAATATAACAAAAATTAAATCAGAGATAAATGAAATCGAAAATAAAAGAATCCATCAGAAAATTAACAAAATAAAAATTAGGTTCTTCAAAAAGATAAAAAAAATTGCTACACCCTTGGACAGATTAAGCAGAAATAGAAAAGTAAAATCTTTAATAACCTCAATCAGAAAAGGAAAGGGGGAAATAAGAGATAACATAGAGATAGAAGAGATTTCCTCTGACTAGTATCAAAAACTCTATGCCCAGAAATTTGAAAATGTGGAGGAAATGGACCTAAACCTGGAATCACACCATCTTCCTAGACTTAACCAGGAAGAAATAGATCTCTTGAACAGACCAATATCAAGCACTGAGATTGCAGAAATAAAAAAGCTTCCAACAAAAAAAGCCCAGGACCAGATACCTTCACATCAGAATTCTATCACACCTTCAAAGAAGAGCTTGTACCTATACTCAGAACTTATTCCAAAACATTGAGAAGGAAGAAACCTTCCCCAACATGTTACATCACCTTGATTCCAAAATGAGGAAAGGACCCAACTAAAAAGGAGTACTAGAGACCAATTTCACTAAAGAATATTGATGCCAAAATACTCAACAAAATCTTAGCTAATAGACCAAAGCTCCACGTTAAAGAAATTACACATCATAAAGAAGTAGGCTTCATCCCACTGAAGCAAGGCTGGTTTAATATCTGGAAATCCATAAAAGCAATTCACCATATCAATAGAAACAAAAACAAAGACCATTTGAGCCTCTCCATAGATGCATAAAAAGCATTTGACAAAATTCAGCACCCTTTTCTAATAAGAACCTTATGAAAATAGAAATAGGTGGCACATTTCTTAAGCTGATGAAACCATCTATGACAAAACCACAGCTGACGTCATACTGAATGTGAGAAAACTGAAAGCTTTTCCACTTATGAGAAAACTGAAAGCTTTTCCACTTAGACAAGGATGTCCACTATCACCACTATTATTCAGCATAGTGCTAGAAGTTCTAGCCAATTCAATCAGGCATGAGAAGGATACAAAGGGCATCCAAATGGGGGTAGAGGAGGTCAAACTTTCCCTCTTTGCTATTCATATGATCTTATACTTAGAAACTCCCAGAGACTCAACCACGAAATTCCTGCACATGATCAGGAAATACAGTAATCTCAAGGTATAAAATCAATGTCCACACATCAGTAGCCTTTATATATGCCAGTAACAGCCAAGTCAAGAAGCAAATCAAGGACACAATT
Organism: Nycticebus coucang; assembly: GCF_027406575.1. Lineage (NCBI taxonomy): Eukaryota > Metazoa > Chordata > Mammalia > Primates > Lorisidae > Nycticebus > Nycticebus coucang. The sequence goes on along the minus strand of NC_069804.1, from coordinate 159,494,932 downwards.
CCCTTCACAGTTGTTTTAAAGAAAATGAAATATTTAGGAATATACCTAACAAAAGAAGTGAAAGATCTTTTCAAAGACAATTATGAAATGCTAAGAAAGGAAATAGCAGAAGACATTAATGAATGGAAGACTATACCATGCTTTTGGCTGGGAAAAATCAATATTGCTAAAATGTCTATTCTACTCAAAACAATCTACAGATTCAATGCAATCTCCATTAAAATACCAACATCATACTTTGAGGAACTGGAAAAATAGTAGTTCATTTTGTTTGGAACCAGAAAAAAAAATCTATATAGCCAAAGCTATTCTTAGTAATAAAAACAAAGCCAGAGATATCACCCTACCAGATTTCAGACTATATTACAAGTCCACAGTAATCAAAACAGCATGGTAATTGGCACAAAAATAGAGATGTAGTCATATGGAGCCAGAATAGAAAACCAAGAGATGAAATCAGCCTCTATCTGCCATTTGATCTTCAATAAATCAAGCAAAAACATACAGTGGGGAAAAGAATCTCTATTTCTCAAAAGGTGTTGGGAGAACTGGATAACCAAATGTAAAAGACTGAAACTCAACCCACACCATTCATCCCTCACAAAAATTGACTCAAGATGGATAAAAGACTTAAATCTAAGACATGGAATGATAATCTTAGAAGAAAGTGTAGGAAAAATTCTTGATGATAATGGTCTGGGGAAAGATTTTATGACAAAGAATTCAGTGGCAACAACAACAATAAACAAATGGTATTTAATTAAGCTGAAAAGTTTCTTCTCGGCCAAGGATACAAATAAAGCAAAAAGACAGCCTTCAGATTGGAAAAAGATATTTTCAGGGTATGAATCTGACAAAGGGTTGATAACTGGAATCTAAAGAGAGCTCAAATTAATAAACAAAAAAGTGTAAACAATCCCATCTTCCACTGGGCAAGAGATATGAACAGAACCTTCTCTGATGAAGACAGGTGAATGGATAACAAACGTTTGAAAAAGTGCTCATCTTCCCTGATCATTAGAGAAATGCAAATCAAACCACCTTGAGATATTGCCAACCCCCGTAAGAACAGCCCACATCACGAATCCTGAAAGCTACAGAAGCTAGTGTGAATGTGGAGAGGAAGGAACATTTTTACACTGTTTGCGGGACTGCAAACTAATACAACCTTTTTTGAAGGAAGTATGGAGAATCCTCAAAGAACTCAAATTAGATCTCCCATTTGATCCTGCAATCCCTTTACTAGGCATCTACCCCAAAGAAACAAAATCATTTTATCATAAGGACATTTTTACTAAACTGTTACTGTGGGTTAATTTACAAAGGCCAAAATGTGGAAACAATCTAAATGGCACCTAATGCAGAAATGATTTAAGATGTGGTATATATATATACCATATAATATTCTTCAGCCATTAGAAAAGATGAAGACTTTTCTTACATCATTTGTATTAACCTGGATAGAGTTGGAACACATTCTTCTTAGTAAAGTACTGCAAGAATGGAGAAGCAAGAATCTAATGCACTCAATCCTAATATGAAGTCAGTAGATAATCTAATATATGACCAAATAAGAGAAAAACTCAAGTCAAATCAAGGTGGGGGATGGGGAACTGAGGGAGTTGGGGGAGAATAGGATGAAGTGGGATGGGGGTTCTCCCACTCAGGGGCACAACGTTATGGTGCATAGGACAACTCTTCGGGACAGGACACAATTATAAGAGGGGCATTGCCTAACAAATGCAAATAGTGTAATGTAATTCTTTGTATCCTCAATCTGAAACAATAAAAAGGTAAAATAAAATTTAGCAATTCCCATTCCAAAAAAAAAAAAAAAAATGAAAGGAAATGTATTACCCACTTGTATTGAAAACAAGGCATTAGAGCAAATAAGCTTTCAGATTCTCATATGGTATTCAAGTTCATGAAAAAAAGACCTAGAACAATTTTTAAACAAATTTTCATATTGTAGAGAATTTGATTTGCTAATAATCATAACTGAAAATACAAATAATTTCTATTTTCATATTTTAAATACTTTTATTGGTATAATTTATAGTGAATGGCCATGAATAATATGCTAGCTGAAATATTTACTTGGCAATTTGACCTCATTTTCTAATTTGTATAAAATCTGTACTGTTTGGGCTAGGGATGACCTTTTTGGTGGGAATAATGGGAGACTGGGTATAGAAGGTAAACACACGTAGGTATAAATTATTATAAATATGCTAGTTCTTTTGGAAGTGTTAGGTTTATTGGTGTTCAATTATAAATAGATCAATAGATAAAAATACTTGCATCATTAGTGATGATAAAGTACTATGAAGCAAAAATTATAATTAATTCATTTCTATTCACTGAATGTCCATTGAATATGCATTTGTAAAGCAAGATTCAAAGAATATATGATTCATGTCCAGTAAGAGAAATGATATGGTACATAGGGACTTGCTATATAATTCTTAAAAGTGTAGATTTTGCCTTTTCTCTCCTTTTGCCCCAATAGAGAAGTTATTGAAATGCAAAATGGTTTACAAGATGCCTACTACAAAGCCTGAATGGGATATTTATGGAATACAGGTAGCCCATGGGCCTCTGATGAGCAGGACTAGGGGTTTCAAAGGAGCATCAAATAGGAGAGATAAGTCATGACAGGAACCAAACAAATGAAGATTGTTGGATTGGTATCAGGATAAATAGACATAGGAACTAATTAATCTAATTCAAGGATGGTAATATGTGGCATATATATGCTATGCCCATGGCACATATCACTAATCGATCACTACATTCAATTCCACTGAGTTTGGACACGGCCTCTTAATTCTTTTTAACATAACACTGTAGGCTAGGCAGCTACTCGTGATTATTAAGAATTAGTAAATGAAATGTAACCTATTTTCCGTCTTTATATAAACCATATCAAATTACTATTCAGAAAAATGATCAATCAATAAACAGAATATTTACTAAAATCTACGATGTAGGCAAGTCAGGAAAGCTATACAGGGCAGCAAACTGCAGTAGTACAGCAGAATAGGGGGCCAGGGTACAAGTAAGGATCGGCTTCAAGGTAACTAAAGAAAAGAACTGGCAGAAATAGAAGCTTAGAAATTAATCTGAACAACTTTATCTTTAGCTTGCAGGACTTCGAAGTCAATTTAATACCATAGGATCCATAATGGGTTAGTGCTGTGTGTTGCAAGAAGTTTTGAAGTACGAGGGGATTGTGCAGGAATGAGAAGGAACCTGAAAATGGAAGGCCTCCTTTCAATATGATTACATTGGGAACTCGAATTATAACCCAGTAATCTCCACTTGAGCAGTATCTCTCTCTCTCTCTATCTGATTACATAAAATGCATGGCAATGCTGAAGGAAAAGTATGACCCAAACACTGACATATTTTTCTTCTGTCAACAAGATGACCATCACTTATTACTCTTCAGAGTTTCATCGTTCATCAATGATTGGTCTTACAAGGACATCATCTCTTAGGTGCTGTTACAGGATCAATCCCTCCAACAGAGAATTACAGCTTAGCCTATAAAAAGTGATAACATAAGTCAGGTAGCACTAGGGAGGTAGAGGGGACACTACTACATGAAATTGGCCACGTGTGTAGAGCCTAGGGAGACAAAAGTTTTTTTTGTGTTTTTTTTTTTGTGTGTGTGTGTGTGTAGGGAAGATGAAACTCTATAGTAGCATTGTTCAATAGAACTTTCTTTTTCTGTTTTTTTGTTTTGTTTTGTTTCTTATTGTTAAATCATAGCTGTGTACCTTAGTGCAATCAAGGGGTACAATGTCCTGGTTTCATATACAATCTGAAATATTCTCATCAAACTGTTCAACGTAGCCTTCATGGCATTTTCTTAGTTATTATATGTAAACATTTGTATTCTGCATTTAGTAAGTTTCACCTGTACCCATTCTAAAATGCACCGTAGGTGTGGCCCCACCCATTGCCCTCCCCCCCTTCCCCTTCCTTGGCCCTTTCCCCATATTCTTGTACTATAGTTGGGTTATAGCCTTCATGTGAAAGCTATAAATTAGCTTCATAGTAGGACTGAGTACATTGGATACTTTTACTTCCATTCCTGAGATACTTTGCCAAGAAGAATATGTTCCAGTTACATTCATGTAAACATGAAAGAGGTAAAGTCTCCATCTTTCTTTAAGGCTGCATAATATTCCATGGTATACATGTACCACAGTTTGCTAGTCCATTCGTGGGTCGATGGGCACTTGGGTTTCTTCCATGACTTAGCAATTGTGAATTGGACTGCAATAAACATTCTGGTACAGATGTCTTTGTTATATTGTGATTTTTGGTCTTCTGGGTATAAACTTAGTAAAGGAATTATGGGATCGAATGGCAGGTCTATTTTTAGGTCCCTAAGTATTCTCCAAACATCCTTCCAGAAGGAATGGATTAGTGTGCATTCCCACCAGGAGTGTAGAAGTGTGCCCTTTCCTCCACATCCACGCCAACATCTCTGGTTTTGGGATTTTGTTATGTGGGCTACTCTTACTGGGGTTAGGTGATATCTCAAAGTAGTTTTGATTTGCATTTCTCTGATGATTAAGGATGATGAGATTTTTTTCATGTGTTTGTAGATTGTGCATCTGTCCTCTTTAAAGTTTCTCTTCAAGTCCCTTTCCCAGCCTGAGATGGGATCACTTGTTCTTTTCTTGCTAATACGTTTGAGTTCTCTGTGGATTCTTGTTATTAAACCTTTATCAGAGGTATAACCTGCAAATATTTTCTCCCATTCTGAGGGCTGTCTGCTTGCTTTACTTACTATGTTCTTGGCTGTGCAGAAACTTTTTAGTTTGATCAGGTCCAGTAATGCATTTTTGATACTGCTTCAATTGCCTGGGGAGTCCTCCTCATAAATATTCACCCAGGTTGATTCCTTCAAAAGATTTCCCTGAACTTTCTTCAAGCATTTTTATAGTTTCATATAGTTTTACTATAGTTTTATAGTTTTGTATGTCTTAAGTTTAAATCTTTTATCCAGGAGAGTCTATCATAGTTAATGGTGAAAGGTATGGGTCCAGTTTCAGTCTTTTACAGATCACCAGCCAGTTCACCCAGCACCATTTGTTAAATAGGGAATTTTTCCCCCACTGAATGTTTTTAATTGTCTTGTCAAAGATCAAATAATAGTAAGTAGCTGGATTCATATCTTGGTTCTCTATTCTGTTCCAGACATCTACTTCTCTGTTTTTGTGCCAGTACCATGCTGTTTTGATCACTATCAATTTATAGTACAGTCTCCAGTCTGGTAGCGTGATTCCTCCTGCTTTGTTTTTATTTCTGAGTAATGTTTTGGCTAATCGAGGTTTTTTCTGATTCCATATAAAATGAAGTACCCTGTTTCCCCAAAAATAAGACAGTGTCTTATTTTAAGGTGTGCTCCCAAAGATGCGCTAGGTCTTATTTTCAGGAGAAGTCTTATCTTTCCTGTAAGTAGGTCTTATTTTCCGAGGATGTCTTATTTTCAGGCAAACAGGGTATTATTTTTTCAAGATCTTTAAAATATGAAAATGGCACTTTAATAGGAATTGCACTGAAATTATATATTGCTTTGGGTAGTATAGACACTTTAACAATGTTGATTCTTCCCAGCCATGAGCATGGTATGCTTTTCCATTTGTTAACATCTTCAGCTATTTCTTTTCTTAAAGTTTCATAGTTCTCTTTGTAGAGATCTTTTACATCCTTTGTTAGGTATACTCCCAAATATTTCATCTTCTTTGGCACTACCGTGAAAGGAATAGAGTCCTTGACTCTTGTTATGGGTGTTGATTTTGTAGCCTGAGACATTGCTGTATTCCTCAATCACTTCTAAAAGTTTTGTAGTAGAATCCCTAGTGTTTTCCAGATATATGATCATATCATCTGCAAAGAGTGAAAGTTTGATCTCTTCTGCCCCTATGTGGATACCCTTGATCACCTTTTCTTCCCTAATTGCAATGGCTAAAACTTCCATTACAATGTTAAAGAGCAATGGAGACAATGGGCAATCTAGGTGGAAATGATTTCAATTTAACTCCATTCAGTATGATATTGGCTGTGGGTTTGCTGTAAATGGCCTCTATCAGTTTAAGAAATGTCCCTTCTATACCAATTTCTTAAGTGTTCTGATCATGAAGGGATGCTAGATATTATCAAAAGCTTTTTCTGCATCAATTGAGAGAATCATATGGTCTTTATTTTTTAGTTTGTTTATGTGCTGAATCACATTTATAGATTTACGTATATTGAACCAGCCTTGAGTCCCTGGGATAAATCCAACTTGGTCATGGTGTATAATTTTTTTTGATGTGTTGTTGGATTCTGTTCATTAGGATCTTATTGAGTATTTTTGCATCAATATTCAATAGTGATATTGGTCTATAATTTTCTTTGCTTGTTGGGTCTTTCCCTGATTTGGGGATCAAGGTGATGTTTACTTCATAGAACGTGGTGGGTAATATTCCTTCTTTTTCTATATTTTGGAAGAGGTTTAGTAATATAGGTACTAGTTCTTCTTTAAAGGTTTGGTAGAATTCTGATGTAAAGCTATCAGGTCCTGGGCTTTTCTTTTTAGACAGATTTTGTATAGTTGATGCTATTTCAGAACTTCATATAGGCCTATTCAACTTTTACCCTTCATTCTGGCTAAGTCTTGGTAGGTGGCGTACTTCCAGGTATTGGTCGATTTCTTTCAGATTTTCATATTTCTGAGAGTAGAGTTTCTTGAGTATTCATAAAGGAGTTTTTAAATTTCTGAGGGGTCTGTTGTTATTTCATCTTTACCATTTGTGATTGATGAAATTAGGGATTTTACTCTTTTTTTCCTGGTTAGGTTGGCCAAAGGTTTATCTATTTTATTGATCTTTTCAAAAAAAACAACTTTTGGATGTATTGATCTGTTGCATAATTCTTTTGTTTTCAATTTCATTTAATTCTGCTCTGATTTTGGTTATTTTTTTTGTTCTGCTGGGTTTGGGGTTGGAGTGTTCTTCCTTCTCCAGTTGCTTGAGATGTCCCATTAAGTTAGTAACTTCCTCTCTTTCCATTTTCTTGAGGAAGGCTTGCAGTGCTATAAATTTCCCTCTTAGGACTGCCTTTACAGTATCCCAGAGGTTCTAATAATTCGTGTCTTTATTTTTGTTTTGTTCCAAAAATTTGGTGATTTCCTTCTTAATCTTGTCTATAACCCATCTATCCTTCAGCATAAGGTTGTTTAGCTTCCATGTTTTTGTATGGGTGTGCAGGTTCCTGTTATTGAGTTCAAATTTTATTCCATGATGGTCTGAGAAGATGCAAGGAATAATTTTTATATTTTTAAATTTGCTGAGGTTAGATTTGTGGCCTAGGATGTGGTCGATTTTGGAGTATGTTCCATGGGCTGATGAGAAGAATGTGTATTCATTTTTGTTGGGATGAAATGTTCTGTAGATGTCTGTTAAGTCCAGATATTGAATGTTTAAGTTTAAATCTAAAATTTCTTTGCTTAGCTTCTTTTTGGAGGATCTATCCAGCACTGCTAAAGGAGTGTTAAAATCTCCAACTACTATGGAACTGGAGGAAATCAAGTTGCTCATGTCTGTTAGAGTTTCTCTTATAAATTGAGGTGCATTCTGGTTGGGTGCATATATATTAATAATTGAAATCTCAACATATTGAGTATTACCTCTAACAAATATGAAGTGTCCATCCTTATCCTTCCTTATTTTGGTTGATTTAAAGCCTATTGCATCTGCGAATAGGATTGCAATGCCTGCTCTTTTCTGCTTTCCATTTGCCTGGAGTATAGATGACCATCCTTTCACCTTGAGTCTATATTTGTCTTTTAATGTAAGATGTGATTCTTCTATGCAGCAGATATTTGGTGAGTTTTTGTATCCAGTCAGCCAACCTGTGCCTCTTTAGAGGACAGTTTAAACCACTCATATTAATTGAGTATATCGATAAGCCTTTCGAGAGTCCGGTGGATATTTTTAATCCTTTTGCGACTGTGGAAGTTAGAATTTGATCAAAATTTTCTGGTTCAGTTTACTTTTGTGGTGGAGAGTTATGCTGGTCTTTATGAAGGATAGGTCTGAGAATATCCTGGAGAGCTGGTTTAGTTATGGCAAATTTCTTCAACATGTGAATGTCGTTAAAGTATTTAATTTCTCCATCATAAATGAAACTCATTTTGGCTGGGTACAGGATCCTGGGTTGAAAGTTATTTTGTTTTAGGAGATTAAAAGTTGATGACCATCCTCTTCTAGCTTGAATGGTTTCAGCAGAGAGATCTGCAGTTATTCTAATATTCTTCCCCTGGTAATTTATGGTTTTCTACCGTCTGGCTGCTTTCAAAATTTTCTCCTTCATATTAACTTTAGTGAAATTGATTATGATGTGTCTGGGGGATGTCGTATTTGGGTTAAGTTGTGCTGGAGTTCTGAAACTGTCTGCTATCTGAATTTCAGAATCTCTTGGCATGTCTGGAAAGTTCTCCTTCATAATCTCATGGAGAAGAGACTCTGTGCCTTGTGAAGCCACTTCGTCACTTTCGGGGATCCCTATAAGAGGAATATTGGTTTTCTTTGAATTATCCCAGAGCTCTCTGAGAGAGTGATCTGTTTTTGCCCTCCATTTCTCTTCCTTTTTGAGAGTTTGGGAGCATTTGAAAGCTTTGTCCTCAATGTCAGAAATCCTTTCTTCTGCTTGCTCCATTCTGTTACTGAGGGATTCTACTGTGTTTTGCAGATCTTTGAGGGATGCAACTTCTTGTCTCAATGTGTCAAAATCTTTGGTCATTTGGTCTTTGAATTTGTTGAATTCTTGAGATATCTTTTGGGTTACTGCTTGGAATTCTAATTCAATCTTATTTGCTATCCAGATTCTGAATTTGATTTCTGACATCTCAGTTGTTTGTTTATGCATGGGATCTTGTGCTATGTCTTCCCCATTGATCCTTTGAGGAATTTATCTACTCTAATTTTTCATATTGCCAGAGTTTTTCCCTTGATTTCACCTCATGATTGTTTTTCACCATTGCTTATGGCCGTCCTCAGAGTTGGGGAGGTATCTCTCCAAGATTAGACCCCAGTGGGATCACTCTATTGTTGCTGGATCTTTGTGGGGAGTGACCCTGTGTAGTTCCTCTGGGGCTACCCCAGCCAGGGTGTTCTGGTTGTGGAAGCAGCTCTGGATTGTGATACACCTGGATCCAGCAACAGGGCGAGGGGTGGGGGTGGTGCACCCAATTCTGGGAGTGCCTGGCGCCCAGTGACTTTGGCAGAGAGAGCCCAAGGCTCCAGCAATCTCTGGCCAGGAGAAAGGCTCTGTGCACAGAGATGGAGGGCTCTGGAGGGCACGTGGCTACCAGAGTCCCTGGCCAGACAAGTGGGCGGTGTGGAGGCAGGGAGGGTACAGAAGGAAGGACTTCGGGTTGTGTGGCTCTTGCAGTTCCTGGTCAGAGTGTGCGGAGGTCTGCGGGTGCAGGTCAGGGGTCAGGGGTCACGGCACAGCTCTTACGGAGGTCGAGGTTGGAGCCGATCATGGTCAACGTGCAGCTCTTATGGAGGTCTGGGCGGGAGCCAATTATGGTTGCGGTGCAGCTCTTACAGAGGTCCAGTCCAATAGAACTTTCTGAGGTTATGGAAAGGGTCTCTACGTATGCTGCCTAATGTCTAATATGATACCCACTAGCCACATGTGGCTATTGAGTACTTGAAACTGTGGTTAGTGTAATCAAGGAGCTAAAGTTTTGATTTTACTTAATATTCATTTAAATTTAAATAATCACTTGTTGCTAATGCCTACCACACTGGACCATACAGCTCTATGGAATGTCATATCTAGTATCTTGAGTCATTCTCACTTTGGTCTCTTTTATCTCCTTTTCTTAAGAAGATGCTGATGGGCTGCATGCCAGGGCTCATATCTATAATCCTAGCATGTGGGAGGCCAAGCCAGGGGGATCACTTGTGCCCAGGAGTTTGAGACCAGCCTGAGCAAGAGCAAGACCCCCATTTCTACTAAAAATAGAAAAATTAGCCAGGTGTGTTGGGGGGTGCCTATAGTCCCAGCTACTCAGGAGGCTGAGGCAGGAGAATGGCTTGAATCCAGGAGTCTGAGTTTGCTGTGAGTGAGGCTAACACCATGGCACTATAGCCTGGGGCAGCCGAGTGAGACTGTGTCCCCCCCCAAAAAAAAAAAAAAACACACACATGCACACAAAAAGACAACAAAGATGCTGATGGCATCTCTGGGATCACTAAGATTCTGGTAACTGAATTTGAAAATTATTGCTACATAAAAATATCTAGTGTCACGTAAGTATTTTGCTGACTTACTTTGTTTATCCCATATTTTCAAAATGGAACTCACCCTCCTAACCACTACCACCTTCAAGAGCATTCACAAATTCATGTTTATTTTGTCCATTCTCACCTTTCACCAAAAAAACTCCCAAAGAATGATAGAATTTTTGCATGGTATTCCAATCACTATGGACTTTATTTACCTTCTTCCTAAACTTGGCTCACTGTGACCTGTCTCTTCTACAGAAAGAGATGTCTCCAACATGGAAGTGTCAATAATCTTTTTCTTTGGAGCCTTTGGCCCATGTGTGTATATCATGAAAAAGATATTTACAGCTGTAAACAACCACCTTGTATTTAAAAATCAAGTTGTTGGTTCTTAGGATTGAAAGAATCCTGCCCAAGAGGCTCAGCACTGGTGACCATGAAATCAGAAGACAGCAGCCTGGAAAACTTTCAGATAATTTGGAAGTCATCCAGTGCCAGATGTGGTCGACCCCATGTTTGAGAACCCCACAGCTGCTTTTATTCTGTTTGGTATGCCTTCCCTTCCTTTTGGGAGACCACCAGCTGTCTTATGTGCCTCAACTCAAGTTACAACAGCAAAGTTCACTTTAGCTGTGGGAAACTGATCCCCCTTAGCAACTCCATAGCAAATTCCTGAGGCAATGACCTCAACTGCAAACTGTCTCAGTTAAAGTAGACTTTTTGGGTCTATTTAGAACAAAACCATAAATGGCTTCCATTGCATCTGTAAATGGTGTAACTTGAGGAGGGACTTTCATAGTTGATTTCTGGGACTCTGGTTCACAGGGTGTGATTAGAGGCACAGCCACCTACCCAGGGTTATTTAGAGGGCAGTCCCCGTAGGCAACTAAGTAGCAGGTATGATCTCAGAGACAGCTGCCTCTAAAATATACAGTGTCCATAAGTCTATATGCATGCTATTTAGAAATTAGCCGAATGTTCTTCTTTGTTCTCCACAAAAATCTTAAAAATTTCCCCTATTTTCCTGGACATTTTATTCCATGTTAATAATTGAAAATAATTAAAGCAGTCTTTCAGGATGTTCTTAGTTTTTAAATCATTGTTAGTGCACAATCTCACACATAGAGCTATTATATGTAACTATTCTGTATGCAGTAAAGTTTGAGGGGCTTTGAATCCTAAGATTTTGCTTATGGGAGAGTTGCTTAGTGATGGAAATTGTGATGCTTTAGTTACTAGAAAATGAGACATAACTGGGATTGGTGCAGTGGCACAGGGTTTAAGCTTTAAACATATAGGAAGTAGCCAGTCCTTTGTACATGAAATGCTGTTTGTGCTCAGCCCAGCAGCACCTATGTTAAAAACGGAAAACTACAGAGAATATTAGCATGTTCCTTGTACCCAAAGTATAATGTGATTTGATGAGCAAGGGCTGCTATGGTATGGGTTCAGGCTAACATAGAATACAACATATTCCCTCTGTATATCAATGTGAGGTGCATTTGTGCATACAGTATAGCAGCAGTTGGACATGTGACCTGACAGGCACTCTCTATGTAGAGAGGTTTCATTAGGCATACAAATATAGTTTGGTATGAGAGGTAGCCTTTGCCTTTGGTATCAACTCAGGCTCAATAGTAAATAGAAGCAGAGAGGATCTCCTATTCGACATGATTTCAGTGTTTACAGGTGAAGCAAATGGAAATGAGATGTAATTCCTGTATTTGGGGACATAGAACAAAGCATGTACATCATGAAATGATAAACAACTACCTTTATTCAGAATACAACAGTTGCCCACTTAGTTTAATATGGAAGCTTTTATGTGTTGGTACAGTGACCTGAATCACAATGACGTATGTGGCAATGTGTGGAGAGTCACCTATCTACAGTGACATTTGAGGGCTTGTCTGGCAGGACTTGAGTGAAGAAAAGGCAGAATCAGCCTACATCGCTGTAACGCCAGGTCTAACGGGGGGGCAGCAGAGTCTTGGCAAAAGCTAACGCGTGTGTGTAGAAAATCTCCTACTGTTTATTTTGCACTAACAATACTAACAAGTACTTTCCATGCTGGCATTTTATTTAATCTGCTTTTGATTTGAATTTCATTTAATGTCTTTGCCATTCTCTTTGCAGATGACACACTCCCAGAAATCCAACTGACTACTTTCTCTGATTCTCTACATCTGGGTTGCTGATAGCTACTCGACAAAAATTTTAAAAACCTGTTGATAAGTGTTCAATTTGAGCTGAACCTTCTTCACACTTCATGGCAATTGCTCTCTATCTGGCTCCTAGGTATCAAGATGTGACCCAACTCCTCTATTCAGTGACTTTCCTTCATCATAGATGAAGATAACCTTTGAATCTATCTATTAACTTTTGGTTTTCACTCCATATAGATTCTTCATTCTCGTCTATCTCAAAATATCTCCTATATTCCTCTAACAAAATCCTATAACTTCTCCCTTTCATAGCCAAGAGAAATACATTAGATATTTCCCCTTTCTCACCTGCATTTGGCATACCTCACGGCAATCTTACATCTCACCTTATAATTCTTTGAAACTCTTTCCAAATCCACCAATGACAAGAATGCCAAGGAGAAAGCTACAAATTTTAAATAAGGTGTCAGGAAAAGCTTTCATAAAGAGGTGAAAACTTTCCTCCTTTGTCTCCAACCACCTTTATTCATTCTTATTTCTGAAGCAGGGTGTCTGCCTGTCCCTTAAATGTTGATGTTGACCATGACTCTGTGGTTCCATCCTCTTCTTTTCTCATTCCTTCCAAATTTATATCAGCATTTTAGGCCTCTCTCCAGAACTCCAGGTAAACATGTTGGCTCAATCAGAAAACATTTGCGTACCCCTGCCTCAGTGTGACATCATTCTCCTTAGCTTTAACACCTGGGATTTATTCTTTATAATTCCCCCTCTTTATAGCAACATCCCATTGGAGAGGGGACAAAAGAGTGGGTAGGAAACGGAAATTCGCAAAGGGGAATCAGGATAAAGGTTGAAAAGATTAGATCAAGAAAGACGGCATTCACTCGAAAGAAGACTGAATTAGTATTGGAGAAAGAAGGATAGGACAGAGGAGAGCAGAAAGGAGGACACCCAGTTTCACATGTTCTATGAATGTTCCATGTCAGAAATCTTTGGGAGCTAGTTGGCCAAGATAACAATGAAAAGAATTAGATAAGTTACATAATGCATATGGGATCGTATGACAGAAAAAAAAAAAAAAGGAGAAAAAGAAGCTTGAATCTTGGCCATGCCTCTCAGGGAAAACATAAATGCTAAGCTAACAAACAAGTATGAGAACTGGGAGCAAAAACAGCCAGAAAGATGCTTAAAGCACACCATAGAGGAGAAGGCAAAAAAATAGGAGAGAAAGAATAATTTCAGTTTATCCTTTTTCTAAAAGTTGATATGATGGAAATACAATATTTGTTAAAATGATGTTGAGGAAACATCTATTGTATGTATGATATGTAAAATATTTTAAAACAAGAAATTATAAATATAAAGAGAAATCATTTATGTAATAGCACTTCTAAAATGATAAAGTATTTTTTATTCAAAATAGAATTTTTGTCATGAGACGAATCACCTTAACATGGGATTTGAGGATCTACTGCGCATTAGTTTAAAGAGTATGTTTGCTTTTAAAATGAGATCTGAGGAGGAATTCCTAGATTATGGTTGCATAAACCTTATCTGGTATATTAATTCCATTATCTTGTGTGACAAGTACCAACAAAGCGTAGGTCACAAAAAAATTGCCATTTATACCCTGAAGAAGAAACTCTCCAAATGGTCCACTATGGTGCTTCTAGCCAGTACTACTTTTCCTATATATTCTACTTTAGGCACTTATAGTTTTAGGGCTTAAAGTGCTTTCCAAAAAGTGCCTATATTTTGTGATTAGTCAAGATAAATGCTAAGGAGTTGTCTGTTCCATTCCGGCCATGACTTTGTGGTGTTTGTACAAATGTGTTAGACTCTATATTTATGCAATTGCTTGAATAAGGCCTTTCTTCTATTTTTATTTTAGGCCCCAAGAAGGCAAATAAGACTGACAAAGTTATTCAGGCTATTGGATACTGAAGACAGGTACTTAAACTCGGTAACCTTATGTCAATATTTCTGTTCCATTTGTTGGTCAATAATCAAACCCATAAATAAATAGTCATGTTACTGTCATAAATAAAATAACTGAGTCATTGGCTAAAAGTTTGACAGGAAGAGGTAGTGGTTTATTTTTGTATATATGCTGTATCTCTTCGCAAAATACAGTATGTCCCAAAAGTCACCCCTAAATTTGCCATACTTAGGGAAAATTGGAAATTGTAGCTAAATGTACCTTTATTTGCAAAATATTCCTTACAAAATTTTGCAAAATATTTACAAAATATTTTGTACATTTTAGCTGCCTTTTCGTAAAATTTTGCAAGGAATATTTCATAAATAAAGGTACACTTAGCTACAATTTCCCATTTCCCCTATGTATGACAACTTTAGGGGCAACTTTTGGGACACACTGTAAGTTTTGCCAATTTTTTTAGCAAAATGGCCAGTTCATAATTTTTGTGGAAATTTAAATTCAGACTACCAGTTATGATGACAAGTAAATGGCTTGAATTTCTTTTTCTTCTTAACTAGTTTTTCCAACTGCTACCTTAGATACAATGTAGTATAGTAAATTAGACTATCTACATGTTGCTAAAACAATCAGGCAATCAAATTAATAATTGAGGCATGAAATAAATCCAATATCTGGCAGATTTCCTGATATGCACTCTTTGCTCAATTGTTCAGTAACATGTCTTCAATTGGCAGAGACTTACTATGTACAGAAACTTCATCTTTATATAGATCCAAAACAATTTTATTTGTCAAAAAGATTTCAAAAAGCCGATGGTTAGCAGAAATTATAAGGTAGCACTAGGCAAGTTTCAGGATGCACGGTCCTAGACACGCCTAGGAAAGGGTAGGATAAACTCAATCAATACTACATGATTTAGGTAAATACTGTAACGGACGAATCATTAAACACTCTTGCAGCTTTAACATTTTCTTATTTAGACACAGCATCAAATCCTTATAAGTTGTGGATAAATAAAATGTGGTATAGCCAAGCAATGGAATATTAGTCAGCCATAAACAGGAATGAGATACCAATACATGCTTGTGACATGAATGAACCTTGAAAAACTACTGATTTTAAAAAACCAGTCCCCGAAAGGCATATATGATATGATTCCACTTTATATGAAGTGTCCATGTAATAGGCAACTTTTGGCAAATTTTAGGCAAACTTGTAATTTCTGTAATTTAGAAATTATATTAGTGGTAGCTTGAGATTGGGACTGAGGGTGAAATGATATGCACGTGATAGGTAAAGTATCTAGGGTTTCTATTTGAACTGATGAAAATAATCTAAAATTTACTGTGGTGATTGTTGCACAACTCTGTGAAAATGCTGAAAGTCATTGAATCATGCAATTTAAAAGGGTGAATTATATGATATGTGAGTTATTTCTTAATAAAACTGCTGTTTTTGAAATCTGTATAATTTGTATAATGGTAAGAATATATTGTCCAACTACCCTGTTTCCCCGAAAATAAGACATCCTCCCAAAATAAGACCTACTTACAGGAAAGATAAGACGTCCCCTGAAAATAAGACCTAGCGCATCATTGGGAGCACACCTTAAAGTAAGACACTGTCTTATTTTTGGGGAAACAGGGTATATTCTAGGACTCCAGTGGTGATATGAACAAATGGAGAAAAAGCACACAAAAGCTTTACAGTGGTTCTCAACCTTCCTAGTGCTGCAATGCATTTTCATTGTTAAAAGGGGTTGCGACTCACAGGTTGAGAACCGCTGCTTTAGAGTCATTTGTGTCTGGGTTCTTATGCCTGCTTAGCTGCTAATAAGTTGCACAGTCTTAGAAAGTCATTTTTCTCATATGTAAAATGGAAATATCACCTATCTCTTGCAGGATTGCTCCAGAAACAAAACAATTTCAATAAAGAGCCTAACATAGTGCTTGGTACATTTATAGCTACCCAAGAAATGTTTGCTCCCTTCCCACTTTCACGCCCCGTGTAGAATTTCTCTTTTGCTCAGATTGCATCCTTGTCAACATGAGTCAACATCATTTCATCCCATCCTTCCTTGTGAGATTACCATCTAACTATCAAACAAGGGAACTTGAAGTTTTAGGCTTGAGTAACAACTAAAACTTAACAGTGTAAGTCATTAAAATTTGTGAGAAAGACACAAAAAGGGATAAAAATTAGGATTGGAAGACAGCAAGAGAGGAGTGTACCTCATTCATAGCAGAAGCATTTTGCAGTTGGTGATACCCCCACAAATGATTAATCTCCAAGAAGAAATTTGATTCCTTCAAATGCAAAGAAAAGAAGTTTAACAAAGGCAGCTGTGGCGATAAATCTTCCTATCAGGTGTGATCATAAGCCTGGAAAATCTTGAGTTAACTGTGCTGGTGAATCATACACATTGATCTCAACTTGTTTAAATATATTTTTCTTTTATTTACATAGAGATGGCTTGTAATAAAGCTACCATTAAACAGTGTCAGAAAACCACCAAAGGGAATTCAGTTTCTAGCATCCATGATAATAATATAGATACCCAATTCATGACATGTAGTTTTTCTTTCAATGTGCAAATATTAAAATAATATTTCTGCTTGCAATGCTCAAGATATTGTTGCCTTGATCACAGCCACAGAAAAATGAAGGAGAGGACTTTTTGATTGTAATAATTTAAAATATATTTGTATTTGCCAAAAATTTATAGTTTACTGACAGACTCCAAATATTTGACTAGGTTAAAAAATCCATAATTTAAACACAACTATGGAAAATATTGTGGTTATTTAGAAATTCATAGTCTCAAAGTACTGTTTTTACTGTCAAAACATAAAGGGACATGTCCCTTCTTTGCAATCGAGCCTCCTAATACAAATAGAGGTTTGGGTTCAAGCAGGAGCAGGGGGGAGGGTGGAGAAGAAAACTACAGTGATGTAAGAGTAGACAGTTGCTACAAAGTAATGACCATTTTTATCTTAATGTACTTAATAAGAATTTCCAAGAATTATTACTTTACCAATGACTCGGGAAATAAGATCCGATTTCGTAAGAGAAACTTTTTCTGCTTGGGCAGTTTTTCATTCATTTATTCTGTCCTTTGGTGTATTATTAAGTGTTTAAAGTAATTCTATGAAGAATTAAGAATTTTATTTTTTCCATCTTTATTGATGCCAGTGATGTTGACAATTAAACACTGTATCAGTGTAAACAGGTACAGAATGCAATATTTTCATATACATATAGATTGTGTAATGATCACCTTGGTCAAGCTAATGAATATATCCATTACCTCGCATAGTTACCTTCTATTTGTGGTGAGAACATTTAAGATACACTCTTAGCATATTTCAAGTTATACCATAGAGTATTATTGATTATAGTTACCTGATTGAACATTAGAACTTTATAACTTATTTATCCAGCAAAACTGAAACTTTGAAAACATCTCTTTGTTTCCCATATCTCCTGTCCTTTAGCAACCACCATTCTACTCTGCTTCTATGAGTTCAACTTTCCCAGATTCCACAGAAGTGAGATAATGCAGTATTCATCTTTCTGTGAAGGCTTCTTTCACTTAGCATGATGTCTTCCAGGTACATCCATATCACAAATGGCAAAACTTCCTTCTTTTTTTGAGACAGAGCCTCCAGCTGTCGCCCTGGGTAAAGTGCTGTGGCATCCCAGCTCACAGCAACCTCCAACTCCTGGGCTTAAGCGAGTCTCTTGCCTCAGCCTCCCAAGTAGCTGAGACTACAGGCACCCACCACAATGCCTGGCTATTTTTTGGTTGTAGTTGTCATTGTTGTTTGGCGGGCCAGGTTGAATTCAAACCCGCCAGCTCTGGTGTATGTGGCTGGCGCCTTAGTGGCTTGAGGTACAGGTGCCAAGCCAAAACTTCCTTCTTTATTCCAGCTGAAGAGTATTGCTCTGTGTGCATACATATAGATACACACACATCACCACCTTTTCTTTATCATTTGTTGACAGATAAAGGTTGTTTTCATGTCTTAGCTATCGTGAATAATGCTGCAATGATCATGGGAGTGCAGACATCTCTTTGAAGTACTATTTCCTTTCTTTTGGACATATACACAGAAGTGGGATTGCAAGATTGTATGGTGATTCTATTTTTAGTCTTTTGAGAAATCTCCAAACTGTTTTCCATAAAGGCTGTACCTACTTACATGACCACAAATAGCATGCATGCAAGGGTTCCCTTTTCTCCACATATTTATCAACAATTGTTATCTTTTCTCTTTTTGGTAGTAACTATTCTAACAGGTGTGAGGTGATGATATCTCATTTGTGGTTTTGATTTGAATTTTTATGATTATTAGTGATGTTGAGCATTTTTTAATATAACTGTTGGCCATTTGTATGTCTTCTTTTGAGAAATGTCTATTCAGGTCCTTTGCCTATTTTGTAAATTGGATTGATTATTTTCTTGCTTGAGTTGTTTGGGTTCCTTATATATTTTGATATCAGCCCCTTAGCAGATGTATAATTTATAAATAACTATTTTCTCCTGTTCTGTAGGTTGTGTCTTTTCTCTGTTGATTGCTTCCCTTGTTCTGCATAAGTTCTTTGGTTTGCTATAATCATATTTATCTGTTTTTCCATTTGCTGCCTGTGCTTTGCGGATTATATCCAAAAATCATTACCCAGATCCTGTTAAGGAATATTTCCCCCTATGTTTTCTTCTAGTAGGTGTATATTTTCAGGTCTTACCTTTTAGTCATTACTCCATTTTTGAGTTGATTTTTATGTATGGTATGAGGTAGGGTCTAGTTTTATTCTCTGTATGTGGATATCCAGGTTCCTCAGCACCACTTATTGAAGAGATTGTCTTTTGTGTGTTCCTAACTCCTCTTGGTTCTAGTTTTCTACAAAGCTTTGGTGTTTTTACAAAGTTTTGCTGCTGTGATGCTCTGGTTTGAGACAGGCCTGACAGTGTATCACTAAAGTCCCAGTGTTTTCTGAGAGAGTAATTTGTGATTCTTGTGGCTGCATCTGTGTTCGTGTATTTGAATAAATAGGTACCTCTTCCGATTTATAGACTGACTTCAACAGAGATTCTGGGTGAGCTGACTGGCACGCAGGCAGGCTGATTTGGTGCCTGGGTCCACAGATCTTGCCCAGAGGTTAGGCTCAATGGGCAGACCTGTCACTGGAGTCTGTGGGTACAGGCCTGCAGCATGAGTCTATAGGGCCTGGCCTGGTACTGGAATTCACTGTGGCAGGTCTGGTGCTGGAATCTGCAGTTAAATTTGGTGCTCTTCACTCTACTTCCCTGATGTAGCGGCTCTCTCTCTCTCTCTCTGTCTCTCTCTCTCCTTGGTAGAAGGGTGATGTGGGTAATGTGAAACTATCTATCTTCTTCAATATATCCTTTCTTATTTTTGTGTTCCACTCAGATATGATAATATCTCACCTGAGTTGATGAGTTCTTAAGAAGGTATTTTTATGTGTGGCTACTCAAATTGCTGTTTCTATGAGTGGATAAGCTTTGGAAACTCATAATTTGCTTTCTTGCTGACATCACCTCTTTTGGTGTTCTCTGAATTATGTATGTTAAACGATCTACATGCTACTGTAATATGCCAGGCTAGCCTTGCTTAACTTGTAAACCTTCTGGATCCTTAGAATGTTGTACTATACTAATCAATCAGGATTTTTCTAAAGTCTGGTTGTGAGTTCAACTGATAGAATATTTATCATTTTTTAACATAGTCTTTAAACTCTGTATGATAGAAACTAATTTTAAGTCTATGTTTTTGGAATTCTATATGACTTGAATTTATTGAACAAATATGTTTAATTTCTGTTCTCTCTGTAACAGACTCAAGTTCAGCTTCTAATATAAATATATATATATATATATATATGCACACACACACATATATAGGCATACACATATATAGGCTTAAAGTCTCTTTTAAAAGATATTTCTTCAGTGTAACCTGGCTTATTGTACCCTCAATGAATCCCCAACAATAAAAAAAAAGATATTTCTATGTATACCTTTATGTATGTGTTTGTAGAATATATATGTGTGTATATATATACATATATTTTGTTTTCTAATCTTTCTACTTGGCACAGAGATGTGTAAATTTTCAGAGAAAAGATCACATTGAGCCTTGTAGGCTATGATAATGCATTAAGAGTTTATGATAGATGATAAAAACTTAGACCAGCCCAGAAGCTCTTATAATAGTTCAGGAAAAAGATAGTGGTAGCTTGGCATGGGGTGATAGTAGTAGAGATGGTGAGAAAATAAAGATACAGCCACAAAATGTTTCAAAGCTAAAGCCACAAGATTTTCTGATAGATGGGTGTGAACAGAAGAGTGAAAGGGAAGATAGAAGGTTATTTTGGCTAGCGTAATGAAGTGTTGGGATAGATCATGTTCTAGTTACTAGTAATTTGGGCCTGGGGCTTGCTTTATTCATTCATATATCCATTCATTTATTCATTCATTCATTCAGCAAATTTTTTTTTTTTTGCACCTACTATGTGTCATGCACTGTTCTGGGTGTCCGGTATGCAGTAATGTACAAAATAGGCACAATTTTTGTTCTTATGAAGATTGTGGTCCAATGGAAGAGATTGAGCCTGAGTCTGATCAGCTGATACTTGCAAAGGAGAATAGTGAGTGCTATTTCAGCTTAGAGGAGGGACATCTAACCCAGATTTGTGTTACATAAGAAAAGGTTCCAGAAGTAATGACTGCTATACTGAAACCTACGGGATGAATGGGAGTCAAAATAGTAAAGAAAGGGAAGGAGAAATGATCCAGGAAGAAAGAAGAGCTTGATATATGGCCCTGAATGGAGGAAGACCAAGTTGAGCTCCTGATACTGAAAAAACATTCCAGTATGAGTGGATGACAGAGAGGACATGGTAAATGATAAAGATTTAAGTATGCAGGGGTCAGAAAATCCAGGGCCTTATAGGGCATGCTACGTATTTGACTTTCCTTTAGAAGCAAAAGGGAAAAATAACTGAACTTTTTAAAAAAAAGAAACTTTAAATTTTATTTTGCTCTAAATGTAGGTTCACATGCAGTTATAAGAAATAATAATACATGGAGCTTTGATCCAGTTTCTTCCAATGGTAGCAGTTTTAAAAAATTTAATATAATACCAGAGTCCAGCTGGGCATGGTAGCTCATGTCTATAATGCCTACCTCTGGGAGGCCGAGGTAGGCGGATTACTTAAGCTCATAAATTTGAGACCAGCCTGTGCAAGAACGAGACCCCGTCTCTACTAAAAATGAAAAAAATGAGGCAGAGGATTGCTTGAGCCCAAGAGTTTGAGGTTGCTGCAAGCTATGATGCCACAGCACTCTACCCAGGGCACAGAGTGAAACTCCGTCTCAAATAAATAAATAAATGAAATGAAATAAAAAATTAAAAAAATTACCAGAGTCAAGTTATTGTCATTGATACAGTCAAGACGAAGAACTTTGCATCACTACACAAATCCCTCATTTTGCCCTTTTATAGCCACCTGTGCATCCTTTCATCTCTCCATCCCTTAAACCCAAGTCGCCACTAATATGCTTTTCATTTCTGTAATTCTGTCATTTCAGTATTTTTATGTAAATGAGGAGGAATACAGTATGTGACCTGGTGGGACTGCTTTTTATTGGGCATTTGGTTTACAAATATTGTTGCCCATACTGTAGCTTCTCTTTTCATCCTTTTATGAGACTCTTTCAAAAAGTAAAAGTTTTAAATTTTGATGTACTCCTATTTATCCATTTTTCCTTTCATAGATCTTGTATTTGAAGTCAGGTCTAAGAAGTCTTTATTTATATTGTGATTGTGAAGACTTTCTTGTTTTTAAATAAAAGTTTTAGTTTTACATTTTACATTTATATCTATTTTCCATTTTCAGTTAAGTTTTGAATAAGATGTGAGACTTACGTTAAGGTTCATTTTGTTGCCCATGGTGTCAAATGGCTTCAGAACCTTTTTGGAAAAGGCTATTTCGCCTCTATTAAATTGCTATTGCATCTTCGTTAAAAAATCAGTTGGGTATATGAATGTGCTTCTATTTCTGGATTGTCTGTTCTATTCTGTTGATCTGTGCATCTTTACCTTGGCCAATAACACATAGTCTTGATAGCTGTAGCAATCAAGTTTACTCGATTTGAGTAAACTGATTCCTTCCCCTTTCTTCTTTTTTTAAAAATTGCTTAAGCTGGGCGGCGCCTGTGGCTCAGTGAGTAGGGCGCTGGCCCCATATGCCGAGGGTGGCGGGTTCAAACCCAGCCCCGGCCAAACTGCAACAAAAAAATAGCCGGGCGTTGTGGCGGGCGCCTGTAGTCCCAGCTGCTTGGGAGGCTGAGGCAAGAGAATCGCGTAAGCCCAAGAGTTAGAGGTTGCTGTGAGCCGTGTGACGCCACGGCACTCTACCCGGGGGCGGTACAGTGAGACTCTGTCTCTACAAAAAAAAAAAAAAAAAAAAAAATTGCTTAAGCTATTCTAGTTCCTTTACTTTTCCATATAGATGTTAGAATAATCTTGTATATGTGTACTAAAAATCTTGCTAGAAAAAAATAAATAAAAATCTTGCTAGAATTTTAATAGGAATTATTAAACCAGTATATCAATTTGGAAGAGTTGACATATTTTCTATGTTGAATCTCCCAGTTCATAATTATGTCTGTATCTCCATTTATTTAGATCTTCTTTGATGTCTTTCACTGGTATTGTATGAAGTCTTTCCCATATTTTGTTAAATTTATCCCTAAATATTTTATTTTTTGAATGATTATAAATATTATTTTGATTGCTGAAATTATGTACTAGGTCTAGGAGTTTGTATATTTGTTATTATTTTTATATATTTTTTCTTTCTAGATTCCTTGGGGTTTTCTACTTAGATAATTTTATCATCTACAAGTAGGAAGAGTTTGTTTTCTTTTCTAGCTGTATTTCTCTTGCTAGAATTTCCAGCACTATAACACTATATTGAATATCAATATAGTGAATATCAATATAGTGTTATAGTGCTGGAAATTGTCCAATTGTCCTTGCCTTGTTCCCAGTTTTAGGAAACAGTTTTGGAAATTGTCCAATTGTCCTTGCCTTGTTCCCAGTTTTAGGAGGAAAGCTTCAGTCTATCACCATTAAGTATAATGTTAATTGATGGTTTTCATTGATGTTCTTTACTGAGTTAAGAAAGTTCCCTTCTATTTCTACTTTTCTGAGAGTTTATATCCTGAGTGAATGTTAAATGCCTTTTTTGCATCAATAGATGTGATCATGCAATTTTCTTCTTTCATCTGTTAATGTGATGAATTACATTGGCAGTTTCCAAATATTGAATCACTTTTGCATGTTTGAAATTAACTTCATTGGGTTATGGTATATAATTTTTTTATACTTGCCTGAATTCTATTTCTTAATATTTTGTTAATAATTTTTTCAACTTTTGGTATGTAGGGTGTAGTGTAATAGCTACACTCTCTTTATATGATTTATGATACCAGAGGCAACAAGGTGAGACCCTGTCTCTAAAAAAAAGATTTGAGAAATGATTTAAAAGTTTAAAAAATAACTAATAACTATGGCCTTTAAGAGAGACCAGAAGACAGACTTCTTACCAAGGCATTATGAAAAGCATGCTACAAAATCTCTATGGTTGTTTTTGTACATATGCTGAGATAATTGTGGTTGATGTCAACATGAAGTTGGGCTCCTTGATTTAAACAGTAAAAATAAGATCCTAGAGAAGTGTGGCCAGGTGGTGTGCTTAACTACTCACAGGGTGGGAAAATCACAATAAACCACAGATACAGAGTGAATAAACGAAGTTTTCTGACCTGCCATTGCAGGTGGTAGCTAATTAATCACAAGGTTCTGGGCGGGGCCTGTGGCTCAGTAAGTAGGGCGCTGGCCCCATATACTGAGGGTGGTGGGTTCGAATCCAGCCCCGGCCAAACTGCAACAACAACAAAAAATAGCTGGGCATTGTAGCGGGCGCCTGTAGTCCCAGCTACCTGGGAGGCTGAGGCAAGAGAATCACCTAAGCCCAAGAGCTGAAGGTTGCTGTGAGCTGTGATGCTACAGCACTCTACCAAGGGCGACAAAGTGACACTCTGTCTCTAAAAAAACACACACACACAGGGTTCTTAGAAATGAATGAGATAGGGATGGACATGGTGACTCACGCCTGTAATCCTAGCACTATGGGAGCCCAAGGCAGGTGAATTGCCTGAGCTCAGGAGTTGAGACTGGCTTGGCGAAGAGCAAGACTCAGTCTCTAAAATTAGCTGGGTGTTGTAGCCGGTGCCTGTAGTCCCAGCTACTCAGGAGACTGAGGCAAGAGGATCAGTTGAGCCCAAGAGTTTGAGGTTGCTGTGGGCTTTGAAGTCATAGCACTCTACTGAAGGTGACAGAGTGAGACTCTGTCTCACAACAAAAAAGAAAGAAAGAAATGAATGAGGCAGACTAGTAACATGCTATTAATCTCTACTAGGGAAAACATTTTGGTAGAAACTAGACTCAAATTACCATAGCAAAAAATCATAACCAGAGAGTGGAGTGTGAGGCGGCAGCTTCGTGGAGGAGCGGAGCCAGTGTGGGGGCCCCTGCCAGCCCGTGGCTGTGCAGGGCAGCAGCCGCTGCCTAGTCCTGCTTCTCAGCTGAGGCGCCACGCTGCCGAGCAGCAGGTCTAGGTCTCAGCCGCTCGCCAAGGGGGCTCCGGGTCCCTCCCTGGCTCAGCATGCCCGAGGTGAAGCTGACCATCCATGCCTATTGCAAGATGGTGCTGCATGGTGCCAAGTACCCGATTCCTGGTGGCGGAGAAGCAGAAGCTGCAGCAGGAGCTCCTCCCCGTGGGTGGCCCACCACACCCTCTTGGTGGACTGTATCCCCCTTTTCCACAGCATGTTGGCCCTCACACCCCCCACCTCGTGCTGGAGGTGGCTCTCACCCTGATTGATTCATGGTCTAAGATAATAGCTATGTGATTGCTGGTTATTACCAAGCTAATGAACGAGTGAAGGATGCCAGTCCCAACCAGGTTGCAGAGAAGGTGGCCTCAAGAATCGCTGAGGGCTTCAGTGATGTGGCTCTCGTCATGGTGGATAACACCAAGTTTATGATGGACTGTGTAGCACCAACAATCCACATGTACGAGCACCATGAGAACAGGTGGCGATGCAGGGACCCACACCATGACTACTGCGAAGGCTGGCCAGAGTCACAGAGGATCTTGGCCTCACTCCTGGACAGCCAGTCCTACAAAACACTTGTGGATTTCGATAACCACATGGATGGCATTCGGAATGACTGAGTAAATCCCGAGATCAATAAGATTGTTCTGCACCTGTGCTAGGCAGACACACAGTCATGGGCTTGGGCAGCTCCACTGTGCTGAAGAAGAAAACCTATTTTTAAATGTAAATAGAATATCTTGTAGCCTGCGTGGAAAGCTGAGAAGTGGCATTTGCCTTGAGAAAGGGCAGGATAGAGTGTTCCATCAGCCATCTTCTAACGCAGACCATCCAATCAGACTGTCCAATCCGAACGTCCCTGTGGAGTTTTTCCCGATTGTATGTTGCTATAATCTTCCACATCAAAGCTATTTCTGCTTGTCCAAGATTGTTGCTATTAAACAGTTTTAACTAACCTTTTATAATCTGGAGAGAATACTTTTCAGGCTTATGAACTATCTTTAACAACAACAACAACAAAAAGACCACGTCTTATACTCCAATGAGTGTGTTTGTGAGTTTTTGTCCTGGCGGAGTCGCCCTCACGCAGATATTCTGGGATCGGGGCAGATGTGTGGCATGCTGGTGAGAAGCAGTGTGCTGCTGTGTCAGGGGTCACGCAGTCGGTCAGTGCGTAGCGCTGTCCTGCTTGGAGTTGACATAGCTGCGGTGACGTTGCACAGTGGTAGTGATGCCACTGTTGCCTGGGGAACCTTTATCATTAAGGGTAAAACCAAGCATCGTTGGTAATGAGAACATGGATGAGAGTACTCACTGTTCATTGCTTCTCAGCCAACCAGAAATCTTACAAACCTGCAAAATGGAGAAAGGAAAAATGGATTCCATGCCATGATTACCTTTAAAAAGCAAGACTCAATCCCAACTCCTAAGTGACCTGCGTGGTCATTAAAATGGTTCTAACCTATGTCTGCAAAATAATAATTTCTTTCGTATTCGAAAAAAAACAAAACTTAAGACTCCCCAAGTTGTACAGAGCAATGTCTGCATGTTTTGTATTTAGAACATTTGGTCAAATTTTCTAACCCAAGAAATTGATGGGGAAATTTAGGGCACCATTGCATTTTTTTCTTTTTTATATGATTTTGTATAAGAGTTCAGAGAATGCTACCTTTCCTACTGTTGTCTTTGACTTCATGAAGGAAATTTGTAACAATCAATATGACCTATCGAAAGGTTTGTGATACAGCACTCACTATTTTCTCTTAACAAATAGTGAAAAAAGGGGAGGCGGAGCAAGATGGCAGCCGAGTAACAGCTTCCTTGCATCTGGGCACCGTGAGTCTGGGGAGATAGGACTCCAGGCATCTCTGGCTGATGGGACTGCCTATCATCACTCCTATGAGGATACAGGGAGTCAGCGAGAGACTTCTGGACCCCAAGAGGAGGACTAAAACCGTGGAAAACCGACAAGTGGTCGCATGTGTTCTATCCGTCTAAACCCGCCCACAACTGTAAGTTCAGTAGCAGCGAGACTGCAAACCAGAAAGGCCTTACCTGTGAACTCTTTTGATGTCCTTGGACTTGGCACTGAGTTGAACTGCCTTGGGGAAGGCCTGAGCGGGAGTGCGGAGAACTTTGGCCGTTGTCTAGGGCCCCAGTCTGAGCCGCTGAGCCAGACGGAGCTAATAGTGTTTGGCGGTGGGTCACATGGATCCATTGTCAGTGATCTGCCCCGGCAAGCTCCGCCCTCAGGGTCGCAGAGCTAGAAACGGGTGGGAGCTGGTAACCCAGCAACCAAGTAGCCTAAGGGTGGGGTCTGAGCCGCCTTGCAGCCCTAACCATCAGGGGCAGAGTGAGACCAGTTTTGGCACACTGGGTAAGTGGATAGCCACTTCAGCAGTGATTCCAGTGAGAAAGCTGGGAAAGCTTCTGCTCAGCAAGTTTACAAGTTCAAAGTGCCTTTTAAGTAGGCTGAAGAGAGATTTAGGGTGTCTACCTGCTGGGGTTTGAGAAATCAGCAGCCTCCAGTCGTATCAGAACTGTGACTAACATCTCATACCCCAGAAGACCACGTGTTGCCCAGACAATATTCAATAACATATACAAACTGCTTTGTTTTTGGTTGTGTATTTTTTTCTTTCTTTTTTTTGTTTATTTTGACGTTGCTGATGCTCTTTTGTTTTTTTAATTTCAATCTTTTCCACACAGATCCCTTTTTCTTTCTCAATTTTCCTAGTTTAATTATAATTTCCCATTGCTGCCTTTTTTAATAACTTCAACTTCATTTTTGCTAGTGTTTCTACCGATATAATTTGGTTTTTCACCCAATTTTATCCCTGTAAAGTTTTCTGTTTGCTTGTTTTGGTTTGATTTATAGCATTTTTGTCTTTCCTCTCTACTTGGTGGAGGTGGGGTACTGTGTCTGACCAGGTTAGCAAAGAGCTGCTGACCTCAAGGGAACCACGCAACTGGGCACCCCCAGAAGGTGGGGTTTTTTAAGGTTGTGTCAAAGTACCCTACTGTACACCTATATTGCCCTGTCTCCCTCTTTCTGTGCCTCTCTTCTTTTTGTCAATATTCCTTATACCCACCCCCTCTCCTTTCTCTATCTTTCTTTTTTTCTTATCACTCGGTCCTCCTTTCTTTCATCCCCTTTTTTTTGCTCTTCAAACTTCTCACCCTTCTGGTCCTGTAACCCTTAGTCCACAGGCACAAGAACTTAAAGAGCAAGAGGAAGTGAAAGGAAAATTAGGGCAAGGAAACAGATAAAAGAAATCACTCATGAGGAAGAATCAGCAGAAAACTCCAGGCAACATGAAGAACCAGTCTAGAACAACCCCACCAAGGGACCATGAGGTAGCTACTGCAGATGATTCCACCAGTATAGAAATGTTAGGAATGACAGAAAGGGAACTTAGAATACACATGTTGAAAACAATGAAAGAAATGATGGAAACAATGAAGGAAATTGCTAATAAAGTGGAAAATAACCAAAAGGAAATCCAAAAACAGAATCAAATAAGAGATGAACGATATGAAGAATATAAAAAGGATATAGCAGACCTGAAGGAACTGAAACAGTCAATTAGGGAACTTAAAGATGCAATGGAAAGTATCAGCAACAGGTTAGACCATGCAGAAGAAAGAATTTCAGAGGTAGAAGACAAAGTTCTTGAGATAACTCAGACAGTAAAAGAGGCAGAAAAGAAGAGAGAGAAAGCAGAACGTTCACTGTCAGAATTATGGGACTTTATGAAGCGTTCCAACATATGAGTTATAGGAATTCCAGAAGGGGAAGAAGAATGCCCCAGAGGAATGGAAGCCATACTAGAGAATATTATAAAAGAAAATTTCCCAAACATCACCAAAGATTCTGACACACTGCTTTCAGAGGGATATCGGACCCCGGGTCGCCTCAACTCTAACCGAGCTTCTCTAAGACACATTGTGATGAACCTGTCCAAAGTCAAGACAAAAGAAAAGATTCTGCAAGCTGCCAGGAATAAGCGCCAGTTGACCTACAGGGGCAAATCCATCAGAGTGACTGCAGACTTCTCTAATGAAACTTTCCAAGCAAGAAGACAATGGTCATCTACCTTTAATCTACTTAACAGAACAATTTTCAGCCCAGCATTCTGTACCCTGCTAAGCTAAGCTTCAAAATTGACGGAGAAATCAAATCATTTACAGATATACAAACATTGAGGAAATTTGCCACAACAAGACCAGCTCTACAGGAAATACTTCAACCTGTTCTGCACACTGACCACCACAATGGATCAGCAGCAAAGTAAGAACTCAGAAATTAAAGGACAGAACCTAACCTCCACACTGATGCAAAAGATAAAACTAAGCAATGGACTCTCACCAAATAAGACGAATAGAATACTACCACACTTATCAATTATCTCCATAAATGTTAATGGCTTGAATTCCCCACTGAAGAGACATAGATTGGCTGACTGGATTAAAAAACACAAGCCATCCATTTGCTGTCTACAAGAAACACACCTGGCTTCAAAAGACAAATTAAAGCTCCGAGTCAAGGGTTGGAAGACAATTTTTCAGGCAAATGGAATTCAGAAGAAAAGAGGAGTTGCAATCTTATTTTCAGATACATGTGGATTTAAAGCAACTAAAGTCAAAAAAGACAAAGATGGTCACTTTATATTGGTCAAGGGAAAACTACAACAAGAAGACATTTCAATTCTAAATATTTATGCACCCAATTTAAATGCTCCCAGATTCTTGAAGCAGACCTTACTCAGTCTGAGCAATATGATATCTGATAATACCATCGTAACAGGGGACTTTAACACACCTCTTACAGAGCTGGACAGATCCTCTAAACAGAAATTAAACAAAGATGTAAGAGATTTAAATGAGACCCTAGAACAATTATGCTTGATAGACGTATATAGAACACTCCACCCCAAAGATAAAGAATATACATTCTTCTCATCACCCCATGGAACATTCTCCAAAATTGATCATATCCTGGGACACAAAACAAATATCAACAGAATCAAAAGAATTGAAATTTTACCTTGTATCTTTTCAGACCATAAGGCACTAAAGGTGGAACTCAACTCTAACAAAAATGCTCAACCCCACCCAAAGGCATGGAAATTAAACAATCTTCTGTTGAATAACAGATGGGTGAAGGAAGAAATAAAACAGGAAATCATTAACTTCCTTGAGCATAACAACAATGAAGACACAAGCTACCAAAACCTGTGGGATACTGCAAAAGCAGTTTTGAGAGGAAAATTCATCGCTTTAGATGCCTACATTCGAAAAACTGAAAGAGAGCACATCAACAATCTCACAAGAGATCTTATGGAATTGGAAAAAGAAGAACAATCTAAGCCTAAACTCAGTAGAAGAAAAGAAATCTCCAAAATCAAATCAGAGATCAATGAAATTGAAAACAAAAGAATCATTCAGAAAGTTAATGAAACAAGGAGTTGGTTTTTTGAAAAAATAAATAAAATAGATAAAACATTGGCCAGACTAACTAGAAATAGAAAAGTAAAATCTCTAATAACCTCAATCAGAAACGATAAAGGGGAAATAACAACTGATCCTACAGAGATACAAGAGATCATCTCTGAATACTACCAGAAACTCTATGCCCAGAAATTTGACAATGTGAAGGAAATGGATCAATATTTGGAATCACACCCTCTCCCTAGACTTAGCCAGGAAGAAATAGACCTCCTGAACAGACCGATTTCAAGCACTGAGATCAAAGAAACAATAAAAAAGCTTCCAACTAAAAAATGCCCTGGTCCAGATGGCTTCACTCCAGAATTCTATCAAACCTTCAAGGAAGAGCTTATTCCTGTACTGCAGAAATTATTCCAAAAAACTGAGGAAGAAGGAATCTTCCCCAACACATTCTATGAAGCAAACATCAACCTGATACCAAAACCAGGAAAAGACCCAAGCAAAAAGGAGAATTTCAGACCAATCTCACTCATGAATATAGATGGAAAAATTCTCAACAAAATCCTAGCCAATAGATTACAGCTTATCATCAAAAAAGTCATTCATCATGATCAAGTAGGCTTCATCCCAGGGATGCAAGGCTGGTTTAACATACGCAAGTCCATAAACGTTATCCACCATATTAACAGAGGCAAAAATAAAGATCATATGATCCTCTCAGTAGATGCAGAAAAAGCATTTGATAAAATCCAGCATCCTTTTCTAATTAGAACACTGAAGAGTATAGGCATAGGTGGCACATTTCTAAAACTGATTGAAGCTATCTATGACAAACCCACAGCCAATATTCTACTGAATGGAGTAAAACTGAAAGCTTTTCCTCTTAGAACTGGAACCAGACAAGGTTGTCTTCTGTCACCTTTACTATTCAACATAGTGCTGGAAGTTCTAGCCAACACAATTAGGCAAGACAAGGAAATAAAGGGAATCCAAATGGGAGCAGAGGAGGTCAAACTCTCCCTCTTTGCTGACGACATGATCTTATACTTAGAGAACCCCAGAGACTCAACCACAAGACTCCTAGAAGTCATCAAAAAATACAGTAATGTTTCAGGATATAAAATCAATGTCCACAAGTCAGTAGCCTTTGTATACACCAATAACAGTCAAGATGAGAAGCTAATTAAGGACACAACTCCCTTCACCATAGTCTCAAAGAAAATGAAATACCTAGGAATATACCTAACGAAGGAGGTGAAGGACCTCTATAAAGAAAACTATGAAATCCTCAGAAAGGAAATAGCAGAGGATATTAACAAATGGAAGAACATACCATGCTCATGGATGGGAAGAATTAACATTGTTAAAATGTCTATACTTCCCAAAGCAATCTACCTATTCAATGCCATTCCTATCAAAGTACCTACATTGTACTTTCAAGATTTGGAAAAAATGATTCTGCGTTTTGTATGGAACCGGAAAAAACCCCGTATAGCTAAGGCAGTTCTTAGTAACAAAAATAAAGCTCGGGGCATCAGCATACCAGATTTTAGTCTGTACTACAAAGCCATAGTGGTCAAGACAGCATGGTACTGGCACAAAAACAGAGACATAGACACTTGGAATCGAATTGAACACCAAGAAATGAAACTAACATCTTACAACCACCTAATCTTTGATAAACCAAACAAGAACATACCTTGGGGGAAAGACTCCCTATTCAATAAATGGTGTTGGGAGAACTGGATGTCTACATGTAAAAGACTGAAACTGGACCCACACCTTTCCCCACTCACAAAAATTGATTCAAGATGGATAAAGGACTTAAACTTAAGGCATGAAACAATAAAAATCCTCCAAGAAAGCATAGGAAAAACACTGGAAGATATTGGCCTGGGGGAAGACTTCATGAAGAAGACTGCCATGGCAATTGCAACAACAACAAAAATAAACAAATGGGACTTCATTAAACTGAAAAGCTTCTGTACAGCTAAGGAGACAATAACCAAAGCAAAGAGACAACCTACACAATGGGAAAGGATATTTGCATATTTTCAGTCAGACAAAAGCTTGATAACCAGGATCTATAGAGAACTCAAATTAATCCACATGAAAAAAGCCAACAATCCCTTATATCAATGGGCAAGAGACATGAATAGAACTTTCTCTAAAGACGACAGACGAATGGCTAACAAACACATGAAAAAATGTTCATCATCTCTATATATTAGAGAAATGCAAATCAAAACAACCCTGAGATATCATCTAACCCCAGTGAGAATGGCCCACATCACAAAATCTCAAAACTGCAGATGCTGGCGTGGATGTGGAGAGAAGGGAACACTTTTACACTGCTGGTGGGACTGCAAACTAGTACAACCTTTCTGGAAGGAAGTATGGAGAAACCTCAAAGCATTCAACCTAGACCTCCCATTCGATCCTGCAATCCCATTACTGGGCATCTACCCAGAAGGAAAAAAATCCTTTTATCATAAGGACACTTGTACTAGACTGTTTATTGCAGCTCAATTTACCATTGCCAAAATGTGGAAACAGCCTAAATGCCCACCAACCCAGGAATGGATTAACAAGCTGTGGTATATGTATACCATGGAATACTATTCAGCCATTAAAAAAAATGGAGACTTTACATCTTTCGTATTAACCTGGATGGACGTGGAAGACATTATTCTTAGTAAAGCATCACAAAAATGGAGAAGCATGAATCCTATGTACTCAATCTTGATATGAGGACAATTAATGACAATTAAGGTTATGGGAGGGAAGCAGAAAGAGGGATGGAGGGAGGAGGGTGGGGCCTTAGTGTGTGTCACACTTTATAGGGGCAAGACATGATTGCAAGAGGGACTTTACCTAACAATTGCAATCAGTGTAACTGGCTTATTGTACCCTCAATGAATCCCCAACAATAAAAATAAATAAATAAATAAATAAATAAATAAATAAATTCTCTTTTTTCATACCAAAAAAAAAAAAACAAATAGTGAAAAAAATTCAGATATTGCTTAAAATAAATGTCCATTATTTGGTCTATCAAAAATAAATCATGGCTTGGCGCCTGTGGCTCAAGCGGCTGAGGCACCAGCCACATACACCAGAGCTGGCAGGTTCGAATCCAGCCCGGCCTGCCAAACAACAATGGCTGCAACCAAAGATTAGCTGGGCTTGTGGCAGGCACCTGTAGTCCCAGCTACTTGGGAAGCGGAGGCAGGAGAGTCGCTTGAACCCAGGAGTTGAAGGTTGCTGTGAGCTGTGATGCCACAACACTCTACCCAGGGTGACAGCTTGAGGCTCTGTCTCAAAATAAATAAATTAATTAATTAATAAATCATAACCACTTATTTAGTTGCCACCTTAAGCCTATTCACAGGCTTAGAGATCCTTGACTGCTGGGAAGGGGAGGTCTCTTCCAGGAAGAATCTTACAATATAGCCAAAAGTATATATATAGTTTCACCTCAGAGATACTGCAGGTTCAGTTCTAGACGACTGCAAGATAGCAAATATCACAATACAGTGTGTCACCTTGTTTTATTTAGGTTTCCCATTGCATATAAAAGTTATGTTTAAACTATATGTAGTCTATTACGTGTACAATAACATTATGTCTGAAAAATCACTGTATGTACCTTAATAAAAGCACTCTATTCCTAAAAATGATGATTTGAGACTTCAGCACATCACAGTCCTTTTGCTGGTGGAGTGTCTTACCTCGATGTTTTTAAAAGTATTTTTAATTTCCAGTTAATATATATGGGTACATACAATTAGGTTACATTGATTGCAATAGTTAGGTAAAGTCAAGTTGTAGTTAAGCTCTTCACACAGGAGGTTTGTCACATACTGCTACCATGTACCCAATAAGTGAGAACTTACCACACACACACCCCACTTCTTGAATTTAAATGTGTTTCTCTCTGCTGTGGGCATGTACTTGTTCATATACCAGTTTCATATTAATATTAAGTACACTGGAAGCTTTCTTTTCTATTCTTGCAATACTTAGGAGGATGTTTTCCAAGTCCTTCCAGGTAAATAGAAAAGATGTGAAGTCTCTATCTTTATTTATGGCTGAATAGTATTCCATGGTATACATATAGCACATGTTATTTATTTTGGGTTGTTTCCACATCTTTGTGATTATGAATTGAACTGCTATAAACATTCGAGTACAATGTCCTCATGGTAAAATGCTTTTCTTTCTTCTGGATAGATACCTAGGAATGGGATTATGGGATCAAATGGAAGTTCTACTTTAGCTCTTTGATTCTCCATACTTCTTTCCAAAAAGGCTGTAATAGGTATTAAATCCCATCAACAATTAAGTGTTCCTTTCTTTTTGCACCCACATCAGCATCAGCAGCTTTGGGACTTTGTGATGTGCACTATTCATGCTGGGGTTAGGTTGTTTCTCAAGGTGATTTTTTCAGGGAGGGGGTTTGGAGATTCATTGAAAGTATGAAGAACTAGGTTACATTGATTGCATTTGTTAGGTAAAGTCCCTCTTATAATTGTGTCCTATCCTCCCCAAAGTGTGTCACACACTATGAATCACCCACCTCTCTCCCTCCTTCCTTCTGTCTGCTCTCCCCTTCCCCCATCATGTACTAGATCATTAATTGTCCTCATATCAGAATTGAATACATACCTCCATTTTTGTGATGCTTTACCAAGAATAACGTGTTCCACTTCCATCCAGGTTAATACAAAAGATGTAAAGTCTCCATATTTTTTAATGGCTGAATAGTGTTATATGTATAGCCATGCATATACCACAGCTTATTAATCCATTCTTGGGTTGGTGGGCATTTAGGTGGTTTCCACATTTTGGCGATTGTAAATTAAACTGCGATAAGCAGTCTAGTGCAAGTGTCCTTATGGTAAAGGATTTTTTTTCCTTCTGTGTAGATGCCCAGTAATGGGATTGCAGGATCAAATGGGAGGTCTAGTTTGAATTCTTTGAGAGTTCTCCATACTTCCTTCCAAAAAGATTGTATTAGTTTGCAGTCCCACCTGCAGTGTAAAAGTGTTCCCTTCTCTCCACATCCATGCCAGCATCTGCAGTTTTGAGATTTTGTGATGTAGGACATTCTCACTGGGATAAGATGATATCTCAGGGTGGTTTTGGTTTGCATTTAATAATTAGGGACAATGAGCATTTTTTCATATGTTTACTAGCCATTCGTCTGTCTTCTTTAGAAAAGGTTCTGTTCATTTCTCTTGCCCATTGATGTAAGGGATTGTTGGCTTTTCTCATGTTGATTAATTTGAGTTCTCTATAGATCCTAGCTATCAAGCTTTGGTCTGATTGAAAATATGCAAATATCCTTTCCCATTGTGTAGGTTGTCTATTTGCTTTGGTTGTTGTCTCCTTAGCTGTACAGAAGCTTTTCAGTTTCATTAAGTCTCATTTGTTTATTTTTTTTGTTGTTGCAATTGCCACAGAAGTCTTCTTCATAAAGTCTTTCCCCAGGTTGATATCATCAAGTGTTTTTCCTATGATTTCTTTGAGGATTTTTATTGTTTCATGCCTTAAATTTAGGTCTTTTATACATCTTGAATTAATTTTTTTTTTTTTTGCAGTTTT
The DNA here is from genome assembly GCF_027406575.1 of Nycticebus coucang. Classification (NCBI taxonomy): domain Eukaryota; kingdom Metazoa; phylum Chordata; class Mammalia; order Primates; family Lorisidae; genus Nycticebus; species Nycticebus coucang. Next base: position 159,458,761 of record NC_069804.1, on the reverse strand, counting down.
TGGCCGGGGCTGGGCTTGACCCTGCCACCTCCGGCATATGGGGCCAGCACCCTACTCCTTTGAGCCACAGGTGCTGCCTCATCTTGAATCAATTTTTGTGAGTGGAGAAAGGTGTCGGTCCAGTTTTAGTCTTTTATACATGAATATCTAGTTCTCCCAGGACCATTTACTGAATAGGGATTCTTTCCCCCAGTGTATGTTCTTATTTGTTTTATTGAAGATTGGGTGGCTGTAAGATGTTAGTTTCATTTCCTGTTTTTTTATTCAATTCCAAATGTCTATGTCTCTATTTCTGTGCCAATATCATGCTGTTTTGATCACTATGGTCTTCTAGTACAGCCTAACGTCTGGTATGCTGATGCCAGCTTTGTTTTAATTACTAAGAACTCTCTCAGCTATGTGGTTTTTTTTTTTTTCTGGTTCCATACAAAACAAAGAATTATTTTTTCCAAGTCTTGAAAGTACGATGTTGGTATTTTAATAGGGATGGCATTGAATCTGTAGATTGCCTTGGAGGTATAGACATTTTAACAATGTTGATTCTTCCCAGCCATGAACATAGTGTGTTCTTCTATTTGCAGATATCTACTGCTATTTCTTTTCTCAGGATTTCATAATTTTCTTTATAGAGGTCCTTCACCTCTTTTGTCAGGTATACACCTAGGTATTTCATTTTCTTTGAAGCTATTGTGAAGGGGATTGTGTCCTTAATTAATTTCTCTTTTTGGCTGTTATTGGTATATACAAATTTGTGTATCATTTGCTACTGATTTGTGGACATTGATTTTATATCCTGAGACATTACTGTATTTTTTTATCGTTTCCAGGAGTCTTGTGGTAGACTCTTTGGGGTTCGGTTCTCTAAGTATAAGATCATATCGTCAGCAAAGAGGGAGAGCTTGACCTTCTCTGCTCCCATTTGGATGCCATTTAGTTCCTTCTCTTGCCTGATTGTATTGGCTAGAATTTCCAACACTATGTTGAATAGTAGTGGTGATAGAGAAAAACCATGTGTGGTTCCAGTTCTAAGAGGAAAAGCTTTCAGTTTTACTCCATTCAGTAAAGTACTAGCTGTAGGTTTGTCATACATGGCTTCCATCAGTTTAAGAAATGCGCAACCTATGTCTATACTCTTCAGTGTTCTAATTAGAAAAGGATTTTATTGAATGCTTTTTTCTGCATCTATTGAGAGGATCATATGGTCTTTGTTTTTGCTTCTGTTGATATGGTGAATTACATTTATGGACTTGCATATTTTATTTTTATTTATTTATTTATTTATTTTTATTAAATCATAGCTGTGTACATTAGTATGATCATGGGACACCATACGCTTGGTTCATAGACCGTTTGACACATTTTCATCACACTAGTTAACATAGCTTTCGTGGCATTTTCTTAGTTATTTTGCTAAGACCTTTACATTCCACTTTTACTAGGATTCACATATTCCCTTGTAAGATGCACCACAGGTGTAATCCCATTAATCCCCCTCCTTCCACCTCCCTTCCCCCTCCCTCCCCTCCCTTTCCCCCTTCTCCCTATTCTTAGGTTGTACACTTTTGCACTGCTGGTGGGAATGCAAATTAATACATTCCTTTTGGAAAGAGATATGGAGAACACTTAGAGATCTAAAAATAGATCTGCCATTCAATCCTGTAATCCCTCTACTGGGCATATACCCAGAAGACCAAAAATCACATCATAACAAAGATATTTGTATTAGAATATTTATTGCAGCCCTATTCATAATTGCTAAGTCATGGAAAAAGCCCAAGTGCCCATCGATCCACGAATGGATTAATAAATTGTGGTATATGTACACCATGGAATATTATGCAGCCTTAAAAAAAGATGGAGACTTTACCTCTTTCATGTTTACATGGATGGAACTGGAACATATTCTTCTTAGTAAAGTGTCTCAAGAATGGAAGAAAAAGTACCCAATGTACTCACCCTTATTATGAAACTAATGTAGGACTTGCATATTTTAAACCAACCTTGATCCTTGGGATGAAACCTACTTGATCATGATGTATGACTTTTTTCGTGAGAAGCTGACTTTGGACTTTTATCACAATGTGTCTTGGAGAAGATCTATTTGAGTTCAGGTACCCTGGGGTCTGACATCCCTCTGAGAGGAGTGAGTCAGAATCTTTGGTAATATTTGGGAAATTTTCTATTTATAATATTCTCCAGTATGTCTCCCATTCCTCTGGGGTGTTTTTCTTCCCCTTCTTAGATACCTATAACTCATATGTTTGAACACTTCATCTACTCCCATAATTCTGTCAGTGAACGTTGTGCTTTTTCTCTCTCTTTCTACCTCTTTAACTATCTGAGTTATATCCAGAGCTCTGTCCTCTACTTCTGAGATTCTTCCTTCTGCCTGGTCTAATCTGTTATTGATGCTTTCTACTGCATCTTTAAGTTCCCTAATTGCTTCAGTTCCTTTAGCTCTGTTATATCTTTTTTTTTATTGTTCAATATTTCTTTCCTTTTTTTATTATTAAATCATAGCTGTGTACATTAAGGTGATCATGGGGCACCATACACTGGTTTTATAGACCGTTTGACACATTTTCATCACACTGATTAACATAGCCTTCCTGGCATTTTCTTAGTTATTGTGTTAAGACATTTATATTCTACATTTACTAAGTTTCACATGTACCCTTGTAAGATGCACTGTAGGTGTAATCCTACCAATCACCCTCCCTCTGCCCATCCTGCCCCTCCCTCCCTTCCCTCTCCCCCTTCCCCATATTCTTAGGTTATAACTGGATTATAGCTTTCATATGAAAGCCATAAATTAGTTTCATAGTAGGGCTGAGTACATTGGATACTTTTTCTTCCATTCTTGAGATACATTACTAAGAAGAATATGTTCCAGCTCCATCCATGTAAACATAAAAGAGGTAAAGTCTCCATCTTTCTTTAAGGCTGCATAATATTCCATGGTGTACATATACCACAATTTATTAATCTGTTCATGAATCGATGGGCACTTGAGCTTTTTCCATGACTTAGCAATTATGAATTGGGCTGCAATAAACATTCTGGTACAAATATCTTTGTTACAATGTGATTTTTGGTCTTCTGGGTATATATACCTAGTAGAGGAATTACAGGATTGAATGGCAGATCTATTTTTAGAACTCTAAGTGTTATCCAAACATCTTTCCAAAAGGAATGTATTAATTTGCATTCCCACCAGCAGTGTAGAAGTGTTCCCTTTTCTCCACATCCACGCCAATATCTCTGGTCTTGGGATTTTGTGATATGGGCTAATCTTAATGGAGTTAGATGATATCTCAGAGTAGTTTTGATTTGCATTTCTCTGATGATTAAAGATGATGATCATTTTTTCATATGCCTGTAGGCTGTGCACCTGTCTTCTTCAGAGAAGTTTCTCTTCAAGTCCCTTGCCCAGCCTGCAATGGGATCACTTGTTCTTTTCTTGCTTATACATTTGAGTTGTTCACCTCTTATTGGATTCTGTTTTTGGATTTCCTTTTGGTTGTTTTCAGCTTTCTCAGTAATTTCCTTCATTGTTTTTATAATCTGTATTGTAAATTTTCTTTTGTCATTTCTAACATCTTTTTATAGGTGGAATCCTCTACAGTAGCTACTGCATGGTCTCTTGGGGGGTTTGCTCTGGTCTGGTTTTTCATTCTGCCAGGATTTTTCTACTGTTTCTTCCTCATGAGTGTTTTCTTTTGTGTGTTTCCTTGCCCTAAGTTTTCTTTCACTTCCTCTTACTGGTTAAGTTACTATGCCTCTGACCTAAGGTGTTGATGAGTCCTTTTGGTACAGGATTAAAAGGATGAGACGATTGAAGAGTAAGAAGGGAAAAAAATATTAAAAAGAAAAAAATAGAAAGGAAAGGGGGTGAGTAAAAGGGAAGATTAACAACAAGAAGAGAGGCACAGAAAGAGGGAGACAGGAGTAATAAAGGTGTTCAATATGGTATTTGGACCCACACCCTAACCTCTGGGGGTGCTGGGTTGGGTGGTTCCCTTGAGGTCTGCAGCTCTTTGCCAGCCTAAGCTGACACAGTACCCCACCTCCATCAAATAGAGAGGAAAAGCAAAAATACAAATCAAACTAAAACAAACAAACAGAAAACCTTACAGCATAAAATTGGAGGAAAAACCAAATGACAGGGCCTGAAACACTAGTAAAAATGAAGTTCTTATTATTAAAGAAGGCAACAGTGAAAATTTATATTTACACTTAGAAAAATGAAGAAAAAGAAAGAAAAATCTAGGGGGAAAAAGTTGAAATAAAAAAAGGAAAAAGGGCAGCGCCTGTGGCTCAAAGGAGTAGGGCACCGGCCCCATATACCAGAGGTAGTGGGTTCAAATCCAGCCCTGTCCAAAAACTGAAACAAACAAACAAACAAACAAAAAACAAAAAGGAAAAAAGCAAAAACAAAGCCATATATATATATATATATATATATATATATATATATATAATCTTATTGAATATTGCATGAGCAACAGGTGGTCTTCTGGGGTATGAGATGCTGATCACAATGCTGATATAGCTGTATAAGGTGGAGACTGGAAGCTTCTGTTGACTTCTCTGCCCTCAAACCTCACAGGGTTGAGAGCCTGAATCTCTCCTCAGCCTGCTTTTGACCAAGCAGAGGCTTTCCCAGGGAAGCATGTGTTGCTGGGATCTCTCCTGAAGTGGCTGCCAGCTTATCAGGTGCACCCAAACCGTCCTCACTCTAAGCCCCTGAGGGCTGAGGCTGCAAGGCAGCTCTGGTATTGCTGAACACTGAAAGCTCCGCTCTTCCTTGGAGTCTCAGTCCCAAACACAGGGCACTGTTCAAAGTCACTAGATCACTCACCCAAGGTCTCTGAGCATGGGCCTCACTCTGAGACCCTGAGGGCAGAGCCTGCAGGGCAGCTCTCCCACAATGGCTGCATTGGCAACCCAGAGCCGAATGATGAAAGTCTGTTCCACCACAGGGGCTCACTCCCAAACTTTGGACACCTCTCAAAGTCACTTACACAGTCACCCACGATCTCCCAAGGTTATTCAACCAAGCGCCCAAGTCCAGTCTGTACTTGAATTTTGAAATTGTCCTTGATCCATGGACTTGAAAATGGATGTTGTGTTAGCAGGCACGAAAACATTAATCTACTTGTATATCTCCATCAGTGTTCTTGAGTGACTAGGTGTGTTGTCAATGACCACTAAGATGAGGTTGGACAATTAGGTTCACAAACTCATCCTAGAAAAAGTGCTATATACCTCATTGCTGAATATCATTAGGGTCACCTTTGAAGTACTCCTCTTAGCCATCTTGTGACCATAGTAATATTCAGCAAAGAGGTATGTAGCACATTTTCTAGGGTGAGTTTGCAAACTTTATGATCAGACCTTGTAGAGAACAGAGTAGATTTAATATAATTCTGAAAGGCCCCAGCATTTTTTAAATGGTAAATGAACATTAGCTTCAACTTAATGTCACCAGCCGCATTAGCCCCAAGCAAGAGAATCAGTCTATCCTTTGAATCTTTGAAACCAAGCATCATTGACTTCTCTCTAGCTATGAAACTCCTAGCTAGCATCTTCTTCCAATATAAGACTGTTCAATCTAAAATCTATTATTAAAAATCTATTATTTGTCGTAGCCATTTCATCAATTATCTTGGCTATATCTTCTGAATAACTTTACAAGAAGTAAAGTAGTTTTACCAGAGCAACTATGAATAACTTTCTGAAGCTTCTATGTTAGCACTTGCTGCTTAATTTATGTTATGTAAATGGCATCTTTTTTTAAATCTCATGAACCAACCTCTGCTCCCTTCCAACTTTTATTCTGCAGCTTCTTCACCTCTCCCTCTCAGCCTTTATAGAATTGAAAAGAGTTAAGGCTTTGCTCTGGATTAAAATGGCTTTGGTTTAAGGAAATATTGTGTCGTATTTGATCTTCTATTTGAACTACTCCAACTTTCTCCATATCAACAACAGGCTGTTTTACTTTCTTGTCATTTGTATATTCACTGAAGTATCACTTTTAGTTTTTTTCAAGAACTTTTCTTTGTATTAACAACTTGGCTGTCTGGCACTAATTGGCCTAGTTTCAATACTGTTATGTTTGAGTGTATAAGGAAGCCAGAGGAGGGGAGGAAGGATGGCTGGTCAGTGGATCAATCACAACATTTATTAATTAGCTTCATTGTCTTACTCTTACAATAGTAACATCAAAGATCACTGATCATGAATTATCATGACAAATGTAATAATAATGAAAATGTTTAAAATATTGTGAGAGTTACCAAAATGTGACACAGAGACACAAAGTGAATACATGCTGTTGGAAAATGACACCAATAGACTTGCTGAATGTAGGTTGCCACAAACATTCTATTTCTAAAAAAAAAAAAAAAAGCAAAGTGCAATAAAGCAAGGTATCATTAAATGATGTATGCCTATACTGAGTCTTCTCCAAATGTCTCCCAGAGACAAATGCAACCCTTTACCACAGCTACTATGAACTGCAAAAAGAGAAATTCCTAGCCCTTCTGAAAGTCATCAGATACTGTTTATTAACTTGGAGGCCCCACATATGATCTGTTGGCCTGCTGTTTAGGGCATAGATAAGAATACTGACTCAAGTTTACTTAACCATTGGGTCCCTTGGACCCACAATCCATTCTGGAATATATTCTCAGTCTTTCGATATGTAGTGCAAATAGATATACTTAGAAATTGGCAGAATGGCTATGGATTAAAAGGTTTTACAGTAATAAAGGCCAAATGAAGATCCCACAAACTGTTTTCCTCCTCCCACATTGTTGCTAAAATAATAAACTCAAATCAGTACTCTGTGGGAACTACAGAGATCACTGCTATTAACAAGGCCTTGAAAAATACATAGATATTGATTCCTATAACATCTTTATTTAATTTACCTCTTTGTCTAGTGTAAAAGCCATATGGGTTTTAAAAATGACCGTGAATTATTATAAGCAAAATTGGGTGGTGATGTAATACATGGCTGCAATTTCAGACATGGTATCTTTATTGTAGCAAATTGAAATTGCTTCTGCCACTTATTATGCAACTATTGACCTAGCAAATGCTTCCTTTTTAATTTACATCAGAAAAGATAATCAGAAACAGTTCATCTTCACCTAGTAGTGATAATAGTACACCTTCTCAGTCTTACATTGAGCAAAGTCCATTTTCTTGCTCTCTGTCATGATACAGTCTAAAGGAATCTTAACCACCCGAACATTCTACATAACATAATATTCATCTATTGCATTGATGTAATTATGCTAATTGAACTGATAGTAAAGTAATAAGCACATTAAATGACCTTAGTAAGGCATACATGTCAAAAGATGGGAGATAAATCCTATGAAAGTTCACCTATTTGGACCTTGTTGATGTTTCTAGTGTGGTGATCTAGGCATGTGGGCTTATACTCTCTAAAGTGAGGATCAATTTGTTGTAGCATGATATTCCCATCATAAAGAAAGAGTAATGACATGTAACAGGAATTTTAGAAAAGGTGAAATATATCCCATCACTTAATTGTGATGTTTCAATGCATTTACCAGAATACCCAGTAGGATACCAATTTTAAGTAGGATACAGAGTAGTGAGAACCCTTGCAGGAAGTATCAGCTGCAGTGTGAGTTTTCCTGCCCCTTGGGCCTATGACTCATAAATCCAATGGTATTATAAATATCTGTGGCAAACACAGAAGTTTATGGAATCCTAGCAGTAAAGTCATGACAGAAGACCTAGACCTTAGAGTTTGGCATTTGACTATACTTCTTACTGTATTCAAAGTAGTTTCCATTTGTAAAGCAGCTTTTAATTTGTCACTGGGCCTGGTAAAGACTAAATATCTATGGAGCAACAAATGTCTATATAAGTGAAGTTCTTCATTCTGTGCAGGGTGTTATAAAATCCATTGAACCAAGAAATTGAATGTTCACATGATCATTCCTCTAAAAAATGCAAATGCAGTACATAAAACAGGCCAGAGGAAATCTAGAAGGCATTAGTAAACTATAGAAACAAGTTGGCTGGACCTTCCTTGTATTTATTGCTATTGTTTGGATGCCTTTTCATCTATTAAAACCTGTGAATTATAAGGATTATGCTATAAGCAGGTACAATAACAAGTAATTCATGGGCCTGGTTCAGGAGTAGGTCTGCTAATCATGTAGGCACTAGTCAGAAGTAGATGGGCACTGCATTATAGTCCCATGCAGTGTCAGACCTAAAAAACAGTAATAAATAGAAATACAGTGTGCATAAATGTGGGCAGTATATCTGCGTATCCACTTTGTGTGGAAGAACAAGTGGCCAGAGATAGGAATATATACTTCTTCTTGAGAAATGGCTAGCAGATTGGATGAATAAAGAAGGATTTGGAAAGAATAAGAATAAAATTGTGTGGAAAAAAAGAGGTCTTGGGGAAAGGTAAATAAATGAAACTCTCTGAATGAGACCACAATGTGAGGATATTAGTATTCCATCTGGGGCATGCACTAGAAGATGAGGATGTCAATAATCAGGCAGACAAAATAATATGATCTGTGAATTTCATTCAGCTTCTTTCACCATGTCACTCTGAAGCTTTCCAGATGAGCCTCTGTATAAAGTGGTGATGGTAACAGTGAAGGAGGCTATACTTTGGGTAAAGACAAAACACTTCCTCTTATCAGGGCCAGTCTTGCTACCAATATGTGTCACCACCCAATTTCCATGTTACATGAGGAGAGGCAAAAGCTTATCCCCAATACGGCACTATTACCTTTGGGAATAAGCCAATCATCTGGAGGCAGGTTGACTCCATTATATCAAGGGAGTGATATATCCTCACAAAAATAGATGCATAGGTACATACTCTGGATAAATATTTGCCTTCACTGATCACAAATCTTTGGCTATTGCTGCCACATGAACTTAAAAATGCCTTGCTTCTTGCCATGGCATTTCATATAATATTATCTCTGACCAAATAACTCATTCTATACTTAGAACAGGGTGGCAATGGAAACACACTTGCAGAATTCACTGGTCTTGCCATTTGCTCCATCACCAAAATGATAAAATGGAGAACGACATTTTGAAGGTCCAGTTTTAGGTTAAATAACCTGCAAGGTTAGGACGCTATTTTATAAGATACAGTACATGCCATAGGTCAGGGGCTAGTACTCCATATATGTTGCCATTTCCCCTATCCTCAGACTGCAGGGGTCCAGGATGGAAGAAAGAGTGGCCTCCTCACTATGCCTAATAGTAGGTTTATAATTTTTTACTTCTTGACCCATCAACCCGTATCTTGGTGGTTGGTGATGCTACTATCTAAGGAAGTTGTGCTTCAATCAAGGATCAAGATCACGATTATGTTAAATTAGAAACTTACTATACTCTGATGATTTTTAGTGCCTTGTGCTGCTAAACCAACAGGCAAAGAATAAGATGTTAGTCTGCTGGTCAAGGTGATCGATATCAATTACCAAGAAAGAAATTAGGTTCCTACTGTAGATTAGGTTCAAGAGTAGTATGTTTAGATCCCTGGGGACTTACTGAGACGTCTCTTAGTACTTACATATTGCAATATATATTTGCTGGAAAATTACGGCAATTCGGTGAAGATGGGACCACAGAGGATTTAGGTCCAGTGAGAGTTAAAATGTGAGTCACTGGCTCGGAACCCATAGCTCAGTAGTTCGGGTGTCAGCCACATACACCGGGGCTGGCGAGTTTGAACCTGGCCCATGCCTGCTAATCAACAATGACAACTACAACAAAAAAATAGCCAGACTTTGTGACAGGTGCCTATGGTCCCAGTTACTAGGGAGGCTGAGGCAAGAGAATTGTTTAAGCCCAAGAATTTGAATTTGCTGGGAGCTGTGACACCACAAACCTCTACCAAGGGTGACATAGTGAGACTCTGTCTCAAAAAAAAAAAAAAAAGTGAGAGTCTCTAACATAAAAGCAAAAATTAATGAGCCAATATTTTGACAAAGTATAAGAGGATCATTAGATCTGTAATGAAAGAAGGAAGCTATAATTAACATAGATTGTGTGACCAGCAACAAAATTTAGGATCATAGTAGCTATGCTTCATGCTAATTGCTTCTTTCTTTTAAAGAATAGCTTTATTATGGTGTACAATTTGATAAGGTGACATACATACATACCCGTGAAATCATGTCCACAATTAAAACTATGAATATGTTCATCACATCTGCCAAAGATTCTATGAGCCCCTTAATATTTCTTCCTTCCTATTCTGCTCGCCTTCCAACACCAGAAAACTACAGATCTACTTTCTGTCAATATACACTAGTTTGCATTTCCTAACATTTTACATAAAGGGAATAACTCAGTAAGTACCTTTTTTTGCCTGGCTTCTTTCATGAACTATAATTATTTTGAGATTTATTCCTATTGTAGCATGCACCAATAGTTTATTCCTTTTTATTGTTGAAAAGCATTCCATCATATGGATGTAACACAATTTGTTCATTCACATGTTGATGGACATTTGAATTGTTTTCAAATTTTGGCTATTAAAAAATAAACTTGTTACAAACAATGATTTACTAGTCACTGTATGAATATGTGCTTTTATTTTTCTTAGATAAATATCTGAGTGTGGAATGGCTAGGTTATATGGTAGAGGTATACTTGAATTTTAAGAAACTACCAGGTTCCCAACATTATACTATCTTACATTTCTATGAACAGTGAACAGGTGTTCCATTTCCACTGTATTCTTGCCAACATTAGATATGACCAACCCTGTTAATTTTAGCTGTTGAAATAGGTGTGCAGTGAAACACACATTTTATTTACAATTTGCATTCCCATGATGATTAATGAAGTTGAGTATATTTAGTGCCATTCATTTCTCCTTGTGGGTAAGATGTCTCTTCAAATAGTTTCCCACTTTAAAAATTAGATTGTTTTAATCCAAATTATCCATTATGGATATAAACATATATTATGACTACAAATATATCTGGCATAATTCTCTATATATTCCAGATATAGAACTTTCATCAGATTATCCTTTCTTTCAGTCTGTGGCTTGTATTTTCCTTATTTTGTCTTTTTAGAATATTGTGAGGGTTCACATATTTTGGTTACATAATTGACTTTTGTACATCTTAAGTCTAAATTATAAGTCTGCCCTTCACCCAGAAAGTATACATTGTACCGTTAAGTGTGGATTTGCCCATCCTCTCCTTTCCCCTCCCCCTATTTGATTTCCATTGAATTTTACTTTCATATGTACACAAACATGATCAACTATCTTCAATTTTCTATTGAGCATATGTGGTGTTTGTTTTTCCATTCCTCCAACACTTCACTTAGAAAAATGGTCTCCAGTTCCACCCAGGTTGTTAAAAAAGATACTAGATCATGATTTTTTATGGCTGAGTGGTACTCCATACTATACATATACTATATGCATGTTAGTCTACTAATGAATTGATGGGCTCTTGGGCCATTTTCACATCTTTGCCATTGTGAATTATGCTGCTATAACATATGAGTGCAAGTGTCTTTTTCTATAAAAATATCTTCTATTATTTGGGTAAATACCTGGCAGTGGGATTGCTGTATCAAATAGTAGGTCTACTTTTAGTGCTTTAAAGTAACTCCATACTAGATTTTGTATAGGCTGTACTAATTTGCAGTCCCACCAAGAGTATAAAACAGCTCCTTTCTCACCACATTCACACCAGCATCTGTTGTTTTGGGACTTTTTGCAAGAGCCATTCTCACTGGGGTTAGGTGACATTTCATTGTGGATTTGATTTGCATTTCCCTGATGATTCAAGATGTTGAGCATTTTTTAATATGTTTCTGGCCATTAGTCTACCTTCATATGAAAAATTTCTGTTCATGTCTTTTGACCACTTTTTAATGGGTTTGTTTGATTTTTTCTTGATGATTTTCTTGAATTCTTTATAGATTTGAGATGTCAGCCATTATCAGAGATGTATAACTTGCAAATGTTTTCACCCATTCTGTGTGTTATTTGCTCTGTTAATTGGGTCTTGGCTGTGCAGAAACTTTTTGATTTGATCAGGTTCCGTTTGTTTATTTTTGCTGCTATTATGATTGCTTTTGGGGTTCTCCTCATGAATTCTTTGCCTAGGCTGATATCTATCAGAGTTTTTCCAGCATTTTCTTCTAGAATTTTTATAGTTTCATGTCTTGGGTCTAAGGGTGTTATCTAATTACTAAAATGGATTAATTTTTGTAATTGGTGAGGGGCAGATCCTGTTCCAGTCTTCCACATGTGGCTATCCAATTTTCCAAGAACCATTTATTGAACAGGAATTCTTTTCCTCAGTGTATATTTTTGTCTGCTTTGTCAAAGATGAAATGGCAATATGAGGATGTTTTTATATATGTGTTCTCTATACTGGTGCATAGGTCTCTGTCTCTGTTTTCTGCCAGTACCATGCTGTTTTGGTTACCATAGCCTTACGGTATAACTTGAAGTATGGTAAAGTGATGACTCCTGATTTGTCCTCATTATGTAAGGTTTTATTGGCAATTTGGAGTCTTTCTTGGTTCCATAGGAAGGGTAGAACTATTTTTTCTCAATCTGCAAAAAATGCTATTGGTATTTTAATGAGGATTGCATTGAATTTGTAAAACATTTTAATAATGATTTTGCCAATCCACAAGCATGATATGTTTTTCTATCTGTTTAAATCCTCTGTAATTTCTTTCCACAGTGTTTCATAGTTCTCTTTGTAGAAACCTTTCACCTCCTTGGTGAAATATACTCCTAGATATATTATTTTCTGTATTGTTACTATGAAAAGTATTGTGTCTTTGATTTGATTCTTAGCTTGACTATTGTTGACATATATGAAAGCTACTAATCTGTGTGTGCATTGATTTTGTAACCTGAGACTTTACTGAATTTATTTACCTATTTCAGGTGTCTCTTGGTTGAAGCATTGGAATTTTCTACCTAGAGGATTATATCATCTGGGCAAGATGGTGGACTAGAGACATATCATTTGCAGCCATACATAGTGAGATAAAGGAAAAAGAACTCCATCCCTCACTGTCTGGGGTGCCCTGCTTAGGAACATCACTTTGGGGGCACAGATAGGTAGTACGAGATTCCAGGAGCCAACGAAAAGGCTAGGAACAGAGAAGAACTGACACAGAAGGCAAGTGCTTGGGTGCTTGCAGAGGCCATCTGTTTTGGGGGCACTTTTCAGACAGAGAAGGCCTTTTTTTTGGAACTGAGAACTAGCTAGAGTTTCCTTGGGAGAGTTTGGGTGAGTGAGTGATGTCAAACACAACCCTGTAGTTGGTGGGGCATAGCACAGCTATCATGGTTCAACTGCAGGCCAAGAACAGCCATTTTGTGAGAGCTGCCATGCAGGATCAGCCTGAAAGGGCTTAGTGCGAGGCTGATGGTGGCAAGCATAATGAGCTAGGTAGCCACCCACGGGGAGCCTTGAGCAAAAAATGCTTTCCACGGAAAGCAACTAAATGGCCAAAGGACATGGTTTGGAAAGATCAAGGTGTGTCTATTAAGTAGGCTTATGGGAGCTTCAGGCTCACACCCTGTGGGGATTGAGGGCAAAGATATCAGGAAATCAAGGTGTGTCTATTAAGTAGGCTTATGGGAGCTTCACGTTCCCAACCTGTGGGGATTGAGGGCAAAGACATCAGGAAGAAGGGACCAGGTCTCCTCAGCAAGATTGTGGCTTCCAGCTTTCATCTCATACAGCCATATCAGCGATTAGCATCTCATACCCACAAACTATACTTATTGCACAGGCAATATAACAATATATGGCGATATATATATATATATATATATTCCAATTTTAATTACTTTTTTCCCCTACATCTTTTCTATTTTTATTTGTATTCATAATTTTTCATTGTTTCTTTCTAAAATAGTAAGGGCTCCATTTTAGCTATGGTTTCTCTGCTCCTGATAGTCCCTTTTTCCCCAATATTTTCTCTAAACATTTTTTGTTCATTTGTTTTGTTTCATTTTATTATTTTTTAATTTTTCCATTTTTACTTCCTTCAATATTAAGGGTTCTATCTTTGCTATGGTTTTCCTACCCCTTTTATTCCTTCTTTCCTTTCCATTTGTCTCCTTTACTCTCTCTTTTTGTGAAGATTTTTCTACTTTTCTTATCTTTCCTACATAAATTTCTCAAATAGCAACTAAGGTATATCTCACATTTTTTTACCTCTTACGTATTCTTTTCAATTTTCTTTATATACTTTTATTATTATTTATTTTTCTGATATATTTTATTCATTGTCAATCTATGTTCCATTTATGGCCCAGAGCCTCACTCTGAGGCCTGGGCTGGGGTGCCACAACATTGGTCTGGCTTGAGGAGACCTTGCATCCCTGGTCTAAGGGGTCCTTCTACCTTGGGAATATAGAAGGATGCTATTGGTTGGTACCCACTAGGACATACTACAGCTTTTTTCTTCTTCTCTATTTGGTGGAGGTAGCATCTTATTTTTGCTTAAGCTGGTAAGGAACGCCTGACTTCCAAGGACCCACTCAAACCAGCCACCCAGAGGATAAGAATTGCAGGTGTGGGTCAAAGTACCCTACTGTACACCACTATAACTCCTGTCTTTCACTTTCTATTTACTCTTCTTTCTATCAATCTTTCCTATACCCCCTTTTTCTTTTTATTTTCTCTTTTTCTATCATTTCCTCTTCTTGCTCTTCACTCCTCTCTTCCTTTCAGTCTTATACCAGGAGGGCACTTCAGCATCTAAGCACAGAGATAATGTAATTTAAAGAGAAGGAGGATGTGAAAGGAAAAAATAGGGGAAGAAATTAGACAAGAAGAAACTACTAATGAGTAGGAACCAACAGAAAAATCCTGACAACATGAAAAACCAAAATAGAGCAAACCCCTCCCCCACCAGTTAAGGGATCATAAGGTAGATACTGCTGAGAATTCCACCTATAAAGAAATGTTAAAAATTACAGAAAGGGAATTTAAAATATGGATGGTAAAAACAATCAAGAAAATTGCTGAGAAAGTGGAAAATCACCAAACAGAAATCCAAAAACAGAACCAAATAAGGGATAAAAGATATGAAGAATATAGAAAGGATATAGTGGAGCTGAAGGAATTGAAGCAGCCATTCAGGGAACTTAAAGATGCATTAGAAAGTATCAATAACAGATTAGACCGTAGAGAGGAAAGAATCTCTGAGCTAGAGGACAAAGCTCCTGAGCTAATACAGATAGTTAAAGAGGAAGAAAAGAGGAGAGAAAAAGCAGAACTTTCACTAAGGGATTTACGTGACTTCATGAAACATTCAAACATATGAATTATAGGTATCCCACAAGGGTAAGAGCAATGCCCCAGAGGAATGGAGCCCTACTTGAGGATATCATAAATGAAAATTGTGCAAGTATCACCAAAGACTCTGACAAACTCATTTCAGGGGGATATCAAACCCCAGTACATCACAACACAACCAGAATTTCTCTAAGGCACATTGTCATGATCCTGTCCAAAGTCAAGACAAAAGAGAAAATTCTGCAAGCATCTGGGAGTAAGTGACAATTGACCAACATGGGCAGATCAATCAGGGTAACAGCAGACTTCTCAACTGAAATTATTCAAGCCAGAAGAGATAGCTCATCTAAGTTTAACCTTCTTAAAAAAACAAAAAACAAAAAACAGTTTTGAGCCCAGAATTCTATATCCTGCTAAGCTAAGCTTTAAAATTTGTAGACAAATCAAATGTTTTACTGAAATACAAACACTGAGAAAATTTGGCACAAGACCAGCTCTACAGGAAATATGTTTACCTATTCTCTGCACTGACCATCACAATGGCACCAGCACTCTAAACACTTGGAAACTGAAGAAGAAAACCTAACATCCATAATGACACAAAGGATAAAACTAAGCAATGCACTTTCACAAAATAAGATGAATAGAACTCCACCATAATTATCAATTCTCCCAATAAATGTTAATGGCTTGAATTCCTCACTGAAGATCCATAGCCTGGCTGATTGAATAAAAAAACACAAGCCATTTATATGGCTACAAAGGAAACAAAGCTAGTCTCAAAGGACAAAGTGAGACTCAGGGTTAAGGTATGGAAAACAATATTTCAGGCAAATTGAAATCAGAAGAAAGAAGGGGTTGCCATCTCATGTTAAGATACAAGTGGATGCAAAGCAACTAAAGTAAAAAAAGACAAAGATGGACATGTCATACTGGTCAAGAGAAAAATACAAGAGGACATTTCAATTCTAAATATTTATGCACCCAATTTAAATGCTCCCAGATTCATGCAACATACTTTTATTGCTCTAAATAATATGACATCCTATAACACCACAATAGTAGGGGACATTAATACCCCTCTTCCAGAGCTGGACAGATTCTCTAAACAGAAACTAAACCAAGAAAAATGGAAATTCAATGCAACCATGGAACAATTGTACTTAACAGACATATATAGAACATACCATCCCAAAGCTAAGGAACATACTTTCTTTTTTTTTTTTTTTTTGTAGAGACAGAGTCTCACTTTACTGCCCTCGGTGCAGGCGTCACACGGCTCACAGCAACCTCCAGCTCTTGGTCTTACATGATTCTCTTGCCTCAGCATCCCAAGCAGCTGGGACTACAGGCACCTGCCACAACGTCCGGCTATTTTTTGTTGTTGTTGTTGTTGTTGCAGTTTGGCCAGGGCTGGGTTTGAACCCACCACCCTTGGTATATGGGGCCGGTGCCCTACTCACTGAGCCACAGGCGCCACCCAGAATATACGTTCTTTTTATCAGCCCATGGAACATACTAAAAAATATACCATATCCTAGGACACAAATAAAACTTCAACAAAATCAAAAGAATTGAAATTATACCTTGTGTCCTCTCAGACCACAGGCAATGAAGGTGGAACTCAACTCCAACAAAAATTTTCATCCCCACACAATGGCATGGAAACTAAATAACCATATGCTGAATCACAGTTGAGTCATGGAAAAGATAAAGGAGGAAATCACTAACTTTCTCAAAAATAACAATAAAAACACAAGCTACCAAAACCGTGGGACACTGCAAAGGCAATCCTAAGAGGGAAATTTTATCACGTTAGAAGCCTACATCTGAAAAACAGAAAGAAAGCACATCAGCAACCTAATGAAACATACAAATGCCTACATACAATAAATAAGAAAATGTCATGAAGACTACATTGAACAGTTTGATGAGAATATTTCAGATTGTATATGAAACCAGCACATTGTGTCCCTTGATTGCACCAATGTACACAGCTATGATTTAACAATAAAAATAAATTAATTAATAATAAAAAAAAGAAATGGAAAAGGAAGAGCAATCAATCCCAAACCTAGCAGAAGAATAGATATAACCAAAATTAAATTAGAAATGAATGAAATAGAAAACAAAAGGATAATACAGAAAATGATTAAAACAAAAAGTTGATTGGTTGAAAAGGTAAATATAATTGATAAGCCATTGGTCATATTAACCAGAAACAGAAAAGTAAAATCTTTAATAAGCTCAATCAGAAGTGAAAAGGGGGAAGTAACAACTGATATCACAGAGATACAAGAGATTATCTCTCACTACCACAAAAACTCTATGCCTAGAAATTTGACAACATGGAGGAAATGGACCAAAACCTGGAATGACACTATCTCCTGAAACTTAACAAGAAAGCAATATTTTTCTTAAACAAACCAGTATCAAACACTAAGATTAAAGAAACAATTATAAAGCTCCTAAAAAAAAACAAAGCCCTGGACCAGATGGCTTTACATCAGAATTCTATCAAATCCTCAAAGATGAGCTTGTACTTATACTGCAGAATCTATTCCAAAACATTGAGAAGGAAGGATCCTTCCCTAATGTGGTCTATGAAGCTAGCATCACAATGACTCCAAAGTGAGGAAAGGACCCAACTAAAAAGGAAAATTATAGACCAATTTCACTGATGAATATTGATGCTAAAAATACTTAACAAAATTTTAGCTGATTGATTGCAGCTACACATTAAAAATATACATGTCATGATCAACAGGCTTTATCCTAGGGATGCAAGGTTGGTTTAACATACTCAAATGCATAAATGAAATTCATCATATAAATAGAAGCAAAAACAAAAATCATATGATCCTTTCAATAGATGCAGAAAAAGCATTTGACAAAATTCAGCATACTTTTCTAACAAGAACACTTAACAAAATAGGCATAGATGGCACATTTCTTTTTTTTTTTTTTTTTTGTAGAGACAGAGTCTCACTTTATGGCCCTCGGTAGAGTGCCGTGGCCTCACACAGCTCACAGCAACCTCCAACTCCTGGGCTTAAGCGATTCTCTTGCCTCAGCCTCCCGAGCAACTGGGACTACAGGTGCCCGCCACAACACCCGGCTATTTTTTGGTTGCAGTTTGGCCAGGGCCGGGTTTGAACCCGCCACCCTCGGTATATGGGGCCGGTGCCCTACTGACTGAGCCACAGGCGCCGCCCGATGGCACATTTCTTAAGCTGATGAAGCCATCTATGACAAACCCACTCCTAACATCGCAATGAATGGAGTGAAAGCAAAAGCTTTTCCACTTAAAACTGGAACCAGAAAAGGATGTCTTCTATTGCCACTACTATTCAACATAGTCTGGAAGTTCTAGACAATGCAATCAGATAAGAGAAGGATACAAAGGGCACCTAAGGGGACAGAGTAGGCCAAACTCTCATTCTTTGCTGATGACATGCTCTTACACTCAGAAAACTCCAGAGACTCAACCTCAAAGCTCCTGGAAGTGATCAAAAAATGCAGTAATGTCTCAGGGTATAAAATCAATATCCACAGAGCAGTAGCCTTTATATGTAAATAACAGCCAAGTTAGGAGCAAATCAAGGACATAATGCCCTTCATAGTAATGTCAAAGAAAATGAAATACTTAGAAATATGCCTAACTAAAGAAGGGAAAGATCTCTACAATGAAATTATGAAACCCTAAGAAAATAAATTACAGAAGACACTAACAAATGGCAGAAGATACCATGCTCTTGGCTGGAAGAATCAACATTTTCAAAATGTCTTTTCTACCCAAACTAATCTATAAGTTAAATGCAATCCTCATTAAAATACTAACTTCAGACTTTTAAGAACTGGAAAAAACAGTTCATTTTGTATGGAACCAGAAAACAAAAAAAACCCACGTAGCCAAAACTATTCTTAGTAATAAAAGTAAAGCTGGAGTTATCACCCAACCAGACATCAGGCTATCTTACAAGTCCACAGTAATCAAAACAGCATGGTTTTGGCACAAAAATAGAGATATAGGCATATGGAACAGAATAGAAGACCAAGAGATGAAACCAGCCTCTATCTGCCATTTGATCTTCAATAAACCAAAGAAAAACATACAGAGGGGAAAAGAATTCCTTTTCATCAAAAGGTGCTGGGCGTGAACTGGATGATCACATGTGAAAGACTGAAACTGGACCCACATCTTTTACCATTTAAAAAAGTAAACTCAAGATGGATAAAAGGTTTAAATCTAATACATAAAACAATAAAAATCTTAGAAGAAAATGTTCAAAAAACTCTTGATGATGTCAGACTGGGGAATGATTTTAAGACAAAGACTTCAATGGCAATGTCAACAACAACAAAAATAAACAAATGGACTTAATTGAGCCAAAAAGCTTCTGTACAGCTAAGGACACAACTAGTTAAAGCAAAAAATCTTTCAGAATGGAAAAAGATATTTTCAGGCTATGAATCTGACAAAGAGTTGATAACTAGAATCTACAGAGAACTCGAATTAGTCCACCAATATAGATTAAACAATTCCACCTACCACTGGGCAGAAGATATGAACAGAACCTTCTCTGAGGAAGATAGACAAATGGCTAACAAACATATGAAAATATGCTCATTATCTCTTATCATCAGAGAAATGCAAATGAAAACCACCCTGAGATTATCACCTAACCCCATTGAGAATAGCCCACATCACAAAGTCTCAACACTATAGATGTTGGAATGAATGTGGAGAGAAGGGAAAACTTTTACACTGTTGATGGTACTGCAAACTAGTACAATCTTTTTGGAAGGAAGTATGGAGAATACTCAAAGAACTCAAATTAGAACTTTCATTTAATCCTGCAATTCCACTACTTGGTATCTACCCAGAAAGAAAAAAATAATAATTTTATCATAAGGATGTTTGCACTGTACTGTCTATAGCAGCTCAATTTACAATCACCAAAATGTAGAAACAACCTAAATTCCCATCAACCCAGGAATGGATTAACAAGTTGTGGTATATGTACACCATGAAATACTATTCAGCCATAAAAAAGATAGAGACTTCACATCTTTTGTATTAACCTGGATGCAGTTGAAAAACATTCTTCCTAGTAAAGTATCACAAGAATAGAGGACCAAGAATCCAATGTGCTCAATCCTAATATGAAGCCAGTAGATGATCTAATACATGCCCACATAAGAGAAAAAATCAAATCAATTTAAGGTGTGTAGTGGGGAATGAAGGAGAGGTGAGGGGCATGGATGTTTTCCCACTTAATGGGAGAATGTTAGGGTATATGTTACATCTCTTGGGGGTGGGACATAATTATAAGAGGGACTCTACCTTACAAATGCAAACATTGCAACTTAATTCTTTGTATCCTCAAATTAACCTGAAACAATAAAAAATTAACTAAATTATTTTCTAAAGAAGTTCAAAGTACAGTAAAAAATTGTTTATATCAATGTAACTTAAACGTTTTACATTTAATTGGAAGATTCAATTCTTTATTTTTTTTCTCTTCTTACATTAATAGTTTATCCCTTTAACATTCTGTTCCTCTGATGAAAATTCTTTCTACCCTGGGTGGCACCTGTGGCTCAGTGAGTAGGGTGCCAGCCCCATATACCAATGGTGTCAGGTTCAATCCCGGCCGCAGACAAACTGCAACAAAAAATAGCCGGGCATTGTGGCGGGTGCCTGTAGTCCCAGCTACTTGGGAGGCTGAGGCAAGAGAATCACCCAAGCCCAAGAGCTGGAGGTTGCTGTGAGCTGTGACACCATGGCACTCTGCTGAGGGCAACAAAGTGAGACTCTGCCTCTTTAAAAAAAAAAAAAAAAAAACAGAAAAGTAAAGAAAATTCTTTGTATCCTAACATTACTAGGATTCAACTTCTTAAACTTCTATCCCTTTGCCTGAATACTTTCATTCTTAAGTCATTTACAATTTCACCTGATATTTCTGCACCTTCCCTAATGTTTACATTAAAAAATATAATGAGTATATATTATTCATTATATATATTGAGGGGGTGGGGCCTTGGTGTGTGTCGCACTTTATGGGGGCAAGACATGATTGCAAGAGGGACTTTGCCTAACAATTGCAATCAGTGTAACCTGGCTTATTGTACCTTCAATGAATCCCCAACAATAAAAAAATAATAATAATGTAATAAACATTAGAACTAAAAACCACAAAAAAAGATTATATCCTCTGGAAAGAGCAATAGTATGAACTTTTTTCCATATTTGGATGCATGTGATTTTCTTTTCTTCCCTGATGGCTACAGCTAGTACTTCTATCAATATGTTGAATAGAAATGTCTTGTTATAGTTCTAAGTGGAAATGTTTTCAATTTTTCCCCATTCAGTATGGTGTTGGCTATAGGTTGGTCTATACGGCATTCATAACTTTGAGGTATGTCCCCTCTATGCCTATGGTTAATTGTTCTTATAAAAAGGGTGGTGAATTTTGTCAAATGCTTTTTCTGCATCTATTGAGAGGATCATACTGTCTTTGTTTTTGCTTCTATTTATGTGGTAAATTACATTTGTAGACTGGCATATGTTGAACTATCCTTGCATCTCAGGGATGAGGCGCACTTGGATTGATAGATTTCTTTTCTGATGTGTAGCTAAATTCAATTTGCTAAGATTTTTATTAAGAATTTGGTGTGAATATGGAGAAAAGGGAACACTTCTGCACTGATGGTGGGAATGCAAACTAATATGTTCCTTTTGGAAAGAAGTTTGGAGATCAGTTAGGGATCTAAAAATAGACCTGCCATTCGATCCTGTAATTCCTCTACTAGGTATATATCCAGAATACCAAAAATCACGTTATAACAAAGATGTTTGCACCAGAATGCTTATTGCAGCCCAATTCATAATTTGCTAAGTCATGGAAGAAGCCCAAGTGCCCATTGACCCATGAATGGATTAATTAATTGTGGTATATGTACACCATGGACTATTATGCAACCTTAAAAAAGATGGAGACTTTATCTCTTTTATATTTACATGGATGGAATTGGAACATATTCTTCTTAGCAAAGTATCTCAAGAATGGAAGAAAAAGAATCCAGGGTACTCAGCTCTACTCTGAAGCCAATATATAAGCACCCACACTTCCATAAGAAAGCTATAACCCAACTACAGCCCAAGATGAAGGGGAAAGAGGCGGGGGAGGTGAGAGGCGGGGGGAAAGACAGGTGGAGGGAGGGTAACGGGTGAGACCATACCTATGGTGCATTTTACAAGGGTACATGGCACATCTATTAAGTGTAGAATATTAATGTCTTAACACAATAATTAAGAAAGTGTGGTGAAGGCTATGCTAACAAGTTTGATGTAAGTATTTCAAATTGTATATAAAACCAGCACATTGTATCCCATAAATGCATTAATGTACACAGATATGGTTTAATTAAAAAAAAGAGTTTTAAACCGAGCTTTTCTTTTTTGGGAGATTTC
This sequence comes from Nycticebus coucang, assembly GCF_027406575.1. Classification (NCBI taxonomy): domain Eukaryota; kingdom Metazoa; phylum Chordata; class Mammalia; order Primates; family Lorisidae; genus Nycticebus; species Nycticebus coucang. Next base: position 159,435,952 of record NC_069804.1, on the reverse strand, counting down.
ATATAGTTGATGCTATTTCAGTGCTTGATATAGGTCTATTCAACATTTCCAATTCTTTCTGGCTGAGTCTAGGAAGGTGTCATGCTTCCAGGTATTGGTCTATTTGAAATCTCACCAAAAAGAAAAGCCAAGGTCCAGATGTCTTCAAATCAGAATGCTACCAAACCTTTAAAGAGGAACTTGTACCTATATTACACAACCTTTTCAAAAACATACAAAAAGAAAGAATACTTCCCAACACATTCTACAAAGCAAATATCACCCTGATCCCCAAACCAGGAAAAGACCCCAAAAAGAAAGAAACTTATAGACCAAGATCATTAATGAATGTTGATGCAAAAAAATTTTCAATAAGATCCTAGCAAACAGAATTCAATAGCACATCAAAAAAATTATACACCATGAACAAGTTGGTTTTATCCCAGTGTTACAAGTTTGGTTCAACATAGGTAAATCTATAAATATAATACATCATATAAATAAAATAAAAAACAAAGACCATATGATTCTCTCAATTGATGCAGAAAAAGCTTTTGATAATATCCAGCATCCATTCATAATCAGAACACTTAAGAAAATAGGCTTAGATGGGTCATTTCTTTTTTCTTTCTTTCTCTCTCTCTTTTTTTTTTTTTTGAGACAGAGTCTCACTTTGCTACCCTCAGTAGAGTGCTGTGGCATCACAGCTCACAGCAACCTCCAAATCCTGGCTTATGCAACTCTCTTGCCTCAGCCTCCCGAGTAGCTGGGACTACAGGCGGGCACCACAAAGCCCGACTATTTTTTTGTTGCAGTTTGGCCAGGGCCAGGTTTAAACCCGCAACCTTCAGTATATGGGGCCAGTGCCCTACCCACTTAGCCACAGGAGCTGCCCAATGGGCCATTTCTTAAACTGATAGAGGCCATCTACAGCAAACCCACGGGCGATATCATATTGAATGGAGTAAAATTGAAAATATTTCCACTCAGATCAGGTACTAGGCAAGAATGCCCATTGTCTCCACTGCTATTCTACATAGTAATGGAAGTCTTAGCCATCACAATCAGGCAAGTGAAAGCAATCAAGGGTATTCAAATGGGGTCAGAGGAGATCAAACTCTTACTCTTCACAGATGATATGATCTTATACCTAGAAAACTCAACTACAAAACTCTTAGAAGTGATCAAGGAGTACAGACAGCAACGTCTCAGGATCCAAAATCAATATTTACAAATCAGTAGCTTTTATATATACCAACAATAGTCAAGCTAAAAAACAGTCAAGGACTCTATTCCTTTTACAGTAGTGCCAAAGAAGATGAAATATTTGGGAATTTACCTAACAAAGGACGTAAAAGATCTTTATAAAGAGAACTATGAAACTCTGAGAAAGGAAATAGCTGAAAATGTTAACAAATGGAAAAACATACCATGCTAATGACTGGGAAGAATCAACATTGTTAAAATGTCCATATATCCCAAAGCAATATACAAATTTAATGCAATCCCTGTTAAAATACCACTGTCATACTTTAAAGATCTTGAAAAAATAGTACTTCATTTTATACAGAATCAGAAAAAAAACTGGAACAGCCAAGATATTACTCAGAAATAAAAACAGAGCAGAAGAAATCATGCTATCAGACTTCAGGCTATACTATAAATCTATTGTGATCAAAACAGCATGGTACTGGCACAAAAACAAAGAGGTAGATGTATGGAACAGAATAGAGAACTAAGAGATGAACCCATCTACTTATTGTCATTTGATCTTTGATAAGCCTATCAAAAACATAAATGGGGGGGGCAGCGTCTGTAGCTCAAAGGAGTAGGGCGCTGGCCCCATATACCAGAGGTGGTGGATTCAAACCTGGCCCTGGCCAAAAACTGCAAAAACTGCAAAACAAAACAAAACAAAACATAAATTGTGGGAAAGATTCCCTATTTAACAAATGGTGCTGGGTGAGTTGGCTGGCGATGTGTAGGAGACTGAAACTGGACCCTCACCTTTCACCATTAATAAAAATTGATTCTCACTGGATAAAAAATTTAAACTTAAGATAAGAAACTATAATGATACTGGAAGAGAGTGCAGGGAAAACAGTTGAAGAAATTGGCCTGGGATAATATTTTATGAGAAGGACCCCACCCTGGGCAATTGAAGCAACACCAAAAATATATTACTGGGATATGAGCAAACTAAAAAGTTTCTGCACAGCACAGATAGTAAAGCAAGCAGACAGCATTCAGAATGGGAAAAGATATCTGCAGGTTATGTTTCTGAGAAAGGTTTGATAACTAGAATCCAAAGAGAACTCAAACTAATTAATAAGAAAAGAACAAGTGATCTCATTTCATTGTGGGCAAGAGACTTGAATAGAAACTTCTCTCAAGAAGACAGACACGTGGCCTACAAACACATGAAAAAATGCCCATCATTTTTAATCATCAGAGAAATGCAAATCAAAACCACTTTGAGACACCATCTAACTCCAGTAGGATTAGCTCACATAACAAAATTCTAAAACTACAGATGTTCGTGTGGATGTGGAAGGAAAGGAACACTTCTGCACTGCTGGTGGGAATGCAAACTAATACGTCCCTTCTGGAAAGAAGTTTGGAGAACACTTAAGAAACTAAAAGTAGACCTGCTATTCAATCCTGCATTTCCTCTACGAGGTATATATCCAGATGTTCAAAAATCATTTTACAACAAAGACATTTGCACAAGAATGTTTATTGCAGCCCAATTCATAATTGCCAAGTCATGGAAGCAGCCCAAGTGCCCATCGACCCATGAATGGATTAACAAATCATGGTATATGTATACCATGGAATATAATGCAGCCATAAAAATATGGAGACTTTATCTCTTTTATGTTTACATGGTTGGAGCTGGAATATATACTTCTTAGTAAAGTATCTCAAGAATAGAAGAAAAAATATCCAATGTACTCAGTACTATTATGAAACCAGTGTATAATCACCTACACTTTCATATGAATGGTAAAACACAATTATAGCCAAGAAAGAAGGAGAAAAGAGGAGGGTGAGGGGAGGGGAGAGGGGTGGCTGGGTGGAGGGAGGATAATTTGTGGAACCTCACCTATTGTGCATATTGCAAGTGCATATGTCAAATACATTAAGAGCAGAGTATAAATGTCTTAACACAACAACTAAATAAGTGAGGTGAAAGCTATGTTAACCAGTTTGATGTAAGCATTCCAAATTGTATATAAAATCAGCACACTGTGTGCCATAAATGCAGTAATGTACACAATTATGATCTAATTTTTAAAAAAGAATTTTAACATGTATATTCAAAAGAGCTATTGGTCTTTAGTTCCCTTTTTGTTCTGTCCTTTCCTGGCTTTGTTATCAAGGTCATATATGCTTTGTAGAATGAGCTGAAGAGGATTCCTTCCTTCTCATTGTTTTTTTTTTTCTTTTTATTAAATCCTAGCTGTGTACATTGATATGATCATGGGGCATCATTCATTACCTTCACAGAACGTTTGACACACTTTCATCACACTGGTTAACATAGCCTTCCTGGCATTCTCTCAATTACTGTGCCAAGACATTTACATTCCACATTTACCAAGTTTCACATATACCCTTGTAAGATGCACCGCTGGTGTAATCCCACAAATCCCCTTCCCTCTACCCACCTCCCCCCTCCCTCCCCTCCCTTTCCCCCTTTCCCTTATTCTTAGGTTGTAACTGGGTTATAGCTTTCATGTGAAAACCCTAAATTAGTTTCATAGTAGGGCTGAGTACCTTGGGTACTTTTTCTTCCATTCTTGAGATACTTTACTAAGAAGAATATGTTCCAGCTCCATCCATGTAAACATGAAAGAGGTAAAGTCTCCATCTTTCTTTAAGGCTGCATAATATTCCATGGTGTACATATACCACAATTTATTAATCCATTCATGGATAGATGGGCACTTGGGCTTTTTCCATGACTTAGCAATTATGAATAGGGCTGCAATAAACATTCTGGTACAAATATCTTTTCTATGATGTGATTTTTTTTTTTTGTAGAGACAGAGTCTCACTTTATCACCCTCGGTAGAGTGCCGTGGCATCACACAGCTCACAGCAACCTCCAACTCCTGGGCTTAAGCGATTCTCTTGCCTCAGCCTCCCAAGTAGCTGGGACTACAGGCGCCCGCCTATGATGTGATTTTTGATCTTCTGGGTATATGCCCAGTAGAGGGATTACAGGATTAAATGGCAGATCCATTTTTAGATCTCTAAGTGTTCTCCATATATCTTTCCAAAAGGAATGTATTAATTTGCATTCCCACCAGCAGTGCAAAAGTGTTCCCTTTTCTCCACATCGACACCAACATCTCTGGTCTTGGGATTTTGTGATGTAGGCTAGTCTCACTGGAGTTAGATGATATCTCAAAGTAGTTTTGATTTACATTTCTCTGATGATTAAAGATGATGAGCATTTTTTCATATGCCTGAAGGCTAAGCACCTGTCTTCTTCAGAGAAGTTTCTCTTCAAATCCCTTGCCCAACCTGAGATGGGATTTCTTGTTCTATACTTGCTAATGCATTTGAGTTCTCTGTGGATTCTGGTTATTAAAACTTTGTTGGAGACATAACCTGCAAATATCTTCGCCCATTCTGAGGGCTGTTTGCTTGCTTTACTTACTGTGTTCTTGGCTGTGCAGAAGCTTTTTAGTTTGATCAAGTCACAATAGTGTATTTTTGAAGCTGCTTCAATTGCCTGGGGGGTCCTCATCATAAAATACTTGCCCAGACCGATTTCTTCAAGAGTTTTCTCTGCACTCTCCTCTAGTATTTTCATAGTTTCATGTTTTAAGTTTAAATCTTTAATCCAGTGAGAGTCTATCTTAGTTAATGGTGAAAGGTGTGGGTCCAGTTTCAGTCTTCTGCAGGTTGCTAGCCAGTTCACCCAGCACCATTTGTTAAATAAGGAATCTTTACCCACCAGATGTTTTTAATTGGCTTGTCAAAGATTAAATAACGGTAAGTAGCTGGATTCATCTCTTGGTTCTCTATTCTGTTCCAGACATCTACTTCTCTGTTTTTGTGCCAATACCATGCTGTTTTGATCACTATCGGTTTGTAGTATAGTATGAGGTCTGGTAGCGTAATTCCTCCTGCTTTGTTTTTATTTCTGAGTAATGTCTTGGCTATTCGAGGTTTTTTTTTCTGATTCCATATAAAACTAAGTATTGTTTTTTCAAGATCTTCAAAGTATGACAGTGGAGCTTTAATAGGGATTGCATTGAAATTATATATTGCTTTGGATAGTATGGACATTTTAAAAATGTTGATTCTTCCCAGCCATGAGCATGGTATGTTTTTCCATTTGTTAATATTTTCAGCTATTTCTTTTCTTAGAGTTTCATAGTTCTCTTTATAGAGAACTTTCACGTCCTTTGTTAGATAAATTCCCAAATATTTCATCTTCTTTGGCACTACTGTGAATGGGATAGAGTCCTTAACTGTTTTTTCAACTTGACTATTGTTGGTATACATAAAGGCTACCGATTTATGAATGTTGATTTTGTAGCCTGAGACGCTGCTGTATTCCTTGATCACTTCTAGGAGTTTTGTAGTAGAGTCCCTAGTGTTTTCCAGATACACAATCATATCATCTGCGAAGAGCAAAAGTTTGATCTCTTCTAACCCTATATGGATACCCTTGATCGCCTTTTCTTCCCTAATTGCAATGGCTAAAACTTCCATTACAATGTTAAAAAGCAATGGAGACAATGGGCAGCCTTGTCTGGTTCCTGATCTGAGTGGAAATGATTCCAATTTAACTCCATTGAATATAATATTGGCTGTGGGTTTGCTGTAGATGGTCTCTATCAGTTTAAGAAATGTCCCTTCTATACCAATTTTCTTAAGTGTTCTGATCATGAAGGGATGCTGGACATTATCAAAAGCTTTTTCTGCATTGATTGAGAGAATCATATGGTCTTTGTTTTTTAATTTGTTTATGTGCTGGATTACATTTATAGATTTATGTATATTGAACCAGACTTGAGACCCCGGGATAAAACCGACTTGGTCATGATGTATAATTTGTTTGATGTGTTGCTGGATTCTGTTTGTTAGGATCTTGTTGAATATTTTTGCATCTATATTCATTAGTGATATTGGTGTATAATTTTCTTTTCTTGTTGGGTCTTTTCCTGGTTTTGGGATTAGGGTGATATTTGCTTCATAGAATGTGTTGGGTTGTCTTCCTTCTTTTTCTACCTTTTGGAAGAGGTTGAGTGATATAGGTACTAATTCCTCTTTAAAGGTTTGGTAGAATTCTGACGTGAAACCATCTGGTCCTGGGCTTTTCTTTTTAGGGAGATCTCGTATGATTGATGCTATTTCAGAACTTGATATTGGCCTGTTCAAAATTTCCATTTGATTCTGGCTATGTCTTGGAAGGTGACGTGCTTCCAAGAGTTAGTCGATTTTATTCAGATTTTCATATTTCTGAGAATACAGTTTCTTGAGCATTCATTAAGGATTTTTTGAATTTCTGAGGAGTCTTTTGTTATTTCATCTTTGTTGTTTCTTATTGATGAGATTAGGGATTTCACTCTTTTTTCCTGGTTAGGTTAGCCATAGGTTTATCTATTTTATTGACCTTTTCAAGAAACCAACTTTAAAATTTTTGATCTGTTGTATTATTCTTTTGCTTTCAATTTCATTTAATTGTTCTCTAATTTTGGTTATTTCTTTTCTTGTATTTGGTTTGTGGTTGGAATATGCTTCTTTTTCCCGTTGCTTGACATGTCCCATTAAGTTGTTAACTTCCTCTCTTTCCGTTCTCTTAAGGAAGGCTTGCAGTGCTATAAATTTCACTCTTAGGACTGCCTTTGTGGTATCCCAGAGGTTATGATAATTCATGTCTTCATTTCTGTTTTGTTCCAAAAACTTGGCAATTTCCTTCTTAATCTCGTCTCTGATCCACCTATCATTCAGCATAAGGTTATTTAACTTCCAGGTTTTTGGGGCGGCGCCTGTGGCTCAGTGAGTAGGGCGCTGGCCCCATATGCCGAGGGTGGCGGGTTCAAACCCAGCCCCGGCCAAACTGCAACAAAAAATAGCCGGGCGTTGTGGCGGGCGCCTGTAGTCCCAGCTGCACGGGAGGCTGAGGCAAGAGAATCACGTAAGCCCAAGAGCTGGAGGTTGCTGTGAGCCGTGTGACGCCACAGCACTCTACCGAGGGTGGTACAATGAGACTCTGTCTCTACAAAAAAAAAAAAAAAAAAAAAAGACTTCCAGGTTTTTGTATGAGTATGCAGATTCCTGTTGTTACTGAGTTCAACTTTTAGTCCATGGTGGTTTGAGAAGATGCAAGAAATAATTTCTATTCCTTTAAATTTACTGAGGTTAGACTTGTGACCTAAGATGTGATTGATTTTGGAGTAAGTTCCATGGGCTGATGAGAAGTATGTGTATTCTGTTTTGTTGGGATGAAATGTTCTGTAGATGTCTGCTAAATCCAAATGTTGGATGGTTAGGTTTAAATCTAAGATTTCTTTGCTCAGCTTCTTGTTGGAGGACCAATCCAACACTGCCAAAGGATTATTATGGAGATGGAGGAAATCAAGTTGCTCATGTCTGTTAGACTTACTCTTATAAATTGAGGTGCATTCTGTTGGGTGCATAGATATTAATAATTGAGATCTCATCATATTGAGTATTACCCTTAACAAATATGAAGTGACCATTCTTGTCCTTCCTTACTTTTGTTGGTTTAAAGCCTATTGTATCTGCAAATAAAATTGCAACAACTGCTTTTTTCTGATTACCATTCGCATGAAATATGGATGACCATCCTTTCACCCTGAGTCTGTATTTGTCTTTTAAGTTAAGATGTGACTCTTGTATGCAACTAATATCTGGCCTGAGTTTTTGTATCCAGTCAGCTAAACTATGCCTCTTTAGAGGACAGTTTAAGCCATTCACATTGATGGAGAATATTGATAAGTCTGGTGAAGTTTTGGGTATCGAGTTTTTCAAAAGTCCAGTGGGCATTTTTAATCCTTTCACCAGTGTAGAAATTGGAGTTTGATCCGAAGTTTCTGAGTGAGTTTACTTTTGTGGTATAGGATTGGGTTGGTCATTATGGAGGATAGGTCTGAAATATCCTGAAGAGCTGGTTTGGTTATGGCAAATTTCTTCATCATATGAATGTCATTAAAGTATTTAATTTCTCCGTCATAAATGAAACTCAGTTTAGCTGGATACAAGATCTGGGGTTGAAAGTTATTTTTCTTTAGGAGATTAAAAGTCAGTGACCACCCTCTTCTGGCTTGAAAAGTTTCAACAGAGAGATCTGCAGTCATTCTAATATTCTTCCCTTTGAAGGTAATGGTTTTCTTTCTCCTGGGCACTTTGAGAATTTTCTCCTTCATATTAACTTTAGTCATGTTAATTATGATATGCCTGGGGGATGTCTCATTGGGGTTGAGTCGTGCTGGGGTTCTGAAGCTGTCCGCTATCTGAATTTCAGAATCTCTAGGCATGTCTGGAAAATTCTCTTTCATAATTTTTTGCAGAAGGGCCTCTGTGCCCTGCGAGGCCACTTCATCTGTTTCTGGAACTCCAATGATTAGGATATTCACCTTCTTTGAATTATCCCAGAGCTCTCAGAGACAATGATCCATTTTTGCTCTCCATTTCTTTTCCTCTTTGAGAGTTTGGGAGTGTTCAAAGGCTTTATCTTCGATGTCAGAAATCCTTTCTTCTGCTTGCTCCATTCTGTTGCTGAGGGATTCTACTGTATTTTTCACATCTTTGAAGGCTGCAAATTCTTGCTTCAGTGTGTCTAAGTCTTTGGTGGTTTTTGTCTTTAAATTCGTTAAATTCTTGAGACAACTTTTGAATTTCTCCTCAAATTCCTAATTCCACTTGATTTATCTTGTCTGCAATCCAAATTCTGAATTTGATTTATGACATCTCAGCCAGTTGTTTATGAATGGGATCTTCAATTACATCTACCATATCTTTCCTTGGGGGGGTTTATCTATTCTGGTTATTCATGTTACCAGAGTTTTTCCGCTGATACCACCCCATGGTTGTTTTACTCCCTTTGATTTTTTCCCCTGGGCCCTGTCAAGGGCTTTGTGGACTGAGAAACTGGGGCCCTGTCTTGTGTGGTGGGGCTAGTGGTTCTGTCTTGTTTTCAGCTGGTTTCTGTTCCACCCTAGTGAAACAGATACTCTGGATTGAAGTCTCAGCTATGGAGAAATATCAGCAATTACGTCACCCCTGCCCCCCACTGGCAAACAATTGGAAAAGAAAAATCAAACCTTCCTACCACTGTGCACCCTGGGCACCACCTGATTTGTCCTCAGGCGATTGGTTCAGTTCAAAAGGTCCAAATCAATTGTCTCAGTCTGCACCTGTCTCGGGTGAGAGAATTTAAGAGGTCTCTGGGAACTGGATCACAGGGGTCTGGTGACTACTCTGGTGTGGCTTGCTCCAGTGCTGCATGGAGTCAGCAGGAGCCACCCAGCCAATAGATGAGTCTGGGAAGGTTGCTGCCTCCTTCCCCACCTTGCACCACTGTCACACCCAATCACTGATAGCCCTGCAGTTGGCTGACCCAGTTGCCTGTAGTTAACTGGTACTCCAGGAGTTTGCACCTGCCTGAATCACAAGGAAGTCTGCCAGGCCACTGCGCTCTGCCTCTCTCTAGCAGGAGGAGGTGAGGCCTGACAACCTTGGTCACTTGATGAAGGTTGAGGGGTTTTCACTCAGGTCCAGTCTCGCCCCTGATTAATGCTACTGACAGAACAGAACAGAACAACTTTGCGGTTCCCCTGCAGAAGAGAAGCTGAATTGAGTTCCAAATCAGCTTGTCTTTGCTCTTGTATTGTCTATAGGCTGACGATCTCCTGAGGGCCAGGTGCGTCTTAGGTTCAGTAAAGTGGACCTCTGGGTCAGCCCCGCCCTGGGAGTTTCCCTGGTTTGCAAGTTGGAGTTGCCTCAGGCAAATCCTATACTCACAGTCTCTGGTTGCCCAGGTAGACAGGGGGTGTGACTTCAGAATATTCAGTAGTGAGCCATATTGCTAGCAAAAGAGGGCTGCTGTTTTATGCCTCAGGCAACTGCTGCTCCGGTGCAGCTCCCTTCTGGCCAACCATCCTCTCTCTGCTCCCGTGCCCCAGAGTCTGCACTGACTGGCTGCAGCCCGGCACTTTCTACACCCCTCGAGCAATCGCTCAAGAGTCTGGACTCCTGGGGGACAGGCCTCCAGACCTTGGGGCAAGAGCAGAGGGGAGCGCTGGGAGCACTGGGAACCTGGGGTTGTGGGAACCTGAGAACACACACAGTTTTACACAGTTTTATGCCTGGCCGTATTGTCACCAAAAGATGCTGTTGCACTGTGCCTCAGGGAACTGCCACTCCGGTGCGGTCCCCTCTCCACCGACCATCCTCTCCTCACTCCCATGCCCTGGAGCCGGCACCGACCAGATGCAGTCAAGGCCCCATCCACACCCTTCAAGAAATCACCCAAGACTCTGGACTCCTGGGGGACTGGCCTCCAGACCTCAGTGTGAGTGGAGGGGAGTGCTGGGAGCTCAGAATTCCAGGTAGAGACTATATACAGTTCATACAGTTTTATGAGGAGGATAAAACTGCTGGAGGATGCCATGGCACCCTAGTAGGGGAGGTAGGTCCAGTTTTTAGAGGGTCTCTCCCGTGGAGTGTAGTGGGAGGACCTTTGAACTCTGCCCTGTTGTTTGTGGGGCACTCTGAGCCGTTCTCATGGGGGAGGGGACTCCCATCCACTTGGTGATGGATTTTGTACCTTTTGTTTGTATCCTTGTGGTCGCAGCTCGCCTCAGCGGGGGTGATGTGCTTTTTCAACCTTCTCTTAATGCAGCTCAAATCCACCAGGTTACTTGCTGAATTTTTGTCCTTTAACTCTCCTACTGGATGAGAGCCTCTGTGGAAAGCTGGCTTCAGTCAGCCATCTTGTCTCCCCCCCCCCCATTGCTGTCTTCTCAATGTTAAGGAATAATTTCTGTAGTATAGATACTGGATTTATCGTAGATTTGGTAAAATTCAGGTGTGAGACCATATGTTTCAGGACATGTTTCTTTTTTTCAGAAGTTTTTTATTGCTGCATCGATTTCAGTGCTTGTTATTGGACTGCTTGGGAGTTCTATTTCTTCCTGATTGTGCCTAGGAAGATTGTGTATTTCCAAGAATTTGTCTGTTTCCACAATGTTTTCAGGTTTATAAGCACAGAGATTTTTATAGTATTTGGTGATGATATTTTGTATTTCCATGATTATCAGATGTGATTTGTTCTTTTTCATTTTTGATTGAGCTTATTAGAGTCCTTTCTTTTCTGTTTCTGGTTTATCTGCCAGAGGCTTGTCAATTTTGTTTATCTTTTGAAAGAATGAACATGTTGCTTCTTTAATTTTCTGTGTAATTCTTTTTTCAATTTGATTATTTTGTTTTTTGCTGTGTTTGATTTGCTCATTCTTTTCAAGTTCCTTGAAATGATTGCTTAGATTGTTGATTTGTGATCTTTCTCTCTTTTGGATTTGGACATTTAAAGGTATGAGTTTTCTTCTCAAGACTGCTTTTGCTGTATCACACAGGTTTTATTACTATTATTATTATTAAATCATAGCTGTATCACATAGGTTTTAATAACTCATGGCCTCTTTATTATTTAGTCAAATAATCTTTTGATTTTCATTTTTATCTCCTCCTTGACTCAATTATCATTCAGCAATAGGTTTGTTAGTTTCCATGACTTTGTGTAAGGAAGAGTGTTTATATTGATTTCCAATTTTATTCCACTGTAATCTGAGAAAAAACATGGTATAATTTTTATTTTTTTAATTTGTTGAGATATGTTTTGTGGCCTAGGATGTGATTAATATTAGAGAATGATCCATCAGCTGATGAGAAAAATGTATATTCAGTAGTTTGGAGATAGAATGTTCTGTGAATGTCTGTTAGGACCATGTGTTCTAGAGTTGTGCTAAAGCCCATTGTTTCTTAGTTTATTTTCTGCTTGGAGGATCTGTCCTTTCTGTTAGTGGGGTGTTAAAGTCTTTGGCAATTATGACACTACTGTTTATCATCTTGTTTAGTACATGTAGGGTTTTCTTAGTAAATATAGGTGCACCTGTGTTGAGTTCATAAATATTTAGAATTGCTATGTCTTCTTATTGAATTGTTCCCTTCATCAATATAAAATGATTATCTTTGTCTATCATTACTTTTGTTGATTTGAAGTCTATGTTAACTACTATGAAAATGGCTACATCAGCTTTCTTTTTATTTCCATTTGAATGGAATATTGTTTTCCTTTCATTCTTGTGAGTATGAATGAGTCTTTGTGGATTAGATGTATTGTGGATTAGATGGATATAACAGTATACAGATACTAGTAGATTTGTATTTTTTTCATCCTCTCAGCCAGCCTATGTATCTTTACTGGTATGTTCAAGCCATTAAGATTTACTGAGAAAATTGATAAGTTAGGTGGATTTCTGTTCATCCTATTATGTTCTTCCTGTTGTGTAGAACTTTATTGCTTTGTTTTACCTCTTAGACCATTTTGGTGACTAGGCTTTGACTATTAGTTTTTGGATAGTTTTGAATTGGTGGATGTCTATTACAACTAATCCATGTATAATGCAAATCTGAATACTTCCTGCCGGGTAAGTCTGGTTACGATGAATTTTCTCAATAAATTAAGTCAGTCAAAGACTTAATTTCTCCATCAACTATGAAAAATATATTTGCAGGCTACAAAATTCTAGGCTGTTAGATGTGCTATTTAAGAAGATTGAAGATGGAGAATTACTCCTTCTGGCTTATAAGGTTTCTGCAGAGAAATCTGCTCTTACCTAATGGGTATTTTCCTTATTTTATCAGGGTCTTTCAAAGATAAGTTTATAATTTTGATGAAATCAAATTAAACAATTTATTCTTATACGAATTATTCTTTTGGTGTTATAGCTATGAAAAGTTTTGCCTAAATATTTTTTATTTTAAAAATATTAGGAGTGTGCAAATGTTTTAGGCTAATGGATCACTTTTGTAATGCTTGAGTCCCAGCTATAGGAATGTCCATCACCCAAATAGTGTTTATAGTGTTCATAGCTGGGTTTTTACCCCCTCTTCCTCCACATCCCCTATGCTTGATTTCTAATGAGTTTTACTTCCTTCTATGTACATGTGTGTTCACTGGTTAGTTCAAATTTAATAGTGAGTATATGTGGTGTTTGTTTTTCCATTCTTGAGATACTTCACTTAGGAGAATCATCTCCAGTTTCATCCTGCTTGTTCTAAAAAGTATGAATTCATCTTTTTTTAATGGCTGATAGTACTCCAGGTATACATATGGCATATTTATACCATATTTTGTCAATCTACCCATGAATTTATTGTACTGCAATAAACATTTGAGCGCATGTGTCTTTTTGATGAAATGTCTTCTTTTTGTTTTGTTAGATACTGCATTTACATCTATTGAGTAAAAAAAAAAATAGTGGGATGGCTGGATCCAATGGTAGGTCTACTTTTAGTTTTTGAGGAACTCTTCATACTATTTTCCATAAGGGTTGTACACCAGTGGTATATAAATGTTTCTTTTTGCATCCATACCAGCATCTATTTTGTGTGAACTTTTTTTTTGAGACAGAGTTTCACTTTGTCACCCTCTGTAAAGTGCTGTGGTGTCATACCTCCCAGCAACCTCAAACTCTTGGGATCAAGTGATTCTCTTGTCTCAACCCCCCAAGTCACTGGGACCACAGGCATCTGCCATAATGCCCGGCTATTTTTAGAGATAGGGTCTCACTCTTGCTTAGGCTGGTCTCAAACCCATGAACTCAGGCAGTTCACCTGCCTTGGCCTCCCAGAGGGCTAGGAAAGCAGGCATGAGCCACTGGGGAACTTTCAATAAAAGTTATTCAATTTGGGTTCAGGTAATATCTCATTGTAGTTTCAATTTTCATTTCCCTGATAACTAATAATGTTGATCATTTTCTTGTGTATTCATTGGCCTTTTGTCTTTCTTCTTCAGAGAAGCTTCTGTCCAGATTTTGCCCATTTTTTAATAGTGTTGTTTGTTTTCTCCTTGCTGATTTGATTGAGTTCTTGATATATTCTAGATACCAGCCTTTTGTCAGATGTGTAGTTTGTAAATATTTCCTCCCATTCTGTAGGTTGTCCATTTCCTCTAATGATTTCCTTAGCTGTGCAGAAGATTTTTAGTTTAATCAAATACCACTTGTCAATTTTTCTTGTTGCCATGATTAATATTAGGGTCTTAGTCATAACTTTTCTACCTAGGCTGGTATCTAGACAAGTTTTTCCTACATCTCTCTAGAATTTGTATGCTTTCATTCATCACACGTAAATATTTTAATCATCATGAATTATTTTTTGAGTAGTGAGATATACGGATCCTATTTCATGCTCCTGCATGAGGCTATCCAGTTTTACCAGAACCATTTATTAAATAGGACTTCTTTTCCTCAGTTAACAGTATTGTCTCCTTTTGCCAAGATCTGTCAGTTGTAGGTCATTGATTTTATGTCTGGGTTATCTGTATGGTTCCATTGGCCTATGTCTCTACTTATGTATGCATACCATGTTCTTTTGGTTACTATAGCCTTGTACTGTAGTTTAAAGTCTTTAGTAATGTGATGCTTCCAGATTTATTTTTGCTTAAGATTTATTCGTGCTCTTTTCTCATTCTAAACAAAGCATAGAATTATTTTTTCTAGATCTGTGAAGTATGACACAGACAATTCAATGAGTTTTGAATTGAATTTCTAAATTGCTTTGGATTGTATGGACATTTTAACAATGCTGATTCTAGCTATCCATAAGCATAATGTGTTTTATCATTTGTTTATATCCTCTGCAATTTGTTTCCTCAAAGTTTTTCAGTTTTATTTGTAGAAATCTTTCACATCCTCACTTAAGTATATTTCTAGGTATTTTATTTTTTTGGTAGCTATTGTGAATAATATTGAAACTTTGATTGGACTCTTGACTTGATTGTTATTGGTATATAGAAGTGAAACTAATTTATTTACATTGATTTTGTATTCTGAGACTGATAAATTTACTTACCTATTCCAGAAGACTCTTGGTGGAGGCTTTGGGTTTTTCTAGATACAAGATCATATCATAAGCAAAGAGCAATAATTTAACCTCTTCTTTATTGATTTACATACCCTTTATTTATTTCTGTTGCCTTATTGCTATGGCTACAATATCCAGCAATACATTTTTTTCTTTTTTTTTAGACAGAGTCTCACTGTGCCAACCTGGATAGAGTACAGTGGTTTCATAGTTCACAGCAACCTCAAACTCTTGGGCTTAAACAATCCCCTTGCCTCAGCCTCTTGAGTAGCTGGGACTATAGGCCTACACCATGATGCATGGCTAATTTTTCTATTTTTCATTCTTGCTCAGGTTTGTCTTGAACTCCTGAGCTCAGGGAATCCACCTGCCTTGGCCTCCCAGATTGCTAGGATTACAGGTGTAAGCCACTATTTTTTCTGGTTGAGTCTTGGGAGGTTGTGTGTTTCTAGGGACATGTCCATTTCCTCTATGTTCCCTAGTTTATGTGTGTACAGATTTATGTAGCATTTATGGACAATTTTGTCTATTTCTGTGGAATCAGTTCTAGTGTCACCATTTTCATTTTCTGATTGAAATTATTCTTAAAGAGTCTTTTGTCTTCTATTCCTGGCTCATCTAGCAAGAGATCTGTTCATTTTGTTTATCTCTTCAAAAAACCAAATTTTTATGTTGTCATTCCTTTGTACTTTTATTTTCCAATTTGTTTCATTCTATTCTGACCTTTGTTATTTCGTTTCTCCTGTTGGCTTTGGGTTTGGCTTGTTCTTCCTTTTCTAGTTCATTGAGATGTGACATTAGGTTATTAATTTGTAATATTTCTGGTTTTCTTGATGTAGGTATTTAAAGGTATGAATTTTCCTCTGAAGAATTCTTTTGCAGTGTCCAACAGGTTTGGATAGCTTGTGGCCCTTTTGGCATTCAGTTCAAAGAATCTTTCGAGTTCCATCTTAATTTCATTTTTGACCCAATAATCATTCAGCAGTAGGTTGTTTAATTTCCATGACTTTGTGTAGGTTTGAGTGTTTCTGTTGTGATTGACCTGTAGTTTTATTCTTCTGTGGTCTGAGAAGGTACACGGTATAATTTCTAGTTTTTTTTTTTTTTAATTCATTGAGATCTGTTTTGTGGCCTAAGATATGATTAGTCTTGGAGAATGTCTCAACTGCTGCTCAGAAGAATGTATGTATTTGGTATTATTTCAATTGCTGGGAGAGTCCTCCTGATAAAATATTTTCCCAGGCCAAAATCTTCAAGTATTTTCCTTGCATTCTCTTCTACTATTTTTATAGTTTCATGTCTTCAATTTAAATCTTTTATCCATTGAGAATCAATTTTTGATAATGGTGAAAGGTGAGAGTCCAGATTCAGTCTTCTACAGGTTGCTAGCCAGTTCTACCAGCACCATTTTTCAAACAGGAAATCTTTTCCCCAATGTACATTTTTGTTAGGTTTATCAAAGTTCAGATGATGATATGTGCTTGGGTTCATCTCTAGGTTCCCTATTCTGTTCCATATATCTGCATGTCTATTTCTGTACCAGTATCATGCTGTTTTGATCACTATAGATTTATAGTATAATCTGAAGTCTGGTAATGTGATGCCTTCTGATTTGTTTTTATTTGTAAGTAATATATTGGCTATTCGAGGATTTTTCTGATTCCATATAAAATAGAGTACTATTTTTTCAAGTTCTTTAAAGTATGACAATGTTGCTATGATAGGGATTGTATTAAATCTGTAGATTGCTTTGGGTAGTATGGACTTTTTTTTTTTTTAGAGACAGTCTCAAGTTTTCACCCTCAGTAGAGTGCCATGGCATTACAGCTCACAGCAACTTCCAACTCCCGGGCTTATGTGATTCTCTTGCCTCAGCCTCCCAAGTAGCTGGGATTACAGGCACCCGCCACAGTGCCTGGCTATTTTTTTGTTGCAGTTTGGCTGGAGTCGGGTTCAAACTTGCCAAGCTTAGTATATGGGGCCAATTCCCTACTCACTGAGCCACAGGCACCACCCGGGTAGTATGGGCATTTTAACAATGTTGATTCTTCCCAGCCATGAGTATTGTATGTTTTTCCATGTGTTAACATCTTTTCTTTTCTCAGCGTTTTGTAGTTCTCATTATAGAGATCTTTCACTTCCTTTGTTAGATAAATTTTCAGGTATTACATCTTCTTTGGCACTACTGTAAAAGGAATAGGGTTCTTGACTATATTTTCAGCTTGACTATTGTTGGTATATATAAAAGCTACTGATTTGTAAGTATTGATTGTGTACCCTGAGACACTGCTATATTCCTTGATCACTTCTAAGAGCTTCATAGTTGAGCCCTTTCTGGAAAGAATTATGGAGAATTCTCAAGGAACTAAAAGTTGACCTACCGTTTGATCCTGCAATATCATTTCTAGGTATCTCCCCAGATGAACAAAAAGCATTTTACAACAAAGACATTTGCACCAGAATGTTTATTGCAGCCCACTTCACAATAGCCAAGTCAGGGAAACAACTTAAATGCCCATCAACCCATGAATGGATAAACAAATTGGGATACACACACACACACACACACAGACACATACACACACGCCATAGAATATTATGCAACCATAAAAAAAGAGTGAGGCTTTACATCTTTTATGTTTACCTGGGTGGAGCTGGAACATATTCTTCTTAGTAAAGTATCTCAAGAATGGGGAAAAAAGTATCCAATGTACTGAATACTATTATGAAACCAATATATAAACACTTATCTATTCATATGAATGATAAAACACAAAGATAGTCCAGGAAGAAAAAGGGGAGAGGAGGGAGAGGGGCGGGGAGGGGGGAAGCAAGTGGAAGGAGGGCATTTGGTGGGATCTCACCTAATGTACACAATGTAAGGGTACATTTCAAAACAACTAAGTGTATATTATGAATGTCTTACCACAAAAATAAGTAAGTGGGGTGATGGTTAAGTAGTTTGTTATAAGCATTCTACATTGTATATCAAATTATCACATTGTAACCCATAAATGTATACAGTGATGATTTAATAAAAAATAACTTAAAAAAAGAATGTATTTTGTAATTTTGGTGTAGAATATTCTATAAATTTCTGTCTGGTCCATTTATTTTCTGCCTTGATGATTTGTCAAGCTTTGACAGTGGGGTGTTGAGGTCCCTAGTAATTGTGATAGTGTTATTTATTTTTTGCTTAGCTCTAGTGAAATTTGCTTTAGGTATTTGAAAGCTCTTGTGTTGAGTGTGTGTGTATTTAGGATTGTTATGTCTTCTTGTTGAATTGCTCCCTTTATCATTATATGATGATCCTTTTTGTCTTTCTTTACTTTTATTGGCTTAAAGTCAATTTTATCTAATATGAGAATGACTATACCTGCTCTTTTTTGATTTCTATTTATATAGAATATTTTTCCCTTCCTTTCACATTGAATCTGTGTGCCTCCTTATGGTTTAAATGTGTTTCCTGGAGACAGAAGATACTTAAGTTGTGTTTTTTTATCCATTCAGCCAGCCTGTGTCTTTTAAGAGGAGCATTGAGGACATTAGCATTAATTGATAGCATTGATATTGAAGTGAGGGTCTCAGAAAAACTTGCCCTTTTCCCCTAGGTTGGTTTGCTGAAAAGATCAACTCACAGTTAGGGTAGATTAATAAGAGAAATGTTTATTTCCAAATACCATGCACAAGCAGGGGATCCACAAGAATGATTTCCCAAAGTTTCAGTGATAGTGGCTTTTAAAGATGCCTTTTGGAAGGGAGAGGGGAGAGAAACTGGAAAGTATACTTGCAGCAAGTAGTTGCTAAGGGGGGAGGTGGGCAGATGGAGAGAAACAGATTGATCAGTAAATTAACCTGAGAGACAGGTATTGTGCTTCAAATGACCTTAGGACCAGTTCTACTAGCATGTGATAAGGAGTCTAGCAGCCCTTTAAGATTTTAGGTAGATAGAAGAAAGTCTTCAGTTCAGAGTTTCCTGATTATGAATAGCCTTTATTTCAAAATAATCTTTATGCCAAGGAATCATATTTTGGGGTAAAATTTTCTTAGCTCCTTCATTCTCCTCATCTGGAACTTCCCTAGAAGTTTCATACATTAAAAGCTGAGTTGGTAACTGTGGAAAGAGCAGGTTAGTAATTTAGTAATAAGATCCTTGAAAAGAGATATAAGAACATAAATTAGGATGAGAATGAATAAGTAGAAAAGAAAAAATTTAAGTAACTTTCCTTATACCACATTAAATCAGTCTCCCATTTCCGGGAATAGGTTAGTAAAAGAGTTCTATCCTAGCGGTGTGGGTGCACAGAGTACTTGTTTTTTCTCTTTTCCAAAGTCCACAGTTTAATTAAAACAAGTTCCATGAGGAATTTACTCAGGCTTCAGCCGTGCATTGATCAGCCAATACCCAGTATGTGGCTGAAGCAGGGCATGTTCATCACCTCAAAAGTTACCTTGCAGGGGTTGCCTGGACCTATTTTTGCTTTTTGCAGTTCTCTTTAGCCTGTTGTGATGGATCGAGGCTATGATTTCTTTCATCTTCACTGTTGTGGGTGTGGTCTGGATGATGGCACAGGGTTCTTCGTTTGAGGGGGACTGGTTCCAATCTTTGACCTACACTTGATTCTTCAGAGAGAAAGGGTGTGCAGACATAAAAGACTACACAGAACATAGTTAATTACTCAAGTAGCGATCTTCTTTTGCTTTAGAAACAGGGCTTCTAAATGCCTGTTTAATTCAGTCTCTCCCAGTTCTTTTAGGAGTTTCTGCTAATTTGTAGAGGATTGGATGGAGCTCTGTTATACATTATTTTATAAGGGGAGTATTTTAAATTTTAAAAGGGGTACATTTAATATTCAACAAGACCAATGGCCAGGCCTGTACTCAATTAAATTTTGTTTCTTAGTGAGGGGAATGTAGAAGTATTTTCCCAGAAGTTTCTTAATTTCCTTTATTTCTTTAATTTTAAGTGCATGTTCCATGTATATAATTTTTATAATCAACCATGGATTTTTACATAGTAAGCTTTGCTATTCAGTGAGGCATGAATTGGTTAATCAATGTGACCACTGTGTATGGTACCTAAACTCTTGAGTTTTGTTCTAAAGATAACTTATTAGCCTCTTGCACCAGTATGGCAGTGTCTGCAAGTGTTCATCTGGTTTCTGTATAACTTCAGCTACCTTGCATATGTTTATGGCTTTCTGGGTCTCTTACACTGACAGGGATGAAGTCAAGTTTGGGTTCAGTGCAAGAGAATGAAACTATTTAGCAGTCATCTATAAATATCTGCAAGTTCTGGATTTCAAGGCTAAGGTTCACACAATGAGAACATTAGTATTTCTACTTACAGACTTAGCACAGGTCTTAAGATCATATTTAACTTTAAGAGTCCCTATAGAACTGATTCAAACTTCTGGATAATTCAAGTGAATATTTCTGAACATCAGTTGGGTGTGGGGCCACTTACAAGGCTGTATTACAGTCATACCATTTACTGGGAAATTCTCATTCAGGTTCCAATTTTCCTGAGGTATCTATATAGATACAGTAGATAACATTTAATACTGCATAAATTTTTCCAGTGTAGCAGACAGATGACCTTTGTTGAGCATTAAGTCTTTAGAGCAAATACAACTATTGTATATAATTTTATATTCTTCGGCCAGTCTCTTAATCCCATTTAACAGATCAGTTTAGTAAAATAGCTATGTCTCATTTTATGAGCTGGCATTATAGACAAAGCTGGAATCTAATATAGGTGGGCCACAACTTTTTCTTTTTGAATTATTTTTCTTTCTCTGATTTCTCACTTTATTGAAAACAAATTATAGTAGAAGTAATTTAATTGTTAAAATAAACTGTACTTTCAGTATACTGAGTCTGATTATTTGCATAAAGTGCAGCAAGAATAATTATTAGCCATCTAGGCCTTTCTTTCTTTTTTTCTTTCTTTCTTTTGATAAGCAAACATTTATTAAGAAAATTTAAAATTATTCAGCCATTGAAATGTTATATTAAAATATATTAACCCTTTAAAATTGGCTTTGCTGGAATATTTTTTTAATTTTTTTTTAAATTTTTGCATAAACATGTGTTTATAAGGTTTCTTTTTTTTGCCTTCACAAAATTAAAAAGACTTAAAATTTAATAACAATAACAAGGTTTACGATAAGGACTGGAAACAAAAACCTTGTAAAGAACAAACAAACATAAATACATTCAGAAAAGGAATCAGACAATTGCTACTCAAAATATTAAGCAATGATAATAATAATAATAATAATGCATAGAAAGTAACAGTCACATTGTCAAGTAAGAGTATGTCTATTAGAGAATGCTTTGATTCTGAGATTCAGTATGGAGTCATCAGTTAACTTCTTTTTCTTTAAGTCTCAAAAAATAGACAACTAATATTTATAAATAAAAGTAAAAGATAATTTCAAAAGACAGATCATGCCAAATCTTATAGACAATAGAAAAAGAAGAAAGACTTCAAAATCATTCTACTTGATCTGGGTACACCTGATATTAAAATTGAAGAAAATTTATTGTTATAAAGGAGAAATTACAAATGTATGTCACTTGTAAATGAGGATGCAATATCCTAAACAATGTATTAACAAGTTGAATTAAAAATAAATGTTTAAATAATGTACGTTTGTCAAAATTAAATCCCATTTATGTGAGAATTAGTCACTATTTTCTTTTCTTTTTTTCCTTTTCTTTTTTTTTTTCTTCTTTTCCTTTCCCTCACCCCTTTTTGCTGGAATCTTTTACAAGGAATCTTAAGTTAGACTTGAAAGCTTTTCAAGAGCCCAGGTTTCATCTGTACCATTTTATATCTGCATGCATTGGGAAAATTCCTCTTCTCTTGAGGTCACCAAGCAAATTTTGATTCCCAGACCTGTCAGAAAGCAACCTTCGTTACCATAGATCAGGAAATGTTATTGATGGGTATATGGCCAGGTTTTTCAAGGGGCTTTTTATTGGCCTTATAAAGTCAATCTTAATTCCTTAATGTAATTTGGGCACCTCTGAAAATGCTATTCCAGTCAAAGCCTTGGTAAATAACCAGTGCCTTTATCATGTCCTATAGAATAAAACAGATTCTTATTGAACTTATACAAATAACTGTATTTTCAGAAATTAAGAATACTTACAAATGGGTTTTAAATTCCAGAAGAATCAAGGAGAGAGAAAAAATAAATGTTTCAAATTCTGCCCATAAGTACATACATTACTAAAACCTACTCATAGTTCAAAAGACATAAAATGGTTTTCTTAACTTCTGGAAAACAGAATATAGAAAGAATCAGCAATGTTTTAAACAAAAAGTCATAACAATCAGCTTGGTCTTATGTAACAGATTTTTGTTTTGTTTGAAGTTGGGTTAGCAATACTTATGGACATGTGAGTTTTTTAATTAAAGTCCTGGATGTTTGTTTCTAGTCTAATGGTATTTAATCTCTAAAGTCATAGCCAGTTACAAAAACACTTTCCGAGATGAATTAAAATTATTATTAACAATATACACTAAGACCAATATTTTATAATATTGGAATGTACATATATAATCTATATAAAATTCATTACCATTTCATATTTGACAATATTTCCTATACATTTTTGATATACCAAATAAGCCTAATACATCTTTCTCAGTAGTCTTGATATTTAAAAAAGACTAAATTCAGAGTTTTGATTTTGGAAGGTTTGTCAAATATCAAAGGCTTAAAGTATTGTTCAAATAAGATTACAAGTTAAAAAATTCTACAGGCAATACTGGATAGTTAACTGGATCACATGCAAATTCTTTCACAAATTTCCTTTTATGAACTTTATCCAATTCTGCACAGACAATTCATAAACATCCTGAACTTTCTGGATTGCTCTGCCTATCACTTTCTTAAATAACTGTTCTGTTTCAGGACAAAATTTATCATACAAGATTCTTTCTTATACAATGCCATTTCCTTTTTTTTCTAAGTTTTTTTATTCTTAAAAACGACTTTTCACAAAACAGGATCACAGTTTGCTATGAACTTAATTATTCACTTGGCTAAACTGATAATTAGAGGGTTTAAAAGGCAGGAGTCTTATTCTTTGACAAAGACTCAGTTTCCCAGACAATTTAAACAACCAAATTATTACATTTTACAAATGAGAGATATTTTATGGAATATAACATTGATACAGGATTTTCCTACTCAGGGCTAGACAGGGAACCCCCATTTCTCAGGCTTAGGTGAGCTCAGAAATCAGACTCCCATCTCCATGCACAAACATGCTACACTCTGTAGGTCTCACCCTTTGAGTTCTAGCAAGGTCTTGAACAAAGCAGCCTGAAACATTTTCAATGGCTGTACTCTGAGTAGGGAGCACACGTCCTAATCCCCTCCCTAGACAAAAACTGCAAAAACTTAATAACCTTGCCCATGGGGAGGGACTGCATTTATTCATTTGTTAAAACATTCAGCTTGTAAAGGTGGTTTTCCATTTACCAAGTCCTGTCCAAAATATTTCTTAGAGCCAATTATATGCTTCTAGACAAAGGGATCATGCAGGAGACCTCCAACTTGGTCTCCTGAAGTTGGGTTAGCAATTTCCCTGCCAGAAGCTCTGGTGCTCTCCACTCTCTGTATGCCCCTCTGTTCAACAAAATCTCACTTTATTACAGATCTGTGGCCTCTAGGTTCACTTCTCAAATCTCCGAGACCAAGGACCCAACTAACAAGAAATTTTAGTAACAACATGACTTTTAAGGTTTTAAGTTACCAAAAATGTTTTGAAACCACAACAGGCATTATTTTTTGACATCTTTTCATTTGTCCCCCTAAGTTTCACATGGCCATGTGGCATTAAAGATAGATGCAAAGGACAGGACCTGTGTTTTTAATTCATTTATCAGGCGCAGAGTTTAAGGCAGAAAGTAGGAAACTAGAACATCCAGTTTTTCTTAGAATAGTCAGGGGCAAAGTTGGAGTAGAGAAGTGACTATGTGTGTTAGACTGCCTTGCTGACCTAAGTATGGGAGGCACATGCTGTTAGGCATCTTGGAATTTGGAGGCTGACAATCAAGAACATAAATTCACAGTTGAATTTAGCAAATTTGGAAATATTATAGAGGTGGCAGTTTTATAATCTTGGAACATTTGAACTTTAATAACAGGTTTAAAACTAATTTTATCTTAAAGGATACAACAATCGCCTGAACACCTGAACAATGAGGCATTTGAGTTTTTTCTGATCATACAAAGTTCTCAATCTCTCTGGAGGTATAGATACCACATAGTCTCTTGTATCTTTTCTTAAAATGTTTAAAGTACAGTTCCCAATGGGGTGGGCTTCCCTATGTGTTTCTCATTTCTTTTTTCCTCAGACAAACTACAAATATGTTACAAATGGGATAAAAACAATAGGGTCATAGATATGGCAAAACAAGAATAGGGACAGGGGTCATTCTCACCAGGGGCCATTCACACCATCGTTTCACCTTATGAAGGGAGGGAGCCAGGCCACTGCCTATTGTCTAAAACAGCAGTTCTCAACCTGTGGGTCATGACTCCTTTGTAACAATGAAAATGCATGGTGACATTAGGAAGATTGAGAACCACTGGTCTAAAAGATTTTTCTGGGGGATCAGGGACAGATAATTGAGGATAGAGAGGAGTATAAGTTGGAAGGGGGTTTAAGGTGGAGACAGATTTTAACTTTTGCTCTAATTCAGATTTTTGCTCCTCAGTTTTTTTAGGGAGTTTTTAAGGCTAGCCACAACACTGATATTTGTTTTTCTTTCAATTTGATCTTCCCATAATATAAATAAGGTAATTGCTTAAGATGAGAGCTCTCTAAAATTTTCTTTAGATTAAGGAGTTTTCTAGTTTAAAGAAGCCATCTTCTGGCCACTTAATTACAGTGGTATATTTGTTTTAAAAGCAACTCTATTCATTGACTGTTTATAAGATCCAATGCCTCTTCATAGAAAAGGCCATTTCCAAGATTCCCAAAATTTCATGCTCAGAAATAGATTAATGTTAGAATAGACAATGACAAAAGACTCACTCCTCAGAGCTTGACAAGTTCAGCACACACAGTGTGCTGCTTAGAATCTCACATGTCTAGGACTCCCAGTCTTTCCAGACTGGCCACCTGACATGTTCCCAATAAAAAACTCCCTCTGGATGATGGAGACTGAGGAGAGAGTTCCCACTTAGTCACAAAGTCAAACTTAGAGACATAGAACAGAACAAGAGGGAAAGCTTATATGGTTTTTGTTTCCGGGACCCACAAGAAAGTTTATCTTAAAAGACACAGGACCAGCAGGAACCACTGCTGGTATTTGGGGTCAGGCTGGAGGGGAGTGGCTAGGTCCCAGTTCCACCCTATGCTAACCCTCTTTAGACAAAACAACACAGAAAGACAAGTGACAAAAAAAGAAAAAAAACAAGTAATAACAATAACAATAAAAGTTATTTCTGAGAGAAGATGGAATCAAACAACATGAATATTTATACACCACGAAGTACCTAAAAATATACCTATACTAGAATCACTTACATGACTAGTCACCAACAAAAACGTTTCTCTTATTAATCTTAAATCTGGAAAGAACAAAGATCTTTTACCATCTGCTCAACTAGAGCCCACAGAGAGGAAGGCTGGGAGACTGACTGGTAAGTAAAATATCTCATCACGTGCTGGCTGGTGTTGGGGTTCCAATCCTCCCATTGCGGCTTTCAGGATAACAGACAGGTTTGGGGGATACTGCCGACTACACAAACTGAAGGGGGCGGTCTCAGGGAAACTTGCCCTTTCCCCTAGGTTGGTTCACTGAAAAGATCAACTCACAGTTATGGTAGATGAATAAGAAAAAGGTTTGTTTCCAAATGCCATGCACATGGGGGAAACCATGAGAATGATTTCCCAAAGTTTCAGTGATAGTGGCTTTTAAAGATGCCTTTTAGAAGGGTTGGGGATGGGGTGGTGGGGAGAAAACCTGCAAAGAATATTTGCAGCTAAGGGGGGGATGGATAGATGGAGGGAAATAGATTTATTAGCAAATTAACCTAAGAGACAGGTATTGTGCTTCAAATGACCTTAGGACCAGGTCTATTAGCATCTGATAAGTAGTTTAGCAGCCCTTTAAGATTTTAGGTAGATAGAGGAAAGTCTTTGTTTAGTGTTTCCTGATTATGAATAGCCTTTAATTCAAAATAATCTTTATTTCAAGGAATCATATTTTGGGGTGAAATTTTCTTAGCTCCTTCAATATATGGGATGTTGATTTGTTCATCTTGTTTGGTAGTATCTTACTGCTTTGTTTTACCTCTTGTTCTTTTATTGCTTTATGAGTGTTGTGAGTTTGGGGTTTGGGGAGTGATTTTACACTGGTGTTTATCTGTTGTGCTTATGTGTGTATAATGCTGTTCTGAGTATATCGTGCAAGGCAGGTCTGGTCATGGCAAATGCCCTTCATGTTTGCTTGTCTGGCAAAAACTTAATTTCCCCATTGGTTGTCAAACTTAGTTTTGCAGGATACAAAATTCAAGGCAGGCAGGTCTCTTAATTTCATTGAAGTTGGGGCCCCAATCCCTTCTGGTTGTATGGTTTCTGCTGAACAGTCTGCAGTTAGCCAGTTGGGTTTTGCTTTATAGGTTATTTGATACTTTCTTTTTGCTGCTTGCAGAGTTTTCTCCTTCTTTTTGACTTTGGCTAGATTGATTACTATGTGTTTGGAGGTTGGCCTATTTGCTATGAATATCCCAAGTGTTTGATGTACATCTTGTATCTGTATGTCTGAATTTCTTGTGATGCTGGGGAAATTTATCTCAATACTTTCCTTATATAGGTTTTCTTCGATTTTAGCTTTCTTCTTGCCCCTCAGGGATACCTATAATTCAAATGTTAATTCAATTCACACAGTCCTATATCTTTCTCATGAGTTTCTCAGACTTTTTTATACTCTTCTCTGTCATGAATGACTGTGCCATCTTGAGAGCTTTGTCTTCAAGTTCTGAGATTCTTTCTTCTCCTTGATTGAGCCTGTTAGTAAAGCTTTCTGCTGTGTTTTAAAATTCTCTAAATAACTCCTTCATTTCTTTATGTTCTACTATTTCCTTTTTATGTTGTCCAGCTATCTAGTGATGTTTTTATTGATTTCCTAATTATTTTGGCTTCTTTTAGCTGGTTTTCAACTTTCTCTTCAATTTCATCTTATTTGCCATCCATATTCTGAATTCCATTTCTGTCATCTCAGCAAATTTCTTGTGAGTAGAGTCCACTACTGTAGCTCCACTGTGTCCCTTGGGGGTATCAAACATTTTTGTTTTTGCATATTTCCAGGCTTCTGCTGGTTTTTTCTTATCTGGTTCCTCTTCTCTCAGGTTTGGGTTAATAGGATTTCAGGGAACCTATTCTCCTTTGCTGGGGATTCTCTCAAACCAAGTACAGGAGTGATGGATGCTTAGGGCTGAGGTGTCCTGAGTGAATTATTGGAACTTGGGGAGGTTCTGCTGGCCCAGCAGTAGTGGCAGGGCCTCAGTGGTTGGGTCTTGGGGACCAGGGAGAACTCTGGATTCTTAGGGGTGGAGTCTATATAGGTCCAGTGGGAGCCCTGGATCTACAGAGGCAGAGCCTCAGTCTCAGGCACAGCAAGAGCTTCAAAACTGGCTCTCGATATTGGGGGAGTGGCGGGGGGCAGAGCTACTCATATGGTGAGCTTGTCTGCCTTGTGGAGCCTGCTGATGCCCAGTTATGTAGGCAGGTTCTGCATAGGTTAGCAGGAGCTGCCAGTCAGCCAAGTGTTTCTCTCACACAAGGAAACACTGAGGCAATATCCTCAGGCCTCCTATGCGATGACTGTGGCATCTGGGCTCCTCTGTTCAGCTCCAATGCTGGAGAGGAGGCTTACTTGGCACCAAGTCACAGGGAATGAATGATACAGGGGAATATCTGTTCCCTCCCTAGGCCAGCCAGGGTAATGAAAAAGCTACTGCTAGAAACTTGGGTCCTCAGCAGACCTGGCTTCATGTGCTAGAGCAATCAGAATTACATTGATTACAGAAACCTTGAATTGGCAAGCACCAGATCTCTCCTACATACTTGTTCTCTGGTGGAATGTCCCTGCACAGACTCTGAGCAGCTCCCCAATTAGCCCAGAGATCTGCAGTGGAAGAGGGAGATTCCTCACAAATAAAGCTGCCTGTAACTTTTGTTTCTCACTTAAAAAGCATTTTCCCTCCAGTTTGCTTCTATCCTGCTGTCTTCACCTCTTCTCAGCAGTGTGAATTGTACTGGGACCCCCATCTTAATTCTGAGATTGTGTATGATGCTTGTGAGTAACAATCATCCACACAATTTTTGATGGAATTGGTAGGTGCTATAATGAGCTATAGAGTAGTTCTTGTCAGTGGTTTATACTTGCAGGAAAGAGTCAACTGCAGAGATGTTCTATTATTCCTTTAATAAACTCTAGTCCCTCAGGAGGAGCACTTGAATGCCCCAAGCTTTGGGATGGTCCCTGTGCCTCCCAAGGCGTTGCTTGTTTACTCCAGTACAGCAGAGGTGGATGAAGGAGTGAGGCTGGGTGTGGTTAGGTTGGGTGAGCCTGGACTGCTTTGCAAAGCCTTGATGGGACTTAAATGTTGTTTTCCTGGCTGCTAGGCAGAGCCTCTGGGAAGAGGATCAAGGCCAGTTCTCCAAACTGGGATAACCACTTGGGAAGAACGGGTCATAATTTCCAGATTAGCTAACAGCGGCACCTGTGGCTCAGTGGGTAAGGCGCCAGCCCCATATACTGAGGGTGGCAGGTTCAAACCCAGCCCCGGCTAAACTGCAACAAATAGCCGGGCATTGTGGCGGGCGCCTGTAGTCCCAGCTACTTGAAAGGCTGAGGCAAGAGAATTGCCTAAACCCAGGAGTTGGAGATTGCTGTGAGCTGTGATGGCATAGCACACTACCAAGGGTGATAAAGTGAAACTCTGTCTCTAAAAAAAAAAAAAAATCCAGATTATCTGTGAGAAGTGAGCTCTGTACTTCTTGCACCCTGTCCTCTGGTGTCTGGTGATAATCAGGCGACTGAAGGCATCATACTCGGTTGCTGTAGAGCTGTTGGCTGGGATCTTCCCTGCTGGGGAACATTCCATAGTTCAAAAGCATGACTTTGAATCTGTACAGAGTCCCAAGGTCATTTTCCCAGCTCTCAGGGAAAGCCACTAATATGTGGATCAAAACAGGCTCTCCAAACTGGGAAGGCTGCTTGTGAGGAAGAGACTGCAATTTTCCTAGTGGCTATCAGAAGTGAGCTCTACCCTTCTTGTGTTACCCCTGCCCTCTGGTGCCCATTTACAAAGGGGTACCCCAACTGTGCCACACCTGGTTGCTATGGCATCAGGGTCTGGGATCTTACCTGCTGAAGAACCCACCATAGACCAACAACATAGCTTTCCTGCAGGGAAATGGACACCCCACCCCCAGATCACTGAGTTCGGATCCCCACTGTATTCATCCATCAATAATGCCCACGTGGGCTGCCTCACATTCGTATTCCAGCTCCCAAATGTCCCCAATGTCTCCTAACAATCTACTTTAATCTGGGCACTGGATCCAGCCTGTATATCTGACCCTCTGATGTGCCGGTCTGGGAAATGCTGGTGGTCAGGTAACTCCCAGATTGGGCACCCCATGTCCATTGCATATCTTCAAGAGAAAAGGCATAGACCCCGCTCTTTGCAGAAACTTCAGACTGGAGGATGTACCAGCTGAGGAAAGGCCGCTGCTCACCATATTCTGGAATCAAACTTCTCTCCCTGCTGCAGTGAAGGAGAGACAGGATAAGACTCTGAGTGAAAGCAAGCTCTGGCCTCTGGGGTCACTCTTCTTGGAGGGAAACCCTGTACAAAATGTCCAAGATCTGGGATCACACAGTTTTGTGGTTGCCACAGCGCTTGGGCTTGTGGGGGTGGAAAAGCCTCCAAGTAACTTGGTAGCCCACCGATCACTGAAGGAGTGCTGGAAGGAGAAAGGGATGGTCCCTTACCCCTTGACTGGGCTCTGAGCCTCTCTTGTTTTGATCCTCACCAATATCTTTTAAACCTTTTCCTCTTCCTTCTCTGCTTCATAAGTTTCCTCTGTGAGGCCCCCCCACCAGTAGGCTCTAGCTCTTCTTCCTCTGACCTCCACCTAAGCTGTGACTTTTCTCCCCTCTCCTTTATCTAAAACCCTTCCTTCCCTTTAGGATGGTCTGGTAAGCAATACCTCTACTCAGCCATTTTGCCTCCCATCTATATTTTCTTCTAGAAGATTAATAGTTTTAGGTGACACATTCATCAAAATTGATTAGCCCAAGTTTACCTTCTGGCAACTGAAGGAGGAGTGTGTGGAAATTTTAGTTTAACTAACTGTTGCTTACATATTGATGATGAAGGACAAATAATTAAAGAAATAACTAAGAAAATGACTAAAATAGCTCATGTACCCGTACAAGTGTGATATGAGATTAACCCAGATTCTTTATTTAATGGATAGTTTTCTAAAACTAAAGGAATTTAAAACTATGATTATAAGTTTTCCTTTTATAATCAGAGGATGTTCACTTTTGCCTTGCCTATTACCTATCTTTGTTCAATTTCTCAAAAGCATAGTCTCTACAATTGTGATAAAAGAAAACACAGGCAAAAGGTTCATGGCTACATGTCATCATCAAGTAGCCATAGATACGGATGATGACTCATGGGGCCTCAAAGTGGGGAATGAGGAAGGAGAAATAAATCGTATACTTCCTGGTGGTCCTGAGAATGCAGCAGAATAGCTAGCTGCAGAAGAACTCAGCCTTCAAAGATAAGAAAGAACTTTAAGAGGTACACTAAATAGGATAACCTCGAAAGAGATTATGTAACAAATAATATCACTCTGGTTTCTTGAGAAAGATAATCATTCACTTTTTATGAATTTTTTGCCTGCTAGCTAAAAATTTCCCATGACCTAACATCTGTAACTGTAACTCTGTGTATGTCTAGCTAGAATAGTATAAAAAGAACTTTGTGGGAATGACTCTGGGGGCTTAGTGCTTTAAGGTTCGTGGCCTCCTGAGTTCCCTGCCAGCTAATAAAATTCCTTCCCCTGTAAGAGTCCGCTGGTTTTGATTCACTGTTCCTAAGACACCTAGATCCTGGTATGAAATTTCTGCCAATATAATTATGAAGTGTTAGAAATTAGCAGCAATTAGTTCTTATCATGTAAAAAAAAAAAATCCAAGTTTTCTTCAGTGAAACCAACTCACACCCAGACACTGATAACCATTTGCCAAAATAGTCTAACTACCTTTTGCACCAGAGATTATGAACCTTCTCAGATGATTGAAGCTATTATTGGCAATAGATACTTGAGAAGAGCATATGACTCAGAGGAAGCACTAGGAAATAGGGCAACGGGGTGGCACCTGTGGCTTAAAGGAGTAGGGCACCAACCCCATATGCCAGAGGTGGCAGGTTCAAACCCAGCCCTGGCCAAAAACTGCAAAAAAAAAAAAAAAAAAAAAAACCAAAAAAAACGTAAATAGGGCAAGGAGGATCCTCACAAGACAATGATGGCTACTCCACCTGAAGGAAGGACAAAGCCTAGTAAACATATTCATTTCTCATGTAAAACCATGTTTTCTCACTTGACTTTAGAATGAATTCTGTTTTTAAATGTGTACAATTCTTATTTTACCCAAATTTTTAGAAGAATTGACACATGAAAGTATAAATCCATGTCTTTCCCAAATCAGAATTGAAAGTATGACTTAAAGTCCTGAGGCCAGATTTCTTGACCTGATTTTGTCAGAACACCTGGACCTTAGCTTTCACATCTATAAAGCAAAAGAAACACATTATGCCATTACTGTTTTAATAGAAAATTTTAATCAGAAGAGAAAATATGAAAACTACAGACTATTGGACAAAACAAACTCAGACACGTAAACAAATCCCCAAATGGTAAATAATATTCTATAACCATGGCCACTATCATCATTTGGGCTCTTCTTGCTATGCTTAACAATTTTCACAGCCATATCACGTTACAGAAAATGTATGACTGCTTTCCCATTCAACCATTTTCCCATGGCACTAGAAAACCGTTAACAACTCTTCTAGTTCTATGATTTCCAGGTATGTTTGGTTTCTTATAGGTTTCTTTGGTTACTTTCTCTCATGGATAAAGGCTATCAACTACCATGGTGAATACTATTTTATTGTTTATGAATAAACAACTCAATAAAACATTAGTCATGGAAACTCAATGTAACAACTGTACCAGTAAATTATTATAGTCATAGAAGAAATCATTATAATCTTTTATTAACATTTGTTGTTCTTTTATTGGATTATAGTCCCAAAGCAAAATAAGCAAAGTAAATTGAAGGGGTGATGTTGCCATGTTCTCCCCTAGGAAAAAAACAGTCTGGTGTTTGAAAGCAGTCTTGTGAAAGATGTTGGCTTTCACAAAAAAAAAAAAAAAAAAAAAAAAATCACTAGAAATGAACAAATGCAAAGTTTTTCAAATCTACAAGTCCTTCTCAATTAAGCATCTTAGAGTATCCACTTTTACCACTTTGTAAATTAATGAAACACTATGTGGAAAAGAATAAAGATGGCTGTCTTTGAAGATGAATTATGGCAGGCTTTATGTGCCAATAAGACAGTATTGAGAGACCAATAAAACAGTGTTGGAAGTGTGGAGATTGCCCAAATATGGAATGTACTACATACATGGCATTGGCCATAGGAAAGGGGCATGTCAGGAAAACCAAGACATTGTTGTTGCCTGCAGGAATTTAACATCTGTGTAGGGGCTGGTGAGGATGGTACAGGGACTTAAGGTGTCACTTACAGGTGATGTGCAAAGGGCTAAGGGTTCTAGTGGAGGGCTATCTGAAGTGTGACAAGAATTTCTTTCTTCTGTTGACCTAAAGTAATGTTCCAATGGATTATTCCATCCAAGGAAGGAGTCCTTGCACTGAGCAGTGTCACATAACAACACAAAACACACAGTAGGCTTTTCCATTATATTTAGTAGAAATCTGGAGTGAAATCCAAACATAACTGAAAATGGGTATGCCTTTTGCCAAATGGGGAAAGGAACAGCCTTAAAGTTGGTTTTATAAAGAACAAAAACAAACACAAAATAGGCAAAGATGTGGAATTACACCTGCCAGGGGACACAGTTTCACAGATTTCAATATTACAAAGGTAAACCATTTCAAAGTTTTCAGGATTAGGTCTCAGAGAGGTAATTAGAAGGACCTTCCCATGAAAGAGATCAGAAGGAGCATGCCTAACAGAAGCAGTTAATTTCTGGATTATTATCACTTAAGGTATTCTCCTTAATGAAGTCTGTAGATCCTTAGAAACATAAAGGATATCATTGCCTTCCTAGCAACTTTTGGCTCTAAATGGCCTGGGAAACCAATATATGCATCTAGGTAGTACCAAATGTCAGGATGAAAGCCTAGCAAATCTGCAACCATCACCTGGATGATTCTAAGTATCTGGATGGTTGATAATAATTTATTTAGTTTGGTGCCAACACTATTACCTCAGAGCAACATATTTTTACTCCTCAGGTAGCACTCCAATGCTCACATTTATCCCTCTATATTTTAAGTATCTGTTCACTGGTGTGTCTCCCCACTGGGTCTAATTTTGGAGTGAGAGACACTATATCTCTCTTGTTCACCATTGTTTTCATAGTGTCCAGCACATGCCTGGAATGTTACTGCACACTTAATAAATACAAGATGAATGAACAAACAGCAGGATAACTTGGGGTGGGCCATCAAAGTGCAAAGCATGCTCTGGTGCAGGCAGCAGAGAGAGAGCTGTACCAAAGGTCAGGCAGTCCCTTAGAGCTTTGCCTAAGTGGGTAGCGCAATGGCTTCAGCTACACCAGTGTCCAAGGACTTGTCTTTTGTCAGGAACAAAAATGGTCAGGATTGGGGCTAGAGACGCCTACTTGATATCCTGATAATTACTTCATTATTCAAATGCGGGCCTTAAAGTCCATCTGGTATGACACTCACATGTTAAAGAAGCTGTGGTGCATATGGGGGCAGCTGTTTTTCTGAAGGCACAAGCCAGCAGGTCAAACTTTCATATTCATATTTCCAGACATCCTGCTTTGCGTTTTTTTCCCTCTACAATCAGTTGCTTCTCCTAAGAGTTCTGAAATTTAACAGGCCAGGATTTCAGTGAAAGTTCCACAAAAGAAGTTATCTGTGTACCATTGGCAGGCCACTTCGTCCTTTTTGAACCTCATTTTCCTCATTGGAAAAACTGACCTTATAACACATGACTCCAAGGGACGTGAGCCTTAGAGTTCACAAAAAGTGCCTAGCAAGGGGCCAGGATCATCATGATTCCCGACCTTTAACTACTTTCCCCTTCTCCCAGGCATATGAATTCATTTGGGACAAGTAAAGCTGAACAGAGTGTTCTTAGTGGTTGGCAAGAGCCAGCTATGTGGAGGGGCCCGCTGCACAGACCCTTCTTATCCCGCAGAAGGTGAGCTTGGTGCACAACCCTACATCAATATGGTCTTGCTCTGAAGAGCCTCTCCTCTCTACTCACTCCTAACATCCCCAAGGAAATGCTGCCTTCAAAACTCAGGCTTTCTAATTTATTTAGCAAAACGAATGAAAGAACCTTTTGGGTAATAAAGCAATTCCTTTTTAGCTCCACGTGTTTACTTTTCCATAAACTCCCAAGATGTCTTACATGTGAGCTGTTAATCACACCATCTGTTCGTGCAGTACTTCAGTAAATGATTCGATTCATACTTTTCTTCTAAAAGACTCTCTTTAAGGAACAGTGTTTATGTCTCTGTTATCCTTCATTTGGCAATGTAGCATGAGAAGAGCTATTTTAACTCTGCTATCATTGTAAACACGTGTTGAATTTCCCATTTCGTAACTACAGAAAACAGGAAAACTTCTCTGCCTCTATTCCACTGGACTTCTGGCTTAAGATAAGGGGTGGAAGTATACCTGGACAGAGAATCTATTTCCTTATATTTCCTTTGATATTTTTAATTTTGTGACAATGAGTAGCTTCTAGGTAAATGAATATTTGGGCTAACCAAAGGGGAATAGAGTGTTCTTAGTGGTTGAAAAGATTCGACTTAGCTGAGGGGCCTGACTGCTCAAACTGATCTAATCATTCAGAAGACAAAGTCACTGATTGGAGGGGTTTCCAGGAAGAGCCTGGGTCCCTATAGCAAGCCCAGGCCCAAATCATGGGTGATACTATGCCTGGAGAGGAGACAAAAGGATTTGAGGCTTTTAGGAAACAGGGATAGTAGAGTAGAGGTGGGCTTTTTATTACTCAAAGATGTTCTGTGGACCTCTGAGGTTTCCATATCTATGTGAATGTCTGGGGAAGTTCAGACAGCAGCACAGGTATGCCATAGTCCTCACTCAGATAGATGATACTCTTCCTGCTTCCCAAGACCTTTAATCACTTGATAAGTGCTGCATTGTAAAGTCACCTGCAAAGTGTAAAGGTTGCACAAAGGAGGAATATGTAAGTAAACCTGCGTGTGGGGACGATGAAGGAGGGATTGACTCCATAGGCCTTTTAAAGGTCTTCTAAGATATGGACTTAGCCCATGTGCATGTTTTACATCTTACTAATCTGTCC
The DNA here is from genome assembly GCF_027406575.1 of Nycticebus coucang. Taxonomy (NCBI): domain Eukaryota; kingdom Metazoa; phylum Chordata; class Mammalia; order Primates; family Lorisidae; genus Nycticebus; species Nycticebus coucang. Next base: position 159,400,163 of record NC_069804.1, on the reverse strand, counting down.
ATACAAACTTATTGCTGTTCCCATAAACACCCTTATTCCTTTCCGACTCTGCGCAGGATTGATGCAGTGTCTAAAATGCAAGTGGTTCTTTTTTTTTTTTTTAACTTTTTATTGTTGGGAATTCATTGAGGGTACAATAAGCCAGGTTACACTGATTGCATTTGTTAGGTAAAGTCCCTCTATGCAAGTGGTTCTTAACTAGGAGTGAACTCTTCTCCAACCCTGTAAACCCAGCAACAATGTCTTTTTCAGTGTGAACTTTCTTCAGCCACCCTTTATCACTGGGCCTAGAGATTCAATGCCTCCTTCAGCAGTGGGCAAATACCAACCCAGCAAATGCGTTTGCCTTGCGTCCCCATCAGGGAAATGAGAAGTCTGCCTTTGTGGTAACAGGAGAAACTGCTTTACTTTCTTCATCCTCACATCAGTGCTATGTCAAATCCTTTGCTCTCCGTCACAAGATAGTCTTAGAGGAATCATAATCATCTTGATCACACAGGTCATTGCACAATCCTCTTACAGTGATGACATGGTGCTAACTGGAGCTGATGAACAGAAAACAGAAGGCACTTTAAAAACTTTGGTAAGATATTTGCATGCCAGACCATAAAAGATAGTCCTCATTGGATGGTGCCTGTGGCTCAAAAGGAGTAAGGCACCAGCCCCATATGCTGGAGGTGATGGATTCAAACCCAGCCCCAGCCAAAAACAAAAAACGATAGTCCTCATTAAATTCTGTGGCCTGTCTCATTAGTGAAGTTATTAGGAGTACAGTGGTCTGAAACTAAGTTGTTACACCTTTGTATCACTCACAACTGAGAAGAGACTACATATAATTGGTAGAATTTGAATTTTGGAGAGAGCAACCACCACATCCTGCTCCAATCCATTTGCCAGGTGATCTATAATATTGTCATTTTTTAGTGGAACCATGTCATGAATATGTCCTCCTTGTTTTGTTTATGAATAAATTTGTGTGTATATGCATATATTAAATAAATATCTGTGTTATCTCTCTTATTCTATTATCATTAGCATATGATGTATTGCCTTTATTTCAGTATTTAAGTATTGCGAATTTTACTTAAATAATAGAATTTAAGTTACAGGATATCAGGAGAAGAATAAACATCACTTAGTACTTTCCCTCCTCTTTTGAGGAAGGTATTAACATGTATTGCAGGATAGTTGTATCATGTCAGGTGGAATTATGACCTGGTTGCTTTCATTATTTGGACATTAAGTATAATTTCAGGAGATGTGTATGGGTGCCAAGTTGACAAAGGGTGGACTTGTGATGGCTTGTTTTCTGTATCAACTTGACTAAGCTAAGGAATGCTCAGATAGCTGGTAAAACATTATTTTTTAATGTGTCTATGAGGATGTTTCCAGAAAAGATTAGCATTTGAATTGGTATACTGAGTAAAGAAGATTCACCCTCACCAATGTGGGCCAGCATCATCAAATCCATTGAGGGTCTGAATAAAATAAAAAGGTGGAGGAAGTATGATTCTCTCTTTTGTATCTGGAACATTCATCTTCTCCTACCCTTCTTGGACATCAGAGCTATTGGTCCTGGGGCCTTGAAACTCTGAGACTTACACTAGTGTCCCCTGCCCCCCAGGGTCTTGGGTGCTTGGCCTTGGATTTAGACATACATCATTGGGTCTCCTGGTTCTCAGGGTTTTCAACTGACAAATTGCAGCACTGCCTTTCCTGGGTACTGTGGGATTTCTCAGCCTCCATAATCATATGAGCCAACTCTTACAATCAATCTTTTTTTTTTTTTTATTGTTGGGGATTCATTGACAGTACAATAAGCCAGGTTACATTGATTGCGATTGTTAGGCAAAAGTCCCTCTTGCAATCATGTCTTGCCCCCATAAAGTGTGACACACACCAAGGCCCCCCCACACACACACACACCCTATTGGTCCTGCCACTTTCTCTGTAGAACCCTGACTATTAAAAGCCAGAGGGGAGAAAAGGCTCTGCATTAGGTCCTGACTATTAAAAGCCAGAGGGGAGAAAAGGCTCTGCATCAGGTTCAGACTGTGATTAAAAGCATCCCTACCACTTGACTTTTATGATGCAACAGACCCAAGGGTATTAGAAGTGTCAAAGTGTCTGTGGCAGACAGAAATGCTCTATGTAGCCTCTGGCAAACCCCAGTTGGAGAATTACTGCATAGACCCCTAGGGGTTTTGAGCAAGTCTTGCTTTCCTTTGCCAACAAGTGTTAGAAAAGTAACTCCTGCTGTGCCCTAGTAGAGGCTGAATATCAGATTATGAAATACCAAATAACTAGTTAACCTGAATTTCTCATTATGAAGTGGGTGTTATTAATCTATCAAATCATAACATTGGATTCACATAGCAGTATTCTGTTATAAATGGAAACGACACATAGGAACAGAGCTTTATAAGCATGAATGTCATTAGTAAGCTACATAAAAAGATGGCTCAAACTTCTATTGTAAATGCTTCCCTGCTTTTCCTTTGGCCCTGATGGAGATGTTCCTATGACCAGGTAACAGGGGAAGGAAAGAAATGAAATGAGTTAACATGCAGATCTGCATGGCATGCCGGACCCAGCCAGATGTGGATGGATGGTATATTACAGCCTCATTTAGCGTTAACCCAGAATTGCAGTACCAAGATAATATCACTGGTCAGGACTCCAAGTGTCCACTTGATGGAGAAAGGGACTAAAATATGAATTTATTCATGAAAACTGACTAATAGCTTGATCAACTGGCTTAGGGGCTTAGAACAATACTAGTGACTAGGAAGAATGGAGATGAGGTTTGTAGATGGAACTTTCTGAGAAGGCATGGATTATAAGATATTTATGTTCCATGTAAATGTCCATCAGAATCTATCAACTTTAGAGAAGATTGCCAATACTCAGGTGGATAACATGTGATAGATCGCAAAATGGCTACACATTCTTTCTGTTCCTAAATGTAGCAATTTGACTGTGCCACTCTTCCCATTGAGAGGCAGAGTCTATTACTCCACTCTTTTGTTTGGGTTTTGACCATGTTACTTGCTTTGGCTAATGGTGCTTTAACAAATGTGATACATTGACAATGCTTATGCATTGATGAGTCTCTTTCTCGTTGAGTTTAAAAGTCTGAGACTATTTTTATTTGAATGATCATGAAATAATCTACTGAAGAGGCCATGTAGGGGAGAAATGAGGTACTTCAGTGGGAAACCTAGCAATTACTGGTTATCTGAGTGAGGCCTTCTAAAACCAGAGATCAGCTAAGGTAGCCCTGACCAGAAGAATCACTTAAGCAGCCCACAAAATTATGAGAAATAATAAATATTTGTTATTTTAAGCCATAACAAAGAAACTATTTTGGATAATTGTATGCAAATAAAATGGAAAATTCTGGAGAATTTTTGGAACAATTCAACTTTATTCAACTGACTCCAGAAGAGAGATAAAAATCTAGGAGGCCAATTATAAAAAAAATTAAATAAATATGGATAAGGATTTCCCTCCAAAAAATGGCACCGGACGAAGAAGATTTCACGGGAGAATTCTACAAAACTTTCATAAATATTATTATTTCAATGAGACTTAATTTTAGAGCATAGGAAAAGAAACAAAGCTTTCAGAATCATTTTATAAACTTCTTGTGTTTTTATCATTGCATCAAAAATATTGCAAATAGTACAAAAAATTTATTGTACAGGATCATGCATTGCATTTAGTTGTCATGTTTCTTGTTCTTCTTTAATCTGAAAGAGTTCCTCAGTGTTTGTCTTTTGTGACCTTCACATTTTTAAGAATAAAGGTCAGTTATAGTTCAGATTAGCCTTTCAATTTGAGTTCATGTAACAATACCTGATAATTAGATTCAGGTTATCCATTTTTCAGGGCAGAAATACCACGGAAGTTATTTTGTCCTTCTTATTGTATAACAGCAGGAGGTACATGATACTCTTTTGTTCCAATACTAATGATGTTAACATTGAACACTAAGGTTATATTGGTGCATGTCTGTTTTCTGCACTGTAATGTTATGACCATATTTTCTCCTTTGTATTATTTCCCCCTTGTATGGTAGGCATTTTATTAGTAGATGCCATGGGACTGTGTAAATATCTTGTTTCTCACAAAATTTCCTCCTAACACTTCTAACAACACTTTCATTTTAGTAAACACAATAGTTTTTTAAAAACTCTTTAAAAAAAATTTTTTTTGAGACAGAGTGTCACTATGGGTAGAGTACCGTGATGTCACAGCTCACAGCAATCTCAAACTCTTGGGTTTAAGAGCCTCTCTCGCCTCAGCCTCACAAGTAGCTGGGACTACAGGTGCCCGCCACAATGCCTGGCTATTTTTGTTGTTGTTGTTGTAGTAGATGTCATTGTTGTTTGGCAGGCCCGCACTGTGTTCCAACCTGCCAGCCCCAGTGTATGTGGCTGGTGCCCTAGCCTCTGAGCTACAGGCATGGAGCCAAGGATTTTAAAAAACTCTTATAAGCTAATTTCAGGTCTACTAAAGAGTTGACAGTATAGTACAGAAAATTTCCTTATACCTTTCACCAAGATTACCAATAGGTTATTTTATTACATTTGCTTTATCATTCTCTCCGTATGTTGTTCTATGTGTATTTGTGTACGTGTATGTGTAATGTTTTTCTGATCCATTAAAAATAAGTTGCAGGCACAATATTTATATTCTCTTTCAAAACTAAAGCACAATTACAAAAACCAAGAAATAACATTAACACAGTACTATTCACTTATCTATAGATCTTATTCAAATTTAAATAATTATCTCAATAATGTCCTTTTTCTGAGACATGGACTCAACTTTGTTGCCCATTGTAGAGTGAAGTGACATGATCAAAACTCACTGCAACCCAGGTCCTTTGCTCAAGCAACCCTCCTGCCTCAGCCTTCCAAGTAGATGGGACGGCAGATGCTCACCACCATGACTGGCTAATTTTTCCATTTTTGTAGAGATGGGAGGGGCTCTCATTCTTGCTCAGGCTTATCTTGAACTTCTGGCCTCAAGCATCTTCACCACAGTGTCAATAGTATACTTACTGAGTAACCAATAACCTCCGCCTCCCAAAGTGCTAGGTTTACAGGCATGAACTATTGCACCTGCTGAATAATGTCCTAAATAGGAAATGAAAATTCTGGATCACAAGTTGTATTTAGTTGTCATGTTTCTTTATTTAGTTACACTTAATCTGAAATACTTCATCAATTTTTGTTTTGCATGACCTTTACATTTCTAAGGAGTACGTAGCAGTCATTTTGTAGACTGTCTCTCAATTTGGGTTTGTCTGATATTTCCTCATGATTATTTTTAGGTTATGCATTTTTGGCAGGAATATCACAGAAGTGATAAGTTATTCTCAGCACATTATATTAAGAGGCAAAAAATGTAGACTTGTCCCATTACTAGTGCTATTAATGTTTTGATCATTTTGTTAAGCAATGTCTGCCAAATATCTCCACTGTGAAGTTACAATCTCCTCCTTTGTAAATAATAGGTATCTTGTGGTAGGTACTTTGAGACTGTGTAATTATTGGTTACTCATCACAGGTTTACCCCAAATTTTAGCAGTAAGTATACGATTGACACTGTGGTGTCACTGCTTCTAGACTCTCTGAGTGAAGAGACTTATGAAATATATGTACCTGTGTGCACATCAATGCATGTACAGGGTGGTCATAAAGTTCACGTGCAATTTTAAATTGCACACTAATTTGCACACTATCTTAAATTGCACACAAACTTTATGGCTACCCTGTATATGTAAATGTATGTGTAAATATATACACATACTTATGTCTCTTTATAATTCCATATATCATCTACAAAACCATGAGTTGACACTAATACCTCTAATTCCAATCAAAACATGGCTGTGTTTGGTATTTCTCCTTTCATACTTGATACACTTTGACAATGAAAGAAAGGACCATGAATTCAGTCAGCTTCTTGAAGCTTGAGAAGACGAGAAAATGGATTCTGTCCTAGAGCCTTCAGAAAGAATGTCTTTGCCAACACTTTGATTATACCCATAAGATCCATATCTGACTTCTGACTTCAAGAACTATAAGATAATAAATTTGTGTTGTTTTAAACCAACAAACAGCTTATGTTAGTAAGCTAATGGTAATCTGTTACAGCAACAATAGGAAACTTACAGAGGAATGTTATTTTCATTTTCTACAACATCATATATATTTTTTTTTTGGCGGAAGGAGGTGAAGACTTCATTAGCAGAGATGTTCTCTTTTTCTTATTTCTTATAATAGCTTTATTTTTGTCTAATCATTTCATGAATTTTTCAGTAGTTTATAAGATTCCTAGTTCAATAGCACCCTCTTCTGTTTGTTTGACAGAATAGAGTTCTATTAATGTTTCACTTGGCTTTTAGAACACCTTTTTTTATTTTTCCTTTTGGTGGTAATTGGAGGGATTGTTGTTCTACTATATTTGTATTTTCTTTTCTCTTGCAAAGTCCTAAATTTTGCCCTTTTGCTTCTTTTCCTCTTCACTACCCAGTCGTCAAAGGGTGTTTCTTCCATCTTTTTCACATACTTCTCTACCAGAAGTCATAACTTTTGAATTCTTACCTAAAATCAAGGGCACTTTTGATTATTTCTTTGTAGTGAAATGTTTGATCTTCTAGGACAGCGGTTCTCAACCTGTGGGTCACCACCCCTTTGTGATAATGAAAATACATACTGCATATCAGATATTTGCATTACGATTCATAACAGTTGCAAAATTACAGTTATGAAGTAGCAATGAAAATAATTTTATGGCGGGGGGTCACCACAACATGAGGAACTGTATTAAAGGGTCATGGAATTAGGAGGCATTAGAAAGGCTGAGAACTACTGTGAATCTAGGACATTTTTAATAATTTCACACTAAATGTGACTTAGTCTTTTTTTGTTTGTTTTGAGAGAGGCTTCATGCTGTCACCTCAGCTAGAGTGCAGTGGTGTTCTCAGAGCTCAGGACAACCTCAAACTCCTAGGTTCAAGTATCCTCCTGCCTCAGCCTCCCAACTACCTGGGACAATAAGTAACCACCACCATGCCCTGCTAATTTTTCAGATTTTTTTTGTAGAGACAGGGCCTTCATCTTGATTAGAATGACTTATTCTTTCTGACAAATATTTAGATTCATCGTAGGCCTGCTGGTAGATCCTCTCTTCTGTCTGCATACAGTAATTTCCAGATTGCTTTTGCTCTCTGTGAAGGAATGTGACAGAAATTTTTGAGCCTATAGCTCACTGGGACTTGTTAAATTTTCTACTTACAGATGGCTTAAGTAATATAAAGTTTGGGCATTATTGTAGTCTAGTTCAGTTGTGGATATTTACTTTGGACATTTTATTAGTTCTTCGAGCCCTTTCCTTATAGTAAGAACTTTGATTTACTGGGACTCTTTTAGTATATTTGCACTTAAGATGAATTTCTCTATCTGGTGGTGATGTTTGATCAATGTTAGGTCTCTTGTTACCTCCCTCTTCCTTCTTCCAATCAGTTTCTCCCAGATTTCTCTCCATAAAGGCATGTGATAGGAACCCTTGCAAGAAAGTTTACTGAGATTCAACATTCCCTCTTTCTTTCTTTCTTTCTTTCTTTCTTTCTTTCTTTCTTTCTTTCTTTCTTTCTTTCTTTCTTTCTTTCTTTCTTTCTTTCTTTCTTTCTTTCTTTCTTTCTTTCTTTCTTTCTTTCTTTCTTTCTTTCTTTCTTTCTTTCTTTCTTTCTTTCTTTCTTTCTTTCTTTCTTTCTTTCTTTCTTTCTTTCTTTCTTTCTTTCTTTCTTTCTTTCTTTCTTTCTTTCTTTCTTTCTTTCTTTCTTTCTTTCTTTCTCTCTTTCCTTCCTTCCTTTCTTTTTCTTTCTTTCTTTCTTTTTTTTATTTTATTTTTATTTTTTTTATTGAATCATAACTGTATACATTGATATGATCATGGGGCATCATACACTCGCTTCATAGACCATTTGACACATTTTTATCACAGGGTTAACATAGCCTTTCCGGCGTTATCTCAGTTACTGTGCCAACACATTTACATTCTACATTTACCAAGTTTCGCAAATACCCCTGTAAGATACACCACAGGTATGATCCCACCGATCCCCCTCCCTCTACCCACCAGCCCCCCTTCCCACTTCCCCCTATTGCTAGGTTGTAACTGGGTTATAGCTTTCATGTGAGAGCCCCAAATTAGTTTCATAGTAGGGCTGAGTACATTGGGTACTTTTTCTTCCATTCTTGAGATACTTTACTAAGAAGAATATGTTCCAGCTCCATCCATGTAAACATGAAAGAGGTAAAGTCTCCATCTTTCTTTAAGGCTGCATAGTATTCCATGGTATACATATACCACAATTTATTAATCCATTCGTGGATCGATGGGCACTTGGGCTTTTTCCATGACTTAGCAATTATGAATTGGGCTGCAATAAACATTCTGGTACAAATATCTTTGTTATGTTGTGATTTTTGGTCTTCTGGGTATATGCCCAGCAGAGGGATTACAGGATTGAATGGCAGATCTATTTTTAGATCTCTGAGTGTTCTCCATATATCTTTCCAAAAGGAATGTATTAATTTGCATTCCCACCAGCAGTGCAGAAGTGTTCCCTTTTCTCCACATCCACGCCAACATCTCTGGTCTTGAGATTTTGTGATATAGGCTAGTCTCACTGGAGTTAGATGATATCTCAAAGTAGTTTTGATTTGCATTTCTCTGATGATTAAAGATGATGAGCATTTTTTGATATGTCGGAAGGCCGTGCGCCTGTCTTCTTCACAGAAGTTTCTCTTCAAATCCCTTGCCCAGCCTGCGATGGGATCCCTTGTTTTTTTCTTGCTGATGCGTTTGAGTTCTCTGTGGATTCTGGTTATTAAACCTTTGTCAGAGACGTACCCTGCAAATATCTTCTCCCATTCTGAGGCTGTTTGCTTGCTTTACTTACTGTGTTCTTGGCTGTGCAAAAGCTTTTTAGTTTGATCAAGTCCCAGTAGTGTATTTTTGAAGCTGCTTCAATTGCCCTGGGGGTTCTCCTCATAAGAGACTCACCCAGACCAATTTCTTCAAGGGTTTTCCCTGCACTCTCCTCTAGTATTTTTATAGTTTCATGTCTTAAGTTTAAATCTTTAATCCAATGAGAGTCTATCTTAGTTAATGGTGAAAGGTGTGGGTCCAATTTCAGTCTTCTGCAGGTTGCCAGCCAGTTCACCCAGCACCATTTGTTAAATAGGGAATCTTTTCCCCACTGAATGTTTTTAATTGGCTTGTCAAAGATCAAATAGCGGTAAGTAGCTGGATTCATCTCCTGGTTCTCTATTCTGTTCCAGATATCTACTTCTCTGTTTTTGTGCCAATACCATGCTGTTTTGATCACTATCAATTTGTAGTAAAGTCTGAGGTCTGGTAGTGTGATTACTCCTGTTTTGTTTTTATTTCTGAGTAATGTCTTGGCTATTCGAGGTTTTTTCTGATTCCATATAAAACAAAGTATTGTTTTTTCAAGATCTTTAAAATATGACAGTGGAGCTTTAATAGGGAGTGAGTTGAAATTATATATTGCTTTGGGTAGTATGGACATTTTGATAATGTTGATTCTTCCCAGCCATGAGCATGGTATGTTTTTCCATTTGTTGACATTTTCAGCTATTTCTTTTCTTAGAGTTTCATAGTTCTCTTTATAGAGATCTTTCACGTTCTTTGTTAGGTAAATTCCCAAATATTTCATCTTCTTTGGCACTACTGTGAATGGGATAGAGTCCTTAACTGCTTTTTCAACTTGAGTGTTGTTGGTCTAAATAAAGGCTACCGATTTATGGATGTTGATTTTGTAACCTGAGATGCTGCTGTATTCCTTGTTCACTTCTAGGAGTTTCATAGTAGAGTCCCTAGTGTTTTCCAGATACACAATCATATCATCTGCGAAGAGCGAAAGTTTGATCTCTTCTGACCCTATATGGATACCCTTGATCGCCTTTTCTTCCCTAATTGCGGTGGCTAAAACTTCCATTACAATGTTGAAAAGCAATGGAGACAATGGGCAGCCTTGTCTGGTTCCTGATCTGAGTGGAAATGATTCTAATTTAACTCCATTCAATATGATATTGGCTGTGGGTTTGCTGTACATGGCCTCTATCAGTTTAAGAAAAGTCCCTTCTAGACTAATTTTTCTAGAGTGCTCTGATCATGAAGGGATGCTGGATATTATCAAAAGCTTTTTCTGCATCGATTGAGAGAATGATATGGTCTTTGTTTTTTAATTTGTTTATGTGCTGAATTACATTTATAGATTTATTTATATTGAACTAGCCTTGAGACCCTGGGATAAAACCAACTTGGTCAGGAAGTATAATTTGTTTGATGTGTTGCTAGATTCTGTTTGTTAGGATCTTGTTGAATATTTTTGCATCTATATTCATTAGTGATATTGGTCTATAATTTTCATTTCTTGTTGGGTCTTTTCCTGGTTTGGGGATCAGGGTGATGTTTGCTTCATAGAATGTGTTGGGTAGTCTTCCTTGTTTTTCTCCCTTTTGGAACAGGTTGAGTAATATAGGTACTAATTCCTCTTTAAAGGTTTGGTGGAATTCTGATGTGAAACCATCTGGTCCCGGGCTTTTCTTTTTAGGGAGGTTTTGTATAGTTGATGCTATTTCTGAACTTGATATGGGTCTGTTCAGCATTTCCACTTGATTCTGGCTAAGTCTTGGAAGGTGGCGTGCTTCCAAGTATCGGTCTATTTCCTTCAGATTTTCATATTTCTGAGAATAAAGTTTCTTGTAATATTCATTAAGGATTTTTTGGATTTCTGATGAGTCTGTTGTTATTTCATCTTTGTTGTTTCTGATTGATGATATTAGAGATTTTACTTTTTTTTTCTGATTAGATTGGCCAGAGGTTTATCTATTTTATTGACCTTTTCAAAAAAACACCTTTTGATTTATTGATATGTTGTATTATTCTTTTGTTTTCAATTTCATTTAATTCTGCTCTAATTTTGGTTATTTCTTTTCTTCTACTGGGTTTGGGGTTGGAATGTTCTTCCTTTTCTAGTTGCTTGAGATGTCCCATTAAGTTGTTAACTTCCTGTCTTTCTGTTCTCTTGAGAAAGGCTTGCAGTGCTATAAATTTCCCTCTTAGAACTGCCTTTGCGGTGTCCCAGAGGTTCTGATAGTTTGTGTCTTCATCGTCATTTTGTTCCAAAAAATTGGTGATTTCTTTCTTAATCTCATCTCTGACCCAGCTATCATTCAGCATAAGGTTATTTAACTTCCATGTTTTTGTATGAGTATGCAGATTCTTGTTGTTACTCAATTCAAATTTTATTCCATGATGGTCCGAGAAAATGCAAGGTATAATTTCTATTCCTTTAAATTTACTGAGGTTAGACTTGTGACCTAAAATGTGGTCAATTTTGGAGTAAGTTCCGTGGGCTAATGAGAAGTATGTGTATTCAGTTTTGTTGGGATGAAATGCTCCGTAGATGTCTGCTAAATCTAAATATTGGATGGTTAGGTTTAAATCTAAGATTTCTTTGCTCAGATTCTTGCTGGAGGATCGATCCAACACTGCCAAAGGAGTGTTGAAATCTCCGATGATTATGGAGCTGGAGGAAATCAAGTTACTCATGTCTGTTAGAGTTTCTCTTATAAATTGAGGTGCATTCTGGTTGGGTGCATAGATATTAATAATTGAGATCTCGTCATATTGAGTATTACCCTTAACAAATATGAAGTGACCATTCTTGTCCTTCCTTACTTTTGATGGTTTAAAGCCTACTGTACCTGCAAATAAAATTGCAACACCTGCTTTTTTCTGATTACCATTTGCCTGAAATATGGATAACCATCCTTTCACCCTGAGTCTGTATTTGTCTTTTAAGTTAAGATGTGACTCTTGCATGCAACAAATATCTGGCTTGAGTTTTTGTATCCAGTCAGCTAACCTATGCCTCTTTAGAGGACAGTTTAAGCCATTCACATTAATGGAGAGTATTAATAAGTCTGGTGGAATTTTGGGTATCGAGTTTTTCAAAGGTCCAGTGGACATTTTTAATCCTTTTGCCAGTGTGGAAGTTGGAGTTTGACCAGCAGTTTCTGAGTGAGTTTACTTTTGTGGTATAGGATTGGGTTGGTCCTTGTGGAAGATAGGTCTGAGAATATCCTGAAGAGCTGGTTTACTTATGGCAAATTTTTTCAACATATGAATGTCATTGAAGTATTTAATTTCTCCATCATGTATGAAACTCAGTTTAGCTGGATACAAGATCCTGGGTTGAAAGTTATTTTGCTTTAGGAGATTAAAAGTCGATGACCACCCTCTTCTGGCCTGAAAAGTTTCAGCAGAGAGATCTGCAGTTATTCTAATATTCTTTCCTTTGTACAGAATGGTTTTCTTTCGCCGGGCTGCTTTGAGAATCTTATCTTTCATGTTAACTTTAGTGAAGCTAATTATAATATGCCTGGGGGATGACTTATTGGTGTTGAATCATGCTGAGGTTCTGAAGCTGTCTGCTATCTGAATTTCAGATTCTCTAGGCATGTCTGGAAAATTTTCTTCCATAATTTCATGCAGAAGGGCCTCTGTGCCCTTCGGGGCCACTTCATCATTCTCAGAAATCTCAATTATTTGTATATTGCTTTTCTTCGAATTATCTGAGAGTTCTCTGAGTGAGTGATCCGTTTTTGCTCTCCATTTCTCTTTCTCTTTGAGACATTGGGAGCATTCGAAGACTTTATCTTCAATGTCAGAAATCCTTTCTTCTGCTTTCTCCATTCTGTTGCTGAGGGATTCTACTGTATTTTTCATATCTTTGAGGGCTGTAAATTCTTTCTTCAGTGTGTCTAAGTCTTTGGTGGTTTTGTCTTTAAATTCATTAAATTCTTGAGACAACTTTTGAATTTCTCCTCGAATTCCTAATTCCATTTTATTAATCTTGTCTGCATTCCAAATTCTGAATTCGATTTCTGACGTCTCAGCCAGTTGTTTATGAATGGGATCTTCAATCACATCTGGCATATCTTTTCTTGGCGGGGGGTTGATCTATTCTGGTTATTCATGTTACCAGAGTTTTTTTGCTGATTCCGCCCCATGGTTATTTTACTCCCTTTCATTTTTCCCCTGGGGCTTTATCGAGGGCCCGTACAGTGTTGTGGCCTGAGGAATTGGGGCCCTGTCTTGTGTGGTGGGGCTAAGTGGTTCTGTCTTGTTTTCAGCTGGTTTCTGTTCGATCCTATTGTCACATTTACTCTGGCTTGAAGTCTCAGCTGTGTGGAAAAACCAGCAATTAAGTCACCCCGCCCGCCCACCTCTGGCACCAGTTGGAAAAGGAAAATCAAACCTTCCTACAACCGCATACCCAGGGCACCGCCTGAAAAGTCCTCAGTCTATTAGTTCAGTTCAAAAGGTCCAAATCGATTATCTCAATCGGCACCTGTCTTGGGTGGGAGAGTTCAAGAGGTCTCTGGGAACTGGATCACAGGCGTCTGGTGACTCCTCTGATATGGCTTACTCCAGTGCTGCGTGGAGTCAGGAGGAGCCACCTAGCAAATAGATCGGTCTGGGAAGGTTGATGTCTCCTTCCCCACTTTGCCCCTCCGTCGGACCCAGTCACTGGTATCTCTGCAGATGGCTAACCCAGTTGCCTGTAGTGAACAGATACTCCAGGGGTTTGCACCTGCCTGAATTGCAAGGAAGTCTGCCAGGCCCCTGCAGTATGCCACTATTTAGCAGGAGGAGATGGGGCCTGGCATCTTTGAGGGCTTGATGCAGGTGGTGGGAGGGAGGTGTTCACTCAGGCTTAGCCCTGTCCCTGATTGATGTTGCTAACAGAACAGAGCGGAACAGACAACTTTGTTGGGTTCTGTCTCTGTTTCTGCTAAAATCGCCTATGGAAGACGGGCTGTTCTGAGTTCAAAAGTCTTTGCTGCTGGAGGTTTGTGTCTGATTACCTCTCTGAGTTGGCCCTGTCCTGGAAGCTTCCCAGGTTTGTGAGCAGTGTCAGGCAAATCCTTTGCTCACTGGTGGCCTCCTCTGGTTGCCCAGGGAGACAGGGGGTGTGGCTTCAGAATATCCAGAAGTGAGCCGTTTTGCTTTTGTTTGCATCCTTGTGATCACAGCTTGCCTCAGCGGTGTTGATGTGCATTCTTCAACCTTCTGTCTTGGTGCGGCTCAAATCCACCAGGATACTTACTAAATTCCTGTCCCTTAACTCTCCTTCTGGACGGGAGCCTCTGTTGAAAGCTAGCTTCAGTCTGACATCTTGTCTCTCCCCCCCATAATGTTGGTATTTTAATGGGGATTGTGTTGAATCTGTAGATTGCTTTGGATAGAATAGATATGTTGATGTTGTTGATTCTTCCCAGCCAAGACCATTGTGTGTTCTTCCATTTGTTAATGTTTTCTACAATTTTATTTCTTAGGTTTTCATAATTCTCTTTTTAGAGGTCCTTCACCTCTTTGGTTAGGTATATTCCCAAGTACTTCATTTTCTTTGGCGCTACTGTGAAGGAAATTGTGTCCTTGATTTGCTTCTCAACTTGGCTGTTATTGGCATATACAAAGGCTACTGATTTGTGGACGTTGATTTTATACCCTGAGACATTACTGTATTTCCTGATCATGTCCGGGCATTATGTGGTTGAGTCTCTGCAGTTTCCTAAGTATAAAATCATATCATCGGCAAAGTGCTTTATTTTTAATATGCTTAGGTTCTCTTTCATTTCTGATACTTGTATTTTTTGCATTCGCTACTTTATTCCTGATTATTCTGCTAGAGTTTTACCAATTTTACTGATTTTTTTAAAGCATCAACTTTTGGGTTTATTGACGTTTTTTCTTTTGCTTTTCTTTTTTTATCTCACTGTTTCACTCCAATTTATTATTTCCTTTCTTCTTCTTTTTTTGGATTTAAGATGCTCATCTTTTTCATTCTTAAGTTAGAAGGTGAGGGCATTGTGTTGAGTGCTATAAATTTACACTTAAATACTGGTTTAATGGCATCACACAAATTTTGACATGTTGTGTTTTCATTTTCATTCCATTGAAAATATTTTCTTTTTTTCTTTGAGTCTCACATTCACCATTGGTAGTGCTGTGGTTTCATAGCTTACAGCAACCTCAAATTCTTGGGCTCAAGCAATTCTCTTTCCTCAGCCTCCCTCGCAGGGGTCCTCAAACTATGGCCCGTGGGCCACATGCAGCTGCGTGATTGTATTTGTTCCTGTTTTGTTTTTTTTTTACTTCAAATTAAGATATGTGCAGTGTGCATAGGAATTTGTGTGTCAAATGGTCTATGAAGCGAGTGTATGATGCCCCATGATCATATCAATGTATACAGTTATGATTTAATAGAAAAAAAAAAAAACTATAGTCCGGCCCTCCAACGGTCTGAGGGACAGTGAACTGGCCCCCTGTTTAGAAAGTTTGAGGACCCCTGGCAGGCACCCACCACAACACCTGGCTATTTTTAGAGGTAGGGTCTCGCTCTGGCTCAGGCTGGTCTTTAACCAATGAGCTCAGGCAATCCACCTGCCTTGGCCCAGAGTGCTAGGATTACAGGCACAAGAAACATTTTCTAATTTTACATTAGTTTTCTTCCTTAATTCTATGTTATTTCAAAGTGTGCAACTTAATTTAAAATATGAGAGGAACTTTCTCTAGCTCTTTCAGTTATATTTTTAAAGAGTTTGCAACTTTATTGACGTATAATAGATGTACAATAAACTGCATGTACTCAAGTCACATTTGATCTGTGCAATTACAAGAGATACAAGATACAATATGCAAGATAACAAACATTACTGGCATATGTTGAGTATTACAATTTTATTACAATTTTTTTCCTTTCTTAAATTATGCATACATTTTTTGGCACCCTTTGTATTTAATGTGTAAAATTGCATCCATTTTGGCATATATATATAATCCTATAACCACACCACAATAAAGATAAAAACGTTTTCCATCAACTCAGAAAGTGTCCTTGTGCCATGTTTTTCTTTTTCTTTATTTTATTAAGTCATACATACACAGATCATGAATACATTTATGCTTTTGTGGGATTCAATATGTTGATTATTTGTACAAATTAGAGTGCTTACACCCTGCTAATTAACATATCTTTCACCTCATTTACTTAATCACAGTGTTAAGACATTCCTGTTCAATACTTGATAAATTTGACTTATACCCTTGCAATATCTTTCAGTTATTGATCTCTAAGTTAATTCCATTGTGATCAGAGAACAATCTTTGCATAATTTCAACCCTCTTAAACTAATCAAGATGTATTTAAGGCCTTAAGTATGGCCTATCTTGAAGAATATACTCTAGGTACTTGAAAATGAGGTGTTTTCTTTTTCCTTTATGCAGAATGCTCTATAAATGTCAATTAGGTCAAGTTTACAGTGTTGCTGAAGTCTTAAGTATCTTTACTCATTTTTGGACTACTTTTTGTATTAATTGTTAAAAGCATGGTATTGAAATTCCTAACTATAATTATGAATTAGCCTTCTTGCAATTCTTTCAGTTTGTGCCAAATATATTTTGAAGCTCTGTTAAAAGGTACATAAACATTTGGATTTTTATGTGTCCTTGAAGAATGAGCCACCTTAACTTTGAAATAGCTTGTCAAAATCCAACATAAAGAAATCCCTTCAATCTACTTTAGTACTGATATAACCTCAATTTTTACTTTTATTAGTATTTGAATGTTATATCATTTTTCTTTCTTTCTTTCTTTTATTATTATTATTATTTATTATTTTTTTTTTTGTAGAGACAGAGTCTCACTTTATCACCCTCGGTAGAGTGCTGTGGCATCACACAGCACACAGCAACCTCCAACTACTTGGCTTAGGCGATTTCCTTGCTTTAGCCTCCCCAGTAGCTGAGATTACAGGCGCCCGACAAGATGCCTGGCTATTTTTGGTCAGGGCCGGGTTTGAACCCACCACCCTCGTTATATGGGGCCAGTGCCCTGCCCACTGAGCCACAGGTGCCACCCTGTTTTTCTTTCTTCTTAAATATTAAATTGACTTTATTATGAAAATGTAATTTTTTATTTCAGATTAATATGAGGGTACAAATGATTAGGTTACATTATTTGTGTCCAAATTGTAGTTGTGCCCTTCGCCTATGTGGTATATCATATACCCTACATTATGCCCATTAGGTGAAAGCACACCAGTCCCCCTCTCTCCTCCTCTATCCCTCCTTCCTCCCTTCTCCTCCCCACTTGAGTTTAATTGCATTTTTATCTTGTGTTGGTGTGTATTTGTTCATCTACTGGTTTCATTTTAGTGTTGAGTACATTGGATACTTGATTTTTCTATTCTTGTGATACTTTACTAAGGAGAATTTTCTCACACTCCAGCTAGGGAAATACAAAAGATGTAAAGTCTCTACCTTTTTATGACTGCATAGTATTCCATGGTATACATATACCACAGTTTATTAATCCATTCATGTTTTGATGGGTACTTGGGTTGATTCCACATCTTACAGATTGTGAATTGAGCTGTGATAAACATTCTAGTGGAAATATCCCTATGGCAAAATATTTTTTTTCTTCTGGGTAAATACCTAGTAATGGGATTATGAGATCAAGTGGAAGGTCTACTTTTAGCTCTTTGAGGATTCTTCATACTTCTTTCCATAGAGGATATATTAGTTTGCAATCCCACCAGCAGTGTAAAAGTGTTCTGTTTTGTCTGCACCCTAATCAGCATCTGAAAACTTAATTTTCTAATGTCCTGTGTAACTCACTTGTTTTATTTCAAAATACTACAAGGGTACACATGTTTTCAGCTACACGTATTTCTCAGGATTCTGAGGGGGACCCCAACTCAGGCTGGGGGCTGACAAGGGAGACAGCACTAAAGAAAGGAGACTTCATACCATCTTAATGCTTAAAGCCTGAGAAGCCTGGAGAGGTGTACATTGTCTCATGCACTGAGCAGCAGATTGAGGCAATGCAGTAGCACTCCAATTCCACAGAAACCTTTTATTGATCTCTAAGACTAAGTATTTATGACAAAACGCAAAGGTGTCAAAATTCAAAAATAGAAAAAAAAGAATCCCAAGCACCCTGGAAGGTTGGGTGGAGATCATAGGGTAATAAATTGTCAATGCCTGATGACACATTCACAAAGGGAAAGAAGAAAACAAGTTTCATCTCCACAGGGCAGAAAAACCAGCTTTTCTATTTTAACTGCCTATCAGCAGGTCTTTAGCCTGCCCACTTGCTTATTCTCCATGCAGGAATGGTCTTGGTGATGTTACCATGTCTGGGCTGCCTCCAGGCTCCTTTTATCATCAATGTTTTTGATAAGGAGCCACAGGAATGGCCTGCTTTCATGATTTACCCTGAATTAGAATGTCCATGGAGAAATCAGCCCATCTACCTCCCACATGTATTGATTCTATTATACTTAAGTCAGGATTATAAGTGTGCCCATCACCCAGATGGTGTTAGGTAGGTTTTGGATCACCCTCTTCCCTCTCTACTGCTTGATTTCCACTTATTTTCCTTTCTGCACATGTGTGCTCATAGATTATTTCCAATTTAATAATAAGTACATGTGGTGTTTGTTTTTTCATTCTTTGGATACTTCACTCAAGATAATGGTGTTCAGTTCCATACAAGATATTGCAAAAGTCCCCAGTTCATCCATCCTTCTTCATGGCTCTGTATTATTCCACAGTATACATGTACAACATTTTGTTAATCCACTTATGAATTGATGGAATCTGGGTTGATTCCACAGTTTTGCAATTGTGAATTGTGCTTTAATAAACATTCAATTGCAGGTGTTTTGTCGATAACATGACTTCTTTTCCTTTGGGTAAATACCCAGTAGTAGAATTGGTGCATGAAATGAACTTTTAGTTCTTTACAGAAACTCCATACTGTTTTCCATAGAGACTGTACTAATTTCAGTCCCACCAACAGTGTATAAGCAGTTTATAAGCATTCCTTTCTCTTTGCTTCCATGCCACCATCAACTGTTTGTGGATTTTTTAATAAAAGCCATTCTAACTAGGGTAAAGTGGTATCTCGTGACTTTAATTTGCATTTTTGCAGTCACTAATGATGTTGAAAATTATTTTCATGTATTTATTGGCCGTTTGTTTATCTTCTTTTGAAAGCTTCTGTTCTTATCTTTTGCCAACTTTTTAAATGGGTTGTTTAGTTCTTTCTTCCTAATATGGTTGAACTCTTTGTAGTTCTGGTTATCAGCCCTTTTTCTATGCACAGGTTGCAAATATTTTCTGCCATTCTGGAGGTTGTCTATTAGCACTGTTATTTTCTTAGTTGTGCAGGAGCTTTTTAATTGAATTAACCTTAATTTAACTATTTTTGCTGTTGCTGTGATTACCGCTGGGGTATTCTTCATGAATTCTTTGCTTAGGCTGATATCTAGAAGAGTTTTTCCAATGTTTTCTTCCAGCACTATTATGATTTCATGTCTTATATTTAAGTCTTCTATCCATCCTGAATTAATTTTTTCAAATGGTGACAGATATAGATTCTGTTTCATTCTTCTGCATGTGGCTGTCCAATTTTTTCAGCACTATTTATGGAATAGGGCTTCTTTTCTCTATTGTATTTTGTTGTTTGCTTTGTCAAAGATTAGTTGGCTGTATATGTATGGTTTTATATCTGGGTTCTCTGTTCACTTCCATTGATCTATAAGTCTATTTTTTATGCCAATAGCCATGCTTTTTTTGGTTACTACAGTCTTGTAGCAAACTTTAAAGTCTGGTAATGTGACAACTCTAGACTTATTCTTTTAACTTTAGCTATCCAGGCTCCTTTCTGGTTCCAAATGAAGTGCAGAATTATTTTTTCTAGGTCTGCAAAATGTGATGTCGGTATTTTGATGGAGATTTCATTTAATTTGTAAATCACTTTGGGTAGTGTGGACATTTTAACAATGTTCATTCTACCAATCTATGAACATGATATGTTGTTCCATTTGTTTGTGTCATCTGCAAATCCTTTCCTCAGTGCTCCTTAATTCTTATTGTAGAGAACTTTCACCTCCTTGGTTAAGTATATTACTAGGTATTTTATTTTTTGTTTAACCACTGTGAATGGTACTAAATCTTTATTTTGACCCTCAGCTTGACTGCTATTTGTGTATAAAAATTCTACTGATTTGCTTACCTTGATTTTTGTAACTCAAGACTTTCCCCAATGTATTTAAGCAATTCCAGGAGTCACTTGGAGGAGTTTTTAGTATTTTCTATATATAAGATCACATCAACAAAAAGCAACAGTCTGATCTCCTCTTCCCTGATTTGGATGCCCTTTATTTCTTTCCCTTGCCTGCTTGCTCTGGCTAGGATTTCTAGCACTTTGTTGAATAGAAGTGGTGGCAGTGGGCACCCTTCTCTTATTCCACTAGTTGGTGAGAATGCTTACAAATTTTCCCCATTCAATATGATGTTGGCCATGGGTTTGTCATATATGGCTCTTAAAGTCTTGAGCTATATTACCAAATGCATGATTAATTGAGGGTTTTTATCATAAAAAGGTACTGAATGTGGTTTTTTGTTTGTTTGTTTTGAAGTTTTTGGCCGGGGCCAGGTTTGAACCCACCACCTCTGGTGTATGGGGATGGCACCCTACAACTTGAGCCACAGGCACCACCCAAAAGGTACTAAATGTTGTCAAAAATTTTTTCTGTATCTATTGAAATAATCATATAGTCTTTGTTTTTGCTCTTGTGGTGTAATGAATTACATTTATTGATTTATCTATGTTGAACCATCTTTGAATCCCTGGGATGAAGCACGCTTGGTCATGGTAGATTATTTTCTTGATGCGCTCTTGAATCCAGTTTGCTAGTATTTTATTGAGTATTTTTACGTCTATATTCATATAGATATTGGTCTATAGTTTTCTTTTTTTGTTATGTCCCTTCCTGACATTGATATCAAGGTGATACTAGCTTTATAGAATAAATTGGGAAGTATTCTCTCCTTCCTGATGTTGTGGAATAATTTCTGCAGTGTGGGTTGCAGCTCTTCTTTTTAGGTATGATAAAATTTGGCTGTGAATCCATCTGGTCTGGCACTTTTTTTGTTGAAAGATTTTTAAATTATTGCTTCAATCTCATTGGCTGCTATTGGTCTATTCAGAAATTCTGTTTCTTCCTGGTGAGTTTCGAGAAGTTGTGTGTTTCCAGGAGTTTGTCCATTTCATTAATGTTTTTGAATTTATGTAGAGATTTTCACAGTTTTCACGGATCATATTTTGTATTTCTGTGGTATTAGCTGTAATATCACCTTTTTTCATTTCTGATTTAGCTTATTTGGGTTCCTTTCTTTTCTATTCCTGGTAAATCTAACAAGAGGTCTATCAATTTTGTGTTAGCTTTTAGTTTCATTGTTTTTTATTTTCCATTTCATTAAGTTCTGTCTGAGCTTCATTATTTCTTTTTTTTTTTCCCAGTTTTTTGGCTGGGGCTGGGTTTGAACCCAGCACCTCCCATATATGGGACTGGCGGCCTACTCCTTTGAGTCACAGCTTCATTATATCTTTTCTCCTGCTGCTTTTATGTTTGGTTTGCTCTTCCTTTTCTACTTCCTTGACATATGTCATTAGGGTGTTAATTTGTGATCTTTCTGTCTTCTTGCTGTAGGCATTTAAGGCTATACGCTTCCCCTTTAGGACTGCTTTTGCAGAATCCCATAGGTTTTGGTACCTCGTGTCCCCTTTGTAATTCCCTTGGAGGAATCTTTGAGCCCAATAATCCTTCATCAGCTGGCTGTTTAATTTCCATTACTTTGTGTCAAATTGACTGTTTTTCTTAGAGTTGTTTTTGAGTATTCCACTGTGGTCTGAGAAGATACACAGTATGATTTCTTGTAAATATTTTTTTGAATTTGTTGACACATGTTTTGTGGCCAACATATAATCAGAATGTTCTGTGTGCTTATGAGAAGAATGCACATGCAATAGTTTGGGGTTAAATATTCTATAAATGTCTGTTAGGCCCATTTATTCTAGGGTCTTATTTATGTACCATATTTCTTCTTTTTATTGTTTGGGATTCATTCAGGGTACAGAGAATTAGGTTACACTGATTGCATTTGTTAGGTAAGGTCCCTCTTGTGATTGTGTCCTGACTCCAAGAGGTGTACCATACACTACAAGCCCCCATCTCTCTCTCTCCTCTCCTTTCCACCATTTCTTCCTCCCCTACCCCTCATCTTGTATTAGATCATCTACTACCTTCATATTAGAATTCAGTCATTGGATTCTTGCTTCTCTGTTCTTGTGATGCTTTACTAAGAAGAATGTGTTCCAACTTAACCCAGGTTAATACAAAAGATGTAAATTCTCCACCTTTTTTAAAGGCTGAATAGTCTTCCATAGTATGCATACATATGACACAGTTTGTTAATCCAGTCCTAGATTGGTGGGCATTTAGGCTGTTTCCACATTTGGGGGAATGTAAATGTTTCCACATTTGGGGGACTGTAAATTGAGATGTGATAAACAGTCTAGTACAAATGTCCTTGTGATAAAATAATTTTTTTCCTTCTGGGTAGATGCCTAGTAATGTGATTGGAGGATCAAAGGGAAGGTCTCATTTGAGTTCTTGAGGATATTCCATACTTCCTTCCAAAAAGGTTGCATTAGTTTGCAGTCCACGAGCAGTGCACAGTGTTCGCTTCTCACCACATCCATGTCAGAATCTGCAGCTTTGAAACTTTGTGTTGTGGGCTGTTCTCAATGGGGTTAGGTAATATCTCAGGGTGGTTTTGATTTGCATTTTTCTGATGGTCATGGAGGATGAGCATTTTTTCAAATGTTTGTACACCATTCATCTGACTTCATCAGAGAAGGTTCTGTCCATATCTCTTGCCCAGTGGTACATGGAATTGTTTATTCTTTTCCTGTTGATTAACTTGAGTTCTCTATAGATTCTAGTTATCAATCCTTGGTCAGATTCATACCCCAAAGTATCTTTTCCCATTCTGAAGGCTTTTTGCTTTATTTTTTGTGTCCTTACCTATGCAGAAGCTTTTCAGATTAAGGAAGGCCCATTCGTTAATCTTTGTTGTTGTGGTGGTGCTTGCTGAAGTCGTCATAATATCTTTCCTCAGTCCAAAAGTATCAAGAGTTTTTTCCACAATTTCTTCTAAGATTTCTATTGTTACATGTGTTAGATTTAAGTCTTTTATCCATCTTAAATCAACTTTTGTAAGTGGTGAAATGTGTGGGTCCAGTTTCAGTCTTGTTCATATTATTATCCAGTTATCCCAGCACCATTTGTTGAACATGGTTTCTTTACCCAACTGCATGCTTTTATTAGGTTTATCAAAGATCAGATGGAAACTAGAGATTGGTTTCACCTCTTGGTTTTCTATTCTATTCCATATGCCTATATTTGTATTTTTGTGCCAATACCATGCTGTTTTGATTACTGTGGACTTGTAATATAGGCTAAAGTCTGGTAGGGTGATGCCTTTGACTTTGTTTTCATTACTAAGAATAGCCTTATTTATACAGGGTTGTGTCTGGTTCCATACAAAATGAAGTACTATTTTTACCAGTTCTTCAAAATATAATGTTGGTATTTTAATGGAGATTGCCTTGAATCTATAGATTGCGTTGGGTAAAATAGACATTTTGACAATGTTGATTCTTCCCAGCCAAAAGCATTGTATGTTCATCCATTTGTTAGTGTCTTCTGCAATTTCTTTTTGTAGGGTTTCATAATTCTCTTTGCAAAGATCCTTCACCTCTTTTGTTAGGTATATTCCTAAGTATTTCATCTTCTTTGAAGCTACTATGAAGGAAATTATGTCCTTGATTTGCTTCTCAACTTTGCTGTTATTGGCATATACAAAGGCTACTGATTTGTGGACACTGATTTTATACCCTGAGATATTACTGTATTTCCTGATCACTTGTAGGAGTTTTGTGGTTGAGTCTCTAAGGTTTGACCTCCTCTACCCCCATTTGGATGCCTTTTATATCCTTCTCTTGCCTGACTGCATTGACTAGTACTTCCAGCACTATGTTGAATAATAGTGGCAACAATGGATATCCTGTGTGGTTCCAGTTCTAAGTGGAAAAGCTTTCAGTTTTACTCCATTCAGTATGATATTAACTGTGTGTTTGTCATAGATCGCTTCAATCAGCTTAAGAAATGTGCCACCTATGCCTATATTCTTAAGTGTTCTTGTTAGAAAAGGATGCTGGTTATAACTGGGTTATAGCTTTCATATGAAAGCCATAAATTAGTTTCATAGTAGGGCTGAGTACATTGGCTACTTTTTCTTTCATTCTTGAGATACTTTACTAGGCTATGTTAACCAGTGTGATGAAAATATGTCAAATGGTATATAAAACCAGTGTATAGTGCCCCATGATCACATTAATGTACACAGTTATGATTTAATAATAATTAAAAAAAAGATAAGTGGCTAGTTAGCAAAAAAAAAAAAGGATGGTGAATTTTTTGTCAGATGCTTTTTCTGCATCTGTGGAAAGGCTCATATGGTCTTCTTTTTTGTTTCTATTGATATGATGAATTACATTTATGGATTTGTGGATTTTAAACCAGACTTGCATTACATGGATGAAGCCTACTTAAACATGATGTATAATTTTTTAATGTGTACTTGCAATCTGTTATCTAAGATTTTGTTGTGTATTTTTGCATCAATATTCATTACTGAAATTGGTCTGTAGTTCTCCTTTTTATTTGGGTATTTTCCTGGTTTTGGAATCAAGGTGATATTTGCTTCATAGAATGTGTTGGGGAGGGTTCCTTCCTTCTCAAAGTTTTGGAATAGGTTCTAGGTATAGGTACAAGCTCATGTTAGAAGGTATGATAGAATTCTGATGTGAATTTATCTGGTCCTGGGCTTTTTCTTGTTTTTTTTTTTTTTTTTTTTTGTGGAAGGGATTTTATTGTTTCTGCGATCTCAGTGCTTGATACTGGTGTGTTCAAGAGATCTATTTCTTCCTAGTTAAGTCTAGAAAGATGGTGTGATTCCAGGTATTGGTCCCACACCAATTTGTCGAATTTCTGGGCATAGGGCTTTTGGCAGCAGTCAGAAAAAATTTCTTGCAACTCTGTAGTGTCAGTTATTATTTCTGCCTTTTTGTTTCTGATTGAGGTTATTAAAGATTTTACTTTTCTAATTCTGGTTAAGCTGGACAATGGTTTATTGATTTTATTTGTCTTTTTGAAGAACAATTTTTTTGTTTCATTAATTTTCTGAATGATTCTTTTATTTTCCATTTCATTTGTTTCTGATTTAATTTTGATTTTCTTTTCTACTGCTAGGATTGGGATTGGATTGCTCTTCCTTTTCTGTTTTTTAAAGATGATTCATTAGATTGTTGATGTGCTGTCTTTCTGTTTTTCAGATGTAGGTATCTAATGCATTAAATTTACCTCTTAGGCTTGCTTTGCAGTGTCCCACTGGTTTGGTAGCTTGTGTCTTTATTGTTGTTATGGTTAATGATTTCCTTTTTTAAATCTCTTCCTGGATCCAATTGTCATTCAACATAAGGATGCTTTATTTCCATCCCTTTGTATGGTGATAAAAATTTTTGTTGGAGTTGAGTTCTACCTTCATTGCCTTGTGGTCTGTGAAGATACAAGGTATAATTTCAATTCTTTTGATTTTGTTGAGATTTGATTTGTATCCTAGGATATGATCTATTTTGGAAAATGTTCCATGGGCTGATGAGAAGAACATATATTCTTTAACTTTGGGATGCAGTATTCTGTATATGTCTAATAAGCACAGTTGTTCTAAGGTCATGTTTAAATCCCTTGTAACTTTATTTAGTTTCTGTTTAGAGGTTCTGTCCAGCTCTGTAAGAGGAGTGGTAAAGTCCCCTGCTATTATGATCTTAGAGGATATCGTAATGCTCAGACTAATTAAGGTCTGTTTCATAAATCTGGAAGCATTTAAGTTGGGTGCATAAGTATTTAGGATTGACATGTCTTTTACTTGTATTGCTCCCTTGACCAATATGAAGTATCCATTTTTCCCTTTTTTGACTTTTGCTTAAATCCACTTGTATCTGAAAATGAGATTGCAACCTCTCCTTTCTTCTGATTTTGATTCGTCTGAAAAATTGTTTTCTATCCCTTATCCATGAGTCTTACTTTGTCCTTCGAGGCTAGGTGTGCTTTATTTCTACGTCTGTGATTCTCTCTTCTGCATGGTCTAATTGGTTATTGATACTTTCCATTGTATCTTTAAGTTTCCTGATTGACTACTTCAATTCCTTAAGCTCTGGCATATTCTTTCTTTCTTTTTTTTTTTTTTTGAGGCAGATTCTCACTTTGTCACCCTCGGTAGAGTGCCATGGAACTATAGCTCACAGCAACCTCCAACTCCTGGGCTTAGGTGGTTCTCTTGCCTCAGCCTTTTGAATAGCAGGGACTACAGGTGCCGGCCACAAAACCTGGCTTTCTTTTTTTTTTTTTTTTTTTTGCAGTTTGGCTGGGGCTAGGTTCAAACCTGCCACCCTCGGTATGTGGAGTCAGTGCCTACTCACTGAGCCACAGGCACCACCCCTGGCATATCCTTTCTATATTCTTTTTATTATTATTATTAAATCATAGTTGTGTACATTAATGCAATCATAGGGCACCATACACTGGTTTTATATACCATTTGACATATCCTTTCTATATTCTTTATATCTTTCATCTCTTACTTGATTCTGTTTTTGGATTTCCCTTTGGTTATTTTCCACTTTCTCAGCAAATTCCTTCATTGCTTTTACCATCCATATTTTAAATTCCCTTTTTGTCATTTCTAACACATATTTATAGGTAGAATCTTCAGCAGTAGCTATCTCATGATCCCTTGGGAGGGTTGGTCTGTTCTAGTTTTTCATATTGCCAGAATTTTTCTGCTGTTTATTCCTCATGAGTGTTTTCTTTTTGTCTGTTTACTTGCTCTACTTTTTCCTTTCACTTCCTCCTGCTGTTTAAGTTACTGTGCATCTGACCTAAGATGTTGAAATGTCCTTTTGGTAAAGGACTGAAAAGAAGAGAAAAGTGAAGAATAAGAAGGAAAGAAAGATTTTAAAAAGTGAAAAGAGAAAGGAAAGGGGAGAGTAAAAGGGAAGATTGACAAAAAGAAGAGATAAACAGAGAGAGTGAGGAGTAATAGTGGTGTACATTAGGGTACTTTGACCCACACCTACAAATCCCAACCTCTGGGTGGCTAGGTTTGGTGTATCCCTTGAGGTCTGGAGCTCTTTGCCAACCTGAGCAGACAGAAGACCCCACCTCAACCAAATAGAGAAGAAAAACAAAAATACCATAAATCAAACCAAAACAAACAAAAAACTTTAAGGGATATTGGAGATAAATTGAATGACAAAGGCCAAAAAAGTAGCAAAAATGAAGCCCTTATTATTTATTAAAGAAGGAAACAGGGGAGGGAGACAAGATGGCGGACTGAAGCCAGCTTTCAACAGAGGCTCCCATCCAGAAGGAGAGTTAAGGGACAGGAATTTAGTAAGTATCCTGGTGGACTTGAGCCTCACCAAGAGAGAAGGTTGAAGAACGCACATCAACACCGCTGAGGCAAGTTGTGATCACAAGGACGCAAACAAAAGGTACAAAATCCACCACCAAGCGGACAGGAATCCCCCTCCCCCATGAGACCGGCTCAAGAGCCCCACAATTAAACAAGCGGGCAGAAATTAAAGGCCCTCCCACTACACTCCACGGGAGAGACCTTCTAAAAACTGGACCTACCTCCCCTACTGGGGTGTCGTGGTGTTTTCCTGCCAGGCATAAAACTGAATAAAACTTTGGGAATCCTTCGCCGGCAACCCTTCCGGCGCTCCCCTCCCGCCCACTGATGTCTGGAGGCCTGTCCCCCAGGAGTTCGGATCCTTGGGTGATTTCTCAAGGGGAGTGGACAGTCCCCGAGTTGTGACTGGTCAGCATTGACTCTGAGGCGTGCGAGTGAGGAGAGGGCACCGGGCTGAGGGGGAGTCATGCCTCGCGGCACTTCCCTGCAGTGCAGTACACCAACCCTCCCCAGGCAACATTACGGGGCACAAGACTGAATAAGACTCTAGCTTCCCCGCTGAGAGCTGAGAGCCTCTACTCTCACTCGGAGTCTGAGGGCCTATCCCGCAGGAGTTCGGATCCTTGGGTGATTTCTCGAGGGGAGTGCACAGTGCCTGAGCTGCGTCAGGTCAGCGCTGACTCTGGGACACGTGAGCGAGGAGAGGGCACGCTGCTGAGGGGAAATCAAGCCTTGGCGGCACTTCCCTGCGGTGCAGTGCAGGAGCCCTCCCCGGGCCATAGTGTTGCGTAAAACTGAATGAAACTCTAGCTTCCCCCCCCACTCCCAATCGGGGTCTGGGGGCCCATCCCCCAAGAGTTCTGATTCTTGGGGGATCTCTTGAGGGGTGTGGACCCAGCACAAACTTCGGCCGCTCAGTGCTGATTCTGGGGCGTGGGACAGAGGAGAAAAGGGTCGCCTGAGCGCCCACACCAGAGCAGCAGTTCCCTGGAGGTAGATCAACAGGCGTTTTTTCTTTAACGGCAGAACGCTCACTTCTGGATATTCTGAGGCCACACCCCCTGTCTCCCTGGGCAACCAGAGGAGGCCACCGGTGAGCGGGGGATTTCCTGACACCGCTCACAAACCCGGGAAGCTTCCAGAGCGGGGCCAACCCAGAGAGGTGTTCGGATGCAATTCTCCAGCAGCAAAGACGTTTGAACTCAAAACAGCCCGTCTTCTGTAGGCGATTTCGACAGGAACAGAGACAGAACCCCGCAAAGTTGTCTGTTCTGTTCTGTTCTGTTAGCAGCATCCATCAGGGACGGGGCTAAGCCTGAGTGAACACCTCCTTCCCATCACCTGCATCAAACACTCAAAGAAGTCAGGCCCCATCTCCTCCTGCTATACAGCAGCAGTCTGCGGGGCCCTGGCAGACTTCCTTGCGATTCAGGCAGGTGCAAACCCCTGGAGTGTCTGTTCACTGCAGGCAACTGGGTTAGCCATCTGCAGAGACACCAGTGACTGGGTCCGATGGAGGGGCAAAGTGGGGAAGGAGACGTCAACCTTCCTAGACTGCTCTGTTTGCTGGGTGGCTCCTCGTGACTCCAAGCTGCACTGGGGTGAGCCATGTCAGAGGAGTTACCAGGCCCCTGTGATCCAGTTCCCAGAGACCTCTTGAACTCTCCCACCTGAGACAAGTGCCATTTGAGACAGTTGATTTGGACCTTTTGAACTGGGCTAATAGACTGAGGACTCTTCAGGCGGTGCCCTGGGTGTGCGATTGTAGGAAGGTTTGATTCTCCTTTTCCAACTGGGGCCAGAGGTCGGCAGGCGGGGTGACTTAATTGCTGATTTTTCCACACAGCTGAGACTTCAAGCCAGAATAGAAGTTGCAATAGGATCGAACAGAAACCAGCTGAAAACAAGACAGAACCACTTTGCTCCCCACACCAGACAGGGCCCCAGTTTCTCAGGCCACAACACTGTACGGGCCCTCGATAAAACCCCAGGGGAAAAACCAAAGGGAGTAAAATAAACATGGGGCGGAATCAGCGGAAAAACTCCGGTAACATGAATAACCAGAATAGATCAACCCCCCCCAAGAAAAGATACGGCAGATGTGATTGAAGATCCCATTCATAAACAACTGGATGAGATATCAGAAATCGAATTCAGAATTTGGATTGCAGACAAGATTAATAAAATGGAATTAGGAATTCGAGGAGAAATTCAAAAATTGTCTCAAGAATTTAACGAATTTAAAGACAAAACCACCAAAAACTTAGACACACTGAAGCAAGAACTTACAACCCTCAACGATATGAAAAATACAGTAGAATCCCTCAGTAACAGAATGGAACAAGCAGAAGAAAGGATTTCTGACATTGAAGAAAAAGTCTTCGAACGCTCCCAATCTCTCAAAGAGGAAGAGAAATGGAGAGCAAAAACGGATCACTCACTCAGAGAACTCTCAGATAATTCGAAAAAAAGCAACATAAGGATTATAGGAATTTCTGAGAACGATGAAGTGGCCTCCAAGGGCACAGAGGCCCTTCTGCATGAAATTATGAAAGAAAATTTTCCAGACATGCCTAGAGAATCTGAAATTCAGATACCAGACAGCTTCAGAACCCCAGCACGATTTAACCCCAATAAGTCATCCCCCAGACATATCATAATTAGCTTCATTAAAGTTAACATGAAAGAGAAGATTCTCAACGCAGCCCAGCGAAAGAAAACTATAACGTACAAAGGTAAGAATATTAGAATAACTGCAGATCTCTCTGCTGAAACTTTTCAAGCCAGAAGAGGCTGGTCATCAACTTTTAATCTCCTAAAGCAAAAAAAACTTTCAACCCAGGATCTTGTATCCAGCTAAACTGAGTTTCATCTATGATGGAGAAATTAAATACTTCAATGACATTC
Organism: Nycticebus coucang; assembly: GCF_027406575.1. NCBI lineage: Eukaryota > Metazoa > Chordata > Mammalia > Primates > Lorisidae > Nycticebus > Nycticebus coucang. The sequence goes on along the minus strand of NC_069804.1, from coordinate 159,369,683 downwards.
ATATGTTGAAAAAATTTGCCATAAGTAAACCAGCTCTTCAGGATGTTCTCAGACCTATCCTCCACAATGACCAACCCAATCCTATACCACAAAAGTAAACTCACTCAGAAACTTCGGATCAAACTCCAACTTCCACACTGGCGGAAGGATTAAAAATGTCCACTGGACCTTTGAAAAACTTGATACCCAAAATTCCACCAGACTTATCAATACTCTCCATCAATGTGAATGGCTTAAACTGTCCTCTAAAGAGGCATAGGTCAGCTGACTGGATACAAAAACTCAAGCCAGATATTTGTTGCATACAAGAGTCACATCTCAACTTAAAAGACAAATACAGACTCAGGGTGAAAGGATGGTCATCCATATTTCAGGCAAATGGTAATCAGAAAAAAGCAGGTGTTGCAACTTTATTTGCAGGTACAGTAGGCTTTAAACCATCAAAAGTAAGGAAGGACAAGAATGGTCACTTCATATTTGTTAAGGGTAATACTCAATATGATGAGATCTCAATTATTAATATCTATGCACCCAACCAGAATGCACCTCAATTTATAAGAGAAACTCTAACAGACATGAGTAACTTGATTTCCTCCCACTCCATAATCATCGGAGATTTCAACACTCCCTTGGCAGTGTTGGATCGATCCTCCAGAAAGAAGCTGAGCAAAGAAATCTTAGATTTAAACCTAACCATCCAATATTTAGATTTAGCAGACATCTACAGAACATTTCATCCCAACAAAACTGAATACACATACTTCTCATCACCCCACGGAACTTACTCCAAAATTGACCACATTTTAGGTCACAAGTCTAACCTCAGTAAATTTAAAGGAATAGAAATTATTCCATGCATCTTCTCGGACCATCATGGAATAAAACTTGAATTGAGTAACAACAGGAATCTGCATACCCATACAAAAACATGGAAGTTAAATAACCTTATGCTGAATGATAGCTGGGTCAGAGATGAGATTAAGAAAGAAATCGCCAATTTTTTGGAACAAAACGACAATGAAGACACAAACTATCAGAACCTCTGGGACACTGCAAAGGCAGTTCTAAGAGGGAAATTTATAGCACTGCAAGCCTTCCTCAAGAGAACGGAAAGAGAGGAAGTTAACAACTTAATGGGACATCTCACGCAACTGGAAAAGGAAGAACATTCCAACCCCAGACTCAGTAGAAGAAAAGAAATAACCAAAATTAGAGCAGAATTAAATGAAATTGAAAACAAAAGAATAATACAACAGATCAATAAATCAAAAAGCTGGTTTTTTGAAAATTCAATAAAATAGATAAACCTCTGGCCAACCTAATCAGGAAAAAAAGAGTAAAATCTCTAATATCATCAATCAGAAACAACAAAGACGAAATAACCACAGACTCATCAGAAATCCAAAAAATCCTTAATGAATATTACAAGAAACTTTATTCTCAGAAATATGAAAATCTGAAGGAAATAGACCGATACTTGGAAGCACGCCACCTTCCAAGACTTAACCAGAATCAAGTGGAAATGTTGAACAGACCCATATCAAGTTCAGAAATAGCATCAACTATACAAAACCTCCCTGAAAAGAAAAGCCCGGGACCAGATGGTTTCACGTCAGAATTCTACCAAACCTTTAAAGAGGAATTAGTACCTATATTACTCAACCTGTTCCAAAATGTAGAAAAAGAAGGAAGACTACCCAACATGTTCTATGAAGCAAACATCACCCTGATCCCCAAACCAGGAAAAGACCCAACAAGAAAAGAAAATTATAGACCAATATCACTAAATGAATATAGATGCAAAAATATTCAACAAGATCCTAACAAACAGAATCCAGCAACACATCAAACAAATTATACATCATGACCAAGTTGGTTTTATCCCAGAGTCTCAAGGCTGGTTCAATATACGTAAATCTATAAATGTAATTCAGCACATAAACAAATTAAAAAACAAAGACTATATCATTCTCTCAATTGATGTAGAAAAAGCTTTTGATAATATACAGCATCCCTTCATGATCAGAACACTCAAAACATTGGTCTAGAAGGGACTTTTCTTAAACTGATAGAGGCCATCTACAGCAAACCCACAGCCAATATCATATTGAATGGAGTTAAATTGGAATCATTTCCACTCAGATCAGGAACCAGACAAGGCTGCCCATTGTCTCCATTGCTTTTCAACATTGTAATGGAAGTTTTAGCCACCGCAATTAGGGAAGAAAAGGCGATCAAGGGTATCCATATAGGGTCAGAAGAGATCAAACTCTCGCTCTTCGCAGATGATATGATTGTGTATCTGGAAAACACTAGGGACTCTACTACAAAACTCCTAGAAGTGATCAAGGAATACAGCAGCGTCTCAGGTTACAAAATCAACATTCATAAATCGGTAGCCTTTATATACACCAACAACAGTCAAATTGAAAAAGCAGTTAAGGACTCTATCCCATTCACAGTAGTGCCAAAGAAGATGAAATATTTGGGAATTTACCTAACAAAAGACGTGAAAGATCTCTATAAAGAGAACTATGAAACTCTAAGAAAAGAAATAGCTGAAAATGTTAACAAATGGGAAAACATACCATGCTCATGGCTGGGAAGAATCAACATTATCAAAATGTCCATACTACCCAAAGCAATATATAATTTCAACGCACTCCCTATTAAAGCTCCACTGTCATATTTTAAAGATCTTGAAAAAACTTTACTTCGTTTTATATGGAATCAGAAAAAACCTCGAATAGCCAAGACATTACTCAGAAATAAAAACAAAACAGGAGGAATCACACTACCAGACCTCAGACTTTACTACAAATCGATAGTGATCAAAACAGCATGGTATTGGCACAAAAACAGAGAAGTAGATATCTGGAACAGAATAGAGAACCAAGAGATGAATCCAGCTACTTACCGCTATTTGATTTTTGACAAGCCAATTAAAAACATTCAGTGGGGAAAAGATTCCCTATTTAACAAATGGTGCTGGGTGAACTGGCTGGCAACCTGCAGAAGACTGAAATTGGACTCACACCTTTCACCATTAACTAAGATAGACTCTCATTGGATTAAAGATTTAAACTTAAGACATGAAACTATAAAAATACTAGAGGAGAATGCAGGGAAAACCCTTGAAGAAATTGGTCTGGGTGAGTATTTCATGAGGAGAACCGCCCGGGCAATTGAAGCAGCTTCAAAAATACACTACTGGGACTTGATCAAACTAAAAAGCTTCTGCACAGCTAAGAACACAGTAAGCAGAGCAAGCAGACAGCCCTCAGAATGGGAGAAGATATTTGCAGGGTATATCTTTGACAAAGGTTTAATAACCAGAATCCACAGAGAACTCAAACGCATCAGCAAGAAAAAAACAAGGGATCCCATCGCAGGCTGGGCAAGGGATTTGAAGAGAAACTTCTCTGAAGAAGACAGGCGCACGGCCTTCAGACATATGAAAAAATGCTCATCGGGCGGCACCTGTGGCTCAGTCCGTAGGGCGCCGGCCCCATATACCGAGGGTGACGGGTTCAAACCCGGCCCCGGCCAAACTGCAACCAGAAAATAGCCGGGCGTTGTGGCGGGCACCTGTAGTCCCAGCTACTTGGGAGGCTGAGGCAAGAGAATCACTGAAGCCCAGTAGTTGGAGGTTGCTGTGAGCTGTGTGAGGCACGGCACCTCTACTGAGGGCCATAAAGTAAGACTCTGTCTCTAAAAAAAAAAAAAGAAAAGAAAAAATGCTCATCATCTTTAATCATCAGAGAAATGCAAATCAAAACTACTTTGAGATATCATCTAACTCCAATGAGACTAGCCTATATCACAAAATCTCAAGACCAGAGATGTTGGTGTGGATGCGGAGAAAAGGGAACACTTCTGCACTGCTGGTGGGAATGCAAATTAATACATTCCTTTTGGAAAGATATATGGAGAACACTCAGAGATCTAAAAATAGATCTGCCATTCAATCCTGTAATTCCTCTGCTGGGCATATACCCAGAAGACCAAAAATCACAACATAACAAAGATATTTGTACCAGAATGTTTATTGCAGCCCAATTCATAATAGCTAAGTCATGGAAAAAGCCCAAGTGCCCATCGATCCACGAATGGATTAATAAATTGTGGTATATGTATACCATGGAATACTATGCAGCCTTAAAGAAAGATGGAGACTTTACTCTTTCATGTTTACATGGATGGAGCTGGAACATATTCTTCTTAGTAAAGTATCCCAAGAATGGAAGAAAAAGTACCCAATGTATTCAGCCCTACTATGAAACTAATTTGGGACTCTCACATGAAAGCTATAACCCAGCTACAACTTAACAATAGGGGGAAGTGGGAAAGGGGGGGTGGGTAGAGGGAGGGGGATCGGTGGGATCACACCTGTGGTGCATATTACAGGGGTATTTGCGAAACTTGGTAAATGTAGAATGTAAATGTTTTGGCACAGTAACTGAGATAACGCCGGAAAGGCTATGTTAACCACTGTGATAAAAATGTGTCAAATGGTTTATGAAGTGAGTGTATGATGCCCCATGATCATATCAATGTATACAGTTATGATTTAATAAAAAAAAGAAGGAAACAATGAAAATTATAATTACATGAGAAAAAGAAGAAATAAACAAAAAATCTAGCTCAGAAAAAAGTTGAAAAAAATTTTAAAGGATAAAAACTATATACAATATATATCATATATGTACATACATATACATACAAACTTATATCACCAAGAGGAGATCTTCTATTGTATGTGATGCTAATCACAACACTGTTACAACTGAAGAAAATTAAGACTCGAAGCCTCTGTCTTACGGAGGAGACCTGGACCCTTCTTCCTGACTTCTTTTCCTTAATCCTCCAGGGTTGGGAGCCCAAAACTGTCCTCAGCTCACTTAATAGACAAGCCTTGACCTTTCCAAAGCATGTCCCCTGGCTACACATTGACTTTCCCAGGAAAGTGTGTGTCACTCAAATCTCCCAAGGACTGGCTGCCCCACTTATCAGGTGTGCCAGAACAGGCCTAACACTAGGACCCTGTGGGTTGATCCTGTGAGGCAGCTTCCCCACAATGGCTGCGCATAACCTATAGCCAAATAATGAAAGCTCAGCACCATCTAGTGGCTCAGTACCAGCCCCTGGGTGCTGTCCAAAACCATTTGCCCAAGCTCTCCAAAGGTTGCTCAACCAAGTGCCCTGGTCCATAAAAAACAAAAATCCTGCACAGCTGGCCTTATCTGCTTGCAAACTGTTGTTGCTTCTCCTGTTGCTGTTGCCACCACTGCCATGCCAGTTGGCCTCTGTCCGTACACAAGTACTTGCTGCTTCTCCATTGCTTACATCCTCCTCTTGGAGTCCCAAAGTCTCCTACTGCCTCCCTGTGCCCACAAAGGGCTGTTTCTGGACAGAGCCCACAAGCCAGAGGTGCCTAGAGTCTTTTCTCCTCAATTACGCCACACATCACTGCAAATAAGCTGTCTCTAGTCTGCCATCTTGCTCCACCCTTCATATCCAATGTTTTTTTTATTTGTTTCTCCTAGTATGATCCATCCAGTCTGTCAGTGGGGTGTTGAAATTATAATGCTGCTGTTTAATCTCTTTGATTAGCTCTAGTGGGGTTTTCTTTATGAATCTGGGCACTCCTGTGTTATGTGCATAAATATGTAGGATTGTTTTGTCTTCTTACTGAAAAGCTCCCTCCCCAAATTAGTTCACAAATCTCCCCTCAGTGCTCCTAAGCAACATGATCTAGTCCTGACGGTATAGATCTGGATTTGGGGCCTTTCTTTGGATCCCTGAACATCAATCCTTAACTGTGCCATGAAGAAGCATGCTAGTCCTGATTTGTCTATGGAGTGCTCAAGCAGGTTTGATGTTCCTCTCCTTTGGTATGTGCCCTGCTATTATAAAGCAGCCAAGCAAGCAGCACCAGGGAGGATTGGTGAGAAGGGAGCTCACAGTCTGAGCTGCTGTCTGGGGTAGAATGGTGAAATATTTGTGTGCAAATGAGCAAGATAAAAACCAAGGGTCTGAACTCTGCTGTGGGGCACAAAGGTGCCCAGTGTGTAGAGAAGCAATATGGTATCTGATGCTTTGACTTGGATCCGTGGTGATGAGATGCAACCTTGAGGATGCTGGCAACCTGGTGCTTTGAGAGAAACTCCCAATTCACTGGCAACAGCCACTTTTGGACTTGTAAGGGTAAAAAGGCTCTCTGGAAGCTCGGGATCCTACTGATTGCCAGAGATGAGAGAGAGGGAGAAACAAACTGCTCCACTTATCCTTTTTGCTGGACTCTAAGCCTCTTGGTGGTTGACCTCTGCTGATATCTTGCTCTTCCTTGTTCTGTTTTATAACTTCTCTTAAAAAAAATTCTTTTCTTTTTTTCTTTCTTTCTTTCTTTCTTTTTTGGAGACAGAGTCTCACCACATTGCCCTTGGGAGATGGCCATGGCATCACAGCTCACAGAAACCTCCAACCCTTGGGCTTAAGTGATTCTCTTGCCTCAGCCTCCCAAGTAGCTGGGACTACATGTGCCTGCCACAACACCCGGCTATTTGCTGTTGTTGTTGCAGTTGTCATTGTTGTTTAGCTGGCCTGGGCCCGGTTCAAACCCACCACCATCAGTGCATGTGTCTGGCGCCATAACCACTGTGCTACAGGCACAGAGCCTTAAAAAAAATTCTTATTTTTTTTTCTGAGACTGAGTCTCACCTTGTCACCCTTGGTAGAGTGCCATAGCATCATAGCTCACAGCAACCTCAAACTCTTGGACTCAATAGATCCTCTTGCCTCAGTCTCCTAAGTAGCTGCAACTACAGACGCATACCACAATGCCCAGCTATTTTTTAGAGATGGGGTCTTGCTCTTGCTCAGGCTGATCTCGAACTGGTGAGCTCAAGCAATACACCTGCCTTGGTCTCTCAAAGTGCTGGGATTACAAGTGTGAGCCACTGTGCCTGGCTGCTTTATAACTTATTCCCATGTAATTGCTTGTAGGTTCTGGCACACATCCCTTGGAATTACACCCAATGTATTGTGTGTGTGTGTGTGTGTGTGTGTTTTATCTAAGACATTTTCTTCTTTCTCAGATAATCTGGAGGCTGGTGTTTCTGGGTTTTCATCTTCTCCTTCCAGTCCTGTGTCATTTTTCATCCTTTCATATTTGACTCATTTCAGTCATTAGATTTAAAGTATGTTCCTTGTAGACAGTATAAAGTTGGGTTTTGTTTTAACCACTTTGACAGCTCACATTTTCAATGGGGAGTTTAGCCCATTAATATTTTATGTTATTGCTGTAGTTAGGTTTAATTCTCTCATCCTTTTTTCTAGACAAGATCACACTCAGTAGGCTGGAGGGCAATGGGACAACCATAGCTCACTGCAGCCTTGAAATCCTGTGCTCTAGCAATTCTTCTGCCTCAGTCTCCCAAGTACAACAGGTATGTGTGCCACTACATCCAGTTCATGTTTTTTTTTTGTTTTTTTTTTTTCTGTAGAGACGGTCTCGCTATGTTGTTCAGGCCTGTCTTGAACTCCTGGCTTCAAGTGATCCTCCTGCCTCAGCCTCCCCAATTCTGAGTTTACAGGTGTGAGCCACTATACTTGGCATCATCTTTCTGTTTATTTTCTGCTTGTCTAGCTTGTTTTTGCTTTCTGGTTGTTTATTCTGCCTTCTGGATATGAGTTTTTTTTTAAACTTCATTTTATCTCTTTTGTTAGTTTACTAGTTATTATCTATAATTCTATTTTATTACGTCAACAGTTGCTTTGGGGATTATAGTATATATTTTTATTTTATCCAAGTTTAATTTTGAAGTTATTTTATACAACTTTAAGTATAGAATAAGAGCTTCAAATTCATATATCCTCTCCCAGCCTTCATACTACTATTGTGATATATTTTTTTTATAGTATAGGCCTGCTAGTGATAAATTCACTCACCTTTAGTATATCTATGAAATCTTTATGTGATGTTTGTTTTGCAGGATATTTTCATGACATACAGCATTCTAGGTTGACAGGTTTTTTTTTCTTTCAGCACTCTAAAGATGTTACTTCCCTGTCTTCTTGGTTGCAGCGTTTCCACTAAGTAACCTAGGGTCATATAGGTATTTGTTTCCCTTTAATATACTATATCTTTTTTTCTTTCACTTCTTTTAAGATTTTTTAAAACTCTGTGGGTTTTGGAAATTTGATTATTATATGCTTTGGTATGGTTTCCCTTATGTTGCTTGTGCTTGGAGTCCACCGAACTTCTTGGATATGTTGATTTATAATTTTTATCAAATTTAGAAAAATTTTAGCCATTATTTATTCAATTTCCTTTCATTTGGGGGGATACTGATTGCATGCATATTAGGCTGTTTAACATCCCCAAACTCAGTGGTGTTCTTTAATTTTTTTAATTGTTTTTTCCCCTTCTGTATTTCATTTTGGATAGTTTTTATTGTTACATATTCAAGTTAACTTATCTTTCTCGATGCCTGAGCTGTTATTAAGTCAGTATTTATTTTAAGCACTGCAGTTTTCATTTCTAGAAGTATGATTTGGGCTCCTTTTATGTCCCTCATGTCTCTATTTACCTTTTTGAACAGGCATACAGTTATAATAATTGTTTTAATTTTTCTGCCAGTTTTTATTCTGTGTCAGTTTCAGGTAAATTTCAGTTGGTTTCTCCCTGATTATCAGTTGTATTTTATTGATTCTTTGCATGTCTGATAACTTTTTACTTGATGTCAGACATTGTGCCTTTTGCCTTGTTGAATATATTTTTGTATTTGTAGAAATATGTTTGATTTTTTTTTTTTGCACTTTTTGGCCAGGGCCAAGTTTGAACCCACCAGTATATGAGCAGGTGCCCTACTCCTTGAGCCACAGGCACCGCCCTGATCTTTTTACTATAATGCAGTTCCTTGGAAATAGTTTGATTTTTTAGATTTTTTTCAAGTGGCACGAGAACTCAGTTTAGTGTAGAGATATTCTGTACTACTGAGGAAAGAATCTTACGAGTATTCTACACCAATGCTCTTGAACTTTGACCTTTCAAGTCTGGCTTATGAGAATAGGTGATATTCCTTTATTTTTTTTTTCCATTTTTATTTTTTTATTGCTGGGGATTCATTGAGGGTACAATAAGCTAGGTTACACTGATTGCATTTGTTAGGTAAAGTCCCTCTTGCACTCATGTCTTGCCCCCAGAGGGTGTGGCACACACCAAGGCCCCACCCCTCTCCCTCCTTCCCTCTCTCTGCTTTTCCTTCCCCCCATGACCTTAATTGTCATTAATTGTCCTCATATAAAAATTGAGTACATAGGACTCATGTTTCTCCATTCTTGTGATGCTTTACTAAGAATAACGTCTTCCACTTCCATTCAGGTTAATACGAAGGATGTAAAGTCTCCATTTTTTTTAATAGCTGAATAGTATTCCATGGTATACATATACCAGAGCTTGTTAATCCATTCTTGGGTTGGTGGGCATTTAGGCTGTTTCCACATTTTGGCGATTGTAAATTGAGCTGCAATAAACAGTCTAGTACAAGTGTCCTTATGATAAAAGGATTTTTTTCCTTCTGGGTAGATGCCCAGTAATGGGATTGCAGGATCAAATGGGAGGTCTAGCTTGAGTGCTTTGAGGTTTCTCCATACTTCCTTCCAGAAAGGTTGCACTAGCTTGCGGTCCCACCAGCAGTGTAAAAGTGTTCCCTTCTCTCCACATCCACGCCAGCATCTGCAGTTTTGAGATTTTGTGATGTGGGCCATTCTCACTGGGGTTAGATGGTATCTCAGGGTTGTTTTGATTTGCATTTCTCTAACATATAGGGATGATGAACATTTTTTCATATGTTTGTTAGCCATTCATCTGTCTTCTTTAGGGAAGGCTCTATTCATGTCTCTTGCCCATTGATATATGGGATTGTTGTTTTTTTTCATGTGGATTAATTTGACTTCTCTATAGATCCTAGTTATTAAGCTTTTGTCTGATTCAAAATATGCAAATATCCTTTCCCATTGTGTAGGTTGTCTCTTTGCTTTGGTTGTTGTCTCCTTGGCTGCACAGAAGCTTTTCAGTTTAATGAAGTCCCATTTGTTTATTTTTGTTGTTGTTGCCATTGCCATGGCAGACTTCCTCATGAAGTCTTTCCCCAGGCCAATATCTTCCAGTGTTTTTTCTATGCTTTCTTGGATGCTTTTTATTGTTTCATGCCTTAAATTTAAGTCCTTTACCCATCTTGAATCAATTTTTGTGAGTGGGGAAAGGTGTGGGTCCAGTTTCAGTCATTTACATGTGGATATCCAGTTCTCCCAACACCATTTATTGCATAGGAAGTCTTTCCCCAAGGTATGTTCTTATTTGGTTTATCGAAGATTAGGTGGTTGTAAGATGTTAGTTTCATTTCTTGGTTTTCTATTTGATTACAAGTGTCTATGTCTCTATTTTTGTGCCAGTACCATGCTGTCTTGACCATTATGGCTTTGTAGTACAGACTAAAATCTGGTATGCTGATGCCCCCAGCTTTATTTTTATTAATAAGAACTGCCTTAGCTATATGGGTTTTTTTCTGGTTCCATAGAAAACACAGAATCATTTTTTCCAAATCTTGAAAGTACGATGTTGGTATTTTGATAGGAATGGCATTGAATAGGTAGATTGCTTTGGGAAGTATAGACATTTTAACAATGTTGATTCTGCCCATCCATGAGCAAGGTGTGTTCTTCCATTTGTTAAAATCCTCTGCTATTTCCTTTCTGAGGATTTCATAATTATCTTTATAGAGGTCCTTCACCTCCTTCGTTAGGTATATTCCTAGGTATTTCATTTTCTTTGAAACTATGGTGAAGGGAGTTGTGTCCTTAATTAGCTTCTCATCTTGACTGTTATTGGCGTATACAAAGGCTACTGACTTGTGGACATTGATTTTATATCCTGAGACATTACTGTATTTTTTGATGACTTCTAGGAGTCTTGTGGTTGAGTCTTTGGGATTCTCTAAGTATAAGATCATTTCATCAGCAAAGAGGGAGCGTTTGACCTCCTCTACTCCCATTTGGATTCCCTTTATTTCCTTGTCTTGCCTAATTGTATTGGCTAGAACTTCCAGCACTACTTTGAATAGTAAAGGTGACAGAGGACAACCTTGTCTGGTTCCAGTTCTAAGAGGAAAAGCTTTCAGTTTTACTCCATTTAGTAAAATATTAGCTGTGGGTTTGTCATAGATAGCTTCTATCAGTTTTAGAAATGTGCCACCTATGCCTATACTCTTCAGTGTTCTAATTAGAAAAGGATGCTGGATTTTATCAAATGCTTTTTCTGCATCTATTGAGAGGATCATATGACCTTTATTTTTGCTTCTGTTAATATGGTGGATAACGTTTATCAACTTGCATATGTTAAACCAGGCTTGCATCCTTGGGATGAAGCCTACTTGATCATGATGTATGACTTTTTTGATGATAAGCTGTAATCTATTGGCTAGGATTTTGTTGAGCATGTTTGCATCTATATTCACGAGTGAGATTGGTCTGAAATTCTCCTTTTTGGTTGGGTCTTTTCCTGGTTTTGGTATCAGGGTGATTTTTGCTTCATAGAAAGTTTTGGGGAAGATTCCTTCTTCCTCAATTTTTTGGAATAATTTCTGCAGTACAGGAATAAGCTCGTCCTTGAAGGTTTGATAGAATTCTGGTGTGAAGCCATCTGGACCAGGATATTTTTTGGTTGGAAGATTTTTTTATTGTTTCTTTAATCTCAGTGCTTGAATTTGGTCTGTTCAGGAGCTCTATTTCTTCCTGGCTAAGTCTAGGGTGTGATTCCAAATATTGATCCATTTCCTTCACATTGTCAAATTTCTGGGCATAGAGTTTCTGGTAGTATTCAGAGATGATCTCTTGTATCTCTGTGGGATCAGTTGTTATTTCCCCTTTATCATTTCTGATTGGGGTTACTAGAGATTTTACTTTTCTATTTCTTGTTAGTCTGGCCAATAGTTTATCTATTTTATTAATTTTTTCAAAAAACCAACTCCTTGTTTTATTAATTTTCAGAATGATTCTTTGTTTTCAATTTCATTGATCTCTGATTTGATTTTGCAGATTTCTTTTCTTCTACTGACATTAGGCTTAGATTGTTCTTCTTTTCCCAACTCCATAAGATGGCTTGTGAGTTTGTTGATGCGCTCTCTTTCTGTTTTTCGAATGTAGGCATGTATAGTGATAAATTTTCCTCTCAAAACTGCTTTTGCAGTATCCTACAGGTTTTGGTGGCTTGTATCTTCATTGTTGTTATGCTCAAGGAAGTTAATAATTTCCTGTTTTATTTCTTCCTGCACCCATCTGTTATTCAACAGAAGATTGTTTAATTTCCATGCCTTTGGGTGGGGTCGAGCATTTTTGTTAGAGTTGAGTTCCACCTTTAGTGCCTTATGGTCTGAGAAGATACAAGGTAAAATTTCAATTCTTTTGATTCTGTTGATATTTGTTTTGTGTCTCAGGATATGATCAATTTTGGAGAATGTTCCATGGGGTGATGAGAAGAATGTGTATTCCTTATCTTTGGGATGGAGTGTTCTATATGCGTCTATCAAGCACAGTTGTTCTAGGGTCTCGTTTAAATCTCTTATGTCTTTGTTTAATTTCTGTTTAGAGGATCTGTCCAGCTCTGTAAGAGGAGTGTTAAAGTCCCCTGTTCTTATGGTATTATCAGATATCATATTGCTCAGACTGAGTAAGGTCTGTTTCAAGAATCTGGGAGCATTTAAATTGGGTGCATAAATATTTAGAATTGAAACGTCTTCTTGTTGTATTTTTCCTTGACCAATATAAAGTGACCATCTTTGTCATTTTTGACTTTAGTTGCTTTAAATCTACATGTATCTGAAAATAAGATCACAATTCTTCTTTTCTTCTGAATTCCATTTGCCTGAAAAATTGTCTTCCAACCCTTGACTCGGAGTTTAATTTGTCTTTGAAGCCAGGTGTGTTTCTTGCAGATAGCAGATAGATGGCTTGTGTTTTTTAATCCAGTCAGCCAATCTATGTCTCTTCAGTGGGGAATTCAAGCCATTAACATTTATTGAGATAATTGATAAGTGTGGTAGTGTCCTATTCATCTTATTTTGTAAGAATCCATTGCTTAGTTTTATCTTTTGCATCAGTGTGGAGGTTAGGTTCTGTCCTTTAATTTCTGAGTTTTTACTTTGCTGCTGATCCATTGTGATGGTCAGTGTGTACAACAGGTTGAAGTATTTCCTGTAGAGCTGGTCTTGTGGCGAATTTCCTCAATGTTTGTATATCCATAAATGATTTGATTTCTCCGTCAATTTTAAAGCTTAGCTTATCAGGGTACAGAATTCTGGGCTGGAAATTGTTCTGTTAAGTAGATTAAAGGTAGATGACCATTGTCTTCTTGCTTGGAAAGTTTCATTAGAGAACTCTCCAGTCACTCTGATGGATTTTCCCCTGTAGGTCAACTGGCACTTACTCGTGGCAGCTTGCAGAATCTTTTCTTTTGTCTTGACTTTGGACAGGTTCATTACAATGTGTCTTGGAGAAGCTCTGTTAGATTTGAGGCGAACTGGGGTCTGATATCCCTCTGAAAGCAATGTGTCAGAATCTTTGGTGATATTTACAAAATTTTCTTTTATAATATTCTCTAGTATGGCTTCCATTCCTCTGGGGCATTCTTCTTCCCCTTCTGGGAATCCTATAACTCATATTTTGGAATGCTTTATAAGGTCCCATAATTCTGACAGTGAATGTTCTGCTTTCTCTCTCTTCTTTTCTGCCCCTTTTACTATGTGAGTTATCTCAAGAACTTTGTCTTCTACCTCTGAAATTCTTTCTTCTGCATGGTCTAACCTGTTGCTGATACTTTCCATTGCATCTTTAAGTTCCCTAATTGACTGCTTCAGTTCCTTTAGCTCTGCTATATCCTTTCTATATTCTTCATATCGTTCATCTCTTATTTGATTCTGTTTTTGGATTTCCTTTTGGTTATTTTCTACTTTATTAGCAGTTTCCTTCATTGTTTTCATCATGTCTATTCTAAATTCCCTTTCTGTCATTCCTAACATTTCTTTATTGGTGGAATCCTCTGCAGTGGCTACCTCATGGTCCCTCATGGAGGGGTTGTTCTGGACTGGTTCTTCATGTTGCCTGGAGTTTTCTGCTGATTCTTCCTCATGAGTGATTTCTTTTATCTGTTTCCTTGCCCTAATTTTCCTTTCACTTCCTCTTGCTCTTTAAGTTCCCGTGCCTATGGACTAAGGTTTCAATGATTTTTTTTTTTAGTATAGGACCAGAAGGATGAGAAGGTTGAAAAGCAATAAGGGATGAAAGAAAGAAGGAAAGAACGACAAGAAAATAAAGGAGAGGGGGTGGGTAAAAGGAATATTGACAAAAAGAAGAGAGGCACAGAAAGAGGGAGACAGAGCAATATAGGTGTACAGTAGGGTACTTTGATACAACCTTAAAAAACCCAACCTCTGAGGGTGCCCGGTTGGGTGGTTCCCTTGAGGTCAGCAACTCTTTGCTAACCTGATCAGACACAGTACCCCACCTCCACTAAGTAGAGAGGAAAGACAAAAATGCTATAAATCAAACCAGAACAAGCAAACAGAAAACTTTACGGGATAAAATTGGGTGAAAAACCAAATAATAGGGGCAGAAACACTAGCTTAAATGAATTTCTAGTTATTGGAAAAGGCAGCAATGGGAAATTGTATTTATACTAGAAAACTGGAGAAAGAAAAGAAAAAATCAGTATGGAAAAGGTTGACTTTAAAAAACAAAACAACAGCAACATCAAAATAAAAACAACAAAAATAAATAAATAAAATAAATGAAAAACAGCCAAAAACAAAGCAGTATATATATCTTGTTGAATATTGTATGGGCAACAGGTGGTCTTCTGGGTTATGAGATGTTAATTACAATGCTGATATGACTAGAGGCCTCTGATTATTTCTCAAACCCCACAGGGTAGACACCCTAAGTCTCTCTTTAGCCCTCTTAAAAGGCACTTTAAGCTTCTAAATTTCCTAAGCAGAAGCTTTCCCAGGAAAGTGTTTGTTGCTGGAATCACTGCTGAAGTGGCTATCCACTTACCCAGTGTGCCAAAACCGGTCTCACTCTGCCCCTGAGGGTTAGGGTTGTAAGGCAGCTCAGACCCCACCTTTAGGCTGCTCAGTCACTAGGTTACTAGGTCCCGCCCAATCCTTGCTCTGCAACTCCTAGGGCTGACCTTGTTGGGGCAGTTCTCTCACAATGGCTCCCTGCAGCCCTCAGCCAAACACTATTAGCTGCGTCCGTCCAGCTCAGCGGCTCAGTCTGGGGTCCCAGACAATGCCCAAAGTTCTCCACACTCCCGCTCAACCTCTTTCCAGGGCAGTTCAACTGAGTGCCAAGTCCAAAAACACCAAAACAGTTCACAGGTAAGGCCTTTCCAGTTTGCAGTCTCACTGCTACTGCACTTACAGCTGTCGGCAGGATTAGACCGATCGAACACACATGATTACTTGCCAGTTTTCCACTGTTGTTGTCCTCCTCTTGGGGTCCAGAAGTCTCTTGCTGACTCCCTGTATCCTCAAAGGGATTATTATAGGAAGATCCCAACAGCCAGAGATGCCTGGAGTCTTATCTCCCCAGACTCACAGTGCCCAGATGCAAGGAAGCTGTTATTCAGCCACCATCTTGCTCTCCACAAAGAGGTGATATTCTAAGCCCTGTGTGAATAGGCATTGGTCCCTCTAGTCCTTCAGGGGGGCTCTTTCTCCAGTATTGGGTACTCTCTCACACCATACACATACCCCTGTAGATCTCCTAATTTTTCTCCCTGTGCAATCCCCACTCCATGCTCTGTTTAGCAAACTTTAGCCACTTTGTTCTCCCCAACACTCATCTTCAACTCCTCAACTAAGGGAGTCTGCCAGGCTCTGCCTGCTTTAATCTTCTTGCAGATGAGATCTAGAAACTGTTTCAGGGCAGTAAGCTGGCATATTTGTAGAGATTACATCATCTGCTGCCCATCTCTAAGGGTTACTATCTTTTATAACCTGATATCCAGTATCTTAATAACCATTATTTCATATATTTGTAGTTTTTGGTTCTTTCAGGCATGAGTATGAATTGGTCATTATAACTCCACAGTGACCAGAAGTGGAGTTTATTTCTTCCTATTTTAAACATTGTGAGCATAATTGTTTTATGGTCTGTGTCTAATAATTCCATTAACTGAAATTTTATGTCTTTTTGTATGTTATTCTGCTTGTTCCTGCCCATGGTGCCTTGTTCATTTTTGTGTCTGGCTATTTTGGTCATCATACTTTCACAATGATCTGTAGCAATAACTTTAGGATAGGATAAAATTACTTTTCTCCAGAGAGGATTTCCATTTCCCTTTGCCAGGTCATTGCAGGGGGTGGGGGGGGAAGGGATTTTCAGTTGAAGACAATCTTAAATTTTAAGGCTTAGAATCCCATAGATAATCAGGCAAGTAGAACCAAAGACAATCAGGCAAGTAGGTCCAGAGGGCTGAACCATAATCTATTCCTCTACACCCTGGGTGTAGCTTTGTGGCAGGGCCAGCTTACTGAAGGAAGACTCTCACATTAGACTTTCTACTTTGTATACATCTTGACCTTTAGTTTATATTCTTCTTTCTTTCTCTAAGAGTCTATCAAAACAAAAGTTACAATTTTATGATTTGGCAAACATTCACACCAAAAAAGAGACCCTCAGTTCTCATTTATCTCTCTAGGTCTCCATTTTCCCTTTATTTTGGCCAGGTAACACCTTATTCCCTTCTCAGTTTTTCAATTATTTAAAGAAGATATTGTTTAACTATTATTCTAACTCTTAATGTGATTTTTTTGAAGGATGGTTGGTATAAATACAAAGGTCACTACAAAAACTTTGAGACAGACTGTTATGGTTCATTATTTCACTTCCAAGAGATACAGTCGACAGTGGAGTCCTTTTTGATTCACTTGTGCAAGTTTCAACTTGCTCAGCTTGTCGGTGTTGCTGAGAGGGCTTCATTTGTTTCCGCTGGTGCAGCACTCAGTAGGCGTGGCTGTGGAGCGGGGAAAAGAGCACTTTCTTGTGATGATTTCCTATGATCTCATTTTTTGTAGTTGGAGTAATTTTAACAACAATGCTCTGTACCCTTCCTTCCACAGAAAACAACTGCAAATAGCCAGTACAGGAAAATCTGACTTATTAAAAAAAAATTGCTCAGAAATGAAACTGGCACAACAGTGATAAAAAGATACTATAGAAAAAAGATAACAGTGAGCATCAATATCAGTCAAGAACTGAACACTCTCCAAAAAATGATGCCACGGAATAGTTGATATTTGGTACTAAGCACTTCATAACGAATGTCTAGCTCAGGCTGCTATAACAAAATACCAAAAACTGAATGGCTTAACAAACAAATATATATTTCTCACATATCTGAAGTTTTGAAATCTAAGATCAGGGTGACAGCACGGTATAGTTCTTGGTAAGTCCTCTCCCTGCTTTACAGATGGTGATTTTCTGTTGTTTCGGCGCCTGTGGCTCAGTGAGTAGGGCGCCAGCCCCATATGCTGAGGGTGGCGGGTTCAAACCCAGCCCCGGCCAAACTGCAACAAAAAAATAACTGGGCGTTGTGGCGGGCGCCTGTAGTCCCAGCTGCTTGGGAGGCTGAGGCAAGAGAATCGCGAAAGCCCAAGAGTTAGAGGTTGCTGTGAGCCGTGTGACACCACGGCACTCTACCCGAGGGCGGTACAGTGAGACTCTGTCTCTACAAAAAAAAAAAAAAAAAGTAGGTTAAATGAGTCCCAGACTTGAGCATTTGCAACAGGCTTTTGGGGACCTTACTCCTTTCTGCATGACAATTATTGGGTGGTTTCAAGAATTTTGAATAAGCTGAACTTCACTAAATTATGAGGAGAGAACTGGGCATCTGGTGACCGCAGTGCCTGAGAAAAACATCCCTTCTGTGAGAAAAAAAAAAAAAAGGTTGGGGGAGGAGACAAGATGGCTGACTGAAGCCAGCTTTCCACAGAGGCTCCCGTCCAGAAGGAGAGTTAAAGGATAAAAATTCAGCAAGTAACCTGGTGGATTTGAGCTGCACTAAGAGAGAAGGTTGTAGAACGCACGTCAACCCCGCTGAGGCGAGCTGCGACCACAAGGATACAAACAAAAGGTACAAAATCCATCACCAAGCGGACGGGTGTCCCCTCCCCCATGAGAACGGCTCAGAGTGCCCCACAAACAACCGGGCAGAGTTCAAAGGTCCTCCACTACACTCCATGGGAGAGACCCTCTAAAAACTGGACCTACCTCCCCTACTAGGGTGCCACGGCGTCCTCCTGCCAGGCATAAAACTGTATAAACTGTATACAGTCTCTACCTGGAATTCTGAGCTCCCAGCGCTCCCCTTCGCTCACACTGGGTTCTGGAGGCCAGTCCTGGTGGCTCGGTGGAGACGGGACTGCACCGGAGTGGCAGTTCCTTGAGGCACAGTGCGACAGCCGTCTTTTGGAGACAATACGGGCATAAAACTGTGTGAAGCTCTGTGTGTTCTCTGCCCGCAACCCCAGACTCCCAGCGCTCCCCGCACTCCCCTCTGCTGTTGCTGCAAGGTCTGGAGGCCTGTCCCCCAGGGGTCCGGACTCTTGGGCGATTGTTCGAGGGGTGTAGACAGTGCTGGGCTGCAGCCTGTCGGTGCAGACTCTGGGGTACGAGAGCAGAGAGAGGACGGTTGGCCAGAGGGGAGCTACACCGGAGCGGCCATTGCCTGAGCCATAAAGCAGCAGCCCTCTTTTGCTAGCAATACGGCTCAGTACCGAATATTCTGAAGCCTCACCCCCTGTCTCCCTGGGCAACCAGAGACTCTGAGTTTGCCTGAGGCAACTCCAGCTTGCAAACCAGGGAAACTCCCAGGGTGGGGCTGACCCAGAGGTCCGCTTTACTAAACCTAAGACGCACCTGGCCCTCAGGGGATTGTCAGCCTATAGACAATACAGGAGCAAAGACAAGCTGATTTGGAGCTCAATTCAGCTTCTCTTCTGCAGGGGAACTGCAGAGTTGTTCTGTTCTGTTCTGTCAGTAACATTAATCAGGGGCGAGACTGGACCTGAGTGAAAACCCCTCAACCTTCATCAAGTGCCTGAGGTTGTCAGGCCTCACCTCCTCCAGCTGGATAGAGGCAGAGCGCAGCGGCCTGGCAGACTTCCTTGTGATTCAGGCAGGTATAAACTCTTGGAGTACTGATTCACTACAGGCAACTGGGTCAGCCAACTGCAGGGCTATCAGTGACTGGGTGTGAAGTGGTGAAAGGTGGGGAAGGATGCAGCAACCTTCCCAGACTGATTTATTGGCTGGGTGGCTTCTCCTGACTCCACGCAGCACTGGAGCAAGCCACACCAGAGTAGTCACCAGACCCCTGTGATCCAGTTCCCAGAGACCTCTTAAACTCTCTCACCCAAGAGAGGTACAGACGGAGACAATTGATTTGGACCTTTTTGAACTGAACCAATCGCCTGAGGACAAATCAGGTGGTGCCCTGGGTGCACAGTGAAGGTTTGATTTTTATTCTCCAATTGTTTGCCGGTGGGGGGCGGGGTTACTTAATTGCTGATATTTCTCCACAGCTGAGACTTCAATCCAAAGTATCTGTTTCACTAGGGTGGAACAGAAACCAGCTGAAAACAAGACAGAACCACTTAGCCCCACCACACCAGACAGGGCCCCTGTTTCTCAGGCCACAACACTGTATGGGCCCTCGAAAAAGCTCCAGGGGAAAAAATCAGAGGCAGTAAAACAACCATGGGGTGGAATCAGCGGAAAAACTCTAGTAACATGAATAACCAGAATAGATCAACCCCCCCAAGGAAAGATATGGCAGATACAATTGAAGATCCCATTCATAAACAACTGGCTGAGATGTCAGAAATCGAATTCAGAATTTGGATTGCAGACAAGATTAACAAAGTGGAATTAGGAATTTGACGAGAAATTCAAA
The DNA here is from genome assembly GCF_027406575.1 of Nycticebus coucang. Lineage (NCBI taxonomy): Eukaryota > Metazoa > Chordata > Mammalia > Primates > Lorisidae > Nycticebus > Nycticebus coucang. The sequence goes on along the minus strand of NC_069804.1, from coordinate 159,349,666 downwards.
AGCTGTCTCAAGAATTTAACGAATTTAAAGACAAAACCACCAAAGACTTAGACACACTGAAGCAAGAATTTGCAGCCCTCAAAAATATGAAAAATGCAGTAGAATCCCTCAGGAACAGAATGGAGCAAGCACAAGAAAGGATTTCTGATATCGAAGATAAAACCTTTGAATGTTCCCAAACTCTCAAACAGGAAGAGGAATGGAGAGCAAAAATGGATCACTCTCTCCGAGAGCTCTGGGATAATTCAAAGAAGGAAAATATCTGAATCATAGGGGTTCCAGAAACAGATGAAGTGGCCTCGCTGGGCACAGAGGCCCTTCTGCATGAAATTATGAAAGAGAATTTTCCAGACATGCCTAGAGATTCTGAAATTCAGATAGCAGACAACTTCAGAACCCCAGCACGACTCAACCCCAATAAGACATCCCCCAGGCATATCATAATTAACTTCACTAAAGTTAATATGAAGGAAAAAAATCCTCAAAGCTGCCAGGAGAAAGAAAACCATTACCTTCAAAGGGAAGAATATTAGAATGACTGCAGATCTCTCTGCTGAAACTTTTCAAGCCAGAAAAGGGTGGTCACCGACTTTTAATCTCCTAAAGCAAAATAACTTTCAACCCCGGATCTTGTATCCAGCTAAACTGAGTTTCATTTATGATGGAGAAATTAAATACTTTAATGACAGTCATATGTTGAAGAAATTTGCCATAACAAAACCTGCTCTTCAGGATATTCTCAGACCTATCCTCCATAATGACCAACCCAATCCTATACCACAAAAGTAAACTCACTCAGAAACTTCGGATCAAACTCCAATTTCTACACTGGCGAAAGGATTAAAAATGCCCACTGGACTTTTGAAAAACTCAATACCCAAAACTTCACCAGACTTATCAATATTCTCCATTAATGTGAATGGCTTAAACTGTCCTCTAAAGAGGCATAGGTTAGCTGATTGGATACAAAAACTCAGGCCAGATATTTGTTGCATACAAGAGTCACATCTTAACTTAAAAGACAAATACAGACTCAGGGTGAAAGGATGGTCGTCCATATTTCAGGCAAATGGTAATCAGAAAAAAGCAGGGGTTGCAATTTTATTTGCAGGTACAATAGGCTTTAAGCCAACAAAAGTAAAGAAGGACAAGAATGGTCACTTCATAGTTGTTAAGGGTAATACTCAATATGATGAGATCTCAATTATTAATATCTATGCACCCAACCAGAATGCACCTCAATTTATAAGAGAAACTCTAACAGACATGAGCAACTTGATTTCCTCCAGCTCCATAATCGTCGGAGATTTCAGCACTCGTCTGGCAGTGTTGGATCGATCCTCCAACAAGAAGCTGAGCAAAGAAATCTTAGATTTAAACTTAACCATCCAACATTTGGATTTAGCAGATATCTACAGAACATTTCATCCCAACAAAACTGAATACACATACTTCTCATCAGCCCATGGAACTTACTCCAAAATCGATCACATCTTAGGTCACAAGTCTAACCTTAGTAAATTTAAAGGAATAGAAATTATTCCTGGGTGGCGCCTGTGGCTCAAGGAGTAGGGCGCCAGTCCCATATGCCGGAGGTGGTGGGTTCAAACCCAGCCCCGGCCAAAAAAAAAAAAAAAATAAATAAATAAATAAAATAAAGTGCTAAAAAAAAAAAAAAAAAAGAAAAAGAAATTATTCCATGCATCTTCTCGGACCACCATGGAATAAAACTTGAGATGAGTAACAACAGGAATCTGCATACTCATACAAAAACATGGAAGTGAAATAACATTATGCTGAATGATAGCTGGGTCAGAGATGAGATTAAGAAAGAAATCACTGGGTGGCGCCTGTGGCTCAAGGAGTAAGGCGCCGGTCCCATATGCCGGAGGTGGTGGGTTCAAACCCAGCCCCGGCCAAAAACCACAAAAAAAAAAAAAAAAAAAAAGAGAGATTGAAAAAGAAAAGAAAGAAATCACCAATTTTTTGGAACAAAACAACAATGAAGATACGAACTATCAGAACCTCTGGGACACCACAAAGGCAGTTCTAAGAGGGAAATTTATTGCACTACAAGCCTTCCTCAAGAGAACGGAAAGAGAGGAAGTTAACAACTTAATGGGACATCTCAAGCAACTGGAAAAGGAAGAACATTCCAACCCCAAACCCAGTAGAAGAAAAGAAATAACCAAAATTAGAGCAGAACTAAATGAAATTGAGAACAAAAGAATAATACAACAGATCAATAAATCAAAAAGCTGGTTTTTCGAAAAGGTCAATAAAATAGATAAACCTTTGGCCAACCTAATCAGGAAAAAAAGAGTAAAATCTCTAATCTCATCAATCAGAAACAACAAAGACGAAATAACAACAGACTCCTCAGAAATCAAAAAAATCCTTAATGAATATTACAACAAACTTTATTCTCAGAAATATGAAAATCTGAAGGAAGTTGACCAATACTTGGAAGCACGCCACCTTCCAAGACTTAGCCAGAATCAAGTGGAAATGTTGAACAAGCCCATATCAAGTTCGGAAATAGCATCAACCATACAAAACCTCCCTAAAAAAAAAAGCCGGGGACCAGATGGTTTCACGTCTGAATTCCACCAAACCTTTAAAGAGGAATTAGTACCTATACTACTCAACCTGTTCCAAAAGGTAGAAAAAGAAGGAAGACTACCCAACACGTTCTATGAAGCAAACATCACCCTGATCCCCAAACCAGGAAAAGACCCAGCAAGAAAAGAAAATTATAGACCGATATCACTAATGAATATAGATGCAAAAATATTCAACAAGATCGTAACAAACAGAATCCAGCAACACATCAAACAAATTATACCTCATGACCAAGTCGGTTTTATCCCAGGATCTCAAGACTGGTTCAATATACATAAATCTATAAATGTAATCCAGCACATAAATAAATTAAAAAACAAAGACCATATGATTCTCTTAATCGATGCAGAAAAAGCTTTTGATAATGTCCAGCATCCCTTCATGATCAGAACACTCAAGAAAATCGGTATAGAAGGGAAATTTCTTAAACTGATAGAGGCCATCTACAGCAAACCCACAGCCAATATCATATTGAATGGAGTTAAATTAGAATCATTTCTACTCAGATCAGGAACCAGACAAGGCTGCCCATTGTCTCCATTGCTTTTTAACATTGTAATGGAAGTTTTAGCCACTGCAATTAGGGAAGAAAAGGTGATCAAGGGTATCCATATAGGGTCAGAAGAGATCAAACTTTCGCTCTTCGCAGATGATATGATAGTATATCTGGAAAACACCAGGGACTCTACTACAAAACTTTTGGAAGTGATCAAGGAATATAGCAGCGTCTCAGGTTATAAAATCAACATTCATAAATCAGTAGCCTTTATATATACCAACAACAGTCAAGTTGAAAAAACAGTTAAGGACTCTATCCCATTCACAGTAGTACCAAAGAAGATGAAATATTTGGGAATTTATCTAACAAAAGACGTGAAAGATCTCTATAAAGAGAACTATGAAACTCTAAGAAAAGAAATAGCTGAAAATATTAACAAATGGAAAAACATACCATGCTCATGGCTGGGAAGAATCAATATTGTTAAAATGTCTATACTACCCAAAGCAATATATAATTTCAATGTAATCCCTATTAAAGCTCCACTGTCATACTTTAAAGATCTTGAACAAACAATACTTCGTTTTATATGGAATCAGAAAAAACCTCAAATAGCCAAGACATTAATCAGAAATAAAAACAAAGCAGGAGGAATTACGCTACCAGACCTCAGACTATACTACAAATCAATAGTGATCAAAACAGCATGGTATTGGCACAAAAACAGAGAAGTAGATGTCTGGAACAGAATAGAGAACCAAGAGATGAATCCAGCTACTTATCGTTATTTAATCTTTGACAAGCCAATTAAAAACATTCAGTGGGGAAAAGATTCCCTATTTAACAAATGGTGCTGGGTGAACTGGCTGGCGACTTGTAGAAGACTGAAAGTGGACCCACGCCTTTCACCATTAACTAAGATAGACTCTCACTGGATCAAAGATTTGAACTTAAGACATGAAACTATAAAAATACTAGAAGAGAGTGCAGGGAAAACCCTTGAAGAAATCGGGCGGGGCGAGTATTTTATGAGGAGGACCCCCCAGGCAATTGAAGCAGCTTGAAAAATACACTACTGGGACTTGATCAAACTAAAAAGCTTCTGCACAGCCAAGAACACAGTAAGTAAAGCAAGCAAACAGCCCTCAGAATGGGAGAAGATATTTGCAGGTTATGTCTCTGACAAAGGTTTAATAACCAGAATCCACAGAGAACTCAAACGCATTAGCAAGAATAGAACAAGGGATCCCATCGCAGGCTGGGCAAGGGATTTGAAGAGAAACTTCTCTGAAGAAGACCGGCGTGCGGCCTTCAGACATATGAAAAAATGCTCATCATCTTTAATCATCAGAGAAATGCAAATCAAAACTACTTTGAGATACCATGTAACTCCAGTGAGACTAGCCTATATCACAAAATCCCAAGACCAGATATGTTGGCTCGGATGTGGAGAAAAGGGAACACTTTCGCACTGCTGGTGGGAATGCAAATTAATACATTCCTTTTGGAAAGATATATGGAGAACACTTAGAGATCTAAAAATAGATCTGCCATTCAATCCTGTAATCCCTCTACTGGGCATGTATCCAGAAGAGCAAAAAGCACATCATAACAAAGATATTTGTACCAGAATGTTTATTGCAGCTCAATTCATAATTGCTAAGTCATGGAAGAAGCCCAAGGGCCCATCGATCCATGAATGGATTAATAAATTGTGGTACATGTACACCATGGAATATTATGCAGCCTTAAAGAAAGATGGAGACTTTACCTTTTTTATGTTTACATGGATGGAGCTGGAACATATTCTTCTTAGTAAAGTATCTCAAGAATGGAAGAAAAAGGGCGGCACCTGTGGCTCAGTCGGCAAGGCGCCAGCCCTATATACCGAGGGTGCTGGGTTCAAGCCCGGCCCCGGCCAAACTGCAACCAAAAAATAGCCGGGCATTGTGGCGGGTGCCTGTAGTCCCAGCTACTCAGGAGGCTGAGGCAAGAGAATCGCTTAGGCCCAGGAGTTGGAGGTTGCTGTGAGCTGTGTGAGGCCACGGCACTCTACCAAGGGCCATAAAGTGAGACTCTGTCTCTACCAAAAAAAAAAGAATGGAAGAAAAAGTACCCAATGTACTGAGACCTACTATGAAACTAATTTAGGGTTTGAACATGAAAGCTATAACCCAGTTACAACCTAAGAATAGGGGGAAGGGGGAAAGGGAGGGGAGGGAGGGGGGAGGTGGGTAGAGGGAAGGGGATTGGTGGGATTACACCAGCGGTGCATCTTACAAGGGTATATGTGAAACTTGGTAAACGGTCTGTAAAGCTAGTGAATGATGCCCCATGATCATATCAATGTACACAGCTATGATTTAATAATAAAAAAAAAGGTTCTCAAAAATAATCAAGTGAATCTAAGAACATTTAAGAACGCTATCAATTGGATCACTAGAAGCGTCCAAAATCCTGTATGACTATCTTTGAGTCAAGAAAGTCTCATCCTGATTGATGGCTTCCTCAGACTTTGACAGATGAGCAAAATTGTATCTGGTATTGACTGGTGTGAAGAAATGCTGGTTATATTTGCTGGAGGCAAGTCTAGACATGTGTCTGACATCTCTACTATTGATGAAATCTGGATTTACCAGTTTAATCCAGAGAATATACCGTCAGTTGACCGTGTGGATTTTTCTCAATGAAAATCCACCAACAAAAGTAAAGCAGCCCCAAACTGGCAGAAATAAAATGTTGGCTTTCTTCTCCAAAAGAAGTCATGTCACAACTCCTCCTCTGAAGGAACAAAGGACTGTTACTGCTCAGTGATACACAACAATATGCCTACCAAACGTTTTCAAGAAGCTTCAAGAACAGGACCAAAGACAGGACCACAGGGTACCATCTTGCACCACGAGAATGCATCTGCCCACACAGCCAACATCACCATTCAGTTCCTGGAGTGCGCAGAGGTGAAACTTATGACTCATCTACCCTATAGTCCTAACTTGACCCTATGTGATTACTTCCTTTTCCCTACAGTAAAAAATAGCATGTGTGGAAGAAGGTTCTCTAGCCCTGAAAAAGCTGTTCACATCTCTAAAAGTGAGCTTGTAGCACTTTAAGAAAATGAGAGAAAAGAGTGTTTTCAAAAATGGTTTTCAAGAATGCCAAAGTTAATAAAATGTTGTGCTGATTATTTTGAGAAAATATAGTAATCAAAATGATTTTGTATTTTTTAATTTTTGTGTATAGCAAAACTTTCATGTGTTCCTTATAATCTAGCCTGTCTTTACATAAATCTGCAAGTGTGCCATGGGCTTTTATAGAGTGGGTTCAGATATTGGCAGAGAGGGAAATGTTAGTGAAGCTATCCAAGAGGGTCATACACTATCTGAGTAGTTTTATCCTTGCAAGCACTTTCTTTGGTTTTGGGCCTTGTTCTTTTATCCGCTGAAATTACTCTTGTGATATATTTATTAGGAACCCCTGGTTCTATTACTGGACTTTATTTGTAATTTATTAGCAAAAGAGTCACTGTACGGACAAATTTGGTTAATCGTGAAATACAGTTGGCATCTTGTAGTTTGGTGAGCTCTCCAAAGGGTCTGCAGGCTGGCTTTTGGAGTATGATTCCAAATTCCACACTGAAGGCTCTGCCACTGAAGACTGCCTTAATTTCTAGTTCTTTTAGCTGTGGTTCAACTAGGACAGTAAGTAAGTCAACAGTCAACAAACGGAGCATTTAAGTCATTCTGGAATTCTCTGAGAGAAAGGTAATTGAATAAGGAAGCCTGTAAGCTATGTAAATTCTTCATCAAGCAGAACTATATACATGAGTATGTGGGGCACAGGACCAGCTAGATGGCAGGTCAACTAGTGACCCCAGAGCTGCATTTTCTTCATGCCCCCTGAAGCTATGATCCCAGAGTCAAATATTTATACCAGAGGGGAAGGATTTATACCTGTAGGTGGAGGCAAAAAATTTTACTTTATCTCATGTGTTCTAAGACAATACTGTGACTATAGTAATATACTGTCAGGTCTGTCTTAACCCAAAGGAATGTAACAGCAACAGTAATACCAAAGCTTTGCAAAAGCTTTGGATCGAAAGGAGTTAGAAACAACTGGGAGAAGGGCAGCCTATTAAATAAATGGTGCTGGGAAAAATAGAAATCCACATGCAGAGAATGAAATTCCATATGATCCAGCAATCCCACCAGTGGGTATATCTCCAAAGAATACGAAATCTGTATGTCTAAGAGATATCTGCACTCCATATTCATGACAGCATTATTCAGAATAGCCAAGATATGGACTCAACCTAAGAATCCATCAACAGATGAAAGGACAAAGCATATGTGGTATATACACAATAGAATCTAGCATTTCAAAAAAAGGAAATTCTGTCATTTACGACAACATGGATGAACCTGGTGGATTATGCTAAATGAAATAAGCTGGACGCAGAAAGACAAATACTGAATGATCTCACTTATGTGTGAAATCTAAAAAGTTGTACTCATAGAAGTAGAGAGTAGGACAGTGGTTACCAGGAGTGGAGGTGGAAGAGTTGGTGAGATGTTGGTCAAAGGATGCAAAATTTCAGTTAGACAAAAAGAATATGGTCAAGAGATTTATTGTAAAATATGGTAACTATAGTTAATAACAACATATTGAATTCTTTTTTTTTTTTTTTAATTTTTTTATTAAATCATAACTGTATACAATGATATGATTATGGGGCATCATACACTCACTTCATAAACCATTTGACACATTTTTATCCCAGTGGTTAACATAGCCTTTCCGGCGTTATCTCAGTTACTGTGCCAAAACATTTATATTCTACATTTACCAAGTTTTGCAAATACCCCTGTAATATGCACCACAGGTGTGATCCCACTGATTCCCCTCCCTCTACCCCCCCTTCCCACTTCCCCCTATTGTTAAGTTGTAGCTGGGTTATAGCTTTCTTTTTTTTTTTTTATTTTTATTTATTTTTTTTTAATTTTTTTATTAAATCATAACTGTATACAATGATATGATTATGGGGCATCATACACTCACTTCATAAACCATTTGACACATTTTTATCACAATGGTTAACATAGCCTTTCCGGCGTTATCTCAGTTACTGTGCCAAAACATTTATATTCTACATTTACCAAGTTTCGCAAATACCCCTGTAATATGCACCACAGGTGTGATCCCACGGATTCCCCTCCCTCTACCCACCCCCCCCTTTCCCACTTCCCCCTATTGTTAAGTTGTAGTTGGGTTATAGCTTTCATGTGAGAGTCCCAAATTAGTTTCATAGTAGGGCTGTGTACATTGGGTATTTTTTCTTCCATTCTTGGGATACTTTACTAAGAAGAATATGTTCCAGCTCCATCCATGTAAACATGAAAGAGGTAAAGTCTCCATCTTTCTTTAAGGCTGCATAGTATTCCATGGTATACATATACCACAATTTATTAATCCATTCGTGGATCGATGGGCACTTCGGCTTTTTCCATGACTTAGCAATTATGAATTGGGCTGCAATAAACATTCTGGTACAAATATCTTTGTTATGTTGTGATTTTTGGTCTTCTGGGTATATGCCCAGCAGAGGAATTACAGGATTGAATGGCAGATCTATTTTTAGATCTCTGAGTGTTCTCCATATATCTTTCCAAAAGGAATGTATTAATTTGCATTCCCACCAGCAGTGCAGAAGTGTTCCCTTTTCTCCGCATCCACGCCAACATCTCTGGTCTTGAGATTTTGTGATATAGGCTAGTCTCATTGGAGTTAGATGATATCTCAAAGTAGTTTTGATTTGCATTTCTCTGATGATTAAAGATGATGAGCATTTTTTCGTATGTCTGAAGGCCGTGCGCCTGTCTTCTTCAGAGAAGTTTCTCTTCAAATCCCTTGCCCAGCCTGCGATGGGATCCCTTGTTTTTTTCTTGCTGATGCTTTTGAGTTCTCTGTGGATTCTGGTTATTAAACCTTTGTCAGAGTTATACCCTGCAAATATCTTCTCCCATTCTGAGGGCTGTCTGCTTGCTCTGCTTACTGTGTTCTTAGCTGTGCAGAAGCTTTTTAGTTTGATCAAGTCCCAGTAGTGTATTTTTGAAGCTGCTTCAATTGCCCGGGGGGTTCTCCTCATGAAATACTCACCCAGACCAATTTCTTCAAGGGTTTTCCCTGCATTCTCCTCTAGTATTTTTATAGTTTCATGTCTTAAGTTTAAATCTTTAATCCAATGAGAGTCTATCTTAGTTAATGGTGAAAGGTGTGGGTCCAATTTCAGTCTTCTGCAGGTTGCCAGCCAGTTCACCCAGCACCATTTGTTAAATAGGGAATCTTTTCCCCACTGAATGTTTTTAATTGGCTTGTCAAAAATCAAATAGCGGTAAGTAGCTGGATTCATCTCTTGGTTCTCTATTCTATTCCAGATATCTACTTCTCTGTTTCTGTGCCAATACCATGCTGTTTTGATCACTATCGATTTGTAGTAAAGTCTGAGGTCTGGTAGTGTGATTCCTCCTGCTTTGTTTTTATTTCTGATTAATGTCTTGGCTATTCGAGGTTTTTTCTGATTCCATATAAAACGAAGTAATGTTTTTTCAAGATCTTTAAAATATGACAGTGGAGCTTTAATAGGGAGTGCGTTGAAATTATATATTGCTTTGGGTAGTATGGACATTTTGATAATGTTGATTCTTCCTAGCCATGAGCATGGTATGTTTTTCCATTTGTTAACATTTTCAGCTATTTCTTTTCTTAGAGTTTCATAGTTCTCTTTATAGAGATCTTTCACGTCTTTTGTTAGGTAAATTCCCAAATATTTCATCTTCTTTGGCACTACTGTGAATGGGATAGAGTCCTTAACTGCTTTTTCAATTTGACTGTTGTTGGTGTATATAAAGGCTACCGATTTATGAATGTTGATTTTGTAACCTGAGACGCTGCTGTATTCCTTGATCACTTCTAGGAGTTTTGTAGTAGAGTCCCTAGTGTTTTCCAGATACACAATCATATCATCTGCGAAGAGCGAGAGTTTGATCTCTTCTGACCCTATATGGATACCCTTGATCGCCTTTTCTTCCCTAATTGCGGTGGCTAAAACTTCCATTACAATGTTGAAAAGCAATGGAGACAATGGGCAGCCTTGTCTGGTTCCTGATCTGAGTGGAAATGATTCCAATTTAACTCCATTCAATATGATATTGGCTGTGGGTTTTCTGTAGATAGCCTCTATCAGTTTAAGAAAAGTCCCTTCTAGACCAATTTTCTTGAGTGTTCTGATCATGAAGGGATGCTGGATATTATCAAAAGCTTTTTCTGCATCAATTGAGAGAATCATATGGTCTTTGTTTTTTAATTTGTTTATGTGGTGAATTACATTTATAGATTTACGTATATTGAACCAGCCTTGAGACCCTGGGATAAAACCAACTTGGTCATGATGTATAATTTGTTTGATGTGTTGCTGGATTCTGTTTGTTAGGATCTTGTTGAATATTTTTGCATCTATATTCATTAGTGATATTGGGCTATGATTTTCTTTTCTTGTTGGGTCTTTTCCTGGTTTGGGGATCAGGGTGATATTTGCTTCATAGAACGTGTTGGGTAGTCTTCCTTCTTTTTCTACATTTTGGAACAGGTTGAGTAATATAGGTACTAATTCCTCTTTAAAGGTTTGGTAGAATTCTGACGTGAAACCATCTGGTCCCGGGCTTTTCTTTTTAGGGAGGTTTTGTATAGTTGATGCTATTTCTGAACTTGATATGGGTCTGTTCAACATTTCCACTTGATTCTGGTTAAGTCTTGGAAGGTAACATATTGAATTCTTAAAAATTGTTGAGTATATTTTAAGAGTTTTCACCACAAAAAATGATAAGTATATGAGGCAATTTATATATTACCTCCATTTAGCCATTCCTTAATGTATGCACCTTTCAAAACATCATGATGTACATGATAAATATTATATATTCAATTCTTTTCTGTCAATTAAAAAAGATTAATTTCAAAAAGACAATTGTCAATGGTCAGATACAGTTAATGAAGCCAGGGATACAGTCCATGGTCAAAAACTAGGAGCTCAAGATAGCAAATGCTGAGAAAAATAGGAAATCACTGAAGCCTTACTATGAGGGTCCAAGATGACAAATTAGACAATCTAAAGTATATATTGGAGGCTTAGTATATGCCAGACATTGCTGTAGTTTGGAAATGTTGATTCATTTAATGTTCATAATAACCGCATGGTGTACTATTAAAATTCCCGTTGGAGCCATAAGGAAACCTGGGCACAGACAGGTTAAGTAACTAGCTCCAATTCACACAGCTACTGAAATATGACCCATGTCCTTAGCCAAGCCTACAGTATTCCTAGTTGTTGGTGTCAATTATGCTGAAGTCAAAAGGAAACCTGCTTCCCCAGAACCCCCCCTACCACGTAGGGAGAGAGACTGTAGTTGTGGGGAACACAGGGACAGCCAAAGATACCTACATCCACAGTGACTATACTATCTGATGTTATTTGCAGAAATATTCACACTGCTGGATTCGGGGGAGGGGGGTTGTAAAGGGAGAGTATCCACGTGCCAGCAGAAAGGGTTTGCAGCTTCCGTTCACACACAGATGTGTGTGATGTGAAGGGAAGGTATGGGGAAGGTATGGGGTCGCTAGTTTGTCCTGAGCCCTAATTTCACCCTTGGAATAGGAAAAGCTTGACTTGTGAAAACGTTGCCCCTAGCCCTGAAGAGAAGGTGAGGTGTCTTGCCAGGATCTTTGCCGTCATCTAGCGGTCACTAGGGAGTATGACACCCAACGCAGAATAAGAGTACGAAATGTCTATACTTCCCAAAGCAATCTACCTATTCAATGCCATTCCTATCAAAATACCAAGATCGTACTTTCAAGATTTGGAAAAAATGATTCTGCGTTTTGTATGGAACTGGAAAAAACCCCGTATAGCTAAGGCAGTTCTCTGTAACAAAAATAAAGCTGGGGGCATCAGCATACCAGATTTTAGTCTGTACTACAAAGCCATAGTGCTCAAGACAGCATGGTACTGGCACAAAAACAGAGACATAGACACTTGGAATCGAATTGAAAACCAAGAAATGAAACTAACATTTTACAACCACCTAATCTTTGATAAACCAAACAAGAACATACCTTGGGGGAAAGACTCCCTATTCAATAAATGGTGTTGGGAGAACTGGATGTCTACATGTAAAAGACTGAAACTGGACCCACACCTTTCCCCACTCACAAAAATTGATTCAAGATGGATAAAGGACTTAAACTTAAGGCATGAAACAATAAAAATCCTCCAAGAAAGCATAGGAAAAACACTGGAAGATATTGGCCTGGGGAAAGACTTCATGAAGAAGACTGCCATGGCAATTGCAACAACAACAAAAATAAACAAATGGGACTTCATTAAACTGAAAAGCTTCTGTACAATAAGGAGACAATAACCAAAGCAAAGAGACAACCTACACAATGGGAAAGGATATTTGCATATTTTCAATCAGACAAAAGCTTGATAACTAGGATCTATAGGGAACTCAAATTAATCCACATGAAAAAAGCCAACAATCCCATATATCAATGGGCAAGAGACATGAATAGAACTTTCTCTAAAGACGACAGACGAATGGCTAACAAACACATGAAAAAATGTTCATCATCTCTATATATTAGAGAAATGCAAATCAAAACAACCCTGAGATATCATCTAACCCCAGTGATAATGGCCCACATCACAAAATCTCAAAACTGCAGATGCTGGCGTGGATGTGGAGAGAAGGGAACACTTTTACACTACTGGTGGGACTGCAAACTAGTACAACCTTTCTGGAAGGAAGTATGGAGAAACCTCAAAGCACTCAAGCTAGACCTCCCATTTGATCCTGCAATCCCATTACTGGGCATCTACCCAGAAGGAAAGAAATCCTTTTATCATAAGGACACTTGTACTAGACTGTTTATTGCAGCTCAATTTACAATCGCCAAAATGTGGAAACAGCCTAAATGCCCACCAACCCAGGAATGGATTAACAAGCTGTGGTATATGTATACCATGGAATACTATTCAGCCATTAAAAAAAATGGAGACTTTACATCCTTCGTATTAACCTGGATGGACGTGGAAGACATTATTCTTAGTAAAGCATCACAAGAATGGAGAAGCATGAATCCTATGTACTCAATTTTGATATGAGGACAATTAATGACAATTATGGTTATGGGGGGGAAACAGAAAGAAGGAAGGAGGGAGGTGGGTGGGTCCTTGGTGTGTGTCACACTTTATGGGGGCAAGACATGATTGCAAGAGGGACTTTACCTAACAATTGCAATCAGTGTAACCTGGCTTATTGTTCCCTCAATGAATCCCCAACAATAAAAAAAAAAAAAAAGAGTACGAAACTCCAAGTTGGGGGGAAAGAGATAGAGAGGGCTGGGGAGAGAGGGCAGGGGAGAGAGACCTTGGGGCTTACTGGGGTAAGGGCGGTGAGGTTCCGTGAAAGCAAAACCAGGCCGGGCGCCATACCTCACGCCTGTACTCCTAGCACACTGAGAGGCTGAGGCGGTGGATTGCTTGAGCTCAGGAGTTTGAGACCAGCCTGAACAAGAGCAAGACCGCCCCCACACACACCCTCTGTCTCTAAAAATATTGTCGGACGTTCATAGTCCTAGTTACCAGGGAGGTTGAGGCAAGAAAATCGCTTGGGCCCAAGAGTTTGAGGTTGCTGTGAGCTATGACGCCATAGCACTCTTTGGAGGGTGACAAAGTGAGACTCTGTCTCAAAAAAAAAAAAAAAATAGCTCAACCCCTGGAATCTTATGTATAAGCAAGTCTGGTGCATTTTTTCGCAGCTGTCATTAGATCCCCAATGGGTTTTGTGATACACACAATGTAAGAACCACAGCTGGAGGGGTCAGGAAGTGGTGTCCCAGAGAGAGGACACCACTGAGCAGCGGACCCTCCAGATGTGTTCTCACCAGATGGTTGTGGTGAGAAGAAGCAGCACGCAGGGCCTCAGCACTGTGCTCTCTCTGCACAAGGCGCCACCCTGCAGGGAACCGAACCTAGGGGACTTTCTCAGTGGAGTTGAGGCCCTCTTGGCATTTAGAGGATAGGGGCGGCCCTTCCCTGACAAAGCCCTGTTAAGGCTCCTGGCCTTTTCTTGGCCATCAGGGCCAGGCCTGGAGCTCAAAGAATCTTTCTTCTGCTCAGTAGCCTGGGGCTGCCCCTAGGGAGGTACCCCTACTCTCCTTGCCTCTATCTGGTTTAAGATCCAGGGACCCTGCCTGCTCCACTCTCGGTAGCAGACACCTCCTACTTCCCCCTCATTCCATGGATTCGGTTGTCCCTCTGAAAGTGGCTGCAGAGGCGTACCAGTCACCACACCTCCTCCCTTACCTGGGACCAAGATGGCCATCACCGACCATTCCTGCTTTAAGGGCTTCTCTCTGGCTCAGACAGGGCACACCCAGCTGACTGACACATGCAGGCAAAGACTCCTCCTAAGGGCTAAAAGTCACAGTAGCAGGTCTGTAGGTTCCTCCTCCCTTTGACCCTGTGATGACACCTGGAAACCCACTTGCCCTCTGCTTTGTTCTCTGAGGTTGGCACACTACACCTTCACTTGTTTTAGAGTGCTGCCTGAAAATGTAATCATGACCTTGTCAGGCAATCCAGACAAGGAACAGCCCTGTCCCTCCACCCATCTCTATTAAGCAGTAGTTGTCTGAAGTTTGGATGAAGGAAGATTCCAAAAGCCCACAAAAATTGGTGGCTAGAACTCCACAGGTGAGGTTCAATGAAACCTGGTGAGGTGAATGCAAGCTGTAGGCAGCAAGTGGAGATGGGGTGTTATTTCCTACCTGGGGAAATATGTTTAGTGCTGATACCTGGGGCCTCATCCCAAACTAATAAAATTAGAACCACTGTGTGTAAGGTCCAGGATTTGGTGTTTTTCAAAAAAGCTCCCTGTGTGATTATAAGGGGAAGACAGGGGTGAGAATGGTGGCACTAGGTGACCAGATGAACTTTCATTTTGGGTTGTAGAGGAAGTGTGGTTAGGGAATGTGGTGAGGATTAGGGTGATCTGGGTCCTGAATATGACAGGCCTTACTCAAATCCTCCTGAAGTCCTTTTATAATACGTACTTCCTGGAACCCCTACTATATTGCATTGATGGTGTTGATGATGACTTGTGATACTTGGGGAAAAGAAGACTTCTAGACATGTGACCATCTCCAAGGGCCATCTTCTTGGTGCATGCCCTGGCCAGTCTCCTGAGTGGTAACTTTATGCATAAGAATACTTATCTGTATTAGGAAAAGCCAGACCTCCTTAAGTACTAGCAGGGCATTTGGAAGAATTAAAATGGCTGCGTATAAACTCCCACAGAAAAAGATTATATCAATATATCTTATCTCTTACTTTGTCTCTGAAACCCACCCCAATCCTCATCTGATATAAATCAGCGAATTTTCCACAACATTACCATGGAAGGTGTAAAACAGATATTCCTCAACTTGATGTTCCACCCCTTTCTATATAATCTTCTGCATTTCCTTCACCTTGAATACACTGAATCTCTCATCTTTTATGATCATTTATTTACTTTTAAAAATAAAACTTCAATTTTAAAACAGATTTATATTTACAAAAATGTTGGAAAGATAGTACTCAGAGTTCCCATATCCCCTGCACCCAGTTTCCCCCACTGTTAACATCTTACGTGAGTATGGTGCATTTGTCACAACTAATGAGCCAATACTGATATGTCATTAATCCCTAAAGTCTACACTTTACTCAGATTTTCTTAGTTTTTACCTAATATCCTTTTTCTTTTCCAGAATCTCATACAAGATCCCATATTATGGCATTTAATTGGTATGTCTCTTTAAGCTCCTCTAGATTATGATAGTTTCCGGGATGTTCCTTTTTTATGACCTTGATTGTTTTGAGGAATACCAACCAATCAGGTGTGTTGTATAATATCCCCATGTTTGAATTTGCCTGATGTTTTTCTCATGGCTAAACTGAGATTATGAATTTTCAAGAAAGATCACAGAGGCAAAGTATCATTTTCATCACATCATACCAAGGGTATATACTGTCAACATGACTTACCAGTGTTGCTATTAACCTTGATCACCTGGCTCAGGAGATGTTTGTAGGTTTCTCCACAGTAAAATTACTCTCTTTTTTTCTTGCTTTTATACTATATGTTTGGAAGGAAATCATGAGCAGGCCATTCGTAAGGAGCAGGGAGTTATGCCCCCCTTCCTTGAAAGATAAGTAGCTACATAAATTATTTGGAATTTATTTGCATAAGAGATTTGTCTCTTCTCCCTCATTCATTTATTTATACAATCATTTATATTAGTATGACTCAGGGATATATTTATTTTGTACTTTGGATTATAATCTAATAATATTTTATTTTGTTGCTAAAATTGTTCTAGCTTTGACTATTGGGAACTATCTGTAGTCTCCTGTGTCCCTTTGACATACTCCCATCAATGTGACTTTTGGGGGAGTACTTCCTTACTTTCTGGCACTACAAGATGCTTCAGGTTCTTTTTGTATATTTCCTGTCCAAGTCCTAGAATCAGTCAGTTCTTTATTAAGGAGCCCTGATTCCTTTTATTGGAGAATGCCATTAAAAACCAAGATTTGTGCCCTGGATATGCTCATTGCTACGGAACAGTTAACTTTATTTTTTAAAAGAAGTAACATATAATCCAAATATCCTTGAACCTGATCTCAAACCATCCTGGACCCTCCAGTTTGTAGTTTCGTTCTAATGCTAATGTGGATCCCAAACATATTTCTCTTGCAAAATCAGTGTTTTATGCTACTGAGTAACATAGCAAGCAAACATTTCAGATACTTTTTCCATCACTAAGTCCAGAGACTGAAAGGGGGTTGTCACACAGGCCCTGAAATGGTTCATGTTTGTCAAGTGGCTGGAAGTGAGAAGACAGTTTCACTAACGAAATGGTTGATTTGATCCACTCCAGCCAATGGTGGCATTTTCTGTAAAGATTTCTGTTGACATTTTGTAATTACTGGTGTGCCAAGCCCCATAAATATGAATGAGAAAAAAAAACATAATTTGAGGAGAATGAGATGAGAACAGATGTTTCAATGAATGTATACATATGTGTGTGTGTGTGTTGGGGGGAATTCACCTTTTTCTTCCCCTCTCTCTCTTTCTCTTCTACCCATTATCCATTATGCCATTTGCCATTTCTAACTGTCCCTTGTGGTTCTGAACTCTCATCTTCCAAAGCCTGACTTGAGAGGGGGAGCACAAGAACCACTCCTGACTACTGTCTTCTTTGGGACCTCCAATGGCTGGCAACCAGACAGCTCTTATTTTAAAGATATGACTGGGGACCATGCAGGGCAACATTCGGAGCATAGATGGCTATCCTATGCAGAAATAAGAGATGTAAAAGAAACTAATAGAGTTTTCAAAATCAATATCTTAGTTCTATAGTTCCCAACTTCATTTTAAATGCCTAATAGTCCTGTACCAAGATCCCAGTGGTTTCTTGAATTCTTTCCTTCCCCTTCTCTCAGCTTTGTTTCTTTTGAGAAATTAAGACCAGAGGAAAAAAAGCAGCTAGAAGCCAGGAAGTACCCCCTTCTCTTTACATAGCAGTGAACTTGAAAGGCTCTCCGGGAGAGGTGAACCTTTCCCCTACTAATTCACTAGGTCTCTTCCTTTCATTCAGCAATAATTTCCACTGCTTTCCTGAAGGCCATGTCATAAATTATGGTTATAATTGAATCTGGATCTTATTCTACTATACTTCTGGGGCCTGGCCTAACATGAAAAGCTAGCCTCATCCAGGCTCAGTTTACTTCAGTGAAGCCATCTTCATGAAGATGAAGTGCACCTTTTCTTTCCCTAAATAGGAGATAATGTGGGTAAAGATATCTTTGGTCCTAGACCCAGGGAACAGAAAACTCTTTTTGTAAAGGACCTAATGATAAAATACTTAAGCTATGTGATCCACAAATGGTCTCTATCACATATTCTTCATTTTTAAAAGTAGCTCTCTAAAAACATTCTTAGCTTTAAAATCTTACATAAACAGGACACTGGCCAGATTTCTTCTGTGGGTCAGTTTGCCAATCCCTATCTTAGATATTCATTCCCACCTCACATTTCCATCAAAGGCTTCCTCTATCTCTTGATCTTTCCATACTACTGGTTTATAATGAATTTCCCTACCCTGACTGCCTGAAAAGGGACTATGGAATTGATTTTTACATATAATGCAAGGAAAGAGTAAAGTTTGCTTACATGGATACCAAGTAATCCCATGACCACTTATTGAAAATAAAGTTATTTCCTCCATAGACTTGAAATATCTATCACATGTTTCATTTAAAAAGAAAACAATAACTCTATACCAATGTAAATCAACGAAAATGAGAACATTGAAATGACTAATAATCACAAGAATAGAAAAGCAAGTATCCAATGTACTCAATACTAATATGAAATTAGTAGATAAACAAATACATGCCTATATAAGAGAAAATCTGAATTAAACTCAAATTTGAGGGATGGGAGATGAGGGAGAAGGACTGGTAAGCTCTCACCTAATGGGTACAATATAAGGGTCTACGCATACCTCCTGGGTGAAGGGCTCAACTACAACTTGGACTTTCCCTAACAAATGCAAACACTGTAACCTAATTGTTTGTACCCTCATACTAATCTGAATTAAAAAGAAGGAATTTCAAATACAGGTTTTAAGGAGGCTCCATGAAATACAAGAAAAAAGAGAAACCCATACAAAGAAACTACAAAACAATGCAAGAAATGAATTAAAAATTCACTAAAGAAATTGAATTATGGTGGTGCTTGTGGCTCAAAGGGGTAGGGCGCTGGCCCCATATGCTGGAGGTGGTGGGTTCAAACACAGCCCCAGCCAAAAACTGAAAAAAAAAAAAAAAAAGAAATTGAATTATTTTTAAAAATCAAGCAGAGCTTCTGGAAATAATAAATTCATTCAAGGAAATATAAAACACAGTGGAAATCCTGAAGAATACATTAGATCAGGCAAAAGAAATAATCTCAGAACCAGAAGACAACACCCTTGAATTAGACAAGTCAGTTAAAGAACAGAGAAATAAGGGGAACAAACAAAGCCTACAAGAAATACGGGATTAGGTAAAGAGGCCTAACATAAGAATCATAGACATCCCTGAGGGTGAAGAAGAAAATACATAGGGCTAGAAAACCTTTCTGAGGGAATACTTGAGGAAAATAGCCCAGGTCTTGCTAGAGATCTGGGTATCTAGTTATAGAAGCTCAATTTCCTGGGAGATTCATCTCCAAGAGACAATCACCATGACATAGTCATCTGACTGGTCAGAGTTAACACAAAAGAGGAACTCCTATGAACCATAAGGTCAAGGCATCTGTAACTTACAAAAGAAAAAGGAATTGGGGCCCCATTCTCAGCCTTCTTAGAAAGAATAATGATCAATATGGAATTTTTTTGTCCTGAAAAAATGTTTCTTTTATGAGCAACGAATTAAGACTTTCTCAGAAAAGCTAATGCTGAGGGAATTTGTCAAGACCAGACCTGCACTGCAAAAATGCATTAATACTGATCAGCACCATAGACACTCACTAGTGTAAAAAACCATCCAAATACTAGAGGCAAAAGCCGAGATACCACAATGGCTCAAGAAGTAAAACAAAGCAGTAAAGTTCTACTCAACAGCTTGGACAGAAATCCACCACACTTATCGATACTCCCAATAAATGTTAATGGCTTAAAGTCTCCTATCAAGAGACAGAGTCTGGTTGAATGGATAAAAAAAATACAAGCCTGCTGTTTCCATGAACCATATCTAAACCACAAGGACTTGTTGAGACTCAAGGTGAAGGGATGGAAAACAATATTCCATGCACTCTCTTCTTTTTTTTATTATTATATTATTTTTTTATTATTAAATCATAACTGTATACATTGATATGATCATGGGGCATCATACACTCACTTCATAAACCATTTGACACATTTTTATCACAGTGGTTAACATAGCCTTTCCGGCGTTATCTCAGTTACTGTGCCAAAACATTTACATTCTACATTTGCCAAGTTTCGCAAATACCCCTGTAATATGCACCACAGGTGTGATCCAAAAAATAAATAAATAAAATATACTGTATATGTTAAAAAAAAAAATTAAAAAAAATAAAAAAATAAAAAAAAAACAATATTCCATGCAAATGCAAACCCTAAGAAAGATGATGTAGCCACTCTCATATAAGATAATATAAACTTCAACGCAAGAAAAGGGGAAAAAAAGACAAAGATTGTCATTATATAATGATAAAGGGAATAGTTCAACCAGAAGACATAACAACCCTAATTTGTAAAGAAAACCCTTCTAGATCTAAACAAAGTGATAAACAGCAATAGCTGGAGACTTTAACACCCAACTGACAGAACTGTACAGTTCCTCCAAGCAGAAAATAAATAAACACAAGACTTAAATGGAACTCTAGAGAAAATGGACCTAACAGTTATTTACAGAACGTTCTACCCCCAAACCACTGAATATACATTTTTCTCATCAACCCATGGAACACTCTAAGAATGATCACATCTTGGGCCACAAAAAATGTCTCAACAAATTAAAATAAAATAGAAATTATGCCATGCATCTTCTCAGACCACAGTGAAATAAAATTCAAAATCAACTCCAATCTTTTTTAGAAATGCTCAATTCTATACGAAGTCATAGAAATCGAACAACTTCTGTGGAATGAGTATTGGGTCAAGGAAGAAATTAAGATGAAAATCATGAGATTCTTTGAACAAATGACAAATGGAACGTAAGTTATCAAAAAATCCGTGGGCAGCACCTGTGGCTCAAGGAGTAGGGTGCCGGTCCCATATGCCGGAGGTGGTGGGTTCAAACCCAGCCCTGGCCAAAAACCACAAAAAAAAAAAAAGAAAAATCCGTGGGATGGAACTTGAAGCCATTTTTCTAAGCGAATTTCCATTCAAATGGAGAAACAAACAGCACATGTGCTACTAAACTGGAACTAATCAACACCCATGTGCACATTTGGTAGTAAAAGTCAATGGAAAGTGAGCTGGTGGGACGGGACAGGAGAGGAGGGGTAAATTCACACCTAATGGGCACAATGCGTACAATCTGAGTGAGGGGCACACTTATAACTTTAACTCAAACTGTACAAAATTAATTCATGTAACCAAAACATTTGTAGTTGTGATAGATACATTTATTTTAGGGTATATCTACATGTTAGTGTCATAAAAATTAGGAAACATAGGTCTTCAAATCATAATAATCTGAGAGGTGGCATCATAGATATTTAATTTCCAGTTGTTAAATAAGTGTTTTATAAACTGAAAATTTCTTCAATGAGGTCCTAATATACTTAGTGAAGATAGCGACCAAGAAGCTCTTTGTCAATGTTTCATTTACTAAAACTTTAGGTCTTGCAAAGTTTTCATGATAATGACAAACTGCCCAGGAAACAGAAATTAAAATATTAATGTGATCCAAACCACAACATCCTAATAAATCCCATTGTATATAAATTTGCTGTTGTATATGATGCCAAACATAGATATTTGAGTGTATATATTGAAATGAGTGCATGAGTATACTGAAATTTTATTTGTACGTTGAAACAGAATCTTAATATTTACGTGTATCAGTGTAAGAACAGGCACTGTTTATACTTTATTCTTGATCAGCACATGCTTATTTTGTGAATCCTTTTCAATACCATGTCTTAATTACTTGATTGCTTATGAGAAAATACCATAAGACTGATCCCTAAGTGGTGTGCACATACACAGTAAAGTCATAAGAAGCCACTGGCAGTCATGCTACAATAACATGGGAACATACCTGGTATTCCGATCTTAAATGACTGAAACCATGAGACTACATAAGTCTCCTCTGACTGGAATTTATATGGGCCCTGTATAGCAAGCACACAGTCTTGAGAAGTATCTGGACACTTATCTTAGGGTTCCAGACAAATAGCTGCTAACAGAAGCCTAGTGCCCAGACCAGAAAGTGGGGTAGACCTCCCAGGGATGTGGCAACTGAGCCAAGTCAAGAACAACATGTATTGGTGCCTAGATTTACTTTTCTCCCAGCCCTAGGGTGCAAAAATTTCGTTTTCCTTCTAGGCCTGGATTCTTCGGGGTTGTCCTCAGATGCTTCAAGACAACTTAGTACCATGAGAAAATGCTGGAGATAAAATGCAGAGTGGACAAAAAAATAAACTGCAAAGACTAGGTAAGTGGAAATTGAGTTTTTGAACTGAAAAGAGCCCCAGTGAGAGCGTAGGTTTAGGTGCCAATTTGATTTCAGATGGAAACCAAAAATAAAATCACAATAGTGTGAAAGTTTCTTTGAACTGTGGGAGAAACAAGTCAG
This sequence comes from Nycticebus coucang, assembly GCF_027406575.1. NCBI lineage: Eukaryota > Metazoa > Chordata > Mammalia > Primates > Lorisidae > Nycticebus > Nycticebus coucang. The sequence goes on along the minus strand of NC_069804.1, from coordinate 159,327,071 downwards.
CCATATTTCCAGGCGCCTTTCTCTCTGGGTCAATTTTTTTTTTTTTTAAACACTAGACGGGAGGGAGAAGAGGGCTTAGTGGGCAAGGGTTAGATACAATTCCAGAAGCTATACTGCCATCCTAAGGAAATGGCTGGAAAAAGTCCCACGCCTTCATCCCTGTGAGGACTTAATTTGGAAAGGTCCGCTCTTGTCGGAAGGCTGAGCTGGCTCGGACCCAGAGCTGGATCTTAGTTCTACCTCACGAGGCCTACCTGAAGTTCTGAACAAAGGTAGGGTCCAGGTGTAGGAGCTGGGCGGTGGGGGAAGTAAGACCAAACTTGCAGGTATCTAAAAGTCCAGCAGAGGAAGTCGGGGGGTGGAGTCTTGGCATCTTCCCAGAGTGGGCGGGACTATATAAACCCACCAATCAATGAAGTACCAGACCTGTGGGTATTCGTCTCTCTCCCCGCCCCTCAGAGCCTGAGAAAGGCTGACACGTGGTACTCCTGAGGTGTGGGACCTGGGAACCTTTTTGTTTAGCAGAGGCTGCTGAGGAGAGGACAATACCAGGTAGCTAATAGCACGACTCCATGTGCTTGCTGGAGGTCTCGGTTGCATCCAATTACTTGGAGCTGAGAGGGCCTTGAAGAGAAACGGAATCACCCAGCCATACCAAGAAGGGTTAGCTTTCCTGCTAGGAGACCAGACAGTGCACAAACAGGTGGAGACCATAAGCGAATGAAGAGGATGGGAGATGAACCCACGTTTTCCAAGTCGTTTTTTGCTGACGATGGCATTACTCGTGACCTCGCTTCACCTCTTCACACAAGGCTGTGGCGGCAGGTACATTATAAAGAAGCATGATTGTTTCTAGAAATGCAAAAACAAAATTTTGAAACCTATTAGTATTCCGAGGAATATTTAATGATGTACAAATGAGGAAAACTTGTTTAAATGCTCTAACCATAGGGAATTTGAACATTACTTTTAAAGAGTATGCATTATATGTGCAAAGTGAAGATATAAGAAAGCATGACAAGGATATTTTTTAAGTTGTTATTTCTTCTGACTGTGATTAAGGTACCACTTACTTTCTACTTTATTATTTCTTAAAATCTAAATGCTTGGCCAGTAGTGGGTATAACTTTAGTAATTTTTTGAAATAGATGGTCTTCTAGGGTAAAATACAAAAAAATTTCCAAGCACTCAGAAATATATATTGATATTTAAGTATGCAAATGGATAATGTGCTGAAGGCTTTGTGCAAAACTACTCTGTGTGCATCCAGTTACGTTTAAAGAGAAGCAAACATATATATGTATTAGATCCATTTATATATGCACAAACATTTTTGTAAGTTACATATTTACAGTCATGGTCAGTGTTATAGTGAGTAAGTGTTTCAACTTGAGAAGCTCAGTCAACATACGTTTATCTGTATTTGAATTTATATTTCTATTAGGAGCCGTTAATGAAAGAAAGCCACGTGTAAAAGAATGAATGTATCTGCCTCGGTCACTCAGGTTACTGAATTTGAGAGATACCAATTTCATCATTCATTCATTAAATCCTATTTCTTTACAACTTTTAAAGAAAATTTTACGATAAAAATTTGATATACATTTTGATAAGTTAAAAAAAAAAAAGAAAAATGCTCTGGAGAATAAATATGTGGTGCCTGCCCCAATGTTACTTTTAGAGTACATGTATGTCAGCCTGGAAATGACAAGGTAAGGCAGGCATAAAAATTAAGATACTTGAGTGGTGGTATTATAGGTATTATGTCCTGTGTATGAAGTGTTAAAAAATTTAAGTGAGAATCTAATGTACTTCAATGAGTGGGTCAACCATGAAGCTATATGCAAATGTTTTATTGTCTAAAATGTAGTTCTTGCAAATGTTTCATGAAAATTTCAATCACTCAGGAACTAGAAGTGAAAATTTTGAATCTAAAACATGATGAACATAGACATCCAATTTAAATGTAAATATATTGTATATTACCATAAATATAGAAGTGTGTGTATTGAAAGAATAGAAGTAAATATACAGAAAGTTATGAGTTCTTAATGTAAGATTTTATGACAGCTCTTTCACTGTTGGTCAGTACATGATTACTTTCTAAATTCGCTATAAGCACATGTCTTCATTATTTAGCAGAAAATACTATGTCCTTAGACTTAAGTAGTGGCACCCATGTACATATTGAAGTCATAGGAAGCTGTTAAAGATCATATAATGACCTGCATGGAAATATACTTGTGTTCCAATGTCAAATGATGAAACCATGAAACAGAGTTACATCTCTTTTGCCTAGAATTTTGTAAGTTTCAGTATATATTGTCACCCCACAAGGGACATTTTATGAAATTCAGACTTGAGAGCCATGTGGGTCTTCTTATTAGGGTTCCAGCCATGGCTGCCCCCAACTCAACACACAAGTGCCCAGGTCAGAAAATGGAGGGAACTTGGCAGTGAGACAAGTCACATGGCCTGGTGCCTAAATTTGCTCTTCTAGGGGTACTTATCTCCATTATTTTCTTTACTTTCTTAGTCCTAGATTCCTAAGAATTGCACATTGAAGCAAATAACTTGGGGGGAAAATGTTGGGGACCATGGCTGAATGAAGAAGAACACATCTACAAAGACTTGGTAGAGTGGAAATGGAATTTTTGTAAACAAATCATGGCTGATGAAGCTGGGTGGTACAGGCTTCTGTTTAGTTCAGAGAAAAAACAGGAGCAAAAGTGTATCAGAATGGGCAGATCCTCCAAACAGGGCCCACAGCTTTGTCTCTTGGCTCCTTTGTCTGAGATTGAATTGGCGGGAGTTGAAGGATTTGGGATTGGGAGAGGGAAGCCAGGCTAATCAGTTTTTCCAGAGCAATACTGCCATCAAGAGGAAGTAGCTTGACAAATTCCAAAGTTGCTAGAATTCCCCCAAATTTCAGCCATTGGGAAAGGTTAGCCCTGTGCAGATTCTCACTTCAAATCTGAAGCCTTTCAGTAGCTCTGGACAATGCAGGATCCTGGGGAAGAAGCTGATGAGTGGGGTGGCCAGGACTGATTGGGCTCAGATCTCTATCCAGAAAGGGTGTGACTAGAACAAATCACTCACATCCTCTTTGGGGGGACTTCTGGACATTTGTTTCCTGTTCCTTCTTGAAGAACATTGAGGCATTGGGCTGGTACAAAGTGTCAGCAGAGTTAGGGGGCATGGGAAAAATCTCATTTCAAACGACATCTGGTGTGCTTTCTGTAGTTCTCAGGGACACCCAAAATCTCTTCAGGTAAGGAGGGCCTGAAGAAAAGGAGTGCATGTCATTGTGCTAAGCCAGTAGGTTCCAGAGCATCAATAGTGGTGCAGATATACACATCCAGAAGGCTTGGAGGTATTTTCTAAGCCAAAGAGATAACAGCTACAGTGACTGTACAGCTATTTTCTGGGGCCCACTGTGAAGGTCTAACCATTTAGAGGGACCTGTTCTTATCTCATTTCTTATAAGGGGGCAGAAATGGGTTATTTACCTGTTGGCTTAGCTCTAAGGAAGATGAGGCCCTTGATGCTTGGGACCTAACTGTTGATTTATGTTAGCAAGTATTGTCCCTCTGCTTGCTGCTTAGCCCTTTTCTGATGAAGACTCTTTGTAGGCCTGACAAGATATCCTCCTTTAGGAAGTTGAGCACATTAGCATCCCCAGAACATTTGCCCATAGTATAACAAGAAAAGTCTAAAATTCCATAGGATTGACTACACATGATTTGTTCTTCTTCTGTACCAAGGATGGTGTCAGTGGCTGACCACTTACAGAAGAGGAAGCAATGTTATTCTAGTGCACTTCTGTAATATGTGATCACCATCCGAATGCTACTTACCCCTGTGGAGTTAAAACATCTAATAAGTGTCTAGTAACTATTACAAAGATAGTGAGGTTTCTGGGAAACTGGCTCTTCTGATACCCTTGCGGGGGTCTAGTTGTCCTCAAAAATATTATTGGTGAGATCAGCCAAGGAGGGTTTGGAGACATTTCAGAAAGCATGTGTCAATGGTCTCAAGTACCCTGTGATTGAAGATGACCTCTGACCTCTTCGGCCTACTTCAGCTAAGCAGGTAACAGAGAGAAATCTTGCATCAGGTCAATTAAATTCCCTGCTGTCCGGTAGTAGTTTAACTTGACCACATGCTGGAGTAGGGAAACCTGATGTATAAAGACAGCACACCATATCTGGAGTTAAAAGTGTGGGTGACAAAGAGGTAGCCCTAGTCCTGGAGTTGCTCATGCTCATGAAATTTGTATTCACATGCATTTTGATTTACATTAAGAGACTGCATCTGGCCAAGCAGTGGATAGAAAGAAGCACAAAGCAATAGCACCTGGCTAAGTACCAGGAATTCAAGCATGGCACCAGGAGCAGTAACAAGAGACTTAACTATTGGTAACTCTAAATACTGTTCAAACTTTGGACACTCATCTCAGATAAAAAGCTGTTCCAAAATGAAAAGTTAAAAGGAAAACCACCCAGCAGAAAAGATGGCTAAGGAATAAGTCACCTATTTTTAGAGTCTCAAATTCCCCAGTGCTGAAGTGAATTGCAGTTCAATAAGTTCTTCCATAATGCCTCTTACTCTTCATCATAACCCTAAGTAAGCCACTTGAAAATGAAGCTATTGATATCACTCAGTTTGTGTAATAATTAATAGAAATGAGGAGCATTGTTAATTTGTTCACCCCTTGGAAGGTTAGCTGGTCAACATCAGCTGACCTTTCACATGAGCATGCCCTTTGTTCAGGGACTGCTTTCCCAAAGTGATCACAGCTATTCTCCCACAGGAAAGTACAGAGGTGAGGCTAAAGAGAATCACTGAAATTTATTTTGTGATGTGGGGAGAAGAAAAGGGTGAATTTTTTAGGTTCAGTTACAGCAAGTTCAGCTGTAGTACGTAGTCTTCCTAAGCCTTTGAAACACTGAAATCCATTCTCCAAGTCCTTGTTAGGTGAATGTCTATACCTTTCTTTGATTTAGGGAAGAAAATGAAAAATGTAACTTTAGGATCAAATCATTCTAATCGGCTAATTCAAGGAAATTGAAATGAAAAATAAAGTATCTTTCTCTATTTCTCACATATCTGGCTAATTCAAGTTGAACACCCCAAAATGTGATTTAAAAAGGTGAATAGGCACAAAGGAAGTGTCTGGAAAGTTTCTATCCAAGCAACTAATAATAGTCTGGAAAGTTTCTATCCAAGCAACTAATAATAGTGTGTAACTTTCTGGTTTTTTTTTTTTTTTTGAGACAGAGTCTCAAGCTGTCACCCTGGATAGAGTGCCATGGCATCACGGCTCATAGCAACCTCCAACTCTTGGGCTTAAGTGATTCTCATACCTCAGCCACCCAAGTAGCTGGGACCACAGGACCCTGCCACAACACCCAGCTATTTTTTGGTTGGAGTTGTCATTGTTGTTTGGCAGGGCCGGGCTGGATTCGAACCCGCCAGCTCTGGTGTATGTGGCTGGTGTCCTAGATGCTGAGCTACAGGTGCAGAGGCAGTGTGTAACTTTCTAGAGTAATGTTTCCAATGCCTTGCCTTCAAGTTTCAACTTATACTTGTCTAAAGTCTTCAAATACTGAAAATGAGAAAAGCTTACATTTGAAGTTTTAAAAAAATCAAGAAACAACCATCATCCCAATCTATAACTGAGAAAAGAACATAAGATGGCTTTTTCTTTAAAGCATGCGCATCTCTATGTACATGCAAGATTTAAGGGCTCTATTTTTAATTTTTATGCGAACAGAATGCTATTTCCAAATTCTACTTAACAGAAAATCCAGCTTTCTGGACCATATTTAACGACATGATAAGGCTTATGTGATTTAGGTCCTGAGAAAACTAGGATAGAAGGAAACAACTCAAGCTACTTACAAGCTACATGCATGTAAGTAAAATTCATACCGACAAATCCTGACTACCTGTCCATATATGCCTGCACATGTATAATTATATAAAAAATATGAAAGCCGAATGCAATAGATCAAACATCAATGAAATATCTATTAAACTTCTTAAGAGTATCATTTCTTTACTGCTATATATTTATATCATTTACTGATTCTTTTCCAGATGTATCTTATTCTTATAATTTGATCAACAATAGAAGAATGCTATGAAATTTAACCATGAAAAACTATCATACTCTCTATGCGTAGATAATGCTTTTAGAATGTGCCCACTGTTAATGTTAAGTGAAGAAGAATTCAGGGCACTAAACTCCGTGTATAGTGTGACAAGGATGGATATGAAGAAAAGAAATGGAGATGAAATGTTTACTCTGTGTGTGTTAGTATTGTGCTGAGGAATATGGGGAGTATATCGATGACATGTAGGCTAATTTTATTTAGTTAAATAACATAGGTATTTATGAACAGTTGTATATCACTTTTATAATATTTAGACCAATATACTTATCAAGCTAATAGTGGACTCCTGGGGAAAATGGGATTTTAGATAAAGTGTTTCCATTTGATAGATTTTCTATTCTTGATAGGTTTTTCAATAAGCTGACAATATTTTTATAATTTGAGAACCAAACCAGAACAAATATATGCAGAAGAAATTATTGGTGAAAATTTGATCTGTTGGCTATTTGAAGCCTAATTTATTTATATCTATAATTGATCAGGTGGAGAAAACAGGTGGATTTAAGACATCCACATTTTAAAAATCCTTGTTTGCTTGAGTGAGTATACATTATAACCTCATCTCATTACTTTATACATGGTTAAAATGTCTGGTTATTTTGCAAACAAATATGCTTAATTCTAAGAAAAGCATAAATACAGAGAGGAAACTTAAAAAATATTGCATATTCCAAGGAGTAGTTAATGATGTTTGCAAAAACCTCAAACTATAATAGGTGAGGGAAGTATGTTTGAACACCTGAAGTACAAGGTAACTGGGATTTTAGGTTAAAAATATATATTAATATGTAGGCAGGGAAGATATGAGGATGTATGGCAAAGATATTTTAAAGGTTATTTCTTCTAGATTTGATTGAGATATCATCTATCTTTGCTTTTATAATTTCTTGAAATGTGAAACACCTTAGCCGGGCGTTGTGGCGGGTGCCTGTAGTCCCAGCTACTCGGGAGGCTGAGGCAAGAGAATCGCGTAAGCCCAAGAGTTAGAGGTTGCTGTGAGCCGTGAGATGCCACGGCACTCTACCCGAGGGCGGTACAGTGAGACTCTGTCTCTACAAGAAAAAAAAAAAAAAGAAATGTGAAACACTTAACACCAAAAAATATCAGTTTTATAATTCCTTGGAAGAGAAACTCCTTTCTAGAATAAAGTATAAAGAAATTCCCAGCTAGGGAAAATACATGTTGATATGGGAGTATGCAATTTGTATAAGGTGGTGAAGAAGACTTTCTATAAAACTACACCCAGTATAAGTCAAAATGGAATTAAGGTGAAATAAATGTGCACATACATGTGTATATAATATGTAGCATATTATATGTACTACATATAAAATATAAATGGGGCAATAAGAAGTATTTTTCATGACTTATTTACTAAAAATGAAAACTTGAAAATTTTATATAATATTGTCAAATTGTCCAAAAATCAGAAGTGAAAATTTCATATGCAAACTATAATTTAAAACCTCAAATTTTAATCTAAAATTAAGTTATCTATAAACACAAACATATAATTTTGTGTATATTGAAAGGAGTGAAAGGATGTAATCCAAAAGGTTATCAGTGGTCTTAACAAGTTTTATGACAGTACTTTATTCTTTATCAGCACGTGGTTATTTTTGAGTCCTTGGCAAGCATCTTGTCTTAATTACTAAAGAGAAAGTGGTTTTAAAGCTTATCTCATAAGAGATTAATGATAATACACATACACAAACACCCCACTCACACAGCCTTACATACCCAATAAAGTCATAGAAAGCAATTGAAGACCATTTAATGACATGAGAAAATGTTTGTCTTTCAGTGGTAAATGAAATCACAAGAAGAAACTCTTGAGTAACTTCTGATGAGAATATATACTGTGTATCTCTTCTGGTAAGGTACTGTATGACATATATGAGAGCTTTCTAGGTGCTTTTCTTAAGGTTCTAGCCAAATACTGCCAACAATTCAACATTTAAGGCCTAAGCCTAGGTCATTATCCAGAAAATGTAGAATTCTTTGGAAACCTTAGCGATGGATGAGCCAGGCGAGGACTTGTGGAGTGGTATTGAGTGATGTCCTGGTGGCCTTAAGTTTGTAGTATTTTCTTCTATTTAGCACTGGATTCTTGAGACTTGCACTCCAGAAGCAATTTGGTAACTCATAAAAATGTTAGAAATGTAATGCTGAATGAACAAAAACAAAACTGGTAAGGCTAGGTCTTTTGAAAATTTAATTCTTAAAATAAAAGGTGGTGGATTTAGGTATTAGTTTAGTTTAAGATGGAAACCAAAGGCAAAAGTGCAGCAGGAGGTTGATCAGGTTTCCTCAAACTAGGCATAATGTGAGGCTGCCATGTTTCCTGGTGCCTTTGTTTCTTGGTGGTGTTTTTATAGACAGGATGGGCGGGAGAAGAGGGCCTACGCACTAGTACTTGTTAGAGTATAGTAGCTCTACTGCCATCGTGCGGAAATAGTTTCAGAACACTACATGCCATAAGGCTACATTCCCGTGAAGACTTTCAGTTTCGATACTTTGAGCGGAGAGGCTTAGTAGGCCCTGGCCCCAAACTGGGTCCCTCTGGCGTCTTTTCAATTTCATCTGGAGCTCTGGGCAAACGAATGAGGCTGGTATGACAAAGGTCCAGATATAGAAGATAGACAATGAGGAGGTAGGACAGACTTAGCAACTGGCAGGAAGTCCATCCAGGCACAGGAAGTTGTTGGGTGGGGCTTTGGTTGAGGAGACCTCTCAGAGGGCAGTGCAGGACTTGTTGCCCTTTGTTTCCTGTCCTTGACCCTCGGAGGATAGTATAGGCCAGTTCATCTGTTCTGCAGCCATAGGAACCTTGCCTTCCTGTGGTAGCACCATCCCAATGTACAAAACAGGCTCTTTTGAGGCATTGATATCTTAACAACAGCAAATGTATTTGCTGGGGATTTCCATACACAACAAAAGCCTGGACCCCATTGCCTTGAGTGTGGAGGGCAAACGGAGAAGCAATGGGGGCCACCCACAAGCCAAGAAGAGCCAAATCTTATACTGGGGGAACAGACACGCACAAAGGTGGGGAAAAATGTGAAGAATTCCAGAAGGAATTCTCTGGGCCTGGAGACAGCAAAGACAGTGGCTTGTATCTGTTTTTTCATCATCTCAATTCTCTTGGTGAGTTTGGAGGAGGAGGGTGAGAGATGCCTTTCTCTTTAGTTTTCCCAAAGGATGCTGATGCCCTTAGAGCTCCAGGGGAAGATACCTAGTAAGCCTGAAAAGATGCCCATTTTATTGGTGCTGAGCACTCTCAAACCCATACTTCTTGTGTGCAATGTGGTGCAAAATGTCTAGAATTACTTTAGATTCACTGCATAATTGAGAACCATTCTGTTGTCACTTTTCTACTTTCCTAACTCTGTCAGCATTTGACCTCATAGTTGAAGATGATTTAGTGTTGTGCTTGGATATGAACTTCCTATGACTGAAAATATTTAACAATTTCTGCTTCTGATTTATTTAAACCAAAGGCAAAATTGGCAAAGGAATTAAATACACAATTTACGAAAGAATAATTCCAATTGTTCATTAAATAAATGAAAAGGTACTCAAATTTTCTAGTGTTTAAGAAGCAGTTATTGTCAACAAACATTATGCTTCTGTATATATTATACTAGTTTATAAATATATTGCCAATATTTGCACATACGTATATCTTTACATGCACACTTACTCTATATGTATTATATTTCTGTGCATATTAAGTTATGCATGATTTTAAAAAATACACAGGCATGTGTATGTGTAAATATACATGTACATGTAAATATATGTGCACAATTAAATAATTCTGTTTAGTCTTTTATACCCAAGGCTTAGAACAATGTCTGGACTTGGCAGGAACTAGATATATATTGATTAAGGAACATGTGAATTTGTATACATATTAAGAGATCTAAGATAATAAACACTGAAGGGCAAATAGTAGTTACTATATAACAATGTACAGTTTAGCAATAGGTGATCATTCCTCTTTTTAAAAAATATTTCTCACATGAAAGTGTCCTTTGTAAAAATTTAGAAACATCTATTATTCTAATATATTTAAAAGTAAAATTCTAGGTTATTAAGTGTCATCAAAAGAGTCATTCTTTAAAATGCATGTTTATTTTATGCTTAAATTGCCTATTTTTATTATATATGAATTTTAACAATTCAAAAAATTAAGCTTTGTATTAAAAAATAGGACTCTAAATACATTATGAAAAGTTAATGATATCAAAAGAGAATGTAATATAAAAATGGAAGCTAAAGAGTCTCCCATATATAATGTGCAGGTAACCTACTCACAAAGATAATATGTAAGAAAAGAGTAGAGCACATCAAAACTTATCTGTGCTTATATTAAGATAATATGGTCAAGGACATCCTTAAAGTGCTCTTCCCTAACTAATTTTATTAATTATTTTCATTATGCCTATATTATATGTGCAATTTTGGTAAAAGATAAAGCAATTTCCAATAAAAAGGGATAAAAAAATTACCAGACCTACAAAATGTATTAAATGACATAGGTAACTACTCATGGTACAATGATAAAGAAACTTTGATTTCCCAGTAAAGAGGCATATTTAACACTAACATCTAATTTTGGTTGCTTCTGATTCCCTTCCAAAGTGGAACCAAAGAGATTTTTCTGAAAGGTATACATTTATAAGTCAGAAAAAAATAAGAGGAGACAACATCAATAATAATTGGAAAATGGAAGAAAATGGAGAAATAATAAATGAATAATCGATGGGAGAAAAATTAGTCCTGATGCAGCAGAAGGAAAAATAGGAAAATCAACCTGATTTAAATCAAACACACATACATACACACACACACACACACACACACACACACACACACACAGTCAATAATTTGTTTCACCTGATCTAAAAGTTTCTCCTGGTATAGAATGTGGCACTAAGATATGAAAGATTCTGGTTTTAAGCTGTTCACGAAGTAACTGGGGGGCTTCTGGCTCTAAGATGTAGAAAGTCATAAAATGTGCTATTTCTATCTTTACATAACAAAATATACCAAATAATCTGATGAAAAATCCTAACCTTTCTTGACTCAATCAGAGACTTGAAGAGAACTGAGGAATTAAGGTAAATAATTAGCCTGAAATCTAAGCAAAGACAATTATCCTCAAGGTGAGAAGACAGAAGACAGGAAGAAGGCAGACACACTACACAAGAAAATGGGAATTCAGCTAAATTTTCTAGTGAAGGCTTGGTATGAGAATACAGAAGCCCAGAGAGCCACGGATTTTATTGGGGACTCATGGGAAAGGAGAAAAATTGGGACAGGCCAGTAGATTAGAGAAAGCCTTCCTCAGTGTTGGAGGTGAAGGACTGGAGGAAGAGAGCAACCACAGATTTGGGAAAGGCACAAGCCCTATCTGGACACTTCTTCCTTAAAGAATACAAGTTTTAAACCACTGCAATAAACCTTATTGCAGCCAGGCACAAATGAAAACCTATTGCAGCTTGGGGAATGGAAAAAAAAAAAACCCAAAGCCCTGTTCCCCCCCTGGAAGAGGGGTTGGAAACTCTCCAGAGTAATAGAGGTCTCCTATGATGGGAGGGGGCAGGATCACCGACCACCCATTCTCTGACACCCAGTGATACAGGACTTGCCCTAGATGGAGTCTGTGAGAGGACGACACAGAACCTCTAACACCTGCAGGCATCAAGTAACAAGACATAGCAGTATGTTACTGGAGTGTGTGTAAAAACATGGGTGGAGATATCCTTCCTTAGGCACAAGTTCACAGAGAAGGTATAATGCCTTTCAATGGAGATTGAAACTATAAGGAAGTGTCAATTGGAAATGCTAGAAATAGAATATAGTAATAGAAGTGAAGTATACTTTCAATGCGTTCATGAGTATACTCCAGATGGTTAAGAAAAGTCAGTAGAAATTACCTAAACTGAAGCAGAAAGAGAATGAAAAAAGAGTTGTAGGGGGAACAGTACAAAACTTTGAGAACTGTAGGACAATATGAATTTTTTTTTTTTTTGCAGTTTTGGGCTGGGGCTGGGTTTGAACCCACCACCTCTGGCGTATGGGGCCAGCGTCTACTCCTTTGAGCTACAGGCACCGCCCAATATGAAATGTTCTAACACAATCAGTTATGTCTTACAAGAAGAGAGGAAAAAAATAAATAAGAAAAAAGAAAGACTTTAAAATATAGATCTAGTAAGCCCAGAAAGCCCTTCCCCCAGGTAGATGAAATGCACACGTTCACATACAGACATGCAAAAACACCTCATTATTCAAACTGTTAAAAACCAAAGATAAAGAGCAAATGTAGAAAGCTTCTAGACCTAGAAGACAAAATAGTCCATGGAAAGAAACAAACATAAGATTTACAGCAGACTTCTGGTCATATATTATTCAAGCTACAAGGAAATGGAGTGGATTCTTGATTTGCAATGTTGGAAAACAAAACAAAACAAATCAACTCAGAATTGTATATCATCAAAAATGTCTTTCAAAATAAGGAAAAATACTTTTTCAGAAAAATAAAAACTAAGATAATTTATTATCATCAGACATCCATTGCAATAAATATTAAAGAAAGCTCTTTAGGCAAAAGAAGCCAAAAGAATATGATACCAGGCAGAAAGCCAGGAATGACACACAGAAATGGTTGAAATAAAGGCAAAGATGAAAGACATTTTCCAAACATTTAATTGCTCTAAAAATATTTGGTGGTCTAGAGGAAAAATAGTAGCATGTATAAAATTAAGAGGTATGACAGCATAAAAGATGGATAGGAAGAATTCAGAGTACATTGTAATAAGGTTCTTCTACTACATGACAAACAGTATGTTAGTTGATATCAGACTGAGATTAATTTTCTTTATGTGTTTTTAAACCCTGGGTCATTCATATAGAAATTTTTAAAAGAGGCATAAGTCATGAATAGTAGTGATAAAACTGGAATCATAAAGAAATACCCAGTTAACCCAGTAGAATTTCAGACAAAATGAAAAAAGACAAACAGAAAGCCACCAGAAAAGTGACAGATTCAAATGCTACCATATCAAAAATTATATTCAGTGTAAGTGATCTAAACACTCAAAAAGCCAGATTTTCAGATTGGATAAAAATTTAAGAGTTAACTATATCCTGATTATAAAAAAAAAATCTAGTTTAAATGTAGAGATATAGATATGTTAAATATAAAATGATGGAAAAATATATTCCAAGCAAATATTAATCAAAAGAAAGACATAGTGCCTCTGTTAATCTCAAAGTAGATAAAGAGGAAAATTACAAAAAAAAAAAAAAAAAGATAAGAATCAGTTCCCCAAGGACTGGAAACAACCTGAAGATTCAAATTATAGATATGAAAGTAATTAAAAATTTAATAAGGTCCAACAATATAGTCCTAAGATTCACTGGAAACAATATAATCTTATATCTGTTCTAAAATAGAGAAGCAGAAATTAGTAAATTAGCCCCTTTTGCAATGGAAGTAACAGTAATGTGGGAAAAATAATCAATGTACATAATAATTTGATTTAAAAATGAGCATAAAGGTACTTTTTGTACTTGTTATAAGATGTATCATAAACCTAGTAAGTTATATAGGGCATAAGAAGAATCTCAGGACTTGAGTCAAAAGACTAGTTAGTGTCTCCTAGAAAATGGAGGGAGACTTTTTGGGAAGTTTGGAAGCCATGTCAAGACCCAGGAGGCCTGGTGACTAGAGATGGCATTCTCTAGGACTGGAACTTCCAGCAATTTCTCTTCCATTTAGTCCTAGAATCCAGAGATTTGTCCCTAGAAGTCACCTTTATAAAATTAATAAAATGCTGAAGAACTAATGTTGAATGAAGAAGAGCTGAACTATGAAGGCAAAGGTCTGGTGGAAATGTAATGCTTGAAAGGAAGATGTATGATAAGGGTTGGTGATTTAGGTTTTATTTTGATTTTAGAGGGAGATAGAAAGCAAAAGCTCAGCAACAAGGATGTGAGCAGATTTCCTTAAACTGGCCAAGATATGAAATAGTTCTGTTTCCTGCTCTTTTGTTAGCATTTTTTTTCAGACAGGAAGGGCGGAGGAAGAGGGCCTTGGGGGGTGGGGAAGGCAAGACTGGTTGACATTTCTGGAGCATTACTGCCCTCATGAGGAAGTCGTTTATGAAGCCCGGCGCCATGGATATTTCCTCCCAGGGACCCAGAAATCGAGGAAAATTGGACCTGCAAGGAAGTTGAGAAGTCACTGTCCCCCACCATAATGGCCTTGCTTTCATCTCTTAGGCCTTCAGAAACTGTGGACAAAGGCATTATATAATTGTAGAAGCTGGCTAGTGAGCGCCCCGGAATGAACAGGCAGCTGACAGGAAATGAATGAACAGGCAGCTGACAGGAAGTGCGCAAGAAGTCTTGGAGGTGGAGCTTTGTGTCCTTTCAGTGCAGGCAGAACAAGAGGAAGCAATTCACCACCAAGTTCAGTTCTTCTGGTCATTTGCTTCCTGCTCCTGTTCCATGGGATAGAGGCAAACCGTCCTGGACACAGTATTCTAGTGCATACAGGACTGAGAAGCAATAACTGATAAAGACTATCATGAGCTCTCAGAAGTGTCTTGGAGACATTTGGCAAAGTATACCTTAATGATTCCAGTACCTTGTGAAGGTGAAAGGTGGCTACTGACCTCCTGATATTGTTTAAGTTAAAACAGACCAAAAGAGACAGTCTGGACCAGGTAAGTTAGGGTATCTGCTTTGGAGCCACTTTTTGACTTGGTCATATGTGAAAGGCTCTGGACCCAGGGAAGAAAGATTATTCCAAGGCGAAGTTTATTTGGGCAGGTACACCTGATTCTATCAATATGCTTGAAGTAGGGGAGACAAATGTATGGAGATAAAATTGTGGATGACACTAGAGGTAGCTGCAGCTCAGGAATTCTTCAAGCTTAGTAATGTTTTTACCTCACTTCACTTCTGCTATACCTAAAGAGGCCAAATGACCTGACAGTGGGTAGAAGTCTTAAGGCAATAGCTACTAGCTGAATCGCCATGTTTCAGATAGAACAAAAACAGTGAAAGAGGAAACTATAAGCAATGATTGGCAGTGTTGACTGCCCTTACACCACTGACATCCATCACAGATCATCAGCTGTTCCAAAATGAAAAGTTAAAAACTTCAGCAAGAAAGAGGGAAAGAAGCCAGGCACAAAATTCTTGGAAGAAAAAAGGCCATAGAATGGAAAAGTCCATTGGCAGAGATTCTCAAATTCACCAATATTCAAGTAAATTACAATTCAACAAATTCTCAATTATTCTTCCCACACCAGCATATTCCTGAGTGAGCTGCTGAACATGGAACTACTAATATTACGTGATCTGTGTGATCATTTGCATCACTGGAGAAGTTCTTATGAGTGAGAAGCATGGTAAATTGGTTTAACTCTTTGGAGGGCAATATGCATGTATCAATTAACTTTTTACATGAGCATACTTGAGCATACTTTATGTCCAAAGACTGCCTTTCAAATGTGATCACAGGGCCTCATTCTCATAGGAGAAAATAGAGTAGGGACAAGTAGGTTTATTGAGTTTTCCTTTGCAATGTTGGACAGTGGGGAGAGGAAAGGGCCTATTCTTGGATAGGTTGAATCTCACATGGTTCGGCTACACCAAGTGGTTTTCTTAAATCCTTGCAATGGCTGAATTCCATTCTCTATGTCTTGATCAGGAACGATATCTTACACCTTCGATTAAGGGTTAAAGCAAATTATTGAATTATCAGGATCAAACCATCCTGGTTTACTAATAAAAGAAAACAGAAAAGGATATGTAAAGTACATCCCTTCTCTGTTTATTCTGGATATGATTACTGTAAGTTGAATGCTTAAATATATATGGATCTAAAGAGTGAATATAAACAAAAGAAATCTAATGAAACTTTCATTGTGTCTACCTTTCTGGAGTAATTTTGCTAAGGTCATGCCATAAAATATTGACCTTATATATGTCTGAATGTTTGAAATAATTAAAGTAAGGTTTACATTTGGAATCAAGAAACCAAAGTATATCCCTCAGCTTTTAGTGTAAAAATCTGTTTCTCTAAAAATTATACATAACTCTATTTATATATGGAAATGAAAAAGGTCATTTTTTATAGTGAAGAAAAAAATTTTAAGCAGTTTTCAAACACAAATTCTCATCACCTGAAGGATATTTAATGACCCATGAAGTGGGCTTATAATATCAGACCTGGGAAAAGTGTCATAGAAGGAAAAAACTCAAAACCCAAGGTGATCCCCCATACTATGGCAAAGTCTGAAGTCATACCAACAATCCAGTGGGCACTCATGCACACGTACACATATGCAAATATTCAAATGAAATAGATTTAGAAGAGAGAACAGAAGAAAGAAGATCAAAATGCTAATGCTCGTTTCCATGAACTGCTCAAGATTTTCTCTGATGGGTAGGTCATATGCTGAGATCATTTCCTACACAGAAGAGTGGCACTAAAAGAAGAAAGTGATCTGGCGGTCCATATACTCAACTCCCTGAAGAAGGACATCTTGTCAGGCCTCTGAGTAATCTTCATCAGTAAAATGTTAAGCAGACACAGAAAGTAATTCAGGCAGTCCTTGTGTTATAGAAGAGATAACATTGCTGAGAATAAACATCTTTTGGTCAGATTTATATGTAATTTGGATCCCTGATGAACAGCACATATATGGTAACAATAATAGTAATAATTATACTGTAATGGCTCATATGTGGTAATAATAACAGTATAATATAATATTAATAATACCTCTGTACTGTAATTAGTTACAGAAACATTATGCTTTTCCTTTTAATTAAAAAAATAGCATAAAAACAAACACATAGGAAAAGTTTAGCTAGGAGATAGGAGAAATTTCTAAAGAAAATATTAAAGGTTAACACCTAATGTTGCACCAACACTAGGCTAACACTTTGATCTTCTAGTCAAGCAATAATAACCTTTCCATAAATTAATCCACTATGCTACTTAGTAATAATTGATACTTCCATTGGAGCATTGCCTTTCATATCTTCATTCTTTCTTTATCTTTTATAATTGTTCTGATAGTCCAATGACTGAAATCTAATGTTTTCCCAATGAATGATGACCTCTCCCCTTTCTGTGAACACTGAGTTATTTCAATGTTATTTCTACTTTCATAGAAAGTACAGAGATACTTTATGCCAGCTCAACTGCCTCATTGTCCAAGAGGCAGGGACAGAAGACAAAAATCTAGAGGCACTTGCATAGACTCTGAGCAGTATTCTTTAGTCTTGCCCACAGTGAGAGGAAACCCAAACCCTGGGCCAGTCCAGGCCTCTCACACAGCAGCTTCTTCACTAAGAATCTTCTGTTGTCCTGAGCTTCTGGAAAGCACAAGAGTGGAAATAAAGGAGGACCAGCCTGGGGGCAGGCCCAGGCAGCCTTGGAATTTGCTAGACCTTTCATAATCGCTAAACCTAAGAGGGAACTCACACTGCCTTTGTCTTTTGTGAAACTACTGCCTCGTGATGGCAGTATGACTCCAGAAAAGTTAACTAGCCCTGCCCCGCCATCTCGTCTCCCGCCCATTCCATCTGAAAAAAATGCCACCAAGACATAGGTGCCGAGAAACATGGCTGCCTCACATCTTGCCCAATTTGAAGAAACTCTTTACACTGCTGTGCCTTTGCTTTTGCTTTCCACGTAAAACCAAACAGAAGTCTAGCCCCCCCACCCTTATCAGGTATCTTTTGTTTAAAATAATAACATTTTTTTGTAGATCATGGTTTCACAGATCTCTTCTTCAGTGGACATTAGATCAGTAGGATTTTTCGCATTTTCAAGTTTTCTGATACAAGCTTCCAGTCTCAGGGTTCCCTACATGAAGAAAAACATACTGTATTCAAAGCTTGTGTGTGAGGCTATCTGTAGAAGTTAGACCCTGTGGTCCTTAACTTGGCTCCTTTCCCAGGCTTTAATGACATACTCCATTTTCTGGCTCACACACTTTACAAAGTAACCAAAATGGCGTCCTTTTAAAATGTATTTACAGATGAAGTGCTCACTAGTGAATAATTCAGTTGCTCAAACCAGATATTCATTGTAAATACTCATTTAGTTATTTTCACTTAAGGAGATTCAAGTTATGCTCTACATAGGGTTTGAATTAATATATTAAAAGTACTTTATTATATGATTTTTCTTATACCTTTACACTGTTATGCTTCCTATATATTCATGTTGTTAATTTTCACATAAACATAATGCTTTATATGAATATGGAAACAATGCATGTTAACTAATTGAGCAGTTAGAGAATATAACTTGTTTACCCTGCTTAAGTAGTTATGTAATTTATTGTCAAAGTTGAACAACTTCTGTGAACCATGAGTTCCCAAGGCAAACTAAGAAGAAAGTTCACCCTATTTATAATTCCAGTCTTAAAAAAACAAACACTGGTCACATCTTTATGCTTCCCTTACCATATTTCATATTTATCTAAATACTGACACATTTTAACTTGTATATATGTTTAGAAAAATTGGGTATTTTCTTGCATACTTTTTCTTTTTACATTCTTTTCCTTGATTATATTATGAGCCTTTTGACAGTATAGTTATTCAAAAGTATAATTTAAAAATATAAAAATAACTATTTTTCTATTTATAAAATATAAACTTTTTTCAACATAGAATATTTAGCAAATATAGAATCCAGATAAATGAACACAAAGTGACCTATAATATTGTTATAATCTGCATGTATTTTTTCTTTAAATACAAAGATGGGTAATATTGTATATATATATATTTTTTTTTCTATTGGCCATCTTTATTTCCTCCTCTTTATCCATATTCAATTTTTTCTCCTCTGTATGAAATGGCTCACCTGTATGAACTGCATAATCTGGCTGTCTTGCTCTCTGGGTCTTGGTTATGTTCTGGTGTGGAGGGTTCTGGCAGGGTTTCGGAGACAGGTTAAGTATTTAAACAGATCTGTGGGCTTGGCTCTATCTTTTTGCCAAATATCACTGATCTTAACAGTATCCAGTAGGAGTAATGGAAATAACTGGTAAATAGACTTAATGAATACCATTAATAACATGGTAAAAATAAGGAAATAATATTAACTCCCATGTACCCATTTTATAGTTAAGTAATGTCAACATTTTTTTTTTTTTTGAGACAGAGTCTCACTCTGTTGTCCTTAGTAGAGTGCCTTGGTGTCATAGCTCACAGAAACCTCAAACTCTTGGGCTCAAGAGACCCTCTTGCCTCAGCCTCCCAAGTATTTGGGACTACAGGCACCTACCACGATGCCTGGCTATTTTTTTTTTTTTTTATTGTTGGGGATTCATTGAGGGTACAATAAGCCAGGTTACACTGATTGCAATTGTTAGGTAAAGTCCCTCTTGCAATCATGTCTTGCCTGGCTATTTTTTTTAAGGGAGGAGGGGTCTCGATCTTGCTTGCGCTGGTCTGGAACTCCTGAGCTTAGGTGCTCACCCACCTCGGCCTCCCAAAGTGCTAGGAATACAGGTGTGAGCCACCACACCCACCCAAAAATGTCAACATTTTTAAAATTATTAAAACTTAGAACCTGAATGTGGTTCTATACCTTTCCATTCCCAACTTAGATTTGTCTTTTATTTCTGAGCCAAGGAGTCCTGTGACATGTAGGTACTTGGGGAAAAGTGGAGCCTTTATGAAAATTTCTCCCTTGAGCTGCTTAAGCAGGTAAAGATCAGTTTATGGGGTCTTTGGGAAGTTTTAAGGCTTACAATGAAAAGTAGCAGATTGTGGAAAGGGCTTTACCTGAAAAACAGATGGGCAGATGATCAAAAGGTCAACTAAGTCTGCCTTGTTTTTACTCGTTGTTTCTGTATGCCAAAAATTTAAGATAGAAATGGATTTTTTACTGGAGTCCATCCTGTGTCTGAGGCTCAGACAATCCAATAAAATCAGGAAAGGTTGGAAGCCTTCCTAAAAATGCCTCAGAAATAGGCTAACGGTTTGCCTAACCTAGTTTCAAGAGTGTGAACTCTGAAGCCTGGCTGATCTGATTTAAAAATTTATCTTTAACTATTAGTTCTATGACCTTGGTTGGACAAGGTATTTAAACTTTCTGTGATACCCTTCCTAATTTATTAAATGCCTAGAATCATACTATTTACCTTAGTTCAATGTTGTGAAGAATAAATGTATGAATTTTTATCTAGATCTATAGTGTCTTCCATGGTACATGGTAGGTGTTCAATAATTGTTAGCTGTTGGTGGTGGTGGTGGTATTCTAATAGTTCACAGGAGTAGAGAATGCTTTGTACTCCACCACTTACGTGATTCAACCTAATCGCTATCCAATAACTCTAAAAAAATAAATTGCAGTCCACTTAATGGCTTAGCAGCCTTATTTAAGGGACCTTGTAGCCTCAGAACCAAGCAGGCTTCAACAAATATAATAGCCAGTTTCTCTTGAGAAACCAGAGAAGCCAAAAGACAGTGGGATAGTAACATATTTAAAGTTATAAAAGAAAAAAAAACTGTCTATAATTTCATATCTAGGAAGATTAACTTTCAAAAATGAAGAATAAATTAAAATGTTCCTCGATAAACAAAAATTTATAACTGGGCATTGTGGCGGGCACCTGTAGTCTCAGCTACTCGGGAGGCTGAGGCAAGAGAATCACCTAAACCTAGGAGTTGGAGGTTGCTGTGAGCTGTGTGATGCCCCGGCACTCTACTGAGAGCCATAAAGTGAGACTCTGTCTCTACAAAAAACAAACAAACAAACAAAATACCTTACGTTTGTTAATAGTAGACATCCCATCATATATATGCACAAAAGAGAAATGAAAAGATGTTAGATAATAATAAAAAACATGAAGACATAAAGAACAAGGGGAAAGGTATATATATATATATATATATATATATATATGCCAAAAGTATTCTTTGTTTATAACTACCTTATTTTTCCCATAGAGTTTTAAAAAGCAAGAGCCTAAAACAATGATTAATAAGTCTATCTTAACAGGCACACAATGTTTAATGATGTAGTTTGTGAAAATAGCATAAAACGGCTTTAAGTTATAAAGGAACAGGTTTTATGTACCATATGAACTATTTTTTTATTTAATCAAAATTGATTGTCATAAAGTTAAGATACTAAGTGTATTCTCCAGGATAACCATGAAGAAAATAATTAGTATATACAGAAAAAGAAATGGGAAGAAAATGCAAATTGTATACTAGAAAAGATGAATTAATCACAAAAAGAGGTAGTACTCGATACATTGAGAAAAAAATATGTAAGACATACAGAAAACCCATAGCAAAATGGCAGAACTCCTTCCTTACCAGTAATTACTTTGAATGGATTTATAAAAACATGATCCAACTATATGTTGTCCAAAAAAAGATTCACTTTAGGTCCAATTCACAAATAGGTTAATAGTAAAAGGATGAAAAAAGATAGTCCACATAAACAGTAACCAAAAGAGAAGTGGAGTGACTGTGCTAATATTAGACAAAATACACTTTGAGATAAAAATTATTTCTAGAGACAAAGATGGGCATTATATATTGTAGTAGGATTTTTCTATCAAGATGTAACAATCAGATATTTACTTTATTTATAAGAGTCCCCAAATATATGAAGCAAAAAGTGGACAGAACTAAATGGAAAAATAGATAGCTCTACAAAAATAGTTGTAGAGTTCAATACCTCACTTTAAATAATGGATAGAACAACTAAACAATAGGACATTAAGGGACTAGAGGATAGGAACAACATTATAAGTTAACTAGAACTAAGAGATATATATCTTGAAAGGGACTATTCCATCACCTACCATATGGATCATGCTTTACCATGAGAAGGGAACTGATGGCATCTAACTGTCCTAGAGGCTGATCATAGTTGATTTCAACATAGGTGTCACTGACACACAGGTGTTCCTTGGAGAGCCTCTGGGAAGCATTTCTCTTGGGCTCCAGATACCTTTTGAAACAGAAAAATTACCTCCAACCGTCCCCTTCTATATTACCTGAAGAACATTCAGAGAAAAAGCCTGGATTAGATGAGGTGGTAGTCTGCTCGGGTAGCCCCTATAGTCCTCACAAAGTCTCAGTTTCATTCTCTGTGGCTTGATTGGTAGAGACAGTCCCTGCCTTTGTTTTGGGGTTGGGAGGGGTAAGCATAACAGTTGGATTAGGTAAAAGAAATGGCATAGTAAAATGTGCTTTACTCTACTTCTAACATATATGATAGCCTTGAACCAAACACATAAACATATATGTATTCTAGAGAGCCAATGTGCAGTCATGATGTATCTGTAAAAATTCAAACAACACAACTACTTGTCTAACGCATTGTTTTTGACAGTGCACTTTTAAGTCTAACTTTTATTTATAAATGAAAGTTTGAAATGTTGACAAATAAGTTTTAGTATTGATAACAGTGTAATATTTTACCCTAAAAATATACATGGCAGCATTTACATGCTGGAATGATTAAAATCTTTGCTTTTAATAGACAAAGAAATAGAATGCTTCTAACAAATTCTTATTTAATATAAGATCTAATCATCTGAAATATAATTTGTGACATTTTAAGTAGCCATTTATTTAAGACCTGACATTATAGAAGGAATAATCTCAAACAGAAGGAAATTCCACGTAATGAAATTCCTACGTAATTTCAGTTGAAATTCATAACAAAAAGTTCGTGCACATACTCATTTCCATCACCCACTCCAAATACATTACAAACAGATGAAGGAGCAGAATGCAGCCGATAAAAATAATTGAGTTACTATGGAGCTTCTATGATAGAGAGTATGCCTCTGGCGGTGGCTGTGGCTCAAAGGAGTAGGGCGCCAGCCCCATGTGCTGGAGATGGCGGGTTCAAACCCAGCCCCGTCCAAAAACTGCAAAAAAAAAAAGAGTATGCCTCATTTGCTTCTTTATAATTGCTCAATTTTTCATTTATTTGCAGATGCTAATATTATCCTTAGGGTATGAGCACTAATTGATTTGTTGTTAGTTTTGCATAGAGAAGGATCTAAAGAAATGTTATGAGATTTAGCAGTAAAGTACTGTCAGTTACTCCATGCCACTGAAATTTTTCACTATCCAATATTGTGTGAAATATTTGTGGCACTAAATTCTACCTATAGTGTAACCAGAATGAAATTGTAAAAAATAATTAACGTGTCTGGGTGTGTGTGTGTGTGTGTGTGCACACATGTGTGTTTTGAACACCATGTTGAGCAAACGGGAGTATTGTGATAAGCTGGTATCTGTTTAGTTAAATGTATCGGTTCTCATGAAAAGTCATAGAACTCATTCATAATATTTGAACACATGTAGCCATCAAGCTGCCTGCTAATGGTGGTTACCTCAGAAAAAAATGGCATCGGGGGCGGCGCCTGTGGCTTACTGAGGGTGGTGGCTTTGAACCTGGCCCTGACCAAATTGCAGTAAAAAAATAGCTGGGCATTGTGCTGGGCGCCTGTAGTCCCAGCTACTTGGGAGGCTGAGGCAAGAGGATCACCTAAGCCCAGGAGTTGGAGGTTGCTGTGAGCTGCGACACCACAGCTCTCTACTGAGGGTGATAAAGTGAGACTCTTGTCTCTAAAAAAAAAAAGAAAAAAAAATGGCATCTGCAATGCAGTGTTTACATTTGTCCTTCACAGATTTGAATATTCTTTTTTTTTTGAAACAGAGTCTTACTATGTTGCCCTTGCTAGAGTGCTGTAGTGTCACAGCTCACAGCAACCTGAAACTCTTGGGCTCAAGCAATTCTCTTGCCTCAGCCTCCCAAGTAGCTGGGACTACAGGTGTCCAGCACAACAGCAGGCTATTTTTTGGTTATAGTTGTCATTGCTGTTTGGCAGGCCTGGGCTGGGTTCAAACCCGCCAGAACCCACCAGCTCTAGTGTATGTGGTTGGTGCCCCAGCCACTTGAGCTACAGGCACCGAGCCAGATTTGAATATTCTAACAAATTTTTCACAAAGCTGATATTCATAATTTGAGAAGCAATCTAGAATAAGTATGTGCAGAAAAGATTATTGATGCAAAATCTCTATTGACCTCATGGAACTAAGTAATCTATTTGTAATTCAACATAGGTTTGATAGATGCACATTTTGAAATTACTTGTTTCCTGGTGGCATTATTAACTGTGACCTAGCTGCCTTTCTTTATGCTGGGCTAATTGATATATTAAATATCTGGAAATAATAAAAAGAAGCAGGTCTAATTTGGAGAAATGCCAGAAAGAAGAGAGCACTAAAAAAATGATATCCTGAAGAATAGAAATTTGCAAATGTTTAAGGTATAATAAATACAGAAAACATATTTGTATGCTGGACATGCTAGGAAATAGGAACTTTAAAGAAGGAAAACATGAATGCATAATAAACAAATATTATTTCTTGTTGAGATTGAGAAACTGCTTATTTGTGGATTTATTTTTTTCAAAATCAGAACACTTTACCATTAGTGTTAATCACTTTTGCAAATCTCTTGAATGGTAAGGCACTGTATGCAGTGGAATATAAATAAATAAATAAATAAATAAATATATATGTGTGTGTGTGTGTATATATGAAAACATGGAAACTGTCCAAGATAATAATAATGAAGATTTTGTTAAAGCTCCCTCCAATGTGTATTCAATTATGTTTAAAGAAAAACATACACATTAATATGTATTTACCTCTGTGTATGTATATTTAGTAACTATATTTTAATCATGGTGATTGTTGCAGTTAGCATGCTCTGTCTCTATATATGTATGTATACCTGTATGTACTTATGTATATAAAATGAGATGTTAATGAGACTTTATACATGTGTATAAAGTCTGTGAATGCATCCCCTTTAAAGTTTTGTTCAAATACATACCTGATGTGATCCAAAGTACAATTCTATACATTAGCCCAATTTTAATACAAGATTATTTTTTATATGAACCTAAATAGAGAAAGTATGTATGTATATATTCAAAAGTATGTATGTAAACAGTCTGAAAGATTATCATTCTTAACAGGTTTTTTACATAGTGCTTTCCTTCTTGATCAGAATATGGTTATGAAAGACTTGGGGCAGGACCCCCCACTCTGCCCTGAGCGATGACGACCCCAATCAACCGCAAGAGATGGCGCTTGATGCAAACAGCAAGAGGATTTTATTCCAGCATGCTGGGGTTTGACTCGCAACTCTTTTAGGAGCCGAGGAGTCAAGCCCTGAACAGCAGGTTTTACAAGCTTATAAAGGCAAAAACCACAAAGTAGGGAGGGGTAGCAGACATAGCAGGGGCTTTAGGGAGGGGTAGCAGACATAGGGGCTTTTCCAGATAAGAAGAACTCTGGTTCATTACTCATCTGTCTTAAGACAAGATCAGCAGTTAAACATTTGCTTAGCTTTTTTCTTTCAGAACCAGTTACCGGTTATCTGCTTCAGCTCGGGGCTATTTCCTAGGACAGTTACAAAAGGTCACATTCTTATGGTAGGGGACGAGGGGTGCTACTACATATCTGGTCCCCCCCCCCTTTTTGGATTTGGTAGTACTTTCCTTCAGTTATTTTCTAAATAATTGGGAAACATTCTTTTTCTTAATTAAACTTATTTTTGTTATTATTTCTTTTACAGACAGGGTCTGTCTATGTTGCTAAGGCCGGTCTTGAACTCTGGGCTCAAGTTATCCTCCTGCCTCAGCCTCCTGACTAGCTGGAACTACACGCCACTTCACCTAGTCTGCAGCACCATTGTTAATGAGATTATTGTAAGTCCCTTAACTAAGAAAAGAAAGGTAACACAACACATACATATGCAGCTGTGTACACACACACACACACAAACACACACACACATACATATACTGGCATAGGAGCATGCTACCTTGCAGTGTTAAATGATCAGGTAAAATGTAGGGATATGAGATACTTCCTGGGTGAAGGACTCAATTACAGCGCAGACTTTGGATTTTACCTTACAAATGCAAATAATGTACGCTAATTGCATGTGCCCTCATATAACCCCACAATAAAAAAAAAAAAAGATTAAACAATGGGGCAAATATGAGTAACCTTTAATAGGAGTTTGCTGTGGAGCAGTGCATGGCATATGGTGATGTGAGCTATCTGTGCTTTTTCTTATGACTCCTACCAAACAATTGCCAACAATTCAACACATAAAGTGAGAAAATAAGGGAGGACTCTCTTGTCTGGGAGGGGAACTAGGTCAAAGAACACTTACATTTGAAGATGAGCTCCAGCCTTCAGGCAATTTCTTCTTCCTTTTCTGCCCGGATCCAACTAATTTAATGCCTGAGAGAGATAATTTGATGTCATGATAAAACGCTGAATAACAATAAGAGGACCCACATAGACAAAGTAGGGTGGGGATTTAATTTATGAAAGAATAAGATTCCTCCTGATGGAGGTTAGTGGTTTCAGGCCTCAGTTCGGTTTCCAATAGATAACAAAAGCAAAAGAGCAGAAGGTGGGTCTAAACTAGGCAAAATGCTTGGCAGCCATGTTTCTTGGCACCTTTGTCTCTGGGTGGCGTTTTTTCAGACAGGAAGGGCGGGAGAGGAGAGCCCCAGAGCAGGGTTTATTGCTATTATCTGGAGCACTTCTGCCATCGTGAGGAAAATAGTTTGAAAACATCTAACGCCATTACAGAGTCCTTCCCGTGAAGCGGGGAAAGTCTGGCCTGAGAGAAGTTGGAAAGCTTGGGCTTCAAGCTGGGCTTCCTGGCTTTCCCTTCTAAGGCCTTAAGAGAGACCTGGGCATTGGCAATATCTTGATGTAGGACCCAGGCAGGGGTCCTCAAACTTTTTAAACGGGGGTTGGGGGGGAGGGTAGTTCACTGTCCCTCAGACGGTTGAAGGGCTGGACTATAGTTTATAAAAAAAAAAAACAAAAAACCTATGAACAAAATCCTATGCACACTGCACATATCTTATTATTTATTTATTTATTTTATTTTATTATTTATTTATTTTTTTGTAGAGACAGAGTCTCACTTTATGGCCCTCGGTAGAGTGCCATGGCCTCACACAGCTCACAGCAACCTCCAGCTCCTGGGCTTAAGCGATTCTCTTGCCTCAGCCTCCCAAGTAGCTGGGACTACAGGCGCCCGCCACAACACCCGGCTATTTTTTGGTTTTGCAGTTTGGCCGGGGCTGGGCTTGAACCCGCCACCCTCGGCATATGGGGCCGGCGCCCTACTGACTGAGCCACATTTTGTAGAGACAGAGTCTTACTTTATGGCCCTCGGTAGAGTGCCATGGCATCACACAGCTCACAGCAACCTCCAAGTCCTGGGCCTAAGCGATTCTCTTGCCTCAGCCTCCCAAGCAGCTGGGACCACAGGCGCCCGCCACAACGCCCAGCTATTTTTTTTTTTTTTTTGGTTGCAGTTCAGCCGGGCCGGGCTTGAACCCGCCACCCTCGGTATATGGGGCCGTCGCCCCTTATTTTGAAGTAAAAACAAAACAAAACGGGAACACATACAATCACACTGCCTCATGTGGCCCGTGGGCCATAGTTTGAGGACCCCTGATTGAGCCTGTAGTGAGCCAACAGTTGCCAAGAGGTACTCCCACAGGAAGTAATGGGGCGGGACATAAGTTCCTCCCAGGAAACAAGGTGGAACTCAAAGAGCACATTTAATGAGAAACTCTTGTGGGCATTTGTCTCCTGTTATTCTCCTTGGAGCAGGAGTTAATAAACTTTCACGCAGTATCAACTTGTTGTGGACTTTGGGGTCCCTTGTGGCCTACTCTCGGGCCAGATCTTCCCCAACAGCTATGCTTTATGGGAAGGACTCTTGTAATGGCATAAAATGTTTTCAAACTATTTTCCTCACGATGGCAGTAGTGCTCCAGATATAGCAATAAACCCTGCTCTGGGGCTCTCCTCTCCCGCCCTTCCTGTCTGAAAAAACGGCGCCCAAAGACAAAGGCGCCAAGAAACATGGCTGCCAAGCATTTTGCCTAGTTTAGACCCACCTTCTCTTCCACTTTTGCTTTTGTTTTCCATTGGAAACCGAACTGAGGCCTGAAACTACTAACCTCCGTCAGGATGAATCTTACTCTTTCGTAAATTAAATCTCCACCCAACCTTGTCTACCAGAGTGTGATTTACTTCACTTAAGAGAATATGGCCAGTACTTTACCATGGTGGTACAGGAATTTCTTCTTCAGTAGCTCCTTGGTCTAGTTGATTCAAAGAATGAATCCAGGGACCACAGATCAGTGGTAAGACAGGATTTATTTTTGTTTTCATTTTTTTTTTTAAAGTTTATTTTTAATTGACAAAAAGTGTGTAGGTTTATGGTATAGCATTATATATATATTTTTTTATTAAATCATAGCTGTGTAAATTAATGTGAGACAGGATTTATTTTACAGAAAACAATACAGAGAAAAAACACCAGAGCTCCTGGCAGAGAGAAAAACCCAAGTGGGAAAAAAGTGCTTGCTCTGCCTGGGTTCTTTGTCCAGGATGATAAGTAGTCACATGGATCTTCTGTAGTTACATTTGGGCAGGACTTAATAACAAATGAAGGGATGCAATCCCTTTCGTTCCCAGGCCTAGGAAATGGGGAGTTCCCTGTCCTGTTCAACAGCAACTGCAAGGGGAGGGAGACACTAAGGCACTGGTGTCTCCTCAGCAGTTGTCTGGGCCCCTCTGGCTACTGGAGCCTCCTGCTGGACCTCCCCCTGCCTACCCTCCAACTCACACCAACACCACCAACACTGCCAGGGCAGGCTGCAAGTCCTATGTATGAATGGTATTAAATTGTCTTTTTCAGGGAAAATTAGGTGGATGAAGCTTAAATAGGCAGAAAATTGCTTGGAGCTTAGAGGAGATCTTATCTAGCAAACTATTCACAAATTCTGGTCTGACCTCATTCCTCTTCTAGACAACCAGGAGTTATCAATGTTCTAGTCTTCTGTGTTAAATTGTAGGCAAAAATGTGGCATGGATCAGATAGCTGTCATTATTGTATGCCATAAGTTCCATGTGGCCTGAACTTAGGGTATCATATGTATCAATTCCTATCAGAGGTTACTCAGTTTTGTCTTGTCAACTTGAATGACTGAGGCAAAAATCTCAATCAGTGAAAGTTTATTCAACCAAGATTTTGGTGCCTGTGGAAAAAGCACAAAGCACACATAAGCTGTACCTGCTTTTTTCCAAAGGAGAAGTTGGAAGCTTCAGCATTTTATTTTATTTTTATTTATTTATTTATTTATTTATTAATTTTTAGCTTCAGCATTTTAAAGGCATAAAGAGAGAAGGAAAAAGGTGAGGTAGGGTGGTAGTGGTGGTTGCTGATGAAGTAGTAGTTACATTCTTGTAAGGCCCAAGAAAGTGAAGGAAGTATCAATCATGTCTGTGGGTAGGTGGAAGAAGGTCGGATTTGGTCTTGTCTCCAGTTCTGTTATTTGTGAGATAAACTTGAATTCATTGATAGTGCGGAATTGGACAGGCTTTAGTTTTAAGTGGTAGACATAGCTACAGTTTGCATGTCCTGGTTTATGAGAGGTTAGCAAGAAATCTGTGGAGCCACCTTTTCACAGGTGACTGAGTCTGTGATGTTCTTTTTATACCCTCCATTCTTTAAAAGTTTTTTAGAGAAAGCATTGTAGAAGGCCTGAGTGCATGGTTGTAATTTTAAAAATCAGATCTCACATTGCTATGAAGGTAATTTTTAGGAGATTATTTCTCTTGAAGGAGAAAAATATTAAATCAAGGAATAATGTAAAAAATTATAGGTAAAGAATCTCAAAATTAATGGACAAGGATAGAATCCAGTAACGAATTAACTATGTGTATATATGTTTTTAGAAACGTAATTTTCTCTCTCTACTTTTTCGTTTTCATTAGAGACAAATAATAGTAGGACTAATTTATGGCAAAATAAATTTTAGTCTCAAACTTGGTCTGACTATTTGCATAAAGTATAGTCAGAATAATCATTGGCCATGTAAGCCTTCTTTATAAAAATTGGTTTTGCTAGAACCCCTTTCTATAAAATGGAACTTCAGATTGCTTAAAGGTTTTTTGAGCCAAGCCAAGGATTTAACTGCCTATAGATACATCTGTGAATTGAGAAAGTCCTCCTTTTTGAAGTCCCAAAGTGCTCTTTACCATGTCTCCAATGGCAATGGCAGCAATAAAAGAAGACAAATTTCTTTTATTTTCTCTGCTTTCTTTTCATGAGTACCCACCTTAAAGATGTTAATAGGTGAAAGGGGAAGGGACATGGTGGTTCTGAGTTCTGGGCACACAAGTGACTCCCTCATAGCTCATGCCTAGGGCTAGCAGTGAAATGGAAGATGGAAGTGATGCCATGTGCCCTACTGCAGGGGAAGTTCTCTGGCATGCACACCATGCTGGCCTGCTGCCACCATCTGCAAGGGTGCTATTTGGAGTAGAAACTTGGTTTCCCTCCATCATTCATTTGGGTCGACAAAGGTATGGGTACCTTGTTCAGCAGTGTGAGAACACCAAGAACAGACCAGTTCCATGTGGGATATAGCAGAAGCAGGTGTGTTTGCTGAAGATCTCAGATGTACCCAATTGTCTAGGAAGGCCAAAAGAAAAGTGGAACAACCCAACCAATCAAAGAAGAGTTATATCTTTTTCTAGTGGAGTAGTTGCACATAAAAAGATGGGGACCCCAAATAGTGAAATACACATTTTAAAAGTTTTTGTAGGAGGTAGCATCACCTGTGATCTTATTTCACTTTTCCATGTCTGACTGTTTTGGCAGATAGATTTTTATTTTTATTATTATTGTTATTTTTAAGACATAGTCTCAATTGCCCTTGGTAGAGTGCCATGGCATTATAGTTTATAGCAGCCTCAAACTCCTGGGCTTAAACAATTCTCTTGCCTTAGCCTCCCGAGTAGCTGGGACTAAAGGTGCCCACCATAATGCCTGGCAATTTTTAGAGCCTAGTTCTCGCCTTGGCTCAGGCTGGTCTCAAACTCCTGAGCTCAGGTGATCCACTTGCCTCAGCCCCCCAAATGCTGGGATATAGGCATGAGCCACTGCACCCAGCCCTGGCAGGTAGATTTTAAAAATGTACATTTTGAAGAAGAATGATTCTAGAAATGTGAAAATAGGTACCAATGAAAATGATGGAGTAAGGAACTCTAGTATTCATCCTTCCTGTAAAGCAACTAAAAACATTCAATAAACTATGATTAGAAGGGAATTTCCTTAACATAATATGGGGCATTTATTAATAAAAGAAAAAACGTAGTTAATATTATGCTCAAGGGTAAAAGACCAAAAGCTTTGCTCCTAAGATCACAAATAAGACAAGAATGCTCACTTTCACTTTTGCCACTTTCACTGAATCTTTTACTGGAAGTTATAGCTAGTGTAATCAGGAAAGAAAAATATATAACACACATCCCAATTAGACAGGAAAAAGTGAGATTATTTCTCTTCATAGATAATCATGATGTTTTATAAAGAAAATCCATTAAAAATTTAAAAAAAGCAATTGATATTAGAGCTAATAAAAGAATCCAACAGGTACTGTAAGGTAGAACACTAACTCAAGGTGTGCATTGCGGATCAAACTTGTAATCTTAGCACTTTGGGAGGCTGAAGAAGGAGGATCACTTGAGGCCAGGAGTTTGAGACCACCCTGAGCAAGAGTTAGAGAGGCAGGAAGATTGCTTGAGCCCAGGAGTTTGGAGTGAGACCCTGTCTCAAAACAACAACAACAACAACAACAACCACCCCCAAAATCAGTTGTATCTGTGTATACTAGCAATAAACAACCTGAAAATTAAGAAAGCAATTGCATTTCAAATAGCATCAAATTGAGTAATATGCTTAGGGCACTGTAGGAAGAAAACCCTTGAGAGCAGCTATAGACAAATAGTGAAAGTGAAGTTAGCAGCACCAGTATGAAATTTAGGGGCTTCTCTTCATTTCAGCCAAAGAAGACACCAAGTCAGAGAGGCCGTTAAATAGCACCATTTTGTATACTCCATTAGTCCCCTGTGTATGAATCTCTAGCCAGCCTTCTTACACAAATGAGGTATTCCCTTCAAGACCTCCTCCTCCCAATCTGGGACTGGCAGTGCTCTGAACGTTTGGAATATCCATGGTAAACATAGGCTTAAATTTTCATTTAGTGCTGAAAAGGAGAAAACTGTCTAGGGCTAAGGATACTAAATAGTCAAACTGCATAGAACTTCTAAATATCATACTTTAGAAAGATCAAACTAAACCATTGAAGATTGAAATAAATAAGTAATTCTTCAATGCAAAAACTTAGACCAGTGATTTTCAACTGGTGTGCTGTGGCACACTGGTATGCCAGGAGGGGGGATCTTAGTTGTGCCACGATATTTTTTAAAGATCATTGATTAAATTATTTTTAAAAGACGTTCAAAGTACAGTAAGTATATTCTTTGTTTCACTCTTTTTTTTGATCAACATAAAATTTAAATGTGCTGTGGAAGTTTAACTATAGGTTCAAGTGTACCATGAGATTAAAAAGTTGAAAAACACTGCCTTTGACAACTGTCCACAGGGAACAACAGCAAACAGGAAGCCGTGACTTCCCTAAATGAACAAAACAAGGAGCCAGTTACCGATCCTAACAAGACAGCCCTGTGTGAGCTTTCAGATAAATAATTCAAAATGGCAGTTTTGAGGAAACTCAGCAAACTCCAAGATAATACAGAAGAGAAATTAAGAAACATCAGAAAAATTTAACAAAGAGATTGAAAAAAATCAAACAGCAGAAATACATTGCACAACAATAACAACAACAACAACAAAAATGCATCAACGAGGCTCAACAGCAGAACTGATCAAACAGAATAAAGAATCAGTGAACTTTAACACAGGCTATTTGAAAATGCACAGTCAGAAGAGAAGAAAGAAAGGAATGAAAAGAAACAAAACAATGCCTATGAGGTCTACAGAATAGCCTGAAAAGAGAAAATCTAAGAGACATTTTTTTGTCAGGAGGGAGTTAAGAATGAGCAAGAGATAGAAAACTGACTCAAAGAAATAATACAAAATTTTCTAAACCCACAGAAAGATATATATATATATATCCAAATACAAGAATGTCAAAGATCAGACAGATTCAACCCAAAGATGACTAACCCAAGGCACATAATAAACACTCAGAAGCTAAGGACAAAGCGAGGACCTAAATAGCAGTAAGAGAATGGAAGAAAATAACATTAAAAAGGAGCTCTAATTAGTCTGGAAATAGATTTCTCAGTGGAAACCACACAGGCCCAGAAGGGAGTGGGATGAAAGTGCTGAAAGAAGAATACTGGCAACTGAGAATATTGCACAGAGCAAAGCTATCCTTCAGCTATAAGTCTTTCCCAGACAAACAAAATCTGGGGGAATTTATTACCACCAGACTTGTCTTAGAGAAGTGAAAAAGGGAGTTTTCCAATCTGAAATTAAAGGATGCTGGCATGAGATGAGAAAACATCTGAAGGCATGGAACTCACTGGGAAAAGTACATAGACAAAGTAGCATGTGCCTGTAGACCCAGCTGCTCAAGAAATTTTGACCTGAGGATCACAGGAGTCTAGGAGTTCAAATTCAACATGAGCAAGATAGAAAGATCTCATCCTTAAAAAAAAGAAAGAAAGAAAGAAAGAAAGAAAGAGCCAAGTGCAGTGGCTCATGCCTATAATCCTAGCACTCTGGGAGGCTGGGAGGTGAATTGCCTGAGCTCAGGAGTTTGAGACCAGACTGACTAAGAGTGAGACCCTATCTCTACTAAAAATAGAAAAACTAGCCAGACGTGGTGGTACATGCCTGTAGTCCTAGCTCCTTGAGAGGCTGAGGCAAGAAGATTTCTTGAGCCCAAGACTTTGATATTGCTGTGAGATATGATGAAGCCATGGCACGCTACCCAGGATGAGGGAGTGAGACTCCGTCTCAAACAGAAACAAAAACACAAATAAAAATAAGTAAGTATGCAGGTAAATTCTGGATACTCTAATCATGAAATTGTGTGTAAATCATTCATGTCTATAGTATCAAGACTAAAAGACACATTTATCAAAAATAACAACTACAACAATTTGTTAACAGTTACACAATACAAAAATATGTGACTTGATAGAACAAAAATGTCAAAATGTGGGAGGAGTCAAGATAAAGTGTGAAGTTTTTAGATTTTTCTTTGGTTCATTTCTTTGTGATCAGTGTTTATCATATGTTTAAAATAACTTGTAACTACAAGGTGTTTTCTGTAAGCCTGTTGGTAACTACAAAGACAAAACTTATAGTAGATGTACCAAAAATAAAAAAGCAAGGAATTAAAACATACTGTCCATGAAAATTACTTAACTGCAGAGGAATATAGGAGTGAAGAAAGGAAGAGATGAGTTACAAAAGAACCAGTGGTACAAATTGGCAGTGGTAAGTCCTTACCTATCAATAATAACATTGAATGTAAATAAACATTCAATCAAAGACTTAGAGTTTCTGAAAGGATAAAGAAGAACAATAAGACCCAACTATATGCTGCCTAGAAGGAACTCCTACTCATTTTCAACAAAGTAACTCCTGGCATCTATAAAGACACATAGACTGAAAATGACGGAATGGAAAAAAAAATTCATAAAAACGGAACTGTCAACATATGCAAATCAATAAACATGATACATCACATTAACAGTATCAAAGACAAAAACCATATGATATTTCAATAGATGCTGAAAGGCACTCAGTAACATTCAATATTCCTTCATTGTAAAACTCAAAAAAAACAGGTTTAGAAGAGAGACATCTCAAAAGAGAAAAAGGCCATAATGACAAATCTGTATTGAATGGGTTGAGTCTTTCCTCTAAGATCTCGAACAAGAAAAGTGTGCCCAATTTAACTACTTAAATTTAACCTAGTAGTAGAAGTCCTAGCCTCAGAAGTTAGGAGAAAGAAACAAAGGACATCAGTTGGGAAAGAAGTGAAATTATTCTTATTCACAGATGACATGTTCTTATATTTAGATAAACATGAAGATGCTTATGAAATACTCTTAGAATTGATAAATGAATTCAGTAAAATTTCAGCAAGCAGGATCAAGATATAAAAATCAGTAGCATGTATATATCAGTAGCATTTTGCAGTGAATAGTCTGAGAAAGAAATCAAGAAAAGAATCTTGTTTAAAATATCTACAAAAAATACTTAAGAATAAATTTAA
Organism: Nycticebus coucang; assembly: GCF_027406575.1. Classification (NCBI taxonomy): domain Eukaryota; kingdom Metazoa; phylum Chordata; class Mammalia; order Primates; family Lorisidae; genus Nycticebus; species Nycticebus coucang. The sequence continues at coordinate 159,291,637 of NC_069804.1, read as the reverse complement.
CCAAAGAAGTGAATGATCTCTACAAAAGAAACTATAAAACACTGATGAAAGAAATAGAAGATACACAAAAAATGATAGATATCCATATCTCATGGATTTGAAAAATTAACATTGTTAAATGTTTATTCTAATACAAAGCACTGTAATCACTATTAAAATACACAGAAATAGAAAAGAAAATAATAAAATTCATGTGGATCCACAAAAGAACCTGAATAACAAAGCAATGTAGAGTAAAAAGAATAAAACTGGAGTCATCAAACTACCTGACTACAAGGTATACAACAATGCCATAGTAACAAAAACAGCATGTAATTAGAATAAAAGTGGAAGGAACAGAATATATAACCAAGAAATAAATCCGCTTCTTTATAGTCAGCTCATTTTCAACAAAGGCACCAATGTCTTCAGTAAAAGTTGCTAGGAAAACTGGATAGTCATATGAAGAATAAAATTAGATCCCGATCTCTCACCATATACAAAAATAAAATTAGTGAATTAAAAAGTTAAATATAAGGCCAGAAGCTATGGAATTAGTAGAAGGAGAAGTTAGGGAAATGCTTCATGACATTGGTATGGGCAAAGATTTTTTGAGAAAAACTTTCAAAGCACAGGCAACAAAAACAAAACTACAAATGAAATTATATCAAGCAAAAAAACTTCTTTGTTGGAAGAGAAATACAAAATAAAGGGACAACTTACAGAATGGGAGAAAATATTTTCGAACTATCCATCAGACAAGGTATTAATAACCATAGTATAGAAGGAATTCAAACAACTTAATAACATAAGAAACAAATAATCTTATTTAAAAATGGACAGAATATCTGAGGAGACACTTCTGAAAGGAAAACATTAATAGCCAAGAAGTATATGAAAAGTGCTCAACAGTAATATGATGAAAATGCAAATCAAAACCACAATGAGATAGCATCTCACCCAAGGTTAAATGGTTACTATGAAAAAGACAGAAAGTAACATGCTGGCAATAAGGTGGAGAAAGAGGAACACTCATACACTGTGGGAATGCAAATTAATACAGTCACTGTGGAAAACAAGTGTGGTGGTTCCTCAAAAAACTAAAATATTTAAATATTCACAATGAATATTACTCAGATATAAAGAGAAATGAAGTTTGATGCATCTGATACCATGGATGAACTCTGAAAACATGCTAAGTGAAAGAAGCAAGACAAAAGATTATATATTGTGATTATTCCATTTACATGTATAGGTAAATTCACAGTCTGAGAAAGAAGGACTATCCATCACTAGGGACTGGGCAGTGGAGGGATGGAGAATGACTACTTAATGAATGCAGTGGTTCTTTTCATGGTAATGAAAATGATTTGAACTAGCTAGAGGTATTGCTTGCACAGCATTGTGAATGTACTAAATGCCACTGAATTACACACATTAAAATAGTATGTTATAAAAGGTGGCAATGTTTTTAAACATATCAGTATTTCCAAGAATAATTAATTCTATTTGAACAGCATTCAAATTATTCCTGAAGAAAATTTGTTTTAGAAATTATGATACAGGGCAATTTTAACATTATATTATAGAAGTTCATATTTTATGCATAAGGGACAGATTAATGTATAGCAAAAATTTTGAAATTGATTATTCTCACTATGTTTAACTTGTCACATATTTCTGCTTTATCATTTCTTAAAGGTCTTCTAGAGCAAAATATAAAAAATTTCAAGCACCCAAAGGTATATATTGTTAAGTGTATATACAAATAACAGGTGATGGTGAAGATTTTGTCTAAAATTACAAACAGTATGAATCTAATTATATTTAAAGTGAAACATGTGTGGATGCATGTGGAGATGTGTATATGTATTTAAATCCATCTATATACATTCTAAAAGCCATATGTTTTGCATCTTGGTCATAGTGTTTGAATATGATATTTTTGGTCAATATATTCATATCTGTATATACTCAGACATTGATGAAAGTTCATAGTTGCATGTGAATTGTGTGAATACATCTATCTTAAAGTTTTATTAGGCTGTACATTTAGGTGACTGAATATGAGCGATGCCTATTTCAACTATCATTTAATGAATTTTGCTTTTTTCCTTATAGTTTTTAAACAAAACTTTAAGATAAAGGGGTAAAATTTGAGAAGAACAAAAAAGTCAAAATTTCTGAGGTATGTATATATAGTATACATTTATATAATATGTATATGTGTATCTATAGATAGATTTTTAGAGATAAAGAGTAACAAGTAAGAATTTAATGTTTTTAATGACTAGTCCGATCCAGAAGCTGCTTGTAAATATTTTTTTTCTAAAGTCTAGATTTTTGAGACCAGGCACAGTGGCTCGCACCTATAATCCTAGGACTCTGGGAGGCCAAGGCAGGTGGATCATCTCTACTAAAAATACAAAAACTAGTTGGATGTCGTGGTGGGTGCTGGTAGTTCCAGTTACTCAGGAGGCTGAGGCAAGAGGATTGCTCGTTTGAGGTTGCTGTGAGCTATGATGCCATAGCACTCTACCCAGGGCAACAGAGTGAGACTCTGTCTCAAGAAAAAAAAAAAAAATCCAGATTTTGAAATTTTTTTTTTTTTTTTAAGATACAGAGTCTCACTTTGTCATCCTCGGTAGAGTGCTGTAGTGTCACAGCTCACAGCAACCTCCAACTCCTGGGCTTATTGATTCTCTTGCCTCAGCCTCCTGAGTAGCTGGGACTACAGGTGCCTGCCACAACGCCCGGCTATTTTTTGTGGTTGCAGTTTGGCTGGGCCTGGGTTTGAACCTACCACCCTCGGTATATGGGGCCCGCGTCCTCCCCACTGAACCACAGGCGCCTCCCAGATTTTGAAATTTTTTATCACAACGTCAAAAACTTCCCAGAAATCAGATATGAAACTTTGGTTTTAAAACAAGATACATAACTAAATTTAATTTAAATGTAGCATTATTGTGGTATCATACTGAATATATAGAACTTTGTGTCTATGTATTGAATGGTAGTAAATATGGAAAAGGTTATCAGTGTTTAGTACAAAGTTTTATAACATTACTTTTCTTTTGATCAGCATATGGTTATTTTCTGAATCCTTTGCAATCTCTCTGTCTTAGTTACTAATGAGAAAATATAGGACTGATCCTGAACTGAAAAACTGTAACACATGTACATAGTAAAGTCGTAGGACACAGTTGTAGGTCATTTAATTACATGGGAAAATGCTTGTATTCCAGTGTTAAATGATGAAACTGTGAGATGAAATCCTGTGATTCATCTGATTGGAATTCATAGTCATTTCAGTACTTGTGTCAGGTCAAATAGAGCATTGTAAAGCATTCAGTCAGGGGAGCTATTTGGACCCTTATCTTAGAGCTCCACCGAATTGCTGCCTCCTATTAAACACAGAAGGCCTAGTGCCTAAGTAAGAATGTGGAATAGGACTGCCAGGGAATTTGGTGAGTGAGTCAAGACAAGAACTATGTGGCCTGGTTCCTAGATTTGTTCTTCTCTAAGCCTTTAGCCATAAACATTTTATTTTCCCTCTTAAATATGGATCCTTGAAATTTGTCCCAATACCACAGGACAATTTTCTAGCATAATGTAACACTGGAGATAAAATGCTGAGTGAAGAAAAACAAAAATGGGAAGATTGGTTGTGTGGAAATTGGATTCTGGAAAAGATGCCTGATGAGGGTGTGTGGCTTACAGGTCAGTTTGATATCAAATGAAGACCAAAAGCAAAATCGGAAGAGTGGAGCAAGTTTCCACAAATTGAGCAAAATACAAGCTAGCCATAGTTTCTGGTGCCTTTGTCTCTCTTCATGGCGTTTTTTCAAACTGGATGGGCGGGAGAAGAGCAGCTACGGTAAAAGTAGTTAGTTTTTCTCGAACAATACTGCCATCGTGAGGAAGTAGTTTCACGAAGTCCTAAATCGAGAGAATTATCCTCCATGCATGCCCTAGCAGTTTAGGAAGGAAGGCCCTGAGAGAAGCTGAACAGGCTGCAATTCCAAGTTTGGCTTTGCAATATTTTTTCACTGAAGCCTGGCAGGAGCAATGGACAAATGCAGTCTTGGTGAAGTATTTGGTGAGTGAGGGACCAGGACTGCGCTGGTAGCTTCCAGGAAGTCCCAACACAGGAAGTAAAGTGGCAGGGCCTCAGTTTGTTCACAGTGTGGGCAATACTAGATGAAGCCACTCACAGCCAAGGGCAGACCCTAGAGCATTTAGCCTATGAATATGCCCTGTGGAGTTTTAGGCAGCCAGATTGTCCTTTTGATGTGGGGCTGATGCATTTATAGTAGCAGTGTCAGAGCACAATGGACAGTCCAACTGTAGGTGCCATCTATGTGTAGCCAGTGTCATTTATAGATAAACCAAAATTCATTATTGCCTAGGTGTACAGCCTGTGGTCCACAGGCCACATGCTAATTTTATGGGGACATTTTTGCTTATCTGTAGTGTTGAATGTAACAAAAAGTAGGCATGAACTTTTTTTTCTAATCAGCTTTCATTAGTGTTAGTGTATTTAATGTGTGGCCCAAGACAACTTTCTTCCAATGTGTATCAGAGAAAAAATAAAAGAAGGTTGGACACCCCTGGCAGAGCAAGAAGGACTTTGTAGAAGGAGTAACCAGATGTGAGCAAGAACATCTTTCAGAACAGATTTTCTCAACTGGATGAAAACCAAGAATGAATGGAAGGCCCAGCAATTCCCTGAGCCTATAGGATAGCAGTTTCTGTGACTTTACAGGTTAAAGTCTTTTGTCATGACAGGACCTTGATGTTATCTCGGTTCTCTCAAGGAGGGCAGAGAGGTGACTTTTTTTCTGTTGGCCATCCCAAGGGAAAGGTAGTAGTATTTAGGCCCAAAGAAATCACTATTTACCATATATAGCTAGTATTCTCTGTGCTAGCTTTAGAGTTAGTTCCCGATGAAGATTCCACAATAGTCTTACAAGATAATCCACCCTCTTACTGAGGTGATTTCCAGATACTCCATGATTAATAATTTCAGGCTCTAGGATGACTAAAATTTTATGGATGACTTGCTCCTAGTGATACTCTTTTTCACATTCTATTATCACACTATCTGAATTTTAAGAAAGGGAGTAATGTAACAGGCTTTCTCCTGTGACCCTCTAGTGCTTCAATATCTTGTTCAGGTATGACCTCTTTTATCTTTTAACCTCTAATAATTCAGACAAACATTCCAGGGGAGAAATCGGCTTTTGTGACATCCTTGACTGTGCCTAGCTCTCCTTCAATATGTCATAGTTGAGTGATGGTTTATGGATATAGATGCCACTGTTATGCAGGAGTTCTTATGGGACACTGTGGGAAGCATTTCTCAGTGGCTCTAGGTTCTGGAAAGGAGAGAAATGACCTCTAACCTCCTCAAACTATTTTATCTAAAGTAGACTTAGGTATCTGCTGGGTTGTCTCCTATGGAGGAATGGTTTGACTTGACCAACTTCTGGGAAGAGTACATCCTTACATATGGGACAGTGTCCCATATCTGAATCTAGACATGTTAGTTGTTCCAGCCCTAGAATTCCTTAGACTAAAAAACACTGTATTCATCCCTTGCTGACTGTCTTCAATAAAGGCCATGTACCTGGGCAGTGGATGACAACCTGGCAAGAAAATCATACCTAGCTGAGTCCCAATGGTAGTACCAAGAAGGATGCTTGCTTTCCTTTGCAAGGAGGGATATTGTGGAGGGGCAATGATAATTCTGCTTTCGGCTCGATTACATATCATTTGGCTAGTCCCTTCAACACTTGCAGTCTGAATTCCATTCTCTTTGCCCTAATCAGCAGCCTTTGTCTGCCTCGGATTTAGGGAGAAAAGCAAACTACCGAACTTTGAGGATCAAACCATGTAAGTTTGCAAACACCAGGTAAGAGAAATGACTAAGTAAAGTGTGTTTTATTCTAACATATGTGATAACCGTAAACCAAACATATGTGTATTCTAGAGAAACAATGTGCACGTTGTAATGTATCTGTAAAAACCTCAAAGAAATAACTGTGTTTATTTTTCTAAAGCGATGTTTTTGAAGATGTATTTTCTAGTTTTACCTTTATTTATGATGAAGTCTTAATATTGACAAAAAAGGCCTAGTATTGATGACATTCATGTGAATCTAGGCTCTTCAAAGCTTTGTTAAACACATACCTGATCTGGTCCGAAACACAATGTACACATTAATCCGATTTATATATAGATTTATTTTTGAGTGAAATGAAAAATGTTATGTATATGTTGAAAATGTGTGTGGAAACATTCAAAAGTTTATCAGTTGCTTTGATAAATTTTATGGCAGTGCTTTTCTTCTTGATCAGCACAAAGATTTTACTGAATCCTTACCTTATTTTGCTTTTCTTCTTGATCCAGCACAAAGATTTTACTGAATCCTTACCTTCCTTGGTAAGCTCTCTTGTTTAATTTTCCAGTGAAAGAATACTTGAAGCCTTATATCCTAAAGATAAAATAACACACAGAGACACCATAAAGTCATGGGAGATAGTTGAGGAATATTTAATGGCATAGGAAAATGTTGTGTTCTGATGTTAAATGATGAGACCGTGAGTAACTTCTGGTAGGGTCTGATATATAAATAACTATGAGTATCAGGCCATGTGGAGCATATATAGCATACAGTAATGACAGCTATCTGGTCCCTTCTTTTACGGCTTATGCCAAATTATTGCCTACAATTCAACACAGAAGGTTAGAAGGCCTCCTTGGTTGTCCAAGAGGAGAGCTAGGTCAGAGACCATTGGGATTTTTGAATTGTTTCCTAGAGAAGATCTCAAAGCTTCAAGCAATTCTCTCCATTTCCTGCCTTCATCCACCCAATTTATCACTTGAAGGAGATTATTTGGTGCGATGGAAAAGTGCTAGACACGTAATTCTGAGTGAAGTAAATCATGCCCACATGAATAAGGAAAAGAGGAAATGTAAGGTGGTTTTAGTTTGATTATTACAGTTTGGTTTCAGATGGGAAATAAATGCACAACAATGTGAGCTGCTGGGAGTCCCAAACGGAGCAAAATGCTAGACACACTTGTTTCCTGGCGCCTTTGTCTGTCTCTTTTTTTTTTTTGCAGTTTTTTTTTTTGGCTGGGGCTGGGTTTGAACCCACTACCTCTGGCATATGGGGCTGGCGCCCTACCCCGTCTCTCTCTCTTTTTTTTTTTTTAAGAAAAGAAATGCGAGAGAAGAGGGTTCCCAAGACAGGGCTTCTGACCTATCTGGAACTCTACTGCCATCGTGCGGAAATAGTTTGAAAACCCTCTACGCCATTACAGCCTCTTTGGAGGACGATCTGGTTTGGAGAAGTGAAAGAAACTTGGGTCCAAAGCAAGGCCTCTTGGCCTTTTCATCTAATGCCTTAAGAGACACCTGGCTATTGGCGGTGTCTTGGTGTAGAACCTGGAGCGTGAAGGTTCTAATGCCAAATGCTCTGAACCTCCCTGTCATGCTTAGAAACTGCAGCCACAAGGACTCAAAGCCCCATAGCAAAATGACATCGCATGAAAGCCTGCTAACTGCTCCAAGGTACAGGTACAGAAGACAAATACCCACAGAAGTCACCATTTTTCCCTAACAGGGTTTCTCTAGTTCTGCTCAGACCAGGAGGAACCGAGGCCCCGCCCCACGACTTCAGGTGGAAGTACTTCCTGACAGTTGCTGGTTCACTCTGAACCCCTCACTCTCCAGGTTCCAGACCAAGATGCTGCAAGTGTCCTGGTCTCTTTTAAAGCTTTAGAGGAGAAGGCAAAGCTGACCATCTTTGACCATACCCCTCTCACCTTCTCACAGGCAAAAAAAACAGTAATGAAGGTGCAAGCAGTAATGGCGGAGGGTGAGTGAAACTATTTCCTCACGATGGCAGTAGTGCTCCAGACATGTTTTTAATTAAAAAAACCAAAACTGTTGTAAGCCTTCCTCTCCCGCCCTTCCTGTTAGAAAAAACGCCACCCTGAGTCAAAGGCTCCAGGAAACATGGCTGCCTTGAATCTTGCTCAGGTTTGGGGGTATCCTGTTCATAGTGTTTTACTTTGCTTTCGTTTTCCATCTGAAATCATAAATTGAGGACCAAAACCACCCACCCTCACGAGGAATCTTGCTCCTTCAGAAATTAAATTTCCACATGATCTTGTTCATACAGTACTACTTTAATTCTGTACAGTTCTGTACAGCATTCTAAGCCCAGTATTTTCTCATAGTATCAAATTTTCTACTTGAGTGTGTAAGTTGAGGTGTCCAAGCTTAAGAGAAGAAAATGCTGGAAGTTCAAGGCCTCAAAGAGAGCATCTCCAGGCACCCTACTCATCTCTGAAGCTCTCAAGAGAGTCTGCTTTCATTTTAAGTTCTAGAACTAATACTTCGGTTGTGTGGGAAATGACCCTTTTCTAAGCAAAGCACACACTTTTAAAAAAATGTAGTGCATGCTTGCTGTTGATCTCACTTAAAATTTCAGCAGAAGCACCTTCAAATATCATTAAATAGCTTTATACTCCTTTCATATCCTAAGCTTTTTTTCTTTATTTTTATTGATCTATGTTACCTTTTAAAAAATAGATTCAGAAAATGAGGGAATAGTCTATTACTAATGGAAAAAAAAACCCAAAGTCTATGAAATAATTTAAAGAGGTTTATTCTTAACCAAATTTGAATAACTGTGCCCTGGTGCTCCACAATATCAGGAGTTCCTGAGAAGATGTGCCAGAGGTGGTCAGTGTTGGAGGTCAGGAGTATGGTTCCCTGAACCCAACTGACCTGGTTGGATTACTTGATGGAACTAGAAAGTTGAAATGAGGCACAGCATGAAATAGAAAGCAAAAGTGTGCAGAAACCTGAGGTAAAACTGGAGCAACCTAGGCAGCATGAATAGAAATAAAAGTAATTTTGCGCAGGCAGGGTTTAGTATACCAAAAAGAAATTTTATTTAAGAACCAAGAGAAATTTTAGAACACTTCCAAAGAGAGTTAAAAGTAGATCCCTTTGTGAGCCAGGAGAGAAAGAAAGAAAGAGGAGAGGGAAAGGCAGAGTAGAGATAAACGTATCCTCTTTCTCTCCCTTTGAAATTGTTAACTCTGTCACTCATCTTTCTGCACCTGAAGACATTATTGATTTTCTATTCATCATTAATTGCCTAGGTTACCTCATATCCACATTGCTTTCCCTTTTGTGGCTGAAATTGCTGAGTGCGGATCACAGTACTCCCCATAATGTTTCTATGGGGCCTTTAAACTTCCTTATTCAGCAGGCCAGGCTTTTCTCCCATCCTCCTTGAAACCCCTTTCTTTTTCCCTTCTCAGTCAGGGTACAGTTTGTTTTTTTTATGGAGACAGAAATGTCAGGTAAAGTCATAGTTCAATAAATGGTAGCTATACATTGGTTTGGCCTGAAAAGGTGGGATATCTGAAAGCAGAGACTTACAAGTCATAAATGGGTTTTAGGGATTAAAGGCTTGGAATCAGTAGCAGGGAATGTTTGAGTTAAAAATCAGAGGGTCTATTATCTGTTACGTATACCTGGTTAATAATTTTCAAAAAGTGTAAACTTTTCCACAGCCCTGTGAGTTAGGTATTATAAAAAAAAAAAAAAGCACGGAACAAGATTTTATAACTTGTTTGGCTTGCCTTAAAGTTTTCCTTGTATGACCTTAGGTCCTGTTTGTTATTTAGTATCTTATTGCCAGTATCTGTGTTGCCAGTGTTATGATCTCTGTTTTAACATTAATGTGTTGTAAAGAGAATGGCATGAAAAAAATGGCAAAACTATTTTCTATCTCTTCAACATATTGGAAACTGAAATCTGCCTCTTTGACCCTGGTCAGTGGTCAGGAGGGGCAGGGAATGTCTTTTGCTCTTTGTGCCATAGAATATAGCTCAAGGGAGTCATCTGGGCAAAAATCACAAGATCTTCTTAGCTGAAAATGGGATGGGTGGAGGTCAAGAGATCCTTTTAGCCAAAGATGGGCTTAATTTGTGTGGAGGTCACAAAATGAGGCCACAAAATGTCTTGGCCTGAGATGGGATTATGGGATCAGAACCTTTAAAAGCTCTGTATGCTCAGAAGCAGGAATTTGTATTTTGAGACCATTGTCTGCTATTTTTCTCCTTTGCCACCAAAGTAACAAACTTTGCTTCCTACTCCTCAAACCGCCTGTCCCTCTTTTTCTGATGTGCCTTCGGAGGACAAGTGTTGGAACTTTCTGTAACAATTGCTTGGTATGTCTGGGCTCCAAAAGGGAGGAAATATGAGGAGGCATGTCTGACTTCCTTTCCCTTCGTGGTTGAGATCTCAGTTTTAAGGTTTTTCTGGGGTCCTGTAGGCCAAGAGGGGAGTCTTTCAGTTGGTGAGGGGCTTAAGAGTTTATTTTTAGTTTATATATATGTATATTTTAATTTATTTGTTTTATTATTAAATCATCTGTATACATTAATGCCATTATGGGGCACCATACACTGGTTTTATAGACCGTTTGACACATTTTCATTACACTGGTTAACATAGCCTTCTTGGCATTTTCTTAGATATTGTGTTAAGAAATTTATATTCTATATTTACTAAGTTTCACATGTACCCTTGTAAGGTGCACCGCAGGTGTAATCCCACCAATCACCCTCCCTCCGTCCATCCTCCTCCCTCCCTCCCTCCCTTTCTGGGTTATAGCTTTCATGTGATAGCCATAAATTAGTTTCATAGTAGGGCTGAGTACATTGGATACTTTTTCTTCCATTCTTGAGATACTTTACTAAGAAGAATATGTTCCAGCTCCATCCATGTAAACATGAAAGAGGTAAAGTCTCCATCTTTCTTTAAAGCTGCGTAATATTCCATGGTGTACATATACTACAATTTATTGATCCATTCGTGGATCCATGGGCACCTGGGCGTTTTCCATTACTTAGCAATTGTGAATTGGGCTGCAATAAACATTCTGGTACAAATATCTTTGTTATAATGTGATTTTTGGTCTTCTGGGTATATACCTAGTAGAGGAATTATAGGATTGAATGGCAGATCTACTTTTAGATCTCTAAGTGTTCTCCAAACCTCTTTCCAAAAGCAATGTATTAATTTGCATTCCCACCAGTAGTGTAGAAGTGTTCCCTTTTCTCCACATCCACGCCAACGTCTCTGGTCTTGGGATTTTGTGATATGGGCTAATCTTACTGCAGTTAGATGGTATCTCAAGGTAGTTTTGATTTGCATTTCTTTGATGATTAAAGATGATGAGCATTTTTTCATATGTCTGTAGGCCGCGTGCCTGTCTTCTTCAGAGAAGTTTCTCTTCAAGTCCTTTGTGCAGTCTGCGATGGGATCCTTTGTTCTTTTCTTGCTAATGCGTTTGAGTTCTCTGTGGATTCTGGTTATTAAACCTTTGTTGGAAACATAACCTGCAAATATCTTCTCCCATTCTGAGGGCTGTCTGCTTGCTTTACTTACTGTGTTCTTGGCTGTGCAGAAGCTTTTTAGTTTGATCAGGTTCCAGTAGTGTATTTTTGTTTTTTATTTTTGTTTTTATTTTTTATTAAATCATAGCTGTGTACATCAATATGATCATGGGGCACCATACAATTGTTTCATAGAATATTTGACACATTTTCATCTCATTAGTTGACATAGCCCTCCTGGCATTTTCCTAGTTACTTTGCCAAGACATTTACATTCCACATATGCCATGGCTCACATGTACCCTTGTAAGATGCACCACAGGTGTGATCCTTTCAATCCCCCTCCCTCTACCCCCCTCCCTCCCCACACTTTCCTCCTTCCCCCTGTTCTTAGGTTGTAACTTGGTTATAGCTTTCATGTGAAGGTCCTAAGTTAGTTTCATAGTAGGGGTGAATACATTGGATATTTTTTCTTCCATTCTTGAGACACTTTACTGAGAAGAATATGTTCCAGCTCCATCCATGTAAACATGAAAGAGGTAAAGTCTCCATCTTTCTTCAAGGCTGCATAGTATTCCATGGTGTACATATACCACAATTTGTTAATCCATTCATGGATCGATGGGCACTTGGGTTTCTTCCATGACTTAGCAATTATGAATAGGGCTGCAATAAACATTCTGGTACAAATATCTTTGTTATGATGTAGTTTATGGTCTTCTGGGTATATGCCCAGCAGAGGAATTACAGGATTGAATGGCAGATCTATTTTTAGATCTCTAAGTGTTCTCCATATCTCTTTCCAAAAGGAATGTATTAGTTTGCATTCCCACCAGCAGTGCAAAAGTGTTCCCTTTTCTCCATATCCACGTCAACATCTCTGGTCTTGAGATTTTGTGATATAGGCTAGTCTCACTGGAGTTAGATGGTATCTCAAAATAGTTCTGATTTGCATTTCTCTGATGATTAAAGATGATGAGCATTTTTTCATATGTCTGCAGGCTGCTCGCCTGTCTTCTTCAGAGAAGTTTCTTTTCAATTCTCTTCCCCAGCCTGTGATGGTATCCCTTGTGCTTTTCTTGCTAATGCGTTTGAGTTCTCTGTGGATTCTTGTTATTAAACCTTGGTCAGAGACATAACCTGCAAATATCTTCTCCCATTCTGAGGGCTGTTTGCTTGCTTTACTTACTGTGTTCTTGGCTGTGCAGAAGGTTTTTAGTTTGATCAAGTCCCAAAAGTGTATTTTTTAAGCTGCTTCAATCGCCCGGCGGGTCGTTCTCATAAAAAACTCACCCAACCCAATTTCTTCAAGGGTTTTCCCTGCACTCTCTTCTAGTATCTTTATAGTTTCATGTCTTAAGTTTAGGTCTTTAATCCAGTAAGAATCTATCTTGGTTAGTGGTGAAAGGTGTGGATCCAGTTTCAGTCTTCTACAGGTTGCCAGTTCACCCAGTACCATTTGTTAAATAGGGAATCTTTTCCCCACTGGATTTTTTTAATTGGCTTGTCAAAGATTAAATAACGGTAAGTAGCTGGGTTCATCTCTTGGTTCTCTATTCTGTTCCAGACATCTACTTCTTTGTTTTTGTGCCAATACCATGCTGTTTTGATCACTATCGATTTGTAGCATAGTCTGAGATCTGGTAACATAATTCCTCCTGCTTTGTTTTTATTTCTGAGTAATGTCTTGGCTATTCGAGTTTTTTTCTGATTCCATATAAAACGAAGTATTGTTTTTTCAAGATCTTTAAAGTATGACAGTGGAACTTTAATAGGGATTGTGTTGAAGGTATATATTGCTTTGGGTAGTATGGACATTTTAACAATGTTGATTCTTCCCAGCCATGAGCATGGTATGTTTTTCCATTTATTAACATTCTCGGCTATCTCTTTTCTTAGAGTTTCACAGTTCTCTTTATATAGATCTTTCACATCCTTTGTTAGATAAACTCCCAAATATTCCATCTTCTGTGGCATTACTGTGAATGGGATAGAGTCCTTAATTGTTTTTTCAACTTGACTATTGTTGGTATATATAAAGGCTACTGATTTATGAATGTTGATTTTGTAACCTGAGACGTTGCTATATTCCTGGATCACTTCTAAGAGTTTTGTAGTAGAGTCCCTAGTGTTTTCCAGATATACACTCATATCATCTGCGAAGAGCAAGAGTTTGATCTCTTCTGACCCTATGTGGATGCCCTTGATCACCATTTCTTCCCTAATTGCGGTGGCTAAAACTTCCATTACAATGTTAAAAAGCAATGGAGACAAAGGGCTGCCTTGTCTGGTTCCTGATCTAAGTGGAAATGATTCCAATTTAACTCCGTTCAATATGATATTGACTGTGGGTTTGCTGTAGATGGTCTCTATCAGTTTAAGAAATGTCCCTTCTATACCAATTTTCTTAAGTGTTCTGATCATGAAGGGATGTTGGATGTTATCAAAAGCTTTTTCTGCATCAATTGAGAGGATCATATGATCTTTGTTTTTTACTTTGTTTATGTGCTGAATTACATTTATAGATTTACATATATTGAACTAGCCTTGAGACCCCGGGATAAAACCGACTTGATCATGATGTATGATTTGTTTGATATGTTGCTGGATTCTGTTTGTTAGGATCTTGTTGAATATTTTTGCATCTATATTCATTAGTGATATTGGTCTATAATTTTCTTTTCTTGTTGGGTCTTTTCCTGGTTTGGGGATCAGGGTGATGTTTGCTTCATAGAACGTGTTGGGTAGTCTTCTTTCTTTTTCTACCTTTTAGAATAGGTTGAGTAATATAGGTACTAATTCCTCTTTAAAGGTTTGGTAGAATTCTGACGTGAAACCATCTGCTCCCAGGTTTTTCTTTTTAGGGAGGTTTTGTATGGTTGATGCTATTTCAGAAATTGATATGAGCCTGTTCAACATTTCCACTTGATTCTGGTTAAGTCTTGGAAGGTGATGTGCTTCTAAGTATCGGTCAATTTCCTTCAGATTTTCATATTTCTGAGAATAAAGTTTCTTGTAATATTCATTAAGAATTTTTTGGATTTCTGAGGAGTCTGTTGTTATTTCGTGTTTGTTATTTCTGATTTATGAGATTAGAGATTTTACTCTTTTTTTCCTGATTAGGTTGGCCAATGGTTTATCTATTTTGTTGACCTTTTCAAAAAACCAGCTTTTTGGTTTATTGATCTGTTGCATTGTTCTTTTGTTTTCAATTTCATTTAGTTCTGCTCTGATTTTGGTTATTTCTTTTCTTCTACTGGGTTTGGGGTTGGAGTGTTCTTCCTTTTCCAGTTGCTTGAGATGTCCCATTAAGTTGCTAATTTCCTCTCTTTCCATTCTCCTGAGGAAGGCTTGCAGCGCTATAAATTTCCTTCTTAGAACTGCCTTTGTGGTGTCCCAGAGGTTCTGATAGTTCGTGTCTGCATTGTCGTTTTGTTCCAAAATTTTGGCAATTTCCTTCTTGATCTCATCTCTGACCCAGCTATCATTCAGCATGAGGTTATTTAACTTCCATGTTTTTGTATGAGTATGCAGATTCCTGTTGTTACTCAGCTCAAGTTTTATTCCATGATGGTCCGAGAAGATGCATGGAATAACTTCTATTCCTTTAAATTTACTGAGGTTAGATTTGTGACCTAAGATGTCATCGATTTTGGAGTAAGTTCCGTGGGCTGATGGAAAGTATGTGTATTCAGTTTTCTTAGGATGAAATGTTCTGTAGATGTCTGCTAGATATAAATTCTGGATGGTTAGATTTAAATCTAAAATTTCTTTACTCAGCTTTTTGTTGGAGGATCGATCCCTCACTGCCAAAGGAGTGTTAAAATCTCCGACTATTATGGAGGTGGAGGAAATCAAGTTGCTCATGTCTGTTAGAGTTTCTCTTATGAATTGAGGTGCATTCCGATTGGGTGCATAGATATTAATAATTGAAATCTCATCATATTGAGTATTACCCTTAACAGATATGAAGTGACCATTCTTGTCTTTCCTTACTTTTGTTGGTTTAAAGCCTATTGTATCTGCAAATAAAATTGCAACACCTGCTTTTTTCTGGTTACCATTTGCCTGAAATATGGATGACCATTCTTTCACCCTGAGTCTGTATTTGTCTTTTAAGTTAAGATGTGACTCTTGTCACATCTCAGCAACAGGTATCTGGTCTGAGTTTTTGTATCCAGTCAGGTAACCTATGTCTCTTTAGAGGACAGTTTAAGCCATTCACATTAATGGAGATTATTGATAAGTTTGGTGAAATTTTGGGTATCAAGTTTTTCAAAAGTCCAGTGGACAGTTTTAATCTTTTTGCCATTGTAGAAGTTGGAGTTTGATCAGAAGTTTCTGAGTGAGTTTATGTTTGTAGTAGAGGATTGGGTTGGTCATTACGGAGGATAGGTCTGAGAATATCCTGAAGAGCTGGTTTGGCTGTGGCAAATTTCTTCAACATATGAATGTCGTTAAAGTATTTAATTTCACCATCATAGATGAAACTCAGTTTAGCTGGGTACAATATCCGGGGTTGAAAGTTATTTTGCTTTAGGAGATTAAAAGTCAATGACCACCCTCTTCTGGCTTGAAAAGTTTCAGCAGAGAGATCTGCCGTCATTCTATGTTCTTACCTTTGTAGGTAATGGCTTTCTTTCACCTGATAACCTTGAGAATTTTCTCCTTCATGTTGACTTTAGTGAAGCTAATTATGATATGTCTGGGTGATGACTTATTGGGGTTGAATCGTGCTGGAGTTCTGAAATTGTCTGCTATCTGAATTTCAGAATCTCTAGGCCTGTCTGGAAAATTCTCTTTCATAATTTCATGCTGAAGGGCCTCTGTGCCCATCGATGCCACTTCATCATTTTCCGGAACTCCTATTATTCGTATATTTGCCTCCTTTGAATTATCCCAGAGCTCTCTAAGAGAAAGATCTGTTTTTTTTTTTTTTTTTGGCCAGGGCTGGGCTTGAACCCGCCACCTCTGGCATATGGGACTGGTGCCCTACCCCGTTGAGCCACAGGCACCACCCGAAAGATCCATTTTTGCTCTCCATTTCTCTTCCTGTTTGAGAGTTTGGGAGCGTTTGAAGGCTTTATCTTCGATGTCAGAAATCCTTTCTTCTGCTTGGTCTATTCTGTTGCTGAGGGATTCTTCTGTATTTTTCATATCTTTAAGGGCTGCAAATTCTTGCTTCAGTGTGTCTACATCTTTGGTGGTTTTGTCTTTAAATTCGTTAAATTCTTGAGACAACTTTTGAATTTGTCCTCAGATTCCTAATTCCATTTTATCAATCTTGTATGCAATCCAAATTCTGAATTCGATTTCTGACATGTCTGCCAGTTGTTTATGAATGGGATCTTCAATTACATCTGCCATTTTTTTCCTTGGGGGGGTTGATCTATTCTGGTTATTCATGTTACCAGAGATTTTCCGCCGATTCCGCCTCATGGTTGTTTTACTCCCTTTGATTTTTCCCCTACAGTTTTGTTGAGGGCCCGTTCAGTGTTGTAGCCTGAGAGACTGGGGCCCTGTCTGGTGTGGTGGGGCTGAGTGGTTCTGACTTATTGTCAGCTACCTTCTGTTTGACGTCAGTGAAGCACTTACTCTGGGTTGAAGTCTCAGTTCTCTGAGTCGGCCCTAACCTGGATGTATCCAGGGTCTGTGAGTCACCTCAGGCAAATCCTATGCTCAGGGGTGGCCTCCTCTGGTTGCCCAAGGAGGCAGGGGGTATGGCTTCAGCTGCCTCAGGGAACTGCTGCTTTGATGTGGGTCTCCCCCGGCCTCACTCCTGTGTCCCAGAGTCAGGACCGACCAGCCGCAGTTCGGGCACTGTCCATGCCCCGACAAATCCCTGAAGAATCTGGACTCCCGGGGGACAGGCCTCCAGATCCCAGAGTGAGGGTGGGGTGGGGTGCTGGGGGCTCAGAGCCACCTGCATCAAGCTCACTCAATTCCTCCCAATCTTTGGCTCCACTGCACCGCCGCAGCCCAAGCCTCCAGGCTTCAGAGTGAGCGCGGGGTGGGGGGAGCGGCTGTAGCCCAGAACCGCCAGGCAGCGAACAGACTCAGATCCACCCAGTTCCCTGCCAGCCACACGGCAGGCGCTCAGGTCTCCAGAGCACAGAGCGAGGGTGGGGGGAGCACCAGGAGCCCAGAGCCAGCAGGGGCTCCGAGCCATAGGGAGCCCAGTGGGCAGCGAGCAAATTCAGTTCCTCACTGTCTGTCACCCGGTTGTACTGCCGCAGCTCAAGGCTTCAGGCTTCAGAGTGGGGGCGGGGTGGAGGGAGCGGCTGGACCCCTGAACTGCTGGGCAGAGAACAGACTCACCTCCACCCAGTTCCCTACTCGGCCAGACGGCAGGCGCTCAGGTCTCCAGAGCACAGAGCAAGGGCAGGGGGGCGCGCCAGGAGGCCAGAGCCAGTGGGGTCTCCGAGCCACAGGGAACCTAGTCGGCAGCGAGCAAATTCAGTTCCTCCCAGTCTCTAGCCTGGTTGTACCATCACAGCACAAAACTTCTGGCTTCAGAGTGGGGGCTGGGTGGGGGGGAGCGGCTGGAGCCAGAACCGCCGGGCAGCGAGAAACAGAGTCAGCTCCACGCGGCTCCCTGCCAGGTCACTTGGCAGGTGCTCAGGTCTCCGGACCACAGAACGAGGGTGGGGGGAGTGCCAGGAGCTCAGAGCAGCAGGGAGCTCAGAGCAGCTGGTAGCGATTTCGACTCAGTTATATGCCTGGTTGTACTGTTGCCCAAGGAGGGCTGCTGCACCTTGCCTCGGGGAAGCACCGCCCTGGTGAGGGTCTCCCTCCGCTGACTGTCCTCACCTCTGTCCAGTGCCCCAGAATCAGCGCTGACCAGCCGCAGCTCGGGGACTGTCCTCTCCCCTTTAGGAGTCACCCAAGAATCTGAACTGTTGGGGGACAGGCTTTCAGACCTCAGAGAGAGTGGAGGGAAGTGCTGGGTGCTCAGAGTTGCCAGCAAAGGATATTTACAGATTTATACAGTTTTATGCCTGGCAGGAGAACGCCTAGGCATCCTAGTAAGAGAGGTAGGTCCAGTTTGTAGTAGGTCTCTCCCGTGAAGTGTAGTGGGATGGCCTTTGATTTCTGCCCTTTTGTTTGTAGGGCCCTTAAGCTGATCAGGTGGGGGAGGGAGGACTCCCGTCTGCTTGGTGATGGGTTTTGTACCTTTTTTTTTTTGCTTCCTTGTGGTCACAGCTCTCCTCAGCTGGGTTGATGTGCATTCTTCAAATTTCTCGCTTAGTGTTGCTCAAATCCATCAGGTTACTTGCTAACTTTTCGTCCCCTAACTCTCCTTCAGGACGGGAGCCTCTGTGGAAAGCTGGCTTCAGTCCGCCATCTTCCCATGATTTCCTAGTAGTGTATTTTTGAAGCCTCTTCAATTGCCCAGGGAGTCCTCATAAAATACTTGCCCAGACCGATTTCTTAAAGGGTTTTCCCTGCACTCTCTTCTAGTATTTTTATAGTTTCATGTCTTAAGTTTAAATCTTTAATCCAGTGAGAGTCTACCTTAGTTAATGGTGAAAGGTGTGGGTCCAGTTTCAGTCTTCTGCAGGTTCCAGCCAGTTCCTAGCACCATTTATTAAATAGGGAATCTTTTCCCCACTGAATGTTTTTAATTGGCTTGTCAAAGATCAAATAATGGTAAGTAGCTGGATTCATCTCTTGGTTCTCTATTCTGTTCCAGACATCTACTTCTCTGTTTTTGTTCCAGTACCATGCTGTTTTGATCACTATTGATTTATAGTATAGTCTAAGGTCTCGTAGCGTGATTCCTCCTGCTTTTTTTTTTATTTCTGAGTAATGTCTTCGCTATTCGAGGTTTTTTCTGATTTCATATAAAATGAAGTATTATTTTTTCAAGATCTTTAAAGTATGACAGTGGAGCTTTAATTGGGATTGCATTAAAATTGTATATTGCTTTGGGTAGTATGGACGTTTTAACAATGTTGATTCTTCCCAGCTCTGAGCATGGTATGCTTTTCCATTTGTTAACATTTTCAGCTATTTCT
The DNA here is from genome assembly GCF_027406575.1 of Nycticebus coucang. Taxonomy (NCBI): domain Eukaryota; kingdom Metazoa; phylum Chordata; class Mammalia; order Primates; family Lorisidae; genus Nycticebus; species Nycticebus coucang. Next base: position 159,272,211 of record NC_069804.1, on the reverse strand, counting down.
TTTCTTAGAGTTTCATAGTTCTCTTTATAAAGCATCTTTCACGTCCTTTGTTAGATAAACTTCCAAATATTTTACCTTTTTTGGCACTACTGTGAATGGAATAGAGTCCTTAACTGTTTTTTCATGTTGACTATTGTTGGTATATATAAAGGCTACCGATTTATGAATGTTGATTTTGCAACCTGAGACACTGCTGTATTCCTTGATCACTTCTAAGAGTTTTGTAGTAAAATCCCTGTTGTTTTCCAGATATACAATCATATCATCTGCGAAGAGCGAAAGTTTGATCTCTTCTGACCCTATATGGATACCGATACCCTTGATCGCCTTTTCTTCCCTAATTGCAGTGGCTAAAACTTCCATTACAATGTTAAAGAGCAGTGGAGACAATGGGTAGCCTTGTCTGGTTCCTGATCTGAGTGGAAATGGTTTCGATTTAACTCCATTCAATGTGATATTGGCTGTGGGTTTGCTGTAGATGTCCTCTATCAGTTTAAGAAATGTCTCTTCTATACCAATTTTCTTAAGTGTTCTGATCATGAAGAAAGGCTGGATATTATCAAAAGCTTTTTCTGCATCAATTGAAAGAATCATATGGTCTTTGTTTTTTAATTTGTTTATGTGCTGAATTATACTTATAGATTTACGTATATTGAACCAGACTTGACACTCTGGGATAAAACAGGCTTGATCATGATGCATAATTTTTTGATGTGTTGCTGGAATCTGTTAGGATCTTGTTGAATATTTTTGCATCTATATTCATTAGTGATATTGGTGTATAATTTTCTTTTCTTGTTGGGTCTTTTCCTGGTTTGGGGATCAGGGTGATGTTTGCTTCATAGAACGTGTTGGGTAGTCTTCCTTCCTTTTCTACATTTTGGAACAGCTTGAGTAATATAGGTACTAGTTCATCTTTAAAGGTTTGGTAGAATTGTGACGTGAAGCCATCTGGTCCCGGGCTTTTCTTTTTAGGGGGATTTTGTATGGTTGATGCTATTTCAGAACTTGATATTGGCCTGTTCAACATTTCCACTTGATTCTGGCTAAGTTTGGGAAGGTTACATGCTTCCAAGTATTGGTCAATTTCCTTTAGGTTTTCATATTTCTGAGAATAAAGTTGCTTGTAATAGTCATTAAGGATTTCTTGAATTTCTGAAGAGTCTGCTGTTATTTCATCTTTGTCGTTTCTGATTGATGAGATTAGAGATTTAACTCTTTTTTTCCTGATTAGGTTGGCCAGAGGTCTATCTATTTTATTGACCTTTTCAAAAAAACCAAGTTTTTGATTTATTGATCTGTTGTATAATTCTTTTGTTTTCGATTTCATTTAATTCTGCTCTAATTTTGGTTATTTCTTTTCTTCTACTGGGTTTGGGGTTGGAATGTTCTTCTTTTTCCAGTTGCTTGAGATGTCACATTAAGTTATTAACTTCCTCTCTTTCCATTCTCTTGAGGAAGGCTTGCAGTGCTATAAATTTCCCACTTAGGACTGCCTTTGCAGTACCCCAGAGGTTTTGATAATTCATGTCTTCATTGTCGATTTGTTCCAAAAATTTGGCAATTTCCTTCTTGATCTCATCTCTGACCCAGTTATTATTCAGCATAAGGTTATTTAACTTCCATGTTTTTTTTTTAATTTTTTGGTTTATTTTATTTTATTTTATTTTTTTATTAAATCAAAGCTGTGTACATTAGTATGATCATGGGACACCATACACTTGGTTCGTAGACCGTTTGACACATTTTCATTACATTAGTTAACATAGCTTTCGTGGCATTCTCTTAGTTATTTTGCTAAGACCTTTACATTCCACTTTTACTAGGATTCACATATTCCCTTGTAAGATGCACCTGAGCTGTAATCCCATTAATCCCCCTCCCTCAACTTACCTCCACCCTCCCTTCCCTCCCTTTCCCCCTTCTCCCTATTCTTAGGTTGTAGCTTTCATGTGAAGGTCCTACATTAGTTTCATAATAAGGGTGAGTACATTGGGTACATTTTCTTCCATAATTGAGACACTTTACTAAGAAGAATATGTTCCAGCTCCATCCATGTAAACATGAAAGAGGTAAAGTCTCCATCTTTTTTTAAGGCTGCATAATATTCCATGGTGTACATATACCACAATTTATTAATCCATTCATGGATCGATGGGCACTTTGGCTTTTTCCATGACTTAGCAATTATGAATAGGGCTGCAATAAATATTCTAATACAAATATCTTTGTTATCACGTGATTTTTGGTCTTCTGGGTATATGCCCAGTAGATGGTTTACAGGATTGAATGGTAGATCTATTTTTAGATCTCTAAGTGTTCTCCATATCTCTTTCCAAAAGGAATGTATTAATTTGCATTCCCACCAGCAATGCAAAAGTGTTCCCTTTTCTCCACATCCACGCCAACATCTCTGGTCTTGGGATTTTGTGATGTAGGCTAGTCTCACTGGAGTTAGATGATATCTCAAAGTAGTTTTGATTTCCGTTTCTCTGATGATTAAAGATGATGAGCATTTTTTCATATGTCTGAAGGCCATGTGCCTGTCTTCTTCAGAGAAGTTTCTCTTCAAGTCCTTTGTGCAGTCTGCGATGGGATCCTTTGTTCTTTTCTTGCTAATGCATTTGAGTTCTCTGTGGATTCTGGTTATTAAACCTTTGTTGGAGACATAACCTGCAAATATCTTTTCCCATTCTGAGGGCTGTTTGTTTGCTTTACTTACTGTGTCCTTGGGTGTGCAGAAGCTTTTTAGTTTGATCAAGTCCTAATAGTGTATTTTTGAAGCAGCTTCAATTACCTGTCAGTCCTTCTCATGAAAAACTCGCCCAACACAATTTCTTCAAGGGTTTTCCCTGCACTCTCTTCTAGTATTTTCATAGTTTCATGTCTTAGGTTTAAATCTTTAATCCAGTGAGAGTCTATCTTGGTTAATGGTGAGAGGTGTGGGTCCAGTTTCAGTCTTCCACAGGTTGTCAGCCAGTTCACCCAGCACCATTTGTTAAATAGGGAATCTTTTTTCCCCATTGAATGTTTTTAATTGGCTTGTCAAAGATTAAATAATGGTAATTAGCTGGATTCATCTCTTGGTTCTCTATTCTGTTCCAGATGTCTACTTCTCTGTTTTTGTTCCAGTACCATGCTGTTTTGATCACTGTATTATTTGTAGCATAGTCTGAAGTCTGGTAGCGTGATTCCTTCTGCTTTGTTTTGATTTCTGAGTAATGTCTTGGCTATTCGAGGTTTTTTCTGATTCCATATAAAACGAAGTATTGTTTTTTCAAGATCTTTAAAGTATGACAGTGGAGCTTTAATGGGATTGCGTTGAAATTATATATTGCTTTGGGTAGTATGGACATTTTAACAATGTTGATTCTTCCCAGCCATGAGCATGGTATATTTTTCCATTTGTTAACATTCTCAGCTATCTTTTTTCTTAGAGTTTCATAGTTCTCTTTATATAGATCTTTCACGTCCTTTGTTAGATAAACTCCCAAGTATTTCATCTTCTTTGGCACTACTGTGAATGGGATAGAGTCCTTAATTGTTTTTACAACTTGACTATTGTTGGTATATATAAAGGCTACCGATTTATGAATGTTGATTTTGAAACCTGAGATGCTGCTTGATCAGTTCTAAGAGTTTGTAGTAGAGTCCCTAGTATTTTCCAGATATACAATCATATCATCTGTGAAGCGTGAAAGTTTGATCTCTTCTGACCCTATTTATATACCCTTGATCACCTTTTCTTCCCTAATTGCGGTGGCTAAAACTTCCATTACAATGTTAAAGAGCAATGGAGACAATGGGCAGCCTTGTCTGGTTCCATATCTGAGTGGAAATGATTCCAATTTAACTCCATTCAAAATGATATTGGCTGTGGGTTTGCTGTAGATGGCCTCTATCAGTTTAAGAAATGTCCCTTCTATACCAATTTTCTTAAGTGTTCTGATCATGAAGGGAGTTGGATGTTATCAAAAGCTTTTTCTGCATCGATTGAGAGAATCATATGGTCTTTGTTTTTTAATTTGTTTATGTGCTGAATTACATTTATAGATTTACGTATATTGAACCAGCCTTGAGACCCTGGGATAAAACCGACTTGGTCATGATGTATGATTTGTTTGATATGTTGCTGGATTCTGTTTGTTAGGATCTTGTTGAATATTTTTGCATCTATATTCATTAGTGATATTGGTCTATAATTTTCTTTTCTTGTTGGGTCTTTTCCGGGATTGGGGATCAGGGTGATGTTTGCTTCATAGAACATGTTGGGTAGTCTTCCTTCTTTTTTTACCTTTTGGAACAGGTTGAGTAATATAGGTACTAATTCCTCTTTAAAGGTTTGGTTAGAATTCTGATGTGAAACCATCTGTCCCGGGCTTTTCTTTTTGGGGAGATTTTGTATGGTTGATGTTATTTCCGAACTTAATATGGGCCTATTCAACATTTCAACTTGATTTTGGTTAAGTCTTGGAAGGTGACTTGCTTCCAAGTAACAGTCAATTTCCTTCAGATTTTCGTATTTCTGAGAATAAAGTTTCTTGTAATATTCATTAAGGATTTTTTGGATTTCTGAGGAGTCTGTTGTTATTTCGTCTTTGTTATTTCTGATTGATGAGATTAGAGATTTTACTCTTTTTTTCCTGATTAGGTTGGCCAAAGGTTTATCTATTTTATTGACCTTTTCAAAAAACTATCTTTTTGATTTATTGATCTGTTGCATTGTTCTTTTGTTTTCAATTTCATTTAGTTCTGCTCTGATTTTGGTTATTTCTTTTCTTGTACTGGATTTGGGGTTGGAGTGTTCTTCCATTTCCAGTCTCTTGAGATATCCCATTAAGTTGCTTACTTCCTCTCTTTCCATTCTCCTGAGGAAGGCTTGCAGTGCTATAAATTTCCCTCTTAGAACTGCCTTTGCGGTGTCCCAAAGGTTCTGCTGGTTCGTGTCTTTGTTGTCATTTTGTTCCAGAAATTTGGCAATTTCCTTCTTGATCTCATCTCTGACCCAGCTTCATTCAGCATAAGGTTATTTAACTTCCACGTCTTTGTATGAGTATGCAGATTCTTGTTGTTACTCAATTCAAGTTTTATTCCATGATGGTCCGAGAAGATGCATGGAATAATTTCTATTCCTTTAAATTTACTGAGGTTAGACTTGTGACCTAAGATTTGATCGATTTTGGATTTAGTTCCGTGGGCTGATGAGAAGAATGTGTATTCAGTTTTGTTGGAATGAAATGTTCTGTAGATGTCTGGTCAATCTAAATGTTGGATGGTTTGATTTAAATCTGGAATTTCTTTACTCAGCTTTTTGTTGGAGGATCGGTCCATCACTGGCAAAGGAGTGTTAAAATGTCCGACTATTATAAGGTTGGAGGAAATCAAGTTGCTCATGTCTCTTAGAGTTTCTCTTATAAATTGAGGTGCATGCTGGTTGGGTGCATAGATGTTAATAATTAAATCTCATCATATTGAGTCTTATCCTTTACAAATATGAAGTGACCATTCTTGTCCTTCCTTACTTTTGTTGGTTTAAAGCCTATTGTATCTGCAAATAAAATTGCAACACCTGCATTTTTCTGGTTACCATTTGCCTGAAATATGGATGACCATCCTTTCACTCTGAGTCTGTATTTGCCTTTTAGGTTAAGATGTGACTCTTGTATGCAACAAATGTCTTGCCTGACTTTTTGTATCCAGTCAGCTAACCTATGTCTCTTTAGAGGGCAGGTTAAGCCATTCACATTAATGGAGAGTATTGATAAGTTTGGTGAAATTTTGCGTATTGAGTTTTTCAAAGTCCAGTGTGCATTTTTAATCCTTTTGCCATTGTGGAAGTTGGAGTTTGATCAGCAGTTTCTGAGTGAGTTTACTTTTGTAGTAGAGGATTCAGTTGGTTATTATGGAGGATTGGTCTGAGAATATCCTGAAGAGCTTGTTTGGTTATGGCAAATTTCTTTAGCATATGAATGTCATTAAAGTATTTAATTTCTCCATCATAAATGAAACTCAGTTTAGCTGGGTACAAGATCTGGGGTTGAAAGTTATTTTGCTTGAGGAGATTAAACGTTGATGACCACCCTCTTTCGGCTTGAAATGTTTCAGCATATAGATCTACAGTCATTCTAATGTTCTTCCCTTTGAAGGTAATAGTTTTCTTTCACCTGGCCGCTTTGAGAACTTTCTCCTTCATATTAACTTTAGTGAAGTTAATTATGATATGCCTGGGGGATGTCTTATTGGGGTTGAGTCGTGCTGGAGTTCTGAAGCTATCTGCTATCTGAATTTCAGGTTCTCTAGGCATGTCTGGAAAATTCTCTTTCATAATTTCATGCAGAAAGGCCTCTGCGCCCAGTGAGGCCACTTCATCTGTTTCAGGAATTCCTATGAGTCGTATATTTGCCTTCTTCGAGTTATCCCAGAGCTCTCTGAGAGAGTGATCCATTTTTGCTCTCCATTTCTCTTCCTCTTTGAGAGTTTGGGAGCCTTCAAAGGCTTTATCATCAATGTTGGAAATCCTTTCTTCTGCTTTGTCCATTCTGTTGCTAAGGGATTCTACTGTATTTTTCATATGTTTTAGGGCTGCAAATTCTTGCTTCAGTGTGTCTAAGTCTTTGGTGGTTTTGTCTTTAAGTTCGTTAAATTCTTGAGATAGCTTTTGAATTTCTCCACGAATTCCTAGGTCCATTTTGTTAATATTGTTTGCCATCCAAATTCTGAATTCGATTTCTGACATCTCAGCCAGTTGTTTGTGAATGGGATCTTCAATTACATCTGCCATATCTTTCCTTGGGGGGGTTGATCTATTCTGGTTATTCATGTTACCAGAGTTTTTCCGCTGATTCCACCCCATGGTTGTTTTACTCCTTTTGATTTCTCCCCTGGTGTTTTGTCTTGGACCCGTACAGTGCTGTGGCCTGAGATACTGGGGCCCTGTTTGTTGTAGAGGGGCTAAGTGGTTCTTTCTTGTTTTCAGCTGGTTTCTATTTGACCCTAGTGAAACAGTTACTCTGGGTTGAATTCTCAGCTGTGGAGAAATACCAGCAATTAAGTCACCCTACCCACCACAGGCAACAAATGGAAAAGGAAAATCAAACCTTCCTGCAACCACACACCCAGGGCACCACCTGGATAGTCCCCAGGTGTGTGGCTCAGTTCAAAAGGTCGAAATCAATTGTCTCAGTCAGCAGCTGCCTTGGGTGGGAGAGTTCAAGAGGTCCCTGGGAACTGGATCACAGGGGTCTGGTGACTGCTCTAATATGGCTTGCGCCAGTGCTGCATGGAGTCAGGAAGTGCCACCCAGTAAATAGATCAGTCTAGGAAGATTGATGCCTCCTTCCCCACCTTGCAGCTCTGTCACACCCAGTCGCTGCTAGCCTCACAGGGCTGTGACCCAGTCAGTTGTCTGCAGTAAGCAGATACTCCAGGGGTTTGCACCTGCCTAAGTCACAGGGTAGTCTGTGTCTGCTCTCTAGGCTGCTACTCTCTGTCTTTATCCAGCAGTGGGTGGTGTGGCCTGTCAACCTCGGGCAGTTGATGGAGGCTGGAGGTGTTCACTCAGTTCCAGCGCCACCCTTAGTTTATGTTACTAGGTGAAAGGAACAACCCTGTGGGAGTTTGTTTCTGACCCTGCTAGATTCTTCTGCAGAGGAGAGGCTAATTTGAGTTCCCAGAACCTGTGCCTCAGGCCATGTCTTTAGTCCTGTGGGTTTGTATTCGCAGCACTATTAGTTGTCAGGTGCAGCCTCTTTGCCTCCTTTGTGTATAGACTGGTGATCCCCCTGAGGGCCAGGTGCGTCTTAGGCTCAGTCAAGCGGTCCTCTGGATCAGCCCTACCTTGGGAGTTTCCTGGCTCTGCAGGTGTGTTTTGTAGTCCCCGTGTTCCACCGAAGTCAGTGCCGCCTCAGGCAAAGCCTTTACTTACGGGGCCTGTGTTTCAGTCCCAGGTCTGTTCTGTGGTGGTTGCCAACTAAGATGCTTGGCCTCATCTGGTTGCACAGGAAGATAGGAGGAGAGGCTATGGGATATCTGGGCGTGGGCCCTGTTATTGCTGAAGACGGCTGTTGCTCTGCGTCTCGGGGCACCACCGCTCCAATGTAATTCCCTCTTAGCCGACGGTTGTCTTCTCGCTCCTTTGCTACAGAGTCAGCACTGGCCAGCTGCAGTCCAGGTCCTGTCTGCACCTCTCGAGAGTTCACGCAAGAATATGGACTCCTGGGGGGGCAGGTCTCCCGATCATGGAGTGAGAATGCAGGGGAGTGTTAGGAGCTCAGAGTTGCAGGTTGTAACACCAAGCTCATTGAGACCAAATGAACAAATAAACAGATACATAGGTTACCAGGCACACGGGTCCATAGATACAGAGACAGTCAGAAACACATAGACATACAGGTAACAGCCACGACAACAGCAATATAAGGACAACTGCAATAAAAATAGTGATAATCGTAAAATAATTGAAAGAAAGGAAAAAATAGGGAGAAAAAAGTGGTGTTATTAGGAATGTTAAAAGAGAAGAAAGAAGAAATTAAAATTAGAAGACATAGAAATAAAAAATATATTTGTATAAAAAGTAATAATAAAAAATTATCGAAATCTGCTCTAAGAAAATGGTGAGGAAAATACAGAAAAAAACAGGACAAACAACCAAAAAAAATACGAAAACCAAAAAAGAAAGCCACCAAGTACAAAAATATTATTGCGTGTAGAAATATACCTATATTTATCTTTGTGTCTGCTGTAGGGATCAACTTTCGTAGGAATATATTCATACTGCAATATACTTTCTGGACACCAGGTGGCGCTGTGTGTGGTTCCGTGGCTTATACCTCATTTACAGTTTATACTGTTACCATGGTAACCAGCTTCCCTGGCTGATTGCCATTTTGGAATTCCTGCAAAAGTTTGTCGCCTAGGAATTGTGTAACCTCAGCTGTTCTTTTCCAGACAGCACTTGCACCCGACCTTCCCACTCAGTGCAGGTGTCCATGCTTCTCAAGACTTTCCACTGTTTTCCTAGGTTCTCCTGCATACTGGCGACTGCAATCTGGGTCCCGGGGTTGGAGCGTTTGGGGGACTTATTTTGGGTTTTATTGTTCAGAGTTTCTCTTTTGGATTGGCGCCCGCCAGTTCGCTGCGATGCCTAAACTGCCAGCCCCCTCCAACGCCTGGGGGAAATGTGCCCGCCCTTTTGGGTAGTTCAAAATGTTTGTTTCCCAGGCAAGATTCCTTCCCTTCAATTGTCCAACAGTTTGCCCAGCTCCCTGTGGTTTTGAGTGGCTGTCCTTTTGGATGCCTCCCTCAGTTCAGGAATAATTATTTGTCAATTGGGTTTTGTCAGCATTTACAAGCTGCTGACCTCCATAGGGGAGGGGCCTGCTGGCCGGCACGGCCGAGCAGGGAAGAATCTCTACAACAGAGTCTGTGATTTTAAATTACCCCTCATATATAGCAATCCGCTAGTTTGCTGGGCGTCTCCAGCTGTCTGTCCACTCCAATAATCCACACACAGGGAAGGTCCAGACCGCCTTTCCTCTCACCTGGTGGCTTGGGAGAGGTGGGCTACACGTCAGTCCTGTCCGCCATCATGCTCCGCCTCCTCACTCCCATGTTTTTGTATGAGTATGCAGATTCCTCTTGTTACAGAGTTCACTTTTATTCCATGGAACTTTTATTCCATGGTGGTCTGAGAAGATGCAAGGAATAATTTATATTCCTTTAAATTTACTGAGGTTAGCTTTGTGACCTAAGATGTGATCGCTTGTGGAGTATGTTCCGTGGGCTGATGAGAAGTATGTGTATTCAGTTTTGTTGGGATGAAATGTTCTGTAGATGTCTGCTAAACACAAATGTTAAATGGTTAGGTTTAAATCTAAAATTTCTTTGCTCACCTTCTTATTGGAGGATCGATCCAACACTGCCAAAGGAGTGTTGAAATCTCCAACAATTATGGAACTGGAGGAAATCAAGTTGCTAAGGTCTATTAGAGTTTCTCTTATAAATTGAGGTGTATTCTGGTTGGGTGCATAGATATTAATAATTGAAATCTCATTATATTGAGTAGTACCATTAAGAAATATGAAGTGACCATTCTTATCCTTCGTTACTTTTGTTTGTTTAAAGCCTATTGTATGTGCAAATAAAATTGCAACACCTGATTTTTTGTGATTACCATTTGTCTGAAATATGGATGACCGTTCTTTCACCCTGAGTCTATATTTATCTTTGAAGGTAAGATGTAACTCTTGTATGCAGCAAATATCTGTCCTGAGTTTTTGTATCCAGTCAGCTAACCTGTGCCTCTTTAGAGGATGGTTTAAGCCGTTCACATTAATGGAGAATATTCATAAATCTGGTAAAATTTGGGGTATTGTGTTTTTTGAGTGTCCAGTGGACATTTTTGATCCTTTCATCACTGTGGAATTTGGAATTTGATCAAAAGTTTCTGAGTAGTTTACTTTTGTGTTAGAGGATTGGCTGGTCATTATGGAGGATACGTCTGAGAATGTCCTGAAGAGCTGGTTTGGTTATGGCAAATTTCTTCAACATATGAATGTCATTAAAGTATTTAATTTCTCCATCATGAATGAAACTCAGTTTAGCTGGATACAAGATCCCGGGTTGAAAGTTATTTTGCTTTAGGAGATTAAAAGTTGATGACCACCCTCTTCTTGCTTGAAAAGTTTCAGCAGAGAGACCTGCAGTCATTCTAATATTCTTCCCTTTGTGGGTAATGGATTTCTTATGTTTGGCTGCTTTCAGAATATTCTCCTTAATTTTAACTTTAGTGAAGTTAATTATGATAAGCCTGGGGGATGTCTTATTCGCATTGAGTTGTGCTGGGGTTCTGAAACTGTCTGCTATCTGAATTTAAGAATCTGTTGGCATGTCTGGAAAATTCTCTTTCATAATTTCATGGAGAAGGGCCTCAGTGCCTTTCTAGGCCACTTCATCACTTTCAGGGATTCCAATGAAGCGGATATTAGCCTTCTTGAAATTATCCCAGAGCTCTGTGAGAGAATGATCCATTTTTGCTCCTCATTTCTCTTCCTCTTTGAGAGTTTGGGAGCATTTAAAGGCTATGTCTTCAATGTCAGAAATCCTTTCTTCTGCTTGCTCCACTGTGTTGCTGAGGGATTCTACTGTATTTTTCATATCTTTGAGGGCTGCAAATTGTTGCTTCAGTGCGTCAAAGTCTTTGGTGGTTTTGTCTTTAAATTTGTTAAATTCTTGAGACAACTTTTGAATTTGTCCTCGAATTTCTAATTCCAACTTTTGAATTGCTCCCTGAATTTCTAATTCCAAATTTTCCTCCATTCTATTAATCGTGTTTTCAATCCAAATTCTGAATTCGATTTCTGTCATCTTGGCCAGCTGTTTATGAATGGGATCTTCCTTTACATCTGCCATATAACTTTACTGGGGTGGTGTTGATCTATTTTGGTTATTCATGTTACCAGAGTTTTTCCATTGCTTCTGCCACATGATTGTTTTACAGCATTTGAGTTTTCCCCTGGAGCTTTGTCGAGGACTCATACAGCGTTATGGCCTGAGAAACTTGGGACCTGTTTGGGTTGGTGGGGCTAAGTGATTCTGTCTTGTTTTCAGCTGGTCTCTGTTCGACCCTAGTGAAACAGTTACTCTGGCTTGAAGTCTAAACTGTGGAGAAATACCAGCAATTAAGTCACCCCACCCCCTACAGGCAACAATTGGAAAATGAAAATCAAACCTTCTTACAACCACACACCCAGGGCACCACTTGAATTGTCCTTGGGCAATTGGTTCAGTTCAAAAGGTCGAGATCAATTGTCTCAGTCAGCACCTGTCTCAGGTGGGAGAGTTAAAAGGGTCTCTGGCAACTGGATCACAGGTGTCTGGTGACAACTCAGATATGGCTTGCTCCAGTGTTCCGTGGAGTCAGGAGGACCCACCCAGCAAATAGATTAGTCTGGGAAGGTTGATGCTTCCTTCCCCACTTTGCACCTCTGTCACACCCAGTCACTGATAGCCCCACAGGGCTGTGTCACAGTTGCCTCTAGTGAACAGATACTCCAGCGGTTTTCACCTGACTGAATCACAAGGAAATCTATTTCTGCTCATCCAGGTCACTGTGCTCTGCCTCTATCCAGCAGTGGGAGGTGAGACCTGACAACCTCAGGCGCTTGATGGAGGCTGGGCCATGTTCACTCAGTTCCAGTCCCGCCCCTGTTTGATGTTACTGACAGAATAGAACAGAACAACTTTGCGGGAATTTGTTTCTGTCCCTGCTAAATTACCCTGCAGAAGAGAAGCTTTTTTGAGTTCCCAGAGCTTCCACCTCAGCCCCTTTCTTTTTTCCTGCAGGTTTGTATTTGGTTAGCTGTCAGTTCTAGCCTCCTGCCTTCTTTTGTCTATAGACTGGTAGAGAATATATACAGTTTTATACAATTTTTTGCCTGGCAGGAGAACACCATGGCACCCTAGTAGGGGAGGCAGGTCCAGTTTTTAGAGGGTCTCTCCTGTGGAGTGTAGTGGGAGGAACTTTGAACTCTGCTTATTTGTTTGTGGGGCACTCCGAGTTGTTCTCATGGGGGAGGGAACTCCCGTCCGCTTGGTGATGGGTTTTGTAACTTTTATTTGTATCCTTGGGTTTTCAGCTTGCCTCAGTGGGGTTCAACCTTCTGTCTTGGTGCAGCTCTAATCCACCAGGTTACTTGCTAAATTTCTTTCCTTTAACTCTCCTTCTGGACGGGAGCCTCTGTGGAAAGCTGGCTTCAGTCAGCCATCTTGTCTCCGCCCCTCTATTTTTAGTTTATATTTCAAAGAGGAAAGCATTGATATAAATATACTGTCTCAAAATAATCACTGATTAAGAGTGTTTACTTTTGATGCTGTTGCTTATACACCTTCCAATCTATAGGTTTCTATAGAAGGCATAGATAACTAAGTTATTCCATCAGTAAACATAATTTACCCATTAAATGTATCTCACATCCCACAATTAGAGAATGATAATGTTTTATAAGTTCTTAGAATATTTTATAAATTAGTCATTTGTTTGGCACTAAAATAATTTATTAAGATAGCAGAGATTTAGCTGTAGTACCATTTGTCCATTGTCAAATGAATTTAGAAGTAATTAATTAAAAGTTACCAAAATTGTAACCTACTTTGAACTTAATGGACATGTTTTGGAGTTTCTTTTACTCAAATAGGAAATAAAAAGAGAACTTACATGACACCCACGAAGTAAGTTAAAGAGAAAATATATCAAATCAAATCCTATTAAGCCTGCAAATACTTTACTCAGAGGAAAGCCTTTATCTATAAATAGCTTTATAAAATTAAAATTTAAGGTGATATGACAGAAAATGAAGTAATCTTACTAAATGTTTCTAAATAAGCAGTGCACCCAAATAAGTGAGAATGATTGAGTAAAAGGAATAGAAAGCCAAAAATTTTGATACCACTAAATGAAGCATTCCAAATATATTCCTTGTAAACACCAGTAAAATATTTCATATTCTTAACTTGTTCCACTTTCAACTCAAAAGTTAAATAAGTTAAAAGTCTTATTTAAATGTTATCTACATAAGATTTGGGCGAGTCTCAAGTTATGATTCATTCTGAGTGAAACTCCCCTCCTGCTGTGAGCCTGTGAAATCAGATAAGTTATGTGTTTCCAAATTACAATGGTGGGCTAGGCATAGGGTAGGTACTCCCATTCCAAAAGGGGAAAGTAAGAAAGAAGAAAGGGTGCAAGCAATATGTTTTAAGCAATTTCAGAACTCCAAAAGGTAAACAATGTTAAAACTTAAGAATATCATTTTTAACTCAATGTTGTGCTTTTCATACTTGCTTGGGTTAGGTTTGGGTACCCTGCTCCCATGGTTTTACTGGGCACAGCCTATGTTATATTTCTCATGGACTGGAGTCTTGTGCCTCTGGTTTGCTCAGGTTGGAGTTACATGATGGTGGCTCTACTATTCTAGGGTGTCTAGGATGGCCTTCTCCCAGTTGCTGCAATAGACATTGCTTCAGTGGAGGTTCTTTATAGTGGCCTCCTTATGGCTTTAATAGGAGCTCTCTGTGGTGGGCCCTTCTCGTGTCAGTTCTTTATGCCCTTTGGCTCTCTGGGACATCTGCTGTAATCTAGGTGGAGACAGTCGTTTCCCACAGAAAATATACTGTGCCCCTGTGGAGATGGCACTGCATTAATGCTGCCAAAACTCACATGAACTCTAGAGGAGTGGCCTGACCTAAACCTAGGCCCACTTGAGACAAACTTAGGGTGACTGAAAAGTGTTGTGCCAGAATGCAGGGAGCAGAGACTTGGAGTATTTCAGGGTAACAAATGCCAAATTTCCTCTTTGGGGCCCCTCTTTTAACTTTCTTCTATTTCCCAGGTCTTGGCACTCTGGTCTTGTGATGGGAGTGGAAGTCTTAGTGTCTCAAATATTTTGGGGGTCATTATTCACTTCCTCCTATCTCTACCAAATTTTTAAAATCAAGAGTTGCCTTGGTCTCACCTTTGTTATTGTGTCCTCAACATGCTTTTTATACTTTACAACATGGCCAGGCTGAGAATTTTCTAATTTAAGTTCTGCTAACATTTTTTATTCTAAATTTAATTTTAAATTTATTCTGTATTCTCATATTTTAGTATAAAGATCCAGAGAATACATGCTACCCTTTTATTACTTTACTTAGACATTTATTCCAACAAATATTCTATTTCATTGTGCAGAAGTTCTACCTTCCACAAAGCTCTAAGACATACACAGTTCAGCCAAGTTCTTTGCTACTTTACAACAAGGATTACCTTTCCTTCACTTTCCAACAACATTCCTTATTTCCATCTGAGACCTCATCAGAATGCCCTTTACCATCCAGATTTCTTTTCTTTTTTTTAAGACAGAGTCTCACTATATCACCCTCCATAGGGTGCTGTGGTGTCACAGCTCACAGCAACCTCAAACTCTTGGGCTTAAGCAATTCTCTTGCCTCAGTCTTCCAAGGTGCTGGGACTACAGGTGCCCTTCACAAATCCCAGCTATTTTTTTGTTGCACTTGTCATTGTTGTTTAGCTGGCCCAGGTCGGGTTCAAACCCACCAGCCTCAGTGCATGTGGCCAGTGCCATAACAACTGAGGTATGGGCACTGAGCCAACCATCCATATTTCTACCAATATTCTCTTTATGATAGGTTTCTACCAATATGCTGTTCATGACCTCTTAGATAATCTCTAATAAAATTGAGACTTCCTCTGAAGCTCTCCCCTTCTGAGCCCTCATTGGCATCCCCCTTAATGTTCCATTTATGGCAGTGTAGGTTTTTTCTACATGCTCCTCCAAATTCTTCCAGCTTTTGCCCATTAACAAGTTCTAAATGGTTTCAATATTTTTGGTATTTGTTACAGTAGCACCCTACTTCATGGTACCAATTTCTATCTTAGTTAATTTAGGGTTATATAAAAGAATATCTTCCTCTAGGTAATTTAGAAACAACAGAATTTATTGTTAACAGTCCTGGAACCTGGGATTTCTAAGATCAAGATGCCAGAAAATTTGGTGTATAGTGAGTGCTCACTCTCTATGTTTCTCTTCTAGCTATGTCCTCAGAAGGTAGAAGTGATAAACAAGCTCTCTCAGACCTCTTTTGTTAGTATAGTAATCCTATTCATGAGGGTAGAACCTTCATGACAAAATCACCATCTCTTCATACAATCACATTTGGGGTTAGATTTCAACTTACACATTTTAGGGGGTACATAAATTTTCAGACCATAATATTCCACTTCCTAGAACTATGAGCAATACATTTCTGTTGTTTATGAATTACTCAATGTAAAGTATTTTGTTACAGAAGCCTGAACAGATTAAGATACACTTATTTTAAATCTGTTTAAGGAATGAAATGATTCATATTTATGACATATCATTTAAGGATAAGTTTCATAAAGTAGAAAAGGTTATGTTTGAGAAAGGTACTTCTCAAGTAGCCAAGGGAGAATATTGAAAAGTCCTCTCTCCAAAGAGCTATGAAGTTTGATAAAATGGACAAAAGCAATGATCTCTCTACTCTGCAAAGTAACGAAAAGTATAAAACAATGTTAACCGTTGAGTAAGAAAAGTTTATATCTGTGTTGATCTAGCCTGTGGCTGCTTTCATCTTCCTCTTTCTCAGTTCCATCTATAGGTAGGTTCTGCCAAAGTGAAATGAAGACGTTCTAAATAAGCACACAATTCTTTGCTAGTAGGCTTGTATTTCAAGAAATAACTAAAGGAAACCCTTTTGGTTGACTTCAGGTGTTGAGTGAATGACTTCAGGTGTGGAGTTGAATCTAAAAAAACAAATGAAAAGCACAAGAAATAGCTGGGTTAATATAAGATACTCTATATATTTTTCTCATCTTTTCTTATATTACAAAAATGACACAAGATTATATAAAGCAATAATTATTACATTGTGTTGTTGGCTTCATAACATACATAGATATAATTTATATTATAATAATAGCCCAATGTGGAAGCAGTATGGTACAAACAACTTTCTATGCTTTAGAGGAAGAAAATTGATATTAATATTAAATTAAATATTAATTAATATTAAGCTAACATATTTTGCTAGGTTAAAGTACATATTGTATGCCTTAGAACTACCACTTGGAAAATAACTCAAAAATATTAAAAATCCAAATTGAAATTAAAATTATACATAAAAATATTTAGTGAATATTTAGTAAAAAGTTAAAAATAGTGAATGCAAAAGAAGTTAGTGAAGTTGGAACAGAGGAATGAATCCAGACAGGAAACTTATAGAAAACAAGTAGCTCAAGGAGTCCCATGAACTCATAGTCTAGGGTGTCCCTCCAGTTTTGGCCTTTGGAAAGAAAGTACTGGTATGTCCCCACTGTGACACATTGCTTATTATTTTCTATATTTGGTGGAGGTGGAGTTTATGTTTTTTTTTTTTTTTTTTGCAGTTTCTGGCTGCAGCAGGGTTTGAACCCACCACCTCCCCTCCAAGAGAGTGGCTTGTTGTGCACTCTCTGCAAGCCAGCTGTGAACCCCACAGGAGAGAGTGGCTTAAGATCAGGACTCCTTCCCCAGAGAGATCCCACTGCACGTTGGGGCCATCTCTTATCTGGAATAAAAGCTGAACAAATATTTTCCCACCCTTCCTGAACTCCCAGTCCACACTTCTCCCCTCTCCTGGCCGTCTGGAAGCCTATCCCCTGCAGAACCCAAAGTGTCTGGTGGTTTCTAGCTATATCTGGGCATCTCATGGGCTGCGGTGCTGCTGCACTGAAACTGTAACTTTAGTAGAAGTAGGGAATCACAAACAGAGGGGGACTTGTCCTGTGCTGTGAAAGAAAGTGCACAGCATGGGAACTCGAACAACAGCACCTTCGACCTGCAGCAACCCCACCTCCGACTGGGGACAACTGCACCTCCGACTGACCCTGGCTGCACCTCCTACCTGGCAGCGGCATCTCCCATTAGTGGCAGCCACAACTCCAATCCATGGAGGGATCCCCGACCCATTACACCACCTCTGAGTGCAGCAGCACCACCCCTGACTGTGGTGGTGGCTCCACAGACCCTAGGTAGTGATCTCCCTGACCCATGGTGGCTCATTCCTGCAGGCTTCAAATTTGGGAGCGATGTCTCCCCAATTCTGTGGACCACCTAATGGAGTCTGCAGGGGTTCCAGAGGAGGAATGTGGCCAGGGCAAAGGTGCAGTCTCTGAGGGAACTGTGCACTGTGATGGAAACCCCCAGCTCAGAACAGACACAGGTGGGACACTCCCTAGTGTCCAATGAACACTGGAGGCAATCAGACTTGAGCTCCTTCTGCCTTCAGGTTGCAGAGTGTGGTAGCCTGGCTGTGGAGGCATTGACTACCCTTTGACTCAGACAGGCACAAATCCCTGGTGTAATTGTGCATTGGAAGGAACTGGGTCACAGCCCTGAGGGGTTACCAGTGACTGGGCGTGCCTAAGGTGCAAGGTGGGGAGGAGGTTCCAACCCCCCTAGATTAACTCTTTTCCTTGGTGGGATTTCTGACTCCACTGAGCACTAAAGCAAGTCACACTTGAGCTACCGGTGGACCTATGCAGTCTGGATGCCGGAGACTTTTTGCACTCTCCCACTTGATCAGCAATTGTGCTGACCTGGAATATTGGTTTGGAACTCTTGACCTGGGGTGATCACTCAGGACCCTCCCAGTTTGAGCCCTTGTTTTGTTGTTGTGGGAGTGTCTGATTCTCCTCTTCCAGTTGTTGCCTGTTAGGGGGGGTGCCTTAGTTGCTTCTTTTTGTCATCAGCTGAGATTTTAGCCTAAAGTCACTGATTCAATAAGATTGGTTAGAGACTAGCTGAAGGTAAGAGAAAGCCACCTAGCACCATCACACCAAGCAGATCCCCAGAATCTCAGGCTGCAGTATTGAATGGGACCTTTGTAAAGCTGTAGTGGAAAAGCCACAGTCACCAGTCCAAGGTCATTGGTAAAGGGCTGGTTAATTACAACTCCAGAAGCCCTCAGTCCAATTCCACCTAACCAGCTTCTCTAGCCAAACTGAGAAAAATAATCATGGGGCAGAATCAGCAGAAAAACTCTGGCAAAATGAACAATCAGAGTAGATCAACTCCCCGAAGGAACGACAAAAGAGACACAACAGAAGATGCCATTCATGCATAAATGGCTGAGATGTCAGAAATTGAGATCAGGAGGGGGAGACAAGATGGCGGACTGAAGCCAGCTTTCAACAAAGGCTCCCGTCCAGAAGGAGAGTTAAGGGACAGGAATTTAGTAAGTATCCTGGTGGACTTGAGCCTCACCAAGAGAGAAGGCTGAAGAACGCACATCAACACCGCTGAGGCAAGTTGTGATCACAAGGACGCAAACAAAAGGTACAAAATCCACCACCAAGCGGACGGGAGTCCCCCTCCCCCATGAGACCGGCTCTAGAGCCCCATAATTGAACAAGCGGGCAGAAATTGAACAAGCGGGCAGAAATTGGAGCCCTTTAATTTCCACGGTCTCTCCACGGGAGAGACCTTCTAAAAACTGGACCTACCTCCCCTACTGGGGTGCCGTGGCGTTCTCCTGCCGGACATAGGGCTGAATAAAACTTTGGGAATCCTCTGCCGGCAACCCTGAATCCCCGGCGCTCCCCTCCCGCCCACTGAGGTCTGGAGGCCTGTCCCCCAGGACTTCGGATCCTTGGGTGATTTCTCAAGGGGAGTGGACAGTCCCCTTGAGTGCGACTGGTCAGCATTGACTCTGAGGCGCGCCGACGGGCTGAGGGGGAGTCACGCCTCGCGGCACTTCCCTGCGGTGCAGTGCAGCAACCCTCCCCGGGCATACGGGGCCCAAGACTGAATCAGACTCTGGCCTCCCCGCTGAGAGCTGAGAGCCCCTACTCTCACTCGGGGTCTGAGGGCCTATCCCCCAGGAGTTCGGATCCTTGGGTGATTTCTCAAGGGGAGTGGACAATCCCCGAGTTGCGACTGGTCAGCATTGACTCTGAGGCGCGCAAGTGAGGAGAGGGCACCGGGCTGAGTCACGACTCGCGGCACTTCCCTGTGGTGCAGTGCAGCAACCCTCCCCAGGCATACGGGGCCCAAGACTGAATCAGACTCTGGCCTCCCCGCTGAGAGCTGAGAACCCCTACTCTCACTTGGGGTCTGAGGGCCTATCCCCCAGGAGTTCGGATCCTTGGGTGATTTCTCAAGGGGAGTGGACAGTCCCCTTGAGTGCGACTGGTCAGCATTGACTCTGAGGCGCGCCGAGTGAGGAGAGGGCACCGGGCTGAGGGGGAGTCACGCCTCGCGGCACTTCCCTGCGGTGCAGTGCAGCAACCCTCCCCGGGCATACGGGGCCCAAGACTGAATCAGACTCTGGCCTCCCCGCTGAGAGCTGAGAACCCCTACTCTCACTCGGGGTCTGAGGGCCTATCCCCCAGGAGTTCGGCTCCTTGGGTGATTTCTCGAGGGGAGTGCACAGTGCCTGAGCTGCGTCAGGTCAGCGCTGACTCTGGGACACGTGAGCGAGGAGAGGGCACTCTGCTGAGGGGAAATCAAGCCTTGGCGGCACTTCCCTGCGGTGCAGTGCAGGAGCCCTCCCCGGACCGTAGTATTGCGTGAAACTGAATGAAACTCTAGCTTCCCCCCGCCCCACTCCCAATCGGGGTCTGGGGGCCCATCCCCCAAGAGTTCTGATTCTTGGGGGATCTCTTAAGGGGTGTGGACCCAGCACAAACTGTGGCCGCTCAGTGCTGACTCTGGTGCGTGGGACAGAGGAGAAAAGGGTCGCCTGAGTGCCCACACCAGAGCAGCAGTTCCCTGGAGGTAGATCAACAGCCGTTTTTTCTTTAACGGCAGAACGCTCACTTCTGGATATTCTGAGGCCACACCCCCTGTCTCCCTGGGCAACCAGAGGAGGCCACCGGTGACACGGCTCACAAACCCGGAAGCCTCCAGGGCGGGGCCGACCCAGAGAGGTGTTCAGACGCAATTCTCCAGCAGCAAAGACGTTTGAACTCAAAACAGCCCGTCTCCTGTAGGCGACGACAAGAACAGAGACAGAACCTCACAAAGTTGTCTGTTCTGTTCTGTTCTGTTAGCAGCATGCATCAGGGACGGGGCTAAGCCTGAGTGAACACATCCTTCCCATCACCTGCATCAAACACTCAAAGATGTCAGGCCCCATCTCCTCCTGCTAGATAGCGGCAGTCTGCGGGGGCCTGGCAGACTTCCTTGCGATTCAGGCAGGTGCAAACCCCTGGAGTGTCTGTTCACTGCAGGCAACTGGGTTAGCCATCTGCAGAGATACCAGTGACTGGGTCCGACGGAGGGGCAAAGTGGGGAAGGAGACGTCAACCTTCCCAGACTGCTCTGTTTGCTGGGTGGCTCCTCCTGACTCCACGCTGCACTGGGGTGAGCCGTGTCAGAGGAGTCACCAGGCCCCTGTGATCCAGTTCCCAGAGACCTCTTGAACCCTTCCACCCGAGACAAGTGCCGATTGAGACAGTTGATTCGGACCTTTTGAACTGGGCTAATAGACTGAGGACTCTTCAGGCGGTGCCCTGGGTGTGCGATTGTAGGAAGGTTTGATTCTCCTTTTCCAACTGGGGCCAGAGGTGGGCAGGCGGGGTGACTTAATTGCTGATTTTTCCACACAGCTGAGACTTCAAGCCAGAGTAGAAGTTGCAATAGGATCGAACAGAAACCAGCTGAAAACAAGACAGAACCACTTTGCTCCACCACACCAGACAGGGCCCCAGTTTCTCAGGCCACAACACTGTACGGGCCCTCGATAAAACCCCAGGGGAAAAACCAAAGGGAGTAAACCATGGGGCGGAATCAGTGGAAAAACTCTGGTAACATGAATAACCAGAATAGATCAACCCCCCCAAGAAAAGATACGGCAGATGTGATTGAAGATCCCATTCATAAACAACTGGCTGAGATGTCAGAAGTCGAATTCAGAATTTGGTTTGCAGACAAGATTAATAAAATGGAATTAGGAATTCGAGGAGAAATTCAAAAATTGTCTCAAGAATTTAACGAATTTAAAGACAAAACCACCAAAGACTTAGACACACTGAAACAAGAACTTACAGCCCTCAAAGATATGAAAAATACAGTAGAATCCCTCAGCAACAGAATGGAGCAAGCAGAAGAAAGGATTTCTGACATTGAAGATAAAGTCTTCGAACGCTTCCAATCTCTGAAAGAGGAAGAGAAATGGAAAGCAAAAACGGATCACTCACTCAGAGAACTCTCAGATAATTCGAAAAAAAAATAACATAAGGGTTATAGGAATTTCGGAGAATGATGAAGTGGCTGCCAAGGGCATAGAGGCCCTTCTACATGAAATTATGAAAGAAAATTTTCCAGACATGCCTAGGGAATCTGAAATTCAGATAGCAGACAGCTTCAGAACCCCAGCACGATTCAACCCCAATAAGCCATCTCCCAGACATATCATAATTAGCTTCACTAAAGTTAACATGAAAGAGAAGATTCTCAAAGCAGCCCGGCGAAAGAAAACTATAACGTACAAAGGTAAGAATATTAGAATAACTGCAGATCTCTCTGCTGAAACTTTTCAAGCAAGAAGAGGCTGGTCATCAACTTTTAATCTCCTAAAGCAAAAAAACTTTCAACCCAGGATCTTGTATCCAGCTAAACTGAGTTTCATCTATGATGGAGAAATTAAATACTTCAATGACATTCATATGTTGAAAAAATTTGCCATAAGTAAACCAGCTCTTCAGGATGTTCTCAGACCTATCCTCCACAATGACCAACCCAATCCTATACCACAAAAGTAAACTCACTCAGAAACTTCGGATCAAACTCCAACTTCCACACTGGCGAAAGGATTAAAAATGTCCACTGGACCTTTGAAAAACTCGATACCCAAAATTCCACCAGACTTATCAATACTCTCCATCAATGTGAATGGCTTAAACTGTCCTCTAAAGAGGCATAGGTTAGCTGACTGGATACAAAAACTCAAGCCAGATATTTGTTGCATACAAGAGTCACATCTCAACTTAAAAGACAAATACAGACTCAGGGTGAAAGGATGGTCATCCATATTTCAGGCAAATGGCAATCAGAAAAAAGCAGGTGTTGCAATTTTATTTGCAGATACAGTAGGCTTTAAACCATCAAAAGTAAGGAAGGACAAGAATGGTCACTTCATATTTGTTAAGGGTAATACTCAATATGACGAGATCTCAATTATTAATATCTATGCACCCAACCAGAATGCACCTCAATTTATAAGAGAAACTCTAACAGACATGAGTAACTTGATTTCCTCCAGCTCCATAATCGTTGGAGATTTCAACACTCCCTTGGCAGTGTTGGATCGATCCTCCAGAAAGAAGCTGAGCAAAGAAATCTTAGATTTAAACCTAACCATCCGATATTTAGATTTAGCAGACATCTACAGAACATTTCATCCCAACAAAACTGAATACACATTCTTCTCATCAGCCCACGGAACTTACTCCAAAATTGATCACATTTTAGGTCACAAGTCTAACCTCAGTAAATTTAAAGGAATAGAAATTATTCCATGCATCTTCTCGGACCATCATGGAATAAAACTTGAATTGAGTAACAACAGGAATCTGCATACCCATACAAAAACATGGAAGTTAAATAACCTTATGCTGAATGATAGCTGGGTCAGAGATGAGATTAAGAAAGAAATCACCAATTTTTTGGAACAAAATGACAATGAAGACACAAACTATCAGAACCTCTGGGACACTGCAAAGGCAGTTCTAAGAGGGAAATTTATAGCACTGCAAGCCTTCCTCAAGAGAACGGAAAGAGAGGAAGTTAACAACTTAATGGGACATCTCACGCAACTGGAAAAGGAAGAACATTCCAACCCCAAACCCAGTAGAAGAAAAGAAATAACCAAAATTAGAGCAGAATTAAATGAAATTGAAAACAAAAGAATAATACAACAGATCAATAAATCAAAAAGCTGGTTTTTTGAAAAGGTCAATAAAATAGATAAACCTCTGGCCAACCTAATCAGGAAAAAAAGAGTAAAATCTCTAATATCATCAATCAGAAACAACAAAGACGAAATAACCACAGACTCCTCAGAAATCCAAAAAATCCTTAATGAATATTACAAGAAAATTTATTCTCAGAAATATGAAAATCTGAAGGAAATAGACCAATACTTGGAAGCACGCCACCTTCCAAGACTTAACCAGAATCAAGTGGAAATGTTGAACAGACCCATATCAAGTTCAGAAATAGCATCAACTATACAAAACCTCCCTAAAAAGAAAAGCCCGGGACCAGATGGTTTCACGTCAGAATTCTACCAAACCTTTAAAGAGGAATTAGTACCTATATTACTCAACCTGTTCCAAAATGTAGAAAAAGAAGGAAGACTACCCAACACGTTCTATGAAGCAAACATCACCCTGATCCCCAAACCAGGAAAAGACCCAACAAGAAAAGAAAATTATAGACCAATATCACTAATGAATATAGATGCAAAAATATTCAACAAGATCCTAACAAACAGAATCCAACAACACATCAAACAAATTATACATCATGACCAAGTTGGTTTTATCCCAGGGTCTCAAAGCTGGTTCAATATACGTAAATCTATAAATGTAATTCAGCACATAAACAAATTAAAAAACAAAGACCATATGATTCTCTCAATTGATGCAGAAAAAGCTTTTGATAATATCCAGCATCCCTTCATGATCAGAACACTCAAGAAAATTGGTCTAGAAGGGACTTTTCTTAAACTGATAGAGGCTATCTACAGCAAACCCACAGCCAATATCATATTGAATGGAGTTAAATTGGAATCATTTCCACTCAGATCAGGAACCAGACAAGGCTGCCCATTGTCTCCATTGCTTTTCAATATTGTAATGGAAGTTTTAGCCACCGCAATTAGGGAAGAAAAGGCGATCAAGGGTATCCATATAGGGTCAGAAGAGATCAAACTCTCGCTCTTCGCAGATGATATGATTGTGTATCTGGAAAACACTAGGGACTCTACTACAAAAGTCCTAGAAGTGATCAAGGAATACAGCAGCGTCTCAGGTTACAAAATCAACATTCATAAATCGGTAGCCTTTATATACACCAACAACAGTCAAATTGAAAAAGCAGTTAAGGACTCTATCCCATTCACAGTAGTGCCAAAGAAGATGAAATATTTGGGAATTTACCTAACAAAAGACGTGAAAGATCTCTGTAAAGAGAACTATGAAACTCTAAGAAAAGAAATAGCTGAAAATGTTAACAAATGGAAAAACATACCATGCTCATGGCTAGGAAGAATCAACATTATCAAAATGTCCATACTACCCAAAGCAATATATAATTTCAACGCACTCCCTATTAAAGCTCCACTGTCATATTTTAAAGATCTTGAAAAAACATTACTTCGTTTTATATGGAATCAGAAAAAACCTCGAATAGCCAAGACATTACTCAGAAATAAAAACAAAACAGGAGGAATCACACTACCAGACCTCAGACTTTACTACAAATCGATAGTGATCAAAACAGCATGGTATTGGCACAAAAACAGAGAAGTAGATATCTGGAACAGAATAGAGAACCAAGAGATGAATCCAGCTACTTACCGCTATTTGATTTTTGACAAGCCAATTAAAAACATTCAGTGGGGAAAAGATACCCTATTGAACAAATGGTGCTGGGTGAACTGGCTGGCAACCTGCAGAAGACTGAAATTGGACCCACACCTTTCACCATTAACTAAGATAGACTCTCATTGGATTAAAGATTTAAACTTAAGACATGAAACTATAAAAATACTAGAGGAGAATGCAGGGAAAACCCTTGAAGAAATTGGTCTGGGTGAGTATTTCATGAGGAGAACCCCCCGGGCAATTGAAGCAGCTTCAAAAATACACTACTGGGACTTGATCAAACTAAAAAGCTTCTGCACAGCTAAGAACACAGTAAGCAGAGCAAGCAGACAGCCCTCAGAATGGGAGAAGATATTTGCAGGGTATAACTCTGACAAAGGTTTAATAACCAGAATCCACAGAGAACTCAAACGCATCAGCAAGAAAAAAACAAGGGATCCCATCGCAGGCTGGGCAAGGGATTTGAAGAGAAACTTCTCTGAAGAAGACAGGCGCAAGGCCTTCAGACATATGAAAAAATGCTCATCATCTTTAATCATCAGAGAAATGCAAATCAAAACTACTTTGAGATATCATCTAACTCCAATGAGACTAGCCTATATCACAAAATCTCAAGACCAGAGATGCTGGCGTGGATGCGGAGAAAAGGGAACACTTCTGCACTGCTGGTGGGAATGCAAATTAATACATTCCTTTTGGAAAGATATATGGAGAACACTCAGAGATCTAAAAATAGATCTGCCATTCAATCCTGTAATTCCTCTGCTGGGCATATACCCAGAAGACCAAAAATCACAACATAACAAAGATATTTGTACCAGAATGTTTATTGCAGCCCAATTCATAATAGCTAAGTCATGGAAAAAGCCCAAGTGTCCATCGATCCACGAATGGATTAATAAATTGTGGTATATGTATACCATGGAATACTATGCAGCCTTAAAGAAAGATGGAGACTTTACCTCTTTCATGTTTACATGGATGGAGCTGGAACATATTCTTAGTAAAGTATCCCAAGAATGGAAGAAAAAATACCCAATGTACACAGCCCTACTATGAAACTAATTTGGGACTCTCACATGAAAGCTATAACCCAGCTACAACTTAACAATAGGGGGAAGTGGGAAAGGGGGGGGGTGGGTAGAGGGAGGGGAATCGGTGGGATCACACCTGTGGTGCATATTATAGGGGTATTTGCGAAACTTGGTAAATGTAGAATGTAAATGTTTTGGCACAGTAACTGAGATAACGCCGGAAAGGCTATGTTAACCACTGTGATAAAAATGTGTCAAATGGTTTATGAAGTGAGTGTATGATGCCCCATAATCATATCATTGTATACAGTTATGATTTAATAAAAAAAATTAAAAAAAAAAAAAAAAGAAAAATTGAGATCAGAATGTGGATGACAAATAAGATTAATAGAATGGAAGTAAAGTTGAGGTTAGAAATTCAAGGAATAATCCAAAAGTTGTCTCAATAAATCAGTGAATTCAAAGACAAAAATCTCCAAAGATTTAGATACATTGAGGCTAGAATTTGCAGCCCTCAAAGATCTGAGAAATAGAGTAGAATCCCTCAGTAATAGAATGTAGCAGGCTGAAGAAAGTTTCTCTGACTTTGAAGACAAAGCTTTTGAACACTACCAAACAATCAAAGAGGCCGAGAAGTGAAGAGCTAAAAAGGATTGTTCCCTGAGAGAGTTGTGGGATCACTCCAAAAGAGCAAACATTCATGTTATTGGAATTCCTGAAGGAGAAGAGGATGATCCTAAAGGCCCCAATGTTCTAATCCAAGATATAATGTAGGGGAACTTCTCAAGCATGGCAAGCAATAGTGAAATTCAGATAGTGGGCAGTTTCAGCACCCTAGCATGACTCAATCCAAATAATGCAACTGCTAGACACGTTGTAATTAACTTTGCCAAAGTTAACATGAAAAAGAAAATTCTGCAAGCAGCCAGACATAGGAAAATCATAACTTACAAGGGAAAGACTATTAGAATGCCTGTAGATCTGTTGACTGAAACTTTTCATGCCAGAAGAGGATGATCATTGACCTTCAATCTCCTAAAACAAAACAACTTTCAGCTCTGGATCCCATATCCAACTAAAGTAAGTTTCATTTGTGATGGAGAAGTCCTAAATACTTTAATGACATACACATGTTGATGGAATTTGCCATAACTAAACAAGCTGTCCAGGATATTCTCAGACCCATCCTCCACAAGGACCAGCACAATGCTCTACCACCAAAGTAAACTAATTCAGATATGTTTGAACAAAACCCAACTTCCACAGTGGCAAAAGGATTAAAAAGACCATAGGATATTTGAAAAACTTGACACTCAAAACATTATCAGGCTTATCAATTCTCTCAATTAATGTGAATGGTTTAAATTGTCCACTAAAGAGACAAAGGTTGGCTAACTGGATAAATAAACTCAGACTAGACATCTGCTGCATAGGAGACTCATCTTAATTTAAAAGATAAATGTAGACTCAGGGTAAACAGATAGACATCTATAGTTCAGGCAAATGGAAATCAGAAAATGGCAGGGGTTACAATTTTATTTGCAGATACAATAGGCTTTAAACCAACACAAGTAAGGAAAGATAAGGATGGTTTCTTCCTATGTGTCAAATACACAACATGAAGCAATTTTAATCATTAACATTTATGTACCCTACCAGAATGCTCCCCAGTTTACAAAGGAGACCCTAATAGACATGAACGATTTGGTATCTTCCTGCACCATAATAGTAGTAGATTTTAACACCCATCTGGCAGTGTTGGATACATCCTCTAAGAACAAACTAAACAAATAAATATTGGACTTAAACTTGACAAATGGACTTAACAGACATCCACAGAACATTTTATCCTAATAAAACTGAATACACGTTCTTCTCATCAGCCCATGGAACATCTTCCAAACATGATCACAACTTAGTCCACAAGTCTAACCTCAGCAAATTTAAAAGAATAGAAATTGTTCCATGTATTTTCTTGGACCATCATTGCAAAAAAGTTGAACTCAACAACAACAGGAATCTTCATATTCAAAGACATAGAAGCTAAATAACCCTATGCTGAATGCTAGTGGGGCCATAGACGAGATGAGCCATAGATGACATTAAGAAGGAAATTGCAAAGTTTTTTTTTTTTTTTTTGTAGAGACAGAGTCTAACTTTATGGCCCTGGGTAGAGTACAGTGGCATCACAGCTCACAGCAACCTCCAACTCCTGGGCTTAAGTGATTCTCTTGCCTCAGCCTCCCGAGTAGCTGGGACTACAGGCGACCGCCACAACACCCGGCTATTTTTTTTGGTTGCAATTCAGCCGGGGCCGGGTTTGAACCCACCACCCTCGGTATATGGGGCCGGCGCTTTACCAACTGAGCCACAGGCGCCACCCAATTGCAAAGTTTTTTGAACAAAACGACAATGAAGACACGAATTATATGAATCTGTGGGATACAGCAAAGGCAGTCTTAAGAGGGAAGTTTATAGTGTTGCAAGATTACCTCAAGAGAATGGAAAGAGTTTAAGTCCAACTTGACAAATGGGCCATCTCAAGCAACTAGGAAAGGAAGAACATTCCAACCCCCAACCAAGCAGTAGTAAAGAAATAACCAAAATCAGAGCAGAATTAAATGAAATTGAATGTACTCAGTACTTCTGTGAAACCAATTTGTAATCACTCAAACTTGCATATGAAAGATGAAACACAACTATAGCCTAGGATGAAGGAGGGAAGGGTAGGAAAAGGGGAAGGGAGGTAGGGTGGGGTTTGTAGGGGGACCACACCTATGGAGCATATTGCAAGTACAAGTTGTATCTATCATGTGTAGAATACAAATGTCTTAACATTTGTATTAATGTAATTGGGTAAATGAGGTGAAGGCTATGTTGATTAGTAGGATGTAATCACTCCAATTTGTACAAATAATCAACATATTGAATTCCATAGTGGCATAAATGTATTCATGATCTATGTACAAATGACTTAATAAAAAATTTTAAAAAAGAAAGAAAAAAGAATCATTCAAATGACCAACGAATCAAAAAGTTGGTTTTTTGTAAAGATTAACAAAATTTGATAAACCTTTCCCTAACCTAAACAGACACAGAAAAGTAAAATCCCTAATATCATCAATCAGAAATTATAAAGGAGAAATAACAACAGACACTGCAGAAATTAAAAAAAGTCCTTAATGACTAATATAAAAAATTCCATTCTCAGAAATATGAAAATCTAAAGGAAATAGACCAATACCAGGGAGTATGTCATCTTCCTTAGACTGAACCAGAATGAATTGGAAATGTTGACTGTACCTATATCAAGTACTGAAAAGCATCCACTATACAAAATCTACCCCCCCCCAAAAAAAAAGAAAAAAAAGTCTGGGAGCAGATGGCTTCATGTCAGAATTTTACCAAATCTATATAGAGGAACAAGTACCTATATTACATAACCTTTTTCAAAATAGAAAAAGGACTACTCCCCAATACATTCTATGATGCAAATATCACCCCAATCCCCAAACCAGGAAAAGACCCAACAAGAAAAGAAAATTATAGACCAGTATGTTTAATGAATATAGATGCAAAAATATTCAGTAAGATCCTAGCAAACAGAATCTAGCAATACATCAAACAAATTATACACCATGACCAATTATACACCATGACCCTTTATCCCAGGGTCTCAAAGTTGGTTCAATATACATAAATCTATAAATATAATACATCACATAAACAAACTAAAACACAAAGACCGTATCATTCTTTCAATAGATGCAGAAAAAACTTCGACAATATCCAGCATCTTTTCCTGATCATTGGATCTTTGATAAGCCTATCAAAAACAAATTGGGGGAAAGATTCCCTATATAATAAATGGTGCTGGGTGAATTTGTCGGCGACTTGTAGAAGAATGAAACTGTTAACAAAAATTGACTCACTGGATAAAGGATTTAAACATAAGATATGAAACTATAAAGATACGTTGTGAGTGCAGGGGAAACACTTGAAGAAATTGGCCTGGGAGAAGATGAGGAGGACCCCCCCCATCCAGGCAATTGAAGCATCATGAAAAATACATTACTTGGGATCTCATCAAGCTAAAAAGCTTCCACAGCCAAGAACACAGTAAGTAAAGCAAGCAGAGAGCCCTCAGAATGGAAGAAAATATTTACAGGTTATGTTTCTGACAAAGGTTTGATAACCAGAATCCACAGAGAATTGAAACTTATTAAGAAGAAAAGAACAAATGATCCCATTTCATTGTGGTAAGGAGACTTGAGCAGAAGCTTTTCTGAAGAAGATAGGCACATCACCTACAGACACATGAAAAAATGCTCATCAGCTTTAGTCATCAGAGAAATGCAAATCAAAACTACTTTGGGACATCATCTAACACCAGTAAGATTAGCCCACATAACAAAATCCCGGGACTAGAGATGTTGGCGTGGATGTGGAGAAAAGGGAACACTTCTACAGTGCTGGTGGGAATGCAAATTAATACATTCCTTTTGGAAAGATGTTTGGAGAACACTTAGAGATCTAAAAATAGATGTGCCATTCAATCCTATAATTCATCTACTAGGCATATACTCAGAAGGTCAAAACTCACATCATAACAAAGATATTTGTACCAGAATGTTTATTGCAGCCCAATTCATAATTGCTAAGTCATGGAGAAAGTCCAAGTGCCCATCAATCCACGAATGGATTAATAAATAGTGGTATATGTACACCACGGAATATTATGCAGCCTTAAAGAAAGATGGAGACTTTACCTCTTTCATGTTTACATGGATGGAGCTGGAACATATTCTGCTTAGTAAAGTATCTCAAGAATGGAAGAAAAAGTATCTAATGTACTCAGCCCTACTATGAAAGTAATCTGTGGCTTTCACATGAAAGCTATAACCCGGTTATAACCCAAAAATAGGTGGAAGGCTGAAAGGGAGGGGAGGGTTGTGGGAGGTTGGGCAGAGGGAGGGTGATTGGTGGGATTACACCTCAGGTGCATCTTACAAGGGTACATGTGAAACTTAGTGAATGCAGAATATGATTGTCTTAACACAATAACTAAGAAAATGCCAGGAAGGCTATGTTAACCAGTGTGATGAAAATATGTCATACAGTCTATAAAACCAGTGTATGTTGCCCCCATGATCGCATTAATGTACACAGCTATTATTTAATAATAATAAAAAAATAATAATAAAAAGAAAATGCCAGGAAGGCTGTTAAGCAGTGTGATGAAAATGTGTCAAACGTTCTATAAAACCAGTGTATGGTGCCCCATGATTGCATTAATGTACACAGGTATGATTTAATTAAAAAAATACATTAATGTCTCAGGATATGAAATTAATATCCACAAATAAGTCACCTTTGTATACAGCAAAAACAGCCAAGACAAAAAAGGTAATTAAGGACACAACTCCCTTCACCATAGCTTCATAGAAAATGAAATACCTAGGAATATACCTAACAAAAGAGATGAAGGAACTTTGTAAAGAAAATTATGAAACCCTTAGAAAGAAAATAGCAGAGGACACTAACAAATGGAGGAACATACCATGCTTACGGCTTTGAAGAATCATCATGGTTAAAATTTCTATACTTACCAAAACTATCTACAGATTCAATGCCATCTATATTAAAATATTAACATCGTACTTTCAAGACTTGGAAAAATGTTTCTGTGTTTTGTATTTAACCAGCAAAAACCCTTTATTGCTGAGGCAGTTCTTAGTAATAAAAAGAAAGCCAGGGGCATCAGAATACCAGATTTCAGGCTGTACTACAATGCTATAGTGGTCAAGACAGCATGGTACTGGCAGAAAAATAGAGACATACACATTTGGAATTGAATAGAAAACCAGGAGATGAAACTAACGTCTTACAGCTACCTAATCTTCAATAAACAAAACAAAAACATACACTGGGTGAAAGACTTTCTATTCAATAAATGGTGCTGGGAGAACTGTATATCCACATGTTAAAGACTAAAAGTAGACCTGCACCTTTCTACACTCACAAAAATTGACTCAAGATGGATAAAGGACTTAAATTTAAGGCATGAAATGATAGAAATTCTCACAGAAAGCATAGGAGAAAACACTGGAAGATATCGGCCTCAGGAAAGACTTTATGAAGAAGACTGCCATGGCAATTGCAACAACAACAAAAATAAACAAATGAGACTTAATGAAACTGAAAAGCTTCTGTATAGCTAAGAAGACAACAAACAAAGTAAATAGACAACCTACACAATGGAAAAGTATATTTGTATATTTTGAATCAGGCAAAAGCTTGATAACTAGGATCTATAGAGAACTCAAATTAATCCACATGAAGAAAAGCCAACAATCCCATATATCAATGGGGAAGAGAGATGAATAGAACCTTCTCTAAAGAAGACATATGAATGGGTAGGAAACATGAAAAAATGCTCATCATCCCTAATTATTAGAGAAATGCAAATTGAAAACACCCTGAGATATCATCTAACCCCAGAGAGAATGGCCCACATCACAAAATAACAAAACTGCAGATGCTCGTGCGGATATTGAGAGAAAGGAACACTTTTACACTGCTGTTGGGACTTCAAACTAATACAACGTTTTTGGAAGGAAGTATGGAGAAACCTCAAAGAACTCAAGCTAGACCTCCCATTTGATCCTGAAATCCCATTATTGGGCATCTACCCAGAAGGGAAAAAATCCTAGTATCATAAGGACACTTGCACTAGACTGTTTATCATAGCTTAACTTACAATCACCAAAATGTGTAAATAGCCTAAATCCCCACCAACTCAGGAATGGATTAACAAGTTATAGTATATGTATACCATGGAATACTATTCAGCCATTTAAAAATGGAAATTTTACATCCTTTGTATTAACCTGGATGGAAGCGGAACACATTATTCTTATTAAACTATCACAAGAATGGAGAAGCATGAATCCTGTGTATTGAGTTTTTATATGAGGACAATTAATGATCTAGTACATGGTGGGAGGTGGAGGGAAGTGGAGAGCAGAGAGAGAGAAGGAGGGAGGAGGTGGGGGAAAGGAAGAGCAAGAGAAGAAAAGAGGGAGGTGGGTTTTCAGTGTGTGACACACCTTTTTGGGGAAAGACACAATTGTAAGAGGGAATCTACCTAACAAATGTAATCAGCATAACCTTGTCTCTTGTACCCTCAATGAATTCTCAGAAATAAAATGTATTTTCTATCCAAAATATGTAATTACACTCATAGCATTTTTTAAAAGGTAAGAAGAGCAGGTTTTATAATGAAAAGCAAGTCTCCTCTTTGTCCTTCCAACTTTGAGTCCCTCTTCATGGAGGCAGCCACTTTTTAATATAAACTTTTTATTATAGTAAGAGAACTACCCAAATTGTAATGAAAGCAGCTCAGCACATTTTGATAAATCGAACACATCTATGTAAACAATGGGCACTTTTATAATTCTAGTTGGGGTTCTTTGGGTGGTTACTTTTTCTTTCTTTCTTTGCAGTTTGGTTGGGGCCGGGTTTGAACCTGCCACCCTCAGTATATGGGGCCGGCCCCCAGCCACTGAGCCACAGGTGCTGCCAGGGTGGTTACACTTATACAGCAAAATAATCTCATTTATGTACGTTTTTAACTTTAATACACCTATCTTGAGTAGAAAAAAAGAGTGACTCATGGATAAATACAACTATATGTGGTTCGCAAAAAATGCACTTCATGTGTAAAGACACACATAGACTGAAAATAAAGGGATGGGAAAAGATATTTCATGTAAATGTAAATAAAAAGTGCAGGAGTAGGTATACTTCTATTTGATAAAATAGATTTCAAGACAAAAATTACACCAAGAAACAAACATGACCAATTCAGCAAAAGATCATAACAGTTCTTAATATTTATGCACCCAACACTAGAGCACTGAGATATATAAAGCAAATCTTATCAGAGCTAAAGATAGAGTTAGACTCCAATGTAATAATTAGGGACCTCAACACTCTACATTTAGCCTTGGACGGATCTATCCAGACAGAATATCAATGAAGAACCATTGGACTGCATTTGCACTATCGACCAAATCTAATAGATATTTACAGAATGATTGTTTCAACAAATGCAGAGTAAATATTCTTCAGCTCCCTGATCATAGTCAAGTATATGCAGTTGTTTGGCCACAATATAAGTCATAAAATTAAAAAATAAATCATACCAAGTATTTTTATGACCACAATCAAATAAAATCAGGAATTACTAACAAGAGGAGCATTTTTAAAATATAGCAACACATGGAAATTAAACATATATTTCTGAATGGCTATGGGTCAATGAAGACTTTACAAAGAAAACTGAAAAATTTCTCCAAAGGAAAATTAAAACAAAATATCAAAAATTTTGGCATGCAATAAAAGCAGTACTATGAGGAAACTTTATAACAATAAGTGTTTATATTTAAAAAGTAGGAAAGCTTCAAATAAATAACCCAATGATACATCTCAAAGAACTAGAAAAACAGAAGCATTACAAATGTCATATTATTCGAATAAATTAAATAATAATAATCTGAGTGGAAATAAATGAAGTTGAAAACAAAAGCTACAAAGGATCAATGCAAAGTTGTTTTTATATAAAATAAAATTGCAGGGAGGATGGAGACTGAAGATCCCATTCTTGGCAAGGGAAAACACCCCCAGAAAAAAGGGAAAAACAGAAATAAGCTGAACAAGCCAGAATAAAAACAGTTTAGCTAGTTCACTTTTAAATCAGCAGCTAAATTACTTATTTGAGCAGCTCTTGCTTGTACTAGAAACCTGTCTTACAAGAGATACAGCTTTAAATCATCCCTGCTGTGTCTGTAAACACTGTGAAGGAGAATGGCCATAGATGACCTTCATGCAGGGCTGGGGAGGAAAATTAACCAGGCTGTCCCCTTCCCAGTCAACATTCAAAGCAAATACCCATTGTGGGGATTTGTATTATGGCCAGGGCAGAGATCAAGGGAAGTGCTCAAGCCCTGAAATATGGGCAGGAGTGTTCGTACCCTTATCACAGAAGAAGAATCACTAGAAGAAACCTGGTAACAGAAAAAATCAGAACAGACTAACTCCCCCAAGAGATAATAAGAGAGAGACAGGTAAGAATACCACCCATTGGTAAAATGCTGAGATGGTAGAAATAGAATTCAGAATGTAGATGGCAAATAAGATGAATTGAATTGAGGAGAAGATAAAAAAAGTAATCCAAAAGGAAGTTCAAAACTCTTAACAAATCAGTGAAATTAAAGACAATTGTGTTCAAATTTGGACATAATTAGAATGGCTATAGTAAGCTTAAGAAATTGAAAGAGGCATTCAAAGAGATTCAAAACACAGTAGGGTCTAAGCAATAGAGTAGAACATGGAGAACAAAGAATCTCAGAAATTGAAGACAAGACTTTTGTTCTAACCAAAACAATCAAAAAGGTAGATTAAAAGAATAAAAGCAGAGCTTTCTCTGAGAGACTTGTGGGACTACTCCAAAATATTGAAAGTTTGAGTCATAGGGATTCCTGAAGGAGAATAAAAGTGTTTGAATAGCATGGAAGCACTATTTCCAGGTAGCATGGGGAAGAATTTCCTAAGCATTGTAAAAAACCTAAGAAATCCAGATACTAGATAGTTTCAGAACTCTAGCATGACTCAGTTAAAACAAAGCATCTCCTAGACACATTGTAATTAACTAGGCCAAGATCAAAATGAAAGAAAATTCTGCAAGCAGTGAGGGATAAGCAACTTCTCATCCACAAAGTAAAAACTATCATTGTGACAATGGACTTTTCAGCTGAAACATTTCAAGCCAGAAGAAGATAGCCATATGTCTTTAATCTTCTTAAACAAAATGATTTTCAGTTCAGGATTTGATAGTCTGCTAAACTAAGCTTCATATTCAATGGAGAGATCAAATCTTTTACTAACATGAAAACATTCAGGAAATTTGCCACACAAGACCAGCTCTGCAGGACCCATTCTTCACAATGACCAGCACAATTGACCACTGGCAAAGTAAAGGAGACCTGAAATTAATGGACAAAGCTGAGCTTCTGCAGTGGTGCAAGGGATAAAAGTAAGCAATGGACCTCTAAAAAACAAGATTAGCAGAATTCCATCATCCTTGTTAAGTGTCTCAATAAATGTGAATGGCTTGAATTCCCCACATAAGTGGCACAGGCTGGCTGAGTGTATTAAAAAAAGCACAAATATACTATATGATGTCTTCAGGAACACATCTAAACACTAAGGACAAAACAAGGCTCAATGTGAAGGGATAGAAAACAATGTTTCAGATAAATGGAAATCAGAAGAAAGGAGACATTGAAATCTTATTTACAGACGATTGTAATTTAATGAACAAAAATTAAGAAAGACAAAGGTAGACACTATATACCGGTGAAGGTAACAATACAAAAGAAGACATTTAAATACAAAATATCTATGCAACCACTTCAAATGTTCCCAGATATTTAAAAGAAACCCTAACCAATGTGAACAAAATGATATACTGCAACAGCATATTAACTGGGGACTTCAACACCCTTCTGAAAGAACAGCACATATCCTAGCAGAAACTAAACAAAGAAATAAGGGACTTACACACAATCCTAGATGAATTGGGCATAATAGACATATACTTAACATACCACTCCAAAACTATTGAGTCTACCTTCTTATGGCCAGCTGATGGATCATACTCCAAAACCAATCATTCACTAGGACACAAACCTCAACAAAATTAAACATACAGATATTATGTCTTATTCCTTTTGAGACCATGAAAAAATAAAGTTAGAAGTCCACCCCCCCAAAAAAAAAAGACCTTCATCCCCACACAGCATCATAGAAACTAAACAACCTTATGCTGAATGATGGCTGAGTTCAGGAGAAGATAAAGAAGGAAATAATAAGATTTCTTGAACAAAATTATTAGATTTTTTGAACAAAATGACAATGAGGCCACAAGATACCAAAACCTATGGGATACTGCAAAGGCAGTCCTAAGAGGAAAATTTATCTAATTAAATGCCCACATCCAAACAACAGAGTGCATAAATCAACTTAATGATCCAACAGAAAAACCTAAAAGAGGAAGAGCAATTCAATCCCAAATCTAGCAGAAGAAAATAATCAAAATTAGAACAGAAATAAATGAAATTGAGAACATAAGTACCCATCATAAAATTAGTGAAAAAACAAGTTGGTCCTTTGAAAAGATTAATGAAATTGATATACCCTTGGCCAGATTAACTAGAAACACAGTAAGTAAACACAGTAAGTAAAGCAAGCAAACAGCCCTCAGAATGGGAGAAGATATTTGCAGGTTATGTCTCCGACAAAGGTTTAATAACCAGAATCCACAGAGAACTTAAACGTGTAAGCGAGAAAAGAACAAATGATCCCATCTCCGGGTGGGCAAGGGATTTGAAGAGAAAATTCTCTGAAGAAGACAGGCGCACGGCCTACAGACATATGAAAAAATGCTCATCATCCTTAATCATCAGAGAAATGAAAATCAAAACTACTTTGAGATATCATCTAACTCCAGTAAGATTAGCCCATATCACAAAATCCCAAGACCAGAGATGTTGGCGTGGATGTG
The DNA here is from genome assembly GCF_027406575.1 of Nycticebus coucang. Taxonomy (NCBI): domain Eukaryota; kingdom Metazoa; phylum Chordata; class Mammalia; order Primates; family Lorisidae; genus Nycticebus; species Nycticebus coucang. Next base: position 159,234,383 of record NC_069804.1, on the reverse strand, counting down.
GAGAAAAGGGAACACTTCTACACTGGTGGTGGGAATGCAAATTAATACATTCCTTTTGGAAAGATGTTTGGAGAACACTTAGAGATCTAAAATAGATCTGCCATTCAATCCTATAATTCCTCTACTGGTATATACCCAGAAGACCAAAAATCACATTATAACAAAGATATTTGTACCAGAATGTTTATTGCAGCCCAATTCATAATTGCTAATTCATGGGAAAAGCCCAAGTGCCCATCGATCCACAAATGGATTAATAAATTGTGGTATATGTACACTATGCAATATTATGCAGCCTTAAATAAAGATGGAGACTTTACCTCTTTCATGTTTACATGGATGGAGCTGGAACATATTCTTCTTAGTAAAGTATATCAAGAATGGAAGAAAAAGTATCCAATGTACTCAGCCCTACTATGAAACTAATTTATGGCTTTCATATGAAAGCTATAACCCAGTTATAACCTAAGAATATGGGGAAGAGGGAGAGGGAGGCAAGTGAGGGGGGAGGATGGGCGGAGGGAGGGGGATTGGTGGGATTACACCTATGGTGCATCTTACAAGGGTACATGTGAAACTTATTTTAAATGTAGAATATCAATGTCTTAACACAATAATGAAGAAAATCCCAGGATGGCTATGTTAACCAGTGTGATGAAAATGTGTCAAACGGTGTATAAAACCAGTGTATGGTGCCCCATGATCGCATTAATGTACACAACTATGATTTAATAATAAAGTAAAAAAAAAAACAAATGAAAATGGCAGGTTTATGCTTATTATTCTAATACTCTGGGAGGCCAAGGTGGGAGGATTGCTGCAGGTCAGGAATTCAAAAGCAGACTAAGAGTGAAATCCTTTCTCTTCTAAAAATAGAAAAATTATTCTGGCATGGTGGCACATGCCTCTAGTCTCATCTACTTGAGAGGCTGAGGCAGGAGGATTGCGTGAATCCAGAAGTTTGATGTTGCTATGAGCCAGGCAGAGGCCATTGCAGTCTAGTTTGGGTGACAGAGCAAGACCCTGTTTCAAAAAAAAAGAAATGAAATGAAAAGGCAATATTATAACTGATGCCACAGAAATACAAATTTCACTTGTGAATACTATGAAAATCTCTATGCACACAAATGAGAAAATGTAGAGGAAATGGACAAATTCCTGGAAACAATTTCACAAGAGTCAATCAAGATCAAATAGAACTCCTAAATTAATAATGAGCAAATAGAGCATAGGTGTAATAAAAAAAATCTTTGAACAACATCAAAAAGCCCTGGACCACATGGATTCACAGCTAAATTTTACCAGACCTCTAAGAAGAGCTGGAACCCACACTGCAGAAATTATTTCATAACATTGAGAAGGAGGAAATACTCCCAAATTCATTCCATGAAGCCAGTATCACCTTGATACCAAAGGTACTGCAGAACTTATTCCATAATATTGAGGTAAATAGTTCCCAACTCGTTCTACAAAATTAGTTTCACATTGATACCATAGTCAAGAAGGGACACAACAATAAAACAAAAAACTACAGACCAATATCGTTTATGAATATAGATGCAAAAAAGTCCTCCATAAAGTACTAGCGAACAGAATTCAACAGCATATCAGATAAATAATCTACCCTGACCAAGGGCTTTCTCTCAAAAAGATAAGGATGATTCAACATACATAAATCAATGAATGTGATTCATCACATAATCATAAGGAAAAACAAAGACCTTTTCATCATTTGGATAGGTGCAGAAAAAGCATTTAACAAAATTCAACATCTTTTCATGGTAAAAACCCTGAACATATAATGTATAAAGGAACATATCTCAAAATTATGAAAGCCATATGTGAGGAATACATAGCTAACATAAATACTGAATGGGGAAAAGTTGAAAGCATTCCCACTAAGATCTGAACAAGACAAGGGTGCCTACTGTAACTACTTCCATTCAACGTAGTGCTGAAAGTCCTAGCCTGAGTAATCAGACAACAAAAGGCAATAAAGCATATCCAAATCAGGAAAGGGGAGACAAACTATCACTTTTTTTTTTGAGGCAGAGTCTCACTATGTTGACCTTGGTAGACTGTGATGGAGTCACATATGAGGTTGACTCACATTGCAGATAGAATTATCTACATTAAAGTATGGATAAGTTTGATTTAGGTCCATCAGGAAAGACAAAAGGTTAAAAGGATCTGGAGTTAAGGAAACTCCTCAACAATGAATCAGATCAGATCAGGAAAATCATTCCTTCCTTAGGATGAGGGATGGAGCCTAAATAGGCTTCCAGGTATTATCACTCTGTCAAAAGAGAGGAGAAACCTACAGACCAACTATGGTGACTATGAGCCATCTGCAGATTTTTTTGCTATTTGCAGCCACCATGTGTCAGTCAGCTGCTCATGCCTTGAATGTCTCCCTGCCTGAGCCAGAGAGAGGCCAAAAAAGCAGGAACAGTCTGTACTGGGTCCCAGGGAAGGAAGGGGCTGGGGTGGCTGCTGAATCTATAGGGTAGAGTAGGAGGTGGCAGCTACTGAGAGGGCAGCAGGCAGGCTCCCAGAGTCTTAAACCAAATGGAGATAAGAAGAGTATGGGGTACCTCCCTGGGGGGAGCTCCGGGCTGATGAGCAGAAGAAAGACTCTGGGAGTTCCAGGCCAGGCCTTGGTGGCCAAGTAAAGGTAAATGGCTCCAACTGGGGAGCTCATCTTCTTAATGCCAAGAGGGCTTCAATTCCACTGAGAAGTTGCCCCAGGTGCAGTTCCCTGCAGGATGTCACCTTTGTGTGAGGAAAGCATAGTGGTGAGGTCCCATCTGACACTTTCTATCAGAACTACCTGGTCAGAGCACAGCAGGAGAGTACCCCAGTCTAGAACTGGCCTCTCTCTTGGACACCACTTCCTAACTCTCCAGCTGTGGTTCTTAAATTGTTTGTGTCAAAAACCCAATGCAGATCTGATGACAGCTGCGGAAAAATGCACCACAAATGCTTATACATAAGATTCAAGGGGTTTTGCTTTCACAGAACCTCCCTATCCTGTCCCATTAAGCCCCAAGTTAATAACCCCTGCCCTCTCTGTCTCTCTTCTCCCAACTTGAGTTTCACACTCCCAAATTCTGCACTGGGTGTCATATGTGACAGTGACCGCTAGATGCCGGCAGAGATCATGGCAAGACATTTTACTGTCTGCTCCAGGGTGGAGGGAAACATCTTCACAGGTCAAACTTTCCATATTCCAATGGGTGAAATTAGCATTCAGGACAAACCAGTGACCCCATACCTTCCCCTCACCTCACATACACATCTGTGAGTGAAGGGACTCCACAAACCACTTTCTGCTGGGATACTCTGCCTTTACATCTCCCCCTTCCTTCCAACAGTGTGACGTTACATTTCTTACATTCAATGCAAATAACATCAGATAGGGTAGGCACAGTGGATGTAGCTGTCTTTGGCTGTCTCTGTGTTCTCCATAACTCCAGCCTGTCTACCCATGTGGTAGGTGATTGGAGGTGCAGGTTATCCTTTTACGTCATCATAATTGACAACAACTAGGAATGTAGCTTTGCCTAAGGACATGGGTTATATCTCAGTAGCTGTGTGCTTTGGAGATAGTTACTTAACCTCTCCATAGCCATGAAGTTCCCATTGTAACCTGATGGTTACAATGAAAATTGCAATAGCACATCATGGGTTTATTGTGAGTATGAAATGAATCAACATTTCTTTTTTTTTTTTTTTTTTTTGTAGAGACAGAGTCTCACTTTATGGCCCTTGGTAGAGTGCCGTGGCATCACACAGCTCACAGCAACCTCCAACTCCTGGGCTTCAGCGATTCTCTTGCCTCAGCCTCCCGAGTAGCTGAGACTACAGGTGCCCGCCACAATGCCCAGCTATTTTTTGGTTGCAGTTCAGCCAGGGCCGGGTTTGAACCCACCACCCTCGGTATATGGGGCCGGCGCCTTACCAACTGAGCCACAGGTGCCGCCCTGAATCAACATTTCTAAACATTTATGACAGTGCCTGGCACATATTAAGCCTTCTATACATGTTAGGTTGTCTAATTCGTTATCTTGGACCCTCATAGTAAGGCCTCATGATTATCTATTTTTCTCAAGATTTCATATCTTGAGCTCCTAGTTTTTGACCATGGATTGTGTCCCTGGCCCCATTAACTGTATCTGGCAGTTGATAACTGTTCTGCATTGAGAGAGCCACAATACAGATACTAGATAGTTTCAGAACCCGAGGATGACTCAATTTAAGCAAAGCACCTCCCAGACACATTATAATTAGCTTGGCCAAAGTGAAATTAAAAGAGAAAATTCTGAAAACCTTTCAAGCCAGAAAAGAGTGGTCATCTCTCTTTAAGTTTCTCAATCAAAATAATTTTCAGCCCAGAGTTCTGTATCCTGCTAAAAATAAGCTTCAAAATCTATGGAGAGAGGCGGAGCATGATGATGGACAGGATGGACGTGTAACCCACCTCTCCCAAGCCATCAGGTGAGAGGAAAGGGGGTCTGGACCTTCCCTGTGTGTGGATTATTGGAGTGGACAGACAGCTGGAGACGCCCAGTGAACTGGCGGATTGCTATATATGAGGGGTAATTTAAAACCACAGACTCTGTTATAGAGATTCTTCCCTGCTCGCCGTGCCGGCCAGCAGGCCCCTCCCCTACGGAGGTCAGCAGCTTGTAAATGCTGACAAAACCCAATTGACAAATATTTATTCCTGAACTGAGGGAGGCATCTGAAAGGAGAGCCACTCAAAACCACGGGGAGCTGGGCAAACTGTTGGACAATTGAAGGGAAGGGATCCTGCCCAGGAAACAGACATTTTGAACTACCCAAAAGGGCGGGCACCTTTCCCCCAGGTGTTGGAGGGGGCTGGCGGTTAAGGCTGCGTGGCGAACTGGCGGGTGACATCCAAAAGGGAAACTCTGAACCATAAAACTCAGAATAAGTTCCCCGAATGTTCCAACCACGGGAACCAGCTACAGCTGCTGAAGCTGTGGACCCGGCTTCAGCTGCTAAAGTTGCGAACTCGGCTTCAGCCCTGGGAACCAGCTATAGCAGCTAAAACGCAAACCTGCCAGCGACCGCGTGAACTCAGCACCACTCCCCCCACAGCCCATTGCAGTCGCCAGTTTGCAGGAGAACCTGGGAACAGAGTGGAAAGACTTAAGAAGCGTGGACACCTGCACTGAATGGGAAGGTCGGTTGCAAGTGCTATCTGGAAAAGAACAGCCGAGGTTACACAATTCTTAGGCAACAAACATTTACAGAAATTCCAAAATGGCCATCGGCCATGGAAGGTGGTTACCATGGTAACAGTATAAACTGAAAATCAGGTATAAGCCTCGGAACCACTCACAGCGCCACCTGGTGTCCAGAAAGTATATTGCAGTATGAATATATTCCTACAAAAGTTGATCCCTACAGCAGACATATAGATATATATAGGTATATTTCTACATGCAAGAATCTTTTTGTAGTTGGTGCCTTTTTTTTGTTTTGTTTTTCTTGTTTTTTTGGGGGGTGTTTTGTTTTGGTCTGTTTTTTCCTCACCATTTTCTTGGAGGAGATTTTGATAATTTTTTATTATTACTTTTTATATAGATATATTTTTTATTTCTATGTTTTCTAATTTTAATTTTTTCTTTCTTCTAACATTTCTACTAACACCACTTTTTTCTCTCCTTTTTTTCCTTTCTTTCAATTATTTTATGATTATCACTATTTTTATTGCAGTTGTTCTTATATTGCTGTTGTCGTGGCTGTTGCTTGTATGTCTATGTGTTTCCGTCTGTCTCTATGGGCCCATGTGCCTGGTAACCTTTGTATCTGTTTATTTGTTCATTTGGTCTCAATGAGCTTGGTGTTACAACATGCAACTCTGAGCTCCTAGCACTCCCCTCCACTCTCACTCCGTGATCTGGAGAACTGCCCCCCCAGGAGTCCAGATTCTTGGGTGAACTCTCGAGAGGTGTAGACAGGACCTGGACTGCAGCTGGCCAGTGCTGACTCTGCAGCAAAGGAGCGAGAAAATGATGGTCGGCTAAGAGGGAATCACACTGGAGCGGTGGTGCCCTGAGGTGCAGAGCAACAGCCGTCTTCAGCAATAACAAGGCCCACCCCCAGATATCCCATAGCATCTCCTCCTGTCTTCCTGGGCAACCAATGACGCCGAGCATCTTCTCAGATGGCAACCACCATGAAACAGACCTGGGACTGAAACACAGGCCCCGTGAGTAAAGGGTTTGCCTGAGGCGGCATTGACCTGGGTGCAACACAGGGACTAGAAAACACACCCACAGAACTGGGAAACTCCCAGGGTGGGGCTGATCCAGAGGACTGCTTTACTGAGCCTAAGATGCACCTGGCCCTCAGGGGATCACCAGCCTATAGACAAAGGAGGCCAAGAGGCTACAGCTGACAACAAATTGTGCTGCGAATACAAACCCACAGGACTAAAGACAGGGCCTGAGGCACAGGTTCTGGGAACTCAAATCAGCCTCTCTGCAGAAGAATCTAGCAGGGTCAGAAACAAACTCCCACAGGTTTGTTCCATTCACCCAGTAACATAAACTAAGGGTGCTGCTGGAACTGAGTGAACACCTCCAGCCTCCATCAACTGCCCGAGGTTGACAGGCCACACCACCCCCTGCTGGATAAAGACAGAGAGTAGTGGCCTAGACGAGCAGACACAGACTACCCTGTGACTTAGGCAGGTGCAAACCTCTGGAGTATCTGCTTACTGCAGACAACTGACTGGGTCACAGCCCTGTGGGGCTAGCAGCGACTGGGTGTGACAGAGCTGCAAGGTAGGGAAGGAGGCATCAATCTTCCCAGACTGATCTATTTACTGGGTGGCTCCTCCTGACTCCACAGAGCACTGGGGCAAGCCATATTAGAGCAGTCACCAGACCCCTGTGATCCAGTTCCCAGGGACCTCTTGAACTCTCCCACCCGAGGCCACTCTCCCATATCAAGTTCAGAAATAACATCAACCATACAAAATCTCCCCCCAAAGAAAAGCCCAGGACCAGATGGTTTTACATCAGAATTCTACCAAACCTTTAAAGAGGAATTAGTACCTATATTACTCAACCTGTTCCAAAAGGGAGAAAACGAAGGAAGACTACCCAACACGTTCTATGAAGCAAACATCACCCTGATCCCCAAACCAGGAAAAGACCCAACAAGAAAAGAAAATTATACACCAATATCACTAATGAATATAGATGCAAAAATATTCAACAAGATTGTAACAAACAGAATCCAGCAACATATCAAACAAATCATACATCATCACCAAGTCGGTTTTATCCCAGGGTCTCAAGGCTGGTTCAATATACATAAATCTATAAATATAATTCAGCACATAAACAAATTAAAAAACAAAGACCATATGATTCTCTCAATCAATGCAGAAAAGCTTTCGATAACATCCAACATCCCTTCATGATCAGAACACTTAAGAAAATTGGTTTAGAAGGGACCTTTCTTAAACTGATAGAGGCCATCTACAGCAAACCCACAGCCAATATCATATTGAATGGAGTTAAATTGGAATCATTTCCACTCAGACAAGGCTGCCCATTGTCTCCATTGCTTTTTAACATTGTAATGGAAGTTTTAGCCACCACAATTAGGGAAGAAAAGGTGATCAAGGGTATCCACATAGGGTCAGAAGAGATCAAACTTTCACTCTTCACAGATGATATGATTGTATATCTGGAAAACACTAGGGACTCTACTACAAAACTCTTAGAAGTGATCAAGGAATACAGCAGCATCTCAGGTTACAAAATCAACATTCATAAATTGGTAGCCTTTATATATACCAACAATATTCAAGTTGAAAAAACAATTAAGGACTCTATCCCATTCACAGTAGTGCCAAAGAAGATGAAATATTTGGGAGTTTATCTAACAAAGGACGTGAAAGATCTATATAAAGAGAACTATGAAACTCTAAGAAAAGAGATAGCTGAGACTGTTAACAAATGGTAAAATATACCATGCTCATGGTTGGGAAGAATCAACATTGTTAAAATGTCCATACTACCCAAAGCAATATATAATTTCAACACAATCCCCATTAAAGCTCCACTGTCATACTTTAAAGATCTTGAAAAAACAATACTTCATTTTATATGGAATCAGAAAAAACCTCGAATATCCAAGACATTACTCAAAAATAAAAACAAAGCAGGAGGAATCACACTACCAGACCTCAGACTATACTAAGAATCAATAGTGATCAAAACAGCATGGTACTGGCACAAAAACAGAGAAGTAGATCTGGAGCAGAATAGAGAACCAAGAGATGAATCCAGCTAATTACCGTTATTTAATCTTTGACAGGCCAATTAAAAACATTCAATGGGGAAAAGATTCCCTATTTAACAAATGGTGCTGGATGAACTGGCTGGCAACCTGTAGAAGACTGAAACTGGACCCACACCTTTCACCATTAACCAAGACAGACTCTCACTGGATTAAAGATTTAAACCTAAGACATGAAACTATAAAAATACTAGAAGAGAGTGCAGGGAAAACCCTTGAAGAAATTGGTTTGGGCGAGTTTTTTAAGAGAAGGACCCCCCGGGGAATTGAAGCTGCTTCAAAAACACTCTACTGGGACTTGATCAAACTAAAAAGCTTCTGCACAGCCAGGAACACAGTAAGTAAAGCAAGCAAACAGCCCTCAGAATGGGAAAAGATATTTGCAGGTTATGTCTCCGACAAAGGTTTAATAACCAGAATCCACAGAGAATTCAAACGCATTAGCAAGAAAAGAACAAGGGGTCCCATCCCAGGCTGGGCAAGGGACTTGAAGAGAAACTTCTCTGAAGAAGACAGAGGCACGGCCTTCAGACATATGAAAAAATGCTCATCATCTTTAATCATCAGAGAAATGCAAATCAAAACTACTTTGAGATATCATCTAACTCCAGTGAGACTAACCTATATCACAAAATCCCAAGACCAGAGATGTTGGCACAGATGTGGAGAAAAGGGAACACTTTTGCACTGCTGGTGGGAATGCAAATTAATACATTCTTTTTGGAAAGATATATGGAGAACACTTAGAGATCTAAAAATAGATCTGCCATTCAATCCTGTAATCCCTCTACTGGGAATATACCCAGAAGACCAAAAATCTCATCATAACGAAGATATTTGTATCAGAATATTTATTGCAGCCCTATTCATAATTGCTAAGTCATGCAAAATGCCCAAGTGCCCATCGATCCACGAATGGATTAATCAATTGTGGTATGTGTACACCATGGAATATTATGCAGCCTTAAAGAAAGATGGAGACTTTACCTCTTTCATGTTTACATGGATATAGCTGGAACATAGTCTTCTTAGTAAAGTGTCTCAGGAAAGGAAGGAAAAGTACCCAATGTACTCACCCTTATTGTGAAACTAATGTAGGACCTTCACATGAAAGCTATAACACAATTACAACCTAAGAATAGGGAGAAGGGAGAAAGGGAGAGGAGGGAGGTGGGAGGGAGGCGGGAGGGAGGTGGAGGGAGGGGGATTAATGGGATTACACCTGCGGTGCATCTTACAAGGGTATATGTGAATCTTAGTAAATGTGGAATTTAAGGGTCTTAGCAAAATAACTAAGAAAATCCCAGGAAAGCTATGTTAACTGCTTTAGTGTGATGAAAATGTGTCAAATGGTCTATGAACCAAGTGTATGGTGCCCCATGATCATACTAATGTACACAGCTATGATTTAATAAAAAAATGAATAAAATAAAATAAATAAATAAAAACAAAACAAAACAAAATCTATGGAGAAATCAAATCTACAGGGAGCACAGGATGTCCAGGAAGAAACTTGGGAATTTCTCCACCGTGATGTCTTTAAGTAGAGCTTTCATGCTTTTTGGATTCTCTTCTGCTCTTTCAGGGATCCTTATAATCTTGCTTTTCCGTTTCTAGTTAATCTGGCCAATGGTTTATCAATTTTATTAATCTTTTCAAAAATTCATCTTTTTGTTTCACTGCTTTCTTTCACATGTTTCCACAATTCATGTAGTCCCATATCTCTCTAAGAAATTGCTCTGCTTTTGTTCTCTTGTTTTCTGCCTCTTTGAATTCTTACATTAGTTCAAAAGTCTTGTGTTCTATTTCTGAGATTCTTTCTTCTCCATGTTCTACTCTATTGCTGAGTTTCTCTACTATGTTTTGAAACTCTTTGAATGCCTGCTTCCATTGTTGTGTAAGCTCTGCTACATCTTTCCTAATTATGTCTAGATCCTTGGTGACTTTGTCTTTAATTTCATTGATTTCTTGACACAGTTTTTGTTCTTCTGTTTGAAATTTTTCTCTACCCTATCCTTGATTCTATTCTTCTTATTTGCCATCCATATTCTGAGTTCTATTTTTTGTCATTTCGATAATTTCCCTATGGATGGTATTTTCAGCTGGATCTCTCTTGTAATCTCTTTGGGGAGTTGATCTGTTCTGATTTTTCATATTGCCTGGGATTTTCTGCTGATTCCTCTCCCTGTGTATTTTCAATTTATATATATTTTTATTATACCTTTTTGGCTGGAATGTTAGGTTGTCTCTAAATTGATATTCAGGGATATTCTATTTGGAATCTCTTAGCCACTCCCTGGAAGCAGCTGGGGCCTTGAGGACTGAACCTGAACTGAGTGGCACATCTGTCTGCCAGCAATAGTGTCATTCAACTTGCTCTGGGGAATTTTGGATGTTGAATGGGATATTCTGATATCTGATATTCTGATATTCTGATATATTCTGATATCACTATATTCCCTGAAGCACAGAGTTCTCCATGCCCCTTTTAGGACTTGTCAGTGCCAAGCATCAGTTCCTTGTTCCTCCAGCTGCTCAGCATGTATTAGTGCTATTGGGCTGCTTGTTTTAGGACTGATTGGATGTCTAATCTGAGGGACTCATGTCTACATTTCAGGGGCCTCAGGATGTGGAGCTTGCCCTAACCCTTCCAGGACCTACCAGAGAATAACCATTTCTTGCTACACAATTACTTTGCTTATCAGGGATTTGGGGCTGTTTTGATATGAAAACAGGCTGGCTCTTACTAGTTTCAAGGAGCACTGGAGTTCATGTGCCCTGTCTAGGGCCTGTCAAAGTGGTGAGGAAGCTTGTTCTCATGCTTATCTACTCAGCAGTGTGTTAAGACTGTTTGACAACTAAAACTGGGGGCTACAATCTGATCCATAGGCCCCAGGTTATGGAGCTCATCATTGCCTTCCACCACTGACTGTTTAAATGAGTTGTTACATCCACCCATGCCTCTTCCACATACAGCCTCCCAAAGCTCCTTCTCAGGACTGCACTGTGTGGGAGTCTCTGAAGGCTTGCCGTGTTTTCTCTAAGCTGGATAGGGTGGGGTGGGAGGTTAGGATCTCCAGGAGATGCTCCTAGGATGGGGGAGGCTCCCAGATAGCCATTCAAACTGTTCCAGCCAAAGTGTCACCTCTACCCATAATAGCTTCAAGCTATGGTTTTTGCCAAAGAGTTAGTACCGTCCTCTACAGAATTGAAAAGCTGAGCCTTTCTTTCACCTGTGATTGGGGGAGGGGAATCTGCAGCTTGCTGTACACCTCTCAGGATTCCTCAGGATTTCCCAGAGAGGGGGTCTCCAGAGGCTAGGCCCACCTATCTCTAAGTTGGTAGGTGTAAAGCTGAGGGAAGACCCTCCAAGAGGAACCTGAAGGGCACAAATGCTGACCAAGTCACTCCACAGGGTGGGGAGAGATCTCCTCCTAAAAGGAGGCAGACTCTGCTGAGACCCCACCTCATGAATATTAGTGTAGTTGAGCTAGAGTTTCTTCCTGCAGTGTGGGACATGGTGCTCCCAATTCACTAGGCCTCAAGGTGTAGAGGTCCCTCTGAGTTTCTGTCAGATATGGTAGGGAGGCAGGGCCTGCTTTCCTTCCCTTTTTTGTCCAGCTGGATGTGAATCCCACCAGTTGCCCATGACAGAGAAAGTGTGCTCTGGCCAGGCACAGTGGCTCATGCATTTAATTTAAGCACTCCGGGAGGCTGAAGGAGGTGGATTGCTTGAGCTCATGAGTTCCAGACCAACCTGAGCAAGAGTGAGACCCCATATCTACTAAAAATAGAAAAAAATAGCCAGACATGATGGTATGCACCTTTACTCCAAGGTACTGAGGAAACTGAGGCAAAAGGATCACTTGAGTGTATGGAGATTGAGGTTGCTGTGAGCTATGATGCCATGATACTCTAGCCTGGGGAAAGAGTAAGACTCTGTCAGAAAGAAAGAAAGAGAGAGAGAGAGAGAGAGAGAGAGAGAGAGAGAGAGAGAGAGAGAGAGAGAGAAAGAAAGAAAGAGAGAGAGAGAGAGAGAGAGAGAGAGAGAGAGAGAGAGAGAGAAAGAAAGAAAGAAAGAAAGAAAGAAAGAAAGAAAGAAAGAAAGAGAGAGAGAGAGAGAGAGAGAGAGAAAGAAAGAAGGGAGAGAGGGAGGGAGGGAAGGAAGGAAGGAAGGAAGGAAGGAAGGAGAGAGAGAGAGAGAGAGAGAGAGAGAGAGAGAGAGAGAGAGAGAAAGAAAGAAAGAAAGAGAGAGAGAGAGAGAGAGAAAGAAAGAAAGAAGGGAGAGAGGGAGGGAGGGAGGGAAGGAAGGAAGGAAGGAAGGAAGGAAGGAAGGAAGAAAGAAAGAAAGAAAGAAAGAAAGAAAGAAAGAAAGAAAGAAAGAAAGAAAGAAAGAAAAGAAAGAAAGAAAGAAAGAAAGAAAGAAAGAGAGAAGCCTCTAACTGTTGCTTCTATGGTCAAAATGGGGGTTGGGTAAGGTCCAAAGTTCCTTAGCTTCTCTGATGCCTGGGGGTGGGGCAGCCTTTCCAGGCTGTCTGAACCTGTGCAGAGGGAATCAAGCCTTAGCACAGGAAATCTGTCTAGTGACCAAAGAAAAAGGGGGGATGAGCTGAGACCACAAGGTGGTTGGAGCCAAAAGTGCTCTATTCTGTCAGGCATCAGGGAGACCCAGATGAGGATATGCCAAGTGCAAGAAAACTGGATCTTCAGTCCTTCATGGCTCTCTCATGAGGTGGGAAATCCTGTGGTTCACTGCTTATGGAGAACCCCACTCATGGGGAAAAAGGTCCCCCTTACCCTCCTATTCTGCTCTGGGTTCCTCCAAGTGTAGTCTGTTCTGTAACTGTCTTCTTTTCTCTCCCTTCTTTCTTGTCTTCATCTTTGCAGTTTTTCACAGTGGGGTTGTTGAATACCTTAATTTCTTCTTCCTGTGATCTCTCCCCCTCCAATTTAAACTGCTCTGAGTTCACTTCAGTCAAATTTTCCTCTTTCTGGATGGAATCTTCTGATAAAAGATGCTTCTACTCAGCCATCTTGCTCTTCTCAATATATATATTTTTTATTGTTGGGGATTCATTGAGGGTACAATAAGCCAGGTTACACTGATTGCATTTGTTAGGTAAAATCCCTCTTGCAATCATGTCTTGCCCCCAGAAGGTGTGGCATGCACCAAGGACCCACCCCCTCTCTCCTTCCCTCTCTCTGTTTTTCCTCCCCCCATGACCTTAATTGTCATTAATTGTCCTCAAATCAAAATTGAGTACATAGGATTCATGCTTCTCCATTCTAGTGATGCTTTACTAAGAATAATGTCTTCCACTTCCATCCAGGTTAATACGAAGGATGTAAAGTCTCCATTTTTTTTAATAGCTGAATAGTATTCCATGCTATAAATATAACACAGCTTGTTAATCCATTCCTGGGTTGGTGGGCATTTAGGCTGTTTCCGCATTTTGGCGATTGTAAATTGAGCTGCAATAAACAGTCTAGTACAAGTGTCCTTATGATAAAAGGATTTTTTTCCTTCTGGGTAGATGCCCAGTAATGGGATTGCAGGATCAAATGGGAGGTCTAGCTTGAGTGCTTTGAGGTTTCTCCATACTTCCTTCCAGAAAGGTTGTACTAGCTTGCAGTCCCACCAGCAGTGTAAAAGTGTTCCCTTCTTTCCACATCCACGCCAGCATCTGCAGTTTTGAGATTTTGTGATGTGGGCCATTCTCACTGTGGTTAGATGGTATCTCAGGGTGGTTTTGATTTGCATTTCTCTAATATATAGGGATGATGAACATTTTTTCATATGTTTGTTAGCCATTCATCTATCTTCTTTAGAGAAGGTTCTATTCATGTCTCTTGCCCATTGATATATGGGATTGTTGGTTTTTTCCTGTGGATTAATTTGAGTTCTCTATAGATCCTAGTTATCAAGCTTTTGTCTGATTAAAAATATGCAAATATCCTTTCCCATTGTGTAGGTTGTCTCTTTGCTTTGGTTGTTGTCTCCTTGGCTGTACAGAAGCTTTTCAGTTTAATGAAGTCCCATTTGTTTATTTTTGTTGTCGTTGCAATTGCCCTGGCAGTCTTCTTCATGAAGTCGTTCCCCAAGCCAATATCTTCCAGTGTTTTTCCTATGCTTTCTTTGAGGATTTTTATTGTTTCATGCCTTAAATTTAAGTCCTTTATCCATCTTGAATCAATTTATGTGAGTGGGGAAAGGTGTGGGTCCAGTTTCAGTCTTTTACATGTGGATATCCAGTTCTCCCAACACAATTTATTGCATAGGGAGTCTTTCCCCCAAGGTATGTTCTTGTTTGGTTTATCGAAGATTAGGTGGTTGTAAGATGTTAGTTTCATTTCTTGCTTTTCTATTTGATTCCAAGTGTCTATGTCTCTATTTTTGTGCCAGTACCATGCTGTCTTGACCACTATGGCTTTGTAGTACAGACTAAAATCTGGTATACTGATGCCCCCAGCTTTATTTTTATTACTAAGAACTGCCTTAGCTTATACAGGTTTTTTTCTGGTTCCATACAAAATGCAGAATCATTTTTTCCAAATCTCGAAAGTATGATGTTGGTATTTTGATAGGAATGGCATTGAATAGGTAGATTGCTTTGGGAAGTATAGACATTTTAACAATGTTGATTCTTCCCATCCATGAGCATGGTGTGTTCTTCAATTTGTTAAAATCCTCTGCTATTTCCTTTCTGAGGATTTCATAATTTTCTTTATAGAGGTCCTTCACCTCCTTAGTTAGGTATATTCCTAAGTATTTCATTTTCTTTGAAACTATGGTGAAGGGAGTTGCGTCCTTAATTAGCTTCTCATCTTGACTGTTATTGGCGTATACAAAGGCTACTGACTTGTGGACATTGATTTTATATCCTGAAATATTACTGTATTTTTTGATGACTTCTAGGAGTCTTGTGTTTGAGTCTTTGGGATTCTCTAAGTGTAAGATCATGTCATCAGCAAAGAGGGAGAGTTTGACCTCCTCTGCTCCCATTTGGATTTCATTTATTTCCTTGTCTTGCCTAATTGTATTGGCTAGAACTTCCAGGACTATGTTGAATAGTAAAGGTGACAGAGGACAACCTTGTCTGGTTCCAGTTCTAAGAGGAAAAGCTTTCAGTTTTACTCCATTTAGTAAAATATTAGCTGTGGGTTTGTCATAGATAGCTTCAATCAGTTTTAGAAATGTGCCACCTATGCCTATACTCTTCAGTGTTCTAATTAGAAAAGGATGCTGGATTTTATCAAATGCTTTTTCTGCATCTATTGAGAGGATCATATGATCTTTATTTTTGCCTCTGTTAATATGGTGGATAACGTTTATGAACTTGCCTATGTTAAACCAGCCTTGCATCCCTGGGATGAAACCTACTTGTTCATGATGTATGACTTTTTTAATGATTATCTGTAATCTATTGGCTAGGATTTTGTTGAGAATTTTTGCTTCTATATTCATGAGTGAGATTGGTCTGAAATTCTCTTTTTTGGTTGGATCTTTTCCTGGTTTTGGTATCAGGGTGATGTTTGTTTCATAGAATGTGTTGGGGAAGATTCCTTCTTCCTCGATTTTTTGGAATAATTTCTGCAATACAATAACAAGCTCTTCCTTGAAGGTTTGATAGAATTCTGGTGTGAAGCCATCTGGACCAGGGCATTTTTTGGCTGGAAGATTTTTTATTGTTTCTTTAATCTCAGTGCTTGAAATTGGTCTGTTCAGGAGCTCTATTTCTTCCTGGCTAAGTCTAGGGAGAGGGTATGATTCCAAATATTGATCCATTTCCTTCACATTGTCAAATTTCTGGGCATAGAGTTTCTGGTAGTATTCAGAGATGATCTCTTGTATCTCTGTAGGATCAGTTATTATTTCCCCTTTATCATTTCTGATTGAGGTTACTAGAGATTTTACTTTTCTATTTCTCATTAGTCTGGTCAATTGTTTATCTATTTTATTAATTTTTTTCAAAAACCCAACTCCTTGTTTTATTAATTTTCAGAATGATTCTTTTGTTTTCAATTTCATTGATCTCTGATTTGATTTTGGAGATTTCTTTTTTCTACTGACATTAGCCTTTGATTGCTCTTTTTTTTCCAACTTCATAAGATGGCTTGTAAGTTTGTTGATGCACTCTCTTTCTGTTTTTTGAATGTAGGCATCTAAAGCAATAAATTTTCCTCTCAAAACTGCTTTTGCAGTATCCCACAGGTTTTGGTAGCTTGTGTCTTCATTGTTATGCTGAAGGAAGTTAATGATTTCCTGTTTTATTTCTTCCTGCACCCATCTGTTATTCAACAGAAGATTGTTTAATTTCCATGCCTTTGGGTGGGGTCGAACGTTTTTGTTAGAGTTGAGTTCCACCTTTAGTGCTTTATGGTCTCAGAAGATACAAGGTAAAATTTCAATTCTTTTGATTCTGTTGATATTTGTTTTGTGTCCCAGGATATGATCAATTTTGGAGAATGTTCCATGGGGTGATGAGAAGAATGTATATTCTTTATCTTTGGGGTGGAGTGTTCTATATGCGTCTATCAAGCACAGTTGTTCTAGGGTCTCATTTAAATCTCTTATATCTTTAATTTCTGTTTAGAGGATCTGTCCAGCTCTGTAAGAGGAGTGTTAAAGTCCCCTGTTATTATGGTATTATCGGATATCATATTGCTCAGACTGAGTAAGGTGTGTTTCAAGTATCTGGGAGCATTTAAATTGGGTGCATAAATATTTAGAATTGAAATGTCTTCTTGTTGTATTTTTCCTTGACCAATATAAAGTGACCATCTTTGTCTTTTTTGACTTTAGTTGCTTTAAATCCACATATATCTGAAAATAAGATCGCAACTCCTCTTTTCTTCTAAATTCCATTTGCCTAAGAAATTGTCTTCCAACCCTGACTCGAAGTTTTAATTTGTCTTTTGAAGCCAGGTGTGTTTCTTGCAGACAGCAAATGGATGGCTTGTGTTTTTTAATCCAGTCAGAATATTTTGACTTGACCAATATAAAATGACCATCTTTGTCTTTTTTGACTTTAGTTGCTTTAAATCCACATATATCTGAAAATAAGATTGCAACTCCTCTTTTCTTCTGAATTCCATTTGCCTGAAAAATTTTCTTCCAACCCTTGACTCGGAGTTTTAATTTGTCTTTTGAAGCCAGGTGTGTTTCTTGCAGACAGCAAATGGATGGCTTGTGTTTTTTAATCCAGTCAGAATATTTTTTCTTCGTTCCTTTTTGTGGTTGATGAATGGATAAACAACAGGTGGTATGTAATCCTTGTCTTTTTGAGGTAAATGAATAGGTAGGGCAAAGCTAATATTCCTGGATTGATCAATATTCCCTATACCTACAATATATCCCTTCTCTTTCAGGAGCAGGGCCATATGTTTTTTTCAATCTTTCTCTTTTCAGTTTGGAGTCTTTTGTGCGTGTGTATGTGTTTTCCAAAAATTTATTAACTTAATATCTGATATCATTCACTGTTATTCAAATGAAAAAGAGAAAAGGAAAGGTTTCATTTCCATACCTCCAAGACCTAAAAATCACAGATTGCAGAGTTTTACACTCTGTTCAGTAACCTTATTGAGTACTTATTTCCAGAAATTTTTCTTTCATATTTAGCTCTTTTATGCAATTTACCTCCTGGGCAATAGCCCTGCTCTATCTTCCTTTCTCCAGTCACCATGTCTAAGTTCCCTGGTTTGGAACATCAAATGAACCTACTACTAAGTAAAACCAGGCTGAAATCTGAGGGATACCAAGAAATACAGATTCAACTGGGCTTTCTAAACTTGATGCTTCTCCCCTGTGCTAGTGTATCCACCTGTTTCCTCAGATCAGAATATCTCCATATTGGTGATTCATGAGTCATGTTTAGTTCACTGATGACCACCTACAGCTAGTATTTATTTTTCTCCTTAGCATCTTAATATTCTTGGACTTCTTTCTACTTTGGAGTCTTTCTTTTGTTCTCACACAGTTGTGATTTGGTAGCTGAATTTCTCACTTTCATCCCAATTGCTTAGCATTGTCACTGGGGAGATATGATAGGGACTTTTATCTACCCTGTGGTCCAAGTTCTGAGATGATCTAAACTCCTTGAAATAAGTCACTTTCTCAGCCCAGTTACAGTCCAGAGATCTGTCTTTATAAGAAGATAATTGACTGTTTAGTTACTGCTTGTGTAGTCTGTGTACCCATTCAGTCCTGGGTCAGAGTCTTGAGTGGAAGCCAGTCCTTCCCTTAGAGAGCATTTGCTTTTCTTTCCTCCCCTCTCTCCTTTATCAAGTTTCTTTTCTCCTGTCACCCACCTGTAAAAGTGAGTTGCTCTTCATTTCTGGGGTTGGGTGTCATGCACAATGACCACAAGATGCTGATAGAGAGCTGGGCTGGAATTCTCCCCTTTGACTTAAGATGCTGATGGCAACCATTTCGTCTAACTCAGTTTTCTTCATCCCACTATACTATACATAAGAAGCTCTTTCTAATTTGTGGTCCTATGCTGAGATCTCTCTTTGAGTGGCAGAGTTCATTGAAGAATTCAAGCTACAATAGGGAAAATCTGAACTCTTTACAAATGAGCAGCTCCTACATCCCAAACCTCATTTTTTCCTTTACAGGGACAAATGGGAGAATAGAGCCCCTTACAATGTGCGATGTAAGACCTCTGAGCACATTGAGTTACTTTTCTTTTCGACAATCTTGTCTCCTGTAGGCAAAGCCTTAAAACATGACCTCATGGTCTTTAGATCTCATCATACTTAATTAGGTTTCCTATGTTGGACCCATGGTCCTACCCATACTCATACCCAATTGTGGAGAATAAGCTTGCCCACGGCTTACAATAGGTTCTTATGTGGTTATGAGAAAAGAAGAATAGCTCAGAGCAGTCTGAGCTATGTGAAGTCTGCAAAATTTATCAGGTCTGGAGAGACATTAATATGGGACTTTAGTCACCATCAACACCAACACACACTCATGCCTGGAGACAATTATTTAAGAGCATTTTATTCTTAACTAGCTGTCTCACCCACTATCTTTGTGTTTCTGGAACTTATGATACAAAGATCAGTGTCTAGCCAATTAATAGCTTATGTTATTTTAATATAAATTCTTGGTAAACAACCTTGAAACTACCTCTTCTTTTTCTTTAAAAACCTACTTATAACTGATCCTAACTGAACTGTATATCCAGGGAAACATGAATCCATGCTTCTGGGTTATAATCCTCCAGAATGGCCCAAATAAACCCTCTACTTCTATTAATTTTGCCTCAACTTCTTCCTTTTAGATCGGCAGTTCAAATGTCACATACTGCCATGTTTTCAAGGGCAAGGTCTATATATCTGTCTTATTTTACTTATACATTCTTTCAGTATTTCTGAGGGCCTACTACTTGCCAAGCACGGTGTTAATTTATGTATATATGATGGTGAGTTAAAATAGCATCCTCATCCACATGGAGTTTATTTTCTTTCCATCTGTGTTAGTCATAATCCCTAGAACACATTAGCAGTTTAGTTAATGTTTCCATGACCTTTTATTTATATGAAAGGTAGTGATTTTGAGATGTCACAGTCACAGTTTTTAAGATTTAACAATATCCTCCCCTTTTTTGAGACAGTATCTCACTCTATCACCCTGGCCAAAGTACAGTGGCATCATCATAGCTCATTGTAACTCCAAACTCCTGGGTTCAAGTGATCCTTCTGGCTCAGTTTCTTCAGTAGCTGGGACTATAGATGCCCACCTAATTCTTTTTTGAGTTCTTAGAGAATTTTATTAATTTAGTTTCATGAGCTCATCACTCTCTTGAAATTGACATATCTAGATTTTTATATTTTGGGTTAATATAAGGGTACATCGGATTAGTTTACATTACTTGTGTATGTAGGGTAAAATCCAAAGTCTGAGTTGTAGTTGAGTCCTTCACCTAGGAAGTGTGCCATATACCCCTACATTGTAAATGATAGAGAAGAACTTACCAAAGCCCCTCCCCTTTTATTGAATTTAACTGTGTTTTTCTTTCAAGTGGGCATATAGTTATTGGTCTAGTATTTTCAGATCAGTGTTAAATACATGAGATGCTTGCTTTTCTATCCTTGAGACACTTTACTTAGGAGAATGTTCTCTAAATTCATCTAGGTATATACAAAAGATATAAAGTCTCCATGTTTTTTGTGGCTGCATAGTATTCCATGTTATAAATATAAATACAGTTTATTTATTCACAGGTTGATGGGCATTTGGGTTGTTTCCACATTTTTGCAATTGTGAATTGAGCTGCTATAAACATTTGAGTGCAAACGTTCTTATGGTAGAATTATTTTTTTTGCTTCTGGGTAGATACCTAGTAATGGGATTGCAGGATCAAATGGGAAGTTTGCTTTTATTTGTTTGAGTATTTTCTCCATATTGCCTTTTTTTTTTTCAATGTACTCAATTTATTATGAAGCCAATAGATGATTGATCCATACCGCTTTCTAAAAACACTGTACTAATTTGCAGTCCCACCAACAGTGCATAACTGTACCCCTCTCTGAACACCCATGCCAGCATCTGCAGCTTTGGGACCTTGTGATGTAGGCTATTCTCATTGGTGTTAAGTGATGTCTCAAAATGATTTTGATTTACATTTCTCTGATTATTAGGGGACGATGAACATTTTTTTCATGTGTTTTTTAAATTGCCATGTGTCAGTCTTTTTGATGCCCTGCTAATTCTCTTCTTAATAGAGACAGGGTATTGCTCTTCCTCAGTCTAATCTTGAACTCCTGACCTCAGATGATCCTCCAAACTTGGCCTCTCACAATGCTAGGATTACAGGTGTAAGCTGCTGTGCCTGGCCTACAACAATGCTTTGATTCTAGCTAATTCTATTAAGTTGTCAGAGTGTCAAAATACATTAATAAAACTTTCAGTGAGCATCAAAGATTTAAGTTACAAGACTTATGTTTAATAGATTTAAATGTTAGTAAGTCCTTTAAGAGGATTACCAAGGACAATTTCAAAAGATTATGATCTAGGGTTTTTGAGGGAGGTGAAGGATCCTTTAACATCAAAGGTAAGGACTTTTGCAATGCTTCGTACTATTATTTTTAACACACTGGAGGACCAATACATTGACCAGAGAAGCTTCCAACTTTACTTTAAATTAGATGGCTTGTTTAACCTTGTTTTCTGTTAGAATGGCTGTACTCTAATAAAATACAACTTTTGATCTATAAAATTCTCCCTAAGCCTGGTCATCTTCCTAAAAAATTTCACAGTTGTAGGTAAAATTTACCTAACCTGTGGAATATAAGAGTGAAAAAATATATCTCCTTATCACAGAGAGATCACCAGATGAGCCAATGCATACACTGAGAAAAAGCATAGAATTTTGTATAAAAATATTTTAGTTCAAGCCTTGCTTTTACTTACTAAATGTGTGACTAAGCTAAGATTAAATATTATACCAAAAATATAGGTAGGACCAAATGAGATAATTCATGGGAAAGTGTTTTGTAAAATAACAAAGTTAGGTTTAAGATCTGTCATTCTCAAGAATTGTATCACATTAATTGATTACTTAATTAATTTAGTAAATATTTATCAGGTATCTGCTCTGCATAAGATCCTGTGCTGTATGCTAGGCATACAGTAATGATTTTAAAATTTTCAACTCCAGGAACTCAATCTACTGGAGAGGCACACATATGAACAAAAAGGGGACTCAAGCATGGTTGGTGCTCCATAAAAGAAATATTGGCCAGACAGAATAGTATAATGACAAGACAGGAGAGTATGATTTGGAACAGAATAGATGCTCATGTAAATGCAGGCAGTCTTCAACTTACTATGATTTGACTTAAGATTTTTTGATTTTTCTGTGGTCTGAAAGCAATGCATACACATTCAGCAGAAACCCTACTTCAGTTTTGAATTTTGATCTTTCCCCAGGCTAGCAGTAGGTGGTCTGAGACTCTCTTGTGATGCTGGGTAGCGTGAGTGAGCCACATTTCCAAGGCATTGATGTAATCATGAGGGTAAATAACCCATGCTCTTACATGACATATCCAACTTTATTAAAAATAGGCTTTGTATTAGATGATTTTCCTAGATGTGTAGGCTAATGTCAGTGTTCTGAGCACATTTAATGTAGGCTAGGCTAAGCTATGATGTTCAGAAGGTTAGGTGTATACTATACTACAAATCAATAGTGATCAAAACAGCATGGTATTGGCACAAAAACAGAGAGGTAGATGTCTGGAATAGAATAGAGAATCAAGAGATGAATCCAGCTACTTACCGTTATTTAATCTTTGACAAGCCAATTAAAAACATTCAGTGGGGAAAAGATTCCCTATTTAACAAATGGTGCTGGGTGAACTGGCTGGCAACCTGTAAAAGACTGAAAGTGGACCCACACCTTTCACCATTAACTAAGATAGACTCTCACTGGATTAAAGATTTAAACTTAAGATATGAAACTATAAAAATACTAGAGGAGAGTGCAGGGAAAACCCTTGAAGAAATCGGGATGGGCAAGTATTTTATGAGGAGGACCCCCCGGGCAATTGAAGCAGCTTCAAAAATACACTACTGGGACTTGATCAAACTAAAAAGCTTCTGCACAGCCACGAACACAGTAAGTAAAGCAAGCAAACAGCCCTCTGAAGGGGAGAAGATATTTGCAGGTTATGTCTCCAACAAAGGTTTAATAACCAGAATCCACAGAGAACTCAAACGCATTAGCAAGAATAGAACAAGGGATCCCATCACAGGCTGGGCAAGGGATTTGAAGAGAAACTTCTCTGAAGAAGACAGGCGCGCGGCCTTCAGACATATGAAAAAATGCTCATCATCTTTAATCATCAGAGAAATGCAAATCAAAACTACTTTGAGATATCATCTAACTCCAGTGAGACTAGCCTATATCACAAAATCCCAAGACCAGAGATGTTGGCGCGGATGTGGAGAAAAGGGAACACTTTTGCACTGCTGGTGGGAATGCAAATTAATACATTCCTTTTGGAAAGAGATATGGAGAACACTTAGAGATCTAAAAATAGATCTGCCATTCAATGCTGTAATTCCTCTACTGGGCATATACCCAGAAGACCAAAAATCACGTCATAACAAAGGTATTTGTACCAGAATGTTCATTGCAGCCCAATTCATAATTGCTAAGTCATGGAAGAAGCCCAGGTGCCCATCGATCCACGAATGGATTAATAAATTGTAGTATATGTACACCATGGAATATTATGCAGCCTTAAAGAAAGATGGAGACTTTACCTCTTTCATGTTTACATGGATGGAGCTGGAACATATTCTTCTTAGTAAAATATCTCAAGAATGGAAGAGAAAGTACCCAATGTACTCAGCCCTACTATGAGACTAATTTAGGGTTTTCACATGAAAGCTATAACCCAGTTACAACCTAAGAATAGGGGGAACGGGGAAAGGGAGGGGAGGGAGGGGGGAGGTGGGTAGAGGGAAGGGGATTGGTGGGATTACACCAGCGGTGCATCTTACAATGGTATATGTGAAACTTGGTAAACGGTCTGTGAAGCTAGTGAATGATGCCCCATGATCATATCAATGTACACAGCTATGATTTAATAAAAAAATAAAAAAAATATGTATAGTGACAGAGAGCGGATGTGTAGCTAGAGGATGGGAAGGGGAGGGGCAGGAAGGAGAAATTACAAAGGGGCATGAGGAGACTTTGGGCAGTGATGGCCATTTTCATTGTCTTGATTGTGGACTTTAATATGTGCATGTTAGTCTTATTTCAATAAAGGTATAAAACAAAAGGAAAAAAATATAAAAAAAATAAAAAATAAATGCATTTTGATTTACCATATTTTCAATGTATGGTGGTAATTTGAGGAGCATCTGTACTGGACTACCTCTGTGACCTAAGTCCTCTATTTCTGTTTCCTTATTTGTGAAATGGAGATAATAATGGTACCTAGTTTATGGAGTTGTTATGATGACTAAGTGTATGCATTACATGCAAAGTGCCCAAGACAGCACCTGGCATGGAATGAGGACTGTTGTATAAGTGTTAGCTAAATTTTTGTCTTACATTATCCATTTAGAAGCAGTGTTATGTACATCTTCACAGAGGATATGACTCATGAGCTTCCTTTTGATTGATGAGTAGTTTTTTTGTTTGTTTTCCTGAGCATGAAGGATGCAATGCTGTGAGCAGAGAAAGGTGAATTTGGGAGGATCATGAGAAGATGTGTAGAAGAAAGCATACAACATCCTGAAAGCAGATCACTGTAGCTAAAGAGAACCACATAAGGAGGTGAACCACAATAGGAGTGGTTGTAGAGACAGCAGGAACTACAACATGGAGGCCATTGTTTATCATGCTTCAATGTTTAGATTTTGCTTGGTAGGTGACACAGGCAGATCTAGATGTTGAATAAGCAGGATGTGTCTAGGAATAGCCTTCAGGTTTATGATCTGTGAAACTAGAATATGGTGTTGATGGCCGAGAGACATGGCATATCTTAGGCTGACTTCTCTAGAAAACAGAGATTGAAGCTAAACTTTGTGCTGAAGGTATTGAAGACTGTAGTTACAGAGCAGTTAAAGTGAATAGGAAAAGGAAAATGAGGCAAGGGAGGAGAGACAACAAATACAACATGGCACATTACAGAGAGTTCTGAAGCTTCATGAGGAAATACAGCTGATTGCTTGGTCACATTGGATATGTCTAAATGAACAGTATGAAATAACTACATATTGGTTCGGTTGATTAACTCCTTTGAACTTATAGGTCTGTTATTTCACTCTTTCAAATAATTCCCAGAAAGTCAGATCCCACAGCCCATCTAATGGCATTTCATTTAAAGCTGGAAGAAATGAAAAAGCCAGAGTTTTCAGGAGTCTGATATGGTCAGATCTTACGCTGAAGCTTCATAAAGGAGGCTCTACTAGAACTGAGAAGCCCAGGGGAGACTAAGACGGTGATATTAGGAGACAGAGTAATAGTGGTGCCAGCCAGGCATGTTGTTCAAGCAAGTGTGCAGGGACTTACATAAACTGAAGAAAGGTATAAATTGAGGCTGATGAAATCTACTTTTTGGAGCATCCATTCTTGTGAGAATGACATGTATCTGTGTCTTTTCTGAATGAGAAAGCAGTCCTTCAAATTGATGGCCAGTTACATTTCCTTAAAGGGCCTATCAAGGGTTATCAGGCCAAGATACACTATATACCTGCCACTATGTCTGGTCTCAGAGCCATAATTTATATTAATCATCTTCATCTGTAACAGCAGTTCTCAACCTTTGGGTCACGACCCCTTTGGAGGTCGAATGACCCTTTCACAAGGGTCGCCTACATACATCTTGCATATCAGATATTTACATTACATTTCATAACAGTAGCAAAATTACAGTTATGAAGTAGCAATGAAAATAATTTTGTGGTTGGGGGTCACTACAACATGAGGAGCTGTATTAAAGGGTTGCAACATTAGGAAGGTTGAGAACCACTGATCTATAACCATACGTTTTATGCTTTCCTCACAACAAGCTAGCAAATTGGCTTATTTAGGTTATTTATCTGGTGGGATGACCCAGAACTTCATCCTGAAGGGATTTGAGGAGTCAATTGCTTTCTCTTTCTGGTCCATGGTTGGCACAATTGAATATTAACTATTATCACTGGTAACAGATGCACTATGAGACACATCAGTAGATCCCTGACTTTCTTTTTCTTTTTTTTAAGAGTTGAGTGAAAGGTTTATTATTAGTACAGTCAATACCACAGAACAGCATGTACAGCACAACCAGCAACACTACTGCAAAGGGTGGGTAAGACTTAACTGAGCTTCCTGGCTTCAACTGAGGGTAAGGCAGGAAGGAGCAGGGGAGCGGAGGAAATATAGTGACCAGACTAAGTATAACTGTGTTTTGGAGCTGGGACATAGGACTGTTCCTTACTCCCCTCCAACTGTATCCCTCCACTCCAATCTCAGTGGAGCCATGACTCAACTGCTCATGCCTACAGCAAGCTGACCTGGAGAAAAAGTCTAAAAAGAAGAGAAGCCATTATATGGTAGTGAGGAGACTTTCTTTCTCCAACCCTAATCCCATCTGCATATTAAAATGATCACATCTACTATCCCACTGCTTCTCAGTCTGCCAGTCACCCTAGAATCAAGGGATGCCCCAGGTAGCCTGGAATGGAGCTGAAGTCCTAGAGGGGCATGGATGAGGCCCGGCAAAGCCTGTTCTTAGAGATACAGAAATATAATTTCTATCTCATTTGTCTGGTGAACCCAGCTAGATAGCTCCAAGGAAACTTAAGGGTGTGTGTGTGCTGGGGGGAGGAGGAGTACCTTCAAAATTAATACTCTAACTCCAGAGTTTTATGATGAAACCCTGGAAAGGCTAGGAACAAACTTTCCAAAGGGTACAAGCATTAATACAACTATCACATCCATCAAGGCAGTAGACGAAGCTCCTCATTTCAGATGGAGTTTTGGAAGGTTGGGAGAGACATCATGATAACTTCAGCTAAGGACTCCCTTGGCTCTTCCTATATTAAAGCCAAAGGTTGTGCCAAAAAGGGAAAGTATAAAACAGACTCCATCACTGCCCCACCCTATCCAGAATCCCCACAATAGGAACAGCAAAAGTAAAGTTTTCAGCTTTGTTGATTTTTTTTCTTTCTTTTTCTTTTCTTTTCTTTTTTTTTTTTTTTCAGTTTTTGGCCAGGGCTGGGATTGAACCCACCACCTCTGGCATATGGGGCCGGTGCCCTACTCCATTGAGCCACAGGCACCACCCTTTCTTTATTCCTTTCTTAAAAAAGTAAATAAATTAAATTGCCAATGTGGTTGGGCTAGAAAGTGGGGTAACCATAATCAGGCCATTCTAAAAAAAAAAAAAATAGTGAAGAGAGGGTGGGGCTTGTGAAATATAAACAAATAATGGCCAAGGGAAATGATCAAAATGACCAATTACACTCACACGATAGAGAGCAGTCTGTGGAACTATGGTGGCCTGTGCCACAGGAGGTAGGACCTATGCCATTTCAGCAAAAGCCAGACAGCAGCTTCTTGCTGAACACAGAAACCCAGAGAGACTAACCCATAATCCCAACCCTGCTATTCCCTAATTATGAAAAGTGTAGGAAAGAAGAAATTTGGAAATTTTTGGTATTCCAACCTGTAGACCCACAGGCCCTGAGGGATCCTGCACCTTTAAGGTGGGCTGAACAGGGATATTACTTGGCACAGAGATCCAGTCTTCTCCTAAGGGTCATCAGTGATGGCCAGTCATGGGCCTCACTATTTCTAGGGTGTTGGCTCTACCCTTACCTTTCTTCAGGATGTCTGCTCCTCAGAGCTGCCCTCTAAATGTTGTTTGGGGTCCACAGGCCTGCCTACTCTGTTCCCTGGTTTTGGAGAAGAGGGACTGATTAGACTTTTCACTCCACCCTGATCCTCTAGGGAAAACAATCTCTTTGTGATTTCTGAAAATATCTAGAACAGGAGACCCTAGGCAGGAATACAGGTGGAAATTTCCCCAGACTGAGAATTTCAGACATTTTAGGGCAACAAATATGGCAAAAGGATGAATTCTAGGTTTCCCACCTGCAAGGCTGAGCAGAGTATCCCAGGCGCCTTCAGTGCTAGAAGAGCCGGGGATGTATGGTTCAAATGTAAGTCACAGTATTAAGGACAGTGGGGGAGGACTCAGGATCCAGCTGCTGGAGCAATGGGATTTTCTTTTTTTCTATTGCTTCCTGATAGTCCATTGAGTTCTCCTATATCTCCTCCACACCATGTGCAAATATTATGACAAGCCCTGGTTCTTGCACCATGTCAACCCCCATGTGCTGGTTTTCACAGGCCATCACTACAATAGCCTGCTTGCCAGGGATGCGCTTGGCCACGTAGTTGTCATAGTAGCCCCGATTCATCTGTCTTGTCTCTAGTGTGGCCAGACCAGGGGCCAGCTACTCTCATGGGCATTTTCAATCATCTGGTTGACAATAAAGGCAGGGCAGCCACTCTCCACTAGGGAGTGCTTGATTGTGGACTGGAGCACAGCATCTGGGGTTGAGATCATCCCTCCCCAGCGGGTCACTCTTGCTGGCTGAAGGGAGTTCACCCACTGTAGGATCTCATTGTGTTTAATTGTTTCCTCCAGGTTCTGAAGGTCGGGAATGACATTGCAGATTGCACTAATGTATGACTTTAGCAGCTGGATCTCTCCCTTCTGCTCTGCCAGCTGTTGTTTGTATTTCTCTGACGTCTTCTCCAGTTTGCCGATGCGTGTCTGCTGCTGCTGTACCACTGAACGCAGGTGCTTAACGCAGTTGTGGTTTGGTAGCTCATCTTTGGGCATCTCCAGGCCGCAGCCCTGTTCACAGGTCACAGGCCGCTTCGGGTTATGCTCACAGTTGCTGAGGTGAGACCTGAGGTTGTCAAGCCGAACAACGGCACTGCAGCCAAACGCAGCGTTGTCACAGGCAATTTGCAGCTTTGACAAGATGTTCTGCATGGTCTGAGGTACTGGGCGGAGGTGGGCAACCGTCGCGACGCTACGGTCCACTGGACACGTGCGTCGTTCAGAGAACCACTGGGTGATACAGGAGTTGCAGAAAACATGCTTGCAATGGGCTACCTGTACTGGCTCCTCTAAGACTCCACTGCAAATAGGGCAGATAAGGTCTTCATCAACATCCCCCTGGAAACGGGTTACATCATACCCCATTTCTCATCACTAAAACCTAGCTACTTCCAAATGCTGGGGGGAGGGCCTGTTCACAAGACTCCAACCCCCTGATGCTTCCACTCAGTGCTACTCAGGAGGTGTTCCTAGTAACATATCTTGCTTGCTATTGTCTGACTGAGTCTGCTTTCCTAGTGACAAACTCCATTGCCAAGGGGATGGATGCGTCACAATCAGGAAGACGGCGCAGGCACAGTACACACCACCCTGGACGCAGCCCAGATTCTCCGTACGCTGGCCTGGTAGGAACTGGAGCCGCAGCAGCCACGGGACAGCCTGAGTGCTGGGTCTCAGCCTTTCCAAGCACTCGGACTGGGAAAGGAAGCACTCAAGAAGGGGACTGATCCCTGACTTTCAAACATAATCCTCTCTAACAGAATTCTCCTATTCCTGTGTATAATAACAGCTGAAGCTAACTGCTGACAGAAATAAGGGTGATTACTTCTGTAAGTGTAGGAACTTCTTTCTTTGCCTGTTGTTCCACTGGCATTAGGAGCTCAAAGATGGTAGTTGTAGCTTCTGGTTGACTGAAGCATTTACTTTGTCATCAGGTGGACTTCTCACCCCTTGCTCTTGGAATCAGTACCACAAACCCAGCATAGCCTAGGTTTTCAGGAATGAGGAAACAAATTCCACAGACTGTCACAGGAGTAAGGGTCATTGGGACTACCACTACCTATCTCTATGGTTACTGGACCTCAATTTTTTATCTATGTGGAAAAGCATCATACAGTGGCTATAGTTTCAGTGATTATACTACATCACAATTTTTTTTTTTTTGTCTACCAAACAAGAATTTTAGTGAGCAGAGAGTTTCACAAATTGTTGGCTTAACAGCAGATGGCTGAATTCTCATCTCTTTTCCGTCTGACACATTATGTAGCTCCTGAACGTTCTCTGTGCATTCGTGAGTTGACAGTAAAAAGTTAATAGCTTCAAGTATTATAATCAGATAGTTGTGTCACACAATCTCAGAAAAGTTTAACAAACAGGATGGGAAGACTAACACAGTTAACATTAACTTAATTGATCTAATATTCTCTTCTTTAAATAAAATTTTATTTTATTTTTTATTTCATATTAATATGAGGGTACAAATTTTAGATTACATTGTTCTCGAAAAACATGGAATGCTTCATGAATTTGCATGTCATCCTTGCACAGGGGCCATGCTAATCTTCTCTTTATCATTCCAATTTTTTTTTTTTTGAAACAAAGTCTCACTATGTCGTCCTTGGTAGAGTGCTGTAGTGTCACAGCTCACAGCAACCTCAAACTCTTGGGCTTAAGTGATTCTCTTGCCTCAGCCTCCCAAGAAGCAAGGACTACAGGAACCCACCACAATGCCTGGCTATGTTTTGTTGTTGTTGTTCTTGCTGTTGTTATTGTTTAGCAGCCCCAGGCCTGGTTCGAACCTGCCAGCCTTGGTGTATGTGGCTGGTGCCCTAACCACTGAGATATGGGCACCAAGCCAATTGTTCCAATTTTAGTGTATGTGCTGCTGAAGCACAAGATTTTGTGACTGAGTTTGTGCCTTAGATAAACCTTCAACACATCATTCTGCAATTCTTTTAGGCCTGCTGATTCTGAGTGATGAAGTACATGGCATGTCCAGGTATTGTCATGTTCATGAACCCATTGTTGGACTTTCTTTGCTATAAAATAGGACCTTTGGTACTGTGAATTTTTGTGTACATTTTAATGTCAATGGACCAAAAAATTTTTTTAATCCCTTGTATGGTGGAAATGATGGAAGGTTCTGCAGTCAAAGAAGGCAAATACATATCTCAGGATGTGTCAATTCAGATAAAGATGAGTTGGTGTTTTCCAAAATTAGAAGGAGTCTTATGTAATTGAAATTCTACCAAGTGTTGGATTGACCTGAATAATGGTGCCATACTGAGAATACATTGTCTATCTCTACTACTAGAGGATTGGGGCATTCAGCAGTTGCAGAAGGATTAACCATTTTGAAAGGGAATCCATGTTTTGGGTTTATGAATAGTTGGGATCCCTTTGGGATAGTTGGGATCCCTGAGAACATTATATAAGTGTTGGGGTAGCTGAGGAAAGACAAGGGCTTAAATCCACCGAATGAGTCTCTTTTCTACCTGGTTGTTAAGGTACATTTCTCTTGTAAGGCAATGGATAGTATCTGATACATATCGACTTGAAATATAAGTATTATATATTTTGTGTCCATTCCCATAGGTTCATCCATATGGCTCTCTCTTATACCAATGTTCTAGTTTTCTAATTTGGGCCAGTTGGGTAGGATTGTAATGTGGCAGCAGCAGTCCATATCTGGCTGTTACCTACATACTGTGCTGACCTGTCTGTGAATCAGGCCCATGTGTTTTCCTCATTAGCCAGTTGGTTATATAGATCTCTCACACTCCACCTCTTGAGGCCATTAGTGTGAATTGAAGAATAGGAGTTAATGCAACAAAGTTAGATGACATGAGTATCTGGGTCATTGATTCATACCTGTAGACACACTGGAGCCCAGTTTTAAAAGTATTACTTCACTGTACAGGGGGTTAAATGACAGATGACATGGTATATTTGTTTGTTTGTTTTTTAAATTAAATCATAGCTGTGTGCATTGATATAATCATGGGGCATCATTCACTAGCTTCACAGACCGTTTAACAAGTTTCACATATACCCTTGACATGATGTATTTGATAACCCTTAGGTCATGATGGGTATTTTAGTTTGCAAAGTTCCTTGGTGTCTTATGGTTAGCGGTCCATCTTGATTAGGACATAGTAGCACAGCAGAAAATGTATTGCAAAGAGAGAATATTTCTTTGCTAAGGAGAGAATGTTTTTTTCTCTAAAGTCCTACGTGTCTGTCTTGCAATTCTCTGACTGAGGCCAAGTAAATACTGTTTCTCTCTGTAGGTGGTGAGAGTTATAAAGAGAAACAACATGTTTTTTTTTCCTTTGGAAAAATGTCACAGCATCACAGAATTTCCTTCTAAAACTTCACCAATCTGACAAACCTATAAATCTTTATGAGGTTTATTTACCACCTTTCTAGCATACAAATTTCAACAATACAGCAGGCTTATAAATGTAGAATTTATCTTCTATCTTTTGGTATACCAGTGTCTTTTTAGGCATCTAGAGTATCTGTCACTTCTAGTTCATCAGATCCAATTAACGTTAAGTGGATCAGAATGATATTCTGAGAAATTTCAAAATATTCAAGGTCCTAATAGATGGTAATATGTCAGAGAACAAAGAGTTAATATAGTATTCAGGCAAGAAAACGTATGTACTCTGCTATCTTTGACATGCTAAAGTGAACGGCTTTCAATGCTCCCTGTTGCTGTGTATCAGGAAGAAAGTATTCTGCCAAATCAATAGCATGATAGTAAGTGCCCAAGATTATGTTGATTTGCTTTCTAAAATTATACTACATTCAGCATAGGAATTGTAATCAGGACTTCCATTTCATAATGTTTATAGTAGTCCACTATCATCAATCATAAGCTACCTGATTTTGGAGAGGCCAAACTGGGGAAATGAAAGAGATGTAATAGGGTCCACATCTTTTAAATTTTGACCATGACACTGCAGTGCTTTTAACAATGTAATATTTATTTCAATTTATATTTCTGGACTTTCTGGGGGTTTTCCACATGTTTTTTCCTTTTATAATGGTCATTATTCCACAGGTTAGGAAAACAGCAGAAGAGATCCAGCATCTAAGAATGTGCATTCCAATCATAAACTCAAAGACCAGGTAAAAAGACACCATGCAGATGTGTGGCCCCATATGACTCACTATGAGTTGGGGTTGAGCCAGAATTTCATTCCTCATCTGGATTCTATGAGGCTCCATACTAATTATAGGAACAAGTATTTTAGGTTCTCTGGCATAATTGTCTATCAAATATTTTTTTCAAATCTAAATATAATAGAATCACACCCCCAGTATATAATTAACCTTGGAAAATTACTGAAGCACCCATTGGGGAAACATCAGAGTGAGTAGTGGACATAAGAATTTCACTGTTAGGCGTTGGTGCCAATCAGGGGAAGCAGCTGGAGCTCGGCAGAGCAGTTGGCTACAGTTATTGCAACTTTTTTCGAAAGCTCGGTTTCCCGGGAGATCCCAGGCGGTGGCTGAGCCCGGCCTTGGCTAGAGGAGACCGTATTTACTGGGCAATCAAAGATCTATTCCTACATGAGTCCGAAGAAACGCTCTGGAGTGCGTTCCCCCCTTCAGGAAGAGAACTCAGCCGCACATCATGATGTTAAATGCCAGGGGAAACCATTAGCTGGAACCTACAGGCGACGAGAAGAGAAAAGAAATCCTGGAAATGCAATACGGAATACCATGAAGTCTGAGGAACAGAAGATCAAAAACGTGAGAAGAGGTCCCCTGGCACGTTTTCCAAACCAAAAGTCTAAAGCAGCAGAGCCTCCAAAAACTCCATCCTCGTCTTGTGATTCTACCAATGCAGCAGTTGCCAAGCAAGCTCTGAAAAAGCCCATCAAGGGCAAACAGACCTCTCGGAAAAAAGCTCAAGGAAAAACACCACAGAATCGCAAACTCACAGATTTCTACCCTGTCCGAAGGAGCTCCAGGAAGAGCAAAGCTGAGCTGCAGTCAGAAGAAAGGAAAAGAATAGATGAATTGATCGAAAGTGGGAAAGAAGAAGGCATGAAGATTGACCTCATTGATGGCAAAGGCAGGGGTGTGATAGCCACCAAGCAGTTCTCCCGGGGTGACTTTGTGGTGGAATACCACGGGGACCTCATCGAGATCACTGATGCCAAGAAGCGGGAGGCTCTGTATGCGCAAGACCCCTCCACAGGCTGTTACATGTACTATTTCCGGTATCTGAGCAAAAGCTACTGTGTGGATGCAACTAGAGAGACAAACCGCCTGGGAAGGCTGATCAATCACAGCAAACGTGGAAATTGCCAAACCAAACTGCACGGCATCAACGGCGTACCTCACCTCATCCTCTTCGCCTCCCGAGACATCGAGGCTGGGGAGGAGCTCTTGTATGACTATGGCGACAGAAGCAAGGCTTCCACTGAAGCCTACCCGTGGCTGAAGCATTAGCTGGCTGGCCCATCGCCCTCCTTTGCCTCACCCCTTCTTCTTCAAAGGACAAAGTGCCCTCAAAGGGAATTGATTTTTTTTTTACACACTTAATCTTAACAGATGACTTCAGATGTTTTTGAAAAGTATATTAAGATGCCTTTTCACTGTAGTATTTAAATAGCTGTTACAGGTTTCCAAGGTGGACTTGAACAGATGGCCTTAAATTACCAAAAATTTTATATTCTAGTTGTTTTGTACTTTTTTGCATACAAGTTGAACGTTTGTGCTTCCTGTGCGTGCAAAGACTCAGCACAGGTTTTAGAGGAAAGAGTCAGACATGAATTAGGAAGCTGGGCAAGTTTCCTGCCTCCAGTGAAAAGAGCCGGGACTTTGTCCCCACACTCCCAACATCTAGGGACGGGGTGGGTGTGAGAAAGAAGCTGCCTCCTGAAGCCTGGACGAGATGTTTTCAAGCTCTTATTCTCCTGATATCTTGTCAGGTACACATTGAAGTGTATGAATATTTTTTAAAAAGGTTTCACAGTAAGCTAGTCTTCCCCTCTGCTTTCTTGAAAGCTTACTGACCTGACCCCATGGCCTGGAGCATGGGCCGGGCATAGATTCACTCTTCCAGAGGCTGCCGCTTTTCTGGGCACCTTGAAGCACCAGTGCAGGAAATCAAACCAGATGTGGGCAGGGAAAGCATTTCTTATCTACCTTGCCAGGGCAGGGTTTCCTGAAACTGGGTTAATTCTTTATAGAAATGTAAACACTGAATTTATTTAAAAAAAATAATAGTAAAAAATCAAAAGAAACCAAAAAAATTTAAAAAAGAACGAAAAAATCCCACAGAAAACAACTTACATGTATATAGGTCTTTAAGTGAGTGAAGTGGCTGCGTTATATTGGGGTGGGGGAGGTTGTTTTCGTTTTTGTAGAAGAGATTTGAGATGGTACTCTATTCTAATCAGAAGTAAAGTTTTGTAGTGGGACCAGAAATTACTTACCTGACATCCTATCCCTACCCCACTCATCTGATTCTGCTGGGCTGAAAGTTCCAGACCTGCTGTCAAGGCTTTCTGTTTTGTCAGACCACCCGGTGTCCTTCCTGTGAAGACACAGCCATGAATTGGAGTGTGAGCACCCCAGCCACAGCCACCTTTGCCTGCCTCAGAGAAAGGTTCCCAGGTGTGCAGGGGAGGGGGCAGGGCCCAGCAGCCCCCAGGGATCAAGGATAAGGCTGAAGTTTTCACCTCAACTTCCTTCTCCCTCCTTAAGTGGACTGCTTCTCACATACTGTCCCTTCAGTCCAGTGGGCCGGGGCTCAGGAGCCATGCCCTGGGGTCTCTAGCTCACTCTGGTCCCAGGTAAATGTGAATGGAGACAGGTATGAGAACCTGTCCTCATCCTTGATTCATCTCCCACCCCAGGCCTCACGACGGTGCTACCTAAGAAAATCTTCCCCTCCACCCTAGCCAGCCTGGTCAGCGGTCAGCAAATTGGAGGAGGATCCGACAGGAGTGTGTAAGTGTGAGATAAAAATGTCTTGATTGTACCTGTTTGTGGTTTAGCTTTGTATTTAAATGAACAAACAAAGGAAATAAACTTGAAAATGATTTGTCATCATAAAAATGAAGCAAGAAAAATTAAAATATTTATTTCCAGGCCCCCCCCCAAAAAAGAATTTTACTGTTTATGAACTTTAAATAGATACGAACACTGCATGAGGAAGTACAATGTTCCATATGGCACCTGACATCAACATTCCGATCACTAAATTTCTATTTTTTATGATAAAAGAACTGAACAGCTGCTTAGTTGATTATCTACCTGTTTTAACTATAAGAACACTATGGTCTATTTTTGATTACTGTAGATTTCTGGGCATCAAGGCATTGTGATTTCCATTCTAGCCTTTTATTTCTTCTTGACTATCACATTACTTTCTATTTTTAAATTTTTATTTATTTAGTTTTTTTTATTTCAGGTTAATGTGAGGGTATAAACAACTAGTTCACAATATTTGTTAGGTAGAATCCATCTTGCAGTTGTGTCCTGCACCCCAGTGTTGAGCTATACACCCCTACACTGTGCCCATTAAGTGGGAGCACCCCCAAACCCCCTCTTCTTCTTTCTCCCCCTCCCTTCAACTTGAATTGAAATGAAGTTTTCTTCTCTGTGGGCATGAATAGACTATCTATCTACTGGTTTCATTTTAGTGTTGAGTACATTGGATATTTGATTTCCCATTCTTGTGATACTTTGCTAAGAAGAATTCATTTCAGCTCCATCCAGGTTAATACAAAACATGTAATGTCATCATCTTTTTATGGTTGAATAGTATTCCATGGTATACATATACCACAGTTTGTTAATCCATTCCTGAGTTGATGGGCATTTAGGTTGTTTCCATATCTTTGGCAATTATAAATTGAGCTGCATTAAACATTCTAGTGGAAATGTTCTAATGATAAAATGATTTTTCTTTCTTGTTGGTGGATGCCTAATTTTGGGATTGCGGGGTCAAATGGGGGGGATCTAATTTTAGTTCTTTGAGGATTATCCATAATTCTTTTTTTTAATTATTGTTTGGGATTCATTGAAAGTACAAAGACTTAGGTTACACTGATTACGTTTGTCAGGTAAAGTCCTTCTTGTAATTGTGTCCCACCCACAGAGGTGTGCCATACACCGTAACCCCCATCCCCCTCTCTCCTCCCCTGATTTCTCATTCTGCTACCCCCCACCTTGTATTAGATCATGTGCTGCCTTCATATAAGAATTGAGGGTAGTCCCGGAGGGGCTGGACCCAGACTAAGACATTCTCATTTGTTTTCCCTAGTAGTCCATTTCAGAGACAGGAAGGGCAAGCCCCAGAAGATCAAAGAGGACCGGCCAGGCCAGGGAGAAGAAATGAGACGTCTACCGCGCTGTTGGCTGCAAGACACGGACGAACTACTGAGCTCTTGCCCCACCACTTCAGGCTCAGTTTCCACTTTACTGAGTGAACATTTGGACATTACCAAAAGGATCTCTCAGCAACGGAGCCTAAAGTTGGAGGCTGAACTACAATTCCCAGCATCTTCTGCGACCTATGTTAGAAAGCTTCTCCCTCCTGGGGAAGAGGAGAGTGCCCCAATTCTGGAGTAGGATCCGAATTTTCGGCAGAAGGGCGGGAAGCGGCGCTGACACAGCGGCCAGGAATGCAGTCGGATCATCCTGTGTAGTAGCAGTCCTGCGGCTCCAACTGTCGCTCCACGTGGTGCGGTAGCGATAGGAAGATACTTGGCCTGGTTTCCCAAATCTGCGTCCCCTTGCCGCTTTCTACACGCACCCTGGCAGGGAGGGATTGCCGATCCCGCCTTCTACACCCCCCCCTTCCTCAAAGCCATCAGGAGTGTTTCCCAGGCGCTAGACTAAACCCTCGAAGGCATCTGCAAGTCTCTCTTAATCCGCTAGCGCCACCCCACGTAAGTCTAGCTCCAAGTTCGAGGCTCCACCCCCTGCATTTCCTGCTCCCCTGGAGTTTAGACGCTCTGCCCCTGACCTAGTACTTCACGCCCTGGGGAGGGGTTACTCCCATTCCTCCATTTTCCCACTTCTCTCACTCAAGTTCTGAATGTACAAGGTATCTGAGCCTCCCTAGAAGGGATTGTAACGCAGAAAGCACAGCTGTACTGTTCAGGATTCTTACCTGTCTCTTACGAATTTAAGACCAATAGACCTTTGCGTCTCTTTAAGGGTTAAGGCCTATTAGCGCAGCTGCCCCTTTAAGACAATGTTGGAACAAATCACATCTGAGCTACTGGCGGGTGTGTGTGTGTGTGTGGGGGGGGGAGGTGGAGCCTGCCGGGACCTGGCAGGTTCTCACTCCAGCAAAACAGAGAATCATCTGTTTTCTGGAGCATATTTCCAGGAAAAGATCATTTCTCTGTCTTCTACTCTGCACAATGGAAGTTTACCCCAGTTCTGCCCGCAGAACTGAACAGCCACAGAGCAATCCTCCCCACTCTTGCGTCCCTTGGATGCTCCTGGATAAAGTCCCACCCCTTTGGGTCCACGTGGTCTGCAGCAGGGTTCAAGTAGCTGTGGTTGGTGGGTGTGCAGGCAGTGTGGATCCTAGGATGTAGGGGGCCCAGTCCAACGGTGCTGCTAAGCTCTCTTGTCCCCCCAATTTTGCCACGATGCAGCCAGCCTCAGAATCCCCTCGTTTCTCCTTGGAGGCACTGATGGGCCCTGATACTAAACTGGCTTATCCAGGCCCCTGTAGACTTTACCCCAGACTGCCTCAATGGGCAGCGCATGTCTCTCTCTGGCTCCCAGACTGTGAAAGGCAAATTGGCAGGCAAGCGGCACCGTTATGGAGTCCTCAGCAGCACCCAAGCTGGAGAAACAACCCTGCTGGTCCCCTCAGCGGAGGTGGGAGGTGGGCTCATCTGTGCTCCAGCCCCCACAGGACTGCCTACGAATCATGGAGGGTCCACAAGAATCCCTTTTAGGGACTCCTCTGCAGCTCATTCCAGCATGTCCCCCACCACAGATACCCCCTGGGCTGAAGCCTCGATCTGTGCTTTTGGAGGCAACCCACCAGTTGTGTGCCTGGGTCAGCTTGGCACACAACTCACCCACTTCAGGAAAGAGAAAAAAGAAAATGCAGATTCGAGAGGCTTCAGTCATTCAGGAGGCAATGAATTGTATGGGGCCCTGGAAATGGACAGAGTGTTGGGGTCCCTGGAGATGGATGTGGAGAAGAAGAAAAAAGAAGAAGAAAAATCAGCAGCTGAATGAACCAGAGGTGACAGAGCCTATGGCTGAGATGCTGGAGCCTCTGGGAGTGCTGCTCCCATCCACGCCGGGAAACAGCAGCCCAAAGCGGCAGAAACATTTGAGCCAGGAGAGAAGACCGGGGAGCTCAAAGTCATTCAAACTGAACCTTTGAAAAAAAAATAGTCCTGTCTCCCACCAAGAAGAGAAAGAGGCCAAAGGAAACAAAAGGGATGCAGCCAGTGGAAAGGATAATAGTTTAATCTCAGATGAAGGTGGAGCCACAAGAGGAAGCCATCTCACTGTCTCCCATGAAGAAAAGGAAAACAGAATAGTGGCAAAATGCAATGACAGAGCCAGGGACTAAGGCTGTGGAGCCAGAAATGAACCCTCAAGAGCTCCCTGGGGAGATGATAGAGCCCAAACTGCCCAAGGAAACTGAGCCTCAGGTGGAGGCAGCTCTGGTTTCCATCAAGAAGAATAAAGAAAAGTGGCAAAATGTGAGGACAGAGCCAGGGACCGAGGTGGCAGAACCTGAGCTGGCAGGTGACCTTGTGCCTCAGTCAGATTTAGTATCCACCAAGAGGAAGAAGAAAGAGAGAGGTCACAAAGTAACAGAGCCGAGGACTGAGATGTTTGACCCCCCCAAGGGAGACGATGGATCCTGAGGTGGCAGGTGAGAGTGAGCCTGAGGCCAAGGCAGTTCCAGGATCCACCAAAAGGAGAAGAAGCAGAGTCAGGAAGGAGAGAACCCAGAAACAGCATCCCCAAAGGAGAGGCCCGAGGTGCTGCTGAACCTAGAATCTCGGGAGGTTGCTCCCATAGGAGGACAGGAGAAGAAAAGGAAGAAGAAGCTGCAACAGAATGCTATGTAGTGTTCCCCAGGGAAACTAGGGAACTCATCAAAGCTGAAGGTGGCCACCTGGTCCAGCAGAAGAACCCCTCCTTGGTGACCACACCAGCAGATCCAGCAGGAGCCTGGACTGGAAAAATGCTTTATTATTATACAGGGGATCTCCTAGGTGGCTGGGGTCATTGGGGCACTTTAAAGAAGGGCTCATGCAGGACATCAAACAGTCTCCCAGCCTAGAGGTAGGGGAGAAAATGAGATCCCAGTCATTAAATGAGCCATATACTTGGTTAAAAAAAAAAAAAAAAGAATTGAGTATATTGGATTCTTGCTTCTCCATTCTTGTGCTACTTTACTAAGCAGTATGTGTTCCACCTTCATCCAGGTTAATACAGAAGTTGTAAAGTCGCCATCTTTTTTAATGCCTGAATAGTATTCCATGGTATACATACACTACAGCTTGTTAATCTATTCCTGGCTTGGTGGGCATTTAGGTTGTTTCCACGTTTTGGGGATTGTAAATTGAGCAGCAACAAATAGTCTAGTGCAAATGTCCTTATGGTAAAAGGATTTTTTTCTTCTGAGTAGATGCATAGTAATGGGATTGCAGGATCAAATAGGATGTCTAATTTGAGTTCTTTGAGGATTCTACATAGTTCCTCCCCAAAAGTTTGTATTAGTTTACAGTACCACTAGCAGTGCAAAAGTGCTCCCTTCTCTCCTCATCTGTGCCAGCATTTGCAGCTGTGAGATTTTGTGATGTGGCCTTCCTCACTGGGGTTTGGTGATATCTCAGAGTGGTTTTGATTTGCATTTCTCTGATGATCAGGGACAATAAGAATTTTTTTCAAAGGTTTGTTAGCCATTTGTCTTTGTCAGAGAAGGTTCTGTTAATATCTCTTGCCCAGAGGTAGATGGGATTGTTTACTCTTTTTTTGTTGATTAATTTGAGTTCTCTGTAGATTCTAGTTATCAACCCTTTGTCAGATTGATACCCTACAAATACCTTCCCCATGCTGCAGATTGTCTTTTTGCTTTACCTATTATGTCCTTACCTGTGCAGAAGATTTTCAGCTTAATTAAGTCCATTTGTTATTTTTATAACTGGTTTATTTCACTTAGCACAATGTCCTTTAGGGCTAGCTATGTTGCATGTGGCAGGATTTCTTTCTTTTTAAGACCAAGGCTGAATAATATTCAATTCAATGCATATATCACATTTTGTTCAGCCATTCGTCTGTGGTTGAACATTTGAGTTGCTTCCACCTCTTTGCTATTGTGAATAATAGTGTTATGTACATGGGTGTGCAAATATCTCTTTGAGATTTTGTTTTCAATTATTTTGGCACGTATTCCATTAGTTATTGTTCTCTGGAGAGACATAACCAATGCAATACAGACATACATATACAAGTATATCATGCATATATATATACATATGCTCATGTGATCCTGGAGGTTAACAGGTTCTCCAAACTACCATCTGGAGACCTAGGAAAGCTGGAGATCTAGGAAAGCTGGTAGTGTGATCCAGTCTAGGTCCAAAGACCTGAAAACAAGGGAGATGAAGGTGGGAGAATCAGGCAGTGGTACTGGGATGAGGGCCTGATGTGTAACTCTCTGTCCCAGTACAAAAGAATGAAAACCAGAAGCACTGATATCTGAGGGCAGGAGGAGATGGATGTCCTGGGTCAGAGAGAGAGAGAGAGAGAGAGAGAGAGCATTCATCCTTCTTCTGCCTTTTTGTTCTGTTCATATTCTCAATAGATTAGACAATGCCTACCCACATTGGTGAGCATGATCTTCTTTACTCAGTGTACCTGCTCAAATGCTAATCTCTTTTGGAAACACCCTCACACAAACACATGCAGAAATAGTGTTTCTTTTATCTGCTCTCCAGGCATTCCTTAGCCCAGTTAAGTTGATAGATCAAATTAACCATCACAGATATATGGAATTAGGTTTGCTGAATAATAGAATGGTTCTATTTTTAATTTTTTAAAGAACTTCCTTACGTTTTGCTATGCAGTTCCGCCACTATACAATTCCACTAACAGTCCACAAGTATTCTTCACATAGTTGCCAACATTTTTTATGTTTTTTATAGTATCCATCCTAATGGGTATGAGGTGTTCATATTATATTTTGTCTCCTGTTTAGTGCATAGAGATAAAACCTACTGCTTTTATTCCAAAGTATGTTATGAAAAAATTGGAGTTGTGGTAAATTTCTCGACTACATACTTGTATAATCTGCTTACTATGCGGAGTTGGTCCTGTGATTTATAC
Organism: Nycticebus coucang; assembly: GCF_027406575.1. NCBI lineage: Eukaryota > Metazoa > Chordata > Mammalia > Primates > Lorisidae > Nycticebus > Nycticebus coucang. The sequence goes on along the minus strand of NC_069804.1, from coordinate 159,192,320 downwards.
CATTATTCACATGGTTCACCCTTTCCCCATATCAAAAACACAAGATAGTAGCACAAGCATTAGCATTGCCATCTCAATCTGTATTAAATTTTATGTCCATGATCAGTGTGTGCAAAATTTGACTGAGATTCAACACTGGGATTTCACATTTAATTTTAGATGTCTTATGCAACGTCCTGTAAAGCAATGAATGTGTGTTTACAATCTTTGATACATTCCCAATGTGTTAAATGTAATATCTGATGTATCTAAAGTGGTCAATGAATATTTATTCATCAGTTCATTAGGAAGAGACACAGGGATAAATGATGGGAAAGAAAGTTAGGAAGAATGGGAGGGGGCAGTGGGGAATGGTAGAAAAAGTAAAAAGGTAAGAAGTAAGATAGAAGGGCAGAATAAAATAAGGAAGGGAGGGAAGTAAGAAAATTAACTATTGATTACCATGTCCATTAAAAAACATTTTAAACATTTTATCTTATTTTTTAATTGGCACATTGTAATTGTAGATATTTATGAGGATACAATTTGATGTTTTGACACATCTTACATTGTATAATGAGCCATAAGTGTATTTAGTTTATCTTCTCATGCATTCATCAGTTCCTTATGGTGAGAACATTGAAAATTATCTCTTCTAGGTATTTTGTAATTTGTAATATTTTGCTGTTAACCACAGTCGCTTTACTGTACAATTGAACAGAATTTATTCTTCCTATTTAATTTTAACTTTGTACTTTTTGATCAATTTCTCCCCACTGTCCCCTCTTGCCTTCTCTGATAACTTATGTTGTACTCTCTGTATCAACTTTTATTTAGATTCCACATATGAGATCATGTGGTATTTTTTATTATCAACTTTTTTTTAGATTCCACTTATGAGATCATGTGGTATTTTTCATTCTTTACCTGGCTTATTTCACTTACCTAATGTCATGGGGTTCATTCATGTTGCAAATGACATTTCTTTCTTTTTCATGACTGAATAGTGTTCCATCATGTTTATGTACTAATGTACTACATTTCTTTATTCATTTTTGATAGACATTTAGAATAATTATATATATATCGGTTATTGTGAATAATGCTTGTTATTTAATTTATTGGTTTATAGTTGTTCGTAATAGTCTTTTATGACATTTTGTATTTGTGTGGTATTATTTGTAATGTCTCCTCTTTAATTTCTGATTTTATTTGTTTCTTTTTTTAGCTAAATTTTTATTGATTTAAAAAATGCTTTTATAAACCAACTGTTAGTTTTTATTACCTTTCGTATTTTTTTTCTAGTATCTATTTCAGTAATTTCTACTGTGATCTTTCTTTTATTTTAGTAACTTGGAGATTTTCTTCTGATTTTAGTTCCTTGAGATGTAATGTTCCATTGTTTATTTGAAGTTTTTCTTCTTTTTTATGTATGTATTAATTATTATGAACTTTCATCTTAGAACTCCATTTGCTGCATCCAATAAGTTGTGGTATATTTTTCCATTTTCATTTGTTTCAAGATATTTAAAAATTTTTCTTATAATTGCTTATTTGGCCCAGGGAGGAATATGCTATTTAATATCCACATATTTGTGAATTTTCTGAAATTCCTTCAATTGTTGATTTCTAGTTTCACAGCATTGTGGTTTAAAAAGATAACTTCAGTCTTCTTAAATTTGTTAAGACTTGTTTTGTGTCAGGATGAGGCAGAACAAAATGTCAGACTAGAGACATCTATGCACCAGCCACTCACAAGGAGAAGATTCTAGCCACCATTGGCTAGAGTGTCCTGCTTAGAAACATCACTCTGGGGGCACTGTAAGACTTGTTTTGTGTTTACTATATGATCTATTTTGGAGAGTGTTTTCTGTGCACTTAAGAATATGTATTCTGTAGCTTTTGGATACAATGTTCTGTGTATGTGTATATTATAGTCTGTTTTCTGATGCTCTAATAGAATCACCCAGAGACTGGGTAATTTATAAAGTACAGAGATTTGTTTCTTACAGTTATAAAGGCTGGGTTGTATAAGGTCAATGGGCCCACTTTTGGCAAGGGCCTTCTTGCTACATCAACCATGGTGGAAGGGCAGAATGGCAAGCAAGCATAAGAGCAAAAGAGAATACTCTCTCTAAAGTGAAGCCCCCCTTTTAGAGGTATTAAACCTTTCATGGCCTAATCACCTGCTAAAATCTCTACTTCTTAATACTATTAAAATGGCAGTTAAATTTGAACATGGGTTTTAAGGAGACATTAAAACCATAGCATTTTGTTCCTGGCCCCCCCAAACTCATGCTTCTCTCACATACAAGATACATTCATTCCATCCTAATGGTCTCAAAAGTTTTAACTTGTTTCAGAATCAACTCATAAACCTAAAGTTCATCGTCTCATTTAAATCAGATATGGATGTGACTTGAAGCATGATTCAATGTGAGGCAACTTCCCTCCACTTGTGAGCCGGTCAAGTCAAGCAAATTATTGCTATTGTTTGTATATTTATCCCTCAATCCCCAAACCTCATGTTGAAATTTGATCCCCAATGTTAGAGGTAGTGCCTGATTATAGGTGTTTGGTTATGGGTGAGGATCCTTCAAGAATGGGTTGGTGCCATACTCATGGTAATGAGTGAGTTGTGGCTCTATTAGTTCCCACAAGAGATGGTTGCTAAAAAGCACTTAGCACCTTCCCCATTGCATCTTGTCTTATCATGTACCAGCTTATCTTGTCTTATCTTTGCACACACCAGTTCACTTTCACTTTCTATTCTGAGTGGAAGCAGCCTGCAGCCTTCACCTGAGTCCCAATCCTCTAGCTGGCAGAATCATGAGCCAAATAAACCCTTTTACTTTATAAATTACCCAGTTTCAGATATTTCTTTATAGCAACACGAATGAGTTCAGACAATTATTATATATATTTTGAAAATACAACTGTGTGATAAGCATAGGATAGACATGACCATTCCAAAACAGAGAAACAGGAGTCTGAAGAGAGAGGCTTCGTGAGAAGAGGGGCCTTGTGGATACTTTCGGGAATTGATGATGGTTTGAAGATGGAGTTGCTCTGCAGAGGCTGAACGTGCAGGACCACAAGAGGCTCCCATCCAGAAGGAGAGTTAAAGAACAGAAATTTAGCAAGTAACTGGGTGGATTTGAGCTGCACCAAGTGAGAAGGTTGAAGAACACACATCAACCCCGCTGAGGTGAGCTGCGACCACAAGGATACAAACAAAAGGTACAAAATACATCACCAAGCGGACAGGAGTCCCCTTGCCCATGAGAACGGCTTGGAGTGCCCCACGAACAAACGAGTAGAGTTCAAAGGTCCTCCCACTACACTCCATGGGAGAGACCCTCTAAAAACTGGACCTACCTCCCCTACTAGGGTGCCACAGCGGTTTCCTGCCAGGCATAAAACTGTATATATTCTCTACCTGCAACTCTGAGCTCCCAGAACTCCCTTCCACTCTCACTCTGCGGTCTGGAGGCCTGTCCCCCAGGAGTCCAGATTCTTGGGTGATTTCTCAAGGGGTGTGGAGAGAACCTAAACTGCAGCTGGTCAGTGCTGACTTTGGGGCATGGGAGTGAGGAGAGGATGGTTGGCTGAGAGGGAACCACACCAAAGCAGCAGTGCCTCAAGGCGCAGAGCAGCAGCCGTCTTTTAGCAACAATAGGGATTACTCACAGATATTCTGAAGCCACACCCCGGGTCTCCCTGGGCAACCAGAGGAGGCCGGACATCTACTCAGGTGGCAACAACCACAGAACAGATCTGGGATGGAAATGCAGGCCCTTTGAGTAAAGGGTTTCCCTGAGGTGGTACTGGCCTGGGTGGAGCACCGGGACAAGGAACGCACAAGCAGAGCTGGGATGTATCCAGGGCGGGGCTGACCTAGAGCACCACTTTACTGAGCCTAAGACACACCCAGCCCTCAGGGGATTGTCAGCCTATAGACAAAGGAAGATAGGAGGCTAGAACTGACAGGTAACCGAATACAAACCTGCAGGAGCAAAGACAGGCCCTGAGGTGCAGGCTCTGTGAACTCGAAACAGCTTCTCTTCTGCAGGGGAATTTAGCAGGAACAGAAACAAATTCCCGCAAAGTTGTTCTGTTCTGTTCTGTCAGTAACATCAATCAGGGGCAGGGCTAGAACTGAGTGAACACCCCCCAGCTTCCATCAAGTGCCCGAGGTTGTCAGGCCTCACCTCCCCCTGCTAGATAAAGGCAGAGCCCAGTGGCCTGGCTGAGCAGAAATAAATTTCCTTGTGATTCAGGCAGGTGGAAACCTCTGGAGTATCTATTCACTACAGGCAACTGGGTCACAGCCCTGGGGGGCTATCATTGACTGGGTGTGACAGAGGTGCAAGTTGGGGAAGGAGGCATCAACATTTTCAGACTGATCTACTTGCTGGTGGGTCCTCCTGACTCCACGGAGCACTGGATCAAGCCATATGAGAGTAGTCAACGGACCCCTGTGATCTACTTGTCAGAGACCTTTTAAATTCTCCCACCTGAGATAGGTGCTGACTGAGACAATTGATTTGGACCTTTTAAACTGAGCCAATCACCCGAAGACTATTCAGGTGGTACCCTGGGTGTGTGGTTATAGGAAAGTTTGATTTTCCTTCTCCAATTGTTGCCTGTGGGGGGCGGGGTGACTTAATTGCTGGTATTCCTCCACAGCCGAGACTTCAACCCATAGTAACTGTTTCACTAGGGTTGGATAGAGACCAGCTGAAAACAAGACAGAACCACTTAGCCCCACCACACCAAACAGGTCCCCAGTTTCTCAGGCCATAGCATTGTATGGGTCCTCGACAAAGCTTCAGGGGAAAAATCAAATGGTGTAAAAAAATCAAATGGGGCAGAATCAGTGGAAAAACTCTAGTAACATGAATAACCAGAATAGATCAACCCCCCAAGGAAAGATATGGCAGAAGTAACTGAAGATCCCATTCATAAACAGCTGGCCGAGATGTCAGAAATCGAATTCAGAATTTGGATTGCAAACAAGATTAATGAAATGAAGGAAAATTTGGAATTAGAAATTCGAACAGCAATTCAAAAGTCGGAATTAGAAATCTGAGGAGAAATTCAAAAGTTGTCTCAAGAATTTAACGAATTTAAAGACAAAACCACCAAAGATTTTGACGCACTGAAGCAAGAATTTGCAGCCCTCAAAGCTCTGAAAAATACAGTAGAATCTCTCAGTAACAGAGTGGAGCAAGCAGTAGAAAGGATTTCTGACATTGAAGACAAAGCCTTTGAACGCTCCCAAACTCTCAAAGAGGAAGAGAAATGGAGAGCAAAAACGGATCATTCTCTCAGAGACCTCTGGGATAATTTGAGGAAGGCTAATACCCGTCTCATAGGAATCACTGAGACTGGTGAAGTGGCCTCACTAGGCACAGAGACCCTTCTCCATGAAATTATAAAAGAGAATTTTCCAGACATGCCAAGGTATTCTGAAATTCAGATAGCAGACAGTTACAGAACCCCAGCAGGACTCTATCCCGATAAGACAACCCCCAGGCATATCATAATCAACTTCACTAAAGTTAATATGAAGGAGAAATTTCTCAAAGCAGCCAGATGTAAGAAATCCATTTCCTACAAAGGGAAGAATATTAGAATGGCTGCAGATCTCTCTGTTGAAACTTTTCAAGCCAGAGGAGGGTAGTCATTGACTTTTAATCTCCTAAAGCAAAATAACTTTCAACCCCAGATCCTGTATCTAGCTAAACTGAGTTTCATTTGTGATGGAGAAATTAAATACTTTACTGACATTCATATGTTGAAGAAATTTGCTATAACCAAACCAGCTCTTCAGGATATTCTCAGATCTATCCTCTATAATGACCAGCCCAATCATCTACCACAAAAGTAAACTCACTCAGAAACTTTTGATCAAACTCCAACTTCCACAGTGGCGAAAGGACTAAAAATATCCACTAGACTTTGAAAAAACTCGATATACAAAATTTTACCAGACATATCAATATTCTCCATTAATGTGAATGGCTTAAACTGTTCTCTAAAGTGGCACAGGTTAGCTGACTGGATACAAAAACTCAGGCCAGATATTCGTTGCATGCAAGAGTCACATATTATGTTAAAAGACAAATATAGACTCAGGGTGAAAAAATGGTCATCCATATTTCAGGCAAATGGTAATCAGAAAAAAAGCAGGTGTTGCAATTTTATTTGCAGATACAATAGGCTTTAAACTAACAAAAGTAAGGAAGGATAAAAATGGTCACTTCATATTTGTTAAGGGTAATACTCAACATGATGAGATTTCAATTATTAATTTCTATGCCCTGAACCAGAATGCACCTCAGTTTATAAGAGAAAATCTAACAGACAAGAGAAACTTGATTTCCTCTAGCTCCAAAATAGTTGAAAATTTCAACACTCCTTTGGCAGTGTTGGATCAAACCTCCAATAAGAAGCTGAGCAAAGAAATTTTAGATTTAAACCTAACCATCCAACATTTGGATGTAATAGAAATCTACAGAACAGTTCATCCCAACGAAACTGAATACACATCTCATCAGCCCACGGAACATACTCCACAAATGATCACATCTTAGGTCACAAGTCTAACCTCAGTAAATTTAAAGAAATAGAAATTATTCCTTGCATCTTCTTGGACCACCATGGAATAAAAGTTCAACTCAGTAACAACAGGAATCTGTGTATTCATACAAAAACGTGATAGTTGAATAACTTTATGCTGAATGATAGCTGGGTCAGAGATGAGATTAAGAAGGAAATTGCCAAATTTTTGGAACAAAATGACAATGAAGACAAGAATTATCAGAACCTCTGGGATACCACAAAGGCAGTCCTAAGAGGGAAATTTATAGCACTGCAAGCCTTCCTCAAGAGAATAGAAATAGAGTAAGGTAACAACTTAATGGGACATCCCAAACAACTGGGAAAGGAAGAACGTTCCAACCCCAAATCCAGTAGAAGAAATAAAAAATTAGAGCAGAATTAAATGAAATTGAAAACAAAAGAATTATACAACAGATCAATAAATCAAAAAGTTGGTTTTTAGAAAAGGTCAACAAAATAGATAAATCTTTGGCTAACTTCACCAGGAAAAAAGACTAAAATCTCTAATTTCATCAATGAGAAATGACAAAGACAAAATAACAACAGATTCCTCAGAAATTCAAAAAATCCTTAATGAATATGACAAAAAACTTTATTCTCAGAAGTATGGAAATCTGAAGGAAATTGACCAATACTTGAAAGGATGCCACCTTCCAAGAGTAGCCAGAATACAGTGGAAATTTTGAACAGGCATATATCAAGTTCTGAAATAGCATCAACCATACAAAATCTCCCTAAAAAGAATAGCCCGGGACTAGATGGCTTCATGTCAGAATTCTACCAAACCTTTAAAGAAGAACCAGTACCATATTATTCAACCTGTTCCAAAATGTAGAAGAAGAAGGAAGGCTACCCAACACATTCTATGAAGCAAACATCACCCTGATCCCCAAACCAGGAAAAGACCCAACAAGAAAAGAAAATTATAGACCAATATCACTAATGAATATAGATGCAAAAATATTCAACACGATCCTAACAAACAGAATCCAGCAACACATCAAACAAATTATACATCATGACCAAGTCAGTTTTGTCTCAGGGTCTCAAGGCTAGTTCAATATACGTAAATCTATAAGTACAATTCAGCACATAAACAAATTAAAAAACGAAGACCATATGGTTCTCTCAATGGATGCAGGAAAAGCTTTTACTAATATACAGCATCCCTTCATGATCAGAACACTTAAGAAAATTGGTATAGAAGGGACATTTCTTAAACTAATAGAGGCCATCTACAGCCAACCCACAGCCAATATTGTATTCAATGGAGTTAAATTGAAATCATTTCCAGTCAGATCAGGAACCAGACAAGGCTGCCCATTGTCTCCACTGCTCTTTAACATTGTAATGGAAGTTTTACCATTGCAATTAGGGAAGAAAAGGCAATCAAGGATATCTATATAGGGTCAGAAGAGATCAAACTTTCCTTCTTCGCAGATGATATGATTGTATATCTGAAAAACACCAGGGATTCTACTACAAAACTCTTAGAAGATATAAAGGAATACAGCAATGTCTCAGGCTACATAATCAACACCCATAAATCTGTAACCTTTATATGTACCAACAATAGCTAAGCCTTAAAAATAGTCAAGGACTCTATTCCATTCACAGTAGTGCCAAAGGAGATGAAATATTTGGGAATATACCTAACAAAAAACGTGAAAGATCTCTACAACGAGAACTATGAAATTTTAAGGAAAGAAATAGCTGAAGATGTTAACAAATGGAAAAACATATCATGCTCATGGCTGGGATAAATCAATATTGTTAAAATGTCCATCCTACCTAAAGCAACATACAATTTTAATGCAATTCCTATTAAAGCTCCATTGTCATATTTTAAAGATCTTGAAAAAATAATAATTCATTTTATATGGAATCAGAAAAAACCTCGAATAGCCAAACATAATAGCAATAAAAATACAGCAGGAGGAATCACGCTACCAGACCTGGCACTGTACTATAAATTGATAGTGATCAAAACAGCATGGTACTGGCACAATAACAGAGCAGTAGATGTCTGGAACAGAATAGAGAACCAAGAGATAAATCCAGCTACTTACCGTTATTTAATCTTTGACAAGCCAATTAAAAACATTCAGTGGGGAAACTATTCCCTATTTAACAAATGGTGCTGGGTGAACTGGCTGGCAACCTGTAGAAGACTGAAACTGGACCCACACCTTTCACCATTAACTAAGATAGACTCTCACTGGATCAAAGATTTAAACTTAAGACATGAAACTATAAAAATACTAGAAGAGAGTGCAAGGAATATGCTTGAAAAAATTGGTCTGGGCGAGTATTTTATGAGGAGGACACCCCAGGCAATTGAAGCAGCTTCAAAAATACACTACTGGGACCTGATCAAACTAAAAAGCTTCTGCACAGCCATGAACACAGTAAGTAAAGCAAGCAAACAGTCCTCAGAATGCAAGAAGATATTTGCATGTTATGTCTCTGACAAAGGTTTAATAGCTAGAATTCCAGAGAATTCAAATGTATAAGCAAGTAAAGAACAAGTGATCCCATTGTAGGTTGGGCAAGGGACTTGAAGAGAAACTTCTCTGAAGAACAGAGGCGCACGGCCTACGGACATGAAAAAATGCTCATCATCCTTAATCATCAGTGAAATGCAAATCAAAACTACTTTGAGATATTATCTAACTCCAGTAAGATTAGCCCCCCAGACCAGAGATGTTGGCGTGGATGTGGAGAAAGGGGAACACTTCTACACTGGTGGTGGGAATGCAAATTAATACATTCCTCTTGGAAAGATGTTTGGAGAACACTTAGAGATCTAAAAATAGATATGCCATTCAACCCTATAATTCCTCTACTAGGTATATACCCAGAAGACCAAAAATCACATCATAACAAAGATATTTGTACCAGAATGTTTATTGCAGCCCAATTCATAATTGCTAATTCATGGAAAAAGCCCAAGTGCCCATCAATCCACGAATGGATTAATGAATTGTGGTATATGTACACCATGGAATATTATGCAGCTTTAAAGAAAGATGGAGACTTTACCTCTTTCATGTTTACATGTATGGAGCTAGAACATATTCTTCTTAGTAAAGTATCTCAAGAATGGAAGAAAAAGTATCCAATGTACTCAGCTCTACTATGAAACTAGTTTATGGCTTTCACATGAAAGCTATAACCCGTTCTAACCTAAGAATAGTGGGAAGGGGGAAATGGAAGGGAGGGAGGGAGGGGGGAGATGGGTGGAGGGAGGGTAATTGGTGGGATTGTACCTGCGGTGCATCTTACAGGGGTACATGTGAAACTTAGTAAATGTTGAATATAATTGTCTTAAATATTGATAATTGAAATCCATTATATTGTGTATTACCCTGAACAAATATGAAGTGACCATTCTCATTTTTTCTTATGTTTTTTTGTTTAAAGCCTATTGAATCAGCAAATACAATTGCAAAACCTACTTTTTTCTGATTACCATTTGCCTGAAATATGGATGACCATCCTTTTACCCAGAATCTTTATTTATCTTTTAAAGTAAGATGTGATTCTTATATGTAGCAAATATCTGGCCTGAGTTTTTGGATCCAGTCAGTCAACCTGTGTCTCTTCAGAGGACATTTAAGCCATTCACATTAATGGAGAATATTGATAAGTCTGGTAAAATTTTGGGTATTGAAGTTTTTGAAAGTCCGATAGACATTTTTAATTTTTTCGCCACTGTGGAAGTTGGAGTTTGATCAAAAGTTTCTGAGTGAGTTTACTTTTGTAGTAGAGGGTTGGGCTGGTCATTATGGAGGATAGGTCTGAGAATATCCTGAAGAGCTGGTTTGGTTATAGCAGATTTTTTCAAGATGTGAATGTCATTTATGTATTTAATTTCTCCATCATCGTTGAAACTCAGTTTAGCTGCATACAGGATCTGGGGTTGAAAGTTTCTTTGTTTTAGGAGATTAAAAATCGATGACCACCCTCTTATAGCTTGAAAAGCTTCAGCAGGGAGACCTGCAGTCATTCTAGTAATTCTTCCCTTTGTAGATAATGGTTTTCTTACATCTGTCTGCTTTCACAATTTTCTCCTTCATATTAACTTTAGTGAAGTTAATTATGATGTGCCTTTGGGATGTCTTATTCAGGTTGAGTTGTGCTTGGGTTCTGAAACTGCTATCTGAATTTCAGAATCTCTTGTCATGTCTTGAAAATTCTCTTTCATATTTCATGGAGAAGGGCCTCTGTGCCTTGAGAAGCCACTTCATCTGTTTCTGGGATTCCAATTAGGCGGATATTAGCCTTTGTTGAATTATCCCAGAGCTCTCTGAGAGAATGATCCGTTTTTGCTCTCCATTTCTCTTTCTCCTTTCGAGTTTGGGAGAATTCAAAACCTTTGTCTTCAATGTCAGAAATCTTTCCTTTGCTTGCTCTACTCTGTTACTGAGGGATTCTACTGTATTTTTCAGTTCTTTGAGGACTGCAAATTCTTGCTTCAGTGTGTCAAAGTCTTTGGTGGGTTTGTCTTTAAATTCATTGAATTCTTGAGACAATTTTGAATTTCTTCTCAAATTTCTAATTCCAAATTTGAATTGCTCCTTGAATTTCTAATTCCATATTTTCCTCAATTCTATTAATCTTGTTTGTGATCCAAATTCTGAATTCAATTTCTGACATCTCGGACATCTGTTTATGAAAGGGATCTTCAGTTGCATCTGTAATATCTTTCCTTGGAGGGGTTATCTACTCTGGTTATTCATGTTACTAGAGTTTTTCTGCTGATTCCGCCCCATGATTATTTTATGCCATTTGACTTTTCCCCTGGTGCTTTGCCAAGGACCCATATTGTGCTATGGCTTGAGATCCTGGCAACCTGTTTCTTGTGGTGGGGCTAATTGGCTCTGTCCTGTTTTCAGCTGGTCTCTGTCCAACCCTGGGGAAACAGTTACTATGGATTGAATTCTCAGCTGTGGAGAAATACCACCATTAAGTCACCCCACTCCCCACAGGTAACAATTGGAAAAGGAGAATCAAACCTTCCTATGCCGCGCCCACGGCATATAGCCGTTGTGAGGCGGCGCTGTCCGCATTATAGAACGACGGGAAGGTGGATTGTGCTCTGCGGAGCTTAGCCCCCAGCGCCCCCAACACGTACAAGCATCAGAAATGTTGCACTACGTGTCTTAGGTATTTGCCAAAGTTTAAAGATTGTGGCATCTGTTCATGTGATTGTCATTCTGTACCTGAAACTCATTCACTCTAATAAATTGTCAATATGTACTTTCTTAAGAATGAGCACAATGCACTGTTGATTCAGATAGAGCACAGCCTCGTGAGCTTGTCAGACTCAGTGGCACCAACAATGAGCACACAAAGATGTTTTTCCATCGCAAATACCAGTGAGCTGAAACAACAAACCCAAGAGTACAAAGAACAAGTTACATACATAAGTTACAAATTCACTAGAACACATCCACTCATCATAATACAATAAAGTTCTATTCAGAACACCATGCTTCATCAACTCTCATATATAATAGAAATCAATGAAAGAACTTAATTCATGCCAAAAATCAATTCTTAAATTATAATCACTAAAAGTAGAAATAGGAGTAGTCAAGCATTAAAATGAGAAGAATGTCAAGCTGTTCAAAAAAGATAATAAGAAACCAAGAAAAGAATTACAGGCGGTTACAACACAAAAATAAGAGGAAACAAGTAAAGTTAACTGATAAATCGCTACCCTCCGGGGGGGGGACGGAATGTAGAGAAACCTGACAATGCATAATAAACTACATTTGTAAGCAATAAAGATAACCAGCAGAATGAAAACTGCATTATGTAATTGTGTAAAAAATGTATAAATACCAACATGTGCACCTAGTAAATTTCACAGCTGCATACTTCACCCGTAGTGTGTCAGACTGTCATTTCTTCACCAATCTCTCGATCTTCCTCGTCCCTTCTCCCTGCATTCCCTCGGACTGAAGGCCACCGACCGGGCGGTCCGCGGCATTCCTACAACCACACACCCAGGGCACCACTTGGTTATTCCTTGGGTGATTGGCTCAGTTCAAAATTCCAAATCAATTGTCTCAGCCAGCACCTGTGTTAGGTGGGAGAGTTTAAAATTTCTCTGGGAACTAGATTTCAGGGGTCTGCTGGCAACTCAAATATACCTTGCTCCGGTGCTCCGTGAAGTCAGGAGGACCCACCCAGTTAATAGATTAGTCTCAGAAGGTTGATGCATTCTTCCCCACCTTGTACCTCTGTCACACTAAGTCACTGATAACCCCGCAGGGCTGTGACCCAACTGCTTCCAACTCCTCCCTGGAGGAGATACTCCAGGGGTTTGCACCTGCCTGAAGCACAAGAAGATCTATGTCTGCTCAGCCAGGCCACTGCTCTCTGCCACTATCCAGTGTTGGGGCTGAGGCCTGACAACCTTGGGAGGCTGGGGCTGTTCACTCAGTTCCAGCCCTACCCCTGATTGATATTATTGACAGAACAGTACAAGTTTGCAGGAATTTGTTTCTGTACCTGCTAAATTTCCCTGCAGAAGAGAAGTTGTTTTGAGTTCCCAGAACCTGTGCCTCAGTGCCTATCTCACTGTGCTTGGTATTTGTAACACGGTTCCCTGTCAGTTCCAGCCTCTGCCTGCCCTCCTTTGTTTATGCTGATGATTCCCTGGGGTCTGGGTGCGTCTTAGGTTCAGTAAAGCAGTCCTCTGTGTCAGCCCCTCCCTGGGAATCTCCTGGCTCTGTGTATTCGTTTTCTAGTGCCCATGCTCTTCTGCCGGTGGTTTTCACCTGAGAAGATGCCCGGCCTCCTCTGGTTGCCCAAAGACAGGGGGTGTGACTTCATAATATCTGGGGGTGAGCCCTACTGTTGCCAAAAACGTGTGCTGCTCTATGCCTTGGGGCACTGCCACTCTGGCATGGTTCCCTATCAGCCAACCACCCTCTCCTCACTCCCGTGCCACAGAATCAACACTGACCAGCTGCAGTCCAGGCCCTGTACACAATGCTTGAGAAATCACCCAAGAATCTGGACTTCTTCCTGACAGGCCTTCAGACCTCAGAATGAGAGTGGAGGGGAGTGCTGGGAGCTCAGAATTACAGATAGAGAATGTATACAGTTTTACACAGTTTTATGCCTGGCAGGATAGCGCCATGGTACCCTAGTAGGGGAAGTAGGTCCTGTTTTTAGAGTATATTGGGAGGACTTTTAAACTCTGCTCATTTGTTTATGGTGTACTTCGAGCCCTTCTCATGGGGGTGGGGATTCCTGTCTGCTTGGTGATGGATTTTGTACCTTTTGTTTGTATCCTTGGCTTTGCAGCTCAACTCAGCAGGGTTGATGTGCATTCTTCTACCTTCTCTCTTGGCACAGCTCTCAATGCAATGGTAGTAAGTGCTGACATGCAGCAAAAATTGATTGATTGGAACCGAGATGGTGGATGTAGAGATGACTGCTGGGGAGACTGAGCTGGGAGTGCATCTTTTGATAAATTAATACTTCCATTATTATATAATGACATTATTTATATCATTTTGCAGTATTTGACTTAAAGCGTATTTTACCTGATAGAAGTACAGCCACCCCTGCTGTCTTGTGGTTTCATTTTAAATCTAATATCTTTTTCCAGTCTTTCAGATTTGATCTATGTATATTGTTAAAGGTGAAGTAATTCTTTTGTAGGCAGCATATGCTTATGTCTTGCTTCTTTATACCTTCACATTCAAGATAATTACTAATGGCTAAGTATTTACTACTGCCATTTTGTTCATTCTTTTCTTTTTTTTTTTGCAGTTTTTGACCGGGGCTAGGTTGGAACCCACCACCTCCGGCATATGGGGCTGGTGCCCTACTCCTTTGAGCCACTGGTGCTGCCCCAATCTTTTCTCATTTTGCAGATTCTTCATTTATTTTTTTCCTCTCTTACTGTCTTCCTTTAAATGAAATTATTTTTGCTGGTGGTTTTCTTCCATTCAATATATTTTACTTTTGTTTATCTACTATAGATTTTTGCTTTGTTGCTACCTTGAAGCTTGCATAAAATATCTTGTAACATCTTAACTTTGATAACATGAATAATTTTCCCCATCCAATATTTAAATTTTTATATCATAATTTGCATCTTTTTCTATTGTGCATATCTTAACAAATTATTGTAGCTATTATTATTTTTATTTTAATAATTTTATATTTTAACCTTCATACTAAAGATCCAAATAATTTATATTCACCATTCCAAAATTACATTATTTTGAATTTGACTATATGCTTACTTAAACCAGCTAGATTTATACTTTCTTTCTTTCTTTTTTTTTTTTATTAAATCATAGCTGTGTACATCAATATGATCATGGGGCACCATACAATTGTTTCATAGAATATTTGACACATTTTTATCTCATTAGATGACATAGACCTCCTGGCATTTTCTTAGTTACTTTGCCAAGACATTTACATTCCTCATTTGCCAAGGCTCACATGTACCCTTGTAAGATGCACCACAGGTGTGATCCTTTCAATCCCCCTCCCTCTACTCACCTCCCCCCCTCCATCCCCACGCTTTCCTCCTTCCCCCTGTTCTTAGGTTGTAACTTGGTTATAGCTTTCATGTGAAGGTCCTAAGTTAGTTTCATAGTAGGGGTGAATACATTGGATATTTTTTCTTCCATTCTTGAGACACTTTACTGAGAAGAATATGTTACAGCTCCATCCATGTAAACATGAAAGAAGTAAAGTCTCCATCTTTCTTCAAGGCTGCATAGTATTTCATTGTGTACATATACCATAATTTGTTAATCCATTTGTGGATTGATGGACACTTGTGTTTTTTTTTTGATGACTTAGCAATTATGAATAGGGCTGCAATAAAGATTCTGGTACAAATATCTTTGTTATGATGTGGGTTTTGGTCTTCTGGGTATTTGCCCAGCAGAAAAATTACAGGATTGAATGGTAGATCTATTTTTAGATCTCTAAGTGTTCTCCATATATCTTTCCAAAAGGAATGCATTAGTTTGCATTCCCACTAGCAGTGCAAAAGTGTTCCCTTTTCTCCACATCCACGCCAACATTTCTGGTCTTGGGATATTGTGATATAGTCTAGTCTCACTGGAGTTAGATGATATCTCAAAGTAGTTTGATTTGCAATTCTATGATGATTCAGGATGATGAGCATTTTTTCATATGTCTGAAGGCTGCTTGCCTGTCTTCTTTGGAGAAGTTTCTTTTCAAGTCTCTTGCCCAGCAGCGATGGGATCCCTTGTTCTTTTCTTACTATGCGTTTGAGTTCTCTGTGGATTCTGGTTATTAAACTTTTGTCAGAGACATAACCAGTAAATATCTTCTCCCATTCTGTGGGCTGTTTGCTTCATTATGTACTGTGTTCTTGGCTGTGCAGAAACTTTTTAGTTTGATCAAGTCCCAAAAGTGTATTTTTGAAGCTGCTTCAATCGCCAGGGGGGTCGTTCTCATAAAAAACTCACCCAACCCAATTTCTTCAAGGGTTTTCCCTGCACTCTCTTCTAGTATCTTTATAGTTTCATGTCTTAAGTTTAGGCCTTTAATCCAGTAAGAGTCTATTTTGGTTAGTGGTGAAAGGTGTGGATCCAGTTTCAGTCTTCTACAGGTTGCCAGCCAGTTCACCCAGCACCATTTGTTAAATAGGGAATCTTTTCCCCACTGGATGTTATTAATTGGCTTGTCAAACATTAAATAATGGTAAGTAGCTGGGTTCATCTCTTGGTTCTCTATTCTGTTCCAGACATCTACTTCTCTGTTTTTGTGCCAATACCATGCTGTTTTGATCACTATCGATTTGTAGTATAGTCTGAGGTCTGGTAGCATGATTCCTCCTGCTTTGTTTTTATTTCTGAGTAATGTCTTGGCTATTCGAGGTTTTTTCTGATTCCATATAAAATGAAGTATTGTTTTCTCAATATCCTTAAAGTATGACAGTGGAACTTTAACAGGGATTGCGTTGAAGGTATATATTGCTTTGGGTAGTATGGACATTTTAACAATGTTGATTCTTCCCAGCCATGAGCATGGTATGTTTTTTCATTTGTTAACATTTTCAGCTATTTCTTTTCTTAGAGTTTCATAGTTCTCTTTATAGAGATCTTTCACATCCTTTGTTAGATAAACTCCCAAATATTTCATCTTCTTTGGCATTACTGTGAATGGGATAGAGTCCTTAATTGTTTTTTCAACTTGACTATTGTTGGTATATATAAAGGCTACTGATTTATGAATGTTGATTTTGTAACCTGAGACGTTGCTGTATTCCTTGATCACTTCTAAGAGTTTTGTTGTAGAGTCCCTAGTGTTTTCCAGATATACAATCATATCATCTGCAAAGAGCAAAAGTTTGATCTCTTCTGACCCTATGTGGATGTCCTTGATAGGCTTTTCTTCCCTAATTGTGGTGGCTAAAACTTCCAGTACAATGTTAAAAAGCAATGGAGACAATGGGCAGCCTTGTCTGGTTCCTGATCTGAGTGCAAATGATTCCAATTTAACTCCATTCAATATGATATTGGCTGTCTGTTTGCTGTAGATGGCCTCTGTCAGTTTAAGAAATGTCCCTTCTATACCAATTTTCTTAAGTGTTCTGATCATGAAGGGATGTTGGATGTTATCAAAAGCTTTTTCTGCATCGATTGACAGGATCATATGATCTTTGTTTTTTACTTTGTTTATGTGCTGAATTACATTTATAGATTTATGTATATTGAACCAGCCTTGAGACCCTGGGATAAAGCCAAATTGATCATGATGTATGATTTGTTTGATATGTTGCTGGATTCTGTTTGTTAGGACCTTGTTGAATATTTTTGCGTCTATATTCATTAGTGATATTGGTCTGTAATTTAAATTTTTTTTGTTGGGTCTTTTCCTGGTTTGGGGATCAGGGTTATGTTTACTTCATAGAACATGTTGGGGAGTCTTCCTTCTTTTTCTACATTTTGGAACAGTTTGAATAATATAGGTACTAATTCCTCTTTAAAAGTTTGGTAGAATTCTGACGTAAAACCATCTGATCCCGGACTTTTCTTTTTGGGGAGATTTTGTATGTTTGATGTAATTTCCAAACTTGAAATGGGCCTGTTCAACATTTCCACTTGATTCTGGTTAAGTCTTGGAAGGTGACGTGCTTCCAAGTGTTGGTCCATTTCCTTCAGATTTTCATATTGCTGAGAGTAAAGTTTCTTGTAATATTCATTAAGGATTTTTTGGATTTCTGAGGAGTCTGTTGTTATTTCGTCTTTGTCATTTCTGATTGATGAGATTAGAGATTTTACTTTTTTTTTCCTCATTAGGTTGGTCAATGGTTTATCTATTTTGTTGACCTTTTCAAAAAACCAGCTTTTTGATTTATTGATCTGTTGTATTGTTCTTTTGTTTTCAATTTCATTTAGTTCTGCTCTGATTTTGCTTATTTCTTTTCTTCTACTGGGTTTGGGGTTGGAGTGTTCTTCCTTTTCCAGTCTCTTGAGATGTCCCATTAAGTTGCTAACTTCCTCTCTTTCCGTTCTCCTGAGGAAGGCTTGCAGTGCTATAAATTTCCCTCTTAGTACTGCCTTTGCAGTGTCCCAGAGGTTCTGATAGTTTGTGTCTTCATTGTCGTTTTGTTCCAAGAATTTGGCAATTTCCTTTTTGATCTCATCTCTGACCCAGCTATCATTCAGCATGAGGTTATTTAACTTCCATGTTTTTGTATGACTATGTAGATTCCTGTTGTTACTCAGCTCAAGTTTTATTCCATGATGGTCCGAGAAGATGCATGGAATAACTTCTATTCCTTTAAATTTACTGAGGTTAGATTTGTGACCTAAGATGTCATCGATTTTGGAGTAAGTTCCGTGGGCTGATGGAAAGTATGTGTATTCAGTTTTCTTAGGATGAAATGTTCTGTATATGTCTGCTAGATATAAATTCTGGATGGTTAGATTTAAATCTAAAATTTCTTTACTCAGCTTTTTGTTGGAGGATCGATCCCTCACTGCCAAAGGAGTGTTAAAATCTCCGACTATTATGGAGGTGGAGGAAATCAAGTTGCTCATGTCTGTTAGAGTTTCTCTTATGAATTGAGGTGCATTCCGATTGGGTGCATAGATATTAATAATTGAAATCTCATCATATTGAGTATTACCCTTAACAAATATGAAGTGACCATTCTTGTCTTTCCTTACTTTTGTTGGTTTAAAGCCTATTGTATCTGCAAATAAAATTGCAACACCTGCTTTTTTCTGGTTACCATTTGTCTGAAATATGGATGACCATCCTTTCTCTCTGAGTCTGTATTTGTCTTTTAAGTTAAGATGTTACTCTTGTAAGCAACAGATATCTGGTCTGAGTTTTTGTATCCAGTCAGCTGATCCATGTGTCTTTAGAGGACAGTTTAAGCCATTCACATTAATGGATATTATTGATAAGTTTGGTGAAATTTTGGGTATCGAGTTTTTCAAAAGTCCAGTGAACTTTTTTAATCTTTTCGCCATTGTTGATGTTGGAGTTTGATCAGAAGTTTCTGAGAGAGTTTACGTTTGGGGTAGAGGATTGGGTTGTTCATTATGGAAGGTAGGTCTGGGACTGTCCTGAAGAGCTGGTTTGGTTGTGGCAAATTTCATCAACATATGAATGTCGTTAAAGTATTTAATTTCTCCATCATAGATGAAACTCATTTTAGCTGGGTACAAGATCCGGGGTTGAAAGTTATTTTGCTTTAGGGGATTAAAAGTCGATGACCACCCTCTTCTGGCTTGAGAAGTTTCAGCAGAGAGATCTGCAGTCATTCTAATGTTCTTACCTTTGTAGGTAATGGCTTTCTTTCTCCTGATAACCTTGAGAATTTTCTCCTTCATGTTGACTTTAGTGAAGCTAATTATGATATGTCTGGGTGACGACTTATTGGGGTTGAATCGTGCTGGAGTTCTGAAACTGTCTGCTATCTGAATTTCAGAATCTCTAGGCATGTCTGGAAAATTCTCTTTCATAATTTCATGTAGAAGGGCCTCTGTGCCCATCGATGCCACGTCATCGTTTTCCGGAACTCCTATTATTCGTATATTTGCGTTCTTCGAATTATCCCGGAGCTCTCTAAGAGAAAGATCCGTTTTTGCTCTCCATTTCTCTTCCTGTTTGAGAGTTTGGGAGCGTTCAAAAGCTTTATCTGCGATGTCAGAAATACTTTCTTCTGCTTGGTCCATTCTGTTGCTGAGGGAGTCTACTGTATTTTTCATATCTTTAAGGGCTGCAAATTCTTGCTTCAGTGTGTCTACGTCTTTGGTGGTTTTTTTCTTTAAATTCGTTAAATTCTTGAGACAACGTTTGAATTTCTCCTTGGATTCCTAATTCCATTTTATCAATCTTGTATGCAATCCAAATTCTGAATTCAATTTTTGAAATGTCTGCCAGTTGTTTATGAATGGGATCTTCAATTACATCTGCCATTTTTTTCCTTGGTGGGGGGTTTAATCTATTCTGGTTATTCATGTTACTGGAAATTTTCCGCTGATTCCGCCCCATGGTTGTTTTACTCCCTTTGATTTTTCCCCTAGGGTTTTGTTGAGGGCCTGTTCAGTGTTGTAGTCTGAGAGAATGGGGCCCTGTCTGGTGTGGTGGGTCTGAGTGGTTCTGACATATTGTCAGCTGGCTTCTGTTTGACTTCAGTGAAGCACTTACTCTGGGTTGAAGTCTCAGTTCTCTGAGTCGGCCCTACTCTGGATGTATCCGGGGTCTGTGAGTCACTTTAGGCAAATCCTATACTCAGGGGTGGCCTCCTCTGGTTGCCCAGGGAGGCGGGGGTATGGCTTCAGGTGCCTCAGGGAACTGCCGCTCTGATGTGTGTCTCCCCCATCCCCACTCCTGTGTCCCAGAGTCAGGACCGACCAGCCGCAGTTCAGGCACTATTCATGCCTCGACAAATCCCTCAAGAATCTGGGCTCCCTGGGGACAGGCCTCCAAATCCCAGAGTGAGGGTGGGGTGGGGTGCTGGAAGCTTAGAGCCGCTGGCAGCAAGCTCACTAAATTCCTCCCAATCTTTGGCTCCACCGCACCGCCGCAGCCCAAGCCTCCAGGCTTCAGTGTGAGGGTGGGGTGGGGGGAGCGGCTGGAGCCCAGAACCACCGGGCAGTGAACAGACTCAACTCCACCCAGTTCCTTACCCAGTCACACGGTGTGCGCTCAGGTCTCCAGACCACAGAGCGACGGTGGGAGGGAGCGCCGAGAGTTCAGAGCCAGCAGGGGCTCTGAGCCGCAGGGAGCCCGTTTGACAGCGAGCAATTTCATTTCCTCCCAGTCTCTCGCCCGGTTGTACCATCACAGCTCAAGCCTTCCACTTTCAGAGTGGGGGTGGGGTGGGGAGAGCGCCTGGAGCCCAGAACCGCTGGGCAGTGAACAGACTCAGCTCCACCCAGTTCCCTGCCTGGCCACACGGCAGGCGCTCAGGTCTCCAGAGCACAGAGCGAGGGCAGGGGTAGCGCCAGGAGCCCAGAGCCAGCAGGGTGTCCTAGCCGCAGGGAGTCCAGTCGTCAGGAAGCAAATTCAGTTTCTCCCAGTCTCTCACCTGGTTGTACTTGCCGCAGCTCAAGCCTTCAGGCTTCAGAGTGGGGGTGGGGTGGGATGAGCAGCTGGAGTACAGAACCGCCGGGTAGCGAACAGACTCAGCTCCACCCAGTTCCCTGCCCAGCCACATGGCAGGCGCTCAGGTCTCCAGACCACAGAGCGAGGGCAGGGTGAGCGCCAGGATCCCAGAGCCAGCAAGGGCTCAGAGCTACAGGGAGCCCAGTCGGCAGTGAGCAAATTCAGTTTCTCCAAGGGTCTCGCCCCGTTGCACTGCCGCAGCTCAAGCCTTCAGGCTTCAGAGTGGGGGTGGCGTGGGGGGAGCAGATGGAGCCCAGAATCGCCGGGCAGCGAACAGACTCAGCTCCCCACAGTTCCCTGCCCGGCTACACAGCAGGCGCTCAGGTCTCCGGACCACAGAGTGAGGGCGGGGGAGCGCCTGGAGCCCAGAGCCAGCAGGGGCTCCGAGCCGTAGGGAGCCCGGTCGACAGCGAGCAAATTCAGTTCCTCCCAGTTACTCACCCAGTTGTACCATCGCAGCACAAACCTTCAGGCTTCAGAGTAGGGGTGGGGTGGAGGGAGTGGCTGGAGCCCAGAACCGCCGGGCAGCGAGAAACAGACTCAGCTCCACCAAGCTCCCTGCCCGGTGACACAGCAGGCGCTCAGGTCTCCGGACCACAGAGCAAGGACGGGAGGAGTGCCAGGAGCTCAGAGCAGCAGGGAGCTCAGAGCAGCTGGTAGCGAGTTCGACTCAGTTATATGCCTGGTTGTATTGTTGCCCAAGGAGGGCTGCTGCACCTCCCCTGGGGAAGCACCACCCTGGTGAGGGTCTCCCTCTGCTGACTGTCCTCACCTCTCTCCTGTGCCCAGAATCAGCGCTGACCAGCCGCAGCTCGGGGACTGTCCTCTCCCCTTTAGGAGTCACCCAAGAATCCGAACTCCTGGGTGACAGGCTTTCATACCTCAGAGAGAGTGGGGGGAAGTGCTGGGTGCTCAGAGTTTCTGGCAAAGGATATTTACAGATTTATACATTTTTATGCCTGGCAGGAGCACACCTAGACATCCTAGTAAGGGAGGTAGGTCCAGTTTGTAGTAGGTCTCTCCTGTGAAGTGTAGTGGGATGGCCTGTGATTTCTGCCCTTTTGTTTGTGGGGCCCTTAAGCCAATCACTTGGGGGAGGGGGGACTTCCGTCTGCTTGGTGATGGGTTTTGTACCTTTTGTTTGCTTCCTTGTGGTTGCAGCTCTCCTCAGTGTGGTTGATGTGCGTTCTTCAACTTTCTCGCTTGGTGTTGCTTGAATCCATCAGGTTACTTGCTAAATTTTCGTCCCCTAACTCTACTTCAGGACAGGAGCCTCTGTAGAAAGCTGGCTTCAGTCCGCTATCTTCCCATCATCCCCTAGATTTATACTTTCATATGCTTTTGTGTTACCATTGTTTTTCTTTAGAATTAATTAATTAATTAATTTTTATTTTTAAATCATAGCTGTGTACGTTAATGCAATCATGGCGCACCATACACTGTTTTTATATACCATTTGACATATTTTCATCACACTGGTTAACATAGCCTTCCTGGCATTTTCTTAGTTATTGTGTTAAGACATTTATATTCTAAATTTAGTAAGTCTCACATGGACCCTCATAAGATTCACCATAAGTGTGGTCCCACCAATCACACTCCCTCCACCCAGCCTCTCCCCTCCCCTCTCCTCCTTTTCCCCTTTCCCCATATTCTTAGGTTATAATTGGATTATAGCATTCATATGAAAGCTATAAATTAGTTTCATAGTAGGGCTGAGTATATTGGATACTTTTTCTTCCATTCTTGAGATACTTCTAAGAAGAATATGTTCTAGCTCCATCCATGTAAACATGAAAGAGGTAAAGTCTCCATCTTTATTTAAGGCTGCATAATATTCCATGTTGTACATATACCACAATTTGTTAATACATTTGTGGATCAATGGGCACTTGGGCTTCTTCCATGACTTAGCCATTATGAATTGGGCTTCAGTAAACTTTCTGGTACAAATATCTTTGTTATAATGTGATTTTTGGTCTTATGGGTATATGCCTAGTAGTGAAATTATAGGATTCAATGGCAGGTCTATTTTTAGATCTTTAAGTGTTCTCCAAACATCTTTCCTAAAGGAATGTATTAGTTTGCATTCCCACCAGCAGTGTAGAAATGTTCCCCTTTCTCCACATCCACGCCAACATCTCTGGTCTGGGGATTTTGTCATATGGGCTAATATTACTGGAGTTAGATGATATCTCAAAGTAGTTTTGATTTGCATTTTTCTGATGATTGAGGATGATGAGCATGTTTTCATATGTCTATAGGCCATGCGCCTGTCTTCTTCAGAGAAGTTTCTCTTCAAGTCCTTTGCTCAGCATGAGATGGGATCACTTGTTCTTTTTTTGCTAATATGCTTGAGTTCTTTGTGGATTCTGCTTATTAAAACCTTGTCAGAGACATAACCTGCAAATTTCTTCGCCCATTCTGAGGGCTGTTTGCTTGCTCTACTTACTGTGTTCTTGGCTGTGCAGAAGGTTTTTAGTTTGATCAGGTACCAGAAGTGTATTTTTGAAGTTGCTTCAATTGCCCGGCGGGGTCCTTCTCATAAAATACTTGCCCAGACCAATTTCTTCAAGGGTTTTGCCTGCACTGTCTTATAGTATTTTTATAGTTTCATATCTTAAGTTTAAATCTTTAATCCAGTGAAAGTCTATCTTAGTTAGTGGTGAAAAGTGTGGGTCCAGTTTCAGTCTTCTATAGGTTGCCAGCCAGTTCTCCCAGCAATATTTGTTAAACAGGGAATCTTTTCCCCACTGAATGTTTTCAATGAGCTTGTCAAAGATCAAATAACAGTAAGTAGCTGGATTCATCTATGGGTTCTCTATTCAGTTCCATACATCTACCTCTCTTTTTTTGTGCCAGTACCATGCTGTTTTTTTCACTATCGATTTATAGTATAGTCTGAGGTCTGGTAGCATGATTCTTCCTGCTTAGTTTTTATTTCTGTGTAATGTCTTGGCTATTCGAGGTTTTTTCTGATTCCATATAAGATGAAGTATTATCTTTTCAAGATCTTTCAAGTATGACAGTGGAGCTTTAATAGGGATTAAATTAAAATTGTATATTGTTTCGGGTAGTATTGACATTTTAACAATGTTGATTCTTCCCAGACATGAGCATGGTATGATTTTCCATTTGTTAACATTTTCAGCTATTTGTTTTCTTAGTTTCATAGGTCTCTTTATAGAGATCTTTCCCATCCTTTGTTAGATGAACTCCCAAATATTTCATCTTCTTTGACACTACTGTGAAAGGAATGAGTTCTTCACTGTTTTTCAGCTTGATTATTGTTATTATATATAAAGGCTACCGATTAATGAATGTTGATTTTGTAACCTGAGATCCTGCTGTATTCCTTTATCACTTCAAAGAGTTTTGTAGTAGAATCTCTGGTGTTTTCCAGATATACAACTGTATCATCTGTGACGAGTGAACGTTTAATTTCTTCTGACCCTATATGGATACCCTTGATCGCCTTTTCTTTTCTAATTGCGATGGCTAAAACTTCCATTAGAATGTTAAAGTGCAGTGGAGACAACGCGTGACCTTGCCTGGTTTCTGATCTGAGTGGAAATGATTTCAATTTAATTCCATTCAATACGATATTGGCTGTGGGTTTGCTGTAGATGGCCTCTCTCAGTTTAAGAAATGTCCCTTCTATACCAATTTTCTTTATTGTTATGATCATGAAGGATGCTGGATATTATCAAAAGCTTTTTCTGCATCACTTGAGAGAATCATATAGTCATTGTTTTTTAATTTGTTTATGTCCTCAATTACATTTATAGATTTACTATAATATATATTGAACTAACCTTGAGACCCTGGGATAAAACCCACTTGGTCATGGTGTATTATTTGTTTGATGTGTTGCTGGATTCTGTTTGTTAGGATCTTGTTGAATACTTTTGCATCTATATTTATTAGTGATATTGGTCTATAGTTTTCTTTTCTTGTTGGGTCTTTTCCTAATTTGGGGATCAGCATGATATTTGCTTCATAGAATGTGTTGGGTAGTATTCCTTCTTTTTCTATATGTTGGAAAAGGTTGAGTAATATAGGTACTAGTTTCTCTTTAATGGCTTGGTAGAATTCTGACATGAAGCCATCTGGTCCCGGGCTTTTCTTTTTGGGGAGATTTTGTATGGTTGATGCTATTTCAGAACTTGATATAGGCCTGTTCAACATTTCCACTTGATTCTGGCTAAGTCTTGGAAGGTGGCATCCTTTCAAGTATTGGTCAATTTCCTTCAGATTTTCATATTTCTGAGAATAAAGTTTCTTGTAACATTCATTAAGGATTTTTTGAATTTCTGAGGAGTCTGTTGTTATTTTGTCCTTGTCATTTCTGATTGGTGAAATTAGAGGTTTTAGTCTTTTTTTTCCTGGTTAGGTTAGCCAAAAGTTTATCTATTTTGTTGACCTTTTCTAAAAACCAACTTTTTGATTTATTGATCTGTTGTATAATCCTTTTGTTTTCAATTTCATTTAATTCTGCTCTAATTTTGTTTTTTTTCTTTTCTTCTAGTGGATTTGGGGTTGGAATGTTCTTCCTTTCCCAGTTGTTTGGGATGTCCCATTAAGTTGTTACCTTACTCTGTTTCCATTCTCTTGAGGAAGGCTTGCAGTTCTATAAATTTTCCTCTTAGGACTGCCTTTGTGGTATCCCAGAGGTTCTGATAATTCTTGTCTTCATTGTCATTTTTTTCAAAAAATTTGTTAATTTCCTTCTTTATCTCTTCTATGACCCAGCTATCATTCAGCATAAGGTTATTTAACTTCCATGTTTTTGTATGAGTCTGCAGGCTCCTGTTCTTACTGTGTTCAACTTTTATTCCATGGTGGTCCGAGAAGATGCAAGGAATCTATTCCTTTAAATTTACTGAGGTTAGAGTTGTGACGTAAGATGTGATCAATTTTGGAGCATGTTCCGTGGGCTGATGAGAAGTATGTGTATTTAGTTTTACTCGGATGAAATGTTGTGTAGATACCTGTTAAATCCAAATGTTGAGTGGTTAAATTTAAATCTAAAATTTCTTTGCTCAGCCTCTTATTGGAGGATCTATCCAACATTGCCAAAGGAGTATTAAAATCTCCAACCATTATGGAGCTGGAGGAAATGAAGTTGCTGAAGTCTTTTAGAGTTTCTCTTATAAATTGTGGCACATTTTAGTTGGGTGCTTAAATATTAATAATTAAAATCTCATCAAACTATAAACTAGAAAAAAAATCTCATCGTATTGAGTATTACCCTTAACAAATATGAAGTGACCATTCTTATCCTTCCTTTCATTTGTTTGTTTAAAGCCTATTGTATCTGCATATAGAATTGCAACACCTGCTTTTTCTGATTTGTATTTTCCTGAAATATAGACGACCATCCCTTCACCCTGAGTCTATGTTAATCTTTTAAGGTAAGATAAGATTCTTGTATGCAGAAAATATCTGGCCTGAGTTTTTTATCTAGTTAGCCAAACTTTTCGTCTTTAGAGGACAATTTAAGCCATTCATATTAGTGGAGAATATTGATACGCCTGGTAGAATTTTGGGTATAGAGTTATGTGAAAGTCCAGTGGAGATTTTTAGTCCTTTTGCCACTGTGGTAATTGGAATTAGAGGAAAAGTTTCTGAGTAAGTTTACTTCTGTGGTGGAGGATTGCGCTGTTCATTATGAAGGATAGGTCTGAGAATATCCTGGAGAGCTGGTTTAGTTTTTGCAAATTTCTTCAACATGTGAATGTCATTAAAGTATTTAATTTCTCCATCATAAATGAAACTCAGTTTAGCTGGATACAGGATCCTGGGTTGAAAGTTATTTTGTTATAGGTGATTAAAAGTCGATGACCACCCTTTCTGGCTTGAAAGGTTTCAGCAGAGCCATCTGTAGTCATTCCAATATTTTTCCCTTTGTGGGTTATGGTTTTCTTACGTCTGGCTGCTTTCAGAATTTTCTCCTTCATATTAACTTTAGTGAAGTTAATTATGATATGCCTGGAGGATGTCTTATTTGGGTTGAGTTGTGTTGCAGTTCTGAAACTGTCTGCTATCTGAATTTCAGAATCTCTTAGCATGTCTTGAAATTTCTCTTTCATAATTTCATGGAGAAGAGCCTCTGTGCCTTGTGAACCTGCTTCTTTGCCTACAGGGATTTGTATGAGGTGCATATTAGTTTTCTTTGAATTGTCACAGAGCTCTCTGAGAGAATGATCTGTTTTTGCTCTCCATTTCTGTTCTTTGAGAGTTTGGGAGCATTCAAAAGCTTTTTCTTCAATGTGAGAAATCCTTTCTTCTGCTTGTTCCATTCTTTTACTGAGGGACTCTACTGTGTTTTTCAGATCTTTGAGGGCTACAACTTCTTGTCTCAATGTGTCAAAATCTTTGATTTTTTGTCTTTAAATTCGCTGAATTCTTGAGACAACTTTTGAATTGCTCCTGGAATTACTAATTCCAACTTTTCCTCTATTCTATTAATCTTGTTTGCAATCCAAATTCTGAGTTCGATTTCTGACATCTTAGCCATCTGTTTATGAATGGGATCTTCAGTTGCATCTGCTATATATTTTCTGCGTTTTTTTTATCTACTCTCGTTATTCATGTTACCAGAGTTTTTCTGCTGATTCTGCACCATGATTATTTTATACCATTTGACTAGATGAGCAGATAAAGAGAAGTTAGATTGGGGGCTCCAGGAGTAGTGATTAACCAGCCCTTTGACCAAAATGTGGGATTGATGTCTGTACGTTTTCCCCTGGTGCTTTCCCAAGGACCAATATAGTGCTATGGCCTGAGAAACTGGGGACCTGCTTGGTGTGGTGGGGCTAAGTGGCTCTGTCTTGTTTTCAGTTGGTCTCTGTCCTATCCTCATGAATCAGTTACTCTGTGTTGAAGTCTCAGCTGTGGAGAAATACCAGCACTAATTAAATCACCCTGCTGCCCACAGGCAACAATTGGAAAAGGAAAATCAAACCTTACCACAACCACACACCCAGGGTAGCACTTGGATTGTTCTCGGGTGATTTGCCCAGTTCAAGCAGTCCAAATCAATTGTCTCAGTCAGCACCTGTCTCAGGTGTGAGAGTTGAAAAGGTCTCTGGCAACTAGATTGCAGGGGTCTGCTGGCAACTCAAATATGACTGGTTCTGGTGCTCTTTGATGTCAGGAGGGCCCACCCAGCAAATAGGTTAGTCTGGGAAAGTTTATGCCTCCTTCCCCACCTTGCACCTCTGTCACACCCACTCACTGAAACCCACAGGGCTGTGACCCTGTTGCCTCCAATGAGCAGATACCACAGGGGTTTGCACCTGCATACATCACAGGGAGATCTATGTCTCCTCAGCCAGGCTGCTGCTCTCTGCCACTATCCGACAGTGGGAGGTGAGGCCTAACAACTTCAGGTGCTAAATGGAGGCTGGGACTGTTCACTCAGTTCCAGCCCACCCCCACCACGATTGATGTTACTGACAGAACAGAGCAACTTAGTAGAATTTGTTTCTGTCCCAGCTATATTCCTCTGCAGACCAGATGCTGGTTCAATTCACAGAATCTGGTCTTCAGGCCCTATCTGTGCTGCTGCCTGGTCTCAGCTGCAGTTTGTATTCCAGCAGCACAGTTAGCTGTCAGTTCCAACCTCTGCCTGCCCTCCTTTGTATCAGCTAATGATCCCCTGAGGGTCGGGTGTGTCTTAGGCTCAGTAAAGTGGTCCTCTGTGCCAGCCCTGCCCTGGAAATCTGCCGGCTCTGCATGTGTGTATTATAGTCCCCTCACTCCACACAAGCTGGTACTGCTTCAGGCTGGTTCCCCCTTTACTCATGGGGCCTGCATTTTCATCCCAGATCTGTTCTGCCAGTGGCTGCCACCAGAGAAGATGCCTGGCCTCCTCTGGTTGCCCAGAGAGACAGGAGGCATAACTCCAGAATATCCAGGGGTGAGCTCTATTGTTGCCATTTTTGGCTGCTGCTCTATGCCTCAAGGCACCTCCTCTGCTGTATGGTTCCCTCTCAGCTTCCTGTCCTCTCCTTACTCCTGTGCTGCAGAATCAGCACTGACAAGCAGCAGTCCATACTCTGTCCACACCTCTCCAGAAAATACTCAAGAATCTGGACTCCTGGGGGACCTGCTTCTTGACCTCAGAGTGAGAGTGGAGGGGAGTCCTGGGAGTTTAGAATTGCAGGTAGAGAATATATTCAGTTTTATACAGTTTTATGCCCAGCAGGAGAGCGCCATAGCACCCTATTAGGGGAAGTAAGTGAGTTTTTCCACTCTCTCCCCTCTAAAACTCATTATCTCTCCTGTGGGATATAATGGGAGGACTTTTGAACTCTGCTTGCTTGTTTGTATGGAGTATTGAAAGTTGTTCTCATGGGGGAGGGGACTCCCGTCCACTTGGCGATGGATTTTGTACCTTTTGTTTGTGTCCTTGGGGTTGCAGCTTGCTTCAGCAGGGTTGATGTTTGTTCTTCAACCTTCTCTCTTGGCTCAGCTCTAATCCACCAGGTTACTTGCTAAACTTCTGTCCTTTAACTCTCCTTCTGGACAGGAGCCTCTGTGGAAAGCTGGCTTCAGTCAGCCATCTTTCCTCCGCCCCTTGTGTTACCAATTATCATCCTTTTCTTTTATCTTGAAAATGAATGGTTTGAATTTCTTGTAAGACAAATTGGGGGTGATGAACTTCCTCAGCTTTTGTTTTCCTCAGAAAGTCTTTTACTCTCCTTTATTTGTGAAGGATAGCTTTGCCAATTACAATGTTCTTGGTTGGTATTTTTTCTTCCTTTACCATTTCAAATGGATCATCATCTGACTCTCTCTTGGCCTGTAAGATTTCTACTGAGAAGTTTGCTGCTAGGCTTATTGGACTCCCTTATATGTTATGTGTTTTCTCTTCATGCATTCAGAATTCTTGCATTTGACTTTGATTTTAGACAGTTTTTTAAAATCCAGTAAATGTTTATTGAATGAATAAATAATTGCATGAACAGGTTGATGACTCAGTGACTTTCTTTCATTTCAGCCATTTAGCTGTTATATTCTGAATTTTGGAACCCAACCCTTGTGCCATTCAATTCTACTATTATTCTTTGCTTAATATGTTTGATTTTTAGATAGTTTCATTATAAAACTTCTTGATACATTCTTATTTGGATTGAATCTGACTGTGACCTTTGACCTTTCTGTACCTGGATATTTATATCATTCTCATAATTCGAGAAGATTTCTGTTATTTCTTTAAAACTTTCTTTTTTTAATTTTATTTATTTTTAAAATTAAATCATAATTGGGTACATTGATGCATGTATGGGCTGCAATGTACTGATTGGGTATACAATGTGAAATGTTTACATTGAACTGATTAACACATCCATCACAATTATATTCTTTTCTTAATAGTTTTGAGATGTTCCATTGTATCATGCGTATGGTAAAGCATAAATAACTATAGTCCAGAAATTAGAAGGGAAGTGAGGAGAGAGGAGGGGAGAGGGAGGCAGGAGGAGGGAGAGTATTTGGGGGGACCTTACTTAAAACTACTTTGTACCCCTTTGTCTTTCTCTTCTTCCTTTTGGAATCTTATAATTTAAATATTTGATGTTTTGATGATGCCCCTTAAATCTTTTACTCTTTCTTTATTCATTTTTAGTCTCTTTTTAACTCCTCTGCCTATATTTTGTTTTTTTTTCTTTTTTTATTAAATCATAGCTGTGTACATTAATGTGATCATGGTGCACCATACACTAGTTTCATAGACCGTTTGACACATTTTCATCACACTGGTTAACATAGCCTTCCTGGCATTTTCTTAGTTATTGTGCTAAGATATTTACATTCCACATTTACTAAGTTTCACATATACCCTTGTAAGATGCACTGCAGGTGTAATCCCACCAATCTCCTAACTTTTTTCAACTTCACAGATCCTTTCCTCTGCTTGATTAATTCTGCTACTGAAATCTCTATTACTTCTTTCATTACATTGATTGTATTTTTCAATTCTAGAATTTCTATTTGTTTCCATTCAAAATTTTATTCTGTTAAAGTTATTGTTTTTCTGATTTTATTGAATTGTTTTTTTTTTGCAGTTTTTGGCCGGGGCTGGGTTTGAACTCACCACCTCCAGCATATGGGGCTGGTGCCCTACTCCATTGAGCCACAGGCACTGCCCTGTTTTTCTTTATTTTTTTGAAGTTTACTGAGCTCATTTAAAATAAACAATTATTATTTTGAATTACCTGTCAGGCATTTCTTTTATCTCAGTACCAATTTTTTTCCTTAGTCTGTTTTCTGGTGCTGTAACAAAATACCCAGGATTGGGTAATTTGTGAAAAATAGAGATTTTTCTAGAGGCTGAGAAGTCCATAGTTGAGGGTTTTGCATCTGGCAAGTACCTTATTGCTACATCATCCCATGGCAGGAGGCAGGACAAATAAGCAAAGGAGAGCAAGAATGAATCCACTTTCAAAAGTTTCCTTTTTAAAGGGATTAAATTTGCCCATGAAGGTGAAGCTCTCTTGGCCTAATCACATCTTAGAGGCTCTACTTCTCAATACTGTTACAAAGGCAATTGAATTTCAACATAGTTTTGGAGAGGACATTAAAATTATAAGTCTGTTAGGTCTGTTTGCTCTAAATAGCCCACAATCCCATTAGTAGTTATCTACCCAAGGGGAAAAAATAATTTTATCAGAAGGACATTTGAACTAAATTATTTATCTCAGCTCAATATACAATTATTGTGGAATAAACCCCAGTGCCCATCAACCCATGGATATATTAATAAACTGTGGTATATGTATACCATGTAATACTATTTAGCCATGAAAAGGATGGAAGCTTTACATCTTTTGTATTAATCTGGATGGTGTTGGAGATCATTCTCCTTAGTAATGTATCATAAGAATGGAAGAGTAAGTATACAATGTACTGAATACTAACATAATTCCATTAGATGAACTAATTTATGCCCACACAAGAGAAAAACTCAAATTCAAGTAGGCGGTAGGGGATAAGAGGAAAGGAAGAGAGAAGAGGAAGGGGTGAAATTGTTGTGCTTTCACCTAACAGGCACAATGTAAGGGTACATGGCACAATGTAAGGGTACTTCTGGGTACAACTACAACAGGAACTTTACCTAACAAATGCTAACAATGTAACCTAATCATTTGTAACTTCATATTAATCTGAAATAAAAAAATTGCACTTAAGTCCTATGTATACTTATTGATTTGTTGTAGTTGGTTGAGTTTGGCTAGTGGAAAGCATAGGGAAGATATTGGGAGGTGGGAAGAATGGCTTCTTCCCTGAGGATTCAACATTGTTGACTTCATTTTGCCTACTGAATGTCATGGCTCCTGTCATATTACCTACATATATAGGCATCCTCTTTGAGTTCCATTTACAACCCCCTTCCCCCTTCAGACCTATGCCATGGTCATGGCTCTTCCCTATTTTAAGTGATGGACTACCTAATTAAAATTCAGATCACACTTCTATTAATGTTCCTAAAAGTCCATTTATTAAACTCTTCTTAAATTATCCAGCCTATGTGCAATATCTGTTTTTCTCAAGGATCTTGGCTAGTACAATAAAGCACAAAGGTAACAAGTAGTCTTGAGCAGTGTATATGCCATGACAAAGTAAAGCATAGGCCTAGATTGAATTAAAATAGAGTCCAGAGAAACTATAATGCAGGGGCCCTTGGACATCATATTTGGATATGTTAGGTTTTTGGTTCCCTTTTGACTTTATTTGCCCCTTGGCTTTTTGTATCATGAATTTTCATAGATTTGAACATATTGCACTAGATGCAGATCACCCGGAGTCTCTGTACATCATTTTGAGTATTTTGAAATGCATTCTCTACAGATAGTATATCTTTTTATAGCACTGGGTAGCTCAGTCTCAAATATGTTTGCGTATGACAATGGTAAGCACAATATAAAAGTGCATTCTTTTGGTATAATATTGTTTTCATTGTGAATAGATTAATGGCCCATGGATCTGGAAATTTTATGCTTGGGTGCTAGAGGAAAAGGGCTTTCAATTTTTCTAACCTATTGTTCCAATTTGGGAAGTTAGCTAGTTGGGCAGTGAAGCTAAAAATGTTTGTGATAACTCCCTGTCAGTTGTTGGTAGTGTGGCAAGTCGAGAAACCTCAGGGTGACCTTTGATGGTAGGTTGGGGAAAAGAGATTCATCTAGGACTTATCCTGTATCATTTTTACTTGAGTTACTTTCTTTTGCATCATAAAGTGTGAAAAAGAAAAGTGCCCTGGGACTTGACCTCAGGCTTCTCAAAATGCATACTATTTTTGGTTTCCATGGAGATGGTTTCAGTGAGGCCAGCTCAGGTCTTGTACATGGTTACGTCTAGAGAATGTATTAGAATTGTGTTTGTGGCAAATTATACCTCCCTTGCAGAATAGAGTGTACAGTGCTGTTCTTTTGTGCTAGAATAGCTGGGGGCATGGAAAAAGCCAAAGGAAATGCCTTTTTCTTTAAAATGGCCAAGTCTATTCTGAATTGAAGGAGAATACCAGTCAGAATACAGAAATAAAGCAGGAATATTGAGAGCTGGAGAGCAGGGTGAACTTTATTATAAACTAGAAAAGCAACAGACTGTGAGAAGCAGTGTGAACAGTAAAGTATCAATTGGCATAGTGAGCAAGGAGTCATCTGTCTACATTGCCTCAGAGACATGTTCTCCTCTGGAGAAAGAGACATTTGGATTTGTTCTAGTAACATGCATGGGTTCCAAATTCAAAAGAAGAGTAGGTTTCAGGCGACATAGAATATGTCTTCAGGTTACAATCAAGAAATAAAGGTGAGTCTGGGTGCAGTGGCTCACATCTGTAATCCTAGCATTCTGAGAGGCCTAAGCAGGTGGATTGCCTGAGCTCAGGAGTTCAAGACCAGACTGAGCAAGAGTGAGACCCTCTCACTAAAAATAGCTAGGCTGTCTGGCAGGCACTTGCAGGCCCAGCTCTTTGGGAGGCTGAGGCAAGAGAATCACTTAAACCCAGGAGTTTGAGGTTGCTGTGAACTATGATGTCATGGCACTCTACTCAGGGTAACAGAATGAGACTCCCCCCCCCACCAAAGAAAAAGAAAAAAGAAAAGAAAAGAAATTAGGAATGCGCTTCTGAAGCTCCACTTACAGGGAGAAAAGACCCAAATGACAAGGAAGTTTGGAATTATAGAGAATTTCAACTCCTGGTCTCAAGTAATCCTCCAGCCTTGGCCTCCCGAGTAGCTGAAACTACAGGTATTCGGCATCATATTCAACTTTCTGAGTCTCTCCTTTTTTATTTTTTGAGACAGAGTCTCACTCTGTTGTCCTGGATGGAATGTAGTGGCACCATCTTAGCTCACTGCAACCTCAAACTCTCAGGTTCGAGTGATCCTCCTGCCTCAGCCTCCTGAATAGCAGGGACTACAGGCACCTTCCACAATGCCTGGCTAATTTTTCTATTTTTAGTAGAGATGAGGTCTCACTCTTGATTGACTGGTCTCAAATTCCTGACCTCAAGCAATCCACCCACGTTGGCCTCCCAGACTGAGTCCTTTCTATGATTAAATCAGAGTTCAGCTTTTCTCTCTTTCTAGTTCTGTTTCTTTCACTCTTTTACAAGTGTTTCCAAAAGCATCCCCCAACAAATATCCTACATTCAAGTCATATTTTCAGATTCTTTTTTTGGGAAACCCATCTTGTGAGATTTAGTCCTGGGAAGCGGCACTGAAATGGAATTTTCAACTGGATTCTTGCTGGCCATCTGACAAAGAACTTATCGCTGATGGTAGGTAGCGCACTGAAGCTTCTGTTATACATTTGTTAAAACTTTTACTGGTGGTGAACTTGGTTAGGGTGTGAATGCAGCCATATATTAGTAGGTACAATGTCTTTGATGTTTGGTATGTATGGGGAAATAGTAAACAATAAGACTAAGAAATTAGATTGTTATTATTTGGGTTATTGATGCTTTAGAGAAAAATATTGAAAGGCTAAAGATACCTAAACCATAAATGAAGGCTACATGTGCATTCCAGAATGCCTCCTTAGCAGCATATAAGGAGACTGTAATCTCATTCAGCCTGAGCACTGACCAAAAACTGAAGATCAGGCTCAGTATGCAATTATAAAAGTAGTAGAACAGAGAATGTTGAATTATTACCACTGGGAAGTCTTCAATGTCAAGATCAGAGTTCTGATTCAGAAGGAGTGCAATCCTGAAGAATGGGGAATATTGGGGTAAATATACACAAAATGTGTTAAATCTTAAGATTTGCTTGAACTCTCTGAGTCTGCAGAAGTGATCCTATTCTCCTTGTTAAGGATTGGTGCTGAAGATAAGCAAGGAGAGGAAAGGCAACTTGAGCCTCTTGCCTCTCTGGATCTATCCTTATTTCCTTTCCTGACCACCAGATCAATAACTAGCATTAAGTCACAACATAACATAGCAAAAGAATTTCTGGGCCTGTTATAATAGAGAAGAAATTACACCTCAAGGGAGTTCCTGTATCTACTCAACACATTCTGATAGGAGATAGGAGACTATATATGTGGCTAGATTCTGAGGGTACTGGATCAGAGGGTAGAATGAAACATAAAGTGCAATAAGTAAAAATTTTAAATATCAGAGAGTGCTCACATGATACAGAATTTAATATCTCGGCAAATAGGTCAAAGGACAGTGTTAAAAATTCTGTTAGTTTGGCTCTTGATAGCCTGAATAAATCAATGAGAATTAAAGAGGTCTCAACCACTGTGGCAGATGGTGAAAAAAGGGGATCAAAAGGCTCAGAGAAGTGAACATGCCATACTCTGAAGGCTGGGA
Organism: Nycticebus coucang; assembly: GCF_027406575.1. Lineage (NCBI taxonomy): Eukaryota > Metazoa > Chordata > Mammalia > Primates > Lorisidae > Nycticebus > Nycticebus coucang. The sequence goes on along the minus strand of NC_069804.1, from coordinate 159,156,247 downwards.
AATTTGTGACATGATTATATTCCATAGGAGAGCTTTGAAAATACTCTAACCAACCAAAGTGAAATGAGCTGGACTAATGAGAGAAGGGTACCATTACTGATGAGAAATTAGTTGTGGACATCCTATACAGGTTAGGGACACATTAGACTATGTTGTTATGGAAATGGGCTCTCTGATGATGATATGATCCTGACAGAATAGAAGCCAGGTGGTGGCATTTAATTGTTGTGAGGAAAGTAGATGAAATTCCAATCATCACTATTGAAGGAAGGCACCTGCCACACTGATCTCACAAACAACTTACCCCTGGCACCCATGCCTTTCCTATGAAAAGTGGACTTCATTGTTACATTTTTCCTACCCCTTGGACTCTAATATTGTGCCATGTGACAATGATGAGGGCTAATATCATTACCTGTTTGATGTTAGCATGTGGCCTTCCTGTGCCTTCTCCACTTTCAAAAAGCCCACTTTCGTTTTTTTTTTTTTTTTGTTGCAGTTTGGCCAGGGCTGGGTTTGAACCCATCACCTTCGGCATATGGGGCCGGCGCCCTACTCACTGAGCCACAGGCGCCACCCAAAAAGCCCACTTTCTTTTAACACATAGCAAAATTTTCCTTCTGGATCAGATTCTGTGAATATCTTCTCATCTTTCTTCTCAGCTTTTTTTGGACCCTTGTGATGCTGTGACAACTTTACAAACTAAGGCTTTTGTAACAATCATCTAGCCTTCAATACCAGCTCAGGTCTTTCCGGTCTTCAAGAAGCTCTCTCATGCTCAAGAACTTGTATGCCTTCTCCTAACAGACACACTTTAGGCTGGTCATTGCTTGTGAAGCACACCACTCTCATCAGCATTATAAAGGTCACTGCCCCATTATGTGCAAAGTCGCTGCTTCATGGGACTGAGCACTGACTTATCTACCTGGTAGAAGATGCCCTCATTGTTAACATTCCTTTCTTGTACCCAGGATGGCCACATAGACTGTCCCACCAATTCCAATTACATCTACTCCAATTCTACTTGACAAGAGTTTTATTGATATATTTTTCCAGTAGTCTCACAGGCCACCTCCATCAACTGTGCTTCCTGGAAACATTTGGTGCCTCAGTTGTGCTTGTTAGCCATCCAGGATGGATAAGATATGAAATTTTTGCTTGATTGGCCACTTTCAAGATCAAGCTTTTGCAAATGTTACCTCATTTCCAGCACACACTGTGTCTCCAGGACTTACTATTTTAGTTCTGAGTTTTCCTGGTTTCCTGTTCCATTTCAGACTGCCATTGCTCTGTAATCAACCAACTCAAAACCTAATAACACCAAGTTTGTTCAACTCTTTTTACATTCTCCATATAACTTTTTCCCTAAGCCCCAGAAATCTTGCTGCCTTTTGCTTCCTTGGGTGCTTCAATATTCCTCATCCAATTGTGGATTCTCCAAACCTATTGGCCAATTATTTGGCACTGAGATTACTGACAATACCATCCACAGGGTCATTACAACTACCCATCAAGTGACCAGACTTCTAGCTTGCTGGGCATACCTTCACCAACATGATGCTTGTCCACACCTTACAGTAATGCCCTGGTTACCACCTCTCAATTACTCTTCCCTCACCAATTGTTCCAGATCCACAGCTAAACTCTAGTCAATATTCCCCCTAATTGCTCAGTAGGGACACTGGACACTCTCTCTGCCAATGATTCAGTTCAGTTTTTACCAGACTTCCAAGGATGCCACCAATTCCTCTCTTACCATCACAATATACCCTCCTGCAGGATACTCTCATACTGATTGAGGCTTTTAGACTGACTGGTTTGGCACCTCTAATCTGATTACCTATTCAGGGATGGGCTGGCTTATTCTTGGTATTTCTCTTCACCCTCATCTGCAGTCTCATACACGCTCTTCTTGGATTTTCTTCCTTCTCCACCCCTCTTTAACAGCACAACCCTGCACCAGGGGCATTTACTGTGGTCATATCAGGGACTCTAATCTCTTAGGATATAGGTCTTTCTTTTATCAGGGAAGCCTAACAACATCTACAGGCTATTACATCACTATTTACCTGGCTGGTTTAATTCTTACCAATTTGCCATTTCTTACCTAATTGTTTTATATGTCCTCCATTCATTTTTCTCCTTTTGTGCTTCTTTTTTATTTCAGATTAATATGAGTTACAGCTTGACTGTTATTGGCATATATGATGGCTACTGACCTGTGGACATTGATTTTGTATCACAAGATGTTACTATATTTCTTGATCACTTCTATGAGCTTTATAATTGATTCCCTGGGGTTTTCCAGGTATAAGATCATGTCATCCACAAAGAAAGAGAGTTGGACCTCCTCTGTCCTCACTTGAATATCCTTGATCTCTTTCTCTTGCCTGATTGCATTGGCTAGGATTTCCAGAACTATGTTGAATAGCAGTGGCAATAGTGTGCATGCTTGTCTGTTTTGAGTTCTAAGTGGAAATTCTTTCCATTTTACTCTACTCAATATGACACTGGCTGTGAGTTTGTTATAGATATCCTTTATCTGTTTAAGAAATGTCCAAGTTCTTAGGGAGAGGAGACAAGATGGTGGACTGAAGCCAGCTTTCCACAGAGGCTCCTGTCCAGAAGGAGAATTAAGGGATGAAAATTTAGCAAGTAACCTGATGGATTTGAGCTGCACCAAGAGAGAAGGTTGAAGAACGCACATCAACCCTGCTGAGGTGAGCTGCGATCACAAGGACGCAAACAAAAGGTATAAAATCCATTACCAAGTGGACGGGAGTCCCCCCCGCCCCCATGAGACCAGCTCAAGAGCCCCACAAACAAACAAACGGGCAGAAATCAAAGGCCCTCCCACTACATTCCACGGGAGAGACCTTCTAAAAACTGGACCTACCTCCCCTACTAGGGTGCCATGGCGTTCTCCTGCCAGGCATAAAACTGTATAAAAGTGTATAAAACTGCAAATATCCTTTACCTGCAACCCTGAACTCCCATCACCCCGCTCCACTCACACTGAAGTCTGGAGGCCTGTCTCCCAAGAGTTCGGATTCTTAGGTGATTTCTCGAGGGGTATGGACCGTGCCCGAGCTGCGGCTGGTCAGCGCTGACCCTGGGGCACAGGAGTGAAGAGAGGGCAGGCAGCTGAGGGGGAGCCATGCCAGGGCGGCACTTCCCTGAGGCGTGGTGCAGCATCCCTCCTTGGGCACCAAAGCGGCAGGGCATAAAACTGAGTGAAACTGTGTACTTTCCCCGCTTGCAGCGTGGAGCTCCCAGCACTCCCCTCCAGTCTCACTCTGGGGTCTGGGGGTCTGTCCCCAGGAGTCCGGATTCTTGGGTGATTTCTCATGGGGTGTGGACAGTGCCTGAGCTGCGCTGACTCTGGGGCACAGTAGCGAGGAGAGGACGGTCCGTTGGAAGGTAACCGCTCCAGAGCAGCAGTTCCCTGGAACGCAGAGCAGCGGCTGTCTTCTGGCAGTGGTCCTTCCAGGCATAAAACTGTGTGGAACTGTGTGTGCTCACTACTTGCAGCTCTGGGCTCCCAACACTCTCCTTCACCCTCGCTCTGAGACCTGGAGGCATGTCCCCCAGGAGTCTGGATTTTTGGGTGATTTCTTGAGGGGTGTGGACAGAGCATAAACTGTGACTGGTCAGTACTGACTCTGGGGTGTGGGAACAAAGAGAGAAGGGTCGGCTGGGTGCTAGGCACAACAGGACGGCAGTTCCTGGATGCAGATCAACAGCTGTTCTTTTTTAACAGCAAAGTGGCTCACTCCTAGATATTCTGAAGCCACATCCCCTGTCTCCCTGGGCAACCAGAGGAGGCCACCCGTGAGTAAAGGATTTGCCTGAGGCTACTTACAAACCCGGGAAGCTTCCAGGGCGGGGCGGACTCAGAGAGGTAACCGAACTCAGAACAGCTTCTCTTCTGCAGGCGATTTTAGCAGGAACAGAGACAGAATCCCGTAAAGTTGTTCTATTCTGTTCTGCTCTGTTCTGCTCTGTCAGTAACATCAATCAGGGGTGGGCCTGAGCCTTAGTGAACACACCCCAACCTTCATCAAGCGCCGGAGGATGTCAGGCCTCACCTCTTCCTGCTAGATAGCGGCAGAGTGCAGAGGCCTGGCAGATTTCCTTGCGATTCAGGTAGGCGCAAACCCCTGGAGTATCTGTTCAATACAGGCAACTGGGTCAGCCATCTGCAGTGATATCAGAGACTGGATCTGACAGAGGGACAAGGTGGGGAAGGAGGCATCAACCTTCCCAGACTGATCTATTAGCTAGGTGGCTCCTCCTGACACCACACAGCACTGGAGTAAGCCATATCGGAGTAGTCACCAGACCCCTATGACCCAGCTCCCAAACACCTCTTGAACTCTCCCACCCAAGAGAGGTGCAAACTGAGACAATCGATTTGGACCTTTTAAACTGAACCAATAGACGGAGGACATTTCAGGTGGTGCCCTGGGTGTACACTTGTAGGAAAGTTTGATTTTCCTTTTCCAAGTGGTGCCAGAGGTGGGCAGGGTGACTTAACTGCCGGTTTTTCCCCACAGTTGAGACTTCAACCCAGAGTAAATGTTTTACTTGGGTCGAATAGAAAAGAGCTGAAAACAAGACAGAACCACTTAGCCCCACCACACCAGACAGGGCCCCAGTTTCTCAGGCCACAACACTGTATGGGCCCTCGACAAAGCCCCAGGGGAAAAACCAAAGGGAGTAAAACAACCATGGGGCGGAATCAGTGGAAAAACTCTAGTAACACGAATAACCAGAATAGACAACCCACCCCCCACAAGGAAAGATATGGCAGATGTAATTGAAGATCCCATTCATAAACAACTTCCTGAGATGTCACAAATCGAACTCAGAATGGCAGACAAGATTAATAGAGTGGAATTAGGAATTCAAGGAGAAATTCAAAAGTTGTCTCAAGAATTTAACGAATTTAAGACAAAACCACCAAAGACTTAGACACGCTAAAGCAAGAATTTGCACCCCTCAAAGATATGAGAAATACAGTGGAATCCCTCAGCAACAGAATGGAGCAAGCAGAGGAAAGGATTTCTGACATTGAAGATAAAGCCTTTGAACGCTCCCAAACTCTCAAAGAGGAAGAGAAATGGAGAGCAAAAATGTATCATTCTCTCAGAGAGGTCTGGGAAAATTTGAAGAAGGCTAATATACGAATAATTGGGATTGCAGAAACCAATGAAGTGACCTTGATGGGCACAGAGGCCCTTCTACAGGAAATTATGAAGAAGAATTTTCCAGACATGCTTAGAGATTCTGAAATTCAGATAGCAGACAACTTCACAACCCCAGCACAACTCAACCCCAATAAGACATCCCCCAGGCATATCATAATTAGCTTCACAAAAGTTAACATGAAGGAGAAAATTCTCAAAGCTGCCAGGTGAAAGAAAGCCATTACCTTCAAAGGGAAGAATAGTAGAATGACTGCAGATCTCTCTGCTGAAACTTTTCAAGCCAGAAGAGGGTGGTCATCGACTTTTAATCCCCTAAAGCAAAATAACTTTCAACTCCGGATTTGTATCCAGCTAAAGTGAGTTTCATTTATGATATGGAGAAATTAAATACTTTAATGACATTCATATGTTGAAGAAATTTGCCATTACCAAACCAGCTCTTCAGGATATTCTCAGACCTATCATCCATAATGACCAACCCAATCCTATACCACAAAAGTAAACTCACTCAGAAACTTTGGATCAAACTCCAACTTCCACAATGGCAAAAGGATTAAAAATGTCCACTGGATCTTTGAAAAACATGATATTGAAAATTTCAACAGACTTATCAATATTCTCCATCAACGTAAATGGCTTAAACTGTCCTCTAAAGAGGCATAGGTTAGCTGACTGGATACAAAAACTCAGGCCAGATATCTGTTGCATACAAGAGTCACATCTTAACTTAAAAGACAAATACAGACTCAGGGTGAAAGGATGGTCATCCATATTTCAGGCAAATGGTAATCAAAAAAAAGCAGGTGTTGCAATTTTATTTGCAGATACAGTAGGCTTTAAACCAACAAAAGTAAGGAAGGACAAGAGTGGTCACTTCATATTTGTTAAGGGTAATACTCAATATGATGAGATTGCAATTATTAATATCTATGCACCCAACAAGAATGCACCTGAATTTATAAGAGAAACTCTAACTGATACGAGCAACTTGATTTCCTCCAACTCCATAATCTTCGGAGATTTCAACACTCCGTTGGCAGTGTTGGATCGATCCTCCAATAAGAAGCTGAGTAAAGAAATTTTAGATTTAAACCTAACCATCCACTATCTGGATTTAGCAGACATCTACAGAACATTTCATCCCAGCAAAACTGAATACACGTACTTCTCATCAGCCCATGGAACCTACTCCAAAATCGATCATATCTTAGGTCACAGGTCTAAACTCAGTAAATTTAAAGGAATAGAAATTATTCCATGCATCTTCTCAGACCACCATGGAATAAAACTTGAGCTGAGTAACAACAGGAATCTGCATACTCATAAAAAAACATGGAAGTTAAATAACCTTATGCTGAATGATAGCTAGGTCAGAGATGAGATTAAGAAAGAAATTGCCAATTTTTTGGAACAAAACGACAATGAAGACACGAACTATCAGAACCTCTAGGACACTGCAAAGGCAGTTCTAAGAGGGAAATTTATAGCACTGCAAGCCTTCCTCAAGAGAACGGAAAGAGAGAAAGTTAACAACTTAATGGGACATCTCAAGCAACTGGAAACAAAAGAACATTCCTACCCTAAAACCAGTAGAAGAAAAGAAATAACCAAAATCAGAGCAGAATTAAATGAAATTGAAAACAAAAGAATAATACAACAGATCAATAAATCAAAAATCTGTTTTTTTGAAAAGGTTAATAAAATAGATGTACCTTGGCCAATCTAATCAGAAAAAAAAGAGTAAAATCTCTAATCTCATCAATCAGAAATGACAAAAACGACATAACAACAGACTCCCCAGAAATCCAAAAAATCCTTAATGAATATTACAGGAAACTTTATTCTCAGAAATAAGAAAATATCAAGGAAATTGACCAATACTTGGAAGTACGCCATCTTCCAAGACTTAGCCAGAATCAAGTGGAACTGTTGAACAGGCCCATATCAAGTTTGGAAATAGAATCAACCATAAAAAACCTCCCTAAAAAGAAAAGCCTGGGACCAGACGATTTCACATCAGAATTCTACCAACCCTTTAAAGAGGAACTAGGACCTATATTACTCAACCTGTTCCAAAAGATAGAAAAAGAAGGAAGACTACCCAACACGTTCTATGAAGCAAACATCCCCTTGATCACCAAACCAGGAAAAGACTCAACAAGAAAAGAAAATTATAGACCAATATCACTAATGAATATAGATGCAAAAATATTCAACAAGATCCTAACAAACAAAATCCAGCAACACATCAAACAAATTATACAGCATGACTAAGTTTTAACCCAGGGTCTCAAGGCTGGTTCAATATACGTAAATCTATAAATGTAATTCAGCACATAAACAAATTAAAAAACAAAGACCATATGATTCTCTCAATTGATGCAGAAAAAGCTTTTGATAATATCCAGCATCCCTTCATGATCAGAACACTTAAGAAAATTGGTATAGAAGGGACATTTCTTAAACTAATAGAGACCATCCACAGCCAACCCACAGCCAATATCATATTGAATCGAGTTAAATTGGAATCATTTCCCCTCAGATCAGGAACTAGACAAGGCTGCCCATTGTCCCCATTGCTTTTTAACATTGTAATGGAAGTGTTAGTCACCGCAATTAGGGAAGAAATGGCGATCAAGGGTATCCATATAGGGTCAGAAGAGATCAAACTTTCGCTCTTCGCAGATGATATAATTGTATATCTGGAAAACATTAGGAACTCTACTACAAAACTCCTAGAAGTGATCATGGAATAGAGCAGCATCTCAATTTACAAAATCAACATTCATAAATCAGTAGCCTTTGTATATGCCAAAAATAGTCAAGTTGAAAAAACAGTTAAGGACTCTATCTCATTCACAGTAGTGCCAAAGAAGATGAAATATTTGGGAATTTATCTAACAAAGGATGGGAAAGATCTCTATAAAGAGAACTATGAAACTCTAAGAAAAGAAATAGCTGAAAATGTCAACAAATGCAAAAACATACCATGCTCATGGCTGGGAAGAATCAACATTGTTAAAATGTCCATACTACGCCAAGCAATATATAATTTCAACACAATCCCTATTAAAGCTCCACTGTCATACTTTAAAGATCTTGAAAAAACAATACTTCGTTATATGGAATCAGAAAAAACCTCGAATAGCCAAGACATTACTCAGAAATAAAAACAAAGCAGGAGGAATCACGCTACCTGACCTCAGACTTTACTACAAATCGATAGTGGTCAAAACAGCATGGTATTGGCACAGAAACAGAGAAGTAGATGTCTGGAACAGAATAGAGAACCAAGAGATGAATCCAGCTACTTACTATTATCTGATATTTGACAAGCCAATTAAAAACATCCAGTGGGGAAAAGATTCCCTATTTAACAAATGGTGCTGGATGAACTGGCTGGCAACCTGTAGAAGACTGAAACTGGACCCACACCTTTCACCATTGACTAAGATAGACTTTCACTAGATTAAACATTTAAACTTAAGACATGAAACTATAAAAATAGTAGAGGAGAGTGCAGGGAAAACCCTTGAAGAAATCAGTCTGAGAGAGTATTTTATGAGGAGGACCCCCCGGGCAATTGACGCAACTTCAAAAATTCACTACTGGGACTTGGTGAAACTAAAAATCTTCTGCACAGCCAAGAACACAGTAAGTAAAGCAAGCAAACAGCCCTCAGAATGGGAGAAGATTTTTGCACATTATGTCTCCTGTAAAGGTTTAATAACCAGAATCCACAGAGAACTCAAATGCATTAGGAAAAAAAGTACAAGGGATCCCATCGCAGGGTGGGCAAGGGATTTGAAGAGAAACTCTCTGAAGAAGAGAGGTGCACGGCCATCAGACATATGAAAAAATGCTCATCATGTTTAATCATCAGAGAAATGCAAATCAAAACTACTTTGAGATATCATCTAACTCCAGTGAGACTAGCCTATATCACAAAATCTCAAGACCAGAGATGTTGGCATGGATGTGGAGAAAAGGGAACACTTTTGCACTGCTGGTGGGAATGCAAATTAATACATTCCTTCTGGAAAGATATATGGAGAACACTTAGAGATCTAAAAATAGATCTGCCATTCAATCCTGCAATTCCCCTCCTGGGCATATACCCAGAAGACCAAAAATCACATCATAACAGAGATATTTGTACCAGAATGTTTATTGCAGCCCTATTCATAATTGCTAAGTCATGGAAGAAGCCCAAGTGCCCATCGATCCATGAATGGATTAATAAATTGTGGTATATGTACACCATGGAATATTATGCAGCCTTAAAGAGAGATGGAGACTTTACCTCTTTCATGTTTACGTGGATGGAGCTGGAACATATCCTTCTTAGTAAAGTATCTCAAGAATGGAAGTAAAAGTATCCCATGTATTCATCCCTACTATGTAACTAATTTATGGTTTTCACATGAAAGCTATAACCCAGTTACAACCTAAGAATAGGGGAGGGGGGAAAGGGAGGGGAGGGAGAGTGGAGGGGGTAGATGGAGGGGGATTGTTGGGATTACACCTGCGGTGCATCTTACAAGGGTGTATGTGCAACTTAGTAAATGTGGAATGTAAATATCTTAGCACAATAACTTAGAAAATGCCAGGGTGGCTATGTCAACGATTGTCATGAAAGTGTGTCAAACGCTCTGTGAAACTGGTGTATGATGCCCCATAATCATATCCATGTGCACAGCTATGGTTTAATAAAAGAAAATAAATCAAATTCTTTCAAAAAAAAAGAAATTTCCCACATATGCCTATTTTCTTAAATGTTCTTATTAAAAAAGGATTCTGGATTTTGTCAAATGCCTTTTGTGCTTCAATTTAGGAAATCATATAGTTTTTGCTTTTGATTTTATTTGTGTAGTGAATAACATTTATTAATTTATGTATGTTGAACCATCCTTGCATCCCTGGGATAAAACACACTTGATCTTAATGTATAATTTTAATGTGAAGCAGTATCCTATTTGTGAGGATCTTATTATATATTTTTGCATCAATGTTAATTAATTCTGTTGGCATATAGTTTTCCTTTTTGGTTGGGTCCTTTTCTGGTTTTGGAATAACAGTGATATTTGCTTTCTAGAATGCATTAGGGATGATTCATTCCTTCTCTATGTTCTGGAATAGTTTATGCAATGTAAATACTAGTTCTTCTTTGAAGATTTGATACAATTCTGGTGTAATATCATTTGTTCCAGGAATTTTCTTTTTGGAAGATTTTCTATGGTTGATACAATTTCAGTCCTTTATAAGTCTGTTAAATTTTCCTAATTCTTTCAGTTTGAGTTTAGGAAGGTGGTATGTTTCCAGGTATTGGTCCATTTCCTCAAAATTTTCAAATTTCTTGGAATAGAGTTTTTTTGTGAGAATAATTGAGAATCTTCTGTATGTCTTTTGTATATGTTGTCATTTCCTCTTTTCTGTTTCTGATTGAGGTTATTAGATATACTACTTTTCTGTTTCTGATTAGTCTGATTTTATCAATTTCATTAATCAATTTCATTAATTGAAATGAAAAAGGTTTTATCAATTTCATTAATCCTTTGAAAAAATAAATTTTTCATTGTGCTGATCTGAATGATTCTTGTGTTTCTGATTTCATTTAATTCTGCTCTGATTTTGATCATTTTTTTTCTTCTGCTAGGTTTGGCATTGGTTTGTTCTTCCTTTTGCAGCTGTTTGAGGTGGTCTATTAAGTTGTTGGCTTGCTCTCTTTCTGTTTTCTGTATAAAGATATCTAACGGTATAAATTCGTCTCTTAGGATTGCCTTTGTAATATGTCATGGTTTTGATAACTTGTGGCTTCATTATCATTTTGTTTCAGATATCAAATGATCTCCTTCTTAATCTTATCCTTAACCCAGCATAGGTTTATTTTGTTTACATTATTTTATGTGAGCATGAAGATTTCTGTTGGTGTTTAGTTCAACTTTTATTCCTTGATGATAAGAGAAGATACAATAAGTAATTTCTCTTCTCTTAAATTTGTTGAGGTTAGATTTGTGCCATAAGATATGATCAGTTTTGGAGGATGATCCATGGGATAATGGGAATATGTACATAGTTTTATTAGGATGAAAAACTTTGTATATGTCTCTTAAGTCTTTGATATAGGGTTGTGTTTAAGTCCATTATTTATTTGTTTAGTTTCTGCATGGAAAGTCTGACCAGTACTGTCAAAGAGGTGTTGAAATCTCCAACTATTATGAAGTGGAAGATAGCATATTATTCAGATCATTTAGGATTCGTTTTATGTAACTAGGAGCATTTAGATTGAATGCATATATGTTCATGATTGAAATCTCTTCATATTCCATGCTTCTCTTGACCAGTATGTAGTGTCCATCCTTGTCTTTCCTTATTTATATTGGTTAAAATATAATTGTATCTGCAAACAAGATTGCAATCCCTGCTTTTTTCTGATTTCCATTTCCATGGAATATTGTTTTCCATCCCTTTATCCTGAGTCTTGATTTATCCTTAGAGGTTGGGTGTATTTCTTGGAGATATCAGATATTGGTCTTGAGCTCTTGTAGCCAGTCAGGGAGTCTATGCCCTTTTGGTGGGGAATTCAAGCCATTCACATTTATTGAGAGAATCAACAAGCATGATGGAATTTTGTTCATCTCATATTGTGGAGATCCGGTGCTTAGTTTTATTCCTTGTGCTGTTGTGGAATCTAGGCTTTGTTCTTTAATTCCTGGGTGTGTTTCCTTTGGGGATGGACCATTGTGCAGATCAGTATAAAGAATGGGTCTGAATACTTCCTGTAGAGTTGGTCTAATTGTGGCAAGTTTCTTCAACATTTGCATGTCAGTAAAATATTGGATGTCTCCATCTCAAATGAAAGTCAGTATAACAGGATGTAGAATCCTTTTGTTTAGGAAAGTTAAAGCCTGATGGCCACCCTCTTCTGGCTTGAAAAGTTTCAGCTGAAATGTCTGCAGTCATCTTGATATTTTTCCCTTTGTACATAAGCTCTTCTTATGCCCTGTTCCCTTCTGTTTTATATTGATTTTGGAAAAGTTAATTATAATGTTTCTAGGAGATGCTTTGCCTAGATAGAGTCATTCTGGTGTTCTGAAAAAATACTGTCTGAATGTTTGTGACTCTTGTTATGCTCAGGAAATCCTCTACCATGATGTTCTGAAGTAGAGCTTCAGTGCTTTTAGGGCTATCCTTTTCTCCTCCAGAAATCCCCGTAATTTGGATGTTTGCTCTTTTGGAGTAGTCCTATAACTCTCTCAGAGAATATTCTGTTTTTCTCCTTCTTCTTTTTCTTTTTATTTTTTCCTTTGAAATTCTTCCTTTTTCATAGTCTACTCTGTTACTGAGGCTTTTTACTGTGTTTTTGAAGCTCCTTTAATGCCTCTTTTGATTAGTTAAGCTCTGGTATATCTTTCCTAATTATGAACAGAACCTTGGTGACTTTGTCTTTAATTTTATTAATTTCCTGAGATAATTTCTGGAATACTTTTTTTTTGTTTTTTTCCATCTTCTCCTCAATTTCATTCATCTTATTTGTGATCCATGTTCTGAAGTCCATTTTTGTCTTTTCAACACTTTCTCTATGGTTGGTGTTTTCAGCTGCATCTCCCTTGTAATTTTTGGGGGGAGTTGATCTGCTCTGGTTTTTCATGTTGCTTGAGTTCTTCTGCTGATTCCTTCCCATGTGTATCTTCAGTTTATTTATATATTTGTTATACTTTTTAAGCTGGAATGTTAGGTTGCCCTTAAATTGTTATTGAGAGATAATCTAGTTAGGGTCCCTTAGGCATCACCCAGGCACCCTGTTTGGAAACTAAAACTGGCAGGCTGATATCTGATCCAGAGGTCCCAGGATATGGGGCTCCCCACTCCCCTTCACCCCTGACTATTCAAATAGGCTGCTGCTTATATCTGTGACCCTTCCAACACATAGCTTCCCATAGTTTCCTTTTAGGGCTGCATATGTGAGGGTCCCTGAGAGCCAGCTTTTCTATTTGTAAGTTCAGTGCAATGGGGATGGAGGCAAAACCTCCAGGTGATGTTTAAAGTCTTGGGATATCTCCCAGATAGTGAGCTGAATAGTTCCAGTCCATATGTCAATCCTCACCCACAAATAAGTTAAAAAGCTGCAGTTTTCTCCAAAGTCTAGGCTGCAAGAGATTTGAAACCCTGGGCTTTTCCTGCAGTTGTTGGAGGCAAGTCTTTGGCTTGCCAAACTGTACCAGCCCATCGGGAAAACAAATTTTAAAAGCCACTGTTTTCACCAAAGTCTGTGCCACAACATATCGAAAATGTGATGGCATTCACCTATGGTTGGGAAAGCAGAATCTATTGCTTGCTGGACTGTTACAGCCTTTGTTTCGGTCTCACAAGCGAGCAAATTCAAAAACCCACATTTGGGCTGCAACAGATTTGAACTGCCATGGTTTTGGGCTGTGTTTGGGGGAAAGAATATGCAGCTTACCAAAGTGTTCCAGTTAAAGTTCCAGCCCCATGAGCAAACAAATTAAAAAAGCCATGATTTTCACCAAAGTCAGTGCTATAACAGATATGAAATGCTGTGGCTTTTGCCTGTGGTTTGGGGACAGAATCAGGGGCTCTCCCAACTGTTCCAGCTGAATTTCCAGCCTCAAGTTAAGGACAAATAAATTCAAAAATCTATGGTTTTCACCAAAGTCTGGGCTGCAACAGATTCAAAATGTCACAACTTTTGCCTGCAGTTGGGGGAGTGGGATCTGTGGCTGGTTGTCCACTTCCCGGGATTTCCCAAAGCAGGGTCTCCAGAGGTTAGATCCACCCTTCTCTAAGTCAGCAGGAGATGATCTGGGAGCTGAACCTCCAGGAGGGGCTTGCTGGATATAGATGCCTGACAGAGCCACTCCAGAGAGTAGGGTAAGTCTTCCCTAGCAGGAAGGGAACACAGGAGAAAACTTGCCTCATCCAAGTTGGTGTAGTTGAGTCACCATTTCCTCCTGCACACTCAGTTTACTCATTCATGCAGTGGAGAAGTTTCTCAGAGTTCCTGACAGACACATTGGGGGAGCAGGACTTCTGTCCCTTTTCCACATGGCCAGCTAATGATTCTGCCAGTTGCCAATGACAGATAAAGTGGTCTCTGTAACCTCCACTTCCTCAGTTGCTATGGGATGGTGTAGGGTTTAAGGCTCTTTCTTCTTTCTGGTGCCTGTGGGTAGGACAGCTCTTCCTGGCTGTCTGCTCTGGGCTATCGCTGATACACCCAGGCGCCAAGTATCAGGCTTCTGTGTGTTGTCCAAACAAAGAAAAGAGGAGAGATAGTCTGTGGCTTCTAGGTGGCTTGAGTCAAAATTGCACACTATTCTGCCAGGGAAGATGGGGACCCACAGGAGGATATTCCTAGGTGCAGCAAAACTAGTACTTTTTGTTCTTATAGCCCTCTCCCATTGGGTGAGAGATCCTGTATTTTGCTGATCTTAGAGAGCCCCTCAAGTGTGGAACAAATCCCCCTTACCCTCCTATTCTGCTCTGGGCTCGTCCAATCTGATCTGTTCCATAACTGTCCTCACTTCTCTTCCGTCCTGTTTTTTGTTTTTGTCCTTGTAGTTTGTTTCAGTGGAGTTGCTGAGCACCTTGATTTTGTGTCTTTGCAATCTACTCCTCAATTTCAACTTCTCTGAGTTCACTTCACTCCCATTTCCTTTTCTTCTTTTTTTTAAATTTCAGATTAATACAAGGTTACAGATGATAAGGTCACATTGTTAGCATTTGATAAGAAAAGTCTCTGGTGTTATACCCCTCACCCTTGAGGTGTGCCATGTACCCTTACATTGTGTTTGTTAGGTGAGAGCATACCGCCCCCCCTTCTGCTCCTCTCCCCTCTCCCTCTTTTCCTTTACTGCCTCAGTTCTCCACTTCCCCAAACTTAATTTTAATTGACTTTTTCTCTTGTGTAGGCAAGTATTTGTTCTAGTACTGGCTTCATGTTAATATTGAGTATAATGGATACTTGGTTGTCCATTCTAGTGATACTTTTCTAAGGAGAATGTTCTCTAACTCTATCCAGGTAAATATAAAAGATGTAAAGTCTCCATGTTTTTTATTTTTATTATTTTTTTATTAAATCATAATGTACATTAATGCATTTATGGGGTACAATGTGCTGATTTATATACAATTGGAATGACTGCATCAAACTGGTTAAAATAGCCTTCACCTCTCTTACTTAATTGTTGCATTAAGACATTTATACTCTCAATATATTTGACATATATTTGACTCTCAATATGCACAATAGGTGAGGTTCCACCAATTACCCTCCCTCCACCTCGCCACCCCTTTCCCCTCCCCTCATCCTCCTCTTCTCTCCTTCTTTCTGGGCTATAATTGTGTTTTATCATTCATACGAAAGTGTAGGTGATTATACATTGGTTTCATAATAGTACTGAGTACATTGGATATTTTTTCTTCCATTGTTGAGATACTTTACTAAGAAGTATATAATCCAGCTCCAACAATGTAAACATAAAAGAGATAAAGTCTCTATCTTTTTTTATGGCTGCATAATATTCCATGGTATACATATACCATGATTTGTTAGTCCATTCATTGGTCGATGGGCACTTGGAATGCTTCCATGACTTGGCAATTATGAATTGGGCTGCAATAAACATTCTTGTGCAAATGCCTTTGTTGTAAAATGATATTTGGACACCTGGATATATATTCATAGAGGAATTGCAGGATTGAATAGCAGGTCTAATTTTAGTTCCCTAAGTGTTCTCCAAACTTCTTTCCAGAAGGGATGTATTAGTTTGCATACCCAGCAGAAGTGCAGAAGTGTTCCCTTCTTTCTACATCCATACCAACATCTGTAGTTTTAGAATTTTATTTTGTGGGCTAATCTTACTGGAGTTAGATGGTATCTCAAAGTGGTTTTGATTTGCATTTCTCTGATGATTAAAAATGATGAGCATTTTTCATGTGTTTGTAGGCCATGTGCCTGTCTTCTTGACAGAAGCTTCTATTCAGATCTCTCGCCCACAATGAAATGGGATCACTTGTTCTCTTCTTATTAATTAGTTTGAGTTCTCTGTTAATTCTAGTCATCAAACCTTTGTCAGAAATATAACCTGCAAATATCTTCTCCCATTCTGAGGCTGTCTGCTTGCTATATATACTGAATTATTGGCTGTGAAGAAGTTTTTAGTTTTGTCAGACCCCAGTAATATATTTTTGGTGATGCTTCAATTGCCTGGGAGGTCCTCCTCATAAAATATTCTCCGAGGCCAATTTCTTCAAGTGTTTTCCTTGCACACTCTTGCAGTATTTTTAGTTTCATGTCTTAAGTTTATTTATATATTTTTTTTTTGGGGGGGACTTTCATGATTGGCTTGAAATTTATTTTTATTTCTTTTTTTTTATTAAATCATAGCTGTGTACATTAGTATGATCATGGGGCACCATACACTTTGTTCAAAGACCGTTTGACACATTTTTATCACACTAGTTAACATAGCTTTCGTTGCATTTTCTTAGTTATTTTGCTAAGAATTTTACATTCCACATTTACTAGTATTCACATATACCCTTATAAGAAGCACCGCAGGTGTAATCCCATTAATCCCCCTCTCTTCACCTACCTCCTCCCTCCCTAACCTCCCTTTCCCCCTTCTCCCTATTCTTAGGTTGTAACTGGGTTATACCTTTCATGTGGAGGTCCTACATTAGTTTCATCATAAGGGTGAGTACATTGGGTACTTTTTCTTAAATTTTTGACATACTTTACTAAGAAGAATATGTTCCAGCTCCATCCATGTAAACATGAAAGAGGTAAAGTCTCCATCTTTCTTTAAGGCTGCATAATATTACATGGTGTACATATACCACAATTTATTAATCCATTCGTGGATCGATGGGCACTTGGGCTTTTTCCATGAATTAGCAATTATGAATAGGGCTGCAATAAACGTTCTGATACAAATATCTTTGTTATGAAGTGATTTTTGGTCTTCTGGGTATATGCCCAGTAGAGGGATTACAGGATTGAATGGCAGATCTATTTTTAGATCTCTAAGTGTTCTCCATATCTCTTTCCAAGGAAAAGGAATGTATTAATTTGCATTCCCACGAGCAGTGCAAAAGTGTTCCCTTTTCTCCACATCCACGCCAACATCTCTGGTCTTGGGATTTTGTGATGTAGGCTAGTCTCACTGGAGTTAGATGATATCTCAAAGTAGTTTTGATTTGCATTTCTCTGATGATTAAAGATGATGAGCATTTTTTCATATGTCTGAAGGCCGTGCGCCTGTCTTCTTCAGAGAAGTTTCTCTTCAAGTCCCTTGCCCAGCCTGCGATGGGATCCCATGTTCTTTTCTTGCTAATGCGTTTGAATTCTCTGTGGATTCTGGTTATTAAACCTTTGTCGGAGACATAAACTGCAAATATCTTTTCCCATTCTCAGGGCTGTTTGCTTGCTTTACTTACTGTTTTCCTGGCTGTGCAGAAGCTTTTTAGTTTGATCAAGTCCCAATAGTGTATTTTTGAAGCAGCTTCAATTGCCCAGGGGGTCCTTTTCATAAAAAACTCGCCCAACCCAATTTCTTCAAGGGTTTTCCATGCACACTCTTCTAGTATTTTTATAGTTTCATGTCTTAGGTTTAAATCTTTAACCCAGTGAGACTCTATTTTGGTTAATGGTGAGAGCTGTGGATCCAGTTTCAGTGTTCTACAGGTTGCCAGCCAGTTCACCCAGCACCATTTGTTAAATAGGGAATCTTTTCCCCACTGAATGTTTTTAATTGGCTTGTCAAAGATTAAATAACGGTAAGTAGCTGGATTCATCTCTTGGTTCTCTATTGTGTTCCAGACTTCTACTTCTGGGTTTTTGTGCAAGTACCATACTGTTTTGATCACTATTGATTTGTAGTATAGTCTGAGGTCTGGTAGCGTGATTCCTCCTGCTTTGTTTTTATTTTTGAGTAATGTCTTGGCTATTCGAGGTTTTTTCTGATTCCATATAAAACAAAGTATTGTTTTTTCAAGATCTTTAAAGTATGACAGTGGAGCTTTAATTGGGATTGCGTTGACATTATATATTGCTTTGGGTAGTATGAGCATTTTAACAATGTTGATTCTTCCCAGCCACGAGCATGGTATGTTTTTGCATTTGTTAACATTCTCAGCTATCTCTTTTCTTAGAGTTTCATAGTTGTCTTTATATAGACCTTTCACGTCCTTTGTTAGATAAACTCCCAAATATTTCATCTTCTTTGGCACTACTGTGAATGGGATAGAGTCCTTAATTGTTTTTTCAACTTGACTATTGTTGGTATATATAAAGGCTACTGATTTATGAATGTCGATTTTGTAACCTGAGATGCTGCTGTATTCCTTGATCACTTTTAAGAGTTTTGCAGTAGAGTTCCTAGTATTTTCCAGATATACAATCATATCATCTGCGAAGAGCAAAAGTTTGATCTCTTCTGACCCTATGTGGATACACTTGATCGCCTTCTCTTCCCTAATTGTGGTGGCTACAACTTCCATTACAATGTTAAAGAGCAATGGAGACAATGGGCAGCCTTGTCTGGTTCCTGATCTGAGTAGAAATGATTCCATTTTAACTCCATTCAATATGATATTGGCTGTGAGTTTGCTGAAGATGGCCTCTATCAGTTTAAGAAATGTCCCTTCTATACCAATTTTCTTAAGTGTTCTGATCATGAAGGGATGTTGGATGTTATCAAAAGCTTTTACTGCATCAATTGAGAGAATCATATGGTCTTTGTATTTTAATTTGTTTATGTGCTGAATTACATTTATAGATTTACGTATATTGAACCAGCCTTGAGACCTGGGATAAAACCGACTTGGTCATGAAGTATGATTTGTTTGATATGTTGCTGGATTCTGTTTGTTAGAATCTTGTTGATTATTTTTGCATCTATATTCATTAGTGATATTGGTCTATAATTTTCTTTTCTTGTTGGGTCTTTTCCTGGTTTGGGGATCAGGGTGATGTTTGCTTCATAGAACGTGTTGGGTAGCCTTCCTTCTTTTTCTATCTTTTGGAACAGTTTGAGTAATATAGGTAATAATTCCTCTTTAAAGGTTTGGTAGAATTCTGACGTAAATCCATCTTGTCCCAGGCTTTTCTTTTTGGGGAGATTTTGTATTGTTGATGGTATTTCCAAACTTGATATGGGTCTGTTTAACATTTCCACTTGATTTTGGTTAAGTCTTGGAAGGTAACGTGCTTCTAAGTAACGGTCAATTTCCTTCAGATTTTCATATTTCTGAGAGTAAAGTTTCTTGTAATATTCATTAAGGATTTTTTTGATTTCTGAGGAGTCTGTTGTTATTTCGTCTTTGTTATTTCTGATTGATGAGATTAGAGATTTTAGTCTTTTTTTCCTGATTAGGTTGGCCAAAGGTTTATCTATTTTGTTGACCTTTTCAAAAAACCAGCTTTTTGATTTATTGATCTGTTGTATTATTCTTTTGTTTTCAATTTCATTTAGTTCTGCTCTGATTTTGGTTATTTCTTTTCTTCTACTGGATTTGGGGTTGGAGTGTTCTTCCTTTTCCAGTCTCTTGAGATGTCCCATTAAGTTGCTTACTTCCTCTCTTTCTGTTCTCCTGAGGAAGGCTTGCAGTGCTATAAATTTCCCTCTTAGAACTGCCTTTGCGGTGTCCCAGAGGTTCTGGTAGTTCGTGTCTTCATTGTCATTTTGTCCCCAAAATTTGGCAATTTCCTTCTTGATCTCATCTCTGACCCAGCTATCATTCAGCATGAGGTTATTTAACTTCCATGTTTTTGTATGTGTATGCAGATTCCTGTTTTTACTCATCTCAAGTTTTATTCCATGTTTGTCCGAAAAGATGCATGGAATAATTTCTATTCCTTTAAATTTACTGAGGTTAGATTTGTGACCTAAGATGTGATCAATTTTGGAGTAAGTTCTGTGGGCTGATGAGAAGTATGTGTATTCAGTTTTGTTGGGATGAAATGTTCTGTAGATGTCTGCTAAATCTAAATGCTGGATGGTTATATTTAAATCTAGAATTTCTTTACTCAGCTTTTTGTTGGAGGATCGATCCGTCACTGCCAAAGGATTGTTAAAATCTCTGACTATAATAGATTTGGAGGAAATCAAGTTGCTCATGTCTGTTACAGTTTCTGTTATAAATTGAGGTATATTCTGGTTGGGTGCATAGATATTAATAATTGAAATGTCATCATATTGAGTCTTACCCTTAACAAATATGAAGTGACCTGTTTTGTTCTTCCTTACTTTTGTTGGTTTAAATCCTATTGTATCCGCAAATAAAATTGCAACTCCTGCTTTTTTCTGGTTACCATTTGCCTGAAATATGGATGACCATCCTTTCACCCTGAGTCCGTATTTGTTTTTAAGTTAAGATGTGACTCTTGTATGCAACAAATATCTGGCCTGAGTTTTTGTATCCAGTCAGCTAACCTATGTCTCTTTAGAGGGCAGTTTAAGCTATTCACATTAATGGAGAGTATTGACAAGTTTGGTGAAATTTTGGGTGTTGAGTTTTTCTTTTCTTTTTTTTTTTTATTGTTGGGGATTCATTGAGGGTACAATAAGCCAGGTTACACTGATTGCAATTGTTAGGTAAAGTCCCTCTTGCAATCATGTCTTGACCCCATAAAGTGTGACACACACCAAGGCCCCACCCACCTCCCTCCTTCCCTCTTTTTGTTTCCCCCCCATAACCATAATTGTCATTAATTGTCTTCATATCAAAATTGAGTACACAGAATTCGTGCTTCTCCATTCTTGTGATGCTTTACTAAGAATAATGTCTTCCACTTCCATCCAGGTTAATACGAAGGATGTAAAGTCTCCATTTTTTTTAATGGCTGAATAGTATTCCATGGTATACATATACCACAGCTTGTTAATCCATTCCTGGGTTGGTGGGCATTTAGGCTGTTTCCACATTTTGGTGATTGTAAATTGAGCTGCAATAAACAGTCTAGTTCAAGTGTCTTTATGATAAAAGGATTTCTTTCCTTCTGGGTAGATGCCCAGTAATGGGATTGCAGGATCAAATGGGAGGTCTAGCTTGAGTGCTTTGAGGTTTCCCCATACTTCCTTCCAGAAAGGTTGTACTAGTTTGCAGTCCCACAGGCAGTGTAAAAGTGTTCCCTTCTCTCCACACCCACACCAGCATCTGCAGTTTTGAGATTTTGTGATGTGGGCCATTCTCACTGGGGTTAGATGATATCTCAGGGTTGTTTTGATTTGTATTTCTCTAATATATAGAGATGATGAACATTTTTTCATGTGTTTGTTAGCCATTCGTCTGTTGTCTTTAGAGAAAGTTCTATTCATGTCTCTTGCCCATTGATATAAGGGATTGTTGGCTTTTTTCATGTGGATTAATTTGAGTTCTCTATAGATCCTAGTTATCAAGCTTTTGTCTGATTGAAAATATGCAAATATCCTTTCCCATTGTGTAGGTTGTCTCTTTGCTTTGGTTATTGTCTCCTTAGCTGTACAGAAGCTTTTCAGTTTAATGAAGTCCCATTTGTTTATTTTTGTTGTTGTTGCAATTGCCATGGCAGTCTTCTTCATGAAGTCTTTCCCCAGGCCAATATCTTCCAGTGTTTTTCCTATGCTTTCTTGGAGGATTTTTATTGTTTCATGCCTTAAATTTAAGTCCTTTATCCATCTTGAATCAATTTTTGTGAGTGGGGAAAGGTGTGGGTCCAGTTTCAGTCTTTTACATGTAGACATCCAGTTCTCCCAACACCATTTATTGAATAGGGAGTCTTTCCCCCAAGGTATGTTCTTGTTTGGTTTATCAAAGATTAGGTGGTTGTAAAATGTTAGTTTAATTTCTTGGTTTTCAATTCGATTCCAAGTGTCTATGTCTCTGTTTTTGTGCCAGTACCATGCTGTCTTGAGCACTATGGCTTTGTAGTACAGACTAAAATCTGGTATGCTGATGCCCCCAGCTCTGTTTTTGTTACTAAGAACTGCTTTAGCTATACGGGGTTTTTTCCAGTTCCATACAAAACGCAGAATCATTTTTTCGAAATCTTGAAAGTACGATGTTGGTATTTTGATAGGAATGGCATTGAATAGGTAGATTGCTTTGGGAAGTATAGACATTTTAACAATGTTGATTCTTCCCGTCCATGAGCATGGTATGTTCTTCCATTTGTTAATATCCTCTGCTATTTCCTTTCTGAGGATTTCATAGTTTTCTTTATAGAGGTCCTTCACCTCCTTCGTTAGGTATATTCCTAGGTATTTCATTTTCTTTGAGACTATGGTGAAGGGAGTTGTGTCCTTAATTAGCTTCTCATCTTGACTGTTATTGGTGTACACAAGGGTACTGACTTGTGGACATTGATTTTATATCCTGAAACATTACTGTATTTTTTGATGACTTCTAGGAGTCTTGTGGTTGAGTCTTTGGGGTTCTCTAAGTATAAGATCATGTCGTCAGCGAAGAGGGAGAGTTTGACCTCCTCTGTTCCCGTTTGGATTCCCTTTATTTCCTTGACTACATTGAATAGTAAAGGTGACAGAGGGCAACCTTGTCTGGTTCCAGTTCTAAGAGGAAAAGCTTTCGGTTTTACTCCATTCAGTAAAATATTGGCTGTGGGTTTGTCATAGATAGCTTCAATGAGTTTTAGAAATGTGACACCTATGCCTATACTCTTCAGTGTTCTAATTAGAAAAGGATGCTGGGAGAAGAAGGAAGCGGAAGTGGCACATTCAGGGGCCAGTGGAGGCGCCGATCAGTTATATCATTTGGATCAAAAAATAGAACAATTGGAGTTGCAGCCAAAAATCAGCATATAACTCATGCAAACAATACGGTGTCTAACTTCAAGAGATTTCATGGCCGAGCATTCAATGACCCCTTCATTCAAAAAGAGAAGGAAAACTTAAGTTATGATTTGGTTTCATTGAAGAATGGTGGAGTTGGAATAAAGGTAACGTACATGGATGAGGAACACCTGTTCAGTGTGGAGCAGATAACAGCCATGTTGTTGACTAAGCTGAAGGAAACTGCTGAAAACAACCTCAAGAAACCAGTAACAGATTGTGTTATTTCAGTTCCCTCCTTCTTTACAGATGCTGAGAGGCGGTCTGTATTAGATGCTGCACAGATTGTTGGCTTAAACTGTTTAAGACTTATGAATGACATGACAGCTGTTGCTTTGAACTACGGAATTTACAAGCAAGATCTCCCAAGCCTGGATGACAACCTTCGGATAGTAGTTTTTGTTGATATGGGACACTCAGCTTTTCAAGTGTCTGCCTGTGGTTTTAACAAGGGAAAATTAAAGATGCTGGGAACAGCTTTTGATCCTTTCTTAGGAGGAAAAAACTTTGATGAAAAATTAGTGGAATATTTTTGTGCAGAGTTTAAAACTAAGTACAAGTTGGATGCAAAATCCAAAATACGAGCACTCCTTTGTCTGTATCAAGAATGTGAAAAACTGAAAAAGCTAATGAGCTCTAACAGTTCGGACCTACCACTGAATATTGAATGCTTCATGAATGACAAAGATTTTTCAGGAAAGATGAACAGGTGACAGTTTGAAGAACTTTGTGCTGAACTTCTGCAAAAGATAGAAGTACCCCTTCATTCATTAATGGAACAGATTCAGCTCAGAGTAGAAGATGTGAGTGCTGTTGAGATAGTGGGAGGCGCTACTCGAATTCCAGCTGTGAAAGAAAGAATTGCCAAGTTCTTTGGAAAAGATACCAGCACAACACTCAATGCAGATGAAGCGGTAGCCCGAGGCTGTGCTTTGCAGTGTGCAATCCTTTCTCCGGCATTTAAAGTGAGAGAATTTTCTGTCACGGATGCAGTTCCTTTTTCAATCTCTCTGATTTGGAACCATGATTCAGAAGATACTGAAGGAGTTCATGAAGTATTTAGTCGGAACCATCCTGCTCCTTTCTCCAAAGTTCTCACTTTCTTGAGAAGGGGGCCTTTTGAGTTAGAAGCTTTCTATTCTGATCCTCAAGGCGTTCCATACCCAGAAGCTAAAATAGGCCGTTTTGTAGTTCAGAATGTTTCTGCACAGAAAGATGGAGAAAAATCCAGGGTGAAAGTCAAGGTGCGAGTCAACACCCATGGCATCTTCACCATCTCCACAGCATCCATGGTGGAGAAGGTGCCAGCTGAGGAGAATGAAGGGCCTTCTGTGGAAGCAGACATGGAGTGTCTGAATCAGAGGCCACCAGAAAACTCAGACACTGATAAAAATGTCCAGCAAGACAACAGTGAAGCTGGAACACAGCCCCAGGTACAAACTGATGGTCAACAAACCTCACAGTCACCCCCTTCACCTGAACTTACCTCAGAAGAAAACAAAATCCCAGATGCTGACAAAGCAAATGAAAAAAAAGTTGACCAGCCTCCAGAAGCTAAAAAACCCAAAATAAAGGTGGTGAATGTTGAGCTACCTATTGAAGCCAACTTGGTCTGGCAGTTAGGGAAAGACCTGCTTAACATGTATATTGAGACAGAGGGTAAGATGATAATGCAAGATAAATTGGAAAAAGAAAGGAATGATGCTAAAAATGCAGTGGAGGAATATGTGTATGAGTTCAGAGACAAGCTTTGTGGACCATATGAGAAGTTCATGTGTGAACAGGATCATCAGAATTTTCTGAGACTCCTCACAGAGACTGAAGACTGGCTCTATGAAGAAGGAGAAGACCAAGCTAAACAAGCTTATGTGGACAAGTTGGAGCAGTTAATGAAAATTGGCACCCCAGTTAAAGTTCGATTTCAAGAAGCTGAAGAACGGCCAAAAATGTTTGAAGAACTAGGACAGAGGCTACAGCACTATGCCAAGATAGCAGCTGACTTCAGAAATAAGGATGAGAAATACAACCATATTGATGAGTCTGAAATGAAAAAAGTTGAGAAATTTGTGAATGAAGTGATGGAGTGGATGAATAATGTCATGAATGCTCAGGCTAAAAAGAGTCTCCATCAGGATCCAGTTGTGCGTGCTCAGGAAATTAAAGCAAAAATCAAGGAATTGAACAACACTTGTGAACCTGTTGTAACACAGCCCAAACCAAAAATTGAGTCGCCCAAACTGGAAAGAACTCCAAATGGCCCAGATATTGATGGAAAGGAAGAAGATTTAGAAGGCAAAAATAATTTTGGTGCCGAACCTCCACATCAGAATGGTGAATGCTACCCTAATGAGAAGAATTCTGTTAATATGGAGTTGGACTAAATAACATTAAATTGGCTTCTATGCCTTCAAATTAATAAAATATTTTTGCCATAGTATGTGATTCTAACATAACATACTAAGACTATTTATATTTTCTTTTGTTAAGGATGTTTAGAAATTTGTGTATTATATGGAAAAGAAAAAAAATGCTTAAGTCTGTAGTCTTTATGATCCTAAAAGGGAAAATTGCCTTGGTAACTTTCAGATTCCTGTGGAATTGTGAATTCATACTAAGCATTTGTATCACTGAGGATGAAATTGACTTTTGTCTTGGAGGGAAAAAAATTTGTACTGCTTGTTGTAAGAGGGCTGTGATTAAAATCTTAACGCATTTGTTCCTGCCAAGGTAGTTTTCTTGCATTGCTCTCCATTGCAGCATGTGTGTGGGTGTGGATGTTTATAAACAAGACTTAAGTCTGATTTCATAAGGGCTTTCTACAATCAGTTCTGTCCAATAGAATAATATGACCTTTTGCTTTCATATTAAAAATTTGATGAGTAAAACCAAAGCTAGTGAAATGTGTTAGCAGCATGCTGAACAAAAACTTTAAAGTTCTCTCTCACCATACAGTACATTGTCAATGTGTATGTGTGAAACGAAGGAAATGTTAATCCTGTTGTAACTGATGGTGAAAACTTCTATGAGCTTTAAAATAAAGTTCATCCTATGGTGTCATTTTAAAAAAAAAAAAAAAAGGATGCTGGATTTTATCAAATGCTTTTTCGGCATCTATTGAGAGGATCATGTGATCTTTATTTTTGCCTCTGTTAATATGGTGGATAACGTTTATGGACTTGTGTATGTTAAACCAGCCTTGCATCCCTGGGATGAAGCCTACTTGATCATGATGAATGACTTTTTTGATGATAAGCTGTAATCTATTGGCTAGGATTTTGTTGAGAATTTTTCCGTCTATATTCATGAGTGAGATTGGTCTGAAATTCTCCTTTTTGTTTGGGTCTTTTCCTGGTTTTGGTATCAGGGTGATGTTTGCTTCATAGAATGTGTTGGGGAAGATTCCTTCTTCCTCAGTTTTTTGGAATAATTTCTGCAGTACAGGAATAAGCTCTTCCTTGAAGGTTTGATAGAATTCTGGAGTGAAGCCATCTGGACCAGGGCATTTTTTAGTTGGAAGCTTTTTTATTGTTTCTTTGATCTCAGTGCTTGAAATTGGTCTGTTCAGGAGGTCTATTTCTTCCTGGCTAAGTCTAGGGAGAGGGTGTGATTCCAAATATTGATCCATTTCTTTCACATTGTCAAATTTCTGGGCGTAGAGTTTCTGGTAGTATTCAGAGATGATCTCTTGTATCTCTGTGGGATCAGTTGTTATTTCCCCTTTATCATTTCTGATTGAGGTTACTAGAGATTTTACTTTTCTATTCCTTGTTAGTCTGGCCAATGGTTTATCTATTTTATTTATTTTTTCAAAAAACCAACTCCTTGTTTCATTAATTTTCTGAATGATTCTTTTGTTTTCAATTTCATTGATCTCTGATTTGATTTTGGATATTTCTTTTCTTTACTGAGTTTAGGCTTAGATTGTTCTTCTTTTTCCAATTCCATAAGATCTCTTGTGAGATTGTTGATGTGCTCTCTTTCTGTTTTTCGAATGTAGGCATCTAAAGCGATGAATTTTCCTCTCAAAACTGCTTTTGCAGTATCCCACAGGTTTTGGTAGCTTGTGTCTTAATTGTTGTTATGCTCAAGGAAGTGAATGATTTCCTGTTTTATTTCTTCCTGCACCCATCTGTTATTCAACAGAAGATTGTTTAATTTCCATGCCTTTGGGTGGGGTCGAGCATTTTTGTTAGAGTTGAGTTCCACCTTTAGTGCCTTATGGTCTGAGAAGATACAAGGTAAAATTTCAATTCTTTTGATTCTGTTGATATTTGTTTTGTGTCCCAGGATATGATCAATTTTGGAGAATGTTCCATGGGGTGATGAGAAGAATGTATATTCTTTATCTTTGGGATGGAGTGTTCTATATACATCTGTCAAGCACAGTTGTTCTAGGGTCTCATTTAAGTCTCTTATATCCTTGTTTAATTTCTGTTTAGAGGATCTGTCCAGCTCTGTAAGAGGAGTGTTAAGGTCTCCTGTTATTATGGTATTATCAGATATCGTATTGCTCAGATTCAGTAAGGTCTGTTTCCAGAATCTGGGAGCATTTAAATTGGGTGCATAAATATTTAGAATGGAAATGTCTTCTTGTTGTATTTTTCCCTTGACCAATATAAAGTGACCATCTTTGTCTTTTTTGACTTTAGTTGCTTTAAATCCACATGTATCTGAAAATAAGATTGCAACTCCTCTTTTCTTCTGAATTCCATTTGCCTGAAAAATTGTCTTCCAACCCTTGACTCGGAGCTTGAATTTGTCTTTTGAAGCCAGGTGTGTTTCTTGCAGACAGCAAATGGATGGCTTGTGTTTTTTAATCCAGTCAGCCTATCTATGTCTCTTCAGTGGGGAATTCAAGCCATTAACATTTATTGAGATAATTGATAAGTGTGGTAGTATTCTATTCGTCTTATTTTGTGAGAGTCCATTGCTTAGTTTTATCTTTTACATCCGTGTGGAGGTTTGGTTCTGTCCTTTAATTTCTGAGTTCTTACTTTGCTGCTGATCCATTGTGGTGGTCAGTGTGCAGAACAGGTTGAAGTATTTCCTGTAGAGCTGGTCTTGTTGTGGCGAATTTCCTCAATGTTTGTATATCCGTAAATGATTTGATTTCTCCGTCAATTTTGAAGCTTAGCTTAGCAGGGTACAGGATTCTGGGCTGGAAATTGTTCTGTTTAAGTAGATTAAAGGTAGATGACCATTGTCTTCTTGCTTGGAAAGTTTCATTAGAGAAGTCTGCGGTCACTCTGATGGATTTGCCTCTGTAGGTCAACTGCCGCTTACTCCTGGCAGCTTGCAGAATCTTTTCTTTTGTCTTGACTTTGGACAGGTTCATCACAATGTGTCTTGGAGAAGCTCGGTTAGAGTTGAGGCGACCTGGGGTCCGATAACCCTCTGAAAGCAGTGTGTCAGAATCTTTGGTGATATTTGGGAAATTTTCTTTTATAATATTCTCTAGTATGGCTTCCATTCCTCTGGGGCATTCTTCTTCCCCTTCTGGAATTTCTATAACTCGTATGTTGGAATGCTTCATAAAGTCCTATAACTCTGACAGTGAACGTTCTGCTTTCTCTCTCTTCTTTTCTGCCTCTTTTACTATCTGAGTTATCTCAAAAACTTTGTCTTCTACCTCTGAAATTCTTTCTTCTGCATGGTCTAACCTGTTGCTGATACTTTCCATTGCATCTTTAAGTTCCCTGATTGACTGTTTCATTTCCTTCAGCTCTGCTATATCCTTTTGATATTCTTCATATCTTTCATCTCTTATTTGATTCTGTTTTTGGATTTCCTTTTGGTTATTTTCCACTTTATTAGCAGTTTCCTTCATTGTTTCCATCATTTCTTTCATTGTTTTCAACATGTGTATTCTATATTCCCTTTCTGTCATTCCTAACATTTCTGTATAGGTGGAATCCTCTGCAGTAGCTACCTCATGGTCCCTTGGTGGGATTGTTCTGGACTGGTTCTTCATGTTGCCTGGAGTTTTCTGCTGATTCTTCCTCATGGGTGATTTCTTTTATATGTTTCCTTGCCCTAATTTTCCTTTCACTTCCTCTTTCTCTTTAAGTTCTCGTGCCTGTGGACTAAGGGTTACAGGACCAGAAGGGTGAGAAGGTTGAAGAGCAAAAAAGGGAATGAAATAAAGGAGGACCGAGTGGTAAGAAAAAAAAAAAAGAGAAAAATAGAGAAAGGAGAGGGGGTGGGTAAAAGGGATATTGACAAAAAGAAGAGAGGCACAGAAAGAGGGAGACAGAGCAATATAGGTGTACAGTAGGGTACTTTGGTACAACCTTAAAAAAAATCCACCTTCTGGGGGTGCCCAGTGCGGTGGCTCCCTTGAGGTCAGCAGCTCTTTGCTAACCTGATCAGACACAGTACCCCACTTCCACCAAGTAGAGAGGAAA
Source organism: Nycticebus coucang (assembly GCF_027406575.1). NCBI lineage: Eukaryota > Metazoa > Chordata > Mammalia > Primates > Lorisidae > Nycticebus > Nycticebus coucang. The sequence continues at coordinate 159,126,781 of NC_069804.1, read as the reverse complement.
GACAAAAATGCTATAAATCAAACCAAAACAAGCAAACAGAAAACTTTACAGGATAAAATTGGCTGGAAAAAACAAATAATAGCAGTATAAACACTGACAAAAATGAAGTTCTAATAATTGAAATAGGCAGCAATGGGAAAGTATAATTAAACTAGAAAAATTGAGAAAGAAAAAGGATCTGTATGGAAAAGGTTGAACTTAAAAAACAAAACAACAATCCACAACATCAAAATAAAGAAAGAAAACAACCAAACCAAGAAAAAAAAAAAAAAACAACCAAAAACAAAGCAGTATGTATATGTTATTGAATATTGTCTGGGCAACATGTGGTCTTCTGGGGTATGAGATGTTAATCACAGTTCTGATACGACTGGAGGCTGCTAGTTTCTCAAACCCCAGCAGGTAGGTAGACACCCTAAATCTCTCTTCAGCCCACTTAAAAGGCACTTTGAACTTGTTCACTTACTGAGCAGAAGCTTTCTCAGGGAAGTGCTTGTCACTGGAATCACTGCTAAAGTGGCTATCCACTTACCCTGTGTGCCAAAACTGGTCTCCCTCTGCCCCAGAGGGTTAGGGCTGCAAGGCGGCTCAGACCCCACCCTTAGGCTACTTGGTCGCTGGGTTACCAGCTCCCACCCAATTCCAGCTCTGCGACTCTGAGGGCGGAGCTTGCCAGGGCAGATCACTCACAATGTCTGCCTGTGAACCAGAGCCAAACACTATCAGCTCCGTCCGGCTCAGCGGCTCAGACTGGGGCCCTAGACAAAGGCCAAAGTTCTCCGCACTCCCGCTCAGGCTCTCCCCAAGGCAGTTCAGCTGAGTGCCAAGTCCAAAGACACCAAAACAGTTCACAGGTAGGGTCTTTCTGGTTTGCAGTCTCGCTGCTACTGAACTTACAGTTGCGGGCGGGTTTAGACGGATTGAACACACGCGACCACTTGCCGGTTTTCCACTGTTTTAGTCCTCCTCTTGGGGTCCACAAGTCTCTTGCTGACTCCCTATATCCTCTCAGGGGTGATGATAGGCAGATCCTACCAGCCAGAGATGCCTGGAGTCCTATATCCCCAGACTCACGGTGCCCAGATGCAAGGAAGCTGTTACTCGGCTGCCATCTTGCTCCGCCGGGTGTTGAATATTTCAAAAGTCTAGTGGGCATTTTTAATCCTTTTCTGGAAGTTGGAGTTTGATTCAGAAGTTTCTGAGTGAGTTTAATTTTGTAGTAGAGGATTGGATTGGTTATTACGGAGGATAGGTCTGAGAATATCCGGAAGAGCTGGTTTGGTTATAGAAAATTTCTTTAGCATATGAATGTCATTAAAGTATTTAATTTCTCCATCATAAATGAAACTCAGTTTAGCTGGGTACAAGATCCGGGGTTGAAAGTTATTTTGATTGAGGAGATTAAACATTGATGAACACCCACTTCTGGCTTGAAAAGTTTCAGCAGAGAGATCTGCAGTCATTCTAATGTTCTTCCCTTTGAAGGTAATGGTTTTCTTTCGCCTGGCCGCTTTGAGAATTCTCTCCTTCTTATTAACTTTAGTGAAGTTAATTATGATATGCCTAGGGGATGTCTTATTGGGGTTGAATCGTGCTGGGGTTCTGAAGCTACCTGCTATCTGAATTTCAGGTTCTCTAGGTATGTCTGGAAAATTCTTTCATAATTTCATGCAAAAAGGCCTCTGTGCCCAGTGAGGCCACTTCATCTATTTCAGGAATTCCTATGAGTTGGATATTTGCCTTCTTCAAGTTATCCCAGAGCTCTCTGAGTGAGTGATCCATTTTTGCTCTCCATTTCTCTTCCTCTTTGAGAATTTGGGATCGTTCAAAGGCTTTATCTTCAATGTCAGAGATCCTTTCTTCTGCTTGGTCCATTCTGTTGCTAAGGGATTCTACTTTATTTTTCATATCTTTGAGGGCTGCAAATTTTTGCTTCAGTGTGTCTAATTCTCTGGTGGTTTTGTCTTTAAATTCGTTAAATTCTTGAGACAGCTTTTGAATTTCTCCGCGAATTCCTAGTTCCATTTTGTTAATCTTGTTTGCCATCCAAACTCTGAATTCTATTTGTGACACCTCAGCCAGTTGTTTGTGAATGGGATCTTCAATTACATCTTCCATATCTTTCCTTGGTGATGTTGATCTATTCTGGTTATTCATGTTACCAGAGTTTTTCTGCTGATTCCACCCCATGATTGTTTTACTCCCTTTGATTTCTCCCCTGGTGTTTTGTCGAGGACTCGTACAGTGCTGTGGCCTGAGAAACTGGGGCCCTGTTTGGTGTAGAGGGGCTAGTGGTTCTGTCTTGTTTTCAGCAGGTTTCTATTTGACCCTAGTGAAACAGTTACTCTGGGTTGAAGTCTCAGCTGTGGAGAAATACCAGCAATTAAGTCACCCCACCCACCACAGGCAACAAATGGAAAAGGAAAATCAAACCTTCCTACCACCACACACCCAGGGCACCACCTGGATAGTCCCCAGGTGAGTGGCTCAGTTCAAAAGGTCCAAGTCAATTGTGTCAGTCAGCAGCTGCTTCGGGTGGGATAGTTCAAGAGTTCCCTGGCAGCTGGATCACAGGGGTCTGGTGACTGCTCTAATATGGCTTGCTCCAGTGCTGCGTGAAGTCAGGAAAAGCCACCCAGTGGATAGATCAGTCTGGGAAGATTGATGCCTCTTTCCCCACCTTGCAGCTCTGTCACACCCAGTCACTGCTAGCCCCACAGGGCTGTGACCCAGTCAGTTGTCTGCAGTAAGGATACTCCAGGGGTTTTCACCTGCCTAAGTCACAGTGTAGTCTGTGTCTGTTTGTCCAGGCTGCTATTCTCTGTCTTTATCCATCAGAGAGTGGTGTGGCCTGTCAACCTTGGGCACTTGTTGGAGGCTGGAAGTGTTCACTCAGTTCCAGCCCCACCCTTAGTTTATGTTATTGGGTGAACGGAACAACCCTATGGGAGTTTGTTTCTGTCCCTGCTAGATTCTTCTGCAGAGGAGAGGCTGATTTGAGTTCCCAGAACCTGTGCCTCAGGCCCTGTCTTTAGTCCTGTGGGTTTGTATTCGCAGCAAGTTCAGTTGTCTGCTGTAGCCTCTTGGCCTCCTTTTTCTATAGGCTGGTGATCCCCTGAGGGCCAGGTGCATTCTAGGCCCTGTAAAGCGGACCTCTGGATCATCCCCACCCTGGGAGTTTTCCAGCTCTGTGGGTGTGTTTTCTAGTCCCCGTGTTCCATCAAGATCAGTGCCGCCTCAGGCAAACCCTTTACTCTCGGGACCTGTGTTTCAATTTCAGGTCTATTCCATGGTGGTTGCCATCTGAGAAGATGCTTGTCCTCATCTGGTTGCCCAGAAAGACAGGAGGAGAGGCTATGGGATATCTGGGTGTGGGCCTTGTTATTGCTGAAGACAGCTGTTGCTCTGCACTTTGGGGCACCACTGCTCCAGGGTAATTCCCTCTTAGCTGACCGTCATCTTCTCGCTCCTTTGCTACAGAGTCAGCATTGGCCAGCTGCAGTCCAGGTCCTGTCTGCACCTCTCAAGAGTTCACCCAAGAATCTGGACTCCTGGGGGTGCAAGTCTCCAGATCACAGAGTGAGAGTGGAGGGGAGTGTTAGGAGCTCAGAGTTGCAGGTCATAACACCAAGCTCATTGAGACGAAATGAAAAAACAAACAGATACAGAGGTTACCAGGCACACGGGCCCATAGATACAGAGATAGACGGAAACACATAGACATACAGGTAACAGCCATGACAACAGCAATATAAGAACAACTGCAATAAAATAGTGATAACTGTAAAATAATTGAAAGAAAGGAAAAAAAGAGAGAAAAAAGTGGTGTTATTAGGAATGTTAAATGAGGAGAAAGAAGAAATTAACATTAGAAGACAGAGAAATAAAAAATATATCTATATAAAAAGTAATAATAAAAAATTATCGAAATCTCCTCTAAGAAAATGGTGAGTAAAAAACTGACAAAAACAAAACAAACAAAAAAAAACATGAAAAACAAAACAAAACAAAAGAAAACAAAAAGGCACCAACTACAAAAATATTCTTGCGTGTAGAAATATACCTATATATATCTATATGTCTGCTGTAGGGATCAACTTTCGTAGGAATATATTCATACTGCAATATACTTTCTGGACACCAGGTGGCGCTGTGAGTGTTTCTGAGACTTGTGCCTGATTTACAGTTTATATTGTTACCATGGTAACCACCTTCCATGGCCGATCGCCATTTTGGAATTTCTGTAAAAGTTTGTCGCCTAAGAATTGTGTAACCTCGGCTGTTCTTTTCCAGACAGCACTTGCAACCGACCTTCCCACTCCGTGCAGGTGTCCACGCTTCTTAAGTCTTTCCACTCTTTCCAGGTTCTCCTGCAAACTGGCGACTGCAATCAGCTGTAGGGGGAGTGGTGCTGAGTTCCCACAGTTGTTGGCGGGCTTGCGGTTTTATCTGCTGTAGCTGGCCCCCGGGGCTGAAGCCAAGTTCGCAGCTTTAGCAGCCAAAGCCAGGTCTGTGGCTTCAAGCCGGTTCCCGTGGTTGGAGCATTCAGGGGACTTATTCTGGGTTTTATGGTTCAGAGTTTCCCTTTTGGATCGGCGCCCGCCAGTTTCAGCGCAGCCTGAACCGCCAGCCCCCTCCAACACCTGGGGGAATGGTGCCCGCCCTTTGGGTAGTTCAAAATGTCTGTTTCCCAGGCAGCATCCCTTCCCTTCAATTGTCCAACAGTTTGCCCAGCTCCCCGTGGTTTTGAGTGGCTCTGCTTTCGGATGCCTCCCTCAGTTCAGGAATAATTATTTGTCAATTGGGTTTTGTCAGCATTTATAAGCTGCTGACCTCCGTAGGGGAGGGGCCTGCTGGCCTGCACTGCCGAGCAGGGAAGAATCTCTACAATAGAGTGTGTGATTTTAAATTACCCCTCATATGTAGCAATCCGCCAGTTTGCTGGGAGTCCCCATCTGTCTGTCCACTCCAATAATCCACACACAGGGAAGGTCCAGACCGCCTTTCCTCTCACCTGTTGGCTTGGGAGAGGTGGGCTACACGTTCGTCCTGTCTACCATCATGCTCCACCCCCCCCCTTAAGTTTAAATCTTTTATCCAGTCATTTTTTGTTAATGGTGAAAGGTGGGGGTCTGGTTTCAGTCTTCTACAAGTTGCCAGCCATTTCACCAAGCACCATTTGTTAAATAGGGAATCTTTACCCCAATTTATGTTTTTGATAGGCTTATCAAGGATCAAATGACATGAGTGGCTGGGTTCATTGCGTGGTTCTCTCTTCTGTACAATACATCTACCTCTCTTTTTCGGTGCCAGTACCATACTGCCTTGATCACTATAGATTTATAGTATAGCTTGAAGTCTGGTAGTATGATTGCTCCTGATTTGTTTTTATTTCTGAGTAATATCTTAGCTATTTGAGTTTTTTTATGATTCCATATAAAGCAAAGTACTATTTTTCGAAGATCTTTAAAGTATGACAATGGTGTTTTAATAGGAATTGCATTAAATTTGTATATTGCTTTGTGTAGTATGGACATTTTAATAATGTTGGTTCTTCCCAGCCATGAGCATGGTATGTTTTTCCATTTGTTAACATCTTCAACTATTTCTTTTCTCAGAGTTTCAGAGTTCTCTTTATAGAGATCTTTCACATCCTTTGTTAGGTAAATTACCAAATATTTCATCTTCTTTGGCACTACTGTAAAAGTATTAGAGTCCTTGACTATTTTTTCAGCTTGACTATTGTTGGTATATATAAAAGCTACTGATTTGTAAGTATCAATTTTGTATCCCAAGATGCTGCTGTATTCCAGGATCACTTCCATGAGGTTTTTTTTTTTTTTTTTTTTCTTGCAGTTTTTGGCCAGGGCAGGGTTTGAACCCATCACCTCTGGCATATGGGACCGGTGCCCTACCCCTTTGAGCCACAGGTGCCGCCCACTCCCATGAGTTTTGTAGTTGAGTCCCTGGGGTTTTCCAGGTGCAAAATCATATCATCTGTGAAGACTGAAAGTGTGACTCCTTTGACCCCATTTGGATACTCTTGTTTGCTCTCTGTTGGCTGATGGCGATGGCTAAGACTTCCATTACTATCTTGAATAACAGCGGAGACAATGGGCATCCTTGCCTAGTTCCTGATCTGAGTGGAAATGTTTTCAATTTTATTCCATTCAATATCATATTGGCTATGGGTTTACTGTAGTTGGGCTCTATCAGTTTAAACAAGGACCCATCTAAGCCTATTTGCTTAAGTATTCTGACCATTAAACGATGCTGGATATTATCAAAAGCTTTTTCTGCATCAATTGAGAGAATCGTATGGTCTTTGTTTTCTATTTAAACAAAATAAACAATGTGATGTATTACGTTTATAGATTTATGTATGTTGAACCAACTTTGAGACCCTGGAATAAAACCATCTTGGTCATGGTGTATAATTTTTTTATGTGCAGTTGAATTCTGGTTGCTAGGATGTTAGTGAATATTTTTGCATCAATATTCAGTAGTGATATTTGTCTATAATTTTCTTTCTTTGTTGAGTCTTTTCCTTGTTTGGGTATCAGGGTTATGTTTGCTTCACAGAATATGTTGGGAAATATTCCTTCTTTTTCTATGTTTTGGAAAAGGTTATATAATGTCGGTGCTAGTTCCCATTTAAAGGTCTGGTAAAATTCTGATGTGAAGCCATTTGGTCCTGGTCTTTTCTTTTTGGGGAGATTTCGTATAGTTGATGCTATTTCAGTACTTGATATAGGTCTATTCAACATTTCCAATTCTTTCTGGCTGAGTCTAGAAAGGCGATGTACTTCCAGGTATTGGTCTATTTCCTCCAGATTTTCATATTTCCGGGAATAGAGTTTTCTTGTAGTAATCATTAAGGATTTTTTTATTTTCTGAGGTGTGTGTTGTTATTTCTCCTTTATCATTTCTGATTGATGATGTTAGGGATTTTACTTTTCTGTTTCTGGTTAGGTTAGCCGAAAGTTTATCATTTTTTTTAATGTTTTCAAAAAAACCAACCTTTGGATTCCTTGATCATCTGAATGATTCTTTCATTTTCAATTTCATTTAATTCTTCTCTAATTTTGATTATTTCTTTTCGTCTCTAGGGTTTGGGGTTGGAATATTCTTCCTTTTCTAGTTGTCTGAGATGACCCATTAAATTGTTGATTTCTTCTCTTTCCATTCTCTTGACAAAGGCTTGTAACACTGTAAATTTCCCTCTTAGAACTGCCTTTGCAGTATCCCACAGACTTTGATAATTTGTGTCTTCATTGTCATTTTTTCCAAAAATTTGTTGATTTTCTTATTAATCTCATCTTTGACCCAGCTACGGTTCAGCATAGGGTTATTTAGTTTCCATGACTTTATTTGAGTATGAAGATTCCTGTTGTCGATTTCAACTTTTATTCCATGATGGTCTGAGAAAATACAAGTAATAATTTCTGTTATTTTAAATTTGCTGAGGTTAGACTTGTGAGCTAAGATGTGATCAATTTTGGAGGATGTTACATGGACTGATGAGAGGAATGTTTATTCAGTTTTATTAGGATAAAATGTTCTGTAGATGTCTGTTAAGTCCATTTGATGTAGAGTCAAGTGCAGTATTTCTTTGTTTAGTTTTTTCATGGAGGATCTATCCAACACTGCCTAAGAGATGTTAAAATCTCTGACTTATTATAGCACAGAGAGATATCAAATTGTTCATGTCTGTTTGGGTTTCCTTTATAAATTGAGGAGCATTCTGGTAGGGTACATAAATGTTAAGAATTGAAATCTCATCATGTTGACTGTTTCCCTTGACAAATATGAAGTGACCATCCTTATTTTTCCTTACCTTTTTTGGTTTAAAGTCTATTGTGTCTGCAAATAATATTGCAACCCCTGCTTTTTTCTGATTTTCATTTGTCTGAATTAAAGATGTCCATCCCTTCACCCTGAGTCTATTTTTATCATTTAAGGTAAGATGAGATTCTTATATATGCAGCATATATCTGGTCTGAGTTTGTTTATCCAGTTAGCCAACCTGTGCCTCTTTAGAGGACAATTTAAACCATTCACATTAATTGAGAGAATTGATAAACTTGATAGTATTTTGGGTGTCAAGTTTATCGAATGTCCGGTGGACTTTTATAATCATTTCACCACTGTGGAAGTTGGGTTTTGTTCAAAAATTTCTGAGTGAGTTAACTTTGGTGGTAGACCATTGTGCTGATGATTGTGGTGGATGGGTCTGAGAATATCCTGGACAGCTGGTTTAATTATGGCAAATTTCTTCAACATGTGTATGTCACTAAAGTATTTGATTTCTGCATCACAAATGAAACTCAGTTTAGCTGGATACAGGATCCCGGGCTGAAAGTTGTTTTGTTTTAGGAGATTGAAGGTCAATGACCATCCTCTTCTGGCTTGAAAATTTTCAGCTGACAGATCTTCAGTCATTCTAATATTCTTCCTCTTGTAGGTTATGATTTTCTTACATCTGGCTGCTTGCAGAATTTTCTCCTTCATATCAACTTTAGCAAAGCTAATTACAATGTGTCTAGGAGATGCTTTATTTGGATTGATTCATGCTGGGGTTCTGAAACTGTCTGCTGTCTGATTTTCTCTATCTATTGCAATTCTTGGGAAATTCTCCTCCATTATATCTTGGAGCAGAGCATTTGTGCCTTTTGGACCATCCTCTTCTTCCAGAATTCCTATAAGGCTAATTTTCCTCTTTTGGAGTGGTCCCACAACTCTCTCAGGGAATGATTCATTTTTTGCTGTCCAATTCTCCCTCTGTGAGCATTTGAGAGCATTCAAAAGCTTTGTCTCTACCTTCAGAGATCCTTTGTTTTGTCTGCTCCACTCTATTACTGAGTGATTCTACTGTATTATGAAGCTCCTGAAATAACTTTCTCATTTATTTGAGGTCTGCTATTTATTTTATCATTATGTCCAGATACTTGGAGATTTTGTGTTTGAATTCATTGATTTTTTGAGACAACTTTTGAACTACTCCTTGAATTTTTACTTCCAACTTTACTTCCATTCTATTAATCTTATTTTCCATCCATATTCTGAATTCTATTTCTGACATTTCAGCATTTGTTTATGAATGGCATCTTCTATTGTGTCTCCTTTGTTGTTCCATGGGGGAGTTGATCTACTCTGATTATTTTTGTTGCCAGAGTTTTTCTGCTGGTTCCACCCATGATTATTTTTCATGATTTGGCTAGTGAAGCTAGTAGGGAGAGACTGGATTGAGGGCTCCAGGAGTTGTAGTTAACCAGCTCTTTACTCAAGAGCAGGGACTGGTGACTGTGGCTTTTCCCCTACAGCTTTACAAAGGTCCCTTTCAGTTCTACAGCCAGAGACTTTGAGGATCTGAATAGTGTGATGAGGCTAGGTGGCTCTGTCTTGTATTCAGTCATCCTCTATCCAATCCCAGTGAATCGGCAGCTTTGGGCTGAAATCTAAGCTGGGGAGCAATACAAGCAATTAAGACACCCCTCCCCCCACCAGCTACAACTGGAAGGAGAATCAGTTCTTCCCACTATAACACAATCAGGGCTCAACCTTGGAGGGTCCCTGGGTGGCCATCCCAAATCAAGAGTTCAAAACCAATTGTCTAAGGCAGCACAATCACTGTTCAAGTGGGAGAGTTTGAAATGTCTCCAGCAATCAGACAGCAGGGGTCCACTGGCAGCTCATTTGTGACTCCCTCCAGTGCTCAGTGAAGTCAGGAAGGCCTGCTCAGAAGAAGAGTTATTCCACGGGGGTTGGCACCTCCTTCCCCACCTTTCACCTCAGCCACACCCTGTCACTAGTAACCCCATGGGGCTGTGGCCCAGTTCCCTCCAATGAGGAAATGCACCAGGGATTTGCATCTGACAGAATCAAAGGGGACTCAATGCCTCCTTGCTGGGCCACCAGACTCTGCAACCAGCAGGCAGGAAGAGCTCATGCCTGACTCCCTCTGGTCATTGGAAACTGGGGAGTGTTCCACCTGAGTCTGTTCAGAGCCAGGAGTTACCATCTCAGTGCGTGTTTCTCTCCCTCAGAGTCCATGCTTCTGCCCCAGTCACTCTTCTCCTCTGGCATCCCTGCCAGATGAGATCTGGCTCTCTCTGGTGGTCCACAGGATTGTGAAGATGTGTCTCCAAAATTTGAACCTAGTGGGAGTGTACCACTACCACTGCGGCTGTGTTGCAGGTGCTGCTGCACGGGTCCCCATGCTGCAGCTACTGTTGCACCTCTGCCCACGCTTCTGCCACAGTCTCACTGCTGCTATGCACTTTTGAAGCACTGGACCAGTCGCCCTCCCCCTGCATCTCCCCACTTCTACTGGAGTCACAGTTTCAGCACAGCTGTGTCTTGGCCAATGTGATGTCCAGTGCCAGCAAGGAACCCCCAGACATACTCGGCTCTGCATGGGGTAGCCTTCCAGACCATCAGGCAAGGGAGGAACAGTGGACTGGGAGTTCAGACTGGCAGGGAAAATATCTGGTCAACTTTTATGCCAGGCAAGAGAATGCCCAGGGTCACAGTGGGATCTCCATGGAGAAGGAGTCTGCTTGCCTGCCTGCTTTCCTTCCTTCCTTTCCTTTCCCTTTCTTTCTTTTTTTTCTCTTTTTCTGTCTCTTTCTTTCTTAATATTCTCTCTTTCTTAATATCTCTCTTTCTTAATCTCTCTCTCTCTCTCTCCCTCCCCCTTCCTCCCTTCCATCTTTCTATCTGTCTTTCTTTCTTTGACTTTCTTTCTTTTTTTGTCTGACTTTCTGCCTTTCCATCTGTCTGATTTTCTGTCTTTATCTTCCTGTCTTTATTTTTTTGTCTGTCTTTCTGTCTGTATTTATTTCTGTCTGTCCTTCTTTTTGTCTTTCTTTCTGTCTGTCTTTGCCTGTCTGTGTTTCTTTCTTTCCTTTTTTCTTTTTTTCTTTCTGTCTCTCTTTCTGTCTTTCTCTGTGTCTTTCTTTCTTTTTTCTTTCCTTTTCCTTCCTTCCTTCCTTCCTTTCCTTCTTTCTTTTTGTCTTTCTGTCTTTCTTCTTTTTGACATAGAGTCTCACTATGTTGCCCTCAGTAGAATGCGGTGGCATCACAGCTCACAGCAACCCCGAACTCTTGGGCTTAAGCAGTTCTCTTGCCTCAGCTTTGCAAATAGCTTGGAGTACAGGCACCCACAACAATGCCCTGCTATTCTTTTTTGCAGTTGTCATTGTTGTGTAGCTGGCCAAGGCTGGGTTTGAACCCGACACTATGGTGCATGTGGCTGGGGCTGTAATGACTGTACTACGGGCTCTGAGCCAGTCTTTCTGTCTTTCTTTCTCTTTTTCTTTCTTTCTTTCCTTCCTTCCTTCTTTCCTTCCCCCCTCCCTTCCTCCCTCCCTTCCTTCCTTTCTTTCCTTCTTACTGTTTTTCTTTCTGTCTGTCTTTCCATCTGTATGTCTTTTTGTCTTTCAGTCTGTCTGTCTTTGACTGTCTTTCTTTTTGTCTTTCAGTCTGTCTGTCTTTGACTGTCTTTCTTTCTGGTTTTCTGTCTCTCTTTCTTTCTGTCATTTTTTCTGCATTTATGTGTGTCTGTCTTTCTGTCTTTTAGTCTGTCTTTCTGTCTTTGTCTGTCTTTCTATATTTCTGTCTGTGTGGTTATCTTTCTCTCTGTGTTTCTGTTTGTCATTCTGTCTTTCTGTCTTTCTGTCTGTCTGTCTGTGTGCCTTTCTGTCTATGTGTCTTTCTGTCCTCCTGGTTTTGTTGGTCTGTCTTTCTGTTTGTGTGTCTGTCTTTCTGTTTTTGTCTGTAAAACGAGATACCCCACATAGTTGGAAGCCTTAAGCTCACAGGAGGCTCTGTGTGAGACAAGCCTATACCCTGCAAACAGTTCTCTGAGGGTGTAAAATGGTCTGCAAGGAGTTTGGGGGGATCTGTCCTACTTGTAGCAATGGTGGTTGCCTAAGCCGAGCAGGCAGAGTCAGAGCTAGCCATCATGTTGGGACCCTGAAAGCTATTCCTCCCCAGCTCTTCTCCCCCAATGGTGGCACCCTGGCTGGCAGTGGTCCAGCAGTCCCCAAGTCCAAATCCCCTGGCCAGGTGCTGTTCAGGTTTGCCAGCCTGCTGAGGCCCTCCCAGCATGGCTCTGGAGAGCTTCCAAGTTCAAAAAGTAGTAGGATGTACTTTCCCTTTCTCCAGCCTTCTGCCAAAGGGCACCACTCACTATACAGGCCTTTCATGACTCCCTACTTCTCTGGCTCCTGGATTGTCTTGCTGTCTCACCATGTCCTCTAAATGGTGTCCTTGGGCTCGACAATCCAGTAATAGATGACTGGAATCCTCTTCCCTCATCTTACCACCAGCAGCTGGTGAGGAGATGTCTGTATTCTGCCATCTTTTGGATTTGAATTTTTAATCCTTCATTCCAATTTTCCTCTTTCTGGAAGGGAACTTCTGATGAGAGGTGCTCCTAGTCAGAATTATTTTTTGCTTCTTTTGAATGGACACTTTTTTAGTATGTCATTTTATCTCCTATTGGCTTATTACTTATGCCTCTTTATCTTATTATTATGGTAGTTCTAGGGTTTACAACATACACCTTTCACTTATCATAATTTATTTTCAAATGATACTATACCCCTTCATGTTCATGTATAATGTAGGAAACTTGAAGCAGTGTATTTTCATTTCCTTCTTCACATCTTTGTGTGATTTTTGTGCATTTTATAGTACACACATTATACATTCAACAATATAAATTTCTTGCGATTTTTAATGTAAGCTGTCAAAAAATAAAGAAAAACTTTTAAAATTTACTCATATTTACTAATTTTGGGGCTTTGTATTCCTTTTGCATACATCTAAGCTTTTATCGCTTATCAATTTCTTCAGACTAAATAAAATTATTTCTTTTACCACACTTACAGTTCAAATTTTATGACTTCAACCTGATTTAGTTTTCGTTAACCTGAAAATCTCTTCCTTTTACTCTCACTTTATAAAATCAATTGTATGGATAGATAATTTAAGTATCAAAAATAAATACACCCATTTGAAGAGTATAAATATTTGTTATGAATGTATATACCTGTGTAATCAGCACCTCAGTCAAAATATACTGAATTTCCATAATGCTAAAAAGAACTCTTGTGCCCAATTGCTATCAATAATAACTCCCATCCTCAGGAACATGCAGCCATTGATCTTTTTTCTGTCACTATATTATTCTTGCTTTTACTATAATTTTATATTCTATATTCACAAGGAATATTAATCTGCAGTTTTTTAAATGTTGTATTGTTTCCTGGCTTTGGTATCAAGGTGAAACTGGCTATGTACAGTGAGTTAGGGAGGATTCCCTCCTTGATGTTATGGAACAGTTTCAGTAGGATAGGTTTCAGCTCTTTTTTGTAGGTCTGGTAGAATGTGGCAGTGAATTCTTCTGATCCTGGGTTTTTGGAGGTTTTTTTGTTGTGTTTGAGAGATTTTTAAAATTATTGTTTCCATCTCACTAGTCATTATTGGTCTGTTCAGGATTTCTATTTCTTTCTAATTCAAATTTGGAAGGTGCGTGTTTCCAAAAATTCATCCATTTCCTCACAATTTTTTAGTTTGTGTGAATAAATGTTCTCATTGTAGTCTTGGATGATCTTTTGTATTTCTGTGGTATCAATTGCAATGTGTACTTTTTCATTTCTGGGTGAGCTTATTTGATTCTTCTCTTTTCTTTCTTTGGTTAATCAAGTTAGTGGTTTATTGATTTTGTTTATATTTTCAAATAACTAACTTTTAATTTTCTTTTTATTTTGCATTTTTGTTTCAATTTCATTTAATTCTGCCCATACCTTTGTTATTTCTTGTTTCTTTGATAGCTATGGGTCTGGTTTGTTCTGGTTTTTCTAATTCTCTGATTAGGTTTTAAATTTATGATCCTTCTGTTCTTTTGGTTTAGGCATTTAGTGTATGAACTTCCCTCTTAGCACTACTCTTGTTGGATCTCAGAGATTTTGATAGCTTGTATCAACATTGTCATTCATGTCAAAATAATTTATTTTTATTGTTGTCTTGATTTCATATTGATGCAAAGATTGTTTAGCAGCAGGTTATTTAATTTCCATGTATTTGTAATGTTTTGAAGAGTTCCTTTTGGAATTTGTTTTTTTATTTTTTTATTTATTATTTTTTTAATTAAATCATAGCTGTGTACATTGATATGATCATGGGGCATCATACACTAGTTTCATAGACCGTTTGACACATTATTATCACAATGGTTAACATAGCCTTCCTGGCATTTTCTTAATTATTGTGCTAAGACATTTACATTCCACATTTATTAAGTTTCACATATACCCTTGTAAGATGCACCACAGGTGTAATCCCACCAATCACCCTCCCTCTACCCACCTGCCCCCTCCCTCCCCTCCCTTTCCCCCTTCCCCCTATTCTTAGGTTGTAACTGGGCTATAGCTTTCATGTGAAAGCCCTAAATTAGTTTCATAGTAGAGCTGAGTACATTGGGTGCTTTTTCTTCCATTCTTGAGATACTTTACTAAGAAGAATATGTTCCAGCTCCATCCATGTAAACATGAAAGAGGTAAAGTCTCCGTCTTTCTTTAAGGCTGCATAATATTCCTTGGTGTACATATACCACAATTTATTAATCCATTCATGGATCAATGGGCACTTGGGCTTTTTCCATGACTTAGCAATTATGAATAGGGCTGCAATAAACATTCTGGTACAAATATCTTTGTTATGATGCGATTTTTGGTCTTCTGGGTATATGCCCAGCAGAGGAATTACAGGATTGAATGGCAGATCTATTTTTAGATCTCTAAGTGTTCTCCATATCTCTTTCCAAAAGGAATGTATTAATTTGCATTCCCACCAGCAGTGCAAAAGTGTTCCCTTTTCTCCACATCCGCACCAACATCTCTGGTCTTGAGATTTTGTGATATAGACTAGTCTCACTGGAGTTAGATGGTATCTCAAAGTAGTTTTGATTTGTATTTCTCTGATGATTAAAGATGATGAGCATTTTTTCATATGTCTGAAGGCCACACGCCTGTCTTATTCAGAGAAGTTTCTCTTCAAATCCCTTGCCCAGCCTGCGATGGGATCCCTTGTTCTTTTCTTGCTAATGCGTTTGAGTTCTCTGTGGATTCTGGTTATTAAACCTTTGTCGGAGACATAACCTGAAAATATCTTTTCCCATTCTGAGGGCTATTTATTTGCTTTACTTACTGTGTTCTTGGCTGTGCAGAAGCTTTTTAGTTTGATCAAGTCCCAGTAGTGTATTTTTGAAGCTGCTTCAATTGCCCGGTGGGGGGAGTGGGGGGGGTCCTAGAATTTTTTCCATTTTTTTTTGAGAAAATACATGGTATGATATCAATTATTTTAAATTTCCCAAGACTAGTTTTGTGGCCTAAAATATGGTCTGTTTTGGAAAAAATTCCATTTGCTCTTGAGTGGAATGCATATTCTGCCATTTTGCTGTAGAATTTTCTGTAAATATTTGTTCCAGGGTTCCATTTAAGTCCATTGTTTCTTTATTTTCCACCTTAATGATGTGCCTTGTTCTGTCATCAACACTCCATTGTTTAGTCAATGGAGTGTTGAATTCCCCCATATTATTATGTTGTTGTTCATTTCATTTCTTAGGTTTGACAGTATTTGTTTTATGAATCTGGAGGCTCTGGTGTTAGGTGCATATGTATTTAGGATTGTAATATCTTCTTGTTGAACTGAATTAGATAATGACTACCTTTTTCCTTTTTTTTACTGTTGTTTATTAAATGTTTGTTTTATCTGACATTAGAATAGTTATTCCTGTTTTTTTTTGTTTCTGTTTGCATTGAATACTTTTTTTCTATGCCTCTCCTTTGACCTTGATTCTGTGAAAATATGAGTTAAATGGGCTTCTCTGAGATAGCAGATATTTGGGTTATCTTTTGTTATCTATTCCATAAATGGGGCATTTATATCACTTATATTTAATGTTAATATTGATAAGTACTACATAAGGTACTGTGCCAGTCATCATGTTGTTACCTAGTTGCTTTCTATTTTCTTGTGTGTTATTGTTTTATAAGAGATACAAAGTTTTACTTTTGAGCATTTTTTATGCTAGTAAGTATTCAGCATTCTTTTTAGTGTTTAGAGCACCTTTGAGCATCTCTTGTAGGACAGGTCTAATTGTGACAAATTCCCTTAGTGTTTGCTTATCTGGGAAAGATTTTCTCTTTCATTTATGACACTTCATTTTGTAGTATATAAATTTCTTGGTTGACAGTTATTATCCTTAAGAACACTAAAGATGGAGTCCCAATCTTTTCTGGCTTTTAATTTTCTAATCCATTTTTTCTGCCACTAGTATATTCCCACCACTTATTTATTTTTGGAAGAAAAGTGATTGGTGGATTACTTATAATTATTCTACAGTTTCAAAAGAGGAAATCATAAATATGAACTTCATGATTTTTCTATTTTAGGTTACATTAAATAATTAATTTTTAATAAATTTTTGTTTATAATTTTTTATTTTTTTTGGCCAGGGGACAGGTTTGAACCTGCTACCTCTGGCATATGGGGCTGGCACTCTGCTCACTGAGCCACAGGCACTGCCCTGTTTATAATTTTTTTAAGTGTGATACTTCTTGAAGCCATCTACAGGATAAAGTCAGGCTGTTTCTTTCATGGTTTCTCTCCTTCCATTGTATGTATGTACATGTATATGTGTATATATGTGTATATACACCTACATACATACATGCTGCAAACCATGCAATCTTTTGTTTATTTGTTTTTCATTTTGCATTATAAAATGCATCTTCCCATTTAGCATTTTCTCAGTGTCAGAAGATGATTGTCTTCTTCTCCTTCTTGAACTTCTATTCCTCACAAGCTGAGTGATGAGATTGCTCTTGTAAGGAAGGTGTGTCTGCACTTTTTCTCCAGCAGAGCAGGTGAACAAATGCAGCCAAGTTAAGTATTGGATGTCTTGTGACAATAGGATAAAAAAGGGTTTTAAGGTCTGCTGTTAGTGTGGTGGATTTTCCACTGTAAGTTACTTGCTGCTTGGAGGATTTTCTCCTTCTCTTTGACTTTGGCTGGACTGATTGCTACATACTTTGGTGATGTCCTATTTGGAATGAACTTTTGAGAAGTTAATTGGACTTCTTGTATTTGGAAGCCGAAATACCAGGGAAGTTTTCCTCCATTATTTACTCAAATAGATTTGTCACGTTTTTTTGTTTTTTTCTTCTCCATCAGGGATTACCTATGATTCGTATATTAGGATATTTTACATAATCCCATATTTCTCAGAGATTTTATTCATTTCTCTTGTTTCTTTTATCTTATTCTTGAGTGGCTGGGTCAATTTGAATTACTTGTTTTTAGTCTCTAAAATTCTTTCTTTTGCTTATTTTACTCTGTTCTTAAGACTTTCCTCTGTATTTTGGCATTCTCTAAATGACTTTTTCATTCCCAGGAGTCTATTGTTTTTTCAATTATCTGTCTCTTTAGTGAATTTTTCATTCATGGCCTGAATTATTTATTTATTTATTTATTTATTTATTTATTTATTTAGTTTCTTCGTGTTGATTTTCAATTTTATCATTGATCCAATTGAGCTCACTTGTGATCCATATTTGACATTTCATAAATGAATACCGTATTTGACATTTCATAAATTTCCTTTTGGTTGAAGTCCATTGCTGGAGAGTTAGTATGATCATTTGGGGGTGTTAAGCCAGTCTGTTTTTTCATATTGCCAGAGTTCTTATTCCAGTTCCTTCTCATCTTGAAACATTTCCATCATTTCAAAACATAGCTTTACAGTTCTCCTGTTCTCCTCTGCTGGGTTCTCTGCTTGTCAGGGTAGAGAGGGAGAGGTACACTGCCTTTTGGCTCATGCAGATAGGCACTCACTGTGATATTGTTGACAAATAATTTGAGTCAGTTGAATCTCAGACTCCTGTGAAAGTATTCAGGTCCCAGTGGTGATGGACTAGGTTAAGTAGTACCTAGATCCCAGGCCCCTGGTTGGTATGCTTGATTCCGGGGAGACCAGATTCAGACTGGGTGGGGAAACTTTCCCTGAAGCCTCCCTGACTTCAGACACTGGTTGTGATCATGATGGGTGAAGTGATATTCTTCTGTGGAAGAATATTCTGGCAGGAGAAGGTAGATGCACTGTGATCTTTTGACAGGAGAGGCAGGGCCCTCTTGATGAGATTAGCAGAGGTAGACAGCTGTGGAATGCATGTATCACTCATATCTCCCTCTCTTGGTAGTGACAATTGTTTCATGGGCACAAAAGCATCCAGATTCCCAGCTCCCACCCTGACCCAGGTGCAGTAGGGATAGTATAGGCAGGTCGCCCCACTGCAAGCAGGACTACCAGATTGGCTGTAGGATATAGCTGGAATATTCAGGCAGTGGAGGTGTGGTTGTACTAGGTACTTGTCTCTAGGGTGGGTAGGCTCCCCCCAGCAGATATAGGCAGCTTAGGAGAGGACTGCAAATCCTCTACTTCCTCAGCAGAGATGGCAATTTTAGTCTTTTGGGATCATGGACGAACTTGCTGTAACTTTGTAGAGAATACCCCAAACTCTATGAAATCCCAGATGTGACAGCTGCTCTGTCAGAGGTGGGGCAGATATTCCTAAGTGCTTTTGCTGAAGTTTGCCAGGTAAAACCTCACTAGTTACATGTGAAAATAGCCATGGCTACCTTGGCAGTGGAGGCCAGGAGCAAAATTAGGCCTCAAATGGTGGAGAGCTAGTGGCCTGGTCTCCATTGTTCTGTGGGGCCCTCTGCCATGATACACTAGAAGAGGCCCCACTCTCTCTAGTCTATGATGTCATTTGGGAATTTAAAGTTGGCCAGCCCAGGGAGGGACATGGATACGGAGAACTCTTCTTCTCTAATGGTGGGGAGCTAGTGGCTTGCTCTCCTTTGTACTGTGGGGCCCTCTGGCATGATACACTATCCTTTCAGCTTAAAGAAGCTCACCTTTAATGCCCAAGCTCTGTTAAGACCCACAAGTCCTCCATTATGCACTGGTTCCTCTTAGCTACTGAAGTCTGAATGTGTGCTTAGGGAATGGGCTGTGGATCCAGTGACGTAGAGACACAGGGACTGAGTTTCCCATATTGGGACAGTTGCAAAATCACTACCTTTCCATGAAGGAAGGGAAATGAGTCATACCCTCTGTGCATAACTCAGGCACTGTAAGGAGAGTACTACTGTGTATCCCCTACTACAAACCTAGAACTGGTTGTCCCATAGCTCACCTGAACCAAAACTCATGCTTGTCAGAAGAGGTATCTATGTTCACAGCACTGGGTTGTTAGAGAAGAAGAGTTCTCCATATCCATGTCCCTCCCTGGGCTGGCCAGCTTTGAACTTCCAAATGACATCATAGACCAGAGAGGGTGAGGCCTCCTCTAGGCAAAACAATATGGGTGGCTTTTTGGGTGGACTGCCTTCTGCTCACATCTTGATCTCACTGCAGCTTGTGTTAGGGAAGTGGGAATTTGTCAGGAGTAGGTAGGAGAGCTTTGGTTTCCCTCCCACTCCTCAGCTGGGAGGAGCTGTGTCAGCCAAAATTTATCCCAAGGATTGGGCACAGCCCAGCTTTATACACCCCAAATAACACTATTGGCCTGTAACAAGAAGGCAGACTGCCTTGGGAGGAAATTGTAGGGAGTGCAGTTTGCTTAAGACTTAGTCCTATAGCAGCTGGCTGTAAGATGGTGGGTGCTATCCCAGATGCATGCTGGAAAGCCTACTTTTCCTGCCTTCCCTCCACCAGGTGAGGAATACAGCTGTGTCAAGCCCAAACCCAGCTTGAGGGAAGGGCATTGCCCAGTGTCAAAACTCACAAAATGAGGCACTTAGGCAACATGGACAAGAAACTGGAAAATTTTTTGATATGTTTGTTAGCCATTCATCTGTCTTCTTTAGAAAAGGTTCTGTTCATCTCTCTTGCCCATTATGGGATTGTTGCCTTTTTTCATGTGGATTAATTTGAATTTTCTGTAGATCCTAGTTATCAAGCTTTTGTCTGATTCAAAATATGCAAATATCCTTTCCCATTGTGTAGGTTGTCTATTTGCTTTGCTTGTCTCCTTAGCTGTACAGAAGCTTTTCAGTTTAATTAAGTCTCATTTGTTTATATTTGTTGTTGTTGCAATTGCCATGGAAGTTTTCTTCATAAAGTCTTTTCCCAGGCCAATATCTTCAAGTGTTTTTCCTAGGCTTTCTTTGAAAATTTTTATCATTTCATGCCTTAAATTTAGATCTTTTATCCATCTTGAATCAATTTTTATGAGTAGAGAAAGGCACGGGTCCAGTTTCAGTCTTTTACATGTGGCTATCCAGTTCTTCCAGCACCATTTATTGAATAGGGAGTTTTTCCCCCAGTGTATGTTCTTGTTTGGTTTATCAAAGATTAGGTGGTTGTAGGATGTTAGTTTCATTACCTGGTTTTCTATTCAATTCCAAATGTCTCTGTCTCTATTTTTGTGCCAATACCATGCTGTTTTGATCACTGTGGCCTTGTTATACAGCCTAAAGTCTGGTATGCTGATGCCCCAGCTTTGTTTTTATTTCTAAGAACTGCCTTAACTATGCAGGGGTTTTTCTGGTTCCATACAAAATGAGAAATTATTTTTTCCAAGTCTTGAAAGTATGATAATGGCATTTTAATAGGGATGGCATTGAATTTGTAGATTGCTTTGTAGTATAGACATTTTAACAAAGTTGATTCTTCTCATCATCACCCCTAATTATTAGAGAAATGAAAACCAAAACCACCGTGAGATATCTTAACTCCAGTGAGAATGGCCAACATCACAAAATCTCAAAACTGCAGATGCTGGCATGGATGTGGAGAGAAGGGCACATTTTTACACTGCTGGTGGGACTGCAAACTAATACAATCTTTTTGGAAGGAAGTATGAAGAATCCTCAAAGAACTCAAAGTAGACATCCCATTCGATCCTGCAATCCCATTACTGGGCATCTACCCAGAAGGAAAAAATCCTTTTACCATAAGGACACTTGCACTAGACTATTTATTGCAGCTCAATTTACAATCGCCAAAATGTGGAAACAGCCTAAATGTCCACCAACCCAGGAGTGATTTAACAAGCTGTGGTATATGTATACCATGGAATACTATGCAGCCATTAAAAAGATAGAGACTTTTCATTCTTTGTATTAACCTTGATGGAAGTGGAACACATTATTCGTAGTAAAGCAGCACAAGAATGGAGAAGCAAAAATCCTATATACTCAATTCTGATATGAGGACAATTAATGACCTAGTACATGGTGCGGGGTGGGGGAAGGGAAGAGCAGAGAGAGGGAAGGAGGGAAGTGGGTGGGGGAAGGGAAGAGCAGAGACAAGAAAGAAGGGAAGGGGTGGGGTAGACGATTAGAGAGAGAGAAGGAGGAAGAGGGTGGGGGTCACAGTCTGTGACATACATTTGGGGGTGGGACACAATTATAAAACAGACTTTACCTAACAAATGCAATCAATGTAACCTGGTTCTTTATACCCTCAGTGAATCCCCAACAATATAAAAAAAAGGAGGCTCTTAAGAAATGCCAAATTTTAGTGACAACTGGTGTGGGTTGAGGGGCATAGAAAGAGGGACAGTGCCATAAGTCATGTACCTTCCTGACTGTCCCCTGTTTCTGTGACACACTTCCCTGTCTCCCTGAGTGCCTGCCATTTCTCTAAGGTTGGTTCTTCACCTTCCACAACTGTGAGCCATCCCAAAGCTTTCCAATAAAGACTTTTTTGGTTAAAAAAGAAAAAAGAAACTGGAAAATGCTGTCTGCACATACACATCTCAGTCTCACCTGTGGGGCACAACAAGGGGGTGGAGTCATTCCCACAGGTTTGTGGAAGTGCCTGGGCTCCTCTATCCCTCTTTGGAGCTGTATAGTGGCTGCAGGCATGCATACAGTTCCCCAGTATCTAGGTTCTCAGAATGGCACCCTGCCCAAGGTGCTCCAGGCTCAAAAGCCTGTGGGATTCTATGTGAGTTCTCTTTCTGGCACAAATTCTCTATGCAATCTCCAAGCAGCTCCCTATGTTAGGCCCAAGACCTGTGTGGATCAGGGGATTCTCTTGTAGCCATAAATGCTCTTCTCAGAAAGTGAAACCCTGGGACTTCTCTCTTGTTGTTTCACCATATTTGGGAGCTTCTCCCATTTCTTAGCCAGCCCCTGGGTTGGCAAGTAGCACTGAACTCTCTCCTTACCTAGTTTTGGTGCTTCCTGTAGCTTCCTTGATGAACCCTAGCATTATTTCCTAGAGAGTCTGTTCAAAATGTGAGAATTTGCTTACTATTCTGGTTCCTTCTGTAAAGCAGACACACATACCTCTGTCTAGTGCTCTACCTTGATCCTATCCCAAAAATTAAAAAAAAAAAAATTCAGACTATTCCAGAGTTGCTTACCATTTTATATCTCCATCAAATATGTGTAAGAGATTCAATTCCTCTACATCCTTAGCAAGCTTTTGGAGTTGAAACTATACTTTTTATTGTCTGTTATGATTTGTGTGTGTAGTGATATCTCATTGTGGTTTTAATCTGCATTTTCTTAATGACTAATGACATTTTACATTTTTCATGTGCTTATTTTGAACATTGTATATCTTCTATGAAATATCTCTTTATAACTTTTTTCTATTTTCTAATGTATTGTTAATTTTTTATTGTTGAGTTTTGAGAGATCTTTATATGCTTAGATACTAGATTTATGTTACATATGCAAATATATGAATTGGAAATGTTTTATTTCCCCTAGTCTATGAGCTGTATTTCCATCCTTTTAACAGGTCCTTTCATGGGGAAAATTTCTTAATATCTAATTCATCAATTTTTTTCTTTTATGAATTGTGCTTTTTATATGAAGTCTAAGAACTTTTTGCATGGCCCTATATCACAGAGGTTTTCTCATGCTTTCCCCCCTAAAGGTTACATAGTTTTACATTTTACATATAAGTGCACAATACATTTTGAGTTAATTTTTATATGATGTATGAGTCTTTGGTTGAGGTTCACTTTTTTACCCTATGGATTTCCATTTGCTCTAATACCCATATGTTGAAAATGCTATCTTTCTTCCACTGAATTATTTTTCAACATTTGTCAAAAATCAATGGTCATATGTTTGTGTCTATGTCAGGGTTTTGTGTGCTGATCCACTGATCTATGTGTCTAGCACTATGTCAATACCGTACAATACTTATTACTTCAGTTATATAATTAAACTTGAAATTGGACTCTTCCCACTTTCTACTTTTTCACAATTGTTTTTAGCTATTCTAGTTCCTTTGACGTTTTATATAAATTCACAATGATTCCTACCAAAATCTGGGCCATAATTTTGTAGGTCTATTGTTTGTATATCTTTATATCCATCTATCATCTGTCAGTTATCTATCATCTATTTACCTATCATTATAGATTTATATTGTAAATTATATTGTAAATTCTATGTGAGTTCTATTACCTATCATTATAGATTTATATTGTAAATTATATTGTAAATATAAAATTTTTTGCTTGGATTTTAATAAGCATTGTACTAAATATGTGCATCAATTTGGGTAGGAATAACATATTTCTCTTTTAGATCTTTCAATCCATGAGCATACCATGTCTCTCTGTTTATTTAGATTTTTTTATTTCATTCATCACCACGTAGTTTAGTTTTCAGCATAAAATTTCTTTCCATGTTCTATTAGATTTACACCTAAGTATTTCACTTTCTGAGCAATTATAAATGACCTTATGTTATTTAACTTTGATATCCACCTGTTCTTTGCTGGTATATAGAAATATAATTGATTTTTATATGTTGATCTTATGTTCTATAACTTACTGAACTCACTTATTAGTTCTAGAAGAACGTTATGGATTACTTGTCATTTTCTATGTAGACAACTGTGTTATCTTCAAATAGGGACTGTTTTACTTCTTTTATTTCCCAGCATTAGCCTTATTTTGCTAGCTAAAACCTCCAACACCATGTTCAATAAATGTGACAAGAATAGATATCCCTGCCTGGATCTCACTCTTATGAACAAATCATTTAGTCTTCCAATATAAAGAATAATATCAGCTATATTTTTAGAGGTACTGTTTATCAAGTTAAGGAAGGTTCTATTTCTATTTTTCTGAAAAATATTTTTCCAGTATAAATTGAGCTGCAATAAACAGTCTAGTACAAGTGTCCTTATGATAAAAGGATTTTTTTCCTTCTGGGTAGATGCCCAGTAATGGGATTGCAGGATCAAATGGGAGGTCTAGCTTGAGTGCTTTGAGGTTTCTCCATACTTCCTTCCAGAAAGGTTGTACTAGTTTGCAGTCCCACCAGCTCAATTTACAATTGCCAAAATGTGGAAACAGCCTAAATGCCCACCAACCCAGGAATGGATTAACAAGCTGTGGTATATGTATACCACGGAATACTATTCAGCCATTAAAAAAAATGGAGACTGGGCGGCGCCTGTGGCTCAGCGGGTAGTGCGCCGGTCCCATATGCCTGAGGTGGCGGGTTCAAACCCAGCCCTGGCCAAATTAAAAAAAAAAAAAAAAAATGGAGACTTTACACCCTTCGTATTAACCTGGATGGAAGTGGAAGACATTATTCTTAGTAAAGCATCACAAGAATGGAGAAGCATGAATCCTATGTACTCAATTTTGATATGAGGACAATTAATGACAATGAAGGTTATGAGGGGGGTAAAGCAGAAAGAGGGACGGAGGGAGGTGGGTGGGGCCTTGGTGTGTGTCACACTTTATGGGGGAAAGACATGATTGCAAGAGGGACTTTACCTAACAATTGCAATCAGTGTAACCTGGCTTATTGTACCCTCAATGAATCCCCAACAATAAAAAAAATATATATATATATATTTTTCCAGTATAATAATTGTTTATTTTAAAGAGGTGTTTCATATGAAAGAATGTTTTATATTTTAAACTATTCAAAGTAGGTTGAATTTTTCAGTTGTCTGTAGGTAGAACATTAGATGTATTCCTTAGAAATTGATTGTGTCTGTTCCATTTATCCGTGTACATACAGTAGATGAAGTTATGAATGGCCTTCAATAGTACTCTTCAAATTTGATGTCAGAGATGGAAATGTCAAAGATTCTGGAAACAAAATAGCTCACTAATTTAAATTACAGCATTATAATAATTCAAATGGATTGAGAAGGAGCACAGAGATAAAAGGTGCCATTTTTAGTGAATAATTACATAATGATAAGGTTGATGTTACCGCAGTGGAAACAGAGCAAAGTTAAAAATAAATTCTAATGTTATGAAATCCTAGGGATACATATAGATGCAGTGGGTGGTGTATTGTTTCTTCAAATTACCAAAGGTATTTTTTTTGTTCTGGCTACGATTTTCTAGATGCTATAATATTGGAGGATGTCATAGTTAATATTGATCCTTCAAGAGTCTCTGTAAACTTTAATCAATATCACTAAATATAAAATATAAAATTATTCAGGTACAGCATTTGAAGTTACTGCAATAACCTTTCCCTAAATGAGGTACAGCCTATTATTCTGTACTTTTCATTATTGTTTCTGGGTATACCTAACTTTCAGTCTGGCATCAGCATGCATAGGTATCTGTCTGTTTTCTCTGCCAGATCATTTTGGTTAATTATAGTTTGAGATGGATGGCCTTAAAATTTCTAGCTTGGATAATCTATCAGGGAAGCCTTGTTAAAGCAGATAATTTGGAATCAAGACCTGGTGATTTGGACTGCCTATTAAAATCAAAGGATTCTGTAAATATTTGATACTTAGTAAGCACTTAGTAGACTTCTAGAATGAATAGCCAGTACAAGCTGAGCTTTTGGGTTGGCCTTAGCTTTTTCTCAAATATGTTCTTCTGAGTGAAGTTTCTGAGAATGATTTGGCAGTGACTACTCTAATTCTCATAAAGTATGATTGAATTAGTGCCAAGCTGAATTCTTAGAGAAGTAGTTCTTGAGGTGGATATCCCCCAAATCAAGGATCTTCTGAGGACAGGATGGTCATCACTGTGTAGTTAGAGACATTTTTCTTCACAGTATGTAGTCTAAGACCCTGCCATATTAGAACTGGTGTTAGGGTTAGTTAGGAGAATTAAGTATAGTTAAGAGAATTGGGGTAGAAAATGCTATTTTCGTTTGCTGGATGGCTATATCTATGGTGGAAGACTAAACTAGTGATCACCAAAATTGAATGTTAAAACACTCATTTCTGAGTAATGTCTTGGCTATTCAAGGTTTTTTTCTGATTCCATATAAAACGAAGTATTGCTTTTTCAAGATCTTTAAAGTATGACAGTAGAGCTTTAATAGGGATTCCATTGAAATTATATATTGCTTTGGATAGTATAGACATTTTAACTATGTTGATTCTTCCCAGCCATGAGCATGGTATGTTTTTCCATTTGTTAATATTTTCAGCTATTTCTTTTCTAACAGTTTCATAGTTCTCTTTATAGAGATATTTCACGTCCTTTGTTAGATAAATTCCCAAATATTTCATCTTCTTTGGCACTGCTGTGAATGGGATAGAGTCCTTAACTGCTTTTTCAACTTGACTATTGTTGGTATATATAAAGGCTACCGATTTATGAATGTTGATTTTGTAACCTGAGACGCTGCTGTATTCCTTGATCACTTCTAAGAGTTTTGTAGTAGAGTCCCTAGTGTTTTCCAGATATACTATCATATCATCTGCGAAGAGCGAAAGTTTGATCTCTTCTAACCCTATATGGATACCCTTGATTGCCTTTTCTTCCCTAATTGCAGTGGCTAAAACTTCCATTACAATGTTAAAAAGCAATGGAGACAATGGGCAGCTTTGTCTGGTTCCTGATCTGAGTGGAAATGATTCCAATTTAACTCCATTCAATATGATATTGGCTGTGGGTTTGCTGTAGATGGCCTCTATCAGTTTAAGAAATGTCCCTTCTATACCAATTTTCTTAAGTGTTCTGATCATGAAGGGATGCTGGATATTATCAAAAGCTTTTTATGCATCAATTGAGAGAATCATATGGTTTTTGTTTTTTAATTTGTTTATGTGATGAATTACATTTATAGATTTACGTATATTGAACCAGCCTTGAGACCTTGGGATAAAACCAACTTGGTCATGATGTATAATTTGTTTGATGTGTTGCTGGATTCTGTTTGTTAGGATCTTGTTGAATATTTTTGCATCTATATTCATTAGTGATATCAGTCTATAATTTTCCAGACCTCAGACTATACTACAAATCGATAGTGATCAAAACAGCATGGTATTGGCACAAAAACAGAGAAGAAGATGTCTGGAACAGATGAGAGAACCAAGAGGTGAATCTAGCTACTTACCGTTATTTGATCTTTGACAAGCCAATTAAAAACATTCAGTGGGGAAAAGATTCCCTATTTAACAAATGGTGCTGGGTGAACTGGCTGGCAACCTGTAGAAGACTGAAACTGGACGCACACCTTTCACCATTAACTAAGATAGACTCTCACTGGATCAAAGATTTAAACTTAAGACATGAAACTATAAAAATACTAGAGGAGAGTGCAGGGAAAACCCTTGAAGAAATCAGTCTGGACAAGTATTTTATGAGGAAGAACCCCTGGGCAATTGAAGCAGCTTCAAAAATACACTACTGGGACTTGATCAAACTAAAAAGCTTCTGCACAGCCAAGAACACAGTAAGTAAAGCAAGCAAATAGCCCTCAGAATGGGAGAAGATATTTGCAGGTTATGTCTCCGACAAAGGTTTAATAACCAGAATCCACAGAGAACTCAAACGCATTAGCAAGAATAGAACAAGGGATCCCATCGCAGGCTGGGCAAGAGATTTTTTGAAGAGAAACTTCTCTGAAGAAGACAGACGCGCGGCCTTCAGACATATGAAGAAATGCTCATCATCTTTAATCATCAGAGAAATGCAAATCAACTACTATGAGATACCATCTAACTCCAGTGAGACTAGCCTATATCACAAAATCCCAAGACCAGAGATGTTGGCGCAGATGTGAGGAAAAGGAAACACTTTTGCACTGCTGGTGGGAATGCAAATTAATACATTCCTTTTGGAAAGAGATATGGAGAACACTTAGAGATCTAAAAATAGATCTGCCATTCAATCCTGTAATCCCTCTACTGGGCATATACCCAGAAGACCAATAATCACATCATAACAAAGATATTTGTACCGGAATGTTTATTGTAGCCCAATTAATAATTGCTAAGTCATGGAAGAAGCCCAAGTGCCCATCGATACACGAATGGATTAATAAATTGTGGTATATGTACACCATGGAATATTATGCAGCCTTAAAGAAAGATGGAGACTTTATGTCTTTCATGTTTACATGGATGGAGCTGGAACATACTCTTCTTAGTAAAGTATCTCAAGAATGGAAGAAAAAGTACCCAATGTACTCAGTCCTACTATGAAACTAATTTAGGGTTTTCACATAAAAGTTATAACCCAGTTACAACCTAAGAATAGGGGGAAGGGGGAAAGGGAGGTGAGGGAGGGGGGAGGTGGGTAGAGGGAAGAGGATTGGTGGGATTACACCAGCGGTGCATTTTACAAGGGTATATGTGAAACTTGCTAAACGGTCTTAAAGCTAGTGAATGATGCTCCATGATCATATCAATGTACACAGCAATGATTTAATGAAAAAAAAAAAAGTTGAGGAGGCGGAGCAAGATGGCAGCCGAGTAGCAGCTTCCTTGCATCTGGGCACCTTGAGTCTGGGGATATAGGACTCCAGGCATCTCTGGCTGGTGGGATCTGCCTATCATCACCCCTGGGAGGATACAGGGAGTCAGCGAGAAACTTCTAGACCCCAAGAGGAGGACTAAAACAGTGGAAAACCGGCAAGTGGTCGCGTGGGTTCAATCCGTCTAAACCCGCCCGCAACTTCCACAGGCACGAGAACTTAAAGAGCAAGAGGAAGTGAAAGGAAAATTAGGGCAAGGAAACATATAAATCACCCATGAGGAAGAATCAGCAGAAAACTCCAGGCAACATGAAGAACCAGTCCAGAACAACCCCGCCAAGGGACCATGAGGTAGCTACTGCAGAGGATTCCACCTATACAGAAATGTTAGGAATGACAGAAAGGGAATTTAGAATACACATGTTGAAAACAATGAAAGAAATGATGGAAACAATGAAGGAAATTGCTAATAAAGTGGAAAATAACCAAAAGGAAATCCAAAAACAGAATCAAATAAGAGATGAACGATATGATGAATATCAAAAGGATATAGCAGAGCTGAAGGAAATGAAACAGTCAATCAGGGAACTTAAAGATGCAATGGAAAGTATCAGCAACAGGTTAGACCATGCAGAAGAAAGAATTTCAGAGGTAGAAGACAAAGTTTTTGAGATAACTCAGATAGTAAAAGAGGCAGAAAAGAAGAGAGAGAAAGCAGAACGTTCACTGTCAGAATTATGGGACTTTATGAAGCGTTCCAACATACGAGTTATAGGAATTCCAGAAGGGGAAGAAGAATGCCCCAGAGGAATGGAAGCCATACCAGAGAATATTATAAAAGAAAATTTCCCAAATATCACCAAAGATTCTGACACACTGCTTTCAGAGGGCTATCGGACCCCAGGTCACCTCAACTCTAACCGAGCTTCTCCAAGACACATTGTGATGAACCTGTCCAAAGTCAAGACAAAAGAAAAGATTCTGCAAGCTGCCAGGAGTAAGCGCCAGTTGACCTACAGGGGCAAATCCATCAGATTGACTGCAGACTTCTCTAATGAAACTTTCCAAGCAAGAAGACAATGGTCATCTACCTTTAATCTACTTAAACAGAACAATTTCCAGCCCAGAATTCTGTACCCTGCTAAGTTAAGCTTCAAAATTGACGGAGAAATCAAATCATTTACGGGTATACAAACATTGAAGAAATTTGCCACAACAAGACCAGCTCTACAGGAAATACTTCAACCTGTTCTGCACACTGACCACCACAATGGATCAGCAGCAAAGTAAGAACTCAGAAATTAAAGGACAGAACCAAACCTCCACACTGATGCAAAAGATAAAATTAAGCAATGGACTCTCACAAAATAAGACGAATAGAATACTACCACACTTATCAATTATCTCAATAAATGTTAATGGCTTGAATTCCCCACTGAAGAGACATAGATTGGTTGACTGGATTAAAAAACACAAGCCATCCATTTGCTGTCTGCAAGAAACACACCTGGCTTTAAAAGACAAATTAAAGCTCCGAGTCAAGGGTTGGAAGACAATTTTTCAGGCAAATGGAATTCAGAAGAAAAGAGGAGTTGCAATCTTATTTTCAGATACATGTGGATTTAAAGCAACTAAAGTCAAAAAAGACAAAGATGGTCACTTTATATTGGTCAAGGGAAAAATACAACAAGAAAACATTTCAATTCTAAATATCTATGCACCCAATTTAAATGCTCCCAGATTCTTGAAACAGACCTTATTCAGTCTGAGCAATATGATATCTGATAATACCATAATAACAGGGAACCTTAACACTCCTCTTACAGAGCTGGACAGATCCTCTAAACAGAAATTAAACAAGGATATAAGAGACTTAAATGAGACCCTAGAACAATTGTGCTTGATAGACGCATATAGAACACTCCATCCCAAAGATAAAGAATATACATTCTTCTCATCACCCCATGGAACATTCTCCAAAATTGATCATATCCTGGGACACAAAACAAATATCAACAGAATCAAAAGAATTGAAATTTTACCTTGTATCTTCTCAGACCATAAGGCACTAAAGGTGGAACTCAACTCTAACAAAAACGCTCGACCCCACCCAAAGGCATGGAAACTAAACAATCTTCTGTTGAATAACAGATGGGTGAAGGAAGAAATAAAACAGGACATCATTCACTTCCTTGAGCATAACAACAATGAAGACACAAGCTACCAAAACCTGTGGGATACTGCAAAAGCAGTTTTGAGAGGAAAATTCATCGCTTTAGATGCCTACATTCGAAAAATAGAAAGAGAGCACATCAACAATCTCACAAGAGATCTTATGGAATTGGAAAAAGAAGAACAATCTAAGCCTAAACTCAGTAGAAGAAAAGAAATATCCAAAATCAAATCAGAGATCAATGAAATTGAAAACAAAAGAATCATTCAGAAAATTAATGAAACAAAGAGTTGGGTTTTTGAAAAAATAAATTAAATAGATAAATCAGTGGCCAGACTAATGAGGAATAGAAAAGTAAAATCTCTGGTAACCTCAATCAGAAATGATAAAGGGGAAATAACAATTGATCCCACAGAGATACAAGAGATCATCTCTGAATACTACCAGAAACTCTACGCCCAGAAATTTGACAATGTGAAAGAAATGGATCAATATTTGGAATCACACCCTCTCCCTAGACTCAGCCAGGAAGAAATAGAGCTCCTGAACAGACCAATTTCAAGCACTGAGATCAAAGAAACAATAAAAAATCTTCCAACCAAAAAATGCCCTGGTCCAGATGGCTTCACTCCAGAATTCTATCAAACCTTCAAGGAAGAGCTTATTCCTGTACTGCAGAAATTATTCCAAAAAATCGAGGAAGAAGGAATCTTCCCCAACACATTCTATGAAGCAAACATCACCCTGATACCAAAACCAGGAAAAGACCCAAACAAAAAGGAGAATTTCAGACCAATCTCACTCATGAACATAGACGCAAAAATTCTCAACAAAATCCTAGCCAATAGATTACAGCTTATCATCAAAAAAGTCATTCATCATGATCAAGTAGGCTTCATCCCAGGGATGCAAGGCTGGTTTAACATACGCAAGTCTATAAACGTTATCCACCATATTAACAGAGGCAAAAATAAAGATCACATGATCCTCTCAATAGATGCCGAAAAAGCATTTGATAAAATCCAGCATCCTTTTCTAATTAGAACACTGAAGAGTATAGGCATAGGTGGAACATTTCTAAAACTGATTGAAGCTATCTATGACAAACCCACAGCCAATATTTTACTGAATGGAGTAAAACCGAAAGCTTTTCCTCTTAGAACTGGAACCAGACAAGGTTGTCCTCTGTCACCTTTACTATTCAACGTAGTGCTGGAAGTTCTAGCCAATACAATTAGGCAAGACAAGGAAATAAAGGGAATTCAAATGGGAGCAGAGGAGGTCAAACTCTCCCTCTTTGCTGACGACATGATCTTATACTTAGTGAACCCCAAAGACTCAACCACAAGACTCCTAGAAGTCATCAAAAAATACAGTAATGTTTCAGGATATAAAATCAATGTCCACAAGTCAGTAGCCTTTGTGTACACCAATAACAGTCAAGATGAGAAGCTAATTAAGGACACAACTCCCTTCACCATAGTCTCAAAGAAAATGAAATACCTAGGAATATACCTAACGAAGGAGGTGAAGGACCTCTATAAAGAAAACTATGAAATCCTCAGAAAGGAAATAGCAGAGGATATTAACAAATGGAAGAACATACCATGCTCATGGACGGGAAGAATCAACATTGTTAAAATGTCTATACTTCCCAAAGCAATCTACCTATTCAATGCCATTCCTATCAAAATACCAACATCGTACTTTCAAGATTTGGAAAAAATGATTCTGCGTTTTGTATGGAACCGGAAAAATCCCCGTATAGCTAAGGCAGTTCTTAGTAACAAAAACAGAGCTGGGGGCATCAGCATACCAGATTTTAGTCTGTACTACAAAGCCATAGTGCTCAAGACAGCATGGTACTGGCACAAAAACAGAGACATAGACACTTGGAATCGAATTGAAAACCAAGAAATTAAACTAACATTTTATAACCTCCTAATGTTTGATAAACCAAACAAGAACATACCTTGGGGGAAAGACTCCCTATTCAATAAATGGTGTTGGGAGAACTGGATGTCTACATGTAAAAGACTGAAACTGGACCCACACCTTTCCCCACTCACAAAAATTGATTCAAGATGGATAAAGAACTTAAACTTAAGGCATGAAACAATAAAAATCCTCCAAGAAAGCATAGGAAAAACACTGGAAGATATTGGCCTGGGGAAAGACTTCATGAAGAAGACTGCCATGGCAATTGCAACAACAACAAAAATAAACAAATGGGACTTCATTAAACTGAAAAGCTTCTGTACAGCTAAGGACACAATAACCAAAGCAAAGAGACAACCTACACAGTGGGAAAGGATATTTGCATATTTTCAATCAGACAAAAGCTTGATAACTAGGATCTATAGAGAACTCAAATTAATCCACATGAAAAAAGCCAACAATCCCTTATATCAATGGGCAAGAGACATGAATAGAACTTTCTCTAAAGACGACAGACGAATGGCCAACAAACACATGAAAAAATGTTCATCATCTCTATATATTAGAGAAATACAAATCAAAACAACCCTGAGATACCATCTAACCCCAGTGAGAATGGCCCACATCACAAAATCTCAAAACTGCAGATGCTGGCGTGGGTGTGGAGAGAAGGGAACACTTTTACACTGCTGTTGGGACTGCAAACTAGTACAACCTTTCTGGAAGGAAGTATGGAGAAACCTCAAAGCACTCAAGCTAGACCTCCCATTTGATCCTGCAATCCCATTACTGGGCATCTACCCAGAAGGAAAGAAATCCTTTTATCATAAGGACACTTGTACTAGACTGTTTATTGCAGCTCAATTTACAATCGCCAAAATGTGGAAACAGCCTAAATGCCCACCAACCCAGGAATGGATTAACAAGCTGTGGTATATGTATACCATGGAATACTATTCAGCCATTAAAAAAAATGGAGACTTTACATCCTTCGTATTAACCTGGATGGACGTGTAAGACATTATTCTTAGTAAAGCATCACAAGAATGAGAAGCATGAATCCAATTTTGATATGAGGACAATTAATGACAATTATGGTTATGGGGGGGAACAGAAAGAGGGAAGGAGGGAGGTGGGTGGGGCCTTGGTGTGTGTCACACTTTATGGGGGCAAGACATGATTGCAAGAGGGACTTTACCTAACAATTGCAATCAGTGTAACCTGGCTTATTGTACCCTCAATGAATCCCCAACAATAAAAAAAAAAATGTGTTTGTCAGTGCTATCTACAATAAACATGGTACTTAAAAAAAGATTAAAAAAAAGTTAAAAAAATAAATAAAACACTCATCAAAAATAGTATGCTAACAAACTGGGCAACATTATTCACATTTGAAGGTAACTAGACCTCATGCTCTGGATGTTTCAGGTCTTTATGGCTATTTTAAGGGCTGAAAGGATTGGTATTTCACAAACCTCATAACCCAGCAAGTAAAGTTGAGAATGAAACAAATCCTCTCCCTTTCTTAAAATCAGTTATTAGTGTAACTAGAACATTAACATAAGGAATGAACTGTGAGTAGATAGAACCTGATAAATATCAGCAAGCTCACGATGAACTTCACTTGCCTGGAGTGTTCCTAAGTTTATTATGATTGATGCAGCATAGCACATCATGCGAGTGTCTTTATTGGACAGAATATATAAAACATGGCCCAATAATTCTACCTTCGAAGTTTCAAGTGGGCTTTTTTCAGGGTTATTCCAAAAGTGATGTTAGATCAAGTGGCCAGGAAACTGTGATCTCATTATTAGGAAGAAAAAAGACTTTGTTTTTGTGTTTTTGAGTCAGTCTCACTCTGCTGCTGTGGGTAGAGTGCCATGGCATCATCAAAACTCACAGCAATCTCAACCTTTTGGGCCCAAGAGTTCCTCTTGCCTTAGCCTCCCCAGCATTTGGGACTATAGGCAACCTCCAAAACGCCTGGCTAGTTTTTCTATTTTTAGTAGAGATGGGGGACTCGATCTTGCTTAGGCTAGTTTTGAACTCTTAAGCTCAAGCAATACATCCACCTCGGCCTCCTATAGCACTAGGATTATAGGCATGAGCTGCTGTGCCCAGCCTCCTAGATGACTTTTAAAGGCAAAACTCTCTTTCAATAATGTATAATAATTATGTACTGCTTATAACAAAAACTTCTAATTTGATTTCCAATAAGCTACGAAGACACAAAATAAATAAAGACATTTATTAAAAAAAAAAAGAAAAGCAGTATAGAGATTCCACAAAGAACTAAAAGTAGACCTACAATTTGATCTAGGAATCCCACTTTGGGGTATCTACTCAAAGGAAAAGAAGACTTTTCATCAAAAAGATACCTGCGCTTGAATGTTTATTGTAGCACAATTCACAATTGAAAAAATGTGGAATCAACCCAAGTGTCCATCAATTCATGAGTGGATTAACAAAATGTGGTATATGTATATCATGAAGTACTACTTAGGTATGAAAAAGATAAGTTAACACCTTTTGCAACAATCTGTATGGAAAAGGAGACCATTCTCATAATGAAGTATCTCAAGAATGGAAAAACAAACACCACATGTATTTACTATTAAATTGGAACTAATTGACAAAAAAAAAAAAAAACCCAGGATATTATTAAGGTATACTGTGATCTCATGGTTAGGAGATTTAATTTATCAGTTTCTGAAAATATACTATAACCTCTGTAAGTTGATCTCCCAAGGGACAGTAACAAATCCTGTCATCATAAGGATCTGGGCCTACTGAACTGATGATTGAACTGTACATGTGATGCATCTTCAGTCTATGAATATTAGGTTAACTTAAAGAGGTGGTCAACTATGGAGGTTCTATTGTATATGGGGAATTGAATAAGACAATTAGCAGAAAAATATTGTTGAGACCCGTCTGCTCCACCATCTTCCACACACCACTAATTCATGATGAAGATAAAAGTCATATTATAAAAATCAATGGTTAAAAAATTTTCAAAAGAAAATATAGAAATGGCAAACACACATGAAAAGATGCTCAACATCATTAGTCATCTGAGAAATGCTAATTAAAGCTACAGAGGGTTATAACTATACACTCTTTAATGGCTAAAATTAAAGAAGACTGAAAACTCCAAGTATTTACAAGAATGTGGAATAACTAGAACTCTCCTGCATTATGGTGGACTTGTAAAATGGGTACAGTGACTTTAGATAGTTTGTTAGTTTCTCACAAAATAACATACATTTGCCTTATACCCCAGCAATTCAATTTCTAGGTATTTACCCAGTGGAAAAGAAAACATATGTCCATTCAAAAGTTGTGCATGAATGTTTATAGCAGACTTGTTGAAAATAACCAACACCTAGAAATAACCCCAAATTCAATTAATGGCTGAATGAACAAAAAGGTGGTATATCCATAAAATGGAATTCTACTTAGAAATACAGAGTAATAAACTAGTGCTATGTGGAAGAACATGAATGACATTCAAGAATAGTATGTTCAATTAAAGAAGAGAGACACTAAAAATTACATAGCATATGCTTTAATTTATATGAAACTTCAGGAATGACAAATTTATTCTAGGTAACAGAAACAGAGTTAGTGGTTTCCTGAAGTTTAGAATGAGCGGCTGGTTGACTGGGATGGGCATAAGTGAATTTGGGTGGGGAAGATGAATATGTTTTATATTTTGACTGTAGCAGTTGTTACTTCTAGAGGGTATACAAACTTGTCATAACTCATCATAAAGTACATTCAGAATGGGAGAATTTTATGATATGCAAACTGTACTTCACAAAGTTTATTTTTTTAAAGCTATGGTTTATATAGTTATAAATATATATGGTTTATATATTTTTTTAATGCTATGGTATATACATATATATATGTTATATGTATATAACTATCACAGGAATATGATATGCTTCTGCCACAGGTTGTTATCTATATATTGTTGGAAGGACTTGGTCTGAGACTTAGAGAAACCATTAAAGTGCTTGATACAACCATGGCCCCCAGATCCCAGGTTAATCACAGGTTCAGTTCTGCCTTCAGTTTTGGAAATGCCTTCTGGTAAATGGCATACTTGTCTGGAATACCAGGCAAGGATGTGACAGATGGTATAGGATCATAGTGGGAATAGCTAGAACTTAAGGCAGAATTCCAAAATAAGGTGAAAAACACAGGTTTTCTTAGTAGATAGAGAGGTACTTGGATCTCCATCTGTAAAGGGAATGTGTATAAACAGTAACAAACTTACAATACTGACTTTTTCTGCATGGTATCTCATGATAATGTCAATTCGATTGTCTATAGTCCTCCTAATTTGGTATATGTAAAAGAATATTCTTTTAAAACAGGATAACCTTGTGGTCTTGTTACCATTATAAAGGACAGAGTGTACCACCCAGAATTCTTTATTATAAAATTCCTTTCCTGCTATCCTGTGTGGGTAAGGGTAAAAGATGACTCTTCCACACCCACCCTGACATCCTGGTGAGTGTGCAAAGAGTTTCCAGTGATGAGGGTGGCACTTGTGGACAAAGTGATTAATCCTGTTTTAGTATGTATACAGAGTCTAGTGAATCCAGGAATCCTATGGCATTGGTTCTTCTATTTCTCTAGTTTTGCAGACACGTCTGTATTCACATCATGAGGATTATTATTTCTGAAATAATAATAGGACTCTTATCAGTTTATTTCCCTTAAGGCTTATTGAGAAACCAGACTGCAAGGCCTCGTCTTTCCATTCAACTGATGGCATTCTAATCTAGCTGACAACAGAAAAAATATATTGCCTTAAGAGAGTAAGGCTGGCCTGACTCTCCTCGCTCTCTGCTAGAATCTGAAGCAGAGTTCCCCCAAATATGGGGTTGAGTGTTGCTAGTGAATTTCCCCAGCAGTAGAAGTGACAGGGCAGTGATGTTGGTAGAAAGCAAAGGTCCACATCTCTGTTCTGTGTGCCTCTGTAATGTATCATGGGGAACACTAGAGGGCACCCTTGTACTGTTACAAATTGAGAGCTGTGTCTCCAAGCTGTGGTAACTGCAGGATGAAGAGACCTTTGCCCAGGCCCTGAGGGATTTATTAGATTGTGTCGCTGGGGCCTGGACTGAGTTAGTGGACATTAGAGAGAAGATTAAATACTCATTAGGAATTCAGGCTGTGATGTATTAGCTTTTTAGGCAGAGCCCACTGGACTGTGCGCATAAGAGAGGTCATTGCAGGACCTAACCAAAAAAGACGTATACGTTCAACTACTATATATAGCTCCCAAATCTATATTTTCAAGTTTTTATTCTGGGCCTTGCATATATATTCAACTGTCTACTGGATTATATAGCCACCCGAATATCCTTCAAATACCTTAAACTCAAAATTTCCCAAATGGAACTAATATTGTCCTTATTCTCCTTGTCATCCACAACCCCACACCTGCATCCCATGCCATAGTTCTACCGATGATACCCGTTCTCTGCCTTGCAAACCTGCTAATTTCCCAATATTTCCTATTTCAGTAAATAGTACCACTTTGTTGGCACTATTGACACCTAACAACTATACTTTGTTAGCACCATCTTTGATACTTTCTTTCCATTGTTTTTCTCATCCAGTTATGCTGTCCTGTTAATTCCATTCCCTAAATATATCTTGAATTTACCTAACTTTCCTAATTCTTCATTCCTGGCCACCATGTTTTCTTACCTGGATTAGTGCAATAGCTTTACAGACCTCTCCCTAAATCCAATGTTGATTCCTCTAATTTATTCTCCACCCAGCAAACCAGAGATTATGTAAAATCAAAATCTGACCTTGTCACTTCTCTATTTGAAACTCATTTAAATGGATTTTATTAGCCTTCAGAATAACGTTTAAATACCTTCACATAGGATTTATTCCTGCTGCTTCTGGAGTCTCCATTCTGCGCCATGTACCATGTTAGAGAAATTGGGGGGTGAACCCATGAATAAACATACATAGTCTTCGATCTTGTGACTCTAGAGTCACAACATATGTGGAGCTTATAGTATAGTGCCATAGAATGAGTTTCAGGATGTGGCTCCTGCTCAGTGCTCCATCAAGTTATCCTTCCATTCACTCTCCTCCCTATCTTGCCATCTCCTGACCACCCCCTTAGACTCTGCAGTCCAGCAAAGCAGAGCGGCTTGCACTTTGCACATGCTTCTCCTCTTTCACATCCTCATGCCTCTGGACAAATTCTCTCGTCTCCATGTGTAATGCCTACTGTGACTTCTTCATCAGGA
This sequence comes from Nycticebus coucang, assembly GCF_027406575.1. Taxonomy (NCBI): domain Eukaryota; kingdom Metazoa; phylum Chordata; class Mammalia; order Primates; family Lorisidae; genus Nycticebus; species Nycticebus coucang. The sequence goes on along the minus strand of NC_069804.1, from coordinate 159,087,628 downwards.
GAAATCCTAATCATTTTTCACAACTCATTTCAGATACCAAATCTTACAGGAAGCTCTCCCTGATTATCCTTATCCTTCAAGTGTGTGTCAGATGTTAGTATTATCCCCTAGAATCTTGCCTTTACTTTTATCACATTTTGCACACTAAATTATAATTGTTTACTTCCTTTCTCTCCCTTTTCTGTGAGAACCCAGTTCACAGAGACCTTACCCTGAAGTGTAAGTAGAGGGCCACCTTAAGCTGCTCATGTTTTCATTCTCTCACTTTGTTGCCAGCCCGTACTTGGCCTTATCTGATTCAAGGTCTTTACACAATTGTAACTTGTGACCCTTTGTTCAATGTATTTTATTTTTAGCTATTTTCTTCCCAGCCCTGTTCTTTAGAAAGGAAGGAATAGACCAATAAAAAGCTGTGGAGGAGGTCTATCTGCCTGCCTTTCAACATTTCATGCTGGGTGTACTTTGTCCAACCACTAGAAATTGAATAAAGATGATGTAGGACTGACAAATGGCACTCCTTCGTCCCTGGTTTTGTGGACCACTTCTGGGTGACTGAGTTATTTTTCAATTTGGACTTTGAGGAAGATGTAGGGTCACTTCTTTTATTCAAGACACTAATGATGAAAGCAGACTTTCTCATTTTAATTATGGTGTCATACCTTTTGATTTATTCAGGGTTATAGCTATACTCTAGTATTTTTTGAATAACATTCTATATGATCTCTTGGAAACGAAACAAAAATTATGTTTATATGACATATTTACTAAACTTCAATGTAAGTTCTCACCCCACCTTCTCTGGTTGGTTCCATCTAGTTCAACCATTAGAATAACCAATTTCATGTCTGCCATCAGAAATAATATTTCAGTATACAGACAGTTAAATTTCTGGGAGCCAACCCTTTAAGCAAATGTTTTAAGAAAATGCTAGCAAATGCTTGATTATCCTGAAGTGGAAATGCTATGTGATTTCATAGACAGCAATGGTTATCTAACTTTGGCACACAGGAGGGGCACATGACTCAGCCCAAAGTGAGAGAGGTGAGGTACACTTAGTAGAAACTCACTGTTTCAGTTTCTGTAGGAAACATTTTTGTTTTTGCTTGTTATTACTATTTACACAGATACATGTACAAACATATGCACAAACATACATGTGGATACTAGAAAAGCCAGAGGGCCAATTTAATAGGGAAACACAGCCACAAGGCTGTGCTAGAATTGTTTAGTAATGTGCGTAAATGCTTAAAATTAATCACTGTACTCAGGTGCTTTGCATCGTACAGCAGCAGGAGAAGAAATGAAAATAACTTATGCTGGAAAATTGTTAGGCAGTGATAGTCTAGGCCTGATTTCTTCTAAAGGCAAGAAAACACTGAAGGCACTGAGGGCAGTTGGGGAAGGAGTGCCACAAACTTTCTCAGGACTACAGTGGACACATTCCTTGCCATGGTTCTCTGTCCTTTCACTCTAAGAGTAGCCTTGTGGAATTTTGTTTGTTTGTTTCCAGGGATATATTAAAATTACTGGAAGACTTCATTTTTCACATTACATCCCATAAACATTCAGCTGCCTTTCAAATAGTAACATGCATGGGTGTTGCTGCCAGAGTGTCCTTGAAGTCTTCAGGTTAACAGAGGGTCAATCTGCTTTTACCCAAATGTGAATTCCTAATCCATTGCTTAAAATGCTTTGGTCCTTTCAGAGCCAATCAGACTCTTCACACTTTGTAAAGGTCTCCATCATGTGAACTTTTAATCCATAGACGTGGCCTTTTGGGTTTCGAAAGAGTGAGAGAAGGTTAGGACCAGTACTTGATACGCCTGCTTCTCACTATCTCATTTTGGCACAATTCTAGAAAATTGAAATTGGTTCCACAGTGTAATGAGGAAAACATGAGCATGGAGAATCCCACTGAGTCTAGTTCTAGCTTGGGCAAAGGAATATTCTAGGACATCTGAGTATTTGAGAACATTGTAAAGCAAATTTAATAAGATCCTAATGGAGCTCTTATTAATTTAGGGCTGTAGGGCTGATGCTGAAAGGAAATTCTAGAAAATCCCCAACATTTTGATCTGATTTCATGCACAAACTGTTTTATTCCTCCAACTCAGTTTATCACTCAAGGTTGAGCCTTTTCTGTTTCTGGGAAAATGATCTTTTTAAGAAATAATTTAGTAGATTTTTGAGTAGAGAACTCCAAACATACTGCCTCTGTTAAGGTGACAGTGCTGGGTTTATTCAAAAAAAAGGAGAGCAAAGTATTTTCACTAAGTCAGTACTTGTATATTCAAGGAAAGCCACTGTATGGCATGCTTTCTGCCATTTACAGGGCATAATTAGAGGCACAATCACCTTCCTGAAGTTATTTGAAGGATGATTTCTGTAGGCAGCCATACAATTGGCATGTATCATTTCAAGGACATGATATAGTAGAGGAGTCTTGGCTGCTAAGATTTTGCTTTTAGAGCATCTCCTTAAGTGATGAGATTTGAGGGGCTTCATCTAGTTGGCATGTTTTCAAGTAGCTGCATGTGAGGTATGACTGGGAGAATATGAATGGTCATATGTGACATATATAATCATGAGGCAGATATAACATGAGATGGCAACAGTTAAGCAAATGATCAGAGAAGCCCATTTGGTATGGTTTCATTTTCCAGCCAAATGTGGTCTGATTTGTGGGACAGCCGCTGCCATGGCAGTGACCCTAGAATCAGCTGGCTCAGTGGTGGGACTGGTGTCAGGGACGGCTCTCCGCACCATGTGGCTTATTTGGCAATGTTTAGGAAGTCATTTATTCATAGCATGACTTGGTATAAGTTCAGTGAAGAAAGGGGAGGGATAGGCTGAGACACTATGAAACCAGCTGTGGAGGAGACAGTAGAACCTGACAAAGTACTCCATAAACACTGAGATAACAGCAAATATACTAAGAGTGACAAAAGCAATGAACATGTAAATAGCTACCATTTGAGCATCTACTATGTACCAAGAAGCATTCAAACAATCTACCTTCTATGTGTATCACATAGTATCGCGTTTAAACCTCACAATAGCTCTGGATAAAAAGACATAATTGTCATTTTATAGAGGAAGAAATTGAGGATTGGTGAGGTTAACTATGCCAAATCATGCAGATAGTCAGTGAAGGAATAAGGCCTAGAACCTGGGGCTCCAAAATCCATGATATTTCCATTATACTGCTCAACTTTCAAGACTACTTCATGAGTTTTGAATATAATTAGTCCTAAAATTATAAATATAATTTTTTTCTCTTGGCTTCTGCTAGGGGAAAGATCACTTACTAGCTGCAGAGGTAAGAAAAAAGGGATTGTAAGGAAGAAATACAACAATTCAAATAAACTAAAATTGCATTTAGTCACAAAGTTTTCTCAAACTTATTCTCAACTATCTCTTTAGTCCATTTCTCCCTTTCTGTGCCCACTTCTGTGCCTTTGTTCAAGCCTTCTCATCTTTACTGTTATAGTCTATTAAATAACTTCTCTGCCTCTGGTTTCTGCTATTTTATCTTCTATTCACAGATATTCTTCAGTGATATTTTCAAAACACAGGATTGATTCCTCAGTTCAAAACCCTTTAACAGATTTTTATTGTCAAAGATATATGTGAACTTCGATTATTGGGTCCTTGATTAACTCTTCCAGTGCTTACCGCTATGGCAAATTACTGTAGTTTTTTAAGCACTACATATTCTCCTGGGACACTGGCATCCATTCCTATTTCAATTTCACCTGAATTAACTCGAGTCTTTTCCTATGTGTAGATCTTATTCAGGTCATCTTTTTCTACATGTGGACTGCTAAGTATTACTAAAAGTCTCACATCTATATGGACTTACACTTCTACATATTTTTGTTTTTGATTTCACTTGGACTCCCTTACTATTTGAAAAGCTGATGTTTTTCTAGATTGCTTCCTCCTCCATCTCCCATAATAGCTTGTGAAACTCCCATGAGCCTCCTGCCATTGTCTACTAAATTAACTTCCACGTTCATTCTCAATTCTTGTCTTCCTTACTACCCCAGGAAATAGAATTCATCAGGTTGAAACTTTCCAACTTCCTATTAAATGTGCATGCATTTGGCCCATTATTGCTTCCTCTTGTTTGCCTCAGCAGAAAAGTATCCCTCATTATACTTAAGATCATCCTCTTACCTGTGGTCTGGATTTCATTTCCTGCCCCCTTCTCTGAAATAAAAAGATTTTTACCTACTCTTTTTTCTTCTCTTGCAAATGAGTTTAAGGTTCTTTTTTACATACGTTATTCCTTCATCTCATAGTTCAAACTCTTGAAAAATATGGTAATCTCTAGCTAGGGTCTTCACTAATCAGGAAGGGTGTGTGTGAAAAGGAATTAGAGATTCAGAAGGTAATATCTATGGAGGAGGAGTTTCTATTGAGGGGAGGAATAAAAATAAATGTTAGGTAGGGATAGAAAAAGAAATGAAGGAAAACAATAAATGTGGAAGGGCAGCAATAAACAGTTTAGGTAAACTAGTGGTTTCTGGGGGGGAAAAAAGACAATGTGGGGTTGCTGTGTAAAACATTCCTAGAACAGAATAGGAGGAGAGACACACAGGAAAATAAATGCTACAGGCTTCCTGAAGATGGAGTCCTAGTCACAGAAATAGGAGGAATATAAACTTACATTGATTAGAGAGGAATATTTGTTTGCTCCTTTCTCTCCTTTCAACATTAACTCTTTGCTGTATCTGGACTTATGCTTTCCTTCTGCTTCTGAGGAAGAAGCCCTCACCTCCTTTCCTGCCAGAGCTGACTACTGCATGTTCATGGTTAGCTAAGTCCACTTCTTTCTGCTTTGTCAGGATCTTGCTTCAGTGTTTACCTTTGCTTTCCGTGCTACAAATTATACCTTACAATTTCCAATCCCCTTTCTTCTTTCCTTCCTTTCATTCCTCCCTGCCTCTCTGATTCCCTTTATAATGCAAATACATACTTATTTTCCCAAGTTCCTTTCCTTGCCCCTACGATCATACAGAGGACTATCCAATTCTCAAAATGTCCTTAATCTTGATAAATTCATGAGCTATCTCATTTCTTACCTTCCCTTTATCACCAGACTTCACTGGAAAGTACTCTACATTGTGGCCTCCACTTTCTCACTCCTCCTCTCTAGTGTCTGCACCTTCGAGTTTATTGAAACCTCTTGCTTGAAGGTTTCTAATGACTTTCTAAATGTCACATTGAATGCTTCTTGGAATTCATCCTCCTCCGTATATCTGAAACATTTGACATTGGTAATCATCCTCCTCTTCCTTTAAATTATCTCATCCTTTGGCTTCAATAATATTTCAGTTTCCGGATACTTCTACTAACTCCTATACAACAGGTTTCCCCCCTTACCCTAACTAACTCCTTTCTCTTACTACCCTGTAAATGTAGGTTTTGTCCACAGGCACTCATTCTGCCCTTTTCTCTGACTTTACCCATGGTGATTTCACTCACCTCTATAGCTTTTGCTCTCCCCCCATATGGCTGACATTCAATATTTATCTGTATGTCCACCTTTTCAAAACTGCACATCCATGTACTTGATGAAGGTCTCAATAGGATGACTTTCAAACATCTTATGTTAGTTGCATCCAAAGCTGAACCCATTTTCCTTTGACCAAAGCCAGCAGGCCCCCCTTTTCCTTCTTTAGATATGAGTGCTGCTCCCTTCCTGGTTAACCAAATAAAACACTTTGTATTTGTCTTTGACTCATCTTATCTTCATCCATTCACTCTTTTTTTTTTTTTTAAAGAGACATTGCCAAGGCTGCCCTTGAGCTCTTGGGCTTAAGAAATTCTCCTACCTCAGCCTCTGGAGTACATTCACTTTCAATAAAGATTTGAGAGTCTTCCCCTATGTTACTTCTGGTTTAAAACTTCCAATCCCTTCAATACCTTACTCTTAACTGTATAATAAACTCTAAACTCTTTTGGTTAGCAATATGCTCAAAATCATGCCTCTACCTCATCTTTCCTGATTTTCATCACTTGCAGATCATCTTTCAACCAACAGGAATTAGACATTCTGAAACTAGACCTATGATATGTCCTTAAACTTGTGTGTGTTTTTCCTGCTTTTTGGAATATGATTATATCCCATACTACATTTTGCTTATTAAAACCCTACCCATGTTACCAAACCTAGCTCAAATTCTGCTATCTTAAAGAAATATTTAACATTTCTTCTTACCAATGAATAATTTATCTATTTCCTCTATACATCCTTTGTATACAGTTTCTTGCTTCTAATATTTGCCAATTATTTCCATAAAGTGGCTTTGAGTTTTTTGTTAAAAAGGAAGACAAGACTACAACAGTAGGGTAAAGCGTTTGGTTAAACATCATCATGAAAATATATAAAAGGAGACGTTGATTAGAAAACATGATCAAGAACGACAATTAGTGAGGAGAACATCTTGGATTTATGAATTAAGGATATGGTGTCCTTTCTTCATTTTTCATAAAATAGAGTGGTTTTGAAGTAGAGGGACATTTCAACTATATCTCAGAAAAGGGAATAGAGCCAGAGATAATTGGAAATTGACCAATGAAGCTCAATACTTAGAAAACTGTGTGCAAAAATGTAGATTTGAAAGAAGATTGTTTGGAAGAGTATGCTAAGACTTTGCAATATGCTTACATAAAAAAGAAATAATCCAGTAGGACTGACAGGATTTATATGCAAGAGACAGTAGAGGTCCGACTTATAAAATGAAAGATAGCACTTTTCTGATCATACAATGGGTAATAGCTGAAATTAATTTCTTAAAAGCTTGGATATTTGGCAGAAGTAGATGGAGGATGAGTAAATTCATATAAGTAAGAGAAGGCATTGAAAACGATGGGGAATGGTCAAGGGGAGAGAAGCCTAACTTTCATTTTAAGCTGTCATGGAGGATTGGTACAGATGAAAAAATAATTTGAAGAAAGCTCTCAAGGAAAGAAATGAAGCCAAATGCTTTGACGAGAAAAATATATTTTTTTCAATTTTAGAACAAACTAATGGAAAACATAGGAAAAGAATAAAGAAATTAGAACAGAAATAAGGAAAATCAAACCGCAAATGACAAAAGTCTGTAATAGACTAAAAGACGGTAATATGGGAAAGCAGCAAAGGCAAGTAAAGCAACTGACATTTTCTCATGTGCCGGAAGGGAAGAAGTTTGAGAGATTATGGACAGGTAGGTTAGGGTGTCTTTAAGTAGTTATGAGAGTTCTTTATGGAGCTATAACACAGAAAAAGATGTAGGCTAATACCAGGGTACGCGGAATCAAGCTGAAAATCAAAGAGTGACTCAGCAACAGACTTCACAGCTCAGAATGTGAGGGAACATCATAAACAAGGTGTTGATGAGAAAATCTGGATCTGCAGTCCTTATGGAGGCAGCACAGTGGTAAATCTATCCACTTTGGGGTCAGAGATGGATTTTAGCCCCTCTTCTACTATGTAATCAGCAGTGTGATTGTGGGCAAATCTTTTTACCTTTCAGATTCTTAAATTTCTTACCTTCAAAGTGAATTAACATTGCTGTGAAGTTCAAATGAGATAAAATTTATGAAAATATCTTGAACAAAAATTAGAAATAATTATTCCAAGAGATAGTTAGATAGTCTGAGCAAATGTTTATCTGTGGGTTTCTATGGTATATGGGATAAGAACAAAATGACCAATGTAATAAAACAAGGAGGATAAATGATGTTTGAGCAAAGAAAAACTTAGAAACTGAAAGTCACTGACATTTCTAAACAATGTTTTTTGAAATCTTCCTATTGAGACTCATGATGGCATGATTCACGATGCGTGAGGCACGTCTAAAGAATGTCTAAAGGAGTGACAGGTGATCAGTGAACTTCAGAGATTATGTAAGAAGCCAGAAGATGTTTATTATCTTTAAATAAAAACGGTTTGCTTGAACAAAGTGCAATTTTATGCAAGAGCTGTTCGGAAAGTATCCAGCCAGGTAATATTAAAAAATAGAGACATACACAGCTGGATACTTTCCAGACAGCCTAATATATGATATAAAGCTACTCTGAAACAGAGAACATGAATATAAATGAAACATAAATATGTTTCTTTGGACCTTACCCTCTCCATATCCTTCTGTACTTATTGAGTATTAGGAATAAAATGAATGATGCTGAGGGTAAAAGCACCTTACCCTTAAGGCCCCTTATTATACCTGTGTTAAAGAACCTGCTTCTGAAAAAATAGGTGTCAAATGTGAATGAAATTGCATATAAAAATGAAAAAAGGAAGGGGTGCTCTATGGCACAGGGTATGCCCAAACCCCTATTGATACCGTCTAGTTCAGGTGCACATCAGCTCTCAGACTATTGCCCAAATCATATTGCACTGTGCTCAATCTTATACCTCTTCAATCAATTCTTCACATTTGTTGTGAAATTGATCTTTATAAAATACAATTTGAACATTTTTCTAGCTTGTTCAAAAACATTCAATGAATACCCACCCCCTATTGCAGAAGTCTGCAAACTTTTTCTGAAAAGGGCCAGGTAATATATATTATATATATATACATATATTATGTATAATACATAATAATATATATACATATATTAGGCTTTGGAGGACACACACAATCTTTGTAATATATTCTTTTTTGCTTTTTTTACATCCCTTAAAAATTTAAAAACCATTGTTAGCTTGTGTGCTGTATAAACCCAGGGCTGGATTTGGTCTGTCAGACTGTAGTTTTTTGACCTATGGAATAAATAACATGTAAGCTCATTAAGAGAGCATAGCAGTCTCCCTGTAATCTGCTTACTGCTTTTTTCTCAGGTGTTCTACGTTGCCAAAAACACTTCCCACACCCTCTGCTGCAGTTATCTTGAATTATTGGCTGGAAGTACACCAAGTTGGGTTTTGTAGCTCTGTGGTTGTTGACATTACATCCACTAAAATTGTGCTTCTGTATCCAACTGGCAAACTCTCTCTCTCTCAAAACTCTGATAAAATATGAAATATTTCTTGACTGGCCCAGTTAGAACTGTACTTTATACAAATGTGGATCACAGTATCTGTAGGACTTCCTTGTGCTTATTTGCTCTCTAGCTCCAATGTGAGCATTTCAAAGGTAGGGCATGTCTTATTTGGATTTGCATCCCTACCATACAGTAGCCACTGAGCAAATGTCTGTGAAATGATTGGACCCAGGCATAGTATTAACAAGTCATCCCAAATCAGAAACAGCACAAAAAGAAATGAAGAGAAGGTCAGCAGGGCTTGAAATTGTGAAGGATCCATACACAGAAGCAACTTATTATCATCACCATCCAACTCTTGCAACTTATTACCATCACAGTCCCACTCTTGCACTTTACTATGGCACCCACTAGGGCACGAGGTTGTTAGCAGAGACACTCATGGCAGAGGTTTTCTTTTGGAGCAGTAGTCCCATTTAATAGGATCCTAAATGGGGACTCAAAAACCTATCCTCCAATAAACATACTTTAAAATGTATGGTTTTAGGATCTTAGTATTGTTAGTGATAGAATGATGACTTAAATAGGTGTTGATGAGCTGCCCTTGAAATGTAGTCACCCTATCTCAGTGGGAAAACGTGCTCTGAGTTCCAAGCTGATGACTTATGAGTTAGCTTTTGGACATAACTCATTTCTAAGTTTGGGGCTGTCTCTACTTAAAATATACCAAGCATAGGTCAGAGAAACTGGAATAGGAGTCAACCAGATTAAGAGCAAAGCCATAAAAATGAGAGCCAAAGGGAAATATGATATTACTGAGTTTCTAAAATTAGAGAGTGGGTTAGTGAGGCTTCTCGTTGTAAACTCTGGAGGGGAATATGTGTAAAGGAAATAGACTTTAGAGCACAAAAAAACATGAGTATTTGGAAGCTTCGAGAAAATAGCATAGTAGCTAACATTTATGAAATGTTTACTATGTGCCAAGGCCTGATCTAAAAGCCTCATATGGACTATCAATTTAATCCCTCCAACAATGCTGTAAGAAGAATACTGTTATTATCTTTATTTTACAGATGGGGAAAGTGAGGCACAGAGCAATGAAATAATTTGCCCAAGATGCCACAGCTAATAAATGTGGAGGTTGAATTTGAATGGAAGTTTTCTGATTCCATTGTCTACAATCCAAGCAGCTTTGATTATACATGTGAAACTGACAAGGACATTTTCCTGGCCCTCTTAATACCTAGGAAAACTGATTCAAAAGAAAATTCATAATGAAGGAGGGTCAGGTTGGATCAATGTAGAATTGCTACTTTCCATTGTTTTTGACTTTAATCTTTGGGCAGCAAATCATAACTAAGGAAAAAGCAGCAGAAGGCTTATGGGAAAAGATAATTTTGTAGGTTTTTTTTTTTTTTATTGTTGGAGATTCATTGAGGGTACAATAAGCCAGGTTACACTGATTGCAATTGTGAGGTAAAGTCCCTCTTGCAATCATGTCTTGCCCCCATAAAGTGTGACACACACAACAAGGCCCCACCCACCTCCCTTCTTCCCTCCTTCTGTTTCCCCCCCATAACCATAATTGTCATTAATTGTCCTCATATCAAAATTGAGTACATAGGATTCATGCTTTGTACTTTGCTTTTATTTTCCTCAAATACTACTACTAATAATTTATTTATTGAACAACTTTTAGTTCAACATTCACAGTTGAAAATATTTCCATACCGTAACATAAATCTCCCTCTGATTTCAAAAATCCAATATCCTTAGATTGATTTAAGCTCCATCAGGTATGAAATTATTAGTTTTTAATCTGAGATCTTCAAGTGATAGTTATTATTTCAAAAAGTCCAAAGCAAATTATATATTTTCCAACAAAAGAGATAAAAAGACTAACGAAATTGTTATTTGCTTTGGCTGGAATTTTAGTACCTAAGTCTGCTTATGTCATGCCAATACGTGCATCTGTTTAGCAAAAATATGAAGCTAATTATTCTTTATAATAAATGTAGTTTGTTGAATATAAGTTTTAAAAAACACAGAAAATAGGGAAGTAAAAAAAGAGGGACTTGGTGTTTAAAAAGTTGAAATGTAGACTGTTTATTGCAGCTCAATTTACAATTGCCAAAATATGGAAATAACCTAAATGCCCACCAACCCAGGAATGGATTAACAAGCAGTGTGTATATATACATACACATACCATGGAATAATATGCAGCCATTAAAAATACAGAGACTTTACATCTTTTGTATTAACCTGGATTGAATTGGAACACATTGTTCTTAGTAAAGCATCAAAGAATGGAGAAGCAAGAATCTAATGTACTAAATTCTAATGTGAAGGCAGTAGATGATCTAGTACAAGGTGGGGGGTAGGGGAAGGAGGGAGAGGGATGGGGGATTATGGTGTACGGCACACTGTAACCTAATTTTTTGTACTGTCAATGAATCCCCCAAAAGAAAAAAAAAGTTATAATGTAGGTTTTTTGTGTTTTTTTTTTTTAAACAAAACAAAAGATCAAGCTTTAGAAAGAAAGTAAAGGAAAAAAAAAGAAAAAACAGCTAAGGGCACACAATATTGTGACCTGAGAGCCATCTACCCAAGAAAAGGCTGTGAGAGGAAAGGAAATTTTAAAATCAAGACATATATGGCTACCTTCTGAATATATTATAAAAGAAGAATTCTGGAGTTAGCTAGTCAAAGTTGAGAAAAACAGTCAACAAGTTACCATGATACAAAGTGTATAATAAATGTTGGCTACCTGCAATAGAGAGTATATGTACATATATGTCATCTTAGTAAATGGAGAAACAGAGAAAAATAATCACAATCTTGGCCATAAGGACTCTTGGGAAGAGCAGAAATGCAGAAGCTCGTAAATGTGTATGAGAAGTGGGAGTTGAAATGGCCAGAGGGTTGCTAGAGCACATCATGGAAGAGAAGGCAGAGAAATAGGAGAAGGCAAAAGAATAACAATTTTAGTTTAGATATTGTTATAAGAAATAGATACGATGGAACTTTAATATTTGTAGAAACAATTTTGCTTGAGAAATGACATTTATAATATGTAAAATACTTAAAAAAATTTTAAGTATAAACTGACTTATTTAAAAGCACTTATTAAAAGACACAATGCTTTACAGACAAGAGATACTTCTTGCCATGAGATATTATCACCTAAATGTGGGAACTGAGGGGCCATTTGTTCATTAGGTTCAAATGGGGGCAGAAGCCTATAAAATGTGACATGAGGAACAATCACATTATGGTTGTGTAACCCATGTGTTGTATATGAATTTTATCCACCTTGTGTATAAGTACAAACAAAACGTTTGATTAGAAAAACTGGTGGCAAAAAAAAAAAAAAAGAAAAACTTGTGGCTTATGCCCCAGAAAAAGAAGCTTTCCCTTATGGTTTACTGTAACTGTTGCTCCTGCTTTCACATACCTACTACTGTTATCTCTCTGTGAACTGTTTTGGGCCTATTCATGGCTTTATGTCTTTTTTTTTTCTTGTAAGGAATATTTTTATTTATTTATTTTTATTATTAAATCATAGCTGTGTACATTAATACGATCATGTGGCACCATACACTGGTTTTATAGACCGTTTGACACATTTTCATCACACTGATTAACATGGCCTTCCTGGCATTTTCTTAGCTATTGTGTTAAGACATTTATATTCTAAATTTACTAAGTTTCACATGTACCCTTGTAAGATGCACCGCAGTTGTAATACCATCAATCACTCTCCCTCTGCCCATTCTCCCCCCTCCCTCCCCTCCCTTTCCCCCTTCCCCATATTCTTAGGTTGTAACTGGGTTATAGCTTTCAAGTGAAAGCCATAAATTAGTTTGATAGTAGGGCTGAGTACACTGGATACTTTTTCTTCCATTCTTGAGATACTTTACTAAGAAGAATATGTTCCAGCTCCATCAATGTAAACTTGAAAGAGGTAAAGTCTCCATCTTTCTTTAAGCTGCATAATATTCCATGATGTACATATGCCATAATTTATTAATCCATTCGTGGATCGATGGGCACTTGGGCTTTTCCCGTGACTTACCAATTATAAATTGGGCTGCAATAAACATTCTGATACAAATATCTTTGTTATGATGTGATTTTGATCTTCTGGGTATATACCTAGTAGAGGAATTATAAGATTGAATGGCAGACCTATTTTTAGATCTCTAAGTGTTCTCCAAATATCTTTCCAAAAGGAATGTATTAATTTGCATTCCCACCAGCACTGTAGAAGTGTTCCCTTTTCTCCACATTCATGCCAACATCTCTGGTCTGGGAATTTTGTGATATGGGCTAATCTTACTGGAGTTAGATGGTATCTCAAAGTAGTTTTGATTTGCATTTCTCTGATGATTAAAGATGATGAGCATTTTTTCATATGTCTATAGGCCGTGCGCCTGTCTTCTTCAGAGAAGTTTTTCTTCAGTCCCTTGTCCAGCCTGCGATGGGATCACTTATTCTTTTCTTGCTTATAAGTTTGAGTTCTCTGTGGATTCTGGTTATTAAACCTTTGTCGGAGACATAACCTACAAATATCTTCTCCCATACTGTGGGCTGTCTGCTTGCTGTACTTACTATGTTCTTGGCTGTGCAGAAGCTTTTTAGTTTGATCAGGTCCCAGTAGTGTATTTTTGAAGCTGCTTCAATTGCCCAGGGGTTCCTCCTCATAAAATACTCGCCGAGACCGATTTCTTCAAGGGTTTTCCCTGCCCTCTCTTCTAGCATTTTTATAGTTTCATGTCTTAAGTTTAAATCTTTAATCCAGTGAGAGTCTATCTTAGTTAATAGTGGAAGGTGTGGGTCCAGTTTCAGTCTTCTACAGGTTGCCAGCCAGTTCACCAGCACCATTTGTTAAATAGGGAATCTTTTCCCCACTGAATGTTTTCAATAGGCTTGTCAAAGATCAAATAATGGTAAGTAGCTGGACTCATCTCTTGGTTCTCTATTCTGTTCCAGACATCTACTTCTGTGTTTTTGTGCCAGTACCATGCTGTTTTGATCACTATTGATTTATAGTATAGTCTGAGGTTTGGTAGTGTGATTCCTCCTGCTTTGTTTTACTTCTGAGTAATGTCTTGGCTATTCGAGATTTTTTTCTGATTCCATATAAAACGAAGTATTATTTTTCAAGATCTTTATTTTTTTATTTTATGTATTTATTTTTATTAAATCATAGGTGTGTACATTAGTATGTTCATGGGGCACCATACACTTGGTTCAGAGATCGTTTGACACATTTTCATCACACTAGTTAACACAGCTTTTGTAGCATTTTCTTAGTTATTTTGCTAAGACCTTTACATTCCACATTTACTAGGATTCACATATACCCTTGTAAGATGCACCGCAGGTGTAATCCCATTAATTCCCCTCCCTCCACCTACCTCCCCCCTCCCTCCCCTCCCTTTCCCCCTTCTCCCTATTCTTAGGTTATAACTGGGTTATAGCTTTCATGTGAAGGTCCTACATTAGTTTCATAATAAGGGTGAGTACATTGGGTACTTTTTCTTCCATTCTTGAGACACTTTACTAAGAAGAATATGTTTCAGCTCCATCCATGTAAACATGAAAGAGGTAAAGTCTCCATCTTTTTTCAAGGCTGCATAATATTCCATGGTGTACATATACCACAATTTATTAATCCATTCCTGGATCGATGGGCACTTGGGCTTTTTCCATGACTTAGCAATTATGAATAGGGCTGCAATAAATATTCTGATACAAATATCTTTGTTATGGTGTGATTTTTGGTCTTCTGGGTATATGCCCAGTAGAGGGATTACAGGATTGAATGGCAGATCTATTTTTAGATCTCTAAGTGTTCTCCATATCTCTTTCCAAAAGGAATGTATTAATTTGCATTCCCACCAGCAGTGCAAAAGTGTTCCCTTTTCTCCACATCCATGCCAACATCTCTGGTCTTAGGATTTTGTGATATAGGCTAGTCTCACTGGAGTTAGATGATATCTCAAAGTAGTTTTGATTTGCATTTCTCTGATGATTAAAGATGATGAGCATTTTTTCGTATGTCTGAAGGCCGTGCACCTATCTTCTTCAGAGAAGATTCTCTTCAAGTCCCTTGCCCAGCCTGCAATGGGATCCCTTGTTCTTTTCTTGCTAATGCGTTTGAGTTCTCTGTGGATTCTGGTTATTAAACCTTTGTCGGAGACATAACCTGCAAATATCTTCTCCCATTCTCAGGGTTGTTTGCTTGCTTTACTTACTGTGTTCTTGGCTGTGCAGAAGCTTTTTAGTTTCACCAAGTCCCAGTAGTGAATTTTTGAGGTTGCGTCAATTGCCCGGGGGGTCCTCCTCATAAAATACTCTCCCAGACTGATTTCTTCAAGGGTTTTCCCTGCACTCTCCTCTACTATTTTTATAGTTTCATGTCTTAAGTTTAAATGTTTAATCCAGTGAAAGTCTATCTTAGTTAATGGTGAAAGGTGTGGGTCCAGTTTCAGTCTTCTACAGGTTGCCAGCCAGTTCACCCAGCACCATTTGTTAAATAGGGAATCTTTTCCCCACTGGATGTTTTTAATTGGCTTGTCAAATATCAGATAATAGTAAGTAGCTGGATTCATCTCTTGGTTCTCTATTCTGTTCCAGACATCTACTTCTCTGTTTCTGTGCCAATACCATGATGTTTTGATCACTATCGATTTGTAGTAAAGTCTGAGGTCTGGTAGCGTGATTCCTCCTGCTTTGTTTTTATTTCTGAGTAATGTCTTGGCTATTCGAGGTTTTTTCTGATTCCATATAAAACGAAGTATTGTTTTTTCAAGATCTTTAAAGTATGACAGTGGCGCTTTAATGGGGATTGCGTTGAAATTATATATTGCTTTGGGTAGTATGGACATTTTAACAATGTTGATTCTTCCCAAACATGAGCATGGTATATTTTTCCATTTGTTAACATTCTCAGCTATCTCTTTTCTTAGAGTTTCATAGTTCTCTTTATATAGATCTTTCATGTCCTTTGTTAGATAAACTCCCAAGTATTTCATCTTCTTTGGCACTACTGTGAATGGGATAGAGTCCTTAACTGCTTTTTCAACTTGACTATTTTTGGTATATATAAAGGCTACCGATTTATGAATGTTCATTTTGTAACCTGAGATGCCGCTGTATTCTTTGATCACTTCTAAGAGTTTTGTAGTAGAGTCCCTAGTATTTTCCAGATATACAATCATATTATCTGCGAAGAGCAAAAGTTTGATCTCTTCTGACCCTATGTAGATACCCTTGATCGCCTTTTCTTCCCTAATTGCTGTGGCTAAAACTTCCATTACAATGATAAAGAGCAATGGAGACAAAGGGCAGCCTTGTCTGGTTCCTGATCTCAGTGGAAATGATTCCAATTTAACTCCATTCAATATAATATCGGCTGTGGGTTTGCTGTAGATGGTCTCTATCAGTTTAAGAAATGTCCCTTCTATACCAATTTTCTTAAGTGTTCTGATCATGAAGGGATGTTGGATGTTATCAAAACTTTTTCTGCATCAATTGAGAGGATCATATGGTCTTTGTTTTTTAATTTGTTTATGTGCTGAATTACATTTATAGATTTACGTATATTGAACCAGCCTTGAGACCCTGGGATAAAACCGACTTGGTCATGAGGTGTGATTTGTTTGATATGTTGCTGGATTCTGTTTGTTAGAATCTTGTTGAATATTTTTGCATCTATATTCATTAGTGATATTGGTCTATAATTTTCTTTTCTTGTTGGGTCTTTTCCTGGTTTGGGGATCAGGCTGGTGTTTGCTTCATAGAATGTATTGGGTAGTCTTCCTTTTTTTCTACGTTGTGGTACAGGTTGAGTAATATAAGTACTAATTCCTCTTTAAAGGTTTGGTTAGAATTCTGGCGTAAAACCATCTGGTCCCGGGCTTTTCTTTTTCGGGAGATTTTGTATTGTTGATGTTATTTCCGAACTTGATATGGGCCTGTTCAACATTTCCACTTGATTTTGGTTAAGTCTTGGGAGGTGACATGCTCCCACGTAATGGTAAATTTCTTTCAGATTTTCGTATTTCTGAGAGTAAAGTTTCTTGTAATATTCATTAAGGATTTTTTTGATTTCTGAGGAGTCTGTTGTTATTTTGTCTTTGTTATTTCTGATTGATGAGATTAGAGATTTTACTCCTTTTTTTCCTGATTAGGTTGGCCAAAGGTTTATCCATTTTGTTGACCTTTTCAAAATCCTGCTTTTTGATTTATTGATCTGTTGTATTATTTTTTTATCTTCAATTTCTTTTAGTTGTGCTCTGATTTTGGTTATTTCTTTTCTTATACTGGATTTGGGGTTGTAGTGTTCTTCCATTTCCAGTCTCTTGAGATGTCCCATTAAGTTGCTTACTTCCTCTCTTTCCGTTCTCCTGAGGAGGGCTTGCAGTGCTATAAATTTCCCTCTTAGAACTGCCTTTGCGGTGTCCCAGAGGTTCTGATAGTTCGTGTCTTCATTGTCGTTTTGTTCCAGAAATTTGGCAATTTCTTTCTTGATCTCATCTCTGACCCAGCTATCATTCAGCATAAGGTTATTTAACTTCCATGTTTTTGTATGTGTATGCAGATTCCTGTTGTTACTCATCTCAAGTTTTATTCCATGATGGTCTGAAAAGATGCAAGGAATAATTTCTATTCCTTTAAATTTATTGAGGTTAGACTTGTGACCTAAGATGTGATCGATTCTGGAGTAAGTTCTGTGGGCTGATGAGAAGTGTGTGTATTCAGTTTTGTTTTGATAAAATGTTCTGTGGATGTCTGCTAAATCCAAATGTTGGATGGTTAGGTTTAAATCTAAGATTTCTTTGTTCAGCTTCTTGTTGGAGGATCGATCCAACACTGCCAAAGGAGTGTTGAAATCTCTGACTATTATGGAGCTGGAAGAAATCAAGTTGCTCATGTCTGTCAGAGTTTCTCTTATAAATTGAGGTGCATTCTGGTTGGGTGCATAGATATTAATAATTGAAGTCTCATCATATTGAGTCTTACCCTTAACAAATATGAAGTGACCATTTTTGTCCTTCCTTACTTTTGTTTGTTTAAAGCCTATTGTATCTGCAAATAAAATTGCAACTCCTGCTTTTTTCTCGTTACCATTTGCCTGAAATATGGATGACCATCCTTTCACCCTGAGTCTGTATTTGTCTTTTAAGTTAAGATGTGACTCTTGAATGCAACAAATGTCTGGCCTGAGTTTTTGTATCCAGTCCGCTAACCTATGTCTCTTTAGAGGGCAGTGTAAGCCATTCACATTAATGGAGAGTATTGATAAGGTTGGTGAAATTTGAGGTATTGAGTTTTTCTAAAGTCCAGTGGGCATTTTTAATCCTTTTGCCATTGTGGAAGTTGGAGTTTGATCAGAAGTTTCTGAGTGAGTTTAGTTTTGCAGTAGAGGATTGGGTTGTTTATTATGGAGGATAGGTCTGAGAATATCCCGAACAGCTTTTAGCATATGTATTTCTTTAGCATATGTATTTCGTTAAAGTATTTAATTTCTCCGTCATAAATGAAACTCAGTTTAGCTGGGTAGAACATCCGGGGTTGAAAGTTATTTTGCTTGAGGAGATTAAACATTGATGACCACCCTCTTCTGGCTTGAAAAGTTTCAGCAGAGAGATCTGCAGTCATTCTAATGTTCTTCCCTTTGAAGGTAATAGATTTCTTTCACCTAGCCCCTTTGAGAATTTTCTCCTTCATATTAACTTTAGTGAAGTTAATTATGATATGCCTGGGGGATGTCTTATTGGGGTTGAGTCGTGCTGGGGTTCTGAAGTTATCTGCTATCTGAATTTCAGGTTCTCTAGGCATGTCTGGAAAATTCTCTTTCATAATTTCATGCAGAAGGGCCTCTGCGCCCAGTGAGGCCACTTCATCTGTTTCAGGAATTCCTATGAGACGGATATTTGCCTTCTTCGAGTTATCCCAGAGCTCTCTGAGTGAGTGATCCATTTTTGCTCTCCATTTCTCTTCCTCTTTGTGAGTTTGGGAGCTTTCAAAGGCTTTATCTTCGATGTCGGAGATCCTTTCTTCTGCTTGGTCCATTCTGTTGCTAAGGGATTCTACTGTATTTTTCATATCTTTGAGGGCTGCAAATTCTTGTTTCAGTGTGTCTAAGTCTTTGGTGGTTTTGTCTTTAAATTCGTTAAATTCTTGAGACAGCTTTTGAATTTCTCCATGAATTCCTAATTCCATTTTGCTAATCTTGTTTGCCATCCAAATTCTGAATTCAATTTCTGACATCTCAGCCAGTTGTTTGTGAATGGGATCTTCAATTACATCTGCCGTATCTTTCCTTGGGGGCTTGATCTATTCTGGTTATTCATGTTACCAGATTTTTTCCACTGATTCTGCCCCATGATTGTTTTACCCCCTTTGATTTTCCTCTGGTGTTTTGTCAAGGACCCGTACAGTGCTGTGGCCTAAGAAACTGGGGCCCTGTTTGGTGTAGAGGGGCTAAGTGGTTCTGTCTTGTTTTCAGCTGGTTTCTATGTGACCCTAGTGAAACAGTTACTCTGGGTTGAAGTCTCAGCTGTGGAGAAATACCAGCAATTAAGTCACTCCACCCACCACAGGCAACAAATGGAAAAGGAAAATCAAACCTTCCTACAACCACACACCCAAGGCACCACCTGGATAGTCCCCAGGTGAGTGACTCAGTTCAAAAGGTCCAAGTCAATTGTCTCAGTCAGCAGCTGCCTCGGGTGGGAGAGTTCAAGAGGTCCCTGGGAGCTGGATCACAGGGGTCTGGTGACTGCTCTAAAATGGCTTGCTCCAGTGCTGCATGGAGTCTGGAAGAGCCACCATAAGTCTGGGAAGATTGATGCCTCCTTCCCCACCTTGCAGCTCTGTCACACCCAGTCGCTGCTAGCCCTACAGGGCTGTGACCCAGTCAATTGTCTGCAGTAAGCAGATACTCCAGGGGTTTGCACCTGCCTAAGTCACAGGGTAGTCTGTGTCTGCTCGACTTGGCTGCTATTCTCTGTCTTTATCCAGCAGTGGGTGGTGTGGCCTGTCAACCTTGGGCACTTGATGGAGGCTGGAGGTGTTCACTCAGTTCCAGCCCCACCCTTAGTTTATGTTACTGGGTGAAGGGAATAACCCTGTGGGAGTTTGTTTCTGACCTGCCATATTCCTCTGCAGAGGAGAGGCTGATTTGAGTTCTAAGAACCTGTGCCTCAGGCCCTGTCTTTAGTCCTGTGGGTTTCAATTTGCAGCACAATCAGTTGTTGGCTGTAGCCTCTTAGCCTCCTTTGTCTATAGGCTGGTGATATCCTAAGGGCCAGGTGTGTCTTAGGCTCAGTAGAGCAATCCCCAGGATCAGCCCCACCCTGGGAGTTTCCTGGCTCTGCGGGTGTGTTTTCTAGTCCCCGTGTTCCACCCAGGTCGGTACCGTCTCAGGAAAACCCTTTTCTCACGGGGCCTGTGTTTCAGTCCCAGGTCTGTTCCATGGTGGTTGCCATCTGAGAAGATTCTCGGCCTCATCTGGTTGCCCAGGAAAACAGGAGGAGAGGCTATGGGATATCTGGGGGTGGGCCTTGTTATTGCTGAAGACGGCTGTTGCTCTGCACCTCGGGGCACCACCTCTCCAGTGTAATTCCCTCTCAGCCAACCGTTGTCTTCTTGCTCCTTTGCTACAGAGTCAGTACTGGCCAGCTGCAGTCCAGGTCCTGTCTACACCTCTCGAGAGTTCACCCAAGAATCTGGACTCCTGGGGGCGCAGGTCTCCAGATCACGGAGTGAGAGTGGAGGGGAGTGTTAGGAGCTCAGTGTTGCAGGTCATAACACCAAGCTCATTGAGACCAAATGAACAAATAAACAGATACAAAGTTTACCAGGCACATGGGCCCATAGATACAGAGACAGATGGAAACACATAGACATACAGGCAACAGCCACGACAACAGCAATATAAGAACAACTGCAATAAAAATAGTGATAATCGTAAAATAATTGAAAGAAAGGAAAAAAGAGAGAAAAAAGTGGTGTTAGAAGGAATGTTAATTGAGAAGATAGAAGAAATTAAAATTAGAAGACATAGAAATAAAAAATATATTTATATAAAAAGTAATAATAAAAAGTTATCGAAATCTCCTCTAAGAAAATGGTGAGAAAAAAACAGACAAAAACAAAACAACAACAACAGAAAAAACCACGAAACCAAAGAAAAACAAAACACAACAAAACAAAGAAAATGCACCAACTACAAAAATATTCTTGTGTGTAGACATATACCTATAAATATCTATATGTCTGCTGTAGGGATCAACCTTCGTAGGAATATATTCATACTGCAATATACTTTCTGGACACCAGGTGGTGCTGTGAGTGGTTCCGAGACTTATACATGATTTATAGGTTATACCGTTACCATGGTAACTACCTTCCATGGCCGATCGCCATTTTTGTGTTTCCATAAAAGTTTGTGGCCTAAGAATTGTGTAACCTCGGCTGTTCTTTTCTGGACAGCACTTGCAACCGACCTTCCCACTCAGTGCAGGTGTCCACGCTTCCTAAGTCCCTCCACTCTGTTCCCAGGTTCCACCACAAACTGGTGACTGCAATCAGCCATAAGGGGAGCGGTGCTGAGTTCTCGCGGTCGTTGGCAAGCTCGCGGCTCTATCTCCTGTAGCTAGCTGGTTCCCGTGGCTTCAGCAGCCAAAGCCAGTCCGCGGCTTCAGTAGCTTCGCGGCTCCAGAAGTCAAAGCTGGGTCCTACACTGCAAGCCGGTTCCCATGGTTGGAGCGCTCAGGGGACTTATTCTGAGTTTTATGGTTCAGAGTTTCCCCTTTGGATGGGCGCCCGCCAGTTTGCCATGCAGCCTGAACAGCCAGCCCCCTCCAACACCTGGGGGATAGGTGCCCGCCCTTTTGGGTAGTTAAAAATATCTGTTTCCCGGGCAGGATCCCTTCCCTTCAATTGTCCAACAGTTTGCCCAGCTCCCCGTGGTTTCGAGTGGTTCTCCTTTCGGATTCCTCCCTTAGTTCAGGATTAATTATTTGTGAATTGGATTTTTTCAGCATTTACAAGCTGCTGACATCCATAGGGGAGGGGCCTGCTGGCCGGCATGGCCGAGCAGCGAAGAATCTCTACAACAGAGTCTGTTATTTTAAATTACCCCTCACATATAGCAAACCGCCAGTTCGCTGGGCGTCTCCAGCTGTCTGTCCACTCCAATAATCCACACACAGGGAAGGTCCAGACCACCTTTCCTCTCAGCTGTTGGCTTGGGAGAGGTGGGTTACACATCCGTCCTGTCCTCCATCATGCTCTGCCTCTTTTCAAGATCTTTAAAGTATGACAGTGGAGCTTTAATAGGGATTGCATTAAAATTGTATATTGCTTTGGGTAGGATGGACATTTTAACAATGTTTGTTTATCCCAGCCATGAGCATGGTATGCATTTCCATTTGTTAACATTTTCAGCTATTTCTTTTTTTAGAGTTTCATAGCGAAACTCTAAAACCTTTATAGAGATCTTTCAAGTCCTTTGTTAGATAAACTCCCAAATATTTCATCTTCTTTGGCACTACTGTGAATGGAATAGAGTCCTTAACTGTTTTTTTCAGCTTGACTATTGTTGGTATATATAAAGGCTACCGATTTATGAATGTTGATTTTGTAACCTGAGACACTACTGTATTCCTTGATCATTTCTAAGAGTTTTGTAGTAGAATCCCTGGTGTTTTCCAGATATACCATGATATCACCTACGAAGAGCGAAAGTTTGATCTCTTCTGACCCTATATGGATACCCTTGATCACCTTTTCTTCCCTAATTGCAGTGGCTAAAACTTCCAATACAATGTTAAAGAGCAGTGGAGACAATGGGCAGCCTTGTCTGGTTCCTGATGTGAGTGAAAATGATTCCAATTTAACTCCATTCAATATGATATTGCCTGTGGGTTTGCCGTGGATGGTCTCTATCAGTTTAAGAAATGTCCCTTCTATACCAATTTTCTTAAGTGTTCTGATCATGAAGGGATGCTGGATATTATCAAAAGCTTTTTCTGCATCAATTGAGAGAATCATATGGTCTTTGTTTTTTAATTTGTTTATGTGCTGAATTATACTTATAGATTTACTTATATTGAACCAGCCTTGAGACCCTGGGATAAAACCAACTTGGTCATGATGTGTAATTTGTTTGATGTGTTGCTGGATTCTGTTTGTTAGGATCTTGTTGAATATTTTGCATCTATATTCATTAGTGATATTGGTCTATAATTTTCTTTTCTTGTTGGGTCTTTTCCTGGTTTGGGGATCAGGGTGATTTTTGCTTCATAGAACGTGTTGGGTAGTCTTCCTTCCTTTTCTACAATTTGGAACAGCTTGAGTAATATAGGTACTAGTTCTTCTTTAAAGGTTTGGTAGAATTCTGACATGAAGCTATCTGGTACCGGGTTTTCTTTTTTTCAGGGAGATTTTGTATGGTTGATGCTATTTCAGAACTTGATGTTGGCCTGTTCAACATTTCCACTTGATTCTGCCTAAGTTTTGGAAGGTGATGTGCTTCTAAGTATTGGTCAATTTCCTACGATTTTCATATTTCTGAGAATAAATTTTCGTGTAATATTCATTAAGGATTTTTTGAATTTATGAGGAGTCTTTTGTTATATTGTCTTTGTCATTTCTGATTTATGAGTTTAGAGATTTTACTCTTTTTTTTTCCTGGTTAGGTTAGCCAATGGTGTATCTATTTTGTTGACCTTTTCAAAAAACCAACTTTTTGATTTATTGATCTGTTGTATAATTCTTTTGTTTTCAATTTTATTTAATTCTGCTCTAATTTTGGTTATTTCTTTTCCTCTACTGGGTTTGGGGTTGGAATGTTCTTCCTTTTCCAGTTGCTTGAGATGCCCCATTAAGTTGTTAACTTCCTCTCTTTCCGTTCTCTTGAGGAAGGCTTGCAGTGTTATAAATTTCTGTCTTAGGACTGCCTTTGTGGTATCCCAGATGTTCTGTTAATTTGTGTCTTCATTGTCATTTTGTTCCAAAAACTTGTTAATTTCCTTCTTAATCACATCTCTGACCCAGCTATCATTCACCATAAGGTTATTTAACTTCCATGTTTTTGTATGAGTATGCAGATTCCTGCTGTTACTGAGCTCAACTTTTGTTCCATTGTCATCCGAGAATATGCAAGGAATAATTTCTATTCCTTTAAATTTACAGAGGTTAGACTTGTGACCTAAGATGTGATTTATTTTGGAGTATGTTCTGTGGGCTGATGAGAAGTATGTGTATTCAGTTTTGTTGGGGTGAAATGTTCTGTAGATGTCTGCTAAATGGAAATGTTGAATGGTTAGGTTTAAATTTAAAATTTATTTGCTCAGCTTGTTATTGGAGGATCTATCCATCACTGCCAAATAAGTGTTTAAATCTCTGACTATTATGGAGCTGTGGGAAATAAAGTTGCTCATGTCTGTTAGAGTTTCTTTTATAAATTGAGGTGCATTTTGGTTGGGTCTATAAATATTAATAAATGAAATCTCATCATATTGAGTATTACCCTTAACAAATATGAAGTGACCATTCTTATCCTTTCTTACTTTTGTTGGTTTAAAGCCTATTGTGTCTGCAAATAGAATTGTAACACTGCTTTATTCTGATTAACGTTTGCCTGAAATATAGATGACCACCCTTTCACCCTGAGTCTATATTTATCTTTTAAGTTAAGACGTGATTCTTGTATGTAGCAAATATCTGGCCTGAGTTTTTGTATCCAGTCAGCCAACTTGTGACTCTTTATAGGACAGTTTAAGCTGTTCACATTAATGGAGAATATTGATAAGTCTGGTAAAATTTTGGGTATCAAGTTTTTTGAAAGTCCAGTGGACATTTTTAATACTTTGGCCACTGTGGAAGTTGGAGTTTGATCAAAAGTTTCTGAGTGAGTTTACAGTTGTGGTAGAGGATTGCACTGGTCATTATGGTGGATAGGTGTGATAATATCCTGAAGAGCTGGTTTGGTTATGGCAAATTTCTTCAACATATGAATGTCATTAAACTGTTTAATTTCTCCATCATAAATGAAACTCAGTTTAACTGGATACAGGATCCGGGGTTAAAAGTTATTTTGCTTTAGGGGATTAAAGGTCAATGACCACCCTCCTGTGGCTTGAAAAGTTTCAGCAGAGATATCTGCAGTCATTCTAATATTCTTCCCTTTGAAGTTAATAGCTTTCTTCCGTCTGGCTGCTTTGAGAATTTTCTCCTTCATATTAACTTTTGTGAAGTTAATTATGATATGCCTGAGGTATGTCTTATTGGGGTTGAGTCATGCTGGGATTCTGAAGCTGTCTGCTATCTGAATTTCAGAATCTCTAGGCATGTCTGGAAAATTCTCTTTCATAATTTCATGGAGAAGGGCCTCTGTGCCTAGCGAGGCCACTTCATCAGTTTCAGGGATTCCAATGAGTCAGATATTAGCCTTCTTCAAATTATCCCAGAGCTCTGTGAGAGAATGATCCGTTTTTGCTCTCCATTTGTCTTCCTCTTTGAGAGTTTGGGAGCATTCAAAGGCTTTGTCTTCAATGTGAGAAATCCTTTCTTCTGCTTGCTCCACTCTGTTACTGATGGATTCTACTGTATTTTTCAGATGTTTGAGGACTGCAAATTCTTGCTTCAGTGTGTCTAAGTCTTTGGTGGTTTTGTCTTTAAATTCATTAAATTCTTGAGACAACTTTTGAATTTCTCCTCGAATTCCTACTTCCGACTTTTGAATTGCTGCTTGTAGTTCTAATTTAAAATTTTCCTCCACTTTATTAATCTTGTTTGCAATCCAAATTCTGAATTCTGTTTCTGACATCTCAGCCAGTTGTTTATGAATGGGATATTCAATTACATCTGCCATATCTTTCCTTAGGGGTGTTGATCTATTCTTGTTATTCATGTTACCAGAGTTTTTCCACTGATTCCACCCCATGATTGTTTTATTCCCTTTGATTTTTCCCCTGGAGCTTTGTCGAGGACCCATACAGTGCTGTGGCCTGAGAAACTGGGGCCCTGTTTGGTGTGGTGGGGTAAGTGGTTCTGTCTTGTTTTCAGCTGGTTTTGTTCGACCCTAGTGAAACAGTTACTCTGAGTTGAAGTTTCAGCTGTGGAGAAATACCAGCAATTAAGTCACCCCACCCACCATAGGCAACAATTGGAAAAGAAAACTCATCTTCCTACAACCACACACCCAGGGCACCACCTGAATAGTCCTTGGGCAATTGGCTCAGTTCAAAAGGTCCAAATCAATTGTGTCAGTCAGTACCTGTCTTGGGTGGGAGAGTTTAAGAGGTCTCTGGGAACTGTATCGCGGGGGTCTGGTGACTACTTTGATATGGCTTGCTCCAATGCTGCGT
Organism: Nycticebus coucang; assembly: GCF_027406575.1. Lineage (NCBI taxonomy): Eukaryota > Metazoa > Chordata > Mammalia > Primates > Lorisidae > Nycticebus > Nycticebus coucang. The sequence goes on along the minus strand of NC_069804.1, from coordinate 159,061,253 downwards.
GGAGTCAGGAGGTGGCACCCAGCAAATAGATCGGTCTGGGATAGTTGATGTCTCTTTCCCCACCTTGCACCTCTGTCACATCCAGTCACTGATAGCCCTGCAGTGGGGGCTAGTTGACCCAGTTGCCTATAGTGAACAGATACTCCAGGGGTTTGCACCTGCCTGAATCACAAGGAAATCTACCAGGCCTCTGTGCTCTGCCTCTATCTTACAGGAGGAGGTGAGGCCTGACAGCCTCAGGCACTTGGTGAAGGTTGTGGAGTTTTCACTCAGGTCCAGCGCCTCCCCTGATTGATGTTACTGACAGAACTGAACAGAGCTGCTAAATACCCCTGCAGAAGAGAAGCTGTTTTGAGTTCCAAAGCCCTGTCTTTGCTGCTGCATGTTTGTATTAGGTTACCTGTCAGTTCTATTCTGCTGCCTTCCCTTGTCTATAGGCTGACGATCCCCTTATGGCCAGGTGCGTCCTAGGCTCAGTAAAGCGGTTCACTGGGTCAGTCCCACTCTGGGAATTTCCAGGCTCTTTGTGTGCATTTTCTAGTTTACATGCTCCACCCAGGCTGGTACCACCTCAGGTAAACCCTTTACTCACGGGTCCTGCATTTTCGTCCCTGATCTGTTCCATGGTGGTTGCCACCTGAGAAGATGCCCAGCCTCCTCTGGTTGCCCAGGAAGACAGGGGGTGTGGCTTTGGAATATCCAGGAGTGAGCCCTATTGTTGCCAAAAATAGCTGTTGCTCTGTGCCTCTTGGCACCACCGCTCCGGTGTGGTTCCCTCTCAGCCAACCCTCTTCTCCTCACTCCCATGCCACAGAATCAGCACTGACCAGCTGCAGTCTAGGCCCTGTCCACACCCCTCGAGAAATCACCCAAGAATCTGGACTCCTGGGGGACTGGCCTCCAGACCTCAGAGTGAGAGTGGAAGGGAGTGATGGGAGCTCAGATTTGCAGGTAGAGAATATATACAGTTTTATACAGTTTTATGCCTGGCAGGAGAACGCTGTGGCACCCTAGTAGGGGAGGTAGGTCTAGTTTTTCGAGGGTCTCTCCTGTGTAGTGTAGTGGGAGGACCTTTGAACTCTGCTCGTTTGTTTCTGGGGCACTCCAAGCTGTTCATGGGGGAGGGGACTCCTGTCCCCTTGGTGATGGATTTTGTACTTTTTGTTTGTATCCTTGGGGTCACAGCTCGCCTCAGCGGGTTTGATGTGCATTCTTCAACCTTTTCTCTTGGTGCAGCTCTAATCCACCAGGTTACTTGATAAATTTCTGTCCTTTAACTCTCCTTCTGGACGGGAGCCTCTGTGGAAAGCTGGCTTTGGTCAGCCATCTTGTCTCCACCCTCATGGCTTTACATCTTAATGTGGCTTGACAAAATGTTAATATTGATGGTAAACTTGTTAATGAATGTCTTGTGGTGACCATGGGGAGAATACTCGCAAAGATTTTTAGTGTTGTTTGTTTAAAAAAAACATAAAGTGAAATGAGTGATGTTTTTGTTGTTTTTCCTACACATTGAGAAGCTTAAAGAGAACTATTAGAATTTTTCATTTCCTTTGGCTAACTTCCTAAGTGCACCTTTTACATCTTCATTTCTCAGGGCGTAAATGAGAGGATTTAACATGGGATTAATTGCTCCATAAAGTATTGAGATAAATTTGTCTTTTTCTTGGGATTCTTTTGACTGAGTTTTCAAGCATGTGTACATTCACACTCCATAAAATATGGCGACCACAGTCACATGGGAATCACAGTGGAGAAAGCTTTGAGCCTGGCTTCCAGAGAACAAATCCTCAGCACGGTAGCCACAATGCAGAAGTAAGAAATGAGTATGAAGGTGAAGGTCAGGGGCAGGGTGAACACACTGATAACCAGACCCAGGATCAGACTGACAGGTGTGTTTGAGCAGACAAGTTTCAATAGGGCTTGTATCTCACAGGTAAAATGGTGTATGACATTGTGTCCACAATCACGAGCAGGAATTGCAATGATTGGTGGACTGCTACTAAAAAGGCACTGGTCCAGGTTCCCAAGGCCAACTGTAAACAGACCCAATTGTTCATAATTATAGTTTAACGCAGAGGATTAGAGACGGCAAAAAACCTGTCATAAGCCATGACAGCGAGGAGGAGACACTCTGTCATCCCCAGAAAGAGGGATGTGGTCATTTGGGCATAACAGCTGGTATAGGAGATGGTGGGGAAGTCCCTGAAGCATTGGGCCAAGACATATGTCACCCAGATGGTGAAATAATAGATATCAAGGAAAGATAAATTACCAAGAAAAAAAATACATGGGAGTATGAAGTCGAGGATTCCATCTCACTACAATAATAATAAGACTGTTTCCAAACATTGTGATCATGTAGAAAAACAATAGTCCAAAGAAGAAGGCAGTCTGGATTTGAGGGTGCTGGGAAAATTCAACAAGAATGAATTCAGTTATTTCTGAGGCATTGTCTGTCTTTAGACTGCCCATTAGCTCCGCTCAGTTGGTGGTAAAGGAGACAAAACATAATGTCATCTACATGATGAAATAAGAGGAGAAGCATCTCAAATAGCCTATTACAGCACATGTTCTGGAGCTCTAATTATTGTGTGTTATTTGTTTTACTGGATTAGGCTCATCTGTTCAAGCACCCAGTAATGGAAATGTATGTTATCTTTGCTTTTCTGGTTTATAGAAACTTACATGACTGGGGAAGACTGATTACAGTCTTCCATTGTATGGACTACTACAGACTAAACAGAGGTACTTATATCTGATCAAGTAAGACAGTCATTAACACAGAGTCAAACAGAATTATTACTCAAATAAAGGGGCATGGCTAGATAATTGACTTTATCCTTGACCCCTCTCCCCAAAGAGGCAAGTATGCTACCTTTCACCATCAAAAGTGTGTTTATCAGCTTTATTTAAGTTGATTCACCAACTTAAGAAATATTTTTTAAATTTAAACTCAAGGATCCAGTTGTGAATGCTTGAAATATGTCTTTCATTTTCAACCTTTTTTTCTGCTTCTTACATGTAATATTAGAACCACTTATGGATGATGGTAAATTAGAAAGTGTCCATGTAGCTAAAGCGATCAGCTAATTCAATAGAGAAACACCACCAGCCAAATTGGCATGCAACAAACCAAGTGATTGGTGGATATACTGAAATGTCATTCCTTGTTCAATTGTTCTGAAATCTATCTTCAATTGACAGAAGCTTACTATTTGCATCTCCATATGATTTAACGGATGATGAGAAAATCTTATTAGATGAAAGATTCCGTGAAGGCTGTAGTAACCAGAAATTGTGAAGAGGGACAAGGCAAATTTTGAATACATGTTTCCAGAAGTGTTAAAAGAGAAAGACAGAGCCCTGGCAGTTTTACATGATTTTAGTAGAGAGTGAAAGAGGTAACCAATTGATGTCTGTTTTGGTTTTAAAATTTTCTTATTTAGACACAGCATCAATCTCTCTGTACTGTGTAGTTACATTAGTGCTATACAGAATTGGATAATTCTTCATACCTAAAAGGCAGATTGTCGAAATACAAAAAGAAGGCAAGGGAGCCAGCTGGATCTAACCCTAAATTCTGGTCCAGCCATTAAAAAACTGTACAATCTTGAGAAAGTCCCGTTTCCTTATATGTGAAATGGGAATATCACTTAACCTCTTGCAGGATTGTTCCAATAATTACAGGGGACAATTTTTACAAAGATCCTAGCCCAGTGGTGGCACATTGACAGTCACCCAAGATACTTCAGCAACTTTCCTGCCTCCACACCTGATACTACCTTTCCCTACAGTTTGGTTTTTATCTTTGTAAACATGTACTGAAATGTCATTTTATCCTACCGTTCCTTGTAAGGTTATCACATTACCAGAGACAATACAATTTGAAGTTTTAGGTTTGAGTAGCAACTAAAGAAAGTTTGACTGTGTAAGTCATTAAAATTTCTTCCTGATGGTAGGCGGGAGAGACACATAAAAAGATGAAAATTACTCACTGACTTAGGGCTGGAGGACAGCAACAGAGGAGTGCACCTCATTCATAACAGAAGCATTTTGCAGTTGACGACACCCCCACAAATGACTAATCTCCAAAAAGAAATTTGATTCTTTCAACTGTAAGGAAAAAAAGTTTAATACAAGCAGCTGTGGTAATAAATCTTCCTATCAGTTGTGGTTATAAGGCTGGAAAATCTTGCGTTAACTGTGCTGGTGAATCATGCACATTTATCTCTACTTGTTTAAATATCTTTTTCTTTTATTTACACAGAGGAGGATTGTAATAAGACTATCATGAAAGGTTGGTGTCCAAAAAAAACAATAAAATTCATTCTCTAGCGTACATAATAATAATATAGATGCAGGTTCATGACATGTAGTTTTTCTTTGCCTGCACAAATATTAAAATGATATTTCTTCTCATAATGTCCCAAATTCTGTTACTTTGTTGCCAGACACAGAAAAAGAAATTGAGGAAATGTCCTTTCTGAATACATTGTGGTACTTTTAAAATATTGGTGTTTGCTGAAATATAGTCTACTTACAAACCAAAAATATTTAAGCAGCATTTAAGAAGAAGCCAGAATTCAAATGCACAAGTGAGCTTTGGAAATTTGGATAATCTTGTGGTGGTTTAAGAATCGATAACCCCAGTCTTGAAGAAAATTTTCCACTTTGGGGACTTATGGGACATCCATGTTTTGCAATTAAATCTCCCAATACAGAGAGAGGAAAAACAAAGGAGGAGGAGAAGACATCTGCTATATTTAGCTCATTAAAATAAAGTTCATTTTCCTTCTGACTTGGTTAATGAGAATTTCAGTAAATGTTCCTTATAGCAAGGATCCTGATGAGTAAACATGGTGGTGGTGGGGAACCAGAGCTAGTCTTTCTAAAAGAGAGACTTTCTTCAATCTGGGCAGTTCTTTATTTATTTATTTTTTTTTATTAAACCATAGCTGTGTACATTAGTATGATCTTACAAGGGTATATGTGAATCCTAGTAAATGTGGAATGTAAAGGTCTTTATTCTTTTACTTTCTTTTCTGCTTACAAGTTAAATGTTCAAGTAGTGCTATGAAGAATTAATATTGAGGACTTTTGGAGACTAAGATGTTCACCACCGTGGCTGTGTTAACACCTTTTGTGTCTGCTGGGTCCTCTGAATGATATGCTATGTTGATCAATCAGGCTATCTCCTAAGTATGATTGTGAATTCAACAGAGATTAGACAAAGTTTTATTTTGAGTTAGATTTTTTTTTAACTTGAGGCATGTTAGACCCTGTACAACTGAGGTAAGGATGAGTGTACACATTAGGGGCTCTAAGTAATCTGAATTTTGTGACCAAATCTGAATCATCTCTGTTTTCTCTGGTAATCTACTGTACACAGAAGAAATTCTTAAAAGATGCTTGCTGAAATAAATCCTTTGGATGTCACTTGGACTAAATGGATTCTTCCATTCAAATATTTTAATCATCCCATCTGGTTTTGGCCACCTCACTCTGAAAAATATTTTTTTCTTGACATTTTTAATCTTTGGTTTCATGACACACAAAAAATATGTTGACCGATAGAACAGTGTTCAGTTGAAAGACAATAGATGAGGAAGACTTTCAGCCAGGTAGTCACTTCACATTGGACTTATGTGAGTTCCTCCTATTTGTCATAGAGCGTCAGTGGTAAGGATTTTCCCTTTCCTTGTGGTTGTATTCTAGGGATCTCCTCAACCTGTATGTTAAAAATATATTAAACCTCCATGGAAATCCACAAAATACAAACAAGAGTAAGATGGTAAATGTTTGCAGGAGCAAATAAATTGAGAGAAATTTCAGTGCTATAGAGGAAATATTTCAGAGAGGACATGGTTAATGCTTCCCTAATGAAGATTACAGAACTGGCACAGATGCAAACTATAGTAGGAATGGAAGGCTTCAGCTGTCCAGGCATCTGATGGAAGTCTCACTCTGCTAAAAGGAAGGCATCTGATAAATTCAGGATTTGCCTAGCTGACAATTTCATTTCTCAGGAGGTTAAAGAAGCATTGAGGGGGAAATGATGCTATGGACTTAATTATGATGGAATGAACTGGACTCTTGGGGGGGAAGAAAAAAACTGTGATCTGGGAGTTCATAATAGAAAGAAATTCTATGGCCAATATTTCTTAAAGGGATATTGGCTATGAAGCCATAGATATTTTTCTCTGAATATTTGAATTTTACATTTCTTAAAGTCCCTAATGATAGTTTGACCATAATCAGAGTGTTTCAATAAATTTCAGAGGAAAATAGACCTATTTCACTTAAAGAGCATAGTGCAGAGCATGCAAATAGCTCAGTCTCAGCTGTTATAGATATAGACAGTACTTAGCAATCTCCTAAATCCAAATTAACAATAACTTTCCCACCTTGTCATCAGGGCATGCTAGACTCACCCTCATAGGATACTGATTTGTGCAACCTAATCTGAAAGTTTACAAATTATCTGGATTTTACTTATCCCATGATACATTTTTCAGAGCTTTTTGGTGTGGGAGGATTCAATCTAGACCTCATGGTCATGAAGATTCATTTATTCATTTATCCAACCAATAAATATTGTATTTATTGACTTTTTATTATATGTCCAATTCTGCTCTAGTTGCTGAAGATACAGTAATGAACAAAAGAGATAAAACCTCTCCTCTTATTTAACCTATATTCTAATGGAGTGAGACAGAAAATAACAAATAACAAAATATTTTCAGGTAGTGAGAATTGTTATGAAGAAAGTAAAACAGGGTGATATGAAAGAGAATGGTGGAATAAGATAGTTATTATAGATGTGCAGTTTCATGGAAGGCAATATTTCAGTTGAGCAAAATGACATAGGAAACAGCCATGTGAAAATCTACAGGTAGAGAGGCCCAAGAAGAGGGAACAGTAAGTATTCTAAGGCAAGAACAAGTTTAACTTTGCTGAATAGATAGGAGGTAAGTGTGGCCGAAGCATTGTGTAGTGTGCACAATTGTTCTAGTTTGTCTAGGACTTCCCTGATTTTATCATTGAAATTCTCATGAACCAGGAAATCCCTCAGTCCCTGTGTGGAACCTGAAATTACCACAGAAACTAACCTCACAGTTAGAGCATGTTTCTCTGTGTTAAGTATACCACAGTTTGTCCATTGCATTTCAGATGATATAGTTCCAAGACATCTCAGTCTCAAACCCAGATCTACTCCCGAGACAGATTGTGGCAGTATTTTTCCACTAAGTCATCTAGGATACCCAGCTATTTTTAGTAATATTATATTTAGTAAGGAAAGAAGGCCACTAATACTGACTTTTCCATAGAAACTACTCTTAAGCCATTTAGTTCACTTCCTGTAACTGTACAATTGATTTTATTTTAACCTTAAGGCTCAGCTTTATCATTTGCTAAGCAATTTTATCTTGTTCAGTTTGACTCAGAGTTCCAGTCCATTGAGGTCTTTTGAGTGTTAATTTTGGTATCTAAAACTTTACCTATAACTTCTTGCTTTCTTTATGTTAACAAAAATTTGACAAATTTGCCTCCTGGATTTTTAGCTAAGTCATTTGCTTAAAATGTTAAACAGAACAGGGCCCTGGGTATGTCACTGGAGATAGTCTTCCAAGTTAACCCGGATTGATTAATCAATATGTTAGAAGAAATTTGTGTAAGCAGATACTAAATCTTAAAATATCAAGCTCATGATGTTACCCATGATTTGGGACAAAGCATGTAATTATGAGGTCAAAATATTGCCTCCAGATACGGCTTTTCTCATTTGCTCTTCCAGATAATGAGCAATAAGACTGGAAGTGTGGCTGGAACAGGTGGATAGGAAAATCAAAGAGGGAGAGAAAGAGCCCTCAGAGCTGATTCAGAGGACTTAGAATTTAGGGAAAATCCAAAGAGGAGAGGGCTTAAGGAAACAAAGAGTTAAATGTCCTAGCCTGTTATTAAAGGGTTTTGTAGTAATATTATAGCCCATAGACAAAGTATAAACAAATGCATGTAAGTGCATTCTCATAAAACTTCAATTAAAAAAGGAAAACATGTGATGAGCCAGTTTTGACGAGTAGGCTATAGGTGGCCAACATGAGCTTCAGATGATTCAGGATCATCCTTATAGAAATAGCCTCATACACGTATATTTTAATCAAGGAATAATTTTCTTCCACTCTTACTTCTCTACATGAAGCTTTTTCATCACTAAGCTTTCACCGTATAGGCTTATATCTCTTTAAAACCTCTTTTATCCTGGCTTCCTTTTAGCATTATTTTTTCTAGTTTTTCTCTTTTATGTTCAAGCATAGGAGTCACCCAAACTTTTCTGTAGTCAGAATATTTTTAATTTTGCAAACCATGGGTTTTTGTTGCAACTACTGAACTCTGCAGTTGTAGCAGAAAAATAGCCATAAAATTATATACATTAATGGGGATAGTCGTCCTCTAATAAAACTTTATCTGTAAAAACAAGTGGCAGGCAGGATTTGGCCCTCTTGTTGCAGTTTGCCAACTACTTATCTAGAAGGGATGGTGATCATTCTTGGAATCATGCTATCTAATCTGAGTACCACATTGCATTTGCATTTTGCATTATATTAATGGGAGACCACCCATGTGCTACATGTCACAACGAATAGCAATTTCTTAGATATCCACAGGTCTTATGTCCTGCCATAAACAGCATTCATTTTTGGGGCTCCCCTCTTCCCATCCCCTCTGAATTCCTCAGAACTAGGGTCTGGAAACGACCTGTTGATCCTATAGTCCCCAGGCTCAGAGTCCTTTAAGAAGGCTGCCTTGAAAGAAGCATGACAATGTTTGCATTCCCTGACTCTGGAGTGAACTCTCTGCCAATTTAATTATGAGGTGTTAGCAATTAGCAGAATTAGCACCCAAAGCTCAAATTTCCTTTAGTAAAACCAACTTGTATCCAGATACATTGATAGCCATTTGCCAAAACAACAGTCAAATCCCCTTTTGCACCCCTGGTTGTGAGTATCTCTGGATAACTAAAGTCACTACTGGCAATAGGCATTGTGGAAGAGCAGGTGACTGAGAGGAGACACTAGGGAGTAGGACAAGGGGATTCTCACAAGATGATGAGTCCAAATGACTACTTCATCTGAAAGAAAGGGAAAGTCGAGTAATCATATTCACTGCTCATGTAAAATCATGTTTTCTCACTTTTTGAATGCATAGAATTCTTATTTACCTGAATTTTTAGGTAAAATAAAAAATGAATTTCTAAATCTATATCTTCCAAAAATTTGAATTGAAAGTACAACTTAGTCTGAATATCCTGAGGCCTGATTTCTGGTCCTGGTTTTACCAGATATACTGAACTCATCTATAAATTTTTCTCATCTATAAAGCAAATAGAACTCACTAGATAATAACAAGTTTGATGTAAGCATTCCAAACTGTATATAAAATCAGCACTTTGTACCCCATAAATGCATTAATATATGCAGTTATAATTTAATAAAAAATAAATATACATGGTAATTAGATAAAAATTAAATATATATATATTTTAAAAATCAAAGTGAAAACATGGAAGTCACAGAAAACTACAGGTAAAGGCATAAAAATCAAACACAATCCCACTATTTAGCCATGACCACAAACAATATATGAGGTCTTTCCCCAATTATATGCCTATTTACACAGTCATGTCACATTATAGAAGATATGACCTGCTTTCCCCCTCAAGCATTTTCTCATGGCACTAGAAAATCATTAATGACGCTTCTAGCTTTTGTTTTGTTTTGTTTTTGAGACAGAGTCTCAAGCTGTCACCTTGGGTAGAGTGTCGTGGCATCACAGCTCACAGCAACTTCAGACTTTTGGGTTTAAGTGATTCTCTTGCCTCAGCCTTCGAAGTAGCTGGGACTACAGGCACCTGCCACAACACATGGCTATTTTTTTTGTTGTTGCTGTTGTTGTTGCAGTTGTCATTGTTGTTTTAGCTGGCCCGAGCCGGGTTCAAACCTGCCAGCCTGTGTGTATGTGCCCAGCTCCCTACCCACTGAGTGAGGGTGCCCCCTGACTCTTCTAGCTTTATTATTTCATGTATGTTTGGTATCCCATGGTTAACATGAAGACCATTAAAACTCATGATGAATAATATTTGATATACATATGAATTTTTTTACCAATAAACAATTGAAGATAAATCTTTTCATGGAAACTAAATGTTAACTATACCAAAAATTATTATAGCTTACAAAGGAGTTATTACAATCCTTTGTTGATATTTTTTGTTTATATATTGCATTAAAGTCTAAAGAAAGTCCAACATGGTGACTTGAAGAGCTGATTTTGTCACTTCTCTCTCCCTTAGGAGAAGCATATGGTCTGGAAGTGCAGATGTTAGCTTTCACTAAAAATGACTGGAAATGAATAAATATAAAGTTGTAAAAATCTACAAGTCCCTCTGAATTAAGCAGTTTATTCATTTTTATCACCTGGTAAATTAATAAAATAATATTGATACTGTGTAGAAAAGAATAAAGATGGCTATCTCTGAGGATGAATTTTGGCATCATGTACCAATAAGACATTGAACACTCAATAAAACAATATTGTATGTTTGGACATCACCCAAATATTGAATGAGCACCTGCAACATACATGGCACTGGCCATAGGAAAGGGGCATCTCAGAAAAACCAAGACATTGGTGATGCCTGTAGGAAGTTAATGATGCCTATGTAGGGGGTGGTGAGATTGACACTTAGACACAAGGGACTCTAAGGTGCCACTTACAGGTGAGGTGTAAAGAGTTAAGGGTTCTAGAAGAGGGCTATCTGAAGTGTAACAATAATTTCTTTTTTCTGTTGACTTGAAGCAATGGTCCAATGGACCATTCCATGCAAGGAAGGAGTCCTTACACTGAGCAGTGTCACATAGCAACACAAAACACCCAGTAGGCTTTTCCATTATATTTAGTAGAAATCTGTAGAGAAATCCAGACCTAACTCAAAAGGGATATGCTAAATTGGGAGAGAAACATCTCAAAATTTATTTTGTAAAAAACAAAAACAAACAAAAAAATTGAGAAGGATGTAGAATCATATCTATTAGGGGACACAGTATCAAAGATTTCAATATTAGAAAGCATTTCAAAGCCTTTAGGATGAAGTCCCAGAGAGGCAATTAGAAGGCCCTTCCTGTGAAAGAGATCAGAAGGATTTACAGGAATATGCCCAAGAGATGGAGTTCATTTTTAGATTATTATCAATAAAGTTATTTTCTTTCTGTTTTTTTTTTTTTTTTTTTTTTTTTGTAGAGACAGAGTCTCACTTTATGGCCCTCGGTAGAGTGTCATGGCATCACACAGCTCACAGCAACCTCCAACTCCTGGGCTTAAGGGCTTCTCTTGCGGTTTGAACCTTCCACCCTCGGTATATGGGGCCGGCGCCTTACCAACTGAGCCACAGGCGCTGCCCTGTTATTTTCTTTCTTAATGAAGTCTGTATATCTTTGGAAACATAAAAGATATTGCTTTCCTGGCAACTTTTGGCTTTATGACCTGGGAAACCAATATATACATCTAGGTAGTACCAAATATCAGGGTGAAAGGCTAGAAAATTTGCAACCATCACCTGGATGATTCTAAGCATCTGGATGGTTGATAATAATTTATTTAGTCTGATGCCAAGATCACCACCACAGAGTAGCATTCCTTGATTCCTTAGGTAGCACTCCTATGCTTACATTCATCCCTCTATATTTTAAGTATCTGTTCACTGGTGTGTCTCCCCACTGGGTCTAATTTTGGAGTGAAAGACACTATATCTCTTGTTCACCATTGTTTTCATGGTGTCCAGCACATGTCTGGAATGTTACTGAACACAAAATAAATATTAAATAAATCAAAAAACAGCAGAGCAACTTGGGGTGGGCCATCAAAGTGTGGAGAATGCTCTAGTGCAGGAAGCAGAGAGAAAGAGAGCTGTACCAAGGGTCAGGCAATCCCTTAGAGCTTTGTCTAAGTGGGTAGCACAATGGCTTCAGCAACACCAATGTCCAAAGACTTTGTCTTTTGTCAGTAATGAAAATGGTCAGGATTGGGGCTAGAGATGCCTACTTTATATCCTGATACCACTGCGTTATCCAAATGAGGACCTTAAAATAGCAATCCCCAGCTTTTCTGGCACCAGAGATTGCTTTCATAGAAAAAAGTTTTTCCACAGATTGGGAGAGGTTTGATAAGAATCTGTGAGTAATTGATTTATTATGGGCTGTGTGAAGTCAAACCTTTCTGCTAATGATAATCTGTATTTGCAACCTCTCCTCAGCACTATCATCACCACCTCAGATCATAAGGCATTAGATTCTCATAAGGAGCATGCAACCTAGATCCCTCACATGCACACATTACAGGTGTGTTTGTGCTCCTATGAGAATCTAATGCCATCCCAGATCTGACAGGAGTTGAAGCTCAGGCCATGATGAGACCTATGGGGAGTGGCTATAAATACAGATGAAGCTTTGCTCATTTGCCTGCCATTCACTTCCTACTGTGCAAAAGTTCCCAGGTTCCTAACTCATGAGAAATACAACAAATATTCATCCTAAACCCTAACACCAAAACCTTACCACTAATAGGTCTACTACTAGCAGCCACTGGCAAATCCACTCAATTCAGCCTACTCCCGTGGCTACCATCAGCAATAGAAGCCCCCCCCCCCTTTAGCCCTACTACACTCTAGCACAATAGTAGTCACAGGCATATTCCTGCTTATTCAATTCTACCCTCTAATAGAAAATAACAAAACAATACAAACCCTAACTCTGTGTTTAGGCGCTATTACTACCCTCTTCACAGCAATCTGCACCTTGACACAAAATGACAATAAAAAAAATTGTAGCATTCTCCAACTAGCATAGTCCAAGCCAAATCGGACTAATAGTAATTATTGGTATCAACCAAACACATCTAGCCTTCCTCCACATCTATACCCACGCCTTCTTCAAAGCCATACTATTCATATGTTCAGGCTCCATCATTCATAACCTTAACGATGACCATGATGTCTGAAAAATAGGAGGCCTATTTAAAACTGTACCCTTGGGTGGCATCTGTGGCTCAAAGGGGTAGGGCGCTGGTTCAAACCCAGCCCCGGCCAAAAACCAAAATAAATAAATAAATAAATAAAATAAAATTATAAAACTGTACCCTTTATTTCTTCCTCACTAATAATTGGCAGCCTGGCCCTCACCAGCCCTTCCTACTCCAAAGATTTAATCATCGAAACCACAAACATGTCTAGTACCAATGCCTGAGCCCTACTAATCACTCTAATTGCCACCTCCCTTACAGCTGTGTATAGCACACACATAATTTTCTTTGCACTCCTTGGACAACCACGTTTCCCCACAATAGTTATCATTAATGAAAACAACCCCCTACTTATTAACTCAATCAAGCACCTAGCAATCAGCAGCATCTTCGCTGGCTACCTTATCTCTAATAATATCCCACTTATAACAACCCTCCAAATAACTATACCAGCCCACTTAAAACTGACTGCTATAGCAGTAACAACCCTAGACTTCTCCCTTGCAATAGAAATAAACCTAATAACCACCAATCTAAAATTCAAACACACCCACATATCCTACATTTTCTCAAACTCCCTAGGATTCTTCCTAACAACACTACATCGACTACTACCAGACCTAGACCTAAAATCAAGCCAAAATATATCTTCCATCCTAGTAGACTCAATCTGACTAGAAAAATCAATACCCAAAAACATATCACAACTACAACTATCTGCCTCAATAACCATATCCAACCAAAAAGGCCTAATTAAACTCTACTTCATCTCCTTTTTAGCATCAATCCTATTTATTCTCACACTAATAATTTAATTTCCACAAGTAATCTCAATAACAATAAAAATACTAACAAACAATGATCACCCCACCATCACTAAAAATCAATTACCATAACTATATAAAGCACCAGTGCCTGCAGATTGAACACAAAAAGGCCCAATTCCACCAACATCATACATTTCTCAGTCTCCTATACCATCAAAATTTATTACTACCCCTACCCCAACATAATAATCACCTGCCAATAAAACCAAAAATATCTCCATCAACACTCCTAACAATAACACCCCTCAAATTACAACACTTGAACTCCAAGACTCAGGATACTCTTCAGTAGCCATAGCCATAGTATAACCAAAAACTACCAACATCCCACCCAAATAAACCAAAAACACCATCAACCCTATAAAAAAAAACCCAAAACTCATTGCAATCCCACAATCTACTCCACCACTAACAATCAAACCTAGTCCTCCATAAATAGAGAAGGCTTTGAGGAAAACTCTACATACCCTAAAACAAAAAGCATACTTAACAAAAACATTATATATATCATCATTCTCACATGGGGTTACACCACCACCAATGACATGAAAAATCATGGTTGTAATTCAACTACAAGAACCTAATGACCATCATTCGAAAACATCACCCCCTAGCAAAAATTATCAATCATTCATCTACCTCCCCGCACCATCAAACATGTCATCATGATGAAACTTTGGCTCACTACTAGGACTTTGTCTTATAATTCAAATCGTCACAGGACTATTCTTAGCCATGCACTATACATCAGACACAACCACAGCATTCTCCTCCGTAGCCCATATGCCGAGACGTTAACTATGGCTGAATTATTTGCTATCTACAGGCCAACAGAGCATCAATGTTCTTCATCTGCCTATTCATCCATAGTGGCCGCAGACTTTACTACGGGTCCTTTACTTTCTTAGAAACCCGAAACATCGGAATTATCTTACTGTTTACAGTAATAACCACAGCCTTTATAGGCTATGTCCTCCCATGAGGACAAATATCATTCTGAGGCGCTACTGTAATCACCAACCTCCTCTCAGCAATCCCCTACGTAGGAACAGTCTAAGTAGAATGAATCTGAGGGGGATTCTCAGTAGATAAAACCACCCTCACACGATTTTTCGCCTTCCATTTCATCCTACCATTTATCATTGCAGCCCTCGCTATAATACACCTACTTTTCCTACACGAATCAGGATCAAACAACCCATCAGGAATCTCGTCAGACTCAGCCAAAATCCCATTTCACCCCTACTACACAATCAAGGACCTCCTAGGAGAAATTCTCCTATTATTAACACTATTCACCCTTGTACTATTTTCATCTGACCTTCTAGGAGACCCTGATAACTACACCCCAGCCAACCCTCTAAATACCCCACCACATATCAAACCAGAGTGGTACTTCCTATTTGCCTATGCCATCTTGTGATCTATCCCCAACAAACTAGGAGGAGTTCTGGCACTAGTACTCTCTATCCTCATCCCAGCCTTTATCCCCTCTCTCCATATAGCTAAACAACGAAGCATAGTATTCCACCCATTAAGCCAATGCTTATATTGAATGCTCGTAGCCGACCTATTAATACTCACATGAATTGGAGAACAGCCCATAGAAAAACCTTTCATTACCATTGGACAAACAGCATCAATCCTCTACTTCTCAATTATTCTAATTTTTATGCCATGAACAAACCTTTTTGAAAACAAACTACTCAAATGAAGAAATAGTCCTAGTAGTATAACACATTACCCCGGTCTTGTAAATGAGAAATGGAGAACTCTCCCCCTCCCTAAGACATATCAAGGAAGAACACTCATTATCTTCACCCTCAGCACCCAAAGCTGAAATTCTAATTAAACTATTCCTTGTAGACTTATTTGCATTTGACATGATCCAATTTTTCTAACATCCATGTCAGCATTAAAAAACTGAATTTTTCCTAAAAAGTCCTATGTACTTCGTGCATATTATGGTACTCCCCATTAATTATGGTCCGGTAATATATATGTTTAATTATACATTATAGTAAATATATGTATTATTGTACATTAAAACCTCAACCCCGTGCATATAAGCATGTACATACTTATATTTATCGTACATAATATATTAAACCCATGATTGTACATAGCACGTTAAGTCAAATCAATCTTCACCACCATGCATATCATCTCCACTAGCCCACTCGCTTAACTACCAAGCCGCGTGAAACCAGCAACCCTCTAGACAGGGATACCTCTTCTTGCTCTGGGCCCATTAAACTTGAGGGTTACTAGACTGAAACAAAACCCGGCATCTGGTTCTTACCTCAGGGCCATAAACCTAAGATCGCTCACACTTTTCCCTTTAATAAGAAATCTCGATGGATTAGTTACTAATCATCCCATGCCCAACACAACTTTGCTGTCATGCCTCTGGTGTTTTTTAATTTTCAGGTATGCTTGGACTGAACATCGACCTCCAAGCCTGTGCTCAGACCATTTATTGTAGCCGAACCCAATGTTTACCTCTTCCACCCCCACAATAGATCAATAAGGACATTCAATCCATGCTAGAAGGACATAGTATTAATGTTGTACAATCAATTAAGTCTTACATACATATGAGATATGGGTTAATTAATTTATGCTTTAGGACATACACGTATACACATACACGTATGCACATACAAACAACATATACTGAATATATCCACAACCCCCCCTACCCCTCATTGCTAATCTAAAGTCTCATTTTTGCCAAACCCCCAAAACAAAAACTCAACACCGTAAAGTTAGCTCCAACTCATTTTTCCCACCACCCCAACATTCACCACCCCACTCTTTTTTATAACAAATTTTATGCTATCAGTACTAGCATGATACTTTTGACTTCTCCTCCCCTATTGAATTCAAATTTATTTTTATTTTTCTCATGCTCCCTTGACATCAGGCCAACCTAGCCTAACCAATGTTAATGTCGCTTAAATTTTAAAGCAAAGCACTGAAAATGCTTAGACGAGCACTCTGAGCTCCATAAACATATAGGTTTGGTCCCAGCCTTCTTATTAGTTATTAGTAGGCCTACACATGCAAGTTACTGCACCCCAATGAGAATGCCCTCTAGGCTACACTAACCAAAAGGAGCAGGTATCAAGCACACTCACCACCAAGTAGCTCATAACACCTTGCTAAGCCACGCCCCCACGGGTAACAGCAGTGATAAATATTAAGCAATAAAGGAAAGTTTGACTTAACCATACTAACCATAAACCCTAGGGTTGGTAAATTTCATGCTAGACACTGCGGTCATACGATTAACCCAAATTAAAAATAAATGGCATAAAGAGTGTTTTAGAAAACCACACTAAAGTTAAGTCTTGGCTAAGCTGTAAAAAGCCCCAGTCAAAACAAAAATAAGCAACAAAAGTAACTTTAAACCCCTGAAAACACGATAGTTAAGGCTCAGACTGGGATTAGATACCCCACTATGCTTAACTGTAAACTCAAATAGTGCAACCAACAAAACTATTCACCAGAGTACCTTAAACTCAAAGGACTTGGCGGTCCTTTATATCCCTCTAGAGGAGCCTGTTCTATAATCGATAAACCCCGATAAACCTCACCACCCCTTGCTAATTCAACCTATATACCATCATCTTCAGTAAACTCTGTCAAGGACAGGGTACCAGTATCAAGAACTGGTACCAGTCTGTGGCATGGGGGTTAGAGACTGCAGCCTTAAAGGACATCTGGTATGACACCTGCATGTTAAAGATGAAGAAGCTGGGGTGATATGGGGATAATTCTTGTCCCCAAGGCACAATGCAGCAGAACAAACTTTCTATTCATGTTCCCAGATATTTTGCTCTGTGGTTTTTCCTCTACAATCAGCTGCCTCCCTTAAGAGCTCTGAAACTCAACAGGCCAAGGTGTGAAACTCAATAGATGTGAAGCCTTGCCAGGTCATTTCCTGCATTTTGAACCTCATTTTCCTCATTAGAAAAACTAGCTTTATAGAACATGACTCCCAGGAACATGAGCCTTCAGTCCATACAAAGTGCCTACCAGAGGGTCGGGATTATGACTGATTCATGACCCTTCACTATTTTTTTTCCTCCCATGCATGTGAATCCATTTGAGACAAGTAAAGCTGAACTAAGAGTATTCTTAGTGGTTGGCAAGTGCCGGCTATGTGGAGGGGCCTGGCTGCACAGACCCTTCTTATCCCGCAGAAGGCAAGTTTAGAGCTCAACCCTGCATTGATGTGGTCTTATTCTGAAGAGCCTCTCCTCTGTACTCGCTCCTAACATACCCCAAGGAAATGCTGCCTTCAAAACTCAGGCTTTCCAATTTACTTAGTAAAATGAATGAAAGAACCTTTTGGGGAATAAAGCAATTCCTTTTTAGCTCCACGTGTTTACTTTTCCATAAACTCCCAAGATGTCTTACATGTTAGCTGTTAATTACACCATCTGTTCAAACAGTACTTCAGTAAATGATTTGATTCATAGTTTTCTTCTAAAAGAATCTTTTTTAAGGACAATGTTTATGTCTCTGTTATCCTTCATTTGGCAATGTAGCAGGAGCTATTTAAACTTTAACTTTAACCATTATTGTAAACACATATTGAATTACCCATTTTTTAACTGTGCAGAATACAGGATAACTTCCCTGAATTTATTGAGCTTGACTCTAAGCTCTGAGGGGAAAGAGTGCCACTAGAGATACTGTTTTCCAAAAGAGAAAAAAATGACAAGAAATTCCAGATAATACTTCCTCTGACACTTTAAATTTTGTGATAATGACTATGTTGCAGCTATATGAGACTCTTCAGACCATGCTAAGGTGAAGAGCTTTCTTAGTGGTTGGGAGGTGTCAACTAGGCTGAGGGGTCTGCTGCTAAAACCTGTCTCATCATTCAGGAGGCAAGGTTCCTCCTGAACCCTGGTTTAGAAGGACTTCCAGGAAGAAGCTCTTAGGTTACCATAGCAAGTCTAGGCACAAAGTTTGGGTGATATTAGGCTTGGAGAGGAGACAAAGGAAATGTTAGGGCTTTGGGGGAAGAGAAGAATCCAGAAGTTGGTAAGATTATAAAGGTGTAAGAGTACAGGTATGCTTTTTACTGCAATTGGTTCTGTGGGTCTCTGAAGGGTCCACATCTATGTGAGCATTTGGGGAAATTCAGTCCATAGCATGGGTATGACCTAGTGCTGCTCCAGATGAATGTTACTCTCCCTTGCTTCCCAAGACCTGTAGCCACATGGAAATGCTACACCGTATAGTCATGTACAAAGTATAAGGGATGTACATAGGAGGCAAATGTAAAGTTGTGTGTGTGTGAACATTAATAAAGGAAGGATTAATGGCCCAGCGATAAAAGGTGGTTAAAGAAAGTTCATATTAGGAGCTGGATTTCCAGGACTGGGTTCACTGGTTGAGAACCACATGCATTTTGCAGATACTATATCAATCCTTGCACAGAGTTGGAAATGAATGAAGTGTTTATGGGAATGTTAATAAGTTTGTATTGCTGACTTAGCAAGTCAAAACAGCCATGTAGGTTGAGTCAAACTCTTGGAAGTTCTTAAATGTCACACTGAAGATTTGAGCTTTTTGCCTCCATGACTAGACATTGCTGAGGCCTTTCTTGTTTACTCATTTTTTTTGAGACATGGTCTTGCCATGTTACCCATGTTGGCCTCAAACTCCTAGGCACAAGTGACTCTGCCACCTCAGCCTCCAAAAAAATTGAGACTACTGGTGTATACTGCTGCACCAGCCCATTTAGGACTTCTAAGCAAGGGAGTTAGTTATCTGCTATGAAATGTCTCATGATGAGTGGCACCAATAATAACAGGTAACAAGTCATTGTAATTGTCAAAACAAGAAATTATGATGACCAGAGTTAAGGGAGAGATAGTGGGATGAGAGTCTAGGTGATTGATGAGATTTATCACAGAAATAGAACAGGGAAAGCTTAGAAGATGATTGGAAGTTGTGGGAAGTGGGCAGGAGAATTAGAAGATATCTCCTAGGTGGATGGTGGCACCATTTTCTGAGATCAGAAAAACAGGAAGAAAAGGAGGTTTCAGGATAAATACAAAGCTTTCTTTTTTGGAATGGTTCAATTTAGGTTGTTTATCAAAATTTTGGAGAGATAATTGTCCATTTTACATGACCACATATAATAAACTCAGAAGAGATGTCTCACTGTAGATAAAATTTTGGCTGTCATTACTCTAAATAATGATTTGAAAGTGTTCATTAGTTTGACATTGTTGTGATCAACATCTGCTTTCATTTCTGGGAGAGGCATGTTTCATCTATACCATAAAATGCCCTCTCCCCTCATGGTTTGAAGTGAGAATTAAATCAATTATAAAGCACTAATCACCAAATATACAATGTTTAAAAATAAATTGGTATGTGGGCAGCAAAAGAATAAATAGCAGAGGCAGGGTTTAAATTTCTGTTAATATCTGTGTCCCCTGCATATGTAGAGAAGGGTTATCAGTCAGTTATGTTGGCTATTGAAACACTGTGGGGCATGGCTTAGTTATCTTCAATGGGACATACAAACCTAACAAGAAACATGAATCAGAATCAATTTCAGCAGCAAGGGACAGCTACTGTAATAGTAGCTAGTACAATAGTGGCTTAAATAAGATGGATGATTTTTTTATTCATCACATAACAAATAACTGAAGATTGGGAGTCTTAGAACAACTGTAGTAGTTCTATGATATTCTTGGACTCATATTCCTTCCAGCTAATTATTCCATCTCATTCTCATAGATCAAAAAGGCTGATAGAGCTCCAGATGTCACATTGAATTTTACGTGTCAGGAGAGAGAAAGGAGAATGCAAGGGGGGCTAATTTACTCCTTTTTAGGACATTCTAGAAATTTCTCACAACATTTCCACTTATATTTTATTGATAAGAATTTTGTCACTGAACGCACCCAACTTTAAGATAGGCTGGAAATTGTGGTCTTTTAGTTATTTATGTTGCCACGTGAATAAAATTCTGTGATCTATCACCAAAGATTGAGAGAATGGGTGATGAGGTAGATACTGAGCAATCTCTGCCACAGGACGTAACCTCAGTATGGGTCATTTAGTGAAGAGCTGAAACCAAAAAGAATCAGCTAGGAGATCTATGGGAAGACTTCCAATCTGGTGAGCAGAATATGCCATTTTTAAAGTGGGTTTTGTAAGGCAAATCTTTGACATAAAGGGGACACAATGTGAGTTGCCAAAGAGAGCCTCACAGGTACTTAGAGAAGAATAAAGAAAAATGCAAGAATAAGTAAAATTTAGAAACTAAACCATCTTTGGAGTAATGCATTCAAGTCCTTTGGCTGTTTTCTAATTCAGTTATTTATTTTTATCTATCTATCTATATCATCTATCTATTATTTATTTGCTATTGAGCTGTAGAGATTCTATTTATATTTTGGAAATTAACCTTTTATCAGATAGGTAGTTTGCAAATATTTTCTTCCAGTCCATCGGTTGCCTGTGATTCCATTGTTTCCTTTGCTGTGAAGAAGTTTTTTAGTATATTTTGTATATTTTTGCTCTTCTTTACATATCCAAGAAATTATTGCTAAGACTAATGTCAAGTAGTTTTCTCCCTGTATTTCCTTCTAGGAGTTTGTATGGTATAAGAGTCCAATTTCATTCTATTGGGTAAAATATCCAGTTTTCCCAATACCATTTCCTATTGTGTATTCTTGGCACCTTTGTTAAAGATTAATTGATCGTATATGTGCGGGTTGATTCCTGGGATCTCTAATTTTGTCCAATTGGTCTATATCTATTTTTATGCCAGTACCTGTATAAAAAATATGTGAGGAGATGTTCAACATCACTAATCATCAGGCAAATCAAAATCACAATGTGATATGATGTCACACCTGTTAGGACAGCTATTATTAAAAAAAAGGGTAACAAGTTGGTGAGGATGTGGAGAAAAAGGAACCCTTGCACACTGTTGTTGGGAATGTAAGATTGTGTACAGCTATTATGAAAAACAGTATATTCCCTCAAAAATTGACGATAGAACTTCTGTGCCAGGAATCCCACTTCTGATTGTATAACCCAAAGAATTAATATCAGAACTGTGAAGAGATTTCTGCATTCCTATGTTCACTGCAACATAATTCACAGTACCCACAACATAGAAGCAACTCAAATGTCCATCAATGGATGGATAAACAAAAGGCAGTGTAAATACACAATGGAATACTATTCTCCCATAAAATGGAAATGCTACCATTTCCAATTATATGGATGAACTTGGAAGACATTATACTAAGTGAAATGAGTATGTCACAGAAAGACAAATAATCCAAGATTCCTCTTATATGAAGCATCTAAAAAGTTAAACATGTAGAATAGACAATAGAATGGTGGTCACCAGGGAAGGAGAGGGGAATACAGGAAGTTGTTTTTTGTATAAAATTGCAGTTGAGTAGAGATACACTGTACAATATAGTGCTTACAATTAGCAATAAGATATTGTGCACTTGAAATGTTGTTGAGAGTGGATTTTACGCGATGTTCTTTTTAAAAACAAACAAATAACAACAAAGGGGCACAGAGAAAATTAGAGGTAAGGATATGTTTGTTACCTTGATTGTGGTGATGTTAATATGAATGTAAAAAAATATGAATGTAAATATATGTCTAAACTCACCAAATTGTATACACTTGTTATGTACAGATTTTGTTTTACCAATTATCATACTTCAATAAAGCTGGATAAAGAATGTATGTTGATTTTTTTTTATCCTGTAATTTTGGAGTAATGCTTATCATTAACTTATTAACTTGCTTATTAGTCCTAACACCTTGGAATCTTCGAGGTTTTCTATATATGAGGCCATCTCATCTGCAAGCAAAGATAATTTTTCTTCTTCCTTTTGGACTTGGCTACCTTTTATTTCCTTTCCTTGTCTAACTTTTCTAGCTAGGACTTCCAGTACTAAGTTTAATAGTTGTGGCAAGAGTGGATATTCTTGTTTTGCTTCTGGTCTTGGAGGAAAAGTTTTCAGCTTTCCACCATTCAACGTGATTATAACATTTTGACATTGAGTATAATGTTAGCTGAAGGCCTTTATCATGTTCTAGTACATTGCCTCTACATCTAATTTTTGAGAGTTTATTTTTAATTATGAAAGGACATTCAATTTTGTCAATGTACAAAAATCAACTGTGTTTCTGTACATTAACAGTAACTATCTGAGAAAGAAGTCAAGAAAACAATTCTACTTACAATAGTATCAAAAAGAGTAAAATACTTAGGAATAAATTTATCAAAGGAGGTAAAGATCTGTATACTGAAAACCATGATTCTCTCGCCTCAGCCTCTCGAGTAGCTGGGACTACAAGTGCCTGCCACAACGCCTGGCTATTTTTTGCTGCAGTTTGGCCAGGGCCAGGTTTGAACATGCCACCCTCAGTATATGGGGCCAGCGCCCTACCCACTGAGCGTCACCCTGCCTATCCAATTTTTCAAGCACCATTTATTGAATTAGGATTTTTTTCCCCAGTGTATATTGCTGTCTGCTTTTTCAAAGATCAGATGGTTGTATGTGATTGGTTTTATATCTGAGTTTTCTATTCTGTTCCATTGCTCTATGTCTCTATTTTTGTGTCAATACCATGTTGCTTTTGTTGCAATAGTCTTGTGATACAATTTGAAGTCTGGTAATGTGATACCTCCAGATTTGTTCCTTTTATTTAAGATTGCTTTGGTGATTTGAGCTCTTTTCTTGTTCCAAACAAAGTAGAGGATTATTTTTTCTAGATCTGAAAAAAATAATGCTGTTATGTTGATGGGGACTGCATTGAATTTATAATCATTTTGTGTGGTGTGGACATTTTAACAATGTTGGTTCTGCTGATCCATGAGCATAATGTGATTTTCCATTAGTAGCTTCTCCAGTTACTTTTCTTAATGTTTCATACTTATTACTTAATGTTTCATATTTATTTGTTTATTTAGAGACAGCATCTCACTCTGTTGCCCCAGGTAGAGTGCCTTGGTGCATTAGCTCAGAGCAACCTCAAGCTCTTGGGCTCAAGAAATCAATCTTCTTGCCTTAGTCTTCCAAGTAGCTGGGACTACAGATGCCCACCACAATGCCCAGCTAGTTTTTTTTTTTTCCCATTTTTGGTAGATATGTGGTCTCACTCTTGCTAAGGCTGGTCTTAAACTCCTGAGCTCAAAAAATCTACCTCGGCTCGGCGCCTGTAGCTCAAGGAGCTAAGGAGCCAGCCATATACAGAACAGCTGGTGGGTTCAAATCCAGCCCAGGCCTGACAAACAACAATGACAACTACAACCAAAAAATAGTCAGGCATTGTGGCAGGTGCCTGTGGTCTCAGCTACTTGGGAGGCAGAGGCAAGAGAATTGTTTAAGCCCAGGAGTTGGAGGTTGCTGTGAGCTGTGATGCCATGGCACTCTACCCAGGGCAACAGCTTGAGGCTTTGTCTCAAAATAAATAAATAAATAAATAAATAAATAAAATCCACCTGCCTCAGCTACCTAGAGTGCTTGGATTACTGGTGTGAGCCACCACACCTAGGTATTTAATTTTCTTTGTAGCTATTATGAATGGTATTGAGTCTTTGATTTGATTCTCAGCTTGACTGTTTTTGGTCTATAGAAATGCTATTGATTTCTGTACATTGATTTTGTACTCTGAGACTTTGCTGAATTCGTTTATCAATTCCAGAAGTCTCTTGATTGAATCTTAGGAGGTTTCTGAGTATAAGATCATATCATTAACAAAAGCAATAGTTTGCTCTCTTCTTTCCCAATTGGGATACACTTAATTTCTTTCTCTTGCACGATTTCTCTGGCTATGATATTCAGCATTATGTTGAATAGAAGTGGTGGCAGTAAGAACCCTTGTCTTGTTACAATTCTTAGGGGGAATGTTTTCAGCTTTTTCTTACTTAGTATGATGTTGGCTGTAGGTTTGTCTTATATGGCCTTTGTAATTTTGAGACCTGTTCTTTTTATATCTACTTTTTAAAGGGTTTTGTCATAAAAAGTGCTGCATTTTGTCAGATGCTTTTACTGCATTTATTAAGATGATCATATGTTTTTTTATTTTTGCTTTCATTTATGTGGTGAATTCCATTTATCAATTTCTATATGTTGAACCATCCTTACATCCCTGGGATGAAGCCCACCTGGTCACAGTGGATTATTATTTATGTGCTGTTGATTTTGTTTTACTAGTATTTTATTGAGAATTTTTGCATCTATATTCATAAGAGATGTGGTTCTGTAGTTTTCCTTTTTTGAAATGTCCTTTCCTGGCTGTGGTGCCAAGGTGATATTGACTTCATAGAATGATTTGTGGAGGAGTCCTTCCTTCTCAATATTATGGAATAATTTCACCAGTATAGATATCAATTCTTCTGTATACATCTCATAAAATTCGGCTGTGAATCCACCTGGTCTTGGGCTTCCTTTGGTTGGAAGAGTTTTTATTGCTGCTTCAAGCTCACTGCTCATTATCGACTTGGTATGGAATTCTCTTTCTTCCTTATTGAGTCTGGGGAACTTGTATGAATCCAAGAATTTGTTTATTTCCTCTATGTTTTCAAGTGTATGTGCATAGAGCTTTAAATAGTATTCAGAGATGGTATTTTTTATTTTTGCAGTATCAGTTGTAATATCTCCTTTTGATTTCTTTTGTTTGTTTTGTACTATAGCATTTATTTATTTATTATTTCAGGTTAATGTGAGGGTACAAACAACCAGGCCACAATATTTGAGTTTGTTAGGTACAGTCCCTCTTATGGTTGTGTCCTACATCCAAAAGGTGTGCCATACACCTGTACATTGTGCCCAGTAAGTGGAGAGCACTCCAAACCCCCCTGCTTTTCTCTTCCCCCTCCCTCATTTTCCTTCCCCTCAACTTGAATTGAAATGAGTTTTTCTACTCTGCAAGCATGCATTAGATTGTGTACTTTCTTCATATTAGTATTGAGTACATTGGATAATTGCTTTCCCGTTCTTGTGATACTTTACTAAGAATGTGTTTCAATTTCATCCACGTTAATACAAAAGACGTAAAGTCACCATATTTTTTATGACTGAATAGTGTTCCATGGTATACATATACCACGGTTTGTTAATGCATTCTTGAGCTGATGGGCATTTGGGTTGTTTCCACATCTTGGCAATTATAAATCGAGTTGCAATAAACAATCTAGTGCAGATGTCCTTATCATAAAATAATTTTTTTTTTTTTTGGGTAGATGACTAGTAGTGGGATTGTGGGGTTAAATGGAAGGTCTAATTTGAGTTCTTTGAGGATTCTCCATACTTCTTTCCAAAGAAGTCCTTATCATAAAATAATTTTTTTTTTTTTTGGGTAGATGACTAGTAGTGGGATTGTGGGGTTAAATGGAAGGTCTAATTTGAGTTCTTTGAGGATTCTCCATACTTCTTTCCAAAGAAGCTTCTTTCCATAGTTTGCAGTCCCACCAACAGTGTAAAAGTATTCCCTTCTTTCCACATCTATATGAGCATTTGCAACTTTGGGACTTTGTGATATGGCTTAATCTTCCTGGGGTTAGGTGATATTTCACGGTAGTTCTTATCTACATTTCTCTGATGATTAGAGATGATGAGCATTTATTCATGTTTGTTAGCCATTCGTCTGTCTTCCACAGAGAAGGTTCTGCTCATGTCTCTTGCCCCATAATAGATGGAATTGTTTGTTCTTTTTTTTTTTGATCAATTTGAGTTTTCTATAGATCCTAGTGATCAGCCCTTTGTCAGATTCGTAACATGCAAATATCTTGTCCCATTCTGAAGGTTGTCTATTTGCTTTGATTTTTGTGTCCTTAGCTGTGTAGAAGCCTTTCAGTTTAATTAAGTCCCTTTGTTGTTGTTGTTGTTTGTTGGATTTATTCATAACATGAATTTGTCCACGTTGGGGAGAGAAGATGTTTGAGACACATACTGTTTTCCTGCTGGTCACAGGGCTCCTTTGAACCTCCTCCTCCACAGCTGGAAATCCATAGGCCTGGATCAGCAGATGGGCAAATATGCTTCCAGTCCCAGAGCTGTGTATCTCTCAGGCAGCCACGGGAATGGGCACAAACTAGGCAGCGGTGTGGGCCCGGGAGTGCCTGCATGGGAGGACACTGGAGGGAGCCTGAGACACAACAGAATGAGAGTGCAAACTCACCGGAAGCCTTGGGAACTTTTGCTTTGTGTCAACCTGCAGGCTTAAATCTGGGTTCCGAGATCAGCACAGATATGCTGTAGGTACCCAGTAACATTGGAATAGCACTTATCTCTGTGTTGATTTTCTAGAACTGCTGGAATGAGCTACCATAAACTGGGTGGTTCAAAACAACAGAAATGTATTGTCTCACAGTTCCAGAAGGCAGTAGTCTAAAACCAAGACACTCACAAAGCCGTGTTCCCTCTGATGCTTCTCAGGGACAGTCCATCAGTTCATGTTCAACAATTTACGTCCATCCTGCCTCTTCTGGGTTTTGCTACCCAGGAATACCATGGCTTGTGGCATCATAAGCCAGTCTCTGCTTCCATTGTCCCATGGCCATCTTCTTCTGTGCCATCACCTCATCATCCCTCTGTGCCTGACTGGTCCAAATTTCTATCTATTTGTAAGGACAGCAGTCGTACTGGATCAGGGACCACCCTCTGACCTTAACTTGATTACACCTGTAAGAACCCAATTTTCTTTATTTTAAAAAAAATATATATATATTTTTTAATTGCTGGGGATTCATTGAGGGTACAAGAAACCAGGTTTCACTGATTGCATTTGTTAAGTAAAGTCCCTCTTACAATTGTGTCTTGCCCGCAAAAGGTAAGGCACACATCAAGGTCCCACCCTCCTTCCCACTCTCTGCTCTTCCTTTCCCCACCCCTTCCTCCTTCTTTCTCTCTCTGGTCTCCCCTCCCCCACCCCCATTGTGACCTTAAGTGTCATTAATTGTCCTCATATCAAAATTGAGTACATAGGATTCATGCTTCTCCATTCTTGTGATGCTTTACTAAGAATAATGTCTTCCACTTCCACCCAGGTTAATACAAAGGATGTAAAGTCTCCATTTTTTTAATGGCTGAATAGTATTCCATGATGTACATATACCATAGCTTATTAATCCATTCCTGGTTTGGTGGGCATTTAGGCTGTTTTCACATTTTGGTGATTGTAAATTGAGCTGCAATAAACATCTGGTACAAGTGTCCTTATAATAAAAGGATTCTTTCCCTTCTGGGTAGATGCCCAGTAATGGATTGCAGGATCAAATGGGAGGTCTAGCTTGAGTTCTTTGAAGTTTCTCCATACTTCCTTCCAAAAAGGTTGTATTAGTTTGTAGTCCCACCAGCAGTGTAAAAGTGTTCCCTTCTCTCCACATCCACGCCAGCATCTGCAGTTTTGAGATTTTGTGATGCGGGCCCTTCTCACTGGGGTTAGATGGCATCTCAGGGTGGTTTTGATTTGAATTTCTCTAATAAATAGGGATGATGAGCATTTTTCATATGTTTGTAAGCCATACGTCTGTCTTCTTTGTAAAAGGTTCTGTTCATGTCTCTTCCTCGTTGATATATGGGATTGTTGGCTTTTTTCGTGTAGATTAATTTGAGTTCTCTATAGATTCTAGTTATCAAGCTTTTGTCTGATTCAAAATATGCAAATATCCTTTCCCATTGTGTAGGTTGTCTCTTTGCTTTGGTTGTTGTCTCCTTGGCTGTACAGAAGCTTTTCAGTTTAATAAAGTCCCATTTGTTTATTTTTGCTGTTGTTGCAATTGCCATGGCAGTCTTCTTCATGAAGTCTCTCCCCAGGCCAATGTCTTGCAATGATTTTCCTAAGTTTTCTTTGAGGATTTTTATTGTTTTGTGCCTTAAATTTAAGTCCTTTATCCATCTGGAATCAATTTTTGTGAGTGGAGAAAGGTGTGGGTCCAGTTTCAGTCTTTTACATGTGGATATCCAGTTCTTCCAGCACCAGTTATTGAATAGGGAGTCTTTCCCCCAAGGTACGATCTTATTAGGTTTATTGAAGATTAGGTGGTGGTAAGATGTTAGTTTCATTTCCTGGTTTTTTATTCGATTCCAAATGTCTATGTCTCTATTATTGTGCCAGTACCATGCTGTCTTGACCATTATGGCTTTGTAGTACAGCCTAAAATCTGGTATGGTGATGTCCCCCACTTTATTTTTATTACCAAGAACTGCCTTAGCTATACGGGTTTTTTCCTGGTTCCATACAAAATGCAGAATCATTTTTCCAAATCTTGAAAGTATGATGTTGGTATTTTAATAGGAATGGCATTGAATACGTAGATTGCTTTGGGAAGTATAGACATTTTAACAATGTTGATTCTTCTCAGCCATGAGCATGGTATGTTCTTCCATTTGTTAATATCCTCTGCTATTTCCTTTCTGATGATTTCATAATTTTCTCTATAGAGGTCCTTAACCTCCTTTGTTAGGTATATTCCTAGGTATTTCATTTTCTTTGAAGCTATGCTGAAGGGAGTTGTGTTCTGAATTAGCCTCTCATCTTGACTGTTATTGCCGTATACAAAGGCAACTGATTTGTGGGCATTGATTTTATATTTTGAGATATTACTGTATTTTTTGATGACTTCCAAGAGTCTTGTGGTTGAGTCAATGGGATTCTCTAAGTATAAGATCATGTCATCAGCAAAGAGGAAGAGTTTGAACTCCTCTGCTCCTACTTGATTCCCTTTATTTCCTTGTCTTGCCTAATTGTATTGGCTAGAACTTCTAGCATTATGTTGAAAAGTAATGGTGACAGAGGACAACCTTGTCTGGTTCCAGTTCTAAGTGGAAAAGCTTTCAGTTTTACTCCATTCAATAAAATATTAGCTGTGGGTTTGTCATAGATAGCTTCAATCAGTTTAAGAAATGTGCCACTTATGCCTATACTCTTCAGTGTTCTAATTAGAAAAGGATGCTGGATTTTATCGAATGCTTTTTCTGCATCTATTGAGAGGATCATATGGTCTTTATTTTTGCCTCTATTAATGTGGTGTATAACATTTATGGACTTGCATATGTTAAACCAGCCTTGCATCCCTGGGATGAAACCTATTTGATCATGATGTATGACTTTTTTGATGAGAAGCTGTAATCTATTGGCTAGGATTTTTTCGAGAATTCTTGCATCTATATTCGTTAATGAAATTGGTCTGAAATTCTCCTTTTTAGTTAGGTCTTTTCCTGGTTTTGGTATCAGGGTGAAGTTTGCTTCATAGGACATGTTGGGAATGATTCCTTCTTTCTCAATGTTTTGGAATAGTTTCTGCAGTACGGGAATAAGCTCTTCCTTGATAGTTTGATAGAATTCTGGTGTGAAGCCATCTAGACCAAGGCATTTTTTTGTTGGAAGCTTTTTTATTGTTTCTTTAATCACAGTGCATGAAATTGGTCTATTCAGAAGCTCCATTTCTTCCTGGCTAAGCCTAGAGAGAGGGTGTGATTCCAAATATTAATCCATTTCCTTCACATTGTCAAATTTCTGGGCATAGAGTTTCTGGTAGTATTCAGATATGATCTCTTGTATCTTTGTGGGATCAGTTGTTATTTCCCCTTTATCATTTCTGATTGAGGTTACTAGATATTTTACTTTTCTATTTCTAGTTAGTCTGGCCAAAAGTTTATCTATTTTATTTATTTTTTCAAGAAACCAATTCCTTGTTTCATTAATTTTCTGAATGATTCTTTTGTTTTCAAGTTCATTGATCTCTGATTTAATTTTGGAGATTTATTTTCTTCAACTGGCTTTAGGCTTAGATTGTTCTTCTTTTTCCAATTCCATAAAATGGCTTGTAAATTTGTTGATACACTCTCTTTCTGTTTTTCGAATGTAGGCATCTAAAGTGATACATTTTCCTCTCAAAACTGCTTTTGCAGTATCCCACAGGTTTTGGTAGCTTGTGTCCTCATTGTTGTTATGTTCAAGGAAGTTGTGATTTTCTGTTTTATTTCTTCCTGCACCCATCTGTCATTCAACAGAAGATTGTTTAATTTCCATGCCTTTGTGTGGTGTTGAATGTTTTTGTTGGAGTTGAGTTTCACCTTTAGTGCCTTGTGTTCTGAGAAGATACAAGGTAAAATTTCAATTCTTTTGATTCCGTTGAGGTTTCTTTTGTGTCCTAGGATGTGATCAATTTTGGAGAATGTTCCATGGCATGATGAGAAGAATGTATATTCTTTATCTTTGGGATGGAGTGTTCTAAACACATCTATCAAACATAGTTGTTTTAGGGTCTCTTTAAGTCCCTTATATCTTTGTTTAATTTCTGTTTAGAGGATCTGTCCAGCTCTATAAGAGGAGTGTTAAAGTCCTCTGTAATTATGGTATTACAGGATACCATATTGCTCAGACTGAATAAGGTCTGTTTCAAAAATCTGGGAGCATTTAAATTGGGTGCATAAGTATTTAGAATTGAAATGTCTTCTTCTTGTATTTTTCCCTTGACCAATATAAAGTGACTATCTTTGTCTTTTTTGACTTTAGTTGCTTTAAATCCACATGTATCTGAAAATAAAGTTGCAGGTCTTCTTTTCTTCTGAATTCTGTTTGCCTGAAAAATTTTCTTCCAACCCTTAACTCAGAGTTTTAATTTTTCTTTTGAAGGTAGGTATGTTTCTTGCAGACAGCAAATGAATGGCTTGTGTTTTTTAATCCAGTCAGCCAATCTATACCTTTTCAGTGGGGTATTCAAGCCATTAACATTTATTGAGATAATTGATAAGTATCTTAGTGTTCTATTCATCTTATTTTGTGAGAGTCCATTGCTTAGTTTCATCTTTTGCATCAGTGTGGAAGCTAGGTTCTGTCCTTTAATTGCTGAGTTCTTAGTTTGCTACTGATCCATTGTGATCGTCAGTATGTAGAACAGGTTGAAGTATTTCTTGTAGAGCTGGTCATATTGTGGTGAATTTCCTCAATGTTTGCATATCAGTAAATGATTTGATTTATCCATCAATTTTAAAGCTTAACTTAGCAGGATATAGAATTCTGGGCTGTAAATTGTTCTGTTTAAGTAGATTAAAGGTAGATGACCATTGTCTTCTTGCTTGGAAAGTTTCATTAGAGAAGTCTGTAGTCCCCCTGATGGATTTGCCCCCAGAGGTCAACTGTTGCTCACTCCTGGCAGCTTGAAGAATCTTTTCTTTTGTCTTTGACTTTGGACAGGTTAGTGTTGAGGCAACCTGGGGTCCAATATCCCTCTGAAAGGAGTGTGTCAGAATCTTTGGTGATATTTGTGATATTTTCATTTATAATATTCTCTAGTATGGTTTCCATTCCCCTGGGGCATTCTTCTTCCCCTTCTGGGATACCTATCACTTGTATGTTTGAATGCTTCATAAAGTCCCATAATTCTGTCAGTGAACGTTCTTCTTTCTCTCTCTTCTTTTCTGCTTCTTTAACTATTTGAGTTATGTAAAGAGCTTGTCTTCTACCTCTGAGATTCTTTCTTCTGCATGGTCTAATCTGTTGTTGATACATTCTATTGCATATTTAACTTCCCTAATTGACTGCTTCAGTTCCTTCAGCTCTGCTATATCCTTTCTATATTCTTCATATCATTCATCTCTTAATTGATTTTTTTTTGGATTTCCTTTTGGTTATTTTCCACTTTATTGGCAGTTTCTTTTATTGTTTCCATCATTTCCTTCATTGTTTTCATCATGTGTAGTCTAAATTCCCTTTCTCTAATTCCTAACATTTCTTTATTGGTGGAATTCTCTGCAGTAGCTACCTCATGGTCCCTTGGAGGGGTTGCTGTGGACTGGTTCTTCATGTTGCCAGGAGTTTTCTGCTGATTCTTCCTCATGAGTGATTTCTTTTATCTATTTCCTTGCCCTAATTTTCCTTTCACTTCCTCTTGCTCTTTAAGTTCCCGTGCCTGTGGGCCAGGGTTTCAATGAGTCCTTTTGGTACAGGAGCTGAAGGATGAGAACGTTGAAGAGCAAGAAAGGAGAAAAGAAAGAAAAAAAAGGAAAAAAGAGAAAGGAGAGGGGGTGGTTAAAAGGGAATATTGACAAAAAGAAGAGGGGCACAGAAAGAGGGAGACAGAGCAATATAGGTGTACAGTAGGGTCTTTGACTCAACCTTAACCCCCCCAACCTCTGGGGGTGCTGGGTTGGGTGGTTCCCCTGAGGTTAGCAGCTCTTTGCTAGCCTGTTTGGACGCAGTACCCCTCTACCAAGTAGAGAGGAAAGACAAAAATGCTATAAATCAAACCAAAACAAGCAAACAGAAAACTTTAGGGGATGAAATTGGGGAAAAAACCAAATAATAGAAACGCTAGCAAAACTGAAGTTCTAATTGTTGAAAAGAATGGGAAATTATATTTAAACTAGAAAAATGAAGAAATAAAATTAAAAAAAGAAAAATCTATAGGGAAAATATTGAAATTAAAAATCAAAACAATAACAACAACAACAACACCCCCCCCCCAAAAAAATAAAGAACCAAAACAAAGCAGTATATATCTCTTGCTGAATATCGTCTGGGCAACAGGTGATCTTCTGGGGTATGAGATGTTAATCACAATGCTGATACATCTGTATGAGATGAAGACTGGAGGCCTCTGCTGATTTCTCAAACACTGCAGGGTTGAGAGCCTAAAGTGTAGACCATAAATCTCTCCTCAGCCCATGTAAAAAGCACTTTAAACTGTTAAACTTTGTGAAGCAGAAGCTTTCCCAGGAAAGCTTATTGCTTGGATCACACCTGAAGTGGCTATCCACTTAACCAGTGTGCCAAAACCAATCTTGCTTGTGCCCCTGAGGGCTAAGGCTGCAAGGCATCTCAGTCCCCACCTTTAGGCTGCTCAGTCACTAGATTACTAACTCCCACCAGATCCTTGCTCTGCAACCCTGAGGGTGGAAGTTGGTTGGGCATTTCTCCCACAATGGCTCCTCTTAGCCCACGACTGAACACTATTAGCTCTGTCTGCCTCAGTGGCTCAGTCTGAGGCCCTAGACAATGCTTAAAGTCCTCTGCACGCTTGCCCATGTTCTCCCAAGGTAGTTCAACTTAATGCCAAGTCCAAAAAAACCAAAGCAGCTCACAGGTAAGGCCTTTCCAGTTTGCAATCTCTGTACACTGCTGCTGTACTTACAGCTGCTGGTGGGATTAGACTGAATAAACACACGCAACAACTTGCCAGTTTTCCACTGCTTTTGTCCTCCTCCTGGGGTCCAGAAGTCTCTCGCTGACTCCCTGTGTCCTCAAAGGGATGTTTATGGGCAGATTCTGGCAACCAGAGATGTCTGGAGTCTTGTCTCACCACACTTACCATGCCCAGTTGCAAGGAAGCTATTACTCGGCTGACATCTTGAAAAGAAACCTCCATTTGTTTATTTTTATATGAGCTCTGAGATTTAGCTTTGCTTGGTCTTATACTATTATTGGATGGCCATTGTCCTGATCCATGTATAATACAGTTCTGAGTATTTCCTATGGGGAAGGTCTGGTTTTGACAAGTTCTCTCGGAATTTGCTTGACTAAAAAGGTCTTTGTTTCCTTTTCATTTTTGAAACTTAGTTTTGAAAAGTAAAAAATTCTAGACTGGCAGTCGTTATGAAGACTGAGGTTAGGACCCCAATCCCTTCTGGCTTATAAGGACTCAGTTGAGAAATCTGTGGTTAGCCTGATGGGTTTCCCTTGTAAGTTACTTGGTGTTTGCTCTTTATGGTTCTCAGAATTTCCTACTTGTTCACTTTGGCCATTTTTTAATTTATTTTTATTAAACCATAGCTGTGTACATTAGTATGATCATGGGGCACCATAAACTTGGTTCATAGATTGTTTGACACATTTTCATCACATTAGTTAACATAGATTTTGTAGAATTTTCTTAGTTATTTTGCCAAGACCTTTACATTCCAAATTTACTAGGATTCACATATACCCTTGTAAGATGCACCGCAGGTGTAATCCCATTAATCCCCCTCCTTCCCCCTCTTTCCCCCCTCCCTCCCCTCCCTTTCCCCTTTCTCCCTATTCTTAGGTTATAACTGGGTTATAGCTTTCATGTGAAGGTCCTACATTAGTTTCATAATAAGGGTGAGTACATTGGGTACTTTTTCTTCCATTCTTGAGATACTTTACTAAGAAGAATATGTTCCAGCTCCATCCATGTAAACATGAAAGAGGTAAAGTCTCCATCTTTCTTTAGGGCTGCATAATATTCCATGGTGTACATATACCACAATTTATTAATCCATTCATGGATCGATGGGCACTTGGGCTTTTTCCATGACTTAGCAATTATGAATTGGGCTAGAATAAATATTCTGATACAAATATCTTTGTTATGGTGTGATTTTTGGTCTTCTGGGTATATGCCCAGTAGGGGGATTACAGGATTGAATGTCAGATATACTTTTAGATCTCTAAGTGTTCTCCATATCTCTTTCCAAAAGGAATGTATTAATTTGCATTCCCACCAGCAGTGCAAAAGTGTTCCCTTTTCTCCACATCCATGCCAACATCTCTGGTCTTGGGATTTTGTGATATAGGCTAGTCTCACTGGAGTTAGATGATATCTCAAAGTAGTTTTGATTTGCATTTCTCTGATGATTAAAGATGATGAGCATTTTTTCATATGTCTGAAGGCCGTGCGCCTGTCTTCTTCAGAGAAGTTTCTCTTCAAGTCCCTTGCCCAGCCTGCAATGGGATCCCTTGTTCTTTTCTTGCTAATGCGTTTGAGTTCTCTGTGGATTCTGGTTATTAAACCTTTGTCAGAGGCATAACCTGCAAATATCTTCTCCCATTCTGAGGGCTGTTTGCTTGCTTTACTTACTGTGTTCTTGGCTGTGCAGAAGCTTTTTAGTTTGATGAAGTCGCAATAGTGTATTTTTGAAGCAGATTCAATTGCCCGGGGGGTCCTTCTCATAAAAAACTCGCCCAATCCAATTTTTTCAAGGATTTTCCCTACAATCTCTTCTAGTATTTTTATAGTTTCATGTCTTAGGTTTAAATCTTTAATCCAGTGACAGTTTATCTTGGTTAATGGTGAGAGGTGTGGGTCCAGTTTCAGTCTTCTACAGGTTGCCAGCCAGCTCACCCAGCACCATTTGTTAAATAGGGAATCTTTTCCCCACTGAATGTTTTTAATTGGCTTGTCAAAGATTAAATAATGGTAAGTAGCTGGATTCATCTCTTGGTTCTCAATTCTGTTCCAGACATCTACCTCTCTGTTTTTGTGCCAGTACCATGCTGTTTTGATCACTATCGATTTATAGTATAGTCTGAGGTCTGGTAGCGTGATTCCTCCTGCTTTGTTTTTATTTTTGAGTAATATCTTGGCTATTCGAGGTTTTTTCTGATTTCATATAAAATGAAGTATTATTTTTTCAAGATCTTTAAAGTATGACAGTGGAGCTTTAATGGGGATTGCGTTGAAATTATATATTGCTTTGGGTAGTATGGACATTTTAACAATGTTGATTCTTCCCAACAATGAACATGGTATATTTTTCCATTTGTTAACATTCTCAGCTATCTCTTTTCTTAGAGTTTCATAGTTTTCTTTATATAGATCTTTCATGTCCTTTGTTAGATAAACTCCCAAGTATTTCATCTTCTTTGGCACTACAGTGAATGGGATAGAGTCCTTAATTGTTTTTTCAACTTGACTATTTTTGGTATATAGAAAGGCTACCGATTTACGAATGTTGATTTTGTAACCTGAGACACTGCTGTATTCCTTGATCACTTCTAAGAGTTTTGTAGTAGAGTCCCTAGTATTTTCCAGATATACAATCATATCATATGCAAAGAGCGAAAGTTTGATCTCTTCTGACCCTATGTGGATACCCTTGATCACCTTTTCTTCCCTCATTGTGGTGGCTAAAACTTCCATTACAATGTTAAAGAGCAATGGAGACAATGGGCAGCCTTGTCTGGTTCCAGATCTAAGTGGAAATGATTCCAATTATACTCCATTCAATATGATATTGGCTGTGGGTTTGCTGTAGATGGCCTCTATCATTTTAAGAAATGTCCCTTCTATACCAATTTTCTTAAGTGTTCTGATCATGAAGGGATGTTGGATGTTATCAAAAGCTTTTTCTGCATTTATTGAGCGAATCATATGGTCTTTGTTTTTTAATTTGTTTATGTGCTGGATTACATTTATAGATTTACGTATATTGAACCAGCCTTGAGACCCTGGGATAAAACTGACTTGGTCATGATGTATGATTTGTTTGATATGTTGCTGGATTCTGTTTGTTAGAATCTTGTTGAATATTTTTGCATCTATATTCATTAGTGATATTGGTCTATAATTTTCTTTTCTTGTTGGGTCTTTTCCTGGTTTGGGAATCAGGGTGATGTTTGCTTCATAGAATGTGTTGGGTAGTCTTCCTTCTTTTTCTACCTTTTGGAACAGGTTGAGTAGTATAGGTACTAATTCCTCTTTAAAGGTTTGGTAGAATTCTGATGTGAAACCATCTGGTCCCGGGCTTTTCTTTTTTGGGGAGATTTTGTATGGTTGATGATATTTCTGAACTTGATATAGGCCTGTTCAACATTTTCACTTGTTTTTGATTAAGTCTTGGAAGGTGATGTGCTTCCAAGTAACGGTCGATTTCCTTCAGATTTTCGTATTTCTGAGAGTAAAGTTTCTTGTAATATTCATTTAGGATTTTTTGGATTTCTGAAGAGTCTGTTGTTATTTCATCTTTGTTATTTCTGATTGATGAGATTAGAGATTTTACTCTTTTTTTCCTGATTAGGTTGGACAAAGGTTTATCTATTTTGTTGACCTTTTCAAAAAACCAGCCTTTTGATTTATTGATCTGTTGTATTATTCTTTTGTTTTCAATTTCATTTAGTTCTGCTCTGATTTTGGTTATTTCTTTTCTTTTACTGGATTTCGGGTTGGAGTGTTCTTCCATTTCCAGTCTCTTGAGATGTCCCATTAAGTTGCTTACTTCCTCTCTTTCCATTTTCCTGAGGAAGGCTTGCAGTGCTACCAATATCCCTCTTAGAACTGCCTTTGCAGTGTCCCGGAGGTTCTGATAGTTCGTGTCTTCATTGTCGTTTTGTTCCAGAAATTTGGCAATTTCCTTCTTGATCTCATCTCTGACCCAGCTATCATTCAGCATAAGGTTATTTAACTTCCATGTTTTTGTATGTGTATGCAGATTCCTGTAGTTACTCATCTCAAGTTTTATCCATGATGGTCTAAGGAAATGCATGGAGTAATTTCTATTCCTTTAAATTTGCTGAGGTTAGACTTCTGACCTAAGATGTGATCGATTCTGGAGTAAGTTCCGTGGGCTGATGAGAAGTATGTGTATTCAGTTTTGTTGGGATGAAATGTTCTGTAGATGTCTGTAAATCTAAATGCTGGGTGGTTAGATTTAAATCTAGAATTTCTTTACTCAGCTTTTTGTTGGAGGATCGATCCATCACTGCCAAAGGAGTGTTAAAATCTCCGACTATTATAGAGTTGGAGGAAATTAAGTTGCTCATGTCTGTTAGAGTTTCTCTTATAAATTGAGGTGCATTCTGGTTGGGTGCATAGATATTAATAATTGAAATCTCATCATATTGAGTCTTACCCTTAACGAATATGAAGTGACCATTTCTGTCCTTCCTTACTTTTGTTGGTGTAAAGCCTCTTGTGTCTGCAAATAAAATTGCAACTCCTGCTTTTTTCTGGTTACCATTTGCCTGAAATATGGATGACCATCCTTTCACCCTGAGTCTGTATTTGTCTTTTAATTTAAGATGTGACTCTTGTATGCAACAAATGTCTGGCCTGAGTTTTTGTATCCAGTCAGCTAACCTATGTCTCTTTAGAGGTAGTTTAAGCCATTCACATTAATGGAGAGTAATGGTAAGTTTTGTGAAATTTGGGGTGTTGAGTTTTTTGAAAGTCCAGTGGGCATTTTTAATCCTTTTGCCATTGTGGAAGTTGGAGTTTGATCAGAAGTTTCTGAGTGAGTTTACTTTTGCAGTAGAGGGTTGGGTTGGTTATTATGGAGGATAGGTCTGAGAATATCCTGAACAGCTGGTTTGGTTATGGCAAATTTCTTTCTCATATGTATGTCATTAAAGTATTTAATTTCTCCACCGTAAATGAAACTCAGTTTAGCTGGGTACAAGATCCGGGGTTGAAGGTTATTTTCCTTTAGGAAATTAAACATTGATGACCACCCTCTTCTGGCTTGAAAAGTTTCAGCAGAGAGATCTGCAGTCATTCTAATGTTCTTCCCTTTGAAGGTAATAGATTTCTTTCTCCTAGCCGCTTTGAGAATTTTCTCCTTCATATTAACTTTAGTGAAGTTAATTATGATATGCCTGGGGGATGTCTTATTGGCGTTGAGTCGTGCTGGGGTTCTGAAGTTATCTGCTATCTGAGTTTCAGGTTCTCTAGGCATGTCTGGAAAATTCTCTTTCATAATTTCATGCAGAAGGGCCTCTGCGCCCAGTGAGGTCACTTCATCTGTTTCAGGAATTCCTATGAGACGGATATTTGCCTTCTTCGAGTTATCCCAGAGCTCTCTGAGTGAGTGATCCATTTTTGCTCTCCATTTCTCTTCCTCTTTGAGAGTTTGGGAGTGTTCAAAGGCTTTATCTTCGATGTCGGAGTTCCTTTTTTCTGCTTGGTCCATTCTGTTGCTAAGGGATTCTACTGTATTTTTCATATCTTTGAGGGCTGCAAATTCTTGTTTCAGTGTGTCTAAGTCTTTTGTGGTTTTGTCTTTAAATTCGTTAGATTCTTGAGACAGCTTTTGAATTTCTCCACGAATTCCTAATTCCATTTTGTTAATCTTGTTTGCCATCCAAATTCTGAATTCTATTTCTGACATCTCAGCCAGTTGTTTGTGAATGGGATCTTCAATTACGTCTGCCGTATCTTTCCTTGGGTGGGTTGATCTATTCTGGTTATTCATGTTACCAGAGTTTTTCCGCTGATTCCGCCCCATGATTGTTTTACTCCCTTTGATTTTCCTCTGGTGTTTTGTCGAGGACCCGTAAAGTGCTGTGGCCTGAGAAACTGGTGCCTGTTTGGTGTAGAGGGGCTAAGTGGTTCTGACTTGTTTTCAGCTGGTTTCTATGTGACCCTAGTGAAACAGTTACTCTGGGTTGAAGTCTCAGCTGTGGAGAAATACCAGCAATTAAGTCACCCCACCCACCACAGGCAACAAATGGAAAAGGAAAATCAAACCTTCCTACAACCACACACCCAGGACACCACCTGGATAGTCCCCAGGTGAGTGACTCAGTTCAAAAGGTCCAAGTCAATTGTCTCAGTCAGCAGCTGCCTCGGGTGGGAGAGTTCAAGAGGTCCCTGGGAACTGGAACACAGGGGTCTGGTGACTGCTCTAAAATGGCTTGCTCCAGTGCTGCATGGAGTCAGGAAGAGCGACCAGTAAATAGATCTGTCTAGGAAGATTGATGCCTCCTTTCCCACCTTGCAGCTCTGTCACACCCAGTCACTGCTAGCCCCACAGGGCTGTGACCCAGTCAGTTGTCTGCAGTAAGCAGATACTCCAGTGGTTTGCACCTGCCTAAGTCACAGGGTAGTCTGTGTCTGCTCGACTAGGCCACTATTCTCTGTCTGTATCCAGCAGGGAGTGGTGTGGCCTGTCAACCTTGGGCACTTGATGGAGGCTGGAGTTGTTCATTCAGTTCCAGCCCCACCCTTAGTTTATGTTACTCGGTGAAGGGAACAACCCTGTGGGAGTTTGTTTCTGACGTTGCCAGATTCCTCTGCAGAGGAGAGGCTGATTTGAGTTCCTAGAACCTGTGCCTCAGGCCCTGTCTTTAGTCCTGTGGGTATGTATTCGCAGCACGATCTGTTGTTGGCTGTAGCCGCTTGGCTTCCTTTGTCTATAGGCTGGTGTTCCCCTAAGGGCCAGGTGCGTCTTTGGCTCAGTAGAGCAGTTCTCTGGATCAGCCCCACCCTAGGAGTTTCCCGGTTCTGTGGGTGTGTTTTCTAGTCCCCGTGTTCCACCCAGGTCAGTACCATCTCAGAAAACCCCTTTACTCACGGGGCCTGTGTTTCAGTCCCAGGTCTGTTCCATGGTGGTTGCCATCTGAGAAGATGCTCAGCCTCATCTGGTTGCCCAGGAAGACAGGAGGAGAGGCTATGGGATATCTGAGGGTGGGCCTTTTTATTGCTGAATACGGCTGTTGCTCTGCACCTCGGGGCACCACCGCTCCAGTGTAATTCCCTCTCAGCCGACCGTTGTCTTCTCGCTCCTTTGCTACAGAGTCAGCACTGGCCAGCTGCAGTCCAGGTCCTGTCTACACCTCTCTAGAATTCACCCAAGAATCTGGACTCCTGAGGGGGCTGGTCTCCAGATCACAGAGTGAAAGTGGAGGGGGGTGTTAGGAGCCCAGGGTTACAGGTCGTAACACCAAGCTCATTGAGACCAAATGAACAAATAAACAGATACAAAGGTTACCAGGCACATGGGCCCATAGATACAGAGACAGATGGAAACACATAAACATACAAGCAATAGCCACGACAACAGCAATATAAGAACAACTGCAATAAAAATAGTGATAATCATAAAATAATTGAAAGAAAGGAAAGAAAAGAGAGAAAAAAGTGGTGTTAGAAGAGTGTTAAGTGAGAAGAAAGAAGAAATTAAAATTAGAAGACATAGAAATAAAAAAACTATATAAAATGTAATAATAAAAAATTATCGAAATCTCCTCTAAGAAAATGGTGAGGAAAAATCAGAGAAAAAGAAAACAACAGCAAAAAAAACCCCAAAAAAACCACGAAAACCAAAACCAAAACAAAACAAAAAAAAGGCACCAACTGCAAAAATATTCTTGTGGTAGAAATATACCTATAAATATCTATATGTCTGCTGTAGGGATCAACTTTTGTAGGAATATATTCATACTGCAATATACTTTCTGGACACCAGGTGGCGCTGTGAGTGGTTTTGAGGCTTATACCTGGTTTACAGTTTATACCGTTACCATGGTAACCACCTTCCATGGCCGATCACCATTTTGGAGTTTCAGTAAAAGTTTGTCGCCTAAGAATTGTGCATCCTCAGCTGTTCTTTTCTGGACAGCACTTGCGACCGACCTTCCCACTCAGTGCAGGTGTCTACGCTTCCTAAGTCCCTCCACTCTGTTCCCAGGTTCCCCCGCAAACTGGCGACTGCAATCGGCCATAAGGGGAGTGGTGTTGATTTCACGCGGTATCTCCTGTAGCTGGTTCCTGGGGCTTCAGCAGCCAAAGCCAGTCCGCGGCTTCAGTAGCTTCGCGGCTCCAGAAGCCAAAGCCGGGTCCTAGGCTTCAAGCCGTGGTTGGAGCGCTCAGGGGATTTATTCTGAGTTTTATGCTTCAGAGTTTTGGATGGGCGTCCGCCAGTTCACTGCGCAGCCTGAACCACCAGCCCCCTCCAACACCTGGGGGAAAGGTGCCCGCCCTCTTGGGTAGTTCAAAATGTCTGTTTCCCAGGCAGGATCCCTTCCCTTCAATTGTCCAACAGTTTGCCCAGCTCCCTGTGATTTTGAGTGGCTCTCCTTTCGGATGCCTCCCTCAGTTCAGGATTAATTACTTGTCAATTGGATTTTGTCAGCATTTACAAGCTGCTATCCTCCATAGGGGAGGGGCCTGCTGGCCGGCACGGCCGAGCAGGGAAGAATCTCTACAACAGAGTCTGTGATTTTAAATTACCCCTCATATATAGCAAACCGCCAGTTCACTGGGCGTCTCCAGCTGTCTGTCCACTCCAATAATCCACACACAGGGAAGGTCCAGACCACCTTTCCTCTTACGGGTGGCTTGGGAGAGGTGGGCTACACGTCTGTCCTGTCCGCCATCATCGACTTTGGCCATTTTGATGGCTATGTGTCTTGAAGTTTTCCTCAGTGCAGTAAGTCTCTGATGTGTTCATTGAGTTTCCTATATTTGGATCTCTAAATCTCTAGCAAGACCAGGGAAGTTTTCCTTAATTATTCCTTCAAATAGATTTTTAGCCCTTGTGCATTTTCATCTTTGTGCTCAGGGATACCTGTGATTCTTATATTTGGTCTTTCTGTATGATCCAATAATTCTCATAGGTGTGGTTCATTTCTCCTAATTCTTTGTTCATTATTTTTGACCGATTGAATTAATTCCAAAGAGTTGCATTCAAGTTCTGATATTCTCTCTTCAGCCTGGTCTAGTCTATTCTTAAAATGTTTCACTGTGTTTTATATTTTGTCAAATGAATTTTTCCTTTACAGAAATTGTATTTGTTTTTTTCTAAATATTTCTATATTTTTGGTGAATTTTTCATTCATTTCCTGAATAGTCTTTTTAGTGTCTTTACAATGGTTTTCCTTTTTTTCCTTAAATTTATTGAGTTTTATTACTCCATATTTGGAATTCTTTGTCTGTAATTTCAATATTATCATTTGGCTGGTATTTATTCTGGAGAATTGCTCTTTTGGGTTTTTTCTGATTTTTCATAGTTACAAAGTTCTTTCAGTGATTCCTTCTCATCTGGAGTAGCTTATTTCCGGATTTCCTTTAATTTAGATGAGGCTTTCCCTCCCTTCACCTCACTCATATGGATGTATTTGTAGCATATATTGGGTAAGAACATTTGGGTTTGTGGATTATTTGATAGTGATCTATGCTATGAGCAGAAGCCTTCTTTATACAAGTAGATATCATTAGTGTGGTTACTAGTTGTTTGTATGTCATAGCAGTGGTAGGCTATGTGTGTGGGCAGATTCTCACTTTGATGAGATAGGATATAGATATTTGAAATACTTTCTCTTTTCCCAGCCCTGTGTACCTCTCAGCCATGTGAATTATATTGGCATGCCAAGTTTAATCACTGAGATGATAGGCAGTGCTTGTGGATGAGAATTAATCTCACCCTGTAAGGTTGAGTCAGTAAATGCTCTGTAAAGGACTGGGCATAAGGGGAGCAAGCTGTGGTCCTGTTTTTGAGACCTGTGACCAGTTTAGCCTCTCATGTGGAGCATTAAAAAATTCCTGGTGGTGGATGGGGCCCTGGGACTTCTGAGTGAATCCTTTGCCACAGTGGAGGTATGTGGGGGAGTGAGGCTGGGTGGGGCAGGGTTGGGTGAGCTTGCTTTCAGACTCCACAACACCTGGGTTGGTAGCTGTTAAGACAAGATTAGAAGGTCTGCTCCCAGCTACTGGAGAAAGCTTCTAGAGAGGGTCTGAAGTTGTTCTGCTTAACCAGAAAGTCTGCTTGTAGAAAGGGGACCATCTTAAATTCACAATCTTGGTATCTTGGTCTCAAACCTCCCCCCAGTCTGCTTGCCTGACTCACTGGCGTGTAACTTTGAGCAACCCTAGTGCATAGAAAGCTCCCTAATTGGGTACCTGGGACCCAGTATAGTCTCCCAAGGTACAGGGTGTGGGG
Organism: Nycticebus coucang; assembly: GCF_027406575.1. Lineage (NCBI taxonomy): Eukaryota > Metazoa > Chordata > Mammalia > Primates > Lorisidae > Nycticebus > Nycticebus coucang. The sequence continues at coordinate 159,016,930 of NC_069804.1, read as the reverse complement.
CCACACATTTTGTGAAAATCTTAGCCTGCAGTGTCCTCCTACCAGAGAGGGATTGCCACTCAGCAGATTCTCTACTCAAACTTCTTTGCTGGATGAAACGGGTGAGGGAGGTGTTTCAGCTCCTCATCATCCTCAATAAGGTCATCTCTTGGTTCCTATCACACTTGAGGGCAGGCTCTACCTTGCTGGCAGATTCACCCCACTCTAATAGGGTGATGTCCCTTACAGGATGAGAGCTCTTCCAGCTTTCATTTTCTTGGAATCCCAAAGCTTTCTTTCATTAGCTCTGTTCACATGGGCCTCTTCTCTACCTGAGTATAGCTCCCAGGCCTCTGCCCTGTGTCCCCAGTAGTGCACTTGAGTCTGGGGGGCATGGGGTCTGGCCAATTTGTCTGACTCATTAGTATGTGACTGCAAAATGTTGGTAGGCAGGTAGCTCCCAAATTGAGCACCCTGGATACACTACGGGCCCAAGTGGAAAGACATTGGACCTTTATCTCTGTGGGAACCTCAGGCTGCAGCATGTTTCCCCTGGGGACGGGGGGTAGAAGTGGCTGCTTACCAAATTCTCAGTTCAAATTATACATTGCAGTGGTTGGGAAAGGAGTGGGGGAAAAGGCCTCTGAATGGAAGAAAGCCAGATCTCTGGCCTCTTGTGAAACTCTCTTTGGAAGGAAGATGCCCCACATTCTGAATCATGAAAGTTCTCCCAACTATACCATGCCTGGGCTAATGGGGGTGGAAAAGCTTCCAAGTAACTTTGTAGTACACTGAACTATGAAGGCTTGTGGAAGGGAAAGAGGGGATGTCCCCTTACCCTTTTGCTAGGCTCTGAGCTTTCCTGGGTTTTATTCCAATCATATCGTTTTTCTTTTATCTTCTTCCTCCACTGCTTTGCAACTTTCCTCCATGGGGCCCTGGCAGGCTCTGGCACCTCTATTATGATCTAAACATGCTCTGCATCTCTTCTCCCCACTCCTTGATCTGAAATACATTCGTCCCACCAGGTCAGTCCACCAAGACATGTCTCTAGTTAGTCATCTTGTCTCTACCACACTTTCGAATGGAATTCAAGATGGGTCCAACTCCCCAGTAGTTGATTCACTGATTCTTTCTTTAGTGCTGACAGAGTTTTTATTTCATTCTTCTCTAAAGTTTAAAATCATTTGGGGGTTTCTGATGAGGACTCATCTTACTTCTTTCCATATTTCAAACACCTCACAGCTCTGGTAGTTCAGTTTGAGGGGTGCTTCAGATCTGGGTTTTCTTTTTTGTTGTTGTTGTTGTTTGTTTTTTTGAGACAGAGTCTCACTTTGTCACATTTGGCAGAGTGCCACGGCATCATAGCTCACAGCAACCCCAAAATCTTGGGCTCAAGCTATTCTCTAGCCTCACCCTCCCAAGTAGATAGGACTACAGGCACCTGTCACAACAGCTGGCTAATTTTAGAGATGAGGTCGTGCTCTTTCTCAGGCTAGTCTCAAAACTGTGGGCTCAGGCAATCCATCCATTTCGACCTCCCAGAGTGCTAGAATTACAGGCATGAGCAACCTTGCCCAGCCCTCAGATGGATTATTGCGATGGGCTCCTTCCTCTGTACATTGCCATTTTCCAGGGTCAGGGGCTACTACCTATCTCAAGCAATCTTGAGTATGAAAAAGAAAGCTGGAGGTATTGCACTTTCTGATTTCAAATAACATTGCAAATCTTTAGTAGTCAAAAGATAGTATCATACTGGCATAAAAACAAACTCATAGAATTTCATTGGTACAAGCTCAGTTTTATTCAATTAGCTAATTTTAAATACAGGAGCTATAACTACATAATGGGTAATGAATAGTGTCTCTTCAATAAATGGTGTCAGAAAAACTGAATATTCACATGCAAAAAAAATGATTTTTTTTCTTTTTACCATACACAAACATTAATTGAAAATTAATTAAAGACTTAGAAGATTTGAAATCATGAAGTGCCTAAAAGAAAATATAGAGGAAAATCTCCTTGACATTGGTTTTGGCCATGATATTTTAGATTTGACACCAGAAGCCCAAACAGAAAAATAAAAATAACTAAATGTGACTACATCAAACTAGTTTTTGCACAGAAAAAAATTCAACAAAATCACAAAGCAACCGACAAAATGGTAGAAAATGTTAGTAAGTCATACATACAATAAGGTATTAATATTCAAAATGTATAAGGAACTGATATAACTCAATAGCAATGAAGCAGTAACCAAAAGAAAGGACAAAGACCTTGAATAGACATTTTTCCAAAGAAGATACATAAATGATCAACAGGCATTTGAAATGACACTAAAAATCACTAATTGTTAGGGTAATGCAATTCATAACTACAATATGGTATCGGCCCATAACTACTAAGAAGGCTACTATGAAAACATCAAAAGATAACAAGTATTGGCAGGGATATGGAGAAAAGGGAACACTAGTGCACTGGTGGTGTGGATATAAATTGGTACAGCTATTATGGAAATCAGTATGGAGTTTCCTTAAAATATAATAACAGGCCAGGTGTGGTGGCTCTTGCCTGTAATGCTAGTACTTTGGTGGGCTGAGGTAGGAAGATGGCTTCAGGTCAGATGTTCAAGACTAATTTTGGGCAACATAGAAATTATCTCTACAGAAAAAAAATTAGCCTGGCATTCTGTATGTTGAGGGGGGAGGATTGCTTGAGTTTGAGGCTATAGTGAACTATGATCAGAGCACTGGAATGCAAAGCAAGAGTCTACCTCAGGGGTCCTCAAACTGCGGCCCACGGGCCACATGAGGCAGTGTGATTGTATTTGTTCCCGTTTTGTTTTTTTTACTTCAAAATAAGATATGTGCAGTGTGCATAGGAATTTGTTCATAGTTTTTTTTTTTTTTTAAACTATAGTCCCGCTCTCCAATGGTCTGAGGGACAGTTGAACTGGGCCTCTGTTTAAAAAGTCTGAGGACACCTTCGAGTCTACCTCAAAAAAGCAAAAGCAAAATAGAACTACCATATGATCCAGTAAACCCACCACTGGGTAAGGAAATAAACTAGTTATCTGAAGAAATATTTCCACACTCATACTCATTGCACTATTATTCATAATAGCTAAGTGTTCATCAATCTATTTATAGATCTATACACACATGTACACATATAATTAAAGGGAATATTATTCATCCTTAACACAGAAGAAAATGCTGCCATTTGTGACAACATAGATGAACCTGAAGGACATTATGCTAAATGAACTAAGCCGACACAGAAAGACAAATACTGCAAGATCTCACTTATATGTGCAGTCTAAAAAGTAATCCAAATGATTGGGCGGTGCCTGTGGCTCAAAGGAGTGGGACGCTAGCCCCATGTACTGGAGGTGGCGGGTTCAATCCTGGCCCCGGCCAAAAACTGCAAAAAAAAAAAAAAGTAATCCAAATAATAGCAAGGGAAAGTAGAATGTTGGTATCAGGCACAGGAGTAGAGGGAAAGAGAAAATGTTGGTCAAGAGTGCAAACCTACTTATAAAACAAATAACTTCTGGGCATCTAATGTACATCATGGTAACTATAATTAATAATATTGATTGTATGCTTGAAATTTGCTGAGATGGTAGATCTCAAGTGCTCTCGCCACACACAAAAAAAGTAACTGTAAGTTGATAGATATATTAATTAGCTTGATGTGGTATGCATTCATAATATATACATATATCAAAAAATCATGTTGTATACTTCAATATATATAATTTTTATTTGTCAGTCATAAGTCAATAAACCTGGGTGGGGAAAAGACATGTAAAAAAATAAAGTCTTATTTCCTTTAAAAAAGAAAGTAAACTACCTTAGTCATCTGAGGCTGCTATAAAAAATACCATAAACTGGGTGGCTTAAACAGCAGAAATTTATTTCTCTCAGTTCTGGAGGTTAGAAGTCCAAGATCCAAACACTGGACTGATTAGGTTATGATGAAGGCCTTCTTACTGTTAATGTCTTCATGTGGCCTTTCCTTGGCCAATAAACACATAGGGAGCAATATTTCCTATCTCATTCTTTTTACAAGGGTGTTAATCCCATCATGGAGCCCCACCCTCATGACCTCACCCAAACCTAATTACCTCCCTAAACTCCACCTCCAAATCCACTCAAATTGCAGATTAGGGCTTTAACATATGAATTGGTCAGGAACACAATTAGTCCTTAGCATTCTATGCTAGTAAACCTATCAAGTTGTGACCACAAGGAAGGTTCAGCAGCAGATAGAAGGGCCCCAGTCACAGTTTGCCATTTCAGGGATAGCATGATAATCCCTGGGTGGTGGTGATGGTGAAGGACATTGACCAAGTTCTGAGCCTTAGAGGGAGTGGGCTCCTAAGCAGGTGTCTAAGGCAGAGATACAGATCTAGAACTGGGATGCAAAGTTAAAGGAGAACAGAAACAAGATAGACTGGTTGCTGAGTCCCTGAGGAGAACCATGATGCAGGGGTTCCAACATTTTGAATTTTACATATGTGTAACATATATTTTTAACAGGAAGCTTGCTAACTTTTCATACTGCTTAGTAAAGATAAACAGAATAAAATAATACAAAATAACCAACTATCTACAGCATGTTAACTCTTATTATTTCATTTATTAAGACTATTAAGCCGGGCATTGTGCTGGGTGCCTGTAGTCCCAGCTACTTGGGAGGCTGAGTCAAGAGAATAGACTAACCCCAAGAGCTGGAGGTTGCTGTGAGCTGTGATGCCATAGCACTCTACCGAGGGCAACAAAGTGAAATGCTGCCCCTAAAAACAAACAAACAAACAACAACAACAACAACAACAAAAACTATTTAAAAAATCAAGGGTGGAGATAGTTAGAAAAAAAAAAGCTACTTTTGAAACTTTTTTCTTACAGGCAATTTTCTCTGGCATATACTGAACAAGGATTGCATTTTCCCAAAGAATAAAGAAGATAAGCAGTACAAAATAAATGAAGACTATTTTAAGGCAAAAATCAAGAAACAAATTAGGAGCAAAGAATAATCCTTAATCAAAATTCAAAATATATAAAATTCAAAAGAAAGGACAATTTAAAAAGCTCCCTCTTACCCTATCCCTTTATCACCCAGTTTCCCTTCCTGGAGGCAGTTGTTGTGCCCAGATCTCGAAATCCCCCACAAAGACCACCAGGGAGCCAAGTCCGATGCAAAAGCAAAAGGGCCTTTTATTGCAAGTTCGAACTTGGGCTCCCGGGGACTCCGTTGCAATGGACCTGAGCCATGAGCCCCAAGCTCTGTAACAGGGGTGTTTTTATAGTATAGCACAGCAAAGTAGGTATATACAAGTTAAACAAAGGGACCGCTTCTGGATTGGCAGCCACTGGTCCTGCCATATGGCCCACTCCAGAAGGCAGTTTCTGATTGGATGCCAATGACTCAAGGTGGAAAACCAGCGATTCACGGTGACTCATCAGTTTTGAACAAAATGGCTGACAGAAGCCAAAATGGCTGAACCCTTAAGATGGCATAGGTCTGGTTCTCTCATAGTCACCATTGTTTGTTCCTTGGACATCCTTTTAGAGATGCTCCATGTAGAAACAAGCAAATATATGCATGTATAGCATTTGTGTTTGTATGTAGAATTCTGTTCACACCATTTTTTTTTAAAAAGGGTATGAGCATCCTAATTATTTTTACAGCTGCATAGTAGTCCGTTGTATAAGGTACCAAGTTTGTTCAAACAGTCACTTATTAATAGGCATTTTAATTATTTCTAACCTTTTGCTATTGCAAATAGTGCTACAGTGAATTTCCTTAGAATACTAAGATTGAATTACATTATGAATAGTTCATTACTTTACCTTTATTTCTTTTCATTTTAACATAAACTGGCAAAAACTTTGCTAGCACAATTTTACATACTGGCTCTTGGGAAACACTTTTTTATAGTTCTCCACATTCTGGAAGTCATCTGGGCTTGTAAAATGGGCTATTGTTTTCAACTGTCAAGCATCTCCTTGATAAAAAAGTGGAATCCAGGGTGGCACCTGTGGCTCAGTGAGTAGGGCACCAGCCCCATATACCAAGGGTGGCAGGTTCAAACCCAGCCCCAGCCAAACTGCAACAAAAAAAAGTAGCTGAGTATTGTGGTGGGCACCTGTAGTCCCAGCTACTCGGGAGCCTGAGGCAAGTGAATTGTCTAAGCCAAGGACCTGGAGGTTGCTGTGAACTGTGATGCTACAGCACTCTACCGCGGGTGACAAAGTGAAACTCTGTCTCTTAAAAAAAAAAAAAAGTGGAATTCATTCAAAAAAATATGGGCTTACCTCAGAAGGTAGGATCTGAATTTCTGTTTCCTATTTGCTTTTATTTTCACACTGTTTTTCCCCTTGTTGAACATTTTCTTATATAATTTTTTGTATTGTTATTTCTAACCTCCCACCCTCAAGACATACAAATATTTGATATGTTTAGACATGGACTAATTAAAGAGGACAGAGGTAGCAACAAAAAGAAAAAACTTAAAATACTACTCAGGCGGGCATTTTGGTGAATCTGTCACAAGAAGAAAAGACCATGTTCAGGTGCTGGCATTTATTAGGTATGTCTTTGTACATTTCAGCTTCACCTGCATGCTATTCCAGTTATCATTATGGTGATCAACTGTGTGGGTTCCAACATAGTCTATGCAGGGCAACCTGACCTTATGCCTTCATTGTATGCCTCTCAATTCCTGGGATAGGATTTATCAGTGAGCACTATTATAAGACCACACCTAATGTTTATATATGTATAACCTGGACTCCTGAAGGACTGGGTGGATTGGTGAAACTTTGTCCATTGGCAGATAGACAATGGTGTCTAAAGTCATTCCTTTTGTTTCCACTCATGGATGAGATTGGGTTTATACCACTTCTTAAATTTGATGAGATTAAGCAATCAGCCTTATTCAACTGTGGTTAGCTGAATAACACATTCTTGTTGACTTTCCCCCTTTCCTTGATTCATTACGCATGAAATGAATCAAATCCAGACTCTGCCTCAAATCCAGATTATGATATAAGACTTTGCGAGCAAAGCATGATTTAGGCAAGCATAATCAAAACAACAAATAGATGATGCAGACTAGCAATCAGAATCAGGCGTTTAGTAAAAATGAAAGCTTATCTAGACAAATTGATGGGGCATGGCATGGTGATCAGAAATCCAGAATGTATGGGATGCACTCAGCAGTCTAGGCTGGCAGTCATCATTCAGGAGTTTTGACAGCATAAAATTGTATTCAGGTCAAGTAGGATTCTAATCTCTGAAAAGATGGGAAATGCTGCTGGCAACAGTAAGGCTGCTTCTGAGTCCTAAAGGTCTTGGACTGCTAAGTAGTTGACCAGGACCCAAAGAAATAGTTGAAAAAAGCTAATGGGGGTCGATTGAGACACAGGGTCAAATATGGAATAGAAGTTGAATCACAAGAGCGCTTAGGGTTTCCTTTATACCACTTGCCTAAATTCATGATGAAATTGTGGTGGATCTGAGTATGTAGATAGGTGGAAAAATAATCCCTTCTCTGAGGAGAGAAGTGTTTCAAAGACTAAAGACCAGGAATGACATAGAAATTGACAACAAAGGCAGTGTGCCTATACTTGATGATCCCGCAATAGGTAGGGTGAAACAAGCAATATACCTCTCAGGCAGACCCTTTGTTTCTTGTTAGAACATTTCACTCACTGACCCATATGAATTTTTTCACCTGTTTGATGAAAATGCTTGAACATGCCAACAAAAGGAATGACAAACAAAAGTTTACCTATAGCAATTTACTTTAAGACACCACTTTAGGTGTGTGGTAGAAATCACACTGGATTTCATCAGCACATCAGTAAGTTGTGCCTTTCATTGAGTCATTTAACTTTCCTGCGTCTCTTTACTGTTCTGAAAATGGGGCTAAAATTTGTCCTACCTACCTCAGAGGTTTGTCCTGAATATGAAATGATAATATAGGTGAAAATAATTTGTAAATTGCAATATGTTATGCAAATATTAGTTCTTATCATTACAAGAAAGAATGCTTTAGTGCTGAGGAGACTAGAGATCCTTATATAATACAAAAACAGTAATGTTGGCAGCTTCAGAAGTGAACGAAGTTTTGTACATTTATGATGTTAGGTTACCAGGCCACTGTTTTGTCTTTTATAGTCTAATGCCAAAAATATGACTTTCAAGTCCCTGTCTATGTAGCAAATATCTCATTATCCTCTGGGGAAGTCCCAGTGGAGATGTCATTTTGTAAACAACATCATTAAAGATTAAGCACCACTGAGTCATTGCCATGTAAGCTATAGGGTCCTGGATAATGTCCAAGCCAGAAATGTGTCCTAGGTGAAAAACTTTATTCTCAGGGTTAGAGAAAAGCATCAGAATTTTAAAATGAAATGTCTAAATGTATGCTTGTGTATGATTTTGTGTGTACACTTTTCTCTCCCCATCCTCATTATAGTGCTAGTTAAATAACATCTTGTTTTTCACATTACCATATCAGTGTTTTTCTAGATGGGATTGTCCACACTCCTGATACTCAAAAGTATAGTCTCACATACTACCAGTGTCAGAATCTCCTGGGAATTCACTAGAAATCCAGAATCTCTGATTTTCCACTCAGTTTAATCAGAATCTTTATTTTATCAATGTTCTCCCAGTGATTTATAAAGTCTGAAAACCGGGAATCTACAATAACCTGCTCTTTTCAGTCAACCCACTTTAAACTTCACGATAACTTAGTCTCTCCCACTCCACTTTGCTTTGGGAATCCTTCCATCCCCATCCCCAGCTCTAGCCCTCTGGACTTGAAATTTCTTTGTATGTATAATACCTGTATCTTCCTACATGTGTGAAATTTCAAAATTTCACTTTTATTTTCTTTTCTGTTTTTTTTTTTTTTTTGGAGACAAAGTCTCATTATGTTGCCCTCGTAGAGTGCTATGGCATCACAGCTCACAGCAACCTCAAACTCTTGGGCTTAAGAGATTCAAGAGATTCTCTTGCTTCAGCCTCCCATGTAGCTGGGACTACCGGCACCCGCCACAACTCCCGACTATTTTCTGTTGCAGTTCTCATTGTTGTTTAGCTGGCTCGGGCTGGGTTCAAACCCGCCAGCCTCAGTATATGTGGCTGGAGCTGTAGCCACTGTGCTACGGGCACCGTGCCAAATTTCACTTTTCTTCATGGGCATTGGTTTGATTCACCAATTTGGTGACTCTGTTGCATTTAATATACAAATATATACTGCACATGTATATATTATAGTTCTACCTCCTCAGAACCTAATCCCATAGCCATATCCATATAATTCAATCAGTAGTAGGTGAGTCAGGCCAACTCTCTAGAAAGGAAGGGAGTTTGAGAAAGCCAATTTTGCGGTATTATAGAAGTGACCATGATCATATGGGGTATGTGAGTCTTATTAAATTTTCTATTCCTCTAAATATTAGTTCTTTAGGATTCACCTACGCCATTCAAAGTATAATTCATGGAAGATAGACAGAGCTCTCTCTTTACTTCCTGGACTTTCGTTTCTGCATATAGACAAGGAGGTGCTTGGGTAGGCAAAACAATAGCTGATTTAAAAGTCATTCTGGTCTGGCTTTGGAGTGTGAAATTACAAACTTGTTACAGCAAACACATCAAGTACAACCATGTCAGGGAGGATGAGGAGTGTGCCTTTCCTGCCATATCTTTTTATTCCATTAGGTGAATGTCGTGGCTTCTTTGCTGCTTCAGAGCTAGTGTGTGAAATTTGTCTTTATTGTTGGTTAATGGTACAAGTGTTTTTGTCTATCCTTTCTCTTGGAAGGGACCTGTTGAGATATACTGTTTAGGGAGAGGGATGAGAAATTACCAAATGGGTACAATAAGCATTATTCAAGTGATAGTTACATTAAAAACCTAGACATCATCACTATACAGTATATCCATGTAACAGAACTGCACATGTACTCCTTAAATGTATACAAATAAGAAAATTAAAGAATTAAAGGCAAAAAATAAGAGAGACCAATTCTCTTTTTTTATGTGGTACCACAGAAGCTGGACTCTGCTCCAATACTCATCCTTGTTTTTGTTTTAGGACTATTCAGAGTATGAATAACTCAGAGGGTAATGGATTAAAGCCATAGAGGTATTAAATGTCTGTGTATCTGTTTGTGTACATTGTGTGTGTGAGTTGTTTTAGTCTCTGTAAACTCTACCCCAAGATTTAGCACCTACTTATCCTCAGTTATGATTATAATAATTGAGAAATAAATTCATGCACTGGAGAATTATCTTCAAGATCCATGCCTGGAGTTTCCTTCAAGATAAAACTGTCATAGAAAAAGTCTTTTGAAAACAATTGCCCCCAATTTCATGAGGTTTAACATAGGTTCATCTTTTATTCAATTCTACTTTGTGAACAATTGTGAGAGACCAAAGGACTAGTGACCTATTGAAAAGAATATTGGGTAAAACACCTAAGGTCATCAGACATGAATGCTTTATTTGACCACCTTCCTTAGGACATCTTTCACGTCTTTGTTCCTTAGAGAGTAAATGAGTGGGTTCAACATGGGTATTCCTGCTCAAGAATACAAGACTATATAAGACTGGAAAGACTGAGAGTGTGGGTGCATGCACACGAAGATTGCTATAACATAGTAAATGATAATCACATTCAAGTGGGAGCCATATGTAGAAAAGGCCTTGAGGCTGGCCTACCATCTACGTAGTAGTGGATATTCAAAACAGCTACAGCAATATGGAAACAGGAGAGCACAATGAACACCAAAGGCACTAGCTGTACTAATACATCACTGGAAAACATCAGGCTCACCTTGATTTCACTAGTACATGAGAGCAAGTGAGTCTGAAGATTACTTGGAGCGCACATCTAAAATGGTCGACTACATTGTGGCCACAAAATTGGATTCGTGTGATGAGGACAGGAATCACAGCCATTAACAAAGCATTGTTTCAAACTCTGCCATAGTTCACATGCAAACATCGCATTCTATTCATAATTAGTGGGTAGGACTGGGGTTTTGAGATGGTAACAAACCTGTCATAGGCTATAACAGCAAGAAGAAAACACTCTGTCACTCCCAAATGAAGATTGACTGTCATTTGCAGTAAGTGGCCACTATATGGAGAGTGGGAAAGTCTTTCTAGCAATTCACCAGAACCATGGGTATAGATCTTGTAGTGTAGTGGATATCTAAGTATAACTGGCTGAGGAAGAAGTACATGGAAATGTGATAAGATGCAATTTGGATAATGGGTGACAGTAGTTTAACAATATTTTCCAAAAGAACAGGAACTGAGATGCAGGCTGTCTGGAGAGTCCCACCAGAATGAATTCCATCACATTTGTGTCATTCTCCTCACTTGGAGAAATCATCATCTTTTCTTTGACGAGGAAAAGAAGAAAAGTACAAAAATTGTGATGTAATGCTAAAGAGGCCCTGGAGAAAGTTCAGGGCTAAGTGATAAGGGAGACTTCACCAAAGGGAGGAAAAGCATGATGTATGATATTCTAGTTGTATTCCTTTGAATCTTCTCATAGTTATGGTTAGGAAAAACTTTATTGCCAATGAGGCCTTCTTTTAGCTCCTTGTCCTCTCACTCATAGGAATCACACTTGAAGAGGCAATACCATAACCTCCTGTATACTGCATCAGACCTTCCTATATTCTATTTGTATTAAAAGAAGTGTCTGGAGAGACTTGTTTGGGTGGTTGTACTTGATTCTATGTCCATAATGAAAGTTTCAATGGCAAGGTAGAGCCGTTCATAGGGATTTCTAAACTTTCCAATGTATTTACTTATCCCAGAATGACATTAGCAACTATTAGATGCAGGTAACTCAAATCCTATACACAACATTTTCCTCAAAACACAATCAACAATATTTTGCTTCCAGTCAGACTTCCGATCTTGAGCATCTTCTGTTTTTAGAGAACAATTTCCTTCGCACAATAGGGTAAGGGATACAGTAGAAAGTAAAGACCTAGTCACAGTGACAGTCTATCTTAGTTAATGGTGAAAGGTGTAGGTCCAGTTTTAGTCTTCTGCAGGTTGCCAGCCAGTTTACCCAGCACCATTTGTTAAATAGGGAATTTTTTCCCCACTGAATGTTTTTAATTGGCTTGTCAAAGATTAAATAACAGTAAGTAGCTGGATTCATCTCTTGGTTCTCTATTCTGTTCCAGACATCTACTTCTCTATTTTTGTGCCAGTACCATGCTGTTTTGATCACTATCAATTTGTAGTATAGTCTGAGGTCTGATAGCATGATTCCTCCTGCTTTGTTTTTATTTCTGAGTAATGTCTTGGCTAGTTGAGGTTTTTTTCTGATTCCATATTAAACAAAGTATTGTTTTTTCAAGATCTTTAAAGTATGACAGTGGAACTTTAATAGGGATTGTGTTAAAATTATATATTGCCTTGGGTAGTATGGACATTTTAACGATGTTGATTCTTCCCAGCCATGAGCATGGTATGTTTTTCCACTTGTTAACATTTTCAGCTATTTCTTTTCTTAGAGTTTCATAGTTCTCTTTATAGAGATCTTTCATGTCCTTTGTTAGATAAACTTCCAAGACTCTCACTGGATTAAAGATTTAAACTTAAGACATGAAACTATAAAAATACTAGAAGAGAGTGCAGGGAAAACCCTTGAAGAAATTGGCCTGGGTCAGTATCTTATGAGGAGGACCCCCTGGGCAATTGAAACAGCTTCAAAAATACACTACTACAAACTAAAAACTTCTGCACAGCCACGAACACAGTAAGTAAAGCAAGCAAACAGACCTCAGAATGGGAGAAGATATTTGCAGATTATGTCTCCAACAAAGGTTTAATAACCAGAATCCACAGAGAACTCAAACGTATAAGCAAGAAAAGAACAAGTGATCCCATCGCAGGCTGGGCAAGGGATTTGAAGAGAAACTTCTCTGACGAAGACAGCGGCATGGCCTACAGACATATGAAAAAATGCTCATCATCTTTAATCATCAGAGAAATGCAAATCAAAACTACTTTGAGATATCATCTAACTCCAGTAAGACTAGCCTATATCACAAAATCCCAAGACCAGAGATGTTGGCGTGGATGTGGAGAAAAGGGAACACTTCTACTCTGCTGGTGGGAATGGAAATTAATACATTCCTTTTGGAAAGATATTTGGAGAACACTTAGAGATCTAAAAATAGATCTGCCATTCAATCCTATAATTCCTCTACTAGGCATATACCCAGAAGATCAAAAAATCACATCACAACAAAGATATTTGTACCAGAATGTTTATTGCAGCCCTATTTATAATTGCTAAGTCATGGAAAAAGCCCAAGTGCCCATCGATCCAGGAATGGATTAATAAATTGTGGTATATGTACACCATGGAATATTATGCAGCCTTAAAGAAAGATGGAGACTTTGCCTCTTTCATGTTTATATGGATGGAGCTGGATCATATTCTTCTTAGTAAAGTATCCCAAGAATGGAAGAAAAAGTATCCATTGTACTCAGCCCTACCATGAAACTAATTTATGGCTTTCACATGAAAGCTATAACCCAGTTATAACCTAAGAATAGGGGGAAAGGGGAAAGGGAGGGGAGAGAGGGAAGAGGTGGCCAGAGGGAGGATGATTGGTGGGATTACACCTGCAGTGCATCTTACAAGGGTATATGTGAAATTTAGTAAATGTACAATGTAAATGTCTTAGCACAATAACTAAGAAAATGCCAGGATGTTAACCAGTGTGATGAAAATGTGTCAAATGGTCTATGAAACTAGTGTATGGTTCCCCATGATCACATTAATGTTCACAGCTATGATTTAATAAAATAAATAAAATAAAATCAGATGTGTTGGCCACCAAAAAAAAAAAAAAAAAAAGACCTAGTCACAGAACTAAAGGAAATTAAAAATGTATTTGACCATAAACTGGAGTCAGGGATGTGTTAAGGGTAACTCATTGCTACCTTGGGGTCTTCCTTCCTATGAAATTGCATACAGTCTCTGCCCAGCATAACTATACTATCACACAGTTGAGTTATAATAACTGTGCAAACCATAGGAAAGTGTAATGAATAATGGCATTTTAGTTTTGGCTTTACCATTTACTTCCTATGTGACCCAAGTGAACAGCAGTTTTATTATCTATAAAGTGAGGAAAAATATATACCTATCCCACCTCATATAATTGTGGATTTACAACAATATGGGGAAATGCTGAAAATTGTAAAAATATGTGAACATAAGTGATTATTGTTTTTGGAAGGAAGAATGCAATCAAGACTCTCCCTCAGTCAGCCTCTTTATCACTTTAAGGTGTAAGGAGCCTAAGAATCCAATAGTTGGATTTTAAAGCACATTTTCTTATTCTCTAATGCTGGGAATTTAGTCAAATTTTGTCCTACTTCAGCAGTCGTAAAGCATATGTCAAGAAGGACATATTTAGTCAAAGAAGAGCTTCATAAACAGTTTCTTTAAGTGTTGGAACCTTTTCCCTACCATCTCTATAGTCCTGTCAACAATCCTTATAAGAGCATCAGAATAGCCCATTGAAGCTAAGAGTTCAGCTTTTGATAGAAACTCAGAGGAAAGTTGAAGAAAGTGCAATGTTGAGTGATGTCCTCCACTCTTTTAATTGAGCTACATGGATTTAACATTTTAGAAGTTATCTAAATTATGTGTAAGAAGCTTTTTACTACTGAGGATAACTGACCCAACTCCCACATATCAGGCAGAGGCTATAAATAAGTAAGAAAGTAACTTTAAAAATTTTAATGGTTTTGTTTGTGAAAAAGATGATTTAATAATTTTCAGCCTTACTTTTTCTTTGTAAACTTAAAAAATACTTATTTTTGAAAAAGGAAGGCTAACACTTCTTTATATAAAACATGTTACACATACACACAGAATAGTTTAAAATACACATTAACCGAAGTTGTTTACATGGTATTCTGAATAGATTTCCTGAATGACTGATATCTATACGTCTATATTTAAATGTATGTATATTTTAGGCAGTAAAGCCCATTTATTCAACCATTTGATGAAACTGAAGGTATTAAGCATAAAATTTAATATTTTATTTATAGTTCAGGGTCATCACTGAGAGATAATGTAAGAGATGAAGATAAAAAATGAAGGAAAGGAGGAAGAGTGGGTAGAGAACATGACTATCAACATAAGGTAGAGAAGAAAATAGTATTTTTGGTGTGGTATAGCAGGTTAGAATTCAGACTTGGAGAAAGTTAAAGGGAGGCAGAGTTCTTTTGAGTATGAGACAGGTGTTCTACTTACATAACTGGAGTTAGACACCAATTCTGGAATATTAGTGAGCTCACTCCCTCACTGATGTAATATTCGATTTAGCCTGGTCAGCAATACAGCAGAGGAGTCTCCTGTATTGGACCACAGGCTGAACTAGGGTTAGTCCGTGCAACTGTGAGAGATGATGTTGCTATCATTATGGGATGGAAGAAGAGGCAGAGAGACACAGGGCATGGAGAAGGCAGAAGAAAGAAGCAGATCTAAGAAAAGGAGAAAATCAGGAAAAAAATGGATGAAGAAGAGTTAGCAAAGAGAGATAGAGAGACAAGGAACTACGCTTATTCAAACTCTGCTTAAGCAACTTTCTCTTTCATGTAGTTTCTAAATATGGTTATCTTCATTTATTAGCTCCACTTCCACACTC
Source organism: Nycticebus coucang (assembly GCF_027406575.1). Classification (NCBI taxonomy): domain Eukaryota; kingdom Metazoa; phylum Chordata; class Mammalia; order Primates; family Lorisidae; genus Nycticebus; species Nycticebus coucang. The sequence goes on along the minus strand of NC_069804.1, from coordinate 159,001,223 downwards.
CCTATTAACTCCTCAACTCCCTGCTTCCATTTCCATCACAGGACCGAACTTACTAGAAAGTTACCCAGTGGACTATACAAATGACCAAATTCAATGTTCTTTCTCTGTTTTTGATTAATTTCTTCTAACATTACTTACTACTCTTACATTTTGAAATTTCCTATGTCTTCTAAGATCCATTTTTTCTTTATGCACTCCTCACCTCTGATTATTCTTTTACTATAAATCCTATAATTTATAGTAAAATCACTGAGGTTCAGTGATTTTTCCCACTGCTCTCTCTCTTCAATATGGCTCCTCTGCTTTATCCATCAGCAGTGGTTCTCTGCTTATTTAAGTGACTAAGGACTCAGACTGGTTAGGGATTCTTCTTGACATATGCTTTATGACTGCTGAAGTAGGACAAAAGAAGTATAGTGAATTCTATATTGTCTCTTTAAGCTGTGGCCTAAAAGTGATAGTAATCATGCTTACTAGCATTTAGTCAGCCTAAAACAATTACATGGCAATGCTGCCATATACCTGGAAGCAGATGAAAACTGGACTATTATTGAAAAATTCTACTGTCCATCATACATTTCTTACTAACTTCTGTAACTTTACTCTTTCTAGATCTGACATTATGGTGTTGTCTAATTCTTATTCCCAAAACTTATAGACAGAGGCCAAACATCACATATTTCTTTAGCCCATTAGTCCCATGTCCATTTGGCTTTCCAAACTCCTGACTATGGAAAACTAAAATTAAAAAAATTAAAATATACTTGCAGCCATCCCATCTAAAATTGTCAAGATGCTTTCCTACTTCTGTTAATGACACCTAAATATTCCCAATAAACAAGGTTGGGAAACTTAGTCATCATCTCACCTTTCTATAGTTTCCCATATCAGTAGCTAAGGTTCAATGATTTTTGCCATTGCCTCAATATGGCTCCATCCCAATTAGAGTTTTGTTTGCCAGAGTGTTCTATGTGTTTTTTTTTTTTTGCATGGACTTTCCCAATAGGTTCTAAACTAGCTTTTTTTCTTTTTATCTTTTTCAACAGTTGTGGACATTTTGCCATAGTAATTTTATGTTTTGCTTATATTACTCTTCTATCCAAAACCCCCACTTAGCTTGACATTCAGTCTTCATGTCTTGTCTTTAACCTAATTTTCTGTAGGTAACCTTCACTGACCCTAGGTTTTTCCTTCATCATCTTCATAACATCTTTTCCCAGGCAAACTTTGTCAATAGGTTTTCCTACATTTTCTTCTAGAATTTTGATCATTTCATATTTTAAATTTAAATCTGTTATCTAATCATAGACACAATACCCTTCACAGTAGCTTCAAAGAAAGTGAAATACCTGGGAATATATCTAACAAATGAGATAAAGAATCTTTACAGAGAGAACTACAAAACTCTGAGGAAAGAAACAGTGGAAGATGTTAACAAATGGAAGAATATACCATGCTTATGGCTGGGAAGATTCATCGTTAAGATGTCCATAGTACTCAAGGCAACGTACAGATTAATGCAATCCCCATCAAAGTACAAATGCCATACTTTAAAGAACTTGAAAAAATAATACTTTGTTTCATATGGAACCAAAAGCATTTAATAGCCAATGCAATTCTAAGAAATAAAAACAAATCTGGAGGCATCACATTACCAGACTTCAGGTTATACTACAAGTTGACAGTGATCAAAACAGCTTGCTACTGGTGCAAAAGTAAAAATACAGATCTATGGATTAGAATAGAGAACCTAGAGATGAACTTATCCACATATTGTGATCTGATCTTCAATAAACCAAAGTATACACTAAGGAAAAGAATTCTATTTAATAAATGGTACTGGGAAAACTGGTTAGCCACATGTGTAAGATTGTAAGTGGACCCACGCCTTTTACCACTGACAAAAATTGACTCTTGCTTGTAGCTATTGTTTTAGAGTTCTAATATGACACTATACTAAGACAGAGACTGTGTTTTATCATGTATACTCAACACACACACACATACACACATACATACTTTTTTTTTTTTAGACAGTCTCACTCTGTCCCCTTGGGGTTGAATGCTGGGTCATCATCTTAGCTCACAGCAACCTCAAAATCCTGGGCTCAATTAATCCCCATGCTTCAGCTTCCCAAGTATCTGGAAGTATAGGCACCCACCAAAACGCCCTGTTAATATTTCTATTTTTAGTAGTGATGTGGATCTCTTTCACTCTTCTTCAGGCTCGCCTTGAACTCCTGAGTTTGTGATCCTCCCACCTCAGCTTCCCAGAGGACTAGGATTACAGGCATGAGCCACTGTGCCCAACTATGTATATGTTCTTCAAAGGAAATAGAGATAAATGAAACACATGGTTTCTGCCCTGGAAGAGGTCACCATCTCAAAGGTAGTAAGGGAGATGGGCTCTAAAGTTAAATAACTTTAAAAAATCAAGACAAACAAGTCTTGCCACTATGTGTTATATAACCCAGTGAACAACAAAGATACATTTTTGACCAGAGGATGTTCAGTGTATTTAAATTAGAACTCAGTGAAACTTTGGGGGCTTATTAATGGCTAATAAGAACTCTATCTTTGGTTCTGAATTTCCTGCATTGTCTTCAAGACGATGCTTTTATTTTGTCTTAGGATTTCATGATTTGATGATCAGATATATGTTCCCACTAAAAAACATTATTTTTTTGTCACCATGGAGTAATATTAAAAAATAAAAGTTATTTATTGCTATTGGTAGGGGATAAGGGGAGAAAATGAGAAAGGAGAGGAAGGGAAACTAAATTTTCTGAATCTGACACTGATATGGATATTCTGACAAGTATGAGTCAACACTCAGAAACAACATGATGGAATATTAGAAGTTGAAGTTATCCTAGGTATTTGAATTATGAGAAATAATATGGTGTTTAAAGATGTGGCCTCTGTTGACAGAACTGGGTTTGTATCTTGGCCCTCCATTTCTGTGTGGACTTGGCCAAACCATCTAACTTCTCTGAGATTTACCTTTGTCATCTGTAAAACAATTTCTGCCTCAGAGTGATGTTATAAATATTAAATGAGATTATTCATAAAATACAATCCCTCATATACAACAAGCACTCAAATTTATTTCTATTACACTTTATTATAGGAACCTAAATGTGCTGCTCAAGTGACACAGATATTGACTGGTAGTTGGGCAAGATGACCTTTTAGGTTACTCGAGACCTAAGAGTAGGAGTTTATAATTCTTTGGCTGAGGGAAAAATAAACTTTATTCACTGATGCCTGTGTTGATCAGATAACTCCAAAGCCCAGACACATTGCATAATTCTCTGACAGCAATAACTCAGCTGGCAATTCCTAGGAGGAGATGTGGGAGAAAGTCCAATATCCGGGCAGCACTAGGATCTACAACTTCCTGTGGTCTGCCTAGTGAAATCTGACCAGATAAGAACAGTTAATAGGAAGCTCTCCAGATAGAAATGCTCCTTTTATCTCTGAATGTGAATATATTGATGCTAAATACCTGAATGGATAAGGTTAATTTGAGTAGTCTTCTTAATATTTCAAGAAATAAGGAAAAGTGTTCAGGAAAACTTGAAAAACTCTTCAATAATTGTGTCAAACGATCTATGAACCAAGTGTATGGTGCCCCATGATCATATTAATGTACACAGCTATGATTTAATAAAAATTAAAAAAAAGGAAAAAAAAATAATTGTGGTGCAAAGTGAAAGAAGTCTCTTATTATTCTGAAAAAAAAAAAAATGTTGGCTCTACTGCCTATGTGAGGGTAGAAGCACCACATTTTAAGAGCTGGACCTGAAGGTACTTCTTTATTGTGCATATCTTGGACCTGCTTTCCATAATACTTTGCAAGTCATGCCACATTCTCATCAAGGATTCACCTTGGGGTCCCCAAATATTTCTAGTTGGGGTCAACCATTTAAATAATAAAACAAGCATTGCAATGATAATATATATATTTTTTACAGTTTTGGCCGGGGCCGGGCTTAAACCCGCCACCCCCCATATATGGGGCTGGCACCCTATTCCTTAAGCCACAGGCACCACCCTGCAATGATAATATTTAATGGCTATAAATTCAGTTGTCAACTTCTTGTCTTTGGGTACTCAGGGAACAGAGTCCCAGGGCAATAACTTATTTCCCTAGCTTGCTCTATAATGATTACAGAGACAATCTAGGTAAATATTTGATAACTAGATTTTCTAATGATACATTACCCTTTCTTATCCTTGAAACAATTTCCTATATGTGATCATATGCTCCCTTTTTTCCTCTTGTCATGGAGGGGTGACTTACATGGTATTTTTTTTTTTTTTTTGAGACAGAGTCTCACTATGTTGCCCTGGGTAGAGTGCCGTGGCATCACAGCTCACAGCAGCCTCCAACTCTTGGGCTTAAGCGATTCTCTTGCCTCAGCCTCCCAAGTAGCTGGGACTACAGGTGCCTGCCACGACACCTGGCTATTTTTTAAGACTAGGAAATTTTTGAATAGAAATTTCTTTCTCATAGTTCTGAAGGCTGGGAAGTCCACGATCAAGGCACAGGCAGGTTTGGTGTCCGATGAGGGCTATATTCTCTGCTTCTAGAGGAGATGGTTCCTTGTCAGTACATCCTCCAGAGGGGAGGGACAAGTTATTTCCTCATGTGGTGGGAGGGTCTGATGGGTCACAAGGGGCAAACTCCCACTGTCAAGCATCACTTACATGGTATTTTTAATATAAAATGTCAGGGGCTGCCTTCATGGCTTAAATTCCTTTTGTAAGCAAACTCAACCTATGGACATGATAAAGATTTAGAAGGACAGTAGGATAACTTAGTATTTGAGTGAGAGTTCTGTTATCAGGCAATCCTCAGTTAAAATGTCATCTCTGCTATGTGCTAATTGCATTAACTCTAACTTCTCTGCATCTCGGTTTCATCTGGAAAACGGATATGATTATAGTAGTACTTACATGATAGGGGTGTTTTGGAGACAAAATAAAATAACTCACAGCAATGTTTGATTCAAGTGTTCAGTAAAAGGTAGCTTCTGTCATTAAGAAGCAGATTTCTTCAGTATGTTCACAAGCTGAGATGATGTAGTTGAAGTGGTAATTGTCTATATAAGCACTTTATGAAGTTTGAGGTTATAGACTATAGTCTAAGAATAGTGTCAATCATTTTGTTGAGTTGACATATTGTAGGATTTGAGTTGACATATTGTAGGATTTGAGGAAGTTATAGGGACTACAACTGTATTCCTGTAGGACTCCTTCAACTTCTTGGACTACAACTGTAATAAGAGATGCTTGGGCAGTAGCAATTTAGAACACACAAATCCTTGGTCATTAAAGCAAAATGTGAAAAATAGCCTTAGTTATATATAACATTATATGATAAGCACTGGGGTATGATATCTTGTGCCTCTCTTACTGTTTTACTTCTCCAGGAAAAAGCTTGACAGTTCCACATTTTACATTTCCCTCAGAAGTTGCAAACCCAAATGCAGTGGTTGAAATGCATTGATAATTCTTGCCATTGGGGATATGGTCTGGATAAGTTGAAGAGCAAAGTAAAGGTGTTCTATGAAGACCTCCAATTCCATTAGGAATTGAAAACGCATCTGAGATCTGAATCTAAACAGAGAGGTGAAAGTGAAAGACATAATGGGTTGGCCTTTCATACATTTGAGATTGGACCTGAAGTGCTAAGAGTATAGAATTATTCGTTTTTGTTGCTGGAGAATCAGTTACTCATATAAAGTTGTTTGTTGAGACAAGTGGGACTTGCATGAACTTGAAATACAACTCCAAGCAATCCATTTTGTTTCTCTGAGGCTTACATATTTGAAAAATGTAGTGAAATTTACATATAGTTAAATATAAATATCTTAAGAGTAAAATATATGAATTCTAAAAATATATATATATACCTACATAACCACAACCTCAGTAAAGATATAAACTATTTTTACAATCCCCAAAAGTTCTCTTGTATTCCCTTCCAACCAAATCAATACCCCCATCAGAAACCACTGTTCTGTTTTCTATTTACCCAGATTAGTTTTGCCAGTTTTTTGACTTTATCTACATGGAAGCATATACTATACACATTTTTGTATTTAACTTTTTTTACTTAACCTTTTTGAGAATTATCCATGTTGTTTCATGTGTTGCTTATTTACTTTTTATTATTATTGAGTAATATTCCATGGCATGAATATGCTATGATTTGCTTATCCTTCTATTGATGGAGTTTAGGCTATTTTTGACGTGGGGCCATGATGAATATTGTTGCTATGAACATTCATGTGGTAATTTTGTGTCTGTATATTTTCAGTTATTTTGAGTGAAAAATCTAGGAATCTAGTGGCTGGGTCATAGAGTAGATAAAGGGTTAATTATTCAGAGAGTTTCATATTTTTTATTTATTAAATCATAACTATGTACATTAATGCATTTATGGGGTACAATATAGAAAGCTTACATTGAACTGATTAACATAACCATCACCTTGCTTATTTATTTGTTGAAATAAGACATTTATACTCTATTCTTAATAGTTTTGAAATGTACCATTGCATTATGCACATTAGATGAGGTTCCACCAAATACCCTCCCTCCTCCAAGCCTCTTCTCTTCTTTCTGGACTATAGTTATGTTTTATCATTATTATGAATGTGTAGATGATTATATATTGGTCACTTAAGACATGAAACTATAAAAATACTAGACGAGAGTGCAGGGAAAATGCCTAAAGAAATCGGCCTGGGAAAATATTTTATGAGGAGGACTTCCCCTGTCTCCCCCAGCAATCGAAGCAACACCAAAAATATATTACTGGGATCTGATCAAACTAAAAAGCTTCTGCACAGTCAAGAGCACAGTAAGTAAAGCAAACAGATAGCCTTCAGAATGGTAAAAGATTTTTGCAGGTTATGTTTCTGACAAAAGTCTGATAACCAGAATCCACTGGGAACTCAAACTAATCAGTCTCACTTTGTGGTGCTTGGTAGGGTCTGTGGCATCAGAGTTCACAGCAAACTCAAACTCTTGGGCTCAAGCGATTCTCTTGCCTCAGCCTCCTAAGTAGCTGGGACTATAGATGCCTATCATAATGACTGGCTAATTGTTAGAGATGGGGTCTTACTCTGGCTCAGGCTGGTCTTGAAGTCCTGAGCTCAGGTGATCCTCCCTCCTTGTCCTCTCAGTTTTCACATGTGTTTTGAAGTTGTCTATACCATTTTACATGCTCACCAGCAATATATAAAAGTCAAATTCCAGTTGATCCACATCCTTGCCAATATTTGTGTTATTGGTATTTTTAATTTTAGTCCTTCTAGTGGGTGTATGGTAGAATCTAATTATTTTTAAGTGTTTTGAAATAAATTTAAATTTAGAGAAAAGTTTTAAAGATAGTACAGAGAGTTCCCATTTATTTTCACCTTAATATCACCCTCATAGTGTGGCTTTAATTTGCATTTCCCTAATGACAAAAATGCTGAGTACATGTGTCTATTGGCAATCACATACCTTCCTTTTTGAAGTATATGCTCAAGTTTTTTGCCTACTTTTATTAGGTTATCTTTTAGTTACTGATATTTTGTTATTTATATATTCCAAATATTATACTCATATTGTGTCAAATGTAAACATAGTGAATATTTTTTCCCAGTGATTTGTCATTTCATTTCCTAAGTGGTGTTTTCAAAGAGGAGAAGTCTTTAATTTTTATGAAATTTGGTTTATCCATTTATAAATGGCTGGGACTTTGGGGTTCTTCCCAGGAAATCATTGTTACTGCCAATGTTACAAGAATGTTTTCTTATATTTTCTTTTGGAAACTTTGCTGTTTTAGCATTTTCTTTGGTCTATGGTTCATATTCAATTAATTTTTGAGTTTAATATGGTAAGAGTAGAGGTTCATTTTGTTTTTCCATACGGGTAGTTGCCTTAGGTTAACAAACTGTGACCCACGGGCTAAATCCATCTCACAGCCTATATTTATATGACTTTCAAGATAAGATACATTTTAAAAGAATTATAAACACAAAAACAAAGAAGATGCCAGAGAGATACCATGTGGCTTGCAAAATCTAAAATCCTTATTATCTGGTCCTTTATATAATTTTGCCTATCCTTGCTTTATTTTATTATTGTTACATTTATTACATCTATGTGCTATATATCCCTTAATACAATGTGATACATTTTATTTTAGCAATCACATGAGTCATAAAGAACTTAAGGTGAGGAAAGCAAAATTGTTTGGTATTTCCCTAGATATGTATAATTTTTAATACTTCTCATTTCATTCTGAGCAGCTCAGTTTCCATCTGTCAAAATTTCACTTCAGCATGAAGAACTTATTTTATTACTTTTTATTGTGCAGTTCTACAGATGACAAATTTTGTTACTTCTATTTCATTTTATTTGAAATGTCTTTATTTTATTTTCATTCTTAAAGAATATTTTCACTGGCTGCAGTAGTCTGGGTTGTTTGTTTTATTTTGTCAGCACTTTTTTGGGGGGGGCAGGTCAATTTACTTTTATATTTTTTTTATTGTTAAATCATACCTGCGTACATTTGTGCAATTAAGGGGTACAATGTGCTGGTTTCATATACAATCTGAAATATTCTCACCAAACTGTTCAACACATTCTTCATGGCATTTTCTAATGTATGTAGACATTTGTATTCTGCCTTTAGTAAGTTTCACCTGTACCCATTCTAAGATGCACCGTAGGTGTGGCCCCACCCATTATCCTCCCTCCCTCCTAATCTCCCCCCTCCCTTCCCCTTCCTTGGCCCTTTCCTCATAGTCTTGTGCTATAGTTGGGTAATAGCTTTCATGTGAAAGCTATAATTTAGCTTCATAGTAGGGCTGAGTACATTGGATACTTTTTCTTCCATTCCTGAGATACTTTGCTAAGAAGAATGTGTTCTAGCTCCATCCATATAAACATGAAAGAGGTAAAGTCTCCATCTTTCTTTAAGGCTGCATAATATTCCATGGTATACATGTACCACAATTTGCTAGTCCATTCGTGGGTCGATGGGCACTTGAGCTTCTTCCATGAGTTAGCAATTATGAATCGAGCTGCAATAAACATTCTGGTACAGATGTCTTTGTTATATTGTGATTTTTGGTCTTCTGGGTATAAACCTAGTAAAGGAATTATAGGATTGAATGGCAGGTCTATTTTTAGGTCTCTAAGTATTCTCCAAACATCCTTCCAGAAGGAATGTAATAGTGTGCATTCCCACCAGCATTGTAGAAGTGTGCCATTTTCTCCACATCCATGCCAACATCTCTGGTTTTGGGATTTGTTATGTGGGCTACTCTTACTGGGGTTAGGTGATATCTCAAAGTAGTTTTGATTTGCATTTCTCTGATGATTAAGGATGATGAGCTTTTTTCCATGTGTTTGTAGATCGTGTGTCTGTCTTCTTTAGAGAAGTTTCTCTTCAAGTTCCTTGCCCACCCTGAGATGGGATCACTTGTTCTTTTCTTGCTAATACATTTGAGTTCTCTGTGTATTCTGGTTATTAGACCTTTATCGGAGGTATAACCTGCAAATATTTTCTCCCATTCTGAGGGCTGTCTGCTTGCTTTACTTACTATGCTCTTGGCTGTGCAGAAGCTTTTTAGTTTGATCAGGTCCCAGTAGTGTATTTTTGATACTGCTTCAATTGCCTGAGGAGTCCTCCTCATAAAATATTCAACCAGGCCGATTCCTTCAAGAGTTTTTCCTGCACTTTCTTCAAGTATTTTTATAGTTTCATGTCTTAAGTTTAAATCTTTTATCCAGTTAGAGTCAATGGTGAAAGGTGTGGGTCCAGTTTTAGTTTTCTACAGGTTGCCAGCCAGTTCACCCAGCACCATTTGTTAAATAGGGAATCTTTTCCCCACTGAACATTTTTAATTGGCTTGTCAAAGATCAAATAACGGTAAGTAGCTGGATTCATCTCTTGGTTCTCTATTCAGTTCCAGACATCTACTTCTCCGTTTTTGTGCCAATACCATGCTGTTTTGATCACTATCGATTTATAGTACAGTTTCAGGTCTGGTAGCGTGATTCCTCCTGCTTTGTTTTTATTGCTGAGTAATGTTTTGACTATTCGAGGTTCTTTCTGATTCCATATAAAACAGAGTATTATTTTTTCAAGATCTTTAAAATATGACAATGGAACTTTAATAGGAATTGCATTAAAATTATATATCACTTTGGGTAGTATAGACATTTTAACAATGTTGATTCTTCCCAGCCATGAGCATGGTATGTTTTTCCATCTGTTAACATCTTCAGCTATTTCTTTTCTTAAAGTTTCATAGTTCTCTTTGTAGAGATCTTTCACATCCTTTGTTAGGTATACTCCCAAATATTTCATCTTCTTTGGCACTACTGTCAAAGGAATAGTGTCCTTGACTGTTTTTTTTTTCGGCTTGGTTATTGTTGGTATATATGAAGGTTACAGATTTATGGGTGTTGATTTTGTAGCCTGAGACATTGCTATATTGCTTGATAACTTCTAAAAGTTTTGTAGTAGAATCCCTAGTGTTTTCCAGATATACGATCATATCATCTGCATAGAGTGAAAGTTTGATTTCTTCTGACCCTATGTTGATATCCTCATCACCTTTTCTTCCCGAATGGCAATGGCTAAAACTTCTACTACAATGTTAAAGAGCAATGGAGACAATGGGCAACCTTGCCTGGTTTCTGATCTAAGTGGAAATGATTTCAATTTAACTTCATTCAATACAATATTGGCTGTGGGTTTGCTGTAGATGGCCTCTATTTGTTTAAGAAATGTCCCTTCTATACCAATTTTCTTAAGTGTTCTGATCATGAAGGGATGCTGGATATTATCAAAAGCTTTTTATGCATCAATTGAAAGAATCATATGGTCCTTAATTTTTAGTTTTTTTTATGTGCTGAATTACATTTATAGATTTATGTGTATAGAACCAGCCTTGAGACCCTGGGATAAATTTCACTTGGTCATGGTGTATAATTTTTTTCGATGTGTTGTTGGATTCTGTTTGTTAGGATCTTATTGAGTATTTTAGCTTCAATATTCATTAGTGATATTGGTCTATAATTTTCTTTTCTTGTTGGGTCTTTCCCTGGTTTGGGGATCAAGGTGATGTTTGCTTCATAGAATGTGTTGGGTAATATTCCCTCTTTTTCTATATTTTGGAAATATAGGTTGTTCTTTAAAGGTTTGGTAGAATTCTGACATAAAGCCTTCTGGTCCTGGGCTTTTCTTTTTAGGGAGATTTTGTATAGTTGATGCTGTTTCAGAACTTGATATAGACCTGTTCAACATTTCCACTTCATTCTGGCTAAGTCTTGGTAGGTGGCATACTTCCAGGTATTGGTCGATTTCTTTCAGATTTTCATATTTCTGAGAGTAGAGTTTTTTGTAGTATTCATTAAGGATTTTTTGAATTTCTGAGGGGTCTGTTGTTATTTCATCGTTACCATTTCTGATTGATGAAATTAGAGATTTTTCTCTTTTGTTCCTGGTTAGGCTGGCCAAAGGTTTATCTATTTTTATTGATCTTTTCAAAAAACCAACTTTTGGATTTATTCATCTGTTGTATAATTCTTTTATTTTCAATTTCATTTAATTCTGCTCTGATTTTGGTTATTTCTTTTTTTCTGCTGGGTTTGTGGTTGGAGTGTTCTTCCTTCTCCACTTGCTTGAGATGTCCCATTGAGTATTAACTTCCCCTCTTTCCGTTTTCTTGAGGAAGGCTTGCAGTGCTATAAATTTCCCTCTTAGGACCTGCCTCTGCAGTATCCCAGAGGTTCTGTTAATTCACGTCTTGTTTGTTGTTTTGTTCCAAAAATTTGGTGCTTTCCTTCTTAATCTCATCCATAACCCATCTATCCTTCAGCATATGGTTGTTTAGCTTCCATGTTTTTGTATGGGTATGCAGGTTCCTGTTGTTATTGAGTTCAACTTTTATTCATGATGGTCTGAGAAGGTGCTAGAAATAATTTCTATTTTTTAAAATTTGCTGAGGTTAGATTTGTGGCCTAGGATGTAGTCGATTTTGGAGTATGTTCCGAGAGCTGATGAGAAGAATGTATATTCAGTTTTGTTGGGATGAAATGTTCTGAAGATGTCTGTTAAGTCCAGATGTTGAATGGTTAAGTTTAAATCTAAAATTTCTTTGCTTAGCTTCTTTTTGGAGGATCTATCCAGCACTGCTAAAGGGCTGTTAAAATCTCCAACTACTATGGACATGGAGGAAATTGAGTTGCTCTTATCTGTTAGAGTTTCTCTCATAAATTGAGGTGCGTTTTGGTTGGGTGCATAAATATTAATAATTGCAATCTCATCATATTGAGTATTACTTTTAAGAACTATGAAGTGTCCATCCTTATCCTTCCTTATTTCTGTTGGTTTAAAGCCTATTGCATCTGTGAATAGGATTGCAACACCTGCTTTTTCTGATTTCCATTTGCTTGGCATATAGATGACCATCCCTTCACCTTGAGTCTATATTTGTCTTTTAATGTAAGATGTGATTCTTGTATGCAGCAGATATCTGGCTTGAGTTTTTGTAATCAGTCAGTAAACCTGTGCTTCTTTAGAGGACAATTTTAACCAGTCACATTAATTGAGAATATTGATGAGCCTTTCGAGAGTCTGGTAGACATTTTTAATCCTTTTGTGACTGTAGAAGTTGGAATTTGATCAAAATTTTCTGGGTGGATTTACTCTTGTGGTGGAGGATTACACTGGTCTTTATTGAGGATAGGTCTGAGAATATCCTGGAGAGCTGGTTTAGTTATGGCAAATTTCTTCAACATGTGAATGTCATAGAAGTATTTAATTTCTCTGTCATAAATGAAACTCAGTTTAGCTGGGTACAGGATCCTGGGGTGAAAGTTATTTTGTTTTAGGAGATTAAAAGTCGATGACCATCTTCTTCTAGCTTGAAAGGTTTCAGCAGAGAGATCTGCAGTTATTCTAATATTTTTGCCCTTGTAGGTGATGGTTTTCTTTCATCTGGCTGCTTTCAGAATTTTCTCCTTCATATTAACTTTAGTGAAGTTGATTATGTTGTGTCTGGGGGATGTCTTATTTGGGTTGAGTTGTGCTGGAGTTCTGAAACTGTCTGCTATCTGAATTTCAGAATCTGTTGACATGTCTGGAAAGTTCTCCTTTATAAAATTATGGAGAAGAGACTCTGTGCCTTGTGAAACCACTTCTTTGCTTTCAGGGATTCCTATAGGACGAATATGGGTTTTCTTTGAATTATCCCAGAGCTCTCTGAGAGAGTGATCTGTTTTTGACCTCCATTTTTCTTCATCTTTAAGTGTTTGGGATCATTCAAAAGCTTTGTCTTCAATGTCATAAATCCTTTCTTCTGCTTGCTCCATTCTGTTACTGAGGGGTTCTACTGAGTTTCTCAGATCTTTGAGGGCTACAACTTCTTGTCTCAATGTGTCAAAATCTTTGGTCATTTGGTCTTTGAATTCATTGAATTCTTGAGATATCTTTTTGGTTACTGCTTGGAATTGTAATACGATCTTATTTGCTATCCAGATTCTGAATTTGATTTCTGACATCTTAGCTATTTGTTTGTGCATGGGATCTTGTGCTGAGTCTGTCCCATTGATCCTTGGGGAAGTTGATCTACTCTGATTATTCATATTGCCAGAGTTTTACTGTTGATTTTGCCTCATGATTGTTTTTCTGTTGCCTCTGGCTGTCCTCAGAGTTGGGGAGGTGTCTGTCCAAGATGAGTCCCCAGCGGGATCACTCTATTGTTGCTGGATCTTTGTAGGGAGTGACCCTGTGTAGTTCCTCTGGTGCTGCCCCAGCCAGGGAATTCTGGTTGTGGAAGCAGCTCTGGAGTTTGACACACCTGGATCCAGCAATAGGGTGGGAGGTGGTGCGCATGGTTCTGGGAGTGACTAACACCCAGTGACTTTGGCACAGAGAGCCCAAGGCTCCAGCAATCTCTGGCCAGGAGAAGGGCTCTGCGCAGGGTCCTGGATGGCTCCGGAGGGCATGTGGCTACCAGAGTCCCTGGCCAGATGAGTGGGCTGGTGTGGAGGCAGGGAGGGTACAGGAGGGAGAGCGCAGGGTTGTGCCGCTCCTGCAGTTCCTGTTCAGGGCATTCAGAGGCCCGCGGGCATGGGTCACAGGTCGGGTGTTGTGGCGCAGCTCGTATTGAGGTGCATGCGGCGCCAAGCCCAGGAGTTTGAGGTTGCTGTGAACTATGATGCTACAGCACTCTATCCAGGGCAACAGCCCGAGGCTCCAGTGTGCCAAAACTGGTCTCACTCTGCCCCTGAGGGTTATGGCTTTAAGGCAGCTCAGTCCCCGCCTTTAGGCTGCTTAGTCACTAGGTTACTAGCTCCTGCCCGATCCTTGCTCTGTGACCCTGAGGGTGGAGCTTGCCAGGGCAGTTCTCTCAAAATGGCTCCCTGTGTCCCACAGCAAAACACTGTTATCTCCGTCAGGCTCAGCGGCTCAGTCTGGGGCCCTAGACAATGCCCAAAATTTTACGCATTTTTGCTCAAGCTCTCCCCAAAGGCAGTTCAACTGAGTGCCAAGTCCAAAAACACCAAAGCAGGTCACAGGTAAGGCCTTTCCGGTTTGCAGTCTCACTGCTGCTTGTACTTATGGCTGCTGGCGGGATTAAGTTGGACACATGCAACCACTTGCCAGTTTTCCACTGTTTTTGTCCTCTTCTTGGGGTCCAGAAGTCGCTTGCTGACTCCCTGTATCCTCAAAGGGGTGATTATAGGCAGATCCCACCAGCCAGAGATGCCTGGAGTCTTATCTCCTCAGACACACCGTGCCCTGTTGTAGGGAGACTGTTACTCAGCCGCCATTTTCTACTCTTATTTTCCAATGAGAATTAATCTAATTGTTTTCCCTCATATGTATTATGTTGCTTTTCTCTTACTGTTCTTGATATTTTCTCTTTATCCTTGAATGACAACAATTTGACCATGGGGGTGCCCTGGCCTTTTTCATTTTTATTCTACTCGATGGTTTTATTTTTTTTAATTTAAACATTTTTTTTTTTTTGGTAGAGACAGAGTCTCACTTTACCTCCTTTAATAGAGTGCCATGATGTCACAGGACTCACACCAACCTCTAGCTCTTGGGCTTCAGTGATTCTCCTGCCTCAGCGTCTCGAGCAGCTGGGACTACAGGCACCCACCACAATGCCCGGCTATTTTTTGGTTGCAGTTCAGCTGGGGCTGGGTTTGAACCTGCCACCCTTGGTATATGGGGCCGGTGCCCTACTCACTGAGCCACAGGCGCCACCCATTATTTCAGAATACTAGATGGTACACTTGTTTTTTTCATGTGCTTTGTTTTTCTACAGATTAACTCAAAGTTATAAGTGTACCCTTCATTGAGATAGTGTGCACTATACCCAATGGGTATGAATATATGCATCTCCTAGTCCCTCCTCCCCCCAGACTGATTTTCATTGAGATTTACTTCCAGATGTGCACTTAAGTGGTGATCAATTAGTTCAATACTCAATTTGGTATTGAGTACACATGTTTGTTGCTCCATTCTTGTGATGTTTCACTTAGAAGAATGGTCTCCAGTTCCATCCAGGTTGCCACAAAAGATATGAGACTGCCATATTTTTATGGTTGAGTAATACTCCATAATGTGCATATGGCATATTTTATTAATCCATTCATATGTTGGTAGACAACTCATTCTATGAAGCTAATATCACCTTGATACCAAAGCCAGGAAAGGAAAAAACTAGAAAATAAAACTACGTAGCCGGGCATTGTGGCGGGCGCCTGTAGTCCCAGCTGCTTGGGAGGCTGAGGCAAGAGAATCACATAAGCCCAAGAGTTAGAGGTTGCTGTGAGCCGTGGGACACCACGGCACTCTACCCGAGGGCAGTATAGTGAGACTCTGTCTCTACAAAAAAAAAATAAAATAAAAAATAAAACTACGAACAAATATCCCTCATGAATATAGATGCAGAAATTCTCAATACAATCTTAGTAAATGGAATTCAGCTGCACATCAAAAAAATAATTCATCACAATCATGTAGGCGTCATCCCAGAGATGCAAGGATGATTCAACATGCACAAACCTATAAATATAATCCACCACATAAATAGATGTGAAAACAAGGCCCATGTGATCCTGTCAATAGACACAACAGAAGAATTCAACAAAATTTAGCACCTTTCATAAAATAAAATAGGCATATATGGGACTCACCTCAAAGTTATAAAAGCAGTATATCACAAACTCATGGCTGACATCATACCGAGTGGGGAACATTTGAAGGCATTTCCACTTGGAACTGGAACAGGACAACTTTGCTCACTATGTCCATTTCTGTTCAACATAGTGCTAGAAGTCCTAATCAGAAAAATCAGGAAAGAGAAAGAAATCAAGGATATCCAAAGGGGAAAGAAGAGGTCAAATTATTTTTCTTTGCTTATGATATGGTTGTATATCTAGAAAACATAAAAGTAATTCAACCACAGACTCCTGGAATTGATAAATTCAGTAATGTCTCTGGCTACAAAATACATGTACTTAAATCAGTAGCTTTCATATATGCCAATAACAATTAAGCTGAGAATTAAATAAAAGACATAATACCTTTTGCAGTAGCAACAAAGAAAATAAAATACTTAGGAATATACTTAACAAAGGAGGAGAAATACTTCTACAGGGAAATTTATGAAAATAGAGGAAAGAAATTGCAGAGAGTATATAAATAGATGGAAAATTATACCATGCTCATGGATCAACAGAATCGACATTGTTAAAATGTCTATGTTACCCAGAGTGATTTACAGATTCAATGCAATTCCCTCTAAAATACCTACACCATTTTTGGAAGATCTAGAAAAAATAGTTCTATGCTTCATATAGAACAATAAAAGATGCAAAATAGCCAATGCAACCTTGCATAATAAGAACAAAGCAGGAGGCATCACATCACTAGACTTCAGGCTGTACTACAAGGCTACTGTAACCAAAACAGCATGGTACTGGCACAAGAACAGAGACATAGACCTATGGATCAGATCAGAGATCCCAGAGATAAAATCATCCTCATATTCCCACCTGGCATTTGACAAAACAGATAAAAATATACACAGGGGTGGGTGGCACCTGTGGCTCAGCGGGTAGGGTGCTGGCCCCATATACTGAGGGTGGCAGATTCAAACCTGGCCCCAGTCAAAGTGCAACAAAAAGTAGCCAGGTGTTGTGGCAGGGGCCTGTAGTCCCAGCTACTTGGGAGGCTGAGGCAAGAGGACCACCTAAGCCCAAGAGTTGGAGGTTGCTGTGAGCTGTGACGCCATGGCACTCTACCAAGGGTGACAAAGTGAAACTCTCTCTCTCTCTCTCCATATATATATATACATACATACATATACATACATGGGGAAGAAATCCTTGTTCAATAAATAGTGCTGGGAAAACTGAATAGCCACATATAAAAGACTGGAATAGGAGCCTCAATTCATAATAATTAACTCACAGTGAACAAAGAACTTAAAGCAGGAGACTAGAAGAATCCTAGAAGAAAATGTTGTAAAAACTCTTATAGATATCATATATATGTGTGTGTGTGTGTATGTACATACACATAGATTACAAGAAAAAGACCCCAAAAGCAATCACAGCAACAACAAAAATAAATGAATGGGACCTGATTAAATTAAAAAGCTTCTGCACAGCCAAGGACACAATCAAAAGAGCAAGTAGACGACCCATAAAATGGAAGAAGATATTTGCATACTACACATATTATTAAGGATTGATTAGCAGAATCTACAAAGAACTCAAGTAAATCAGCAAAAAGCAACCAAACAATTTCAATAAAAAGTGGGCAAAAGACATGAACAGAAACTTTTCAAAGGAAGATATACTAATGGCCAACAAACTCATAAAAAATTCTTGATATCTCTAATCATTATGTAAATGCAAATCAAAATCACAGCGAGACACCACCTAACTCCAATGAGAATGGCTTGTATTACAAAGTCCCAAAACGACAGATATTGGTGTAGATGCAGAAAGAGAGTAACACTTATACGCTGTTGGTGGGAATGCCTCTATGAAAAACTGTAGGAAGAACCCTCAAATAACTTTAGGTAGATATACCATTTAATCCAACAATCCCACTTCTGGGTATATACTCAAAAGAAAAAAGGTCATTTTATAAAAAGGACACCCACACTCATTGCTTATAGTAGCTCAATTCACAATTACAAAGGCATAGAAACAATTCAAATACTTGATAGTTTTAGACATAGCAAATCTGTAAATTTATGCTTGTTTATGTTTGGGAAATTGTCATCCGCTTCATCTTCAATTAGTTTCTTTCTGGTTCATTTTCTGCCTTTTATTATTTTAGGACACAGTTCCACTTACATTAGGTTATAGATATTCTCTCAAAGGTCACTCAGGCTTTATTCATTTTTTTAATCAGTGATTTATTTTCTCTGTGTTTTTTACATTGGTAAATATTCAAATTAAATTAGTCTTTCCTCTATCACCTTTATTCTACATTTAAGGAAATCCAGTGAATTTAAATTCTGATATTGTGTTTCAGTTCTTTGAATTAATTTTGGCTTTTTTCTTTGTTTTTATTTATTAATTTATTTTGCTGAAAATTTCTGTCTTTTCATTCAAGTACAGTCATGTGTAGTTGACAATGGAAATACATTCTGAGAAATGTGTCGTTAGGCCATTTCATCATACTGTGAACATCATAGAGTGTACTAAAACAAGCCTAGCTGATAAAGCCTACTCCATTTTCTATCTCCATTATCATCCTAGGGGACCACTATCATATGTGCAGAATGTAATTGTCTGAAACGTCATTGTGTGATACACAACTGTACTTTTTTTTTTTCTTTTTTTTGCAGATTTTGGTCAGGGCTGGGCTTGAACCCACCACCTCCAATATATGGGGCCAGCACCCTACTCCTTTAAGCCACAGATGCTGTCCACAACTGTACTTTTTTAAAATTTAATTTTTTATTAAATCATAACTGTATATATTTATGGGATACAATGTGATGATTTGATATACAATGTGAAATGCTTAAATCAAAGTGATTAACATAACCATCATCTCACTTTTTTTTGTGGGAAGACATAACTGTACTTAAAAAAAAAAATTCACTGGAAATAGTTAGAAAAATGCTTTCGAATATACATCTGCCAATTCTAGCATCTTCATTAGCTAGTGATAGGTCTCAGTTAATTTTCTTTTGTGTTGAGAATGTATAATGTTACCCTGTTTTTTTACAGGTTGGATTGCATCATGAACACTATAAATAGTAAACTGTAAAGGATCTAGACTGTGTTATTTTTTCTCTGATGAGTGTTTTTATTTTTTAAACTGGTAATTATTTCAGTTGTACTCAAGCTGCAAAGTCTGCTTTTTGGGTGAAAGTTCCTGTCTTATTTTATATCTTTGTACTTAACTAAGCTTTGAATCTGCTGTGTGGTTCATGGGTCAGCAGAATTTGGGGATTCATTTCCTTGGTATTTTCCTTCTGAGATATCTCCTCTTTATCCAGAATTTTTGTTTCTTTAGATGCAGTTTTCTGTACCCCTAGAAGAGAAAGACCATCTCCCCCCACAACCACCTCTGTGCATACAATGTTGCCTGCACATGGACTTAAGCTAATCACATGAAAATGGAAACTCATTTTGTGCAATTCCTCTTGGCCAAGTACAGCCCCTTCTCCATTTCCTTCCCAGTTTGTAGTTGTCATTTGTAGGAGAGTTGGTCTGGTAAGGTCTTCCTCAGGTATGATCAAAGGTGAAAGTCATCTCTCTATCTTTTTCCTGATAAGATTTACTAGGGATTTAAATGTTTTATTAATATGGTCAAAGGATAAAATTTGGTTCAATTATTTTCTGTTTTCTTGATCATTTGATTTTGGTCTTATTTCTATTATTTCTTCCCTTCTTCTTACTCTGGGTTTAATCTGCTCATCTTTTCCTAGCTTTTTACAGTTGAGATATACATAATTGGTTTTATACCTTTCTTCTTTTTAAATATAAACATTTAAACATATACATATTCTTTGAGGCACTGCTTTATTTGCATATCATAAATTTTTATATTTTCATTTTCATTCAGTTTGAAGTAATCCCTAATTTTTCTTGTGAGTTCTTCCTTAAATCATGTATTACTCAATAGTATGTTATTTAAATTCCAAACAGGTGAGGTTTTTCTTTTGAGATATTCTTTTGTTGTTTATGTCTAACCTATTTCCTTTGTGACAAGAAAACACATTCTGTTAGATTTCAATACCAGAAATTTATCAAGACGTATTTTATGGCCCATCAGTGCTTTATAAATGTGAATTCAGTCATCATTGCTGATTATGTTGTAAAAATCTTCTTTACTTTTTTCCTATATGGGATAATGTGCATCACTCTGTCTCCAAGTTCATTAATCCTGCTTTTCTGTAATCTCTTAGCCAGTAAATTTTTAGTTTAAATATCATACTCAGCCCTACTATGAAACAAATTTATAGCTTTCATATGAAAGCTATAACCCAATTATAGCCCAAGAATATGGGGAAAGGGGAGAAGGAGGGGAACGGAGGGGGCCGGATGGGTGGAGAGAGGGTAATTGGTGGGACCACACCTACGGTGCATCTTACAAGGGTGCATGTGAAATTTACTAAATGTAGAATATAAATGCCTTAACACAATAACTAAGAGGGTGCCGTGAAGGCTATGTTAACCAGTTTGATGAAAATATTTCAGATTGTGTATAAAACCAGCACATTGTACCCTATGATTGCATTAATGTATACAGCTATGATTTAATAAAAAAAAATTAAAAAATCATAATTTTCAGTCCTACTGTATCCATTTAGTCCTTTTCTATAGTTTTGACTTCTGTGTTGGGATACCCATTTGTTTACTTATAAGGTCAGACAATTAAGTTCGTTAACTCATTCTAGAAAAAGTGCTATATATCTATTGCTAAATATCATTACAGTCACTAGATGGCCAAGTTGCTTTTTTATTTCTAATTAATATGAGGGTACAGATTTTTAGGTTACATTGTTCTCACTTCCAAGGTAAAGTTCAAATTGTGGAAGAGCCCTTCACCCAGGGGACATGCTGAACACCCTTGAATTTTGCACATTAGGTGAGATCCCACCAATTGCTCTCCCTCAACACCTTCCCTCTCCCTCCTTACCTCTCCCCCCTTGCTAGACTATACTTGTGTTTTATCATTCGTATGGGCATGTAAATATTTATATATTTGTTTCATATTAGTATTGAGCACATTGGATTTTTTTTCCATTCTTGGGATACTTTACTATGAAGAATGTGTTTTAACTCTATTCAGGTAAACATAAAAGATGTAAAGTCTTCATCTTTTCATATGGCTGAATAGTATTCCATGGTATACATATGCCACAGTTTGTTAATCTGTTCATGGGTTGATGGACATTTGAGTTCCTTCCATGACTTCGGTCTAGTATTTTTTAAATCTATGAGATGATGGCCTAAATCAAATCATTCTGCCATTACCACACTCCAAACTGGGTATCTTTTTTAAAACTATTGAAAAGAGAAAAAAATAACCTTTGCATGACATACCTCACAGAATAAAATGTACAGATGTGTTTACAAGCAAATATATATGTCAAAATTTTCTGTAGTTTCCCACATATTATATATCTCTATCTTAGGGTAGGGGGAGCTATATAACCTCACTTATTCTTTCAGTAATCTACTTGCAAAATGGAATGTAATATTTGTACCTATTTTGCTTCAGAGATAATGCCTACTTGTTTGGTTTTGTCTCCTCTTACTTGACCTATTAGCAGCATTTGATGGATTTAATTAGTCTTTCCTTCATATTCTTTGTTTGTTTTCCAAGACAATGCACTCTCCTTATTTACTTATCTTGTAGTTACCTAGCTCCTGCTGGTCAGCATCCTTTGCAGATTATTCTTCTCCATTATCTTATAAAGTTGGACTTTATCAGTTCTTGGACATTTTTCTTCTCTAGCTACATATCTCTTTGTGATTTCAGCTAGTCCTGTGGCTTTAAATGTACTATATATGTTGATAATTTCCATATTTACATTTATAGTTCACATCTCTCTCCTGAACTTCAGACTTATAGATTTACATGCTTAAATGACATTGATTCTGTTTTGCTGAATAAGTATCACAAAATTAATATGTGAAAATTAAACTCTCATTTTCCCCCACACTTTCTATTTCCAAAATATTTCCTGATATCCTCCATCTCCATTATGTCCATTCTACTACTCCAGTTGTTTATAATACATACATTTTTGAGTCATCCTTGACTTTTTTTCACAACCCTGCTCCAATCCATCATTGCATCTTAGTAATCCTTGCTTCAAATTATTTTAAAATTCCTATCACTTCTCACCACTTTTATTACTACCTTGTTCTAAGTCACCATCATCTTTTACTTAAGCTATTGAAATATCCTTCTAAGTAGTCTTTATGATTCTGCCCTTGATCAATTAAAGTCAATTTATGATATAATAGTCAGAGTAACTCTTTTAAAATGTTAAGTCAAATCAGCACACTCCACTGCTCAACTCCTTCAAAAACCTACCATTTCCCTAAAAGTGAAAACCCTTGAGAAGAACTTCCAAAATGGTACAGTAACTCACTTTAAAATCTACTTTTTTGTAAAAGCAATGAAAATGCAACAACTTTAAAAATAAACCTTTTCAGAATTCTGGAAATTAACCAAAAGTTTACAGTAATCTTGGAAGCATTTATTCAAGAAAGAAGGCATGATCTTA
Source organism: Nycticebus coucang (assembly GCF_027406575.1). Classification (NCBI taxonomy): domain Eukaryota; kingdom Metazoa; phylum Chordata; class Mammalia; order Primates; family Lorisidae; genus Nycticebus; species Nycticebus coucang. The sequence continues at coordinate 158,978,412 of NC_069804.1, read as the reverse complement.
ATAAGTGACCTTTGTGATTTGTATTTATTTATTTATTTTTGCAGTTTTTGGCTGGGGCTGGGTTTTAACCCACCACCTCTGGCACATGGGGCCAGTGCCCCACTCCTTTGAGCCACAGGCACTGTCCCCTTTGTGATGTTTTAATTTGCCTTAATCCCATGTTTTATCCCTACCTCCATGATAGCAATCCCATGCTTTCTCCCTACCTCCATGATAGCCTTGAAAATCTACATCTTTAACACTATGCTAGCCATGAAAACTGGAAGTTTAGCAGCCCCTGGAGAGGACATAACATCCTTGAAGTTCTTCTGAACCCCCATCTTCACAGAACTGTCATTATTTGATTTATCTGGAATATTGTTGAAAAACTCCAGTTCTCTGGAGGTATTTTCATTTGAGTTGACTCAGAAGTCACTCTGTGTAAACAGTTATGATATCCTCAGGACATTTGTCAAAAACAATGGTGGAACTTGTTTAACAATGCAGCTACATGAAGTTTTGTTATCAGTTGGGACTAACAAGAAACTGACTAAAAAAATGTGAAAGGGAAAGCAATTGGATGAGATGGTCATAGGGGATTTTGGAAAGGTTGGTGGATCCGTGGGATCTAGAAGGCCACACAGGCACACATGAAGATTATGTGCATGTCCAGGAAAGCCTTGAGAAGGCCCTGTTTCTCACATGTGGTTCACCTGAAGGTCTGTGTAAGCAGGAGGTAAAGACTAAACCAAAATTGTAAACTCTCCTGGATGCATTAAATATGTGCCACAATATATAAACAGAGCCCCACAGTGAAGGCCAGGAGAATTATCTGTGTAAGACATTTAAGAAAATACCTGTCTAATCATTAGCTAACTACTGGCTAACAAAGCAGAAAATTCCATAATCATACAGCACAAAGAATACAGATTTTAAATAGTTTGCAAAAAAGTCACTAACAATAAAACAGTGATCCCTTTTGCAAGAACAAAAGCAACAAACAGTAGCAACAAACCCTGAGTAGTGGGGGGAAATTTGATTTCTAGAGTTGTCATTATATATTATTTAAAATGCACGGATTTCAACAAAAAATTATTAGCCCACAAAAAATAGAAATATATGTATTACACACACACAAAAAGAAAACAATAGAAACTACCCCTGAGGAAATCCAGATGCTGGTCTTAGTAGACAAAGATTACAAATTGGTTATTGCAGATATGTTCAATGTAATGGAAAAAATAACATCTATAGAATTAAAGAAAATATAAGAAAAATGTCTCACTGAATAGACAATATTAAGAATGAGACAGAATTTTTAAAAATAGCCATATAGAGATTATGGAGTTGAAAAGAACAATAATTAAAATAAAAATATTCCTGAGAGGGACTCAGCAGCAGATTTGAGAAGGAAGACAAAAGAATCAATGAACTCAAATATAGATCAATTGAGAATATGTAGTTTGGGAAACAGAAAGAAATAAGATTAAAGAAAAATGAACCGAAGGTCAGAGACCTGTGAGTCATTATCAAGCCTACCAACATATGCATAATAGAAGTACCAGAAGAAGGAAGAAAAGAGAAGAAAATAAACTTAAAGAAAACTCCCTAGATATGACATTAACCTATGCATTCAACAAGCTTAACATATTCCAAATAGGATAAATGCAAAAGATACATACCTAGATAAAGCATAGTCAACTGGTCAAAAATCAATGCAAAGAAAGAATTCTCAAAGCAGCAAGTGGAACACTGACTCACCATGTATAAGCATTTCTTAATATAATTAAAAGTTGACTTCTCATCAGACATTATGTAGGACAGAAGGTAGTGCATTAACATATTCAAATGGAGAAAATAGACACTATTAATGAATAATTCTATACCCAGAAAAGCTATCCTTTAAAAATGAAGGAGAGGCTGGGCATAGTGGCTTATGTCTATAATTCCAGCACTTTGGAGGCTGAGGCAGGAGGATCACTTGAGGTCAGGAGTTCAAGACCAACCCTGGTGACATAGCAAGACCTTGTCTCTATAACAAATAAGAAAAATTAGCTGGGTGTGGTGACATGTGCCTGGAATCCCAACTATTCCAGAGACCAAGGTAGGAGGATTGATTGAGCCCAGGAGTTTGAAGCTGCTGTGAATTATAAGTATGTCACTTCAGTCCAGCCTAAGCAACAGAGCAAGACTCCATCTTTATAAAAAAAGAGAGATATAAAGCATACAGAAAAGAAATGACAAAATGACAGATTTAAATTCTTCCTTGCCAATAATTACATAAAAAGACAGAAATTGACCAAAAGGATTTTTAAAAAAATCAGAACATGATTTAACTATATGCTATCTACAAGAAATTCACTATAAATCAAACATTCAAATAAGTCGAGAATAAAATTTTGAAAAAAATATATATGCAAACAGTATGCACAATAGATCTGAAGTAGTTAATCTTGATAAAAACATACTTTAAGACAAAAATTTTAATATAGACAGAGAAGAACATTTTTTTTTTTTTTTTTGAGACAGAGTCTCAATTTGTTGCCCTTGGTAGAGTGCCATGGCATCACAGCTCACAGCAACCTCACACTTCTGGGCTCAAGTAATTCTCTTGCCTCCGCCTCCCAAGTAACTGGGACTACAGGCACCCACCACAACGCCCAGCTATTTTATTTTTTTAGAGATGAGGTCTCTCTCTGGCTCAGGCTGGTCTCAAACCTGTGAGTTCAAGCAATCCACCTGCCTTGGCCTCCCAGAGTGCTGGGATTAAAGGCATGAGCCACCATGCCCGGCAAAAACATTTTGTAATGATGTCACTCCATCAGGGAGACATAATAATTATAAACATCTATGCATATAATAGAGCCACATAATATGTAAAACAAAAACTGACAGAATTAAAAGGATAAATATTTAATTCAACAATAATAGTTGGAGACTTTGAACAATTGATAGAATAACTAGCAAAAGGTAAACTAGGAAATAGAAGGCTTTGATAACACTATAACCCAATTGGATCTGACAGGATTTTTGTGGAACACTCCACTCAACAATAGCAGATAAACATTCTTTTCAGGTGCACACGAAAAATTCTGTAGGATAGATAATATACCAGGGCATGAAACAAATATCAATAAATTTAAAATAATTAAAACCATATGAAGTATGCTTAAGATAACAAAGGAATTAAGTTAGAAATTAATAACAGAAGTTTGGGAAACCCCCAAATATGTAGAAATTATGCAAATACTCCTAAATAATCAATAGTTCAAAAAAGAAATTACAAAGATAAAATATAAAATCCTTAGAAATGAACAAAAACACACAAAATATCAAAATTCATGAGATGCAGCTAAATCAGCACATGAAGAGAAAATTTTAGTTGTAAATATCTATATGATAAAAGAAGGCCAAGTGTAGTGGCTCGTGCCTGTAATCCCACCACTTTGGGAGGCTGAGGCAGGAGAATTGCTTAAGCCCAAGAGTTCAAGACCAGCCTGGGCAACATAGGGAGAACTTGTCTTAATAGAGAACAAGTTGAAACTGAAAGTTTTTAATTGAAACTGAAAGTTCATTCTTTGAAGTAATTAAAAATATTAACATACTTTTAGCTTGGTTGATCAAGAAAAGGAGAAAGAAGACTTAAATTTACTTTTCTAAAATCAGGCCTGGAATTAGGAACATGCATTTTGGTGTTTCAGTTTAGCTGTTTTTTTTTTTTTTTTTAATTGCTGAAGGAATGGGTGACCCATCAACTACTCACTCCCTCTTTCTCACTTAGTTTTGCACTTGTTTTCTTCCTGTTCCTTAAACATGCTCAGTCTTTCGTTTCTATTTTTCCCCTTATTCTTATATGTTCATTTCCTCACTCTTCAAACTTCATACTAACCATTTAATGTGAAATTTTTAGTCTCAATTTAACTATTACTTCTTCTGAGGGATCTTACCTGAACAATCCCATCTAAAATAGGTCTCATCCATTACTATTTTTTCCAGCTTCCTGTTTGTTTCCTTCAAAATACTTGTGCTCATTCAACTGTTTTATTCATGTGTATGATAATCGGTTTATTATTTATTAAAATGTTTATTCACTACTACGAATGATCAGAATTTTGTTCTTTTTCCCTGCAGATCTCCAATGCTAAAAAAACCACCTGACACACAGAAGATACTCAATAAATATTGGTTGAATACATGAAATAAGAAATGAAAAGAAGCAAAGTGTGAAATACCTACACCCAGATATATGTACATGCCTGTGTAGGCTTTTCATAATTCTAAAGTTTAGGCATTAGTAAAAAAAAAAAAAAGTGTGATAACCTTGCTACACACAAAATAAACTAGGCTTTTCAATATGTGGGTATCTCTGGTACCAGAATTATATAATATTCATGATGATGATGACAAAACAGCCATTATTAAAAATAATATGCAGGTTCCTCAAAAAACTAAAAGGATAGGTAGAACTACCATATGAATTCGGTAATCTCACTACTGGATATATATACAAGGAAATGAAATAACTACATCATAAAGTATCTGCTCTCCTGTTTATTGCAGTACTATTCACAATAGCCAAGATGTAGAATCACCCTAAGTGTTCATTAATACATGAATGGATAAAGTGTGGTATATATAAACAATATAATATTACTTAGCCATAAAAAGAACAAAATTCTGTCATTTACAGCAAAATGGATGAGCCTGCCGTATACTATGTTAAATGAATGAAGCCAGGCTCAGAAAGATAAATACCATATGTTCTCACTCATATATGGAAGCTAAAAATGTTAATATCATAGAGAAGTAAAGAGTATAATTTTGGTTACTAAAGGTGGAGGCTTAGGGGGACAGGGAATATTCAAAGGTTGGTTAATAGGTATAAAAGTATAGCTGAATGAAAGGAATAAGTTCTAATGTTCTGCAGCGCTATAGGGTGAATATAATTAACAACAATTGATTATGTATTTTCAAATAGCTAGAAGGGCAGATTTTAATGTTCCCAGCATAAAGAAATAATAAATGTTTGAGGTGATGAGTTAGCTATTTGAATATTACACATTATACACAAGTATTGAGATAGCAGCACACTGTACCTCACAAATATATACACTTATCATGTGTCAATTAAAATAATAATAAAAGCAAAAAACCCCAGTAGTATTAACAGCTAATGTTTTAAGGTGCTTACTAGTTGCCAAGTACTGTACTAAGTGTCATGCATGGTTTATCTTATTCAATCTTCATAGCAACCCTCTGAAGTAGATAGGGATAGGGATGCCAGAGAGGCTGAAGTAAATTTCCCAAGGTTGCACAGCTGAATAACGTTCTTTCTGAATACAAAATGTCTGACTTCAAATCCAGGTCTTTCTGACAATAAAGCCTGTGTGTGCATGTCTATGTGCATATGTGGACAAACAGAAATGGACATATGGGGCCATGGTTCTAATGTGTTAGTGGAAATTTTTATTTGGTGATTTTTATAACATTTATTCATTTTTAAAACTTTTTTTACTTCTTTTTCATTACATATATATACTGTATAGTAGTGAAGCCTGAGGCTTTTGTATCCATCATCCCATAGTGTACATTGTACTCAATAGGTAATTTTTCAATCCACAGCCCCCTTCTATCCTCTCCCTTCTGAGTTTCCAATATCCATTAAGTCACTCTGTATGACCATGCATACCCACTGCTTAGCTCCCACTTACAAATGAGAACATTCAGTATTTGGTTTTGTGTTCCAGGGAGGGAGTGGGGGATGAAAAATTACCATGTGTGTCTCTGATGTCCATTGTACTACTCCTTGTGACCTTGTGTAGCCATAGCTTAGCTCCCACTTACAAGTGAGACCATGCAGCCTTTATTTTTCTGTTCCTGAGTCACTTCACTTAGGATAATGGACTCACAACAACAAAATTGCAGGAACAAATGAACACTTTTCTGCGTGCTCCTTTCCATATGACGAAAATGTTAGCTTTAATAGTTTTGCTTTCAGGACTTATTGAAACTCAAGGAGCAAATTGTAGGTGACTAATTTTATCTTCTTACTATTTAGTACTGGCATTGTTGAGATACTCAATAAAACTCCAATGATATACTCTTAACTTTTTTTTCAAATTTTAAATTCCTTTCTGTGAAACTCTTCCAGGAAAAGTTGTGGTTATGGCTCTCAAGTGCATTTTCTTTGCTCTGCTGCTGCCAGTACTCATCACAAAGCTCTTTTGTCAGTGATGTTGATTTTTAAGGGGTCAGTTCAACCTTCTAAGATGTTGCCTTGTGATTTCGGCACCCCTCATGAGAAGATGGTGTGCAGAGAGGCAGAGTTGCCCATTTTCAGCTGCAAGTCATAAGTGTTGTTTGGCAGCGATAAGAAATTTAAACAAGTTCCCCAAGGCATAGGATTGTTCCTAAGTATTGTCTGTTTATTATCACCCAACTTGTTTATTTAGTAATACAAGGAAGATTTGAAGAAGGCAACTTTCACATAAAGTAAACATTTCACATAAAGACACCTACCCTAAACAACTCTGATTAGTTGTTCTCATAATCTCTGAAACTTTCTATTCATCCTGAGTCTTGACTTTGTGTCAGAAACCTTCCTGTGGCTTGTTCTCCACTTCCAGATGTAACATACTCTAGAGAGAACCTTATCTAACTTCTCTCTGAAATAATCAAAAGGAAAAACATTAGTTTACCTGTCTAATTTTCTCTCAGCTAAAAAGGTCTCTACCTCTCCTCAATAAATTTCTCTCTGTCAGCACAAGGCACATCTCATTGTTTGTTCTCCTCCATCTCCTCTTAGCCCCTAATGAAAATGATCAAAATCAAATAAGTACCAGGCTTGTAGTTTCACTTTTTCTTCCCTTTCATTTGTGGAATTACGTTTACTTCTCCCCTCTAGTATTTGACTTTATCTGCTCACTATGCCTTATTAGTTAGCTAATAGTACTTTCCTTCCAGTTTTAGATTAAATGAATAGGATTAGAAAGTACCAGAAATTAAACTTGTACAAGAATTTGTTCCATGTTCAAAATTAAAATGATGATGTTACAATGAAATTTTCATAACAGCATAGATTCCCTTTCTAAAGAGTTCTCTATTGGGGTTCCTGAGGTTTTCTCATTTCCATTTCCATTTGCAATAGTGTCCAAACAGCTTCTGTTGTTGACCAAAAAAGGATTAATTCCAGGAATGCTTGCCAGAGTGAAACAGAATGGATCGAACCGGAAGTCAGCCTGTCAGGATGTATCTGGAAGTAATGGTGGGGTTAATCAGGTTCAGGCCCCTGTACTGAGGCCTTTTATTAGTCATATGTCACTAAGTCCAGCATTTTCCTTTTATTCCAAAATTGGGCTAAGTGATATTTTGACACAACTTTAAAGACACTGATTTTCAAAATACAAATGATCAATAAACATAAGAAATCTATTCAACCTAATTTCTAATAAGATAATTTCAAATTAAGGTAACAATAGAATTGTTTGATTTTTTCTCTCTGATTTGCTTGAGTTCTTTATAAATTCTCACTATCAGCCCTTTGTCAGATGTACAGTATGCAGATATTTTCTCCCATTCTGTTGGTTGTCTATTTACACTATAAAAAAGTAGGCAAAAGACATGAACAGAAGTTTTTCAAAATAAGATAGACTAATAGCCAATAAACATATGAAAAGACACTCAATGGTTTCTAGTCATCAGAAAATGGAAATTAAAACCACAATGTGATATCCACCAACTCTAATGAGACTGCTTTGTATCAAAACATCCCAAAACAACAGATGCTGGTATGGATGCAGAGAGAAAGGAACTCTTTATACACTGCAGGTAACAAGTCAAACTAGTACAACCTCTGTAGAAAGTTGAATGGCAATACCTCAAAAAGCTAAAGTAGACCTACCATTTGATCCAGCAGTGTCATTACTATTTACCTATAGGAAAAAAGCCATTTTATAAAAAGATATGTGCATGATAATGTTTATTGCAGTACATTTCACAGTTGCAAAGATGTGGAAACAACCCAAGTGACTATCAATGCATGAGTGAGTGGATTAAAAAAAGTGGTATATGTATATCATGGAGTACTACTCAGCCGTAAAATGATGAACTAATACTTTTGTAATAATGTGAATGGAACTGGATACCATTCAAAGTGAAGTATCACAAGAGTGGAAAAACAAACACCACATATATTGACTTAAGTTGGAACTAATGAACACCCACGTGAAGATTTGTAGTAAAACTCAATGGAAAGCAAGCAGGTGGGAATGGACATGAAGGGAGGGGGTAATTTCACAGCTATTAGGTACAATGCACACTATTTGGGTGAGGGGAACACTTACAACTTTGACTCAAACTGTACAAAAGCAATTCATATAAACAAAACATTTGTACCTCTGTAATATTCTAAAATAAAAAATCAAATCAAAATGGGAATATAGTTTTCTAGTTTGTCACATTATTGCACCTTATTTTTAAATGATGCAGTCAATATTGGTATAGACATAGGCAAATGATCACTCATACAATGGGAATGGATATTAAAGGGCAAATTGGCATTTTTTTTTTTCTTTTTTGGCTTACATGCATTCAGTACCCACCATGTGCTGGACACTGTGATAGAAACATAACTTCCATCATCTCATTTAATTTTCAAAACAACTTGATGATGTAAGCACTTATAATTCCCATTTTATAAATGAGTAAACTGAAGCTTAAAGATGGAAAATAGCTACATCTCACACAGTTGTGAGTAGCAGATTTAAATATGTCTGCCCGATTCTCAAACCTAGGCAAGTCTTATTGAGTGTCAAAACTAGGCGATTTTTCATTTCTTCTCTATTCCTCTGTCAATTTTTAAACAATAAGCATTATAACTTTTATAGTTTAAAAATCTGGTATGTATTTGCCTGTTTTTTAAAAACATTCTACTTGAGTTAAATCTGCTCTATGTTTGTTGAAGATAACCTTGGAAGTTGAAGGAATGGTGTATAATGACAGAGAAAAGGTAGCTCCATGTATTAAGACTTGTAATTGCAAGTTCTATAGAGTCATTAAGTCTGGCTCTCAGTATGTGCACAGTTTTGAAAGATTCCTTGCTTGAGCAGAGGACTTTTTCTATGCAGAATCTTATATAGCAATTGGGTGATTTTTTCTCTCTACCCACTCACATCCATCACTTCAAAGCCTGGGCCATGACCTATATTGTACAAAAATTGTCCACTTGTATCTTTGCTCTTTATCACCTATAAAATGGAATCTTAGAATATTGGAGTATTTCCTATTTAATAAAATAAAATAAAATTACTCAGGATTAAAATAATTATTACAATTATTATTTTGCTTTTAAATCTCCCCTTCAAGATTGTCATGTATAATTTACTACTTAAAGGGACAATATTATAAATGTTTACCATATTTTTCTCATTTTCCAGTGTTCTATTTTACCTGCCTATTAGAAATAGAAAAAAAATGAACTTAAAACTAATTACTAAAACACTGTTTAGTATTTCTACTTTGTTATTTTCACAAATCAGATTATTGGTTAGAAGAGTCTTCATGGAATATCCATCCTTTTTTAGGACTCTTTCTTCCTAATTAATTTTCTTAGAGAATTTTTCACATCCTTGTTCCTCAAGGTGTAAATAAGGGGGTTCAACATAGGAGTAATAACTCCATAAAATGCAGAGATGATTTTCCCCTGGTCCTGGGATTCCTTTGACTGGGGTTTCAAGTACATGTAGATGGCCGACCCATAAAATATGGTGACAACAGTCAAATGGGATCCACAGGTGGATAATGCTTTGAGCCTGGCCCCTGCAGAGTGGATCCTCAGTACAGCGACCACAATTCGAGTATAGGAGATGAGGATGAAGGTGAAGGGCAGGGGCAGGGTGACTATGCCGATAACCAAACCCAGAATAAGTCTGCCTGGAGTGTCTGAGCAGACGAGCTTCAACAGGGCCTGCACCTCACAGGTAAAATGGTTGATGATATTATGTCCACAGAAACGGGCAGGAATTGCAATAATTGGTATTACTGCCAAAAGGATGGCACTGGCCCAGGTCACTATGGCTAACTGTATGCAGACCCAGTTGTTCATAATGCTGGTATAACGCAGGGGACTTGAGATTGCAACAAACCTATCATAAGCCATGACAGCAAGGAGGAGACACTCTGTCATCCCCAGAAAAAGAGCGATGGTCATCTGGGCATAGCAGCTATTGTAGGAAATAGTGGGGTAGTCTCTTAAGCCATTAAACAACAGAAAAGGCACTGAATTGCTGGAGTAACATATATCGAGGATGGACAGGTTGCTTAGGAAAAAATACATAGGAGTGTGAAGCCGCCTATCAAGTCTAACCACAATGATAATGAGACTGTTACCTACTAATGTGATCAGGTAGACGATTACCATGGCACAATAAAAGGCAATCTGGTATTTTGGATGATTAGATAAACCCACCAGGATGAACTCTGTCACTTCACTGCCATTATCAGTAACCAGAATATCCATTTTGTTCTATCTGTTGAGAAAGAAGAAATAATTGAATTCATTTTAATTTGAGAAGCACTTATTGAGTACTTGCTATGTTGTCAGCCCCTATATTAGGTGCTATTATGAAGCGATGTCTACAAAACGAGTGATGCTGTTTGGAAGTTTATGTTCTAATTTTGGAAATAAAGCATTCATATACAGTCCAAGGTTAATTTTCAAAGTAGCACAATCCATTGTGAGTCTTAATTCCTTCATCTATAAAACAAGGGGTGTTAGACTTCACCTGAAATGTGCTTTGAATGCTCCCCTTTTGTACTATTTTTGTTGCTAAATGTAATCAGATCCCTGAATTATGAAATTGCTAATTTTCCTTTCCTGCCACAGATATTTGCCTTTAGCAAATTCTCATCTGTGACATAAAATATGTGCTCATTTCACTCTGACTTCTTCCTTTCCTTATACATCCAATCACCAAGTCCTATTTACTTTTTCTCTTACACATTTTTCAAATCTACCTATGAATCTTATTGTCTCTGCCTAATACTGCATAGGTCTCTCTGCTTCCATTTTTTGCCTCTCTATAGTCTGTTTTCCACATACCAGCTGGAGTCACATTTAACAAACATACATAATTATGACCATACCCTTTCTATGCTTAAAACTCATTTGAGGCTTCCAACTGCACTCAGAATGAAATCTAACCTATTTATCATGACCCATAAGACTAAATGATCTGACCCTAACATTATGTTGCACTGTCTCCTTTTGGGCTCACCATGTTCCAACCGCACTGTCTTTATGAAGCACTCCTAGCTTGTTCCCATGTCAGGACTTTTGCACATTGTGTTCTCTCTGCTGGAAATATTTTTCCTACTCATCTTTGCTTGGTGAAATCCTGATCATCTTTAATATTTCAGCTTAAAAGGAGCTTCTCTAGAAAAGCCTTTCCAAACACCCCCCGTCAAATCTATATCATATCATTTGTTATAATCATTCATAGCACCCTGAACATTTCCTACATGGCCCTTATTACTATTTGTGTCTATATATTTGTGTGACTATTTAATATCTGTATCCTTCCCAAACTGTAAGCTAGTGATTTCAAACTAGTATGCTGGGGCACCCTGGTGTGCTGTGAGAGGATCTTAGGTGTGCCAGGAAATGTTTAAATATTATTAAGTTACATTTGAAAAAAGTTCAAAGAGCAGGAAGTCTATTCTTTGTCTTTCTCTCTCTCTCTTTTTTTTTTTTTTGATCAACATAATTTAAGTGTGCTATGGAACTTTATCTATAGGTTCAAGTGTGCCGTGAGATTAAAAATGGTTGGAAAACACTCCTGTAAGCTCTGGAAGAAGAGGCCCTGACTGTCTGTGAACTGGCTTATTTTCACCACCTCACAAAGTGCCTAGCACAACATAAAGGCTTCAATACATGTTTGTTGAATGAATCAATGCCAGTTATTTGGCTCTTCTTTCTTACTCACTATCAAGAAATTGATCTGATTGAACTGCATTGAATTGGATGAAGGAAATAAACTCTTGAAGATAAAAATCCTGTTATGAGAAACACTCAGTGTCTCATGGTATTCAGTCTTACAATGCCCTGTAGCTCAGGAATAAACTTTGAAGCCTTGCATTTTTGTAGTCCTACAATCAGCCGTTCACATGGAAAGAAGGTAGTATATCAAAGTGAGGAAATGGGGATTATTTTAGAATTGGAAAAAAAAGTCTTTTAAACCTCTTTTGTCCACCCAAATTTTGGTTTACTTTGTTTGATTTAGCTCTATGAAGTACGAATGCTATCACAGACAAGCTCACTCAGTATTAACAGCAAGGTCTTTTTTTCTTGGATATTCTGTAATAGCTTTATCAAGGTCTAGTCATAAATAAGGATCTTGGATATTTGTAGTATAGACTTACAGACTCAAAAAGCAGGTATCAGGCCTTGGTGATAGCAGCCTATGGATGAAAAGATGTGTCTAAGGGACTGGGCAGCATGAAGGATCATGTAGGATAATGGTGTGGATACTCTCTCTGGATTCTCTACCCAAGACATATAAATCTCAGAAGGCAGAAACTCTTTTGGACAAGTAACTCAGGAAATAAAGTATGGGTTGTAACATGATCCTCAATAAAATCTCATGGAGAATAAGGGGGCTGAATAAGAATCATAACCAAGGGTAGACAAACTGAAAAACATTTCAGCTGCCATGCAACTTCAAAGTAAGGGTGTTTCAACTTGTTACTGAGAATCACCCTACAAGGAGATCCTTGGGTGTCTTTCATGAGAGTGAGAAGACTCTTTTTTATTTTATAGATAAAATAAAATAATTCTGTCCCTGATTTGGACAGAAAACAGAATTAATCCAAAGAGAAAGGATCCTTGGAGTAATTACACTGAGACTGAACCAGCTGATCTGTCTTTTATACATTGGTGACACCACATTTACTTTCTAAATAGTATTACAAGAATGAGATTTTCAGGGCATATACTTTTTGAAGGGTTACAAAAGTTTCATACTAGAATGACAACATGTTTCATCATGAAGTCTTAGTTTGGCTTGTAGACCTCACTGTCTTATAGCCCGAAAGTTCTCAAAACAAACACCAGTATAAATATCTGGAAAACAACAAATTTTTGTGTTTATGTGATTTAAATGAGTCTCACCAGACTAACCATATTTTTTATTGAATAATTCAGTGTTTTAGCACTGTGCAGGCCAGAATTTTCCTAAACTAACTAGACATATGTGGAGATTCCCACACATATATTCACAGCTTTTTGATACTTTTAGAAATATTTTGGGCACACTTCATGGCTTTTCTTCACACAGGTTTCCCAGAGAGGGCTTTCCTGGTCCCAGCTACCATGAAAGAGTCTGCTTTCTGGGAGAATCCATTTCATTTTCAATACTAAAATTAAAGCACACTGTCACATGTCCCTTTTGCCTAAGCTCTTCAGAAAGCTCCAATGGGCTTAAAATATACTTTGAGAAATGGATAGTGCTTACAGACAGAAATTTCTATTATTCTTATCAGGCAGTATAGAAAGGTGGTTAAGAGCATGTACTTTGGAGCCAAGTTTGAATTCTGGATCCATCACTGAACCACTGTGTGACATCGGTAGTTTGCTTAACTTGTTTATACCTCAGTTTCCTCAGTTGTAAAACTGGGAGAACTAAAATATATGTAGAGTTTTAGTTGTCTATAGATATTAGCTACTATTATTTTAAATTGAAGCCTCAATCAGGAAGTAGCACCCATGACAAAGTGAGCACATTGATTGTCTTTCTTTTCTGGACAGCAGAAAGAAGAATTTAAAATAATGAGGACAGAAATAAGTCACTATGGTCAGATGATTCTGTAAGCCCTCTGAAGTCAGAACTTACATTTTATTTATTTCTATAACTGTAGTAGTGGCTCATGACACATGGAAGGCATTCACTTATTATTCTTGGAATTGAATTGATTTTACTCACCTGAACAGCAAAAAACAAAATATGATAGACAAAAACCGACTAAAGTCTCTAAAAGTTGCTTTGATATAGCCCTTTGTTTATTGCAGTGTCATCAGCTCACTGAGGTGTTGGAGACTTTCAAGAGGAGTGACTTGCCGGTGCAAACTGGGAGATCCATGTCAAGGTTGACCCATCCACATATACATGCTGATTCATTCCAAGAGATGAATATGGCTTCTTTCCCTCTTCCTGGGGTATATGGTACTTCACATGCTCTTACAATAGGTTGTGTCTTGATTTTACTGAGCATTTTAAAAACTAATGGGTCCAAAATATGAACAATAGAAGAAAGAGAGGAAAATCTTAAACATTCTCTCCTGCTGCATTCTGAGTTTATTCGTTGTGGTTCCAAAGAAGTGATTTCATCGAAAAGACTTTAGGGACCAAGTCCCTAAAAGGCAATTAAATCCCAATACCAAGTTGAAGGTGTATACTCATTTGGGAGTGTTATCTCTAAGTCATTAAAATACACATAGCTTTTGCCTACTAATTCTAAGACTTCACTAGTCACACTATTATAAAACTTTTGACTAACACTGTCAATTCCATTTCTGTTCTTAAGTTACCAAGAAGCAGATCCATTCCTAGGATAATGAGTTTCCAATTTTGGTGGAAGGTTCTCAACAGAGTGACTCAAGGAGATAATGAATGAATGGGGCAAGAGGAATGGCCACTGTATATTGGGACGCTATGAAAGCTTCCAATTAATCACTCAGAAAAAGGAAATTCTGTAAACGGTGTACTGGATGTCTCCTTTTCCTCTTCAATTTTCCATGATTTCTCCACTCAATCCTAGCTATCCTTGATTTGAATAGGTTCTGGAAATTCCATTTGCCCCTAAAGCTTTTCTAATGTATTAGTTTTTAGGTGCTTTACAAGCCATATCTGTTTCCATATAATACTGCAGCTTTTCACTCACTGCCCATTCATTTATTTCATCTGGGCACACACCTAATTACAATAGTTTTATTTTAGTGATTCCTCCAGTTGTGCTTTGAATATATAATGCACTTGTTTATTGTTTTTATGTATGTCCTTGTTAATCTTTCCAACTTAGACAACAAGATTTCAAGGAGCAGGAATAAGGCATCTTTGCAAATAGTCTGGCTGAGTGCTACTCAAAATGTTTGCAATGAGAGAAGGACAGAACTGAAAGTAAACATTTTACTAACTATTAAAGTGATTTGATATTGCCATGACATTTTTATTATATTTTATCAAATATCAGTTTTCAACAGCTTGGAAATAATAAAAAAAAAACTGTCCTTTACCAAAAATAGTCTGAGAAGCATTGGTTTAGTACTTATATTTAATTAATTCTGGTTGTGTGTGCACTCTGTGCCAGAAACTAGGGAGACAGAGATGAATAAAGCAAAGTTCCTGCTCTCAGTGAGCTTATGATTTAATTGAGGATAAACACTCCAAAACAACTAATTATAAAATAGCACAAAAGACATTAAATTGAGGGTCAAACAAAATGATGTTTAGCAAAAGAAACAGAATTAAATCAATCATCCAGGATTAAACAGGGTGGAATGAGCTTTGAGGAAGGCTTCACTGAGAAAATGACATTTGATTTAGTCCTTGAAGAATGCTTGAGATTTTGCCAGACATAGAAGGTGCAAAGGGCACTTCAGGCAGAGAGAACAGTTTATATTGTAGCACAGTTACATAAAAGATTCATAGAGAGAAAGTATTGTTTCCCTGGAGCATGGCATGCATGGAGATGAAGTTGTTTATGAAGATGAAGAGGTTAGGAGGGGCCTCAATTAATGTTGTATATCCTATAGGCAATACAAAGCCACTCAAAGTTTCAAATCTAGTGGTGGAATTAAAGAGAGAGGAAGTAAGATGACGATATTTTCCCTTTAGAAAAGTCACTCTGGAGATGTTGATTGGATGGCTAGTTTAGAGGGAGATAGGACTGGACTACAGAAATATAGTTAAGAGCTTTAAGCCTGGTAAGCATTGATGTAGTCATGAACTAGGACAAATAAACTGAGGACAGAGAAGAGGTGATGGATTTGGGAGACATTGCAGAGCAAGATTCCATAAAATTCACTGAGTGAGTGGTTGTTAAGGGGTAAGTGAGACAGAGATATAGAGGTTAACTCTGAGAATGATGGTAATATTATCATGTGGCATTTGTAATATGCTTTTAATTTTTTAACATCTAACATCCATGATCTCATTTGATCTTTCAACCATTCTGTGAGGTAGGTTAAGGAATATATTTACCCCTGTATGACAGATGCAGTCCAGAGAGGTTAAGAGATTTGCTCAGATTTTCACAGCTTATGAATGGCAGAATCCAGACTAGAATCCAGACTTCCTGATGCCTGAGCATATGTTTTTTCCACTCCATCATGAAGTTGCACCCTAAAAGTGCTTGACCTATGTCTCGTATCTAACCAGAAATAGTTACTATGCACATATTTTGAGGAGGAGTGGGAGAAGGCACCCAGTGGAATGAGCGCCAATTACTGTTGAGTCAATTGAAAACACAACAATAAGACCAGGTGCGGTGGCTCGCGCCTGTAATCCCAGCATTCTGGGAGGTCCACACAGGTGGATTGCCTGAGCTCACAAGCTCAAGACAAGCCTGAGCCAGAGTGAGACCTTGTCTCTAAAAATAGCCAGGAGTTGTGATGGGGTCCTGTAGTCCCAGCTACTTGGGAGGCTGAGGCAAGAGAATCGCTCGAGCCCAAGATTTTGAGGTTGCTGTGAGCTATGATAGCACAGCACTCCACCAAGGACAACAAAGTGAGACTCTGTCTCAAAAAAAAAGAAAATAAAAGAAAAAGAAAATTCAGCATTCAGCAATAATATTAACTTTAAGTATAATAACTATGATTTATAAAAATGGATAACTTTTATTAAGGACTTACTATGCCCCAGCCATAGCTCTAAGCATTTTAGATAAATTTACTGATTTAAATCTTCTTTGTTTTCTTTTTTGAGAAAGAGTTTCAAGCTGTCACCCTGGGTAGAGTGCTGTGGCATCACAGCTCACAGCAACTTAAACAATTCTCCTACCTCAGCCTCCCAAGTAGCTGGGACTACAGGTGCCTGCCACAACACCCAGCTAGTTTTTGGTTGTAGTTGCCATTGTTGTTTCAGCTAGCCTGGGCTGGGTTCGAACCCGCCATCTTCCGTGTATGTGGCCGGCACCCTACCCAATGAGCTATGGGTGCTGTCCTGATTTAAATCTTTTTAATAACATTAAATGAGTCAATTCTATAATTGCCCTTCTGTTATAAATGAGAAAACTGAGGCAGAAAGTTGCTACAGGTCATATAGCAAGTAAGGGTCACGGTCATATTTTTTTTTCTTTTTTTTATTAAATCATAGCTGTGTACATTGATATGATCATGGGGCATCATTCACTAGCTTCACAGACCGCTTACCAACTTTCACATATACCCTTTTAAGATGCACCGCTGGTGTAATCCCACCAATCCCCTTCCCTCTCCCCCTCTCCCCCCTCCCTCCCCTCCCTATCCCCCTTCCAACTATTCTTAGGTTGTAACTGGGTTATAGCTTTCATGTGAAAACCCTAAATTAGTTTCATAGTAGGGCTGAGTACATTGGGTACTTTTTCTTCCATTCTTGAGATACTTTACTAAGAATAATATGTTCGAGCTCCATCCATGTAAACATGAAAGAGGTAAAGTCTCCAACTTTCTTTAAGGCTGCATAATATTCCATGGTGTACATATACCACAATTTATTAATCCATTCGTGGATCGATGGGCACTTGGGCTTCTTCCAGGACTTAGCAATTATGAATTGAGCTGCAATAAACATTCTGGTACAAATATCTTTGTTATGATGTGCTTTTTGGTCTTCTGGGTATATGCCCAGTAGAGGGATTACAGGATTAAATGGCTGATCTATTTTTAGATCTCTAAGTGTTCTTCATATCTCTTTCCAACAGGAATGTATTAATTTGCATTCCCACCAGCAATGCAAAAGTGTTCCCTTTTCTCCACATCTGCGCCAACATCTCTGGTCTTGGGATTTTGTGATATAGGCTAGTCTCACTGGAGTTAGATGGTGTCTCAAAATAGTTTTGATTTGCATTTCTCTGATGATTAAAGACGATGAGCATTTTTTCATATGTCTGAAGGCCACGTGCCTGTCTTCTTCAGAGAAGTTTCTCTTCAAGTCCCTTGCCCAGCCTGCGATGGGATCACTTGCTCTTTTCTTGCTTATACATTTGAGTTCTCTGTGGATTCTGGTTATTAAACCTTTGTCGGAGATATAACCTGCAAATATCTTCTCCCATTCTGAGGGCTGTTTGCTTGCTTTACTTACTGTGTTCTTGGCTGTGCAGAAGCTTTTTAGTTTGATTAGTCCCAGTAGTGTATTTTTGAAGCTGCTTCAATTGCCTGGGGGGTCCACCTCATAAAATACTCGCCCAGCCCGATTTCTTCAAGGGTTTTCCCTGTACTCTCCTCTAGTATTTTTATAGTTTCATATGTTAAGTTTAAATCTTTGATCCAGTGAGAGTCTATCTTAGTTAATGGTGAAAGGTGTGGGTCTTCTTTCAGTCTTCTACACATTGTCAGCCAGTTCACCCAGCACAATTTGTTAAATAGGGAATCTTTTCCCCACTGAATGTTTTTAATTGCCTTGTCAAAGATTAAAAAACGGTAAGTAGCTGGATTCATCTCTTGGTTCTCTATTCTGTTCCAGATATCTACTTCTCTGTTTTTGTGCCAATACCATGCTGTTTTGATCACTATTGATTTGTAGTATAGTCTGAGGTCTGGTATCGTAATTCCTCCTGCTTTGTTTTCATTTCTGAGTAATGTCTTGGCTATTCGAGGTTTTTTCTGATTCCATATAAAATGAAGTATTTTTTTTTCAAGATCTTTAAAGTATGACAGTGGAGCTTTAATAGGGATTGCATTGAAATTATATATTTCTTTGGGTAGTATAGACATTTTAACAATGTTGATTCTTCCCAGCCATGAGCATGGTATGTTTTTCCATTTGTTAATATTTTCAGCTATTTCTTTTCTTAGAGTTTCATAGTTCTCTTTATAGAGATCTTTCACGTCCTTTGTTAGATAAATTCCCAAATATTTCATGTTCTTTGGCACTACTGTGAATGGGATAGAGTCCTTAACTGTTTTTTCAACTTGACTGTTCTTGGTATATATAAAGGCTACCGATTTATGAATGTTGATTTTGTAACCTGAGACGCTGCTGTATTCCTTGATCACTTCTAAGAGTTTTGTAGTAGAGTCCCTAGTGTTTTCCAGATATACTATCATGTCATCTGCGAAGAGCGAAAGTTTGATCTCTTCTGACCCTATATGGATACCCTTGATCGCCTTTTCTTCCCTAATTGCGGTGGCTAAAACTTCCATTACAATGTCAAAAAGCAATGGAGACAATGGGCAGCCCTGTCTGGTTCCTGATCTGAGTGGAAATGATTCCAATTTAACTCCATTCAATATGATATTGGCTGTGGATTTGCTGTAGATGGTCGCTATCAGTTTAAGAAATTTCCCTTCTATACCGATTTTCTTAAGTGTTCTGATCATGAAGGGATGCTGGATATTATCAAAAGCTTTCTCTGCATCGATTGAGAGAATCATATGGTCTTTGTTTTTTAATTTGTTTATGTGCTGGATTACATTTATAGATTTACGTATGTTGAAACAGCATTGAGATCCTAGTATAAAACCGACTTGGTCATGATGTATAATTTGTTTGATATGTTAATGGATTCTGTTTGTTAGGATCTTGTTGAATATTTTTGCATCTATATTCATTAGTGATATTGGTCTATAGTTTTCTTTTCTTGTTGGGTCTTTTCCTGGTTTGGGGATCAGGGTGATGTTTGCTTCATAGAACGTGTTGGGTAGTCTTCCTTCTTTTTCTACCTTTTGGAACAGGTTGAGTAATATAGGTACTAATTCCTCCTTAAAGGTTTGGTAGAATTCAGACGTGAAACCATCTGATCCCGGGCTTTTCTTTTTAGGGAGGTTTTGTATGGTTGATGCTATTTCCGAACTTGATATGGGCCTGTTCAACATTTCCACTTGATTCCGGTTAAGTCTTGGAAGGTGACGTGCTTCCAAGTATTGGTCAATTTCCTTCAGATTTTCATATTTCTGAGAATAAAGTTTCTTGTAACATTCATTAAGGATTTTTTGATTTCTGAGGAGTCTGTTGTTATTTTGTCTTTGATGTTTCTGATTGATGAGATTAGAGATTTTACTCTTTTTGTCCTGATTAGGTTGGCCAAAGGTTTACCTATTTTATTGACCTTTTCGAAAAACCAGCTTTTTGATTTATTGATCTGTTGTATTATTCTTTTGTTTTCTATTTCATTTAATTCTGCTCTAATTTTGGTTATTTCTTTTCTTCTACTGGGTTTGGGGTTGGAATGTTCTTCCTTTTCCAATTGCTTGAGATGTCCCATTAAGTTGTTAACTTCCTCTCTTTCCGTTCTCTTGAGGAAGGCTTGCAGTTCTATAAATTTCCCTCTTAGAACTGCCTTTGCAGCGTCCCATAGGTTTTGATAGTACGTGTCTTCATTGTTGTTTTTTTTATTATTTTATATATAAGAAATGAAGTTTATTTTATTTTTTTATTAAATCATAACTGTATACATTGATATGATCATGGGGCATCATACACTCGCTTCGTAGACCATTTGACACATTTTCATCACAATGGTTAACATAGCCTTTCTGGCATTATCTCAGTTACTGTGCCAAAACATTTGCATTCTACATTTGCCAAGTTTTGCAAATACCCCTGTAAGATGCACCACAGGTATAATCCCACCAATCCCCATCCCTCTACCCACCACCCTCCTCCCTCCCCTCCCTTTCCCACTTTTCCCTATTGTTAGATTGTAACTGGGTTATAGCTTTCATGTGAGAGCACCAAATTAGTTTCATAGTAGGGCTGAGTACATTGGATACTTTTTCTTCCATTCTTGAGATACTTTACTAAGAAGAATATGTTCCAGCTCCATCCATGTAAACATGAAAGAGGTAAAGTCTCCATCTTTCTTTAAGGCTGCATAATATTCCATGGTGTACATATACCACAATTTATTAATCCATTCGTTGATCGATGGGCACTTGGGCTTTTTCCATGACTTAGCAATTATGAATTGAGCTGCAATAAACATTCTGGTACATATATCTTTGTTATGTTGTGATTTTTGGTATTCTGGGTATATGCCCAGCAGAAGAATTACAGGATTGAATGGCAGATCTATTTTTAGATCTCTGAGTGTTCTCCATATATCCTTCCAAAAGGAATGTATTAATTTGCATTCCCACCTGCAGTGCAGAAGTGTTCCCTTTTCTCCACATCCACACCAACATCTCTGATCTTGAGATTTTGTGATGTAGGCTAGTCTCACTTGAGTTAGATGATATCTCAAAGTAGTTTTGATTTGCATTTCTCTGATGATTAAAGATGATGAGCATTTTTTCATATATCTGAAGGCCGTGCACCTGTCTTCTTCAGAGAAATTTCTCTTCAAATCCCTTGCCCAGCCTGTGATGGGATCCCTTGTTTTTTTTCTTGCTGATGCGTTTGAGTTCTCTGTGGATTCTGGTTATTAAACCTTTGTCAGAGATATAACCTGCAAGAACACACACAGCTTTACACAGTTTTATGCCTGGCCGTATTGTCACCAAAAGACGGCTGTCGCACTGTGCCTCAGGGAACTGGCACCCTGGTGCAGTCCCCTCTCCGCCAACCGACGGGGACTGGACTCCAGACCCCAGTGTGAGCGAAGGGGAGCGCTGGGAGCTCAGAATTCCAGGTAGAGACTATATACAGTTTATACAGTTTTATGCCTGGCAGGAGGACGCCGTGGCACCCTAGTAGGGGAGGTAGGTCCAGTTTTCAGAGGGTCTCTCCTGTGGAGTGGAGTGGGAGGACCTTGAACTCTGCCCGGTTGTTTGTGGGGCACTCTGTGCCATTCTCATGGGGGAGGGGACTCCCGTCTGCTTGGTGATGGATTTTGTACCTTTTGTTTGTATCCTTGTGGTCGCAGGTCGCCACAGCGGGGTTGACGTGCGTTCTACAACCTTCTCTCTTAGTGCAGTTCAAATCCACCAGGTTACTTGCTGAATTTTTGTCCTTTAACTCTCCTTCCTGATGGGAGCCTCTGTGGAAAGCTGGCTTCAGTCAGCCATCTTGTCTCCTCCCCTCCACGGTCACATTTTGAATGTAGAAAATCTGAAAACATAGTGTTTTTTCCTTTATTTGTCCAGCAACAATTCTACCTTTTTCATATTCCTCTTTTCCAAGGGCTTCCTGAACCCACCAGGCATACAGAGAGATCATTCATTAGTCTAGACATCAAGAGAATTACATTGCAACCCCAATCTGGTTATTAACTGTTGACCATGATAACATCACAGCCTTTCAAAATCTTTCTGTTGTTTGTAAATGACAGTTTATAATATTTATTGTAATATCTGCTCTGTTTATCTCATTAAGTTACTTTGAGGATGACATGTGGTAATATATGTTTAAGAATAAGATAAACTTGGGCGGCACCTGTAGCTCAGTCGGTAAGGCACTGGCCCCATATACCAAGGGTGATGGGTTCAAACCCAGCCCTGGCCAAATTGCAACAACAACAAAAAAATAGCCAGGCGTTTTGGCTGGCGCCTGTAGTCCCAGCTACTCAGGAGGCTGAGGCAAGAGAATCGCTTATGTCCAGGAGTTGGAGGTTGCTGTGAGCTGTGTGACGCCACAGCACTCTACCGAGGGCCATAAAGTGAGACTCTGTCTCTACAAAAAAAAAAAAAAAAGAATAAGATAAACTTTTTCTTTTCTTGCTTATACGTTTGAGTTCTCTGTGGATTCTGGTTATTAAACCTTTGTCGGAGACATAACCTGCAAATAACGGCCTACAGACATATGAAAAAATGCTCATCATCTTTAATCATCAGAGAAATGCAAATCAAAACTACCTTGAGATACCATCTAACTCCAGTAAGATTAGCCCATATCACAAAATCCCAAGACCGGAGATATTGGCATGGATGTGGAGAAAAGGGAACACTTTTGCACTGCTGGTGGGAATGCAAATTAATACATTCCTTTTGGAAAGATGTTTGGAGAACACTCAGAGATCAAAAATAGATCTGCCATTCAATCATATAATTCCTCTACTAGGTATATACCCAGAAGACCAAAAATCACATTATAATAAAGATATTTGTACCAGAATGTTTATTGCAGCCCAATTCACAATTGCTAAGTCATAGAAAAAGCCCAAATGCCCATAGATCCACGAATGGATTAATAAACTGTTGTATATGTACACCATGGAATATTATGCGGCCTTAAAGAAAGATGGAGACTTTACCTCTTTCATGTTTACATGGATGGAGCTGGAACATATTCTTCTTAGTAAAGTATCTCAAGAATGGAAGAAAATGTATCTAATGTACTCAGCCCAATTATGAAACTAATTTATGGCTTTCATATGAAAGCTATAACCCAGTTATAACCTAAGAATACAGGGAAAGGGGAAAGGGAGGGGAGGGAGGGGGGAGGATCGGCAGAGGGAGGGTGATTGGTGGGATTACACCTGTGGTGCATCTTACAAGGGTACATGTGAAACTTAGTAAATGTAGAATATAGGTAATTGTTTTAACACAATAGCTAAGAACATGCCAGTAAGGCCATGTTAACCAGAGTGATGAAAATGTGTCAAACTGTTTATAAAACCAGTGTATGGTAACCCATGATCGCATTAATGTACACAACTATGATTTAATATTAATAATAATTAAAAAATCAAGTGAAAAAATAAAAAAAATTAAAAGAGAATAAGATAAACTATAAAGTCTATAAAATGCTTAACAAACATAAGAACCAGGAAGATTTCAATTTCCCCAGTAATGCTGCCCCTGTATACGTCTTCTTCACCACTGCATCCCTACTAATGAGCACAGAACCTATTACATAGCTGGCAATGTGTGTATTTAAAGGATAATATATGTATAGATGCTTGAATGCCCAAGTGAAGGAGTAGCCTTGGAGGCATGATTTAGGAAGCAAGTAGGCACTTCAGCTCTCACTGTAGGACAGACATTGTTCTAAGTGTTTTATTTTACATAAATTGACTCATAATAGTTCTCATCATCAATCTATGAAGTCATATTCAACACCGTCCCCACCCTGATCAGTTCTTACCTGTACTGTAAAGTTTTAAAACATTTCCCACACTCTCTTGACAGTAAAGTTCAATTTTAGATCCCCCCATGAGAGGCACTTGCAGGAACGTTGGCAAGCAGAGGAGAAGCAGACACTACCATTGCTTTTCCTGACATCATTTTTAGACATGTGGGCTTGATCAGAAGAAATTTAATAAGTGACTTGTGAGCAATCCCCTGTGAAACATCTGCTTGCCTGATGTCATTCACAACAGTTTCCTTACATCTCCGAAGTTTCCCCAGAATCTTGTAATTCCTACAACTGTCTGAATCTGTCAGTGACGTTTTGCTTACCTTTTCTCTCACAGCCCTTCCAAAGGCTTTGTAGGTCCCTAATTCTCTTTGTTCAATTCCTTCCTTCCTGAAATAACTAAAGTAGTTTCTGTTTATCTGATGAAGCTCTCAGCACTACAGGTAGCTTTCATTATTAGCATCACCTTAAAAGTGACCAAACACAGAGAGTGACCTAAGTGAAGAAGTTGCAGAAAGAAGGACTGGATCTAATCCAATAAGTTTGGCTCCTGGACCTGTGTTCTAAACATTTATCTTCCACTGTCCCTCTTCAACTGCAAGTCCAAATTCTATGAATGGGGCACTGGGTATTTTTCTTAAATTTCTTTGAATATTTCAATGAAAATTATCATTTGGAACATGTTTTTCTGTTTGCAAATTTTGTCTTTATTTTTTTGACATAACCATGTTAGTTTCAAACCAATCTTTCCATCTTACTTTCCAGGGTGAAGCAAGGTAAGCTTCACTATGCAGTTGTCTGGGATCTGGGGATGGGAGGGGCACAATGGAAGGCTTCTCAGGATGTCTGCAATTGATCAAGTGGAGAAGTGATACTCGACTTTAGGAGTTTTAAAAAAACTCCGTATTGATTTCCATTTCACAAAATCCTTGCAGAGTTCATTTTGATATTTTAGATATATTAATATCAACATAGAATTAGATAGCCCTTAGAGTTAATTCCTAGGAACTGAATGTTAATACCGGAAGGACCAGAGCTTTGTTAACTAGCTGCTCTGTCTGCCTACTTTTTTCAGTCAAAGTTAACATTTAAAGTCAAGGAGATAGATCCATATATATTGATCTGGAGAAATGCTCATGATATATTTTCAAGTGGAAAAAGCAAGTTGCAGAGTAAATTGATGATATAATTCAATTTTTTTTTAAGGAAAGAAAGAAAACCTATATAAAATAACACCTAGATACTGAATGTTAGAAATAGAGAGGCCTTTGGTTAACTTCCTGTTATATTAATGAGCAAATTTGAAGGCCTGACAGTAATATAACTAAGGCCACACAGTTAGTCAGTAGGAGGATCAATTCTACAGCCCCCATCTCCGCACTCCACTATGCTGCTCTTTCTGCAGGCTATACCTAGACCAATAAATCAGCAAAGGGATAAAGAACTAGCAACATAGATACCACTTATGGTAGGGGCACCATTAGTGAAAATATGATTCTCATTTTAAGCTGTCAGCTAATCTGTAATGGAGAGTGGACTGTTTCTCCCTCTAAAAGCAAGATAATTAAAATGAGTACTTTTTTTTTTATGTACAGAGTTTTCCATTTTTAATTCTGGTTTAAAATGAGTACTTTTAACAATCCTCCTAATTTCTGAATTTTCCTCTACCAGAAGGCTCACTTTTTTCCTTCAATATTGTATTGATTTCACCAATTTATGTTTATTTCACAATGTTAATTTGAAATATTTATCTCAGTAACGAATATTTGGCACAAAGTCTGAAAATTGCCATAATACCTAGCACAGTGTCTGGACGAAGGTAGAAATTTAATATTTGCTAAATGAATAAATTAAATATTAAATTCACTTATCTCTTTCCTAAGTATTTTTTCTTGATATGAAAACATAGTTTTGGGGGATAAAATTTTCATATACAATTAAAAATTAATAATTGATGGAATTGGAATAAATGTTGCATTTGTTTTGAAATTAAGCTATTTTTGTTGTTGTTGTTGCAGTTTTTGGCCAGGGCTGAGTTTGAACCCGCCACCTCCAGCATATGGGGCCGGTGCCCTACTCCGTTGAGCCTCAGGCACTGCCCCTGAAATTAAGCTATTTTGATAAGTGGCTTATTCATCATATTTTTTTCATTTAATGAGTAAACATGTGACACAGTCCTCCCTTTTTGCAGTAACATACAGTGTCATATTAACCCCCAGCAAGCAAGGTATGTGGAATCCACCGAGTATCTGCTTTGGCTCAGTAGTGTCTTCCTTCACATCTAGGTGTTGTGCATCGTATTTTTTCTACCTATTTGTCTCTCATTCTCCATCAGGCTTCTTGGCAGATGACTTCATCATATATGGTGGAATTGCTCAAAAGAAAATGAGATCAGGAGACAGGATATCTGGGTTTTAGCCCTGGATCTGCTTCCAAATAGTTTCATGATTTTGGAAAATTTACTCCTGTTTACTGAGCCTCAGATTTGTCATCTAAAATGAGATGTCTGCAGTAGATCGTTGTTTGTGAAAACCTTTTCTTTCAGCTTTAGAACTCTTTTCAAATAAAATTATTCACAGAAAACTCCCCTACGCCCCCATCCAGTTACTGCAACAGAACCCTTAAAACTATGTGAGTCAAGATTTGAAAACCACTGCATCAATAGAGAATAGATTTTTAAGATGTGTAAATTTGTACAATGGAATATTATTCATCAATAAAAAGTAATAAATTATGGATACATTCAAAAATATGGATGAACCTCAAAAGCGGGCTGAGCAAGAGACATCAAATGCAAAAGAATACATCTTTGGATTTAATTTATAGGCAGTTTTACAAAACTAAAACTAACTTACAGTGAAAGAAATAAAATCAGTGGTTTCCAGGAGTTGAGAGTGGAGGGAAAGATGGGCTAGAAAAGGACACAAAGGAACTTTGGGAGGTGATGGAATTGTTAGGTAGCTTGATGATAGTGGAGAACCTGGGGGCGTCTGTCAAAATTCACAGAGCTGCACAATGTAATTGGATAAAATTTAATGTACATAAATTATATCACAATTAAGATTAAAATATCACTGTATTAAATAATCTCTAGGGTTCCTTATAGCTCAAACATGGTATGTGGGATCTGAATTAAATACTAGTGCTGCTATTTACTATCTCTGTGGCCATGGGAAGATTACTTAACCTCTATGCGTCTCAGTTTCCTTGTGTTTCATATGGATTGACAATAGCACTACATAATTGAGCTATTGAGAGAATTCTGTGTGATAATGGATGTAGCGAGCTTAGTTCAGAGCCTGAAATATAGTAAGTGTTCAGTAAATGTTAGCTACATTTATAATTATACAATTCCAAATAATTTTATAGACCTATATTAAAAATTTCGGAAGTAGCATATATGTGATCTGTATTCTAACTTTTATTTCACTACCAAGCATATATGACTTTAGACAAGTTTCTGCACCTACTTTGGGCCTCTATTTCCTCATTGTTAATACAGGGGAGTTGTGGTTTCTTTCTCACCAATTTCATAGAGATACCAAGAATATAATATAAACCAATAGATTAGAAAGAAGTTTGGGGAGAAAAAGAAAAAAAGACAACACTATGCAAATGTAGAAAATAGCTATAATACAATTTTCCCATGATTTCAAGGTTAAGTGGAGCAAGGAGATTGTGCTTACACAATAGGGCTTACCCTCAGTTAAATTGTAAAGTTTCTGACATTTGTCTTCTGGGCCTGTTATTACACCATTCTTTGTCTTATTTTCCAATTTCAGTTATGCTTCGCCTGCTGCCAACACTCATAGGAGATTCTTTTGCTGCAAAGGCTTCTTCTGTCAGTGAGAAAATGATTCTGATAAGCTCATTTACCTGAGGGTGAGTAACCTAATGAGTAACCACTAACAGTGCTCTATGTAAGAATGAGCAAAAATAACATCTCTAATGGCATCTCCTGAAGTTTCTGATATGTCGGTCACTTACTTTTCCAAAGGTGAAGTCAGGTCCTATGAGCCATATTCCCCATCAATGAGGATGTGTCATTTAAGAAGTTTAGAAGCAAAGGAGACTCATGTTCTTTTCACCATAACTTTCCTAATTGCTCCTTTAACATCCTTGTTCCTCAGGGTATAGATTAGAGGATTCAGCATGGGTGTCAAAGCCCCATAAAATACTGATATAAACTTGTCTTGGTCAAGGGAGGACTTGGATTGAGGTTTCATATACATGGAGATAGCTGCCCCATAGAAGATTATCACCACAGTCAAGTGAGAACCACACGTGGAAAAGGCCTTGAATCTGCCCTGGGCTGAACGAATCCTTAGGACAGCAGCAGCAATTCGGGCATAGGAGAGGAGAACAAACCCAAAGGGTAGGAGCAGAGTGAAGATGCCAGTGATGAGGATCATAAGCTCATTAAGGCTGGTATCAGAACATGCCAACTTAATGAGGGAGATAATCTCACAGACAAAGTGGTTGATGACATTAGCCCCACAGAAGTGAAGCCTCAGGGATAAGATGAGCGTGGAAGTAAGTACAAGTGATGCCCCCCATGAGCTGGCAGCTAACCAGATACACACTGGGCCATTCATGACCATGGAATAGCGCAGGGGATTGCTGATAGCAACCACACGGTCATAAGCCATGACAGCCAGTAAGAGGCACTCTGTTGTGGCCAAAGCCAAGGAGACACTCATTTGGGTCAAACATCGTGGGTAAGAGAGGTAGGGATGGGTAGAGAAGCAAAGAACCAAAGCCTGGGGCATGGAGGCTGTTCCATAGCAAAGGTCTAAGAAAGACAAGTTACTAAGGAAGAAGTACATTGGAATGTGGAGGTGGGGGTCATAGAGGATAAGAAAGATAATCAGTCCATTCCCCAACAATGTGCTGATGTAAGTTATCAGTACCAATGTGAAAAATGTGTCTCTCCACTCAGGATAGTTAGAGATGCCAACAAGGAGAAACTCAAACACTGCTGTGGCATTGTCCATGACCATCCTTCTCTCTTGCCACTGCTCATTGAATGGGTACCTATGCTGCTG
This sequence comes from Nycticebus coucang, assembly GCF_027406575.1. Taxonomy (NCBI): domain Eukaryota; kingdom Metazoa; phylum Chordata; class Mammalia; order Primates; family Lorisidae; genus Nycticebus; species Nycticebus coucang. The sequence goes on along the minus strand of NC_069804.1, from coordinate 158,949,185 downwards.
CCCAATTTTACCTGAAAGAATGAGAATAAAGATGACGTATATGAGAACACTGGAAAGAATTAAGGTGTACAAGATCATTAGCTTTTTCCTTTTCAGAAGATATGGGACACAAATGGGATATCTGTAATGACAACAGAGGCAAAACAAAAAAATCCCTTCTTCGACCCCAGGAAAGGGGAAAGTTGTCCATCTTTTTGAAAATAGTTATATGAGACGTTCTCCAGTCCTCCTCCGTTAGATGTCTTCTTGGATAATTTTTCCCAACTAAAAAGAAAGGAAAGGAAGACCATATGCCTGGCTCTCTCACATGTTATCCATTTCCCCAAAATAAATCTGATAAATAGACCTGGTTGATGCTTGGTTAGCTTGAGTTACTAATCTCCACCAACAGAGTATCTTCTGACTGATAACACATCTTAGCTAAAACATTGTCTGTTTTTGTGGCTGGTTCTCATTCCTAGATTATATATACCTTCATTTTCCCATAATAGCTAGATGTATCAAGGTGCTTGACATAGAGTAGGTGCAATGAACCTCTTTGACCTGAACTTCTTATGTAAATAGAGTAGTTCATGGAATGCTTGAGGTCTGTGAGAACTCTCTGTCAATATCTTCAGTCAAAGTTACATTTCCAATTTATCCTATGTTTTCTGTGCTGTGGTTGCTGTGCCCCAGTTAGGGATGTGAAAATCTAATGCCATGTTTCTAAAAGTCTGGGTGATAAGGAGAATGCCTGAGTGAGCAGCCTCATTGAAAAGGTTCTCTCTTCCCCACTTACCACCTTATTTTATGTAGCACATTCCAATATCTGAAATTGCATTGATGGTTTGATTATTTGTTTATTATTTGTCTCTCACTCAAATATAAACTTATTGAGGACCAGAACCCTATTCTGGTGTGAATTGGTTTATTCCTAGATCAGTGCCAGAAGCATCACAAGAACTGGACAGATAGTAAATGAATATATAATGTTATAAGCATGTATGGCTATTATCCAGAATCTAACTGTTCCTATTGTCTCCTGCACTGCCATCCTCTATTCCAAGGCATCATCATTACTCACTTGGGTTCTGTCAGTAACTTCCCTATTGATTTCCCTGTTTCTGGCTTTATCTGCATTTAGTTCAAGTGATTCAGTAAAATTTCAAGTCAGATCAGGTCACTCTTCCATTAAAAAAAACTTCTTTTTTCTATTGAGGAGGGACTGACATACAAAAAGGTGTATGTAATGTGTACATCTTGAGTTTGAAGACAAGTGTATAGGGTGTCCCACAAGTTGCCCCTTAAGTTACCATATATGGAGAGAATGGAAATTTGTAGCTCAATGTACCTTTATTTACAAAATATTAATTTCAAAATTTTACAAAATATTGTTCATGTGTTTGTCACAACTTTTTAAGAGTTTATAACCATGTACATTCTCTCTCTATATATATGTGTGTGTGTGTATATATATATATATTTGAGATAGAGTCTCACTGTTACCCTTGCTAGAGTGCTATCTAGCCAGTCATCAAAGCTCACTGCAACCACTAAGTTCTGGGTTCAAGCCATCTTCCCACTTCAGCCTCCCAAAGTGCTAAGATTACAGGTGTGAACTAGCACGCCTGGTCTTGTAATGAATATTTTGTAAACAAAGGTACATTTAGCTATAATTTCCCATTTGCTCTATGAATGGTGATTTTAGGGGTGACCTTTGACATGCCCTGTAAACTCATGAAACAGTCTCCATTAATAATGCCAGAATATAACTATCACCTCTAAAAGTGCCCTCCTTTCTTTTAGATTTGTAATAAGAACATTTAACACAAGATCTACACTCTTAACAAATTTTTAAGTGTATGGTCCTATATTGTAAATGATGGCTTCACATTTTGATTTCGTTTAAACCCCAGTTGCCTTACTCTGGCCTATAAGGCCCTCCTCGGTTTGTCTTCCCATTGCCTCTCTGATTCCAGTTCCTACTGCCCTCTCCCTTGCTCACAGGCCTCTCTCACTGTTGCTCAAATACTCAAAGAGCATCCCTTTCTCAGAGCCTTTGATTTTGCTGCTCTAGGTCTACGAAATTTTGCTGCCTCATATTTATGAAATCCAGATCCTTACACAGCTCACCTATCATCCTCTGGTCTTTTCTCATAAGGCTTTTTTTTTTTTTTTTCACTGACTCCTTCCTGGGTCACCTCATCTAGGAGTTCATCTCTATCCCCTCACATTTTAGAATTTTATATTCACCACTCCTGCATTATGTTCTCCTTAGATTTACATTGGGCATATTATATAGCTTATGCATGAATATAGCTTATGCATGAATTATGCTTATGCATGAATTATGCTTATTGTTTGTCTCTCTCAACTAGAATGTACACACAATCTGGTCATTTTTTTGTTTTGTTTTGTTTATTGCTGTGTGCCCCAAACTTAGAATAGTGCCTGTTTCAGGATAGGTGTTGAATAATGATTTGCTATGGGTGAATGGAGATTTTTAGATGTTCCATACTGGAAGGCAACCTTTCTTTTTCTATCTGCTTTTTCCCTTAACATTGCTGTTTACATGTTAAGCACCCTTTAATATATATGTGCTCCTTCATGAGACTGTCCTTTCTTTTTCTAATCTCCTCCTCCAAGAGGCTTTTGCTACTTACTGGCTGTTTCTAGCTAGCAAGACATGTTTCTTCCCCTCTCGCCTGATTTTTCATTTCCAATCTGCTTAAACTAAATTATCTCTAAGAGCCCTCCTAGCTTTAACATGCAAGGATGATCTGGTTTCCCTTAAAGGAGAAAAAAAACCTTATTCCTCAGAGAATGAGGAATCTATCATATTTTTTTTTTCCTTTGAAGAGAAACGTGGGCCAGAGAAAGAGTTTTTGCGTTTTCTAAGGGATAGAGTGTCTCTAACCATCTCTGAAATGGGAGACTCATTTGCCCTTAATATGCCTTTAGGAAAACAACTCCTCATTTCCATGTCCTGGCCTCTGAGTAACATATCCCTGTGTTACATTCTCTACCTTGCTCAGCCTGTCAGACAGGCTAAGTATGCAAAGAATGGAAATCCATGGGTATAAAGGCTTTTGCCATTTGTAAACAAATGTAAGGGATGGAAGGGGTCATGACTTGCCTTTACGGGAGTATTCTCACAGCATGAAAGACCTAATGCAGCTTTTGCTTTCATTTATTATGGAACCCTGAGAAAGAGGTTTTGCCTTGGCCTACCTCCACCTTTCAAAATGAAAATTGAGAAAATCATCTCTAAAGAAGAGAGAATACACAAAGATAAATGTCAAATAAAACATGAAACAATGCTCAAAAAGCCTGTTATATTTTATTTTAGTCAAGTCATGTCTTAAAACTTTTTGAATAGCTGAGAGTATGTTTACCTCTTAATTACCTACACATGGGTTATTCACAGTGGACTATTTTAAAAGATGATGGGAAGGCTGCAGATGGGAGGATGAACTTGTTTTGCATAGAATCTCATGGTTGATTTTTATGCCATTTAAAGGTCTACTCTGCTCCTGGAACTCTTTAAAATCCACTCATTTTGTTGTTAAATATTAGATATTGATAAATAGATGTTTTACCTTTTTATATGAATATGTCATTTTTAATGAGCCGCAGGGTAAATTTTGTTTCTCCCCTATTGAAAGAGAGTTTATAAAGTATCTTATCCCTCAGTCCTCATTAACCAAGTAGAATAAATTGATAAGCCATTTGACTAAAAATTGTTTATCAATCTGTGGCTGTAGTACAGACTTATTTTTAAGTGGTAGTAAACTTATTGATAGAGACTGTGTTTGAACCCATGACCTAGCCTCCATTAGTACTACGTTTACATCCATGGAACTAAAATTGATAACAATTTCCCTTTTCATTTAAAGGCTACTCAAAATCTAAACCAAGGAGCCTACTTTTCATTTAGTTTGGGTTTTGCCCTACAAAGACCGTGGCATCTTATCCTGGAATTACAATTAAGAGGTTCCTGGCAAACTGGGTCTAGCATGTTTCCTGTTTTAGTCCTTACACCAGCAATTATTTATACAGCCTAACTTCTTTTTAACTAATGGCTTCCCCTTATCTTCCTGGTTATTGCCCATGCCAGAGAGATAGTAAAAGACTCAAGAAAAAGAGAAAAGGAGAAAATAAAAGAAATTAGAGCTTTGCTCTCTTATCTACTCACCATTGGTGGTCCTTCTCAAGTACTAGTAGATGGAGCAGAATGGGACAGCTCAAAAGACCAAGTCTCTAATTGTTGCCAGGTTTAGAACTATAATGATCTCCTTGTAAACTTTCCTGGCAAGATTTCAAGAGCCTTCCCAGCTTCTCAAACTCTCAAATGCCTGGAAAACTCTGAAGAAAGGAAATTCTTTTAGATTAGGTCAAATTTCAATCAACAAATCCTTTGATCTGCAACCCTTGATAATGGTACCCAATTAAATTAATTTCCTAAGCATTTATTTCACTGACATTTGACCCACATACAATCTTATTCAGTCTTCTATAGAAAAATTACAACATATAGAGGATTGAGGTGATTTGTATGTGCTGCATCAAGACCCACAGGTTATTTCAATTTGCAACCTGCTAGTTTAGACATCTATTGCCTTTTGGCAATATCTTATCTCTGTGAACTGAAACCGAACTCAATCAAATTGTCACTTCTTTAAAAAGAGGGAAACAATAACAAAACTTTTTGCACCCAATTCTTTAAACTAAGAATTTAGTTTAAAGATGATTTCTGGGAGGGGTCCTGGGCTCTGTACATACCCTACCAAGTTTTCTACTCTTTCTCCACCACCCCTTTTAGTGCTGGGAGTGAAAATGTACAGTTTGACCAAGGTCCTGGGCATACCTATATCAGCAAAAAGATCTAATGGCAGTCACTCTACCCACTAAAGCTGGAAAATGGGCACAAGCATTTCAAAAGCATTATGCTGAAGTTGGAACCATAAAAAGCCTTTTGTTTGCTTCTCACTTATCCAGAAAATGTAACTGGCCAGAATCTGCCTTTCATCGAGTAGTTGCAATGACAGAAACTGAGCTGAATCTCCTTTTGCCTCCATGTAGGCTCTGCTTTTTAGGAAACTGTCACCAGGCCTCTTTGTCCTGTATGGCTCTGAACTAAATCTATAAATCCTACATCCTTGGCCTACGTATAATGTCTGGGGTCCAGTTCTCTTCCAGATTCAATTCCAAATGCAGTAAGTTGGTGAGATGTTCAGTGACTTAAATAAGCTGAAGTTCCAAAGTTCTACCAGACCATTTATCTCATAAGCAGAGTTCGAAGTTTCTGATCTTCATCAGAAAGAAATAATTAACTTCTGAGAGCTTCAGGGACCTTATCCCAAACAAGCAATTAAGTTTTGCCAAACCAGAGATGTTTGAAAAAAAAAAAAAAAAGAAAGAAATGAAAACCCAAAGTGGCATATTGTGTAGGAAAAACAAATAAAGAAAAGAGGAAGGAGACCTTTGAGACTATAAGACCTTTGTATAGCACTGCTGGGCTTTCCACAGAAGTTAGAAATAATTCTTTTTTATTTTCGCCCATAGTTTCTTTGCATTCTTTCTGTATGAAATTGGTGTCATGATAGAGCCTGTAGCTGGTAGAGAAATGTCTATCAAGGGACAAATGGGATAGAGAGTGCACAACAGAGAGTGCATGTGTTATCAATCCCCACATTGAAATGGCCCTTCTGTTTGCCTTTCTAGTTATACCACCAGCCTGCTCAAACAGCCTCCATGGGATCTTTTTTTCAATTGTACCAAGTTTATATTTCCTTATCTGACATGCAAGGTCAACTATGGCAATTCCTCAACTGTCATTTAACATTCATTCATTCATTCACACATGAATATACAGAAACAGCTCAGTTTCTGCCATTGCAATTACTCAATTAGTATCTCATGAGCACAAAAATAGAAAATGCAGATGTGAGGGTGGCGCCTGTGGCTCAAAGGAGTGGGGCACTGGCCCTATATATTGGAGTTGGTGGGTTCAAACCCAGCCCCGGCCAAAAACTGAAAAAAAAAAAAAAAAAAAAAAGAAAATGCAGATGTGGTTTCTACTTTCAGGGAGGTTCTGTTTGATAGAAGAAACAGATATTAACTAATATTCAAGAATATAAAAATGCACTTGTGATAAGTGCTATGCAGTCAGACTACACAGTCATAAAGCATATTTTATCAATTCTCATGCTCACTTCGGTCTCATGAGTTAGGTGAGCGTCTTCACTACTCCATGAGCACCTTCATACTTACTCCTCTTCCTGCACTGATTTCTATTAGGTTTTAAAGCTAAAACCTACCCTATCTTCTAAGGCTTAGCTTAGATCTCTGGTTCTTTTGTGTTTCTATGTTATCTGACTCTTACACTATATCATAAGTTACCAGAAGAGGGTGGTGCCTGTGGCTCAAGGAGTAGGGCACCAGCCCCATATCCCGGGGTGGTGGGTTCAAGCCCATCCATGGCCAAAAATACTGCAAAAAAAAAAAAAAAAAGAAAAGAAAAAAAGAAAAGTTACCTGAAGAAAGATCATTCTTTTTGTACTTCTTCAACATTTTTATAATATATGGTTGATATAAAGGTATTGTGAGGCAGTCTGGGACAGTGGCTGAGGCTGCATACTCAGGGATTTAGTAGCTCTATTTAGAAAAAGATCAGAACTTTTTCAAGCAATCCACATAATCTGAGTCTAAGTTTCCTTGTTTATGAAAAAGTATATATAAAATATATACTTTTTTCAAGCAACACAACTGTAAGAGGGACTTTACCTAACAAATGCAATCGATGTAACCTGGTTCCTTGTGCCTTCAATGAATCCCTCAACAATAAAAAATAATGCTTCAATCAATGCCTGGCACACGGCAAGTTTCAATAAATATTAGCATGTTAACTTGTTTTTACTTTTCTAATGGGTGCCTATATTTTTTATTGATAAGAAAAGTGAGGCCTAAAGCAATCAAGTGAATTGGCCAAAGGTCATACAATTAATTAGAAACAGATATGGATGGAGAACTCAGGTTGTCTTACTTCCAGACCAGTGTTTTTTGAGAAATTATCTATATGGTCTTTTCTTTGATATTTGCTTTGAGGATCAAGGCTGTAACTTGGGTAACTCAGTGTGCCATGATAGGGTGCCATATTAAGACACTTATCTTTAGCCAAGGTTTGTTTCATTGCCTATCATAACACAATGATATTTACAATATGCAACCCATTTCTATGAGAATAATCTAGCTTCAATCAGTCTCATGGCCACAGAATATATACCTAACATGTCATGCCTCATATAGGCAAAAAGGGAGGACCCAAGGGGAGAGTGGACTCCTCACAAGATGCCTGATTTTGGACAAGTCACTTCAACTTTTGGGGCCTCAGTTTTTTTGGCTGTACAGACCATCTCTAAGGTTCATTCCACTTATGGCACTCTTAATTATAGAAAAATTGTTTCTATTGAAAGCATTCCTTTTGATAGTAGGTCATAAATATTTTTCTGTACATGGAAGGCAATAAAGGAAGTTCTTTTAAGACTTAGTAAAATGGTGCTAGGGAAGATCTGGGTTATGGTGAAAAGAGAAACACTAATAATTTTTTTAGTTTTGTGTAGGTATGTAGTCTAACAGTCGAATGAAAGCTGTAGGATATTTAATAGCAAAAGTTATGGTGGGCAAAGGGAAACAGGCAGGGGTTGGGGACTGAGATAGAAATGTAATACATTTCACTGCTTTGGAAAGACTGTGACTAGCAGCAGACCTTCTTCAGTAACTTTGCTTCTGGTGCACCTTTGAAAAATTATTAGTCGGAGGACAAGCAAGAGAAAGAGTATGCAATTTATTTCAAAGGTCTAACTGTGGCAATCTTTGTCATAGTCTTTGGGTGCCTGCCTGGAGTTATGCACAAATTCATAATCCTAATGCAGCAAGTAACAGTTCTGCCTTCTACCTTTCCTTTCTGCTAGGAGGTAGGGCTGAGCCATGGATTAGCAGAAAGAAAAGGGGAAATGAGGTGCTGGGGTGGATTGACTAGCCAAACATTTCATAATAGCCTTTAAACAGATTTCTAAGGAAATTCATCTCAACATTGAAAAATGATGTTCTCTTTTAAAGTTGAAATAATGTTCTTCCCACTTTTGTTGCTTTGGGTTGGTCCTGGACAAACAGAACACTGTTAATAACTGTGTATCTCACAGATTCCTTTAGGCTCTGGGGGCATGATTAGCCTCCGTGTACTGCTCAAAGTTGAGCAATTAAAAACTATTTTTTTCAAACTCCCAAAGATGACACACTGGGCATTGTTAAGAAGTTGGCAGACTTGGCACATAACTTCACCTGAAACTTCCAGCCCCATAATGACATACTAATTGTAAATAGTGGGGGAAAATATAGAACATTTCCTCAAGATGAAAGTGGAGAAATTTTAAAGGCTTAAAACGATGAAAAAAAGTTCTAAACAAATAGAAACCAAATCGTGGGTGTTTTTTGAGTTTTTCTGAGTTTAACATGAGAGAGTTCTAACAATTGTACTTATCAAAATGACATATATTTAAAAATACTAGATTATCACAGATGACTTCAATATAAAAATGTAAAAGGTCCTTGGATAGATCTGGGTTATAGTCTTCGGTATGTCATAAACTTGCCTAGGAATATAGTAAGTTCACTAACCTCTTCCTGTTTGTGAAATAATGAACAGTAATTACTGTCTTAGGTATTGCACAGGGATGTGGCAAGGATCAAATTGTATGCTGAGTACAAAAGACAGTTGAAGATATAAACAAATACATACGTTCGCAGGATTATTTTAAACCCAGGGTCTGAATGGAATCAGAGCAAGCCTATATAACTCAGGATTAGGTCTAAATTTTAGATTGAACATATTATGGCTTATTTCATTATTTGGAGAGAATACATATCCATAGGTAGATACATTAGTCAATTTAATTTCACAACAGATTTACAATCTAGATAATAACACCTTCATTTTACAGATTAGAAAACAGGTTTAATAAATAAAAATAATTTATAAGCGAGGTGATGAACAACTTTCCTAGAACATCGTCAACACTTGATAAATGGCTATTAGTGTTATGGTTACTCTATCATGTAGTCACTGTGTTATTCATATTAGAGATATTATAAGCTCCTGAGGAGGAGTATTACTTGATAAAAGCCTATTGACTTAGAACAGCTCTTAGAGAGGTGAGGTTGTGAACTGAATGCAGAGGTTACGTTTCCAGAAAATTCAGATTACTTGATCTGTTCAGTCATTCATTTATGTATTCACTTACTAAATAAACAGATATTGACTATATATTGCGGTTTCAGACATTATGTCAGGAGTTCATTGTTCAGAAATAAGTAAGTGTAGGTCCTTAACTTCAATGATCATATCATTTAGTAAGGAGATACAGACATTTAAGACAGTTCATGCAAAAATTTATTACAGGTGAAAGTGACTCGATGGGTATGTTTGCTAATGTAGACAATGTGGGAGGAAAAGCAGGTTACAAGAACAGATAATTCAGTTTTGAGTGTGTTGAGTTTGAAAGATATTTGGTTAGGCATTAACAGAAATTTAGATATGTAGTATATAATTCTAGAGTACAAAAGAGAGATATGGCCTGATTCTGTGAACACCAGGACCATTGACATATAGCAGATAATGAAAACTATGGGATAAATAAGCTCATGCAGACAATTTTGGCTTTCTAATACTTAACTCTTCTATGCTTCAGTTGTACCATCACATGTAAAATGGGAAAATAATAATTCATAGGGTTTTCTAAGAATTAAAGGAATTAATATTTGCTCTTATGATGTGCTTAGAACATGGCTCTTAAGAAGTAATATACAAGTTTCTGCTAGGCAAACAGACAAATGGAAGGTAAATTCCTTGACAGCAGGATTTTGACCATCTTGTTTATGAATTTTCTAGCTGGTACACATTCCTTTGTTCTTCTACACATTTTGGGAAATGAATGAATAAATATGAATTTATTGCTTCTACCTTTTTAACTTCAATTTTTTTTTTTACTCCAAAGGACAGACTATTCTGGGATAGTTGGTGTAGAATTTGAACCTTTAATTCAACAAAAGACAAGTTACAAGACCAAGTTTTCTGTTTCTTTTTTCCTAAATGCTTTATTGAGATATAACTCACATTTCATACAATTCATCCATTTTAAGTATATGGCTCAATGGTTTATAGGGCATTCATAGATGTTTGCAAACCATTACCACATTCAATTTTACATTTTCATCACCTCAAAAAACCCCTCATGCTCTACCTATCCTTAACTTATACCCTAGCCCTGCCTTAAGCAACTAAAAATTATTTTCTGTTTCCATAGATTTACCTATTACCAACTTTTCATCAGAATTGAATCACATACTATGTGTACTTCTGTCACTGGCCTCTTTCACATAGCCCAACATTTTTGAGGTTCATCTAAATTGTAGCATGCATCAGTACTCCATTCCTTTATATAGCCAAATAATATTCCATTGTATTGATGTAACACATTTTGTTTATCCATTGATTGGCATTTGGATTGTTCCTACATTTGGATATTATGAGTAATGCTGGAATGAACATTTGTGTGCAAGTTGTACTATGCAAATATGTGTTCATTTTTCTTGGATATATACTGAGGAGCAGAATTGCTGAGTAACATGATTAACTCTATGTTTAAGCACGTAAAGAATGAGCAGTCTGTTTTCTAAGGTGTCTATACTATTTACCTTCCCATGAAAATTGTATAAGGGTTCTGATTTGCCTATATCCTCACCAACACGTTATTACCTACTTTCTGATTCTTGCCATCATAGTGTGAAGTTGTATCTTCACCCCACTTAGGGTTGATTTGATTTGCAGTTTTTGATGACTGATGATATAGAGCATCTTTTCATGTTTTTTTAAATCCATTTATATAACTTCCTAGGAAAAATGACTTTTAACATCATTTGCCAATTAAGAAATTTTAATTTTAAATAATTTATTTTTAACTGTTTTATGAGATGTAAATGATATATGAGGAATTTCCATTATTTAATGTACACAATTTGATGAGATGTAAATGATATACAAGGAATTTCCATTATTTAATGTACACAATTTGATGAGTTTGTACATATGTAAATGCCTGTGATATCATTACCACAATCAAGTTAATAGATCAATGCAATGGGCATATCCACCACCTCTCAAAGTTTGCTTGTGTCTCAGTTGTTTTTTTTTTTTTTTTTTTTTGGTGATAAAAATACCTAACATGAGATCTGCCCTGTTAATGAATTTTGATACACAGTACAATATAGTTACCTACAGGCACTATGTTGTTCAGCAGATCTCTAGAACTTACTCATCTAGTGTAAATGAAACTTTATATCCATTGACTAATGACTTCCCTTTTGTCCTTCCTTCCAACCCTTGGCAATCACTATTGTACTCTCCCCTTCTATGAACTTGGCCATATTAGATATCACATATAAGTACAATCACACAGTACTTTTCCTTCTATGACTGGCATATTTCTCTTAGCATAATGCCCTTGATGTTCATTCATGTTGTTGCAAATGGCAGGATTTACTTCCTTTTTAAGGCTGCATAATGTTCCATTGTGTAAATATACCACATTTTTGTTATCCATTCATCTTTCAATGGACAATTAGGTTGTTTCCATAACTAGCTGGTTGTGAATAGACCTGCAATGGACATGGAAATGCAGCTATGTCTTTGAGAACCTAAGAAAAACAATTCCATTAATGTTTACACTGGCATAAAATTGAATAAAATACTTAGGAATAAACTTAACCCAGGAGGTAAAAGACTTGTACACTCAAAACTATGACGCATTCATGAAAAATATTAAAGAAGACATAAATGGATAGACAACCCTTGTTCATGGATTAGAAGATTTTCAAAGAAGACATACAAGTATATAAATAGATGTTCAACATCACTAATTACCTAGAAAAGCCAATCAAAATCAAAATGAGATCACTTCAGACTAGTTTTTTTATATACAAAAATACAAGTGTTGGTGAGGATGTCAAGAAATTTGAAATGCTTCTACATTGTTGGTGGGAAGGTGAAATGCTATAGCCACTATAAAACAATATGAAGGATTCCCCCCAAATACCACTGTTTGTTTTCTAATTGGGCTCTTTGTCTTTATATGGAGTTATAAGCATTCTTTATATATTCTAGATACAAGGATCTTATCAGATATATAATTTACAAATATTTTCTCCAATTATGTAGGCTGTGTTTGTACATTTTTGATAGTCTTCTCTTTGAAACAAAAGTTTTTTTTTTAAATAAAGTTCAATTTATTTATCTATATTGTTGGTTGTCATATTGAATAATTCTTTGCCAAATCTAAGATTGTGAAGATGCACCTATATATTTTCTGTTAAGAGTTTACAATTATAGTTCCTACATTTGAGTCTTTGATCCATATTGAGTTATTTTTTATACATGTTATGAGGTGAGAGTTCTGCTATATTCTTTTGTATGTGACTATATAGTTTTCCCCGCACTATTTGTTGAAATACTTTTCTTTCCTCATTCAATGGTGTTGGCACCCTTCCAAAAATCAGTTAATCATAGGTTTTGAATTCTATTTAAGTTATAAATAATGCCTGTGTTTGTGTTGGCAGCATATTGTCTTGATTACTATTGCATTGTGGCAAGTCTTAAAATCAGCAAATGTGAATCTGCTACTTTGTTCTTCTTTTTAGGATTGTTTTAATTATTCTGAATCCCTTGAAATTCCATATGAATGTTAGGATCAGCTTGTCGATTTCTACAAAGAAATAAACTGGGATTCTGATAGCAGTTTTGTTGACTGTGTAGATTCATTTGGAAAATATTGCCATTTTAAAAATGTTAAGTCTTTCAATTCAGGAAAATGGTTTTCTTCCCTGCTTATTTAGATATTCTTAAATTTATTTTAACAATATTTTGTAATTTATAGACTTTAAATGTTTTTATTGAATTTATTTCTAAGTGTCTTCTTTTTAATGTAAATAAAATTATTTTCATATTATTTTTATATAGTTTATTTCAGGTGAATTTTTTTTTTTTTTGTAGAGACAGAGTCTCACTTTGTCACCCTCGGTAGAGTGCTGTGGCATCACAGCTCACAGCAACCTCCAACTCCTGAGTTTAGGCGATTCTCTTGCCTCAGCCTCCCAAGTAGCTGGGACTACAGGCGCCTGCCACAACGCCCGGCTATTTTTTTGTTGCAGTTTGGCCAGGGCCATGTTTGAACCCATCACCCTCAGCATATGAGGCCGGTGCCCTACTCACTGAGCAACAGGCACCGCCCTCAAGTGAATTTTTTATATTGATCATCCTCCAACCTTGCTAAACCTGTTTATTTATCCCAATAGTTTTATAGGGACAGAGTCTTAAGATACCTTCTGTATAAGATCATGTAATCTGAAAATAGAGATAATTTTACTAATTCCTTTGTAACTGGATGCATTTTACTTATTTTCATTGCCCAATTGCCCTGTCTAGAGCCTCCAGCATAATGTTGAATAGAATCATCAAGAGTGGACATCCTTGTCTTATTCTTGATTTAGTGGAAAGCATTCACTCTTCATGATTAAGTATGATGTTGCCTGTGGGATTTTCCATTTATCTGGTGAGGAAGTGCTATTATATTTCTAGTTTGTTGAGTGTTTTTGTCATCAAAGGGAGACTAAGTTTTCAATAAGGGAATATTTAGGGGATTTTAATGAAATTTCTATTATTATTGTTATTTGCAAATAGACTGGATGAGCACATTTTCAGATTATGTTTTCATTCCATAGGACCTTGAGTAACACAACTGTTTACTCTTCTTATAGTAACCCCTGGGGATTGTGCTAAATCCCAGTTTTGTTAAGGATATTGTGTCAAATACAGCTAAAATCAATTGGCCCTTTTTTGGACATTGACAGACATTTTGATGTGGAAAGATTTGCACTGCAATATTTGCTGCAGTCACTTTGGCCTATGTTAACCACAGCAAAATTAACTCTATTATGATCAAATTTGTGCAAATACTATCATCAGTTTCTCATCCTTCTTACTTGCTGGGGGATAACAATAGGAATAAATTGGGTTAAGCATAGAGTGTCTTAAATTGATTGAATCTGTCTGATTCAGGGATATTGGAGATGGTTTATTACAGTTTTCTTGACAACTTCACTGGAAAAAAATGGGGGTCAATATTATAATATCATCCTAAGGTACAGAGAGAGATGAGCCAACGAAGTTAGTCACCTTGTCCACTATTTTTTCAGTGAGTTCTCCTCACTTCCATTGGAAAGATATGAAGCACTTAAAGTAAAGCTTCCAGAAATTGGTTTGAGCTCAAAGTTTTACCACAAAAGAGATATGTAATCAACATTCTATCTCCCTCAAAAATGTGAGTTACAGCTAATCTGTGAGGAGATTTGGGTTATAGGAATGACAGTCCTCCTTTGGATGACTTTAATTTCACTATTAACATCTGAGCATAAGAATACCAGCAACAAAGATGATCAATATTTGATCACTAGAAATCCTGGACTATATCTTATTAGAGGCTGAGATAAAAGATTTTGATTTTTCTTTATGGTATCCTTAGATTTCCATGATAGCTCTTACAGATATTCTATATAGAACAAATATTTTATGTCTAGACACGGGTCATTTGTTGTTGTTTTAATATCTATGCAAATTATTCACCAAATTACAGCAAAATAATCAATTTCTATGCCATTTACGGAAACCATACATTTATCTTTGGTCTGAGAGTGTACATCATGGCTCCTACCAAACATCTGGTGAAAGAACTTATTTTCCTACCTCTGTTGGGCCTCTCTCAAGTGCATCTGGGGCTTATGGCTTTTAAGGGGAAGATATCAAGTCAAATGCAGCTGAAACTTCCTTGAATGTCTACAAAACTGGATCAAAGAACTTCAAGGGCTGAGTTAGAGGATACAAAAAAAGTTATCAGGCTTTATTTTTTTAAAATAATAGGTCTATTTTCTAGAAGAGCTATTTTTTATGAACATGAGTTTACCAGAAGGGACAATACATTATGTGCATTCACTGGGGCCAGAAATTAGTATTTCCATATTGAAATGAAATAATTTTCTTTTCTTTTTTTTTTTATTGTTGGGGATTCATTGAGGGTACAATAAGCCAGGTTACATTGATTGCAATTGTTAGGCAAAGTCCCTCTTGCAATCATGTCTTGCCCCCATGAAATGTGACACACACCAAGGCCCCACCCCCTCCCTCCGTAACCTCTTTCTGCTTTTCCTCCCCCCCCATAACCTTAATTGTCATTAATTGTCCTCATATCAAAATTGAGTACATAGGATTCATGCTTCTCCATTCTTGTGATGCTTTACTAAGAATAATGTCTTCCACTTCCATCCAGGTGAATACAAAGGATGTAAAGTCTCCATTTTTTTAAATAACTGAATAGTAGTCCATGGTATACATATACCACAGTTTGTTAATCCATTCCTGGGTTGGTGGGCATTTAGGCTGTTTCCACATTTTGGCGATTGTAAATTGAGCTGCAATAAACAGTCTAGTACCAGTGTCCTTATGATAAAAGGATTTTTTTTCCTTCTGGGTAGATGCCCAGTAATGGGATTGCAGGATCGAATAACAAAAATAAACAAATGGGACTTCATTAAACTGAAAAGCTTCTGTACAGCTAAGGAGACAATAACCAAAGCAAAGAGACAACCTACACAATGGGAAAGGATATTTGCATATTTTCAATCAGACAAAAGCTTGATAACTAGGATCTATAGAGAACTCAAATTAATCCACGTGAAAAAAGCCAACAATCCCATATATCAATGGGCAAGAGACATGAATAGAACCTTCTCTAAGATGACAGACGAATGGCTAACAAACACATGAAAAAATGTTCATCATCTCTATATATTAGAGAAATGCAAATCAAAACAACCCTGAGATATCCTCTAACCCCAGTGAGAATGGCCCACATCACAAAATCTCAAAACTTCAGATGCTGGCATGGATGTGGAGAGAAGGGAACACTTTTACACTGCTGGTGGGACTGCAAACTAGTACAACCTTTCTGGAAGGAAGTATGGAGAAACCTCAAAGCGCTCAAACTAGACCTCCCATTTGATCCTGAGATGAAATAATTTTCTTAGGAAATATACTTTTCTGTTCATTTACAGATTTAGACTCAAGTTAGTAGGCTTTTCATTCACTCCTTCATACATTCATTCATTTCTCTCACTCATTCATGGAAGCATTTATTGAGTGCCTGCTGTTTTTCTCAGTCTGTTTCAAATTATTTCTCTAGAAGGTGACCCCTTTGGAAGGCTCCTAAAAGGACAAGGACTGGTAAGTTGACTGATATTTTTAAGTGCAATGTGAATGCAGGAAATCTGAAGGTTGTTGGAAAGGGCTTTGGAAATAGGCTCATCACTCCTGCCATTTCCTCTGCTGAGAATTTGCAGGGAGTCTCCTGAAAACGAAAGGCCAAGGGAAATGCCACCTGCAAGGCTCTGTATTTTCTCTTGCAAATTCACAATACAAGTGAGGTATGGGGCTCACACTGTCCCTGCTTGCTTATCCACATGGAGCCTCCTCTTGCCCTTTGGTTTCAGCTTTTTTGTCATGCAGTCCTTGGCAGTTAACATCACAGCTTCCCAGGTGATTGAACGGGGAAGATTTGATGCTTCTTATGAAAGACAGCATAAAATAGAGACAGCAGACGCTAATGAAAGAGACATTTTCGCAGCAGGCATTTCAGCTGTTTTGATTTCCTTTTTTTTGGAAAGCAGAGAAATCAACTTCTTGGTTAAAATAAAATCCACAATATCCCTGAGAAGCTGTACACAATCAAGTGTTCATTGTTATATCAATGTACTTCCCCTGTCCATTCAATATGATATATCTGTGTCTCTACGTATGGCTCAATTAATCAAGTTGTTTAGAAAATATATAACCCCATTGCATTCTTTTCATTTAAGGTGGACAACTGGCTCTGATGGATGACACTTTGGCATATTTTTAAAATACCATCAATATGTCAGAATAACTATAAAAGTGGGAATAAGGCCACAGTAGCAAAGGCCACAGTAGCAAAGGAGAATAGAGAATAAAGCTTTCAGAAGTGAAAAGTATTAGAATGGTAAACAACAAGATTATTTTAGAAAATAAAAAAATCTGGGCTAGTGTTCTGGATGAAAGTGAACAGAGACAAGAAGCCCTCAGACTTACTTAGGGAAAGGATAGGGCAACTGGCAGTAACTTTTTTAAAATTTCAGATATATATGAGGGTACAAATGACTATGTTACATTGATTGCATTTCTTAGGTAACGTTTGAGTTGTGGTTGAGTCCTTCACTCAGGGGATATGCTGTATACCCTTACATTGTACCCATTAGGTTAGAGCTTACCAATTCCCCCCCCCCCTTTCCCCTTTCTTTCTTCCTCTTCTTCCCATTTAAATTCAATTTTGGTTTTCTTTTGCATGACCATGTAGTTGTTTATCTGTTGGTTTCGTGTTAATATTGAGTACATGGGATATTTGATTTTCCATTCTTGTAATACTGTAATAAGAAGAATGTTCTTCAAATCCATCCAGATAAATACAAAAGATGAAAGTCTCCATCTATTTATGGCTGAATAGTATTCCATGGTATACAGATACCACAGTTTATTAATCCATTCATATGTTGATGGGCACTTGGGTAAATTCTGTGTCTTGGTAATTGTGAATTGAGCTGCAATAAACATTCTAGTTCCAATGTCCTTAATGGTAAAATAAATTTTTTTTCTTCTGGGTAGATACCTAGTAATGGGATTGCAGGATCAAATGGGAGGCCTAATTTCAGCTCTTTGAGATTCTTCAAACTTTTCCCCATGGAAGCTGTATTAGTTTTCAATTCCATCAGCAGCATGAAAACATTGCCTTCTCTCCACATCCACCCCAGCATCTGTAGCTTTGGTACTTTGTGATGTGGGCTATTCTCACTGGAGTTAGGTGGATGTTAGGGTGGTTTTGATTTGCACTTCTCTGATGATGAGGGATTATGAGCAATTTTTATGTGTGTTTTGGCGATTCATCTGTCTTCTTCAGAGAAGATTCTGTTTGTGTCTCTTGCCCACTTATAAATGGGATTGTCTTCTCTTTTCTTGTTGATTAATTTGAATACTAGTTATCAACTCTTTGTCAAAATCATAGCATGCAAATATCTTCTTCTTTTCTGAAGGCTGTCTGTTTGCTTTAGTTGTTGTACCCTTAGCTGTACAGAAGATTTTTAGCTTAATCATGTCCCATTTATTTATATTTGGTGATGCTGTAATTTCCAAAGGGGGTTCTTCTTCATAAAATCTTTTCCCAGGCTGATTTGTCAATAGTTTTTCCCACACTTTCTTCTAGAATTTTTATCATTTCATGTATTAAATTTAAATATTTTATGCAGTGAGATTCAATTTTTGTCAGTGGTGAGAGGTGTGGGTTCAGTTTCATCTTCCACATACAGTTAACCAGTTCTCCCAGCACCATTTATTAAATAGTGATTCTTTTCCACTGTGTATTTTTTTATTTGGTTTATCCAATATCAAAAAACTATATGTGTCTGAGTTCATGTTTAGGGTTTCTATTCTTTTCCATAGGTCTATACCTCTATTTTTATGCTAGTACCATGCTGTTTTGATAACTGTCAACTTATAGTATAACCTTAAGTCTGATAATGTGATGCCTCCAGATTTGTTTTTATTTCTTAGAATTTCATTGGTTATTTGGGGTTTTTTCTGGTTCTATATGAAGCACAGTATTATTTTTTCAAGTTCTTCAAAGTAGAACGTTTTTACTTTGATGGTGATTGCATTAAATCTGTACATTGCTTTGAGTGGTATGGACATTTTAACAATGTTGATTCTTCCCAGTCATGAGCATGATATGCTCTTCCATTTTTTCATGCCTTCTGGTATTTCTTTTCTCAGGGTTTCATAGTTCTCTTTATAGAAATCCTTCACAAAGTATTTTTTTTAATATGAAATATTGAGAAACCTAATACTCAGAATTGACAGGGGTTTGGATTCAGAAAGGGCCACATAGTAGAGGATGGATGTCATGTATGCTTATTATTTGTTTTTAATCTCCCCTGTGTCTTTTCATCTTGGGCCAATGAAAGAGAAATGAACATGAAATCATCCCATGTAAGGTATGTGACCTATGGAGATATACTATTTCTTCAGGACAGATGAATATACTACAGCCTAGATTGTTAGAAAGTTTTTTTTTTTTTTTTTTTTTTTAGAGAACTTCAAATTTCTGTTTGTTTAAATTCACTATCCCAGCATCTCTTTTCAGAGGGATGTACATTACCCATACTTGCTTATCCACGTAGAGTCTCTTCTTGTCCTTTGGTTTCTGCTTTTATGTCATATAAAAATACCAACACTAGGCATAGTCTGCTAATGTTACTATACTTTAGGTATAAATATATACTTTTTCAGAGGTTAATACATATATTATCCAATAATTAGTTCCAATTAAAACATGTGTAACAACCAAAAAATAACCATCAGGGACACGTATGCTTAGATATTATAATTGAGATGAGGAAAGAAACATAATAAATGTAAGGCAGTTGAAATATACATAACACAAAATATGTGACAAAGCAGAAGGAAATATTGAGCAAAGACTTTCTTAAAATTAAATACACTTAAAAAATGTTTCTAAAGGTTTCTAAAGGTTTCTAAAACAGTACCTAAAAGATTAACTACAGAAATTCAAGGAGATAACACTAAGACACCAGAAATGACAAATGAACTTGTAGAGGTTCAGAAAGATATGTAAGAGGGAAGAATAAAAGAAAAACATTTGGAGGAATAAAAAGTTTTCTAAGAGTAGAAGGAATGAGAGACTAGGTACTGCTGAACAGACAAACAGAATCATTGTATACACAGCCATACCAGTGGCTTGAAAAATGATTAAGCTGAATTGCAAAAGAAAAAATTGTTGAAAAGATTCAGACAGAAAATTATAAATATGTAAAACAATGGTGATTCAACAGATGAATAATTGATATTTTTGCTAAGAAGAGAACAGAAAAAGAAACAAGACAAAAAGTAGTAATAAAAGAAGATAATAACCTGCATAATTTAAGTGCATAGCATGTGTCTGCTGAGAATGTTCAGAGAGCCTCCTGAAAACTAAGGCCTAGGGAAATGCCACATTTCTTTACATAAATTCACAATGCATGCATGGGATGGGATATACATTACCCATACTTGCTTATCCACATAGAGCCTCTTCTTGTTGTTTGGTTTCTGCTTTTATGTTATATAATAATATCAACACTCAGCCATAGTCTGATAATGTTGCATACTTTAAGTATAAATGTAAATAAAATAATTATATGAGTACCCAAGCCATCCCTCTTGCATTCCCACCATCACCATCTAATCAATTGTAGTGATGTAAAAGAATCAGGCTGATGTCAGACTTCTACAGGTAGTCACTGCTAGGAAACAGTCAAGGAATGTATTAAGGGAAACAAAATGAAACCATCCAATATTGTACACAGCAGAACTGTCACTCAAGTATTATGATCACAGACATGTGCAAGAATACAGGTGTAATAGTTTGGCTGTTGCTACTACAAAAATTTTACCACAAACTCCAAGGTTTAAAACAACATAAAGGATAACTTGTGTCTTTGTTGTTGTTATGTTCAAGGAATTTAACTATTTCCTCTTATCTTTTCCTGAACCCAACTATCATTCATCATAAGGTTGTTTAATTCCCATGCCATTATGTGGTGATGAACATTTTTGTTGGATTTGAGTTCCACCTTTATAGCCTTGTGGTCTGAGAAGAGACAAGGTATAATTTCTATTCCTTTAATTTTGCTGGGGCTTGATTTGTATCCTAGGAAGTGATCTATTTTGGAGTATGTGCCATGAGCAGATGAGAAAGATGTATATTCTTTTGCTTTGGGATGGTATGTTCTGTAAATGTCTATTAATCTCATTTGTTCTAGGGTCATGTTTAAGTCCTTTGTATCTTTGTTTAGTTTCTGTTTAGAGGATCTGTCCAGATCTGTTCGAGGGGTGTTAAAGTTCCCAGCATTATGGTGTTATAGGCTAACATATTGCTCAGACCCCTCAAGGTCTGTTTCATAAATCTGGGAGCATTTAAGTTAGGTGCATGAACATTTAATATCAAAATGTCTTCTTCTTTTTTTTTTTTTTTTCAGTTTTTGGCTGGGGTAAGGCTTGAACCTGCCACCCCTGGTACACGGGGCCTGCACCCTACTCCTTGAGCCACAGGCACTGCCATGAAATGTCTTCTTGTTGTATGGTTCCTTTGACTAGTATGAAGTACCCATCTTTTTCTTTCTTAACTTTAGTTGCTTTGAACCCACTTGTATCTGAGAATAAGATTGAAACCCCTCCTTTCTTCTGATTTCCATTTGCTTGAAATACTGTTTTCCACCCCTTGACCCAGAGTCTTGATTTGTCTTTCAAGGCTATGTGTGTCTCCCGTAGATAGCATATGGACAGTTTGTTTTTTTTTATCCTATCAGCCAGCCTATGTCTCTTCAGTGGGGGAATTCAATCCATTGATATTATTCAGATAATTGATAAGTGTGGTAGAATTTTATTACTCTTGTTATGGGAAAATCTGTTATGCAGTTAAAAAGAGCCAACAATCCCTTATATCAATGGGCAAGAGAGATGAATAGAACCTTCTTTAAAGAAGACAGACAAGTGGCTAACAAACATATGAAAAAATGTTCATTGTCCCTAATTATTAGAGAAATGAAAATCAAAACCACCTTGAGATATCACCTAACCCCAGTGAGAATGGTCTACATCACAAAGTCTCAAAGCTGCAGATGCTAGTGTGGATGTGGAAAGAAGGGAGCACTTTTGCATTGCTGGTGGGACTGTAAACTAATACAATCTTTTTGGAAGGAAGTATGGAGAATCTTCAAAGAACTCAAATTAGACCTCTCATTTGATCCTGCAATCCCATTACTGGGCATCTACCCAGAAGAAAAAAATTCTTTTACCATAAGGACACTTGCAATAGACTATTTATCACAGCTCAATTTAGAATCGCCAAAATGTGGAAACAGCCTAAATGTCCACCAATCCAAGAATGGATTAACAATCTGTAATATTATTCAGCCACTAAGAAAGTACATCTTTTGTACTAATTTGGATAGAGGTAGAACATATTCTTCTTAGTAAAGCATCACAAGAATGGAGAAGCAAGAATACCATGTACTCAATTCTGATATGAAGACAATTAATGACCAAGGACATGGTGGGGGGTGGGGGAAGGGGAGAGCAGAAAGGGGAAGGAGGGAGGAGGTAGAGGATGGAGGGACTGAAGGAGGTTACAGAGTATGACACACCTCTTGGGGGAAGAACACATTTATAAGAGGGACTTTGCTTGAAAAATGCAATTAGTATAACCTGGATCTATGTACCCTCAATGAATCCCCAACAATAAAAAAACATAAATGTATTATTATCTCGTAGTTCTGTAATTCTATAATCTGGGTGGAGGATAGCTTGGCTCATTTCTTTGCTTAGAGTCTCAGAAGGCTCATGAGATTATCTTAGTCCCTCATGGATAACCTAAGACAATAACTCTATCTCAATGTCAGCTAATGAGTAACCTTAATTCCATCAGTGAAGTCTCTCTTGCAATTTGGTATTTGATTTGGGCTGCTATAACAAAATACCAACTGGGTTGCTTATAAACAATAGAACCTTTTTTTTTTCTTTGAGACAAAGTCTCATTTTGTCACCCTGGGTAGAGTGACGTGGCATCATATCTCACAGCAACCTCCAACTCTTGGGCTTAAGCGATCTCTTGCCTCAGCCTCCCAAGTAGCTGGGACTACAAACCCCCGCCTCAATGCCAGCTATTTGTAGAGATGAGATCTCCCTCTGGCTCAGGTTGGTTTTGAACTCCTGAGCTCAGACGATCCACCCACCTCAGGCTCTCAGAGTGCTGGGATTACAGGTGTGAGCCACCGTGCCCAGCCCTTTGGATTAGTGGCCTCATAAAAGAGATCTCAGAGAGCTGCCTCATCCTTTGCACCATGAATCAGAACGTAGACCCTCGCTAGACATAGAATCTACTGGTGCTTTTACCTTGGATTTCACAGCTTCCAATGCAAGTGTGAGAAAAAAGTTTCTATTGTTAGGCCTGGCACAATGGCTCACACCTGTAATCCTAGCACTCTGGGAGGCCGAGGCGGGTGGATTGCCTGAGCTCATGAGTTAGAGACCAGATTGAGCTAGAGTGAGACCTTAAGAAACTACATCCAGGCAAACAGGATCACGCTGCCACGGAGTGTAGGCATGTGCCTTGTCTCTAGAAATAGCCGAGCATTGTGGCTGATGCTTGTAGTCCCAGTTACTTGGAAGGCTGAGGCAAGAGAATCACTTGAGCCCAAGAGTTTGAGGTTGCTGTGAGCTAAGATGCCACAGCACTCTGCTGAGAGTGACCAGGTGAGACTCTGTCTCAAAAAAAAAAAAGAGGACACCAATTCTATTCATGAGGACTCCTCACTCATGACTTAATCACCTTCCAAAAGCCCCGCCTCTTGGTTTTCTAGGCCTGGTCAGCAAATAGCAATAGCAGATTTCCCTAGTATATTTAGTATGAGTTCTACAGCTCATCTTCTTAACCAGCTTTAGCAGTCTCAGATCTACCAGCTGGAAAATAAATGGGGTTTGCATGAATTCCACACTGAACTGAAATACACGGGACTGCAGTGTTCATATACTTTTCTTCTGATTGTCCTTAACAGTTCTTCAGAAAATTGAATGTTGTCAGAAGATCAAGAAGCTCAGGAGGATGAATTGCTGGCTCTGGCAAGTATTTATGTTGGAGCTGGATTTAGAAAAGCAGAGTCTGTCCAAGGTAGAGAAACCAGGATTTATTTGGATTTGCCACAGAATTTCAAGGTATTTGTGAGTGCTATAGGTTCTATGCAAGCACTTAGACAACCTATGGGAAGAATACCGTGGCAGTGTGGTCCTGTTTGCCTGGATGTAGTTTCTTAAGGAAGAGATCCTACCGCACCTGAATATTGTTTCCCCTTTTGAGCTCAAGATGGGTTCTCAGAAAAAGGTTCAGAGAAGGAAGGCTCAGGCCTCTTCCAACAGAGCTAGATTTTGGAGGAGCTGCTACATCTAATGAAGACTAAGAGGAAATTGTGGATGATAGAGCTGTATAGTGGAATCATTGTCAAGTCTGATTCACAAAATCTTGGACTTTGATCAAACTCAGCAGATAAAATGCTTTAATAGTAAATTGTTTCTGTGCAATATCTGTTTCTGTGAGAAACTGGGTAGTGAATGCAAGTACTTCTTCGAGTGTAGGCATGTGTACTACAAAGCCTATCTGAAGGACTACTTTGAAATCCAGATAAGAGATGGCCAGGTTCAAGCCTCAGCTGCCTGGAACCAAAGTGCCCTACAGTGGCCATTCCCAGTCAGGTGTGCTAGTGGAAGCAGAGTTGTTTGCCCGTTATGACGGCCTTCTCCAGGCTACCCTGGACCTGATGGCAGATGTGATGTACCACCCCTGCCCTTGCTGCCAGCTGCCTGGGATGCAGGAGCCTGTGGCGCCATGGGTATCTGCTGCAGCTACAATTTTGCCTTCTGTATGTTGTGCACATCAACCTACCATGGGGTCCCTCCATGTAATGTGACTGTAGAAAAATTAGTAAACTTATGAAATGAGTACCTGCAAGCAGATGAAGCCACTAAAAGATTTTTGGAACAGAGGCATGGTAAGAGGGTGATTCAGAAGGCACTGGAAGAGATGGAAAGTAAGGAATAGCTAGAAAATAGCTCAAAAAGCTGCCCGTGTTGTGGGACTCCCATAGAGAAATTAGATCAATGTAACAAGATGACATGTACTGGCTGTATGCAGTATTTCTGCTGGATTTGCATGGGTTCTCTCTCTAGAGCAAACCCTTACATGCATTTCACTGATCTTGCTTCCCCATGTTTTCACTGGTTGTATCATTCTGTGAATGTCAATGGAGATATTTGGGAAGATGAGATTGAAGACTAGTTAACTCCTGCTCAAGATAAGGAAGTGGAATGGTTGGCCCGAGTCTTTTATCACGAACACAAAGTACTCCTGAAGAGTATTTAGGGTACCAATCAATTGCTCTTCCTATGTAGACAGTATGGAAGAACAAGGTATATATTTTCATGTGGTACTACAGATTAAGGCACATTCATGCTTTTTTAAAAATTATGATGATAACAATCATCTTCATATGTTTTATTTCATTTTTGGAGGAAATATTTCAGACATGAACCATGATGTTTGACAGATTGGCTTTATAAAATTAAGCAAGTTTTCTTCTGTTCCCTGCTTACTGATGTAACATATATTGAGAAAAATTATAAGCCAAAGGTTCAGAAAATAAAAGCTACAGAATATTAAATATTATAATGTTGTGCATAGCTCTGAATAGTTAAAAATTAAATATTTATTTTCTTCCGCAAGCTTTAAGTAAGGCAAAGAGGCTCAGGAGTTAAACTTACAGATCCTTTTTGTCTGAGAACCAACCCTCTGGTTTTATCTCTGAGAAGCATCCCTCTAAGCCATTCTGTTGGTGCCTCCTTACAGCTGGGGCTGGTGAGAAGCCTTATTCCTGAGAGTCTGATCTCCATTTACTCCCATGAGTCTGATCTCATTGACTCCCACGTCACTCATGTTCCTTCCACCTAAATATCTGCTAAGTTCTCTTTGGAAGGAACCCTTTATTCTATAACTGACTGAACGGTCCAATGTAATTTTGATGTCCTGTTTTCCAGAATAGAAATTTATAATAATCTTAAAAGTATTTTTTAAAACCACAAGCACTGTTGGTCACTTTATATTTATTAGTGGAGTATATAGTATATGGTTTTAGGCCAAATTTAGAATTTAATCATACTGGCTTAGAAGAATTTTAGCTTTATTCACCTTCCTGGGCAGTAGAGCCTAGATTCAAAAAAAACCCTTCTCTTTTGCTAACTTTCCTTCCACGTTCTCTCCCTTTACCTTCTGTTATTAAGAATAATGTTAATATTCCAGCAGCACATTTTTATTTCCTCCATTGGAATTGGAGAAAACCTAATATGTTCTCAAGCTGAATGTTCTTTAATTATCTACGTTAAATCTGTCTATGGCACCGTAGTTTCAGAATTCTCAACTTTGTGGTGTGTTTTTAAAGGTCTTCTCTAATGGGCAATGGGAATTTGGCTTCCTACCCTTTTTTGCAACAGCAGGGTTTTGGGGGTGATAATTTTGGATTGATAGTTAGAGTCCTATTTCCAGGTTTTCTTGGCTTTTTGAAAACCTGAATTTCTTTAAGGTTTGGTGAGTGTGTTGGTAGCAAAATAAGATTTTCTTGAAAAGACAGAAGAATTAGACTGTAGCTTAGAAACATGTTCCTTTTTTCCACATTGTCGTTGAAAATTGAGGAATCACTTTTAAGTTTTTGAACTGTGGGTGTCCAAAGAATCAGCAAAGACTACGTGTCTGGAATTTCAATAAGGATGCTTAATCTTAAAAATAAAAATAATTTTAAAAATCAAAAACAAAAATAAATAAAAGTCCTACCTCTTAATAGCATCACATGGGGAGTAGGTTTCAATATTTGAATTTGTTGGGGATACAAACATTCAGACCACAGTAGGCAACAAACAACAGTGATCCCTGCATAGTAAGAAATGATAAGGTTGAACTCTACAATTGTCCAGGTTACTTAGTTGGGGGAAAACTCAGCCAGAACTTCACAAACATTTGCATTATGGAGACAGAGTTGGCAGTCCATGGAGACCAAAATAGCTCGAGTTAGCAGGACAGAGTATAGAAGACAGAGCTTCCCAGAGATAACTCCAGTGAACAACAGAAGATCCTTTTCAAATATTCAGGAAAGAACCAATTGGCACATGCAAGTAGAGAAACTCCCAAAGGCTTGGGAAAGATCTGAAAAGATCAGAAAAATCATCTCTGGAGTTCACACAGAGCTAGGAATCGCTCTTGTTCCCACCAGCCAAACTAAGAAACATCATTTTTCATGAGGTATTAGGTAGAGTACTAAGAATGGATTTGCTTCAGTCATAGGGCAAAATTAGCCCTAGAATAAATATTACTCTTGTCTTGCCTAAAAAAAAAATAATAATAATAATAATAATGTAAGCAAGAACAAAAAGGATTAAACTCTTTTATGGCAATTTAACTGTGCCCCAGGACAAAGCTTAAGAATCTTTCAAGGAATACAAAGGCATTCAGCATCCAACAAGGTAAAATCAACAATTGGTAGGAAAGTAAAATGATATGACAACTTTGGGAAACAGATCAGCAGTTTCTTAAAATATCTACCTGCGATGGGATCCAGCCAGTTCACTGATACGTATTTTCTCAAAAGAAATGGAAACATATGTCTATGTGAGTACTCATATACTAATATGCATAGAAGCTTTGTTTGTAGTAGACAAAAGATGAAAACAACCCAAATAGTCATCAAAAAAGGAATAGATATAAGGCACTATATCCAAATAATGGAATACTGCTCTGTAATTAAAAGGAATTAAAGGAATGAACCGATGATGTATGCAACAACATGAATGAATCTCAAAATAATCACACTGAATTAAAAAAGCCAGACATCATGGAGTATACTGTATGATTCAATTTATATAAAATTGTAGGAAAAGTCAATTAGTCTTTTGTGAAATAAAGCAGAATAGCAATTGCCTGGGATAGGATGGCAAAGATTCAGAAATGGAGAGATTACAAAGGGGTGTGAGAAAACTTCTGGGGGTGATGGGTATGTACATTATCTTCATTGTTTTTATGGATTTAAAGGTGCATACATATTAAAAATAATGAAATTATATACTTCAAATATGTTCAGTTTATTATATCATTATGCTTCATTAGTCATCATGTTAAGTGAAATAAGCCAGGCACAGATAGGCAAACATTGCATGTTCTCACTCATGTATAGGTGCTATAACAATTGATTTCATGTGGTAGAGAGTAGCATGATACATCAGAGGCTAGGAAGGGTGTATGTGGAGGAGGGATAAAAAGAAGTTGGTTAATGGGTACAGCCATACGGTTGATAAATGAAGTAAGTTCTATTCTAATATTTGATGACAGTGTAGTGTGACTATAGTTAACAACAATGTATTGCATGTTTTAAATTTGCTAGGTGATGTATATCCTAAATACCCTGACTTAATCATTACACATTCTATGTATGTAACAAAATATTACATGTAGTCTACAAATATGTACAAATGTTATGTATCAATAAAAATTATACCCAAATAAAGCTGATGAAAATGACAAAGAAAGATTGAAACTTTAAAAAATTAACCAAAACCCAGTAGTCAATTTTAAACTAAAAAGGGGGTCATGCTATTAACTTCACAGAAGCTTGAAATCAAGACAAAAAGCTATAGACAAGATGGGTTTAATTCTCATGATTCTTTATCCGCAAAATAAACTAACACAAGAATGTATCAAGCAAAAGTTATAGGGAACACCGTAAAATAGAAATGCAGAAAATACAAGGAATATTTGACACATTTATTTAACATATTTCTCACAACATAGTATGAATATCACAGACAAAATGTAAGAATACAGAGGACCTATATAATCTCAAATTTTAAAAGGTACATTTACTAAAATAAGCATTGAACTGAATACCTAAAAACAGAGAATATCACTCTTTCAGGTGGTGATGGTGAATTTGCAGTAACTCAACTTCAAAGAAAAGCTTAGTGAAGCTTCAAATAGTAGAAATAATATAGATCATATTCAGATTAGAGAATTATAAAACTAAACATTATTAAAACAGAGAGCAAAAAATACTCCATTCTGTATTAGAAATGATATATATCCATAATATAATATAATATACATGGATCTAGCAGTGGAGATTGAAGTATTGCTATGTACAAGGATATGGATGAACCTCAAAAGCATAATGTTGAATAAAAAAAGCCAGATAGAAAAGAGAAGACACATACATGGTGTTAGAGGGCCAGGATAGTGGTTACTTTTGGGGAGAGAGTATGGTAACTGAGAAGAAACACAAAGAGAATTCTAGGATATAGATACTTATCTATTTCTAAATTTGGTATGGGCTAATGAGTGTATTCACTTTGTGAAAATTCATCATATACTTATGAGTCTTTAATTTTTCTTTATATGTGATACCTCATTCTAAAAGTGTGTTAAAGTTTTAAAAATAAAATTCTGAAAACTTGAATAAAAGAGTTAAAACAAAATCTTATAACTTCTGGAAATTAACAATGATAAAGTCACACGAATTAGGAACAAGAATGAAGAAATAGCTACAGATATTGATGAAATAAAAATAATGTTCACCTCAACCCTTAGAAAACACATTTGAAAACCAGAAAGTAATGCATGATTTTCTTAGAGAATATACTTTAAGAAAATTAAGCCCAGAAGACACAGGAAATCTAAACAGAAAAATTACCATGGGAAAAAAAGTTGAGCTGTTAAAGAGCTCACCTCTTAAATAGCCTAGGTGCTTTTACAAATGAATTCTTTGAAACCTTTAAGAAGAGTTACTCTGATGTTATTTACACTGGGCCAGAGCATGTAACATTATTTTTGAAAAAGTCTGCCCCCTAAACCATCTGATTCAAGATCACCTGAGGTGCTCAGAATTGCTTTGGTAACCCAGACATGTCAAATTATAGATTCTGAAAGTGAAGTTTGAGGATCAAGCTTCTCAAGGGATTAGTATGTGCATGGAAGTTTTGAGAACCAGTGTTATAAATGGGAAAGGAAAGCATCCAGTACCTGAAAAAAACAATATCACAAATACCAAAACTTGATAAAGAAATTATAAAAGCAAAGTAAGTCTTACTCAGGAACATTGATCCAAATGACCTATGCAAAATTTGGCAAATAAAGTAAAGCAGTACAGGAGGAGCTCATTCCTGGAAAGTAATGATGGTTTAGCATTAGGAAATCTATTAATATGATTCATAATATTAGCAGAATGAAGTTCATATTTCTCAGTATTAGCCACCAGACCCTCCTGCAGATGTTTCTGATTACTTCTGTAGACAAAACTTTTACTACTCAGCATGCTACACTTTGAACTTCAACAATAATGAATGGCTTTATCACGCCCTATGACACACACCATATGGGTTAGCCATAGGCACCACCAACTCAAACATGGCTTTCCTGACTCTTATGCTTTTTCTCTCAGACTTGGTTACTTACTCTTTTTCCCCCTGTTTATTAGAATATTCTATACATATCTCTGACATTATATATATCACATATGGTATTGTAATAGGATATTCATGTGAGTCTCAAAGAAACAGTGCAGGTCAGAATTCACTACTGTATTCAAAGCATAATC
This sequence comes from Nycticebus coucang, assembly GCF_027406575.1. Taxonomy (NCBI): domain Eukaryota; kingdom Metazoa; phylum Chordata; class Mammalia; order Primates; family Lorisidae; genus Nycticebus; species Nycticebus coucang. The sequence goes on along the minus strand of NC_069804.1, from coordinate 158,918,741 downwards.
CCTGATATAGAGTATGTTCATTAAATATATTTGAATGTGGAATGAATAAATGTCAATGGAGGGCAAATTTGTTCCTTATGGGTTCATATGCATGCTTAGGATGAATTTTTCATTTTCTAGCTGGTGGTCATGGTACATCATACCCTTAACTAGTGTGCCTGTTGAGAACTGAACCATTTAAGCACATAAGTAATTAGGAGAGAATTGGGAAAAAAAAATTTTTACAACATGAAGGCAATTTGATTGACCATGATTTTTTAAATAATGATGTGAGGATTGGAGACATTTACCAAATCAGTTCAAATGACAGAAATTCTTCTGCTTTAAATATCCAGTTAAATGGGAAGGTTGGTTGATATTTGCTTAAATTATTATTACTTCCAAAGTCACTGAAATAATGTGTCTAGCTGGATCTGAAAAAAGTAGTCACGTAACTCTTGGTAAGTTGTTTGATAATTCTGGACATAAAAGAATCAATCACTGGATTGATTGATTTTTAAGTTTTTTGGTGTCATAGCAATGTAGGTTTCATCTCTCACTTAATGAGAAATGGAAATGTACATTTTTAGTGCATTTCTTTTAGAATGACAGCATCAAGACATCTTTCCTTGTATAAAACTATAATTATGTGTCCAGATACCTGAGGATCATGGTACGTGCAGGTGTGCAGGTAATCAAATAACTTTACTGTCTAAGAAAGTAAAGGATTTTGCCCATGGTAATTTAGAAAGTGAGCATGATAATTCATTTTTTTTTTCACTATTCTTATCATCCTTTTTTCTTTTCAAAAATTAGTTTTATCACGTGTATATGTATGTCTACATAATGTATTATTTGCATTTGCTCTTTTCTAAGCTTTCTAAAATTGGTATCACATTGTATGCAGTCTTGTAGGATGTTATTTGCTCACTCAACATTATGTTTTAAGATTTTCTATATTAAATTTTTATTATCATTTTGCTATTGTATAATATTCTGTTGCGTGATTATATAATTTATCTATTTTCTACTATATTATAGATTTTTAAGTTACAGAGTTTTGATATTATGAACAATGCTTGTGCATGTTTTCTGGTACAGATGTGAAAGAGTTTCTCCTTGGTATACGTCTAGGAGTGCCATTGCTATATTGTAGGAAAGCAAGGATGTTTTCTTTTTATGAAAATTCTGTTCAAATCTTTTACCCATTTGCTACAAGTTGAGTACCCCTTATTAGAAATGTTTGGGACGAGGCAAAATGGCCTATTAGAGACATCACTTTTATCATAACTTCCCAGATAGAAGGTAGAGTACTGGACTGAGGAGAGTGGAGAAAAGTTGCAGTGTAGGTGTGGATTGCAGGGAGATATGTTAGAGATGTCTGGGGACACCACAAGAAAAACTATAAAGCTAAGAAAGAAGATAGAGAGGAGAAGTTTGCTGACCAAATCCAGATAGGCACAGAGCCCAGTGAAAAGATAATGGGGATTTTCCCTCCCTCACCTAGGTGCCTTTGGTGATGACCCTAAAGCAAAAGACAGTAGAATCTCAACAGTTGACTACCTTCCTACATCGACCACATCCTTAAGTTGACCTGATTACCATAGACAAAAACCTTCACCACATATATGTATCAATACAGCAGGTTTAGTTCCTCATGTTGAACATTTCCAGATGTTGACCAACTTGTTACAGTCTCTAGGGTGGTCAACTTAGAGAGATTCTACTCTGGAAGTGATGCCATGCCCCACAAGCCCACACATGGCAGCTAAATAGGAAAACTGGAGTGAATCGGCAGACCACAAATGTTTGGGCATCCAAAAGAAATACCCCAGAGGAGAGTGCCATGAAAGACGGGAGTGCTGCCTTTCTTACACCAGGACACCACTTCCTCTGTACTTCCTCTGTTCATGGCATTAGTTTGGGCCTCCCCCAGTATTGCAACCAGAAGTGTACTCTGAATTAAGAAACACACCAATGGCTGCTTCTCTAGAGTGGGCATGAATTCCCAGCCAAGCCTGCCACAGAGAGCAGGGCTGCCATAATCCAAAAGCTTTCTACCCCCAGCATTTCAAAGGATTGTTTGCTGGTGGTTTAGCCAGGTGGGCCAGACTGGTGCCCCACTGATGTAAGAGCAGTACAGGGAGTCTCCGGGGAGAGGTCTTAGTCCATGATTTGGGTGGGGAGGAAGCACCTGTGGACAGACACAGTGCCAGAATGTGAAGGAATGCTAAGAAACAGGTTATCTGTGGAAGTGCCCTCCCTCACTCCTGCTACAGAACTGCCATATTGGAGGGGGAGGTTGGCACTTAGAGTGAATTAGCCTGTGAATTGCCCTGATTGTCATGGCAATCAAATGCCTTGGGGGCACCAGCTGAATGGAAGCAGCATTGCTTTCCCCTCACTTATAATAGGAAGTGCAACTTGAGCCAAGAATATTATAAGCAGCTACTTCTCCAACCCTGTGGGAGCATGCCCCTTGCTGAGTCTTCTGTGCACAGAGACACCTACTTCTCTCTCCTGGGGGTCTTGTGGTGAAACAGGGAGGCACAATTGGGAAATTCCCAACCCTCACACTGTTCCCCAGAGACACACTCTAGTGTTCAGATTCATGGATTGTGGGGAAGGCCATGGAGCCAGTCTGGGGTGGTGAGGGAACTCACAAGAACTAATCTGATAGTGGAGTGCTATGGGGCTCCATGGAGTGACGATTAGTAAGGGTGCTTAACCCCTCCTGCAGAGAAATTGTGCTGGTGAACAAGGGCCTTAGGGCCCAAGCACTCAAGCAGTTAATTCTCTCCCTTGGGAATAGCTTTTATCACTTGGAGAGATTGCCCTGAACATCATACCAGTTGATCCCCCTAGTGGTTGACCCCAGCAGAGGCTTTGCAAAGCCTTTCAGGCTCACTCTGTGGAGTCATGATTCTGCCTCACTCTTCCCCTATGTCAGGGGAAGTGGAGATCAAGCAACTCCTGGGAGCTACATGGTTCCTTCTAAAGCTTGGGACATTCATAAACCCCACCAAGGAGACAGAGTTTACCACAGACATAAAAGAATATTTCGGCCACTGGCTTCTCCACACAAACTTTAATCAACGACAGCAGGAAAAACTCTATAGCTAAGCACAGCACCTGCCAACTCAAGCAAACAGGGAGCAGCTTATTCATTCTCACAAGTGCCACCCACCATCTCAGAGATTAAGCTAAGGGATCTAACTCATTGCACACTGTTGGGAAGAAGTGAAGACAACAGGTCAGAGATAACCAGAGAGGTTCATCAAACTTACTTGAATTCCTCATAGGCAACTCAAGACTAGCACTCGTCTCCCTAGCATAGTCAGAAATTTATCTTCAGGGACACAGAGACAGGCCTATCAGTCAGGCCTAGCACTCCAATGTCTCAATATAGAGGCCAGATGAGAAGGAATCAGTGAAAGAACTCCAGAAACATGAAAAATCAAAGTGAATGGATATCACCAAAAGAAAACAATAACTACACACCAATGGAAACTAATCAAAACAAGAATATTGGAATGACTAATAAAGAATTTCAAATAGGTATTGTAAGAAAGCTCAATGAAATGCAAGAGAAAATAGAAACCAAACACAAAGAAACCACAAAAAAATTGCAGGAAATGAATGAAAAATTCACTAAAGAAATTGAATTATTCAAAGCAATCAAGCAGAGTTTCTAGAAATGAAAAATTAATTAAATGAAATACAAAACACAATGGAAAACATTAAGAATAGGCTAGATCAGGAAGAAAAAGTGATCTCAGAGCCAGAAGACATTATTGAATTAAACAAGTCAGAGAAACAAGAAGAACAAACAAAGCCTACAAGAAATCTGGAATTATGTAAAGAGGCCTAAAATAAGAATCATAGGTACCCCTGAGGAAGAAGAAGAAAATACACAAGGGCTAGAGGGAATTTGAGGGAATGCTTGAGGAAAAGTTCCCAGGTCTTGCTAGAAAGCTAGTGAAGCTTAACAAGCTCCTGGAGATTCATCAGGAGGCAATCACCACCACATATGATCATCAGACTGGCCAAAGTTAATATGAAAGAGGAAACCCTACAAACCATAAGGCAAAAGTGTTAGGTAACTTAAAAAGGGAAAGCCATCAGACCAACTGTAGACTTTTCTTTCTTTCTTTTTTTTAGGATACATTAAAATTTGCTTTAATGCTTCTTTGGGGGAAAAAAATCACACTTGTAGTGAATAAACAAGAAACATTTTTATGCTATTATTTGTATCTACCATGCCATGAATTCATAGGGAAGAGGTTTCAGTAGCTCAGGGAGGCACCTTGCCATTGAATGTGACAAAGTGTTGACTGACTTTTGAATTCATGGGAAATAGGTTCCAGCACCTTGTATCACTGTTACATGGGGGCTATTGGTTATCCTGTGTGCTTTGCTGTACACCTATTATGCCATGAGCTCAGGGGGAATAAATAGGTTCTTGCACCTAAAAACATGGGTCCACTGGTACTCCTGTGTGCTATGTTATATGCTTATTATGCCATGAATTCATAGGGAATGGGTTCCAGGAGCTCAGGCTCCTTTCTGTTAGTTCTCACAAAGTGGGCTTCCCTGGGTGACACAGGCTGGCTCTTCAGTTGAACCCATGGACCTTTCTCTTTGGCTTCCTTCTTTTTCTGATCATTTTCCTTCACATGTTTCAGGGAGCTATCTCGGCTTTTAGAGTGCTTAATATGCTCAATACAAATATTAATCCTCTTGGCAAGGATCTTGCCCTTAACTTGTTTGTTTACAACAATGCCAACATCATGCTGGGTAACATTGTAGACTCTTCCAGTTTTGCCATGGTAACATTTGTGTGTCATGCCTTTTTGAACAGTACCCATTCTCTTGATGTCTACAATATCACCTTTCTGGTAGATTCGCATATATGTGGCCAAAGGAACAACTCCATGTTTTCTAAAAGGCCTAGAGAACATGCATTGGGTGACGCTCCTTTTTCCCTTTGTGTTTGTCATTTTGGTGAATTACTGGAAGATGGCATCTCTGGCCAAAAAACCAACTGCAGACTTTTCAACAGAGACCTTACAAGCAAGAAGGAAAAGGGGACACAATTGTCAATCTTCTTAAACAGAGTGATGAGCAAGTTAAAATTTTGTATCCTGTAAAACCAACTTTTATCTTTTATGAGGAAGAAAACAATACTTTTTCAGACAAGCAAATGCTGAAGGAATTTGTCAAGACCCTACCTGCCCTTCAGGAAGTGTTCACATCTGCATTATACACTGATCAGTACAATATATGCCCACCAGTGATTAGACACCCAAATGCCCAGTTCAGAGCCAAGATACCACAATGCCTCAAGAGGTAAAACAAAACAGTAAAGTTCTCCTCAACAGCATGCACAGAAATCCATCCAACTTATCAATACTTTCAATAAATGTTAATGTAATGTAAATGTTAAAGTCCTCTCTCAACAGACATAGGCTGGCCACATGCATAAAAAAATATAAACCAAGTATCTTCCAGCTCTAGGGATCACATCTAACCTACAAGAATGCATTTGAGACTCAAGGTGAAGGGATGGAAAACAATATTCCATGCAAATGCAAACCCTAAGAAAGCTGGTACAGCCTTTTTTATATCAGATAACAGACCTCAAAGCAGTGAAAGTAAAAAAAGACAGAGATTGTCATTTTATCATGTAAAAGGGAACCATTCAAACAAAGACATAACAACCCTAAATATCTATGCAGCTAACACAGCTGCACCCAGATTTATAAAGAAAACCCTACTCAATCTAAGCAAAGTGATAAACAGCAACATTGTAATAGGGTACTTTAACACTCCACTGACAAACAGTACAGTTATTCCAAGCAGAAAATAAATAAAGAAACACAAGACTTAATCAGTACTCTACAGCAAATAGAACAAACAGATTTTTACAGAACATTCCAACCCCCAAACTACTAAATATGCATTTTTCTCATTAGTACATGAAATATTCTCTAAGAATGATCACATCCTAGGCCACAAAAAATGTCTCAATAAATTTCGAAAAAGGTAAATTGCACCATGCATCTTCTCATACCACAGTGGAATAAAATTAAAGATCAACTGCAACAAAAACTCTCAGTTCTACATAAAGTCATGGAAATTAACCTACTGCTGAATGACTATGGGAAAAGAAGTAAAAAAAAAATATGGAAATCATATGATTCTTTATACTAAATGACAAAGGGCACACAAATTATACAAATCTGTGGGATTCAGTAAAAGCAATGCTAAGAGGAAAATTCATTGCCTTAAAAATGAATAGATCAAAAAGACAGAAGGATCACAGATCAATAATCTAATGAATTGTCTCAAGGAATCAGAAAAGGAAGAGCAAACCAATCCCAAACCCAGAAGAAGAAAAGAAATAATTAAGGTAAAAGAAAAACTAAATGAAATTAATAACAAAAGAATTATACAGAAGATGAATGAGACAAAAAGTTTGTTCTCTGAAAAGATAACACAAAATCACTTAACAGACCTCCTGCTAGATTAACCAAAAACAGAAAAGAAAGAACACAAATAAGCTCAATTAGAAATAAGACATATGAAAAGCAGAGAGGAAAGGAGGGAGGGGGTGGGGCCTTGGTGTGTGCCACACCTTCTGAGGGCAAGACATGATTGCAGGAGGGACTTTACCTAACAAATGCAATCAGTGTAACTTGGCTTATTGTACCCTCAATGAATCCCCAACAATAAAAAAAATAATAATAAGTCATCAAAAAAAAAAGAAAGAAAGAATACATATGAAAAAATGCTCATCATCCTTAATCATTGAAGAAATGCAAATCAAAACTACTTTGAGATATCATCTAACTCCAGTAAGATTAGCCCATATCACAAAATCCCAAGACCAGAGATGTTGGTGTGGATGTGGAGAAAGGGGATCACTTCTACACTGCTGGTGGGAATGCAAATTAATAACATTCCTTTTGGAAAGATGTTTGGAGAACACTTAGAGATCTAAAAATAGATCTGCCATTCAATCCTCTAATTCCTCTACTAGGTATATACACAGGAGACCAAAAATCACATTATGACAAAGATATTTGTACCAGAATGTTTATTGCGGCCCAATTCATAATTGCTCAGTCATGGAAAAAGCCCAAGTGCCCATCGATCCATGGATGGATTAATAAACTGTGGTATATGTACACCATGGAATATTATGCAGCCTTAAAGAAAGATGGAGACTTTACCTCTTTCATGTTTACATGGATGGAGCTGGAACATATTCTTTGTAGCATGTAGTATGTAGAAAAAGTATCCAATGTACTCAGCCCTACTATGAAACTAATTTCTGGCTTTCATATGAAAGCTATAACCCAGTTATAACCTAAGAATATGGGGAAGAGAGAGAGGGAGGGGAGGGAGGGGGGAGGATGGGCAGACGGAGGGTGATTGGTGGGATTACACCTACGGTGCATCTTACAAGGGTACATGTGAAACTTAGTAAATGTAGAATATAAATGTCTTAACATAGTAATTAAGAAAATGCCAGGAAGGCTATGTTAACCAGTGTGATGAAAATATGTCAAATGGTCTATAAAACCAGTGTATGGTGCCCCATAATCGCATTAATGTACACAGCTATGATTTAATTAAAAAAAAAGAAATAAAAAGAATATTACAACTGATACCACAGAAGCAAAACATTACCTCTAAATACTGTAAAAACTCCTATGCACATAAACACTGAGGAAATGCACAAATTCTTGGAAACAGACAACCTCCCTAGGTTCAATCAAGAAGAAACAGAACTTCTAAACAGATCAAATCAGATAACTACATCAAAGCAGTGATAAAAAACCTTCCAACAAAAAAAGTCACAGACCAGATAGTTTCACAGCCACATTTTATCAGACCTAAAAAGAAGAACTGGTACCCATATTATAGAAAAGGAATCCTTCTCAATTCATTCTACAAAGCCAGTATCACCTTGATGGCAAAGCCAGGAAAGAACACAACAACAAAAGAAAACTGTAGACCAATATTGCTCATAAATATAGATACAAAAATTCTCAAGACTCTAGCAAACCAAATTCAGCACCACATAAAAAAATAAAAATAAAAAAACAATCCACCATGACCAAGTGGGCTTCAGCCCATGGATGCAAAGATTGTTCAGTGTATACAAATCTATGAATGAGATTCAACACACAAACATATGCAGAAACAAAGACCATATGATCATCTCAATATATGCAGTGAAAGTATTTGACAAAATTCAGCACCCTTTTATGATAGGAACTCTTAACAAAATAGGCATAAATGGAGCATACCTAAAAATTATAAAAGCCATATACAACAAACCCACAGCCAACACCATATTGAATGAGGAAAAGTTGAAAGCATTCTCACTTAGAACTGGAACTAGACAAGGTTGCCCACTGTCACCTCTTCTATTCAACACAGTGCTAGAAGTCCTAGCCAGAGCAATCAGAAAAGAGAAGGAAATCAAGGGTATGTGAACAGGGACAGAAAACATTAAATGATCACTCTTTGTTGACAATATATTTTATATCTAAAAGATATAAAAGATTCTTCCAAGGGACTCCTGCAGTTGTAAATAAATTCAGCAAAGTCTCAGGTTACAAAGTCAGTGTATACAAATCAGTAGCGCTCCTATACATCAACAGCCAAACTGAGAATCAAATCAAAGACTTGATACCTTTTACAATAGCAACAAAGAAAATTAAATACCAAGGAATACATTTAAGCAAGAATGTTAAGAACCTCTACAGAGGGGCAGCACCTGTGGCTCAAAAGGAGTAAGGCGCTGGCTGGCCCCATATACCAGAGGTGGCATGTTCAAACCCAGCCCCAGGCAAAACTGCCCCCCCCCAAAAAAAAAAAAAAAAAAAACCTCTACAGGGAGAACTGTGAGTCACTGAGGAAGGAAATCACAGAGGATGCAAACAAATGGAAAAATATATCATGATTATGATTCAGCAGATTCAACATTGTTAAAATGTCTATACTACCCAAAGTGATCTACAGGTTTAATGCAATTCTCATTAAAATACCAATGTCAGGCAGAGACCAGATGGTGGACTGAAGCCAGCTTTCCACAGAGGCTACCATCCAGAAGGATAATTAAGGGACAAAAATTTAGCAAGTAACCTGGTGGATTTGAGCTGCACCAAAAGAGAAGGTTGAAGAACGCCCATCAACCCCACTGAGGTGAGCTGCAACCACAAGGATGCAAACAAAAGGTACAAAATCCATCTCCAAGTGGACAGGACTCCCCCCTCCCCTATGAGACCAGTTCAAGAGCCCCACAAACAAACAAACGGGCAGAAATCAAAGGCCCTCCCACTACACTCCATGGGAGAGACCTCCTAAAAACTGGACCTACCTCCCCTACTAGGGTGCCATGGTGCTCTCCTGCCAGGCATAAAACTGTATAAAACTGTAAATATCCTTTGCCTGCAACTCTGAACTCCCAGCACTCCCCTCCACTCACACTGAGGTCTGGAGACCTGTCCCCCAGGAGTTCGGATTCTTGGGTGATTTCTTGAGGGGTGTGGACAGTGCCTGAGCTGCAGGTGGTCAGCGCTGACACTGGGGCACGGGAACGAGGAGAGGACAGTCGGCTAAGGGGGAGCCATGCGAGGACGGCATTCCCTGAGACGTGGTGCAGCAGCCCTCCTCTGGCAGCAATACGGCCAGACACAAAACTGTGTGAAACTGTGTATCTTCCCCTCTTGCAATGCAGAGCTCCCAGCACTCCCCTCCACTCTCACTCTGGGGTCTGGGGGCCTGTCCCCCAGGAGTCCATATTCTTGGGTGATATCTCCTGGGGTGTGGACAGTGCCTGAGCTGTGCTGACTCTGGGGTGCGGGAGCGAGGAGAGGACAGTCAGCTGGGAGGGAACCGCTCAAGAGCAGCAGTTCCCTGGGACGCTGAGTGGTGGCTGTCTTCTGGCAGTGGTGCGACCGGGCATAAAACTGTGGGGAACAGTGTGTGCTTGCTACCTGCAGCTCTGAGCTCCCAGCAATCCCCTCCACCCTCACTCTGGGATCTGGAGGCCTGTCCCCCAGGAGTCCGGATTTTGGGGTGATCTCTCAAGGGGTGTGGACAGTGCCTGAACCGTGGCTGGTAAGTGCTGACTCTGGGGCACGGGAGCAAGGAGAGAAGGGTTGGCTGAAAGGGAGCCACACCACAGCAGTGGTTCCGAGAGGCCGATCAACAGCCCTTTTTTTTTAACAGCAAAATGGCTCACTCCTGGATATTCTGAAGCCACACCCCCTGTCTCCCTGGGCAACCAGAGGAGGCCACCCGTGAGTAACGGATTTGCCTGAGGCGACTCACAAACCCAGGAAGTTTCCAGGGCAGGGCCGACTCAGAGAGGTAACCAAATACAAACCTCCAGCAGCAAAGACAGGACATTGCAACTCAGAACAGCTTCTCTTCTGCAGGCGAATTTAGCAGGAACAGAGACAAAATCCAGGAAAGTTGTTCTGTTCTGTTCTGTCAGTTACATCAATCATGGGTGGGGCTGGGCCTGAGTGAACACCCCCCAACCTTCATCAAGTGCCAGAGGATGTCAGAACTCACCTTCTCCTGCTAGATAGCGGCAGAGTGCAGAGGCCTGGCAGATTTCCTTGTGATTCAGGAAGGTGCAAATGCCTGTAGTATCTGTTAACTACAGGCAACTGAGTCAGCCATCTGCAGGGATATCAGTGACTGGGTCTGACAGAGGGGCAAGATGGGGAAGGAGGCATCAACCTTCCTAGAAAGATCTATTTGCTGGGTGGCTCCTCCTGACTCCATGAAACACTGGAGCAGCCATATCAGAGTAGTCATCAGACCCCTGTGATCCAGTTCCCAGAGACCTCTTGAACTCTCCCACAGGAGACAGGTGCCGACTGAGACAATTGACTTGGACCTTTTGAACTGAATCAATAGTCTGAGGACTTTTTGGTTGGTGCCCTGGGTGTGCGGTTGTAGGAAGGTTTGATTTTCCTTTTCAAATTGTTGCCAGTGGTAGGTGGGATGACTTAATTGCTGGTATTTTTCCACAGCTGAGACTTCAACCTAGAGTAAATGCTTCACTAGGATCAAACAGAAACCAGCTGAAAACAAGACAAAACCACTTAGCCCCACCACACCAGACAGGGCCCCAGTTTCTCAGGCCACAACACTGTAAGGGCTCTCAACAAAGCCCCAGGGGAAAATCAAAAGAAGTAAAACAACCATGGGGTGCAATCAGTGGAAAAACTCTGGTAACATGAATAACCAGAATAGATCAACCCCCCCAAGGAAAGATATGCCACATGTAATTGAAGATCCCATTCATAAACAATCAGCTGAGATGTCAGAAATCGAATTCAGAATTTGGATTGCAGACAAGATTAACAAACTGGAATTAGGAATTCAAGGAGAAATTCAAAAGTTGTCTCCAGAATTTAACGAATTTAAAGACAAAACCACCAAAGACTTAGACACACTGAGGCAAGAATTTGCAGCCCTCAAAGATATGAAAAATATAGTAGAATCCCTCAGAAACAGAATGGAGCAAGCAGAAGACAGGATTTCTGACATCGAAGATAAAGCCTTTGAACGCTCCCAAACTCTCAAAGAGGAAGAGAAATGGAGAGCAAAAAGGGATCATTCTCTCTGAGAGCTCTGGGATAATTCGAAGAAGGTCAATATCCGAATCATTGGAATTCCTGCAACTGACGAAGTGGTCTTGCTGGGCACAGAGGCCCCTCTGCATGAAATTATGAAAGAGAATTTTCCAGACATGCCTAGAGATTCTGAAATTCAGATAGCACACAGTTTCAGAACCCCAGCAGGATTCAACCCCAATAAGAGATCCCCCAGGCATATCATAACTAACTTCACTAAAGTTAATATGAAGGAGAAAATTCTCAAAGCTGCCAGGAGAAAGAAAACCATTACCTACAAAGGGAAGAATATTAGAATGATTCCAGATCTCTCTGCTGAAACTTTTCAAGCCAGAAGAGGGTGGTCATCAACTTTTAATCTCCTAAAGCAAAATAACTTTCAACCCCGGATCTTGTATCCAGCTAAACTGAGTTTCATTTATGATGGAGAAATTAAATACTTTAATGACATTCATATGTTGAAGAAATATGCCATAACCAAACCAGCTCTTCAGGATATTCTCAGACCTATCCTCCATAATGACCAACCCAATCCTATACCACAAAAGTAAACTCACTCCGAAACTTCAGATCAAACTCCAATTTCTACACTGGTGAAAGGATTAAAAATGCCCACTGGACTTTTGAAAAACTCGATACCCAAAACTTCACTAGACTTATCAATATTCTCCATCAATGTGAATGGCTTAAACTGTCCTCTAAAGAGGCATAGTTTAGCTGACTGGATACAAAAACTCAGGCCAGATATTTGTTGCATACAAGAGTCACATCTTAACTTAAAAGACAAATACAGACTCAGGGTGAAAGGATGGTCATCCATATTTCAGGCAAATGGTAATCAGAAAAAAGGAGGTGTTGCAATTTTATTCGGAGATACAATAGGCTTTAAACCAACAAAAGTAAGGAAGGACAAGAAGGGTCACTTCATATTTGTTAAGGGTAATACTCAATATGATGAGATTTCAATTATTAATATCTATGCACCCAACCAGAATACACCTCAATTTATAAGAGAAACTCTAACAGACATGAGTAACTTGATTTCCTCCAGCTCCATAATAGTCGGAGACTTCAACACTCCTGTGGCAGTGTTGGATTGAACCTCCAACAAGAAGCTGAGCAAAAAAATTGTAGATTTAAACCTAACCATGCAACATTTGGATTTAGCAGACATCTACAGAGCATTTCATCCCAACAAAACTGAATACACGTACTTCTCATAAGCCCACGGAACTTACTCCAAAATCAATCACATCTTAGGTCACAAGTCTAACCTCAGTAAATTTAAAGGAATAGAAATTATTCCTGGCATCTTCTCAGACCACTATGGAATAAAACTTGAGCTGAGTAACAACAGGAATCTGCATACTCATACAAACACATGGATGTTAAATAACCTTATTCTGAATAACAGCAGGATCAGAGATGAGATTAAGAAAGAAATTGCCAATTTTTTGAACAAAACGACAATGAACACATGAACTATCAGAACCTTTGGGACACCACAAAGGCAGTTCTAAGAGGGAAATTTATAGCACTGCAAGCCTTCCTCAAGAGAATGGAAAGAGCGGAAGTTAACAACTTAATGGGACATCTCAAGCAACTGGAAAAGAAAGAACATTCTAACCCCAAAAACAGTAGAAGAAAAGAAATAACCAAAATTAGAGCAGAATTAAATGTAATTGAAAACAAAAGAATAATACAACAGATCAATAAATCAAAAAGTTGGTTTTTTGAAAAGGTCAATAAAACAGATAAACCTTTGGCCAACCTAATCACAAAAAAGAGTAAAATCTCTAATCTCATCAATCAGAAATGACAAAGACGAAATAACAACAGACTCCTCAGAAATCCAAAAAATCCTTAATGAATATTACAAGAAACTTTATTCTCAGAAATATGAAAATCTGAAGGAAATTGACCGATACTTGGAAGCACGTCACCTTCCAGGACTTAGCCAGAATCAAGTGGAAATGTTGCACAGGCCCATATGAAGTTTGGAAATAGCATCAACCACACAAAACCTCCCTAAAAAGAAAAGCCCGGGACCAGATGGTTTCACGTCAAAATTCTACCATACCTTTAAAGAGGAATTAGTACTTATATTACTCAACTTGTTCCAAAAGGTAGGAAAAGAAGGAAGACTACCCAACATATTCTATGAATCAAACATCACCCTGATCCCCAAACAAGAAAAAGACCCAACAAGAAAAGAAAATTATAGACCAATATTACTAATGAATATAGATGCAAAAATATTCAACAAGATGCTAACAAGCAGAATCCAGCAACACATCAAGCAAATTATACATCATGACCAAGTCGGTTTTATCCCAGGGTCTCAAGGCTGGTTCAATATACATAAATCTATAAATGTAATTCAGCACATAAACAAATTAAAAAACAAAAACCATATGATTCTCTCAATTGATGCAGAAAAAGCTTTTGATAATATCCAGCATCCCTTCATGATCAGAACACTTAAGAAAATTGGTATAGAAGGGACATTTCTTAAACTGATAGAGGCCATCTACAGCAAACCCACAGCCAATATCATATTGAATGGAGTTAAATTGGAATCATTTCCACTCAGATCAGGAACCAGACAAGGCTGCAGATTGTCTCCATTGCTCTTTAACATTGTAATGGAAGTTTTAGCCACCACAGTTAGGGAAGAAAAGGCGATCAAGGGTATCCAAATAGGGTCAGAAGAGATCAAACTTTCGCTCTTCGCAGATGATATGATTGTATATCTGGAAAACACTAGGGACTCTACTACAAAACTCTTAGAAGTGATTAAGTAATACATAAGTGTCTCAGGTTACAAAATCAGCATTCATAAATCGGTAGTCTTTATATATACCAACAATAGTCAAGTTGAAAAAACAGTTAAGGACTCTATCCCATTCACAGTAGTGCAACGAAGATGAAATATTTGGAAATATATCTAACAAAGGACGTGAAAGATCTCTATAAAGAGAACTATGAAACTCTAAGAAAAGAAATAGCTGAAAATGTTAACAAATGGGAAAACATACCATGCTCATGGCTGGGAAGAATCAACATTGTTAAAATGTCCAGTACCCAAAGCAATATATAATTTCAATGCACTCCCTATTTAAGCTCCACTGTCATACTTTAAAGATCTTGAAAAAACAATACTTCGTTTTATGTGGAATCAGAAAAAACCTGAAATTGCCAAGACATTACTCAGAAATAAAAACAAAGCAGGAGGAATTACGCTACTAGACCTCAGACTATACTACAAATCGATAGTGATCAAAACAGCATGGTATTGGCACAAAAACAGAGAAGTAGATGTCTGGAACAGAATAGAGAACCAAGAGATGAATCCAGCTACTTACCGTTATTTAATCTTTGACAAGCCAATTAAAAACATTCAGTGGGGAAAAGATTCCCTATTTAACAAATGGTGCTGGGTGAACTGGCTGGCAACCTGTAAAAGACTGAAACTGGACCCACACCTTTCACCATTAACTAAGATAGACTCTCACTGGATTAAAGATTTAAAATTAAGACATGAAACTATAAAAGTACTAGAGGAGAGTTCAGGGAAAACCCTTGAAGAAATCGGTCTGGGTGAGTATTTTATGAGGAGGACCCACCAGGCAATTGAAGGAGCTTCAAAAATACACTACTGGGACTTGATCAAACTAAAAAGCTTCTGCACAGCCAAGAACACAGCAAGTAAAGCAAGCAAACAGCCCTCAGAATGGGAGAAGATATTTGCAGGTTATGTCTCTGACAAAGGATTAATAACCAGAATCCACAGAGAACTCAAACGCATTAGCAAGAATAGAACAAGGGATCCTATCGCAGGCTGGGCAAGGGATTTGAAGAGAAACTTCTCTGAAGAAGACAGGCGCATGGCCTTCAGACATATGAAGAAATGCTCATCATCTTTAATCATCAGAGAAATGCAAATCAAAACTACTTTGAGATATCATCTAACTCCAGTGAGACTAGCCTACATCACAAAATCCCAAGACCAGAGATGTTGGTGCAGATATTGAGAAAAGGGAACACTTTTGCACTGCTTGTGGGAATGCAAATTAATACATTCCTTTTGGAAAGAGATATGGAGAACACTTAGAGATCTAAAAATAGATCTGCCATTCAATTCTGCAATTCCTCTACTGGGCATATACCCAGAAGACCAAAAATCACATCATAACAAAGATATTTGTACCAGAATGTTTATTGCAGCCCAATTCATAATTGCTAAGTCATGGAAGAAGCCCAAGTGCCCAACGATCCATGAATGGATTAATAAATTGTGGTATATGTACACCATGGAATATTATGCAGCCTTCAAGAAAGATGGAGACTTTACCTCTTTCATGTTTACATGGATGGAGCTCAAACATATTCTTCTTAGTAAAGTATCTCAAGAATGGAAGAAAAAGTACCCAATGGATTCAGCCCTACTATGAAACTAATTTAGGGTTTCCACATGAAAGCTATAACCCAGTTACAACCTAAGAATAGGTGGAATGGGGAAAGGGAGGGGAGAGAGGGGGGAGGTGGATAAAGGGAAGGGGATTGGTGGGATTACACCAGCGGTGCATCTTACAAGGGTATATGTGAAACTTGGTAAACGGTTTGTGAAACTAGTGAATGATGCCCCATTATCATATCAATGTACACAACTATGATTTAATAAAAATAAATAAATAAATAAAAATACCAATGTCATTTTTTGCAGATCTAGAAAAAATAATCTTATGCTTTTTATGGAACCCAAAAATAGCCCAAATAACCAAAGCAATCTTAAGCAAGAAGTGAATATCGGGTTATCCCCTACCAGATTTCACGCTTCACTACATGGCTGGAGTAACCAGAGCAGTCTGGTACTGACACAAGAATGGAGACATAAACCAATGTATGTGAACAGAAAACCTATATATCTAACCATCCTCATATTACCATCTGATATTCAACAAAGCACACAATAACATACACTGGGGAAACAAATCCTTATTCAATAAATAGTGCTGGGAAAATTGGATAGATGCATGTCAAAAATTGAAACAGTATCTTCACCTCTCATGACTAAAAAAATTAACTCACGATGGATACCAGACTTAAACATAAGGCATGAAACATTAAAAATTCTAGAAGAAAATGTTGGAAAAACTCTTATAGACGTTGGAAGAGGCAAAGAATTTATGAAGACAACTCCTTGGGCAATCACAGCAACAACAACAATTAACAAATGGAACTTGATTGAATTAGAAAGTTTCTGCACAGCCAAGGAAACAATCAATAGAGCAAGTAGACCACAGAATGCGAGAAAGTATTTTTGTGCTGCACATCCAAGAAAGGGCTGATAACCTGAGTCTATGAAGAACTCCTGTAAATCATCAAGAAAAAAATTAAACAGCCCCATAAAAAAGGGAGAAAAAGACGTGAGCAGGAGCTTCTCAAAAGAAAATAGACTAGTGACCAATAAACATGAAAAAGTACTCAATGTCTCTAATCTGCAGGGAAATACAAATCAAAACCATAATGAGGTATCACCTAACTTCAGGGCAAATGGCTTTTATCAAAAAATCCCCAAACAACAGATGGTGGCATGGATGCAGAGAGAGAGGAACACTTATAGACTGTTTGTGGGACTATAAACTAGTGCAGCTTCTATGGAAAATCATATATACACCTCAAAGAATTAAAAGAATACCTACCATTTGATCCAACAATCCCACTAATGGGTATTCACCCAAAGGAAAATATGTAATTTTATCAAAATTACACGTGCACTCAAATGTTTACTGCAGCACGATTAACATTCACAAAAATGTGTAATCAACCTAAGTGCCCATCAATATGAATTGATTAATAAAATGTAGCACACATGCATACCATGGAGTACTATTGAGCCATAATAAGTGGTGAACTAATACCTTTTGTAACAACCTGGGTGGAACTGTAGACTGTGAAATTTTTCAAGAATGGAAAAATAAACACTGCATGTACTCACTATTAAATTGGAACTAGTTGATCAACACCATTGTGCATATATGGCAGTAAAACTCAATCAAGACCAAACAGGTGAAAAGGGGCAGGAGGAGGGGATCAATTCTCACCTAACAGGTACAATGCATATTCTCTAAGTTATGGGCATATTTATAACTATGACTCAAACAGTACAAAAGCAATCAACATAACCAAAACATTTTTACCGTGTTTTAAATCTCTAAAAATGCCTAGGACTGTCTGCTTGCTCTATTTACTGTGTTCTTTGCTGTGCACAAACTTTTTAGTTTCATCAGGTCCCAGTAGTGTATTTTTGATGCAGCTTCAATTGCCTGGGGGTCCTCCTCAAAAAATATTTGCCCAGACTGATTCCTTCAAGAGTTTTCCCTGCACTTTCTTCTAGTATTTTTATAGTTTTGTGTCATAAGTTTAAATCTTTAATCCAGTGAGAGTCTATCTTAGTTAAAGGCGAAAGGTGTGGGTCTAGTTTCAATCTTCTACAGGTCACCAGCCAGTTCACCCAGCACCATTTGTTAAATAGGGAATCATTTCTCCATTTTAATTGGCTTGTCAAATACCAAATAACCGTAAGTAGCTAGGTTCATTTCTTGGTTCACTATTCTGTTCCATATATCTACCTCTCTGTTTTTGTGCCAGTACCATGCTGTTTTGATCACTATTGATTTATAGTATAGTCTGAGGTCTGGTAGCGTAATTCCTCCTGCTTTGTTTTTATTTCTGAGTAATGTCTTGGCTATTCTAGTTTTTTTCTGATTCCATATAAAATGATGTATTATTTTTTTGAGATCTTTAAAGTATGACAATGGAGATTTAATAGGCATTGCATTAAAATTGAATATTGCTTTGGGTAGTATAAACATTTTGACAATGTTGATTTTTCCCAGCCATGAGCATGCTATGTTTTTTCATTTGTTAACATCTTTGGCTATTTCTTTTCTTAGAGTTTCATAGTTCTCTTTATAGAGATCTTTCACATTCTTTGTCAGATAAACTCCCAAACAGTTCATCTTCTTTGGTGCTACTGTAAATGGAATAGCCATTTACATTGACTGTTTTTTCAGCTTGGCTATTGCTGGTATATATAAAGGCTACAGATTTATGGGTATTGATTTTGTATCCTGAGACATTGCTGTATTCCTTGATCACTTCTAAAAGTTTTGTAGTAGAATCCCTGGTGTTTTCCAAATATACAATCATATCATCTGCGAAGAGTGAAAGTTTGATCTCTTCTGACCCTATATGGATACCCTTGATCACCTTTTCTTCCCTAATTGCAATGGCTAAAACTTCCATTACAACGTTAAAGAGCAATGGAGACAATAGGCAACCTTGCCGGGTTCCTGACCTGAGTGGAAATAGTTTCAATTTAACTCCATTCAATACGATATTGGCTGTAGGTTTGTTGTAGATGGTCTCTGTTAGTTTAAAAAATGTCCCTTCTATACTCATTTTCTTAAGTGTTCTGATCATGAATGGATGCTGGACATTATCAAAAGCTTTTTCTGCATCAATTGAAAGAATCATATGGTCTTTGTATTTTAATTTGTTTACGTGCTGAATTATATTTATAGATTTACGTATATTGAACCAGCCTTGAGACCCTGGGATAAAACCCACTTGGTAGTGGTGTATAATTTGTTTGATGTTTTGAGAAGATATTTTCAGTATATGTCTCTGAAAAAGGTTTAATAACCAGAATCCACAGTGAACTCAAAGGTATTACCAAGAAAAGAACAAGTGATCCCCTCTCAGGCTGGGCAAGGGACTTGAAGAGAAACTTCTCTGAAGAGGACAGGTGCATGGCCTACAGACACATGAAAAAATGCTCATCATTGTTAACCATCAGAGAAATGCAAATCGAAACTACTTTGAGATATCATCTAACTCCAGTAAGATTAGCCCACGTCACAAAATTCCAAAACCAGAGATGTTGGTGTGGATGTGGAGAAAAGGGAACACTTCTGCACTGCTGGTGGGAATGCAAACTAACACGGTCCTTTCGGAAAGATATTTGGAGAACACTTAGAGATCTAAAAATAGATCTGCCATTCGATCCCCTAATTCCTCTACTAGGTATATATCCAGAAGACCAAAAATTGCACCATAACAAAGATATTTGCACCAGAATGTTTATTGCCGCCCAATTCATAATTGCTAAGTCATGGAAAAAACCCAAGTGCCCATCGACTCATGAATGGATTAATAAATTGTGGTATTTATAGAATATAGATAGAATATTATATCTATATAATATAGATATAATTATAATATTATATAATGTATAATTATAATATAATATTCTATAATATTATATCTATTATAGAATATAGATAGAATATTATGTAGCCGCAAAGAAAGATGGAAACTATACCTCCTTCATGTTTACATGGATGGAGCTGGAAAATATTCTTCTTAGCAAGATATCCAAAGAATGGAAGAAAAAGTACCCAGTGTACTCAGCCCTAATATGAAACTAATTTATAGCTTTCATACGAAGGCTACAACCCAATCTCAGTACAAGAATATGGGGAAGGGTGCAAGGGAGTAGAAGGGAGGGGGAGGTAGGGTGAAGGAAGGGTGATTGGTGGGTCCACACATAGGGTGCATCTTGGAAGGGTGCAGGTGAAGTTTACTAAGTGAAGAGTATAAGGGTTTGAACACAATAATTAAGAAAATGCCATGAAGGCTATGTTAACCAGTTTGGTGAAAATATTTCAGACTGTCTATGGAACCAGCACATTGTACCTCATGATTGCATTATTGTACACAGCTATGACTTAATAAAAAAATGCCTAAGACTGGAAATGTTTTGGATTTGGATTTTCTTGGATTTTGGAATATTTGCATATACATAATGAGGTATCTTGGGGATGGGACACAAGTCTAAGCATATAATTAATTTATATTTCAGATACACCTTATACACATAAACTGAAATTTCATATAATATTTTTAATATTTTTGCATAAAAGAGCTTGCATACATTGAGCCATCAGAAAGCAAAGGTGTCTGATATGAATTTTCCACATGTGACATTATGTTGGCCTTCAAAAAGTTTTGGATTTTTGAGCACTTTGGATTTTGAATTCTTGGATTAAGGATGCTCAATCTATATTGTACTATTTTTCTTTTTCTTATTGATTTGTGGAAGTTATTTGTGTATTTTCAATATAGGTGTTGTGTTGGTTGGATGTGTTGCAAATACCTTCTCTCCAGTTGTGGTTTGTCTCTGTGGTGTTTTTAGATAAACGTAAGTTCTTACTTTTAATGTAACTCCTATGTTAATATATTATTGCTTAGCTACTGTTTTTATATGTGTGTTTAAGAAATTATTTCTATCTTTATATCAGAAAGATCTTTTTAACTATTTATCTAAAAATTATATAATCTTTAATTTTCATTTTAAAGTCACACTCTGGAATTGAATTTTACATATAGTAAGAAAGATTCAATTACATTTTTCCCTATATAGCTTCATTTGTCCCTCCTATGTTACATGCAACGTCTTATCCATCTTATATATCACTATGTCAATAACAGTGTGTCTTTTTACTATGATTTTATAGAATACTTTGATATTTGGTATGATCAATTTTCCCTCTTCTTTCTAACCTTTTTTGGCTACTTTTATCTCTTTGTACTTCCATATGAAATTTATAATCAACTTATGAAAATTCTAACAAATCACTTTGAAATTCTGATTGAAATTAATTGGATCTGTGGATTAATTTAGAAATAATTTACAACTTTTGTATATTGAGTCTTTGTATCCATAAACATAAATAGTATGATGTCTCTCCACCTATTTGTCTTAATATCTTACTATAAATTTTATAATTTCTACTTACAGATCTTGCACATATTTTGTACTAATTTTTCTTTGGTAATTTATAGTTTCCTTCCTTTTTTAACTTTTTAATTCAGGTTTATGTGAGGGTACAAACAATCAGGTCATAATATTTGAATTTGTTAGATAAAATCCCTCCTGTAGTTAGGTCCCACAACCAAAATGTGTACCATACACCCCTATTGTGCCCATTAGGTGAGAACAAACCAATCCCTCCTCCTTCCCTCTTCCCCCTATGTTCTGCCCCCTCCCCCATTTTGAATTGAATTGAGCTTTCTCCTACTTAGGCATGAATTAGATCATCTACTGGCTTCATATTAGTATTAAGTACATTGGATATTTGTTTTTCCATTCTCGTAATACTTTACTAAGAAGAATGCATTTCAACTCCACTCAGGTTAATACAAAAGATGAAAAGTCTCCATCTTTTTTATGCTTGAACAGTATTCCAGGGTGTACACATAACACAGTTTGTTAATACATTCCTGAGTTGATAGGCATTTAGGTTGTTTCCACATCTCGGCAATTGTAAATTGAGCTGTAATAAACAATTTACTGTAAATGTCTTTATGATAAAATGATTTTTTTCTTCTAGGTAGATGCCTACTAGTGGGATTGTGGGGTTAAATGCGAGGTTTAATTCGAGTTCTTTGAGGATTCTCTATACTTCTTTCCAAAAAGGCTGTATTAGTTTGCAGTCCCACCAACAGTATAAAAGTGTTCCCCTCTTTCCACATTCACGTCAGCATCTGCAACTTTGGGACTTTGTGATTTGGGCTAATCTTCCCAGGATTAGATGATATCTCAGGGTGGTTTTGACTTGCATTTCTCTGATGATTAGGAATGACAAGAATTTTTTCATGTTTGTTAGCCATTTGTCTGTCTTTCTTAGAGAAGGTTATGTTTATGTCTCTTGCCTGGTGATAGATGGGGTTGTTTAATCTTTTCAGGTAATTTGAGTTCTCTGTAGGTTCTAGTTATCAACCCTTTGTCAGATTTATAACACGCAAATATCTTTTCCCAATTGAAATTTGTCTATTTGCTCTAATTGTTGTGTCCTCAGCTGTGCAGAAGCTTTTCAGTTTAATTAAGTCCTGTATGTTGATTTTTGTTGTTATCACAATTACTACTGAAGTCTTCTTTATCAAATCTTCCCCCAGGTCTACATCTTCATGAGATTTTATCACAAATTCTTCTAGAACTTTTATAGTTTAATTTCTTAGATTTAACTCTCTCATCAATCTTGAGTCACTTTTTGTAAGTGGTGAAAGGTGTAAGTCCAGTTGAAGTCTTTCACATGTGGTTATCCAGTTCTCTCAGCACGATGTGTTGAATAGGGATTCTTTTCCCTATTCGATACTTTTGTTTGGTTTATAAAAGCATATGCTTGGTTTGGTTTATAAGATACTGGTTTCATCTCTTAATTTTCTATTCTGTTCCATATGTCTGTGTCTCTATTTTTGTGCCAATACCATGCAGGTTTGATCACTGTGGACTCGTAATATCCTAATGTCTGGTAGAGTGATGCCTCCAGCTTTGTTTTTATTACTAAAAATTGCCTTGCCAATACACATTTTTTCCTGGCTTCATACAAAATGAATAACTATTTGTTCCAGTTCTTCAAAGTTTCATGTTTATATTTTAATGGGGAGTGCATTGAATCTATGGATTGTTTTGTGTAGTATAGACATTTTAAGAAAGTTGATTCTTCTCAGCCAAAAACACTGTATGTTTTTACATTTATTAATGTTTTCTGCTCTTTCTATTCTTAGAATTTCATAATTTTCTTTGTAGACATCCTTCACCTCCTTTGTTAGGTATATTCCTAGGTATTTCAATTTTTTCAAAGCTACTGTGAAAGGAATTGTGTCTTTGGTTAGCTTCTCAACTTGGATGTTATTGGCATATATGGATGCTACTGATTTGTGGACATTAATTTTATACCCTGAAGCATTGCTGTATTTCTTGATCCCTCCAAGCGTCTGGTGGCTGAGTCTCTAGGATTCTCTAAGTATAAGATCATGTCATTGGCAAAGAGTGAGAGTTTGCCATTCTCTGCTCCTATTTGAATGTCCTTCATATCCTTCTCTTGTCTGATTACATTGGCTGGAACTCCCAGCACTATGTTGAATAATAGTACTGATTGAGGACATCCTTGTCTGGCTTCAGTTCTAAGTGGAAAAGCTTTCAGTTTTACTACATTCAGTATGATATTATCTGTGGGTTTGTCAAAGGTGGTTTCAATCAGTTTAAGAAATGTGCCACCTATGCCTATATTCTTAACGTTCTTGTTAGAAAAGGTGATGCATTTTATCAAATGCTTTCTCTGCATCTATTGAGAGCATTATATGGTCTTTATTTTTGCTTCTATTGATATGGTGAATTACATTTATGGATTTGCATATGCTAAACTAGCCTTGCATCCCTGGGATGAAGCCTACTTGATTGGGATGTATAATTTTTAAGTGAATATATTTTATTATTAATAAAATGGCTCATTTTTATAGACTATGTTTGATTATATTTTTATTTCCAATTAATATGAGGGTACAAATTTATAGATTGTTCTCATTTTTATATTATTCTCATTTCCAAGGTAATGTTCCAGTTGTAAAAGAACCCCTCACCAGTGGGCTTGCCGTATATCCTTAAATTGTGCACATTAGGTGACATCCCATCGAATGACCTCCTTCCTTTTGCTGATTGTCCTCCCCCCTTGCACATCCCTTCTCTTATCTCCCCTAATCCCTTACCAGACTGTATTTGTGTTTTATTATTCATATGAGCATGTAATTGTTTATATACTGGTATCATATTAGTATTGAGTACATGGGATATTTATTTTTCAATTCTTTAGACACTTTACTAAGAAGAATGTGTTTCAACTCCATCCAGGTAAACATAAAAGATGTAAAGTCTCCATCTTTTATATAGCTGAATAGTATTCCATGGTATACATGTATCACAATTTCTTGATTCATTCGTGGGTTGATTATCATTTGCATTGCTTCCACAACTTGGCAATTATTAATTGAGCTGAAATAAACATTCCTGTGCAAATGTATTTGTGGTAAACTGATTTTTGTTCTGGGTAGATACCTAATTATGGGATTGAGGGATCAAATGGATGGTCAACTTTTAGTTATTTGAGAAATCTCCATACTTCTTTTCATAAAGGTTATATTAGTTTGCAAACTCACCAGTAGTGAAGTGTTCCTTTCTCTCCATATCTATACCAGCCTCTGCAGTTTTAGAACTTTGTGATGTAGGCTAATCATACTGGAGTTAGTTGATATTTCAGTGGTTTTGATTTGCTTTTCTCTTGTGATTAAAGACGATGAGCATTTTTTTCATATGTTTTTTGGCCATTCACCTGTCATTTTCATGGATGTTTCTGTTCAAGTTTCTTTCCCACGTATGTAAAGGGTTGTTTGCTCTTTTCTTGCTTTTTAATTTGAATTCTCTGTAGATTCTAGTTATCAGGCATTTGTCAGATTCATAACATGCAGAAATCTTCTCCAATTCTAAAGGATGCCTGTTTGTGGTAGCCTCAGGTCTGCACAACCTTTTTAACTTAATCAAATCCAAGTTATTTATTTTTGGTTTTGCTGCAATTGTCAGGGAGGTGTATCTCAAAACGTTTTTTTATCCAGGCCAATATCTTCAAAGGTTTTCCCTCACACTCTTCTAGGATTTTTTATTATTTTGTGTCTTAAATTTAAATCTTTTATCCAGCAAGAATCAATTTTTGTCAATGTGAGAGGTGTGGGTCCAGTTTCAGTTTTCTACACGTGGCTAACTAGTTATCTCAGCACCATTTGTTAAATAGGGATTCTTTCCCCCCAGGGCATGCTTTTGTTAGGCTTATCACAGATCAGATGACGATATGTTGCTGGATTCATCTCAAGATTCTCTATTCTATGTCATAGATCTATGTCTCTATTTTTATGCCAGTACCATGATGTTTTGATCACTATAGATTTGTAGTATAACCTGAAGTCTGGTAGTGTGATGCCTCCTGATTTGTTCTTATTTCTAAGTATTATATTGGCTATTTGGATTTTTTTATGATTTCATATAAAACATATTGTTTTTCAAGTTCTATAAAATATGACATTGGTGCTTTGATGGGGATTGCATTAAATCTGTAGATTGCTTTGGGAAGTATGGACATTTTAACAATGTTTAATCTTCCAAACCTTGAGCATGACATGTTCTTCCATTTGTTAACATCTTCTGTTATTTCTTTTCTCAGGGTTTCATAGTTCTTTTTATGGAGATCTTTCACATCCTTTGTTAGATATATTCCCAGGTATTTCATCTTTTTTGGCAATACTGTAAAAGAAATACAGTCCTTTACTATATTTTTGGCTTGACTATTGTTTGTAAATATAAAAGCTACTAATTTGTATGTAATGATTTTGTATCCCAAGACAATGCTACATTCCTTCATCACTTCTAAGAGTTTTATCATTCAATCACTAGGGTTTTCCAGGTCTAAGATCATGGTCATCTTCAAAGAGCAAGAGTTTGACCTACTCTTTTCTCACTTGAATACCCATGATCTCCTTCTCTTGCCTGATTGCAATTGCTAGGTCTTCCAACACTATGTTGAATAGCAGTGGTGACAGTGTGTGTCCATGTCTAATTCCAGATCTGAGTCAAAATGCTTTCCATTTTATTCTATTTGATATGATATTATTGACTGTGGGTTTGCTGTAGACAGCCTCTACCAGTTTAAGAAATGACCCATGTAAACCTATTATACTGAGTGTTTTTATCATGAAAGGGTGCCAAATATTATCAAAAGCCTTTTCTGAATCAATTAAGACAATCATATGGTCTTTGTTTTTAATTCTTTTTATGTGGTGAATTATATTTGTGGATTTACATATGTTGAACCAACCTTGCATCTCAGGGATAAAACCCACTTAATCATGATGTGTAACTTGTTTAATGTGTCATTGTATTATGCTTATGGAATATTTTTGCATTAATATTATTAATAATATTGGTTTATACTTTTCTTTTTTTGTTGAGTCCTTTCCTAGTTTGGGGACCAGGGTGATCTTTGCTTCATAGAATATGTTGGGGAGGATCCTTCCTTCTCAATATTTTGGAATAGATTATAAAATAGCGGAACTAGCTCCTCTTTGAAGGATTGATAGAATTTAGGGATGAAACCATCTGGTCCAGAGATTTTCTTTTTTTGGGAGATTTTGTATAATTGGTGCTATTTCAGTGCTTGATATTAGGCTGTTCAAAATTTCTAATTTTTTTGGTTGAATTTTGGAAGGTAGCATGCTTCTAGGTATTGGTACATTTCCTCTACATTTTAATATTTCTAAGAATAGGGGCTTTTTTGTAGTAATCATTGAGAATCTTTTGTATTTCTGTGATATCTGTTATTATTTCCCCTTTATCATTTTTGATTGAAGTTATTAGAGATCTTTCTTTTCTGTTTCTTATTAGTCTAGCCAAGAGTTTATTGATTTTATCAATCCTTTCAAAGAACCAACTTTTTGTTTCACTGATCTTTCAAATGATTCTTTTGTTTTCAATTTCATTTAATTCTGCTCTAATTTTGGTATTATTTATTTTCTTCTGCTGGATTTGGGGTTGGATTTTTCTTCCTTTTCCAATTGTTGAGATGGCCCATTAGGTTACTGACTTGATCTCTTTCTGTTTTCTTGATGAAGGCAACTAATACTATAAATTTCCCTATTAGTACTGCCTTTGAAAAATCCCAAATCCAAATCCCAAAGTTTTTGATAATTTGTGGCTTTATTATCATTTTATTCTAGAAATATAATGATCTCCTTCTTAATCTCATCTTTGACCCAGCTATTATTCGGCATAAGGTTATTTAGTTTCCATAACTTTATTTGACTATGAAGATTTCAGTTGCTTTTGAGATCAACTTTTATCCTATGATTATCTGAGAAGATAGAAGAAATAATTTCTATGCTTTTGAATTTGCTGATTTTAGACTGTGTCCCAAGTTATGATCAATTTTGGAGGATTATCTGTGGGCTGATGAAAAGAATGTGTATTTGGTTTTGTTAGGATGAAATGGTCTGTATATGTCTGTTAAGCCCATTTGTTGTAGGGTCATGTTAATTCCTTTATTTCTTTGTTTATTTTCTGCTTGGAGGATCTATCCAGTACTTCCAGTGGGCTCTTAAATCTCCAACTATTGTAGTGCAAGAGGATATCATATTGTTTAGGTCAGTTAGGGTTTGTTTTATAAATTTAGGAGCATTTAGGTAAGGTGTATAAGTGTTAAGTATTTTAATATCTTCATGTTGTATGCTTCCCTTTTCAAATATGTAGTGTCCATATTTGTCTTTCCTTATTTTGTTGGTTTAAATTCATTGTATCTGCAAATAAGATTGCAACCCCAGCTTTTTTTCTGTGTTCCATTTCCCTCTATTACTATTTTCCATGCCTTCACCCTGAGTCTTATTTTATACTCTGTGGCAAGGTGAATTGCTTGGAGATAATAAATATCTGACCTGAGTTTTTGTATATAGTCAGCCAGCTTGTGCCTCTTTAAAGAATTCAAGCCATTCACATTAATTAAGAAAATTGATAGTTATAGTGGACTTTGATCATCTTGTTTTTCAGAGCTCCAGAGCCTATGTTTATCCTTTTCACCATTGTGGAAGCTAGGCTTCATTCTTAAATTTTTGATTGAATTTGCTTTGTTAGTAAACCATCAGGCTGCTCAATATGAAGAATGGGTCTGAGTACTTACTGTAGGGCTGGTATGGTGATGGCATATTTCCTCAACATAAGAATATCAGTGAAATATTTGATTTTTTCATCACAAATGAAAGTAAGTTTAGTGGCATATAGGATCCTGGTCTGAAAATTGTTTTGTTTAACAAGGTTAAAGGTCGATGATCATCATCTTCTTGCTTGAAAATTTTGAACTAAAAGATTTGACATTTTTCAGATATCAGATATTTTTAGCTGACATGAGCAGTCATCCTGATATTTTTCCCTTTGTAAGTAATACTTTTCTTATGACTGGCTGCTTGCAGGATTTCCTCATTCCATTAACATTGGAAAAATTAATTACAATGCGTCTAGGGGATGGTTTGTTTGGATTGAGTCATGCTGTAGTTTTGAAACTCTCTACTATCTGAATTTCCATGTCTCTCACAGTACTTGGCAAGTTCTCTATCGTAATGTCTTGGAGTAGAGCATTCATGTCTTAGGGATCATCCTCTTCTCCTTCAGGAATCCCTATAATTTGGATGTTTGACTTTTTGGAATGATCCTTCAACTCTCTCAGGGAATATTCTATTCCTGTTCTCCTTTTTCCTGCCTTTTTGAATGCTTTGGATAGTTCAAAAGTTTTATCTTTAATTTCTGAGATTATTTATTCTCCCTGTTCAAATCTGTTCCCGCCACATGACTCAGCCTGCACCTCATTTTCGTGTCTCTGTGCTCAGCTCCCCACTTTTGGCTGCTCTGAGTCCACTTCAGCTCAATATCTCTCCCTCTGGACAGGAGCCTCTGGTAACAGCTGCTTTTAGTCAGTGGTCTTGACTTCTTAACTATGTAATTTTTTTTTTAATGTGCAGCTGTAGTCTATTGGCTGAGATTTTATTAAGTATTTTGCATCTATATTCATTAGAGAAATTTGTCTCCTTTTAGGTTGGGGCCTTTCCTGGTTTTGGCATTAGGGTGAGGTTTGCTTCATAGAACATGTTGAAGAAGGTTCCTTCCTTCTCAATGTTTTGGAATAGGTTCTGCAGTATAGGTACAAGCTCTTCTTTGAAGGTCTGATAGAATTCTAGTGTGAAGCTGTCTGGTCCAGGCCTTTCTTTATCGGAAGATTTTTTATTGTTTCTTCAATATCAGTGCCTGATATTGGTCTATTCAAGAAGTCTATTTCTTCCTGGTTAAGTCTGGGGAGATGGCATGATTCTAGATATTGGTCCATTTCCTCCACATTGTCAAATTTGTGAGCATAGAGTTTCTTGTAGTATTCAGAGATAATCTTTTGTATGTCTATGGTCTGTATTGTTATTTCCCCTTTTTCATTTCTGATTGAGATTATTAGAGATTCCACTTTTCTGTTTCTGGTTAATCTGGCTAAAAGTTTATCAATTTTGTTTATCCTTTCAAAGGACCATCTTCTTGTTTCATTAATTTTCTGACTGATTATTTTGTTTTTAATTCCATTTATTTCTGATTTAATTATGGTTATTTCTTCTCTTCTACTAAATTTGCGATTAGATTGCTCTTCCTTTTCCATTTCCTTAAGATGTTTCATTAGGTGTTGGTGTACTATCTGTCTGTTTCTCAGATGTAGTCATCTAATGCAATAAATTTCCCTCTTTCGACTGCTTTTGCAGTATCCCACAAATTTTGGTAGCTTCTAGTTTCATTGTTGTTATATTGGAGGAATTTGACAGTTTCCTCCTTTATCTTTTCCTTGACTCAACTATCATTCAGCAAAATATTGTTTAATATCCATGCTTTGTATGGGATGAAAATTTTTTTCTACAGTTGAAGTCCACCTTTATTGCCTTGTGGTCTGAGAAGATACAAGGTATAATTTTAATTCTTTCAATTTTGTTGAGGTTTGATTTGTGTCTTAAGATATGATCTATTTTGGAATATGTTCCATAGGCTGATGAGAGCAATGTATATTCCTTATCTTTGGGGTGGTGTGTTCTGTATATGTTTATTAACCCAATTAGTTCTAGGGTCACATTGAAGTTCTTTGTATTTTTGCTTAATTTCCATTTAGCAGATCTGTCCACTTCAGCCAGATGGCGTTAAAGTCTCTAGTATTATGGTGCTATAAGATATCACATTGTTCAGACCTCGTATGGTCTGTTTTATAAATCTGAGCGCATTTAAGTTGGATACATAAATATTTAGAATGGAAATGTCTTCTTGTTATATTGTTCCTTTGACCAGTATGAAGTGACCAACTATGTCTTTCTTAACTTTTGTTGATTTAATTCCACTTGTATCTGAAAATAAGATTATGACCCCTCCTTTCTTCTGATTTCCATTTGCCTGAAATATTGTTTTCCAAGCTCTTTACTCTGAGTCTTCTTTGGTCCTTCAAGGTTAGGTGTGTTTCCAGAGGACAACATATGAATGGCTTGTGTTTTTTTATTCAATTGGCCATTCTGTACCTCTTCAGTGGGGAATTCAAGCCATTAACATTTTTTTTTTTCCAATTCCCATTTATTTTTGGCTCTTGGGGCAATGTAATCTTTTCAATATGAAAAAAACGCAGCAAGTTCAACACAAAATAGAAATCTGAAGTATAGGAGAGGACAAAACCAAATGTAAGGAGAAAAAAACAACAGCAAAAGGAAGAAATGAGATGTTGCAAAAAGCAGAGGGTGTCTTGTCCCCTCTCTAGGGAATGAAATGACCCATTTAGGTGGCAATACATACCTTCCCACATAAGTCAGGGATATTATGTTTTTGTGGGTAAGAAAAGGTATGGGAAGGGCATTTCTGGAAGTTTAGGGACCAGAGCTGGTCTCTCTCCCCTCCTGATCCCCTTCTCCTATCAGGGGAAAGGAAGGAATCCAATGTATCAGTAAGGTGAAGTGTAAGAGGGGAGGATCCCATTTTGGGAAAAAATTGCTCCCAAGGACAGAACTCGGAGTGAGATTGAAAATGAAGATAATACTGTTAATACCTCCCTTGAAGCTGAGAGATGGAACCTGTAAATACCTGGAAGTTATCACTAAATATTCTGGATTTCCCTCTCCAAAACTATTCTAGATCGGAAAAATCCCAATCCCTTCCTTGGAGTTACTTCTACTCTTACTTTCTACACGCCCCCCCCCCAACTACCTGGGCATAGGATGATGGTCATCATCTACATTTTCAGCATTCAGTTGGTTCTAAAATAAATGGCATTTGGATGAGACCCAACTTCTTAGGGAATTATTTTATAAACAGAAGGAAATATTAGCTGGACAGATGGGAGGAATGGGCACCAGAAGGAAATACAGGGTTACCTAGAATGCAGAAATCTAGGTTTCCCGAAGTGGAAGGAGAGAGGAGACATTCAACAAACAAGTATTTATTAAGCACCTACATGTGCCAGGCACTGTTCTAGAACACCCCCCCCAAAAAAAAAAAGAAAAAAAAAGATAAGAAGCAACAAACACGAATTCCGAGGGAGAGGAAAAGGGTAGTTGAGGAAGAAGGTTAAGGGGACTGAGAAGCTTGAGGTGATAGGGGTTGTGCCTTAGGCCTTCTCTTCAGCCTCTTCACCATAATCCTCCTCCTCTTCTGCGGTGGCATCCTGGTACTACTGATACTCAGAGACAAGGTCATTAATGTTGCTCTCAGCCTCGGTGAATTCCATCTTGTCCATGCCCTCGCCTGTATACCAGTGGAGGAAGGCCTTCCAGCGGAACATGGCAGTGAACTGCTCTGAGATGCGCTTGAAGAGCTCCTGGATGGCTGTGCTGTTGCCAATGAAGGTGACTGCCATCTTGAGGCCACAAGGTGGGATGTCACAGACAGCTGTATTGACATTGTTGGGGATCCATTCCATGAAGTAGCTGCTATTCTTGTTCTGTACATTGAGCATCTGCTCATCTACCTCCTTCATGGACATCCATCCATGGAAGACAGCAGCCATGGTGAGGTATTGGCCATGGTGGGGGTCACAGGCAGCCATAATGTTCTTGGCATCAAAGACCTGCTGGATGAGTTCTGGTACAGTGAGAGCCCGATACTGCTGGCTTCCACGGCTGGTGAGAGGGGCAAAGCCAGGCATGAAGAAGTGGAGACTTGGGAAGGGCACCATGTTGACTGCCAGCTTGTGGAGGTCCGCATTGAGCTGGCCAGGGAAACGGAGGCAGGTGGTGACACCACTCATAGTGGCTGAGACAAGGTGGTTCAGGTCCCCATAAGTTGGCGTGGTCAATTTTAGGGTATGGAATTAGATGTTGTAAAGGGCCTCTTGTCAATGCAGTATGTCTCATCAGCGTTCTCTACCAACTGATGGACAGAAAGGGTGGCATTATAGGGCTCAACCTCAGTATCAGACACTTTGGGTGAAGGCACCACACTGAAGGTATTCATGATGCGGTCAGGACACTCTTCTTAGATCTTGCTGATAAGGAGTATGCCCATTCCAGAACCTGTGCCCCCACCCAGCGAGTGGGTCAGCTGGAAGCCCTGTAGGCAGTCACAGCTCTCTGCCTCCTTCTGTACCACATCCAGGACTGAATCAACCAGCTCAGCCCCTTCTGTATAGTGGCCCTTGGTCCAGTTGTTGCCTGCCCCAGACTGACCAAAAACAAAGTTGTCTGGTCTGAAGATTTGGCCAAAAGGATCTGAGTGAACAGAGTCCATGGTTCCGGGTTCCAGATCCACCAGGATAGCACAAGGAACGTATTTGCCACCTGTGGCTTCATTGTAGTACACAGAGATTCAGTCTAGCTGCAGATCGCTGTCCCCATTGTAGGTACCGGTGGGGTTGATGCTATGTTCATCACTGATCACCTCCCAGAATTTAGCACAGATTTGGTTGCCACACTGACTGGCCTGGATGTGCACGATTTCCCTCATAGTTAAAATTTATTGTTTTTGTTCACCTCAAGGCGTTCATGGGGCAGATTTAAAATTTTTTTTTTCTCTCTCTGCTGGTCGCAGGCTAACAGAATGGAACGTGCCCCAAAAGCTGGAGCAGTGAGGTCTGAACGCACTGACAGGAAAGCTCTGAGAGGGAGTGCCATTAACATTTATTGAGAGAACTGATAAGTGTGGTGAATTTCTATTCATCTTATTTTGTGAAAGTTCATTGCTTATTATTAAATAGTAAACTTAACACAAGTTTATTATTTGTGCCATTGTGTGAGGTAGGTTTTTTCTTTACTTTCTGGGTGTTTAATTTGCTGGTGAGCCATTTTGACAGTCAGGTTGGAGAATAGGTCTAAGTATTTCCTGTAGAAATGATCTCGTGGTGAATTTCCTTGGTGTTTGCCTATAAGTAAAACATTCAATTTGTCCATTGATTTTGAAGCCTAGTTTAGCAGCATACAGAATTCTGGGCTGAAAATTGTTTTGTTTAAGAAGGTTAAAGATAGATGACCATTATCTTCTGATTTGGAAAGTTTCATCTGATAAGTCTGCTGTCACCATGATGGATCTGCCCCTGTAGGTCAATGGGACCTTACTTGCGTCAGCTTGCAGAATTTTCTCTTTTGTCATGACTTTGGACTATAGTTTGCTTCTATTTTAACTAGTGCCATTTAAAAGTTATGTTTTCAAGGCTGGGTGTGGTGGCTCATGCCTGTAATCCTAGCATTCTGGGAGGCTGAGAGTGGTGGATTGCTTGAGCTAAGGTCTTTGAGACCAACCCAAAGAAAAGCAAACCCCATCTCTACTAAAAATAAGAACAAAATCTAGCTGGGCATTGTGCCTGGTGCCTGTAGTCCCAGCTACTTGGGAGGCTGAGGCAAGAGGATCACTTGAGTCTGAGAGGATGAGGTTGCTGTGAGCCATGATGATGCCATGGCACTCAACCAGGGATGACAGAGTGAGACTCTGTCTCAAAAAAACAAAAAAAAAAGTTATGTTTTCTAACTGTGGCTAGTATATTGAAATGCAATTGTTATTTTCAAAGTTTATAAATAGTCAATTTGCTAAATTATTTAATTACTTCTAAGAATTTCTATGTATATAGAAATTCTGTATGTATGCCTTCTGTATGAGGCATCATACAATCTATGAACAATAATATTCTTGTTTTCTCATTTGAAATTTTTATATCTTTAGCTTCTTTTTCTTGTTTTCATGCAAATACCAGGACTTCTAGGAAATGTTGAATAAAGTCAGTGATAGTATCATTTTATTATTGCCAATAATAAAGGAAATAATTTTAATGTTTAATGTATAATGTTTCATCAATATTTTGGTAGATGCATTTTATCTGATTAAAACATTATCCATATAATCATAATTTGCTAAAGATTTGTAGTATTAATTTGCATTGAATTTTACTAAATGTATTTTCTATGTGTACCAAAGTATTACATTTTTACCTTTAATGTTCATATAATATTATATACCCATTTTCTAAGGCCAATAATCTTTAACTTTTAGAGATAAATTCAGCTTACTATTGTGTATTCAGTTTTATATATTGCTGGATTCAATTATCTATTAATTTTAGGATATTTTCATCTAAATCTTGAGTGAGAAAGGCATGTGGTTTTCTTTCTCATATTGTCTTTTTCTAGTTTTGATAGCTATATTATAATAAATTTATAGAATTAGTTAAGGATTATTCTTTATTTTATTTTCTAGTAATTTCATTTAATATAAGAAAAATTTGATCCTTGATATTTTGGCAAAAGACCAGCAAAAACATTTGGGTTTGGTGTTTTCTTTGTGAGAGGGTTCTTAATCATTGATTTAATTTTATTAATGGCTATTGAACTAATAAGGGTTTATATTTCTGTTTTTTGATTTAGATTGATATGAGGGTACAAATGTTTAGGATACATATTTTTTTCATTTCTAAAGTAAAGTTCCAGTTTTAGTTGAGCCCTTAACCCAGGGGGCATACTGAGCACCCTTGGATTGTACCCATTTAGTGAGATCCCACCATCCCCCCTCCCTTCTCCCCCTGCCCCTTTCACTTCCCTTCCCTTTTCCTTGCTAGACTATACTTGTGATTTTATTTCATGTAGGTTTGTAGTTGTTTATATATTGGTTTCATGTTACTATTGACTATATTGGATACTTTTTATCCCATTATTGTGATACTTTACAAAGAAGAATGTGCTTCAACTCCATTCAGGTTAATACAAAAGATGTAAAGTCTCCATCTTTTGTTATGGCTGAATAGTACTCCACAGTATACATAAGGCACAGTTTCTTAATCCATTCATAGGTTGATGAGTACTTGGTTTGATCCCATGTCTTGGAAATTGTGAATTAAGCTGCAATAAACATCCTATTTAAAACATCCTTGTGGTAAAATGATTTTTTTTTTTTTTTTTTTTTTTACTTCTGGGTAGATACCTAGTAATGAGACTGAGGGATCAAATAGAAGGTCAACTTTTAGTTCCTTGATAATTCTCCATAATTGTTTCCATAGAGGCTGTATTAGTTTGCAAACCCACCAGCAGTGCAAAAGTGTTCTCTTCTCTTTACATGCACCCAAGCATCAGTAGATTTTGGAATTTGTGATGTGGGCTAATCCTACTGGAGTTAGGCGATAACTCAGAGTGGTTTTTGATTTGCATTCCTCTGATGATTAGGGATGGTGAACATTTTTTCATGTGTTTGTCGGACATTTATCTTTCATCTTCAGAGAAGTTTCTGTTCAAGTTAATGCCCACTTATAAGTGGAGTTGTTTTCTCTTATTGTTGATTAATTTGATTTATTGGTATATTTGAGTTATCAGCCCTTTGTCAGATTTATAGCATGCAAATATACTCTTCCTTTCTGAAGGCTGTTTGGTTTAATTGTGGTATTCTTAGCTGTACAGAAGCTTTTTAGCTTGATCATATCTCATTTATTTATTATTGATGTTGCTGCAATTTCCAAGAGGGTTCTATTCATAAAACCTTTTGGAGGCCAATTTTGTCAAGAGTTTTTCCCACACTTCCGTAAAGAATTTTTATAATTTCATGTCTCAATTTTAAATTTTTTATCCAGTGAGAGTTGATTTTTGTCCGTGGTGAGAGATGCAGGTCCAGTTTCAGTCTTCTACATGTGGCTAAAAAATTCTCCCAGCCCATTTATTAAATAGGGATTCTTTCCCCCAGTGCATAGTTTTGTTTTTGTTTATCAAAGATCAGATGGTGATATGTGCTGGGGTCATCTCCATGTTCTTTATTCTATTGAATAGATCTATAGCTCTATTTTTGTGCTACTAACATGTTGTTTTGATCACTATAGACTTGTAGTATAACCTAAGTCTGGTAACATGATGCCTCTCAATTTCTTTTTATTGTGTAAAACTGTATTGGCTATTTGTTTTTTTTTTTTTTTTTTGCCTCTATATAAATTGGAGTACTATCTTTTTTAGTTCTTCAAAGTATGATATTGGTGCTTTGATAGGAATTGCATTAAATCTGTAGATTAATTGGGTCATATGGACATTTTAACAATGTTGATTCTTCCCAGTCATAAGCATGGTATGTTCTTATATTTGTTAATGTCTTATGCTATTCCTTTTCTCAGGGTTTTGTAGTTCTCCTTATAGAGATCCTTCACATCCTTTCTTAGATATATTCTCAGGTATTTCATTTTCTTTGGAGCTACCATGAAAAGTATTCTGTCTTTAATTTGATTCTCAGCTTGGCTGTTATTGACATTTATGAAGGCTCCTGATTTGTGGACATTGATTTTGTATTATGAGACATTATTATGTTTCTTGACCATTTTTATGAACTGCGTAGTTGAATCCCTGGGGTTTTCCAGATATAAGATCATGTCATCCACAAAAAGAGATTTTGATCTCCTCTGTCCTCATTTGACTACCCTTGATCTTCTTCTCTTACCTGATTGCATTGACTAGGACTTCCAGCACTATGTTGAATACCAGTGGCAATAGTGGGCATCCTTATTGGGTTTAAGTTCTAAGTGGAAATGCTTTCATTTCTACTCCATTCAATATGATATTGGCTGTGGGTTTATTGTAGATGGCCTCTTTTAGTTTAAGAGGATGATAGATTTTGTCAAATGTCTTTTCTACATCAATTGAGAGAATCATAAGGTGTTTATCTTGGTTTTATTTATGTGTGAATTACACATATGGATTTATGTATATTTAACCAACCTTGCATCCCTGGGATAAAACTCACTATATCCTGTTTATTAGGATCTTATTGAATATTTTTGCATCAATAATCAATGATATTGGCTATAGTTTTCATTTTTGGTTAGATTATTCCCTGGTTTGGGTATAAGGGTGATATTTGCTTCATAGAATATGATATTTGCTCATAGGAGTTGGGGAGGACTCCTTCCTTCTCCATTTTTTGAATAAGTTCCTCTTTGAAGGTTTGATAGAATTCTGATGTGAATTCCCCCTTCTGGTCCAGGGCTTTTCTTTTTTGGAAGATTTTGTATTGTTGATGCAATTTTACTGCTTAGTATAGGTCTATTAAAAATTTCTAATTCTTTCTGTTTGAGTTTAGGAAGGTCGTGTGTTCCAGGTATTGGTCTATTTACTCTCCTTTTTCAGATTTCTGGGCATAGAGCTTTTGTAGCAATCATTTAAGGATCTTTTATATTTCAGTGGCATCTGTTATTTCCCCCTTTTCATGTTTGATTGAGGTTGTTAGAGATCATATTTTTTTATTTTGTCTATTCTGGCTAAGGATTTATTGATTTTATTAATACTTTCCATGAACCAACTTTAAATTTCACTGATCTTTCAAATTGATCCTTTGTTCTAGATTTTATTCAATTCTGCTCAAATTTTGGTTATTTCTTTTCTTCTTCTAGGTTTGGGGTTGGATTGTTCTTCCTTTTCTGATTACCTGAAATAGCTCATTAGGTTGTTGACTTACTTTCTGATTTTTTGGATGAAGGCATCTGATACTACAAATTTCCTCTTAGGACAGCCTTTGCAGTATCCCACAGGTTTTGATAGCTTGTGGCTTCACTGTAATTTTGTTCAAGAGGTCTAATGTTTTCCTTAGTCTTGTCCTTATCCCAACTGTCTTTCAGCATAGGGTGATTTAGTTTCCCTGACTTTATGTACATATGAAGATTTCTGTTGGTGTTGAGTTTAACTTTCATCCAAGAAGTTTAACTTTTATCATCTATGATGATCCAAGAAGATACAAGGGATAAATTATATTCTTTTAAATTGTTGAGGTTAGATTATACCCTGCAATATGATCCATTTTGCAGGGTGACCCATGATTTTATGAGAAGAATATGTATTCTGTATTTTTAGGATGAAATATTCTGTATATGTCTGTTAAATCCATCTTTCTGGGGTCATGTTTAAGTCCATTACTTCTTTGCTTAGTTTCTGGTTGGAGGAGCTGTTCAGTACTGTCAGGGGTGTTGGACCTGGAAGATATTATATTATTCAGATCACTTAGGGTTCATTGTATGTAACTAGGAACATTTAGATTGAATGCACAAATGTTCATGATTAAAATCTCTTCATGTTGTATGTTACACTTGACCAATATGTATTGTCCATCTTTGTCTTTCCTTATTTTTGGTTAGTTTAAATTAATTATGTCTGCAAATAGGAGTGCAATCCCTGATTTTTCCTTATTTCCTTTTGCCTGGATTACTGTTTTCAACATCTTCACCCTGAGTCTTGTTTTATCCTTAGAGTCTAAGAATATCATTAGACTCTACTTCATGAAGTAGCAACGAAAATAATTTTATGGTTGGGGATCACCACAACATGAGGAACTGTATTAAATGGTTGTGGCATTAGGAAGATTGAGAACCACTACCTTAGAGGGTTTGTGTGTTTCTTGGAGACAGCAGCTACTGGGTGTGAGCTTTTGTTTGCAGTCAGCCAGCCTGTGCCTTTTTAGTGGGGAATTCTAGACATTCACGTTTATTGAGGGATTGATAGGTGTGGTGAAGTTTTGTTCATCTTGTTTTGTGGCAATCCAATGCTTAGTTTTATCTCTTCCATCATTGTGCAAGCTAAGTTTTTTTCTTTAATTTCTGGGTGGATTTACTTTTGTGATGGACCATCATGCTGGTCAGTATGAGGAATGGTTTGTGTACTTCCTGTATAGCTGGGTTGGACATGTTTCCTCAACATTTGCGTACCAATAAAATATTTGATTTCTCCATCACAAATGAAATTCAGTTTGGAAGGATACAATTTCTTGGGATGAAAATTGTTTTGTCTAATAAGGTTAAAGTCCAATGACCACCTTCTTCAGCTAAAAAGTTTCAGCTGAAAGATCTGCCGTCATCCTGATATTTTTACCTTTGTAGGTAAGACTTTTCTTATGCCATATTCATTGAAGGAGTTTCTTTTTCATATTGACTGGCTAAGTTAATTTAAGTTCCTAGGAGATACTTTGTTCAGATCGAGCAATGCTGTGGTTCTGAAACTATCTACTCTCTGAATTTCTGTTTCTCTCATAATGCTTGTGAAATTTTTCAGCATGATGTCTTGAAGTACAGCTTCAGTGCTTTTAGGGTCATCCTCTTCTCCTTCAATCATCCTTATAAGTGAGATGTGTGATCTTTCGGAATAATCCTATGACTCTCTCAGGGAATATATTATATATATATATATATATAATTTTTTTTTTTTAATCTGTCTCTTTGACTGATTGGGTTAGTACCACAGTCTTGTCCTCAATTTCTGAATTTTTCTCTTCTCGTTGTTCTAAGCTGTTACGGAGGCTGTCTTCTGTGTTTTTAAGCTTCTAAAATTCCTCTTTCAATCCCTTACATAAGCTCTGGTATATTTTTGTTAATTATGTCCAGATCCTGGGTGACTTTGTCTTTAATTTCACTAATTTCTTGGGATAATTTTTGGATTATTTTTTGGTTTTCTTTTCCCATCTTCTTTTCATCTTATTTGCCTTCCATATTCTCAATTCTATTTCTGTCATTTCGACAATTTTTCTATGGTTGATACTAACTGCTTTATCTTCCTTGTAGTCTCTTGGGGCAAATGATTTGCTCCGATTTTGCATTTTGCTAGGATTCCTCTCCTGATTCCTCTCCGTGTGTATTTTCAATGTAGTTTTTATGTTAATTATAGATTTTTTAAACTGAAACGTTTGGTTGTCCCTAAATAGTTACTGAGAGATAATCTAATTGGAGACTCCTAGACAGCACTGCAGAGACCTGTTTGGAAACTAAAACTAAAACTGGTAGGTTGAAATCTGAGGGGTCTGTTGTTAGTTCATCTTTACCATTTCTGATTGATGAAATTAGAGATTTTACTCTTTTTTCC
Source organism: Nycticebus coucang (assembly GCF_027406575.1). NCBI lineage: Eukaryota > Metazoa > Chordata > Mammalia > Primates > Lorisidae > Nycticebus > Nycticebus coucang. The sequence continues at coordinate 158,878,305 of NC_069804.1, read as the reverse complement.
TGGTTAGGTTGGCCAAAGGTTTATTTATTTTATTGATCTTTTCAAAAAACCAACTTTTGGATTTATTGATCTATCATATAATTCTTTTGCTTTCAATTTCATTTATTTCTGCTCTGATTTTGGTTATTTCTTTTCTTCTGCTGGGTTTGGGGTTGGAGTGTTCTTCCTTCTCCAGTTGCTTGAGACGTCCCATTAAGTTATTAACTTCCTCTCTTTCCATTTTCTTGAGGAAGGCTTGCAGTGCTATAAATTTCCCTCTTAGGACTGCCTTTGCAGTATCCCAGAGGTTCTGTTAATTCATGTCTTGTTTGTTGTTTTGTTCCAAAAATTTGGTGATTTCCTTCTTAATCTCATCCATAACCCATATATCCTTCAGCATAAGGTTGTTTAGCTTCCATGTTTTTCTATGGGTATGCAGGTTCCTGTTGTTATTGAGTTCAACTTTTATTCCATGATGGTCTGAGAAGATGCAAGGAATAATTACTATTTTTTTAAATTTGCTGAGGTTAGATTTGTGGCCTAGGATGTGGTCAATTTTGGAGTATGTTCTTTAGGCTGATGAGAAGAATGTTTATTCAATTTTGTTGGGATGAAATGTTCTGTAGATATCTGTTAAGTCCAGATGTTGAATGGTTGAGTTTAAATCTAAAATTTCTTTGCTTAGCTTCTTTTTGGAGGATCTATCCGGCACTGCAAGAAACTCTACTCTCAGAAATATGAAAATATGAAAGAAATTGACCAATACCTGGAAGTATGCCACCTACCAAGACTTAGCCAGAACGAAGTGGAAATTTTGAACAGGCCTATATCAAGTTCTGAAATAACATCAACTATACAAAATCTCCCTAAAAAGAAAAGCCCAAGACCAGATGGATTTACGTCAGAATTCTACCAAACCTTTAAAGAAGAACTAGTACCTATACTACTAAACCTTTTCCAAAATATAGAAAAAGAAGGAATATTACCCAACACATTCTACAAAGCAACCATCACCCTGATCCCCAAACCAGGAAAAGACCCAACAAGAAAAGAAAATTATAGACCAATATCACTAATGAATATTGATGCTAAAATACTCAATAAGATCCTAACAAACAGAATCCAACAACACATCAAAAAAATTATACACCATGAACAAGTGGGATTTATCCCAGGGTCTCAAGGCTGGTTCAATATATGTAAATCTATAAATGTAATTCAGCACATAAACAAACTAAAAATAAGGACCATATGATTCTTTCAATTGATGCAGAAAAAGCTTTTGATAATATCCAGCATCCCTTCATGATCAGAACACTTAAGAAAATTGGTATAGAAGGGACATTTCTTAAACTAATAGAGGCCATCTTCAGCAAACCCACAGCCAATATCATATTGAACGGAGTTAAATTGAAATCATTTCCACTTAGATCAGGAACCAGACAAGGTTGCCCATTGTCTCCATTGCTCTTTAACATTGTCATGGAAGTTTTAGCCATTGCAATCAGGGAAGAAAAGGCGATCAAGGGTATCCACATAGGGTCAGAAGAGATCAAACTTTCACTCTTCGCAGATGATATGATCGTATATCTGGAAAACACTAGGGATTCTACTACAAAACTTTTAGAAGTGATCAAGGAATACAGCAATGTCTCAGGCTACAAAATCAACACCCATAAATCTGTAGCCTTTATATATACCAACAATAACCAAGCTGAAAAAACAGTCATGGACGCTATTCCTTTCACAGTAGTGCCAAAGAAGATGAAATATTTGGGAGTATACCTAACAAAGGATGTGAAAGATCTCTACAAAGAGAACTATGAAACTTTAAGAAAAGAAATACCTGAAGATGTTAACAGATGGGAAAACATACCATGCTCATGGCTGGGAAGAATCAACATTGTTAAAATGTCCATACTACCCAAAGCAATATATAATTTTAATGCAATTCCTATTAAAGCTCCATTGTCATATTTAAAAGATCTTGAAAAAATAATACTTTGTTTTATATGGAATCAGAAAAAACCTCGAATAGCCAAAACATTACTGAGCAATAAAAACAAAGCAGGAGGAATCACGCTACCAGACCTGAGACTGTACTATAAATTGATAGTGATCAAAACAGCATGGTACGGCACAAAAGCAGAGAAGTAGATGTCTGGAACAGAATAGAGAACCAAGAGATGAATCCAGCTACTTACCGTTATTTGATCTTTGACAAGCCAATTAAAAACATTCAGTGCAGAAAAGATTCCCTATTTTACAAATTGTGCTGGGTAAACTGGCTGGCAACCTGTAGAAGATTGAAACTAGACCCACACCTTTCACCATTAACTAAGATAGACTCTCACTGGATAAAAGATTTAAACTTAAGACATGAAATTATAAAAATACTTGAAGAAAGTGCAGGGAAAACTCTTGAAGGAATAGGCCTGGGTGAATATTTTATGAGGAGGACTCCCCAGGCAATTGAAGCAGTATCAAAAATACACTACTGGGACCTGATCAAACTACAAAGCTTCTGCACAGCCAAGAGCATAGTAAGTAAAGCAAGCAGACAGCCCTCAGAATGGGAGAAAATATTTGCAGGTTATACCTCTGATAAAGGTCTAATAACCAGAATCCACAGAGAACTCAAACGTATTAGCAAGAAAAGAACATGTGATCCCATCTCAGGGTGGGAAAGGGACTTGAAGAGAAACTTTTCTAAAGAAGACAGACGCACAATCTACAAACACACACAAAAAAGCTCATCATTCTTAATCATCAGAGAAATGCAAAACAAAACTACTTTGAGATATCACCTAACCCCAGTAAGAGTAGCCCACATAACAAAATCCCCAAACCAGAGATGTTGGCGTGGATGTGGAGAAAAGGGCACACTTCTACACTGCTGGTGGGAATGCATACTAATACATTCCTTCTGGAAGGATGTTTGGAGAATACTTAGAGACCTAAAAATAGACCTGTCATTCGATCCTATCATTCCTTTACTAGGTTTATACCCAGAAGACCAAAACTCACAATATAACAAAGACATCTGTACCAGAATGTTTATTGCAGCCTGATTCATAATCGCTATGTCATGGAAGAAGCCCAAGTGTCCATCGACCCACGAATGGACTAGTAAATTGTGGTACATGTATACCATGGAATATTATGCAGCTTTAAAGAAGGAGACTTTACCTCTTTCATGTTTACATGGATGGAGCTGGAACATATTCTTCTTAGCAAAGTATCTCAGGAATGGAAGAAAAAGTATCCAATGTACTCAGCCCTACTATGAAGCTAAATTATAGCTTTCACGTGAAGGCTATAACCCAACTATAGCACAAGACTATGGGGAAAGGGCCAAGGAAGGGGGAGGGAGGGGGTAGGTTTTGGTGGAGGGAGGGTAATGGGTGGGGCCACATCTACGGTGCATCTTAGAATGGGTACAGGCGAAACTTACTAAATGCAGAATACAAATGCCTACATACAGTAACTAAGAAAATGCCATGAAGGCTACGTTGAACAGTTTGATGAGAATATTTCAGATTGTATATGAAACCCGCACATTGTACCCCTTGATTGCACTAATGTACACAACTATGACTTAACAATAAAAATAAATAAACTAAAAAAAAAATAAAATAAAACTGGTAGGTTGAAGTTAGTTTCAGAGGACCCAGGATATGTGTCTCACCTCCCCTTCACTTCTGACTGTTGAAGTGAGTAAGGGTATTTATCTGTGGCCTTTCCCACATACAGCCTTCTGAAGCTCCCTTTTGGGGCTGCAGCATGAGATTGATTCTCTGAGGGACAGCGTAGCTTTCTCTAAGTTGGGTGTGGTAGTACTTAGGGGCAGACCACCAGGTGCTCCTAGGTGGGGGTTGGGGGTTAACTCTTGGCTAGCTCACCAATCTGTTTCTGTCCTAGTATTAGCTCCTCAACCAAGTTTTAAGGAGCATCCTAATTTTCCAAAGTCCTTGCTGTAAAGATTGAACCACTGTGGCTCCCCTTTTCCCCCACAACTGGGGGTAGGGAATCCTCAGGTCACCCAACTGCCCCATTGCAGCACAAAGGAGCAAACAAATGCCCCACACACAAATTCAAAGCATGGGTTTCTTCCCTGAAATCCTGGGAGCGATTGACTGAGTAAACTATGATCCTCATTAGCAGCTGGGGTATGGGAACCATGGCCTGCTGTCTGCTTCCCAGACATTCCTAGGGTAAGTTCTCCTCAAGCTAGGCCTGTCTCCCTCCAAGGTGTGTGTGTTTGTGGAGAGGTTCCTAGGCTGAACCACCGGTAGAGCCCCTCCATTCACAGATGAAGGGCCGAGGCACTCCAAAGGGCAGAGATAAGATCCCTCCTAGAATAAGGGACAGCAAGAAAGAATCTTGCCCTGCCAAAGTTAACACAGGAAAGCCACAGTTTCCTCTCTTGGGAGGGGAAGCAGAGGACACTCAGTTCATCAGAACACAATGCAGAGGATCCTCAGAGATACACACCCTGCAACCTGTAATCCCCACCCCACCCACCCAACCCCAGACATGTTAGGAAGGCAGGACCTGTCTCTCTTCCACTGTGGCCAAAGATCCAACTGGTCTCAGTGAGGAAGAAAGTGGCCTCTATGATCCTTGTTTTCCTGATGGGTCTGGTTGGAATTCCTCTGCCTTTCTGGTGCCTGGGGGGTGGAACAGACTCACCAGATTGCATGGATTAGCTGGGTTGGCACTCCAAGTGCCAGGGAGCTGGGAGGCTGGTTTCTACAGTGGAAATTCTATGGAATGACCAAAGTTGGGGGTGGGGGGCTGCGATGTGCTGGGGGCACAAGGCAGCAAAGACAAAGTTTGTTCACTTTTATGTTAGGTGGGATGGGAACCCACGAGGTGAAAATTTTTAGGTGCAGGAAAACTGGGGTTTCATGTCTTTTCCCCATGGAGTGAGAAATCCCTGTTTGTTGGTCTGTGCAGGGAGTTGTGGAAAGCCTCCCAGGAAGGGGAGGGGCCCCCTTACCCTACTGTCCTGTACAGGGCTCCTTTAGTCCCTTTGCTCCATAGTTGTTCTCTGATCTCTCCCTTCCTCTTTCACATCTTCATCTTCATGGGGATACTGAGTACCTTGATTTCTTCTCCTTGCATTCCACCCCTCAACTTCAACTGCTCCTATTTCCCTTCAGTCCAATTTTTCTCTAAGGCAAAACCTGTCTCTAGTCAGGCATCTGGCCAGGGATGGAGATTGTATGTTTCCAATAAGTTTTGGTAATTTGTATGTGATCAGAAATTTGTCTATTTTCCTAAGTTTTCAGTTTTTACAAAAAATTATTCATAGTATTCTTATACTTTAATTTATGATGTACATGTAATGATAATCCACTTTTTATTTCTAGAATTACAGCTTCTTTTAATGAATTTTACCAAAAATTGACCAATTTTCTTAATATTTCCAAAGAGGGTGTCTTTGGTTTTGTACATTCTCTCCTGTTGTCTTTTGGGTTTTTATTTTTGTTGTTGTTGTTGTTGTTGTTTGTTTGTTTCACTAATAGTTCTTATTATCCCCTTCCATTTTTAAAAATCTCTTTATTGAGATATGATTGAAATACAAAAAGTTATATCTCTTTCCTTTTGTTAGTGTTTTGTTACTTATCTAAATTTATTAATTAGATGCTTAGTATATTAATCTTGAAATAATTTAATTTTTAATCAAAACTCAGGGCAACATCTTCTAAGTATCAGTTTATGAACCTATAACAAGTTTTTAGATGAAGAAATTATTATTATTTAGTTCTAAGTATTTTATAACTTGCACTTTTATTTCTTCTTTTGTCCATTACTTAGTATTCTGCTTTTATATTTTCACATGTAAGGGAATTTAAAAATTTGTCTTTTTATTATTAATGTCTAATTTAATTATGCTTTTGTCAGATACCAATTCTCTGAAAAACTGACTTCTTTTACCTTTTAGTATAATCGTTTTTTGTAAAGGTTTCATGAACATATGAGAATAATTTTTATTTTCTAATTAATAGGTGTAAAATTCATTTTACATCCATTAGAGTTTGATAATTGCATTTTACAAATCATTCATGATTAATTTTTGTCTAAATGGCCTGCCAATAATCAAGGAAATTTGTTTTGAAATATCACCAGTAAAATATAAGGATTATTAATTTCTCCTGTAGATCTATAAATTTTTGCTTTGTGGATTTTAAAGCTAAGTTGTTTTTATCAAATCTCAGCATTGTTTATTGCACTGGTAAAATAATAATTTTTTCTTATTTAGGAACCTTTACTTTCTCTATTGATAGTTTTTGTCTTAAAGTTTGTTTTTTTATATGGTAATATAGATATATATGTTCTCTTTTGGTTAGCATTTGTCTGGTACATATCTTTTTACCATTACCATTTTACCTTCAACCCCATAGTTGTGTGCTTTAGGTGTGTGATTTGCAATAGCATATATATGAGTTTTATTATTTCCTTTGTACTGATGTCAAAATCTCTGCATTTTAGCTGATCATTTTGGTCCATTTAATGTTTTTTGTTATTATTCATATACTTGGACTTGTGTATTCAATCTCACATTTTAACTTTCAATTTGTTTTGCTTTTCACATTTCCTTTTGCTACTATTGTGTGTGTGTATGTGTTTACTGAGTATTTCTATGTAACTTCGTCCATTTGTGTTACTATATGTGGTTGGGTAATTTATAACGGAAAAGATTTATTTGGGACAGTTTTGCAGGTTATACACAAAGCATGGCACCAGTATCTGTGGTTTCTAGCAAGGGCTTCAGATTGCTTCTATTCATGGCAGGTGGCAAAGGGAAACCAGTGTGTTTGAAGATCTCATGGTGATGCGGGGGGCGGGGGGAGCAGAGAGAGAGAGAGAGAGAAAGAGAGACTCAGCTCTTTTTACAATCAGTTCCTCATGGGGAGTAATAGACCAAGAACTCAGTCAGTCTTCTTCCCCTGAAGGGCATTAAGCTATTCATTAGGGATCTACCCACATGACCCAAACATCACCAATTTGACTCTACCTCCAATGTCGAGGATCAATTTTCAACATGAGATTTGGAAGGGCATAGCATTGTGTATTCATTTTTTGCCTTATTTCATTTTTATTATTTCAATTTGTTTGGAAATTATAAGGCTAGTCTCATCAATATACTAGTTACCTTGAAATTTTCCCATGCTTATTTACATTATCAAAATCTGACATTAAAATCTTAATTCTTTTCCTGGACAATGTGCTTTAACTTTGATGAGCTATTCTCCAACTTATTATTATTAACCTGTATTTTACATATTTCTTTTCATAATCACACAAAATATTATTATTTATTATCACTTATAAAGACAATGCTTGCTCACATAGTGAGCATTTTATTTACTGAGCATTTTATTTATATACTTCCTGCATACCAGATATTCCTCCTAGCATAATTCTCCTCGTAATATATCTGTTAAAAGCGTAATATATCTGTTAAAAGCTCCTATGGGCCCTCTTAGTGGTGAACATTTGTAGTTTTTGTTTATCTGTAAATAACCTATTTTTTCTTTTATATTTAAAAAAATAAGTACTGACTATGTAATTGGAAATTGAGAATTATCTTCTCCCAACATCTGATGTCCTGTTCCTTTTATTATATCTATTGTAAAGTCTGCTGTTAGTCTAACTATTCTCAACAGCAGCAAATGTTGGATAAGATACTAATTGCAATATCTTCAACTGTTAAATATTTATATCCAATGTTTGCCGCTTTTGTTTACTCTTATTAGTCCTCAAACTTAATGGTATTTGATCGGGAACTCATTTTGTCACCTTATTTTGTGAGAATTATTTGCTACAAAGATTTATCATCATATTTACTCCTGCTACCATTAGTAGCCAAGGAATACTATAGTCCCAAAGCTGTGTTAGCTCCCAGGTGAGGTTCTCAACTCAATGACTGAGCCCTGGGCTTATATTTCCTACCATGCCATTAGCTTAAAGTTCAGAATTCTAACAGCAGTAGTAGTGTTGGAGGAATCTTTTCACAAAGTCTTCTGCCCTCCTAGGCTTCCAACTACTTAGGTTACAGCACCTAGTTTTTCTTTGGGAAGAAAGTGGCCCTTACACTTTCCTCCAACCCCCAGGTAGGAGGAATTGGAGGGAGGGTAGTCCGTGGGACTTCATCTACTGTGCATATTGCAAGGGTACATGTCAAATATATTAGTAGGAGACTATAAATGTCTAAACACAACAATTAAATAAGTGAGATGAATGCTTTGTTAATCAGCATGATGTAAACATTCCAAATTGTATATAAAATCAGCACATTGTACCCCATAAATGCAGTAATGTACACAGTTATGATCTAATAACAAAAGAAAGAAATCTGCCTTAAAAATTGAGACTGATCATGCCTCAAAGCATTTTCCATAGTATAATTTTTATACATCAGAAGAATGACTCCCTTAGAGCACCTAGTTAGCAATAATGAAGGAGTAAGAAGACATTTATTTTCTGTTAACTTCTGCTTCATGTTTTGAGCTTGTCAAAGATGTGTTGAGATCTTTATATAAAAACAGAAAAAAGTGTAACTATGTGCATTAAAAATAAAATACATATATTACAAAATGTAACATTTTAAAAATTTAAATAAGGATACATTATCGCTATGATTATATCAAAAAGTGGATTCTCACAAAAGTGTAGATAAAGCACGAAAGTAAAAACACAGAAGCAATGTGTGTGGTGGGGGAGGGGCTTTCTTTACTCATCTATTCATAATGTTAAAATGATTGTTTATGATACCAGATGGTGTCACTAAGTGAGTCATCTTCAAAATGTTGATCTTGAGTTTACAAGGATAATATTGCACTGAGATATTGACACAATCTCACTGGCTTTCTCTTTGGAACAAAAAAGAAAGAGGAAGAGGGCCTGGTCCTAGGGCTAAGACTATGAAACCAGCACAGTGGCCAGAACAAAGTCTAGTGGATCATGCAGGGAAGCAAATTGCCACCCCAGACAAATTTGCTTAACAGCCAAGCGGACTGTGAGATCTGCCCATAGCCAAGGAGCTCAGAATCAGTGTAGGTGGAGCTAAAGGTGTCTTCCTTTCCCTGTGGCGCAGACAAGCTGGGAAAGGTTTGTGGCTCAGCAGATCCAAACTGTGAGGTTTCACGGGGGCTGGGAGAGCTGAACCTCTCCAGGAGTACAACAGCCTAAAATGTTTGTAGCAGTGTGGTGAAGTGAGCTCTGGCCATTAGCAAAATGGGTGGGCTCTGACTGAACTGTTGCCTTTCTTGTCTGAAAAGTGTCTTCTTCCTGCTACTAGCATGCAGTGACAGTGACTCAGCATTGCTAATTACCTCTGCCCTGGATGACCCTGGATCTCAAGGGGTGAGGACTCAGGCACCAGACTCCCACCCACTCCAACCCCCAGGTCAGAGAAGATCATTTACTGGCATTATTCAAAAGAAGATGTGTCCATTTTAATAGGGTGTTCTCATCTTTAGGTGAGTGTGGAAACACTGTGACAGGAAGAAAAATAATTGTGTTTTCTCCCCAAAGCCGCCAGAAATGATTTCTACTTTAATGGTGAAAACAGGACTCTTTGCATCTCTGGACATTTTACACTGCAGGCTGTAATGAGCAAGAAAATGTCTTTCTTTTAATAGCTAATCCTCTGATGCTTCGTATCTGGGAAGGTAACTTGATGTGGCAAGTCATCTTTGCCGAAAAGAGAAGACTGAGGCAGGAGAAGCATCCTTGCCTTGTCCACTGTGTCACTTAGTTAGCTTTTGTTAGCATAGCAAGAAAGTTGTTCTTTTTTTTTTTTTTTTTTTTGGTAAGAGCAGCTATCACCAGGCACAGCCCCACTAAGATGTTGGAAGAGAGGAGAGACATCCTGCTCCATCCTTTCACAGCGGTACCAGACTCCTTTAACTGAACTCACTGATGAGATCTCCAGTAACACCTCTTCTGTCCCCACCTCACTCCTCCCTAACCCCAGGAATCCCCAGGAGACCCATGGAGCTGGATGGGTCTTTGCACTATAATTAGTATAATCTAGAGGTTTTCTCCCAAGAGCAGGTTTTTGCTATGAAGAGAGGTGGAGGCTGAGTTAGTAGGGAGTATGTCAGAGGTAAATGGGTACTGAGCTGAACATGAACAATCCTCAGACCACCCACCCAGGGCCAGAATGTTCTCTGGGACCAATAACAAATATTTGTATTCCCTTGGCCTGCCCCCCTTTTCCAATTACCTCTCTGTGGGGACTTTATTTTCCCCTGTGGATATGATATTTGTTTTGGAAGTATGCTAAAGTAATGCAGGGGTGCTCTTTAAGCTAAAATGTCTATCCTATTCTTCTTTATTATGTGAGTGGAAGCTGCCTTTATCCTTTTTAGTTCATATTACATGTTTGGGAGGCGGTACCCACATTATTTTTGATGTCCCTTTACTTGGGAAGTCTTATTTCACAAGTGTTATAGAATGACCTGCATTCAGGTATTTAACACATAATAAGTTTAGGTTTGACATATTTCTATAAGTTTTTAATGGAATCATTCATTTTATGTTTTTTACAGTAATGATTTCTTATGGGGTTATCTGTAATGCCATTGTCTCAGTTGTTAACATGAATCTATTTTCAATAATGTCATGTTTGAAGACATAATAATTTCTTTCTTTCAAAAATTATGAATAAAAATTTAATTATAGATAATATTTATTTTCAGTCTTAAAATAGTTTGTGAAGATAATTAAAAATTATTCAAATGAAGACTTTCAAAGTCATTTATGAACCTCCTCATTTCCTTTCAAAAAATTAAGGCTCATAAATTCAGAAATTTTACACATCACAGAATAATTTATTGAAACATCATGCCATCACATAGTGAAGAAAAGAATTGACATGAGAAATTTTTACAAGCAAAAAGTTAAATAAATGAAGATTGAGTGTAGAATTGTGATTATCTGCATCTGAAAGGCATGGAGAATAGAAAGATATAGGTTAGAGGGCTCAAATTTGCAGTTAGGCAAGATGGTTAAGTTTAGGGATCTAATGTACAGCATGAGATGTATACTTAGTAATACTATATTGCATACCAAAAATTTGCTAAGATAGTAGATTTTAGGTGAACTTACCACAGAACAAAAAGACAATTATGGAAACTGATTTATATGTAAGCTTTTTTGACTTTCATAATCATTTAATTATGTACATGTATCCAAAATTCATGTTGTACATTTTAAATATATACAACAAAAAGTAACGTTCACCTTTAAAAGGTGAAACAAACAAAAAAGGAAATCAATTGGCTTTTTATATAAGCATACCGAGGGAAATGGGTTTGGATAGCAGAAGAGAACTTATTCTCCTTCCTATTCTGGGTCCCTCTAAAGTTCCTCTTTAAAAGGCAAAAAGAAACAAAAAAAAGGAAATCAAATGGCTTTTTATAGAGGCATACTGACCACGGGAAATGGGTTTGGATAGCAGAAGAGAACTTCCTCCCCTTCCTATTCTGGGTCCCTCCCAAGTTGCCCTAAGGTTTATGGGTTTTAATGGGCTGAGACCAAGTTTAATGCAGCTGAAACTGTTGAAGTTCTTGCCACACTGTAAGAAAGCCATTTGAGCCAAAGAGGTTCTAGGTCTCAGGCAGAGGATATGAAAAAGTTCTTAGTGTTTTTTTTCTTTTTCTTGCAATGGACTTTGTCTGAAAAAAAACCCACCTTTATAAATGTGATTTGACTAAGAGAGAAAATACATTATATGCACTCTCTGAGGCCAGAAATTAGTATTTCCAAATTCAGATGAAATAATTCTCTTAGGAAATGTACTTTTCTGTTCATTTACAGACTCAAGTTTGTAGGCCTTTCATTCACTCCTTCATATATCCATTCATTTCTTGCGCTCATTCACGGAAGCATTTATCTAGTGCCTGCTGTTTTCTCAGTCTGTCTCAAATTATTTCCCTAGAAGGTGACCCCTTTGGAAGGCTCCTAAAAGGACTGTTAAGTTGACTGATATTTTTAAGTGCAATGTGAATGCAGGAAATCTGAAGGTTGTTGGAAAGGGCTTTGGAAATAGGCTCATCACTCCTGCCATTTCCTCTGCTGAGAATTTGCAGGGAGCCTCCTGAAAACGAAAGGCCAAGGGAAATGCCACCTGCAAGGCTCTGTATTTTCTCTTACAAATTCATAATACAAGTGAGGTATGGGGCTCACACTGTCCCTGCTTGCTTATCCACATGGAGCCTCTTCTTGCCCTTTGGTTTCAGCTTTTTTGTCATGCAGGTCCTTGGCAGTTAACATCACAGCTTCCCAGGTGATTGAACGGGGAAGATTTGATGCTTCTTATGAAAGACAGCATAAAATAGAGACAGCAGACGCTAATGAAAGAGACATTTCCGCAGCAGGCATTTCAGCTGTTTTGATTTCCTTTTTTTTGGAAAGCAGAGAAATCAACTTCTTGGTTAAAAGAAAATCCACAATATCCCTGAGAAATTGGACACACTCAACAGAGAATATGCAAAGTTAGCGAAATATTTCATTTCTATTACTTCATGGTAAATAGTGTATCTGACAGAAACATTCACTGAAGGACTAGTGATAAGGTACCATTTAGAGGTAGCTCACATTTCTGTCTGAGAATTACAAAGAGAAAGAGTTATTTATCCACTTGTTTAAATTTATCATGCAGTTGGAGGTGATTGGGGAGGAGAAAGAGTAATCATGGAATCAATTATATGTGTCTTTAATGTAGAAATGACATTTTTGAAAGAGTATTCAATTCTCAGTTCTCCATCTTAATTTGTCAATTTCGATATTGGCCTTCATGTAGACACTTAGATGTTTATTAAGGATTTCTATTTAGGAAAAGTATACTAATATAATAAGCAAACATGTTATGTGAATCTGAAAAATGAGTATGCATGTCTATATGGATATTCTGCATAAGCAGAAAAAATTGAAAGTACTTTAAAAAATAAACGCACTAATTAAAATATATATTTGCCCAAAGTTATGTTGTTTTTACTTATTTTAAATTAATATTGTCCTCAAACTTTGTTATTAATATGGCTACTATGCAGGCCAACCTTATTCTACCAAAATTCTCCCTAACTACTGCACTTCACATCCTCTGCAGCCTTGCTGTTTTAAAGTGTGGTCTGAGGGCCAGTGATATTGACTTTTCTTGTAAGCTTATTATAAATGTAGACTCTCAGGCCCCACTTTTCACCTACTGAATCAATCTTCATTTTATCAAAATCCTGGAGTGATTCGCATGTACCTTAAAATTTGACAAGTGCTCCTATCCAGAGCAGCTTTTAAAAATCAGACACATCATCAACACCTCCCATAGCTTTTTGCTTTTTGTGTTCCAAGTCTCTGATAATGACATTACAATCTTTCAAGGCAGCCTGGCTGAATGCGTCACTCATATTTGTCATCTCCATCTCTCATGTTCCTCACATTTCATCCGTCACTGAGGCCTGGCAATTATACATCTTCAACGTTTCTTGAATTTGTCATCTCCTTCCTCGTCCCACTTCTGATCATCTTGTTTGCAGTCTAGTAAGCTTTCATAAGACTATTGAAGTAGCCATATCATTTAGGTTTTATTTCGGAGAGATTTTTTTGTTGGGGAGGCCTCCAGACTGTCTGGCTTCAAATCCATTCTACTCATTACTACGCAGGCTTTTCTAAAGCATACCTGTGTCATTTTCTGCTCAAAAATCTTCTCTGGCTACTTGTTACCTACCAAAGATGCCTAATTACTTTAGGATGACATTCAAGACCCTCTGTGATGTTTCTAAAAACAGGTTTTGACATGTCACTAAAGGCTCTTTCTACCTGATCTTTAAACCTTACCAGATTATTTCTTTTCTTTCCAAACAAGTCCCATAATTTGTCGCTACTATGTTTTTGTTTATGTCTAAAGTACCCCACTCAAATAATCAGAAATGCAGACATTAACTGCCTACAAGGCCTTCTAAACCCCCCTTTTGTTCTTTCTCACCACTCACCATGTGCTTCTGTAGCATTATTAGAACATCACTCTCTACTCTGCCCCGGTGAGCTTTGCATTCGTGTCTTCCCTGGTTAATTCTCAGGTCCTTGAAGGTAGGAACAGTGTTTTGTTCTTTCTATAATCTGCTACACTGCCTAGCCAAATGCTTTACATAAATAGATATTCAATTAATGCACAATAAAGGCAAATGAATAAGCAGGGGAGTTGACCTGTTATAGTCCCACAAAGAGACACTTTTAATAGTAACAAACATTTATCAAACTATTTGTTAAAATCAGCTACTGATGTAAACAGCCAGTGGTATGGAATAAACACAGTAGGTAAGCTAACTGCTAGAATTAGCTATTTCTTATTAGTTCTTCAAGGAAGTATTCCTTCATTGTCTGCTAGTTTCTGAATGCATTTATTTAAGTTATCCGTCGTACTTTGCTGCAGTACACCAAAAGATGTATTGCTGACTCTTACCAAGACAGCTGTAACGGGGCTTAAAGGAGTTAACTAACAAGGTAGTCAACTCCACCAAGTAGCACAGGATAAAGACATTGCAAGAGTCAGTGTGCTATAGCCTAGATTTTGGGGGAAACTGTACTTGATGGTGATTTCTGATGTAAGTCCTCTGTAAGGTTCTATGCATTACTGTGACAGTGTCTTTATCTGAAATCTCTCTGAAGTCAAGGCAGATTGTGCCCTTTTTTATAGGGTCCAGGCTTGCTCAGTGAGTGCTTCTGTGCTTTTTTTTTTTTTCCTTTTAACTGTATTTAGGTGTAAGATTCAGTGGCAGTAAGATATTAAATTAAGGACACCATGATAATAAAGTGATGCTGATATTTGTTTTTCATAGCAATTATTTATTGTGAACCTATTATGTGCCAGGCAATATTTGAAGAACATCGCATATATCATCCCATTTAATTTTTATCACAACTTGTCAACTTTATGCTGTAGATGAGACAGCTATGGCTTAACAGATTGTTTAGTCACAGATGTACTTCAGAGGTCAAGAAAATAGGCCAATTCACCTGGCCAATTTGAGTGCCAACATTTTCATCTCATTATTGCTGAGAAAGAGAATCACATTGTTTTGTACTGACAGAACATCCTGCTTTGATAGGAGCAGGTAAAGAAATTAGGTGATTTCATATTTTTTGGAATTTTTGACATACCCAAGAAAGAGAAACTCTTATTTGTCTTTTTCTACACGCATTTTATGAGCTTGGTTGTTCTTAATGGTATCAGTCATAAACTCCACCTCACCATGTACTTGTTTTTTTGTTTTTTTTTGTTTGTTTGTTTTGCCTCCCTATTCTTGCTAAACTCCCATTATTCCTCAATAATTTTCCTAAGAATAGTAGAAATGCTGTTTCTGCTTAAGGATTGCTTATTGCTTTGGTGTGTGTCAAAACTCCATTTCTTCCTTTTCTTTATTACTGCAGAATTTTAGTTCTTGGCCTCCAAGACCTACTGTTGCTGTGTTGTAATTGGTAACTCATTCTCTATCCAGTACTTATATTAGCTAAGCTTTTTATTTCACTTCTGACTGCTCATTACAATGTGAAACTATGTATTTCAATAGCATCAAGGGCTGTGTTTTATCTCTTCTATAGGTCCAATGTGGTGAACAGCTTATTCTCTGACATTCTGTTACTTTTATTTTTATCTTCAAATTTGTGAATTTCTGGTCTCCAGATCAGCCTCTTGATCACAGTCCTGGTCTCCATTATTTTCATAATTGTAGTCAGCCTAAGGATTTATTCAGCTAAAGAAAAGTACAAAGACTCCTCTACCTGTGCATTATGATTTGCAACTGCCACAATTTTTTAAAGGAACACTTAACATATTTCAGACTTAATTCCCCTTACAGCCGATCTTGGACAAGGTAGAACCTGTCATTTACAACATGATCATTCCCATCATGCGTCCTATTATCTATAGTTAAAGAAACCAAAAGGTACAATGGTTACTGGACAGAATCCTGCATAAGTTTTCATCACCTCAAGGATGCTGGTTGTCTGCACATCGAATTTTAGGGCTTTTGGTTCAAAAAGTGAGGATAGAGAGTCCACACACACAACCCATTCAGTTTGCTTTAATGTATGGCTACACACTTTGTCTTGATTTTAGATTTTTCCATCCTTTTAATTTACACTATATCAGTAAGACTCTTTAATGTTCTACAAAAGATTTTATGGTTCCAATTAAATAAAGCATCTAATGAAGATTCTTAGCTCCAAACTATTTAAATATTACCCTGAATAATGGTCTCAAATACTTAGAATTTGTTTTCCCTTGTAATTGTACCCTAGAGTCTCATTTTTTGAACTTAAAATACAGACTATTAAGTTATTTTAAAAGGCAAGCTTCATTACTCCCCCAATGATAGATCTTATTAACAATCCAATAATAATGTATGCCAGTTTCCTGCTTGAAACAATGCAAATTTGGGATTTTCAAGGAAATGTTTCACAAGATGAGCATATGTGGTCTCAGAACAGCAAATATATGGGTGAGAAATTTTATATGCCTGTCATCTGTGGGATTATCCACTAGGAAAAATACAGGATCATTTGTGTCTTTTTTTGACCGTTATTTGGTATTTTATGGATGAAAGGAAATGGTATGATATAAAGTATAAGAAAATAGTATGAGACCCTGGCTAGTGATTCTTACATAGAACTTTTATTGTAGTACTACTGACAAAGTAGGGAGTCAGTAAAAAACATTTTTTTGACAGATATACACATATAACAATTTTGAACAGAGTAAAGTGGCATGTGTTTTGGCCACATTTTCCTTTAAATTATGTCTTAATGACTAGATTCCACTTTGGGTAATTTGGATTTGTGAACCCTTTCATAAAAAAAGAGAAAGATAAACATCCTTCTATATGCAAATGATTTAGTTTTATGGCAGAAAGCTAAGAGTGGTTTCAATAGACACTGACACTGTTATGTAATTACTGTCAGTGATAATGGCCTCAGATCAGCTATCCCCAAACCCAAATCATTATTTTTAGTAGAAGTCCTCCAACATTTTAAGTGGCTTATGAATAAAAGCCTTATGTAGCCTGACCATGTATTTAGTTATATTGGGGAAAAAAATGTGTGTGTATGTAAATGTACACTTATATGTATAATATCTATTATATATGCAACATATATCTATATATCTATATCTATATCATCTGTCAGAGAAAGATGGAAAGAGGAGAGAGAGAAAATGCTAAATTCACCAGGAAATTACGTTGTTTTGTTTTTGCTTTAAACTGGATGTTCTATAGTTGCTTTGTTGAGGTTTTTATTGTTGTCCTGTGTAATTAGTAACACTTGCTTTGTAAATTTTCTACACTAAAATAGCTACAGATGTGCTCTATGAATGTAGCTTTCAAATCGTGTTTCTTTAAATTAATAGACTACTTTAAAGAATAGTTTTAGGTTTACCAAAAAATTGAGCAAAAAGCACAGAGTTCCCATATATTAATATTTCCTCACCTCACACACAGTTTCCTATTAACATCTTGCATCAGTATGGTACACTTGTTACAAATTGATTAAATAAATATGGATGCATTGTTATTAAATAAAGTCCATAATTAACATTAGAGTTTATTCTTAGTGTTGTACATTCTGTGGATCTTGACAAATGTTTAATGATATGTCTCCACAATTATGGTATCATGCAGAATAGTTTCATTACCATAAACATTCCCTGTACTTCATCTATTTTATCTCCCTCTTCCTCACCTTCAAATTCTGGCAACCACTGATCTTTTTACTGTGTCCATCCTTTTCCCCTTCCAAAAACATGGTATGTTTGGAATTATAAGAGTACATAGCCTTGTCAGGTTGACTTCTCTGATTTAGCAATATGTGAATGTACTAGTTTATTATCTCACCTATTGATATGGAAAGGCATTTTGATTGCCTTAAAGTTTTGGCATTTATAAATAAAGACTCTTTAAAGATCTGTGTGCAGGTTTGTGAATGAATATAAGTTTTCAACTCATTTGGGTAAATAAATACTAAGTGCAATTGCTAAATCATGTGGTAAGAATGTGTTTAATTTTATAAAAAATTGCCAAACTGTTACCCAAGGTGACTGTACCCTTTTATATCATCACCAACAGTGAATGGAAGTTTCTGTTGTTCCATGTTCTCACAAATATTTGGATTTTCAGTGTTATAAATTTTAGCCACTCTAATAGCTGTGTAGTAGTACCTCGTTGGTGTTTTACTTTGCAATTCTCTGGTGACATATGATGTTGAGTATCTTTTCATATGCTTATTTTCCATCTGTATATCTTCTTTTTAATTTTTATTTTAAAATTTAATCTATTTTATTTTTAATTGCCAAATAATAAAAATAGTGCTTTATATTTTTATGGACCACAATGTGATGTTTTAATATATATTCACATTGTGGAATGATTAAGTCAGGCTAATTAACAAATCCATTACCTCATATACTTGCCATTTTTTTGTGACAGAAACGCTTAAAAGTTCTTTTAGCAATTTTTAAATATACAATGCCTTTTTACAGCATTCACCATTCTGTGCAATAGATCCCTAAAGCTTATTCCTCTTGTCTAACTGAACTTCGTACCTTTGATCAACATCTCTCCTTTGCCCATCTATCCCCCTTCTGTAGCTTCTGGTAACCACAATTCTACTCTCTGCTTCCATGAGTCAAAGTTTCTTAGATTCCACACTTAAGGGAGGTTTTGTGGTATTTGTCATTCTGTGCCTAGTTTATTTAAGGTAACATGATGTTCTCCATATTCATCCATGATGCCAAAAACGCCAGGATTTCCTTCTTTTTTGAAGGCTGTATAACATTTCATTATGTACCCTATATTCTTTATCCATTCATCTGATGATGGACACATAGGCTGATTCCATATCTTGGCTATTGTAAATAGTGATGCATGGAATATGGAGGTGCAGATATCTGTTCAACATACTGATTTCTTTTCCTTTGATATGTACTAAGAAGTGAGATTGCTGGATCATATAGTAGTTCTATTTTTAAATTTTTGAATAACATCTGTATGTTTTTCATAATGGCTATACTAGTTTACATTCCCACCAACAATATTCTACTGTTCCCTTTTCTCTACACCCTCATCAAGACTTGTTATCTTTTGTCCTTTTGGTAATAGCCATTCTAACAGGTATGAGGTGATTACTATTGTAGTATCAATTTGCATTTTCCTAATGATTACAGATGATGACCAGGTTTTCAAATGTTAGTTGGCAATGTGTATGCCTTCTTTAGAGAAATGCTTATTTTGGTTCTTTGTTTATTTAATTTTTTATTTCAAAATATTAAGGGATATATTGAAATAAACTCCTTTTTATTTTTCTATTTCTTTTTTTCCTTTTATTAAGTCTTTTATACATAGATCATGAATACATTTATGCCTTTGTGGGATTGAAATAAACTATTGAGTTCAGGTGTCTTTTTGAAAAAATTACTTCATTTTGGGTAGCTACCCAAACCCAGTAATGGGATTGCTGGATGGAATGGTAGGTCTATTTTTCATTCTTTGAGAAATGGCTATATTTTTTTCTATAGAGGTTATACTAATTTGCAGTTCTACCAACAATGTATAACTATTCCTATCTCTGTGCTTCTATGCCAGTGTCTGTTGTTTTTGGACTTTTTTTTTTTTTTTTTGAGTCAGGCTCTCACTATGTCACCCTCAGTAGAGTGCTATAGTATCACAGCTCACAGCAACCTCAAACTCTTGGGCTTACGAGATTCTCTTCCCTCAGCCTCCCAAGTAGCTGGGACTATAGGTGCCCCTCACAATGCCCAGCTATTTTTTGGTTGTAGTTGTCATTGTTTGGCAGACCCTGGCTGGATTCAAACCTGCCAGCTCCAGTCTATGTGGCTGGTGACCTACCTGCTGAGCTACAGGCACTGAGCGATGTTTTTGGACTTTTTAATAAAAGGAGGAAGGTGATATCTTATTGAGATTTTGATTTGCATTTCCCTGATGATTAGTGAGTGACATTAAGCATTTTTTCATGTGTTTCTTGGCCATTTATATTTGTATTATTTGTTTTCTTATATATTTTGAGTATTAGTCATTCATCAGCTATGTGGCTTGAAAATATTTTCTCCCAATTCATGAGTTGCCTCTTCACTCTACTGACTGTTTCCTTTGTTTCGCAGAAGCTTTTTAGTTAATTAATTTGTTTGTTTAATTTTGAGTTTGTTTCTTTCACTGTATATCTTCTTAAGTGAGGTATTTGCTCAGATCTTTTGCCCTTTTAAAAATTTCATTGATTGTCTACTTATTGCTGAGTTTTAAGATGTCTTTGTATATTTAGGATACCGATACTTTACTCGATATTTGTTTTGCGAATATTCTTCCCCAGTCTCTGGCTTGTATTTTCTTTTTAATTTTTTTTGTAGAGACAGAGTCTCACTTTACCGCCTTCAGTAGCGTGCCATGATGTCACAGGACTCACAGCAACCTCAAGCTCTTGGGCTTCAGCGATTCTCCTGCCTCAGCCCCCCGAGCAGCTGGGACTACAGGCGCCCGCCACAACACCCGGCTATTTTTTGGTTGCAGTTCAGCCAGGGCTGGGTTTGAACCCACCACCCTTGGTATACAGGGCCGGCGCCCTACTCACTGAGCCACAGGCGCCACCCTCTGGCTTGTATTTTCATTCTCTTAATGGCATCTTTCACATAGCAGAAGTTTTAAATTGTGATGAGTTCCAGCTTATCCATATTTTCTTTCATTGATCATATTTGTGCTACTTTATCTAAAAAGTTATCATTATTCCCAAGGCCATCTAAATATTTTCCTTTGTTACACCCTAGGAGTTTTATAGTTTTGCATTTTACATTTAGGTCTGTAATCCATTTTGAGTTAATTTTGATGAAACATGTAAGATCTCTGTCTAGATTCTTTCTTTTTGTATGTTTTTGTCCAGTTATTCCAGCATCATTTGTAATACCAGCTATCTTTTCTCCATTGAATTGCCATTGCTCCTTTGCAAATGATTAGTTATATATTATATTTATGTGAGGTTTCTTTATTCTATTCCATTGATTCATTTTTAATTTCTTTGACAATATCACATGGTTTTTGTTACTGTGGCTTTTTATTAAGTTTTGAAGTTGGGTAATGTCAGTCCTTTGACTTTTTCTCCTTCAATATCGCCTTGAATATTATGGGTCATTTGTCTTTCCATATAAATTTAGAATCAATTTGTTGATACATAAAGTAACTTCTGGGATTTTGATTGAGATGGCAGTGAATCTCGAGATTAAGTTGGAAAGAATTGAAATCTTAGCAATATTGAGATATCCTACCCATGTACATAGAATATGTCTATTTATTTAGATTTCCTTGACAACTTCCTTAAGTTAATCTAATTTTCATAGACCAGACAGGCACCACATTTATTATCAGTACAGTAGGCCTAGTTCCTTAGCCTGTGTTTTAAATTTTAGGTTAATATGAGGGTACATACTATTGGGTTACATTATTTGTGTTTGTAAGTCCAAATTCCAAGTTGTAGTTGAGTCCTTCACCCAGAAAGTGTGCCATATACCCCTACATTGTACCTCATAGGTAGGTAATTATCGGGTCCCCGCTTCTTTAATTGTGTTTTTCTCTCATGTGGGCCTGTTGTTGTTCATCTACTATTTTCAGATTAGTACTGAGTACATGGGTTTCTTATTTTTTCATTCTTGAGATACTTTACTTAGGAGAATGTTCTCCAAATCCACCCAGGGACATACAAAAGATGTAAAGTCTCAATCTTTTTATGCTCGAATAGTATTCCATTGTATACATATATCACAGTTTATCGATCCATTCATGGGTTGATGGGCACTTGTGTTGTTTCCACATCTTTGCAATTGTGAATTAAGGTTCTATAAACATTTGAGTACAAATGTCCTCATGGTAAATGCATTTTTTTTCTTCTGGGTAGATACCTCATAATGGGAATGTGGGACCAAATGGGAGGTCTACTTTTAGTTCTTTGAGGATCATCCCTACTTCTTTCCAAAAAGGCTGCACTAATTTGTTATCCCACCAGCAAAGCAAAGTATACCTCTCTCTCTACACCCATGCCAACATCTGCAGTTTTTAGATCTTGTGATATGGGCTCTTCTCACTGGTGTTAGGTGATATCTCAAGGTGCTCTTGATTTGCCTTTCTGATGATTAGGAACAAAGATCACTTGTTTCATTTGTTTGTCATCCATTCCTTTGTCTTCTATGGGATTGCTGGATAATATGCTAGGTCAACTTTTAGCTCTTTGAGGACTCTCCATACTGTTTTCCATGGCGATTTTACTAGCTTGCAGTCCCACCAACAATGTATAAATATTCCTTTTTCTCAGCATTCATGCCCACATCTGTTGCTTTTGACTTTTAAATAATGGCCACTCTGACATGGTGAGGTGTATCTCATAGTGGTTTTAATTTGCACTTTCTTAATGATTAATGCATGTTGGGCATTTTTTAAAATTTCACATTCAATATGATGTTGGCTGTGGGTTTGACATATATTGTTTTGATAATTTTAAGGTATATTTCTTTTTTCCTTAGTTGTTGAGGGTGTTTATCACTGAAAGTTGCTAGATTTTATAGAAAGCTTTTCCTGAATCTATTGGGATGGTCATATGGTCTTTGCTTTTGCTTCTGTTTATGTGCTGAATCACATTTATTTATAAATGTTTAACCACTCTTGCATTCCTGGGATGAAATCAACTTGATCATGTTGAGTTATTTTTTTGATGTGCTTTTGAATTCAGTTTGCTAGTATTTTGTTGAGGATTTTTGTATCCATATTCACAAGGGATATTGGTCTGTTGTTTTCTTTTCTTGTTGTGTCTTTTCCTGGCTTTGGTATCAAAGTGATACTGGTTTGGTAGAATGAGTTAGGGAAGATTCCTTCCTGATTGATATTATGAACTAATTTCTGTATGTTGTTTCTTTTCTTTTGCTTAATTAGTGTTTAATTTAGATTTTTTTTTAGATTATTGATTTTATCTTTCTTTTCTATTGCATAGATTAAATGGTATAGATATCCTTTCAAACACTGCTTTTGCTGCATCTCACATATTTTTATAAGTTGCATGTTTATTTACATTTAATTTGAAATATTTTAGTATTTCTCTTGTGACTCTTTGACCTATTTCATTGAGAAATATGTTATTTAATCATCATGTATTTTAGAGTTTTCTAGCTATTTTTCTGTCATTTATTTCCAGTTTAATTTCATTGTGGTTGAGAACATCCATTGTAAAATTTCTGTTCTTTTATACTTGTTAAGGTATATTTTATGTCTCAAAATGGTATCTAATTTGGTGAATATTTCTTGCGAGCTTAAGAATTTGAATTTTTTTGCTCTTAGGTGAAGTTTTCTTTAGGTTTTAGTTATATCCAGTTGATTGATTGCATCATTCAGTTCAACTATGTTATTATTGACTTTCTGACTGCTGGATATGTCAACTACTGATAGACGTGTGTTGAAGTCTCCAATTATAATAGTGGATTCATTTATTTCTCCTTGAAGTTCTATCAACCTCTGCCTACATATTTTGACACTCTTTTGTTAGGTGCATATGTGTACACGTTAAGTATTCTTAGGTCTTCTTGAAAAAAATGACCATTTTATCATTATATACTGCCCTTCCCTATGTCTGATAATTTTATTGCTCTTTAATTGGATTTTTTTCTGAAATTAATTTAGCTACTCCAGCTATTTTGATTAGTATTGGCATGGTATATGCTTCTCCATCATTTCACTTTTAATCTATCTGTGGGTTTCTGTACATAACACATAGTTGGATGTTTTTGCTTGTTAATTTGCTTGTTGTTTTTTAAACAGTCTTGCTTTTCACCCCTGACAGAGTGCATGCAATGACATCATCACAGCTCACAGAAAACTTAAACCTCAAACTCCTAGGCTCAAGTCATCCTCCTGCCTCAGTCTCCCTAGTAGGTGCATCCACAGGTATGTGTCACCACCCCCAGTTAATTATTTTCTATTTTTGTGGAGAAGGGCTCTTGCTTTTGCTCAGTCTGGTCTCAAACTCCTATCCTCAAGTGTTGCTACTGCTCTGGCTTCCCAAAAGTCTAGAATTACAGGCATGAGTCAGCACACCTGGTCTGGATCTTGGTTTTTGTATCCATACTGATGTCTTTGTCTTTTAATTAGTTTATTTAGACCGTTGATGCTTAAAGTAATTATTGATATATTTCTATTGATATCTGTCATATTTGTTATTGTTTCCTGTGGGTTACTTATCTCCTTTTTAATTTTTGTCTTCCACTCTTTCTTCTGCCTTCCCTGGCCTTATTGAGCATTTTGTATGATTCTATTCTTTCTTATCACTTAGCATATGGATCATGCTAGTTTAAAAAAATATTTTAGGGGCGGTGCCTGTGGTTCAAAGGAGTAGGGTGCTGGCCCTATATGCCAGAGGTGGCAGGCTCAAACCCAGCTCCAGCTAAAAACTGCAAAAAAAAAAAAAAATTAGTAGTTTCCTTTGAGTTTGCAATATGAATTTTAAAACTGAGCTATTTTCTCTTTTAAATTACAAAATACCACTTCAGAGGCAACTCAAACACTATGCTACATGTAATAGAGTAGTTTTGATTCCTTCCTCCTATTCTTTTTTTCATTAACACTGAATTTAATTACTTTTAAAAACTTTTTTTTAATTAAGTCATTTGTACATAGATCATAAATACATTTATGCCATTATGAGATTCAATGTATTGATTATTTGTACAAATTGGAGTGCTTACATCCTACTAATCAACATAGCCTTTACCTCATTTACCCAATTACAGCATTAAGACATTTGTGTTCTACACCTGATAGATCCAACTTTTACTTGCAACATTGCCATCATTCCTTTCACATTTCATAAACAATAAATACTGAATAACTTATTGCTATAAATTATTTTGAACAAACTAATCTACTAAATAAAAGAATATTATTATTTTATCTTTTTTATTCTTTTTGTAATGCTGTTCCTTTTTTATTTTTGAGACAGAGTTTCACTATGTCACCCTTGGTAGAGTGTCGTGGCATCATAGCTCTTGGGCTCATGCAATTCTCTTGCCTCAGCCTTCCAAACTTCCTTTTTTATGTAGATCCAAGTTTTTAATCTTTATCATCTTCCTTCTTTCCAAAGGATTTAGTTTCACATTTCTTGTAATGTAGTTATACTGGAAATAAATTCCTTCAATTTTGTTTGTTTGAGAAAGACTTTATTTCCCTTAATTTTCAAGGATAATTTTTCTGGATAAAGAGTTCTAAATTGTTGATTTTTTTAACTCAACACTTTAAAAATATTTTACTGCCCTCTCTTCTGGCTTGCATGGTTTCTAAAAACAAGTCCAATGTAACTTTTATCCTTTCTCCTCTCTAGGTTAGATGGTTATTGTAGCCCCCCTCTGCCTTCTTTCAAGATTTTTTTCTTGTCTTTAATCTTCTTCATATTGAATATTATCTATCTAGATGTACATTTTCTTAGTAGTTCCATTTTTTCAATTAAATCATAGCTGTGTACATTAATGCCTAGATGTAGATTTAGAGTATTTATTATGCTTGTTCTATGAACTTCCTGGATCTTTGGTTTGGTGTTTACCATTAGTTTGGAGAAATTTTTTAATCCTTATTGTTTCAAAGAATTCTTCTGGTTCTTTCTCTCTCTTTCTTGTATTTCATTATGCATACATTACATTTTGCAGTTGTCCCATGGTACTTGGATAATTTGTTCTGTCTTAGTCATTTTTTTTCTCTTTGCATTTCTGTTTTAGAAATTTTTATCATCATTCTTCAAGCTCACCTGTTTTTCCTTGTCTATGTTTAGCCTATTAATAAGCCCATAAAAACGATATTCATTTCTGTTATAGTGTTTTTGAATTCTAACATTTCCTTATGGTTCTTTTTTAGAGTGTCTATCTCTCTTCTTAACATTACCCATATGTTATTTCATGCTGTCTCTCTTTTTTTTCATTTAAAGCCTTTAGCATATTAATCATAGTTATGGTTTTAAATTCTCATTTTGAGTATTTCAACAGCTCTGCCTCATTTGAGTAGGTTCTGCTTCATTGTCTCTCTCTTCATCTGCATATTTTGTTTTTTATAATTTTTTTGTTGAAAGTATGTCTTGTACTGTAGGTTGAATGCTGTGTAATGGAACTGAGGTAAATAAGTCTTAAGTGTGACCTTTCATATTTTTCTTGATAAAGGTTACACTATATTAATTGTTTCCTGGAGCTGTAAGTGTCAGAGGATAAAATTTCCTCTTCTGCTCTTGTTTCTGTGCTTCTTGTTATCTTTGGATTTCCCTACAAACTTTTAAAATAAGATCTGAGACATGCTGTTCTTTCAGTTATAATTCCCTGTTAATATGTAGCAACCTAATTAATGTTGCTACATATGTAATAAAATACGAATAAATGCAAAATTTTGTATAATCTTAAGATTATGTCTCTCAGTTTGTCTGAGCCACTATACCAAAAATAGCTTAGACTCAGTAATTTATAAACAACAGAAATTTATTGCTTATAGTTCTGAAGGCTGGAGAGTCCAAGATCAACTTGCTGGCAGCTTCAGTATCTGGTGAGGGTCCATTCTTCATGGGTGGTGACTTCCAGCTGTGTTTCATGTAGCAGAAGGGATATGAGCCTCTTTTATGACAGCATTACTCCCATCCATGTGCACAGAGTCTTTTTGAATTAATTATCTCCCCAAAGTCCTACCTCTTAATGTCATTATCACCTGGAGTGTTGGGCTTCAACATATGAATTTGGAGGAAACACAAACATTTACATCATAGCAGTCTCAGTTTTAGTGCACCTGTGTCACTAGTATTTGTCCTTCAAAATTAATTCTTAATTATTCCCTCCTCTCTTAGGTGAGATAAGGTGTCTAGGCTGGGCTTAGGTGGATTATTTATTTTCCTCCAGTTTGATTAACTTCTTATGAAATGCCAGTTAGTTAAGCTCAATTAAAATAGTTTTCTTTGAGGGCTGCCTTTGTTGCCAAGAACAAAATGCTCTAGGAGTATTTTTAAATGGCTACTTTCCCTTTCTCCCTGCCAGAAGCACACGTGGAATTTTCTGAGATCTTCATTGTAAGAATAACATACTTGATAGGGTTCATATCAATAGAACTCACAAAAGGATGCTTTCTCACAAAGGCTGACCCTGCAGATCTTTAACTCTCAAACTCATTCATATTGAACCTCCAGTAACACATCAATTACAGTTTAAGATTTCTATCTTAGTACTGCTTCTTGTGGAAATTTCTGATCCAGTAAGTTGTGATTCTCTCTGTCTGCCTTTGTGAATTTCCATTATCCAACACATTGATTTACCCTATGATGTCAGTTTTCTGATGAATCTAAGAAGAGTCAATTTTTAGTTTTCTCATTTGCAAGGTTCTTCCATGTCATACTAGAAGCTACAGGACATCAAATTGTGGTATAACATGAGGATTATTGTTCATCTAAGGAGTTACTACATGAGGAATAAGAAGAACAAGCTGTTAGTTTTCCTGTTTCCAGCAGAGCACTTAAGGGTGTATATGTGTGTGTGTTCATGTTCCTATCTGAAAATACCCAAAGCAAATCAAAATTTAAACCACTGGATTGGGCCGCTTATGAAATGGTGAAGTAAGGATGCCATAAAATTCACTTCTCTGTAAAAACAACAAGAATACTAGCAAAAATTGTTAAATTCAGCTTTTTCCAGACTCTGAAAATTAACCAAAGGCTTAAAAATTTCTGAGGAGCATTTATTGAAGAAAGATAGCAAAATATCAGTAAGAACAGTAAAGTTTGTGGCATTTCAACTTACCCTAGCTCAATTTCCCTCCATAATAGCTCTGAAAGCCAACAGCCTCATGATCATGGTAGGCATAAAAATCAGCAGTCTCAAAGTCATTGGAGGGATATGGCAAGGATTTGGAGCTCTCAAAGAGTCTAATACTAGGGGAAATTTCATTATTTGGCTTGTCATGCAGCTCCTTGAAATGTTCACTCACAGGTTTTTCTTTTTTTCATGTCAGATTGATACGATGATACAAATGTTTAGATTACATTGTTTTTATTTCTAAGGTAAAGTGCAAGTTGTAGTTGAGCTCTTCACCCAGGGGGCGAGCTGAAGACCCTCACGTGTGCCCATTAGGTGAGATCCCGCCAATGGCCCTCCCTTCTTCCCCTCCTTCCTCCTCTCCTCTCCCCCTTACTAGACTATATTTGTGCTTTTTCTTTCATGTAAGTGTGTAGTTGTTTATATATTGGTTTCATATTAGTATTGAGTACATTGGATACTTTCTACCTATTCTTGAAATACTTTACAAAGAAGAATGTGTTTCAACTCCATTCAGGTAAACACAAGAGATGTAAAGTCTCTATCTTTTCTTATGGCTGAATAGTACTCCATGGTAAACATATATCACAGTTTGTTAATTCATTCGGGGGTTGATGGGCACTTGGGTTGCTTCCATGTTTTGGCAATTGTGAATTGAACTTCAATAAACATTCTGGTGCAAATGTCCTTGTGGTAAAACGATTTTTTTTTTCCTTCTGTGTAGATACATAGTCACGGGATTATGGGATCAAATGGAAGGTCAACTCCACAGAGTTTTCTCTATTTGACCTGACCCAGAAACCCCTCTGTATGAACAACACATACACAGGACAATTATTGAAAACAATTGATGCCAATTACTAACATTGCCACTACTTATCCAACAGTTGAGATAAACAAGCTGATCCTTAAAAGGAAAACCTGGGGAAGAAGGTATCCAAGATCTTCAATATATTCCTGAAATTCTAGAAGGTCATGTGCAGGACTGAGTCCATTCCCAGGAAGAACTTCAGAAAGTCTTAATCTCACACCTCTGGCTGAGCTTGAAGCTCTGCACAAGTAGGAAAGTAAAGGGTAAAGAAATGTTGTAAACTTCCTACCAGAGCAGGTAACGAGTATCTCATGACACACACATCTTAGGTCAAAAACGAAAATACTTTGAAAGTAAAGAATGGATAAAGATACACCATGCAAACAATAAACAAACTAGAGCATTTATAGAAATATCAAACAAGATAGCCTTTACAACAAAACTTGTTATTAGGAATAAAAAAGGACAGTATAAGTGTCAATCCATAAAGAAGACATAGTACTTATAATAGCAAATGGAAGGTTTGCAAATTTAAAATTTGTAGACTAAACTTCACAACACACTTCCAATAGGTCACAGAGAAAATCACAACATAAATTAGAAAATACCTTGAGATGTATAAGAGTAAAAATACAACATGTCAAAATTATGGGAATAAGCTAAAGTTGTACTTAGAAATTTAAAGTTGTGAATACCTATATTTAAAAAAGAAAAATATCAAATCAATAATCTAACCTTTTACCTTAATTAAGTAGTCAAAGAAGTCCAAACTAAACTCACAGAAATAAGAAGAAAGAAAACAGTAAAGATTGGACAAAACCAAATTAAACAGATAATAGAAAAATAAGACAGCAAATTAATGAAACCAAAAGTTGATTCTTTGAAAATTTTAATAAAATTACCAAATGTTTAGTGTACAAATCATGACAAGTAGAAACTCAGATTTCTAAAATATTGAATTAGAGGGGTAGCATTACTAAACCTTACAGAAATGAACAGAAATTTATATGGACTCTATTAGATACAGAAAAGCTATTTGATAAAATTCAATGGTAAAATAAAATCGTAATATAAAGAAACTTTTGTTAACCTAATAAAGGTCATTATGAAAACCCCATAGCTAACATCATCATATTTGATGGTCAAAGAAACAAAGCTTTTTCTTTGCTTTTTTCATGTTCCTTTATATATTTATTGCTGCTTTTTTAAAATTAAATCATAGCTGTGTACATTGATATGATCATGGGGCATCATTCACTAGCTTCACAGATAGTTTGACACACTTTCATCACACTAGTTAATATAGCCTTCCTGGCATTCTCTCAGTTAAGGTGCCAAGATACTTACATTCCAGATTTACCAAGTTTCACATATACCCTTGTAAGATGCACCGCTGGTGTAATCCCACCAATCCCCTTCCCTCTACCTACCCCCCTCCCTCCCCTCCCTGTCCCCCTTCCCCCTATTCTTAGGTTGTAACTGGGTTATAGCTTTCATGTGAAAACCCTAAATTAGTTTCATAGTAGGACTGAGTCCATTGTGTACTTTTTCTTCCATTCTTTTTTTTTTTTTTTTAGACTTTAATCTTTATTTACAGGACACTGCAAGATATGAAATTCCACATAGAAATAAGAAACCCTTTCAGAGGATAGGCTCCAGACAGTATGTATGTACAGTTTGGAACTGTTCAAGTATAGTTTTGTTGTAAAAAGTGCTACAATAATAAACCACGTTTAAAAAGAGTTCGTAGTAGAGAAATAGTTAAGACAAACTTATACCAAACGCAGTACACGACAACTTTGTGCCTCAGCTATACAATCTAAAAGTTAAAAGTCCCAGGAGTCCCATCCTGAACTTGGAACGTATAGCCTTCAGAGGTAGTTTCTGGTACTACATTTTGATCCTCCTCTTCCTCTACAGAGAAATACTTCTCAATCAAGTTTAATGAAGCCTTGTACACAGACTCATTTTCATGGTTTTGTAGAGCTTCAATTTTGTCCAAACCTCCACATTCTTCAATCATTATACTAAGTTTCTCAGTTTCACCTAGTTTTTCAGCAGCCTGAAAGATATTTGAAATGGCATCCAGAATAACCAGAATAATTTTGGTATCTTTTGCAGTTAAGAGGTTCATCAATGGTTCTATTATGCCACAATGAACAAGGTATACAATCTGTTCAACTGTTCCACCACTTGTATAGTTGGTCACAGCCCATACAGCTTCCTTCTGTGTCTTAAAGTCTGCCTTAGAGAGAACCCCAACAAGTAATGGGACTAGTCCATGATTCACAACTTGCTGTATCTGGTCCTGACGGCCAGCTGTGATGTTTGACATTGTCCATGTAGCTTCCTTTTGGATGTTAGTTTTGGGGTTGGTCAGCAGGCTGGGAAAGACAGTAAGTGCTCCTGCATCAATTACAACCTGAGTCTGTTCATCTGTCCCAGTGACAATATTCCCTATGGCTCTTAGTGCAGGAGTCACAATTGGCAATTCAGTAGCTCCCAAAAGCTTCACAAGTTGGGGCACAACTCCTGTTTTCACAACCATTTCAATCCGTTCGTTTGGACCATCAGTAAGGTAAGAAATAGCCCAGCAAGTATCTGCTAATACCTCTGGATCATCATGATGCAGGAGACGCACTAAAGTAGGAAGAATCTGTTCCACAGCATCTAATGGGGGTGCAGGATTCTTGTTGCGACAAAGGTTTGAAAGTGTCCAGGTAAGATTACGTAAGTAACCACATGATAAAGATGACATATCAGGAATAGCTAGAAGAGCCAACAGTGGGTCAACTGCACCATACTTAATAACCAAGTCTCGGAAAACTGAACCATCACCTGCAATGTTTCCTAGAGCCCACACAGCTTGTTCACTGATATGAGCATGGGGAGATGCCAACAGAGAAATGAATGCTGGAATAGCACCTCCATCTACCACAGCCTTAGTCTGTTCTGATGTCCCAGAAGCAATGTTAGTTAGTGCCCATGCAGATTCAAACTGAATGGGACTACAATCAGTTCTACCCAAGAAGGACACAAATTTTGGGATCAAACCAGCTCGGATTATATTGTCGATGGGAGGCTGTTTTTCTCTAGAAAGTAGTTTCCTGGCAGCCTGAGTAGCTTGGAGCTGGTTTTCCATATTGGTGCTGTTTATACCTTTGACAATGTCATCCACAGACCAATTTACAGTACCCTGGTTGTTTCGGTTTTCCTGCAGTGGAGAAGTAGCATCATCAGGAAAAGAGCTTACATTTCTCCTTTTCAGCATCTGGTCATCTTTCTTAGCTTTCCTCAACTCCACATTAACTTCTATTCGGCGTCGCCTCATTTCTGTACTGTCTTTTCCCTTGTTCTTGAACCTGTTAAGTCGGGCAGCTGGTGAATTAGCATTCTCATTGGTGGACATGGTTATGAGACAAAGGGAGATAGCTGCACAGCTAGCTCAGGCTTCCACAGGAAGTGGTGCAGGACTCAGAAGATCTGGGTCGGCTGCCCTGGAAACGTCCACTGCAGCTCAGGCAGAACACGGTGTCTTTTTTCTTCCATTCTTGAGATACTTTACTAAGAAGAATATGTTCCAGCTCCATCCATGTAAACATGAAAGAGGTAAAGTTTCCATCTTTCTTTAAGGCTGCATAATATTCCATGGTGTACATATACCACAATTTATTAATCCATTCATGGATCGATGGGCACTTGGGCTTTTTCCATGACTTAGCAATTATGAATTGGGCTGCAATAAACATTCTGGTACAAATATCTTTGTTATGATGTGCTTTTTGGTCTTCTGGGTATATGCCCAGTAGAGGGATTACAGGATTGAATGGCAGATCTATTTTTAGATCTCTAAGTGTTCTCCATATCTCTTTCCAAAAGGAATGTATTAATTTGCATTCCCACCAGCAGTGCAGAAGTGTTCCCTTTTCTCTACATCCACGCCAACATCTCTGGTCTTGGGATTTTGTGATATAGGCTAGTCTCACTGGAGTTAGATGATATCTCAAAGTAGTTTTGATTTGCATTTCTCTGATGATTAAAGATGATGAGCATTTCTTTATATGTCTGAAGGCCGCGTGCCTGTCTTCTTCAGAGAAGTTTCTCTTCAAATCCCTTGCCCAGCCTGCGATGGGATCCCTTGTTCTATTCTTGCTAATGCGTTTGAGTTCTCTGTGGATTCTGGTTATTAATCCTTTGTCGGAGACATAACCTGCAAATATCTTCTCCCATTCTGAGGGCTGTTTGCTTGCTTTACTTACTGTGTTCTTGGCTGTGCAGAAGCTTTTTAGTTTGATCAAGTCCCAGTAGTGTATTTTTGAAGCTCCTTCAATTGCCTGGTGGGTCCTCCTCATAAAATACTCACCCAGACTGATTTCTTCAAGGGTTGTCCCTGAACTCTCCTCTAGTACTTTTATAGTTTCGTGTCTTAATTTTAAATCTTTTATCCAGTGAGAGTCTATCTTAGTTAATGGTGAAAGGTGTGGGTCCAGTTTCAGTCTTCTAAGGTTGCCAGCCAGTTCACCCAGCACCATTTGTTAAATAGGGAATGTTTTCCCCACTGAATGTTTTTAATTGGCTTGTCAAAGATTAAATAACGGTAAGTAGCTGGATTCATCTCTTGGTTCTCTATTCTGTTCCAGACATCTACTTCTCTGTTTTTGTGCCAATACCATGCTGTTTTGATCACTATCGATTTGTAGTATAGAAACAAAGCTTTTTCCATGAGATCAGGAACAAGAATGTTCCCTCACTAATTCTATACAACATTATAGTCAAGATTTTAGCCAAGAAATTTAGAAAAGACAATTAAATGAAAAGCATCCAGATTGGAAAAGAAGAAGCAAAACTACCTTTATTCACAGATGATATGATTTTTTTATAGCAAATACTAATGAAGATACACACACGCACAAACAATTAGAACTAATAAACAAGATCAGGAAGGTACAGTTATCAAGACCAATATACAAACTTGGTTTTATTTTACACTAGCAATAAAAGTGGAAAAGTAAAATAAGAATACCTGCATTTTTCACAGTATCAAAAAGAATAAAAAGAGGGTGGTACCTGTGGCTCAAGGAGTAGGGC
This sequence comes from Nycticebus coucang, assembly GCF_027406575.1. Taxonomy (NCBI): domain Eukaryota; kingdom Metazoa; phylum Chordata; class Mammalia; order Primates; family Lorisidae; genus Nycticebus; species Nycticebus coucang. The sequence goes on along the minus strand of NC_069804.1, from coordinate 158,844,550 downwards.
ACCGGTCTCATATGCTGGAGGTGGCGGGTTCAAACCCAGCCCCGGCCAAAAAAAAAAAAAAGAATAAAAAGCTTAAGAATAATTTATAAAATAATGTGCAGAACTAGTTAATATAAAGCTATGAAATTGCATCAAGTTTAAACTTAAATAAATGATTTAATGAATTACAATATTTAATATTAAAATACTACTTCACAAACTGATCTATAGATTTAGCACAGTCCTCATCAAATCCCACCTGCTTGTTTTGCAGAAACTGAGAAGCTAATTGGAAAATTCATATGGAAGTACAAGTACTCACAACAATCAAAACAACCTATAAAAGAAGAACAAAGTTGGAAGCTCACATTTCTTGATTTCAAAACTTACTATATACAATAAAACTTATTCCAAAGCTACGGTATGGTACTAGCATAAGGATAGACATAGAGATCAATGATATGGAATAGAAGGTCCAGAAATAAAGCCATACTTTTATGATAAATTTATTTTTCTATAAGAGTGTGAAGAGATTCAATGGGAAAGCAGCAGTCCTTCCATAAATAGTGCTGGAACCACTGGATATCCCCTGGGCAAAAGAATAATGTTGTACTGTTACCTCACACCATCTACAATAATTAATTGGATCAATGGACTTACTATGAGAGCTAAAGTTATAAAACTCTTCGTTAGAAACTAGGTGAGCCTTGGGTTAGGCAATTGTTTGTTAGTTGTGACACCAAAAGCACATGCAACAAAAGTAATAACAACAAAAAATGGTAAATTCTATTTGTTTTCAAAATTGAAAATGTTTATGCTTAAAATAATATTATTAAGAAAGTGAAAAGATAACAGACAGAGTGGATTACATTACAACAAATTATATATATGATAAGGGCCTCATACTCACAGTGAACTACATATGAAGAACTTTTACAATTCAGTAACAAAAATATAAATAACCCAATTAAAAATAGGCCAAAGCTTTGAGTAGAAGCTGTTTCTGAAGAGGATATACAAATGGCCGATAAACACATGGAAACATCTATGGCTACTAAGAAATTGAAATCAAAACCACAGCGAGATATCACTTCATACCCACTAGAACATCTGGAATACAATGATGGACAATAACATGTATTGGCAAGAATGGAGAAATTGGAACCCAAATATAGTACATTTCTGCTGGAAATATGAAACATTGTATTCCTTTTTGAAAATAGTTTGACAGTTCCACAGAAAGTTAAACATAGGCTTGGCGCCCGTAGCTCAGTGGTTAGGGTGCCGGCCACATACACTGGGGCTGACATTTTCAAACCCGGCAGGGGCCTGCTAAACAACAACAATAACAACTACAACAAAAAAATAGCCAGGCATTATGGAGGATGCCTATAGTCCCAGCTACTTGGGAGACTGAGGCAAGAGAATCGCTTAAGCCCAAGAGTTTGAGGTTGCTGAGAGCTGTGACACCATGGCACTCTACCCAACGGTGAAATAGTCACCATATGACTCAGCAATTCCACTTCTAGGTATATACATAAAATAATTGAAAACATATATTCACACAAAAATTTGTGCATGAATATTCACAATATTCACATATTGTTAATCAGAATAATCCCTAAGTGGTGAAAACCAAAATATTCATCATCTGCTCAACGGATGAACAAAATTTGGTATATCCATATAATGGAAGATTTTCAACCATAAAAATGAATGAATAGCTGATATATACAACATAGATGGACTTTGAAAACACTGTATACTGGGTGAAAGAAACCAGTCACAAAAAGCTAGATATCATATAATTCCATTTATATGAAATGTTCAGGTTAGCTAATCAATAGAGATAGAAAGTTTACTAGTGGCCGGGAGGATGGGAGAAAGGGGAGAGTGAAGAGTGACTGCTGATGTATCTGGGGTTGTGCTTGGGGGTGATGAAAATGTTCTAAAATTAGATAGTGGTGATGATTATGCAACATTATGAATATATTTCAAATCATTAAATAGGACAGTTTAAAATTTTTATTATTAAGACAATCTCATTGAGTCACATCATAGGACTTAGGAACTCATCAGTTCATTTGCTAATATTTTGGAGAATACGCAGTAGGTGGCCATCCACTCAAAAAATGATTAAGTACTCTAAATAGTTTTCATGACATAATATCTACTTCAAAGTTAGTTGAGGAATTAGTAAAACTTAAGAAGTGGTCCTTAATTGTCAGCCTAAAAAATCTTTGGTCATCAGAGAGCATAGTCTTAATTTTGCTGCTTATATTTTATCTAAAGCTGAGTTGTGAGGAAAAATTGGTATGCATAATAGCTTAAATAAAATATATTACATTCGCTTCTCTAGATTTGTATTTTAGTCATCAAATTAAATCATCAGAGGGATGTATGTTTAGACTACATTATTTTGTCTTTTACTAGAATTACTTTAATGAAATTACCCTTTGACACAATGCTATCAGCCTGCATTGAAGCATATCATTATCATTAAAAAGAGTCCTAAGAAACCAGCTACATATTGTACTTTACTGTGAGGATGCTTTTGAGGACATTGTTCTCTATAATACATTTTCCAGTTTTATAAAGACCCACAGCACAAATTTCTCTCTGGATTTAATACCAGGAAAACAGTTTCTCATAAAAATTTTGTTTCATAATACCCTTGTGAACACTCTGATTCTTTTCACTGATTCTATTTGCCCCTTGCTTTTGCTATTGTGTAGGTCCGAGGCAAATTCATGGGTCATTTTTTACCACCAGACAGATTGTTATATACACTTTGCACATTAACCTTACTCATGGCTTTATTCGTGTCTTGTACTATGGTTAGCTCTATAAGCCGCCTCAAATAATTTTTCCATTGATTATAATTATACGTAAATAGACTTATTTAGATCAAGAAAATAGGTGGAAAAAAAGATCCTCGCCACAGCATCAGAGAGATTCATTATGCCAACTACAAACTTACTTTAACTCTACAGAAACCATTTCACAAATTCATACTGTTGCCCAAAAGGGGTAAAAATAAGAGTCTATGACTGGCTCAGTGCAAATAACTACATGACAGGAGTTATGACTCACATACACATCCTACAGTCATCATTCTCATATTATACCTTATTAATCACTGATGGGAAGCTGGGCTTTTATGAACTGAAAATTAATTTATGCTACCTCAGGTATGATTTCCATCAGTATTATAAGCTTGAAATATAACAGCAACTTAAATTGCCAGAGGTGTCAAACAGTGTGGAGATTTTAGAACATTTATCAACTCATTTCTGCAACATTAATATTTTTGTTTAGAATATCCAGTTAAATAGAAAATTGGAAGTATAATTGTTTGCTTCAATTATTTGGATCATTATACTGAAAGTCGCTGAAAGAGTTTTTGTCCCTTCAAGACATTAAAAGAATAGGACATATGCCCAGTAAGTTGTTTGATACTTCTGAGAATAGAAGCATTGACTGATTGATTGATTGAATTTTCTACTTTTTGCAAAATTGTTTGTTGTCATGGCAACGTAAGCTTTGTCTCTTGCTTAAGACAGAAGCAGATCATGACATTTTTATTACATGTCTTCAAGAATGACAGCCAAGACAAATTCTTCCTTGACATGGAAAAGTGTAGTAATGTGTCCAGATGCCTGAAGTTCTGTTACTTGCATTGTTGGTGAATTAGGTGGTCAAATAACTGTGATCCTTTCCCATGTGAATATTCTAGGAAGAAAACTTTTTCCCCGAGTGTTCTTTAGAATAATTGTGTTATCATTTTTCATTGTGTAAAAATATTATCAAAGTTACATATTTCATTAATAATTTATCTACACTATTTTAATGACTTTAGAGTATACGCTCCATAAATAAATCATTGTTGATGAACCTCCCAAATAGATATATAAAAAAAGATGGCCACAAATTCTTCATTTTACTCAGCTCCACAGAATACACAATACCTGGATCAAAATAGAAAAATCTCAAACATCTAGATATGTGGTATATTATTTTCACATCTTTTATTAATTGGAAACTTTTGAATGATGGATCAAATTTTGCATCAAAATAGTTTTCATTGTGTAAGTATTGTCTGTACAATGACTTATTCCTTTTATAGTCCATGCCTGACCTACAAAAAGAATGAGAATACAGTACTACCTTTTGTGACTAGTGAGCCCTACCTGAATAGTTTTAACAAGATGGCACTGAGCTGGTACATTTGATTCGTGAGAGTGGAGAGGAATGGCTAGAAAGCTAGTTGTTTAGTGGAAATCCCAAGTTTTGCACCCAAACCTGTCTTCTGTATCTCAATAAGTGAAACTCATAAAATCAGTTGTTCAAGCCAGAAAACTGAATCTTCCTTTAACCTCTTTTCCTTTTACCTTTTCTTTGAAATTCATCAGAAAATACTGTACAACATTTGTCTTGAATAGACATGTCTCTCCATTTTCCTCTCTTACTGTCTCTCTCACAATATGGTATATATTCCAACCCTTACAGCTGGAAATTTTCCTTCCCTTCTCTTTGAATCTATTCTCCACTCCATAACAATAAGAATCTTTAAAAAAACCATAAATCAGGATACATCATTGCTGTTCTTATCATAACTTTGGAGTCTCACTACTCTATAGAAGAAGTACTAAAATGAAAACACAGAAGGAGTATAAGTGGTGGGAAAGGGGCTGTCCTTACTCATCTATTCTGGATATCCATCTTGGGTGGTGATATGATTGTTTATGACACCAGATGGTGTCACTCAGTGAGTCATCCTCAAAATGTTGATCTTGAGTTTACAAGGATAAGATTGCACTGAGCTATTGACACAATCTCACTGGCTTTCTCTTTGGAACAAAAAAGAAAGAGGAAGAGGGCCTGGTCCTAGGGCTAAGACTATGAAACCAGCACAGTGGCCAGAACAAAGTCTAGTGGATCATGCAGGGAAGCAAATTGCCACCCCAGACAAATTTGCTTAACAGCCAAGCGGACTGTGAGATCTGCCCATAGCCAAGGAGCTCAGAATCAGTGTAGGTGGAGCTAAAGGTGTCTTCCTTTCCCTGTGGCAGCAGACAAGCTGGGAAAGGTTTGTGGCTCAGCAGATCCAAACTGTGAGGTTTCACGGGGGCTGGGAGAGCTGAACCTCTCCAGGAGTACAACAGCCTAAATTGTCTGTAGCAGTGTGGCGAAGTGAGCTCTGGCCATTAGCAAAATGGGTGGGCTCTGACTGAACTGTTGCCTTTCTTGTCTGAAAAGTGTCTTCTTCCTGCTACTAGCATGCAGTGACAGTGGCTCAGCATTGCTAATTACCTCTGCCCTGGATGACCCTGGATCTCAAGGGGTGAGGACTCAGGCACCAGACTCCCACCCACTCCAACCCCCAGGTCAGAGAAGATCATTTACTGGCATTATTCAAAAGAAGATGTGTCCATTTTAATAGGGTGTTCTCATCTCTAGGTGAGTGTGGAAACACTGTGACAGGAAGAAAAATAATTGCGTTTTCTCCCCAAAGCCGCCAGAAATGATTTCTACTTTAATGGTGAAAACAGGACTCTTTGCATCTCTGGACATTTTACATTGCAGGCTGTAATGAGCAAGAAAATGTCTGTCTTTTAATAGCTAATCCTCTGATGCTTCATGTCTGGGAAGGCAACTTGATGTGCCAAATTACCATCGTTGAAAAGAGAGACTGAGCCTGGAGCAGCATCTTTGCCTTGTCCACTGTGTCACTTAGCTCTTGTTAGCATAGCAAGAAAATTGGCGCTTGTTTACAACAGGGCCTTTTCTTTCTTTCTTTCTTTCTTTTTTTTTTTTTTTTGCCAGAGCATCTATCACCAGGCACGGCCCCACTAAGATGTTGGAAGAGAGGAAAGACATCTTCTCCCATCCTTTCACAGCGGTACCAGACTCCTTTAACTGAACTCACTGATGTGATCTCCACTAACCCCTCTTCTGTTTTCACCTTACTCCTTCCTATCCCAAGGAATCCTCAAGAGTCTTGGGGAGCTGCATGAGTCTTTGTACTATAGTGAGTGTGGTCTAGAAGTTTTCTCTCAAGAGCAGGGTTTTGCTAGGGAGAGATCTGGAGGCTGAGTGAGCAGGGAGTGATGTCAATGGTAAATGGGTACTGAGCTGAACATAACTCAGACCACCTACCCAGAGCCATAATGTTTCCTGGACCAACACTGTCCCCTTCTTCAATTCCTTATCTCTTATGGACCTTATTTTCATCTTGAGAGTGGGATATTTGTTTGCAAATGTGTTAAATAATGTTAAGGTGCTCTTTAAGCTAAAATATCTGTTTCCTTCTGTATTATATGGGTGGAAGCTGCCTTTAATCTTCTTTTTGTTTCACATTCCATATATGGGAAGATGTATCCACATTTATAATGAACCTTCTATGATATTTTTGATGTCTCTTCATATGGGATGTCTTATTTCACATGAGCTTTACCATGTCCTGCCTTCAGATATTTAACACCTTTAACAAATTTAAATTTATACATGTGACCATATTTCTCAAACTTTTCAGTGAAAACATATTTTATTATAATTTATTATTTTTCCACAAAGCATTCTTTTGAGATACATTCCACAAAATGTTCATTTGTTTTAGTAGGGTTGTGAGATACTGTCATCATATGGATACAATTATATGTTGTAATACCACAATCATTTTGATGTATTGTTTACATTGTGACTTGAGCATGTATGGGATTTTTGGTTATACATAAGCTGGCTAAATTCTCTAGAATAACCCTGCCTTTTACTCTGAACATGCATTTCTGAAATGATTACCTATAAAAAGATACAGTTTTGTGGATTACTTAGACGTTCTTGCATAAGTGAATTTTACAACTCAGTGAATTTATGAATGCTCGCTAGGAAGATATGGATCAAGTTATCCTGGATTTAGGTTTTAAATTTCTATTCTCTGAGTGTTTAATAAAACTCTGCTTCACTAAGTAGAAAACAGAAAAAAAGTTCTTGCCTAAATACATTCAGAGCTTTGAACTAATGCTATTTTTGTAGACCTTTCCTTTCTTGCATGGTAACAAGGAAGCAATGTAAAGCTAAGGCAGCTGCCTGATAGTATTATTTCTTCCAATAAAGTTTGACATCTTGTTTAATTTTCTGCATGCCTCCCTAAGGAATATTAAAAATAATATACTAAGCAATGTTCAAGGAACACATTTTTCTCCAAGAGAAGAGAACTCATGTTAAGGTCTTAATTCTGATTCAAGTGCTATGGTCACCTTAGGAGCTAGGATAACCTCAACTCCAAATTTTTCCAGTAAGATTTTTTTTTTCAGCTTGCTCTTATTAACATTATGAACTAAAATTAAACACTAATGTTAGGCAATATATTTATCAAGAAATTCAATAAAACAAAACAGATTCTTAGAATGTTGAGGTCTTAAGTAACCTTTGAAGGCATGTGGTTTAATCTTTTTATTGTGCAAATGGCAAATCTTGAAAACAAAGAGGTGAAAATATCTGTGGAGACAGTGGCAGAGTCCAGACCATTGCTCCCTGACAAGGAGTTATTGGCCTTGTGTACATACTTACTGATTCAGCTCATGCCACTAAGTTCTATTATGGTTTTCATGGCTAAGTCTATTAGAATGTGTTTTCAACCCTAAGCCACATTCCTCTTCCACACTGTAGTCATATACTGCTAAACAATGTGCTTTGATATCTAGTTGACTTCACTATGAGGCAAAATTTTAAAAGGGGGGTGGATTTTGCATTTTATAATCAGTTCTAAAGACAGGTGTTTCATTTAGCTGTGTAGTAATTGACACATAATAGGATTCCAAAATGTAATTTACTATAAATTTTAATCTTCATCTAATAATTTTTCATGGACCTTATTTTTGAAACATAGGAATTCTATAAAAATAACTTGCTAAATCATGATTTTAAAAAATTAGTGTGGCTAGAATCAGAACCCTTTGACATATAACCAGCTCATGCTGGTCACCTTTGATTTCTGCCCCTTATGGCAGCCTTTATATCAGTGGTTCCCGGCCTCACCCATCAAAATTACTTGTGTAATTATTTATTGTTTGTGGCTTCTGTTGGCTTTATTTGATTAGGTATTAGAGAAGAGCAATGAGCTCTGAAAAGACTTGGCCAGTTTATAAACAGAATATAAAGGGAATGGGGAGAATCCATAAATTCTAGGATTGACGGTTTCAGTTAATAAAATGTATAATCAAAAAAAAATTTGAGTGTACAGAAGCCACTATCAAAGGCCACACCAGGGCTAAATCCAGCACATTTATGTTAAAAACTCAGTATCTGTTAAAGCAGGTGCCCCATAGCCCTTTTATTTGAATAAAATGGCTCGGGAAGGAACAAAACAAAGTAAAACTAGGAGTGTGGCTCCCCCACAGAAACTTGTGCACCTCAAGGAACCTATAATTAAATCTGGAGTAGTCACATTTCTTTTTTTTTTAATTTCTTACTTTTTTCATTGTTTGGGATGCATCAAGGTTACAAAGAATCAGGTTACACTGATTACGGTTGTTGGGTAAAGTCCATCTTATAATCGTGTCCCATCCCCAAGAGGTGTGCCATACACCTTGACCCACTAGTCCCCTCCCTCTTCCTCTCTCCCCAATCCTTCATTCCCCTACCTGCCCCCACTTTGTTAGCTCATCTACTGCCTTCAAATTAGAATTGAGTACATTGGATTCTTGCTTCTCCATTCTTGTGATGCTTTACTGAGAAGAATGTGTTCCACCTCTATCCAAGTTAATACAAAAGATGTGAAGTTTCTATCCTTTTTAGTGACTGAATAGTATTACAGTCTAGTACAAATGTCCTTATAATAAAAGAATTTTTTTTCTTCTGGTTAGATGCCTAGTAATGGGATTGCAGGATCAAATGGGAGGTCTAATTTGGGTTCTTTGAAGATTCTCCATGCTTTCTTCCGAAAAGGTTGTATCAGTTTGAGTTCTCCATCAATTATGAAGCTCAGTTTAGCAGGATACAGTTCTGTGCTGAAAATTGTTTTGTTTAAGAATGTTGAAGGTGGATGACCATGCTCTTCTGGCTTGGGATATTTCCATTGAAAAGTCTGCTGTTATCCTAATGTCTCTGCCTCTGTAGGTCAGTTGGCACTTACTCCTGGCTGCTTGCAGAATTTTTTTCTTCCATCTTGACTTTGAAAATGTTCATGACAATGTATCTTGGAGAGGCTATGTTTGAGTTGAGATGACCCAAGGTTCAATATCCATCTGAAAGGAGTATGTCAGGGTCTTTAGTAAAACTTGGTAAGTTTTCATTTATGATAGTTACCAGTAGGGCTTCCATTCCTTTGGGACAATCTTCTTCCCCTTCAGGAATCCTTATTGTTCATATGTTTGAATGCTTCATGGGGTCTCATAGTTCTCTAAGTGCCTGTTCTTCTTTCTCTCTCTTCTTTTCTACCTCTTTCACTACCTGGGTTAACTCAAAAACTTTGTCCTCTAGCACTGAGGTTCTTTCTTCTCCGTGGTCTAACCTATTTTTATACTTTCTACTGCATCTTTACATTCCCTGATTGTGTCCTTCATTTCCTTAAGCTCCGCCATATCCTTTCTATATTCTACATATCTCTTTCTGATTTTTGGTTCTGTCTTTCCATTTTCTCGTCCATTCCTTTTATTGTAGTTATCATCCATGTTTTAAATTCCCTTTTCTGTCAAGTCCATTAATTCTTTATAAGTGAAGTTTTCTATAGTAGCTGCCTCCCTCATGGTCCCTTGGGGCAATTTCTCTGTTTTGGTTTTTCATGTTGCCTAGATTTTTCTGTTGGTTTATCCTCATGTGTTCTTTCTTCTTGTTCACCTCCTTGTCTGCCTCTTTCTTTCTCACTGCCTCTTTTGCTTCAAATTACCTTGTCTCAGAGCTTAGGTCTTGAAGTGGCCTCAGCCTGAGCAAAGCCAAACTCTTCTTTGTGGCCAAATAAACGGAAGTCCTTGCTCTTGATGACAATATGTTGCAATATGTTACCAGGACACAAGGTGGCACTGTGGTTATTTTAGGAGACAGAGCACAGCCAGCAACCTCTATGGTCTTTATTCCAAACTTAGCTGTGTTCAGTTCAGTGATCACCTGATTGTTTCCTCAGCATTCAGGCGCTGCTGGGTTTGGTATCTTGAACTTCACAAGCATCCTTCAGGGGCACATCTTATAGTGCCCCCTGATCCCAGTTCCCATGGGGTATGGGAGTCCCGCAGCCTGTCCCAACAGTGGAGTTCTGATCCAGCAGGCAGAATTAAGATGGCCATGCTTTAGGCACCTGCTCAGACCTTCTCAAGACCTTCCCAAAATGGCAGCCCCCTGGATGCTGAGACCTTTTCAGTATGCTGCTTCACCAGCCACCAAACCTATGGCAAGTCCGCTCCAACCAGTATTCAAATCTAGTTGCTTTATACTGTTCATGTACCCCCATTCTTCCAAGCTTTCCACTCAATGCACTGCTTTCTCCAACAACTGAAAACTCTGGAAAGGTTTCCTCCTGTCCCAGGCCTCTGTGGGGGGCCGGCCAATACCAGCCAGTTGCAATCACTTGCCTAATTCATCAGATTTCCACTGCTCCAATCATATGCTGTATTCAGCTAACCCCATCTTTGTTGTGCTCCCTGAGCTACAACTCTGGTTAAGGTTCCCACGCCAGATATGCTTGGGTTCTCTTTTTCCCCCTGGTCATTCTAGGAGAGCTCAGCTGAATGATACTTCTGATCTGCCATTTTGTTCTGCCATCTCAGTAGTTGCATTTCTTAAAAAGATTTGTGGGTATGGATATTGGTAAAACAAAATGACTGCAATCAAATAAATTAAAAGCCAACTAAACTTTTTAGAGATCTCTTACTTGCAGTGCTAGGTACCATATGAATTAATTCACTTATATGAAATTCCAGGCAAATTAATCTCTCATGATGGAAACCATAACAATGGTTATCTAGGGCCAACAATAGGATGGATTGACTGGAATGGGGTGATGGAAATGTTCTATATTTAATTGTAGGGTAGTAGTCACAGGAATGTATTGTCTTCAGTCACAGAACTGTTCATTTAAATTGGGTGCATTTTTGGATGAAAATTATACCTCAGTAAAGTTGATTGCACTTCAAACAAAAACCAGTATGGTGAAGTTCTACATGCAGAACTGGCTAAGTAGACCTTGCTATTAGCACATGAGATTTGGATGAGAATCTATGTTTGAGAACTTCTCTTCTCGATACTCAAGTCTAAAGTGAACTTTCCCTGATTGGGCCTATGAGTTTTCAAATCAAGCATTTTTATCTTCTACATTTAAAATAACATCATAAAACATCATTTTTAGAGGCATGTTAAAATTAATTGACCTACAATGATAGTTTTAGCAAATACTTTTTTGACCACTGTGAAATGCAGAGTGAATATATCTTTGTTTTCTTCCTCTTAGCTTTGTGCTGCCCTCCCAGGAATGTAGGCTATTTTTCTGTCTTACATTATTGGGTTATCTCCATTACTTTGTGTTCCTATCATTGTTTCTGTTCACAAAAAGCACTCAAGTGAGTGCTGAGTGCTTGAGTACTTTCTTTGGACGGGCCAGAACTGCACAATCTTAAGCAAATATGCATCTTTGAAAAGTGGTGAATTTTTTGCAGAAGTGAGTAGGGTACTATATGCAAAAGCATTATAAAGCAAGATCTTAGAGGACATTGAGAATTTCAGTTCCATGTCCTGTTGAATTAGCAGATACTTTACCTCAGATTAGTACCATTCCAAAGCAATAAAATTACAGTTTGAGATCTTAAGGAGTCTTAAGCCAATGTGTTTCCAATCTGCACTTGGGCTATAGCTACAGTCATGGTATATCTGAAGTCAGTGTTTTTCCCCTCTACGCTATAAGCTCCTTCAGGACAGGAATTGCATTATTTCATGTCTGGGTCATCAGCGTATAAAACACTGCATAGCCTAAGCAAAGTCTTTAGTAAATAAATGTGCATGGAATGAGTTAATATACTTCAGATGCCAAGCACTTGTAAGTATATATTGGAATATACAAAATACAAATGAATTACAAAATGCAGTGACTTTCATAATTAATGACTTTTGTTCTAAACACTATTTCCTTTTTGGGGGATTATATTTTGAGTTATTTTCCTCAAAGTTGTATTGCATGGTCAAAGAGTATTAAAGAGTATTAAAACCTCTCAAATCATCTATTACAAACAAAACATCAAGCTATGTTCTATGGGGCAATGGAATGATCTTGTTGACATCATATACCAACTTAATCACAGTTTTTCTAGATAAGATTTGAAGGAGGGCTCCATCCATCTAAAAATAAAGACCTGCATTCTTGTATTTAGCACCACTCTATATTCCAGAGTAGTATCTCCATTGACTACATCGTGTGTGCGTGTGTGTGTGTGTATGTATGTGAATGTGCAGAGAGAAATTCTAACTATTGCTATTTTTGCTGATGGAATATTCTTTTGTTGAGATAATATAATACATGAAGAAGTTCAGTTTGCGGACAAAATTTGTGACAAAATTTGTTTTATATGGAATCACATATGATCCTCAAATCTAAGTGTTCCCTTTTGGGGTGCTCATCTTAATATATGCAGTTCTTTGAGTAAGACACTCTGGCTTGCTGCTCCTTATCACCATTAATTAGTTCCATTTCCAAATCACCAGGTACTTCTTCCCCTGAAGCTTATCCTTCGTAGATATGTTTGTCCTCTGTCTCCAAGGTGCTGATTTTTTTTTTTTTTTTGCAAAAAAGACCGTTTATTTCCTTGCTTTATATGATACAAAATGCTGATAATTTTGCTCTTTGTGACTACTTAATCTATCTTCTAGCCTCCTTGGATAAGGAACTTTATATTGCAATCAGATATCCCTAGAGACTCAACCACAAAACTCCTGGAAATGATCAGGAAATACAGTAATGTCTCAAGATATAAAATCAATATCAACAAATTGGTAGCCTTTGAACTTTATGGAATGATCTTGTTGACATAATATACCAACTTAATCACAATTATGCAAGACTTTATGGTCAATGGCCATGCCCTGATAAATACTTATAGCTAGTTGGTTATTCTATAATATACCTCATCATTATGGTCTTGCCCACTAATTTTGTGTTACCTCACCAAGTGGCAATTATGTCTTTTCTGAAACCTGTTTGTGTTATTTGAACTTGTTTTTGTAATTATAATTTTAATTAAATTTGAATTAAGTTTGATTTAAATTATCTGAACCAATGCTATATGAAAGAAAAAGGAAGTTGTTTCTATGAAAAAATTAAGTTACATGCATTGAAAAGACTCATGTCATGAAAAATACTGTTTTGAATTAAATGTAAAAGATTTTAGGTACAACTGAAAACTACACAAGTAGGATTGATTATACATTCAGCATGCTTTGTGAAAATCTCTAGATTCTTGCTTCACTTCAAAGAAACTGAAACTAAGAGTCAAAGATGATGTACTAGGGGTGAGATTTATGTAAGAATGATTGCACACATCTCAAACAGTGGATCTACAGTCAAAAGGCTTGGCCCATTTGAAGATTAGCTAAGGAATATATCTTTACATGGAGTAATTAAAAATAGAGTATTCTGAAAAATAAAGTGTTAAGTGCACATGGATGGGGAGGATTTAATGAGTCTTTGCATTAATTGACTTTTACAATTAACTAACCAATATCAAATCCTGATTGCATTGGGTCAAAAGGTATTCATTATACAGAGCCCTGCTTAAAGATTTAATCCTAAAGAAGAAGGCAAAGGGAAGGATGAAGGAGGAGGATGAAGAGGAGAGGAGAAAAGAAAAAAAATCATCTAGTGCTTCTCTAATTGTGTTGATGTTTAACTATTTTTTAATTTCCAAATTTTCATAGACTAATACTTTTGTAAAGTAAAATAAAAATTTCATGGCATTGTGAAATTTTTCTGTGTTTTTAAATACTCACTCTCAATTTCTAAACTTAAATCATCTTGATATCTCTGTTGACCAATAACAAATAGTTTTGTGATTATCACAAATCTGCAAACTATACTTTGAGTAGCACTGACTACCACAGGTGTCTAACCTTTGTAGGTTTTTTTCACAGCTGCACATTGGAAGAATAAAAGTTGTCTTGGGCCACACATTAAATACACAAACACTAACAAAGAAAAGCTGACTAGCAAAAAAAGGTCTGTTCATACTTTTTGTGATACCCAACACCACAGATAAGCAGAAACAAAAAAAATTCTTCTCAAAATCAGCATGTGGCTCATAGGTCACAGATTGGACATCCCTGGCACTAGACCATTGTGGAGCTTGTATAACCACAAAGCTACAAATTCAGCCCCAAAAGTGGCATAAGATAAACATCCAAATTCAAGAGTTTTCCCTGCACTTTCTTCTAGTATTTTTATAGTTTCATGTATTAAGTTTAAATATTTAATCCAGTGAGAGTCTATCTTAGTTAAAGGTGTGCCCATTGACTCATGGATGGATTAATAAATTGTGGTATATGTACACCATGGAATATTATGCAGCCTTAAAGAAAGAAGGAGACTTTACCTCTTTCATGTTTACATGGATGGAGCTGGAAAATATTCTTCTTAGCAAGGTATCTCAAGAATGGGGAAAAAGTACCCAATGTACTCAGCCCTAATATGAAACTAAATTATAGCTTTCATACGGAAGCTATAACCCAATCACAGCATAAGAATATGGGGAAAGGGGCAAGGGAGGGGAGAGGGGAGAGGGGAGGATGAGTGGAGGGAGGGTAATTAGTGGGTCCACACCTACAGTGCATCTTAGAAGGGTACAGGTGAAACTTACTAAATGTAGAATATAAAAGTTTGAACACAATAACTAAGAAAATGCCATGAAGGCTATGTTAACCAGTTCGATGAAAATATTTCAAACTGTATATAAAACCAGCACATTGTACCTCATGATTGCATTATTGTACACAGCTATGATTTAATAAAAAATATATAAATTCATTCAATCTGGGTAGTATAAATCAATAGGGTACATTTTGGCTATACCAGGTGCATGAACAGCCTGAAGTTTCTTCCATGATCAAATGTTGGGATATTACATAGATATGGCATAAAATGTCTCAGGTATGATGTCTCAACTCCCACACAAAAATCTTTACATGTGGGCGGCGCCTGTGGCTCAGTGAGTAGGGCGCCAGCCCCATATGCTGAGGGTGGCGGGTTCAAACCCAGCCCCGGCCAAACTGCAACCAAAAAATAGCCGGGCGCTGTGGCGGGTGCCTGTAGTCCCAGCTGCTCGGGAGGCTGAGGCAAGAGAATAGCGTAAGCCCAAGAGTTAAGAGGTTGCTGTGAGCCGTGTGACGCCACGGCACTCTACCCGAGGGCGGTACAGTGAGACTCTGTCTCTACAAAAAAAAAAAAAAAAAATCTTTACATGTCTCAAGCCCTTCTATTCTTATGTATGTTTTATACATAATTTTCTTTGTCTCTCTTGACCTATTTTTGACTTCCAGCACCTATTTAGTATGATACTTTCACAGCCTTTTGTCTCAGAACATTTTAACCCCAAAGTGTCCTATATGGTCAATGGAGATGGTTAGGAGGAGGGGATAGTTAGCATAAATGAGTCATGGATATATCACTGGGGCACTGAAGCTCGTAGAAATTATTTGGTTCATCTAGGATTACTCAACAAGTTGACAAAAGATAAACTGAAACTAAATTTTTCATTTTGAAACACTTTTAACTTATTTATTCCATTCATCTTACTGAGTACCCACTCTGTTCCAGGCATTACACTTAGGCTAGAGCTATAGAGATTAATAAAACATAGTTCTGTCTCAGTTCCCCAAAGACCTCATGGCATTTTGGATAATACCAACACTTATCCTGATAATTATAATTTATTACAATAACAGATATACACATACTATCAAAATTAAGTGTTATGGGAGCCCAGAGGAAAGACAGAAGAAATTTTACCTACAAAGGTATGAGAATTAGAGAATAATTCCTGGAAATTGCAACCCTTGTGATAAAGCCTTAAAGAAAGTTTTGAATTTCTATAGAAAGAAAGAGTGGGGAAATAAAAAGAAAGAACAGATATTTCAAGGAGAGAACATACATACACAAAGACAAGAGCCATGAAAATCCATAGACAGCTCAAGGAATGACAGAGTGTTTGGAGTAGCTAGAATTTAGCATGTGCCAAAGACATGAAGAATAGTGAGTAATAGTTCTCATACTCCTGGTATTGTAGGATCCAGGTGGTAGGTAGAGGATGTTATATGCTGAAGAACTTTAACTTTAGTGGGGAAATTTGAAAGGGCTCAGAGCAAGACAGTGACATGATTATTTTTGCCTTACTTTTTTCTTCTCCCAGCATATCATTTTATTTTATTTTATTGCTTAGTACATGGTAACACTATAATATTTGCTCCACAGTGTCATTGTGAGAATCAAGTTATTGCTTGGAAGTTGAGAACTATAAACTATAACATGGTATTACCTACAAGGTATTTTGAGCTATCATCATCAGCTCTTCCCCTCTCCCTCCTTTACTTCCTTCCTTTCTTCCTTCTTTCCTTATCTATCATCTTGCATGTAAGTTTTGGTAGAAGGAGGAAACATCAACCAAAATTAGAGAACAATTATTAAGCACTATGTAATCATGAGCTTATTCAGGGGAAGCTCCATATGTAAGTGGGGACGATTGTGAAACATAGGAACATTTTGTTTTGTTTTGTTTTGTTTTGGTGTTGTGATTTTTTTTTTTGGGGGGGGAGATCAGTCTGACCTAGAGTCTTGGATCTGGATTGGGGGCAGAAAATGTATGGGAGGGAAACTGCCATGAAAGCAGC
Organism: Nycticebus coucang; assembly: GCF_027406575.1. Classification (NCBI taxonomy): domain Eukaryota; kingdom Metazoa; phylum Chordata; class Mammalia; order Primates; family Lorisidae; genus Nycticebus; species Nycticebus coucang. The sequence continues at coordinate 158,827,714 of NC_069804.1, read as the reverse complement.
CCGAGGCACTGGATCCTCTCTGTGCCCATCCAAATCTAAGAAGTTAATATTGATGTCTCTTATGGCAGGGCTCAGCATCTCTCAGCTTTTTCTGGTGAGTACAGGCAGTCCCCGTGTTACAAACATCTGACTTATATACAACTTGCACTTATGAAGCGAGGCTATTACAGTAAGTTCCTGAGTTATAAACATCTGACTGATGTATAAGTCACACTTACAAATGGAGGCTTTTACAGGTAAAAGGTAAATGTACCTGTTCCTACTTACATATAAATTGAACTTAAGAACAAACCTACAGAACCTCTCTCATTTGTAACCCAGGAATTGCGTGTAGTTTCCTCAGTGCTCCTTCCATGTCCTTGTATCTGAGGCTAAAGATGAAAGGATTCATCGCAGGGGTTACATTGTATGCACGATAGAAGCCGCTTTATTCTCTTCTGCTGACAGAAGTGGGGAGAAAGTAGACTGCAACAATGGATCTGTAGAAGAGAGCCATAGCTTAGAGAAGGAAGCCACATGGAGAGAATGTTTTCCTCTTCTGCTTGGCTGATGGAATCCAAGGCACAGTGCAGCCAATAAAAGCATAAGAGAAAAGAATGGAGAAAGGGACAAAGATAACTTTTCTCCCAGTGCATAGGATTACCGAGTTGTTGATTTGGGTGACTGAGCAAGCAAGTCTTAAAATGGGTTCTAGGTCAGAGAAGAAGTGTGGGAGAGTTTCCTAATTACAGAAATCAAGTGGCTCAACAGATTGAGATACAGTACTGAGACAAGTTTGTGGTAACCAATGGAGTCACAACCAACAGAGCACAGTACTTGGGACTCAGTAATGCAGCATAGTATAATGGGTAACAGATAGCAATGTACCATTTGTGTGCCATGACTGCCAAGAGGAAATTACACAGGTCCACTACAAACACACAAAAATATATTTGTGTAAGGCATCCTGAAAAGGATATGATTGGCCTCTGGCTTTGAATGTCTGCCAGCATTTGGGGGACTGTAGTGGTTGTGCAGGATACATTGACAAGGAAGACGTACTTTGAGCTATAGAGGTGAGCATCACTGATAATGGCCAGAATGATAAATAAATTTCCTGCCATGGTGACCAAATACATGCATAGAAACAACACAAAGAGGAGCTGCTGCCATTCAGATACTACCACGAGTCCCAGGAAGAAGAATTCAGAGATAGGAGTTCGGTTTCCTTGGTGCATGTTTCTGCTATCTCTAAAAAGGGAAAAATTCAACTTCACTGTTAAATGGTATAACAGGACACAAAAGCTCATCAGTACATTGCCCTAGTTTATAGAATAGAATCAGGCCTTGGACCCAGACAGTTTGGGGTCATAGTCTCTCTATAATAAAATACAAGTTTCATAAGGGCATGGATTCTGTCTTCTACATTGAGTACGATACATCAGTGCTAATGACAGTGCCTGATACATAATAGATGATCAATAAATATTGATCAAATTTATACAAGAATGAATGAATAAATTAAAAAAGGGAAAAATTGGGGTTCATAACTCACTGTCTTCTTGATTTTGTTATTTTATTATTTTCTAAGCCTATTTAATCAACTATAAAAATATGGAGAACAACCACTTTATAGGGCTGTTGTGGGGATTGCAAGGACAAATGCAAAATGACTAAGTCTGTATTTTAACTATTTCTGCACAAACCATTGCTGCTATCATTTGCTAATTTGAAAGAATTGCAGACTCCAAAGAAAATTCTAGAGAAGATATGAACTAGCCCCTGCTTTGGGGCATGTGAGGATCCAGTAAAAAATGTGATGGTTTGGCCGACCACGTTTTAGCGCTCTACAATCCCCTTCCAGCATCTGCTCCAAAATTTTATCCTCTAAGTAATTCACTTCTTTCTCAAATCTTCTTGAAATCTTTCCTATATTCACATTTCAATAAGGAAAAAGTTTTCATCTATATCAAATGCTGCAGAAAAGTCATGTAAAAATTACCACTAAATTAAGCAAAATAGAGGTAATGTTCAGTGTCCTTAACAAGACCATTTACAGTGGGGTTGATTGAGCATAAGCCAAAGAGAAGACAATTTAGGGTTAACAAGTCAAGAGTCAGTATTTATTGAGGCACTCTGCTCAATGTTTTACACAGATTATCTTATAAAATATTCAGAGCAAACTCGTGAGTTAAGTATGATTGCTAAGATGCCTACTTTACAGATGAGGAAATCAAAGACTAAAGAGGTTGAATAAGTTGATCAAAATAATATATAGTCAGGGTGGTGAAGTCAGAATTCTGAGCTCAGTCTAATTTCAGAGCCCTTTTGCTTAACCACTATGCTCTATAGCTATAGTACAGTACTGCTTATAGAGAGAATGCCAAAAAATGTATACACATTTTAAGAAAGAAAAAAACTATTAAAATTGTAATATTCAATATACAGAGATAATAAAAGCTAAATACAAGTCACATTTTATTTCTGCACTTACACATTGCTACTGTAATTCAATTCATATTTGAAAAGTAATATAAGAGAAAAGACCTCTTAAAATGTGTATACAATTTTTGGCACCCCCGGTATATTCATATATGTGAAGTAAGGGGTTAAGAATTATTATTTGCTGAGAATCACTTATGTTCTAGGGACATAAGATCTTGCTCAGCCATAGTCACACAGCTAGGCTTGGAATCTTGAATCCAAAGTTCTTTTGCCATATCTATGTAAGTCTAAATTAGAACAAATGGGCATGCAAAGGGGAAATTTTGTCTTATTGCAAATTGTACTCTATCTAAATTGTTCTATATGCTGCTATGAGATCCATTTTACACCACTGTTACTTATTCAAAAGCTTTCCATATCTTCATACCACCTTTCCAGTCTAACACAACTAGACCACCATTGTGTAAGTAGACATACTTTTGCTGATTTGCTATTTTACTTTGTACCCTCTATAACAAAAGAAGTATATAGCTCTAGTGAATAGCTGGAGCAGGACTGCAGGAAGAATGTTGCATTTATTTAATAACACAATTTTTCCTAAGTACTAAAGCAATACTCATTTGCATACTAACAAATAAATGTTCTAATTATAAATCAGGCAGTAGCAGATCTGGTGGGACCTCTGCTAGGCAACACTTAGCCATTTTATATGTACAGAATGTACTGAAAATAATAAAGTGGCATATTATTACGTACATGTAATGTAGGCTTTTCATTAATGCAGACTGTATTAGCAAAATTTGACAGCCACATTCCTGATTTGACCTCAAGGCATCACATCAGCTAACTCCATTTAACTTATTACTCTTATCTAACCCCCAAGCTAGCACCATCTTTTGCAATCAAGTGCATATCTATCTATCTTCAGTTTTTCAAGCTTTATATTCAAGTCTCTAAGCTGACACAAAGCTTTTGCAATATATGAGGAGCAAATGTTTGTGTTTGGGGGTTGGGGTCCCCATCCTACAGAACTCACCAGATGTTCTGTGGCTATTTACAAAACCATTTCAGAAAGCAATAGTTCCATTTCACCTGCTTAAAAAATATTCAGTGATTTTTCGAGCCACAGATACGAAGTTTTCCCCTCCTAATACAGAAAAAGATAGAAAAAAGAGCTGGAACTGGATTGAAATCTCAACTGGTTGTAGTGTCTCTGCTTCTGTATTTAGAAAAATAATCACTTTAAGGCTCAGGACACAATCCTCAAGGCACCTAACTAGAAACCACTCTCAGTTCCATCCTCTACAGACCAAGTCTGCCCTACTGATATATATTGGTATTCTTTGAATTCCTAGAATGTAAAAAAAAAAATGTAACTAAGAATAAATGCAAACTTCATATCACTGTTGTAGTTTTACTCTAGTCAGAAAACTAAAATACTAACATTTGAAGGAAAATATTCACCTTCCTTCATGCTTAACATTTTCCTATTGCATCTCTGCAAAATCCAATAACAAACTAACAAGATACCTACACTTGTATGTCTATTCCAGCACTATTCACAATAGCAAAGATATGCAATCAACCTAAGTGTCCCTCAAAGGAGGATAAAATAAATAAAATGTGACATATCTATATCTATATCTATTTCTATATCTACGTGTGTGTGTGTGTGTGTGTGTGTGTGTACACAGCCATACAGCTTTATTCAGCCATAAAGAAAGGAAATTATATTTTCTTGTAGCAACATGAATGGAACTGGCATCACTATCTAAAGTGAAACACTAAGACACAGAAAGAAATGTTCTAACTTGTAATACATGGGAACTAAATAATGTGCACACATGGAAGCAGAGTGTTAAATGGTGCACAATGGAAACTGGGAAGGGTTGGGATGAGAGGAGGTGGATGATGGGAGTTGGCTTGGTAAATCTATAAGTATAATTTAGCACATAAACAAATTAAAAAACAAAGACCATATGATTCTCTCAATTGATGCAGAAAAAGCTTTTGATAATATCCAGCATCCCTTCATGATCAGAACACTTAGAAAAATTGGTATAGAAAGGACATTTCTTAAACTGATAGAGGCCATCTACAGCAAACCCACAGCCAATATCGTATTGAATGGAGTTAAATTTAAATCATTTCCACTCAGATCAGGAATCAGACAAGGCTGCCCATTGTCTCCACTGCTTTTTAACATTGTAATGGAGGTTTTAGCCACTGCAATTAGGGAAGAAAAGGCGATCAAGGGTATCCACATAGGGTCAGAAGAGATCCAACTTTCACTCTTCGCAGATGATATGATTGTATATCTGGAAAACACCAGAGATTCTACTATGAAACTCTTAGGAGTGATCAAAGAATACAGCAGTATCTCAGGTTACAAAATCAACATTCATAAATCAGTAGATTTTATATATACCAACAATAGTCAAGCTGGAAAAAAAGTTAAGGACTCTATTCCATTCACGGTACTGCCAAAGAAGATGAAATATTTGGGAGTTTATCTAACAAAGGATGTGAAAGATCTCTATAAAAAGAACTATGAAACTCTAAGAAAAGAAATAGCTGAAAACGTTAACAAATGGAAAAACATACCATGCTCATGGTTGGGAAGAATCAACATTGTTAAAATGTCCATACTACCCAAAGCAATATACAATTTTAATGCAATCCCTATTAAAGCTCCACTGTCATACTTTAAAGATCTTGAAAAATAATACTTCGTTTTATATGGAATCAGAAAAAAACCTCAAATAGCCAAGACATTACTCAGAAATAAAAACTAAGCAGGAGGAATCACACTACCTGAACTCAGACTATACTATAAATCAATAGTGATCAAAACAGCATGGTACTGGCACAAAAACAGAGAAGCAGATGTCTGGAACAGAATACAGAACCAACAGATGAGCCCAGCTACTTACCGTTATTTGATCTTTGACAAGCCAATTAAAAACATTCAGTGGGGAAAAGATTCCCTATTTAACAAATGGTGCTGGATGAACTGACTGGCAACCTATAGAAGACTGAAACTGGACCCACACCTTTCACCATTAACTAAGATAGACTCTCACTGGATTAAAGATTTAAACTTAAGGCATGAAACTATAGGAGATTGAAAGTCGATGACCACCCTCTTTTGGCTTGAAAAGTTTCAGCACAGAGATCTGCAGTCATTCTAATATTCTTCTCTTTGTAGGTAATGGATTTCTTATGTCTGGCTGCTTTCAGAATTTTCTCCTTTATATTAACTTTAGTGAAGTTAATTATGATATGCCTGGGGGATGTCTTATTTGCATTGAGTCGTGCTGGGGTTCTGAAACTGTCTGCTATCTGAATTTCAAAATCTCTTGGCATGTCTGGAAAATACCCTTTCATAATTTCATGGAGAAGGGCCTCTGTGCCTTTCGAGGCCACTTCATTACTTTCAGGGATTCCAATGAGGCAGATATTAGCCTTCTTCAAATTATTCCAGAGCCATCTGAGAGAATGATCCGTTTTTGCTCTCCATTTCTCTTCCTCTTTGAGAGTTTGGGAGCATTCAAAGGCTTTGTCTTCAATGTCAGAAATCCTTTCTTCTGCTTGCTCCACTCTGTTACTGAGGGCTTCTACTGTATTTTTCAGATATTTGAGGGCTGCAAATTCTTGCTTCAGTGTGTCAAAATCTTTGGTGGTTTTATCTTTAAATTCGTTAAATTCTTGAGACAACTGTTGAATTTCTCCTTGAATTTCTAATTCCGACTTTTGAATTGCTGCTCGAATTTCTAATTCCAAATTTTCCTCCATTCTATTAATCTTGTTTGCAACCCAAATTCTGAATTTGATTTCTGACATCTTGGCCAGCTGTTCATGAATGGGATCTTCAATTACATCTGCCATATCTTTCCTTGGGGGGGGGGGGTTGATCTATTCTGGTTATTCATGTTACCAGAGTTTTTCTGCTGATTCTGCCCCATGATTGTTTTACACCGTTTGATTTTTCCCCTGGAGCTTTGTCGAGGACCCGTACAGTGCTATGGCCTGAGAAACTGGGACCCTGTTTGGTGTGGTGGGGCTAAGTGGTTCTGTCTTGTTTTCAGCTGGTCTCTGTTCGACTCTAGTGAAACAGTTAATCTGGGTTGAAGTCTCAGCTGTGGAGAAATACCAGCAATTAAGTCACCCCACCCCCCACAGGCAACAATTGGAAAAGGAAAATCAAACCTTCCTACAACCACACACCCAGGGCACCACTTGAATAGTCCTTGGGCAATTGGCTCATTTCAAAAGGTCCAAGTCAATTGTCTCAGTCAGCACCTGTCTCAGATGGGAGAGTTTAAAAGGTCTCTGGCAACTGGATCACAGGAGTCTGGTGGCAACTCAGATATGACTTGCTCTGGTGCTCCATGAAGTCAGGAGGACCCACCCAACAAAAAGATTAGTCTGGGAAGGTTGATGCCTCCTTCCCCACCTTGCACCTCTGTCACACCCAGTCACTGATAGCCCCAGGGCTGTGATCCAGATGCCTCTAGTGAACAGATACTCCAGGGTTTTGCACCTGCCTGAATCACAAGGAAATCTGTATCTGCTCAGCCAGGCTGCTGTGCTCTGCCTCTATCTAGCAGGGGGAGGTGAGGCCTGACAACCTCTGCCGCTTGATGTAGGCTGAGGGGTGTTCACTCAGTTCCAGCCCTGCCTCTGATTGGTGTTACTGACAGAACAGAACAGAACAACTTTGCAGGAATTTGTTTCTGTTCCTGCTAAATTCCCCTGAAGAAGAGAAGCTGTTTTGAGTTCACAGAGCCTGCACCTCAGGCCCTGTCTTTGCTCCTGCGGGTTTGTATTCGGTCAGCTGTCAGTTCTAGCCTCCTGCCTTCCTTTGTCTATAGGCTGATGATCCCCTGAGGGCTGGGTGTGTCTTAGGATCAGTAAAGCCATCCTCTGGGTCAGCCCTGCCTTGGAAATTTCCCAGCTCTGGGCGGGTGTTTTCTAGTCCCTGCGCTCCACCCAGGCCAGTACCACTTCAGGCAAACCCTTTACTCATGGAGTCTGCATTTCTGTCCCAGATCTGTTCTGCGGTGGTTGCCACCTGAGAAGATGCCTGGCCTCCTCTGGTTGCCCAGGGAGACAGGGAATGTGGCTTCAGAATATCTGGGAGTTAGCCCTATTGTTGCCAAAAACGGCTGCTGCTCTGCGCCTCGGGGCACCACCACTCCGGTGTGGTTCCCTCTCAGCCGACTATCCTCTCCTCACTCCTGTGCCGCAGAATGAGCACTGACCAGCTGCAGTCTAGGCCCCGTCCACACCCCTCGAGAAATCACCCAAGAATCTGGACTCCTGGGGGACAGGCCTCCAGACCTCAGAGTGAGAGTGGAGGGGAGTGCTGGGAGCTCAGAGTTGCAGGTAGAGAATATATACAGTTTTATATAGTTTTATGCCTGGCAGGAGAACACCATGGCACCCTAGTAGGGGAGGTAGGTCCAGTTTTTAGAGGGTCTCTCCCATAGAGTGTAGTGGGAGGATCTTTGAACTCTGCTCGTTTGTTTGTGGGGCACTCGGAGCCATTCTCATGGGGGAGGGGACTCCTGTCCTCTTGGTGATGGATTTTGTACCTTTTGTTTGTATCCTTGGGGTCACAGCTCGCCTCAGTGGGGTTGATGTGCGTTCTTCAACCTTCTCTCTTCTCTTCCTCTGTTTTTTAAACATGTTCTAGTATGTCCAATGTTCATCACCAAGCAAAACACTCTGGATTTTGCTTCCTCAGTTACTAAATAATCTCACTGTTTCCATTAGACATAAATTTCTTGAATTGTCTATGTTGCTGTTTCAATTTCTTCACCTTAACCCACCCGGATCCATCTTCTTGCCCTACCCTATTCCACTAAAATAGCCCTTAAAAGGGTCATGATGACACTCATGTTGCTAAATCGACCCTTTTTGCAACTCAACAACATTTACCTTAGTTAATCACCCAACTTAATGTAGTCTCTTTCTTTAGATTTTGGAAACTCTTACTCTGGTTTTCCTTTGATCTCTCTGACAATTATTTTTCCATGTCTTTCCAAGGCTCTTCCATATAACCTTTAAATGTTTGTCATGATGTCACACAGCTTTCCTTACTCTCTCCTTAAAATAAAATTATCTACTTTTATGATCTCAATTACTACTTTATCCTTATGATTCTCAGTTTATCATCTCTGATTTAGCTCTCTTCTGAGCTCTAAAACCATATACCTAACTTATCATTTATCTCCATTTGTATTTCTTGTAAACATGTCAAATCCAGTATTTCAAAACCAAACTCATTCTCTACTCACTCCACTGCCTGAAACCAATCTTGACCCTTCTCCATTTTTCTTACCTCAGTAAATCATAGTGCTATCATTTTTTGTCATTTTGACACTCCTATCCTCTCTATTAGGATGCAAACATTTTTTAAAAGATTCAAATATTTAAGTCCTATAGATTTCCCATCTTTAATATTTATCAAATGTATCCACTTGTCTCCCCCACCTTATCCCAAGCCAACATCATGGCTTTGCATGTACTTCTGTTCCCTCCAAATAGTCCCCATGCTAACACTTTCAGTCACTTTCTGTTCCTCTTTGTTTATGGTCCACAATTATTAATGTAGCCTATAATATTTGGCCACTTTCTGAATTCATTTGCTCTGCTATTCTCCCCTTCTTCCAGTTCTCTCGAAAACCCCAAGTTCTTTCCTGTTTCATTGCTTTTTTCTATGCCTATATTCTCTGTCTGGAAGGCAATAACCTTTTCATCTGGCTAATTTATGTTCTGATTGGCCTCAGTTTAAATGCTCCTCTTTCAAATATACCTTCTCTGAGCTGTCAATACTATGCTGGGTCCCTTGCAGTTGATATCTCAGAGCCACCTATACATCCCCTATGGAAAATATTTATTACAACTTTCCTATTACCCTCTAAATTCTATGAGGACAGAGACCATGACTTTCTTCTTGCTTAGCACCACAATGCCTGGAAAATAGTTTTTATTCAATAATTTGTGAGTGACTTAATTAATAAAAGAATATGAATTAGATATAGAAGAATTAATCTGGGTGGCAGTAGATAATTGAAAACTTTAAAGAGAAAGTGATTTTTCTTTTTTTTTGGTTTGTTTTAGACAGAGTCTCAAGCTGTTGCCCTGGGTAGAATGCCATGGCGTCATAGATCACAGCAACCTCCAACTCACGCTCAAGCAATCCTCTTGCCTCAGTTTTCTCTATTTTTTGAATAGAGATGGGGACTTGCTTTTGCTCAGGCTGGTCTCGAACTTGTGAGCTCAAGCAATCCACCTGCCTCAGCTTCCCAGAGTGCTAGGATTACAGGTGTGAGCCACCGTGCCCAGCTGAGAAAGTGACTTTTGAACTGAGGTTTGAGAAATGCAAAGGGAGATGGGGGCATTCTGGAATTCAAAACTTCATTTGTACAGATACAGGTACAGAAATGGTGAGGCCTCAGAGAAGATGATGTGTGTAGGAACACAGAGTATGCTGTAGTACTTCAGAGAGAGGTGGAAGGTGAGGCCAGCAAGTTGTGTTTTTAATATGGACGACTTTGTGTATACCATATGATTAATGATGTCTGGAAACATCTAAGAAAAACAGCAAGTATGATTTTGTGTTGTGGAAAGTACAGAGTTCAGAGCAGACTGACAGGTACCAGGAAAGGACTATCATAAGAAATACAAAGCAAAATATCTGTAAATAATTGCTTTTTTTCCTTTTGTTGCTCCACTTCTCTGTTCTGAGGCTCCCTAGAGACCAGACTCCCTATTTCTTGTGACCGGAAAGCATGCCTGAGACCTAGGTGACTTTCTATAGCACCAGAGAAATGGCCGAGTATAAAGGCAGAGGAATGAGGAGTCATGTCTGACTCTTGCAGATCCATCAGCACAATTCCCCAGGCCAGCAGGAAAAATGGTGTCTCTTCATGCCCCCTTTGTGTTCCCTTTTCAGCTTGGTAAATCACATTACCACTTTCATTGGATTTTCCATTTCTTTAGCAAAACTTGGACTTTCTCAGAGGAGATTAAGTCTTTAGGCAATTGGTATTCAGTATTGTAATGCCTGATTTTTTTTAAAGAGACATATTTGGAAACAGAGGACACTGACACTGACCTTTTCTCTGAATGGCTGCCTTTGCATACGTCATAGCAAATGCATTTAGGAATTGCTCATTTGTGGGAGCTGTTCAGAGGCAGGAGAAGAGAAGTGTCTTGGGAATTGACAATAAGCAGCAAAGCAGTACAGAAAAGAACAGGGATATTCAGACATGATGAATGGGATCATTTTTGCTTTGAAAAGATTGGCGTTTCCTCATTTAGAAGTTCTTAAGTCCTTAGTTGTATGTACATTTGTTTGACGCACAGAGGATCATAAACATGCCCCCAATGTTAGTCTCACTTCTATTCTTCACTACCTAACTTGTAAAGTCCTCTCTCTAGGTATTAATTTCATCCTTTTTAAAATGACCCCTCATCAGATTAAGGTTAGATTAAATTATCTCCACACTCCCCCCTTCCTGCCCTGACATTAAACAATTCTGTGATTTCTAATTGGGCATATTTTCGCATATTGTGTGGAAACACGATCATATATGACTAGAAGGTGGGTAGTAGAAATAGTACAATTTCTTTTCAACTAACACAGTGGATTTTGGCTGTGTTTGATGTATAATTCATGAAGTTTCCCAATTTCTAGCTTAAAGAGAGTTCAGGACAATAAAATTACATTCTGCCTAATCGGTTTGCTTATGCTGTGTGTGTGTGGGTAGGGGGCTTATTAAAGACAAATTTGTTAGCTAAGAGGGGTCACCTGGAGGTGGTGGTGGAGGGAGGCTCCTATTTATGATGAGGAAACAGGAAACTGGTAAGGAGAAAAATAAAACAGCTTTAAATAATCTGTTCAATAAAAGTTTGTGAAAAACTCTACAAACAGTTCTTAGCTCATCAACTAAATTGGAGCCAATCTCTTAATGTGTACCCTCACTGGTAACCTCTCTGACGTGGGCCACCAGATATCTATTCATTGCTTCCTTAACTGGAGAAGGAAGCAGTAGTGAAGCTCTTCTTCAGGATGAGGGAAAAGGAAATGAAACAAGTGAAACAGCCCACAAGTATCCTCTTTCCTCCAACTCTCACCCAGTTGGCAGAGGGAAGCAAGAGATCCAGTGGTGCCCCTTCTTACCTTTGTCTGTTTCTTTACCACAAGCAGCTTTGACATCAGTCAAAGAAAACACTGGGAGGAATGAGAGAGCAAGGGTCAGAGTACCTATAGCAACCCTAGTCCATCCAATCCCAGGCATCAGGTTTATTGCTTGTCATCCCTCCGAGAAGATTTTCCACATGTGGATGACCTTGAGAAGAATCACTGTTTTTCATTCTCAGGTCTCTCCTTGATAATCAACTTTGTCAAGGTTTTGTTGGCAGCTACATAATAGAGACACCAGGATATGAGGAAACAATTGAAGGATATCAAAGTTAAGCCACTTAGATCCCAATGTTGCAGAGAATCATCATAGTTTACAATTCAGAATGCTGTATTTCAGGCCATATTTTGTCAATCCCTACCTTTTATGCTTCCTCACAACTTCTGATTTTTGTATCAGTGAAAGAAATGCAGAATAGATAAAGTACATGTAGTCAAGACCGTACTCAGAAACAGCTCTATGGAACACGCAAGTTCATTAGGGAGAGCATGTTGACAATTCTGCACCCCAAAATGGTGACTTCAAAGCAACTCAAAAAGTATGAATAATAGAATGCAAAGTAGAGCAATTGAGTAGTCTGAATTGCCTAGGTTTCTATCAGAAAAGGCTTTCTGGAGGACTTGAGTTTATAACTTTTTCATAATCAGATCATTGGGGGTCTTTTCTAGTCAATGTTTCAATCTCAGTAGTAATCTTGATGTTTTCAATTGTGATATAGACTTATTGGTCTATGTTAAGTAATATTTATTGTTACGTGGGAGTTAGGGAGCACATTGCCCTTAAAGACAGCTTGCATGGGAACAAAGTGTTTGCAAGCTTTTAATTGGCCTGGGAAAGGATAACATTTTGCCACCTGAAGTGCCAAGGGAACAAGTACACAGTGTACTTCTGAGGTTTAGAGGTTGGTAGAGAAGGGGGTCTTCCTGATTTTTAGTTACTTAGATAGAGGGTCCAGAGACATAGAAATGAACAGTGAAGACTGAGAGTCACACTGACCCAGCATTTTAGCAGCCTCTAAACCTATGTTGAATTCCTTGGAACCAAGCTAAGGCCTGGGTCTATTAGAATAGCCAGATTCTTGCAGGGAAAAACTTTTCCGTTAAAAGACAAGAGCTCTGTATCAAGTCTGGCTTCAAATCTTATTTTCAGGGTGCATTTGAACACAGTACTTCCCCACTACGAGTATTAAAATTTTTACTTGTTAAACACAAAGAAAATCCTTCCCTGGCTATGGAACTTGATCTCTTTGGATGACTTTAAAATGTGACTATATCACATAGGGGTTTGGAAGGGTAGTAGGATGAAGAAGGGAGTGTTGAGAGTTGGAAAATTGGGAACGTAGGGGTGCTTCAGTGAGCTCAACAGATAGGCAAATCTAGAAGAAAATGTAATTATGAGCTCTATTCAGTCAACCATAGATCCTAATAATCCTTCCTCTTTCCTATATCAGTTTCATTACTGCTGTGGATTGAGCTGTGCACTCCCAAAATTCATAGGTTGAAGCCCTATCATCCCATGTGATAGTATTCGACTTTGGAAAATAGTTAGGTTTAGATGAGCTCATAATTTTAGCTGGAGACCTCATGCTGAGATTAGTGCCCTCACACCTAAATGAAGAGGCATGAGAGAATCTTCTCCTCTTCCTCCCTCATCAAGTGAAGGCACAGTGAGAAGGTAATCATCTGGAAACCAGAAACCAAGGCCATCATTCACCAGAAACCAACAATGACTGCAACCTGATTTTGTACTTCCAGATTCCGCAACTGTGAAAAAATAAATTTTGGATGTTTAAGACACCAAAATGTGATTTTTGTTATGGCACCTCAATTAAGTAGACACAGACAATTACTATTTCCTAAGTAGGGCCTATCATGCTACCTGTAAGGAAAGGGAATGCACTATCACAAATCTAAGTTTATATTCTTAGGAATCCAGGAGAGCCTGTTTCCTCAAGGTGTCTTTTGCAGGAGAAATCCAAGCTATTTATTCTAGACAGTGAAGAACTGGGTGTGATTACCTTCCTCTGTATCAACCACTCCCCTCAGCACATGCACATTCCATTTCTCTCCATTTGTGTGTTGCTTCCTCATTAATTTTTATTTTCTTTGATGTTGTTCAGTCATGGAACAAAGGAAGTGTAGTACATTATAACAGAATTCTAAACTATTGGTTTCTTTCTTTCTTTTTTTTTTTTTTTTAGAGACCGAGTTTCATTTTGTCACCCTTAGTAAAGTGCTGTGGTGTCACAGCTCACAGCAACCTCCAGCTCTTGGGCTTAGGGGATTCTCTTGCCTCAGCCTCTCGAGTAGCTGGGAACACAGGCACCCACCACAACGCCTGGCTATTGTTTGTTGCAGTTTGGCCGGGGCCAGGTTTGAACCCACCACCCTTGATATATGGGGCTGGCGCCCTACCCACTGAGCCACAGGCACCACCCTAAACTATTGGTTTCTTTTCGTGTGTGACTATAGTGAGCTTCTTTATCCCTTTCTCCTCAGCAATGGGCTACATTTTGAATTCTCTACCATAAGGCCACATGTCACCATGTGTATCCTGTACCCCTATTCTGTTACTATGTTCTTTAAAAGCTGTGTACTCTTGGTGGATAATTCATTAATAGATTAATTAAGCCAGCATTTAATGAGTGTCTACAATATTTAGGGCTCTGTTCTAACTAGTTCTAGATGCTGAGATGCAATGATGAATAAGAAGGATAAATTCATTCGTTGCTCTTACAGTGCTTGCTTGCGTTCTAGTGGGGGAAGACAGGCAATAAATATATAGGCAAATGGGGCAGCGCCTGTGGCTCAAAGGAATAGGGCACTGGCCCCATATACCAGAGGTGGTGGGTTCAAACCCGGCTCTGGCCAAAAACTGCAAAAAAAAAAAAAAAAGATACTTAAGATAATATATAGGCAAATGAATATAAAAAGTATAATTTTAGCTGGTAATAACTGCTGTGGATAAAATAGAGCAGAGATTTGCAAAGTAAGTGACTACTTCAGATAAGCTGATTAGAGAATTATTCTTCAAGGAAATGACAAATGAGCTAAGACCTAAATGATGAGAGTTAGCTGTGCAAAGATCTTAAGGAAGAGGCTGCAAGTTTTGGGGAGCCAAGTAAGACAGGAGGGGGTTGGAGTCTCAACATGTAGCATATAGCTAGACTCTCACTTAATCTCACACTCACTTTTGTACGAGACATCCAGTCCAAACACTTTCTATATTAATTATCAGAGAATAAATCTCTAGTGTTCTGTGAGAGGAAATTATGTGGGGGAATTACCAGCTGTGCAGAATGAAGGAGGGGATTTGAGGGCCTATTGGTTCATAAGCCATCTTTCAACAAATGCCTCTGTTTTTAGCTCCACTTTTACCCTCACAGCCAGAGGTACCTGATGCTGACAATTTCTGAGCCTTTGGGGGAGTTTGGCAGCGTAAATTGTGTTCCTTCTTTCCTCATGCTGATTTAGTACTCTGGCTTCTTAGGTCAGCTAATCAGTTACGATTTGTTCCTTTGCTTTCCTATTCCTAAAATGTTGCTCTCTCATACTCTTTCCTGCTTTTCTTTTTCTTCATGGGTTTATGCCTCTAAAATAGTTCTTTTATGTAATTTATAGACAAAGGTAAGCACTTGACCCACTCTCTGTAACTAGAAACCCTTGTTTATTTTCACCATGACATTTAGCATATTTATTATAGCACTGCCATCAGATCATGTATTATATATTTCCATGTTTGTTTATTATCATCTTTGTCTACTAGTATACATGGTTATGAGAATAGGGGCAGTGTCTATCTTCTTCACTCTGCATCCCTAGTGTCTAAGACATAATAGATCCTTGGTAAATATTTATTGAGGAAATTAATCTTATTTATTATCTGGAAAAATCATATTTGTCATCATAACATCCAATAGAATGTGTGGGAAAAATAAAAATAGATATGTAGCACATTATAAAAGAAAAATGAGATTTGTAACTCAAGTATAAAAGGGTATACAAGATAAGATACATAAATATAGTACATATAATTTTAATTTTCAATATGTATTCTGCTTTTCACTTAAAAATATCAGCTAACTATACATAATAAATTGATTTTAGGAGTGTAAGAAAAACCCAATGAAGAGTAGTTAACAGGTTGGTGTATTAGTCCAAGTAAGGAAGGATTATGTCCTGTTAGAGCAGCTAGAAAGAATTCACCAAAAGCAAGAGAATTTCAAAGGTAAGAGTGAGAAGGACTCATTTACATTTGGGTGAGGGAAGAAGTGAGAAAGAAGTAGATATGAAGATACGAAGGATGACTCACTCTTCCTGACTAGATAGACAATGGTACTCTTCATTCAAATGATAGACTAACTTGGAGGAAGAGTACATATGGGGAGACAAATAGTGACATTCATTTGCCCTACTGCTTCCTCCACTGCCCAAATATCTTCAGTTGGCTATTTTGCCTCAAAAATATTTTACCTTGAGTTATTCACATTTCTTTTTTGTTGTAATAGAGTTGAGTGGCATTTGGATGAAAAAAAGTACTGATGGGGGCAGTGCCTGTGGCTCAAAGGAGTAGGCTGCCGGCCCCATATAGCAGAGATGGCGAGTTCAAACCCTGCCTCTGGCCAAAAACTGCAAAAAAAAAAGTACTGATGGAAGGAGTTTTTTAAAACATTTGCACAAACATAAGATATAATTAAGGAAAGAGACCTTACGTACATAGTAGCCTTTCAATTAGTTTCAGAATCCCTCAGGGGAGGAGGATGATTCTGTTTTATATGGTGCGTGTGTTTTTTTTTTTTTATTGTTGGGGATTCATTGAGGGTACAATAAGCCAGGTTACACTGATTGCAATTGTTAGGCCAAGTCCCTCTTGCAATCATGGTCTTGCCCCCATAAAGTGTGACACAGTGCGTGTTGTTTTTTTAACACCTCGCAGTCTGCCCGCCAGTGTTCACTTACATGCAAAGAAATACAAGAAGCTAAGTGCCTCAGTCTTTCCAGAAGAAACAACTGGGGAGATGGGTGAAATGCTGAAGGTCTCCTTAAAAAAAATAACAAGACATTGAAGGTAAGTAGCCTTGTGCATTTGGTTGAAACCTCATAGAGTGGAGGGAGAGTGGACAGTGGGGTGGACCCTTTCACTAAGAGACACAGGTTTGCAATAAAATTTTGGCTTGTCTGCCTGGGACCTACAACTTGAAAAACTTCAGGTAGAGAGACAAGTTTTTCTTTGAGTAACTCTAAAATTGCTTTTCACATTTCTACTTTATGTCTGCAGAGGGAACACACAATAAATTTGGGTAAGAATGTAGCAGGCAGAAATCAGAGCTGATGAATTCCAAGCTCACATAAACTAAGGTTTCCAATCCCGGGCGCTTTTCTTTTTCCCTGTCAGTAGACTTAGTAAAACAAGACAGATGTTCTGAGTACTCCTAACTCCTGTCCCATTACTCAGGGATTTTGGAGACTAGGCATGGTGATTGTTTTGCTGAAATAGAAGAGGATTTAGTAGCTAGGGTGTGAAAGGGATAAAGGTTGAAGGCGGTGGCAGGGGCAGGGGAACAGCTTCTTAGGCGGATGGCGTGTGTTCGTAGGGGATATGAGAGTGGGGGAAGCACAAAAATCTAGCCCCCTGCAATAATCACAAAACAACTTACCATTCTTACTTTCCTGAAAACACTGCAGGAACGCAGTGCTCACAGCCCTCCTGATCCTGAAAGTTTAATCCCAGAGAAGGATCAGAGCAAATGCTTGTAAGTTTGACTTAGAACTCACCTTTATATAGCGTTGTTGACTTTTTAAAATTATGGTACTTGAGCAACCTTACAGAATCAAACATTGTGGTTATCCAGCACTCTCAGTGCCTGTCTGACCTTTTTAAGGTACAGTCACAGTTTTATGTGGCTTGAGGTAATTTCACAAACATATTTCTTTTGGTTTTAGTGATTACATAACCATCTAGCCTGTTAATATACAAAAGTGTACTTAGCTATCCTCAGTTATTGGGTATTTGCAATTTTTCATGGAATTCATTTTCCTCTGTTAACTACCCTGTTAACTCTCCTCCATCAAACTCTACTCACCTTTCAAGGCCCCTGTTCAATGCTACCTGTCTTCTCTGGGAAATCTTTTTTTTGTGTTCCCATCCTGCTCTACTCCCCTGGAATGACAGCAGTATTTCTTCTTTCATCCTGTAGCTCTTTGTCTTAATTTCCATGAAAGCAGACGTTATAAATGGAATCTAGTTGCCTTTCCTATTATGTTGTAGGTTCCTTGAGGGCAGGAATTGAGTCTTACACATAACTGAATCCTCTAAGTATGTAATACGGTGATTTACAGATATACATGTACAGTAGATGAATACTCACACAAAAATGCAATGGAAATTTTTGCATAGTTGATTTTCATTTATTTTGGATTACATCCTGGAAGTACATTTCTTCAAATGGAATTTCCTAAGCAAAAAGCAGTTCCACATTGTCACAGTATGCTCCAGAAATGCACAATACCAGCAGCAATTTACATGGGAATCAATTTCCTAGCAGTGGTCTTTATTACATACATACCTACCAAGCTGAGGTAAACTTTGTGTTCTGGTTTGTATTCAGTTAAAGTTACGTGTTTTGGCAAGTGGTTACATCCTCAATGCATTCCTTACTGTCCATGTTAGGCACTCTCTTTGACCAACAGAATGTTATCAAGTGAGCTTTATACATTGATCTATTTTATTATTTCTTTATATGCTATTTTGACTAATGTGTTTTAAAAATTCTTCTCATCGAATGTATTTTCCCTTTTTTTGTCTTTATTTTACCATAGCACAATGTGCAAAAGATTTTTAGTCAGATATTTGAAGACACAGTCCTTGTTCTGAGCACTTCATTCTGGGTTTGATGACACCTCATTTTTTCAGTGGTCACAATACCTAGGTAAACAATGCTATTATGTTTTTTTTTTTTCTCATTTCACAGCTTAGACTTCTCTGTTTAACTTTTGATTCATCTTGAATTTTTTGAGGCATACGATCTGAGTTACAGATTCAAATTCACCTTTTTTCCTACTGATAAACTTTTCTCAGCATTTGTTAGTGCTCTCTTTACTTGTGTGTGTGTTCTAGCTTACCAGAGAAGTTTTTTATAAGAGTTTGGGCCCCTTTCTGTAACACATCCTATTTCACTGATCAATCTTTGTTTTTAACCCAATGCCAAATAATCTTTTTGCCAAGTATGGCTTAGTAATAAAGTTTAAAATCTGAGAGGCTATCATTGCATAATATATTTTGACATTTTTGTCTTCTTATTCTTCCATATGAATTCCTCTATACATTTGCCATTATCCATAAAATATCCTACAGAATTCTTAATTGATATTGCTTTAGATCTATGAATTAACTAAAAAATATCATCTTTCTTATATTTTAGCCTTGCCAATCATGAGTACAGTGTCTCCATTAATTCAATGTCTTTATTTCACCAATTATAATTTTGCTATTATATTTCATTTGCTATTGTTAAATTTTTCAGAGTACTTTTAAATTGGTAATCTCATTCAGTGTTTACCAGGACTCTCTTCTGTAAGTCAGAAGCATTTATATGTAACCAAGGATGACTGATCTAAAATGAACCTTTTTTTCCTCAGTATTCATCATGATTCTTTTTTGGTAACAGTTTATTGAGATATAATTCTCATATCATGCAAGTCACACATCTAAACTGTGTGATTAAAGAGTTCATATTCAGAGCTGTGTAACCATTAACACAAAAAAAATTTTGGAACATTTTCATCACCCAGAAAACAAATACTATATACCATTCATTCTTGCGATACTCTTCAATATCCTGGCAACCACTAATCTACTTTGTGGTTCTGTATATTTGCCTATTTAGCAACATTTTGTATAAGTGGAATCATATAACAAAAATGGACTCTTAAGGAGCAGCAAAAGCAATAGTTCTTAAGTACTTCATGTATATTTTTTCCTATTTAATCTTCAAAACAAATCTTCAGTTGTTTAAGTTAGGCAATATTACTTCAGTTGAGATAAGGAAATTGATGGCAAATTTCCCAATCGTACTGTTAGGTTGTGTCTGGATGCTTTGACCAGATCTTTGACTTCATTCTTTCTGTCTTAAGGCAGTTAGGAAATTGGAAAACATCTCTTCCCTCCCATGTTCTTGCCTCAGTGGTGTTCAGTGCCTTGCACTGAGACTGAAAAGCAATATAACATTTCTGACACTGTGAGGGCTGAAATGACAGAGAAAGGTAGAGCAGTTTGTGTAGCATAGACTCATGGAACCACAGAAATTTGCTCTCCCAGCTCCTCTTCATCAGATATTGAGAATGCCCAGTCATCTGTGTACAGTATGACTCACAGAGCCATGGGAAATTAGAACTCAGAGTTGGAAAGAGCCTCGGAGACCATCTAGTCTAGCTGCTCCATTTTATTGATGAATAAACTAGTACCCAGACAGAGCAAGCAATTTGCTCAAGATCATATAGCTCAAATATAGTGACAGAGAATGACCTTTCATCTGTTATTGGAAGAATAAATATACCAAAGGTGAAAGTCTCCTCTAGAATAACTTCAGAAAACAAGTTAAGAGAAAAGCAAGGTAGTGTTATGAAAGGTCACTTGAATTGGGTCGGGAGATCTGGGTTCCAACAATAGCTCTGCCACTAATTCACTATGAGATGTTAGACAAATTGCTTGACCCCTCTGGACTTTCATTTCCTCACCTGGAAGTGGGTGGGTTGGAATAGATGATCTTTTGAAAGCCTGGCACTTATTAAACACACAAGACATTTTATTGAAAAGGTAAATAAGTAAACCTGTACTTAAATCTTAAATGTTAAGCTATTTTGGAAGATTCGCAGTAAATTATATAACTGAAGAACTGGAAAGGAGTGTAGCTAATTTTTTTTTTAAGAATAAGTACTTTAAATTTAAATGCTTTTAGCTAAAAATACATGAAAACACGTTTTGAAAATATAAAAGGTCAGTTCTTCAACAAATAGAAGTGCCTGATTATTTCTAACAAGTAAATATCTAAGATACATCGACCTAGATAATAATAAACTTGTTCCAGGTGCTGTCGTGACACTAGTTAATGCAGTAGCATGTGTGGATGGGAATATCAAGTCATATCCTTCATAAAGTTCTAATTTTGTATGTTTATTTCCTTTCAAACAAAAAGCAATTCAATCTTATTTAAAATAGAAAAGATGTCACTATGTTTTAAGGACTAATAGAGAGTCACTTACTCATTCAAATAACATTTATTGAATAACTACAATGCATGCAAACGTCAAGGAATAGAGTTATCCTAAAATGGGAAATTTTAAAAATGATTCAAGAACATGAAACTAACATTTAAAAACCTGTCTTTCTTATGATTCAAGATACGTGAACAGCCTCTAGCTGTTTATTTCAACCCTCACAGGTTGAAAGTTTCCCGGTGGAGAGGCAGAGCAGATGATATGTGTGTAGGGGGTGTGTGGGAGGGCACAGAGTGCAGCTCTGTAAGCACCAGCTGAAGCAGGCAACAGAAAATGATCATGTTGCCATCTTCCACTTCCTTCTCCCACCTTTCCTGATAGAATAATAATAGGGATCCATTCCATGTGTATCATATCACCCTTCAGAGTTTATGAAGTGCTTTCACGTTCATTAGTTTATGTGATCCTTGTGCCAACCCTAAAAGAGAAGCTTAGTGGATGTTGTTTTTTCCCCATTTTTTGAGATGACAGAAACACGGGGCTCGAAATGGTTAAGTGATTTTTCTGTAGCCAAATGTCAATACAAGTGAGTGCCAGGTCTAGAACTCACATCTTTGTGTCTTTCCATTAACTTCATTCAACTCAGAATTTTCTCTTCCAATTTCCCTTTTTGGAAGTGCAGGTTGCTGAATATTCCCCTGGGTAGTTTGCTGTGCTAAGCAACAGTAGGAGCAGAAGAAGTTAACCCTGACAGTTTGTGTAGAGCAAAAAAGAATGAATCACTACACAAGTGAAAGACCATTCTTTCATCTGCTCTGGCCAAATTCTCTCTCTCTCTGAGTCTGAGGAATAGTTAAGGAACAGAGCATGGAGATTCTACTTCAGTTAATCTCCCTAAGGTTCACTTCTGACAGTCTACCACGATAATAATGTAGAAACTACTTCTGCTTCCATTCAGTAAAATAAAGAAGGAGGGAAAACAGGTAGTAAATGGAAAAATAAAGAGGGAGAAAGGGTAGTAAATGGGAGTTGTCATAAAGGAATGGAGAAAGTAGATTTCAATGAGCACCTAATATGTACCAAGACTTTACTTATAATTTTTCATTTAATCTTGACAATTGCCCCATGACTCAGGTTCTACTAGTGCCTTTCATTTACAGACAAGTAAACTAAAGCTTACATAATTTAAGTCCTGGGTTACAGAACCAGTCATTTCCTCACCTGAGATTAAATAGGTCCACATAAGTCCAGAATCAGAGATTTTAACTAGTCCCAAGAACCCATGTTTTCTGGTGAATTGAAATACACATGACTTTCTTTTTAATCAGTGTTTGAGAGCTGTCAGGGGTTCCTTGTCCTGCCTCTAGCCAAATACAGAAATCCATCTAGACAAGACCTACTCATGGCCATCCAATGATCCATATGGTCTCTGAGTTAGTTTAGATTCCATAAATGGAGATTGAATCATTCTTTCTCTTGTCTGGTGCTTCGCCCAGGGAAAGGCCCTGACATTTGTGTGAGGCAGCAAGCTAGCATCAGGGATAGCCTGTGATGATAGGAGAAAGAATGTATTTAGCCTCAGTGCCATTTGACTCTGCTCATTTTGCAAGCTGGGTTCCTCCATTGCTCAGATATATCTGCTCAATAAGTTCTTGTGGAATTCACACTTGGGTTTTTAGAGCAGGGTCTTTTCTCTGTTCCCCAGGCTACAGTGAATTGGTGTGATCATAGTTCACTGTGACCTCAACCTCCTTGGCTTAAGTGACCCTCCAACCTCAGTCTCCCACATAGCTGGGATTATACAGACACACATAGTTTTTATTTATTTATTTGGCAATCACCTTTATTTAAACATGGATTTCAGTTCTTTAATCAGGTGGTGCTTTTTAGGCCATGGCAAATGTTCAAGGAGAGGCTGATTTCCATGTTTTAGGATGGTACAGGGATCTTGCTATGTTGCCCAGACTGGTCTAGCACTCTTGGCCTCAATCCTCCTGCCTTGGCCTCCAAAAATACTGAGATTACAGGCGTGAACCTATGCACCCAGCCTATAGATAATTTTGCAACTGTATTCCCTTTGCCCCAAGCATGATTGAAGGAATCAGTCAGGGGATGATCAGTCAGAAGATGCAGGGTTATTGAGGAAGTTGACCATTCTTTGGTTTCTCTTTCACAGGAGCTACGTGATACTTTCAAACTTGAGCCCAGTTTCTTATAATCATTTAGGGGCATTCTGATTTCTGCAGCAATCTACCAGTGAAGAGATGATCAATGGTCTCAGATAACTCTCTACTGATCAAGCAGAATAGTGAGTATTGGTGACTTCTGCTGTTTCAGAAATGTCACAAATATTAAAAGGGGGCTGTATGTGAAGATGAAATCACTTGACATATTTACCTTTTTTACCTCATTTCTAATAGTTCCTGGGGAATGATTTGGAAAAGGGAGGGAGATTAACATGTAATTCCACAGCACCAATTTTTCTAAAAATCTGTAGTCTTGAATCAGTAAAGAACATCTCTTCATGACAATCATTTTATTTCAACCTCAATTTATTCCTCAACAAAGATTATCAAGCACCTTTTGCAACCTAGGCCTTACTTTCTTCCATATCCTTATTCATTTTAATTTCTGAATTTTCTTTACCTCCATTTTCTTTCCCCTTTTTCTTCAGCCTTTATGTCTGCACTGTCATACCTGGGAAATATTTATACTGTTAGGGAAAGTGTTTAAAGTGAGAACATAGATGAGGGGAAGGATTAGAAAGTGTCCTGGAATTATGTACTTTGCATGGGACTGTTTTATCCAGATCTTCTGGTTTTCTCTTATTTCCTCACTTAAAGCTTGTCTAAAGGGTTTTTGACTAGTCAAGAATAATTCTAAGCTTGTGCCAATGGAGAATTCATCTATCGTGACTGACTTCATCCTTCTTGGCATGGCAGATAACACTCATCTTAAAGTCCTGCTATTTGGAGTTTTTCTCATTGTTTATGCCGTCACTGTGTTCAGGAACCTAGGCCTGGTGGTCTTGATTAGAGTCAGCCCTCGCCTTCAGACACCCGTGTATTTTTCGCTTTCTAATCTCACCTTCCTTGATGTCTGTTTCTCTTCCATCACCATCCCAAAAACTTTGGTAAATTTGTTATCTAAGCTGCAGGACATTTCTTTCCATGAATGTGTGACTCAAATGGGCCTGTTCATAATCTTTGCCTCTGCAGAATGCAATATTTTGGCTTCCATGGCCTGTGATCACTATTCTGCCATCTGTCATCCACTGCTCTACCACATTACTATGTCAAGAGTCCGATGTCTCTTCTTGGTAGCCAGATGCTACCTTGGTGGGTTAGTAAACATGGTCACTGTGACAACTTCTATCACACAACTAACATTCTGTCAACTACGTGTCATCTCTCACTTCTTCTGTGACATCCCCCCACTGTTGGCACTGCCTCACTCAGATCCCTAGATCACCCAGGTCATGGTTGTTGGCTGCGGGGGATTCACCTCGGTCACTTCCATTGTGGTGATCCTTGTTTCCTACACGTCTATCCTCATCCTCATGACTATCCTGGGAATCCCCCCAGCGACTGGAAAACAGAAGAATTTCTCCACCTTTGCTTCCCACTTGACTGCTGTTGCCCTGTACTATGGAACAACCATGTACACAGACTTGAAGCTCCCTCAACATGAATCCCAGACAGGAAATCAGATGGCCTTAGTATTTTATGCAATGGTGATCCCCATGTTAAATCCTCTCATCTACAGTTTGCGAAACAAGGAGGTAAAAATTGCTCTACAGAAAATATTGAGGAATAGTCCTTAATCTTTCATTATCTGTCTCAAGAATGTGGTATGTTCTATGAAGACCATCTCACAGTTTTATTCACATTTTGCAAAATGAAGCTTTGTACTCAATGCTAAGTTAAAACTAGTAGATCAACAATTACAGGCCCACACAAGAGAAAAACAATTAAATTCAAGAAAGGGGAAGGGGCTTTGGTAAGTTCCCACCTAACAGGTACAATGTATGGGTATTTGGCACACCTCCTACTCAACTGCAACTCAGATGTTACCTTACAAATGCTGCAGCTCAATTTACAATTGCCAAAATGTGGAAACAGCCTAAATGTCCACCAACCCAGGAATGGATTAACAAGCTGTGGTATATGTATACCATGGAATACTATTCAGCTATTTAAAAAAATGGAGACTTTACATCCTTCGTATTAACCTGGATGGAAGTGGAAGACATTATTCTTAGTAAAGCATCACAAGAATGGAGAAGCATGAATCCTATGTACTCAATTTTGATATGAGGACAATTAATGACAACTAAGGTTATGGGGGGAGGAAAAACAGAAAGAGGGATGGAGGGAGGGGGATGGGGCCTTGGTGTGTGTCACACTTTATGGGGGCAAGACATGATTGCAAGAGGGACTTTACCTAACAATTGCAATCAGTGTAACCTGGCTTATTGTACCCTCAATGAATCCCCAACAATAAAAAAAAAAATGTGGACAATGTAACCTAATACTATGTACTTTCATATTAATCTGCAATTTAAAATAATACGAAGCTTTATTAAGAGCAATTAAATTACTCTGACTAATTGTTCAGAAGTCATTGTTTAAATAAGTAGCAACATAGCAGAGGGAAATTATATAGACAAAATAATATATATTTTCTGAAACAATTGCCTGATAAAAATACTTAAGAGGGAAATACATAAGTCTATGGGTATAAATATGTCAATCTGAGTGGTGAAGCTATATGATAACACTAATTGCAAATTAAAATAATTCTAAGATAACAAAAGGACTAAAACAATATAATTTGACTAAAATTATAAACGAGAACATAGATGACAACCTGGGCGCAAATAACTTTTCTGTATTATGCATGTGCTTATATCGAGGATTTCCTTGGTGCCCCATAGGCTGAATTAAGTGTAGTCCATCTAGCTCACGATTCAGGAGACTCCAAAATGTGTGTCTTTCAAAGGCTGTGCCAGCCTGATACTGTGAGGCTGTAAATTGTTAGCATATACATGAATTCTTATGTGCAATTATTGTGATTTATAGGTATAAATCATAAATATCCAGCAAAATGATAGATTGGTTTCGCTAGCTAAATTTGGAAGATCATTTGTAAAGAATAATAGATCACCAGTTAGTGTGAACTCTAGTCCTGAATTGCAGCTATGATTTTTTTTTTGTATGTGAATTCTGAATGAACCTGAGCCAAGAACATTTATAGTCTCAAATGTATTTCAACACAAGCCTACCTATAACCCCAATTAATTCATTAGTTCATAGCTAGTTCTCAGAATTTGTAAAAAATGCATACAATTCACAAATATTGCTATTTTGTCTAAATATATTAGACAACAAGCTATTCTTAAAACCATGCAATCCTTTGTCTGAACAATATAAAATATTAATACCTTACTTTTATATATGATAAAACTAATGCCTGGAGATGATAAAGTGACTAAAATCAAACAACTAGTTGGAAAAAAATAATCAAATTGGCTCAGGCTGCAAAAACAAAAAGTTGTGTTTATCTACATCTCATTCAGGCATGATATTTGGGCCCCCAAAATAAATTTTATTCTGTCTCTATTCTCAGATACTATGTAGCAATCTTCCAACAACTCCTAAACCCTAGTTGTGAGAGAAGTGATATGGTTTACTTGGGAGCTATGTGGAAACAAATTCCCTTTGATCTCCATATCTGTGTATCTAACTACCAGTTGGAATCTCAACTTGGCAGTTCCTCAAGTACTCCAAATTTAATCTTTCAGAAACTAAATGCTTCCAAACCTGCCCTCCTCTTCGAAGCCCTGTCCTCCACATAAGTGAATGGCACAGCACTATATAGTTTTTTTAGCCCCAAACTTAATGGATGGCACTATACAGTTTTTAAGCCCAAAACCCAAGAGTCAATCCTTGGCATTCCCTCTCCTTCCAATCCCTACATTCAATCAATTAACAAATTCTGTCAATTCTCCCACCCAAATGCCTTTTGAATTAGTTTCTTCTCCACTGTTATCAGCACACTCTTTTCTCGCCAAGATTAGCTAACTAGGGATTTATCCCTAAATCTACCCTGGATCCTATAAAATCCACTTTCTCACAACCACAGTGGTTTACATGTAAATCTGAACACACCAGCCTTATTCCTGCCAAACTGCTTAACATTTTCCATGTCTCTCTTCACCTTTAAGATTAATTCCAAACTCCTAAATATGGCATGTAAACCTCTCCCTGTCCTGTCTGTCCAAGTTCTATTAATTCCAAAATCTAAATTTAAATCCCATCTTCTTTTTTAAGGTAATTTTCCTGACATTTCAGAGGGAAGTGAGTTTTCATATCCTGTTTTCCCATTGCATTTTGCATGTCTAATTTCCATTTTTCTGAATTTGTTTTGCCCACCTATATTGAGACACTGGTAGGATGAAGTTGTTTGGCTAATGTTTGTCTGCCACCTAGGTCTAACATAGGGTCTAATTATTTGGTAAAGACTAAAAAAAAAAAAAATAGCAAAGTTAAAATTCACTCACAACTAACCTTCTTGCTTATTAAGTTCATTTTCTCCACTAGGTATTATTATAACATGCCGTGTAATGGAGGAAAGGTAGAAAATTTTACCTCCTGGGTAAGAATTCTAGCTGATTCTACTGGTTGTGCAAATGGTTCAGATCATCGACACTGTCGCTGCCCAGTGACTTGACCTCTTTTTCTTCATTGTCCTTACCTCCCAGCCCTGTACTACCAAAGTCAATCTCTCGTCCTACCAGGATTTCTACTCTTCTCTGGCCCCTGGCCCAAGGACACAGCATATTTCTTTCTAGAATAAAAAAAAATTTCCTCTGTGACATTCAAGATTAGAGACTTTGAGAATTAGAAGTCAGAGGTGGAAGGGCCCACAAAGAAAATCAAGAGAGATTCATTTTATTTTTGTAAGTATTTGGATTATTTCTGTAAGTGGTTTTCAATGCAGAACAAAACTACAGAAAATATACAAACAGAAGAGGTTTGGCTGGAGAAAGTACAAGGCACCCTGCAGCCTAGCACTCACCTCTCCCTCCCTGAGCCATCTTCCTAAAACTCAATGACAGTCTGAAAACACTAGATTAATCAAACCTGCTCTTTTTACAATATTCTGGAGATCACTCAGCCAGTGGCCAAAGCAGAATTGGAATTCAGGTTTTCCTGATTCATAATCCCAACCCATCCATTCATATTGTGTGATGCTTAACATAGCTGAGAGGACAAGATGAAACGGGCCTCGTCAGACTGAACTTCAAACTCTGACTTAGCAGCCATCTCTCTGGCAAGTAAAAGTGTCCTCCACTCTCTTAGAGACAGCTACAACCTTGTCCAATTTCATCATTTCTATACAGAAAGTGGTAGATCTCAGGGATACCAAAATGCTTTGGCAGTAGAAAGTTCTCATAGCCAGAACCAGAAATATAATTTGCATAGGTCCAGTGCAAGATGTAAATATAAAGTTCCTCATTCATAAAGCAGGAAAAGGTGCTATTAAAGGTACTCGAATATAATGCTTTTTCCTTTCTTTTTCTCAGCCTGTCATGGTGCTTTAAATTTGTTATTTAATGACACACCCACTCAGGCACAGGGATATTTGTGGGACAGGTGCAGGCCCTCACAGGTGCCCAATGATGCTGTCCTGTGATTTGGTACACATGTATGTGGCCCCCTGGCTACTGGTTTCCTTCTCACACCAACTGCTGGACAGATACATTGTGTACTGGCCAGGAGGGAGGAAGTCACATCAGGCATCTCCTCCTCCCATGAGCAGGCTGCCCTAACCCATAGTAGACAGGTGACCACCAAGAATATTTATAACTTCTGCATAGGACACACTAGGTACCTGGACTTGAGTAGTCAATAGTCCTTACTGAGCACCTATCAAGTGCACAGTGGCACTGCTAGCCTGGGCCAGGATGGCTTTTACCATGTACAACCTTGAGATTTTTCAGGGTATGTGTCAGACACCAATGCTCCCTTTGCCCATGCTGAGGTCCCTGAGTATGAGACAAAGTGGAAGTCTGGATGGGGTCCTGGGTACTAAGGGGCAATGAGCTGGCAGCTAAGAACCTGCCTCATGGAGGTGGTAAGGTGGTGAAAGTGAAATGTTGTTCTATCAGAGACTATAAGTTCCCAATGTGTATTCAATTGTCCTATTAGATTTCAGATTTTATTTGCAAAAAAAATTCAAATTTTTAAAAACTTGAAGACAGTGACATTAAACCCCAAGTGCAGGGTCCTTCTGAGCTCAGGGTTTTGTATAACTGCCCTAACCACATGCCCATGAAGCCAGCCCTGTTTACAGAGAGGAGTTTCTTTTATCACTATCAGGCAGTGTAGTATAGTGGTTAAGAGTACCAGCTGTGGAATCAGACCACCAGACTTTGAGACACACCTCCCTCACTTCCTAATTCTGTGATCTCAGAATAATTACTTCATATTGCTATGCCTCAGCTTTCTTATCTATAAAATAGGGATAATACTATCACCTACCTCCTGAGATTGCTGTGAGGTGATGCATTCACAGTGGCTAGAATAGTGCTCAGACGTGATACCTACTTAACAATTGTTCCATGTTATCATTTATAGTTTCCAGGATTCTCTACATTTTTCATATCTCCAATACAGCATCAGGTTTTGTTTACTCTGGATCTGCTGCAGACCTGTGTTCCACATGGTATTTACTCGGACTACATAGCATATAACCAGTCTGGGTCTCCAGCGGCCTCTCAGGATTAAGGGGAATGGCATTAGATCTGTACAAACTGAGAGAGCGGAGTTTGGTTTTATTGGCAGGGGTTTTTCTTTTACAGACTCAGGGCCAATCTAAGTCAGTGTTTGGCCTCTCCATGCTGGGTCTCAAATGTACCAAAGTCAGCATCAGGGACTGCATGCCTAGTTCTGTTATTTCTCCAACAGACTTTTAAGAAGAGAGTAAGGGCCCCATGATTGCATTAATGTACACAGCTATGATTTAATAAAAAATAAAATTAAAAAAAGAAAAAAATAAGAAGAGAGTAATGGTTTCTGGTTATTGAGTTAATGAAAGAGAGTATCTAAGGGAATCTCTGGGGTTTCTATCTCAGTCCTGCTCCCCCAGGGCCAGCTTTTAGTGTCAAGGGCCATCGTAGGAGATTTAGAGTCAGAACAAGATTTTTGACCACTGGAGCATAAGGCAGCCCTTCAGGACGATGTCAGGCCCTTCTCAGTAAGGGGATGAGTGGTGGTAGACAATGGTCAGGGAAGGGGATGAAAACCCCATGTTAGCAACTCTGTCCTCTCAGGTGTTACACAAGAATAAGAGAATAAATAGTGGCTTCTCTCTGAATCTGCTGGTCAAAATTGCAGAAGCCAAGTCTTGCCTTCAAGGGAGCTCTCAGCACATCTCCACACTCTCCCAACACATACTCAGAGTGAGCTACAGTCAGCTTCAGGGGGGTCCTGCTGCAGCTACTCTGGGCTGGGCATCCTCCCCACCACTACTCTTGTAGTGGAGAGCAGAGCAGCATCTGGCCCTGGGCTCTCTGACTGGGGGACCCTGCTGAGACTGTCTACAAGCTGGATTTTAGGCCCTTAGTGGATGAGCAGACATTGGTGTAAGGGTATAGGGGACAGTGACAAGACCCTACAGCACCAAAGGCTTGGCTGCAGACTCCAGAGGGCTGTGTGGTTCCCAGCTAGAGTCCACAGCAGGGACATTTTAGGGAATCCTTTGGCCCAGAGCCAACACTTCCATCAACCACTTGAGCTTCTTGGAGGTGTCCAGTCAAGGGCATCCTAGTCAGGGAGGAGTGTCCCAGATGCCTCCTGGATATTGAATGGTCTGCTGGCCAAGCCCCTGTGAGTCAGGGACACTGGCTGGGGGAGACTTGGCACCCCGAAAGGGTCTTAGAGTTTGGAACTAGCTAAGGTCTATCTCACGCTGCATGAGTGAAGATCTAAGGATGAAGATCTGGGATACTAAGAAGGAACAGTAGGAAGAGATACAAGGTTTTGGGAGAAGCGGGAACCTTTTTATATAATTCTAAGGACATGGCTAGGCCAGGATGAATGAAAGTATGAAGTCCATCAACAAGTATTTTTCAAGTGCACGGACTTATTCTTTGTATAGCAATATAGAGAACAGAGTCAGGAGAGGGGTCAGAAAACCCAAAGGAGCTAAGAGACAAAGCCCTTTCTCTTGCAGAGCATAAAATATGGGCCCCAGAGGACAAGAAGTTTAAGCCCTTGAAGAAAAAAGCCAAATAGAAATTGGTTTTACTTTGCTTTCTCTTGAAAAGTGCTATGTGAAATGATTCTTTCAAACTCAGTAAGTTTCCACTTACTTCCATTTTAATTTTAGAGATATGTTCCTACTTAAAAAAAAAGAACCTCAATTCATAACAACAATAGAAGTGTTAATTTCTCTTCAGTAAGAATCGTCACCTTTTCCCCACCTGCTGGCTGACCCTGATAACTAATTGAATTATCTAAAATTACTTTTTCCTGATTATAAAACTATTACATGCTTATTATTGAGAAATTGGAAAATATGTAAAAGTAAGGGAAACATATAATTTGATCAGTCTCAGCTCCTAGAGACAACCACTACCAGCACTTTGGTGTATGTCCTTTTAGTTTTTCTTCTAAAATACATGCAATGGAGGGGGGATGTCTGCGTGCATGTGCACATGTATGTGAAATTTATTTATTTATGTATTTATTTATTTATTTATTTATTTGGCCGAGGCTGGGTTTGAACCCGCCACCTCTGGTATATGGGGCCGGCACCCTACCCTTGAGCCACAAGTGCCACCCTATACTTATAATAGAATAATAATATAATACTATTTTGTTCCCTGCTCTTTCCACTTCAAATACATAGGACAATATGCACATCAATAGGCATTCTTCCTCTTGAATTTAATGGTTAAATCATACAATAGTGTATAGATGAATCCTCATGACTAATTGTGAGAAAAGAATTTTGAAAAGACTGATAGGAAGAACATACAGCAAACAATAGCTTCCATCAATGTACTCAAAGCAAGAGTGAAATACACAATTTGGAATGTTACTGCATTTTATTGAATGCAGAAATAGGAACATAGGCTAAATGAAGTTGCTTGGAAGAAGGATTACCTTCTGTGATCAAATATCATGTGAATCAAAGACTTTAAATGAAACTTTAATATGAACAGTGGAAAAATGAAGTGGCTGAAATTCTGAAAGATTTTACCAGACACTTGCCCTCATATTATGAAGTGGAATATGCAGATTACCGCTGTGTAGAATATTGAAACCAGCCTGTCTCAGCCCAGGGACTGTCTACACCAAGGATGGGGGATGGGGAGAATCAGGTGAGCAACTTCAGTCAATAGCACAGGGTGTAAGCAGTCAGGTGGGAGGCCAGGGGTAGAAGAACTTGTGTTTGTCCTGGAGCAGAGGATGTGCTAAGGAATAAACCTTTCAATTACATTTTGCCATGTAATTCCTTCCTATGGTTGCCAAAAGACACCTGGGAAGCAACTCATAAGACACAAACTTAGGATCTGACATATATTCTGGTTCAGTCCCCTCCTTCCGGCTGGTGAGGGTTTCACTTCCTAATATTCTGGGTTGTCACAAAATGAGGATAGGCAATTTGCAGTTATCCCAAGGGGTAAAACCAATTCACGTCATTTAAAATTCATTTAAAGCCATGTTTAATTAACATAATATTTAATTCTACTTTAATTACTTTTAAGAACCCACATATTGCTTTGGGGAATTAGTAAAATTAGACAAAATTAGTGTGTCATAACATGGAACATGTCGGGAATCATTAGTCTAAACCATCTGGATAGAGGGCTGTCTCTTTTGTACTTGATAATTGCCCACATTGAAAAAACCCTACACCTGCCCACCCTCTCTCTCCCACCCACCTCCAGTAGGTATTCTCTCTCTTTTTTTTTTTTTATTAAATCATAGCTGTGTACATCAATATGATCATGGGGCACCATACACTTGTTTGATAGAATATTTGACACATTTTCAACTCATTAGTTGACATGGCCCTCCTGGCACTATCCTAGTTACTTTGTCAAGACATTTACATTCCACATTTCCCAAGGCTCACATGTACCCTTGTAAGATGCACCACATGTGTGATCCTTTCAATCCCCCTCCCTCCACCCACCTCCACCTCCCTCCCCACGCTCTCCCCCTTCCCCCTGTTCTTAGGTTGAAACTTGGTTATAGCTTCATGTGAAGGTCCTAAGTTAGTTTCATAGTAGGGATGAATACATTGGATATTTTTTTCTTCCATTCTTGAGACACTTTACTGAGAAGAATATGTTCCAGCTCCATCCATGTAAACATGAAGGAGGTGAGGTCTCCATCTTTCTTCAAGGCTGCATAGTATTCCATGGTGTACATATACCACAATTTGTTAATCCATTCGTGGATCGTTGGGCACTTGGGTTTCTTCCATGACTTAGCAATTATGAATAGGCCTGCAATAAAGATTCTGGTACAAATATCTTTGTTATGGTGTGGTTTTTGGTCTTCTGGGCATATGCCCAGCAGAGGAATTACAGGATTGAATGGGAGATCTATTTTTAGATCTCTAAGTGTTCTCCATATCTCTTTCCAAAAGGAATGTATTAGTTTGCATTCCCACCAGCAGTGCAAAAGTGTTCCCTTTTCTCCACGTCCATGCCAACATCTCTGGTCTTGGGATTTTGTGATATAGGCTAGTCTCACTGGAGTTAGATGGTATCTCAAAGTAGTTTTGATTTGCATTTCTCTGATGATTAAAGATGATGAGCATTTTTTCATATGTCTGAAGGCCGCACGCCTGTCTTCTTCAGAGAAATTTCTCTTCAAGTCCCTTGCCCAGCCTGTGATGGTATCCCTTGTTCTTTTCTTGCTAATGCGTTTGAGTTCTCTGTGGATTCTGGTTATTAAACCTTTGTCAGAGACATAACCAGCAAATATCTTCTCCCATTCTGATGGCTGTTTGCTTGCTTTACTTACTGTGTTCTTGGCTGTGCAGAAACTTTTTAGTTTGATCAAGTCCCCAAAGTGTATTTTTGAAGCTGCTTGAATCGCCCGGGGGGTCCTTCTCATAAAAAAATCACCCAACCCAATTTCTTCCAGGGTTTTCCCTGCACTCTCTTCTAGTATTTTTATAGTGTCATGTCTTAAGTTTAGGTCTTTAATCCAGTAAGTGTCTATCTTGGTTAGTGGTGAAAGGTGTGGATCCAGTTTCAGTCTTCTACAGGTTGCCAGCCAATTCACCCAGCACCATTTGTTAAATAGGGAATCTTTTCCCCACTGGATGTTTTTAATTGGCTTGTCAAAGATTAAATAACGGTAAGTAGCTGGGTTCATCTCTTGGTTCTCTATTCTGTTCCAGACATCTACTTCTCTGTTTTTGTGCCAATACCATGCTGTTTTGATCACTATCGATTTGTAGTATAGTCTGAGGTCTGGTAGCGTAATTCCTCCTGCTTTGTTTTTATTTTTGAGTAATGTCTTGGCTATTCGAGGTTTTTTCTGATTCCATATAAAACGAAGTATTGTTTTTTCAAGATCTTTATAGTATGACAGTGGAACTTTAATAGAGATTGCATTGAAGGTATATATTGCATTGGGTAGTATGGACATTTAACAATGTTGATTCTTCCCAGCCATGAGCATGGTATGTTTTTCCATTTATTAAAATTCTCAGCTATCTCTACATCTGCAGGAAACATTCATCAAAGCGGAGCTGCTGGACCAAATGAATGTGACATCAAAGAGTTTACGCCTCTCTCAACAACATATGAGAGTTCTTTTTTCTTCACATTTTTGTCACTACATTATCAAACGTCTCAATTTTAACATTTGTTTTATTTAAAGATGTTTTCAGTTACCTCTTATTTCTCTCACCCTTTCTTATTAGATTTTTGGTGATTTTTCTTAATGACTGCTAGGTAATCTCCGTGTGTTAAGGAAATTAGCCCTTGTAAGAGGTGTTGCAGATATTTTCCCCCAGTTTTATTTATTTTTTATTTTATTTTTGATATTGTTTTTAATTCAATGGATTAAGGGGAACAAATATTTTGGTTACATGTATCACTTTTGTAATGCTTGAGTCATAGCTATGTGTGCCAGTCACCCAAATAGTGTTCAGTGTACCCATTAGTTAGTTTTTTGTGCCTCCTCTTTTCAACCCCCCCTACTAGATTTCCACTAAGTTTTAAATTCCTCTGTGCACATGTGTGCTTATCAGTTAGTTACACTTCAATAGTGGGTACATGTGGTGTTTCTTGCTCCATTCATCTGATACTTCACTTGGAATAATGATCTCCACTTCCATCCAAATTGTTGCAAAAAGCACTAATTTGTCCTCTTTTATCACAAGGTAGTACTGCATGGTATATATATATCTATCACATTTTGTCAATCCACTCATGAACTCATAGTCACTTTGGTTGATTCCACATCTTTGTAATTGTGAATAGTGCTATAATAAACATTAAAGTGCAGGTGTCTTTTTGATGGAAGTCTTTTTTTCCTTTAGGTAGATACCCAGTAGTGGGTTTGCTGGATTAAATAGTAAGCCTACTTGTATTTCTTTGAGGAATCTCCATACTGTTTTCCACACAGGTTGTACTAATTTTCAGTCCCACCAACAGTGTATAAGTGTTCCTTTCTCTGCGTCTGCCCCAACATTTATTGGTTTTTGACTTTTTAATAAAAACCATTCTAACTGGGGTAAGGTGATATCTCATTGTGGTTCTAATTTGCATTCCTTGATGATTAGTAACTTTGAGTATTTTTCATATGTTTATTGGCCATTTTCCCATCTTCTTTTGCAAAGCTACTGATCGTGTCTTTTGCTCACTATTTACTGGAGTTGTTTGTTTGTTCTCCTTGTTTATTTGCTGAAGTTCTTTGTAGATTCTGGATATTAGCCCTTTATTGGATGTATAGCTTGTACCTTTTATTTTTTAAATATTGATTATGGTATTTTCTTTTTCTGTGAAGAAATATTAAAAGTTCACAATATTGCTAGTTTTAAAGAACCACCTTTTGTTTGTTGATTCCCTCTATTGTTTTTCTGTTTTTGATATCATTGATTTGTGCTCTTATTTTTATTATTTCCATACTTATGCTTGCATTTGGTTTATTTTGCTCTCTTTTTTCTAGTTTCTTAAGGTGGAAGCTTAATTTATTGACTGGAGACATTTTCCTCTTTACTAAAATAAAATTTTACTGCTATAAATTTCCTGCTCAGCTCTGCATTAGCTGCATCCCACAAATTGTGACATTTTGTATTTTCATTTCCTTATTTCCCTTGAGGACTCCTCTTTGGTTGATGAATTATTGAGAAGGATATTGTTTATTTTCCAATCCATTTTAAAAATTTGCTGTGATTCTTTTCTATACTGATTCTTTTGCAATCAGAGAACATATACTGTATGATTTGAATTCTTTTAAGTTGTTTAATATTTCTTTTATAAACCAGGAGGTAGACTGTCTAGGTGAATGTCCCATGGGTGCTTGAAAAGAATGTGTATTCTGCTATTGTTAGGTGGAATACAAATTCTTTTAAGTTGTTTATTATTTCTTTTATAAACCAGGAGGTAAACTGTCTAGGTGAATGTCCCATGGGTGCTTGAAAAGAATGTGTATTCTGTTATTGTTAGGTGGAATACTCTATAAATGTCAATTAGATAAAGTCGGTAGTACTATTCAGGTTGTCAATATCCTTACTGGTTTTTTTTTTTTTGCTTGCTTGTTTTATGTATTACTGACAGAGATGTTAAAATCTCCAGCTGGAAATTAATCTTTTCACAGTATAACTGTTTCTGTCCTTTGACTTTCAACATACCCATACTATTACAAGTGAAGTGTGTGTTATAAATGGCATGTAGTTGGGTAATTTCAAAATTCCACTGTGTAAGTATTTTTCTTGTAATTGGTATATTTATAGTGTTTACTATGTAATTATTGCTTAGTTAGGGCTTTATTGTGCTCTTATATTGTTTGTTTCATGTTCATTCTCTGTGTATTTTATTTCTAATTTTTTTCATGACTTTCTTTGTGATACTTGAACATTTTTTAGAATTTGATTTTGATTTATCCATAATGTGTTTATTGCTTCTAAAACTTTTGGCTAAGATTAAATGTAGTATCTATAGTGTTTTTGAGAGTATGTCTTTTTATAGTTTCCTTACTAATTGCACTGTATATTGCATTATACATAAATAACTTATGCAAGTCTACTTGTGGCAGTATTTTTACATGTTTGAGTGTAGTCTAGAAAAGTTACTTCTCTTTATATCTCTTTACCTTCCTCCACTTATTATTTGTCTTATATATTTTCTCTACAACCACATTAATGTGTTAAATTATAATTGCCCATATATTTTGTCTTTTGTTTTTACTTCCTGACATTCCAAGATTTCTTCATTTATCATTTCTATTATCATTAAAGAACTTTAGCCATTCTTTAGAGTAGATCTGCTAGAGAAAATTTTTCTTTGATTTTCTTCATTTGAGGTATTGATTTCTCCTTCTTTCTTGAAGGATATTTTCACTGTATATAGAATTTTGAGTTGAAATTCTTTTCATTTAGCACTTGAAAAATACTCTGTCACTTCCTTCTGCCCTCCATAGTTTCTAATGAGGAATTCCTTGTGATTCTAATTGCTCTTCTCCTATAGATAAGGTATCATTTTTCTCTGGTGGCTTTTGATATTTTTATTTGACTTTAGTTTTCTGAAGTTTAATTATGATGTGTGTTGGCATGGAGACTTTTTAGTTTAACTTATTTAAAAACTTACCAAACTTCTTAAATCTATTGGTTTTTGTCTTCTGCCAAATTTGCAAAATTTTTACTCTTTATATATTTGAAGTTTCTATTTTAAACTTGAAACGTTTTGAGTCTTACTCTGTCTCCACTCTACTGAAATTCTGATGACATGAATGCTAGTTCTTTTTTTATAGTTCCCAGGGCTTTTTTCACTTTTAATCTCTATCTTCTCTCTGTAACTCAACTCTGTTCTGTTCCTTCTGCTGCTGAACCCATCCATACAGTTAATTTTTTTAAATTTTGATTATGGTATCATTAAGTTCTAGTATTTCCATTAATCCCCTTTTAATCTTCAATTTATTTGCTGAGACTTCCTAATTTTTTTGTTTCAAGCATGCTTGTAATTTTCTATTGAAGCATTATAATTATATGGCATGCTGTTAAGTCCCTGTAAGGTAATTTTTATTTATCTGTCATCATAAGGTTGACATTTATAGACTGTTTTTTTCATTGAAATTGAGATTTTTTTTTTATTCTTGGTACAGTTTTTTGTTGTTGTCATTGAAACCTGGATATTTTGGTTATTACATTATGATACTCTAGATTTTATTTAAATTGTGTGTTTTAGTAGACTTCTTCTGACGTCCACTAAGTTGATGTAGTGTATAGAGTGAGACTGGGAGCCAACTTTATGTTTTCCATTGTGAAGTCCATTTGTCTCAGAAACGTTTATTGATTCTTTTTCTTTTCTTTCTTTCTTTTTTTTTTTTTTTTTTTTTACTGATTTGAAGTACCATAGTTTTCATATACCAAATTCCAACACCATTTGAGTGTCTTTTTGGCTCTCTATTTTATTTCGTTGGTCTCATAAACCAACACCACAGTTTTTGTTTTGCCTTTACTTTAGTATACACAAAATGTTACACTTAAGTTCCTTTTCATTACTATTCTGATAGTAATTCTTAGTTATTTTCAATTTTTTTCTGATGATTTTTAAATGAACTTGATTAATTAAAAATTCTGCTTTAATAAGATAACATTAATACTACAGATGAATTATATCTCTTTCTATATATTTAAATCTACTTATGAACCAATACATTTTTTTACATATGGGTCCTGCACATTTCTAGTTAGCTTTATCCCTAGAGTCTATTTTTTTTTGATGTTTGCTGTTACAGTTATAATTATAAATATGATTTTTTTCTTCTATGGCATTTAAAAAATGTATTTATATAAGAATATTCTATTTGTTAATTTGTATTTTTTGTCATCTATCATACTGATTTCTGCTATTTTTAAAGAATTTTATAATCTATATATTTTTAGATAAATAAACTATAAGCTGGGATTAATTTTGAATGACATTATCTTAACATAGAAATATTAATAATCACCTTTTCTGCTATTAAAAATATGATTTTCTAATATTTAGTTATTTATTTTTTCTCTTACAGTATATTTATTTTAATACTCTTCTTAAGTCCAAGTTACAATGCTATGTGATAAGGTTTTTTTATAATTCCTTTTGAAATATTGAGACCTTACTACAGCACTGAAAGAACAGAACAAAGAACTCCTGTATTCTTTTTGCCTATATGCCTCAATTGCTAATAGGTTAGCACATTTGCACTCACATGTTCTTTCTTCTTTATTCCTTCATTTCTACACACACACATGCACACAATATTACTTTCTATGAATCAATTCATTTGAGTGCAAGGTTTAGACCCGGTCACCCCAAAATATTCCAGCACGGGCTTCCTTAGAACAAGGACATTATCTTTCAAAGTCACAAATGGAAGCATCCAAATCAACAAATAAACATTGATACAACTCTACTCCCCCAACCCATTGACTTCACTGAAACTTTACCAAGTACCCCAACCAAGTCTCTTTCTATTTTCAGGTCCAAGATCCAATCAAAGGTCACAAATTACATTTAGTCTTCATGTATTTTTAGTCTCCTAAGGTCTGGAATATTTCCTCAGTCTTTCCTTGACTTTCATGAATGGACAGTTTTAAAAGTACATATCTTTCATTTTGTATGATGACCATCAACTTAAGTCTATTTGGTAACTACTCCTGTCCCAACTCAGTCGATGCATTCTTGGCAGGAAGACATTAGAAATGATGTTGGTGTTCTAAGCAGAGCAAAGCATCAGGGGATATGTGATGGTAAACTTGTCCACTAATAGTAATGATAATCTTCATTACCTGGGCAAGGTGATGTCTGTTGTGTTTCTCCAACATGAAGGCACAATTTTTTTATTAGATCATAATTGTGTACATTACTGCATTTATGGGGTACAATGTGCTGATTTTATATACCATTTGGAATGTTTACATCAAACTAGTTAACATAGCCTTCACCTCACTTATTTAATTGTTGTGTTAAGACATTTATACTCTACTCTTAATATATTTGACATGTACCCTTGCCATATGCACAATAGGTGAGGTCCCACCAATTATCCCACCTCCACCAGGTCACCCCTCCCTTCCCCTCGTCCTGCTCTTCTCTCCTTTCTTCTTGGCTACAATTGTGTTTTATCATTCATATGAATTTTTATCTTTGTAATTGTTAAGTACTTTGTAAGGAGATGCTCTGAGACTATTTCGCCGTCCTGTATTCAGTCAAACACCCACTCACCTTCCTTAGCATTCGTTGAGGATTCATTGGCTGAAATCAACCACTTCTACAGTAATTCTCCAATGGTGACTTTTCTCTTTACATCATTCTTTCTTTATTCATTAGTTTACATTCTACTCTAAAGAAGAGGTTTCACTTCTCCACCATTTTCTTTTTAATTCATTCATTTTTAATTCCAGTATGGATTTCATGGGTGGATTCCTATATTATTCATTTGGTTGCAACCTTTTTCTATCATTAGTTCCTTTGATACTCAAATTATCCTGTACTTGGCTAGTAATAACCCTTTCAGATCTGCTTCTCTGTTCTTTTGACTGTCATTATTTGATCTCCTTACTTTCAGAAACAATGAGATATACTAGGATCATATTGTATTTTCTCTTCTGTAGTCCTAGAATCAGTCATTTTACAAGTATCCCTCTTTTTAAAGGAGGGTGATGTTTAGAAACCAAGATCTTTGCACTCAGTACCCTCAAGCAGACAGAGATAGGAAATATTTGTTTGTATATGTGTGTGAGTACACAATACACTCACACCATACATCTCTCTCTCTCTCTCTCTCCACTCCTCCTTGTGTGTGTATGCATGCACATATGCAAAGAACATTGACCTCCAACTAAAATTCAACACCCTGGGGATCTTTTTAGCTTTCTCTCTTTTAATATTTGTAAATCACTTTCCCGTCAGTGAGATGGCTAACTCCCTCTACTTTCAAGGTATTTACCCTGTTTCTCCGAAAATAAGACATCCCCCGAAAATAAGACCTACTTACAGGAAAGATAAGACATCCCCTGAAAATAAGACCTAGTGCATCTTTGGGAGCACACCTTAAAATAAGACACTGTCTTATTTTGTGGGAAACAGGGTACTGATGTCCTTGATGCCTTGTGTATAATCAATCTCCTGACTACTTTGGTTACCTCCTCAGCTGCCGCCTCAGCCTGTCTACCTTCTAAATCTGTCACACTATTACCTCAAGAAAAGGGAAAGGAAAAAAGAAGAAGACTTCTTTTTACTATTTTTAATAATTTATGTTGTTGTTTT
The DNA here is from genome assembly GCF_027406575.1 of Nycticebus coucang. NCBI lineage: Eukaryota > Metazoa > Chordata > Mammalia > Primates > Lorisidae > Nycticebus > Nycticebus coucang. The sequence goes on along the minus strand of NC_069804.1, from coordinate 158,786,345 downwards.
ATGGTAAACTATGATATACTCTATGAAAACTGAAAATTTTCCTCCTACCCAATGTTGTCTCCTTTTTCAAATTCATTGTACTAGAAAGTAGCAACAAATAATGTTAAATGATAGAGACAATGGTGGACATCTTGTCCTCTTTCTGACTTTAATAGTAATACTACTAGTATCTTACCATTATGCAGGAGTCTAGTACTTTTTCCTTTCTCAATTTTTATCTCTTTGTTATTCTTTCTCAATTTATTTTGTCCTGTTTTAGTAATAGCTTACTTTTATTAATCAGGCATGACTATTTAATTTATTGGAATGATTATAAGACTTTTCTTTGATAAATTTACATGTCCTAATATTGACTCCTCTTTGAATTTCTGCTATAAAAATTCAAAGTTTTGAATTTTTGTTTTGTTGTGGTGTATTTTTCTTTTAATGATTTGGTGGCTTCTATTTGCTAACATTTAATTTTGTGCTTTTGCATTGGTGTTAATAGTTGAAAATCAACTGTAGTTTTCTTTTTTTTTCTTTTTTTTTTTTTTTTCATAAACCATTTGACACATTTTTATCACAGTGGTTAACATAGCCTTTCCGGCGTTATCTCAGTTACTGTGCCAAAACATTTACATTCTACATTTACCAAGTTTCGCAAATACCCCTGTAATATGCACCACAGGTGTGATCCCACCGATTCCCCTCCCTCTACCCACCCCCCCTTTCCCACTTCCCCCTATTGTTAAGTTGTAGCTGGGTTATAGCTTTCATGTGAGAGTCCCAAATTAGTTTCATAGTAGGGCTGTGTACATTGGGTATTTTTTCTTCCATTCTTGGGATAATTTACTAAGAAGAATATGTTCCAGCTCCATCCATGTAAACATGAAAGAGGTAAAGTCTCCATCTTTCTTTAAGGCTGCATAGTATTCCATGGTATACATATACCACAATTTATTAATCCATTCGTGGATCGATGGGCACTTGGGCTTTTTCCATGACTTAGCTATTATGAATTGGGCTGCAATAAACATTCTGGTACAAATATCTTTGTTATGTTGTGACTTTTGGTCTTCTGGGTATATGCCCAGCAGAGGAATTACAGGATTGAATGGCAGATCTATTTTTAGATCTCTGAGTGTTCTCCATATATCTTTCCAAAAGGAATGTATTAATTTGCATTCCCACCAGCAGTGCAGAAGTGTTCCCTTTTCTCCGCATCCACGCCAACATCTCTGGTCTTGAGATTTTGTGATATAGGCTAGTCTCATTGGAGTTAGATGATATCTCAAAGTAGTTTTGATTTGCATTTCTCTGATGATTAAAGATGATGAGCATTTTTTCATATGTCTGAAGGCTGTGCACCTGTCTTCTTCAGAGAAGTTTCTCTTCAAATCCCTTGCCCAGCCTGCGATGGGATCCCTTGTTTTTTTCTTGCTGATGCGTTTGAGTTCTCTGTGGATTCTGGTTATTAAACCTTTGTCAGAGTTATACCCTGCAAATATCTTCTCCCATTCTGAGGGCTGTCTGCTTGCTCTGCTTACTGTGTTCTTAGCTGTGCAGAAGCTTTTTAGTTTGATCAAGTCCCAGTAGTGTATTTTTGAAGCTGCTTCAATTGCCCGGGGGGTTCTCCTCATGAAATACTCACCCAGACCAATTTCTTCAAGGGTTTTCCCTGCATTCTCCTCTAGTATTTTTATAGTTTCATGTCTTAAGTTTAAATCTTTAATCCAATGAGAGTCTATCTTAGTTAATGGTGAAAGGTGTGGGTCCAATTTCAGTCTTCTGCAGGTTGCCAGCCAGTTCACCCAGCACCATTTGTTAAATAGGGAATCTTTTCCCCACTGAATGTTTTTAATTGGCTTGTCAAAAATCAAATAGCGGTAAGTAGCTGGATTCATCTCTTGGTTCTCTATTCTATTCCAGATATCTACTTCTCTGTTTTTGTGCCAATACCATGCTGTTTTGATCACTATCGATTTGTAGTAAAGTCTGAGGTCTGGTAGTGTGATTCCTCCTGTTTTGTTTTTATTTCTGAGTAATGTCTTGGCTATTCGAGGTTTTTTCTGATTCCATATAAAACGAAGTAATGTTTTTTCAAGATCTTTAAAATATGACAGTGGAGCTTTAATAGGGAGTGCGTTGAAAGTATATATTGCTTTGGGTAGTATGGACATTTTGATAATGTTGATTCTTCCTAGCCATGAGCATGGTATGTTTTTCCATTTGTTAACATTTTCAGCTATTTCTTTTCTTAGAGTTTCATAGTTCTCTTTATAGAGATCTTTCACGTCTTTTGTTAGGTAAATTCCCAAATATTTCATCTTCTTTGGCACTACTGTGAATGGGATAGAGTCCTTAACTGCTTTTTCAATTTGACTGTTGTTGGTGTATATAAAGGCTACCGATTTATGAATGTTGATTTTGTAACCTGAGACGCTGCTGTATTCCTTGATCACTTCTAGGAGTTTTGTAGTAGAGTCCCTAGTGTTTTCCAGATACACAATCATATCATCTGCGAAGAGCGAGAGTTTGATCTCTTCTGACCCTATATGGATACCCTTGATCGCCTTTTCTTCCCTAATTGCGGTGGCTAAAACTTCCATTACAATGTTGAAAAGCAATGGAGACAATGGGCAGCCTTGTCTGGTTCCTGATCTGAGTGGAAATGATTCCAATTTAACTCCATTCAATATGATATTGGCTGTGGGTTTGCTGTAGATAGCCTCTATCAGTTTAAGAAAAGTCCCTTCTAGACCAATTTTCTTGAGTGTTCTGATCATGAAGGGATGCTGGATATTATCAAAAGCTTTTTCTGCATCAATTGAGAGAATCATATGGTCTTTGTTTTTTAATTTGTTTATGTGCTTAATTACATTTATAGATTTATGTATATTGAACCAGCCTTGAGACCCTGGGATAAAACCAACTTGGTCATGATGTATAATTTGTTTGATGTGTTGTTGGATTCTGTTTGTTAGGATCTTGTTGAATATTTTTGCATCTATATTCATTAGTGATATTGGTCTATAATATTCTTTTCTTGTTGGGTCTTTTCCTGGTTTGGGGATCAGGGTGATATTTGCTTCATAGAACGTGTTGGGTAGTCTTCCTTCTTTTTCTACATTTTGGAACAGGTTGAGTAATATAGGTACTAATTCCTCTTTAAAGGTTTGGTAGAATTCTGACGTGAAACCATCTGGTCCCGGGCTTTTCTTTTTAGGGAGGTTTTGTATAGTTGATGCTATTTCTGAACTTGATATGGGTCTGTTCAACATTTCCACTTGATTCTGGTTAAGTCTTGGAAGGTGGCGTGCTTCCAAGTATCGGTCTATTTCCTTCAGATTTTCATATTTCTGAGAATAAAGTTTCTTGTAATATTCATTAAGGATTTTTTGGATTTCTGATGAGTCTGTGGTTATTTCGTCTTTGTTGTTTCTGATTGATGATATTAGAGATTTTACTCTTTTTTTCCTGATTAGGTTGGCCAGAGGTTTATCTATTTTATTGACCTTTTCAAAAAACCAGCTTTTTGATTTATTGATCTGTTGTATTATTCTTTTGTTTTCAATTTCATTTAATTCTGCTCTAATTTTGGTTATTTCTTTTCTTCTACTGGGTTTGGGGTTGGAATGTTCTTCCTTTTCCAGTTGCGTGAGATGTCCCATTAAGTTGTTAACTTCCTCTCTTTCCGTTCTCTTGAGGAAGGCTTGCAGTGCTATAAATTTCCCTCTTAGAACTGCCTTTGCAGTGTCCCAGAGGTTCTGATAGCTTGTGTCTTCATTGTCATTTTGTTCCAAAAAATTGGTGATTTCTTTCTTAATCTCATCTCTGACCCAGCTATCATTCAGCATAAGGTTATTTAACTTCCATGTTTTTGTATGGGTATGCAGATTCCTGTTGTTACTCAATTCAAGTTTTATTCCATGATGGTCCGAGAAGATACATGGAATAATTTCTATTCCTTTAAATTTACTGAGGTTAGACTTGTGACCTAAAATGTGATCAATTTTGGAGTAAGTTCCGTGGGCTGATGAGAAGTATGTGTATTCAGTTTTGTTGGGATGAAATGTTCTGTAGATGTCTGCTAAATCTAAATATTGGATGGTTAGGTTTAAATCTAAGATTTCTTTGCTCAGCTTCTTTCTGGAGGATCGATCCAACACTGCCAAGGGAGTGTTGAAATCTCCAATGATTATGGAGCTGGAGGAAATCAAGTTACTCATGTCTGTTAGAGTTTCTCTTATAAATTGAGGTGCATTCTGGTTGGGTGCATAGATATTAATAATTGAGATCTCGTCATATTGAGTATTACCCTTAACAAATATGAAGTGACCATTCTTGTCCTTCCTTACTTTTGATGGTTTAAAGCCTACTGTATCTGCAAATAAAATTGCAACACCTGCTTTTTTCTGATTACCATTTGCCTGAAATATGGATGACCATCCTTTCACCCTGAGTCTGTATTTGTCTTTTAAGTTGAGATGTGACTCTTGTATGCAACAAATATCTGGCTTGAGTTTTTGTATCCAGTCAGCTAACCTATGCCTCTTTAGAGGACAGTTTAAGCCATTCACATTGATGGAGAGTATTGATAAGTCTGGTGGAATTTTGGGTATCGAGTTTTTCAAAGGTCCAGTGGACATTTTTAATCCTTTCGCCAGTGTGGAAGTTGGAGTTTGATCCGAAGTTTCTGAGTGAGTTTACTTTTGTGGTATAGGATTGGGTTGGTCATTGTGGAGGATAGGTCTGAGAACATCCTGAAGAGCTGGTTTACTTATGGCAAATTTTTTCAACATATGAATGTCATTGAAGTATTTAATTTCTCCATCATAGATGAAACTCAGTTTAGCTGGATACAAGATCCTGGGTTGAAAGTTTTTTTGCTTTAGGAGATTAAAAGTTGATGACCAGGCTCTTCTTGCTTGAAAAGTTTCAGCAGAGAGATCTGCAGTTATTCTAATATTCTTACCTTTGTACGTTATAGTTTTCTTTCGCCGGGCTGCTTTGAGAATCTTCTCTTTCATGTTAACTTTAGTGAAGCTAATTATGATATGTCTGGGAGATGGCTTATTGGGGTTGAATCGTGCTGGGGTTCTGAAGCTGTCTGCTATCTGAATTTCAGATTCTCTAGGCATGTCTGGAAAATTTTCTTTCATAATTTCATGTAGAAGGGCCTCTGTGTCCTTGGCAGCCACTTCATCATTCTCCGAAATTCCTATAACCCTTATGTTGTTTTTTTTCGAATTATCTGAGAGCTCTCTGAGTGAGTGATCCGTTTTTGCTCTCCATTTCTCTTCCTCTTTGAGAGATTGGGAGCGTTCGAAGACTTTATCTTCAATGTCAGAAATCCTTTCTTCTGCTTGCTCCATTCTGTTACTGAGGGATTCTACTGTATTTTTCATATCTTTGAGGGCTGTAAGTTCTTGTTTCAGTGTGTCTAAGTCTTTGGTGGTTTTGTCTTTAAATTCGTTAAATTCTTGAGACAATTTTTGAATTTCTCCTCGAATTCCTAATTCCATTTTATTAATCTTGTCTACAAACCAAATTCTGAATTCGACTTCTGACATCTCAGCCAGTTGTTTATGAATGGGATCTTCAATCACATCTGCCGTATCTTTTCTTGGGGGGGTTGATCTATTCTGGTTATTCATGTTACCAGAGTTTTTCCGCTGATTCCGCCCCATGGTTTACTCCCTTTGGTTTTTCCCCTGGGGTTTTATCGAGGGCCCGTACAGTGTTGTGGCCTGAGAAACTGGGGCCCTGTCTGGTGTGGTGGAGCAAAGTGGTTCTGTCTTGTTTTCAGCTGGTTTCTGTTTGATCCTATTGCAACTTCTACTCTGGCTTGAAGTCTCAGCTGTGTGGAAAAATCAGCAATTAAGTCACCCCGCCTGCCCACCTCTGGCCCCAGTTGGAAAAGGAGAATCAAACCTTCCTACAATCGCACACCCAGGGCACCGCCTGAAGAGTCCTCAGTCTATTAGCCCAGTTCAAAAGGTCCGAATCAACTGTCTCAATCGGCACTTATCTCGGGTGGAAGGGTTCAAAAGGTCTCTGGGAACTGGATCACAGGGGCCTGGTGACTCCTCTGACACAGCTCACCCCAGTGCAGCGTGGAGTCAGGAGGAGCCACCCAGCAAACAGAGCAGTCTGGGAAGGTTGATGTCTCCTTCCCCACTTTGCCCCTCCGTCGGACCCAGTCACTGGTATCTCTGCAGATGGCTAACCCAGTTGCCTGCAGTGAACAGACACTCCAGGGGTTTGCACCTGCCTGAATCGCAAGGAAGTCTGCCAGGCCCCCGCAGACTGCCGCTATCTAGCAGGAGGAGATGGGGCCTGACATCTTTGAGTGTTTGATGCAGGTGATGGGAAGGAGGTGTTCACTCAGGCTTAGCCCCGTCCCTGATGCATGCTGCTAACAGAACAGAACAGAACAGAACAGACAACTTTGTGAGGTTCTGTCTCTGTTCCTGTCGTTGCCTACAGGAGACGGGCTGTTTTGAGTTCAAACGTCTTTGCTGCTGGAGAATTGCGTCTGAACACCTCTCTGGGTCGGCCCCGCCCTGGAGGCTTCCGGGTTTGTGAGCCGTGTCACTGGTGGCCTCCTCTGGTTGCCCAGGGAGACAGGGGGTGTGGCCTCAGAATATCCAGAAGTGAGCGTTCTGCCGTTAAAGAAAAAACGGCTGTTGATCTACGTCCAGGGAACTGCTGCTCTGGTGTGGGCACTCAGGCAACCCTTTTCTCCTCTGTCCCGCGACCCAGAGTCAGCACTGAGCGGCCGCAGTTTGTGCTGGGTCCACACCCCTTAAGAGATCCCCCAAGAATCAGAACTCTTGGGGGATGGGCCCCCAGACCCGGATTGGGAGTGGGGCGGGGGGAAGCTAGAGTTTCATTCAGTTTCACGCAATACTACGTCCGGGGAGGGCTCCTGCACTGCACCGCAGGGAAGTGCCGCCAAGGCTTGATTTCCCCTCAGCAGAGTGCCCTCTCCTCGCTCACGTATCCCAGAGTCAGCACTGACCTGACGCAGCTCAGGCACTGTGCACTCCCCTCGAGAAATCACCCAAGGAGCCGAACTCCTGGGGGATAGGCCCTCAGACCCCGAGTGAGAGTAGGGGTTCTCAGCTCTCAGCGGGGAGGCCAGAATCTGATTCAGTCTTGGGCCCCGTATGCCCGGGGAGGGTTGGTGCACTGCACCGCAGGGAAGTGCCGCGAGGCGTGACTCCCCCTCAGCCCGGTGCCCTCTCCTCACTTGCGCACCTCAGAGTCAATGCTGACCAGTCGCAACTCGGGGACTGTCCACTCCCCCTGAGAAATCACCCAAGGATCCGAACTCCTGGGGGACAGGCCTCCAGACCTCAGTGGGCGGGAGGGGAGCGCCGGGGATTCAGGGTTGCCGGCAAAGGATTCCCAAAGTTTTATTCAGCCCTATGTCCGGCAGGAGAACGCCACGGCACCCCAGTAGGGGAGGTAGGTCCAGTTTTTAGAAGGTCTCTCCCGTGGAGTGTAGTGGGAGGGCCTTTAATTTCTGCCCGCTTGTTCAATTGTGGGGCTCTAGAGCCGGTCTCATGGGGGAGGGGGATTCCCGTCCGCTTGGTGTGGATTTTGTACCTTTTGTTTGCGTCCTTGTGATCACAACTTGCCTCAGCGGTGTTGATGTGCGTTCTTCAGCCTTCTCTCTTGGTGAGGCTCAAGTCCACCAGGATACTTACTAAATTCCTGTCCCTTAACTCTCCTTCTGGACGGGAGCCTTTGTTGAAAGCTGGCTTCAGTCCGCCATCTTGTCTATTGTTCTGTAGTTTTCTTTTATAATTTTTTGGTATCCGTTTGGATTTTCTTATTTGTTTATACTCTAGAACAGATTAAATAGCATTAAAGTCTTTGTTCTTTTAAAATACGATAGAATTGGAAACTTGTAGTTTCAGCTCTGATATGTAAAGAACTTAAAAGTAGTCACTTCTTAACAGACCTAAACTGTATTTATTTAAAGTGATTCTAGTGACAATGTATTGGGTGATTTTAGGATATCTCCATACACTAGTATTGAATTATCCAAAAAGGAAATTAAGAAACAATTTCTAATAACATCAAAAATATTAAAATACTTAGGAATAAATTTAATCAAGGAAACACAAGATTTGTATGCTGAAAACTATAAAACATTGTTGAAGGCAATTAAAGAAGATATAAATAAATGAAAGATACCTTTAGTTAATTGAAAGAATTCATATTGTTAAGATGATAATACTACATAAAACAATATGCATTTTCAATGCTGTCCCTAACAAAATTGCAGTGGCCTTTATTTATTTATTTTGCAGAAGAGGAGAAGTTGATTCTAAAATTATTATGGAACTTCAGGAGTGACTAAATATTCAAAACAATCTTGAAATAGAAGAACAAACTTAGAATATCCACACTTACTTCTTTAAAAACACACTACAAAGTCACAGCAATCAAAAGAGTGTGACATTGACATAAGGATAGATATATAAGCCAGTGAAAAAGAATTGAGAGCTCAGAAATAAAACCTTATGTCTACATACTATTGATGTTTATTAACTAAGGTTTCAAGATCATTAAATGGAGATAGAAGAATTGTCTTCAATGAAAAATGCTGGAAAAACTGAAATATCCATGTGCAAAAGAATGAGGCTAGACCTTAACTTATATCTTATGAAACATTAACTTAAAATGGATCAAATATTTTAATTTAAGAACAACAATTATAAAACTTTTAGAAGCAAACGGGAAAAAATCTGCATGACCTTGGATCTGTCAATGATTGTTTAGATATGACAATGAAAATATAGGCAATAAAGTTTTAAAAAATGTAAATTGACTACATTAAAATGAAAAAATTTTATGCAGCAAAAAGGACAACATCAAGAATTTGAAAAACCAACAAACATAATGGGAAAATATTTATGTATTATATTTCTTTTAAAGGTTTAATATCCAAAGTATATATAGAACTTTAAAATTCAATGACAAAAAGACAAATAATTCAAAAGTGAGTAAAGGGCCAGAATATATATTTCTCCTAAAGATATATAAATGGCCAAGAGGCACATGAAAACATGCTCAACATCATTAGTAATTAGGGAAATGGAAATCGAAGCCACCACAGCAAGATACTACTTTACACCTACTGGGATGGATAGCTTCTACAAAACATAGAAAATAAAAAGCACTGGCAAGGATGTGGAAAAACTTGAACCTCTGAAATGTTGTACGTTATTGGGGGGAGGATGTAAAATGCTGTAACTGCTATGGAAAGCAGTTTGATTGTTCCTCAAATAGTTAACCATAGAATTACTAATTGACCCAGCAATAACACTCATACACTCCAATGAATTGAAAACATGGACTCAAACAGATACTTGAATGCCTATGTTCATAGCAGCATTACTTGCAACAGTCAAAATGTGAAAACAGCCCAAATGTTCATCAACATATGCGTGGATAAACGGAATGTAGCATATAAACAAAATGGACTATTATTCATTTATAAAAAGGAATGAAGTTCCAACATGGATGGACTTTGAAAATATTATGTGAAGTGTAAGAGGCCATTATTATATTATATAACTCTGTTTATATGAAATAATAGGAATAAGCATACTAATAGAGGCAGGAAATAGATAGATTAGAGGATATTAAGGACAAGGAGGAGGAAAATAGAAAGTTATTGTTTAAATAACTTTCAATTTATTTAAACTTAAATAAATTTCATTTTTATTTAATAAATATAAACTTTGAATTTCTGTTTAAGGTGATGAAATTTTGGAAAACACAAGGGCAATGGCTGTACAACATTGTGAATGTAATTAATGTCACTGAACTGTACACATAGAAGTAATTTAAAGCCAAGTGTATGGACTTATGTAATCCCAGCACTTTGGGAGACTGAAGAAGGTGGATTGCTTGAAGCCAGAAGTTTGAAATTGGTGTGAACAACATCATAGTAAACATCATAATAAAACATCATAATGAAAAGAAATGGGGTTGATCATCTCCTTCCCCTAATCCAGAAAATTTAAAAAATATGTAATTGATATGCTAAAATTTACATCTCTACAAAAAATTTTAAAAATTAGCCAGATGTGGTGGCACACTTGTAGTCCCAGTTGCTCAGGGGACTGAGGTAGGAGGATGACTTGAGCCCAGGAACTTGAATTTACAGTGAGCTATGATTGTGCTTAGGTGACAGAGAGAGACTCCTGTCTCTAAAAATAATACCTTGAAAGGTAAATTTTATGTTATATATGTTTTAGTCAAAATAATGAAAAGAAATGGGGTTGATCATCTACTTCCCCAAATCCAGAAAATTTAAAAAGTGTGTAATTAATAGTCTAAAAGAGGGAGTACAAAGGAATCACATAAAATGTCCAATTAAAACCAATGAAGGTACAAAAAGAGGGGATGAAAAGAAAAATGAAGAAATGCAACAAATCGAAAACAGTTGCAACCAAAGTAGATACTAATTAAACATCAATAATCACATTTAATACAGCAGAAAGGGGGTATAAAGAACGCCCCACTGTAATTATGGATACATGACACTATGAATTTTTCATAATCCATAAAAATTTAAGTGCAAAGAATAAGTCTTATCTTATGAAAATGAAAATAGTAATTTCAGAGGTTAAGGAATCCCAGAAAAGAATGCAGACTATGACAAGAGAATCTAACTGTTATTAATATATGAAACTTCACTGAAAGGAATGGGGACAAATTAGGCTGATATAAGGAACTTTGGAAATGAGTGAAGTCTATAAGACTAAATGTAAAAGAAAATTTACATGAACACTCCACTCTAGTTAGTAAAGTTTTGTCCCATGGAATTATGGTTTAATAATTCTGATACTATTATACTTGTATACTAAGTTTGAACATTAAGTAAATGGATGGTAAATAGTGGGAGATCATTCTCAACACCATAATGTAAGTTTTCAAATAAGCAAGGGAAGAAGGGTAGAATGAAATAATAAGCTGTGGTATATGTATACCATGGAGTACTGTTCAGCCATTAAAAAGATGGAGACTTTACATCTTTTGTATTAACCTGGATGGAAGATTATTCTTAGTAAAGCATCACAAGAATGGAGAAGCAAAAATCCCATGTACCCAATTCTGATATGAGGACAACTAATGACATAGTAAACAATGGGGGTGGGGGAAGAGGAGAACAGAGAGAGGGAAGGAGGGACGGAGATGGGGGTCACAGTGTGTGACACACCTTTTGGGGGTAGAACACAATTATAAGAGGGATTTTACTTAACAAATGCAATCAATGTAACCTGGTTCTTTGTACCCTCAACGAATCCCCAACAATTAAAAAAAAGAAGGATAGAATGATCATGTACTAATGGATTAGAGTTGAAGACCAGTATGATTCTTTACTTTAATATAGATACAGATAGCTCCATGTAGAAATGTTTATAGATATGTCTATATACAAATTAATATACATATGTATGTTTAATTCCTTTTTCAGATGAGAGAGCCTGCAATGGCAACCCCGTAGCAACAAGCACACCTAACATCCAGATATTAGTTTCTATTACCATCTACCAATAAAGGAAATTAGGACTTGTTGAAGAAATTGCTGATTCTAGGACTGAGACAAGAATTATATAAAATGAGACTGAAGTGTCTTATAGTGTCGGAAAATAGGTAAGTGCTTGAAGAATTCCTACAATAATGAAGGTTTGTCAAGGGAACACAGGAGCCAACTAAAACAGCTCTCAATGGGAAAGGCTGGAATGAATATTTTGGTTGTCTAATCAATAACCAAGAAAAAATGTTAGTCAGTTAATGAAATGTTCCCAAGGGATTTTCATTGGATGGGATCTTTAGTGTTGTTTTATTTCAGATTAATATGAGGGTACATATTATGTTATATAATTTGCATTCATAAGGTTAAATCTGAATTGTAGCTGTGTCTTTCACCTAGAAAGTATGTCGTATAGCTGTGTATTATATTCATTGGGTGGGAGGTATTCTCCTTTGGACCACCACAAATTTTTAATTCCACATGTATTACAGATTTATCAATTTCTACCTTTCAATAGACTTACATATTTTATCTGTTACTAGACAAATTTCTTTTTTAAATAAATTAATTAGTGTTTATTTTGACAAATAAAAATTATATATGCCATAAGCAACGTGTTGTTTTGAAATATGTATACATTGTGGAATGGCCAAATAAAACTAATTAATATATGTATTACCTCACATACTTATTTTTTAATTTTTTTGCTGTTTGTTAATTCTTTTATTTCAAAACATTAGTGGGGGGTAATAAAAGTTGTAGCTTAAACGGAATTTTTTTGTAACACTTACGTCCTAGCTATAGGTATGCACATCACCAAAATAGTGTTCATGGTACTCCTTAGGAGGGTTTATTCCCCTCTATTTCTTTCCCTACACCTTAGTTACTTTCCACTGAATTTTGCTTCCCTCTATGTACTTATGTGCTCATAAGTTAGCTCCAATTTAATAGAGAGTAAAAATGGCATTTCTTTTTCCATTCTTACGATACTTCGTTTAGGAAAATGGTCTCCAATTCCATTCAGATTGTTGCAAAAGGGATTAATCCATCTTTTCATGGCTTAGTAGTACTCCACAGTGTATATATACCACATTTTATGAATCCATTAAAGAATTGATAGTCACTTTGTTGGTTTGACATCTTTGTAGTTGTGAATTGTGCTGCAATAAACATTAGAGTGCAGGTATCCTTTTGATGAAAAGTCTTCTTTTACTTTGGATAAATACCCAATAGTGGAATTTCTGGATTGAATGTTAGATCTGCTTTCAGTTCTTTTTTTTTTATTAAGTCATGAACCCATGGATCATGTATACATTAATGCATTTATGGGATACAATGTGCTGATTTTAAATACAATTTGGAATGCTTACATCAAACTAGTTAATATAGCCTTCACCTCATTTACTTAGTTATTGTGTTAAGACATTTATACTCTATGCTTAGTAGATTTGACACGTAGAGTATAAATGCTTTCAGTTCTTTGACGAATCTCCATACTGTTTTCCATAGATACTGTACTAATTTTCAGTCCCAGCAACAGTGTGTAAGTGTTCCTTTCTCTCTCCATCCATGCAGCATAGGTTTTAATTAAAGTGTTCCTTTCTCTCTCCATCCATGTCAGCATAGGTTTTAATAAAAGCCATCCTAACTGGGGTAATGTGATATCTCATGATGGTTTTAATTTGCATTTCTCTGATGATTAGTGATGTTGAGCATTTTTCATTTCTCTTTCTTATGTTGAGAAGCGTACGTTCATGTCTTTTGCCTTTTTTTTTTTTTTTTAAGAGACAGAGTCTTACTTTATCGCCCTTGGTAGAGTGCCATGACATCACAGCTCACAGCAACCTCCAGCTCTTGGGCTTAGGTGATTCTCTTGCCTCAGCCTCCCAAGTAGCTGGAACTACAGGTGCCAGTGATAACACATAGCTATTTTGTTGTTGCAGTTTGGCTCGGGCCGGGTTCGAACCCACCACCCTCAGTATATGGGGCTGGCACCCTACTCATTGAGCCACAGGCACTGCCCTGCCTATTTTTTATTATACCAACGTGGTTAATTTTTTTGCTGATTGCTTGATTTTCTTTGTAAATTCTGGTTATGAGTCTTTTATTGTATGTGTACCTTGAAAATATTTTCTCCCATTCTGTAGATTGTCTATTTGTCCTGTTGATTGTTGCCTTAATTGTGTAGAAGCTTTTTAGTTTAATCAAATTTCATTTATTAATTTTTGTTATTGCCATAATTGCCACTGGGGTCTTTTCTATAAATTATCTTCCAAGGCCAATATGTAGAAGAGTTTTTCCTACATTTTCTTCTAGAATTCTTATGGTTTCATGCCTTAGATCTAAGTCTTTTGTCCATCTTGAATTAAATTTCATGAATGATGAGAGATAGTGGTCCTGTTTCATTCTTCTGGAAGTGCTATCCAGATTTTCCCAGTGCCATTTATTGAACAGGGCTTCTTTTCCCCAGTGTACATTGTTGTCTGATTTGTCAAATATCAATTGTTGTAGGTATATTATTTTAGTCTGGTTCTCTGTTTTGTCCCATTGGTCAATGTCTCTATTTTTGTGCCAAAACCATGCTGTTTTGATTACTATAGTCTTACAGTATAGCTTGAAGTCTGGTAATGAGAAGCTTGTAGAGTTGTTCCTTTTATTTAAGATTACTTTGGCTATTTGAGCTCTTTTCTGGTTCCAAACAAAGTGTACAAGTATTTTTTCTAAATATGTGAAATATGACTTTGATAACTTGATCGGGACTGCATTGAACATGTAAATTACATGGAGTAATATGGAAATTTTAATAATGTTGATTCTACCTATCCATGAGCATGATATGTTCTTCCATTTGTCTGTTTCTTCTGCAATTTCTTTCCTCAGAATTTTGTAGTGGTTCTCCTTTTAGAGATCTTTCACTTCCTTGCTTTAAGTATAGTCCTAGTTATTTTATTTTCCTTGTAGCTGATATGAATGGTATTGAGTCTTTGTTTTGACTCTTGGCTTAACTGTTATTAATATATATTAATAGAAATACTACTGATTTATTTCTATGTGCATTGATTTGGTATTCTGAGACTTTACTGAATTTATTTATCCATTCCAGGAGATTCCTGGTGGAATCTTTGTGTTTTTCTAGATGCAAGGTATTACCATCAGCAAAGAGCTATACTTTGACTTCCTTCTTCCTGGTTTGGATTCCCTTAGTATTCTTTTCTTGCTTTATTGGCCTGACTAAACATGTTTATGTCACACACTTATGTTTTGTGGTGAGAACACTCAAAATCTATTGTCCCAGTGATTTCCAACAACATATTGCTATTAACTACTCATCATGTTATACAATAGATCGTTTGAATTTATTCCTCCTATCTAACTGATATTTTGTTTTATTTATTTATTTATTTGAGACAGAGTCTCACTATGTTGCCTTCGGTAGAGTGCTGTGGCTTCACAGCTCACAGCAACCTCAAACTCTTGGGCTTAAGTGATTTTCTTGCCTCAGCCTCTCAAGTAGCTGGGATTACAAGTGCCTGCCACAATGCCTGGCTGTTTTTTTTTGTTGTTGTTGTTGTTGTTGTTGTTGTTGTCATTGTTGTGTAGTAGGACCAGCCAGCTTTGAACCTTCCAGCCCTGGTGTACGTGGCCAGCTCCCTAACCACTGGGCTATGGGCACCAAGCCGAAATTTTGTATTCTTTTACTAACATCTCCCCAACCCACTCTGTCCTGTTCAGTTCTTGGTAATTATCATTCTATTCTCTGCTTTTATGAGTTCAATTTTTTAGATTCTATATGTAAGTGATATCATGCAGTATTTGTCTTTCTCTGCCTAACTTATTTCACTTAAAATAATGTCTTCCAGGTTCATCTATGTGCTGTCAAATGACAGAATTTATTCTTTTTAAATGCTGAATAGTATTTCATTCTGTATATGTACCACATTATCTTTATCCATTCATCCATTAATTCCATATCTCACCTATTGTTAATAATGCTACAATAAACATGTAATTGTAGATATCTATTAAATATACTGATTTCTTTTACTTTGGATATATACACAGTAGTGGTATTGC
Organism: Nycticebus coucang; assembly: GCF_027406575.1. Taxonomy (NCBI): domain Eukaryota; kingdom Metazoa; phylum Chordata; class Mammalia; order Primates; family Lorisidae; genus Nycticebus; species Nycticebus coucang. Next base: position 158,770,729 of record NC_069804.1, on the reverse strand, counting down.
TGGATCATGTGGCAGTCTTATTTTTAAATTTTGGAGACACCTCCGTACTGTTTTCCATAGTGATTATAGTAATTTACATCCCCACCAATAGTGTGTAAAGCAGTGGTTCTCAACCTGTGGGTTGCAACCCCTTTGTGGGTCGAACAACCCTTTCCCCTTTCACAGGGTTCACCTAAGACCATTAGAAAACACTTATTTCTGATGGTCTTAGGAACCGAGACACCCATCCTCATGTGTGGGGGTCACCACAACATGAGGAACTGTATTAAAGTGTTGTGGCATTAGGAAGGTTGAGAACCACTGGTGTAAAGGTTGCCATTTATCCTTATCCATGCCAGTTTTGATAATAGCCATTCTAATTGGGGTGAAGGAATACCTCATTTTGGTTTTAATTTGCATTTCCTTGATTATTAGTGGTATTGAGTATTTCTTTGTATGTCTGTTGACCATGTGTATGTCTTCTTTTGAGAAATGTCTATTCAGGTCCTTTGCTCATTTTTTAATTGGGCTATGTGTTTTCTTGCTATTGAGTTGTTTGAGATTCTTATGCATTTTGCATATCAACCCCTTATCAGATGCATTGTTTGCAAATGTGATCTCCTAATTTGTAAGGTGTCTCTTTACTCTGTTGGTTGCTTCTTTTGCTGTGCATATGTCTTTTAGTTTGGTGTAATTCCAAAGCTAGAATAATTTTAGCAACAAAATTAAGTATATTAATTTAAAATAAATCTCTGAGTTCATATTGATATAAGTAAATGATTGAATAAATAACAACATGAGGGAGACAAGACAAAACTTCTGTACAGAAGATTTTCTTTTTTATTTTATTTTATTCATTTTATTTTTTATTTCAAATTAATATGAGAGTACAGATCTTTAGATTACATTGTTCTCACTTCTAGAGTAAAGTTCCAGTTGTAAAAGAGCCCCTCACCTAGGGGGCATGTTATAGATCCTCACAATGTACACAATTGGTGAGATGCCACCACATGCCCTCCCTCCTTTTGCTGTATTTGTGTTTTATTATCCATATAAGTATGTCATTGTTTATATATTGGTTTCATGTTAGTATTGAGTACACTGAATATTTATTTTTCCATTCTTGTGGTACTTTACTAAGAAGAACGTGTTTCAACTTCATCCAGGTAAATGTGGGGAGAAAATTTCTTTCACAATTTTTTCATTTTCTGACATGGTAATTTGTTTGGTTATATCATCTATTCATTAGTTCTGGGAGTTTATTCTGGTCAGTTTTAGTGCTGTTAAAAAAAAGTTCTAGGTTTTCAAATTTTTTTGTATAGAGCACAGCAGGATTTTGGTGAGTGCAATCAGCATCAGCCCAATAAGCTCCCCAACTTAATACCTGGACCTTTTCTACCTCCTTCAGCTGGGACAACTAAATCTCCCATCTATAAGCTTTGCCTCGTTTTTTTCATTACAGATTTACTTTTCTCTCTTATCTCTCCTGCTGTCAGTCAGTCTTATGGACTGATGTCCCCACATTTCTATGTTGTCTTCCTATCAACAACCCTACCATCCCTAGCAATGCATCAGCACCTGGGATTGGGCTGGCTTTTCTGTTCTGTGGCGGGCCAGGCCTGGAAAGCTGAAGCTCCATATGGACACCCACACCCTCAACGCTACATCATCGTATTATCCAGTGCCACTCTTTTTCCTATTGTGGTTTCAACCTGTTTCCTAGACCTCCTCTGTGCCACCCATCTTATTTGCTACCAGGGGGACTATTCCTTGGAGCTTTCTGCTCTTTCCTCCAATTGTAAGTGGTGTCCTCCAGAGTTATGAAACATGGCAGTCAACATCCCTTTACCCTTTCAGGAACCTTTTCAGAAATTTTCAATTCAATCCTGATGACTGAATCATTACTTGCTACCAGCTTAAGTCAAGGTTCTGCATGGTGACTTTTACAAGGTAAAAAAGGAAGAATTCTTTCCATATATAATTTATTCCCCTTTCTTTTCCACCCTTTGAGATCAATTTATGGTTCTTGGGGGTCTACGATAAGTAGGGGTTGCTTAAGGTTTTCCCTTTCAACTAGCAACAGAGAAGAGCAATTTAAGAAAATGCTGCTAAAGCACAGAAGCTAAAGCAGATTGATTTTAGTTTCCAAGCTGCTCTCTGCAGCTGACCACCAATATATCTGCCTGTTCAGGAATGCTTGAAGGGATTTAGCATTTTGTTTGGGCTTTTGTCACAAGGATTCTGAGATCATTGCCTTAATAGAAGACACACACCCAAGGGAACAACTACAAACTGCTTTAGCGGAAGAATTTTCTACAAACTGTTTTCTGAAAGAGACAGCATCACTTTCAAAGTGAAGTGCTTTTTAAAAAGAAAACTTTCACACATTTTAAACAGTTCCCACGTCCAAAGGTTCAAGCTGTAACATGAGATGATTTAGGATCAGTGGGATAGAGAATTTTTTGGCTACTAGGGTTGCTGAGGGAAGTGTAGGGGTAGAAATAGCTGCCTGGTGGGGTGGTGGGTTCTATGTGATATGAGGAGTGGGAAGGGGTGGAAAATCTAGTTTTAAATAAGCATATTGGTGTGTTGGGAAGGATATTCCTGCTCCAGGTAGCCATTTGTACACATTGGTTTCTTGAAGTTTTTCCAAAGCCCACAATCCTTGATTGTATATAACATGAATTCAAACGAAGTGGAAGATAGATCAATGAGGGCTGACAGCACTGGGAAACTTCTTAGAGAAAGTGCAAACTGGAAGTTCTAGGACAAAATCCAGTCTATGGTCTTGTCTGCTGATCTGTTGTATCCAAACAAGCTGGAGGGATTTCGTTATGATACAGACTCCTGAGTTTTATTCCTCTAGTCTCTGCCTTTTGTAAACTAGGAGGCACTCAGAAGCTCCACTTTGAAATCTTCATATTCACTAGAAGCTTGCTTCCTTGACAGAAAACCTGGGACAAAGCAGGAGAGCCAGAAGTGCTCATTGGCTTCCTCAGAGATGAGTTGGAGGTGGTGTCTTGGCATGACCAAGAAACTGAGTCAAAGGAGAGTGGTATGGAGATGGGGAATACTGGATACATATATACCTGTGTCTTAAGTGGAGCTGCATCTATTCAGGATAGAAGAAAAGTTCATGAATTCTAGAGAGTGGTTTTAGGGTCTAGTTCTCCAAATATGGATGTAACAGCCCAAACTATAGGCCAGTGAGCTATACGAAACCTGTCCACAGCAGGCGCTCTCAAACTCACCTCTATATGAATACAGAAGGCTTGATTCACCTCAACACTTTGAGTTCAGGACTTGCCATATATCTCTAGTATTGAGGGCTATGGTTGTTCTACTTATTCCTAGGGCAAGGTAGCTTTGATCAAGGGCTGCCAGACCTGTATTTTCAAAGTATAGTCTTCCTGGTGCTTCTGTAGCTTTGGATGCTCAGAGTGGAAGGTGCTTAACTGAGAAGGCACAATGGAGTCTGGAGCTAAGAAGATCTCGGTGTCACTCTGGCAAAGTTAGGCAATCACCTTACAGAATTACTACATTAATCAAGGAGGGTACCATGCTGCTGCTAAATTTCTTTGCGTACTCTTATTCTTTGGGTCAGAATTCCCCTCAGGATTTTCTTCCTCACCCTTTCATGAGTCTCTCTCATGTGGAAGAACAATTTTAGGTTTTATACAGATCTTTCAACAGCTGAGTCAGTAAGGAGCAAGTTAATCCCACCTACCATGGTCTTTAGATATTAATTTATATGCTTCCTGTAGGGCTGGTGTTCTCATCTCCTGCTGTTAATCAAAAGTTTTATTATTGTCTCACTTAGCCAATATGCAAAGTGCTCACTCCCTCTTCCCCAGACACTTGTCACTGTCCGTAGCCTGGGGCTTCTCATGAAGCTGTCACTCAGCGGTTGAATAATTTCATGACTTCAGTGCTTGTGATGTTTGCTTGTAAAGGCCATGTTTTCATTTTCTCAGAGAAACAAACTGCAGTTTGGGTACACGATCACTAGGTGGAACTAGCAACTTGTGTCCAAATCCCCCAAATTCAAGGGTTGAATATGTTGCAGTACACAGTTCAGACTTTTTCTAGAATCATAAATAAAGCCCTTTATTAAAACTGTTGAACTACAATTTAAACATCAGAGTAGATAATTCTTTAAATGCAGTAGGCACCCTGGGTAGAATCTGTTACCTTTCCTTATTGATCTCTTGCTTTCCCTTCATCAGCTCAACTGGAATCCTAGGATTGTAAGTCTCTTCTGACAGGTACTTTTCATTCAGGCTTGGAGCTGCTTTGACGTCAAAGCCTCCTAATGCTTATCCCTCAATGGCTAGCAAAGAACTAAGTGTAGGTCTCAGCCACAGGCAGTCTGTTCACCTTGCCTCAACTGTTTGAGCTAATTATAGGGAACAACTTTTTTGCCCACTAAAGAAGAGAAATAGGCTTTACAGAGGTGTGATGGTGCTGACAAGTGTATAAGCTACCCCCTCCTGTAGTCATTTTGCCTCAAATCAGAAAATATACTTTCTTACTTGACACCTTCTAGATTCCCTCCTCCCACCAGCTCTCTGAACCTGCTAGGGGCTGCTGGCTTAATTTCCACAATAGCTACAGTTAATTAGTATCCCAGGGTAACTGACTTCCCTTAGCAACAAAGGCAACAATGGCTTCAGCTCACAAATTACCTTAGCTACAGTTTTCTTCCACTGATAAAACATATTTAATACTCAAACACAAGTTTTGAACAGAAAAGATGTCTACTCACCAACAAATATTTATTGAGCTTCTACTGTGGACAAGTCACAGAACTCGCCATTGGATGTAGAAACTTGGATTCGCTATGGGGAACCCAAAAGGAATTGAAAGAGAAGATATGAATCAATTCCCATAGGTATACTACATTATAATATTAAATGCATAGCTTGAAAACCCGTAGGGTGTCTAAGGAGAGTGAAGGTCTTTGGGGCTTGGTAAAGTAAGTCTTGACCTTGAAAGCCACACTATGGAGGCTGACAGATTTTAATTCAAACCTCAAGTTTTCCAGGAAGATCTCCAGGAAGCTACTTAAACTTTATGAGCTTCAGTTTCCTGGGGAAGACTAAAGTCCATCTCAAAAGGCGTATGTGAAGGTTAGAAATTACCTAAAGCACCTAGCACATTACCAGGCCAGTAATTACTCCTTTCATCACTGGTAACTCAGTCTCAAAGGCTCAGTAGGCTTTAGCTAGATGGAGAGGAAAAAAATGGAATTTGTTTTTGAAAAGAAATTCCAAGGCCAACTAAGACAAGCTGGAAAGGAAAGGCAGAGGAAATTGGTTATTTTACAATGAGAGGCTGGGATTAGGGGAGATACTGGATTAGAAAGACAGCCGAGATTTTCTCACAAGGACACTCAGTTAAAATGTCGAAGCTAGAAAGTAGCTTTAGAAATATTCTGATGGTCCAAGCTTTTAATTTTATTGTGACATGTCATTGCTTTCATTTGTCCTAAGTCTTCTCCTAAGATGATTCTTTGACTTGTGAAGTATAGTTTTATTTTCAAATTAAATGACAAATTTAGTATTATATTTCCTTATTATCAGTAGTTTTAAGCTTCTCTCATGTCCTCTCTCAACAGAGCTTTAATATACATCTAGGTATTGAAATGCAGACAACTACTCTTATCACAGGCACTAGCCCAGAAAAAGAGAGTCCTTGAGTGGGTCTGAGCCATGAGAATGGAGAAAAACAGGTAAAGAAAAAGTATTGAAGGAAGTTTGACATTCCCTTGGTTCTCAGAGAAATCCCTAGTTTGGATATTATATAAGGCCATCCTCACCCTCTATCTAAACAAGAAATGTCTGATTGCTTCTGATTATCATACTATCTTTGCTGTCAATATAAATAATGACAAAGAGCACTACTTGCTTTTGCAAAGAATACTCAAGTCTGTTTTCTCATTTTTTTTTCTCACACCAGACCTGGAGATAGTGAAGGCAACTTCCTCCACCCCACTTCTACAGATGAGAAAAATAAGGCCCAGCAGGTTGAACTAACTTGCTCCAGAACACACAGAGTTAATAACTGGAAGCAAGATCTTCCAATTTCTTCCCAATTATCTTGTAATTGGGAATAGAGCCCATATAGGAGAAAAAGACAAGAGATGATTTATGAGAGATTCAAACTTGTGTCTCTGGGAAGCCTTGTCTCTCATTGTCCTTCCCTGGATATCTCTTGGATATCACACATTCTCACCAGCAGCCTCCCTACAGGAGACTCATCAATACTCGTCCAAAAATCCTGGGATCAGCCATGATGCTTGGGATTTTTTCCCCACATCTAATCATTCCACAGCATATAACAAATCTGTAACAAATTTCCAATGATAAAAAAAAAAAGACACCAAACTCCCTCAACTTGCAAATTGATGTGGCCCAAAATAAGCTTATTTAGAAGGGTAAACCATAAAATAGGTATGAGACTCAATCTCTCTAAATCTAGCCAATGATTTTCTCCTCATAGGTAGTTAAGAAGATCTTATTAGCGTCTTATTCTTTCCAACAGAGAGAAAAACATCATTACAATTCAGTAAGTTTCCATAAGAAACCCAATTGGTACTTGCTGTTATATATTTTAGGTTTTTCTGTTTCATACCAAGTACCCCAAATTTAGATCAACATTAATGTATCTAATTTTCACTCATATTTAGGGTAATAGAGAATTCATAAGCCTCTAAAGATAATTCGAATGACAAACAAAAGTTTACCTTTCAGAAAAGCATCAATAGAAATGATTTTGCAAATAGTATATATAATTTTCAATATCTGAGTATCGGAAAATAAATTGATATCAATTAAATTCCTACAAAGTGCTATGCACTTTACCTGGATAGCTTATTTAATTGTTACAACAACTCTATGAAGCATGAATCATTGTGCCCATTTTATAGATGAGGAAGCTGAGAGTCAAAGATGTTAAGCACTTAACACATTTGCAACCCAGAACTGCTAAGAGGCATATCTAGAACTTGAATCCAGGATTTCTAACTCCAGACCCAATGCTGTTTTTAATATGACCCAGAGGCAAGTACAGTAGCTTTATTCAAAAGTCAAGTTAATTTTTATGAAAGAACTAGTTAAGCAAATATTCATGAATTAAAGAATACCCTAATTTCAGATCCCAGTCGCTTGACCAGTTGAAAATAAAAGACAATAAATCATTAAGAATTCCACTTACACTTATTATCTAAAGTGATTAATAATAATGACATTTCCACACCAACTCTAAGTGAAAAAATCAATTTGGGAACTTTCCCAATAATTTAAACTTGAAACGCTAATCTTAAAAGAAAGTCTATATATCAAATTCTTCATAGTACGGCATAAATATAACAGAATCTTATGTTTCAATTTTTATTGAACTGATTTTTCTTTTGAATCAGAGTCAGAAAGCCAAAAAGCCTTTAAATCCATTGAGCCTCTTGCATTTTATTTAAGAGGTTTCATTTTTCAAACCAAAGCTGGGAAGACAAAACAAGCTCATTTAATTCACACCCCGGAATTGTAATTTCTTTGCTCAAGCCAATGTCTAAAGTGCTTGCATTAAGGGCTTCCCACTGGCCAGAATGTGTTAATTCATCAATGCACACAACTTTCTTTTGTACTTTTAAACTACTCACCTTCCTCTTGGTTAGGGTTGCTGCGAACCAGAGGATACCCAATAAAACTTAAGGTTTTATTGATAAATAGCATATAATCTTTAGATAAGTATGTCTCCTGCAATAATTGAGACATGCATACTTATACCAAAAATATTCATTATTTGTCTGAAATTCAAGTGTAACTGGGCATCCTGTATTCTTGTTTGGTAAATATAACAACCTCACTATTGATTGATTCATTGTAGATATTCCCAGGATATCATCTCTAAACTGTTACTTTTAAGATGCATTATTTGTATGCTTTTCTAGGGGAGGGATGTACACCTCTCAAAAATGGAAGTTCTAGAACATACTCTCGCTCTTGAGACAACAGCTATCAATCACTTTAACAATGTGCTCTATCTTTTACATATACAGTATAAATATATAAAAAATACACGTTAAATTTATACACACACACACCCCCAACTTTAGTGTGAGACTAGCCAAACAATTTAAAAAGAGAAAACTAAGTGGTAAGAGGTGAGAGAGGAGGTGTTGTGAGAGGCGGTGTTGGGAGAACCTTCCCCTGTCACATCTTAAAAGGTACTGTAAAATGAATACTGATTAAAATCACTTGGTTCTCCTACGTGAGAAAATAAATTAATGTCACAGAATAGAGACTATCCAACTTCTTACTCCAAAATAAGTTTCAGATATATCAAATCAAATGAAAAATGCAATTGTAAAACTATGAGGAGAAAACATGGAAAAAATATATGTAATCTTGAATCAAAAAAGGCTTTTCTAAGGAAGAGCAAAGCCCAGAAAGCAAACAGTTTGATAAATCTAACTATGTATACATTTTAAATTTATTTTTACATAGAAAATACAATAAACACAGCCCAAAAACCAATTTACGAAAAATTTCCAATTCATCTCACCTGTGGTGGACAAACTTACTGAACATGCATGTCTCTTACAAATCAATAGAAAAAAAGAGTAAAATCATGAATAGAAAAATGAATAAAGGCCACAAATGGACAGTTTACTGTAAACAGTGACAGATGTTAATAAGCACAGAGTAAAAGATGTTTAACCTCACTAATGATTAAAGCAATGCAAATTAAAATATTGTTTCCCGCTATCATATTGGAAAAGATAAAAAATTAGATAATACCTAGTATGGGTAAGGATAGACAGAAATGGGCATTTCATAACTTGTAGGTAGGTTTATAAATTGGTGCAACCTCTTTGGAGGACTTAATTTTACAACATCTATGAACGTGAAAAACACTTTTTCCCTTGGCTCAATGATTCCTATTTTAGAAATTTATATTAGAAAAATGTTTGCACCATATGCATAGGTATGCACAAGGGTGTTCATTGCAGTATATTGTGTTAAGGAAAAATGGTACTAAACTAAGAGCCATTCTAACAGCATGAGATAAATAAATTAGTGTGCTCAAATTGAAATAATATTCAGTTAATTAAAGAAATAAAAGTGATCTACATGTGCTGAAATGAACTTATTTCCAAGTTTAATTTGTTGATATTTTAAAAACATAAATCTCATAAAGATATGTGTGGTGTACTCTCTTTTTGATAAAGAAAGATGTATATATGTACATATGTTTCTATGCGCAGAAGTAGACTGGCTTTCATTGTTATATCCTTTTGTATTCCAAAACTTTTTGTATAAGTACATATATTACTTTTTCAATAAAAGCCTAATCTATAAAAGATACCTATTTGGGGTTCTTTCTTTTTAAGCTTGCTTATCTCCCATCTCATTTTCTTTCTTGTTCTTATCTCAAGGTCTATTTGCTAGTTATCACTGCTGTGACAGTGGGGCCCTGTAGCGAGCTGATGATAACCGGTGGCTTGCTCCCTTTCATAACACAGCCCAGCAATCAGCAATTCAATTTCCTTGCACTAAAAGGGCCCTTAGTTGATGCTCTCATCCAAGAATATAACATCCTAAACCCCCAAATCTCACAGGGAAGACTAAATCCCTGCAACAGTGAAGTTTAGGACATTTCACTCTTCCATGGCAGCAGTCTCGCACACCCACAATTCTGGGTTCTTTTCTAACTTTCCAGCAGATGCCGCTCTCCTCAGTCCCTTTCTATGCCATGTTTTCCCTTCACAGAATGGCCTCCTTTGCCTGGCTGGTGCTTCAAATTTTACCAATCCATCCCTTAAGACTCCGGTCAAGTCCCAGTTTTCTTCCAGGGTGACTTTCACGATTTCTTCAGCCTTGTTCAGAGCATTTTTTTTTTCTCAGAACTTCTGTCTTACTTTCATAGAAGGTATTAGCCATTATTAGAAAATAATAGTTTAGTAAAACATTTTTCTTAAATGTAACTAATACAACACAAGAATTAACTATTTGCTATAGAAATAGCACTGATTTTAGAGTCAAACTTAACAGAGTTCAAATTGTTTTCCAACTCTTATTGACCTTTAAGGAAATTAATTAAATCTTTTGTGTCTCAATTTCTCCACTTTAAAACTGTGAAGAATACATACCATATAGCTTATACAGGGCTATCACTGATGTTAAATATAAAGTGACTTGCACCATACCTGGTACATCATAGGTGGCCAATTACACTTAGTCTAGGAGTGCCCTTTCTCCAACCCAACTCTTTTACTGTTACTGAGAAAAGAACACCTTGTTGTTAATAGATCCCAGAATAAAATTTAATATGCACATCGTAGATTATTTTTTACTTGCCCTCATTTTTTTGGCTCTCTTATTTATTCTCCTTTTCTCATCTCAGATCTATTTGTGCTCTGACTCTGCCACTTACCCTCTGTGTGACGTTGGGATAATCACAGAAAATTTTAGAGCCTCTGTTTTACATCCTAAAACAGGGTTGATAATATTATCTTTGTAAGGATTGTTGGGAAGTTTCAACAGGATTATGTATGTGAATGCGTAGAGTGTAAAGTTGCAAAGTGCTATAACCGTTGAAGTGTTCTCATTAAATGTTCATGTAGAGTGAGATTTTAAAGTGAACAAAAGCCTTTGGAGTCCCAATGATTTATTTTGCAGCTCAGATTGATGTGTCATGTTTAGTTGATTCACAAGCCATGCTTCCAGCTGTCATCCATCAACACTTCGGCCTCAGCCTGTTCTTGGCTAACCGTCTGTATGAAATTAGTTGTCCTTTCTATCACAGCCTAGTTTTCTCCAGACAAAATCCCTTCTTCCAAAGAACAGAGACCCTCTTACTGAGTGTCGAACCGACAACCCCCTTCTTATGAATCTGCCCCATTATTACTGGCTCATTTTTATGTCTTAGAGATGTAGAAATTTTTAAAATATTTTTTAATATTCATTCACTCACCAACTCAGTCCACAAATATGTATTGGGCACTACTGTTTTCCAGTTCGTGTGGCTAAGTTTTGGGGATTCAGAGGTAGATAAGGTGCATTCCCAGTCCTCAAAGACTTCACAGTTAAGTAAGGGAGATGTGTAAACAAATGTTTAACAATCCATTTTCTATAATAAAGGTAATAATAAAAATGTTTACAAGCTACAGAGACAGAATGTTCAGGAAAAAACTTCCTGAAAGAGATGTTATTTAAGTGTAAAGGATGAATAACATTTTGAGAGACAGGTGAGGAAGGTAATAATATCCCATGCAGAGAATACAAGCTATTAAAAGATACAAAGTAGCAAACCACAACTGGGTATTTAGAGAATATATAACAGGATTATAAACAGTAATGGGAGAAGTATTAAGAGACGAAGACCAGGGCAGACCATAAAAGTCATTGTTATCCAAGCTTCTTAGCTTGGATAGAGGAGACCACAAGAGGACAGCAGTTTCCAAAAGGAAAGAGGGATTTTCACTCTACAGAGGTGGTTTTCAACCCTCCCCGGGCATCAGAATCACAAGGTATCCTCAAAATATGATGTTTATGGCTTACCCATCATACTTTTCCATAACTGACCTGTGTTAAAGCAAGGATTGTGGCCTTTTAAAATTGTCCTCATGTTTTTAAGGTGCATCCAATGTTAAGAAAATGAGGACAGAATTTATAAAAGATCATTTTGATGATAGTATGGGTGATGCATTGGGGTTCCAGGCAGGGCAAGGCTAGAGGTTAATATACCATTGAGGGACAAAACGCTGTTATCATAGTCCAGATAAGATAATTCCTAGAAATGTGGTGACATGGTAAAAAAGATAAATTATTATCTTCCCCAAGAACATTATTGGCTGCATAAAACTGGGACCATGCTTCATAATTTTCCAGTGTTGGGCATGCAACTGTAGTACGAACTCAACTTTCGACTAGATTGGTAGCCACTAAGATTAAGAACTAACCACTTGCTTCTGGGTTTTTTGTTTGTCTGTTTGTTTTCCTGTTTCCCTTGGTCTACTTACTTGGATACTGCTAAATGTGCTTTCATATGTCTCCTTCCTAAAATCTATTGTGGAATCCAAGAGCCAAGGCATACTTTTAAAGATGAGAACCTTTAGTAAGTAGAATTTGGTGGGGGGGAGAGATGTGGAGGAGGAAAGCAATATGGCAAAATGTTAGTAAAGAGTGACTCTAGGTAAAGGGTGTATGGGCATTTATTAAACTTCTCTATAGGTTTGAACATTTTCAAGATAAAATATTGTTAAATTCCACTGAGTTGCATAGTCTAAAATGGTTAATATGGTAAATTTTGAGTTAGGTATATTTTTCCACAAGAAACAATCGATAAATATTAAATAATATGCAGAATACATGGATGAGGGGACAAAGATGAATGATTAAATGGACAGATGACCCAAAGCTGTATATAAAAAGAGAGGAACGCATGGATGGGAAAGGAGCAGGTGAATAATAGAATCATGATTCTAAAGAGTATAGACATACTGGAATAATGAGTGAAAATCAACAATTTCATTATTATTCTCAGGGTTCAAAACATCAACTGCATGTGTAGAGGATTCTTTGCCATGCAGTTATTATGAGAACTTCCTGGGTTTTTTCACTTCTTCATAGCTTTGTATGTGGCAAGGGTGTGACACAGTTGCTAAATAAAGCTATACAGTTTGAGTTATCAGGAATAGAATATGAATGTTCAAAATGCTAGAGGTTTGAACCTAATAGTTCTTTGTACAGGTCAAGCCATACCTGGAATATTGTGTTCACCAAAAGAAAAGAACATACTTACAAGAGAGCTAACAAGACAGTGAGAGTTAAAGAGGTCATCTAATCGGAGAGAGTGTCATGGGAGTGTTTTGTTCTAATCAGTGGTCTATGTGAGAAGGGTTACCCAGAACGGGTGAGGCAGATGTGTAGGTAAATAATCTATGTCGGTTACCTAGAAACCAAGAAGCTAAGAAAGGCTGAATAATCAGGTTGTCCAAAACTAGACCCAAAGATTAACAGTGCAACGTTCCCAAGAGCCTGGCCAGCAGCTGTGAGGCAGGCCCACTGCAGCTGCTGCTCAGGGTTTGGCCCCAGAGTCCTCTTTTTGTTGCTTCTGTCACTGTGTGCCAAAGTGGGGCCCTGAGAAGCTTGAGAAGACAAGATAAAAAAGGGAAGTGAGAACTCCCTGCAAAATATATAGGGCTGAGTGGCAATTATTGCTATGCCCAGTTTACAGATGAGGAAACTGAGGTTCAGAGCTATCCCCATATCATATCACTAAGGAATGGAAGACATGAAATTCAAACCTAAAATGTACATCTATTATATATCAACAAAAACATGCTAAAAGGTCAAAAAATAAAACCAAGGTTATCAATATTAATGAGTTTGTATAATAGTTGTTGAGGTTACATATGACGAGTGCTAAGGGTACAATGTCAGTAACACATGATCCTTGCCCTCAAGATGCTTGTAAATATCTCAAAAGAATGCAATGAGGGTTAAAACAGAGGCTTTCACATTAGTTTATATATTCATCTGCTAAAGAACTGTAATTTAAGCAGACTTGGAGTGTAGGACACATGGAGAAAATGATGAGAAGTACATCTGGAAAATTGATTTTGGCCCAGATGTGTTGGCCTGAAAATTCTGTGTCAAATTGGGTGGACTTCATACTGTATACAGTTGAGAAATATAAACATTTCCTAAGAAGGGGAATGGCATGGTCAAATCAATTAACAAGATAACTCCAGGAGCAGGTGGAGGATAAACTGGGGGGAGGGGATCTGGGAAGAAAGATAATTAAAGTGGTGATTGCAATAGCCCATGTGAAAGAAGATGAAAGCCAGAACCAGGGCAATAATAGTAGAGACATGGGGGATAAATAGATCTGAGAGCTTTCTGGAAGGTTGAGTCAGTAAGACTTTGTGACTTATTAGGACATAGGAGATAAAAAAGTCAATGATGATGGTGAATTGGTAAACATTAGACAGTTAATAGAAGTGGAGATGTAGGAAGAAAGCCAGATTGAAGGAGGTAGTTGGCATTTGGTTTGGGATACATTGATCTTGAGATGATTCCATAATATCTGGGAGAGAATGTCCAGCAAGCAGCCAGAAACAGGACTGAAGTTGAAGAGAAACATGTGAGTTAAGGTTAGGGATTTGGGATCATCATCTTTTTTGAGTTGGCTGAAGCTGAAAAAGAAGACTGAGACCAAGGGTCATTTAGAAAGCACAAAGAGAAGAGGGGAAAAGAGAAAAGGGGAAGGGAGATAAAAATAAGAAGATAAAGTCATGGACAATATGCACATCCCATGTCATAACACACAGTAGGTGCACAATGAGTGCGATTGTAAATTAAATTAATGTAAAAATGAGTGAATGAAAGAGCCTCAACAACTGAAGGTTGGGTAGAAGAGGAGTCAGCAAAAGACTGAAGAATAGTGAGGGTAGAGCCTCCCAGAGGGAATGGGGTTGCGTATCCCAATGGAAAATAATGTTTTGAGACTGGAACTAGATGAAGAGAAGATTAATAAGGCAAAGGGAGACTGCACTGTGGGGCTTGGGATCTAGTTGGGGGTCTGAATTCAGTCATTTATGGTAGTAACATACATAATTAACATGATACAATTAACAGGATTGTTAATAAATTACAGAAACAGCAAGAAAAGGAAATTAGGAATCCTGAGACAGCATCCATCAGAGAAGTTTCTAAAACAGGGAGAGTATTTTGACCTGGAACTTAAGAGAGAAGCATGGAATGATGAGAGGTAGGCAAAGGAAAACACACATAAATGAACTTTTCAGCACAGAGGCAAACAGGCTGAAATTGACTCAAGGAGAGTGGGAAATTGGAACGTTGTTAGTAGCTGGGTTAAGAAAACCTCACACACACTTATGTAGACTCACTGTGGCACCATCTTTGGCCCAGTGTCCCAGATGATCACCAGGAAATTGCATTATTGTTAGCTTCCTGGTCTTCTCTTCCACCAGGCTTTGCTCCCCAACATTTACGCTGAGGTCAGGTAATTGAGTCAGGATGGTGGAGTCTCTTACCCCTTATGTCTTAATTATTATATTTCAGCCATGATGAATACAATTCTTATTGGTTGAAATCCCCACTGCAGGTTTGCAAATGTGGGCAGTAAGCAATGGGCTGGAAATAATTTGCAAAGGGTTGTGGAAAGACAGCCTTGAATGTCAGGCTGCGAAATTGGAACTTGATCCTGTAAGAGTGGTGAGACATTGAAATCTGTTTGAAGGAAATGACATAGTGAGAACTATGCTTTAGAACAGAAACAAAATTTTGTTTTTGAGGGTCCTTAACCTTTAGGTTTCGGTTATTACATGAAAGCTACAGCAGGATTGAGCCCCGGATCTGATCCCTTTCCTTCTACTATGACAGCCAAAAGGAAAGTCAAGAGAGGCTACCTGGTTTTTCTAGTCTCTTGGACTCTGCAGCCTTCTCTCAGCTTCACTCAATTTCACTGGCATCTCCTATAATTTGGTAGCCAGCCCTTCCCACAAATAATTTTTAAATGATCCATGAATGTAAATAAATGTGGTGATAAAAATCATACTTATGCTGTAAGAGATCATTTAGTTTGACAGAGACATTAGATTTAGAATTGACAATCACAAATTGAGCCCTTCACCAACCTGAAGGCAAGGTACTGATCCAGAGAATCTGTCAAATTAGAGACCTGCCCAGATACCTGAGACTGTTTTGGGAGTTCTCTCCTAGATGCCTTTTGGAAAGCATGGGAGAGAAATCTCAGTTCAGTGGAAAAATGCCTCTTCAAAGGATGACTGATCCTCCTCTGTATAACCCTCAGTTTAACCCCCTCTCTTTGGGCTGTTTATCTTCTTGTATACTGTCATTAGGATGGGAATTTAGGCATGGTCATCCTCACTGGATTCAGTCTCAATTTATCTGTCCTGTGTAGATTTCTGCCATTCTCTTTCTCCATGCTCAGAGTCCTAGCAAAGATGTTGTCCAAGCACAGTGCTGCCTTTCTCTTTCTGGAATCCTG
This sequence comes from Nycticebus coucang, assembly GCF_027406575.1. Lineage (NCBI taxonomy): Eukaryota > Metazoa > Chordata > Mammalia > Primates > Lorisidae > Nycticebus > Nycticebus coucang. Next base: position 158,754,712 of record NC_069804.1, on the reverse strand, counting down.
AAGCACAGATGTACTTCTTCAACATCTTGTGTAGCCACAGAGTGCTTTCCTTTGGTATCAATGGCCTGTGATGAGTATGTCACCACCTGTGACACTTTCTTCTCCCCAGTCATTAGTCCAAGAGATTCAATTGGTATTTGGTTGAGAAAATCTGTATTTTAAGGTCCTTACCTCAGTGGTCTCTCAGCTCTTCTGTCCCACCTTCTCTTCTTCAGCTCTCACTTGGGCTAACTTTAATGATGTTCCTTCTTAGTTCAAGATGACCTTCCCCAAAACATGACTTCTAGCTTCTAGCTGCCTGATCTCTTTGCCTGCAATATGACTTTATTAGCCTATGCTATACAACCATATTCAACAACTCAACCATTTTGAGATGGTGCTTCCATAGAAGAGAGAGAAAATTTTCTGGTTCTACACTTGGTCATTGTCATCCCATGCCAAATTAAAAGACTTGAAGAACAAAATGTTTGCAGAAAGTTGTTCCAGAATTCCATTTATCATTTTTTTCCTGTTCTGATGAAACATTAATTAAAACATTTTGAAACATCATTAGACTTGTTCATCAAAAGTAAACAATATTTTGTACATCTTCCTTTAATACACTGTTAATGGATTTTATAAAGTTCTGTGAAGTAATAACATTTCATATCAGAGGTGTTGCTTTTAATACACTGCCAGCAATGAAAGATTTGCTTAATGGTAAGAGGTATGTGAAAATCTTTGTTATTAAAATGTCAATATACTAATCACGGCCTGATTTATTATTTTTGCTGGCTCTATATAACTTGTATAGATACAAACTTGTACCATTTTCTTCAATGACATAGATGATTCCTTATATATCATGATCTCATGAAGCAAAATCCATTATATAGGTAACTGAGGCTCGGACAGGTTAAAAGTCAAGTTCGCACAGATGGTATGGAGGTGGAACCATAGTACTTCTGGGATTCTAACCTTCTTATGTCTGTTTCCATCGCTTGTCCCTTTTCCACTTCGTATTTGTGACCCAAGGTCAGGGTGAATGCCCAGCAAATGGGAATTAGCTTGGTGGTATATCATCATATCATGCTTCAAAAGTGCTTAAACTTTTTAAGTGGCCTGATTGACTATTTGACTTGCTTCTGACAGAGACTATGAGAGACTTAAACCTCACACCTAGCAACAAAGTCAATATGTTTTTTGAATTAACAATTTTCAGCTTGGAATGTGATGTTTATTTTCGCTGTAGTGAAATAGAAACCCTACCTCTCTCCAATCATAATGGCAGACAGTGAGAAAGTATGATTTTGTGTAAGGTAGCTTACTTACTTTATTCCCAACTTGTTATGAATGCACTTAATCTATAAGCTGTGTGTGATTGGTGCCTGATTTCTTATTGCAATCCCTTACACATTTCCTTACTGTATGATAAATATTAAGCTTACCAGTCCCATTGCAATTCAAGGAGCAGGAGGCATTCAATGACCAATGACTATCTTCCTGATTCGTGTTTTCCTATTTCCCAAGCCTTTCCACTTCACCAGTAGAAGACCCTGTCTGCAACATGGCATTCAGAATCACATTGACCTCCCTTGTATTAGTGATTCAGTCAAAGGTCTTTATTCTGTTATCTTTATATTCTTCCTATTTATATGGAACTTTCCATTTATCTGGAACTTTAAGAGCTCAGAGGGGAGAAACTTGCTGGCTGAGTTATGTTCCATTGTATGGTTGTATCACACTTAACCACTCACCCATTGAAGTATGTGGTTTTTAGTTTTACACTCCCGTGAATAAAGCTGCTATTAATAATTGTCCAAGTTTATCTCTGAACATGTTTTCATTGCTCTAGGAAAAATAATTAAGAATATAATTTTTTTTGTCATATGGTGAGTGCATATTTAACATGTCAAAGAACTTCCGATCTATTTTCTAGAGTGACTGTAACATTTTGTATTCCCAGCATCAGTGTATAAGAATTCCAGGCTGGGTATGGTGGCTCCGACCTGTAATCTTAGCACTCTTGAGAGGCCTAGGCGGGTGGATTGACCTGAACTCAGGAGTTCGAGACCAGCAAGAGCCAGAGTGAGACCCTCGTCTCTACAAAAAAACCTGGGTGTTGTTGCAGGCGCCTGTAGTCCCAGCTATTGGGACGACTGAGGCAAGAGAATTGCTTGAGCCCAAGAGTTGGAGGCTGCTGTGAGCTATAATGCCACGGCACTCTACTAAGGGCCACAAAGTGAGACTCTGTCTCAATAAATAAATAAGTAAATAAATAAGAATTCCAGTTGCTCCACATCCTCACTCCAGCACTTATACTCCAGCATCTTTTTTTTTCGATCATGAATACATTTATGCGTATGTGGTGTACAATGTGTTGATTTTCTTATACAATCTCACGTGGTTGCATCAAACCAATCGACATAGCTTTTACCTCATTTACTTGATCATTGTGTGAAGACATTTATGTTCTACACTTGACAGATTTGACTTGCACCCTTGCAATATGCTCCATAGGTGTGATCCCGCCTTTTACCCTCCCTCTATCAAACCTCCCCCCACCCCTCCCTTCCCACTCAATTTCTCTCCTTCATCCTGGGCTATAGTTGTGTTCTATCTTTCATAAGAAAGTGTGAGTAATTATGAGTAGGTTTCATAAAAATACTGAGTACATTGGATACTTTTTCTTTTTTTAAAGAGACAGAGTCTCACTTTGTTGCCCTTGATAGAGTGCTGTGGTGTCACAGCTCACAGCAACCTCCAGCTCTTGAGCTTAGGCAATTCTCTTGCCTTAGCCACTGAGTAGCTGTGACTACAGGTGCCTGCCGCAACGCCCAGCTATTTTTTTGTTGCAGTTTGGCCCGGGCCGTGTTTGACCCTGCCACCCTCCGTGTATGGGGCCGGCGCCCTACTCACTGAGCCACAGGCGCCACCTTACTCCAGTATCTTTTTAAAATTTATTTTTTATTAATTTTTTAAATTAAATCATAGCTGTGTACATTAATGCAATCATGGGGTACAATGGGCTGGTTTTATATACAATTTGAAATGTTTTCATCCCTGTGCTTAGTGTTAGCTCATCTTGGTTTTAATTTGTATCCACCTGATGGCTAGCAACATTGAACATCTTTCCTGTATATATTTGCCATCTGTATATTATCCCTTCAGGGAAATGTCTGTTTATGCCTTTTGCCCATTTTCTAATTGGATTTCCTTTTACTATTGAGTTTTCACAGTTGTCTACATATTCTAGATAAAAATCCTTTGTTGAATAAATTAACTGCAAATATATTCTCCCTGTCTTTAGCCTAATTTTTTTTTTTATTTTCATGATAATGCCCTTGGCAGAGAAAAGTTTTAAATTTTAATAAAGATTTTTTTTTTCCTTTTAAGTATTGTGCCTTTGGTTTCCTTTCTAGGGACTTTTTTGCCTAAACTTGGGTTACATAGGTTTTCTACTATGTTTTCCAAAAGTTTGTGTTTTATATTTATATTGGTGTACCATTTTAAATTAACATTTGTATGGGTGTGAGGTGGAATTCAAGGTTCTCTTTTTGCATAGGAACAAAAAATGAAAAGACTACTTGAAAAGACTACTTTCTCCAATGAATTGCTTTCACACCTTTTTCAAAGATGAAATGCTCATATGTGTATGTGTCTATTTCTGAACTCTCAATTCTGTTCCATTGATCCAAGTGTTTCTTTGCTAATGTACACTGTATTCATTACTGTCCTTTTATAGTAAGTCTTAAAAATGAGTACTATGAGTCCTCCAACTTTGTTCTTTTTTTGAGAATTGTGTTAGCTTTCTATTTTTCTTATCCTGTAATTTAAATTTCAGAAGTTAGTGTTTTAAAAATTCCTAATGTCTATTGTAACAATAACAATAAAACCCCGCTAGGTTTTTTATTGCTATTGCATTAAATCTACAGATTATTTTAGGGAGAACTGACACCTTTATTATGTTGACTGCTGTAATTCATTCTCATGGTGTGAGTTTATTTAGTTCTTTACTGATATCTTTCATTCACATTTTATACTTTCCAGCATACAGATACCATATAAGCTATGTTATGTTAGTACTTAACTATTTTAGGCTTAGAGCCATTTTAAAGGGTACACATATATACAGAGAATACCAAAAATTATACACATTTTAAGAGGGGAAAAAACTATTAAAATTGTAATAATAGTAATAATAATAATAATAAATAAAATTGTAATAATATAAATGGATAATATTCATTATCTTGCATATTGTATCTTATCTCTCTTGTAATTGCAGAAGTCAAACATGACTTGAGTATTATAATTTTAATACAGTTTTTCCTTTCTTAAAATGTGTATACATTTTTGGTACCATCTGTGTTTGTAATTCGATTCTCAGTTGGTCATTACATGTACTTGTAATTATAATAACGTTATATATGTTGATCTTGCATCCTGTGACCTGGCTAATTCATTTATTACTTTAAGGAAGTCTTCTTTTTACATTTCCTGGGATTTTCTACATAGATAATCATATTCTCTGTATATGGGGATAGTTTTCCTTTCTAAACTATTCTTCCTTCTCTCTTTCCCTCCCTTCTTGCCTTGTTTTCTTTCTTTCTTTTGCTGTTCTATTAATTTAACTTTATTTTTAAAAAATTTGTCATTAACAGCTTTATTAAGGTATAATTGCTATACAAAGAAGCATCCATATTTAATGTGCACAATTTCATGAGTTTGGACATATCTGGACCCCCATGACACCATCACAAAAATTAAGGTATTAAATATATCTACTACCTCTCGAAGTTTTCTTGTGTCTCTTTGTTTTTGTTTTTATGGTAATAACACTTAACATGAGATTTACTCTCTTAACCAATTTGGAAGTGCACAACACTGTACTGATACACATAGGCACTATGTCATACAGCAGGTCTCTAGAATTTACTCACCAAGAATAAATGAGACTTTATACTCATTAAATAACAGCTCCCCATTTTTCCCTCTCCCCAGCCCCTGACAACCATTATTGTGTCCTCTGCTTCTATGAGTTTGCCTATGTGCATATTTGATACCACATATAAATGGAATCACACAGTATTTGTCTTTCTGTGAATGGTTTATTCCACTTAACATAATGTGCTCTACGTTCATCCACATTGTTAAAAATGGAAGAATTTCCTTCTTTTCTAGGGCTGAATGATATTCTGTTGTATGGCTATACCAAATGTTGTTATCCATTCATATGTCAATGGACACTTGGGCTATTTCCATATCTTGGTTATTGTGAATAATGTTTCAATGAACATAGGAGTACAGGTATTTATGTGACATACTGATTTATTTTCTTTGAATATTTACCCAGAATTGAGATTTCTGAATCATATGGTAGTTATATTTTTTAACTGAAAAACTCCTATACCATTTTCTATGCTAGCTGCACCATTTTGCATTCCCACCAACAGTATACAAGGGTTCCAGTTTCTGTACATGTTTGCCCAGGCTTGTGTTTTTTTTTTTTTTTATCTTTTTTACTTCATTCCAAATATTTTCTAATTTCCTTTGAGACCTCTTATTTGAGCTATGGATTATTTACAAAGATGTTACATTTACAAGTAATTGAAGATTTTCTTGCTGTCTTTCTCTTATTGCTTTCTAATTTAAATCAATTATGCTCAGAATCAATTCATTTCAAATGATTATTATTTGATGTATTCTGGTAAACATATTTATTATGGAGTGTTCTCTGGTTATCAGTTAGTCCGAGTTAGTTGATGATATTGTTCAATCAAATAGTTTTTATTATATGTGTTACTAACAACAGGAAATGCTATTTACTAAGCATTTTGTATGTTACCAATGCTGTGATAGAGAATTATATTCAGTGTTTGCCTTATTTGTAATACATGTTTAAACTCTACACTGTAAATATCTCATTTTACAGATCAGAAAACTGCCACTCAGAGATGTTAAGTACCATGCCCAAGATCAGACAAAAAGTACATTTTGAGACCAATATCTGTCAGATTTGAAATATTATGTTCTTTCCTTCATACCACCCTACTTTTGGCTTTATATATGTATTAGTTGGCATATTGCTTGGGGAAAGTTCTTAAGTCATATTGACAAGTGTATATTTTATCTTTACAATTGGATTATGAGCTCTCTGAAGTTAAGTAAACACTATCTTTTCTTTCCCTTTTACATATTGACAGTTCAGGCTTCACTGTATGGTAAGGACATGATAGTTGCTGACTTACAAACTAACTGAAAATACCTTCAAAAAGCTTCAATAGGAGCAGGGTGATGGTGATAATAGCCATTGTCTTTAAAGGAGCAAGATGTTAAAGCCCAAACCTGGACTATATATATTTTTCTCAATAAAGGCGCTATTGGCATTTGGAGTGAAATGCTTCTTGTCACAAGAATTGCTCAAGACTGTCCTGAGCATCACAGAATAATTAGCAACCCTGGCCACCTATGACTTAATTATGTCAGAATTTCTTCCCAGTAATTTGGGCAATGAAAAAAATTTCCACACAATTCCAGACACTCTTTATAGAAGTTTGAGAACAACTAACGGTGCCTGACAAATACAGATGTTCAATAAAAGTTTGTTGTATAAAAGAAATAGAGTACCCTTTGATGAAGATACCTCATAGCTTTGAAAATTGTGATCAAGAATGTGTCTTTCCAAATTTCTTCATGGAAAAACTATGAAGATGGTGTCTATAGTCATTCCTGAAATGCCTTTTACTTCATAATATTCCTTGGGTTTGTTCAAGATACCAGTTCGCCATTTTAGCAATGGCTCAGATTCTACAAAAGAGAGACATTTGTAAGGATCCAAAGGCAACAGTCCCTAACCATTGTGAGAAGACTGCTCCTTGATTGTCATATTGAGTAAAAATTCCAAATTCTTTATCAAAACCTGTGAAGAATTATGCAACTAGGGTTAAGATGATCCTTATGAACAGGAAAGAAGGAAAGGAACTCATTAGCTCCAAATTTTAAATTTGGTTTTCAATTCTGTCAGTTACTGGGAGTCACCTGGGAAGCCTTTTCAAAAACATGGATGCCCATGGGGCAGGCAAAGTGGCTCACACCTGTAATCCCAGTACTGGGGAGGCCAAGGTGGGTGGATTGCCTGAGCTCACAGGTTTGAGACCATCCTGAGCCAGAGCAAGACTTCGTCTTTAAAAATATTCGGGCATTGTGGCAGGCACCTGTAGTCCCAGCTACTCGGGAGGCTGAGGCAAGAGAATCGCTTGAGCCCAAGAGTTTGAGGTTGCTGTGAGCTATGATGCCATAGCACTCTACTGAGGGCAACAAAGTGAGACTCTGTCTCAAAAAATTTATCTATAGATGCCCACGCACCAGCCCAGACCATTTACACTAGAAGCTGAGAATGGGACCTGAGTATGGTATTTTCCTAACCACTCTGGTGATTTTAATGTGTGGCCAGTGTTGGAAATCATTACTCTGGAAGAAAAGGATTAAGTGTATTAGGGAGTAAGTTTTCTTAAAATATGATTTCAGTGTGCTATGGCAAATAAAGCACAGATTGTAGAATCAGAAGGTTTTCAATATCATTCCTAGCTTGGTTACATATCACCCATGTGATCCTGGGAACATTATTTGCTTTGTCTGAGCTTTGCTTCCTTCATCTGTAAAATAGAAATAAAATTATAGCTACCTCATAGGGCCATTGTAAGGATAACATAAAATTTTGTGATTGAATTTAGCACATTTCCTTGAACTGACTGGCTTGATAAATCTTTCAAAAATATGTAACTTGAAATTGTAACTTCTGAGCTATGCAATACGCATTCAGGAGCCAGGGAAAAGTAGGAAAAAACTTTAATTTGGGATAGCAAATGGCCAGATGACATCATAACTAAGGGAGAACACTCATTCCAAGAAGACAATAAAACTCTTTATGTTCCAGGCTCCATGAAGATGAATTTCCTGGCATCATTCTCTGTAGACTAGCGAAAGGACATTCTCAGGATCTGTCCTCAGTATAGGTGACTCCTCTATCAAGCCATCACCACAGCAATACACAAAAGGCGAACCACATTTGCGTAGCATCAAACTTATGCCTCACATCCTCTTGAAATGCATGGCACAGGGGGAGAAACAAATTAACGTTAGAAAGGTCACCAGCTTCAACACCGCAAGGATGGAAATGCTTTCAGCTAGGCATAAATCTATAGCCTTCACAATGTAGAGGACTAATTTACTCTATTGCCTCCACCAAATAGTTAGGAATGGTGCCATGCTTACTAGTAAACACCTTTGAGAAGAAAAGCAGAAACTGCACTGTGGTTTGAATTCTTATAATTTAGGCAGTTTATGGCACCATCGGAGTTTTGCTTCTAGCCACTGAGAGACCTTTGGAGTTTGAGAAATTGATAGTACACAAGGCTGAGTGCCCAGAGAGCATTGTATCTAAGTTATTCAAATGTCTACAGGCAGCAACAACGTATAAAGACATCCCCATTAATATATCATGAGTGGGGAAAGAGATGCAAGCCTCGAGATGAAAACATTTGGACACCAATTTGGTGTGCTAACGCATTACCTCATTCATCCCTGAACATTAATGAGTTAGCCTTTAAGTTGTTATCCCATAACCTCCATTTCAGAAAAAGCTGCAGTTGCAATGAACAAATGGCTCATTTTATCCTATGTGGTGGTGATATTTCAAGATAATTAAATTTGGGGACAGTGTTCTCCAATACGTGGAGTCAGCCCATCATTCCACCGCAGAAGCCCATAAACAGGTTCAAATATCATCTAATGTGCTAAAATTTAACTTGAAAAAAAGAATAATTTCTCCACTTAAAATGGTTACAAAATTCTGCATACCCAAGCAATAGAATTAAATGGATCTGTCCACCAGGGAGATGTTTATAAAATCTACTTTTAAAATCATTTTCTTGCCTTAAAATCAATAGTTTAGCCCTTAAAATGCATAATAATTTGACATTCTCTACAAACTTAGCACCAAAGGAAATGGAGGCTGTTTTTACCTTTTAAATGAGAGACTGTGTGTGTGTGGGGGGGTGTTGTATGTGTGTACGTGTGTGCACGCCATTGCAGCTACAGGGGAGTAAGAATGGAGTATATGTAGGAGATACTATTAAACCATTGATTTCATATTCCCAGATCCTTGAACAATGACAGGTACATGATAAATATTTAATAAACATTTATTAAATGGAAAAAGTGAAACAAATACAGACAAGCAAACTTTCCACAACTCAAACCTGATTTGATAAAAAGTGGAAAATATGGTAGAGGGCAACTGGCTTCCACACACACCCAAGATACAAGATTACTTATTAAAGCACTCAGAAATTTTATTGACCACATAATAATAATTAAATAATGCCTTGATACTTAAAGGTGATTTATAGTTTACAGTCAGAGTAAAGAGTTGCATAAACAAGGTGATATGACAGGTCATAAAGTGAAATATACTCTTACTATCATACTTTATATTGACAATTTTCCATATAACTCCTAGCATACTTATGTTTGGGAAAATAACTAGTATTTTAATTGTGGCTAAGACTTTTTAATACACCTAAGAATTCATTTCAGATAAAGTTTATAATACAATATATCTCAGAGTCTATTTTATTCTTCCAACTGTTCCTAAAACACCTCAGGGGTGACTACAGTTCCCCACACTCTCAGTATGAGTCAGTGCAAACACCTCATTGGGGATGGCTTTGCTTAGTGCTCCCACCATCTTGGACATCACAACTGTTCAGCTCCTGGGCTTTCTTTTCTGGGCATCTCGGCGGACCAGTTGAGAAAACAGAAATTTTGCTATATTAATGACTGTGCCTATTACAGAGAAATGGTCAAGCCCAGAGGGGGAAATAAGGAAGGATTATAACTTGGAGCTTATTTCCAGAGGCTTTACTATTGTGGCACATAGACTTTTCTGTGTCTGCCAAGGGAACATCTGGAAAGAGCACAACCACAGATGCTGGCCTGAAGCATTTGGCTGAGTACAGAAAAAGGGAAGTGGTTAGTGAATAGTCGTGACTTCTAGGAACACTCAAAGAAGGAAGGTGGGGATATAGGACAGGTAATATGGGAAAGATGATGGTAGTTCTTGGTAATACACAAAGAATTTTAAATAAAATGAATTATGCCAGTCACTTAACATAAGGTGTGGTACTTTGTTAATAGTAGCTATTACTATATTCAGGATAATGTTTAAGTTTCGAACAACCAGTACTTTACACTGTGGAATTTCACTTCCCAAAAATGTCCAGAAAAGTGACTTTAATGACTTTAATGAAATATCAACTGAAAGCAAGCACCCATAGCCTCAGAGGCGCAGAAAGGTACCAGGAATTTCCATTACAGGTTGCTAGTTTTTCATCTACGTTCTGACTAGGAGCCCACATGAAGAGGAAGGTCAGTGTTGTGGAAATCCAAGGTGGGCTGGCAGGTACAGGGAAGCTTGCGGGGAGGATGGGGCACAGGAGCAGCGATTGAACAATTGTCAGAGAAATTTTTCTAAAGTCATTTGGCTATGCCAGCACCTGTTCTCTGAGCATGCACTCTGACTATATTTACAGTTTAAAATTTTTCTAGGGATTCTCATTGTATCTTTGCAATAAACCTGTGAGATTAGAGGCAAGTGCTATTTTTCTTATTTAACAGATGAAGGTCCTATGACTCAGGAAGAATTTACTAAAGGCTATAGAGCTCAAACAGTATGCATCAGAACCCAAACTTAGGTGTTCCAGCTCTAAATCCAATGATATAAATCCTCTGTGCAATGCTAGGGTTTGTCCTTCACTATTCTACTTGTAACAGAAAAAAACAATATTAAAGTAGTTATACATTGACAGTCTGCCAGATTAAGAGAAAGGGTAGACATGACCTTAAGCAGAATTCAACATTGCTATTTCTTAGAGAATTCTGGGCAAAATAAAAGAGAACGGGGTGGCTAATATTCACCACCTGTTATTATGTGCCAGACACAATGCTAGTGCTTACATAAATGATCTCATTTCAACTTTGCTGTAAATTAGTGAAGTAGGACATACTTGGTACTCTCCCCTTATAGATGAGACAACTGGCACTCAGATTAAGTAGTTTGCTCAAGGTCATACAGCTAGTAAGTCAGAATTGGTTTCTAATCCACATATGATTGATTTTGGAGATTGCTTTCTTACTTTTATGTTACAGTGTTGGTTATTCCCTCTCCAACTATACTTTGCTCACCCTCCCACAAACACACAGCTGATAACGAAAGGGCCTGCAAATTTTCCGAGTCCTTCCAATGTGTGGGATAGGTGTCCTTGACTCTATACGCAGGCTAGGCATTAGCTGAGGATAGGGTCAATGTGGGGGGAAAGAAGAGTATGGAAAGAGAAAGGAAATGAGAATTTATTGAGTTCCTGCTCACCTCATTTACGGTTAGATATTTGATGTACATCCACTATCACTTTCAGTCCTCACAGCCACATTTACAGAACATGTATTTTATCCTTGTTTACAGACAAGACTCAGAAAAATTAACACAGCAGCTCAAAGTCACAGAGACAGTAAGAGGCAAAGATGAGAATCAGACTCTTCTAACCCCAAATCCCATTCTCAAACCTTTAAACCTTGTAGCCATAGGTTGAAGGGTGGCAAGAGTAGAGGATGAAGCATTAGCCATAGTCACCACATATGACATGTCATGTCGTAGGGAGTAAAGGCAAGCCCCTACAGGTTTCTGTTTAAGAACGTGAGCTCTACGTGTCTCACCATTTTCCTGCACATCCTTCCTGTAGACCTGCAGCAATCCCACAGGTGAGTGAATTCTCCTTATGGTACTCATGGATGATTCTCAGCTTCACTCCATCTTTCCTGCCCTCTTCTTCATCTATGTAGTTACAGTGGCAGGAAACCTGGGCTTCCTTGACCTTATTGTGATCAGACTCCACATGTTTCTTCCTCTGAAAATTGTCCTTTGGCAACTGCTGCTACTCTTCAATAATAGTTCCAGAATCTTTTTCTCTGACTGTCAAACCATCTCCTTTTCTACTCATATGACCTGGTTAAGCTGCTTAAAAAAAAATCTTTGCTGCCACTGAGTTCTTCCTCCTGGCCTGTGTGACCTTATGCTTACTAAGTGGTCATCTGTAATCATCTGCTTTACCATACCATCATGTCCCTAAGGCTCTGCTTGCAACTAATAGCTTACAGATATGTGATGAGGCCTGGGTGAACATGGTGCTTCTTAGGAGCACAACCTTTGACCCAAACTTCTGTATGTCCATGCCATTATTAACTATTTCTATGATCCCCTCTTTTAAATCTCTCCTGCTCTAACTCATAAGTTCTCTGGATTGTAATCTTTGTCTATGCTTTAATGCGTCCACCTCCCTGAACATCAACTCCTAGGTATGTGTCATGAGAATCACCTTAGCTCAGGCAAACATAAGACATTTTCTTATTTGTGCTTCCCACCCGGCTGCAGTGAGCCTATACTAGAGAACTACAGTGTTCATTTATCTGTGCCCATTCTCTAAGTGCTTGCTAGGAAGTGACACATTGGTCTCTGTCTTCTATATGGTAGTCATTCCCATGATCAACCTCACGGTCCTTAGTCTGGGGAACAAAAATGTGAAGAAAACATTTGGGGTGGCCTCACCAAAGTTTAATGATTATTCTCCCTCTCCAATCCTCCACTACATTAAAATCATTAAAAAGAGGGGAAGGGAAAGGAAGAAGAGGGAAGTGACATGTTTTGGTCACCAACTATGTCTGAGGCCTTAAGAGATTTGGTAATTTGCCATAGGTCACACAGCTTGTGAACAATGGCACTTGGATTTCATTTCAGGACTATTTGACCAGAAAACTGCTTCAATATAAAACAAGAGACCATTAGTTCTCTTTACCCTCAAAGCCCAAGGTTTCCATCATTTTCCTCTTCTGATAAATTTGACCTCTCACATTTATAATAGGTTCTGCCTCCTAAGATCCACTCCTTTCCTGTAGCTGGCTCCTGATCTTTGCCTCTTGATCATGCCTAATCAAGCCATTAAATTAATTGCACACCCTTTGATACAAGGATGGAGAGAGATCACAAGGAGGAAAGCTATAGTCACTATCTTTTGGGAACTTGAACCCATTTAGGGAAGACAGAAGATCCCACCCAGAAGAAAGCTGAATGATGGCTTTTTATTTAAATCAACATTTTTGAGTGTTTTCTCTGTGTCCAATGGTAAATCAGTTATCTAATTTAATCCTCCCAAGAACTCTGTGTGGTGGTTGGCATTGCTGCTCACACTTTACAGATAAGAAATCTGTAATTAAGAAGGGTTAAGTAACTCACTCGAGGTCACACAGCTAGTGAACAGTGAATCTAGAATTTGGATCTACGTCTGTTTGTCCAAAGAGCTCATGTTTTTCCACTCCACTGTATTACCTCCTGGATTACTGGGACGTCCACCAGTGTGCACCAAAGGATATAGCAATGAGTCTGGAACTTAAAGAAGGGAAGCAAGATGGATTGTGTTCATAAGGGAGCACCTAGGAAAAGGTAGGTGCTTTTTAAGACATCTATAAAGAGCGAGGGCTGGTAGGCATGGAGATGAATAGTGAAGGGAATGAAAGAAACTAAGGATAAAAAGCTGAGATAGAACAGCCCTATCCAGAACAGGGCAGAAGGCATAGTTAGAAGTAAATGATATTAAGGAAACATAAAGATTGTCTTGTAGGGCAGATATTTGCAGTAACCTTCTTCATAGGCTGCACTAACATCATAAACAATCACTTTATCACCACATGTAGAAAAGATCAAAAGATGTCCGTAATTTGTCTAATTTGACTCAAGATGGCTTTGAGTTTGGAATTGTGGTGAGAGTCACATTTTATGTAGGCCAAGACTCATAGCTTTACTTTGTTCCCTGTTCACAGTTCAGATTCTTCAGATGTGCCAGACCATTAGTAAATTTGAACCTTTGGTGACGGGAGCCATCAGGAAATTACTTCCTGACTCAAAACTCATGCCAAGGTAGGTTTGGACAAAGTCTAAGCATGTGTGGCCAAGTGAAGTCGCTTCAAGTCTAAAAGCAGCCAGACCCAGATGGCTAGGGTACATTTAGCCCTTATACTGGAAGCTCTTTCTTCCAGATGCTTCTCTTATTGGGTACTTCCTTGTTCTAGATCAGGCCTTTCTCTATTTTATCACTTGCCTGAATTATTGCAATAGCCTCTTAACTAGTGTCACTGCCTTCAGTTTTTTCCCCTACAACTTTATCCTCCACAATGCTGAGTTATGATTACTCTAAGCAGAAGTGTGATCACAGCACTCTTTTATTTTAAACATTTCAATGGCTCCTCATTATTCTCAGGATAAAGTCCAAATCCTTTATATTAATTTGTAAGTCCATCTATAATCAATCACAATCTTACTCATCTGTCATACCTTACCTTTCATAACCCCTCTTCCCTTCCCTCCACTCATCCATCCCTGTACATTTACTGTTTTCTTCATCTGCATTGCCTTCACGTTTAATGAATGAAAAGCCCTCCCCATATTCCTAATTATGTTGGTTATCCTCCTGAGTCAACCAAGTGTTCACTCCTTTTTGAAACTTTAGGACCAATGATTGTTTGTAGCACACAATTGTCATATACTCCTATCCTACCTTATTCTATTCTACTTTTTTATACCCTTATATTTCCTCCTCTACTAGATTGTGTGCATTGGAGGGAAGGACCAAAGTGTCTTAGAGCTATCTGTGTAACCATCTCAGTGCCTTGAACCAAGATGGCATTCAATAAATGTTGTTCAGTGTAGTAATGATGACTTTGCAAGTATTACAACTTTGGGCTATGCTATGGGAAATTATTTGTACTTCTGAGCCTTCTAAAAATTCCAAAACTGGGCCCATCCCTTTTTCTTCTCCAATATTCTATCTCCTCTCCAATATTTACTTCCAGTCTCACCTTTTCATATGATCTTGCCACCCAGCATTATAACTCAGTATTTTCAGATCCATTGTTTTCTCCTGATCCAGCCTTTGTGTGTGTGTATATGTATATGTTTTGCATTCCAAACTAGAGTAAGGTTTCTTAAGAAAACTGGTCACATGTACATTTATATTTTTCATTAATAGTGAGCTGTACGAAATAAGTGCCTATTAAGTGAAGAAATGCGAGCCTGTAATGCATAGATGATGTAAAATTGAAGAGGGGGTGTGTGTAGCTCACAGCAAGGTGAAGTTAACTGGATATGGGTTTGAGAAAGGAAGAGGGAACTAGCATTTATTGTCTACTAAATTTCAGGCACTATTTCACACCCTTAGGTTATCTCATTTAATTATCACAAGAACTTTATTTTATCCTAATCAATTTTACACAGGGAAAAGATGGTCAGAGAAATTGTAACTTGCTCAGTCACACCTTCAGTACAAGGTAAAGTCAGAATTTTGAAGTCAAGTCTGTCCAAATCCAGAGTCTACATGCTTAACTACCTTACCAGTCAACATTGGAATGATCCTTGTGCTTTTCTTACATGCTAGATTTGAGCTATACACTATGGCGTCAAGGTACTGGGAAATGACCACAGTAGACCAAATCAGTAAGCAACACATCTAAAGATTGAGCCCTCACTTAATATATCTAAGGCACAAAGAAAATAGAGAAGCAGAGGGAGGAAGGGAGGGAGGGAGGAAGGGAGGAAGGGAGGAAGGAAGGAAGGAAGGATAGAAGGAAGAGACACCCTGAGAAGTCCTGCCATTCCATTCACTTAGTATAGGTAGGGGGAATGGATCACCGTATCTACTCTTTACTAGGGCTTTCTCCTGAAACTGGTTCCAGGTAGGAGAAGAGATTTCCCAACCATTTCTTTTGCTTCACTCAAATACCTCAGAAAATACCATTTTACATAAGAAAATACAAAACTTTTCCAGAAAAAATATATTTTTGAATGGCCCTTAGTAGTTGCTGGAATCTTTAAAGTTTTACCAGTAGCATTCAATAATTTTAGGAGACTCCGAAGTCCTGGAGCTCTGCTGAACTGGCACAAGGGCTCCAAGGATTTGCACCTGTCTTGTACTGATATTGGCACCCACCCCGAATCATTCTCCCTTAGGTGACTATAAGAAATCTCCCAAAACACACTCATTATAGAAACAACTGCTTCTCTTGGTGGATGGGGTGATCCCTAATTGTGACTCGCCCTGCCTAGATAATGTGAACTGGCCAACTTGATTTAATATTCCTTGCTTGGGCTTCCATTCTAGCTGATATGCCTCACCCTAAGCCATCTTGAGAACATCTTGAGAAAGCAGGGCTTACTACTATGTATAATAGTAATAATGAGCAAACAAAACCATGTCTGGTTTATTGAGTGCCTGCTCTGCACTGATTCTAGTACTTGTTTTACATGTAATTTCTCATTTCACTTTACAAAAAGAACATTGGGACTATGGAAGATGAAGCAGTTTGTCAGAAGAACAAGAGTAACCACCTGACAAATCCTTATTACTACAGGGAGATTTTAACACACTCCTCTCAGAAATTGATAAAGCAGTGATGTAGGAATATATATTAATAATATTGAGCAACGCAATATCAAAGTTTGAGTTAATACGTACATACAGACATATTGAATCTTGGACCCAACTAATATAGGATATGTAGTATTATTTTTTCTTTGCAGTGTTTGGCTGGGGCTGGGTTTGAACCCGCCACCTCCAGCATATGGGGCCAGCGCCCTACCCCTTTAAGCCACAGGCTCCGCCCTAGGATATGTAGTATTTTCAACCATATTTGAAACACTGATGAAGCTAAACTCAAGGTATCAGTTGAAGTCTTAATAAATTCAAATGAGCAATATGATATAAATATTTTCATAAAAATGTGATAAAAGTTAAAAAGTATCCAAAATAATTTTTTTAATTATAGCCAGGCTCAGTGGCTCACACATATAACCCTAGCACTCTGGGAGGCCAAGGTGAGAGGATTGCTTCAATTCAGGAGTTTGAGACCATCCAGGGCAAAAGTGAGACACCCTCCCTGTCCCCTACCCTGTTGTTACAAAAAAAAATGTAGAAAATAATTATCCAAACATGGTGACACACACCTGTAGTCCCAGATACTTGGGAGGCTGAGTCAGGAGGATCACTTAAGCCCTGGAGTTTGAGAGGTTGCAGCGTCCTATGATAATGACACTGCACTCTAGCCTGGAGGACAGAATAAGACTCTGTCTCCAAAGTAAAAAAGAAAATTCCAAAAAACCTTTCATATACTAGACAAAGAAAACCATCCAAACAAAATAAAGAAAACAATAATAACAATTATAAGCAAGTATTACTTAATGGCATATGCAACCTTGTGGGGTGCAACTATGTGATACTTGTAAGAAAATTTGATATATACAATACGAAATAACATAATTGAATATTCATATTCTAAGCATTCAACTTAAGAAGTCGGAAAAACAAACATGAAGTGGGCAGCACCTGTGGCTCAGGGAGTAGGGTGCCGGCCTCATATGCCGGAGGTGATGGGGTGAAACCGAGACCCGGCCAAAAACTACAAAAAATAAATAAATAAATAAATATCTTAAAAAAAACAAAAAACAACAAACATGAATCAAACTATAAGAATGTAAAAAATAAAATTAATATTAAAACAGAAATTAATGAGCTAGGAAACAATAAAAAATAAAAATATTTAATAAGGCTCAAACCTAATTTTTTAAAAGTTAATAAAATAGGCAACACTTTGTTAAGACTGAATAAGTAAAAAAGAATCAAGACCTAAATGATAACTATTAGCAATGAAGGTGTGCAAATGACTAAATAAATGTTAAAAATTGTTAAAATAATAAGTATACTATGAAATATTTTGTATAAATAAATACAAAAACTTTGATGAAATTGACAATTCCATAGTAAGTAAAAATCACTAAAATTTCATCAAAAAATTGAAAACTTCTTTAGCACTACTGTGAATAGAGAGTTTATCTCAAATTTTTGATGAAATATTTGAGAGTTTATCTAACAAAGGATGTGAAAGATCTCTATAAAGAGAACTATGAAACTCTAAGAAAAGAAATAGCTGAAAATGTTAACAAATGGAAAAACATACCATGCTCATGGCTGGGAAGATCAACATTGATAAAATGTTCATACTACCCAAAACAATATACAATTTTAATGCAATCCCTACTAAAGCTCCACTGTCATACTTTAAAGATCTTGAAAAAATAATACTTAGTTTTATATGGAATCAGAAAAAAACTCGAATGGTCAAGATATTACTCAGAAATAAAAACAAAGCAGGAGGAATCATGCTACCAGAACTCAGACTATACTATAAATCAATAGTGATCAAAACAGCATAGTACTAGCACAAAAACAAAGAAGTAGATGTCTGGAACAGAATAGAGAACTAAGAGGTGAATCCAGCTACTTACCATTATTTGATCTTTGACAAGCCAATTAAAAACATTCAGTGGGGAAAATATTCCCTATTTAACAAATGGTACTGGGTGAACTGCCTGGCGACTTGTAGAAGACCGAAACTGGACCCACACCTTTCACCATTAACAAAGATAGACTCTCACTGGATTAAAGATTTAAACTTAAGACATGAAACTATAAAAATACTAGAAGAGAGTGCAGGGAAAACCCTTGAAGAAATCGGTCTGGGTGAGTATTTTATGAGGACCCCCTGGGCAATTGAAGCAGCTTCAAAAATACACTACTGGGACCTGATCAAACTAAAAAGCTTCTGCACAGCCAAGAACACAAGTAAGTAAAGCAAGCAAACAGCCCTCAGAATGGGAGAAGATGTTCGCAGGTTATGTCTCCGACAAAGGTTTAATAACCAGAATCCACAGAGAACTCAAACATATAAGCAAGAAAAGAACAAGTGATCCCATCACAGGCTGGGCAAGGGACTTGAAGAGAAACTTCTCTGAAGAAGACAGGCACACAGCCTTCAGACATATGAAAAAATGCTCATCATCCTTAATTACCAGAGAAATGTAAATCAAAAGTACTTTGAGATATCATCTAACTCCAGTAAGATTAGCTCATATCACAAAATTCCAAGACCAGAGATGATGGCGTGGATGTGGAGAAAAGGGACCACTTCTACACTGCTGGTGGGAATGCAAATTAATACATTCCTTTTGGAAAGAGGTTTGGAGAACACTTAGAGATCTAAAAATAGATCTGCCATTCAATCCTATAATTCCTCTACTAGGCATATACCCAGAAGACCAAAAATCACATCATAACAAAGATATTTGTACCAGAATGTTTATTGCAGCCCAATTCATAATTGCTAAGTCATGGAAAAAGCCCAAGTGCCCATCGATCCACAATGGATTAATAAACTGTGGTATATGTACACCATGGAATATTATGCAGCCTTAAAGAAAGATGGCGACTTTACCTCTTTCATGTTTACATGGATGGAGCTGGAACATATTCTTCTTAGTAAAGTATCTCAAGAATGGAAGAAAAAGTATCCAATGTAGTCAGCCCTACTATGAAACTAATTTATAGCTTTCATATGAAAGCTATAACCCAGTTATAACCTAAGAATATGGGGAAGGGGGAAGGGTTGGGAGGGAGGGGGGAGGATGGGCAGAGGGAGGGTGATTGGTGGGATTACACCTATGGTGCATTTCACAGGGGTACATGTGAAACTTAGTAAATGTAGAATATAAATGTCTTAACACAATAACTAAGAAAATGCCAGGAAGGCTATGTTAACCAGTGTGATGAAAATGTGTCAAACAATCTATAAAACCAGTGTATGGTGCCCCATGATTGCATTAATGTACACAGCTATGATTTAGTAATAAAAAAATTGAAAACATAAATAGACCATTAAACACTGAAAAGATCTGAATCGGTAGCCAACCCTTCTGCAACCAAAGTCACCAGTCCTATGTCATTTTGCAGGTAGATGGGTGACACTTTCACAGAATAGGTAATTATATAAAATATTCCAGAGACTAGAAAAAGAAAAAGTTGCTCAACCCATTTTATGAAGCTAGTAAAACCTTGATACTGAAATCAGACCAGTTTATAAGAAAGATGAAAAATTATACAGCAATCTCACTTTCAATAAGATAATCTCAAAAGTCCTAAATAAAATGTTAGTAAATTGATCTCGGTAAATGGATAAAAAATAATACATATGACCAAATGAGCTTGATTACAGAAATTCAAGGCTATCAAACATTAGAAAAATCCATTATAAATCATCACTTAATACACATACATACTTACCTCAATGGATAAAGAAAAATAAATAAAATTCAATACTTCTCTGCTAAAAAATCCAAGTCTCAAAATAAATCAAGAATACAGGGAAGTATTTAATCTGATATAAACTAGCTACCAAAAACCCACAATAAACATAATTATAGAAACTTAAAACCTAATTCTCATAGACAATGATATCTATTCTCCAAACTATTATTTAACATTGCATTTGCCAAAGATCTTTGCCAATTCATTAAGACAGGGTACAAAAATTGGAAGGGAAGAAAATGTAATCATTTATTGACTATTTAATTACATAGAAAGCTAAGAGTTTTTAGACAAACTGAACTGTTAATGGAATTTGTCAATACTATTGCATAAAAGGTTTTTTAAAAAATCAATACTATTCTACAGCAGCAAAAATATCATAAAAGGTATCTTTAAAAAAATTGCTAGGTAGTGTTGTAGTGTAGGCATATACCACAATTTATTCATTTGCCGTTTATGGTTGTTTGTAGCCATTTTTTTTAATGTTTAAATTTCAGAATGTTAGGGGGTATACATGTTTTGTTAACATACATTGTTTTTGTATAGAACTGCTAATGGAATTTGTCAATACTATTGCATAAAAGGTTTTTTTAAAAAAATCAATACTATTCTACAGCAGCAAAAATATCATAAAAGGTATCTTTAAAAAAAAATTACTAGTCATCGACAAAGGAAAAAAAAATGCCCAACAGTATCAAGTGCTGTTGAAGATGTGGGACAACTGCTAGGACTGCATACATTGCTGGTAGGAATGCAAAATGGTACAGCAACATTGTAAAACAAATTGATAATTTCTTATAAAGAACTCTTACCCAGAAAGACTACCCTGGAAATTCGTCCAAGAGATATGAAAACATGCCCACACAAAGACTCAGCCTGAAAATGTTCATAGTAGCTTTATTTATGATAGTCAAAGACCTCTCATACACTGTTGGTGGGACTGCAAACTAGTCCAACGTCTATGGAAAATTGTATGGCGATACCTTGAAAAACTCAAGATTGACCTACCATTTGATTCAGAAATGCTTCTAGGTATATACCCAAAGGAAAAAGGGTCATTTTATAAAAAGGACACCTGCACCAGAATGTTTATTCAGCACAATTCACAATCTCAAAGGTGTGGAAACAACCTAAGTGACCACCAATACATCAATGGATTAATAAAATGTGGTATCTCACAATATGGAGCACTATTCAGCCATCAAAAATGGCAAGTAGTATCTTTTTGGACAACCTAGAGTGAACTGGAAACCATTCTTTTAAGTCAGTGGTTCTCAACCTTCCTAATGCTATGACCCTTTAATACAGTTCCTCATGTTGTGGTGACCCCCAACCATAAAATTATTTTCATTGCTATATCATAACTGTAATTTTGCTACTGTTATGAATTGTAATGTAAATAACTGATATGCAGGAGGTATTTAAGCAACCCCTGTGAAAGGGTTGTTTGACCCCCAAAGGGGTCACAATCCACAGGTTGAGAACTGCTGTAAGTGAAACATCATAAGAATGGAGAAACAACAACCTGTACTCAATACCAAGTTGGAACTAATCGATTAACACTTAAGTGCGCATATGGAAGGTAAATCTCAATGGAAATCAAGTTGGAGAAGAGAAGAGGGGATGGGTAAATTCACACCTATTGGGTACAGTCACACTCTCTGGATGAAGGGCACACTTGTGTGTATAAGTTTGATTCAGTCTATACAAAAACAATGTGCGTAAACAAAACATGTATACCCCTAACATTCTGAAATTTAAACATTAAAAAAATGGCTACAAACAACCATAAACTGTGAATGAATACATTGTGGTATATCAATACACTACAACACTACCTAGCAATAAAAAGGAAACTAGTAATACAAACGAAAACCATGGATGAATCTCAAAAACGTTATTCTGAAAAATAAAAGCGAGACACAAAGGACTATATGCTCTATCATTTCATTTATATGAAATTCTAGGCAAGAGCAAACTATTGTGACAAGATAACACAATAGTGATTCCCAAGGACTCATTGGAGGGGAAGAGACTGACTTCAAAGGGCATGAGGAAACGTTTGGGGGGATGGATGGAAACATTCTACATCTTAGCTGTAGTGACAATTACACAATTGTATACATTTGCCAAAACTCATAAAAATTATAACTAGTTAATTTTATTGTTTGTAAATTATGCCTTTATAAAGCTAGTTAAAATAAAGCTACCATGATAACAAGTTACAAGTTACTAACTACATAATTATAACTGTAATGAAAGATGCCCATGTTATTTATGGAAAATGTAAGCACTACTGAAAGATGTGAAAGAATATAGGGATATATATATATATATATACACATACATACATACATATACAACTTCCAAATAGAGAAAGACTTAAAGATGCCCAATGCCAAAATATTAATCTATAAATTCAATTGCAAACAAAGTTCCAACAGGATTTCTTAATGAAACTGAATAAGCTGATTCTAAAACTCAGATGAATAATTAAAGGACTAGGAATGTCTCAGACAAAATGTAAAAGAACAAGTAGAAAGGACTCATCTACAGATGTCAAGATTTAGAAAACTACAGTAATTAAAAGAGTATAGTATTCATGCAGAGAGAGGCAACAGATGAGTGGGAGAAAAAAGAGACCCAGACACAAATCAGAGATTATAAGGAAACTTGCTCTGGGACAGAATTGGCACTGCAAATCATGGAAGGAAAGGATAAATTGTTCAATAAAAGGGGTAAGAAAAACTGCTTATTCATATCAGAAAAAATAAAGTTAGTCTCCTACATCACATTATATACAGCAATAAATTCCAGACGTATTTAATAACTAAATGTTAAAAACAACTTTTAAATTTTAAAAGAAATTTCGTTTCAATTGCCTGGGTGGGGGGGTCCTCCTCATAAAATACTCGCCCAGACTGATTTCTTCAAGGGTTTTCCCTGCACTCTCTTCTAGTATTTTTATAGTTTCATGTCTTACATGTTTACATGGATGGAGCTGGAACATATTCTTCTTAGTAAAGTATCTTAAGAATGGAAGAAAAAGTATCCAATGTACTCGGGCCTACTATGAAACTAATTTATGGCTTTCATAGGAAAGCTAAAACCCAGTTATAACCTAAGAATATGGGGAAGGGGGAGAGGGAGGGGAGGAAGGGGGGAGGTTGGGCAGAGGGAGGGTGATTGGTGGGATTACACCTGCGGTGCATCTTACAAGGGTACATGTGAAACTTAGTGAATGCAGAATATGATTATCTTAACACGATAATTAAGAAAGTGCCAGGAATGCTATGTTAACCAGTGTGATGAAAATGTGTCAAACTGTTTATAAAAACAGTGCATGATGCCCCATGATCATATTACTGTACACAACTATGATCTAATGCTAATAAAAAAAAAGAAATTTAGGATTATATGTTATCAGGGTAGGAAAGGATTTCTTGAATAAGTCATGAAAAGCAAAAAATTGCAAATGATTGATTAATTTGATCATATCAAGAGGGAAAACTCCCCTGTCCTTCTATAACACATTATAATAAACAAAGTTAATGGGCAAGTGACAGACAAGGAGAAGAACGTTTGCAACTAATACAAACAAACAAATAAATACAGACCACATAAAGGACTACATTTAGTATAAAACAACTAATCCAAATTAACAATGAGCTAAATATTAATGGACAATGCACAGAAGGAAAAATCTGAATAAACAGTAGACAGATTAAAAAAAAAACCCTCATCTTCATGAATAATCAGGGAAATGCAAATTAAATTATCACAGTGATAACTGTTCCAGAGCCATTAGATTTGCCCCAAATAAAAACATCTACTAATACCACATGCTGGCAGAAATTGTTATACATTGTTTGTGGGAATGTGAGTTTATACATGGACTTCAGAGAGCAATTTGGCAGTATTTAGCAAAGCTGAAAATATATGTATACCCCAACCCAAGAATTGCAGCTCCTAGGTACCTTAAAGAAACAGTGAGAAGTTGTTCAAGGACATTCACTGCAACACTTGTAATAGCTGAAATATTTAGCATAAATGTCTGTTCTTTTCTAGCCCCATCCCTCAAATTTTTAGGTTTTCAATTTATTTTCTCTTTCAATTTATAAGAAATTCTCATGCTTTTATTAATCTATCCAGTGCAGCCTCAAAGATAGGATCTGAGAAAAATAATTTTGATTGTAGGACTCTTATTTTTAGCATGTAAGCAAGAAGGAAAAACAAACCAACCAACCACCAATATTCAGTAGAAGAAAGAGCAAGGTAAATCAATGCGTGAATGAGAACACTATGCATCAACAGGGATAGTTCTGAAAACACAAATTTGAAATTGAAGAATGGAGCAAGTTACAAAAAGTTTATGATTTCATTTGTGTGAAATGTAAGACAGGTGAAATATCACCACATACTGGTTACAGATACACGCGTATAAAGCAGAAGGATAAAAACATGAACACAAAGGACGTATACATATGCCATGTTTAGGATACTGGTTGCCCCTGGGGCTCAAGAGAAATGGGATTGGGGACAAAAAGAACTTTTCCCATCCTTATAATGTTTTATTTCTTGACAAACAAGCTTTGGAGCAAAAATAAATGATGACTCCTCTATATGCCAAAACACTATGTAAATGTTAAAATGTATGAGTTTGAGCTATGTGTGCAGATCCAGAAGGATCATCAAGATATATGAAATGAAAAAGCTCCATAAAATTATTGTGTACTGTGTGATCACCCTTGTGTAAATATGAAAAAATTATAAAAGTATATAAATGTTGGTATAAGGATCTGAGATTTTTTTAAAGCAACCCCAACAAACTTTATAATAGTTGCCTCTAGGGAGAGAGAGGAGAGGTCTGGGGTTGGAGGGGGGCTTACTTCTACTGTTTTGATTATCCACCATGTGCAAATTACATATTGTCCATTAAACTTAATTTTTAAAATGTTCATGAACTTAAAAATCCAACCCCAAAATCTTGTATGATCTTTAGGTTATCCGTCTTTGCATAGGTAAGAGTACATGAAATTTATTGGATTTTCTTTTAATCAAATTTCCCATGGAGCCATAGTGACCAGCAAACAGGCAATTAAGAAGCAGTTGTCGCTTTGATGAGCTGTCCAGCTAAAAGATTCTTTCATTTCCTTTAAGGTCAACAGCGATATCTGAGACATCCTTGCATCTCACACACAGTATCTCGTGCATAATTTTGCCTGTACCAGTGAACTATACCCAGACGTTCATTCTTTAATTTTTTATTCATTTATTCAGATAAATGTTACCATAGAACAACTGTATTTCACTGCAAACAAAGCTTTTCAAGCACTTTGTATTTTATAGTGGTTCTCTGAGATGCCCAGGGATTTGTGAGTGCTATTGTTTCTATGGGAAATGTGAGTTGACATCAAATAACCCACTCACGAAGTTCATGTTGAACTTCAGGATTAGGATCCATCTATGTATTGGGGGATACTCAAGAAAATTATTTTATTTTACACATAGCTCCTTCTCTTTATTTTTATTTTTTTAAATTAAATCATAGCTGTGTACATTAATGCGATCATGGGGCACCATACACTGGTTTTATAAACCATTTGACATATTTTGATCACAGTGATTAACATAGCCTTCCTGGCATTTTCTTAGTTATTGTGTTAAGACATTTATATTCTACATTTGGTAAGTTTCACATGTACCATTGTGAAATGCACCATAGGTGTAATCCCACCAATCACCCTCCCTCTACCCATGCCCACTCCCCTCCCTCTCACCCTTCCCCATATTCTTAGGTTATAACTGGGTTATAGCTTTCATGTGAAAGCCATAAATTAGTTTCATAGTAGGGCTGAGTACATTGGATACTTTTTCTTCCATTCTTGAGATAGTATACTAAGAATAATATGTTCCAGCGTAAACCATGTAAACATGAAAAAGGTAAAGTCTCCATCTTTCTTTAAGGCTGTATAATATTCCATGGTGTACATATACCACAATTTATTAATCCATTCGTGGATCAATGGGCACTTGGGCTTTTTCCATGACTTAGCAATTATGAATTGGGCTGCAATAAACATTCTGGTACAAATATCTTTGTTATAATGTGATTTTTGGTCTTCTGGGTATATACCTAGTAGAGGAATTGTAGGATCAAATGCCAGGTCTATTTTTAGATCTCTAAGTGTTCTCCATATATCTTTCCAAAAGGAATGTATTAATTTGCATTCCCACCAGCAGTGTAGAAGTGTTCCCTTTTCTCCACATCCACACCAACATTTCTGGTCTTGGGTTTTTGAGATATGGGCTAATCTTACTGGAGTTAGATGATATCTCAAAGTAGTTTTGATTTGCATTTCTCTGATGATTAAGGATGACTGGCATTTTTTCATATGTCTGTAGGCTGTGTGCCTGTCTTCTTCAGAGAAGTTTCTCTTCAAGTCCCTTGCCCAGCCTGTGATGGGATCGCTTGTTCTATTCTTGCTTATATGTCTGAGTTCTCTGTAGATTCTGGTTATTAAACCTTTGTTGGAGACATAACATGCAAATATCTTCTCCCATTCTGAGGGCTGTCTGCTTGCTTTACTTACTGTGTTCTTGGCTGTGCACAATCTTCTTAGTTTGATCAGGTCCCAGTAGTGTATTTTTGAAGCTGCTTCAATTGCCCGGGGTCCTCCTCATAAAATATTTGCCCAGACCGAAGTCTTCAAGAGTTTACTCTGAACTTTCTTCTAGTATTTTTATGGTTTCATGTCTTAAGTTTAAATCTTTAATCCAGTGAGAGTCTATCTTAGTTAATGGTGAAAGGTGTGGGTCCAGTTTCAGTCTTCTACAGATTGCCAGCCAGTTCACCCAGCATCATTTGTTAAATAGGGAATCTTTTCCCCACTGAATGTTTTTAATTGGCTTGTCAAAGATCAAATAACGGTAAGTAGCTGGGTTCATCTCTTGGTTCTCTATTCTGTTCCAGACATCTACTTCTCTATTATTGTGCCAGTACCATGCTGTTTTGATCACTATAGATTTATAGTATAGTCTGAGGTCTGGTAGCGTGATTCCTCCTGCTTTGTTTTTATTTCTGAGTAATGTCTTGGCTATTTGAGGTTTTTTCAGATTCCATATAAAATGAAGTATTATTTTTTCAAGATCTTTAAAGTATGACAGTGGAGCTTTAATAGGGATTGCATTAAAATTGTATATTGCTTTGGGTAGTATGGACATTTTAACAATGTTGATTCTTCCCAGCCATGAGCATGGTATGTTTTTCCATTTGTTAACATTTTCAGCTTTTTTTTTTTTTTTAGAGTTTCATAATTCTCTTTATAGAGATCTTTCATGTCCTTTGTTAGATAAACTCCCAAATATTTCATCTTCTTTGGCACTACTGTGAATGGAATAGAGTCCTTAACTGTTTTTTCAGCTTGACTATTGTTGGTATATATAAAGGCTACCAATTTATGAATGTTTATTTTGTAACCCAAGACACTGCTGTATTCTTTGATCACTTCTAAGAGTTTTGTAGTAGAATCCCTGATGTTTTCCAGATATACAATCATATCATCTGCAAATAGGGAAAGTTTGATCTCTTGTGATTCTATATGCATACACTTGATGGCCTTTTCTTCCCTAACTGAGATGGCTAAAACTTCCATTTCCATTACAATGTTAAGGAGCAGTGGAGACAATGGGCAACCTTGCCTGGTTCCTGATCTGAGTGGAAATGATTTCAATTTAACTCCATTCAATAGGATATTGGCTGTGGGTTTGCTGTAGATGGCCTCTATCAGTTTAAGAAATGTCCCTTGTATACCAATTTTCTTAAGTGTTCTGATCATGAAGGGATGCTGGATATTATCAAAAGCTTTTTCTACATCAATTGAGAAAATCATATGGCATTTGTTTTTAATTTGTTTATGTACTGAATTATATTTATAGATTTATGTATATTGAAACAGCCTTGAGACCCTTGGATAAAACCAACTTGGTCATGATGTATAATTTGTTTGGTATGCTGCTGGATTCTATTTGTTAGGATCTTGTTGAGTATTTTTGCATATATATTTATTATGGATATTGGTCTATAATTTTCTTTTCTTGTTGGATCTTTTCCTGGTTTGAGGATCAGGGTGATGTTTGCTCCATAGAATGTGTTGGGTAGTCTTTGTTCTTTTTCTATATTTTGTAAAAGGTTGAGTAATGTAGGTACTAGTTCCTCTTTAAAGGTTTGGTAGTATTCTGTGAAGACATCTGGTCCTGGGCTTTTCTTTTTAGGGAGCTTTTATATAGTTGATGCTATTTCAGAGCTTGATATTGGCCTATTCAACTTTTCCACTTGATTCTGGCTGAGTCTTGGAAGGTGATGTGCTTCCAAGTTTTGGTCAATTTCCTTCAGATTTTCATATTTCTGAGAATAAAGTTTCTTGTAATGTTCATTAAGGATTTTTTGAATTTCTGAGAAGTCTGTTGTTATTTCATCTTTGTCATTTCTGATTGATGAAATTAGAGATTTTACTCTTTTTTTCCTGCTTAGGTTAGCCAAAGGTTTATCTATTTTATTGCCTTTTTCAAAAAACCAACTTTTGGATGTATTGCTCTGTTGTATAATTCTTTTGTTTTCAATTTCATTTAATTCTGCTCTAATATTGGTTATTTCTTTTCTTCCACTGTGTTTGGGGTTGGAATGTTCTTTCTTTTCTAGTTGCTTGAGATGTCCCATTAAGTTGTTAACTTCCTCTCTTTCCATTCTCTTGAGGAAGGCTTGCAGTGCTATAAATTTCCCTCTTAGGCCTGCCTTTGCGGTATCCCAGAAGTTCTGATAATTTGTGTCTTCATTGTCATTTTGTTCCAAATATTTAGCAATTTCCTTCTTTATCTCATCTCTGACCCAGCTATCATTCCACATAAGGTTATTTAACTTCCATGTTTTTGTATGAGTATGCAGATTCCTCTTGTTACTGAGTTCAACTTTTGTTCCATGGTGGTCCGAGAAGATGCATGGAATAATTTCTATTCTTTTAAATTTACTGTGGTTAGACTTGTGACTTAAGATGTGATCGATTTTGGAGTATCTTCTGTGGGCTGATGAGAAATATGTGTATTCAGTTTTGTTGGGATGAAGAGTTCTGTAGATCTCTATTAAATCCAAATGTTGTATGTTTAGGTTTAAATCTGAAATTTCATTGTTCAGCTTTTTATTGGAGGATCTATCCAACAGTGCCAAAGGAGTGTTAAAATCTCCGACTATTATGGAGCTGGAGGAAATCAAGTTGCTCGTGTCTGTCAGAGTTTCTTTTATAAATTGAGGCACATTCTGGTTGGGTGCATAAATATTAATAATTGAAATCTCATCATATTGAGTATTACCCTTAAAATATGAAGTGACCATTCTTATCCTTCCTTACTTTTGTTGGTTTAAAGCCTATTGTATCCGCAAATAGAATTGTAACACCTGCTTTTTGCTAATTTCCATTTGTCCAAAATATGGAAAACCATCCTTTTACCTTGAGTCTATATTTATCTTTTAAGGTAAGATGAGATTTTTGTATGCAGCAAATATCTGGCCTGAGTTTTTGTATCCAGTCAGCCAACCTGTCCTGTTTAGAGGATAGTTTAGGCCATTCACGTTAATGGAGAATATTGATAATTCTGGTAAAATTTTGGGTATCGAGTTTTTCAAAAGTCCAGTGGACATTTTTAATCCTTTCGCCACTGAGGAAGTTGGAGTTTGATCAAAAGTTTCTGAGTGAGTTTTCTTTTGTGGTAGAGAATTGGGCTGGTCATTATGGAGGATAGGTCTGAGAATATCCTGAAGAACTTGTTTTGTTATGGCAAATTTCTTCAACATGTGAATGTCATTAAAGTATTTAAATTCTGCATCATAAATGAAACTCAGTTTAGCTGGATACAGGATCCGGGGTTGAAAGTTATTTTGTTTTAGTTGATGACCACCCTCTTCTGGCTTGAAAGGTTTCAGTAGAGAGATCTGCATTCATTCTAATATTCTTCCCTTTGTAGGTTATGGTTTTCTTATGTCTGGTTGCTTTCAGAATTTTCTCCTTCATATTAAGTTTAGTGATGTTAATTATGATGTGCCTGGGGGATGTCCTATTCAGGTTGAGGCATGCTGGGGTTCTGAACCTGTCTGCTATCTGAATTGCAGAATCTCTTGGCGTGTCTGGAAAATTCTCTTTCATAATTTCTTGAAGAAGAGCCTCTGTGCCTTGCAAAGCCACTTCATCGCTTTCAGGATTCCAATGAGGCGGATATTAGCCTTCTTCGAATTATCCCAGAACTCTCTAAGCAAATGATCCATTTTTTCACTCCATTTCTCTTCCTCTTTGAGAGTTTGGAAGTGTTCAAATGCTTTGCTTTCAATGTCAGAAATCATTTCTTCTGCTTGCTCCACTCTGTTACTGAGGGATTCTACTGTATTTTTCAGATCTTTGAGGGCTGCAAATTCTTGCTTCAATGTGTCAAAATCTTTGGTGCTTTTGTCTTTAAATTCGTTGAATTCTTGAGACAACTTTTGAATTGCTCCTTGAATTTCTAATTCCAACTTTTCCTCCCTTCGATTAATCTTGTTTGCAATCCAAATTCTGAATTTGATTTCTGACATCTTGGCCAGCTGTTTATGAATGGGATCTTCAGTTACATGTGCCATATCTCTCCTTGGGGGGGGTGATCTACTCTGGTTATTCATGTTACCAGAGTTTTTTCGCTGATTCCACCCCATGATTATTTTGCACCATTTGACTAGATTAGTGGATAAAGAAAAATTGGTTTGGGGGCTCCAGGAGTAGTGATTAACCAGCCCTTTGCCCAAAGGCTGGGACTGGTGTCTGTACCTTTTCCCCTGGAGCTTTACTGAGGACCCATACAGTGCTATGGCCTGAGAAACTGGGGACATGCTTGATGAGGTGGGGCTAAGTGGCTCTGTCTTGTTTTCAGCTGGTCTCTGTTCGACACTAGTGAAACAGTTACTCTGGGTTGAAGTCTCAGCTGTGGAGAAATACCTGCAATTAAGTCACCCTGCCCCCCACAGGCAACAATTGGAAAAGGAAAATAAAACCTTCCACATACCCAGGGTACCTCTTGGATAATCTCTTGGATAATCCTTGGGTGATTGGCTCAGTTCAAAAGGTCCAAATCAATTGTCTCAGTCAACATCTATCTCAAATAAAACAGTTTAAATGGTCTCTGGCAACTAGATCACAGGGATCTGCTGACAACTCAAGTATGACTTGCTCTGGTGCTCCGTGAATTCAGGAGGACCCACCCAGCAAATATATTAGTATGGTATGGTTGATGCCTCCTTCCCCACCTGGCACCTCTGTCACACCCAGTCACTGATAACCCTGCAGGGGTGTGACCCAGTTGCCTCCTATGAGAAGATACTCCAGGGAACAGAACAACTTTTTTGTTTCTGTCCCTGCTAAATTCCTCTGCAGAAGAGAAGCTGTTTTGAGTTCACAGAACCTGTGCCTCAGGCCCTGTCTGTGCTGCTGTCCGTCTCAGCTGTAGTTTGTATTCGCCTCTGCTTGCCCTCCTTTCTCTAAGTTGATGATCCCCTGGGGGCTGGGTGCGTCTTAGGCTCAGTAAAGCAGTTCTCTGGGTCAGCCCCACCCTGGGAGTCTGATGGCACTGTGCATGCATTTTCTAGTCCCTGCACTCCACCCAGGCTGGTACCACCTCAGGCAAACCCTTTACTCATGGGGCCTGCATTTCCATCCCAGATCTGTTCTGCAGTGGTTGTCACCTGAGAAGATGCCTGGCCTCCTCTGGTTGCCCAGAGAGACAGCGGGTGTGACTCCGGAATATCTAGTGGTGACCCCTATTGTTGCCAAAAATGGTTGCTGCTCTGCACCCCAGGGCACCGCCATTCCTGTCTGGTTCCCTCTCAGCCAACCGTTCTCTCCTCACTCCTGTGCCACAGAATCAGCACTGACCAGCAGCAGTCCAGGTTCTGTCCACACCTCTCGAGAAAACACCCAAGAATCTGGATTCCTGGGGGACAGGCCTCCAGACCTCAGAGTGAGAGTGGAGGGGAGTTCTGAAAGCTCAGAATTGCAGGTAGAGAATATATACAGTTTTACACAGTTTTATGCCTGGCAGGAGAGTGCCATGGCACCCTACTAGCGGAAGTAGGTCCAGTTTTTAGAGGGTCTCTCCCATGGGGTATAATGGGAGGACTTTTGTACTCTGCTCGTTTATTTACAGGGTAGTCCCAGCTGTTCTCATGGGGGAGGGGACTCCCGTCCTCTTGGTGATGGATTTTGTACCTTTGTTTTTGTCCTCGGGGTCGCAGCTCACCTCAGCAGTGTTGATGTGCATTCTTCAACCTTCTCTCTTGGCGCAGCTCTAATCTGCCAGGTTACTTGCTAAATTTCTGTCCTTTAACTATCCTTCTAGATAGGAGCCTCTATGGAAAGCTGGCTTCAGTCACCTATCTTGTCTCCCCCCACCCCAGGAAAATCATTTTCATCCATAAATTACTTTTGATAAAGTTGAATGACAATGAAAGGAGAAGATGGTCTTAGTGATAACAACAATACTATTACTATCAATCCGATACTACTGCCTCCTCTCCCTTTACAGTGGCCACCATTCTCTCCCAGATTAAAGTTACAGCTGCTCATTGGACTTTTATACTGTTCCTTTACTTACAACTTACTTGTATTACCACCAAAAGTGTATAAAACACAAACATAACTGTGCCACTTCCCTATTTGAAACCCTTTAAGGGTTCCTCACTGATCTTAGGAAAAATTCCTCACTCCTTAGGATGGTGTCCACTGTTCCCCATCATCTAGTGCTGGCTTAATCCTCCAGTTTTCTCTACATTGCCTTCTCTCCTTGGTGAGAAGGAAATGCTATTCTCTCTGACTGAAATTCTTTCCATCTTCTTGCTGGATTGACAGACTTCTATTCATCCCTCAAAACCCAAGGTATTGTACAGATTAACAAAATAATAAATGGGAAGTTGTTGTGGAAAACAAAAAACAATGCAGGTGGCCGATTCTCCAATAGCCCTTTATTATTAATATCTCTCTGAAAACTGGTCCCCAAATTCCCTTCTCTGTGCTCCTTTACATGTTATACAGAGTGCTATTATTGCATTTATCATGTAGCAATTTGATTGTTTTGTTTACATGTTTAGACATTGAATTCCTAAGTCAGAAAAAGCTTTCCAGGATTTCTTCACCTTTGAATCCCCAACATTTAGACTATTGCCTGATGCTGAGGAGAGACCCAAATTTGTGTGTAAATGCAATAACTAAATGGCAACAGTGATGATGTTCTGGAGTAACAGACGCAATTGTCATATCTCTGCAACTACTCTGTTTTATAGGATGCTCACACAGCATTAAAGGATGCTCACATAACCATCCAAGAAACAAGGGAGAGGACTCAAGAAGAGGCCACAATCCCTCAACCAACTCTTTTCCATACATCCTGGAAAGCAGTGAAAGCATACAGAACCAGCATTGAGGAAACTTACCCAGGAGGCCACATGCAATCTGCCCACCAAGGATGGAAAAATGGCAAGGTAACTGGTTTGAAAAGTGCCTCTGACAACTTCTGTAAGTGGACATTTAATTGATTATAAAAACCAAACTATAACAGTTGTGCTTTTAATTAGAATGTGGAATTCACTTAAGATTAACTGAAGGCTTTGGGGGAAGGGGATTTGTATGTTTTCAGGCTATTTTTAATGATGTATAAGAGTAAGAATTCTACTTCCAGTTCTAGGAATATAGGCTTCTTTGATGAAAAAAAAGAAGATATTCCTATATTCCTTTCCCTATATTTCTAAGACGAAATTAGCCTTGATGTCTATGGTCAGCAACATCATTCCCATGCTCCTCAAATGTGTGTATGATGCTACCATGGAGCCTGGAGCTTTCTAGTTAATAAAAGTTAACTGTTTCCTACAGTCCCACAATAACCTTGTGAGGTTGGCAGGGCAGAGATTATCGCCCCCGTTAAAAATGTAAAAAATCAGGATTGAGTGAAAATAAATAACACCAGATAGTACGCACAGGCTGTGAGAGAGCCAGATCTAGAACCTAGAT
This sequence comes from Nycticebus coucang, assembly GCF_027406575.1. Classification (NCBI taxonomy): domain Eukaryota; kingdom Metazoa; phylum Chordata; class Mammalia; order Primates; family Lorisidae; genus Nycticebus; species Nycticebus coucang. The sequence goes on along the minus strand of NC_069804.1, from coordinate 158,720,358 downwards.
TTTCTGTCACTAGTTTCAGTAATTCTCACACTGTACTCTCCCTACACTATTGCTTGTTTGGAGCTGGCAGCCGCCTCCAGAGGCCTAGATGGATCATGATTCTAACCCATGTGACATGTCAGATACTCCAATATCCAATTTCCCACCATTAGTCAGCAGTCACTGAATGTAAGTTCAGAATGTCACGAGAACCCAACATCGATCTCTCAATTAAAAAGCAAAGCTCCCCTGGGAGCTAAACTTACAGATAATTGGTTTTCTTGTTTTAACTGTGTCTACCAGTCCCTGCTGCAGAAGGTTAGAGTGTTTAAAAGACAGATACATTGGCAAGCATTACGCTCTTTCTAAACCCAAAGGAGATTACTGTAGAAGCTAAAAATTCTTTGGCCACAACCACTGAAAACTAAAAGGGCCTTTGGGTGATGTGACATATTCTTAGTTCTTCCTTTTGGAAACTTTTTGGGCCCCAGGAAAGTTAGAGAGAAAAGTATAATATAATTGTGCATATATAAAAGGAAACATTGAAAAGCCATAATTTTTAAGGTCTTACCAGATCTTTTTAAAGGCTATATAATAGTGTATCTGTTGCTGTATCTACTCCTGGTCATGCAATACATTAGGGGTACAGCAAACCACCACCTGTCTTAGCAACTCTCTTTGGTTTCTGCTAAGTATTTGGGCTCCATGTGTATAGATGAAACAAGAAGACAGGCTCTGAGGAAGCAAAGTGAACATCTCTACTATGGCTCGTTAAGTCTCCAAACTCAAGTGGAAGGAAAAAGATGAGGTAATTAACTTCATAATCATCATCGACACCCATCTTTACCTTCTTCCCCTCTTCTAAAGAATGACCTTTCTCTTCTGCCTGAGAACAATGCCTCCACTTTTATATTTCCCCATCTCATCCATTTCCTATAACCCCCCTCAGAGATGCTCCTCAATCTACCACCCATTCCCTTGATCATCTTTCACATTTCCTTCTCTCTGGACCTAGACTCTTTGCCTAAAATCTTGGTCAAGTTTCTCCTTTACTAAGAAGCAAAAATCAATAATGTAAATGCCTTCTCTCTATCTTCTCTTCTACCCCTAATTTTTTGTCTCTCTCCCTCTCTTCTCTGCTTCACCACCAATCTTCTTGAAATTAGACCTCACACTTGTTGTTTGTCCTTTTCATTTCCCCACCTCACTGCAGCAGGGATTCTTGCCATGGAGCTGCAATATTCATAGTACCTTCTTTTTTATTTTTTTTTTTTATTAAATCATAGCTGTGTACATTAATGCAATCATGGGGTACCATGCACTGGTTTTATATACAATTTGAAATATTTTCATCACACTGGTTAACATAGCCTTTCTGGCTTTTTCTTAGTTATTGTGTTAAAACATTTATATTCTACATTTAGTAAGTTTCACATGTACCCTTGTAAGATGCACCATAGGTGTAGTTCCACAAGTTATCCTCCCTTCACCCATCCTCCCCCTTCCCACCTCTCCCTTTCCCCATATTCTTGAGCTATAATTGGGTTATAACTTTCATATGAAAGCTATAAATTAATTTCATAGTAGGGCTGAGTACATTGGATACTTTTTCTTCCATTCTTGAGATACTTTACTAAGAAGAATATGTTCCAGCTCCATCCATATAAACATGAAAGAGGTAAAGTCTTCATCTTTCTTTAAGGCTGCATAATATTCCGTGGTGTACATATACCACAATTTATTAATCCATTCGTGGGTCCATGGTCACTTGGGCTTTTTCCATGACTTAGCAATTAGGAACTGGGCTGCAACAAACATTCTGGTACAAATATCTTTGTTATAATGTGACTTTTAGTCTTCTGAGTATATACCTAGTAGAGGAATTATAGGATCGAATGGCAGGTCTATTTTTAGATCTCTGAGTGTTCTCCAAACATCTTTCCAAAAGGAACGTATTAGTTTGCATTCCCACCAGCAGTGCAGAAGTGTTCCCTTTCATGGTACCTTCTTTACTAGCAATGCTGATGGCTCCACATCTCCCTTGGACCCTGTGACATCACTCTCTGTATTTTTCTCACTACTGTGGTACATTTTTTTTAAAATCATTTTCTGATATTTTCCTCTTTAAAAAAGTGTGTCTTTGCCTTTTCTGTCCTCCACCCCCTACTAGTTTTGCCAAAACACTTAATCCAAACTCAGTGGTCAATGTGGTCCTCAGGTTACTGCATGTTTTTGTTCAATATTCCTTCTACCTGGAATATTGTCACTCTTCTTCTCCTAAGAAAGTATTGCTTTTGCTGGACACCCTCCATAGCTCTGAAAAAGTTTATTTCATTCTGCCCTCCAAACACCTTTTTCATAAAGCAGAGTTTTTGTTACATATCTACATCATGGAAATTTCCCTCAATTTCTTACATTTGTTGTTCAGATCAGATGATGGCAATCTCCATATGGCTCCTATTATCCAGTTACCTGACAAAAAACTCCTAGCTCATAATATAATTACCATCTTGTAAATTCACATTTATATCAACACACATAAGATTAACTTTTTATCTCTGGGAGAAAGAGTTATAATTGAAATACAAGCATAATGTGGTGGTGTAGTAATAATCATTACCAGTTATCTCATCCATAAATCCAATGAGACAAATAAAGGACCTATTCTCAAATACCTCACAAGATATTTGGAGGATAAAAACAATAATGGATATGAAAGTTCTTGAAAAGGAATTGTGTTCTAGACATGTAAAGTACTAAATGGAAGGAAAGTTTTCCTTCACGTACTTACATATAATACTTTAGGATCCTTGTTCAGGGTATGGAAGGGAAATGAAAAGTGAACAAAAATATAAAAGCATGGTATCATGGAAGGAACAAAAACTGGAAAATGAGATCTGGATGTCAGTTCCTGCCCTACTACTGACTGTATGTGAGATCCTAAGAAAGACAGTTTACCTGTCAGGATCTTCCTTTTTAGCAAGTGAGATTTGAAAAGTCCTTTCCATCTTCAATATCTCACAACTTGATGATCAGTGGAAGAAAGTGGGTGAGATATAACATTTATCATATAGTTCTTCATTATGAAGGTTTTTTTTTTTTTTAATATCTCCCAGTTCTTTGGGCCCTCTTTTCTTCCATTTTTTTTTAAGTTGGCAACCCCAAAACTTGACTTAAAGCAACTATCTTCCTATTCCATTCTGGCAGCTAAACACTGGAAAAAAGATCACACAAGAAAGCAATCTAGTTTCACCTTCTTAAATTCATGATTTAAATGATCAAATGGCCACTCAGTACTTCCAAGATATAGTATTTGTTCTAGTAGGATAGCCTTCTCACTTCCAGATATGACAATTTTACAGCTTTCCTCTGCCCTCAAACTTCCCACACGTCCTCCCTAAGCCTCCCTCTTACATGATGACCTCTTTTCAGACTTCATTGAGAAAACAGAAGCCATAGACACAAACTCAGTCATCTTCCTAAGATTAAATATGACAGCTACAACTGCTTCTTCTATTTTCTTCTGCCTTCCTCCTGTTAAAAAGAAGTGTCTCTGCCTTTACCGTAGCTTAACCTCTCCACTTGTGCTCTGTATCCCATTCACTCTCACCTTCTAAAATAATTTGCTCCTTACTTATGTATGCATCATCAACACATATCCCCTCTGTTATGGATCATTCTCATAAGCATACAAAGGTAGGGGAAATGTTTATCTCTCTAAAGTTACTATCCAATTTATCTGGTCTCCTTCAGTCTCCAGCATCCATGTAACAAAATGTAAAAGCTTATTCTCTACCTTCATTTTAATCTCACAACAGCTTTTGACATAATCAATAATTCTCTTGAAATATGAATGCTGCTATTCTATTTCCTTTTGGTTTTTATCCTACCTCACTGACTCCTCCCTTTCAGTCTTTTCTCCAGGCTTCTCCTATTCTGTTAGACTTAAGGGAAAAAGGGTCTTAAAACTCAGTGTGGATGTTCATCTATGTCTATAATCTCTGTGTAGGGTATCTCAGGCATTCTCATGGCATTGAATTCTATCTACATTCGGATAACTCCTAAATCTATACCTGGTCCAGCCCTTTATTTCTGGGCCATGTACTCTCAAATCTAGCCATCTGTCTCTCCTCTTCATGCGGAATTTTTATAGCCATCTTGAATTTCATACAAATTTATGTTTCTTATAAACTTTCTCTCTACTTAATTTTCATCATCTAAGTAAGACACAATTTAGTCAAACCAGAAAACCACAAGTCATCCCTGATAGTTGACATTTTATCACCCTTCAGATCTAACATGTCAGTAAGTACTGGCACATATGTCTCCAAGATCTACCTTGAATCTGTCTTTTCTCCATTTTTTCTGCAACTATCCAATTCAGAGGTAACTTATTATCTCTTACCTGGTTCACTGAAATAGTCTCTTAACTTTCTCACACTGTGCATGAATTTCACTCTCTAATTCATTTATCAAACAACAGAAAGAGTGACTTTAAGCTCTAAATTTGATCACTATACCTTAAAATCCTCCAGTGGATTCCTACAGTATTTAAAAATCTAAATTCCATAACCTGAGTAATCTGGCCCTTTCCCATTTCTCCTATTTTAATTTTTCTCACACTCAATTTTTCCTTGCTCAAAGGCCATTCCCTCTGCCTATGATAATATTCTCCTCCACTCCCACTTCCAATTCCTGAATTGTTATCTCCTTTTTTTTTTTTTTTTTTTTTAGGTTTCAGTTGTTTAGGCTTTTCTTGACCACCCCAACCAAAATATTCTTCCCCCATACACATAAGCACACATACATAGCCATATTTCCTATTTTAGATCCTTGTTACATTCATAGTAAACAACTCAAAATTCTTTATAGGTCTTTTTCCTTATTTTTAGTCTTTTGCTTCCAGTAGAATGTTAAATCCATGAAATGTAGAAAGTGTTTCTGACTTGTTGAAAGTTATTTACTTTTTTACTATTTTATTTTAAGTACCTATCAATGAGTTTGGCACATAGTAGGCATTTCATAAATATTTGTTGAAAGGATGAATTAATGTATTAAGTGATTCATGTGGATCAGTAATTGTACAAAACATGTTACAGAGAATTAATATGCTAGTCTATAGATAAGGAAACTATCAGAGAAGTAATATGACTTGCTCTGAGGCACATAGCAAACAAGTAGCAGAGCTATGCTTTGAACTCAGATATGTCTCTTTTCACTGCGCCATACCATCTCCCCATCGTTACTAGTTCACCCTTGCTCCACTGTGCCTCCTCCGCTAATGTTTAGAGATCTTTCTATTAAACAAATTTTAAGAATTAGACATCCTATGTCATGATTAAATACATATATATAATTTAATTGGTATGGAATTTCTAAAACAGGAAACAGATTTGCTCACAGAGCTTATGCAATTTGCAGATACATAATTAGGAATTTTTATTGTTGATAATAACACCAACAGCAGCAGTAGAAACAGTGTAAAATCTCCAAGAACTGAATGTTTTCCCCTTATTTTCCAAAATAAATATTGGAAAAAATGTGTATATGCATGTGTCATGGTCACAGTTTCAATAGTTCATAATTGTAAATATGATGGGATAATTAAAGTCATGGATTAACTTTCCAAATCGCCCCTGGAGGACCGTGGTCAAATTTACTAATTAAGTTTCAGAATTCCGAACTTCTAGAAAGCAGGCAATTATGCTTGATATGTATAAAGCCTCTAAGCAGTTTGATTTTTTTTTCTAAAGATAGTAGATCAATGGTTAGTCTTCAAATATTCATTTATTTATTTCAGATTCAAATCATGGCTGGCACTGAAGAGGACAATATTACTCAATTTTCAGAAATTTTCCTTTTAGGTTTTGGGGATCTCCATGGCCTTCAGTTTCTTCTTTTTGGAATATTTCTGGCCATCTATGTGGTGACTGTCATGGGTAATATTGTTATCCTAATTGTGGTGACAACTGATTGCTCTCTTCACATCCCTATGTATTTCTTTCTTTGCCACTTCTCCTTCCTTGAGATCGTCTACACCACTACCATTGAGCCCGTGATGCTGAAGACATTGTTATCAGCTCGTGTGCCTATTTCCTTCCCTGCCTGTGCATGCCAGTTTTACTTTTTTGCTTCCCTAGTGGCTACAGAATGCTTTTTCTTGGCTGTAATGTCTTATGATCGCTACATAGCCATCTGCAAACCATTGCATTACTTCAGCATCATGGACCACTGGAGCTGCTTACAGCTAGCTGGTGCCTCCTGGTTGGCTGGTTTTCTGGCACCCATTCTTCTCATGGTCCTCATTTTTCACTTAACATTTTGTTCTGCCAATGAAATTGAGCACTTCTTCTGTGATTTGAAGCCCATCATTAAACTGGCCTGTACTGACACTCAAGTAGCTGAGATGACTTCTTTTGTATGTACCTCTTTCTTTGCCCTTGGCCCTTTTTTGCTGACCCTGGCTTCTTATATTCATATCATCTCCACCATTCTGAGGATTCCCTCTGCTGCAGGGAAGCAGAGGGCTTTTTCCACCTGTTCCTCCCATCTGATAGTGGTTAGTCTCTATTATGGAACACTTGGCATTGTCTATGGCTTTCCATCGGGGCTTCAGTATGAAGACTTCTTGAAGCTGCTTTCCCTCCTGTATACAGTAGTTACTCCTGCCCTCAACCCTATAATTTACACCCTACGAAACAAGGATGTGAAAGTTGCTCTCAGAAAATTGGTGCATTGAGGGATGTAGAATTGGTCAAAAGAAAGTTCGAATATTTGAGTGACTCTTGGCACTTTCTGAGAACCCCAACAAAGCCAAAATCTTTCTATATCGTCAAAGATATTTGCTGTGAAATTGATGACAGTTTTTTTGCTTGTTACATCAACTCTATCCACATTAATGAACCCGAGTGTGTTAAGCTGCCATTTATTGAATAGTTTGTGGGTGCCAGACATTATGCTAAGTCCTTTGCATGGATTATTGTGTTGAATCTTCACAGAAACACTGTGAGGTAGCTACTGTTATGTAAGTCTGCATGTGCTAATATGGAAAGCTCTCCATGATGTATTATAAGTGAGAAAAACAATGTATAGTGCAGTGCGTCCCATAAAAGATAAAATAAAAATGTTTATACTTAATTGTGGATTCATAGACTGTTCTAGAAAGATACATATGAACTTGGTGATACTGGTTTCCACTTGGTAGAGAAACTAACTAATGTGGAGGTATACCTTTTGAAGTGGGAATTACGTAAATTCATTGAAAAATATTTTGGTTACCCATTGCACATTAATCAAATTTAACTAATAATTGCCAATTATATAAAAAGCAGAAATGTTAAATAGCCTACATTTATATACCAGCATGGAAGCACTTCTAGACACTTGGAAGGCTTCTTTTCTCTCACAGGCAAGTAATAAGCTTTCTGACGATGGGAACCTTCCTGCACAGTGCCCTAAAGGCCAAAAGTAAAATGTGTATAGAATAGATGTTTGATTTAACACTTGTGTCATCATCCAAAACAGGGCACCACAATACGTATTGAGCATAATACTTCCCAATAACTTGGTGTGTTCTCATTTCTGAAATGAAAAGCCCAAAAGGGAAAAAGGTGAGCCTATGTCTCATACTCATCTCAGTGCATCATGGAAGTGCAGCCCTAAAAGCTAGCAAGGGTATGGCATTAAGTGACAATGGTTATCTGGGCTCTTCCTAACACTATCACCATAGTGACCATACTGCAACAAAAATATGACCATATGTCTCTGGTGTTTAATCAATCTCTGCCACAAGGACCCCCCAATTTGGAACAGAATAAAGGTCTCCCATTCTTTGTGACTGTATAATTAATTACTCGTGTTGCTTCTGCTTTTACTTGTTCCTTACTTCTCCTGGGTTAACCCCTTTTGATCCTTCAAATATCAAAGGCAAGTGTCACAAATTCTGTGAAGCATTCCCTGATCCTTCATCACCCCTCTAAATTTAGGCCTCTTTTTCCTACATTATTAAAGCACTTTGCACACATTTCTATTTTAGCATCAATTACACTGTACAGTAATTTTTGAATTTGTGTCTATCTCTTCACCTGCAGGCAGAATGGGGACTGAAGCCCCCATTCCTGGCAAGGGAAAACACCTCCAGAAAAAGGGAAAAGTTTAAAAGTAAGCTGACCAGTGTATGGTGCCCCATGATCACACTAACATACACAGCTATTATTTAATAATAAAAAAATAAATAAAAGTAAGCTGAGTGAGTCAGAACAAAGGAAAGTCAGCTAGTTTGTCTTTAAAGCAGCTGCAGCTAAATTTCTTATCTGAGCACGTTTTCTGCTTTTCCTAGAACTCTGGCCTATTGGGGATACCGCTTACAAACACCCCTACTGGGTCGGTGAACACTCTGGGGAATAGTGGCCGTAGAAGAGGCTATGGCAAGGCCTGGAAAGATACATTAACTAGGCTGTTTCCTGCCCAGTAAACACACAAAGCAGATACCTATTGTGGAGATTTGCATTTGGCTGGGCAGAGAACAAGGGAACAGCTCAAAGCCCTGAAATATGGGCTGAAGGGCTTATATTCTTTACTGCAGAGGAAAACCCTTTGTGGTGGTGATGAGAGGAAAATTCTTCTCTCCTACTGATTCTTCAGAGGAGATTGATGCCAGTGGTGTTTTACTCTATAGGGAACTACTGGAGTTTAACTACTCCCTAGGAATCTGTATGTGTGACGTCAGACAGGAGGCTGCCCCCACACAAGGCTCAGGTTCTGGATTTGTCAAGGCTGCTCAGACCCTTGAAGTTAATGATTATAAAAGCAATAGGAGCTGATATGCTCACTGAGAGAAACTGCTGGTATCTTTGTTCCCTCCCTCGGCTTACCCTCTAGGTAAATAGTCTTCAATAAAAGCTGAGTGGAAAAAAAAAAAAAAGCTGAGTGGAACAGACACTTGGGACCATGGGGCAGTGGTCCCCTGAATTCCCACCTTTGAAAATTCTATTCAGTGTCTCTTGTCTCTTTCTTCCACTTTGTTTCTACCCTTATATTTCTTCAGTCTCACTGCCAGTTCAACAGGTCTTAGTGGACCCTAACCCTGGGGCTGGACCCCCAACATTCACCTAATTCATAATGGTACTTATCCTACAGTATGGTTGTTCACCTGCTTAAAGTCAAGGATGAACTACATTATTTTTTAAGAGTAGTTTCCAGTTCCAGAAGTCTAAGATTTGTCTTGGGGCAAATTTGATGGTGGAATTTGTGGTGAAGGATGGAGAATCTCTTGCATTTCCTCTTAATGTCTGGGACTAGCAATGCCTTGAGCCCTTGAGAAAGAAACTCAAATCATTTATTCATATGTCTGACATATTTGTTAAATATAAATTAACATATAAATACATTAAATAAAAAATTAAGTATAAACACCTACTATGTACTTTGCATTATCCTGGGCACAAAAAGGGTAAGGTGAGGTTTGTGTGAATTTACCCTGAAAACTCTCCTGTGTAATCCACTGAACCACCTTCACAGTCTCAGACATAGGGCATGTACCAAATAAATGTTCAACTAGACCAAGCCAAAGGAATATCGAGTGGCTAGTGAATAGACTTGGCCTCTGTTGAAGAGATCATCAATTTTTAATACTCATAGTCCTAACTCTGGATTTATAGTCTCTAGAGATATGATGCATTGCAGGTAAAAAGTGTGGTAAAGAAGAAGGGGAAGTGATAATTCCACCCGAACAATTTAAGAGTCATTGCTTCCTTCATAACACCAGCTGCCATCTGCCAATGAGAAGGCAACACGTCCATGGAGAGCAGCAGTTTAGAACTAATCGGATTTCGTGTTTTTAATACCTAAGACAGGGCCCCATTGAGAGCAGGTAAGGAGATCTATTAAAGGCAAGCTGTTCTCTACATATCACTTAATTTAAGGTATTTAAGGAGGCTGATTACATGCCCTGATCTCCAAGATAACTCAGCTCAAAATGGTAGTTTGTGTAAGTTTAGGGACTTAATTCTTAAACCAGAATTCAAATTAGAAATTGTTTGGAAAGAAAAAATGAATTAAGAGTATGAAAGCAATGGGTCACTTTTGCACAGGCCACAGTTCAGTTTAGCCTATGTAAAGCCAAGCATTTGATAGAAGTGAGAAATTCATTTTTTTCCTTTTATTAAATCATAGCTGTGTACATTGATATGATCATAGGGCATCATTCACTAGCTTCACAGACCGTTTACCAAGTTTCACATATACTTTTGTAAGATGCACCGCTGGTGTAATCCCACCAATCACCTTCCCTCTATCCACCTCCCCCCTCCCTCCCTTCCCTTTCCCCCTTCCCCCTATTCTTAGGTTGTAACTGGGTTATAGCTTTCATATGAAAACCCTAAATTAGTCTCATAGTAGGGCTGAGTACATTGGGTACTTTTTCTTCCATTCTTGAGATACTTTACTAAGAAGAATATGTTCCAGCTCCATCCATGTAAACATGAAAGAGGTAAAGTCTCCATCTTTCTTTAAGGCTGCATAATATTCCATGGTGTACATATACCACAATTTATTAAGCCATTCGTGGATCGATGGGCACCTGGGCTTCTTCCATGACTTAGCAATTATGAATTGGGCTCCAATAAACATTCTGGTACAAATATCTTTGTTATGACGTGATTTTTGGTCTTCTGGGTATATGCCCAGTAGAGGAATTACAGGATTGAATGGCAGATCTATTTTTAGATCTCTAAGTGTTCTCCATATCTCTTTCCAAAAGGAATGTATTAATTTGCATTCCTACCAGTAGTGCAAAAGTGTTCCCTTTTCTCCACATCCGTGCCAACATCTCTGGTCTTGGGATTTTGTGATATAGGCTAGTCTCACTGGAGTTAGATGATATCTCAAAGTAGTTTTGATTTGCATTTCTCTCATGATTAAAGATGATGAGCCTTCTCTGAAGGCCGCACGCCTGTCTTCTTCAGAGAAGTTTCTCTTCAAATCCCTTGCCCAGCCTGTGATGGGATCCCTTGTTCTATTCTTGCTAATGCGTTTGAGTTCTCTGTGGATTCTGGTTATTAAACCTTTGTTGGAGACATAACCTGCAAATATCTTCTCCCATTCTGAGGGCTGTTTGCTTGCTTTACTTACTGTGTTCTTGGCTGTGCAGAAGCTTTTTAGTTTGATCAAGTAGAAGTGAGAAATTTAGATGAAAATTTGCCTTTAGAGAAATTGCATATGCCAGATTTCTGGGCACCTAATTGTGTCTTTCACTATCTGAAAAAGTTATGGTATTCAATAGTGCTTCCATAAATGGGCTTTCCACTCAGATAGACTAGTTTGTGAGTCCCGGCTCTGTGACCTATGGCAAATAGTTTACCTTCCTTAATCTTCAAATCTTCAAATTTCTCCAAGTATAAAATGGAGATACTAGTACTACCTGACATAGTTTTGATATATGTCTCTTCCAAATCTCATTTGAAATTCCAACCCCAGTGCTGGAGGTGGGGTCTGGTGGGGAAGATCCCACATGAATGGCTTGCTGCCCTACCCCATGATAGCAACTGAGTTCTCACTTTATTGGTTCATGTGGGAGCTGGTTGTTTAAAAGAACCTGGCACCATCTCTTTTCTCTCTTGTACCTTCTCTTACCATGTGACACTGCTGCTCCCCCCTCCTTCACCTTCTGTCTTGATTGGAAGCTCCCTGAAGCCCTCACCAGAAGCAGATGCTGGTGCCATGCTTGTGCAGTCTGCAGAACTATGAGCCAAGTAAACATCTTTCCTTTATAAATTACCCAGTCTCAGGTATTCCTTCATAACAACGCAAAATTGATTAAACACAGTACCTTACTTCACAAGGCTGTTACAAAGATTAAAAGAGATAATAAATATAAGACTCTTAGCACATAACAGATATTCATTACATGTCAATTATTATTTTAGTAGTTATCATCATTATCATAACTCAAAAGTAGATGTCACTGGGTCCTTTCTTGCTTTGATATAATAAAGAAACATGGACCACAGAGGTATCTGAATAATTGTGAAGTGGTCTGACACCTGAAAGCAGAAACCAGTAAAATCTAAGGCCAAGTTTCTGAGGGCCCAGTTTTGTCAGGATCTCAGCTGACTATCATCTTTGGCAAGCAAAATCACAAGCTGGACACCAAGATATTTCCTAAGTTAATTGACTGAACAGCTTTGTGGAAACTTTGGACCCTACTATCTGGCATCTGGCTTTTAATGGCAGCCCCTAAAATTTGACCAGACTGGATCCACCTTACTCTTTCTGCAATAGCCATATTTCCTTCTCTACAGCGTCCCCGTGATTTTCTTACTCAAAATCCTAACAACAATAAGCAGTGTAAAGGTAAACAAGGGGCGTCCTTGTGGTAGGCTAAAGGGAAATGGACTCATTAAACTAATAGTTTGGCTCGTATACACCATTCCAACTTCACCATATACCGTTATTGTATGTGCTCTGGTCCCATTAGGATCCTCACTCTGTTTCTCAAATTTGTAAATTATTTTGTGCCTTAGAATGTTTTTTTTTTAATTTTTTTTATTGAATCATAACTGTATACATTGATATGATCATGGGGCATCATACACTCGCTTCATAGACCATTTGACACATTTTTATCACAATGGTTAACATAGCCTTTCCGGCGTTGTCTCAGTTACTGTGCCAAAACATTTACATTCTACATTTACCAAGTTTTGCAAATACCCCTGTAAGATGCACCACAGGTATGATCCCACCAATCCCCCTCCCTCTACCCTCCATCTCCCCTCCCCTCCCTTTCCCACATGCAATTCCCTCTACTTAGAGTGTTCATCCCCCAAACTTGATGTAGTCGACTTCTTTTATTTTTCTGCTCTCTCCTTAAACCTGTCATCAGATAGACATTTCCTGGCCACCTCATCTAATTTTACTTCCATGCCAACACCATCACCCTACCTAGTTAAGCTCCATTTCAATATCTCATTATACTTCCCAGCACCAAGCAAAGTGATAATTATGTAATTATTTATACATTTATGTTTTTATGCCTTTCTCCTAGAACTTCTGTTCCTGTCCTACAGTAAGTAGCCAATGCTTATTTGAGACATAAATTAATGAACAAATGCCTTTGGCATTCTCACTCGCTGGTTAGTCAATGAGTAGATATTTGATGGCTGTGGTTTGATAGATGGGTGTTTAAAACATATTCACAGATTCACAGATTCTTTAATATTCCTCCCAACAGTAGGTGGGATCAATATCCTCTCTTTTGGAATCTCAAAAGGCTAGTGACAATAGAGAGCATGACAAGAACACCAACAGAGGGCATCCTGGGCACAATGGTAGCATTCAGAATGAAAGATGTGACTTCCAAGGATGGATCATAAAAAAATGATGCAGCTTTTGCCTTGCTTCAAACTTGCTTTTGGAACACTAAGATACCATGTAAGAAGTCTGATTCCCTGAAATTTCCACACTGTGAAGACCAAGTCACATGGAGAAGCCACAGGGAGTTATTCAATTGAGAGTCCCCAGGGAGACAGAAATGATGTCCATACAAGGTCTATAGGACTTATATTTGAAAATTATTTGACATTCTTCTCATTAAGAAAGGGGATCTATGTCCTCTCCCTTTGATTATGGAAGGGCTGTGGCAGCTTTGATCAATAAAACATTACAAGGGCACTAACAGAAAACAACAGTGACAACCAGCATCAACTGCCAGACATATGAGCACAGATGCTTCTGGAAGAACCTATTTTCTAGCTTCCAAGACTCCTCTAGTCACAAGGGTTTTCCAAGCTGAGGTCTCAGATACAGAACCATGAACATAATTTAATCATTATTTTAGTCCACTAATTTGGGGAGTGCTGTGTTATAGAGGAATGGTAACTAGGATAGTGGCCGTAGAATCCATTTCATGTTAGGAGGCACAAAGTAAATTAAGAAAACTCAGCTATATGAGAAAATTCCTCTTGACCAACACTGAAACACACACACACACACACACACACACACACACACACACACTACAATTTATCAGATTTCTACAGTCACTTCAAAACTTGCTTCTCTGAAGAAAAGATTCCTTGAACTTCCCAAGCACAGGAGAATACTTCCACCCTAAGTATTACCACCATATCAAGAATACCCCTCCATTAGTTCCCTTGTCATATTTGTTTATACATGTTAACTCACATTTCTCTCTTCCCTTCTAAGATATCTCACCTATATCACTTCTGTCTCCCCAGTGCCTTGCATTAGGGGTTCAGTTAATACATTTTTGGTGATGAAAATTATATTTCTAATGACAATTTTCATCAGTCCCTTCTAAATGCCAGGTCTTCTTGTGTTCCACGTCTGCACCAACCTCCCTCTAACAAATGTGGAATATAGATGAGGTTCTGAGCCATCTGTGCTGTTCTGTTTGATTTAAGGTCATCTGTGGCTTCACTATCCAGATTTCACCACTAGCATTTCATACATTCATTTCCTGCAGTTCTGCTCCCTACAGAAGGAAACACATGGAGGGATGGTCACAGTAATGAGGAAGCCAAGGCTACAGCAAAAAGCAACAACTGTCATGATGATAATAAGTGTATCCAACAGTTAATGAAATTTTACTATGCTCCAGGGAGTGTATTAATGTTTTATATACATGATCCCATGAAATTTTCACAATGGCCATGTAAGATAGACACTATTATTTTCACCATTTTACAAATGAGGAAAATGAGGTTCAGAGTGGGTAAATACACGTGTGAACATTTCACTGCTAGCAAGTTGTGGCATCCAGATCTATCTGACTTTGAAGTTTAATCTACTGACATGTATTCTCATTGATATGCTCACTTCGGGATTTTAAAAATTATTTCTTTTTAATGGCACAATACAGTAAAAGCAGCATATGTCTGGACCTTCAAGACATTTAAGGGGATAGCTTCATTGATGGAGGGAGGGATATTTTGAGGGTGAGGATGGAGCAGGATTTTCTATTTAGCGAGAAACTATCCCCTTAAGGACATCTATGAAGATGACCATATCTGTCATTTCATGGGATCAGGAGCAGATGGGGTAGTGTGCTGAATTATGCCATTTACCCTCATCCTGTGATCTTCTGGCCTTTGGAGTTACAGATATTGAGATTTAGAGTCCATTTCCTCTCATGTGTTGTCACCACTAACCTAGATTTTCCCCTCTGTCTCTCCCTGAAATCCCTCTGGAGCAGGCAGCGAGCACCGTTTGAGGTTGGCATAAGAACTGGACTTTCATGGGCACTTCAGATGAGAGGGCTCTGTGGGTGGCATCCAGAGATAGCTGCTGGGCAGAAAGACCCTAGATTTGTTGTGTAACGCTAACAAGTGCTTCAAGAAGGTGATGATTCACACCACCTCAGTATGTGCACTGCTGACGTAGATGCAGATGAGGGATATACAGGGGCTGAAAAACTCAGAAAAGAAACTAAGAATTTGGTTTAACTGGGTGAAAGTAATTCTAATTGCAGGCATTTATGTGAACTGTTTACAATTTATGCTTAATTGCCACCCGGCACAATAACAATTATGCATATCATTAAATGTGTCAGATTAATTTTGTTGTAAATTTTGATTATAATAGCAAACCCTATGTGTGTATGCTCTGTCTTTATAATTTGTTGCTCAGATTGCTCACAATTTAGGAATAAATGAGACAGAACATTGGCTGGGGGGCCAAGAGTGGGGAAGGTGCAGAGGCGGCTGCCTGTGGTTGAATATTTACTATGGGTAGCACACAAAGTGGATAATCAACAAATGCATAAATCCCAGCAGCTTAACTTCACTGGAGCTCTGCAGGCAGCTTCACGATCTTTTATTCATTTATTGTTGATTCTTTCGCTGTGTTCATGCCCCCAGCATGTTCCCAAGCCTTTTCTGGTCTCCTTGGCTTCACAACTTACCACTGTCTCTCTTGACTCTTGCTCAAGGGATAAAGATGACTTCATCCCTTTGCAAAGTTAAGCCTGGCTGTTGCCTCCCTATCTGCATCTCAGAGTTCCTTCATGTGGGCTTCTGGCCTCTGAAAAGCCCTTTCGTCTGTGCTGGGATTTTTCCCCCTCCTATTTATCCAAAGACAGGTTCACTATCCCAGTATTTCACTATGTCTTTATTTCTCTGCTTTTTGCCATGCACATAGTAGGCACTTATAAATCTTTGTCAAGTTTTCCTTAAGAGATAAACGAGACACAAAGGGACCCCCCACACACACTCACACACAAACTATCCTTGCTCTTCTTTCATCACCATAATTTTCTCCTCTACCTCTAAGCTAACCTTGCATATCTGAAAAATCCAGTTAGATTGATTACAAATTCATTGAAGACAAGGGGCTTCTATGTCTTTTCTTTCTGATTTCTTAGCACAGTTTGAAGCACTCAGTACATGCTGAAAGATCTGCACTTATGGCTTCTCACAGGCTGATTTTTCTATAGAGGGATGAAAATGTCTGGCACATTCTTCCCCAGCTTGCTCTTAGAAAGGCTGAGTAAGAGAATAGAAAGCATGTGGTTTGGGTTTCAGACTGACTTGAGTTTCACTCTAGGCTCTGTCACTCAGTGACTCAGAAAACTTGGGCAACTGACATCATCTTTCTGAAGTCCAATTATCATCTGAAAAATGGGGATAATAATAGAATGTATCTTACAGAATTGTTGTGAGGATAAAATTGCATGCTGATGAAAAGGGCCTGACACACACTAGTAATGATTCTTCTTAGGCAGAAACTTTCTGCTCCAGTGGCTCACTCACAATGAAGATTTTTTTCCTCTGCTATGGTAATAATGAGCCCAGCATTTCAGCAGCCTCAAGCCTTATTTATTATCCATATTCATCTTTCATTTTTAGTTCTAGATCAGTAGTCCTTATTCCTTTGAGACCTAATACTTGCTCTTAATAACAAATATTTTGTGACTCCCTCTTCACTATTCTGAAATGAAGTTCATAGATAATATAACCTACCTACACACATAATTTCAAAAAATCAATATAGTGACCTAACTGGAAAATAAATGAGAAATGAAAAGAAAGCAATTTACAGTAAAATTATATGTATTTCAATATATAAATGCAAGGGCATGACTCCATCAGACAACATAATGAAATACATGATTGCACCAACTTATAATGAATAAGTTTATATTTAGGAGAAGTAATAGGATTGAAAGGCATCATGTATAAGAAAGGAAAACAGGAGATACAGGAAAACAGTAGGATAAAAGCTCCTGTCCAGACAAGATTCATGTGGGCGGGGTGCTGGTATGCGCCGCAGCAGTCCCAGGTGATGGGCAGGATGGCTCTATGCTCTTTCCAACATGGGGCAAGTCTCTCTCCCCTTGTGACTGCCACCTCTATTAAAGTTACAGTTTCAGCGCAACTGCCCCACAGCCCATGAGATGCCCTGCCTTAGCAAAAATCTGCCAGATGCTCTGGATTCTGCAGGGGGTAGTCTTCCAGACCACCAGGAGAGGGGGGAGGGGTGGACTGGGAGTTCAGGAAGGTAGAGAGAATATTAGATCAACTTTTGTCCCAGCATCCTTAATCATCAGAGAAATGCAAATCAAAACCACTTTGAGATATCATCTAACTCCAGTAAGATTAGCCCATGTCACAAAATCCCCAAACCATAGATGTTGGCGTGGATGTGGAGAAAAGGAAACACTTCTGCACTGCTGGTGGGAATGCAAACTAATACGTACCTTTTGGAAAGATGTTTGGAGATCACTTAGGGATCTAAAAATAGACCTGCCATTCGATCCTGCAATTCCCCTAGTAGGTATATATCCAGAAGACCAAAAATCACTTTATAACAAAGATATTTGCCCCAGAATGTTTATTTCAGCCTAATTCATAATTGCTAAGTTATAGAAGAAGCCCAAGTGCCCACTGACCCACAAATGGATTAATAAATTGTGGCATATGTACACTATGGAATATTATGCATCCTTAAAAAAGATGGAGACTTTACCTCTTTTATGTTTATGTGGATGGAGCTGGAACATATTCTTCTTAAAAAAGTATCTCAAGAACGGAAGAAAAGGTATCCAATGTACTCAGCCCTACTATGAAACAAATTTATAAGCACCCACACTTCCATATGAAAGCTATAACCCAACTACACCCCAAGATGAAGGGGAAAGAGGAGTTTTAGGGGAGGAAATAGGGGGAGGCTAGGTGGAGGGAGGAAAATTGGTGGGACCACACTTATGGTACATTTTAAAAGGGTACATGTTAAATCTACTAAGTGTAGACTATAAATGTCTTAACACAATAACTAAGAACATGCAGTGAAGGTTATATTAACCAGTTTGGTGAAAGTATTTCAAATCGTATATAAAACCAGCACACAGTACCACATAATTGCATTAATGTACACAGCTATGATTTAATAAAAAAAGACAAGATTAAGACAACTGTAAATAGTGTTCTCACCTATATTATTAAAGCTCACTGGAATATTTGAAAGCTATGCAGGATGCAGGACAGCTCTTCATTGTATGAGGTTATCCCATGCATTCCAGGACCAGTAGCATTGCCAGTCTCCATCCACTAAATGTCAGTAGCATGCCCAAGCATCGTGACAAGCAAAGTGTATACACAATTTCCCAAATACCTCCTAGTGAATGGAATTCCCCTCTTTGAGAACCAGTACTCTAGAGTACCCAGTAAGGAAAAGGCAAATCTGGACAGTCATGAACTTGCTTTCCTAGGATGTGGCACTCTCCATCGGTTGAATTTCCCTGTCTTTCTCGTCATTCTTGGTGGCTTTCTTAGGACTCTGAGACACAAGGTTGGATCCTGGTGGTAACAGCAACCACCTAGAGCGTTTGCTTTTTTGTGTGCTACTCTGGTCCCACTCCTGCCTCTTGAATAGCTGTTATTAGTTCAGCAATGCCATTGATTCTGCCCATTCAGTTTTTAGCTCAGGGAGTCATTTCTTTCTCAAGATAGGCCAGCCAGCCTACGTGTAGCTGTACTTGGCAGCAATTGAATGTCACCCAAAGGCCATAAATATCTATGGCTACCATTTAAGTTTCTGTCACTTTTAAACCCTCATCTCTCCAGTAACTCAAACATTAGCCTTGGACATCCAGCTACTAAATATTTTACAGCATTATGTGTTGACTTTACCTTTATTAGTCTTTAAGTGGTACATTTTAATTTTAATCTGTCTTTATACTAATCTATCTAAAATGTACACCTTTTATTAAAGTCATTATACTTAGCATTATTTTTTCTTTGATGCTCTTTGGCTACTATTGAATTGAAATTGTTCATTAGTATATTACTGACAAATACTTTATAGAGATTTTCATAATTTAAAACAAAAAGTTGAAAATACTTTAAGCGAGCACCTGCAAATATGCCCAGCCTAAATTCTGCCATTAACATTTTACTGTACTTGCTTTATTAAATGTGTCAGTCCAACCATTCCTTTCTTCATCCATCAATCTATCTTATATTTTGGTACATTTCAAAATGAATTACAAACATCAATACTCTTCCTTAAATCCTTAAGAATTTATATCTTTAACTAGAGTTAAATATTTGCTTATAGATGATCTTTTAACGTACAATTTACATATAATAAAAAGCAAACACCTTAAATCTGCATTCGCAGAGTTTTGACAAATGCATGTATGCGTACCCTAAATGCCTTTCAAACTAAACAATGATACCATCATTCCAGAGTTCTCTCATCCTCCAATCCAGTAAATCTTTGCCCCATCCCTCCAGAGGTAAACACTGTTTTGATTTTTTTCCTTTGTTTACACAACAGATCTATCTTATCTTTTCTGGAACTTCAAATAAATATAATAAGACAGTAGGGATGTTTATACATGAGATTTCTTTCACACAAAACAATGTTTTTCAGATTCATGCATATTGTTCCTGGTAGTCTATAGTTTGTTTCTTATTATTGTACTATTCAATTTTATGAATACACCAAAGTTTGTTTATCCCTTCTCATATTGATAGACCACTGGGCTGCTTCCAGTTTGGGGTACTATGTTTAAATCCTCTATGAATGTTTGTGTACAAATTTTTGTGTGAACATATGTTTTTTTATTTAAATTGACTATGTAGGAGTGCAATTGCTTGGTCATAGGATAATTTAGTATTATAAGAAATTGCTGGGATATTTTCCAAAGTTGTCATACCATTTTATACTCCCACCCAAATGCAGGAAATTTTGATTTCTCTGCATCCTTGCCTACATTTGGTGTTGACAGTTTTTTTAATTTTAGCTATTCGGGTGGGTGGGTATTGATACCTTTAATTTTCTTTTCTGTGATGACAAATTACATTGAATACTTTTTCATGTATACTGCCATTTATATATTTAGTTTGGTGAAATGTCTGTCCAAATTCTTTGCCCCTTAAAAATATTTTGAAATAAGTTTATATTTATCAAAGAGTTTTAAGAACACTGCCGATAGTTTCCGTATAATTTCACCCAGCTTCCCCTAATGTTAACATACTACACTACCATGATATGATACATACTTTACCAAAAGCTAACACTGTTAACTAAACCGGAGACTTTATTAGGATTCCACCAGTTTTTCCACTGATATCTTTTTTCTATCCCTCTATCAAATCCAGTAGGTCCCTCTTCTCAGGCTATCATATCAGGGGGTACATGACAGGTACAGGGTGCTGCTGGTGATGTTAACCTTGGCTACCTGGTCAAGCTGGTGTCTTTTAGGTTTTTTACTATAGCATTACTCTCACGGTAACATAAATAATCAGTACATACATAGCATATACTCAGTAACAGCTTACACTCTTTCCATTAGAAACAAATCACTAACTCTAGCTCTAATGGAAGAGAATTGAACTTGACTTCCTAGGAAGAATACCGAAGAATTTGTAAGCACACCTTAAAACAACCACAAAAATTTATAATATTTGAGGGAGATGGAAATACTCATTCATTAGTGGATCTTGCCTGCACAAATTATTACTTTGCTATTCTTCTACCATTGGTGAATTGGTGAAGATTCACCAGATGGTGATTTCTTCTACCATTACTGATTAAAATTCTTCCATAAGGAAGAGTTCTTTATTCTCCATTTACATATTAGATCATTTGCTTATATCCATATAGACACACTTATTCTTTAGCTTAAAATATAATACTTAGAGTTTGTTGCTCCAATTTGCCCAGCTTTGGCCATTAAGTACTCTTTGAGCTAAGGTCCTAGATCCTTTGGACATGGTTCTATCCTTTTGATTATTGCTGTGTTGTTTTTTTTTTTTTTTTAAGAACTTCATACCACTAAATTTAATCTGAGTTTGTCTTATATAGTCCCTGCCCCAGCCCTAAAGTCATCTATTTCTCTGATAGGGGAAATTTAAGTCCAGCTGCTTTTATTGAAGAATAGTATTTAGAAACCAAGATCTGGGCCTAGTTGTTTTTGTTGCTACTGGGGTGTTCTTAGGACTATTTTAAGTCATAAGAAGAAATCTATACATATATATACATACATATCTCTGTTTTGTATCTTCCTATACATATTAGAATAAATATCAGTTTACACTGATATCTCTGACTCTAATATAGCATTACATGGCTTATTTTATTATTCCTATGATGGTAGTCTGAATAATGGCCCTTAAAGGGTGTTCATACCCTAATCCCTGAAGCCTGGAAATGTGGTACCTTACCTGGGAAAAAGGAATTAAGGTTGTATGTAGAATTGAGGTTTCTAATCAGCTGGCCATAAAATAGGAATATTATTCTGGGTTATCTGGGTGGCTCCAATATATCACAAGAGTCATTAAAGATGGATGAGGGATGCCAAAGAGGGAGTCAGGAGAAGATCTGACTATGCAAGAAAGACACAGAGAGACAAGATGTTGCTAGCTTTAAAGATGTAAGAAGGGTGCCACGAGGCAAGAAATATGAGTGGGCTCTAGAAGCCAGAAAAGTCAAGGAAACACATTATCTACTATAGCCACTCAAAAGGAATACAGTGAGGTGACACCTGAATTTTAGCTCATTGAGAACCATGTGGGAATTCTAGCCTGCCGAACTGTAAAATACTAAATGTATATTATTTTTTAAGACACTAAGTTTATGGTAATTTGTTACAGTAGGAATAGAAGACAAAAATACCCTTATTGCTTATTTGTTACTTCTATCCATAGTAGATAAATCTGGTTCTTATTCTTTGTAATGCATTTGCTTAGTTTTTCAACTCTGGTGCACATACAAAATAGTTTCATAATTGCTAAACCATATCCCTGTAAAAAACATTCTTATTAACTACAGTGATTATATACAGTTATTTTTATCTTTACCTTTACAATAGTATCAAGACAAACCAGTTATCTGAAGTTATTAAGCCAGCTTCTTTCCTCTCCACATTTAATGAAGTTATATCACATTTATAATATAGTTAGATATATTTCCCCTAGATTTTTATTCCATCCTGGGTTCTCTAGCCATTCTAGGTGATTGTTTTAAATCTTCATACAGTAAGATACTCTCCATGGTGTACAGTCCTGTGGGTTCTGGCAAATGTATACTCATGTATCCCCAACCATAATACCATACAGAATGGTTCTATCATGCTGAAAGTTCCTTTGTGAAGTTCCTTGTGATCCCTTTGTAATCAACTTCTGGTCTATCCCCAACTTCTAGATACCACAGATCTGTTTTCTGGCTCTATAGTTTTGCTTTTTCCAGAATATCATATAAACAGGTCCATGCAATATATAGCTTTTGTAGTTTTTCTACTTTCACTTAGAGACAATGCATTTAAAATTCACCTATACTGTTGTATGTATCAATCACTTTTCTTCTTGATTGCTGAGTAATATTCCATGGAACTACAGTTTGCTTATCCATTTACTATTGAAAGACATCTAGGTTGTTTCCAGTTTGGGGAAACAATGAATAAGGACACTTTCTTCCATGATGTACATCTTTCTATGTGCATATATTTTCAGTTTACTTGGGTAAGTAAATACCAAGGAGAGGGACTACTAGGCTGCATGGTAACTCTAAGTTAAACTTTGTGAGGAACTGCCAAGTTGTTTTCCAAACTGTCTATATGACTTCTGTTCCTTTTAATTTTTCATTCTTTCATTATGAGTTTGTAGAAATTCTTTAGTATCCTAAATAGTAGTCATCTTTTTTCAGATACATATTTACAAATGTTTTCTCCCAGTATGTGACCTTTCTGTTTCCAATGTTGTTTTTAGCAGGAGCTTTTTGAGGGCATTTTCCTCATCCAACGAATATTTTTGAGGGCATTTTCCTCATCCATTTCATATTGTTATGCTTTTCATGATGTGTACAAGGAACCCTTGCCTATACACATAGTAAAAGATATTCTTGCATGTTTTCTTCTAAAATCCTGAAGATTTCCCTTTATAGGTGGGCCTATGATCTACCAAGAGTTAATATTTATGAATGTTATGTATAGCAAAAGGTTTGATATTTGTTATTTTTACACATAAAATTTTTATCTATGCTGTCATTTGGGATTCACTGTTTTCAATGAATATGTAGCTATGCCAGAACCATCTGTTAAAAAGAAAATCAAGGCGAAACAAAATAAAAATATTTCCTTTTCCCATGGGATTGTTTTGACTTGTTTGTCAAAAATTACATGACTATATAAGTTTGGGTCTATTATTTCTGGATTGTTCTGTTCCAATGATATATATATATCATTCCTTGAATGAGTATCACACTATCCTGATTACTTCATTACCTGCCTTAATATTAATTCCTACATCAAGTGATGTATGTCCTTCACCTAAGTTCTTTTTGAACATTGCTTTGGGTATTCTCGGTGTTTTGAAATTTTATATTAGTGTTATAACAAAAAATGTTTTTAAGTTATCAGTGTTTCAACTTCTATAATTAAATCTGTTTATGTCTTAATTATGACTGTGTTGAAACTGTGGATAAATCCAGGAGAAATTATTTCCTGACATAATTTCCTTAAATATGAGTAAAATACATCTACCCCATTTATTTTGCACTTTTTAATATTTTTATGAATTTTCATACTTTTAGTATAGAGGATTTGCTTTTTAAATTAAATTTATTCCTAAGTATTTTACGATTTTGAGGCTATTGTAAATAGAGTTGCCTTTTAATTTCATTTTCCAAAGGTTTTTTTGTGCTAGATAAAAATGTAGCTTATTTTTATATGGTAATATTGTATCCTGTGTCATTGATCAATTGCAGGGGGATAGGAACATAGGTCAGTGTAATAAAACAGAGAACCCCAAAATAGACCCATGCAAGCATGCCAACTGATTTGTGACAAAGGTACAAAAGTAATTTAATGAAGGACAGCCTTTTCAGAGAAGCTGATTTGTACATGCAAGATATAGATGAATATCCAAGGAAGTATGCTGAGCAAAATAAGCTAATCATGAAAAGTTGCATACTATATGATTCCATTTAGATAACACTCTTTAAATGACAGAATTATAGAAATGGAGAACAATAATGGTTACCAAGAATTAAGGATGGGGGAATGAAGGGCGAAATTGTTTATAACTATAAAAGAAGCACCATGAAAGATCCTAGTGGAGATGAAACTGTTTTGTATCAGTATCAATATCCTGGTTTGGATATAGTTCTCTGGTTTTAAAAGATGTCACTATTTGGAAAAGTTAGTAAAGTGTACGTTGGACATTTTCATTTTATTTTGTAATACATCATGCAAATCTGCTATTATCTCAAAATAAAGAATTTAATTTAAAAATACAATTTTTTTGTATGTAGTAATCTCGTGCCCTGTGACATTGTGAAATTTGCCTATTAGTCATTACATATTTTGTAGGTTCCTTATGATTTTCTATGTAAAAAATATCATCTGCAAGGACGTTTTTACATCTTCCTTTCTAATCTTTAAGCCTTATATATTTTATCTTGCTTTATTATAATGCCTCAGACCTCCAAGACAATGTTGAATAGTTGTGAGAGCAAGCATCTTTGCCTTATCCCCAATAGCAATGGCAAAATAGTCAATGCTTCACCGATGAATAAGATGTTACATGTAAGTCCATTATATATGCTGTGTATTAAATTGACGAATTTTCCTTCTTTTCTATTTGTAATGCATTGGTGTTGAATTTGGTCAAATGTCTTTTGGCCTCCGTTGAAATTGTGTATTTTTTTCTCCTTTGTTCTCTCGATATAGTGAATAGATGAGTTTTTTAATGTTAAATGAACCTTGCATTCTTGGAATAAACTGTACTTGTCATGATATATTATCCTGTTTATATATTGATGGATTTTATTTACTAATATTTTGCAAGTAAAGAGTTTTGTATGTATATTCATGAGGGAATTTTATCTTTTTTTCATTTGTAATGTCTTTTCAGGTTTTGGTCTTAGAATTATGTTGGTTTATATAATGAGTTTGGATGCATCCCTTCTTCCTGTACTAAATATCATTATTTAATATTGTTACAGGATTCACAATAAAACCATCTAAGCCAGGAGTTTCTCTATAGAAAGTCTTTTGGTAATTCAACTTTTAAACAGATTTAGGAATTTTCAAATTTTCTTGTATCAGTTTCATCACCAGTTAGTTTTTGTTAACTTCCATTTTGAAGAAATCTGCCAAATTTGTTGGCATATAGTTATTCATAATATTCTCTTGTTATCTTTCTTTTCACAATTCTAGGAATATTTAATTTACAAACCATAAAATTTACTCATTGTAAGTGTAACGATTCAATTATTCTATTAGATGTAGAGAGTTATGCTGCCATCACTACAGTCTAGTGTTAGAACATTTTTATTCTTATAATAAGTCCTCTTGTGTCTGTTTATAGTTACCCCTAACTTTTACCCAAAACCCTGCATAGCCACTGATCAGCTTTCCATCCGTAAAAATTGTTACTAGATACTTTATGTGAATGGAATCATACATATGCAGCTTTTGTGTCTTGCTTCTTTCATTTAGCATAACATTATTGAGGTGCATCCATGCTATAGCACATGTCAGTGGTTCATTGTTTAAATTGCCAAAAATGACTCCAGTGTATGGATACACTGTTTTTGCCCATTCACCAAGTGGTAGGCACTTGCAGTGTTGCCAGTTCAGGCTATTGTTTAATTTTTTTTTTCTTTTGCTATGAACATTGCTGTACATATATGTCTTTGTTTGAACATATATTTTTATTTCTCTTGGATATGTTCTTATAAGTGGAATTGTTCAATCACATGATAAATTTCAGTGAGACTTAACAGAAACTCCCATATTGCCTTTCATAGTGATTGTGGCATTTTGCATACCTGTCAGCAATGCATGAGAGCTCCAGTTCCCCACATCCACCAACAATTGATATAGTTTGTCTTTTTGATAATAGAAATTCTAGAGGGTGTATATCAGTATTTTATCATGGTTTTAACTTGTATTTTCACAATAATTAGCTGAGCACCTTTTATGTGCTTAGTAGCCATTTATTTATTTTCTTTAGTAAAATGTCCATTTAAATCTTTATTCAAGTCTTTAATTATGTTGTTTATGTAATATAGTTCTTCATATATTCCAGACAAAAATGCTTTAGTGGACAAATGATTTTCAGATATTTGACTCCAGTTTATTTGTCTTTTCATTTGATGCTTAAATGTTAGTTTTGATAAAATACAAATTTATAATTTTTTTCCAATTATGAATAGTGTCTTTGGCATTGTATTTAAGAAATCTTTGCCTAAATCCCAAATAGTATATCTTTCTCTTATATTTTATTATAGAAATTTTATACATTTAGCTTTTAAATTTAGGTCTAGTATTCATTTTGAGTTAATTTTTATGTATGATGTGAGGTAAGCATGTAAGTTTTCTTGGTTTTGTATTGTTTGCATTTGGATATATGTACATTTGTCTCAGAATCAATTGTTGAGAAAGCTATCCTTCTCCTTGCAGATTGTCTTGGGATCTTTGTTGAATGGTCCATGTAAGATTTTTTTCTGAATACTCAATTATATGCTTATCTTTGTGCCAATAACACATTCTTTGGATCAGTATGGCTTAATAGTAAGTTTTGATTTTGAGTTATGTAAGTTCTCCAACTTTGTTTTTTTCTGAATGCCTTTGGATATTCTAGGTTCTTTCATTTCCATATAAATTTTTACCATCAATTGGACATTTTCTGTAAAAATTATATCAAATATTTTATTGTTTTTGATGTTATCATAAATAGGGTTTTTTCTTTTTTATTTATTTCAAATTAATATGAGGTTACAAATTTTTAGATTACATAGTCCTCACTTCCAATATAAAGTTCCAGTTGTAAAAGAGCCCCTCACCCAGAGGGTGTTTCATACACCCTTACAATGTGCACGTTAGGTGAGATTCTACCATATGCCCTCCCTTATTCTGCCAGTTGTCATCTGCCCTTTCTCCTTTCCCCCTTCCCCCATACTAGACTATATTTGTGTTTCATTGTTCATATGAGTATGTAATTATTTATATATTGGTTTCATATTAGTGTGGAGTACATGGATATTTATTTTTCCATTCTTGTGATACATTACTAAGAAGAATGTGTTACAGCTCCATCCAGGCAAATGTAAAAGATGTAAAGTCTCCATCTTTTTAATGGCTGAATAGTATTCCATGATATACATATATCACAGTTTGTTGACCCATTCGAGGGTTGATGGGCATTTGGGTTGCTTCCATGACTTGGCAATTATGAATTGAGCTGAAGTAAACATTCTAGAATAAATGTCTTTGTGGTGAAATATTTTTGTTCTTCTGGGTAGATACCTAGACAGCCTTCAAAATGAGAGAAGATTTTTGCATGTTATGAATCTGACCAAGTCCTGATAACTAGACTCTATAAGGAACTCCAATTGAAGAATAAGAAAGAACAACAACAAAAAAACCCTCTATAATTGGGCAAGAGACTTGAACAGAAACTTCTCTGAAGATGACAAAAGAATGGCCAAAAAACACATGAAAAAATGCTCATCTTTAATCATCAGAGAAAGACAATTCAAAACCACTCTGAGATATCACCTACCTCCAGTGAGATTAGCCCACATCACAGACTCCCCAAACTGCAGATACTGGCATGTATGTGGAGAGAAGGGAACGCTTCTACACCGCTGGTGGGATTATAAACTAATACAGTCTTTCTAGAAAGAAGTATGGAGAATTCTCAAACAACCAAAAGTAGACCTTCCATTTGTCCCTTCAATCCCATGACTAGGTAACTACCCAGAAGGATTTTTTTATTAATTTCTTTTTTTTACATTGTTCACTAGTAGCATATAGAAATACAACAGACTTTAGTATGTTGATCTTGCATCTGGCAAATTTGCTGAATTTATTAGCTCTAATTAGTTTTTATGGACTCTTTAGGATTTTATATATAAGATCATATAATAGGTGAATAGAAATAGTTCTACTTTTTCATTTCCAATTTGGATGCTTGTTATTAAAAAATTATTATTAAAGCCACTAGAGAAAACTGACACATTGTATGCAGATGAATATCAATTCAAATGAATATCAATTCAAATGTCCCTGGGCTTATATTCAAAGCTATGGAGACCAGAAATCAGTAGAATAACACCTCAAGAACTAAAACACAAAAACAATCAACCAATTATTCTACCTTGAGTAAAAACAGTCCTCAAAATTGAAGGCAGCATAAAACTGTTTCCATACGTAAGGAAACCAGGAAAATAAGTCATTAGTAGACCAACACTATAAAAACTGTTGAGGGAATTTCTTTGGGTAGAATGGAGATAATATCAGTTTGAAGCTTAGATATTCTGGAAGAAATGAAAATTATTAAAAGAGTGGATATTTTAGTAAATACAAAATACATTAAGAAAAGTAAAAATTCAGGACACCTCTTCTTTCAGTTCTAACATGCAAAGAGTTTGAAACTTGCCTTTCTCATCCTTACAACAAGAAAATATAGGAAATGAATGGAAATCTGAGACTCAGAATTGAGATGGCAGGGCCATTTTACACCTTAAAAGCTAGAGAGACAGGTGCATCTAGATCTGCTTGTCAGGGGAAGACCTGCTGGAAGCCATAAACAGTAGGACTACTCAATTCATCAATAACTGTGAAAACTGTTAGAGGTTAAATGTGGACTAGTGTGAGAGTGCAAAGCTCCTGAGGGGGTATTTCTAGGGGGCTCCCTACAGTTTTCTCTGTCTCTCTCTCTCTCTCTTTTTTTTTTTTTTTTTTTTTTTTTGGTTTTTGCTCCAAGAATTGCACAATAGTCTCACGGTGATGATCAGGAAAAATCCTTTCAGTGGCTCTAACAAGGGGAGGGAGAAAGCAAACAAAGTGTGCAAAGATGGCATGATAATATCAAAGGGTTATATACATGTCATTAAAATTCCAGAAAAACAAAGGAACAGCATAGAAGAATTTTTTTGAGGGGGTTGGCCCTATGGATCAAGGAGTAGGGCACCGTTCCCATATACTGGGGGTGGTGGGTTCAAGCTCAGCCCCAACCAAAACTGCAAAAAAAAAAAAAGAAGAATTTTTTAAAGTTCAGAGAACATCAAGCAAGATCAACAACATGTGTGTGCACACATGTACACATGCAGAAGTACTTTTAGGCATTTTGTTTTCTAACTGCAAAAAAGCAAATGCCAATAGAAAATCTTGAGTGAAGACAAAGTGGAGGGAAACAAAATCCCTTACCTACCAAGACAAAGGGTAAGCCTTACACTGAACTTTTTAGAAACCATGCAAGCACAAAGACAGTAAAATGAAATCTTTAAGTTGTTAAAAGGAAAAGCTATCAACGTGGAATTCTACATCCAACAAAACTATCCTTCAAAGGTGAGGGAAGGTAGTCAGTGAGGTCGTTTGTGTGTGATTTCTGGATTCCAAACTAGTTTTCATATAATCAATGAGAGGGCCCCAAATTACTGTAGATGCCAAAGGTCAAGACGAAACAAAATTTTTATTGTTTTGCTATTTTTAGACAATATCCGTCTTTCATTCAAATAATCATACTTCCATTAAACTCTAATAATAGGGTAAGCCATGTACTAGGCTGGGACTCTGTATTTGTCTGCTCAGGCTGTTATACCAAAATACCACAGAATTGATGGCTTAAATTTATTTTCTCACAGTTCTGGAGGATGGAAGTCTGAGATCAAGGTGCTGGTGTGTGAGGTAGAGAATGTCTTTTCTTATAAAGGTACTAACCCTCTTGGATCAGAGCCCTATTGTTACCATCTCATTTAACCTTAATTACTCTAGTAAAGGCCCTATCTCCATATACAATCACATATGAATTTTACTGGTCCACAAACCTTGAGTCCACAGCAAGCTTCAAGATGAATATGACATAAAAATGTCTATTATATACAATCTTTGTATACCTAACAGGGACAGGCAATTGAGCCTCAGTGAAGAGAGATAGAAGCTATTAATTCTAACTTTAAAATTTGATAAAATAAATGGGAAGAGAGGAAATTAAGCTGTGCTTTGTAGTTTTCAATTAGTTTCCACAGATCATAGCTTAGCAGCAATGCATCTAAAAGACAGAGTTTGAAGTCAACACTCACTCAATGTATGTCCATAATTAGCTGCAGATAAAAAACTGCTATCATCTCGTTTGGATTGTATTTACAGGAGGGGAATATCCAAAATGAAAGAAGTAATAAGCTTGCTGTTATCTGTCCTTGTAAGATAATGCCTGGAATACGGTACTTTGCTCATTGCTAGGTGCCAGAATACATGAAGATTATAAATAAACTTGCACACACACAGATAAGTGACCAATATGGGTAACAAATGCAAAATGATACCAGGTAAATAAACTGGCAAGAGTTGAGGTAAGGAATGCAGAACTAGGGCGGTGCCTGTTGCTCAGTGGGTAGGGCGCCAGCCCCAAATACCAAGGGTGGCGGGTTCAAACCTGACCCTGGCCAGCTAAAACAGCAATGCAAACCACAACAAAATATAGCCGGGCATTGTGATGGGTGCCTATAGTCCCAGCTACTCAGGAGGCTGAGGCAAGAGAATCGCCTAAGCCCAAGAGTTGGAGGTTGCTGTGAGCTGTGACATCACAGCACTCTAGCGAGGGTGACAAAGTGAAACTCTGTCTCAAAAAAACAAAAAGGAGAATGGAGAACTAAAAAGTCTATAATTTCTGCTTTTAAACACATAAGAAAATAATATGTAAATGAAGTATTTCACTTTTGGAGATAAAATTAGGTAAAATATAAGGAACAACACTCAGAGCTGTCTGAAGAGGAAATGAGTTGAGTTGAAACATAGCGAGTTCCCTGTCATTACTGGTGTGTTACTACCAACAAGATTACCACCACCAGGGTGTTGTCGAAAGATTTCTAGCATCAACTGGGAGTTCAACTTAAAAAAAATGCAGAGCTCTTCAAACTTAAAGATTCTTAAGATCACAAGAGGATCTTCTGTCCTATACAATAATGTATTAATCATTCTCATTTAAATATTAAATAATTCTGATAGATTTCATATGAAATTCAATTTTCTAATTGGGTAAATGTAGGCATGTCTTAACCCTTTCCTGATATATTTGTTATTTATACAGAAGATATTCTTTATCACTAACCATCTTCAATAGTGGATATGACTCAGGCCCACCTACATATCACATTTCAGAGGCCCATGACAGTGCGCAACTGATTAACAAGTGTTTTCGAGAACTCATTCTATGTTTATCACATAATAGGGCCTGTGAGGTGTTAGAAGTCTCAGACAGAACCTCTGCTCTCAAGGATTTCTGTTCTCCTTCGAGAGTCTATAGAAACACAAATGCCCAAGGGAATAGACTAGGCCCTAGGATTTTCCGTAGGGGAGGCATAATTGAGAAAGTCTGGTCAAGGGTACAAAACAGGAGCTGTCATGTCCTAGACTGAATTTGTACATGCATTTTTCATTTGCTTGTCTTTCTTTTGTCCCTATCTTAACGAATGTCTCCACTATGCACCAAGTTTTCCAGGTAGACTTGAGCATCATCCTAGATGCTACCCTATTCCCTGCACTGAAACAACCAAATCTACACATAGATAATTTTAATTTTATCTTTATCTCTTAAATATTTATTCTCTGTTGTACTTGTCACCACCATAGCCAAAAATGCTTAGGAAAATGCCACATCTACTAACAGATCTCCCTGCCTCTTATCCATTTTCCACATTGTGAATGGAATGATCTGTTTCAATGCCAACACGAGGGTACCACTCTTCTACTCAACCATTTTCATTGGTTCATCATTAGCCTATAAATAAAGTTCACACTCCTTGACATGGTGCTGAAAGCCCTTCATAACCTGACCCAAGCCTCTCTATACAGCATCATCTCTTGCCTCTTTCATCTTCCATGTTCCTCATATACTTAAATTACTTTAAATCTTGAATTTACTTCTCAGGCTCTTGCTTACCTCCCAGATTGTTCTGTATCCTAGCTATTTCTGCACAGAGCACTCTTCTCTGTGTGCCTTGAAAATCCCAAAGTATCTTTCAAGTCTCCACTTAGATATAATTTCCTTTCAGAAACCATTCCTGACCATTCTTTTTCCATCTCTGGGTTTGGTTCCTTTTCCATGTGGTACTATTATCCTGTATTTTCCCCTATTATGTAGCCCTTTCCAAGCTACATTCTAATGGCCTAATTGCTTGCGAGTTCTGCAAAGGCAGAGACTTTCACAGACTGGTTTAAACAGACTTGTTCATTTAGTTAGCACTTTACATGGCACATAGAAGGCCTGCAATAAATAGTTGTTAAATGAGTATGTGCAAAGCATACCAGAGCATGGAGGGGGAACCAGTATCAACAAAGACAAATAGATTGAAATAAGCATAGTATATGTATGCTAGGGGCTAGGCAGGAAGGGCACACACATGAAGTGGGCGGAGCCACTTGGTAGTAGTCAGGAGGATGTATAGAAGAATTTTGACAGTCAAAAATGGACAGACAGAGTGGGGCAAATAATATAAGACCTTAAATGCCAGAATAAGGAATTTCAACTTGATTAATAAAGAAATGAGGAATTCTGTGGACAAACATCTTTAAATTTCTGCTTGAGACCCTCAGTTATCATCTTTACACATCAGGGGGAAAGAAATAAGCGCAAAGGCAGCATCACCAGCAGTGGGTTGATCTTAGATAAATTTTGTGTTTGTTTGGTTATTCGTTTTTATCAAGATTATAAAGCTATAATTTAGAATTCACCAATCTCCAGCACCCAGATCTGTAGGTTACGACAAATACACCTAGATAATTAACCACCACCATAATCAAGATAAAGAATATTTCCTCCTCCCCCTCCAAAAGTTTCCTCATTTCTCATTGCATAAATCCTGTACTCCTAACTCCAACCCATGGCAATCAACAGTCTGTTCTTTGTACTTATAGTTTGCCTTTTCTAAAATGTCATAGGAATGGAATCATACAATATATAACTTCCTGAGTTGGGCTTATTTCACTTAGCATATTTCTTTGCCATTCATCAACATTGTTAAATGTATTAGAAGTTCTTCCCTGTTTTGCTGAGTGGTATTCTGCAGTTTGAATGTAACACAATTTATCCATTCACCAGTTGATGGGCATTTGGGATGTTTCCAGTTTGGAGCTATTATGAATAAACTTGCTGTGAACATTCAAGTAGCAGTGATGGTGTGCTTGCCTAGCCTCTCAACTCAGAGCAAAGGTAACTGGCAAGAGATGAATGGGTCCTGGAAGAGACTACTGGACCAAGAACCAATCAGGACTAACTTTCCTCTCCCCCTCCACCCAGTCTAATTCACCAGCGCTATTACAAGGATGTTGTTAATTGGTGATCACAAGTTGAAAAAAAAAAAAAAACCTGTGATTTCTCACTTTTTTGAAGATTTTTGTGAATACAGATACATTGCAGTCATTCAAATATACCCGTCTTCTCTCTCTCCCTCTTATTTTCCTATTTAATTTTCTTTTTACTCTACAGTCTTTTCTCCTCTTCATTTTCTCACTTTTCTTCCCTTTCCTCTCTCCTTTTCCATATTTCTTTCCCTTTCCTTTTTACTCCCACATTTCTATTTTTTTCTTTGGTTTTCTTTTTCCTTCAATCTGTCATCTTCTAGCATGGAAATTTATGTGTACAAAATGTTTAATTCAGCAATGTAGCCGATTTACATGAATTGTTACACACCATAAGCATTTTATGCACTGCTGGCTCATTTTATTTACTTGTTTTAACTGTAAGGATATGAAGCACTCACTACCATTTCTATTACTGGAGATCACATCAGTCAATTACATCTAATTTCCTATAGTGATTCTGAGAATTTCAGCGGGACAGAGCTTTTGTGTTTTGCTTTAAAGTACGCAGTTGTTGATTCCTACACTGCATACCGCTGCCAACCCTTCCTGCCACCCATTAAAACTCCCATGTTTTGACAAATTGGAGTCATTAGGATTTCAGCCCTCTGAAATAGGTTTAATCACTTAGGTGGTGATGGTTTATGTTCAAACTATTGTATTAACAAACTCCCCCTTTTCTTGTCCTTGTTAAATAGGAACCTGATATTTAAGCATCCTAGATTAGTGTTACAGGTGCACTTTGAGCCCACCCGGGAGGAGCTATGCTCAAATTCCCATGTGTAATGCCAATGAGCATTAGGGGGACTAAAGTCCATTTTATAGCTTTATTAAAATTGTTCCTTTTGTGCCTAGGTGATTTTTTACAAAACTTCAGCTCAAGGGTCTATGTTAGTTATTTCATATTCTGTTTCCTTTCCCAGGGACATGAAGCCCTCCCTAGAAGAGAAGGGTACAGGGAGGAGGAGACTCACTGTGGTCAGCCTGGTTTGATGTAAGGAGGCACAAGAACCATGGAGAAATGAGAAGGACCTGCAGGTATGTGTGGAAATAAAAAATACAGTGTTAAAGAGCCACATTGGAACATCCCTATCTTAGTGAATAGCTTTAAAGAAAGATTGTATTAAAAAAAAAAAAAAACACTGTACCCCACATATGCATAAATGTTTTCATGATCATTGCGTATGTGGCTTAATAAAAAGAATAAAGAAAGATGGAAAGAAAGGGAAAGGGAGAGATGAAAAGGGTGGAAAGAGGAGACAGAGGAGAGGAAGCACTCAAAGACAACTTTTGCCTCTCTTTTCCTTTTCAAGAATTTTCATTTCCAAGCTAAGTAAACCCCTCACTAGCATGGTTTCTAGACTCTTCGGTAACCTGCTCTCTCCCTTCTAGATGCATAGTAGCTTGTGGCTGCTGCCCAAATGTCCTCCCCATCCTGCTATTTTCGTCGAATATTTCAAGTACAGGTCTGCCAAGCACAGAGCAGAGCTGCGTTATCACTCCCTTGTTTCCAACTCTATCTTTCTATTAATGCAGATGAAGATGGATTTAGTTTTCTGTACAGCCACAGCACACAACTGAATAATATTCAGTTTATAGTCCCTGAAAACCCCTAAATCTTTTTAATGCATGTTGCTCCTTAGCCACATCTCATCCTCTGTTTGTGCATCTGGTTGTTTTTGGACCCAAATGCAGGATTTCACATTTATGTTTCCATATTTGTGAACACTGAAAAATTATTTTGATGCATTATTAAGCTGATTTCAAAGGTTTGTAAAAATAACTCTCATCAGTTTTGTAGTCATGTAAACGCCCTATTTTGTTTTGTTTTCATTGTGAAAATTAATTTTTTTAGAATGAAGGCACAGATGATTAAGCATTCAAGGACATTTAGATTTTCATAATTCATCTTCAAAATGTAAATGTCATTAAATTTAACCTGTTGACAAATAAGACAGTCAAATTCTCTATTTTGCAGTCATTTCAGTCTAAAGTGAAAGAGAAAGAGGCATATTGTCCCCAGCATCCTAAAATGGTGCAGTGCTGCAAAAACAACCATCGTCCCTCGCTGCTGGGCAATGGAGAGCGTCACAAATCAAATTCCCTTCATTTTTGCATCTACTTATCTAGCTTAATGTTGAGAGGATCACAAACAAACAAGGTATTTTTTACATAAGTGGGATGTTTAATGTATTTCAGGAAATTTTTAGATCTTGCACAGTGTTTGTGTGTACTTGCTGTGTTTTTAACCTTGGAAGACATACAAAATATTTAGAGCTAAAATTAAAATTACATTACAAGAACTCATTCTAAATTTATTACCTTGTGATAAACATGAGTCTTAGAAAAACTTCTCTGTTTATGTTTCCCACTTGAATGATTTCCAAATTACATCAAATTATAAGGTAATGGATTTATAAAATCACAGGATAGTATTCTCATTTTAAGAGAAAATTTAGATTGCTGTTAGCTTTTATTTCTCTCCCCAAACTCTCAGGGAAGACAAATTCAAAGAAAACTTTCTCAGTCTAGGATACATAATTAGTATATTTGCAGTTCTCAGTATATGTCTAGTTCCTAAGAGCTGCTAAGAATACTATTCAATAACATCTTTTAAAGGTATCATAAAGCTGTTATGACAATTACCAATCGTAATGGCTATATTATATGTGACATATCAACATTAAGTCCAAAAGCACCATTACCTGTCAACAGATTGTGGTTTTTTTTTTTTTTTTGCAATTAGGTACTGTATACGAAGCCGGTAAGAAAATAAGCACTGGCTCTATTTAGTAGCATAGCTGAGAAGGTAAATGGGCAAAATGGATCTATGAGTACTTTGGGGGAAAAGAACAACAGTACTATACATAGATAGGGAATTATAATAAAAATAATAGTCATCAGATCTGACCTAATGGAAATTGGACAGCAAAACCAAAAGCAATTTCACAAACCCTCATAACTATCTTCTTCTTCTTCTTTTGACTTTGGTTCCCATGGCAATCTGCATTTTCATAAAAGGCTCACCATTTGGATTAATTACTCTTCCATTAGTCCAAATATTCTTTCCACCTTACTCTTCAAAAGCCCCCCACAAACTGTCCATTTAACCAAATATTCAAGACTATTCAAATAAACAGCTAGCTCAGTATAAATGGACAAACTACATTAAAGCTTGATCATTTCAAATGACATTTCAAAAGCTGGACAGAAGCTAACCTTTGAAATGATATTGTAGGTAGGTAACATAGCCAATTGTGCAAACTAAGAATTAGCCTTTTTTGACACAGCTGGTAACTTTAGGAAGGAAAAGTTGGCAGCCCTGGTGCTAAAAGAAGGGAAATCAACACAAATAAGTGCTATAGGAAGAGTTAAAAAATTATGATTCCGGTGATTATTTTTCTTTATTATTTCTAAAATTAAAATATTAGTATATATGAGCTTTCAACTATAGATGTGCACTATAAACTATACATACATATAGATACATATACACAGAGACATTTTCTTCAGGTTTTCTTGCTTTACCTATTTAGAGTATTTTTTTCTAATTTTAATATAAATTTAGACTTAGAGAAATGTTGCAAGGTTATTATAAAAAGATTCCCAGATATTTTTCTCTCAGACTCTCTCCATACATAAATAATATATAAATACATATGTATTATATAGTTTTCTCTTTGTGTATTTTTATATATATTTGAACCATTCAAGATGAAGTTGAAAATATAATATCCACATCATTCCTAAATATGTAAGGAATATTTTCTAACAATGAAGATTTCTAGTTATGTATTAAATATACCCTGAATTGTTACCCAAATTATCAAAATTTGTTTTCAATATTTTTTCTTTTTTTTTTATTATATCACAACTGTGTACATTAATGCAGTCATGGGGTACAATGTGCTGGCTTTATATACAATTTGAAATATTTTCAACAAACTGGTTAACATAGCCTTCATGGCATTTTCATAGTTATCGTGTTAAGATATTTATATTCTACATTTAATAATTTTCACACGGTGCATCTTACAAGGGTACATGTTTTCGATTTTTAAAATCATAAATTATTTGTTGTCACAGCAGAAAACACAGGGATGATGAAAACAAAACATCTCCAATAATTCTCCACTACTAAACCACCATGAAAATTGTGTGTGTTTTCTTTGAAGTTTTTGTTAGGTAACCTTTATGGACCATTACTTTATACATTTAATAAAACACCATAACATTTCTCAAATGCTTCATAAAAATAATTTTTTAAGAATCCAGTACGCAATAGCTTGTCTTTTACAGTAGTTTTTGGAGAAAAACTTTACATTTCTTAGCTTAAACTGAAAATACCATGACAATTTCTATACGTATCTCTCTCTGTCTTGCTCTTTATCTTACTCTTTCTTCTCTAAACAATTTTCAGATTCAGCCATTTCTATCTTCACAATATCTCTTTCTTCCTTTTTTGATTTTCATTTACTTATTCTAAGCAATAGATACTGAGGCATTTTAACATGAGTTTTAGAATAAGATGATCCAGGTTCAAATTGCAGACTAACTACCTCAAACTAACTTGTGCGATCTCGGGCCAGTTCGCTTAACCTTTCTGAGCTGCAGTTTTCTCATCTGTAAGAAAGGGATGCTAACAGTTACAGAAATCTTGTAAGGCTATGCCTGGCTCATAGTTCACAGTCACCAAATGTTACTGTTGCTGCTTCTGCTGCTGCTAAAAGCACTGCTTTGGAGTGTTGTGGAGGTAAATGTGGCAATGTCTGAAAAATACTACTTATGGTGCCTGGCAAATCAAAAGTACTTAATAAATAATAGCTATTATGAGCATAATTTCTGAATTAGGCACAGGAGACACATAGATAAGCAAGTCATCGTCTCTACTCTTGGAGAAGTAACCATGTAATGTCACAGCTGCCAGATTAATCTTACCATACTTGAGAGTTGGGTTCATATGTGACCTTATCCACAAGGCTTTCACTGATC
Source organism: Nycticebus coucang (assembly GCF_027406575.1). Lineage (NCBI taxonomy): Eukaryota > Metazoa > Chordata > Mammalia > Primates > Lorisidae > Nycticebus > Nycticebus coucang. Next base: position 158,681,555 of record NC_069804.1, on the reverse strand, counting down.
CCCCCTCCACCGCCGAGAAGAATGTTGTTCTTTTTTTTTTTTTGTAGAGACAGAGTTTCACTTTATGGCCCTTGGTAGAGTGCCATGGCCTCACACAGCTCACAGCAACCTCCAACTCCTGGGCTTAAACGATTCTCTTGCCTCAGCCTCCCAAGTAGCTGGGACTACAGGCGCCCGCCACAACGCCTGGCTATTTTTTGGTTGCAGTTCGGCCGGGGCCGGGTTTGAACCCGCCACCCTCGGTATATGGGGCCGGTGCCTTACCGACTGAGCCACAGGCGCCGCCCAAGAATGTTGTTCTTTACTAAACTTCCATGACCACCTTTTTCTCCATTTTTTCTTATTGGAGTTTAGAATATTGTTATTTTTACTTTTATTTGTTTATAGGTCTTTGCTCAACTTATTAGAAGGGTAGTGAATATATTTTGTTCATCTTTCAGCTGTCAGCATATACAGAGTGTGTCGCATTCTTTTGTCCTTCCTTTTTTCCTTCCATTCTTCACCCATCTTATTCCACCAAATATTTGATGGCCCCTTCTTTTTAGTGGGCATTCAAAAAGGGTGGTGAAATGAATGTTGGAGTTATCATTTAAAATTCAAAAAAGCATATGTTATTATTCCTGTCATTATTTTTCGAAAAGTGTAAAATATAAACTACTTTTTAGTCAGATGGAAGTCATAAGAATAAATTTCCACTTCATTTTGAGTCTGTACTAAGTTCCACTTGCTCACTTTTTGGCACCATCTTACAGCTATTTCAAGTGGGATTCTTTCATGGTGTACATATTTTTAAAATATTGTCATGCTGTGCCCAGGATAGTCACAGAACTTCCACAGCAAGTGCTCCTTGTTGAAATCCAGGGTTATTAATAATGACAAGTCATTTGGATACTTTAATTAGTGTCCAGCACTATTTCCATTAGTTAATATGTATTTTTAACATCGTTGTGCCTAACAATTGTAGTGTAGATTTTCTTGGCACTGCAATTTCCCCACTGGATTATGCCATGTTAAGTTTTTGAAGATCTTGTTAAAAAACACCAAAGAAATTTGTAGGTAAAGGTTATATAGTTAATCAAAATGATCTTTAATGCCAAGTGGCCACAAGTTTTCTTCTATCCCCTTTCAAACATGTAGAGGTCTTTCCATAATGTTCCCTTTACAGTCCTACCATTCCTGCCCCACTTGCTCACTTGCATCTGAAGAAAGGGCTTTAGGGAAAGAAAACTGGATAGGGCCATCCAAAAATCTCTTCAGAGTCAGCCCCACCCTAATCATTCCCAGACACTACTAAACTATGTCCAAAAATTCAGTTGCCATAGTTTGCAGCAAAAGTCAGTTTCATATCTTTAGTAACGGTAGAGTTGTGAAAATATCTCCTTATTTTCAAGCATTAGAGAATGTATTAACTCAGATACTTAGTAGAACTACTTATTGATAGATATGTGGGAGGTTTTTTTATTTTGGTTGCCAATGATGTATCCCCAGAAGTAGAAAGCAAAAAAGGTGTGCAATTAATATTCTTGAATAAATTCAGGAATGTGTAAATGTCATTTGCTTAAGGTCTCACAGTACCTGAGCATTCTAAGCGCTAAAGACGAAGTTTTAATTGTTTTGAATGTGGCGGTACCAAGCACCTGTTCTAATTTTTATTAGGTGAATTCCAAAAGGTATTTATTCTAATTTCCCTTAACAATTCTAAGTATTTCTAAGAATTCGGATGAAATCACTGTTTGCATGTGAATTTACCAGACTTAATTTTGATTTTCTTTTCCCAACACACTGTTTTCTCCCCTAAACTGTCCTACAAACCCCATTCTAAAAAGTTATCTGCTAAGACCTTTACATTAGCAAAATAACTAAGAAAATGCTACGAAAGCTATGTTAACTAGTGTGATGAAAATGTGTCAAACGATCTATGAACCAAGTGTATGGTGCCCCATGATCAGACTAATGTACACAGCTCTGATTTAATAAAAAAAAAGAAAAAATTAAAAAAAATAAAAAGTTATCTGCTTAGATACATTGGAGTCTAACACCGACCGTGATTTTAAAATTACCAGGCCTCAATAGGACCAACATTTTCATACATGGGTGTTTAATACCATGTATGAATGACTCTAATTGTAAACTGTCCTATCTCTACTTTTTATTTCCTTTTGAAACAGAAACCTGAACTACTGGGAGATGGAATTAGAGGAACAGGTGTACTGTCAGCTCAGAAAGTGGCCTCAGAGCCCTGTCCCTGAGGATCTGTGCCCAGGATAGAATAACTAACGTCAGGGAGAGCATTAGGAGCAAGAGAAGGTCATTTCTGCTTGGATCAAAGCCTTCTGTTTGGACCAAGTTCATGACTTGGCCCTTCAATTTGGCACAAATATAAAATTTTACTAAAAAGCGCTATAGAGCACACACAGTTCCTAATGATCTGGCTCCTGTCCAGGCCTCTAGCCTCATTTTCAGCCACTATCTCCAAACACCATACACCACCATACTTTGCAATTCTCTGTCCTGTATTTCCACAGAAGTGAAACATATAGTAGAATGTCAGGGAGATATCAGATAGGTGAACCAGATGCTTTGAACAGGAAACCTCATAGGTCAATGATAAGGATGCTTGAGTCTGGGGGATGTGAATGAAGAATTTCTAACTTCTGCCAATTGGAATTACTTTCTTTTCTATATTTCCATATGCTTTGTTTCATGTCGTCTTTCAAAGCTAACCATGTTCTGCATTACATTATCCTTATCTGTGAATATGGGTATATCTCCCATATCCCACTAGTTCATAATCTTGAAGGCAGAGTTTGTTTTCTTATCTTTCTACCATACCTTGCATATAATCATGCTAAATACTTACTATTTAATTGTTTAAAACAAAAGATCCGAGGGGACCTTAGGGATGGTATCCATTTGAAACCTATTCAGATTTCCCTCTCTCCATCTTGTCCTATCTCCACCCCCAGCCACCTAAATACCAGATTCCACTGGAAAGAGATATATTTTAAAAGTAATGATTAGGACAAGGCAAACAGAGAGTTCTATACTCAGATTTAGCTCATAGTTATTGAATGCTCATTTCACTGATGAGGAAATAGAGACTCAAATAACTTTCAGTAGCTTGCCAAATGTCACACTATTACACAGCTCGTAAGTGGCTCTGCCAGGACTGAAATTCAAGCCCCCTGACACAAAGTCAAAATCCCTTTCCACAAACGCTGAAACATGTAGGTGAACTCCTCTCACTTTGCACTTTATAATTCTAATGTGTCTAGTTGCTTAATCAGAAACATATTCTGTGTCCTCTCAGCCAAGCAGGAGCTAAATATTCTGAACATCTGAGTCTCATTATATATATATATATATATATATATATATATATTTACTTTCATGGTTATGTATTTGTGTGTTTATTTATATTACTTTGTGTGTGTTTATAGATTTATGTATTCAGGTATCTAATGTACTTAAGTATTTATATATGTGTATGTGTATTTTTTGTTTATCCACCTTGTTGTTCTTTATCTTATCTGTAGGGTTATGAAGCTCTTACTTCCCATACTATTAGATGGTAAACATCAGTTGATTATACCTCAATTTCCTATAGTGTTTCTGAGGATTTTAGCTTAAAATCGGTCTTATATTTCAATTAAAAGACCCCAACTTCTGAGCTTCTCAGGGAGAGGAAAGAGAATGGCTATGTTCAGAATCAAATTCCTGGGCTTAGAAAATACCTCCAAGCCAACAGAAGCCTCAGTTGTAGGGGTAGGACAAGACAACAAAAACTACCTCATCTTAAAAGAGAATGGGAAAAAGTAGTGAAAACAAGCTCAGCAGTAAGGAAGAAGTCCTTTGATGCCAAGGATGAACCAGAGACCTCAGAGTTCAAGTGATGTGGCTGGTCTGGAGCAGCAGCAGGCAGAACCCAAAGAAGGGGCCAGAGTGAGGGAGTTGATGCAGGACCATGTGGACATTTTGAAAAGCACCCAGGAAAAGCTCAGCAAAGACTGTGGGGCATTGATGAATGAAGTCCAGGAATTGAAGGGAACCCTGAGAGAGGAAAAATGTTGAATAAATATCATGGAAGAGAGAATTGGTACAAATGAGGACCAAATTGAGCTTCTGTCTCAAAAGATGAAAATTAAGCAAAGATGGTGCCAGAAAACATCATGGGTCTTGAAATCACACGAAGGTTGTATGATACTTGTGTATCTGGCATTCCTGAAGATGCAGAAAGTGAAATTAGCCTTGAAAGAAGTATTAAGGAAATGACTGAGAAAACAAATTTTCAAAGCCAAACATAGATCTCAACTTTCACACAAAAAGTAGTTACAGGTCCCCAATCAAATGTCCCTCTCAAACTGAAAATCCGAGGCACGTAATGGTACAGTTCTTAAACTTGAAAGAAAAAGAAATTGCTCTACAAGCTGCTCAAAAAAACGTGATATTCAATAAGATAAAGATAAGATCGACGCCTGACTATGCCCTGGTAATGATAGAAGAGAGAATCAGTTGGAGCAAAATGTACTTACACATGAAGTTGCTGGGTCTGAGGCCCCCAGTGAACCATCTCACCAAGCTACCTTTCCTATTTCAAGGTGAGAGAAAAATCTTTGACAATCAAGGTGACTTCAAGTCATTTTATCAGTAAAACTCCAAAACTAATGGCTTTACTGAAAACAGCTACAGTCCAGAGAGAAGATACTACTTAGAAAGCCAAGTTTCTTAATGTAATGTATTAATTAATAGCGTTTTTGCTGTTAGCATTAATTAATAGCATTTTTGCCAAGGCGACTAGTAGAAAAGGAGGTAAAAATGTAAAGTTGCATCAAGTTGTTATTGTTATTATGTGTGTGTATGTACGTCTGTACACACACGTGCACACTCACATACATATACTTGCACATTGCATGGAAAGAGAGGATACAAAAAGTAAGAAAAATTCAAATGACAAGGAATGAAGGAGGGATAAATGGGAAGAAAGAAGTGAATACCGGAAAGATAATATTTAAGAGTAGGTGGAATAGGGAGTAATCAAACAATGATAGATCAAATAAAATATCAATTAGTATTATCAATCTGAAAGTAATCAATCATACAAAATTAAGAGACTTGTTTAGAAAAAAATATTTCCCCACCCTCTGTCCAGGGCATATGGATCTTTAGAAAATTTAACCGTATCGTGGCAGCACACGTAGCTCAGTGGGTAGGGTGCTGGCCACATACAATGAGGCTGGTGGGTTCAAACCCAGCCCAGGCCACCTAAAACAACAATGACAACTACAACAAAAAAATAGCCGGGCATTGTGGTGGGTGTCTTTAGTACCAGCTACTTGGGAGGCTGAGGCAAGAGAATCGCTTGAGCCCTAGAGTTTGAGGTTGCTATGAGCTGTGACGCCACAGCATTCTACCCCGGGGGACAGCTTGAGACTTTGTCTCAAAACAAAAAAAAAAAAAAAAGGAAAAAGAAAATTTAACTATATCCTAGGGCACAAAAAAAGCAGAACTTGAAGAGATGTACATACATTGAAATGTCTGCCTATAAACTGACATTATTTAGAAACAGATTTTATATAGCACAATGACATGTTTTCAAATTGCTACTTTGTATCCCTCTTACAATTTAGATATCTATTTAATGTTAATTATATATTTTGTTAATCATACAATAAATGTGAAGAAAAGAACCCAGTAGTTGACTTCTATGCTTTCCTTTGGACAAGTGATTAAATGTAAATAAATATTAGAAAAAGCCTAGATGTACGTTCTTGAGTGGCAATCTTACCCTTGAAACGAAAAAGCCTGCAGTTTGGACATATTGAAGGCAAGTCAGACTCTCAAACACAAGAAGGCTTTCCTGGCACAGACACACTGAAGAATCCTTCCTGGGTCGGAACTAAACTGCTCATATAAATTCCTCCTCCTGCCTGCCTGGACAATGAGGCTAGGCCTACCTGCTTTCCTTCTGGACCCACCAATTTCATCCAGGTAAGGAGAACACGGAAACACTTTACAGCCTGCCCTTGAAGCCCTCCTGCATTTTAGACGTCTCTGAACCTTTGTCTCCACAATGTATTCACATACACACTATTTCTCATATAAACAAAAGGCATCCTGTGATGATGGGAGGATTTTTATTTGAAGACGGTGGACCAATAGTTTACCAAACAGGACCTTGTGGCACTGCTACATTGGAATACAAAAAAAAAAAAAAAAACACCTCATTTTCTCCCTCGACTCATTAACCTTCAGTTAAATTTGCCTAGCTACTCACCCTGTTAGGTGGCTTTGTGGCAGACACCCACAAGCTTGATTATATAGGTCTCTCTCCCTCTCTCTCTCTTTTTTTTTTTTTTTTTTTTTTAGAGACAGAGTCTCACTTTATCACCCTTGGTAGAGTACCGTGGCATCACAACTCACAGCAACCTCCAGCTCCTGGGCTTAAGAGGGTCTCTTGCCTCAGCCTCCCAAGTAGCTTGGACTACAGGCATCCGCCACAACGCCCAGCTATTTTTTTGCTGCAGTTTGGTCAGGGCCGGTTTCGAACCACCACCCTCGGTTTATGGGGCCAGTGCCTTATCCACTGAGCCACAGGTGCCACCCTATACAATTCTCTTATCTACTGCCTTACAGCCCATCATGAGTGTTTTGATTAAATAAGTTTTAGCTCTGGTTCATCACTTTCATTTGATTTATTCCAGGAAGCTTCCTGTACAGTCTTGAAAATGTCCAGAGTTATAGCTTCTGGAAGTGACTTGGTACCCCAAACTTTGCCCTTAATAATCGAACAGCTTGGCAAAGGAAAAGTTGAAACTCAAGCTCTGTGGGTGGGTCCCAGCTTCCCTTTCCAGCTTCTCATTCCTCACTTGCAAAGCCCAAGCCCCCTATCAGGTCTTGCTGTTGGAACTCAATCTGTCTGACTGGATCTCTTAACTGTCCCAGAACACCATTTACTTCATCCCAGCTGAATTCTTCATCCTTCTTCATTGCACAAAAGGATAGGAGCTGGGAGTGGCTGGAGAGTGGGTTGGGATGCTACACATAAAACACATGATCAAATTTTGAATGCACCAAACAATCCAAAGATCTGATACACTTCTCAAGTGGCTTATCACAGCAGTGAAATGAGGGGAGAGTGGATGGAACGCAATGCTCCTTCCTCTCTTGAGAAAGTAAGAAACTTACCAGGATCCTTCAGTAGTTTAGAAAAGTTCCTGTTTCCCAGTAAAAATCATTGCTTTAAAACATGACACTGGAAGTTTCCTAGTTTGCTAGTAAATGTTTAAAAACAGCTCTGGGATGAGGAAGGAGGACTTGATTTTTAGCATTTACTTCTTCAGTGGTGAAAATTCTCTGCACATGGCTAATTTCAAGCTGCCACTTTTATGTCACCGAATGCTGAGTCGAGATAAAATGTACACATCTCCCAGGCCAGAGTTAGCCAGCTTTAGCATAATGCTGGAAAGAGGTTACCTTTGCCCTATCTTCTCTTGTTTGAGGTACTCTAAGACAGATTTAGGTTTAAAAAATTCTCATCATCCAGGCGGCGCCTGTGGCTCATAGGAGTAGGGCGCTGGCCCCACATGCCAGAGGTGGCGGGTTCAAGCCCAGCCCCGCCCAAAAACTGTAAAAAAAAAAAGAAAGAAAAGAAAGAAAGAAAAATTCTCATCATCCTACAGTGAATTTGATTATGGAGAAAGCTCCCCAGATCACTCTGTGGCCCTTGGTGCCCCACCTCTTTCGAGTTCCACTTTCTTAAGCTCTTTTAGATCACCTCTGATCCCCAGTACAGCTTTGTAAAATAGTTTCTCTTGTCTTCTATCTAGGTTTGAAGTCTGTACGGCTCAGAAACCCTGTCTAACACACCACGTTAGTCCCAATTCTACACTCCACCATACTCCCTGCCTCAGTGTATATATGCAGTATATGCTGAACAGAATCTAGTGGTTAACCTTAAGAGGTGACTTTAAAGATTTTGTAGGAGGAATATTATTTTTTTTCCCTGTGTTCAAGATCTGAAAGTGAGAAGGACTGCAATTCAGGAATATTTTCTGCTATCACCACCAGTCTAAGAGGATGTAGAGAGTCAGAGGGGGCTTGACCATTAGGAACAAGGTTATTCATTCTCAAAATATTCCCTGGAAGAAGAGTTGTTTAATATCAGCTAACTCTAGAGTAATAAACCAAGAGAGCAACCCAGGCTTCTTGGAGTGTGTGTGTGTGTGTGTGTGTGTGTGTGTGTGTGTGAGAGAGAGAGAGAGAGAGAGAGAGAGAGAGAGAGAGAGAGAGAGAGAGAGAGAGAGAGAGAGAGAGAGAGAGATTCAGAATCACAAAGCCACAGGCCTGCTAGATTCCCAACGGAAGAAGACCAGCAGAGTCACTGTCAAGAACTCCATCTCAGCTGAGTCTCAGCCCCAGACTATTGGCTTCCACCCCCAGCTTTGTAATATTTGGTCACTCAAGGTTTCTCCAGGGAGGCTGGCCAGAGAGTTTTTCTTTCTGCAGGCTGCAAGTTTTAAAATCCACTGAGGTAGCCTAGAGATGGAGCTTCTGGCATCTCAATTACCAGGGGTTTCTATGAAGCCTGAATAATAAATCGCTTCAAAACTCCATAATGTCCCTGAGCAAAAGACAAGAGAAAATGGTATTCTCACCCACACAGTCTCAAGACCTTCTCAGGCTTCTGCAACCAGATAACGGGAATTCTGGGTGCTGGTTCAAAAGCACAAGCTTCAACCCAAGGACAACAGAGTGGGGAAAGGTGGGAGGCACTATCATTGCTTTTTAAATACATTATCAATAGTGCATTTGATTGGATCTTTTCTATTTTATGAAGCACTTTCGAACTTTTTTTTTTTTTTTAGTTTAGTTTATAAGCTCAACCATCCAATGCAGAAGCAGCATAGAGTAATGGTTAAAAACATGGCATTCTATGCATACTGTCTGGATTTGAGTCTGAGCTCTGCCACTTGCTGTTTGCATTGGCCTTGTGCAATTTGCTTTAATGACTATTTCAGTTTCTTCATCTGTAAAATGGGGATGATAATAACTATTCCATAGTGTTGCTATGGGTGAAATGAGCTAAGGTTTATGAAACACTTAGTGTTTGGTACTATTGGAGTGATTTCTATACACTGTAAATGTTTTGAAAATTGGCATGGATGTTTCCACCCAGACAGATAATAACTATCACTGCTATATTCCAAACAACCATCTAGTTTGTTCAATTTTGCCTCCTCAATGTTTCTGTCCTCCTTCTCCATCACCACTGCCCTAGTTCAGGCACACAGTAACAGCAAGTTGCTTGCCATTTTCCGAACTGGCACTATCATGCCTTACTTGCTGGTCTTTTCTGCTACAATCCTCTTTGACTCCCAAGGCTTCTCCCTTTTCCGGCTTCCTCCTACTTGTTCTCTGTTGTGATTTATCCTTAGACTACAGACTCCTTGAGAGGAGAAACTGTCATCCCCTCTGAATTGTCAGCATTCGGGTCAATGCCTGCCACAAAGAAAGTACTTAAGAGATGTCTTGAATCAGTGGCGGCTTGCTGTGTCCCAGGCACTATGTAATGCTTTACTGGACAGTTTTCATTCATTCTACCCCAAACCCCTGTAAGGCAATAAGTGCAATTATTATCCCCATTTTACAAATATGAAAACTGAGCCTTGGCAAGGTTAAATAACTTGCCCAGAAACATATATGTATATTTATATAGCTCTTCCATTTGTCATACAACAATCTGCAGTTTATAATGGTGTGTAGGAGTTGAAAATGCCAGGAAGCCATACTGATAGCACCTGATGCATGAATCTATGACACTTTACAGATTAATACTACTAGTAGTACCAGGAGTTTCAGGTCAACTTAGGGAGGTGGTCAACTATGGAGATTGTCCTTTATTTTTATTTTATATTCAGTATTAATGCTTGGGTCCATTGTGGGTCCTGCTTTTTTTTTTTTTTTTTTTTTTTTTTTGTAGAGACAAAGTCTCACTTTATGCCCCTTGGTAGAGTGCCGTGGCATCACAGCTCACAGCAACCTCCAGCTCCTGGGCTTAAGCAATTCTCTTGCCTCAGCCTCCCGAGTAGCTGGGACTACAGGTGCCCGCCACAGCACCCGGCTATTTTTTTTTTTTTTTGTTGCAGTTTGGCCGGGGCTGGGCCCGAACCCGCCACCCTCGGCATATGGGGCCGGCGCCCTACTCACTGAGCCACAGGCGCCGCCCTGATCCTGCTTTTTCCATTCTGTCTGAACATAATTTTCAGAGAATTTACGGGTTAATACCAATATTGATTTAAAATTTTTCCAAATTTAATTTACTTCTGTACAAGTGGTTCTCAACCTGCCACCAAAAGAGCTGTTACTTTAGTTTTACATAGTGCATTCTTGAATTATTTTCCATTAAATAACTGATAATCTTTTATGAAGGTAAAAAAAAAAATGTACCTAAAGAAAAATTTGGCTATTGTTTAGCTTTACAGATTAATACTACTAGTAGTACCAGGAGCAGCAACTACCATTTATTGAGCACCTACTATGTGGCAGGCCTGATGTAGCTGTGAGCTTTACCTGCATTATTCCACTGTAGCCCTGTGAAATAGGGTCTGCTGTTTTCTTTTATGGATGGTGAAACTGGAACTCAGAGAGTTGAACTCACTTGCTTGAGGTCACACAGTTATTGAATGTAGAACCTGGACTGAAATTTAAATTTGTATGTCTCTAGAGCCTGGGCTTTTATCCAAAGCTGGTTTTTAAAGGCTGCCCAAGTTACTTAACCCTCTCTGAGCTTCAGTTTCCTCATCTGTAAAACTGGGAAAAGTAACACTTATCTAGTAGGATTGCTATGAAGATTAGAAATGACAGCTGTCCAGGGTCCAGGGGCACATAGTAGGCATTTAAACCACGAGGATGGTCATGTTTACACATAAATGAGAGCCTTAAATAGCAGAGGAAGATCTGACATCCCCTTAAAGACATTAGGGAGCTGGAGAGGAGGATCTACAGCTTTGGCTACTTTAATAGCTGGCCTTCTCCCCTCCACAGTACGGTGACCCATTGAAACTCTGAGCTACAAGCGAGGGTGCAGGGGCCTAAATCTGGCTCCAGCCACCTCTGCAGGGACCGGGAGAGAGGCGGGAGATGGGAGGGGCATAGAAATCTTGGTCGTCAGAAGACTGCAGGTGCCAGGCAGAGTTTCTGTAGGTGGGCTCCCAGAGCCTGGCGCAGGGAGGGGAGGAGGTTGGGGCGGGCCTACAGGCGGGCGGGGGAAGCGGGAGGCGGGACTCAGAGCGGAGAGGCTGTCCTTAGACAGCTCTTCGCATGCCGGGCAGTTTGCTGCATCTGGAGGAGCTCACTGGAGAATCTCCAACAGCGGAGCGGGCCTTCAACTACCGTAAGTACCTGCAAATGAGCGCATAGCTCAGTGGCTGAGGATTAAATACCGGCCACCAGATCCTAAACAAAACCCCAAACAGGTCTTCCTGCTGTATTTAATTGCTATAAATCAAACTGCTACCCAGTCTTTTCCCCCCACCCTCATTCCTCATCTCTGCCTTTTTCCTTTCCTCCCCGATCCCAGACCTGCTTCGCTGAGAATCTCTGGGCACTGTAGATAGCTTCCCCTTCCCGTCTCAGTCTTCCCTCCAAACCCTCAGCGGAGCATGTACCCGGCTCCCAGCTGTGCCCAACCCCTTTGATTCCTAGAGCCCTCAAAGCTATGCAGGGGGCGAGCCACTAGACATTTCGGGTATGTCACCCTCAAAAGCACTGCGGCGCTGACTAAGGGTGGGGAAAGTGCTTGGGGTGAAGTAGAAGGGGAGGGTAAAATGACTAGACAGTTGAAGTTGGGGTGGGGTGAGAGTGGGGGTGAAAGGCCAACAATGGTAGTGGTCAATTAACCTGCAGCTTGGGGCTGTTCTCATGTCCTGGGGTATAAGGTTCATTTTGGATGAATCTTTATAAGATTCATTATGGACTGGATATAAGTGGCACGTTTTCCTTAGAGATTGAGGAGGGATCAGACATGCTGAAAAGTCCAGCTTCCCTGGCTCCACTCAAACCCCCGAGGCAAAGATTTGTGGTTTAGGGGTCCAAGTGGTAAGGCTGGAACCTCATATGGTATTTTCTTGGTAGAATCACAGGGTGAAGATTTCCCTTGGCAGTGAAACCTTGCTTCCCCCAATAATTCCTGGCCCAAAGCCCCAGGGGAACAAAGCAACAGGGTGGTATCCAAGCCTTGGCCTAGCCCTGAGAGGAGAGAGGGCAAGGGGCTGTAGGATGTGAGAGGGAAAGAGCATATTGAGAGTCTTACACCAGTTTAATGCCCCTTTTGGAAAGAAGAAAAAAATTAGCACCTTTCAAAAATGAAATGTTCACCCTGTGCCTGGCACTGTACATATATTTTTCTCCAATCCAATGCAGTGATAATGTTTGGGAGATAGTATTCCCTCACTTTATAGGTAAGGAAAGTTCAGAGAGGATAAACTGAGCATCCGGTAATGCAAAGTGAGAAATGAAGAAGAGAGCTGTGCCTCCTTGAATCTCTCACTGTCCAATCGTTCCCTATAGCCCAGATGTTTTCAGAATGAATCTTCCTTTCTTTCTGCTCCTCTGTCCTGCCTAGTGTTAGCACTAGAGCAACTTACAGGCTGAAGATCAGTCTGGAAATGCAAACTTAGTCCCTTTCTCTGCTGTGGGAGCTGCCTTTACCCTACTCTCTTGACCTAAGATTAAACAGATAGGGTCAGCCAGGACCTCAGACTTAGTATAGAGAGTTGGTGGAGGAGAATGAGCTTGAGTTTGTGCAGTGAGAAAATACCTTCCCTTGGTGAAAGGTTACTTTTGGGGGAGGTAAGAGAGGCCTGAAAGCTCAGGAGTCTACTTTAAGTATATGTAGGTCCTATGATCAACAGTGATTTCTGGAAAAATCCAAAGGCCTCCCTGAACTCAAGTATCTTTATCATATTCCCTGAAATTCAAACAGTTCCATCTTCCTTAGGGGCAATGAAAAAAACTGCTTAGACATTACAGGCAGCTAATGAATCATTTAAACCTTATATTAATTAGCTCACCCAGCTCGATTCCACAACACCGCTTGAGTGGGGGTATTGAGCTTTTAGGGGTAAGCAATAAAAATGAGAATAATATTGGATCTGAAGCAGTCTTTAGAAGGGAAGGTTTCCAATGGATGAGATAATAGGGGCGAGGGGGCAGGGAGTTAAATAGTAGTTTTAGATTATGGGTCTTGGAGTTAAACAAGGATTTGGATTTTGGCACTAATATTTAATATCTTTTGATTTTTGGAAAATTACACATCCTTTCCAGGCCTCAGTTTCTTCATCAGAAAAATGGAGATAGTATTAGTGTTTCTTTTGCTAGTTTGTTGGAGAAATCAGAGTGTGTGTGTGTGTGTGTGTGTATTTGACTAAAGAATTTGAAAAGATGACTCTCTGCATATCCCATCTCCCCATCCCATGGGCTTTCATCAGCCTCATATTAGGTCACTTCTGGGCCTCTGAGATCCCAGGGACAAGTAGACCTTTTTTAACACATCTGGCATCTTAGATACCAGCAAAGACCTTGGGTGGGAGGATGAGAAAGTGAGGATAAGAGGCAAGGAGAGAAAATGACGGATGACCTAGGAATACTCTGCATGCCTGTGAGGGAGTGGAATGTAGGGTTGTCAAGTGTGGTTTAGTGATCTAAACTAGACATTAAGGAGCAGGACAAGTCCCCTGATGAAAAACAGTTCTGCTTTTAGATTCTACCACCTGCTGAGAAGAAAAATCCCTCAAGATCCAGAGCCCCACCAGGGGAGGGGGGCACCATGCTGGGGATGTTCACTATCTTGCTCTTTTGCATTCGTGAGTACAAGAAGGGGTGAGGGGCAAGTGACCCTGTCATAAGTATGTGTATAAATGTATAAATGGTTACCTTGGGGAGGGAGAGGGAAGTATTGAGATTTAAGGGCAGGGTGGGGACAATGAAGGAACTCATCTTTACAGAGTCTCTCTTTTCAGGGCTGAGTTGGGGTATGACATCGATAGGTGAGTCCTGGCCCATCAGGTACCTTCCTTCCCAAAGGATTGAAGACAATGGCCTGCTTTCAAGGCCCTGGACACAACAGCTTTGAGACCCCAAATAAAGATTGGGCTGGTTGAGAATCAGACTTAAGGACTTGGTTTCCTGTGGAATAGGGAAGAACTTTATCTCAGATGGAAAGGAAGCCAGGCTTGCACTTTATTCCCTGACTCATCTGGATTCCTTTAACAAATATCCTGGGGTTTCTATTTCATGTCCCCCATGAGCAGACATTCCTGTTCTCAGGGGAAGGCAAAAAGGGGGGTCTAGGTTGGGGCTAATTTTAAGGGACATTATGTGCACGCTATGGGAGGGAGAGGGTTAGACTGTTCATGTCTTTGTGATCTTTGGGAATGACAGTGATGGAACCGCAACCAGAGCTGTGGATAGAATCCAACTACCCTTATGCCCCTTGGGAGAACATCACGCTTTGGTGCCGAAGCCCCTCTCGGCTATCAAGCAAGTTCCTGCTGCTGAAGGATAAGACCCACATGACCTGGATTCGCCCTTCCTACAAGACCTTCCAAGTTTCCTTCCCCATAGGTGCCCTTACTGAGTCCAGCACAGGTCTTTACAGGTGCTGCTACTGGAAGGAAACAGGCTGGTCAAAGCCCAGTAAAGTTCTAGAGTTAGAGGCACCAGGTAAGAAGACAGAGATAGATATTTAGCAATAAGCTCCAGCTCCCAGGATTCAAATTTGCCTTCCCAGGGCAGGGTTTGTTTTATTCATTTATTTATTTACCTCAAACGCATACATTCCACAGTAAGTAAATAAGTGCCTACTCTGCATTGAGCAATGCATAGTGAGGATGAAAACTCTGGAACAGAGATGGGAAAAGGAGGGTGGCAAACAAGAATCTTACAGGGAAACCTTGAAGTAGAGCTCTCCTCTGCTGTTCCCGAAGCAAGCAACACTATCCTTGCTCTACCTAATTCCAATGCATTCTTTCCTTCCAGGTCAGCTTCCCAAGCCCATCTTCTGGATCCAGGCTGAGACCCCACCTCTTCCTGGATGTAATGTTAACATCCTTTGCCACGGCTGGCTGCAGGATTTGGTGTTCATGCTGTTTAAAGAGGGATATGAAGAGCCCGTGGATTACCAGGTCCCGACAGGGACAATGGCCATATTCTCCATTGACAGCATGACACCTGAGGATGAAGGGGTTTACATCTGCCGCACTCATATCCAGATGCTCCCCACCCTGTGGTCAGAGCCCAGCAACCCCCTGAAGCTGGTTGTAGCAGGTGGGTGTGGCCACGGCTGCTGGTATCTGACAATTGTTATCCCAGGGATCATGGTTGGTTGAGGCAGTTTCTGATTTTACAGTTGCTAGGCCCTGCAAGACACATGAGCTAGAGTCATTTGACATGTTGCTGAAATACAAATTAGAACTACACATGCTACAAGACAAAGGCCTGAGAGCCAATCATTTGGCTAATGAGTTAGCCCAGCCAACAGTCCAGAAGCTTTAGCTCATCATAACTTTGTTGTTCTCTACTTGTTGAATATCACGCATCATTCATTCACTCAACTAATATTTATTGAGCACCTAAATATGTACCAGGCACTGCCATTGCAGTCTTATAAACAGATTTTTAAAATTTTAAATGTATTTTACTTGTGATTCTTATTTTTAAAAGCAGAACATAGAATAAATTGCTAGTGCTGGTGAGTAAAAAAAAAAAAGCAAATAATAAAGGAAATGATAGCTCATATTTAAAAAATAGCTTTATAAATTACTCTGATCCAAAATCAGCAAAGCCAGTAAGGCAGCAACGAGCTTGTAACCCAGAAGAAAGCTCTCCAAAATGGCAAATGCCAGACATACCTCAGGCTCAACTGTCCCACCCCCTGGCCTGGAGGCCTCTAGAAGAAATTGGCCACATTGGCTTTTGTCCCCCCCATTAAACTAAATAGGCTTGGGGAAAGCTGTGCTGCTTTCCCCAGAAAAGTACCCTGGACATAAAAGCAGTAATCCCGGGTTTTACTTCCACGTCTGACACTGCCTCCCTATGTGATCTTGAGCAAGTCACTTTACTTCTCTGTGCTTTAGTTTCCTCCACTCCAAAAGTGGGATAATAGTATCTATCTGACCTACTGTATAATGCCCCTCTGTGCCTCAGTTTCCTTATCTACAAAATTGGTATTATAAAAATGCCTACCTCACAGGGTTGTTGTGAGGATTTCCCTAATTATAACATATGTACAGTGCCTGGCATATAAGTTCTCAATAAATGGTAGATATTAATTTTATTAGTATAGCTTTTTACTAAGGATCAAAGAACAAAGGACTGTCTGTTTGAACTGTGTGTATGGATGTTTGTCGTACACATCCCCTTTCAGCATAGATTCCACTAACACGTTTTTTTTTTTTTTTGGAGTTTTTGGCCGGGGCTGAGTTTGAACCCACCACCTCTGGCATTTGGAGCCACAGGCACCACCCCACTGACACATACTTTCATAATCACCTGTACACCAGTAGCCCACACTGGTCCATGAACTTTTTGCTTTCAGGGACTGTCTTCTTTACAGACATACGCCTAGGACTTCATGATGCCTGACACAACTTAAATGCTCAATGAGCAGATGACAGAGCTGATCCTTCCATAATGGATGGGTGGGTTTACCTGGGATGGGGTTGAGATAAGAAGGAGTGGTATGGAGGTTAGGTTTGCCTTCACTTTTATAGTACAATCCTCTTGGAGGAACATCCATGGAAATTAGGGCATTGTCCCATAAATGGAGATTTCTTTGGGTTGCAGAGTTTCTGGCCAAACTCTCCTTATGAAGGCTTCTTTCAATTTCATGTTGGAAGTAGGGTCTTGAGGTGAGCTTAATGTATTCAAAACCTCTACTTAATATTGCAGTAGTATTTATGTTCAGCAAAAATGGAATCAAAGACATTTTCAGAGGTTTGGTTTTTCTGATGGTTGGAAGAACTACATTTGGCATTTCAGGGACCTAAAGATAAAAGGAATTATGGATGTAGATGTTCTGCTAAGACACAACCCCACACTTGTTTACAGTTCAGTGGAGCTGAAAGAATTTAGAGAAAGGGCAGGGGCATAAGTGAATCTACCCTTAATTATATCCTAGAGGAGGCAGAGATCCAAGAAAGGGAAAAGAAGGAGACAACAACTTCAGCTACCACTTTATGTCCAAATAAATTAGGGAAATAGAAACAGAAAACAGTAGGAAAGACTTATCCTACCTCTAACTTCAGGGTCTCTTCCCTTTCTAGGACTCTACCCTAAACCAACTCTGACAGCCTATTCTGGTCCCATCATGGCACCTGGAGAAAGCCTGAGTCTCAGGTGCCAAGGGCCAATCTATGGAATGACCTTTGCTCTAATGAAACTTGAAGACTTGGAGAACTCCTTTTACCACAAGAAATCAATAAAAAATGAGGCGTATTTCTTCTTCCGGACATTGAAGATCCAAGATACTGGACATTACGTCTGTTTTTACTATGATGGGTCATATAGGGGTTCACTCCTTAGTGATGTCCTGAAAATCTGGGTCACCGGTAAGAGAGGGGTATGCCATGAAATCTATATTAGGGGCTAAGGATATAAAACTTCCTCTGGGCCCCCTTCAATATCTAATCATGCAGCCAAGGCTAATAGTGGAGATGGGATCAGAATTTTTACAGTTGGGCTTAGGCAGGGATTTTTCAAAAATGGACTGGAGGAAGTAGAGGAAAAGAATCCTAAGTAATGGGAGGGAGATGTTAGATGATTAGTCTTTTATATTTTGGGTCTCATCCTAGACGCATTCCCCAAGACCTGGCTATTTGCTCGGCCCAGTCCTGTGGTCCAAGTGGGTCAGAACGTGAGCCTGCGGTGTCGAGGACCGGTGGATGGAGTGGGTCTTGCACTCTATAAGAAAGGAGAAGACAAACCACTTCAGTTCTTGGATGCCACCAGCATCATTAACAACAAGTCATTCTCTCTCAACAATGTCACCTACAGTGATTCTGGCTTCTATAGCTGCCAATATCTTCTCACGTGGAAGACCTCCATTAGGATGACATCACACAACTCCGTGGAGCTTTTGGTTGTAGGCAAGTGCTAACAAGTGTGTTTGTCATCAACCTGTTTGTTTTTTATTATCATTAGAGTGTTATTAGAAGAACCTAGTGGCCTTGTACCCTCTTGGGGCTATAAGCCAAGGAAAAACACACTAGAAGGATGGTGTAAAACTTTCTCCAAAAACATTAGGGACCTCCTCTCCCACGATTATTCCTCAAGCCCTAGCTCTCAGCATGGCTCAGCCCCATTGACCCATGGAAAAGTCATTTTTCTTCAGGCTAGGGGAAGCTTACAAGTATGAGGTCTTCATTATTAAAGGTAGAGAACCAGAAGTCATTAGAGCACCAAGGTGTGGGCAAAAGAATTCCAGTACACAGTCAAATTTTGAAGCTACTGATCAAGTGGACGTGGAAAAGAAGAGGAAACCAAATAGGGAGCTCAGAAACTTTTGGTAGGATAGGAGTTACTGGATTTAAGTTCACTTCTAACTCTGGTTTCTAAATTGGTTTCAGATAAGCCCCCCAAACCCTCCCTGTCAGCTTGGCCTAGCACTGTGTTCAAGCTAGGAAAGTCCATCACCCTTCAGTGCCGAGTGTCTCATCCAGTACTTGAATTTTCTCTGGAATGGGAAGAAAGGGAAACATTTCAAAAATTTTCAGTGGATGGAGACTTCATCATCAGTAATGTTGATGGGAAAGGCACAGGGACCTACAGTTGCAGCTATCGCATAGAGGCACATCCTAACATCTGGTCACATCGCAGTGAGCCTCTGAAGTTGATGGGACCAGCAGGTGAGAGGATAACTCTTCAACGAATGCCCCTCAAGACCCTAAGGATCCCAGAGCAGTTCCCAGAAACATGGGAAGGGGAGTCAGGGACTTGTAAGTCAGGGCCCTTGGGTTTGGGCACCTTTCCCTTGAAGTTGCCTCATAATCACTCAAAGATAGTGAGCAGGATACTTTCAAGACTCCCATTCACCGTTAAAAAGAAAGCCACTTTTGCCTCACCTTCCCAATATAAGCACTTTCAGTAACCAGCTCCTCCTCCCCCAATGAATGTATTTACCTACCCCTGTCCCCATCAAGGCCCAGCTTCTGGTCTTCTCTGGCCACAGGCTTTCTCACCTGGAATTATGTTCTGAATGAAGCTATCAGGTTGTCAATAATCATGCAGCTTGTTGCCTTGCTGTTGGTATTGCTGTGGATAAGGTGGAAGTGTCGGAGACTCAGAATCAGGTAACTGTCATGTCCCAATCCCCCATTCCCCAACCTAGCTTACTCTCAGAAATAGGTCAATCCCCCAGTGAGCCACCAGAACACACCCTATACATCCCCACCTTCTGGGCTTTGGAGACAAGACTTTCTCACCCCAACTATTTCTCTTTCACCTCACAGAAGGGTCAGCACCCAAACCAGAGGGTGGAGAAGTGCATAATTCTTAGAGATTGGAGAAGTAATCAGAACTGCATTTGCTGACATCCCCCCTCCAAGGAGGGCACCTAAATCTCCCCCCAAACTACTCTGCCTCCCCTATGAACTTTATCTGTACTTTTTCCCTTCTAAGAAGCCATGCTGTCCTATCTCCCAAGTTGTTATTCAACTCTCATCCCAACTTTTCACCCTTACTCCTGACTATCAAGGGCTAAAGAGCTTCGTGGTCTATTTTAGTTGCCTTAGAAACCAGTCTCTCTGCCACTCTGGTCTCCAACCACATGCACAGAGCATTCTGGGAATATAGTCTTGACCTGGATGGGCATCCGATGAGGCAATGGATGGGGATAGGGAATCAGACTGTTTCCTCTCACCCACAAACTGGCAAGTCAAAAAGATTCTCCTGCCATTTCCTTTCATCCTTTGGTGTCCTCTGGGCCACCTCTCTGATACCCATGGCTTGTGCTCAGACTACTCCGCTTGGGAATAAGAAGATAAATGACAGCTCCTAAACTGGTGGGGACCTCAGCTCCTGAATACCTTACCTACTTCCCCTCACTCCCTGCTTCTGGCTGTACCCCACCCCCTATTATAATTATAGATTTTTGTGTGTCTAGTAGTATTCAATACACAATGGATGATGACTATGATTATGTGTGTCTGTGTTTTCCACTGGGATCTGAGGGACAGAGTGCTTGGGCAACCAGGGGGGAACTACCTAAGTCTTCTGCAAAATCCACCACCTTTCAAATTTTCAAAAAGTTTCAGTGGGGGTCAAATTCAAGTTCTTCCAGAATCCGTCCAGAGTCCCATACACATTAGGGTCACCACCACACCAGGGGGTTAGAAGAAAATGTAGGTCTATGTACCTGATGCCAGCCCAGGACCATTGCAACAAAGGATAAGATCAGAAACCAGATTTCAGAGAAAAAGCAATTTGAAAAGGCACATTTTCCTGACCAGGAAGGCAGGTCAGTATTTGCTAAGCATAAATTGTCAAATAGACTTTTACTTCATATCCTCTAATTTTACAGGACTAATAACCCAAAGCTGTGCACATTTCTAGTCAGAATCTGGGTGGGGGAGAGGGATCCCACTTTCTGACAAACTTAGCTCAGCACTGACAATTTTCCAGTAATTCATTGAGGTTGCCCAGACAACCCGTCCATAACAAAGGCAGGTGAGGTAGGTCTGTCTGAGGACCAATACTGCCATCGTGACAACTGCTTCCAAACTTAAACTTGATGATGGAGAAATACTAGAGGTTTCTCCTTCTGCCCCTACACCCACTACCCAGAACTGCTGGTCACACTGAGCTCCAGGGGTTCTGAAAGCTGGAGATAATACCAAAGCATTTCACATCTGGTGTCTCGACTCCGGCAACAGCCTAACCAGGGACCATGGAGAGCTGACATATGATATAGGCTGAGGAGGAGGGTAGGGCAGGCGGGCACGTGAGCCATAAAAGTGGAAGAAGTTTGTAGGTGGTGAGGCCCTCAAAAAGAAAAGTCATCAATGTCAGAAAATATTAGGTCCCATTATCCTGACAATATTCAGTCCCTATTGGGTAATGAGTAAGCCAATGGCATAAATTGCCGCCCCCTTCTCTCCACCCTCCCCCTAATCTCAGAAACTCCTCTCATCTCTTTTCTGGTCTCGCTAGAGAAGCCTGGTTGCTGGGAACAGCTCAAGGGGTCACCATGCTCTTCATAGTCACAGCCCTCCTCTGCTGTGGTGAGTACAGGGGGTGGGGAAGGGGCCTGGGCAGAAGGCCGGGGAGAAGTCCTGTGGGGGATGGGGCTGAGCTCTGGCAGCAATTTCTTTTGCAGGACTGTGCAATGGGGTATTGACAGAAGAGACTGGTGAGTTTTTCCTGCTCCAGACTGGGACATTCCTCCCTGGAGATCTGAAATAACTACAGAGTGTCAGTGTCAGTGGCCAGGGAGTGACTGGATGGGAGGGAAGGACATCCAGGAAGGGGCACTTGCTAAAACTGCTGGCAAAATTCAGCCTCCAACTCTGCCTTTCTGCCTGCAAAATTTCCCCCAAGCTTCTGCACTTTTCTGAGGCTCAGCTGAGACATCCACTTCCCCTTTTCCCAGCACCTGAGGAAGGACAGAAGGAAAGGGTTTGAATTTGGGTTGAAAGGGGCGGTGGGCAGTGTAATCGAAGTTGGAGGCTCAAGGGCAAGGGGGGCGGCAAGAGAAGGGTCCGAGGATGGCTTCATTAATTCTGCTGTTTCTAGAAATAATCACGCCAACCCCTAAGCCTGAGCTGTGGGCAGAGACCAACTTCCCTCTCGCCCCGTGGAAGAACTTAACTCTTTGGTGCAGAAGCCCTTCTGACTCAACTAAGGAGTTTGTGTTGCTGAAGGACGGGACCGGGTGGATCGCAACTCGCCCGGCCTCTGAGCAAGTCCGGGCTGCCTTCCCCCTTGGCGCCCTGACCCAGAGTCACACCGGGAGCTACCACTGCCATTCATGGGAGGAGATGGCTGTGTCAGAACCCAGTGAGGCACTTGAGCTGGTGGGGACAGGTAAGACAAGATGGACAGTCCTTCCAGAGGGATGCCCAGTACCCTTGGGACTCCAACGCTGTTCCTGGGAGTAGGGGGATGATGCAGAGAGATCCGGAGCCCAAAGGGCTTGTGCTGCCTGGAGGCAAGGAGGGGCACTGAAATGGGGGTGGGAGTGGGAAGAGAATGAGAAGAGACCTGCAGGAAAAGGCAAGGGACAGCCCAGAGTGGGTCTCTTTATTTGCTCACAAAGTGACACCAAGTGTCACATCTGGGCACTTGTAAAGTTCTGACTCCTTTTCCACCCCATTTTGTTTTCCAGACATCCTCCCCAAACCTGTCATTTCTGCCTCCCCCCCAATTCGGGGCCAGGAGCTGCAAATCCAGTGCAAAGGATGGCTGGCAGGCATGAGCTTTGCTCTGTATAAAGAGGGAGAGCAGGAGCCTATCCAGCAACTTGGTTCTGTCGGGAGAGAAGCCTTCTTTACAATCCAAAGAATGGAGGATAAAGATGAAGGCAATTATAGCTGCCGCACTCACACTGAAAAGCGCCCCTTCAAGTGGTCTGAGCCCAGTGAGCCCTTGGAGCTTGTTATAAGAGGTAGAGCCGAAAAGGGTGTGTGAGGAAGGAGGGGGAGGCAAAGCTCTGGGTCAGACACCCCTCTCCCCACAGAAAACTTTGCTGCTGGTCCTAGTTGCTTGTGTCCAATCTTAGAGCCAGGCAGGCGTGGCACTGGGAGTGCCAGGGCCTCTGGCTGCACGATATTAATAGCCATAATTGTTATTAATAGCTTGGGTTTGTGGAGGGTGATTTAATTTTTCTAATTATTTTCACATCGATTATCTCATTTAGCTATAGAGGAACTTTTCAAGGGAGGTGAGACAGGTACTTTCCCCACTTCTTGTCCAAATGGGCAAACTGAGGCTCAGAGAACCGGAAGAACCCCAAAGAAAATGCATTCTTTTTGCTAGCCCCCAATGCCTGCCCTGATGACAGCAAGGACTTGGAGGTGGTGAGGGCTAAGGGTGAGGGGTTCCTGTGTGAGAAGTGTATCTACAAAGTGGGTTCCCCTTGATTTTCGACTGCACTTACTTCTGAATGAAATACTATAGATAGCAGAGTCACTTCCTAGAACCAATATTTGCCATATTTGCTTTCTTTCTTTCATTTTTTCTTAATTTGGTTTTGTGTTTTATTTTGGGTTCTCCCCTCTAGAAATGTACCCCAAGCCCTTCTTCAAGACTTGGCCCAGCCCTGTGGTCACCCCTGGTGCCCGAGTGACTTTCAATTGCTCCACCCACCTCCAGCACGTGAGCTTTATTCTTTACAAAGATGGAAGTGAAATAGCATCCAGCGACAAATCTTGGACCAGTCTTGGAGCAAGTTCAGCTCACTTTCTGATCATTTCTGCTGGCATTGGTGATGGAGGGAATTACAGCTGCCGCTATTATGACTTCACTATCTGGTCTGAACCCAGCGACCCTGTGGAGCTTGTGGTGACAGGTTAGGAGGGGGGAAATCCAGGTAGATGTGGTTCCAACCCTAGGACAGTGGGAAGAAGGGCTGTCAATGTGAAAGAGAGAAATACTTTTTCTAAAAGACTGTGAAAGTGGTTAGGACAGTAGCTGGCACATGGTGAGCAATGCCTGTAGGACAGCTGCTCATGTTATTATTACAGGGAAAAGCGACAAAGAAGGGGAGAGGCAAGCAGTTCACTTCTGGAGAAGGAAAGGAGGCAGATGGGGGTTGTCCAATCCCAGGACCTCAGCTCCTGGCCCTATTCCTGAAATCTTTCTGTGGCTTGGCATTGCTCTTTGGGGTTAATGTCCACTTTTTCTTTAGCTAGGTGGTCAGAGATTCGAGGGCTGGATGGCCCTCAAAGAATGGGAGAAGAGCTTGAAATGTCATTACAAATGACACCTTTCAAAGCCAATTTAATGTCATAGGAAAATGTTCACAATATAAAGTCAAGTGAAAAATAACAGATTCCACTGAGTCCCAGTTGTGTAAACAGTTATAGCTACATGGACATGGGCATGCATAGAGAACATATAGGGCAAAGAAATATAAAGAATTATCATTGCATGGTAGAATTATGTTTTCTCTCTTAGTTCTTTTTCCATGTTTTCTAATTTTCCACAATAAGCATTTATTGTTTCTTATAATAACACTAAAAAAGGGTATTTGTATAATGTAAGGGGGCTTCTCTAATGCTGTGATCTCTTAATTTCAGAGTTCTACCCCAAACCCACTCTCCTGGCAAAACCAGGTCCCGTGGTGCTTCCTGGGAAGAATGTGACACTGCACTGCCAAGGAACTTTCCAGGGCATGAGGTTCGCCCTTCTACAGGAGGGAACACAGGTTCCCTTGCAATTCCAGAGTGCCTCGGGGAACTCAGTTGACTTCCTCCTGCACACTGTTGGAGCAGAGAACTCTGGGAACTATAGCTGTATCTACTATGAGACGACTATGTCAAACAGGGGCTCATATCTCAGTATACCCCTTATGATCTGGGTGACTGGTAAGAACCGACAAGACCTGGGGGTGGGATAGAGACCATTGGAATAGGGGTTAGGGAGGTTAATCCATTCTGGAAGGAAAACCTGTGCCATGGAGGGTAACTATTGTGTGCAGGAGGAGAAAGACAAAGGGTTAATTCTGGGTGTGATAAGTCTCCATACTGACCACATTACATCTTTGGTTTCTTTCTAGACACATTCCCCAAGCCATCGTTGTTTGCTGAGCCCAGTTCTGTGGTTTCCATGGGGCAGAACGTGACTCTCTGGTGCCAAGGGCCAGTCCATGGAGTGGGGTACATTCTGCACAAAGAAGGGGAAGCCACTTCTCTGCAGCTCTGGGGACCCACCAGTAACAATGGGGCATTCTCCATCACCAATATATCCGGTGCTAGCATAGGGCGTTACAGCTGCTGCTACCACCCTGACTGGACCAGCCCTATCAAGATACAGCCTAGCAACACCCTGGAACTCATAGTCACAGGTAAAGGGAAGATGCTCTGAAGTGGGCATGGTAATGCAGAAAGGATGGAATAGACTGGTTTGTGGGAGATAGTTTTCAAAGAGTTCAAGGAAAGGCAAGCAATAGTCTTGCTACTTTACTGAACAGGGATGCTGGGGGTAATGCATTGGAAAGTGACCTCTTCTCTCTGACCAGGAATCTTTTTTTTCCAGGTTTACTCCCCAAACCCAGTCTATTAGTCCAGCCTGGTCCCGTAGTGGCCCCTGGAGAAAATATGACTTTTCAATGTCAAGGAGAACTGCCAGACTCAACATTTGTCCTGTTGAAAGAGGGAACTCAAAAGCCCTTAGAGCAACAGAGGCCAAGCGGGTACAGGGCTGACTTCTGGATGGCAGCAGTGATAGGTGACGATTCTGGGATCTATAGCTGTGTTTATTATTTGGACTCTGCTCCCTTTGCTGCTTCAAATCAAAGTGACTCCCTGGAGATATGGGTGACTGGTAAGGTCCTGGAGACTTCAGTATGAGTCTAGATTGTATAGCTGTTAGTAGTTACAAAAGAAGGAGTAAAGGGCTAGATTCAGGACCCCTTCTTCTAACTCTATGTCCTTGTCTGTTGCAGATAAGCCCCCTAAACCCTCTCTGGCAGCCTGGCCCAGTACTGTGTTCAAGCTAGGGAAGGATATCACCCTTAAGTGCCGAGGACCCCTGCCAGGTGTGGAATTTGTCCTAGAGCATGATGGAGAAGAAGCACCTCAGCAGTTCTCAGAGGATGGAGATTTTGTCATCAACAATTTAGAAGGAAAGGGCATTGGAAACTACAGCTGCAGCTACCGCCTGCAGGCCTACCCTAATATCTGGTCAGAGCCTAGTGATCCCCTGGAGCTGGTGGGGGCAGCAGGTAAGAGTATAACCCTTCCATTGTCCTGGCATGACACACCTGGGATTCCAGGGAGAGTCCCCTTGGAAAGGACACTCAAATTGAGAGGGGAGAGGTTTTAGAGTCAGAGACCCCAAATGTGTCATATTTCTCCTAAGGATGGTGAGGAGGTGGGACCTCAGATTCACTCCAAGACAGTGAGTGGGATTCTTTCAAGGTCCCATCCTCCCAAGGGAAGGAGGGCTTCTTCTGCATCAGCATAAGCTCTGCCACCAGCCACCTCTCAGCAGTCTGGACATATGGCTCCCGCATTAACCCTAGAGGAGGCCAAAGTGAGGGTGCACCATAAGAGCAAGGAGAACATACCCATGCTAACCTCTGGAGCTTTGACTTCTGCTCTTTTATCACCCCAGGGCCTGCTGCTCAGGAGTGTACAGTGGGAAACATTGTCCGAAGTAGCCTGATCGTGGTGGTTATTGTAGCCTTGGGTGTGGTGCTAGCCATAGAGTGGAAAAAGTGGCCTCGACTCCGAACCAGGTAAATAAATGCCTCAGCTTGGCCTCCTTCTGTGAACTGAGTGCTGCTGGGAAAATAATGATCCAAATGTTCCCCTAGCAGCTGAGCCCTACCATGCAACCTGTCTTCAGGTCTGGATTCTCCCTTAGTTACACCTTTTTCTTTACACAGGGGCTCAGAGACAGATGGAAGAGACCAGACTATAGCCCTGGAAGAGTGTAACCAAGAAGGAGAACCAGGCACCACCACCAACTCTCCCTCATCAACCTCTCAGGGGATCTCTGTGGATCTGTCAGTCCCTGTATAATAATCTCCTTTACAAGAGCTTTCCTCTTCTCTCTTTTACCCTCGTAGACCTGTAAATCTGACTGGTTACCCTAAGAATCAGCCCCATCTACTACTCCTTGGTCTTTAATCACCTGAGCTGAGTCAAGGGAATTTGGGGAGTTGAGAGCTCTACCAGTTTGAGATGTTTCCCCAAGAGAGATTCCCCACCCCTATAACTCCTCACTGTACTGATTTTGTGGTGCATGAAATTCTATTAAAAATGTGTTCTTCTCAATAAAGAGAGTATTCACTATTTAACTGCAATAACTGTGGTAGTGGTCTTCTATTCATATACTATTCACTAACACCTTAGAAGAAATGATATATTGGAGCTGACCTCCAAGGCAGAATAAGAGAACACGTGGTTACTTACATAGTGAAAGGAGTTCAAAGTTGGAGTTGTGAAGGTGGGAGGGCTCCAAAATAGATACTTCCCATTTAGTTTGACATGTGGTCCCTCAATAGAGTGTCTTTTTGTTTTTCCACCCCGTTATTGACTGACTGACTGACTGAATGAATGAATGAGTGGCAGTGTTCTCTACAAGTTAACTCTGAGGAGGACAAACACCTAATTTACATCCTTTTCACCATGTTACTTTTAGATACCACAGTGCACCTACTTTTAAACAGCCAGATTGGCCCTCTGCAGAACTTTGAAACTGACAAAGTGTGCTCTCTGACCCTTACCTGGCAATCACAATGTGTAAATTAATTTACTCTCAAGTACAAATAATTGTCCAAACCTGATACTTTGCCCCTCCCTAAAGAGAGGAGCAAAGCAATGGGCGTCTAATAGTGGGATCTCAGGGAACAAGTAAGCAGGCGAAGTGAGTGGTTTGGAGCAGGGGACCTGCCGGTGTTCCCTCCCAAGACCCCAAATAGGGGCTGGTTCTCATTCTCAGTCCCTGACTTTCCTCCCTGGATCAGGATGAGTGGGAATTCAGTATGCATTAGGTTATTTGGATTGGGGAGAGAGGCTTGCCTAGATCCTTGAATCTTGTTTAAGATCTCAGAAGAATTGACATACAAGTCCTGTAGGAAGTCAATTTTGACCTAAAGTTCCTTGATTCCCAGCACGGTTTAATTCTAAACTAATGTTTTTCAATAGAACAATGTACAAGGGTACAGCACTTAGTGTGCTATTTATCCCTGATTACAATAAAGTTTAAAAAGCAGCTCCTATATTCTTGATTAGAAAGCGTATTTACCCAGGAAGTTAATGAAAAAAATACATCCCATTTCCCTTAATCCTTACAGAATGAAACACTCTGAGTATTATAGACTAATTTGTATTAAGCTCTTTGGAATATAGAAGTACAAAGTCCCACTCTGATTTCCATTTATGAGATTCTATTAGCCTCTTATATGTGTACTAATTTCTTATGGTGTTTCTAAAAATTGCATTTCAAAATTGCTTTTACATTTGAATTTAGCCAAACCTAATTGTTGCTTTTTGATGAACACCACTTTCTGCCCTCAAACTCTCCATCCCTAATCCTCAATCAAGCTGTACGTTTTGAACACTGACAGAAGTCCCATCCTTGGCCCTTGGTTTCAAGATAAATGTCCTTTGATCAGGTCTGATTCTGTTTTCCGATCTTTGGGTCTTCCAGTGTATATATTGTCAAGGCTAGTGGCAGAGCTATACAAGTTGACAAGTGACCACTTAATTGCTTTAGCTGTTCTCTGAGGGAAAGAGAAAAGGGAAGAAAAGAGCAGAGGACCAAGGACTGAAATTTTGAGAAGCCTGTGAGTAAGAAAAGCAGGATAAAGATCTGAAAAACATGATAGGAAAAGACTTTTGTGAAATCCAGTTGTTGAACTGGGGGCTTCCTTTGCCTGGAGGATTCAGAGATACTCACGCAATCAGAGAAAATTCTGATAAAGCTTTTAGTGAGAAACAAATAGTGAGAAATATTGTGACACTGGACTGTTAGTTGGCTTTCTAAAGACACATATACTGTTCTTCCACTTAGAGAACCACATTCTATGTGTTTTAGAAGGAAAAAAATAGTTGTCAATTAACTGTGAAATACTTAAAGACAAAGGGTGGCTTTGGGATTTAACTTTCCTACTCGCTGTCAGAGCTATCTCAATTAATTAAGTACCTATTTATAATGCAACAGTCGTCACAAACTATCTCAATGAATTAAATATCTATTTATAATGCAAACGTAGCTTGTTGCTGACAATTCTCCACATGGTATGTTTTTTCAACCTGGTTGCCATGGGAATCAGTCCCTTTACCTCTGGCTGGCCTCTAATCATCATCCCAGCATCACGTAATTTCTGGGAAATGGAATCTCAATTAGGGCGGAATGAATCTTTGAGAGGAGAATTGTCTCTGGGACTCCAAGGGGGAAAAAAAGGCCAAAGACCTCTCCCAAGTTCTAAAAATCAAATGTAAATTACCTTGGATCCTTGTGCTCACATACCCTTGGCTCCAGCATCTCAGAGGTGCAAAGATTGTCAAGGTGGCTTGACCCATCCTCCACCCAGTACAGAATCTCTTTTACAGCAAAGACAATAGGCAGACACGCAGCCTGTTCTTGGATATCTCCGAAGATAAGGAGATCACTATTTCGTGAGACAACCTGAGAATCTCAAATCAAGACCCCATGTCTGCTGGTGTGATGTGTTGTATTCCCTTTAGATTCAGTGGCTCTAATCCTGATTCAAGCTGGAACCTAGACAAAATCTATGTCTTTTTTTTTTTTTTGAGACAGAGTCTCACTATGTCACCCTTGGTAGAGTGCTGTGGCATCACAGCTCACAGCAACCTCAAACTCTTGAGCTCAAGAGATTCTCTTGCCTCAGCCTCCCAAGTAGCTGGGACTACAGGCACCCGCCACAACACCCGGCTATTTTTTTTGTTGTTGTTGTTGCAGTTGTTTAGCTGTCCTGGCCTGGGTTCGAACCTGTCACCCTCAGTGTATGTGGCTGGGGCTATAACCACTGTCCTACGGGAAGCCCAAAATCTACTTCTTACACATGATGATCCTCCAAAGTTTGGAACATGAGAATTGTCATCCTTGAGTGTAGATCTCACTCAGTGGTGCTTCCAGAGTTTAGCTAACATTTGTAAGGAAACATATTTATGTTTTTAACTCTCAATTATTCAGGTTCTGGATATGGAAGAATTTATGTCTACTACACCCTTGCCAGAGAGAACCAAAGTAGCTCTTTTCATATATTTTGTACATCTGTTTATTTTACAAATATTTATTGGCTGCCTTCTATATGCCAGACACTGTTGGGACACTGGATACAGTCTGACTCTCTCAGACAACAATCCCTACCCTTCTAGTGTGGGAAGAGATCATTAATATAAGTAGTAATAAATTATGTGGAAGGCTAGATCATGATAAGTGCTATGATGAAAAAAAGTGGATAAAGGAAATACAGAGGTGTGTTTCATGGGGAATTTGTTGCGATTTTAAAATGCTGGCTGAGAAGGTGACATGTGAGGTATGATTTGAAGAATGCAAAGAAGCAACACGTGCAGGTATCTAGGCAAAGTGGGTTCTGATCAGAGGGAACAGCAGGTGCAAATGTCCTGAGACAGGAGAATGCCTGGCTGATCTGAGGAACTGTGAGTAGACTTGTGTGGCTGGAGCAGAATAATCTAGGAGAAGAGTAGAAGGAGATGAAGTCAGAGAGGTAATGGGAACCAGGCCAAGAGAGACTTTGAGGATCTTTGTAAGAGCTTTGAATTATATTCTGAATAAAATAGTAAGCTACTGGAGTTATAATTAAATAGGGCCCTCCAGATTGCTGTAGCGAGAGTGGATTGAGGAGGCAAATTGAAAGTAGAGAGCTCTGCTAGGAGGCTATCACAATAATCCTGGGAAGATAGGCTGGGTTAGGTCAAGACGGTAGCAAAAGAAGCAATGACAAATAGTTGCATTATTGACATAATTTGAGGAAAGAGGCAACAGAATTCGCCAACAGATTGGATGTGGGGTGTGCTCTGTAAACATGTTCATGAGAAAAAAGAACTGTGTCAGATGTTGCCTTAATATTTCTCTCCCTGGATTATTTTCATCTCCTCCTCAAAAAGAGCTTGCCAAAGCCTCCCAACCCAGTTCCGTCCTTCTGAGCTGTTTGTCAATGAATTTGTTATTGCTCATCCAGAAACGCAGTAGTAAGGTAACAGTCCTGTACATCTGCAGCGATCTGATCAGCACAAAGTACAGAGGACAGGGAACGATTCCTTTCTGGGAGCTTAGTTCAACATTTCTATTAATGCCATCTAAAATTACATTAGTCCTTGGACAGCCAGATCACACTGTTGGCTCATAGGAAACTTGTGGTCAACTAAAACCACCAGCTCTTTTTCACACATGCTCTTGCCAACTTAATCCTTTCTTGTCCTCTTGTGTAAGTGATGTTTTATTTTGCAATTGAGTTTTAGCTAAAATGTAAAACTTGACATTTCTTCCTGTTAGATTTAATCTTACATATCCCAGTTTATAAAAGTCCTATATTGTCATTTAGAGAGCTCCTTTCCATATGTCACGTCTAATATAGACACCATCTCATTTACTTTCAATAATAGCCCTGTGTGTGAGGCCTCTAGGTGTTATTGTTCTCATTTTAAACATGAAGAAACAGAGGCTCAGAGAGTTTAGGTATCATGCCCCAAGGCTACCCAGCTCACAGCCAAGGGCAGAGGTAGAATTAGAGTTCCATTTTACCTACTTCCCGCACTAAACCTTAGGTAGCACAGTATCTGGAATATAGTAGATATTCAATAAATACTTACTAAACTGACCACCTTTTCCTCCTACTCCTTTAGGTATTTTATTGAACAAACACTTATATACAATTACATTTATTATGCTCTGTTCTAGGGCTTTCCATTTATTACATGTCTTAATCCTTACAACAAATCTATGAGGTAAGTACCATCTTTGTTCACATTTCTTATAAAAAAAAAAAAAAAAAAGAAATGAAGGCACATAGAAGACAAACAAGCTGCTTAGGTCACACTGCTAGCAAGCAAGCAGACAGAATTTGGACCCAGGCAATCTGGCTTCAGAGTTTGTATTTGTCACCACTAAGTTATGCTGTCTCAAGTTTCTCTGAGATCCTGACCTTGCACTCTCAAGGGAAGGAGTTGCCTTCGCCTAACTCACTAGCCACTGTCCAAGAATAAACCTGCAACCCCCCCCATGGAAGTCCAGTCCAGCTCCCCTTCTTATCTGTGGAAGCTGGCCTCTAGACTTATGAAGAAGGAAGATGTGTGCATCCTTAAACTTAGCCTTGATCTTTCAGCTTCCTTCCTAGGACTCCATGCCACTCTGCTCTGCTGTAGGCAAAATTCTTTAAACTTCCCTCCCTGAGAGTGATAAACTGATTCTATAGATGAGCAGGAATCCAATGTGATAAGATGGCCCCCATTCTAGGGAAATCCCAAAAATGGAAACCACATGACTGGTGGCACTAGGACTAGAGAAGAAAGATGTTCCCTTAGGCCTTTCCCCACTCCTAACAATGGGCCCTAACCCCAAACTATCATATCATATGGTAAATTAATTCTATAGAATCCTGGCTAGCATCATTTTTTTAAACAGGGTATGGTAAGGATTTTGTGGAGAAATTCAAACAATTCACATGATTTATTGCCCTGTGAAGGATGACTTTTACAGTGAAATCCCTTGTTATTTCAGATGATCATCTTTAGTACCATATACAAAAGGTCTAAGAACAATCTACATGAAATCATTGGCTAGCAGAATGTAAATCAGAGACCCAAATTGATTATGAGCTTGAGACAAATCCCATAAAAGGTGTCATGTGGCAAGGAACTTGTCGAAAGTAACCAATAATCCCTTAATTCACAGGATCATTACACAAGACATTACTCCACATTGACCCCAACAGTCAATCCTGAAGAACTCATCAACTGATGCCCCAAAGTTGCACTTGACCACATCTATTCAGACACAGTGAAGGAATTCTAGATGTGGAGAATGTTAGAATTGGAAGAATCACCAAAGATGATACAATGCACAAACTTCTACAACATACCAAACTACTAGCTGACCAGCCTCTGTTTGAACCCTTCAAGAGGTGGAGGGGGGGGCATTTGCTATCAAGAGGTGGCGGGGGGAGCATTTGCTATCTATAAGGAGTGATTGTACATTAATTATCTACAATGGTAAAGAAATTCAGTTAAGGGCTGCGCCTGTGGCTCAAAGCAGTAGGGCACAGGTCCCGTATACTGGAGGTGGCAGGTTCGAACCTGGCCCTGGCCAAAATCTGCAAAAAAAAAAGAAAAGAAATTCAGGTAATGTCCTGAGAGCTGCCTTATTTCATCTTTCATACTGATTGGCCCACAGAAAATGTATAACACAAAATTCTTCCTGAATTCTTTGCTTTTCCAAGTAAAACATCTCCTGTTTGGTTTCAAATGCAGCAACCACAGTAAAACAATACCTTAGAGATGCTCTGATGCTCTGATACAAAGAAACTATCTCCTCCAACGTTATGAACATTATACTTCCATTAATATACCCTGAGATCTCAAAAGCATATTTAACACCCACAATAGTGAATGCCCATAATGCAGTTAATTTTGGAGCTTAAATATACAACTTTATATTTGCCCTGACTTCATTAGACAAAAGTTGTTTCTTAATGATGATCTTTAGCACTATTTGTCCACTTGGCAAATTACTGAATCTTTTAACCTAGGATTTCATATCTGTAAATAGAGGTAATCACTATTCTATTTTGCAAGGTTATGGTGAAAATCAAATGAAGCAACATATGTTAAAGTGCTTTGTAATTAGTAAAGTATTTTATCAATTTAAGACCTGACAATGACAAGACTGAGTGTTATTTTCTGTTGTGCAATGTACACAAATATCCCTCCAATCTTGGTTTTTATCCCAAATGTTGTCAAAATCTCATCCTTATCCAAGTGTCTGGATGTACAATAATTAATTAAATCCATACCTTTTATATATGATCATTAAATGAATTAAATACTCAGCTATCCATATTATCAGCTAGTTCACATGTCTTCACCTTGTCTGAAAAGATATCACAGAAGCATTTGTCAAGATCCTTGCTAAAGCCCAGGCAAATGATTTTTGCACTTCCTCTTGTAAGCCCATCCAAAAGGAAATGAGCTTAGTCTGGCATGACTTGTTCTTAATGAACCCATGCTGGTTCCTAGTGATTAGTAAGTCTCTTTCAAAGGGCTCAAAAAGCATCTTCTTAATAATTCCTTCTAGAAGTTTGCTCAGGATCAACATCAAACTTACCAGGATAACATTTGTAGCATTTGTAGATTCCTCTTTCTTTATGGGGGAAAAAAATCATTGTTTCATTTAGTCTTTTAACATCTCTCTTCTTATCTAAAAGTCTGTGAAGACTACCAACAGAGGTATCCAAGCTTACAAGACAGACCAGGAAGAAACAGTGCTAGCTACTAAGCCATCTACCTTTTCTTCCTCATTTTTCTAAAGTGGAAGAATTCATCTTTGTCAGGCTGATTTAGACACTCCTTCTGCTACTGTGGTCATAGGGTTTATATGTCATATTTTAGAAAACCCAGAATGCCAACAGGTAGGATGGTTGACTGTGGTAAACCTCAGACTATGCTTCCCAAGAACCAGCCCTTTGGGCAGCGCCTGTGGCTCAAGGAGTAGGGTGCTGACCCCATTTACTGGGGGTGGCGGGTTCAAGGCCGGTCCCAGCCAAAACTGCCAAAAAAAAGAGATTTCAAAGAACCAGCACTTCTATGATACTTTCCCTAGAGCAGTGATTCTCAAACTTTAACATGCATATGATTCACCAGGGTATTCTGTTAAAATGCAGATTCTGATTCAGTAGTTCTGGGGTAGGTAGGGCCTGGGGTGCTGTATTTCCCACAAGCTACAAGCTCCCAAGTGATGTTCATGCTATTGGTACACAGACCATACTTTCTGTAACAAAGCTCTAGATCAGGCATCCTCAAACTTTTTAAGCAGGGGGCCAATTCACTGTCCCTCAGACCGTTGGAGGGCCGGACTATAGTTAAAAAAAAAAAAAAGCAAACCATGAACAAATTCCTATGCACACTGCACATATCTTATTTTGAAGTAAAAAAACAAAACGGGAACAAATACAATCACACCGCCTCATGTGGCCCGCGGACCACAGTTTGAGGACCCCTGCTCTAGATAAACCATGTTAGATCTTGGCTACCCACTAGAATCACCTAAAGAGCGTTCAAAAATCCTCATGACCAAGTATTCCCTTAGATTAAATAAATCATAATCTCTGAGGTTGGGACACAGGAATCAGTATTTGTAAAGATCCTTAGGTTTTGCACAGTCAAGACTGAGAACACTTTTCTAAAGCTAAG
This sequence comes from Nycticebus coucang, assembly GCF_027406575.1. Classification (NCBI taxonomy): domain Eukaryota; kingdom Metazoa; phylum Chordata; class Mammalia; order Primates; family Lorisidae; genus Nycticebus; species Nycticebus coucang. The sequence continues at coordinate 158,646,438 of NC_069804.1, read as the reverse complement.
AGTCAAAAATTATCCCCTGACTCACGCAACTGCTGAAGTATAAGTTTCCACGTGCCTCCTACAAGTCTCTGCATAAAGCTACCCATTTTTGGTAAAATGATAACAAAGAGTATTGAAAGTGTTGTAAGCCCTAAGAGACTATATTTCAATGTTGGTGATATTAGGGTTACCTTTGCTTTCCTACTGCTGCCTACCGCCATAATTGAGGGGCCAGAAGGGTGGCACGTGTGGGAGGAAGGTTAGGTTAGAAATAGTTTTGTGGCAAGAAAATCTCACTTTTTCCCAATGGGTTATTTTATATAACACTACCACTTGGACGACAATTTAGAAAGTACTATAGAAATGGCCAGGTTGTGGTTTGGCTCAGGCCTCCATAGAGAACTCCACTTACAATAAACATTTCTCTTTCAATCACAGCAAATACACACATAAAATGGAATATGCTTTATTGTTAAGCACACCCTGTGTTTATTGATACCTCGTCAATGAGAGTGGAGGCAGGCTAGCCTAGACCCCTAAAAGAATTTGAGGCCCAGCCTATTAAACGTAAGACTCAAAAATGAGTCATTAAAAGGTAGACTCTTCCACGAAGATTCCCTGACATAAAAGTTAAAGTTCAAGACCATGAAATAGCAAAAATGTAACAGAGAGCAAGCAGGGGAATTTTATGGAACTCGGTATTTCTTGGTTGAGCAATCCTGACATAAATCCTCTCTGGCAGCCAAGCAAAGAGAGCAAGCATGTCGGTCTGCGGGTGGGGTGTGTGAAGGGCAGCAGTGTGGCTAGCACTCCAGCTAGGGGCATACCAGAGGGAGAACAGCCAAATGAGGCCGGGCTCAAAGGGGAACAAAGAGCAGACTGGATGGTGGCAGGTCTCAAAAAAGTTCTAGGCAGGATTCCTCCCTCGGCAGCAATTCTTGCTGGCACCAGACCTGACAGTCCTTTGGGATGACACGGAAAAGGGCCGCTTTGAGGGCTGCTAATAGGGTCACCATTATAAACTACTGACAATTTTACAACATTAGAGACAATTTGGGGCAAATCCCTTCTCTTTACACACTGGTCACACATTAGAGATTTAAAAAGGAAAGCCTGGTAGGGAGAATGAATGGTTCCTGAGTGCTTTTCAGCAAGGCCCTGGCAGAAGATTTTCTAGGGATTCATCCACTTCTGGAGAAGCTCCCAAAGACAAAGAAGAGATGAGACTTCATTTACCTTCCTGTTCTTCCGAATTAAGCTTGTCCCTACTCTCCACCCCCTTCTAACTTCATACAGTTCTTCCAACATTTCATTCCAATCCTTCTATCAGCCTGGTTGTCTGGGGGGGTGGGGGGGAGACATTTCTTATACCACATCCAAATGCCTCTCAGTCTTTCAAGGGTCACCCTGTAAAAGGAGACATCTCTGAGGTGAGAAGTTTATTGAAATAACCCCCTGGGGATGCTTCTTAGTGTGCTAACAGCTCACTATTCCCTTCATTCTTCCAAGGGCCCTGGGCATTGTTCTGTGCTCTCCCTTAAACGGTCCCCACTCATCCTCCTCCCAAGGCTAATGCACAATGATTCTTTCTCCTTGTCTGACCAAAAGCAAGCCATGAGCACACTTCTGAAGCAGCTTGGTACACAGTGTGGGGAAGGACATGAGTGACAAAGCCCAGTGTTTGAATCTTCCACTTTGCCACTTACCAGCTGCATGTCCTTGGGAAAACCACTAAAATGCACTGCATCTCACTCTCTTTTTAGGCAAAATTGAAGTGAATAATAACTGTATTCAATCCTGAGGGTTGTTATGAGGATTAGCTATGATGTATGTAAAGTGCCTAGCATGTAGTAGGTAATTAATAAATGGTAGCTTAATTATTTTTCTACATTTTTCTGTTAGAAACCATAGAGACAACAATTAACGGAGCTCAAAAAATACTAATTGCAAACAAAAGTTGAAGGCTGCAAAATCACAACAAATTTAAAAGAAAAATACAAGAGAAAAATTATAAAAATCACAACCTGAGTTAATAACTGAAACATGAATAGAAATAACCTTGAGCTGTCTCTGCCCCAGGCTTGCTCAACTTCAAGCTTTTTTTTTTTTTTTTTTTTTTTTTTTTACTTTCTCTTTACACTGAAGCCTAGGGTAAAGATTAAAGTTGCTGGCCAGGTTTCAGACAAACCTGTGACCTTGGACAAGTTGGTTAATTTCTTCTGGCCTCATCTGCAGGAGGAGAATAATAAGAGTAGCCAATTCATATGAGTTCAGTAGGGGTGTAATGTGCGGAGTGCCGTGTAAGAGCTCAGTAGGAAGAAGTGACTCTTGTTATGTCATGTTTGTACCTTCTCAGAAATTCAGGTTTGGGGTTCAGAAACTCCATCCACGTCTGAGGAATTCCGTCACCTCTTTTTATGCTTAGGTCTTCCTATGCTTTCTGCAAAAACTTGGGGTGACTTACAGGCTGGGCTTACTTATTTCAATCACTTCACTACGGAGGAAAGGAGCAGAAGACAGGAACCCGAAACTGTGGGAGACCCTGGGACCTTTGCGGGCACAAGAGGGAAGAGTAGGACAGGAGATAGAGATTTGAAATCCTTTCATTTCTGCCTTCTTGGCCTCTCTTCTACACCTGCTAAAAGCAAGCAGGGCTGCAGTGGAGGAAAAAAACAGTGCATCAGATCCGCTGCCCCCTCCGGTGGTGGGGCCTGGAGAAAAGAGGCAAAGACAGGATGAGGAGTCTGATTCTAGGAGGCTCATGGGAAAGAACAAATAACATCAGTGACCATGATAATCACAGTGACAACCAGAACAATCGTCTGCAATAGGGTCGCAAGAAAGAAGGAATAATAACAATAATAGTAGTATTTGGTGGACTTCTGGAGGAAGGGGACAAAAGGTCTGGGAGGACACATGAGTAAGAATGGATAATGATAATTGAATTAACATGACAAAGAGTACAGTGATCCTTCCAGGTCTTGTGAAAGAGGGAATAATGATGACTATAAAAGCTAACATTTATCTATCACTCTCTACCCATCAGGCACTGTGCTAAATGCTGAATATGTATTATTTCACGTAACCCTATAAGGGACTTGCCACCCAGAAAGATTAAGTTGCTTGCCTAGAGTCACAGAGCTAGCAAGTGGCAAAGCCAGTATGAAGAGCCAGATCTCTTTGGTTCTATAACCTCTGTACTGTCCCTTCTCTCACGGGATGGCAATGGAGGGGAACCAACTGACCTAGCTGGTTAGGACTCCTGTTTGCCTCCCAGTCCCTCTAGGCAGCAGACATCCACAGGGTTCTGTGCACAGCTGACTAGTTACCATGGGAGCCACCCTTTCTCCCTAGCCTCTTATTACCAGTCCTAGACCAGGGGGCTTCCGGAAAATAGAATCTTCCCCTACCTCCAGTAATGTGGCAGGTTCTCCACTGTGTAGAACAGTCTGGCACCCAGACAACCAGGTGTGTCATCTTCTCATAAATGTGTGAATTGAGAGGGAGGGAGATTCCTCCTCCCCGATTACTAATGCTTGAAATCGGACCTTTGGAACATTCTGTCCTTTATTAAAATGCAAATACCTGTTTTGATTCATTTATACCACAGTGTGAATCTTTTATTTCATCATTTTCAAGAAAATAAGTCTCTGAGACTTTAGTTAAATGTAGTTAGCATGGCAAGCAAAGCCCTTCCTAATCTCTAGTCCCTACCTTCACCTCCAACCTCAATTACTCCCACTCTTTGACCTAACATCTCCTACCACACTCTCGCCCAAACCAACAACTTCTCTGCAATAACATAAAGCATATTAAATATCATCTACTTATTCTCTTGGAATAACCACTGTGCCTCTCTTTTTCACCTTTGTCATCAGTCAAAATCCAGTGCAGATGCCATCCCCTTCCAATAAGCTTTCCCCTGCCCCTGACCACAATGGTGACATAATTTGGTTTAGGTGACCACCCCTTGTGCTGTTAGAACAGCCTCTGTGTTTGTCTAGCCTTCTTTTTATGTACTTAAACATTTATTATACGTATTACATATGTTATAGTTAGTTAGTATGTATTGTATTTCACTTATATACAAAATAGTATTATCTAATAATAACAAAAAATAATAAATGCACATGCTTAAAATATGCAAACAGTGTGCTAGATTATGAAGTGAAAAATAGAATATTTGTATATCCTGTCACCGTGGTCTTAATCCCCAGATGTAACTTCTGTCAACAGTTGCTTGTGTATTTTTCCAGAATTGTTTAATGCATATACAAAAATATCTGTATATGCTTTGTTTTCATACAGATGGGATCATCCTGTTCTGCATCTTGCTTTTTTTCTTTCATTTGGTCTATCTTGGAGTGCTTCCCATATCAGTGTATATATTATTTTCTAATCTGTTACGCAATATTCAAATGGTGGATGTGCCATGATTTACTTACCTATTGAGGAGACTGGATTTTGTGTGCGTGTGTTGTTGTTTTGGTTTCTTGCTCCTGATCTTGTTTTGCTTTGGTTTCCTTTGTTATTAGAAACAGTATTGCAGTGAACATCCTCTTAAAAATATATATTTATTTAATTATGTGAATATGCCATGAAGATAAATTCTTAGAGCTAGAATTGCTAGGTTGAAGGATGTGGGCTTTTACAATCTTGATAAATATGTCAAATTGCCCTCCGAAAACAAATCTCCAAGTTCTACTTTGACTGTGCTTAAGCATCAGTGCATCTTTACATCCTCCGAAATGTTGTTTTATAAAACTTCATCATATTTTAAATCTGATAGGGAAAAATTATATCTCATTGTTCTGATTTGTCTTTAAATAATTGTGAGCACGTTATAGCAGGATTTTTACATTTACTGGGCGTCCATAGTTCTTTTTCTGTTAAAATTCTTTATCCAATTTTCTACATAGTCTTTTCCCTTCATGAATTATGAATGCTTTGGGTACATCTTCCAAAAGTAGTCTGCTGTTCTATATATAATACACATTTTTTATTTGCCTTTTAACTTGCTTATTTATTATTGCCATATAGAGATGATAATATTTCTGTAGTCAAATGTTATCAATCTTTTCCTTTATCGTATCTGGTTTTTGTATTAATAGCATGCTTAAATAGAAAGGTCTCTTTCCTTGCAAGACAATAAAACCAACCACTGTGTTTTCTTCTAGTACCTTATGCTTTTTCCTTCTTTTAGTATTTAAATTGTTGATCAATCTGGAATTTATTTTGCTGTAAAGGTCAGGTGGTGATCCAGACATTTTATTCAAGTGGCTAGCCAGTTTTTCAATCACTTGACTCTGAGTTCTTCCGAGAAAAGAACCATACTTTATTAATCCTCGTAACACAGCATCTAACACTGTGCCTGGTACATAATAGCACTTGCTGAATACATGTAGAATGAATGCTAAATGTTTCAACTTATTCTGTTGGTGAACAAAGCCTGCTTAAAAACAATTAATAGCTTAGGTGTGCCACATTTTGCTAAGTCTACTGCTAACTCAGTGGGAGTCTCTTCTCATCAGCTACTACCTGGTACCTATAACCTCTTATCCAACCTAGATGATTAAAAAGGCCAGGTAGATGTGACTACAGACTAATTAAATATTGCAGGCACATGGTAAAAGGAAACATAATAAAGCTCCATCTGGCCAAGAAGCCCCATAGTCCATAATTACTAGTGCCTGAAATTCTATCTTTAGGACTTTACATCCTTTATTAAAATGCAAATATCTTGTTGAGCTGAGTTTCTTTATTCGTTCACACCACAGTGAGAATTTTTGTTGTCTGATTCAATGCACGCAATGCGTGCGCGTGCACACACACACACACACACATACACAGACGTCTATGTAAACAAGTTTTGAGTGGCAGGGTAGAAAAGACATAAAGACCATCAGAGGGCACAAGAGAGATAACTGGGGAACAAGGAAGAAAAAGGAGTGCGTAGAGAAGAGCATTTAAAACTCATGTTTGAACAATGACACTTTAATGTACCAAGCTGCTTCATCGCAAAATACATCACCCCACTCACCTCTCTCTGAACCTTAGCAATCTAAACTCTTTGGACATATTTGTAGGAGACAACTTAGATTAGAGAAAATCATCTCAGTCAATTAAGGGCTGATTTGTTTGGAGTGTTTCTGAGAATTTTAGCTTGAAAGAGCATTTGGATATTGCCTTTTCTTTTAAAGACTCTCGTAGGTGATTCTTGTGCCCAACATGCTTTTCATCAACTGTTGACTTCAAACTTAACATCTGCCTGATTAAAAATGCTTTGGGGGAAGGAAATGATAAAATAAAAATGTCAAGATGAACCTCAACATCCCTCTAATTTGGGTTTTCAAATGTATATTGTTGAACTTCCTCCACTCCATTTTGCCTGGCTGAAAAGAAACCCAAATTTTAACAAGTAAACTTGTAAGCTGGCTCAGCACCCCCGCCTGCACTTTGAGGTTTGACGTCAATAAGCAATGGGGGTTGAGAAAGTCATTTTCCTGATTTATTAGAATTGTTCTCTTTGGACCCAGGTCATTCCTCACATGCCCTGGTCACATCAGTCTGAGCTTCTTCCATCACAAGCTGTTTTTCATTTCCTAGTTTGTATGAAAAATTGACCATAAAAGTCTGTACATGAGACACTTGTTTATTGCTAATCTATCCCTGGAGTTGAGTGGAATAAAATAACTAATGTACTCTGAAATTAAAGGACTGCCCTTATTAAAAGTGTAAATTTAATGGAAGGTGCAGAATTTGAGTTAATATTCATTCATGTATTAATTTGAATTACTATTGGAGTCTTCCCTACAGAAATTCTGAAGGCAGAGTTTATGAAAAGGCAAATGTAGAAAGTCCCCGGGTTATATACAAAATAGGTTCTATAAGTTTGTTCATAAATTGAATTTGTATATAAGTTGGAATAGGTACATTTATCTATTAATGGCAATAGTGTCCATTCATAAGTGTGAGTTATATGTCATTTGGATGTCTGTAACTTGGGGACTACCTGTAACAGAAAGGAAAGACTAGAAAGGGACTCTGAACCCTTTGGGAGGAGATATCACTAGCCATAAAAAGACCCCGAACAAGAACTAGGGTTAACATTAGAAAAAAATCTTCAGTTGAACCCCAGATTCATCTGAAATCTGGCCCTAGGACTGAGTACTCAGGAACTTCCAAATAGTTTATTGACCCTAAAAGATGATAATAATACTATTAGTAGGATACTGATAATATTAATGACAATTTACATTTATTGAGCACTTACTTTGTGCCAATCACTCTGTGCTTATTAACTCATTTAAGCCTAACATAACTTTAAGGAGGACTCTATCTTAATTTTACAGGGAAGGAAATTGAAGTTAAACAAGATTAGTAACTTACCCAATATCATACGACTAATAAGCAGAGGTCATTAAAAATGAGGTTTTCTCCTTTGTCTTCTCATTGATGAGTCATTTTTTCATTTCTAATTTCTCTCCACTAAATTGAGAGCCAAGGCTAGCCATGATGCTCTCTTTCAATCTATTATGCTACTTAACAACAGGCTTGAACTGTTGCTGAGTATGATCTCCAGGCCTTTGGTGCACAGAAATCTGGATTCTGGACATAATTCTGAGCAGAGTTTGACTTTCTGTATCTTGCTTTGCGTCCTGGGCCCGAATCCTTTAGCTCATTTGGGAGCCACTTCTGCACCATTTCTTGCCACCTCCTTCTTCGGTCAACTGGTACAGATCAAGTAACAGAAGGTAAGGATCTGTTTCTTACCTGTCAGGCACTTGCCTAGGTACTTTCACATTTTCTCTTCTTGTCCAACCTTTGAGGAGGACATTATAATTTCCATTTGACAGACAGGCAAGCTGTTGCTAAGACAGGCTTAGAATGCACCTAAGACAAGTGACAATTTGAACATGAGTCCTGTCGGACTCCAGAAGCTTGAGAGGGCCTGTGAGACACAACTAATTTATACCTCTCAGGAGTGTTTGTATGTTAAAAGGAGACTTTCATTTTTTTCCAAAGGACTGAATGACTAACTAATGTTGGAAACCTCTGGTAAAAAGGACAGGCAGACAAAGCATACGTTTTGGGATAAGAGGCCTCAGTCCCAGGGTTCTTTTCACATCAACTCATGCAGATGCTTGCTCATTAACCTCCCCCACAATCTCCACTAACATGTGTGAAGATAACACTGGCTCAGCTAGTCCTGCCTCTGGTCTGTTCTTTTTCCCGCTGGGATTACTCTGCAAAACATGACAGAAATACAAAGATCAGGCTATAGCTCAGCTTCCTTTTTCCTAGCTCAGTCAGCCCCCTATATAAAGGCAGAAAACTCAATATACATTAGAAAAGTTACATGGGGATAGGGTGGAGTTTGCCTACCCCCTTCAATTTGGGCAAAGATGTCTTGGAGAATAATTGAGCTCTGTAAGAACTTCTGTTGGTCCAATCCCAACTGGGACTCATATCACTCCTCTTCATTTAGTCACCAAGACCACCATAAAAATTAAGTTTTCTGCTTTGTCTTCTCAACATTGATGAGTCATTAAGTAAGTCTTTCATTTCTAATTTCAATAAATTAGAACAGAGATAAAGACACAGATTTGCGAAAGTAGAGAATTATATTTACCCAGTCACTTAATGAAAAATATGTCATTGAAGTTTTGCAGTACCTAAGCACTTAGAGCACTATAGATTAAATTTGTTAAGTTGTTTTGCCTTTAGGGTACCAAGCACCCACACTCAGTTTTATTAAATGAGAGCCCATCAGGAATATATGTTAATTTTACTGTGAATCTGAAAGTTTCAGCTGCAAATCACTTCTCCCTTTCTTTTTAATGAAGCCACAATGACACTGCAAAACACTCTCTCCCCATCTCCACCAAACTCCCTGACCACTACCACTTCCAATATGATGTAATTCCATAAATTTTTAAGATTTGAATGTTTTTATGAGTTTGAATTTTAAAACTATCTTTTTCTTTGTTCCTTTTATTTATTTCCAGATATTAGGAGTACATGTGTGTGGTTTAGATACTTTGTTTTCTGCACAAAATGAGTCAAGGTTATAAGTGTGCCCCTCCACCAGTGTGCACAATTACCCTGTAAGTGGAAATTTACCCATTCCTCCTATTCTTCCTCCCCCCTCCCCAGCTTGATTTTCATTGAAATTTACTTCCATATGTGCACTTAAGTGTTTATCAAGCAGTTACAACCTGGTATTGAGTGCATGTGTTTGCTTCTCCATTCCTGTGATATTTCACTTAGAAGAATGGTCTCAAATTTCCATCCAGGCTGCCACAAAAGATACTAGATTGCCATTTTCTCTTTATGGCTGAATAATACACCATAGTATGCATATACCACAGTTTACTAACCCATTCACATATTGGTGGGTACTTGGGCTGTTTCCACATCTTTGCAATTGGGAATTGTACCTCTATAAACATTTGAGTGTAGGTGTACTTTATATAAAATGGCTATTTTTCCTTTGGGCTTTTACTCATCACTGAAATTGATGGGACAAATGATAGCTCTACTTTAAGTTATTTGAGGTATCTCTGTACAGTTTTCCATAAAGGTTATACTAGTTTGCAGTCCCACCAACAATGTGTATGAGTTCCTTTCTTTCCACATCCATGCCAGCATCTGTTGTTTTGGGACTTTTTAATATAACCCATTCTCATTGGAGTTACATTTTCCTAATGCTTAGAGATATTGAACATTTTTCTTCATGAGTTTGTTGGCCATTAGCAAATCTTCATTTGAAAAGTTTCTGTTCATGTCTTTTGCCCAGTTTTTAATGGGGTTGTTTGGTTGTTTCCTGATGATTTGCTTGAGTTCTTTGTAGATTCTGCTTATGGGTCCTTTACCAGAAGTATAGCATGCAAATATTTTCTCCCATTCTGTGGGCTGTCTATTTGCTCTTTTGATTGTATCCTTGGCTGTGCAGAAGCTTTGTAATTTAATTTTAATTAAATTAATTAAATTAACATTTAATTTACTTTTAAGTCTCATTCATTTATTTTTGTTGTTGTGATTGCTTTTGGGGTCTTCATGAATCTTTCAGTAGGCCAATGTCGATATGAGTTTTTCTTCTAAGATTCTTATAGTTGGTCTCCTGCCTTGCCTTTTATCCATTGTGAGCTAACTATTACTCAAAGTGATTTACAGATTCAAAGCAATTTCCATTAAAATACAAACTCTGTATTTCACAGACCTATAAAAATAGTTCAATGCTTCGTATGGAACCAGAAAAGATCCTGAATAGCCAATGCAACCTTATGTGATAAGAACAAGACAGGAGGCATCACCTTACTAGACTTCAAGCTATACTATAAGGCTACAGTCACCAAAATAGCATGATACTGGCACAAAAAGAGAGATATAGACCTATGCATCAGAACAGAGAGCACAGAGATTTAATTATCCTCATATTCTCATCTAATATTTGACAAAGCAGATAAAAAACATACACCGGGAAAAAGATTTTCTGTTCAGTAAATGGTGCTGGGAAACTGATATCAACTTGTAAAAGAATGAAACAGGATCTGTACCTCTCACAACTCACAAAAATTAACTCTTTATCCCTTTTAAGTAGAAGCTCCAACCATAGGCCTCTTAAATCTGTGCTCTATGAGAGCAATCACCTTACAAAGTTGTCCAAGATTTTGGTACATTCTGCATTGTATCTGGATTAGATTCAGAGTTTAATATCAGAAAACTCTAAAACTGACTGCCAGTCATTTTTTTGAGCTCTATTAGAATCACTACCTTTGCACAAGGGCATTCCTCACAAACCATCATCTTATGGGTTGCTAAACTTTGTTCACAGCTTATATGAAGCACTTCCTAGAAAGTCGTTTCTGTATGGTAGGTGTTTCTTTAGTGAAGAGATAGAATGTATGACTATAGCCAGCCTATTACTATAGAACATGATTAAGGTAGGCTAGGCTCAGATGTCTGGTTTCTCCTCCAGCCCCAATCCTCATAAATGGAAGAAAATATGTATTTGAAATTAATATCTTCACAACGTAAATTAAAAATAAAAATATATTTGCATATTATAAATGCGGGATAATCCTTTTGAGTCACAAAGTAGAGAGAATAAGATTAATGGGGAAAAGCAAAACCTAAAACATAGGTAGTAGAAGATGGCTGAATAAGGTGGCTACGACTAGAGATGATCTTACAGCTCAGAGACAGGGTGAAATAAGTGGTATATGAAAGTTATGGAAAAATTATTAATTGTTAGGGTACCCATTTTAAGCAGCTGAGTGATTTTACCCCTTAATTCTCCTCTGCCTAATGGTAGCTGTTAGTGGGTTGCATCGATGGTTTCCCCAGGCTAAACCCTTATTTTGGATGCTTGAGCTGGAGAATCAAGGCAGGTACTCAAGGGATTAGACACACACAGGAGAAATAGGAATCCTCCATACCCAGAGGATGGGCTACTTCCACATTCGACTCAGAACTATGGTCTGTTTTTCTCAAAATATTGCTCAGTGTGCAAACTATGAGGAAAAAATGTCATCTAAAGACAAACAGAGGTTCTCAAAACTCAAAGTGAACACTAACAAAAAATATTCAAACATTTAGGGGAAACCAGCACCAAAAAATGGAGTCACCAATATCAATAATCAAGACTAATGCCCAAACAGAGGAAATAGGAGATAAAGAAGAGCAGAGAAAGTTGAAAGTGAAAGTGATCTAAAAACTAGTAATAGCATAAAATTTCCCAAAGTTGAGAAAAGACAAAAATCTTCAAATAAAAATCACATGCCATTTACTGGGAAAGATAACTTAATACATTTTTAGCCAGGGCGGCCCCTGTGGCTCAGTGAGCAGGGTGCCGGCCCCATATGCCGAGGGTGGCGGGTTCAAACCCAGCCCCGGCCAAACTGCAACAAAAAAATAGCCGGGCATTGTGGCGGGTGCCTGTAGTCCCAGCTACTCGGGAGGCTGAGCCAGGAGAATCGCCTAAGCCCAGGAGTTGGAGGTTGCTGTGAGCTGTGTGACGCCACGGCACTCTACCGAAGGCAATAAAGTGAAACTCTGTCTCTACAAAAAAAAAAAAAAAAAAACCTAAATAAATAAATAAATTTTTAGCCATATCTAAGATGTATCCTGATGAGATGAAATTCCAGAATTCCAAGGATAAAGAAAATGAAATAAGTGAGAGTTTCCAAAGCAACAAGCAAGCTACCTCCACAGGAAGAAGGACCAAGGCAATACTAGATTCCTGATCAGCAATACACAATGTTAAGAAATAATAGTGAATTGGCTTCAAATTTATGAGAAAAAATAATTTGGAAGTAAGAATATTATACTAAGAAAAAATAAAATTTAACTTGGAGGGGTGAGGGCTGTTGCAAATGGAAAACATTTTTTAGACATTCAAAGACAGATATTCCACCAATTCAAATGTATCTTTAAATGAACTACTGGCTGATGTCCTCTAGCAAAATGAAAAATGAATCCCAAGGGATGATGTAAAGTAAAAGAAACAATTATGACAAAAGGAACCAATAAAAATTATAACTAAATCTAAGTAATTATTACTATTAAAAATATGGAATTAAATACCAGATTATCTCAAAATGAAAATTATAGAGTTTTAAAGAAAAGATAAAAGGATGGTATAATATTGCCTTGGTTGCTGTCTTTTTAGGATGAAGATATAATTAACCATAAATTCTAGAAGTATATGGAAAATAAATGTTTGAGTAATTTTTAACAAATTCACTATTTTATTTTTGTTTTGTTTTGTTTTTGCAGTTTTTTGGCCAGGGCCAGGCTTGAACCCTCCACTCCTGGTATATGGGGCCAGTGCCCTACACCTTGAGCCACAGGCACTGCTCACAAATTCACTATTCTTTTAATGGCTGTCCGTGATGTTGTTGACCACTCCAACACCCAAGCACAGAGACATGGAAAATTAAGGAGAAGGAATAAGCAAGAAGAAATGAAGAGAAGGAAGTTCATAAGAAGAAAATACACATGAAGAATAACCAACAAAATTATTCTGGCAACATAAAAAACTAGAACAGATTGACCCTGCAGATCCCCCCGCAGGGATCTTGAGGCAGTTGCCAGAGAACATCCCACCTATAAAGAATTACGAAAATGAAAGAAAGGGATGTAGAGTAGGGATGGCAAAAATGTTGAAGGAAGAGAATTGAAGAAAAATGGAAAACCACTAAAAGAAAATCCAAAAATTGACCCAAGAAACAAATGAAAGACATTATGTAATTAGAAAGGATATATTAAAGCTTAAGGAATTGAAGAAATCATTTAGGAAACTTAAAGATGCAGTAGAATATACCAATAACAGATTAGACCATGGAGAAAAAAAGACTCTCAGAGCTGGAAGAGCATTCAAAGAGGTAGAAAAGAAGAGAGTAAAAGCAGAGTAATCTCTAAGAGGATTATAGGACTCCATGAAGTGTACAAACGTACAAATTATAGGTATCCCTGAAGGAGAAGAAGAGTGACCCAAAGATATGGAAGCCTTACTGGAAGATATCAGACCAGAAAATTTGCTAAGCATCATCAAAGATTCTGACACACTCCTTTTACATGGATACCAAAACATGGGTCATTTCAATATAAACAAAGTATCTCCTAGATACATTGCAATGAACCTGATCAAGGTCAAAATGAAAGAGAAAATTCTGCAAGCAGTCAGGAGTAAGCACCATTTGACCTACAGGGGCCAATCCTCCAAGGTGACAGCACACTTCTCAGTTTAAATGTTGCAAGTCAGAAAACATTAGGTTCTGACAATCAATGTACTCAAAGAAAGCAACTTCCAACCTAGGAAACTCTATCCTGACCAACTGAGCTTCATATTTGATGGAGAAATCAAATCTTTTACTGACAAGGAATCATGGAGGAAATTTGCCACTACGAGACCAACTCTATAGGAAATACTCAAAGCCATGCTACACATAGACCATCGTAATGGACCACCAGCAAAGCAAAGGCACTCAAATGAATCCTTTGACCAAAGCCTAGATTCCACAGTGACTTAACTGATAAAAGTAGGTTCACAAAACAAGACAAACAGAACTTCACCAAATATATCATTCTTTTTATCATTATTATTATTATTTATTTTTATTTTTTTATTAAATCATAGCTGTGTACATCAATATGATCATGGGGCACCATACACTTGGTTCATAGACCATTTGACACATTTTCATCACATTAGTTGACATAGCCCTCCTGGCATTTTCTTACTTACTTTGCTAAGACATTTACATTCCACATTTACCTGTGGTGCATCTTACAAGGGTATATATGAGGCTTGGTAAATGTGGAAATATATCATTCTTAATAAATGTGAATGGCTTGAATTCTCCACTGAAGAGACATAGGCTCACTGACTGGATAAAAAAAGCACAAGCCAACTATATATGTCTTCAAGAAACACATATAACCTCTAAGGACAAAATGACACTCAGAGTAAAGAGTTAGAAAACTGCATTTCAGGCAAATGAAAAAGAGAAGAAAGAGAAGGGGTTGCAATTTTATTTGCAGAGACAAGTGGATTTAAAGCAACAAAAGTGAAGAAAAACAAAGATGAACACTATATACTGGTCAAGGAAGCAATACAAGAGAAGATATATCAATTCTAAATATATATGAACCCTTATGATAAAAGGATTTTTTTCCTTCTGGGTAGATGCCCAGTAATGGGATTGCAGGATCAAACGGGAGGTCTAGCTTGAGTGCTTTAAGGTTTCTCCATACTTCCTTCCAGAAATGTTGTACTAGTTTGCAGTCCCACCAGCAGTGTAAAAGTGTTCCCTTCTCTCCACATCACGCCAGCATCTGCAGTTTTGAGATTTTGTGATGTGGGCCATTCTCACTGGGGTTAGATGGTATCTCAGGGTGGTTTTGATTTGCATTTCTCTGATAGGGATGATGAACATTTTTTCATATGTTTGTTAGCCATTCGTCTGTCTTCTTTAGAGAAGGTTCTATTCATGTCTCTTGCCCATTGATGTATGGGATTGTTGGCTTTTTTCCTGTGGATTAATTTGAGTTCTCTATAGATCCTAGTTATCAAGCTTTTGTCTGATTCAAAATATGCAAATATCCTTTTCCATTGTGTAGGGTGTCTATTTGCTTTGGTTGTTGTGTCCTTGGCCGTACAGAAGCTTTTCAGTTTAATGAAGTCCCATTTGTTTATTTTCGTTGTTGTTGCAATTGCCATGGCAGTCTTCTTCGTGAAGTCTTTCCCTAGGCCAATATCTTCCAGTGTTTTTCCTATGCTTTCTTTGATGATTTGTATTGTTTCATGCCTTAAATTTAAGTCCTTTATTCATCTTGAATCAATTTTTGTGAGTGGGGAAAGGTGTGGGTCCAGTTTCAGTCTTTTACATATGGATATCCAGTTCTCCCAACACCATTTATTGAATAGGGAGTCTTTTCCCCCTGCAGCTCAATTTACAATCACCAAAATGTGGAAACAGCCTAAATGCCCACCAACCCAGGAATGGATTAACAAGCTGTGGTATATGTATACCATGGAATACTATTCAGCTATTAAAAAAAAATGGAGACTTTACATCCTTCGTATTAACCTGGATGGAAGTGGAAGACATTATTCTTAGTAAAGCATCACAAGAATGGAGAAGCATGAATCCTATGTATTCAATTTTGATATGAGGACAATTAATGACAATTAAGGCCATGGGTGGGGTAGGAAAAGCAGAAAGAGGGAAGGAGGGAGATGGGTGGGGCCTTGGTGTGTGCCACACCTTCTGGGGGCAAGACATGATTGCAAGAGGGACTTTACCCAACAAATGCAATCAGTGTAACCTAGCTTATTGTACCCTCAATGAATCCCCAACAATAAAAAAAAAGAAAAAAATATATATGAACCCATGCAAATGCTTCCAGATATATACAAAAAACCCTAACCAGGCTGAATGATACAATATCCTATAACACCAGAATAGCATGGGACTTCCACACTCCGCTTATAGAACTGGACAGATCCTCTAAACAGAAACTAAACAAAGTAACACACAACCTTAGAATAATTAGGCTTAATAGACAGATACAGAACATACCATCTCAAAATCATTGAATGTATATTCTTCTTGCCAGCTCATGTATCATACTCCAAAACTGACCATATGTTAGAACACAAACCAAACCTCAATAACATTAAAAGAATAGAAATTATACCTTGTAACTTTTCAGACCATAAGGGAATAAAGTTAGAATTAAACTCCAACAAAAACCTTCATCCTCTCGCAAAGTAGGTGCATGGCCTACAGACATATGAAAAAATGCTCATCATCTTTAACCATTAGAGAAATGCAAATCAAAACTACTTTGAGATATCATCTAACTCCAGTAAGATTAGCCCATATCACAAAATCCCAAGACCAGAGATGTTGGCGTGGATGTGGGATTACACCTGAGGTGCATCTTACAAGGGTATATGTGAAACTTAGTAAATGTAGAATGTAAATGTCTTAACACAACAACTAAGAAAATGCCAGGTAGGCTACGTTAACCAGTGTGATGAAAATGTGTCAAACGGTCTATAAAACCAGTGTATGGTGCCCCACAATCGCATTAATGTACACAGCTATGATTTAATAATAAAAAAAGATATATTTCCAAAGCAAAAAAAAATAAAAAAAACAAAATCATGTAAACTAAACAACCTTATGCTGAAACACAGCTGGGTCAGGGAGGAGATAAAGAAGGAAATCTTTAGACTCCTTAAAAATAATGACAATGCAATCAAAAGGTATCAAAACCTATGGAATACTGCAAATGGACTCTTAGTAGGGAAATTTATCACATCAGATACCCATATCCAAAAACGCCAGAAAGAATGCCCATCAACAATCTAAGGAACCATCTTAAGGAACCTGAAAATGAAGAGCAATCCAATCCCAAACATAGGAAAAGAAAAGAAATAACCCAAATTATATCAGTAATAAACTAAATTGAAAACAAAACAATCATTCTGAAAATTAATGAAATAAAAGTTGAGTCTTTGAAAAGATAAACAAAATTAATAATCCTTTGAACAGATTAACTACAAACAGGAAAGTAAGATCACTAGTAACCTCAATCAGTAACAAACAGAAGAAATAACAACAGATCCCACAAACATACAAAAGATTATCTCTGATTACTACAAAAATAACTATGCCCAGAAATTTGACAATGTGAAGAAAATGGACCAATACCTGGAATCACATAACCTTCTTAATAAGTATCACAAGAATGGCAAAGCAAGTATTCAATGTACTGAATACTAATCTGAAACTAGTAGATGAACAAATACATGCCCACATGAAAGAAAACACAATAAAATTCAAGGGGGGAGTGGAAGGGGAGAGGGAAAGTGGGAGGAGGTTTGGTAAGCTTTCATCTTTTGGGCATAATGCAAGGGTATATGGTATACCTCCTGGTGAGAGGCACAACTACAACTTGGAATTTACCTAACCAAGGCAAACAATGTAACCTAATAATATGTACCCGCATATTATTCTGATATAAAAAATAAAATGCAACTATTCTATTAAAAAAAAAAATTAAGTGGGGTGACGCCTGTGGCTCAAAGGAGTAGGGCGCTGGCCTCATATGCTGGAGATAGTGGGGTTCAAACCCAGCCCCGGCCAAAAAGAACTGCAAAATAATAATAATAATAATTTTTTAAAAAAGAAATTAAGTGTAACCATTAGAATGTGAGATATAATGTAAAACTTCCAAAAATACTACTATAAAACAAATATTGAAATACAGAAATGCTACAAATACCATAAATTTGGGGGGGGATTTAACACGAATCATAGTAATAGAAAAGGTAAACAAGATAGTAAGATAATCACAAATATCAATAATCATATTAAGTCAGAATAGATTGAATTCCCTCATTTCACAATAGGTAATCTTAGCTGGGCTCACTGGCTTATGCTTGTAATCCCAGCATTCTGGGAGGCTGAGGCAGGTGGATTGCTTGAGCTCAGGAGTTCAAGACCAGCCTGAGCAAGAGTGAGATTCCCTTCGCTAAAAAATAGCCAGGCATTGTAGTGAGCACCTGTAGTCCCAGCTACTTGGGAGGGTGAGGCAAAAGAATCACTTGAGCCAAGCAAGAGTTTGAGGTCCCGGGCAGCACCTGTGGCTCAAGGGGTACGGCGCCAGTCCCATATGCCGGAGGTGGTGGGTTCAAACCCAGCCCCGGCCAAAAACCAAAAAAAAAAGAGTTTGAGGTCCCTGTGAACTATGATGCCATGGCACTCAACCCAGGGCAACAAAGTGAGACTCTGTCTCCAAAATAAAATAAAATAATAGGTTATTTAGATTGGACAAATAAATAATATCTAATCATATCCTGTCTAAAAAAGACACACTTTAAACAAAATGACCCATGAAAGTTGAAAATAAATGAATGAGAAAGATACAAGAAGAAAATAAAGTAGGTGTAGCAATATTAATATCAGGTAAAATAAAAGAAAGACAAAATTTAAAATGAACAAGAGGGATATTTGATATTGGCATAATCAACCAGGAGGATATAATAATCATAAAACTATTCATAAAAACACAACTTTGAAATAAATGAAATAAATATGGATAAGAAAACAAGAAGGAATTGGTAAACCACAACATTAATGAGAAACCTCATACTTCTCTCAGAAACCCCGCAACAGATCAAACTGAAACATAAATGAACACAGAGAGAATTTGGAGGACATAATTAATGAGTTTCATATGATAGCTGTGTACCTGAATGTATCCAACAAGCAAAGAATTGACACTCTATAAATGCATATGAGACATTCACAGAATTTGACTGTGTATAACTATATATAAAGCTACAAAGAAAATCTCAACAAATTTATAGAAGCAGAAAACATTAAGGCTGCATATGCCAAATACATATCAACACAATTAGAAATTAGCAACTATTGTTAACAAATTTTTTTGAAGAATGTCTACATATTTAGAAAAAATTCCCTCTCAATGTCTCCAGGTCAAAAAAAATTAAAATTAACAGAGAAAATTATTTAGAAATAGACAATAATTAAAGCACTGTATAGCAAAACTTATGAGCATGCCAAAATGTTAAGAAAAAACAATGAGGCTAACTCAGAGAAAGTGGAAAGAATATAAATATATACGCATAAATTAAAGAAACTTTGACAGGTACAAAATAAAACAAAACAAAAGGGGTAATGCTGGTCCATAACACCTAAAAAAAATTATTTTAAAAGGCAACTAAAATAATGAATAGTTTGAGGAAGTCTTATCAGGGAAAGCAGAAGTTATAAATAAACAATGCTTGAACAATAACTAAAATAACTAAATATCTGGAAGATACTTAATGTATTAAATGTAGTTATGTATAATTTTCTGACAATACAATTTTGAAAATCAATAATTAATGAATTATTTTCTAGGAAAATATGAATTGCTAAAATTGATTTGAGAAGAGGTAGAACACCTGAACTGACCAACAATCAGGAAAGTAGTCATAGTTTTACATCTAAAACAAGGCAGAGGGCCCCAAAGCTTAAATAGACAACTTGTATCACATCCTCAAGGAACAAATCATTGTTATTCTCTATGAAATATTCTTAAATATAGAGAAAGAGGGCAATATTCTCAACTCATTTACAGTCTAGCATAATTTCAATTCCAAAAAATTGGCCAAACAGCAGAAAAAAGAAAATGATGGGATCAATGTCACTTAAGACAGATACAGAATATTAACTAGAATATCAGCAATTCAACTCCAACAGTATATTAAAAGAAAAAATATACCATGAGTTACAGCCACTGAGGCTTTTCCCATGAAGTAAATGTGACTTAATACTAAGGGACTTATTAATGCAATTTACTACATTAATAGACTGAAAGATAAAAATTATACAATCAACTTTATAGATGCCCCAAATTATTTCACAAACCTAGCTGTTCTCAACATGAAACACGCCACTCCAGCAGTTCTTATTTTTGTATTAATGAAACATGACTGTTTTCATTCAGCGGATTGAGCTTGCAGTTGTAATGTATTATTTCCCAAGTGACGCTCTTCCTTGTTAATTGCACTTCACTGACTATTTCAATCTAGTACTTCTAGTTAATTAATCTTAGGAATTTTCACTCTTTTCATTTTTTTCTCCAATTTTCTACTTGTTTTTATTGTTTTTGGAGTTTGGTTTAATATCTTATAGTTTATTTGATTTGTTCACTAAAGCTTTATTAGCATTTCTTCCATCATTCCTCAGAGTTCTTATATACAATTCAAACCTGTTTCCATTCTTTAAAACTTTTAAATCTTTCATTAAATTAGTACTTACGTGCATATAATAAGAAAGGAGTAGACTCATACAAAAAAAACTCACTTCTTTTTTTGTATCAAAAATCAGTAAAGCTTTATTTGCCCCCATTCTTTTGCCATGATCAGAAAACTGGAGAAAGCAAATTTTTTGTGTGTTTATAAATAAATGGCCTCCTTACCCAGAGATCAAAACTTCAAACAAGGGCCTTATTGTTTTTTCCTAACATCTCTGATTGTCACTGTGGCATACTCATAGGTTTTTCTTTTATCTTTTTTTTTTTTTTTTTTTTTTTTTTTGTAGAGACAGGGTCTCACTTTATGGCCCTCGGTAGAGTGCCGTGGCCTCACACAGCTCACAGCAACCTCCAACTCCTGGGCTTAAGCGATTCTCTTGCCTCAGCCTCCCAAGTAGCTGGGACTACAGGCGCCCGCCACAACGCCCGGCTGACTCATAGGTTTTTCTATACAAGGGTCAGCTCAGAATATGAGTGCCCTTCTCTCACATACTCTGAGCTAACTCTTGTCATATTAGAAAAAGCTGTCATTCAGTCCACTGGCCAGGGACCCTATATATGGCCAATTCAAGATAAAGGCCAAAAGATCAGACCCATCTGTTTCCAGATTATAAAGTCAAACAAAAGCTACACCAAAGGTCAAGTGTCTGTATTTTACCGGACACAGGAACCAGGTGGTCACTCA
The DNA here is from genome assembly GCF_027406575.1 of Nycticebus coucang. NCBI lineage: Eukaryota > Metazoa > Chordata > Mammalia > Primates > Lorisidae > Nycticebus > Nycticebus coucang. Next base: position 158,625,431 of record NC_069804.1, on the reverse strand, counting down.
CAAAAAAAAAAAAAAAGATTCATTTCAGGCACAACTTTTTAATTATTATTTTGTTTTGTTTTGTTTTTAGATCAGTAAAAGAAACTGAGTCCTAGAAGCTGCAGTGATCTAGGCAGCACCAATTTGTGCATTCATATTTGGGGGGATTTGTTTAAATACATCTAATTGTCACACTCTCAGCTAACCTCATTTGCGTGAAATTCTACACCATACATACTAATTATAGGAAAGTTACACCCCATCCCGGGGCAATGGAGAGGACAACTACTCTAGAAGATAATTTTCACTGAAATCTAACCAAACTTTGTTAAGTGGATTGTGACAAAATCATAAATGGTATGAAAAATAACATTTTAACATTTTAACATTAACTTTAAGAAAATGGTTTGCTTATAGAAATTTTTGTAATTTTTAAAAAGTAATATATTCTACCCTCATATGGTCCTCAGAATTAAAGCATAATGAACAGAAAAGGAAAAGAATGCGATTGAGTGCTAAGACAGAACATCTTGCCAGAAGTAATTAATGAAGGTAGAGTATTTACTAAATACCAAGTACAGAATTTCATAGGGCCAACAAGATAACAGTCCATATTTTGCACTAACATAGGCAAAGTGGATTTTGCAATTACCAGTTTTGTTAAGTTAAATGCACCAAATATATCTCCTAAAATTGATACTATCAGGCACCACGTTAAGTTTTCCAAGCTGCAACTGTGCATAATTTTAAAATGGTTTACTTAAATTTATTCTGTTTTAAAACATTATGTGAGGAAGATGCTAAAACTGGTGTAATAGCTCAGAGATAGAATAAGTATTCCAGATTTGGGGAGGGATGAAAAGGGAGATATTCAGACTCCATCACCAGAATCCCTTCCCAACATGATCATCATGGATTAATGAAGTGCTTTGTGGATATAGTTAGTCAATGACACGAGCCTGATGGATCTTGCTTTCTGTGCCAAATCCCATTGAGTTATCTTGTTCCCTTGGCTGATGAAGAACCATTAGGCAAGGAGCTCTGGCATCATCCAGGATAATGTTCTCCAAGTGATTGACCAGCCTATCCGTTCTGGGGGCTGCAACAGCTTTGGGGCTGTCACAGACTTAGCAAACATTATAGGCTCTGTGCTTGCTTGTGTGCTGATTAAGAATCACTGAGAACTCTACCACATCTCCTGCCTGTAGCTCAATGCCATCCTGAACTTCTTTCACGTGGAAAAGGAGCTTCTTGCTATCTTACTTCATAATTATTGAAGCCAAACTGATCTTACGCATACTCTACTGTGGCCCTATGCAAGGATGTGTGGTTGTATGTCGCAGTCTATACATTTTGGCCCAGGACACAAATTTGGAACACAACACTCTCCCCTTTCTTCAGGCAATCTCCCTCTTTTGTCAGCCATCCCAAGTATGCCAAATGGATCATCTTTCATATTCCCCTCCACAATCTCAATCATTCCTTGCTACTCAGTCTGTGTTGGATCAACACTCCTTAGGCGATGAATGACTATGCCAGAGTAGGTGGTGGGATCAGCTTTCTCAATATTGCCAGTCACTGAGTGTGTTTTGTTCACTTTTTCTGCACTGACTTCTTTGCCTTTGCCGTTGGAAAGGCTGTACTCGACCATGTCCCCCAGTTCCAGGCTATTGACATCACCAGAGAGCTCACTGTAATAGAAAAAGATTTCCTTATCATGATTGGCTGTTTCAGTAAATCCAAAATTATCCTTCAGAGTTTCTAAATAACCCAAGAGCCTCTTGGAGTTGAAATTATGACCTAAAAGTTGTACACAAGGTGCAATCTGCTGTCCAGGCCTCAGTCACTAATACTAAATTCAAATTATCTCAACTAAATTATCTCTTATTTGAGAAGTAGGTTCGTCCACATCCTTGGCTTGAAAAGCTATAGTCAATTTCACCCCACAATCATCATAAGAAATAATGCCATTCTCAGTCTCCCTATCTTTGCCTGTATTTGGGCTAGTGGTTTAGGATTGGAAAAAAATGTGACTTCTTTTTCTACAGTACTCATAAAACGATCTGAATGGGAATAGAATGAAACTATGCCCTTGGGAAGTTTTTTAATTCTAATAGCATGATTTCTTGGAGCAAAAAGCATATCCAGAACTGCAGTAAACTCTATTTCATCTGCAACCTGGAGCTGGTTCCCATCCAGAATTTCACAGAAATGGAAGAACATATAAGTATCATGATCCACACACTTGATGAACCCAAAACCTTTCTCATGGTAGCAATCAAACCCATTTCTCTGGCTTCATTGGTGAAATGAAATGTATTTGATAGAACTTCTATATTGGTCGCTCCTTCCAATTTCTTGTGTTGATCTGTTGAAATAGCAAACCTAACATGGTCATCTTCCATCAGGGTTACCTTAGATTTTATATCTTTGCCTCCAAAGGGAAGTTCTTTAGGAATCATATAGTCAACCTTGATGGTTGACTGGGAAATGAGTCATTCTGGATTTTACTGGGTAGTTTTGAGATAATTTTGTTTACAAAAACTCACTTTTTAATAACAGCCTGTATCAATATCAATATAATTATAATCACTGAATTGTTAGAAATTCATTGGCTGGATTGACCCCAAAAAACTTTAGATTTAACTGAATTTTCAGGAACAAAGCTGAGTATTTTACATAGACCTAATTAACACCCATATTACGAATGAAAATTTTAGGTAGAGTTGTAAGAGAATAAAGTATTCTTAATTTTTGAAAGGTGTAAATATAGAGCAGGTATCACATTTAATGATGAAATGGAATAATTTCTATAAAAGTAGAAACAAAAATAGATGCCCACTATCTTTACTTTTATTCAACATTATACTGGTAGTCCAAACCAATTTAATGAAGCAAAAAACAATTAAGAAATGCAAGTATTAGGACAAATGGGACAAAAATGTAACTGTTTATCTTGAAAAGGCTAAATAAATTAATAAAAATTTACTAGAATTCTTTTTAATTTCTAGGGCCAAACACGGTGACTGGCACATTGTAAGCACTCAATTAATATTTGTTGAATGAATAAAATAACCAACTAATTACAAAATGTAACAGGAAAGATTTTTTATTCCCAAGAGGAATAAATAATGAAATAGGTAGGAAGAAATATAATAAAATGTATTCAAACCACATTCAAGGCCTATGTAAAGAAATTCTAAACTACTGGCGGTCTTAAAAGTAGAACTGAGTAAGTGAAGTGACTTATAATGTTCTTATAAATCACTCTTATAAAATGCTATTTTGTCCAAATTATTCTGTAAATTACATACATTGACAACCAAAAACCAGATAAAAATGTTTATAGAATTTAAAGATGAATCTAAGGTTCATCTGAAAAAGAAACTATGAAAATAGCTAAGACAATTTTGTAAAAGAAAACAACAAAAAACAAAGGACTTATGCTGTCAAGATACAATATGTTAGAGAGGGGGAGACAAGATGGCGGACTGAAGCCAGCTTTCAACAAAGGCTCCCGTCCAGAAGGAGAGTTAAGGGACAGGAATTTAGTAAGTATCCTGGTGGACTTGAGCCTCACCAAGAGAGAAGGCTGAAGAACGCACATCAACACCGCTGAGGCAAGTTGTGATCACAAGGACGCAAACAAAAGGTACAAAATCCACCACCAAGCGGACGGGAGTCCCCCTCCCCCATGAGACTGGCTCTAGAGCCCCATAATTGAACAAGCGGGCAGAAATTGAACAAGAGGGCAGAAATTAGAGCCCTTTAATTTCCACGGTCTCTCCACGGGAGAGACCTTCTAAAAACTGGACCTACCTCCCCTACTGGGGTGCCGTGGCGTTCTCCTGCCGGACATAGGGCTGAATAAAACTTTGGGAATCCTCTGCCGGCAACCCTGAATCCCCGGCGCTCCCCTCCCGCCCACTGAGGTCCGGAGGCCTGTCCCCCAGGACTTCGGATCCTTGGGTGATTTCTCAAGGGGAGTGGACAGTCCCCTTGAGTGCAACTGGTCAGCATTGACTCTGAGGCGCGCCGAGTGAGGAGAGGGCACCGGGCTGAGGGGGAGTCACGCCTCGCGGCACTTCCCTGCGGTGCAGTGCACCAACCCTCCCCGGGCATACGGGGCCCAACACTGAATCAGACTCTGGCCTCCCTGCTGAGAGCTGAGAACCCCTACTCTCACTCGGGGTCTGAGGGCCTATCCCCCAGGAGTTCGGATCCTTGGGTGATTTCTCAAGGGGAGTGGACAGTCCCTGAGTTGCGACTGGTCAGCATTGACTCTGAGGCGTGCAAGTGAGGAGAGGGCACCGGGCTGAGTCACGCCTCGCGGCACTTCCCTGCGGTGCAGTGCAGCAACCCTCCCCAGGCATACGGGGCCCAAGACTGAATCAGACTCTGGCCTCCCCACTGAGAGCTGAGAACCCCTACTCTCACTCAGGGTCTGAGGGCCTATCCCCCAGGAGTTCGGCTCCTTGGGTGATTTCTCGAGGGGAGTGCACAGTGCCTGAGCTGCGTCAGGTCAGCGCTGACTCTGGGATACGTGAGCGAGGAGAGGGCACTCTGCTGAGGGGAAATCAAGCCTTGGCGGCACTTCCCTGCGGTGCAGTGCAGGAGCCCTCCCCGGACCGTAGTATTGCGTGAAACTGAATGAAACTCTAGCTTCCCCCCGCCCACTCCCAATCGGGGTCTGGGGGCCCATCCCCCAAGAGTTCTGATTCTTGGGGGATCTCTTAAGGGGTGTGGACCCAGCACAAACTGTGGCCGCTCAGTGCTGACTCTGGGGCGCGGGACAGAGGAGAAAAGGGTCGCCTGAGTGCCCACACCAGAGCAGCAGTTCCCTGGAGGTAGATCAACAGCCGTTTTTTCTTTAACGGCAGAACGCTCACTTCTGGATATTCTGAGGCCACACCCCCTGTCTCCCTGGGCAACCAGAGGAGGCCACCGGCGACACTGGCTCACAAACCCGGGAAGCTTCCAGGGCGGGGCCGACCCAGAGAGGTGTTCAGACGCAATTCTCCAGCAGCAAAGACATTTGAACTCAAAACAGCCCGTCTCCTGTAGGCGACGACAAGAACAGAGACAGAACCTCACAAAGTTGTCTGTTCTGTTCTGTTCTGTTAGCAGCATGCATCAGGGACGGGGCTAAGCCTGAGTGAACACCTCCTTCCCATCACCTGCATCAAACACTCAAAGATGTCAGGCCCCATCTCCTCCTGCTAGATAGCGGCAGTCTGCGGGGGCCTGGCAGACTTCCTTGCGATTCAGGCAGGTGCAAACCCCTGGAGTGTCTGTTCACTGCAGGCAACTGGGTTAGCCATCTGCAGAGAGACCAGTGACTGGGTCCGACGGAGGGGCAAAGTGGGGAAGGAGACGTCAACCTTCCCAGACTGCTCTGTTTGCTGGGTGGCTCCTCCTGACTCCACGCTGCACTGCGGTGAGCCGTGTCAGAGGAGTCACCAGGCCCCTGTGATCCAGTTCCCAGAGACCTCTTGAACCCTTCCACCCGAGACAAGTGCCGATTGAGACAGTTGATTCGGACCTTTTGAACTGGGCTAATAGACTGAGGACTCTTCAGGCGGTGCCCTGGGTGTGCGATTGTAGGAAGGTTTGATTCTCCTTTTCCAACTGGGGCCAGAGGTGGGCAGGCGGGGTGACTTAATTGCTGATTTTTCCACACAGCTGAGACTTCAAGCCAGAGTAGAAGTTGCAATAGGATCGAACAGAAACCAGCTGAAAACAAGACAGAACCACTTTGCTCCACCACACCAGACAGGGCCCCAGTTTCTCAGGCCACAACACTGTACGGGCCCTCGATAAAACCCCAGGGGAAAAACCAAAGGGAGTAAACCATGGGGCGGAATCAGCGGAAAAACTCTGGTAACATGAATAACCAGAATAGATCAACCCCCCCAAGAAAAGATACGGCAGATGTGATTGAAGATCCCATTCATAAACAACTGGCTGAGATGTCAGAAGTCGAATTCAGAATTTGGTTTGCAGACAAGATTAATAAAATGGAATTAGGAATTCGAGGAGAAATTCAAAAATTGTCTCAAGAATTTAACGAATTTAAAGACAAAACCACCAAAGACTTAGACACACTGAAACAAGAACTTACAGCCCTCAAAGATATGAAAAATACAGTAGAATCCCTCAGTAACAGAATGGAGCAAGCAGAAGAAAGGATTTCTGACATGGAAATAAAGTCTTCGAATGCTCCCAATCTCTCAAAGAGGAAGAGAAATGGAGAGCAAAAACGGATCACTCACTCAGAGAGCTCTCAGATAATTCGAAAAAAAACAACATAAGGGTTATAGGAATTTCGGAGACTGATGAAGTAGCTGCCAAGGACACAGAGGCCCTTCTACATGAAATTATGAAAGAAAATTTTCCAGACATGCCTAGAGAATCTGAAATTCAGATAGCAGATAGCTTCAGAACCCCAGCACGATTCAATCCCAATAAGCCATCTCCCAGACATATCATAATTAGCTTCACTAAAGTTAACATGAAAGAGAAGATTCTCAAAGCAGCCCGGCGAAAGAAAACTATAACGTACAAAGGTAAGAATATTAGAATAACTGCAGATCTCTCTGCTGAAACTTTTCAAGCAAGAAGAGGCTGGTCATCAACTTTTAATCTCCGAAAGCAAAAAAACTTTCAACCCAGGATCTTTTATCCAGCTAAACTGAGTTTCATCTATGATGGAGAAATTAAATACTTCAATGACATTCATATGTTGAAAAAATTTGCCATAAGTAAACCAGCTCTTCAGGATGTTCTCAGACCTATCCTCCATAATGACCAACCCAATCCTATACCACAAAAGTAAACTCACTCAGAATCTTCGGATCAAACTCCAACTTCCACACTGGCGAAAGGATTAAAAATGTCCACTGGACCTTTGAAAAACTCGATACCCAAAATTCCACCAGACTTATCCTTACTCTCCATCAATGTGAATGGCTTAAACTGTCCTCTAAAGAGGCATAGGTTAGCTGACTGGATACAAAAACTCAAGCCAGATATTTGTTGCATACAAGAGTCACATCTCAACTTAAAAGACAAATACAGACTCAGGGTGAAAGGATGGTCATCCATATTTCAGGCAAATGGTAATCAGAAAAAAGCAGGTGTTGCAATTTTATTTGCAGATACAGTAGGCTTTAAACCATCAAAAGTAAAGGAAGGACAAGAATGGTCACTTCATATTTGTTAAGGGTAATACTCAATATGACGAGATCTCAATTATTAATATCTATGCACCCAACCAGAATGCACCTCAATTTATAAGAGAAACTCTAACAGACATGAGTAACTTGATTTCCTCCAGCTCCATAATCGTTGGAGATTTCAACACTCCCTTGGCAGTGTTGGATCGATCCTCCAGAAAGAAGCTGAGCAAAGAAATCTTAGATTTAAACCTAACCATCCAATATTTAGATTTAGCAGACATCTACAGAACATTTCATCCCAACAAAACTGAATACACATTCTTCTCATCAGCCCACGGAACTTACTCCAAAATTGATCACATTTTAGGTCACAAGTCTAACCTCAGTAAATTTAAGGGAATAGAAATTATTCCATGCATCTTCTCAGACCATCATGGAATAAAACTTGAATTGAGTAACAACAGGAATCTGCATACCCATACAAAAACATGGAAGTTAAATAACCTTATGCTGAATGATAGCTGGGTCAGAGATGAGATTAAGAAAGAAATCACCAATTTTTTGGAACAAAATGACAATGAAGACACAAACTATCAGAACCTCTGGGATACTGCAAAGGCAGTTCTAAGAGGGAAATTTATAGCACTGCAAGCCTTCCTCAAGAGAACGGAAAGAGAGGAAGTTAACAACTTAATGGGACATCTCACGCAACTGGAAAAGGAAGAACATTCCAACCCCAAACCCAGTAGAAGAAAAGAAATAACCAAAATTAGAGCAGAATTAAATGAAATTGAAAACAAAGGAATAATACAACAGATCAATAAATCAAAAAGCTGGTTTTTTGAAAAGGTCAATAAAATAGATAAACCTCTGGCCAACCTAATCAGGAAAAAAAGAGTAAAATCTCTAATATCATCAATCAGAAACAACAAAGACGAAATAACCACAGACTTATCAGAAATCCAAAAAATCCTTAATGAATATTACAAGAAACTTTATTCTCAGAAATATGAAAATCTGAAGGAAATAGACCAATACTTGGAAGCACGCCACCTTCCAAGACTTAACCAGAATCAAGTGGAAATGTTGAACAGACCCATATCAAGTTCAGAAATAGCATCAACTATACAAAACCTCCCTAAAAAGAAAAGCCCGGGACCAGATGGTTTCACGTCAGAATTCTACCAAACCTTTAAAGAGGAATTAGTACCTATATTACTCAACCTGTTCCAAAATGCAGAAAAAGAAGGAAGACTACCCAACACGTTCTATGAAGCAAACATCACCCTGATCCCCAAACCAGGAAAAGATCCAACAAGAAAAGAAAATTATAGACCAATATCACTAATGAATATAGATGCAAAAATATTCAACAAGATCCTAACAAACAGAATCCAACAACACATCAAACAAATTATACATCATGACCAAGTTGGTTTTATCCCAGGGTCTCAAGGCTGGTTCAATATACGTAAATCTATAAATGTAATTCAGCACATAAACAAATTAAAAAACAAAGACCATATGATTCTCTCAATTGATGCAGAAAAAGCTTTTGATAATATCCAGCATCCCTTCATGATCAGAACACTCAAGAAAATTGGTCTAGAAGGGACTTTTCTTAAACTGATAGAGGCTATCTACAGCAAACCCACAGCCAATATCATATTGAATGGAGTTAAATTGGAATCATTTCCACTCAGATCAGGAACCAGACAAGGCTGCCCATTGTCTCCATTGCTTTTCAACATTGTAATGGAAGTTTTAGCCACCGCAATTAGGGAAGAAAAGGCGATCAAGGGTATCCATATAGGGTCAGAAGAGATCAAACTCTCGCTCTTCGCAGATGATATGATTGTGTATCTGGAAAACACTAGGGACTCTACTACAAAACTCCTAGAAGTGATCAAGGAATACAGCAGCGTCTCAGGTTACAAAATCAACATTCATAAATCGGTAGCCTTTATATACACCAACAACAGTCAAATTGAAAAAGCAGTTAAGGACTCTATCCCATTCACAGTAGTGCCAAAGAAGATGAAATATTTGGGAATTTACCTAACAAAAGACGTGAAAGATCTCTATAAAGAGAACTATGAAACTCTAAGAAAAGAAATAGCTGAAAATGTTAACAAATGGAAAAACATACCATGCTCATGGCTAGGAAGAATCAACATTATCAAAATGTCCATACTACCCAAAGCAATATATAATTTCAACGCACTCCCTATTAAAGCTCCACTGTCATATTTTAAAGATCTTGAAAAAACATTACTTCGTTTTATATGGAATCAGAAAAAACCTCGAATAGCCAAGACATTACTCAGAAATAAAAACAAAACAGGAGGAATCACACTACCAGACCTCAGACTTTACTACAAATCGATAGTGATCAAAACAGCATGGTATTGGCACAAAAACAGAGAAGTAGATATCTGGAACAGAATAGAGAACCAAGAGATGAATCCAGCTACTTACCGCTATTTGATTTTTGACAAGCCAATTAAAAACTTTCAGTGGGGAAAAGATACCCTATTTAACAAATGGTGCTGGGTGAACTGGCTGGCAACCTGCAGAAGACTGAAATTGGACCCACACCTTTCACCATTAACTAAGATAGACTCTCATTGGATTAAAGATTTAAACTTAAGACATGAAACTATAAAAATACTAGAGGAGAATGCAGGGAAAACCCTTGAAGAAATTGGTCTGGGTGAGTATTTCATGAGGAGAACCCCCCGGGCAATTGAAGCAGCTTCAAAAATACACTACTGGGACTTGATCAAACTAAAAAGCTTCTGCACAGCTAAGAACACAATAAGCAGAGCAAGCAGACAGCCCTCAGAATGGGAGAAGATATTTGCAGGGTATAACTCTGACAAAGGTTTAATAACCAGAATCCACAGAGAACTCAAACGCATCAGCAAGAAAAAAACAAGGGATCCCATCGCAGGCTGGGCAAGGGATTTGAAGAGAAACTTCTCTGAAGAAGACAGGCGCAAGGCCTTCAGACATATGAAAAAATGCTCATCATCTTTAATCATCAGAGAAATGCAAATCAAAACTACTTTGAGATATCATCTAACTCCAATGAGACTAGCCTATATCACAAAATCTCAAGACCAGAGATGCTGGCGTGGATGCGGAGAAAAGGGAACACTTCTGCACTGCTGCTGGGAATGCAAATTAATACATTCCTTTTGGAAAGATATATGGAGAACACTCAGAGATCTAAAAATAGATCTGCCATTCAATCCTGTAATTCCTCTGCTGGGCATATACCCAGAAGACCAAAAATCACAACATAACAAAGATATTTGTACCAGAATGTTTATTGCAGCCCAATTCATAATAGCTAAGTCATGGAAAAAGCCCAAGTGTCCATCGATCCACGAATGGATTAATAAATTGTGGTATATGTATACCATGGAATACTATGCAGCCTTAAAGAAAGATGGAGACTTTACCTCTTTCATGTTTACATGGATGGAGCTGGAACATATTCTTCTTAGTAAAGTATCCCAAGAATGGAAGAAAAAATACCCAATGTACACAGCCCTACTATGAAACTAATTTGGGACTCTCACATGAAAGCTATAACCCAGCTACAACTTAACAATAGGGGGAAGTGGGAAGGGGGGGGGTGGGTAGAGGGAGGGGAATCGGTGGGATCACACCTGTGGTGCATATTATAGGGGTATTTGCGAAACTTGGTAAATGTAGAATGTAAATGTTTTGGCACAGTAACTGAGATAACGCCGGAAAGGCTATGTTAACCACTGTGATAAAAATGTGTCAAATGGTTTATGAAGTGAGTGTATGATGCCCCATAATCATATCATTGTATACAGTTATGATTTAATAAAAAAAATTAAAAAAAAAAAAAGATACAATATGTTAGAAACCTACAGTTATTCAGGTAGCATGATATTGATACAGATATACCTATACTCAAAGAGATTAATGAAATACAACATAACGTTGTAAACTAGAACCATGTAAATAAATAGAAATTCAGTACCTGATTAATAAAGAAGCATCACAAATCAGTGGGGAGAGAATAAACTCTTCAATAATAGTTGTTAGGACACTTGGTTATTAGGAAAAAGATGTGCATAGATATTTATGTGCATATATACATGTATATACATTGAATACATATATACATGAGGTCGGACAATTAAGTGTCAAACTCATCCTAGAAAAAGCACTACATACATCATTTTTGAATATCACTACAGTCACCTTCGAAGTGCTCCCCTTGGCTATCTGGTGACCATAGTGATATTCAGCAGTGAGGTATGGTATTTTCCTAGGATGAGTTCGTGATTTTAACTGTCAAGTCTTGCATATACACAAAGAAAGAGACGTGAAGGCAGAGTCAGAAAAAGTCAGAGATTCCTATTTCAGAGGGATTAAAGAATACTATAAAAATCAAAACGTTTACATTATTAGAAGAAAATATAGTAGAATAATTTAATAGAAGAGAAAGACTTTTAAAGCCAGACTCAGAACACAGAAATCATAAAGAAAAAGTGGATAAATTTGGTAGAATTAAAATTTTTTAGCTCCTGTGTGATATTCACCACAAGCTAAGAAATGAAATTATATTCTACAATAACATAATTACAATATAGATATGATTTTATAGTTATCAATGAATGTGTTATGTGCATATTAAAAGTATAATTTTCTGTATCAATGACCAAAATGCAAACAACCCATTAAAATATATGGGCAAGGCATATGAATGAACAACTTACCAACAGACAGGAAATGCAAATGGACAATAAACCGGAAAAACATGCTCAACGTTACAAGTAACTGGATTGGCAAATGGAAAAGTCTGACCACATCAAGTGTTATCAATTTGTAGTGAAACTGTCAGTAAATTGGCACTAGCAGTTTAGAGAGCAATTTGACAGTGCTTAATAAAACTGAAATATTAAAACCTACCAATTCCGCATCAAAGAATATACTTTAAAGAAATACTTTCATGTACCTATGTGGAGATGCTCAAGGTTGCCCACTGCAGAATTGTAATTATGATCATTTCTAAACAAATATTGATCAGTGGAAAAGTGGTCAAATCATGGTACTGTATATGCATATTATGTAGCAGTTAAAAAGAATGAGATAGATTTATGTGTACTGACATGAATATATCCCCAAGACATGCTTTTCAATGAAAAATCAACTTGCAAAAGAACACATACAGTTTGATTTCATTTATTTTAAAAATAATCCCACAATGCTATACATATCTACTTCTCTAGAGATACATAACAATGACCTAGAAGATTGCATTAAAAACATAACTTCTATCTTGGAAGAGAAATGAAATAGGGTGTTGAAGTGAGATTTTTGTATTATTTAACATTTTTCAATAAGAGAAGATTCACATATTACTCGTGAAATTTTAAAAATGCTTCTTAAAAAGAACACAAAAGGAATAGTGACAAGATGGGCAAGCAGGGACTCTACTGCAACTCCCACATTTTATAAGTGAGAAAACTGAGCTCAAGAGAAGCTGGGTGACTATCTCAAGGTCACACAGTTAATTAGTGGCAAAACTGGAATTAGAGTCCAAGCCCTTGGTCTCCCAGGCCAGGGAGCGCTGCATACATAGTCATTTCCATTATTACCTAGAATCCCACTTGTTTCCAGACAACAATAGAAGTCATTTTGTGATGTTACCAGGATTGTCATTTGGGGATTATTAGAACAGCACCTTCTTTGTAAATGTTTTATAGGCCAAAAAGAACCTTTTGGCCCCTGTAGGATGGAACACAACAAAACATCATTTTCTCCAACCACCTATTAACCTTAAGACAAATTACCTCGGTAATCACAATACTGGACATTTTCTCTGTTACATGCATAGGGAAAACAATTCACAGTAGACCTCATGTAATGCCTCGTGGTGCTGAATGATTACTTTTATTAAATATGTTTCTGTCAGAGCTTTAGTGTTTTATTTATCTCCAAAGGCCTCTGTATAATTCTGAAAATATTTTCATTTATACTTTCCAAAAACTTCTTTACCTCTTGAAACATGGTATTTAATAATAATTGAAATACTAGATAGCATATATTGGGTACATTCTTTAGATCAACATTTAGACCCTCCAGAACACAAACCCAGGCAACTGTTGCAGTAATTCTTTACTGCCCTGCAAGAATTCTTGCCTCTAGTCACACTGGACTGGCCTACATAATGTCTCTGTGGTACATCTTACCCATTCTTACCCCTAGGACATTGATCAAGCTTCTGTCTCTTTCCAGCTTGTAATGCTGTAACCTTATGTACCTTCTCCCAAACATAGTACAGTGCAGTCATTTTTAGAAAGCACAGGCTCTAGAACAGCAGTTTTCAACCTGTGTGTCACGACCCATAGGAACTGTAATGAAAGGGTCACGGCATTAGGAAGGTTGAGAACCACTGCTCTAGAAAGACTGAAGTTCAAATCCTTGTCTCTTATATTTTCTGGGTGATCTTAAGCAACTTATTTAAGATATTTGTGTTTCTGTTTCTTCATCTTTAAAATGACAATAACAAAGCCTACCTCATATGGAGTTTTGAGGATATGTACTCCTTTAGCATAGGGTCTGAAACATGGTAAACATTATTAACATTACTCATATTTCAGCCATCCTCCCCACAAGCCCTTTATCCTCAAATATGTGCAAGACCACATTTGGCTACATATATATATATGAGCTGAAATATGAGCTTGCCCACCCAGAGAACTCATGCATGGGAAGAGGCCAAGTGATTCTAGCCTAAACAACCAACCAATATCAGATCAGTTGTCCAAAAACTATCTATCTTCCCTGTCTTCTTACCTCAAAGATAATGGAGGTTCATCTTCGGTTCTTAATTCCACTCTGCATAGACTAGAACTGTTCAATGGCTGACTGCAAAAGTAAGAGACGAGCTGAACCACAGGTACTTTGTGAAATGGGAAAAAATTACAAATGTCATCTCAAGCAGCTGTGCCAGAGTTTGGACTTGTTAAGGAAGAAAAAGAGTCCACTCTACTCTAAAATATTTCCCCACAGGTCAAATTTACTGGTGCCTGAAGCTTTCCCATTAGAATCTTAAGTTTCCAAGACCTAGAATTTTGGGCCTGGTACATGAGTTTCTGAAAAATCAATTAATTGTGGGCATGGACATTTAAAAGGGATTTAAGTCACCAAATTGAGTGATTGATCTTCATTACAATCCAAATACATGACAAAGGGTGCAGCATTAAGTTTTTTTTTTTTCTTCCTTTCACACTACAGTATAAATTTTTATATCAGGACTATTCCAAGAAAAACAATCAGAGAAAATAAGCCTTCAAAGAAGGAGATTAGAGAGAAGAAAAGGTTACTGCTCTGCACATGGGCACCCATCCCTAAAGAGAAGGACACAGGAAGAGAGTTGCATAGAGGACATCACTGAAAGACCATGTTCTGATGCAAGGACATTGATTTACAAAGCAGGTTAATAAAAAAAAATACATTCCACTTACTTCTTCATGTACCAAGGCAATTGGAGCTCTCTAGTTTCATTGGATGCATTTGTATGGGACTGTTTCTGTTAGAGGGGACCACATTAGTCAGTTGTGGGCTAATATCCTAGAATATTTCCCAGAATTGTAATGGGAAAAAGCATTTGAGCATTATATTTCTTGAAAGACTCAAATGATGATTCATATGATGACCATGCTTCACCATCTCCCACCAAAACAACTCAATTTTTAAAATAAAATAAAATAGTGACTTTTAGTATTTGCTACCCATAGGAACCTGGAGAAGAAAAGTGAGGAGAGTGTAAGTTGTAGCCAGGATATGTTGATTCCTACAAAAATAAATTCTTACAATTTGCCTCATCCCTTTATCTGGTCAAAGTTTCCATGCTGTAAACCAGGCCATAGCTTTATCATTGTTCTTACCATAATTCACTGCCATTATCTACTGAAGTCTTTGAATCTTTCTGAAAAGTAAGGATTATAAGCTGTCTTTATCATCATTGAATCAAACTCTTTGCATAGTGTCTGGCACCCAGGAAATTCTCAACAAAATTGAACAAATGAATGAGTGACTGAATGCATGGGTAAGTGATTGAAAACATGAATGACAGAATGTAAATCAAGAAACCAGAGTGACTCCTGGCTCAGGTTATTCAAGGGCTATATTATTCTTTAGTCAGAGACTGAGAATAAATTATTTTCCACCACCCTGAATGAAGACAGATTAGAGGACCCTAAGTAAAACCCCTCTGCAAATCCCCTGGGGTTGTAACAATTAAACGAAATGAGTATTTCATGATCCCCTTCCCACTCTCCAGCAGCCTTCAGGAGCCATGAATAATATCTGCATGTGGTCCTGGAGTCCAGACAATTTCCTAATGGAATGGAAGAAGTATCAGATTTGGAGCACAAGAACTGGGATTCAAATCCTGATTCTGTGATTTACAAGCCCTAATCCCTTGGACAAGTCACATGAATCTTGTGAATCTCAATTTCATCATCTGCAGAATGGGAATAATTAAATGTCTACTGAGTTATCTTGGAGATTCAGTGGGTCATCATATGTGAAAATACATAGTAGGAATTTAGGAACTGTTCCACCCATCCCCAATCTCTATCCTCCAGTAGCACTTTTGGCCTAGATTAGGAATGCCTTAGGGCCTCTGAAATTTCAAGGGCAGATAAACAGATATTTCATCAAATCTCACATGTCAGATGTCAGCCAAGAACTAAGGAGGAGAGAGTGGATAGGAAACAGGCAGTGGAACCACAGAAAAGTAAAAATAGCTGGGGAAGGAAAGTAATAGGAGACCTCATAATACTTTACTTCTAAGAGGATGAAGAGGAAGGGGGAGAAAGGCTGGTAGAGCAGAGAATTTAGGAGTGTTCAGAAGACGCTGCAAAAGTCCTCAGAGTAGTGTTCTCTGTTTTGAATTGTACATTTAAGCCCTAGCAGCTTCCCTGAAATAGGACTTTAATCTCCTAAGAGGGAGTAAGCAGAAAGTTTTCAGCCACACCCCTTCACATAAGGAAGTCTGATATCTTGGTCTATCTCCCTCAGCTCAGCACTGCCATCCCAAAGACTACTGTAGTCTCATTATGGGCTAGAATGGTGGTTAGATGAGTTCAACGAAGACAGGGCATATTTCTAAGGAGAGAGGAAGGATCTGGAAATGCAGGATTCACTGGCACCCCCCCCCCACCACCACAGCCTCATACAGGCTTCCAGGAATGTCCACAGACATCGTGCTTCCTTTCAGCACTGCCTCCCTTCGCAGAAGGTTGTAGAGAGAGGAGTATCCAAACAGAGGAGTGATGCTACCACTTCAAGGGACTGGAACGGTATCTAAGATCTGTCCCCAGCACTCATACAACAGCTGTAGATGTGTCCCCACATCAACTTAATCCCTTAAATATTCCAATATGGCCCTAAACAACAAAGTCTGGTATCGCTTCCCTTTGAAAACCCGTATTCCTTCTCAAAGCTTCCCCTTCAGAGGCCTCCTTTGGGTCTGAGATAGCCAAACAGTTGCCATGGGAACCTGCCCCTCATTTGCCTCTAATCACCTGTTCTAGAGGGATAAAGCTTCAACTCCCATCTCTATCAGATGAGATCACATCAATCAGTTATATTAATTTCCTATAGTGTTTCTGAGAATTTCAACTGGAAATAGCTTTTATTTTTGCTAAAAGAAGCCAGTTGTTGATTCGTGGACTGCTGCATACCACCACCACTCCTGCCTGTCCCTGTGAAAACCTCTGCTTTTAATACACTTCAGCCCAGTTAGGTAGTGATTATAAAATTTCAGTCCTCCAAAGGTTTACTCTGTTAGATGTCAAAGTTGAAACTTTTATATTACTAATTTCCAGTGGCTTTTAAAAATGGAAGCTAGAAAAACAAACATTGTCAACTAGTTGTTACAGGTGGACTATTAGCACACAAAGGTTTCTGAGATCCCTACCTATGTAGAACTGGTCCCTGTGTGAAGTATCACACAGCATTGTGTGCAGGGAAAGGTACATGTTCCTGATATCTTGAATTTGGTGTGGAAGGAATATGGGAAACTTTCTTCCTCGCCACCTCCTTTTGTGCTTTCTCCAATTCCTAGAGCAGAAGTCTTTACAACAGTAAAATTGAGAAGACAGTTTTGTGCTGAGAGACTTGGGGTGACATGGAAATCGCAGCTTCCTGTCCCTGAGATGCCACTTAGTTCTCCAGTTCACCTTTCCCTGGCTCCATGATGGAATACCCATAGTACTTTATCTGTGCCCATCCACCCCTTCTGCTATCTCACCCCAGTCACAGGAGGGAAGAGTGCAAAGCACCCCAGGTGCTGGCCAGTGGCAGTTAAGAGGCCATTCTACGCCCCATACCCCCACTTTCCCCATCCAGATCATTGTGCCTAGCACAAAACCTCCTCTAGAAGCTTAACACATACAGACAATAAAGCAGGCACATTTGCATTTTCAATTCGAGGAGAAATTGGGTTAAGTGTTAAGGGGAACTTCAATGCCTGAATCGTGGACAAGGAGTAGGAATAAAGAACAGGGTCTTCAGGGACAGGCAAATAAGGGAACCAGGGCCCAGAGAGGGGGGTATAAAGAGAGGCACAGTTCACATTAAGTTGGCTCTTGTTTGTGACTTATTTGGGATTCAGACAAAGTTCAATTCCTCAGCACTAAAAGAGCTGTGCCCCCATCCCCATCTTGTAAAGACATAAGAAAGATGAAGGAGGGAGGCAGACCCACAAGAGCTATGGGATACTTTGTAGGAAAGAAATGTAGAGCTACCTGCAGTGCAGTGAATTTTATTAGTGAGCATTATCTCTCTTGCTTTCAGAAAACAACAAATGGCCTTAATAGCTTAAGGCATCGTTACCAAGAAAATACATACTGCAACCTCCTTATAACATTTTTCACTATAGTGCGAAACAAGGCAGGTCCATCATGGACCTTCAGTTACTGAAGTATCAAAAGCATCTTGTCATTAGGTGTTCCCAAGGCAAGAAGCCCGAGGAAAGTGTTATTGTGATGCCAAGGGGAATAAAGGCATCTAACAAAATGAGGTACTTTCTTGCCTTTGCAGCAATGACTCCTTCAACTGCTGGCAGGACATACACTGGCCCAGACCTCCTCATGGCCGATAGCAACAAATCTGAAGAACAAAGGTGAGCATAGCTTGAGTCAAGGACAATAGTCCTGTCACATTAAACCCAAGGAAACTTTGGTTTTCCATACCGAAACTTTGACAAGCCTACAAAGAAAATACCATATATCCATATGCTTATTTACTTCCTGCTTGCTTTCAAAAAGAATTTGAGGGAGTTTCCATTTGGTTATTCTTGGTAAAATTAGACTAAAATCTGTTACCAAAGAATAAAAGCAGTTCAAACAAAAAGAGATGGTGATAAAATATACTGAACTCCCGCCCCATGCTCCACCATACTTCTTGAATGCTCCAACAATCAAGCACACAATTTAGAACTGAGTTTCCTAGCAACCAAGGTGAAAATCAACACCATGTGATGGTTGTACTTGTCTTGTGATAATACCATTCATACTGGTCTTCATATGGATTTCTGCAAGATATGACCCATTTGCCTTATAGTCGATTAAAAGGGGCTGCAGGATTGGTCTAGGGAGTTAGTTGAATTTAGAAAGTAAAATATTTCCTGGACCCCATTATGGAGGGCTCAGTGAACTTCTGTGGAGTTACCAGATCAGATGATCTTTCTGGACATCCCCTGGGCAAGTAGGCCTCTACATTGCCTGAGTGCCACAATTTCCCAGAGCTTTTTTATCCTCCAAATCAGCGACACTTAAGGCGAAAACCTGTCTGAGTTCTTTTTCTCACATGTTCCTAGCTCTTCTTAACCCTAGTGGCCAGTCCCAGCTCCTAATATTATGCTAGAGAACCCTCTAGAATGTTCAGCTTGGGAATTCTCTGGATTCCCCCGTTTGATCAGAGTATGTAGGTGATCAGTACTTCCCTTCAGAAATCATGGCTTGTCCTGCTTCCTTA
Source organism: Nycticebus coucang (assembly GCF_027406575.1). NCBI lineage: Eukaryota > Metazoa > Chordata > Mammalia > Primates > Lorisidae > Nycticebus > Nycticebus coucang. The sequence goes on along the minus strand of NC_069804.1, from coordinate 158,606,235 downwards.
ATTTCAAGTGAACTCTGGGCATTCTCCTTGGATTTCCCATCACCTCTGATACTCCTCTCAGCAGATTCAAAGCTCATACAGCTGCATAATTTATGTCAAATCTTGGGCTGGGGTATGGAGGTGGGCCATCTTTTCATTGCTTTCATTGTGTGACAGAAGAAAGCAGACATGTTCACTGGGGAAACAAACTTTGTCCTGGCCCCGATCTTGGCGAAGAATTTGTCATGAGTTTTTTATATAAGGAAGAGCATTGAACAACATAATAAATGAGGTCCTGGAACAGGAACAAAATATAGGAAGCCAGCTGCTAACTCTACAAAAAACATCAGTTCACAACTCTGCATCTGGTACTCATAAATAAAAACCTTACTGAGCTTGTGATGGTGCTGCTAACACTCCAAGACCATGAAAATTTAGTTCAGGATCAGCATGCCCCCACCCTATTATCTCAATGTGTCTTCCCTTGGTTTTCAGAAACTGAGCTCCTCAAATTTTTATTCTCTGCCCAGAATAAAAATTTTAGTCCAGACCTGCCAAGGGTGATTAAAGCTGTTCCTTAAGGTAAGCATCTGGCTGAGAAATTTGTAGAAAGGGGTTTTTTGAAGTTTCCCATGTACTAGATAGCAATATTCAGTGCCAAGGAAGAGAGCGAGGCGAATGGTTATCAAGGAATGACCCTGTAATGCTTGCTCACTCCGCTTGGAAGCTGTCCCAAATTCCATATCTCCCTAAGACTGCCTGATAGAGAAGGCTTTTCTTTACTTTCTTTTATTGTTATTTTTATTTCTTTTCTTTTCTTTTCTTTTTTTCTTTCTTTCTTTTTTTTTTTTTTTTTGAGACAGAGTCTCACTATGTCACCCTCGGTAGAGTGCTATGGCATCGCAGCTCACAGCAACGTCCAACTCTTGGGTTCAAGCAATTCTCTTGCCTCAGCCTCCCGAGTAGCTGGAACTACAGATGCCCACCGCAACGCCCAGCTATTTTTAGAGATGGGGTCTTGCTCTTACTCAGGCTGATCTCAAACCTGTGAGCTCAGGGCAATCCACCCACCTCAGCCTCCCAGAGTGCTAGGATTACAGGGGTGAGCCACTGCACTCGGCCTGAGAAGGCTTTTCTCTGATTCCGTGAGGGCTTCTCCTAACAAAACCTTCTCCTCATTACCCAGGGCTTCAATTCATTGTAGCTCCCCTTCCCAATAAGCAGGAGGTGCCTTATGGGCAATGAGAGCAGTGAAAAAAATTGAATATAGTGGTGGGGCGAGAGAGAGAGTAGTGGTGAGCAAGAGAAGGGTTCTAGCCTCCTTTTGTCTCTGGAGCCAGAGTATCACCCTTTTCTTAACTTGTCTCTTCCAGAAACCACCCAAACAAGAGAGAAGAACATATAAGGCAATCATTTTGAAAAGGGGAAGGGAAGAAGCCTTCACCTCTAAGTGCTAACTTTCTTCTCCCTCTCTGCGTGGGCACTGTGCAAGTAGAGACCTCTCCCAAGAATAAACTGCTCCATACTTGGCTTTATTTCAGCAAAATGCAAGTTTACATTACCTCTCCTAACTTCAGCCATGCCTTCTACTCTAACTCCTGAGGCCCTGGTTTATCCACTCCAGAACTGAAAGACAACTAGTTCCTACTCTTAGAGTACAATTGTATGTCTTAAATGCTGTGGTGGTCTGAATAATTTTCCTAAAGATCTCAAGGTTCCAATCCCTGGAAACTACAGCTATTAACTCATATGTCAAAAGAGACATTGCAGATGTGATTACATTAATGCTTTTGAGATGGCGTGATTACCCTGGATTGTTTGCGTGAGCCATAAATGTAATTGCAGTGTCCTTATATGTAGTAAAAGGGATGCCAAGAGTAATTTGGCTGCAGAAGAAAAGGTGATATGACAGATGCAAGGAAGTACTTGAAGATGCTCTCCTGCTATCTTTGAAGATGAAGGAAAGGGCCTTGAGCCAAGGATCTCAAGGAATGCCATTCCAGAAGCTGGAAAAGGCAGATCTAGAGCCCCAGGAGGGAGAATAGTCCTGCTGACACCTGGACTTCCGCCCAGTAAAACTGATTTTAGACTTCTGGCCTCCAGAACTGTAAGAGGACAAATTCGTATTGCTTTGAACCACTAAATTTGTGTCAATTTGTTATAACAAATAAGCAGCAGTAGGAAACAAATAGAGGTGTCTTCTGTTCTGCCTGTGCCAGGAAATTAGCCCATTTTTCTCTCCCTCCCATGCCATGTAAGATACCCCTTAGGAAAGAAAAGGTTAGGGACCTACCTAAGAAAGTGGGAAAAGTGAGTGTTTGGCCAGAGATAAATTGCAGAGCACCTCAGGAGGACAGAAAGAGGTTACTGAAGATAGAGGAAGGAGTCTAAGGAAGTAAAGCACTTGAAAGAGGGGTCTATTCCTGGGTAAAGGCTGGGAGGGGGGTCACAGGCACATGGACCAAGGAAAGACTTCTCTACAGCTTTTACTTTCTTTCCAAAAAAATTGATGAACCATAACCCAGTCACTTTGCCTCCCAGAGTTTCTATTTCCTTCATCTGTATAGTGGGCATGATGATACTTCCTCCATATGACTGTTTGAGATAATTAAATTAAATTAAATAAGGGACAAGGCACAGGTAAGTGTGCTTGGCATGTAGAAAGCCCTTAATTAACTTTAATTAGTAGCCCTGGCCTCCCTGTCTCCTGAGATCTCCTTCAAAACACTGTTTCTTATTACTCCATTCCTTCTGTCTCGTCTCTCCTGCCTCGGATGCAGGTGAGGGCCTCTTCATCACCTACAAACAGATACGTGTAACTTGGCATATGGGTCTGGGCTTAGATTTGGGAACATTAGGAGTCATGAACCGAGAACAGATGTCCAGGGCCTAGAACTGGCTGACAGAAGAGGCTATCAGGCACAGTTACAGGTTACCATGACAACTATTTCTCATCTTCCACGCCTGAGACACCTGACTTGGGGGAGGGAAAGGGAGGGAAAGGAGGGAAGGAAGGGACAGAGAGAGCGATAGGGCTTGTGCTGCAAGGTTCTGGTTTGGGCGTAAGAGAAGACCTGGCAAAAGCCAGGGTCTCTACATCTACCTTGGGGGCCTCAAAACTTGTCTTGTCTCTTAGGGCTCGGTCCACCTGGGCTAAGATTTCTCTTCCCAGAATTGCTTTTATTAAAGACTAATGATTCAAGTTCAGTAGGGGTCTCTTTAAGGAGAAAATACTAGAGCGGGGTGGCAATTAGGGGTGTTCTGATACTGTCAGTGTGAGGAAGAAGTAGAGTCAGAGATACTTGCCACAAACCGTAAAACAGTCCCTGTGAAAAGGAGCCTAGGTGGATAGGGATAGTTCTTAATCTATGTCCCTGCACCGGATGGCTGAAGCCACTATGTCACCCCCAAATTGGACACTTCTTTGAGTATTTAACAATTCCTCTGCAGTGAAAAGGTATATTTTTGAGGAAATAGGTTTAAAGGTCTGTGCTTGCATGTGCGCATGCCTGCATACATGTGTATTTACGTGTGTGTTAAATATATGTGTTAAAAGGTTGCCTACCATAGGCAAGAGGGTTGACAAGGGAGATGAGGACTACTTCACCAGTATGCCTAGAGCCATCCTTGGCTCCCAGGCCCTTATAATAAAGTGAGTGGGTCACATATAGAACATGGGGAAGAGCAAAGCCATCGCCAGGATTCTTCCATTGGACCCTTTCTGTGTTTCCACCAACATCAGCCCACCAGGCCACTTTCAAACTTGTCAAAACCTGAGAAAGTATTCAAGGTACTCAATACTGATATGAAACCAATATACAAACAACTACATGCTCACAACGAAGGAAAAATACAAGTATAGTCTAGCATGGGGGAGAGGAGAGAAAGGAGGGGGGAGGAGGGAGAGTGATTGGCAGGATCTCACCTAATATGCACAATATGAGGATGCTCAGCACCTCCTCGGGTGAAGGGCTCAACTACAACTTGAATTTTGCCTTGGAAATGAAAACAGTATGACCTAAACATTTGTACCCTCATATAAATCTGAAAAACAAAACAAAACCTGAGAAAAACCTCCATTCTTTGATGAAAGAGAAAGCATGGATTCCAGAGTCAGACAAAACTAAGTTTATGTCTTAGCTCTCAGGAAAAATATACCTTCCCTAGGCTCTCAGTTTATTAATCTGTAAAATGACAGCAACAGAACCCATATTGCAAGATTGTGAGGATTAGCAATGCTACATGTAAACTACTGGCTGTGTAAACAGTATGCAGTAGCCTTTGGCGGCATTGTGGTTTGAAAGAAAAATGAAAAAGACATTATGACAAGAAAGCCCTGAGTTCAAGTGCAAGCCGTACCATTTATAACCTGAGTGGACTCAGGCAGGGCTTTTAACCTCTACGAGTCCATTATTTTTCTATATCTCGCTATGGAAATTCTTTTTTATGCTTTTTGGTGAATGGAACACAGTAATTTATCTTGGGTGTATAGATAGGTCACTATAAAAGTTTTGAGATAGACTGTTATTGTCCTTTATTTCACTTCCAAGAAACACAGTGGACAGTGTCCTTTCTGATTCACCATACAAGTTTCACCTTGCTTGGCTCATTGGCGTTGCTGGGAGGCCTTTATTTGTTCCTTGCAGATTTTATATTTCTTGACTTATGTGTATCTCAAGACCTTTGCAATGGCCCACCCATCTAGGAATGGATTTGCTAGATAATGGAGCACGCATATGTTTAACTTTAGTAGATACAGCTTTCCAAAGTTTTTCAAAGTGGTTGTACTAATTTACTTTCCTATCAACAACGTGTGAACCATCTAGTTGTTCCATGTCCTCACAAACTCTGGCATCATTTCTTCCTTATCTTAGCCATTCCATTGGATGGTGTCCTGTAATCCTTTTATAAAACTTTCTATGACATGATAATTTGTGTCTTTTAGTGACTGTTTCAAATCTTGTCTACTTATTCAATTGTTTATTTCAAAAAGTATTTGTTCAGGCTCACCACCTACTGCTCAGTGGTTAGGGCGCCGGCCACATACAATAGGGCTGGCAGGTTCAAACTCGGTTGGGGCCAACTAAAACAACAAGAACAACTGCAACAACAACAACAACAACAACAACAAAAATAGCCAGGGGTTGTGTCGGGCACCTGTATCTCAACTACTTGGGAGGCTGAGGCAAGAGAATCGCTTGAGCCCAAGAGTTTGAGGTTGCTGTGAGCTATGACACCATAGCACTCTACCAAGAGCAACAAAGTATAACTGTGTCTCAAAAAAAAAAAAAAAAGTATTTGTTCAGCATTTTCTGTATGCCCGATGCTGTGCAAGTTGCTGGGGCACATAATCCCTAAGTTTTCAGTTCCATGTCCGCTCACCTACCTTTTTACAGATAATTTGCTGGTAAACCAAGATCTGCCAGCACAGGGTGCACGAACTTTTTTCAAAATTCAGAATGCTTTTAGTCTACTACGCTCTCTCCATCGCCAAATATTTCTATATTTTCACTTGGCCTCTTTTCTCTCTTTTCATTTTCCAAGGAAAATATCCCCTCCAAATTTGTCAAAGTAAACATTCCACCTCGCCCTTGAACATGCTCCTCCTCACTTTCATCAGAAATTTATTCTGGCCACTGACTTCACCCCACCTCTTTAATCTCTACATCTGCACTAACAAGTGTTAGTTAACAAACATTTCCCTTCAGCTAACAAATGTGCTAAATTTACCCTTACCTTAAGATGACCCTTTTATCGTCCCAGCCACCCTTTAGGTATCTGTTTTGCTCCTTTAATTTCACCACAAAAATTCTCCTGAGAATTTTCTACACTGACTGTCTGTCATTTGTCGCCTCTGATCTCTCCCCTTCCTCATCCCCTGAAATCTGGCTCTCTCCTGGTACTGCTCCCTATAGATAACTGAAGATCTTCTACTCACCAAAATCAATAGTATTTTCACATTCTCCTGTCTCTCAGAGCCCTCTACTATATTCATAATGTCATTCACTCAACCTTCTAGAAAACCTTTTCTCATAATTTCCCATTTCTTCCTCTTTCCCCATGACTTCCTTTGCCTAGTCCCGTTACTAACTGCTTGCCACACCAGCTCAGGGGAGGCACCCCCCAATATTGTGCCCTTGGCTTTTATCTCTCCCCAATGCTGACCTCATTCATTTCCAGAGTTACAAGGATCACTTTTTAGGGATTTCTCTGTTTCAATCTTAAGATGAAAGTTCTTTTCAGGATAGCCATCCCCCTGCATTGTAACTGCCATCACCATTCTTCTAGTCACAAAGACTCAAAACTCAGTGTCTCTTGTTTAATTACTACCTCTCCCAGTCCCTCACTGCCACTTCCATCCCTCCACATCCAGTTACTCGTGAACTTCTTTTATTCCACCCTTTAATAGCATCTCTCATCTGTCTGTTCCCGACTTGGCTTTCTTTTAATTTAAGTTTAAGAAGGGTGTGCACACTCCCCTCCTCCTGGGCTACTGTGTTGCAATAGCCTCTTAACTGTCTCTAGTAGCTCCCTTCTCCCATCCATCCTCCGCACTGCTGACAAATTAATCTTCCTAAAGCACCACTTTGAATATCACTATACTACTTTAAAACTTCCCATGATTTCTCATTGTTTGCAAGATCCAGCCCCCCTTCCTTAGGCTGCTGGGCTATATGCTCCCCAGTGTGGCCACAGCTGCCCTTCCAGCCTCCTCTCCCATTGCTCTTTTCCACATGCTCTGTGTTCTCGCCACACTGCTTTCACTACTGTCCATGACCTGACCTGCAAGTGGTATGCCAGTTAATTGTATGCATGGGTTCTGCACTTGGAGAGGCTCAAATTAAAAACCTGGCTCCGCCACTTCATAGTCAAGGGACATTGAACAATTTATATGCCCTCCCTGACTTCAGTTTCTTCATCTACAAAATAGGTATAATAATGAAATATTATGAACCTCACAGGGTTATTGTCAATATTGAATGAGACAATGCATCTAGAGTGCTCAGCACAGTGCCTGGTACAGAGAAAACGGGGTTAAAAGGAGGTTGCTCTCATTAAAGTCATATTTTACACTACTTTTCTCTTTGCTTACTACACTCCTGCCTTGTCTTCTTCCAGTTGCCCCTACTAAAGTCCTTATTATCCTTCAAGGAATACCTCAAATGCTACCTCCTCAAGACTTCCTACCTGTCTTGGCACTTTTCATACCACTTTGGCATAAAGCCACCACCTTTTGTGCCAAACTCAAAGTTCCTCTGCACCCCAACCATGTTCTGGTCATATCTGTATCACCCTCACACCTATCACAGTATGCAGTCCAGAACAAGCACTCAATGAATGATTGTTGCCAACTGTAGCTGGAGAATACATGCTCAAAAGGTAAAAAGAAAATGTAGAGGGTTCCATAAGTATGGAATTCCTGAAGGTGCTAGTGAAAGGGAACACTGCTACACTGCTGGTGGGAATGCAAATTAATACATTCCTTTTGGAAAGATGTTTGGAGAACACTTAAAGATATAAAAATAGGTCTGCCATTCAATCCTATAATCCCTCTACTAGATATATACCCAGAAGACCAAAAATCACATAATAACAAAGATATTTGTATCAGAATGTTTATTGCAGCCCAATTCATAATTGCTAAGTCATGGAAGAAGCCCAAGTGCCCATCGATCCACGAATGGATTAATAAATTGTGGTATATGTACACCATGGAATATTATGCAGCCTTAAAGAAAGATGAAGACTTTACCTCTTTCATGTTTATATGGATGGAGCTGGAACATATTCTTCTTAGCAAAGTATCTCAAGAATGGAAGAAAAAGTATCCAAGGTACTCAGCCCTACTATGAAACTAATTTATAGCTTTCATATGAAAGCTATAACCCAATTATAGCCCAAGAATATGGGGAAAGGGGAAAGGGAGGGGGGGAAGGGAGAGGACAGGTGAAGGGAGGGTAATTTGTGGAACCACACCTACGGTGCATCTTATAAGGGTACATGTGAAACTTAGTAAATGTAAAATATAAATGTCTTAACACAATAACTAAGAAAATGCCAGGAAGGCTATATTAACCAGTGTGATGAAAATGTGTCAAACGGTCTATAAAACCAGTGTATGGTGCCCCATGATCACATTAATGTACACAGCTATGATTTAATAATAAAAAAATCTTTAAAAAAGAAAAGAAAATAAATATAGGTAAGCCACACAAAAAAAGTGTGAACTAGTGATATCAATAGTTTCCTTTTTTTCTTCTTTCTTCCCCTGTCTCCTACACCATCTAATTTTCTTTTCCATCACGTTCTGTGCTCAACTGCATGGTCCTTAGTCTTGCCAGGGTGCACCATGGTCATTATTCAATCTTGATGATGGCCCTTGAGGGGAAAGAGGTTCCTATGACAACCTCAGATCTTGTCCCTTTGTCCTTCCACTTAAGCTTTGATGAAAACCACCCTCCTATCTACTACAAATTCTTATAAGAGGGGATCATTAAAGTTATAATCCAATTCTCCTTCCGGAACTTGTGGTAAAAATACAGAGCAGGAAATTAGACTATTTTATGTAATGGCACTTACTAGCCTGCCCATGTACCAATCACAATTCTCTATCAATAACATTCTTCTTTTCATCTATTAAAGATTGCCCAGACCAAACTTTGCTTTTAGTCTACAACTGAACTTTGAGAACTAGTCATCCAATTTTCAAATTTTTTTCTTTGGGAACTTCGTCATCCATTTTCAAACTTCTTTCTGTACGCTTGATTTGTATCTTCCGTATTTTCTTTTTTTTTTTTTTTATTTTGGCCGGGGCTGGGTTTGAACCCACCACCTCTGGCATATGGGACCGGCACCCTACCCCTTGAGCCACAGGCACCGCCCTGTATCTTCTGTATTTTCAAAACTGGGTGAATACAGAGACAAATAAGACATTGTCAACCTTTTGCCCCCAGGAAATATATAAACTAATAAAGAAAGCTTCCATGAACTTGGAATTTTATGTGTATCTCACCTGACAAGAAATCTTGGTTCTCTTAGCTCCAGCATCCTAACCACAACATCACTCTGTCATTTCACATGCTTTTCTCTATAGCAAATGAAACTGATCATTTTTCCACTTTTCCATCAAAGAAACAAAAGAGGTGCAAGGAAAGGAAACAAATATGTATTGACCATCTATTTTACCAGGCACTTTGCATACCAGGCATTTTAAACTACACAACAACTCAATGAGGTAGGTATTGCCCCATTTTACAGTAGCTGAAGCCAACTGAATTTAAGCAATTTTCTCAAGGTCATAGAACTAGTAAGAGGCCAGGTTGGAATTTCACTGCTTTTTTATGACTTTAAAGCATATGCATTCTCTATATGCATAGAGCATACATTTGTCCACAAACACTCCTGTGTAAATCAATATCGGTACTCCAGAAGAGTGTCTTTTCCTTGGCCTTAACACAACAGATGTAGGCCTATTCTTATAGACTCTGGTATCAATGCCGGCCTCATTCTATGATCCCCCATCACCAGTGAAAGTCAGAATGTTTTCTACAAGTGCCTAGCTGCCTCCGAATTAAGCCTTCTGTGTTGGCAGCATCTCTGGGAACATGATTGTCTGTCTTCTGTACTGTATGATCACCCCTCAGATTGAATCTCCTAACTTTAATTCTGAGTCAAATAACTATATGAGAAAGGCCCTAACAATACATCTAGTAAACTCACCAAGGGCACATTTTAGGAAGAACGAAGCCAGCTTTTACTCCTAAGGCTTTACTAGAGAGTACTGGAATAAAGAAAGTGTGATCTTTGAATTTGTCTAACCAAAGAGATTTGGGGGGAGTGGTGGTAGATGCTTTCCTGATGCTATTTGAGACCCAGAGAAAACTAGGGTCCCACATTACCTGATTATAAGAATGGGAAATCAAGACCAGTTTAAATTACAGAAATAACTCACTTTAAGAAAATCATAAAAATTTAAGTTTATAAGAGAAAGAACCAGACAAGTAGTCAGATTACAAAATATTTCTTACCCTTCCAAAATTTTCTACAGGACTTCTTTTATTAGGAAACACCTCTGATGCATTTGAAATTTGAAGATTTTTCCAAAAGTTTAAAGATATCACTTTTCAAGGAGACACACTGATTTTATAATTCAAGATATATCCATAGCGAGATATTAATATTATTCATGTAGTAGACATCCAGTAAATATTTTCTGACTGAATAATAGGACAAGAATCTAAAATGCAGTTATTTTCCCCTTGAGTATATTCAACAACTGAATTGACAGCTTAGCAAAGTTGTCCTAGAGCTGGGGTACCTGCTTTAACTGAGTAGACGTAAGTCCATTGTAATAAGCAATATTAATTTATATTACATGTGCCCAGTTCCCTTAGCAGTTCTTTGAAACAATAATCTGCTCAATAAACTCTTTATAGCTAGTGAAGTAGTGAGGCTCTGTAGCTCCATATTCAAAGGATCCCAAATTCATAATAGATTCAAGAAATTTAACTACAAATCAATGCCTGAAAAGAAGGATTGATTTTTTTCAAAGGGGCCTCCTAGGAGTATTGAATTGGAGACAGGTGGGTAAAAGTTCGAAAACACTTTTTGTTAGCTATTGATTGATTACTGAACATACTCAAGAGAAAATAACTATATTTCTAGATTTTGGGTTTATTTTGTCAGTAACTATTGAGTACCTACTATGTGCAAAATTTCCTCCCAGAGGTCTATATTCACCTTTATATTAAGCGAGCTCCTGAAAAATTGATGTGCATTAAACTACAAATTAAAGAGAAAATATTATTTTGAAAGAAACTCCTAGGAGTACTTAATTAGAAGTAGAGAGAGAGGAAAGAGGTTTAGAGATAGTATGAAACTGGGATTAGTTAAGGCAGAATGTGTAGAGGAAGAGAGAGAAAACGCCAGTGCAGACAAATCTTTTCCAATGTCCCTAGTTGCTGAGGGTTTGTCTTGTTCATCATGGCAGAGAAGGTTGGTTTTCAGAATAGTAAGTGGCTCCTCTGAATCCCGAAACTTCAGAACCCCAGGTCTGGTGAGAAAATTGTTGGCCCAAGAAAGTCTGGATGTTCTTTGTATACCCAACCATTTTGTTTAACTTTCCCGGAGGAAGGTAATTACCCTTGGGAAACAGGCTTCAGGGAAATTGATTTTCATTAGAAAAACATATTGAGTAAACAGGCAAGACTTGACTCTCTTGCCTGTTAAGAAAGTTAAGGTAGGATATTAGGTCAGGCAGTTCAAATAGTAGGTAGATGGAGAATGCTCTGGAAGTTAGGTTTTCATTTTCTGTTCAAATGAATGAAGCATCCAGATCCTGAATTCATGGTGGCCATCCCTACTTAGAAGAAAGAAGATACTAAGAGATAAGAAAAATCTACCTAAATTTGTGTTAACAGTAACAAAAATAGAGCTTGTAGATTTTAGCTGGGAGGGGGGAAAAGCTATACCAATAAACACGTGCTAAGACCTACTGTGCATTCACTTCTTGTGCTAGAAGTGTGAAGGACATCAGAAGAGAACAATAGAAAAACTATGAGATTATGCCTACTTTTGAGGCACTTACCATTTTTTGAGAAAGATGACATATGAAACAACTTAAGAGAAATGGTATACACACATTACACATTTTAAAACAAGAATGAGATTTGAGCACTTAAAGAGTCCTGGATGCCTCACCAACCTTGTTTATGGATTATCTCATTCAGTCCTAAATAAAACACTATGAGGTATGTTGTAGTTTTATTATGATATTTTTTTTTCCTTTTTTTATTTTTATTAAATCATAGCTGTGTACATTAATATGATCATGGGGCACCATACAGTTGGTTCATAGATCGTTTGACACATTTTCATCACACTAGTTAACATAGCTTTCATAGCATTTTCTTAGTTATTTTGCTGAGACCTTTACATTCCACATTTACTAGGATTCACATATACCCTTGTAAGATGCACCGCAGGTGTAATCCCATTAATCCCCCTCCCTCCACCTACCTCCCCCCTCCCTCCCCTCCCTTTCCCCCTTCTCCCTATTCTTAGGTTGTAACTGGGTTATAGCTTTCATGTGAAGGTCCTACATTAGTTTCATAATAAGGGTGAGTACATTGGGTACTTTTTCTTCCATTCTTGAGACACTTTACTAAGAAGAATATCTTCTCTGAAGAAGACAGGCGCACGGCCTTCAGACATATGAAAAAATGCTCATCATCTTTAATCATCAGAGAAATGCAAATCAAAACTACTTTGAGATATCATCTAACTCCAGTGAGACTAGCCTATATCACAAAATCCCAAGACCAGAAATGTTGGCGTGGATGTGGAGAAAAGGGACCAGTTTTGCACTGCTGGTGGGAATGCAAATTAATACATTCCTTTTGGAAAGAGATATGGAGAACACTTAGAGATCTAAAACTAGATCTGCCATTCAATCCTGTAATCCCTCTACCGGGCATATACCCAGAAGACCAAAAATCACACCATAACAAAGATATTTGTACCAGAATGTTTATTATGATAATTAATCTTTTCTGCAGTCAAGAAAATGGAAGCACCAAGAGATTAAGGTCCTAGCCCAGAGTCACACAGACATATGAAAAAATGCTCATCATCTTTAATCATCAGAGAAATGCAAATCAATGTATGTAGTAAAGCCAGACTATGAACTCGGGTCTGTCTGACATGAAAGTCTGTGCTCTTAAACTACTACAATATACTACTTTCCCATGACATGATAAATCCTCTAGTACAGGCCAAAGGTACCATGTTTCTGTGACTATTGCAGCTTCCTAACAACTGTAAATTTTTCACCATTGGAAAAGACTAAGAGTCCAGGAGCAGGAAGCTTCAAAAGGAAAATTTGAGCAGTGACAGTTAGAGCCCTTGAACGCTACAGGATGGAAATTAGAGAGCAGCAAGTAGGAGAGGTCCTGAGGTTTTCTCCTTGTCAGAGTCAAACACCAGGATGAACAGTTAACGATGCGAGAAAATATAATAAATGTCCCACTATTCAAATGCCTAGCACCATGAGGATATGAGCAGATAAGTGTTAGGATGATGGATAAAGATGTTTCCATTTTCCTACATGTAAAGGAATAAAGCACGTATAGAAAGTCTAGAAAATGCTATTTCTTGATTCAGAGGACAAGATGAACAAAAGAAGCCAATTAGAAAACTAAAACTGCCTAAAAAATAAATTTATTGGAGCTAAGTATTTGGCATTGCAGAGAAATTCTATTTTCTAGAATTTCTATAGAATGAATGCTTCGTGAATTACATCAATTTCAGATTTTACTATAAAATAATAGTCAGCATTAGAATCTATATTTGTATGTTAGATGACAAACACAGGTATTCATACAGATTATTTAGCCCTCCCCCCCCAATTTTTTATATGAAATATCTTGAAAGTTGGGATGAAAAGTATGAGCTTGTTATATTTTGCACAACCTGCTTGGATAATTGTTGCCGTTCTTCCCGTTTAGACTAGGTATGTCATATAATGACACATCACATATCATTTGGCCCAAGATGTTTTCCGGCCTGTTTCATTGTCTGCCATGCTGACAAATGGAACAGAACAGAAAAAAAATAAAAAAGGATTTGGTGCAAAAGAATATATAGTTGAATTAGAAGTATCTGTCACTAGGTCTCAATAATTCATGTCTCCCAGTCTGTTCCTGGGTCTCAATAATGTTTGTCTGAGGCATTTCAGAAATACTGTCTCTAGGTCTCAATAATACCTGTGTCTGGGTCTCAAGATGCAAAAACACAAATAACAGAGTCGTTCCACCAGACACCTGGGGGTTTCTCTGCGTTAATGTGCACTTCCTATTAAAAGGAGCTGTTCTGCAAGTTGTTTTCTCAGGATAAAGAAACTTTACACCAGATTTTCCTGCTGCATGGCACAAACTTGAATTATTCAAGAAAAGTACTTCTTCTGGACTTGACCAAAAAGAAATCAACTTCCTCTTTTTTGGAAACAGCCAGTGTAGTACAGGCAAGGATTTCTCCTCTCTTCTCTGCTCTTTCAAAGACTATCACTGAGTAATTTTCCTGCTCACCGGCCTAGTTTCTCTCAGATATCACTTTCAGAAACAGGTTTATATGTATTTGGGCCATTGGTTGTCCTAAATAGTGAGGCTTGGGTTTTAGAGATGATTTTCCATATTTACCAATTACCCCTGATCTCTATTATTCAACAATTGCCTCTCTTATCAGCCATTTGCATTTTGGGGATAACAAAGATTCAAGAGCAGATTTGAATATTATGTGTTTGTGACATGTTTTGTCTTAACTGATAGAGGTGGAGGATAGGAAGAAAAAAAGAGCACAGAGACCTGATTGGTATCCCAGATCATCACTGACCTTTTGATCTAGCTCTATTCTTCTCCCTCCCAGCATCAAACTTTCAGCTGTTCTTCAGATTTCTCCTCACTTTTCCCTTTTCCAAAAGGTTTTACTGGATGGTCCCCAGACGAGGTAATGAGTTAGGGATTCTATAGCTCCTCTCTCACTTTCTATTTACACTGTTTAAATTTTATCATCTTACTTTTGTAAATATTAACATCTCAGAGTTGGTGGAGCGATGTGAATTTGGAGGGTTTTATTTTATATTGTCCACCAAACAGCTTTTCATGCTAATGAACACCTTTTGGTGATTATAATGACGTAAGATCATTCGTACTAAAGCAAATCTTGATTGAGGGAATACCAGGGGAAAGGGCTGGAGGGGATATGGTTAATTAGATTTTTCTGGGTAATCAGAGGTTAAGAACAAAACTGTCGTCCATTGTGTTTGTTTTAAAAAATTCCATTAGGATATCTGAGTCCACTGTCCCTACTTAGCAATTTGAGCATAATGATGTACTTGAAACACTTTTTACTGATTGAGGCTCGTTCAGAGCCTCGGGCCATCATTTTGAGCATTAATTCCGATTGGCTAGAACAGAAAACAAAGACAGAGAAGAGAAAAAGAGTAGGACTGAATGTATTCTAACCCCAAATTTCCCCTGAATATTGTTTTCTTGACTGAGTTGGTTTCATTGTCATCTATTTCATGCAAAAGCAAAATGAGACAAAACAGATTTTTTTAAAAGCCTCAGATAATCGAAAACCCTGAGTAGCTGCATTGCCATTAATGAAGGATTTTGTGAAGACTCATATTGAAGTGAGTCAACAGTCCCCATCAAATTGTGCACTCCTGTTCTTCATAGGCAAAGAGATGCCCCTTATATGCAGTTGCTAACCCTGGGCTTTGAGCAATTTCCATGAAGTGAATAAAGGTTACACTGACCTAGTCATTGTTTTCCCTGGTCCCTTTTGAGACCAAGAGAAAAATTGTGAGACGTGTTTTAAGAGCTTGCGCAGCCACAGCAAGAACTCCATCTCTGAGGACCAGAGCTCTGTCTGTCACCAGGTTACTGACTGTCATCTCAGAAATGGATCCTAACCCACTAGATACAATAAACAGGAAGACAAAAAGGGATGAAGGAAAGGAAAAGGAGGAAAATCCCACCCCCAAATAAATTACCCACTTGGTCTTCCCCTCTCAGGAAAAGACATGCCCATTTATGCACTTGCTTAAGCAAAAAGCCTGGGACTCATTCTTAATCCCTTGTTGTCCCTCGTGTTTTCTGCTGATGCAATGCTTCTGTAATCCATGTCATTTTTGTTTCATTGTAGTATGCATACACAAAACTACACAAAGCATAGTGTAGCAATGCTACTGTATGAAAAGCACTAAAATTGATCCCCTTTACTCTATTCCAGCTTGGTTTTTATCACCATCTCTGTCTGGACGACTGCACTTTAACATAACTTCCCTTTCAGAGAGATTTTGCTTGACCATCTCACAAAAACTCGGTCATTTCTCCATGCATATTTTTCTTCGCATCAAGACCCTATATTTCTCTGCCATAGCACTTATCACAATAGTAATTGTATAGTTATCTGTAAAGTCATCCATTTAATATCTACTTCTAGCACTAGAATATAAATTCTAGGAACATTGGAGACATGCTTTCTTCATTAATCCCTTGGTCCCCGTGCCTGCTTAGGTCAATAGATGAGTATGTGTCCAAAGATATGTGGTAAGTAAATAAAGGAATGAAGGAATAAATGAAGTTCTATGCTGAAGCCTTTCTTTTGTATCTATATTAATTTCTCTTCACTGGAAAAAAAGTGAGATGGATAGGGAGTTAGGGAAGCTGGTGTGCCTTTGAATTTGGAAGCACCAAGGAGCATGACTGTAAGCCAAAAGGGAAAATAAAGTTTATTCCATTACTAATTAATGAGACTTGGGATTGAATGATAAAAATCTAATAATGTTAATGTTGGTTCTGAATGCTGGCTGGCAGTCTCTAAAGACAAAGTGAAATGGCAAGAGGACACTGTAGTTTAATCCCTAATTAGGGGGCAGATGTCATCCCAAGGGACAACCCTAGTGCTGATTGATTTTCTTTAAACACTGTAATTATAACCAGTGCTACCTGAGGCAGATCAAATGTTCTGGATCCCCCCCGACTCTGGGTGGACCTTCCTTTACACAAGCCCAGTGTATTAACAATCCAGAATTGGTGCAAAGGGTAAATTATGAAGAAATTCTTTCACATCGCAGAAGCATTCTTAATAAGATTTCTTTCAATAGCCAGTTCCCTGAATGGATTTAAAATAGGATTTCATTGGCAAAAATATGACTTACACAAAACAAAAGAGTAAAGATAGCTTGGCCTTTTCCATGGCCACAGAACTAAGTCTTTAGCCTGGAATGCTGAGTGACTCAAGCCCCTAACACTGGCCTCACACTTGCCCCGAATTTAGGCTACAGCACAGACTAATTTCTAATCCTGTCACAGCCCAGGCACGAAGACTAGGCAGTCATTTCACAAATGTGGGCCTTTGGGCACCATGGGGGGCCTGCAAGGAAGGGGAAGCTGCACCCATGACTCACGGCTAATCCATCTTCGCTGCTGGAAAAAGCAAAATAACTCTGAATGCACATCCTACTGCTTGTGAGTCAGGAATGTCATTTTCATTTATGAAGGATGGAACATTATTTTTCTCTAACATTTCAAGTGAATAACTTTACATACATTTCCCCCCAATTTCCATAGGAATTTGATGCTTTGGAATCAGTCAGCCACATATCCCCAGAGCCTGGTAGAAACTCTTGTTTTTCTTACAGGTACTTTAAGATCAATAGTTTGGAATTCCCCTCCTCTCTCGAATTACATTCTTGATGAAACCCACCCCGATATAGGGCAGTCAGAATTCTAATGTTATTTTAGGATTTTGGATTCATTTCTATTGAGTCTTAAAAGCTGAGTTTCAGGAGTTCAGTAAATATAAAGTTTAGAGACACTTCCGCACCCATGTCACCATTAGGAGGTGTTTGCCTTCCTCCGTGAACCTCCTAAAAGTAGATTCATCACTGGTCATGTCAAGGGAAAAGGTGGAAAAGAACAGGGGAGATGCCCTCTCAGTACACTCTCCAGGGCACAGGTTCTGATTCCGCAGTGATTATTAAGTAAATATACCTAGTGGAACAAAAAAGAAAATGCATTCCAGGGGAGACAAGACAGAGCCTTAGAGGTAGGTGGTAGATGACATCTCTAGTGCTACTGCCTCCCTCCAGTAGTATGGCTCTTTTTTCCAACTGGCTGTATTTCTATGTTTTTCTCACATTTGATGCCTGAAGTTCACACATGTGGATAATTTGAGCATGATCAAAGAATTTCTCCTTCTAGGATTTAGGAGTCTCCATGGGTTACAGTTTTTCCTTTTTGGAATAATTCTGGAAACCTATGCAGAGACCTTGCTGGGGAACATTCTCATCTGTCATCATTTCCATTGACCATGGCTTCCAAATCCCCAGGTACTTCTTTGTTTGTAATTTCTCCTTCTTTTAGAGCTGGTCCACTACCTCTATTTCCAAGTTGAAGACGTCCTGTTTTGATTCCGTGACAGTGGAGAAAACCACTTTCCTCAAAGCCTGCTTTGTCACCACAGTGCCCCTTCTGCCCCTCCTATATCCACATTGTTGCTGCTGTCCTCGGTAGTAGGAAAGCTGGGTGCCTTTTCCACCTGCTCCTCACACCTCATTGTGGGTACTCTGTACTAGGGAACACTGGGAACATTGTATGCCCTTCTCATAGCAACCTGGGTGCTGTACTTAACAAGGTCTTTTTACCTTACACCATGGTCACCTCCATGATCCATCCCAATGTATCCATACTGGGACACAGTGATGTTAAAAAGGCAGTGAGAAGGCTTATGGACCAATGGGCCCTCACCATCCCTGGGAGTCCCTTTTCTTCCTCAGCCTGGGCTTCTCTGTAGGAGGCGAGGCTCTAGGCTGAGTGCTCGGGCATTCAGACCACTCCTGCTCCCTCCTTCCAGGGAAATGGCCAGTAGGACAGAAGACCTTCCTAAAGTCCTAAAGCTTAATTGCCCTTGCCATCTTCAGATTAATCCCAGCATGTTAAAATTAACTCTACCAAGACAAATATGACTCCATCAGACTACTCTACTATATGTAGGTGTTTTTTAAGGGGAAATTAGAAAGGCCCAAGCTAGCAGCAACAGCTTCACACCATGAAACTCCATCTCCATCATCTCCCCCAAACATATGCATGTGTGTTACAGAAATATTTGTTGGTACTGAGGTTTTTTGGTTGCATTATATGCTTGTGTACACACGCATACACAATGCGCACAAACATACCCCACACACACACACGCACAGTGACAGCACCCTACCCATTCAACCGTATCCTCCAGTCCTACCCAGTACAACCTCTTAGCCTCTGTCCAGTGGTGCCCTTCACTGTGCTTCTTCTCAGGGTCCATGTGCACTCCAACTGCTACATGTCACCTGCTGTTGTTTTGAAAATTATCTGCTTCTCCACTGATCAGAAGCATCTTGGAAATTCTAGAGCAGCTATTGTCTGTTCCACTCACCAAAACAGTTAATCAAGCCCCTCAGACTAGAATAAAATTCCTCTTAATTTTCCCTAGCATGGTGTTCTGCACAGGGCAGATGCAAAATAATTATTTTTTGATTGAATGAATCAATGATTAATCAAAGCAATGGATGAGTGGTGGATAAAGAGAGTGAAATAAGTCTCCTGTTTGTGTCTAGCCTGGCTTCTCCTCACCAGCCCCTTCCACCTTGCTCCTTTCCATGCCACCCTCTCCATTTCACCCTTCCTACAGTGGCCAGATGGATCTTTCCAGAGCCCAAACTTGACCCTGTCCTTCCCTGTTGATCACCCCCTGTGGTTCCCCAGTGTTCCTGGGGTAGCATCAGAGCTCCTCGGCATGGCCTCTGGCCACCCCACTATCTCACTTCTCCCACTTTGGGCTCCAGCTACACTAGTATTCCCCAATGCACCTGGAATCTGCTTAAAGAGGAGAACATATGTTCGCTGTACCTTCACCACAGTCTCTAGCTCCAGAGTGAGATGAATAAGTAGTTGCTCAAATAAGATATCTTCTATTAAATTATAATCAATGTTCACCTTCCTTTCCTCTTTAATTCTATTTGTTGGATTCTGACCTTAGAAGCTCTTTGGCTTGAAGAAAAAGTTCATCTTTATGGGCTGCCAATGATGTGTGTTTACTTCATTTCACCTGCTCAGCTATACAGAAACACCAGGAGTACAGACAGACATCCCCAAATCTTCCACTTACAACATGAGTCAAAGGATGCCAAGCAGTTTGGGAAACACTTTCCCAGCTGCTTCTCCCTACGCCCTCCCGGACCACCCACAGAGCTCCCTGTTGTATAGGTTCTAATTGTCTCTAATCTAGTTTTAACTTCTTATAATTACCTTCGATTATGAAATAGAACCTGCAGAACACACTCCTTGTGGTCGAGAGATGGATGCAGAGTAGAAGTATAATTATTCTTTAGCCTCTTAGGGGTTCTGCAGAGCCTTCTGTGCAAATGCACAGTGACAATGCCTCATCTGCTCCTTCCATACATACCTCTTTTTTATTTGCTTGAGTCCAGGTTTCTGAGATAGGTTGAGGGGTTTGTTTAGTGCACTGACCCCTGGGAAATTTAAAAAATATCTACCAGCCCAAGATCAACTAAACCTAGCAACCTTGAATGACTTCCCATTGCCCTTAGGATAAAGCCCAAATGCTCCATAAAAGTGACCAACATTACCTGTCGCAAGATCCAAGGACATGCAGTCCATCTAGAGCCCATTTGAGGCCTGCAAAGACATCAATACTTGCCTAAACCTGCAGTCTCATTTTTTGCCTCCTCTTTGCTCTCTGAACTCTTGCCTCCCCGGATTTCTTTCACTTCCTCAGAACTTTCACACCTGCTGTTCATTGTCTCCTTCTCCATTCTACTTTTCATCTGGCTAATCCTTGGGGCACCATCCAGTCCCTTTACGATATGCACTTAGAGCACCCTTCCTTTCATTACAATTTTCTCACATTCGAAATTACACAATTACCTGAATGAAAAAAAAAAGTGTATATATATTCTCTACGTGCACTATAAATTTCACAAAGGCAGGATTGCTGTCAGTTTTGTTTGAATCCTACATCCCCAACACCCAGCACTTAACACTGAATAATTGTTCAATAAACACTTGTTAATAAAAGAAGGGGAAAGAGCCATCTACAGTCATTTCATTTAAAACATTGATGAAGCATGTCGTTGCTCTCAGTCAAGATGTGGTTATTTAATCTTCTTGTGAGCCAATTAGTTTCACTTTGTTTCCAGAACCAAAGTGCACCTTGGTATCCCCTGCCAAACATCTCACAATTGTGTATAATTCCCCGGAGAGAACTGTAGGAGATTGTAGGGCTCAGCGCAACTCTTCCTAATGGTGAGAAACATGTCAAAGTGCATGTCCTCCTCACAGTGGTCACACAGCTTCCCTGCTGAACACAACAGGCAATACTTTTCCATTATTCTACTTTGGTTGATACACTTGCCTCTGCCATGTGAATAGATTTTTCTCTATTTAGTGAAACATTATGTTAACGATTGGACAGAGTAATTAATAGCAAATCAGATTAAATTTTCATGTCTCTATACAAGCCAAAGAGAAATTATCCCCATTAACCTGATCAGTACAAACTTCCACACTACATTAGAAGAGCTCCAGCTTCAATTTGTACTTTAACCCCCACTGTTTCGGCCAGATGGCTTCCTGGTACCTTAGCAGCTGCTCAGGAAAGAGGGAGAGGAAACCTGGGTTGGGTGAGTCTAGGACAAGAAGAGGCAAAGTGAGCTTCAGGTCTGGCCTAAAGAAGGTTGTCAATAGTACCTGTCTCAAAATCCTCAACTTCAGGCCTGTCCATATTACCATTTCTATACAAAGGGGCCAGGCTAGGAAGAGGGAAAGCAGCATGGCTCTCCAGGAAGTAGCACTAATCATTTTGGGGTGAAAGACTACTATTGCATTTCAGAATGGTATGTCTGGAAGTAGAACTCCCAAGAGAAGCCCAAAAAACTGAGTCCAAGACTTTAGGAAGAGGGGACTGCTAAGCAGTAGGCAGATAATAAGGAACCCAGCCAAATGAAATGGGGCTCAGAGTGGGGTTCAGAGGTTAACTGTACTTCAAACCAAAAATAGAGACAAATTGTATTCAGAGCAACCTGGCAAGATGTCCAAGATTTCTAAACTTTTACATTTTCTCTGTTTCTTCCCCTTCTCAAGATTTACAGCCTCCTCAAGTTTACCTACCATTCCCAACTTCATCTGTAGTACAAGATTATTGCTGGTATAAATATAAATGTAGACACAGAGTATGAGGTCTCAATATTCTTTTGGATGGTCAATACCAGAATTTAACAAAGCTGGTATCAAACTGTGTTTCACAATAGTACTAAAGTAATAGAAGGGGTTGTGTGACAAACCCATCAGAATTTATATATGTAAATGAGAGTTATCCCCTTCCCAGAAGTTCCCTGGGAAACTGTATACTTTTTCCATTGATGCTTTAAAAAATCACTGGAACATCTTTCTGAGTAATGTTTTTTAGATCCTTATATACGGTTTTTTGCATCTCCTCAGCTTAGGTTAACTTTCATCTTTTGAGGATGGAATTTCATTCTACAAATAGTCAAAAGTCTTTCTGAGCTTGGTATAATTAATAACGTTGGAAACTAAGTTGTACCTCTCAAATAATTTAGTTTCTGTTCTCAAATAATTCATATTCTTTAACTACTATTTTTACAGTTACACACTATTAAATGGTGTCCAGGCCCTCAGGCCAAATCAAGAATGGCCAAGATTTGAAGGTCTGACAAACCTTGCTCCATAATTCTATGGAGCCTATGGTCTAATAGGGGTCTAAGAATTATGGAGCAAGCTCAAATAGGTGAACAAAGTGTCATGGATATGTGGAAGTGGCAATGATAGAGTTCAATGCAAGAAACAGGCAGAGGAAACCCAGGAGTTCCAAGAGCAGATAGAAATAAAGCATTACAGTTAAGGTTATATAAATCAGAACTCTACTTTTAGTGGAGGGAGTGAAGTATCAAGTGGAGTGTCAAACAAGAGATTTGGTTTCTAAAAGAGAGTTGTGGGGAATTAGGTAGAATCTGCCCCAAGTAAAGCTGTGGGATTACAAATTCAGAATAAGCCCAAATTTCTTTTTTTTTTTTTATTAAATCATAGCCATGTACATTAATGTGATCATGGAGCACCATACACTGGTTATATTTCTTCTGTGTCAAACTGAGATTGTTCCAAGAGCCTAGGACAGAGAAGAACCAATAGGCATTATTGAGTGTCCTCAGGCACAATGAAAATTACAGAAATGATTTGTCACTCACAACACTGTTGTGGTGAAGAAGTCAATCACATAATTCCTCCAGTGTTCCAGAATATCTGTCATATTAGCCTGATTGATTATCTTTGAGAGGTGAATTCTACATGGACAATATGGTTATTAGCAAAATAGCACATTTCTGTTATACTCATCTGTAGTTGGATTCTGCACCCATTTGGGGGTCTCTGGCATGCTGAACTTTGCCCCTGAAGATTCTAGAACTTTTTTTTTCTTGGTCATACTAGAAAAAACATTTTGCAACCTCATTGCTATTCTGCTCAAGAACACCTTGTTTTGTCAAACTTCCCTTGAAAGTTCAAAACAAATGTCAAATCTTCTCTGTTTTCATTCATCACTCAAAATACATTGACATCTTTACGGAAACTTTGCTTGTGTTCAGGGTTTCTTCCAGAACAAGTCAGCTTCTTCATCCAAATTGGATTCTTCAGCTATCATTCTTGCAGTAGCAAGACATACAGAAATTTAATGAAGCATATCTTTGATCTTTTCAATATTTCAATTGGTCCAGTGGCCAACTAGATGACCAATTCATACATCGTATTGGATACCTTCCCTAAAGCTTTCAGCTTTCATGGGGGTCCCAACTTTTGTTCTTGATATTATCCATCCCCTTATAAGTATCTCATTAACACTTAACATGCTTCACCTGCAAATTCATTTCACCCATTATTTAATATTGCTTTGCTCTAAGCAATAGCTACCCATTTGTGAGGTGATATGAAAACAGCATGCATCACCAATGCAAGCTGGTGTAAGACCGATTGCTGATTTTGAAAGTTTTAGTCCTAAAAGTAAAAGCGCACTTCCAATTTGCCTTGGGTGCCAGTCCCAAACATGGGGTAACAACTTTCCTTTGGGCAGTATAAATGTAACCTTAAGTCGGATTATTTTAGAAATTATGATACTTATGTTGTTGTTCCTCTTTCATATATTTCATAATCATCATCTCGCCGGTCAGCTGAAGGTCATTGGGCTTAGAAAGTAAGTAAGTAGGTTTTGTGAGGGCCCCCCAGCCTGAGTATCAGCTTAGTTACTGAGATATACCTGTTACAGCACCATATTTGTCTTGTCCTATCTCTTAAGTAATTATAGTATATGATAGTGGCCAAGGTAGTGGGCTATGGAGTTAGAATTAGATTTAAAACTCAATTTGACTATTCACTAATGAGTTCAAGTGAATCACTTTCACTGAGTTGAAATTTCCTTATCTACATGAGAGAAATAATATCTGATAATATTAGATAATGATAAATTTATCATTATCTAATATTATCTCATAAATAATAAATTGATTAGAATAAATAAGTTCATGAGGATTAAATGAAATAATACATATATTTTAATATTTTAAAAGACTCAGCATGGTGCCTGGCACATACTGAACTATCTACTATTAATCAGTGGGAAGACTATCCTGACATAGTGAAAAGTCAAAGTTACAAAGTTATAAACACCTCCCTTAACATTGACTCTTCTTATTCAAAAACTTGCTTCACAGAATAATGTCAGAATTAATATTCCATTCCAGACATAAGCCAAGCAGAGGCTGTGGCTCACTCAAACTTGCAGGATGTATTTCTATTTCTTGGGACATGACTCTATACCAGTTATTCCTGAACTGAAGACACTACAAACCTTTAACTTCTTCCACTAAAAATGACTTGGCTCTCTCTTTTCTTCAGCTGCAACTGTTGCTAGTCAAGGACTGAGCGTTTCCATTAATCCTCTATGTACCCAGACTGACTTCATTCAAATGAACTTTCTTTTAAATTAATTGATTAATTGAGCCATTATTGTTTGCTGTATTTACTTCCAAATATAAACAATGCACTGTATTACCAAGCAGCTGGCTTAATGGCATCTATATTAATAAATTAATAAGTATAAACAACATTTCAAATGTAAATGAAACCTATATTACCCCTGTAATTTTCTTTAAGGTAATAGTTTACCAAACATATTCTGTCTTTTTGTAGCTGGTGAAATGGTAAACTCCAAAGGGTGATCTATAAATAAGGCAGTCCCATATTATGAGCTAGTGAAGTCCAAGTTAATGAAGTTTGCTTTATCTATATTAACCCTAACTTCAATGATATGTCATTTATCTAAAGGTCCCCTTCCTGGAAATCATAATTGTCTAGTATCATTCACAGAGCCAAAAATGAAAAATTAACCTTTAAAAATCCTAGGGAAGCCAACAGAGATGGTATAAAATCTATGCACCAAAACTCATGCACACTACTTACAGAAAACCCCCTAAGGCTCTCAATCCTACTTCTTACACAATTGTAATTCAACTTAGTTACTGAGCCTAGGGTAGAATAGAAAATGTCAAAGGACGACGGAGGCATAAACAATGTTATCAGCAAGCAAAGACTTTGGAAATAAGACAGAATAATCATATCAATGTACACAGCTATGATTTAATATAAAAAATAAAATAAAAAGAAATAAGACAGAATACTTCTTAAAAAAACAGACAGCCTTGGGCCTTTTAGTGGATGATTAAACAGTCTGATACACCTCAAGATAGTTCCTAAGGGCACTCCTACATCTCAGCCCAACTCAATGATTAGTGTCCATCAAGATGGCCTGGAATCAACGTGAAAAGGGCAAATTGCGTCAGGTTCACTCAGCATAAGAAGATCTATCCGTTTAAAACAATTGGCTACTGCAAGGGATACGTCTATTATTTGGGGCATGCACTCACAAACATCTCCCTTCTTGGCCCACACCAAACGGATCAGATGTTACAATATCTGCCAACCAAGGCATGTCACACTAGGTTCTGCCAGCCTGGCTCAGTGAACAAAAGTTTGTGATGAGCACATTGTTTTATATGTGTACAAAACAGATGCCAGTCAAATGTTTATGAAACTTTTTCTCTCCCCTCCCTGAGATGGAATACGTGTGAATGCCACTAGTCTAAATGGCGTCTGAGTTAATTTCTAACTTTGAGTTAACGAGATGGCTGGTTGTGTGTGTGTGTATATATGTGTGCAGGGGAGTATTGTCCAGGGATGAGCCCTGAAGCTCTGGATAATTTATTATAGTCTCTTTTTACACAAGAAGGGTGCTTGGGGAAGGCCATTTTGCTATAGCATCTTCCAGAAGAAATGTCTTCCAGTAAGAAAGTAAGGTATTGGCAAATAAGTTATTTTCCCAAGTTTCTAATGAAGTCAGGGAATTTCCTCTCAACTTGTTATCAATAATAAACATGACTTCTGAGGGGAGGGAGAAGTGTGAAATAATGACCTCCCCAGGAGCAGTTATGTACTTGCTTTTAATAACTCCCCCTGAGCCCATCTCCCAGTGAAGTTCTTTGTAGTTAAAAATGCCTTCTTTAACTACATCAGGTGTGACCAATTAAGAGCATCAACTCTGCAGTGAATGAGGTGCTAACTCTTTAATCCTGATAATTAGTGTGCAAAAGAAATAAGGAAAATGATGAAAGAAACAGGCTATTTCCTGTAAGAAAGGAGCTACTTACAAATGTAGCTACAAGGAGTATACAGGTAATGTCTACGTAACTATTATTTGGGACATGCACTTGGAAACATCTCCTTTGTGGTCAATGCCAAACAGATTCAGCAGGACAATATGCGTCAATCAAAGTATGTCATACTAGGTTCTTCTGGCTTGGCTCAATGAACATATAATATAAAGAGACATGTAGTAGAGAAGTACAGTCCAAAACACCTCAAGATAGCACCTAAGGACACCCTGTATCACAACCAACCCTTCGGTAATTAATATCCATAAAGGTGGCCTGGGATCATCCAGAAAAAGTTAAATTGTATCAGACTAACTTGGTATAAGAACACAGAAAGCTAACCACTTGAAACAATTATAGTGAAAAGGACTTGGCCACTTGAAGGATGTTTCTCTGATTTGGTTCATGCACAATTACAGAGCAGCTCCTTCCTTGTCAATTGCAAACAGATCAAGTGTGCCAGTAGTTGTCAATCAAACCTTATCACACTAGATTCTGCCACTGTGGATATAGATCTGTGTATCATTTTTTGTCTGTGGTGTACGTATGTGATTGCTCAAGTTAGGGTGTGCTTAGGAATGCAGAAATGGCAGACATGAAAGAATATACATTTTTAACTTAATATTCATTAAATCATAACTTTATACATTTATGTGGTACAATGTGATGATTTGATATACAGTGTGGAATGCTTGAATCAAACTAATTAACATAACCATGACATCACTTTCTTATTTTTGTGGTAAGACATTTTATAATATACACTTAGTTGTTTTAAAATGTACCCTTGCATTGTGTACATCAGATGAGATCCCACCAAATACCCTTCCTCCATTCACCCTTCTTCCTCCCCTCCCTTCTACCCACTCTAAGGCAAGCACATGGTTTCTGCTCAGCATCTTGCTATGACTATCATTCTTCCTGGTTTCCTATTCCAGTGCCCTGTTTTACCCTCTTCAGCACGGATTCCATGGGTCATGTTTGGCTCAGTTGGAGATTATCTGACCCTGCCCACCTGTTGAGCCCAGCAACCTCATTGCCCCATCCTGTAGCCTCAACTGCATCCCCTTGCCAAATCTACCACCTGTTCTTTGGTCCATTCTGGCCAGAGTGACCTCCTTCAAACTGACCTAATGACCCTGTTTAGGCTAAGTTAAGCACTAGTCCTGGCAGAACCAGGGACAGGAACAAGGTGACAAGGTTGGACTGCAGAGCTTTGCATGGTGTGAACCTGGCTCCCTTGGGGAAAATAGGAACCTAGATGAATGAGAGGCTGCCCAAAGTGGGGACTGCTCTTGGAGTGGAGGAGAAGTGCTCTCATAGAGCCCAGAAGCTTTGGTCCACAGGGACCAAAGAGAAAGTGAAATCAAGCAAGAAAGTGAAATGAGAGCCAAGTGTGGAGAGTACAGGGTCATTGGTGAAAGGAAGGAAGAGAAGAGAAAAGTCAAGGGAAAATATGGCATGTCCCAGAGTATCACTCCAAAGTGAACCAGGAAATCCCAACACTTTTCAAAAAACATCCAAACTGTGTCATTTATTGAGAGCCTGCTATAATGCCAAGCACTTGCCAGGCACTGGGCATATCTATCTCAGTAAACAGGACATCACCACTGCTCTCAAGGAGCTCACTGTGTATTCAAAGAAACCAAGAAGCAAGTTCACAATTCTGTGTAAGAAGTGCCATGACAGGTGTGAGAGAAAGCTTTATAGAAAAAAAAAAAGTTATCCAGGTAAATAATGGAGGGGGAATGAACATTTAACAGTCATCTTCTTGGCTTCAGGATAAAGTCTAAATTCCTTAGCTTGGAATAGAAGATCCTTCATGAGTTGGCTCCAGCTTCTCAGTTGTCACCACCATTGCCCACACACTATACATTCAGGCATAATGAATTATTTAATATTTGCTATAGTTTGGGCATGCATACTTTCTTTCACTTCCAAGCCACTGGAGATGATAATCCCTTCATAAAAAATGTCCTCCCCAGGTTACACCCATGAAATACTACTTACTTATCTTGATATAGCTCAGATAACACCTACTCTGGGAAGTCTTCTTTTAATCTGATCACCAACCCTGCAGATTGGTTTGGATGCCTTTTTTAACTTTGGTAACAAAGTACCATAGAGTGAGTAGCTTAAACAACAGAAATGTATTTTCTCACAGTTCTGGAGGCTGGATTGTCTGATATCAAGGCAGGGTTGGTTCCACTGAAGAAGAATCTGTTCCATGATTCTCTCCTAGCTTTTGGTGGCCAGTTGGCAGTCTTTGCTGTCTTTTGGTTTTTAGATGCATCTCCACAATCTCTACTTTCATGTTCAGAGGGCATTGTCCCTCTGTGAATGCCTGATGTCTGTGTCCAAATTTCCCCTTTCATAAGAACACCAGTTATATTGAATTAGGGCCCGCACTAATGATTCCATTTTAACTCAATCACCTCTGTAAAGACTCTACCTCCAGACACTAGGGGGACATGGGGCAAGTTGGCCAACTAGAGGCAGCTTTGGTCAGAAACTCTCATCTAGAAGGAGGAAAATTGGAGTGAAGCAAACTCAGAATAGTTGAAATTGGGGGGCAAATTGTGAGAAGAAATCAAGGTGCTCAGCAACCCCAGACCAACTACAAGGATGAAGACAAGAAAGAGGAAGGAAGATTAGAGAGGACAGTTATGGAGCAGACCAGACTGGAGGAGCCCAGAGAGTATAAGGGTAAGGGAGACTGGGCATATCTATCTCAGTAAACAGGACATCGCCACTGCCCTCAAGCAGCTCACTATGTATTCAAAGAAACCAAGAAGCAAGTTCTTGTTCACAACGAAATGGCAGAGGACTCTCAGAGCAGCAAACCACAGAAGCTCTCACCCCATGGGAGAGTGCCACAAGGTAAGAAAGACCCAGTTTTCCTGTGCCTAGGAATATCCTTCTCTGGGTCCTCCACCCATTAGCAGAATAGTGAGCAATTTTGGCTCCAGCTCCCTTGCAGTTTTGCAGCCGCAACTCATCCCGCATCTTTCTCTGATTGCCAGACAGACTGCCTCCTACAGAGGCCTATGTCCCAAAGCAAGAGAATCAGAGTACTAACCTGTCCCAACCAGTTTGAAGGGGCTGCCCCACTTCCAGGCACCAGAAAGGTGAAGGAGCTTTGAACCTTACCCAGCCCCCATAGCAACCAGGAAACAAGGGCTACAAAGGCCACTTGCTCTGTCACAGGCAACTGGCAGAACTCTTAGTCTGCCACTGGAGGAAAGGGAAACAGGCCCTGCTCAGCCCCCCAGAGTGTCTGGAAGGATCTCTGAGGGGAACTCTGCATTGTGTGGCCTGGCGAACTGAGTGAGACCTGCCCCCCACTGAGGAAGGAAATAATGACTCAACTACACCAATCTTGGCAAGGTGGGGTCTCTACAGAATCTCCTGCCTGCTAGGGGAGAAGTTCCCTACCCACTGGAGTGGGCACTGTCCAGCATCTGTGCCCAGTTGGCCCCTCCTGGTGGTGTGGCACCAACCTCTCCTCCTGACTTGGAGAGGGATGGTTCTAGCTTCCGTGACCATGCTCTAGGAAATTCCCGGGAAGCAGACCGTAAGCCATGGATCTCCACCCCCTCAACCACAGGGAAAAGTCGAAGTCAGGACTTTGGGGAAGACTATGGCTTTGTGAAGGTTTTTGCCCACAGGTGGGAAAGCCACATATTGCCCTTCCCCTATCAAATACGTGAAACCTCAGCCTTTTTTTTTTTTTTTTTTTTTTTTTGCGCAGTATTTGGCTGGGACTGGGTTTAAACCCACCACCTCTGGCATATGGGGCCAGCACCCTTCTCCTTTGAGCCACAGGTGCTGCCCACACCCAGCCATTTTGAATCTGTTGCAGCCCAGAAACTGGTGAAAATGCAGTTCTGTTAATTGTTAGAGGGTGAGGCTGACACTTAAGCTGGAACAGTTCGGCTGACTACTGGGGAGCCTCCCCTGGTCTGGGACTGTCACCTGGAGGTCCTGCTTCCAGCCTTATCTCCACCCAAACTGGAGATATCAAGTCCAGTTCTCAGAGACCCTCATACTCTGCAGCCCTGAGAGGGAGCTTTGGGAGGCTGTGTGTGGGAGGGGCCACAGATGTAAGCGGTAGCTCATTTGATCAGTCAGTGGCAAGCCCCTTATCCAAGGCCCCCTGGATCTTATTTTAGCTCCACAGTTTTAGTTTCTAAACAAGTCTTCTGAGCACTGCCTGAGGGATGCCAAGTAAATAATCTCCTAATGATAAACTAGAGATAAAGCTAACATTCCAGCTTAAAAATTACAATAAATATATAACTAAAATGAAAAGATACATAGGGAAGAATCAGCAGAAGAATCCTGGCAAAGTGAAAAATCAGGATCAACTTCCCCAAGAGATTCCAAGGGAGATAAAGCTGAAAATACCATTCATATAGAATTTGTTGAAATGACAGAAATAGAATCCAGAATATGGATGGCAAATAAGATGAATGGAATTGAGGAGAAAATAGAAAAAGAAATAACAATGAGTCCAAAAACATGACATTAAAGACAAAGTCACCAAGGATCTGGATATTATTAGGAAAGATAGAGAAAAGCTCAAGGAATTATAAAAATACAGCAGTGAGTCTCGGTAATAGAGTAGAACATAGAGAAGAAAGAATCTCAGAAATCAAAGTCAAGACTTTTGAACTAACCCAAGCACTCAAAGAAGAAAAAAGAAAGAGTAAAGGCAGCCCTATCACTGAGAGAGAGATAGAAATACATTAAAGGCACAAATCTGAGACATTATGATGGAAAATTCCTGAGCATTGAAAGAGACAGAGAAATTCAGATTCTACCCTGTTTCCCCCAAAATAAGACATCCTCTGAAAATAAGACCTACTTACAGGAAAGATAAGATGTCCCCTGAAAATAAGACCTAGTGCATCTTTGGGAGCAAACCTTAAAATAAGACACTGTCTTATTTTCGGGAAAACAGGGTAGATAGTTTCAGAACCTAAGCATGACTCAATTCAAACAAAGCATCTCCTAGACACATTGTAATTAACTTGGACAAAGTCAAAATGAAAGAGAAAATTCCGCAAGCAGCCAAGCCTAAACAACGCCTTAGCTACAAGGGGAAAAGTATCAGGTGACAGTGGACTTTTCACTGAAAGATCTGAAACTAGAAGAGGGTGGTCATCTGCCTTTAATCCTCTTAAACAAAATAATTGTTGGTCCAGGATTCTATATTCTGCCAAAATTAATTTTCATATTCAACAGAGAAATAAAATCTTTTGCTGACAGGTAAACATTGAAGAATTTTGCCACAAGACCAGCTTTGCAGAAAGTACTCAGAACTTTTCTTCATACTGACCACCATAGTGGACCACCACCCAAGTAAAGATGCCAAGAAACTAAAAAACAAAGCCTAGCTTCCACAACGGTGCAAGTGATAAAACTAAGCAACACATTTCCACAAAATAAGATGAATAAAACTCCACCACACTGGGTGGCGCCTGTGGCTCAGTGAGTAGAGCACTGGCCCCATATACCAAGAATGTAAGGTTCGAACCTGGCCCTGGCCAAACTGCAACAAAATATAGCCAGGCATTATGGCAGGTGCTACTCAGGAGGCTGAAGCAAGAGAATAGCCTAAGCCCAAGAGCTGGAGGTTGCTGTGAGCTGTGATGCCACAGCACCCTACCAAGGGTGACAAAGTGAGACTGTCTCTAAAAAAAAAAAAAAAAGAAAGAAAGAAGGAAAAAAGAAAAAAAAAACTCGACCATACCTATCAATTTTCTAAACAAATATGGATGGCTTGAATTCTCCACTGAAGAGGCACAAGCTGGCTGACTGGATAAAAAAAAAAAAAGCACACACCATCTATATGTTGTCTTCTGGAAACATATTTAATCTCTAAGGACAAAACAAGACTGAGAGTGAAGAGTTGAAAAACAATATTTCAAGCAAATGGAAAACAAAAGAAAGCAGAGGTTGCAGATACAATTGGATTTAAAGAAAGACCAAGATGACACTATATACAGGTCAAGGGACCGATACAACAAGAAGACATTTCAATCCTAAATATATATGCACCTAATTTAAATGCTTCCAGATATTTAAAACAAATCCTGACTGATATGAAAAATATGATATCCTACAACACCATAATAACTTGGGACTTCAACACTCCTCCACAGAATTAGACAGAGTCTTCAAAAAGAAACTAAACAAATAAGCAATGGATTTAAACATGACTTTAGAATAAATGGGCTTAACATTCCATCTGAATAAAATTGAGTACATGTTCTACTCATGAGTCCATTGATCATACTACAAAGTTGATCGCATCTTAGGGCACAAGTCAAATCTCACCAAATTTAAAAGAATAGAAATAATACCTTGTATCTTTTCTGAACACCATAGAGTAAAAGTAGAACTTAACCCCAACAAAAATCATCATCCCCACATAAATTCATGGAAACTAAACCTTATGGCAAATGACAGCTGAGTCAAAAAGGAGATAAAGAAGGAAATCATGGTATTTCTTGAACAAAATAATAATGAATTCACAAGCTATCAAAACCTGTGGGATGCTTCAAAGGCAGTCCTAAGAGGGAATTTTATCACATTAAATGCCCACATTCAAAAAACAAAATATCCATCAACAACCTAATGAAGTATCTCCCAAAGATGAAAAATGAAGAGCAATCTAGTCCCAAACTTAGTAGAAGAAAAGAAATAACCAAATTAAATCAGAATTAAATAAAATTGAGAACATAAAAACCATTCAGAAGATTAACAAAACAAAAAGTTGGTTCTTAGAAATGATAGAAATGATTGATAAAATTGATAAACTCTTGACCAGATTAACTAGAAATAGACAAGTTAAGACATCTAATAATCTCAATCAAAAACAAAGAAGGGAAAATAGTAAGAGATATCAGTGAGATACAAAAGATCATCACTGATTACTACAAAAAAACCTTATGCCCAAAAATTTGAAAATATGGAGGAAATGGACCAGTACCTGAAATCATACCACCTCCCAAAACTCAACCAGAAAGAATTTGAAATTTTGAACAGACCAATATCAAGCATCGAAATTAAATCAACAATACAAAATCTTCCAAAAAAGAAAAACCCTGGACCAGATGATTTCACACCAGAATTCTACCAAGCCTTCAAAGAGAACATATTGCAGAATATATTCCAAAACATAAAGAATGAAGGAATCCTCCAAACCCATTCTATGAAAAAAAATCACTCTAATATCAAAACTAGGAAAGGACCCCACAAAAAGGAAAACTATAGACCAATATCATCAATAAATATTGATGCAAAAATAAACAAAAAATTCCTAGCAAGGAGAATACGGATACACATTACAAAAATTATACATTGTGATGAGGCGGGCATCATCCCAGAGATGCAAGGTTAGTAAAACTTAGGTAAATCCATAAATGTAATTCACCACATAAATATAAGCAGAAACAAAGACCATATGACCTTCTCAATAGATAGAGAAAAATCATTTGACAGAATTTTCCTTTTCATACAAGAACACTTAAGAAAAATAGGCATAGATGGGACATTTTTAAAACTGATAGAGCCCATCTACAATAAACCAACAGCCAATATCATATTGAATGGCATAAAACTGAAAGCATTTTCACTCAGAACTGGAAAACCAAAACAAGCATGCCCATTGTCACCAGTGTTATTCAAGATAGTGCTAGAAGTTCTAGCCAATGCAATTAGGCAAGAGAAGGATATCAAGGGTGTTCAAATGGGGAAGAGGTCAAACTCTCACTCTGCTGATGGTATGATCATATGCATAGAAAACCTCAGGGAATCAACCACAAGGCTCCTGGAATTGATCAAGGAATACAGTAACATCTTGGGATACAAAATCAGTGTCTACAAATCAGTAATCTACACATATGCCAATAATAGTCAAGCTGAGAATAAAATCACAGACACAATACAATAGCTTCACAGTAGCTTCAAAGAAAATTAAAAACCTGGGAATATACCTAGCAAAGGACATAAAGGATCTTTGCAGAGGGAACTATGAAACCCTGAGAAAAGAAATAGCAGAGAATGTTATCAGATGGAAGAACACATCATATTTATGGCTGGGAAGAGCCAATATTATTAAAATGTCCCTACTACTGAAAGTGATCTATAGATGTTATGCAATCCCCATCAAAGTACCAACATCATACTTTGAGGAACCTGAAGAAGATAGCATTTCATTTCATATGGAATCAGAAAAGAAAAAAAATAGCCAATGCAATTCTAAGAATTAAAACAAATCTGGAGGCATCACATTAACAGACTTCAGGTTATGCTACAAGTCTACAGTGTTCAAAGCATGGTTCTGGTACAAAAATAGAGATATAGATCTATAGAATAGAATAGGTAACCTAGAAAGGAACCTGGCCATGTATCACAATCTGATCTTTAATAAACCAGACAAAACTATACACTGGAGAAAAGAATCCCTAGTCAATAAACGGTGCTGGGAGAACTGGTTAGCCACATGTAGAATACTGAAACTGGACTTGCACCTCTCACCACTTACAAAAATTGACTCTCACTGGATAAAAGACTTAAATTTAAGATGCAAAACAATAAGAATTCTCTAAGTATGAGGAAAAACTCTTAACAACGTAGGTTTGATAAAACATTTTATGAAGACCCCCGTTGGCAATTGCAGCAACAGAAAAATAAATGAGTGGGACATGATCAAACTAAAAAGCTTCTGCAGAGCTAAGGCTACAACAACTAAAGCACACAGATAACCTTTAGAATGGGAGAAGGTCTTTATGTGCTACAAACCTGACAAAGGACTGATAACTAGTATCTACACAGAACTCAAATCAACAAGAAAAGAACAATCTCATTTATAAGTGGGCAAGATATATGAACAGAACCTTCTAAGAAGATACACAAATGGCAAAAAAATAAAAAGAAAGAAAAAATGTTCATCATTCCTAATCGTCAGAGAAATTCAAATCAAAACTACCCTGAAATATCACCTAACCTCAGTGAGAATAGCCCACATCACAAAGTCCCACATCTGCAGATTCTGGTGTGGATGTGGAGAGAAGAGAACACTTTTACCCTGTGAGTGGGTTTGCAAAGTAATAGAACCTCTATGAAAAGAAGTATGGAGAATCCTCAAAGAGCTAAAAGTAGACCTTCCATTTGATCCTGCAATTCCATTACTAGGTATCTACCCAGAAGAAAAAACATCATTCTACCATAGGGTCATTTATGAACTAGAAATGTTCATCACAGCTCAATTCACAATCGCCAAGATATGGAATCAACCCAAGTGCCCATCAACTCATGAATAGATTAATAAACTCTGGTATATGTAAACCATGGAATACTATTCAGCCATAAAAAGATGAAGACTTTACATCTTTTGTATTTACCTGGATAAAGCTGAAAAACATTCTTCTTAGTAAAGTATCAGAAGAATGGAAAAGTAAGTATCCAATGTATGCAACACTAATAGATAAACAACTACACTCCCACATGACAGAAAAACAAAATTAAATCCAAGTGGATGGAAGAGAGAGGAGACAAAGGGAAGAGGGAGTAGGGAGGGGGATTGGTAAGCTCTCAGCTAACGGGCACAATGTAAGAGTATACAGCACATCTCCTGGGTGAAGGGCTCAAGTACAACTTGAACTTTGCCTAACAAATGCAAACAGTGAAACCTAATCACTTGTACCCTCGTATTAATCTGAAATTAAAATGTAATACATAATGAAAAAGACTCTATTGCAAATAAAATTGTGTTTTGAGACACTAAGAATTAGGACTGCAACATATCTTTATTTGGGGGATACAATTCAATCCATGATAATGCCTCTTCCCATTGTTCCACAGGACTCTGCACTTATGATACATAGCATTAATCAACCTAATTATAATAGTCTATTTGATTGCCTTTCTCATCAGACTGTGAGCTCCATGTGGGAGAAATCATGATTTACTCGTTGTTGTAGCCCGTGTACTTGGAACAAAACCAAGAACATAGTAGGTATTCAGTACATATTTATTACAGTCTGTCACTCCTTTGATCAGAGGCTACTCTCTTCGCGTCTGCTCTGGACCTTGGACTTTCCTGCCTTTGCAGGGAGTATATCCTGCTAGTCCACTGCATCTTTAACTTCTCCCTCTCTAAAGGATCCTTCTTCCTAATAGTATTCAAACATTAACTATCATTTTACACTGTAAAACAAGTATCTTCCTTTAATATGTTTATGTTCCAACTTTCACCAAGTCTATTTCTTGTCAGAACCAGTCTTCTCCAAAGAATGATCTACACATGGTGTCTTCTCTTCTTCACCATTTATTCATTCCTGTATCTCATTCCTATATGGTTTCTGCACTTAGCACTCTCAAAAGTGTATTGACTGAGGTCATCAATATCCTCCATGTTATCAGATACAATAGACTCTTCTCTGTTCTCAGTTTACTCCTCCCTCAACAGCCTACATCAGAATTTATCTGGCTCTTGATCTTAAAACATTCTATTCTCTCTACCCGCATGAATGTATGTACTCATGGTTGTTCTCCTACCCCTCCATCTCCTCCTCACTTGCTGGCTATTCCTCCTCTATATGATCTCTAAATAATGGGATTCCCAGGAGTGCATTCTGGGCTCTCTTCTTCCTCTAAACTCTTTTCTACATAACTTTATCCACTTTTTAGGTTTTAAATGCTTCCGATATTCTGATGGCTTCCAAGTTTGTATTTCTAGCCCAGGTATCTCTTCTGAGTTCCAGAGCACCATATTTAACTACTCATTTGAAATCTGCTGCCATATCAGAATACTCTTGTACAAAATTGACCTCATCATTTCTCCTCTTCCCCAAACCTGACCCTATTCCAGGGTCCTCCTATCTCAGTGAGTGGCATGGCACATATTCAATACACAAATCAATAATCAGAAATTTATTATGGATGCTTCCCTCTATAAACCGTCACTGAACTCTATCAATTCTATTTCTGAATATTTTGAGTTTAATTCATTTCTCTCCATCTCTGACACTACTCTCATAGGGTCTCTCTCATATTTAACATTGGAATAGTGTTGTAATTTATTTTGCAACATCTATTAGCCTTCTAATGTCAAAAGTTATTCTCCACATAGCAACCACAGTGATCTTAAAACACAAACACTGTTCAAAAATTCCCATCACACTATTGAAGAAATCAAGTGAAGCCCTGCATTATCTGGTTCCTGCCTACCTTTCAGCTCCATCTATGATGCTCTCTCTACTGATCACTACATTCATATATTGAACCCTTTTTTGGGTTCCCAAACACTCCAAGGTCTTTACCACTGCAGACCTTGTTGCTAGCTAGTCCCTCTACTGAAATCCTCCACTACCCCACTCCACATTATAATCTATCTTTCCTTGTATTATTCCTGTTTATCTTTCAAATGTCCTATCTCTGATATTACCAGCCTAATCGAAGTTAGGTATCCTTGTTATATGGACTCCTAGCAGCCTGTACTTTTCCTTCACAACATTTATCACAGTATTAAATTATGGAGGGATTTTCAGGATATAGGCGGCACTTGTAGTAAAGGAAATAATAGTTAAGTAAGAGAGAAAGACGTGTAACCATTGAGCCATTTACTCAAAGAATATTTACTGAGTGGCTGCTATATCCCAAGCAATCTTCTAGGCACTGAAAACACCTAGGATCTCTGCATGATCTGTTAAATCTAGGTCTACAATGACTCCAGTGGAAACACAGGAGAACATAACATGGTTCAATGTATTGGAAAGGAGAAAATAATCAAGCAAGGTTTCCTGGAGAGGATGATGGAACTGAGTATTAAAAGTTGAAGGGACATTATCCAGGTGAAATATAAATATGGGCAAGATTTTCTAGATAAAGGGCATGCCTAAAGATGCACAGGTGTGACATGGAAAACAGTGAGATCGAGCCTGGTGGGGGGATGAGATTGGAGAAGGGGCCAGTTGCTGGGTCATGGAAGGCCTTGAATCCCATGCTGGATTTTATCCTGTCAAAATGGGTATCAAACATCTACTGTGTGCAGGACACTTTGCTGGGTACTTGAGGGTACAGTTAGAAATTATCTTCTTCCCCTGCTTTGAAGGGCTTACAATCTCATGGGAAGATAGGGCACATACATAAAACATGCAGAGCCCTGCCTGCTACATATGAAATGAAGAAGAATAGAGTACTTATCAGGGGGAGAAATGACATAAATAGGACATTGAGGGTTCTAAATAGGACATTCTCTTATATTCTAAGAGAATATAAGACTGGAGTTGGGTCTTAAAAGACAGAATGGGTTGGATGTAGCTAAAGAAGGGACATTCTGAGCACTTTTGTTTGCTCGTGTGTCCTACCAAAAGTTTTGTTAGATTGTTACATTACATTGTTTTGCATTAATTATATAATTACTTTTAAAATTAATGTAAATAAAAAATATTGGGATTTGACACAAAGAGATCCTCTTCAGACAAGATTCTTTCAAGATCCAAGTATTACATAAACAATGTAAAAATATAAATTTTGAGAAATTTGAACCACCCAGGCTGCCAGACTGTACTATCTTTGAGGTTGAAAGCTGTGTCTACATTGTTCACTATTCTACTCCTAGCACCTAGCACAATGCCTGGATAATACGAGGCTCTCAATAGATATCTTTTACTGAATAAATGAATACGTGTATTGTCTCCTTTTACAGAGCAGAATCTTTTTGCTTTCCCTCTCTTTTGGAGTGTAGCTTGACTATACCAGTTGATAATGTTAGGTAGCTGGTAAAAGGAATATAATAGACACACAAGTGAGGCCAACAAACAAATCCAAGTACACAGCAGAAGGAGGATCTGGAAGAGGAATAGAAAGAAAGAAATAAAAACACAGTGGTAGCTGTAAGTGCTAGAGAAAATGCAATCTGCACAAAAGTGGCTTGAGGCAATCCATGTGGCTAACAAATTGCTGTAAGTGCTTACTGCATATTTCTTCAAAACTAGTATACTAGTGAGTTTCCCTATATTCTATTAGAGTCTATCTTTTTAATCCCAAGCCATGTAGAGGTACAGTGTTATTATTAGCCATTTAACACATTCAGCCACACAGCCAGACCTTAGTCCAAGTGTTGAAAGAAATAAGCACGACTTCTTCATTTAGGGAGCTTCCCCATTATTATAGGGGTGATATAGTCATCACTCCTCTTCTGAATCCTAATCTCCAAGTCTTATTTACTTTTTTAACAAAGGAAATTGGGCACAACTGAAGCATGCTTACCAAATTCTTCTAAAATTGAGCTTTGGGGGGCATTGTATGCAGCGATTATTTATTGCCTATCCCAGAATGGTTTCTCTCCCATTAACTAGGAAATACATCTTTACTCTTGCAGTAAGATATGCTTAAAATACATCTTTACTCTTGAAGTAAGATGTATTCTCAAGAAAAACTATGTCATTTCAAGGAGACTGGGACCAACCCTCACCCTAAAATCAGAAGATTTGGGGATTAGTGAAGAATTGGGGTTATAAAAGTTTCTTTTGTTTTTTTTAACAAGACAGACTTGAGGATGAAAACAGCACCTTGACCTTCTTCAGACTGGCATCATTTTTTGTTGGTTATATAGAGCTTATCCTTACAGGATCAAATCTTCAGTTTCTTCGAAGCCTCCTTGATATCTTTGTTTTTGAGGCTTTAGATAGGGGGATTACACGTGTGAGTGACAACATACAGTGCAAGGAGAAGGTTTTATTGAGAGCTGGCACATGCCCAGCCAAGGGTATAGCATAAATCAGGATTAAGGCCCCACAGAGCAAAGTCACAACACTAGATGAGAGGAGCAAGTGGAGAATGCCTTCCTTCTGCCAGCCAAGGATGCTATATGCAAGACCACAAAAGAATCCAATAGGAGGTTAGGATAGTTGAAAAGGGGTCAGGATCTCCGATACTGTTAGACACATGCAGAACCAGTTAGCCAAAAGGGATCTGAGCAGGAGCGCTTTTGAAGAGGTTTCAAGTCACAAAAGAAATGATCCCTCCCATGCCCACAGAAGATCAAGCTGGATAGCATAGCAGCCTGGAATACAGCTGTCACTGTGAAGCCATTAACCCATGAGCCAATTATTAGCCCCCCACACAGGAGTCCATGCATTAATGTTTGATAGCGCAAGGGCCAATAGACAGCCAAGTATTGGTCATATTACATCATTTCCAATAGGTAACATTCAATGCTACCCAGGGCCCCAAAAAGGTAAAGCTGAATAATACCACCTCCCATGGAAATGGCTGTTGTCTTTCAACAGGTCTCCTACCATCCTGGGTAGAGTGTAGGATGTATAAAAGACCTCCAGGCACGAGAAGCTCACTAAAACAAAGCACACTAGAGTCTGGAGTCCCTTTTCAGTACTCACCAGAACCACAAGTAGAAGATTTCCAGAAATGATGGTTAGGTAGAAAACTCCAAACAAGAGCAAGGGACTCAATTCCTTGAGGTCACCAAACCCTAATAGTATAAACTTAGTCACCACCATAGTGGTATTTCCCAGGCCTATGGAAGTTAAAAGTTCCCAAGGAAGTATCTGCTTCTCCACACCAATATGTCAGCTCCCTCTACTCCTTGGATTTCGCACATAGTTTAGTTATATCAGTATTTAGATCCCTGCACTGATGAGGGTATTTTTCGGGCACTGGTCCTCATCATAGGCAGTTAAATTTGCCCTTAGAAAACTGTTTATAGAAATCAATTGAACCTATCATCAGGTCAAAATGTGGAGATGAGGAGACTAAATAGTAGAAGGAATGGCACAGTGAAAATCTATCCCCATCTCTAAAGAAACAATCCGTAATACAACCATACTGGTAACAAGCTAAGACCCCCACATTTACATCTGAAGGAGACATGTAAAGCCCATGTTTGGAATCTGTTATGCCTTTTTGGACAGAAGAAATTCCCCTAAAAGATCCTTACTAAATGTTGACAATTCAGATAAAATGCAGGCCAGATAGCAAATCATATTTGGCCTTCATGGTCAGAGCATGAAATGAGGGCCAGGACTGACGCAGAGAGTTATTTTATTGATGTTACTATTTGGTAGTTACATCACTGAGGTAGAAAAACATCAATCTCTAGAGAAAAAGTAGATTCTGGAAAACCAAGTGTACATCCTGACACAGAATGACAATTTCTCATTTTAAAATCTTACTCCATAAAAGGCTGGATTTTAGGCTTTTGGGGAGAAAGCTTAGTAGCTGACATCTAAAACTATCAATTAGACTCACATGTACACATCTAAACACATGTACATGCACGTTTATAGGTAGTCATGCCTACAAAGAAAAAACATATGTTATCTTTGCCATCACTTTTTAAATTTGGATTTCCCAAGTCTGTCTTCTAGAAGTGGAATATTTGCTCCATGGGACTTTGTCTCCCATTCAGATATGGGGACACTAGAGAGGTAGTGACCCTGGGTTAGATCACAAGCTTTAAAGAACCAGGCCTTCCACAAGCATCATAAGCAGTGAGAGAGAAACAAATGTGTCTTCTCATTCAATTTGGTTATTGGTCTGTTTTGCAAGATTATAATTAAACACATGAACTCCAGAGCCAGACTGCCTGGGGTCAAATCCTCATCTCTTTATAGCTGTGTGACCTTGGGAAAGTTATTTAACCTCTCTGTGCCTCTGTTTTCTCATCTGAAAAAAAATGAAACTAATGAAAGTATCTCCTCATAGTATTATTTTGAGGAGTATAAGCAAAGTAATTAGAACAGTATTTGACACATAGTATGGACTAAATAAGCATTAAAGATTTTTGTTTACAAAATGAGGTTCTTTACAAAAACAGCATCACAGAACCATTAACTAACATTATTAATCACTGTACTTAAATAAGATAAAGTGATATAAATACACAGGAAGAAAATTATACATTTCTTATTACTTCATAACTGTTGCCTATCACCACTTGAAGATAATTTAATATAACACTAATACCTACCTACAGCAGCAGTTCTCAACCTGTGGGTCATGACCAAAATACATCCTGCATGTCAGATATTTACATTATGATTCATAACAGTGGCAGAATTACAGTTATGAAGTAGCAACAAAAATAATTGTATGGTTGGAGGTCACCACAACATGAGGAACTGTATTAAAGGGTGGCGGCATCAGGAAGGTTGAGAAGCACTGATCTATAGAGTTATGTAAGGATTAGGTGAAATCATGTATATACAGTACCTGCCACATAGAAAATCCTCCATATATCATGGCTAGTGACAGTACTAACAGTTTTCCTGAAGTTATCACGTGAGCACGTGGCAGAGTTGAGACTCATAGTTCTGTGTAGCTTCAGCAGTCGTGATTTTTCCACCACACTAACAGACTTACAGCCTGCTGTTACTTACGTGTGTGTATATGCACGTATATTCTTCTTTGTCTGTATGCAAAGGGGTTTTAGGGTTCTGCCTAAAAGGGTTAAAGGCAACCTCTCCACGATATTCATGTACCTTTAAGCCAGCCTCCTTCTCCCACACCCACTTTGCACCAGTTACCACTGTGTACCCTCCACACACAAGCTGCTCTCTTTGTTCGTTTGGCTCCAGTTTTTGTCCAGCTCCTGACCTTTGGTTCAACCTCCTCTTTGAGGGGAACTCAGGGTTTTTACTGGGTGTTCTCAGCTCAGGCTCCTGCCTCCTCCACAAGAACTTTGGCTCAGACTCATTCTCCTGGGTTTCCCTAATATTGAGGCCATCATTAACCATTTCTTTTAAAAATGAATCCCTACCCCCACTCTGATATTGCCTTCCTTTCTTTCCTGATTCATTTTTATTTATAGCAGCTGTCACCTCCAACATAATATATTTTGCTAATTCTCTATAATAACCTCTCTCCTTTGATGTGGGCTTCATGAGAGCAGGATTTCCTCTCTTTTATTCACTACTGAATGCTCAGCACCTAGAACATTGCTTGCTTTGGCAAACAATGGACATAATAAATATTTGGTGGGTGAATTAGTGAGGCAATATGACATAGTGAACAATGCTTTGCCTTTGGAGCCCAACATGCAGAGTTAAGCTCTGCTGCTTATCATTTATTTTTCTCCATATGCTTCCATTTCCTCATCTGTTAATATCCTGACAGAACCCCTTAGATACCCCTAAATGTCCATTCTCCCCTTCTTCTCAATCAGAGATCAACAAATGTTTTCTTAAAGGCCAGTGAGTAATATTTTCAACTTTTGAGGTCATCTAGTCTTTGTTGCAGCTATTCAACAATGCCACTCTATTAAGAAAGTAGAATATATAATATATAAATGATTGGATTGGCTATGTTCCACTAAAAATTTATTCACCACAAAAATGTGTTGGACCTCAGACTACAGCTTGCTGGCCCCTATAGCTGCGTGCATGTCTGCTTAGCTAAAGTCCTCATTTCCTTTGTAGCTGGATCAAGCCAGTAGGGTGCGAACAGAATGAGGTATGTAACTTTTAGATTGCGCCCCTAAAAGAAAAGTCCATATCCTCACCTTCACCTTTCCATTCTTCCCACTGGACCTGACAGCAGAACCTGGAGCTGCAATCTGAGGCCAGAGTAACAACACAGAAGCAGCCTACATTCTCAACACGGCAGGCCACAGGAACCCTAAACAGCATGCCCAGCCTGATCAAAGAAATAAATATTATTTCCATTTTGTCCACTTCACTGAATTTTTTCAGTCTTTTCATTACAGCAGCCTAATATTTATCTTAACTCACAAATGATTCCAAGTACCTCCCAGATTGTTGTGATAATTCAACAAGATGCTCCATGTAAGGTACTTAGCATGGTAATTGACAAAAAGTAAAATGGCAGTTTTCATTAGGGTTTCTGTTGGTGGTAACTTCATTCCTCTTCTCCATCCCTCCCATTCCTTGGTATCATTAAATAGTTTGTCCTCATCTAATTTTGATTGCCTCAAAAGACCCAA
This sequence comes from Nycticebus coucang, assembly GCF_027406575.1. NCBI lineage: Eukaryota > Metazoa > Chordata > Mammalia > Primates > Lorisidae > Nycticebus > Nycticebus coucang. The sequence goes on along the minus strand of NC_069804.1, from coordinate 158,561,944 downwards.
TGTTTAGTCAGGCCCAGAAATCTTTGAGATGGATTCAACAACTCACTATCATCATGGGCTGAACCACTCCCCACTCCTGTGGGAAGAGAATTTAAACACCAATAACCAGATTTTGCCCTTTTCAAAAATCAAGCATAAATAACACATTTGACTGATTTGGGTCTTTTTCATATTCCTAACAAGCTAGAGAGGCACTCAATCCTCGAACAGGGATGTGAAGAGCTCAAGATCAGTTGTTCTCAAATCTCAATGATTTTGCCTCCCCTCCCAGAGGTGATTTAACAATATCTGCAAACATTTCTGGTTGTGATAACTGCTGGAGGAGCTTCTACCGGCACCTAGTGTGTAGAGTCCAAGGAAGCTGCCCAACACTCTACATTTTACAAGACAGTCATCACAACAAAGAATTATCTGGCCTAAAATGTTAAAACAGTTAAGGGACCCTATCCTAAAGGTACAGTGCACTTCCCAAGGAGGTATGCAAACGAAAAGAGTAGTGTTCCAGTTGCGCAATCGGTTAGTGCATGGTACTAATGAGCAAACGAAAAGAGTATCAAGATAATAAATTTCTGTTTATATGTAAACTTTTCTGGAAAACTGATCTGCAGTGAATGTAGCTGAGGTTGAGAAGTTGTTCTCATTCTCCCATCTCACCTGTCTTTTCCCAATTCTCTTTCTCTCACTTTATAAAAGAAAGGCCTACCTATGAGATATCTTAAATATGACTGGGGCTGCAGTCACTTTCTTTTCTGAGGTCCCAGAGCAGAGCAGAGCAGAGCAGAATGGATAAGATCTGGAAATCAGAGCATTGTCTCGGGCTCCAATTACTACCCTGTCTCTTATGGATTGCGCAACATTTATTTATTTGCTTACTTATTCACTCTAACACTTTAGAGACTTGTGGTCACAGAATTTTTTCCAGTTTAATATGGCATTTTACATACATATTTTCATTGACATGGATGACAGGATGATCAAGAGGAGACTTTTGAGTATAAAAATATACATGATATTAGGATAAAATTCTGTGGAGAAAGTGAATAGAAATACGACTTCAAGAAGAAAGGTAATGGTGTGAAATGTCCCACTGTTAGAGAACTTATCTATTTACATTTTAATAGGTAACAATGAATATCAAAATACTATAGTGCTAGAATTGTCTGAATAAGTTAAAAGAGTGACGCAAAAGCTTAAACTGAAACTGCCAATATTTACAAGGTGACAGTACATCATGTGTGCATCTATTTAAACTTATGATGAAAAATCTCTATACGTCAATTTGAAAATGTGCAAGAGCACAGTACAAAGAGCTAGGTTACTGATGAATCCCCTCTGTGTCCTTTCTTGCTTGATGAAAAAACAGAGAGAGGAAAAAAAACAGCCACATAGAGATGTGATTAAAATGCAGCAGCAAGTCCTACCACACAAGACCGGTTTTCTCCGGTCCCCACTCACGCTGCCAGCTAGCTTCCAAGTGGTTTTTTCCCTGTTCAAGAAGTTCTTCATGCTCCCCCAGCCTTCCTTTCAAACCAATACCTATTTTTTCCCTTTTTATCAAATAATGACTCTCTTAGTCATCACTGCAGGTCTTCTGGACTCTCACAACCTGCTTATGACTCAACCTGCTTTTAGCGAGTGGGCCTCCAGATACAATCCATGATTATCAGGCTGAACTTTGAAAAACATATTAAAATAAAAAGAAAAGTTTCGGAGCAGTGCTTGCTATAGGGTGGCCCTCACACACACACAGTCTGCGCTCATGGCGAGGTTCTCTATGTTGTCTTCCCCATGCCAAGAAAACAACTGGGAAAATGAAGAAGTCAGTCCAATGAATTAAGTGGTATTTGGTTTTATGCAAGAAACAGTAAAACCTGCTTCTTTTTTGCACTCTTTATTGTTTTAAGCAAATTGTGAAACTGGCATGTGTTCATAGGACTGGGAAAGTAATTTCATACATGTATGCAAACATACCCCCACACTACACACAGGAGAAGTTGTAACTGTAGCTGTGATAAGCAGAGAAAGGTGTACCTGATGCCATAAACCAGCCCAGACCTATATTTTCACATTGAAATCAGATAACACAACCTTAAAATAGAAATGGCAATAAACAAAATAGTTCACTTTCCTCCAGATTGGTTTGCAAAGCATAGTTCAACCCTGGACTCCAGCCTGGTAAATGTCTCTTGCTTCACTGGAAGTCTGAGCTGCCATTTGATTCTTCCCCTGCTGAAGACAACTTCTTTACACGTTGAAACAAGCCAAGGAAAGAGAGCCTTCCTTAATTACTCCCTCAAGACCAATCAACAGGTATTGAGTTCCAGCTTATCTTGTCTGAGCTGTGTGACCTTAAGTGATATCTTAACCTCTCTGAGATACAGTTTCTTTTCTAACAAAAGGAAGAATGCCATATATTTTGATCTACAACCTGAGTACTGAGGATCAAATAAAACAGTGTCTTAAAAAGTTATTTAAAAAACAGGCAGCACCTGTGGCTCAAAGAAATATGGCATTGGCCCCATATGCCAGAGGTGGTGGGTTCAAACCCAGCCCTGGCCAAAACTGCAAAAAAAAAAAGTTATTTAAAGAACTATACAAAATACATTAAAACAAGAATAATAATAATAATAATAGTAATATGGTTGTTATTGTTAGTTCTCAGCATCTTCTACATTTGATAAGCTCCAAGTAATATAAATAAACCAAAATCAGACTCTCTTTAAATTCTGCTTATTCATCCCTGGCCTACTCACTGGTTCTATGATGTAACATAGATCTAACTGTTTTTTATATGTAGCCTTTTCGATAATTAAAGAGAGAGATTGTGCTCCAATTACAACCCCATACCTAGGTTTTCTCTTCTCTAGGCTAAAAGAAAACCAATCAGTTGAGAAGCTCTTAAAGAAGAGGAAAAATGCAGTATCAGTCAACTCACACTTCCGTTCTCAACATTATTGTTTACTTGAGTGATGGCTGATTTCCAGTTTGGAGGTTGTTAATGTATCGAAATGATGCTTGATGAGTCTGGAAAAATGAAAGAAGATGTTTGGGTTTGCTATGTGATTCCCAATTCTAGTCAGTGCTTAATGCCCTTTTGATGTACTCATGAATAAGTGGATGAAAATCTGTCATAGGATTTTATTTTGTCTAAGCACGATAACCTTGAATTTCCAAGTCCTAGCCCATGGTTCTGGCATAATGAGCCCCAGGACTCAGAGCCTGATTCCAGCCTACACTGACAGAACATCTGGCTTTGTCCCTCTATTCTTCCAGGAGGGTATTTCACAAACTTTTGGGAGCTAGTGCAAGAACTGATGCCAAGATGAATCTTTTCTCTTCTGTTTTGCTTTTTGGTTTTTGTTTTTGCAAGAAAAGGAGTTGGTGAGGATCAGGCCGCCTGATCCTAAGTTTTCTTTTAGACAAAGCAAGTGAATTGATCACTTACTTGCTTACTACATGTTAATGCTTCAGCCTCAATCTCAAATCAGATGACTAAAAGAAAAATGGACTGATTCCTTCAAAGCCAAGGGAAAAAAAAATCTTCTGTGGGGTTTTTGTTTTTTAGTTTGGTTTGGGGTTTTCTTTTTTGTTGTGATCCTGTTTGGTTGGTTATTTGCTTGTTTGTTTTAATTATACATACCTCAGGCCCTGTCTTTAATTCAGGTAAGCATAGCAAGCAGAAGAGTACTTAGCTGCCTCATGTATGAGGCTTATCAGATAAACCCCAGCCCCAGTTCCCTGCCTCCTCAACATGGTCATCTCCAGGCTAAAAATGTTCCTTTTGTCTAAGGTCTCAAATCCCACAAGTTAAAAAAGAGAGAGAGAGAGAGAAAAACTCACTCATAAGGAATTGTGTATATGAGATAGAGCTCGAGCATGACTCAGTAGCTTTTTCCTACTGTCAGATCGGGTACATCCTAGAACACTATAAATTGTCAACCCCATGAAAGCAGGAGTGATGTCTTTCTTAATTACGCCATAAATAATGGCACAGGCATTTAGTGTACTCAGTGAAATATGAAGGAAGGAAAGAAGGAAGGAAGGGAGAGAGGGAGGGAGGAAGGGAGGAAGGTTTCTATGAAAACCATCTACAGAGAAGTAGTGTTTGAGTAAGAAATTCTAGAATCCTAAAGACCCTGGAGGTAGAAAGACCTGTAAGAGACTGCTGGTTTCCAAACCTCTGCACTCACACAGGTTATCTGAGCCACTCATCATTTCACTTTTAATTTATTCATAGAACATAAGCTCCTTAGCTCTCCTTGCCTCCTATTTTCATTGCCAGTAAAGTCATGCTCACACAGTGGTCTGTATCTCATTGCAAATTTCCAGACTATACATCCAGGTTCATTATTCCCACCTAGGCTATCAGTGTGATACTTAGGAAATTAACCTGGATTAATTTAGTCTCCAGAATAGCCAAACAATTGGTCAGTTATCAAAAGAAAGAGGGTTTGATAAACCTAGTTGTAGTCCCTACTTCCTTTGATATGCATGGCACCTGTATAAATCTCTCTGAATAACAGGTTCTCTGGTTTTATTTAGAGATAAGAAAAAGGTTCTTGTGAGATTCTGATCAGTTGATACTCAACAAAACTAAGAAAGTTTAATATACTGTGCCTGGTGGAGGAGAAAAAAATTAAACCAGAAGCTATCACAATTTAAATTTTTTCAAAGGCCTTCCTGCATTCAAATTACATTCATCTCAATTTCCTATGCATTCTACAGCTGAATTTTGGGCAATGGTAACAAAGGGTATGAATGACCCCCCTACAGCCCTAAAAGAGTCCTTATGCTTCAAAAATCAACAATGATCCCAGACTCTGCACAGTAACTCAGTGTGGACACAAGGACCTTGGAAAGGCTTCAAAAAACGGAGGTTTAAATTAAGAAAGTTCCCAGCCTATCCTTCAGAGGGATGGAATACCTCATGAGATGGAACTCCCAATTTTTAACCTTTTGGCAATGCTTTAGTCATGTGGTTATCCTTGTGGTGGAAGAGGTGCCATTGTAGCAGTGGCAGCTGTTAACGCTGGTCAAACCCTCACAACGTGGTCAACTCTTTGCTAAAATCTTTAGATGGATGAAATTATTTATTCTTTAATTATCTTTTTAATCTTCAAAATGACCTTGCCAGATAGGTACTAATAATATGTTTATGTATGATGAAACTAAGGCAAAGAGATGTTAATAACTTGTCCATAGATCAGATTTAATTTCACCATGACCCTCTCTGCCCCACAAATATAACCAACTCGTTGGCCCTCTCCAAATCATATTCTAACACACAACTTAGTAGATATTAGAGAGTAGGGTGAGAAACCAGATAAGAAACCAGGTTAAAATCAGAGAAACTCAAACCCAACCAATCTCCAGTTCTACAAACACAGACTCAAACATTTCTCCTCTTCATGCTGAGTAAAGAACAGTATTTTTAGATGCTAAGGAAAGCATTGCGTTAATATGTAAAGCTATAGTTTATATGAAAATGTTTTCCCAATCATTGTTACATTTTGAAATATCAAATTAATTATTCATAACTCACTATAATAAGGCAGGAATTAGGCAAACACTTTACATCTATAAACTCTGTGATCTTTTGTCATCTTATTAAAATCAACATAATTTTGATTATAGACCAGGTGTCCAGACTGCCATCTAAATTGATAACAATATAAGATTAGCACCTCATTCTTTAAAATATTCACCTAGTTCATGCAAAAGCACGATTGTTGGCAGGATAATAATTGGCTTAATTAAGGAAAAGAAGGGGAAGGAAACAAACATTTATTGACCACCTGCACCATATTGTACTAAGTGCCTTCCACATACATTATCTCATTATGGTGATAATACATATTTCACATGGCTATTTGAAAGTTAAATGTGCCCACATATGTGAAATTGCCCAGGAGGGAGACAGAGAAAAGGATCTAGCACTATCAACCACGTGCCATGTTCCAAGTGCTAATCTAACACATACATTATTTCCTTTAACCTTTACAACTGCACACTTGGCTTAGCTATCCAGATTTTATACATAATGAGACTAAGGCTCAGATAATTTTTTACTTACTTACTAAGGATCCTGAGTTGACTGAATTCCACACTCATGCTCTTGCCACTTAATTAAAGGATAGCAGAAGGCTTTTAATAGTTTGTCATAAGGAGGAAGGGAAGGAAAAATTACACCAATATGCACTCATTCATTCATTCATTCATTCAACAGATATGCCTTCACTAAATTTTCTGTGCCAGGCACTGAGCTAAATTTGTTCCGTAAATTATCTCAGTGAATCTTCGCTACACCTCTAGGAGATTTGCCTATAATCATAGAGCTAGGAAAAGGCAGAATATGGATTCTAAATTCAGTTTGCTTGTCTTCAAAGCGTCTGCTCTTTCTGGAATATTTTGCTGCCTATAGAAGGCAAATTATGCCTTCCTGTGTGCAAAACAATGCATTTGGAATCATCTTGGACACCACTAAGAAATTCAGATTTCTAACTCCCAGCACTAGGGTTCTATTAAGTGGGCTGACCTCTGTAACATTAGGGGGAAAGTGTCCCCTGTAATCTAAGGATAGGAGCTTGGAAGAGGACATACTCAAAAGTGATGGTGGGCGGCGCCTGTGGCTCAAAGGGGTAGGGCGCTGGCCCCATATGCCGGAGGTGGAGGGTTCAAACCCAGCCCCAGCCAAAAACTGCAAAAAAAAAAAAAGTGATAGTTACCCTGGAAGTTGAAGCAATCACAAGAAAGCATTAAGTCTAGGTATCATGCAACAGCATTTCTGAACCTAAGATTATCTGCCTAATCTCATGTTAAGATGTATTTACACCATCCTAAACCCAAGATTGTTCTATGCCACACTGTGGGTACCAGAGCACAGTAGGATATCCTCTACACAAAACCATTTCCACTAATAGAAACAGAACTCCATGGCCCCTTCTGCTAAATAAAAGGACAACATGGGCTACTGGAGAACAAATGGACTTAATGATCTCATGAGATGATTATCTTCAAGTCATGAAGTTGCCTCCAAGATCAGTCCCTAGTAATTCACCTCAGAAACTTCCTCTGTTTGGACCTACTAATATGTGGCCCAATAACCATACCTCTCAGTAGGAAGGTCCCAGCTTACCTCTTTCCCTACCTAGGGTCAATGTTCATCCTCATGTCTGATTGTAGCTACTCCCGTATTATCCACTCTTACTCCAGGACTTGATATTTCATCAGTCAAGAATATGATTTTCCGAATTCAATCCTGAACAAGAAAACTTACCTTCCCTTTTATTTGAAAATGGCCCCTTTGGCTCTTCTCTAATAAGGCCATCTTCTCATACTGGCATTAGGGGAACAGAGCTGGAAAAAACCCTTGACAGGGTGACCAGAGGACTTCCCTGAGGGATAGTTGGCCCAGAAAGAGCATTTGATGTTAATGAGGTTCACATGGAGTGTTTGAGCTCTGTGGGACCAGTTATAATCCTGCAGAGGGAAATTGTGCCACACCTGCAACCTCTGGGTTGCCACCTCCAAAACATAGGCCTGGATACCAAACAGGAACTGGGGCAAAAAGTAGAAGATGTCCACACAAACCCTGTTTGGAGCAAGACCTCAGAGACAATGACCACAGATTGCAGACTTCATGCAGTAGTGGCAGTATAATCTAAGAGGACACATGTGACGGCTGGGGCTGGAAACCTTGGTGACTTTGAGAAGTTTCCCTCTGAAATGTAATTTCCTCATCTTTTTAATGGATGGTGAGATGGGATAGAAGGGCCAAAGCAAGAGCCAGAGGATCACATTTACTGAATACAGACTTCCTGCCAAACTTTGTACATTGTACTTAGTACTTCACATATATGCTCGCTTCATCCTCCCCAAATTTCTTCAAGTTGTGAACTATTATTTCAATAATAATGCAACATAATAGAGTGTCTGGCTCATAGCACACTTAATAAATGTCAGCTCCATTCTCAAACGTGTAATGAAAAGACAAGGACTACACTTCGCAGAGAAGACATCTATTCTATGTTGTCTCTAGTGCTTGAAGAGGCTTGAAAAAAAATAATTTTTAAAAGTAGTGATAGAATTTCAGAGGGAAAGGGACCTTAGAAAATGTTCACGTCTAACTCCTCAATGCCTACAGCAGGGAGATACTTAGTTGTTACTGGCCCTGCAGCAAACCCTGAACCAAAGCTAATGTGTCCTCCCTCTGAAGTGTGTATGTTCTTGTGACTCTTTGGGAACTGGCTCAGAAAAAGACTCTTCCAAACCTGCATTAGCAGAAGTGAAAGGCAGAATTCAGAGTCTGGGTTGCTGTAATTCATAGAAGCACCTGGAGGTTCAATCACTGCCTGTCTAGGACATTCAAAAATACCTTTCAATCATAGGAGGGAGGGAAGGAAGAAAAAGAAGCAACAGTCCACAAGATTTACCATGATGGAGTAGCCAACTTGGAAACAAAGGCAGAAACAAAAGGAGAACCACAACCAGTGGGCAACCATATTTTGGGGATTAGGGAATGATACAAGGTTACATCTTGAAGTCTACTGCTATCCCTATGAGCTGATATGCCATTCCTACCAAAAGTCACTCCCAGCCATTGTCTCCCAAAGGCCATGTCTAAAGGAATAGTCTGCCAAGGAAGAATTCTGTTCCTGAAACTGTAGCTATGCATACCAAGTACTTGACAAATATTTACTGAACAAATGAATCAGAGTCAAGGTCTGCCTACGGAGGTTCCCTTTCCCTCTCTCTGGAACATTGGAGTAAGGAACTGAGTTTCTAAGGCAGTCCACAAACATTGCCAACTAGCTCTCTTTCTCACCTCCTACCATAGCCAAAGGCTTTCTCTGAAGAAGGCAAAGCCTTTCTCCAAAAGCAAACAAGTTCAGTCTCTGTGCTCCACCTGCAATTAGGCTAAAAGGATGTAAGGCAGAAACTCCAGGCAGGTAAGCATAAAAGAATGGTACTGAGGCCTGAACTGCAATTCTTCAATTACAGCAAAGGAGCAGGTATGGGGAACAAAGCCTCTCTCCTGGAAACATTTCATCTACCACTTACTCAAAAGAAAGATGTAGTATAGTCTCAATCATCCCACACCAGAACCCTATCCCTTGTGGAAAAGTGCTCTGAGTGAGGGTCAAAGCAGTTAGAAGCTAACATAGATTGTGAGGGGGTAATAGGAAGGAGGCATTGATTAAGGAGGTGGCCCTGAAGTATCAGATCGAATGTCAGTTTGGCCAGGAATTATCTCAGAGTCAACAAATATATTTTTGTTCACAAATTTACCCTGTAAGAAAGAGTATGTAGATTATCAATGCCTTAAAAGAATCCCAGAACACTGATAAGTACATGCACATATACACACAACTAAAATGTTCATAGAATACACACAGCAATTCAAACACATACAAAAACTAACAAAAACAACCAGACCAAAGCAAACTATCACACAGATACAAACACATACAGATAAAAACATTTAAATCATCACACACACACACACACACACACAAATATACTTTCAAACATAGACTAGTCAGTTTCTGGGCTAATTTAACAAACTAAATTCTCCCAAAGTGGTAGTTTGCTACAACTCCAAACCCTTTCTCTACCTGCACCAAGTTGAAAAAAAAAAAAAGTTGTTGTAACAACTTCCAATATAATTTTTTTGTCAAATTCCTAAGGAGTTTGAAAGTCTACAGGAATGTTTACTTGAAAGACATCATTCTCTAGAATAAAATAAAACTCAGAGCTGGAAATAGGAAAATACCTACACAACCAGATTTTTCTCCTTCATTATATTATCATATGGAAAACCACCCTTTCCACTACACACTCTATTGTCCACAGGATGCCTTGGCCAGACTCAAATTTTGCTGAACCAGTTTCACTTTTGAACTGACATTTTCCAAATCCTTGCCCCACTCCTGCTCCGGTTGATGCAACATCTTAGTCCATTCAGACTGCTGTAACAAAAGACCTTAGACTGGCTAATTTGCAAGCAACTAAATTTATTTCTCATAGTTTTGGAGAATAGAAAGTTTGAGATCAAGGTGCAGTGCCAGTATGGTCTGTGTCTGGTGAAGGCTCATTATTTGCTTCAAAGATAACACCTTTTTATTGCATTTTCACACCGTAGAGGGCAAGCTACGAGCAAGCTCCTTCGACCTCTTTTATTAGAGCACCAAGCTAATTCATGAGAGAGGAGCCCTCGTAACCCAATCATCTTCGAAGAGCCCCATCTCTTAATACCATCATATTGAGAATTTACATATGAATTCAGATCACAGCAGGCAACTGTGCATCCAACTTCTCTGGGCCAGCACTAGATCTGAGACAGAGAATAAGGAAAGATTAGAAAACTAAGATGCTAAATCATGTTTATGACCACTTCCTCAAGTCCTGCTCTGGAGAAAAATTGATCTTGTAGCAACTTGAATTAGGTTGGTTTTGCCAAGAACAGGATTATGGGTACAAGAAACATGTTTACATTACCCTCTGGACTACTGTAATTACAAACACCACATCTTTTGTGGATCTCTTTACAGTTTACAACTTGCTGTCAGAACTACTTCTTTGGTCTTTGAGATAGCTTTCTGAAGTTATCCAAGTAAGTTTAATGATCATCTTTATTCTACTGAGGAAGAAACTGAAGTTTCAGAAAGTTTGGTGATATGCCTAAGACCTACAAAGCTAATTAGTGTGAGAGGTAGATTTTTAGGACTCTTCTGCCAAAACCTTTAAAATCAGACCATTGCATTCCTTGTTCTCCTACCCCATGCTGCCACCCTCTTCCTCCCAACACTAACAGAAACATACTATTCTTCCTTCACCCTGTTCAAACAACATCCCAGGATTTTGTCCTCTCTTGCCTCCAGAAAACTTAAGCTGTTTTACATCTCCTCACGTTGGACCACCTTCTTTATGCCCAAGTAGACAATATTATCTCATTTAATCTTCAGGAAAAATTAAGCAACTTGCCACAAGTCTCACAGCCAATAAATGATAAATCCAAGATTACAATTCAGAGCCACTGGGTTTTAATACTTAAACTTTTTCTGCAACATTACACTGCCTCTCTGAGCTAACTTGTCAACCTAATCTAATGGGCTAACAACATAAAAATGCTAATCAAAAGAAGCTGCAATAGCTGTGTTTGTTCTGTTCCTACAGTCGATGTGACCCAGGAAGAGCTTAATATATTTTTTTCTAACTAAATTCTAGGCCAGTGGACACCTATCATGTATTTGGCTAAATTCTGTGACACAGTTAGGGAATAATATAACACAGTGTAATAAAACACTAAATGATACACATTTAAATGTCCACTTGTAAATTATAGGCAATGATATATTAAAGATACATTTCAAGGGAAAACATTAAGGAAAAAATTCAAGTTAGGTAGAATTATCAAGAAAAAATAATAATTGAGCTTTTCTAGGAATGGTTTGGAATTTATTTGGAAGGAAAAGCTTTTCATGAAAGAGGGACAGCATAAGAAAAGAAAAAGGTAGGTTCGAATATTCCATGTATGGGGAACAGTAAAAATGTTGGCTTAATTTCAACATAAGATACAGGTTAGGGAAGAGTTTGAAGTTGTATCTCAGTTTGCACTAGCTGGTTGTCCCTAACACAGGAGGAGTTTGCACTCACACATAAGCTATTTTCCATACATATACACTTGGTGTTCATAAAAATGATGACTGCAAAGGCTTCCTGCCATCTTATTCAGACTCTTCTCTCCTATGAAACAAAAACCTTAAGATGCTAAGGGTGGAACAGGAAACGTTCTCACTTTGCATAAGCAAAGATCTACTGCTTCTGGGAAGGAATAGAACCAAAACTTGTCTGCCTTGGAGGGAGGGGTAGGGAACTCTCTAGTACTCAGAACTCAAGAAAAATGTATTTCTGGGGTAAGAATATAAGCAAAACTCTTCTACCTCCAGAGGAGGGACACAGAACTTTCTTGGCCCCAGGATTCCAAAAACACACCAAACACAGGTGTGTTAAACTACTGGGGAGAGAACGGAAAACTCTTCCCTAAGAATAACCATAGATACAAGACAAAGAAAGATTCATTGCCACTGTGAGAAATAATTGGAATTCCCATTCCTAAAGTCCAAGCTTGCAGGTTCTGCCTGAGATTGAGACTGGATCATCAAAACACAGAACATACCATGCTTCTCTGAGCAGCAGGCACTAAATAACAAGCAACAGCATTTTACTATTAGACGAGGGACAAGAACATGGATAGAAAGTCCACTTTGTGGCCTGGGCATGCAAGGGCAGCTGAAAGCTGAGAAAATAGGAAAAGTGAGAAAAACCCTCTGGAAACAGTAGTTATCTATTAGAGGAATTCAAAAACTGTGTAATATAGTACAAATCACAAACTCTGCTCAATTCATGAGTGGATTGGCTCAATCCCATCGTTAAATGGAATCGACAAGAGGAGGCAGGGCTATATCCAGGCATACTTAGTATTTACCTTAGTCTCTATTATTTTTCTAAACACAGTGTCTGGCATTAAATAGAAAAAATAAGAGAAAAACACAAAATCAATAAAAAATTGTTAAGAAATAAAGCAATCAATCAAACCTAATTCACGGATGATGCAGATATTGGAATGATTGAATAGAGACTTTAAAATAAGCACAATTAATATGATAAATGACCTAATGGAAAAGATGAAAGTATGTGTGTAAACAGATGGGGAATTTCAGCATAGCAATCAAAACAGTATGAAAGAGTGAAATGGAAAATGCTAAAAATAAAAAAAAACAATAACAAGGTAATGCTGTAATGAAATTACACAGATGAAGAATGTTTTGATGGGTTCATTAATAAACGGCTATAGCTAAAGAAAAGATAGTAAACTTGAAGATAGGTCATTATAAATTACCCAAACTATACTGCAAAGAAAAAAAGAAAGGTTAAAAAAAACAAAGTATCTAAAAGCAGTGAGACTATATATAGTAGACTAAAATACAACTAATTTGAATATTACAGAAAGAAGGCAAAAAATGGGCAGAAGAATTATTTGAAAATATGACAGAATTTTCAAAAAATTATGAAAGACTACAAACTACTGATCCAAAAAGTTCAAAGAAACAGAATGTGGATAAATACACATACACACACACACACACACACACACACACACACACACCCCAACTATGAAAAAACAAAAATATTTATGGTAAAAAAGATAAAGTACATAAAGAGGAGCAAAAATTAGAATCACAGTATATTTTTAATCAGAAGCTAGTCAATTAAGAAGAAAATTGGGTGACATTATTAAAATATTGAAAGAAAAACCTGTCAACCCAGAAAACTACATCTACTGAAAATATTTTTTAAAAATTCAGGGGAAAATAAGTAAAAATTAATAAATAATATATATCAGAACACAATTAAAAAATATCCAGGTAATCTTCATTATTATCAATGCTTATTGGAAATAATTGTTTTTACTCAGTTTTTTTGAAAAAACAGTTTACTTTCAAAATTCTGGAATTTTCAATTTCGTACAATAATAAAAAAATTCAATTTGTAAAAAAAAAATTTCAGGGAAAATAAAGACTTTCTCAGACAAACAAAAGGTGATGGAATTTACTTTTTGCAACCCAGTGCTACAAGAAATGTTAAAGAAAGTTATTTGGGAAAACAAATATGACACCAGATGGAAACTAGATCTATAAAAAGAAATGAAGAGTGCTAGAAATGGTAAAAATAAAAGTAAGCATAAAAGTCATCTTTTGAATATTTTAATCTCTGTAAAAATAATCATTTCAAGAAAAAACAGTAACAATGTATGGTGTGGTTTATAACATATGCATAAACAAAATGCGTAATGGTGATAGCACAACAGATGTGAGGGGGAAATAGAAAACATATTGGCATAAGGTTATTGTAGTATAGTTCAATTGCATAATATTATTTGAAGTTCTATTCTGATTAAGTAAAGACATATCTTGTAAACCATAGTGAAACCAATAAATAAAATTTTAAAAATTGGCACAAATAAATCAATAGAGGAGATAAAAATGGAATCACACAAATATTTAATTTATTCAAAATAAAACAGGAAAAAAGGGAAAATTAACATAAGAAAAGATAAAATGATTTTATACAGCTGTATTGTGATTAGCATCTCATACCCCAGAAGATCACCTGTTTCCCAGGCAATATTCAGCAAGATACATATTTATTTTACAATATTCACCAAGATACATATCTACATATACATGTATATATATAAAATATTATTGGGTTTTTTCTTTTTAAAATTTTTTCTTCAATTTTTTCCCCTTGATTTTTCAGTTTCTTTTTTCTTCATTTTTCCCAGTGTAAATAGAATTTTTTTATCATTGCCTTCTTTAAAAATAAGGGCTTCATTTTTGCTAGTTTTTCTGCCCATGTTAATTGTTTTCTCCCCCAGGTTTACCCACAAGGTTTTTCTTTTGTTTGTTTTGGTTTGATTTATACTATTTTTTTTTCTTCTCTATTTGGTAGAGGTGGGGTCTTGTGTTTGCTCAGACTGGAAAAGAGCTGCAGACGTCAAGGAACTCACCCAACCCAGCCCCGCCAGAGGTTGGAATTTGTGAGTGTGGGTCAAAGTACCCTATTGTACACCACTATTACTATTGTGTCTCTTTTTCTCTTCCTCTCTTCTTTTTGTCAATCTTTCCCTTTACTCCCCTCCATTTTTCTCTCTTCTTCTTTTTTAAAATCTTTTATCCCTTCTTGCTCTTCACTCTTCTCTTCTTTTTAGTCCTTGACCAAAAGGACACTTCAACACCTTAGGTCAGAGGCATGATAACTTATAGAGGAAGAGAAAAGGAAAGGAAAATGTAAGGCAAGAAAACAGACAAAAAGAAAACACTAATGAGGAAGAAACAGCAGATAAATTCAGGCCTCATGAAAAACCAGAAGAGAACAATCTCTGCCAGGGATTATAAGGTAGCTACTGCAGAGGATTCCACCTATAAAGAAATGTTAGAGAGTGGCACCTGTGGCTCAGTGAGTAGGGTGCCAGCCCCATATACCAAGGGTGATGGGTTCAAACCTGGCCCCGGCCAACCTGCAACAAAAAATAGTCAGGCATTGTAGGGGGCACCTATAGTCCCAGCTACACTGGAGGCTGAGGTAGGAGAATCACCTAAGCCCAAGAGCTGGAGGTTGCTATGAGCTGTGAAACCATGGCACTCTACTGAGGGTGATGGAGTGAAACTCTGTCTCAAAAAAAAAAAAAAAAAAAGGAAAAAGAAAGAAAAGAAATGTTAGAAATGACAGAAGGGGAATTTAAAATATGAATGGTAAAAACAATGATGCAAATTGCTGAGAAAGTGGAAAATAACCAAAAGGAAATCCAAAGACAGAATAAAATAAGAGATGAACAATATGAAGAATATAGAAAATATACAGTGGAGGTTAAGGAATTGAAGCAGTCAATCAGGGAACTTTAAAGTGCAGTAGAAAGTACCAATAACATAAGATCATGCAGAAGAAAGAATCTCAGAGGTAGAGGATAAAGCTCTTGAGCTAACACAGGAAGTTAAAAAGACAGAAAAAAAGAGAGAGAGAAAGCAGAATGTTCACTGACATAATTATTGGACTTCATAAAGCATTCAAACATACAAGTTATAGATATCCCAGATGGGGAAGAAGAATGCCCTAGAGCAGGCATCCTCAAACTGTGGCCTACGGGCCACATGAAGTGGTGTGAATTGTATTTGTTCCTGTTTTGTTTTTTACTTCGAAATAAGATATGTGCAGTGTGCATAGGAATTTGTTCATAGTTTGTTTTTTTTTTTAAACTATAGTCCAGCCCTCCAACCAAGTGAGGGACAGTGAACTGGCCCCCTGTTTAAAAAGTTTGAGGATGCCTGCCCTAGAGGAATGGAAGCCCTACTATAGGATATTAAAAATAAACATTTCCAAAATATCACCAAAGATTCTGAAACACTCCTTTCAGAGGGGTATCAGACCCCAGGTTATCTCAACTCAAATAGAGCTTTTCCAAGATACATTGACATAGACCAGTCCAAAGTCATGACAAAAAAGAAGATTTTGCAAGCTGCTAGGAATAAGCACCAATTGACCTACAAGGGCAAATCTATCAGGGTGACCATGGACTTCTCAAATGAGACTTTTCAAGCCAGAAGACAATAGTCAACTACCTTTAATCTACTTAAACAAAACAATTTTTAGCCCAGAATTCTACATCCTGCTAAGCTAAGCTTTAAAATTAGTTGAGAAATTAAATCTTTTACTGATATGTAAACATTGAGGAAGTTTGCCACAACAAGACCAGCTCCATAGGAAATACTTAGACCTATTCTACACACTGACCATCACAATGGACCTCCTACAAACTAAAGGACAAAACCTAGCTTCCACCATGATGAAAAAGATAAAACTAAGCAACGGACTTTCAGAAAAGAAAATGAATAGAAGTCCACCACACTTATCAATTCTCACAGTAAATGTTAATGGCTTGAATTCCCCACTGAAGAGGCATAGGCTGGCAGATTGGATAAAAAAGCACAAGCCATCCATTTACTGTCTGCAGGAAACACACCTAGCCTAAAGGACAAATGAAAACAGAGCTAAGGGATTAAAGATAATTTTTAAGGCAAATGGAAATCAGAAGAAAATAGTGGTTGCAATCTTATTTTCAGATAAAAGTGAATTTAAAGCAAATAGGTCAAAAAAGACAAACACAGACACTTCATATTGGTCAAGGGAACAATACAACAAGAAGACATTTCAATTCTAAATATTATGCACCCAACTTAAGTGCTCCCAGATTCTTGAAATAGACCTTAATTAGTCTGAACAATATGATATCCCATAACACCATAATAGCCAGAGACTTTAACACTCCTCTTACAAAGCTGGACAAATCTCTAAACAGAAACTAAACAAAGATACAAGAGACTTAAATGTGACACTAGAACTGTGCTTGATAGACAAATATAGAACACTCCATCCCAAAGCTAAAGAATATACATTCTTCTCATCAGTCCATGGAACATTGTCTAAAATAGATTGTATCCTAGGACACAAAACAAATCTCAAAAAAATCAAAAGAATTGAAATTATACCTTGTATCTTCTCAGACTCTAAGGCAGTAAGTGTGGAACTCAACTCCAACAAAAACTGTCATCCCCTCACAAAGGCATGGAAATTAAACAACCTTATGCTGAATTACAGTTGGATCAAGGAAGAGATAAAAAAGGAAATCATTAACCTCCTTGAGCATAAAGCCAATGATGACACAAGCTACCAAAACCTATGGGACACTGCAAAAGGAGTCCTAAGAGGGAAATTTATCACATAAGATGCCTACATCTGAAAACAGAAAGAGAGCATATCAACAAACAAAAGTCACAAAGAAAGGAAGATAGAAAGATAGAAAGAAAGACAGGCAGAAAGACACACAGAAAGGCAGACGAACAGAAAAACAGACAGGAAAAACAGGAAGAGACAGAGAGGCAGGTAGAAAGAAAGACCAAAAGAAAGACAGAAATACAGACAAACAGACAGAAAGACAGTCAGACAAAAAGACAAAGAAAGACAGAGAGACAAAAAGACAGACAGATGGAAAGATGCACAGAAAGATGGAAAGACAAACAGAAAGACAGAAAGAGAGACAGACAGAAGGAAAGACAGACAGACAAAAGACAAAGACAGACAGAAAGAGAGACAGACAGAAAGACAAAAAGACACAAAGACAGAAAGACAAAAAGGCAGACAGAGACAGACAGAAAGACACAAAGAAAGACAGAAAGACAAAAAGACACAATGAAAGACAGAAGGAAAGGTAGACGAACAGACAGACAGATGGAAAGACAGACAGAAAGACACAAAGACAGACAGAAATCACCAGAGTCAACCCATGAGAAATCACCAGAGTCAGAGTCAATCAATGAGAAATCACCAGAGTCAGAGTCAACCAATGAAAAATCACCAGTGCGAGAATCCACCAATGAGAAATCACTGAAGTCAACCAATCACAGATCCCCAAAGTCAGCCAATCAACCAATGAGAAATCACCAGAGTCAGAGAGAGTCAATGAATGAGAAATCACCAGCATCAACCAATTGGAGATCTGCAGAGGCAGGCAATCAACCAATGAGAAATCACCAGAGTGAACCAATGAGAAATCACCAGAGTGAGAGTCAACCAATGAGAAACCACCAGACTCAACCAATCAGGGATCTGTAGAGGCAGGCAATCAACCAATGAGAAATCACCAGGGTCAACCAATGAGAAATCACCAAAGTCAGAGTCCAACAATCAGAAATCCCCAGAGTGAACCAATGAGAAATCACCAGAGTCAGAGTCAACCAATCAGAGATCCAGAGTCAACCAATCAGAGCTCTCTTGTGTCAGCCAATCAGAGCTCAACAGGGCCAACCAATCAGAACTGAGTTTGGCTGGGCTGAATGGCTCATGGTTCTAATCCTAGCAATCTTGGAGGTCTAGACAGGAAGATAGCTTGAACCCTGGTGTTTGCGGTTCCAAAAGCAACCTTACATGGAAAAATTCTAACTTGTTTGCCATGAGTGGGAGAGAAGACTATGTGTGTACAGAAAGAGGTCAACACTTAGAAAATATTTTGTAAAATTTTGTAATGACTATTTTATAAACAAAGGTACATTTAGCTACAATTTCCCATTTTTCCTATGTATGGTGACCTTTGGGATATATGTGTATACTTCATCAGCAGAAAAGGAGCTGATTGGGAACCCAGGTAAGAACATTTGCCATAAAACCTCAATCATCCCTTCATCCTGTGAAATTCACCAAAGGTTCCATCTTACAAAATTCTTTTTCAGAAAACTTTTCTTCACACACATTATATGTGTAATTAAAACCATTTAAGTTAAAACTGATTGTGTGCAGTGAAAAGATACACTGGTAAACTGACCTAAATTACAATTGCTTGTATCCACAATAATTTCCTTTGTACACCCAAAAGGCATCTGAAAGAGCACCATGATGTCTGACAGTTCCTGAAAAGTAATTTAAATTGAGCACTATTATTATTTACAGATTTATTCTTTTAAGAAACAAGAAGCACGGCCTGCCAAACAACGACAGCTGCAACCAAAGAATAGCCAGGCATTGTGGCAGGCGCCAGTGGTCCCAGCTACTTGGGAGGCAGAGACAGGAGACTCACTTGAGCCCAAGAGTTGGAGGTTGCTATGAGCTGTGATGCTATGGCACTCTACCCAGGGCGACAGTTTGAGGCTCTGCCTCAAAAAGAAAGAAAGAAAAGAAACAAGAAGCAAAGGCCTGAAAGCTTCAAGCTGTTGCTAAACACTTTTGGTCCTTGTGTTTATAAACTTTTTTAAATTTGATTTTTGGTCTTTATAGCTTCTTAGGCAGCAAAATATTTATTATAAATGATCTTTAAATGTTTTACATGTTCTCTTTTCTCCCCTTCCTTCACCAAATTTAGCATTTGGTGTGATAAATTTGTTGTGATAGAAAACTTTCTTTGGAGAAATTTGGTCAAAAGCATAAAAAGAAAAAAGCAGCTAACAAAGACATATCTTGAGAACAAAATAAGGCTGGTACCTAATTTCAAAAGTTACTTTTGAATGCTTTATTGACAGGTTTTAGAACAGGAGAGGGGAACTTGGAGCTTTAAGGCCATATGTAGCCTGTTAGATCCTTAAGTTCAGCCTTTTGACTGAATCAAAATTTTACAGAACAAATCCTATATTTTTATTTTTAAAACGAATGTATTTAAAATACTAAATAATAAAATAAATTTCAATGAAATAATTCTCCCAGATTGACCAGCACAGTTAGAAAATTAGTAAGCCATAAGGGCTAAATTAGTGGCCGCTAAGCTCATGATTTAGTTCTAACTTCCCCCACCTGACAGGCAGCACTACCACACAAGGCTGGTTGAAGAGTTTATGGGATTCAAGCATGGCAGTCTGTTATCAGCTTTTAACAGTGGTGCACTGTATTTCTGTTTGAAGTGGAATTTGTGAATGGTTGCACAGCTTGATGGTATTTTTAAATGGTCTGCTTATTAGCCTATCTTGTCAAAGAAGACCAAGAGAACAATGAAGGAAGAAGAGACTTTTTGTTTTTTGTTTATTTTTTCAATTTGCTTACTTTTTACTTATTTGTTTATTATTTAAGATGAATATGAGGGTACAAATGATTAGATTGCAGTGTTTGCATTGAGAGGTAAGGTGCCTGTTGTAGCTGTGTACTGCACCCAGAAGGAATGCCATATAACCATACATTGTGCTCATTTGGTATACAATCCCCCTGTCTTCTTCCCTCTCACCTCACCCTCCTCCCCCATCCCCTCTACTTAAATGAATTGAGTTTTTCTCTTCTGTGGGCATTTATTAGTTCATATACTGGCTTCATATTAGTATTGAGTGCATTGGATGCTTGCTTTGCCATTCTTGTGATGCTTTACAAAGAAGAGTGTGTTTCAACTCCATCCTGGTTAATACAAAAGATGCAAAGCCTCCATCTTTTTATGGTATTTCATGGTATACTTATACCACAGTTTGTTAATTCATTTATGAATTTATGGGCAGTTGGGTTGTTTCCACATCTTGGCAGTTGTAAATTGATCTGCAATAAACAATCTAGTGCAAATGCTCTTATGATAAAATGATTTTTTTTTATTCTGAGTAGATACCTAGTAATGGGATTGTGGGATCAGAGGGAAGGTCTATTTCAAGTCCTTTGATGATTCTCCATACTTCTTTTGAAAGAGGCTGTATTAGTTTGCAATCCCACCAATAGTGTAAAAGTGTGCCCTTCTCTTCACATCTTTGCTAGCATCTGCAGCTTTGGGAGTTTGCAATGTGGGCTATTCTCACTGTGGTTAGGTAATATCTCAGGGTGGTTTTTATTTGTATGTCTCATTTGTTTGCCATGATGTTTGCTTTGTCGAATATGTTAGGGAAAGTTCCTTCTCTCTCATGTTTGGGATACGTTCTGCAGTAGAGGTACAAGCCTATCTTTGAAGATGTGATAGAATTCTAGTCCAGTTTTTGTCTGTTTTTGTTAGGAGCTTTTTTATTGTGTCTTCAATTTTTGTGTTTGATGTTCATCTGTTTAAGTGATCTATTTCTTCACTGTTAAGTCTAGAGATGTTCCAGGCCCATTTCCTCTACATTGTCAAATTTCTGGGTATCAGAAATTTGTCAGAAATTTTTGTCAGACAATGCTTAAAGTCACCCACACTCTCACCCAAGTTCTCCCAAGGTAATTCAACTGAGTGCCCGAGTCCAAACAAACAAAACAACCCACAGGGAAGGCTTTCTCTGTTTGCAATCTCACTGCAGACAGAAAGACAGACAGAAAGACAGAAATACAGACAGAAGACAGAAAGATAGACAGACAGATGGAAGACAGAAACACAGACAGAGGGAATTCTTGGAAGACGGCTGACTGGTAGCAACCCTCAGCAGAGGCTCCTGAGCAGAGGAAGAAAAACTGAATGGAATCGGACTCTATGAAGCCGAAGTTGGGGAGCTGAGCCAAGAAAGAAGTTCATCAAGCTGTAACTCCAAGGGTGAGCATTCAAGAAAACAAATTACAGGTACAAAGCCTATCAAATAGAGAACAGGAGACCCCTCCCCCAAGTAGGAGGCCTGCTGCAGGCTATCTGCAAATGAGCAAGGAACAAAAGACCTCTCATTTTACCCTGCTGGAGAGAGCTGCTAAACTCCAGGTCTCTTTCTCTAGGGAGGTCCCACTTATGAACCTAGACACCACCCCACCAGGCATAGCATGAACAGATATTTTCCCACCACAAGTCCAAACTCCAAGTCCACCCTTTCCCCCTTGCATGGTGGTCTACAGAGCACAGAGAGTTTGGTCTTGTCCTGTGAGATCTGAGCATAGTGTGGACCACCAACCATCAGGACAGAATCTGTGACTAATGGGGAAGAAAGAGGGTGTGGTAAGAAAGGGACACTTGGTGGGAGGAGCAGTCCCCTGGTTATGACTATGCCCAGCCAGTGGTGGTGTTGACCCTTGGTTCAGGCTGTGTCTGGTGGGATGGAGTGCAGAACCCCTGGTTCTGACGGCACCCACAGTGGGAGAGTGGTTGTCCTGTGTGGACTGAGTTTGGAAGACAGGGCTAGTCCCCAGCCCCTGCTGAGCCTGTGAGCAGAGGCTTGCTAGGTGTGGACTGAGGCCTGAGAGCAAGGGTGTAATCCCTTGATTCCAACAGAACCCTCAAGAAGTGGCTTGTTGGGTGTGAACCAAGACTTGAAGGCTAGGGCACTGTCCCCTGTCTCCAGTGGGGTTGGTGAGCAGAGGCTTACCAGGTGAGGACTGAGACCTGCAGGTAGGTGCAGTGCCCAGACAATAACAGAGCCTGCAAACAGTGGCTTGCCAGGCAATGGACTAAGACTGGCAGGCAGGGGCATGATCCCCTGACTCCAACTGGTCTGGCAAGCAGAGACTAGCTGGGTGTGGACTGAGACCAGTGGGCGGGACATGGCCCCTGGCTCCAACTGGGCCTGTGAGTAGAGAAGCAAACAACAGTGTGGACTGAGTCTGGCAGGCAATAGTGTGGATCCCTGGCTCCAATTGTGCTGTTGGAGACCCTCGAATCCCTCTCTGTTGAGCAGGGTTTGCACTGCCTGAGACATTTTAATTGGAACCTGTGTCTGGGGGTGTCCACTTGGGGACATTCTGAGATTGACCTTCGAAGTTCTGTAGAGGAAAAGAACTGATGGGTGGGGGCTGGACACCATAGCTGTGTTTGTACCTCTTCACAGTCAAGATTTAAACCTAATACTGTGATTTCTTAGGATAAGTTAGAGGTTGGCTGATATCAAAACAGAGCTAGCTTGCGCTATCTCACCAAGTAGGTCCTCAGAGTCTCTGGCCAAAACTCTGAAAGGGGCCTTTGTAAGGTTGTATGAGATAAGCCACAATTACAAAGCCTAGTGCTTTGGTAAGGGGCTATCTCTACTACCTGAGAACCCCAATTCAATCTCACTCTAGCAGTTCTAATAATCAAATGGGGGGAAATAAACATGGTGCTGACCCAACAGAAGAACTCTGGCAACATGAATAACCAGAGTAGATCAACACCCCCCCCCAACGAAGAAATGACAAAGGAGATACAACTGAAGATGCCATTCATAGACAAATGGCAGCAGTATCAGAAATCAAATTCAGAATATGGATTGCAAATAAGAAAAGATAGAAATTGAATTCCAAAGAGTAGTTCTAAAGTTGTCTCAAGATATTAATGAATTCAAAGACAAAGTCACCAAAGATATGGACATAATGAGAAAAGAGATAGCAGAGCTCAAGGAAACAAAAAAGTTAGTTGAGGAGCTCCAAAATACAGTAGAATCCCTCAGTAATAGAGTTGACCAGGCAGAAGAAAGGATCTCTGAAACTGAAGACAAAGTTTTTGAAAGTTTCCAAACACTCAAAGAGGCAGATAAATGGAGAGCAAAACCTGATCATTCCCTGAGAGAGTTGTGGGATCACTCCAAAAGATCAAACGTTCATCTTATAGGAATTCCTGAAGGAGAAGAGGATAGTTCTAAAGGTACAGATGCTCTACTCCAGGAGATTTGGAGGAGAATTTCCCAAGCATTGCAAGAGATACAGAACTTCAGATAGCAATTTCAGAATCCCAGCAAGACTCAATCCAAATAAAGCATCTCCTAGACACATTGTGATTAACTTTGCCAAAGTTAAGACAAAGGAGAAAAATTTGCAAGCAGCCAAACTTAAGAAAAGCATCACCTACAAAGGGAGAAGTATCAGAATGACAGCAGAGCTCTCAGCTGAAACATTTCAAGTCAGAAGAAGATAGTCATCAACCTTCAATCTCCTAAAACAAAACAACTTCCAGCCCAGGATCCTGTATCCTGCTAAACTGAGTTTCATTTGTGATGGAGAAATCAAATACTTTAATGACATAGACATGATGAAGAAATTTGCCATAACTAAACCAGCTCTTCAGGATATTCTCAGACCCATTCTCCACAATCATCAGCACAATGCTCTACCACCAAAGTTAACTCACTCAGAAATTTTTGAACAAAACCCAACTCCAACAGTGGTGAAAGGATTAAAAATGTCCACTGGACATCCAAAAATCATGACACCAAAACCACAACCAGGCTTATCAATTCTCTCAATTAATGTGAATGGTTTAAATTGTCTTCTAAAGAGGCACAAGCTGGCTGATTGGATACATAAACTCAGACCAGATATTTGCTGTATACACGAATCTCACCTTACCTTAAAGGATAAAAATAGACTCAGGGTGAAGGGATGGACTTGTATATTACAGGCAAATGGAAATCAGAAAAAAGCAGGGGTTGCAATTAGTAGCAGATACCATTGGCTTTAAACCAACAAAGATAAAGAAAGATACGGAAGATCACTACATATTTGTCAAGGTAAACACCAAACATGAAGAGATTTCCATAATTAACATTTATGCATCCTACCAGAATGTTCCTCAATTCATAAAGCAGACTTTAATGGATATGAGCAACTTGATATCTTCCAGCACTATAATTGTTGGAGATTTTAACACCCCTCTGACAGTTTTGGATAGATGCTCCAAGAAGAAACTAAACAAAGAAATATTAGACTTAAACCTGACCCTAGAACAAAAGGACTTTATAGACCTCTACAGAACATTTCACCCTAATAAAACTGAATATACATTTTTCTCACCAGCCCACGGGTCATCCTCCAAAATAGATCATATCCTAGGAGACAAGTCTAACCTCAGCTAATTTAAAAATATAGAAATTATTCCTTGTATCTTCTTGGACCACCATGGAATAAAAGTTGAACTCAACAGCAACAGGAATCTTCATACTCAAACAAAGTCATGCAAACTAAATAAACTTAGGCAGATTGATAGCTGGGTCAAAGATGAGATTAAGAAGGAAATCACCAAATTTTTGGAACAAAAACACAAATTATCAAAATCTGTGGGATATTGCAAAGGCAGTCCTAAGAGGGAAATTTATAGCATTTGAAGCCTTCATCAAGAAAACAGAGAGGAAGCCAAAAACTTAATGCATCATCTCAAGCAACTGGAAAAGGAAGAACATTACAACCCCAAACCCAGCATAAGAAAAGAAATATCCAAAATTAGTGCAGAATTAAATGAAATTGAAAACAAAAGGATCATTCAGAAGATCAATGAAACAAAAAGTTGTTTTTTTGAAAAGATTAACAAAATTGATGAACCGTTGGCCAACCTAACCAGAAATAGAAAAAGTAAAATCTCTAATATTGTCTATCAGAAATGATAAAGGAGAAATAACAGCAGACACTTCAGAAATTCAAAAAATCCTTAATGATTACTACAAAAATCTCTATTCCCGAAATATGAAAATCTGAAGAAAATGAACCAATACCTGGAAGCACATCACCTTCCTAGACTCAACCAGAAAGAATTAGAAATCTTGAATAGACCTATATCAATCACCAAAATAGCATCAACAATATAAAATCTCCCAAAAAAGAAAGGTCTGGGACCAGATGGCTTCACATCCGAATTCTATCAAACCTTTCAAGAGTACCTATATCATACACTAACTAAAGCATAGTTAAAGAAGGAATACTTCCCAACATATTCTATGCAGCAAATATCACCCTGATACCCAAACCAGGAAAGGATCCAACAAAGAAAGAAAATTATAGGCCAGGCGGAGCCTGTGACTCAGTGAGTAGGGCGCTGGACCCATATGCTGAGGGTGGCGGGTTCAAACCCAGCCCCGGCCAAACTGCAACCAAAAAATAGCCAGGTGTTGTGGCGGGCGCCTGTAGTCCCAGCTACTCGGGAGGCTGAGGCAAGAGAATCGCGTAAGCCCAAGAGTTAGAGGTTGCTGTGAGCCATGTGACGCCACGGCACTCTACCCGAGGGCGGTACAGTGAGACTCTGTCTCTACAAAAAAAAAAAAAAAAAAAGAAAGAAAGAAAATTATCGGCCAATATCATTAATGAATATCGATGCAAAAATATTCAGTAAGATCATAGCAAACAGAATTCAACAACACATCAAAAAAATTATACACCATGATCAAGTTGGTTTTATTCCAAGGTTACAGGGTTGGTTCAACATTTGCAAATCTATAAATAAAATACATCACATCAATAAAATAAAAGACAAAGACCATACGATTCTCTCAATTGATGCAGAAAAAGCCTTTGATAGTATCTAGCATCCTTTAATGATCAGAACACTTAAGAAAATAGGCACAGAAGGGACATTTCTTAAACTGATAGAGGCCATCTATAGCAAACCCATAGCTAAGATCATATTGAATAGTGTAAATTAAAAACATTTCCACTCAGATCAGGAACGAGGCAAGGATGCCCACTGTCTCCACTGCTATTCAATCTTAGCTATCGCAATCAGGTAAGAGAAGGCGATCAAGGGTATTCAAACCAGGTCAGAGGAGATCAAACTATCAATCTTCTCAGATGATATGATTGTATACCTGGGAAACCCCAGGAACTCAACTTCGAAACTGTTAGAAGTGATCAAGAAATACAGCAGTGTCTCAGGATACAAAATCAATACTTATAAGTCAGTAGCTGTTATATATACCAACAATAGTTAAGCTGAAAATATAGTCAAGGACTCTATTCCTTTTACAATAGTGCCAAAGAAGATCAATTTGCCTAACAAAGAACGTGAAAGATCTTTATAAAGAGAACTATAAAACTCTGAGAAAAGAAATAGCTGAAGATGTTACCAAAAGGAAAAACATACCATGCTCATGGCTGGGAAGAATCAACATTGTAAAAATGTCCATACTACCCAAAGCAACCTACATATTTAATGCAATCCCTATTAAAGCACCATTGTCATACTATTTTGAAAAAATAGTACTTCATTTTATATTGAATCAGAAAAAATACCTCAAATAGCAAATACATTACTCAGAAACAAGAACAAAACAGGAGTTATCACATTACCAGACTTCAGGCTATACTATAAATCTATAGTGATCAAAACAGCATGGTACTGGCACAAAAACTGAGCAGTAGATTTATGGAACAGAATAGAGAACCAAGAGATGAACCCAGCTACTTATTGTCATTTGATCTTGGACAAGCCTATCAAAAACACTCAGTGAGGGAAAGATTCCCTATTTAACAAATGGTGCTGAGTGAACTGGCTGGTAACCTGTAGAAGACTGAAACGGAACCCCCACCTTTCACCATTAGCAAAAATTGATTCTCACTGGATAAAAGATTTAAACTTAAGACATGGAACTACAAAAATACTAGAAGAGAGTGCAGGGAAAACACTTGAAGAAATTGGCCTAGGAGAATATTTTATGAGGCGGACCCCCAGACAATTGAAGCAACACAAAAAATACATTACTGGGACCTGATCAAACTAAAAAGCTTTTGCACAGCCAAGAGCACAGTAAGTAAAGCAAACAGACAACCTTAAGAATGAGAGATTTTTGCAGGTTATGCTTCTGACAAAGGTCTGATAACTAGAATCTACAGAGCACTCAAACTAATCAATAAGAAAAGAATAAATAACCCCATTTCTATGTGGGCAAGAGATTTGAACAGAATCTTCTCTGATGAAGATAAGCACATGGCCTACAAACACATGAAAAAATGCTCATCATCCTTAATCATCAGAGAAATGCAAATCAAAACCACTTTGAGATATCATCTAACTCCAGTAAGATTAGCCCACATCACAAAATCCCCAAACTACAGATGTTGGTGTGGATGTAGAGAGAAGGGAATGCTTCTACACTGCTGGTGGGAATGCAAGCTAATATGACCTTTTTGGAAAGAAGTTTGGAGAACACTCAAGGAACTAAAAGTAGATCTACTATTCGATTCTGCAATCCTCTACTAGGTGTATACCCAGATGATCAAAAATTATTTTATAACAAAGACATTTTCACAAGAATGTTTATTGCAGCCCAATTCATGATAGCCAAGACATGGAAACAGCCCGAGTGCCCATCGACCCATGAATGGATTAACCAATTGTGATATATGTACACCATGGAATACTATGCAGCCATAAAAAAAGATGGAGACTTCACATCTTTTATGTTTACCTGGATGGAGCTGGAACATATTCTTCTTAGTAAAGTATCTCAAGAATGGGGGGGAAAGTATCCAATGTACTCAATACTACTATGAAATCAATATATAATCATCTACACACTCATGAATGGCAAAACATAACTATGGTCCAGAAAGTAGAAGGGAAGAGGAAAGAGAGGGGAAGGGAGGGGGGATGTGGGAGGATGGAGGGTATTTGGGGGGACCTCACCTAATGTGCATGATGCAATAATACATTTCAAAACTATTAAGAAATTAGTATAATTGTGATGGGTGTGTTATAATTCAATGTAAGCATTTCACATTGCATATAAAAGCAGTACCCTGAACCCCATAAATGTATCAATGTAAGAAGTTATGATTTAATAAAAATAATAATAAAAAAAGAAACACAGACAGAAAAAAACACAGGAAGGAAGGAGGGAGGAAGGGAGGGATGGAGGGAGAGAGGGAAAGATAGAAAGGAAGGAAGGAAGGAAGGAAGGAAGGAAGGAAGGAAGGAAGGAAGGAAGGAAGGAAGGAAGGAAGGAAGGAAGGAAGGAAGGAAGGAAGGAAGGAAGGAAAGAAAGAAATTGCATCCTCATTTATAAGTGACATATGTTTGTAATTTCTGCTTTGTGATAATATATTTTCTCCAATTTTATTATCAGGTGTACCCAGATCAAGTAGAATGATTTTGAAGTATTTCTTCTTTTTCTGTTGTCTGTAAGATTTGGCATAATCTGTTTTTCAAAATTATCTTTTACTTTCTTTTATAAATATTAGTTGTCTATTTTTTGATACCTAAAAAAAAATAAGAAGAAGAAGTTAACTGATGACTCCATACTGAATCTCAGAGTCAAAGCATTCTATAACAGACATACTCTTATTTGACAATGTGAATGTTACTTTCTTTGCATTATTATTATTATTATTGCTTAATATTTCAATGTAGCAATTGTCTGATTCCTTTTCTGAATGTATTTATGTTCGTTTGCTCTTTACAAGGTTTTTGTTTCTAGTCCTTATCTTAAACATTGTTATTGTTATTAAATTTTAAGCCTTTTTAATTTTGTAAAGGCAAAAAAAATGGAAACCTAATAAACACGTGTATATGTAAAAATAAAAAGAAAGACAGAAAGATGGACAGACTGAAAGACAGACAGACAGACAGAAAGACAGGCAGAAAGACAGAGAGATAGAAAGTCAGACAGAAAGACGGACATCAGACAGAAAGGCAGACAGATGGACAGACAGACAGAAAGAAAGACAGACAGGCAGAAAGAAAGACAGACAGGCAGAAAGAAAGACAGCCAGACAGAAACATAGACAGAAAGAAAGACGGAAAGATAGAAAGAAGTAAAGAAAGGAAGGAAGGAAGGAAGGGAGGGAGGGAGGGAGGGAGGGAAGGAGGAAGGGAGGGAGAGAAAGAAAGAGAAAGACAAAAAGACAGCAGAGAGACAGACAGAAAGACAGGAAGGAAGGGAAAGTCAGAGAGAGAGGCAGACACACAGACGAAGGAAGGAAGGAAGGAAGGAAGGAAGGAAGGAAGGAAGGAAGGAAGGAAGGAAGGAAGGAAGGAAGGAAGAAAACAGACAGAAAGGCAGAAAGTTAGTGTTTCAGATAGAATTTAAACACCTCATTCAAGTGATCTTAGAAAGAGGAGATTATTCTGGATTACCCAGTGAACCCACATGAAAATACAAAGCCCTTTAAAAGCAGAAGAGGGAAGCAAAAGAGTAGAAGAGAGAGACAGAAAAGAAGAGAGTGTCTGAGTGATGTGACATAGGAAAGATTCAATTGACTATTACTAGATTTAAAGAAGGAATGGGATCATGAGCCAAGTAATGTAGACATCTTCTAGATGCTGGGAAGAGCAGGAAAACAAATTCTCCCTAGAAAGAGACACGATCCTGCCAACACTTCGATTTTAGCCCAGAGAGATCTGAGTCAGACGTTTGACCTACAGAGTTATAAGATAATAGAATTGGGCTGTTTTAAGCCTGTGAGTTCATGGTAATTTTTTACATCAGCAAAATAAAATGAATGCAGGAGCTTTCGAGGCTGGGACCAAGAATTAATGCTGAGATAATTCATTATGAGATGCCCTCCAACCTTTCCAAGTTTAGGAACAGGCCAAACAGGGCTGTTAAATGGAGAAGCAGTGGAGATAATCACCCTTTTTCTAAATAGATCTTATATAATAGGCTTCAATCCTTAAAGGCTCTGTTTTATATTGAGCCATAAGAGCTAAAATAGCAAAAATAATTTTGAAAAAGAATAACATTGAAAATCTTCTATTACCTGCTTCCAAGACTTTCTATTAAGCTACAATAATAAAGAAAGTGTGATATTGGCCAAAGGGTAAACATATAGATCAATGGAACAAAATAGACTCTAGAAAGAATCCAAAAATGTGTATGATCAATAAATTTTCTACAAAGGTGATAAAGTATTTAATTGAGAAAGGATACTACATGTATCTTTGACAAATAACACTGGAAAAAATAGACCACCACATTCATAAAAATGAACTTTCATTTATACTGTGTACCGTATTTTAAAATTAATTCCAAGGGGATTACAGTTATAAATGTAAAACCAAAACCTATAAAACTTCTGGGAAAATTCAATGTAATGTGGGTTAGGTAAAAATTTCTTAGAAAAGCACAAACAATAACAAAAAATGATAAATTTGTCTTCATCAGCATTCAAAACTCCTGTTATTCAAATAACACTGTTAAAGAAATAAACAGGCAAGCCACAGGCAGAGAGAAATACTTTCAGAACACATGTCTGATAAAGGACTTGTATCCAGAATACATAAATAACGTTCACAGCTCAGTAATGATAAAACAAACAACTCAATGAAAAACTGAAAATTTTAAACAGACACTTCCAGAAAGATGTCCAGTATAATTTTTCTTTAGAGAAATTCATATTGAAACTACAATAAAATGACAATATATAATCTCGCAGAGTAGTAAAAACAAACTAAAAATAAACTGACAATACCTGATGAGGATGCAGAGCAAATGGAACTTATATGCGTTTCTGTTGGGAAAACAAAATAGTATATGGCCTCTTAGAAAATAGGTGGGTAGGCGGCGCCTGTGGCTCAAGGAGTAGGGCGCCGGTCCCATATGCCGGAGGTGGCGGGTTCAAACCTAGCCCCGGCCAAAAAAACCAAAAAATAAATAAATAAATGAAAATAAAATAGGTGGATAGTTTCTTATAAATTTAAACATATAATGTATGACCCAGCCACCTCATTCCTATGTACTTACTCAAAAGGAAAACAAAACAAAACAAATAATAATACGTCCACAAAGACCTGTATGAAAATGATTATGGTGGATTTACTCAAAATAAGCTAAAAAAAAAAAAAAAAAAACAGGAAATTTCCATCAGCTATTGAATGGATGACTACATTGTGTATTTATACAAAGAAGCAATGTTAGTAATGAAAAGAAGAAACTACTGATACGTATCACAACATGGATGAATCTCAAAAGCGTTATGCTATGTGAAAGAAGACAGACACAAAAGGCTGGATAGTTTATGATTCCAGTTATATAACTTTCCAGAAAAGGTAAATAAATCAAATTAGTGGTTGTGGGGGATGCAGAACAATGGAGGGCATTGACTACAAAGGAGCACATGGAGACTTATTGGATGATGAAAATATCCATATATCAATGTGGTTCTTGTTAAATGATTCCATACATTTGCTGAATCTCAGAACTATATGCCAAAAAGGGGTAAATTTTATTGTATATCATACCTCAATAGACCTGACTTTTTAAAAGGGATAACAATAATAAGCAACTGGAAGGCAGTATTGGTGCAGGAGCAGGACAGTGATGAGATAAAAGGGGTCCTTTATTTATTTGTTACATTTTTTTTTGCAGGATAGATTACAAAGAAAGATAGAGATTTGGTAGGCCTGTTGGGGGGATACTGGATCTGGGTACTAGGTGATGAGGGGGCAGTGGGAGCTAACTTGAATGTTTGAGAAGTTGTCATTTCAAGTAAAGTTTAAACTTATTCTGCATGGCACCGGAAGGCCACTATAAACAACCAGAACTTCTCTGACATGTACCACATTCGTCATGGTATTACAAAAAAGCTATTACAAAAAGTAAGTAAACTGGGCATTCAGGAGTTTGAGAGGCTGCAGGCTACAGGGCATTGAATAGAAGAGGAAGAGGAAAACCTTTACTTTAGTCATTCCCAGTGACTCCACATATTTTCCTTGACGGTCCCCATTATGTTCCAATTTCTCCTTTGAAAGCCAGACCCCCCAGATAACCTAGCCTTAAGTAATCCAAAGAAATTGAAGAAATTAGTCTCTGCTGAACAATCTTCACTCTTCGGAGCCTGAGATAAGCTCAGACATCAGCATTTGCCTCCATCAAAGATAGAAGAACCTGGCAGACAAGGGCACAAGGTAGGCTGTAAGCGGTTGATTTAATCTACTTCAAAGAGTAAAGGCTGTAGCAGACATGGTTTAGAGTTCTGGAACATAACCAAGGTGCAGTTTTTCATTAGTTCAATTCACAGGCAGTTTTTTCCTCTACATCTGCATTCTATAATCAGATATAACTATAATTCTTCAAGTCTAGGTTGGACTAGTGCTAAGTTTTTGGTGGCAAGCATGGACAAATAGTTTCTTTCTTCAAATAGTGCCCAGTAATATTCTACAGCAATAAATTATTTCTAAAGCAATAATATTCTCTTTCCTTGATGGTTTGGGAGGAAAGTTTCTCACCTCCCACACTTCTGTTTTAAAACTATCAGATGGGGCGGTGCCTGTGGCTCAAGGAGTAGGGCGCCGGTCCCATATGCCAGAGGTGGCGAGTTCAAACCCAGCCCTGGCCAAAAAAATAAATAAATAAATAAATAAATAAACTATCAGATGACAGGTGATTCTACTTCTTTTCAGATGTAAGAATACCCTTTTACCTACCATTATTTTCCAAAGAGACTAGCATATATGTCCTGTCTCATCCCAGCTCCACCAGAGAATTTCAGATGACATTTGTTCTTTAATGTCAAGATATTTATGAAATGATAAAGACACTAGATATCCCCCAACCCAAACATCCCTCTCCCTCTGGTAGTATTGTGGGCTATTTCAGTAATATGACACAGTGGGATTTCAACTGAGGTAAGTACATTTGATTTAGCTGCTTTCCTTCCTTGGGTCATTTCACAATCCATCAAAATCTTATTCACAGGAGTTCCAAGATAAAAACAAGTTCATCCTTGTTTCCTATGGCAGCATCAGACCCATGCTCCACACCATCATCTATAGCCTGCCACAGAACTAAAGAATATATTTGGGAAGCAGATATGGGGGCAAAATAACGTAGACTCGTAGACCAAGACTTACCATGTGAAGTTCATGTACATCCGGGAAACTAAGCATTAGACAACTTACTTCTATATGAACAGGCACCTATAACTCCTAAGCACCACAGCAAACACGTTGAGGACTCCAGACATGGTCCTTGCTCATAAGGAAGTTATGAGTTTTATAAGTTAACAACATAAAAACACAAATATAAGCAGATCATAGTAAGTACTACATGTCCTTGCTCATAAGGAAGTTATGAGTTTATGAGTTAACAACATAAAAACACAAATACAAGCAGATCATAGTAAGTACTATAAAAGATAAGACAAGACTCATGACTTCCTGAAGAAGAGGAAGAGCTCACTTCATATGAGATAGATGAGTTCATGTGAAATTTCAGGAAGGAGCTGGCAACATCAGAACTGCCATTTTTAGTACGGTAAGAGTTTGGAGAGTTGTATGGGTGGTGTAAAGCAATGTGGAGAGCACCCCAGACAAAGGTAACAGAAGAAACAGAAGCACAAGGATGGCAACAAAAATGATGCAAAAAGGGCAGAGAAAGAGAGAAAGAAAGAGAGAGAGACGTCTTCTTTGATTAGAGGAGAAGAAATATGAGGATGAGGGAAAAGGTTGGAGAATATAGCCCTAATCTCAGCCAGAAATTGTCACTTTGGGGACTCTGGGGCCAGACTTCCTGGGTTCAAATCTAAGCTCTGCCATTTAACTAGTTGTGAGACCTTAGCAAGTTGTATAGTCTCTTTGGGTCTCCATTCCTCAAACATAAAATAGAGAAAATATAGTTCCTACATTTCATATGGTGATTTGAAGTAATCAAAGTAATTTTGGAGGATCAAAGATGTTAAACCACGGGAAGTAGTTGGAACAGTGTAAGCACTCAGTAAATGTTAGCTATTATCATTGTTATCCTTGGTTTTCCCATCACTGAATGGAGACAGAGGTACTCACCATTTCTAAATTACCTCCATTCATACTCCCAACTGTTTGCAATACATAGCATGAGATCAGTCTATGTGTGAAGCATAGATGAATATGTAAATGAATAAATGAGTGAATGAAGAATGAATGAATTGCATTGAGAGCCTTTTTATATTAGTGTCCCTGTTGTAAGATCTATACTAAAGCCAAGATTCCTCCTGTGCAGTGTGTGCCTCTGTTCAACATATGCTGGCTTCAGATATCTGTGTTTTCATTTATCCTGTCTTCAGAAGGTGGTGTGGGGGGCTGAATGTGTACAGAACTCATGATGGAAGCTTGGGCTGAGAGAACAGAGCACTGTCCAGCAAACAGGAGAAACTGATTAGGATCCTGGCTTTGCTACTATTTGATCTTGAGCAAGCCATTCTACTCATGAGTCTCAGGTTTGCCATATCTAAAATGGGAATGATGATGTCTATGTTACAGATTCTGTTAAGAATCAAAATACATAGATTAGGTGATACTACTTGGCATTCCAAGTGATTTTCTTTCTCGTTTCATGTGGTAGTAAGTGATATTAAAATATGCTTTTTGGTTTTCCTGGCGTTTGACGCACAGTGAGGACAGGAACACTAAAACACCCCAAAAGCAAGGAGAGTAAGGACATTCTGGGGGACACTCACACAATTCAGAAAATTGGGAACAGTCACCACTTTCCAATGCTGCTTTCTACACAGTTGTAGCCTATTAGAGCCTGAAGTTATTTATGGCTCAGTGCTATGCATCTGGCCTCTTATTTTCTCAGTACCTGGCACATGATAGGGGATCAATAATGTTTGTTGAATTGATTTCAGTTACAGATCCACTCTTCTGCCACTCATACCACTCTCTGCCCCTGTCATGCTCTCTCTCCTACCAGCTTGCTCCCTGTTTCATTCATACATTCATT
Organism: Nycticebus coucang; assembly: GCF_027406575.1. Classification (NCBI taxonomy): domain Eukaryota; kingdom Metazoa; phylum Chordata; class Mammalia; order Primates; family Lorisidae; genus Nycticebus; species Nycticebus coucang. Next base: position 158,526,617 of record NC_069804.1, on the reverse strand, counting down.
CAACGAATACTCACCACTTACCTATTGAGTGCCGGGTCCTCTGCTAGGCTCTGACAGGCATTGCTCTAGTGAAAATTGCCTTCTCATTATGTTTTCAGTTGCTCTCATTCTCTCTCTCTCTCTGTCTCTCTCTCTCTCTCTTTCCCATCTTCCTCCTCCCTCTCTCCCTCTCTCCTTCCCTCCCTCCTTCCTTTTCTTATTACTGTGATTTTATATCCCTTTTTATACTCTCCCTTTTCCTGTATCAACTGCCCTCAGCCCAGTCACTGACAAACACACTTCACATCTTTCTCGCACCCCAAGCCTTCAGTTTCTGGCCTCTTATTCCCCTTCTGAGACCCATTTAGTCCCCGAAGACACATCCATTTTGGAGAAATTGGCACCAGATTCCAACAGCAGTCATTCTTGATAGAGAGGGGTCCCAGGTGGCTCCATGCTGTGCAGGTACAAGCCAGCCCAGACAGATGGATGAAATGGTAACTTCTTGCAACCTTTCCTAAAGGTCATGTCCCGAATATCTAGGGTCTAGGAAAAAACAAGGAATTTTCATAAAGGTCCTTTTTACTCCTATTCTCCACTCACACACTAAGTATTCCTTGCCTGGCTTGCAGCTCCCCATCTGGCATTCCCTCCCCATCTGGCATTCCTGGGAGGGGCTCAAAAGTCTCACACAACCAAAATTTTGTAAGCCCTTCTCTAAACATTTTTTCCATGCAATATTTCATTTCATCCTCAAAGCAACCCCAATTAATATCATCTCCATTTACCAATGAGGAAACCTAGGTCTCTCAGTCAATAAGTGACAGAGTAGATTCAGAAATTGGAACTCCTCCTTACTAAGTATCTCTCCCTTTCAGCTCTCACTCAATAATGGATACTACATTATGAGAGTGAGAGGTGTATCCACAGTGGTTAGTGGCTAAAGAAACAATATCAGCTTTTATATTGTTCTAATGGTCTTGCATTTACAACTGTCAGTCTGAAGTCTCTTCTTGAATGCCTTACAAGATTCTCAAACTCAAATGTCCCAAAGTAAACTCAGTATTTCTTGGATTCCTCCTACTTCTCTGTGCTCAAGGCAGTTCTCCCTTCCCCTGATCGTATCCCCTGTATTAGTTTATGGCTCCACCATCCACCAAGTTGTCTGAGACAGCATAATGCCTAGGAGGCTTCCTGTGCCCTTCTCTCTCCCTGGACAACTCCTTTCCCTTGCCCTACTCTCCACACAACCTCAATGATTTTACTCTCATGATACCTTGCTAAATAAACTCTGAGCTTATTTGCACATTCCCACTGCCAGAACCCGGTTACCTCTTGCCTTCATTTTGGAAAAACCCTCCACTCACCATTTATTTCAGGTCTCTTCTGTTGGTTTCTACTCGTTGATCAAAATACTTGACATTGGGGCACCTAGGAACTTAGTCCTTAGACCTACGGTCTCTAGCTTCAGTTGTTCCTTTGTGATCTCATCATGGTGTAAAATATCACCAATGTGTCTTCAGCTCTCCAGTTTTTGACTCCAGACTGAACATCTCCTCTAAACTACAGATGCATATCTCAAACCTTCTATTGAACAGCTACACTTCTTAAACTTAACACACTTCAAACCAAACTCCAGATCTTTCATAAATCCCAAATCTGCTCCTGTCCAAGGTTTCTCCATCTTGGTAAATAGTGACTTTATTCTTCTTATTACCCAGGCCTTGGTAATCCTAGGATATAGCAAGGACACTTTTGCCACAGGGTATTTCTACTTGCTGTTTTCCTCACTTGATATGTTCTTCCACTGGATATATATTTGACTCACTCTCTCATTTCACTCATGTCTCCACTCTTGACATCTTAGCAGAGAGGACTTCCATGGCCTCCCCATATAAAATAGCAAAACCCTTTCTCCATCCATCCCCTTTATTCTGCTTTATTTTCCTTAAAAGCATTTATTACTATCTAAAAAATTACATATTTATTTGTTTATCATCTATCTCGGTCCTCTAGAATATAAGCTCGATGAAGACACAGAATTTGTTGTGTTCAGTGCTATTTCCAAGTCACCTAGAAGGGTGCATAATGAATATCTGCTAAATGGATAAATGAAATAAATAAATGATACACAGATAAGTAATTACATATGCAGGCCTCCAATCACTTGCTTATGCTGTTTCTTCTGCCTGGAATGCCTTTTTCCTACTAATGATAATTTTGCTCATTCTCTTAAATTCTAGCGCAAATTTCACTTCTTCTATAAAGTTCCATCCAACTCCCCCCATCAAGGCAGAATTCGTTTTCTACCACCTTGTGCTGTTCTAACTCTAGCATGTAATTCTCTGCCACGCTCATTATCTTCTTCCTTAAGTTTGAGTTATCTATGTATCAGGCTTATCCCATGACTAAACAGTTAGCTCCTTGGAGTCTGGCAGTCCCTGAAGTGTCTAGCATAGTGCCTGGAACATTGTTAAATTGAATGCAAGGAAACTAAATGCTTATTATCAAAGTAGACAACTCCAATTAAGGATAATTAGCCTTGAGAATTGCAGTGTTACCAGCAACTCAATTAATGAACTCTAATTGCTCTTCTCAGACATGGACATTACCTGGTATTCAGCTTTGGGCTGTAACATGTATGGATTTCTTCATTGTTAACTGAAGCTGGGGCTGCTGACTGGGCTATACTAGTGCTCTCTGAGCCCCATCCTCAGGGAAGCAGGCATAAGCACCAAGGAGCCTGGAACGAGGGCCATGCCTTCCTTGTCCGACTGGGGGAGGCTCTCTAGGGAGGAACAATGTCTTTCTCCTCAGACTAGGGGCTACTTAGTATGGGTAAACAGTGTCTCCCTAATCATGTTGGTAGATCTGTAGAGTAAGGAAACAATTGCTTTTCTGTCATGCTGAGAGCACATCAGGGTAGAAATTGTTTTTCTCAACAGACAAGAATACCTAGGGTGAAGACCATATCTTCCTAAAAATTGAAGGCTCCTTAGCATAAAGAAACCATATTTCCTCTGCAACAATTGAGATTCCACAATGTGAGAAAGTGAACCATTTATAATAGCAGAGAGAACCATCATTTGCAATCTCAACAAGTCTCATGGCTTTATGTATCTTCTACATGCCTACTTGCAAATTAGTGTCTCCTTTCCAGGCCTTTCCACAAAGCTCAGGACTCCCATCATAAACTTGTCTAATCCACATATACACTTAGATATCTAAATAGAATTTTAAAGTTAACATGTCCAGAAAAGTTAAAAAAAAGAAAAAAAACCTCCTGATCTTTGTCTTTAAATACACTGAAGGCAAGTTCATTCTTGTCAAGTCAGAAACCTTAAAGTCATCATTGCCTCTTCTATTTTTCTGGCATCCAATCTTGATAGGGAAAAAAAAACCTGTTATCTCCACTTTCTGCATATTACCAGTATTCATTCACTCCTCACCACTACCATTTTAGTCCAAGCCATAACTTTCTCTCAATTGCATTATTGAAATAGCCTCTACTTGGTTTCTCTGCCTCTATTCTTGCCACCCACCTCAACAGATAAGTCAGAACTATTTAAAAAAAAAAAAGCAGGGGTGGTGTCTGTGGCTCAAGGAGTAGGGTGCTGGCCCCATATACTGGAGGTGGCAGGTTCAAACCAGCCCTGGCCAAAAACTACAAAAAAAAAAAGAATCTAAAAAAATAAATAAATAAAAAGTCAGTCAAGTCACTGCACTGCTCTGTTTAAAACATTGTTTTGGATCTCAACATTTTTATTGTGACATATGATGGCAAGTTTTGTATGTCAAAACTTCAATGGGCAAAGGGATGTTCAGATTGTTTGTAAAATATTACTTATGGTTGTGTCTGTGATGGTGTTTTCAAAAGAGATTAGTGACTAAATAGAGATCACCCTGTCCAATGCAAGCAGGCATAATCCAATCCACTCAAAGCCTATTCAGGCTATGCAGAACAAAAAGACAAAGGAAGTGTGAATTTGCTTCCCATCCAATATACCAGATATGCCAAAAGAAAATGTATACACATTTTAAGAGATCTTGTTGTAAGCAAAATCAGTCATTCCCCAAAAGTGTATGAATGGCAGGAAAAATAGATGTGCCTAGACTGTCTAGGTACACTTGACCAGTAATGTTAACTTCAATTCAACTTTAAAAAGTAATACACAGATAATGTCTCTTAAAATGGACATACACTTTTTGGCACCCTCTGGATACCCAATTGGTTCTATTTCTCTGGAGAACCCTAACTAATACTTGCTAAAATACTCATAACATAAAATTTATCATTAGTGAATTTTAGTACATTCATAAAGTTGTACAATTGTCACTATCACCTGGTTTCAGAACATTTTCATTGCTCCAAAAGGAAAAATCAGACTCATTAAGCAATCACACCCTATTTTCTCCTCTACTCAGACCTTGGGAATCACTAATCTCCTTTCTGCCTCTATGGATTTGCCTACTCTAAGCATTTCTTATAAGTGAAGCCATATGCAGCCTTACATGACTGACTCCTTTCATTTAGCACGATGTTCTATGTTGTAGCAGTCCTGAAATTATGGAAATGTACTGCATTCCTTTTAGTGAGTGAATAATATTCCATCATATGGCTGCATCACATTGTGTTTTTCCAGTTATGCATTGTTAGATATTTTGGTTCTTTCCACTTTTTAGCTACTGTTAACTATGCTACTATGAACATTCATGTACGAGCATGTGTTTTCATTTCTTTTGGATATATAGCTAGGAGCAGAATTTATGGGTCATATAATAATTCTAACTTTAACTTGTTGAGGAACCAAAAAATTACTTTTGCAGTGGCTTGATCCAAATATCACTGAGACTAAAATTCCATAAAAGGCCCTTAAAGTAATACCAAAAAGGCCCTACATAATCTAGTCTACCATATATTAACTCTCTGATCTCATTTTCTCCTAATTATTCCCTTAATTACTCTGCTTTAGCCATGCTGGTCTTTTTGCCATTACTCAAAACTCACCAGGCACACTCCCGTCTCAGAGCCTTTGCACTTACTGTATCTGCCTGGAACACTCTTCTCCAGATAGCTCTGTGATGCTCCCTCATTTCCGCCAAACTCTTTGCTTAAATATCACCTTACCGTTCTAGATAAAATTGCAACCCAACACTCTCTATGCTGCTTGCATCCTGTATTAGTTTGCTGGAGCTGCCATAAAAACTATCACAAACTAAGTGGCTAAGAAAATAGAAATTTATTTTCTCACAGTTCTGAAGATTTGACGAAGCTTGGTTTCTTTTGATGCCTCTCTCCTTGGATTGTAGATAGCTATCTTCCCTCTATGTTTTCATATGGCCTTCCCTCTGTACATGTCCAAGTTCAGACTTCCTTTTCTTTTTTTTTTTTTTTGTTGTTTTTATTTTTTTTTTTTAGATTTCCTTTTCTTATGAGGACATCAGTCATATTGGATTAAGGTCACAATAATTAACCCCTTCTAAATTATTAAACTTTTTTAGCCTTTGCCTCTAAATACGGTAAGAATCTGAAACACTAGAAGTGAAGACTTCAACGTTTGAATTTTTGAGGGAACAATTCAGTCCCTAACAACTGCTTTATATTTTTCCTTAGCATTTATCTCTATCAAATGCATTGTGTGTTTTACTTACATACGGCATTTACTGTTCATTGTCCTCTACTAAAACATAAGCTCAGTTAAATTATTTACATGTGTTTATTTTATTCACCACTATATCCCCAATGCTTAGAACAGTGCCAGGAACACAGTGGGCCCTCAGCAGATGTATGTTGGATTAATAAATATTTCCTTCTCCAGACTGGAGGTTGCTGAAGACTGAGATTCCTTAAACTCTGTCTCAGACTCTCCCTTTTCAGCCAGGCCTTACATCACTATTGGGAATCACATCTCCTCCTGACTAGGTTGTGATTCTTCTCTCATTAAATACCAAGGGTAGAGTGCTTTGCTTTATATGAAATCACTCATTGTAAGTCCAATGCTAAAAGAAAAAAAAAATCAATGCCTAGTGAATAAATTCTCTGTAATGTATGTCATGTTAACAAAACTGTAGATTTATGACCTAAGCATCTATCCTCCCTGCTTTGATATTGGGCTTCTGATGTTAATTTGATTCATTTATCTCTTACCAAAGACTGCTGTGCTAAGGAACTTTTTGGTGCAATGTAAAAGGTATTGTACAAATACTAAATAAAAATGAGTTCTATTCCCCTCCACTTGTTACTCATTTTTATATGCGACCTTAAGCATACTGCCTCCCCTCTGAGGGACTCATTTTTCTCATATGCAAAATGAAGAATAAGAAAAAGAAAATCTTCCATATTCCCAGTCTTATTGAAGACCATCATCATTTACCCAGTTGCTTAGGCCAAAATCCTTAGAGTAACTAAGGATTTGTTGGATTTCTCTTTTGTCCTCATCCTTCATATGTAACTATTAATAAATTCTGTCCTGTTATGTATATTCTATTTCCTAAATATATCATTTATCAGATGTATACTCTCCATTTCCACTACTGCTACTGCTCAAGTGTAAGTCAACTTTATCTCCAGCCTGAACTATAGTCATAATCTCTTACGTGGTCTGCCTGCCCAACTCTTTTCAAATATCATATCCAACTATGTCATTGTCCTATCTACAACCAATCAATTCTCACCATTATTCTCATGAAAAAGTTCCAAAATATGGAGTCTAAGAACTCTCATGACTTGAAGTCTTCCAAAATCTCTAGATTCATCCCTTACCTCATTTGTCAAGCTTCAGCCCTAAAGTAGCCTCTACACTAGGACCTTAGTTATTCCAGCATCTTAGCCTGGACCTGAACCCCTATACACAACTCCCACCAGCCACACACCCTCACCTCTCCCCTACACAGGATCATTTGCCAAGACACATCTCAGGGAACATTTCATGCCAGAATTTTCCCCTTTATCCCCAATTTGAACCATTGTCTCTGATTTCTGCTTCCACAGAGTCTTGCATCTGACTATAACAACATTATCTTTTTGTATCATAATTACCTATTTGGTCACCGTTCTCTTCCATGAGCCTATGAACTCAAAGGCAGGAATAATGTCTTGTTCATCTTGGTATTTCCAGTGCTGAGCCCCGGTGCCTAATGCAGATTAGATTCTCAGAAGGTAAACTGAAAAGGAACTCAAGGATAAGTGGAAAGATCCATAAACTAACAAATTGGACCAAGCCTTAAAACTTTGGTTCAACTCCCTACTTGGTCTTTTATTAACTGTGCAAATGAACTGCATCTGTGTAAAGTAGACATTTATCAACACCACTTAGTGGTTGGCTTGGCGCCCATAGCACAGTGATTATGGTGCCAGCCACACATTGAGGCTGGTAGTTTTGAAACCAGCCTGGATCAGCTAAACAGCAATGACAACTGCAACAAAAACTAGTCGGGTGTTGTGGCAGGTGCCTATGGTCCTAGCTACTTGGGAGGCTGAGGCAAGAGAATCCTGTAAGCCCAAGAGATGGAGATTGCTTTGAGCCGTGACGTTACAGCACTCTACAGAGGGTGACATACTGAGACTCTGTCTTAAAAAAAGAAACAAGAAACAATGCTCCAGTTGAGACTCGAACTCACAACCTCAGTATCACTCTGCTCACACTGTCACATATGTACCACGTGCTAACCAATTGCACCGCTGGAGCTCTGGCTACTCTGTTACTCAGCAGAATACTTCAGTTGCTCATAGCCATGTGACTTCACTGGACAGCTCCGCCTTCTGTTGCATATGCAAATAAAAATTAAAATTAAAAAAAAAATAGCCAGGGCTCTGAGCCTGCGGCTCAATCCACTAAGGCGCCAGCCACATACATCTGAGCTGGCGTGTTTGAATCCAGCTCGGGCCGCCAAACAATGACGGCTATAACCAACCAAAACATAGCCAGGCATTGTGGCGGGCGCCTGTAGTCCCAGCTACTTGGAAGGCGGAGGCAAGAGAATCGCTTGAGCTCAGGAGTTGGAGGTTGTTGTGAGCTGTGATGCCACAGCACTCTACCAAGGGTGAGACAGCTTGGGCTCTGTCTCAAAAAAAAAAAAAAATAGCCAGGTGTTGTGGTAGGTGCTCTTACTCCCAGCTACTTGGGAGGCTGAGGCAAGAGAATCTCTTAAGCCCAAGAGTTGGAGGTTGCTCTGAGCTGCGATACAATGGCACTCTACTGAGGGCGGCATAGTGAGACTCTGTCTCCAAAATAAAAAATAATAATAATAACACTTAGTGGATTTGTACTATGTGCTGGACACTGTATTTGGTGCTTTCCCTAAAACATCTCATACTTACAAACAACCATCTGAGATAGATGTTATTTATATCATTACTGTTTTAGAGATAAACAGATTTCATGCTGATAACTGAACTGACCAAGATCACAGAAGTTGGAATATGGAATACTGCGGAATCTCTACAAAAACATAAGGAGACACAAAGTCACCTTGGCCTCCAAATTTGGGGTTCTTGTGGCAAAAGACCAATAACAAGTTGTGAGGGAACAGTGGCTACAGTGGGCATGACAAGCTTTGATATCTGGCAGTCAACCCCAATATTGCTAGGGTAAGCCTGGTTAAAAACCGGAAGAAAGTGGTACCATGGGTGAGGGAAAGCAGGAAGGAGGTTTTACATTCCTGTTGAGGCCTATTTTCTCACTTATAGCTGTAGGATATTGGGAGATACATTTATAGCTGTAGGATATTCGGAGATAGGGCATCAGCTTCTAGTTCTGCATCCTTTTCCTTAGAGGTGGAAGGAAATAGGTATTGGTTGAGAATAATTAGATAGTAAGTGCATTTGTGGTTCATGGTTGGAATTCTTTTTCTTTGCATTATCTACCAACTGCCATTCTCTTCACCCCCTCCTCGGCTTCCCTGGATCACTCTGAACTTCTTGGGCACTCTGCTTTCCAAAACCACAAGGAGCCTCCAGAAGAGGACATTTAGTGTGTCATTTGCCAGAGTGTCTCAAGGTTTCCAGAAAAAATAATTAAGCTCCATCAATCCTAGATACTGGGAAAGACTCATAGGAAAGATCAGCCACTGTCATCTGATTTGGGCCTGAGAGTATCTTGAGAAGGAGATCATTCCCTATAGTACCCTGGTATAAAGCACCAAGACAGAAGAAAAGTAGTGGACAGACTTGGTCCTATGACAATAATACCTTGTAAGATCCTTTCTTGGAAAAATACAGCTCCTGGGAAGAATGTATGACTTGCCAAGCAAAAGAAAGTAAGGATTGGGTGGTGCCTGTGGCTCAAAGGAGTAGGGCGCCAGCCCCATATGCTGGAGGTGGTGGGTTCAAACCCAGCACCAGTCATAAACTGCAAAAAAAAGAAAAAGAAAGAAAGAAAAGAAAGGATTAGCACCTATGTGGATTTTTGGCCAGGCATCCAACCTGAACAACTCTTTTGAATGGATTTAATTCTCACAAAGTCTCACTCGCCATTCCACAACAATATAGCTATATTTTTTATTTTTGTACCTTTATTCCCACTGCCCAGAATGACTTTTCCCCTCTTCTCAACCTAGCAAACATTAACTTACTAATCAAGTTTTACTCAAGGGTTCTTACCTTCGTGAAGCCTTCCCTGACTTTGAAGCAGCTGAACAACATTTTTTCTCCTTTCGGTCCCATGGCACTGTATTTATAATTCTCCTTTATCATTTTTCACTATTTTTGATCAATCTTCTGTCTGTCCTGCTATATCTCAAGCTCTCCAAGAGAAGATGCCCTGATCAACTCAACTTTGTATCCTATACTACTTCTATGATCCCACCAATCCCCTAATTCTGCCATGACTTGACCTTGACACATGGCCTGGCACATGTGGACACTCAGCAAATAAGGAACTTTGAATAAATATGAGATAGTGTGAAGGACACTATGTTTTAAGTGACAGGGCACAGAAATAAGAATATACTAAAAGAAGAACACGATTTCCCAACAGAGCCTTGGATAGGCCCTCTGATGTAGCAAGCTGATCCCTTCTCTGGCTGATGGAGTCAAATCCTCACAAGCCCTAGAAGTGCCCTTTCAGCCAGCACCAAACAACTCCTTCAATTTATCTTCTGGGTAAACAATGGAATTCCACCTATGACACTATTTTCTGACATTCTGATCCCTGTTGTCATATTCCCTCTTGGCCCATAGTCAATGAACATATTTCCTTCCCTGAGAGTGGAGCCATTCTTAGGGCCTTATCATGATGGAAAATGCTCATGCTGGTGCCTGCTGAAGGTAGTATATGGACATGGATCACCTTGAGGATGTGAGAATGCTTCCTTTCTTGCTACATTTAGAGTTCATTGCTGTGAAGGTAGAATCTGTCCTGAGGTTATCAAGATCACTGGGAGGCTGGACATGGCACAAGGATGATTTACCTCACTGTCTGCCAGCCTCTTCCTTCCAGAAGCATTGCCCATTCACAGTTAAAAATAGGTGTGCAGGGTGGTGCCTGTAGCTCAAAGGAGTAGGGCACCGACCCCATATGCTGGAGGTGGCAGGTTCAAACCCAGCCCCGGCCAAAAACAGCAAAAAAAAAGGTGTTCAAGTACCAATCATATCTGCTTATGATGATCAAAGTCAATTAGCTTTGCCAATATATTAACTCTTTCCTTTACCTGCTGCTCTAGAGGTACAAGAAATCCAAAATTACCGCATTTTTTCTGTTTAGTGGGAATCTTAGAGTGTCCTCTTGTGGAAGCATCTACTTTCTGGAAGCCAGGACATCTAGAACCACAGAACTTAAAGTTCTCAAGTGAATCACTGGGAATAATGGTGAGTAGAGCAACTCCTACTTCCATCCATTTTTCCTCAGGTCCATGCATTCTACCTATTGTAGGTAGTATATCACATAATGAATGGTGGTTTAAGACACAGATGACTCTTGAATAACAGAATCCCCAAATCACAGTCACCATCTTCAAGCTTTTGCCTTACCTGTGCCTTCAAAAGCCCATATCAGTACTCTGCTAGGCTAGCAACTTCTGGGTAATGTGTTATAGTGTAGAACCAGTGGATGCCATGGTTATTTATCTATTATTATGCCTTTGACATAAAATGAGCCATTAATGCAAGGTAATATTGTGCAGACTTCATGTTGTAAATTAAATTTTCTGTGAGATCTCAGATAGCAGAGCTGGCTGAAGCACTGCAGTTATAAAAGGCAAACACATATCCAGAATACAAGTAAATATCCATTATGATAAATCATTTTCCCATCAGGGGAAGGACTTAATCAACTTGCTATCAAGCTGCTGGCTTGTTTCTTTAAGGGATAGTATCATATTGAGGATTTAGCATTGGTCCCTTGAGCTGAAAGATAAGAAATATATTTGTTCAAGATACTTAGTAAGAGTAGCTAATCAGTCTTGGTAAAGGGGAGCCCATAGTACTGGTCCAATACACACTCTCTATCTCTGATATCATGGTTACTCCATTCACAAGTGTATTATGTAAATACTGCCGTGACAAACATAGGGGCTGGCTGACATCTTATGAACAAGTTGTCCTGTTGAGTTGTTGTTTGTTACTTTTTCTTCCATGGATGCTCTTTTATGGACATTACTATAATACGTAAAGATCCTCACACTTTGTGTGCATCCAAATGCCTCTTTGGCATTTTGCATTAATCCTCCAATCCTGTTCTTCCCACCCCCTTGCCTAACCCATCAAACTATTTACCACTATGCTCAGAGGTCCATGTATATGACTACCTCAAGTCACTTATGTATTCATTCACCCAAAGTGGATGACTATGTCCTGCTCTTCACAATTGAAGGACTTTCCCTTACTGCTGTATTTTAGAGTTGCTTTTGAGTGAGGTTGCAGTGTAGCTGCCATCCATTTTGGGCTCATATCAATACATGAATCAGACCCAGGATTTTTCCTCCTCTGTCAACTGGTCATGAAGAATTCCCCATGAGGTCACATTGTGAGCTGAGGAAGAGATAGACCTTATTGCAACAATGGGGACTGGGCCACTGGTTCATATAACTTACTGAATGCTCCCTGGACATGCTCAGATCTAACTATAATTCTACCATGAATTGTTAAGGTGACTGTCCAATCTTATGACCTGGTAGGTCGGACAGAACCCAGTTTGTGTGAGAAGCTCTTGTTTTACAATCAATTGATGTTTGATGGATACTCATTCATTCTCTACCATGAACTAATAGCACACTTAGAGCTTTTTTTTAAAAATAAATTATGTTATTTCAAAATGTTAAGGGGCTACAAATGTTTTTGGTTATATATATAGCTTTTGTAATGCTTGAGTCATGGCTACAAGAGTGCCCACTGTCTATACAGTATTCACTGTACATGTTAGGTAGGTTTTTACCCATCTCCTCCTCTTCTCTTCCCCCTGCTTAATTTCCACTGAGTTTTACTTCCTTTTGTGCACATGTGTACTCATCAGTTAGTTCCAATTCAACAGTGAATACATGTGGTGTTTGCTTTTCATTCTTTAGATACTTCACTTAGGATAATGTCTCCAGTTCTATCCAAATTGTTGTAAAGGCATTAATTCATTCTTTTTATGGCTGAGTAATACTCCATAGTATAATGTATCACATTTTGTTAATCTACTCATGAACTGATGGGCACTTGGGTTGATTCCACATCTTTGTAATGTGAATTGTGTTGCAAGAAATATTAAGTTCAGGTATCTTTTTTATAAAATGACTTCTTTTCCTCAGTAGTGGAGTTGCTGGAAAGAATGCTAAGTCCACTTTTACTTTTTTGAAGAATCTAAGAATTTCCACACTGTTTTCCATACAGGTTGTACTAATTTGTGATCCCATCAACAATGTATAAGCATTTCTTTCTCTCTGCATCTACACCAGCATGTATTATTTTGGAACATTTTAATAAAAGGCATTCTAACAGGGATAAGGTGATACCTCGTTGTGGTTTTAATTTTCATTTCCCTAATGATTCATGGAGCTTCATTTTGAATGGTGTATACATGTTTCTCTACTGCAGATAGTACAGACTTGCTTCAAAACCCTGGGGGTCTGTGCTTCAGCTCTTTTGTTGGGATTCACCAAAGACCACCTGGCATGTGTATCTACCACAAACACCTCAAGCTCCATAAAATTTTCCAGGTTATTTATCCCAAGCAGCAATGTCACTTGTACTATAGCCTTGACATTCCTCAATGCCTTTTGTTGCTTTAACCCCACTTAAAAATGGAAGATTTCAAGGTCATCTCATAAATAGGCCAGGCTAGTATTTCAATTGCAGCATATGCAGTATCCAGTATCCAAAAAGACGTACCAAGAACTGGTGTTTTCTCAGTAGTGGAAGGGTCAAAGTATAGTCATCTGCCCTTTTCACAGAGAGTACATACTGGCATGGCCCAAGTGATTGGATTTTTTAAGTTTTCACCAATGTGAAAAGTCCCTGCATCTTTATAAGATATATTTTCTACACTCTGGGGTTCATTCGTCCAGAGTACTTGCCACTTTATCACAGACAATTAAATTGAAGTTATCAATATAGTGGGCCATCATGAGAGCCCACAGAATTTCCAGACTATCATGATCTCTTTTACTATCATGCTTTATTATGTCAAAGAGCAGGATAGTTAAAAAAAAAACTGAATCAAGACTATGAATATATACAGCTGCTTATCCAGGTGAACATGAACACCTTCTCATCCTCTTTCCCAATGGATGTTGTTACAAAACCATTAGCCACATCAAATCCACTTGCCAAGTATCAGAAGCTGTACTGATAATGAGCCATTATAATAAGAATACCATATCTGGCATAGAAGCTTTAATCAGGCCTATTGCTTGTTTAAGTTTGTGTTTATTCATCATAATCTGCCATGGTATATCTGTTTTTTGCAGGATAAACAAAGCCATTATGTGGACAATAACTTCTTTTTCTAAGTCTTTGAGAGTGTCAATAATCTCTATAATTCCACTTAAAATATATTGTTTTTGATTCACTATCTTGACCTGAGGGAGAGATCACTTCCACAATGTTCACTTGTGCTTTCCTACAATAATATCTCTTAACCCACAGTATATCCTTCTAATTAAGAAGCCAGAAAATCCTTTTGAGTATATCTGTGGCCCCATTGGACCCACTGTAAGGTAGACCAAGCCAACAACCAAATTCCGTTGTATTTATTCTAATGGAAGGAGGATATTATTATGTTTTGGCTTCTTTAATATTAGCTTCTGCTCAAACTCTGTATCCAACTGCCAGAAGGATATAGAAAATTCTCCTTTTCTTAATGTACACTTACACTGATAGATGTCATTAAGTCCCTTTTGGAGAAGAACTAATAGAATTAGTCATATGTATACTTGCTATTGCATTGCAAGGTCTTTCTTTAAGGGTACACAACCTCTTTTTCAACTGATAACTTCTGAGACTGAGAATCAGCTCAGGTGTGAAAAATGGGCAAAAATATTTTGAATTTACATTGGAATAATGCACATTAACTTCAATTAGTCAATTTAGGATATTTGAAATTGTTGGCTAGCTATTTATCTTGACTCTACAGCATGATCTATTAGTCATCACTATAGATTCCTACATAGCAGAACTCTCTGAATGTCATTTGTATCTACTTGACCATTATAATAACTACATGAAGGACCCTCAATAAGTTCATAGAAAATGCCTATTATAAAAAATATTATACATACAATTCAAAAATTTTTCCACTCAAACTTATATTAATCAGTCATAAAATATGTCTGAAGAGAATCTAGTCTGAAACAGTAATAATGTTAAGACATCAGTTTGAACAAAGCCCCTATTAAAGCAACCTCAATTCTGCTAAAGTTGAAGGAAAAATTAACATCAAATTTATGGTAAAGTTTGGATATAAAAATGGTGAAGTTGTTGATGCTATATGAAAAGTTGATGGCAACAATACTCCCAAGGAAATCAGTAGTTTACAAATGATTAACTCATTTTAAGAAAAAATAAGACAAAAGACTCCCTATTTAACAAATGGTGCTGGGTAAACTGGCTGGCAACCTGTAGAAGACTGAAACTGGACCCACACCTTTCACCATTAACAAAAATGGATTCTCACTGGATAAAAGATTTAAACTTAAGACATGAAACTATAAAAATAGAAGAGAGTGCAGGGAAAACACTTGAAGAAATCACCCTGGGAGAATATTTTATGAGGAGGACCCCCTGGGCAATTGAAGCAACACCAAAAATACATTACTGAGACCTCATCAAACTAAAAACCTTCTGCACAGCCAAGAACACAGTATGTAAAGCAAGCAGACAGCCTCAGAATGGGAGAAGATATTTGCAGGTTATGTCTCTGATAAAGGTTTTATAACCAGAATCCACAGAGAACTCAAACATATTAGCAAGAAAAGAACAAGTGATCCCATCTCATTATGGGCAAGAGATTTAAATAGAAACTTGTCTGAAGAAGACAAGCACATGGCCTACAGACACATGAAAAAATGCTCATTATCCTTAATCATCAGAGAAATGCAAATCAAAACCACTTTGAGATATCATCTAACTCCAGTAAGATTAGCCCACATAACAAAATCCTAAAACTCTAGATGTTGGCTTGGATGTGGAAAAAAGGGAACACTTCTGCACTGCTGGTGGGAATGCGAACTAATATGTTCCTTTTGGAAAGAAGTTTGGCGATCACTTAGGGATCTAAAAATAGACCTGCCATTCGATCCTATAATTCCTCTACTAGGTATATTTCCAGAAGACCAAAAATCACTTTATAACTTTATACTTGCACCAAAACGTTTATTGCAGCCCAATTCATAATTGCTAAGTCGTGGAAGAAGCCAAAGTGCCCATCAATCCATGAGTGGATTAATAAATTGTGGTATATGTACACCATGGAATATTATGCTGCCTTAAAAAAGATGGAGACTTTACCTCTTTCATGTTTACATGGATGAAGCTGGAACATATTCTTCTTAGCAAAGTATCTCAAGAATGGAAGAAAAAATATCCAATGTACTCAGCCCTACTATGAAACCAATTTATAAGCACCCACACTTCCATATGAAAGCTATAACCCAGTTACAGCCCAAGATGAAGGAGGAAGAGAAGGGAGAGGGGAAGGGAGGGGGAAGGATAAGTGGAGGGAGGGTAATTGGTTTGACCACACTTACAGTGCATTTGCAATGGTACATGTCAAATACACTAAGTGTAGAGTATAAATGTCATAACACAATAATTAAGAAAGTGCAGTGAAGGCTATGTTAACCAGTTTGTTGTATTTCAAATTGTGTATAAAACCAGCACATCATACCCCATAATAGCATTAATGTACACAGCTATGATTTAAGGAAAAAAAAGAAGAAGATGAAGCCCACAGTGGCAGACCATCTACATCAAGTTTCAAGAAAAAATTTCATCTCATTAATGACCTAATTGAAGAGGACAAATAATCAACTACAGGAACATGATCCAATGTATAGACCTCTCAACTGGTTCATCTTGCACAGTTCTGACTAGAAAATTCAAGTTGAGTAAATGTACCACTTGATGGGTATCAAAACCGTTGTGCACATATCAGCTACAGACAAGAGCACAGATTTTAATAGAAATTTAAACAAGTGTAATTAAGGTCCTGAAGCATTTCTTCCAATAATTTTTTTCTTCAAAGAATTTTAATGAGATGAAATATGCTTTTACCAGTGAGATCCTGAAGATAAAGCACAACAAAAGCAGCAGTGGCTACCATGAAATGGAAGTGGTCCAGTCATAGCAAAAGTGGACTAGTCAAGTGAATAGTAGGTCATGACAGCAGTTTGGGGGGATGCTACAATTTTGCTTGTTGACTTTTTAAAGGGACAAAGAATGATAATATCTACTTATTATAAGAGTGTTTTGAGAAAGTTAGCAAAAACTTTAGCAGAAATCTCCCACAAAAGCTTCACCAGAGACTCCTTCTCCATGACAACAAGGCTCTTGTTCATCCCCCTCATCAAACAAGGGCAATTTTGCAAGAGTTTCAGTGGAAAATTATTAGGTATACATGTTAAAGTCCTGATTTTGTCTCCTTCTTGATTATTTTTTGTTTCCTAATCATAAAAAAGGGCACCCACTATTCTTCAGTTAATAATGTAAAAATGACTACATGGACATGACTGAAAACCTAGGACTCTCAGTTCTTCAGGGATAGACTCAGCAGCTGGTATCATCACATACAAAAGTTTTGAGCTTAATGGAGCCTATGCCAAGAAATAAAGTTCATATTTTTTCTCTCAGGACAGCTTTTACTGTGTTCCACAGATTTAGATAACTTGTGTCCTCATTGTCATTTTGTTCAAAGAATCTTTCAATTTCCATCTTTATTTCCTCTTTGACATAACTATCATTCAACAGTAGGTTGTTTAGTTTCCATGACTTTGTGTGGGGTTGAGTTTTTCTGTTATAATTGACTTCTAGTTTTATTCCACTGTGGTCTAGAAGATACAAGGTATAATTTCTATTTTTTGTGTTTATTGAGACATGTTTTGTGGTCTAGGATGAGCTCAATCTTAGACAATGCTCCATGTGCTAATGAGAAGAATATATATTCAGTCATTTGGGAGTAGAATGTTCTGTGAAAGTTTGTTAGGTCCATTTGTTCTACAGTTCTTTTTAGAGCCATTGTTTCTTTATTTTCTGTTTGGAAGTTTTGTTCAGCTCTATCAGTGGAGTGTTGAAGTCACTGGCCATTGCTGTTTATCATTGTTTAGATTGAGTAAAGTTTGCTTTAAGAATCTGGGTGCTCCTTTTTTGGGTACATAAATGTCTATGATTATTAAGTCTTCTTGTTAGATTATTACCTTTTCCATTATATAATGACAATCTTTGTCTTTCTTTACTTTTGTTGATTTAAAGTATATGTTGTCTGAAATAATAATGGTTACACCAGCTTTCTTTTGATTTCCATTTGCTTGGAATATTGTTTTCCAACCTTTAACCTGGAGTCTCAATGAGTTCTTTTGGGTTAGATGCAGTTCCTGGACACAGAAAACACTTGGCTCGTGTTTTCTTATATATTTGGTCAGCCTTGGGATTCAAGCCTGGGGAATTCAAGCTATTCACATTTATTGAAAGTACAGATATATGTGGTGGATTTTTGTTCATTCTGTTGGATAGACTCTTATCACTTTGTTTTAACTACATAGCCTTTGCAGTATTTGGGCTCTGAAATTTAGCTTTTGAGTCATTTTACATTGCTGGGTGTATGTTATGCTATTCCATGTGCAATGCAGGTCTGAGTACTTCCTGCAGGATAAGTCTGGTCACAAATTCCCTCAGTGATTGCTTGTCTACAAAAGTCATTATTTATCCCCACATAGAAAACTTAGTTTTGTAGTATATGATATTCTAGGCTGAGCATTGTTCTATTTTAGAAGATTGAGGACAGATCCCCAATCACTTTTGAGGTGAAAGGCCTCTATAGGGAGAATTATGAAAATGGGGAAATAAATTGCAGAGGATGTAAACAGACGGAAAAATACACCATACTCATGGATTGGTAGAATTGACATTGTTAAAATGTCTATACTACTAAAAGTGATGTATGGATTCAATGCATTCTCCATTAAAATATCAACATCACTTTTTTTCAGATCTAAAAAAAGTTCTATGCTTTCTATAGAACTATAAAAAAGAACCCAACTACCAAATGCAATATTAAATAATAAGATCAAAGTGGGAGGCATCACTTTATGAGACTTCAAGCTATACTACAAGGCTACAGCAAGCAAAACCTCCATGGTACCAGCACAAAAACAAAGACATAAACCTCATCAACAACAAAAATAAATAATAAATATAAAATAAATAAATAAATAGGACCTGATCAAATTAAAAAACTGCACAAAGAAACAATCAAAAGAGCAAATAAACAACCTACAGAAAGGAAAAAAGTATTTTCATGCTATAAATCTAATAAAGAACTGATGACCAAATCCACAAATAATTCACACAAATAAATAAGAAACAACCAAACAATGCCATTAAAAAGTGGGAAAAAGACATGAACAGAAACTTTTCAAATGGAGATATTACCAATGGCCAACAAATTCATGAAAAATTGTTCATCATCTCTAAACATTGGGGAAATGCAAATCAAAACCACAGTGAGATATCACATAACTCCAATGAAAATGGCTCATATTAACAAATCCCAAAACAATAGATACTGGTGTGGATGTAGAGAGAAAGAAACTCTTATACATTGTTTGTGGAACTGCAAAATAGTACAACCTGTATAGAAAATTGTATGGAGATACTCAAGTGAACCTAAGGTAGGCTGACCATGTGATCCTGCAATCCCACTTCTGGATATATACCCAAAAGAAAAAAAAATGGCATATAACAGACACCTGCACTTAAATGTTTATAGCAGCACAATTTATAATTGCAAAGACATAGAAACAACCCAAGTGCCCACCAATACATGAATGTATTAATAAAATGTGATATATGCATGCCATGGAGTACTACTCAGTCATAGGAAATTGGCAATCTATTATCTTTTGTGATAACCTGGATGGAACTGGAAACCATTCTTCTAAATGAAATATCACAAGAATGAAGAAACAAACACCTGTACTCAATACCAAGTTGGAACTAATTAGTAAACACTTAAGTGCACATATGGAAGTAAATCTCAATGAAAATCAAGCTGGGGGGAGCAAAGAGGAAGTGGGTAAATTTACACTTATTGCATACAGTGCACAATATCTTTGTAACTTGGTGAAGAACATTTCCTCTTTCAAGGGCCTTTGCACACTGTCCTTAACAATGAAACAAAGCAGTCCAAACATCTCATCTCATTTAACGTTGTTTACATTTCCCTCCAAAATTCCAGGAGTTATTCCTGTTGTCTCAATGTTAGGTCTGTCTCCAAGTTTCTTAATGGAATATGGTAAATGTTTTGTGGGAATAGAATGCTCATATGTTGGAAATGAAAAAATTCATTCTCTTATCCTATTTTTTATTCTACTTTCCTTTAGGCATATGGCATCAAGATACATACCCGGGCATGTTCTTCCAGTTCCTGATGATACATATTGTTAGGTTCTGCAGCTCCATTGATTAATAACACATTTCTTCCCTTAGTAAAGCCAAACCATCCCCTAAATAGGTGATGAAAATTTGACCTAGTTTTTGGTCAACTGGCCAGAAGGGAATGTGGCGACTGACTTTGAGAAGGGCATGTATTGTCTTATAAGACATCTGCCGCAGTTAAAATCTCTCCATAGTCTTCAGAGAAGGTGTTACTGTTATCTACTAGCAAGAAGAAGTGACTATTTTTGTGTAGGTCCGTATTGTTTGGGGACTATGAGGGTTCGATATTTGCCAGTATAAACTAAGATGGTCCCATCCCAAATCTCAGGCTATAAGTCATTCCCTATCAGAGCCATGATTTTAGCACAAAATATTTGTGGAGGATGTGAATTTAACCTTCTCTGACATTCTCCTACTCTTAAAAATGAGGTAATAATTGGGAAATAATTGATGGGCACATGTGGGCACAGAGAGATATAAAGGTCATTGGAAATCAGGAAGGGGTTGGGGAAAATAAGAAGGGTAAAAACCTACTTATCAGGTACAATGAACACTCTTTAGATGGTAAGAACACTAAAAGCTATGACTCAAGCATTATAAAAGGTATCCATGTGACAAAAAAAGTATCCCTTTAACATTTTGAAATTTTAAAAATCATCTTGAGCTTCATTCATCTTTAGCATGGTTTGCCTTCTCACAAGAGATGAGATTCTCTTTATATTCTGTCATGGAGGCCTTCTAACTTTTACACAGTGGGTTAAGTTGATAAATAGCTAACCCGAGCCTGTTGTTTTCTCCCTTCTATGTGTCAGTATTGGTCAGAAACAACCAATTCTATATCTCATTTGCTTAATATCTCCCAATAAGTTAGAAGTATCACATGAGGCATTGCATCCTCTTCTACTTGTAAATCCATTCCAATTAACCACAGATGAAAATTTTAGCAATTGTAATGCAACAGGAAGCCACTGATGCACTCTAGTTGGTAAGTGACATAATTCCAGAATTTCATTACAACCCACTTCCTAAGTTCATTTTTGGTTACAATTGTCATAGGTAAGTTTCCTCAGAAACATGGCCTGGGACAAGTAAGCATGTGCATCATTTTCTAGGGTAGTTCCCCAAAAGCAAATGAATAAGAGATTGGGGAAGCAAGACAAGGATTGGGCAGAAACCAAATAAGAGAATGATAACAAGAAAAGTCCCCCTAAATTCAGCTTTGCTCTGAATCCACAGGGGAACTTTGAGATATATTATGACCCAGGGTTTTCCTGGTCTGAAGCAAAAGAAGTACAACTTTGACATTCTTTCACTCACTAGTTGCTACTTAAGGTCTGAGAAGTATATGAATTTCCAGGCACTTCTGACTTTTTATGCTTGTTGGCAAATGAGTTCTGACAGTTCAAAAACAACCACCTTCAAAAAAGATAGGCAAGTGCACACACACACAGCAAAATCAGAGGAGATACAAAAAAAAAAAAAGACCTCAGGAGATCCAATAGGAGCATCAACATTGTTTGTTCTAAAAATGGTAATTTTTGAAAACAGTATTTTGTTGACAGGGAAATGCAGAAGTTGATTGCCAGGGTATACAGGAGAGTGGGTTATTAAGGAAGTAAAAGAGGCATATATAAATCACTTACCTCAAAGTTTGATGGCAAAAAGAAGACTAGGTTACTTACTCAGAGACAGAAAATGAGTTAGAAACTGAGAAAAGAGAGAAAAATAAAGTACAGATCTAAATTTGAGAGCACAAATCCTATTTGAAGCAACTAAAAGAATTACACTACCATATGTTAAGGCCAATTACAAAGATATAATAATTAAGATAGCATGCCAGGATTGACAAATATACCAAGAAAGAAAATAATCTAGAAATAGATCCATCCATACAAAGTCATCTTATTATGACAATGATGATTCTGCAATACAGTGGAGAAAGAATCTTTTCAATAAATATTGCTGTGCCAATTGGATATCCATCTGCTAAACATGAGTATTAACTTATTTCTCATATCATAAAAAGTTAAACAATATGGCTGTTAGAAGAAAACATTAGAGAATTATTTATGACTTCGTGGCTGGCAAGTTTATTTTTTTCTCTTAAAAAATTTTTTATTAATCATGACTGTGTACATTAGTGCATTTATGGGCTACAATGTGCTGAGTTTATATACGATTTGGAATGCTTACATCAAACTGGTTAACATAAACTTCACCTCACTTAATTATTGTGTTAAGACATTTATACTTCACTCTTAATAGAGTTGACATGTACACTTGCAATATGCACCATAGGTAAGGTCCCCCTGATTACCCTCCCTTCAGCTGGCCTCCCTCCTCCCCTCCCCTCCCACTCTTCTTCCTTCCTTCATCCTGGGCTATAGTTGCATTTTATCTTTCGTATGAAAGTGTGGGTGATTATATATTGGTTTCATAATAGTACTGAGTACATTGGATATTTTTTCTTCATATTAAAAAGACCAAAAATCACTTTACAACAAAGATATTTGCACCAGAATGTTTACTTCAGCCCAATTCATAATTTCCAAGTCATGGAAGAAGTGTAAATATCTTTTTTAAAGAGGATACAAAAGTGCTAACTGTAAGACAAAATTTTGATAAATTAGATTATACAAAAGTTTAAAAATCCATTCATGAGAAGACACTACTAAGAAAGTAAGAAGGCAATCCATACATAAATAGGGGGAAATATTTTCAAATTTTTATATTCAACAAAATAATTAAATCAAGAACATGTAATTACTAATTCAGCTCCATAAGAAAAAGGCACAGACCATCAAATATAAAAATGAGCAAAAAACCCAAATAGGCACTTCACAATAGTGTATATCTAAGTGTTCAACAAACACATGAAAAGATGTGAGACTTCATTAGTCATCACAAAAATTAAAATTTAAACATAATGAGTAAAAACTAACCAAATGGACTAAAATTTAAAAGTCTGACTATACCAAGTGTTCTCAAGGTTGGGGAGAAACTAGAGAGAAAACTGATATAACCATTTTTAAATGCTGTTCAGCAGTATCTACTAAACTTGCATATGGGCCTACCCTATAATCTAGCAATTTCTTCCTAGGTATACGCCAAATGAAAACATGTACATATGTTCACCAACACATATATACAAGAATGTTCATAGTAGTACTCTTTATAATAGCTTCAAACCACACATTTACAGGACACTCTATCCCAAATTGCATAATATTCACTTTTCTCATAGACACATGGAACATTTTCCAAGATAGATCATAGGTTAGGCCACAGAAAAAGTTTGTGCAAATTTAAATAAAATTGAAATCATGCCATCGACATTCTCAGACCATAGTAAAATAAAACTAGAAATCAATTCCAAGAGGAACTTTCAAAAATACAAAAATACATGGAAATTAAACAACATGTTACTGACTAATCTTTGGATTAATGAGAAAAATAAAGATGGAAATAAAATTTTTTTAACTGAATGACAATGGCAACACCAACTATCAGAATCTCTGGGATACTGAAAAAGAAGTGCTAAGAGAAAAGTTCATAGAACCAAATGCCTACATCAAAAAGACAGAAATATCAATACAGCTACATTTAGACACCATAAATTTTATTCCCACATACCTATGTGTATACCATTTCCTTCATCACTGAATCATCCAACTTCTTGAGTGGATTTAATATGTGCTTCTTGTTAGGGGTTGGGGGTCTCAATTCCCCAAACTCATTTGACCTGGTTCAATTACTAGGCTATGCCATAAAGTTCAACTAAAGCACAGTCATAACTGAAAGCTAAAATGAATGGAAACAGAAGACAAAACTGGAGCAATACAGGCAGCATGAATAGAAAGTAAAATTAGGGCGGCGCCTGTGGCTCAGTCGGTAGGGCGCCGGCCCCATATACCGAGGGTGGAGGGTTCAAACCCAGCCCCGGCTGAACTGCAACCAAAAAAAAAAAAAAAAAAATAGCCAGGCGTTGTGGCGGGCGCCTGTGGTCCCAGCTACTCGGGAGGCTGAGGCAAGAGAATCGCTTAAGCCTGGGAGTTGGAGGTTGCTGTGAGCTGTGTGATGCCATGGCACTCTACCGAGGGCCATAAAGTGAGACTCTGTCTCTACAAAAAAAAAAAAAAAAGAAAGTAAAATTAACCTGCACAATTTTCAGTATAACAATGAGAAATTTTATTTAAGAACAAAAAGAAAGCTTAGAGCACTTCCAGAGTTGTAAGTGGGTCTCTCTCGTGATGGAGAAAAAGTAAGAGAGACAGAGACATAAAGGCCTGCAGAGGTATAAATACGCTCTTTCTGTTTGAAGTTGGTTGCAAGCCTTTCTGCACCTCCAGGAATTACTGCTCTCTTCTATTGGTCATTGACTAGTGCCTTTTTCTATTGGCCGTTGGTTACCTAGGTTACTTCATACTTACATTCTTACTGGCCCTCTAGAATCCCTGGTTCCTCAGGCCACTCTTCCCTCCCATCGCCCTTGAAGCCTGTTTTTTAGTGTCCCTTCTCACTTCTAACACCCTTTTTAAAAGACCACAGACTAACAATCTAATGCACACCTCAAGGAACTAGAAAAGATTAATAAATCAAACCCAAAGCTAGTAGAAGACAAGAAATAAAGATAAAAATAGAGCTAAATGAAATTGAAACCTCCCCAAAATACAAAGGATCAATGAAATAAAAAGTTGATTCTTTGAAAAGATAAACAAAATCAAGAGACCACTAATCAGGTAAAGCAAGAATAAAAGAGAGGGAATTGAAATAAGCTCAATCATAAATGAAAAAAGACATTACAAGTGATACCACAGAAATACAAAATATCATCCAAAAGTATCATGAAAACATCTACGCACATAAACTAGAAAATTTAGAGGAAATGGATACCTTTTTGGAAACACACAACCTCCCAAGCTTGAATCAGAAATATATAGAAAGGCTGAACAGACCAATAGTGAGTAGTGAGATTGATAGAGTAATAAAAAGTCTCCCAAGCAAAAAAAAAAAAAAAAAATTATTAAATTAAATTAAATTTTTTTGAAAAAGCCCAGGACCAGATGGATTCACAGTAAAATTTTACCAGACCAGTATAGAACTGGCACCTATCCTACTGAAACTGTTCCATAACATTGAGAGGGGAAGAATCCTCCTTAACTCATTCTATAAAGACAATATCACTCTGATATCAAAAGCAGGAAAAGATATAACAAAAAATGAAAATTGCAGATCCATATACCTCATAAAAATAGATGAAAAACACACAAGGAAACACCGGCAAAACTGAACCCAACAACACATCAAAAAGATAATTTACCATGATTGAATAGGCTTCATCCCAGAGATGTAAGGATGCTTCAACACATGCAAATTAATAAATGTGATTCACCACACAAACAGAATTAAAAACAAAAACCATATGATCATATCAATAGATGCAGAATAAAAAGCATTTGAAAAATTCAGCACTGCTTCATAATCAAAACTCTTAACAAACTAGGAATGGAAAGAACATACCTCAAAATTATAAAAATTGTATATGACAAACATACAACCAACATCATACTGAACAGGGAAAAATTGAAAGCATTCCCTCTGTGAACTGTAATAAGACAACACTATACTGGAAGTCCTACCTAGAGCAATCAGGCAAGAGAAAGAAGTAAAGGGTGTCTACATTGGAAAAGAGCTCAAAATAACACTATTTGGCAACAATATCATCTTATATCTGGAAAATTCTAAAGACTCCTCCAAAAGACTCTTAGAATTGATAAATAAGTTCAGTAGCCTCAAGTTATAAAATTAGTATACACAAATCAGTAGCATTTCTATACACTAGTAACAGTCAATCAGAGAGTCAAATCAAGGACTCAATACTGTTTACAATGGCAGCAAAGAAAATAAAATGCCTAGAAATACACTTAGCTAAGGAGAAGAAATATCTTTACCAGAAGAACTACAAAATACTAATGAAAGAAATCGTACATGACACAAACAAACAGAAAAATGTCTCATGCTCATAGTTTGGAAGAATCAGTATTGTTAAAATGTCCACACTGCCCAAAGTAATTTATAGATTCAATTCCTTTCAAAACACCAAATCATTTTTCACATAATGGGAAAGAGCAATCTTAAATTTCATATAGAACCAAAAAAAGACCCCAAAGAGCCAAAGTAATCTTAAACAAAAAGAACAAATCTGGAGGCATCACATTACCTGACTTCAAATTATACTATAAAGCTATAGTAATGAAAATAGGTACTGGTATAAAGGTAGACACATAGATCAATGGAACAGAATAGAGAACCAGAAATAAAACCATATAGTTACGATGGATGGATTTTTAACAAAGCAGACAAAAATATACAGTGGGAAAAGGAAACCCTATTCAATAAATGGTGCTGGGAAAATTGGACAGCCACATGCAGAGGAATGAAAGTAGATTTCTTTGTTATACCATACACAAAAATTAACTCAAGATGGGATAAAACTAATATAAAACCTGAACTCATAAACATTCTAAAAGAAAATGTAGAATTGGCCTAGGCAAAAAAAGCTATGACTAAGACCCCAAAAGAAAATACATCAGCAACAAAATTTAATCAATGAGCTTTAATTAAACCAAAAAGTATCTGCACAACAAAGGAAGTAATTAATGGATAGACAACCTAAAGACTGGGGGAAATATTTGCAAACTGTATATCTGACAAAGGACTAATATTCAGAATCTACAAAAGAACTCAAAGAAATCAGCAAGGAAAAAAAACAAATAACCCCATGAAAAAGTCAGCAAAATATAAGAACAGAAGCTTATCAAGAGAAAATAGACAAATGACCAACAAACATATGAAAAAATTCCCAACATTACTAATCATCAGGGAAATGCAAATTAATCCTCAACAAGATATCACCTTACTTGTGTCAAAATGACCATTATTATTAAGTTAAAAAGGAATAGATGTTAGCACAGATGTGGTTTTTAAAAAGGAATGTTTATACACTCCTATAAATTAGTACATTTACCTTCCTCTCTGAAAAATAGTATGGAGATTTCTCAAAGAACTAAAGGTAGATCTACATTTTGATCCAGAAATCCAACCACTGGGCATGTCCCCAAGGGAAAAGATGTTATTATATCAGAAAGACACCTGCATCTGAATGTTCATCACATCACAATTCACAATCTCAAAAATACAGAATCAACTAAAATGTCCATCAACTGATGAATTGATAAAGAAAATATGATATATATGTTTGTGGGGGGGTATATGTTTGTGTGTGTGTGTATATATATTCATTCCATGGAGTACTACTCAGCCATAAAAAGGAATGAAATAAGGTCTTTTTTGGCAACTTGGATGGAACTGGAAGCCATAATCCTAAGTGAAGTACTTCAGGAATGGAACAACAAATACCACATGTTCTTACTTATAAGTAAGAACCAAATAATAGGAATATAGGGTCATAAAGTGGTGTTGCCAAGAAGTAGTGAACATTGTAAACTAAGAAGAGAGGCAAGTGACAA
Organism: Nycticebus coucang; assembly: GCF_027406575.1. Taxonomy (NCBI): domain Eukaryota; kingdom Metazoa; phylum Chordata; class Mammalia; order Primates; family Lorisidae; genus Nycticebus; species Nycticebus coucang. Next base: position 158,499,041 of record NC_069804.1, on the reverse strand, counting down.
GAAATAAGGAATAAAAAGTTCCCTATTGTGTACAATGCACACTATCCTGGTGATGGGTCCACTAAAAGCCCTAACTTCAGCATTATACAGTTTATCCATGTAACAAGAAACATTTGTACCCTCTTAATCTATTGAAATTAAAAAAGAAAAAAATACCATATATGAGAACGAATAAACGAAAACTACATATAATGATATGAATGAATCATTGGAGTTATGGTGTATGGCACACCTCTTAGGGGAGGGACACAACAATAAGAGGGACTTTACCTAACAAATGAGAACAGTATAATTCTGTTCTAATTCTTTGTACTCTCAATTAACCTGAAACTTACATATTCATATATATATATATATATATACACATTCACTTACATATTCATATATATATATGAATCTTCAGTGAATTGTTCACTTTTTTTGTTTGTTTGTTTTTGTGGTTTTTGACCGGGGCCAGGTTTGAACCTGCCAACTCTGGTATATGGGGCTGGCGCCCTACTCCTTTGAGCCACAAGAACTGCCCTGAATTCTTCACTTTTTAGTGACAGTTAAAAAGAAATAAATATAGACTATATGATCCCATTTATAGTAAAGTTTTAAAAATAAAGAAAGCATATATTCTATTAGATGTCAGGGGGCAATGAATGTAAAGATGCACAAGGGAAATTTCTGGGGTATCAATTATATGTTTTTTATGTGGATGGTTGTTACATAGCTACGTTTAGGTTATGAATGTTCAAAGAGTGACCCTTTGTGATTTTTGCATATGCATGTATATAATATTTCATTAAAACTTTTGAAAATAGAAGAGAAAAATATGCAAAAGACCTGAATAGTAACCTCAGCCATGAAGATATACAGATGGCAAATAAGCATATAAGATGCTTAAAGTCATAGTTATGAAAGACTTGAAAATTCAAACAACATTGAGAAACCAGTTCACATGTATTAGATTGGCTACAATCCAAAAGAAAAAGAAAAATGACAATACCAACTGCTGGCGAGTAAGAAGTATAGGAAGAACTATCATTCATTGCAGGTGAGAATGAAAGATGGCATAGCCTCTTTGGAAGATATTTTGACAGTTTCTTACAAAGCTACACAAAATCTTACCATATGATCCAGCAATCACGCTCCTAGGTGTTTACCCAGCTGATTTGAGAAGCTTTCTCCACACGAAAAACAGCACGTAAGACATCCCCCAAGCATATCATAATTTACTTCACTAAAGATAATATGAAGGAGAAAATTCTGAAAGCAGCCAGATGTAAGAAATCTATTCCCTACAAAGGAAAGATTACTAGAATGACTGCAGATCTCTCTGCTGAAAATTTTCAAGCCAGAAGAGTGTGGTCATCGACTTTTAATCTCCTAAAGCAAAATAACTTTCAACCCCAGATCCTGTATCCAGCTAAACTGAGTTTCGTTTATGATGGAGAAATTAAATACTTTAATGACATTCATATGTTTAAGAAATTTGCCATAACCAAACCAGCTCTTCAGGATATTCTCAGACCTACCCTCCATAATAACCAGCCCAATCCTCTACCACAAAAGTAAACTCACTCAGAAACTTTTGATCAAACTCCAACTTCCACAGTGGCAAAAGGATTAAAAATGTCCACTGGAATTTCGAAAACCTCGATACCCAAAATTTTACCAGACTTATCACTATTCTCCATTAATGTGAACGGTTTAAACTGTCCTCTAAAGAGGCACAGGTTAGCTGACTGGATACAAAAACTCAGGCCAGATGTTTGCTGCATACAAGAGTCACGTCCTACCTTAATAGATAAATATAGACTCAGGGTGAAAGGATGGTCCTCAATATTTCAGGCAAATGGTAATCAGAAAAAAGCAGGTGCTGTGATTCTATTTGCAGATACAATAGGCTTTAAACCAACAAAAATAAGGAAGGATAAGAATGGTCACTTCATATTTGTTAAGGGTAATACTCAATATGATGAGATTTCAATTATTAATATTTATGCACCCAACCAGAATGCACCTCAATTTATAAGAGAAACTCTAACAGACATAAGTAACTTGATTTCCTCCAACTCCATAATAGTCGGAGATTTCAACACTCCTTTGGCAGTGTTGGATAGATCCTCCAATAAAAAGCTGAGCAAAGAAATTTTAGATTTAAACCTAACCATCCAACATTTGATTTAGCAGACATCTACAGAATATTTCATTCCAACAAAACTGAATACACATACTTCTCATCAGCCGAAGGAACATACTCCAAAATCGATCATATCTTATGTCACAAGTCTAACTTCAGTAAATTTAAAGGAATAGAAATTATTCCTTGCATCTTCTAGGACCACCATGGAATAAAAGTTGAACTCAGTAACAACAGGAATCTGTGTACTCATACAAAAACATTGGAGTTAAATAACCTCATGCTGAATGATAGCTGGGTCAGAGATGAGATTAAGAAGGAAATTGCCAAATTTTTGGAAAAAAAGGACAACGAAGACACAAATTATCAGAACGTCTGAGATACCACAAAGGCAGTCCTAAGAGGGAAATTTATAGTACTGCAAGCCTTTCTCAAGAGAACGGAAAAAGAGGAAGTTAACAACTTAGTGGGACATTTCAAGCAACTGGAAAAGGAAGAACTTTCTAACCCCAAACACAGTAGAAGAAAAGAAATAACCAACATTAGAGCAGAATTAAATGAAATTGAAAACAAAAGAATTATAGAACAGATCAATAAATCAGAAAGTTGGTTTTTTGAAAAGGTCAATAAAATAGATAAACCTTTGGCCAACCTAATCAGAAAAAAAAAGAGTAAAATCTCTAATCTCATCAATCAGAAATGACAAAGATGAAATAACAACAGACTCCTCAGAAATTCAAAAAATCCTTAATGAATATTACGAGAAACTGTATTCTCAGAAATATGAAAATCTGAAGGAAATTGACCAATACTTGGAAGCACGTCACCTTCCAAGACTTAGCCAGAATCAAGTGGAAATGTTGAACAGGCCGATATCAAGTTCTGAAATAATATCAACCATACAAAACCTCCCTAAAAAGAAAATCCCGGGACCAGATGGCTTCACTTCAGAATTCTACCAAACCTTTAAAGAGGAATTAGTATCTATATTACTCAACCTGTTCCAAAAGGTAGAAAAAGAAGGAAGACTACCCAACATGTTCTGTGAAGAAAACCTCACCCTGATTCCCAAACCAGGAAAAGACCCAACAAGAAAAGAAAATTATAGACCAATATCACTAATGAATATGGATGCAAAAATATTCAACAAGATCCTAACAAACAGAATCCAGCAAAACATCAAACAAATTATACATCATGACCAAGTCGGTTTTATCCCAGGTTCTCAAGGTTGGTTCAATATACGTAAATTTATAAGTATAATTCAGCACATAAACAAATTAAAAAACAAAGACCATGTGATTCTCTCCAATGATGCAGAAAAAGCTTTTGATAATATCCAGCATCCCTTCATGATCAGAACAAATGCAATCAATGTAACCTGGCTTACTGTACCCTCAATGAATCCCCAACAATAAAAAAAAAAAAAAGAAAATTGGTATAGAAGGGACATTTCTGAAACTGATACAGACCATCTACAGCAAACCCACAGCCAATATCATATTGAATGGAGTTAAATTGAAATCATTTCCACTCAGATCAGGAACCAGACAAGGCTGCCCATTGTCTCTACTGCTCTTTAACATTGTAATGGAAGTTTTAGCCACTGCAATTAGGGAAGAAAAAACAATCAAGGGTATCCATATAGGGTCAGAAGAGATCAAACTTTCACTCTTTGCATATGATATGATTCTATATCTGGAAAACACTAGGGATTCTACTCAAAAACTCTTAGAAGTGATCAAGGAATACAGCAGCGTCTCAGGTTACAAAATCAACATTCATAAATCGGCAGCCTTTATATATACCAACAACAGTCAAGTTGAAAAAACAGTTAAGGACTCTATCCCATTCACAGTAGTGCCAAAGATGAAATATTTGGGAGTTTATCTAACAAAGGACGTGAAAGATCTCTATAAAGAGAACAATGAAACTCTAAGAAAAGAAATAGCTGAAAATGTTAACAAATGTAAAAACATGTAGACATCCAGTTCTCCCAACACCATTTATTGAATAGGGAGTCTTTCCCCCAAGGTATGTTCTTGTTTGGTTTATCGAAGATTAGGTGGTTGTAAAATGTTAGTTTCATTTCTTGGTTTTCAATTCGATTCCAAGTGTCTATGTCTCTGTTTTTGTGCCAGTACCATGCTGTCTTGAGCACTATGGCTTTGTAGTACAGACTAAAATCTGGTATGCTGATGCCCCCAGCTTTATTTTTATTACTAAGAACTGCCTTAGCTATATGGGGTTTTTTCCGGTTCCATACAAAACGCAGAATCATTTTTTCCAAATCTTGAAAGTACGATGTTGGTATTTTGATAGGAATGGCATTGAATAGGTAGATTGCTTTGGGAAGTATAGACATTTTAACAATGTTGATTCTTCCCGTCCATGAGCATGGTATGTTCTTCCATTTGTTAATATCCTCTGCTATTTCCTTTCTGAGGATTTCATAGTTTTCTTTATAGAGGTCCTTCACCTCCTTCGTTAGGTATATTCCTAGGTATTTCATTTTCTTTGAAACTATGGTGAAGGGAGTTGTGTCCTTAATTAGCTTCTCATCTTGACTGTTACTGGTGTATACAAAGGCTACTGACTTGTGGACATTGATTTTATATCCTGAAACATTACTGTATTTTTTTGATGACTTCTAGGAGTCTTGTGGTTGAGTCTTTGGGGTTCTCTAAGTATAAGATCATGTCGTCAGCAAAGAGGGAGAGTTTGACCTCTTCTGCTCCCATTTGGATTCCCTTTATTTCCTTGTCTTGCCTAATTGTATTGGCTAGAACTTCCAGCACTATGTTGAACAGTAAAGGTGATGGAGGACAACCTTGTCTGGTTCCAGTTCTAAGAGGAAAAGCTTTCAGTTTTACTCCATTCAGTAAAATATTGGCTGTGGGTTTGTCATAGATAGCTTCAATCAGTTTTAGAAATGTGCCACCTATGCCTATACTCTTAAGTGTTCTAATTAGAAAAGGATGCTGGATTTTATCAAATGTTTTTTCTGCATCTATTACCATGCTCATGGCTGGGAAGAATCAACATCGTTAAAATGTCCATACTACCCAAAGCAATATATAATTTTAATGCAATCCCTATTAAAGCTGCACTGTCATTCTTTAAAGATCTTGAAAAAACAATACTTCGTTTTATATGGAATCAGAAAAAACCTCGAATAGCCAAGACATTACTCAGAAATAAAAACAAAGCAGGAGGAATCACACTACCAGACCTCAGACTTTACTACAAATCGATAGTGATCAAAACAGCATGGTATTGGCACAAAAACAGAGAAGTAGATATCTGGAATAGAATAGAGAACCAAGAGATGAATCCAGCTACTTACCGCTATTTGATTTTTGACAAGCCAATTAAAAACATTCAGTGGGGAAAAGATTCCCTATTTAACAAATGGTGCTGGGTGAACTGGCTGGCAACCTGCAGAAGACTGAAACTGGACCCACACCTTTCACCATTAACTAAGATAGACTCTCAGTGGATTAAAGATTTAAACTTAAGACATGAAACTATAAAAATACTAGAAGAGAGTGCAGGGAAAACCCTTGAAGAAATCAGTCTGGGCAAGTATTTTATGAGGAAGAACCCCTGGGCAATTGAAGCAACTTCAAAAATACACTACTGGGACTTGATCAAACTAAAAAGCTTCTGCACAGCCAAGAACACAGTAAGTAAAGCAAGCAAACAGCCCTCAGAATGGGAGAAGATATTTGCAGGTTATGTCTCCGACAAAGGTTTAATAACCAGAATCCACAGAGAACTCAAATGTATAAACAAGAAAAGAACAAGTGATCCCATCACAGGCTGGGCAAGGAACTTGAAGAGAAACTTCTCTGAAGAAGACAGGCACACGGCCTACAGACATATGAAAAATGCTCATCATCTTTAATGATCAGAGAAATGCAAATCAAAACTACTTTGAAATATCATCTAACTCCAGGAAGATTAGCCCATATCACAAAATCCCAAGACCAGAGATGTCGGCGTGGATGTGGAGAAAGGGGACCACTTCTACACTGCTGGTGGGAATGTAAATTAATACATTCCTTTTGGAAACATGTTTGGAGAACACTTACAGATCTAAAAATAGATCTGCCATTTAATCCTATAATTCCTCTACTAGGTATATACCCAGAAGAACAAAAATCACATTATAACAAAGATACTTGTACCAGAATGTTTATTGCAGCCCAATTCATAATTGCTAAGTCATGGAAAAAGCCCAAGTGCCCATCGATCCACGAATGGATTAATAAATGTGGTATATGTACACCATGGAATATTATGCAGCCTTGAAGAAAGATGGAGACTTTACCTCTTTCATGTTTACATGGATGGAGCTGGAACATACTCTTCTTAGTAAAGTATCTCAAGAATGGAAGAAAAAATATCCAATGTACTCAACCCTACTATGAAACTAATTTATGGCTTTCACATGAAAGCTGTAACCCAGTTATAACCTAAGAATAGGGGGAAGGGGGAGGGGCGGAAGGGGAGAAGGAGGGGAGGGGTCAGGATGGGCGGAGGGAGGGTGATTGGTGGGATTACACCTGCAGTGCATCTTACAAGGGTACATGTGAAACTTAGTAAATGTAGAATATAAATGTCTTAACACAATAACTACAAAAATTCCAGGAAGGCTATGTTAACCAGTATGATGAAAATGTGTCAAGCCGTCTATAAAACCAGTGTATGGTACCCCATGATCGCATTAATGTACACAGCTATGATTTAATAATAAATTAATTAATTAATTAATAAAAAATGGCATGTGAATGTTTATGGCTGCTTCAGTCACAAGGAACAAAAATGAGGCCAAGATGTCCTTTAATAGGTAAATGAATAAATAAACTATGGCATATCCATGCAATGAAATATTGTTTAGTATTCTATGAAGCCACAGAAGACATTGATGTGTATTAAATACATATTGGTAAGTGGAACAGACCAGTCTGAAAATGCCACTTACTGCATGAGTCCACTTATGTGACATTCTGGTATGGGCAAAACTATAGAGATAGTGAAGACTAGACATTACCATGGTTTTGATGAAAGGAAGGTTGAATAGGTAAAGCACAATGGAATTTTTAGGGAAGTGAACCTATTCTATATGATACTGTAATTGTGGATACAAGACATTAATTAAGCATTGTTAAAACTAACAGAACTTTACAACACAATGAGTAAACCTTAATGTATGCCAATTCAAAATACTTACGAGGCCAGGGAATCCCAGAATAGACTGTAGGATAACTAGACCTAAACGTATTACAAGTGTATAAAACAACCTCATGGAAACAATGGTGGGGAAAAATAAGGTGTTGACCTTAGTATCTTTGGAAATGAATGGAATCTGTAAGAATAAAGGCAAAGAAATTGAACAGAAGCATTCTTCTCTAGTAATAAAATTGCTTCCCATGGAAGTAAGAATTAAGTACATACTACTATTTCAGTATACTGGAATTGAAGAATTAAATAAATGGATAGTGAGCGAATGGTGGGAGCCATATTTCTCACTGTGGAAATGGGAAAATACATCATTAATAACTCTTATTTACCTTAATATTGATTCAGATGATTTTTGTGGAAATATTTATAGATACACCAATACACATGGATTAAGTATTACACATGTATACCCTTGTTCTATCAGCTGAGAGGACCAAGAAGAAAGTACATAATCGATGAGCATATTTAGCACCCAGATCTTGGTTTCTAGTAACACTCTTAAAAAAAAATAAAAAATAAATATATAAATAAATTACAATTGAATAGGGGCAAATAGACAAATCTTAAATATAGAAGAATTTCAAATAATTTATGCAGATGCTCCACCCTTAAGGACGTGAAGTATAAATGCCCTACTTAAATATCAACTTTATTTGAAAGAGGAGAGTACGGAACAGGAGAGAAAAAAAGGATAACTATATAGTGGGAAAACCTGACAAATATGACCTCTATTGATACTTTTGATACTATGTGGTGAGAATGGCACTTGACTTCTGAGGTCTTCCTCTAAAAAACGTATTACCGTAGTCTAATCATGATAAAAACATCAGAGAAAACACAACTCACATACATTCATTAAAATGTCTGACCAACCAGTAACCTTCAAAACTGTCAAGGTCATTACAAACAGAGGAAGTCTGAAAAATTGTCACAACCCAACGAATCTTTAAGGAGACACAATGACTAAATGCAATGTATTCTGGATAAGGTATTGAGAAAGAGAACAGTAGGGGAAAACCAAGGGAATTTGAATTAAGTATAGACTTTAGCTAATAATAATGTATCGGTATTTCTTCATTTATTGTGAAAAATGTGCCATACAAATTTAAAATGTCAATGATAGGTGAAATTAGTGTCAGTTATATAGGAACTCTCTGTACTTTCTTTATAATCATTATATAAATTTAAAATGGCCCTAAAATTTGTAAAGTTTATTAAAAAGCAAAAGATTATATAGTTTAGGAGAATTGCTTACAGTAAAGATCATACAATGTGATAAAGCTATAACTGAGTTCTATCCAGGGAGCCTTATGTAAGCACAAAAACAGAAGCAAGTGAATTTTCAGAGGGACAGGAGAATGAGAGGGTTCCAGAGAAGAAGTGGCTCTTGAGTTGGATTAATTTTTTCATTCCTTTTCTTAATTGCTAGAAACACAACAGTGTGTAACACAGACATGACCCCTGCTCCCCTGGGGCTTATACTTAGGTGTAATTCAAATAAACAAATAACAGTAAAAATTTATAAATTTTTTTTAATGATGAGAGAAAAGAAGGGGGTGGTGAATGCTGAGAAAATATTGCAAAGATATAACAATATAAAAGCACAACATGTGTTTGGGCATTCAGGGTCCATCAGGTGTGGCATCAATACAAGTAGGGTCAGGACAAGGGTAAGCTGCAGGAAGCACTTGGGTACAGATCTTAAGTACTCATTGTTAGAGGCATGCCCTAGGTACCTCACTCCAGGCCCAGACCTGGGCACAGAGTTTTTAATGAGGATTTGGGGAAAATTAAGTCAGAGGACCAGATTGGGGCCATATTATGACAGGTCTTGTGTTCCTTACCAAGAAGTTGAAACGTGAGCTTGTAAGAAGTGGGAAATCATAAGAAATCATAACTTAAGCTAGAGTTAGAACTAGTCAAATCTGTGATTTTGGGTGGTGCCTGTGGCTCAGTGAGTAGGGCACCGGCCCCATATACCGAGGGTGGCGGGTTCGAACCCAGCCCCGGCTGAACTGCAACCAAAAAACAGCTGGGCGTTGTGGCGGGTGCCTGTAGTCCCAGCTGCTCGGGAGGCTGAGGCAGGAGAATCACGGAAGCCCTAGAGCTGGAGGTTGCTGTGAGTCCTGTGACATCATGGCACTCTACCGAAGGCGGTAAAGTGAGACTCTGTCTCTACAAAAAAAAAAAAAAAAAAAAAAAAAAAATCTGTGATTTAGAAAGATCATTTTACAAACTGTGGGAAAAGAAGTGGGAGCAGCCTTAAGATAGGAAATGAGATGGCCAATCTAAAGATAGTTGGTTTTCCCAATATGGGAGTCTCTTGTGCATTTTTGAAGGGCTAAGAGAAAAGAGGCAGTAGAGAGGGAGATATTCAAGGTCTGAACTGATTGAACTTCATCACGGCAGGGATAAGTACTCTTACACTCTCAACTGTAAATCCCAGTACCATGGACAGTGTCTGGACATAGGCGGTGTTTAATAACTGTTTGTGAATGTAAACTTGAATATGTGGAAAACACAGAAGCAAGGCCCGTTTGGATCTTGAAGACAAGAGATTTTCAGGGGAGGAATTTGTCTTATACAGGAGAGAGATCTCCTTCTTGGAGGGAGAAGCTAAGAAAAGGTGATAAAACTGCAAGAAGAATTCCACTCTGAAGACAGAGGTGATGTCAGTGGTCTTCTAAGGGGGAGTCAGAAGACAGTTGTAGGACGGATGTCTGGAAGATAGTGCAGCAAGATATACATCACATTCTGTCACTGGTAGGATGACTTGTAAGGATTGGCCAAAGAGAGACATGACTCTAAGTGTTTTTAATAGGCCAGGGATGTTCCCAACCTGGTACACACACGTGTCTATACACACAACACACATACACACACGTGAAACACAGCCTTCTTAATGATGTTAAGGAATATTCATCCCCAATGAATGCCAAGTGGGGAAAGACCAGTAGTACAACTCAAAAGTTTCTCATTCTATCCAGGGAAAAATTACCAAACAGATCTAATGAACAACAGGGAGACTAACAATTTTAAAAGCACTTCATTTTTGCCAGGCATAGTGGCTCACATCTGTAATCCTAGCACTCTGGGAAGCCAATGCAGGAGGATCAGTTGAGTGTGGGTGTTTAAGACCAGCCTGAGCAAGAACAAGACCCAATCTCTACCAAAAATAGAAAAACTTAGCCATGTGGGGTGGTGCAGGCCTGTAGTCCCAGCTACTAGGGAGGCTGAGGCAAGAAGACCGCTGGAGCCCAGGAGTTTGAGGTCGCTGTGAGCTCTGATGATGCCACTGCACTCTGGCCTGGGTGACAGAGCAAGACTCTGTCTCAAATTTTAAAAACGGACTTCATTTTTATGGGATAAAAAGAAATACAGTGGAAAACTTGGCATTCCCAAGGATACATTGCCATATAAAGTTACTGAGGGCACTCAGACACTCTGGGATGAAACGATACTGGACAGACCAGAAGACAGATTAGAGAGTTGGTCCTTGGAGATCACAGCCATACCAAGTTATTAAGGAGTTGTTGAGAGACATTTTTAACCTTTCAAGATGATGCCAGGGATAACTCAAGCTCCTCCTACCCTATTTTAGCTGTCCTATATTGGACAGTTGATGTCTGAAGTAAGTTTCATGAATCATTTGATAAACTATATCTAAAACACATCATTCATCAGGTCATTAATAGACATGCCGTGAAAAGGAAATTCTCTGGTCGAATAAGTGTGGAAAATGCCTGGCTATATAGAGTTAAACTATATGCTTTTACTGTAGTATGTTTCAAATTTTTTAATTTGAAATTAAATTAATTTGGGTATTATAATTGTCTGAGGAGATAAACTTTGCAGCTTTCTCACTTATTCAACCTGGAATGTCTGACTAGTGTTCCACAGACCACCATTTGGGAAACATTGTCCTGAAGCATTATCTCTGGAAGGACCTTGGTAAAAGGCAAACATAATACTTGAGAGAAAACAATATAGAAACTGTTAGCACCCACTTTTATATTTGATGGCAACATGTTCCTGGAAGGATAGTATATCGAAAATATGCATTGCCCTCAGGGAACTCATAGTCTATTGGTGAGATACAAGAGAGAATAAAATCTATAATAAATATTAAGGTAAGGAATTACATAATGCTATACGATGATGGTATCTTGAACAAGGATTGTGGCAGAGAAAAGTTAAATAAAATGGACAGATTTGGGATATATGTTGGAGAAAGATCAATAGGACTTGATGCACTGGGAGATGCAGGGCGGAAAAGGAAGAAAGTTTTAAGACGACCCTAAAGTATCTGACTTTGCAACTGTGTGAACGGTAATGTACGGTACAGAGAATAGGGAAAAGGAGTGATCTGTGTGAAGATGATTGAGTTTAGCCTATGGGATTTCTAAAGACAGTTATTCTAAGGATCACCCTCTATGGCTGTTATTCATTTTTCTTCTCTGCTACATTGTACAATGAAGCAGTCTTTAAGAGGGACGTCACGTTAAAGATTCTGTCTAAATCATTTATCCCTTCACATATTCCTGTGGTAGCTTAATTGATTAACTGAAATACCAGACATAGCCTACAGCAATCAGGACTGTTCAGACAGAACACAATTATTCACAAAATAAGGTTGTTTCTGGCCAAATATAGGAAATAATCAGATTAATTGATTCAGATTGTTAACATTGATAAGATGTTTAATGTGAAGGGGTGAAAAATATAACAAATTTTATGTTTTTTATTGCTGTTTACATGGTCAACCAACATTTATTGTGTGTCCAGAATCTGCCAAGTTCAATATTGAATTCTACAAAGATAAGCCAGTCAGAGTTCTTGGTGAGTCTGGGTGAAGACCAGTGTCACAATTGTGTAAAATTAAGTAAAATAAATTTTTAGAAGTTCTTTGATAGAAGGCCATATTGCACATAGTAGGGGAACAAAAATGGAAGCATTCCATTTTAGTAGAGGGTGAGCAAAGAACTTGAGGCTTGAACTCATTCTTGTGAAACGAAACGGATGTTTATGTTTTACAAGTGGACAAAATACAAGAGGACACTCCAGGAAGAATAAAGGATATTGTTTCAAAGCTTAGATGCCTGAAATGTATCTTGTGCATTAAGGATGTTAAGAGCACAAGTAATAAGTCATATTTATGATTTATATTTTATTTTTAAATTTTTATTTATTTATTTTTTTGTTGTTGTTGAGACAGAGTCTCACTACGTCACCCTCAGTGGAGTGCTGTGACATCACAGCTCACAGCAACCTCAAAATCCTGGGCTCAAGAGATTCTCCTGCCTCAGCCTCCCAAGCAGCTGGAACTACAGGTGCCCATCACGATGCCCAGCTATTTTTTTGTTGCAGTTGTTGTTGTTTAGCTGGCTCCTGGGCCAGGTTCAAACCCACCAGCCTTGGTGCATGTGGCCGGCGACATAACCACTGTGCTATGGGTGCCAAGCCATATTTATGATTTATAAAGATAACTCTGCCGCTTATGTGGAGTAAAAATTAGAGAAAGCAAGATTGAAAGCAGGAAGGCAAATTAGGTTCAAACAGGAGATAATGGAGCAGTATCAGTGGGGATGGAGAAGAGATGGATCAGAGACATATACAAAAGGTTAAATCTAAGGACTTAGTGATTTTCTGGATGTACTATGAAACATCAAAAAATGGAGTCTTGTAATAATACTTACATTTTTTTCTCCATGAACAACTTAATTAATGATATTCCTTTCAGTAAGATGGAAAGACCAGGACGAAGGAGGAGGACAGTTTAGAGTGGAAGATAATGATTTTAGTTTTAACATAAAAATGAAGTGTCTGAGAGATATATAAACATTTAGTGAATAGTTAGATAAATGAGCCTGGATTTAGGTGAAAGGTCTGGGCTTAAAGGTATATTTGAGAGTTGACAATGTATGTATGGCATTTGCTTCCAGTGAATGTAAGGACTTCTGCTTCCTAGTGGGATGGACAAACATGCTTGCCAAAACACTAGAGGAATAAATGAATAAAATATTGACACACACAAAAAATGAGTAAGAGCAAAGACAATCTGATCAACATGGTGAAACATGACCTAATTGTAATGCATACAACCATACACACAACATTGACAAGATTCATTTCCCTCTCAAGGAGATAGGGACGATCTAACAAAATTCATCACATTCTTGGCAACAACAACAAAAAAGATTCAACAAGTTTATAAAGGTTGAAATCACTCAGAGCATCTTCTTAATTCTGTGGAAGTAACCTGGAAACCAACAACAAAACAGTAAATAGAAAATTCTAAATTTCCTGTAAATCATACAATATGCTATTAAACAGCCAGTGTGGATCAAGGAAGAAATCACAAGTATTTCAGAAATATTTTGAAGTAAAATATAATTAATATACCAAAATTTCTGGTATGCAACTTTAGCAGATATTAGAAGGAAATTTATAGGTGTAAATTCTCATCTTTAGAACTGAGGAAAGACTGAAAATCAATGATATAAGCTTATATGTTTAAAAAAGGTAGAGAAATAACAGTGACATTTAATTTTAGAATACTATAAGGATAATACAGAGGAAATATGAAAAGTACAACACCTATAAAAAATTTACTCTGTTATCAAAAACCTTCCCATAAAGAAAATTCCAGACCCAGCATTTTTTAAAAAAAAATAACAAAACTTAAACACAGTGTTAAATTATAATAATGACATACCAATTATTTTTAAGAAGCCAGCATAACTTTGATTTAAAAATCTGACAGGAGCACAACAAACAATAAAAATTACATACAAATTCCTCTCAATAACATAGATGCAAAAAAAAACTTCACTAATAATTTAACATTTAAAACCTAACAATAAACAAATATCAGAATATACAAAAATCACAATTAGATGATATTCATTCCTGTTATCCCTGGTGGTTTATCATTCAAAAATCATTCGATGTAATTCATAATATTACCAAAATATAAAAGAGAAGAATTATGTGAGAATCTCAATAGAAGCAGAAATTACATTTGAAAAAATTCAAAATCTAATCATAATAAATCTTTTAGCAAACTATGAATAGAAGGGAACTTGCTCATTGTAATAAAATAAATTACCAGAAAACTTAAGCAAACATCACATTCAATGAACTATTTTACTATAGCTAGTTTAAAAAATCAAAGATAATGTCTATTACCACTTTTAATCAATTTTATACTGCAGGTCCAAACAAGTGCAATAAAAAAAAAAAGGAATTAAGGCATAACTATTAGGAAGATTGAAATAAAGTTTTCATTATTTGTAGACAACAAGATTGAATATCTAATGAGCTCCGTGAATTTATAGCCAAACCATTGGAATTAAGAAGTGGATTTATAATGTCAAGATATAAAAATCAATTTTATTTATTTGAGCAGCAAAAGTTTAACTAAAAATATTTTTTAATTTTTTTATTATTAAATCATAGCTGTGTATATTAATGCAATCATGGGGCACCATACACTGGTTTTATAGACCATTTGACATATTTTCATCACACTGGTTAACATAGCCTTCCTGGCATTTTCTTAGTTATTGTGTTAAGATATTTATATTCTACATTTAGTAAGTTTCACATGTACCCTTATAAGATGCACCATAGGTGTGGTCCCACCAATTAGCCTCCCTCCACCTATCCACTCCCCTCCCCTCCCTTTCCCCTTTCCCCATATTCTTAGGTTATAACTGGACTATAGATTTCATATGAAAGCCATAAATTAGTTTCATAGTAAGGTTGAGTACATTGGATGCTTTTTCTTCCATTCTTGACATACTTTACTAAGAAGAATATGTTCCAGCTCCATCCATGTAAACATGAAAGAGGTAAAGTCTCCATCTTTCTTTAAGGCTGCATAATATTCCATGGTGTACATATACCACAGTTTATTAATCCATTCGTGGGTCAATGGGCACTTGGGCTTTTTCCATGACTTATAAATTATGAATTGGGCTGCAACAAACATTCTGGTACAAATATCTTTGTTATAATGTGATTTTTGGTCGTCTGGGTATATACGCAGTAGAGGAATTATAGGATGGAATGGCAGGTCTATTTTTAGATCTGTAAGTGTTCTCCAAACATCTTTCCAAAAGGAATGTATTAGTTTGCATTCTCACCAGCAGTGTAGAAGTGTTCCCTTTTCTCCACATCCACGCCAACATCTCTGGTCTTAGGATTTTGTGATATGGGCTAATCTTACTGGAGTAAGATGATATCTCAAAGTAGTTTTGACTTGCATTTTTCTGATGATAAATAAAAAAAAATTAATGACATTGTGATGGCCATTTCTATGTGTCCACCACAACTAAGCTATAGCTTCCAATTATGCAAACAAACACAGATCTAAGTGTTGCTGTGAGTGTATTTTGCAGATGTGATTAACACCTATAATCAGCTGGCTTTAAGTAAAGCAGAATATCTGAGACACATGGATCCATATCCTAGATAACATGAGTGGGCTAACTGAGTCAGTTAAAAAACATTAAGAGCAAAAGAGAGGTTTCCTGTAGGAAGATATTCTGCATATGGTCTGCAAATTTAGCTGGTGCTCAAGATTTTTAGCCTATCAGCCTGCTCTATGGTTTTCAGACTTGCTTACCCTCCACATTCACACATAAGCCAAACTCTCTCAATCGATAATAGATACAGATAGATAGATGATATATCCATAAATAAAAATATAGACAGTATATATACATGTGTGTGTGTGTGTGTGTGTACAAAGGCTGCCAGAAATATATACACATTTTAAGAGATGTTATCCATGTATTACTTTTCAAAGTCGAATTGAAGGTACCATTACTGGTCAAGTGTACCTAAACATATATATGTGTGTGTGTGCGCGCACATGCGTGTACACACACACACATACAACTGGTTCCATTTATATGGTGGAATCCTGACTGATACAGGAATTATTAACAACTGCATAATAAGTCAAATCCCTAGAGATAGATTTGATGATATGTGAAAGAGCTTTACACTGAGAATTATCACATTTTGAGAAAAATTAAAGACATAAGTAAATGGAAGGAGAGGTTATAATATGTATCAGAAGACTAAATATTGCTACAGCGCCAAAAAGATAGATGTAAAATCTCCCTTAATACAGATTCAACACAATCCCAATGAAAATTAAAGTATATTTTTGGAGAATTTGCTAGATGAATCTAAAATATATAAGGGAATGGAAAAGTCCAGGAATACTAGGTATTTTATAGAAGAGGAGCAAACAGAAGGAATTTAGTACCAAGTAAGAATCTCTATTATAAAGAGATAGTAATTAAGAGGGTATAGTATTGGCCAAAGGGTAAACAAACTAATAAAACAAAATCTAGACTCCAGAATCAAACCCACATATATATTGTCATCTGATTTATGACAAGAAGACACTATGGTACTTTGGAAAAAGAATTGTTTGCTCAGTAAATAGTTCTGGGTCAAGCGAATATTTGGTATAGTCATACAGAAAGTAATCAACTTTAGATGAACTTCTAGAAGGGTATTTTGAGAGCATGATGAACATTCTTCCCCAACAAAACAACCTATTAACTGCTGGAAACCATTTTTCAGAAAATATTTAAAGTATCTGGAAATTGTTCTGAGAGTCTAAAGGAAATGGAAAAACATTTAATCAAGAAAATCATCTACATCTCAGTAAGAAAAATAAGAGTTTGTGGCATTTGAGCCTTACCATGTTTCTACCCCCACCACTACTAGCTCACTGCAATGGAAATTCTACTACAGCCATATGCCATTAAGAAGGTGAGTTCTCTCTCAATCTAGCCTCCTACTCTAGAGTTATAGTTTTAGCCTGCGTAAGCCAGCCCACCAGCCCAAGTTCCATATTGCAGAAGTTTTATTCTAGGCAGTGACGTGTGGACCAGTCTTCCTTTCCTGATTCAATGCCTACTCATAAGATGGAAGATTGACTCCAGGCATAGCAGGCATAGTATAAGCTGCCTCAAACACACCTGACTCAGGTCTCTAGAAAAGCAGAGATAGCACACGTAGAGGACCAAGCATAGAAGACCAAGAGCTACCTTTGTACCCAGAGCTTTGCTCTTAGAACAGGAGTGTCACTCATTGAGGATACCTCCCCTGCCTGCTCCCTTGCAGTTAGCACAGAAACTGCCCATGGTAAAAGGCATGACGTAAGAGCAAAGCTCAACAGCTCAGGCTAAGGGGACTTGGTTTTATTTTGAAAAGTGCGTGGGGAATTTCAAGCCTAAGGCATTGTTGAAAACAATCCAAATCATAGTTGTAATCAATTAAGAGAAGGCTGGTAGCCTGTAGTCCCAGCTACTTGGGAGGCTGAGGCAAGAGAATCGCCTAAGCCCAAGAGCTGGAGGTTGCTGTGAGCTGTGACGCCACAGCACTCTACCAAGAGCAACAAAGTGAGACTCTGTCTCTAAAAAAAAGAAAGAGAGAGAGAAGGCTGGTAGCTCCAAAATCTTTTGGCTATGAAGTCTATTTGGTAGACCTTCTAGAAGTACAAATGTGTAAATTTACCAAATTTAATTCCGTTACAGATTTTTAATTTCATTTTATTTTGGTCATTGATTATATTTTGTATGGTTTCAGTCATTTTAAATTTATAGAGGCATGTTTTATATGCAGTTAAGAAGGCTAGTACATGATCTATTCTGGAGAATGTTTCACGTGCACTGGAGAAAAATAAGCATCTGCTGTTTTAGAGTAGAATTTTTCATAGATGTATGTCTCTGGTCTAATTAGTCTAGTCATTATTGAAGTCTTCCACCATTATTGATGAATTGTCTATTTCTTCAATTCTGTTTTTTTTCTTCTGTCTATTTTGGGGCTGTTTTTTCAGATACATATACATTTATAATTGTTACATCTGTCTCACGAATTGGCCATTTTATTGTTACAAAACATTCCTCTTTATTTCTAGAGACATTTTTTTGTTGTGAAGTCTATTTAAATTCTGGTGCTATTATCAGCGCTCTGGCTCTTTTATGATTGCTATTTGTAGGTATATTATTGTAAATCCTTTTACTGTAACCTTTTTGAATATTTGAGTCTAAATTATGTCTCCTATAGGTATAATAGCATACCATAGGATTTGCTTGGGGCAGGGCTCCAGGTTAATGGAACAAAACAAAAAACTCAAATATATCCACACAAATATGCTCAACTGATTTTTTTTATAGAGATGCAAAAGCAATTCAATGAAGCAAGGATAGTCCTAGCAAATAGCGTTGAAGCAACTAGAAATACACACACACACACCCCAAACCTCAAATGAAGACTTACGCCTCATACCTTGTACAAAAATTAATTCAAACATTAACTTAAATGTAAAAAATAAAACTATAAAATTTTTGGAAAATAATCATAAGATACAACTATAACTTCAAAACCTAAAGCCAGGGAATGAATCCTTAGATGTAATACCAAAAGTATTATCCATGAAATAATAAATCAATAAGCTAAATAAACATCATCAAAATTTAAAACTACTGTTTTGTAAATAGTTCAGGTGAAGAGGATGAAATATAAGGCACGTAAACTGCTGGTGGGACTGCAAACTAATACAAACTTTTTGGAAGGAAGTATGGAGAACCCTCAAAGAACTCAAACTAGACCTTCCATTTGATCCTGCAATCCTGTTACTGGGCACCTACCCAGAAGAAAAAAAATTATTTTACCATAAGGACACTTGCACTAGACTATTTATCACAGCTCAATTTACAATCACCAAAATGTGAAAACAGCCCAAATGCCCACCAACCCAGGATGGATTAACAAGCTGTGGTATGTGTATACCATGGAATACCATTAAAAAAGATGGAGACTTTACATCATTTGTATTAACCTGGATGGAAGTGGAACACATTCTTCTTAGTAAAGCATCACAAGAATGGGAGAAGCAAGAATTCTATGTACCCGGGGCGGCGCCTGTGGCTCAGTGAGCAGGGCGCTGGCCCCATATGCCAAGGGTGGTGGGTTCAAACCCAGCCCCGGCCAAACTGCAACAAAAAAATAGCCGGGCATTGTGGCGGGCGCCTGTAGTCCCAGCTACTCGGGAGGCTGAGGCAGGAGAATCGCCTAAGCCCAGGAGTCGGAGGTTGCTGTGAGCTGTGTGATGCCACGGCACTCTACCGAGGGCAATAAAGTGAAACTGTCTCTACAAAAAAAAAAAAAAAAGAATTCTATGTACCCAATTCTGATATAAGGACAATTAATGACCTAGTACATGGTGGGGCATGGGGAAGAGGAGAGCAGAGAAAGGGAAGATGGGGGGGGTGGAGGGTCTTCGGGACTTTACCTAACAAAGGCAATCGGTGTACCCGCAATGAATCCCCAACAATAAAATATATATACAAGGTGTGTATATATATGTGGCATGGATTTGGAAAACATATTTGCAAACCGGGTATCTGACAAGGGATCAATACCTAGAATATACAAAGAACTTTCAAAACTCAGCATTAGAATGAGAAAATTGGCAGAGGACATAAACTAGCATTTCACTGCAGAGAATATACAGATGGCAAATAAGCACATTAAAAGCTATTCACTATCATTGGCCATCAGCGAAATGCAACTTAAAATTATAGTGTGATATCTATCACTACACAACTATCAGAATGACAAAAATGAAGATAGAGTGACAACACCAAATTCTGGTGAGGATGTGCCATAACCAGGTCACTCATATACTTCTAGTGAAAATGTAAACTGGCACAGCTTCTGTTAAGTTTGCTAGGCTGCTGTAATAAAGTGCCACAAACTAGGTGGCTTAAAATGTTAAATGTTAATACAGAAATAACTTAAATACAAAAATGTATTATCTCACAGTTCTGGAAGCTATAAGTCCAAAATCAAGGTGTCAGAATGATTAATTCCTTCTCGGGGGTGTTGAGGGAAGAATCTATCCATGACTCCCTCTCTTCAGCTTATAGGCTGTCATTATCTCCCTGTGTCTCTTTCACATCATCTTCCCTCTATGCATGTCTCTGTGTTCAAATTTCCCTTTTCCATAAGCACACCAGACATATTGGATGAGGTCCCATCTTAAAGACTTCATTTAATGACTTTATGTCTTCATTAAAGACTTTATGTCTCTGTAAGGTCACATTTTGTGGTACTGGGAGTGAAGACTTCAACATGTAAATTTTAGGAGGACACCATTCAACCAGTAACAGCCACTCTGGACAATTGTTTGGCAGTTTCTTATAAAACTAAACATGCAACTACTATACAACCCAGTAATCACACTTCTGGGCATTTAACTCAGAGAAATGAAAACATATGCCTGTTCAAAATTCAGGACATAATATTCAAAGCAGTTCTATTCATAACAGCCAACAATTAGAAACAACCCAGATGTTCTTCAACAGGTGAATGGCTCAACAAATTATGCCGTACTATTCTCAGCAATAAAAAGGCACAGACTATTGATACATACAACTTGTCAGTCCTATGAGGTTACGTACATATTATGCCATTTATAAAACATTTTTGAAATGAAGACTATATTAGTGGTTGCTGGTGGTTAGGGACAAGGGGACTAGCGGGAAGAAGACAGCTGTGACTATAATAGAATATAGCCTTATGGATGAAACTGTTATGCATCTTGACTCCATTACAAGATTGAGCCAAGATACCAAACACACGTGATGCACACATGATACAACTGTATGGAACTAAATATACACGTGTAAGTGACTGTAAATAATACTGGGGAAATCTGAGTAAGATCAGTGGATTATATCAATGTCAGTCTCAATTCACTACATTAATAGAAAACAAAGGAAAAAATGTATAAAAGCTGCGGGAAAAAAAAGCATTTTACAAAATTTCAAATATCCTGAATATAAAGTCAAAAAAACTAGTAAATACAGTCATGTGCCACATAATGATGCTTTGGTCAACAATGGATTACAGCGATCCCATAAGCTTATAATGGAGCTGAAAAATTCCTACTATCTAGTGATATCATAGCAGTTGTGATGTTGCACAACATTACTCATGTTTGTGGTGATGCTGATGTAAATAAACCCACTGCTTTGCCAGTCCTATGAAAGCATAGCACATACAGTAATATACAGTATACAATATTTGATATTGATAATAAAAGACTATGTTACTGGTTTGTGTATTTACCATACTATACTTTTTATTGAAATTTTAGAATGTGGCCCTAATTGTTTAAAAAATTAACTGTAAAACAACCTCAGGCAGGTTCTTTAGAAAACATTCTAGAAGAAGACATTGTTATAATAGAAGATATTACAGCTCCATGTGTGTTATTGTCTTTTCCAATGAGATAAGATTTGGAGGTGGAAGACAGTGATATTGATGATCCTGGCCCTGTATAGGTCTAAGCTTGTGTTCGTGCCTTAGTTTTTAACCAAAAAGTTGAAAAAGTAAAAAATAATGAATTTAAATATAGTAAAAACCTTATAGACTAAGGATTTAAAAATATTTTTGTACAGGTACACAATGTTTGTGTTTTATGCTAAGTGTTACTACAAAAGAGTCTAAAAGTTTAAAAAATTAAAGTTTATAAAGTAAAAGTATTATGATAAACTACTGTTAATTTATTATTTAAGAAGGAAACTTTTTAATAAATTTAGTGTAGCCTAACTGTACTGTGTTTATAAAGTCTACAGTGGTGTACAGTAATGTCCTAGGCCCTCACTTTCACTAACCACTCACTTGCTGTCTCACCCAGAGCAAATTCCAATACTGCAAGCTCCACTTATAGTAAACATCCTATATGTGTATACCTTTTTAAATTATTTTTACTCTGTATTTTTATTGTAAATTTTTATGTTTAAATGCAAAAATGCCTAGCATTATAATTGCCTCCAGTATTCAGTACAGTAGCATGTTGTATAGGTTTGTGGCCTAAGAGCACTAGGCTGTACCACATAGCCTATGTCTATATTAGGCTGTGCCACCTAGGTTTGTCTAAGTACATTCTGTGATGTTCACACAACAAAATTGCCCTCTGAGTCATTTCTCAGAATGTATCCCTGTTGCTAAGTGACGCATGAATGTAGAAGGGAACTTCCTCAATGTGATAAAGGTCATCTATCAAACATTTGTAGTTAACATCACATTAATGATGGTATCGTCATTGCTTTCTTAACTAGGTTTGAGAAAAAAACATAATGAAATCAATTCTCACCACTTATGTTCAAAATCATACTGGAGGTCCTAACCAGTTAAAGATGGCAAGAAAAATTAGCAGAAATCCTAAAGATCAGAGAGGAAATAGTAAAGCTGTCATTATTAACAGATGATTGCATATACAGAAAATCCCAAGGAATCCACAAAAATAACCTAGAAAAAAACTCCCTAGAACTATTAATTGAATTTATAAAGGCGTGGGATATAAGATTAATATATGTAAATCAATTGCATTTCTACTTATAAGCCATAAAACAGATTTTTCCAAATATTAGAAAAAGGAAATTTAAATCGCAATGTACCATGCTTTTTTTTTAAATCATGTAATTATTAGGAATAAGTTCAATAAAAAACCTTCAAGACCTTTATTACAGTTAAAAGTTACAACACATTGATGAAAGAATTAAAAAAAAATGAAAACAAGTGAAAAGAAAAACCCTTGCCATTCATTGTATGTCTCAAATTATTAAGATTGTAATTCATTTCAAATTGCTCTATAGATATGATTACAATCAAAATCCCATCAGATTTCATTGCATAAAGCGATGAACTGATTTTAAATTTATATGGAAAAGTAAAGAAACTAAAATAGTCAAAACTCTGAAATTTGAAGGATTCCATCCACCCGATCTCAAGTCTAACTACAAAGTTACAGGAAATAAGAGAGTGTGGTATAGGCCTAAGAATAAACAAGTATATCATCAAAATAGAATAAAAAGCACATACATAAACGCATAATATATATATATATATACATGCAATTGATTTTTCAAAATGGCACAAAGGCAATTCAATAAGAAAAACAAAGTTTTCAACAAATGAATGTGGACATCTGCACAGGGACAAAAATGTACCACTACCCAATACCACACCAAACAAAAAATTAATTCAAGATGAAGTAGAGACCTAAATATATTATAGAAAGGTAAAAGTAAAAATCTTGTAAACAAAAGTATAGGAAAATACCTTCATAAACATTAAGTAGGAAAAAATTATGTTATATAGACAGGATATTAAAAAAGAGTAATAAGAACATTTCCAAAATGACATGAGACCCAATCAAAATGAAATATTTCTGCTCATGAAAGCACACCATTAGGAAAAGGAAAATAAAATGTGATGTCTGTTCCAGCTATGAGGAGTAAGTTATAGAAGACTAGTACGCCCACCACGAAAAATAAGGAAACTAGATAAAATATATAAAGGAACTCTTCAGATATAGTACAATAGTCAATGATGAATTGTAATTTCAGAGAATGGAGAATCTGGTGAGGTGATTCTTAAAGAATGCTAAAAATCTCACTGGCTTGTAAGAAAGTATCAAGCAATATACCCTCTGTGAAATTTGAGTTGCAAAAAGGGAGGATAGGTTCGAAAAATATTGAGTAAATGATGGCCCAAAGTGTTCCAAATGTGTTGAAAATAGAAACCTGTCAAGAAAGAGAAAATAATAAATAAAACCAAACCAAGAAAAACAAAAATCAATTGCTGAAAAGCAATAATGAAGAGTAAATTTTAAATTCTGCCATGGAAAAAGATAACATATCCATGGAAGGAAAAAGAAAAATGATTTTTGAAATATAGTGAAAAACAATGGAAACCAGAGTGGAATAAGGTGCTAAAAGAAAAAACACTTTCAAAGCAAAATTCAATATACAATGAAAATGTCATCCAATAATGAGTACAAAACCAAGACATTTTCACACAAAACAAATGTGAGAACATTTATAACCAGTACACCTACACTATAGGACACAACAAATGAAGTTCTTTAGACTAAAAGAAAGTAAAACCACCTTCTGAAACGTTAGTGAAACTAAAATCTACATTAAAAAAAAATGAGGAGCACTGGAAAGGGTAAGTATGTGATATACACAAAATATTTTTATCTTGTTTGTCTTTAATAAAGATAATTACCTGTATAGCTTAACATTAATAATAGCATCTCATAAAGTTTGTTGCATATATAAAAATAAATTTTATGGCAATAATAGCATAACGAATGGAGAGGACAATAGTAGCACATTGCTCTAAGGTCTTTGCATTATACATAGAATGATAAAGAATTATTTGAAGTAGACTGTGATAAATTAAAGGTACTATTCTAAATCCTAGGTCACCACATAAAAATAGTTTTTTTAAGTTGACAAGCCAACAGTGGTGACCAAATTATTCAACCCTAACGGATATTCAACTCCAAAAAAGGAAGCCTGAAAAGAAGGAAAAAGAAGACAAAAATATAAGAAAAGAGAAAACAAAAAATAAGATGCTAGAATTAAACTCAACCATATTAATAGTTGCACTAAATATCAATACACTTAACACATCAGTTAAAGGCCAGACATTATCAGGCTGAACAACAATTACAACTCAATTTTATACTGTCTACAAAAATTAGAATTATATGAAGACATAGGTTAAAGTCAAAAGGTGAAAAAAGATACCATCACAAGTGATGCATAAAAAACCTGGGTTGGATCTGTAAGTATCAGAAAAAGTAGATGGCATTAAAATAGGCAAAACATTTTAACAAATGCTTCACAAGAGAATGTATGCAAATAATAAGCAGAGATTCTCAAAATCATTACTTCTCAATGAAATACAAGTTAAAACTGTAATGACTTCCGCTGCATACCTGTAGAATGGCTTTAATTTAAAAACAAAACAAAACAAAGCAAAACAAAAACTTGGAACAAACACTGTGTTTTCCAGGATTACAGAATAACTGGAACTCTCACCCATTCCTTATAAAAATGCAGAATGGTACTGCTACTTGGGAAAAGACTTTGGCAGTTTCTGGTAAAGTCAAAATACATTTATTTACTGTCATCAACTGTCCCAGTAGAAATGCAAGGTTCCCTGGGACATGAGACTTTCAAATGCTAAATCTGGGAACATCCCCAGCAGACCAGCATGGTTAGCCACACTACTTATCATATGAGCCAAAAATTCTTTTACTAAGTATTTACACTAAATAAATGAATGCTAATGACCACAGAAAGACCTGTACATAAAAACTGGAAGCAACTCAAAAGTCAACCAACCGGTAAATTACTACACAAATTGTGGTATTTTTATACAATAAATATCACTAAACAATAAGGAGGAATTGTTTACTGATACACTCAACAATGAAGAATAAATTTCAAAATGTATGCTGAATGAAAGCTGTACTCGCACAAAGGAAGTATATACTGTCTGATTCCATTTGCATGAAATTCCAGAACAAAAAAAAAAAAAATGAATCAATCATGAGAGAAAACAGATCAGTGGCTACCTATAACTGGAAGTGCAAAAGTATTCACTGAAAAGGACATACGGAACTTTGGGGGATGATGGAAACCCTCTGTATGATAGTTGTTAAATAAATAGATTATACCATCACCTGGACATGTAAAGTGGGATCATTGCTTCTATATCACTTATTCTTAAATAAAGATGATTTTTTAAAGAATACACATACACACACAGAGGGTGCCAAAAAATAAATACACATTTTAAGAGAAAAGGCTATCCTATTCATGCCTGTCACATGATAATGCTCACATTCACTTGCTTAATGCCATCTTTTGAAGGTACATCATACTACACATTGCTACCATAATTCAATTCAATTTTGAACAGTCATACATAGATAACATCTCTTAAAATGTGTATACACTTTTTGGTACCGCGTGTGTGCGTGCATGTGTGTGCGTGAACTAAACAGCAATGTGAACGAACGAAAAAAAAAAGATTCTTGCCTCACACCATACACAAAAATTAACTCAGAAAGGAGCAATGTCCAAAATGTAAAATCCAATACTATGGGTCACAAAAAGTGGTGGAGTTAGGGCCTTTAAACATCCAGTCCTTCATAAAAACAACAAGAACACAAGCAAAAATAATGTGAATCAAAATTTTCCAAATTCAGAATTAATGTTGAATTCAGAATTGACAATTTGGAAAATGAACCTAATGCTTACAACAATTCAAAAAACATTTATTTAAGAACACTGAGTGGCTCAGAATCTGTAGCTCAAGCGGCTAAGGTGCTAGCCACATACACCAGAGATGGTGGGTTCGAATCCAGCCCAGGCCTGCCAAACAACAATGACAACTATAACCAAAAAATAGCCAGGCGTTGTGGTGGGTGCCTGTGGTCCCAGCTACTTAAGAGGCTGAGGCAAGAGAATCGAATAAGCCCAGGAGTTGGAGGTTGCTGTGAACTGCGATGCCACAGCACTCTACCAAGGGCAACAGCTTGAGGCTCTGTCTCAAAAAAAAAAAAAAAAAGGAAACAGCAAGTTTTGAGGGGGAGTTAATTTAACCTAATCCCATTCCTCTCTCTCCAGCTATGCAGTAATTCTGCAAACCAACGGCCCTACAAAACAAGATAAAAACCAAGCTATCAACTACTTGGAAATACTTGGAAGTTGGCAGAACCCTCCAAGATGGCAGAGAATTGTCATCGTTTCACCTGTCTGGTAGCTCCCTGGAATCTGTACTCACAGTTCTTGTCCTCATGTGACCTGCCTAACTCAGGGCTCACCTAGTGCAAAAAGATTTCCCTGAGGGGCATTTCTCAAAAGCAATCAGTTACAATTGTTTATCATCACAGCTTCCTGACATGGTGGTAGTGAACAGAGCAAACAAGAAGCAGACCAAATACAATTGTCCCTCATATCCATAGGGGATCAGACCCCCGCTCATATCAAAATCTGTAGAAGTTCAAGTCTCTTATATACAATAGCAGAATATTTGAATATAACCTATGAACATCCTCCCATATACTCTAAATCATCCCCAGATTACTTACAATAACTAATACAATGTCTACATATTACTTCATTGCCATGGATTTAATGTAATATTGATGCATGGCAAATTCAAATTTTGCTTTTAGAAACTTTGTGAAACTATTTCCCCTAATATTTTCAATCTGCAGTTGGTTGCATCAACAGATATGGAACCCAAAGAAACAGAGGGCCAACTGTAACTTAAAAGTAAAAGTTGTAGGATGAGATGTCCATAAGAATCTTTGAAAAACATCCCATTGTGGTCAGAAAAGATACTTAATATAATTTCAATCTTCTTAAGCAAAGTTAGTAGAAGGAAGGAAATAATAAAGATTAGAGCAGAATTAAATGAAATAGAAACTAACAAAACCATAGAAATATTGAAAAATGAAAAGTTGCTTTTTAAAAAAGAAAATGAAAGGGCAGCGCCTGTGGCTCAAAGGAGTAGGGCGCCAGCCCCATATACCGGAGGTGGTGAGTTCAAACCCAGCCCCGGCCAAAAGAAAAAAAATGCAAAAAAAGGAAAAAAAGAAAGAAAATGAAATTAACAAACCTTGAACTAGACTAAGAATAAAAAGATATCACTAAAAAACTTATGAATGAAAAAGGAGACATTACAATTGATACCAAAGAAATACAAAGGAGTTAGGAGACTACTATGAACAATTCATACCAACAAACTGTATAACCTAAAAGAAATGGATAAATCCCTAAAAACATACAACCTATAAAGACTGAACCATGAAGAAATAGAAAATCTGAACAGACCAATAACAAACAAGGAGATTGAATCAATAACAAAGAAAAGCTCAGGACCTCATGATTTCAATGGTAAATTCTATCAAACATTTAAATAATTAATGTCATTCCTTCTCAAATTCTCCCAAGAAAATAAAGAAGAGGGGAGTGGCACCTGTGGCTCAAAAGAGTAGGGGGCTGTCTCCATATGCTGGAGGTGGCGGGTTCAAACCCAGCCCCGGCCAAAAACTGCAAAAAATTTTAAAAAATAAAGAAGAGGGAATATTTCCAATCCCACTCTGCAAGGCCAGCATTACCATATTACCAAAGGTAGACAAGGGCACTATAAGAAAAGTTATAGGCCAATATCTTGATGAACGTAAATGTGAATATTCTCAACCAAATGCCAGCAAACCAAACTCAACAACACATTAAAAGAATTGTACACCACAAATCAAGTGGGATTTATCCCTGGGATGCAAGGATGGTTCAGCATACACAAACTAACATGATATGCCAAATTAACAAAACGAAGGGGAAGAAATAATATGACCATCTCAACAGATGCAGATAAAACATTTGGCAAAATTCAACAGCCTTTCTTGATAAAAATTTTCAAAATATTAAGTGCAGAAGAAATGTACCTCAACATAATAAAGGCCATATATAACAAGCCCACAAATAATAGCATACTCCACATGAAAAGCTGAAGGCTTTCCCTCTAAGATCAGGAACAAGACAATGAAGCCATTTGCATTTAACAAAGTACTGGAAGTTCTAGGTGGAATAATTAAGCAAGAAATAAATAAATAAAAATTATCCACGTCAGAAAGGAAGAAGTAAAATTTTCTCTATTTGCAGATGACATGATCCTATATATAGAAAATTCTTAAGATATCATTGAAATATTCTTAGAACTAATAAACAAACTTTGTAAAGTTGCAGAATAAAAAACATATAAAAATCAATTGTGTTTCTATACACTAACAATGAACTATTCAAATAAGAAATTAAGAAAAGAACCTGGGCTGCACCTGTGGTTCATTGGAGTAGGGCACCAACCCAATATGCCAGAGGTGCCAGGTTCAAATCCAGCCCTGGCCAAAAACTGCAAAAAAAAAAAAAAAGAAAAGAATCTGATTTATGATAGCATCAAAAATAATAAAATACTTATGTATAAATTTAACCAAATGTGTGAAAGAGCTCTACAATGATAGTTATAAAACGTTTATGAAAGAAATTAAAGTAGGCAAAGTTAAATGGAAGACATCCTGTGTTACTGGATTACAATTGTTTCAATGTGCATGCTTCTCAGAATAATCTGCAGATTCAGTACAATCAAAATTCCAGTGTCACTTACAAAACATACTAGAAAAAATCGTAAAACTCATTTGGACCGCAAAAGATCCCAAATAGCCAAAGCAATCCTGAATAAGAAGAACAAAGTTAGAAGCATCACACCTCCTGATTTCAAATTATATTAGTAAGTTAGCTCTTAACATGTTTACATGGAGGGAGCTGGAACATATTCTTCTTAGCAAAGTATCTCAAGAATGGAAGAAAAAGTATTCAATGTACTCAGTCTTACTATGAAACCAATTTATAGCTTTCTTATGAAAAGTCCACTAAAGTCCACTAAAGAGCTTTCTTATGAAAGCTATAAATGAAATATATAGGCATAAATTGGGTTATATGAAAGCTATAACCCAATTATAGCCCAAGAAGAAGAGAAAAGGGAAGAAGGAGGGGAGAGGAGGGGGGAGGATGGGCGGAGGGAGAGTAATTGGTGGAACCACACCCACGGTGCATCTTACAAGGGTACATGTGAAATTTACTTGGTGTAGAATATAAATGTCTTAACACAATAATTAAGAAAATGCTGTGAAGGCTATGTTAACCAGTTTGATGAAAACCTTTCAAATTGTATATAAAACCAGCACATTGTACCCCATGATTGCATTAATGAACACAGCTATGATTTAATAAATAAATAAATAAAAGTAAAACAATATGGTACTGGCATAAAAAACAGATATATAGACCAGGGTGGTACAAAATAGAAGTCTCAGAAATAAACCTACACATGTATGATCAACTAATTTTTAGAAAAGATTCCCAAAATACAAAATGGGGAAAAGATAATCTCTTCAGCAAATGACATTGGAAAAACTGAATATCCACATGCAAAAGAATTAAATTGGATGCATATACTGTACCATACACAAAAATCAACTCAAAATGGATTAAAGACCTAAACATAAGATAAAAATATACAAAATTATTAAAAGAAAAAATAAGAAAAGAAGCTCCTTAACATTTGTCTTGGTAATATTTTTTGAATATGATACCAAGACTACAGACAACAAAAGTAAAAATAAACAAGCTGGATTATATCCAACTAAAATCCTCTGCACACAGTAAAAACAAACAAACCCTGAAAGAAAATTAGCAAAATGAAAAAGCAACCTGCAAAATGGGAGAACATATTTGCAAACCATTTATCTCATAAGAGATTAATATTAAAAATATGCAAGGAACTCATATAACTGAAATGTGAATAATAAAACTGATAATAACCTGATTTTTAAATGGACAAGGAACCTTCTGAGACATTTCTTTTTTTTTTTTTACATATACATGTGTTTATTAGGTTTCTACTTTTTGTCGTCACAAAATTAAAAAGGCTTAAAATTTAATAACAATAACAATGTTTAAAATAAGGACTAGAAACAAAAACCTCATAAAGAATGAAGATAAATACATTCAGAAAAGAAATGAGATGATTGCTGCATTGAACTATTAAGCAATAATGATAATAACAATGCATAGAAAGTAACATTCACATTGTCAAATAAGAGTATGTCTATTACAGAATGCTTTGACTCTGAGGTTCAGTATGGAGTCATCAGTTAACTTCTTATTATTTTTTTCCAAAGTTTCAAAAAATATAAAACTAATATTTGTAAATGAAAGTAAAAGATAGTTTCAAAAAACAGATCATGACAAATCTTATAGATAATAGAAAAAGAAGAAATACTTCAAAATCATTCTACTTAATCTGGATACACCTGATATTAAAATTGGAGAAAATATATTATTATAAAAGAGAGATTACAAACATATTTCACTTATAAATGAGTATGCAATATCCTAAACAATATATTAACAAGTTGAATTAAAAATTAATGTTTAAGTAAAATACTTTCATCAAAATTAAATTCAATTTATGTGAAAATTGGTCACTATTTTCTTTTCTTTCTTTTTTTTATTTTCCTTTCCTTCACCCCCTCCCTCCTTCTCTGTCTGGTCTCCCCTTCCCCCATGCTCCACCATGGCATTAATTGTCATTAATTGTCTTCATATCAAAGTTGAATACATAAGATTCATGCTTCTCCATTCCTGTGATGCTTCACTAAGAATAATGTGTTCCACCTCATTCCAGGTTAGTACAAATGCTGCAAAATCTCCATTTTTTAATGGCTGAATAATATTCCATGGTACACATATACCACAGCTTGCCAATCCATTCCTGTGTTGAGACTTTTTTTTTTTTTTTTTGCACTTTTTGGACAGGGCTGGGTTTTTGAACCCACCACCTCCGGCATATGGGGTCGGTGCCCTACTCCTTTGAGCCACAGGCACCTCCCTGGATTAAGACATTTCTTAAAAGAAGACATGCAGGCTCAGCACCCATAGCACAGTGGTTAAGGTGCCAACCACATACACTGAGGGTGGTGGGTTTGAACCCAGCCTGGGTCAGCTAAACAGCAATGACAACTGCGACAAAAAAAATAGCTGGTCATTGTGGCAGGTGCCTGTAGTCCCAGCTACTTGGGAGGCTGAGGCAATAGAATGAATTGAGCCCAAGAGTTTGAGGTTGCTGTGAGCTGTGACACCACAGCACTCTACCAAGAGTGATATAGTAAGACTCTGTCTCAACAACAACAAAAAAATATTAAATAAAATAAATAAATAAATAAACAAATAAAAAGAAGACATACGAATGGCCAACAAGTGTATGAAAAGGTTCTTTACTTCACTAAGCATCAGGGAAATCTAATCATCAGGTAAGTATAAATCAAAACCACAAGGAGATATCATCTCATACCTATTTGAATGATTATTATTTTTTTAATAGTTAATAAGTGTTGGTGAGGATGTGGAGAAAAGGGAACTCTTAAACACTGTTGGTGGACATGTAGAATTGTTAAGAAAAACAGTATGGAAGCTCATCAAAAAGTTAAAAATAGAAGTACCATAGGATCTAGCAACCCTACATCTGGGTATATATCCAAAAGTATTGAAATCAGGATATCAAGGACATATCTGTACTCCTACATTCATTGTAGCATTGTTTACAATAACCAAGATTTTGAACCAGATCTAAGTATTCAACAATGGATAAATGAATAAAGAAATTGTGATGTATGCATACAATGGAATACTATTCAGCCTTAAGAATGAAGGAAATCCTGTCACTTATAAGAGCACAGGTAGATTTGGAGGGAGTTGTGTTAAATGAAATAAGCCAGACAGGTTCGGTGCCTGTTGCTCAGTGGGTAGGGAGCCAGCCACATACACCGGGGATCGGGGGTTGGAACCTGGTCCAGGCCTGCTAAACAACAATGACAACTAAAACAAAAAAATAGCTGGGTGTTGTGGTAGGCGACTGTAGTCGCAGCTACTTGGGAGGCTTAGGCAAAAGAACCACTTAAGCCCAAGAGTTTGAGGTTGCTGTGAGCTGTGACACCATTGTACTCTACCGAGAGTGACACAGTGAGACTCTATCTCAAAAAAGAAAAATAATAAAGAAAAGAAAAAGAAATAAGCCAAACACAGAAAGACTTATACTGTATGATCTCACTTATACATGGACTCTAAAATAGTAAAATTCACAGAATCACAAAGTAGGATGGTGATTGCCAGGGGCTAAAGGAAGTAGAGGTGGTGGGATCAAAAGATACAGATGAAAAGATATAAAATTACAGTTAGCAAAATAAATATGTCTGAGGATCTAGTATGCAGCATAGTTCCTATAGCTAATAATACTATATTGTATATTTAACATTTACTAAGAAGGTAGATCTTATGTTAAGTGTTTTTACCCAAAAATTAATAATAAAAGAAGCAGCAGGAAATTTTGAGAAGTGATGGATATATTTATGACCTTGAGTTTGGTTCTTGTATGTGGATGAACATAAAAATCAACTAAATAGAATTGGGAATCAAGGAATAAACCCTACATGCATGATCAATTAATTTTTTTCAGGGTAACAAAGAAAGATTTTATTTAGGAAAAACAGAGGGAAAGTTTAGAGCACTTCTACAGAGAATTGGAAGCGGGTCCTTCTCATGGAGGAAAAAAGGTGAGAGAGACCGGGTCAATTTATTTTAACAAGAGTGCCATGACAAGGTAATGGGCATAGACTAGTCTCTTCAACAAATAGTGCTGGAACAACTGATTATTCACATGCAAAACAATGAAATTGGATCTTTACCTCACACCATACACAAAAAATGACTCAAAATGGATCATAGACATAAATATAAGAGTTAAAACTCTGAGCAGAAAGTTTAAGAGTAAATCATAACTTTGTCATTAACAGGTAGTTTCTTTAATATGAAACCAAGTACAAATGACGAAAGAAAACAGATAAATTGAACTTCACCAAAATTAAAAAACTGTGAAGACATCATTAAGGAAGTTAAAAGACAGCATACAGAATAGGACAAAATATTTGAAAATTATATATGATCAAAGACTTGTATCCAATATTCATAAAGAACACATGTCTCAATAATGGAGATACAAATGTAATATAAAAATGAACAAAGGCAATAAATAGACATTTTCCTAAAGAAGATGCACAAATGTCCATAAACACATGAAAATATCTCAATACCATGACTCATTTAAGAACAGATGAGACACCACTTAACACCCACCAGAATGGTTATAATCAAAGAGACAGAAAATAATGAATATTGGCAAGGATATGAAGAAATTGAGTCCCTCATATAGCACCAGTGGGATTGGAAAATGATGCAGCTACTTTGGAAAACAATGTGACATTCTGAAATATTAACCACAGAGTTTCTGTTTGACCTAGAAATTCCTCTCAGTTATCTACCCAAGAGAAATCAAATATACAACTGCACAAAAATCTGTACACAAATGTTCATAATAGGTCTATTCACAATATCCCAAGGTGGAAACAAGCCAAATCTCAGTAAACTAATAATGGGATAAATAAAATATGACATGTCCATAAAATAAAATATTTATTGCCAAAAAATGTGAATCTAGTACTTACACATAGTACAATATAGATGAATGTTGAAAACATTATGATAGTAAAAGAACCCATTCATAAAAGCTATATATTTTAAGATTCCCTTTAAAGGAAATGTCGCAATAGGCTAATTTATAAAGACAAAACTTAGCTTAGTGTTTGCCTAGGGAAAGGAAGGAATGGGGAATGACTATTAAGATGTGTGACTTTTAAGAGAGAGGTAAATGTTCTAAAATTAGGTATTGGTGATGGCTATACAACTCAATTTATGTAATACTAAATCACTGGATTATACACTTTGGATATATTTTGTGGTATGTCAATCATACCTTTAAAAAGTTGTTTTCTTTTATCATAAAGACACTTGTACTAGACTGTTTATTGCAGCTCAATTTACAATCGCCAAAATGTGGAAACAGCCTAAATGCCCACCAACCCAGGAATGGATTAACAAGCTGTGGTATATGTATACCATGGAATACTATTCAGCCATTAAAAAAATGGAGACTTTACATCCTTCGTATTAACCTGGATGGACGTGGAAGACATTATTCTTAGTAAAGCATCACAAGAATGGAGAAGCATGAATCCTATGTACTCAATTTTGATATGAGGACAATTAATGACAATTATGGTTATGGGGGGGAAGCAGAAAGAGGAAAGGAGGGAGGGGGGTGGGGCCTTGGTGTGTGTCACACTTTATGCGGGCAAGACATGATTGCAAGAGGGACTTTACCTAACAATTGCAATCAGTGTAACCTGGCTTATTGTACCCTCAATGAATCCCCAACAATAAAAAAAAAAAAAAAGTTGTTTTCAAAAATGAAACAAGGAAACAGGAATGGCTATATTAATATCAAATGATGTAAACTGTAAAACAAGCAATATTAACAAGGATGAAAAGGGCTATTACATAATTACAAAAGGGTCAATTGACCAAAGAAGCAATAATTATAAATGTGTATGTATACAACAACAGAGATTCAAAATGGCGGAAGCAAATGCAAAACTTAAAATGAAATACACAAACCACATTTGTTAAACAGCAGAATAAATATTCTCAAGAACACATGCAACATTTACCAAGATATGCTACCTCATTTCTGTGTCATAGAACAAATTTCAACAAATTTGAGATTTGGATAAAGCAAAGCATGCTCTATGACCAAGCAGAATTAAATGAGAAATAAATAACTGAAAGATATCTAGAAACTCCCTAAACAGTGTGAAATTACTTCTGATTTTCCTTTTGAACAGGAAAGAGTAACAAAGACCAAGTTTATAATCCCACTTGACACAACTTTAAAAACCATCAAAGTGTAAGAAATTGTTCTCAAAACTGATGTCATATAGCCAAGGATACTGATCCTTGAAAGATGAAAAACAAATGAGATGAGCCCAACAATTGGTCCCCCTTGTTGCCCAGAAAAGGTACTGGAGACAATTACTGGGGATGGAAATCTAGGCGTTGCCAAGAATCCAAGCATCCTTCATGAGTTGAGCTGGAAGCCTTAAGAAGCCAAGATAGCTAAAGTTCACAGGGCAGAGTACCTTCCAGGAGAGACTTGTACAGATAAAAAACTGAACTCTATAGAAAGTCCTTATCCATTGTTCAGCTCAGGGCTGATGGATTTGTGTATGCAAGGAACTGAAGGGATTATAGAAAATAGGATCTACCAGCTAGAGTGAAAAACCTCATAATTCACGGGAAATCAGAAGGGGCTTGCCTCAGTAGTGAAGAAAAGGAGCCCTATACTAAATGTTGCTCTGGCCCACCTAACAATGTTTAAAAGCAAAACATGTAAGTACCAGCCTTTTGTCCAAGTAATTTATCTGCATCCTAGAATAAAGCTTGAGAATGTTTATAGGAATACCAAATATACAGCACCTACAGCTCAAAATTCACATTTGGCATCCAATCAAAAAATAACACGAAAAAAGTGTAGTGGGAAAGTACTACCCATAACAAGGAGAAAATTCAGCCAAACAGAACTGACATAAAACTGACACATGTGGTAAAATTCATAGATAAGAAAATTAAAACCATATTCCTGTATTCCATATGTTCAAAAAGATAAAAGACTGAACATGTAAGCTAGAGAAATGGGAGATATAAAAAGAACACAAGTCTAACTTCTGGCGATGTAAACTACAATATCTGTTGTAAGAAAAAATTCAGTGAATGGAACTAACAGCAGATTAGACATTTCAAAATAAAAGATAAATGAACATAAACTACAGAAATTGAAATTTTCCAAAATGAAATGCAGAGAGAAAAAAGATGAAAATAAAATGAGCAATATCATTGAGTTGTAGGATAATTTAAAGCAGCCTGCATACATATGCCTGGAGTTGCTAAAGAGGAGGAGAGAGAAAAAAACCAAAATATTTGAAGAAATAATGGTGGAAATCCTTCCATAATTGGTGAAACTATAAACCCACAGGTCCAAGAACCTCCAACACACGCTACATATGGAATATGAAAAAAATACACTAGAGCACATAATAAAATCAATCAAAGCAAATGACAGAAATAAACTTTCAAAATAAGCCATAGAGAAAAAACACATTATGTAGAGGAAGATAGGTAAGGATGATATAAATAATTTCCCATCAGAAACCAGGAAATCTAGAAGACAGTAACCCAACACCTTTAAAGTGTTGAAAGAAAAACAAAGTTAATCCAGAATTCTATACCCAGTGAATATGTTTCAAAAAGGAAAGATAAATAACATTTTAAAATGCAAGAAAGCTCAAAGAATTAATCATCAGACCTGCACTAAACACATTTTAAAGGACATCCTTTGAGTGTGTGTGTGTGTGTGTAAATATGGATATATACAAAAGAATGAAAAACACAGTAATTGTGTGGGTACATAGATGTTTCTTATTAGTTTATTTCTAAAAGTAGACTCTTTAAACAAAAATAATTATGATGTAGCATGATATTTATACCATACAAAAAGCAAAATTCAAGACATTTGCAGGAAGATCAGAAGGGGAAAATGGTAGGTAATACAGTATTTTAGGATTTTTATGTGGCAGAGAAAATTTTAATACAGTTCCCATGATCTCTACTTCTTATTTTTATGTACTTTATAATCTCCCCTTGAGTATGGGTGGGATACATGATATACTTCTAGCCAATGGAATATGACAAGGGTAATGGGATATTGCTCCTTTGATCAGGTCATGTTATATGGCAAAGCAGATGGGCTGCCACTGCTGTTATTATGTTGTGCCATAAAAGTCTCTGTCTTACCAGATGGGTGAGAGATGGTCCTACTAGCCTTGAGGAAGCAGAAAGACATGTTACCAACTGCCTAGAGAGATGGTCACATGGTAAGAACTGCAGGTGGCCTGTAGGATCTGGGGGCCACCTCCAATTGACAACCACTAAGAAACAAAGGCCCTTAGTCATACAGTTGCAAGGAGATGAATTATGCCAACAAACTCAATGATCTGGGAAGTATATTCTTCCCTTGTTGATTCTTCAGATGGAAATACATTCAACCAAAACCTGGTTGCAAACTGGTGAAACCCAGAGCAGAGGATCTCACTAAGCAATTCCCAGGTTCCTGACCTGTGGAAACTGGGAGATAATAAACGTGTGTTGTTTAATCTGTCTCCCTGGAGGTTGCAGATAATGCAATGAACAAGAAAAATAGAGATAACTCTTCATTCCAGTCTTCAAAGGAATAAAGAAGAGTTTATTCACAGATACTATAATCATCAATATAGAAAATCAAGTGGATTTTACAAAACAAAACTACTATAAATAAGTACATGCAAGTTCAACTTACATAAATTAATTTTATTTCTATATACTAACAATGAATGATCAGAAGTTAAATTTTAAAAAATCATTGACAAAGGCACCAAAAATGTGAAATACTTATAATAGATAAACCTGACAAAAGAGCTGCAAGACTACTGAAACTATGTTTCTAATTGAAAATAAAGGAAACCTAAATAAATGGTGACTTGCCTTGATAGTGGGTCAAAAGACTCAAAATTGATATACAGATACAATGCAATGACAATAAAAACACCTTGAGTCTTTTTTGCATAAATTGATAAACTGACTCCAAAATTCATATTGAAATTCAAAGAACCAATAATACCCCAAACAACTGTGAAAAATAAGAATAGATTTGGTGTCCAGCATTACTCAATTTAAAGATATATTATAAATTTATAATAATACAATATTTTACTGACATAAAAATAGACAAAAAGATCCTTTAAGCAGAGAAAGAATACAGAAATACACACAAAATGAATGATTTACACAATCCTGAGAGTGAATTCCTTCCTAAATTTTGTGCCCTAGGCCCCTCATCTTTTCACTCTAATGTGGACCTTAGAGAGACACCTTGTGATTTTGAGCTTGGCAAACATTTCTTAACAATAACATGAAAATCAAGATTCATAAAATTAAAACGATAAACTGAACTTCATTAAAATTTAAAAATTCTGCTCTTTAAAAGGCACAATTAAGAGAATGAAAGTCAAGTCACAAACTGGGGGGGAAAAGCCAAATTGTATAAAGAATTGTCATCACTCAGTCAAAAATCTCAGTTAAAAATGGGCAGAGAACTTGGACAGATATATAAGCAAAAAGTAAGGAAAAATATGAAAAATTCTCTACATCGTCATTTACTAGGTAAAAGCAAACTACACATGGTATAGTCATGCAATGAAATATTATTCCACATTAAAAAGGAATGAACTTCTGATGCTACATGAAAGAAGCCAATCACAAAAGATCATATATTGCATGATTCTACTTATATGAAAATCCAGAATAGGCAAATCAATAAAGATAGAAAATTGTTTGGTGGTTTCCTAGAATTGGGGAATGGGAAGGATAGAGAGTGACTGTTACTGGGTACATCATTTATTTTTCAAGTGATGAAAATATTGTTAATTTAAATTGTGGCAATGGTTGCACAACTCTGTGAGTATAATAAAAACATTAAACTGTACACGCTAAATGTCAAATTGTATATAGAAATCATATCTATTTTTTTTAAATAGTCAAGAGACTTCTCACCACAGATCACATAGACCATTCATTCCAAGCTCCTGTGCCCTAACTATAAACCTAGAAATAAATACAAAGATAACCAAGGGAGAGCTCTGAAAGGTGGAAGAGGACAATGGGACCTGAGGAATGTAGAAACACAAAAGCAGGGGATCTTATGACTTATCATCCACAGAAATAGGTGACCCAGGACTGTCATTTCCTCACTACTATTTTAGCAACAGACGGTGGCCCACATATGCTCATTGTTCCTGAGATTCAAATAGAAGTAACACCCACAACAGTTGAATCAGGTGGCAATGCAAATCAATAACAGATAACAGAAAAATCTTAAAACACTTGGAAACTAAACCAAACTTCTTAATAAACCATGGATCAATGAGAATGTCTTAAGAGAAATAAAAAATGCACAAAACTGAATGAAAGAGAATATTCAATGTATCAAAACTTGTGGTATACTGTTTAAGCAGAGCTAAAAATTAATACACATAATAGCACTGAATACTTACATTATAAAAGAAAAAAACAATAATCTAAATTCCTACCTAAAAAAAAAAAGTAAAAAGACCAAATAAATCAGATTCAAGCAGAAAGAAAACAATAATAAAGATACCAGCAGAACTAAATTAAATTGAAATAAAATAAAGAAAAAATCAACGAAACAAAAACCTGTTTTTTCAAAAAAGAAAACCAATAAAATTGAAAACTCTCCAACAATATTGACAACCAGAAAAAGAGAAAAGACACGTTTTATTAATATCAGGAATAAAACAGATTATATCACCATATACCCTGCAGATATTGAAAGAATAATAATGTAATACTAAGAACAAATTTTTGCCCATAAATTCTACGATCTAAAAGAAATGAACCTAATCTTTGAAAACACCAAAACTCAACTAAAATTAAACAGATAATCTGAATTTAATAGTTTCATATCCATTAAAGAAGTTAAATTCATAATTTAAAACTTCCCCCAAAAGAAGTCTCTGGTCTCAACATGGTTGCACTGAAGAATTCTACGTGATATTTAAAGAACAAAGAACTAGCACCAACCCAACACAATTTCTCCAGAAAACAAAGGAAGAGTTAACAACTTCCAATGCATTTATGAAGCCAATATTATTTTGATATCAAAACCAGATTAAAACACAACTAGATAAAAAATGAAAAATACAGATCAATTACAGGTCATTGATCTAAGCACAATATCCTCAAAAAAATTAGCATAGTGCATCTATCAATGTAAAAGAAAAAAAAACTTAAATACCATGACCAAGAAAAATTTATTTCAGATATGTAAGCTGGTTTAATTTTCATAAATCAATCAATGTAATCCATAATATCAACAGGTTAAAATAAACATCATATGATCATATCAACAGATGCAGAAAAAGCTTTTGAAAAAATTCTGCATTCATTCACACAAAAAGAAATGACAGAGAGACACAGCCTCAAATGAATAAAATGCATCTACAAAAGACCTACACCTAACATCATAATTAATGATGAAATACTAAATACTTTTTTCTTCAAAGATTAAGAAAAATGTGAGGATGTCTTCTCTTATCAATCTTATCCAACATAACATTGGAAAATGTAGTCTCTGCATTTTCAAAAGCAAAAGAAATAAAGTGCATATGAATTGGAAAGGAAGATACAAAATTGTCACTATTTGCAGTTGACATCGTTATCTACATAGAAAATCTCAAGTAATCTATTTAAAAAATACCTTCTTAGAGCTAATAAGGAAGCTCATCAAAGTCACAGAAAATAAGATCAACACCAAAAAATCAGTCCCATTTCTAAATATTAACAATATAAATTGTTAATTTATATTGTTAATTTATATTGATATAAATAATACAATACTAGACATCTGGTTTCAGCTCCAACATCTAAAGACCTTGGAAGTTGTCACTAATGTCCTACAATAAGAAAAAGCTACAAAAACTAAAAATTAACAACTTGTTTTGGACCCATCAGAGGACTGAGGTCACGGGGAAAACTACCATCCCAAAAGCTGGAGAGACAGACATGTTAAAAAAATATACAGCAACTGAAATCTGCAGAAGAACAGAAGCTACCAGAGCCAAGGGGAGGGAGAAATATCAAGTGGTAATTTGGAAAATTTTCCAGAGGCAGAGTGTGGGCTAGTGTGAGAGTCAGAAACTCAAGGAAACCACAGTTTTAGGAGGGTCTCCACATTTTGATCTGCTTTCCCTCCAGGAACCCCAGCAGGTTCTCACTACCAAGGATACAGGAAGGAACCAAGAAAAATCTCCTTATGGATCTGGAAGGGAGGGTAGAAAAGTAACCATACTTCTGGAGTCTTCACCATAAATAACAAAGACTAACTGTCTGGGTTTCTCTTTTGCTAGTAGCATAATTCTGAAACTTTACCCCAGCTGAGAGAAGAGAACCCCTCTTCACTCCAGTACCCTCCAGCCTTCCTGTCTCTTATAAAAGGAAAATAGTCAACAAGGGTCAGACTTAGAAGAAAATAGGTGGGAAATATTGCAGCCAAGGAAAAGAACAGAGGACAAAGGAGAAAAGCTGTATCACTGGAGAAACACTTGTTAATGTCACAGCCCAAAGGCATAGGCCCATTAAAAGACAGATTTAATCAAAGATTATAAAATGCACCCCTGCTCTACACCTTCAGAACACACGGACAGGACTCCAGCTGAAAGAGCTGCAAGACACAGACTCTATCTCAGAAGAGTGCTTAAGAGAGCCCAGTGTTAGTTTGGGAGACAAAAACAGGAACACTAGCAAATTTTAAGCCCGAGGCCCCTATTGCTAGGGAAAAGATTAAATAAAACCCAATTCTTGCCAGATTAACATAAATCCCCACACTAGCAGCTTATTTACCTTAATTTATAAGATACAGTATGTTCAGCTTTCAACAAAAATTACAAGGCACACCAAAACACAAGAAAAATCATAGCCCGAAGAGACAAAGCAAGCATCAGAACAAGACTCAGAAATATTATAAATGTTGAGATCATAAGACAGGAATTTTAAAATAACTATGGTTAATGTATTAAGGGCTTTAATGAAAAAAGTAGACAATATGCAAGAACTGATGAGTAATGCAGGCAAAGAGAACGGAATTCTAAGTAAAAATTTTAAAATGCCAGAAAGAAAAAAAAAAAATCACAGAAATGAAGAATGCTTTTAATGGGCCCATCGGTAGACTGAGCACAACTGAAGAAAGAATAAGTCATCCTGAAGATAGGTTATAGAAACTTCTCAAATCGAAATGCAAAGATAAAAAAGAATGAAAAAAGAAAAGATCATCCAAGGACTATGAGACATTTTTCACTTGATGTAACATGTACAAATGGATTATCAGAAGGAGAAGAAAGAGAAAATGGAGCAGAGGAAATATTTGAAATAATAGCAGCTAACTTTCCAAAATTAACGGTAGACACTAAGCCTTCCTGAGCAAGAAGCT
Organism: Nycticebus coucang; assembly: GCF_027406575.1. Taxonomy (NCBI): domain Eukaryota; kingdom Metazoa; phylum Chordata; class Mammalia; order Primates; family Lorisidae; genus Nycticebus; species Nycticebus coucang. The sequence continues at coordinate 158,456,155 of NC_069804.1, read as the reverse complement.
CAGGTCACACTTTGCAGGATAAATATCCAAATACCATACTTAAGGGTACCATATTCAAGCTGCTTCAGAAAACCAAGGGTAATTAGAAAATCATGAAAGAAGCCAGAGGGGAAACATTTTGCCTGTAGAGGAATAAGAATTAGAATTACTGGGGACTTCTGCACAGAAATCCCACAAGAAGTGAGTGGCAAAAAGGCAATTCGATGGCGAAAAGATGGTCTTTTCAACAAATAATGTGGAAGCAATTTGACATCCATATGAACAGAATTCCACTTAAGAGTATACAGATGGCAGAAAAAAATAAAAAGATGTTTGACTTCATTAAGCATGAGGGAAACCCAAATTTAAAGCACAATGAGATATCACGGCACAATTATCATGATAGGTAAGATAAAAACTAGTGACAATACCAAAAGTTGGCAAGCGTGCAGAGCAACTGGATCACTCATGCGTTGCTTGTGGGCGTATACAGTTTTATAACTTCTCTAGAAAATCGTTTGTCAATTTCTTATAAAAACTACACATGCGCTTATCTAGGACTCAGCAATTGCACAGCTGGGCATTTATTTCAGAGAAATGAAAATATATGTCCACTCAAAATCTGTACATGAATGTTCATGGCAGTCTTATTTTTATAGCCCTAGACTGGAAACAACCAAAATTTCCTTAAGTAAATGAATGATTAAGTGAACTGTGGGACATCTATATAATGAATAAAAAGAGATGAAGTATTGTTATACACAACAATCTGGGTGAATCCCTAATCATGCCGAATAGGAAAAGTCAATCCCAAAAAGTCACATAGGTATGTTTCCATTTACATAACATTCTTGAAATGAGAAAATTATACAAATAGAGAACAGATTCATCACCAGAGTTAATTAAAAAGAGGGGGTTATGGGGGGTAAAAGGCAGGTTTGTCTATTTGTCTATTTTACTATAAAATGGCAACAGGAAAAATTCTGATGGTGACAGAATTTTACTGTATCTGGACTGTATCAATTTCAATATCTTAGTTATGATATTAAGCTATATTTTTGCAAGATGAGACAATTGAGGAAATGGGGTAGAGGGCACGCAAGACCTCTTTGCCTTGCTTCTTAAAACTGCAATGTGAATGTACAATTCTCTTCATTTTAAAATTTTTTTAATGAAAGATCAGGAGATCTTTGGCTTTATACCAGTCACTGAGATAAAAGAGAGTAAGTAGTATCACCAAAGATTATTGAATGTATTAATAGGTCATTGGTAGTGAACTTTGCCACCATTAATTTACTGTGGTGGTGGAAACAGAAGCATGAGTAGTATGGCCTGAAGAATAAATGGGAGATAGAATATGCAGAGTAGACGTCTATCAATGAGCTTAGCAAAGAGAGAAATACAGCACTTGGTACAGGGTGGTGAAGGAGAAGTAGTTTCTAAAGATGGGAGACAACAGACCACATGAATAACCCGAGGTAAGGGAACTAGTGCAGATGGCGACACTGAAGATTCAGGCAAGAGAACTGAAAATAGCGCAAGCAGAGTTTTAGGGGAGGTGGGCAGGGGAAACAAAAGGGAGAGGAGGCAGAGCAGGGATAGAGGAACTCTAATAGGAACTTCTGAGACTGGGAATGTTAGCAATGTGAAGTGAGAGCTAGTGAACCCAAGGAGACTTTGTAGGTATGGAACAAGGAGTTGGAGCTTGCCTCAGTTTCCTTTAGGAAGTGAGAATCTAAGGCAACGGTTCTCAACCTGTGGGTCGCAACCCCTTTTTAACAATGAAAATACATTGCGGCATTGGGAAGGTTGAGAACCACTGATCTAAGGCATTGTACGGGGTAGGGTAAAGGTAAAGTGAAAGGGGCCATTAATTGAGGGAGTGATGACGAATCTTGGAACACAGGTGGAAGGAAAATTGGGAAAGAAATGACCTGGGACATGTTGAAAGGATTGCTGAGTGGCCTGAGGGCCCAGGTGAGGTTGGCAATTCTGACAGAGGCACCCATGTTCGGGGTGTTGCTCCTTTCTTACTATGTGATTGGAAAAGTCAGTTCCTTGGAGAGACGCAGAACTATTTGGAGGGCAAGGGGATGAGGATGCAGTCAGTACTGAAGCAATATGTCCATGATCCTGGCTGGGGGAGGAAAGAAAGAAAGAGAAAAGGAAGGGCTTGCGAGGCTGGACTCCTCTGTGAGGCCAAAAAGCAGATGACAGGGGACCCAGCCTTTGCTAGATTTGATCCCAGTGGGATCCTGGCACTGAGCCCTTTAGGGGTGAAACTGTCCCCAGGGGCTCCAAGTAGCTGGCCAGGTAGTTAAAGGTCATACTGGTGTAAAGCCAGAGGGCATGGGTGACTCTTCCATGTGGATATAGTTGAGGCACCCAGGAAGAGGATAGAGCTCAGAGTGTGAAGGAAACCTGTGAGCTGGGATGACTGAGGATAATTCTCATCTAGGCACACTCTCAGCCCCAGTCCTTTGGTTAGTAGTCAGCATTGGGAAGGAATATAAGTAAGATCAGGAGGAAACCTGGTTTCAGGGAAAGCCAGAAAGTGAAGGGAACCTTCTAAAACTAGTTTCCTGTTTGTTATTAGGTTTGTTTGTTGCTTTTTAAGCTGAGTGGGAAAAGCGCAGATCATCTCTACATAGGACATATTTCATTATTTTGACCCCATGAAACCCTAGAATTGCAGTGAGAAGCCTATCTTAATCTTACTCCCAAATCTCTGACATCAGGTATGTTTTTTCCAACTTGAGTCCTAGTATTAATGTAACAAGAGGATTGCAATGGATAAGGTCTATGTTTTCAGGCGGTGCCTGTGGCTCAAAGGAGTAGGGCGCCGGCCCCATATGCCGGAGGTGGCAGGTTCAAAAACCCAGCCCCAGCCAAAAACTGCAAAAAAAAAAAGAAAAATCTAAGTTTTCCTCTGGCTGTCATGTATGTAGGCCCCAGATACATCTGCCAGGGTCCTCCTGAAGTATCACAGTTAATGTCCAACAACTTGTCCTATCTGGAAAGAAAGGGCCTTTAAGAAGACACCTGCAGCTTGGCTGTTGAAAGTGCAAACCCCAGTCCAAAAAGATTACTGCAGACATTACATCACATCTTTGTGTCAGAGACAGAATCCCAAGATGAATGGGCCAGTATAATCTAATATTTAAACAATTCACCTTTGGAAACTGGCTGTTTTTTTACTAACGTTGTGTGTAATTCAAGCAGGTTATTTCACCTGTTTCTCATTTTCCTCAAGAATAAAATGAGGATGACAGTAGCATGTATCTCACATGATTATTGTGAATATTAAATTAAATGATGAATGTAAAGTTTTTGTTTGTTTGTTTGTCTTTTTGTAGAGACAGAGTTTCACTTTACTGCCCTCGGTAGAGTGCCGTGGTGTCACACGGCTCACAGCAACCTCCAACTCCTGGGCTTAAGCGATTCTCTTGCCTCAGCCTCCCAAGTAGCTGGGACTACAGGCGCCCGCCACAACGCCCGGCTATTTTTTGGTTGCAGTTTGGCCGGGGCTGGGTTTGAACCCACCACCCTCGGTATATGGGGCCGGCAGAGCCACAGGCACTGCCCAATGAATGTAAAGTTTTTAACACAGTGCCAGACACTTTAGAAGAACTCAATATATGTCGGCTATCATTATAATTATTATGATAATAAATACATTATTATAAGATGGACCCAGTGCTACATGTCTGCTGTCTGAAATCTCTATACAAAGAAATATCTCACAGTAAACTGTGTAAAAATAAATAACACACACCATCCCATGTTCTGGGGCCCTATACTTGACATGGGAGATTTCTAGGTATGTCATGAAGCCGTAAACTTTCAAGAAAGGTCGGAGGTCCCATCAATCAAACAGCAGTACATTCTTCCTCTTACCTCAGAAGTCATATGTCCTCAGATGTGCTCAGGTTTCTGTTTTTTTGCCAATTCGCTCCCCTCCCCCGTATAAGCCCTCCTCTTAAGCTCCCTTCCTTTCTTCTATTAATACTTTTCTTCATCCCCCTTAATCTTCTCTTCCACTTTAACCCTTCTCCTTTGTTCCCTTTTATTTCCCTTTATTCCACCACACCCCTCCCCTTTATTCTCTATCACCCCTTCTCTTTATACCACGGTACCCTCAGCCCTATATCCCTCCCTTTATTTCCCAGCAACCCCTCTCCCTTTTTTCTCAACATTCTTTCTCCTTACCCCACCTCACCCCTCCCCTTTAATCCTTATCACCCCTTCCCCCATATTCCACCTTACCTCTTTTCCTTTTAATCCTTATCATCCCTCCCCTTCCTTATTCTACCTCATCCCCTCCTAGGTCTTTATCACCCCTCCCTTTATTCCACTTTTCCCCTCCCCTTTCTTTTTTGTCCCCTCCCCATCATTCCACCTCACTCTCCTTCATTCCATGTCACTCCTTCCCCTTTATCCCATTTGTCACCCCTTCTTCTTATTCTATATCACCCCACCTTTTCTTTCTCTTCCCCATTTCCTTTTCCTCTTCAGCTCTCCAGTCAGAGCCTCCTAACTCCCCCCTCAAATTAAGAAACAAGACACAGTAAGCCATGAATATGCTGCTGTCACGACACAGATGTTTATTGATAGTGAAACGCCAGAGAAGTTTTAACAATCACAAATCTTCGAGCTCTGCGGTTGTTATCCATTGTGTGATCAGTTTCTATCCCTCAATACAATACATACTTCATTCTGTGGACCTTAGCAGTTGTTACCCATCAATATCAGCTATAATTTTGGATGTCATACATAACCCATATCTGTGTGTTACCAGAGCATGTCCCGCAAATTTGTACCGTCCTGCATAAAGGAACTACAGAGACGATAGAGAAGAACATTTGTAATCAGGTAACTTTAACTACTTGGAACTATGTGTCCTTCCCTAACTAGTTGTTTTGCTGGCAACAGGGTATGAACGCCAGCTGTCTTTAAAACAGATGCAGGTAATAAAATCTAATTTTTCCTCTAACTTTTGACCCCAGAAAAGCTAGTTAGACTTACACTTGAGGTTTCCCTGTTGACATGACCTGAGCAAAACTGCACAGAATTTTGGGGGTGGCTGTTTGATGGTCTAACAGGTCTAAATAATTTTGGGGGAAAAAATCCTGAGGTGGTGGAGTTGCTGCGGGGACACGGCTATGAGTTGGTGTGACATGGTTTAAGCATTAATTGTTTGTCAGCTGTCAGTAGGCTGACCTAACGTTCTAGCATGCCTCTTGAGGGCCTTTCCAATTGAGCTCTTGAGAGGAGGGCAGGAAAGTCAGGAAAAACATGCAATCCCCTTTGAGGGAGGGAAAGCACCTCGAGATTTGTGAGCTTCTCTGGGACAGGTGTTTACCACAAATGTCACATCAATTAAAGGACAGGCTGTAGTAAGAGAAAGCCAGGATCAGGGGTAAAAGAGAAAGGCAAGGTAGCACCAGGGAGCCTGGGCATGACACAGAAACATCTCTGCTTTTACTAGCTGAAAAGAACAAGCATCCCCAGTGAAGGGGCTGGCAGTGTGTTTGGAATTTCCCTCCTGACCCGAGCATCAGGTGGAACTCCTCACCCTCAAATCTTTACCTTCGAGACTCTCTTTAATGTTTCATGTGACATCCCAGATCTACCCCACCCTTTTCCCCTGTCCGGCACCTTATAGAAGGAAAAACATCTAAGGAAAGAAGTAGCTGGTGCCAGTTTTGACTTCCTTCTCCCGGGGCACACGGAGCAATGGGCGGTCTTGCTCCGGAATGGGGGGGTTACCCGCTCCTTCCTCATCGTCATGGGAACGGGCAGTGCCGGGAGGCACATCTGGCTCCTCAGAGGAACCTGGAAAATAGTAACAATGTTAACTCCTTATGTTTCTAGACTTCATCCTTTGCACAGCACCCAAGGCACTAAGACCTAATTTTGAGTTTGAGGCAAGAAGGTAGGGCAGGAATGATTATCTCCATTTGACATGTAAGAAAACTGCAGCCTAACAGTAGCACACGGATCTCTAAATCTGGTCCCACTGTGAAAGCTGAGTGAAGAGTTCAGTTAAGGAAGAGAAAGAATAAGACAGGTGCTCTGTGCTCATAGCAAATGGACAATATCAACAGGGGGTTGGGGAAGAGGGCGACCTCCTAATAACCACCACCACCCTATAAGTAGCCTGACTAATTTCACCAAACAAATGAGTAACAAAGCTGGAGCCGAAAGCTTACAATATGGTATGGCAGGGAGAAAGTAAGTGTTGCTCTTCGATGACTCTGGGGAGGACCTGTAGTCCATCACTGGGTCAGGCTGAGACTTGTTTTGAAGATCAGGGTTATCTACGGGAAATGCATCATCTGCACCTTCTTTATGAAACTGGATTGTTTTTTGATTCTGAACTTCTTTAGGGTCGAGATCTTTAGGCACTGGAACTTCTTCCACATTTATGACTTCTTTAAGATTGACCGCCAGGTCTTGTACAGGGTCTGGAATTGTATTGAGGATGGAGACATCTTCGGTCTCTGGAGCCACACTGGGAGCATCATCCTGGAACTCACCTTCTTGGTCTCTCTGAGAATCTGGAATTTCACTGCGAATTTGGGCATCCTCATGCTCTGGGACCACGCTGAGAACTGAGTCCTCTTGAAGATTGGGATTTTCTTCAGAGTCTTGGTTACCATTGACATCAGGGGCTTCTTCGTGTCCTGGAATTTCTTCATCATCTGAGGCTTCTTCGTTGTTTGGAACTGCACTCACATCTGAGGATTCTCCCTGGCCTTGAATTTCATCATAATCAGAGACATCCTCAGGACTTGTAACCACATGAAGAGCTGGGGCCTCTTCAGGGTTGGAGTCTTCATCTGAGCCTGCAATTCCATTGATCTCTGGAGCTTCCTCATGATCTGGGATTTCTTCAGTATCTGAGACTTCTTCATCATTTGAGATTCCTTCGAAAGCTGGGACCTCTTCAAGACTGGTGTCTTCATCAGAGTCTGAGAATCCATTAACCTCTTGTGGTTCTTCATGATTCAGGATTTCATGTCCACCCGGGGCTTCTTCAGGGCTTGGTACCACATGAAGAGCTGGGACTTCTTCAAAATCAAGGTCTTCTTCAGAGTCTGAAATCCCATTTACCTCTGGAGCTTCATGGTCTGGGATCTCTTCATCAGCTGAGGCTTCATCATTTGGAACTTCATCAATAGCTGGGACCTCTTCAAGACTTGGATATTCTTCAGAATCTTGGGTTTCTTCATTATCTTCATTTTCTGAGGCCTCTGCATGGTCTGGGATTTCAATGGTTTCTGGGGCTTCTTCATTATTTGGGTTTTCATCAGTATCTGAGGCTTCTTGACTGTTTGGAATTACATCAAGATAGGGAACTTCTGCAAGTTCAAGGTTTTGGTGATCTTCAAAATCTTGTCCTTCTTCAAGGTTATGGTTTGGGTTTTCTACAGGGTTCAGAATTTCTTGAACATCTGGGGCTCCTTCAGGGCCTGGGACCATATCAAAATATGGTGTTTCTTCAAAGTTTTGGAGCTCAATAAGTTCTGGAATTTCATCATCAGGTTCTAGAATATCTTCAAGGGGAGGAAGATCATCAAAATTCAGAGTATCATCTTCTTCTTCTTCCTCATCAAGCTCTGGTATGCCTTCAAGATGTGGGCTTTGAATATCAAGGTCATTTGGGATCTCAAGACCTTGAACTTCTCCAAAGGCTACTCCTTGATTGAGATATTCAAACACTAGCTCTTCACTGACTGACACATCTTCCTCAGAGGACTCATCTTCAGCAAGGACCTGGCCTTCAGGAAGGGCCTGGCCTTCACGAAGGGCCTGACCTTCAGCAAGGGACTGACCTTCTGTAAAGGCCTGACCTCCAGCAGGGAACTGACCTTCATCAAAGGGCCTGCTTTGAGCAAGGATAGCAGCCTGGACTTCAGCAGAAGTTTCCGCTGGATCAGAAAGTAAAGCATCCTCTTCCATCTTTATGCGTGCACTCCTGGATGGGAAGAAATTTGAAAATGTCAGTTAGTTTGTGGACTTGCATTAATTAATATAAAGATGATCCAGAGTTGAAAGACTCCATAGGAGAATGTGCTTCAAGCTAAGCATAAACAAACTCCAAAAAATACTCACTGGATCTTCCTCAGGTTCCTGCGTCGGATAAAATCAAGGGCTTCTGGGCTGGATTTCCACACACGCTTATCAACTTGCCTCTGAATATCGGGAGGCACCTGAGGGTAACATTAGTAACATTAGCCTTTATTGCACAGCACCTTTTCATTTATATACATCTCTATGGAGTACTCAGGACTAAATGCACCATGACCAGCTAATGCTGGAAGAATGTCTAGACTGGAAGTTGTTGTGGCTGCCTGCTATGTCTACCTACAAGGATGCAAGCACAACTGTCTCGAGTTTGGGGTACAGGAGAGGGGTATGGATAATAAGTGTATCCAAAACTTCCACCTACCTGGAAGAGGACATCCCAGTTATCAATCATTGCACGGACCACATTGACAGAAGCAACATAGTGGTTAATCCCCAGCTTTGTTTTCCTGGACTCCCTCTTTCCAAACCGTCCCCTCTTCAGAAGAGTAGATCCAAATGCCAAGGCCAAATTATTAGAAGTCATACGGTTGCCTGAAACCTAAGTAAGGGAATACAGAATGTGACCTATACACTGACCTAGTACTGGAAGTTGTACAAATAGATTTGTCTAACTCTTTCCCCTTCCCACTCCTCCCCACTTGCCTATATACACCCACACATATCCCATCTTATAGTCCTCACCACCCTTTCCCTGATCTGTTTACCAACTGTCCATCATCGCCAATGGAGTCCTCACAGTACTCAGTGATTTTATGCAGGGCCTTCAGCAGACGCTCCAGGGTGTCACTGTGGCTGGGTGGCAGCAGGTAGACCAGCAACTGCAGGGCAGAAAGCTGATCCTGGGGCTTCAGAGCTAGAGGAAGGAAATCAGGGGCTGACTAAGGGGGCTAGCATTGGCAGCAGCCTGATACCAAAGAGAATGAGATTGTGGTAGAAAATTGCTGACACCTAGAAAGTAAGTACTCAGGAAAATTGCCATTGATCATTTCCAAAGCATGTGAGTTCAGGAGCCCTGAAAGCAAGAAGTACTCTCATTGAAATCAGACCTCCTAGAAAAAGCCAGGAAGGCTATGTTAACCAGTGTGATGAAAATTTGTCAAATGGAATATAAAACTAGTGTATGATGAAAAAAAGAAAAAGAAAAGAAAGAAATCAGACCTCCTCTATAGAGCCTGAGGTTTCTTTGCCCTAAGAGGGTACACACAGCTTCAAAACCCCTAAAGAAATTTCAAAGCAACAGATTTATAATGGAAAATTAAGAGATACCAAGAAAATAATCTGGAGAGGGTTTTTTATTGTAATTTTTATTTATAATTGACAAATAATAATTATATTCTGGAGAGATTTTTTTTTCATCTTCTTATGTTCATTCTGCTTTAGTTCCTTGAGGTCTCATAGTCTGAGCTCTGTCCTTAGAACTCCCCCCGCTCCAGGCCCCTGTGATATTTCCTTTCCTTGCCCAACAAGAGAGGGCAAAAGACTCACTTGCTGTCAGCAAGAAGGACATGTACAGATCATCTGGCAGCAAAGAGTCCCTCATGTCACGGAAAAACTCCTTGAGGAGTGCAGCCACATCATGCACGTTCTGATTGTCATCCAGCACTACGTCCACCCCTTTATCAAATTCTTCACGGAGCTAGAGAAAAGGAGAGAAGACATGACAGGCTCCCCCTTGGCATTGTAAGTTCCAGGCTTCAGTGGACATAGCTGGCAATGTTGTGTGCCTGGGGGGCCATTCAGGAGAACATGCTCCCCCCACCAGGCATAACACTCATCTCAGGTTTACCGGGGAGCCCTCCTCCCCCTCCCACTTTTTCTCACCTGAGGAACAAACAGGTAAACACAGTCAATTTACCTTACGCACTCTCTGCACAGAGTGTTCAACAGTGAAAATCCCCACTGTGCGTAAGCCTGAAGGAAAAGACCAGGGGATACTAACCATTTCTGACCCCCTTCCCACCACCATGGCATTTCTCTTCTCCTCCCCCACTGCATCCAGACCTCCCCTGGTGTCATGGGAATGTTGTCCAAACCCTTCATCCCAGGACCCCCCTCCATGATTTTACCCATTTGCACCTCCCTTACCGTGCTTCTCAATGAAGCTGCAGCAAGTCTCAACAACCTGTGGGATCTGCTTAGCGACCGGATCGAGGCTCATCTTCCTCTTGGATCCCAGAAGTCTCCGGCCGATCTGGAAGGAAACTTTTGAAAGTTGCAGAGCCCGCATCAAAAAAGCCCCATCTTCCAGTTCGGCCAGAGAATCGACGCATATAGCACCCTGTGGAGAAACCCACATCATCTTAAAATGGAGGCGGAGGGTCAATTCCCACCTTCCTGAGCACTGCCTGCCCTTCAGAACTGGAGGCATTCTTCCTGTGGAAGACCAAATACACAACTCCAACATGTGTTAAGTTCCCCCTCCCCATGAGGACGCTGGCCTTGACTCTCCAGCCCCACATTCCTGCACACCTCAGGAAGAGTTCCTGCCTGAAACCGGGAGGATTTGACTTACTCGACGCCCACGGCGAGTGAACTCCCGGGGCAAGGTGGGTTCATTCCTTCTGCGACTGAAAAAGCGCCGGATGCGGCCAAACAGCCTCTGCACCACGTTTCCCCGACGACGCTGGCCAGTAGCTGGACCGGTGGCTTCTTCAATCTGCATCGCGGCTGTTGTTAGTTCAAGATGCTTGCGGCGGATAAGCTCATTTATCAGCACCTCTTCCAGGCGAACGCCAAATGTCTTGAGTGACACAACTGGGGAATCAGGCAGAGAAAGAATGAGAAACGTCAAAGCCCTGCAGCGCTTAAATCCGGAGGAACTGCAGAGGCTGTTGCCCTCCTCCAAGCAACCACCCACAGTCAACCCCACCCCTTCAGACCCGCAGCGCCCCTCCCTGGGGAGCGAGCCAAAAAGACCCTGCAGTGGTTTGGCAAAAGGACTCAGCTCCACTCAACTACCAAAAGGGGGTTCAAGGTCCCTGCCATGAGTCCTACCAGGAGGTGAGCACTGTAAAGCAAAGTGGTCGATTTCTTTAAGTTGATCTGTCCGAGTTGGGTCCACCAGGAAAGCAGGTCTGGGAGGACCGCCCCCTGCGCCTGCAGCTATTGCGCAATTTCCTAATATCACCCTTTATGAGGTTTGGGGGGGGGCGGGAGGAGTGCCTCCTGGAGCCGTGGGCACTGCCTAGTCTCCAGTGGCCAGGGTCGTACTACAGAGGGGTCATACTTTTTTCCAAAAGAAAATACAAAAGGCCCTCACCCCTCTGTTGTCCTCTCAGAATCAGAAACAATTTCTCCAGGGTGTTTGGACGGTCATTAGGTAGAGCTATAGGAAGAGAAAAAAAGACACACACATATGGGCAAATAGGACTTGGCAAATGATTAAAACATCGCAATGCATTGATCTGCAGCAGAGAGAGGGACGGTGGTGGTTGGGGGAGCCCCGCCCAGCCCGCGAAAATTGTTTTGCTTTCTCTCAGCCTCAGTTTCCCCACCTGACGACAGAACCGAGCCTATGTAACACATATGAGACTCCAAGAATTTAACCAAACCAGACCATCTAAGGCACCAGGCGCGCACCGCACCTCTTGCTACGCACCAGTAGTCGCGCATCACAACACTTAAAACATAAATTCAAGAGCTCTGCGGCGCCCGGATCATGCAACAGAAGAGGGGAGGGGCTATGCCCGCAGGGCCACCGCGGGTAGGGGTCGCCAAGTTCCTGTGGGCGCGCTCTCACTGCGATTGCCGTCGGCTCTCCGCTCTGCAGCCTGTGAAGTGGCTACACCTGGCTGAAACCGGCCGGGGTGGCTGCCCGCAGGGTCTCCTCGCCCCTCTCTTCACCCGGTTCTAGCTGTGTGCGCTGAGCGCGCCTAACGAACCTGACGCCCCTTGCACTTTCCCATCTTGCTGGGACGCCCCCCGGCCCGCGCCACCCCCTTTCTGCTCCCGAAGGCTCAGCAGCCAGATCCGCGCTTGTACCCTTGAGATCCCCGGGCGCTCTCGAACTACATCCTGCGTTGCATCCTGCTCGCTCCCCGGCAGCCAGCTGAGGAGGGCCGCGCTCAAAGCGCACCTCCCTCCCGCCACTTCCTCCGCACCCCCAACCGGTGCCCGCACCCCCCTAAGCCGCGTCCACACCATCCTCCGACTCATCTCCCGGCTTGGTGCGTGTCTCTCTGTTTCTACCTCTCACCATCTCCCTATCTCCCTCTACTCTCCGTCTCTCAACCGCGTTGTCTCTGTCTTACCTCACTTGTCTCTTTGAGAGTCCCTCAGAGCCTCGGTATTGCTCGGATTCTCCCACCACACCTGGTGTGTTTGACTCTCTTCACCTGTCCTCTGTCCACGTGTCTGTCTCTGACATCTGCCTGTCTGTTTTACTGCTTCTCAACTCTCAGGCTTCGACCTAACTCAACTATATCTCTTCTACAATTCAACAAACAGCCTTCAACTCCCACTTCCTAGGTTCCCCAGGGGCCAGGAGAACCCACCAGGTCCGAAACCAAACGCGAGCCCCTCCCACCCTCCTGGACCCCTGATCCGTCCCGCCCTGCCCAGAGGGTCCACTCACCCAAAGGTGAGGATGCCACACTCCGGGGTACAGCTTACCTCTGTCAGGTTTGAATTCAGAGAGGAAATGTCTGGCCACGAGTTCATGATAAGCAGTCTCTTGCAGCTTCAGACGCTCCAACTCTGAGAGGCTGTGTATTGATACCATCTTCATCCTGTAGTCCGGGTTGTGTCCCGGGGATCCTCCCAGGACATTCACTAAAATAATCAAGGTGGACAACAACAGCAAAAGGGGCATAATTGTGGGGCATAATGCCCTTGCTGCCTTCCGAAAAGGGATGCAGCCACCCATTCTAGACTCAGATCATTATCAAAGCTGCATCATCCAATTGTCACTGGACCTGGTGGAGGAAACTAGGAGGGAATGATGGGGGGGTGAAGGGGGAGGGAAAACTGGGAGGCGGCTTCACCCTCAAGCAGAGCAGCTTCTGGTTGCTTATTAAAAAAAAAAATCCAACTCAAAAAAAAATCAGCCCTGCACAGATAGTCTAGAAAAGAGAAAACATAATTATCAAAAAAAGTAGAAACAAAAAAAAAAGGAAAAGAAAAACAACTTCTTTTAAAAGGTACTTTTAAGACAAGAGAAACATAGTATTTCCCATTAATTAATTAGAGCCTCGATAGAGTTTATTTTTACTTTTTCACGATGATACTCAGTGCTATTGAGTAAGAAGGGAACTTTCATCTAGGTTAGGAGCACTGCAAAGTTATACAACTCATCCAGAAAACAAACTGGACACATGGATCTGGAGCCAAAAATCATCCCCAGGCCCTTGTGATCCAGTAATTCCTCTTCTAGGAATCTATCCTAATGAAATCATCCTACAGATGGGAGAAACCATATGCACATGATCCATAACAGTAAAATAAATAAATAAGGGAAGAAAAGCTATCATAGCAATGAGACTAGTTATGCAAATTATGTAATGACCACAGTATGGAAAATTATGTAATCATTAAAGAGATGTTTACAAATAGCTTTCTAACAATAAATACAAAAATGTAGAATTTTGTTAATTAGCATTACAACTATGTGAAGAAAAACGTACATAAAAATACCAGACTGAAGGAAATGCTCACAAATGCCAAGCAGCATCTGTATTAAGTGGGGAAATTTTGTTTGCCTTTTGCCTTTTCTCTATTTACCTGGAATTGTACAACTTGATTATGTTATTTTTCATGAAAAATATCAATTTTTACCAAAACAAACATAACTTCTAGTGAGACTCCCTATGCAGAATCAGTGATAAGAGTGGAGTTTGTCTTAGTGTAATGGTGAACCTGTTTCATATGATAAGCCTTCCCCATGGTGCCCACTATCCCATACCACTTCCAGGCTGCATAGCGTCTCCCACTGGACATCTCCTTTTACCCCACATGGAATGCTTTTCCGCACATTATTACTTATTTGTTTTTTCATTCATTCATTAAAAGAAAAAAAAAACCTCTATTAATTGCCTGCCTTCGTGCCAGGTTTTACTGACTCAAAGGATGAGCAAGATAATTCTACTTCTTTTATAAAAGATTTAGCAGCGCAGTGAAGGAGATACATAGGTTAGCAACAATTTACAAAACCTTGTGATAAGTCAGTCTGCCAAGATACAAACAAAGTACTGTGAGATCAGGAAGGAGAAAACGTCTAAGTCTGCCTGGAGACAGGGAGGGGGGAGTGTCCAGAGAGAGAGAACAGCTTGTGCAAAGGCAAAGAGGTGGGAGAGAGGTTGTCATATTCTTGAAGCTGTATAAAGGGATTGGAAGGAGATAAATCTCGATAGGCAGGGATGAGATCATGAGTGGCCCTGTAAGCCATGTAAGGAGTTGGATTTTCTACTGAAGGCCATAGGGATCTACTGCAGAGTTTTAGGCAGAGAGTGACAGAGTAACCTTGGAAAAACCACAGAGAGCCATGAAAAAGCCCAGTTTAGGTAGAGAACCTGAAGTAGGTATCAGCCAAGAGGCAAGGGATACTGACACAAGTCAGTGTCACTGGGGCTGAAGTAGGGGATGGATTTTACAGATGGTGTTGACAGGACTTAGAGAAAACTTCAGTTGTAACGAAAAAGAAATAATTTAGGATAACTCCCAAGTTTGTTTTGGGTGAATGTGTGCATGCTCGTTCCTGTTAGAGAAGATAATTCGGGCTATGGGGAATGAAACCTTTTGACAAGAAGGATCGTAGTTATATGCCACTTTTCTGTGCTTCCTTTTCCCATGAAGTTTTCCAGTAATCTTCGATATATTATGGGGGAAGCTTATCATGAAAGTGCAGAGAAAAGCTAGGTAAGGGCTTGTGATGCAATCACCTTAATAAATGAGCTGTCTTCTGTCAAAAAATAAATCATACCATGATTTTTTTTTCCCAAAATTCTTTTTTGCTCACTTTCCTTAATGGCCAAAGTCACAGGTGTCAGAAATAAGCATACTATAAGAAAAAATGAAGGGTCTTTCTATGACTTTTGAACTAAGCTAAGAGGAAAACTCTAGCACATATTTTAAAGCTCCTTCAACTGCAAAGCCCCATCCTCTGGACCCAAAGTTAACACTTAAGTCCAAGAACCAAACTGCAACCACAAAATGGCCATTTTAATCAAAGGCCCATGCATCTAACCATGGTCCCAGACTAAGCCTCCAGCAATTCTCCACTGGAGATAATAGGTGCAGAGTCTATTATAAGGGTCTCAACCTGACACACACCCTTCTTTTGGCTTAATTTTTCTGACATCTCTTCCCTTGCCTCAATCTGGAAATTTCTTGTACCAGTCTTGAGGTTTTCGTTATTTCATCTTATCTAGGCTTGCCAGAACTGGTCATCCAAAGAGCATAGCTGGTTCTTTCATCTAAAACCAGAATAAAAATCAATCCCTCCTTTTCCCCCAAAATAAAGTAAGAACCCCAAATCAACAACAGCCCAATAAGGAGAGAGAGAGGCACAAAGAGAAAACCCTTTGAGAGATGAGTCAGTCTAGAAGCTTATGATTACAAAGGAAATCAAAGGCCTTAGAATAAACCGTTTGTCATTGCCTTCCTGCTCCAACATACAGGGCTAAACTTAAGAGCAATTATATGCCACAGTTCTACCAGTAAAACCTTCACTGTCTTCCTTGCTTTCAACCCTCTCCAAGGTACCAGTAGGTTATAAGACAGAAGCAGAGTTAGGAAGACCAGTGTGCCCAGACAAGAAGCAGATGGGTAGAGTGGAGAGGGGAGATGAATAGGCTGGCTTCAACACTATGAGAGAGGCACATAACAGGTTCTTGAGGTTTGAATATTCATTCTAGGGCCTGACTTTCCAGGCTGAACACAAATGGAGGCTTCACACAAAGAATAAGGTGCCAAGGGACCTCTCTTGCTTCAAAGTGTCTTTCCCTTCCTTTTCAGCATGCCATGGCACTAGCCTAAGTGACCATGAGATGAGAAAGATAAGAAGGAAGATGAAAGCAACTTGGCACAGTTTCAGTCTAGAAGTCAAGACATTTGCAAAAACAGTGTCTTGAGACAAATATCTGTACAAGATACTGGAGTTAGAGGCAAAGAGAACTCATTTCAAAGCCAAGCTTTATAACTTCTGAACTGTGTGGCCTTAGGTAAGTTAACTGAATTCTCTGAGAATTCTCTGAGCTGTGTGGCCTTAGGTAAGTTAACTGAATTCTCTGGCTTCCTTACAAAATGGGAAATGATGCGGTACTCATTTCAGTGTTTGTGTTAGAACTGAATAATGTATATGTGATATTTAGCATTTTTTAATAAAAATATAACATTAAAGGTTCTTTGCAGTGGACCTGAGTTTACTAGGTCTTTTCATCGATGAACCTACTCTGTTTGATCTCATCTAAATTTGAATTAAATTAATACAGAGTAAAGAGATCTCACAAGACTATTGTGAAGAAATTGTTCTTCTTCACTCTCCAGCTTCATCAAGGTCAAGTATCAAAAAAAAAAAATTCAGCTTATAAAATTTAGAAAAAAAAAACTAACTTCAGAGGTCAGTATTTCAAAGGTTATCCTTCAGTTTAGTAAAATGTCTGTATGTCCCCAAATTTATTTCACTTTCAAACCATCCAGTTTTACATTGTCACTAGCAATGTGATCATTTACTAATCATTTGGATCAATACAAGGACTAGAATATTAGCAGCTATCAAGAGGGAGAATTTGAACAAAGAGTAGAGAGACACCCAAAGAAAGTCCCCAGCAATACAAAAAAGGAAAACATTTAGGTGACAGCAAGCCTGCACTTTGGGTCTTCCCAAAATACAGAGCTCAGATGGAGAAACCAGTAAACATCAGAAAGGTCACCCGTTTTGACATTGCATGGACAGAGATGTTTTCAGCTAGGCACAAATCCAGTCTTCACAATGTAGAGGACTAATTTACCCCATTGCCTTAATAAAATAGTTAGGAACAGTGCAGTGCTCACTTGTATCTTCATAAATTAGGCACTTTATGGCACAATAAGAATTTTGCTCCAAGCCTCTGCTCCACAGAGGTTAGGAAATTGATAGGCAATGGGGCTGAATACCCAAAATATATTGCATCTACATTATTCAAATGTCTACTGGCAGTGACAGTAGGTAATCCTCATTAATATATCACAACATGGGAACGAGATATGGGTCTTAATATTAAAACATTTGGTCACCAATTTGGTCTGCTGACACATTACCTCATTCATTCCTGAGCATTAAAAATCAGCCTTAAATTTTGTCATCCCATAACCTCCATTTCTGCAAAGACTACAGAGGCTGTGAGAAAAATAGCTCATTTTTGGCAATATAGTGGGTGGTGATATCTCAAGATAGTTAAATCTGGGGACAGTGTTCTTCAATGCATGAAGTCAGCCCATCATGTCATAGAAGAAGCTCATAAACTAGAGATAGTACTATTAGAACAGATTGAGAAAAGCCTTGGCTTCAACGACAACAACAAAAAAGCATGTTTTAGGAACTACTTAGAATATTAGAATGGTTCAGAAATAGAAGGGACCTTTGCCATCACTGAGTTCCATAACCTCTGTTGACAGTTCAGAAAACTGAGGCTGAGAGAGAGAGAGAAGGGTTTTCCCAAGGCCATATATCCAGTTCTCCTCAGTTCCAGGGCTCTTTCCATTGTCCCATCCACCTTTGCTCTCAGAGTTTCTCAGAAGCTGCAAGATTCTGCATCACTAAATAATTAAATCAAAAGAATGCACACATAATCAAAGCCTAATTCCACAAGCTAGAGGAGGTCATATCCGAAGGCAGGCAGCCACCACAACATCTTTGTAAAATAAGTACAGTCGTCATTCCATTGAACGTGGGATGCCCTTGTTTAATTTTATTGACTAAAGAAGCAACTCAAGTTCAGGATCATGAAAGGCAATTTTATGCTATAAACATCCCAGAGCATAGCATGAATAAGGCAGCGTGACATCAAATACAACAAGATACAGATATTGTCACTATTATCGGCAGTATGTGTCAGGGTGCATAATAGTGCTGGCATCACAAGCTGTGTCATGTATATCTTTTTTCCCTTTTAAATGCTTCTTCTACTAAATTGTTGTGGAAGAAGTAAAAAATAAGATGTTCTATCAATAGGAGGTAAAATGTTTTAATGCCTAATTTGTCCTAAAATGTTTTTCATTTTCTCAAAAGCTTTCCATATGCCCATTATCTCCAGATGCTAGCACACAGTAGGTGTTCAATAAGTGTTCATCGGGTGAATCATAGGATTAATAAACCCTGAGGGTTTGAAAGAACATAAAGCTCTTGTAATTAAAACAGCTACTCATGATTCACGATAAATGAATCATGCCATTTTATTCTCACAACAACCCCTAGGAAGAAAGTAAGTTGGAGATTATTTTCCTCCATTTTACAGACAACAGACTAGGGCTCTGGAGAAGTTTTGACTTACCTAAAGTTTCACAAAAATGCCATGGAGGAATATGAGCTGGGAACAAGCTATCCCTTCCTATCCCTGGGCCAGGACTTGCCCTTCCCACCAAACCATTGGTATTCATCACTACCATCTGCTTTCTAGAACTAGGAAAGTCCAAAACAAGACTAAATTCTTTCCTAAGGAAGTGGCTGGATTTGGGGGAAATAGGAATTCATGCAGATGGAGATATATATACATATAGCTTCAAAACAGACTATCATGAAAGGTAAGATAGAGGAGAAAGTGGATAGGGGATAAGGGCACCAAAGGCCCTATGTATTCATCTCTTCACTTCTTTTACCCCAGCCTACCCCCAACCTGATAGCCTCGTATTCTGGAAAGCTCCTGATCCTGGCCTGGAACCAGGGTTCAAATCCCAGCCTCATTACCCAAAAGTTCACTATGTGAACCAAACTATGTGATTTGAACTAAATGATCTCACTTCTCTGAGCCTCAGATCTATGTCCTTACAAAATAAAAATCATGATACCTACTAGGTGTGGCGGTGGTGAAGATTAAATAAAAGACAGAGTGGAATGAAAGAATCCTCCAAAGGGTACCAAGGTGAGGAATTGTGCCTCCAAAATACCAGGGAGTGAAATTTGAGAGGAAGACTGAGTGCTACTATCCAGAATGAGACAGACAGTAATCGCCCCCTCCATGAAGAATGCCCCTGCACCATCCTTTGAAGGTGAAAATGGCTGCTCCCTCACTGCCAGCAGGAAGCACACTTTCAGATGGGATAAGATGAACTGTTTCTTCACTGGGTCTTTCATGATGAGAGATACAAGGCAGCTGAGTGTAGGGCATGGCGGGATTAAGTGTAGTCTGAGAAAAAAGCTAGCCAGGCCCACAAAAAGGGATTTAGTCCCTACTTTTGGCTTCCTCAGCAAAGTAAGCATGTCATCCATGCTGGGGATGGCAAAGGGACAGGGAAAGTCATCTGGAGTGGAAAGCCCCAATTCCTGCCCTTAGGATCATGCTGTCTAGTTGAAGGTCACATAAATATCAAGTATCTGAAGGACTATCAAGAAAGTCTTACAGGTCTAACATGATCCTTTTCTGCACTAATTTTAACATATTTCCTCTTTTTGTTCCTTTAAGAAATATTAAGAATTGACTTTTTCCCCAGATCCACCAGCGCTGGGCAGACTCTTACTCAGCTGTAGGTTTTTAGTGTGCACGGAGTAAATTCCAGTTCATTCTTCCCATCTTCACACCTCCCCCTACACCCCTCCCCCAAGCTTGCCTCTTTGAGACACACGCCCTTTTAGACACACACACAGTACTGCACATAGACATCCATCTGGACAAATGCATCCCCACCTTCAGAATAAAGAAGTTCTAAGAATCTGTGTTGAGAGCTCCTTCTCCTCTGCCTTTCCCCCCAACCTCTACCAGCTTCTCATCTCCTTTGATTGTATCTTCCCCAACAAGCATCCAATTTTCTGCCTGTTTCCTTTTTCAAAATCCTGTCTGAGTGGCTGTCATAGTGGAATTGGGGCTATGAGAGACGTTTCCCCTGGAATTTTCATGCTAGAATGGTACTTTAAAACTACACTAAAATAACCGCATTTTAAAAATATCGTCAGTCAGTCTGTCAGTCTGTCTAGCTATCCCCTTTCAAAAGTAGACCCCTGTTTTGGCTATGTGGTGAAAACAAGAAGTCCTAGGCTAGAGATTCAGGAGGTCTGCTCAGTCACTAAGCAGCCGAGTGACCTTCGGCAAGTCACAGAGCATCTCCAAGCCTGAAATACAACTGGCATAATTTATTAATATCCGCTTTATCTATAAGAACTACAGAGACATATCCCTCTTCTCTACAGAGTCCTTGATTCTTTTAAGGGACTTAGCCAACTCCAGGCCACAGGGCCACAGGGCTCCATAGTTGCAGAGCTGCCCAAACTCTCTGACCAGGCCTCTAGGTGCCAGGATGCTTAGTGTCTGAGCTGATCTCCCTCTTCCCTACCTGAGTACTCGCCCACTGCACTCTCTTTGCCCAGAGCAAGAGATAGAAGTGGGGGTGGAGGGGCTGTGGACTGTGCACCCTCCTCCTAGTGGGCTTGTCTTTGGCCTCTGGCTGCCACAGCAGCAGTGTGCAGCCTTCGAGCTGGGTTGGTTGCACCACATGCTTATCCTGCCCCTTATGTAACTCGAGGGAGTACAGAACCTACAAAGTTAATCCAAGCCCTGTGGCGAGCACTCAGAAACCACTCTCCAGCACAAACCACTCTCCGCTGCCTGCCCCGCTGAGAATTCAAAAAATGAAATCTTTCTTGGGAGCTTTATGTTTCAGCCATCAAATGCAAAAGCCTAGGCAATTTGTTCAGTACACTCAGACCTTCTCTCCCTCCCTCCCTTTCCCTTCTCCAAGGGAATGTCCTCCCCTTCCCCTCTCTCGACCCTCAGTGGGCTGCACTCAGGCTCTTTCAGCTCTTCCCTTGCACTACCTCTTGGCAACCCTCATGTTGTGGCCAGGGAAAAGGAGCCTGCATGATGGGAAAAGCGGCATCCCAGCCACTGCTAGTCCCAAGACAAGCTACAGACACCGCCAGCGCTTGGCTCTGTCCCTATGATTCTCCCAGTTCTCTGTAAACCTTTTTGCAATGGGGAGGGGGCTGATTCACAGCAATTTTCTACAGAGCAACCAGCTCAGTGCCATACTGTTTGCTGAATTCCCTGGGCCACACCCACTGTTATTCACAGTACCCTAAGTACCCTAAGATCTTCTCTTCCTCTCTTTCAAAGCTAATCTCTCCTTTTAAGATTCAGCTCAAGGCTCCCTTTCTGCTAAGTGCACTGAATTTCCCCTCCCCTGGTCATGCCGCACAATCTCACAGTACAGGTGAAGAAAAGCAGAAGTGGAGGTTCAGATGGCTAAGGAACTTATGCAAGGACACAGCTAATTAGCGATAGAGCCAAGATGAAGGTCCAGAGCTCCTACATCCCAGCTTGGTTTACTTTTTGCCTCCCTTCTGCGCTGACTTTTGTAGCATTTCAGGGCAGAAACAGCCTTTGTACACAAGGATTGCACAAGCAACAACCCCTTCCCCTCCTTGCCTAACTCATTCTGTCCCTTGCTTCCCAGTCATATGCAGGGCCTTTGCTCTTCCAAACTCAGAGAAAAAAATCCATTTCCTTCAAAATTCAATGAACAACAAGAGCAAACAGAAGGTGACTTCACAAAGTTCTCCACCCACCTGATGGAAATGGTCTCTCAGTCACCTCCCCACCCCCCACAGCCCTCCCCTAACGCAGTCTTCAGTTTTCTTGTTCTGTCTTCTTTGCATATCTAGGCCCCTAAGGAAGTCAGCAGGCCATTCACATCTGCCCAAACCTTCTTATCTTTTAATACCTCTTCCAAAAATATCCTCTTCTAATCTGCACCCACTATCCATATAGAAAAATCACCATTCAAGCAAAAAATAGCAAAAATATATTATTTACAAGAGCTAAATGTTCTTGTCTGATGAACCAAGGGCAATATGGGGTTATAAATGACAAATCTCAAGCGAAGGACATTTCAGATGTGTAATTACACCCCTTCCCAGTTGAATTTTTCTCCTCTGTTGGGCCAAGTAAATGGACAAAGAGAGAGGGTTGTTAACAAAGAACAAAAGAAATGGGGGGAAAAAAGGAGAGAAGAGTCAAGAAGGTCAGAAACTATGGGCCAGTACAGAAAGAGTTAAGAAGGGGGAAGCAGAGCCAGCCCCTAGGGAAAGAAGGAAGACAAGGAGGGGAAAGGGTAGAGCACAGCTTCTGGCTCCATGCATAGCTGCTCGGAAGCCCAGAAATATCTGGACTTATTCCCCCAAAGGTTTGGAGATGTGGCTCTTGGGGGCCTGGATGGGAAATGAGATCCACAAGTGCAAAAGCAAATTTTTCTTATCTCCCAGTAAAGACAGAGAGCTTTGGCTCTGGCAACAGCATTGGTGATGCCCTTTTCAATTTATGTGCCACCTCACCATCATCATTACCACCACAATGCCCTTGACCTCCTCCCTCTTGGAATTAAATAAGTCTTACCCAACAGAAGAGACTAACTTGAATGTTCAGTACAATTTCCTTTTCCATTACAGAAAAGGATCTCTCCCTTCCCTCCTGTTGGAAATGGGCAGGTGCCTCCCCTTTATACATTCTAGAGCATCAGATCAGGAGAGGGGGAGAAAGGGAGGGAGCAGCCATTTTAAGTTGGTCCAACTTATCCATGGCACTCATATTCATATTCATATTCATATTCCCTCTTTCCTATTTTTCTTTCCTCCCTCCCACGCCCCACTGGATTTTTCTGCAGCCCCTCCTTCTGGCCCTGGCAGTTCTGCACCATCCTGCAGCCAATCACCCCACCCTGCCCAGTGATAAGGAGCTGATATTGAGGTGTATCTTTCTGGCATTCTTTGCTTTTAATGTAGGATTTTAGACTGATTTTCCAGGAAAAGACTTGAAGTTGGGGGGTGAGTCACAGGAGATGAAAGAAAAATCTATCCAAGGTGCCAGTAACATGCGTTGGTGTTGGGGCCAGCTGGGAGACATGACTTGAACATGACTGCATAGGGATCCAATTTAGGCAGAGGACTGGCAGGTTATTTACTTGGATTAC
Organism: Nycticebus coucang; assembly: GCF_027406575.1. Lineage (NCBI taxonomy): Eukaryota > Metazoa > Chordata > Mammalia > Primates > Lorisidae > Nycticebus > Nycticebus coucang. The sequence goes on along the minus strand of NC_069804.1, from coordinate 158,432,992 downwards.
AGCAATTGCCTTGGTAACATAAATACACAAAGACCTCATGATATATAGAGAGAAGGTAAGTAACTAAATATAGTTTAGCCTCAGTTTTCTCCACTGAAAAAAATAGGGGAATAAATATTTACCTCATAGCACTGTGAAGAAGAGTATGTAAAATAACATAGGTAAAGTACTTAACACTGACCTTGCTACTGAAGCCCAGTGGGTAAAGTAGCTTGCCTAAGGTCACAAGTAGTAGAGTCACGATTAGAACCCAGTTCTTTCAAACACCCTCCTCAGGAAGGATGCTTTCCACTCTACTTCCTTCTTTGCCAGTGCTATCTGTGGGGACTTTGTGGGGGTGAAAGTGAGGAGGTGGGTTAGGAACTCACTCTCTGCATGTGAATGTAGAAAGTCTATCCTTTACTATCAGCCTCCAGGGCTCAGGCTCCTGCCTCATCTGCCTTCTCATCATCACTCAGGAACTATTCCTATGCCATCTCAGACTGATCCATTACTACTTTAGCACTACCTCTGCTGCCCAATCCTGACACAATGACTCACCCTCTGCCTGTCTAGGGCCTCTGCCCTTCAGGAAAGAGGCTTTCTTTTTAACTGACTGAGGAGTAATGGAACAGCCCCTTATCCAAAGCCACTGCCCTCTATCCCAATGGTGTGCCACATTGGAGGGAGTCTTCTCTCTAAGGCTCCTTATGATAACTCCTCACATACTCTCGAGACTCAGTATTTCCGGGGGATTTCACCCTGACACCTCTTTGCTGTGTGTTTAGAGACTGTGCTGTGTGTCTGGCACTGTGCTAGGCACTGGCAGGGCATAAGGTAGCAGGGGACATCCCTAGCACCTGATGAGTGCTCCCTACAAGTTCAAAAATATAAATATAATACCTTGGTAAGGGGGTAAATTAATGCAAAGGTGTAAATTAGGAAGTCCCATGAGGAAGGGAGATGATGGGAAGAAAGACTTCAACCCAACCCCAGGGCTCAGAATTGTCACCTGGACTTTCTTGTTGCTAATAAGTGACATCACTAAATCATTAGTTCAAATACTTCCCTTAAACACAATACATTACAAGTTAACTGAATCCCTGCCCATCCTCTCTGCCTTTCTGGCTTGGTTTAGGGGGCATCAGCTGGCAGCCATGACCCCCTACAAGCCTCTGATTCCCCTTACCCCAAACTTCTATATCTTAATCGTTTTCATAAGTGTGGAGGAAAGGGGGAAAGAATGGACATCGTCAGTATCTTAACTGTGACAAATGCCTCACATGTTACCTCCCCTAAAACTCACAACTACCTCACAGCCTAAGCCAGCGTTTTGCCAAGGTAAACAGTGACCAAGTGGCAGAGCAGGGATTCGAACCTAGAACAACTCCGAAGTTTGTGTGTTTTGTGCAGCACTTTAAGCAATGCCAGGAAGTAGTGGAAGAGGGTAGGGCTCCTTTGCCTTCGCCTCACTTTCCCTTCAGATCCTCCAGAAAGGAGGCAAGGGGAGAACAGGAAACAGAAGGTCATCTGGCCACCGGCAACCTGTAGCCTGGTCAGAATTTCCCGCGGGACTCTGCCGCCCAAAGTGCAAAATGCCATTAGCGACTATAACGCCACCTGCTGCTGGTGGCGCCCAGTCCGGGGCCACTATTCTCCGGAGGGTTTTTGCGCTAAGAAAAATGCTCACCAACTGCTCAGGAGATGTCCTGGGCCAGTGCCAGGCTGCAGATAACCTCGCCAGATTTGGTGACATCGCGGGAGGGAAGATCATTTATAGCCCCCTACTGTGTGTCCAGACAGGGGTCAGTTTCTTTTATGTAGAAAATGTATTGCTTTGCAAAATAGTGAGCTCTCCGTTAAAAGATATCTTCAAGCTAGATTAGAACAGGTTTCGCAAAAAGCTTGTCTGCTGTTTTCAACTCCTTACTTCTTGAACCAATAAAGCCTTCCATACCTAACAGTCGCCCGCTCTCCCTCCCGTACAGGAGCAACTAGCAAATGGCTGGGAGGGAGGGGTCAGAGGTCAAGTCAGTGGCGGGGTGAAGGGGCCCGAGGGAAGGTGCAGGGAGGAGGAGCCTCCAGCCGGGTCAGTAGACCGCCAGCTGAATCAGGGTCCCCGCAGAGCCCTCGCGCCCGCCTGCTAACTCGCGGAGCTTCAGGTTTTCCCGGGTTCCAACTGGATTCTGCCTAGACCCAACTCATTCCCTCCCCTTGACTGGGAATGGGGAACATGAGGGCAACACCCCAGGTCAAAGGAAAGAGAGCATCTGTGCACGCCCTGCCTCGTCCGCCCATCCCCCCTGCCTGATTCCCCCTCCTCTTCTCGCCCCCCTCTCTTCCGCCCAGAGGCAAGGCGGGGGGCGGGCCGTGTGTATGTATGTATGAATGTAAGCGTGTGTGCGCGCGCGCGAGAGAAAGAGTGCGGCACGTTTTGTATGCGATCAGTGTGTGGCTGGGTGTGGGGGTGTGTGTGCACGGGTCATGTTTTAGCCCGAGTGCTTGGTGTGGTGTGTATTTGGTTTGTACTCTGACATGGAACATGTGTTTGTGTGTGCATGCTTGTAGGTTGGATGTTTCTGCCGAATTATAGTGTGACTATGTGGGTGAGGTCTGGATGTGGGTGTGTTTGCTGTTTTTGCCGGGTTTGTGGTCGGTCTATGATGAGTGTATATATGTGGTGAATGGGCAGTGGGTGTATGTGTAGCTCTCGTTAAAGCTGGAGGTGCATATGTGTGTCTGGTGTGTGTTTATCCTTAGATGCAGGGTGTGAAGGTAGATTTACAGGTGGTGTTTGTTGAGATGTGTAATGTGTGCATTCTTTAGCAAGGTGTGTCTATAAGTAAGGTGTGTGTGTTCAAAGGTTTATGCATGTGAGGGTTCAGTGTGTCTTTTGGTGTAAAGTGTTCATGTGTGTGGTGTGGACGCATATGGCCAGCGATGTGCTTGGATGGAGGGCTAGAGACAGCGTGTATCTTGAAGGAGGATCGCCGCGTGAGTGTACGGGTGTTGTGTGTGAGTACAGGGGTGTCTAAAAGAACCCAGGTGAACGTGTGTGGTTGGGGATTTGGGAGGAAGGGACATTGGGTCAGGACTGGAACAAGGAAGTAGGGACAGACAGCGGCAGTGGTGCCCGCTGACCTGACTTCCCCAATGGGGGTCTGTCTGCCTGTCCATCTCTGTGCCTCCAAGACCTGCTGGGGCAGGGTGTGAACTTACCTGGCTGCTTAGAGGAAAGAAGAGGAGGGCACCGCACATGATTGGCCAGGTAGGGCGCCTAGGGCGCGGTGTAGGGGCTGGTGGGAGTAAATTGCAAAGATTCTTGTTGCCTGACTTGACACCCTACAGGAGATTACCAGTTGGTGCCCAGCTGAGCCCAGCTATTTGCTCAGGGCCTGCTGTTTCACACCTTTTTGTCTTTGTGTGGGCAGATTCAATTGCCTGGAAGCCCTTTCCCCTTGAGCCTTGTAACAAACTCCTACTTATTTTTTTAAGACCTAACTTAAGAATCGCAAAACTTTCTCTGCTTTTCTGTACCTTTCCCTCCCAACTAAGGGCTCCCTCTTTAAGCCACCACAATTACATTCTTCATACTTCTAATGACGTGATCATAAATAACTGCAATTATTTGTCTTTCCTTTTAAACTCTGAGGTGCTGTAGAGAATGCCTGGTATATAGTGCAAACAATAATTCTAATCATAATAATGTTATCATTTATCAAGTACTTACTGTGTACCAGGCACTGTGCTAAGTGCTATAACACGCATTAACTCCTCACAATTATCTTGTGGGGTAGATAGAACTGTGAATATTGCTATTTTACACTTCTCACATCAGGCTCAGAGTAGTTAAGTAATTTCCCGAAGGTCACACAGAGTGTAGGATTCGGAGTTGGTATTTTAACTCAGGTCTGCCATGCTCCCTTAACCTTTCTTCTATACCAGGTAGCCTCACTAAGAAAGAGGCTGATCCTGAATCCCCTAATTTCTGCTGGATGTTGAAGTCTTTATAAAACAGTATCGTTTCTTGACAAAGCTTTCTTTTGAGTTTACTGACAGCACCAAGAGCATGCAGCATAATTACTTTCTTTGTCTCCCGGACAGCTGATACCTTCTCCACCCAATTACCCGCTTTTCTGACTGCCTCAAAGACTTTAATTACTCTAGGCACATGAGCGCCTCACCAGCTCCGGTTCTGGGAGCTCTCCTTATGCTGGTGCTGAAGGAAAGAGCTGAAAATGAGCATTTTGTAGCCATAGGGTCAGGGGAATCTGGTTTGCAGGGGGATGGGATCAGCATGGAGTAAGGGTATGATTTCATAGCTCCCACTAAATCCATCTTTATAGCATCACTCCCAGAAGTTGGTATTTGGTGAATTTCAAGCACACCAGTCACCTCCATATCAAACTTTATGTACAAAAACATACAGAGCACCCCCTCAGAAAAGACTACTGAGTGGGCCCTATTTCATATTATTCACGAGTGAGGGGAGGGCACTGTGCTTGTTTAATGGGGCTCATGCTGCTCTAATGCCTTCCAAGCAGCCTCATCTGAGAAATCCAAATTAAAACAATACATTGCATTTTGGGGAACACATTTATGGGAGGCATGGTGTCAGCCCAATCTCAGCTAAAGGGCCTCTGGAAGCACTGGCTCCCAGCTCAGCTCCAGGGAACCAGCCTAGACTGCTGCAAAGAGGTCAGTGGGGTGCATAGAGAGGGATAATTCAACAGCAGTGAGTCACTATGCCACTTTTCAAGGGGGGGAAGCGAGAAGCACAATTTAAATTGCCACTGTTATTATTGTGCCCTTTCAGCTGGCACAAACGAGCCTGGTGTGTGGATGAAAAGCAGTTGGAACATCTATAAAGCTTCCCCCCAGCTGGGCCTGGGTCAGCACCTCATCCTGGGTGGGCAGGAAAAGCATTGCCTAAAGTATTATGTAGTCAGAAAGTCTTTTTTGAGGGGGCAATGGCAGGAGCTAGAGAGGCCAGTGTAAGTCATGCAGGGCACAAACCAGTTGAAGCCCCTTGGTTTTTATCACACTTAAGTCTACACATTGAGCTCATGCAAACTTTAGTTTCTCCCAGCATCTGGGTTCAGGCACTCAGCTTTTCTTCTGCTGTGGGGCTGGTCCCATATCTTCTCACTCTCCTTTGAATACACTAGCTTCACTTCTCCTTCCTCACAGCCACTCTTGTGAGCCCTCTCTTCCTGGAAGGTTCTCTCCTTACCTCTCACCCACAGCACACACTCATACACACACACCTCTAGACTTCCTGTCTAAATTATGTTGCATAATTTCCACTTGGATTCATGAACACTGTCTGGTTCACTCCAGCTCAATGTCCTGCATGCAAAAATGAGGGAAAGGTTTAACTCTGAAGAAGCCAAAAGCTCCAGGCTATGGCTCCAAAGATGCAGTCCTGGGCCAGAGGCAATTAACATAATAGAAAGCCCACCTTACTCTGCTACCCTTCGCCATCTATATAAATGATGGAATAGGAAGGGATACCAGACCCCTATCAACACCATCACTATGGGATGAACACACACACACACACACACACACACACACACACACACACACACTTTCTTCCTTGGAGCTTAAAATCACCACCTTAAGTCTCTCTCTGTCTGGAGTTCAGGGAATGTGTCCCCATAACATGAAGATAATATGAGGAATTGTAAAGGTGTAAAATACTTTAATAACTTCCATTACTGTCCAATATAAAGAGAAAATTTCTTGTTTCCACCCTGAAAATAAGAATCTGTAGGGGGCAAGGAACCAAAATATGAATTTTATTGACAGAGATCTTGGTTTTGCCATGAAAGTAAAACCCTTGAAGACCAAGTCTTTCATCTTTTCCACAGGGGCAGAGAAAGAGCATAGGCTTTGGAGTGAGATAGGTTTGACTTGGTATCCCAGCTTGATCACTTACTTACTGTGTGACCTTGGGAAGGTTATTTCACCTCTCTGAGCCTCTGTTTCCTCATCTGTAAAATTGCTTAGATAACTGAAGGAGGTAAACCATGGAAAATGTCAACCAAGTGCCTAACATATATAGTAAATGTATAAAAAGAGGTTAGTTAATTCCCTTCCATGTTTTTGTTGTTGTTTTTTGTTTCCTTTACATGTAGCCCAATGTCTCAACCAGGGTGTCCAGGGAGTGGAGCAGATTGACTAAGCTACCAATTTCCCTCATTTCTGGTTTGTCTGACACTCTTGAAATAGTCCCTCTTCTTTTAGGATGGTGTTTTGATCAGCCTAATGCAGCCCTGAAAAAACTGGCCCTTAAGTCCAATTCCCACTCTGCATTTTCTTCTCACAGTGCTAATGAGACCAAGGTTTCAGATGTAATACTCCACATGGGAAAGTTTCAAACTGTCTGCTGTGTCCAGACTTCCCTCTACCTCAACTGCAAACCCAGCCCCAACTCTGTCTCCTAAATATGTGCCTTTGTGCTCAAGAAAATGAGAAAATGACTATTTCCTAGGTAAGACTGCCCTATAACTTTTGGGTTGTTTCCCTTCACCTCTACTCTAGAAATTAAGTTCTGAAGGCCACCGCATTTCTAGCAGCACCTAGATAGCACCATAGGGAGAGAGATGGTGATTCTCTGAGCTATGTTATGCAGCATCTAAAATACATCTTCGATTAGTTCTTATTTGGTTGTCCCAGTTAAAGAAAAATTAAATCTACCCTTTGCTAAAACTGGTAAAAGGAAGAAGACCCCAATCTGAGCCCCTTTCTCCCTGATGCTGTTGCCTCCCTCTAGAGACAAAAGCCAGTTACTACAAGCTAAAGCTGCATTTAAGCAGGGAGTGGTAAGGGATGGTTAAGAAGCTGGGGGTGGGGTGGTGGATATAATCCCAGGGAGGGATAAAGAGACTACAGAGTAGAGGAGTATTGAGATTCATGGCAGAAAAAGCTCTTGAGAAGCTGGCCTTCAGATGTTTTCAGTCTTTGGAAGGTGCCTTCAACTCCTCCCTCTCCTTCACCCCTTCTGTTCCTCCTGCATGCTACTCTCGCCGACCCTAGATTCCTCCCTGCAAAATAATCTATAGTGAGTCCCACTGAGGATTTAAGAATTTAGAAAAACTTCTCCAGCTCCTACCCCTGTCTGCTTCTGAGTAGCTCCTGGAGCCCCCACTTTGAGAAGGAAAATGGGAAGAGTAACAATTAAGGGTCTGCCGAATCATATGAGAAAAGGTAAAGCAGAGGGTCAGGATAACTCCATACCACTTAAGTTTCCTTAATACCCTGTTTCCCTGAAAATAAGAGTGTCTTATTTTAAGGTGTACTCCCAAAGATGTGCTAGGTCTTATTTTTAGGGGACGTCTTATCTTTCCTGTAAGTAGGTCTTATTTTCGGAGGATGTCTTATTTTGGGGAAAATGGGGTAAGCAGGCACCTACTGGCTGCTGCATGTTTATTGGGTGCCCATCCTGAGGAAGCTGCATGGTTTCTGAAAAAGTGTATCTGAGATGTGACAGTAGCTGCCAAGACTCATCAAATGTGCCATCTACCTACTTCTTCTGATACATGTGAGAACAAATGATAACTGCCAGAAGGAAACAGAAATCGTTCCCTAATGACTCAGAGCCCCAGCTCTGAGGACACAGGTGGTGTTTGCATTGCATCTTCCTGTTGAAATGTGCACCTTTTCACAGAAAGGCATCTATAGGTAATCAAATAGATCAAAGACCAGAATTTGGGCCTGGGGCAAGGGATCACTCACAACATCATACTGACCAAGTAGTAAACGTCTGCTGTATGTCAGCATAGTGCCAGGGGCTTTGCAAGTGTTTATCTTTTAATCTCACTCAAGCCTTAAAGTCAGACTCAAAGGAATTGCAATCCTTGATTAGCCACTGTGTGACAGTAAGCAAGTTACTAAACTTCTCTGAGCTTTTGTCTTTAAAATAGAGATAACAATACTTACCCCAGAGAATTGTTATGGGTAAATGATATACTTCATGTTGGGTGATTGGTATTTGCAAATAGCAAACATTTGAATAAAAAATAAAACACATCTTTTGATACCTGAGCCACAGAAGACATTTAATATAACATATACAACAACAATTATTATTATTTATAAACCAAAATATATAAGCATAAAATATATCATTTTAAGAGAAGTCAAGTAACTTTCTCACAATAACACTATAAGAGCAGCCCTGGGATTGAAACCAGTTGTGTCTCTTCCCACCCAGCATTAGTGGACATTTCACAATCATTGGGAAGATCGTGTTTGGCTGACCTGATCTAGTCATAACATTTAAACTAAAATTTGAAGAAAAAAGTACTTGGATTAAACTATGTTGAGCGGGAATCTACATCATTGTATAGGTTATTTGCATATCCTAGGTCCTCAATTTCCTTTTTTTAAACCTTTTCAAATTGTAGAATATTTAAGAACAAGTTTCATACAGACTTTAGAAAACAGAGGGAAATAACTATTATCTCACCATTTTAATAGGATCTTGAACTTTATCTCATTGCTGAATTGTCTGCTAGTTTCTTTAAAAAAAATCCTATTGCAGTTAAAATCATACCATTTTCCATATTCTTCATACTCTTCATAAGCACCATTTTTATGGTTGTACACATATGTATGCTCATATGTCATGAGCTTATTTAACCATTCCACTTAGTAGGTGTGAAAAAAAAGAATGATGCTGCTTTTACCATTGCCACCATCACCCTCAGGAACCTGGTGTCCTGCTCTATCAATCTCAATATGCTTTCAGTCATTTAATATTTAAGCTTGATGAGTGTCTGCTCTACTGCTGGTGGTACATTTGCAAGATTATTATTTTCTGACAGCTTTCATCACACAGATTCTGCATTTCATCCTCATGGTGGTAAAATGTGGACTAACCTGGGAAACTAAGCTCTGGAACATCACATTATTTTGCTAGGGAGAAATATCTTTTGAGGTGAAAACAAGTAATTCACAAAGGATCTTTGGGAAGTCCTGCCATTGGTGAATGAAGTTGTTTGTCTGACGCTCTGACCAGGGTAATAAGATGTCTCATTGGCAATCTCTCCCCAGCTCTGGAAAACGATTCTGCTGCAGCACAACCAGGCCTGGCCTCAGCAAATCGATTGGGTCCCATCTCCAAGAAAAGATCAAATTTGTATGTAAAGTGGGCCCCAGGGTCCCTTCAACTTTAGTTTTAGCTGCTTTACAGAAGTCCTATTGTTTGACGCCAAATCCAATGCCAAGAGCGAACTGGGGAGAGAATTTCAAGTGAGTCAATCGTGCTCTTTCCCTGGGAAAGTAGGCCTTTCTGAGCCCCCATTCCTCCAGACCTCAATGATGCCTCTCTTAAATGCCTTTATATGGTTGCCCACTATCTACTGTCTTTCTCAAAAGTTGCTCTGACATCCTATCTCTTGGGCAAGGGGAACGAGGGTGAAAGAACAATTAGAATACCACCTCCATTTTGCCTAGTCAGTGTCTAGCTACCCCCCACCCACCCACCTCTGACCCCTAAGGATTTCTGAAAGAAATTTGAAGAGAGGCACCAAGGACAATTATAGATGCACAGAATATCGAAGGTTACCCACAAATTCACCCTTTACATTATACAGTGTTTCTCAGGGGGAGTACATTGAAGTGGGCTCTTACCTGTCAAAAAATTATACCCAAAGTTTAATTATTTATTACAAAGTGTTGTTGGTTGACTTAAGGAAGATCATAAATGTACAGAACTGAGCCTAAGGGCCCAGCATCTGGGAAGTACTTTACGTAAATTAGCTGTTATTGTATGAGTAATAGAGCTGGTGTGGGCAAGGGTGTACTGCAGGGTTATGTTGGGAGACAGGTCTCACCAGACTGGAAATGCCACAGTGAATATAAGGTTTTGCACTCAAGTTCAAACACCAACTAAATATAGAATGGACATTCTGAAACGAACTTTGGTTTGCCTTTTTTTTTTAACAACAACAACAACAAAAAAAAAGAATAGCTTTATTTGAAAGTAATTTCAACGTAAATAAAGTCTTTGTGTGAACGGTGAGGCCTGTGCATGGGATTTGTGAGTGGTACACACATATACAATGTGAACATACTGTGTTGTGTGTGGAAAAAAATGTAATGCATGTAAAGTGTGTGTGTGTTCATGGTTTGGTATTTAGGCAGGCATGAGTGTGCTAATGCGTCTGTATGGATGTGTTTATGACTATGTAGTATGTACCTTGGGTACGGTGTGGGCTTCCAAAAGAGGGAAGGTCAGACATCCAGGATGATATTTATAGGGGCACAGCTGGAACTCTTCTTTTGGCCAGGTCACTGGGCATTTATAACTTGGAGCATGTTCAAAGGAGAGCGGCTAGACGTGGGCAGGGGCTTTGCAACCATGTCGCATGTTAACCAGAGGACTGGCCTGGATAAGAACAGGTTTAAGTGGAGGATGGTGGAATGGGGAGGGCTGACATTGTGCCCTAGTTAGAAGGATCAAGAAGGTCAGCACCAGGGCCAGTAGCTGGAAGCCCCGGAACATAGATTAGGGTTCAGTTTAAGGAAAAGCCTTCTAATTCTAATTGACATTACTATTTATAGATGGGGAGTGAGCTTCCTAGTGTAACACAGACAGCCTCCCATACAATTATTCATAAAGGAGCTTCATATCCTTAATATCATTGGAGGCACATGACAACCTTCTAGTTCAGGCAGGAATAAAATGGTTCCCCCTCCCTTTTTTCAAATGTAGGGTGTTAGAGCAGTGAGGCCTTATAAGGTATCTAATAAATCTCCCTAATTTGTTTTGACTCACCAGGATCACATAAACTTTAAAAATATACAAAAGAGAAAATTAAACTCTCTCTGTGTATACAGATCTCTTTCCTTCTCAAAGACTTTGTGGTTGGCTAAGGACTGTACTTGAACTGGCTAAGCATGTGTAGTTTCTTAGCAGGAGGTCACACTCCTAGGATGGTTCTCAGCAGGGCATTGGGGCTGGCAAGGACTAAAAACAGGTCTCTGCTGAATTAAGTTACTGGGGCCCCTCCTTTCTCTTCCTCCCCTCCCCTGCCTGTGAGGGGGCAGAGGAAAGAGGAGACAACCCCAGGTTTGGTCTATGGCTAGTGACCAATGACGCACTCTCACTAATATAGATTTTGGAGGTGGAGACTATGGAAAAACAGGTGGCTGTGGGGGCAGGTGGAAGGCTGGAAGGGGTGGGACTTATCAAGGGGGAGTGAAGGACAGTATGGGTGGGAGTCCTGAGGAATCTCAGAAAATAAGAGTCTCCTGAAATTTTGAGAAAAAATAATCGGTTTCTAAAATGTACTTTGTATAAGCAGTTCCAAGAAAGCGGTGAAATGTGACCCATGTTGTGATCGCTGAACACCTATGTCCACAATTCTGCAGGAATGGGGGAATCAAGTACTGATCTCAAGAACCAAGGAAAGACCCAGACTAAAGACTCCAAGCCTATGCCAAAGGACCGTTGGGGTCGTGGGCAGTTGGCAGAGCCTAAGCAGACCCAGATATGCTGCCAACTTTCTGGGTGACCTTGGGTAGGCCTTTCCCATCTCTGGGCTTCAATGTCACCATCTCTTAAATGAAAGGGTTCAGTTCGACGACTCTACAGAGCCTGGGCAGTTAACCTGTGGTTGAGATTGGGACAGGGAGACAAGTTTCAAAGCATGAGGAATCCCCCACCTCTCTCTTCGGGGTCCCAAGGACCTGACTGTCCTGCCAGGTACGTTCATCCTTAGGCTTTTAGGGCCCTTGGGTTGCAGGATGCCGCTCCTGCGTGTCTGGCCTCAAGGATTTGGCTGTCCCAGAGGGCGGCTGAGCCAGGGACTCCGCCCCCGCGCTAGCCCTGCGTCCCGCGGAGCCATTAGCGCGATTGCTCACCATTCCCGGCAAAGCTGGTGATTTATGCGGGGCCTCGACGGGGCATTCCCTTGAGCCAGGAACAATTAGCTAAAAGCCAGCGGGAAAGGAGGCGAGGGGGCAGCGAGCCAAGCTCAGGGCGCCCAACCAGGGCTGCAGCCACCTGCCGCCCCCCAGGCGAGCACCCCAGCCCCCCGACTCGGTGGGCCCCACTCACCATGGCGGGGGCGGGGCTCAAAGGCCGACGCGAAAAGGCAGTCCAGGATCCACGCCATGACCCGCGCTCAGTGCCCTGCAGCTCGCCACTAACCTCCGTGTCGTCCCCCTCCCAGGCCGCCCTAAGTAGCCCCCGGTGACCACGCCCTGAGCCGCACCCTGCACCCAGTTAAGAGTGTCTTGGTCACCGGACACCTCGAGCATGTCACGAAGGGGGCAGGGCCTCGGGGGAGTCCCCCCTCCCGCTGGAGGAGAGGCCGCTTGCCCCGCAGCCCCTTACCCCACGCGGAGAGAGGCCAAGACACAGCTCCCGTCCCGGGAAACTGATTCTGAAGGCAGGACCCCGTCCCTACCCCAGGGAGCCTAGAGTATGAGGGGAGATGCCATCTCGGCCCTGGTGAGCCCCGAATCTGAGAGGAAGGGAAGGTCCCTGTCCTCTCCCAGGCGCCCTTAATCAATCGGGCACATAAAAGCAGGCCTGTCCCTAGAAGTTGGAAGGCGAGGTGGCGCGCCTGTCCTGGGGAGTCTCAGATCTGAGAGCAAGAGTACATCTCAGCACTAGAAAATTGTAGGGTGTTAGCTGAGATATTATTTCAGCCCTGAGGAGGCTCAAACTAAGCCGGAAGTGGGGTCTTCTCTGAGATCCTTGAACCTGAAGGGGAGGCATCACCTCAGCCCTGCGTAGCTCCAAGTCTGATTTTAAGTCACTGACTGCTCCATCCTAGAGGACCAAGAATGTGAGTAGGAAAAGTGATTTTTGCACACCTCCCCCAAACTCAGAACCTGAGAGTAATTTTACTGCCCCTGCCCTAGGAATCCCTTAAGAAGAAGGGAGATGCTTTCCTTCCTAGGGATCTTGTTTTGGGCTGGTTGATCACCAACTGAGATAAAATAATGCCGTGTCAAGTACGAAGAAATATGGGGTGCCCTCCCATTGCTCCTGTCTTACAGATTCCATTTGCCTATACTTTTGCTCTGGCACTGACATAGCAGGGCAATCAACATTTATTTTTGGAAAGAATTTGATATTTGGTATTTTCAATGGGAGGTGGTACTGTGTTGGATTTTCTTACACTTCTTTTATGGCTTTGCATTTTTTTAATTTTAAATACATATGGAGGCACGTGCCACAACAGGTACAGTGTTTTGGGCCTTGTTCCCTTCCAAATCCTTGGGTAGAAGCAGCCACCAGTGATGGACCATATTAGCAGTAAGGGCTTATAAAACAACATCACCCTTTCTCTTCAAGCCCAGGGGCCCAGATTAATCTCTCTCCCATTTCTCCTTTGGTAGCTATACAGATGTGACTCCATGCCTTGTTTTTCTCCACTGGGAGAATTGGACTCTTTCGATCAAAATGCTAGTGAGGAGGTAGAAAGAAATATGGAAAATTCTCTTCCAACAGCTACATTGTTGGCAATCACGAGTCCTTTGGGGAGAGCAGTTATTACATTTGCTTTGCTAACCATTGATATTAGCATTAATGCTGCAAAAGGGGTGCATAAAATGGAAAAATAGCCTGTACTTTGCCATGCAATTCTTAGTAAAGCAGAGCTGTAGTGAGAGTTTAAAGGCCTTCCACTCATTTTCCTTCCTTTCTGGGAAACATGGTACTTTCTGCCTTTGCACCAATTTCTAAATCATTTCCAATTTCCTCTGTTTTCTAAAAGCAATCAAAGACAACAAACATTCACCAGACCTGCTCTTTTACCAATTTCTGCTTTTCAAATACTTAGTCATCCAAGCCTGACATCTAGAAACGTCCAGTTTCAGTCTATGGATATTGAATTCTCAGCTTTACCTCTTCCCAGGAGCTTATAAAGCACCAACTTTTGAAATAGCCTCAGTGAGTTCCTTTTTTCCCCACTGAATGAGCTGTGGCTGTTTTTTTTTTTTTTTTTTTTTTTCCTCCATCATATCACAAAGGCTACCTGGTTCCATCCCAAGGTCCTCAGTAACTAAAGTTTCTCTGCTTCCAGAGTAGTTCTACCTGAAGGACAAACATGACAGCCATCCTTGATGGCAGCCTCATGACAGCCATCCTTCTTTGTTGCCTTTTTCTCAAGAGATTTGATGTGTAAATTAACAAAGCTGAGGACATTCAAACCTAGATTGGAAGCCAAATTCTGCTGTGTACTGCCTGTGTAATCTTGGGGAGGATTATTTAATCTCTTTTAGGCTTGATTTCCTCATCTGTAAAATGGGGATATTAATAGTTATGAAGCTGCAGGCAGACCAAAGAGCCTACTCTTTTGGGAAAAAAAAGAAAAGGGGAAATAATACAGATCAGAATTCTAAAGAAAAGTTATTTAGAACCAAGTTAGCAGTTCCTCCTCTACTTTTTCTTTGACTTACATATTCTGCTACTTAATTACTCAGTATTAAATTCCCTTTGAAAATCTTTATCCTTAACCAAATGTCACATAATAGGAGAATATGTTCATCCATCAATCCACTAATTCATTCAACAAATATTTATCAAATGTCCTCTAGGTGCCAGATATTGAGCTATGCAAATAATGTTGATTCACTCAATGAATTATTATACAATTATTTTTAAGTGTATAATTTGGAAGCTTATATGATAATCTGAAAATGCACTTATGATACTTTTAAACAAAAAAAGGCAGAATGAAAAATGTGTGCACATTAATATAAATGGTACAAATAAATAATAACCCTATATATTGAAAAAAAGGCTAAAACGAAACTCACTGGAATCTTAATCACGATTTACCATGGCAATGCAAATGTGGGTAATTTTAACTGTTTTATTATTTTCTTTTTTTTTTTTGTAGAGACAGAGTCTCACTGTACCGCCCTCGGGTAGAGTGCCGTGGCGTCACACGGCTCACAGCAACCTCTAACTCTTGGGCGTAGGCGATTCTCTTGCCTCAGCCTCCCAAGTAGCTGGGACTACAGGCGCCCGCCACAACGCCCGGCTATTTTTCTGTTGCGGTTTGGCCGGGGCTGGGTCCGAACCCGCCACCCTCGGCATATGGGGCCGGTGCCCTACTCACTGAGCCACAGGCGCCGCCCTGTTTTATTATTTTCATATTTTAACATGTTTTAATTTTCTTTAATAAACATATATTATTTTCTGGAGTTAGAAAATACTACTTATAGAAAAAAATCTATAACCATGCCTCTGCCAAATAAGACTAGGCTGTATAGGGGAATGAGTATGGCCTTTAAGTTGGGGTTGTGCTAGTGACACAGGGCACTTGATCTGGCTTTGGTGACTCAGAAAAAGGTCAGAAAATTGGTCTTTGAGAACTCCTTTCTTATGCAGGGGCTCATAACCAGTTATAGCTACTCCTTTCCAAGAATGCAGGTGGTATTTAGTGCTCTGATCAAGAAGCCAGGAACCTGCTAGCCTCATCCCAAGGTGTGTACTCACAAAGGGCACATTGGGCATCTTTATCCTCACTCAGACAGTCCAAATCCTAGAACTAGACAGCTTACTGCATCTTAAGGGACTTCCATTGTAATTTCAATTAAGAACCAAGCATCCTGCTCCTAACTTGGGTCATTGTCTGCCTAGAGGTCTTAAGCCATAACAATCAAGTCAATCTGGGGGCTTGTTGACCTTGAAAAGGTAGGCTTTAAATTTTTCTACCTTTTTTTAAATTTCAGGTTAATGTGACAAACAACCAGGTAACAATATTTGAATTTGTTAGGTAGAGTCCATCTTGTTTCCTACCTTTTTTACTAAAGCCCCAAAGTGCTTGGCACCCAGGTCAAGGGTTGTTAATTTAATGGGGCTCTAAGAATCAGAGGCTGTTAAATCTTGTCATGGATCAGTTTCCCAAAATATGATACATTGAGCCACATGCATCAAAATTAGTTGAAATATCCAGTAACAATCCAGATTCCCTACTCTCACTCTAGTCCTACCGAACAAAAATTTCTGGTCATAGATACCAGAAAATAGCATTTTTAACAGGCTTTTCAGGGGGGCTCTTATGCCCACTGAAGTTAGAGAAACTCTAATATAGAGGAAAGAAGTGTTTGTCTGCAAATCCTCATCAACTACCTCTTCCCACTGCACCCCAACTACAGGGAACACTGAGGCAGTTATCTGAGGAAACTGATCACTTCAACCCCACTCTACATAACATGGAAAATTGAAAAAACCTTAAAACTTGACTCCTGATAGGGTCTAGGTGTATTCAAAATGAGCATACTCCATACAGGTCATCCATCTGGACTTTCTAAGAATTCTCGTGTATATGTCTTCACAGTATTTCCTAGTTAGATTAATTCATTTGAATTCCCTACTTGATGGGTTCCTTGCATTGGCAACAGAAAGCTGGAATCCGATGAAAAGAGCAGTTAAAATATCAAGGGTGAGGCTGGACTCGCTGAGTGACTGGCTGGGTGATATGTCTGCTTCCCAGCCAGAACCTCAGGCTCCTCCTCTATGAAATGGGAAGCTCAGTCATTCTGCTCACCTCCCTCTGCAGGTTGTTATGAAAGTCTCTGCATTTTCAGCAGTGAGATAACAAGGTACTCCACTGGCTGATGCACATAGGGAATTTTCAGGTACTAATCCAGCCTCCCAACATCTCCTTTTGAGAAGTCTTATCAGAAGGTCCACATGGAGTGCACAGGGACCATACGTGCTCTCTAAAGGGAACTCCAAGCTCCAGGACCTCAAGACTCCACCTCCCTGGTTTTCTTTTTGGGAAACATTTAGCTGGGCTTATGGAGAACATATCATTGAAATTATGGGGGACCTTTGTGAGACCTCTTTGAACCTCAGAAGGGTTCCCTTATTTCTCAAATGGGGTTGTACAAAGAAAACCTGAAGTTCCTTTCCAGCTACTAAATAGCCTTCTTAGGATACACTGCTTCCATAGCACTTTTTTGTTCTTCTGTAGCTCCATTACTTCCAAACATTTTCATATCACCAAAGCCTGGCAAAGTCCTAGCACCTTTGTGAAGCAGAAATAAAAAAGAATTATTCCGGCTTTTTTAAAGTTAGAAGAGTGAGGTGAAGTAAGCGGCTAGCCCAAAGTCACCCAGGGGAGGAGACATGAGCTGAGACCAGCCTCCATATCTCTCCCCTGCCCATTCTTTTCCAGTACTCCTCGCTGGATCCCAGGAGCTGTCTGTCAGTGTGCTGACACCACTCAGGAAAATGCAAGTTTCATCCTGACACCAGAAAGACAGAGCTACAGTTACGCTTCAGTCCCCAAGGAGGCAGAGAAATTGCTTTTAGTTGACAAGCGCATCTCCCACACACACACCCCTCTGGTTGAATGAAAAGATAAAATCAAGTGAAAAATCCCAAATGCTCACTTAATTTTGTAAAGCATTTTGCTCTTTGAGCTAGGAGTAGGCAAGATGAGAGAATTTTCCAACTCTGGGAGTCTCGACAGGGTGGGGTGGGAGGAATAGTAGGAATTAAGGAGACACAGAAAAAAATGTCAGAAAGAAGAAAAAGTGGAGGGTGATATTTTAGTTTTGTTCCACAATCAATAAGAGAAAACATAGTTATTTGAAGAAAAGAACTAGAAAGTATTGAGGTGTGTTCTTATGCCTTTGAAAAATTACAAAAGCTCCAAGCCACTGAAATTTCTATTCTGGGTGAAAATTCTGTGGCTTTCAGTAACAAGAGTCTGGGGGCTGATCAGGGAGACCATCCACTTTTGTGTTATGAAAGCTCTTGAGCTTTACTAGCTCTGAAGGTCACCTCTGCATATCACTTATCCGTATATGTGTGAGCATAGCAGCTCCCCATGTGCTCTCATATCTAGTTTGCACCTGACTCTCATACAGCTTTGGGAGGTTGGTAGGACAGAGATTAGCACAACCTCGTTTTATAGATGAAACAACTGAAGTTTATGGAAGGGAAGCTACTTGCCCCAAATCACTGGCTTTTTGGGGTTTTGTTTGTGATCTGTACTTGAACCACAGTTTGTGCCTCCTTCTCTTGTGCTCAGCTCCCTGTCATACTGCCCATATCCAGACTAAAATCTTGTCTTTAGACATTATATGTCTCCTGACCCCCTTTGGACTCCAGGGACTGTAGACTTTCCCCTTGCTGAGAATTCTAAAGCCCTTAGAAAACCTGAGAATCACCCCAGCTAAGAATGTCCTTATTCTTAGATGCATTCTGAAGTATTCAGGGATGAAGCGTCATGATATCTGCAACATATTTTGGAATGAGAAGAGTGAGAGAGAAAGAGAGTAACGGTGTATGAATGCAAGAGAGAGAGAGAGAGAGATCATGAAATGAATGAAAGAGAAAGAGAGAAGGAAAGCGCACAGTTGTGGCCAATTATTTACAAGAGTGTATAGTAGCATTTATTGTGGTATTCTTTCAACTTCACTGTATGTTAAAAGTCTGAAAATACAAAATTAAGGGGAATCTCCCCCTAGGCCTCCACCCCAGCTACATACGCTAAAATCTGGGGATCAGTGGTGCATCCCCTTCCCACAGGGCTCCACCTGAGGCCTCCATCAGGCTCAGCGCCAAGCCAGAACTAGCTCAGCAGGACTAGATCTATGAGTGGTCATAGTGTTGTAGCTGGAGGTCAGGTGCTGGGGAAAGGCTGCATGTACTAAGTCGTTTAGAATGAAGGGTTTGGTGACAAAACAGCTAAATTGGAGCCCTAGAAGAGTTCTCAAACAAATTCTAAATACAGCTGGACATTTTCTGAAGACAAATGATTTTTTTTAATTTCAAAATTTGCTTACCAAGGCTGAAAGTGTCATTAGAGATAATCTAGTCCAGCTTCATCACATCACAGGGGGTGGAGAGGCAGTGAAATCCAGAAAGGGAAAGTGACTTACCCAGCATCACCTAGCAAGTTAGTGGCCGAAAAGGGACTAAAAGCCAGATGTCCGACATCTTGGTCCAGGGCTTGGTCCATTACATCACACTGCCATCCCACCTTGGGTTCCTGGGTTCTTGAAAAGTCATATGCCCACCCCAGGGCTTGTTCTCTTCAGACCAGCATGGCACTTGGGGGATTTGCCAGGTGCCTGAAGATGGCACCTGTCACATCCCATTGGAATAAATGACCTCCCTCTGAAACTGAGACAGGCCAGGCAGAATCTGGGAGCCGCATCTTGAGAGCAGAGTTAGTCCTGGCCCTCGTGGCTGGTGTGCCATAGGCATTCAAGCAGAGGGTCATGGAAAATATCCTGAGTACCGTTTGCTGGGGAGTTTTCTGCCCCTCTGTGATTTATTGTGATTATTTTAGGGGCAGCCACTCTGGTTGATTGGTTTAGCTGCCATTACCCTGAGGGAATGGGGGGGCATCTGCCTGCTGCTTCCCCTGGTCTGTCTGCTCACAGGATTGGTTCATAGGATGGCTTAGCTGGACCCTTGTGAGCTGGTCAGGATTAATGGTATTTGACCATAGATCATGAGAAATCACAGCAGTACCTTTGGGTGGGGGTGGATGGAACAAGCAGGAGGAGGGCAATAGAGAGGAAGGGAAAAGAGCAGAAGCGGGGAGGGAAGAAAAGAAGGGGGAGAACGGGGAGAGGAAAGTGCAATGAAGGAATTTTGTGAACCAATGCTGACATTTCTGTAGCTTCTCTCACTTGTAATCACCCTCTCCATTAATTGCCATTTGTCAGTGCAAATTAAGTCTTTCTCCTCCACTGTAACTCAATCCTAGGACAACCCGATTTTAAACAGAGATGCAGGGCTAGCTCCAGAACTCCAGTTTCCCTTAGCTACAGTATTGTTTGCCCTTTCCTCCCTGTGTTCCTCATCCCAGCCATCGTAGAGACTGTATGTGAACACCAGAACTGGCCCTGGGAGAAAGATGCTGATGACTCAGTATCTTCTGAGCTGCTTTGGATCCATCTGGCAAGCACCCAAGGCCCCCCTCTCCTGCATTCTGGGGCCCAACACTTTCCCCTACTTTCAAACACCCAGAGTTTATAACTGTCCTGCCATTTTACCCTCCAGATCCCAGGAGATTTGTCAGACTGCTAACGGGCAGGGCAATAAGGTGCCATTAGAGATGCATCTGCCTGGGACCAGAGAGCAGCTCTGTTAGAGAAGAGGGGCCAAGCTGGGGCCAGATCAAACGATAGAAAGGACATTGACACATTCGGCATGCTATCTACACATGTGAAAGAACTAAAGACCAGGCTACATTCAGAAAACCCTTTTCCTGCCCTCGAAGGAGGAGGCATTTGGTCAGATCACCAGACTCCAGATCCCCGGTACCTTAGCAAATCACAAGAAAACAAGTCTCTGAGTGACTGGACTCTGATTTTGTTTTCAAAATGGATTCTGGGGTGCCAATGTCAGCAATAGGAAAGGAAGAGACTGTGTAGCCTGGGTACAGGTCATGGGCTGTAGACCTCCCCCACTGGACCCCAGACCTGGGGATACAGCTCTCTCCTACCTCCCTAGGGAAAGAGCTACCAACACATCCTCCCATACATGGGCATACCTTGCTGTCTTCAGATGCCATTACTCAAATCTACTCAGTGATAGTGAGATGCCCTGAAAGGTATGGGATCCGGGAGTGAATACAGAACCTTTACACCTCTGGCTTTTTTGCCCTTCCTTCTCATGTCAGAGGAAGAAAGGACCCTCTCTGAGCTACCCCCACTGGTGTTCTGAAGCTCAGCCCCTCCTGCTGCTGCTGCCTCAGCCACCAAGGAACCTCTTACTTTACCCTCTAGTACCTTGAGCTTTTCCACTTTCACGACTCCTTCCCTCTGCCTGTGCAGATCTTTAACTTTCCCCATGAAGCATAATATTTCCTTCAGCCTTGGTCTTCAACACCTTGAAAGAGTCTCTACACATGCTCTCCTCACTTTCCCCCCATACACTCTTTCCTCTGTCCACAGTTAGATGGCTTCTGCCCTCTCTACACATGCACATACACACACATACTTGGCCCCTTTCAATGCAGTTACCAATGTCCTTTTGCAGGTCTAATCCAAGGGGACACATCTCTGTCCTAATTTGATTTGCATTCTCTGCAGAATGCCACATGGTGCATCTCTTTCTATTTATTGAAACTCTCTCCTTCCTTAATTCTGAGGACACTGTGCTATGCTAGCCTTCTTACCTCTCATTACTCCCTCTGGTTCCGCATTCTCCTCTAGCACCCTGAATGGATGCATCCCTCAAGGTCCTGTCCTTCATGCCCCATTCTTGTGTCGAGGGGCTCATCTACTCTAATAGCCCTTATACTCTGGGTCACTTGTGCTACCCAAAACAGTGTCCTGCATATAATAGATACTTAATTAATATTTACCTAATTGATTAACAGTTGTTAATTGCACAGTGCCTGGTACATAACAAATGTCCCATAAAGACTATTATTGGCATTTTACAGTTTGTAAACATTTCCTGTATATTTGCCTAACTTCATCCTTATAATAACCCTGTGAGGTTGATACTTTCTTATTCACATTTTTATGGATGACAGAAGAGGAATGGAGCTAACATTTGTTTTCTGTCAATTCTATGCCAAGTGCTTTATACACATTTTAATTTAATTTTCACAACAGCACTGTGAAGTAGGTGTCCTCTGCCACATTCTACAGATGGAAAAACTGAACCTCAGAGAGGAGTCCAAGATCACAAAGAGTATATGATTTATCTCCTCTGCTATTTCATTCTTCTGCAAATTTGATCATACCAAATTGAGTGAGCAATACAGGAAGGCACAGAAAAGGTATCACAGAGTGATATTATAATTGTTTACATATAAGTACTTTGGGGTGGGTTGCATTCCTATTAAATTTAATGTCAGGCATATAGAGAGCTGAAGAGTAAAACAAAACCCTTCTATTTCCAGACACTTTCCGCCTTGCCCCTGAATATTATAATAAGAGGAATCGGTTATTGAGTGCTTACCATGTGCCAGGCACTGTGCTTAATGTTTTACATGTGTACTTTCATTTATGCCTCACCACCACTCTAAGAGGTAAGGGCTGTTATTATACCACAATTTATACAGAAGGTTATTGTGCCTCATAGGAGTTAAGTGAATTGTTCAAAGACCTCCTGGTTAGTTTGTAAACTAATTGAAATTTGAAGTCAGGTTGGTCTGACTCCAAAGCTAATATTCTTTTAATGACACTAGGCTGTCTTTCAAGATAGGGAAACCAAGGCTCAGGGAGGTTGTGACGTCAAGTCTCCTGATGCTGTGTATTTTTTTTCCACTTTGCCCCAGTTGTCAGCATCTCTTTGCTGAAGGGACTGTTTTGTATTGTCAATAATCCTTATATATCTGTGGTCTGTCTCCTCAACCACATTGTCGGTTCTGCCAAACCTCTTTAGATTGCCCCACAGACGGTTCTCACTAAATACTTGTAAACTGATAAGCGTGGAATTCTCTTCACTTGGGAGAATTATTAATAAACTATCAGGCTTTAACAAAGCCCTTGTTATCTCCAAAGGAGTTGAGTCCTTCGTGCTTACGAGATGTATCAATTCCTCACCTTCCTGCAGCTTGAAGTCAGGAGCCCACACCGCCCGCCTCCGCACAGCATCCATTCTCTAGGGAGCTTCAATAGCGTCAGAATCATTTCACCAAAGACTAAATTATGTGTGTGACTCTGGGAGGGTGAGGTCTCTGTAAAGGAAGGGAAGAATGAAGGGATGCCGCATGCAGATGGGCCCTCGGATGTTTGTCACCATCTGAGATGATGTGTCAACCTCTCACAGCCACACTCTATAGAACCAGCTCTAAAGATTGATCGTTGATGTTATTATTGGCAGTATTAATAATACTTCTTACATTTGTACAGTGAGCTTCTACTTACGCAAAAGGTTTCCACACAATATTTTATCATGTTTAGTCTGTGCCAGCCTTCTGAAAAACATTTTAGGCTTCAATATCCCCCGGAAAAAAACAGTCCTCTGTCCAGTTTGTAGGAATGGGAGTCACCCCAGGGAAACAGAGACAGACAGCTGAGACCCTGAGAAGGAGAACCTGAGCTGGCTGGAATTAAAGGTCAGCAATGAGTCCCACTGAGCAATGAAACATGTTTGGAGCCTGAACACCAATTCCCAACCTCCTTTCTTCTCTTTGCCCATTCTCAGACCCACTGGGACCTCCCAGCCCAAGCAGAATTTTTATTTCCTCCCACAGCAGTAAGAATTTACCCTTCCTTGTCCCTTCCCCCACCATTGGCCTCAGGGACACTTTTGTGGAAGGAAGCTCATCAATTATCTCTTCCCCTCCTCCGGACCAATTTTCTCATGCATTTGTATGAGTTCGCTTAACACCCTGCAAAGAGACAGGCAGTAGTAATAATCACAGCTAACATTCATGCAGCTTTTACTATAAGCCCGGCACTATAATAAGCACTCTGCATGTATAATTTCTCTTCATCCGTGCAATATTACTATGAACAAGGTTTATTAGGATCCTCATTTGAAGTTGAGGCTCTGAGTGAGTAAGCAATCTGCCCAAGGCCCCACAGCTGACTAACGCAGAGACAGGATTCAAATCCAGGTCTGGCTACAAGCCCCTCCAGTATACTGTCTCCTAATACTGGCTTCCATTTCCCAGATACAAACAGTGAGATGCAGAGATTGGAAGGTCATGTGGAATTCAGAGGAAAGAGTCCCAGAAAGTCAGAAAATAGTTTTCCTCCCATTTCTGCCGATAACAGGCTAGATTACTCTGGTGATCTCTGGGTGACTCACTTAAACTTCCCTTTCTCTGAATCTGTAAGCAGGATCCACAATGTGTGAGAGTCAGATGAACCAAGAAAGGTTAATCTCCTCCAAATCTATAGAGTTTTAAAGCACCTTGCAAATGCAAAGTGTTCTTATCATAATCCTTAACATTATTATTCCAGCCGATTCATCTACCAATGAACCTGGGATAGAGTCCTAGCGTTGCCCCTGGATTCTAGTGCCATTTAAGTGCCAAGACAAATGGTCTCAGGGAGTCAGGGGTGATCCATTATCTGGATATGGATTATTTCTCAGGAGTAAATCGTTAGCCCTGTCGGGTGGCTGATGAATTCTCCCACTGCACCTGGGGGCTCATTTCTCTGCATGAAACGTGCAGGGAATGCAAGCAGACAGCAGCTGGAGTCACAGTGTGACTCTGCAGACAGGGTCCTTGGGGCAGGGAATAAGGATGTGCTGCTTAGTTTCCAGGGAGCAGCAATTGACCCCACCCAACTTTGAGTGAGAAGACAGATAATGAACCCCATTTGTGCACAGCCCAATCCAGAGCAGAAAGGGGTAGCTCCTGCTCCCTCTTTATGCTTGAAGCATCTTGGCAGAGAACAAAGCAAAAAAGAAGCTGACAGATTCATGAACAGACAGCTACTGACAGAGAGATGAGAAGAACGGGCAATAGAAAGAAAGAAATGGAGAAAAAAGGATAAAAAGAGGGAGAGGAAAAGGAGAGAAAAATGAATAAAATAAAACATCACAGAGAAGAGACACGTGGAATAAAACGAAAAGATTAAAAGGAGAAATCCAGGGGCGGCGCCTGTGGCTCAAGGAGTAGGGCGCCGGTCCCATATGCCGGAGGTGGCGGGTTCAAACCTAGCCCCGGCCAAAACAAAAAAAAAAAAAAATTAAAAAAAAAGGAGAAATCCAGAAAGAAGACCTATGAGGAAAAGGAGAAAGAAAGACAAAGAAAAATAGACTCAGAAAGAATCGCCCCCAAAGGTAAAAAACATAAGGAAGGAAAAAGAAAAAAATGAAAATATATGGGAAAAGACAGATCGAGAGAGAGAGAAAACAAATAGAAACAGGAAGAGAAAGTGGGAGAAATAAATAAAACAGAAAAATCAGAAAAGAATACGGAGAAATTAAAAAATAAAACAAGCAGAGGTATAGAGACACAGTGAAAGGGGGGATGTAAGAGGGAGGATAACTGGAAATAAATAGATGAAGAATGTGGTGCACCTCCTGAGTGAAGCACACAAGTACAACTTGGATGTCTCTTTACAAATGCACACAATGTAACCTAATAGCGTGTACCCTCACATTAATCTGAAATTATGAAAATATAAACAGATGAGGAAAGTTGAGAAACATGGAAGAGACTGAGGTCTGTAGGGGGACCGGAAATAATTTCCCCCTCCCTCCCACTTTCTCATGGAGTAAAGTACTGAAGGTCAAATAGAAAGGTAGAAACAATCACAGGAAATAAAGGCTGCAGATAATGCTCTGAGCACATAGAAGGACACGTGCACACACACACACAGGTGCACACACGTGCATGCACACACACGCACAAAATCAGCCAGACCCAGAAACACATTCTGAGGCAAACAGGAACACCCAGATACACAGGTGCTGAAAGCCTGGAGACATAGGCAGAGACAGACCCATAGCAGACAGGTATCAACAGAGCCAACTTGCACACAAGGATGGGCATGAGCAGAAACCAGCAAGGAACTAGGTTCACTGCTGCTGAGGATGACACAGAGGCACCGCAAAAAATGGACATATGGAGAGACAGGTACAGAAGCAGAGACCAGCCAGGGTGGGAAGAAGAGGTTTGGCCTAGCTCTGTTCCTCCTCTCTTCTCTTTGCCTTCATGAAGTACCCTAATAAAGGACATTTTCCTTCCTGGGTCTCCTGCCCTAAGGACTTCCCTCTGGGCTTTGTGACAACTGGTAGCGCAGAGTTTTAGATTTACATAAACTCAATCCTGCTAACTAGTCTGTTAGTTACTATGTCACCCTCCCAGAGAGCAGTTGTCCCTTACCAATTTAAATGACCATATCCAAAAGGCCCCTTCAGGCATGAGTGTAAATGGTGGAATATCAGGTCCTGTGGCTAAGACAGAGTTAAAGTCTGTCTTAATTCTTATTCCAAGACTAGGACTCTTTTTCCCCTAGTGTACCATCATCCTTCTTAATTTCTGAAGAGAAAGGAGCTTTCTCTTACTCCTCTGCTCAGTGAGAGAACTTTTATAAAATTTCTCTGGCTACAAAGTGTTTCTTGCAAAAGAAAAGTTTGAAAACCTCAGGGTTACACAGGGCCAGATGAGTTCTAAGGGTCTTTCCAGCTCTGACATTCTGGGATTTTATGACTAAGAGCTAATTTGTTCAAATCTAAACCCACAATAATTGGACAGAACTTGATTGAATTTTCTGAGCAAACATGGCGTCACTGTCTGCCCCAATAAATATTTAGCCATGACCCCAGTTTATTGATTTTGTGAAATATCAATATTTCTTGGCATAGTTTCCAACACCAGCTGGTAGACCCATGATGATGTGAAATATGCAGGCTCAAGATGCCCTTCCAGGAAAGCCACAGAATGGTTATTGGTGCGTCCATCTGTGTTGGCCTGACACACAAACTGCACCACTCCCTATGGCTAATGCAGGGTACATGGAGGGGTGAAACAACTGCCTTTGAAAGGTCCATACTGCTTGGGTGGACAGATCAGGTAGGCCTAAAAGTTCAGGGATGCTATAGCCAGCTGATCACAAAAAGAACCTCAGTGAACAAGGATTTCCTTGTGCAACATCACTTTGATGATAATAAATATCCCTGAGAGCATCTGCTTCACTTAATATTCATTCATTCATTAATTCTACAGAGAGTGCTTTCTCTGTGCCAAGCTCTGTGCTAGAACTAGGGAAATAGACATGAGCAAGATACAGTCAAATACCTCTGAATTATCTCATCTTGGAATTAAAATTGTGATACAGTTGGGGGCAATAAATAAGCCAAATCCAAGAAATATTGATGCCTCTCAGCATCAACAAACTTAGGCTATGGATAAATATTTATGAGATGAAATAATTTGGTAGGAATATTACTATATATGCACACTTTTCATTATTCCCACAGGCAAAACTGATGAATCAGAGACCTTTTTTTGTATGCAATATTCAAGGTGCACAGAAGTCTTATAATTAGTTCAGGTAAAATAACTTGATTGGTTCCTAAGTACAACTCTAAAAAATGCAAGTTAACTTAATACTTTTTGTTTATCTTTTAGTTACACATTCTCAGTGACAGGGTTTCAATTGTTGGTGATGGTTTGAGAGCATTGTGTTTTGGAGAGAATTAAGGCATTACTGGAAGAGAAGGGAAGATTAATTCCTCTCTTTGATGCTGTTGTGACACTAATCCTGTCATCCCCCAGCAGAGATACATTTGTGTACGTTTTTTGTGAGTTTGTTCTCTTGATCATTCATTCTTTTTCCTAATTAAATCATAACTGTATACATTAATGCATTTATGGGGTGCAATGTGCTGATTTGTTATACAATGTGGAAAACTTACATCTAACTGGTTAATATAACCATCACCTCACTTATTTATTTGTTGTGGTAACACATTTATATTCTAAACAGTTTTGAAATATACCATTACATTGCGCGCGTTAGGTGAGGTCCCATCAAATACCCTCCCTCCTTCTGGCCTTTCCCCTCTCTCTCCTTTTCTCTCCTTCTTTGTGGACTATAGTTGTGTTTTATCATTCGTATGACTGTGTAGGTGATTATATATTGGTTTCATAGTAGTATTGAGTACATTGGATACTTTTTCTTCCATTCTTGAGATACTTTACTGAAAAGAATATGTTACAGCTCCATCCAGATAAACATAAAAGAGGTAAAGTCTCCATCTTTAATGGCTGCATAGTATTCCACACTATACATACACCCCAATTTGTTAATCCATTCATGGGTCAATGGGCACTTGGCTGCTTCCATGACTTGGCAATTATGAATTGGGCTGCAATAAAAATTCTGGTGCAAATGTCTTTGTTGTAAAATGATTTTTGATCATCTGGGTATACACCTAGTAGAGGAATTACAGGATGGAATAGCAGGTCTACTTTTAGTTCCTTGAGTATTCTCCGAACTTCTTAGTTTGCATTCCCACCAGCAGTGTAGAAGTGTTGCCTTCTCTCCACATCCATGCCAACATCTGTAGTTTGGGGATTATGTGATGTGAGCTAATCTTACTGGAGTTAGATGATATCTCAAAGTGGTTCTGATTTGCATTTCTCTGATGATCATTCATTCTTATGCTTATTTAGTCTTTCATACATTCACCAACCAGAGGCTAAGCACCTTCTCTGATGAATGCACTGAACCAAGTATGGGACGACTGGAAGGACTGAGACATAGTCCCTGTCCTTGAAGGGCTTATGCTCCATAAATGGAAACAACAAATAACTTGAGGACTTTATGATGAGTGTTGTAAGAGAGGTGTGGACAAAGGGAAGTTGGAAAGAACCGAGACCAAGAAATAAGAGGGTAGGTAGAAAAGCATTAAAAGAGGAGGTGATATTTGATGGGGTGTGGCAGGGAGGTCTGAAGATTGACACTGTTCATCATTGTGGGGCTACATAGAGCCATCCCCATTCCCCCAGCTATTTTTCTTTTAATTAGTAGAATTTATTCATAAGAACCACAAAGCCACACAACAAGCAGATCAGTCTGTGGCCAGGATTAGCCTAGTAGCCTGCATCAGTTTAACTGCTTTAATTTAGGGTGAAATATAGCCACTATTTGCAAAAACACAGTGGGGATGGGGGTTGGTCAGAGTCTGGTTTCTATCCCCTAAATCCAGGTTCTTGAAACCAGACTTTCCTTGCCCACCCAGCACCCCTATCTAGCAGAATTCTTCTTTCATGGGGGCTAAGGGGTTTGAGTGGTACTGGGTACTATGGTGGCTTTCAAATTATTCACTTCCAAAGGAGCTTTAATGACTTCTAAGATAATTGGTTGTAGAAATAAGTTCTCCTAAAAACCCAGCAATAGAATGTTGGTGATGCCACAGGATGATTCAGAGCATTTGGCCTTAATTACTTTGATTGTCCGCCAGGATTTAATATATGAATATTACATTGCGATCTTCAATTTAATTTCTTGTGTAAATGGATTGTGGCAGAATCCTGTAGTCCTGGAACTGGCACATAATTCAGCGTGGGAGTCACTATCTTAACTCATCTCATTACTCAAGCCATTTGTTGTCCTTCAGGCTTTGACAGCCGGGAGATGGGAAAGTAGCAGAGGTGATGTGATCTCTCAACCTGGGTCCAGACAGACATGAGCCATAGTCTCTACCGATTACGTTGTTACACAGACACAGACAGAACTTATTTTCAGAAGAAAAAACAATGTTCCAGTCAATGTGCCGCTGTGTGCCCTGGTCTTTCTTAGCATAATGAGGTGAAAAAAGCTGGCATGTGCATGCAAGAGATCTGAGTTCTAGTCTTAGCTTGGCCACTAACTTACAGTATGGCTTTGGGCAAGTCACTTGATTTCTCTGAGCTTCCAATTCCTCACCATTAAAAAGTGCTTTCCAGAGTGAAGGCTTTCTGACCTATAAATACCACATGGCAAATTGGACAGTCTTGGTTGGCACCATGGCTGAAACTAGGTTGTTTCTATCTATCCTGTGACTAATAAACAGAACAGCTCCTGCACCCCAAGAATGGGCAATGTTTGAAAGAAGGGAGGGAACGGGAAGGGAAGGTGTAGGGAACACCCCTGCCACTTTAGCTAGGTACCCCTCAGGGCCCAGGTGAGCTTGTTAAGACCTTCACAAAATGGGGGTCATTTGGGTCTAGGAAGACTCCAAAAGTATTAAATGGGATGCTACAGTGCTTGAGAAGTTATTTGTACTATATATAACAAAGAACTTGCATCTAGAATGTATGGAGAACTCCTATAAATGAATATGAAAAGGACAATCTAACATGGAAAAAATGTACTGTACAAAAGAGTATATCCAAAAAGCCAATGACATATAAAAAGATGTTCAACCCTCATTAGTCACCAGAGAACTGCAAATTAAACGACAATGAGATACCACTGCACACCCACTAGAATTATTAAAATTTAAAAATCTGACAATACTTAGTGTTGATAATGATTTGACATAATGAGAGAATGAAAGTTGGTACACACTTTGGAAAACTGGCAGCATCTAGTCAAGTGGAACATGTACAGACTCCATGACTCAGTAATTCCACTACCAACATAAATGCACATACATGTATACCAAAAGCCAAACAAAAATAACCATAGTAATTTAGTCATAATAGCCCGAGACTGGAAATAGTCTAGTGCCCATCTAAGGTAGAATGGATAAAGTGACTCTAGCATGTTTACAAAAGGGAATATTATACAGCAATGAGAAGAAACAATGTAAGCTTCATGCAATAACATGGATAAGTCTTACAAAAATAATGTTAAATGAAAAAAGCCAAAAATAGAGGAGCACATACTGAAAGTCAATAACCAACAAAACTATACTGTTTAGCAATGCATGCTAAGGTGCACAGTGTGAATAAAAGTAAGGAAGTGATTTATGAAGAAATCAGAATAATTGTTAGCTCTTAGGAGGGAAAAGGGAGTGATGATTAGAGAAAGGGCACAAATTGGTCATTGGGGTACTGATAATATTTTATTTTTTAACTGGGTAACAGTTAACACAGGTGTTTCATTGAATAAGCTTTACATTTATAATTTATGCACTTTTCTTTATATGTGGCATATTTCGCAATTTTAAAAATAGCTTTAAAAATACAGAGATAGGAAGTAGCCAAAGACAATTTTTTTGTCTCAGACTAATGTGAACCAAATTTCTATCCATCCTCTCCAGACCCTGCTCCCAGGTAACAGGATTCTAGACTTTAGCCAAAGAGAGGACAGAGATCCTGTCTCACTCCTCTCTGTAACTGTCTGCAACAATTCTCCATCTTTAAAGCCAACCTGACCCAAACTTGTATCTAACAGCTGTCAGCCAATTGACTGGAGTCAAAGACACCATGTCCCTGCTGCAATCTAGGCCCCTTCCCATTTACCCCAATCCTAAACTAACCTTGCTCCATTTGAGTTCTCTTTCTCCTCTTCTCTTTGCAGGATTGCCCTTTGGAAAATGGCTGAGTGACTCAATTGGGTTTCCTTGGCTAGAACTTCAGCAAGCCCTCCCTCTCTAAAGACTTGGATGCCTATTCACTTCACTATGAAATTTCCTCTGCTCCTGGAAAACTCAGGTAGGGTATCCAGTGCTATCCTTGCACCCAGATCTTACAGGACTAAAGTCCAAAATCTTTGGGGCTAGAAGATATGTTTCAGAATTGAGGAAATTTTATCAAGGTGCATTTGCTTATGTCACATAATACCTCTACTAGGTTTTAGCTTAACTCTAATGATTGCATTAATATTTTTGTCATGAAATATGGCACTTTTTATCATGCTAAGTGGGATTTTAAAAAAGACTACCAAGATCTTAATACATAAGTTAAAATGAGTGTTAGCCTCAAACTTATGTGAAAGGTTTTGGTTTTCAGAGCTTCATGAATTGGGAAGTGTGAATAAGAATTAATGATCTGTAGCAGGAACCCAGTGCTTGTTTGGTGAATGGTTGGAACCATGGAAACATGGATGGATACAACCAATTACTTGTGTTTATACTCCAAAATTAAGTGGCAAATGTACACTTAACAAGAGTCTTCATAGCTTTAACCAAGAGTGCCCAATAGTGGGCACATTATATTCCACTGCTAGCAAGAGAGACACTATTACAAAATTTCATCACCTAGGTCTGTTACCACATCATACATGGTTTGCCCTGGGTCAGGTGGACATACCCAGGCCAATCAGCGGCCGCTTCTGTGTTTGAAACAACCTGCCTTTTTCCTGGCTCTGGATAAGGTAGCCCTAACTAGAGAAAGGAAAGTTATGGGCCTCACAGGTACTTAGGGCTAGTTTGTTGGGTCCAGTGTGAAAGAAATGGACAGACTGCACTTATCACTTTCAAATGGCTCTCCTTAATATTTATCTTAGCCAGGCTTTGCAAAGGTATTGAATGGAAGTACATTCAAGATCACCATTCCCAGTAAGGACTCAGAGTACAGTGAGTTTATGTTGCTAGTTAAGGGTAGAGCTGGTTGTTTTTCACTTCCCACCACCTGAGGGTGGAGATATTATATCTTATTGTGCTGGGATGCTCCAGAGGCAGAACAGCAAGTTCCAGGAGAAGCTGGTAAGGGACTAGAGCATGAGTCAAAGGCAAACCTGCTGGCTTCCCCATCCAAGAGACGTCAAGGAATCATGGGGCAACTCAGCAGGAGAAACCACACAGTCACTTCCAGGATCAATTCCTATAGGGGAAACCCAGTGGGGAAGGTGGATTTGAAGAGAGGTTTGAGAACTCAACTTTCATGGTCCAGAACACTGGTCTGTTTGCTGCTACTGGGTGAACACTGTGAGGTACCAACTCTTCATCTCCCACAGCAGGCCACAGGCTTCTCAATCTTAAAGCAATAAATAGCATAGGATTTACACAAATTCTACAATCTCTTCCTGCTCTACCTTTCAGAACCTATGAAATCTGATACCTTTTTCAATAATGCTCATTGTTTCTCATAAGGGTAATGCATGCTCTGTGTGGAAAATTTGGAAAGTCAGCTAAATAAATGATAGTCTAAGCTCACTTATCATCCCACCTCTTACACATTTGAGTGTATTTCCTTTTTTCTCACTTGTGATTGAGAAAATGATTATAAAAATTTCTATATCTTTATAAAACTGTGATTATAGAATCTCATATTTCCAGTTAGACACTTAAGTATATCATGAGCATTTTCCATGTCATTATAAATTCTGCTTCTATTTTAATTTGATCACCCACCAGATATTGTGGGGTGCACTTAACAAGTATAAAATGTGTACCCTGCCCTTATGGAACTTACAATCTGGTTGAGAAACTAAGACCAATATACATGAAACCAATAGTGAAAAGTACAAAATGGAATACAAGTGAATATCATTTGGTGGGATAGGCTAGAAAAACAGTAAGAACCCAAACGAGGGAAAGAGTGATGTAGGCAGCACTAGATGAAGGAAGGCTACCAAGGAAGGCAGGACTTAAATTGGCCTTTAAAGGATAAGAAAGGGAGAATGAGGAAAGCAGAAGTCTCAAGGATACAGAAGCAATGGAGAAGAGCTGAAAGGAGCAATCAAAATCCCTTTATCCTTATTTTGTTGCTGATGATACAGAGCTACTCATGGCCAGGATTTCCAGACTCTTTGGGGGTTCCTTTTATATATGAATAAATAAACCCAAGTCTCTAACCTAAAAGGGATTTGGAGGATAAATGCATGACAAATGAAGCACTTATAGTAATGTGGTAGTAGCTTAGACTCAGACCGTTTTCCATTTAGTAATTGACTTGTTTCTTTGCTGCATCTCGAACAATGATGGCTCATGCGTCATGGTACTAGTGTCAAGAGGCCCCAGTTGGACAACTTCTTAGGAAGATAGCTGGTTACATGACTCCAGAACCCTGTGACTGTCAGTCCACTATTGTGGGTTGGTAACCACCAGAAGAAAGTAAACAATGAGAGAAAGCCTATGGTGCAAGTCTTTTTTCTTTATCCACTGAAGACACAGCTAAAAACTTGTTGGGAAAGTTAATTAAGCCACATTTGTGGTCAAATGATCTCCCCAGTGGGACTAGGAGTTTCCCAGGGGCAGAAAACCTGTGGTTTGAGGAACAATAGAAAGGTACATGAAATACAACTGTTCAAGATTCATTTGTGATACATCAGAAATGCCTTGCTTATGGTCAGGAGACTTGCCATTAACTAGCTGTATGCTTTTGACAAATTCCATTACCTCTTGGAGTTCACCTCACTTTTCTTTCTCATCTGTAAAATGGGAACTTTCAAAGTTCCCTTTGGCACCAAAATTCTATGAACCTACGATTTCTTTGGACCACCACATCCTTTCAGATTTCAGGAATCCCCTACAACAATGCAAATAACCCTGAGAAAAGGCTACATCTTACCCTGTGTTGCCAGTCTCCACCATACCTGGGAATCGAAGTCCTTTGGGGAATGGGACCAGGAGAGCGAGCAGGCCCAGCCCGAGGGGAGAGGCACAGAAAGGAGAAGTGGGTGGGCCCTCAAGATGTCACCAGTTATGCAGAGGGAGGAATGTAATACCTCCTCCTCTATCTGCCTGTCCCCTGAGTGCCCAGCAGCAGGCTGTGGCTGACTGCATGCCTACGTAGATGCCTGCTCACCACAGGGTGCCCTGGCTGCCAGCCTGCTATTCCAGGCCAATAGGAGGACCCTTAGGTGAAGTACCCTGGGGCCAATCATAGGTGGAAATGTCTCTTTAATGGCCTGAGAGACTGTATCTTTGGCTCCTTTTCATTGGTTCAGGCCAACTGAAGGTTTTTTGGACTCTCAGCCAATACTGAGCCATCAGCCAACAGGAGTAGGCTTGGCTGCTGGATTTTGTTTTCTTCTGTCAGCCCCAGAAGAAAACAAAATCCAGCAGCCAAGCCTACTCCTGTTGGCCTCAAGGGTTTCCCTGTGTCTCCATTGTCATCCCTAATTGACAAGTTTTGACAGAAGACATGAGCAGTGGAACCTAATCAAGGCAGCCCCCAAAGAGGTAGGCATGCTAGGGTTAGGACCCCATGCCTGGTCCCAGCCCCTACAGGTGAGTGCAGGTGAATGAGCAAAGGGAGAGAACAAGCAGGTAGAAATGGTGGGAATGGGGACTTTGAGATTGAAGCTAAGGGCAGATCCTAACAGGTCAAACTCTTATTACTTCCTTTCCATAAGCCATAAGCATCTAAGTGGCTTATCCAAAACCCTGTGGTACCCTCTCTGCTCTTGCCTTATATTCCCAACTTCAGCCAAGGAAAAGTCCTTCCCAAGAGAGTGAGAGAAGCTTGTTGGGAAAAGTGTGCTAGATCCCAATTGGGAACTGCATTTCCTGTCTTAGGATGCCCATGATACCCAAAGATAGCATCTGGACTCCAAAGACACATGGATTCAATAATCTTTTTTGCTAACATCTCCGACTATAGCAAAAACAGCTCCTCCTGTGCTTCATGGAAAGCTAGGATTATGGATTCAACCTTGGATACACTGGACAGCCTTCTCTTTTGTCTCTGAACACTGATACAATTAGTCCCAACCAAGGCAAAGCCCCTAATCTGAGCAGCCATTTAATCAGCATGTACAAAGAAGGCAGGAAGAGAGAGTGAGTGTGGAGGGTTCATTGAAAAGCCCTTCCCTATTTCTGTGGACATTCAGTCTTCCATCAAACAACTACTGAGTGCCTTTTATGAGGAAGGGACTCTGCTAGCTGCTAAGGGGGGAAAGTGGAATAAAATGTATGAAGTTTTGGTGAATACCACAGAACAGAGCCAAGGGGAGGAGTGTGGTTTGAGAACTGGCGACAGGCTACCTTGATTCCTCTAATGAATGACCTGCTGTTATAATTGGCTTTGGAATGCTCCATAACTGGCCTTTGAAAAAATTGGTCACAAATTTCCTCAGTGCCTTCAAGGTGTTCCCCTATTAAAACTTTACTTCAGAATAGAATTTGCTACAAAATTGCTGTAAGACCTTGGGTAAGTCAGTTCTCAGTTCCCTTCTCCTTACAATAAAAACTCTGGACTCCAGCCTGTGAAGTTCTTTCCAAATCTAACAGACCATCTAGGAGTCTATAGTTACGGTCATTTACTCCTTAGTATAAGTTTAAGTAACTACCTTCATTCTTTTTGGATTTAGAAACATGTTAAGCTTTGTCTGCAGTTGCAGAATGAAAGACTTTGTCAATTAAAGAAATTGAAAGAATCTCCCTACGAAAGGGAGAAGTATTTGTGGAAGGGAAATGAGGAGGAAAGGAATTATAATAAACCTTCCAAGCATCCTGACATCCTCCTAGCTAGGCTACGGAGTCCTGCATTCTGCTGAGGCTAATCCCAACAAATTACTTAGTTCCTGATAAAAAGAATTGTGAAAAATTAAGCCCCTTTGGTGGTTTACAATGCTCTAATACCCAGGAACTGTTGCAAAAAATTGAGTGTGAAAAGTTTTGAGCACATATTAACAAGATACAGGGATTGCAACAGCATCTTTGCCCATTACTTTTTCCTCCTGCCCATTCTGGGCTTCATTTGGAGCCTGTATCTCAATCCTACTGAAATTTTTGAATGACACAAGGTCAGGAAAAGGTACAATAATTCAGAAATGTACATCATTCCTTAAATACACTTAATTGTAAAAGACACCTAATCAATCCAGTCCCCTATCTGAATGTGGCAGCTGAGAGAGGCAAAGCGAAGCTTTTGCATTTCACTCCAGACCAAAATAACAAGCAAAGGGGGGAGG
Organism: Nycticebus coucang; assembly: GCF_027406575.1. Lineage (NCBI taxonomy): Eukaryota > Metazoa > Chordata > Mammalia > Primates > Lorisidae > Nycticebus > Nycticebus coucang. The sequence continues at coordinate 158,396,854 of NC_069804.1, read as the reverse complement.
GGAGAGGTGAGGATCAAAGAATTCAATCAGTGGTATATATTAATGTTTCTTATATGATAATGCTGATTTGCAGCTCTCCAGGTGCCAAATGGCATCTGGGAAACATTACTCCATCCCCCAATTGACGTAATAATTAGATTGCATAAATGGCTCCTCTGCGCTCACTGCCAGCCCAAGAGACAAATGTTATTGGTGAGCCAATCAATCTTTCTCCCTGTTAAAGTTTCCACCTGCATCAGCAATTATGCTATGGAGGTCGAAATCCACCCAAATGATTGAGAACTGGCAAAGATGAATTTCAGGAGTGGATTACAGTGTACTATTTCCCAGCAGGGTGTATATGCTCAGAACCAGAGCAGGTGCATGAACAGATTTGCAACTAGACATATTCCCCTGAGCTAGAAGAAGAAAACACAGGCATCTTCTGCAGGACTTTGATCTTTTCCTATTCCAGTCATCTTCATACTTAAACCAAAAGACTGAGGAGGTCATGGCAAGGGAAGGCATTGAACATATGGTATTAGTCTTTGTGATAAGCTGAACAATGTCCCCCCAGGATATCCACATTCTAATTCCCAAAGCCTGTGAATATTACCTTCTATGACACTTCACAGGTGTGATAAGAGGTTATCTTGGGAATTGAAGTCCTTTGGGGAATAGGACCAGGAGAGTGAGCAGGCACAGCCTGAGGGGAGCCCTAATGTGATGAGTGTCCTTATAAATGAGTCAGAGGGAGATAACAGAAGAATAGAAGAAGCCCCTGTGACCATGGAGGCAGAGATTAGAGTGATGCAGTCATGAGCCAAGGAATGCCAGCAGCCCAGCAGCACCAGAAGCTGGAAAAGGCAAAGGACATACTCTACCCTCGATCCTCTGGAGGGAGCTCACACCTGACAGCACCTTGATTTCAGCCCAGTGAAACTGATACTGGACTTCTGGCCTCCAGATTGTGAGATAATAAATTTATATTATGTTAAGCCACAAAGTTTGAGGGCATTTGTTAGAATAGCCCTAGGAAACTAATATAGTCCTCCGTTACTAAGCATGAGTCATAGCTAGAATAATAAACAGGCTTTCTGTTGTGATGTAAATAGCATCAAAATCCTCCTCTAGCCAAAATACAGGGTGGCCATAAAGTTCGTGTGCAATTTAATGCACATGAACTTTATGGCCACCCTGTATACCCTATATCTGTCATGATGCAGTGTCAAGCATGAAGAATCCAAAATTTATGTATGTATGTTAGCATTTCCACTTTCTTGGTAATTCTGTCTTGCTGCTACATTGTAAGCAGTTCATATAAGCCCTTGTCTTCCATTAGTCCTTTTGCATGAATTTATAGATCCAATTACCACCAGCCACCAGCCAGGCCTTGGAGGGACAGGGAGGGACACTGAGCAGGTAGGGGAGTACAGTAAATATGTCTAAATTGAAACCACAATTGGGCTCAAATCAAATCTCTTTTAGTAATAACACTAAGTAGGGCCTTTAGGAAAACAAGTCATGGCAGAACTAACTTAATTTACTCTCCTGATAAGGTTACAAGGCTTGTAGATCAGGAGAATGTTGTAGACAGGATGCATCTGGATTTTAACAAGGCTTTTGACTTAGACTCCCATGAGCCCATTGTAGATCAAGTGAAGAAATACAGACTGCAGGTGAGACACCAGTGCTAGCAGGCAGCTGCTAATTTGTGGATCAGGGATTCTAGTGACAGGTCACAGGTCTCTGCATCAATCCCAGTCAAATCACCATTCCTATCCAATGGCTCACATGAAAATCATGACAGACAGCATGCTCTCTGAGAGTGAGGACACTGGGAAACCAGAGAGTTCACCTAACAGCTTGGGCAGGAGAGTCAGGATATGTACCAATTTCAGTAGGCTGACCTCGGTGAAATTCATTGTCTGGTGTTAGGAATCCAAAATTCGCATATACAAAGATAGGTCTATATACAGAGCAGCCTTCAGGGTACAGAAGGCAGAGGAGGTCTCAGGAAGACAGATGGATGAGTCAGAGGAATGGTGAGGCTGGTTAAAAAAATGTAGCCAGGTTAAAGTTTGCATTGTAGTTGTGTTCTCCACGCTACCAATGATACCAAATGATTCTCAGTGAAGTATCTCCTTCCCTCTTCACCTCCCCTCTTTCCCTGAGACAATTACTATCAATTTGCTATCTTTCCAGAAAACACTCTTACATATATTACTTTATATAAGTAAAAAAAGTACTAGGTGGTATTTATACAGGTTCAAAAAAAAAAAAATGTAGCCAGAATGTGCCTCTCTAAGAACAGAAGTGAACCACCTTCCTACTTGATTATTCCTCGTTGTCCGGGCTTTGCTGGGGTTCTGTTCTGGGCAAGATCTATGTTCTCTCCCAGGTGTATCTTTTTTCTAAAAAAAAAAAAGAGAAGAAAGAAAAGAAAGAAAGAAAAAGAAAAAAAAAACAAAGGAAAGAGGGAAATGCTCAAAGGATATGAAGTTTCAGTTAGACAGGATGAATAAGTTCTAAAGATCTATTGTACAGTATAATGATTATAGTTATAATAATGTATATCTTGAAAACTACCAAGAAAGAGCTTCAAATGTTCTCACCACACACGTAAACATGCACATGGGGGCACACACAGACACACACACAAAAAATAAACATGCAAGGTGATGGATATGTTAAATAGTTTTATTTAATCATTTCACAATGTATCTATGTATCAAAACATCACATTGCACACTGCTAATATATACAATTTTATTTTGTCAATTATACCTTAATAAAGCTGAAGAGAAAAAAATATTATCAAAGTATATAAAGTAAAAATTGGCACTCTTACTCCCTTCTAGCCCCTAACCCAAATAAATCACAATTGAAAGAGTAGTGACTATCCTTCTACACTTGGTTTGCTATGAAATTATTTATTATATACAACTTATTAACACAAATGAAAGTATGCTGTTCATATTGTCCCTGGCCTTGCTTTTTATACAGCAATAAATATATCATGGGCATTTTTCCATGTCAGGGATCATAAGAGCTAATAATTATCAAATGTTTTCCATGTGCCACTCACAATTCTAAAAGTATTTCATGTTTTCATTCATTTAAACTCACAATAACCCCTGTGAGATATGTACTACTATTATTATCCCCATAGTAGGGAAAAGAAAATAGGTTCAGAGAACTTCCCTCAGATTATACACTTATAAAATTTGTAAGTTGGATTTGAGTTCAGATCTCTCTGGTTCCAGAGCCTATTTTCTTGACGTCTACACCAAGCTGCTCGATAGTGCTTTGAGGACTACCTTATTTTAAAAAATAAAGCATAGAAATTTATTATATCTGTATCAGAATTCATTTAATTAATTCTATATTGATAGACCTACGATTGTTTTCTTATTGAAACACTTCTCAAAACTTGTAACATGGTAATGTGCATTCTGAATCTCCTAAGAGAATGATATAATAGGCAATCTCTTCAAAACTTCTTTAACCATGACATCATTTTTTTTTTCTCATGGAGTAGTAGAGAGACTGGAGCTTTGGGGCTTGAATTTGGGTGTGCAAGTGTATAGTCTAGAATGCTTTTCAAATGCAGATCCCAGGCCTCTACTAAAATGTTTCTGGTGCAAGTGGTTTAGAGATCACACCTGGAGAAATTCTGCAGTGTGCTATGGGATTCAACTCTGATGTGCAAAGTGAATATGAGTGCCTACAGAACCACAGTTTTAGATAGACCAAAGGCATGAATAGCTCGGGAGAGAGAAATACTCTTCCTCCTTCTCTCCTCAGGCCACCTAATCATCAGAACCTTATTCACTCCTATTCCAGAAACCCACCACTCAGTGAACCAAACTCTAGGGTTCCAAGTGGTCTAAATTCCCAGGAGACCAAGGCATCAGTGGCCATCAGAAAATTTCACCTCCCTCAATGCAGAACTGTGTCACCACTGGAAGTGTAAGATAACAATAGGGGAAAATTTCTAGGGTGCTCTTTCCATGTAAATCCAAACACTTAATACTGGGACCTCTCCCTTTAAGCTCCTATCATCTATAGAAACATTAGGAATAGTCAGTTTCTAATGCAAACATCTGCAGACCAAGAATTAACCAAACAAAGACAAAAACAAATATAGGAGAGTAAGTGGTTTTGATGTTTTTTATTTTTTCTCAAATGGTGAGCTTGGAAAAGTACAAGATGACCTGTTCGTGCTCAAGTTATATTTAATATCATCAAATCCCATTTGCCCTTGCAGGTTATTGCTTAAGGGTTACCTGAGGTTGAATTGGAGACAGGAGAGGGAGGATTGAGAAGGAAATCATGGGAGCAGGAAGACAGAGCTAGACTTCTCAAATGTGTGCTTAACAGGGAGGCTCCTGGAACCCTCAACTCCAGGTGTGTGGACACAGGCTTACAGAGGAGGAATCAGAGTAGTCTATCGTTGTTCAACTCCAAGCCCTGCACTTAAGACCCTCTCCACAAATCACATGCTGAGATTTCAAAATGCCCTTACCTTTACAATTTCAAAAGATTCTCACTTCAGCTGCAAAAGACCAATGAGACATTGCTATGGACCCTATTTGATACATGGGGCTTTAAAGGCTATTGGGTTTGGAAGAGGCCAATTTTCACCTATTGTTATCTTATACTTTCAGTGGTGACACAGTTCTGCATTAAAGGAGATGAAGAGGCCCTGCCTGGTATATTACACAGATCCTAGGGAGCTACACAGATCATAATGCAATGGAAAGTATACTGAAATCCACATTTAGAAGAGTCTCAAACATGTCAAATTGCATATAAAAAAGATGGAAGGAAGCATGAATCCAATATTGACAGTTATCTCTGGAAGGCTGATTATGAGTAAACTATGTTTTATTCTTTATACTCATCTGGATTTTCCTCTTCTTGCAAATGGTTAACAACGCACATTGTTGCTTTCATACAAAGTCAGACAATTAAGTCTGCAAAGTCATCCTAGAAAAAGTGCTACATAACTCATTGCTAAGTATCATTATGGTCACATTTGAGGTACTCCTCTTGGCTATCTCATGACCATAGCGATATTCAGCAATGAGGTATGTAGTTATTTTCCTAGAATGAGTTCATGAACTTTATTGTCAGACCTCATCAGAGTAAAAAGGTAAATATTAAAGAAAAGTGGGGCATCAGCCTAAAGTTCATGTTCCAGCTCTGCATCTTGCACAGGTTGCTTCACTCTCTGAGACTCAGTTTCTTTTTTTTTTTTTTTTATTGTTGGGGATTCATTGAGGGTACAATAAGCCAGGTTACACTGATTGCAATTGTTAGGTAAAGTCCCTCTTGCAATCATGTCTTGCCCCCATAAAGTGTGACACACACTAAGGCCCCACTCCCCTCCCTCCATCCCTCTTTCTGCTTCCCCCCCCATAACCTTAATTGTCATTAATTGTCCTCATATCAAGATTGAGTACATAGGATTCATGCTTCTCCATTCGTGTGATGCTTTACTAAGAATAATGTCTTCCACTTCCATCCAGGTTAATATGAAGGATGTAAAGTCTCCATTTTTTTTAATGGCTGATGAGACTCAGTTTCTATAGCCATCCTCAGGGCCTTAAGGTTAGATGAGAGAAAGGGGAAGGGAAGGAAAGGTTAAGACTGAGATGCTGTTGTAGTTGAGGTTATCTTGGAAGGTGGAGATACTGTCTCTGACCTCAGAGATGGTGGTTATGAGAAGGCTTTGCAAATTCTCAAGAGCTATTATGCAAATGACAACAGTTATTGCTATTACAGACCCTGTGACACTTTAGACATGCTTATGCATACACACACACCCCTTCCTGAAACTGCTTGAAAATCCATACTTTGGCTCAATTTTCCCTTCCACTTCCCTGCAATATTGCCATGATGATCTCATTACCAACTGCAAGCAGAGTCTGTTCTCTGCTTGTTACTAGCTAATCTAGCTACCCTGGACTCCCCACTATATCTGAACACTTCCCCCTATAGACTTTTCTGTCACTGACAAGTGTCATCTACATAACTCAAAGTTATGTCCCAGGGCTATGCAGCAGCCTGCATAGTGATAAAAAAAAAAAGCAACCCAGGGGCGGCACCTGTGGCTCAAGGAGTAGGCTGCCAGCCCCATATACCAGAGGTGGCAGGTTCAAACCTGGCCCCAGGCCAAAAACTGCAAAAAAAAAAAAAAAAAAAGAAAAGAAAAAAGCAACCTGGTCCAACCAGGACAGAATCTGGCTCTCCTTATTCCAAGCCAGACTAATTGCCTTGTTAATGACAATTCCTCACCTGTGTCCAGAGTCTATTGCTTGCAAAGAACCTCTTTACTGCATATCTATCTGGGGCCTCAAAGCAGAACTGGGAGGGGGACAAGGCAGGAATGGATGCTCCTGTTTATAGGGCACAGAGAGGGCAAGTGACTTTCCCTAGAATCACAGAGAGTGGATAGCAGACAATATTAGGATTCAAACCAGACTTTATCCCACACCCCAGCCAGGCTTTTTCCATTCTACCATGGAAGTAGCTCACAGTTGGATGTGGAGAAATGAGGACACAGAAAAATGAGTAACTATGCCCCTGACCACTGAGAGACTTAACACAATATATGGCAAAACCTTTTTCTTATGGGAGTAAGACAAGATTCATGAGTTATAATAAGATCTCATTTGGGATTTAGGAGCCAGAGATGGGAAAGTTTTCTCTCTGACATTAGTACTGTACTGTTCTACAAATCACTTTTTCCTTTCTTATCCATTCGCTTATTCATTCTACAAGCATTTATTGGGTATTTTGTGGGTGTCAGGCACATGCTTAGTGGTAATGGGTGAGACAACAAGAAAGGGCAGACTGTGGTCCAGGAAGGGCTTCAGGGAATTCATTATAGAGGGAGAAATTGGAAATGAACATGGCTAACTCCAAATACACAGAAGAGTAGGATTTGTGCCATGAAAAAGTAAAATGCTCTGGTAGGTTAGAAGAAAGATTCGGATATGTTGGGGGATATAGGGTGACTTCATGGTGTATGATATTGATATATGAAGGATGAGTGGAATTTAAAGAAATAGGAAATGGGTGGGGGTGAGAGCTGCCAGGAAAAGAGAACAGCATGATGTTGGCATGGAGGTCAGAAACCAGACAAATTAGATGGAAATCGGTGGATAATTCTATTTCTATGAAGCTGGGATTGGATGTAAGAAAGAAAAGATAAGATGGGAAGATATGTTTGAGCCAGATTGTGGTAAGTTTTGAATAAGACCTGATATCAATTTCATCCTTCTCAGAGGCCAGCAGTAGTGGCTGCACAATGAAGAATCTGGGAAAAGGCAGGAAGGATGGGTGCTACTCACTGGGATCCAAAGGCTTAAGAAAAAAATAGTGATGCCTGCATAGCTCTAAAAGAGAAGAAGCCCCACTGAATCTCCTGGGCAGGGTGAAGAATAAAAGACAAATTGCTTTCAGAGAAAACTCTCAATTTTGGTCACCAAAATCTTTGCCTTGGCTCCTCCAATTCACCTTTTTATACCTTTACTATTGCTAAACTTTATACCTGTAGTATCTTCCTGAGCCTCTCTGTCATCATTTACACTTATTGAAAATACGGATTCATTTTTCTCAAGATGCCTTCCTTGCCTTTTGCTGCAGTGGTCCCCAGATCCCCATTGTTTAGGTTGCTGATATCTATTTCTGCTCCGTCTCCTTCCTGGCTCATCTTTGGCTTACCTTATGAGAGGTAAACTTCTTTTTCATACTCTATTCTGAATACACCATGCCCAGGCAACATGGTCCACGTTCATGGTTACTACTATGTCAATTACTTATCAGTGTACATTTCATCTCTTCTGGGTCCCATACATCCACCCCATACATCCAGTTGCCTATTAGACATCTTTACCTAGATGTACCACATATAACTCCATCTCAAAACATCTTCCACCATTCCAGAAGAAATAATTTTTCCACACAAAACAAGACGTTTCACCTAATCTACTACGTCCAACAATTAAGTTTGAGAACTCAGCCTAGAAAAGGTGCTACATACCTCATTGCTGAATATCACTAGAGTCCCCTTCAATGTACTCCCCTTGGGAAACTATGGCCTGATGCCAGCACCTAGTCCACCCTTCCAAGTACTCTTTCTAGGATGAATTTGCAAACTTAATTGTCCAACCTCATATACTTTCACTCAAATTAGATACCTGGAAAATTTTCTCGATGCTCCCAACTCACTGTTCCTCAAATATCAAATCAAATAGCAAATCTTGAATATTCTATTTCTTTAATATTGGCTGCTTCTCTCCACCTTGCTGCTGATATCTCACCTGGATTCCTAAAATAAATTTCTAGTTTCCTTGACCCAAATAATGTGCCACAATTCTCATTCAAGACTTCTGTCAGCATTCTTCTCAAACATCACCTCTTCCAGGATGCATTTCCTAATCCCTCCCAACAAGTTCTCTCTTCACGTAGATATTGCTCAGGAAATAATGGAATTAAATAGCATCCGATAGCCAAAGAGCCTCAGAAATGCTGATGCTATGTCCCGTTTCTATAAAAGGATAAAAGAGCAAGAGAGATTAGTGCTTCCAAAAATGTTTTCTAGGTGTCCAATACAGTGGAGAATCCTGAGGGTACATGTGTGTCCAAGGGAACAGGGGGTCAGGGCTTAGGAGTAGGCTCCACAGAAGCAGCCAACTCTAGAAAATCCACACTAATCCACCTCCAAACAGCCTGAATTTTTTAATTTTACCCTTTTTCTTTGGCTTTCTCATCAAAGATGTGACCCACTGCTGGAGGGATTTGGGAAATAAAATGCATCATTAATCAAAAATTACTCTTCCCTAAAAGAAAATATTAGCTCTGTTGGGTAGTTAATTGCATTATCAGAATGAACAGCTCATCCTCTTTTACAAGGGCTTTAAACCCTGATCGTCTAATAAGTGCAGGAATTATAGTTAATCTAGCTCAAAATTTAATTATGATGAGTCATACATCACAAAGCAAAGCACAGCACACAAGGACAAAAAAAAAAAAAATCTCTGGTGAAGTCATGTCCAACTGACCTTGAACCCAGGCCTGATGGCTCTTTCTAAGTGGGAAATTGGAAATCCTTCCTATTTGTGAGATAGCAGGGCCATCCAAATAAGTCCACCCCAGTCTACCTCAGTCTACCTCAGAAGTCTTACGGGAAAGCCTGCCTCAATCAAATTTTACCATGAAAAGGCACAGAAGCATTCTCCCTATGGACTTTGCCTTTCCAGACCTTGTTAGAGTGTTACACAGTTAGATTTGAAGAACACCACTACAATAGATCCAGGCTAGGACAGGGTATTGAGGAATTGTGTGAGACCTTCCATTTCAAGAATGCATCTAAATACATTTTTGAAGACTCTTTAAGTTGACAGAGACCTAAAACGTCAACAGTTCTCCAGTGAGATGTAGCTTGGTGTCCTCAAATTCTCTTGATTGCTCACAGAACTGAAGATAAGCTTCCAGGTATTTTCTGAGTGAAAAAGGATGATCAGTCTCCTTCATTTGGAATTTTCCACTTCTAATAATGTGGCTTAAGAAGTTATTATCTCACTGAGCAATTCCTGGTGCCCAAATTATTTTCTCCCTAATTGTTTTAATTATTTATTTGCAGACACATGCAGGTTGTACTCAATTGCATCACTTTTCATTAATGCCTGCTAACATCTATCTTTTATATTTAACCCATTATTGCAGATTGTCATGACTTTGAGCAATAGTCTTTTTGCACTCCAAAATAACTGCTGTTTTTTGTTGCTCTTTGCCATCTGTACTATTGAAAAGCCATCCATTTTTTACCTGCCTTTTTGGTGGTCATTTATATTTTGTCTCTGCCATTTCAAAGGGTACCAAGTTCTATATATTTATTTCCTGCTGGGAGTATTAAGAAAGCCTATTATTCGTCCTTATCTTACTCTTCAGCCTCTAGGTTGACTTCCCTCTCTTGATATTTTTGGGGCTTAGGAAAAAAAAAGGTTTCACTCTAAACCTTCCATGATGATAGACATGTTAGTAATATTTTCTTCTCCTCCATTTTGCTTATCTATTGTCATGTAACAAACCATCAAAAATTTAGTATTCTAAAGCAACAATTTTATTTTATTTACAATTTCATGGATGAGGAATTTAGGAAGGCCTTACCTGGTGATTTGTCTCTGATTCATGTGGAATCAGCTAAAGAGCTTGAGCTGGACATTCCACTTTCAGTACAGCTTCTTCACCTATATGTCTGCCACCTCAAGTTTTGGCACCTTGCCCTCTCTCTCTCAACATGACATCCCAACCTCCTGGTCCTCTTAATGTGACTTGAGCAGCAAATAGTGTTAATGGGCTCAGGGTAGTCACATGTCAGCTAGCTTTCAAAAAAAAAAGGAAGTGTAAATTGCCAGAGCTGTTAACAGTTACTCCAAGAACTGTCACAGCATCAATTCTATTGTGTTTTATTGGACAAAGTAGTCATAGGTCCCAACCAAATTTAAAAAGTTAAAAAAAATAGATTACCTCTTGGTGGGGAAGTGTCATTGCACAAAAACATGTGGAATTGGAGATATTGTTGTAGCTATCTTCAGAAAATCATCTATGGATTTACAGACTTACTTTAAAATACATATGAAAAACTGGATGAGAATGGAGGACCCCCAAGGAAGAAAAATTTAAGGAATTAGGGTGTTTAACTTGAAGATAGTATAATGTAGTGGGAAAAGCAAGGATAAAATCCTGCCACACCTATTACTGATTTTATATGTCAGTATACATTTATACTAAGAACTTTTTATATTCTGGGTGGTGCCTGTGGCTCAAGGAGTAGGGCGCTGGCTCCATATACCATAGTGGGCAGGTTCAAACTTGGCCCTGGCCAAAAACTGCAAAACAAAAGAAGAACTTTTTATATTCTAAGCATTGTACTAGAAACCCAAGATACTAGTCACTAAAATGACTAAAACAATGTTTAAGCTTGAAATAAGCTCAATATAGTAAAGAAGACTGGCATGAATAAAATATTTTCAATAGAGTATAATAAATAATATATTAATAATAGAGCTACATGAAGTTTGGTGGCTCAAAGAAAGGAGTTATTCCTAGGTTGCTAAAGAAGTGCTTCATAAAAAACACTTCAGTCCCAGTCTTAAGCTGGGACTGAATGGATAAGTAGGAGTTTGACTATGCAGAGAGGAAAAGGCTATTTTAGGCAGAGGGAACAGCCTAAGCAAAGACAGAGGCATGAAACAGCATATCTCCAAGGAAGAATAAATAGTTGATCATGGATTATGTACATTAGAGGAGCTATAAAAACTTGTATCAGTGAACTTCACAAATGATTATGGGAGTCTTCATAGCCTATGCCAAAAAGTTTGAACTGTATCCTGTTGGCCATAGGGAAATTAGAGAGTGACAAAATCCATTTTGTATAACATAAATTTATTCTGCAGAAGGCATAGTGGAACAAAGGTTGGAAGAGGTTTATATAGCCAGAGAGATTGTGTAATAATATAGATGAGAAAGACCTAGAGCTTGAGCCTATGCAATTGCAGTTTGAATAGAGAAAAGCAGAACCACCTGAGTGATGTGAAGAACATAAAATTGACAGAAGGTAGTCATGTTGTGGTTAAAGAATAGGAAGGGTCTTGAATGAGGCCCATGCTTTATATTTTGATAACCAGTTGTTTTGTGTTACTATTTACTGTGATAAAACATACAAGAAGATTTAACAGTTTCTGTATGAGTTGAGGTGCCTTTAGATCAGTCAAGAAAAATGTCAAATAGGCAGTCAGTAATACTGGAATACTGTATTATCTGAGCTAAAGACACAGTTTTGGCAGTGATCAGAATAGAAATGGCAACTGAAGCCCTGCAAGTGAATGTGCATAGTGAGAAAAAAAGTGGCATAAAAATATCCTTGAGGAAATATCAGTGTATAAGGGGTAAATGGAGAAGGAAAAAGCTACGGAGAAAAAATTTACTGGATTTAAAGACATAGTATTAGAAACTTGAAAATTAAACAAAGAGAGAAAAAAATTAAAATATTGACATGGAGTTAGTGAGCTGTGAGATAATTTTGATCAGCTTAATAGACACAATTACTAGAGTCATCAAAGGAAGAGGAAGGAGAGAAAAATATTGGAAGAAATATGGCTGAAAATCTTCCAAATTAGATAAAAATTATGAACCCCCAAATCTACAAATATGAATGAATTCCAAGCATAAAAGTCATAGAACTACACTAAGGCACATAATAATTTAATTACTTAAAATCAATGGTAAAGATAATCTCAAAGGAAGGCAGTGTGAGAAAATTGGGGGGGTGATTTTGAGGGGAAATACACATTATACACAGAAGAACAAATGTAAGAATGACAGCAGATTCCTGATTGGAAACACTACAAATCTGAAGACTCCAGGAAAAATGCCTTTAAAAACTACTGAAAGAAAAGCTGTTAACTCTGCTAAGAATAGTGAAAGGAAAGCTGGAGTGGCTATTTGAGTACATGCAAAGTATATTTCAGGTCAGTGTTAGAGGGTCAATTCATAAAAAATACATAACAATCTTACATGGTCTGCATCTAATAATAGAGGATCAAGAATATGTAATGCAAAGACTGATAAAGTTTAAGCAGATTCACAGTTATAATTGGAGATTTCATACCCTTCTGTCCTAATCTATTTTGTGTTGCTATAAAGGAATGCATGAGACTGGGTAATTTATAAGAAAAGAAGTTTATTTGTTTCATGGTTCATCAGGCTGAATAAGCATATCTGCTACTGGTGATGATCTCAGGCTACTTCCACCCATGGTGGAAAGTGAAGGGGAGCCAATATGTACAGAGATCACATGGTGAGAGAGGAAGTCAGTGGGTGTCGTGTCAAGTGCTTTTTAGCAACCAGCTCCCAAAGGAACTAATTAGAGAGGTAACTCATTGCTACCCCAGGAAGGGCATTAATCTCTTCATGAGGGATCTGCCCCCATGACCCAAATATCTCCCAGTAGGCTCCACCTCCAACATTAGGGGTCAAATGTCAACATCTAAACTATTGCACCTTTTCTTAATAAATGATAGAAAAGTAGACAGAAGGTCAGCAAGGTTAGAGAGAAGACTGGAAATGAAATTGACCTAAATGACATTTATAGAATTCTCTACCCAGAAGTATCAGAATAAATATTTTTCCAAGTATACAACATTTATCATAGACCATATTCGGACACATGAAACAAGCTTGAATACTTTCTTTAAATATTAAAATCACACAAATATGTTCTCTGACAAAAAAGAATTGAATTAGAAATCAATAACAGAAAGATATGTGAAAAGTCTCCAAATGTTAAAAAATAACATATTTACATAACCCATAGGTCAAATAGGAAATCACAAAACAATGAAAATATTTTAAAGTGAATGAAAATAGAGAGATTTAATATCTTGCATTATCATGAAAGGCTATAATTTAAAATAAAAGGTCTCATATCAATATCTGAATGTTCACCTTAAGAGATCATAAAGTAAAAGTAAATTAAGTCCAAAGTAAGGAGAGAGAAAGAAAAATAAAGATAAAGGTGAAAATAAATAAAATATAAAACAGAATATCAATGAAAACAAAATCTAGTTCTTTGAGTAGATCAATAAAATTGATAACCCTCTAGCCAGACTTCTTAGGAAAAAAAGAAAGAAGATACAATTTATCAATATCAGGAATGAGAGCTATGACACCACTACAGATTATCCAAATAATAAGGGATAACAAAGATTATAATAAACAATTTTAGGATGATAATTTCAACAACTTAGATGAAATGAACAAATTTCTTAGAGGATGTAAATTACCTAAGCTCACTCAAGAAGAGATAATTCATAATTCCCAATATCTATTAAAGATATCAAATCTATAACAAAAAACTTTTCCACATAAAAAATTCTATACCTATGGGGCAGCACCTGTGGCTCAAAGGAGTAGGGTGCTGGCCCCATATGCCAGAGGTGGCAGGTTTAAACCCAGCCCTGGCCAAAAAACTGCAAAAAAAAAAAAAATTCTACACCTAGATGAATGTTCTGATAAATTCTACCAAACATTGATAGAAATACCATATGTGCATAATATTGATGAAATATATTTTAAAATAAAAGATGTAAATAAATGTACAGATACATCATGTTTATGGATCCAAAGGTTCAATATTGTTAAGATATCAGTTCTTTCCAAATTGGTCTAGCAGGAGTCCTCAAACTATGGCCCGCGGGTCACATGCGGCAGTGTGATTGTATTTGTTCCCGTTTTGTTTTTTTTCTTCAAAATAAGATATGTACAGTGTGCATAGGAATTTGTTCATACTTTTTTTTTTTAAACTATAGTCCGGCCCTCCAACGGTCTGAGGGACAGTGAACTGGCCCCCTGTTTAAAAAGTTTGAGGATCTCTGGTCTAGAGGTTCATCATAATTCCATTCAAAATTCCACCAGCCTTGTTTGTAGAGATTCATGAGCCAATTCTAAAATTTACATAGGAATTCAAAGGAGCAATATGTATCCCAAACAACTTTAATAAATAACAAATAGCCAGAGGCCAGGCATGGTGGCTCATGCTTATAATCCTAGCACTCTGGGAGGCCGAGGTGGGTGGATTGCCTGAGCTTACAGGTTTGAGACCAGCCTGAGCAAGTGCATGACCCTGTCTCTAAAAAATAGCTAGGCGTTGTGGTGGATGCCTTTAGTCCCTGCTACTTGGAAGGCTAAGACAAGAGAATTGCTTGAGCCCAAGAGTTTGAGATTGCTGTGAGCTCTGATGCTATGGCACTCTACCAAGGGTGACAAAGTGAGACTCTCAAAAAAAAAAAATAGCCAATTACCTGCTTTTAAGATTTATTATACAATGTACTCAGCCCTACTATGAAATCAATTTGTAACCTTCATAGGAAAGCTATAACCCAATTATAGCCCAAGAATATGGGGAAAGGGGAGGAGGGGATGTGTGGAGGGAGAGTAATTGGTGGGACCACACCTATGGTGCATCTTACAAGTGTACATGTGAAATTTATTAAATGTAGAATATAAATGTCTTAACACAATAACTAAGAAAATGCCATGAAGGTTATTTTAACCAGTTTGATGAAAATATTTCAAATTGTATATAAAACCAGAACATTGTACACCATGATTGCATTGATGTACACAGCTATGATTAAAAAAATTTATAAATAAATAAATACAATAGTCCAAAAAAAAGAATTACTATAAATGTGTAATAATCAAAACTGTATAGTATTATTGTAAAGATAGACAAACATATCAATAGAACAGAATAAACAATCTAAAGTAGACCCACACACATATAAGTTTATTTTTTATGAAGTTACCAAAGAAATTCAATAAACACAGTGCTATAACAATGGAATGACCATGTATGAAAAATAGGACCCCAGCTCTTATCTCATGCAATATACAAAAATTAACTCAAAATGGATTAAAAACTTAAAAGGAAGAACTAAAACTACAAAACTTCTGAAAGAACGCAGATTAGGCACTCTAAATAGGCTTGCATTAGGCAAAGATTTTCTAAATAGACTATGGAAAGCATGAGCTATAAAAGCAAAATCAATAATTGGACTTCATCAAAATAAAAACTATTATTTCCCAAAATACACTGTTAATAAAATAAAAAAGCAAGCCACATACTGGGAGAACATATTTGCAAATCACATATCCAACAAAAGACTTGTAGAATATAGAAATAATTCTTGTAATTCAATAATAAGAACAAGACAATAAAAATGGGCAATAGATTAGACTTCTCTCAAAAGAAAAAATATAGATAGGAAATAAATACATGAAGAGATGTTCAACATCATTAGTCATTAAAGAAGTGTAAATCAAAACCCTAATGAGATATCACTGCATACCCATTAGAATGTCTAAAATGAAAAAGACTGTCCAAACCAATATTAATGAGGATGTGGAACAACTGGAAGTTTCATTCATTTCTAGTGAGAAAATAAAATGGTGCATCCACTTTGAAAGACAGTCTGGTAATTTCTTTAAAAAGTTAAACATATACTTAACTTACAACATACTTATTCCTCTCCTAAACACCCAAAAGAAATGACCCATAAACATTCATTGCAGCTTTACTAAAAATATCTTCAAACTGTAAACACCCCAAAGTCCATCACCAGGTGAGTGGAAAAATAACTTGTGGCATACTTGTATAAAGGAATGCTACTCAGCAATTTCAAAGAGCAAATTGCTGATGCACGCAAAACATGGATGAGACTTAAAATAATTATTTTGAGAGAAATAAGCTAGACAAAGGAGTACATATTGTCTGACCTGATTTATATAAAATTCTAGAAAATACAAATTAATCTATGGTGACAAAAAAATAGATTGATGGTTGCTTAAGGACAGCGTATGGGATATTTGGTTTACAAAGGGGTATCTTAAACTTTTGTTAGTGATAGATGTTCATTACCTTAATTGAGGTGATAGTTTCATGTGCCCAAACTCATTAAAATTTATATTTTAAATATGTGCAATTTATTGTATGCCTTAATAAAGCTGTAATAAAAAGTAAGATCAAGAGTGAAAAGCATAATGGAGGGTATGATTGAAGCTCAGATCACACTGAGTTTAGAAGAGAATAAGAGATGAGGAACCAGAGATTGAGTATAGACCACTAATTTTAAAACTAAAAGAATGAGAAAAGTTTTGATAGTAGATGAAGAGGGCAATGGTGTCAAGGAAAGACTTCTAGTGAAGGGGGACAGTTGAGCACATGAATAACCCGAGGTAAGGGAACTAGTGCAGATGGCGACACTGAAGATTCAGGCAAGAGAACTGAAAATAGCGCAAGCAGAGTTTTAGGGGAGGTGGGCAGGGGAAACAAAAGGGAGAGGAGGCAGAGCAGGGATAGAGGAACTCTAATAGGAACTTCTGAGACTGGGAATGTTAGCAATGTGAAGTGAGAGCTAGTGAACCCAAGGAGACTTTGTAGGTATGGAACAAGGAGTTGGAGCTTGCCTCGATTTTCTTTAGGAAGGAGAATCTAAGGCATTGTGTGGGGTGGGGTAAAGGTAAAGTGAAAGGGGCCATTATTTGAGGGGAGTGAGGAAGAATCTTGGAACATAGGTGAGAGGAAAATTGGAGAAAGAAATGACCTGGGACATGTTGAAAAGATTGTTGAGTGGCCTGAGGGCCCAGGTGAGGTTGGCAATTCTGACAGAGGCACCTATGTTTGCAGTACTGCTCCTTTCTTAATATGTAATTGGAAAAGTCAGTTCCTTAGAGAGACCCAGAACTGGGGCTAACTAGGGCAGATGTGGTATTTGGAGGGCAAGGGGTTGAGGATGCAGTCAGTACTGAAGCAATATGTCCATGATCCTGGCTGGGTGAGGAAAGAAGGAAAGAGAAAAGGAAGGGCTTGTGAGGCTGGACTCCTATATGTGGCCAAAAAGCAGATGACATGGGACCCAGCCTTTGCTAGATTTGGTCCCAGTGGGCTACTGGCACTGAGCCCTTTAGGGGTGAAACTGTGCCCAGTGGTGCGAAGTGACTGGGATTGGTGAAGGGGATAGGAAGTTCAAGATCAGAACAGTGTGAGGCCAGGGGGTAAGAGGTAGTTCTTTCAGGTGGCTATTGTTGAGGACACCTAGGATGAGGACAGGATTTGGAGCATCAGGGAAGCCTGTAAGCTGATTCTTAGAGTAAGGGGAAGAGTGATTAAGAATTCAGAAAATAATAATCACAAGGGTGGTGGTTGTTGGTATACCATGATGCCCTATGTCTTAACAGAGCTTTATGCCTTCATATTTAGTACAAAAAACAATACTGCTGCTAAAAATATTCATCTTAATTTGATTAAATTGTAGGGGAAAGTTTTTCAATGCAGACAATTTTGTTTTGCTCCTATGCCAGTTTTTGGAAGAATTGATTTGAACACTTAGTTCATTGCATCTCTGAGAAAACAAATTAAGATAATGGATTTAAAGTGCTCAACACAGAGCCTGGGACTTAATAGATGATCAGTAAATGGGAGCAGTGACTATTAATATTATTGTACTTTTGATTTATTTTACCCATTAAGTAATATTATTACTTTGAAAACTTCCTTCTGTGGGTAGGTGTTTTCCCTTGGAGCCACAAGGCACAGTTCTGTCTCGGCAAATGACAAATCCTCCGACATCTAGAGACAGACAAGACATCCTTCAATCCTAGGCAAAGTATCCCCAATTTCTTCCCTGTTCCTCCAAGTATCTCCTTTCCAGAACCCCAATGAAAAAACACATAATGAATTCAGTCATGGGGCCTGACACACAGTACGTTCCTGAAACATCTCCTTCCCTTCTTTACTACACTGGCAACTACTCATAGCCCTAATCCCTAAAAAAATAGTGCAGATATGACTACATGTTGATTTATTAGCTCCAAAATGCCAGTGTTACATTCAATTTTGAAAATCTAGAAAACTGATTGACTATAAACTTTTTAAGAATTGGGATCATGTTTTCTTAAATCCTTTTAAACTCAGTTCTAGGTTTACAGAGGATACTCAACAATTCTCCTTAAAATGAAACAAATCCTGGCTCCATGCCATGCCCATAGGACAAAGACTTCTCATTAGTCAACTTCAATGGGCAAGGAATATGCTTTATACTTAAAGTCAATTAGCTGGCATATCCACTCACACTTATGACTCTAGAATTTTCTTGCCATTCTCCGTGCATTTGCTCAGTCTGTCATTATCTGTCCCCCATCAGAATGGAGCCCAATGAGCTAGGCATGACAGCTTTGACAGTAATTGCATGCCCTATCCTCATCAGCTTCCAAATCACATTGTGTAGTCACATGCACAAGGCAAGGAAGTATAGTAACACTACACAGTGGAGTGTATGTGTATGGGTGGTCATTTGGGTGATTCCTCTCACACTGATGGGTACTTAGGCATGTGAGAGTAAGAATAGAGTCATTTAAATGTTAGATCCTCAGCTCCTATTTAGTAAAGTCACTGTCTCCCCCTAACCTCCCAATCTAGCACAGTTCCTAATCCCCATGTCTTCTCCTTGATCAACCCAACCTCTACTCTCACTCTTCTTATCCAGAAATACTTTTCTCCACCCTTCTGCCTTGGGCAGGGAGAAGAACTTTCTCCCTGCCCAAAATAACTTCTCATGTTCAACATAACCCACTTCTTTACACCCCTATCCCTACTCCCTAAGCATAGCAGTAGCATACATACTACACATCATTTATCTAACTTGTTTGGGCTATAATTTTGAGACCACTTTCCTACCTATAAAGAACCTTATATCATTACAGAATTACTGGAAAAAATATACTCCTACTTCAGACATTATTATTATATTGAAATAAGGTGCTATTGCCTTTTGGAATCCCATCACTCATTTCCATGGATGTCACCTTGACTCCTTGCACACCATTTATATGGTCCCGAGGTGGGCACAGAGAGGTTCTTCATTTGTAGAATAAAAACTATTTCAGTGAAATATCCTTACCCTAAAGATTGGGATGTTTTCTCATATATTTACAAGGCTAGTATTAAAACACAGTAATAGACCCCTTAAGTTTATAAATATTTTTTCAATTATTTTGACCTCAAGATTCACAGACTTAGTTGTATCTATCGGGTGTAGAATACAAATGTCTAAACGCTGTAATTGGGTAAATGACGTAAAGGCTATGGTGATTAGTAGGATGTAAGCACTCCAATTTGTACAAATGATCATCACATTGAATCCCATAATGGCACAAATGTATTCATGATCTATGTACAAATGACTTAATAAAAAAATTGTCATCGGAAAAAAAGATCCACAGACTTAAGTTATTCATATTTACTGGTTCATGAACACAGCCTTTATTACAAGGATTCTCCTTTTTTCTTTCTTTAAGTTAATTTGATTTTACTTTTTATTGTTTCAGGTTTGTTGAGGGCACAAAGAATTAGGTTATACTTATTGCATTTGTTAGATAAAGTCCCTCTTATAATTGGGTCCTGCCCCAAAGAGGGATGCAATACACTATAACCCAAACCTCTTCCCTCCTCCCCCTTCCCACTCCCTTGATCTCCTGACCCCCAAAGGGATTCTCCTTTTTATTTTAATTTTATTTTTTCCTCTTTGCTCTCCATCTCTAATCCCATTTTCTTTCTGCCCATCACAAATATCCATTCTAATGTACTTAACAAAAATCCTTTTAATCCATCATCCATATATTTATTTAGTAACATGTGTAATCTTAAAATTTTATAGTATTTTTCATAAGTTGTATTGCATTATGAAACCTTATTAATTTTTACTCAACATTATGTGTTTTAAAAATTATTTGATCTTTGAGGGTTGCAACTTCTCTCAATGTGTCAAAATCTTTGGTCATTTGGTCTTTGAATTCATTGAATTCCTTTTTTTATTTATTTATTTTTTTATTAAATCATAGCTGTGTACATTAAGGTAATCATGGGGCACCATACACTGGTTCTATAGACCGTTTGACACATTTTCATCACACTGGTTAACATAGCCTTCCTGGCATTTTCTTAGTTATTGTGTTAGGACATATATATTCTACATTTACTAAGTTTTATATGTACTGTTGTAACATGCACCGCAGGTGTAATCCCACCAATCACCCTCCCTGCGCCCATTCTCTCCCCTCCCTCCCCTCCCTCTCTCCCTTCCCCATATTCTTAGGTTATAACTGGATTATAGCATTCATATGAAAGCCATAAATTAGTTACATAGTAGGGCTGAGTACATTGGATGCTTTTTCTTCCATTCTTGAGATACTTTACTAAGAAGAATATGTTCCAGCTCCATCCATGTAAACATGAAAGAGGTAAAGTCTCCATCTTTCTTTAAGTCTGCATAATATTCCATGGTGTACATATACCACAATTTATTAATCCATTCGTGGATCGATGGGCACTTGGGCTTTTTCCATGAATTAGCAATTATGAATTGGGCTGCCATAAACATTCTGGTACAAATATCTTTGTTATAATGTGATTTTTGGTCTTCTGGGTATATACCTAATGGAGGAATTATAGGATTGAATGGCAGATATATTTTTAGATCTCTAAGTGTTCTCCAAACATCTTTCCAAAAGGAATGCATTAATTTGCATTCCCACCAGCAGTGTAGAAGTGTTCCCTTTTTGCCACATCCATGCCAACATCTCTGGTTTTGGGATTTTGTGATATGGGGTAATCTTACTGGAGATAGATAATATCTCAAAGTATTTTTAATTTGCATTTCTCTGATGATTAAGGATGATGAGCATTTTTCATATGTCTGTAGGCCGTGAGCCTGTCTTCTTCAGAGAAGTTTCTCTTCAAGTCCCTTGCCCAGTCTGCAACGGGATCACTTGTTCTTTTCTTGCTTATACGTTCGAGTTCTCTGTGGATTCTGGTTATTAAACCTTTGTTGGAGACATAATCTGCAATTTTTTTCTCCCATTCTGAGGGCTGTATGCCTGCTTACTTACTGTGTTCTTGGCTGTGCAGAAGCTTTTTAGTTTGATCAGGTCCCAGTATATTTTTGAAGCTGCTTCAATTGCCCGGGGGTCCTCCTCATAAAATACTCACCCAGACTGATTTCTTCAAGGGTTTTCCCTGCACTGTCTTCCAGTATTTTTATAGTTTCATGTCTTAAGTTTAAATCTTTAATCCAATGAGAGTCTATCTTAGTTAATGGTGAAAAGTGTGGATCCAGTTTCAGTATCCTACAGGTTGCCACCCAGCACCATTTGGTAAAGAGGGAATCTTTTCCCCACTGAATGCTTTTAATTGGCTTGTCAAAGATCAAATAAAAGCAAGTAGCTGGGTTAATCTCTTGGTTCTCTATTCTGTTCCATACATCCACCTTTCTGTTTTTGTGCCAGTACCATGCTGTTTTGATCACTATCGATTTATAGTATAGTTTGAGGTCTGGTAGTGTGATTCCTCCTGCCTTGTTTTTATTTCTGAGAAATGTCTTGGCTATTCAAGGTATTTTCTGTTTCCATATAAAACGAAGTATTCTTTTTTCAATATCTTTAAAGTGTGACAATGGAGCTTTAATAGGGATTGCATTAAAATTATATATTGCCTTGGGTAGTATGGACATTTTAACAATGTTGATTCTTCCCAGCCATGAGCATGATATAATTTTCCATTTGTTAACATTTTCAGTTATTTCTTTTCTTAGAGTTTCATAGTTCTCTTTATAGAGATCTTTCATGTCCTTTGTTAGATAAACTCCCAAATATTTAATCTTCTTTGGCACTACTGTGAAAGGAATAGAGTCCTTAACGGTTTTTTCAGCTTGACTATTGTTGGTATATATAAAAGCTACCGATTTATGAATGATTATTTTGTAACCTGAGACGCTGCTGTATTCCTTGATCACTTCTAAGAGTTTTGTAGTAGAATCCCTGGTGTTTTCCAGATATACAATCATATCATCTGCAAAGAGTGAAAGTTTGATCTCTTCTGACCCTATATGGATACCCTTGATCACCTTTTCTTCCCTAATTGCAATGGCAATTACATTCCATTACAATGTTAAAGAGCAGTGGAGACAATGGGCAGCCTTGTCTGGTTCCTGATCTGAGTGGAAATTATTTCAATTTAACTCCATCCAATACAATATTGGCTGTGGGTTTGGTGTAGATGTACTCTATCAGTTTAAGAAAGGTCCCTTCTATACCAATTTTCGTAAGTGTACTGATCATGAAGGGATGCTGGATATTATCAAAAGCTTTTTCTGCATCAATTTAGAGACTCATATGGTCTTTGTTTTTTAATTTGTTTTGTGCTGAATTATACTTATAGATTTAAGTATATTGAACCAGCCTTGAGACCCTGGGATAAAACTGACTTGGTCATGATGTATAATTTGTTTGATGTTTTGCTGGATTCTGTTTGTTAGGATCTTGTTGAATATTTTTGCATCTATATTCATTAGTGATATTGATCTATAATTTTCTTTTCATGTTAGGTCTTTTCTTGGCTTGGGGATCAGGGTGATGTTTGCTTCATAGAACGTGTTGGGTAATCTTCCTTCTTTTTCTACATTTTGGAACAGGCTGAGTAATATAGGTACAAATTCCTCTTTAAAGGTTTGGTAGAATTCTGACGTGAAGCCATCTGGTCCCAGGCTTTTCTTTTTAGGGATATTTTGTATGGCTGATGCTATTTCAGAACTTGATATTGTCCTGTTCAACATTTCCACTTGATTCTGGCTAAGTCTTGGAAGGTGATGTGCATCCAAGTATTGGTAAATTTACTTCAGATTTTCATATTTCTGAGAACAAAGTTTCTTGTAATATTCATTAAGGATTTTTTGAATTTCTGAGGAGTCTGTTGTTATTTCATCTTTGTCATTTCTGATTGATGAGATTAGAGATTTTACTCTTTTTTTCCTGGTTAGGTTAGCCAAAGGTTTATCTATTTTATTGACCTTTTCAAAAACCAACTTTTTGAATTATTGATCTGTTGTATAATTTGTTTTTTTTTTCAATTTTATTTAATTCTGCTCTAATTTTGGTTATTTCTTTTCTTCTACTGGGTTTGGGGTTGGAATATTCTTCCATTTCCAGTTGCTTGAGATGTCCCATTAAGTTGTTAACTCCCTCTTTCCATTCTCTTGAGGAAGGCTTGCAGTGCTATAAATTTCCCTCTTAGGACTGCCTTTGCAGTATCCCAGAGGTTCTGATAATTTGTGTCTTAATTATCGTTTTGTTCCCAAAATTTGGCAATTTCTTTCTTAATCTCATCTCTGACCCAGCTATCATTCAGCATAAGGTTATTTAACTTCCGTGTTCTTGTATGAGTATGCAGATTTCTGTTGTTACTGAGTTCAACTTTTATTCCATGGTGGTCCGAGAAGATGCAAGAAATAATTTCTGTTTCTTTAAATTTACTCATGTTAGACTAGTGACCTAAGATGTGATCAATTTTGGAGTATGTTCCATGGGCTGATGAGAAGTATGTGTATTCAGTTTTGTGGGGATGAAATATTCTGTAGACGTCTGCTAAATCCAAATGTTGGATGGTTACTGTTAAATCTAAAATTTCTTTGCTCAACTTATTATTGGAGTATCTATCCAACACTGCCAAAGGAGTGTTGAAATCTCTGAGTATTATGGAGCTGGAGGAAATCAAGTTGCTCATGTCTGTTAGAGTTTCTCTGATAAATTGAGGCACATTCTGGTTGGGTGAATAAATATTAATAATTGAAATCTCATCATATTGAGTATTACCCTTAACAAATACGAAGTGACCATTCTTATCCTTACTTACTTTTGTTGGTTTAAAGCCTATTGTGTCTGCAAATAGAATTGCAACACCTGCTTTTTTCTGATTACCATTTGCCTAAAATATGGATGACCATCCTTTTATTTTATTATTATTAAATCATAGCTGTATACATTAATGCAATAATGGGGCACCATACACTAGTTTCATAGACCGTTTGGCACATTTTTATCACTCTGGTTGACATAGCCTTCCTGGCATTTTCTTAGTTATTGTGCTAAGATATTTACATTCCCTTTCACCCTGAGTCTATATTTATCTTTTAAGGTAAGATGTGACTCTTGTATGTAGCAAGTATCTGGCCTGAGTTTTTAGCTAATTAGCTATCCAGTTAGCTAATCTGTGCCTCTTGAGAGGATAGTTTAAACCATTCGCATTAGTGGAGAATATTGATAGTCTGGTAAAATTTTGGGTATTGAGTTTTTCGAAAGTCCAGTGGACATTTTTAATCCTTTAGCCACTGTGGAAGTTGGAGTTTGATCAAAAGTTTCTGAGTGAGTTTACTTTTGTGGTAGAGGATTGGGCTGGTCATTATGGAGGATAGGTCTGAGAATATCCTGAAGAGCTGGTTTGGTTGTGGCAAACCATATATCTTCAACATATGAATGTCATTAAAGTATTTAATTTCCTCCATCATAAATGAAACTCAGTTTAGCTGGATACAGGATCCGGGGTTGAAAGCTATTTTGTTTTAGGAGATTAAAAGTCAATGATCACCCTCTTCTGGCTTGAAAGGTTTCAGCAGAGAGATCTGAAGTCATTCTAATATTCTACCCTTTGTAGGCAATGGATTTCTTATGTCTGGCTGCTTTCAGAATTTATATATATACCATATATCTTCAACATATGAATGTCATTAAAGTATTTAATTTCCTCCATCATAAATGAAACTCAGTTTAGCTGGATACAGGATCCAGGGTTGAAAGCTCTTTTGTTTTAGGAGATTAAAAGTCAATGACCTCCTTCTTCTGGCTTGAAAGGTTTCAGCAGAGAGATCTGAAGTCATTCTAATATTCTACCCTTTGTAGGTAATGGATTTCTTATGTCTGGCTGCTTTCAGAATTTTCTCCTTCATATTAACTTTAGTAAAGTTAATTATGGTATGCCTGGGGGATGTCTTATTCGTATGGAGTCGTGCTGGAGTTCTGAACCTGTCTGCTATCTGAATTTCAGAATCTCTTGGCATGTCTAGAAAATTCTGTATCATAATTTCATGGAGAAGGGCCTCTGTGCCTTGCAAGGCCACTTCATCACATTCAGGGATTCCAATGAGGTGGATATTAGCCTTCTTTGAATTACCACAGAGCTCTCCGAGAGAATGATCCGTTTTTGGTCTCCATTTCTCTTCCTCTTTGAGAGTTTGGGAGCGTTCAAAAGCTTTGTCTTCAATGTCAGAAATACTTTCTTCTGCTTGCTCCAGTCTGTCACTCAGGGATTCTACTGTATTTTTCAGATCTTTCAGGGCTGCAAATTCTTGCTTCAGTGCATCAAAATCTTTGGTGGTTTTGTCTTTAAATTTGTTAAATTCATGAGACAACTTTTGAATCTCTCTTTGAATTTCTAATTCTGACTTTTGAATTGCTCCTCAAATTTCTAATTCCATATTTTCCTCCATTGTATTAATCTTATTTGGAATCCAAATTCTGAATTCAATTTCTGAAATCTTGGCAAGGTATTTATGAATGGGATCTTCAGTTACATCTGCCATATCTTTCCTGGGGGGGGGGTTATCTATTCAAGTTATTCATGTTACCAGAGTTTTTCCACTGATTCTGCCCTATAATTATTTTACACCATTTGACTTTTCCCCTAGAGCTTTGTTGAGGACCCATACAGTGCTATGGCCTGAGAAACTGGGGACCTGTTTGGTGTGGTGGGGCTAAGTGATTCTGTCTTGTTTTCAACTGGTCTCTGTCTGACCCAAGTGAAACAGTTACTCTGGGTAGAAGTCTCAGCTGTGGAGAAATACCAGCAATTAAGTCACCCCGCTCCCCACAGGTAAAAATTGGAAAAGAAAAATCAAACCTTCCTACAACCACACACCCAGAGCACCACCTGAATAGTCCTCGGGTGATTGGCTCAGTTCAAAAGGTCCAAATCAATTGTCTCAGTCAGCACCTGTCTCAGGTGGGAGAGTTTAAAAGGTCTGTAGCAACTAGATCGCAGGGGTCTGCTGACAACTCAAGTATGACTTGCTCCAGTGCTCTGTGAAGTCTGGAGGACCCACCTAGCAAATAGATTAGTGTGGAAAGGTTGATGCCTCCTTCCCCACCTTGCACTTCTGTCACACCCAGTCACTGATAGTTCTGCCGGGCTGTGACCCAGTTGCCTTTAATGAGCAGATACTCCAGGGGTTTGCACCTGCCTGAATCACAAGGAAATCTATGTCTGCTCAGCCAGGCCACTGCTCTCTGTCACTATCCAGCAAGGGGAGGTGAGGCCTGACAACCTTGGTCACTTGATAGAGGCTGGGGGGTGTTCACTCAGTTCCAGCCCTGCCCTTGATTAATGTTACTGACCGAACAGAACAACTTTGTGAAATTTGTTTCTGTCCCAGCTAAATTCCCCTGCAGAAGAGAAGCTGTTTTGAGTTCACAGAACCTGCGCCTCAGGCCCTGTCTTTGCTGCTACAAAGGTTTGTATTCGCAGCTAGGTTAGCTGTCAGTTCTAGCCTCCTGCACTCCTTTGTCTAGGCTGACGATCCACTGAGGGCCGGGTGTATCTTAGGCTAAGTAAAGCAGTCCTCTGGGTCAGCCCTACCCTGGGAATCAGCTGGCACTGCACATGCATTTTCTAGTCCCCACGCTCCACCTAGGCCGGTACCACCTCAGGCAAACCCTATAGTCACAGGGACTGTGTTTCCATCCCAGATCTGTTCTGCAGTGGTTGCCACCTGAGAAAATGCCCAGCCTCCTCCTGTTGCCCAGAGAGACAGGTGGTGTAGCTTCAGAATATCTGGGGGTGATCCCTATTGTTGCCAAAAAACGGCTTCTGCTGTGCGCCTCAGGTCACCCCACTCTGGCTGCAGTGTGGTTCCCTCTCAGCCGACCATCCTCTCCCCACTCCTGTGCCACAGAATCAGTACTAGACCAGCTCTAGTCTAGGCCCTGTCCACAACCCTTGAGACATCACCCAAGTATCTGGACTCCTGGGATACAGGCCTCCAGACCTCAGAGTGAGAGTGGATGGGAGGGCTGGGAGCTCAGAATTGCAGGTAGAGAATATATACAGTTTTATAAAGTTTTATGCCTGGCAGGAGAATGCCATGGCACCCTAGTAGGGGCGGTAGGTCAGGTTTTTAGAGGGTCTCTCCAAATGAGTGTACCGGGAGGACATTTGAACTCTGCTCATTTGTTTGTGGGGCACTCAGAGCCATTCTCATGGAGGAGGGGACTCCCGTCTGCTGAGTGATGGATTTCGTACCTTTTGTTTGTATCCTTGTGGTCGCAGCTCACCTCAGCTCCGGAGTGTGACACACCCAGATCCAGCAACAGGGCGAGGGGTGGTGCACCCAGTTCTGAGATTGCCTGGTGCCCAGTGACTTTGGCACAGAGGGACCAAGGCTCCATCTGTCTCTGGCCAGGAGAAGGGCTCCGCACAGAGGCAGGAAGGGCTCTGGAGGGCATGTGGCTACCAGAGTCCCTGGAAAGATGCGTGGGCTGGTGTGGAGGTAGGGAGGGTACAGGAGGGAATATGGGGGGTTGTGTGGCTCCCAGAGTTATTGGTCAGGACATGCAGAGAACCGGCAGGTGGGTTGCAGCACCACTCATATGGAAGTCCGGGCCGGCGCAAGTCATGGGTCACGGCGCAGCTCTTAAGGAGGTCTGGGCGGGTGCTGGTCGCGGGTCTCATTGCAGCTCTTCCGGAGGTCTGGGCAAGCACTGGTCACGGGTTGCAGCGTAGCTCTTACAGGGGTCCAGGTGGGTGCTGTTCGTAGGTCATGGCACAGCTATTAAGGAGATCCGGGTGCATGCCGGTCGCAGGTTGTGGGTCTCAACCTTAATTTTAAAAGGGGATCCAAACTGTCAAGTTAGCACAAAATCAACTCAGCACAGCTCCACTTCTTACATATTACCATAAACACAGTAGAATCCCTTACTAACAGATTGGAACAAGCAGAAGAAAGGATTTCTGACATTGAAGACAAAGCTTTCAAATGCTCACAAAAACTCAAAGAGGAAGATAAATGGTGGGCAAAAACAGATCACTCTCGCAGACAGCTCTGGGATAATTAAAAAAATATATATTCGTCTTATAGGGATCCCCAAAAGTGATGAAGGGGCTTCGCAAGGCACAGAGTCTCTTCTCCAAGAGATTATGAAAGAGAAATTTCCAGACATACCAAGAAATTCTGAAATTCACATAGCAGACTGTTTCATAACTCCAGCACGACTCAACCCGAATAAGACATCCACCAGACACATCATAATCAATTTCACTAAAGTTAATATAAGGAGAAAATTCTGAAAGCAGCCAGACAAAAGAAAACTATTACCTACAAAGGGAAGATTATTAGAATAACTGAAAAAAAAAAAAAAGAATAACTGCAGACCTCTCTGGTGAAACCTTTAAAGCCAGAAGAGGATGGTCATTGACTTTTAATCTCCTAAAACAAAATAACTTTCAACCCAGGGTCCTGTACCCAGCTAAACTGAGTTCATTTATGATGGAGAAATTAAATACTTTAATGACATTCACATGTTGAAGAAATTTGCCATAACTAAACCAGCTCTCCAGGATATTCTCAGACCTATTCTCCATAAAGACCAGCATAATCCTCCACCACAAAAGTAAACCCACCCAGAAAATTTTGATCAAATTCCAACTTCCACAGTTGCAAAAGGATTAAAAATGTCCACCAGACTCTCAAAAGGCTTATCAATACTCTCAATTAATTTGAATGGTTTAAATTGTCCTCTAAATAGGCACAGATTGGCTGACTGGATACAAAAACTCAGGCTAGATATCTGCTGCATACAAGAATCTCATCTTACATTAAAAGACAAATATAGACTCAAAGAGAAGGGATAATCATCTATGCTCTAGGCAAACGGAAAGGAGAAAAAAGCAGGTGTTGTAATCCTATTCGTAGACGCAATAGGCTTTAAACCAACCAAAATAAGGAAAGATAAGGTTGGACACTTCATATTTGTTAAAGGTAATACTCAATATGATGAGATTTCAATTATTAATATCAATGCACCCAAACAGAACGCAACAACAGACATGAGCACCTTGATTTCCTCCACCTCCATAGTAGTTGGAGATTTTATCACCCCTTTAGCAGTGCTGGATAGATCCTCCAAAAAGAATCTAAGCAAAGAAATTTTAGATTTGAGTTTAACCATTCAACATCTGCATGTAATAGACATCTACAGAACATTTCATCCCAATAAAATTGTATACACATTCTTCTTATCAGCCCACGGAACATACTCCAAAATCGACCACATCCTAGGCCACAAATCTAACCTCAGCAAATTTGAAAAAATAGAAATTATTCCTTGCATATTCTCAGACCATCATGGAATAAAAGTTGAACTCAATAACAACAGGAATCTGCACACCCATACAAAAACATGGAAGCTAAATAACCTTATGCTGGAGGATACATGGGTAATAGATGAGATTAAGAAGGAAATCATCAAATTTTTGTAACAAAACAACAATGAAGACACGAATTATCATAACCTCTGGGATACTGCAAAGGCAGTCCTAAAATTTATAGCACTGCAAGCTATATAGAGGGAAATTTATAGCACTGCAAGCCTTCCTCCAGAGAACGGAAAGAGAGGAAGTTAGTAACTTAATGTGAAATCTCAAGCAACTGGATAGGAAGAACATTCCAACCCC
Organism: Nycticebus coucang; assembly: GCF_027406575.1. NCBI lineage: Eukaryota > Metazoa > Chordata > Mammalia > Primates > Lorisidae > Nycticebus > Nycticebus coucang. The sequence goes on along the minus strand of NC_069804.1, from coordinate 158,366,688 downwards.
AAACCCAGCAGAAGAAAAGAAATAACCAAAATCAGAGCAGAATTAAATGAAATTGAAAACAAAAGAATTATACAATGGATCAATAAATCTCTAATTTCATCAATCAGAAAAGGTAAAGAAGAAATAACAACAGACCCCTCAGAAATTCAAAAACTCCTTAACAGATATTACAAGAAAATTTACTCTCAGAAATATGAAAATTTGAAAGAAATTGACCAATACTTTGAAGTACGCCACCTAATAGACTTAGCCAGAACGAAGTGGAAATGTTGAACAGGCCTATATCAAGTTCTGAAATAGCATCAAATATACAAAATCTGTCTAAAGAGAAAAGCCCAGGACCAGATGGCTTTACATCAGAATTCTACCAAACTTTTAAAGAAGAACTAGTACCTATATTACTAAACCTCTTTCAAAATATAGAAAAAGAAGGAAGACTACCCAACACATTCTAAGAAGCAAACATCACCTTGATCCCTAATCCAGGGAAAGACCCAACAAGAAAATAAAATTATAGACCAATATCACTAATGAATATTGATGCAAAAATACCCAATAAGATCTTAACAAAGAGAAATAAATACAACACATCAAAAAAATTATACACCATGACCAAGTGGGATTTAGCCCAGGGTCTCAAGGCTGGTTCAATATACATAAATCTATAAATGTAATTCAGCACATAAACAAACTAAAAAATAAAGACCATATGATTCTCGCAATTGATGCAGAAAAAGCTTTTGATAATATCCAGCATCCCTTCATGATCAGAACACTTAAGAAAATTGGTATAGAAGGGACATTTCTTAAACTAAAAGAGGCAAACCCACAGCCAATATCATATTGAATGGAGTTAAATTGAAATCATTTCCATTTAGATCAGGAACCAGGCAAGGTTGCCCATTATCTCCATTGCTCCTTAACATTGTAATGGAAGTTTTAGCCATTGCAATTAGGGAGGAAAAGGAGATCAAGAGTATCCACATAGGGTCAGAAGAGATCAAACTTTCACTCTTTGCAGATGACATGATCGTATATCTGCAAAACACTAGGGATTCTACTACAAAACTTTTAGAAGTGATCAAGGAATACAGCAATGTCTCAGGCTACAAAATCAATACCCATAAATCTGTAGCCTTTATATATACCAACAATAGCCCAGCCAAAAAAACAGTTAAGGACTCTATTCCTTTCGCAGTAGTGCCAAAGAAGATGAAATATTTGGGAGTATACCTAACAAAAGAAGTGAAAGATCTCTATAACAAGAACTATGAAACTTTAAGAAAAGAAATAGGTGAAGATGTTAACAAATGGAAAAACATACCATGCTCATGGCTGGGAAGAATCAACATTGTTAAAATGTCTATACTACCCAAAGCAATATATAATTTTAATGCATTTCCTATTAAAGCTCCATTGTCATATTTTAAAGATCTTGAAAAATACTTCATTTTATATGGAATCAGAAAAAACCTTGAATAGCCAAAACATTACTCAGAAATAAAAACAAAGCAGGAGGACTCACGCTACCAGACCTGAGACTGTACTATAAATTGATAGTGATCAAAACATCATGGTACTGGCACAAAAACAGAGAAGTAGATGTCTGGAACAGAATAGAGAACCAAGAGATGAATCCAGCTACTTACCGTTATTTGATCTTTGACAAGCCAATTAAAAACATTCAGTGGGGGAAAGATTCCCTATTTAACAAATGGTGCTGGGTGAACTGGCTGGCAATCTGCAAAAGACTGAAACTGGACCCACACCTTTCACAATTAACTAAGATAGACTCTCACTGGATAAAATATTTAAACTTAAGACTTTGAAGAAAGTACAGGGAAAACTCTTGAAGGAATCAGCCTGGGTGAATATTTTATGAGGAGGACTCCACAGGCAACTGAAGCAGTATCAAAAATACATTACTGAGACCTGACCAAACTAAAAAGCTTCTGCACAGCCAAGAACATAGTAAGTAAAGCAAGCAGACAGCCCTCAGAATGGGAGAAAATATTTGCAGGTTATACCTCCAATAGAGGTTTAATAACCAGAATCCACAGAGAAGTCAAACATATTAGCAAGGAAAGAACAAGTGATCCCATCTCAGGGTGGGCAAAGGACTTGAAGAGAAACTTCTCTAAAGAAGACAGATGCATGATCTACAAACACATGAATAAAGCTCATCATCTTTAATCATCAGATAAATGCAAATCAAAACTACTTTGAAATATCACCTAACCCCCTAAGAGTAGCCCAAATAACAAAATCCCAAAACCAGAGATGTTGGCATGGATGTGGAGAAAAGGGCACACTTCTACACTGCTGGTGGGAATGCACACTAATATTTTCCTTTTGGAAGGATGTTTGGAGAATACTTAGAGATCTAAAAATAGACCTGCCATTCGATCCTATAATTCCTTTACTAGGTATATACCCAGAAGAACAAAAATCACAGTGTAACAAAGACATCTGTATCAGAATGTTTATTGCAGCCCAATTCGTAATTGCTAAGTCATGGAAGAAGCCCAAGTGCCCATCGACCCACGAATAGACTAGCAAATTGTGGTACATGTATACCATGGAATATTCTGCAGCCTTAAAGAAAGATGGAGACTTTAGGTCTTTCATGTTTACATGGATGGAGCTGGAACATATTCTTCTTAGCAAAGTATCTCAAGAATGGAAGAAAAAGAATCCAGGAGACGGAGCAAGATGGCAGCCGAGTAACAGCTTCCTTGCATCTGGGCACCGTGAGTCTGGGGAGATAGGATTCCAGGCATCTCTGGCTGGTGGGAACTGCCTATCATCACTCCTATGAGGATACAGGGAGTCAGCGAGAGACTTCTGGACCCTAAGAGGAGGACTAAAACAGTGGAAAACCGGCAAGTGGTCGCATGTGTTCAATCCGTCTAAACCCGCCCACAACTGTAAGTTCAGTAGGAGTGAGACTGCAAACCAGAAAGGCCTTACCTGTGAACTGTTTTGATGTCCTTGGGCTTGGCACTGAGTTGAACTGCCCTGGGGAAGGCCTGAGCGGGAGTGCAGAGAACTTTGGCCGTTGTCTAGGGCCCCAGTCTGAGCCGCTGAGCCAGACAGAGCTAATAGTGTTTGGTGGTGGGTCACACGGAACCATTGTCAGTGATCTGCCCCGGCAAGCTCCGCCCTCAGGGTCGCAGAGCTAGAAATGGGTGGGAGCTTGTAACCCAGCAACCAAGTAGCCTAAGGGTGGGGTCTGAGCCGCCTTGCAGCCCTAACCCTCAGGGGCAAAGGGAGACTGGTTTTGGCACACTGGGTAAGCGGATAGCCACTTCAGCAGTGATTCCAGCGAGAAAGATGGGAAAGCTTCTGCTCAGCAAGTTTACAAGTTCAAAGTGCCTTTTAAGTGGGCTGAAGAGAGATTTAGGGTGTCTACCTGCTGGGGTTTGAGAAATCAGCAGCCTCCAGTCGTATCAGAACTGTGACTAACATCTCATACCCCAGAAGACCACGTGTTGCCCAGACAATATTCAATAACATATACAAACTGCTTGGGTTTTGGTTGTGTATTTTTTTCTTTTACTTTTTTTTTTTTGTTTGGTTGTTCTTTTTTGTTTGTTTATTTTGACGTTGTTGATGTTCTTTTGTTTTTTAATTTCAATCTTTTCCACACAGATCCCTTTTTCCTTCTCAACTTTTGTAGTTTAATTATAATTTCCCATTGCTACCTTTTTTAATAACTACAACTTCATTTTTGCTAGTGTTTCTACCGCTATCATTTGGTTTTTCACCCAATTGTATCCCCGTAAACTTTTCTGTTTGCTTGTTTTGGTTTGATTTATACCATTTTTGTCTTTCCTCTCTACTTGGTGGAGGTGGGGTACTGTGTCTGATCAGGTTAGCAAAGAGCTGCTGACCTCAAGGGAACCACCCAACTGGGCACTCCCACAAGGTGGGGTTTTTTAAGGTTGTGTCAAAGTACCCTACTGTACACTTATATTGCCCTGTCTCCCTCTTTCTGTACCTCTCTTCTTTTTGTCAATATTCCTTATCCCCACCCCCTCTCCTTTCTCTATCTTTCTTTTTTTTCTTATCACTCGGTCCTCCTTTCTTTCATCCCTTTTTTGCTCCTCAACCTTCTCACCCTTCTGGTCCTGTAACCCTTAGTCCACAGGCACAAGAACTTAAAGAGCAAGAGGAAGTGAAAGGAAAATTAGGGCAAGGAAACAGATAAAAGAAATCAATCATGAGGAAGAATCAGCAGAAAACTCCAGGCAACATGAAGAACCAGTCCAGAACAACCCCGCCAAGGGACCATGAGGTAGCTACTGCAGAGGATTCCACCTATACAGAAATGTTAGGAATGACAGAAAGGGAATTTACAATACACATGTTGAAAACAATGAAAGAAATGATGGAAACAATGAAGGAAACTCCTAATAAAGTGGAAAATAACCAAAAGGAAATCCAAAAACAGAATCAAATCAGAGATGAACGATATGAAGAATATTAAAAGGATATAGCAGAGCTGAAGGAAATGAAACAGTCAATCAGGGAACTTAAAGATGCAATGGAAAGTATCAGCAACAGGTTAGACCATGCAGAAGAAAGAATTTCAGAGGTAGAAGATAAAGTTTTTGAGATAACTCAGATAGTAAAAGAGGCAGAAAAGAAGAGAGAGAAAGCAGAACGTTCACTGTCAGAATTATGGGACTTTATGAAGCGTTCCAACATACGAGTTATAGGAATTCCAGAAGGGGAAGAAGAATGCCCCAGAGGAATGGAAGCCATACTAGAGAATATTATAAATGAAAATTTCCCAAACATCACTAAAGATTCTGACACACTGCTTTCAGAGGGCTATCGGACCCCAGGTCGCCTCAACTCTAACCGAGCTTCTCCAAGACACATTGTGTTGAACCTGTCCAAAGTCAAGACAAAAGAAAAGATTCTGCAAGCTGCCAGGAGTAAGCACCAGTTGACCTACAGGGGCAAATCCATCAGAGTGACCGCAGACTTCTCTAATGAAACTTTCCAAGCAAGAAGACAATGGTCATCTACCTTTAATCTACTTAAACAGAACAATTTTCTGCCCAGAATTCTGTACCCTGCTAAGCTAAGCTTCAAAATTGACGGAGAAATCAAATCATTTACGGATATACAAACATTGAGGAAATTCGCCACAACAAGACCAGCTCTACAGGAAATACTTCAACCTGTTCTGCACACTGACCACCACAATGGATCAGCAGCAAAGTAAGAACTCAGAAATCAAAGGACAGAACCTAACCTCCACACTGATGCAAAAGATAAAACTAAGCAATGGACTCTCACCAAATAAGACGAATAGAATACTACCACACTTATCAATTATCTCCATAAATGTTAATGGCTTGAATTCCCCACTGAAGAGACATAGATTGGTTGACTGGATTAAAAAACACAAGCCATCCATTTGCTGTCTGCAAGAAACACACCTGGCTTCAAAAGACAAATTACAGCTCCGAGTCAAGGGTTGGAAGACAATTTTTCAGGCCAGTGGAATTCAGAAGAAAAGAGGAGTTGCAATCTTATTTTCAGATACATGTGGATTTAAAGCAACTAAAGTCAAAAAAGACAAAGATGGTCACTTTATATTGGTCAAGGGAAAAATACAACAAGAAGACATTTCAATTCTAAATATTTATGCACCCAGTTTAAATGCTCCCAGATTCTTGAAGCAGACCTTACTCAGTCTGAGCAATATGATATCTGATAATACCATCATAACAGGGGACTTTAACACACCTCTTACAGAGCTGGACAGATCCTCTAAACAGAAATTAAACAAAGATATAAGAGATTTAAATGAGACCTTAGACCAACTATGCTTGATAGACGTATATAGAACACTCCACCCCAAAGAAAAGAATATACATTCTTCTCATCACCCCATGGAACATTCTCCAAAATTGATCATATCCTGGGACACAAAACAAATATCAACAGAATCAAAAGAATTGAAATTTTACCTTGTATCTTCTCAGAACATAAGGCACTAAAGGTGGAACTCAACTCTAACAAAAATGCTCGACCCCACCCAAAGGCATGGAAATTAAACAATCTTCTGTTGAATAACAGATGGGTGAAGGAAGAAATAAAACAGGAAATCATTAACTTCCTTGAGCAGAACAATAATGAAGACACAAGCTACCAAAACCTCTGGGATACTGCAAAAGCAGTTTTGAGAGGAAAATTCATCGCTTTAGATGCCTACATTCGAAAAACAGAAAGAGAGCACATTAACAATCTCACAAGAGATCTTATGGAATTGGAAAAAGAAGAACAATCTAAGCCTAAACTCAGTAGAAGAAAAGAAATATCCAAAATCAAATCAGAGATCAATGAAATTGAAAACAAAAGAATCATTCAGAAAATTAATGAAACAAGGAGTTGGTTTTTTGAAAAAATAAATAAAATAGATAAACCATTGGCCAGACTAACTAGAAATAGAAAAGTAAAATCTCTAGTAACCTCAATCAGAAACGATAAAGGGGAAATAACAACTGATCCCACAGAGATACAAGAGATCATCTCTGAATACTACCAGAAACTCTATGCCCAGAAATTTGACAATGTGAAGGAAATGGATCAATATTTGGAATCACACCCTCTCCCTAGACTTAGCCAGGAAGAAATAGACCTCCTGAACAGACCAATTTCAAGCACTGAGATCAAAGAAACAATAAAAAATCTTCCAACTAAAAAATGCCCTGGTCCAGATGGCTTCACTCCAGAATTCTATCAAACCTTCAAGGAAGAGCTTATTCCTGTACTGCAGAAATTATTCCAAAAAACTGAGGAAGAAGGAATCTTCCCCAACACATTCTATGAAGCAAACATCACCCTGATACCAAAACCAGGAAAAGACCCAAACAAAAAGGAGAATTTCAGACCAATCTCACTCATGAATATAGACAGAAAAATTCTCAACAAAATCCTAGCCAATAGATTACAGCTTATCATCAAAAAAGTCATTCATCATGATCAGGTAGGCTTCATCCCAGGGATGCAAGGCTGGTTTAACATACGCAAGTCCATAAATGTTATCCACCATATTAACAGAGGCAAAAATAAAGATCACATGATCCTCTCAATAGAAGCAGAAAAAGTGTTTGATAAAATCCAGCATCCTTTTCTAATTAGAACACTGAAGAGTATAGGCATAGGTGGCACATTTCTAAAACTGATTGAAGCTATCTATGACAAACCCACAGCCAATATTTTACTGAATGGAGTAAAACTCAAAGCTTTTCCTCTTAGAACTGGAAGCAGACAAGGTTGTCCTCTGTCACCTTTACTATTCAACGTAGTGCTGGAAGTTCTAGCCAATACAATTAGGCAAGACAAGGAAATAAAGGGAATCCAAATGGGAGCAGAGGAGGTCAAACTCTCCCTCTTTGCTGACGACATGATCTTATACTTAGAGAACCCCAAAGACTCAACCACAAGACTCCTAGAAGTCATCAAAAAATACAGTAATGTTTCAGGATATAAAATCAATGTCCACAAGTCAGTAGCCTTTGTATACACCAATAACAGTCAAGATGAGAAGCTAATTAAGGACACAACTCCCTTCACCATAGTTTCAAAGAAAATGAAATACCTAGGAATATACCTAACGAAGGAGGTGAAGGACCTCTATAAAGAAAGCTATGAACTCGTCAGAAAGGAAATAGCAGAGGATATTAACAAATGGAAGAACATACCATGCTCATGGATGGGAAGAATCAACATTGTTAAAATGTCTATACTTCCTAAAGCAATCTACCTATTCAATGCCATTCCTATCAAAGTACCAACATCGTACTTTCAAGATTTGGAAAAAATGATTCTGCGTTTTGTATGGAACCGGAAAAAACCCCGTATAGCTAAGGCAGTTCTTAGTAACAAAAATAAAGCTGGGGGCATCAGCATACCAGATTTTAGTCTGTACTACAAAGCCATAGTGCTCAAGACAGCATGGTACTGGCACAAAAACAGAGACATAGACACTTGGAATCTAATTGAACACCAAGAAATGAAACTAACATCTTACAACCACCTAATCTTCGATAAACCAAACAAGAACTTACCTTGGGGGAAAGACTCCCTATTCAATAAATGGTGTTGGGAGAACTGGATGTCTACATGTAAAAGACTGAAACTGGACCCACACCTTTCTCCACTCACAAAAATTGACTCAAGATGGATAAAGGACTTAAATTTAAGGCATGAAACAATAAAAATCCTCAAAGAAAGCATAGGAAAAACACTGGAAGATATTGGCCTGGGGGAAGACTTCATGAAGAAGACTGCCATGGCAATTGCAACAACAACAAAAGTAAACAAATGGGACTTCATTAAACTGAAAAGCTTCTGTACAGCTAAGGAGACAATAACCAAAGCAAAGAGACAACCCACACAATGGGAAAGGATATTTGCATATTTTCAATCAGACAAAAGCTTGATAACCAGGATCTATAGAGAACTCATATTAATCCACATGAAAAAAGCCAACAATCCCGTATATCAATGGGCAAGGGACATGAATAGAACTTTCTCTAAAGACGACAGACGAATGGCTAACAAACACATGAAAAAATGTTCATCATCTCTATATATTAGAGAAATGCAAATCAAAACATCCCTGAGATATCATCTAACCCCAGTGAGAATGGCCCACATCACAAAATCTCAAAACTGCAGATGCTGGCGTGGATGTGGAGAGAAGGGAACACTTTTACAGTGCTGGTGGGACTGCAAACTAGTACAACCTTTCTGGAAGGAAGTATGGAGAAACCTCAAAGCACTCAACCTAGACCTCCTATTCAATCCTGCAATCCCATTACCGGGCATCTACCCAGAAGGAAAAAAATCCTTTTATCATAAGGACATTTGTACTAGACTGTTTATTGCAGCTCAATTTACAATCGCCAAAATGTGGAAAGAGCCTAAATGCCCACTAACCCAGGAATGGATTAACAAGCTGTGGTATATGTATACCATGGAATACTATTCAGCCATTAAAAAAAATGGAGACTTTACATCCTTCGTATTAACCTGGATGGACGTGGAAGACATTATTCTTAGTAAAGCATCACAAGAATGGAGAAGCATGAATCCTATGTACTCAATCTTGATATGAGGACAATTAAGACAATTAAGGTTATGGGGGGGGAAGCAGAAAGAGAGATGGAGGGAGGGGGGTGGGGCCTTAGTGTGTGTCACACTTTATGGGGGCAAGACATGATTGCAAGAGGGACTTTGCCTAACAATTGCAATCAGTGTAACTGGCTTATTTTACCCTCAATGAATCCCCAACAATAAAAAAAAAAAAGAGGAAAAAAAAAAAAAAAGGATATATAGGGACAGACACACTGGCAAAGGGGAAGATCTGATATGCAAATAGCTGTGGCATCTCCCTGTTCTTTGTTGATCTGTTTTATTGATACAAACTGAATTTTCTTAATGGATCTCCTATCTTTATTATAGTGGCAATGATGGTTTATACATAAAAGTTCATCTGAGTTCTGTAAAAGAAAAAAAAAGAAAAAGTATCCAATGTACTCAGCCATACTATGAAGCTAATTTATAGCTTTCATATGAAGGCTATAACCCAACTATAGCACAAGAATATGGGGAAAGGGCCAAGGGAGGGGAAGGGAGGGGGGAGGTTAGGGTGGAGGGAGGGTAGTAGGTAGGGCCACACCTACCTTGCATCTTAGAATAGGTACAGGCAAAACATACTAAATGAAGAATACAAATGCCTACATACAACAACTAAGAAAATGCCATGAAGGCTACATTGAACACTTTGATGAGAATATTTCACATTGCATATGAAACCAGCACATTGTACCCCTTGATTGCACTAATGTACACAGCTATGATTTAACAATAAAAAAATAATTTTCTATTATTAAACTTAAAAAAATAAAATTCTTTATGTTTGTTGTTATAGGTGTATTGTTTTGGGATGAACATCTGTGTTTCCCCAAATGTATACATTGAAGCCCTACTGACTTCATATGTTTTTGCAGTTGTTTTTCATTTTCTTCTTTAATTTTTGAGTATAAACGTCATTCTTTTTACATTGCAAGCATTGTTTTCAATAATTGCAATTTGTTAAAAACATTTGAAACCTTAAGTTTTAACACACCATTCATTAAAAAGTATACTTAAAGATTTCCAACAAAATGTAATAAAAAAGCCAAAATTAAGAGGAAACATTTATAAAAGTACAATTTCACAGAAAATTCAATCTAATCACTTGGATTGGCTTGAGTTCAAGCATTTGTAACATTTGATTGCTAATAGGTAGCACAGGCTGAAAATATGTATTGGCATGTTAGGATTTTTTTATTCAATTTCAGTTTATTCACAAAAATTAATAGTTTAGTTGTTATAAATGTGTATTCATATAATTATGAATTTTGACAACACATTCCAAATGGAGGTCTGCTCTGTATGCTTCTGAATTGTATAAGAGCCCTATATATACTGTGACAAGATGGTCCACTAAAATCTGCACTCAGTGTTACAGATTTTACATTCAGTGCAGCTTTTAAAATTGAATTTATAGTAGGCTTCACATGCTTAGTATTGGCTTCATTATTAAAATCTTCTACCCAAATTATTCCTCAGTACTTTGCTTCAACAGAATCTGTAAAAATCCTCAGAATTACTTTTTATGTTATTATACAAAAGTTTAGATTTTCTGTTTGTTTTTTTGTTTTTTGTTTTTTGTTTTTATTAAATCATAGCTGTGTACATTGATATGATCATGGGGCATCATTCACTAGCTTTACAGACCGTTTACCAAGTTTCACATATACCCTTGTAAGATGCACCGCTGGTGTAATCCCACCAATCCCCTTCCCTCTACCCACCTCCCTCCTCCCTCCCCTCCCTTTCCCCCTTCCCCCTATTCTATAGCTTTCATGTGCAAACCCTAAATTAGTTTCATAGTAGGTCTGAGTACATTGGGTACTTTTTCTTCCATTCTTGAGATACTTTACTAAGAAGGATATGTTCCAGCTCCATCCATGTAAACATAAAAGAGGTAAAGTCTCCATCTTTCTTTAAGGCTGCATAATATTCCATGGTGTACATGTACCAGGATTTATTAATCCATTCATGGATCGATGGGCACTTGGGCTTCTTCCATGACTTAGCAATTATGAATTGAGCTGCAATAAACATTCTGGTACAAATATCTTTGTTATGATGTGCTTTTTGGTCCTCTGGGTATATGCCCAGTAGAGGGATTACAGGACTGAATGGCAGATCTATTTTTAGATCTCTAAGTGTTCTCCATATCTCTTTCCAAAAGGAATATATTAATTTGCATTCCCACCAGCAGTGCAAAAGTGTTCCCTTTTCTACACATCCACGCCAACATCTCTGGTCTTGGGATTTTGTGATATAGGCTAGTCTCACTGGACTTAGATGGTATCTCAAAGTAGTTTTGATTTGCATTTCTCTGATGATTAAAGATGATGAACATTTTTTCATATGTCTGAAGGCCGTGCACCTGTCTTCTTCAGAGAAGTTTCTCTTCAAATCCCTTGCCCAGCCTGCGATGGGATCCCTTGTTCTATTCTTGCTAATGCGTTTGAGTTCTCTGTGGATTCTTGTTATTAAACCTTTGTCAGAGACATAACCTGCAAATATCTTCTCCCATTCTGAGGGCTGTTTGCTTGCTTTACTAACTGTGTTCTTGGCTGTGCAGAAGCTTTTTAGTTTGATCAAGTCCCAGTAGTGTACTTTTGAAGCTGCTTCAATTGCCCAGGGGTCCTCTTCATAAAATACTCACCCAGCCCGATTTCTTCAAGGGTTTTCCCTGCACTCTCTTCTAGTATTTTTATAGTTTCATGTCTTAAGTTCAAATCTTTGATCCAGTGAGAGTCTATCTTAGTTAATGGTGAAAGGTGTGGGCCCACTTTCAGTCTTCTACAGGTTGCCAGCCAGTTCACCCAGCACCATTTGTTAAATAGGGAATCTTTTCCCCACTGACTGTTTATAATTGGCTTGTCAAAGATCAAATAACGGTAAGTAGCTGGATTCATCTCTTGGTTCTCTATTCTGTTACAGACATCTACTTCTCTGTTTTTTTGCCAATACCATGCTGTTTTGATCACTATTGATTTGTAGTATAGTCTGAGGTCTGGTAGCGTAATTCCTCCTGCTTTGTTTTTATTCCTGAGTAATATCTTGGCTATTCGAGGTTTTTTCTGATTCCATATAAAATGAAGTATTGTTTTTTTGAGATCTTTAAAGTATGACAGTGGAGCTTTAATAGGGATTGCATTGAAATTATATATTGCTTTGGGTAATATAGACATTTTAAGAATATTGATTCTTCCCAGCCATGAGCATGGTATGTTTTTCCATTTGTTAATATTTTCAGCTATTTCTTTTCTTAGAGTTTCATAGTTCTCTTTATAGACATCTTTCAAGTCCTTTGTTAGATAAATTCCCAAATATTTCATCTTCTTTGGCACTACTGTGAATGGGATAGAGTCCTTAACTGTTTTTTCAACTTGACTGTTGTTGGTATATATAAAGGCTACCGATTTATGAATGTTGATTTTGTACCCTGAGACGCTGCTGTATTCCTTGATCACTTCTAAAAGTTTTGTAGTAGAGTCTCTAGTGTTTTCCACATATACTATCATATCATCTGCGAAGAGCGAAAGTTTGATCTCTTCTGACCCTATATGGATACCCTTGATCGCCTTTTCTTCCCTAATTGCAGTGGCTAAAACTTCCATTACAATGTTAAAAAGCAATGGAGACAATGGGCAGCCTTGTCTGGTTCCTGATCTGAGTGGAAAAGATTCTAATTTAACTCCATGCAATATGATATTGGCTGTGGGTTTGCTGTAGATGGCCTCTATCAGTTTAAGAAATGTCCCTTCTATACCAATTTTCCTGAGTGTTCTGATCATGAAGGGATGCTGGATATTATCAAAAGCTTTTTCTGCATCAGTTGAGAGAATCATATGGTCTTTGTTTTTTAATTTGTTTATGTGCTGGATTACATTTATAGATTTACGTATATTGAACCAGCCTTGAGATCCTGGGATGAAACCGACTTGGTCATGATGTATAGTTTGTTTGATGTGTTGCTGGATTCTGTTTGTTAGGATCTTGTTGAATATTTTTGCATCTCTATTCGTTAGTGATATCAGTCTATAATTTTCTTTTCTTGTTGGGTCTTTTCCTGGTTTGGGGATCAGGGTGATGTGTGCTTCATAGAACGTGTTGGGTAGTCTTCCTTCTTTTTCTACCTTTTGGAACAGGTTGAGTAATATAGGTACTAATTCCTCTTTAAAGGTTTGGTAGAATTCAGACGTGAAACCTTCTGGTCCTGGGCTTTTTTTTTTAGGGAGGTTTTGTATGGTTGATGCTATTTCCGAACTTGATATGGGCTTGTTCAACATTTCCACTTGATTCTGGCTAAGTCTTGGAAGGTGATGTGCTTCCAAGTATTGGTCAATTTCCTTCAGATTTTCATATTTCTGAGAATAAAGTTTCTTGTAATATTCATTAAGGATTTTTTTGATTTCTGAGGAGTCTGTTGTTATTTCATCTTTGTTGTTTCTGATTGATGAGATTAGAGATTTTACTCTTTTTTTCCTGATTAGGTTGGCCAACGGTTTATCTATTTTATTGAATTTTCAAAAAACCAGCTTTTTGATTTATTGATCTGTTGTATTATTCTTTTGTTTTCAATTTCATTTAGTTCTGCTCTGATTTTGGTTATTTCTTTTCTTCAACTGGGTTTGGGGTTGGAATATTCTTCCTTTTCCAGTTGCTTGAGATGTCCCATTAAGTTGTTAACTTCCTCTCTTTCCATTCTCTTGAGGAAGGCTTGTAGTGCAATAAATTTCCCTCTTAGAACTGCCTTTGTGGTGTCCCAGAGGTTCTGATAGTTCGTGTCTTCATTGTTGTTTTGTTCCAAAAATTTGGCAATTTCCTTCTTGATCTCATCTCTGACCCAGCTATCATTCAGCATAAGGTTATTTAACTTCCATGTTTTTGTATGAGTAGGCAGATTCCTGTTGTTACTCAGCTCAAGTTTTATTCCATGGTGGTCCGAGAAGATGCATGGAATAATTTCTATTCCTTTAAATTTACTAAGGTTAGACTTGTGACCTAAGATGTGATCGATTTTGGAGTAAGTTCCATGGGCTGATGAGAAGTATGTGTATTCAGTTTTGTTGGGATGAAATGTTCTGTAGATGTCTGCTAAATCCAAATGTTGGATGGTTAAGTTTAAATCTAAGATTTCTTTGCTCAGCTTCTTGTTGGAGGATCGATCCAACACTGCCAGAGGAGTGTTGAAATCTCCGACGATTATGGAGCTGGAGGAAATCAAGTTGCTCATGTCTGTTAGAGTTTCTCTTATAAATTGAGGTGCATTCTGGTTGGGTGCATACATATTAATAATTGAGATCTCATCATAGTGAGTATTACCCTTAACAAATATGACGTGACCATTCTTGTCCTTCCTTACTTTTGTTGGTTTAAAGCCTATTGTATCTGCAAATAAAATTGCAACACCTGTTTTTTTCTGAATACCATTTGCCTGAAATATGGACGACCATCCTTTCACCCTGAGTCTGTATTTGTCTTTTAAGTTAAGATGTGACTCTTGTATGCAACAAATATCTGGCCCGAGTTTTTGTATCCAGTCAGCTAACCTATGCCTCTTTAGAGGACAGTTTAAGCCATTCACATTAATGGAGAATATTGATAAGTGTGGTGAAGTTTTGGGTATTAAGTTTTTCAAAAGTCCAGTGGGCATTTTTAATCCTTTCACCAGTGTGGAAATTGGAGTTTGATCCGAAGTTTCTGAGTGAGTTTACTTTTGTGGTATAGGATTGGGTTGGTCATTATGGAGGATAGGTCTGAGAATATCCTGAAGAGCTGGTTTTGTTATGGCAAATTTCTTCAACATATGAATGTCATTAAAGTATTTAATTTCTCCATCATAAATGAAACTCAGTTTAGCTGGATACAAGATCCGGGGTTGAAAGTTATTTTGCTTTAGGAGATTAAAAGTTGATGACCACCCTCTTCTGGCTTGAAAAGTTTCAGCAGAGTGATCTGCATTCATTCTAATATTCTTCTCTTTGAAGGTAATGGTTTTCTTTCTCCTGCCTGCTTTGAGGATTTTTTCCTTCATATTAACGTTAGTGAAGTTAATTATGATATGCCTGGGGGATGTCTTATTGGGGTTGAGTCGTGCTGGGGTTCTGAAGCTGTCTGCTATCTGAATTTCAGAATCTCTAGGCATGTCTGGAAAATTCTCTTTCATAATTTCATGCAGAAGGGCCTCTGTGCCCAGCGAGGCCACTTCATCTGTTTCTGGAACCCCTATGATTCAGATATTCACCTCCTTCGAATTATCCCAGAGCTCTCGGAGAGAGTGATCCATTTTTGCTCTCCATTTCTCTTCCTCTTTGAGAGTTTGGGAGCATTCAAAGGCTTTATCTTCGATGTCAGAAATCCTTTCTTCTGCTTGCTCCATTCTGTTGCTGAGGGATTCTACTGTATTTTTTCATATCTTTGAGGGCTTCAAATTCTTGCTTCAGTGTGTCTAAGTCTTTGGTGGTTTTGTCTTTAAATTCGTTAAATTCTTGAGACAGCTTTTGAATTTCTCCTCGAATTCCTAATTCCACTTTGTTAATCTTGTCTGCAATCCAAATTCTGAATTCGATTTCTGACATCTCAGCCAGTTGTTTATGAATGGGATCTTCATAAACAACTGCCATATCTGCCATATCTTTCCTTGGGGGGGTTGATCTATTCTGGTTATTCATGTTACCAGAGTTTTTCCGCTGATTCCACCCCATGGTTGTTTTACTCCCTCTGATTTTTTCCCCTGGAGCTTTGTTGAGGGCCCGTACAGTGTTGTGGCCTGAGAAACTGGGGCCCTGTCTGGTGTGGTGGGGCTAAGTGGTTCTGTCTTGTTTTAAGCTGGTTTCTGTTCCACCCTAGTGAAACAGATACTTTGGATTGAAGTCTCAGCTGTGGAGAAATATCAGCAATTAAGTCACCCCGCCCCCCACCGGCAAACAATTGGAGAAGAAAAATCAAACCTTCACCGTGCACCCAGGGCACCACCTGATTTGTCCTCAGGCGATTGGTTCAGTTCAAAAAGGTCCAAATCAATTGTCTCAGTCTGCACCTGTCTCAGGTGAGAGAGTTTAAGAGGTCTCTGGGAACTGGATCACAGGGGTCTGGTGACTACTCTGGTGTGGCTTGCTCCAGTGCTGTGTGGAGTCAGGAGAAGCCACCCAGCCAATAAATCAGTCTGGGAAGGTTGCTGCCTCCTTCCCCACCTTGTACCACTTCACATCCAGTCACTGATAGCCCTGCAGTTGGCTGACCCAGTTGCCTGTAGTGAATCGGTACTCCAAGAGTTTGTACCTGCCTGAATCACAAGGAAGTCTGCCAGGCCGCTGCGCTCTGCCTCTCTCCAGCAGGAGGAGGTGAGGCCTGACAACCTCGGGCGCTTGATGAAGGTTGAGGGGTTTTCACTCAGGTCCAGTCTCGCCCCTGATTAATGTTACTGACAGAACAGAACAGAACAACTCTGCAGTTCCCCTGCAGAAGAGAAGCTGAATTGAGCTCCAAATCAGCTTGTCTTTGCTCCTGTATTGTCTATAGGCTGACAATCCCCTGAGGGCCAGGTGCGTCTTAGGTTTAGTAAAGCCGATCTCTGGGTCAGCCCCACCCTGGGAGTTTCCCTGGTTTGCAAGCTGGAGTTGCCTCAGGCAAACTCAGAGTCTCTGGTTGCCCAGGGAGACAGGGGGTGAGGCTTCAGAATATTCGGTACTGAGCCCTCGCAAAAGAGGGCCGCTGCTTTATGGCTCAGGCAATGGCCACTCCGGTGTAGCTCCCCTCCAGCCAACAGTCCTCTCTCCGCTCCCATACCCCAGAGTCTGCACTGACAGGCTGCAGCCCAGCACCATCTACACCCCTCAAACAATCGCCCAAGAGTCTGGACCCCTGGGGGACAGGCCTCCAGACCTTGGAGCAACAGCAGAGGGGAGTGTGGGGAGCGCTGGGAGCCTGGGGCTGCGGGCAGAGAACACACAGAGCTCTACACAGTTTTATGCCTAGCCGTACTGTCACCAAAAGACGGCTGTCGCACTGTGCCTCAGGGAACTGCCACTCCGGTGCAGTCCCGTCTCCACCGACCAACCAGGACTGGCCTCCAGACCCCAGTGTGAGGGAAGGGGAACACTGGGAGCTCAGAATTCCAGGTAGAGACTATATACAGTTTATACAGTTTTATGCCTGGCAGGAGGACGCCGTGGCACCCTAGTAGGGGAGGTAGGTCCAGTTTTTAGGGGGTCTTTCCCGTGGAGTGTAGTGGGAGGACCTTTGAACTCTGACCGGTTGTTTGTGGGGCACTCTGAGCCGTTCCCATGGGGGAGGGGACTCCCGTCCGCTTGGTGATGGATTTTGTACCTTTTGTTTGTATCCTTGTGGTCACAGCTCACCTCAGTGGGGTTGACGTGCGTTCTACAACCTTCTCTCTTAGTGCAGCTCAAATCCACCAGGTTACTTGCTGAATTTTTATCCTTTAACTCTCCTTCTGGATGGGAGCCTCTGTGGAAAGCTGGCTTCAGTCAGCCATCTTGTCCCTCCTAGATTTTCTGTTTGTATCAACTCTAAATTTTCTTTTCTTAAAAATAAACCTATGTTGAAATATTTTTTTTTTTTGAGACAGAGTATCACTTTGTCGCCCTTGGTAGAGTGTCATGGAGTCATAGCTCACAGCAACCTCTAACTCTTGGGCTCAAGCAATCCTCTTGCCTCAGCCTTCTGAGTAGCTGGGATTACAGGCACCCACCACAATGCCTAGCTTTTTTTTTTTTTTTAGTGGGGGGGTGTCTCGCACTTGCTCAGGCTCGTCTCGAACCTGTGAGCTCAGGCAATCCCCCACATTGGCCTCCCAGAGTGCTGGGATTGTAAGCATGAGCCTCCGTGCCCAGCTGAAATAATTTTTTTCTGAGACAAGAGTGTCACTCTGTCACCCTTGTTAGAGTGTCACCATTGTGTCATAACTCACAACAACCTCAAACTCTTGGGCTCAAGGGATCCTCTTGCCTCAGTATCCCAAATAGCTGAGACTACAGTGTGGGTCACAATGCCTAACAACTTTTAGAGATGGTGTCTTGCTCTTGCTCAGGTTGGTCTCAAACTCCTGAGCTCAAGCAATCCACCTGCCTCAGCCTCCCAGAGTGCTGAGATTACAGGCATCAGCCACCACACCCAGCCCTGAAACAAATTCTTAAATGAACCTTAGCATAGGTTCTAATATTCATACGTTGGAGTTCTAATCTGACTAAGACAAATGCTAGTACTCGGAAGTGGGGTTTTACTGTAACACATATCTAGAAATGTGGAACAGTTTTGGAATTGGGTAACAAGCAGAGGCTGAAAGAATTGTGAAGTCCATGCTAGAAATATGCAGATTAAAGGAAATTGTGGTGACATCTCACATGGAAATCAGGAACATGTTATTGGAAAATGGAAGAAAGACAATCCATGTCATAAAGAATTTGGCCTATCTATGTTCTAGTGTTTTGTAGAAGGGAAAACTTATAAGCATGAAATTAGATATTTAGCTGAGAAGATTATGAAGCAAGAATTGAAGGAGTGGCTTGGTTCTTCCTAATTGCTTATAGTAAAAGACAAAAGGAGAGGGCGGCCTTGTGGCTCAAAGGAATAGGGTGCCAGCCCCATATACTAGAGATGGTGAGTTCAAACCCAGCCCCAGCCAAAAAAAAAGACAATAGGAGCGAGTTGAATTGGAAGAGTTGTATTTAAGTGAAAAGGAACCAGAACTTGGAGATTTGGAAATTTCTAAGTCTATCCATATTGCAAAAAATGAGAATCTTATTCTGAAAAGAACACCAAAGGCATGTTTGAACAATGATTTAGTAAAGAGACCATAGGTGTGGCTCATGGATTTAATCAGCCATTTCAATAGAAACCAAGAATAAAGATGGAATTATACCAGCAGAGCCACTGCCAGTTTTTCACTAAAGGGGATAGAGAGGACAGAATGGATTTAAGAAAGGCTGTCAGACATGCTGGATTTTACAAGACAGGACCATAAGGCTATTCCATTGCAAATATGTACAATTCTTCAAGGAAAGATAAAGATGCTCCCAAAGGCATTTCATCATTAGGACATCGTTAGGACTGTTTCCTCTTTTCAAAGGTTTTGGCCATTGCCTTGGTTTCAAGCCAGATGATCTCTGCCCTAAAGCTTTGGATGTGAGGCTGACATGCAAAGCCTTGGACCCAGGATGCCTTAGGGACACAGTCTTCCTATGCAAGGCATTGGGGGCAGGACCACCACTACAGTGGGTCCAGGGCTTCAAACCAAAGAGGATTATCCTCAAACCTTAAGATATAATGGATTTTTGTCTTGGTAAATTGTTTGCTTGAGACTTATCACGTTTTCCATTGGAGTGGGAAAGTCCATCTAATGCTTCTCCCAACATTGTATTTGGGAAGTGCATAACTTGTCTGCCTTCACAGTTTCATAGGTAGAGAGACATTTTTCTCTCTCTACCTCCATGAGTCTCACCCATATCTGATTTAGATGAGACTTTGTACTTAAGACTGTAAAATTGATGCCAGAATGAGTTATGACTTTGGGGCTGTTGAGATGGAGTGAATGTATTTTTCATGTGAGAAGAACATGAAATTGGGGGAATCAGGGGCAAATTGTTATGGATTGAATGTTTATGCCACTCAGAAACTCATACTTTCAAGCCCTAACCCCCAATATCATGGTAGTTGGAGAGGGGCTTTGGGGAAGACTTAGATTAGATAGTGATGGTAGAGCTCTCATAATAGGATTAGTGCCCTCATATAAGAAGAGATACTAGAGAATGATTCTCTCTCTCCTCTCCTATCCTCTCCTATCCTCTCCTCTCCTCTCTCCTTCCCTTCCTGCCATGTGGAGACACAGTGAGAAAGTAGCCAACTCACCCAAGCTGGCACCCTGATCTTTGACTTCTAGTCTCCAGAACTGTAGGAAAATTAATTGATCTTGTTTCAACCACCCAGTCTATCTATGGTATTTTGTTGTGGCATCCAGAGCTGACTAAGATATGTATCAGATTAGAGTTCTGATCTTACATATCCAGAGCTGACTAAGATATGTATCAGACTAGAGTTCTGACCTTACATAGTATTTTTAGCCTATGTATATATCACATTTTACTTATTCTGTCTCTTAGTAATATATATCTAAGTTGTTTTCATTGATATTGCAAACAATGATTCCGTAAACATCATTGTGCATGTCCCTTAATGGATCCATTCCAGAATGATAAACTCATTTTTGCATATTTAATTTCATTAAATATCTCCAGATTGCTCTCCAGAGTGGCTCTACCAGTTCACACTCTAACCAGCAAAACATGAAAATATATGATTTCCCATATCATCACCAGTTCACTATACTATCTGACTTTCTAAGTTAGCCATTCAAACGCGTGTTAAGCAATTTATCATGGTTTTTCAAATTTGCATTTGTATGACTAGTACAACAACAGGGAATCTTTCAATGGATTTGGATTTCCTATGCTGTGAAAGACTGTTTCAGATAGTTTCCTCATTATCCTCTGAGTAGATTTTTTTCTTGTTTCTAGATTTTTTAAAATTTCAGATTACTATAAGGGTTACATTTGATTGGGTTACATTGCTTGCATTTGTTAGGTAAAGTCCAAGATGTAGTTGAGTCCTTCACCTAGGAGGTGTGCCATATACCCCTACATTATTTGTAGATTTTTGGAATATTTATGTTTTACATATCACTAATAGCTCCATATGCATCCAAACTTGCTTTGAAAGCAAATTGACATAAAAATTCAGGGAACCAGGAAAGATGAATAAAGATTAAATGAGTTACAGGAAAACCACGTAGAGGTTTTCAGTAAGGGTGAAATAGTTACCTCTGCCTAACATAGTTTGAAGTCTCCTGGAAGCCCAGACAAAAAAGAAAAGATGATTCATTTATTCAAAAAATATTTTAAGTTGAAATTTAAGGTTTTAGATTTTCTTGGTCCCTTGGCTGAGTCTGAAGATAGAAAATAAATATGGTTTTGAGAAAATAATTTGGCTAAATCAAATCCCCAAAATACAATCATCGGAATACCACTAGAGAAAATATTCTTTGGGGCTGAATCATCTCACTAATCATCGTATCTGCAAAAAGCTTTTGAGACATTTGTTTTGGTTTGAAAAATATTTTCAAGACATGTTGATTTTTAAGTTTTTTTTTCTAAGAAAAAAACTTTTTGTTTTGAGCAGTGGGAAGCAGACTGCATAAAACCATTTTGAAAATGTTTTCTCAAAACACTGTGATGCTGAACAGCGTTTAAAGAATTTTGATTTCCAAATGTTGGTTTCAATGGCTGTGAAAATTGCACTCCTCAGGCAAAACTATGGTGACAGTAAAAGGATCAGTGGTTGCCACGGGTTGAGGGGAAGGAAGGATGTATAGATGGAGAACAGAGTATTTTTAGGGCAGTAAAAATATTCTGTGTAATAGTATAATGGTGGATACATGTCACTATACATTTGTCCAAACCCATAGAAGTACAACACCAAGAGTGAGCCCCAACATAAACTTCAGAGATTGGGTGATGATGTGTCAATGCAGGTTGATCAATTGTAACAAATGTACTACTCTGGTGAGAGATGTTGATGATAGGGGTGAGGGGTTGTGTGTGTAGGAGCAGGAGGACATAGGGGAAATATCTGTATCTTCCTCTCAGTTTTGCTGTGAACCTTAAACTGCTCTAAAAAAAATTGTCTTTGTTAAAAAATGGTTTTGCACTCTGTCACTGTTGGGCTAGAGCTATCCTGCTATTGCTCCTACCTGAGGGCTGTACAGTGTCCCAGCTTAGGAGCATGGATCACCAGATGTATGTTACACCTTATGGATAAGAAAATAGCATGTTTGGGGGTGCTTCAGAGGCAATTCCTTAGTTCAGTGGTCCCTGGTATTGTCATGGGTGCCTACTAGATAAGAGTAGAGGGGCAAATGAAGAAATGCCCCTTGAGCTTCAACAGTTACCTTGAAAGCTCTTTTTCTTGTTCAACTATACTAGGTGAGGACTTGCAAACCACTTAACTAACTTTGGTTGATTGGTACCTCTGGATCTTTATAAATCCTGATATCCCAAAGCAGAAAAGGACTTCAGCAAGTGTACACTGTGTTCCGGGTTCTATACCAGGCACATTACATATGTTGTTGCATTCAATGTTATAGGTGATCCCATAAGGTAGATAATTGTGTTATTCCCATTATCCCATTTTACATATAAAGAAACTGAGACTTTGTGTGACATCCCCAAGGTCACACAGCTAGTAACTAGGGGAACTGGAGCTAGAACCAAACATTAAAGACTCCAAAACCTATGCTTTTAATCACTTCACTGCATTGCCTGCCTCCTCACCACTCAGCAGTGGAATTAGTCATTGACATTATTATATTGCTTGTATTAGTAACATCTTATATTCATATTGTCTTTATATCTTTGTCTCCCTAAATAGATTATAAGTTCCATAAAGGGTATGGACTGCTGCTGCAATTAGGATGTTTGTCCCCTCCCAACCTCATTTGAAATTTGAGCCCAATTTTGGAGGTGGGTGTTTGGGTCTTGTGGGCAGATTAATCATGAATAGATTAATTCCCTCCCTGGGAGGAGGTAAATAAATACTATGATTTGTTCCCATGAGAGCTGATTGTTAAAAGAGTCTGGTGCCTCCCTCCCTTCTCTCTTGCTTCCTCTCCCATCATGTGATCTCTGCACACACCATCTCCCCTTCCTCTTCCACCAGGAGTAAAAGTAGCTTGAGGCCCTCACCAGATGAAAATGCAGGTGCCATGCTTCTTGTGTAGCCTATATAACCATGAGCCAAATAAACGTCTTTTCTTTATAAAGTACCCATATTCTAATAATCCTTCCTGTCAAAACAAATGGACTGAGACAATTGTCTTTTATACTTCCCTCATATCCCAATAACACCTAGTGCAGTCCTAGGAACTTAGAAGAGAGAGAAATAAGGGAAGGAAGGAAAAGACTAATACTTATTAGTATACAGTAGGTTTCAGGCACCATCTTAATGTATTTCATGTGATTTATCTCATGAAATTCCCACACCTCTTATGTACTATTAGTAAAACTGAGGCCCAAAGAGTTTAAATGAATTTCTCAAAGAGAAGCCAGACACAATAGTACATTCTGTAAAAGTCCATCTTTGTGATAACTTAAAATAGGCAAAACTGACTGGAGCCAGTTTTCAACAGAAGCTCCTCTCCAGAGGGAAGGATAATGACCAGAAAGTACCCAATAAAGCCAAAGACTGGGAGCCATGCTGAGAAAGAAGAGTGATAACTACCAACTGAATACAAGACAGAGCCACCTAACCCCACCACACCAAGCAGGTCCCCAGAGCCTCAGACTGTAATACTGTACAGGTCCTTCACAAAGCCATAGGGGAAAAAGTTATAGTCATCAGTCCCAGATCCTTGGCAAAGAGCTGGTTAACCACAACTCCAGGGGCCCCCAATCCAATTTCACCTTACCTGCCCATCTAGCCAAATGGTGAAAAATAATCATGGGGTGGAATCAGCAGAAAAACTATGGCAACATGAATAATTAGAGTAGATCAACTCCCCCAAGAAATGACAAAACAGACACACCAGAAGATCCATTCATAAACACATGGCTAAGATGTCAGAAATCTAGTTCAGAATTTGGATGGCAAATAAGATCAACAGAACGGAGGTAAAGATGGAATTAGAATTTCAAGGAGTAATTCAGAAATTGTCTCAAGGATTCAATGAATCCGAAGACAAAATCACCAAAGATTTTGACACATTGAGGCAAGAACTTGCAGCCCTCAAAGATCTGAAAAACCCAGTAGAATCCCTCAGTAACAGAATGGAGCAGGCAGAAGAAAGGGTCTCTGACATTGAAGACAAAGCTTTTAAATGTTCCCAAATGCTCAAAGAGGAAGAGAAGTGGAGAGCAAAAATGGACCTTTCCCTGGGAGAATTGTGGGACCACTCCAAAAGAGCAAACATTTGTCTTACAGGAATCCCTGACGGAGAAGAGGTTGCTTTGAAAGGCCCAGATGCTCTACTCCAAGAGATAATAGAAAAGAACTTCCCAAAGTGGGAAGAGATGGCAAAAGATGGCAAGAGATTCTGAAATCCAGATAGCAGACAGACAGCAGCAAACCCCAGCACAACTGAATCCAAATAAAACATCTCCTACACATATTATAATTAACTTCGCCAAAGTTAATATGAAGGAGAAAATTCTACAAGCAGCAGGATGTAAGAAAACCATAACCTACAATGGGAAGAATAATAGAATGACTGCAGATCTCTCTGTTGAAACTTTTCAAGCTAGAAGAGGGTGATCATTGACCTTAAACCTCCTAAAACAAAATGACTTTTCCACCCAGGATCCTGTATCCAGCTAAACTGAGTTTCATCTATGATGAAGAAATTACATACTTTAATGACATTAACATGTTAAATAAATTTGCCATAACTAAACCAGCTCTTCGGGATATTCTCAGAGCCATCCTCCACAATGACAAGCACAATGCTCTACTACCAAAGTAAAATCACTCAGAAACTTTTGATGAAACTCCAACTTCCACACTGGCGAAAGGATTAAAAATATCCACTAGACTTTTGAAAAACTCGATACCCAAAATACTACCAGGCTTATCAATACTCTCAATTGATGTGAATGGCTTAAATTGTCCTCTGAAGAGGCACAGGTTGGCTGACTGGATACAAAAACTCAGGCCAGCTATCTGCTGCATACAAGAATCTCATCTTACCTTAAAAGGTAAATATAGACTCAGGGTGAAGGGAGGGTCATCTATAATTTAGGCAAATGGAAATCAGAAAAAAAGTAGGTGTTGCAGTTTTATTCACAGATACAATAGGCATTAAACCAACAAAAGTGAGGAAAGATAAGTATGATCACTTCCTCCTTGTTAAGGGCAACACTCAACATGATGAGATTTCAATTATTAACATTTATGCACCCAACCAGAATGTGCCTCAATTTATAAGAGAGACTTTTTAGACATGAGCAACTTGATTTCTTCCAGCACCATAACAGTCGGAGATTATAACACCTCTTTGGCAGTGTTGGATAGATCCTCCAATAAAAAACTAAGCAAAGAAATTTTAAACTTAAACTTAACCATTCAACAACTGGATTTAACGGACATATACAGAACATTTCATCCTAACAAAACTGAATACACTTTCTTCCCATCAGCCCCTGGAACATCCTCCAAAATTGATCACATCTTAGGTCACTAGTCTAACTTAAGCAAATTTAAAAGAATAGAAATCATTCCTTGTATTTTCTCGGACCATCATGGAATAAAAGTTGAACTCAGTAACAATAGGAATCTTCATACTCATACAAAATCATGGAAACTAAATAACCTCATGCTGAATGATAGCTGAGTCATAAATGAGAATATGAAGGAAATTACCAAATTTTTGGAACAAAATGATAATGAAGACATTAATTACCAGAACCTCTGGGATACCACAAAGGCAGTCCTAAGAGGGAAATTTATAGCATTGCAAGCCTTCCTCAAAAGAACAGAAAGAGAAGAAGTCAACAACTTAATGGGACATCTCAAGCAACTGGAAAAGGAAGAACATTCCAAACCCAAACCCAGCAGAAGAAAAGAAATAACTAAAATTAGAGCAGAATTAAATGAAATTTAAAAAAAATATATAGAACAGATCAATCAAAAAGTTGGTTTTTTGAAAAGGTCAATAAAATAGATAAACATTTGGCTAACCTAGCAGAAGTAGAAGAGTAAAATCCCTAATTTCATCAGTCAGAAATGATAAAGGCCAAATAACAAGAGACTCCTCAGAAATTCAACACATCCTTAATGAATATTATAAAAAACTCTATTCTCAGAAATACGAAAATCTGAAGGAAAGAGACCAATACTTGGAAACATGCCACCTTCCTAGACTTAGCCAGAAAGAAGTGGAAATGTTGAACAAGCCTATATCGAGTTTTGAAGTAGCATCAACTATAAGAAATCTCCCCAAAAAGAAAAGCCCAGGACAAGATGGCTTCACATCAGAATTCTACCAAACCTTTAAGGATGAACTAGTGCCTGTATTACTTAACCTTTTCCAAAACATAGAAAAAGAAGGAATACTTCTCAACACATTCTATGAGGCAAATATCACCCTAATCCTAAAACAAGGAAAAGACCCACCAAGAAAAGAAAATTATAGACCAATATATCTAATGAATATTGATGCAAAAATATTCAATAAAATCCTAGCAAACAGAATCCAGCAATACATCAAACAAATTATACATCATGACCAGGTGGGTTTCATCCCAGGGTCCCAAGGATGGTTCAATATACATAAATCTATATATATAATACATCACATAAACAAAATAAAAAACCAAGACCATATGATTCTCTCAATTGATGCAGAAAATGCTTTTGACAATATCTAGCATCCTTTCCTGATCTGAACACTTCAGAAAATATGTATAGAAGGAACATTTCTTAAACTGATAGAGGCCATCTACAGCAAACCCACAGCCAATACTGTATTGAATTGAGTAAAATTGAAATAATTTCCACTCAGATCAGGAATCAGGCAAGGTTGCCCATTGTCTCCACTGCTTTTTATCATTATAGTGGAAGTCTTAGCCATTGCAATCAGGCAACAGAAGGCAATCAAGAGTATCTAAATAGGATCAGAGGAGATCAAACTGTCACTCTTTGTAGATGATATGATTGTATATCTGGAAAGCCCCAGGGACTCAACTACAAAACTCCTAGAAGTGATCAAGGAGTACAGCAGTGTCTCAGGATACAAAATTAATACTCACAAATCTATAGCCTTTATATATACCAAAATAGTCAAGGTGAAAAAACAATCAAGGACTCTATTCCCTTTATAATAATGCCAAAGAAGATGAAATATCTAGGAGTAACCTGTTAATATCTGTTAGTCACCTAACAAAGGACGTGAAAGATCTCTATAAAGTGAACTATGAAACTCTGAGAAAAGAAATAGCTGAAGATGTTAACAAACGGAAAAATATACCACACTCATGGCTGAGAAGAATCAACACTGTTAAAATATCCATACTACCCAAAGCAATATATAATTTTAATGCAATCTCTATTAAAGCTCCACTGTCATACTTTAAAGATATTGAAAAAATAATACTTCATTTTATTTTTTTTCTTTTTTTTTATTAAATCATAACTGTATACATTGATATGATCATGGGGCATCATACACTCGCTTCATAAACCATAAACCATTTGACAGATTTTTATCACAGTGGTTAACATAGTACTTCATTTTATATGGAATCAGAAAATACCTCAAATAGCCAAGACATTTCTCAGAAATAAAAACAAGGCAGGAGGAATCGCACTACCAGACCTCAGACTATACTATAAATCTATACTGATCAAAACAGCATGGTACTGACACAAAAATAGAGAGGTAGATGTATGGAACAAAATTGAAAACCAAGAGATGAACTCAGAAACTTATCATCATTTAATCTTTGATAAGCCTATCAAAAATATAAATTGGGGGGATAGATTCCCTATTTAACAAATGGTGCTGGGTGAATTGGCTGGTGACTTGTAGAAGACTGAAACTGAATCCACACCTTTCTCCTCTAACAAAAGTTGACTCTCACTGGTTAAAGGACTTCAACTTAAGACATGAAACTATAAAAATTCTTGGAGACAGTGCGGGAAAACACTTGAAAAAATTGGCCTGATAGGACCCCCCGGAAAATTGAAGCAACATCAAACATACATTACTGGTATCTGATCAAACTAAAAAGCTTCTGCACTGCCAAGAACACAGTAAGTAAAGCAAGTAGACAGCCCTCAGAATGGGAGAGGATTTTTGCAGGTTATTTCCAACAAAGGTCTAATAAACAGAATCCACAGAGAACTCAAACTTATTAATAAAAAAGGAACAAGTGATCCCATTTCATTGTGGGCAAGAGACATAAACAGAAGCTTCTCTGAAAAAGACAGGTGCACAGTCTACAGACACATGAAAAAATGCTCATCATCTTTAGTCAGCAGAGAAATGCAAATCAAACCACTTTCAGATATCATCTAACTCCAGTAAGAGTAGCCCACATCACAAAATCCCAAAACTACAGATGTTGGCGTGGATGTGCCAAAAAGGGAACACTTCTGCTCTGCTGGTGGGAATGCAAGCTAGTATGTTCCTTTTGGAAAGAAGTTTGGAGAACACTCAGGGATCTAAATGTAAACTTGCCGTTTGATCCTGCAATTCCTCTACTAGGTGTATATCCAGAAGACCAAAAATCACTTTATAACAAAGATATTTGTACCAGATTGTTCATTGCAGCTCAATTCATAATTGCCAACTCATGGAAGAAGCCCAGGTGCCCATCGACCCACAAATGGATTAATAAATTATGATATATGTATACCATGGAATACTATGCAGCATTAAAAAAGATGGAGACTTTACCTCTTTTATGTTTACATGGATGGAGCTGGAAAATATTCTTCTTAGTAAAGTATCTCATGAATCGAAAAAAATACCCAATGTACTCAGTACTACTGTGAAACCAATTTACAATCACTCACACTTTCATATGAAAGATGAATCACAACTATTGCCCAGAATGAAAGAGAGAAGGGGAAGGAGAAGGGAAGGGAGCAGGGTGGTTCAATAGAGGAAGGGTTAATGGTGAGACCACACCTATGGAGCATATTGCAAGGGTACAAGTCAAATCTATCTAGGATAGAACACAAATGTCTTAACACTGTGATTAAGTAAATAAGGTGAAAGCTATGTTAATTAGTAGGATGTGATCACTCCAATTTGTACAAATAATCAACACATTGAATCCCACAAAGACATAAATGTATTCATGATCTATGTATGTATGACTTAATAAAAAATAATAAAATAAAATAGGCAAAACTGTTACATAGTAATCGATTTTATCATTTTATCTTCAGAGGGTACTGACAGATGGGGCTTAAGGGAGCCTGTTGGGGTGCTGGAAATGTTCCACATTTTTATCTTGGAGGTGAATATGCATCTGTCACAATTCATCAGGTTGTGCACTAAAGATTCATATACTTTTTTGTGTATAAGTTGTACCTTAATTAAAAGCAAATGAAACAATATACTCAGCCCTACTATGAAACTAATTTATGGCTTTCACATGAAAGCTATAACCCAGTTACAACCTAAGAATAGGGGGAAGGGGGAAAGGGAGGGGAGGGAGGGGGGAGGTGGGCAGAGGGAGGGGGATTGGTGGGATTACACCTGCGGTGCATCTTACAAGGGTATATGTGAAACTTAGTAAATGTGGAATGTAAATGTCTTAGCACAATAACTAAGAAAATGCCAGGAAGGCTGTGTTAACCAGTGTGATGAAAATGTGTCAAACGGTCTATGAAACCAGTGTATGGTGCCCTGTGATCACATTAATGTACACAGCTATGATTTAATAAAAAAAAAAGTGTTGCTCAGAGGATCATAAGTAGTAAATGAGAGAGTTGAAATTTGAACCCATGTCCATATACTAAAACTCTCATAATTCAGAAATCTTTGCCTCTCATCTCTCTTGTTATTTTCATAAATATCAACTTGATCTTCCTCTAGATAGATTACTCTTCCCCTCACAGCTTTCTTAGCTGAACATGAGCTGAGAAAACAGGATTCATTCAATATCCCACCCTCAAGCACTCTCCATGCTCCTCACTCAACACATGAGCTTCCTTTTAATCAAAGAATCACATTTTAATTCTCATGATGTCAATAATTCAAGCAGAGGCATTTATCAAGTGGACTTTAGTAATTAAAAGCTGGTGATTCTGAAATAATTCATCTGCTTACCTTCTAATGGTTGGAGAATTTTGCAACCATACACTGGAAGTAATAATAAACAGCTTCAATTTAGTTCATATATTCAATCTCACCAGTATTTGTTGGTCAAATACTCTGAATAAGTCATCATACTTGGTCTAGTAAAAACTACAAAGATGACTATGATGTGACAGATTTTTCTGAGGAGGTCTAAGTCAAGTGGGTGAGGCAGATGTGCACAGGTAACTCTGTTCTGCCAGAAGATAGAATGCTGTCATTTTTATTACAGAACTACCAAATGATACAGGCATCTAGAGGGAGAAATTCATTTCCATGGTGAGAAGGTAGAGAATGTCAGGAAGGGCTTCCCAGAAGAGGTGGCTTTAAACTCAACCATGAAGAATGGGACTTGAACTGAATAAAATCCTCAGAATCATCCCTGACTCCCCTTTCTTTCTCTCCTACTCTCCATCCAGACTATCCACAAATCTGTTAGTTCTGATATTCAAAATACATCCTGATCCAATTACACCCTGCTCACTTCCTCTACTAACACTGGACCAAACTATCATTTGTCAACTGGCCTATTGCACCAGCCTTCTAACGGGTTCTCTCCTAGTCTTGCCTCCAGGATTTTCTTCGCCAGGGTTCACAGACCTATTAAAAATATAAATCAATTGATGTTGCTTGCCTGCATCAAAGTCTTTTGTTGTCTTAAAATTTTCCATAGGACAATCTCTAAACTCTTTCCTGTGACCTCCCCAACCCTATATGACCTGGCCCCTGCCCAGCTCTCTGATCATCTCTCCTGCCCATCTCCTTGCTCACTGTACTTAAGCCATACTGGCCTCCTCACTATTTCTGAAACTTGCCAAGCACATTCCTGCATCAAAGCCTTGGCCCTCTTAGTTCCTTCTGCTTGCAATGCCTAATTACTCACCTCATTCAGGTCTTGCTCATGTGTCACCTCCTCAGAGAGATTTCCCCTAAAGTCCCCACCTAAAATAGGAATCTTTTCCACCATTCTCTACCCCTTTCCCCTGCTTCATTTTTCTTCATAGCACTTATCACTACTTGACATTTGCTTATATAAATGTGTCCATTGATTGATTGACTGTCTTCCTCACTAGAATATAAGCTCCATCAAAGCAGGGACTTTCGCCTGTCTTATTCACTGCTAAACTTCCAATGCCTAGACCATTGCCTTGCACATAGTAGGCTCCCAGTCAATAACTTATGAACTTATGTACAGTCAGAGATGGATGGAAAATGCATTCCCAGTGAGACACTGATTCATGCATTCATTCAACACAGTGAAACAGTGCTGAGTATAAAGCATGTCAAGTGAGATAAATCTGACAGATGAGGTTCCTACCCTCAAGAATTCCTAATCTGATAAATAAGCAGTTATAAAATATGGGATAAGTTCTTTGATGGGTTAAGTGCTGTGGATTGTGGGGGCACGTGAGAGGGCCACTCTACAATGACAAGTACAGTGACTGGTCCATATTATTTATTCATTCACTGATTCATCTATTAAGCATCTTCTCTATGAAAAACATGGTGCTTGGTGAAGGGAAGTATTAATTAACAAGATGACTAATCCTTTCTCTTACATAGCTCACAGTCAAGAAAAGGGGACACATGATCAATGTTGGGGTATAGAAACATGGAGATGAAGGGTGCTGGACAAAACGGAAGAGACAAGAAGCTAGAGGTAAAGAGGCCTGGGAAGAGGCTGTTTCTATAATCAGTCAGAAAGAAGAGCTGGTCTGGATTAGAGGGGCTGGGAATGTAGAGGAGTGGATTCACTTTGCTTACAATCAGTCAAGTAAACCACAGCCACTTTTCCCCAAGGGACCCATGATTGACTTGAAGAAGCCCAAATTAGGCCTTTTACTCTGTCTCCCCTCCCACCATCACGCATGCTGATCTCAGTCAGGAGACTCCATTAATCCTTCCTGACATTTCATGTGGTCTGCAAAACTGGAATATTCTATTGCACAGAACTGCAATTTCCCACTGGAAATAAAAATGGGGTGTAGAATTGTTTCCCCTACTGCAAGGCAGGCTATGGGGTGTAGAATTGTTTCCCCTACTGAAAGGCTACTGCTCAGCCTTACTAAGCAGTGAAGTGGAAGGAAAGTGGAAAGCAGGTGGGAGGCAGACAGGAGCCAAGAGGGATGTGAGAGGTGGAAAGCCCCTCCCTTGAACCAGCCAACTGGGCCGAGAGGACCAGACTCAGCTGAATTTCCAGGGGTCCATTCCATGTCAGTTGACTTATTCAGGCATTACTTTATTTATACCCCCGCCTCATTCCACTGTGTCTTCTGATTTGATCTGTTGATCCCCTCCCCTCCCCTCACCCTTTCAAATTAAAGGTCATCAGGATAGATTTCCTTGGGGGCCCAGCCTACACCTGTTTCTTGCACGTGCTCAAGTGGGAAAGTGGCCAAGGACTAAATACAACTGCTTCGTTGTTGAGAAGAAAATTGAGACCCAGAAAAGTTGACTAAACAGCTCAAGGTCACAGAGCTAATAAGTGGCTAAATATTGATTTTATGTAGATGTGGGCTTAGTTTTTCTGATAGTCATAATTTGGAGATGAATTTTCCCATGATTCAAACTACAGGAATTCACTTTCCAGTGGAGACCTTTCCTGAATGAAGTTAGAATGTCATTTAGTGGAAAAAAAGAGGATTCTCTTTATAAGCTGCATAACACACAATTTTGCAAGAACCTAGGCTTATAAGGGAGAGTGTGAGGGAAAGTTATGCACATGCCTATATGGTGGTTTCAACTCCACATATGTAAATACATGCACATGTGCGTGCACACAGGCATCCGTCCACACCCTTCAGTTGCCCAGAATACTCGGTGAATCACTGATGCAAAAAGTTAAGGATGCAGCAACAGTTTGAAGCCTGATTCCACAGTGGTCTGTAGGGCCTCAAAGTAGATGAGAGGTGACCCCATCACTTGAACCTCCTCCTGTCCAACTCCAATTGCAGACTCCAGCCTCACCCTTTTCTCTGTCACTCCCTCTACTGTTGTACTTTGTCTGTCACTCTCTCTGTCTCTCTGGTCTGTCACACTTTCTTCCTTTCTACTCTTTCTTATATTTCTCCTTTTTTGCTCACTTACACACTTGCACATGCTCTCTCTCTCTCCCTCCATCACACTTATGTGCTCTCTGACCCACCCGGAAGCTCTCACTGTGTCTCTCTCCTTCCCTTCCTCTCTCTCTTCCAGGAAGCCCTCAAAGAATCCCAGGATTCTGAGCTGACCAATCAGAACTGCCTTGTTCAGTTCTTAACTAGTTATCTTTAATCTTTCCACAAAAATAAGTCTCATTTCCAGTCTAGATTAAAAGCCTCCTTGCCCGGGAGTGGGGGCAGTGGGGAAACAGTCTTTGACTGCTCCCGGGCACCTACTCACAGGACTCAATGCAGGGTTATCACTCAAAAGAATACCCATCTGGACAGCACCTGTGACTCAAAGGAGAAGGGCACCGGCCCCATATACTGGAGGTGGCGGGTTCAAACCTGGCCCCAGCCAAAAACTGCAAAAAATAAAAATAAAAGACCCATCCCGCTGCCTTGGCCCACCCCATCAACTGTTCAGCAATCACAATTATTCTTAATCCCTATACCTCCTCTTTGGAGCTGGGATCATTCATGGCAGAAAAGGAAAGAGCCTCCCAGAATCCAATAAGCACTTGTGCCTAGAGAGTTCTCCTCGACCTCCCTTCCTCCAACAGCAATACATCATTTGCCCCAGGGCTTGGCCTCCTAGAGACAGACTAGCCCAGTCATGAGCAGGGTATACCAGTTTTATTCTCAGAGCATGTGTCACCGTAGCTCCATCCCCATCCTTCCTGCAGCTTTCCCCTGCGCTAGATCCCAGTCCTCATCTCATTGCTTACTGATTTTGTGAACTCATGTTTAATGTCTGTCTCTCCCAGTAGACAGGCTCTGTGAAGGTAAAGTGTGCATCTGTCATTTTACCCTTAAAGCCCCAGAGCCTAGCACAGTGTCTGGCACAGAGTGGACATGCAATAAACTTTTGTTGAATAAATCAACAAATAAACCAGTTATGCCCTGTAAACCTCCATTTTATTTCCCATAAAATAGAGAAAATACTAGCTACTTCCTAGGACTCTTAGAAGGGTCAAAATATGGTAATATATGTAAAGTGACTGATACAGCAAGTGCTTAATAAATGTAAGGATTTTACAGCATCGTTAGGGGGACAAAATATGGTGATGTGTGTAGAATTGACCGGCATGGTGCCTGCCACAAAGGAGGCCCTCAGTTAATGTCCATGCCTTTCCACGCCTTCCCTGCAGCCTGTAGCTAGAGCTGCTGGAGGCCAGTCAGGAGTGAGCCCCCTCCCAAATGCCTTCAGGAATTGGGGCCTGTGCCCTCTGGTAGCCTCTCTCAGCAACCCTAAGCGGGTGGACACAGTTTGTAATCTCCAAAGCCCCGTCTTCAGCCTCTGCCCAGCCTTTCCTGGCTAATTAGATGAGTAACGGTGTTTACTGTCTCTGGCTGGGCAGCTGACGGATGGTCGAGGCTGCAGATCATTAACCTTTCCTGGGTTCCCAAATGTTCTCATTAAGGAGCCCTGTCCTATGTCTTTTTCTAGCTCCGAGCTGAGGACTGCAGGGCTGGCTGGCATCAGAGGGAGCGCTGGGTGGGACGTGACTGCGGCAGTTCTGGGCAGAGTTCTCTGCTATAGCCCCAAAGGATTCATTCTGCTCTTTTTCTCCCTTACCCCTTTGTTCAGAAAGCTGCCTCCTCCTGGAGATATATTCTCTTAGAAACTCCCACC
Organism: Nycticebus coucang; assembly: GCF_027406575.1. NCBI lineage: Eukaryota > Metazoa > Chordata > Mammalia > Primates > Lorisidae > Nycticebus > Nycticebus coucang. The sequence goes on along the minus strand of NC_069804.1, from coordinate 158,331,884 downwards.
AGTAGGCTTATCCTTATTCTGCCTCTTACTGACTCTCTTTGCCCTGTTTCCCTATCTTTTTGTTGTTGTTGTTGTTGTTGTTGTTGTTGTAGTTTTTGGCTAGGGCTGGGTTTGAACCCACCACCTTTGGCATATGGGGCCAGCGCCCTACTCCTTGAGCCACAGGTGTTGCCCTGTTTCTCTATCTTCAGAATGATCCTTTTTGCTCTTTAAATAATATTCCAGCTCTTGGGGTCTCTGTTTCAGGGGCAGGATTGGTGGCAGATTACAATAAGACATGACCCAAAACATGGAACTCACTAATGGTGTCCCCACACCAGTTCACCAGCTGATCTTGTTTCTAAGAGAATGCTTTACCCCTGTGATACACCTCAGAAGGCTTCTATGCAGGATGCCCTAGACTAGATGAGAATGAATGAATGAATGAATACAATTTTGTAAGTACTCATGGTGGAAATATGCTTCCAAGTTCTGCATCTGACTGGTTGTATGACTGAGTTGCTTAATTTTCCTGGGCCTTACTTCCATTAACTGTAAAATAGTAATAACAACCTAGTGGTTTTATAAATTAAATAAGGCAATGAATTTAAAACTCCTAGCCCAGGGCCTGCATTTTCCCAAAGAAAGTCAGGGTGCACCCCATTTTATCATGATCAAGCCATCTCTTTCTCACTCAAATTGAAGAGGCAAAATTGTAGTAGAGCTTCTCTTAACCTTTAACCACCAGCCAGCCACAGATACTTGAAAATTCTACCAGAAGAGCTACTCTTTAAGGTCCTATAGGACATGCCTAAATGCCCACCAACCCAGAAATGGATTAACAAGCTGTGGTACATGTATACCATGGAATACTATTCATCCACTAAAAAAGATGGAGACTTCACATCTTTTGTATTAACCTGAATGGAGATGGAACACATTTTTCTTAGTAAAGCATCACAAGAATGGAGAATCAAGAATCCAATGTACTCAATTCTAACATGAAGGCAGTGGATGAGCTAATATAAGGTGGGGTAGAAAACATGTATATTTTCTTTGGATGAAGATATCACAGGGGGATATGAAAAGGACTCAGCTAACACTTTTTGAAGAAGTTTAGCTGATCAGCCTTTTAGCACCCAGAGAACAGCCATAATAAGATGCAAATCAGTGACGTGCAAATGACCAAGAGGAGAGTCACAGATACACTAAAATATAGAACATGAGAGGAGGAAATCTTCCATGGCTCTTTATCAGCCCATCTCCCCTCACCAAATCCAATTCATTGTTGAGTCCTATCTACCTCCTTTATTTGAAACTGAACGTGTCCGAAACTGAATCTATTGTTCTACCTCCAGACTGTTCCTCTTCCCTCAGTCCTCTCCATTTTATTTAATGGCACCATCATCCACTCTAAGACCCAGGTAAGACACTGAGTCATATTGCTCACTCCCTCCTCTGCCTGTGAACCACAGAGAATCTCCAAACACACAATATTCTGCATCCAAAATACCTCTCACATCTGTCCATTTTTCTCTCTCTTCTCTCCCAATGCCCAGTACTCTAGTCCAATTGAATCAGAATCTAAGGAGGTGAGACTCAGGAATCAGTACTTTTTTAAAAGCTTCCCTGGTGACTATGATGTGCAGCCAAGGATGAGAACCACTGCTCCACCTATCAGGAAAAGTGGTATTTTTATACTCGATCACTCTCCCTTCAAAAACCTTTTGCTGGATTTCCATTGTACTTAGAATAAACCCCAGGTTCCTTCTTGTGGTCTACAAGACTGTGTCAATGATGGTCCTTGTTCTTTCTGACATCATCTATATCTTTCCCTCTTTTCCTTTTATATTTCACACATATTAGCCTTCTTCTGTACCTCCAACACACCAAGTTCATTTCCATCTCAGAGACTGGCATTAATAGTATCATCAGTATTCCTAAGCTAAAAGGCCAACTTTGAAGTCCTGGCTCCATTGCAAGGAGAGAAATGCCTTGTCTGCACAAGGAAGAATGGTAAACCAAAAAGGAAAAAAAAATGAAGGAGCTTGGATTTTTTTTCCTGAACATTTCTCTACTCTTTCTCCATCTAGTGCTCCATCCTGCCCTTTGAGCTGGTTTGTGCAATGTTCATGCCATTTTTCACCATTTGAAGGCACTATACTGGGCATTCCCGTCACCACTAATAGCTTTACGTTATGCAATCTAGTTAAATCAAAAATGCAAATTAAAAACCATGATGAGATATCACTCTACCTCCCCTCAAAAAATGGCTATATATATATATATACACATATATATATATTTTTAATTGTTGGGGATTCATTGAGGGTTCACTAAGCCAGGTTACACTGATTGCATTTGTTAGGTAAAGTCCCTCTTGCAATCATGTCTTGCCCCCAGAAGGTGTGGCACACACCAAGGCCCCACCCCTCTCCCTCCTTCCCTCTCTCTGCTTTTCCTTCCCCCCCATGATCTTAATTGTCATTAATTGTCCTCATATCAAAATCGAGTACATAAGATTCATGCTTCTCCATTCTTGTGATGCTTTACTAAGAATAATGTCTTCCACTTCCATCCACAATTCCCTTCACCATAGTTTCAAAGAAAATGAAATACCTAGGAATATACCTAACGAAGGAGGTGAAGGACCTCTATAAAGAAAATTATGAAATCCTCAGAAAGGAAATAGCAGAGGACTTTAACAAATGGAAGAACACACCATGCTCATGGATGGGCAGAATCAACATTGTTAAAATGTCCATACTTGCCAAAGCAATCTACCTGTTCAATGCCATTCCTATCAAAATACCAACATCATACTTTCAAGATTTGGAAAAAATGATTCTGCATTTTGTATGGAACCAGAAAAAAAACCCGTATAGCTAAGGCAGCTCTTAGTAATAAAAATATAGCTGGGGGCATCAGCATACCAGATTTTAGTCTGTACTACAAAGCCATAGTGGTCAAGACAGCATGGTACTGGCACAAAAATGGCTATATATTTTTAAAAGACATTGATACAATGTTGGCATGGATAAGTAGCTCCTGGAACTCTCATACTCTGCTGGTAGGATTACAAATGGGCATGATCACTTTAGAAAATTGGCGATAGCTAACAAAGTAAATAAATACATATTTACACACATATATGCACACATAGACACACATTTAGCCTATGCTCCAGCAATTTTATACATGGGTATCTAGAGAAATAAATACATATGGTCTTCCCAAAGCATGTACAACAATGTTCAAAGCAGTAATATTATTCATAATAGTCCCTAACTATAAATAACTCAAATGTCTATCAATAGTAGAATGAATTTTTTAAAAATAGCATATGCTTATACAAAAAAATTATACAAATGCAGCAAAAAAAAGAAAAATGAACTACAGGGACATTCAACAACACAGATATTACAGGCATAAGGATGAATAAAAGAACACAGACACAAAAAAAGTACATGGAAGACCAAACAACTTGATCAATGCTGATAGAAGTCAGACTAGCACAGTGGTTCTCAAAGCACCAGCAGCACCAGAATACTTGTTACAAATGGAAATTCTTGAGCCTAGCTGAAATCCAGTGCATCACAATCTCTAAAGGTGAGATCCAGTAATCTGTGCTTTAAGCCTTCCAGATGATTCTGGACTGGTGGTTACCTCTTAGGCAGATATTAACTGAGAAAGGGCATGAGAGAGCCTGCTAAGGTGCTTGAAATTTTCCATGACATCTGAGACCAGTAGGTGTTATAAACAGGGAGGAAAATTTCAGAAAGTAATGGGGAATAGGCTGGGGAATAAAAACAGGATATGCATGGCTGAGGGCATTAAAAGCAGCAGGGGTGAGGAGTGGAAGAGGATAGCTCTGACTGCTGCTAACTGCCTTTGCCAGGCTGGTGCTCCCCATTCCAGCTCAGCTGCCTTCTTGCTATCCAACCTCTATCACCAAGCCTGGACAATTCCCCCCTATTTGTTCTACTTGCAAAGCAGTGCTTACCATGGGTGTTGGTTATTGACCTGACTGTCTTTGAAACTTTTTCCCCAATAAATAGAACCCTCATCTCCTTAATGGAACAAACTAGTTTTGTTCCAAGAGCCATTTCATTTGGCTGTGGCTCTGGGTGGTAGTGGGGAGAGTAAAGGATCTCGCTAAAGCCTGCCAGAATCATCATTTTCCCGTCCACTCCATCAGTCCACTTCCTTCAGGAGCCTGTCAGGAAGAAGATAAAGCACCCAACTTGGTGCTATGTCTAAAGCCAGCTGCTTGGGTATATGGCCCCGCTGACATTGACCTGGGAGCTGGCCTGGAAATTTCATAGCACTCAACAGGTTCTAGCCAATTAGTGTTGGCTTCTTGGTCTATCCCCTCACTGGGTTTATGGGGAAACTGAGGTTTAAGACTACTCAGGATGTGAGTGGGTCCCAAAAAGGATGCTTACTACATGTTCCAGCTATTATCATCCATGTGTCCCCCCAAAGAGGAACAGGAAAAGGAAATGGCTTTGGGTCTAGCTCCTATCTCTACTCAATTAGTGCCAGCAGAAGTTGCCTCTCAGGACAACAGGCTTATGAGGAATATATGTTTCCTTGTTGAGAACTTGCTTTATTACCAGGGAAATAGCTTCCTCCTGGAACCCTCAGTTAAAGATGCTTACCTCCAGGAACTAAAGAGGCAAGGCCATGTGCTACAAAATAGCCTGGCTCTCTGTAGGACTGCTTCCACATCAGTATGTGGCCCTGGAGTTTGGATTGGAGAATCCTGACTTTCATGCTCTAGTTTGTCTGCATATCATGCTAAGCACCACTGTGCACAATGACTCTCCTCGCCATGGGAGACACAGTCTGATGGGGGACAAAGAGATGACATGGTGTGGTAGAAAGATTGTTGGGCCGAAAGAGAGACATGGATTCATAGTCCTGGCTCTGCTCCTTACTGATCATGACATAATAGTCAAATTGCTTCATCTCTCTGAGCCCTGATTTCCCCAGTTACGAAATGGAGATGATAATATCTACTTTTCACAGTTGTAAAAGATAAATAATGTCCACAGTATACTTTACATAGGGTCAGGCACATAGTAAGAATCCACAAAATGATATGTCCTTTTTATTAGTTGAGTAATCTTGAGCAAGTCCTTTCATCTCTGAAACCATCGGTTTTCATATATTTCAAATAGAGTTGATAATACCCGCCTGACAGGGTTGTTATGATGATTAAATGAGGTTATGTTTCTAAAATGCCTTGCAAAATGCCTGGCACATGGTAAGCACTCAACACTTGTCTGTTGAATTTGAATAGAGACCAGATAGAACATACACCAAGGTAGGTGTTGATCAGGGAGGGCCTAAGCCACTGGTTTTCCAAAAGCAGAGGTCTCTACATTCAATTAAAACAGTGATTCTCAACCTTCCTAATGCCATGACCCTTTAATACAGTTCCTCATGTCGTGGTGACCCCCCAACCATTAAATTATTTTCATTGCTACTTCATGAAAAAAGATCTGGCAAAAGCAACGGTCTCTACATTCAATTAAAAGCTCAGCGCCCATAGTTCAGTGCTTAGGGCACCAGCCACATACAACAGGGCTAGCAGGTTCGAACCTGGCCTGGACCTGCTAAAACAACAAAAATAGCCAGGCGTTGTGGTGGGTGCCTGTAGTCCCAGCTACTTGGGAGGCTGAGGAAAGAGAATTGCTTAAGCCCAAGAGTTGGAGGTTGCTGTGAGCTGTAACTCTACGGCACTCTAATGAGAGCAACATAGGGACACTCTGTCTCAAAAACAAAAAAGTCTTTTAATTGCAGAGCCCTTAGCACTGAGTCATTTATCTTGAAGATAGGAAGGTGATCAGGGCTTGTTATGAGCAGATCTTATCGGATAGCATCAGCTTGTTCAATATCAGTTCCTGTCCCTGTCACCTAGATTTTCTATGTTTCTTAAGTTCCTTGGGAACTGTGACAGGATTTCTTTCGGACTCACCAGAGAAGCAAGAAGAGTAGAGTCCAGAACATAGACTAACTATAGCCAGATGTCCTGATTCTATTCCTTGAATTATGACAGGGAGCATTCAGAGCCCCAGGATACATAAAGGCATTCTTAAACAACCGTTAGGTGACAAGAGAAGTTCTGAAAATAGGTCTTGGATAAGTGCTATAGAGGAATGAGCAGGAGACCAAATGTCCACTTGGGAGGGACATAAAGGACTTCCCAAAGGAAGGCACATTTGAACCTGGCATTGGATGAGTAGGAGTTTGATAGATGAGAAGAGAGGAAAGAAACAGCCTGTGCAAAGGCATGGAGCAGTAAAAGAGCATGGTATGTTTGGGGAAGAGAGTCAATGAGGCTCAAATTCCGAATGTATGAGGAGTGGACAAGAGATTGAAGAGGAAAAGAATTGTTAATTTCCTTGTGGGACAAAATAAGGACAGTAGATTTAGTCTTTAAGGAAATGGAAAGTCTAGGAAACATTTTAAGCTAGAGCACACTGCCCTGATCAGATTCACACTTTAGAAAGTTAATCTAGGCACACTGTGGAGAACGGACTGCAGAGGAGAGAGGCAAAGACTTAGAAACCAGTTAGGAGGCTGTTGTCTGGATGAGAAATGATGAGGGGCTGTACTAGGGTAGAGGCAATGTGGGAGAACAGAGATAGAGAAGAGTAACTCTACCTTGGTGGGAGTTGAAGGAAAATGGGGAAAGTGAGGATTACTTTCAAGTTTATAGTTTAAGAAACTGATAAGGAACATAGGGTAAGAAAGTACAGAATTATGTCAAATTCAAGGTACGTGAAAGATATCAAAGTAGAAATGACAAAGACTGCTATTTTCTATATCCCAAACATGGCATATGATACTTGCTGTCTAATCCTTAAAACAACTAGAGGAGATAGACACTATAATTACTCCTATTTTATGGGTGAAGAAACTAAGGTTGGTGATATGCTGAGTCTCATCTTACTCTAGATTTCTTGTGTCCTTTACCACTCTTTCAAAGTACAAAGCCTTAAGGACAGTCTCTACTGCAGAAGTCCCTGTACACAAGTTGTGAGGTACCTATCATTGCTCCACAAATGATCGCCCAGAACCTAAATTGCTGCTGTGGCAATTTCCAAAGTCATATCCTATCATTCCTTTTGAAACATCTTCTGGGGGCTAATCTGGGGAAAGGTGGATCTAGAGTGGGAGGCTCTGTGACACTTGGCTGTTGACAACAGAGACAACCCTCAGATGCCCTTTCACTTGACCAGTATCTAGGGAATTTTGTGGGTGCCATAGCTCCTCTCATTTGTTCTGGACATAGTCCAAGACCCATTCCCAGTGGTGACTAGGAAAACAGCTACATTCAGGCATCACCCCACTAAAGAAGGCACACAAGTGTTGGGAGGTTTCAATACCCAGCAGAAACATATAAGGGGAGACATTTTAGAATTGAAGTATTTTGTCCTTTTGCCTCCTTCCCAGTCTTAGATACCTCTCTGTGTAAGACACATCCCTTCAACCATTACCCCAAGAAAGAATGGTCTTTCTTGGTTTTATTCTTTATTTTCTGCCTGTTAACTATTTGTTTTATTCTTTATTTTCTACTTATCAACTATTTCTATCCTCAGGGGATTTTCAGAGTCACTCTAAGACCTCTGTGGTTTTAATTAACCAAGTGGTTTGGTGTCATCACCCTTGTTCCATCAATTTATTAGTCATTTCCTTCTTGGGCTCATTAATGAACATGCTTAATAGCACTGCTTCCAGCCCCAAGTCTCTAGAGCCCACTCCTGCCCCACAATGCCTTTCTCCCTGCCAGGAACTGCTGGACAGTCATCCTGGGCCCTTCCTCCTACAGCAGTTTGAAATTCAGAAATATGAACTTACTCTCCAGGGTGGGAAAGGAGTCTCTGGGCATATGTGTGGGTGAGGGGGTGCATATGCATGTGCGAGAGGGGAAAGGACGAGGAAGCTGGGGAGAAGCAGCCATAAAGAGAACAATAGGAAAAATAACGAAAAAGTTCCCATAATAGGGTTTTTAGCCACAGGCCTTTTGAAAATCAGTCAATTACATATAATGTCATTATCCCTTCATCCACAACTTGCTCTCACTAGGTGGCCATTGTGCCACCTCTCCCCCCAGACTATGAACCACAGACTCATAAAATGTCACAACAGGAAAGGACCTTAAAGACCACCTAGCCCAAATTCCTAATGATACAGATGAGAAAACTGAGGCTTACCAGGCATCACCATGCAAATTGCTCTTCCACCTTCCCCAGTGGAGGCCCCCAACCCCCTTCCTGCCCCAGGTGTGTGATGTAGCAGACGGGGGGCGGGGGGGTTGAGAAGATAGAGTCAGGAGCCCAATTGTTTAGGTTCAAATCTTAGCTCTGTAAGTCACTGCATTCATTTCCTAGGGCTGGTGTAGCCAATTACCACAAACTGGGTGGCTTAAAAAAATAGAAATTTATTCTCTCCCAGTTCAGGAGGCTAGAAGTATGAAACCACAGCATGTGCCGGGTTACTTAGTTCCTTGTGAAGGTTGTCCTGCACCTCGCTCCTAGAGCCTGATGGCTGTCTGCAGTCCTTGCTGGTCTTTGGCTTGTAGACATATCACTTCAATCTTTGCCTTCATCTTCACATCACCTGCCTCTCTGTGTCTTTCTGTGTCCTCTTCTCTTCTTATAAAGACACCAGTCATTAAATTTGGAACCCACCTTAAATCCAGAAGGATTTCATTTTAAGATTCTCAACTAATCACATCTGCAGAGACTTATTTCCAAAGGAAGTCACATTCTGAGGTTCAGGGTGGACATGAATTTGGGGGGATGCTGTTCAACTCACTACAGTCATGAACTTCTCTTAGCCTTAGCTTCCTCACCAATAAAATGCAGATAATATTCCTTATACCATGATGTTTTGAAGACTAAATAAGTTAATAAATGGTAAAGCACTCAGAACAGTGCCTGGAATGTTGTAAGCACAATACTGGCATTTTAATCCTATTGAATCATGAGTTCCTTAGAGAACTCTTTTGGTTTTTCTTTTCTTTTTTAAAACTATCCATCTTAGACTGAGAACTGTGTTTGGCATATAATAGGAACTCATTAAATGTTTGTGAAATGAATACATAGTGCTTTGGACTCACACCCAAGAGAAGACTATCTCCATGAGCTGATGGGACCCTGGAGAACACAGCTCCCCGTTCCTCCAGCCAAAGAACTAGAATTCATCCACCCCCTTGGGGAAATAACTGAAATTGTATAGGGGTTGTTGAGCATGCAGGGTCAAAGTTTACGAACAACACTGAGGGTGGATACTCCTATTGCACACAGCACTGAAGGAGACCACAGATTAGGGGTAGGGGTATTTGAATCACTTATCTCTGTCAGTACAGATACAGCCATTGGGGTGGGAAGAGAGGGAGAGGGAAGACAGGCAAGCGGGCAGGCACCAGCTGCTGGCTGACCGGGTCAGTGAGTACTAGCAGGTCTCTAAATACATCCCCAAAAAGGGTTCTGGGGACATTGCTAGCGGGGCTAAGAGAAACAGTCATGGAGCTCCCTATGAGCTGTGTCTTCAATTGGATATTGTCACCCAAAGGATGCCCTTACTAGGAAAAGTGCCTGGCAGAGACTGAGCCAGCTGCCCAGCTGTCTTGCAGGGTTCAGTTACCTTTCACTCCCTCCCCACTGGGCAAGGATTTGCTCCTGGAGTCTGGGTCGAAGAGGGGTGTGTGTGTGTGTGTGTGTGTGTGTGTGTGTGTGTGTGTGTGTGAATGTGTGTCAGTGTGTGTGTGAGAATGTATGTCAGAGAGTGTGTGTGTGTGTGTGTGGCATACATGTACCGGTTTGTTTTAGGGCAGGGGAGACGTTGCTCTCCAGGTCAGGAACGTGTAATCTAAGCTTGCCTCCAAGGCCAAGGCCAACATAAAAGCTGAAATCCAAAATTAGCACACTGACCTGAAGCCTTAGCCTGAATACATGGTAGGAAGGGCAGGAAGCTGGCAGGGTGGAGAGGCATCAGGGAGCCTCAAATTCTGCCTCCCTTAGTGGACATGAAGGTTCATGGAGCCATTCCCCCCCCCATCCTTCCCAGGACCGTGCAATGTGAGATGGACAGTTGAGAGACAGTTTGTAGCTGGAGCTCAGTGTGTGGCCTGATCAGGTGGCGGCCAGAATGAAGAGCTCAGAAATAGCTAACATTTATCGAGCATGTGGCAGGTGCCAGGCACTGTGTTAAACTCTTCACAAACATTAACCCTTCTGTTCCTGTAAATCTTTCTGAGATAGTTATTGATAGTATTCCCCATTTTCAGTGAAAAATCTCAGGCTCAAAGTTCATACCACTGGAAAGTGACAGACCCAGAATCAGAACCTAAGCAGGTTGACTCCTAAAGCCATGCCGTTAAACTTGCAGCTGTAGTGTCCTCAGAATAAGGTGCATCTTGAGGCCAAGGTACAAGGCTCAGACTGTAGCCAATGTTAGAGGGCTGGTCACCAAACAAATGTGGGGGTCTGTTTGTATGTGATTAATATTCTGCCACTGTTTCTGGTTTTGATTAATCGCTGCAGCAAAAATATAAGCATTATATGTGATGTAGCGCCCTCTTGTGGATACAGTGATGGTAGCAAGTAAATAAGGGATTTTGAAGATTTTTTTCATTATGAATTCCCAGTGGGTGGTTGAGCCTAGGGTGCTCGTGGTTCCAGAAGGGCTGGCTGATGGAAAGGACAGAGTTGCCCTGAAAGTACTAAGAGAAAGACCTTAAAATGAGCTGAACTGAAGACAACGGCCTGGGGCATCTAATGTGCTTTAAAAATCAAAGATGCTAAGAGAATTGAGAGACAGTCAGGAGCTGGAATTTGGAGCTCAGGGTGTGACCTGATTCAATTGGTGGCCAGGATGAGAGCTCTGAAATGGCTAACATTTATTGAGAATGTACCAGGTGCCAGGCTCTGTGTTGAACTCTTTATAAACATTGGTCTATATTTTTCTCAGAATCTTCCTGAGACAGTTACTTACAGTATCTACACGCTAATAGTAGCCCCAAGAAATCAGGACGAGTTTCTCAGGGAAACTAAGAAAACAGAAATTAAGGAAAGTCTAGTAGAGAAACCCTTAGGTCTCACCTGTTACGAAATAATATGTTACTGTAAATTAATCAAAACATATAAATAATATTAGTTGTTATTTTTCCAATATTAAATGTTATTGATGATAATAGCTCTAATTTGTGGAATTCCTACCAGGTGCCAGAGTTTGGCATATATAATCTTTGCAGTAACCCTGCCTAGTGGAAATTGTTTTGTTTTGTTTTGTTTTTCCATTTTACAATTGAGGAAGCTGAACTTTAAACTGCCTAGATTTGAATGCTGCTTCTACAATTTACCAGCTGTACGACCCTGTGTAAGTCATTTGACGTCTCTGTACCTTAGTTTCCTTACCTTTGAAATGAGGATAATAAAACATCAACTTCATAGGGCTGCCATTAGAATTAAATTAGAATCGTTAATCCACATAAATCTCTTAGGACAGTGCTGGCACATGGTGAATGTTTAGTAAATGTCAGTTATTTTTATCTATATGGTGAAGACTCCCCAGTCTCTTCTCTGAGTTTCAGACCACATATCCATCTGTCTTCTTGGCATCTCGGAATGGATGTACAAAGATACCTCAAACTTGATGTATTCAAAAGCCAAACTCACGTAGACCCCACACCCATCTTAAAGTAGTTCTCTTATAGTTGTCTTCATGAATAGTACCATCAAACACAAACCCTGTCCTAGGAATGATCAAGAACAGAGACTTTGGAGTCAAACATGATCAAACACAGGCAAAATCCTAGTTCTGCCACTTATAAGCTGTGTAGAGTCTCGGTTTCTTCATCTGTAAAATAAGACAATGACAGCATCTATCTCATTAGACTGTTGTGAGGGTTAAATGAATTAGTGTATATAAATGTCTTAAAACAATGCCTTCTGTTTGGAAAGCCCTAAGTACCTGTTAGGTACTATTTTTTGTTATATGAGTTTGTTTACTGGATTTTTATTTTGGTAGCTCTAACCTCGGCTTCCTCATTACTGTGACCATCCCTCCATGTGTTTCCTTCTGTAGAGGGCAGAACTGCAAAAAATAAACTTATGAAATACTAGTGGTGAAATCTGGATAGTGAAGCCACAGATGACCTTAAATCAAACAGAACAGCACAGATGGCTCAGAACCTCATCTATATTCCACATTTGTTAGAGGGAGGTTGGTGCAGACCTGGAGCACGACAAGACCTGGCATTTAGAGGAGAACAAAGCCAGACCAGTTGAAAATGATCATTAGAAACATTTGCTTCGTCATCAAAATGTATCAACTGAATATCTCCTGTATGCTAGACACTGGGATGATAAGCCCTACCCTCAAACATCTTACAGCATCTGAGGACTGGGACGAGAACTGCAGGGGCTTCATGTCACTGCTCAACTCGCCCATAGACTGCAACTTAAGCTAGTCATTGAAGATTCCTCAGCATCAATTCCATCATCTTTGCAATGGGACAGTCGCTAGAACAATCTCTCTATCAAAACCCTCACTGAGCAGCTACCAAATCTCTGCCCTGAGTAGTAGATAACAACCCCAGATCTGGAGTCACACAGGACAATCCTAGGTTTGCCGCTCAGTAGCCGTTAATTTTGAGGTAGTCATTCAACCTCCCTGAGCCTCTGTCACTTCACCTGGACAATAGAGTTCATAATTGTACCTACCTCATAGGACTGTGGAGGAAGAAAAGAGGTGGATCATCCACATACGGCAGTGAACACGGTGCATAGCACAGAGCAGGAGCTCAATGCCCATTGCCCATTATTCTTAACCTGCAAGCACACAGAAATACTCCAAAAGGAAAGGAAAAGGCCATGAGAATGTTATACATTGAACATATAGAAGGGTACTCACAAAGGAAAATATTGCCACAGCCCAGGTTTATCACACAACATCCATTTGTGTCATATCAGGCCTCCCAATGTGAAAAGTTGAGCTAAATTATGAGTTTGAAATAATGAGATTAGAGGTCAGGAAAGCCTAGTTTTAAATCTCACTTTGGTATTCCCAGGCCGGCTTTCTAGAAGTACATATTTGTTCCATGATACTTTGTACTTTGGTTATGGTGTCATTAAGGAGGAAGAAGCCCTAGGTTGGGGGTCTCCTGGGCCATAGAACCAGAATGGTCACACCTCTGGTGGTGGGACAGAAATAGAATGGTTTTTCATTCGTTTTTGTTGCAGTTGTTATCGTGTTTGTAAGGAGGCAATGCAGGTAATCGCTATAAGTGTGTTCTTTAGAGCCAGACTACATGGGTTCAAATTCCAGCTCTGCTACTTACTTGCTCTGTGCTCTTGAGCAACTTACTTAGCTTTTCTGAGCCTCAGTTTTGTCATTTATCCAATAGTGGAATAATAAACCTCACAAGATTGTACTAAGGTTGAAATGAGATCCCTTACAATCATATATATATAAATCACCTTCTCCTGGCTGGCACTCAGGAAGCTGACAGCTCTACCATGCAAGTAAGAAATCAAGGTGCGGGGAAAACTGACAAATCCTCTTTTCTCATAGCCTCTCCTCAACAGTGCCTAAAATTATGTGAGTATAGCCTCACCGCTGAGTTCTCCAGATGCTGCCTGTTGAAGAGACAACACCTCAACTGGGCCCAATCTGAGTAAAGCCTGGGTAACTGGCTCTCTGCTAGAGTGGTCACTAAAGGGAGAGGAACTCAAAAGAGAGGTGATCGTGTCTTACAAAACACCTCCACTAACCCTTCAACTGTACCAGCAGATGCCCTGGGCTCTGATGAGAGTACTGGAAGTGACTCTGTGGTAGATGAACGAAGGTCCAGCTACCCAGCTGCCAAGCTTGACATTGGTACAACTATGACAAAAAGTGATAACATGCAATGTTTCCCTCTGCACATGCAGGAGTTTTTAATTAACTTGTTTTTGCACTATTAATTTTTATTGCTTGTTCTCTCCTGACCCCCAATGCCTCTGATGGCTCAGGCAGTGGGTGCACCAACCAGGCATTTTCAATCATGTTCCCACAATTATTCTTTCTTAGGAACTGCATTGTCCCCTAACCTGGGTCTGGTGGGTCCTAAATGGACCAAATTTCATTCAATAGGCATTTGTAAGTGTACCTGAGATCCTATCTGGCACAGTGGAAAGATAGTAGGCTGAGTAGCCAGGGATTTCAAAGTTTGAACCTCAGCTTTACTGTTCAATCTTGGCTAAGTTGCCTAACCTCTCTGAATCTCAGTTTCTTCATTTTTAAAATAGGTATTATGATACCCAACTCAAAGGATTGCTGTGAGGGTGAAATGGTATGGCATGTATTAATATGCCCTCTCAGAGACTATCCCATCTAAGCCTGTACTATGTAGCATGCAATGGGGAATGAAGACTGAGTAGGGGGGAGTGAGTAGAGCCTAGAGGAAAAGGAAAAGAATCAAAGGAGATGTAGAATTATTGTCAGGCCAGTTACCATATCTATCACCTCATACATTTGTCCATTCCTATGGATTTAATTTAATTTAAATAAATAAATAAATTTAATATATAAATTATATATACATAATTATGTTATAATTTATATATTAAATTTAAACATATATAGACATAATTATGTTATAATTTATACATTAGTAATTAAATATAATAAATTATATAATGTATGATCATATAATATTTATGATTACATAAATATATAATTTATAATTATAACAAAATAAAAATAAATTTTAATTTAATTTAAATAAAATCTACTCTTTTAGCCATGTTGAAATATACAATTCTAGCTAACTATAGTGACCTGTTGTGTAATAGATCCCTAGAACTTACTCCTCCTGTCTAACTTATACCTTTGGCTGGCACCTTCCCTTTCTCCACTCACCCCTTCCTCCAGCCTGTGCAAACCCTCATTCTACTATCAACTTCTATGAGTTGGACTTTTTTTTCTACATATCAGTGAAATCACGTGCTATTTGTCTTTCTGTGCCTGGGTTATTTCACTTAGCACAATGTCCTCCAGGTTCATCTATGTTGTCCCAAATGACAGGATTTTCTTCTCTTTCAAAACCAAAACAATACTCCAGAATGTGTGGGTGCGTGTACATGACATTTTCTTTATCCATTTATCTGTTGTTGGTGGTCACTTAAGGTTGTTTTCATATTGTGAGTAGTTAGCCTGACTTAATCATTCTACAATATATACATGTATCATAACTTCACATTGTACTCCACCAATATGTACATTTTTGTTGTTGTTGACTTTAAAAAAAAAGAAAAGGACTGTGAAGAGAGGGTGACAGGGCTTGTGGTAAGCTGACAGCTTCCACGTTGTCTGTGCAAGGACTGAGTTTGAGGGAGTTGTTGGGGGAAAGGTTGAAGGAGTGTGGGAATCGGTCTTCAGCGACAATTCTCCCCTAGTTTGATTGTGCATGCTATTGAGCCACTCCAGCAGCCTCACTTCCCACAGCTCCAGAAATTACCTTCAACTCCAGAAAACCCTCTTGGATTGGGCACAGCACGGATTCTCCCTGACAGACACGGTCTGTACATGCACTGCTACTCTTTCAATCACCAACTTTGGCTCTACCCTGAGCTCTTCCAAATATCTTGTGCACTGTGGCCTGTCATGCATTTTTCTCTTACACTGGCCTGATGCCTGTAAATGCAGAGACTCCTCAACAAGGCTGTTTCAACGGGAAGCATCCTGAAGACAGGATCAGGCTGGCATTGATAGAGGAAAGGGCAAATGTCACTTGGTGACATTACCTCCTGTCATCCTCTTTCTCATCACTCGAGGCAACGCAGAGGCCCAGAAGCCTCTCCCTGCCTTGCACTTGACTTTTTTATAAATTTTAATGTGTCTTTTTTTTTTTTTTTTTTTTTGTAGAGACAGAGTCTCACTGTACCGCCCTCAGGTAGAGTGCCGTGGCGTCACACGGCTCACAGCAACCTCTAACTCTTGGGCTTACGCGATTCTCTTGCCTCAGCCTCCTGAGTAGCTGGGACTACAGGCGCCCGCCACAACGCCCGGCTATTTTTTTGTTGCAGTTTGGCCGGGGCTGGGCCTGAACCCGCCACCCTCGGCATATGGGGCCGGCGCCCTACTCACTGAGCCACAGGCACCGCCCTTAATGTGTCTTTTAAATGTTTCTATTACCCCTTCTTCTCTTTCCTCTTTTCTCCCTTCCTACTTCCTTCTCTTCTTTCTCTTTGGCTCTTTCCCTATATTTCTCCATCTCTCCTTCAATAAAAATCTCTCTCCTATCTCTCACTCCATATACTGTCTATCCAGGCATCCTCAAACTTTTTAAACAGGGGGCCAGTTCACTGTCCCTCAGACCGTTGGAGGGCTGGACTATAGTTTAAAAAAAAAAATAACTATGAACAAATTCCTATGCACACTGCATATATCTTATTTTGAGGTAAAAAAACAAAATGGGAACAAATACAATCACACCGCTGCATGTGGCCCACGGGCTGCAGTTTGAGGACCCCTGGTAGACCATCTCTTTCTGTAAATAACTTTCTCTGACTCTCAGTCTGTCTTTCTCTCTATATCAGTCTCCTTACTGGTTCTTCTTTCACCCTGATAGTAGAGTCTTTCTCAGAATTTCTTGATCCCTATGGAATTCCCTCTCAACACGTAGAAAAGTGCTTCAAGGGGTGGCAGTGCCCAGGGCTAAGGCAGATTTACCACTGTCACAAAGGAAAAAAAAAAAAAAAAGAAGCTTTCCTTCCCTCCATTTGTAATTGGAAATAACCCCAACTCCCCAGCTTCTAAAGAGACCTCTGCACCTCTCACAGCCCCTTTGCCCCACTATAAATAGACTTCCCACCAAGTTACAATACAGTGAAAGGAGCCTAGATGAGCAAACACCATCACAGGCCAAAGGGGGGTGTGGCAAATGGTTGGAGGGTGGAGATTATTAGAGACAAAGGAGGGGATACATTTCCATTCACTTGGCCTCAGGATCTTTTCTGCTTGTCAAATATTCGTATGAACAGAGTGAGAAAATATCCCAAGGAATCTTGACTGTCAAGAAACATAATGTTTCAATAAACTCCTGTCCCACCCCATGATGTCACCCTAAACCCCCAACCTCATCTTCACCCCCTGACCCAGGCACTTGGCTTATAGAGAGGTTCAAGCTTCAGTCAGGAGGCATGCCATGTGACCTTTATGCACACTTCCAATGTTAGACTCCTCTGATCACATGCTATGTTTAGGTTCTACACCTGTTTTGCAGCACTATTCTCCCTCCTCCTCACCAGCTCTGGGGTGGTAGTGTGAAAAGAACTCTGAATTTGAAGCCAGAAGTCTTAGTTTGGGGTTCCAACTCCCACAGTCCTCCTGTTTGCTATGACGGTCCCTAGTGGTTTCAGGAAGCATTTCCCAGCTGAGTAGCCCCTTTAAAAGGATCCTAATTATTGACTCATTTTCATTACAGTGTTAAACTATGTACGAAGAGAAAATAAGCTGCAAACTCTTTATGCTCATGGCTGATCTACAGTTATAAAGCTGAAACAAACTTCCAATGAAATGTAAACAAAACTACAAAAGCAATAAAAATCAAATGGACAACAGTGATTTTAACAAGGTAGATGATGTTGTTTTTCTAAAATTAAATTGCTGTTCAGATCGTGACTATGGTGCCGACTGGGACACAGATTCTTTTGAGTTCGTCAGTTCGTCGTGCTATATTACTGTGAGCTAGGCGATGACTCAGCTCTCACACCACTTTTATTTCTATCAGATCTACTGCTAAACTGTCATTCCTACAGCCCTCAGGGACATCATTTGGCCTTCACTGGGACTCAGCCATCATTTATGTATTAAGTCCTCCTATGTTCTTTTCTCATTAGTCCTTGACAATGCAAGTAGAACATTGTGAAGCTAATGAGTTCTTTTACACAAAATGTGGCAGAGATTGTTAGTTATCCATCTCACTACCCCCTTCCTCCCCTGGCGTACCTGAGTGAAATGCATACTATATTCCACAGCCTTCCTTGTAGCCATAGTATAAGATTCTGGCCAGTGATATTTAAGGGAAAATGCCATTTGGGATTTCTTGGAGACCTTCTAAAAAGAGGAGGGGCCTGGTCCTTCTTTGCCCTTTCCTCCATCTTACTGCTTGGAATGAGCAAGACTTAACTTATGGAGCTACATAAATCACCCTGGATCATGAGGATGAAGGCCGTACATTCGGGATGGCACAGCATAGAGCTGGGAGGAGCTGCAGTACCTGCACATCTGATCTCTGAATTTTTGGGACATAATACAGAAGTCACCTTCTGTCTTATTTAAACTGCTGTTATTTGGGATTTTTTTTCTCTGTTACATGCAGCCTAATCTGATCCTAATATATCAAGGCAGATTTAAATGAGGGCCCAGAAATCCTATGCTTGTCCTTAGTTATAAGGTGGCCATCTAGATGGATGTAAAGAATAGGCTTATGTCATTCAGTTTAGGTTTTAAATGTAATAAAAACACAATTTTAATTGGTACAGCCATTGCGAAAACAGTAGGGAAGTGTCTCAAAAACTTAAAAATAGAACTACCGTATGATCTAGCAATTCTTCTTCAAGGTATATACTCAAAAGAAGTGAAATTAGTATGTCAAAGAAATATCTGCAATTCCCAGGTTCTTTACAGCTATTCACAATAGCCAAGATATGCAATCAACCTAAAGTTCCTTGACAGATGAACAAATAAAGAAATTGTGGTACACACACATACACACACACACACACACACACACACACACACTAAATGGAATATTATTCAGCCTTTAAAAAGGGGGTCCTGTCATTCATGACAACATTTATGAACCTGAAGGACATTATGCTAAGAGAAAGAAATCATCCAGAAACAGAAATAAAAACACTGCATGATCTCACTTATATTTGTGATCTAAAAAAAACAAAGAACAATAACAACAAAAAAAATACAGCCTAATCCTTCACTGGAAGCATTTTCCTATGTCATCAAAACTCTTTGTTAATGAAGCTTGAAAGGCTTTATAAAATTACATCGCATGATAATTTACTTAAGCAGTCTCCTGTTGTGCAAAATAATGCTATAATAAATATAGCAGGCTATAAATTTTTGTTTACCTTTTTCCCTTGTTTTCAGATTAATATATAGGTACAATAATTAGGCTACCTACTTTATGTATGTTAGGTAAAGTCCAATTTGTAGTTGAGCCCTATTAGGCTATAAAACAATGCAAAATGATATATGATTATAATTTCAACCATTAAAATATATAGACACATATCAATTTCAAAAGAAATGATCAAATAACCACTGAATGATGGAATTATGGGCAATCAATTATTTTCTTCTCTTTACCTTTCTTCATGTCCTAAATTCTTTATAGTAATACTTCCTTTTTTTTTTTTTTTGAGACAAAGTCTCAAAATGTCACCCTTGGTAGAGTGCTGTGGTGTCACAACTCACAGCAACCTCAAACTATTTGACTTAAGCGATTCTCTTGCCTCAGCCCCCCAAGTAGCTGGGACTACAGGCACCCGCCACAACGCCCGGCTATTTTTTTGTTGCAGTTGTAATTGTTGTTTAGCAGGCCCAGGCTGGTTTCAAACCCATCAGCCTGAGTGTATGTGGCCGGTGCCGTAACCACTGTGCTACAGGCGCCAAGCCATACTTCCTTATATTTATAATCATAAAATATTATTGTAAAATCATGTTTATGGAATCTGCAATTAGATGGAAAAGGCTTATAATGGTAATCAAAATTAAAATGGATACTTGTGTATGTATAGTACGATTACAACATTTAAATTTTGTAAAATATATATCTATATTTAGAAATTAAAGAAAAAGCCAAATACATAGAAATAGAGAGTAGAACAGTGGTTACCAGGGGCAGGGCAGCTGGGGAATGGGCAAATGAAGGTCAAAGGGAACAAAGTTATGTGAGTTACAGAAGTCTAGAGAGCCAATGTACAACATGAGGACTACAGTTAGTAATATTGTGTTGTATGCTGGAAATGTGCTAAAACTGGATATTAGGCACTCTTACCACATAAAAGATAACTAAATGAGATACTAGATATGTTGATTTGCTTCACAATAGTAACCATTTCACTATGATAGTATATAAAAACATGTTGTATACTTTAAATATATGCTATATATATATATATATACACACACAAACCCACAGGAAAAAAATTTCCACAACTTCAAAATTATTGCTGAAAACTCTTTAACTCCTAAGAACATTCCACACCCCCAGAGGTTTTCAGAGCCCAGAAGAAACTCTGGCTTAGTAGATTCCTGGCTGTCACCTAGAAAGGATATAAGAACGTAATACTGAGGTGTACACCATGGAAGTTCATCAGCAGTCCCCTGGCTTTGAGCTTGTGTCTCAGGCAGGCCCCAAAGGAACTAGAACAAGGCCGAGTGGGAAACTTGGACAAGGGTGGCACTGGTTTGGTGAAGCCAAGCAGCAACTAGAGAGGAAAGGCAGACTTCAGCTCCATCTGCCTAAATCTTCTACTCCTCTGCTCTATCACGTCAGTTCCCTTTGTCCTTGCCTCACATGGCTGCACAGAAGACCGCTTCTGATGGCCGCTTCTGATGGCCGGAGAAACTGTAAGCCAAAAGAGTGACTCTCATTGCTTCCTAGAACACCAGGAGCATGGAGCAGGTGACGGAAAGGCTGGGGCCAAAACGCTAGCCAGGAAGGGTCAACTTTCTATCTCCCAATGGGGCCCCAGCTGCTGGACATAGCCATGGCTCTGGAAACTTGACTCCTCTGCCTGAAATCCCCATGTTAATTTCAAATTTAGCCCTGGGCCTTGGGCCACTTCATAAACTGCCTCCTCATTTATTCCCCTCCCCACCACTTCCTCAGAGTTCAGAGCCAAATTTTGGTAGAAGGGGGGGCACGAAATATGAACCTCGGTTTGGCCTATTTAACCTGTCTCCAAATAATAAATCTTAGTCAAGTCACTGGAGAGAATTCCTGCTGCCTTTGCCACTATTCTTTCTCTCTGCTCCCCTTCTCCCTCTTCCATTTCCACCTCCCTTTCTGCCTTTTTGGAGACCTTGCCCTTGGCCAGCCAGCCTTCCCTTCTTCTGGAGGCTTGCTATGCCCCATCAGGTGAAGTAGTGGAAAAAACACAGTTTGAGCTACAGAATGAATGTTAATCCCAGATCTGTCACTAACTAGCTGTAAGATTCAGGGCTAGTCACTTCAATCCTCTGAATCTGTTTCCACTCCTGGAAAATGAGAATAGTAATTCTCCTATTGAAGCTACCATCATTTCATCAAGTGACACAAATTTGGAAATATCCTTAACACTTAGTAGGGGCTTTTAATCAACATTAAAAGTGGAGCGTCCTCCACTAGCCATAACTATTCCCCAAACCTGACCCTCCTGTGCTGCTGGCCTCAGTGAATGACACCTGCTGCCAGCCGGAAAGCAAATAATGGTTTCTGACTCATTCCTCTACATTTTCTTCCAAGTTCAATCTGTCACCAAGTAAGTCCTGTCAATTTCACCACCCTGTCTAGGTCAGGTACTATCTTAAAATACCATGTACCTCTGTCACTACTTTGAACACTTGCAATTTTACATTTATGGGTGTTATCATTTGTGCTTATCTCTCCTCTTGTCATCATATTCCCAGTGCCTAGCACAGTGCCTGTCATGGCAAGCACGTTTATTGCATGCTTAATAAATATTGTTGAGCAAAATGAACAAGTTAGAGCTAAGCCACCTGAGACTCAGAGAGAGGTTAAATAACTTTCCCAGAGTCATACGAATAGTAAACAGCCAAGCCAAGATTTGAAATAAGATTTGTCTGATTCCAGAGTTGGTGCTCTTTTTGTCAGCTTTATTGAGATATAATTGACAAATAACATTGTATAAATTTAAATTGTATAATGTGGTAATTTGAGATATGTGTGTATATATACACATATATACATATACTCATAATTAGCCCTCAGCATCCATGAGGAATTGATACCAGGAACCCTGATGGATACCAACATTCATGGATACCCAAGTCCTTGATATAAAATGGGGTAATATTTGCATATAACCTAAAAATATCCTCCTGTATACTATGTGCATATCATCTCTGCATTATTTATCATACCTGATACAATGTACATTTCATGTAAATAGTTATACTGTATTGTTTAGGGGACAATGACAAGAAAAAAGCCTATAAATGTTCACTACACTGCAAGTATATGTTTTTAAAATATATTTGATCCACAGTTGGTTGAATCCATGCATGCAGAACCCACAGACATGGAGGCCTGCACACTGTAAACTGATTACTACAATTAACTTAGCTAACTCTTCCATCACCTCACATAGTCATCTTTTTTTGTGGTGAGAACATTTGACTGCTCTCTCAGCAAATAATAAGTATACAATACAGTATTGTTAACTATAGCCATTGTGTTTTACATCACATTTCCAGAATTTATTCATTTTATAACTGAAGCTATGTATCCTTTGGTAGTGATAGAAATGCTATATCAACTAGTCAAGATAATGACACAGGTTGGAGCTATAGCAGAAGGGCTCTAAAGTAGCCTTTTGTATGTTTTTGCTTAGGGACTAATCTTTAAGTTGAATCCTTCCCCATTTCTGGTTATAGGCTGTGTCAGTATTTAAGTCTGAGTCAGGATTCTAATCTGGCTGAGATGGGGTCGTCACCCTTTTCCATGCCCATGTTGCCTTGACCTGGGCATGGTATATATAGCAATATACATGTGTATGGAGATATGGAGGAAAGAGAGAGGCCAGCCTAGACTGGTAACAGGCTGCTCAGAAGCCTAAGAGCAATGGTGATGGAGGTTAGCACCACCTGGAAAACACTCAAAAACTCTTCGAGGTTCCAAGTTCATTTCAAGTGGAAAATGAATGGTGAAGAAAGTGTTGGGGTGTAAGGGATGGAAATGTAAGAGCAGGAATAAGAATTACATTCATTGTTGAAAGCTTAGTGTGAGCAAGGCATTATACTAGATGCTAGTTTAATCTTTATGGCACGCCAGATTTAAAAAAAAAAAAAAAAAACACCAAAGGTCAAAGTGGTTAAGTGACTTGTTTGAGATCCTACAGCTAGAGGGGATGGCAGAGGCAGAATTTGGACTCAAGTTTGTCTCTACAGAGCTTATGTTCTTTCCACTATGCCCTAATACTGTATGTTGAAATCTTGAGGAACATGAGAGGAAAATTTGAAGTAGGAACAGAAGTAAAATCCTGAGCCAGTTCTGCCCAAGAAAAGCACCGAGCCATGGAACCCCATGCTCTGATGAACAGCTGATGATCAACAGCTGGTTATAATGTCAAGCTGACCCCTGTTCCAGGGGTCCACCACACTAGCACATCTCCCTATCCCTAGCTTACCCCTTCACTCCTTCTCATTTGCCCCAGTGTCTCAAAATGCTAAGGGCTATTCACTTGGACTCCTTCCTGTCTTGTCATCTCTAGAGTAGGAAAGTAAAGAAGGTTTAGAAAGGCCACCTACAAACCAGAGGAATTGTATTAAAAATCATTAGTTTCTATTCTAGCACAGCACTCTAATTTGGATTATATCAGTGCTTCTCAACCTTCCTAATGCCAATTGGGCCCTTTAATACAGTTCCTGTGGCTTGCGATCCACGGGTTGAGAACTATTGGTTTAAATTGTCTTTAAGATTATGAAATGGACCTGCACCTGAAAAAATTTAGTCCAGACCTTACTACTTACCAACTATGAGATCTTAGGTAAGTGACTTCCTTTCTCTGATCCTTGAGTTCCTGTCAGGAGCATTGGGAAAATAAGGCCTAAAATGTATAAAACATTCTTGCATAGTACCTGGCACAAAGTAGGTATACATTGTTGTTATTCATAATCAGCTGCATTCACCATCCTGTTGGCAACAGCTCTTCTTAATCAAATGTTAAAGGTTTCCATTTGTTTATTCAGACATTTCATTTTAAACACAATTAACAATCATCATTATTTTCAGATACAATCCCTAGTAGACCTATGATCAAACTTCTGAGGGATCAGACTCCTGAGAGAGCAATCTATCCATGACAAAAGACAGACTTGGGAAGGTGTAAGCACTTTCTGTCAAAGTTCTGCACCTGTGGTAGACTCAGAAACACATGCAAGGCTATAAATGCTTTTATGCACTTACTAATCTTCAAATAGGTAATGTGTATTTAATAGTATACATAATAAGGAAGTTCCGTGATTAATCTTTTTTCAAACAATATGAAAATATATGGTCAGAAAAGTCTTCCGTCTCATATCTGCACTCTTTCATTATCAACACTTATAAATTGTAAGGCTTGGTTTTTCTCACGCTCACTGGATACTTGGCACACATATTTGCTGAAGAGATGCATAAAAAATTCATCATTCAACCTAGCTGACATCAGGACCCCATCAGAATGTTTTATCTGGATAGAAGAAGGTAGCGAATTGGCACCCTGGAGGCTTCCAGTGATCATAGCTCACCCTATAGGCGTTCAGTCTGGAGTGGGCAGGGAACTTCTGGGTTAAGGGATATGGCCCGTGTAATTGAGCATGAGAAATAATGAATCCACAGGAAGACACGCGAGCAAAACTGCAGAATAAGAGCCACCATATACATTAGTAGCAAACCCAGGGGTACCATTTACATATACTATGAAGTGTAATGATACCCTCTGAAATTATGCAGTGTGATGGTCCTGTGCTGAACAACAGAGGAAAAGTAAAGATATTCTAGATAAACAAATAGAAAACACATTACCTAGAATGTGTTGCTTATCTGGGCTGGCCAGGGTTTAACCTAACCATCCCAATCAGTCCTTGGGTTTGCTTGGTAGGTGAAGTTATCTTTTTGGCATGTGTGGAGTTATAAATCTCTTCAGAGTGGTAAATGTTTCTAGTTTTTGTGTCCAGAGTGGACTGTTTGTCCAGCAATCCCAAACATTGGCCTAACTTCTGGGTTTCTTCTGTACATTTCCCAGGCCAGGATGGGATGCTATTTCTCCAGCTAGACATATACCCTAATAGTGTCCATGGTTGTTCCCAGAGCAGGGAAAGTTTGGGGGTGACTCAATAATTCCTTCTGAGACTCAGGCTTCTTTGGCCCTAGCAATGTCCCTTTGGTCTGACCCCTGAAAGGAACTGTATCCAATGGAAGGTGGGGCTACAGCCAGCTTCAGAGATAGGCCCCACCCTCTTTCGCATGTACTACAGGAGAGCTGGGCAAAGGGATCCCCTTCCCTTAACTACAGCTTCTCCCCAAACCAACCTCTCATCTCAGTCAGTACAGCTCTGGCTTCTACACAACCTCTGTGGATCCTGTATCTGCCATCTCTGAACTTTAGGCTTTTTTTTTTTTTTTTTTTTTGTAGAGACAGAGTCTCACTTTATCGCCCTGGGTAGAGTGCCGTGGTGTCACGCAGCTCACAGCAACCTCCAACTCCTGGGCTCAGGCGATTCTCTTGCCTCAGCCTCCTGAGTAGCTGGGACTACAGGCTCCCACCACAACGCCCGGCTATGTTTTTGTTGCAAATTTAGGCCTTTGTATAGAAATATCAGATAGGGATGTTATGAGGCAACCACAGCCATCCAGTCATGAGTAAACAAGGTTCTGGAGTCAGACACTCTAGATTAAAGATCCTTCTTTGCCACCTACCCAGCTGTGTAACCCTGGCAAATTGCTTAGCTTCTCTAAGTCTTGATTTTCCTCTCTATAGAATGGAGTAAAAATAGTGTCTAGCTTCTAGAGTTGTTGGCAAGTATAGAAGAGATAATCCATGTAAACTAGTATAATCTCAGGCAAGTTACTTGGTTTCTCTCTGCCTCGATTTCCTTATCTTCAAAATGGGAAGACTAGTAGTGCCTACCTAATAGGGATATTATGAGAATTAAATATGTTAAAATTTGTAAAGCACTTAGAGATAGGTGTTTGTTAAATAAGTGAATGTGTGGTTCTTCTGCACTTATTCCACAAATATTAGTCAATTACCTACTGTGTGCCAGACATTGTTCTAGTCACTAAGAATGCAGAAATTAATGAGATCAATAAGAATCCATACTTTGTGGAGATCAGAGTCTAGTGGAGAAAGATAATTAACAAATAAGCCGATAATAATGTAAACAAAATAAATACAATGTTTTCCAGGAAGGAAATGAAACAAACTATTAGGAAAGAGTAATGGGAAGAAGGTGCAGGACACTGTTTCATAAGGTTGTGACTTAGTCTGTTTTGTGTTGCTGCAATAGAATACTGTAGACTGGGTAAATTATAAAGGCAGTTTCTAAAGCTCATGGTTCTGCAGGATGGTAAGTTCAAGGGCATGACCCTGGCTTTTGCTGAGGGCTTCTGTGCTGTGTCATAACATAGTGGAGAAAGTAAAATGGGAAGCAGACATGAGAGGTCAATCCAAGGAGCATCCTGGCTTTATAACAATCCACTCTCAGGGGAACTAATCTATTCCCACAAGAACAAATCCAGTCTCATGGGAGTGAGAACTCATTCACTACTGTGACAATGGCACCAAGCCATTCATGAGGGATTCATTCCCATGACCCAAAAATATCCTACAAGGGAAGCCCCACCTCTCGACTCTACCACATTAGGAACTTTAACATGGATGTTGGTGGGGACAAACAGACCATAGCAGGAAGTCAGGGAAGCAACATTGACGGTGACACCAGAGTGCAAAAATAAAGCCAGCTCTTGGGAGATGGCCTTCCCAGGCAGAGGGAAGAGACAGTGCGAAGGTCCTGAGGTATGGTTGGAATGGAGTAAGGGAAAGGGAGAGTAGTAGGAGATGAGGGCAACAAGGGAAACAGAGGCCTGGTCACATAGGGCTCTGGAGTCCATGTAAAGGAGCTTAATAAGTTTTATTATAAGTGCAACAGGGAGCAAATTTCATAGATCAAACATTCGTTATATATTTGGGAAATGTAAGGCCCAGTGAGGAACAGCAATAGTCTAAGATCGTGCAAAGAATTAATAGCAAAGTTGGGATTAAGACGGAGCTTCCTTCATTACCCCAGCATCATGCATTTTATTCCCAGCCAATTATATCATGTTATAACATTGCAGATTGGTTGAGTGCAGTTTCTATACCTGAAATTTCATTTCAGGTCATTTATTCAGCAAATTCTACCCTGCACACGCTAGTGCACAGCCCCAAGCCAGCCAGGCACTGAAAGGCCCAGCCCCTCTCCTTTCAGCCTCCTGAGAAGGAGCAAGAATTCTTGCATTGGTAGGTAGGATATCGGAGTCTTATAAACTGAAAGCTATTTCAACACCCAAGCAGGCAGATGAAGTTGAAGTACCTGTCTTCTGGAGGTCAATTTGGCATGGGAAATTAGGCTGAAGCCCCATACATTTTATTCCCTTCTCAAGGAAACTAAAAGAAAAGCATTGGTTTGTAAGGGAATGCCATCTCAGGTGGCAGAGTTCAGCTTTGGCCAAAGGAAGGGGGCATCAGCCTAGCAGCCTGGACTGCTAGTTCCTTCAGGTTACTGTAGCCATCTCCCTGCTGGCTACAGGAGAGCAATGATTTACTGTTATAATGCTCCACCATTTAAATCAAGCCTGTCTAATACATCCTGCCATTTCCTCCCCTGAGTTTAAATAATCTTGCATTTTCAAGAAAATTCTGACAAATATTTATTAAAAAAAAATAAGTTTAGAATGCATGAGGTGGTATTGATTTGGTTTACAAATTATTGATTCATGACATGTTTTCTTTTCTGATTATTCAAATAAAATATATTTACTTTCTAAAACATGAATGAATTATAAGTTCATAAGAAAGAAATTTAAAAATCACCTGTAACCTTATAACCACGTATGGGTGGAGGTAACCACGTATATTTTTATATAGTCTTTCTCCTATAGGTATCAAAAATTAAGATCATATTGTCTTACAAATGTGTCTCTTGTTTTCTTTATCTACAGTTGTGAAAATTTTCCCAATTAATTATTCTCCAAAAACACATAATTTCACTAATTGTTATACATTATCCTAATTTAAATACAATAGAACTTCCATAGTTGACCACCTCTCTACTTTTACCACCTCCTTAAGTTGACCTAACTGTCATAGACTGGACACGAACCACATATGCAGGCTTAGTTAATTTTGTTGACCACTTCCGTATGTTGACCAGTTTGCTACAGTCCCTTGGGTGGTCATCTACAGAGGTTCTACTCCATATGCTATAATCTATATAGCCCAATCCCTAGAGCAGCAGTTTCCAAAGTGTAAAGACATTAATAGTGTTTGGTTTTAAAAAACGAAGTAAAGAGTGATCGTGGTCAAACGAGTTTCAAACTCTGCTTCTAACAGAACTTTACAAGTTTGTTTTTAGCACGACTGGTCTCAGAACCTTATTGCTCTAATATATATTGGATTCTTCGAGGGAATATGGTATGCTGCATTTCCTCTTTTCTGTAGGTGGAACATCTCACGGACTGATGCTATATAGAACAAACATAGTGAGATACCGCCCCTGTGTGGACATTTACTATATTGCAAATCAATATCTTACAGATCATTCTGCAGTAGTCATACCTGCACTGACATTTTTGTGCACTCATCTGACTTTTTCCTTAAGAGAGATTTACAGAAAAGAAACTATTGGGCAAAAATAAATGCATAGTTCTGATTCTACACTAGCTACCTTTTTCTGTGGGTCTCCATGGACCCTAATCCCACAAGAATAAAAAAAAAAGTCCCAATTCAACTGAGTTTCTTTCTACCCAGTTCAAGGTCTACCTACCTCTTCGTAATAAAGATTTTTCTTCCAAAGAAACTTGTTTTTATTTTAGAGCTATTTTTGGTAAGAACTGGTAAGATAGTACAAGAGAGCACCAATATACTCCACCCATTCCCCCCAATATAAACACCTTACATTAGTATAGTATATATGTTACAATTAATGACATAATATTAATAAAATAATAATTAGAGTCCATGATTTATTTATATTTCCTTACTTTTATCTAATGTTCTTTTTCTGTTCCAGGATCCAGTCTAGGATACCACATCACATTTATCCACAATATCTCCTTAGGTTCCTCTTGGCTGTGATGGTTTCGCCTTAGGTTCCTTGTTTTTGATGAACTTGAAAGTTTAGAAGAGTGCTGGATAGGTATTTTGTAGAGTGCTTGTGAATTGAAATTTGTCTAATGTTTTTCTCATGATTAAACTGGGATGACGTGTTTTTGGTAGGAAGACCTCAGAGTTCAAGTGCCATTCTCATTCACATCATATCAAAAGTATATGCTATTGATATAACTTATCACTGTTGATGTTAATGTTGATCAACTGGCATGAGATATCACTTCTCAAGTTTCTCCACTGTAAAATTACTCCTTTCAGGAGGCACCCTGTCCATACTTCCTTCTTTGGAAGGAAGTCACTACACAGAATCTAGACTTAAAGAATGACAATTACGCTCCACTGTTGAGGTCATTTTAAAATAAAAGATATATTGTGAAAACAGAAAACATTTGTACCCTCATATTAACCTGAAATAAATTAATAAATAAAAATGTTAAAAATTTAAAAAATAAAATAGAAGGTATAGCTATCTATTTGTGCCTGCATTCTTTGAATGAATGCTTTGGGTCCATGAACTGCACAGGGTGTCATAACTGTATTGAATCCATCCAGTCTTTTTCTTCTAAGAAACTAATATCTATTTGTCCCCATGGTCTGGGAATGATATCATACAGGAGCAATGTGCCATTGACAGCTACAAATGGTATTTCCTTAGAATTCAGAATCCCCCTCAGATTATGGTAAAAAGCAGACATCAAAAAAGTATATGACCATGGAATACTATGCAGCCTTAAAGAAAGATGGAGACTTTACCTCTTTCATGTTTACATGGATGGAGCTGGACCATATTCTTCTTAGCAAAGTATCTCAGGAATGGAAGAAAAAGTATTCAATGTACTCAGCCCTACTATGAAGCTAAATTATAGCTTTCACATGAAGACTATAACCCAACTATAGCACAAGACTATGGGGAAAGGGCCAAGGAAGGGGAAGGGAGGGGGGAGGTTTTGGTGGAGGGAGGGTAATGGGTGGGGCCACATCTATGGTGCATCTTAGAATGGGTACAGGCGATTGCACTAATTACACAGCTATGATTTAACAATAAAAAAAAGAAAAAAGTATATGACAAGGAGAGTATTCATTTCAAAGTTAAACAAACATAACTGGTAAAAGTTTATTTTTATTAAATCATATCTGTATACATGAATGCATTTGTGGGGTACAATGTGCTGATTTTATATACAATTTGGAATGCTTACATCAAACTGGTTAACATAACCTTCGCCTCACTTACTTAATTATTGTGTTAAGACATGTATACTCTACACTTAATAGATTTGACATGTACCCTTGCAATATGCACTATAGGTGTTTAAAAAAATCATTTAATGTCTCTCAAAATTATCTTAATGGAAGACATAAATTGAAGACATAATTATTTAATAAAATCTACTAAATCTTGGTAAGAAAAGTGAGAGCCTGTGGCATTTGAGCCATGACCCCACTCTTTCCCTTATACCCTTCCCAGCTAAGCCTGACAGAAACTTCATTCTGGATGGTTATGGCTAAGAAAACAAGGTCCCCTATCTCTTTAGTTCAGTTCCTAGTCAAAGGACTTAGGAAGAACAAGCCACCAGCCTTTATCATTATCCACCCACCAGCCCTCTGCTATGAGTTGCAGAGTTGAGTGTGGCCGAGAGGAATGGTGAAATTTTGCAACTGTGGCTGAGAGGAATGGTGAAGTTTTCCTTCCTTCACCCTGACACAATCATAGAGGAGTAGCTATATCCTCAGGTATGGATGTATAAGAATATTGGGACACCAATTGCCCTTGTTCCAGCTCACACGTAAGATAGAGGTTCCACTCTGTGAGAGGCAAGCTGAGAATATCAGAGTCTACTGGTCTGCCAACCAGCCTGGTCATAAAGTATCGGTGTTTTTCCAAGAACAGGTCACTGTCCCTTCACTCAGCTCTAGAGTCGTAGCTCAGAGATTTCAGCCCAGCAGCAGAAGCAGGCCATAAGAACAGAGTGCTCTGGCCAGGCGCGGTGGCTCACACCTGTAATCCTAGCACTCTAGGAGGCCAAGGAGGGTGGATTGCCCAAGCTCACAGGTTTGAGACCAGCCTGAGCCAGAGCAAGACCCCGTCTCTAAACAAACAAACAAACAAAAACTAGCCGGGCATTGTAGTGGGTGCCAGTAGTCCCAGCTACTTGAGAGGCTGAGGCAAGAGAATCGCTTGAACCCAAGAGTTGGAGGTTGCTGTGAGCTATCCCACCACAGCACTCTACCAAAGGTAACAAAGTGAGACTCTGTCTCTAAACATAAATAAATAAATAGAAAAATAGAAAAACTAAGGCAAGAGAATCACTTGAGCCCAAGAGTTGGAGGTTGCTGTGAGCTATGACACCATGGCACTCTACCTAGGGCAACGGCTTGAGACTCTGTCTTAAAAAAATAAATAAATAAAGAGTTCTCTGAAGATCACCCTAAAGAAACTGACTTTATTTGAAATAGACTGTAGAAGTTCAATCCTAAGGTCATTTTCAAAAACAATATTTGGTAGCAAGCATTTAAGAGGTTGCTTGGGAACTCTCTTAATTAAGATCAACAATCTAAAAGGAGGAAAACTAGTTCATCAGAGCAAACCAAAAAAAGAGACAACAAAGATAGCCCTCCTGAGACCGGAGCAGGCCTCAAAGACTTGCCTCAAATACTTCCTGTGAAAAGGGTCCCAAATTTAACTGGATTTGACCGTGGAGCAATTTATGTCCCAGGACATTAAAAAAGCAATAAAACCATCACATAGTAGTGAAGCCTCACAGCTGGATGTGATTCCTGCAGATGCACATAGCTTAACTGAGAGATTAAGGAAAGAGGTAGTCATAAAGGGCTCTGATAAACCACTGCCATCCCAGGGTGATGGTGCACATATTCAAGATTGTGCTTTCTGAAGATCAGCACTAAAGACTTCACACTGAGGGGGGAATTGATTTCACTAAAAGAGTTTAATCAAATCACTAAACAAGAAAACAACAGCAAAAACAAGCCTTGGGGAAGGGGGAGGGAAATCAATATCGAGTTACTAGAATATATTGCCAAAAATGCCCAATTTTCAACAACAAAAAAATAGGAGTCAAAGAAACAGAAGAGAACCAACTCTATGCAGAGCAAGAACCAGGAAACAGAAACTGATTAGGCCCAGGTGTTGGATTTCACAGACGAAGACTTTAAAGATATCATTAGTAATATGTATAAAGAGCTAAGAGAATGATTTTGAAGCATCTCTTCTTTTTCTATTGTCTATGATATTTGGCATGATCTGTTTTTCGAAATTATCTGTTACTTTTATTTTTAAATATTAGTTGTCTATTTTTTGAGACTTAAAAAAATAAGAGGTTAACTGGTGACTCCATACTGAACTTCAGAGTCAAAGCATTCTATAATAGACATTCTCTTATTTGACAATGTGAATGTTACTTCCTTTGCATTATTATTATTATTATTATTACTTAATATCTCATTGTAGCAATTGTCTGATTCCTTTTCTGAATGTATTTATGTTCGTTCATTCTTTACGAGGTTTTTGTTTCTAGTCCTTATTTTAAACATTGTTATTGTTATTAAAATCAAAGCCTTTTTAATTTTATGAAGGCAAAAATATGGAAACCTAATAAACACATGTATATGTAAAAATAAAAAAATAAAAATAAAAACCTAGAATTCTGAAAAAAAATAACTAAGAGAAATCACGTTTAAAGAAGTAAAGAAAATAAATGTTGGAGTAGGGATCTTCACAAATCCTCTTATAAAAGTAATTAGAAAACCAGCAAAAATTATTAGAATCAAATTTTTCAGAACTCTAGAAATTATGCATGGATTTATAGCAATCTAAGGTGCATTTTTTTCTA
Organism: Nycticebus coucang; assembly: GCF_027406575.1. Lineage (NCBI taxonomy): Eukaryota > Metazoa > Chordata > Mammalia > Primates > Lorisidae > Nycticebus > Nycticebus coucang. The sequence goes on along the minus strand of NC_069804.1, from coordinate 158,298,895 downwards.
GAAAAAAATGGCTGAATCTCCATAAGAAGAGTGTGAATTGTGGTATTTTAACTTGTCATAGTCTGATTCCCTACACTCTAGCACCAAAGTAGTCTTGAAAAATAACATCTTGGCAGACACTAGAGAGCAAAAAAGGGGCAAGAGTTCTCTCCAAGAATCATTCCCAAGAGAACTCTCATTTAACCTGCCCTGGAAGAGCCTGCTTTACAATACTGTCCATATATAACCTGATTCAGTGCTATCCCTGTGCAAATAACCTTTCACTTAAAAGCATTTGTCAAAAACAATTCTAGGAAATTGATTGGCTTTACCGCTACATCAAATGGTGGGCAATGGTGAGGGAAAACAATAGAGTACCCAAAAATCTTCAAAGTAAAAACGAGAATGAGGTGTTTACAGGGGCTTTGAAAAGCTTTTGACAAACATTCCAAGACAAGTCAATGTAAAAAAAATAGTCCTTTCAAGAAATGGTTCTGGAACAACTGAATGAATAATCACATTCAAAGGAATGATTAGTAAATCTATGTTTTCTTTTGTGACTTTTATATTTGTATCTATTACATAAAGATATTTGATCTATCTTGAGCTAATAATCTTGTGTATACAGTGTGGTAGAGGTCCATTTTGTGCTGCTATAACAGAATACTACGAAGTAAGTAATTTATAAAGAACAGGCTGGGAAGTTCAAGATTGAGAGGCTGGCATCTGGGAAAAGCCCTCTTGCTGTATCATCCCATGGCAGAAGGCAAAAGGGCAAGAGAGGGCAAGAAGAGATCAAACTCTCAGCCAGGAGTGCCTGATTAATTCATTCATGAAGGCTCCACCCACATGACCTGAATTCCTCCTATTAGGCCCCACCTCCCAACATTGTTGCATTGGGGATTACATTTTCAACAAATGCTTTTGGGGGACACATCAAATCATAGAACTTCATTATTTTGAATGTGATTATCTCGTTTTCCTAGCACCAAAAATCAGAGTTGGGAGGCAAGTACAAAAATGTCAAGTGAATGGGAGTAAAGATGCTGCCCAGAGAGAATGGGAAGGTTATGGGAAGGAATCGTTAACCTGGAACAGCAGCTTACACTGATCACTTAACAAACCAGTCATTTAGGCCTCAAGTACCAGATTTGAGTATGAATATACCTTAGCGGTTAAGACAGGAGGCTGTGCTATCAGACTGTATAAGGGTTCAAATCCTAGCTCTACCACTTACTATGTGACCTCTTTGTGCTTCACTCTTCCCTTTTGTACAACAGAATAGTGTTGTTGAGAAAATTAAGACATTCCAAGGGCTTATAACAGTGACTGGTGTATAGTAGGCACTCAGTAAATGTTAGTTCTTAATGTGTATCAACCATGCACACAACCTTGGAGTTCTACGTGTACCCTGCCTTTGGGAGGGGGTTGTGGTTGACATGTTCTTACTTAATACTCAACAGATGCTTTGTGCTAGGTACTGTGGGAAATGCAAAAATGAGTAAGTTAGATCCATGGCTTCAGTTATTACTTACTAACAACTCCCAAATCTATACTTCAGCTCAGACATCATCTTTCCTGAGCTCCACACCATCAATGGATTTTTGCTGACCCTCTCCGCCTGAATTGTTAACAAGTACTGCCATGTCACCATGTGAAAAAAATAAACTTACTTCCACTTAGCTCCCAAACTTGCCTCTTCTCTTGTGTTTTTTATTGAATTTAATGGTGCCATTATTCACCTAGGTGCCCAAGCTAGGTACCAAGGGTCATTCTAGAGGCCTTGCTCACTCCTCATATCCTATCAAATACTAAATCAATTGCTTATACCTACCAGACAATTATAATCCTGAAAGACACAATCACAAACATCAAAATCCCTAAACATTGGGCAGCACCTGTGGCTCAAAGGAGTAGGGCACCGGCCCCATATACCAGAGGTGGCGGGTTCAAACCCAGCCCCAGCCAAAAACTGAAAAAAAAAAAAAAAAAAAAATCCTAAACATCAAAATCTCTAAAATCTAAAATCTTTAACCATCTAAAATCCTGAAAATCACAATCCTGAAAGATTAAAATTTTGAATGTTGAAATCCTGAGAGCTGAATTTGGAGGAAGCAATTGGTGCATTTTAGTCTGTACATAAGATAGTTGCATCGTGTTAGTTACATCATGTGAGTTGCATAATGTTAAGTGGAACTATTACTTTGTTATTGTCTTTATTTATAAATTAAATATGATTTAAGGAGATGTATATGGGTGCCCTAATGAAATTGCCTCTCAAATATCCACACATCCTTTTGGTTCTGTTTGTCTGGAGAACCCTGACTAATACAGATTTAGTACTGGAGAAGCTAAATATCATTCCTTCTTGCTGTAGTCCTTACAAAATAATGGAAGAGATCTGTGAAATTTTTCCCTCACAAAAATGCTGTGATAAGTGTTCAAGGATACTTAATGGTGAAAGATGAAAATGTATTTTTTTTTTTTTTTTGTAGAGACAGAGTCTCACTTTATGGCCCTCGGTAGAGTGCCCTGGCCTCACACAGCTCACAGCAACCTCCAACTCCTGGGCCTAAGCGATTCTCCTGCCTCAGCCTCCCAAGCAGCTGGGACTACAGGCGCCTGCCACAACGCCCGGCTATTTTTTGGTTGCAGTTTGGCCGGGGCCGGGTTTGAACCCGCCACCCTCGGTATATGGGGCCGGCGCCCTACCGACTAATTTTTATTGGTGCTGCAAAAGCCGAAAATCATTTCATTGCAACAGCCAAGCAATAACCAGGCTTTCAAATGGATAATATACGCTTACAAAATTTATAAACCACAATCACTTTTCAAATGCAAGCACATTGGGTGTTTCAAATGTCATAGAAGTAAAAATATAGGTGAAAAATACAAGGAATCTCCCCTGCCAAATTAATCAGTCCTGAATGTCTTGGGCCCCTTCACAGGTAGTGCCAATTTGCTCTGCTATATATTTCATCTTTACATTGTGTCCAATACTGGAGGTTTAAATTGTGTAAAGACTTTTAGGGAGTTCTAATTTGTTTCATGCATTTTTTTTTTTGAAAATTTGACTTAACGAAACTGCATTATCACAACCTTGACTTTGTGTATAAGCATTGTACAAGTATATAAAAATATTAAAAATTCCTCAATAAATGGATGTTACTTCTGTACATATGCATTTGTGAAAGATAAAATTTCTCGAGATCTTGGTTCTTTGGACATATGCAGTGGTCACAATTTTTGATCAATCCCATGAAGACTTAGGCTGTCTGTCACGGTATTAATATTTCAGATGAGCACAATTATAAAACTGGGTGCACACCATTACTAACCATGGTAATATGCTTTTATACATCTTGCTTTTTGACCTATTTCTTTATGAATACAGTTTATCTGCTATAACTATTATGCCCATATGACTGTCATTAGTATACCTGAATGCTTAAGCCTGCAAAAATATTTATGTTCTTATTGCCTACTTTATTGTGTAAGTGAACAACATATGAAGTGTTCTGTCACATTTTCATATTCCTCAAATAAATGCTGTTTAAAAATGTAAATTCATATCTTTGGGATTTTGTTATTTGGGGAATGCGATTTTTGAGATTTTAGACTTTAGAGATTTTGATCTTTTGAGACTTCCACATTTGGGATTGTGTCTTCCAGGATCAGGGCTCAAACTCCCTACTAACTACTTCTCAAATACATTCACATTTCTCAACACCCCCTACAACTACGCTAAGCCAGCCTTCCATAATTATGTGCCTGGATTCTTCTAACATAATACTTGTACTCCCAGCAATACATCCTCCAGTGAGAAGCTGCAATGAACTTTTTTAAAGTATCATGTATCTCACACACACACGCACACACACATACACATACACTATGGAAATAATTAAAAATTGTTCAGTCTGGGCAACAAAACCTTTATCTTTCTCTGAAGACTCATCTTAGCCCTGACCCACTTCACTCCCCTGACACCTTTGTTCCTACTGTTTTAGCTAAACTGCTCTACCTTCACTTCTTCCAAGATGTCAAGGTTTTTAACTGTGCTGTTTATCTTCCCCTACCAGTCCTTCAAATTTCAGACAAAATAACACATAATGAGAGATTTTTTCCCTAATCCCTCAGATGATATTAGATCGTGCAGTTAAATGCTTTCGTTTCCTAACACTTATCATGTACATTTAATGTCTATTTTCCTTAGTAGGCTGTAGGGCAGGGCACTACTAAAGACCATGCTTTAGTTACCACCAGGAACAGCAAATAGATTATCTGTTGTCAGGACCTGGAGGGAGAGGGCAATGAGAATTCCTCTACACTTGAGAAATATCCCCAAAGATTTAACACATTGCTTTTGCACACAGTAGATGCTCAATAAAAATTCGGGGTGAGAAAAGGAGGAAAGGAAGGAAGGAAAGATGGAGGGAAAGGAGTTGGAGGAAGGATGGAGAGACATTGTAAGAGGTAGAAAATAAATAAAACATGTTCCCTTACCTTGAGGAGCTCCTAGAGTTGAGTGAGAGTCATGCAAGCAGATAATTTCATACAGGGGTTTAAGGGCTATGGCAGAGGTGGGTACAAGTGTGAGGAATTCGGAGGAAGAAGAGACTACTCAGTCTGGGATCACCGGAAGTGCCAGAAAAAGATGATACTTGGGTTGGCTCTTTTTTGTAAACAGATTTATTGATATTTCATTCACATACTATAAAATTTAACGTGTAAAATTCAATGCTTCTTAGTCACAGTATTGTACAATCGTCATTACAATCAATTTTAGAACATTCTCAATACACCCCCAAAGAAACTCCATGCCCATTAGCAATCATTCTCATTGCCCTCTCCCTCCAGGTCCTGACAACAGCTAATCTATTTGCTATCTCTACATATGTTTGGCTATTCTGGACATTTCATATAAATGGAATCATATACTATGTGGCTTTTTGTCTCTGGCTTCTCTCACTGAGCATAATGTTTTCAAGGTTCATTCTTGTTATAGCACAAATCCATATTTCATTCCTTTTTATGGAGTATATATGTCCGTTTTGTTCATTCATGAGCCAATGGACATTTGGATGCTTTCCACCTTTGGACTATTTTGAATAACACTATCGTAAATCACTCATGTACAAAGTTTTGCATTTGTGGATAGTTGGTTCTCAATGAACATTTGCTTAATGAATGAAGAAATGAGTATACATAGAAAGTAGCTATTATAGTGCTTAACAAAGAACAGTTGCTCAGTAAACATTAGCTGCTGCGGCTGCTGTTATCACCGTCATTATCACCATGGCTACTACTAAGACTTAGTTATATCTATAAAATGGGACTTATAAAATTTCTCATTTGCTATGAAAATATTGGATCAACTCCAAGAACAAATGGTATTTAAGACAACTAACTAGTTGAGTGGCTTCAAGCAGATTATATCTTTTTTCTTCCCAGAACCTCTGGTTCATTTGTATGAGTATGCACACACGCATATATTAACATATACGTGGCAGTATTGTATAGTGGTTCCATGCAAAGGCTCTAAAGCTGATGCCTGGGATTAATACCAGATTTTGTCTTTTACAAGCTGTATGACCTTGGACAAGTTACTAATCTTCCTTAGCCTCTTTGTATATTTGTAAAAATGAAGATAATAATAGTACTTACTAACTCCACAGGTAGTTGTAAGGATTAAACGAGATGGCACAGATAAAATGCTTAGCATAGCAGCTGGCACAGAGTGAACAACATTCAAATGAGAACTAAGACCTAAAGCTTCAGCCTCTAATGGATCGTGTGAGTAAGCCCTCATCTAACCATGAGAAGTCAGGTCAGTAAGTGGAAAACTGCCATCTCCCAAGTGCTAGTCCTGGATTAAAGATTCTGGAGTGTCTCTGCAGTGGACAGTGCTCTGGCCATTTCATCACCACTTCCTGGTGGCCCACGTTCATCTCACTGTCAGGGTTTCATAATCAGAGCCAACGCAAAATGTCAGGAAAAATTGCAAGTTACATCCTCCATGCCGATGGCATATTCCACATTCCTGCACCTTCCTCCATCAAAATACCATGGTGTGTGTCGCTAAAGCCCAAGCTGTATCATTTGGGCACTGTTGCATTTCAAGATTATCTGCAGACATGTTTACCTCCATCAGAGGAAATAATTAAAATCTCACACACTTCCTGATAGCAATATTCTTTTGCACTTGACTCAATTGGGTGATCATGATGATAATTCCTTATGTTTGCATAGCTTGACAGCTTTTAAATAAATTCCATATTAATCATTTGCAAGGCTATAACCAACTATGGGATGGGGAGGGCTAGAGCCATTCGGTCACTTTGCAACTGAATAAACAGATGTCTGAGACCTCCTGATTTTTAGTCCGGAGTATTGATCTTTAGTATCCTAACTCCCTGGGGAAGACGAGATCATTTACTCCTCTCAACAGCTGGAAAGTGATCTCTTCATCTTGTAACGAAATCTCCCCCTACCTATCAAATTTTAGCCATTTTCTGAGTAATATCCATGTCTGGCCCTCAGTGTGGGCGACTCTGCTGGATATTGACGTTCTCTTTCCTTTCCCTCATCACCACTGCAAGCAAACTGCACTTCACCCCTCTCTGTCTTGATCTCTGTCAGTGTAACCCATTTGTCAATTTTCAATCTTTACTTATCACTCCCCACCCAGGTGCTTATTATAAGCTTCCAGTTCATTTCCATCTCGTCCATCTTTTCAGTCTCCACATCCTCTACATGAAAGGTCATATTTCTATATTCCAATTTCTGCTAATGGCCTTAACAACACTTAATGGGAACAGAAACGGATTTCACCTTTCCAAAGGTGGCCATCAACTTTCCACAAGTTGCCCATTAATTCTGTGTGTGTTTCCAAGGATTAATTAAACAAGACTGTTGACGTCTACTACCCCAGGGCTGCTCTATGACATGCAATGCTTCGTTGGATCCTTCCTACTGTCTGTGAACCAGTTTTAGCCTGGCGAGTTACATTTAATCATCATCATCCTGCATGACAAATGGACTTAGGGGGCCAGTCATCTCCCGAGAATATTAGCTTTCCACTTACTTACAATTGAGTGGCACCCCAAAACTACCACACCCCTCTCTTTTCTCACCAAGCTTAGATTCAACTTCCCGAGCCTAGGAGTTGGCAAACATTTCCAATGCTCTGCCATGGTTCTTGCATGTTTGAAGGAACTGAAGCAAGGAGGGGGCTCGCCATGCAGTGCTCCCTGAGTTGGTGGTGAGAGGCTGGGAAATGGAGCAGCATGTGAATGGAGCCCTGCAAAGAAGCTGCTTGATTCTTGAAAACAGAGTTGTAGGACAAGCAATAGCTGTTAAGAGCTGTTCAGAAGTGTTGCAAGTGGCTTGTGTGACATTTTGGACACATGTTCCTGTCCACTGTCTCAATGTCTGCCCACTAAACAACTGGTTCCGGAACATATGAGATAGAAGTCACTAAAGAGACAGTGCATCCATGTGTTGGGTAAGACCTCTTACAAATCCATGGGGAAATGAGTTAGAAGACAGATTTGTGTGTCATCAAATCAAGGAGACAAGTAAGTAATGACATTTAAGAGACAGTGAGAAAATAATTATTAAGGGGGAAATACAGAGTGCTGTGGGAACACAAAAGAAGGGTATCTAATCTATACTTGGGAGATGGGGGAGGATCTCTTTGAAGGAGTAACACCAAAGAGCCTCCCCTTGATCAAACTTCAGTCAGGTGCCTCTGAATCCTCTTCACAACTATGCCTCAACTTTTGGAATTCCATATCTGTCTTTACCCAATTTTAGCAAGAATCCCGCTATTTGGTTTAGTCAGAATCTTCCATTTTCAATATCTGATCACCTACAATATCTGATTAGGTTCTTCATCCTCCATCACCCCCAGGTGATGTCAGACCCCCTGGCCTATCTTCAGCAAGAATCCTGTTAAGCCAATTGAGCCAGAATCCTCTTGCCCCTGAGGTTTCTACTTACTCATTTTCCATTCACTGACCCCCTTACTTTGCTCCTTGGTTATAAATTCCCACACTTTCTTGTATGTGGAGTCAAGCCTAATCCCTGTCATGTACTACAAAACCTCATTGCCATAGTCCCTGGATCTACCACAGTAGTCCCCATGGATAAAGTCTGCTCTCTGACAAGTTTCATGAACAATTTTTTTTTTGTTTTTCATTAAATCATAGCTGTGTACATTAATGCAATCATGGGGTACAATGTGCTGGTTTTATATACAATTTGAAATATTTTCATCAAACTGGTTAACATAGCCTTCATGGCATTTTCTTAGTTATTATGTTAAGACATTTATATTCTACACTTAGTAAATTTCACATGTACCCTTGTAAGATGCACCATAGGTGTAGTCCCACCAATTACTCTCCCTCCACCCATCCTCCCCCCCCCAGAACAATTTTTTCTTTAACACACTCAGACTGAGCTCTGAAGCATGCCAAAGAGGGAAGAGGTAGAATGGTGAAGGTGGGTGGGAACGAAGAGTGTTCCAAGCACAGAAAACAACATCTTCATTCAGCCGAGGGTGGGGGGTGCGGGAGTGGCTGCATATGGATGAAATTCAAAAACGGGGCTAGAATAGTGTGTAGGAACCAGACCACAGAGTTCTACCTGCACAGGCTATGGTAGGAAGTCAGCTGGTATTTGAATACTGACACAATTTCTGCTATCTGCTGTGTAAATAGCCTCTATATGAGGCATCTCAAGGCCAGAAGACAAAGTAAAAGAAATTGTGGGTGTGGTCCCTGTTCTTCAAAATGTTCAGAGTTTGTTTGGACTGCAGGGTCCAGATGTGAAAAAGCCTTAGAAGCCTATAAGGCATAGTGGCAGGGATCTGATGTGACTGTATTTATATAGTAGCTAAGGCACCTGAATGAGCCCTAGAGCATAAGGAAATCCTTAGGGAGGGCGGCCCCTGTGGCTCAAAGGAGTAGGGCGCCGGCCCCATATGCCAGAGGTGGTGGGTTCAAACCCAGCCCTGGCCAAAAACTGCAAAAAGAAAGAAAGAAAAAGAAAAGAAAAAGAAAGGCTTAGGGAAAGGAGGGGGCCTAACTGAGAAATTCAGGCTCCATCATCCCCCTCAGGCCCTTGACCCTAGAACCCACTCTCCTTTGGGGACAGTCACATACTTCTAACAAGCTAAGTAGGGTACTTGTCAACACTGTGACACTGACACTAACCTTAAGTAGCTTCTCATACTCTGAGCCTCAATATATTTATCTATAAAATTGGTATGGGTGAAAGCACATTTAGTCACCCCAAAAGTCCTTTCCAGGGAAAACCTGGTGTACTCTGCTCCTCAAGCACCTCATACTGCTTCTCCGTCGTGGTAGTTTGTCTTCAACATAATCAATATTAGTTATGTCTTGCCATGAATGCTGTTGCCTTTCCCCTATGGAGAGGTAGCATTTATTCCTCAAATCTCCTTGAGTCTGGACTGGCCTGTGCATCTATTGAAAAAGGTGAAAGTTTCATTACATCAGTTTCAAGCCTAGGCTTTAAGACAATTGTCGGTATCCACTTCCTACTTTTGAAACACTCTGGGAACCTTGCTGCCATGCTGTGAGAAAACCAGCCTAAAAGGAGCAGCCACATGTCCGTTCTTCAGTCACTAGCTCCTGATGAGCTCCCAGCTGAAATCTAGCTTCAGCTGCCAGCCACCTTGAATGTTTAGCCCACTTTAGTCTTCAAATGACTATAGCTCCAGCTGTCATCTGATTGTAAATGTGTGAGAAAAACCAAATGAGAATTTCCCAGCTGACCCCACTCAATCCACAGAACCATTAGAGATAATAAAAAATTGTCATTTGCAGTCACAAACTTTTGGTGTCATTTGTCAGGAGGCAACAAATAAATCTCAGAGTCTTGATAATGGGTAAATTCAGGGCTCAGCAAACTTTTCTGTAAAGGATAAGATAATAAATATTATTGGCTTTCCTCACGATATAATCTCTGCCACAACTACTCAACTTCACCACTGTTACGCAAAAGAAGTCACAGATAGCACATAAATAAATGGACATGGCTATGTTCCAATAAAAATAAAACTTTGTTTACAATCAGGTTGAAGCCTGAGGCCCTTGCCATAGTTTGCAACCCCCGGGCTAACTGGATAAAATAATTCATAACAAAGTAGAAAAGGCTAATAACTGAGTGGGTCTCACCAATAATATTAGCCTTTTGGTAAGAGTTTTGGGAAATGGAAAGCTTTAACTCATTATTTCCCCAAATGAATTTTGTGACAGAGGCATGGAGTATGTTCTGTTGTCAAATTATTTTGTTAAGCTCTGGATTAAGTATAAGTTATATTATACAAATTTTTATAGTGAAGGATTCCTCAGAACCTTTACATGCTTATCCTAAAGCAGCACATTGCTAGAGTTTCAGAGTCAGTGCCAGCCTACTGGGGAGAAATTTTAAAATGAAGGAATTCGGAAGATCACTTCTGCCTACATGTAAAACCACAGCTAATACTATTTATCTCTGTTTATCCACCTTCTCTCTCTGATCTTCAGTCTCACCTTTAGATCTCCATAACACCCTGGCTCTACCAATAATACACTGTTATTGGTGTTAACCTCTCTAGGCCTTGGCTTCCCTGATATTTAAAGTTAACAATTCTTGCAACAACTATACTCCAATCCCCCATTAATGGTAAAAGATTGAATTATTTCCTCTAAAATTAAGAATAAGGCAAAGATGTGTGCTCACTATTCTTATTCAACACAGTAGTGAAAGTTGTAGCTAGTGCATTTGGGCAAGCAGAAAAGAATAAAAGGCTTGAAAAGAAGTAATTGCAGATGACATGATGGCCTAGGTAGTAAATCCAAGAAAATCTATTTTTAAAACTCCTAAAATTAGTAGGTATTCCATCAAGGTCTCAGGATGCAAGACCAATACACAAAAATCAATTGCATTTCCGTATACTAACAATGAACATGTAGAAATTGAAATTAAAACCACAAAACAATTTGTAATCACACCAAAGAGAATGAAATACTTATATATGGACTTTAAAAAAAACTTGCACAGGATCTATATGCTCAAAATAACAAAATGCTAATGAAATAAATTTTTAAATAAATAATTGGAAACACATGCCATGCTTATGGGTTAGAAGACTCGACATTGACAAAATGTCAATTCTCCCCCAAAATAATTTATAGGTTTAATGTAATTTCTATAAAAATATCTGAAAGGATTTTTTAAGACACAGAAAAGCTTATTCTAAAAATGATATTTTTAGAATGCAGGCACTATAATCCCTAAAACAATCTTGACAAGGAAAAAGTAGGGACTATCACTCTATCCAGTATTAAAGCTTACGATAGGGCTGCAGCAATCAAGACTATGCTATTGGCATAGGGATAGACACATAGATCACTAGACATGAATAAAGACCTTAGAATTGGACTCACACAAACATGCCCAACTGAAGTTTAACAAAGTTGCCAAAATATTTCAATGGAGATAGGTAAACTATTTTTTCTTTTTTATACACCCGTATGTCTGGGTCATCCAGGCTGGAGTATAGTGGTGCTGTTACAGCTTACCATAGCCTCAATCTCCTGGGATTCAAACCATCCTCTTGCCTCAGCCTCCTCAATAGCTGGGACTACAGGTGCATGCCAGCATGCCTAGCTATTTTTTTTTTTTTTTTATTTTTTGTAGAGATGGAGTCTCCTTTTGTTGTCCAGGCTAGTCTCGAACTCCTGGTCTCAAGCGATCTTCCAGCTTCGGCCTCCCAAAGTGCTGGGATTACAGATGTGAGCCACTGTACCCATCCAGGAAAGGTAAACTTCTTAACAAATGGTGCTAGAGACATTGGACATTAGTAGACAAAAACAGAGAGAGAGAGAGAGAACCTCAACTTAAACTTCGTACTTTACAAAAATTCAAAATAGATCATGAACATAAATGTAAAGTACGAGACTGTAAAACTTTTTTTTAATGTTTGAGAAAATATTCAGGATCTAGAGTTATACAAAGACGTATTAGACTTGACACCAAAAATGCAATCCATGAAAGGAAAACGTGATAAGACTTCATCAAAATAAAAGAAATTTTGCTCTGCAAAGGATCCTGGTAAGAGGATGAAACGACAAGCTACAGAGTGAAGGAAAATATTTGCAAACAACGTGTCTGACAAAGGACAATATTTGGCAGGGGTTTCCAATCTGTGGCCTGCAGGCTGCATGCAGATTATTTGAGGACTGTTTTGCTTATCCGTGATGTTGGATATTGTGAAAAATATGCACAAACCTTTCCTTTTGCACATCAGCTTTCATTAGTGTTTGTGTATTTACTGTGTAGCCCAAGACAACTCTTATTTTTCCGAGGTGTAGCAGAAAAGAAAAAAAGTTGGATAACTCTGTCAGTCTATGAATAACTGTAAAAATGCAACAGTAAAAACAATCTAGTTAAATGATGGCTAAAAGACATAAACAGACATTCAGTGAGGATGATACACAGATGAGAAATAAGTACATGAAAATATATTTAACCTTATTAGCCATTAAAGAAATTCAAATAAAACCACAATGAACTATCACTACACTCGTATCAAAGTAGATAAAATTAAAAACAGTGAGAACACCAAATACTGGGAAAGATGAGGAGAAATTAGGCAACTTATACATTCCTTGTGGAATGTAAAATGATGTAGCCACATTGGAAAGCAGTTTGGCACTTCTTCAACATATTAAATATGGGGTTTCCATATGACCCATTGTTACATGTCAAAGATGGCCTTTGTATATTACTTCTATGTTACTTCTTCATAGCAGGCCTGACTTGTTAGCTCAAAAGTAAACTAGCACCAAGATCATATTTTCACACATACTATTGTTCTCAATGCAGCACAAATAAACAGAGTTTTTATGGCCATGTTTAGCCATTTACAGCCTGTTTTGCATACTCCACAAAACTGCACCTATCATCTGCCAACCATAGATGGGGTTATAAAGGTCCCATGTCACTGTTGCTCTTTAGAGCCCTCTGACCCAAAGACTCCCCACCATGCTTAGCTCCCCCTTTGATATCCCTTCTCTCCCAGGAGTTCCCTTGCCCTCCTCCCCTTATCAAAATAAAGAGGGGAAATTTGCAGACAGGGACAGGCACACACAGAGGAAAGATCATGTGAAGGTGGTCATGTGATGATGTAGGCAGAGATTGAACTAATAGCAGCAGCAAGCCAAGGTGTGCCAGCCACCACCAGAAGTTCAGAAATGGTAACGAAGGGCTCTACCCAGAGCGAGACTCGCCTTCAGAACTGTGCAGCAATTAATTCTTGTTGTTTTAAACCACCCAGTTTGTAGATACTTTGTTACCGCAGCCCTTTCAATCTTATGCACCATAGAATCTTACTCAACCTTAGTAAAAGGAGTGAACTATTGACAAATACAACTTAGAGAATTATTTTCAGTTTTGACAAAGCCAAGTTACATACTGTATAATCTCATTCATATAACATTTTTGAAGTGCCACATTTTAGAAACAGAGGACAAGTTCGTGGTTGCCAGGGTTTAGAGATGGGGCTGGGGGCTGAGGGAAACAGCTATATATGTGGCTATAAAAGAGCAACACAAAGGCTCCTTGCGGAAATGTTCTGTATCTTAACTGTGGTGCTAGATATACGAACGCACATACGTGACAACATTGTATAGAACTTAATATACACACTCCAGCATAAAGTAAAACTGGACAAATCAGTGAATTCTGTATCAATATCCCGGTTTTGATATTATACTTTGGTTTGCAAAATGTCATGTGTGGAACTGAGCTAAGTATCGATTGTTCTCTCTGGATTATTTGTTAATGAAGTTATAATTATCTCAATAAAAGCTTCAGTTAGAATAAAGCATCACTTGACTATTGAATTAAGAATAAACTTTGAAGGGCAAGGATAGCATCAGGGAGAAGTTAGGAAACTTTTGCAGAAATCCAGGAATATAGGGATGCTCTCGTCAACTAGGATGCTAGCAGTAGCATAGACATAGGGAGAAGTAGTTGGATTCTGGACCTAGTGTTTTAAAAATAGAACTAACAGAATTTTCTGACAGGTGCATGTAGGATGTGAGAGAAATACAAGTCAAGGATGACGTCAAGGTGTCAAGATGGAGAAGGCTGCAGGTGGAGAAGGTTTGACAGTATGATAGGGGGAAGAGATTAAGATAGCAAAGCTCAGGGACTGGATGAAATCATTGATAGGATAATTGTTGATAGGAGAAAAGAAAAAAAAAAAAATCTAGGGTGGCGCCTGTGGCTCAGTCGGTAAGGCGCCGGCCCCATATGCCGAGGGTGGCAGGTTCAAACCCGACCCCGGCCAACCAAACTGCAACCAAAAAATAGCCGGGCGTTGTGGCGGGCGCCTGTAGTCCCAGCTACTCGGGAGGCTGAGGCAAGAGAATCGCTTAAGCCCAGGAATTGGAGGTTGCTGTGAGCCGTGTGAGGCCACAGCACTCTACCGAGGGCCATAAAGTGAGACTCTGTCTCTACAAAAAAAAAAAAAAAAAAAATCTAAGAACTGAGATTTCAAAGAAGATTCTCAAAGAAGGGTATCTCAAAAAGTTTGTTAATCAATTACAAAAGTATAGAACATCCAACTACTTGCAGGAAGGAATCTGCAACCTACAGACTAGGGTTTATTGTGCTGGGATATCTTCAGTGGAGGCATGGGCCTCTGGACTTGAGTTCTTGTGCCATCCAAGGAACCCAGGAGGAAAATACCCTCCTTCCCCCCAAAAAAACCCAAATAAACAAATAAGCAAAAACAAAAATCTAGCAGGTCCAAAGCGGCTGTTTTGGTATTCTGCAAAGGGATCCTGAGTGGGCAGAGATTGACTGTGTAAATATTTTGACAAATGACTTCATTCTGCCACCTGAACCAATCTTTCCACTGGGAGCTTGGCTGCTTCCCCCAGATCCAGCCTGTCAGTCTTATGGTTGATACAGACTCCAGGAGATGAGGCCCTGGCTGCCACCCTCCTCATCATACTTCTAATCCCATCTGTTGGCTGGTTTTTAATTCTTTGCATTGGTACTAGAATGTCCCCCTGGAAACCCAATTAGGGCGTGCTCATCAAGCAAAACTAATGTGCCGTCTGTATGAAATGCATACAGCAATGTTCAACATATTGGTTTGAGGGGACTCAAACCAGCAAACTGACAGTGCTTCCATAAATGCCTGTCACTTCTGGACAGGATCAGAGAGGGAGAAGAAAGGAAGAAGGAAGGGGGAGAGGATGGAAACACTTTGGGACACAGCTGCCACCTACTGCTGTTCCACCAAGCTTGGAAAGGCAATGAAAAGCTGAAAGCAAGAGCTCGGTTTTCTAGCCCCCTGTGACACAGTAATATCTTTAAGCCAATTAGTTACACAGAGGGTGGGAAGGTTGCTCAGTCTGGAGAAACCAAGCATGGAGAGGGCTGGATGGAGAGAGGAGCTGTTTTCCATTGTGAGGAGGCATGGCTGACACTGGTAGTGAGATGAGAATGAAGAAGAAAACTAATTTCCACATTGCAGCTTCAAAGCTCAAGCCTAGTGGTATCAGTAAGTTATAGGAGGCAGAGGAAGTGGGCTTAAATGGGGACAGACCTTTGGGCAGCTGGAGCCTACCTGCCCATCAACCTCCCTCCCCACACCAGGTAGCCGGTGCCCTAAAGGGCATTCCAGGATTATGGGCATAATGGAGGGGTCAGAATGCCAGAATCATGTGAGGGGCACAGGTCAAATGCACATATTCCCAAGGCTAAGACCTTCGGGAACAGAATCTCTGTAGGAGAGCTCTGGGAAGTCTGCATTTTAACAAGTTCTTCATATCAAGAACCTGGGGGGCCAGGTTCTTGATATGAAGCATGTTCAAAGGGTTGCCCTTAGGCTGGGCACAGTGGCTCATGCCTATAATCCCAGCACATGGGAGGCCGAGGCAGGTGGATTGCCTGCGTTCACAGGTTTGAGACCAGCCTGAGCCAGAGCGAGATCCCATCTCTAAAAAAAAAAAAAAAAAAGAAAAGAAAAGAAAAGAAAAAAATAGCCAGGTATTGTGGCAGGTGCCTTAGTCCCAGATACTCAGGAGACTGAAGCAGGAGGATCACTTGAACCCAAGAGTTTGAGGTTGCTGTGAGCTAAGATGCCATGGCACTCTACCAAGGGTGACTAAGTGAGACTCTGTCCCAAAAAAAGGGTTGTCTTTAAAGTCCTTGAACCAGAAACCCTCTAAGTGTCCTGCCAACTACAAGAAGCCAGGATTATAGTTGCTAGCCCCAGTGGCAGCTAACATAGCCTAGGCAGAAGTGAGTCCAGGAGAAGCTACTTTGCAGAGGCAAGAAAGAGGAGATGAATGTCCCCAGGGAAAAGATTGCATTCCCAGGAGGCTCAAGCCTCCCTGGTAAGGGAAAGCACAGTTGGGAGCACTGTGTCAGGAGTCACACACCACTCCTGCTTTTGATGACATGTTAAGCATGAATAATAGCTCACGTCACTATCAAGTGCCAAATACTAGACACTTTACACTCTTTCTCTTCCTTCTGACAACTTTCTGAGGCAGGTATTATATAGAACTGAGACTCAGAAAAAGGGAAGCAGCTTGCTCAGGATCACACAGCTCTTAACCACCAGGCTAGGACTGAGTTGCTCACCTAGGTCACAAAGGAGCACTTCAGCTAAAGCCTTTGGGAGTCGTTAAAACTAAAGGAGTCACTCTCATGATTGGAACCTTAAGCTCAGGCAGGGTTGAAGGTTAGGTTTGTGAATGGCCTGAGTTTTAGTAACCAGAAGTCCCACCTGGTTAATTGTATGTGTATAAGCTTCTGGGAAGTGGCTTTTCTGTCTTCCCTGAGCCCACCACTTTCCTACTGTCTCCATATCAGGACTCACACTAATCCACAAAGTGCCTTTGTGAGAATTAGAGAAAGGTGTCCGTCTAATCCAGGGGTCCTCAAACTTTCTAAACAGGGGGCCAGTTCACTGTCCCTCAGACCATTGGAGGGCCGGACTATAGTTAAAAAAAAAAAAACTATGAACAAATTCCTATGCGCACTGCACATATCTTATTTTGAAGTAAAAAAACAAAACGTGAACAAATACAATCACACCGCCTCATATGGCCCGCGGGCCGCAGTTTGAGGGCCCCTGGTCCATGGAAGCACAGGGATTGGGGAGCAGATTTAGACTTTGGGCATATTAAATGTTGTCTCTTCCTCTGGGTAGATGCAACCCTGATCAGGTACATGGCTTAAGGAGTGGAGAATGGGCTGCCCCCTTGAGTTCCCTTGGTCTTATGCCCTTGTTCCAAGTTCAACCTGCCCAACTCCACAGCACAGACATCCTCGGCACCCTGCCCAATACTTCTAATCTCTAGACCAGAAGAGAGATGAAAAGGACGGGATTCCTCACTGAAGGACACCTAGTCTTTGGAAAAGGAAACTAGAGAAGGTCTTCTGGAGCTTCTTGGATATACAGATTAATGGTTTTTGTCAAATTTCAAACTGTTCAGCAATTAGCTCTTGCAATATTCTTTCTGACCTTCTTTCTCCCTTCTCCTGGAAGTGTACAGTGGTACACCTCTGAGGCCCTATTCATTTTTTTTCAGTTCTCTTTTCTTTCTGCTCCTCAGACTGTATAATCTTGATTGATCTAACTTCAAGTTTGCTGATTCTTTATTCTGCCAGGTCAAATCTACTGTTGAACTCTTCTACTAAATTTTTTATTTCAGTGATTTTACTTTTCAATTCCAGAATTTCTATTGTGCTGCTTTTTATCATGTCTATCTCTTTACTGATGTCTGCGTAATGAGAAATTGTCACCATACTTTCATTTAAATCATGTAAATGCAGTTTCCTTTGGTTCTTTGAACACATTTGTAACAGTTCCTTTGTAGAAACTAGAGGCAATTTCTATTGACTTTTTTTCCTCTTTGGTCACATTTTTCCTGTCTCTTTGCATATGTCTTTTTTTTTTTTTATCGAAATCTGGATATTTTTGTTAAAATGTAGCAATTCAACATACTAATCTCTCCCTGGGGCCTATTGTTGATTTTGCTTATTCTTTTGTTTATTTGTTTAGTGACTTGACTGGACTAATTCTGTGAGGTCTATTTCCCCTGCAGTGTGTAACACCAGATGTCCCTGCTGAGATTATTTTCTTTTGTTTTTATTTTTAAGATCAACTTTCTAGGGGTTGCCCCTAGGTCAGCATTGCTTAGTGGTTAATCACTGACTGGTCTTAAGTTATATATAAGTCCCCAAATCCAGTAATTTTCCTCCTTTATCGTCACATCTGTGTGTGGCTTGGAGACTGCTTTGACAGTAAAGGGGAAAACTGTTCAACCAGGGACTAGCCTTTTGGAAGTACTTTCTGTAGTTGTCCTGAGACAGCTCGTTCTTGAGCATGGAAGTCTTCCTAGTCACCAGCAATGAGTGTGATTTTAGCAGGGCCATCTTAGACTATCTCTTTCCCTGATCTCCCTGTTAAAGTTATGGTTGATTTCTCTGTACTGCTATCACCACACTGTTATCCTCCTCTGATTGCTAGCCACTGTGACTTTTATAGTTTTTGACCACAGCATAGGGCATAAATTCCTCCACTCACTGCTGCGGATAAAGTCTCCCTCCCTGCCAGACTCAGACCTTTAGACTCTTTGCAGTTTGCCTCTCCCCTCCCTACCAAGAAGAACCTCGTTACTCTGGCATGGGAGGTGTAGGAGCTTTGAGGGATGCTACTCTTTACTGACTGCTCCACCCACGTCCTCCTTATGGAGTGAGTGATGTTGGCTGAGGAAATGGACACCACTACCTGGCTGCCACCACCCAACCAATGTAGATTTCTGCAGCACAGACATGGGGGAGGTAGGGGAGATGGGAGTGATGGGGGATATGGGTATGACTGGGGAGATGGGATCTGCTGATGTTTACCCGTTTCCACTGCTTTGCCGGTGCAGAGCTTCTATACCAGGGAACTTGCAGAGATACAAGCCGCCTACTTGGCTACAGCTCCAAAATGGACCCAGTCCTCCCAGTTTGCCTGAAGTAGTTCTTTCACACACAGTACTGGGGTGGAGATGGGTGCACCTCTGGCTCAGGTGCTATGGGGCTATGTCCTGCCACTGTTTCAATCATGTTTGTTGAATAAACACCTCCCAATCTTGTGTAAACCCTTTGGTCAACTTCCAGAGACTTTAAAGTATTTTCATCGATACTTTTGACCAGTTTAACAGATGTCTCTCTGAAGGAAAAGATTCTCTGAGTTCCTCAAACCAGACAAAGAATTGTGCAAAATTTTTCTCTAAACGTGAGATCAAGACCACAGCTACAAGTGACTGAGAACCAGAACCAAGGTTGGGCAAGTAGTTAGGGGGGACAATAACAGCTACCACCGTTAATAGCTCTGATGGACAGAGAAGCAGACAGGAAGAATGCAGCCATAATACATTCAAAACTGTATTGCCAAAGCCAGCCTCATAAGGTGTCACAAATAGTTTTGTTTGTATGGTCAACAACAGATTTATAGTCCTTTGAACTTGCAGAGCCTCTGCCTTCTGGGAAGCATGATGCTTTCTTTGGGTTCACCCCCTCACCTTCACTAGAGTCGGCACATTCTGACACATTCCCAGCCAGCACCAGAAAGAGGAAAAAGCCCAGGGAGTTTCCCTAGTATAATGGGAGAGACAAGGCACATGCCAAAAAAACACAAAAACACACCTTCACGTGGCATGGAAGAATTGAGGGAAGCAATATGATGAGGCAAAAAGAGAACTAAGTCAGGAATCAAACTGATAAGAGGTCAAATCCAGACTTGTTTTCTTATTAATTTTGTGACTTGAATAAGTCATTTTCCCTTCTCAATTTCCTCATTTTATCCTCACCTTTAAAATGGGGATACTTATGCTTACTTCACAGAGTTCCTGATATAATTGGACAACGTGTCCCCTGCTAATCTCCTAAACCCAACCGTCCCTTCTTTCTTTTTTCTTTTTATTCCTTTCTTTCTTTATTTTTTATTGAGACAGAGTCTCACTTTGTGGTCCTCAGTAGAGTACCATGGCGTCACAGCTCACAGCAACCTCCAACTCTTGGGCTTAAGTGATTCTCTTGTCTCAGCCTCCCAAGTAGTTGGGACTACAGGCGCCTGCCAGAATACCCGGCTTTTCTTTTTTTTTTTTTTTTTTTTTTTTTGGTAGAGACAGGGTCTCACTCTGACTCATGCTGGTCTCAAACCTCTGAGCTCAGGGCAATCCACCCACCTCGGCCTCCCAGGGTGCTAGGATTACAAGCATGAGTCACCATGCCCAGTCATCCATCCCTTCTTGTTCAATACATTCAAACCACACTGATCTTTTTGTGTTCTTTGAACATACCAAGCTCATTCCTGCCCTGGGGGGGTCTTTGAACAGTAATATTCCCTCTAGCGTAAGTGTATCTTCACCAGTTTGTAAGGCTGGCTTTCCTCTCACCCTTTCGGTCACAGCTCAAATGTCACCTCTGCAGACCAACCTACCCTGACAACCCAATTTAAAACACAATGAAACAAAAAAAATTCCTGACTGCTCCCTACTCCAGTCACTCTTTCACATTATCTTACTTTATTGCCTTCATAGCACTTACCAATATCTGAACATAGAAGCACTATAGCTTAGTGGGCTAGGGCCAGACTGCCTGGATTTGAATCCTGCCCGCACCCCTTCCTAGCTCTGTGACTTTGGACAAGTTATTTTACCATTTCTGAGTTTCCAGTGTTTCCCTCCCAGTGTTTCTGTGAGGATTTCGGATGAGGGAATACGTGTATGTAAACTGCTCAGGACGGTGTCAGGCACACGGTAAGACTTCTCTCAGTATTAGCTGCTGTGGTGCCAGCCTCCCAGGTGGCCCCCCAGTGACCCCTGTCTTCTGGCATCTGCACCAGGTCAGGTCTGTGTGATAAGGCAGAAGTGATGGAATGTCATTTCTGAGATTAGGTTCTAAAAGACTTCATCTCTTCTCTCGGGCACTCTCATTCATTTATACTTTGTCTCACTTGGATCATTCACTCTGGAAGAAGGAAACTATCTACCATGTTAAATGGACCCATGGAAAAGTCCAAGTGGTATGTTAGAAAATAGAGGCCTCCCACTACCACATGATTGCACTTAGCAATAGATTCTTTATCCCTTGTTGGCAGTTTGACTGCAACTTCATGAGAGATCCTGGGCCAGAACTATCCAGCTAAGCTGCTCCTGGTTTTCTGACTCTCAGAAATTAAGATAGTAAATATTTGTTGTCTTAAGCTGCTAAGTTTTAGAGTAATTTATTATACAACAATAAATAACTAATGCAGCTATTAAAACATCTTGTTGGTTTACCTGATTATTATCAGTTCTCATTCTTTTTTTTTTTTTTTTTTTTTTTGCAGTTTTTGGCTTGGGCTGGGCTTAAACCCACCACCTCCAGCATATGGGGCCAGCGCCCTACTCCTTTGAGACACAGGCACCACCCCAGTTCTTTTTCTTTTTTTGCTCTATTACTAGGCCCTGTTAGAGGTGTGCTGTGAGAGGATTTTAGGTGTGCATGAAAATTTTTAAAGATCATGAATTACTTTTTTTGTTTTTTGAGACAGAGTCTCAAGCTGTTGCCCTGAGTAGAGTGCTGTGGTGTCACAGCTCACAGCAACCTCAAACTCTCGGGATTAAGTGATTCTCTTCCCTCGGCCTCCCAAGTAGCTGGGACTACAGGCACCTGCCATAACACCCGGCTATTTTGTTGTTTTGTTGCAGTTGTCATTGTTATTTAGCTGGCCTGGGCTGGATTCAAACCTGCCAGCCTTGGTGTATGTGGCCTGTGTGGTAACCATTATGCTACAGACACCACCCAATTAAGTTATTTTTGAAAAAATTTCTAAGAACATTAAGCATATTCTCTCTTTTTTTACTCTCTTTTTTATCAACATAATTTAAGTGTGCCATAGAAGTTAACTATAAGTTCAAGTGTGCTGTGATATAAAAAGGTTGAAAAACACTGCTATACTGTTTCTGGCTTCATGGAAAGAACACTGACTAGAAACTACCTTTCTTTGGATGCCTGAGTGATGTTGGATAAGTCATTTCACATCGCTGAAAATTCTCATCTGTCAGATACGAAAAACAATACCATTCCTATATACCTGTAAAGGTAGTTGTAAAGAAGAAATGGAATAATAGGTGGGGAATCCAATGGGAGAATAAACCATGTCCTGAGAGCTTCATCAAGTTCCCAACAATTGCTTTTTGTTGTTGTTCATAGCTATGTGGAAAAACATCTTCTGAATTTTTTAAAAAATATATTATTATTAATATCTACCTTGGTACATGGAATTAAAGCCTCTGGAGTAATTGCATTATCCTATATTTTTTTCATTCAGCCCTTGATTTGGTAGTTCTACAAGTAGTGATCACTCTACCAAAGCAGAGATTTTTTTTTCTAATTAACCAAAACAATTCTCTTCTAGTGATTGCAATTTTACCCTCATCGTGTTAATTCTTCTTAACTTTTGGTTTGAGTATGCAATTCCTTCTTGCCAGCAAATAGCTCAGTGTTGAAATTATACCTTCTCTATTTGAGCAATTTCCTCTTTCACCAAATAACTTCCCATAATTTGGAATTGACACTTTTTCTTAATGGCCTGGTTGCCACATTCCCAGGCTTACTGCATGACGCTGTTCCTATTAAAGTACTCTCTTTAGAGAATAATTTAATAACCTACATACAACCACATTGTAAAAGATTATGCATCTGTATAAAAGAGTGAGAAATCTTTCTATGTACTGCTGTTAAGTGATATTTAGGATAAACTGTTGGGTTAAAAAAAGTACAAAATAATGTATAGTAGTATGCTACTTTTTATGTGACAAAGAGGAAGAATAGGAATGTATATTTATGTCTATATTTTAAAATAATACTGGACTGTTAAGCCAAAAATAATAAAAATAGCTACTTAAGAGAAGGGAGAGAGCATGGCAAAAAGAGCAGGGAAGAAAGCTAAGCCTATGCAAATATAACTTATTTTGTAGATTTGTCCTTGGCACCCTGTAGATGTTTTATAAATTATTTAAAAGTCAAATGAAAGAAAATAGCAAAAGAATCCCTAAAAATGAAAACACAAGATGAAACTAATGAACTTAACTGTGTATTGAGATGGTAACCTAACCTAACCTCAACCACGCCAAAAGGAGTTATTTCAAGTGTTTATAAAACACAAGAATTTGACTATACATCCCCAATGGGATATATCTTAGGAATAAAAGCAGCCTAACATAAAGTGTTTTCCATAATCATACTGTTAGCAACAATATTAGTTATGATGTGAAATCACACATCTTAGTGATTTTATGTTGCCAAACACCACAAATTAGTGGCTTATAAACACCAGAAATATATTTCTCGCCATTCTGGCTGCTGAAGTCCAAGATTGGGGTACCAGACAGGTTGAGTTCTCGTGAAGGCACTCTGCTGGGCTGCCAACAACCACCTTCCCACTGTCCTACCATGGCAGAAAGAGAGCTGGTTGTCCTCTGGCCTCTTATTATAAGGGAAATAATCCTATTCCTAAAGGCTCCACCCTCATGAAATAATTACCTACAAAAGGCCTCACCTCCAAATCCTATCACATTGGGATTAGAGTTTTAATGTATGAATTTTGGGAAACACAAACCTTCGGCCCATAGCACTATAATAAATATTTTGGAATAAAGCAAATAAATAATTTTTACTAATGTCAGTGGGAATGAAGATGTTCAGCATATGAGAAAAGAGATATAAATATAAAATAAGTAAAAACTGTATCATTCTATATTTGAGTTTGAAATGTCAGCTTTATTCATGATGTAGTTTTTTTTTTTTTTTTTTTTTTTTGTAGAGATAGAGTCTCACTTTATGGCCCTCGGTAGAGTGCCATGGCCTCACACAGCTCACAGCAACCTCCAACTCCTGGGCTTAAGTGATTCTCTTGCCTCAGCCTCCCGAGTAGCTGGGACTACAGGCGCCCGCCACAACGCCTGGCTATTTTTTGGTTGCAGTTTGGCCGGGGCCGGATTTGAACCCGCCACCCTCGGTATATGGGGCCGGCGCCTTACCGACTGAGCCACAGGCGCCACCCTCATGATGTAGTTTTTTAAAACAAATTTTATTTCATAGCTCTGATCATAGAAAACATTTAGAAAATATGAACATAGAAGCTGGGCACAGTGGCTCACACCTGGAATCCTAGCACTCTGGGAGTCTGAGGTGGGTGAATTGCTCAAGCTTGGGAGTTTGAGACCAGCCTGAACAAGAGCAAGACCCCATCTCTACTAAAAATAGAAAAATTAGCTGGGTGTTAGGAGCCTGCTTGAATATAGTCCCAACTACTTGGGAGATTGAGGCAGAAGGATCCCTAGAGCCCAGGAGTTTGAGGTTACTATGAGCTAGGCTGAGGCTTGAGTCTCTCTCTCTCTCTCATATATATATATACACACACACATATATATATATATGAACATAGTAACAAAATAACCATGACAGCACTCAGATTGTTGTCTCTAAACACAATTTCCTATTAGAACGAATCAGAGTTCATTGAAGAAATAGCTGATACCTCATCTGTGGCAGGAAATATACAAGATGAGCCTAGAAATATGCAAAAGAGCCCAGCTTTCTTGTCACACCAGGAAACAAAAAAAGTAAGAGACACTATCGAGGCTTTGTCAAAAAGGACACAGAAGCCAACTTAAAGGATTACCAGTAGAAGATGCAACAATTTGATCATTAAAAAGAATAATAACAGCAATTATTATAACACATCAAATGTTTAAAATATATGAGCTCATAGTGATATTAAAACAAAACAAAATACATTTATGTAGTCAGCTTTGGGAGATGCTAGGGAGCCAACTCAGCTATTCCAGAAGCAGACAAGATTATGTAAGGAACCTCTACAACACAATAGCAGGGGAAAAAGCTCATTTTAAAAAATGAACAAAGAACTTGAACAGACATTTCTTCAAAGAAGACCTACAAATGGCCAAGAGGTATATGAAAAGGTGTTCAACATCACTAATTGTCAAGGAAATGCAAACCAAAAGCCATATTGTGACATCACTTCACACCTGCTAGGATGGTTATTATCAAAAAGACAAAAGACAACAAGTGCTAGTGAGGGTGGGAAGAAAAGGGAACCCTTTGTTACTGTTGGTGAAAAAGTAAATTGCTATAGCCATTTTGGAAAATAAGAAGAAGAGTTCTTAAAAAGTTAAAAACTAGAACTGCCATATGGAGGGGAGGTAGGGGGGAGGTGGGCGGAGGCAGGGGGATTGGTGGGATTACACCTACGGTGCATCTTACAAGGGTATATGTGAAACTTAGTAAATGTAGAATGTAAATGTCTTAACACAATAACTAAGAAAATGCTAGGAAGGCTATATTAACCAGTGTGATGAAAATGTGTCAAACGGTCTATAAAACCAGTGTATGGTGCCCCATGATCGCATTAATGTACACAGCTATGATTTGATAATAATAAAAAAAAATAGAACTGCCATATGATCTAGCAATCTCCCTGAGTATGCATCTCAAAGAAAGGAAATTAATATTTCAAATATTTATCTCCACTCTCATGTTTATTGCAGCATTATTCACAATAACTAAGATATGGAAACAACCTGAATGTTCATTGACAGATGAATGGATAAAGAAAATGTGGTGTATATGCAAATAGAATATTATTCAGCCTTGAAAAAGAATAAAATCCTACCATTTCTGACAACATGGATGAATCTGTAGGACATTGTTAAATGAAATAAGCCAAACACATCGGGCTGGGTGAGTATTTTATGAGGAGGACCCCCCGGGCAATTGAAGCAGCTTCAAAAATATACTACTGGGACTTGATCAAACTCAAAAGCTTCTGCACAGCCAAGAACACAGTAAGTAAAGCAAGCAAACAGCCCTCAGAATGGGAGAAGATATTTGCAGGTTATGTCTCCGACAAAGGTTTAATAACCAGAATCCACAGAGAACTCAAACGCATTAGCAAGAAAAGAACAAGGGATCCCATCGCAGGCTGGGCAAGGGATTTGAAGAGAAACTTCTCTGAAGAAGACAGGCATGCAGCCTTCAGACATATGAAAAAATGCTCATCATCTTTAATCATCAGAGAAATGCAAATCAAAACTACTTTGAGATACCATCTAACTCCAGTGAGACTAGCCTATATCACAAAATCCCAAGACCAGAGATGTTGGTGCAGATGTGGAGAAAAGGGAACACTTTTGCACTGCTGGTGGGAATGCAAATTAATACATTCCTTTTGGAAAGAGATATGGAGAACACTTAGAGCTCTAAAAATAGATCTGCCATTCAATCCTGTAATCCCTCTACTGGGCATATACCCAGAAGATCAAAAATCACGTCATAACAAAGATATTTGTACCGGAATGTTTATTGTAGCTCAATTCATAATTGCTAAGTCATGGAAGAAGCCCAAGTGCCCATCGATCCACGAATGCATTAATAAATTGTGGTATATGTACACCATGGAATATTATGCAGCCTTAAAGAAAGATGGAGACTTTACCTCTTTCATGTTTACATGGATGGAGCTGGAACATATTCTTCTTAGTAAAGTATCTCAAGAATGGGAGAAAAAGTACCCAATGTACTCAGCCCTACTATGAAACTAATTTAGGGTTTTCACATGAAAGCTATAACCCAGTTACAACCTAAGAATAGGGGGAAGGGGGAAAGGGAGGGGAGGGAGGGTGGAGGTGGGTAGAGGGAAGGGGATTGGTGGGATTACACCAGGGGTGCATCTTACAAAGGTATATGTGAAACTTGGTAAACGGTCTGTGAAGCTAGTGAATGATGCCCCATGATCATATCAATGTACACAGCTATGATTTAATAAAAAAAAAATTAATAAAAAAGAAATAAGCCAAACACAAGAGGACACATACTGCATGATCTTGCTTATATAGAGAGTCTGAAATAGTCAAATGTATAAAAGCACATAGTAGAATGGTTTTTCCAGGGGTTTGGAGGCATGGAAAAATGAAGAGATTTTGCACAGAGGGTACAAAGTTTTAGTTATGCAAGACGAGTAAGTCCTGGAAATCTAATATATAGTGTGGTATCTTTAGTTAACAATACTGTACTGAAATTTGCTAAGAGGCTGGATCCTAAATGTTCTCATCACAAAAACAACAGTAACAATTTGAGGTGATGGGTATGTTACCTACTTTGATTATACAGTATGAATGTTTTACCACAACAAATAAATAAGCGAGGAGATGGTTATGTTAATCAGTTAGATGTAAGCATTCCACATTGTATATCAAATCAGCACATTGTACTTCATAAATGCATTAATGTACATGTATTATTTAATAAATTACTTTTTAAAAAATCAAGTTGTACCCTCTGAATATATGGAGTTGGAGAAAGGAACAAAAAATTATGTGCCTCCTGGTGTGGTGAAATAGGAATTACACAGAACCATCTATTATGTATATATATCAAAATCAAACCTAAATCTAGTCTAGCGTCTATGTCTAAACTGCATTTTACTCTACAGGTAATGTTTGGAATCTCTACAGTAAAAGTAAATGAACGGACGAATCTGTTCTTCCTAAACAAAATTTTAAGGGAAAAAGAAAGATTAAATTAAAGGAGATGTAAGAATATTCCTGTTTTATGAAATATAACAGTGATCACTTAAATATGAATCTCTCCATGTATCCTACAAAAATAACACACACAAACACATGCATGTGCATATGCATATCTAGCAAAAAGGAGAGAAAATAAAAGTAACCATAACCCATGCTTACAGTGTAACTAGGTGACGGAGAACTTTAGCAACTTCAAATTATCTGTAAGTGGGCAAACAAGCAAATCCAGCAGACCTCACTTTGGAACCCAAGCCTGAGGGAGGAGGTGAAGATAAATTATAGAGTACACATAAAAGAAAATAGAAATGCGGGGATCTTAGAGGTGAGAAAACACGGATAAAATCACCCACAAGAAAATAAAATATGATCCAAAGTAAGAGAATATTGACAGTATTTCTGAGATCTACCATATCAAAGCACGAGCCACTGGGAAATATAAAAGAAGAGAATTAAAATTTCATGGGATGGACTGCTGCTTCTGGGAAGATGGAGTAAATGAACTTTTCTCTATTCCTCCCAGTAAGCACAACTAAAAATCCTTGATATTATATATAAAATGAACATCGAACACTCTGAAAAGTAGAAAGAAGTCTGACTAGCTAAGAAACTAGGGACTCAAAGAATGAAATGTGAGTCCCCTGCATTTTTTTTCCTTCTATATCCTAGAGTCGCAGCTGAAGAAGCTGACAACTTGGAAATGCCAACAGACACAGACAAAACATGCCCCAACAAAAGTCTTCTCTATCCAGCCAAAGGACCAGACATCAACAGCCTAGCAAGACAGAAAAGTTTTAGAAACTAACTACTCTACTCCAGCCAAACCTCACAAAAGAGTGGCCCCATTTATACTCTTCCAAGACTGTAATAAGGTATTCCAACCTCCGCTACCCCAATAGCCTCAGAGAAGGCTGAGACTTTCATCCTCACTAGATAGTAGTGGCCCCACCTCACCCTCCTATGGTATTAGCAGAAACCATGCATGGACTTCTATCCTCTCACCTGACAACAAGGCACCACCACCCCCCAACACACACACACTAGGGTGGTATCAGAAATGGCCCAATAAAGAATCACAACTTTTACCATGACCAAAGTGATAAAGAGGTTACCCCACCCAGTGGAGGCCACATAGGAAGGAATAATGAGGACTTCATAGCCAAGGATGCAGAAGGTGAATGCTAGCGGGGAGCCAGAACTCCCACTCCTACTCAACAGTAATGGGAATCCCCTCCCTTAGTGTCAATAGAGCCCAAATAGAAAACCTGGAATTACCATAACCTGGCAATAATGAATTGATATGCCCTCACCTCTTCTTGACCAAGGTCAGAGGAAGCTACCTAAAATAAAATGGTTGGATAACATATAGAGTCTATTCACATAATAGCAAAAATTTCTAGGTTTTAATAAAAAATTATCCATCCTACAAAGAATGAGTAGGCTATAAAACTGAATGAGGAAAGACAATCAACAGATGACAACACTGGGATGATAATGATGTTAGAATTATCTGACAAAAATCAAGAGCAGCCTTCACAAATATGCTTCAGTGAACAATAACAAACACTTGAAACAAATGAAAAAATAGAGAGACTGAGGAAAGTGATAGCACCTCTCAACAAATAAATGGAAGGTACAAAGAAAAAATGGATATTTTAGAACTGAAAAATACTGTTAACAAAATTTTAAAACTCACTGGATGGACTCAACAGTGGAATGGAGAGAACAAAGGAAAGAATCAGTGAACTAAAAACCACAATAGAAATTAGCCAGTCTGACCAATAGAAAATAGACTGAGAATAACAGACAGAGTCTTAGGGACCTTTAAAACTATAACAAAAGATAGGACATTTTTGTCATTCGAGTTCTGTACAGAGAAGGTAAAAGGAAAAGGATGAAAACGTACTAAAAGAAATAACAACTGAGAACTTATCACATTTGTTACAAAACACAATCCTACAGATTTAAGAGGCTGAGCAAATGCCAAATAGTATACATCCCAAGAAATCTACACCAATACAAAATATAGTCAAATTTCTGAAAACTAAAGAAAAAGAAAAATCTTGAGAGCAGTGAGAAAAATCACACATTATCTATGGGAGAAAAACCATTCAAATGACATCAGATTTCTCATCAGAAACAATGGAAGCCAGATTTTAAAATGGCTCCACATTTTTTAACTGCTGAAACAAAAGAACTGTCAACTCAGAATCATATATACACAGAAAATATTCTTCAAGAACGAAGGGGAAATCAAGATATTCTAAAATGAAGAAAAATTAAGAAAATTTGTTACCAGCAGTCCTACCCTAAGAATGGTTTAAAGAAGTTCTCCAAACAAAAATGAAATCACTAAATAGGAAATCTCAGGACATCAGGAAGGAAAAAAGAATGGAAAAGCAAAAAATATGGTAAGTATAACAGATTTGCTTTCTTCTCTCAAGTTTTAAAAGTGTATGTAGCATGTGGATGAAAAAATGTAACACTAATATGGTTCTAAATGAATCTAAAAATAAAGACAATTATATCGTAAATGGGGAAGGAGTCAGAAACATAAAAGCAGGTAGGGTTTCTACATTTCACTTGAGCTGATACAATAACATCTGTAGATTATAATTATAGTGCTGACCCTGGGGGCCACATTTGTGGGTTCATCAACTGTGGATTGCAAATATTTGAAAAAAAAAAATGGATGGTTGTGTCAGTACTGAACATGTACAGATTTTTTTCCTTGTCATTATTCCCCAAACAATATAATGTAATAACTATTTACATAGCATTTACATTGTTTTAGGTATTATAAGCAAACCGGAGATGATTTAACGTATACAGGAGAAATATAGGAGACTCAGGAGAATGTGCATAGGCTGTATGCAAACACTGCACCATTTTTTATAAGAGACATGAGCATTTTGATACCTTAGGAGGATCCTGGAACCAGTACCCCACAGATACTGAGGGACTACAGTACATATTTATAGTCAATTCTTGTTATTCACAGCAGTTACGGTCTATAAATTGCCTTGAACACTGAGTTCATAAATACCAAAACATTGCTCTTACTATAACAAATGTTACTATAATTTTATAGTATAGAACAATATTCAATATGATGCTGGATTTGATTTGCTGAAAATTTTAGGAATTTTGCACTCATGTTAATGACAGATATTGGCCTATAAGCACCCTTTCTTTATAGTGTCTGTCATATTATGATAAAAAGTGATGCTGACCTCATAAAACAAGTTGCTAAGTGTACCCTGTTTTGCTTTCCTCAAGGAAAGTTTGTGCTAGATTTTTCTCCTTAAATACTTTGAAAACTTCACCAGTGTTGCCTTCTGGCCTGACTTTTTTATTTTCACCCCTGTGGCAAGGTTTTTAGCCGGGGTTGTGTATTTCTCTTTTTTAAATTTATTTTTTAATTATTTGGGGTATTTTAGAGACAAGGTCTCTACTCTGTCATCTAGGCTGGGGTGCAGTGGCATGATCACAGCTTACTGCAACCTTGAAGTCCTGGGCTCAAGGGATCTTTCTGCCTCAGCTTCCCAGTAGCTAGGACAACAGGCGCACCATCATATCCAGATATTTTTGTTTGTTTGTTTTTATAGACTGAGTCTCACTCTTGCCAGGCCAGTCTTGAACTCCTGGCCTCAAGTGATCCTCCCAACTCCCAAAGTGGTAAGATTACAGGCATGAGCCACTGGGACCATCTGGTTTTATATTTCCTTAATAGACATAGGATTCTTCACATTTTCAATTTTTTTAGCATTGATTTTAGTAAATTATCTTTTTAAATGAATTTTTCTGCTTCATCTAAAGTTTCAAAGTTATTAGCATAAAGTTCTTTATAATACCTTATTATATTTTAATATCCATAGGATGGTACTATCTCCTTGTTACTCATGAAATTGGTAATTTTTTTCTCTTTTGTTTGATCAGTCTTGTTAGAAGATCAATTCTTTACCTTCTTGAGTTTGACATATAGATTGTTGATTTTTTCTTTCTTTTTTACATATATATGTACATGAGATGTCATTAAAATAGCGCTGTTTTAATGATATCTCATAAATGTTAATGTTACTTTTGTTTAGATATATATTTGGTAAGACAAACAGATCTTAAGTGTACAGTTTGGTGAGTTTTGATAAATGAATACACCTATGTAATCAAAACTCATATAAAGACATGGAATATTGCTAGCATGAACTAGAAAAATGAAGAGATAATAAATCAAATAATTTTTACATCTCCTAAAATGCATGTGAACAACACCAGTTTGCTACTTCAGTTGGACATTAGAATGAACAGCCAGACTGCACAGATAACACTTCATAGGCAGAATTATGTATTTCAATCAATAAACAGCCCTGTCATTGACAAAAGATCCTGTTACTTTATTTTCAGGATTATCGTTATTATATTTACCTGAGACAAAATAGCAGACAATAATAAAAGTGTATATGCATAATGTAAATATGACCATTTTATGAATATAACCTTGCATCACATTTCTTTCACCTTCACATTCAGAAAAATATCAAGATTCAGAGAATGTTTACAAAGAAAGTAACTAAAAGAAAGAGAAATTTGCTAATTTCATTGTATTTCTTTTCAACTTTATTAAACATTTTATTTCATATGTATTCATTTTCTCACTGGAGAAGCAGATGATTAAGTGTAAAACATTTAATATATAATATTTTACCTTTTAGGTAAACAATAATGTATATATTTAAAAATCAGCAGAAAGGTTGGCTCCAAGATGGTGAGTTAGAGACATTTCCTCACCAGCAGTTCTTGGTAAGATTGGGATGAGAGGACTTCAGCCACCTCTTACTGGATTGTCCCACTCAGAAATATCATTGCAAGGACACACAGTGAGACAACAAGGGACTCCAGGAACCAAGGAGGTCAGGAGCTGAGGAAAGCCAGCACAGAAAGCTGGTGTGAGGGAGTGCAGCCTCCAGCCACCCTACAGTGGAATCTCTGAAGGAACAAGCCTGCGGGAGAGGCCCCAACACCCCCCACCATGGAGGCAAACTGGTGACTAGACTGAACTCTGGGAGAGTCTGTCCCTCCAGGTGAGGGAAGTAGGAAGAAATGAGCAGGAGCTGACTTGGAGAGACTGCTTAGCTGGGGGCTACAACCAGGGCATCTCCTCTGTGGGAGAGCCACAGGGGAGGAGCAGCCTCCAGGGTCCAAGCTTGTGACTGGCTCTGACCTTTGGGCTGTCTCACACAGAGACACAGAGGAGTTGGACAGATCCCACCAACCGCACAGACCAGACCCCTCTGTGGCCTCATGGAACTGTTTAGAGAGTCAAGGAGTGTCTCC
The DNA here is from genome assembly GCF_027406575.1 of Nycticebus coucang. Taxonomy (NCBI): domain Eukaryota; kingdom Metazoa; phylum Chordata; class Mammalia; order Primates; family Lorisidae; genus Nycticebus; species Nycticebus coucang. The sequence goes on along the minus strand of NC_069804.1, from coordinate 158,265,893 downwards.
CATAAAGTCTGGAGTAAGCTTCAGGCCCTCCACCCTACTGGGATTGAACACTTCCCCAACAACCTACCCAGATTAAAATCAAATAAAGCAGGAAACAAAGACAGGTCTCCAGGGCAACTAGCTAACCTCCCATCACGTCACTTCGAGCAGAAACAATGGGCTTTATTTCTGTTCCTAACTGCAGAGCCCCATCTGCTGTTCAGGCAATATATGGCCTTAAATATATAATTTTATTTTTTTAAGGTTTTTTTAATTAAATCATAGCTGTGTACATTAATGCATTTATGGGGTATAATGTGCTGATTTTACATACAATTTGAAATATAACAAACTGTCCTCTAACAAAAATTGACTCTCACTTGTTAAAGAACTTAAACTTAAGACATGAAACTATAAATATTCTTAGAGAGAGTGCAGGGGAAACACTTGAGAAAATTGGCCTGGGAGAATACTTCATGAGGAAGACACCCCGGGCAATTAAAGCAACATCAAAAATACATTACTGGGATCTGATCAAATTAAAAAGCTTCTGCACTGCCAAGAACACACTAAGTAAAGCAGATAGACAGCCCTCAGAATGGGAGAGGATTTTTGCAAGTTATGCTACCGACAAAGGTCTAATGACCAGAATCCACAGAGAACTCAAACTTATTACTAAGCAAAAAACAAGTGATCCCATTTCATTGTGGGCTAAAGACATGAACAGAAGCTTCTCTGAAGAAGACAGGTGCATGGCCTATAGACATATGAAAAAATGCTCCTCATCTTTAATCATCAGAGAAATGCAAACCGAAACTACTCTGAGATACCATCTAACTCCAGTAAGAGTAGCCCACATCACAAAATCCCAAAACAACAGATGTTGGCATGGATGTGGAAAAAAGGGAACACTTCTGCACTGCTGGTGGGAATGCAAGCTAGTAGGTTCCTTCTGGAAGGAAGTTTGGAGAACACTCAGGGATCTAAATGTACACCTGCTGTTTAATCCTGCAATTCCTCTACTAGGTGTATACCCAAAGGACCAAAAATCATTTGGCAATAAAGGTATTTGCACCAGATTGTTCATTGCAGCTCAATTCCTAATTGCCAAGTCATGGAAGAAGCCCAAGTGCCCTTCGACCCATGAATGGATTAATAAATTGTGGTGTATGTATACCATGGAATACTATGCAGCAGTAAAAAAATGGAGACTTTACCTCCTTTATGTTTACATGGATGGAGCTGGAAAATATTCTTCTTAGTAAAGTATCTCAGGAATGGAAAAAAAGTATCCAATGTACTCAGTACTACTGTGAAACCAATTTATAATAACTCACACTTGCATATGAAAAATGAAACACAATTTTAGGCTATGATGAAGGAGGGAAGGGGGGTGGGTGGGAGGGATAGTAGAGGATAGTAGGGGGACCACAACTATGGAGCATATTGAAAGCACAAGTTGGTTCTATCATGTGTAGAACACAAATGTCCTAAGGCTATAATTGGGTGAATGAGATGAAAGCTATGCGGATTAGTATGATGTAAGCACTCCAATTTGCACAAATAATCAACACACTGAAATGGGCATAAATGTATTTATGATCTATGTACAAAAGACTTAATAAAAAATAAAATTTAAAAAAAGAAATACAACAAACTGGTTTTATGGTGTATTTTACAAGGGTACATGTCAAATCTACTAAGTGTAGAGGATAAAGGTCATAACACAATAATTAAGAAAGTGTGGTGAAGGCTATGTTAACCAGTTTGTTGTATTTCAAATTGTACATAATTGTATTCTTTTCCGAGTGCCACGTGGTTTTCAGGCATTTTATTGCACTATATATATTTTTCATTTTAGTGCGCCACCTGGTGTCCAAGAAATATATTACATTATATATATTTTAATTCTTTATTAAATCATAACTGTGTACATTAATGCATTTATGGGGTACAATGTGCTGAATTTATGTACAATGTAGAATGCTTACATCTAACTGATTAACGTAACCCTCTCCTTGCTTACTTATTTGTTGTGGTAAAAACATTCATACTCTATTCTTAATAGTATAGAAATGTATCATTGCATTATGCACATTAGGTTGGATCCCAAAAAAAACCCTCCCTAATCCCAGCGTCCACCCTCCCCTTCCCTATCTTTTCTATTTCCTCCTTCTTTCTGGACTATAGTTATGTTTTACCATTCCTATGAATGTGTACGTGACTATATACTGATTTCTTATTAGTATTGAATACATTGGGTACTTTTTTCCATTCTTGAGATACTTTACTAAGAATAGTATGTTTCTGCTCCATCCAGCCAAACATAAAAAATATGAAGTCCCCATCTTTTGTATGGCTGCATAGTATTCCATGGGTGTTTACCCAGATGATCAAAAATCATTTTGCAACAAAGACATTTTCACCAGAATGTTTATTGCAGCCCCATTCATAATTGCCAAGTCATGGAAGCAACCCTAGTGCCCATCGACCCACGAATGGATTAACAAATTGTGTTATATGTACACCATGGAATACTATATATTTTTTTAATTTTGAATTTTTTTCATTTTTTAATATCAATGTTTCTATGATTATTACAAGTTTTCTTGTCCTTTTTTCCTTCTTTTCTCTCCTCTTTTCTTTCTTTTTTTGTCCACATTTTTACTTTTTTCATCTGTTCCCTCATAAATTTCTCAAATGAAAACCAAGATATCTTTCTTTTTGTTTTTGGTCTGTTCTATTTCATTCTGTATTTTATTTCTGGATCAGAGCCTTGATCTGAGTCTTGGGCTGGGGTGTCATGGTATTGAGCTGGCTCATGAAGGCTTCAGACCACAGGGCCAGGGAATTCCTCTACCTTTGGTCTCCTGAGGGACTGTACTGGCATGTTCCCCCACCACAACACAGTTGATTTCTTTTCTATATTTGGTGGAGGCAGGGTATTACTCTTGCTCAAGCTGGTAAGGAGCTCCTGACCTCAGGATACTTACCAGCCTTGGTTCTCCAGAGTCTTGGGATTACGGCTGTGAGTCACTGTAACCTGCCCAACACCATTATTATTATTGTTTTTCTCCTTCTGTCTTTATTCTCTTTTTTTCTCATTTACTTTAACTTTTTTCCTATCTTTTCTCACTTCTCATTTTTTGCTCTTCTCTTCCTTTTGTTCTTGTACGAAAAGGCTACTCCAACACACAAGCAAAGAGACAAGAAAAATTAATGAGAAGAAGGAAATGAGAAGAGAAAGTAGGGGTAGGAAGTGAATAGGAAGAAAACACATACGAGGAGGAATCAACAAAAAAATTCTGGCAATTGGAATTTGGAAATTCCAAATTTGGAAAAACCAAAACAGATCAGCACCATCCCCCCAAGGGATCATAAGGCAGCTTTTACAGAGGATCCCACCTATAAGGAAATTATGGCCTGGGAGCAGTGGCTCATGCCTGTAAGTTAAGCCCTGTGGGAGGCTAGGTAAGTGAATCCCTAGAGCTCAGGAGTTTGAGACCAGCCTGAAAAACAGTGAGATGCCATCTCTACTAAAGATAGAAAAACTGACCAGGTGTAGTGGTGGGCACCTGTAGTTCCAGCTACTAGGGAGGCTGAGACAAGAGGATCAACGGAGCCTAGGAGTTTGAGGTTGCTATGAGTTATGATGCCACAACCCTCTACGCAGGGTGACAGAGTGACTCTGTCTCCAAAAAAAAAATTAAAACCCCCCCACGAAATTATGTAAATGACAGAAATGGAATTTAAAGTATGAATGGCAAAAACAATGAAGGGAATTGAAGAAGTAGAAAACCACCAAAAGGAAATCCAAAAATTGATACAAGAAATGAATGAAAGACATGATGAAATTAGAAAATATATATTGAAGCTTAAGGAATGAATGGAGTCATTAAGGAAACTTAAAGATGCAGTAGAAAGTATCAATAACAGATTAAACCATGGAGAAGAAAGAATCTCAGAACTAGAGGATGAGGCTCTTGAGCTAACTGAGGATTTTAAAGAGGCAGAAAAGAGAGTAAAAGAACAGAAATCTCTTAGAGAATTATGGTTCTTCACAAAGCATATAACCATATGAATTAGAGGTAACCCTGAAGGAGAAGAAGAGCAACCCAAAGGTATGGAAGCCCTACTGGAGGATATCATAACTGAAAATCACTCAAACATCACCAAAGATTCTGACACACTCCTTTTAGATGGATATCAAACACCACATTGTCTCAGAACAAACAGAGCATCTCCTAGACACATTGTAATGAACCTAGCAAAGGCCAAAATGAAAGAGAAAATTCTGCGAGCAACCAGGAGTAAGCATCAACTGACCTACAGGGTAAAATCCATCAAGGTGACAGCAAACTTCTCAGCTGAATCTTTACAAGCTAGGATAGATTGGGCTCTGACTTTCACCATACCCATATGCAAATTCATAAATGTAATTCACCACAGAAATGGGAGAAAAGCCAAAGGTCACATGATCCTCTTGATAGATGGAGAAAAAGCATTCAACAAAACTCAGGATCATTTCCTCGTAAGAACACTTAAGAAATATGCATAGATGGGACAGTTCCTAAACCATCTGTGACAAACCCACAGCCAAAATCACACTGAATGGAGGAAAACTGAAGACATTTATACTTAGAATTGAAGCTAGACAAGGATTTCCAGTATCCACACTACTATTCAACATAGTGCTGGAAGTTCTAGCCAGTGAAATCATGTAAGTATTAAAGGGTATCCAAATGGGTTTGGAGGGGGTCAAACTCTTGCTCTTTGCTGATGACATGATCTTATACATAGCAAACCTCAGAGACTCAACCACAAGACTTATGGAAGTGATCAAGAAATACAGTAACATCGCAGGATATAAAATCTGTATCCACAAATTAGAGAACTCAAAATAGGCCTTACATTTGATCCCACAATCCCATTACTAGGCATCTACTCAGAAGAAAAAAAATCATTTTACCATAAGGACATTTGCAGTAGTGTTTCCAGATTAGAATAACCTTTGAATTGATAGATTGAGTAAAGAAGATCATCCTTCTCAATGTGGATGAGCATGATACAATCCACTGAGAGCCTGAATAGAATAAAAAGGCAGAGGAAAGGTAACTTTGCTCTCTCTCTGCCTGATTGCTAAACTGTGACATCCATCTTCTCCTGTCCTCAGACTTGGATTTATACCAGCATCCCTCCACTTTTCAGAACTATACTACCAACTTTCCTGTGTCTCCACCTTATAAATGACACATAGTAGGACTTATCCTCCATAATCACACAAGCCAATTCCTAATAATAAATCTCTTTTACACACACATATGAACACATACATATTTGATCTCCTATTGGTTCTGTTTCTCTGGTGTACCCTAACACATAGTATATGTTTAGAGTCACAAGAGTTTTGAAATGTGGTTATACCATTTTCTACTTCTACCAGCAATATATGAGAGATCCGGTTGCCCGCCTACCTCTGTTACGTTTGGTTTTGTCAGTCTTCTTAATTTTACCCATTTTGGTGTGTGCGTAGTAGTATATAATAATTGTAACTCAAGTCTAATGTTATTGGAAATCTTTATTGGCACATACTCTTTTATGAAATGTCTAAGTCGATTTTTATTGGGTTTCTTATTTTGATAATTGATTTATAAGAGTTCTTCACATGCTCTGAGTGTGAGTCATTTGTCAGCTATGTATTGCAAATATATTATCCAGTGCAATAGCTTGTGTTTTCATTTTCTTAATGGTATCTTTTGATGAGTGAACTTTTTTTATTCCCTTTTTCTTGCAGTTTTTGGCCATGGTGGGCTTGAACCCGCCACCTCCGGTATATGGGGCCGGCGCCCTACTCCTTTGAGCCACAGGCACCGCCCCATGAGTGAACACTTTTTTATTTTTGTAAAATACAGGTATCATTTTTTTCTATTATCATTTTTTCTTCTATCATTCCTTTTATGCATTTTAGTGCATATTTTTACCGTATTTACTTAAGTTTTCTGGGGCAGAGATGGTATTTTAAATTTATTTTTCATAATAATTATATATTTTTATGGAGTACAGTATGATATTTCAATACCAGTTTACAATCTGCAATGATCAATCAGGGTAATTAGCATACTCATCACTTAAAACATTTATCATTTCTTTGTATATGGAACATCCAAAATCCTCTTTCTACCTATTTGAAACTATAAAGTATAGTACATAGAACTTTAGAATTTCTTCCTCTCATCTATTTGCCATTTTGTATGTGTTAATCAACCTTTAGCTATCTCTCCTCCTCCTCCCCTTCCATCCTCTAGTTACCACTATTCTGCTCTCTAGTCTATGAGTTCAACTTATTTAAGTGCTTTATACATTTGATTTACAAAACATTTGCCTAACCTCCAGTTCATAAAGATAATATTTTGCTTCTTCTAAGAATCTAAAAGTTATGGATTTTATATTTACATTTATAATCTGTACTGAGTTACATTTTTTATATTGTGTAAAGGATAAATCAATGCTCATTTTTTTCCAATATTGATATCTAGTTGTTCTAACACCTTGGAGCCTTTGTCAAAAATCATTTGGTAATTGGCTCAGCGCCTGTGGCTCAAACAGCTAAGGCACCAGCCACATACACCTGAGCTGGCAGGTTCGAATCCAGCCCAGGCCCGCCAAACAACAGTGACGGTTGCAACCAAAAAATAGCCAGGGCGTTGTGGTGGGCACCTGTGGTCCCAGCTACTTGGGAGGCGGAGGCAAGAGAATCACTTAAACCCAGGAGTTGGAGGTTGCTGTGAGCGGTGATGTCGTGGCACTCTACCCAAGGCAAACAGCTTGAGGCTCTGTCTCAAAAAAAAAAAAAATCATTTGGTACTATGTGAGTTGGTCTATTTTGTGTCTTTATTTTGTTTCATGAATTTACTTTTTTATGTAATACTATATTGTCTTAATTACCGTAACTTTATTTTAGTTATTAACATCAGATAATTTAAATACTCTTAAGATTTTTTTCATGATTCTTTTGGCTATTCTAGCTAAGATGCACTGCCATATCAATTTTGGAAATATCCTGCCAATTTCTACCAGCAAATGCCACTGGAGTTTTGATCAGAATTCCTTTGAAAGTAGAGATAACTTTGTGAATAATTCAAATATTGAAATGTTGAGTCTTCTAAGCCATAAACAAATTCTACTCCTCACTTTATTTAGGTCTTCAGTGTTTTGAATGCTTGGTGTAGAGGACATACACATTTTTCATTAAATATGTATTTTATATCTTTGATGCTTTTGGAAATATTTTTACTTTTTAATATTCAAATTACTTGTTGATTGTATACAGTTGATTTTTATATATTGTACATATTTGTAATTTTGGTATTTTAAGGATTTCTCAGGTTTTTTATGTAATTAATCATGTTGGATGTGAAAAAAAGAAAACAATTCAATTTTATTCCTTTTCAATCTGTGTTCTTTTTACTTATTTTTCTTTCTATATTGCACTTACCAGGGTCTCCAGTATAATGTTGAATAGAGACATTTTTGCCTTGTTTCTAACTTTAAGGGAACTCATTTAATACTTTGCCATTAAATATTGTTAGCTGTTGGTTTTGCTAGATACCCTGTTCAGGTTGAAAGGGTTCCTGCCTTTCCTATAATTAGCATATGGTTTTTTAAGATAGTTTTTTCCTAATATTATTAAATTGATACATTTTCAAATATTGAATAGAGCTTTGGTTCTTGAGATCAACATCGGTTGTTCATAATATATTATACCTTTTATATATTGCTGGATTCAAGTTGTTAACATTTTTTTGTTTGTTTTAGAGACAGAGTCTCACTTTGTCACCCTTGGTAGAGTGCTATGGCATCACAGCTCACAGCAACCTCCAGCTCTTGTGCTTAGGGCTTAGGTGATTCTCTTGCATCAGCCTCCTGAGTAGCTGTGACTACAGGGCCCGCCACAACGCCCGGCTATTTTTTTGTTGTTGTTGCAGTTTGGCAGGGGCTGGATTTGAACCCACCACCCTGGGTGTATGGGGCCAGCACCCTACTCACTGAGCCACAGGCACCACCCAATATTTTAATAAATACATTTGTGTCTATGTTCATGACAGATAACAGTTTGTAATCTGTTTTTCTTGTAATGTTCATTTCAGGCAAAAGCTAGGTACATAATTTGTGGGTTGCAGTGATACAGGTTTCCCCCATTCAAGGCTGGATAAGGGACCCCAGTTTCCTAGGTCTGTGCAGTATCAGGAAGGGAACACCCTGACATTTTGCCCTGAGCTGGAAGGACTGCATTCATTCATTTGTTAATATGCTTATTAACTTTGAAAAGATGTTTTCTACCTACCAAGTCCTGGCCAAATATAATTCTCAAGACTACATAACCCCCTAGACAAAGGATCCATGCAGAGACTTCCTACTTGGGTCTTTCCCTGTGCCAGAAACTCTGGTGCTTTTTACTCCTCTGTATTCCTTTTTGTCTAATAAATCCTATCTTTCCACCCATCTGTGGTCCGTGGGTTCATTCTTCCAATTCTCAAGACCAAGGACCTACTGAAGTTTCTGGTAACATCAGCACAAATGAAAATGGAGGGACCTCTGTTCAAAAAATAGAAAAAAGCATTTATTATGTGTTAAAGGTATGAATGTCAATATTTTCCTTAAAATATTTTACTGTATGTAAAATATAGTACAGATAATGATATGTGAGTATCTGTTGAAGAAACCTCATTCCTACGTTTACTACTTCCTAACTGATTTAGTCAGTCCCACTCAAATTACTTAGGATAATCTCTCTCCCTTAAAATCAGTGGATTAAGGACTTTAATTGATCTGCAATGATATATGATAATGTATGATACATAAACTTACAAATTGTAAGAAAAATATTATCTTATATAATACAATAACCAATATTTTATAATATTAACGTGATATTTTGATCGTAAGATTTTCCTGAGTTGCTTTTCTGAAAATCATTTATTATATCCTCAAAATGTATACTTTTTGCAGTGGCTCATGCCTGTAATCCTAGCACTCTGGGAGGCTGAGGTGGGTGGATTGCCTGAGTTCATGAATTCGAGACCAGCCTGAGCCAGAGCGAGAACTCATCTCTAAAAATTGCTGGACATTGTGGCGGCTAACCTCAAGTCTAACCTCTAAGAACAAAACAAAACTCAAGGGGAAGGGTTGGAAAATAATATTTCAGGCAAATGAAAATCAGAAGAAAGGAGGGGGTCACAGTTTTATTTGCAGAAACAAGTGGATTAAAAGCAGCACCTAGATTAGGGGACTGGAATGTAGCCAAATTTACATATCACAAGATCCATCACAGTGTGTATATCTTTAGTGTGTTTATCTACATGGGCTTTTGTCTTCATATTTAGGAAGGTTTGTAATTTTGTCCTAGCTAGTGATTGGTTACATTTCTTTCTTTTTTTTTTTTTTATTGTTGGGGATTCATTGAGGGTACACGGAACCAGGTTCCATTGATTGCCTTTGTTAGATAAGGACCCTCATTTTTATTGTTTGAGATTCATTGAGGGTACAAATAAGTAGGTTACACTGGCTGAATTTATTAGGTTAAGTCCATCTTATAATTGTATCCTGCCCCCAAGAGGTGTGCCATACACCCTTACCTCCCATCCGCCTCCTTCCTCCCCCTCCACCCTCCCTCATTCCCCACCCCCACCTTGTATTAGATCATCTACTGTCTTCATATTAGAACTGAGTACATTGGATTATTGCCTCTCCATTCTTGTGATGCTTTACTAAAAAGAATGTGCGGTTACATTTCTATTACTTTCTTTTATAATACCTGTACTCTCCTTTTCTTTACATAATCTTCTACTATCTGGTTTGCCACAATCTTTATTTGATAATCCTTTTATAACCATATATTCCCTGTGTATCAATAAAGCAAAACTAATAAAAGAAAACAACTTTCCAGAAATAAAAACAGGGCCTCCATCATCATACTTGTATGACCCAACATGTACTTGGGAAAATTGACCTAGAATGGTTAACACCAAGAAAGATCCCAGTGCCAGTTATTAGAATTTAAATGTAAAGAAATAATCTTTGGAGCCTCTTGGCAAAAAGTCACAGTAAATTTAACAGAATGAAAATCAGCTTACCACCAAACTTCCCAACAGCAACATGGAAAAGAGGACAACAATGGAGTACCATTTTCAAAAAATTCAAGAAAATAACAACATGAGCCAAGTATTTTTACCTCCAGCCAAGCTGTCTTTGAAACATCAGTTACAATTTAGGCCTTTTATGATGACTTTTTTTTCTTCAATTGTTTTTCTGAATTTAGATAATTCCTATTTTGCATATTTTTAGTTTTATGCCCACTATCATGGGCTTTGAGTTTCTAATTTAAATCATTTTTACTATTTTGCAATGTATCACAATTTTCTTTTGCCTCCTGCTTGCTTTAGGGAGAAATTTTTTGTTTGTTTGTTTGTTTGTCATTTTTGGCCGGGGCTGGGTTTGAACCCGCCACCTCTGGCATATGGGACTGGCGCCCTACTCCTTTGAGCCACAGGCACCACCCAGGGAGAAATTTTTGTCACTGAAATCATGGATTCTAATTTTCTGATTTTGTTCACGGTACCTTTGAATGAATATTGACAGCCACTTTCTACTCATTTTTAAATAAAATCTTTCCATGTACAACAGTAACGGTCACATTGGGGTGTAGAGGTAATTAAGTTTCTTGAGCCAAGAGTATCCTTTATTGTGAGAATAAAGTGGGGAGGGTTGGTGGTGGTAATGGTGATGATGGTACTTATGGTTGTGGTGTGTTTCCTGTTTTAATTGTTTTGGCAAGATTTTTAATGACCCCCTCTTTTATCCTTCTTTCCTTCATCATAAAGTTTCTAAGTGTTCCTCCCTTTCTCATTTTTCCCTTTTCCACCAAAAGGGCAACGTCCTGACACTTCCTCCTATGAGCCAGAAACTTAATTTTTTTTTAATTTTGAGATAATTGTAGATTCATCTATTCATTTCTATAAGAAATGATACAGACAGATCTTGTGTATTCTTTACTCAGTTTTTTTCCCAATGGCAATATCTTGAAAAAGCACAGAAAAACAATCTCACTGTAGGATATTGATATAGATACAGTGAAGATATAAAACATTTCCATCACCAATAGTCATCCATGTTGTTCTCTTATGCTCACCTTCACTTCCCTCCCACTCTGCACCCTCTTTAATCTCTGTCAACCACTAATCAGTTCACAATGTTTATAATTTTGTCTCGTCAAGAATATTATATAAATGGAATCATATAGCATGTAACTTTAGGGAATCAGCTTTCTTCACTCAGCATAATTCTCTGGCAATTCATGTGCTTTGTTGTGTTTTCTAATAGTTTTTCCTTTTTGCTGTATACATGTGTGACACTTTAATCATTGACTCATTGAAGGATACCTGGGTTCTTTCTAATTTCTACCTATAACAAATAAAGTTACTATGAATACCTGTGTGTGCATTTTTGTATGGACATAAGTCTTTATGTCTCAGGAATAAATGCTCAGGAGTTTGCTGCTTATATGGCAAGCATATGTTTAGTTTTTCTTAAAGTTTTTTTTTAATTAAGTTTATTTATTTTTGTATTTTTGTTGTTGTTCTTGTTGTTGTTGTTGCAGTTTGGCCAGGGCTGGGTTTGAACTCACCACCCTCAGTATATGGGGCCGGCACCCTACTCTCTGAGCCACAGGCACCACCCTATGTTTAGTTTTTCTAAAAAGAAAAAAAAAACTATAAAACTTCCACATCAATTGTCAAACTATACATTCCCACCAGCAATATATGAAAGATTCAGTTTTCCCCATTCTCAATGGCATTGGTGCTGTAATTTTGAAATTTTAGCCATTCTCATATGTGTATAGCGATATCTCATTGTGGTTTTAATGTACACTAATGGCTAATGATATTAAGTATTTTTTTCATGTATGTTAGTATAGGTGTTTTATAAATGTTTATCAAGTTGAAGAAATTATCCTGTTTTTCTGAGAGTTTTATCATGAATAAGTGTTAACATTTTTCAGCTGCTCTTTATGTATTGATTCATATGATCATATGATTTTTCCTCAGTCTGTTAATATAATGGATTACATTGACTATTTCTTGAATATTAAATGGGCCTTTTAACAAGGCATGTAACTCAACTGGTCATAGTATATAATTTTTTAAATGTATTACTTAATTTCATTTGCTAAAATATTGTTGAAGGTTTTTGTGTCTATATTCATAAGGGATAGTTGCCTGTGTTTTTCTTTTATGTACAGGCTTCGACTGGTTTTGCTCTCAACATAAGATTAGCTTCATAAAAGGAAGTATTCCTTTCTCTTCTATTTTCTGGAATAGATTGTATAGAATTCTTGTTAATTTTTCTTCAAACATTCAATAGAATTCTCCAATGAAATGATCAGAGTTTGAAAATTTCTTTTTGGGAAAGCTTTAAAATAAAGATTCTATTTCTTTAATAGTTACAAGGCTATTCACTTACCTTTTCATATTTAACTAAGTTATGGTTTGTTATGCATTCTAATTAGTCTATTATGAAAAAAGTTTTCGAACTTATATGTGTAGAGGTGTTCATACTATTCTCCTGTATACTTTTGATGCCTGAAAGGTATAAAGTGATAGCCTCTGTTTTATTCCTGATATTGGTAACATGCGTTTTTTCTTATTTTGTTTGTGTCAGTATTGCTAAAGTTTGCCCCTGTTACTTCTCTTTTAAAAGAATAAGCTCATTGTTTCATTGATTTTTGTTACTTCTTTTCTGTTTTCAATATCATTGATTTCTGCCCTTGTCTTTATTATTTCCTTTATTTTACATATTTTGGGTACATTTTGCTTTTCTTTATCTAGCTTCTTGAGGTGAGAATTTACATTAATGATTTGCAACATTTCCTCTTTTCTAATGTATACATTTAGTCCTATATATTTCACTCTCAGACCGTTCTCGCTGTGGTCCACATATTTTCACATGGTGTATTTTCATTTTTATTCAGTTCAATGTATATTTTTTAAACTTGCTTGGAACTTCCTCTTTGGCCCATGAATTATTTAAATATGTTATTTACTTCCCAAATGTTTAGATAATTTCCTTTGATGTTCCTGTTAGTATTAATTTCTAAGGTTTTTTTTCTCATTGTAGTTGAAAAACACCATCGTATGATTTCTGCTTTTAAAAATGTTATTGAGTTTTAACTTATGTCATGGAATATTGTTTACCTTGGTATATGTTCTGTAGAAACTTAAAAATAATGTATATTCTTTTGTTGGATGAGATACTCTACAAACATCAATTAGAACTTGTTGGTCTAATGATGCTATTGGGTTATTCTATGTCCTTGTGGATTTTCTGTCTAAATGTTCTTCAGTTACTGAGAAAAGGGTGTTGAAATCTCCATGTATAATTGTGGACTTATCTGCTTCTCCTTTCAATTCTATTACTTTTTGATTCACGTATTATTTTGCAGCTGTGTTGTTTGACACATCCACATTTAGGATTGCTTTGTCTTCTTGTTGTATTAACCATTTTATCACTATATAATGTTCCTCAGGGGAATTTGTTTTTGCTGTGATGTCTACATTATCAAATATGTGTAGAGTAGAGAAAAGTTTGAGTCATCAAAAATACATGTTCTCAGCAGAGGTTGAGCAAAATAATGCTCCACCCTCTTGTTTTAGATCTTCTAAAGAGATGATCAAAAGATGGGAATGGTAAGGGGTAGTGAAGTGTGGTGGCACACCTTTTGGGTGCTGGACACTATAACAGGGACTCTTCCTTACAAGTGCAAACATTGTAACCTATTTGTGTGTACCCTCACATTAATCTGAAATTTAAAATAAAAAAGCTCAGTTCTAAATAAGGTCAGTTGGATGCATGGGGTATGAATCCCAACTGTGGCACCTGTTAATGGAGAATCTGAGAGTAAATAAAGACTTCTGAACCTTATTTTATCTTTTGTAAAATAAAGAAACTAGATTTTATCAAGATGAACTGTTTTTAGGATTCAAGATTATAATCTATATCAAATATTTACAGATATGTACTAGAGCAATACATATGTAGTTGATCTTAACATAATAAATTATACTATCTCGAAAATTTAAAAATTTTCTCTTTGAAACACACCAGAAAAATTTAAATGGAAAACCACAGATGAAGAGAAAGTGCACAAAAACCAAATATCTGACAATGGAATTATACCCAAAATACATTAATATTTCTTATAATAATAAAATAGACAAAATATTTCAACAGACATTTCATAAAAGGAGATGATTTGGGTGGCAAATAAGCATATGGAAAAATGCTTAATACTCAATGATAATTAAGACTGCTGATACCGTTTTGTCAAAGATATGGAGAAAAAGGTAACATCATCAGTTGTTAGAGGGAATGTTAAGTGGTATGGGAGCATTTTGCAGTCAAACATACACTGAAGATACCACTTAGCAGGTAAATTCTGATGCATTTACCCAACAGAAAAGAAATGAGTATACACAAAGACCTTTATACATAAATGTTCATACCAACCTTATTCATAACAGTAAATAACTGGAAACATCCCAAATGTTCATCAACAGATGAATGAATAATCAATGTTTTGTATATCCGTGCAGTAAAAAGGAACATACTACTAGAACATGCAACAAAATGGATGAATCTTAAAAACATTTGGCTGAGTGAAAGTAATGAAGGAGTGCATATAATTTCATGTATGTGCAATTCTAAAAAATGCAAACTATATTCACTATCAGTGATTGTCTGGAATGAGGGGTGAAAGAATTAACTGTATTGGGGCAAAAGAAAAATTGGGGTGGGGGAGTGATGGAAATCTATGCTTTAATTGCGTTGGTTATACAGGTAAACATATTTGTCAAAGCTCATCAAACTGTAAACTTTAAATGAGTGTAATTTATTGTATGTAACTTAAAATTTGATACATGATTTTTTAACTAAGAGGAAAATACTTAAACAGGTTTTTCTCAAAAAAGAATGTCCAAATGGCCAATAAGGCATAGGAAAAGGTGCTCAACAGCAACACCCATCAAGTAAATGC
Organism: Nycticebus coucang; assembly: GCF_027406575.1. Classification (NCBI taxonomy): domain Eukaryota; kingdom Metazoa; phylum Chordata; class Mammalia; order Primates; family Lorisidae; genus Nycticebus; species Nycticebus coucang. Next base: position 158,250,826 of record NC_069804.1, on the reverse strand, counting down.
AAATTAAGTCCACCAGTGAATTATAACTACATGACTATAAGAATTACTAAAACTAAAAACACTGACAACAGCAAGTGTTAGCATGGAAGTGGAGTGACCAGAACTTTTATATATTGCTGGTGTGAGTGAAAATCAGTTTAGCCTCGGGCGGCGCCTGTGGCTCAAGGAGTAGGGTGCCGGTCCCATATGCCGGAGGTGGCGGGTTCAAACCCAGCCCCGGCCAAAAAAAAAAAAATGCAAAAAAAAAAAAAGAAAATCAGTTTAGCCTCTTTGGAAAACCATTTGGGAGAAATACTGAAATAACCCACATGCCTATCCTAGAATGCAATAACTTCACTTCTAGATATATTTTCCAACAAAATGAGCATACATGTAAAAAAAATGTACACAAGGTCCTCAATTGTTTTATTCATAATAGCCTCAGAGTGAAAACAAAATTCTATTAACAGCAGATGGAATAACTATTCAATCCATACAATGGACTACCACACAGAAATTTAAAAATAGACTACTAATCCACATGACAACATAGATACATAGATGAAACTAATTTAAATACAGTAGAACCTCTGTAAGTTGCCCACCCAAAGAAGTATAACAACTGGTCAACATACAGAGGAGCTTACCATAAGGAACTAGGACTACTGTACTGATATGTACATGTGGTGCATGTTTGGTCTATGAAAATTGGGTCAACTTAAGGCGGTGGTCAATGTAGGAAGGTTCTATTGTACATTGAGTGAAAGAAACACAAATAAGGAGTATATACTATGTCATTGCATGAGCAGTACATTAAAAATAAAGTTAATTTTTAATGACAGATATTCAAATGGTGATTTTCTGTGGAGATAACAGATTGGGTAGAGCAACAATGAGCCTGCCATCTGCTGGAAATATTCTTTCTTGGTATGGTGGTGGTTACAAGGTGTTTACATGTGTAAAAATTTGTTAAACTGTGTACTTAAGAATTCTCAGTGTTTATCCTTTAAAGAAAAATCTAATTTGAAAATCTTGGTCTTTTTCCTACATGCTTATTCCATTTGTATCTTTAAATGTGTTCAGAAGAACAGGCAATGTAGTAAAAAAAAAAAAAGCCAAGATTTTCAAAGTAGATTTGAGCTCTTTAAAGGAGAAACTGTGCACAAATGGCAGAGGAAAGTCAAATGTAAAAGGGTAAGAAAAGATATATACTATCCAAGCAGTAACTAAAAGAAAGCTGATATAGCTATATTATTATGATTCAAAGTACACTTAAAGAAAAAGGGATTCATAATGGCAAAGGGCAAATTCAATAATCAAATTCAAAGAATATATAAAAAGGAATTAAAAGGATTATATAAAAATCATTAATTTGTATGGGTATAATAGCATAGCTCTAACTGGAAGATGTGAAAATCATAATTTTTTTTTTTTTTTTGCAGTTTTTGGTTAGGGCTGGGTTTGAAACTGCCACCTCTGGCATATGGGGCCAGCGCCCTACTCCTTTGAGCCACAGGCACCGCCCAAAAATCATAAATTTTTGTGCACAAAATTTCACATCTTCAAATCACATAAATTCAACCAATAAGTTGATGTAACTTAAAGCAGAAATAGACAAATCTATGACAGTAGGTGAAGATTTTAACACATTTCTGAAAGTAACCCAGAAAATTCAGAAAAAGTCAATAGTTATATAAAGACATAAATAACACAACAGATGAAGTTGATCTAATTAAAATATATAGAATCCCATTTGAGAAAATTGTAGAAAACACACTATATTCAAGAGCTCACGGAACATTTCCCCAAAGAGACCATATGTCGAGTGATGAAGCAAGTTTCAATTTTAAGATTGAAATAATACAGTAGAGGCTCTGGTACCAAAGTAGAAATAAACTAGAAACCAATAACAGATAAATAAGCAAAATTTCTCAAATGTTTAGAAATTAAGCAACACCTTATAAATAATTGATGGGTCAAAAATTATAGTAGAAAGTTGAAAATATTTTGTACTGGATAATCTATTTTGATATACACAAAACATGGGATTCAGCTAAAGAAGTTTTCAATCAGACGATTATTATTTTAAATGCATGTATTAAAGTGAAAAAAGTTGAACATCAATGATCTAATTTTCCTCAAAAAGCTAGTAAAACAAATTAGTTTAATGAAAGTAGAAAAAAGGAAATGATAATAAAGACAAAAATCATTACAATAGAAAATCAATGTACAATAGAAAATAAATTTAAAGTTAGAATTTAGAACTTTGGGAAAAATAAAATTGATAAACCTGTAGGAAGACAGATCAAGATTAAAAAGGCACAAATCACTAATAATAGGAATAAAAGAGAAATATGCCTAATGGATTTTATAAACATTAAAATAGTAGGAGACATTATGAAAATCTATATCCATACGTATGACAGTTTACACAAAATGAATAAATTCTTTGAAAAATACCACTCACCAATACCAGCATTAAAAGAATTGGAAAATATGGGTAGTGTTCTCTATTAAAGAAAGTGGCATTTTAAGTAACTGATGGGTCAAAAAATTATAGTGGAAAGTTGAAAATATTTTGAACTATAGCCTAAACAAAATATTAGCAAATTGATTCTAGAAGTATATGTATAACATATTATGACAAAGTGGGTTTTATCCCATGAATATTATATACAAGATTAGTTTAACATTTGAAAACCAATGGGATTCACCATATTAATGGAATAAAGGAGTACATCTATATGTTAACATCAATATTTGCAGAAAATGCATTTGGTAAAATTCAGCACCAACATCTCAGAAATTAAGAATAGAAGATAGCTTCTTAAACTATAGAGAACATCCACACAAAAACTAAATCTTGTATCAAAATTAATGGTATAAGAATGAATGCTTTCTCCTCCTAATATCAGGAACAGCAATAATGTTCCTCACTCACCGCTTCTTTTGAACATTGTATGAAAAGTCCTAGCCAGCACAATAAAGCAAGAAAATGGAATAAAAGGAAAAGGAATACAGATTAGAATGGAAGAAGTTAAAACTCCTTATTTGAAGACAAGATGACAAGATGATTATGCCCATAGAAAATTTCAAGGACCTTACAAAAAAGCTACTAGAACAAGTGAATTTAGCAAAATCACTAAAGGAAAGGTCAATATACAAATGCTAATTGCATTTCTGTATAGTACAGAGTAGCAGTGAAAAAATGAATAACAATGATAAGAAAATAATTCTATTTACAATAGCATCTAAACATAGAAAAAAATAAGGATATATTTTTAAAAATATTTAACAAGTTCTGCACAGTGAAAACTACAAAACACTGCCAAGAGAAAGAAAAGAAGACCTAAATAAACTTAACCTGCTAGGCTCATGTATGAGAAGACTCAATATTGTAAAAACTGATTTATACATTCAATGTAATACTATTACAAATACTATTAAAACTCCTAGCAGGTATTTGGAAATAGATAAGCTGATTTTAAAATGTATATGAAAAGTCAACAAACTTAGAATAGCCAAATCAATGAATGAAAGGAGAAAAAGGAGAAAGAGGGAGGAAGAAAAGGAGAAAGTGGGAGATGAAGAAAAGGAAGAAGAACCATCACTTATGCTACTATTTAATAGATAGCAATAATTATTTTAAATCTATAGAAACTAAACAGTGTGATATTGATGAAACTACACAAAAACAGAAGAGTAGAAATAACAGAACTAAGAAGGAAATCTACAGATATAGTACATTGCTTTTATGACAGAGCCAAGTGAATGCTCATATGAAAAAATTCATCTTGACCTCTATCTCACTTCATATACAAATATTAATTCATTGTAAAAAATATAGATTTTCATTACATTCAAGGAAGCAAAACTTTCTTAAATAGTATACAAAAACACTAACAAAAAGGGGAAAGATTGATAAATTGGACTTCTAGAAAGTTAAGAATCTTGGGCAGCACCTGTGGCTCAGTGAGTAGGGTGCTGGCCCCATATACCAAAGGGGGAGGGTTCAAACCCATCCCTGGCCAAACTGCAACAAAAAAATCTGAGTGTTGGGCGGAAACAAGATGGCTGACTGAAGCCAGCTTTCCACAGAGGCTCCTGTTCAGAAGGAGAGCTAAAGGACAGAAATTTAGCAAGTAACCTGGTAGATTAGAGCTGCACCAAGAGAGAAGGTTGAAGAACGCACATCAACCCCGCTGAGGCGAGCTGTGACCCCAAGGATACAAACAAAAGGTACAAAATCCATCACCAAGCAGACAGGAGTCCCCTCCTCATGAGAATGGCTTGGAGTTCACCACAAACAAACAAGCAGAGTTCAAAGGTCCTCCCACTATACTCCACAGGAGAGACCCTATAAAAGTGGACCTACCTCCCCTACTAGGGTGCCATGGCACTCTCTTGCCAGGCATAAAACTGTATAAAACCGTATATGTTCTCTACCTGCAATTCTGAGCTCCCAGCACTCCCCTCCATCTCACTCTGAGGTCTGGAGGCCTGTCCCCCAGGAGTCCAGATTCTTGGGTGATTTCTCGAGGGATGCGGACAGGGCCTGGACTGCAACTGGTCAGTGCTGATTCTGTGGCACAGGAGTGAGGAGAGGACATTTGGCTGAGAGGGAACTACGCCAGAGCAGCGGTGCCCCGAGGCGCAGAGCAGCAGCCGTTTTTTTGCAACAATAGAGCTCACCCCCAGATATTCCAAAATCAGAACCCCTGTCTCTCTGGGCAACCAGAAGAGGCCGGGCATCTTCTCAGGTAGCAACCACTGCAGAACAGATCTGCGACAGAAATCCTGGCCCCATGAGTAAAGGGTTTGCCTAAGGCAGTACCAGCCTGGGTGGAGCACTGGTAATAGAAAATGCATGCACAGAGCCAGGAGATTCCCAGGGCAAGGCTGCCTCAGAAGACCACTTTACTGAGCCTAAGACTCACCCAGCCCCCAGGGGACTATCAGCTTAAACAAAGGAGGGCAGGTAGAGGCTGGATCGGACAGGTAACCATACTGCAAATACAAACAGCTGAGACCATACGGCAGCACAGACAGGGCCTGAGGCACAGCTTCTGGGAACTCAAAACAGCTTCTCCTCTGCAGGGGAATTTAGCAGGGACAGAAACAAATTCCCGCAAAGTTGTTCTGTTCTGTCAGTAACATCAATCAGGGGCGGGGCTGGAACTGAGTGAACACTCCCCCAGCCTCCATCAAGTGCTCGAGGTTATCAGGCCTCACCTCCCCCCGCTGGATAGAGGCAGAGAGCAACAGCCTGGCTGAGCAGATATAGATTTCCTTGTGATTCAGGCAGGTGCAAACCCCTGGAGTATCTGCTCATTGGAGGCAAATGGGTCACAGCCCTGCGGGGTTATCAGTGACTGCGTGTTAGAGAGGTGCAAGGTGGGGAAGAAGGCATCAACCTTCCCAAACTAATCTATTTGCGAGGTGGGTACTCCTGAATTCACAGAGCACCAAAGCAAGTCATATTTGAGTTGTCAGCAGACACCTACGATCCAGTTGCCAGAGACCGTTTAAACTCTCCCACCTGAGACAGGTGCTGACTGAGACAACTTATTTGGACCTTTTGAACTGAGCCAATCGCCCGAAGTGGTGCCCTGGGTGTGTGGGTGTAGGAAGGTTTGATTTTCCTTTTCCAATTGTTACCTGTGGGGGGCAGGGTGACTTAATTGCTGATATTTCTCCACAGCTGAGACTTCAAACCAGAGTAACTGTTTCACTAGGGTTGGACAGAGACCAAATGAAAACAAGACAGAGCCACTTAGCCCCACCACACCAAACAGGTCACCAGTTTCTCAGGCCGTAGCACTGTATGGATCCTTGACAAAGCTCCAGGGTAAAAGTCAAACGGTGTAAAATAATCATGGGGTGGAATCAGTGGAAAAACTCTGGTAACATGAATAACCAGAATAGATCAACCCCACCCTCCAAGGAAAGAAATGGCAGATGTAACTCAAGATCCTATTCATAAACAGCTGGCGGAGATGTTTATGTCTGAATTCGATGTCTGAATCGAATTCAGAATTTGGATTGCAAATAAGATTAATACAATGGAGAAAAATTGAAATTAGAAATTCGAGGAGCAATTGAAAAGTTGGAACTAGAAATTCGAGGAGAAATTCAAAAGTTGTCTCAAAAATTCAGCAAATTTAAAGACAAAACCACCAAAAATTTTGACACACTGAAGCAAGAATTTGCAGCCCTCAAAGATCTGAAAAATACAATAGAATCTCTCAGTAACAGAGTGGAGCAAGCAGAAGAAAGGATTTCTGACATTGAAGTCAAAGCTTTCATACGCTCCAAAGCTTTCAGAGAGGAAGAGAAATGGAGAGCAAAAATGGATCATTCTCTCAGAGAGCTCTGGGATAATTCAAAGAATGCTAATATCTGCCTCATTGGAATCCCTGAATGTGATGAAGTGGCTTCATAAGGCACAAAGGCCCTTGTCCATGAAATTACGAAAAAGAATTTTCCAGAAATGCCAAGAGATTCTGAAATTCAGATAGCAGACAGTTTCAGAACCCCAGCACAACTCAACCCCAATAAGACATCCCCCAGGCATATCATAATTAAGTTCACTAAAGTTAATATGAAGGAGAAAATTCTGAAAGCAGCCAGACGTAAGAAATCAATTACCTACAAAGGGAAGAATATTAGAATGACTGCAGATCTCTCTGCTGAAACTTTTCAAGCCAGAAAAGGGTGATCATCGAGTTTTAATCTCCTAAAGCAAAATAACATTCAACCCCGGATCCTGTATCCAGCTAAACTGAGTTTCATTTATGATGGAGAAATTAAATACTTTAATGACATTCATATGTTGACGAAATTTTCCATAACCAAAACGGCTCTTCAGGATATTCTCAGACCTATCCTCCATAATGACCAGCCCAATTCTCTACCACAAGGGTAAACTCACTCAGAAATTTTTGATCAAACTCCAAATTCCACAGTGGCAAAATAATTAAAAATGTCCACTGGACTTTCGAAAAACTCAATACCCAAAATTTTACCAGACTTACCATATTATCCATTAATGTGAATGGCTTAAACTGTCCTCTAAAGAGGCACAGGTTGGCTGACTGGATACAAAAACTCAAGCCAGATACTTGCTGCATACAGGAATCACATCTTACCTTAAAAGATAAATATAGACTCAGGGTGAAAGGATGGTCGTCCATATTTCAGGCAAATTGTAATCAGAAAAAAGCAGGTGTTGTAATCTATTTGCAGACACAATAGGCTTTAAACCAACAAAAGTAAGGCAGGATAAGAATGGTCACTTCATATTTGTTAAGGGTAATACTCAATATGATGAGATTTTAATTAATATTTATGCACCAACCAGAATGCTCCTAAATTTATAAGAGAAACTCTAACATACATGAGCAACTTGATTTCCTCCAGCTCCATAATAGTTGGAGATTTCAACACTCCTTTGGCAGTGTTGGATAGATCCTCCAATAAGAAGCAAAGAAATTTTATTTTATTTTTATTTTTTTTTATTAAATCATAGCTGTGTAAATTAGTATGATCATGGGACACCATACACTTGGTTCATAGACTGTTTGACACATTTTAATCACACTAGTTGACATAGCCTTCCTGGCATTTTCTTAGTTATTTTGCTAAGACCTTTACATTCCACATTTACTAGGATTCACATATACCCTTGTAAGATGCACCGCAGGTGTAATCCCATTAATTCCCCTCCCTTCACCTACCTCCCCCCTCCCTCCCTTCCCTTTCCCCCTTCTCCTGATTCTTAGGTTGTAACTGGGTTATAGCTTTCATGTAAAGGTCCTACATTAGTTTCATAATAAGGGTGAGTACATTGGGTACTTTTTCTTCCATTCTTGAGACACTTTACTAAGAAGAATATGTTTCAGCTCCATCCATGTAAACATGAAAGAGGTAAGGTCTCCATCTTTCTTTAAGGCTGCATAGTATTCCATGGTGAACATATACCACAATTTATTGATCCATTCGTGGATTGATGGACATGTGGGCTTAGTCCATGACTTAGCAATTATGAATAGGGCTGCAATAAACATTCTGGTACAAATATCTTTATTATGATTTGATTTTTGGTCTTCTGGGTATATGCCCAGTAGAGGAATCACAGGATTGAATGGCAGGTCTATTTTTAGTATTCTCCTAAATATTTAAACCTAAGTGTTCCCCTAAATATTTAAACCTAAGACATGAAACTATAAAAATACTAGAAGAAAGTGCAGAGACATTTTAGATTTAAACCTAACCATCCAAAATTTGGATTTAGCAGACATCTACAGAATATTTCATCCCAACAAAACTGAATACACATACTTTTCATCAGCCCATCTTGTTGAAAATATTCAACAAGAACATACTCCAAAATCGATCACACCTTACATCACAAGTCTAACCTCAGTAAACTTAAAGGAATAGAAATTATTCCTTGCATCTTCTCCGACAACCATGGAATAAAAATTGAACTCAGTAACAACAGGAATCTGCACACTCATACAAAAACATGGAAGTTAAATAACCTTATGCTGAATGATAGCTGGGTCATAGATGAGATTAAGAAGAAAATTGCCAAATTTTTGGAACAAAACGACAATGAAGACACGAATTATCAGAACCACTGGGATACTGCAAAGGCAGTCCTAAGAGGGAAATTTATACCACTGCAAGCCTTTCTCAAGAGAACAGAAAGAGAGGAAGTTAACAACTTAATGGGATATCTCAAGCACCTGGAAAAGAAAGAACATTCCAACCCCAAACCCAGTAGAAGAAAAGAAATAACCAACATTAGAGCAGAATTAAATGACTTTGAAAACAAAAGAATTATACAACAGATCAATGAATCAAAAAATTGGTTTTTTGAAAAGGTCAATAAAATAGATAAACCTTTGGCTAACCTAACCAGGAAAAAAAGAGTATAATCTCTAATCTCATCAATCAGAAATAACAAAGACAAAATAACAACAGACTCCTCAGAAATTCAAAAAATCCTTAATGAATATTACAAGAAACTTTATTCACACAAATATGAAAATCTGAAGGAAATTGACCAATACTTGGAAGCACATCACCTTCCAAGACTTAACCAGAATCAAGTTGAAATGTTGAACAGGCCTATATCAAGTTCTGAAACACCATCAACCATGCAAAATCTCCCTAAAAAGAAAAGCCCAGGACCAGATGGCTTCACGTCACAATTCTACCAAACCTTTAAAGAGGAACTAGTACCTATATTACTCAACCTGTTCCAAAATATAGAAAAAAGGAGGAAGACTACCCAACACGTTCTATGAAGAAAACATCACCCTGATCCCCAAACCAGGAAAAGACCCAACAAGAAAAGAAAATTATAGACAAATATCATTAATGAATATAGATGCAAAAATATTCAACAAGATCCTAACAAACAGAATCCAGCAACACATCAAACAAACTATACATCATGACCAAGTCGGTTTTATCCCAGGACTCAAGGCTGGTTCAATATACGTAAATCTATAAGCATAATTCAGCACATAAAAAATTAAAAAACAAAGACCATATGATTCTCTCAATTGATGCAGAAAATGCTTTTGATAATATCCAGCATCCCTTCACTATCAGAACACTTGAGAAAATTGGTATAGAATGGACATTTCTTAAACTAATAGAGGCCATCTACAGCAAACCCACAGCCAATATCATATTGAATGGAGTTAAATTGAAATCATTTCCACTCAGATCAGGAACCAGACAAGGCTGCCCATTGTCTCCACTGCTCTTTAACATTGTAATCGAAGTTTTAGCCATCCCAATTAGGGAAGAAAAGGTGATCAAGGGTATCCATATAGGGTCAGAAGAGATCAAACTTTTGCTCTTCTCAGATGATATGATTGTATATCTGGAAAACACCAGGGATTCTACTACAAAACTCTTAGAAGTGATCAAGGAATACAGCAGCGTCTCAGGTTACAGAATCAACATTCATAAATCAGTAGCCTTTATATATACCAACAATAGTCAAGCTGAAAAAACAGTTAAGGACTCTATTCCATTCACAGTAGTGCCAAAGAAGATGAAATATTTGGGAGTTTATCTAACAAAGGACGTGAAAGATCTCTATAAAGAGAACTATGTAACTCTAAGAAAAGAAATAACTGAAGATGTTAACAAATGGAAAAACATACCATGCTCATGGCTGGGAAGAATCAACATTGTTTAAATGTCCATATTCCCCAAAGCAATATACAATTTTAATGCAATCCCTATTAAAGCTCCACTGTCATACTTTAAAGATCTTGAAAAAATAATACTTCGTTTTATGTAGAATCAGAAAAAACCATGAATAGCGAAGACATTTCTCAGAAATAAAAACAAGGCAGGAGGAATCACACTACCAGACCTCAGACTATACTATAAATCGATAGTGATCAAAACAGCATGGTACTGGCACAAAAACAGAGGTAGATGTATGGAACAGAATAGAGAACCAAGAGATGAACTCAGCTACTTACCATTATTTGATCTTTGACAAGCCAATTAAAAACAGTCAGTGGGGAAAAGATTCCCTATTTAACAAATGGTGCTGGGTGAACTGGCTGGCAACCTGTAGAAGACTGAAACTGGACCCACACCTTTCACCATTAACTAAGATAGACTCTCACTGGATTAAATATTTAAACTTAAGACGTGAAACTATAAAAATACTAGAAGAGAGTGCAGGGAAAACTCTTGAAGAAATTGGTCTGGGCGAGTATTTTATGAGGAGGACACTCAAGGCAATTGAAGCAGCTTAAAAAATACACTACTGGGACCTGATCATACTCAAAAGCTTCTGCACAGCCAAGAACACAGTAAGTAAAGCAAGCAAACAGCCCTCAGAATGGGAGAAGATATTTGCAGGTTATGTCTCCTATAAAGGTCTAATAACCAGAATCCACAGAGAACTCAAACATATAAGCAAGAAAAGAACAAGTGATCCCATTGCAGGCTGGGCAAGGGACTTGAAGAGAAACTTCTCTAAAGAAGACAGGTACACAGCCTACAGACATATGAAAAAATGCTCATCATCCTTAATCATCAGACAAATGCAAATCAAAAGTACTTTGAGATATCATCTAACTCCAGTAAGATTAGCCCATATCACAAAATCCCAAGACCAGAGATGTTGGCGTGGATGTGGAGAAAAGGGAACACTTCTACACTGCTGGTGGGAATGCAAGTTAATACATTCCTTTTGGAAAGATGTTTGGAGAACATTTAGAGATCTAAAAATAGATCTGCCCTTCATTCCTGTAATTCCTCTACTAGGTATATACCCAGAAGACCAAAAATCACATTACAAGAAAGATATATGTACCAGAATGTTTATTGCAGCCCAATTCATAATAGCTAAGTCATGGAAAAAGCCCAAGTGCCCATCAATCCATGAATGGATTAATAAGTTGTGGTACATGTATACCATGGAATATTAGGCAGCCTTAAAGAAAGGTGGAGACTTTACCTCTTTCATGTTTACATGGATGGAGCTGGAACATATTCTTCTTAGTAAAGTATTTCAAGAATGGAAGAAAAAGTATCCAATGTACTCAGCCCTACTATGAAACTAATTTATGGTTTTTATATGAAAGCCGGAGAGGGAGGGGAGGGAGGGGGGAGGATGGGCGTAGGGAGGGTGATTGGTGGGATTACACCTGCAGTGCATCTTACAAGGGTATATGTGAAACTTAGTAAATGTAGAATGTAAATGTCTTAACACAATAACTAAGAAAATGCCAGGAAGGCTATGTTAACCAGTGTGATGAAAATGTGTCAAACGGTCTATAAAACCAGTGTATGGTGCCCCATGATTGCATTAATGTATACAGCTATGATTTAATAAAAAAAAAAAAAATAGCCAGGTGTTGTGGCGGGCACCCGTAGTCCCAGCTACTTGGAAGGCTGAGGCAAGAGAATTTCCTAAGCCCAAGAGCTGGAGGTTGCTGTAAGCTGTGATGTCACTTTTGACTCACAAAGTGACACTCTGTCTCTTAAAAAAAAAAAAAAAGAATGTCTTTTAATCAAAAGATAAGATAAAATATCAGATTGGGGCCAACTTCAGATTGAGAGAAGATATGTATATATGCTAATACGTATCCAGAATACGTAATGAACTCCTACATATCAATAAGAAAATGATGACAAAGGACAGTTTTTAAATAATGGACAAACAAAATGGACATACAAAAAGATGCTGTCCAGGGTAGAGCCTGTGGCTCAAAGGAGTAGGGCACCGGCCCCATATGCCGGAGGTGGTGGGTTCAAATCCAGCCCCGGCCAAAAACTGCAAAAAAAATAAAAGATGCTGTCAATATTATTCATCAGAGAAATATAAGTTATAAGGAAATACATCTATCCTATTCACCTCCCCAACCAATCAGAGTGACTAAAAAAGTACTGACAATAATAAGTGTCACTGTGGATGTGAAACAACTTGAATTCTGAAACATCACTTGAAGGAGTGTAAATTTGGTGCAACTACTTTGTTATACACTTCAGTTACACACACATATACCTGGGTAAAAATTTGTCAAGGTGTAATATGTGAGATGTGTACATTTTACCATATATATGTTACATATCAATAAACAAGAAAAAAGCAGAAAAATGGGAAATGACATGAGATGATAGGATAAATTTGAACACAAAATGTACATCCTGTGGAAAAAAATACGATTAATTTTGCAGGTGTGATAACTGTATTATAGTCAAGTTTTGTTTAAAAGTCTGTATCTTTCAAAGATGCAGCTTGAAAATTTTATGGATAAAATAAAATGATGTATGGAATTTACTTAAAATAAAACAATTTGGTGGCAGGGGGTGAATGGGAGGGCAGATGAAATAAGACCAACTATGTGCCTATAGTCATGGAAACTGAGAGATGGGCAAAAGAGATTTTATTATACTATTATCTCTATTTTTCATTTGATTGAACTTTTTTTATAGTAAAAAGGGGGGGGGAACCCACCCTCCTCCTTTTATTCTAAAAGAGCATAGGTTTTGTGTTCACACAGAGCCTCCCTACTGATTAGCTTTGTGGCTATAGAAAAGCTAACCCAGCCCTGGCCAAAAAAAAAAAAAAAAAAAAAAAAATGAAAAAGAAAAGCTGCCTAACCTCTCTGATCTTCAGTTATCCTCATTTCTGAATGGTAATATTTATAAACCCTGCCATAGAAAATTGGGGAGGATGAAATAAAATTCTGCTCTTAAACACTTAGAGCAGTGCCAAACTAGTATATATAGCAGTAAACTCGATGCTTACTGATTCCCTTTGCTTCTCCTTTTTTACCGAGATATTCCCTAATTTCTTGCTCAGTACAGATGAGATTTGTTTTTGGTCTTTTGTTCCCTATGGGGCAGTGTTTCCTAAAAGACACAGAGATATATTCCCCAACCCTAGGACTTTAAAAGATCTGAGATGGGAGTGAGGAGAAACAAGTAACGCTGGCATATCAGAACTCGGGGGAAGAAATGTCCTGGTTTAGAGTAGGTGCCTCAAATGTGCTTACTGGCTCAGGAGATGGATGGGCGAACTCTGGATCAATTTGTGTTTGGTTTCCCCATATTTGAAGGTGGAGATGTACAGGTGGTGGTGTACACGACACTTCTTCCCTTTTCCCCTACTAGCAACAGCCTCTACCTGACTCAGACTTAAAGCACTTAAGGCTTCTCCTTGGTATCTCTAATTTCACATCATGTTGCTCACTACCATTGGCAGCAGCTACAATTTATGGCACCACGATTAAAACCTCAGCATTGTCTCTGCCACATACTTACTCTATCAGTTACCTAACCTTTCTGAGCCTCGCTTTAACTTGTCTGCAAAATGGGGATGCTGCAAAGGGGAGCCCTAAGGGTTAAATTAAGGCTGTACGCGGTGGCTCACGCCTGTAATCCCAGCAGTTGGGAGGCCCAGGCGGGTGGATTGCCTGAGCTCACAGGTTAGAGACCAGCCTGAGCCAGAGAGAGACCTCGTCTCTGAAAATAGCAGGGCGTTGTGGCACGCGCCTGTAGTCCCAGCTACTTGGGAGGCTGAGGCAAGAGAATTGCTTGAGCCCCGTTGCTGTGAGCTATGACTCCACAGCACACTACCAAGGGCGACAAAGAGAGACTCTTTCTAAAAAAAAAGAGAGATATGTAAATTTCTTAGGGCAGTTCAGGAGCATGGTAAGTAGTAAATAGCACCTTTTGATGTTGTTACGATTGGGCATGTTACCCCTGACGTTCTATGCGCCTCAGTTCCACCAACCTCACCAGGCACCCAATTGTCCCTAGGGCGCCCTAGACATCCTCAGTGCCTGCTCCCTACAACACTAACCCCTGGAGCTTCACCCTCCAAACTGCTCAATTCCTATATCCCATCTCATTACCTCCTTCTAGCCACCAGGTGGCACCAAAGAATGTGAAAAGCTCATGAGCTCTGCGAAAAACTCCCCAGAGGCTTTTGAATTCTGGAAGTGGGGGTATTCTGGAGTGGGGGTGGTCGGGGAGGGTGGATCCTGAACTTTCTTACGGGAGAGAATTTTTTTTGGTTGTTGAAGGCCTCCCCCAAGCCACAGTGCGGGTGCCATCTTAACCCCAAAGTTCAGATTACTGTCATACCCATGCTTTTTGTTCACGTCCTTCCACCTTCCCTCACGCTTCCCAGCACTTGGGCCAGGACGACGTTTTATTTAAAAAAATGAAGTATCCCAGGCGGCGCCTATGGCTCAAAGGAGTAGGGCGCTGGCCCCATATGCCAGAGGCGGTGGGTTCAAACCCAGTCCCGGCCAAAGCTACAAACAAAATAAATAAATAAATAAATAACAAAAGTATCACCCCTTACATATTTTCAAAAGGCTATTATATCTTCTTAATTTCTTTTGCCGAGAGACTGCAGTTTCACCTGCATTTCTAGCCATCTTCCCTTGTTTCCTCAAAGCCACTTACCCACTGGTACTTCCTGGAAGATGTCCCATTGAGAACATGTCTATGAAAGGAAAAGGGGTAGAAAGACAGAGTGGTTAGCTGTGCTTCGCTAGATTTCCAAGGCACCTTGACTCTGTAATTCCTCCAAATTCTATACTTTGAACATATATCTTATACACTAGAACATTACTGGAATAAAATATTATCCACGAAAACAATAGTGAGGTTCAGGGTAGAGGGAGAGAAGGGAGAACAGGACTGTGTGAAAAAGGAATGAATGGAGAGTTCTTAATATGCTTCTGTTTCAATAACTGTAAAATGCGGAGAATAATAGTTGCTCTCATATAAGGTTATTATAAGGAATAAAAGAGCTACTCCTTGTAAAGCACTTAGAACAGCACCTGGCATGCAGCAAGTATTATCTTTAATTTATACAGCTGAGTATAAACAGTTCTTGGTCACACTGATGCCCTCCAGACAGTGTTTTGGGGGGCTAACCCTTTCCTGGTTCTCAATTACTTCAGTCTCCAGGTTCCTACTTATTCTGAATTCATTCCAGCATACCACGAAATCTGCAATATATTCCTCCAAGATCTCCATGTTTATTAACCCCCACTTTCAGCTAAAATAAATGAGAGGCAAGGGGGCTGGTGATGAATGTGTAGAGGGGTGTCTCAAAGAGCCACATCTAGCCTATTTGTGAGATTATCTGCTGGCACAAGGTAGGTGCCGAAGTGAGCAGTTTCTAGCACCAAAAAGATAACTGAGGCCTCCTTGATCACATTTCCCTCCTTCCTTCCTGGGAGCAGCTGTAGCGATTGGACCCTGCAGCAGTTCCCTAGCTGGCCTGAATTATCATTTCCTCATTCCACCACACTGTGTCATCATGTGCTGCTTTCTGTGTCTTTATTATGATTGTTTATTTCTAGGAGGATGAAAAACAACACGTTTGAAGTTGTTTTACAGAAAAGGCTTGAAGCCAGAGAGGGAAGGAGACTTGCTTAAAGTCACAAAGCTAGCGTGTTTGTTTCTTCCTAAAACTCCAGCCTCCTTGAGGGCCGGAACCATGGTTTCTTCTTGATTAACATTTCTCTTTACATGGCGGAAGGCCAATAGACAGCACCCCAGCTCAAGTTTTCCTAAAACACGGGATCCATTTGTTCTTCCAATCCCATATGCCAGCTGAGGGCCAGATTGTGAACATAGTTGTTTATGACAGGCTTCCCTGCAGGCCTGAAGTGGGCTGAGCACCGTTAAACCCACCCTTAACTCCAATCCTGCTATCTAGAAACCCATCTACCTTTTAGCTTCCTAGGTTCTTTAAATCCCTTTCAAAGAGTGAGGTTGTAGGCTACAATCAAAATCCCTGGTCGTTGCGGCCCCTCAGGAGTAGGTGCCTCCTACCTCTTCACTATTTACTGGCCTGTACTCAGGGCATCTGAACTGCACAGTCCTGGGGTGGGGACCACCACTATGGTTGCCATTATCCTTGAGTTCCATGTGAATAGTGTCCTCTGGTGTACAACTTCAGAAATACAGTGTGATTTGTGTCCCTCACATGTGCTCTCCATTGCTATCTCTAAGTCCATCCACAGGCTGCTACTTACTTCACCCGGAATGTCCTATTTCCCTTCTCTATACCTACTTAAACCCTCCAAATACACGGAGGTCCTATTGAACTTTTAACTCCTCCACAAAACTCCTTCTGATCTCTCTATCCCAAGTTGACCTCTTCCTTCTATGAGCACCTGGCATGTAGCAAGTGCTATATTTAATTTATATAATTGTAGTAGTAAACTTATTCTGATCAGTCTTTGATCACACTGAGGCCCTACAGGCAGGATGATTTTAGAAGCTAACCCTTTCTTGGCTCTCAAACACTTCAGTTTCCAGGTTCCCACTTACTGTTCACACTTAAGGTTGTATCCCACAATTTAACTTGCTTAAATGTCCTCTCATTTCTTCCTTTGCTTTAGTTATCTATCCATAACTGTGAGTACTAGAGGGCAGAAGCTATGTGTTAGATTCTTCTTACACTAGATATCAATAATGTAAATAATATTGCAGGAATAGTAAAAGCTATTATTCATTTATCACTCAGGAGGGATCAGGAACATCAAATGAAACATGTTTTTAATAAATATATGTCATTAAATCCACAGAGAAACCTCACAAGGCAGGTATGATCGTCATTCATTTTTCATAAACAAGTGAACCAAGGTTAACAGAGGCAAGTTTTCTAGCCTAAGCCTAGAAATGACCTACTTGGTAGCAGCCTGGCTTTACAGCCTACACTAAACCACGATCCCATTGTTTCTCAAAATCTGCTCTGCACAAACCACCTGCATTAACATCACCTGAGGTACAAGTAACCAATTTTAGTGTCCCATTCCTGCTGAACTGAACCAGAATCTTGGCAGATGAGATCCAGAAATATTTGCCATTTTATTCAAGTATTTGAGATTAGACTAAAGTTTGAGAACCAATCTACTATACTTAACACACATGCTGGCACAGAGTCATACATGTAAATACATACCCGTGCATGCACATAAATGATACTATTTTACATCAGAGTAGTCTTTAGAGATCAATGAGGGAATGTTTCCATAGTGTCTGCTTTTCCATCCAGATCATCACATCAAGAAATCTGCATAATGGATTCCACATTCCTCCCTCCATAGGAAAAATGATTATGAAAACGTCTTGGCCTTGCTGGATCCTGGCAAGGGAGGTCAGGTGGCTGGCTGCCCAGACTCATAGCCCATCATACTCCCCCCATTGTATGTGAGTCTTTCCATTAGTTTATGTCATATGCTAATTTCAAAAGAAAGTGAAGATGCAAAAGAAGCACAAAGCATATCAAAATCCTTGTTTGGCTGGGCTTCAACTGTGTGAATTTGAACAAGTTACTCCATCTCTAATGCTTCGGGGTTTTTTTAAATTTTACAATTGGTATGATAATATTAATAGTACTCATTTCATAAAATTCTCACTGATATTAAGTGAGTCAATACCTTGAAAGATCTTGGATTCTAAGCCCTAAAATAAGAACTTGGCAAGTCGTCCTCCATGTTAGTATGGTAGTAGTAGTAGTACTTGGACTAGTAGTAATAATCACATTTTGAGCTTAGCATCCAGACCCTGTATCCAGCTGGATTACAAATAGGTCTTTAGGTTGAAGCCCTTGGAGAGTTTGCCAATATGTTATGGGAGAATATGCTTTTGGATCTGAACCTAGGATAGAAGAAAATTATCTTCCTCCTTGGACATACCAATTTAACTCATTTTTTTTTTTTATGATATGAAGCATTACTTTAAAAGCATTCAGTGTTCCCATTCTCTACCCTTGGCAGATATTGCCAGGTTTGGGATAAAGTGAGGAAGGTGACATCAGAATAAGATGGCCAGGAGGAAAGGACATACAAATCCCTCAGATTCATGTTTTCTGAGATGCAGAATGTGAAGAATTTTAGAAAGATAATATGGTTTGTATTTTATACATATGGTATTTTATATAACAGCACTGGTAAGTGTTACAGACACATTGGTATTTCTACAGCAAAATGAACATACACATAAATAGGTTAAATCCTATTACTAAATAATAGTTTCATATTGCTTCAGGTCAAATTTGCTGCCTAATAAGTTTTGATGGAAAATTGTGAAAAATTATTTTTTTTAGAGATTATTGAATTTACAGATAATAGATCATGGCCCATGGTCTGGTAGCTCAAGGATGAAAGCAAAGATAAATGGTTGAGACCCACCAATGAGGCCAGGCTGAAGACTCCTTGTTTGTGGATTGTGGCCCCATTCTTTATGTCTCTACAGCTAGAGATTATACCCATCTTCCAGCCTGCTGTCCCAAAAGTACATATCATTTTAACCATAGAGCTGTGGATTACTTAAGGCAAAATTACACCTATTATAGATGCAGAGAACATGACTTTGGTTGGAATAGTAGCACTGCATACACCAGGGTCAAGTGTTGACCATTACCAGCATCAAGAAGTAAAGAACTTGAATAGAGCAGTTCTGATTTGCTTTTTCAAAATTGAATTTATGCACAATATCTTATCTGGAGAAAGGGTACTATAAAATTGCCTAAGAATTTGTGTGGACCATAGGCTTTGGAAAGTGGGTTTCTGAGTTTATTTCTATTTGGAGTTTGTTGGGTTCTTAAATGTGTAGATTCAGATATTTCATCAAATTTGGGGATTTTTGTTTATTACTTCTTCAAATATTATTTCTGTCCCTTTCTCTCTCTCTTATCATGCTGGAGTCTCATTTATGATTATGTTGGTCTGCTTAACAGTGTCCCACAGGTCCAGTAAGAGCTTATTCAGCCATTCTAACAGCAGACACATAATTAATCCCTCTTGACCACCACATAAACTACCTGGGGGAAGATGTGGATGCTGGCTACAATGTAGATAAGCAAAGCCAAAATTGGACTGTGGAAATAATGGAAAGTTGGCCATACAGTCCTTTGAAAATACTACTGGCAATGCTGGTCTTTGAGCATAGACAAACGTATTGAGGCCCACCTCAGTGGTCATCTACATTTTTTCTAACTGCCACACTCTTCATATGCAAAACACACCATCAGTAACTCTGATTTTACACTTACTGATTCTCAAGCAGGGGGTTTCCTACAAATGACATGTACCCTCATGAAAATGATGTTATGATCCTTCTGCATATTCCTACTACCTCACAGGTTCAAATCACTGTAGTCAATGGCACGATACAAACCTAACATATTCCTCAGTAAAGCCTTTCTTTCATCAGCCTTTGCCAAAGTTCAGAATGTCATCAAAAGCCCTCCTGGAGGCTGAGGTATTCTGAGGCAGGATTGTAAACCAGGAAAAGGCCTCTGTTGACAGTTGAACACATTTGGGTTTAAATCTTATCTCTGTCACTTATTAGCTGTATGGTATTGAGAAAATAACTTAAGCTCTCTGAACATGTTTTCTCAACTGTAAAAAGGGAGTCTTAATAATATGAATCACTTTTTAAAGTTGTCATGAGAATTAAATAAGATAAAGTTATGTAAATCTCACATATGTTATATAGGCCAAGCGGTATCATGTAAAGAACATAGGAGACTGGAGTCAGATAAAACAAGATTCAATGCAATGGTACATTTCAAAACTATTAAGAAATGAGTATAATTGTGATTGATGGATTACTTAGTTCAATGTAAGCATTTCACATTGTATATCAAAGCAGTACACTGAACCCCATAAATGCATCTATGTACAAAGTTATGATTTAATAATAAAAAAAATAAAAAACAAGATTCAAAACCTAGCTCTGTATTTACTACGTGTGACCCTTTCAAGTCTGTTGTTTTTTTTTTTTAACAGAGTCTCACTCTGTTGCCCAAACTAGAGTGCCCCAGCTCACAGCAACCTCAAACTCCTGAGTTCAAGCAATCCTTTTGCTTCAGCCTCCTGAGTAGCTGAGACTACAGGCACCTGCCACCATGCTCAGCTAATTTTTATATTTTTAGTAGAGATAGGGTCCTACAGGTCCAAGTCTTGGTCCTGGTCTTGAACTTCTGAACTCAAGGAGTTCTCCCACTTTGGCCTCCCAGAGGGCTAGTATTCCAATGTGAGGCACAGTGCCTGACCCCTTTCAAGGGTGAAGGACTCAACTATAACTCAGACTTTAACCTTATATATGCAAACAATGTGACTTTAACTATATGTACCCTCTTATTAACCCGAATTTTTTTAAACAAAGATGGGGGAAAGGCCAAAAAAAAAAAGAAAAACAGAAAGAAAAAGGCAAATTAGAAAACAAACAATTTGTTTGTTAAGAGCAATTTCTATAAGAGGTAGTTCCCTCTGCCTAAGTATTGGTAGTCACTTGAATCAAGTAGCTGTGTCTGGTTTGGAACAGTAAGGAATCTTTCCTTCTCAAATGTCAACGTAATTTTCTCACTAAAAACATATGTAATCCATTGTTATTAAATGTTTTCTAAACTATGTATTTAAAATAAATGAATATTAAAGATAGCAAGTAGACTTGTATTAGGTTATTAAGTAAAATATGTCTGATTTTCTTAAGTACTAAGATTGACAATTGATATCTCTGACATTTCCCTTTGACACTTCTTGGCTTTTCTACTGCAGGTACATACTCGTTCTTACTTTATTTTAGTTTATTTTGAGACAGAGTCTCACTTTTGTTGCCCTCGGCAGAGTGCTGTGACATCACAGCTCATAGCAACCTCCAACTGTTGGGCTTAAGCTATTCTCTTGCCTCAGCCTCCTGAGTAGCTGGGACTATAGGCGCCTACCAAAACGCCTGGCTACTTTTTTGTTGTTCCAGTTATCACTGCTATTTTAGCTGGCCAGGGCTGGGTTCACTCCCACCACCCTCAGTATATGGGGCCAGCACCCTACCCACTGAGCACAGGCGCCGCCCACATCCTCATTCTTTTAAACACACATTTTGGCTTGTGATTATCTTTCAAAAAAAATTGTTAGAGTGATAATTGTGAAACCATGCATAAATCAAAAATTCACTTTTTTTTTTTTTTTTTTTGAGATAGAGCCTCAAGCTGTCGACCTGGGTAGCGTGCCATGGCATCATAGCTCACAGCAACCTCCAACTCCTGAGCTTAAGCAATTCTCTTGCCTCAGCCTCCCAAGTAGCTGGGACTACAGGCACCCACCACAAAGCCAGGCTATTTTTTTTTTCTTTCTGGTTGTAGTTATTATTGTTGTTTGGCAGGCCCGGGCTGGATTCGAACTGACCAGCTCTGGTATATGTGGCTGGTGCCTTAGCCACTTGAGCTACAGGCTCCGAGCTGAAAAATTCACATTATTTTTGAACATAAGTTCCATCATGGGATCAATGCACCACATGCAGCTCAAAATATCAATAATGTGTTTGGAAAGGATGTAGCTAATGAATGCACTATACATTGATGGTTTGAGAGCCATGTGGGTGATCTGAGACCATGGTAGATAATTTTTAAAAAGAAGCCATGTGGGTCATCTGAGACCAAGGTGGATAACGATGAGCTAAAAGCTGTAGTGGAAGTGAGTCCATCCCAACCTACAGGTAAAATAGCAGCAAGATGTGATGTTACCATGTAGTAACACTGCAGCATTTGAAACAAATAGGCAAGAAACTGGATAGATGGGTTCCTCATGAATTAAATGAGGGTCAGAATATGAATAATCCCAAAGCTTGCCTTTCTATGTTGTCATGACACAAAGGCCATTTCTGTGCCACATTGTTATGTCTGATGAAAAATAAATTCTTTTTCACAATTGTAAGTGTTCAGCACATTGGTTGGGTAAAGATAAAGCACTGAAGAAGTCTAAACCCAAATATTCATCAAGAAAAGCTAATGATGTCTGTTTGGTGATCCAGAGTTGGTATTATCTACTATGGCTTCATGAAACCTGTTCAATCCATTACAATGGATGTGTATTGCAACCAAATGGACAACATGATGAGGATTGTTATGATTAACCAGCTTGTCAGTAGAGACAGGCTAATTCTCTTACAAGATAACACTGTCGCACAATCCACACTGCTTAAGATACAAAAGTTAGACTTGAAAATTCTCTATAATTCATGGTATCCACCAGACCCATTTACTACCACTTAACTTCTTCCAGGCTTTGGACCACTTCTCATAAGGAAAAATATTCAATTCTCAACAAGTTATGGAAAATTCCTTTTGCAATTTCATTGCCATTCACTCTCCAGGCTTCTTTACTGCTGGCATAAACAAGCTACTGTTAAGATGGCAAAACTGTGTTGATAATATAGGTGCCTACTTTAATTATATTCGTTCTTCTTTGAGATATAATAAATTTAAACTTTTGATTCAGAAAAAACATTTTAATTAGCTTAACTGGTTTCCTCATCTGTAAAATTGGGATTAATAACACCACATAGGACTGTCATGAAGTCTCAGTGAAAACAAATATGCATTTCATAGACATTTATTTAGCATATAGTGAGTGTGATAAGATGGAGATCAATGTAGCATGGGGGAAGGTGGGAAACAGTTTAGAAATAGTGCTCAGGAAAGTCTACTGCTGGCACAAAGAACATGGTGGAAGAGGTAAATAAATGGGAGTTTCTACCCTTTAAAAAATTTTCCAACTTGCACTAATCCCACTCAGAGAACTTATAAAAATTTCTCTTCTTCAGGAAGCATGTATCTATTTCCCTGACATCAGCTCCTTATGCATCAGTTCTTTCATTTCTATTCAGTCTTATGTGTCTGCCCTGCCTCTCTTAAGCATGAAAGTCACCATGGATGTTACTAGTTCTGATTCAGTAGTTAGCCTCTCTTCATGACTCCTTCCCTATATCATGCCTATATTTCACTTGTAGGAATCTACTTTTAAAAATATTTTTATGACAACTTTATTGAGATAATTAATAACTACTATCTCTTACCACGGGTTGAGAAGCAGGTTTCTTAAGCCTGGTTATAGACCAAGCTGCCAAAACTGAATGCAGGTCTGTGTTTAACTCTAACCACCAACCAAACATCTAACTGAAGAGGTAGCCTGAGCTCCTAAGTTTGGACTTGAAGACCAAGCTCTTAACCCTAGCCACGGAGGAAGACTTTAATTCTATCCATAAATTGAGACTTTTTCTGGCTGCACTCCAAGTTTTTAACCCTGATTAAATTGATCCTAGGCCTTGTCACATACTGCATATGTCTTGGTGCCTAGTAAGTACCTATGATTGGTGCCTGCCTAAATCTCTAACCCTGATTTCCTATTGAACTTTAAGTATGGCCACTGAATAAGTTCTTAATTCGTGATACAGAGCTCCAACCTAACATCAGACTAGCCCCTGAAGAATCTCTCCCCAGGCTGAATCTCTAAACTAAGCTACAGACTGTGACCTAACTCTGGGATATACTTAACATCCTACACTGACCACAAAATGAATGCTCAACATAGATACTAATTGAGCTCTAACCCTGACCACAGACTGAAGCTCTAACTCTGTCACAACCTGAGATCTGATCTTAGAAATCAACCCAGCTACAATTTCCACAGACTTAGCACTAACCAGAAAATGACCCTAACTTCGGCAACAAAACAAATACTAAACTTGACCTCATAGAGACATGAAAACATGTATAGAGGCCAGGCTCTTATCTTGGCCCAAGACTGTGTCTTAATCATGGCCAAGAAGTGAAACCAAATCTTTCACAAAATTTAAGGATATTCTGACCACAGCATATACCTTAATGCTGCTCATAGACAGAACCATGAACATGGCTACAGACTGAGACTGAAGCATGTTCAATGTCTAAGTTCTAAACCCAGCCAGAGAATTGGTTCTTAACTCTGACTGTAATAACCTCAAATCAAACAATCCTACAAAAGATATGAAAAAATTAAAATCAAAAAATTAAAACATGCTACCAGAGCAAATCACTTTTAACAAAGGAAGACAGTAAGTATGTAAGAAAGAGAGGACTGCATGACAACCAGAAATTAAATAATAACATGACAGTAGTAAGTCCTTACCAATTGATAATAATATTGAATATAAATGGACTAAACTCTCAAATCAAAAGACAGAGTGGCTAAATGGATAACAAAACAAGCCAATCATATGTTGTCTGCAAGAAACATATTTCACCCATAAAGACACACATAGACTGAAAATAAAGGGATTGAAAAAGATATTCCACGCAAATAGAAACCAAAAAGAGCAGAAGTAGCTATATTTCTATCAGATAAAATAGATTTCAAAACAAAAACTGTACAAAGAGACAAAGAAGGTCATTATATAATGATAAAGGAGTCAAGAGTATGTAACAATTCTAATTATATATGCACCAAACACATATCCTATGGGATACAGAAAAAGCAGTAATAAGAGGAAAGATTATAGTAACAATATTAAAAGAGACAAAGAAGTTCTTTATATAATGATAAAGGATTTGATTCAGCAAGAGGATATAATAGTTCTAAACATATACGCACCCAACACTGGAATACCCAGATATATAAGGCAAATATTATAAGAGTTAAGAGAGAAATAGACACCAATACTATAACTGTTGTTGACCTCAGCACTACACTTAAGCATTGGACAGATCATCCTGACATAAAATCAACAAAAAGGCATTGGACTTAGCTTACACTATAAACCAAATGGACCTAATAGGTATTTACAGGTTTCATATAATAGCTGCAGAATACATATTCTTTTTGTCAGATAATGGATAATTCTCAAGGATAGGCCATATGTTAGGCCATAAAATAAGTCCCAGAAAATTAAAAAAAAAAAAATTGGAGTCATACTGATAGGTTTGGAAATGCTCAGTTGACAGGTTTAGAAATGCTCAGGAGCTGCTGCTCATAGGACAAGAAAAGAATTTCTCTAGGTCAAGATTAGAATATAAAAGTATAATTTTATTTTATGTTAGACAAAGGAAAGAGGGTGGTGAGATAAGAGATGAGAAACAGAGAAGAGAGCAGAGTACAGGGAGTGAGAGGGGGGGAGGATTGGGGAAGAGAGAGAAAAGGAACAGGAATGAGAGAAAAGGAGCTAGAGAATTGCTGGCATCCCAAATAAAGAAAGGAAGAATATCAGCCCTGAGATCCAGTGGGTAGCTGAATTTAAGGTGGGGGAGGTAATTAGAGTCAAATTCACAAGGTTTTGTGAATATGAATGCTGTGTCCCTTTTTCCTTAGGCAAGGTGGCAGACAGATATTTTTCCAGGTGTTTCCAATCCTTAGGCCTGACTGTTGATCTATCAGGGACACTTAGGAATCACTGAGGCTTAAGGGAACATATTCTAAAAGACAAAGGAGTTGTAATTTACATTTCCTTTTGGTCTGTTGGGTTCCTCAATGTACAGATAGCCACAAAAGTCAGGGATGGGGTGCTGGCAAGAGAAAGAAAGTAGGCAGAGAGATTTTATGACTTATTGAAATACTATGAATTAATAATGTTTCTATTATTTCACTATAAGGATTGACAATCCTTACATATACCAAGTATTTTATCTGAACGTTGTGGAATAAAACTAGAAATCAATAACAAAAGGAACACTGGAAAATACAAAAACACATAGAAATTAAAACTATCTGCACCTGAATGACCATAGGTCAATGAAGACGTTAAGAAGAAAATTTTTTAAAAAAAGTTTTTTTCTCAAAACAAATGAACATGAAAGCAAAACATAAAAATCAATAGGAATGGCAAAAGTAGTAATAAGAGAAATGCTTATAGCAGTAAGTGATATATCAACAAAGTAGAAAAGCATCAAATAAATAACCTAATGATTCATCACAAAGGACTAGAGAAACAAAAGGAAACCAAAGCCAAAATAAGTAGAAGAAAAGAAACAATAAATATCAGAGTAAAAATAAATGAAACTGATACAAAGAGAGACTCTACCTAACAAATGCAGACATTGTAACCTATTTCTTTATACCCCCAAATTAAACAGAATTTTAAAAAAAGAAAAAAATGGAACTGAAACAAACCAAAAAGAATACAAAAGATCAAGGAAAAAAAGTTGATTATTTGAAAAGATAATGAAATTGGACATACTTTTAGGCAGACTAAGAAAAAAAAAGAAAAAACAAAATAAATAGAATCAGAGATGAAAAAGGAGAGATTCCAACTGATACTGCAAACATCCAAAGTATCATTAGAAACTAATATGAACAACTATACATATATGCCAAACAATTGGAAAACCTAGAAGAAACGGATAAATTCCTATCAAGATGCATAAACCTACCTGGAATGAACCAGGAAGAAATCCAAAACTTGAATAAACCAAAAAAAAAAAAGGAATGAGATTGAAGCAGTAATAAACTGTCTCATATCAAAAAAAAGCCTATGGCCCAATGGCTTCACTATCAAACACTCAAAAAAGAACTAATACCAATGCTACTTAAACTATTCCAAATATTGAGAAAGAGGGAATACTCCCAAACCCAACTTTTACAAGGCCTATATCATCCTGATACCAAAACCAGAAACAAAAAAGAAGAAAATGATAGGGCAATATTTCTGATGACATAGATGCATAAATCAAAACAATAGCAAACTAAATTCAATAACACACTTAAAAGATTATTCATTGTAATGAAGTAGGATTCATGCCAGGAATGCAAGGATGGTCCAATATATGCAAATTTTCAATGTAATACATCATATCAACAGAATAATCATTTCAACTAAGGCTGAAGAAGCATTTGGTAAAATTCAACATCACTTTTTGTTAAAAACTCTCAAAAAACTGGCATACAAGGAACTTACCTCGACATAATATAAAACATGCATGACAGACCCACAGCTAGTATCACACTGAATGAGGAAAAATGGAAAGCCTTTCTTCTTAGATTTGGAATAAGACAAGAATGCTCACTTTTACCACTATTACTCTGCATAATACTGGGAGTTCCAGCTCTAGCAATCAGACAGGAGAAAGAAATAAATGGCATCTAAATTGGCAAAGAAGAAGTCAAATTATCCTTGTTTGATATTGATACAATCTTATATCAAGAGAAACCTAAAGAGTCCACAAAACAAATAAAAAAACAAAATCCTATTATAACTGCTAAACAAATTCAGTAAAATGGCAGGATACAAAATCAATACCCCCAAATCAGTAGCATTTCTATATGCCAAATATTCTGAAAAAGAATGCAAGAAAATAATTCCATTTATAATAACTACAAATAAAATAAATTACCTACGAATTAACTTAACCAAAAAAGCAAAAGATTCCTACAATGAAAACTATAAAGCTTCGATGAAAGAAATTGAAGAGGACAAAAAAAATGTAAAAGTATTGCATGCCCTGGATTAGAATAATCAATATTATTAAAATGACCATACTACCCAAAGTAATATATAGATTCAAAGCAATATCTATCAAAATACTAATGACAGTCTTCACAGAAATAGTGAAAATAATGATAACATTTTTATGGAACCACAAAAGGCCCAGAATAGCCAAATCCATCCCAAGCAAAAAGAACAAAACTGGAAGAATCACATTACTTGACTTCAAATTATACTTCAAAGCTATAGTAACCCAAACAGCACGGTATTAGCTAAACAGACACGTCAACAAATGGAACAGAATGGAGAGCCCAGAAAGTAAATCCACACATCTATAGTAAAATTATCTTCAACAAAGATGCCAAGAACACATCAAGAAAAAAAGAGACAAGAGTATCTTCAATAAATGGTGCTGGGCCAAGTGGATATCCATGTACAGAAGAATGAAACTATACCCTTATCTCTCACCATATACAAAAAACAAATTGAAATAGATTAAAGACTTAAATCTAACTCTGAATTACTAAGAGATAACTTTGGAACAACGCTTCAGGACATTGATCTGGGCAATAATTTCTTGAGTAAAATCCCCAAAACACAGACAACCAAAGCATAATTGGACAAATGGGATCACACCAAACTAAAAAGCAAAGGAAAAGCAAACTAAAATACAGTAAAGGAAACAATCAACAAAAGGAACAGACACAGAGTGGGAGAAAATATTTTTGAACTACTCATCTGACAAGAAACTAAAGGAGTTCCAACAACTTAATAGGAAAAAAAAATCAAATTATCTGATTAAACAATAGAAAAAGTATCTAAATGGACATTTCTCAAAAGATGATATACAAATGGCCAATGGGTATATGAAAAAATGCAAATCAAAACTACAAGAATATATCTTACTTCAGTTAAAATGGCTGTTATCAAAAAGACAAGCAATAAAAAAATTTTGGAGAGCATATGGAGAAAGGGGAACCCTCATACATTGTTAGTGGAACTGTGGAAAACGGTGTAGAGGTTTGTCAAAAAAAACTGAAAATAAAAGTACCATATGATCCAGCAATCCCTCTCCTGGATATATCCAAAGGAAGAGAAATCAGTATCTTGTTGCATTACTATTCCTAATGGCCAAAATTTGGAATTAACCTATGTGTCCATCAATGGGTAAGTGGATAAAGAAATTGTAGTAAATATACACAATGGAATATTATATAGCCACAAAAGAATGAGTACTGCCATTTGCAACAATGTGGATGGAACTGGAGAAAGTGAGACCAAGCAAACACAGAAAGACAAATCTCCCATCTTCTCACTCATATGTGGGAGATAAATATTAAAAGCAATGATCTCCCAGAGACAGAGCATAGAATACTGGTTAGCAGATGCTAGAAAGTGTAGTGAGAGGGGAGGAAGTATAAAGTTGGGATGGTTAATTGGTACAAAAATATAGCTAGGGCTTGGTGCCCTAGAATAATGGTTACGGGTCAGCAACATACACCTAGGCTGACAGGTTCGAACCCAGCCCAGGCCAGCTAAACAACAATGACAACTGCAACAAAAAATAGCTGGGCATTGTGGCAGGCGCTTGTAGTCCCAGCTACTTGGGAGGCTGAGGAAAGAGAATCTCTTAAGCCCCAGAATTTGAGGTTGCTATGTGCTGTGACGCCACTGCACTCTACCCAGGGTGACATAATGAGATTCTATCTCAAAAACAAACAAACAAACAAACAATAACAGCAACAAATATATATATGTGGATAGATAGATAGATAGAATGAACAATATTTTCTAGCACGACAATGTGACTGTAATGAATAATAAAGGTATACTTTAAAATAATTAAAAAACTAGAACTGGAGTTTTCCTAACACAAGAAATGATAAGTGCCTGAGTTGATGGACGCACCAATTGCCCTCATTTGATTAATCCACATTGTATGCCTGTATCAAAACATCATATGTCGGGTGTGGTGGCTCACGCTTGTAATCCCAGCACTGTGGGAGGCTGAGGAGGTAAAATTGCTTGAGCTCAGGAGTTCAAGACTTGTCTGAGCAAGAGTGAGACCCTGACTCATAAAAAAATGAAAAACCTAGCCGGGTGCCGGGGCAAGCGCCTGCAATCCTAGCTGCCGGAGCCTGAGGTTGCAGTGAGTTATGATTTCATTGAACTCTGCTCAGGGCATAAGGTGGGACTCTGTCTCAACAACAACAAAAAGCAAAGAAATAAAAATAAAAAATAAGCAATAAAATAAAAAATCATATATACCCTACAAAATATATACAACTACTATGTACCCACAATAATTTTATTTTCAAATTTTCAAAATGAAAATCACCCCTGAGCATGAAACGATTCACAGAACCTAGGATAGACAAAGCCCCATCAATGGCCACTGATTTAACCCTTAAACCCTACAGAAGGGGTCCTCAAACTATGGCTGGCGGGCCACATGAGGAGGTGTGATTGTATTTGTTTCCGTTTTGTTTTTTTACTTCAAAATAAGATATGTGCAGTGTGCATAGGAATTTGTTCATGGTTTGCTTTTTTTTTTTTTTTAACTATAGTCTGGCCCTCCAACTGTCTGAGGGACAGTGAATTGGCCCCCTGTTTAAAACGTTTGAGGACCCCTGCACAGCCTCTAACTGGTTACAGACCGCATTTCTGAGCTCTAGCCACAGGTTGAATTCGTAACTTTCATCACAAAATGAATTTATAATGCTAACCACCAACCTGAGCTTTCAACCTAAAAATAAATCTGATACTCTCAAGCGGCTGATGACTGAGTATAAGACTGTGCATACCAGAACTACAACATCCAAAATTCCCTCCTCCATCTGAACTCTAGGGACAATCAGAAGGGGAGGAAGAATTATGAGCGTATGTATAGAAAGCGTTTCGACTCCATCTCCCACAATCCTCTGTTTTCGATGAAGTCGCTCTGCCAATGCTGATATTGGCTCCCCCCAGGAAGAACAACCTCCAGCGATCTCAAACTACATTTCCCGTGAAAGCAAAGGCTTGGGCCTCCAGCAGCCCTAGTGACCAGTAACCAATAAGAGAGGCTGCCGCGGCCACCGCGTGAGCGAGAGTCCTGCTGCGAGCCAGAGTGTCCGGTCTAGGCCCCGCGAGAGGCGGGGAGTTCAGAAGACAGTTGCACTGTGTTGTGGGGCCCTGCGAAGGCACTATACGCCCAGAACCTGCCGCGTCGCCCGATTTTCCGCAGCTGTATAAGGAGTAGTGCTGCGGTAGCCAGGGAGCTGGAGGTCAGAGAGGCAGAAAGCCCGAGTGGCCATGGCTGGGGTCTGTGGGACTGAGGGCCTAGGGAGGAGGGTGCTTCCGGGGTTGCTGTCCTCAGCGCCTAACTCCGCCCAGCTCCGCCTCTGCCAGGGATGGGGTATCGGGACTGGGAGTCAGGGGTGGGCTTCTGAGCTCCTGGCACCAGTTTCCCGGACCCTTGGGAGCGCTCTCTCCTTACACTTTTTCTCTTCAGTCCGCTTTCTCTGTTTTTTTTTTTTTTTTTTTTCTCCACAATGCTGCCTCCCACCTCTCCCTCCCACCCCCCTCTTTGAGCCTATTCAGAATTCTGAAGTTAGGGTTCAGGTCCAAGGTTTTGCCTAGGTGGTGTCTGGACTCTTCTTACTGCTTGCGGGAGTTGGGTGATCTCTTTCCTTTTTCCCTCTCAACTTGCATTTCAGATTTTGGCACACACCCCTTCCTATGCACACACATCTCATGTCCTTTCGGGTCATGGGCATATGCTGTGCCCGGGGAATAACTGTCAGAATTTTCTCTTTCTGCCTCCTTGATGGTGGAATACAGATCGCCATCTCTTTACTGGCCCCTCAGCTCCCGCCCTTTCTACAACCAGGTTGCTTGGAAAGGGTTCCCCCTCAATTTCTAGATGGGGTGGGAAGAAGAGGGAAGGAATCTTGCTTTTGTGAATGTGTGTTTACGGCTCAGTGCAGGATTCTGGCAAGAGTAAAAGGCAAGTTACACCTATTATAAAACATGAGCACGCTAGGGTTTTCCAGCAAAGACTGATAGCACTAATGTTGACAAACATTTAGAGTGCACACCAACTACAGAATAAAATAGACCGTGTGAAACAGACTGTATTATTGTATTTTTACAAACGCATGAAAAAAGTGCTGAGGGGGTTAGTGGCATACTTACAGGGTTGGAGATGGATCTGTGGAAGGTTAAGTGTGAGAAGTCTTGAACCCCTCATCTGTCCTTCAGGCCAATTCTAGTGGGCTTTGTGAAGGAGGTGAATTTTAACTCTAACAGAGTAAAGAGAGAAAATGCATCCTGGTACTGATGGTGGGGTTTGAGAAAGGTAGAAAGAGGATGGAGTACTGTGTAAGGGGAGCTTGCCTGATTGGAGTAAAAGTTGTCAGAGATATAACAACTTGGGAAATAACAATTGAAAAGCTTGGGGTCATAATAACATGACACTTTGAAGCATCCACATAGTTTGTATATTATTCTGTATCAAATAAAAACAATGGCAAAAAATTAAGATCGGATGATTTTTCTTTTCATCCTCTAGGGGAACCTGATTTGAGATCAATTCTTGGAGAACACAAGGAAGTATGGTGGTATGTTCCAGGTGTGAGTTTAATTTAAGTCTAAGAAGAAGCCTGTCTTACAGTCGGTTTGTTTCTGGCTATTCTTAGCTACAATGTGTAGCTGTCAATTTTAAAGCCTAGTAACATAAATTAATTTCCTTAAGAAATGCATTTACTGTCCTTCTGCATCATATTATCTGAATTATAGTCATCTCATGGAGTGACAATAATGACTGCTATTTATCAGCCCCAGAAATGTCCCAGTCATCATCATGAATACTTTGTTGTATTACTGTAAGAGTATTATGAAGTGGGTACTGTTATCTCCATTTTATTTCTGGAAGAATAAAAACTAAAAAACAGAGAAATTAAACAACCTACCTAAATTCATATTGATTGTAAGGAGCTGAGTTGGTGTTCATGGACACAGATTGCTGACTTCAAAGCTCACAAGTCTGTCCACCATAGTTTGCTGGTCTCAATGTCTATTTTTTGTTCTTTGACTTTCCATTTGTGGTAAGGAGAGATTATTATGAGGTATAGTTGATCATCCTGGCAAAACTCCAAATGATTCACTTCGAATTTCTATGTCCAAATGTGTCTTCTGTAAAGTAGCTGCCAAACTCAAATTAGCTTACCTGTCATTGCAACCATCGCTCATTGTATCTGCCAAAACTATCATCAGTATGGATATTTCTGAAACAGATGATTCTCTATAAAACATGTCATACCTGTAAGCTGTTTAGACCTGGACAATACTTTGGATTTTATTTTATTTTAGCTTTATTTTAAGTCACTTGAGACAATAGATCTCTTTTATGACCTAAACCCACATGAAATTTTGGAGAGGGAATGAAGTATGAAGCTCTCCCTGGGTCTAGCTGGGGAGCTAGATGCTGGCAATTCTGAGATACTTGAGTGTGTAGTATAACAGAGACAGGTACAAAGTTCTATGGACGGATAGAGGAGAGAGTGACTACCTGTAAGGGAGAGTTAAGGAGACACTTCAATGAGGAAGTTACATGACAGATAGAACTTGAAGGATAATGACTTTTCCAGGTAGGAATAGTCAAGGGAAGGCATTCCAGACGGAGGGGTCAGTCTCTTAAAGACATGCAGCTGTACAAGAACAGGGGATGTTTATTCAATGTGGAGGAATTCAGCATGGCTGGGGTGCACATTATTTGGGAAAAGGAAGGTATAATGGTAGGAGAAGAATCTGGAAAGACAGGTTGAGGCTGATCTGTGAAGAACCTTGACTACAATTCTTAGAAGTTGAGATGTGTTTCTATAAGCCAGTGGTTCTCAAAATGTAGGGCATCTGCCATTGGTGGTTATTTGTGTTCCCACAGATAGTTTCACTAGTTATTCATATGTGTCTTATAAAAGATAAAACTGAATTAGGTTATCAAATCTAAAGTTACTTAGGATTTTACTTAGTAGACATAGAAAACAAACAGGTTTTAAGTAGATTTAAAGATGATTGTTAAGTAAGTAATAGTATACACGGTCAGGTGTGGTAACTCATGCCTGTAATCCTAGCACTCTGAGAGGCCAAGGCGGTTGGATTGCTTGAGTTCATGAGTTCGAGACAAGCCTGAGCAAAAAAGTGATAACCCATCTCACTAAAAATAGAAAAACTGAGGCAAGAGGATCGCTTGAGCCCAAGAATTAGAGGTTGCTGTGAGCTATGACACTACAGCACTCTACCCAGGAGAACAGCTTGAGACTCTGTCTCAAAAAAAAAAAAATAGTGAATGTGGTAAAAACCACTAAGTAATACTTAAATGACTGAAATTTGAGAAATACTGCTTGTAGGCAATGAAAAACCCAAAACATGTTTTAGAAGAGTAGTATCATCAGATTTTTGTTTTTGGACAATGACAGTGGGAAAGATGGAGCAGAAGTAGATATAACCAGTTAGGAGGCTAGTTCTCTGTTCTTCAGGGAGATGATAAAGACCTGAGAGTGGTGACATGAGAGGAGGAAACAAATTTGACACACATTTAGGAGGCAGAAATAGCAGGACTTGGTTGTTGTGAATATTACTATATCAGTGTCACCAGAATTGTTTTGAAAGTCTATACACTACTTACCTATTATTATTTATATTCTATCATGTGCATAATATTGGTAAAACATGCTATGTTTATATGTACATTAAGGTAACAATGGAGGCTGTTGTTATTGTTTAAGAGCAGGTTTGTATTACACAAAAGCCTCCTTCCTGCCTTACCGAGTGTCCTTAATAGCAGTGGCACAAATATTCAAGGTGTTAGTAAGGAATGTGAGCATGATCTTTGACCCTTAGACATTTGAGGAACTCCTTGGTCTTCAAGACTCAGCTCAAATATCAATAGCACTGTGAAGCCTTTCAACAATTCTCTCCCAACCCCACACTCACATACATAAATGCACAAAGCAATGTTAGGTCTCTGGTTTCCATAGAAGCCTGGACTTACCTCTCTCCTAGCCTGTAGCACACTGTAGTATGTTGGTCTATGGATGTTTCTGTCTCTCCAGCTAGACTGTGAGCTCCTTGTGGACAGGGACCAGATTTCATTCATCTCTATACTCAGCATCTAGAACACTTGGCACCTAGTAGATACCCAATAACTGGTGATTGGATGAACAGAATGGGTTGACAGATTTGCATAAATGTCACTCTGGACCCTGGTAGCACGGAGTGCCAAATGCTATGAAAAGATTAGCTGTTTTCTACATTTGCTACTTTTACTGAATGAAGCAGTAAATTAAAGTGCCCCTAATTTCACCAGAGATTATTTTTCCATTTTTCCTACTCTCCTCTGGTTATTTTACCTTATCCTTTCTCATCATTTACCCAGACACTTGTTTAGGCCTGTCCACTGCTTTACTCCTCTTGGCAAAGTTTATATTGTTCCTGCCTTGATACTTTGCCAGGCAACAACCTTTCTCTCTACCTACCAAATCTAGTTGACACCAACCTTGACATCACTCTCAAATGCATTTCCTCCTGCTCAGAGATACTTCACAAAGGACTGTAATTTGATATAACCCTTCTGGAGAGCAATTTGTCAATATGTATCAAAATCTTAAAAGTAAGCATAGCTTTCAACTTACTACTTTAAGTCCTAGAGCTCTATGCTGAATAAACAATCATGATGTTTCCAAAAATTTAACTCCTGGGATGTCTGTCTCAGAGTTGTTTATAATGATACCAAAAAAAGGAGAAAAAATACCTTAAATGTCCAGTACTAAGGGGTTTGAATGAAATTAATTGTGGTATGTCTATAAAATAGATTATTAAGTAGAGATGTAAGTAGATGTTACCAAAGAATATTTTATGATGTGGGAAATCATTTATGACATTAAGAGAAAATGTATTTAATTTTCTCTTACACTACAGAGTGGCAGATTCTAATTTAAATATGTGCAAATACATACACATCTGTGCAGGTATTTATAGGAATAATCTTATAATGTTAAACATAGAAATATTGATAGGGATTTACTGTAAATGGTAAAATTACACTTCTATTTTTAGCCCTTTGCATATTTTTATTTTCTAATCTTCTACAATGACACATCTGTCAATTTTTAAAAACCTATTTTAAAATATCTTCCCCATGTCCACCCCATTATCAATACCTTAGTTGGGGCACATTCCCACTCCTCAACATACTGCATTACTTATAGCCTGGATTACTGTTGCCTTCGCCTTTCCTCCCTTCCAATCCACTATTCACCAATGCTGATAGAATGATTTTTATAAATTGCAAATCCGAAGCTATCAGGTCTCTATGTGAAATAGTTCAAAGGCTGTCTATTGTCCTCAGAGCGATATCCAGATTTCTTAGACTGGCTGATTAAATATTTGGAAATCAGCTCTCTGCTTTCCTTTCCAGCATCAGTTTTTCCTCCTACGATTTGTTTTTTCTTGAGGTCTTATGCCAGTGCTAGGCACATGATAGGTGTCTAGTTAATGTTAGCCAAATGTTGATGTGGATTGTATGGGCTAACTATTGTGTACCAAGCAAGTTACTAGTATTTTATTTAATCCTTAGACCAAAAATATTAAATACATACAATAATTATTCCCATTTGACAGATGAGGAAAGCTAATTTAAATAAATAAAAATGAGAAGAAAAGTTTTTGTAATAAAGAACATGTGTTTAAAGAAAAAATTAATACTCCCTACCATAACACAACTCTCTTTATTTTTCTGCAATCTCTGCTGGTCTTTGTCAGTAAGAATGCGGACATTTTTATATTTCCTTGGGCAAGTTATATGTGACCACAGCTTAACAAGAACACCCCAGACTGACATGATATTGCCATGTTATGGTTCACACTGTGCTAATGTACAGAAATCTTTCATTTGTGTACATAACACTTCATGTAGTAGAGACAGAATAGTTTCAATCTCTGTTTTTCTATTTGAAATTCTGTCTTTTGGGATGGGAATGTCAGTAGAGAGCTACAGGAAAACTGTGACAGAATTGAATATACAAGAAACAATGTGTCTCATGGGAGCCAATGCCATTGGTTAATTTATTTTTTTAAATGTCATGTAGATGTATTTTCCAGCAATCTGTCCCTAGGGAAGACC
This sequence comes from Nycticebus coucang, assembly GCF_027406575.1. Taxonomy (NCBI): domain Eukaryota; kingdom Metazoa; phylum Chordata; class Mammalia; order Primates; family Lorisidae; genus Nycticebus; species Nycticebus coucang. Next base: position 158,213,922 of record NC_069804.1, on the reverse strand, counting down.
TTGGTTGAATTCAACAGTTAATCCTATTTACAGAATGCAGCCCATGTGTGCACTATATTCTTGTATTGTTAAGTGATTTTAGACATACGTAGTGGATTACCATAACAACGTACATTCAAGTATATGTGGGATATCTGATTTTCTGTACAATAATGTATCAGTAGTCATACTGTTATTCAGGATCCTGAGTGTGGTCTTCCTTTCATTTTCCTTACAAAAAATACCCATTGTGCAAAAATGGATGAACTTTAAAGAACAGAAATCCTAAACATGAGTTGTCTGAATAAAATGACATTACTTTATAAGGAATTGCCATTTTTAAATACTCCAGGGGAAAGAATCTATAGTTTTTCCACTTCTTAATCAAATAAGTTGGACGTAGAAATTACAAATAGGGTTTCCATTCATTCTATGAATTACTGTAGGCTTACTATGTGAAAGTACTCTATTAGACCCTCTACTAGATATTCACAAATACTCCTTTAATGCCTTCCAGATACAGAGAGAGAGAGAGAGCACACACACGCACGGGAGGGAACACATATAAGAGAGAGAACATTCAGTAGCAAATGAAAGAAAGAGAAGATTTTAACAAGCAGGGCCATTATATAAATGAAAATTGATCCAGCTGAAAATTAGGATGTGTGCCATCCTAATTTTCTTTCTTTCCCTCTGTGGAATATCTAAACAAAAATGAGTTACCAGATAGCTAATAAGCAAATGATCTACTTCTCTGTTTACAAACAGTTTGAGAGAAAGAACAGTGACTTTCTGTGCATACAGCCCTGCACGAGCCTGCTGGTGATGTTGGGAGAGTTATGATTGTGTCAGCATTTCCCAGGGTTTTTGTCTCTGCTGCAGATATTTGGCAGACAGCTTACACAAATTTTATGTCTCTTAAATCTTCCTCAAGCTAGGTTTGGCTCTTAGATTTATATGTACAAAAAAATTAAAGTGTTTCCCAATTTGACATTTTTGAAGTTCAAAACAGACTCAGTTTCTTTTTAAGAAAATCACTGTGTACCTCAGTTTAGTCTAAGAAAGAGCTAACTGCTTTTTACTATTTGTTTAAAACAGCCCAATATTTACTTTTCAGAAGTGGCTACTGATCATATGTCTAAAGATGTCAATTCCAGTCATCAGTGTTGCTTTCTTGTTTCTTGCCTCCAAAATGTAAAGTTTTGCTGAAGTGTTTAATTTTCCTTTTATTTTAATCATCACTGATACAAAGAATAAAACATTGGAGAATGGGAGGCATGGTGAAATAAAAATATTTATTAGCTCTTCTTTGCTTCCCTTTTTGGTGATCTGTTTTTTGGTAGTCTCTTACCCCCTGAAATATGGCATAATAATGATAGGTCAGAGGAATTTGAGAACTTTTAGTGACCACTCATTAATAAGACTGGTCCAAATCCATCTGTAGGCAGAGCACAAATTGTATGGAGACTGTTACAAAACAATATTTCTTCAGTGGTGAGCTGTGAAAGATAAGGATGGGGAAATCCTCAATAAGGGCCCTTCTTAGCTGCTCCAGCTGCTCTTCTTTTTTAGCCAGCAACTAACAGCGAGAGTTTCCTGGGATATAAACTGTTTCACAATAAGCCCCAGAGGGTGTCCTTCTATCCTTTCTTCTTCAGTTAAGTCCTCAAACACACTTCAGTAGGATTACTTTGGTCACGTACATTCTAATTTTCACCTTTCAAAAGATGCTGAGTTTGAATTCAAGGAGCCCTAAATGCTCAAACGAATTTATTCAATAGACATTTGAGCACATATACAGGACCAGACCCTATGTTAAGAGTTGGGAATTTAGTAATGAATTAGATGTAATCCCTGCCTGCCCTCGAAGAGCTTACAGTCTGTCTAGTGGGGGAAATAGACACTCAAACCAATGATCATATTCCAATGTGGAAAAGATGCTCAAAGACAGAGGTAAGTACAGGTGTCCGGGGAACACGGTAGAAGGAATTATATTACTTCTGAGTATGGGCAACTTAAAGAATAGAACATAATCTGACTGTGCTGAATCATAAAGTGAGCAGGCATTGCCTAGAATTTCGTGGACAAAGGGATGGTGGGCGAGGATTCCAGGCAGAGGGATCACCAACACATACCAGGCAGTCACGTGTGTAAAACTAGATAGCTGGGAAAAAGTCAAGATACTATGTGTGAACTACTGGTGTGTGGGAAAGAGGGACAGTGTAAGAGTCCGGAAAGGCATACTGTGGCCAGTTGGTGAAGGAAATCTGCTTGCTAAAAAGCATGGCCATTGTTCTATGTGCAGGGATGAATGGCACAATGTTTTAAGTGGGGAAGTAACATGATTGGATTGGAGCATGGGCTTTATGGGAGGGTTGTGGGACTGAAAACAGAGAAAGTCTAATTTCTACTTTGGCAGTCTTTGAGAGCTTTCGCCCTCATCACTTGCCACTATTCAGCTGTGCCATCTTTGTTAGGTTTTCTTTTGGTATAGCGTTCACTTTGAATAATTGTTTCCATCTACACACAGAACATACCTTCCTATACTTCTTCACATGTTACTTAGCTGAATATTCATTCTTTCCAACTCAAATCAGTGATCCCAGCAGTAACTGAGGTCTGATTATCATGAGGGAAATCAGAGTTTTGAAGTGCAGCAGCTTCATTTCAAAAACATTACATGAGGCTTATTTATTGCTTGCTGAATCAGCAGGGCTGAGGCAACTGCTGGCCAGCTCCACTTGGGGGCTGGGGGAGGGAAAAGGATAGAGGCTGAAGAGATGTCAGTGAGTGGCTGTTAGAAAAATGGGCAGCATCCAGAAAGCTAGAAATCACTAAGGGCCATGTCCAGATATGGGCAGCAAATATAGGGCCAGAAGTTATGAATGTAAAACAAATGCATATTGAAGGCACTTGTGTCCCCTCCCCCCATTGTATTGTCTAGCTAGTCAGTTTTAGATCATGTTCTTTCCCTGACTCAGATACTGTAAATGGCTTCCCATTATCCATAGGGTGAAGTCCAAACTCTTCAGCCTGGTGTCAATACTCTGCAATCTGGCTACAACCTACTTTTTCAATCCTCATAGTTTTGTCTTACAGAACTCTGGTCCAGCCACTTACCCTTTCAAACGCTGCTCTGGCATTCCTCTAAGGGTGGAGACTATGTTTTTACCTCTTCAAATCCCCTACAGTGCCTAGCATAGTGTCTTGCGTATGTTAGGCACCCAAGGTGTATCTGTGGGTTGACTATTGACCCACCCTTCTGCCATTCTTTCTAATATCTCTTCTACCAGTGACCTAATACCCTCTCTACTAAAAATGGCAACTGAAACACTAGGTAAAAGAGGTCATTGTTCAACAAACTGTCTCTTAAATTTTTAGTTTGAAATATTTCATAAGAAAAAAAATTCAAGAACCATGCAAGAACTCTTTTATATCATTCATTTAGTGTTTAGCATTTTGCCCTGTTTGTTTTATGCTTCTCTATATAAATATGGTTGTTTTGTTCTGAAACATTTGTTGAATAAGCTGTACCCTTTACCCTCTGTACTTCTCTCAAACTTTTATTATGAAAGTATTCAAATATACATAAAAGTTGAAAGAATTGTACAATGAATAAATATCCAGATACCCACCATTGGAGTCTGTAACAGACATTCTTTTGTATTTGCTTTGTCACTTGTCCATCTATTCATCCTTTTATACATTTTAGATTAAATTGTAAACATCAGAAATATTTTTCTGAATTTTTCAGTATACATATTAACTAGATAAAAAAATTATTCTGTGCTCTGAAATCATTCAGTTACATCTGAATTTGCTGTGTTGCCCAAGCTCTTGTCTACCCGTGTGTCTTAGAACTATATGGCCGTGGGACACATGTCTCTTTGATTAACTTTTGGATGTTCCTCTATTTCACCTGAATGCAGTGCCAGGCACACATTCCACAGATAACACTTGATGCTGATGAGCAGAGACAGCTAGAGCAGGAAAGAAACACAATAAAGCTAGAATAAACTGGGAGAGAAGTGAAGAAAGTAATATATGAGTAGAGAGCCACAGGTGAATGAGAAAGAGACAGATGTCAGGGCTTGAAAAATTGGGGGAAGAACGAAGCTTTAGCCTACCTGGTACTTCCAGCTGCAACTTCCTAGCCCTCTTAAGGACAGATTCCAGGAAACTCTGGACAATTCCTATTCAGCAAAGCACAAGACAAGTTTCTTTGCTACTACTTAGGAAACATCAATTAATATATTCATGTTTATTCAATAATATGTTAATATGCCATAAAATGCAGGTTAGTTTTGAAGAATGTAGGTAGGCCACTGAAAACCTCTTTCAAACTCTATGCTACAGCCAAAGAGCCCTTGAGTTCAGTGAATCCCAGCTTCCTTTTTCTTCATAACCTTTCCCTTTTTGTATTGCTTATGAATACAGGAATATTTCTAATCTGTATTTATTGGGTAGTCATTTTATGCCAAGTACTGTGCTAGATACTATCACTGACACTTTCCGACAACCTCATAAAGTAGGTACTATTTCTTTTCCCATTCGCCACACAGGAAAATTTGAGACACAACCTGTCCATAAGTCAGAATTTAGGAAATTCAGGTCAGTCTGAGTCCAGAACCCAGTGGTCCTAACCATTATACTACACGGTCAGATGTAGTTTTTTTCAAAAAGTCAATCCAGTATAAATGCAAGGAAGTTTACTTTCATTGTGTTGACTCATCATTTGATTTATTCACTAAGCAAGTACAACTGAATCATTGGATCAAGGAGTATGGCTGTAATCATTAAAATGTTGGTGCAGTAGTGGATTCAAATTGCTTAAGTTCAAATTCCAGTTCCATGACTTAACATCACTTAACATTAGTAAGCCTCAGTTTCCTTGCCTTTAAAGTGAGGATAAAAATGCCTATGATATAGCAGTATTGTGAGGACAGATTAAGAAAATTATGTGAAGTATCACACCACATTTGGCACGCAGCAGGTGCTCAGTATATTCTATATTACTGTCATTTCGTCCTTCTTCCTTTTATTGGACCAGGCCACTTACCAGTAGCCCTTACTTTAGGAAAATACACTGTCCTAAAACTTTTTTATTTGTTGAGAGAAATTTTGATAAAGCATTTTAAGTTAACTGAACAAGAACAATTACCAACTCTTATGTGAAGCATATTTCAAAATAAGGAAGAAACAGGAACACTTAGGTGTTCATGGTAGGGTGGTCCATCTATCTGCTTCCTGGAGATCTGGGCCAAATTGTGACTTTGTCTATTTTGTCCCTATACTATATATCGCAATTGGCATAAACTATTAGACCTGGGATATTGGCAATCCCAGCTCGACCATTTCAAGGCAAGCAAGCTGAGGCTAAGAGAATAGAAGTGACTCGACTAAGGTCAAAAGATGGAAAAAAATAAGTAGAAATCAATTCTCCTGACTCCTTATTCAGTGTTCGTTCTGTGTTTCCTTTGTGTTCCCTCAGGAAGGTAAAACCAAGCCTTGATGTGTGCTCTTTGCAGGAGCTTGAACTGATTGGACTCTTAGGGTTTGGTGCAAGCTTGATTGATTCAGAAAACATGAATCTTTGTTCTGGTTCAAATAAATTCACTAGGTTTTATTGCTTTCAAACTGCTAACCTTTGTATTTTGTTTGGAATTTAGCAAATTAGCGTTGTTTCTCCCCATTTAGGTTCACAGTTTTGTTCAAGTTCTCGGTTCTTTGAAATCTTCCAGTGGGATTTTTGTTTTTGACAAAAATACTCAGAATCCAAGGTGCCAAATGACGGGAATTCATTTGAAAAGATCAGTCAGGCTTGGTGACGGCTGCTGAGGAGCTCGGGTGGTTTAGGGAACCATTAGTGCTTACGTTCTGGAGCTTTAAATCAGGATAATGGAAACATTGCAATGGTTTTTGGTATGTGTTTGTTTTCATCAGGATGCTCTGATGCTTTTGTTTCCATTCTGGTTAATCTGGGTTGAAACTGCTGCCTCCCACCTCATTGCCTTCTGGGACACCCTGTCAGTCATGATCTTGATAAGATCCTCATTTTTTTACTGTGGGAAAGAAGCTAACAAAAAATCATCTTCCCTGTCCTTTTCCCTTTATTTTGAATGGCCCTTCTGAGGAACTTGGGGAATATGAATTTCAAGCTTAAATTTGTGGAGGAGTTCAGTTGCAATGCCCAAAGGCAGAACAGCCTGATTCTGAGATACAGCCTTTGTTCCTTTCTTACCAGTGTGGTTTTTAAAGTCTCAGGCAAGCCTCCTTTGCCAAACTTGAAATTGAGCTGATACCTTTCTTAGTGGCCAGCCATGCTGCAAGTAAGTTTGTGGTAGAGGGTTGCACTGATGAGGTCCCTAGAAAGTTGTATCCCACTTGTGCCTGTGCGTGACTTTCTGCCAGAGGAAAGTAAGTTCTGGTGCTAGGGCTGCCATACCTTTTCTGCCAGAGGAAAGTAAGTTCTGGTGCTAGGGCTGCCATACCTTTTCAAGCTCTTGACTATTTACCTAAGCAGTTGAAAGGCTAGGATTGCAGTTGTGGTGGTAAAGGGGCCATTCCTGATACCCCAAAAGGTACGCAGGCTCTTTCTAGAAGGTGAGATTTTTGGATGATCTCAGTAAGAATGTTTTGGATTAGAAAGCTCTAGACCTGGTGGAGTGACCCACACTTATAATCCTAGGGCTCAGGGAGACTCAGGCTGGTGGCTTGCTTGAGCTTAGGAGTTTGAGAACAGTTTGAGCAAGAGCGAGACACCCATCTCTATTAAAAGTAGAAAACCTGAGGCAAGAGGATCACTTGAGCCCAAGAGTTAGAGGTTGCTGTTTTGAGGTTGCTGTGAGCTATCATGATGCCATGGCACGTGGCACCCTCTTCCCAGAGCCACAGAGTGAGATTCTGTCTCAAAAACAAACAAACAAAAAAAAAAACCCCAAAAGCTCTGACTTTAGATCTATTCCCCTTTCCTCTTCCCTTCCTTTCCCTCCCCTTCCCACTCCTCCCCTCCCTTTCCCCCTTGCTTCTTTCCTTTCCCCTTCCCCTTTCCTGTCATCCCTTCTCCTCTCCGTTCTCCTTTCTGCCCTGCCCCCTTTTAATAGCTCCCTTTGGTCCCAGTCACCTAACTCTTTGTGTTTCATATTATATATTTTCCCCATTGATTTAACATGAATTTTGATGCATATTTTACTGGCACTTTCAGTAGTAGCAATGACATTCAAAGGGGCAATTAAGAAAAGTTTTCTTTCTTCTCACAAGCAGTACACTGGGTATTGTTTGAAGACACAGATGGCATTGGAGGGGGCCAAGGGAAGCTGACATCTCATATCTCTGCTATAGCCCCCATCTTTCTTTTGGTCTCTTCAGATTTGGCCCATATGGACAAACATACATTTGGATAACAACCATACAGATGGAAATCAGTACATGTGGGATTTGGCCAAACCAAGGTCCTCAAACATTGCCTGGATCGTTTAGTGCCCCAGGTGTGGCTACCCCCAGACTTCTTGTGCTAAAATTGTGTCCCAGCTTAAGCCAGCTGGTCACTGTGTGTGTGTGTCTGGGTGTGTGTGTGTGTGTGTGTGTGTGTGTATATATATATATATAAATCAAGGCAGCCCAGAGCCTTCTAAAGCGTGACTTTGGATTTTTACTTTGTAGATTTAGATTTAGCTAATCAACTCAAATCCTTCCCCATATCCTGGGCAATGTGGATGTACTAGGCAAATAGAACAATTTAACAAAAGGAGATGTTCATTGTTTAGTAGTTTGCTTTTTAGAAGGGGCATAATACTAGACCATATGAAGAAAAATGGACTGTCTTTCCAGAAAGGAAAGCAGGAACAAGAGGGCTCCAGTCTTTTTAAATAAACTTTTAATGTATTAGTTTAAAATTTTTCTTTTCAAAAAAATATCTCCTCTTTGGAATTTTAAGAGCAAATAGTGATTCCTTCCAATTTTAAAATGTGAAGGAATGAACAATATTTTGTGAAATTATATTGGTCCTTTCTTTTTATTTGCCTTAAGTGATAGAGGTGCCTCATTTCATTTAGGAAAGATTTCTTTCAGGGTATAGTAATAATAATCCCAGACAATTTCATAGCCCTTTACAATTTACAGAAGGGTTTTCATATCCATTACCTCGTTAGCTCTTCACAGCAATCCTGTGAAGCAGTCGGGTTAGGTACTCTTCTTTCTTGTTAATAAAAAAGGGGAACTTAGGCTCAGAGAAGTTAAGTGACTTGTCCAGTGTCACACAGCTAGAAAGTTGTAGATTTGGAAGTCATGCCCTAGTTTCCTGTACCTAGCCCCAGTGCTCCTTCAATTCTATCATGTTTCTTTCCTAGGAGACTATCTCCTTTTTGTTCCTACTCATGATTCATTTTAAAATGAGTCTAAAATGTACTTTAGCAGATGAGTAAAACCAAAGCATGTACAGGTAAAGTGCTTTCTTAAGGTCACCTATCCAGCAGGTCCTGCATATAGCTCTTGGCTTTTTACCTTGATTTTAACTAAATTATTTTTAGGGAGACAGATCTATGGTTTTCAGTGTTAAACATATGCAAAAAAGTTGTGTGATCCCCTGATTATGGGTATGAAAGCTATACTCGGGGAATGGGACTAGGGATGAAAAGTTGGCTTAAAATAATTAGCTTCTTGTCTTCTTGTTAAAAGGTGTCATGTTCAATAGAATTTAATTTCTTTATACTTCCTTTGCTTCCAGCCTTTTCAATATAATTCTTTAGGGAAAATGAACAAATATTCAGTCTGAATGTTGATTTCTCATGAACAAGGGTAGTTGGAGGAAAGGGAAAGCAGAGGGGTGACTTTACATGTCCTATAAGAGTGGGCAAGGGTTATTTTGTTTGGAGCTACAAGCTAAGATTTCTTCTAAGGCATGCAAATCGTAAAGTTCTGATTTGTCAACTGCATGCTGTTTCTTTAGGCACTGATGTATGAAATCCCGAACGAATTCTCCAATGAACATACTGCTAATTGCTTCTCCACCTGCTCTCCAACCTCCTCCACCCCACCCCCTCCACTCCCAATTCAGCCTATAAGTGTCCGTCATTGGAGATGGATGGTGACACATGCAGTAATAGCAATTCATAAAAGCCAGTTCCAGCCCTTGTCTTCAAGGCTCCTGGATTTTCCACTGCCTGCTTTTGTGTAAGTGAAGTGGATGGAAGTGCTACTGGCATCAGAATCCACCTCCCTATGCTTCGTTGCTAAAGCTCAGTTGCTCGGCTGGAGCTGAGCTAAACAGAAGCATCAGATCTGAGCTGAATCGTGGCTTTTTTTTCCTCAGTGGGGGGGTGGGTTAGGGATAGTGTGTAGTCGGGGTTTGGGTGCTTTGGCTTTTCTTTCTGTGAAGAGAAGAGGGTAAAGAGAGAATAACTCACAATAGGATACAACGTGAAACAGTTCCCCGAAGAGTGTCACGATGTTCCTGGTACAATATACAGGTATAGTATGTTTTATTTTCTCTGAAATTTCTCTTTTGTTTCAAAGTGCATTTCTCTTTCTTATTTTGCCTTCAGTTCAACTGTACTGAAGGGACAAATAAGGTTCTAATGAGCTAAATAAAATAGCCGCATAAAACATGCCTCTTCCAGCTATAATGTTTGTAGCAGATTGCTGTGTAAAATCTGGGTTTTCTGTTAAATTGGTAGTCCCGATCCCTTAATTGTGCACGCTTCTCTGCTGTATTCTTGTATTGAATTTCCAAAGTCTGATGTCTGCAACTGGTAGTATGTGATATAGCCTAGAGTATTTGCACAGAAGACACAGTGCTTTGGAAGTGAAAAGAAATTTCTAAATACTTAGTATGTTATGTTTCTTTTGAGTTTATTAAGTCCTGTATTTGTTAATTGGTTTATAGATTTGGGATATAGTTAAGAGTAAGGAAAGTTCAAATAGAAAGCATTCTGGAACACATCTGTTTGATAAATTTATTTATATTTCATTATTGAACTTAGATTGATGAACATTATATATTATTGTTTTTTGTTTATTCTCCTGATAGAAAAAAAAAGTGCTGGGAACAGCAAGGCTAAAAATACCAGCCCCAAACCATCTGTATTGTAAAATATCATTGGATCCAAAGTGTTTCTTAAGTTTTCAGAAACATATTGGTCCATAATAATGAACAACTTGAAGACTCTGATTAGGTATTGGTGAATGTTGTTTGAAAGGCTTCTTATACAATAGTTAGAAAGAACCCTTGCAAATGAAAAAAAAAAAAAAAAAGCCCGAGAAAGTTTCACTTTCTTGTTGAACAGAACAGAAGCTTAGTTCCTATAACCACATGTTTTGACAAGTTTGAATATCATTTATTGTCAAGGACTTTCATCTTCATTCTTGCTTTATTATTCTTAAAATATTGTGCTCCTGTGCTTAAGAGCTAAAAGATCATGTTCTGTTTTGATGCGTGGTTTGACAGTTGATTTCGCTCCTCATTAATTGGACAGCATGCAGATGATGTGGAGAAGTGAGTGAGTGACAATATTTCAAGGTTACGTTGAAGAGCATACAGTGAACCTTAGTGCCTGGACCAACAGCTGCTGAATTGAATTGTCTGCAATTAAAGCAACAGCAGGTTTGTGTAGTCTCCCTGCAGCCCATTTATTTGAATTTATAGCTTCAGTTTCTTCTTTGGGTATCGGTTGATTTGTTTTGCTAAGTGTTGGAAAGTTGTGCTTGCTGGATGTTTTCTGTATTCTCCAATGCATGCTTGATTCGAGAAGAGCCATTTCTGTACATTTTAATGTGAGAAGTTGTTGAGGTTTTTCTCTTCTAGTTAAAACCAGAGGCTACCTCATTTTCCCCACTACAAAGTTAAATAGATAAATTGGCATGGAAATTATGGCTTTGTTTAATAAATAGAGGTTTCTCATGGACCAGTGTTACTGGTTTAAGTTTCTGGCAGTGAAAAATGCTAGATTTTGTTATGCTACTGGAATTTACTATATCTGGGAAGAACTTCTAATAAAAATGTTTGCATTAAAAAAAGGTAACATTGTCTCTTTGCTGTCTCTCGATTCCATAATGAACCAATAAATAATATCAAATTTAAGTAGGTGACTTTTATGACTAAATTTTATTTGTATGCTAATAGTGGATACATATTTAGTTCCTTAATAGTTTTATTCTATTAAAAATGGTTTTACCCTACTAAAAATTATAATTGCAGTATAGTTGTTGGTTATTGAATCATAGTGGATATGGTAAAAAAAACATTTATACACTATACTACATATAGTGATTTAACATATACTTTTTTAGTTCATTCTTATAACAACCTTGTATGAGGTCGGTGATGATGCTATGTATGATCTCCATTTTACAGGTAAGAAAACTGAGACTCAGAGGATAAGTAGCTGGCCTGACACATGTATAAATATTCTTAGTGATCCTCTTAAGTAAGCTGGTGCAAGCTGGCTCCAGAACACCACTTCCCGGTGTATACTAACCCTTATACTTCTATCCATAAGACCTGCCCTTTATGGTCAGTCTAATCTAATGGTGTGAGATTAGATATATCTCACACCACATATCTAATAAGTGGCAGAGCCTAAACTTCTAGGTTATATTATCTGATTCAAGAATTTGTTCTTTTTCCTTCCCTTGAACTAGGCTGCCTCTCAGTTGATGGATCCAGGGTAAATTTGATTTATGCTATTAGTTAAGAAGACTAAATTCAATCATTCATTTGGAAAAAAATGTATTCTTTGATAGGATTCTAGAGATTTTTTCAAAACTATTTTTAATTCAACATTTATTTTAATATGTGATTTCCAGATTAATTTTACAGATGTATAATTATAATTAATGTTTTCCTTAATTTATTTATCAATGTGAATGAAAGTAGAGCCTTGTGATATTTTGGGGAAGCAAAATGTTATCCAAATCCAAAAGGCTAATGTGGAATAAGCTAGTTTATTTTTAATATTCTTCTCAATAAATTTATAAGATTATTTTCATGAAAATATGTGTATTTTTAGGTATACTAGCCGTGGATGTGAAGTGCTGTATGTTTTTAAGATTATTTTGTTCAAATCAACATAAAAAATATATAGCTAACTCAGTTTCACACTTTTCTTTCTGTTTATCTCTCTATCTAGTAGATAGCCTTCCCATCCTTTTAAATTCCCAAATGGTTCTTCAATTTTAAATTCCTTAGGTTTAAGGAAGAAAAATACTTTCTTTCCCATTGAAAAAGGGAATACTATTTAAAGCTACATTATCAATTCAGCAAATGGACTCAGATAGTTTAGTAGCTTATACTAGCTTTCTGGTAAAACTTTCTTTAAAAGCCTCCGGGAAACATCTTGAAGGATCATTTTTAGATCTGAATTTATTAGAAACTATCCTGAGTACTGGAGAAATGACTGGATGTTAATGCTATGGACAATTCTTCACTGTTTTACGATGAATATTTGAGAAGGTTGTCAAGAAAATGAGCTAGAGATAGAGCAAGTATTGTTATAACCTGTTTATGAGACTTTTGGAAAGATAGTAATGAACATATTATCACAGATACCATGTAATTGTAATTTATCCTTATCTAAGATGGTATCTTTATGTGTTAACATGTCTTAAAGAAGAGCTATCCTAGTATTATTTCCTTCTGGCAAAAAGAAAAGAGGATGATATAAAGTCCTTTCATCATTCTTTAACCTTAAATGGATTTGACACTTAAAAAAATATAGGCAGGACCTTGGGGGAATACATCAGGATTAATAGTAAGGCGAACTGGGCACAGTAGGCATGTGATTGGAAGTTCCATATTAAACTTGGTTTCAGGTAACAAATTTCCTGTGTAGTTGGAAGCGCTGGCTAACACCTCTTACTCTGTTCCTTTTTCTGGGAACAAGCACTCTGAATATAAATGAAAAAGACCTTACTGGGGCTTTTATAAGAAATTGACATTTTCTGATTGGCTAAAGAAAGTAGTCTGCAAAATAATCATTTTTTCACTGTCCTGTTTGAGGCTCAGAGAAATTAGAGAGGGGTAGATTTCTAGGTTCTCGTTGTTCAGGGAACTGAAGTTGAATTGTCTGATGGATTTTTCTCTTCAGTAAACCTGCGAATCTGTTTTGTGGGAGTGAAAGGCAGGTCTTATGGATAGGAATATAAGGGTTGGTATTAGTATACAACATAAGGGTTGGTATTAGTATACAGTGGTGTTCTGGAGCCAGCTTGCACCAGCTTACTTAAGAGGATCACTAAGAATATTTATAAAATTGAAAATTTATTCTTACTTTCCTTTTCCCAAAAATGACTTACTATGTTCATTATGAATAATACAGTAATTAAAGCATGCTATCTATGCAGGACAGTATACTGCAGATGCTCCTTGGGCTGATAAACTATATAGATTCATTGAGCATAATACAGTGAAGTGTGTGTTCTCCACCCACATGTACACATCAATAATAAGAAGAGCTAACATTTATTGAATGCTTACTCTGTGCCAGGCTATGTTATAAATGCCATCTATGTGTGTGTGTGTGTGTGTGTGTGTGTATACATGAATATATATATATATATATATATATATTTAATCATCTTAACAGCACTCCCATGAAGAAGGTAGTATTATTTTCATTTAAAGGTTAGAAAAACTGAGACACAGAGTTTAAGTTACCTGCCTACCGACAGGTAACATGACACAATTGCCGAGCAGCGTAATCAGTATTCAATCACAGGAAATTTGTCTTCAGAACTCTTGCTCTTAACCACTATGGAATACGCTGTCTTTAAGGGTACTTCATTGAAGAAGCTGTTTGCCCACCTGTGTGTTACCCAGAGCAGATATCAAAAGACCTAAACAGTTTAGAGCTGAGTGCTCACCAGTCTGCTAGAAATTTTTGCTTTTTTCTGACCTCCATTTCTGATATTCTCTACCAACAGAGTCAGGGTAGAGCATTGAATCCCCAGCATTTTCTAAACATTGCCACTACTCATGTTCTTTTTCTTTTTTTTTTTTATATTTTAAGCTTTGTTTTAAAAATCTTTCATATTCTTTTGCCTCTCTCTATTCTCAGCTTTTTGCAAAAAGAAACATTGCCAACCACAGTGTAATTTTTCTTCCATGCAGCTAAATGACCAATCATAGCACATCATCTCTGCATCTACTCTTTCCCTGTGCCATTTTGTGCCTAACTATTAGAATGTTCTTCCTAAATACAGATCTTATTCTGTCATTCTCCTCAAAAGTCTTCTAAGGGACTTTGGTTTTTTTTCAAATAGGCATTAAGGCTCATCCATGGTTTTGTTCCAACCACCCAGAATGCCTTTCATCACAACCTTATCTCCGCTACTCAACCCTCTCAACACCCTATTTTCCTGCCACTCCAGGCCACTTCTGGGTCATCAGGTATACCTCAAATTTTCAAGCTCATTTTTCTTTCCCTATACTGTTCTCTACATTTAAATTGCCACCCTTTCACATCTCCAAAAGCCCTAGAGCTACTCAGTAATTGAGGTTGCACTCAAATCACACCTGCTACTGTATTTAATACTTATTTTCAGTCTGTCTTCCTCCACTAGACTCAGTTCTTGAAGTCACAACCATATTTTACTCATCTCTTAACACATAGCCTTGTGCCTTACACATAGTTAGTACTCACATACAATATTCAGGCCTTCAGCAGCTGCACCACCAGAGGTTTTTCTCTTCTCCTGCTAGCCTAAGGACTAGACCTGTTCCAAAGTCTGAGAGTTCCTGTAGTCAAATGGCTAGATCACTTCTGCTTTGCATAGATAACTCTGGAATATTCTGTTCAAAAGATTTGTTTCTGGTACAATTTTCTTCTTGATTTTTCTTCTCGATACTCATTCTTGCCCAGATCTACCATATTTTGAAAGCTCCTTCTTTTGTATTTGTGAAACACTTTACCTTTTTGTGGAGAGATAAGGGCTTGCCTATATGAATACTTACATATTCAAGAAAATTAATCAGTCTATGTAAAGTGATAATTGGAAATTTTGATGCATAATCAAAGTGTTTCTCAAAATGTGGTTTAGGAACTACTCATGGCAGTATTACCTAGTACATATTTTTTTTTTTTTTTTTTGTAGAGACAGAGTCTCACTGTACCACCCTCGGTAGAGTGCCGTGGCGTCACCTGGCTCACAGCAACCTCTAACTCTTGGGCTTACGCGATTCTCTTGCCTCAGCCTCCCGAGTAGCTGGGACTACAGGCGCCTGCCACAATGCCCAGCTAATTTTTTGTTGCAGTTTGGCTGGGGCTGGATTTGAACCCGCCACCCTCGGCATATGGGGCCGGCGCCCTACTCACTGAGCCACAGGCGCCACCCAGTACATATGTTTAAAATGAAGATTTCTCCATCCCAGACCTATCTGAGTGATCTGTATTTAGCAAACTCCACAGATGATTCTTCAGTATGTCTGACTTTTGAGAATCACTGTTCAAAGTCAAGGATAAGGTGTTAAATCCTGATGTATATTCTCTATGGAATATATATAATATATAATATTTATATATTAATTACATTGTGGAAAAACTAATTAAAATGGTTTGAATTTTTTGTTACAATTCTGAAAATCTTTCTGTCCGAGTATCTAATCCATATGATGATGAAATATTCTATATCTTCATGAAATATTCTATATCTTCACTGCCCAACACAGTAGCCACTAGCCACATATGGCTATTGAGCATTGAAGTGTGGGTACTACAGCTGGGGAAGTGAATTTTTAATGTTATTTAAGTTTAATTATTAGTGAATGCAGAATATGATTGTCTTAACACAATAACTAAGAAAATGCCAGAAATGTTATGTTAACCAGTGTGATGAAAATGTGTCGAACTGTTTATAAAACCAGTGCATGGTGCCCCATGATTGCATTAATGTACACAGCTATGATCTAATATTAATAAAAAAATAAAATTAATCCTCACATCAAAAAAAAATTAAGATTTAAACAATTACATGTAGCTATTGGATGTAGTTTTGGAAGTACTGCTGAAAAAGTTTGGCTATCCAGAAAGAGTACTTCTCTTAAGAGTCTAGATGGCCACAGTGATAATTATTTGGACAGGAAATCAAACTGGAATGTTGTTTCCTTTGACGTATAGGATTTTGCAATTCTTTTAAATTTCTTATGGATAGTTTAAGTTTTAAAAGTGGTTTAAAGTGATTTATCCACAGAAGTGATTTAGCAAATTATGATCCCAATTAAATTTAAATGAAATCTACACTCCGCATTTCTCATCAGTAGTATTTTTCTCATCACATTGGCTTGCTGTTGAGAGATGGCTATTAAGTCTTGATTTTTTAGTTAGGGACAAAAAGGTTGAGTTAATCAAAACAAAGAGCTCCTCCCTTTAATGTTTACATCACAAATACTTTTATACATTTTAGTTTTCATAGATCTTTTCACTATTCTCTTTTGTATTTTTCAGCTCCTTGGCCACTCATTACTCACTATTTTTCAGCTTCCATTTTTGTACTCTAACAAATCTTCCTCCAACCAGTAGTATATCCCTTTCAGTGTGATTTCATTATTTAAAATAACATTAACACTTTGGAAGAATATGATCAGAAGTAGATTGTAGTCTCTACATAAAGAGACATAAATCTAGGTCCTTTTATGTTTTATCATTGTAGAGAGTTCATCATGTGTATTACTTGTACTTGGTGGCTAAAAAGAACCCAGCGTCAGAATATGTAGTATTGGGAGAAAAAAACACATGAGTAGAGTAATGTACTTGACTATTGTTATCTATGGAAACTACATGGTAAATAATTATGCCTGCTTGACCTGCTCTCTGTTGCCTAGATCCTAGTTCTTTGTGTTCTTTTCAATTGCTAAAATTTTTAGCACATCCTGAAAAATTCTCCTCTGTCCCTTTTCTTTCTTTACTTCCTCTGGCTCTGCTTTCTGTTTTCAAAGGACAGCAGACCACCACCACCCCGTTTTGTACCATTCAGACTCACTCCCAGAATCAATTGTTGTATCCAGACTCACTGAACTGCCTAAAGGAGTTCAAAACCAGTGTTTTAAAGTGCCACTCACCCTGGAGCACTCTGCAAATAGGTTCTTTTGTTTTGAGGACCAAAGAGATAGTACCACATCTACTGTTTTTGAGAAGTACCTAAAGACAAAACCAATTTGGATCTAAAGGAAATTTTTAAACTCTTGCCTCTCCCTTCCCCCAGACTACATTTACAATTTTTAGTGACACTTTTCCTTTGTCTAGAAAGGCAGACGTTTCTACTTTTAATGAAAAAGTTCATTCTGATCAGGACTCTTTATAATTGAAACCAGAGTGGAGATGAAAGGAAATATGTTTTAAAGGTATACTGTAGGCTATTTACATAAATTATTTCATTTAATCCTTAGTAGCACTCTCAGTAAATGTTAGTTATTCTTCTTTCCCAAGGCTGTATATACTACTAACTTGTCTACAGCTCTCCCTCCCGACTCCAAAGCCTGCATTCCTGTTGCTTTTTATTATAACTTATACATGTAATTGTGAATGGTTGCCTTCTCTCTCTCCCACCCTCCTTCCTTCCCTCCCTGTGATTATACGTGTGGGAAGGAGAGGAAGGGAAAAATATGGAAAGAGAGATGTTATTAGTACTAGAGTGTTCCCTCACAAAAATCCCAGATTAGTATAAAGTGGGAGAGTGTAAACACTCCCTGTGTTAACAGTCTACCGACAGCAATTGGGACTATGTTCAATTAGAGCTTCTGACTAAGAGATTGTTAAAAAAAATAAAACTTTTTTAGATTCTTTATACATTCTACTTATTGCCACTCCCATCCCCTGCAGCCTCACAGACTGCTGACTCTTACTGCCAAATGTGGTTGGCATTTTCCCAAACCCTGCCCTTAGGCTTGGAGGTAGGACAGGAACTGCAAAGAGCCACAACCCTCTTACACTCTGCTGAGTCATGAAAATTTTCCCAGCTTCTTCAGTGGAAGGTGTACAAACTGAATTCACCTCAGTTTGTCATAAGGAATGTGAAGAACATAAAATAATTGAGTGATAGTCCATAGTTAATAAAAATGACAATAATCTGCACATAAGTCATACTGTTCTGGAAAACTTTGGGGTGGCATATTACATTTTATCTCAGTTATAAATATCAAACAAATAGATGTAAAACAGACATGGTCATCAAAAGTAAATTTGATTCATGCTTTTAAACATCTACAGGTGACATAGGATAGTAAACTATATTCAGGGTATGCAACATGATATAGCATTTTAAAAGCCAGTGTGATTCTCAGTAAGTGTCATAGATATGGACAAATAACTTAAAGCAAAGTAGTGAGAATCCCTTTTTAATTGGTAATAAGGCTCTGCCCAAGTTTCCATTCTCTGGAATTGAGGTGCTTGAAATGGAAAAGAGCAATTGAAATGCTTAAGGGACCTAAGGATAGTGGTTTATGAGGGTGTGACACAAAGTAAATACAATAAAGACAGCTTGAGTAGTTGGTGAATATTGGCGCTCACGGCTATTTTGAGTAGTGTAAGCAATAAAGAGCACAATCTGGCAGAAAAAGGGATAAGCACAGGCAGAAATATGACCATTGGAGAAATGAGCCTGGGATTCCAGAACTATTCTCACCTTCTCAAGTAGTATTCCCTCAGTGCCCTACCCATAGGCCTTGTGAGACTTTTAACAAGAGGAGAAAGAAATAGGTCTGAGAAGAAATGGTCTGAAGGAATTAAAGTGAAAAGGACCTAATTATTTTGTCAAATATGTACAGCTACTTAAAATAAAAAGAACCCCCACCCAATAGCAAACTCTACTGAACATTTCTTTTGTTGGCCTCACATCAAGGTCAGATAAAGCACAAGCTGTGTAGAAGCAGCTCACTCTAACATGGAATATGATCTAAGGCAATGCCCTTCTTGGACCTTCTCCATAGGGATTTATTACTGGAAGTAACAGAAGGGCTATGTTAGAACATTAGAACACAGTTCCAAGGCATGAACCCTGAGGTTGGGATTTAGAGTAAGGCTCTGGTGTACTAGCTAGACAATGAGTAAAATTTCATTACAGATGTTTTCCATTGGAGATTTTTGATACAGGTTTTTTTGTGTGTGCTTAAGATGTCCGGGAGCCAGAATAAGTCAGTCAGCACTACGTAGCACCTAGTATACATGTTGCCTGTACTTGACCAATCAAGTGAGGGAGGTAGTTGAAGCTATTTAGCTAGTTCTAATCCCCAGGGAACTATTGGTAAGCGCCCCTCACAGGATATTAAATTACCCCTTTCTTTTGTGAAACATGTAATGGATAAGTAGCTTTTCTTATATTATCTGCACTTCTTTCTTTTCAGTATAAAATCATTCCCAATAGTTTTAAAGTGTAAAATGGAGTACAGGACTGTTACCCTATGAGGTTTTAAATCTGTATCAAAATGGACCACTTGCCAAATGCTTTCCCTTTATGAGCCCAAGTTAAAGTTATTGACAGAAAGGAAAGCATTGCAGAATAGAGTGCCAATTTCTTATGGCATTTGTGAACTTAAGCCAAAATATTTGGAACCTGTAGCCAAATGGTAGATTCTGGAAATTTGGGAGCAACTTGTAAAAATCAACAGCCTGCATATTCTATACGTAGTGAAAGGACAGAAGGGGGAGGAAAGAGATCAAAGATAGAGTCCAGAATGATTTCTATTCATCATTAGCAGTATTAAGTACAATGTAGTATGTTGTTCTTAGTAACATTTTTGAAGTACTGCCCTTATAGCAGCAGATTTTAAAACAGGAGTCTGTAGATGGGCTCATTTCTAAATGACTCAGCCACAGATATAAACATTAGAAATGGCCTTAACCATGGCATCAAGTTTTATTATTTCAGAGGAAATCACAATTGGGACTTGTCACCCTAGTGGGAATATATAAGTAATCCTTTATTCCTAGCGAATGAGGAAATGATTAAGAATGAAAAACAGGTTTACAGATGAAGGTTCAGAAGGGCTTCGTAATATATGCATTTTAATAGAATTTTAGGGTTATAAAAAACCATAAATGTGGTCAAGTCAGGTCCACCTACCTCCTTCCATACATAATCTGTTACTTGTATCCACTTAATTCTCAAGTGGTCAATTACGTTTATACTTAGATGTTTGCAACAATTTGGTACCCTCCACTATGAAATAGGACGTTTGATATTTGAATATCTTTATTTATTGAATATATTTAAATATCTTTATTTATTGAATGTTTGCACAAATGAGCCAAGATCTTTCTTCCTTCAGCTTCTATCCATTGCTTCAAGTATAGTACCATCCACACAAAGTACAACATGAATTGAGGTCTCTGGAGTTGTATAGTGTGGTGGCTCTGATTCTGCTTACTCCTTGGAGCTATAGCAAGCAACTTCACCCTGCTTCTTTTTGATAGCCCATAGAAATGTTGGGAAACAGTTACAATATGCTCCCCGAGTGACAGATGGTTTTTATTTTATTGGGGTATGATTTATATGACATACAATTCACCTGTTTAAATATATAATTCAGTGATCTTTAGTATAGTCACAGAGTTATGCAACCATCATTGAAATTACAATTTTAGAACATTTTTTACTCCCTTCCCCATAAGTAAACCTAGATCCCCTTAGCCATTACCTCACAATCGCCTACACACATATACCCCAGTGCTAGGCAACTACTAATCTATCCTCTATAGATTTGCCTGTTCTGCACATTCCATACGAATGGAATCATAAACTATATGGCATTTTTCATCTGGCCTCTTTGACTTAGTATAATGATTTCATAGTTAATCTGTGTTGAAGTGAATCAGTATTTCATTTCTTTTTATGGCTAGGTAATATTACATTGTATGGGCATGCCACAGTTGTTTATCTATTCAATATTGATGGGGATTTGGGTTGTTTCCACTTTTTTTGGCTATTGTGAATAATGCTGCTATAGTATTCTTGTGTAAGATTTTATGTGGATATATGTGTTAATTTCTCTTAGGAACATACCTAAGAGTTTATGCCTGGGTCATATCATAGCTCTATGTTTAACTTTTTGAGGGTGCATCAAAATTGTTTTCCAAAGTAGCTGAACAATTTTATAGTCCCAGTGGAAATGAATAAGAGTTCTAGTTTTTCCATAAGCTTGTCAATACACTGTTGTCTGCCTTTTTTATTTTAGCCATCCTAATGGGTGTGAAGTGGTATTTTGTTGTGGTTTTATAAATATGTTCTGCCATACCATAGGATGTCTTTCCACTTTCATGATTATATCATATGCAGTAGAACATTTCTAATTTTGATAAAAGCCAGTTATCTATTTTTGTTTTCTTCTTCGGCTTGTGTTTTGGTATCATATATATATTAAAAAAAAAAAAAAAAAAAACATTGCTTAAGTCAAAGTCATGAAGATTTACTCCTATCTTTTCTTTTCTTTTTTTGTAGAGACACAGTCTCACTTTATGGCCCTCGGTAGAGTGCTGTGGCCTCACACAGCTCACAGCAACCTCCAACTCCTGGGCTTAAGCGATTCTCTTGCCTCAGCCTCCCAAGTAGCTGGGACTACAGGTGCCCGCCACAACGCCCAGCTATTCTTTTCTTTTTATAATATTTCATCCATGATTTTTTTATTTCATGTTAATGTGAGGGTACAAACAACTAGGTTATACCATTTGCATTTGTTAGGTAGAGCTACCCTCTTGTAGTTTATTCCTGCACCCAAGAGGTGTACCATATACCCTTACGTTGTACCCATTAAGTGGGAGCATACCTGTAGCAGCCAGTATAGCCTATGACTAGGAGGGATGAGAGTTATAAGAAATACCTGTATAGCTCAATGGAACATCTTAGTGAAAAGGGCATGGAGAGAGGGATTTAGCTCTCCTAACAAGCATGAGAGCTCGCGAGATGAGAGCAGTGGTGAATTGGCAGTCTCTACACCTGTGGGGTTGAGAGGCACAAGATCTGCCTTATATTAGGCTGGAGAAGGCAGTCGGGAGTGTGCACATTCTATCACGGACTCGCTTATTCTAACTCTGTCTCCTCTTCTGCCTACAGAATGCCAGCATGGCATCTCTCTGCTGAAGATTACCAAGCTCTGCTAAAGACTAAGATCTATCTATTCTAAGACTGCTTTACTCTCTCTAAGACTCTCTCTCCAGCTAAAGCAGATAGCCCTCAGGCACCTAACAGACCTGAGCAAGGTAACTTAGCAGTCTGCGTCCGGAACCTAGTTAAGCTGGGCTCAAGACCTGGCCAGTCTTGGGCCCTGACAAGTGGTGTCAGAAGTGAGGTGTGACACATACCAATCCCTTCCCTTTCTTCCCTCTCCCCACTTTCTTATTTCTCCTCTCCCTGACATATATTTTCTTACAAGTTTTTTAAAAATTTAGCTCTTATGGCATGGATGTGGAGAGAAGGGAACACTTTGACACTGCTAGTGAGACTGCAAACTAATACAACCTTTTTGGAAGGAAGTATGGAGAACTCTCAAAGAACTCAAGATAGACCTTCCATTTGATCCTGAAATCCCATTACTAGGCATCTACGCAGAAGAAAAAAAAAAATCCTTTTACCATAAGGACACTTGCACTAGACTGTTTATCACAGCTCAATTTGTAATCACCAAAATGTGCAAACAGTCTAGATGCCCACCAACCAGGAATGGATTAACAAACTGTGGTATATATATATATATATATATATATATATATACACACACACACACATATACATACCATGGAATACTATTCAGCCATTAAAAAAGGTAGAGACTTTACATCTTTTTTATTAATCTGGATGGAAGTGGAACACATTCTTCTTAGTAAAGTATCACAAGAATGGAGAAACATGAATCCTATGTACCCAATTCTGATATGAGGACAATTAATGGTAGGAGGGTGGGGGAAGGGGAGAGCAGAGAAGGAAGGAGGGAGGGGATGGGGGGTCACAGTGTGTGACACACCTTTTGGGGGCAGGACATAATTATAAGAGGGACTTTACTTAACATATGCAATCATGTAACCTGATTCTTTGTACCCTCAATGAATCTCCCCCCCCCCAAATTTAGCTCTTACATGTAGGTATGTGATCTATTTTTAGTTAATTGTGGTGTATGATGTGAGGTAGGGGTCCAACTTCCTTATCTATGTGGCTATCCAATTGTCTCAGCATCATTTATTGAAGACTATTTTTCCTCCACTGCATGGTCTTGGCATCCTTGTCAAAAATCAATTGAAGGTAAACATGAGTGTTTATTTCTGAATACTCAATTCTGTTCTATGGATCTATATTCCTACTCTTACCACATTATCTTAATTACTGTCAGTTTGTAGTAATTTTGAAATCAGGAAGTGAGAGTCCTTCAATTTTGTTCTTTTTCAAGATTGTGTTTTAGCTATTCTGGGTCTCTTGCATTTGTAAATGACTTTTAGAATCAGTGTCATTTTTTTTTTTTTTTTTGCAGTTTTTGGCCGGGGATAGGTTTGAACCCGCCACCTCCAGCATATGGGGCCGGTGCCCTACTCCATTGAGCCACAGGTGCTGCCCAGAATCAGTGTCAATTTTTGCACAAAAGCAGCTTGGATTTTTAAATGGATTGTTTTGAATCTATAGAGAGTGACTGATTTTTAAAAGGCACATACCTCACATAAGACCCTCTGAGGGGTGGCTCTGTATCATTTCCCTATACCATTTCTCACCAGTAATACCACTTCAGAACCAAAGCCTATACTTTTTGCAACTACCATTTTGTTTTCTAAGTAGCCAGAATCCATATGGTGTAAATAGGTAATATAAGAGAACCAAAATGAAGCATCCTATTCAGTGACAACCTCTTGCATTTTATTTGGATTATTCCCATCTTTGTGAAGCCAAGAGAAATAGTCAAAGGAGAAAATTAAGTCAGAGATGATTTTCTTTTACTCCGACTCATCCTGGGGTGAGTGTGTACATGTACATGTGTGTGCATGCATGCATATGTGTCTGGGTCACTAGTGGCTGTGTATGCACATTTCTGTGCATGTTTCTATTTTAATACTTGTGCATAGATATGTGTTTATGCATGCATGTGTGTCAATGTGTATGTGTTCTTTTTGTGTCTTTTGTTTTTGCTCTTGAACCATAGCAAAGATGCCTTTTGATAATGGAATAGAATTCAGTGGTTCTCAACCTTCCTAATGCCGCAGTGTATTTACATTGTTAAAAAGGGGTCATGACCAATGGGTTGAGAACCGCTGGAATAGATTATTACAAATTAGCTGAACTTACTGAGATTTCAGAGTTACATGTGAATTTGACCTTCCCACCTGAAAAGGGTATTATCTTTTATTTCTCTTTTTTCCTTCTTCTATACCTCATTTCCTTGCTTGACACTACTTTCTGTGTTTGCTCCTTGGTTATTAAGCTGTAGCACCACAAGATTTCCATACTATGGCCCACTCCCTTGCATTGCTGTGATCATCTGTGCTGCCTACCTTGCAATACTGGTTTATTTGCCTTTTCCCCTTCTTCCCAACCTTTACTACTAAAGAGTCGATTGTTCTATAGAACCTTTCCAATTCCTTTACACTCCATACCTTAGAATCAGGTTGTCCAACCTTTTTTTCTTCTCTGCTGCACATTGGCAGAAGAGTTGTCTTGGGCCAGACGTTAAATACACAAACACTAATGAAATCTCATTAACAACAGAAAAGGCTCATGCATGCTTTTTGTGATATATGTACCAGACATAAACAATAAAAAGTGCTCCCCAAATCAGCATATGGCCGCAGGTTGGACACCCCTGCATAGATGGTGCCAAGAGTGCCATGTTTCTCACTTATAGATGGAACAGAGTGTTTACCATGTGGTTTTCTAGGCCATGACAAACACAGCTTAGTACACTTCTTTGTTAGAGTATGGAGAGTAGAAAGCCAGTCCTCAAGAATGAAGAGAATTCAATCAGGATTTTAAAGCTTAGTTAACTAGAACGCTAGTGTTGTATATTGCCTCTAGCTTAAAAAAAATAATTCTTCTCACCTTTATTCCTTCCTTCTTTTCATTTATTTCTTTCCTTCATTGCTTTCATTAGCATATGATCTGTCATCCAGAGGTAGATTAGGAATGAAGGTAGGTAATAGTTTTAAAGTATTGGGTGGCACCTGTGGCTCAAGGAGTAGGGCGCCGGTCCCATATGCCGGAGGTGGCGGGTTCAAACCCAGCCCCAGCCCAAAACCACAAAAAAAAAAAAATAGTTTTAAAGTATTAACTCTAAGCTGATGCTGAAATCAAATACAGAGGGGATATGTTACTATGTGGAAATATCCAAATATCAAAGGTTGGGGAGAGCTACTTTGAAAAAGATTTCTTAAAGGTTCTGATATGATCTTCAAGGGATATTATACCAGCCTGGATGAGAATCACTGAGATAAATAAAAGTGACTACTTATATCACCCATGAAAATTTTGCTTTTTATCAACCTTAAATGACTTCCTATATATTAATATCAAATAAAATAAAACAGAACAAAACTAATGCTGAAGAAAATTGTAATTTATTTAGAATAACTTCTGAAATGGTTTTCATTATTTTCAGTTTGCTATGTTCATCAACTATGAGGAGCCTAATGAGGTAAAGAAGTTCTTAGAAATAAGGGGGAAAAGGGATATTCAACCCTCAGTGATCCTGCATATCATATGCTCTAGCAGATTATGTGGGGAGGGAACACCACTTTCTTTCTTTCTTTTTTTTTTTTTTTTGTGGTATTTGGCCGGGGCTGGGATTGAACCTGCCACCTCCGGCATATGGGACCAGCGCCCTACTCCTTGAGCCACAGGTGCCGCCCGGGGAACACCAGTTTCTAAAATAGATGAAGAGAAGAAGAATGCTCTTGGGGGCTTCTCCTAGTTTCAAAATACTTTCCCCATATGATTACACTAATTAGAGATTCTGCATTGGTTGATGATCTCTTAAGATACAAATGTCTCATGGGAAGGTTAAGCTTCAATCATATTTTAGCATCAATTACTTTAATCAAATATTCAGATCTATTTCTATCTGAGGTTTCTGTTCGTCAGTGGCTTAGAAAGAGAGGTATAAAGGAAATGTACATATCTCCTTGTCTCCTCCTTTACCTGTTTGATGGTATTATGGGGAGGGATCTTCAAAACACTTTTGTGGTAAATAACTCAAGTGTTAGATGAACCACATGCTATAGATTAATTTTATTCTTTCTTTGCCTTCCTCTTTCACCCTTCTAAATCCTGTCCAACTTACCCAACTCAAATCCTATACATTACAGAAAGACTTCTCTTCTTCTGCTAGCCTACGCCAATTTTCTCCTCTGAACTGCACTAGAACTTGTTTTCTATACCATTTAATGCAATATTCAATTGGGTATTACACAGGCATATCCTTCTATTCTTTAGTGAGTTTATGCCCCTGATACAAGACTAGTGGTGTATATCTTACTATAAATGACTGTTAGGAGGAAATGATTGTAAGTCCTTTAAGGCAAGGACTATGCCTTTCTTATTCCATATTTTAGTATTCTCCAGGGCATGTACAACAATATATTTGGATCTAGGAAAAATCAGCTATAACTACTGTTATAATTAAGATTTCACTCAATATTGTTATTTACCTTAAGACATAAAATATTCACAAGTGGATACTATGATGGATATGCTGTACAGAAATGACTTTAGTCACTTTGCCTAAATTGATAAAATTCTTTCCCTGCTTTGCACTCGCCTTAGCTCATGGTACTGGTCATTCCTAATGGTCTTTATACTGGCTCCTTCTCATAATGACTAGTGGGAACACTTAGAAATGCCATTCAGTAGCATCAAACAGTAGGATGGGAACATTGAAGAAACTGTAGCCCGTGTCTCTCTCTCTCTATCTATCTATCTCTATCTCTATCTCTCTCTCTCTCTTTCCCAGTTTTCAAAGATCTATACCTGGTAAGCCCAGTAGTGGTTTCTTTTTTAGAACATACAGGAAAAAAAGTTCATTTAGTTAGAACCACCCTTTTTTAAAAACATAAACTCCAAAGAGGCCAAAATAAGATAGAGTAGCTTTTAATTCCCACTTGCTGGAATAGTAAAACTAGTAGCCATTGGCAGAATGTATGTTAAAGTGATTTATATATTTTAATCATCTCCCCTCTGCACTTACTCACCCTTGTACTTCTTCCCTGTAACATCAGGTAGAACACAGTGCTGACGACAGCTTCTCTTCCTCTGAGTTGAAGCTTAAAATTATGAACACTACGTAATGAAATGGTGATTTTTATTCTGTCTTGGTGGTAAAGTGGGATTTGCTGATGTGTAAAATGAGACAAAGATGAATAACAAACAGATGTTCTCACAAAATGTTCATTAAATCCCTGCCTAGAAGAAGATGTTGGATTACATGTGTTCAAACTGTAAATGTGTTGAAGAATAAGGAGCTTTTATACCTTAATGCTCAGTTTAGGAAAGAACTATATAGCTTTCTCTGTAAAAATCATACTAATCAGTGACTTACAGACTCTTCCTCATTTCAGAGTGGCTTGTCATGACTGTTTTTAAACTTTTCTTATTGATTTTGACAGTTCCAATTACCCAAACAGCCATCACCTTACTGAGAGATTATAAAGTGAGTTTAACTTTCTTGGATTGTAAGGTCGCAGGTAGGGGTTATCGAACATATGGAAGTAGTGACTTTTGCTTAGATAATCTCTTGAGGACTATCTGCCATGGAGATTTGATAGTGATTTGGGAGAAGTGGAGTTGGGAAGGGGCAGCAGGAACGATACCACCCTCATCTTGTTCCTGTAGCTCATTCATTACAAGTAGAACTTGTGACTCCTTATGGTTTATGCAGCATGGTACTTCTATCACTGACAGGGTCATTTTAACCTCAAAGCCTAGAGTCAAAGAAGAACAAAGGGAAGGAAGAATAGAGAGAAGAAATTAGTGGAAGGAAATAAAGAAGGAGAAACCAGCAAAAAAAGCTCTGGCAACATGTAGAACCAGAACAGATCAGCTCCCCAGGGTATCACAGTGGAGCTACCACAGAAGATTTCACTCATAAGGAAATTCTGGGAATGACAGAAATGGAATTCAGATTATGGTTGGCTGGTTAAAATGATATAGAAAATTGAAGGGCATGTAGAAAGAAACAGCAAAAGGATATCCAAAAAATGTCCCAAGAAATTAACATAATTAATGATAAAGTCTCCAAGGATCTGGACAAATTAGAAAGGATATAAAGGAGCTTAAATAATTGAAGGAGGCATTCAGAGAGTTTCAAAATTTAGTAGAAAGTTTCAACAATAGATTAAATCATAGAGAAGAAAGAATCTCAGAGCTTAAAGACAATGTGCTGGAGCTAACCCAGTCATTTAAAGAGCCAGAAAAGAAGAGAGTAGTGGCAGAGCAATGTCTGAGACAGTTAAGGGGCTACATTAAGTGTACAAACATGAATTATAGGTATCCCTGAAGGAGAAGAATAGAGTTTCAAAAGTATGGAAGCCCTAATTGATTATGTGATAGCTAAAAATTTCCCAAGCACAGTAAAAGATACAGACATACACCTACTAGATGGATATAGAAACCCAGGTTGATTCAATTCAAACAGAGAACCTCCTAGGCACATTGTAATTAACTAGCCAATGGGAAATTGAAAAAGAAAATTCTTAGCCGTGCGTTGTGGCAGGTGCCTGTAGTCCCAGCTATTTGGGAGGCAGAGGCAAAAGAATCGCTTGAGCTCAAACATTTGAGGTTGCTGTGAGCTGTGATGCCATGGCACTCTATTGAGGGCAATATAGTGAGACTTTGTCTCAAAAAAAGAAAAGAAAAGAAAAATTTGCAAGCACCCAGGTGTAATCAGCACCTGACCTGCAAGGGCAAGCCCATCAGGGTAACATCTCACTTCTCAGGGGAAACTTTATAAGCCAGAAGAGAGTGGGTTCCTACCTTCAAGCTTTTCAAACAAGACAACTTTTTGCCTTGGATTCTATATCCTGCAAAACTAAGTTTTATATTTGATAGGGAAATCAAATCTTCCACTGACAAGCAAACACTGAAGAAATTTGCCACTACCAGACCAGATCTGTAGGAAGTAGTACTCAGACTTGTACTTTACATAAACCAACACATCGGCCCATCAGCAAAGTTAAAGACACCCATATACTAAAGGACAAAGCCTAGCTACCACAATGGTCCAAGTGACAAAACAAGGCAACAGAGCCCCACACAACAAGCTAAACAGAACTCTACCCTACTTATTAATTCTCTCAATGAATGTTAATGGCTTGAATTCCCCACTGAAGAGACATAGGCTGCCTGATTGGATAAAGAAATATAAGCCAAGTATATGCTGTCTTTAGGATATGCCTTTAACCCTCAAGGACAAATAAAGACTCAAGGTGAAGGTTTGAGAAACAATATTTCATGCAGCCTGTGTCGCCCAGGCATGCCCAGTGCTGGTGAAGTGGCAGAGTGGGCAGCCAGGCCTGGAGGAGCTGAGCATGTGCAGAGGTGCCAAGCAGCCACAGAGGGTGAGGGGCCAGGTAGGAGCCATGGTCCTGCATGATGAGAACTTTTGGAGTGATTCTGTGTCCTCTGTGTAGTTGATAGTTTGGGTAGTGGAGATGACGACAGTATCAGAACCTTTTTCCAGGACCTTGCCAGTGGAATCAAAGACTTCATATGGGGTATCTGCACCATCTCCAAGCTAAATGCTCAAATCCAGCAAAAGAGAGAGGAACAGTGTCAAAGAAGGGCAAGTAGTGTCCTGGCACAGAGGACAGCCCAGAGTATAGAGCAGAAGCATGAGAGTGAGCCATGTATTGTTAGTAGAATTTTAGTGTTGTGCTTGGAATAGTGGAATATTCTGGTATAGTTTCCTCTTATTAGTTTAGTTTCCTCAAGTGTTTATTCCTGTGCTTCAGTCAGTAACAGCCTGAATTATTCATCACTACATGGAGATGTTTGGTCATGGTTGTAATTCTTCCTCACATCAATTTCCAGTGCTCTTTGGGTGCTCCCCCTGTTTGTGCTTAGCAAAGTTGTAAATGCCATTTGGTTTCAAGATACAGCTGACCTGGCATTTGAGGTATCAGGGAGGAAGCCTCACTCATTCCCTAGTGTCAGAAAATAATTGCTGATATGCTTTTCAACCTTTTGTTGCAGGATACTTCCTTATCCAGGGAATGTTTGTGAGCCTCTTTTCTATCCATCTTGTTGGTCAGCTGGTTAATCTCCTGCATATGTCTCTTCTCTACTCACTATATTGCTTCAAATATTGTTGGTTCAATAAAGGAATTGAAATGCACCCAAACATGTTTTCAAACATAGAAAGGAATTGACCCTACTACTTTGGATTTTGTTTGCCCGTGGCTTTTCTCACAGAAATACAGTCTGACTTCAGCATTATGCAATTCATCCATTTAACAAGAACACTTGGGTTCCCTAATATTTTGAAATAAAAATTATTTTGATGCAAGAAAAAATGTGTTATGTATGTATACAATGGAATATCATTCAACCTTAAAAAGAAGGAAGTCCTGACACTTGTAATAACATGAGTAAACTTGGAGAACATTACGTTAAATCAAATAAGCCAATACAGAAGGACAAATATTACATGATAACACTTAATATGACAAGTCTAAATAGTCAAACTCATACAAGCAGGAAAGTAGAATGCTAGAGGTCCGAGAGACTGGGAGAAGAGTGAAATGGAGAGGTATTAATGTACAAATTTTGGTTATAAAAAGTCAATTAATACTAGAGATCAACTGTACAGCTTAGTACCTAAATTTAACAATACTGTATTGATACTTAAAAATTTACTAAGTGTGTAGATCTTATGTTAAGTGGTCTTATAAGACACACATAAATAATAACAAATAAGAGAGTGGTAGGAAACTTTTGGAAGTGATTGATAGGTTTACAGTATAGATTGGAGGTCATGGTTTCATGTGGATACTTATATCTCAACTCATCAAATCTGATACATTAGCTGGGCACAGTGGCTCATGCCTGTAATCCTAGCACTCTGGGAGGCTGTGACAGGTGGATTTCTTGAGCTCAGGAGTTTGAGACCAGCCTGAGCAAGAATGAGACCCCCCATCTCTAAAAATAGCCAGGTGTTGTGGCAGGTGCCTATAGTCCCAGCTACTTGGGAGCCTGAGACAAGAGGATCACTTGAGCCCAGGTTTGAGGTTGCTGTGAACTATGACTCCATAGCACTCTACCGAGGGCAACATACTGAGACTCTGTCTCAAAAAAAAAAAAAAAGTACACATTATATATTTGTGTGTATATTTATGTGTATATACACAGTTTTTTCAATGTCAGTCATATACCAACAAAGCAGTTGCAACAGAACAAAAATATAGTAGCCAGCATTATTCTTTTAAAAGCCATCTTACATTACTCTTCTGCTAAAAACCCTCCAAAGACTCCTTATTTTACTTAGAGTAAAAGTCAAAGTACTTAGAATGTCCTCAAGGCCATATAAAATCTGCCCTCTCCTTGAGTTACACCCTTGTTAGTGAATCTACTAGTACTCTCCTTCCCCCCTCTGACATAGTCACATTAGCAACTTGAACAATCCAGATACTCCCTTGACTGAAGATCTTTGTGTTGCTTGTTTTTTCTGATTGAATTCCCTTTCCCCAGATATAACCACTTTTCTCCAAACTCCTCCAAAAAATTGCTTAAATGTCCATTCTCAATAAGGTTACCCTGGGCATTCTGTTTGAAATTGTGGCTACAATTGTAGCACTTTAAGAGGTGGAGGTAGGAGGATCACTTGATACCATGAGTGGAAGATCAGCCTGAACAACCTAACAAGAGCCTTTCTCTATAAAAAAAATTAGCCCAGCATGGTGGTGTACACCTGTAATCCCAGTTACTCAGGAGGCTGAGACAGGAGGATCAGTTGAGCCTAGGAGTTTGAGGTTGCAGTGAGCTATGATGATGTCATTGCACTCTAGCCTAGGCAACAAATGGAGACTGTCCCTAAAGTAAATAAATAAATAAGCAAATAAAAAAATTGCAATCTGTGTCCCACCAATGCTTTCAATCCCCCTAAACCTAAACAATTTCCTCCATATCACTAACTACATATGTGTACATACATACATAGATAATTCCTTATCACCTTACAACTACATTTAATCACGTATGACAGTGTATCTTTGTGCATGCACATGCCTGTCATATCTACTTATCTTTCCCTTTTATAACCTAGGCAATAGAGCAGAGCTTTTTTTGTTTGTTTGTTTTTTGTTTTTTTTTTTTGTACTCAGAACCTAAACCAGCATACTCAGCACACAGTTGGCACCCAATAAGTGTTTGATAAATAAATGAATGAGTATGAAACCAAATCTATGGAGGATGAGAAAATAGGGAGTGGATACCTAAGTTAAGCCTGACAAGAAAAGAGAATTTGAGAATAAAAGCCTATTTGAAAAGAATACCCACAGGTCACAAGGTGGGCTAATCAGAGTGTCCTTCTTATTTTGACCAATTCCTGACCTACAGAGAATGCAAAAGTGATTCATAACTATAAAGCAATTATCTACATTTCCTTGTAGGACACAAAAGAGTGAGCCTCCTATTGCTCAGCACCAACCCCTCCCATCACCTCCAGGATACCTTGAATGCATACACACACAGACACACATTTGGTATTGACTAATAACATTTAGGCTAAAATGAAGTTGAGAGACAATCTATAGCAGTGGTTCTCAACCTTCTTAGTGCCGCAACATGAGGAACTGTATGAAAGGGTTGCGGCACTAGGAAGGTTGAGAACCACTGATGTATAGATTTTTATTATGCATGTTTTCTCATTCTACTTAACTCAAATAAACAACACTCATCCCTCAAATAACTATTCTGATTATGGACTAAAGAATGTTAAAGCTGAGAGCGACCTCAGAGACCACCTAATCTAAACTCTTTTTTATATTTGAGCAAAGATGTCTGTCTTTCCAATAAGAAATGACTATTTCAGAAGTATAGCCCTTTTGAAATACACATACACAAATATACTTTTTAAAAATATTATATGTATTTTCTTCCTCTATTTTGAATAGGCATCTCAGTATGTTATGATTAATAAAGCATTTTTCCCTTTTACACTATTCTCTGCTCTCTGTGGACAGGACAGGGTTATGTCTTTTATTTGGAGTAAATGGGATGTGGTTTATGAATCTAAATGAATACCTATAATTTCTGGATTTAGACAGAACAACCTAGACCTCATGAAATTAATTTAGTTAAAAATTGAATTTAAAGATCTGCTACAACAGCATTGTTCTGCTTCCTACTAAATTACCATTCTACCATCAAAAAATGTGCATTCTTGTAATTTCAGTTATTAAACTCGAGCATAACTGAAGTAAAGAAAAGGTAAGAGGAAGAGATATGAACTATGAGCTAATCTATATTGTTTTTAAAATGCAGTTTCTTGCCAGTTTAGTCTACTTTATCTCTGCTTTAAAATATGAACTAAAAAAAATATATATAGGGGCAACATTTTACTAGCATTTGTATCTTATTTCATATTAATGTATATTAATTGAATAAGAGCATTGCAGTTAAAGCGGAGTTGCTGTTAATGTCAAACATTTTCTACTGTCTTTCTGGGTAGTTTTGTAATTGTGAGAGTCACTTGAAGATGAATTCTCTTTTCATGTTAACTTCTTTTCCTCATTTGGCTTTTCAGTTTCTTCTCAGACTATTTTAGTAAATACAACATACCTTTTAAAAATCATATATATGTGTATATATTACATATATATAGTTTAATATGTATATGTAAGATTTATACATTTTTTTAAAATGTCTTTATTCTTCATAAAAGAAGATCTAACTTTTCATAATGAGTAGCTCCATACTCAGGAGATGGGATGTGTTCCTGGTTTCATCTCCAAAGAGGTGACTTTAGCCTTGTATCTGTGTACTTTCAACAAATTCTGTTGGGTTATAAAGGCAAAATAGGTGCCAATAAATAAGTGGTAGGCAGTTTCTAAGATATTTCCCAGTGATCCATGCCTACTGGTATTCACAAACTCTTGTGCAATCTCTTGAACTCACTGACTTACTTCTAACAATCAGAATATAGCCAAACTGATGGGATTTCATTTCTGAGATTAGGTTGTAAAATGACTCTGGCTTCTGTCTTGGGATTTTTTTCTGACTTTCTCTTGGATCACTCTCTCTAGGGTATCTTCTACCATTTCATGAATCATCCCCATGGCAAATCCCATGTGGCAGGGGACCAAAGTATGCCAAGAACCAAAAACATGAGCTTAGACTCCCAGTCAAACCTTCAAAAGAAACCACAGGCTCAGGTGACAGCTTAATGGTAGCTGCACAAGAGATCTTCAAGCCGAGAGAATCCAGATAAACCATTTTTAGGTTCCTGGCCCACAAAAACTGTGAGATAATGTTTGCTGTCTTAACATGCTAACTTGGGGTATATTTTGTTCCAGGGCAGTTGATAACTAATACAAAATCCCAGCTTAAAAATACCATAATTGCTATGTAATTAGTTTAGTAGGGAATCCATACTGTTTCTTCCAGTAAAATCACTTAACTTTCCTCTTCTATCCATTATGGCTACTCAAGTCAAAAATGAAATAAATAAGCCCCTTTAAACACAAAATCAGACATCAACCCAACCAAATGCACTAGTCTTTTGATAGACAGACAAAATTTGTGAACTAATACCAAAATAAGTTTAAACTAAAATCAAATTTCATAATGACTGCAACTGTTTAAATTCTCAAGTAGTTATTCATTTTGAGGCAGGATATTGTTTGCACCAGATACCACCACCAAAAAAAGTATATCGGATTCAGATGAAGAGCACACCCTAAAAGGTCTACAAAGTAAGGCTACCAGCTATGTTTTGGTCTGTAGAATTATGCGAATAGACATGTATTATTTGCCTCCTTCTAGCTGCCTCAAATGTGAGTCAGCAAGTATAAATGATGCATCTCTATCTTTATTGTGCATTTCAACAATACTATGCTGGCTTCCAATAAGAGTGCCTAATAAGCAAATAGAATCAATATATATTTACAGAGGTTTGCATGTAAAAATGCTGATTATTTTCGACTAATGTGCTTATATTTATAATGTTTGCACAAAACTTTTAGCAGCAGTAACCAAGAGTATTTATTTATTTATTTATTCATCACCTACTATGTGCCAATTTTAGCCACTCAGGAAACATCATTGAGTAAAACATAGATCTCTTTAAGAGAGCTTTCAGAGAGCTTACATTACATATTCAACCATCTATTCTTTGTGGAATCTGACATAGCTGATTTTTATCTTCT
The DNA here is from genome assembly GCF_027406575.1 of Nycticebus coucang. Classification (NCBI taxonomy): domain Eukaryota; kingdom Metazoa; phylum Chordata; class Mammalia; order Primates; family Lorisidae; genus Nycticebus; species Nycticebus coucang. Next base: position 158,178,634 of record NC_069804.1, on the reverse strand, counting down.
GTTTGAAACTATTTTTCATTGGCTTTTGCAATGTGACATCATTCTGTTCTTCTAATGGTTTGTAATTGTTTCTTGAGCCTTTTCACTGGCTTTTCCTATCAAAACATAATAGCTGTACATTGTAAGACTTAGTTCCTGGGCTCCTGATTTATATAATTTGTTTTTCAGAAACCTCATTCATTTCCTAAAATTCAGTGATCACCTCCATATATGTAGACTCTCAATTTTAAACTTCTAGCCACCTATATAGAGATTCTCTATGCATATATATTTTTATTAGGTAATCTCACAATTTCAGCAGACAAGTTAATAGCAGAGCCATCATCAAATACTTAAAGTGGGTTTCATTATGCTCTTTCATTTTCCATCAATGGCAATACCATTCTCAGTCATCTAGTCTCAAAATTAATCCTGTTTCTAATCAATCAAGTGCCATTCATTATGCCATTATAGTATCTCTCATATCCATTGTTTATTTTCCATTCCCACAACTAGGTCCTCATCACTTCATGCGTGAATGACCGTACTATTGTCCTGATTTTGAGTGTTTTTATTTCCAATCCCTCCTTTATGCTATTTATAAATTAATTTTCATGAAATACCACTTTCATCATGTCATTATCCTGAATCAGTAACGATTAACAGCTTCCTATGGCCCATAAAGTCTAAATGCTTCATCTTGACATCTTAACCTCTCCATGATATGACCCTACTTAGACAAATAATTTCTTGTTATTAACCAATGCAAACTATTTACTCCAGCCAGAATGTCACCTTACTGTTCCTAAAGCACATTAAGCTTATCTTGGCCTCTGGGACTTTGTTCAGGTTGGTCATCATGCTTGGAAAGCAACCTCTCCACTTATTGTACAAAAGCCTACATGTACACAAGTCTCTCTCTCTCTGACAAATCCATTACTACTTTCACTCACATTCTTCTTTTTCTTAACTTGTTTAATGCCTACAGCCTATGTCACCCAATTTGACACTTAGTCATATTTTCCAATATTCTCTTATTTCATTGTCTCAGCTTTCTTATAATATTATAGGCTACTTAATAGTAAGACATATTTCATCATTTGTTCCCTGACTTCTTTTTCCATAGTCTACCATGGAAGTTCCAAAAAATCAATGAGAATAATGGCAGTGTTTTTCAGTTTTGCAAATATTTTTATCAAAATAAGAGAGCACAAAAGATTTTTGTTAAATGAATGACTTGTAAAGTCAGGACATTTAGTGTGCCCCTCACCAGAATAGTGTACATTGTATCCAATAGGTGAGTTTTTATTCCTTACTCCTCTCCCACCATCTCTTCTTCTTAGTTTCCAATGTCTTTTCACCACTATATAACCATGTGTACCCATCAGTTGACTCCCACTTATTAGTGAGGACATGTGGTATTTGTTTTTCCATTCCTGACATACTTCACTTAGGATAATGATCTATGGTTTCACCCCAGCTGCTGAAAATGACATTACTTTCTCCTTTTTATGGTGGAGTAGTACAGCATGGTATGTGTATTCCACATTTTCTTTGTGCACTCAACAATTTATGGGCACTTAGGTTGATTCCACATCTTTGCAATTGTGAATTTTGCTGTAGTAAACATTTGGATGCAGATGTCTTTTTGATAAAATGACTTCTTTACCTTTCAGTAGATACCAGTAGTGGGATTGCTAGACTGAATGGTGTGTCTACTTTTAGTTCTTTGAGGAATCTCCATACAGTTTTTCATGGAGGTTGCACTAATTTACAGTAGCACCAACAGTGTATAAGCACCCCTTTTTCATGGCATCTGCACCAACATCTGTTGTTTTTTGATTTTTTAGTAATGGCCATTCTGATAGGGGTAAGGTGGTATCTCATTGTGGTTTGAATTGGCATGTCCCTCAAGATTATTGATGTTGAGCATTTTTTCAAGATAGCCATTTGTCTATCTTCTTTTGAAAAAACTCTATTGCCTACTTTTCAATGAGGTTATTTGCTTGTTTCTTGATTGGTTTAAGTTCTTTGTAGATTCTGGATATTAGCCCTTTGTCTTATGTATAGTTTGCTGATATTTTCTCCCATTCTGTAGGTGATCTATTTACTCTTGATTATTTCCCTTGCTGTGCATAAACTTTAATTTAACTAAGTCCCATTTATTTATTTTTGTTGTTGGATTTGCCATTTGGGTCTTACTCATAAATTCTTTGCCTAGATTGACGTATAGAAGAGTTTTCCTATGTTTTCTTCTAGAATTTTTATGGTTTCAGGTCTTACATGTAAGTCTTTAACTCATTATGAGTTAAATTTTGTATATGGCCAGAGATAGGGATCCTACTTCATTCTTCTGCATGTGGCTATCCACTTTTCTAAGCACCATTTATCGAATAGGGTATCCTTTCCACCGTGTATGTTTTTGTCTACTTTGCCAAAAATCAGTTGGTCGAAGGTATATGGTTTTATTTCTGGGTTCTCTATTCACCTCCAATGGTCTTTATAGCAGTATCATGCTGTTTTGGTTGCTATAGCCAATTTGAAGTCAAATGATGTGATGCTTCCAAATATGTTCTTTTTACTTAAGGTTGCTTGGTTATTCAGGCTCTTTTATGGATCCATGTGAAGTTTAGAATTATTATTTTCTAGATCTGTGAAAAAGGATATTATTTTGGTGGGGATTATGTTGAATTTATAAACAACTTTGGGCAGTATGATGTTTTAATAATGTTGATTCTTCCAATCTATGAGTATGGAATGTTTTCTCCATTTTTTGCCATCTATGATTTCTTTAATTAGTGTTTTGTACTTCTACTCGTCTAAACCTTTTACTTCCTTGTTTACATTTATTCCCAGGTATTTTATTTTCTTTGCAGTTATCCTGAATAATATTGTGTTCTTGATTTGACTTTCAGCTTAACTGTTATTAACACATAGAAATGCCACTGACTTGTGTACATTTATTGTGTAACTCGAGACTTTAATGAATTGATTTATGAATGTTAGATGTCTTTTGGTGGAGTCATTAGTGTTTTTTAGATACAAGATCATTTTATTAGCAAACAGGGATTTAACCTCTGCTTTCCCCAATTCATTGTCCTTTATTTCTTTCTCTGCCTAATTGTTCTGGCTAGGACTTCCAGTATTACGTTGAACAGAAGTGGTGACAGTGAGCTTCTGTTCTTGGGGAGAATGCTTTTATCATTTACCCATTTAGTATGATGTTGGTTATGGGGTTGTCACATATGGGTTTTGTAATTTTCCAGTGTGTTTCTTGTATGCTGGTTTGTTGAGGGTTTTTATCATGAATGTGTGCTGCATTTTATTGAATGCTTTTTCTGCATCTAGTGAGATGATGGTATAGTCTTTGTATTTAGTTAAGTTTATGTGGTGAATCACATTTATTGATTTCATATGTTGAACCATCCTTGCTTCCCTAGGAGCAAGCCTACTTCATCATGGTGGATTATCTTTTTGATGTGATATTCAATTTGGTTTGCTAGATATTTGCATCTATATTCATAGGGTCTTTAGTTTTCCCTTTTTATGTGTCCTTTATTGCTTTTAGTATCAAGGTAATACTAGCTTCATGGAATGAGTTAGACAGGGTTCCTTTCTTCTCAGTATTATGGAACAGTTTCAGGAGTATGGATGTCAGTTCTGTTGTAGATCGGGTGGAATTTGGCTGTAAATATATCTAAACCATGGATTTTTTTTTTTTTTGGTTCAGACTTTTTTACTTACTGTTTCAATTTTGCTATGTTATTGCTCTATTCAGGATTTCTATTTCTTTCTGTCTCAGGCTTGGGAGGTTGTGTTTTTCCAAGAATTTATCCATTTCTTCTAGATTGTACGAAGGTGTAAAGGAACAAATATACATTTGTTCCAGACTTCTCTTTATGGCCAGTGTTCCTTTATTGATCTTCTGCCTTGACGATCTTTCTAGTTCTGTCAGTGGTGTGTTGTAATCCCCAGCTATTAATGATGTTGTTCTTCATTTCCTTTCTTAGCTGTAGTAGAATTTGCTTTATGAATCTGGGAGTTCCTATATTATGTTCACATATGTTTAGGATTGTTAGATCTTCTTGTTGAATTGATCCATTTATTATTATGGCATTACCGTCTTCATTTTTTATCATTGTTGATTGAAAGTCTATTTGATATAAGAATAGCTATTCCTGCTTGCTTTTGGTTTCTGTTGGCATAGGATATTTTTTCCCACCAATTTACCTTGAGTCTATAGGAATCTTTGTGAGTTAAGTGTGTTGACAGCATACATTTGGGTTATATTTTTTAATTCAGTTAGCCAATCTACATCTTTTAAGAGGTGCATTATGAACTTTCTCCTTCAATGTTAGTACTGATATAGGAGATTCTGTTCTGGTCATATTTTGATTGTTATCTAGTTACTTTGTTCTCTCTCTTTTGTGTTACTGTTTTGTAAGAGGTGTAAGCTTTGACTTTTATCCCCCCCACAGGTGAGTATCAATTATTATGTTCCATATATATTAATAAAACACTATTATGCATTTCTTATAGGGCAGGTCTAGTGGTAGCAAATTCCTTTAGTGTTTGCTTCTTTGGGAAAGACTTTATTTCTCCGTCATTTGTGAAACTTACTTTTGCAGGATACAGAATTATTGGCTGATAATTATTCTGTTTAAGGAGACTAACTATAAGACCCCATTTCTTTCTGGCTTGTAAGGTTTCTGTTAAAAGTTTGATGGGCTTTTCTTTGTAAGTTACTTGATGTTTTTGCTTCATAGTTCAGAGGAGTTCCTCCTTCACATCGACTTTGCCCAGTCTTTTGAATATATGCTTTGGTGATGCCCTTTTTGCAATGAATATCCCAAGTGTTCATCCAGGTTTGTATGTGGATGTCTAAATCTCTAGCAAGATTAGAGACATTTTTCTCAATTATATTCTCAAATAAATTTTTGAGCCTTTTGAGTTTTCTTCTTCACCCTCAGGGATGCCTATGATTCTTATATTTGGATATTTTACATAATACCATTTTTTCTCATAAACTTTGTTACTCTTTATTCTTTATTCCTTTTTTATTGACTGGGTTAATTCCATAGAGTTGTCTGTAAGTTCTGAAATTTTTTTTCTTCTGTTTAATTTTTTCTTTTATTGTTGGGGTTCATTGAGGATAACAGAACCAGGTTGCATTGGTTGATTTAATTAGATAAGGACCCTCTTATAATTGTGTCCCATCCCTAAAAGGTATACCACACCCCTTATCCCCCCACTCCCTCCCTGCTTCTCTTTCTCTGCTCTCTCCCCCACCATGTACTAGGACATTAATTGTCCTCATACCAGAATTGAGTACATAGGATTCTTGTTTCTCCATTCTTGTGATGCTTTACTAAGAATAAGGTGTTCCACATCCATCCAGGTTAATACAAAAGATGTAAAGTCTCCATCTTTTTAAATGGCTGAATAGTATTCCATGGTATACATATATCACAGCTTGTTAATCCATTCCTGGGTTGGTGGGCATTAAGGCTGTTTCCGCATTTTGGCAATTGTAAATTGAGCTGCAGTAAACAGTCTACTGTAAGGGTCCCTATGGTAAAAGGATTTTTTTTCTTCTGGGTAGATGCCCAGCAATGGGATTGCAGGATCAAATGAGAGGTCTAGCTTGAGTTCTTTGAGGGTTCTCCATACTGCCTTCCAAAAAGTTTGTATTAGTTTTCAGTCCCACCAACAGTATATAAGTGTTCCCTTCTTTACACATCCATGCCAACATCTTCAGTTTTGAGACTTTGTGATGTGGGCCATTCTCACTGGGGTTAGATGGTATCTCAGGGTGGTTTTGATTTGCATTTCTCTAATAATTAGGGATGATGAGCATTTTTTCATGTTTGTTAGCCATTCATCTGTCTTCTTTAGAGAAGGTTCTATTCATTTCTCTTGCCTAGTAATATAAGGGATTGTTGGCTCTTTTTATGTTTATTAATTTGAGTTCTCTGTAGATCCTAGTTATCAAGCTTTTGTCTGAATCAAAATACACAAATATCCTTTCCCAATGTGTAGGTTGTCTATTTGCTTTGGTTGTTGTCGCCTTAGCTGTACGGAAGCTTTTCAGCTTAATTAAGTTCCATTTGTTTATTTTTATTGTTGTTGCTATTGCCATGGAAGTCTTCGTCATAAAGTCCTTCCCAAGGTTGATCCTTCCAGTGTTTTCCCTGCACATTCTTTGAGGATGTTAATTGTTTTGTGCCTTGGATTTAGGTCTTTTATTCATCTTGAATCAATTTTTTGTGAGTGGAGAAAGATGCAGTTCCAGTTTCACTCTTTTACATGTGGATATCCAGTTCTCCCAGCACCATTTATTGAATAGGGATTCTTTCCCCCAGTGTATGTTCTTGTTTGGTTTATCAAAGATTAGGTGGCTGTAAGATGTTTGTTTCATCTCCTGGTTTTCTATTTGGTTCCCAATCTCTATATCTCTATTTTTTGTGCCAGTACCATGATATTTTGATCACTGTGGCCTTGTAGTACAGCTTAAAGTATGGTAGGCTGATCCCCCAGTTTTGTTTTTATTACTAAGAATTGCCTTGGCTATATGGGTTTTTTACTGGTTCCATACAAAATGAAGAATTATTTTTCCCCAATCCTTGAAAGTATGATGTTGGTATTTTAATAGGGATAGCATTGAATCTGTAGCTTGCTTTGGGAAGTATAAACATTTTAACAATGTTGATTCTTCCCAGCCATGAGCATGGTATTTCTTGTTCTTAAAACTTCCCCACTGTTTTTTTTTGGTTTTTTTTTTTTGTATTTTACTGATTGAATTTTACATTTCTAGAAGTTATTTTGTTTGTTTTTAATATATTTATCTCTTTAGTAAATTTTTCATTCATTCCCTGTATTATTTGTCTGGTTTCTTTGAATTGGCTTTTCCTTTTCTGTTGGTTCTCGTTGAGCTTTCTTACCGTCTATATTTGGAGTTCTTCATCTGTCATTTCAGTATTTTCATATTGGTTGATGTATTTCTTTGGCAGTGTGTCCCCTCACTTTGATTTTTCATACTTCTGGAGTTCTTGCACTGATTCTTTCTCACCTAAATCAACTGTTTTCTTCCCTCTCACTCTTAGGGGCCTCTTAATGGTAGGCCTATAGCATCTCTTTGGTAAGGATCTTTGGCTTTATTTTTGAGTGCTTTCCTGTGGGTCTAGGTTCTAGATGGATTCCTTGGTTATAGATATCCTTACTGTGGTGGCTTTTCAATTTTTAGTTGTTTATAGGCTGTAGTAGTGCTGTACTATGTACATGGGCTGGTTCCCTGTCTCTTGTTGACAAGGGGAGATAAAGGTCATTGAAATCCTTGTTCTTCCCCAGCCCTGTGATCTTAACAATTTGAATTATATTGGGATGCCCAGTTTAACACCTTGACTATACCACTAGAAAAAAATTTTTCCTTGGGGTCTTGATGTTTTACTAGTTAAGTTAGGTCAAGGGATGTGTGCATTACATATACCTCACAAGGCCCTGAGTTCAAAACCAGTGTAAGGTGAATACAACTTACATGGCATTTACATGTTAATTTCTAAGTCAACAGGTGGCACATGTCTTACATGATTGAATATCTTATGTGAGTCAGCCATGTCTTATATGATTGAATCAGTAAATGCTGTAATGGTTTGTGCAAATTGTCCTCTTTGGCAGTAGGTCATGTTTACAGGAAAGAGCCAGCTACACTGTGTTTTCTGGGATCTGTGACCAGCTCTGGTAAATCAGGAGGAGCTCTCAGATGTCCCAGGCAGACATTCCTTCTTGTGTTCCATCATAGCTGAGGTGAATGGAGGAGTTAGTCTGGGTGATGTTGAAGTGGGTTAGCCTGCATTCAGGCTTCACAAAGGTAGATATAAGATCTGTCTTGACAGAGGTCAAGGGTTAGCTCTTAGGCTGCTGGAGAAAGTGACTGGGGTGAGGGGAGGCTGAATTGTCCCACTAAGCCACAAAGTCTGCTAAAGGGGCAGAGCAGTCTGGAATTCACCATCTGGAACACAGGAGTGAATTTCACTTTTCTCTCTCTTACCTGCCCCATTGATCTCCTTCCCCATTGATCTCTGGTGGCAAGCAGCAGTTCAAACCAGCTGAGCTCACTAGAAATGGCACCAAAGGCTGTACTTTCCCTACCAAGGATCCCACCCTGGACTTAAATCATAGCTTTCCTGTGGGAGGAGGGGTGCTCTTCAAGTGTGCCAGGGTTCAGAACCATATCATGCTCTCCTTTTACTTATTTATTTTTATTATTATTATTATTTGTTTTTTTTTTTTGAGACAGAGTCACCCTCAGTAGAGTACTGTGGCGTCACAGCTCACAGCAACCTCAAACTCTTGGGCTTAAGCCATTCTCTTGCCTTAGTCTCCCAAGTAGCTGGAACTTGGGAGACACCCACCACAACACCTTTTTACTTACCTTCCAAGATTAGTTTGTAAATCTCCCTTCCATGCAAATACATTCAAATCCTGGGGGTATAGATTCTGGTCTGCAGACCTGTCATCCGATCGCCCAAGATCAATCTCTGAGTATGCCAGGGAGAGAAGCATGCTGTTCCTGAGCTGCCCATGGAGTACACAAGCAGGTTTAATGTCCCTCCATTTCAAGATACACCCTGCTTTGCTGGAGAGGTCAAGTGAGCAGCACCAGGGAGGTCCGGCAGGCAGGAAGCTCACAGTTTGGGAACCCCTTGGTCTTCTGCAGGTATTTAAGAGGAAAATCATGAGCCCCACTCTCTGTGGAGGCTTTGGTGTAATGGATACACCAACAAAGGGGAAGCAACCGCCTCTGGGAATCCTAGCTCAATTGTCCCTTAGGGCATGTATGCTAACTCATGTGGGAACTGTCTCAGCTACATTGGAAGTTGTGAATGGGGAAGAGTCTGAGTGGAGGAGAGCTGGCACTCTGGTCCCCTTTGTCCCAAAGGGCTTCCCTGACTTGCTATAATCCCTTCTCCCCTGAAAGCAGTTTGCTGTAAATGTCTAAGCTCTGAGATCACATACTTTCTCTGGGACCCACCAGTACCTATGGCCACCACAGTCTGAGCAGGTGTTGGAAATGTTTGTGTGGGAACCAGTGACACAAAAACCAAAGGGCTGAAGTTCACTGGGTGGGACAAAGGCATACAATAGGTGGAAAAGCAGTATAGCACCCATTTCCTCTGCTTGGGGCTGTGGTGAGGGGTGCCAACCCCAAGGAGGCTGAAAACCTAGTGCTCTATACTCAAGAAGTTCCCAGTTTCTTGGCAGCAGCAGCTTTTAGGCTCATGAGGATGGAGAAGCTCTCCAACAATTTAGGTGCCTATAGTCTTCCAGAGGCGTGAGGTTAGAAATAAAGAACACTTTCACCTGCACTTTCAATAGGACTCCAAATTCCTTGGGGATTTTATCTCTGCCAATATTGTTCCCTCTTGTTCTGCTCCTCAATCTCTGGTAGTTTCTGGTACTTTTCCCACAGAATTACACCTGGGCTATATTTTCTTTCATCTAAAACTTTTTCTTCTCTCTGAGACAATCTGATGACCAATGTCTCTTGTCAGCCATCTTGCCTCCCCTCTTGCCACATTTTCTTTATCCATTCATCTGTAGATGGTCATTTAGTTTGCTTCCCTGTCTTGGCTATTGTGAATAATGCTGTAGTGAACATTGGAATGCAAATATCTGTTTGAGATATTGATTTTAAATTCTTTAGATCTATAACCAGCAGTGGGATTGCTAGATCATATAGTAGTTCTATTTTTAATTTTTTAAGGGCCCTTCATACTGTTTTCCATAGTGGCTGTATCAATTTACATTTTCACCAACAGCATACAAGGGTTTTCTTTTCTTAACATCCTTGCCCACATTTGTCTTTTGTTGTCGTTTTCATAACAGCTACCCTAGCAGGTGTGAGGTGATATCTCATTGTGGTTTTGATTTGCATTTCAAAAGTGATGTTGAACACCTTTTCATAAACTTTCTGACCATTTGCATGTCTTCTTTGGAGAGATATTGATTCAGATACTTTGCCCAATTTTTAATTGAGTTTCCTTTTTTCTTTTTTTTTGCTATTGAATTGTAGAATTTTCTTATATAGCATTTTTTTAATAATAAACCTTTGTTATATATGTGGTTTGGAAATATTTTCCACCTTTTCATGTTAATCATTTTTTTAAATATTTATTTATTTATTTATTTTTGCTGTGAAGAAGCTGCTACTATATTTAGCAGTGGTTATAGGGGTATGGGCAAGGTGAAAGCAGGCAGACCAGATAAGAAGCTGCTGCAGTAATCCAAGTGAGAGGATGGTGGTAGACTGGAGCAGAGTGAAAAGAGTGTTCAATGGTGAAAAGTGGATAGATTAAGTATATATTATGAGGGTTCCAAAAAATAGGATGAGCCAATAGATTGGATGTGGGATGTGAAAGGAAGAAGTCAAGGATGAATCTAAGGTTTATTGGACTGAGGAAGGAGGTGACATTTACTGAGATGGGAAAGACTATACGAGGAATAAGTTAGGCATGTAGCTGTTTAGTTTTGGACATTTTTGGGAGATGCTTTTTATACAAGTAGAAATGTCAGATAGTGGGTATACAAGTCTTGACTGCAGAGGAAAGGTCTGGACTAGATCTATGTATTGGGGAGTATACAGCAAATACATAATATTTAAAGCCAAGGACTGAGACCTAGGTTAAAGCACTGTTACAAAGCTGGAGAGAAGAGGAAGAACTAACAAAGAAAGGTGAGAAGTAATGGCCAGTGAGCAGTAGAAGGAAAATCAGTGCTATCTTGAAATTAAGTAAATTAACCATTTACTATAATGTCTTCTGTCTTACCTATTGCCACTGCCTTATCCCTAGTTCAGCATCACATCATTAATTGTCTAAACCAGTGGTTCTCAACCTTCCTAATTGCCGTGTTGTTACAAATGGAAAAAAGGGGTCGCGGCCCACAGGTTGAGAACCACTGGTCTAAATAGACCACTGCAGTCTTTTAATTGGTCTTCTTGCCTCCCCTCTTATTCCTTCTGGTGCATCCGCTATATAACATCAGACTTTTCTATTTAAAACAATTGGATTCCATCACTCCCTTACTCAAAACACTTACCTATTTATAGTTTATGTGCACCCTGCTACTTCTTTCCTCCATGCCTCTGCCTTTGCCTATGTAGTCCATTGTGCCTGAAAATTTCTCCTCTACATTTCTCATTGCCTGGCAAACTTCTTTTTTATTTATTTATTTATTTATTTATTATTGTTGGGGATTCATTGAGGGTACAATAAGGCCTGGCAAACTTCTTAAAGACATAGTTCAGGCAGTATCTTACTTAGAAAGCCTTTGCTGTTTTTTTTATCCTTACTTCAGTTTGCCTTGTGCATATTTTTATTATTGCCCCAAACATATTACTTTATCATTATCTATTTCTTTCATTTAGGCTATTATTTCTTGGAGTACAGTGACCATATTTTATTGATCTTTAAATATTTGGCACCTAGCACAAGGTCTGACATATGGTAGGCACTTAATAAATGTTTAATCAATGAATGAATAAATGAGTGGTCACTTTTTCTCCTTGCTCTGGATATGTCAGTTTTGTTTTAGAGAGTTATAAATTTTTTTCTACAACTTTGAATTATTTCCAATTCTTCAATTTAAAATTCTAATATAACATTGTGGGATAGAATAACTGATTTGCATCGTGGATGCAGGAGCTGCATGCAGAATAATAATATGCTATGCGTTTGATAGAAGTAGAATATCATCTCTTGCAGTGTCATCAATACATCTGAGTTACTGTAATACAGCCAGTCCCCGTAAGTTGAATTTGTTATGTTACTGCATTTACCTCTGGGGAGAAAGAAGGTATTGCCATCATATACATTTTCAAAGGTATTTAATACTAATTTATCATAAGACAAAATGATAAATCTTGATTTTTTTTCCACTGGTAGTCTTTTTTGATAGGTAGAAATGTAAAAATGCTCATGATCAGGCATACCTGTCATCTAGCCAATCTAGTATCCTGCTTATTTATGAGGAAATTATCGTATATCTTCCTAAAAGCAATCTCAAAATAAGTAGATGTATCCCTTGGAGAAAAAAACAATTCTAATTTCTTTCAGTAGTCCATCATGAATCTAATGTCTGTGATTTTATGTAAAATATATTTGAATTTCTTCATTTGTAATTTTTAAAAATTTTCTATATTTGAGACAAGAGAGTTCTCCAATTACATTTTGCTAAAGGAGTACTTTTTAAAATTTAGCATTCTTTTAACTTTTATTTTTATAATGCAAATAAAGTAACATTCACATTGTCAAATAAGAGTATGTCTATCATAGAATGCTTTGACTCTGAGGTTCGTATGGAGTCATCAGTTAACTTCTTCTTATTTTTTTCCCAAAATCTCAAAAAATAGACAACTAATATTTATAAATAAAAGTAAAAGATAATTTCAAAAAACAGATTGTGCCAAATCTTATAGACAATAGAAAAAGAAGAAATACTTCAAAATCATTCTACTTTATCTAGACACGCCTGATATTAAAATTAGAAAAAATATATTATAATAAAGGGAAATTACAAACATTTCACATATAAATGGGATGCAATATCCTAAACAACATATTAACAAATTGAATTAAAAATTAATGTTTAAGTAATGTACTTTAGTCAAAATTAAATCCAATTTATGTGACAATTAGTCACTATTTTCTTTTCTTTTCTTTCTTTTCCTTTCCCTCACCCACTCCCTCCTTCTCTGTCTGCTCTCTCCTTCCCCCATGCCCCATCGTGTCATTAATTTTCATTAATTATCCTCATATCAAAGTTGAATACATAGGATTCATGCTTCTCCATTCCTGTGATGCTAAGAATAATGTGTTCTACCTCCACTCAGGTTAATACAAATGCTGCAAAATCTCCATTTTTTGAATAGCTGAATAGTATTCCATGGTATACATATACCACAGCTTGCCAATCCATTCCTGGGTTGAAGGGCATTTAGGCTGTTTCCACATTTTAGCGATTGTAAATTGAGCTGCGATAAATAGTCCAGTACAAGTGTCTTTATAATAAAAGGATTTTTTTTTCCTTTGTTTGTTTTTGCAGTTTTTGGCCAGTAGGGCTGGCGCCCTACTCCTTTGAGCTACAGGTACCGCCCGATGTTTTTCCTTCTGGATAGATGCCCAGTAATGGGATTGCAGGATCAAATGGCAGGTCTAGGTTGAGTTCTTTGAGGTTTCTCCATACTTCCTTCCCAAAAGGTTGTATTAGTTTGCAGTCCCACCAGCGGTGTAAAAGTGTTCCCTTCTCTCCACAGCCACGTCAGCATCTGCAGTTTTGAGACTTTGTGATATAGGCCATTCTCACTGGGGTTAGATGACATCACAGGGTGGTTTTAATTTGCATTTCTCTAATAATTAGGGATGATGAGCATTTTTTCATGTGTTTGCTAGCCATTTGTCTGTCTTCTTTAGAGAAGGTTCTGGTCATTTGTATGCTCCATTGATGTATGGGATTGTTGGGTTTTTTCTTGTGGAGTAATTTCAGTTCTGTATACATCCTAGTTATTAAGATTTTGTCTGATTCAAAATATGCAAATATCCTTTCCCATTGGGTAGCTTGTCTATTTGCTTTGGTTGTTGTCTCCTTGGCTGTACAGAAGCTTTTCAGTTTAATTAAATCCCATTTGTTAACCATTGCTATTGCCATGGCAGTCTTCTTCATAAAGTCTTTCCCAGGCCGATATCTCCCAGTGTTTTTCCTATTATTTCTTTGAGGATTTTTATTGTTTCATGCCTTAAATTTAAGTCCTTTATCCATCTTGAATCAATTTTTGGGAGTGGAGAAAGGTGTGAGTCCATTTTCAGTTTTTTATATGTGGATATCCAGTTCTCCCAGCACCACTTATTGAATAGGGAGTCTTTCCCCCAGTGGACGTTCTTGTCTGGTTTATCAAAGATTAGGTGGTTGCAAGTCGTTGGTTTCATTTCCTGGTTTTCTATTTGAGTCCAAATATCTATGTCTCTATTTTTGTGCCAGTACTATGCTGTCTTGACCACTATGGCCTTGTAGTACAGCCTAAAATCTGGTATGGTGATACCCCCAGCTTTGTTTTTATTACTAAGAACTGCCTTAGCTATATGGGTTTTTTTCTGGTTCCATACAAAACGCAGAATCATTTTTTCCAAGTCTTGAAAATAGGATGTTGATATTTTAATAGGGATGGCTTTGAATTGGTAGATTGCTCTGGGAAGTATAGACATTTTAACAATGTTGATTCTTCCCAGCCCTGAGCATGGTATGTTCTTCCATTGTTAAAGTCCTCTGTTATTTCCTTTCTTAGGGTTTCATAATTTTCTTTATAGAGGTCCTTTACCTCTTCCGTATATTCCTAAGTATTTCATTTTCTTTGGGGCTATGGTGAAGGGAGTTGTGTCCTTACTTAACCTCTCATCTTGGCTGTTGTTGGCATACACAAAGGCAACTGACTTGTGGACATTGATTTTATATCCTGAGACATTACTGTATTCAGTCTGTTAACTTTTTGACATACATACAGCTGTGCATATTTAATGTATACAATTTGATGAGTTTGAAGATAAGTATATATTATGAAGCCATCACTTCAGTTTGTGCCATATGCCTATCCATCACCTCCAAAAGTTTCCTTCTGCTCTCTTATCTATTAACATTTGTGTATATTTGTGTAAATAAGAACACTTAACATAAGGTCTTTCCTCTTAGAATTTTTTAAAGTATATGATGTAGTATTATTAGTTATAGGCATTATGCTTTACAGTTAGATCTCTATGACTTATGTATCTCATGTAACTGAAACTTTGTGTCCTTTGTACCCCTACAATCCCTGACATTCCACTCTCTGCTTCTATGAGTTTGACTATTTGGATTCATCATATGAGTAGTATCATGTAGTATTATCTTCTGCGTGTGGTTTATTTCATTTAGCATGACATTCTCTAGGTTCATTCATGTTGTCACAAATGGCAAGATTTCTTTCTTTTTAAGGGTAAATAATATTCCATTGTATATATATACATACCACATTTTATTTATCCATTTTTCTGTAGGTGGACATTTAGATTGTTTCCATGTCTTGATTATTGTGAATGATGGTACAAGAAATACTTTTTAAATATTGAGATAAAATTTACATAGTGATATGCACATATTTTAAGTGTACAGTTTGATGACTTTTCATAAATGCATATACCTTGTAATTAACATCATAATAAAAACATAAAATATTTTCATCCTACCAGATAGTTCCCCTTTGACTCCTTCTAGTCAATTTCCAACCTATTTAGGTGATCACTGTTCTGATTTCTGTTACCATAAATTGTCTGTTACCAAGCTTCATATAAGTGGGATCATATGCTGTATACATTTACATGTCTGGCATTCCTGAGCATTTTTATATTTTATGTTAACCCATATCATTGGGCATTATCAATAGTATGTTCATTTTTTTTATTTTTGAGCAATATTCCATTATATAAATGACTTACTGTACAATCAACTTATCTATTCATCAGATGATGCATATTTGTGTTGTTTCCAATTTTTATCTGTGTTATGAATAACTCTAATATGAACATCTAAGTACTTAATGATGTCTATTCTACTCAAAGCCTTTCTTATTTCATCCCACAAATTTCAATATAGTTTTTTTCATATTAATTCATTTTGAAATATTTTTCAATACCCTAGGTAGTTTCCTCTTCCACACACAGATTATTTATATATAAAAATATTTTTTATTAAGTTGGATTATTTATATTTTTAAGATATATTTCTATTGTTGATTTCTAAGTTAATCCCATTGTGTCAGAGAACATGCTGTATATGATTTAAATAGTTTCAAATTTATTGAGACTGGTTTTATGATGTGAATAGAGTTCATCATGAAGAATGTTCCAGGGATTGTAACTTAGTTCCTATTAGAATTAAGACCTCTAGATCAGCAGAGCCTGATCCAGGTCATGGGGACAGAAATCAAAAAATTTTGCTTTGGGATCATTAGGGGTAATAGTGAACCAAGCCACTCTCATTTTCACCTCTAATAATTATTCCTGAATCTGTGAATCCTGGCTACTAGAGAAATAACACTATATACTGGATGTTAATTTAGAGCATCCTGAAAGACACTGATTCTGGAAGACATTGCCACCTAACTGTTATTGTAGCTCAATCTTCAAAAAGCCATTCCACTATCATAGCAAGCCTACTACTTTGGGATAATGGGAAACATGGCAAGACTGATAAATTCTGTGAGTTTGGGCTCATTACATCAGTCTTCATTTGCTGTAAAATTATTTTCTTGATCAAAAATGATGCTATATGTAATACTATGACATTGAATAAGGCATTCTATACTTATTTATGAAACTGAAAAACTACTTTCAAGAGTGGCTATGCCTTTTTACATTCCCACTAGCAATATGTGTGAGGCAGTTTCTTGGTATTGTTAAAAGCATTTGGTGTTGTCACTGTTTCTTACTTTAGGTATTCTGATGAGTATGAGAGTGATATCTCATTGTGATCTTAGGTTGCATTTCTATAAGGGCTTAGTGATACTGAATATCTTTTCATTTGCTTATTTTCCATCTGTATATCCTCTTTGTTGAAATGTCTCTTCATGTCCTTTGACCTTTTTCTTATTGATTGTATCTTTACTGGTAAGTTCTGAAAGTTCTTTATATACTCTACATACATGAACCCTCTGTCATATAATGTGCTTTGCAAATACATTTTTTTTGCCAATCTGAAGCTTGACTTTTCATCCACTTAATAGTCTTTCACAGAACACAAATTAAAAATTTTAATGAAGAATAATTTATCCTTTTTTTCTTTAATCGATTATGCTTTTGGTGTCATGTCTAAGAGCTCTTCCCCAAGCCCTAGATCCCAAAGATTGTCCTTTGTCTTTGCATATAAAGTTGAGAATAAGTTTGTCTATATTTTAAAAAATCTTGCTGGGATGTTGACAGATATTGCTTTTAACCTATAGGTAATTTTAAGGGAGAATTTACATCTTTAATATGTGGAGTCTTCCGATCCATGAGCAATATATGTGTATCCATTTATTGATATATTCTTTGATATCTTTCATCATTTTTTTAGTGTTTTTTTTTTTTTTTTTTGTAGAGACAGAGTCTCACTGTACTGCCCTCGGGTAGAGTGCCGTGGCGTCACACGGCTCACAGCAACCTCTAACTCTTGGGCTTACATGATTCTCTTGCCTCAGCCTCCCGAGCAGCTGGGACTACAGGCGCCCGCCACAACGCCTGGCTCATTTTTTTAGTTTTAAGCATATAAATTATGTTCATGTTTAGTTAGATTTACACCTAAATATTTCTTTTTTTGAACAATTGTAAATTGTATTGTATTTTTAATTTGGGTTGTTACATGTTCATTGCTAATATGTGAAAATATACTTGATTATTGTGGTTGATATTGATTGTAGTATCTGACCTAGCTGAATTCCAAATAAGTTCAAGGATATTTTCTATTTAGGCTCTCATGTCATCTACAAATAGGGACAGGTTTACTTTTTCTTTTCCAATTTTTATTTCATTTTTTGCTGTATATTTTTATTTCATTTTCTTGCCTTATTGAACTGGCTAGAACTTCTAGTACTATATTGAATAAGAGTGATAACGGCAGATATTTTTGTCTTACTCTCCATAATAGGAAAAACGTATTCAGTCTTTTGCCCTTAAGTAAGATGCTAGCTGTAGTTTTTTTGTAGATGTGCTTTACCAAGTGGAGGAAGTTGCTGTCTAATCTTACGTTTTTCAAGACTTTTATCATGAATTGCTGCTGAACTTTAAATATGCTTTTTCTGTATCAATTGATGTGATTGTATGGTTTTTCCTCTTAGCCTGTTAATAATATCTGTTAATATATTGGATTCTAGTGATCTATTTTGGAATATTGAACCAGTATTGCATCCTTGGAATAAACCTTACTTGGACATGATGTATAATTATTCTGACATATCTGCTATCATTCTCATTGTTGTTCTCTCTTGATGCTTTCAATATTTTTCTTTGTTTTTAATTTTCAGTAGTTTGATTATGTGTGTTGGCATAGGTTTTTTGTGTATGTTTTTTCTATTTGGGGTAAATTCCACTTCTGGATTCTATAGGTTTATGTCTTTGGTAAAATTTTTGAAATTTTTACCCATTATTTCTTTGAGTACCCATTCTTTTGTTTGGCAGATTTAATCATAAAAATGTTACATCTTTTTTTATTGACCCACATGTCCCTGAGGCCCTGTTCATTTTTATTTACTCTATTTCCTTTTTATTGCTCATACTAGGTGATTTATACTGTTCTATCTTCAAATCTGCTGATTATTTCCTCTGTCATCTCTATTCTGGTTGAGTCCATCTAGTCACTTGTATTTTATTTTGGTTATTGTATTTTTTAGTGCTAAATTTTCCTTTTTTTTTTTTTTTTGAGATATAGTATCACTCTGTTGCCCTAGGTAGAGTGCTGTAGCATCATAACTCAGAGCAACCTCAAACCCCTCAGCTCAAGCCATCCTGTTGCCTCAGCCTCCACGTAGATAGGACTACAGGCATGTGCACCCACACCCTGCTAGTTTTATTTTTTTTTTATGTTTAGTAGAAATGGGATCTTGCTCTGCTTAGGCTAGTCTTGAACTTCTAAATTCAAGCAATCCACCCACCTCAGCCAACCAGAGTTTTGGGGTTACAGGCGTGAGCCACTATGCCTGGCCCATTTGGTTTTTCTTTATATCTTATATTTCTTTATTGAAACTTTCAATTTTTTCATTTAAGTATATTTATAATTGCTCATTCAGGCCTTTTTATATTAGCTGATTTAAAATCATTATCAGATAATTCCAACATCTGTCTTACCTTGGTGTTGGTATCTGTTCTCCTTTAAGTTGAAATTTTCCTGATTCTTTATGTAAATGATTTTTTATTGAATCCTTGACATTCAGGTATTATAGTATGAGACTCTGGATTATATTAAATCTTCTGTTTTAGTAGATCTCCCCTGACATCATGTTGGCAGGGGAAGTGTTCACTCCTTTATTACTGCCATGTGGAAGTAGAAATCCAGGTTCTTCATTTCTCCTCCATTAACACTCCTTAGAAGTGGATGACACTTCATTATTGTTGGTTAGGTGTAGAAAGTCGAAACTTCCCTTTTGTGCCTTTACTAACACGATGTGGACCTATAGAGATACGTGTATCTTGTTCCTGCCCACCATGTGGCCTCCAATGACTTTGCTATTGGAGTATAAAAGATTTAGCTCCTTACATGGCCTTCTCTGACATCCTACCCCAGTAGGTTGGTTGGGGCACCTCAGTAGAGCCTGAGGAAGGTAGAAGTCTCGGTTCTCCACTCAGTGTTTCCTCATGGGGAATGAGGGTAAGGCTGCCATTTTTCTTCTGTTGTTTAGCTAGAGTATGGTGAGTATATAGAGTATGATAAAAGTTTTTTATCTTGCTAGGCTGCCCATTCTTGGTCCTTTGTCTACAGAGAGCTGGCTTTCTTGAAGCTCTTTCTTTTGTCTGTGCCCATTGGCATTTCAAAATTCCTGGCTTCTCTTATACCCAGTCTAGGATATATGAAGTAAGAGAATACAAAGGGAACTCACCACTTTGTCATTCCTTAAGTCTTGAAATGTCTTGCAGTCCCTAGTGAGTCTGCCTTCTTTTCTCCAGCTTTGAGACTATTCTTATGTTTGTTTTATATATAATGCACAGGTTTTTAGCTGTACTTAGTTGTAGAAATAGAGAGAAGTACAACTGCTATGTCTTATCCTAGAACTAGAAACTCAGACTTACTTTTTATTTGTCTAACTTACCATTTTTAAGATGTTGTCCTGTCTGCCTACAGACTCTTATCTATAATGTTTGTAATTGTCATTGAAATGGTATATATATATTTTTTTTATTGTTGGGGATTCATTGAGGGTACAATAAGCCAGTTACACTGATTGCAATTGTTAGGTAAAGTTTCTCTTGCAATCATGTCTTGCCCCCATGAAGTGTGACACACACCAAGGCCCCACCCACCTCCCTCCATCCCTCTTTCTAATCATGTCCCCTCTCTGCCCTCTTTCATCCTTTGAATCATTTAATTGAGTGTCATAAGATGATATTCAGCTTGATTATGATCTCTATAAATATTTTCATGGTATTTCTCAAGAGAAACTCTATGATTGTTTTTATTTCCAACTCAGGGCACGGTAATTTTAATGACCTCCTGGAATTTTTTGAATACAGAGAAAAATTGCAATAAGTCCTCATTTCATTTAAAGTCATGCTAAAATGTCACCTCTTTAGAACAGCTTTTCATGACCATTCTCTATATACTTACCCTGCTTTATTTTATTTGTATAATGTATAACTATTTGATATTTTATTCTTCACATCACTTATTACTCTCTGATATCTTATATTTATATATTTGTTTATTGTCTTTCTCATTTCCAAGTATAAAAGATCAATAAGGGTAGGGGCTGTTTTGTTTCCAGTGCCTAGAAAAGTCCTTGGCGTATAGTAGGCTCTAAATAATTTTTTTTTCTGATTGAGTGAATAAACACTACACAAGTGATTTGTGTGGAGGATAGAGTAAAAAAGAGAAAATTCTAAGTACTTAGCCTAAAGAATTTCAATGAATTTATATGGTACTAGATAACAACATTAGATTAGATCTATACACTAAACTTAGATCAAAATATATGAGGATAAGATAATAACTTCTATTTTTTCTCTTATATTGTTCTTTCTTCTTTTCATCCAAGCTACAAAACTAAAGTAGGATGGGGCAAGATCTTTCTGAAAATGACACATGTGGCACTCTGATGCGAAGTGGTAAATTCACAAATTAAAGACTTAACCAGAAATTTCAACATTTTGCATGATGATAGAAGCAAGTAACAGTTTGGCCTGCTGCCCCTGGTAAATTAAAACTCATGTAATCCATGGAGTACCTGGATACATTCCAAATGCAGGTCTCTCAGATGAAGCTCAATACCTTGAATTGAATCCAGATTTTATAGGGAAGAAGTTAAAATGAATAGACAAAAGTAGTGATGTCATTCTTTGCAATCACAACCCTTTCATATTTCCCCCCTCGATATGACTTTAGATGCAGCTACTTATGGAGCCCCACATAGACTGGGATTTCTGTACTTCTCCCAGGAGAGGAAAGGATGCAACCTTTTCTCTAAGATGTCATTGCACCTCGTCTCCAAGGCTAGAAAGAGATGAGATATTTCTCATTTCATCTGTTAGTTTGATATCTCTCTAAGAAACACAGATATCAGGTACCACAGTTAGACAAAAGAAAACTGTTTTACACTCTCCCATTATATAAATATAATATGTCTTATAAGGCATATTCAGAATATGGATAGTATATAGTATACCATTGTAAAAATTAGGGCAATGTTAAAACAAAAATTGAATTTAAATTCACCTTAGTGTCCTTTTAAATGTAATAGCCTTCTTGGGAAACATAGTTCAGGTTTTAGAACATTAGTTATGCACGTTTATCCTGTATAGCTGATACCTCCTGAGCCTTAAAAACTACATAGCTACCTGGCCCTTCCCAGAAAAATTTATTCCAGAAATTATATTATCTCTTGAACAGGCAAAGCTTTTACTCAAATGAACTATCTTCAGTAAGCTCTCCATCAAATTCTGTGCCATTGGCGCAGTTGTCTTAATTTTACTTAAGTGCTTGCTGGCTGACTTTGAACCCCAAAAGACAAAGCATCTTACTGGAAGGAATTTAAGTTTGGTTAGAAAAAGAAAAACAGCTGCCTTCTTGACCACTACTTCCACTACTTCTTTCCACTACTAGTGGAGATGAGGGAAAGAGTGAAGGAAAAGAACCCTGGTTTCTAATTTGAGTTAGCTGCTTTAAAGACTTGTTTATTTGCAGCATATGAATGACCTCCATAAGAACAAGTTCACTGAAAGAAATATTTCTTGCCGAAGCAAAGTGTGATGATTTTCTCCTATTTGAAATTATATTTCAAATGATTTGGCATAATTTTGACTTTGTTCTGCTGACTCAAGGAAGGGGCTAACATAATGGGGTATACTTTTTTCCTTTGTTTTTATTCTAATGATATATCACCATTTGCATGTAGTTGTAGGTAGTGAATAAAAGAATGAACAAGAGAGAAATTTGGTGGCTTTTCTTGTAACCTTATGCATGTAAGATAAAAATTCTATAAAACATGGAAAGTATTTTTAACTCTATATCTTTTGGCTAAATTTCAGTAAACATGAGTAATAATAGTTTTATCCATCCATCTATCCATCCATCCATTCATTCAGTATTTATTCGAGTATCTTCTGCCCCAGGCAGATGATACACCCACAAGAAAGATACAGAAGTAGACCTTCTATTCCAACGGGCCCTTGATAGTGTCTTGCTCTTTCCTCTGAAGTGCACCCCCATTTTATTTATTTTATTTTCCTCCAAAAGATGGTGAGCTCCTCTATGGTGGAAATCTTATCATGTGTTTTCTATGATGCTAGACATTTAACAAAGGCTTTTTGGACTAGGTTGAACAAAGATTTTTGAAGATGAAAGTAAGGAAAGTTTCAGAGATAGTCACAGGATATTAGATCTAGAAGGGACCTTAAAATTATCTAGCTCATAGATTTTCAAACTGTGTTTCCCAAATTCCTGAAGGTATCTCATGGGTACCTTTAAGACTGCTTTCAGGGAGAAGGGGAGGGACAACAGAACAACTATAGAACTCTTATAACCTTCACTATGCTTCAATCATCAGATTTACACTTTCAGGTCTTTTATGTAGGATATTCCATTAATAGGTCATTTGAAGAAAGGGTTGCCTGCTAAAAAAATATTAAAACCACTGATTGGTCAAATACTTTTCCCTTATGGGTCTTGAAAAAGGTAGGGTAATTTGTTCAAGGGCATACATATATTTAGTAATACTCTTAGAACTAAAATCTAAATTCTAATTTTCAGTCTGTGGTTCTATCTGTGACATTCTGAAGTTTACTAGTTCACAACTGTTGCATAAGATCAGCATAATGCTTGACACACAGCTGCCATAATTGAAAGAATAAATGTCAAAATCTACATTGACAGCACTTTATCTCTCTTTGGACATAGTTCAATATCTCTGCACTTAAAGTGACTTTCACACAGTAAGCTTAAAGTGGGTGGTTGTACTGGTGATTGTTATCCTTCATTGTTCCATCTTTCTATAGTAAAGCACTCTAATCCTTTTATTCTATTCTAATCGTCTTCCTCTGAACCCACCAGCCTTTCAAACATCTTGTTTTTTGCTGTTGATCTCTGACTGCAGTCCATGGGACAGAATGGATGTTGAAACAGAAACATATATAGGCAATTGTAACTTAAAGCTTAAGTAACTAACTTAAGCTGCTCTATATGCTGTTGCCTTATATGTTTAATTATGTAACAATTAACAGTTGTCTATTGTCAAGATTAAGAAAATAAATAAATGATTATAAAACACCAGGTGTGAGGCTCAGTGCCTGTAGCTCAAGTGGCTAAGGCACCAGCCACATACACCAGAAGTGGCTGGTTTGAATCCAACCCGGGCCTGCCAAACAACAATGACAACTACAACCAAAAAATAGCTGGGCATTGTGGCGGCACCTGTAGTCCCAGCTACTTGGGAGGTGGAGGCAAGAGAATCACTTAAGCCAAGGAGTTGGAGGTTGCTGTGAGCTGTGATGCCACAGCACTCTACCCAGAGTGACAGCTTGAGGCTTTGTCTTAAATAAATAAATAAATAAATAAAACACCAGGTATATTAAAAATGCTTTTGAGGGTTCAGTTAAGTTTTTTGTTAGTTTGTTTAACTAATGGCTTTAAAAGTATTGTTGAAGGGGGCCAAGATGGCGGACTAGAAGTTGTCTGCAAATGCTGCTCTCTAGGAGAGGATTGAAAACTGTAAGTAGATGCTCACCTACATATGGACCCTTTTGGAGAGAGCATTGTAGATCATCAGAGAACTGACAGGAGATACTCAGTGAAGGAGACAGGGATGGGGATCTCTGCACACCCAGATTGGAAGGTATTTGGGGAAGACCCCTACACATGAGAAAGTGATAAAGGAGAGAGCCCCAGGGCCCCATCCTCCCCATGTGGACACTGAGACTCAGGGCCCCCAGCCACCACTGCAGGTATCCGTGCTGATCAGGGAACTACTTAGAGACTGTATAGTAAAGTTACATCAAAGAGTGGGATCAGCAGGTTCCTACTGTCTCACTTCCTGGGTTGCTTTAGCTGATTCCACTCTGAGCTTTCAGGTCCAGAGTTCCAGGTCTACACAGGGATTAGCTTTGCTGCAGCTGCTCCAACATCATCCCATGTTGGCCAGGGAGGAGGCTGGTAGAGCAGATATACGAATGTGCTTGTGACTGGGATCTGGTTACCCACTACCAGGAAACTCAGAGCTTAAGGGGGGTCTCATGGTAGCAGTTTTGGTGGGATCTGTATAGCGTGAAATCCCCAGCCATTTAGTGGCCCAGCTCCCATGGCCCTGTACCTTGACCAATGGAACAAGCCCCCTAATATGTGCACTACCACACTGAGGCCCATCTGGCTGCTGGGCAGAGATCCAAACCCCCACAGACCCACCCATCCCCTGCCACATACCACCATTACACTTAGACCTGAATGGAGTGAAAGCCTGCAGCTCTGACACTTGCAGGCACTGCCTAGATAACTTCATCAAAAAGACCAAGTGCAACAGCACTATAGATGCCAACCACTGTAAAAATATCCAAAAGTTATACCTCAGAGCTCTCATAAAACAATAGCACAGAAGAGAAAACCAAACAACAGTGTATCATTCAACATAATGAACACAGTATCATCCCACATACCAATATTAATACTCAACATCAATAGTCTGAATAGCCTTACTCAAATGATGTAGACTGGAAGAATAGATGAAAAAAAAAAAAAAAAAAAAAAAAAAAACTCAAGTATTTGCTATCTCCAAGAAACACACCTGAACTACAAGGACTCACCCAGACTCAAGTTTAAGGGTTGGAAAAAAAAAATTCCATACAAATGGAAAACAAAAGTGAGCAGGTGTAATTATTCTCATATGAAGTATAATAGACTTTAAATCAACAATGATAAAAAAAGAAAAAGATGGTCATTATATAATGGTAAAGGCAAGAAGACATAATAATCTTAAATATATATGCACCTAACATAGGAGCTCCCAATTTCATAAAGCAAATTTTTCTCCCAGCTACTCGGGAGGCTGAGGCAAGAGAATTGCTTAAGCCCAGGAGTTGGAGGTTGCTGTGAGCTGTGTGAGGCCACGGAACTCTACTGAGGGCCATAAAGTGAGACTCTGTCTCTACAAAAAAAAAAAAAAAAAAAAAAGCAAATTTTTCTAGATCTAAGCAAAGAAATAAACAGTAGCATCTTAATTCCACATACCTTAATACTCCACTGACAGAACTGTACAGATCATTGAAGCAGAAGATCAAAAAAGAAATACTGGACTTAAAAGGGACTCTAGAACAAATCGACCTAAGAGACACTTACAGAACATTCTACCCCCCAAATACTGAATATACATTTTTCTCATTAGTACATAGGACATTTTCCACGATTGATCATATCTTAGGTCACAAAAAAAAAACTCTCAGTGAATTAAGAAAAATAAAATCATACCATATATCTTCTCAGACCACAGTGGGATAAAACTAGAAATGAATTCCAAGAGAACTACCCAAAACTACACAATCATAAAAATTAAACAACCAGCTATTTAATCATCCTTGGGTCAATAATGAATTTAAGATAGGAATCAAAACATTGCTTGAACTGAATAACAAAGGGGACATAAGTTTTACAAATCTATGGGATACAGTGAAAGCAGTCCTAAGGAAAAATTTATAGCCTTAAATGCCTACATTAGAAAAACAGAAAGATCATAAATTAACAACCATGTATCACACCTCAAGGAACTAGTAAAAGAAGGACTAACCAAACCCAAAGCCAGCAGATAAAAAAAAATAACAAACCTCGGACCAGAACTGAACAAAACAGAAACAAAACAGAAAGGATCAATGAAACAAAAGTTGGTTCTTTGAAAAGATAAACAAAATTGATAGACTAGTAGTCAGATTAACCAGAAACAGAAGAGAAAAGACTCAACCTCAATTAGAAATGAAAAAGGAGACATCAAATACAGACATCTGATCCTACAGAAATACAAAATATCAGGCATGACTATCACATAAACCTCTACAAAAACTAGAAAACTTAGAGGAAATGAACAAATTCCTAGAAAAACAAAACTTTCCAAGCATGAATTAGGAATAAATATAAATCATGGGATGGCGCCTGTGGCTCAAGGAATAAATATAAATCTTGAACAGAAGGATAATGAGCAGTGAGTTTGAGACAGTAATAAAAAATATTCCTGGGAGGCGTCTGTGGCTTAAAGGAGTAGGGTGCCGGCCCCATATACCGGAGGTGGCGGGTTCAAACCCAGCCCTGGCCAAAACTGCAAAAAAAAAAAAAAAAAAAAATTCCAATTAAAAAAAGCCTGTGCCAGGAAAGTTCACAGCTGAATTCTACCAGATATACAAAGAAGAACTGGTACATACTTAAGAGAAAATATTTCATAACATTAAGAAGAAAGGAATATTCCCTAAATCATTCTGTGAATCCGGTATCACCCCCAATACTAAAACTAGGAAAGGACACAACACAAAAAGTAAACTATAGGCCAGTATCAATTATGAACATAAATGTAATAATCCTCAACAAAATACTAGCAAGCTGTAGTAGACAGCACATCAAAAAGATAATCCTCCATGATCAAGTGGATTTCATCCAAGATGCAAGGACAGTTTAACATACGCAAGTCAATAAACATGATTTACCAAACAACAGAGATAAAAAGCCATACAATCATCTCAATAGGTGCACAAAAAGCATTTGATAAAATTCAGTACATTTTCATGATTAAAACCCTCATCAAACTAGACATAGAAGGAATGTACCTTGAAATTATAAAAGGTATATATTACAAACCCACAGCCAACATCACACAGAATGGGAAAAGTTGATAGCATTCCTTCTAAGAAGTGGAAGAAGACAAGGGTGAATCCTGTTATCAGTTCTATTCAACATAGTATTGGAAGTCTTAGCAATAACTGTCAGGCAAGAGAAAGAAAGCGAGGGCATCTAAATTTGGGAGGAAGAGTAAAAGTATCTCTTTTTCCCAACGATATGGTCTGGTATCTAGAAAATCCAAAAGATGCTTCCAGAACACTCTCAGAATTGATAAATTCAGCAAAGTCTCAGTTCACAAATTCACTGTATGCAAATCAGTAACATTTCTGTATACTAATAATGGTTAAGGTGAGAGTCAAATGAAGGAATCATTATTATTCACAACAGTTGTAAAGTGAACAAAATACCTAAGAATATACTTCACCAAGGAGGTGAATGGTCTGTACAAGGATAATTACAAAACAGTGTTAACAGAACTTGCAAATCACGGAAACAAGTGGAAAAAAAAATCTCTTGCTCATGGATTGGTATAATCAATATCTTTAAAATGTTCATATGCCCAACATGATTTACAGAGTCAATGCAATTCCCATCATAATACCAACATTATTTTTCACAGATCTAGGTAAATTAATCCTGAACTTCATTTGAATCCAAGAAATAGCCCACATAGCCAAAGCAACCTAATGCAAAAAGAACTGATCTGGAGGTATCACATTACCTGATTTAAAATTATACTACAAGGCTGTAGTAACCAAAACAGCATAGTACTGGTATAAAAGTAGAGAAATAGACCAATGAAACAGAAAAGAAATCCCAGATATAAAACCATCTACCTACAACTAACTGATTTTTGACAAAGAAGACAACAATATACACCTAGAAAAAGAAACTCTATTTAATAAATGGTGCTGGCAAAATTGAATAGCCCTGTGCACAATGAAATGGGACCCCTATCTCTCACTATATACTAAAATTAATTAAAGATGGCTAAAAGACTTCAATGTAAGGCATGGAACCACAGAAATTCTAGAAGAAAATATAGGAACATCTCTTTGGTCAGCAGCCTAGTCAAAGAATTCATGACTAGGACCCTAAAGGCAAACACAGCAACAACAAAAATAAATTGAATGGGACTTAATTAAATTCAAAAGTTTCTGCACAGCAAAGGAAATAATCAACAGAGTTAATATGTAACCTATGGAATAGAAGAAAATATTCCCAAAATATACCTCCAATAAAGGTCTAATATCCAAAATCTACAAAGAACTCAAGTCCGCAAGAAATAAACCATACTCAACCATATCAAAAAATGGACAGAAGACATGAACAGAATTTTTTCAACAGAACATAGATAAATAGCCAACAGACATATGAAAAACGGTTCAACATCACTAATCATCAGGGAAATGTATATTAAAACTACAATGAGATGCCATCTTAGACCTATCAGAATGGGCATTATTAAAAAGTCAAAAAGCAGTAGGTACTGGTGTTGATACAAATAAAAAGGAATGCTTTCATACAGTTGATGGGACTGCAAATTAGTATCATCTCTATAGAAAACAGTATAGATAGTCCTTAAAGAAATAAATGTATACCTACCATTCCATCCAGAATCCCACTACTGGATATCTACTGAAAGGAAATGAAGTCATTTTATCTAAAAGACACCTGCACTCAAATGTTTACTGTGTACAATTCACAATTACAAAGATGTGGAATCAACCTAAGTTCCTATCAATTCATGAGTGGATAAAGAAAACATGGTGTATATATATATATATATATATATGTGTGTGTGTGTATATATATATGTGTATATATATATATATAGCATTACTCAGCCTTATAAAGGAATGAGATAATGTCATTTGCAGCAACTTGAATGGAACTGGAGACCATTATCCTAAGTGAAGTATCTCAGGAATAGAAAACCAAACATCGTATATTCTCACTAATAATTTGGAGCTAAACAATAGGTACACCTGGGCAAAAACAACTCTCAGTTGCTCAGTTGTTCATCCTTGGGTCAATAATGGATTTAAGATAAAAATCAAAACATTGCTTGAACTGAATGACAAAGGGGACATAAGGACATTAGAAACCAAGAAAAAGGTAATGCGGGAGGAGGTATGTGAGATTAAAACTTATCTGTTAGGTACAATGAACTCTTTTCTGGTGATAGACACACCAAAAGCCCCAACTTAAGTGTTACACAGGGTATCCATCTAACAAAAACATTTGCACACCCTTAATTAATATTTTAAAATTTAAAAAAGGATTTTTTAGCCATAATTTGACCTACCTTTCTCACTGCATGTATACAGTTATGAGTTTCATTTTAATTAGTGATTTTAGCTTTTGCTGCATTAGCTTCTCTAGTTTTGTAGGTTTAGTTGGTTTCCTCCTTTTTTGCCTTCCCAGTTGCCTTCTCAGTCTGTTTCTCTATTGGATGTCTTCTCCAGTCCAGATTACCTAATATTACTGACAAGGATTTGAGCTTTCCTCAAGAGGAGATCTATTAGGACTGTAGTCCTCACATCTTTCAGACACATCCTGTAGTACCAGTTTGGCCAGAATCTTCCCTCTTTGACTCCAATATAAGACGCTTTAGGGCAGGTCTGCTTCCGTCAGCTATTGTTGCTAACACCATTGCCAGTGCAATCAGAGGGAGCACATTAGCTTTGTGGACAGATAGAATGAGGTTTTATTTGTCTTTCCAGTTTATTCTTGCTATGGGATGCTGTTACCTCTTTCTTATTAGCACTCTAGTAATAGAGAAAAGTATTATAAAACAAAGTTAGAATTCAAAGTTGAACTTTGGTCTCCATTTGTTAAAAAAGAGAACCTCCACTATGCTAAGTTTTCAATATTGATTTAAGGCTGCATTTATAGTTTTCTTTTGTTCTCCACTTCATTTTTTTTCCATAGAGATGATTTTGTTATAATGAATGGCAAGTACATCCCATTCTTGCCAGTTGTTTTTAAATGGATTTTTTTTCCCTTAGAATAGGTGTATCTATTGTGGTGTAGGTTTTCATATTATGTATTGAGAGTTCATAATTTAATCTTTTCAGGTTTTCATCTTTATTTGATGACATTGATATATAGAACTATGGCTCTCTATATTCATAAGATTTTCTAACTACATATAATTATTTTACAGCTTAATTTTTTTTCTTAGAGTTGGGGTCTCTCTTGGTCTTGCTATGTTGCCCAGGATGACCTTGAACTTTGTCTCAAGAGATTATCCCTTCTCAGCCTCCCAAATAGCTGGGACTATAAGTAGTACCACTATGCCAGCTTACAGTTATTTTTAAAACCTACAGATTTGGATAAATTAAGATCATTTTTATCACTTTCCATATAGTGGATGACCAGGATATTTTCAGAGATTTGAAACTGAGTTTATTAGATAATTTGAGGGTCTGAGACTGTGACTAAGTCAGAAACTTACTTAGTTTTCATGGTGTATGGAATACCTCTTGGGGGTGAGACACAATTATAAGAGGGACTTTATCTAACAAATGAAAGTGTAACTTAATTCTTTGTACTCTCAATTAATCCCAAACAAACAAAAAAATTATAAATTTAAAAAAAGAAACTTACTTAGTTTAACAGACTGACAGCTTGACAGCTGATTTTCTAGCCTAGAATCATGCGGGAACTCAGAGTTACATACTTAGAGTGACTTTTATCTTTAACACGTCAGAATCCTTGAATGTTATATAACGTAAGATAATTTATATAATGGTTAACAAATATTGACTATAACCATTCATTTTAGCAGTTAAAATATTAGTTTCACAATAGTTGGCTTAAATTTGTTCTATGACTAAGTCAATATTTCTTACTATTGATGTAAATACATTCTTCTTTAAGATGTGTGTCTGGGTTAGACAGAAAAATAA
Source organism: Nycticebus coucang (assembly GCF_027406575.1). NCBI lineage: Eukaryota > Metazoa > Chordata > Mammalia > Primates > Lorisidae > Nycticebus > Nycticebus coucang. The sequence goes on along the minus strand of NC_069804.1, from coordinate 158,147,672 downwards.
ACAACTATCTGCATTTTAGTCCTGATTTTTCTATGAATCATCTTTCCTCTGTCATCTGGACTTTTTGTCATAGAGGTCACTTAGTAGATATGACTCTGCTAATGTATCAACATGACTATTTTTTTAAATTTACATTAATATGAGGATATAAATGATTAGGTTATATTATTTACATTTCTTTTTTTAATTATTATTTTTATTGCTAAATAATAGCTATGTACATTAGTGCAATCAAGGGGTACAATGTGCTGGTTTCATATACAATCTGAAATAATCTCATCGAACTGTTCAACGTAGCCTGCATGGCATTTTCTTAGTAGTTGTATGTAGACATTTGTAATCTGCATTTAGTAAGTTTCACCTGTACCCATTCTAAGATGCACCATAGGTGTGGCCCCACCCATTACCCTCCCTCCACCTTTACTTCACCCCTCCCTTCCCCTCCCTTGGCCCTTTCCCCATATTCTTGTGCTATAGTTGGGTTATAGCCTTCATGTGAAAGCTATAAATTAGCTTTATAGTAGGGCTGAATACATTGGATACTTTTTCTTCCATTCCTGAGATACTTTGCTAAGAAGAATACGTTCCAGCTCCATCCATGTAAACATGAAAGAGGTAAAGTCTCCATCTTTCTTTAAGGCTGCATAATATTCCATGGTATACATGTACCATGATTTGCTAGTCCATTCATGGTCGGTCGATGGGCACCTGGGCTTCTTCCATGACTTAGCAATTATAAATTGGGCTGCAATAAACATTCTGGTACAGATGTCTTTGTTATATTGTGATTTTTGGTCTTCTGGGTATATACCTAGTAAAGGAATTATAGGGTCGAATGGCAGGTCTATTTTTAGGTCTCTAAGTATTTTCCAAACATCCTTCCAAAAGGAACGTATTAGTGTACATTGCCACCAGCACTGTAGAAGTGTGCCCTTTTCTCCATATCCACGCCAACATCTCTGGTTTTGGGATTTTGTTATGTGGGCTACTCTTACTGGGGTTAGGTGATTTCTCAAAGTAGTTTTGATTTGCATTTCTCTGATGATTAAGGATGATGAGCTTTTTTTCATGTGTTTGTAGATTGTGCATCTGTCTTCTTTAGAGAAGTTTCTCTTCAAGTCCCTTGCCCACCCTGAGATGAGATCACTTGTTCTTTTCTTGCTAATACGTTTGAGTTCTCTGTGGATTCTGGTTATTAAACCTTTATCAGAGACATAACCTGCAAATATTTTCTCCCATTCTGAGGGCTGTCTGCTTGCTTTACTTACTGTGTTCTTGGCTGTGCAGAAGCTTTTTAGTTTGATCAGGTCTCAGTAATGTATTTTTGATACTGCTTCAGTTGCCTCATAAAATATTCACCCAGGCCAATTCCTTAAAGAGTTTTCCCTGCACTTTCTTCAAGTATTTTTAAGTTTCATGTCTTAAGTTTAAATCTTTTATCCAGTGAGAGTCTATCGTAGTTAATGGTGAAAGGTGTGGGTCCAGTTTCAGTCTTTTACAGATCGCCAGCCAGTTCACCCAGCACCATTTGTTAAATAGGGAATCTTTTCCCCACTGAATGTTTTTAATTGGCTTGTCAAAGATCACATAACAGTAAGTAGTTGGATTCATCTCTTGGTTCTCTATTCTGTACCAGACATCTACTTCTCTGTTTTTGTGCCAGTACCATGCTGTTTTGATCACTATGGATTTCTCGTACAATCTCAGGTCTGGTAGAGTGATTCCTCCTGCTTTGTTTTTATTGCTGAGTAATGTTTTGGCTATTCAAGTTTTTTTCTGATTCCATATAAAACAAAGTATTATTTTTCAAGGTCTTTAAAATATGACAATGGAGCTTTAATAGGAATTGCATTAAAATTATATATTGCTTTGGGTAGTATAGACATTTTAACAATGTTGATTCTTCCCAGCCATGACCCTGGTATGTTTTTCCATTTGTTAACATCTTCAGCTATTTCTTTTCTTAAAGTTTCATAGTTCTCTTTATAGAGATATTTCACATCCTTTTTTAGGTATACTCCCAAATATTTCATCTTCTTTGGCACTACTGTGAAAGGAATAGAGTCCTTCACTGTTTTTTCGGCTTGGTTATTGTTGGTATATATAAAGGCTACAGATTTATGGGTGCTGATTTTATAGCCTGAGACATTGTGTATTCCTTGATAACTTCTAAAAGTTTTGTAGTAGAATCCCTAGTGTTTTCCAGATATATGATCATATCATCTACGAAGAGTGAAAGTTTGATCTCTTCTGACCCTATGTGGATACCCTTGATCGCCTTTTCTTCCCTAATTGCAATGGTTAAAACTTCCATTACAATGTTAAAGAGCAATGGAAATAATGGGCAACCTTGCCTGGTTCCTGATCTAAGTGGGAATGATTTCAATTTAACTCCATTCAATGCAATATTGGCTATGGGTTTGCTGTAGATGGCCTCTATTAGTTTAAGAAATGTCCCTTCTGTACCGATTTTCTTAAGTGTTCCAATCATGAAGGGATGCTCGATATTATCAAAAGCTTTTTCTGCATCAATTGAGAGAATCATATGGTCTTTATTTTTTAGTTTGTTTATGTGCTGAATTACATTTATGGATTTACATATGTTAAACCAGCCTTGAGATCCTGGGATAAATCCCACTTGGTCATGGTGTATAATTTTTTTGATGTGTTGTTGGATTCTGTTTGTTAGGATCTTATTAAGTATTTTTGCATCAATATTCATTAGTGATATTGGTCTATAATTTTCTTTTCTTGTTGGGTCTTTCCCTGGCTTAGGGATCAAGGTGATGTTTGCTTGGTAGAATGTGTTGGGTAGTCTTCCTTCTTTTTCTATTTTTTGGAAGAAGTTTAATAATATAGGTACTAGTTCTTTAAAGGTTTGGTAGAATTCTGACATAAAGGCATCTGGTCCCAGGCTTTTCTTTTTTAAGGAGATTTTGTATAGTTGGTGCTATTTCAGAACTTGATATAGGCTGTTCAACATTTTCACTTCGTTCTGGCTAAGTCTTGGTAGGTGGCGTACTTCCAGGTATTGGTTGATTTCTTTCAGATTTTCATATTTCCAAGAGTAGATTTTCATGTAGTATTGGTTAAGGATTTTTTGAATTTCTGAGGGGTCTGTTGTTATTTCATCATTACCATTTCTGATTGATGAAATTAGAGATTTTACTCTTTTTTTCCTGGTTAGGTTGGCCAAAGGTTTATGTATTTTATTCATCTTTTCAAAAAAACAACTTTTTGATTTATTGATCTGTTATATTCTTTTGTTTTCAATTTCATTTAATTCTGCTCTGATTTTGGTTATTTCTTTTCTTCTGCTGAGTTTGGGGTTGGAATGTTCTTCTTTTTCCAGTTGCTTCAGATGTCCCATTAAGTTATTAACTTCCTCTCTTTCTGTTTTCTTGAGGAAGGCTTGCAGTGCTATAAATTTCCCTCTTAGGACTGCCTTTCCAGTATCCCAGAGGTTCTGATAATTCGTGTCTTCATTGTTGTTTTGTTCGAAAAATTTGGTGATTTCCTTCTTTTTTTTTCCTTTTTTATTATTAAATCATAGCTGTGTACATTAATGCAATCATGGGGCCCATACACTGGTTTTATAGACAGTTTGACACATTATCATCATACTGGTTAACATAGCCTTCCTGGCATTTTCTTAGTTATTGTGTTAAGACATTTACATTCTGCATTTACTAAGTTTCACATGTACCCTTGTAAGATGCACTGCAGGTGTAATCCCACCAGTCACCCTCCCTCTGCCCAACCTCCCACCTCCCTCCCTTCCCTTTCCCCCTTCCCCTTATTCTTAGGTTATAGCTTTCATATGAAAGCCATAAATTAGTTTCATAGTAAGGCTGAGTACATTGGGTACTTTTTCTTCCATTCTTGAGATACTTTACTAAGAAGAATATGTTCCAGCTCCATCCATGTAAACATGAAAGAGGTAAAGTCTCCATCTTTCTTTAAGGCTGCATAATATTCCATGGTGTACATATACCACAATTTATTAATCCATTCGTGGATCGATGGGCACTTGGGCTTTTTCCATGACTTAGCAATTATGAATTGGGCTACAATAAACATTCTGGTACAAATATCTTTGTAATGATGTGATTTTTGTCTTCTGGGTATATGCCTAGTAGAGGAATTATAGGATTGAATGGCAGATCTATTTTTAGATCTCTAAGTGTTCTCCAAACATCTTTCCAAAAGGAATGTATTAATTTGCATTCCCACCAGAAGTGTAGAAGTGTTCCCTTTTCTCCACATCCACGCCAACATCCCTGTTGTGGGGATTTTGTGGTATGGGCTAATCTTATTAGAGTTAGATGATATCTCAAAGTAGTTTTGATTTGCATTTCTCTGATGATTAAGGATGATGAGTATTTTTTTCAAATGTCTGTAGGCCACGCACCTGTCTTCTTCAGAGAAGTTTCTCTTCAAGTCCTTTGCCCAGCCTGAGATGGGATCACTTGTTCTTTTCATGCTAATACGTTTGAGTTCTCTGTGGATTCTGGTTATTAAAACCTTGTCAGAGACATAACCTGCAAATTTCTTCTCCCATTCTGAGGGCTGTCTGCTTGCTTTACTTACCGTGTTCTTGGCTGTGTAGAAGGTTTTTAGTTTGATCAGGTCCCAGTAGTATATTTTTGAAGCTGCTTCAATTGCCCAGGGGTTCCTCCTCATAAAATACTTGCCCAGACTGCTTTCTTCAAGGGTTTTCCCTGCAGTCTCTTCTAGTATTTTTATAGTTTCATGTCTTAAGTTTAAATCTTTAATCCAGTAAGAGTCTATCGTAGTTAATGGTGAAAGGTGTGGGTCCAGTTTCAGTCTTCTACAGGTCGCCAGCCAGTTCACCTAGCACCATTTGTTAACTAGGGAATCTTTTCCCCACTGAATGTTTTTAATTGGCCTGTCAAAGATCAAATAGCTGGTTTCATCTCTTGGTTCTCTATTCTGTTCCATACATCCATGTCTCTGTTTTTGTGCCAGTACCAAACTGTTTTGATCACTATCGACTTATAGTATAGTCTGAGGTCTGGTAGTGTGATTCCTCCTGCTTTGTTTTTATTTCTGAATAATGTCTTGGCTATTCAATTTTTTTTCTGATTCCATATAAAATGAAGTGTTATTTTTTTGAGATCTTTAAAGTATGACAGTGGAGCTTTAATAGGGGTTGCATTAAAATTGTATATTGCTTTGGGTAGTATGGACATTTTAACAATGTTGAGTCTTCCCAGCCATGATCATAGTATGTTTTTCTATTTGTTAACATTTTCAGCTATTTCTTTTCTTAGATTTTCATAGCATCAACCATATAAAATCTCCCTAAAAAGAAAAGCCTGGGACCAGATGGCTTCACGTCAGAATTCTACCAAACCTTTGAAGAGGAACTAGTATGTATACTACTGAACATTTTCCAAAATATAGAAAAAGAAGGAATACTACCCAACACATTCTATGAAGCAAACATCACCCTGATCCCCAAACCAGGAAAAGACCCAACAAGAAAAGAAAATTATAGACCAATATCACTAATGAATATAGATGCAAAAATATTCAACAAGATCCTAACAAACAGAATGCAGCAAAACTTCAAACAAATTATACATCATGACCAAGTTGGTTTTATCCCAGGGTCTCAAGGCTGGTTCAATATATGTAAATCTATAAATATAATTCAGCACATAAACAAATTAAAAAACAAAGACCATATAATTCTCTCAATTGATGCAGAAAAAGTTTTTGATAATATCCAGCATCCCTTCATGGTCAGAACACTTAAGAAAATTGGTATAGAAGGGGCATTTCTTAAACTGATAGAAGCCATCTACAGCAAACCCACAGCCAATATCATATTGAATGGAGTTAAATTGAAATCATGTCCACTCAGATCAGGAACCAGGCAAGGTTGCCCATTGTCCCCACTGCTCTTTATCATTGTAATGGAAGTTTTAGCCACTGCAATTAGGGAAGAAAAGGCGATCAAGGGTATCCATATAGGGTCAGAAGAGATCAAACTTTCACTCTTCGCAGATGATATGATTGTATATATGGAAAATATTAGGGATTCTACTACAAGACTCTTAGAGGTGATCAAGGAATACAGCAGCATCTCGGGTTACAAAATCAACACTCATAAATTGGTAGCCTTTATATATACCAACAATAGTCAAGCTGAAAAAAACAGTCACGGACTCTATTCCATTTACAGTAGTGCCAAAAAAGATGAAATATTTGGGAGTTTATCTAACAAAGGACATGAAAGATCTCCATTTATTTATTTTTGATGTTATTAATTGCCAAGGAGATCTTCATAAATTCTTTTCCTAGGCCTACAGCATTAAGAGTTTCCCCCACACTTTCTTTTAGAATTTTTATTGTTTCATGTTTTTATTGTTTCATTGTTTAAATTTAAATCTTTTATCCAATGGGAGTTAATTTTTGTAAGTGGTGAGATGTATGGGTCCAGTTTCTGTCTTCTACATGTGCTAACCAGTTTTCCCAGCACCATTTATTAAACAGGGATTCTTTTCCCCAGTGTATGCTTTTGTTTGGTTTATCAAAGATCAAATGGTGATACATGGCTGGTTTCATCTCTAGGTCCTCTATTCTATTCTCTATGTATATCTCTATTTTTGTGCCCGAACCATGCTGCTGTGATCACTGTAGGTTTGTACCATAACCAAAAGTCTGGTAAACATGATGCCTCCAGATTTGTTTTCATTTCTTAAAATTGCATTGGCTATTCAGGACATTTTATGGTTCCATGTTAAACTAAGTACTATTTTTTTTTCAATTTCTTCAAAGTAGAACATTTGTACTTTCATAGGGACTGCATTGAATCTGTACATTTTGGGGGGTAGTATGGACTTTTTAACAATGTTGATTCTTCCCAGCCATGAGCATGATATATTCTTCCATTTGTTAATGTATTCTGCTATTTCTTTTCTTAGAGTTTCATAATTCTCTCTGTAGAAATCCTTCACATCCTTCATTAGGTATATTCCTAGATATTTTATTTCCTTTTAATCTACTGTGAAGGGTATTGTGTCTTTGATTTGATTCTTAGTTTAACCATTGTTGGCATATATGAAGGCTATTGATTTGTGGACATATATTCTGTATCCAAAGACATTACTGTATTTCTTGATCACTTCTAAGAGCCTTGTGATTGAGTACCTGAGGTTTTCTAAATACAAGATCATATCATCTGTTAAGAGTGAGAGTTTGACCTCCTCTGTCCCCATGTGAATTCCCTTGGTATCCTTCTCTTGTCAAATTGCATTGGCTAGAACTTCCAGCACTATGTTGAAGAGCAGTGGCAATAGTGGATGTCCTTATCTTGTTCGAGTTCTAAGTAAAAATGCTTTCAGTTTTACTCTATTCAGTATTATATTGGCTGTGGGTTTGTTCTAGATGCCCTCTACCAGTTTAAAAAATGTCCCATCTATGCCTATCTTCTTAAATGTTGTTATCAGAAAAGGAAGCTGAGTTTTCTGCATCTATTGAGAGGATCATATGGTCTTTGGTTTATGTGGTGAAGTGCATTTATAGATTTATGTATGTTGAACCATACCTGCATCCCTCAGATAAAGCCCACCTGATCATGATGTATAATTTTTTTAATGTGTAGCTGTATTATGTTTGGTAGGATCCTGTTGAATAATTTTGTGTCTAGGTGTTCTAACTATGCAGTAGAATAATATATTTTTACAAACTTAGGAAATTTTTTAAAAACACTGTATACAGATAGAAGCTGCCAGTAGTGCATACAATCAGAAATTATACTCGTATATTAATATGCATAGACAGCCAAGACAGAATTGGCAGTCCCTTAAAACAATCTTATTATGCATACATACAAAGGGTGCCAAAATGTGTATATACATTTTAAGAAAGGAAAAAACTGTATTAAAATTGTAATACTCAATATATACAAATAACAAAAGATGAATACAAGTCACATGAGTACCTCTTGTAATTGCAGAATTCAAATACGAATTGAGTACTACAATGTTAATATAGTGTTTTCCTTCCTTAGAATGTGTATACATTTGTTGGCACCCACTGTATGCACTGTATGCATTTATAGGTCTTATGTATGTCTGACTAATAATACTTAAATATAGTATAAAATTTTTCTTCCATTAAGCATATCTCAGTGGTAACCTCATTCTGAGGAACCCCAGAGATTCATCTTTATCACAAATCTTAAAACACACAATACAGTTCAACCCCTTGACGAGATTTCTCAGGACCTTTTTACCTTTCATTTATTATGTTCTCCTGAATTTAGCTTCAGGCCTTTAAAATATTTCTATTCCCTTTTATGACAAAACTCCACTTCATCAGTGGGGACTTACTGTACTTAGTTTCAGTTTCCTGGCTTTGAATTATGGGTTTTCTCTTCCTGTCTCCCACAGAACAGGCATTGTAAACTTTAAGGAAATTCAGTATGCCACATCTTTTGTATTAACCTGGATGGAGTTGAAATACATTCTTCTTTGTAAAGTGTCACAAAAATGGAGAAGCAAGAATTCACCATACTCAATACTAATATGAAGCCAGTAGATGACCTAATACATGTTCACACAAGAGAAAAACTCAATTAAATTCAAGATGGGGAGAGGGGGAAGGAATGAGGGGGGAAAAGGAAAAGGGGGGATTGGTGTGCTCCCACCTAATGGGCACAATGTGGGGGTATATGGCATACCTTCTGGGGGTGAGATACAACTACAACTGGGACTATACCTAACAAATGCAAACATTGTAACCTAATTCTTTGGGTCCTCAAATTAACCTGAAATTAAAAAAAATTAAATTAAAAAACAAAAGTAGTGAAAATTAAAAAGAAACCAAAATTCTAATTTATAAAAAAAATTCAAAAGTAGGTCCACATGAAGCTTGGTAATATAGAGATATCACACTTTATACAAAAAATTTGTTCCTAACCAACTTAATATATAAATTTCATATTTGTAGAAACAAATCTTAATTAAATGTACAATGTTGCTCTAGCATTTTAAAAGATTGAAACATACAATGCTTCTGTAATACAAATAATCACTCCTAACTTTTCTGGGTTATAGATTGGATAAGGGAACAATATATTTTTTTTAAGTAGGGAGGAATACCTATACTCTGTATCCCCACATAGAATTTTTAATTTCAAGGAATGACCCCCATTGTTAGGCTCTGATTTCTCAACCTGATCTCTCATAGTCTTCTGTGACTATGGGACAGAAAATGTTAACCCAGTGACTCAGTTGTACTTTCCTGACCCCTGATCTCTGCTTGGTTACCACATATTATTCTATATGAAAATATAATTACATATTTGTATATTTGTATGTGAGATATGGCAAAAATTTGTATAGGAGGCCTACACACATATGTATTTATCTATCTAAGTTCCATGGTGTTCAAGATCAGTAGGCATAGTGCACATTGCCATGATTTTCTTTACTTCTGTATATTGCTGTTTAGTCTAAGTCTTCTTAATTTGCTTCTTAACCTTTTATATGACATACTAACTCTATCTACTTCTGAAGTATAGCCACTTCTGAAGTAAAATGACATTTATATAACCATATTAAAAATACTATTTTCTTTTAAATAGAAGTCAGACACTCTTCTTTCTTCTTCATACTGAGTTTAACACATCTTCAATGTTGGCAAGGATGATGGTTCTTTTGATTTGTTTTTAAAAGTGTACGCTCTAGTAATCTCATTTTAGCCTTTCATTTTCCTCCTTACTGCTCTGTCCTTTGCCTTCATTTGCCTCTATATGGGGAAGAATGCATCTGAGGCTTTCTCTTCTTCTACTGTTACCATGAAATGTAGACTAGTTGATGGAGAAATATGTCAGCTGCCTGCTGTGCATTTAAATTCCCCACTGCCCTACTGCATTTATGTGCAGCAGCTGAAAGATAAATAGATGCATGCAGGGCCATTTTTGTCAGCAGAAGTTTTGGGATGCATACATTACCAAGCATATCATTAAATACGAGTTTAATATCTAGAAGCAAAAGTGGTAGTTCATCAACTTTGTCCACAGAGGAGAACGGGGGTCACTCTTTATGAGAAGTAAATGGAAGTGTATCCTTCCTTATCAATCAAAGAAATTAAGAGATGAGAATTGGTCTTTTAGGCCATCTGGTTCCTCCCCCAGGGACCAGTAGCTGATTGGTCCTTGCATTATTATATTCTGAGTGCAGGTTATTATTGTTACATGTTTTCATAGCTTTGTGGTAACTTCAAATGCTTCTGTAACCATAGTCCTCCACTTCTCTTCAACAGGGAAGTTCAAGGTATATCTAATTTTGAAGCTGTCTCACTTTCTTTTCAACTTTCACTAAGCTTTATTCCACCAAACTATGCCAAGTTACTGTGATTCAGCCCTTTTTAAGAAACTTGTGTCAGCTTGGTTCACTGACTTTTTTCTTAGGTTTTTTCTTTTTTGGTCTGTCTGTTCTGAGTGTTCTTAAAAAATTTAAAGAGTTTTGTTACCATATGGTAATTTAACATTGTGAACATCTTAAAATTGGACCTCTCGGACCAACTATCATTCTATACAAAGAATTGATACGGGGAGGGAAGGATGATTGCCTCAGTATCTCATCTTTCCCTCCCTCTCTCATTTTCTTCCTCTTGCTCTCTCTCTTTCTTTGTCACACATACGTACGTGCTCGTAGTACCTTGGCCTTGACTCATCTAGTCTCCAAATGTCAAACCAGATCATTACATTGCCATTTGGAAGACAAGCAAGGGGGCAGTAGGAAAAGGGGTCGAGAGTCTGACTTGAGTTTTGGGAGATAAGAATTAGATATGTTGAAGTCATATACAAATGAGTAGGGGTGTAAGGAAGAAGTGAAAACAAACTATCCCTTACCTTACCCACCTCATTAGTATGTGCCTTTAAGGAAGCAGTGAATTACAGAATTGCCATTCCATAAGGGATTGTAGACAAAGAATTTCCCTTTAGTTTTAAAAGTGAGGAAACGGAGGCTCAGAGAGTTAATCCCAAAGTTAGCTGACTTCTCTGGAGTTCATTTTGTTTCCTACACCAAGCTAAAGGCAAAGATTGTGTGGATTAAGAGTATAGGGTCAAAGTTCTGAAATTCTTATCTTTGCCTTAATTCATTTGGTGGCTACATATAGCTTCTTGATAGAAGTTATCCAGGCCAAGGTAGGACATGGTATTCCAGGCTGAGGTGATGTTAAAGTATATGTAAATCCCTGGGGCAAAACTGCCAATGTTTATAGTGCACTATGACTGGAGAGTACAAAGTACCAAGGGTTGGGCCAGGGTGGTTAAGGGGTTGGTCGAGCTGTAGAATGTGGATGAGAACCTGTAAAGGTCAGAAGGAAATTTATTTGCCATGCCAGGCAATTTGAAGTTCTATGGTCCAAGAGCAATAAAGAAGTCACTGAAGAGTTTTTAAGTCAGGGAGTGACATGATCATGTTTGCCTTTTAGAAATATCACTCTATATGTAACTGGAGAGTTGGTTAGAGGCAGAAAGACAAGTGATAAAGCTGTTACAATAATCTGCCTGAGGTGGCGCCCGTAGCTTGGTGAGTAGGGCATGGCCACATACACCCGGGCTGGCAAGTTTGAACACAGCCTAGAACAGCTAAAACAAACAAAGAAAAAAGCCAGGCACTGTGGTGGGTGCCTGTAGTCCCAGGTACTTGGGAGGCTGAGGCAAGAGAATTGCTTAAGCCTAAGAGTTGGAGGTTGCTGTGAGCTGTGATGGCACAGCACTCTACTGAGGGTGACATAGTAAGACTTTGTCTCAAAAAAAAAGGAAGCGCTTCAGATGAGGCTCGAACTCACAACCACAGCATCACTACACCATATCAGTTCCGCGTGAACCAATTGCGCCACTGGAGCTCTGCCTATCCTCTTTCTCAGCGGAATACTTCAGTTGTTCATTGCCATGTGACATCACCAGACAGCTCTGCCTTGTGTTCCATATGCAAATAAAAATGAAAAAAAAAAATAGCTGGGCATTGTGGCGGGCGCCTGTAGTCCCAGCTACTTGGGAGGCTGAGGCAAGAGAATCGCTTAAGCCCAAGAGTTTCAGGTTGCTGTGAGCTGTGATGCTACAGCACTCTACCCAGGGTGACATAGTGAGACTCTGTCTCAAAAAAAAAAAAAAAAATCTGCCTGAAATGAGATGATAGTGGTGGGATGAAGAGAAGATTCACATTTGAAATTGGAGGTAGACTTCATAGGGCTTGGTTGCTGGATAGAAGAATAAGGGAGAGGGAAAAATATGGATAACTCCCAGGTTTGTAGCCTGAGCAGCTAGGTGGGGTATATGCTATTTACTGACATGGAGAACGTGGGAGGAAGAGTAAAATTGTTGGTAAAATACATATGTGACGCCCACACTGAGAAGGATCTGGACTGGACATACAAATTTGGGAGTTATCAGCATATAGAGAGAAGTGATATAAAGTTGTTTGGTCACCCAGAGCTAATCTGAGGATCAGTTGTCATTAGACCTTATTTTGCTTTAGACTCCTTTAGGAATCTGACAACAATAGACCCTTTCCCCACAAAATTTACATACAGAAATCTTCATATGACTTTAGGAAGGTTTACAGACCTCTTGAAGCATATCCATGAACCCTTATGGTGTCCAAACTAAGAGCTCTTGATTGTAGAATAAGAATAAATGAGGCATAAAGATGGAACACCAGGAAACACTGGTATTTACAAAATGGAGAGAGGAAGAGAAATGAAAGAAACTGAGAAAGAAAAACCTGAGAGTTAGGAGGTTTCACAGAAGGCAAGGGAAAAGCGAATTTCAAGAAAGCAGGAATGATCAACAGAGTTAAGTGCTTCTCTAAGGAAGAGTAAGACAAGGACTGAAAAGTAATCATTTGCTTTAGCAACAAAGAGTGTCAAGTAACCATCGCAAGGGTTGTTAGAGTAAATTCCTGTGGACAGAATCCAGAATGCATTGATTAAGGTGTCGATGAGAGAAGAGGAAGTGGAACAGCAAGTGCAGGCCATGTGCTACCAAGAGCGTGAAGTTGGGAGGGAGCCCTTGTCTTTTGCTAATTTAAGGTTGGATAAAGGATGTTAAGAGTTTCTTTTGATATTTTCTTTGAATTAATTATCTCATTTTCTGATTTCTGATCGTAAAATGAATAAATAAATCAAAGAAATAATCTGCATAAGAAATGGTCTCTCACAGGTTTCCAGTGCTTCTATCTGATATTAATAAGTTTAAGAATTGTGGTTTTAAATCCCTACAGTTCAATATCTCTTCCTCAGCTTTGCTTAGTGTCTGTCTATCCAAAATCTGCAATGCCTAAGGCAATACTAAATTAGCACTGTAGGTGTATTAAAGCCAGCCTGGCTGAGGATAAAAGAGGCAGTAAGCCTGGCTTTAGGTCCTTGATTGAGTAGCCAGCTTTCTAATACCCAGCTTAGTAATTATGGGGGCTTTGTGTTTGCATGTGTGAACCTTAGTTAAGCTTTGTCATAGGTTTTCCAAAACAGCTGGGGCTTTTAGTCTGTGTGAAGACATTAATTTGTGTCTCCTGGGGCTATGCATAAATCCAATTGGAAAAAAGGGGAGGAGGGGAGAATTTCTTTTTGTGTGTGAATCCCAGCTCCCTGTTAACTGTTTAATTGAGGAGAAGGAAAGAGTCCTGTGACAATTACTGAATTAGTGATGCACTATTATCTTCTGCTTAATGTATTCTTGCTTGGTGTATTTATGTTAAGAAAGGCAATAAACCTTGTCTTCCCCTAAGAAGGCCTAGCTTTGTTGACCTTCAACAGAAATGTAGACTCAGATTTCACAGTTCCTGTTGTTTGAAAGAGAAGCTTAATGTTGGTTGATGATAGTTTTTAATTTAAACTTTAGTCCTTTTTTTTTTTTTACCGTCTGCTGTATAGTGGTCTCTCAATCACAGTTCAAGGACAATAGCAAGGATCCCACTTTGGGAATGCAGAGTAATAACATAGGTCTTTGGAAATTCTGCTATTTCTTCCTTTCTAGCCATATAACAGATTATTGGGAGACCATGTCATCATGGAAGTGACTGTCATGTTGGAGTGAATTAAGGATGGGAAGTGATACTGGACCTAAATTCTTCTGACCTTTGGAAATATCAGCATAAATGATGCAGTGGTAAGCCAAGGTTTTCCCCTCCCCTACTATTTTAGTTTTATCTTTTAGGCACTGCATAAATCTAACTGAAAAATGCCAAAATGTAGAAAAATGGAGGTTCTTTGTAGATTCTTTATTTTTATATTTGTTGCCTTTTTAGCCCACTAGAGAATACGTGATAACAAATAGAATACACTTTGCAAAAGAGTATAGGAAGTCTCACCCTACAAATGTGTGTGTGTGATCTGCTAGACATTCTTAATGTTCAAGAGCATTCTCATGGATGGAAAGAACTATGTTCTTCTATTAAACAGTCCTGTGATGCCACTGTCAGAGGCCAAATACCAGAATTCACAGCCCATTACTCAGTGTAGTCTTTCTCAAGTTAGAAGCCAAATGACACAGATTTTTTCTTAACAAGTATAACCAGAAATGCTGATTCTTAAGACTTCTGTTGATCAGTGTGTATCTTTCACATGTGCAAAGTTAGAGTTTTAATAGACTGTCTTCTTAGAGGATTATATAAAAAGTAGAGCCTAGGGGGGCACCTGTGGCTCAAAGGAGTAGGACGCCAGCCCCATATGCCAGAGGTGGTGGGTTCAAGCCCAGCCCTGGCTAAAAACTGCAAAAAAAAAGTAGAACCTATTGAAAAGGTCATCCTGTACATTGTAACTCTTATAAACCAATAGTTTATATGCACAGAGGCAAAAAGACAGTACCTCACTGTAGTTTTGCCTACTGCCTTAAGATTTAAATTAATAACAAAAATTTTGAACATGCTTATTGTATGATTGCTGATGATGACATATGTTCTCAGACTTTCTCACAACATATGATTAGGTCTTAATCTGTGAGGAATAGCGTGTCTACTGAAGGTCAGGTTCCAAGTCATTTCCTATGGTTAATACATTATAAATGGTCTTGTTCAATGTGGCTCTCTCTCTATTGTACCTCAGTGGTAAATGTTGAACTCTTTTTCTTCAGGTTGGATATAGAATGATAATCTTTGTAAAGCACAATTTAATTTACTGCTATAAAATTGTGTAAGAGGTTAGGAGGAGAAATGCTCAACCGCTTCAGTTCTCTATTAAAATTAGAAAAGTTGTTTAAAACTCCCACTTTGCCTGGACTATTCCTCAGCAATAACTGATTAAAAAGGCAAGTCTGGTGTGGGAAAATATAATACTTTAATTATCTATAGGCTATAGAACTGAAATATACATTATTGGACCCAGACAAAATAATAAATTTTAAGTAGCCTAACTATCTTATTTTATGAATGAGGAAACTAATCCCTCATCCAGGGTCATACTCTAAGTTACTGGCATAGAAAGGACTTGATCTCAAGTGATCTTAGTAATCTTTGCAGTATTCTGTGCTCTGCCTCCAGAAAATTAGAAAGGTAGAAACTGAACTCCAGCCTTATACTTTCAAAGCATGTATTATATGTCTCTATATGACTGGAGGTACTCAATGAACACTAACCAATAAGATTAAATTTATTAGCTTTTTTTTAATTGAATGAGTTGCTTTGGAAAGCAACCACATAAAATGAATTGCAAGAGACACTTTGGAATTAATGCCCCTCAGTGTTATGTATATGTGGCCATATTATGTATACATCACAACCTGTTAAGAAAGCAGAGTGCTAGGAAAGAGCTGCAGGAGCTGGCTAGTGCAACTGCTCATATTCATTAAGTAACTTGAAGTTTTGATGGAATTGATCACTCATTAGCCTGTGGGCCAGGAAAAATGGAAATCAATGAGCAAAAAGAATCATACTGATAATAGAATATATGTAACTGCCTTGCCCACATATGCTGTTAGTTGAGCTTCATCTTCCCAAGATTAAGGAACACTCTACTCTGCATAGCATACTTGGGTCATACCTGGAATAATACTTTCCATCCTAGAAGCTACCTGTTAGGAAAGACACTTGTCAAACTAGAATGAAATAAAGATGGTCAGGAGCTGGAAAAACCTGTCATGCATGTTTAAAGAAAGATTAGAAATTAGGACTTTTGGTGCCTGGAAAAGAGAAAATGTAAGAATCTCCATTCCTAAGGGAAGGAAACTGACATATTTTTAAGTACCTCCTATGTACCAGGCACTTTATTATCTCTTTTCATCCTCACAGCCACCCTATACTGTAGGTACTATTTTCCTTGAAGGTATCTGGTTTGATGATATGAGATAACTTGCCTAAAGTAGAGTTGTTAATAAGGAGCAGAGGTAAGATGCACACCTCTGAACCACTCCTTTTGGTTAGGAGTCTTCAAATATTTGAAGAGCTGATATGAAGAACAGGATTGAGGATTGATATGTCACTTCAGATGGTATCCTTAGTAGCGATTATTTCCATAGCATAGTAGCTGTGGAAATAATAGTAATATAAGCAATAAAAACAAGATGGGACATTTATTGAGCACTCATTTTATGCCATTAACTGTGCTAAGATATTGACTTATATTAACATATTTAATCCATGCAACAATTCTATGAGGTATTATTATTATGTCCATTTTACATACTAAATAACTGAAGCACAGAGAGATGAAATGATCTACCCAAGATCATAAAAGTGAGGAGTCTAGATATGAACCCAGGTAGCCATAGGAAAGCAGATTTAGCATAGCATAAGGGGAAACTTATCAAATTATCTGCTAGTAGGAGAGGTGATCGTATGAAGCATGGACTTTTCCAACCCTGAATATACTTAAGCAATGGCCTAGATGCTATTGTCCAGCACACTATGAATGAGATTCCTTCACTGAGAGCAAGGTTAAAGGTAAGATGATTTCAGAGGTCCATTTCAACTCTAAAATCATATGAATCTGAGTTAGCACATCTACTGGTTAGTGAGCAGTCATGTCCTTTCTAATCCATTTGTGGACTTAGTTGAGGCTTCTTTTCTATTACTACAGATGAGCTGTTAGCACAGGAAAAATATAAATTAATGTACTGCCCCACCAAATGGAAAAAAGCCATTCCAAGAGTCTTTTGCAAGAGCAAATTTAGAGACCACTGAACAAGGTCAAAAGAAATCAATTAATGAGAACTCAATTAATGATTTGCCTCTAGGATTCTCATTTCTAATTGCAATAATTTATAATCCAAATGAATTTAGTAACCACTTTCAAATTCTAACTCTTTCCATTTTGCCTTAATAATTCCTTGCATTGACCTGCCATATGGTTCTTCCCTGTCCGACTCCGTGATAATGTAACTTATCTATTCATTCAGACACCTTTATTTTTCTAATATTGGTCAATTTAAAAAGCCACCTATGGATTCACTTAAAATACCCAGAGCATGAAGGTTTTCATTTGATTTAAAACACAAATGTACCAATACAGGAGGAAACTAACCCACGGATATAGCTAAGTAGATTATCTTTTCTCCCTCCATCATCCTTCCTCTACTTTTCTTTGGTTGCCTTTCTAACGTAAACTATTTCAGGAGGAAAATGTGCTTTCTATTTTTTATTTTTTTTTTATTAAACCATAGCTGTGTACATTAGTATGATCATGGGGCACCCTACACTTGGTTCATATATCGTTTGACACATTTTCATCACATTAGTTAACATAGCTTTTGTAGCATTTTCTTAGTTATTTTGCTAAGACCTTTACATTGAATTTCATCATTGTCAGTAGTGAAAGTGAGAAGATGCTGTCATTAACCTCCTTTGCTTAGTGGCTCTTGAGAGTATTGGAAATACAGGTAGGAGCATGGCTTATCACTACTTCCTATTTCAAAGATAACAGCAGATACTTAGCTGAGAAGGCAGTGGGGCAGAGAGAAGCTAACCAAGAACAGCTCTGGAGAAATCAGACATAAGCTGAAGACTCTTCAATCAGTTGCTCCTCAAACTGGCTGAAACCCCCTGTAGAAGGCCAACTGAGTCTTTGAATTTACCCATTCTTTCGGAAGACTCCTGTTCAATTTGGCATTGTGCATTGTACAAAGGATCAAAAATCAGAGTCTGCCTACATTGACTGTGATTCCAAGTGTCTTGCAAAGGTTACATGATGTTTTCCACAGATGCTCAGTCCCTAGAGAAGGGAATTATCTGTGATCTAATTATGTTTCTCACAACTATCTTTCACTCAATTCCACTTTACTTAAAGCACCAGTGATATTTCAGAAACAATGTTTGAAGCGTATATTACTAGAACCATTTTTATTGACCTAACTGAGGCCTTTGATTTAGTCACCCATAAACACTTTCTTCAGAAATCCTGTGATTCTGGGCTTAGCAGTGACCCTATAAAATGGTTTTCTCTCTGTTTAGTTCTTGCCAACTTAGCCTTGACCCAGAGGTCCAAAATACTTGCAGACTGTCATTTTTAGTGAAGATTAACTGAAGCCTCTCTTTGGCTGATGGTGAAGGAGAGTTCAAAGACTATGTTGGCAGCTCCATTTACTATCACAAAAAGGTTCTCCTTTTGAAATCATCTCTCTCTTTCTAGTAGGTCTGCTGTGCCAAGGGTGCACTTTTTATCAGAATTTATTCCTTGACTTGCTTTCAGTGTACTATCCCCAAAGGTAAAATATTCATGGTAATTTATGTGACATAACTTATTTCAGTAGAGTAATAGAATGGTAGAGCTAAATGGGATGTTATGGAAGCTTTAGCTTGATATCCTTGCTTTATAGATGGGGAAACTGAGGCTCAGCAGTATTAAACGACTCACCTGAAGCCATATAACTAGTTAGCATCAACACCTAGAGTAGAGCTCATGTCTTGGGATTCCTAATCAAGTATTTTTTTCCCATGTCATGTTACTTTCTACCTAGATAATTCGTTTGAAATCTATCACAAATTTGCATACATATTACATATAAATATATCTTAGACAGACATTTGTGTCTTTTATAGGTAGCAACATAGCCTGGCAGTTAAAAGCAAACCTATATCTGAATTCAACCCTTATTACCTGTGTGAATTTATACTTAATCTAACTTAATCTCTGAGCCTCAAGTTGCTTCATCTGTAAAACTGAGACACTGAGAGTACACACCTATTAAAATTATGGTGAGAATTAAATGAGAAAATGTACATAAAGCACTTTACAAAGTGCTTTGCACATAGTAAACTTTTCATTCATTTTCTCTTCTCCCCTTCCCAGGATGAGAATTCCCATGGAAACCTTAATTTTATTAAACGGTCATGCAAATATTTTGAAATTCAGTGACATTCTCCCAGCTAGACTGAGTGTAGTGTATTAGGTTTTTTTCTAAGTTAATTGCAGCCTGATTTGGTTCTGTTTAGCATTACATCTATTTCCACAAACAGGAAATTGTCTTTTGTATATTTTGATTGGCAGGGTTAGTTTTATAAACTTTATTGAATTACGTTAGTGTTGCTCTATGGTAGAGGAGACACTTTCATTATAAGCCTCTGTTCCTAGGTGCTTATCTTTTTTCATAAAATTACCCCTTGGACTGAAATATTTTCAACTTGTTTTCTATTTCATATGGGGTGGAAAAAATTGGAGGGTGTGAAAAATGGAGAAATTTCTTATAACATTTTATTTGACTGCCAAGTAATCACATTTAAAGATTTTCCTGTTTGTTCCTGCAGTTTCAAAATGTTAAAACCCCATAAGAACTCAGAAACACACAGCACAATTATTTTAAGGAACAGCTTGCAGAAATTCAACAAGAAACAACAACGTATATATGAGATCAGAGTGTTATGAAGACATGGCACCTGGCCCCAAAAGCTTTCTTTTTCAAATTATCTTTGAGTGTCTAGATTTTTTTAAACAAATAGATTTCTTTAAATTGGATCATGCTCTTTCATATTTCCAATGATCCTCCTTTCTCAGCATGGTTCAGAAATGTTTATCAGGGAAAACCAGAGGTATAAAGTAAACAGAAAGTAAAGGTTAGAGAGGAGTTAGGAAAAACAAGGATTTGTAAATGGAGTTGGAAACTCAGCTACCAGGCTGAGAAAAGGCTATTCAGAGATGCCCAAGACCAGAAGCCAGAGTCCAATACCCTGGGGGATTTTGGTCAAATTTCAGTTGCTAGGATCTGAAAGAAATCGGGTACCATTGCAATGAAAGTTCCATTCATTAGGGCTAATTCCCACTAAAGGGGGTATGTCTGAACACCCGAGAAGTGGGTAGAGTCACCTGAAATAGACCATCAACGTTATGTCTAGTAGTGGAGTAGCAAGAAGACATGGGCCCAAAGGTTGGGCTATAGAGTGGAAGATAGTGAATGTAGGAACAAGAAGGGATTGTTTAATCACTTTAACCAGTATTTATTGATGTGAGTATTACAAAATTGCCTGTACTCTCAGCAATCCCTACTTAAAATGTAAGGTCTATGAAATGAAAGCTTATTATCTGTTCACTGTTATGGAGCTAGATTCCTGGCTCAGAGTAGGTATTCAATAAACATTTGTTAAATGAATGAATGAATGATAGAAATTTACATAGAGGTTATCTCCCTATAAAATAATTTGTGTATTTAAACTGCCTCCATGTGCTGCTTTGGGTTGATGAGGAATAAAAAGTAAAGGATATTAAACCGAAGATGAAAATCAAGCAACAATGGAGATCTAGGCTCAGGAGAAGGGTGGTTTAAGTGTCTGCCTTTAGAGAGTGTTCCATTTGTGAGTCAGCAGCGAAATTGCCTTAATTTTTCAAATATCCTTTCCCCGAATCCTGTGGTGTACTACACTGTAATTAGGAAGCTGAAGTTGGGCAGTCCTGAAGAGACTCCCTATTTGGCACCTCACCTGTTACTGACAGCCTATGGCAGTTGCTGTTCCATGGCTTGATTTAAAACAAAAAAAAGCAACAGCCTTAGACCTCAGAAATTCTTCTCTCCTTGTTACACTCTTGAGCTCATTTGAACCTCTGTAACCTCTCTGTGGGCGTGATATGCCTACTTCTAGAACAGTGCCTGGCATTTAGCAGACACTCAATAAAAATTTGTTGAATGAAATGAAATGACTATATGGTCATACACTTTGAAAGACCTCTTGGTGTGTTGGGCCCTTTTCCATAGTTCCCTAAAGAAGAGGAAGAGCAATTATGGGGAAATTGAAGTAAAGGAATGAAAAGGAATTGCAATTTCATGTGTGCCCAAATTCTGGTGTACTTTGGGAAATCCTCTAAGTGTCTGAGGTGAATTGCAACCCCAAATCAACATGTAAAACAGTTATTTTAAATGTACAATGCTAAGACTCAAGAAAGTTTAGCACCTACTTCTAAGTAAAAAGAAAATTCAGTGCTCTGTGTATGTGTTATTATACATAAATACTTACATGTGAGATAACATTATTAAGATATTTGTCTTTCTTGAGTTTCGATGGCCCACTGGTTAGGAAGTTATACTTAATTAGGTAATTCAAGACTTCCTCATGCCTAATCCCAAAGTATTTGAACATAAGCAACATTTTACTAAAAGGGGTGGTATGTAAAGGCAGATGTGTTTTCTACAGGGTGAAGGCTGGAATTGGAATCCCTTAAGGCTTAAAAGCAGGCCCAGGAGGCTCCTACTCTCGAAGTCAGGAAGTAAAATATCATAGACAATATTTTTAATGCTAGGACTAGATGTGTAGGATGTGCAACTAGTACAGGAAATGTAGAACAAGAATATTTGGCAACCTTCTGCTTCCTGTCTAAGATAACTATTATGGAACATTAGTGGGAGGTAGTAGGCTATAGTGAATTCTAATATTTTCCTTAATAGACTCCTATACTACTGAATTTCTTGTATATTATAGATTTTTTCTGTTTTATTTTTGCCTTTTGTTCTTAGAAAGGTCAGTTCCCAAGTATGTGTGTATAAGAGAATGTCTATATTTAGTTTCTGCCTTTAGGTGCATTTGTTTTCCAGAGTTACTTCTTTAACAACTGACATGGTATTGTTTGGGCAATAAGACCTCTTCAGGAGAATATTTTTAATTGGTACTAAGTGACTTCTTCCTTTTCCTGGTTAATTTTAAGAACTATGTCTCTTCCTGCTTCACCCATTGTCCCAGATATTATTATTCAATGGGATCCAGGAATTCATTTTCTAACTTCATAAAAATTTATTGACCATCTCCTTGGTGCCAGATATTATGCTATATATTATAAAAACAACAGAGAAAAATTATATATAAAAGTCTCTGCCCTCATTTAGCATTGAGACAGACAAGTAAACATGAAAATACATAAATATTTAGATAAAATATTTATTGATTATAGGAATTGCTAGGACAGATATGGATGAGAATAATATGGGAGGACCTGCTCGATTTTGTAGAAAAAAAATGTTTCTCTGAGATTATTTTCATGATGATACCTGATGACTAAGAAGGCTTATTGGGGAACAATAAGCACATGTCTCTGAAATAAGAAAAGATTGGGTATGTTACAGGAACAGAGGAAAGACCAGTATAGTTAAATAAATGAAACATGGCATGAGATGAAGTTGGGAGAGGTAAACAGAGGCCACATCATACACGACTTATAAGCCCCAACAAGTTTGGATTTTATTCTAACAGCAGTGGAAATCCATAAGGAATGTTTTATGCATGGGAGCAACATTAATTGTTTTGCAGTTTTGTACAGACTACTTTGGTTGCTATCTATGGTTTGAATGTTCCCTACGAAATTCATGTTGAAATGTTATTGCCAATGTAAGTGTTACATTGATTAATGTTACACAAATACATTTAAGGACCTCAAGGTAATGGCCAAAGTCCCCAAGCTTGATCAGTAGGGCTCTGTGGAAGTTATCTTTGTCCAGAATTGAAAGGCAATAGTGACCTTCTTAAAGTGAGAGCTGAGCAAAGCAAGTTTAAGGCAGAAGTAGCATTGCTGGGCAGAGCTGAGTGCTCAGTCAAGGCTTGTGATCATGAATACTTTAAGTGAAAATGAAGCCCATCTGCTCAGATATGTGAATTTCTCCAGCCAAGTTAAGTAGCTCAAGTACAGGCCCATGCAAGAAATTCAGTTGCATTCAACCCATATTTTGACATATGAGTACATCAGGGAATGCATCATATCATATAATATGATATAATGGAATAGACACATAACTAAGGGTCAGAAGACCTTTTCTGTAAAGTGAAGACAGTAGTAATATTTACCTTTTAGTTTGTGGAAAAAATTAAATGAGATAATATGTGTAAAGTACCTGACAGTATAGGCATGTAGTAGGCATTTAATAAAAGCAGTTGTCACTGTTATAGTACCCTGCCCTAATGTTTGACTTCTTTTTTTTTTTTTTTTTTTTTTTCATTTTTAACCTTTATTTTCAATTATTTGCAGTTTGGAATTTAGTCTCCAAAGTTAATTTGGGAGAGTTCTTCTCATATAATAGAGGAAGCTAATTTACCCATTCTGCAGTTGCCAAACTCATTTAAAGATATGAGGACATACATGTTATCCCCAAGTTCTGAAATACACTCTTAAAACTTTCCTCATATATTTTTGGGGGGTGGTACAATGTGCTGGTTTTATATACAATTCGAAATATTTTCATCAAACTGGTTAACATAGCCTTGGTGGCATTTTTCTTAGCTATTGTGTTAAGACATTTATATTCCACATTTAGTAAATTTCACATGTACCCTTGTAAGATGCACCATAGGTGTGGTCCCACCAATTACCCTCCCTTCGCTCATCCTTCCCCCTGTCCCTCCCCTTTCCTCTTTCCCCATATTCTTGGGCTATAATTGGAGGAATAGTTGACTTTTGTCCTTACTGCTTATGGAACACAGAGAAGCATTAAGCAGCCCATCAGTGAGAGACTTGAAAGTGAAAGCAGAATCAGCCAATACATTGGAGATGGGGTAGGGTCTAGAGGGGCTAAGTAAAGAAGTATACATTATTATTTGTTGCAATAAATAGTACAAACCCATAGATGTATTTTAATATTGAAATCTTCCTTTTGAGTCTGAATGGATGCAAGTGAGAATGGATTAATAGATCCTAAGACAATAGTATGCCTGCTCTGCTCAACTCTCAGTTTAAGAAGGTCACCATTGCCTTTCAATTCTGGACAAAGATACCTTCCACAGAGCCCTACTGATCAAGCTTTGGGGCTTTGGCCATTACTTTGAGGTCCTTAAGTTCTGTGATGAAAACGCATAATGTGAGGCTGAAAATGTAATAAAATCTCATTCATAACTGACCATCAGAACTGCTTTTGGAGCAGCACCTATTTTGCTTCTTAGATTTGAAAACATCCTACTGAGTTGTATTGATATTTTTATGGAAAAGAAATATGGGGGAAAGCATCTCATTTAAATGTATTTGTGTAACATTAATCAAAATAGATCATATAGGGGTTGAAAAAGAGCTCAATTAATATAGATTTTTGAATACCAGTGTTAATTTTTATGTAGTATTAATTATAAAGATAAATCAGACCAAAAGGGTTTATTTTCTTATCAATTGCATTTAAAGAAGATATTAGGTGTAATTACTGTAGCTGAAATCTTGATCATTCTTGGTAAATCCATTTCATCTTATTAGCTTGTTAGTTTCTTATAGTAAACTGAATGACTAATGTTAATGAAAAATTTTATCAACTTACCATGGGAAGTAGACTTCTATCCAAGCCTTAATTTCCCCTCATATGTGCCAGTTAAATAATTTGAACCCAGATGGTAAATTACCTATACTAGAGCCTGCAAAAGAAGATCAGTCAGTATGAATTATGGGCTTTCTTTCTGTCTCAGATAACTAGCTCATACCAATTTTTCTGGCTCTAAAAAGATTGTGATAATTGTGATCATGCCAGAATACACTTCTTTAGTGGCTGAAGCATCAGCTTGGATATTGTGATACATTTGTAGTTGAGCAAGTTCACTTCACTTCTCAATCTATTTCCCCTTCAGAAAAATGACAATGATAATATCTGATCTCTTTTGCTTGGAGAGCATAAGAATAAATGAAACATGGATGGAAGCAGTTTGAGCATGAATACATAATTCTGAGCAAATATGACTCCTTAGGATTTATTTAGGTATAGTGGAGTTTGTATTTATAGAAAGCCCCTCCGTACCTATAACCACATGTATAACACACCCCACCGTAATCATCAAACTTGAAGAGACATGTACACACAAACCCTCATGTAATCTACTTTTTATTCCTCAATGCATTTTTTAAAAATGGTTACTTCACACTGTTGAATTTGACTAATATTAATATACTTGTACCTGGCTATCTAAGAATCTATCCATCTATTCATTAATACAGTCAGTAGTATTTATTGACCATATTCCTACTATATGCCAGCATACTATGGTATGCTGGGGGAAAATACAATAGTAAAGACAGGAACCTTGGCTTGGCTCGTGTGCTTATGGTCAAATAAGGAAGATAATGGACCCTTAAATTTAAGTACTATACATGGGGATTGTCAAAGTATAATAAAATACCTAGCGAGAGCACTGAACTTAAGATGTGGAGAGTAGAGCAAGTAGAAATGTTTCCCCTAGAAGTGATGTTCATGCTGAGGCTTGAAGAATCATTAACTAAAACTTGGCAAAAGGAATGGTAAAGAGTATTCCTGTCAGGTCCATCCATGTAAACATGAACGAGGTAAAGTCTCTATCTTTCTTTAAGGCTGCATAATATTCCATGGTGTACATATACCACAATTTATTAATCCATTTGTGGATCGATGGGCACTTAGGCTTTTTCCATGACTTAGCAATTATGAATTGGGCTTCAATAAACACTCTGGTACAAATATCTTTGTTATAATGTGATTTTTGGTCTTCTAGGTATATACCTAGTAGAGGAATTATAGGATTGAATGGCAGGTCTACGGTGCATTTTACAAGGGTACATGTGAAACTTAGTAAATGTAGAATATAAATGTCTTAACACAATAACTAAGAAAATGCCAGGAAGGCTATGTTAACCAGTGTGATGAAAATATGTCAAATGGTCTATAAAACCAGTGTATGGTGCCCCATGATCACGTTAATGTACACAGCTATGATTTAATAATAAAAAAAAGAGTATTCCTGTCAGAGGGACAGTGTCATTACAAAGCTGTGCAGTATTTTGGCATGTGTATCCACATTTAGAAACCAGCCTACTTATAGCTAGCTGCCTATTTTCTCTTTAGATTTGCATTTTTATTTTTAAATTTTTATTTTTTTATTTTTCATTTTTATGGAAACAATAGCTATACATAATAAGTATGGGATACATATGATATTTGATACACGCATACAATGTATAATGATCAGTCACGGCAATCGGGATATCCATTACCTTAAAGATTTACCATTCCTTTGTGTTAGGAACATTAGAACTCTGTTCTTCCAGTTATTTTGAAATATATAATAAATATTGTGACTATAGTCACCCTGTTGTGCTACTGAACACTAGATCTTATTCCTTCTATCTAGTTAGATACAGTTGTTTTTTTGTATCAATTAACCAACCCCTTTTTGTCCCCCTCTCTTAGTTATCTTTCCCAGCTTCTGGTAACTACCATTCTACTCTCTATCTCCGTAAGATCAATTTTTTTTTTAACTCCCACATGTGAATGACAACATAATAATATTTACCTTTCTGTGCCTGCCTTATTTCGCTTATCACAATGGCCTCCAGTTTTATCCATGTTGTTGCAAATAACAGGATTTCATTCTTTTTATGGCCGAAAAATATTCCACAGTGTACATGTACCATGTTTTCTTTACACCTTCCTCCACTGGTGGACGCTTAGGTTGATTCCATATCTTGGCTCTTATGAAGTGTCGCAGTAAACATGGGAGTATAGATATCTCTTCGACATACTGATGTTCTTTACAATCTGGAGGAACTTTATGGCTTTTCAAACCTACATATTATTAGCTCTGTCCCTGAATACATTGTATGAATGAAACTCTACCCTTAGCATGAACTGATTTTGCTCTTTGATTATTTTCTAACTCCTAAAAGTCAAGTTCTCATTCTTGAATGTTTTTTAGGGCCTTGTTATGGTTTTAGTTATTACAACTATAGATTTGATAACTCGCATTCAACATGAATTTACATTCTTTCACATTCAACGTGAATTTACATTCTTTTTTAATTTATTTATTTTTATTGTTAAATCATAGCTGTGTACATTAGTGCAATCAAGGGGTACAACGTGCAGGTTTCATATGCAATCTGAAATATTCTCATCAAACTGTTCAACGTAGCCTTCATGGCATTTTCTTAGTTACTGTATGTAGACATTTGTATTCTGCATTTAGTAAGTTTCGCCTGTACCCATTCTAAGATGCACCATAGGTGTGGCCCCATGCATTACTCTCCCTCCACCCTTACCTCCCCCCTCCCTTCCCCTTCCTTGGCCCTTTTCCCATAATCTTGTGCTATAGTTGGGTTATAGCCTTCATGTGAGAGCTATAATTTAGCTTCATAGTAGGGCTGAGTACATTGGATAATTTTTCTTTACATTCTTTTAATGAGTTTCTGCATTTCTGTTGAGTTAATTAGTCTATTTGTAGAGTGCTTTGACCATCAACACACAGGCTGTTTTATTTATATTATATAAGCCCCAGCAAGCAGGTGTAATTTCCTTTTATTAACATAGACTAAGAAACCACTGATCTATATGATTTGGTTAGTGACCATTTATTTACAAACCATTTTTAAGACCATGTAAATCACATTTTAAAATTAGATGAAGTCATTTCCCACCTAAACTTTCTAGGATTTTCTTCTTCATTGAGCTTTGCCTGCTAAAGAGCTTTCAAGTATATATGTTTTGACTTTCTTTTTGGCTTTTAAGAATTTCCCCACACCATTTGCAAAGCAACAAGCTGCTGCCTTGTGTTTTACTCAACCTAAAAACAGTTTACCCTCCAAATTAATGTCTGGACCCAATCCAAACATAGCAGTGTTCACCTAGAAAGTAGAGAGTGTTATGTGTAATTAACAAAGAGCTATAGTGACTCATCTCATTGGCTTGAGTACAGATCTAATGTCTGTGGATACTATCACTTTTGAGGCTCAGAAATTAAATGGTTTAAAATGTGATCTTGGTATGCACTTAACAGTATATATGGTAAAAGTTTATAATCTATAATTACCCATGCTTATCTCTTTGTGGAACTTTAAATAAAGGGCACCAAATCCCAGCTCTTTCTAGGTTTAGATTATATAAGCTAATGACTGACAAAACAGTGTTCTGAGTTAACATAATGTTTACCATAAGTTTAAGTTTAGTTTTTGAATGTGACCATCAATTGTTGTAAAGGAAATGCACTTGTCTATTCTTTCATAAAACATTATATTATGAAAATATTCAAATATAGAGGAAAAAACATAGTATACAGTAGTCTTCCCCCTGCTTACCCACAGGGAATACATACTAAGACTCCCAGTGGATGCCTGAAAACCTCAGATATTACTGAATCCTACATATACTGTGTTTTTTCCTATATATACATATGATAAAGCTTAATTTATAAATTAGACACAGTAAGAGCATAACAGTTATAACTAATAATAAAATAGAACTATAACACTATAACAATATATTATAATAAAAGTTGTATGAATGTAGTCTCTCTCTCACTCTCTCACAATATCTTGTTATATTGTCCTCTTCTTCTTGTGATCTGTCAATCAAATAACTGAAACAGCTAGTAAGTGACCAACCAGTGGATAGTATATACAGTGTGGATATGCTGGACACAGAGATGAATCATCCATTTCCTAGATGGACAGAGTGGGACAGAGTGAGATTTCATCATGCTATTTGGAATGGCATGCAATTTAAAACTTAAGAATTATGTATTTGTGTAATTTTCCAATTAATATTTAGTTGACCATGGGTAACTGAAATTTTGGAAAGTGAAATGGCAATTGAGAGGGCACTACTGTATGATTATACCCACCATATAGACTTATGAAACACTAATATTTGCCATATTTGTTTCCAATCTGTTAAGAATACAGGTATGGTTAACCAATTGAAGTTTACTTCATGTCCCTGCATGATCACATTTCCCTCCCTTCATCCTTAGAGGTACTGCATCTTAAAGTTTGTGTGGGCCTTTACCATCCATGGGTTTGTACACATGCATGCACTTAGAAACAGTGTTTGGCATAGATTTAATGTTTATAAAATTTGTATCATATTATATATATAATTATACAGCTTGATTTTCTCATTCAATATACTTCTGAGATTTATCTATATTGACATATATGCCTGTTCATTTTAACAGCTATAGCATATTTCATTTTATGAATGACTATTTCTTAATGTATTTATCAATTTCTTTGTTGATTGAATTTTTAGAAATTCTCCTCTTTTTAACTAGTATGAAAAGTACATTAAACACATCATTTTTGCATGTGTCCTTGTACATATATTTGAGATGTTCATTACCTTGAAGTGGTGTTGCTAGGTTGCAGAGGATATGTGTCTTCAACTTTACTGGAGGTTGCCAAATTGCTCTCCAGAGTTGTACTACTTTATACTCCCACAAGTAGTCTGTGAGGGTTTCTATTTCTCCATATGTTCTGTCCCTCAGTATTGTCAGTCTTAAATATTTTAAAAATTTTGTAGGCATAAATTAATGTCACACTGTGTTTCAATGTGTATTTTCCTATTCATTAGTAAGGTTTAAAAGCTTTCTATGTGTTTATTGGCCATTTGGGTTTCCTCTTTGATGAATTACCTATCCATATCATTTGTCCATTATTCTATTTGTTTGTTAGTCTTCTTCTTACTGACTGGAAGGAGATTATTTATTCTGGATACTAATCTCTCATGCTTTGTAAATATTATCTCCCAGCCTGTGCTTATTTTTAACTTTACTTACTTCCTTTGTTGAATAGGAGTTTTTAATTTTAATTGCATAATATCTATCAAGGTCCCTATTTAAGTATGAAACTGTGCAGAAATGAATATCATTCCCTTAGGAATCCTTCTCATTAAATTAAAATGAAGCAATTTGAAGTATGACACCAGATATATTGATATGACTTCATATAAAATAAGCTTGGGAGGTTACCTACAAATGCATGGGAATTGCCATCACTAAAAATGTAACTTCAATAGACCATTAGAGATAAAAGTAACTGAAAGTTATGCACAATGAAAAAATCTAGATATATGGCATAGAACAATGTACATAGGGTTAACAATATTGTATTGTACACTTAAAATTTTATTAAGAGGGTAGATCTCATGTTATAAGTGTTTTCTACATAGAAAAAAGAAACTATGTAAATAATTCAATACATTTCTCTTAACCTGAAAAAAAAAAAAAAAAGGGGGCGGCGCCTGTGGCTCAAAGGAGTAGAGTACCAGCCCATTATGCCAGAGGTGGCTGGTTCAAACATAGCCCCAGCCAAAAACTTCAAAACAAAACCAGTTTCCTAAGAAATCTGTTAGTCCTTTTATCAATAACTGTAGGCCTTGGACAAATCATTTCACCTCTTTTCTCATTTCTTTATATATATAATGATGATATTGTATTATATAGTCTCTAAGGCTTATTTGGCTCTAAAAGTTTTATGGTATGAAAAATAATGAATGATTTAGATGTATTCTAATGATTTCAGATGTTTATTAACCAGTACTCCAATTTCAGAGCATATAGATTTTAGGAAGTCCACTAGTATCTCTTGATGGGCTTCTAGTACACATCTATATTTTCTTTTGAACCTTGGGGGGTCATCATTAGTGTCAAACAATTCCCACAGATGTTCTTGGAAAACCTACACCAAGAGAAGAGAGAATAATGAAGAAAAAAAGCAAACTGTAGAAGATCAGAATAGGAAGAGGGAGTAGGGATAGTGAGGTGTGTTTGGAGGAGAAGCCTCAGGTCTATTCTGTAATACCAAAGCCAAAAAGTTGGAAAAAATCCTTTATTTTGATAAAGAACAGAAGGTTTAATAAGTGGATATGGGCTGGTCAAATATGTGAATCTTGGTCAAATGCATCCATTAGCAGTATCTGACTTACAAATCACTGCCCTTTGCATTTAAAGATGACCTGTATTGTGGCTATTGATCTCTATCAGCAAATGTGTGTTTTGCATACTGCTTCTGTGTGAAAGCTTTGATTTTGTAGTGAAAACCACTACTAGAAGTTTTTTTTCCTATATATGACCTCTTCTGATATTCTGGGCCCAAATCCTTGATCAGAAACAATCATATAAGGTCTATCGCCACTCCCTGACACTGTTTCAGGTATATTTGAGGTGAGCATCCTTAAATCATTTCCCTACTTTCCATTATCTCATTTATTTTTCCTGATTATCTTTCACTTTAAAGTTTTTCTGCCCCTCTATATATCTGCTAATAGCCTGGTTTAGTTATGGGATTTTAGTGTGGGTAGTGATCGTCTGTAAGACTTCTAGGTGATATTGATGAAACTATGCAAGAAGTCAGATAGCATCCAAGTCTGCTAGGAAAATAAAAGGATGGGCGTGGCCACTATACCTGTCAGCACCCTTTTACATTACAGACACTCCTTAACTTACTTGGGATACAATCTTAATAAATTCATCCTAAGATGAAATACAGAAAGTGAAAAATGTACTTAATTCACATAACTTACCAGCCATCACCACTCAGAGCACTTACATTAGCCTATACTTGGACAAAATCATTGAACACGAACGCTATTTTATAATACAGTGTTGAATATTCATGCACTTTATTGAATAATGTACTGAAAGTGGAAAACAGAATGGCTCACTGCCACTGTCCAACATAGACAGTATCTTAGGCATATCACTAGCCTAGAAAAATATCAAAATTCAAAATACTGTCTCTACTGAATGCATCTCACTTTCACATCATTAAAAGTTGAAAAATTGTAAGCCAAAGCATTGCTAAGTCAGGGCCCATCTGTATATTCAAGCCTTACAGGACCACTAACTGTTTCTTGAATTTACTTTTGCACTTTGTGCCTTTCCTTTAGCAATCCCTTTTGCCTGAAATGTTCTCCTCTCTTTTTCCTTCTCCATCTACTTTATTCCTTAAAAACTAGCTCAAACATGACTTACTGAAGAGGTCACTCTTCCCTTATTAGTACTTCCACTTCTTTTCTTTTGTAGTATTTGTTTTTAATTGACAAATACAAAATTGTGCATACTTAACAGCATGTTTTGAAATGTGCACACATTGCGAAATAGCTAAATCGAGCTAATTAACATACACATTACCTCTGATACAAAACATTGTTCTGCAGTGAGAACACTTAAAATGTACTGTCCTACTGATTTTCAAGAATACATTAATGTAACTATAATCACTGTGTTAGCTGATAGATTTCTTGCATTTATTCTTCCTGTTTAATTGAAATTTCATATCCTTTGACCATAATCTCCTCAAAGCCCCCACCCAGCTCCTACTGACAGCCATTCTACTCTCTGCTTCCACAAGTTTAACTTTTTTTACAACAATTGTTTAGATCTCACACATAAGTGAAATCATGTGGTATTTGACTTTCTGTGCCTAGCTTGTTTTGCTTAACAATGTCCTGCAATATCATCCATATTGTTGTAAATGATAGGATTTCTTTCTTTTCTAAGGCTGAATAGTATTCCATCATGCATTTATAACACATATTCTTTATTCATGCATTGATGGACACTTAGGTTGATTTCTGTATTTTGGCTATTGTGAATAATGCTGAAATGAACATGGAAGTGCAGATATCTCTAAGATATACTTATTTCATTATAGTAAGATTACTGGATCATATGGTAGTTCTATTTTAAATATTATGAGGAACCGCCATACTGTTTTTATTAATGGCTGAACTAATGTACATTTCCATTAGCACCTGGTTTTCATCTTTTTGATAATAGCCATTCTAACAGGTATGAGGTGATTGTGGTTTTAATTGGCATTTCCCAAATGAATAATGTTGAGCATCTTTTCAGATACCTATTAGCCACTTTTTTTTTCTTTTTTTTTTTTATTGAATCATAGCTGTGTACATTAATGCAATCATGGGGTACAATGTGCTGGTTTTATATACAATTTAAAATATTTTCATCAAACTGGTTAACATAGCCTTCATGGCATTTCTTAGTTATTGTGTTAAGACATTTAGTAAATTTCACATGTACCCTTGTAAGATGCACCGTGGTGTGGTCCCACTGATTACCCTCCCTCCACTCATCCTCCCCCCTCCCTTCCCCTCCCTCTCCCCTTTCCCCATATTCTTGGGCTATAATTGGGTTATAGCTTTCATATGAAAGGTATAAATTGCTTTCATCATAGGGCTGAGTACATTGGATACTTTTTCTTCCATTCTTGAGATACTTTGCTAAGAAGAGTATGTTCCAGCTCCATCCATGTAAATATGAAAGAGGTAAAGTCTCCATCTTTCTTTAAGGCTGCATAATATTCCATGGTGTACATATACCACAATTTATTAATCCATTCGTGGGTCAGTGGGCACTTGGGCTTCTTCCATGTGGAGAAATATGAGAAATGTCTATTCAGGTCCTTTCTCCACTTTTAAATTAATTTTTTTCATACTGAATTATTTGAGTTCCTTTTGTATTTTACATACTAATTCCTTATCACATATGTGGTTTACAAATATTTTCTCCCATTCTATATATTGTCTCCTCATTCTATTGTTTCCTTTGCTATGCCAAAGCTTTTTAGTTTAATGTAATCCCATTTTTTTCTATTTTTGCTTTCGTTGCCTTTGCTTTGGGGCCATATCCACAAAATCATTGGCCAGACCATGTCATGGATCTTTACCCCTATGTTTTCTTCTAGTAGTTTTACAGTTTTATGTACTACATTTAATGATGTAATCTATCATAAATTGATTTTTCTATATTTTGTAAGATAAAGGTCTAATTTTATTCTCTTGTATATGCATATAAGTTTCTCCCATAGAATTTATTTATTTTTCATAGTGAATGTGTAAGTGTATGGTGTCACGGGGCTGACCTAGTCCCTGGAGCTATAGGAGCTTATATGGACTCTGGGCCTATGTGGGTACTGGCCTGGAAGCTGGGTCGGAGTTGGGGGCAGGGGGCAGCCTAGCACTGACTTCTACTGCGCTGGGCCTAGATTCTTCATCTGGTGGAGGAGCACTGAGCCACAAGGGCTGGCCTTGGAGGGTGGGACTACAGAGACAGGCCTGTTATTAAATAAGCCTGGAAACTGGGTCTGTTGTTGCTGGCCTAATGCCTGAGGCCAATGGCACCAACTTGACATTGGAGTGGGCATGAAGCCTGAGATGGTGTGGGCTACCTTTGCTTTGGGCTGGTCTGAAACCTGGGATTGGCCTGGAGCCTGGAGATGCATGGGCTAGCCTGGCGCTGGGTGGTCCTAGAGCCAGGGGGTGCTGGTCTGATAACTAAAACTATGGGGGCTGGTCTAATGTTGGGGTGGACCTACAGCCAGGAGCAATGGGGGCCAATCTGGTTCTGGGAGCAGGCTGAAGCCCAGAGCTTAAGGCTGGCCTGGACCTGGGGTTGGCCTAGAGACTGAGTTTGCAAATTGGGGCTGCAGACTGAGTCTCTGGGAGCTATCCTGTGCTTTGATGGACCTGGAGGTTCATTTCATGGGTACTAGTCCAGAGTCTGGGTCCATGGGGGCCTACCCAGCAGTGGGTTTTTCTGGGCATCCTGGTATTGAGATCCAAGGCCTAGTCTGGTGCTCTCTTCACTTTCCTTCTACCAAGTGGAGGTTATCTCTTAACACACTGCCCCCTGGGGTTGGCAGAGAGGTGATGCAGAGAAGGTAAAACTGTCCTTCCTACCCTCTTCAGTAAGTCTTTATTTCTGTGTTCCATCCAAGTGCTATAATCTCTAACCTTTTTTTATCCATGCTTGTGTATGTTCACACATAGATAGTTGTTCAAATTGATATTTCTGTGGGGAGACAAGTGCTAGAAAGTTCTGTTTTACCCTTTTGCTCAGATGTCTCTACTTCCAATCATCCTCATATTTTAACACTTTTAAAATATTACATTGTATTATAGCTACTTGTTTACATCTTGTCTGCATGTCCCCAAACACAAGCAAGACACACATTTTGTAACCTTCTTGGGAGAATTAACTTTTACTTTTAATAAAAAATGTACACTCTTCCTAACAGTAACCGTGACATTCTTTGTAAATCGTTCTACTCACAATTTTAATACATAAAGAATTAGAAGAGGGAGAAAAATATAAGGATTGACTTTAATTGTGGACAATCAATACAAATTTCATTTTATCCCAGTCCAGGTGGTAAAAAGCTTACTTTTGGACAAAAAAAAAAAAAAAAAGCACTCCTGGACATATGCCTTTGCCTTGTTTTAAGGACCATGAAAGAGTAGATTTTCATCAGTACCCCAGTAAAATCCAGCACAATAGCAGTGACACCAATTTTGGCCAATGTGGAACTAGCATCATTACTTTAGGTAGTATACTGTAAACTTTCCTCATGACAGTATTATAGATGTCATCTGAAGTGGATATGCCAGCATCAACACTTGTTAAAATTGCAGTGACTGGTTCATTGTGTTTTCAACAGCTGCACATAAATCAACTCCTCTACTGTAATGGAACAGCTAGTGTAGCTACCACCAAGATGAAACAAATTGTAATTTTCTGATATCTTCAAGTAAATAAAGCAGTATGTCTCTGTTAATAAGCTTAATAAAAATCTCATGAACATTGTCACTTGGTCCTTTTGTCAGCTTTATTACCATTTGTCGTTGGTCAATAGAAACATAACAGGAACTCACTCCTAAGGCCAGAAGATTTTAAAGAAACTATTGACCAGCCTTAGCTAATTAAAAACAACCATAAACTTAACTGATCTTTATATCACACACAAGGGCAAGTAGGAGCCCACCATAAATGTGTATCCTATAATGTGCAAAGAGAGATAGAAAATTAGTAGTTTAGTTCTCTATTTTGTGAGTGACAGACTATACAAAATGAAAATGTATATACTTCATAGCGCAACAAGAGACCATTAAGTGCTTGGAGAATACAAATGAAAGAGAGGTGCTTATGAGGCCCTTTTCCCAGAAGGTTTTATACTCTTGCAAGGCTATTTACTATCCTACCAATCCCATCTGCCAGATTTTGGGATACATCTTTCCTGCTACAATGAGTGGCAGAGCTCTGAGACCTTTTCAGGTGTTACAAATTTTGAAATTTCTTTTCAAAGTTGCTTATGCTTTCCTCTATGCCTAATTTATGGTGCTCTTGATTACATTTACATTTTTTAATTCCCGTTTTATGGCTCATATTGGAACTTGTTCTCCTATTAATTCAATTACCAGAAACAGTTCTAACCTATTCACACATGTAACTCATCTGTCTATATTCTATGCCATTTACCTTCACATCCCAAGATTAGAAAGAGCTGTGTAAAGAAGTCTTAGCTCTTTGTCATCTTAGCTCTTTAGAAAACAAGTGAGGAAAATAAGGTCACAGCTTTTGTGAATACACCTAATCTACTTCTTGCATTTGGGCAGAGCACTTGATCTTTGATATACTATATATTTTACTTATTTATTTTGTTTATTTTCTATGTCTGCTACTAGAATGTAAGGTCCATAAGGGTAGGGATTTTTTGTTCACTATTGTATTTTTAGAACCTAGCATGTAATAATCACCCAGTGAATACCCATTAATTGATCATTCATGGTTCACTTCGTTAGTGTTGTGTCAGGTATGTGGGACAACTACAAGTAAGAAAAAGTGAGCAAAAGGTAACTAATTTTCCTGAGTATTTTGCTATATGTCAGATCCTTGTTGACTACGTTTTACTTAGTTTATCTCATATAAGTACTGCAAAAGTTCTGTGAAGTAGATATATCCCTGTTTGCAGACAAAGATATTAATGTTTAAGGAGTGAATTATCTTGCCCAAAGCTGTATAGTCAGCAAGTGGCAGGGCAGGATTGCCATGCTATACACTTTGACTCTAGATCCCTCGTTCTACTCTACTACTCTGGCTTTCTGGGTAGACTGCAGAACTATTTAACCATAATACAGTCTGTTACCATTTAAGCTGTACTGTAAGGGAATCATATGTTCTCAAGTAGGACTATATGGTGGTCGCCTTAGTTAGAGAAGGACTTTAGGCTATAAGAAATCACTTTGGTACCACCTATAGAGAGGATACAAATCCCCAGCCACTCCCACGAAGAGTTCTTTTAGTAAGGATGCTGGGGTCCCGCCCCAGGGGCAGGGTCCTTTAAGACCTGTGGATCTGGCAGTGAACAATTGAAGAAAAGAGAAGTTAAAAGCTGCAAGAGATAAAGAGACAGGATATGCAGAACAGAGTTTTCAAAGGTGGGAACATAGGGGACCACCACTAGCTTATGGGGTTCCAGCATGTGGCCCTGAGTATTTGTCCACTCAGCTTTTATTGAAGGCTATTATCTCATTTAGCCCAGAGGGTAAGCTGAGAAAGGGCACAAAAACTTCTCAGTTTAAGTAAGCATATTAGTTCTTATTCTATCTATAATCATTAACTTTAAGGTCTGAGCAGCCTTGAGAAATCCAAAACCTGAGGGGGCAGCCTGCTGTCTGTGGTCACACACGCAGATTCCTTAGGGGAGGTGAATCCCCTTTAGTTCTCTGGGGAGCAGACACCACAGCCTCAGTCTGCTCTGAAGAATTGGTGGAACAGAGGAATTTTCCTCTGATCTCCTAGAGACATCTTCTTCTGTTGATTAGGGTACAAGCCCCCTACCCATATTTCAGGGCTCTAGCAGTTCCCTTTATCTCTGCCCTGGCCATAGTAGAAATGCAATGGGTTTTTGCTTTGACTGTTGACTAGGCAAAGGACGGCCTGCTTTATTTCCTCCCCAGGCCTTGCACTGAGCTTCCGGCCATTCTCTTCTCCAGAGTGTTTGCAGACCAAAAAGGGCTGTTTGCAAGCTGTATCCCTTATAGGCCAGGCTTATAGCAAAAGCAGGTACTGCTCAGATAATTAACTTACCTGCTGGTTTAAAAGTAAACTAGCTAAACTTTTTATTTTACCTTACTCAGCTTATTTCCCTGTTTTTTCCTTTTCTGGGGGTGTTTTCCCTTTCCAAGAATGGGGTCTTCGGTCCCCATTCTGCCTACAAAGGAGAGTAGGGTCTCGTCCTGGATCTGCCATTAATT
This sequence comes from Nycticebus coucang, assembly GCF_027406575.1. Classification (NCBI taxonomy): domain Eukaryota; kingdom Metazoa; phylum Chordata; class Mammalia; order Primates; family Lorisidae; genus Nycticebus; species Nycticebus coucang. Next base: position 158,109,457 of record NC_069804.1, on the reverse strand, counting down.
AGCTGTTACTTCCAGCAAAGTAGTAGCAATTGTGGGGAGAGAGAGATGGCAATTAGACTAGATGACTGCCAAAGTCCCTGCCAACTCCAACACTTCTTTCTTTTCTGTGAACGAATGTAAGGCCCAACAATTAAGAGTCATTGTTTAATTGGATGTCAAAAGTTCAAATACCTTTCCAAACTCTAATCTACTTTTCTGTTTTTTCCTTATGCAGCCTTTCTTGGGTCCCTCCCCACAAAAATAATGATAAGCAGTCAGTCCATCGTTTTTAAACACCCTACAAAATTTTTACCAAGTATTTTCTAAACTTGACAGCAGCTGGGCACTGAATATCTTATTCTTTAGCTCATGGGTATCATACTACTAAAATACATGGCAGAATTAATCTTCACAATAATTTTTTCTTTCCTTACAATGGAAAGGAGATGACCTTATCATCTACTCTGGAATGTAGCTATAGGAATGTTTGCAAATAAGTAATATTAAGTCAAGTATAGTTAGGGGAGGTAGTATGATATATTTATTCATTACTTCTCTCAATAGATACTAATTGAGCACCCATATGTGTTAGGCCCTGTGCACTATGTGCTAGAACACTAAATTTGGAGTCTTGAGACAAGTTTAATACCTGATAAGCTATATTGGGCAAATTAAACTCTTTAAACCTCAGTTTTCTCATTTTTAAAAGAAAGTAATAATAATACCAACTCTTAACCTCCATGAAATGTGTTTTATTTATTTTTTTGCAGTTTTTTTTTTTTTTTTTTTACCAGGTGGGTTTGAACCTGCCACCTCCAGCATATGGGGCCAGCGCCCTGCTCCTTTGAGCCACAGGCACCTCCTACCTCCATGAAATGTTATGAATACCTTTGTAAATATGAAATGACATGAAATATCTTTATAATCTGTAAAGTGCTATTTTATGTTGGTAGTTTTTATCTTGGACTCCATCTGAAGAGTTAGTTAACTAGGTTCTCTTAGTCCTTGGACCTCATTAGGCTTATTTTGGTATAATTACCATGACCATTAAATCTGATTGAATGATTTGCAGAAAGCTACTTAGTGAGTCAGTGGTAATTCTAAAAGGAGAACTCAAGTTCTAATGATGATAAAAGTTACATTTTAGTTTGCTGCCTTGGAATGATTTCTTTTAAAATCTTTATAATGAATCATTAGTATTTTCGCATTCTGTTGTCCACTCATTGTTCTTCTTTTGCTCAAGAATTCATACAAATATTTATGGAATTATGCAGTACTTATTCATTTTTATTTACTTTTGCTAGTGCATGGTATTAAATTGCTTTGAAATTAAGTGGAAGATGCTTTTTTAGTAACTCATAGGTAACAGTTCTCTACTCATTCACACTTGAGAGTATTAACAGTGACAATGTTCCCTAGCAGTGGTAAGGTTTGAATGAAGTAAGAAAGTGTACTATAGGCTGCTGGTGTTACAGGTTACAATTTTTTTTTTTCTGCTAACAAGGGTTAATTATTAGCCTAACTTTGCACACTAGAGAAAGAGCTTTGCTGGTTCCATCTACTGTAATCCATAGCATCCTTTATTTAAATGACAGCGTGTTCTGAGTCCACCTCCTGCCCAGTCTGGTAGAAGGAATTGCCTACAACAGACACCATTGTGTCTATGTGAACTTTACTAGTTGAACATAGCACTGCAGTTGATGTACAGCAAATTATGGCTTACTTGTTTCTGATAAAAATTGCTTTTTACTTTACAGTAGTAGCCTTGAAGTTAAACATTTCCAATGTTGTTTTCCTCTTATTTCTTTTAACTGCAAGCAGGAACAATCATTGTCATCACAGAGTAGACTTTGCTTTGGGTTTTGACATTGACATTGCTCCCTAAGTGAAGGAGCAAGTAACTCCATTCACTATGTCTGCTTCAGTCTCTAATTACATGAGAATAAGGAGTGGTAGAAAGAGAAAGAGTTGATACTGGGAAGAGGACCATTGTAAAGTATGTCACCAGGCATGTATTGACTATCTGTGGAATTCACAGTTTGATATGACATACTGCAGTGTGTGAATGTGTGTATGCCCACACTTGTGCCAGGGGTGGGGGTGAGGGTTGAGTAGACAAGATGCTATTAACTTAAGAGAAAAAACTTTACTTATACAGTATGACTTGGAAACAATTATAAAAGTAAAAGAAATAAAGGTAAAACATAGAAAGGGCACCAAGGGTGGGGAAAAGGTGTAAATGGTATTGGCATAGTCACAAGGAATACTTAGTCATTGACACTGTCTCAGACATCTTCTCTAGGAAGTTACTTTTCTGTGAATTTAGAAATACTGTATCTTTATTTCCTGCCCTTCTACCACATTCAGCTTAGATGTTCTTCCAGAATTGGTAAGTGTTTTCCCTTTATTCTTGGGATTAGTTATTAACAACATTTTTGAAAATATGAAAAATCAGTTTTGAATTCCAAAGCTGCCTTGAAACCATCACGGTAGTGGTGTCTTAGTCTGTTTGGGTTGCTATAACAAAATATGATAGACTAGGTAATTTATAAGCAGAAATTTATTTCTCACAGTTCTGGAGGCTGAGAAGTCCAAGATGATGGTGGCAGCAGATTTGGTATTTGATGAGGGCTTTCTACTGCAATAGATGGTGCCTTCTATGTGTCCTCACATGGCAGAAGGAAGAAATAAGCTCCCTCAGGCCTCTTTTATAAGGGCACTAATTTCATTCTTGAAAGATCTGAGCCTAATTACTTCTCAAAGGCCCTACCTTTTAATAACATCACCATGGGTGTTATATTTCAATGTATGAATAGAGGATGAGGCACAAACATTCAGACCATAGGAAATGGAATGAGCAAAGTTTTACAAGGAAGTATAAGATCCCTGAGATTGAGATATAATTAGTGGTTTATGCACCAAGGAAGATACCAAGTTTTAGAACTTGGAGTTGAGAAATGAATCTGGATCTGGACAGAGTAGCTATAACAGGAAGTGTGTTATAAATTGACAAATTATAAAGATGAGATCACCTATTTAATAGTAGGGGATAAATAAAAGTTTTATGCAGAGGCCCCAGTACATTAAGAAATGAAAAGGAAGAAAACTTCACAGCAAAATCAAAGGGAAGCATTTTAAGTGAATGTAATGGAACCTTACAGCTGAAGTCTGGCATGTGCGTTGAAAGGGAAATATGATTCCTAATTTCTAAAAGGCAATTAGCCAATATCCCAATATACTAATGTTTCTGAAATGTTGACTCCTAATGAATCAACTCATTATTGTTCAAGGGACCAAGAGATACTAATCCAATTTTCAACCACCTTTTATAGTGTTTAGGGCTCCTACAAAGGTTAATAACACCTTTGGATGCCCAAGACAAGGGAAATAATGGAGTGTCAAGAGAGGCTACTAACAATGATCCTAGTGCCAAAGTTTAGCCATCACTCCCTGCCCCTATTCCTACAAATGAGGACTTAGAGATCAACTCGAGTTCTGTAACTGTGTTTAAGACGCCAAAGAAAAGTACAGCAAGAAATAATTGAGCTTAAAGTCAAATCTTGATTATTCTGGAGCTCATTATCTGGTTTGTGAGTTATCCATACCCTTGGTATTCTTTATTCTCTATTCTGCTGTATGATTTTGGGTAATTTTGCTGCTCATTAATTCTTTTACCAGAGGGTGGGCAGGGAAGGAATAGAAAGAATTACACTTCTGTCAGCCAATTTTGCTACCTATTAGTGCTCTGGTGTAGATTCTGATGGGGAAAGAGGCAGAAACTATGGGCCAAAATGAGAGGTTTGAGAGCTATATGAATTTAATTTTTCTTTACAATATCTTTTCCCTGTGAAAAGGTGAACTCATTGTACAACTTTTGGAAGAAAGACTTCCTGATAAGGGAAGAAAAGTAGCCCATTAAAGAAAGTGTAAAGTTTTGTTTTTCAGACCCTTTTTTCACAATATTGTGCTAGAAAATATACTATACCAGCAAATTCCCATTGGTCTCTAGGGAGGTTTAGGTTTAAAATATTTTATGTGACATTTTCTTTTTTTTTTTTTTTTTTTGTGGTTTTTGGCCGGGGCTGGGTTTGAACCCGCCACCTCCGGCATATGGGTCAGGCGCCCTACTCCTTGAGCCACAGGCGCCGCCCTTATGTGACATTTTCAATAGTCTGTTGTGGATTTGGGGATAGTGGTCAACATTTTTCAGTTTTTTTTAATTACTTTCACCAAGTCTGTTATTCATTAACATTCTCATATATATTTGACCTCTCCCAAAGTTATATCAGCTCCTATCCATAATCCCTTTTTCTAGGATGACTGGGCTACGTTCCATTTAATTTATTTCCTTGCTCTCAAAGTAATTATTTGGGTTGGTAATTAAGCCACATGTGTCATTTTCTGGCTTATTTATGAAGGTCCTAATTGTGTCATAATACATGTTTTTGAAAGGTAAAGGGTTTTTTACTGTGGGTGAATTGACTTGGACCACAAATTTGTTGTGGTTCAGAAAGCAATGAAAGTGACATTTATTTTAATAAAATGTATGTATGTAATAAGGCTTGTGGTTTAGTTACAGTGAAAAAGGAAGAAGCTAGAGGTTTAGAGAAATCAGTTAATAAAATCCCAGGTAATGTTGAAGAAGAAAAGGATTAGGAAGATGAAGAAAAGTAATTGTGTTTAGTAAAACATTTCTTAAGACAATATTGGGCATGTCTACTTTGTAGAACTAAATAATAAATGATAATAAAAGTTAGAGGACTTCTGTATTTTTAAAATAAATTCTTGACTTTCAACAATATATCATCTAACAAATAAATATTTTGTACCAAATATGCATCAATCCCATATTCTTATATTATAGAGGGAGTCTATAAATCACAGAAATGCCCCCCAAATAATGTCAATGATGGCATTCATTATTTGTGAATAAAAGATATATCATGACATAATTAGGTCCATTCCTGCAGAACTAAAAGTAATTCTAATACAGACAAAATATTTGTAAGATTGTTTTTGTTTATTGAAACTCTGCATTTTTGAGATGAATTAATGTTCAGTTTTGAAACATTGCAGATAAGGCTCAATCCACCTGAAAGAGAGGTCTCTTGATCAGAACTGCCTGCTTACTATGGCGGTTTCCTCACTTCTTTCTAAGGAATCATTTCTAAATAATTAGACAATAGTACATACTAAGACAACAATTTAGTTCTTTGTGACTCCTAGTGATTCTTAAAAATGCAATTCTTCTGTCCACTAGGAGCCCTAGTAGAGTGGCCCAATCCCTGGAGTGGTAATTGAAAGACCAAACTCTGCTACTAGCTTGCTATGGAACTTTAAACAAGTCACTTTAGCCTCTCTGAGCTTTAAAGCTCCATATTTTAGCTGTATAATCATGCCTTTTCTGGTCACATCACAAGGTAGCTGAAAGTTGGACATAAAAGAAAGTTGAAAAGATAATCTCTGAATATAAATTATTATTGTTATTAAAACAACAAAATCAATCACCTATTTAGTGGTAGCAATAAATGAACATCTCCACGTTTGCAGCTGCTTCATATTTATCTGCATCTTGTCTGTAAGCCCCAACTTTGTACTGAATCAGGCAAGACAATACATTTGGTGATACAGTTCACCTCTATGCTGAAGGGCAGAAGCAACCATTTTTTACAAAATAATGCAGCTTGCTACAGGATATCTTAGAAGCAGCAACAGATAAATTGCCATTTTGAGCCAAATCATTTTGTTGACCACAAGGCAGAACGGCAGCAAACTCAGATGGGAGAACTGTAGTCATTATCCAAAGGTCAGACTTGATAAGCCGACTCTGCTGTTTCTTCCCCTAACTCACATATGTCTGGAGGGGTATGTGGGCGGCAGGGGGAGCCAGAAATCTCACTGTCAAAAAAGTATTTAAGTGATTTTCTGCAAATAGAACTGGCTGTATTCTGTGCAGAATGACAGATCCCCATCTTCAAGGGGATCTTGGTCTACGAAAGTAAGTCAGCAACAAGAGCTTCAGGCAGAATCCACCTCTGTCTTGTTGCTTCCCTTAAAGTAGGCACTCTGTAAATGTCATTTGGATGCTTGGATGAATGAATGGGTGGACAGACATGTAATGAATGAACAATAAACTCTGAAAGGTAATTCCTTAGAATTACTATTTGGAAAAGACAACTTGAAAACATTTACCACTATAACTTAGAGTCAAGAGCATACTTCTATTAGAAATGTAAATACCTGAAATTCAGATAAAGGGTGAGGAATAAATTTATTATTTTTGTTAATTTGTATAGAAAATAAAAACAAAACTTAAGATTAAGAATTTCATCTATTTTACATAATGTTATACTCCAGTGAATCACTATATTATGAAGTTATGTTGAATAATTTAGTATAATGTTTAAGACCAATTTGATTTATTTCCTCTCAAGACATCTTGGAGGTAACATCTACACTTTTTTCATAAGTTGTTAACTATGCATCAGTAAAAATATTTATCCTAACCCAACCCCACAGGTGAGGCAACATGATACAGGAGGAAAGATCTGTAGCCAGAAAATCTGGATTCCAGCTCCTTCACACATTCATGTTATGACCTTACAGAAGCTTGTCTGAGCTACAGTTTCCTCATCTACAAACCAACAACATTAATATCTTCCCCATCATAGGGATGTTATGGAAGCACTTGGTAAGCTGTAATATTCTATAATAATGTCAGATATTATTAGGGCATGAGTTAGAAATAATGTACTATTGCTCTAAGACTTTTATTCATGACATTCTGGTATAAAGAGTGACATACAGTCCCTGAAATGCTGGCCACTACCCTAAGAACATTCAATTTAAAATATTTATGTGAAGTGTTCCTCAAAGTTGCCATTAAACCAAATGGATTGAAGATGGCAGTTGGATAGATGTTAAGGGACAATTTTAGACTCCATTTAGATTGTACTACTCATTTGCAGACTTCTCTAGACTTCACTTATTTTTGCCAATCCAAATGGCACGTACTATGCATTGCTCTGGTTTACAATGACCAGAATGGAGTTGTTTCACTGTAAGGTCCTCATAGCATTTGACAAGCACCAAAATTATTAGAAGCCTTGCTTTAATGTAATTGTCACTCTTACTAAACTGTAAAATGACCATTTCAATTTGGAGGATTATTATCCTACTAAACACAAATCAATTCACTATCCTCTAAAATGTAACTATGTTTAAAAGCAATAGACAAGCTACAGCCATTCCCTGTGGGTTCAGTGAGGTTGTAAATGTGTCACCAAATGCGTAAATCAGGTTGTCACTGAAGCACAATCCTATCTTCAAGAAGGAAGACAATTATTAAGAACGAGCTTTAAAAAAAGACATTTTGTAGATGTATTAAAATAGGAACCATAAGCTGATTAGGCAAAGTTCCAAAGATTCATTAGTTTATTAAAGTAGATTGAAATGAATGTTCGAGAGATTTAAATAAATTAACCTTTAATGAGTACCCAGGGGCCAAGGAAAAAGAATGACAGAGGATTAGGAGTATTCTGTCTGATTGTTGCATAATGTACACTGATTAGTGTTTTTTGAATACTTACTTGCTGTATAACAATGCTAGTAAATAAAAAAGATTAAATTTAAAATATCTCTAGATTGTAATTGTTGCCTGCTCTTATGTGTACACAAATACCATGCTTGGCTTTAACAGCAGTCCTATAACATTCGCAGAGGGAGACAGGAATTTTTGTCATTACATCATGATGTTTTGAAATGTCTCATATGTGAGCAAAGCTTTGGTAAATTAGGGTAATTTATTCCTACCATTATGGACATGCTGTTAGCATTTCAGCATTAGATCCTTATTCTGAGTTTCACAACACTTGTTCTCCAAATAGTATTAATTGATGGCAAATTACTTAGAAGATATATTTAAACATCATTAAAAATAAAATAAAAAAAAAACTTTCCTGTGCTTCCTAACAAGATTTTGGTTTATAATTAGCAATGTTCTTAAGGATACTTTTTGGGGGGAGCAATGTTGGAAATGCTTTAATTTTTTCAGGGTGCCTTAACTGTACCACTATTAAATCATTTACTGGCTGCTTAATAAGTTTTGTGTAAGTGGTGGTAGGAAAGAATCCTTCTAGGGGCTCCTCTTCTCTCCTTTTCCACTCTTTTTTTTTTTACTTTGTTTTTTTCCTTTTCCACTCTTATTATTAACCTTTATTTCAGGTTTCTATAGGTGTCATCCATCTAGTCTTTTTTTTTTTAAAAAACAGGCTCTCAATCTGTTGCTCAGGCTAGAGTACAGTGGCATCGTTATAGCTCACAGCAACCTCAAACTCCTAAGTTGAAATGATCCGCCTGCCTCAGTCTCCCCTGTAGCTTCCCCATGAGCCACAATGCCTAGATAATTTTTCTATTTTTTTTATAGAGATGGGGTCTTGCTCTTGCTCAGGCTGGTCTTAAACTCTTTGGCTTAAGCATTCTTCCCACCTTGGCCTCCCAAAGTGCTGTGATTACAGGCGTGAGCCACCATGCCCGGGCAAGCTATTTTTTTTTCTTAGGCTCAGAGCTTGAAGATCATATAGTTCAACCACCATTTTTCAGATGAGGGAACCACACAAGTATTACCCAAGTTTGTGATAGAGCAAAGATCAGAACCTGTGCCTTTATGGCCTGTTTTTCCATTATGTCTAACATTTTATGAGATCTTTTCTAAAGTTCAGTGGAATCACTGAGGTGACAGGTGACATAGACAAATAACATTCATTGATTTTTTTTTTCTATTTTCTCCATAGTCATGCTTTTATTACGTTGTAGCTTCCCACCATTCTTCGTGATACTGTACACATAGTGGGGTAAGTGACTAATCTACTTGAGGACAGAAGTGTCTAGCTTGGAGTCCCAAGGACTGTGAGATTCAAGGCTAATCCTCAAAGGCAGTTTGGAATCTTTCTCTAGAGATGAATAAGAAAACAGACATAATATTTCTGAAGTATTTTAGTTGGTTTTCTAACAGCAAGGAAAAGAACTTAATCCTATAATTAAACTTTGCCTAAATTTTTTTCCAAGACTGGTTCTTTTTGTTTTTGTCAGTAAACCTTATAATCTTTCTTTCCAAAAGGGAGACCCATCTTTTTCCTAAAAGCATTATAACCTAGACAAGTTTAGGTGTGACATATTTATACCACTCAACCAATACAGTTCCCTGAAGATTGCATAGGTGATGAGCAAATAAACTTCTAAGTGTTATCTGGCTTCAAATGAAAAAACAAAAACTTTGAGAAGTGAATAGTAATTTACTGGCCTTAAATTAGAAAACCATTTATGGCAGTATTTCTCAGTCCAGCTGTACATTAGAATCACCTGATGGTTTCTTAAAAAACTAGGTGCTTAGGCTCTGACCGGTTATATCAGAATTTGTAGGGATAGAGTCCAGACATTAGTATTACATACTTTTTAAATTCCCCAGGTGTTTTTCATATGTAGCCAGGGATGAGACATGCTGCCTTAAAGTCTCAATCTCCTCTCGGGACAACACCCATAACAAATTTTGAGGTCAGAGACTGGGTTGACGCAGGTAGGTAGTTGGCAAAAAAAAAAAAAAAATGAGAGCTCCTTTTGCCTCTGTTTGCTTTGTAGAAAACCAAATTTGAGTCACGTGTGTACCTAAAGAAAACAATTGTGTTTCTGAAGCCCAAAGGAAGGCCCCTTAAATAGAATGCTACTATATGGTCATGATTGGCATCTTTCCAGGAGACCAGGCTGTTTGGTCAGGTACTCAGTGCCTTAGTTCATTATTATTCCATTTTATACTTCACCCATTATCCCACGCAAGTATCCAATTTCTAGGAAATTGCAAGTCTGTAAATTTACCATGCCTGTATATTTACCTAGCCAAATCTGTCTCCAAAGGATGAGTTTCCCCAAGCTAAGGAGGGAGGTGGTTCTAAAAAATGATAGTGGAACAACCAGAATGGAAAGTAGAGATGGATTCAGTTAAGGATGGAATGAAAGTGGAAATGATTTTTGGAATCAGAATAACACCTTGGCTTTTTAGATCCCTTCCAACATTCCAGTGACATCTGTAGGATTGAGAGCATGTTTAGATCTTATTAAAGACATCTCAAAGGCACTTTTGGAAAGGTACTATGCGTTTATTGTCTGACTTTGCCTAATACAAGAGCTTCCTTTATTATTTAGGGGTTGTACTCTTGCTGTGTCTGGGGTGGCTATAACTCTTAGGTGTTAAGAGTGTGTGTAGGGCTCCTTGCCATTTCTTTGTGGTGACAATGAGGGCCCCTTTACTGTCTATGTCAAATGTGTCTTGGTCTATAAGCCTATACCTGGCTCTTGTTCTGTAAACCTATCTTTCTCTTTCTGAGTAAACTTTGTTTCAGGCTTGCTTTTAAAAAAGAAAAGGAATCTGTGCAGTGTTTAAGTCCTATCTTCCACAATGTAACATGATTCTAACTCCCATACAGTGCTATTTTGTTACAGAGACACTCTTAAGTTGAAAATGTTGGTAGAATTGAATTTGGCCGTGGCATTCTCTTCAACTCAATCTATCACTTTGCAATCTCCTAGGAGCCCTGATTTGCTCTGTCAGTTGTTTGTCTCAGAGCATCGTCCTAAAATGAATTTACTTTAAAGTTAAAGATGATTAGAGTGCTTCTTCTCCAGGAGACAATTACATTGCTATATTCTTTGACAGGGAGAAAAACAACATAGCACTAATTTTTCCGAGCTTTCTTTGAGTATTGTTAAAAGGAGAATTGACAGATTAATCCAACATACTATAATAACCAAAAGAAAACTGCTATTAAAATGTAAAATTTTCTAATACGAACATTTTGTGGAGTTGTTTGGAAGGAGAAAAGAAAGGAGAAGAATGAAGAGAGGAAGTAAAGAAATTTATTAAGTATTCCTGACCTTCAGAGATACTTTTGTTAGTGAGTGCTATTGACAAAATAAACCAAGTCTGAGCCCTGTTATTAACCATTAAAATGGTTTTCCCCTCCTTAGCCCAATACTATATTATCCTGCCTCTTGACTATTGTGCTTCATTTTTTTCTGGATGAATTAATATTCTTTTGACAAGTTTTGTTAGGAGTACATAGTAAAGGTCAAGTGTAAGTCTTGTTTTCTTTTGTTTCCTGGCAGCCTTTATACTATGGTAAATAGAGATTGGAAGAGGTTTTATTTGGCAACGTAGCTTTATATGTATGTTTCTAATGGATTGTGCTTTTTTTCACTGAAGACCACAAACCTTGCAGGATTTTCAGGACTATGGCTTAAGAATTTTTAATGGAGTCATCCAAACTCCTATCGTCCTCTCAACTCCCAGATCTAATCAGATACACTAAAAGCAGATGATTATTCTTCATGAACATCTCTGAAATTTATTCATTTCTTTCCATATCACTGCCACTGTCAGAGTTCATGCTACTGTCATCTCTCCCTTGTATCACTTTGGTTTTATCCTAGCTGGTCTTTCTGCCTAGGGTGCCTTCTCACCTCCACCACATCTTTCATCCTGCCATAAGCGTGATCTTTCTAAGGTACAGATCAGATAGTGACAATCTCCTACCCAGACACACACACGCACACACATATCCAGAATGGACTCTGAGGTCCCACAGTAAGTGCTCTTTAAAGTCTCTGTGCAGTCCTGTGTAAAGAGCCTTGGGACTTAGGGAATACTTCACTGAAGAGGTGACAGTAGAGCTGAGTTTTGAAGAATGAATAAAAACTCTGCAGGTGGAGAGAGGGAAAAATTGTATTTTAAGCAGAGAGAATGGTATGTACAGAAGTACAGAGACATAACAAGGCTTAGCATATTTGAGGAATTTTGAGAAGTTTTGTATGAGTGAAGCCAAGAGTACTTAGGGGAACTTGCAAGTTATGAAACTGTTGTAATAATTTGGAACAGACTTTGTGTGTATATATCTGCCTTCCGATCTGCTTGCTATCTCTTTAAGGAAAGAAACTATCTTATCAAATCCTAAAATCCTTAAGCCTAGCCTGCTGCCAGGTACACAACATTGTTTGAATGGATTAGATGAATAAAGAGAGGGAGGGACTATTGTCAATACTGATTTATTGTTTCATTCATTTCATTATGTATTGAATACCACAGTAAGACTCTAAACTGAAACAAAATTAAGATCCTACTTATTTTTTAATACAACAGTAATGGTGCAACTTGTTTCAAATGCAGATTATTTTTTGTAAGCCTTTTTCTTTATAATCACACTGTCTTCTCAAGGAGCAGATTTTAGCTATCTCAATAGTAGATTTGACTTCTGCTCAGGCAGGGACTCCTCTAAAGGAATTAGTCACTTGTCAACATCTTTTATTGATGCTCTTGAAAGTGGAATTGTTATAGGGGAGGTATGAATCTATAAAGATGCATTAGCATATTATAGGAATCTCTATTTTCTCCTCTATGTTTAATTTCACAGCCAACAGCAAGGACTGTTTGTTTATCATTCTTGAAAAACTAGCCCATACAGGGATAAAAGATTAGGGATCCAGAAAGCATAACTCCAGAACATTAATGATACAGTATAGCAAAATTAATGCAGTGGGGGGCAGGATAGAGGATAAAATTTTGAACATGTAAATGAAGATTTACCATATTTCGGGTAGTTCTGACTTTAGGGAATGCTAAATTATAAGCTCATCATTGGTTAATTGGAAGGTAATTAAAATTGTAGCACAGCAATTGGATAAATAGTTAATGAAGGCCGAATAAACAAAGAAAGGAAATCTGGTGAAATTAGTGTATACTTTTTGGGCAAAGCAAAGATACAAATGTTATTCATGCAGTGCATCAGTCTTAATGGATATCAATATCTTTCTAGGATTAATTGATAAAATTAACTCTCCAAAGACCAAAAGAGTTCCAGCTCTCAATCTCCTCTTCAAAGTATCTTACAGTGGAATGCAGATTTATCTGACAGGGACTTCAGTTTTCACTCATAGCATGTCAAATTATTTTGCTGAACCTTGTTTACAGCTTATTTACTGGCATCTTAACAATCTATTAGAGGAAGTTGGTGTTCTTGGTATGTAGGAAATATTCCTACTGAAAGGGCTGGCTCAGCCTCAGCTTCTCACCAGATCCAGCTGACAAGCTAGTCTTCAAAACTAGTGGAGTGGTTTCTGCAGGGAGACTGTGCTAGCTTTTGATAATTGCCTCAGCTTTATGAAATCAATCAGCCTAAAGGGAAGACCTCATTACAGATCTGACAAGATAGACTCCGATTTCACTGCTAGAACAACTCTCTGTCCTCAGGCTCTAAAATCTGCAATTATTTGTTTTATTTAGACAGAGATACCCATAATACAGTACCTCTGGCCACATTCTCAGGCAAATACTAAACATTTAAACTAATGTTCAGTGTGTTAGGAACCTGCCCTTTTTATGTCACGTAGGTGAAAATTGGTCAACATGAATTGCGGCATGGCCTAGAGCCAGCTCAAAGTAGTCACTGATGAATCACTGTCTTTTTAATCCCTACCCGGAAAGCTGCAGAGAGAAGGGTAGTTGCTATAACTGTTCCCAGGGCTAAACTACAGCAAAACAAGGCTTTCTTGTCTCAGTTCCTCTGAAGACTGCCAGACTTTATCCTAAGGAAAATGATAGATCGCCCATCCACCATCTGTCACTTTGAACTGTTCTATCAAATCAACATTTTTTGAACTTTGTTTTCAACAAGGAATGTGATTTTGGTGTATTTCCCAAGCCTTAAATTGTACGGGAGACGAAAGTCCTGAAGCATTCTTCTTCTTGAAGTTGGAAATATGTATTCTGCATTCCTGCTCACGGAACCCAAACACCTTAACAGATTTAGTTCAGACTTTTCTCAAATAATTCACCTTTAACAGGCCTGGGAGATGCCAACCCCACAGGAAAAATACAGAAAACATTCTGAGTGTGGGAAAATATGGATTTAGAGAGAAATGGTCTTTCTTCAGTTCAGCTCCAGTGTTACCGAAAGCAATGTTCAAAGAGTAGGGCACCCAGCTGTAATTAAGCACTCAGGAAAGCTTTGGGAGGAGGCATTTCAGTTAGAAGGGGAAGTGTGGTTCTTTCATTTTGGAAAGTTCAAGGTAGTGACAAATATGGTCTCCTGAACATGATCCAAGCAAAAAGCACCTCCAGCATTATTTAGTAATGATTTATCTTAATTGCTTTGTATTCTATGTAAGAAAAAGTAGGTTAGAAGAGGAATGCAAAGCTACCATCTTCCAAGCCATAAATAGGGTATAGCCTAGGAGCCATACTACTCAAATGTTCTTATTTCACTTTTGAGGCAAATTCACATAAATCCCCAGTTGAGTTAGTAGAAGGGTGTTAACACTTGTTTAATGTTTAGTATGTGCCAGACCTTAAATATATACTCTCTCACTTAATTTTCTTCACTTCACTGTAAGGTGGGGGCATTATCATTGCCATTTTACAAGGCAGAAACAATCTGAGAGAAATCAAGTAACTTGTTTTATGTACCCTATAAGAGGTACATTTAGTAAGTGCCACACCCAGTAAGTGGCTGAGGTGCATTTGAATTGAAGTCTGACTTACAGCAGCACTGTTTGGTAGAACTTTCTGGGATAACTAAAATGTTCTGTAGCTATGCTGTCTAATATGCAGCCACCAGCTACATGAGAATATTGAGCACTTGAAATGTGACCCATGCAATAGAGCCACTGAATTTTTCATTATATTCCACTTTAGCTAATTTAAATTTACATTTAAATCGCTACATATGACTAATGGCTACTGTATTGAACAGTATATCTCTAGATTTACTGCCATTTCTTAACTGTAGTTTGTAAAGCAGGATTGTAACCTGTTATGCATAGAACTATTAACAGAAGACCCATATGTGAGGTCTCTTTTTATAGTGTTTTCTCGCGTGATGGTCTTAGTCGGTGAAAGAACTGTTTTGTACCTCAGGCCGGCATCCTGGTGCCGGGGCAGGGGCCTTTAAGACCTGTGGAGGTGGTGTGATCCACTGAAGAAAAGTTAGAAGCGGCGAGAGACAAAGAGACAGGACACGCAGAACAGAATTTTCAAAGGGTTACCTCCCAATAAACCCCTTGAAAATTGAAAACATTATTAGTCAAAAACGTGTGGCAGAACAGGAGCTGCAACTCACTGCCACTACCCAGCTTCTTGATGGAGAGGAGTATGGTACCCCTTTTCATACCATCATCAGGTGAAAATCCCAAGTGAAACCATCAGAAGTTGGAGACTGTCTGTACTGTCCCCGGAGTTGTAGCTGAGTTCAGTTCAATACACATTTCCGGAGTATTTATAATATTGAACAAGGTACCATGTGACATCTTGGCAGAGGAGAGTTGTAAAATGACTGGGGTATAAAGTCTGTCCTCAAGGAGCTTACGATTTATTGGGTATAGGGTAATTTGGAGGGAAGAGAGGGTAAGACAAAACATTCAAAGAACTATAACACAAAGCATGTTCTGAAAGGCATAGGAAAAGTACAGACTAACCATTAAAGGAGGGCCAGAATAGTGTTTTATAATTTTTAAAAAGCCTAAGTTCCTTGTTCTACTGATTATTAGCTGTGTGACCTTGGGAAATTTACTTCAACTCTCAAAGTTTCCCATTCCTTATTATAAAATGGGAATAATAACTAGAAAATAAAATTAAAGGATAATGTGTATTAAGTAGCGCACATTCTAAACAACCAGTGAGTGGTAGTCCTCCTGATGGGTAGTTCCCCTTTCTCCATTGCTATGTACGTATTGGGCTGGGTGGACATAAATAAGGAAAGGCACCATGAAGGAAATAGTATCTGAGATAAATCCTAAAGGAAGGATAGTATTTTAAAGGTTGAAAATCAAGAAGTAGAGGAGTGGTATGAGCCAAATTTGTGGCAGTAGGAATGTATGAGATGGATTCAATGAATGCCAGAGTGCTAGCCTTTCCTGCTCAAAAATGTGATCCCCACACCAACAGGATTAGCACCAGCTGGCAACTTGTCAGAAAAGCAGGCCACAGCTCAGACTTACTGGATCTTTAAGGAGAGTCTTACATGCCTTGACCATGTAATGTGGGGAGTCACTAAAAGTTACTGAAGGATCATTGCCATTGAAAATTGGCCCATGTAGGGCACCAGCTCCATATACCAAGGGTGGCGGGTTTGAACCCAGCCCCAGCCAAACTGCAACAAAAATATAGCTGGGCGTTGTGGCGGGCGCCTGTAGTTCCAGCTACTTGGGAGGCTGAGGCAAGAGAATCGCCTAAGCCCAAGAACTGGATGTTGCTATGAGCTGTGACGCCAGGGTACTACCGAGGATGACAATGTGAGACTCTGTCTCTAAAAAAAAAAAAAGAAAATTGGCCCATGACCTAGACCTATGTTACACCTTGAAAAAGGAAACTTAAGGGTAAATTTGGGCACTGAAAGTTTTTATGTACACAGCACCATTCCAGCAAACCCCTTAGTGGAAGAGGACTTTTGCCCTTTTCTTTCTCATCTTTTTTCTGTTACCATCACTCACCCATTAATCTTTTACAATTATCCTTGCTTCAGCTAAACCAGGGATACGTATGTTGAACTCAAGAAATTGACAAAGTAGGTTTCATTTGTTTGACATCATTTAAAACCTGAAAGTGAGAAATGTTCAGTTGTTTTGGCTGCTAACCCCTATGGCTGAAGAGTAATATTGCAATCCAACTCTTTTGGACATTGTAAGTATTCCCTCAGAAGAAGCTGGTGGAATGACTGGGTAGTGAGACCTGCAGATGTGGAGTCAAAAGTTTAAGGCCTAGACTGAGGATGGAGGAAGGGGAAATGAAAGTGATGAGGAGCTCCTAGAGATGGATAAATCCTATAATGAACACAATAATTAAGACAATGCCATGAAGGCTATGTTAACCAGTTCGGTGAAAATATTTCAGACTGTATATGGAACCAGCACATTGTACCTCATGATTGCATTATTGTACACAGCTATGATTTAATTTAAAAAAAAAGCGCGTGCTAGAACACAAAGGGCTTGGCCATTATCCTAATCTCTTACTTCTCCAACGTTTTGAATTAAAAACTAATTTGAAGATCTTCCCTCCTACTACAGAGTCCCAATTTGATTTTAAACTGAAGTCATTTGGAAAATAATACTCGGGTTATGGGAATTTGTTTTACAGGCAAATTAACTTAAATGTTCTTGTTGCCAAAAGCTGATATTTATTTTTTGAACACAAATTATAGCCTGGAGATTACTTCCTTAAATTTACCAAATTTCTCAAGACTTTAACAATTTTCTTTGAAGGAGAACTAATCCAGGGTGGAATTGTATTTCTTGTTGCTAAGATTTACAGTCTATGAGCCATAGCCATAGATAAGAAATGGAGTGGACCCCACAGGGTCACATTTCATTACTATGATCTGGGGTAATCATTTAAAGTGTTAGATTGCATCATGGAGGTGAGTCCTAATTTGACCTGATAGTGGAAAACTATGTAGTGACAGTAACTGTTACAGAAGCTTAGCACAAAGAGATCATTGATCTTTCTTTCACAAGAGTCATGAAAATTCCTCAGTGCTTTCCTCAAATCCCAGGAATCATTTGCATCTGTATGGCAGACATCATAGCATGAGAACTCCTTGACCTGCAGGTTGGAGTACCTATTGAGAACCACACTTCATTCTGAGATACTTAATCCCCTGGTTCCATTGGATGAGAAACGTCATTCTCCAAGTACCCCATTCCCACCCTTCTCCAATATGCATAACTTTTAAAAGCAGCCTCATATATATTATGAATTCAGATAATCTGTATTTTGACATGACATAAAATAACAGCTGGTCAGCTGTCTACACCAGTCAACATAGCTTTAGGTAAGATTACATTACCACATGGATTTGTTTATTGTGAACATAAGATACAGAAATAGCAGAAATCTATAACACTAATGTTTATTATCTATCTTTATTTTATCAATTTGTGCTTCCCTTTGGACAAAGTTAATTTTGTGGGCTTGGGGAATGAGGAGATGAGATGTGAGGGAAATGAATGAACAAAGTACAAGGTTTTATTAAGTTTATCTTCAAGAATAAAAGAGCAAGGACTGTGAGAAATGTGCAAGTCTTTAGAACATTTCTGACTTTATTCTGTTTGTTGTCCATTACTCCTTTGTTTGTTTTCCTGTAATGATTATCATTAGAATCCTTAAAAACTTAAATATCCCATATTTTCATTTTAGGGATAAGAAGCAAGATGATAATTAAGCAAAATATATCCTACATACACAGGCAGTTTTTTGCGAAAAAAGGAACCTTGAAAGATGGTAGTTTTTAAAAGGTAAAGAAAATAAGCTGAATGTCTAGGAGCCTAGCAAGGAATGAGCCCAAAGCTAAGAAGTGCCCCCTGGATTTGGGCTACAGATAAGATTCCTGCTTTGCATAAAGGAATGAACTAGATTGACTCACAAGTTTCTTCTAAACTTAACATTTTCCAATTTCATCATGCCTAGTAGAAAATGGTCAAAATTGCTTCCATAAGAGATTTAAAGACAGATTCTATCATTTGGGTGAGAATTATAATATGGTTATTTCTGATATTTTTACATTTATGTCATAATTAAAATTTCAGCAATAAGAATTCTTGGAATTAAAGTGGTGGTTTATTATCCTAGTCTGCTCTTGTTTATGCTTGAAATATTTTGATATTAAAATGTAAAAAGATACGTAGAGAAGTAGATAAATATCAAATGTATCAGTGATTCTATTAAAAACGATTATGATTAAAAGCTGAAAAACTAAAGTGGTGGTTTTCTTTTTAGGATTTAATAATTTTAATGGGACTATTTTACTTAAAATAGCATTCTGATCATATATATATGACAGAAAAGATCCTATGAGTACCTATTATACTGATTTATCAGTTTATTTGCTTCTGTCGTAGGGGAGGAATAAAACAATACAACAGAAAGAGCTAGAAAGTACTGGTGTCTTAGGATTGTGCTATCTCTATAGCCCTTGTTTTCTTTCTTTCTTTCTTTTTTTTTTTTTTTTTTTGTAGAGACAGAGTCTCACTTTATGGCCCTCGGTAGAGTGCCGTGGCCTCACACAGCTCACAGCAACCTCCAACTCCTGGGCCTAAGCGATTCTCCTGCCTCAGCCTCCCCAGTAGCTGGGACTACAGGCGCCCGCCACAACGCCCGGCTATTTTCCGGTCACAGTTTGGACGGGGCCGGGTTTGAACCTGCCACCCTCGGTATATGGGGCCGGCACCCTACCGACTGAGCCACAGGCGCCGCCCTAGCCCTTGTTTTCAAACTACAAATCTTTGTAGACTATACTGGGTCATGGATAATATAAAATGTGGATTTGTTTTCAATAAATTATCTTACTGAGTGACGTCTCTCTTCCACATAAGATATTTTCCTCTGAAAAATAAGTTCCTGAAATGTTGCACTAAATTATCAGGATTTTCATATATATGGATTGTATATGAGTTGGATACATAGAAAACACTTGAAATCTCTGTCTCTTTCAATGCCAAAACAATCTGTACATTAGTATGAGTAATAGAAGACCTAAATCCCTAAAGTTATCATATATGGGACTAAATAAAGGGCAAACATGATTCTAATCAAATGTCTAGGACTGAATACTTTTAACTGACCAGATTTATTTTCCTGGATTTCTTCAACTTCAAATAAAAGGTACAAACAGCAATTAAAAAGTTCAGTGAGAAAAGTACGGTATATCTTTAGATCATGGAAAATTCAGACCAATCTCCTCACAGATACATGAACAATTCTAGAAATTAAAAATGGAAGCTCAATATTATAATAGTAGCAGTTAATATTTATCAAGCATCTTCTATGTGCTAGATATTATGCGGAGTGCTTTACATATATGATCTCATTTAACATTTTTAGCAGTACTGTGAGTTAGGTACTGTTACTAGCCTCCTTTAATAAATCATGGCTCCAAAGCTCTGTAAGATCCTCAGTCATCTACTTAATAAGGCAGAGAAATGGACTAATATATTATTCTACAAAATATTCCAATATAATACAAGCCTAGGCACAGTGGCTTATTCCTATAATCCCAGCACTTTGGGAGACTGAAGCCGGAGGATTGTTTGAGGCCAAGAGTTCAAGACCAGCCTGGGCAACATAGCGATACTCTATCTGTACAAAAATTTTTTAATAAAAAATAACCTAGGCACAATGGCACGAATCTGTAGTCTCAGCTACTCAGGAGGCTGAGGCAGAAGGATGGCTTGAACCCAGGAGTTCTGCGTTGCAATGAATTATGATTGTGCCACTGCCCTCTAGCCTGGGTAGCACTGTCTCTAGGAAAAAAAAAAAAAAAGCAAAACGAAATAAAAAAGACTTATCTGATTAACCTTCATTAATCAGAACCTCCTAATCCCTGAGCATTCCTTTTAATCAGGATTTTACCATTCTGCACTATAGTACTCAAATGATAGAGATGCATTTAAAATCTAATTATTTTAAATAATGTTGATAATCAGCATCAGAACTTTTAAGGTATCACATTAATTCTTGATTATCAGCTCCTAAGTCTTTAATTACGTGAGTTAATAGAATGAGTCATCTACCCCGACTTTATTGAGAATTCATTCATTCATCCAATACTTGGTATGTATAAAGTATGATGCTAAGAGGGAGAGGGAGGAGAGAAAGAGAGAAAGCAGAGGGAGAGGATAAGGGGGAGAAAGAGAGAGAGATGAAAGAAAGGAGAAAGTTTCTTCCTTAGAATAACTTACATGCTTACAGAGGGAAAGTTTGTTTTAATTCACTCAGGATAATTTTCATAAATATATATTTATCTTTGCAACAGCCCTATACATTGTCATCACTCCCTTTTTATGCATTATGAAATTAATACTAACAGAGATTACATGATTTACCAAAAAGCTCACAAAGAACAGCCAGGATTTGACTCCAATCTGTTGAGACCTTTCCACTGTGCCATTCTATTTTTTTGTGGAACTTGGTTTAATTAGTATGATAATGTGGAAAGAAATTCCAAAAAAAGTTTCAGAGTAGTACACCAACTTTATTTGATTCCACGACTACTCAGGTGCTAGAAACATTTTTACTTGTAAATTATATAAAAACCTAATCTTTCAAAATAGTCATGGTCATAATCTCAATATTTTTTAATATATAGCAATTGATATTTATTTCTTTAGTTCAAGTCAGGGTAGGAATTTAATAGGACATGCATATGATGCAGTAAACAGTTAAGAAAGCTTTATTCTTTCACTTAGTTACTCACATGATGTAAAAGAAAAATGTTTGACAAGTCCCAGAAGACATTTAATGGAGATGTTCCAAGTGGAGTTGATTGCTGAAGAAATAGTACTTGTTATGTGGGCTGAAAACATTAGCAAGGGGATACTCTTCATTTAAAACAATAATGTAAAACTCATTTTATTAGAACCTTAGCATTCATTTTACTGAAACTTGATGCAGACCTTTACCTGACTGGATTCCAAGATTTTTTATTGACAATTTACATTACCTTAAGAATTGTGTAGGGTGGCGCCTGTGGTTCACTGAGTAGGGCGCCGGCCCCATATACCGAGGGTAGTGGGTTCAAACCCGGCCTCCGCCAAACTGCAACCAAAAAATAGCCGGGTGTTGTGGCGGGTGCCTGTAGTCCCAGCTGCTCAGGAGGCTGAGGCAAGAGAAGCACGTAAGCCCAAAAGCTGGAGGTTGCTGTGAGCCCTGTGATGTCATGGCACTCTACCGAGGGCGGCAAAGTGAGACTCTGTCTCTACAAAAAAAAAAAAAACAATTGTGTAGCTTCAAGCCATAGAAAAATTGGGGGTTAGACCAGGCATGGTTGCTCATGTCTGTAATTCTGGGAGGCCAAGGCAAGCGGATCACTTGATCTCAGGAGTTCAAGACGAGCCTCAGCAGGAGCAAGACCCTGTCTCTACTAAAAATAGAAAAACTAGCCACTAGCCAGCCATCATGGAGGGTGCCTGTAGTCCCAGCTACTCAGGAGGCTGAGGCAGGAGGATTGCTTGAGCCCAAGAGTTTGAGGTTGCTGTGAGCTATGATGACACCACAGCACTCTACCCAGGACGACAGAGTAAAACTCTGTCTCAAAAAAAAAAAAAAAAGAAGAAGAAAAGATCGCCAGGCACGGTTGGCTCACGCCTGTAATCCTAGCACTCTGGGAGGCCGAGGCAGGTAGATGGCTTGAGCTCAGAGTTCGAAAACAGCCTGAGCAAGAGTGAAACCTAGTTTCTAAAAAAATAGCCGGGCATTGTGGCAGGTGCCTGTAGTCCCCACTACTCGGAAGGCTGAAGCACCAGAATCTTTTGAGCCCAGGAGTTTGAGGTTGCTGTGAGCTATAATGACACCACAGCACTCTACCCAGGGTGACCAAATAAGACTCTGTCTCGAAAAAAAAAAAAAATAGAAGAAGAAAAGATTAAAAAAATAAAAAAGTATAAAGAATAAAAATTGGGGGTTAAACAGTGAGCCATATCAGGCTAACCTGATTACCCTTTTAATAGGATTGGAAAACCAGTGGTGAAAAGGTTTCGAAGAGACATCTTAACTTTGGACTTTAATAATGATTGCATATTTCATGAAGTTTTAATTGAAAGACTTGAAACTCCAGGTGCCACTACCTGAGGACTAAGAAACTATCTCTGGTTGCCCCGCCACTGAACTTTGTAAGACTTGAAGAGTACAAAATGTCTTTTGCTATTTTTTGTGGTATAGCAGTGACTAGTAAAGTGACCACACTTCTAACATTATTTGAAAAGAACGAGATTAACATTACTCAAACCTGGATTGTAACTCCCCATTACTCCAACTATTAAATAACCAAACTGCAATTTTGATATCTTTATTTCCTTTTCTCACTTGCCACTGAATCATGGTTTTCATTTTTGGAAACCTCTATATTATCTTTGGAAGTGTCTTTGACCCCAGGATAGTCTGATGATTATATCTGCATCAGTTCAAGAAACCTTATAATGAACGAATGGAAAAATGTCAGGAGATAATCCAAGAAATACAAAGCCAAACATTTTCAAAGGAAGAGTGGGTCCCACCCCAGTCACATTTAAAGAGTGTGCTGCCTCTTTAAGGGATAAAGAAGAAGACAATTGCTAGCTTGTGCCTAGAAATGTTAAGTTGCCACAAAAACAGGAGGGATCTTACAAATGACAAAGTCACTATCTTATATTTTAATTCTGTACTTGTCAACAAGATCTGTAACAATTACAGAGAGCAACTGTCTTTAAGGAATTCACTCATTACTCCTACCTGTGCTCTTAATATTTAAAAGGTTTTCCACTAGTGGCACATATAATAAAATCTGGAGACCATCCAAGTCCTTAATGGAGTCTGGACTTTGGCTTTCTTTTTCTTCTTTAGGATTGAACCAGCTGCCCTTTGACCCTGCCAACAACAACGAACCCCTGCAGTTTGGTAGTGCCAGTGGCCCTCTGGTCACAGAAGGCCTCATTGAGAATGGAGGGGAATCAAGCAAGAAAAGAAAGAGAACAAATACTCCTTCAGGTAAGCTAGGTGATCGTGCACTACATGAAGTCAGTGCTACTGAGTCAACATTATCCCAGAGGCTGGTACGTGGCAAGTCACATACTGTGCTAGGACTGGTAGGAACTACAAAAACAAGAGAGTCCCCTTCCCTCAAGCAACTCGTAACAGGATTGAGGAAGGAGAAAAGACACATATGTGAATAACTTTAATAATGCTGTGGTGAACGTGTAAAAGGAAAAAAACCTATGGGAGCATAAATGAAGACTAATTTCGCCTTAGGGACCATGGGAGGCTTCATGGCAAAAGTGACACTTTTAGCTGATCCTTGAAGAATGGCTAGGCTTGAGACAAGAGGAGACAAGCAAAGAGCAGCAATTTAGGTAGAAGGAATGGCACAGGGGAATGGTTTCACTATACATTTGTCTTCATATATACGTGTGGTGGGCCATCCTCACTTTTACTTCTAATGCAGATAACTGCATATATTTGCGTCTCCCCGCCTCCACCCCTGTTTTCCCCAATACACACTATGCCTACGTGTGTTTTATGCCCTTATAAATCTCTCAGAACAGCTGCCAAACACATTCTCCTAAACCCTCTATAATAGCCCATCTGAATTTTTCTCCTCCCTTGCAATCCCCTCTCCATTCCTTATGTCCCATTGGCCTAGTCTCACTTTAATGTTTTTCAAAAGGAGTGATGAAATAATAGGAACCAGATATTAACTGATCATCTGATACTTAAAATTTCAGCTCTTTGTTGCTTAGCTGTTCACTTGGAAACAGAATTCCTGGTATATGGAGACTTATCTGAGCTTTAGGGATGGGCCTAATAGATATGTTCATAGTTATTTTTTTATTTTGTTTTATTTTTTACTGTTACTTTTATTTTCTACTCATGCAATGGTGTATGCTGACTCTCAGACCTTAGGTCTTTCTGCTTACAAATCAAGTTAGTTGTTAAATGTGAGTTTGGAAAATGAAAATATAGTAAAACATTAGCTATGTGAAGCCCTCAAGTAACAAGTGATTCTTGGAGAGCTATATTCTCTGGAGCATGGAAAGGCATATTGCATAGCCAAGGAACTGGCCTGAGTTCTAATCCTGGCTCTGTTTCTCTCTGTGACCTTGAGTTAGTTGCTTAACCTCTCTCAGTTTTACTTTCTTCAATTGCAAAATAAAAGGGATACTAAAGCTTACCTCTTAAGATTTTTATAGAATTCACTGAAACAGTATAGGTAAAGTGCTTACTTAGCATTGTGTCTACACACAGTAATCACTAAAGTGTTGCCAGTATTTTATCAGCATTGTCATTATATGATAATATTATGAAATTCGTCTTTTTAAGCATTAATGTATTTCACTTTTTTTGGTTAACCATTATGTGTACAAATTGTATGTGTGTGTGTAAAATCATCTGCCCTTTAAAGGCATATGTGGAACATAATTTGAACTTGATCATTTAGGGGCCTAATTCTCAGGGTTTATCTTAGTAATAGAGGCCTTTTACCTGTATGCCAAATTTTGCTAGACTGGTGGATTTTTAGTTATTACAGCCACATTTAAACATGTATTCTCTGTTTTCTACAGTCTCCAGTCACTTCTTATTCCTCTTAATATCCCTTCATGTAGCAACCTCTTTTCTCCTGTTATGAACTTAAAAAAAAGTAGCCAGCTCTCCAAGTTGATATGCCAGATTAGTAAAATAAGTAAGAGTTGAATCAGCTGTAAGTGGAATCTGCCATGGATAGAATGCAGGAGATTTAGGGCATCAACTTTCAAATATCTATTTTGGCTGCTCTGGGGCCTTTTTTGATCAATTACTAGTTTTTCCATTGTATTCATGTTAAGCGATGTGCTAGTTTAGAGTAATATCTATGGAATTATGGTTATCTCATGAAGGTAGGAAGAAGGGGTATGCATTAATCTGAATTGTGAACTAACTTTAAAGAATTGCAGTTTTATTTCTAATGAGCATATTCACTGAGTGCAAAGTTACTTGCAGATATAGGATTTTAACAGTAGATAATGCTAATCTATAATTAGCAGAACAATTTGCATTCAAAAATGAATATGCTGAAGTTCTTAAAAAACAGTATGTTCTTTAAAATAGGTGAAATAAACCCTGGCAGGCTAAATTAGCTCTCTTGAAATCTTGCTGTTTGCTTAGTGAACCCTTTCTTTGTAGGTAGGACAAAGGTAACTCCAGCTCAGGTTAAAATACCACAAATTCCAAATTAATGTAGTACAAATTAATGAGGTTTTTCTATACAGGGCATCTCTGGAAATTGTTTAGCTGTGATCTTGTGATGTTGTAAATGGGCAGATTGCTTTATAAATATTATTTTCTTCCTCTACAGTGCTAGACAAATGGATGAGGGAAGGTGCTTTTTGAATAGGAACTTCCCTCTCCTTTGTCACTGTTCCCTGCATCATGACAAGGAAGGAAGCTAGATAGCAGCTACCAGCCATTTCACTTTCACGCTAGATACACATCACCTGTTGCATCATCCCACTGTGTAATACAACTGAGTCAAAGCCATCTCTCTCCTTCTTCTTTGGCAAATGAGGGCTGGATCTTTGCTGGCAGCTCCAGTCCTTATACACATTCTTTTTTCCTTCCTTTCCCATCTGTCCTACCTCATACCTTTTCTACAAACTGTCTCTCTTTTTTTTATACCAAAAACAATTTATTAAAGGTCACCAGTGACCTCCAAATTGTCAATTTCAGTGGCCTTTTGACAGGTCTCAACCACCTTGACTTCTTTGTTTCTTTCGATGCTATTAACAATCCCCCTTCCTTCAATTCTGTCTACTTTCGTCTTTCTCGACAATATACTTTGTAGGTTGTTCTTCCTTTTCTGTATCCTTCAAGCCTTCTTTCTCCTTTTTTTCTCCCCCAACTATGAGCTTACTATTATCCACAATTATATATGAAGAAGTAAAGGTTAAACTTACCCAAGATTGAACATCTAGCAAGCAATTTAGCCAGGCATGCAACTCCAAAGCCTATTTCTAACTACTATGCAGTCATTATTATGTCTGTAAATATTAGGAATCTAAGCCCTTTACTAAAATGCATTTTAAACATTGGTGGCAGACTAGGGAAAACTGTGTTTGTGTGAAAAATTGATTACAATAAGGTGATCAGAGCCTGGATTTGATGATATTCTGTAGGATCTCTTCAGGCTCTGAGATCTCATGGTTCCTGTTTTCAGATTTTTCTTTTCTGCTATTCCACAAAATGAGTCTTTTATTTCAGCCAAATTGATCTACTACTTTTCTTCAGAGGCATTGTGCTTACCTACCTCAGTACCTAAATTATGCCAGTCATTTCCCCTGTCTTGTAAGTTCTTCTTTCACCTGTCAAAATCTTGTCCTAGTGCCTAGGACAAGTCTTATTTTCTCCAGGAAGCCTAATTAGAAGTATTCTCTCGTACTTCTGAAATCCCTTGGTCATTATATTCACGTGAATCACTTGACACTGATTACGGACCCTTAAACTATTGCTTGTGTGTTTACACATGTATGTCTTAGTCTTACAACTCAGTCATCTGCCTTTTGTGAGAAGGGCCCCTGACTTATGTATTTTAGCAGATTTGGTATCTTGCAGAGAATCGATGCTCAAGAACTATTTATTGATTGATCATCTATTTGACTGAAGAATTGCTTTCTCTTTGCCTTTGTGTTTTTTATCTTTTTCTTGTCAATCTCTGAGTAGAACTTTGCACAAGACTGGGTATTTGGTATCTAATGTTGATCACAGGCTCACTTGTCTTGAAAGGTCAAACTCGAGCAGTCACAAATCAAATCTAGGTGCATGTGTAAAGAATATTTGGCCCTAATGGAATCCTTGCCTCATTACCAGATGAAATTTCATAAGTGCCCAAGGGAAAGTGATAGGTAAAGTTTGGGTATCCTGCCTCAACTGTCTATGAAGTAGATCAGTAATCTGGATTAGATATTACTGCCATATCTGACCATAAACTCCTTCTTTGTGGATCTGGCTGCTATGTAACTTTTATCCTAAAGTGAGGTCAGAATTCTTCAGAGTATGTTCGCTTTCAAATTTTACCTTTTCCTCAAGGAAATATCTCCTCAATGATGCTGCAACTACACAAATTATCTAAGCTAGCAGTACATCTACTTATTCAGATGGTACTCTATGGCAAAAGAGTAGATTGTTAAACCCATGTAAAATCATAAAGCCAAGTTCCTTTCCCAAAGACACCATCTGCCTCCTGGTTTGAGAACCATTTGGATATGTAGAAGCAAATATGAACCCTTTCATCAAATACTTTCACTAAAGTGGAAGAATCCATGAGTCAACAAGGCCAATCAGATAGTGACTAAAATGGAATGCATTATTTTAAGCACCATCATGGTATACTGATATTCAAGTGTCAGTTCTGTCTCTAGAAAAGTAGGCAACTGATGGAGAATAATTATGGTACCAGAGTGAGCATTCATATGTGGATGTAGTCCTATTTCCATTGTCTTTTCTCAATAGGCCTATGTTGAAAGATAGATTTGTGCTTAAATACATGATACCCAGTACTGAGTCGTATTGCCAAAGTTCATGTGAGTAATGAATAGTTCAGTATGAAAAGAGGGATCTTCAACCGTTTTCCTTTTGCAAGAATAATTAAATCCCAGGTATTCAAGATCTCCAGGAAGACCCTTCAAATCAATAATAATTTGTATCAGTATGATGATTCTTTTTCCTTTAATGTATTTTCATACTTATTGCATTTTACAGATGAGGTACTAAAAACCAGAAAAGAGAAATGGCTTTGCCCAAGGCGGACTAGTATCACCAGGAATGTTATATTAAGATAAGGACCTCCAGAAAGTATTTAGCCTTGATCATAGACCTCCTAACTCAATTCTCAAGGTTTCCTTTAGAATTTCTGGGAGTCAAATGAGACTTAACTTTATAAAGACAGTTCTAGCACTACCAAGGCTATATTAATAAGAGTAGTAAGAAGAGATTCAGTTAGATATAAGAAAGAAGTCTGTAAAACTGAGTTGTCAGAGAAGTTGTTTAAGCTCACTTAGAAGAGAAATATAAAAATGAGATGAACATTCATTTGCCTGGAGTACTTTTGTTTCCTTTTTTACGTAGAAGGGCTATGAACCAGGAAACTTTTCAATGACACTTAACGCCCTTTGATTTACCTCAGACTCACAGGGCTGAGCCTTTTATTTCACATGTGCTTTGAAGCCCACAAATGAAAGCATTGATTGTTTTAAAGAAAGAAAATGCCACCATTTTATATCTTGGTGTGTGATATTTCTAGCATGTCAGCTGAATTATTAGATTGCCAAAGGCAAGAAGAGCCTATTGTTCCTTCAGATAGAATTAAAATAAGAAAAAAAAAGGTAGACTAATAGCCCTACTCCATTTCTTTAGTCCTTTAGACATTTTTATCTGATTTCAGTTTCAAGAAATAAAATCATTATCAATAACTAGAGGATCAAAAAAAGTAAGCTGACTTCTTTCTTTCTCAGGTCTGATAGAAACTCAGTGTGAAATTTTTATCTTCAAGGACTGTCTGGGAGAGGGGAGACTGAGGGTGGCACAAAAGAGGCAGGATTGAAAAATGCAAATACATCTCTCTTAGGTCACCCCAATTATTGGAATAGCTTTGGAATGACTTTGTAACTTCATTGTACTTAAGTCTTTAAGAGTTCTTCTCTCGGCAGACACAAAGTGGAAGTCAGGCAGGGGTGGGGAACCTGTGGCCTTCTGGATCCTTGAGTGTAGCCTTTTGACTGAATCCAAATTTTATGGAACAAGTCCTTTAATAATCCTTTATTAAAAGGATTTGTTCAGTGAAAGATGGATTTGGTTGAGGGGCCGCACGTAGGGATCTAAAGGGTCACATGTGGCCTTGAAGGTTGCAGGTTCCCCACCTCTCCTAGTATTTTAGAGTTGGAGGCAACCCCACCTAACTGCCATTTTTGCAAATGAAGAAACCGAGTCCCAGAGAAGGAACTTGTCTAAAGTCAAATGGTTAATTAATTCATGGCAAAATGAGAACTAGTTATTACCTGACCCATGTAATCATTTCAAATTGGCTACGGCGGTGGCACATGCTTGATTCAGTTTTACTGTAGAAAGCTTATCAATAACCTAGAAGTGTTGACTTCTCCTATGCTAACAGTATTATGAGATTTGTAGCAAGCTAACCCAGACGTATATGAGGCCGCATATCTATTCTGGCTGTACACAGGAAAGGGCCCTTTCTGCTCGAGATAGAAAGGAGTTTGAGACTGGGAAACACCTATGAGGGAATTGCTTGTGTAGAGCTGAACTCAGGCAACTCAGCAAATCACAGAAGAAACTCTTTGTGGCATCTGCTTACTTGGCAGGGGACAGTTTATATCCCCCATCCAAGCCCACCCTTTAAGCCACTCCATCCAGATAGGAAAACATTTTATAGTTTTATAAAATGTTATGTTTTGTTGTGATTCTGGGTGACATTTTCTGTTTTGTTGTGACTTTGTTGCATGATTTTGTCTAGAGGATGTGTTCCAATTTTTGGATTTGAGGCAAAGATTTGTCTGGAAAAAACAAGTTTTAGGTGAGAAAAACACAATTTCAAAATGAGAGGAGTCTTAGGTTTGGGGAGGGTTTTTGTCTTGTTAGCTTAGTTATGTGCTCAAAGCAACTGTCATCCTTGCCTTTGGGGCCTGAAAAGTCCTCCCTGACCTTAATAAGAGAAATGAGCACACTCAGTCTGAAGACTGCAGGTCTCGTACTGTATTTACCACTTATTATTAGCCTTTTGACCTTGGGAAAATCACAGAAGCAATTTCTAAGCCTTAGTTTCCACATCTCTTTAATGGGAAAAGTGTTTTGAAATCTGTCAGCTAATACTTTTATGGTTACTGCTCTGCTTGTTAGGACTTGAAAGCATGAAATAGCCACACTGCTTTTCTCCTTCCAGTTCTGAGTCAAACTGAAAAAAAAGCACAAAAATCCCTGTGAGGGACCAAATACGGTAGGAGCCTTATTATAAGTAAAACTGGATTGAAGATGGCTTGTGCCTAAGACTAGTGGGATTCCTACCACCTCCAGCTCCAAAAGCATACCTTGATACCCACCTGTGGAGAAGACTTGAGTCTGCACAGTGCTGGTGCTATTGAAAGTGATGACCTGTGTCACATTTCGGTGGAAGCTAGAAATAAAGAGCAAAGTGGGCCTATGGGCCTGCCTCTAGAAGACAATGAGTGCCTATGCCCTGACTAGGCTCTGCTCACTTTATCAGAGAAAGGGAATCATCTCAATTGGAAGGCATTTGGACCTGAGAGCCGGAATGCACAGGATAGGCCATGAATGAGCACTTATCTTTATTCGAATCTTACCCATCAGATAAATCAATCCTGAGAAGTTTCTACAGTACTTTCTGTCCCCATTCACAAACATAGTGGAAATTTCCTCCTCCCTGTGGAATGGTGACAAGTGGGACAAGAATCCCTACAACCTTCAACATCACTGTTTATTTTAAGATTAACATGACTTTTGATTTTTCCAAGTCCTATCCCTGAGGTGTTTTTATACCAGATAAACTGGCAATAACAGTCCATAATAATGGTATAAATAAGGGTTATTCAACATTTTTTATATCACAGCACAGTTGAGCCTATAGTTAAACTTCTGCCTCACACACACACACACACACACATCATATGTGTATATGCATATAAATGTCAATATAAATTAAAATGTCACCCAGAGGCAATAAAATATTTTTTAATTTAAAAAAGGCCTTCCACAGCACACTTATGTTGATAAAAAGAAAGAGTAAAAAAATATATATACTTACTGTGCTTTGAACATCTTTTTTTTAACATCTTTGAAAAATAATTTAATTAATGATCTTTAAAAATTTTCACAGCACACTGGTTGAAAATTCACTGGTATAAATAAATAGGTTCATATGTTACATTTAGATTTTTACTTCTCAAGGTATAAAATCAAGACAAAAAAGCAAATGAATCAACCTCCTATCATCTAATATATCCTTAAAATATTACCTCACACTGACTGAAGAGATATCATTTTCATGAATTTTCAACAAGGAACACTTCTGCTGTCATTTCAGCGTTGTCATTCACATGTGGTTGCAAGCTCTGTAAATCTTCCCATCTCTTCCATGACACCAAAGTACAGCAATTAAAATACTGTTTTATTGCTAATAATAACAGCTAATACCTATGGAACACCTGTGTGCCAGATAGTTATAAGTATTTCAAATGTGTTAACTTCTTTGATTTTCACAGCAACCCTTTGAGGTAAATACAATTATTATCCTCACTTTGCAGATAAGGAAATCTAAACACAGAGGCTAAATGTCCAAATAGTAGTTTGTCCAAATAATAAGAAGAGGAGGTGAGATTCAAACCTAGGGAAATCTAAAATCAGTGTCTAAAATCAACTGAATGGAGATGGGGGCAGGTGTCAGTGGTATGTAAGAGTACTCCAGATGATTCCAGTATGCAGCCAGGCTTCAGAACCAGTGCAGCTAATTTTATGGTATCAGAGGAACTGCATGTACCGAGGCTACTGTGTTTCAGAATGTTGGATGTTTGTAGTCTGTGACAGAATGTGTGTAGAGTCTTCTGTTAAAAACCGAAGTGACGGAAGTGACAGGGAAGGAGTAGACCAAAAGACAGTAAACAAAGGGATTGTGTGAATGTTGACCTCTCTAGGTATCTCTGCACAGAAAGAAGAGACCACTTAATTTGCAATTTCCTCTTGTTCCACTCTATTTCCTGATGTCTATTTATTATCTATAGAAATAAAAACCCAGGGTGATGAAATTCTCTCTTGTCGTGGGCTAGGGAACAGACTTGGTATTTTCTTTTTCTAGTCTTCAATATTCTCCATAATGTGAGCTATTCAATTTAAGCCAAGTAGGTCGTAGTATTTGACATTGAGCAATTGCTTATGTAGTAGAATTCATTTAAAAATATTTTGCTGATTCTACATTTGAATTTTAAGCAAAAGCAACTTTCACATGTAAGCTGTTTTATGGAATGTGGTGAGAGTTGATGAGAAATACATAAAGCCATCGGTGATATACTTAATTGAAGAAACAAAGTGTACAAATTTGGGTGGAGGTGGCAGGTTTCAGCAGGTAGCATTCCCTACCCACGGTCATTTTCTTCTGAATATTTGATTCAACAGCAACAGTAACAGCAGCAGAAGCTTTTTTAAAATACTGATTATATGCCAACCACTATGACCAAGTGCTATACATATTCAGACTCAAGCAAACTTAAAAAAATCTATAAGATAGACACCGTTCCCTCCATTGTTTACAGTTTTTAAAAAACTGAGGCTTGGAAAACAGGAAACAAACTTTCCTGAGCTTCAACTAGTAAATGGTAGACCCAGACTTAAAAGAAGGAGGCAGAGTAACAGTTGTTAAGAGAATGTGTTCGGAATCCTGGCTCTTACACACTAAAGCTATTGCACTCTTTGAGCCTAGTTTCCTCACCTACAAAATAGAGATAATAATACCAAGTATATAGGGTATTTTTAGGATTCAGTAGGAGATAAACAGTGCTTAGTACAAAGTGTTTTTCTTTTTATTAAATCATAGCTGTGTACATTAATGAAATCATGGGGTATAATATGCTGGTTTTGTATACAATTTGAAATATTTTCATCAAACTGGTTAACATAGCCTTCATGGCATTTTCTTAGTTATTATGTTAAGACATTTATATTCTACATTAAGTTTCACATGTACCCTTGTACGATGCACCATAGGTGCGGTCCTACCAATTTCCCCCTCTCCCCCATCCTCCTCCCCTTTCCCCATATTCTTGGGCTATAATTGGGTTTTCATATGAAAGCTATAAATTGATTTCGTAGTAGGGCTGAGTACATTGGATACTTTTTCTTCCATTCTTGAGATACTTTGCTAAGAAGAATATGTTCCAGCTCCATCCATGTAAACATGAACATCTTTCTTTAAGGCTGCATAATATTTCATGGTGTACGTATACCACAATTTATTAATCCATTTGTGGGTCGATGGGCACTTGGGCTTCTTCTATGACTTAGCAATTATGAATTGGGCTGCAATAAACATTCTGGTACAAATATCTTTGTTATAATGTGATTTGGGGTCTTCTGGATATATACCTAGTAGAGGAATTGTAGGATCAAATGGCAGGTCTATTTTTAGATCTCTAAGTGTTCTCCAAACATCTTTCCAAAAGGAACATACTAGTGTGCATTCCCACCAGCAGTGTCGAAGTGTTCCCTTTTCTCCACATCCCCGCCAACATCTCTGGTTTTGGGATTTTGTGATGTGGGCTAATCTTACTGGAGTTAGATGATATCTCAAAGTAGTTTTGATTTGCATTTCTCTGATGATTAAGAATGATGAGCTTTTTTTTCATATGTCTGTAGGCTGTGCGCCTGTCTTTTTCAGAGCAAACTATTCTTTTGTTCAGTAAATATTTACTTAGTCTTAATAACTGTGAGGCACCGTGGTAGACATTAAGCTACCCCAATAAGCTGTGAAGAAGACAGATGTCAATCCTGGCCTTGTGATGTTCACAGTATAGTTAGGAAGCCAGTTATTAAGCAAATAACTATATAAATAATGAATTATTTCAATTATGCTGAATACTATACAAGAGAGACTATTCATAGTGAATACCTAGTAAATAAGAGCAAATATTTTCTGAGTGACTATTATGTGCTGGGCACTATGCCAAGTAGAAAATTGAGTGCAAGTGCACAATTGGGATGAAAGGTGTAGGCATTTCATGAAATTCCATGTCAGATAAGAGTGAGGCTAAAGAAGCCATCTCCTTTCCTCTTGATAATCAAGGAAGCTTTGGGAGAAGTAGGTAAAATTTCAGAAGATGCTTAGTTTATTTCATTGGAAAGAGAACAGACCAAGTTGAAAATAGGCCTTTCCCCAAGATTATTGCCTGGAGATTGTGTAAGTCTTATAATATGAAGGGTATCTCCAGCATGAGTGGCCTTTGTATCTGGCAAGAGTGTTTGAGAGATGTGTGTGACAAACCAAGGGACCAGACTTTCCCTCTGAGATGAATGCTAAGTGCTCAGTTTGTTTCAGAACTTGGCATAAAGTCTGAGCAGGCAACAAGTCGTAACTACATATTGTTTTCAGATACTGATTCAAATATCATCTCATATAAATATAGTGGTTCTTCTGGCAAACTATTTTCTAATCTGGCCTTTTTTATCCCCCTTCTTAACTACCCTAATCTAGGATGAACAGCCTGAGAAACATTGACTAATACATTCCAAATTATCTCAGCAAGGTAACCACACGATTTCAGCTTCTCTTGATTTTGTGCTGGGTCTAGTGGTTCTTATCACATTAGGTGTGTGCAGAGAGGACTAAAGATCTTCCGGGCTGGGGCTTGTCATCAATTAAGACTGTTGTCCTTTGCTGTGGGGTGCCACTCTCTCTGTGGCATAGCCTATAAAGACAGAGATGCCTTTCACTTTTTGTCCTGTCAAACGACCAGTTAGTCAATTGGAAAGCCTTGTGTTGCAGCTCAGACTGCCAGAAGTGTTTGAGTCAAGTTGTGGTAGCTAAGGAACCTAATTATCTTCCTTCCCTCTGGGCCCTTAGTTAATGAAGTTGTGGCGACTTAGGACTCGACACCCCAACAGGTGAAAATCTGTTTACCATAGCTTTGTGAAGAAAGTCGTATTTGTACTCTCATTTTACACATGAGATTCAGAGGTTCACTGTCTTACACAAGAATAGACAGCCAGCAAATACTCAAACCCAGGTTTTTAGATGACAGTCAGCCCAATGCACTTTGCACTATGCCCCACTGCTTTTAATGGTTTCTGAAGAAGGTAGTGACATGATCTGAGCTGTAATTTCAGAAGATACTCAAACCAAAGTGTCTTTATCATGGATTGTAAAGGAGCAAAACTGGAGATGCAGAGAGTTAAAGATTTTTGAAATAGCCCGGAGAAGTGAAATATGAATCAGTGTTATGGGAATAGGGATGGAAAAGAGGAGATAGATCCAAAAACTTTAATGGAGGTATATTATCCAGAACTGGTAGGGACTGAAGAGTCATAAAGACTATGAAATGAAAAGGTACTAAAATCATCTGGTCCAGTTCTCTATCTTTATTTTTTGTATTTTTTTTAATTTAAGATTAATGTGAAGGTACAAACAACTAGGTTACAATATTTGCATTTGGTAGGTAGAGTCTGTCTTGTAGTTGTGTCCCACACCCAAAAGTTGCGCTATATTCGGAACTTACATTGTGCCCATTAAGTGGGAGCACACCAATCCCTCTATCATTAAGCACAATAAATTATGTCTGTTTTTATAGGTAAGGAAACTCAAATATGATTCAGCCTAAGTGACTTGTTCAAAGACCCAAGCTACTTTGGGCAGAAAGGAGCTGGAACTCAGAACTTCTTCCTGTACAGTCTTCTTTCCACTACTAAAGCATGTGGTCTCCCAAATTTCGTTTTTGGTTGTCTGTTTTTTAATTTAAAAATAATTTTATTGAAGTACATAAAAGTACACCAATCATATGTGTATGACAATGAACTTTAACAAATAGCACACTCAAGTAACAAGCACACGCAGATATTTCTGGCAGCCCTGAAGACTCTTGTGACATTTTCCAATCTCTCCCCCACAAAGATAATTTCTATTCTGACTTTTTCTCCCCCTTTTAAGTAACTGCCCCATGGGCCATATCAGGGAGTGAGAAATTGACTATTGGGATCCTCTTGTTGGTGGATATTTAGATTATTCCTGTGTATTTGCTGCCACCACAAACAGAGCTGCATTGAACAGCCACAAGCGTGCTTCGTTGTTTGTGTGAGCAGGTATTACTCTAGAATAGGGTCCAAGAAGATTGCAGAGTGGAAGGGTTAAGGGCTTTGTACATTTTGATGACTAATAACACCATGATGACTTCTGCGAAGGCTTTCCTAAGTCACACTCCCAACCCTGGTATTTGAAAGAGTCATTCCCTGTCTTCTTGCCAGCACACGAGATCATCAGTCCTGTGAATTTTTGCCAATTTGACAGGTCAAAAATGACAGCTCCTTATTGCTTTGCATTTCTCTGGTGAACAGTGGATTTACACATATTTTTCAAATATGTTTACTAGCTCTCTGTGTTTCTTTTATCAGTCATTTGTAATATCCCTTACCCATTTTTCTTTCTGTTTTTTTTTTTTTTATGGACTTGTAAAGGTTTTTTTCATGTCATAGAAATTAATACTTTTTTTGTTAACAGTGTTACAGATGTTTTCTCATGTATTTTAACATTGTTTATGCTATGTTCTTTCTCATCAAGTCTATTTTATAGAGTTATTTCCCTTTTGTAGATTCCCCTGTTATTCCCGAAAGTATAGAAGAATCACACCTTCTGGACTTTTCAGAGCAGCTCCAGTATCATAGTCTTTCCCATTGCCCCTCAAAGTGCAATTACATATGTCTCATCATGTTTTCCTAATTGTAGAATCAGAAATTTTAGTCATTTCACCTCTAATCGTTGGCAGTAAACTTCTTGGTTTATTTTCTAGACTGGCTCCAGGTGCTCTTTGAGAGAAAAATAGGGTAGCAGGACACACCTGTCTTATAGCTGTGGCATCTGGAATGTGCTAAAGGGAATGCAAATATGGTGTAGACTCCGGTCATTCTAACATTGTGTCCCCAGCTGTTTTCTGTTATGACACTCAGACAACTTAGGCACTTTGGAATGTTTGGTTGCCACATGAAAGTGTTCAGTTACACAGAATGAGGTCTGGAAAAGTTCTGTCTGGTATCTATAAAGGGAAATGGAACTTCTTCCTTTGGCACATGGAAAATCTCTTAAATTCCTATCCATATTATTTAGGACTGTAAAAATTAGTCTTATGTAAGAAATAAAGAGTTTGCTAATCAAACTTTTAAAAAACTGCCAGCGTAATAGTTAACCTATTTATGCAACCATTTTGGAAGTATTCTCAGCAGTAGACAATTGCAAACAAATAATATGCTGGTTTATTCAGCAAACATTTATTGGATGCCTACTGTGTGTCAGGTGATATTGGATTGGAAGGTAAATAAATATGCTAATTTCTAGCAGATACTGAGACTGGAGTAAGACCTGGCTTCAGTCTATAAGGTGCCTACATTTGGTAAATAGATTATTATTCCCTTCCATTGATGAAAAACACTTCCCTAAGAATATTAGGGAAGGGACCACATTTGTTGGGTTTTAGTTAGAATTA
Source organism: Nycticebus coucang (assembly GCF_027406575.1). Classification (NCBI taxonomy): domain Eukaryota; kingdom Metazoa; phylum Chordata; class Mammalia; order Primates; family Lorisidae; genus Nycticebus; species Nycticebus coucang. The sequence continues at coordinate 158,071,678 of NC_069804.1, read as the reverse complement.
CTGAGTTTACACGAAAGTAATAAAGGTGAATTCACCCTCATTTAATCAGTACCAGTGCCTATTTCTTGAATTTTTCTCTCAGGAGCCCCATTATTATACTCTGTTTTCAGGAAATGCTGATGTGGGCATTCAAGTAAGCAAAAAAGGTGCCTTGTCCTTTTCCCAAATTTCTTTTGTCCAAGTGTTAGTGACACCTTTCAGTTATATAAGTGGAAATGATCTTGGTTTGGATATCTATGTACACAGCTATGATTTAATAAAAAAAAAAAAAGAAATAAAAAAAAGCAAAAATAAAAGAAAAAAGTGAGATTGGGGCTTAAGCCTGTTTAATCCTTAAGTGTCCTGAGAAATGACACATTTTTCACTGAGAAACTTTCTGGGGTGATAATTGGCTTCCTGTTGTAGACTGAACACGGCTTGAGAAGAAAATACTTCCCCTAGATTGTAAAACAGGCAGTGTTGGTATTGTATTTCTAAAATTAATTCAGAAAATACTTGCTCCAATAATTGGGCTCCATAGAGCTTCATTCTGAAGGTACATTTTCATTTCTGTGTAATTTAAAGCTTTCTTGAGAGTACATAGGCTTAAAAAAATGGCTATGAATATTGAAGTGATCATCATCTTCCCCTCTGTACCTTACCCTGTAAGCCCCATTCAAGCTATGTTTGAGGTTTAGACCCAGTGAAGAAAGCTCTAAAGAATCAGATCTTCGAAGATGGTTCTATAATTTTGAATTCTTTCTCTTTGCACCCTGTCCTCCCCACAACACACATACTCATACCATTTTTCACAATTATTCTTTGAAAGGATCTTTACTTCCAAGAGAGTCCCTGAGTTATTTTTATAATTTAGCAGCAGCCCAGTAATTCTATCCCCTTTGCTTTGGAGCAGGTGTTCAAGTCTTTCAGATTTCTTTGGCCACTCATGGTTATTTTTCTTCCAGGACAAGAATTTGTAGCCCTAAGCATCTCCAAAAGAGCCAAGAAATCCCCACAGAGAGGTCTACTGCTCAACTGAAAACGTAGTTGGGAATAAGAATCAGAGAATACAACACGGTGGTGGATAGTGGGCTGGTGTGGTGGGAAAGAGGTCATCTAGTTCAGGGTTTGTATAACCAACATGCCTGAGAGGTACACTTACATTTATATCTGTTTGGCACTACAGCAGTGATCCTTATGAGGGGGTTGTGGTAGCTAGAAGGAGGTATTCCTATTGGAGTAGCTTATAAAAAATATTTCAGAAGAAGGGCTTATGTGTAGTTTTAGAAAACTACTCCCACATCCCCCAGCTTATAATTTAAGTACATTTCCAAACATCGTGCAGCAGTTCAGTGGCAGAACTATGACTGGATCCTATGTCTCAGGACTCCTTATCCTCTTTTCTTTCTCTTTGTACTCTGCTATGGGAAAAAGAAAATAGAAAGGAAATAAGACAGCAAGTGAGGAAGAAGGGAAAAAGAAAAATAACTGCCTGTAATAGTGTGCCTGCCTCCATTATCACTTAGTATCACAAAAGTTTCAAATATCCTGAACCACAAGTGGGGAATTTGCAGACATGGAGCCACATGTGGCCTTCTGGATCCTTTTGACTGAATCCAAATTTTATGGGCCAAATCCTATTAATATAGGGATTTGTTCTGTGAAGTTTGCATTTGGTTGAGGGGGCACTCTTGAGGATCTGTAAGGCCGTGTATGAAGGCTCTTGACTTCAAATCCTAGCCACTGTCATATTTTACCAGGCAACCTCCTTTGAGCCTTGTTACAGTAACACTGAACTCCTTTCTGGAATATGCCCTGTTCTTTCAGTCTAGTCCCTCTACCCAGAAGATCCTTCTTCTCTTAACAAGCAAATCTAATTTGCTCCCTCAAAATGAAAATGATTTAACAAAAGTTTTGTATACTTTTTGTTAAGATATGTTCAAGTAGTAATGTTTACTAAATAAATATACAGTGTACTTCCACAATTTTCTTTTTATTTTTATTAAATCATAGCTGTATACATTAATATGATCATGGGGCACCATACACTTGGTTCATAGATCGTTTGACACATTTTCTTTTTTTATTTTATTTTATTTTATTTTATTGTTGGGGATTCATTGAGGGTACAATAAGCCAGTTACACTGATTGCAATTGTTAGGTAAAGTCCCTCTTGCAATCATGTCTTGCCCCCATAAAGTGTGACACACACTAAGGCCCCACCTCCCTCCCTCCGTCCCTCATTTTCATCACACTAGTTAACATAGCTTTCATAGCATTTTCTTAGTTATTTTGCTGAGACCTTTACATTCCACATTTACTAGGATTCACATATACCCTTGTAAGATGCACCGCAGGTGTAATCCCATTAATCCCCCTCCCTCCACCTACCTCCCCACTCCCTCCCCTCCCTTTCCCCCTTCTCCCTATTCTTAGGTTGTAACTGGGTTATAGCTTTCATGTGAAAACTCTAAATTAGTTTCATAGTAGGACTGAGTACATTGGGTACTTTTTCTTCCATTCTTGAGACACTTTACTAAGAAGAATATGTTCCAGCTCCATCCATGTAAACATGAAAGAGGTAAAGTCTCCATCTTTTTCTGAGGCTGCATAATATTCCATGGTGTACATATACCACAATTTATTAATCCATTCGTGGATCGATGGGCACTTGGGCTTTTTCCATGACTTAGCAATAATGAATTGGGCTGCAATAAACATTCTGGTACAAATATCTTTGTTATGATGTGATTTTTGGTCTTCTGGGTATATGCCCAGTAGAGGGATTACAGGATTGAATAGCAGATCTATTTTTAGATCTCTAAGTGTTCTCCGTATCTCTTTCCAAAAGGAATGTATTAATTTGCATTCCCACCAGCAGTGCAAAAGTGTTCCCTTTTCTCCACATCCACGCCAACATCTCTGGTCTTGGGATTTTGTGATATAGGCTAGTCTCACTGGAGTTAGATGATATCTCAAAGTAGTTTTGATTTGCATTTCTCTGATGATTAAAGATGATGAGCATTTTTTCATATGTCTGAAGGCCGCGCGCCTGCCTTCTTCAGAGAAGTTTCTCTTCAAGTCCCTTGCCCAGCCTGCGATGGGATCCCTTGTTCTTTTCTTGCTAATGCGTTTGAGTTCTCTGTGGATTCTGGTTATTAAACCTTTGTCGGAGACATAACCTGCAAATATCTTCTCCCATTCTGAGGGCTGTTTGCTTGCTTTACTTACTGTGTTCTTGGCTGTGCAGAGGCTTTTTAGTTTGATCAAGTCCCAATAGTGTATTTTTGAAGCAGCTTCAATTGCCCAGGGCGTCCTTCTCATAAAAAACTCGCCCAACCCAATTTCTTCAAGGGTTTTCCCTGCACTCTCTTCTAGTATTTTTATAGTTTCATGTCTTAGGTTTAAATCTTTAATCCAGTGAGAGTCTATCTTAGTTAATGGTGAGAGGTGTGGGTCCACTTTCAGTCTTCTACAGGTTGCCAGCCAGTTCACCCAGCACCATTTGTTAAATAGGGAATCTTTTCCCCACTGAATGTTTTTAATTGGCTTGTCAAAGATTAAATAACGGTAATTAGCTGCATTCATCTTACTTGAAGAAAAACCTTGCCAAGGCCCAGCTCCAACAATGTCATCTTTACCAATGAGCCTACCACGATCTCCCAGTCTGAATTAAATTCTGTGTGCAAATTAATATTTTCCCCTTTTATAGCACTATTTCTTGTCCTGTACTATAGAAATTTATATAGATATATAGATTCTCCCAGCTTAAAAGTTCATGAAGGCAAAAGCTGTGTCACATTCATTTTTATATTTCTTTGATCAGTACCCGTCACAGTGCTACATGTAGAGCAGGCAGCCAGTAAATGTGTTGAATGAATAACTTTTTCTTATTTTCATAGTATTTCTGTTCTTTTTTTTTTTTTTTTTTTAATAGAGACAGAGTCTCACTTTATAGCCCTCGGTAGAGTGCCGTGGCATCACACAGCTCACAGCAACCTCCAACTCCTGGGCTTCAGCGATTCTCTTGCCTCAGCCTCCCCAGTAGCTGGGACTACAGGTGCCCGCCACAACGCCCAGCTATTTTTTGGTTGCAGTTAAGCCGGGGCCGGGTTTGAACCCGCCACCCTCGGTATATGGGGCAGGCGCCTTACTGACTGAGCCACAGGCGCCGCCCAGTATTTCTGTTCTTAAACTCAAAATATTTTCTGCTAGTTTATCCATTCTGCAAAGACAGAAACCTCATCATATTTGTTTATTTGTCTATCCAGTCATTCACTGATATATTCATTCATTCCACAAATACTTGTCACCTGTCTACTCTCTACCAAGCACTGATTTAGGTGATAGATATAGATCAGTAAATAAAACAAAGTCTGTTCTTGCCCTCATGGAGCATGCATTCTAGTGAATGAGACAGATGATAAATAAATAGATATAAGTTAAAGTACTTAGTTACCTAAAAAACAATAAAGTAGGTTAAAAGTACACAGAATGAACAAGGGCTACAAGTTAGATAGGTGGTTGGGGAAAACCTGTTTCAGTTTCCTTTACAACACTACGACTGACTCTACCTCCTAGTACCTAGTGCAGAGCTAAACATAAAGTTTATTACCAGTGAAATATACTTTCATAACATCCTTATGAGGTGGTAGGATAAGAGCCAATGTTGATTATGGCTTTAAAGCTTGGGTTCTTGAATCCTGGGCTGGGAGCAACCATAAACTAGTCTGTGATCTTAAATAAGTAACTTGAGTCTCTAAGTTTTAGTATCCTAAATATGTCATATGGAGAAAAGAGCACCTACCTCATAAGGTGTTTTTGTGGATTACATGGAATAATCAATGTTAAGTTGCTTATTTTGAGATAATGAATGTAAAATTCCTCAGAATATAATAAATAGTCCAGAAATAGACTGATTCATATAGGGAACATATCAAATCAGTGGGAAACAGAGACTGTTGAATAAATGGAGCTGGAAAAATGGTTATCCATATGGAAAAAGATGAAAATAAATCCTTTCTTATAGCATATACAGTATCAATTAAGAGTATAAATTTCAGAAATAAAATTTCAAAACTTTTAGTAGAAAATGTTAGGTAATATCTTCCTAACCTTGGAATAGTAAAAAATGTCTTAAGGCACAAACAAAATTGACCATAAAATAAAAAACTGGTAAATAAATTTAAAACTTTGTTCACCAAAATGCACCTTAAAGAATGAGAAAATACAAGTTATAAACTGAGAGAAAATATTCACAAAACACAACTGACAAAGAAATAATATCAAGAATACATAAAGAAGTTGTCAGGATTATTTTGTTTTTTTATTGTTGGGGATTCATTGATGGTACAAAGAACCAGGTTACACTAATTGCATTTGTCAGGCAAAGTCCCTCTTATAAATGTGTTCCTCCCCCAGGAGGTATGCCAAACACGGTGACCTCCCCCCCCCCTTCCCTCTCTCTGCTCCCCCATCAGAATTATTAAAAAAAGGATAAGCAATCAAAGAGAAAAAAGGACCAAAGACATGAACAGACATTTCACAGAATTGCAAACACATAAGACCAATTAACTTTTGAAGAGAGATTTAACATTAGTATGAATCCATAACATGCAAATCTAATCACAATGTTATTTTTTTTTTTTTTACACCCAGTTGATTGACAAAAAAATAAAAAGTGGCAATACCAGACATCCTGTTGAGTTGGGGTTCCTGGAAAGAACAAAGTGCTAATTTCCTAAGGTCCTAAGGCATCCAGTGTACATAAAGGATTAACTTATCTCCTATGAATCTAGATGGTATTAGATACATACTGTCCTTGGAGAATTAAGGAAATAGCCACTCAAATATCTTTTGTATCCTGTGGTTCAGATAAGATACCAGGCTGAAAAAGCCAAATGTTAGACGTGTAAAATTCTTCAGAATGTAATAGAGAGCCCAGGAATGAGGAGCCACATGATTTCTTGTATGTTACTGGTAGGAACATTTATATAAATTGCTACAATCCCTCTGGAACACATTTTGGCATTATCATAATGAAGTTGAACATTAATATACCCTATGACCCCCAAATTCTACTTCTAAATACCCCAAATAACTTTTTTTTCTTATGTATAACAGGAAACACAAGCATGTTTATATAGCAGCACAATTCAAATTACAAAAATCTAGAAACAAACTAAATCCCATCAACATCAATAATGGATCACTAAAATGTGGTATATGCATGCAGTAACATATTATGCAGCATTCAGAACAAATAACTACAGTCGCACACAAAAGTATGGATTAATCTTAGCAATATGTAGTATAATATTGGATTAAAAAGGAACCTTTAAGAGATTACATAGAGCATGTTATATTTTTACGATGCTAAAAATAAAATTAAAATATATAAGTATGAGATTACATATAGGTCTAATAAAAGTGTTTAAAAAGAAAAGCAAGGGGGAAATGAACATAGGATTTAGGATGATGTTTACCTTGGCTGGAAGGAGAAAGGGCATGTGGATTGGGGGAAGGGATAGAAGGACCCTTAAAGTTAGATGCGGATTATTGTCAGGATCTTAGTTTTATTTTGGGTTGTGAATTTGCAGGTGTTTATTAAATTAAAGATAACTGGCTAAATAACTAGGAGACCAGGGCTAAGAGACCGTAATGTACCAAGTGTCATGATTAATTCAATTTTATGCATGAGACCCTAAAATAAAATACAAAAAATAAAGCATTTAGCCCAATGCTTCTGATACAAAATAAGGCTGGGTAAGTGGCAACTGTCATTGCTGGCATTTCTTCTTCCTCCTACTCTTCCTCAATTTTCCTTCTGTTAAATAATCATTATCTTCCTATTGCACTTGAGAATTAATATCTCTGAGAAATATTAATTTGCATGAGATTGCCCCAAATGACTAAGAAAACTAGGTTTAAAATTTAATAGTTCCTGAGTTTTCAACCTTTTATAAATTCATTGAAACTTTTTCTTTGACTTGTACTTTTCTTAATTTTGAAAGTACTCTGCACATGTAGTTTTAGAATGTTGCCAACACCAACAGCTTTAATCTCTGCATTTTACGACTTTGGTACTCAGAACCATAATAGCATATTAATCTAATAGTGGCAGATGGTCTTGAATTAGGGTACTCTTCTGGAAGATTATAGTGTATGATGAATGAGTGGTTAGAGAAAAAATGTGCTTTTAGCCTGGATCTATAAAGTCTGTTGGCTGTGATTTATTTATTTATTAGACCTTACCTAGTACTTTCGCTTTATTCATTCCTGCAAACATTCCTCTGTTCTAACCATTTAAATATCTGAACTATACTTTTTTAGAAGAACACATTTTTAATGTCATAGTAGAGAAAAACTAACTTGAACTCAATGGTTGATTTCAGTGTTCTTTTGTGTGAAAGGGTTCAGTACATAATAGGAAAAGAAAACTGAATGACTAGCAGATGAAACCATATGAAAGGATTAGACTATGTATACCCTTTTAAACACGAGCATCTTAAAATTTAAGACAAATAGGGAAATTTCTACTTCCAGGAGGATGGAGTAGATGTGCTTTTTCCTATTTCTCCCACTAAGTACAACTGGAAACACTGGATATGATATATTAAAAATCATAAGAAGACTGAAAGTTGCAGAGAAGGCAGACTGTCTAGGGACCTCACAACCTGAGTTCCCTGGATTTTTCTTTTGCCTTATATATCTCACACTTAGAGGTGAAAAAAATGGTATTTCAGAAACACCCAATTGTTTATCAACAAATAAAGCCTGTGTTCTTTAGCCAAAAGCCTGTTTTCTTTAGCCAAAGGACCAGGAAAGAGCACCTATTAAAATGGAAAATATGTAGACACTAGCCAAGCTGAAAAGAACTACGGCCTAGGGCAGGACCTAGATTTCCACCTTCACAAAGCTCTAATGAGCCCTTCCAATACTCCTGACAGGGACATCCACCAGTGTACTATGAGAAAAGGCAAAGTACCAGTCTGGAACTTTTATCCCAACTAGACAGAAATGATCTACACACCCACACACACTCATTCACTGTATCAGGAAAGAGCATCTGGGTAGCCTGGACTTCTATTCTTCCCTGAGAATTGAGTCATGAAGTCACTCCTACCCACTGAGGTGGTGTCAGAGGAGACCTACTAGAAATTCATGATTGTCTTCATTACCCAGAAGCCCACTCCCACAAGGTGTCATTGATGACTAATGGATTGCTGGAACTCCCCACCCTTGCCCATTAGACACTTCACAAGATGTCAATAGAAGTCAAGTGGGGAACCTGGACTTCTACATCCACCTGGCAGTAATGAGTCAATGCCCCTTATCCCTTGCCAGAATGATGTTAAACAATGCCAACAAAGTAGAAAGTTTAAATAAGACCTAAACTCTCATAACATTATACCCAAAATGTCCACATGTCAGTTGAAAATAACTCATCACACCAAGAACCCAGAATATTTCAAACAGTTTATAAGAGTTTAAAAATAATTAATCCAATTGGAAAATTGATGAAGGACATGAACAGACACTTCATGAAAAACTATGTACTGATCACAAATAAGTATTTTAAAAGATACTCAATATCATTAGCCATTAAGAAAATGCAAATTCAAGTCACAATGAGATATCACCTATCATAATAGCTAAAATGAAAAATAATGACAACACCAAATTCTGGCCAGTACACAGAGATACTGTATCACTCATATACTGATAGTGGAGATATAAACTGGTATATCCACAGTGGGAAAGTCTGCGTGTTTCTTAAAAACCTAATCATAAAACTTTATGTACTATGACCCAGCCATTGTACTCTTGGGCATTGATCCCAGAGAAAGGAAGACTGACATACACACAAAAATCTTTACTTAAATGTTTATAGCATTTTTATTCATAATAGCCAAAAACTACAAACAACCCAAATATCCTTTAATGGGTGAATGGTTAAATAGTGGTATATCCATACCTTGGAATGCTAATAAGCAATGCTGAGGATAAAAGTTTTGAGATGCAACAAAGTAGATGAATTTCCAGAGAATTATGCTGAGTGAAAAAGGGCAAGCCTAAAAGGTCGCATGCTATATGATGCCACTTATATAATGTTTATGAAATGACAAAATTATAGAAATGGAGAAGAGATTGGTGGTTTCCAGAAGGGAGTTTAAGAACAGGGAAGCAGGTATGACTATAAAAGTCGGGCAACATGATTACCTTGTGGTAATGATAATGTTCTGTGCATTGACCACATCAATGTCAATATCCTGGTTGTGATATTGTTCTGTGGTTTTCTAAGTTGCTACTATTAGGGGAAAATGGGTAAAAAATACATAGTACCTTTCTTTTTTTTTTATTGTTGGGGATTCATTGAGGGTACAATAAGCCAGGTTACACTGATTGCAATTGTTAGGCAAAGTCCCTCTTGCAATCATGTCTTGCCCCCATAAATTGTGACACACACCAAGGCCCCACCACCTCCCTCCTTCCCTCTTTCTGTTTCCCCCCCCATAACCATAATTGTCATTAATTGTCCTCATATCAAAACTGAGTACATAGGATTCATGCTTCTCCATTCTTGTGATGCTTTACTAAGAATAATGTCTTCCATGTCCATCCAGGTTAATACGAAGGATGTAAAGTCTCCATTTTTTTTAATGGCTGAATAGTATTCCATGGTATACATATACCACAGCCTGTTAATCCATTACTCGGTTGGTGGGCATTTAGGCTGTTTCCACATTTTGGCGATTGTAAATTGAGCTGCAATAAACAGTCTAGTACAAGTGTCCTTATGATAAAAGGATTTTTTTCTTTCTGGGTAGATGACCAGTAATGGGATTGCAGGATCAAATGGGAGGTCTAGCTTGAGTGCTTTGAAGTTTCTCCATACTTCCTTCCAGAAAGGTTGTACTAGTTTACAGTCCCACCAGCAGTGTAAAAGTGTTCCCTTCTCTCCACATCCACGCCAGCATCTGCAGTTTTGAGATTTTGTGATGTGGGCCATTCTCACTGGGGTTAAATGATATCTCAGGGTTGTTTTGATTTGCATTTCTCTAATATATAGAGATGATGAACATTTTTTCATGTGTTTGTTAGCCATTCGTCTGTCGTCTTTAGAGAAAGTTCTATTCATGTCTCTTGCCCATTGATATATGGGATTGTTGGCTTTTTTCATGTGGATTAATTTGAGTTCTCTATAGATCCTAGTTATCAAGCTTTTGTCTGATTGAAAATATGCAAATATCCTTTCCCATTGTGTAGGTTGTCTCTTTGCTTTGGTTATTGTCTCCTTAGCTTTACAGAAGCTTTTCAGTTTAATGAAGTCCCATTTGTTTATTTTTGTTGTTGCAATTGCCATGGCAGTCTTCTTCATGAAGTCTTTCCTCAGGCCAATATCTTCCAGTGTTTTTCCTATGCTTTCTTTGAGGATTTTTATTGTTTCATGCCTTAAATTTAAGTCCTTTATCCATCTTGAATCAATTTTTGTGAGTGGGGAAAGGTGTGGGTCCAGTTTCAGTCTTTTACATGTAGACATCCAGTTCTCCCAACACCATTTATTGAATAGGGAGTCTTTCCCCCAGGTATGTTCTTGTTTGGTTTATCAAAGATTAGGTGGTTGTAAGATGTTAGTTTCATTTCTTGGTTTTCAATTTGATTCCAAGTGTCTATGTCTCTGTTTTTGTGCCAGTACCATGCTGTCTTGAGCACTATGGCTTTGTAGTACAGACTAAAATCTGGTATGCTGATGCCCCCAGCTTTATTTTTGTTACAGAGAACTGCCTTAGCTATACGGGGTTTTTTCTGGTTCCATACAAAATGCAGAATCATTTTTTCTAAATCTTGAAAGTACGATGTTGGTATTTTGATAGGAATGGCATTGAATAGGTAGATTGCTTTGGGAAGTATAGACATTTTAACAATATTGATTCTTCCCATCCATGAGCATGGTATGTTCTTCCATTTGTTAATATCCTCTGCTATTTCCTTTCTGAGGATTTCATAGTTTTCTTTATAGAGGTCCTTCACCTCCTTAATTAGGTATATTCCTAGGTATTTCATTTTCTTTGAAACTATGGTGAAGGGATTTGTGTCCTTAATTAGCTTCTCATCTTGACTGTTATTGGTGTACACAAAGGCTACTGACTTGTGGACATTGATTTTATATCCTGAAACATTACTGTATTTTTGATAACTTCTAGGAGTCTTGTGGTTGAGTCTTTGGGGTTCTCTAAGTATAAGATCATGTCGTCAGCAAAGAGGGAGAGTTTGACCTCCTCTGCTCCCATTTGGATTCCCTTATTTCCTTGTCTTGCCTAATTGTATTGGCTAGAACTTCCAGCACTATGTTGAATAGTAAAGGTGACAGAGGACAACCTTGTCTGGTTCCAGTTCTAAGAGGAAAAGCTTTCAGTTTTACTCCATTCAGTAAAATATTGGCTGTGGGTTTGTCATAGATAGCTTCAATCAGTTTTAGAAATGTGCCACCTATGCCTATACTCTTCAGTGTTCTAATTAGAAAAGGATGCTGGATTTTATCAAATGCTTTTTCTGCATATATTGAGAGGATCATGTGATCTTTATTTTTGCCTCTGTTAATATGGTGGATAATGTTTATAAACTTGCATATGATAAACCAGCCTTGCATCCCTGGGATGAAGCCTACTTGATCATGATGAATGACTTTTTTGATGATAAGCTGTAATCTTTTGGCTAGGATTTTGTTGAGAATTTTTGCATCTATATTCATGAGTGAGATTGGTCTGAAATTCTCCTTTTTGTTTGGGTCTTTTCCTGGTTTTGGTATCAGGGTGATGTTTGCTTCATAGAATGTGTTGGGGAAGATTCCTTCTTCCTCAATTTTTTGGAATAATTTCTGCAGTACAGGAATAAGCTCTTCCTTGAAGGTTTGATAGAATTCTGGAGTGAAGCCATCTGGACCAGGGCATTTTTTGGTTGGAAGATTTTTTATTGTTTCTTTGATCTCAGTGCTTGAAATTGGTCTGTTCAGGAGCTCTATTTCTTCCTGGCTGAGTCTAGGGAGAGGGTGTGATTCCAAATATTGATCCATTTCTTTCACATTGTCAAATTTCTGGGCATAGAGTTTCTGGTAGTATTCAGAGATGATCTCTTGTATCTCTGTGGGATCAGTTGTTATTTCCCCTTTATCGTTTCTGATTGAGGTTACTAGAGATTTTACTTTTCTATTCCTCGTTAGTCTGGCCAATGGTTTATCTATTTTATTTATTTTTTCAAAAACCCAACTCCTTGTTTCATTAATTTTCTGAATGATTCTTTTGTTTTCAATTTCATTGATCTCTGATTTGATTTCGGATATTTCTTTTCTTCTACTTTTTTTGTTTTCAATTTCATTGATCTCTGATTTTATTTTGGATATTTCTTTTCTTCTACTGAGTTTAGGCTTAGATTGTTCTTCTTTTTCCAATTCCATAAGATCTCTTGTGAGATTGTTGATGTGCTCTCTTTCTGTTTTTCGAATGTAGGCCTCTAAAGCGATGAATTTTCCTCTCAAACCTGCTTTTGCAGTATCCCACAGGTTTTGGTAGCTTGTGTCTTCATTGTTGTTATGCTCAAGGAAGTTAATGATTTCCTGTTTTATTTCTTCCTGCACCCATCTGTTATTCAACAGAAGATTGTTTAATTTCCATGCCTTTGGGTGGGGTCGAGCATTTTTGTTAGAGTTGAGTTCCACCTTTAGTGCCTTATGGTCTGAGAAGATACAAGGTAAAATTTCAATTCTTTTGATTCTGTTGATATTTGTTTTGTGTCCCAGGATATGATCAATTTTGGAGAATGTTCCATGGGGTGAAGAGAAGAATGTATATTCTTTATCTTTGGGATGGAGTGTTCTATATGCGTCTATCAAGCACAGTTGTTCTAGGGTCTCATTTAAATCTCTTACATCCTTGTTTAATTTCTGTTTAGAGGATCTGTCCAGCTCTGTAAGAGGAGTGTTAAGGTCCCCTGTTATGATGGTATTATCAGATATCATATTGCTCAGACTGAGTAAGGTCTGTTTCAAGAATCTGGGAGCATTTAAATTGGGTGCATAAATATTTAGAATTGAAATGTCGTCTTGTTGTATTTTTCCCTTGACCAATATAAAGTGACCATCTTTGTCTTTTTTGACTTTAGTTGCTTTAAATCCACATGTATCTGAAAATAAGATTGCAACTCCTCTTTTCTTCTGAATTCCATTGGCCTGAAAAATTGTCTTCCAACCCTTGACTCGGAGCTTTAATTTGTCTTTTGAAGCCAGGTGTGTTTCTTGCAGACAGCAAATGGATGGCTTGTGTTTTTTAATCCAGTCAACCAATGTATGTCTCTTCAGTGGGGAATTCAAGCCATTAACATTTATTGAGATAATTGATAAGTGTGGTAGTATTCTATTCATCTTATTCTGTGAGAGTCCATTGCTTAGTTTTATCTTTTGCATCAGTGTGGAGGTTAGGTTCTGTCCTTTAATTTCTGAGTTCTTACTTTGCTGCTGATCCATTGTGGTGGTCAGTGTGCAGAACAGGTTGAAGTATTTCCTGTAGAGCTGGTCTTATTGTGGCGAATTTCCTCAATGTTTGTATATCAGTAAATGATTTGATTTCTCCGTCAATTTTGAAGCTTAGATTAACAGGGTACAGAATTCTGGGCTGGAAATTGTTCTGTTTAAGTAGATTAAAGGTAGATGACCATTGTCTTCTTGCTTGGAAAGTTTCATTAGAGAAGTATGCAGTCACTCTGATGGATTTGCCCCTGTAGGTCAACTGGCGCTTACTCCTGGCAGCTTGCAGAATCTTTTCTTTTGTCTTGACTTTGGACACAATGTGTCTTGGAGAAGCTCAGTTAGAGTTGAGGCGACCTGGGGTCTGATAGCCCTCTGAAAGCAGTGTGTCAGAATCTTTGGTGATATTTGGGAAATTTTCTTTTATAATGTTCTCTAGTATGGCTTCCATTCCTCTGGGGCATTCTTCTTCCCCTTCTAGAATTCCTATAACTCGTATGTTGGAACGCTTCATAAAGTCCCATAATTCTGACAGTGAACGTTCTGCTTTCTCTCTCTTCTTTTCTGCCTCTTTTACTATCTGTGTTATCTCAAAAACTTTGTCTTCTACCTCTGAAATTCTTTCTTCTGCATGGTCTAACCTGTTGCTGATACTTTCCATTGCATCTTTAAGTTCCCTAATTGACTGTTTGATTTCCTTCAGCTCTGCTATATCCTTTTTATATTCTTCATATCATTCATCTCTTATTTGATTCTGTTTTTGGATTTCCTTTTGGTTATTTTCCACTTTATTAGCAGTTTCCTTCATTGTTTCCATCATTTCTTTCATTGTTTTCAACATGTGTATTCTAAATTCCCTTTCTGTCATTCCTAACATTTCTTTATAGGTGGAATCCTCTGCAGTAGCTACCTCATGGTCCCTTGGCGGGGTTGTTCTGGACTGGTTCTTCATGTTGCCTGGAGTTTTCTGCTGATTCTTCCTCATGAGTGATTTCTTTTATCTGTTTCCTTGCCCTAATTTTCCTTTCACGTCCTCTTGCTCTTTAAGTTCTCGTGCCTGTGGACGGTTTTCCACTGTTTTAGTCCTCCTCTTGGGGTCCAGAAGTCTCTCGCTGACTCCCTGTATCCTCTCAGGGGTGATGATAGGCAGATCCCACCAGCCAGAGATGCCTGGAGTCCTATCTCCCCAGACTCACGGTGCCCAGATTCAAGGAAGCTGTCACTCGGCTGCCATCTTGCTCTGCCTCTGGCAATGAAAACCTTGGACCAGTAGAGCCTAGAGAGGTGAGCACAGGGAGCCATAGTACCTTTCTGTAGTATTTCTTCTATCTGCAGATGAATCCACAATTATCTCTAATTAAAAGTTTAATTAAAAAGCAAAAAATTGAGACAAATGACCACTCAAAGGTCAGGACGCTTAAATATAGCTAAATCTCCATGCTGAAAAGCAGTGGCAAAGAATTTAAACAACAGGAATTGGCCAGGGCCTTTTTTTGAATTCTGAACCTCTTCAGCCTCTTTCCTCTCTAGCCATCTTAAGGCACAAAGAATTCATCCACAAAAAAGGTTAATTTTCTGCTGTTTGTCACATCTTTGTGCAGAGAATGTGTAAGTGCAGGAACTAAGCAGGATGTTTCTTGGAGCTACACTGTATAACTTCTATAGATCTGCCCCTCAAGGCCAATATTCCTTAACTATATGATCTTGTTCTTTCGCCTGTACATCTTGGACGAAATGCATTCTGCCTGTCTACAGGGGTGAGAAACATGAATTTGTAAGGCAGCAAGTATGTGCATGAATGAGCATGGGTATGCTAATGCCGGCAAGGTTAGGGGAGCAGGACAAGACAGGTGTGAGTGATAGATACATGTTGTCACAGCCCCACAGGGAATTTGCCATCCTTAGTCTAAGGAAAACATTGAAGAGAAAGAAACTAGAAAAGTAGCTAATTAAGATTTGAGAATTCTTATAGAAAACATGAAAATTTTATGCTTTAGTCACAGGAAATATTCTGAAAAATTATATAGCATTTTGCCTCCAAAGGTGAAAATTCATTTGCCACAGTGCAGGGTACATTATGCCAAGACATTTGGAAGTGACAGCCTTTGCCTGCATAAATATGCTTTGTGCTTTCACAGTTTTCATCTTTTTCAGAGGCAACCATTGCCAATCACCTAGCCTAGCTAGTAAGTAGAATTTTTATGCTATGGACTGTTTTCTGAGGCCCAAGGTCAATTTGCTGATTAATAGTCTTCCTTTTCCTTAATATACCCTCACCTCTGGCTTATCCATCCAGAAAATGGGCAGAGTATGCCAAGAGGTTATTTTTATTGAACACAGTTTTAAGCAGGAGAACCATTCAGTTTAGAGAAAATATTAATGACTTGCCAGTAGTCAAGTTACAAACCCCAAAGTAGTATAAACATATTCTTAGTTCTCCTTCAGAACCTGCACAGGAGAAGTAGCTTCAAAGAGGAAATCAGTGTTGAACAAATGATATTGGAGAGTCCCTCAGGTCAGGACATGGTTTAGCCATAAAGAATATCCAAAGTAAAGTACACTATCCATAGACAGTGTTCAGAGTCAAGGTTCAATATTTATCGATGGCATTTCCAAGGAAGTTAGAATATCCATGGGCAGCATTGCCAGGGAAGTAGAACATCCATAGACAGCATTACCAAGAAAGAAAAACATCTATAGACAGTATTTCCAGGAAAGGTATAACATCCGTGACGGTCTGCCCAAGAAAGATTCAACATCCATGAACAGCATTCCCAGGAAAAGTACAACATCCACAGGTAGCTCTTTGAAAGAAGGTACAACATCCTTATTAATAAGTGTGGCACTCTAGCTATCAGGCATCCGAGTTCATATCTCTTTGTGGAAGTGTCACCCAGCCCAACTGTCTGATGTGAGCAGCATTGGAGAAAGAATTAGAATTATTTTTATTGTGATCTTGTAAGAGGTAAATAAGTCAAAGATAAAGAAGAGTTTTGCAGATGTCTGGTTAGCATTAGCAATGTTTGAAAATCAGAAGTTTTTCCCCATGTCTTTTTTCTTTCTTTTATAACTTACAGGCCTGACAAACTTTTGAGGGTAAAAACTGCATCATGAACCCTGACCTAAGATATGACCCCTACGCGCTTAGTACTAAGAGACACATGGAATGCTAGAGCCAGAGAATCATAAAGATTATATAGGTACATTTTCATGTCTTATTGAGGAAACAGCACAGAAAGCAAAGTTGACCAAAGTCACATAACTCTCTTGATTCCCACTCCAGTGCTGTTTAGATGTTTATGTGATAATATTAACAACTGCAATAACAACAATAGAAGTAATAATACCCAATATTATTTTGTGCTCCTACTATACCAGACACTATCTTAAGAGCTATACATGGATTATCTCATTTATTTATCATAACAATCTGAGATAGTTTAATGATATTGAGTTTAATGATATTGTTCCATAATGCCTTTAAAGATTTCCATATTATTGGAGCTTGGATCATAAGATTGCCAAACTAGATTTTCAGGTTAAAATCAGGTGATTGTTCTGATATAATTCAGGTCTTCAGAATTCAGACTGCTGAATTCTGAAATACACAGACTGCTGTGTATTTCAATGAAGATGTCATTTTCAAGGATGGTCTTTTAAGGTTCTATATTTTATGTGGCATGGTCTGTCCCTTAACTCCTATTCCCATCAGAATGGAGTTTTTCAAACTTCTTGACTTCAGGAAGCTTACTTAAGATACATGCCTGATGAAAGGTTTGCAAGACAGGCATTGAGCACATAGATTTTGTCATCTTCTTCACTAATGGATAACTAAGTTATAGTGTTTGAAAGAAAATCACAGTTGGCCAGGCATGGTAGCTTACAGCTGTAATGCTAGTACTCTAGGAGGCTGAGGAAGGTGGACTGCTTAAGCTCAGGAGTTTGAGACCAGCCTAAGCAAGAGTGAGACCCTGCCTCTAAAAAATAGCCAGGCATTGTGGCTGGCACCTGTAGTCCCAGCTACTTGGGAGGCTGGGGCAAGAGGACCACTTGAGCCTAAGAGTTTGAGAATGCTGTGAGCTATGATGCCATGGCACTCAACCCCAGGGTGAATGAGTAAGACTCTGTCTCAAAAAAAAAATAAAAATGATATCATAGTTAATGTATACCTGTGTTTTAAAAGCAGTGAGTTGACATATTAGATTTATTTCATAAATCAGTATAATTCATGTATTTTGGGTATGCCAAGGACTGTAAATTTATCCTCTGAGATACATGTGTTCAACTGTGACAGGTTGGGTAGAGATTTTACAGTTCATATTTTTTTTGTATAATTTCATATTTCTTCTTTTATTTTTAGTTGCAATATAATGTACCTATTTATGGAATAGATATTGATATTTCAATACATGTATATAGTGTGTAATGATCAAGTCACAGTAAAAAAGCATATCCATCACCTTAAACACTTACCTTTTGTTTGTGTTGAGAACATTCAAAATCCTCTATTTTAGCATTTTGAAACTATTTAATAAATTATTGTTATCATTTACCTTATAGTGCTACAGAACACTAGAGCTCATTTCTCCTATCTAGCTTTAATTTTATGTTCATTAACCAACCTCTCCCTATCCTCCCCTCTCCCCTGCCTTAAGATCCTGCAATCCTACTACTGGGTAATTATTCAAAGGAAAGGAAATCAGTATGTTAAAGGGATATTTGCACCCTATGTTTATTGTAGCACTATTCACTATAGCTAAGATATGGAATAAACTAAGCGTGTACCAACAGATGTATGGATAAAGAAAATGTGGTATACACTTTGAAATACTATTCATCCATTTAAGAAATGAAATCCTGTGTTTGGCAGCAACATGGGTGTTCCCGGAGGACATTATGTTAAGTTAAATGAGTAAGGCACAGAAAGATAAATACCACATGTTTTCACTCATATGTGGGTACTAAAAAAATGAGCTAATGGAAGCAGAGAGTAAATTGCGGGTATTACAGTTCAGCTTTTATGAAAGATTTGTGCCATTCACATCAATCTCCTTAGTGTTTTCAAAGAGGAAACATAAACTGACAGACTGTCAGAGATAGATAGGCAGGCATAGAGATAGGAATGGACAGAGATGGACAGAGGCAGGGATAGGCAGACAGGGAAGGTTACACCAAGAAAAAGCGACAAAAACATGGACAGGTAAAGGGATAGAAATCAACAGACAAATATAGAGAAGTAGAAGCATATCAGGAAAGATGGACAGACCGAAGCAAACAGGCGGAAAGGCAGACAGACAGACATAAAAAAAGAGGGAAAAGGAGGGACAGAGACAGCAGTGAGGAACAGGGAGAGAGAGTTGGAGGTAGACGGAAATAAACAGAAAAGGTAGACTGGGGAGGTTAGAAAGAAAGGAAAAGAAAGACCCCAAGACAGAAAAACCTAAAAAAACTAGAGGAAGACAGAAGAGGCAGAAACTGAAGAAGGAAGAAAATGAAGAAGAAAAGAGAAAGAATGAAACTGACACAGAGTAAAGGAGAGAATCATGCTACTATAGACAGAACCTGAGAGGAGGGTGATCAGCGAAGTGTGGGTAGGGTTTTGCAGAGAGAGAGGGAGTCAGAGTGGGAAATAGGAAGAGAGAGAGAGAAACAGAGAGAATATGCAGACTGAGTGAGCAAGAAAGAGAAAAGGACAAAGAGAAGAAAGAGATATGTAGAACCAGAGCCAGAGCAATATATGGAGAAACAGATACTGCAAGAGATAGAAGAGAGAGAGTGAGATCATGAAAGTCATGAAACACACAGAGATGGTTGGCCAGACAGAGCAGAAAGGGAGAGAGAGAGAGACAGAAATGGAGAGAAAGACTGAGAGGCAACAAGATTAATAGGTAAAGAAATAGAGACAGTAAAGGTGAGAGAGAAACAGAAAGAGACAAAATAAACTTTTGCAGAAAAACAGGTAGACACAGAAAAAATATTAGGATGGTCACATAAGACATGACAGAGAGATTGTGATTGAGCCATACACTGAGACAGACGCTTGGAGAGACAGAGGGAAGGAGGCTAGACAGAGGAGAAAAGGCACACACAGAGAGGGATGCAGATGGAGCGGGACAAACCAGCAGAGAGGGGGAGAGAGTGATTAGCAAACTACCTGATAGACAAGCTAACAGAGAGAATCGGAAAGACGCAGAGAGCTAGAGAGAAAACCAACTAAATGAGTAGACGAGAGATGGACTGAGAGATGAATGAGAGGGGAAATAGTGAAAAAACGGGAGTCAGAGGAAGGGAAATAAGGGGAAATGGAAAGGGAGAAGGAAAGGGAGACAGGGAGAGAGAATAGAAAAAATTAAAAAGAGGAGAGGGAAGGAGAAGAAGAAAGAAAAAAAACCCCAGAGCCTTACAGAGACATAACAGAGACAGACGGGTTGGTATAAAGACACAGAGAAGTAGTCAGAAAAAGACAATCCAACAGAAAGATTCAATTTGTCAGAAAAAGACAGAGAGAACAAGGAAAAAGAAATAAAATGACAGAAAATAGATTGGGAGAAAATATTTGCAAACCATATACCTGTTAAGGGTCTAATATCTAGAACATATAAAGGACTCTTATAACTCAACCACAGAAAGACAAACAACTCTATCGAAACATGAGCCAAGGATTCATAGAGACATCTTCCAAAGAAGATATCTGCAAATGGCCAATAAGCACACAAAAGATGTTCAACATTACTAGTCATTAGGGAAATGCAAATCAAAACCACAATTAGATACCACTTTGCATCCACTAGGATGTCTACAATCTAAAAAGCAGAAAATATCAACTGTTTTTGAGGACATGGAGAAGTTGGCACCCTCCTAAATGTCTGGTGGGAGCATAAAATGGTTCAGCCACTTGGAAAACAGTGTGGTGCTTCCTCAAAAAGTTAAACATAGAACTACTGTATGACACAGCAATTCTACTACTGGGCATATACCCAAAATAATTTAAAACAAGTACTCAGACAAGTACATGTTCATAGCAGCTTCATTTATGGCAGCCAAAAGGTTAAAACAGCCCAGATTTCCATCAGTGAACGATGGATAAATAAAATGTAGTGTATGCATACGGTAGAATATTATGTAGCCATAAAAAGAAATAACGATACATGCTACAACATGGATGCACCTTGAAAACAGTATACTAAGTGAAAGAAGTCAGACACGCAGTATCACGTGTTTTATGACTCCATTCATACGAAACACCCATAATAGGTAAATCCAAAGAGACGGAAAGCAGAGAGATGGTTGCCAAGGGCTGGGGGTAGCCTTTTCAAGTGATTGAAATGTTTAGGGACTAGATAAAGATGGTGGTTGCACAAGCAACTTTGTAAACTTTTATGGGTGGCACCTGTGGCTCAAAGGAGTAGGGTGCCAGCCCCATATGCTGGAGGTGGCGGGTTCAAACCCAGCCCCAGAAAAAGAGAGAGACAGAGAAGGCAAAGTGAGACTAGAGAGTGAAGGAGACACAGAAAAAGAAAGAAAGAAAGGGAAGGAAAGGAAAGGAAAACAAGAAACAATGTGTCAGAGAAATAGGAAAACAGCCTGAGAGACAGTGATCCAACCAAATAAACTAGGAAAGGGAAGGATAAACCCATGCAGATACATATACCAAGACAGACAGAGAGTGGGAGACCAGAAGATGAAGTGAGATACTGATGGAATCTGAGAGGAACAAAGAGCCAAAAGCAGAGATAGAGAGACAGAACAGATAGACACAGAGAGAGAGAGAGAGAGAGATATTAATGTGGTGAAATGAACAGAGTGGGGGACAAGCAGAGAGAGACCAATACAGAAAGAGGGAAGAAATGAAAAACCATCAGAGAGAACCAGGAAGACATACTGATAGAGAAAAGTAAATAGACCAGGGCAGCCCCTGTGGCTCAAAGGAGCAGAGCTCCAGGCCCATATGCTGGAGGTGGTGGGTTCAAACCCAGCCCCGGCCAAAAACTGCAAAAAAAAGAAAAGAAAAGTTAATAGACCAAGAGGCAGACTATGAGACAGAGAGATGGACTGTTAGAAAGAGAGGCCAATGGACAAACCAAAACAGAAAAGAGACTGACAGAGACAGACAGATGGGAGAAACTGACAGAGTCAGACAGACACAATCTGTGATAGACCAAAAGACAAGAAACAGGAAGTGAAAGAATCACAGTCAGACGGAGAGACCTGCAGAGAGAAACAGAACAGCAAACATAGAGGCCAAAGGAGAAAGAAAACTACAGAATGAGCCAGAGAAACAATCAGATAGACAGAGGAGGAAGAAAGTGAGAAAAAAAAAATTATAGAAAAAGATAGCTGGGGAAGGAGAGACACAGGTAAAGACCAAGATGCAGACATCCTGAAAAACAAGAAGATTAACGTAGGCTGATGGAGGGATAAGCAGACAGATTGGACAGATACCCAGAGCACAGACAGGTGACACAGAGACAGAGAAACAAAATGAGACACATACAAGAAAGCCTGATGGAAAGACAGAAGAGGCAAAGTCTTGACAGAAAAACAGAAACAGGTAAAGTAACAAACAAGCACAGAGAGGCGGAGAGACTGACTGACAAAGAGACAGGAAGACACAGAGTGACAGGCTGAGAGCCAGAGAGGAGCAGTGAAAACAGAGACAGATATTCAAACAAAGAGAGAGAGAGAGAAACAAATAGAAATGATCAGAGACCACTGGTGAGAGACAGACCAGAAAGAGATACAGACATAGATTGACAAAGTCAGATGTAGACAGGCAGAGAGAAGGAGAGAGAGAGAGAAAAAAAAGAATGCACAAGGGAGACAGACAGAGTGACAAACACAGATCAACAGAGAGACAGAACCTGAGAGAGGGAAACAGAGACAGGAAGCACAAAGGTAAGCAAACACAGGGAAAGTCAAAACAGACAAGGACAGACAGATAGAGGGAAATTGATGGACAGCCTGGACACTAACCAAGAAATGGGAAGAAAAATTCGAAAACCAGGTATGCTGACATAGAGACAGACAAAAATGCAAGCAGAGAACAAATTGCAAAATAAATGGAGAGTGCTCTCTCCACCTTTATCGCCACTCTCCCCATCATCACCCCTACAGATGCCCTTTGTGTGGTGCCTTTTAGATGAGTGCAAACAGGGAGAGTTTTAGCACTGTACCTGGATGGTGGTAGAGATTTGGGGGAAGGTGGTGTCTAGTAAAAATCCTTCAAATCATGCTGGAAAGGGGACCAAGTCTGAATGTCTTTGCCTTTTGGACATATCTCACGGCCCATGTGCAACTAGGTAGAAGAAAAACTTGTCCCTTGTCAATATTCTGAGCATTTGTCCTTTGTCAATACTATGGGATTTGGGTTATTGTTATTTTAGTTTTTAAGCAAACACATGAAGTCTTTCAGAAGTCTGTTGTTTGTAGATTGTCCATCATGCTTCCTTTCTCCCTAGAAAAAAATGCTTTGTTTCTTTGATAAAGTAAACTTATCACTTTTCTCTTTTACAGTTTTCTACGTTTTCATAGTTTAGAATTCATATAGCTGTCAGGCAAGTTTCTCTAAAATGTTTCTATTTAATATTCAGCTGTAGCACCAAGAAGTTTAACATTATTTTTATCTTTTAAATAAAAATATCTTGGGAAAACTTGTCTTCTTCCTATAGGCCAGTGGTTCTCAACCTTCCTAATGTGGCACGATGTATTTTCATTGTTACAAAAGGGTTGCGACCCACAGGTTGAGAACCTGCTAGGCATTTTACCTTAAATGTCTTTAAGGGACTTCCAGCTTTTTATGAAAGTATGACTGGTATCTGATATTTGCTGTAGCTAACTACATGAAAATGTGCAAATAAATAAGAAGGTAGGCTCCACAGGTGGTGGCCTTTTTGATGTGCCAGACTCGCAGGTGATCTTTGTCAGCTCAGCCATTTCATTACCCAGAAGTAGAATGCAAAAAATGAAAAAAAAAGGAGCTAAATGCTGAGACCAGGCTCAGCTACCCTTCTAGACCCATAGGCACATTTGTCATTTGTCCAGAGGGAACCAGAAAATGAGTGTGAGTCTGCATTATTTGTGCTTTGATAAAGTTGGCACAGGAAACAGCAGTGGCCTGTTTTCCTGGAAAGTTCCCTAGCCTGCTTTGTGGAGGTGGCTCCACCCTATAGAGAAATGATTAAGAAAGGCACATTTGTCATTTGTCCAGAGGGAACCAGAAAATGAGTGTGAGTCTGCACTATCTGTGCTTTGATAAGGTTGGCACAGGAAACAGCAGTGGCCTGTTTTCCTGGAAAGTTCCCTAGCCTGCTTTGTGGAGGTGGCTCCACCCTATAGAGAAATGATTAAGAAGTACAATACTACAGGGCATAAGCACCTAACATTCATAAGAGAAAAAGTCACACGCATAGGATTTTAAGATCCAAGTTGGGATACTGTCTACCAGAACTACATCCACACTTGCCTGGGAAAAAGATAGCTTTTTTCCTCACTTTTTATGAAATTACTGGATTTTTAGAATTACAAGGATTCTAGGATCATAGGATCATCTAATTCAAATATCCCACCAGTAAGTGAAAAAACTAAGGGATAGCCCTCTATTTACTAATATAGTTTAGTAAATAGAGTTGACTACTAAATAAGGAGCTTAGTGTAGAAGGTTAACAGTAATACAAAGAGATTAAGAATACAGGCATAGGCATCAGACTAACTTGGACCCCGAGTAACCTGTATCACATCAGGAAATGTTTGACCTCTCTATGCAATAGAGAAGATAATAGGATTCCTAGGATGGTTGTGAAGAAATAACTGAGACAATGTAATTAAGGAGTAATCTGCTTCCCACAGTATCTGACACATAATAGGTGCTTATATGTTAGTTCGTATTTGCTCAGAAAGAGATGACTTGATAGTTATGGCCTCCTGATTCCTGGTCCAGTTCTCTTTGAAAGCTTGGGTGTACCAAATGTGTAGCAATATACTCAATATGTACTCTTGTTTTTGCAGTACCAGCCTTTTGTGTTCTTTGTTGTTACTGTTGTGAATTTTCACAACTTTGTGGAAAACAAGCGTCTAATGAGCATTTTCTTCTAACTACATCACTCCACATTTGCTTCAAATCTTTGTTATTGTATTCAGGCCTTCTTAAATGGTGGCTACAGCCTCAGCTAAAATCCAAATTACCCACAGGCCTCCACATGTTGAATAAATACATCTGTCTGAAGACACTGAAGACTTCAAAGTCTATCAGAGTCACTTCCCCAAACTGGGGAGTTGGGAGACGGGAGTAATGCTCCAAGTCTGGTGCACATTGCTGCAAATATTTGTTATTAGAAGATACATAGGGTGGAGAACTGTTTGTCTTCTGGATGAGCCTAATTGCAGTGTGCAAAGAACTTGCTCAGCAGAGAAGCTCTTTGAAAAACTGCTTCAGGGCCACAAGGCCCATAGCTTAGAGATGCTTTGTATCTTAAAACAGGTCATTTGTACACATTACTGGGAGTCATTCGAGGGGTGAAACTCTAAAGTAAATTCTGGGAGACAATAATCAATATTTTGCTGGAACCCAGAGGTACTTGAACTTATTTTATCTGCATGGACCCTTACAATGTTGAACAGAGAAATTAAATTCTGAAAATAAGTTGAGACTCTTGGTATTGAAAGGGTCTTAAACCAAATAATTAATTCCAATTTCTTTTACAGTTCAGCCTCTTTCATTTGAAAGGCCATTGCCTGTATAAATAGATTAGAAGAAATTCAAACTTTCACCTAAGTACTAAATTGCTAACTTAAGTATATTGGAAAAAAAAAAAAAAACACAGAAATTTGGTAGGCTTGTCTCCTGTCTTCTAGGAAAATACAATCTAGGACTTCTGTAACTTACACAGGCTTCTTTAATGGTACTTCTTTAAGCTGTGATTCACAAATATTCTTCATAACTTGACTCCTCCAACTTTCTGGCCAAGGAAAATGTCTCAAATCACCCTTCTATTCAAACTTTAAAACTTAGATTTGAAGGTGCAAGTTACTATTATCAAAAAAAATTGGATTAACTCCATGGCACCAGCCTCCTTTTTTTTTTTATTGTTGGGGATTCATTGAGGGTACAATCAGCCTCCTTCTTTATATTCTAGTTAGTATTTAAGAGTAAGAGATGAACGTGTATAATTGTCCCGTTATATTTTCACTGTCACCAGCCCATGTCATACTCTTCAGATGTTTACTCATCTCTGGCTTACACACAACTATCATATTGTGATGGAGAGAGAAGATACTCACTGGAGCCCTGGTTCTGACTGTGCCACTGCCTGCCCCACAGTACAGACATAACTACCCAGCTTAGTTGGGGTTGGAGATGATGGACCAAAATGTAATCATCTTCCCATCCTCCCTTGAATAAACTTCTGTCTCATTTTTACATTCCTCCTTGGCTAGTCGGAAATGGGATTATTTTGTGCTTGGGACTAGCTTGATCATTTGTTCAGCTTTCCCATGTGGTAGGCAGTTTGGGCAATGGGAAATTCTTGGAGGGAATTGGGGATCCCGGATCCATATCAAATTGGAGATGATGGCAATGATACATAAAAGCATTGCTAGTTAAGGCAGGAAGAAAACTGACTTCTGATAGACACCAGGAACTGGTTTATAACTGTTACATTACTGTCCTCCATATCTAAAAGAAGGAGGGAATCTTAACTAAAGCATAAGAGAAGGCAAAAAGCAAGGTCCCAATATGAGGAAAAATGAGGTTGTAAGTTATGTGTTGGCAGTGAAGCAATTACACATTAGTCCACCAGGGAAATGAAACTATGTCAGGCATTGGATGTTCAAGTTCATGACTCTGTAATTGTTCCTGGAGTGTCCTGTCTGGATGGTAAAAGTGGTGAGTACAGTGTTTTCTGGCAGTCCACTGATGCTCATTAATGGGGAGCTTAAGAGGAACATGTAAGCTGGGAAATGACTAGTCTTTTACCATTCGCTTGAATCATTAGATTAGCAATTTTTCTTTGCATGATGGATGGCTTCTCAGAAGTGAAACCTTGTTCTCTGATTCAGAGGTTATAGTTCATCACAGGCTTTAGAGAATAAATAACAGGTTCTGACCAAGAGCTTAAAATTGGAACTAGCCAACCAAATCTTTCTTGGCAGTATTTAGTACTTTCCTGCCATCTTCTCTCTCTCCTTCTTTAAGTTCTTGATTAAGAACAAGTTGAACTCAAGACTTTCTCTATACATTAATCATTTATACTAATGAGGGAGGGATGGTGAACATAAAGCTCCATCAAAATGGTAACTATCTTTAGAGCAGTAGTTCTTAGTCTGTTCAGGAAATTCATTCCTTTGCTTTACAACCTGCATTGAGGACAACCTTCCACTGGGAGCTCCACTGTAGAGAGAATTTGGACTTCTTTCTCTGGGTTTTCATAGCCATTGCAGGGTTCTACACATAGGGAGCAAACAATAAGTGATATCACATAAACTGTTTGATATACTATCTTTCTCATCTCTCAGCAATTTAGAATGTAGGTTATGGGAAGTAGAGGAGCATTTTTTTTTTTTTGAGACAGAGTCTCATGTTGTTGCCCTCAGTAGAGTGCTGTAACATCACAGCTCACAGCAACCTCAAACTCTTGGGCTTAAGCAATTCTCTTGCCTCAGCCTCCCAAGTAGCTGGGACTACAGGTACCCAACACAACACCTGGCTAATTTTTTTGTTGTTGCAGTTGTCATTGTTGTTTATCTGGCTCGGGCCAGGGTCAAACCCGCCAGCCCTGGGTGTATGTGGCCAGTGCCCTACCCACTGAGCTACAGGGCCACCCTAGAGGAGCATTTTTTACTATGCCTTCTTCCTCCAATAGTTCTTCAAAAACATTCTTCTGATCCCAAAGTCAAACCTATAGAACAGGCTAGGAGCTTCCAAATGGTGTCCCCATCTGTGCTAAAGAGACCAAGCTTTCTGCTAGAGTATAATTTTTTCAAGACAGGGATCATAGTTGTGTATTAACAATAGCTATTTCCATTTGTACTATACTTGACATTTTCAAAACACTTTGTATTGAAAGAGGACAGAAAAGAGAAAGTCTACTGATTTAGCACAGTAGACATTATGAAGCAGAAATACCTGTGTCTAATCCAGATACTGTTATGTCTTAATAGTGTCATTTCAGATAAGTTGCTTCTCTTTAAGATACTTTTTTTCACCTGTGAAATGCATATTCTAAGTCAGCGGTTCTCAACCTGTGAGTCGCGACCCACAGGAACTATATTAAAGGGCCACAGCATTAGGAAGGTTGAGAACCACTGCTCTAAGTTGACCTTTATAAAGTAGAACCTCTGTGAGTTGACCCCCCAAGGGAAGGTAACAAACTGGTCGACATATGGAGGTGGTCAACGTAACAAACTAGGCCTACTGAACTGATACGTACATGTGGTGCATGTCTGGACTATGAAAATTAGGTCAATTTAGGGATGTGGTCAATGTAGGGACATGGCCAACATGGGGGTTTAACTGTAATATTTTCATACCAGCTTCATAAGGTTGTTGCAAGGATTAAATGTGGTAACACAGTTCAGTCTTGTAGCACGGTGATGGACAGAAAACTGAAGTTAGGGATCTATAAATTCATTTTTTTTTTGGTTTTTGGCCGGGGCTAGGTTTGAACCTGCCACCTCCGGCATATGGGACGGGCGCCCTACTCCTTGAGCCACGGGCACCACCCGGGATCTATAAATTCTTATGTCTGTATTTCACAAAGAGCAAGGGAACCATCCTGTAATCCAACCATTCATATGAAATCTTTATGAAATTTACATTTTCAATTTTTTTTATCATTGTCTTATTTTTGACAGCATGATATACATTTCAATTTCTGCCTATCATAAATGCAGCATGTGCTATTTTCTCACTTTGTTGCATAGCTTGATTAATAAATAGAGTATTGTTAGGATTACAAATTCTTCAAAGCTTCTATATATACAGATGGTATCCTTATCGTTCTCCTTAAACTCTGGCATATGATTTTAAAAAATAAATGTGTGCATGTGTATATGTATTATGCATATACACACAGAAAGACACTTAATAGTAATCTTATGAAGAGCTCAAAATGTTGTATTTGGATGTCAGCTTATAATACTTACGGTTATAAAGTTGCAAACAGGTAATGTAGAATATTTACTAAGTCTTATATTAGACGGATTCCCAGAGCCATCTAATTCAACTCCCTCCACCACCACCTCAAGATAGAGTTACATATGACACATTCCTGACAGGTATTTGTCTAGCTTGTGTTTAAATACTCCAAGTGGCATTAAGATCACTGCTTTATGATATAGTTACTCCACTGTCCATGTCTCTCATGCAGTTATTGTGAGGATTCTGTGAGATGGTATGTTGACAGTGAACCATAGTTTCACAGTGAACCACTTAGAAACATAAATTGACTGTAACCTATTTTCCTTATCACTCAGTGGTTGCAACAATCTAACTATTGGGAGTTTTTTTTCTTATTTTAAGCCATAAGCTGTCTCCTGGGTTCTAGCTTTGCAAGATAAAGCACATCAAACCAGGACTAATCTTTTGTCATGTAATAGTCTTTCAAATATTTGAATAAAGCTCCCATGTTCCCAGGTTTTCTCTTCTCTAAGCTAAATATTCTAGTTACTTCAAAATATCCCTCCTAGGAAATGGTTCTCAAGTACTTACCCCCCTCACTTCCCTCTAGTGATGTTAAATGTTGCTCTTATTATCTGCCCATCACAACAGAGCACAGTGACCAGAGCAGAAGACAATGCAGCTATTACTCCTGAGGTTCTGAGTCTGCTTACTGCTTCTAATAATACAGCCTGAGTTGTATCTGCTTTTCTGGATGCCATTTTATGTTGGCTCATATTAAAGTTACAAACTAACCTCCCTAGTCTTTGTAGCATGAGATACATTCTGTTTCTTCCATTCTGTTCTTCTGTAGTCACCCTCCTTTTTTCCCCCTATATTCCTATTTTTGTAGTTTTAGGCCCATGATTCTAGCCACTTTTTCTCATAAAAATGAAGATAAAGATAATAACAAAACCAAGAAATAGTGACATTCACTGTCTTCTAGCTCGTAATATTCCCAGTGGTTTATGAGTCCAGGTGTTGGTTTTCACCATCACCTCAGCACCCCTCTGATCCTTCAAGAAAGCTTACAGTCAGCTCTCTGGAATCCACGTGGTCTAATTCTTCCTTGTTTCTCAGAGCCTCTAACCTCTGATCAGTTCTACTCTATCTGCTAGACAAACCATACTACGTATTGTGGCCTAGTTTGTGATGGCACTGTAGAGTATTGGCTAGCAATGTAGCGTATGAGAAAGAGCACGGGCTTTGAAGCAGACAAACTTGGGTGAAAGTCCTGGCAATGCAACGCCACTCTCTAGCTCTGTAACTCTGGATAAGCTATTTTAAACCTCTCTAAGCCCTAGTTTCCTGTGGCTTTAAGATTTCAATGAGACCATTTATGTACAGTAGTGCCTAGAAGACACTTAATAAATGGTAGTAATAATTATTTTTGAACCTCGATTCTATCAAGTAAATTAAATATACTATTCAGTTTTGTCTTCTCTACAGTTATAACCAGAGAGCTTGTTATACCTTTATGTAAAAATTGTAGATTAAAATATTGAAGAAAACAAGGGCAAGGAGAGCCCTATAGCGATTATTAGAGGCCTCTCTCCAAATTGCTGTCAGCCCATTCATCAGCACTTTTTAAGCATAATTTTTCTCATTCCAGTAGTCCTTTCAAAGAAAAAAAAATAAATTATCTGTACTTAACCAGACATATTCTTACATTGGCTTTACTGGTGAGCACTTACTTTCCTAAGTGCTTGTACATCACCTGTTTAATAAACCATCCTTTAAACAGCAACAGCCAACTAGCTCAGCAGGCTTTCATTTTTAGAATCTGAGTTTCCCCTCCCTTTGAAAAGAAAAGGAAGGGAAATATAAGAATGATGGTGCAGGTGGGCATAGATGGTTGCTTCCCAAGCTTTCTTTACTTCAAAATTAGGATTGCAGTCTACCCTGGGCAAAGAAAAATTACCAGTTTATTTGAAGGCTAGTCAAAAACATTTGATTTAGCATAGGTATCTGGGAGTTACTAGAACTACCCAGAGTTAACAGGATAATTTTATTTACCAGAAACTGATCTAGTTTGACTCTCAAGTTCTTCACATTTAAAGATTGCATTGTTCTCTGCCTTTCCCCCTTTAATTAGTGTATCCATCTGTTTTTCTGGTACTAAGGGAGGCTCAATGGTTGGTAATCACAGCAATGTCCCTGGGCTCCTATTTTGAAAGCGTGCTCCACATTCATGACCTTCCAGGCTCAGGTAACAGTTGCTCTTTCCTGGGAGTCTGTTGCTTATTGTTGTTGGCACCTGTTATTTTTTCCTACTTCACACAAGCCAGGGATTTACTTTGGAGTTTCTCAGCCTACTCTTCAGTGTATCTGAGCCTTTGCTTAGATGTCCCTGGCATCTTATTAGAAAGTGATTATACTGAGGGCCTCTAGGGCAAAATGCTAGTCCAAAGTTCCCATCATCAAAAGTAAATAAGGGAAGGCAAATATGTTCAGTGTACCATACCTTTAGGAAATGCTCCTTAAAGGAAGACAATGAAAAGCACTCAGAGTGTCAAGTGAATGGAAATAAAGAAAAGCAGTGGGCATGGACCAATTTTGCCAACAGTTTGCTAACTATCCTTGAGCCGATTCCTGTGGTTCTTTCTCCTTCCTCAAAAGGCATATGTATTCCCCACAGGCCAATCTCCTCCGACCAACCATGAAGGTCCTACAGGATCTGACCATAAGTTTCCTATATAATACTATCTCCCACTCTATCTCCACAATAATGGTCATTATGGTTTTCTGAATCAAAATTTGAATAAAAGATTGAAGCAAGTGATTGGACCACTTTTTTTTTTTTTTTTTTTTTTTGTGTATGGTTTTTGGCCGGGGTTGGGTTTGAACCTGCCACCTCTGGCATATGGGACCTGCGCCCTACTCCTTGAGCCACAGACGCCACCCTGGACCACTTTTTTATTTTTTTTATTTTATCCATATGAAAAGAGTTAACAAAAGTATAAAAATGACATCTTGTTCATTGGATCATCTTTATTATACTTCCCATTTAATGAGTGCTTACCATGTGCCAATACTTTGCTCAATACTTGAGGGGATTATATCATAGGCTCTTCATTGCACCCCCATTATTTACAGAAGAGGAAACTAAGCCCCAAGAGGTTAATTAAATTAACCCAAGTAACCAGTGATTGATAATCCTGGAACTCAAATCCAGGATTTGACTCTGACTCTAGAGCCCAGGCTGTTAACCATTATTATGTCTAACTTCAATGCCATTTTATTCATGAATGAATAGAACGGAATGCTATGAATTGCAGACATCCCTCTGCCCGAGCACTTAGGGTGAATGAATCATGGCTCTACCAGATACTATTGTGATCGCATGTGTGCCTGCTCCTTTGGTTTAGTTCAGCTGTTCTCTTCCCACACCCTTTATTCATCCTGTAATCTGCAATCACCCTCTTCCTCCTCTCTGCCAATTAAATTCTACCCATTCCCTAAATGCTTAATTCGATTCCATTTCTTCCATGAATACTTTTCTCACTGGCTTCCCTTTGTCCCATGCTACAATAGCACTTACTGTTGCAACTGCAGTATTTAGCACTTCATTATATACAATTTATTGCTTGTGAATCTCTGTGAAGTCAGGAACCATGTTTTATATTTTTGTATATCCCCATAAAACTCACCCAGGGTCAGTTATATAGATGTTAAATAAATATTTCCCTTGACTCTAATAGATATATAATGATGAATCAAATTTATTGTCTAATATGTATTTTGTCAGAGCCCTCCTAACCACTGATCTGATATGAGAAATTAAAGTCAGAAGTCTTCAAATGAGTGTAAAATTATTTTGCAATATCTAGACCCAGTACTAAAATCTCTGATATTTAACTTGCACTCCAACAAAACCTAACAAGTATGACAGGACTAGACACCTGGAAAAGTTTATTGATGAAGTAGCTGAACCGGTCAAGATGTGTATTCTACTATCAGCTCTGTCGCTTACATGAGACCTGGGACAAGTCATTAACTATGCTGAGCCCTAGTTTTCTTATTTGGTAAATGGGATTTCAATACCCCTTCTCCTCACCTCAGTGTGTTGTTAAGAAAATGTAAATGAAAAAATACACTTACTGGCATAGGTTGTAAAATGTAAAACACTATGCAAAAACGGTCTGTTATGATATTTTCCAAGCATTTATAAATGTCTAGAAAAGAGAACCACTGGTGTCAATTACAGGTGCTTCATGACTTAAGGTAAGGGTACATCTCAGAAAACCCATTGTAAATTGAAAATATCTGAAGTCAAAGGTGCATTTAATACACCTCATAGACCAAACATTATAGCTTAGCCTACCCGACCTTAAACGTGCTCAGAACACTGATATTAGCCCACAGTTGGGCAAAATCATCTGGTAACACAGTATGCTATAGAGTACCGGTTCTTTACCCTCATGATGGCATGGCTTACTGGGAGTTGTAGCTTGATGCCGCCACCAGGCATAGTGAAAGACTGTCCTACCAAGTATCACTAGCCCAGAAAAAGATTGAAATTCAAAGTCCGAAGTGCAATTTCTACTAAATTCATATCACTTTTCACACCATCCTAAAGTTGAAACACTGTAAATCAAATGATCATAAGTTGAGGACCTCTGTATTTAGAAGTCATTCCATCACTTCCCTGTGCACGGGACTCCATCCAGCTTAGTCCTCGGAGCAAGTGTTAGACTCAACACAAGGTTTCTGTGAGTTGGCTGGGATTCCTTCAGTGATAGAATCATATGTTCCTGATCTAAAAATTGACCAGTGTGGGCAAAAAGAGGAAACCACTTTGTTTTCACTAGGTAATAGGGCAGCTCTCTCTAGCTGCATAGTTGGGGCCTTTTGTAATAGTACATGCTTGCTGTGCTGCCCATGGGTGAGTTAATGAACCACTAGAGAGCTGCTCTGAATTCAAAAGGTCATACCTGACATGAGCCATTTCAGCACAAACATCCTGTTCTTTTCCCCCTCTTGCAGGGGAAGATTTTATTTTAGACCATCTGTGATTTGCCAAAAATTTAAATTGTTCAGATGGCAGAATGGCCCTTGCAAGTAAAATGTCAGGAGAGAAAACATACCAGGAATTACAGAATCATAAAATGTTAGAGGTAAAGGATTCTAGAGATTATCAATCCCACCCTCTCATCTCACACGTGAGGATACTAACACTCAGAGAAAGAAAGTAACTTAGTCAAGATCATACAGTAAATTTAGTGACAGAGGTGATACTAGAAGCCAATTTTCCCCATGTTTCTGTAGTTCTTGATCACTTTGCTTTCTTTTACATCAGTTCATTTAAGTTACACATTTGAAACATTTTAAGTAGATACAGATGTTTTAGTGTCATTCTCTAAAATGGAAATGCTGTCTCTAATCCACCAGCTAAGAAAAGCTGGATGTCACAGCCCCATTAATTCAGAATCTAGCACTTAACAGGTTTTAGACCAATCAGTTTGCACACCTTAAAATTTCTCCCATCTCCACAGAGGAGTTAAGCAACCATTTCACACCTATATACTATACAATATTTTTAGGTCATTTAAATCTTCAGGAGAATGAAAAGGCACCAACTTCATGAGCAGCTTCAGGATATGGTAGGATATAACATAGAGTAGAAACTGAAAGAGTGAATTTGCATTTCAAGATAATAGATGGTGACCTTGAACAAGTCACTTAACCGGTCTCTATCAAATAGAAACCTCACTACTAGCAGCACATTTGTGCTCCTCTGGTCATCTCTTTTTCCCTTAGATCACACTTATATCATCCATCACCTTGACTTTATCCCTTCTGCCTTTTTGAACCTTTGAAACATTGTCCTTTGAACTTTCTTGGTTCCCTTGAAGACTATCCTGCTTCCCTTTCTTTTACCCACCATTTACTCACTCCCCACTCTTCTGAATGGACTGTGGTAGGCTATTCCACAAGTGCTCTAGGCTGCCTACAAATCCTGAGATTCAATAAATATTTGGTGCTATATGTCAGAAGTTCCCAGATTAAGAATTCAGGATGTCTATCTCTACAGTAGCCTAGAATCCTGAGTGGTTGACTCTGATTCCCTGAATCCCAGATGACCTTTCAGTAGCCAGAATGCTAAAGGTGATTTAATAATATTTTTGATGGCAGGATTGGGGTGATCTGGAAGCTATGTAATTTGGAAACATTTTAGGGGTGTGTGTGTGTTCATGCATGGGCAATAGTTTAATCCTGACTTTGAAGAGAAAAAAAAACAGTGGAAAATACTCTTTATAAATTGAACATTTCAAGTAAACTACTTTAAGAAATTGTACTGATGATTGTAACTTAAGGTAAAAATGAAAGAGTGCAATAAATTCACACAGTTAACCTTGTTCCATTACCTGTTCTGAGAATCGGGGGTGCTGCTGTGAGTAGGAGTGCCCAATCATGTTTAGCTAAGATGTCCTTATTTTTCACCATGTAAATTTTGCCTGAGCTATATATTAAAAAAAAAACTTCTAAATTAGGCTGTTGTTGAACTTTTTCAAACTCTGTAAAAGCTTCTGCAGCAGATAGACTATAATAATCCATCTTTTCAGAAAAAAATTGGTTTATGGAGTATGTTAATACTGATTGACTATAGGAAGGACTCTTTTTTTTTTGGATGTTTTGGTTCTGGCTAAAATCACTCAGTGATTGATTGTGAATTCTCCAACCCTTTTGAATATCTTAGGGGTTTTTCTTACCAAAGCTTTATGTGTGGTGGGCAAAGTGGCCCTAAAGAAAGCCTGGCCCCCAGATAAGGAAAATTCTTATCCCAGGTAACAAAACTGAAAAGCTCCAGTGATGTTCCATTTGGGTCTCAACTCTAGAGAGAGGCAACTAGTTATATTACCTGCATCGACCCAGGAGAGCCAAGGAAACCAGCTTAATTTTCAAGGCACCTGCGACTTCAGCCTCCTCTATTAAGCACTCAAAGAGAAGGGATCAGTAAACTATAATATGGGGGCAAAATTTGCCCCACTGCCTGTTTTTGTAAATAAAATTTTATTAGAACACAGCTACACCAATTGTTTTCATATTGTCTATGCCTGCTTTAGCACTGCAAGGGCATAGTAGAATAGTTATAACAGAGACCACATGGACCACAAAGCCTAAAATACTTACTATCTGGCCCTATATAAAAATTCTGCCAACCTCTGCTTCTAGATTTAAAAACAGAATTTGAATGGAAAGATGGAGGTCATTAAAGTTGTAAGTTGTATGTCTACAATCTCATAGTGTTTTTTAAACAAAATAATTTTGCTGTGCATGCTTTTTTAAAAAAAATTATATAGTGAAGAAATATATGAAGAAAGATGTGAAAAATCATTCATAATCACAATACTCAGAGAGAACCTCAACTAGCATTTTTGTTGTACACATTTTCTGGCTTTTTTGCCAGTATATTTTTCTTTTACTTAAAAAACTGAGTCATATTGTGCACACTATTATTTAGCCTGTTTTTTTTGTTTTGTTTTGTTTTTTTCATTTATCAATGTACCTTAGCATCTACATCATCATTCCTTCTGGCAACAAAGTATTCTGTTATATAAATATATCATCTAGTTTATTTAACCAATCCTCTATTATTGGACAGTTGGATTGTTTATAATTTATTTTCTTCTTATAACAATTCCATAACAGATATTCATCACATATACAACTTTTCACACTTGTATTTTTTACATTCTTTTTCAATGTTTTAGAAATCATCACTTTTATGATGTCAGGAAAAAATCCTATAGTCTTCTATGGTGAATGGATGTTTTCATAAATGGCAAGAGGTTTCTGTTATATTAATATAGACACAAAGCCAGAGAGACCAGGAGGTCACCTTCCCTCACAGATAGGTTGAATTAGTGTACCCGCCCAAGATCATTAAGTAACAACTTTGCCACCTAAAGCATGTGAATCTCAATAGGTTTTTGTGAATGCTTCTAGTCACATTAAATATTAATGACTGAAGGCAAAGCACTGCTTCTGGAGAACATAATGGCCCAAAGGAAACTGGAAGGCTCTATTTAAAAAAATAGACAAAAAAAAAAAAAAAAACAGCACTTCTAACAGGATCAAATTTCTGTTGATAATATAGCTGGCAGCCAGAAGAGAAGGTGGGAACAGCAATAAGGTGGAAATAGCTGAACACAAAATGTACTTAGAAGCCTAAGATTCTCCTCTCTGCCTTGGGAACATTAGAGAAGATGGGAAATGGGAGCAGAGGTGGAGATATCACCACACTGCTCCTATGAGAACAGCCAGACCCTGAGTGCTGCAGCAGGCATTCACATGAGGGATTGTCAGTTCACCTTAAAACATCTGAATTCAGACACATCAGTGTTCACCTGACCCCACGGAACTCTGTTGATTGTAGGTAGACAGCTTGGGCATTTTTCCGTGGATTTGATAAACAGGGAGCTAGTGTATGAGAAGATCTGAAAGTCAGTGTTAGTCAAATGTTTAATGACATCACAAAAGAGAAGAGAGCAGCAAGAAAGATTATTGTGTCTGTCTAAAAATATTCTGCCAGTGGTAGGAATGCATCCTCCTTGCAGATCCATCATCTAGATGGAAAAAGAGGCCAGTCTTTAATATTTTGTGTAATCATTCATGTGTGAACAGTTAGCCTTTTAAAATGAGATGTCAATACTCAGTTGGTCTTTACCCAACACGTCCAAGTTGCTTGAAGTACTGCATGGCATCCATGATAAGTAAATTGATAACCAATTACCAAGACACATGGAGGCAGAGAAATTTCTCCTTTCTTCCTTGTCAGTTTATGATTCTCAGTCTTTTCATGCCTGCCACTCTCAGGCCTCTCTTTTCCTTCACCCTGCTATCTTCAGAGAGAGAGCTGTCATATGGCCTGCTCTCTCTTGTCTCTGTTCTTCACAGGCAAAGCAAAATAATGTCCCTATTTCCCCTGAGGTCAATTCTGTTTCAATTATCTCTAAGGAGGCTTCTGCAGCAGCAGCCTAGATCCCAGCAACAGAGCTATTTGGAGGACTTACACAAACTTTAGTAGTTCTGACTAACCCAGAACTTCCTAACCTTCATTAATTTTGATATACCTCTTGGTTTCCAAATTTGAAAGAGAAAGAACTAATATCCAAAGTGAGAGGAGCAAATTCTTTCTCTGCAGGAAAACTCTACCTTCCTTTCCTATACCAGGGGCATCTCTGCAGTACATTGGACTAGACTGCCAAGCCTGGAAACCCTGGTATAATCTGGGACACATATCTGAACTGTATTGCAAACAGCAGGGACAATTTCTACTTTGCTCCTTCTGTCTATGCCTTTTACCCTTTCCTTTTGTTAAAATTAAACTTTGTTATTTTGAGATAATTGAATATTAATATGTATTTATAAGAAAAAATACAGAGATCCCATACAGTCCTTTCCTGGTAACATCTTGCAAAACTGCAATACAGTATCACATCCAGGATTTTCACATTGGTAGAGTCAAGATGCAGAACAATTCCATCACCACGAGACTCCCATATGTTGCCTATCTCCTTTCTGCCTTCCACCACTAATATGTACTCCATTTCCAGAATTCTAGCATTTCAATAATGTTACATAGGTGGAATCATATAGCATATAACCATTCTGAATTGGCTTTTTCTACTCATCATAATTCCCTTAACATTCCTCCAGGCAGGGTGGTGCCTGTGGTTCAGTAGGTAGGGCACCGGCCCCATATACCAAGGGTGGCAGGTTCAAACCCAGCCCTGGCCAAACAGCATAAAAAAAAAAAATAGCTGGGCGCTGTGATGGGTGCCTGTAGTCTGAGTTACTCGGGAGGCTGAGGCAAGAGAATTGCTTAGGCCCAGGAGTTGGAGGTTGCTGTGAGCTGTGACACCATGACACTCTACTGAGGGTGACAAAGTGAGACTTTGTCTCTAAAAAAAAAAAAAAAAAGAAAGAAAAGAAAAAGATAATTGTGTGCATTATTAGTTGATTGTATAGCATTTGTTGAATGGATTTGCTATAGTTTAACCATCTGCCTGCTGTGATTTTACTTGTATTAGCAAAATACTGTTTTGATTACTTTAGGTTTGTAATATATTTTACGATCAGAAAGTGTGATGCCTCCAGCTTTGTTCTTCTTTTTCAAAATGATTTAGCTATTTGTGATCTTCTATGGTTCTATGTGAATAGTAGGATTGTTTTTTCTATTTCTTTAAAAGAAAAATCATCAAGATTTTGATAAGGATTGCCTTGAATGTATACATCACTTTGAGTAGTGTGAACATTTTAACAGTATTAAGTCTTCCCGTCTGTAAACATGATGTCTTTCCATGTGTCTGTGTCTTTAATCACTTTCTTCAGTGTTTTTGTAGTTTTCATTAAACATGTAGATATTTTTACCTCCTAAGTTAGGTTCATTCTTAAGTATTTTATTCTTTTTGGTGCTATGCTAATGGAATTATTTTCATAATTTTCCTTTCTGATAGTTTATTGTTAGTGTTTAAAAATGCAACTGATTTTTTTATGTTGATTTTGTATCTTGTAATTTTGCTAAATTTGTTTATTAGCTCTAATAGTTTTTTTAATGGATTCTTTAGAATTTTCTATAAATACAGTCATCTCCTTAACAAGAATAGTTCTACTTTTTCCTTTCCTATACGGATGCTTTTTATTTCTTTTTCTTGTCTAACTGCTATGTCTAGAGTTTCCAATACTATGTTGAATAAAAGTGGTAAGAGTGGGCCTGTTTGCCTTGTTCCTGATCTTAGAGGAAAAGCTTTCAGTTTTTCACTATTGAATATGATATTAGCTGTGGGCTTGTCACATATGACCCACACATGGCTAGAGCCAAAATTGAAAAGAACAAACACAAGAAGGGAAGCAGAGTCACACTGATCTTCTAAAACTCTAGTTTGAATCAATTGAGTAGTTTTTTAGCAAGATAATCATATTTATGTAGCTCAACCCTCCCTTTCATTAATGTTAATAGGGAACTTTACCCACACATGAATACACAGTGCCTTGGATTATCTAGAGGACCATCTGAAAGCCTCTCAAAGACCATAGTGTTCCAGGCTACGCTGGCTAAACACCCTTTATTGAAAGCGTCTATGGCTCCAAATGTAGTTGTTACTGCTATGAAGACTCTAACACATGGGAGTTATATATCAGAAACTTCCTAGTGATTGAGCAGGCTATCTGACTAGCTATGATGCCTTTGGTGTCTCTGAATGTGTGCTGGGCCAATGCTTCCTAAATACTCCAAAGGTTGAACTTGTATCATGTACAAGAAACCTTTTAGTTGATTATCAGATTTTGAAATTTACATTTTTTTATTCTTTCCTGATTAACTATTTGTCTTCCATTTGCAAAGTGAGCGTTGGGGAGGCAGTATTATAGTTTGAGATGGTAGTAGTGGGGGGGGAGCATTAAGAACAACAGTAGAAAGGTTGTGGTTAGTTAGCAACAAATGTTTTGGAAAATATTTTACTCAAATTCAAAAGTCACTCAAATTGCACAAATCTATGAGCAATATAAACATTATGGCTGCACGAGGAGGCGGAGCAAGATGGCAGCCGAGTAACAGCTTCCTTGCATCTGGGCACCGTGAGTCTGGGGATATAGGATTCCAGGCATCTCTGGCTGGTGGGATCTGCCTATCATCACACCTGAGAGGATACAGGGAGTCAGTGAGAGACTTCTGGACCCCAAGAGGAGGACTAAAACAGTGGAAAACCGGCAAGTGGTCGCGTGTGTTCAATCCGTCTTAACACGCCTGAAACTTCCACAGGCACGAGAACTTAAAGAGCAAGAGGAAGTGAAAGGAAAATTAGGGCAAGG
The DNA here is from genome assembly GCF_027406575.1 of Nycticebus coucang. Lineage (NCBI taxonomy): Eukaryota > Metazoa > Chordata > Mammalia > Primates > Lorisidae > Nycticebus > Nycticebus coucang. The sequence continues at coordinate 158,031,208 of NC_069804.1, read as the reverse complement.
AAACAGATAAAAGAAATCACCCATGAGGAAGAATCAGCAGAAAACTCCAGGCAACATGAAGAACCACTCCAGAACAACCCCGCCAAGGAACCATGAGGTAGCTACTGCAGAGGATTCCACCTATACAGAAATGTTAGGAATGACAGAAAGGGAATTTAGAATACACATGTTGAAAACAATGAAAGAAATGATGGAAACAATGAAGGAAACTGCTAATAAAGTGGAAAATAACCAAAAGGAAATCCAAAAACAGAATCAAATCAGAGATAAACGATATGAAGAATATAAAAAGGATATAGCAGAGCTGAAGGAAATGAAACAGTCAATCAGGGAACTTAAAGATGCAATGCAAAGTATCAGCAACAGGTTAGACCATGCAGAAGAAAGAATTTCAGAGGTAGAAGACAAAGTTCTTGAGATAACTCAGATAGTAAAAGAGGCAGAAAAGAAGAGAGAGAAAGCAGAACGTTCACTGTCAGAATTATGGGACTTTATGAAGCATTCCAACATACGAGTTATAGGAATTCCAGAAGGGGAAGAAGAATGCCCCAGAGGAATGGAAGCCATACTAGAGAATATTATAACACAAAATTTCCCAAATATCACCAAAGATTCTGACGCACTGCTTTCAGAGGGCTATCGGACCCCAGGTCGCCTCAACTCTAACCGAGCTTCTCCAAGACACATTGTGATGAACCTGTCCAAAGTCAAGACAAAAGAAAAGATTCTGCAAGCAGCCAGGAGTAAGTGCCAGTTGACCTACAGGGGCAAATCCATCAGATTGACTGCAGACTTCTCTAATGAAACTTTTCAAGCAAGCAGACAATGGTCATCTACCTTTAATCTACTTAAACAGAACAATTTCCAGCCCAGAATTCTGTACCCTGCTAAGCTAAGCTTCAAAATTGATGGAGAAATCAAATCATTTACGGATATACAAACATTCAGGAAATTCGCCATAACAAGACCAGCTCTACAGGAAATACTTCAACCTGTTCTGCACACTGACCACCACAATGGATCAGCAGCAAAGTAAGAATTCAGAAATTAAAGGACAGAACCAAACCTCCACACTGACGCAAAAGATAAAACTAAGCAATGGACTCTCACAAAATAAGACGAATAGAATACTACCACACTTATCAATTATATCAATAAATGTTAATGGCTTGAATTCCCCACTGAAGAGACATAGATTGGTTGACTGGATTAAAAAACACAAGCCATCCATTTGCTGTCTGCAAGAAACGCACCTGGCTTCAAAAGACAAATTAAAGCTCCGAGTCAAGGGTTGGAAGACAATTTTTCAGGCAAATGGAATTCAGAAGAAAAGAGGAGTTGCAATCTTATTTTCAGTTACATGTGGATTTAAAGCAACTAAAGTCAAAAAAGACAAAGATGGTCACTTTATATTGGTCAAGGGAAAACTACAACGAGAAGACATTTCAATTCTAAATATCTATGCACCCAATTTAAATGCTCCCAGATTCTTGAAACAGACCTTACTCAGTCTGAGCAATATGATATCCGATAATACCATATAATAACAGGGGACCTTAACACTCCTCTTACAGAGCTGGACAGATCCTCTAAACAGAAATTAAACAAGGATATAAGAGACTTAAATGAGACCCTAGAACAACTGTGCTTGATAGACGCATATAGAACACTCCATCCCAAAGATAAAGAATATACATTCTTCTCATCACCCCATGGAACATTCTCCAAAATTGATCATATCCTGGGACACAAAACAAATATCAACAGAATCAAAAGAATTGAAATTTTACCTTGTATCTTTTCAGACCATAAGGCACTAAAGGTGGAACTCAACTCTAACAAAAATGCTCGACCCCACCCAAAGGCATGGAAACTAAACAATCTTCTGCTGAATAACAGATGGGTGAAGGAAGAAATACAACAGGAAATCATTAACTTCCTTCAGCATAACAACAATGAAGACACAAGCTACCAAAACCTGTGGGATACTGCAAAAGCTGTTTTGAGAGGAAAATTCATCGCTTTAGATGCCTACATTCGAAAAACAGAAAGAGAGCACATCAACAATCTCACAAGACATCTTATGGAATTGGAAAAAGAAGAACAATCTAAGCCTAAACTCAATAGAAGAAAAGAAATATCCAAAATCAAATCAGAGATCAATGAAATTGAAAACAAAAGAATCATTCAGAAAATTAATGAAACAAGGAGTTGTTTTTTTGAAAAAATAAATAAAATAGATAAACCATTGGCCAGACTAACGAGGAATAGAAAAGTAAAATCTCTAGTAACCTCAATCAGAAACGATAAAGGGGAAATAACAACTGATCCCACAGAGATACAAGAGATCATCTCTGAATACTACCAGAAACTCTATGCCCAGAAATTTGACAATGTGAAAGAAATGGATCAATATTTGGAATCACACCCTCTCCCTAGACTCAGCCAGGAAGAAATAGAGCTCCTGAACAGACCAATTTCAAGCACTGAGATCAAAGAAACAATGAAAAATCTTCCAACCAAAAAATGCCCTGGTCCAGATGGCTTCACTCCAGAATTCTATCAAACCTTCAAGGAAGAGCTTATTCCTGTACTGCAGAAATTATTCCAAAAAATTGAGGAAGAAGGAATCTTCCCCAACACATTCTATGAAGCAAACATCACCCTGATACCAAAACCAGGAAACGACCCAAACAAAAAGGAGAATTTCAGACCAAGCTCACTCATGAACATAGATGCAAAAATTCTCAACAAAATCGTAGCCAATAGATTACAGCTTATCATCAAAAAAGTCATTCATCATGATCAAGTAGGCTTCATCCCAGGGATGTAAGGCTGGTTTAACATACGCAAGTCTATAAACGTTATCCACCATATTAACAGAGGCAAAAATAAAGATCACATGATCCTCTCAATAGATGCAGAAAAAGCATTTGATAAAATCCAGCCTCCTTTTCTAATTAGAACACTGAAGAGTATAGGCATAGGTGGCACATTTCTAAAACTGATTGAAGCTATCTATGACAAACCCACAGCCAATATTTTACTGAATGCAGTAAAACTGAAAGCCTTTCCTCTTAGAACTGGAACCAGACAAGGTTGTCCTCTGTCACCTTTACTATTCAACGTAGTGCTGGAAGTTCTAGCCAATACAATTGGGCAAGACAAGGAAATAAAGGGAATCCAAATGGAAGCAGAGGAGGTCAAACTCTCCCTCTTTGCTGACGACATGATCTTTTACTTAGAGAACCCCAAAGACTCAACCACAAGACTCCTAGAAGTCATCAAAAAATAAAGTAATGTTTCAGGATATAAAATCATTGTCCACAAGTCAGTAGCCTTTGTGTACACCAATAACAGTCAAGATGAGAAGCTAATTAAGGACACAACTCCCTTCACCATAGTCTCAAAGAAAATGAAATACCTAGGAATATACCTAACGAAGGAGGTGAAGGACCTCTATAAAGAAAACTATGAAATCCTCAGAAAGGAAATAGCAGAGGATATTAACAAATGGAAGAACATACCATGCTCATGGATGGGAAGAATCAACATTCTTAAAATGTCTATACTTCCCAAAGCAATCTACATATTCAATGCCATTCCTATCAAAATACCAACATCGTACTTTCAAGATTTGGAAAAAATGATTCTGCGTTTTGTATGGAACCGGAAAAAACCCCGTATAGCTAAGGCAGTTCTCTGTAACAAAAATAAAGCTGGGGGCATCAGCATACCAGATTTTAGTCTGTACTACAAAGCCATAGTGCTCAAGACTACATGGTACTGGCACAAAAACAGAGACATAGACACATGGAATCGAATTGAAAACCAAGAAATGAAACTAACATTTTACAACCACCTAGTCTTTGATAAACCAAACAAGAACATACCTTGGGGGAAAGACTCCCTATTCAATAAATGGTGTTGGGAGAACTGGATGACTACATGTAAAAGACTGAAACTGGACCCACACCTTTCCCCACTCACAAAAATTGATTCAAGATGGATAAAGGACTTAAATTTAAGGCATGAAACAATAAAAATGCTCAAAGAAAGCATAGGAAAAACACTGGAAGATATTGGCCTGAGGAAAGACTTCATGAAGAAGACTGCCATGGCAATTGCAACAACAACAAAAATAAACAAATGGGACTTCATTAAACTGAAAAGCTTCTGTACAGCTAAGGAGACAATAACAAAAGCAAAGAGACAACCTACACAATGGGAAAGGATATTTGCATATTTTCAATCAGACAAAAGCTTGATAACTAGGATCTATAGAGAACTCAAATGAATCCACATGAAAAAAGCCAACAATCCCTTATATCAATGGGCAAGAGACATGAATAGAACTTTCTCTAAAGACGACAGACGAATGGCTAACAAACACATGAAAAAATGTTCATCATCTCTATATATTAGAGAAATGCAAATCAAAACAACCCTGTGATATCATCTAACCCCAGTGATAATGGCCCACATCACAAAATCTCCAAACTGCAGATGCTGGCGTGGATGTGGAGAGAACGGAACACTTTTACACTGCTGGTGGGACTGCAAACTAGTACAACCTTTCTGGAAGGAAGTATGGAGAAACCTCAAAGCACGCAAGCTAGACCTCCCATTTGATCCTGCAATCCCATTACTGGGCATCTACCCAGAAGGAAGGAAATCCTTTTATCATAAGGACACTTGTACTAGACTGTTTATTGCAGCTCAATTTACAATCGCTAAAATGTGGAAACAGCCTAAATGCCCACCAACCCAGGAATGGATTAACAAGCTGTGGTATATGTATACCATGGAATACTATTCAGCCATTAAAAAAAATGGAGACTTTCCATCCTTCGTATTAACCTGGATGGACGTAGAAGACATTATTCTTAGTAAAGCATCACAAGAATGGAGAAGCATGAATCCTATGTACTCAATTTTGATATGAGGACAATGAATGACAAGTATGGTTATGGGGGGGGGAACAGAAGGAGGGAAGGACGGAGGTGGGTGGGGCCCTGGTGTGTGTCACACTTTATGGGGGCAAGACATGATTGCAAGAGGGACTTTACCTAACAATTGCAATCAGTGTAACCTGGCTTATTGTACCCTCAATGAATCCCCAACAATAAAAAAAAAAAAAAAAAAATTATGGCTGCACAAAACTATGAGCAATATAAAAATTATGGTGGTATTCTGTCACTGGTGAAAACCATGTCTCCCTATGGTACCTGGAAAACATCCTGACACACAAACCCCTAACTTCTTTTTTTTTTTTATTTTTTTTTTTTATTATTTTTATTTATTTATTTATTTATTTATTTTTTATTGTTAGGGATTCATTGAGGGTACAATAAGCCAGGTTACACTGATTGCAATTGTTAGGTAAAGTCCCTCTTGCAATCATGTCTTGCCCCCATAAAGTGTGACACACACTAAGGCCCCACCCTCCTCCCTCCATCCCTCTTTCTGCTTCCCCCCCCATAACCTTAATTGTCATTAATTGTCCTCATATCAAGATTGAGTACATAGGATTCATGCTTCTCCATTTTTGTGATGCTTTACTAAGAATAATGTCTTCCACGTCCATCCAGGTTAATACGAAGGATGTAAAGTCTCCATTTTTTTTAATGACTGAATAGTATTCCATGGTATACATGTACCACAGCTTGTTAATCCATTCCTGGGTTGGTGGGCATTTAGGCTGTTTCCACATTTTGGCGATTGTAAATTGAGCTGCAATAAACAGTCTAGTACAAGTGTCCTTATGATAAAAGGATTTTTTTACTTCTGGGTAGATCCCCAGTAATGGGATTGCAGGATCGAATGGGAGGTCTAGGTTGAGTGCTTTGAGGTTTCTCCATACTTCCTTCTAGAAAGGTTGTACTAGTTTGCAGTCCCACCAGCAGTGTAAAAGTGTTCCCTTCTCTCCACATCCACGCCAGCATCTGCAGTTTGGAGATTTTGTGATGTGGGCCATTCTCACTGGGGTTAGATGATATCTCAGGGTTGTTTTGATTTGCATTTCTCTAATATATAGAGATGATGAACATTTTTTCATGTGTTTGTTAGCCATTCGTCTGTCGTCTTTAGAGAAAGTTCTATTCATGTCTCTTGCCCATTGATATAAGGGATTGTTGGCTTTCTTCATGTGGATTCATTTGAGTTCTCTATAGATCCTAGTTATCAAGCTTTTGTCTGATTGAAAATATGCAAATATCCTTTCCCATTGTGTAGGTTGTCTCTTTGCTTTGGTTATTGTCTCCTTAGCTGTACAGAAGCTTTTCAGTTTAATGAAGTCCCATTTGTTTATTTTTGTTGTTGTTGCAATTGCCATGGCAGTCTTCTTCATGAAGTCTTTCCCCAGGCCAATATCTTCCAGTGTTTTTCCTATGCTTTCTTTGAGCATTTTTATTGTTTCATGCCTTAAATTTAAGTCCTTTATCCATCTTGAATCAATTTTTGTGAGTGGGGAAAGGTGTGGGTCCAGTTTCAGTCTTTTACATGTAGTCATCCAGTTCTCCCAACACCATTTATTGAATAGGGAGTCTTTCCCCCAAGGTAAGTTCTTGTTTGGTTTATCAAAGATTAGGTGGTTGTAAGATGTTAGTTTCATTTCTTGGTGTTCGATTCGATTCCAAGTGTCTATGCCTCTGTTTTTGTGCCAGTACCATGCTGTCTTGACCACTATGGCTTTGTAGTACAGACTAAAATCTGGTATGCTGATGCCCCCAGCTTTATTTTTGTTACTAAGAACTGCCTTAGCTATACGGGTTTTTTTCCGGTTCCATACAAAACGCAGAATCATTTTTTCCAAATCTCGAAAGTACGATGTAGGTACTTTGATAGGAATCGCATTGAATAGGTAGATTGCTTTGGGAAGTATAGACATTTTAAGAATGTTGATTCTTCCCATCCATGAGCATGGTATGTTCTTCCATTTGTTAATATCCTCTGCTATTTCCTTTCTGAGGATTTCATAGTTTTCTTTATAGAGGTCCTTCACCTCCTTCGTTAGGTATATTCCTAGGTATTTCATTTTCTTTGAGACTATGGTGAAGGGAGTTGTGTCCTTAATTAGCTTCTCATCTTGACTGTTATTGGTGTACACAAAGGCTACTGACTGTGGACATTGATTTTATATCCTGAAACATTATTGTATTTTTTGATGACTTCTAGGAGTCTTGTGGTTGAGTCTTTGGGGTTCTCTAAGTATAAGATCATGTCATCAGCAAAGAGGGAGAGTTTGACCTCCTCTGCTCCCATTTGGATTCCCTTTATTTCCTTGTCTTGCCTAATTGTATTGGCTAGAACTTCCAGCACTATGTTGAATAGTAAAGGTAACAGAGGACAACCTTGTCTGGTTCCAGTTCTAAGAGGAAAAGCTTTCAGTTTTACTGCATTCAGTAAAATATTGGCTGTGGGTTTGTCATAGATAGCTTCAATCAGTTTTAGAAATGTGCCACCTATGCCTATACTCTTCTGTGTTCTAATTAGAAAAGGATGCTGGATTTTATCAAATGCTTTTTCTGCATCTATTGAGAGGATCATATGATCTTTATTTTTGCCTCTGTTAATATAGTGGATAACGTTTATGGACTTGCGTATGTTAAACCAGCCTTGCATCCCTGGGATGAAGCCTACTTGATGATGATGAATGACTTTTTTGATGATAAGCTGTAATCTATTGGCTAGGATTTTGTTGAGAATTTTTCCATCTATATTCATGAGTGAGATTGGTCTGAAATTCTCCTTTTTGTTTGGGTCTTTTCCTGGTTTTGGTATCAGGGTGATGTTTGCTTCATAGAATGTGTTGGGGAAGATTCCTTCTTCCTCAGTTTTTTGGAATAATTTCTGCAGTACAGGAATAAGCTCTTCCTTGAAGGTTTGATAGAATTATGGAGTGAAGCCATTTGGACCAGGGCATTTTTTAGTTGGAAGCTTTTTTATTGTTTCTATGATCTCAGTGCTTGAAATTGGTCTGCTCAGGAGGTCTATTTCTTCCTGGCTAAGTCTAGGGAGAGGGTGTGATTCCAAATATTGATCCATTTCCTCACATTGTCAAATTTCTGGGCATAGAGTTTCTGGTAGTATTCAGAGATGATCTCTTGTATCTCTGTGGGATCAGTTGTTATTTCCCCTTTATTGTTTCTGATTGAGGTTATTAGAGATTTTACTTTTCTATTTCTAGTTAGTCTGGCCAATGGTTTATCTATTTTATTTATTTTTTCAAAAAAACAACTCCTTGTTTCATTAATTTTCTGAATGATTCTTTTGTTTTCAATTTCATTGATCTCTGATTTGATTTTGGATATTTCTTTTCTTCTACTGAGTTTAGGCTTAGATTGTTCTTCTTTTTCCAATTCCATAAGATCGCTTGTGAGATTGTTGATGCGCTCTCTTTCTGTTTTTCGAATGTAGGCATCTAAAGCGATGAATTTTCCTCTCAAAACTGCTTTTGCAGTATCCCACAGGTTTTGGTAGCTTGTGTCTTCATTGTTGTTATGCTGAAGGAAGTTAATGATTTCCTGTTGTATTTCTTCCTTCACCCATCTGTTATTCAACAGAAGATTGTTTAGTTTCCATGCCTTTGGGTGGGGTCGAGCATTTTTGTTAGAGTTGAGTTCCACCTTTACTGCCTTATGGTCTGAAAAGATACAAGGTAAAATTTCAATTCTTTTGATTCTGTTGATATTTGTTTTGTGTCCCAGGATATGATCAATTTTGGAGAATGTTCCATGGGGTAATGAGAAGAATGTATATTCTTTATCTTTGGGGTGGAGTGTTCTATATGCATCTATCAAGCATAGTTGTTCTAGGGTCTCATTTAAATCTCTTACATCTTTGTTTAATTTCTGTTTAGCGGATCTGTCCAGCTCTGTAAGAGGTGTGTTAAAGTCCCCTGTTATGATAGTATTATCAGATATCATATTGCTCAGACTGAGTAAGGTCTGCTTCAAGAATCTGGGAGCATTTAAATTGGGTGCATAAATAATTAGAACTGAAATATCTTCTTGTTGTAGTTTTCCCTTGACCAATATAAAGTGACCATCTTTGTCTTTTTTGACTTTAGTTGCTTTAAATCCACATGTATCTGAAAATGAGACTGCAACTCCTCTTTTCTTCTGATTTCCATTTGCCTGAAAAATTGTCTTCCAACCCTTGACTCGGAGCTTTAATTTGTCTTTTGAAGCCAGGTGTGTTTCTTGCAGACAGCAAATGGATGGCTTGTGTTTTTTAATCCAGTCAGCCAATCTATGTCTCTTCAGTGGGGAATTCAAGCCATTAACATTTATGGAGATAATTGATAAGTATGGTAGTATTCTATTCGTCTTATTTGGTGAGAGTCCATTGCTTAGTTTTATCTTTTGCATCAGTGTGGAGGTTAGGTTCTGTCCTTTGATTTCTGAGTTCTTACTTTGCTGCTGATACATTGTGGTGGTCAGTGTGCAGAACAGGTTGAAGTATTTCCTGTAGAGCTGGTCTTGTTGTGGTGAATTTCCTCAATGTTTGTATATCCGTAAATGATTTGATTTCTCCTTCAATTTTGAAGCTTAGCTTAGCAGGGTACAGAATTCTGGGCTGAAAATTGTTCTGTTTAAGTAGATTAAAGGTAGATGACCATTGTCTTCTTGCTTGAAAAGTTTCATTAGAGAAGTCTGCAGTCACTCTGATGGATTTGCCCCTGTAGGTCAACTGGCGCTTACTCCTGGCAGCTTGCAGAATCTTTTCTTTTGTCTTGACTTTGGACAGGTTCATCACAATGTGTCTTCGAGAAGCTCGGTTAGAGTTGAGGCGACCCGGGGTCCGATATCCCTCTGAAAGCAGTGTGTCAGAATCTTTGGTGATGTTTGGGAAATTTTCTTTTATAATATTCTCTAGTATGGCTTCCATTCCTCTGGGGCATTCTTCTTCCCCTTCTGGAATTCCTATAACTCGTATGTTGGAACGCTTCCTAAAGTCCCATAATTCTGACAGTGAACGTTCTACTTTCTCTCTCTTCTTTTCTGCCTCTTTTACTGTCTGAGTTATCTCAAGAACTTTGTCTTCTACCTCTGAAATTCTTTCTTCTGCATGGTCTAACCTGTTGCTAATACTTTCCATTGCATCTTTAAGTTCCCTGATTGACTGTTTCAGTTCCTTCAGGTCTGCTATATCCTTTTTATATTCTTCATATCGTTCATCTCTTATTTGATTCTGTTTTTGGATTTCCTTTTGGTTATTTTCCACTTTATTAGCAGTTTCCTTCATTGTTTCCATCATTTCTTTCATTGTTTTCAACATGTGTATTCTAAATTCCCTTTCTGTCATTCCTAACATTTCTATACTGGTGGAATCATCTGCAGTAGCTACTTCATGGTCCCTTGGTGGTGTTGTTCTAGACTGGTTCTTCATGATGCCTGGAGTTTTCTGCTGATTCTTCCTCATGAGTTATTTCTTTTATCTGTTTCCTTGCCCTAATTTTCCTTTCACTTCTTCTTGCTCTTTAAGTTCTTGTGCCTGTGGACTAAGGGTTACAGGACCAGAAGGGTGAGAAGGTTGAAGAGCAAAAAAAGGGGGTGAAAGAAAGGAGGACCGAGTGATAAGAAAAAAAAGAAAGAGAAAGGAGAGGGGGTGGGTATAAGGAATATTGACAAAAAGAAGAGAGGCACAGATAGAGGGAGACAGGGCAATATAGGTGTACAGTAGGGTACTTTGACACAACCTTAAAAAACCCCACCTTCTGGGGGTGCCCAGTTGCATGGTTCCCTTGAGGTCAGCAGCTCTTTGCTAACCTGATCAGACACAGTACCCCACCTCCACCAAGTAGAGAGGAAAGACAAAAATGCTATAAATCAAACCAAAAGAAGCAAACAGAAAACTTTACGGGGATAAATTTGGGTGAAAAACCAAATTATATCGGTAGAAACACTGGCAAAAATGAAGTTGAAGTTATTAAAAAAGGCAGCAATGGGAAATTATAATTAAACTAGGAAAATTGAGAAAGAAAAAGGGATCTGTGTGGGAAAGATTGAAATTAAAAAAACAAAAGAACATCAGCAACGTCAAAATAAACAAACAAAAAAAAAGAAAAAAATACACAACCAAAAACAAAGCAGTTTGTATATGTTATTGAATATTGTCTGGGCAACACGTGGTCTTCTGGGGTATGAGATGTTAGTCACAGTTCTGATACGACTAGAGGCTGCTGATTTCTCAAACCCCAGCAGGTAGACTCTCTAAATCTCTCTTCAGCCTACTTAAAAGGCACTTTGAACTTGTAAACTTGCTGAGCAGAAGCTTTCCCAGCTTTCTCGCTGGAATCGCTGCTGAAGTGGCTATCCACTTACCCAGTGTGCCAAAACCGGTCTCACTCTGCCCCTGAGGGTTAGGGCTGCAAGGCGGCTCAGACCCCACCCTTAGGCTACTTGGTTGCTGGGTTACCAACTCCCACCCGTTTCTAGCTCTGCGACCCTGAGGGCGGAGCTTGCCGGGGCAGATCACTGACAAGGGATCCGTGTGACCCACCGCCAAACACTATTAGCTCCGTCTGGCTCAGCGGCTCTGACTGGGGCCCTAGACAATGGCCAAAGTTCTCCGCACTCCCGCTCAGGCCTTCCCCAAGGCAGTTCAACTCAGTGCCAAGTCCAAGGACATCAAAACAGTTCACAGGTAAGGCCTTTCTGGTTTGCGGTCTCGCTGCTACTGAACTTACAGTTGTGGGCGGGTTTAGACGGATTGAACACACGCGACCACTTGCCGGTTTTCCACGGTTTTAGTCCTCCTCTTGAGGTCCAGAAGTCTCTCGCTGACTCCCTGTATCTTCATAGGAGTGATGATAGGCAGTTCCCACCAGCCAGAGATGCGTGGAGTCCTATCTCCCCAGACTCACGGTGCCCAGATGCAAGGAAGCTGTTACTCGGCTGCCATCTTGCTCCACCTCCCATCCAAACCCCTAACTTCTATTCTGAGTTTTAAGAATTTTTTCCAGAATTCATGACACTTCAAGCTGTCTGAAAAAATATATAAATGTGTCCATGGGAAAACAAAGTGGAAAAAATAAAAGGAAAATGTTTAATCTCTTGCAGTGGATGGAACACAATTTGAGCTTTGAAGAAGAGTTGTGTGAGCAATCATAGAGATTTGAAGTGCAATATTAGTCATTTAATTAAAGATGGTTGCCAAGTGCAATGGCTCATACCGTAATCCCAGTGATTTGTGAGGCTGAGATGGGAGAATCACTTGAAGCCAGGAGTTTGAGACAACCCTGGCCAACACAGCAAGACTCTATCTCTACAAAAAATGCAAAAAAAAATTAACTGGGCTTGGTGGTGCACACCTGTAGTCCTAGATACTTGGGAGGCTGAGACAGGAAGATCACTTGAACCCAGGAATTCACACCATTACACTCCAGCCTGGGAAACAGAGCAAGATCTATTTCTAAAAATACGTGGAAGACATTATTCTTAGTAAAGCATCACAAGAATGGAGAAGCATGAATCCTATGTACTCAGTTTTGATATGAGGACAATTAATGACAATTATGGTTATGGGGGGAAACAGAAAGAGGGAAAGAGGGAGGTGGGTGCGGCCTTGGTGTGTGTCACACCTTCTGGGGGCAAGACATGATTGCAAGAGGGACTTTACCTAACAATTGCAATCAGTGTAACCTGGCTTATTGTACCCTCAATGAATCCCCAACAATAAAAAAAAAAAAAGTTTAATAAAAAAAAAGAAAGATGGACGTCATTCTTAGGGTACCATCACAAATACTTACTTCTCCCTTAGAGGACCTAATCTATGGAAGTACAAGTACCGTTTGGACTGGGAATGATCATGACTCTTTTGAGTCTCAGGGCTTAGGCAGTCCACAGACTTCAGTTGCCTTTCCTGTGTAGCTGGTTCTCTCCCCCTCATTGAAATAATTCTAACAGCTAAGAGGGCACACATATTCTAACCCATTTTCTTATATTAGGAAGCAATACATAAAAGTTATCTCTTGCCTCCTGAAAAATAAAATGCTGTTTTCTCTTTGGGCCATGTCTCTAGGAAAAGTCCATCCTCCATACCTGCACTCCCCTCCTAGAAGCATCCCTTTCCCCTAGGAATTGCCTTACATAACTTTGAGATATGAGAAGAGGAATTAACTCTGTCATTCTGAAAAAATTCAGGAGAGAGAAAACACACAGTGATTTGAACAGAGGAAGTTTCATATAAATAAATATTAACCATAACAGAGGATTGGCTAGTAAGAAATAAATACAACTACTGGCTCGGCACTGGTAGCACAGTGGTTATGGCATCAGCCACATACACTGAGGGTGGCGAGTTTGAACCTGGCCCAGGCCTGCTAAACAACAATGACAACTGCAACAAAAAATAGCTGGGCATTGTGGTGGGCGCCTGTAGTCCCAGCTACTTGGGAGGCTGAGGCAAGAGAATCACTTAAGCCCAAGCGTTTGAGGTTGCTGTGAGCTGTGATGCCACAGCACTCTACCGAGGGCAACATAATGAGACTCTGTCTCAAAAAGAAAAAAAATAAGAAAAGAAATAAATACAACTACAAAGAATGTAGGATAGCAGATGTAAGGATCAGCCACTATACCTAGATCTGAGCTAAAGAGAACCCTTCCAAGAGAGAACCCTTGCCCTAGGCCTGAAATCTAGATGTTTTAGGAAAGGGCACAATCATGGCTCACTAGATGGCAGAGAGACTGCTATGGTACCAGGCCAGCAGAACTTGTGGGAAATCCATACTCCACAGTGCCAGGGAAAGCTAGTCACAGAGAAGTATCTCCCCATAGGCACTGCAATACAAAAATGCCTGAGAAAGGGGTACTATGAAAAGCTTCTGGAAACAAAAGAAAAGAAAAGCTGCTGGGTGCTGCTGTTCATACTACAGAAGCTGTTTGCTTTTAAAGTTGCACAGGCTGCAGGAACCTGGTGCTGGAGGAGCTCTGTGTGCTGCTGGAACTGGTCAGTGGGACAGTGGGTGCCTGCGCTGCAAGAGCCTGCCAAGTGATTACACCAACACATGTAAACCTGGAAGAAAAGCCCCTTCCTTCTGAAATGTCTCCCTAGTACCCTCTATTGACAAAGCTTAAAGGAAAAATATTTAAAGGCCCAGAACCCTTTTCATACAGCAGGCAAATAGGGTGAATTTGGAGCCAAATGGCAATAAATCAATAATTGGCATACCCCTACAAGTCAGGTAATAGTCCTTAGGTAATAGTAATTCTCTAGCTCATATTCTGAGTGGTATCCTTCTCTTATAATCTGGGGATGAGGGGGTAAAATCAGTTCCCCTTACCCTGTTTAATACTAGCCCTAGGAGAAAACAGAAGATATGATTCTAGTTCCACCATGCAATATCTCCTTCTCTGACTTCCAAATCTATGTTACCTTCAACTCTGTCATCCATATAACTTCATTGTACCAGTCAGGATGGGGACAAACATTTGATGAATGTCCCACATATATCAGATTTCAGTAGAGGTTGCAGAGTTTTGTGGTTGCGGTCAGGCTTAGATTAGAATCATCACTCTGTTCCTTATTGCCTGTGTGATCTCAGGCAAGTTGTTCAACCTCTTTGAACCTTTATCTCCTCAACTAAGTTGTTCAACCTCTTGAACCTTCATCTCTTCAGCTTAAATAGAAAATAATCATACTTGCAATTCAAGAATGTTGTGAGAATTAGGCACAAATTATATACCAAACACAATACCTGACACCTAGGGCCAAAAGAAAGGAATCTGGCTTCAAAGCCTGGCCCCATCTTTTACTAGTTGTGAATCCTTTGAGCAAGTTACTTAAACTTCTGAGATTCAGTTTGCTCTCCCATAAAATGAGAATCATGACAATACTGGCGTCATAAGGTTTTTGTGAAGATAGAATGCACATTAAGTACTTATTGCAATAGTTAACACACAGGAGGTGCTCAAAAAGTGGTAACTATGTATACAGATGTGCTCATCAAGCACTGTGCTATATACTTTATATCTGTTAATTTATTTACTGTTTTATTTCCTTCCCTCACCCACCTTTGCCTCCTTATTCCAGAGCTTCTTCCTATAGAAGGAACACAAACAATGTTCTAGACCAGCTGGCAGCCTGCTGCTCTTGTGAGCAAAGCTACACCACCAGCCAGACACTCCCCTCAGCCCAGAGGCCCTCTTGAAATCAAGTCAGAGGGTGTAGTTATTACTCTGGCTTATGACAAAGGATCTCCATCCCTTGGAAAGAACTAATTTCCTTAGTAGTTATTCAATTGCTTCTTTGAAGTTGGCCATATACCATGGGAAGAAAGCCAACTCAGAGATCTCTAAATCATTGTAAAATCGAATTCTCATTCTCCTTCCAGTCATTAATGAGAGACTGGGAAGCAAAGGGAAATGAGACTAAATCTTGTTGAAAATAGTGTGTTTTTCTAACGTCAGCACAATATGCCCCTGGCAGAGTAAAGACCAAGTAACACATCCAAATTCCTCCGTTATTGGAAAAACTTCAGGTGCTTCAGAGGCAACCATTTGTACTCATCTATAAATGTTTGGTTGGTCTATTGCATAAATGAAATCCCAGGGTAAAACATCTTAACCTTTGTGTTTGAAGTTGATGCAGTGTAGCAGGAGGCAGCAGTAGGCATGAAAATTGAAGAAGCCAGTTATCTGTCCAGTGTCTTCCACTGGGCATGCATGTCAGAGCTCTCCTATGCTGTAAACCCCCAGCCATTATTTTCTGTGTTTATTCCATAGACATCGATCCTACCCAAGGAGCCTCTGCTTTAGAAGGAAATCCCATAAGGGAAAGGGCTTTTCTTTGTTGGTTATCTCTTTATATTGTGGTTAAAGAGAGGCAAAAGGATTATTTTGGGATATTTCCTTGGAACCCACAAATAAAGACCTCTAGTGGATTTTCTGCCTCTATACTACTATGTAGCCTGCCATTGGAAACTTCATTAGTGTGCACTCCAGCTTCTTTTATCTGTCCAGCTTGGCAACCTGAGAAGTGTCCCAGCCAGTAAGGTATAGATGTTGGTGCTCTAAGCTTTTCTTTTCTTTTCTTTTCTTTTCTTTTATTCTTTCTGGTGTTCTTTATTCCTTCCCATCGTGTTTTTATTTTTTAATTAAATCATAAACCCATAGATAATGTATACATTAATGCATTTATGGGGTACAATGTGCTGATTTCATATAGAATTAGGAATACTTACATCACACTGGTTAATATATACCTCATCTCATTTACTTAATTATTGTGTTAAGACATTTATACTCTATACTAATAGATCCAACATGTACTCTTGCATTATGCACCATAGGTGTGATCCCACCATTCACCCTCCCTCAATCTGACCTCCTCCTATCCCATCCCCCCCCCTTCATCTTGGGCCATAGTTGTGATCTATTCTTCATATGAAAGTGTGAGTGATTGTAAATTGGTTTCATAATAGTACTGAGTACACTAGATATTTTTTCTTCCATTCTTAAGATACTTTACTAAGTAAGATATGTTCCAGCTCCATCCATGTAAACATAAAAGAGGTAAAGTCTCCATCTTTTTTAAGGCTGGATAATATTCCATGGAATACATATACCACAATTTCTTAATCCATTCATGGGTCGATGGGCACTTGGGCTTCTTCTATGACTTGGCTATTATGAATTGAGCTGCAATGAACAATCTGGTGCAAATACCTTTGTTATAAAGTGATTTTTGGTCTTTTGTATATACACCTAGTAGAGGAATTGGAGGATCAAACGGCAGGTCTACTTTTAGATCCCTGAGTATTCCCCATACTTCTTTCCAAAAGGGACGTATTAGCTTGCACTCCCAGCAGCAGTGCAGAAGTGTTCCCTTTTCTCCACATCCATGCCAACATCTGTAGTTTTGGGATTTTGTGATGTGAGCCACTCTTAGAGTAGTTAGATGTTATCTCAAAGTGGTTTTGATTTGCATTTCTCTGATGATTACAGATGACGAGCATTTTTTTTTTTTTGCAGTTTTTTTTTTTTTTTTTTGACCAGGGCTGGGTTTGAACCCACCACGTCCAGTATACAGGTCTGGGGCCCTACTCCTTTGAGCCACAGGCACCACCCGATGATGAGCATTTTTTCATGTGTCTGTAGGCCATGTGCCTATTATCTTCAAAGAAGCTTCTGTTCAAGTCCCGTGCGCACAATGAAATGGAATCACTTGTTCTTTTCTTATTAATATGTTTGAGTTCTCTGTGGATTCTGGTTATCAAACCTTTGTAAGAGGCATAACTGCAAATATCTTCTCCCATTCTGAGGGCTGTCTACTTGCTTTACTTACTGTGTTCTTGGCTGTGCAGAAGCTTTTTAGTTTGATCAGATCCCAGTAATATATTTTTGGTGTTGCTTCAATTGCCCAGGATGTCCTCCTCATAAAGTATTCTCCCAGGCCAATTTCTTCAAGTGTTTCTCCTGTACTCTCTCCAAGAATCTTTCTAGTTTCATGTCTTAAGTTTAAATCTTTATCCAGTGAGAGTCAATTTTTGTTAATGGTGAAAGGTGAGGGTCCAGTTTCAGTCTTCTACAGGTTGCCAGCCAATTCTCCCAGCACCATTTATTAAATAGGGAATCTTTCCCCCAATTTATATTTTTGATGGGCTTATCAAAGATCAAATGATGATAAGTGTCTTGGTTCATCTCTTGGTTCTCAATTCTGTTCCATACATGTACCTCACTATTTTTGTGCCAATACCATGTTGTTTTGATCACTATAGATTTATAGTATAGTTTGAAGTCTCATAGCGTGATTCCTCATGATTTATTTCTGAGTAATGTCTTGGCTATTCAAGGTATTTTCTGGTTCCATATAAAATGAAGTACTATTTTTTCCCGATCTTTAAAGTATGACAGTGGTACTTTGATAGGGATTGCATTAAATTTGTAAATTGCTTTTGGGTAACATGGACATTTTAACAATGTTGATTCTTCCTAGCCATGAGCATGGTATGTTTTTCCATTTGTTAACAACTTCAGCTATTTCTTTTCTCAGAGTTTCATAATTCTCTTTATAGAGATCTTTCACATCCTTTGTTAGGTAAATCCCCAAATATTTCATTTTCTTTGGCACAACTGTAAAGGGAATAGAGTCCTTGACTGTTTTTTCAGCTTGACTATTATTGCTATATTGAAAAGCTACTGATTTGTGAGTACTGATTTTGTATCCTGAGATGCTACTGTATTCCTTGATCACTTCTAAGAGTTTTGTGGTTGAGTCCCTGGGGTTTCCAGGTATCATCTGCAAAGAGTAAAAGTTTGATCTCCTCTGACCCTATTTATATACCCTTTATCACCTTCTCTTGCCTGATTGTGATGGCTAAGACTTCCATTACAATGTTAAAAAGCAGTGGAGACAATGGCAACCTTGCCTCGTTCCTGAAATGAGTGGAAATGTTTTCAATATTACTCCATCAATATGATATTGGCTGTAGGTTTGCTGTAGATGGCCTCTATCAGTTTAAGAAAAGTCCCTTCTATACCTATTTATTTACCTATTTTCTTGAGTGTTCTGATCATGAAAGGATGCTGGATATTGTCAAAAGCTTTTTCTGCATCTACTGAAAGAATCTTTGTTTTTTAGTTTGTTTATGTGATGTATTATATTTATAGATTTATGTATATTGAACCATCCTTGGGACCCTGGGATAAAAACCACTTGGTCTTGGTGTATAATTCATTTGATATGTTGTGACTCCCCACCTCTATTAAAGTTACAGTTTCACCGTAACTGTCCCACAGCTCATGAGGTGCCCCGCCCTAGTAAAAATCTGTCAAACGCTCAGGATTTTGCAGGGGGTAGTCTTTCAGACTGCCAGGAGAAGGCGGAGGGGTGGATTGGGAGTTCAGGAAGGTAGGGAGAATATTAGATCAACTTTTGGTCCAGGCAAGAGACTAGCTGGGCTTGCAGCGGTATCTCTCCATGGAGGGAGTCCTGGCCCTCAGTTGTTCTCTCCACTTTGGTGAAACAAAAGGTCTTCTGTTCTTTACTTGCCTCAAGCTGCTCTTTTGTACCTGAAATTTGTTTCCTTGGAGTCCCAGCTTGTCCACAGCAGGGGTGAAGCAAACCTATGGGCACTCTCTCTCGGCTCAACGGCCGATCCTCCACTTTATTGGGTTATTTCTGGCCAGTATTTCTCCCTCTGGACCAGACCCTCTGCCGAAAGCTGGCTTCAGTCGGCCATCTTGCCTCCCTCCTAAGCTTTTCTTTTAAACATGCATTTATAGATGTCTGCTAAATCTAAATGCTGGATGGTTAGATTTAAATCTAGAATTTCTTTACTCAGCTTTTTGTTGGAGGATCGATCCATCACTGCCAAAGGAGTGTTAAAATCTCCGACTATTATGGAGTTGGAGGAAATCAAGTTGCTCATGTCTGTTAGAGTTTCTCTTATAAATTGAGGTGCATTCTGGTTGGGTGCATAGATATTAATAATTGAAATCTCATCATATTGAGTCTTACCCTTAACAAATATGAAGTGACCATTCTTGTCCTTCCTTACTTTTGTTGGTTTAAAGCCTATTGTATCCGCAAATAAAATTACAACACCTGCTTTTTTCTGGTTACCATTTGCCTAAAATATGGATGACCATCCTTTCACCCTGAGTCTGTATTTGTCTTTTAAGTTAAGATGTGACTCTTGTATGCAACAAATATCAGGCCTGAGTTTTTGTATCCAGTCAGCTAACCTATGTCTCTTTAGAGGATAGTTTAAGCCATTCACATTAATGGAGAGTATTGATAAGTTTGGTGAAATTTTGGGTATTGAGTTTTTCAAAAGTCCAGTGGACATTTTTAATCCTTTTGCCATTGTGGAAGTTGGAGTTTGATCAGAAGTTTCTGAGTGAGTTTACTTTTGTAGTAGAGGATTGGGTTGGTAATTATGGAGGATAGGTCTGAGAATATCCTGAAGAGCTGGTTTGGTTATGGCAAATTTCTTCAGCATATGAATGTCATTAAAGTATTTAATTTCTCCATCATAAATGAAACTCAGTTTAGCTGGGTACAAGATCCGGGGTTGAAAGTTATTTTGCTTTAGGAGATTAAAAGTCGGTGACCACCCTCTTCTGGCTTGAAAAGTTTCAGCAGAGAGATCTGCAGTCATTCTAATGTTCTTCCCTTTGAAGGTAATAGTTTTCTTTTGCCTGGCCGCTTTGAGAATTTTCTCCTTCATATTAACTTTAGTGAAGTTAATTATGATATGCCTGGGGGATGTCTTATTGGGGTTGAGTCGTGCTGGGGTTCTGAAGCTATCTGCTATCTGAATTTCAGGTTCTCTAGGCATGTCTGGAAAATTCTCTTTCATAATTTCATGCAGAAGGGCCTCTGTGCCCAGTGAGGCCACTTCATCTGTTTCAGGAATTCCTATGACTCGGATATTTGCCTTCTTCGAGTTATCCCAGAGCTCTCTGAGAGAATGATCCATTTTTGCTCTCCATTTCTCTTCCTCTTTGAGAGTTTGGGAGCATTCAAAGGCTTTATCTTCAATGTCAGAAATCCTTTCTTCTGCTTGATCCAGTCTGTTGCTAAGGGATTCTACTGTATTTTTCATATCTTTGAGGGCTGCAAATTCTTGCTTCAGTGTGTCTAACTCTTTGGTGGTTTTGTCTTTAAATTTGTTAAATTCTTGAGACAGCTTTTGAATTTCTCCATGAATTCCTAGTTCCATTTTGTTAATCTTGTTTGCCATCCAAATTGCACTGCTGGTGGGAATGCAAATTAATACATTCCTTTTGGAAAGAGATATGGAGAACACTTAGAGATCTAAAAATAGATCTGCCATTCAATCCTGTAATCCCTGTACTGGGCATATACCCAGAAGACCAAAAATCACATCATAACAAAGATATTTGTATCAGACTATTTATTGCAGCCCTATTCATAATTGCTAAGTCATGGAAAAAGCCCAAGTGCCCATCGATCTGCGAATGGATTAATAAATTGTGGTATATGTACACCATGGAATATTATGCAGCCTTAAAGAAAGATGGAGACTTTACCGCTTTCATGTTTACATGGATGGAGCTGGAACATATTCTTCTTAGTAAAGTGTCTCAAGAATGGAAGAAAAAGTACCCAATGTACTCAGTCCTACTATGAAACTAATTTAGAGTTTTCACATGAAAGCTATAACCCAGTTACAACCTAAGAATAGGGAGAAGGGGGAAAGGGAGGGGAGGGAGGGGGGAGGTAGGTGGAGGGAGGGGGATTAATGGGATTACACCTGTGGTGCATCTTACAAGGGTATATGTGAATCTTAGTAAATGTGGAATGTAAAGGTCTTAGCAAAATAACTAAGAAAATGCCAGGAAAGCTATGTTAACTAGTGTGATGAAAATGTGTCAAACGGTCTATGAACCAAGTGTATGGTGTCCCATGATCATACTAATGTACACAGCTATGATTTAATAATAATAAAAAAAGCTACTATAGCTACAGTCATCACCTCTAGAGACATAGGAAGTATTCACTTTGCCAGCTACCCATCCTTGACTTGCCTAATGCCTGGGCTGGGAGAGCTGTAGATGTTGGTATTTATTTTTCTTTTTAAGATCAAAAATGACTGGGAGGCAATTTTAAATAATTTCTTTAAAGAGAAAATTTTAACAGATTAAAAAATGATTGGAAGTTCATCCCCTGGAAAGACAAAATAAGAGGGGTATATTATTTAAATAAGAAAGGTTTTTGCACTTGGGTTTAATATAAGGAATAACTTTGGTCACCAAGATTTCCTTGAATGCTAAGGCAAATTTCTTAAGGAGAGTGCACTATTTGCATGTTCAGATGAAAAGCAAGCCCCCTACCTCCAGGCAAATATTCAGCCAGTGTGCAGTAAATGGCCATCAGCTTAAAAATATTTTAAAAACTTCAGTACCAGTTGATAAATAGGCACTGCCAGAAGCCCCTAAATGATCACCTAGGCCACACTGATCCCCCTGGTATCTCCCAGGCTTTCCCATAGTCTAACAATAATGGATTAACCCCAGGAACAGCAAAAGGTCTTCCAGACCATATTCCAGTGCAAAGGTTTGGTGTACAATTCTGTTTAGTGGCTCATGTCATACTGGTGTTTGAATATTTTAAATATCATTCCTGGTTTCCTTGATAGTATCCCCCAACTTGAAGCCATTTTATAGGTAGAATCAGCCAGTTTATCAGAGGACCCCCCCCAATAGACTTTATTGCTTTTATATAAGCTACATTTACTTACAATAAGGAAAAATTAATATGTAAAATATTAGCAAAATTAACTTGAAGAAAATTTTAATAGAAGTTAAGGAAAGAATTTCTATCTTAAGAAATAACCAACAAATTATTATTGTTAGGTATTTTAATACTGTGAGCAGATTGAAGGAGGTATGAATTGATGGAGCTTTGCTGGTTATTTGTTTATTCACTGTGCCATATTCTGGGAGGTAATTCAACAGTAGATTCTGCACCATTCCTGCCCTTAATGTTTCAACCCAGCAGGGGAAATATTGCAGGTGCCCAGTTAACTATTCATACATGGTAAAATGCAAGCAGCCAGTTAAATAATCATATTAGTGCTAAGTATTTCTTAGAGAGGTATAAAGTCAGCATAGTTTTAGTGGTACAAAAGAACCTCCCAACAAGAAAATAATTTGTTCCTGAGAAATAAAATGGGAGGTTCCCTTAGGCAATACCAGATTATCCCTGTGATGTTAAATTAGTACTGACTGCAATGAAGGTTTAATGCTGCACACCCTCACTATTAAAGAAAAACTTAGTGAAATCAGTAGAATGATGCCAAACAAACCACTGTAGGATTTCTTCTGCTCCTATAATGGAAACAAAATTGGGTAATTTTGATTCCTTTAGCATCCTCTATGAATTATATTTGCTAATAGAATGCAAATGTCATTGGTAAAGAAAGAACAGAGATGAATCGTTATAATGAATGTTCAAATAAAGAGCATCAGATTCAGAATGCTACATCATTAAATTGCCTAAATAAAACCAAACAATCTCGCACTGCCAACAGTCTTTGGCCTTTGTGTATAACACATTAAAGTACAATGACTAGAACACTGATTCCTCCTGGGTGGTGCTCTAATTGGTACAACTGTTGCATAGGCTTTCTGGAAATCCAACAGAGTTCTCCTACTGAGGTTCCCTTAGCCACTTTGGGGAAGGTGCATCCATCCCTCCTCAATCTCCTGCCCCAGACTTCCTACCGCCAATTATAATGGGAAGGGTAATGCAGAGGAATGGTGTGTCTTGTACCAGTCCTAACCCACTCACCTGCCATCCTCACCTCAGGACCTCTGGCACTTGCCAAATGGCTTCCCCATTCCAAGATCGTGGGGATTGAAGGTGCATCTGCATGTGGTAGGGAATGGGCTCCCTAGGTACCAGACATCAGATTGTTCTTACTCTTTTGCCTCATTTACCAAATCAGCTCCCACCTACTATGCACCAAGTGTAGCCCCTTACATTTTATTCCTAGAAGCCTATCTACTTTCCTTTCCCCAGTGGCCAATTCACTGGTATCCTAAAATGTATCAACCTCAGTTCTCTCCTCTGATGAGCTTAAGTGGAATTTAATAATCCCTGCTAAATTGTTTTGTGACTCTGTCATATGAATAAAGGCTATGGACTCTAGGTTAGATTATAACCATCAAATTGATTTTACTGCAAAGGTCAGGCTGCTCTCCTGGCGTTCTGTTGTGCTTGAAGGTTAGTCACTGCATGCTTGACCAAAACCTTTCTGCCTAAGCTGTATTCCAGCTGTATTCAAGATATAGCCAGATTGAAAACCAAACATTTGGTGATAAAAGGTTGTACACTCTGGCCCCCTGGAAATAGCAAGCAGCTGCAGTAATTTCCTATGTATATATAATATATCATCATCCCCAGGAGATGATGAGCATTAAGCTCAGCACCTCTTGCTCCCCAAGCAAATGTCTGCTCATCTTTTCCACCTAGCTGTTCGTGTCAGGGTAAAGAAATATTTCTTCCCAAATGACTGCTAAGCTTGCTTGTCTGAAAAGTGCTGCCCCTGAGGAAGCAAGACCTATCAGTGGAGTTTGACTCTAAAAAGACATAATCATATTCAGATAATGGAAGACACCTCCATCCTGGTTCCCTTTAACCATTATCTGTCTTCTTAATTTACCACAGGCTCTCTCTTTCCAGCTCACCTCCTTTGGCCAACCCTGTTGTGAGTTCATGCACTCCTGATGTATGTGTCTAATATACTCATAAGTTCAAGCTCTACAAGTAACATTCATGTAATAACCTGCCATTTATACTCCAGGAAAATCCAAAGATGGATTCTGAGGCTGTAAAGTAGTACCTAGGCTATTGTCAGAGCTACAATACCTTGAAGTTATAGGGGTTAGGGTAACAAATAGAATTCTTACAGCATGACAGTTCCTTTGGGCATAATTATGGTCTTTTTCAAGTGTCCTAAAAAAAAGACAGCAGTGGTCAATTTTCTATTGCAGAGAATGGGACCTATGGAGGGAAATGCAATCAGCTTGCAATTCTAAATTTTATTATTCCTAATGAGCAGTTTACAAGTAGATCTAGAGAAGCTTCATAGTCTGTTCCTTGTTACAAAATTCAGGTTTCTTCTGTGACAATAACACTACTGACTCACTGTGTCAAGGATATTGTGTGCATTCAGTGGTTGAGTTCTCCAGAATAATCCATACCCCATGCCCATGGCTTCTATAGCCAGTAGTATTTGCCAAGACTAGGGCAAGGAGAGGTGTGTAGCCTGTGGTGGTGGAGCAGAGGAGAGTGGAAAGTGAAGTGGTTCAAGAAGCCATCATCCTGAATACCATGAACACTAGCAAAGGTGCTAAAAATGGATCCAAAGTGCCTTTTTGAGGAAAGTTCAAGTCCTTCCTAGAGATGCCCTGTGAGTGGAATGACACTCCATCTGGACAAGCACACAAGTCAAACACCTTCATTTCTAAAACAGGATGACAGCTTGGCCACTTAATATGTCTTAATAGCTAAAACGTGTGGTGCTCTCTCTTCAGCACACAACATAGACTATCTGCCTTCCCTTTGCTCACCAGAGCACTCTGTCTTGAATTAGCAACCATCTAGCTCTAAGACACATATAGGAAATGCCACCCAGGAGCACTTGCCTGAGAAGCACTGTCTGTGGGGAAGCAGGCCCTCAGTGGAGTTTGGTGCAAATATGGCATGCTCATATTCAGATAACAGCAGATACCTCATCCTGGTTCCTTTTAAACACATCTGTCCTAATTTACCCCATTTTCATTTGTTCATCGCCTTTGGCCCTTTTGTGAGTACATTTACTGCTCATAGAAATATCTAATATACTTGACAGTTTAAGTTCTACTGGTAACATTCATGTGGGAATTTGCTAGCATCCCACCTTTCAGTTTTTCTCATTTTTTGCCTCTGACCAGTAGGACAAACTGGTCTTATCACTTTATACTTGGGCTTTACATCAAGACTTTGGGCCTTTATTTTTTGTTGTGTTTTTATTGTTGTTGTTTTTCAGACTAATATGAGGGAACAAATGATTAGGTCACATTGTTTGCATTTGTTAGGTATAGTTCAAGTTGTAATTGAGCCCTTCATCAGGGGTGTGCAGTATACCCTTATATTATGCCCATTAAGTGAGAGCTTACCAGTCCCCCCCTTCCCCATTCTCTCCTCCCCTCCCCCGACTTGAATTTAATTTTTTTCTCAAGTCGAGATGTAGTGTTTATCTATTGTTTCCGTATTAGTATTGCATTACTTTTGATACTTGATTTTCCCTTCTTGTGATGCTTTACTAAGAAGAATATGCTTTGATTTCATCCAAGTAAACACAAAAGATGTAAAGTCTCCATCTTTTTATGGCTGAATAGTATTCCATGGTATACATATATCACAGTTTATTTTTTTATTGTTGGGGATTCATTGAGGGTACAAGAAACTGGTTGCATTTGTTAGGTAAAGTCCCTCTTATACTTCTGTCTTGCCCTTAAAAGGTGCGTCACATACCAAGACCCCCACCCCCTAAACCCTTTCCTCTCTCTGCTCTTTCTTCTCCCACCCCCTCCCTCCTTCTCTCTCTCTCTGCTCTGCCCTTCCCCCACCCACCACTGTGCACTGGATCATTAATTGTCCTCATATCAAAATTGAGTACATAGAATTCATGCTCCTCCATTCTTGTGATGCTTTACTAAAAATAATGTCTTCCACTTCCATCCAGGTTAATGCAAAGGATGTAAAGTTTCCATCTTTTTAAATGGCTGAATAGCATTCCATGGTATACGTATACGACAGCTTGTTAATCCATTCCTGGGTTGGTGGGCATTTAGGCTGTTTCCACATTTTGGCGATTGTAAATTGAACTGTGGTAAACAGTCTAGTGCAAGTATCCTTGTGGTAAAAGAATTTTTTCCTTCTGTGTAGACGCCTAGAAAAGGGATTGCAGGGTAGGTCTAGCTTGAGTTCTTTGAGGGTTCTCCATACTGCCTTCCAAAAAGGTTGTATTAGTTTGCAGTCCCACCAGCAGTGTAAAAGTGCTCTTTTCTCTCCATATCCATGCCAGCATCTGCAGTTTTGAGATTTTGTGATGTGGGCCATTCTCACTGGGGTTAGATGGTATCTCAGGGTGGTTTTGATTTGCATTTCTCTAATTATTAAGGACAATGGGCATTTTTTCATATGTTTGCTAACCATTCATCTGTCTTCTTTAGAGAAGGTTCTGTTCATGTCTCTTGCCCATTGATATATGGAATTGTTGGCTTTTTTCATGTGTATTAATTTAAGTTCTCTATAGATCCTGGTTATCAAGCTTTTGTCTGATTCAAAATATGCAAATATCCTTTCCCATTGTGTAGGTTGTCTCTTTGCTTTGTTTGTTGTCTCCTAAGCTTTTCAGTTTAATTAAGTCCCATTTGTTTATTTCTGTTGTTGCAATTTCCATGGAAGTCTTCTTCATAAAGTCTTTCCCCAGGCCAATATCTTCCAGTGTTTTTCCTATGCTTTCTTTGAGGATTTTTATCATTTAATGCCTTAAATATAGGTATTTTATCCATCTTGAATCAATTTTTGTGAGTGGCAAAAGGTGTGGGTCTAGTTTCAGTCTTCTACATGTGGATATCCAGTTCTCCCAACACCATTTATTGAATAGGGATTCTTTCCCCCAGTGTATGTTCTTGTTTGGCTTATCTAAGATTAGGTGGCCATAAGGTGTTAGTTTCATTTCCTGGTTGTCTATTTGATTCCAAGTGTCTATGTCTCTATTTTTGTGCCAGTACCATGCTGTTTGACCACTATGGCCTTGTAGTATAGCCTAAAGTCTGGTATGCTGATGCCCCCAGCTTTGTTTTTATTACTAAGAACTGCCTTAGCTATACGGATTTTTTTCTGGTTACTGTGATATAAATATGAGTTATATCACAGTTTATTTTTTTTTTGATATCCTTATGAATGGTTTATTCTACTTCCCTGAAATAGCATCTGGAACTACTTTAGCCCTGCAATACCTGATGTTGTCCATACGAGATAGCTGTTTTCCATAATGTTGAGAAGCCTCTCAGGCAACTTACTCACATAACCTTCTTCCTCATTTTCTCCTTCCCTGTTTATTTGGCCTCAGTTCTCCAGCAGTCTACCAAATACAAAGATGGTGTTTTAACTCAGACAGCTGGCAAAGCATTCTGAGAAAGCAGGGAGAAGATCCTATTTCTTTTCCATCCCTTTGTAAGGTCCTTTCAGGAACTGAAGATATACAAAGTTGAGTCCCAAAAGATTTTGTCTCTATTAGTTTAAAATTTATAGGACTTTGGAGTTAGCAAAAGTTCTACAAATCTGGCACTGACTTAGATTCCATTGTGAAATCAGAAACTTGGAAGCAATGTGAGAAATATTTATCAAAATACATGTACATATAAAGTGAGCTGATCAGATGGGCAAATGTGCTTCAGAAATCAATGCATGACCTTGGTCTAGCAGTTCCTTCTTCAGACTGGTATTCTCAGTTCCTTGAAGTTTTTATCCATGGCATGATCCAAGACCCTCAGGATTCTTAATGAATATTATGACATGTTGAACTATGTCACCAAAAAGGTAAGTTGAAGCTCTAACTCTTTGCATTTGGGAATACAACCATATTTGGAAATATGATTTTTGAGGATGTAATTAACTTTTTTTTTTGTTGTTGGGGATTCACAGTTTATTAATCCAGTCATGAGTTGATGGGCACTTGGGTTGATTCCATGTCTTGGTGATTGTGAATTGAGCTGCAATGAACATTCTAGTGCAAATGTCCTTATGATAAAATGATTTTTTTCTTCTGGGTAGATACGTAATAATGGGATTGCAGTATCAAATGGAAGGTTTGCTTTTAGCTTTTTGAGGATTCTTCATACTTCTTTCCATAGAGGAGGTGTTAGTTTGCATTCCCACCAGCAGTGTAGAAATGTTTCCTTCTCTTCACATCCATGCCAGCATCTGCAGCTTTGGGATTTTATAATGTGGGCTATCTCTTTGGGGTTAGGTGATCTCTCAGAGTGGTTTTGATTTGCATTTCTCTGATGATTAGGGACAATGAGCACTTTTTCATGTGTTTGTTGTTCTATCTTCTTGGGAGAAGGTTCTGTTTGTGTCTCTTGCCCATTTATAAGTGGGATTGTTTGCTCTTATTTATTAGTTTGAGTTCTAGGTAGATTGTAGTTATCAGCCCTTTTTCAGATATGTAGCATGCAACCTCCCATTCTGAAGGTTGTCTGTATGCTTTAGTTGTTGTATCCTTAACTGTGCAGAAGCTTTTTAGTTTGATCGTGTCCCATTCATTTATTTTTGGTGTTGCTGCAATTGCCAAGGGGGTCTTCTTCCTAAATTTTTTCCCAAGCCAATGTTAAAAATTTTACCCTAGTTTTCTTCTAGAAGTTTTATTGTTTCATGTCTTAAATTTGTGTCTTTTATAAAGCGAAAATCAAGTTTTGTAAGTAGTAAGAGGTATGGGTTCAGTTTTAATCTTCTACTTGTGGCTAACCAGTTCTCTCAGCACCATTTATTAAATAGGGATTCTTTTCTCCAGTGCATGCTTTTGTTATATTTATCGAAGATCAAATGGTGATATGTGGCTAGGTTCATCTCTAGATTCTTTTTTCTATTCCATACATTGATGTCTCTATTTTTGTGCCAGTACCATGCTATTTTGATCACTGTAGACATCTAATACAAACTGAAGTCTAGTGACATGATGTCTCCAGATTTGTTTTTCTTTCTTAGAATTGCCTTGGCTACATGTTTGTTTGTTTGTTTGTTTTCTGGTTCTATATGAAACTAAGTACTATTTCTTCAAGTTCTTTGAAGTAGGACATTTGTGCCTTGATGGGGATTGCATTGAATCTGTAGATTGCTTTGGGTAGTGTGGACGTTTTAACAATGTTGATTCTTCCCAGCCATGAGCATGGTATGTTCTTCCATTTGTTTTGGGTTTTTTTTTTTTTTTGCAGTTTTTGGCCTGGGCTGGGTTTGAACCCACTACCTCTGGTATATGGGCCAGTGCCCTACTGTTCTTCCATTTGTTAACATGTTCTACTATTTCTCTTCTCAGGGTTACATAGTTCTTTATGTAAACATCCTCCACATTCTTCATTAGATATATTCATAGCTATTTCATTTTTTGAAAGCTACTGTTGGCCTTTATTTTGTGTGGTGATCTGTCTACCCCCACCCCCAAGTACACAATAAGCTCTCTGAGAGAAGAGCTTCAGTCTTCTGAGGGTCTTCTGCTTCTCTTAGTTTTCAGCCACTAATGGAAAGCACCATAGTAGCTCAGTAAGGACTCATTAGTTCATTTGGAACTAGGAAAGACTTTCCGAGTGGATTATACTGGTTTCTGAATTCAGATGTGCTCTTTTTTCTTTCTAGAAGTGAACTTGTACTCTGAGGTTGTATTATACTCCACCAGAAGTAAAAATATATGCTGTGGTTCTGTGCTACAAGCTACAGTCATATTTTCCAAATGCAGTGGTTTAAGGATTATGCTACTTTCACTTGTAGCTGAGAGGGTGACTGGAAACCCTGACCCATCACATTCCATAGGTGCTGCCATCATGGAAAGAACAGCCCAAAGGCCTTTACCTCCTCACCTTGGCTCTTTTTATAATTCAAATTCTGTTATGGAACTTTGGAGCCACCTCTGCTGATTTTCACTTAACCTCTCAAAGCCTCCCTGTTTTCCTCAGAAAAGCCCATCAATATTGACCTGCTTTCAAAGGATGTTTTAAAGATGTAATGCTGATAAGAAAACACTCTCTATGAGAAAATATTGATGACAGTTGTTTTGTAGCCACAAAGGAGAGGGTGCTCAGCAGTAATTGGGGGCCATGTTTAGCTA
Organism: Nycticebus coucang; assembly: GCF_027406575.1. Lineage (NCBI taxonomy): Eukaryota > Metazoa > Chordata > Mammalia > Primates > Lorisidae > Nycticebus > Nycticebus coucang. Next base: position 158,000,856 of record NC_069804.1, on the reverse strand, counting down.
CCTAATCACCCATCATCGTTAGTACTTGGATTGATTCTAATTCTTCATAATAATGCACCTTGTAATCTACATTAGGGGGTAATTTATTATTAGATGGTGATTATTAGTAATAACAAGCTATTTGGAAATATTCAGAACATAGTTGTACACATCTGTTTTCTCTTCTTTCTTTTGTTTGCAAGTCTAATTTTTACCCTTCTGCCTATCCTTTTTCTCCTTTTGCAGTGCATGTTGTAGTATTGTTTTTGTTGGTGGTGGTGTTGTTTTTAAAGAAGCTTATTGTCTCAATGAACAGCTAGAACACAGGAGACTTATTTGGAAAAGCAGTTTAAGTAGCCAAGTCCAATTTAAGAATGGTGGTGGATTTTATCACTCAGCTTTATTAATGGACCTCATTCCCACTGTATCACATTTCTTTCCCTAATGCATTTGTATAAAAGCTCTTGCCTCTCCCATTAACCCCTGTGGCTGCTGTTAACTCATTCCTGGGCATTTGTTGCCATAGCTGCAGCCACTCCTCAGCTGGAGCCCCTGTGCTCACCCCTACAGAGGCCATGTGGGACCCGCCTGCTTGTTCCAGACGTCAGCTGTTAAGCGGAGGGCAAGAGCCTTACAACCTCAGAGGTCAAACAGCCTGTTCTGTGTGCTTAAGCTCTGTCTATTATTTTTTTTTTCTTAGCAGCAGATGGGCATGTGGCTGTCCGGCCTTAAGGCTGGGAAACATGTGTGGGAACATTACCAGCATTCTTCCTCCCTCACCCCCTCCTGGGCACCTAAGCAGGTAGCCTAACTCCATATTCAAAAAGATGATCAATATTTCTCCTCTGTTGTTAGAATCTCTTCTTCAACACCTGAGGCAGCTATGGGGAATTGTGCACAACTTGAGTCTGTTCACCGAAATAATTGCCAGCAGTTTTATGGAGCGTCTCTTGTGTGTGTTATTGAACATTTACAGATTTGATTATTTCGTTTGCAAAATGGAAACGTGGCTTTCCACTGCTTCCTCTCATTCTCATAGATCTTCAAGGAGAGAACCTTTTAAAAACAAAATGGAAATGATATGCAAATGTTTATGTTAATATCACACAGGCAAAAGTCAGGACCTTCAGAAAGTTCCTCAGGTGCAAATTGATCAGGTGATGAGCACATCTTGCATACATTTCTATTTGAGTCTGCATTGTCCTGCGAGAAATGATTAGGAGGAGGAAACGTTTCATGCCCATAATGTGTGACTACATTCTACCCTGGGCTCCAGGACTGACGTAGACCAGAGCAAACACAACTCCCACACACGCAGATTGGGCAGGTATGGTGGGATTTGAAGAAGATGTTTGAGGGAGGAAGGTTTCCATATACAGCATTAATACAGCATTGGAAAAGAAATTTTAATTGTGTCTGTGCTGTACCAGCTGTGCCAGGCAGCTGTCAAAGATAAATCTGTGGATTAGCTCCAGACAGAAAATTCATAAAACATTTAGTCCTTTACCTTGACTTTAATAGAATTGATATTATGTCATCAACAACAGCAGCAGAACAGCAGCAGCGACAACTAACCTTTTACATAGTATTTTCATAGCTTTCAAAATACTTTTTCAATTAATATCTTTAACTATCTCATCAACCCTGTAAGATCAACATTATTATTCTCTGCCTTTTGTGATGAGGCAACCCATGCCCAGAGACATTAAGTGACTTGTCAAAGGTTACACAGCCAGTAAATAGCATCATCTTCTGACTCCAGACCCCTAAGGTACTCAGTCTAGGAAATACTCATAGCCCTGTCACCCTGCTCTCTACTTCCCTGCCACCTCAATGTTCTCTAACCACCTCTGAACCTCCCGGAAAACACATTAAGGACTATGCAGGCATTCCCTTTGAAAACAAAGGGAAAGTAGCCATGTTACAAAAGAATTATTCATTATTATTATTTTTGTTTGTTTTTATTAAATCATAACTGTGTACATCGATGCATTTGTGGGGTTCAGCATACTGATCTCATATACAATATGAAATGCTTACATTGCACTGATTAACACATCCATCACAATTATATTCTTTTCTTAATAGTTCTTTACATATGGATTTGTTGCTAACTGATATCCTTGGCACTCATATTTGTTCCTAGATCACTAACTACTCCACCGGCTGGGTTGGGGGGGATAAAAGCAGGGAGGGAGTGAGGAAGAGAGAGAAGTGAGATGGAGGAATTCAAAGGAGAACAGCACAGAAAGCTCTTGGCAACTGAAGAATGCTTTAGAAATTGAGATAAAACATTTCTAAAGAGATATCAACATATGTAGTAGCTGTAAAGATGAGCATGGAATGATTAACACAAAACTCAGAAAAGTGGTTTATCTTTGAAGGGATATGGAAGGGATTAGGGAGGGGCACAAGGTGGACTTTAAAGGTATTATTTATATTCTTTTTCTTAAACTGCTCATTGGGACACAATTTTCATTGCATTCTTGCTTTTTATACTTTACACTTGTCTCTTATAAATTCCCCATTTGTACCTACTCGATATATAATTTAAAAAATTAGAAAACACAGTGTGAGTCAATGGAAAAATAGGATTTGATATGTAGAAATTAGCTTTACATTTTCAAGGAAGAAAGCTGCTCTCAAAAACTAGGAGCACTTTGATAAAAACCCTAGCCAGTTTGCTGTGCCAGTGTCTGTGACCACTTCTCAAGAAGTGGTGATTTGTGAGGAAGACATGCTTCCCCAGAATTTTCCCAGGGTCTTTGAGCGTTTCAGCTGCCTTGCCCCTCACCTCACCTCCTTTCTGACAGTGAACGTCTGGTGATTTGGGAATTTGAGGTTAAGTGCTTGAACTGTAACCATGGATTTATGAGTTGTTACCCAAAGACTTATTATCTTTATAGCTTTCTTTGGTGTGGGACCTGACAGAATACAATGAACACGTGGGCTTGTGTATTTCTTTTTATCACCAGTTGTTTTCTCTCTGGCCAATTTAGACACATTGTAAGCACAGGCTGTTAGGAATTACAGATTTTCTTGCATGTGGAAATAAATGGATAAGCAAATACTCCCAGCCTGATTTTCTTTCCAACTATTATTTACAGGGAATTCACCCTTTGTAATCATTTTCAAGTCAAATTTGCTCTACCAATACCTGTAAGGTTTGCTCTGGAGATCATTGCCAACCTAGATGTCTTTTATTTTTCAACATCTTATGTTGCTTCCATGTTAATGCCAATTTAAAAAACATACAAATGGATTAAAGGAGATGTTGCTAGTTAGTGGTCTAAAGACTCACTCAGGAAGAAGATTTAAGTTACAGCAGAAATGCATAAAAGAAACTCAACAACTCACATGTGTTTGCTGTGTGAACTACTATTGATATATTAAAATATTCAGAAGAGCTATCAAATTAAATGGGGCAAAATACTTCATATGTTAGATATATTCCAGGAAAGTCACTATTATTATAATAATACAGTCCTAGAATCACAAACTACTAACCAAATTCACTTGCATATGGATTATTACTGGAGTAGGCTGATATAGTGGGTGTCCTCAGCCCAGCTGTCACAGAGGCCACAGTGGTCACAGCCATGGCCATAACCTCCCTTTGTCTTGTTAAAAAGCTACCCATGAAGACCACATTCTTCTTACCCCACTACTTCCCAGCCTTGTCACGGATAATCAATACGTGACATTAAGTAATTCTGGCTTTCCTCCACCACAGATGGGGAAACCAGGAGAGATAGCATGAATACAAATCCCACGAATATTTTTAGAGCAAAAAGCAAGAGTTTTAGCAGCAGGTCTGATGGGTTTGCGGTATATGCAGTGGAGGAGGAGAAGGGTAACCCTGGAAAATTTTTTGAGGATTTTATTAGCAATATCGCTTTTTAGAAAATGCATCAATCAAATGAGAGGAATACAAATTAATCCTGCTGTTCTTTCTGGAAGTGTTCATGGTAAAGAACTTATTAAAGAAAAGCCATCTTCTCTACTATTATTAATAGCTGGTCCTATACTGGTATTTTCATATCCTTTTCACCTGAAGGAATTATAATATTCCCCTCTCTCCTTACCACCAGTGGTCCTTGTTTTCCATATAGTATCAGAGGCAATGCCCACCATTGTTAATATATTAATAATAATTGAGTTACTGTCTAAGCACTTACTGAGCTAGGCATTATAGTAGACCTTTTTCACATATTTTCTCCTTTCATGCTCACTATGGCCCTGTGAGACAGGTACTATTATTCTCATTTTTAAGATGTGGAAAATGAAGCACAGAGACATTAAGTCACTTCCCTAGTGTCACACAAGTAATAAGTGGTGGATCAGGATTAGAACTCAGATCTAATCCAAAGACTATGATCTCAGTGGCTGCTATAATTTCATTTTTTTCCTTGATTCAGCATTAAGGGGTGGAAGTATATCACACTTGGTCTGGCCAAATGCATGCTGATGCTTGATAGAAATGTGTTGTGGTTTAAAAAAAAAATCAGCCCTTTTGAAACATGAAGGGTGAGGGAGTAATGTGAAGTTATGTCTAGTAAAGGCTATTGTCATCTCATTATTTGTCAAATTGCAGTGGGCTAAAAACTCCAGTAAGGCTGCCTGCAGAGTTAAAGAAGCTAGAAAGACGGCCAGGACTGCTGGCCCAAAGCAGAGCCATCAGTCACTGCCTCCTGTGGCTGGATGTGTATATATAGCATTGCCCTTAATATTTAAGGAAGGCCCTGCTGAAGCAGCTAGTATTCCAGCCAACAGTCCCATTATCAGAAGGATTTAACATTGGACTTATTTATAGTTGTTATGGTCAGCATCCCACCCCCTGACTTAAACTGCAGCCTTGTAATTAGTGACTTGCATGGCAAGTCAACAATATAGTCAAATACTCATCCTCTCAGAGTCCAAGCTGCTGGAGAATGCAAAATGACTCCAGTTGTTCCCACATTCTACTTTTAGGAGACAGGAATGGTAAAAGAACTGATATACAAAATATTCTCCACTCACTCCCATCCCCCCAAACAAGAAGAATTTCTACTCTAGGTTTTTGACTTTGCACAAATATAGCCTTATCCTATAACTTTAAGATAATCAGCTTATCTTTTAAAATCCAGCATAAAGTCTCACCTCTTCCAGCTTCACATTACTTCCCCTGTGCTTCCTTCTGTCCTGCAGTTCCTCCTCTCATCCATCGTAGCAGAGGGACTGCCTCCCACTTCTTCCTATCTGTCTAGCCATCACCAAACTATACAGTACTTTTTGTTTTTATATCTGCTATTCTCACTAGTCTGTGAGCCCCTTAAAAGGCAAAGAAACATAGTTTTCACCTGGGTACCACCACAAAGTACCTGGATTTAACAAGTTTGGTAAATTAGTATTCAGAATATCCTGAAAGTCTGAAATAACTTCACTCAAAGATTCAGGTACAAAGATGGAGACTTTACATCTTTTATATTTACCTGGATGGAGTTGAAATACATTCTTCTTAGTAAGGTATCTCAAGAATAGAAAAATAAATATCCAATGTACTCCATACTAATATGAAATCAATATATAAACAATTACATGTTCCTAAGAACAATAAAACACTATTATAATCCAGTTCAGGGGTAGAGAGAGGCAGGAGAGGGAAGGGAGGAGGACAAATGACATAAGGAGGGAGGGCATGTGGCGGGATCTCACCTAATGTGCACATTGTGAGAGTGTATAACACACCCCCTGGGTGAGGGGCTCTTCTACAAATGTAACTTTACCCTGGAAGTAAATATTATACTGTCATATTAGTTTGAATAAAGTTAAAAAAACAGATTCAGGTACAACTAGCACATATTGACCACCTATGTTGTTTTCACCACAACCAGCCATTTAACTTGGTGTTGTCATTCTTATTTATAAGTAAAGAAACTGAAGCTCTGTGTTTCTCAAATTTGTGATGGGCATAAGAGTTACCGAGGGCATTTGTCAACAGGCAGATTCCTCAGTGCCACCCAGATGAAACCTTAGCAGTGGACCCTGGAAGTCAGCCTATTTAACAAGCATCCCAGATGATTCCGATGCACACAGTCAGAACGCATGTTGACAAACACAGGTGTAAGTGATTGCCCCACAGTGAGTGAATGAGACCCAGAGTTCACACTAGCCCTAATTCCAGATCTAGTTCATGGTATATTTATCTTTGTTACACTTTATCTCCTATGGTATGGAAATGGACTGAAACATGTTGGAAAGATTTTCAGCAAAAAGAGCTAAAGCAAAACTGCTTGTGTATTAACCCCAGGCCTGTTGGTTTTTTGTTTTTTGTTTTTTCCCCAAGATATCTTGCCAGACTTCCAACAGCATAGCAGCAGGGCTGCCAAGTCACCTTTTACGTAACTTACCTTGAGAAAGCATACACCACAGAGTTTTAGGAAATTAAAGAGTTTATGCTTCTATATTTTTCTTTTTCCACCCTGCCCCACAACCACCATGAGGCATGTTAACTTAGAGAGCATGCACACTACCTGAAATGCAATTACTTGACTTGTTAAACATTAAGATTTCTGTTTGAAATCAGTGTAACCTGGCTTATCGTACCCTCAATGAATCCCCAACAATAAAAAAAAAAAAAAAAAAAAAGATTTCTGTTTGAAAATCAGTAGGTATAACATCTCAGGTCCTGATAGTAATATTAATATGTCTGTTTCAAAACCAGGGAAAGAAATATGTAGCTTAACAATGTTAACTGAGAAAATACAGAATAAATGTGATGATGCAATCCTAAAGAGTAAAGGGCCACAGTCAACCACTCACCAAGACCTACGTAACATTGGCTCACTGGTATCTCAGAAGTCCAAGAAGCCAGAGGATTGCCAGTTATGAACAATAGTCCACAGAAATCCAGAAGACCCTCTGTAGTGGAGCCAGCCACTGCTCTTACTTTATAACAAAGCTCTCCACGATCCCCACGGTGGGGCCTGATGGAGTTCCAGGATCCCTGGATCCTATCTCATCCTATAGTCCTGGGTCAGATTCACCCAATAACCTTGAAATGATGAGTGTCATCTCTGAGATTCTTCAGTCCACGCCAGCCCACCCTGAAATAACAAAGGAGGTCCAGGCCTTCAGCTCAGAGATAAGTGAGGAAACGGCTTAATAGCTTCTTCCTTAACCTTTGACTGAGAACACCACCTTTAGGCATTCAATACAAAACACTGGTTTGGTGCCAACAATGCCGTAGGCACATTTAATTTCTGAGAGCTCTGCAGTCAAAGGGTTAACCAGAAAAAAGGGCTAACCAGATAAAAGAAGTGGAGTTAAAAATCTGATCAAGTACTTGCTCTGTGTCAGATGTGGGGCTCAGAATTGTGATGGTGGGGGCGGAGACAAGATGGCTGACTGAAGCCAGCTTTCCACAGAGGCTCCCATCCAGAAGGAGGACAGAAATTTAGCAAGTAACCTGGTGAATTAGAGCTGCACCAAGAGAGAAGGATGAAGAACGCACATCAACCCCGCTGAGGTGAGCTGCGATCACAAGGATACAAACAAAAGGTACAAAATCCATCACCAAGCGGATGGGAGTCCCCTGCCCCATGAGAATGGCTCAGAGTGCCCCACAAACAAACGAGCAGAGTTCAAAGGTCCTCCCACTACACTCCACGGGAGAGACCCTCTAAAAACTGGACCTACCTCCCCTACTAGGGTGCCACAGCGTTCTCCTGCCAGGCATAAAACTGTATAAAACTATATATATTCTCTACCTGCAGTTCTGAGCTCCCAGCACTCCCCTCCACTCTCACTCTGAGGTCTGGAGGCCTGTCCCCTAGGAGTCCAGATACTTGGGTGATTTCTCAAGGGGTGTGGACAGGGCCTAGACTGCAGCTGGTCACTGCTTATTCTGCGGAGAGGATGGTCAGCTGAGAGGGAGCCACGCTGCCTGAACAGCGATGCCCCGAGGCACAGAGCAGCAGCCGTTTTTGGCAACAATAGGGCTCATCCCCGGATATTCTGAAGCCACACCCCCTGTCTCCCTGGGCAGCCAGAGGAGGCCAGGCATCTTCTCAGGTGGCAACCACTGCGGAACACATCTGGGACTGAAACTCAGGCCCCGTGAGTAAAGGGTTTGCCTGAGGCGGTACCAGCCTGGGTGGAGCACAGGGACTAGAAAATGCACGCACAGAGCTGGGAAATTCCGAGGGTGGGGCTGATCCAGAGGACTGCTTTACTGAACTTAAGATGCACCCGGCCCTCAGGGGATCATCAGCCTATAGAGAAAGGAAGGCAGGAGGCTAGAACTGACACCTAACCATGCTTCGAATACAAACCTGCAACAGCAAAGACAGAGCCTGAGGTGCAGGCTCTGGGAACTCAAAACAGCTTCTCTTCTGCAGGGGAATTTAGCAGGGACAGAAACAAATCCCCGCAAAGTTGTTCTATTCTGTCAGTAACATCAATCAGGGATGGGGCTGTAACTGAGTGAACACCCCCCAGCCTCCATCAAGTGCCCAAGGTTGTCAGACCTCACTTCCCCCTGCTGGATAGAGGCAGAGAGCAGCAGCATAGCTGAGCAGATATAGATTTCCTTGTCATTAAAGCCGGTGCAAACCCCTGGAGTATCTGCTCACTGGAGGAAACTAGGTCACAGCCCTGCAGGGTTATCAGTGACTGGGTGTGACAGAGGTGCAAGGCGGAGAAGGAGGCATCAAACTTCCAAGACTAATCTATTTTCTGGGTGGGTCCTCCTGACTTCACGGAGCACCAGAGCAAGTCATATTTGAATTGTCAGCAAACTCCTGTGATCCAGTTGCCTGAAACCTTTTAAACTCTCCCACCTGAGACAAGTGCTGACTGAGACAATTGATTTGGACCATTTGAACTTAGCCAATCACCCGAGGACTATTCAAATGGTGCCCTGGGTGTATGGTTGTAGGAAGGTTTGATTTTCCTTTTCCAATTGTTGCCTGTGGGGGACGGGGTGACTTCATTGCTGGTATTTCTCCAAAGCTGAGACTTTAACCCAGAGTAACTGTTTCACAAGGTTCGGAGAGAGACCAGCTCAAAACAAGACAGAACCACTTAGCCCCACCACACCAAACAGGTCCCCAGGTTCTCAGGCCATAGCACTGTACATGTCCTCAACAAAGCTCCAGGGGAAAAGTCAAATGGTGTAAAATAATCATGGGGCAGAATCAGCAGAAAAACTCTGGTAACATGAATAACCAGAATAGATCAACCCCCCCACCCCAAGGAAAGATATGGCAGATGTAACTGAAGATCCCATTCATAAACAGCTGGCCAAGACGTCAGAAATCAAATTCAGAATTTGGATTGCAAACAAGATTAATAGAATGGAGGAAAATTTGGAACTAGAAATTCGAGGAGCAATTCAAAAGTAGGAATTAGAAATTCGAGGACAAATTCAAAAGTTGTATCAAGAATTTAGCAAATTTAAAGACAAAACCACCAAAGATTTTGACGCACTGAAGCAAGAATTTGCAGCCCTCAAAGATCTTAAAAATACAGTAGAATCCCTCAGTAACAGAGTGGAACAAGCAGAAGAACGGATTTCTGACATTGAACACAAAGATTTGAACGCTCCCAAACTCTCAAAGAGGAAGAGAAATGGAGAGGAAAAATGGATCGTTCTCTCAGAGAGCTCTGGAATAATTGAGAAAGGCTAATATTTGCCTCATTAGAATCCCTAAAAGTGATGAAGTGACCTCGTAAGGCACAGAGCCCCTTCTCCAAGAAATTATTAAAGAGAACTTTCCAGACATGCCAAGAGATTCTGAAATTCAGATAGCAGACAGTTTCAGACCCCCAGCATGACTCAACGCAAATGAGACATCCCCCAGGCATATCATAATTAACTTCACTAAAGTTAATATGAAGGAGAAAATTCTGAAAGCAGCCAGACGTAAGAAACCCATTACCTAAAAGGGAAGAATATTAGAATGACTGGAGATCTCTCTGCTGAAACGTTTCAAGCCAAAAGAGGGTGGTCATCAACTTTTAATCTCATAAAGCAAAATAACTTTCAACCACGGATCCTGTATCCAGCTAAACTGAGTTTCATTTATGATAGAGAAATTAAATACTTTAATGACATTCATACGTTGAAGAAATTTGCCATAACCAAACCAGCTCTCCAGGATATTCTCAGACCTATCCTCCATAATGACCAGCCCAATCCTCTACCACAAAAGTAAACTCACTCAGAAATTTTTGATCAAACTCCAACTTCCACAGTGGCAAAAGGATTAAAAATGTCCAATGGACTTTCGAAAAACTCGATACCCAAAATATTACCAGACTTAGCAATATTCTCCATTAATGTGAACACCTTAAACTGTCCTCTAAAGAGGCACAGGTTACTTGACTAGATACAAAAACTGAGGCCAGATATTTGCTACATACAACAGTCACATCTTACCTTAAAAGATAAATATAGACTCAGGATGAAAGGATGGTCGTCTATATTTCAGACAAATGGTAATGAGAAAAAAAGGAGGTGTTGCAATTCTATTTGCAGACACAATAGGCTTTAAACCAAAAAAAGTAAGGAAGGACAAGAATGGTCACTTCATATTTGTTAAGGGTAATACTCAATATGATGAGATTTCAATTATTAATATTTATGCACCCAACCAGAATGCACCTCAATTTATAAAAGAAACTCTAACAGACATGAGCAACTTGATTTCCTCCAGCTCCATAATAGTCGGAGATTTCAACACTCCTTTGGCAGTGTTTGATAGATCCTCCAATAAGAAGCTGAGCAAAGAAATTTTAGATTTAAACCTAACCATCCAACATTTGGATGTAGCAGACATCTACAGAACATTTCATCCCAACAAAACTGAATACACATACTTCTCATCAGCCCACGGAACATACTCCAAAATTGATCACATCTTAGGTCACAAGTCTAATCAGTAAATTTAAATGAATAGAAATTATTCCTTGCATCGTCTCGGACCACAATGGAATAAAAGTTGAACTCCATAACAACAGGAATCTGCATACTCATACAAAAACATGGAAGTTAAATAACCTTATGCTGCATGATAGCTGGGTCATAGATGAAATTAAGAAGGAAATTGCTAAACTTTTGGAACAAAACGACAATGAAGACATGAATTATCATAAACTCTGGGATACAACAAAGCAGTCCTAAGAGGGAAATTTATAGCACTGCAAGCCTTCCTCAAGAGAATGGAAAGAGAGTAAGTTAACAACTTAATGGGACATCTCAAGCAACTAGAAAAGGAAGAACATTCCAACCCCAAACCAAGTAGAAGAAAAGAAATAACCAAAATCAGAGCAGAATTAAATGAAATTGAAAACAAAAGAATTATACAACAGATCAATAAATCAAAAAGTTGGTTTTATGAAAAGGTCAATAAAATAGATAAACCTTTGGCTAACCTAACTAGGAAAAAAAAGAGTAAAATCTCTACTTTCATCAATCACAAACGACAAAGACGAAATAACAACAGACTCCTCAAAATTCAAAAAATCCTTAGTGAATATTACAAGAAACTTTATTCTCACAAATATGAAAATCTGAAGGAAATTGACCAATACCTGGAAGCACATCACCTTCCAAGACTTAGCCAGAATCAAGTGGAAATGTTGAACAGGCCTATATCAAGTTCTGAAATAGCATCAACCATACAAAATCTCCCTAAAAAGAAAAGCCCGGGACCAGATGGCTTCATGTCAGAATTCTACCAAACCTTTAAAGAGGAACTAGTACTTATATTACTCAACCTGTTCCGAAAGGTAGAAAAAGAAGGAAGACTACCCAACATGTTCTATGAAGCAAACATCACCCTGATCCCCAAACCAGAAAAAGACCCAACAAGAAAAGAAAATCATAGACCAATATCACTAATGAATATAGATGCAAAAATTCTCAATAAGATCCTAACAAACTGAATCCAGCAACACATCAAACAAATTATACATTATGACCAAGTAGATTTTATCCCAGGGTCTCAAGGCTGGTTCAATATACATAAATCTATAAGTATAATTCAGCACATAAACAAATTAAAAAACAAAGACCATATGATTCTCTCAATTGATGCACAGAAAGCTTTTGATAATATCCAGCATCCCTTCATGATCAGTACACTTAAGAAAATTGGTATAGAAGGGACATTTCTTAAACTGACAGAGGCCATCTACAGCAAACCCACAGCCAATATTGTATTGAATGGAGTTAAATTGAAATCATTTCCACTCAGATCAGGAACCAGACAAGGCTGCCCATTGTTTCTACTGCTCTTTAACATTGTAATGGAAGTTTTAGCCACTGCAATTAGGGAAGAAAAGGCGATCAAGGGTATCCATATACAGTGAGAAGAGATTGAACTTTCGCTCTTCACAGATGATATGATTGTATATCTGGAAAACACCAGGGATTCTACTTCAAAACTCTTAGAAGTGATCAAGGAATATTGCAGTGTTTCAGGTTACAAAATTAACATTCATAAATCGGTAGCCTTTATATATACCAACAATAGTCAAGCTGATAAAACAGTTAAGGACTCTATTCCATTCACAGTAGTGCCAAAGAAGATGAAATATCTGGGAGTTTATCTAACAAAGGGCATGAAAGATCTCTATAAAGAGAACTATGAAACTCTAAGAAAAGAAACAGCTGAAAATGTTAACAAATGGAAAAACGTACCATGCTCATGGCTGGGAAGAATCAACATTGTTAAAAAGTCCATACTACCCAAGCAATATACAATTTTAATGCAATCCCTATTAAAGCTCCACTGTCATATTTTAAAGATCTTGAAAAAATAATACATCATTTTATATGGAATCAGAAAAAAACTCAAATAGCCAAGATATTACTCAGAAATAAAAACAAAACAGGAGGAATCACACTACCGGACCTCAGACTATACTATAAATTGATAGTCATCAAAACAGCATGGTACTGGCACAAAAACAGAGAAGTAGATGTCTGGAACAGAATAGAGAACCAAGAGATGAATCCAGCCACTTACCGTTATTTGATCTTTGACAAGCCAATTAAAAACATTCTGTGTGGAAAAGATTCCCTATTTAACAAATGGTGCTGGGTGAACTGGCTGGCAACCTGTAGAAGACTGAAACTGGATCCACACCTTTCACCATTAACTAAGATAGACTCTCACTAGATTAAAGATTTAAACTTAAGACATGAAACTACAAAAGTACTAGAAGAGAGTGCAGGGAAAACTCTTGAAGAAATGGATCAGGGCAAGTATTTTATGAGGAGGACCCCCCGGGCAATTGAAGCAGCTTCAAAAATACACTACTGGGTCCTGATCAAACTAAAAAGCTACTGCACAGCCAAGAACACAGTAAGTAAAGCAAGCAAACAGTCCTCAGAATGGGAGAAGATATTTTCAGGTTATATCTCTGACAAAGGTTTAATAACCAGAATCCACAGAGAACTCAAATGTATAAACAAGAAAAGAACAAGTGATCCCATCGCAGGCTGGGCAAGGGACTTGAAGAGAAACTTCTCTGAAGAAGACAGGCGCATGGCCTACAGACATATGAAAAAATGCTCATCATCTTTAATCATCAGAGAAATGCAAATCAAAACTACTGTGAGATATCATCTAACTCCAGTAAGATTAGCCCACATCACAAAATCCGAAGACCAGAAATGTTGGCGTGAATGTTGAGAAAAGGGAACACTTCTACACTGCTGGTGGGAATGCAAATTAATACATTCCTTTTGGAAAGATGTTTGGAGAACACTTAAAGATATAAAAATAGATCTGCCATTCAATCCTATAATTCCTCTACTAGGTATATACCCAGAAGACCAAAAATCACATCATAACAAAGATATTTGTACCAGAATGTGTATTGCAGCCCAATTCATAATTGGTAAGTCATGGAAAAAGCCCAAGTGCCCATTGATCCGCGAATGGATTAATAAACTGTTGTATATGTACACCATGGAATTTTATGCAGCCTTAAAGAAAGATGGAGACTTTACCTCTTTCATGTTTACATGCATGGAGCTGGAACATACTCTTCTTAGTAAAGTATCTCAAGAATGGAAGAAAAAGTATCCAATGTACTCAGCCCTACTATGAAACTAATTTATGGCTTTCACATAAAGCTATAACCCAGTTATAACCTAAGAATAGGGGGAAGTGGGAGAGGGAGGGGAGGGAGGGGGAAGGATGGGCAAAGGGAGGGTGATTGGTAGGATTACACCTGCAGTGCATCTTACAAGAGTACATGTGAAACTTAGTAAATGTAGAATATAAATGTCTTAACACAATAACTAAGAAAATGCCAGGAAGGCTATGTTAACCAGTGTGATGAAAATGTGTCAAACGGTCTATAAAACCAGTGTATTGTGCCCCAGGATCGCATTAATGTACACAGCTACGATTTAATAATAAAATAAATAAATAAATAAGAGAATTGTGATGGTATATAGCTCAGTGGATAAAAGTGTAGCCTCTGGAGCCATACTTCTTAAAAATTCCACGTCTAACATTTCTTAACGTCTTTGTGTTTCATTTTCTTTATCTGTAAAATAGTTGTATGATAAATGTCACCTGTCTCTTAGGGTCATTGTGAGGATTATACTATACAATACAAGTAAAGCCTTAAAAGCATTTACTATACAAGAAGTATTTCATTAATATGAGAAATTAACATCATTATTATTGTTTTTGTACATGAAAATTAGTTATCATTATGCCTGGCTGCAAGTGAATAAACAAGTTGACAAATTTTGGAATTTGCCTAAAGTCACATACCTACTAAGTTGTAGAGCCAGTACTTGATTTTTGATCTTCAATGTCTGTATTCTTTCCACTACAGCTAGTTGCCTTCATATTTATAGGGTATGTGCTGTGAGTTCCTTGAAGAGGCACATGCCAAGACCTATGGCCTTCTTCATCCTCACTATGCCATACCTCTCTATCCAACTGCAACTGCCATCTGGAGGGCTGGCTTGATTCTCTGGCTTTGTATTGATCTAATTAAAAACACTGCACACCTTTATAACTGCTCCAATACAGAGGTAGCCATCTCCAGGATACTCCAGCTTGTAGACCACAACCATGAATCTTCCAGGATGGAGTTAGTTATAAAAGCACTCTCTGATCTGCATACCTTGAGGATCAAGGTACTCTCCCTCACCCCCACACTGACATACTCATTACCCATGTGAGAAGCACTACCTACTGTATAGGTCTAGCAGAAATACCCTTGCCTTACCTTGCTTTCCCTTCTCAAGATAGAATATGCTATGACATCCTTATTCTCTTGACTGGCTCTTTGATTCATCCATGTTTATCTAGTAGCATCATCTCTATCAGCCATCTGGGGGCCTTGTCTTATGAAAGCCCCTGTCAGTCTTCTCACCTTGCATAACCATGATGCAAGCTGTGGCATCACTACTGGTGACCTCTGCAATAGGAACGAAAGTGGTGTGTGCCTGGGGCTTCAGTGCATTGATCACAAGCAATGACGGATTGTTAATTTTTGAGGAAAATGAAGAGGGATTCAAAATAACACCTGTACTGCACAATATATTGCTCCATGAGCAATAAATACCAAGCAAAAGATAGAGCCTTGAGCCTTGGGCTTAATGCAGACCCAAAACGTGATTTATTCTATTTTCCTTAGCCAGAGAACAGAATGCACAGTGGTATTTAGTGGTAGGACACCAAACCCTGCCCTAGTATCATAATCTTTCATAACAAATACTTGTTCAGTGCCTGCTGTACACAAGGTTCTATGTAATATGCCAGAGATGAGGTTTTCTTCTGTGTGCTGCACAAGCATTTAAATTTCCCCTCTATTTTCATTGTCATAGTATATACCTAGTGTTATTTCCCATTTCATGATACCTTGAGTCCCCACCACAGGGTCATTCTTTGGTGTGAAGTATAAAAGTAACCATGCTAACAATGTTCATAGATTCTTGAGGCGGAGGGGGTTGATCAGATTAGTCTTAATAGCACAGTAGCATAGAGAGTAGGGCATAAACTTTGGAAGCGGGGACTGGCTGTACTTGTGGTAGCTGGGAAAGGGTTATGAAGAAACCAGGGATAGGAGACACTCTCCACTAAGAACACATAAAATGTGCTGCAATTAAGCAGGGTTTCTCGACCTCCGCACTTTTGACATTTTGGGCCAGATAATTGTTTGTTGTAGGGGGTTGTCCTGTACACTGTAGGTTGTTTAGCAGCCTCTCTGACCTCCACCCACTAAATGTCATCAGGAGCAACTCCCTGCCCCCAGGTGTGATAACCAAAAATGTCTCCAGATATTGCCAAATGTCCCCTGGAGGGAAAATTTAGTGCCAGTTAAGAACCCCTGCAGTAGAGGACATGGAGAACATCCTTCTATATAATAATGAGCTCTGTAGCCCTCCCAGCTCAAATATCCTATAACTTTATGACTTGCTTGATTTACTATAGCAGAGTGGGTAAGAACATGAACTGTGGATCCAGACTGCTCTGCTTTGAATCCCAGGTCTACTACAAACTATAACTGTGTGACCATGGATATAGTTTGTTTAATTTCTCTGTTCCTATTATTTCATCAGTAAAATTAGAATAATGCAATGACCTACTTCATAGGATTGTTATGAATTTTAAATTAATGTATGTAAAGTGCCTACAACAGCACCTGGTGCAGAGTAAGCATTATATAAGTGTTAACTCTCATTAGTCTTACTATAATTACTATCATTAATGCTATTATTCACCATTTATCTAAGTCCTGGTATGTTCCAGAGGTCCGATGTTCCACTCAACTTTGGACCACTGTCTTCCTTCTGCAGAAAAGACTAGAGAGCTAAGTCCACAATTCAGGACCACACAATGCTAAGAGATATTAGATGGCTGTGGGTCTATGAAATAGGCAATGCAGGTAAGCCTCATTTTGTACAATTGCTGCATTCTTGCAGCATTCTCTTATTTAAAAGCACTCTTATTATGACCTACTTTGACCTAGACATAGTAGAAGATACACAAATAGATGGGTTTATGCCCCTCACCCTCAAGGAAGTGATAAAAATGGCTGTTACAGGACAGCGCCAATAGCTCAGTGGGTAGGGTGCTGACCACATACACCGAGGGTGGTGGGTTCGAGCCCAGCCTAGGCCTGCTAAACAACAATGACAACTGCAACAAAAAAATAGCCAGGCGTTGTGGTGGGCACCCGTAGTCCCAGCTACTTGGGAGGCTGAAGCAAGAAAATCACTTAAGCCCAAGAGTTTGAGATGGTGACGCCATGGCACTCTACCAAGGGTGGCATAGTGAGACTCTGTCTCAAAAAAAAAAAAATGGCTGCTACATGCCTGTGTATTTTAGTAAATTTAATTAGCTTAAATTCTCAAATTTATTCCCTTTTTACATATGAACAATTTCTCTGTGATAAGAACTATCTCCCCATCCCCAGAGTTATCTTCCTTGAAGTTTACATTTCTGAAATTGTGATTTTCTTATATTATTAGCATGTAAGGATTATAATACTTCTAACTATCACCATTTTATCTGCCTTTCTCCATTTAAATTTTTTTTAATAGTCAGCCTTCAAAAGAAGCCCCCAATAGGGATTTTATCTTAATACAACAAAAGAATAATATCTAGTCCTGAATAGCTCGACACCTGCTTCTGTAAAGAATGACTGTGCAGGTCTTTCTTATATACACTCATATATTTTCTCATTCATTTAAAATAGTTTATTGAACATCTCTTCTATGTTAGCATGGTATCTAGGCACTAGGAATAACTGTTACCATGTTATTATTATATTACTGTTTACCAAATACTTAGAGCCAAAAGCCATGCTACTTTACCCACAGTACCCATTTAACATTCAACAAACCTGTAAGGTATATAATTTTCCTAATTTTGTAGCTTGCCATTTTTCTTATCAAACCCAGTTCTTTGCTCATAACACTTATTATTTATTTTATAATTATCCATTTGTATTTTACTGTCTATCTCCTGCACTAGAATGTAAGCTACACACAACCAAAGATGAGGTCTACTTGACTAACCACAATGCCCCCCAACATCTAAAATACTTCCTGGAAAAAAATAAATAAAATACTTCCTGGAACGTAGAAAATGTTCAATGAATGTATAGTAAATATGATAAGAAGAATGGAAAGCAGGCAGGCAAGAGGAGAAAATAGAAAAAGAGAATAAGTGCATTACAGTTACTAAATAGTAGAGCTAGATTCTAGTCCAGATCCATCTGATTCCCAAATCAATGCTCTTGATCACCAAGCAGGATTGCTTCCCACTCTTCACAGGATTTCAGCAGATGTTTGTTAACAAAATTCTCACCTCAACTCTGCCCAATACTGTATAACAAAATTGCAGTAAGCATAAAAACCAATGGATATACAGCTGAACATAACAATGAGAATTATAGAAGAGTAAATCATCAGAGAAAGAGAGTTTTTGTCTTAATAAAAGAATATAGTTAAAGAGATGGCACCACATACTATCCTTGTTTTAGAGGAAATAAAGAAAATATTTGAAATCATTAACTCCACTGTAGGATATGTGTATCACAGAATGTGTGTGTGTGTGTGTGTGTGTGTGTGTGTGGTCTTCAATATCAAATGACTTTGACAGTAATTGACGAGTTAATCAGTGATGCATAAACAATACAAAAATAAACAGATGGCAGTGATCTGATTGTTATGGAGTGATACCAACTTAAAATGATGATCACTTCTAAATCTTTTATGATTTTGGTGCTAATGAACTCTTATTCCAAAGCCCCAGTACCTTCAGTCAGATTACCTAGAAGGCACATATTCACAAACACTCTGCAACCTCTGACTTCTTGAAGAGTTGTCACACAATAGAATAGGAGAACCAGCATGGCAGGACATGTTTTTCAGGCTTGGTGTAGGTATTTGTAGGTATTTTGAAAAGTATTTGAAAACCACTAGCACTTGTCTTCTGAATATTTTTGGCTCCTGACAGAGGTTGTAGGATTCATGGGAAAATGAGCAATGTCCCCCTTTAGTGACATGGGGCTACTTTGATAAAACAAATAAATTGCTAGATGTCCATTTCTAGTCTGGAAAGTGAATTAGCCCAGTACTTAACTTTTCCACCCTGAATGATGATTCCAAACACATATTTAGCACAGCACATTTTGTTAGTGTGGAGCTTAAATCCAGATTGCTGCCAGAGATGATCATCTGGGGTTTCTCTTTATGAGTAAAATTTTATAAGTTTTGCTTATATGTATGATTATGTTTATATGGGATAAAGATTATAGCTAATTGACTAGACTATTATTATGCCCCAATTCAATGTAAGTTAATTTTCTTCATTTAGTAATTCAAATATTTGTTGAATACCCACATTTTACGAGACACTAAATTAGGAAGTGGAGAAACAAAGATGCCTCAAACCCAGCCCCTTACCTAAAAGAGTGACCTAGCATGCAGGCTAAAAGAAGAGCAAGTAACTATAATTCAAGGCAGTGTAAATGCTCAGTTGTTCTCGCTTTTTGTAATGTTTTTCCACCCCAATCCTCCATTTACTTACCTGGAAGAAAATCCTATACTTATTTAGCAACTCATTTCAAATAATTTTTTTTCCAGTGACGGCTTCTCTGGCCTTCCTAATCTCCTCCACCCCCCAACCTCAAACACATACACCCAAATTCATTCCATTAACTTTAATTTCTGTGTTCTCATAGCACTTTTCATAGTTTTATTACAGTATTTATTAGAACAATTTATATCTGGTTATTTATATGTCTGTGCCTCTCACTGTATTTCAAGTTTTTCCAGAGAAGTAAATGATTTTTTTTTCCTTCTCTGTATTCCTAGCTACTAGCATACAACCAAGCATATAGTAAGACCCCAAAAAGTTTAGTTTGGTGAAAGGAGAGAGAGCTTAAGCAAATATATAAAAATCAAATTCTAGATACAACGTTATTAGAACACATAGGAAGGAGTAATTAATTCTAATGAGGTAGTTTCACAGACAAGGTGGCATTTAAGATGACCCCTGAAAAATGAGTAGGACTGGACAAGTGGAAAGGGGTGTTGAGGAGAGGAGGGGGAGATGGTAAGGACATTTAAGGCAGAACTTAAGAAGTTAAGAACTGCAGTGTAACCTAAACATTTAAAATAAAAAAGATTTTAAGACATGCATTCACTGAGGCAAAATAATGGTGTTAATTATACATGTTCCTTATCTGTTCGTAAAAACAAGCCTGGCAGGTAGTCTGCTTGTTAACATTTTAACAGATACTTTGAACTATGATGCATTTTTGAAAATAATAATACAGTGTTATCCTTTCAAAAACGCTGATAATTTCTTTCATTGTCTCCCCACCACCACCACCAAACTAATCTATAGTTTGGCTAGGCGGGTAAATTATAAATTCCCATTCTTTGACCTCAGAATCCTATATTGATAAGGATTTCTGGTTTTCTTATATTTCCCAGGGATTCCAGAGCCAGTGAGTAGACAAACTGTTCCAAGAAATTATTTTTGGGCATTGGGGCCCAATCCTTCAAAAACTACCTGTTTCCTCAGGAAGTCATTCTCCAACCACCAGAGAAAATCACAGTGCAGACTCCATGATCTCTAAAGGTCCCTTCCAGCTATAACATTCCCTAAAAACTTGTCTCTCTAGCTGGAGAGTTTGGGAGTCCAGGAGAGCCTTATTATCACTATGTAAACTCTCCATCCAAAGGATATTTGGTGCCCCATGATTGTTTCCTTGATGTTATCTATAAGAAGGCTATTTCTTTTTTTTTTTTTTTTATTGTTGGGGATTCATTGAGGGTACAATAAGCCAGGTTACACTGATTGCAATTGTTAGGCAAAGTCCCTCTTGCAATCATGTCTTGCCCCCATAAAGTGTGACACACACCAAGGCCCTACCCTCCTCCCTCCGTCCCTCTTTCTGCTTTTCCTCCCCCCATAACCTTAATTGTCATTGTCTTTTGGATATACCTTTGTGAGAGAACACTGAAAGCTGGGAAGAGACAAAGGTAGCAGACAAAAATAACAAAAACTAATATTTCAGAAATAATGTTTCAGGATACTTACATTTGCTTGTTCTGACCAATCAGTAACCAAAATATCACATGTATAAATAACCTGGCCAAGCACATCCCTGATGTTGCCTTGAACTTCAGCAAACTCCTATTAGAACAGAGTTGCCTTTAGGGGTATAATTGGCAAAAGTGCATACTGGGAAGTAAGAGAAAAGCCATAGAAAGTTGTTTTTTTCCTATGGCTATCAGTAGTCAAAGGAAAATTTCCCAAAATAAAAGTATTTTGTGCTCAGGTAACTTATAACAATATCTCTCCCAATAGTATGCATGTGCATATTCACTTCACTGTGAACATGTGCACTTCACTGTCCCTTCCCCTACCTATCTAATAACTACCCGTCACTTAAGATATGCTCTGTAGAAATCTGCTCTATTCTGTCAAGCCCTGTCTCCTCCATAAAGTATTTCCTGCCTTCTTAAGCCACAGGAGCTCTTCATTTCTTAAACTTTAGTAACATTTCTGATCTATACTTTCATTGTTTCCTAATTACTTAATTGGAAATGGTAAAGCATAGGCCAAAAACTGTACATCCTGTATGACCTTAGACAATATATGTGGCCTTTCAAAACTTCTTACTTACTAAATGGACCTATAAAGAGTCCCTACATCATAAGGTTGTTCTGAATATTCAATGAGAATAATCCATGCCAAGTGCATATGACCTGGTATATGGTAAGAGTTCAACAATTATTGGTAGTGGTGAGTGGAGGTGGTGAAAGTAGTGATAATGATAATAATCACCACCACTATCATCAGTCTCTTCATTTACAATATACATCTCCTCATACAGCCTAAACATTAATCTCCCCAGATTCATTTAATTTTAATATTATTTTGCCAACTACAGAAACCCTAGGAGGTTTTCCCTTGCTTTATATGCATGAGTACTTTGTATGGAAGCTGCTAAAGTAATCATGTACTGGTAAAGTATGAAGAGAATAGGAAACTTCTTAATCATCTTAAGCTCCTATGGTGGATATATTTGGAAAATAAAAAGGAAAGAAGGAAGAAAGGGGAGGACACTTATACTAACATTCCATCTGGTAAATTGCTTTCAAATTCCTTGACTTCCTTCCAGTTCAAGCCATATTGTTTTAACCCTTGTAAGAAAGTTGGCATTGAGGTCTTATCCACCACTTGTCTATCAGGCCATTTCTGTAAAGAGTTTGCCAGAATTTAAGTCGATATGTAAAGTAGATACTAGAACTTTAATATAAAAAATTATTTTGCTTGTCATATCTTTTCAGCTGATAGTAGTAGAACTCTGAATATGGATTCCACAACAATGACCCTACCTATGTCTGATCCAACTGCATGGGCTACAGCAATGAATAATCTTGGAATGGCACCACTGGGAATTGCTGGACAACCAATTTTACCTGGTATGTTATTTTTAATCACCTCACGAGTGCTTCTTTTTATTGACCATGTAGTAATAAATATAACAGTGTGACACAACTTATTTTGAAGTTGACATTTACCAGACTCTGCCTAGAGTGTGCATTTTTGTAATATGAGCTTTATTGCCTTGGTGGCTAGTAATTACTAGTATACTTCCTATTGCACTTTGGACAACTGGGGCATACCTGGTGCAAGATAGGGTCATTGAACATTTTAGATATCTCATTGAAATAGAATTTTGGCAAGGAATTACAAAGCTTGTCTAATTTTAAAAAAATTTTTAGAGAAGGCAAATAAACACAGAGATAGAAAGAGAACTTAGACTTTCATAAAGGAGAGGAAAGGAGATGGTGGGAGACAGCTCAAAGACTATTTTTAACATTGAATACCTATATGTAAATATGTATAAATATATATTTATATAAACATACACACATATATATGAGTAATCCATAAGAGGATGGGTATGGTAGACTAACTCCATCTCCACTAAAGACAAGCTCAGTAGAAAAACATCACAGAATCTGAAGGATTTAGTTTAGATAGAAAATCTTCATGGACAGTCAGAGATATTTAACTATTACAATAGGTTTGTAAGGACATTAGAGAATTGCCATCTCAGGAAGCCTGGAGTGGCTTTTTAAACAGCCTAAACATTAAATCTCCCCAGATTCATTTAATCGTGATCCCATTTAAAAACAAAAGAGGACTAACCTAGGAAGTATTTAGAATCTCAGAACCTCAGGCCTGATACCAAAGTTACTGAATCAGAAGCTGCATTTTAGCAAGAAGCCCAGGTGTTTTGCAGGTACATTGAAGTTGAGTAACAGATCACGAGTGAGTCCACTTTGTCGTGCCATTTGTTTATATAGTTAGCTATTCCTCCCCATGAAAAAATAATTTTAAGATTCCAGCCTAGATTTTAATGTTTATTATTTAATTAGGATATAAACTAAAATATCATACATTATTTTATAGCTTCATGTGGAGTGATCCTAAGTCACAATTGCTTAAATTCTGTCTAAGGTGATAAGATAATCTGGTTTGGCTTAATTTTTCCCAGTTTTTGGCAGTCTTGACCATGTGGGTAAATGTCCCAGAAAAAAAATCTTGAAGCCATATCTCTTCTGAGGTCAAGGGAACTAAATGTTAACTGATATCATATTATTGTAAATTACCTTATCTAAGCATAAATCTACACTCACAAAGTAATCTTTAGTACTTAGCCACCCATCTATAAGAAGGAGCAGAAAAGGCCTAGGATTGAGAACAAAAATGCTTCCAAGTAATCATTATAGGCCCAAAGCTTGACCTGGGGGGCAATAATAGGGCTAGAAAAATGGGATGTGTTTCCTTAACAGTGGCTCAGAGGGCTGTTTCTACAGAGATAGTACCTTGCTTAGTCCTCAACAACACAGGCCTTGAAGTCAGATTGCTTGGGTTTGAGTCCTTGCTCTGCCACAATGCCACCTTGAGCAAGTTACTTGACCTTTTTGTTCCTTAGTTTCCTCATCTGAAAAATGGTGATGATTATAACATGCACCTCATAAGATTGCTATGAAGATGAAATAATATAATTAGCACAATGCTTGACATATATATAATAAGCACATAATAAAGATTGTTGTCATTATTAGTAGTAGTATTAATACTATATGTTCTTTGACATAAAGCTTCCTTTATAATATATACTTCCTTTAAATGGTTACTAAGCTCCCACTTAAATTGAAAGTATTTGGATGCTGGGTGATGCCTGTGGCTCAAAAGAGTAGGGCGCTGTAAAGAAATGGCTTTTTGAGGAGGCGGAGCAAGATGGCAGCCGTGTAACAGCTTCCTTGCATCTGGGCACCGTGAGTCTGGGGATATAGGACTCCAGGCATCTCTGGCTGGTGGGATTTGCCTATCATCACCCCTGAGAGGATACAGGGAGTCAGCGAGAGACTTCTGGACCCCAAGAGGAGGACTAAAACAGTGGAAAACCGGCAAGTGGTCGCGTGTGTTCAAACCGTCTAAACCCGCCCGCAACTGTAAGTTCAGTAGCAGCGAGACTGCAAACAAGAAAGGCCTTACCTGTGAACTGTTTTGGTGTCTTTGGACTTGGCACTCAGCTGAACTGCCTTGGGGAGAGCCTGAGCGGGAGTGCGGAGAACTTTGGCCTTTGTCTAGGGCCCCAGTCTGAGCTGCTGAGCCAGACGGAGCTAATAGTGTTTGGCTCTGGGTCACAGGCAGACATTGTGAGCGATCTGCCCTGGCAAGCTCCACCCTCAGGGTCGAAGAGCTGGAATTGGGTGGGAGCTGGTAACCCAGCGACCAAGTAGCCTAAGGGCGGGGTCTGAGCCGCCTTGCAGCCCTAACCCTCGGGGGCAGAGGGACACCAGTTTTGACACACAGGGTAAGTGGATAGCCACTTCAGCAGTGATTCCAGCGACAAGCACTTCCCTGAGAAAGCTTCTGCTCAGTAAGTGAACAAGTTCAAAGTGCCTTTTAAGTGGGCTGAAGAGAGATTTAGGGTGTCTACCTGCTGGGGTTTGAGAAACTAGCAGCCTCCAGTCGTATCAGAACTGTGATTAACATCTCATACCCCAGAAGACCACGTGTTGCCCAGACAATATTCAATAACATATATATACTGCTTTGTTTTTGGTTGTGTGTTTTTTTTTTTTTTTTTGGTTTGGTTGTTTTTTTTGTTTATTTTGATGTTGTTGATTGTTGTTTTGTTTTTTAAGTTCAACGTTTTCCATACAGATCCTTTTTCTTTCTCAATTTTTCTAGTTTAATTATAATTTCCCATTGCTGCCTATTTCAATAATTAGAACTTCATTTTTGTTACTGTTTCTACCGCTATTATTTTGTTTTTCCAGCCAATTTTATCCCGTAAAGTTTTCTCTTTGCTTGTTTTGGTTTGATTTATAGCATTTTTGTGTTTCCTCTCTACTTGGTGGAGGTGGGGTACTGTGTCTGATCAGGTTACCAAAGAGCTGCTAACCTCAAGGGAACCACCCAACTGGGCACCCCCAGAAGGTGTTTTTTTTTTTTAAGGTTGTATCAAAGTACACCTATATTGCTCTGTCTCCCTCTTTCTGTGCCTCTCTTCTTTTTGTCAATATTCCTTTTACCCACCCCCTCTCCTTTCTCTATTTTTCCTTTTTTTTTTCTTATCACTCGGCCCTCCTTTCTTTCATCCCTTTTTTGCTCTTAAACCTTCTCACACTTCTGGTCCTGTAACCCTTAGTCCACAGGCACGAGAACTTTAAGAGCAAGAGGAAGTGAAAGGAAAATTAGGGCAAGGAAACAGATAAAAGAAATCACCCATGAGGAAGAATCAGCAGAAAACTCCAGGCAACATGAAGAACCAGTCCAGAACAACCCCGCCAAGGGACCATGAGGTAGGTAATGCAGAGGATTCCACCTATACAGAAATGTTAGGAATGACAGAAAGGGAATTTAGAATACACATGTTGAAAACAATGAAAGAAATGATGGAAACAATGAAGGAAACTGCTAATAAAGTGGAAAATAACCAAAAGGAAATCCAAAAACAGAATCAAATAAGAGATGAACGATATGAAGAATATAAAAAGGATATAGCAGAGCTGAAGGAAATGAAACAGTCAATCAGGGAACTTAAAGATGCAATGGAAAGTATCAGCAACAGGTTACACCATGCAGAAGAAAGAATTTCAGAGGTAGAAGACAAAGTTCTTGAGATAACTCAGATAGTAAAAGAGGCAGAAAAGAAGAGAGAGAAAGCAGAACGTTCACTGTCAGAATTATGGGACTTTATGAAGCGTTCCAACATACGAGTTATAGGAATTCCAGAAGGGGAAGAAGAATGCCCCAGAGGAATGGAAGCCATACTAGAGAATATTATAAAAGAAAATTTCCCAAATATCACCAAAGATTCTGACACACTGCTTTCAGAGGGCTATCAGACCCCAGGTCGCCTCAACTCTAACCGAGCTTCTCCAAGACACATTGTGATGAACCTGTCCAAAGTCAAGACAAAAGAAAAGATTCTGCAAGCTGCCAGGAGTAAGCGCCAGTTGACCTACAGGGGCAAATCCATCAGATTGACCGCAGACTTCTCTAATGAAACTTTCCAAGCAAGAAGACAATGGTAATCTACCTTTAATCTACATAAACAGAACAATTTCCAGCCCAGAATTCTGTACCCTGCTAAGCTAAGCTTCAAAATTGACAGAGAAATCAAATCATTTACGCATATACAAACATTGAGGAAATTCGCCACAACAAGACCAGCTCTACAGGAAATACTTCAACCTGTTCTGCACACTGACCACCACAATGGATCAGCAGCAAAGTAAGAACTCAGAAATTAAAGGACAGAACCAAACCTCCACGCTGATGCAAAAGATAAAAGTAAGCAATGGACTCTCACAAAATAAGACGAATAGAATACTACCACACTTATCAATTATCTCAAGAAATGTTAATGGCTTGAATTCCCCACTGAAGAGACATAGATTGGTTGACTGGATTAAAAAACACAAGCCATCCATTTTCTGTCTGCAAGAAACACACCTGGCTTCAAAAGACAAATTAAAGCTCCGAGTCAAGGGTTGGAAGACAATTTTTCAGGCAAATGGAATTCAGAAGAAAAGAGGAGTTGCAATCCTATTTTCAGTTACATGTGGATTTAAAGCAACTAAAGTCAAAAAAGACAAAGATGGTCACTTTATATTGGTCAAGGGAAAAATAAAACAAGAAGACATTTCAATTCTAAATATCTATGCACCCAATTTAAATGCTCCCAGATTCTTGAAACAGACCTTACTCAGTCTGAGCAATATGATATCTGATAATACCATAATAACAGGGGACCTTAACACTCCTCTTACAGAGCTGGACAGATCCTCTAAACAGAAATTAAACAAGGATATAAGAGACTTAAATGAGACCCTAGAACAACTGTGCTTGATAGACGCATATAGAACACTCCATCCCAAAGATAAAGAATATACATTCTTCTCATCACCCCATGGAACATTCTCCAAAATTGATCATATCCTGGGACACAAAACAAATATCAACAGAATCAAAAGAATTGAAATTTTACCTTGTATCTTCTCAGACCATAAGGCACTAAAGGTGGAACACAACTCTAACAAAAATGCTCGACCCCACCCAAAGGCATGGAAACTAAACAATCTTCTGTTGAATAACAGATGGGTGAAGGAAGAAATAAAACAGGAAATCATTCACTTCCTTGAGCATAACAACAATGAAGACACAAGCTACCAAAACCTGTGGGATACTGCAAAAGCAGTTTTGAGAGGAAAATTCATCACTTTAGATGCCTACATTCTAAAAACAGAAAGAGAACACATCAACAATCTCACAAGAGATCTTATGGAATGGGAAAAAGAAGAACAATCTAAGCCTAAACTCAGTAGAAGAAAAGAAATATCCAAAATCAAATCAGAGATCAATGAAATTGAAAACAAAAGAATCATTCAGAAAATTAATGAAACAAGGAGTTGGTTTTTTGAAAAAATAAATAAAATAGATAAACCATTGGCCAGACTAACGAGGAATAGAAAAGTAAAATCTCTAGTAACCTCAATCAGAAATGATAAAGGGGAAATAACAACTGATCCCACAGAGATACAAGAGATCATCTCTGAATACTACCAGAAACTCTATGCCCAGAAATTTGATAATGTGAAGGAAATGGATCAATATTTGGAATCACACCCTCTCCCTAGACTCAGCCAGGAAGAAATAGAGCTCCTGAACAGACCAATTTCAAGCACTGAGATCAAAGAAACAATAAAAAATCTTCCAACCAAAAAATGCCCTGGTCCAGATGGCTTCACTCCACAATTCTATCAAACCTTCAAGGAAGAGCTTATTCCTGTACTGCAGAAATTATTCCAAAAAATTGAGGAAGAAGGAATCTTCCCCAACACATTCTATGAAGCAAACATCACCCGGATACCAAAACCAGGAAAAGACCCAAACAAAAAGGAGAATTTCAGACCAATCTCACTCATGAACATAGACGCAAAAATTCTCAACAAAATCCTAGCCAATAGATTACAGCTTATCATCAAAAAAGTCATTCATCATGATCAAGTAGGCTTCATCCCAGGGATGCAACGCTGGTTTAACATACGCAAGTCTATAAACGTTATCCACCATATTAACAGAGGCAAAAATAAAGATCACATGATCCTCTCAATAGATGCAGAAAAAGCATTTGATAAAATCCAGCATCCTTTTCTAATTAGAACACTGAAGAGTATAGGCATAGGTGGCACATTTCTAAAACTGATTGAAGCTATCTATGACAAACCCACAGCCAATATTTTACTGAATGGAGTAAAACTGAAAGCTTTTCCTCTTAGAACTGGAACCAGACAAGGTTGTCCTCTGTCACCTTTACTATTCAACGTAGTGCTGGAAGTTCTAGCCAATACTATTAGGCAAGACAAGGAAATAAAGGGAATCCAAATGGGAGCAGAGGAGGTCAAACTCTCCCTCTTTGCTGACGACATGATCTTATACTTAGAGAACCCCAAAGACTCAACCATAAGACTCCTAGAAGTCATCAAAAAATACAGTAATGTTTCAGGATATAAAATCATTGTCCACAAGTCAGTAGCCTTTGTGTACACCAATAACAGTCAAGATGAGAATCTAATTAAGGACACAACTCCCTTCACCATAGTCTCAAAGAAAATGAAATACCTAGGAATATACCTAACAAAGGAGGTGAAGGACCTCTGTAAAGAAAACTATGAAATCCTCAGAAAGGAAATAGCAGAGGATATTAACAAATGGAAGAACATACCATGCTCATGGATGGGAAGAATCAACATTGTTAAAATGTCTATACTTCCCAAAGCAATCTACCTATTCCATGCCATTCCTATCAAAATACCAACATCGTACTTTCAAGATTTGGAAAAAATGATTCTGCGTTTTGTATGGAACCGGAAAAAACCCCGTATAGCTAAGGCAGTTCTCTGTAACAAAAATAAAGCTGGGGGCATCAGCATACCAGATTTTAGTCTGTACTACAAAGCCATAGTGCTCAAGACAGCATGGTACTGGCACAAAAACAGAGACATAGACACTTGGAATCGAATTGAAAACCAAGAAATGAAACTAACATTTTACAACCACCTAATCTTTGATAAACCAAACAAGAACATACCTTGGGGGAAAGACTCCCTATTCAATAAATGGTGTTGGGAGAACTGGATGTCTACATGTAAAAGACTGAAACTGGACCCACACCTTTCCCCACTCACAAAAATTGATTCAAGATGGATAAAGGACTTAAACTTAAGGCATGAAACAATAAAAATCCTCCAAGAAATCATAGGAAAAACACTGGAAGATATTGGCCTGGGGAAAGACTTCATGAAGAAGACTGCCATGGCAATTGCAACAACAACAAAAACAAACAAATGGGACTTCATTAAACTGAAAAGCTTCTGTACAGCTAAGGAGACAATAACCAAAGCAAAGAGACAACCTACACAATGGGAAAGGATATTTACACATTTTCAATCAGACAAAAGCTTGATAACTAGGATCTATAGAGAACTCAAATTAATCCACATGAAAAAAGCCAACAATCCCTTATATCAATGGGCAAGATACATGAATAGAACGTTCTCTAAAGACGACAGACGAATGGCTAACAAACACATGAAAAAATGTTCACGATCTCTATATATTAGAGAAATGCAAATCAAAACAACCCTGAGATATCATCTAACCCCAGTGAGAATGGCCCACATCTCAAAATCTCAAAACTGCAGATGCTGGCGTGGATGTGGAGAAATGGGAACACTTTTACACTGCTGGTGGGACTGCAAACTAGTACAACCTTTCTGGAAGGAAGTATGGAGAAACCTCAAAGCACTCAAGCTAGACCTCCCATTTGATCCAGCAATCCCATTACTGGGCATCTACCCAGAAGGAAAGAAATCCTTTTATCATAAGGACACTTGTACTAGACTGTTTATTGCAGCTCAATTTACAATCGCCAAAATGTGGAAACAGCCTAAATGCCCACCAACCCAGGAATGGATTAACAAGCTGTGGTATATGTACATCATGGAATACTATTCAGCCATTAAAAAAAATGGAGACTTTACATCCTTCGTATTAACCTGGATGGACGTGGAAGACATTATTCTTAGTAAAGCATCACAAGAATGGAGAAGCATGAATCCTATGTACTCAATTTTGATATGAGGACAATTAATGACAATTTTGGTTATGGGGGGGAACAGAAAGAGGGAAGGAGGGAGGTGGGTGGGGCCTTGGTGTGTGTCACACTTTATGGGGGCAAGACATGATTGCAAGAGGGACTTTACCGAACAATTGCAATCAGTGTAACCTGGCTTATTGTACCCTCAATGAATCCCCAACAATAAAAAAAAAAAAAAGAAATGGCTTTTTTAGAGACCCCTCCAACCTGTTATTCAGTGATCTTGCCCGTTGCTATGCTCCAAGGAAAGCTACTCCTTGACTCTTTGGAAACCTGGTCTTAGAAATGCTGATAATCAGTTCCATAGTTCCCTTCTTATCTTAAAATACATGAAGCAATAGCATTGGGCAGAGCCATACTTTGTACTTAATAAAACTGTGTAAATAGTCACTTGTGTGTGAACTGGTTTTTCTCCTCTGCATTATTTTAGCAAGAAGGTTTACCATGAGATAAGAATATGGGTTCTGGATCTAAATTGCCTAATTCAAATCTCTATGCCATTAACAAGCTGTGAGACCTTTGGCAAATTACTTAATCTTTGTATGCCTCAGTTTCTTCATCTATAAGATGGAGATAATAATAGCACCTATGTTATAGTTTTGGCATGAGGATTAATGAGTTAATACATGTAAAGTCTTAGAATAATGCCTGCATCAACAGCAATCCCCCCATTAACTCAGCTATTATTAATATTATTGTTTCAAGTTCATATTTGATGTATGGCTTACAAAAAGTATAATTATCCTTACTCTTAACAATAGTGAAGGACAATGAATGTAGGGGAGAAAATTTTTCCCTAGTGAAACACTTGGCAGTGGAAGTGATAACAGTATGCATCTGACACTGCTAACACCTGCTCATTGTAATGTTTATTATTTAATTAGGATATAAACTAAATTGTAAAGCTGGTAGGGATTTCCACCGAAATGGAAGGTTGGCACCACACTCCAGTGCTGCCTCCCTTTTTTGCCAAGGTCTGGAGAACAGGGTGCCTGCTATTTTTAATGATGTTATATTTTAACCAAATGTGTTTAAAAAATCTCCCTAACCCTTTCTTCACTCAACCACCAAGATTCCTTAAAATGGAGAAGACAGCAAATAAGTCACCCATTGATGGCTCAGTAATTCAGCTACTTTTCTGCCCCTCAGGAAGTTACCTACTGAGACATCAGACCTTTCTTTGTCCTGTCTCATCTGACCTATGACAAGAGTAAAGGCTTTTGGAATTGATGAAAAACAAATGATACATAAGCTTCCTTGATTTCCCTCAAAGAACTTAAAACTTTACTGTCATGGATGCTGAGTCTCTTGGACACACACTTGTCATAAAGGCCATATCTGGCATAATTATTATATGCATTGAGTGGAGAGTAGAGACAGGACATCTCTGGAGTTTGGTGTGTAACTCACTTTTAACTACCATGGAGTTATGTATGACTGCTATTCAATAAAGTTAATCTACAATGATGGCAGATCAGAAGGTCCCATCTGGCTGACAGCTACACTTCCTGCAAGAGTATTTGCTTTGCCAACCTGGTCAAATAAGACTGTTAGTTTTCACATGAAGAAGGGCACCTAAAAAAGTCAGGCCTTCTGGTTAAAGAGCATTGTTCTGTCCCCATCATCTAATGAATGTAAAAATGGACCCATTAAGAGGTATTTGTTGACACTTTCTCCTTAATTTTCCCTAAATTAAAATATCCTTAGCAGCCAAATGTGAAGCCTATAAAGTCCAAAAGGAGGAGAAGAGTCCCAAAGTGTATTGTCTCCACTGTATTGACTATGCCTACTCCATACAGAGAGATATAGGAAAATGTGTTAGACTCATGGACCTTATGCTCAGATCAAAATGTTGCCCATTCTTAAGGAGATAATTCTCAGTGGACACAACAGGTTAATTCTGATGGGAACAGAAAGCAAAATAAGGTTGCATGACATATGACATAGAACACACCACTCCTTTTAGCTCCTCCAGGAGGCCTGGACTTGAGTTTATATTATTTTTAATATCTTCCACAAATAAAGTGGTTTTCAGTGGCAAATAAATTGAGATTCTAAACAAGGAGAATGCTGTTCATCATCATTGTGTACTCCTTACAAAGAGCCAATAATATGCAAAAATTGTACCAAATAGAATGCTCTCTCCAAAACAAGCTTGAATCCTACCCAGTGGCAGTACTCTAAGACTCCTCCTGGAGCATGTCCATGCCCAGAGATATCTGGTTAAGCCTTTCGAGATGTTGTATATGCTCTCACACCATCACAGTGGCTGGTAGGTACATCACGCCATCATTTCAAAGGAAGACCAAGGTGTCATCATTCAGTTTGGACGTGATTGGGACATTACTTATATGAATGTGGATGAGGGTGGTAAGGTGAAAAATCTTGCTTTGTCTTGTTGATATTACAGAAGTATCTGACTTCAACAAAATGCATGAGTGATTATGATCTATGTACTGTCATGTTTTTCTTCAAAAACAAGTGACTCAGTACCCACGATTGACTTGGGTACTGGTAACAATGACAAGATAACCTGGGCCATAGTGGACAAATAGGAGATGGTTGACAAAATAGAGCCTGTGTATTGAAGCGCCCACAAGGGCCTGGTCTTACCTTCCAAGGACCACTCCACAAATTACAGCCTGTGTACATAAATATTGTGGAGCTGTTTTCATATGGAGGTATTTTAAACTATTTAAATCCTTTGATAAAGTAAATGAAGCTCAAGGACTAGAAAATCTCTAAATAAGGATTGCATGGCCTTAACTATTGGAAATAAATAAATACACAATGATAGGAACAATCATAAAACAAATGCTCCCATGAAATCTATTAAGAAGGGGCTGGGTGAGGCCTGCTATATCCAAGGTACTGTGTGAAGTCCTATAAAAAAATAGTGAACAAAAAAGACAAAGATTCCTGCCTTCATACTGCCCCCAGTACTTTTAGAACCCTCATATTATCTTCCTAATAAAACCTGTTCTCAGGTACAAGCTGCCTTTTGACTGACAACAGCTCAAAGGCTTCCCTTTCATTTTGTTCATTTATTCCTTTATTCATTCATCCATTCATTAAAAATAAATTGAGCTAGATCAAGAGGATCTAAATTTGGCCTGGCACAATCTTTGCCTTCAAGCTCTGGTGGCAGAGGCAGCAAAGTAAGTAGCACCACACTATAGTGCAGCAAGTGTCATGGTAGCAACATGTATATAAGTATTGTTTCAGCCAGGGTGGGATAGAATGGGGAGTGTTAGGAAGGTGATGGTGGTGGTCCCAGAAGGTTCACAGACAAGGTAATATTTAAGGTAGGTGTCCAGAGATATATAGAAGTGTGTCAGCGGGGGAAGAAAAAACTAAGAACAACGTAGGCAGAGGAAACAGTGCCTCAGTGACTGGAAGGCATGTAAGAGTATATAGTATGGAAAAAAATGGTTAACTATTGAGTTGACTCACACTACCTCATTCCTCAAAGACTGAGGCAGCTTATAATAAAGATTACAGTATATGAAAAAAATTACACATAAAATAAATAAGCATCTGGGAAAATAAATAAGAATAGAAGGCGAAGGCCAGGTAGGGAGGTTAATTAAAATTCAGATGCATAGGTCATAGGATCCCACCCAGTTTCTAAAGTTGCATTGCACCTGTGACCAGACAGCCAAAACATAAAAGGGGAAACCTGACCAGTTATGGAATTTACATTTTACACAAAGATAAAATGTACCAGTCCTTGGGGAAAGAGAAACTTTTATGGCCCTTGCTACTGTCCACATGTGACATTCTAGTTCTGAAAGAAATTTTTCACAAGGAATTTCACGTACAGGGGTGCACATTAAGTGAAACAGTTGAGTGATCTTGAAAGCCCAAACACTGGTGGTTTTAGCCCCAAACTAGTCAATATTACTTTCCCTAGTCTGCTGCAAAATGTAAAAGCTAACAATATAACGAATTTGTCATGAAGCTAAATTTGGTCGATTGAAAAGACTGCCCTTTATTCTGAGATTATAGATTTCCTATATTTTTGTTTTTAAAATGTTCTGTCTTTTAATAACTGCA
This sequence comes from Nycticebus coucang, assembly GCF_027406575.1. NCBI lineage: Eukaryota > Metazoa > Chordata > Mammalia > Primates > Lorisidae > Nycticebus > Nycticebus coucang. The sequence continues at coordinate 157,966,086 of NC_069804.1, read as the reverse complement.
TCAGTGGTACATCAGTTTCTTTGTTATTTTTCACCACATCTTTTCTTGGCAAATTAAGAGGTTGGCAACCTTAAATACATACGTGTGTGTGTGTGTGTGTGTGTGTGTGTGTGTGTAATTTTATTTTATTCAGCTCCAAAATCCAGAAAGCTGGGCATCCCATGGATGTACTGGGAAATGTCTTCACTAATTCCCCTCCAAAGGTGTTAACAGCATCCTTGGATGAGAGTCAAGGGCATGACTCTAAACCTGTCAAATGTTGTAACAGGACAGGAACACAGTGTTAATGAGTAGAAAGGATAAGGGGAATATGGGCTATAAAGGGAGATTTTGCACAAACTTGTACTAGAGGAATAAAGCTCCATTGGTAGAAATTTGGGATCAAAGTTGAGATATATTAGGGAGAACTTTTGTGTACTAAAATTGTGCCACATAATTCATCTAGCCCCAGTTTGCTAGCTTGTTTGCCATTGTACCTGAGCTAGACCGTGCCTCAACTTGCCATCTGGGCCAAAACAAGTATTCTAATGATCTTCTAGGGAAGCAAATATTTATAGAATATGAAAGTCATTGTACAAAACCTTGGGAATTTGTACTTCCAAGAGAGCTGGTGATAAGTCCAGGATTATCGCACAGGTCAGCCAGGCTGACCTTAGAAGTCTGTGTCCTTTCTTCAAGTTGGCTGTCTTTTGAAGGATCTGTGCAGAGAGGAGGCAGTGAGGACTGTAGTGGGTTAAAATTTCTCAATACCCAGGCCTAATTCTTAATTCTGCAGTGAATTTTGTAGGAACTCTAAAGAAATAACAATAATGTCCCAGAAATGTGTAGCTGAATTGAAATCATAATTTTCTATAAAATAGCTTAATTATGCATACATAATTAGATCCTATTTGGAACACTTATTTTAGAATAATCTGTGTTTGCATTTCAGTGGTTTCACTGTGAGTACAAACTACCATCTGGGGCACAAGGGTCTCAGGAACACCTAAGATTGGAAATGCCATTATGGGGCCATGGGGACTTAGATGAAGAGAAGTCATGAAGTATAGGCAGTGCCTTATTGAGGGAAGGGGCTTCCAGCCAGCCAGAGCCAGGGTCTATTTTGTTGCCTATATGCCTTGTTTTTCACATACCTGTTTCACTTTATACCTGCAATTAATTCATTAAAATTATTCTCATACTACCAATGTCGTGGTTAAGAGCATTATAATCAAACCAAGCTGAATTTGAGTCTTAGGTCTGCCTCTTATAGACTATGTAAACTTGAAAAAGTAAGTAACCCCACTAAGCCTCAGTTTCTTTATCATTAAAATGAAGGATAATGGTACCTAGCTCTATTGGAATGAGATTATATAAAATGCTTAGCACAAAGCATAGCACATCATAAGCATTCAATAAACAATTGTGGTAATGATAGTCATTGTTATAACTATTTTATAGTTATAATTATTATAACTATTTTATAGTTATAACTATTTGCATGGCAGTTTCCAAACTAGAGTATATATTAAAATTTTTATCTTACTCATTCCTTCAACCTCAATACCTGGCACAGACTATTGAATGGATGGACAAACAGATGCCGGATACCAGCATAGAAATAACGTCTGCCTCCATTGTAACTCCCTGCCTCAGATGTGTATAGAAAATGGAGGATAATAGTATTACCAGGTTAAGTGCAAGTTGCAAGGTAGTAGGAAGGCTGCAAGGAAACATTGCTCAAAATCACATGGTAGAGCTGCAATTCGGAGGAGCAAGCTGGCCCAAGAAATAGACAGCATTTGCAAAATTTCCAATGGGCTGGGACTTTCGAAAGTATATGAATCACAAGAGGGAATACAAATCAACACATGATGGCTCTTCCAGCAATGGTCATGCCAAGAGTAAAGAAGGCAGTGTGAAATGGTGCTAGAGAGATGATAAGAGAAAAACAGAACAGAGTATTCAGTGTGAAAAGGACTTTGGAAGAATACATTGGCCTTTTCTATAGCCCTTTTATATGATTTCAAATCTTCACAAGTATGAATTTCTCATACGTGGGTTACTACAAAAGTTTTGAGACAGACAGTGTTATGTATGGTCTATTATTTCAGCTTCAAGAAACACAGCCAACACTGTCCATTCTGGTTTGCCCCATGCATGTTTCAACTTGCTCAGCTTATTGGTACTGCTGGTAGGGCTATCATTTGTTTCCATCTGCACGGACCTTACATTTGATTTTTTTTCTTTTTTTTATTGTTAAATCATAGCTGTGTACATTAATGCAATTAAGGGGTACAATGTGCTGGTTTCATATACAATCTGAAATATTCTCATAAAACTGTTCAACGTAGCCTTCATGGCATTTTCTTAGTTATTGTATGAAGACATTTGTATTCTGCCTTTAGTAAGTATCACCTGTACCCATTCTAAGATGCACCGTAGGTGTGGCCCCACCCATTACCCTCCCTCCACCATAACCTCCCCCACCCTTCCCCTTCCTTGGCGCTTTCCTCATAGTCTTGTGCTATAGTTGAGTTATAGCCTTCATGTAAAAGCTATAATTTAGCTTCATAGTAGGGCTGAGTACATTGGATACTTTTTCTATCATTCCTGAGATACTTTGCGAAGAAGAAAATGTTCCAGCTCCATCCATGTAAACATGAAAGAGGTAAAGTCTCATCTTTCTTTAAGGCTGCATAATATTCCATGGTATACATGTACCACAATTTCCTAGTCCAAACGTGGGTCATTGGGCACTTGGGCTTCTTCCATGACTTACCAATTATAAATTGGGCTGCAATAAATATTCTGGTACAGATGTCTTTGTTATATTGTGATTTTTGGTCTTCTGGGTATAAACCTAGTAAAGGAATTATAGGATCGAATGGCAGGTCTATTTTTAGGTCTCTAAGTATTCTCCAAACATCCTTTCAGAAGGAACGTATTAGTGTGCATTCCCACCAGCAGTGTAGAAGTGTGCCCTTTTCTCCACATCCATGCCAACATCTCTGGTTTTGGGATTTTGTTATGTGGGCTACTCTTACTGGGGTTAGGTGATATCTCAAAGTAGTTTTGATTTGCATTTCTCTGATGATTAAGGATGATGAGCTTTTTTTCATGTGTTTGTAGATCGTGCATCTGTCTTCTTTAGAGAAGTTTCTCTATAAGTCCCTTGTCCACCCTGAGATGGGATCACGTGTTCTTTTCTAGCTAATACGTTTGAGTTCTCTGTGGATTCTGGTTATTAAACTTTTATTGGAGGTATAACCTGCAAGTGTTTTCTCCCATTGTAAGGGCTGTCTGCTTGCTTTACTTACTATGTTCTTGGCTGTGCAGAAGCTTTTTAGTTTGATCAAGTCCCAGTAGTGTATTTTTGATACTGCTTCAATTGCCTGGGGAATCCTCCTCATAAAACACTCGCCCAGACCGATTTCTTCAAGGGTTTTCCCTGCATTCTCCTCTAGTATTTTTATAGTTTCATGTCTTAAGTTTAAATCTTTGATCCAGTGAGAGTCTATCTAAGTTAATGGTGAAAGGTGTGGGTCCAGTTTCAGTGTTCTACAGGTTGCCAGCCAGTTCACCCAGCACCATTTGTTAAATAGGGAATCTTTTCCCCACTAAATGTTTTTAATTGGTTTGTCAAAGATCAAATAATGGTAAGTAGCTGGATTCATCTCTTGGTTCTCTATGCTGTTCCAGACATCTACTTCTCTGTTTTTGTGCCAATACCATGCTGTTTTGATCACTATCAATTTATAGTACGGTCTCAGGTCTGGTAGCATGATTCTTCCTGCTGTGTTTTTATTGCTGAGTAATGTTTTGACTATTCAAGGTTTTTTCTGATTCCATATAAAACAAAGCATTATTTTTTTGCAGATATTTAAACTATGACTATGGAGCTTTAATAGGAATTGCGTTAAAATTATATATTGCTTTGGGTAGTATAGACATTTTAACGATGTTGATTCTTCCCAGCCATGAGCATGGTATGTTTTTCCATTTGTTAACATCTTCAGCTATTTCTTTTCTTAAAGTTTCATAGTTCTCTTTGTAGAGATCTTTCACATCTTTTGTTAGGTATACTCCCAAATATTTCATCTTCTTTGGCACCACTGTGAATGGAATAGAGTCCTTGACTTGTTTGTTTGGCGTGGTTATTGTTGGTATATATAAAGGCTACAGATTTATGGGTGTTGATTTTGTAGCCTGAGACATTGCTGTATTCCTTGATCAATTCTAAAAGTTTTGTAGTAGAATCCCTAGTGTTTTCCAGATATATGATCATATCATCTGCGAAGAGTGAAAGTTTGATCTCTTCTGACCCTATGTGGATACCCTTGATCGCCTTTTCTTCCCTAATTGCAATGGCTAAAACTTCCATTACAATGTTAAAGAGCAATGGAGACAATGGGCAACTTTGCCTGGTTCCTGATCTAAGTGGAAATTTCAATTTAACTCCATTCATTGCGATATTGGCTGTGGGTTTGCTGTAGATGGCCTCTATTAGTTTAAGAAATGTCCCTTCTATACCAATTTTCTTAAGTGTTCTGATCATGAAGGGATGCTGAATATTATCAAAAGCTTTTTCTACATCAATTGAAAGAATCATATGGTCCTTATTTTTTAGTTTGTTTATGTGCTGAATTACATTTATAGATTTACGTATATTGAACCAGCCTTGAGACCCTGGGATAAATCCCACTTGGTCGTGGTGTATAATTTTTTGATGTGTTGTTAGATTCTGTTTGTTAGGATCTTATTGAGTATTTTAGCATCAATATTCCTTAGTGATATTGGTCTATAATTTTATTTTCTTGTTGGGTCTTTCCCTGGTTTGGGGATCAAGAGTGATGTTTGCTTCGTAGAATGTGTTGGGTAATATTCCTTCTTTTTCTATATTTTGGAAGAGGTTTAGTAATATAGGTACTAGTTCTTCTTTAAAGGTTTGTAGAATTCTGACGTAAAGCCATCTGGTCCTGGGCTTTTCTTTTTTGGGAAATTTTGTATAGTTGATGCTATTTTAGAACTTGATATAGGCCTGTTCAAAATTTCCACTTCATTCTGGCTAAGTCTTGGTAGGTGGCATACTTCCAGGTATTGGTCGATTTCTTTCAGATTTTCATATTTCCAAGAATAGAGTTTATTGTAGTATTGGTTAAGGATTTTTTGAATTTCTGAGGGGTCAGTTGTTATTTCATTGTTACTGTTTCTGATTGATGAAATTAGAGATTTTACTCTTTTTTTCCTGGTTAGGTTGGCCAAAGGTTTATTTTATTGATCTTTTCAAAAAACCAACTTTTGGATTTATTGATCTGTTGTATAATTCTTTTGTTTTCAATTTCATTTAATTCTGCTCTGATTTTGGTTATTTCTTTTCTTCTCCTAGGTTTGGGGTTGGAGTGTTCTTTCTTCTCCAGTTGCTTGAGATGTCCCATTAAGTTATTAAATTCCTGTCTTTCCATTTTCTTGAGGAAGGCTTGCAGTGCTATAGATTTCCCTCTTAGGACTGCCTTTGCTGTATCCCAGAGGGTCTGGTAATTCGTGTCTTGATTGTTGTTTTGTTCCAAAAATTTGGTGATGTCCTTCTTAATCTCGTCCATAACCCATCTATCCTTCAGCATAAGGTTGTTTAGCTTCCATGTTTTTGTATGGGTATGCAGGTTCCTGTTGTTATTGAGTTCAACTTTTATTCCATGATGATCTGAGAAGATGCAAGGAATAATTTCCATTTTTTTTAAATTTGCTGAGGTTAGATTTGTGGCCTAGGATGTGTTCGATTTTGGAGTATATTCTGTGGGCTGATGAGAAGATGGTGTATTCAGTTTTGTTGGGATGAAATGTTCTATAGATGTCTGTTAAGTCCAGATGTTGAATGGTTAAGTTTAAATGTAAAATTTCTTTGCTTAGCTTCTTTTTGGAGGATCTATCCAGCACTGCTAAAGGGGTGTTAAAATCCCCAACTACTATGGAACTGGAGGAAATCAAGTTGCTCATATCTGTTAGAGTTTCTCTTATAAATTGAGGTGCATTCTGGTTGTGTGCATAAATATTAATAATTGAAATCTCATCATATTGAGTATTACCTTTAACAAATATGAAGTGTCCATCCTTATCCTTCCTTATTTTGGTTGGTTTAAAGCCTATTGCATCTGTGAATAGGATTGCAATGCCTGCTTTTTTCTGCTTTCCATTTGCCTGGAGTATAGATGACCATCCCTTCACCATGAGTCTATATTTGTCTTTTAATGTAAGATGCGATTCTTGTATGCAGCAGATTATCTGGCTTGAGTTTTTTTTATCCAGTCAGCCAACCTGTGCCTCTTTAGAGGACAGTTTAAACCATTCACATTAATTGAGAATATTGATTAGCCTTTCGAGAGTCCAGTGGACATTTCTAATCCTTTTGTGACTGTGGAAGTTGGAATTTGATCAAAATTTTCTGGGTGGGTTTACTTTTGTGGTGGAGGATTATGCTGATCTTTATGGAGGATAGGTCTGAGAATATCCTGGAGAGCTGGTTTAGTTATGGCAAATTTCTTCAACATGTGAATGTCACTGAAGTATTTAATTTCTCCATCATAAATGAAACTTAGTTTAGCTGGGTACAGGATCCTGGGTTGAAAGTTATTTTGTTTTAGGAGATTAAAATTCGATGACCATCCTCTTCTAGCTTGAAAGGTTTCAGCAGAGTGATCTGCAGTTATTCTAATATTCTTCCCCTTGTAGGTGATGGTTTTCTTTCATCTGGCTGCTTTCAGAATTTTCTCCTTCATATTAACTTTAGTGAAATTGATTATGATGTGTCTGGGGGATGTCTTATTTGGGTTGAGTCATGCTGTAGTTCAGAAACTGTCTGCTATCTGAATTTCAGAATCTCTTGGCATGTCTGGAAAGTTCTCCTTTCATAATCTCATGGAGAAGAGACTTCCATAATCTCATGGAAAGTGACTTTGTCTCTTTTGGGGATCCCAATAAGACAAATATTGGTTTTCTTCGAATTATCCCAGAGCTCTCTGAGAGAGTGATCTGTTTTTGCCCTCCATTTCTCTTCCTCTTTTAGAGTTTGGCAGTGGTCGAAAGCTTTGTCTTCAATGTCAGAAATCCTTTCTCTTGCTTGCTCCATTCTGTTACTGAGGGATTCTACTATGTTTCTCAGATTTTTGAGGGCTGCAACTTCTTGTCTCAATGTGTCAAAATCTTTGGTCATTTGGTCTTTGAATTTGTTGAATTCTTGAGATATCTTTTGGGTTACTGCTTGGAATTCTAATTCGATCTTATTTGCTATCCAGATTCTGAATTCGATTTCTGACAACTCAGCTATTTGTGCCTGGGATCTTGTGCTGTGTCTGCCCCATTGATCCTTGGGGGAGTTGATCTACTCTGATTATTCATATTGCCAGAGTTTTTCTGTTGATTTCGCCTCATGATTGTTTTTCACCGTTGCCTCTGGCCGTCCTCAGAGTTGGGGAGGTGTCTCTCCAAGATTAGACCCCAGCGGGATCACTCTATTGTTGCTGGATCTTTGTAGGGAGTGACCCTGTGTAGTTCCTCTGCACAGAGGCAGGGAGTTCTGCTTGTGGAAGCAGCTCTGGAGTGTGACACACCCAGATCCAGCAACAGGTCAGGAGGTGATGCGCACGGTTCTGGAAGTTCCTGTTGCCCAGTGACTTTGGCACAAAGAGCCCAAGGCTCCAGCAGTCTCTGGCCAGGAAAAGGACACTGCACAGAGGCAGGGAGGGCTCCGGGGGCACATGGCTACCAGAGTCCCTGGCCAGATGAGCGGGCCGGTGTGGAGGCAGGGAGGGTACAGGAGTGAGGATGCAGGGTTGCATAGCTCCCGCAGTTTCTGGTCAGGGCATGCAGAGGCCTGGTGGGTGCAGGTCACAGTCGGGGGTCACAGCGCAGCTCTTATGGAGGTCCAGGCAGCACCAAGCCCAGGAGTTTGAGGTTGCTATGAGCTGTGATGCCACAGCACTCTACCCAGGGCAACAGCCCGAGGCTCCAATGTGCCAAAACCGGTCTCACTCTGCCCCTGAGGGTTAAGGATATAAGGCACCTCAGTCCCCGCCCTTAGGCTGCTCAGTCACTAGGTTACTAGCTCCTGCCAGATCCTTGCTCTGCGACCCTGAGGGCGGAGCTTGCCAGGGCAGTTTTCTCACAATGGCTCCCTGCAACCCACAGCCGAACACTATTAGCTCCGTCTGGCTCAGCAGCTCAGTCTGGGGCCCTAGACAATGCCCAAAGTTCTCTGCACTCCTGCTCAAGCTCTCCCCAAGGCAGTTCAACTGAGTGACAAATCCAAAAACACCAAAACAGTTCACAGGTAAGGCCTTTCCAGTTTGCAGTCTCACTGCTGCTTGTACTTACAGCTGCCGGCGGGATTAGGTCGATCGAACACACGCAACCACGTGCCAGTTTTCCACTGTTTTTGTCCTCCTTTTGGGGTCCAGAAGTCCCTTGCTGATTCCCTGTATCCTCAAAGGGATAATTATAGGCAGATCCCACCAGCTAGAGATGCCTGGAGTCTTATCTCCCCAGATTCACTGTGCCCAGTTGCAGGGAAGCTGTTACTCAGCCACCATCTTGCTCCACCCCTTCTGCTTTTCTCTTGTTAACCATTCTTTTGTACAGGAGTGCCAGCTGTAATCATTGTGATGGATGAGGAATGGTATCACATATTTTCTGCCCCCACAAAAGTAAAAATTGGCACTACTATTAATTATGTCAGGGTTATTAATAGGAGTAAACCAGACTTGTCAGAGCAGCATATGGTCACTTGAGGAAGTCATTTCTTACTTATACTTTCCACCTTCAAGGGCTTGTTCTTACGGCCCTCTCACCTGATCTCCTATCCTGATTATCTTTAAATATCATGCCGTGTTCCAAGCCACAGCCAACTGTAACTTTGGACCCCTGGTAGCATAAATACTTGGAATGGGCACGCTGACGGTTACTAATATTGAAAAGTTTTGCTCTCCACATCATTAGGGCAGTGTATGTGACAGCTTTCGTGGAACCCCAGGACTTGGAGAGTCCCTGGGAACCTCGCTCCCCCAGCAGGGACAGCAGTTTTCCCTTCTGGTACCACTGCAGCGAACTCAAAGCTCAAAACCAACAGAACAAAAACCATCTCAGCCACTGAGGAATCTAGCCACATTTGATTTTTTTGTGTCTCAAAACTTTCATAATGACCCACATATAAGTGGAAATAGTACATAATTGGTGTTAGCACTCCTTAGGCCAGGCCAGAGGCCTAGGAAAGGGGAAAAACTTCTCTGGTGTTTTATTCCCTGTGTGTCTTAAATTGTTGGACTTCTTTGATTTTTCAGTGTCTATAATAAATGTATAAGGCCCATGATTTCAAATGGTTTTCTTTATTGACATCCACCTTGGGGTTTAATGGCTAAAAATAAACAAACAAAAAAATAATCAATGTGAAAGGGGCTTTTGAAATGTCATGTACAACCTGTCCTCTAACAAGCCTTGCTAGGCAGTGTAACCTAGGGAACTCTTGGCATATTCAACAAAGAGGAGAGTTCAGCCTCTCTGGCTTTAGGCACATGTCATGAATACATTTGTTTTCAAATGAATTTATAAAATATTAATGTAATCATACCAAACAGCAGAGTAGTGAGTACATCAGTCAGGAGTTATATTTATCCTGTGTATTTGTTTTTTTGTTTGTCTCCATTTATTAGTAGAAAGTACATGGAGACAGGTATTTCCTTCTCAGTCAAAGTGGCAGAACTTGTTTAATGAACTGATGTTTCTTAATCTGTGGTAAGGTGGAGTTGTGAGTGACAGAATTATATGAATAACAATGAGGAGACAGGCAGAACAATAAAAGGAAGACAAACATTTCTGCAGGAGGGGAGAAATAGATGGGATTGTTTAGTTGGCACACCGTCTAATCTGATCTTTTCCTAAAGAAAACTAACAGTTTGTAAATGGGTGAGATAATGTTAACAATTTTCTCCAAAATCTTCTGTATGAGGAATCCAATTTTCCAGAGGCATAATGGCATTTTTTCTTTCTTTTTTTTTGAGACAGAGTCTCACTCACAGCAACCTCAAACTCTTGAACTTGAGCAGTCCTCTTGCCTCAGCCTCCCAAGTAGCTGGGACTACAGGCATATGCCAGTATACCTAGCTATTTTTAGTAGAGACAGGGTCTCGCTTTTACTCAGGCTGGTCTCAAACTCCTGAGCTCCACACGCCTCAGCCTTCCAGAATGCTAGGATTACAGGCATGAGCCACTGTACCCAGCCATAAATGGCATTCTTAACCACAGTGCTCTTATTCTATAGTATAGGAAGACAGGGTATCAGAGCCCTTAAGTTCGCCAAGATCATGAGGGAAACTTAGATACCACCTGACACATGCCTGCATACAGGAAGCCTATCATGAATGTTTGTAGAATGTAGGAATGAATGCCTGAATCAGTGAATGTATTGGTGTGGGGTTGCACATTTTGAATGGCATGAAGGAAACTTACCCTTCAGGACTACCTATCATGCAAGAAGCCTTCGTATCTACTCTGACCTTTCGTCCTTTAAGCTAAATGTTATTATTTATCACCACTTTTACTGAAAAGGAGATGGAGGCACACAGATATTAAGAAACTTATGAAATTTTTCTCAAGGTCGTGTAACTACTATGTGGAGGAGAATAGAGATAAGAGAGCCACAGGAAGGAGGGAAGAGGCATGCGTGTATATGTGGGGCAAAATGACATAAGAGGGCTAAAGTAAATATTTTCATAAGAATAAAAATTCCTCTTGGGAAAAACTTTTTCCCCAAATATTTCCAGAGCCTCGCTACGTCAGGATGGCAGAAATATGAGAAGATAAGGAATGCCCTTGCTTGCTTAGGCTGTCTTCGTAATAAAGAATGCCCAGATACTATCTGCTACACTACCTGGTCACAGGACTCCCTCTTATTGGAACCCAAGTTCTACTTCCGTGGGAATCACAGGTTCTTCCTGTATTTAGGTCCACCTTTTCCAGATCTGAGAGAGCTACCCAGGGACATCAGGACCACTTTGACGACATGCTTGCAGGCATTGCCCCCCTGTGTAGTGAGCATGGTAAAATCTTCGGGAGTAGGGCCTGCTACTGCCACTACAAGTGCAACTGCATTACCAGCACTCCTTATCCAATACTTAGTTTGTTTATAGTCCACTGTGCATGGTTCTATAGTGAAGGCAGAGGTGGGAAGTGGGGAAACGAAGAAGTAGAGTACATTCCTTTCTCTCAATGAAATGACATTTTGACATAGAGACAAAATTTAAACAGTGAAGTCAGTGTCACCGTTAGACCAAAGCGAGTGGGGCTCCTGTCCTGGACCCATCTCTCAGGCAGTCCTGTGCTTTAGAATGCCTAACTCCTAATTTTCTAAGTTCCCCTCCAATTATGAGCTCTGACCAGGCAAGCAGTGCCATCAGGGCAGGTGCTCTGAGTTCAGAAAAGGTCCTGCCTATGTTATGGTCCAAAGCAGGTCCTACCTATGTTCTGGTCATAAGCAGCACTTTTCTTGATTTTTTTTTTTTCGCAGTTTTTGGCTGGGGCCAGGTTTGAACCCTCCACCTCTGATATATGGGGCTGGCGCCCTACTCCTTTGAGCCACAGCTGCCGCCCCCTTTCTTGAAATTATATAAGTTCCTTCCAGTGTCTAGGACTAATCAGAGCTAGTAGTGTCATCTGAGTAAGAAGCCCCAATCTTCAACTGTACCCACATGTGTCCCAGACTGTATTTCTTCCCCTTGAGGTGCTCTCTAGTCCTCTACCCCACATATGTAGTCAACTAGATGTCCCAAGAAGCTTCAGGACTCATGACTATGGAAACCTTGCCAGAGTCTTGGTTCCAGAATAGTCTGGCAAGCCACTGTAGCTGGCTAACATTGGATTTCTTACATGGTAATTGCGTGAAATTTTGCTACCAAAATGCTGTTGACACTGATTTGGAATGAATCAAATTGCATACATACGTGGGCCCCACAAAGAAAAACAAAATTGTGCAAGTGCCCTCACACATTCTAGAGGCATGCCTGAATAAAACAAAGGATGAGGCAAAATAAAATAAAATCTAGTAGCAATGAATATAGAACAAATAGTTTTTAAATACAGAGTGAAGAATGAACCAGAGTTCTTTGGAAAGGATTCTTCAAGGAGGGTGACACTTATGCCAGGCCTTAAAGCATGGAGAGAATTTGAGAAGGCTCATATAACTCCAGGAAAAACAACAAGAACAGAGGCACAGAGAGTAGTTATTTGTTGAACCTTTTTGTACTATATACTGTGTTAAGAACATTAGATTCGTCATTTTGTTTACTCCTCACAGTTCCCTGTAAGGTAGGTGATATTAACCCTATTTTGCAGGTGAGGAAACAGAAGTTTGTCCCGCTAAGCAAATGGTAGAACTTCCAGGTCTACCTGATTGCCCAAACCGTGGGCTCTTAACATCATGTTTTACTTTAAAGACAGGAAGCATATACAAAGGACAGCAAGAAGCCTTGTTGGAATTGGACAAAGGGTATGTGTTGGAAACTAGTGGAGGTAAGATCAATAGACGAGGCATAGTCATTCTGTGAAATATTTCAGTTGCCAAAATACGACAACTACTAACTACAAGACTCAAATAGGCCCTGGACAAACAAAGCAAACATCCCTATCCCAAAAGGGAAGTACACAACTATAGCATAATGTTTAAAACTTGGGAATACTAAGTACCATGATTTTAAAATACAAAGTAGTTTGCCCTGTCTTACAGAAAGACGTTCGATTTGATCTTATAAGGTAACATTGTGTCTCCAATTAACCTTGCCTGGTGTCATTTAATGTTCTCTATTCCCTTTACTTTTCTAGACTTTGATCCTGCTCTTGGAATGATGACTGGGATTCCACCAATAACGCCAATGATGCCTGGTTTGGGAATAGTACCTCCACCAATTCCGCCAGATATGCCAGTAGTAAAGGAGATCATACACTGTAAAAGCTGCACACTCTTCCCTCCAAATCCAAGTAATATTCTTCTTTTTTCCCTACACAAGTCACAATGTTTCAGTGTATAAAAAAACTATCTTCTTTTCTGAAACAATACCCAAGGGCGTTATAGATACATGCACAGAAACTTCACCTAAAAAACAGAAGGCAAGAAAATTTTCTTTTACTAAGTAAGGCTGAATTTTCTGCACAAAACGGTAGGTTTTTGTGTGCTAGTTACAGTGCCAGTGATACAACGTGGTTCTAAGCTTCCTGGTAAAGAACTCAAGTGTGTTCAGACAGAAGGAGGCACATGGCACAAATTGCTCACCACCATCATTTGCAGACTTTCCTTTTCATAACTGGCCCACATGCTGGTGATGTCAGACATAGAGTGTGATCTGAGCCTACCTAACACACATGACAATATATATTTGGTGCTGAGAATCTTCTCTTCCACGGCTACCACCTATTCACACATCACTCAAACTACTTTTTAACTAATGGGCTGCAACATGGAAGTGAGATGTGGTTCATCTTATTGGAAGAGCAAAGAGGAATACTGAGACAAAGTCAAAGTGCTTGTAGCAATCTCGTCAATAGACCAATGTGGAAATGATCTAGGGCTTTGAATTGTCAGCAGTGAATATGCTTCTCCTTAGATTCACTTCAAAACATCTGTAAAGATATGGTGGCCATATTTCAGTTAAAATGTGGCAGCAGTAATAATTGACTCAAGCTTTTCTTTCAGATCTATTTGGGGTTTTAAATACTTAAGAAGCTGCTTCTGCATGTGACCTAAGCCTCATTAATGATTTTTCCACAGTTCTAGTGGTGCTGGGTGGCATACTAACAGAGCCACCACTGCAATGCAAAGGTTACTGTTTGTAAAGGGATAAACTCAGGGGTGTAGAACATAGATCAAACGGCCTTGCCTTATCAAGATAAATATGAACCTTTGACACATGACTTTAGATAAATATTTCATTTCTACCTGAAATGGGAATCAGTTAATTATAGAATCAAGACCTGGCAGGGACCCAGATTCTACTTAGTATGGTCTACTCATGGCTGAGAGGATTTTAGAATCAGTCAGGTTGGCTAGACAGATCATCTTGGCCCCTGTTGCTAGTGAAAAATGGTCTTAAAGCCTACTTCTGATTTTTGAACTTAGTTGTCAACAGCAGACATTGTTCCAGACCAATAAGAAATCTAGGAGGGCAGCATCTCAGAGGACTGTATTGGTAGAAGAGTTATCATGTCACAGGAGAATTAGGTAATGGAAAATAAGATGGCCTTTGTTGGCCTTATTTACCAGCTCAAATGGCCATTCTTAGATTTGTGTTTAGAACCTTGGTGAATAAGCAGCACTGTTAAATCTTTGTCTCTTACTCTTAGTTACTCTTAGTTGCACCCTAAAGAGGCAATGGCCTTTTTTACCTTTCTTTTAGTATGTTTCTTTGATTACAGAAAGGTTTGGATCCCTGTGAGTATATTTTTCATGTCAAAAGCCATGAATTTAGGCATTGCCAGTCTTAAAACTTCCTGTTCATGAAAAAGTAGAATTATGCTGATCATTCATTTATCACATAATCATCTGCACCAGGCTTTCATTGTCTTGATCAAGTCCAAGCTAACAGCATAGCTCATAACCTGTAATGTCTAGGTTGGGTACAACAGTTAACTTTACAGAATGTTTAGTTTCTAAGTTCCCAAACAGCACAGGTGCCTTGATTATGACTCATAGATAACATTGTTTAATAGTCTTTAAATGAATGTAGGAATATATGGCTTAAAGAGGCTCTAACTTTTGATAGCCTCTAGTAAAAGAAATAGACAGACGTCTCTCAAATATATTTTTAATCTTTCCACACTCAGAATCTTCTCAGTTCTGAGTTGGAAGGGCCACAGAGTGAGTGGGTAATATATCACCTTCACAGCTCAGTCTTTTAGTTCTTCATCCTTGTATTGAGAATGGTGACAGGGCAATTAGTGCAAGTAAAGTGGTGGCTTCTGGGAAGGAACTTGCCCTTGGAATTGAATTCAAACATAATATTCCTGACAGATTAAACTGGTATTCTGTTTGCTTTTTAGAACTTGAACTTTATTGAAAAGGGGCTTGGATTACTTGGGCAGGGAAAACCCTAATAGAAATACCTCCCTTAGTTTTATGCTGAAACCATTGCAAAAATGCCATTTGTGTTAACAGCTCCAAGATTTCACTTTGTGCAGGTGAGATGGGAAGAGCAGGGTAAGGCAGGAAAAACAGGGATTTGATGTAACCAAGCCCTTTGTCTTCCCCACAGCCCATAACCCTGCCTGATAAGGCCTTGGTTATAAACCCTGCTCCTTAATCCTGCCCATCTCTGGTATATTCTCTTGCACTCAGTAGCCTCTGAAATTCCTCTCAGCAAGGTCCTGTGATTCAGGTACTCTTACAGTCTCTTTATTGACAATCTAGTCTGTTTTCTTAATCTTGATGCTTTATTAGAAAGTGTTTTGCCATTAATTCTTTCCTCTCTGTACCACCTGACATGTCATACAAGTGCTTGTCACATATACAGAACCATAAAATCGTTCTAGGGCTCCCATTGCTCACAGATTTGTAATCTAACTCCCAATATTGAAAACCTTTCACTGGTCTACTTCATGTGACTGTTCAATCCATCATTTTTACCTGCCATATACCCACCCTTTAGACAGGTTCAACCTTATACTCCTTCCCAACCTTATACTCCTCATACTTTCCTCCAGCCAAACTTCAAGTGCACCCTCTCTTAGAACACTTCCACATGGAAAGTACTGGGAGTAAAACCATGGTGAATCACTCTAATGCGTTTCCACCTAAATAGTGGGTGATAAATCCTTTTAGTCCTCAAATTGCTATATCTCTCTATTATATTTAGTATTATTGACTCCATCCTTCTAAAAACCTTAAGTCATTTAAAAGTATATGAATGACTGAGACCACCAAAGAGATTGTATGAATCAAGAAGGAGAAAAGACCATATATAGTACCCAGAGGAATTCAACATTTCAAAATTTAGAAGAGATAGGGGAATTTTCATTTCTGTATGTATACCTGTTGGCAATAAAAGTCCTCAAAAGACAACCTGTACTAGCTGTTTCCAGTTCTTCTCCTCTTCTTTCTTAAATTCCCTTCATTCACGATTTTCCTTATACCTCCCTATCAAAATTTCCCTTACTTAAAAACACTGATGACCTTACTGTACAAAATCCAGTGATCAGTTCTCAACTCTATTCCTAAGTGACCTAATGACAACATATAACACAGTTGATTACTCTTTACTTTTTGCTATTCTTTCTTCACTTGGCCTCCAGGACACCATACTATTGGTTCTCCTCCCACTCCACTGGTTTCTTCTAAGTCTCCTTTGCTGATAACATTCTGTTCCCTGAGTTAGCATTAGAGAGCCACGTGGCTGAGTCCTTGGACCTCCTCTTTATCTATACTCATACCTTTGATGATCTCGTCCAACCTCTTGGCTTTAAAAACTATCTACCACATACACCAATGATACCCAAGTTTATATTTCTTGCTCAGATATAACCTTTCAATTCCAAACTCATATCTAACTGCCTATTTGATAACTACACTAAAAAGGCAAATAGGTATCTCAAACCTAACATGTTCAAAGTTAAACTCCTAATATTTGACCCCTAAATCTTCTCTACTAGTATCCTTTCTCATCTAAGTAAGTGGCAACAACATCTTTTCAGTTGCTGAAGCCAAAACCTAGGGTCATTCTTGCCGTCTTTTTTCCCCTCACATACCACATTTAATCTGTTAGAAAATGATATTGGTCTACCTTAAAATATCTATCTAGAGTCTTCCTACTCTCACAATAACCACTACTGTGATTCAATTTATACCTGACATGATTTATTTTCTATACTGTTGCAATAGCCTTTTAATTAGTCTTCCTCTTTTACCCTGGTCCCTACTGTCTATTCTCAACACAGTAGGCAGAGTGATCCTTTTTAAACCTAAGTAAGATCATGTCACTTCTCTACTCAAAACCCGTTAATATCTCCCCACTTAGCTCACAATAAAGCCCAAAGTCCTTGTAATGGCATAAAAGTCTTACATGATCCCCACCAACACCATCTCCTATTCTCCTCCCCATCACTCACACTGACCTCCATGCTATTCCATAAAAACCCCAGGCACTCTCTCATTACAGGGCCTTTGCACTGGCCCCTCCCTCAGTCTCTAATACTGTTCCTCTAAGTATCTGCATGGCTAACACTCACCTCTTTCAAGTCTTTGCTCAACTGTCACTTTCTCAGTGACCCTTATAACCTATTTATAAGTGAAGCTCTCCCTGCCACATTCCTAATTCTACTTAACTTTTTTTTTATTAAATCATAGCTGTGTACATTGACATAATCATGGGGCATCATTCACTAGCTTCACAGACCGTTTTCCAAGTTTCACATATACCCTTGTAAGATGCACCGCTTGTGTAATCCCACCAATCCCCTTCCCTCTACCCACCTCCCCCCTCCCTCCCCTCCCTTTCCCCCTTCCCCCTATTCTTAGGTTGTAACTGGGTTATAGCTTTCATGTGAAAACTCTAAATTAGTTTCATAGTAGGGCTGAGTACATTGGGTACTTTTTCTTCCATTCTTGAGACACTTTACTAAGAAGAATATGTTCCAGCTCCATCCATGTAAACATGAAAGAGGTAAAGTCTCCATCTTTCTTTAAGACTGCATAATATTCCATGGTGTACATATACCACAATTTATTAATCCATTCGTGGATCGATGGGCACTTGGGCTTCTTCCAGGACTTAGCAATTATGAATGGGGCTGCAATAAACATTTTGGTACAAATATCTTTGTTATGATGTGATTTTTGGTCTTCTGGGTATATGCCCAGTAGAGGGATTACAGGATTGAATGGCAGATCAATTTTCAGATCTCTAAGTGTTCTCAATATCTCTTTCCAAAAGGAATGTATTAATTTGCATTCCCACCAGCAGTGCAAAAGTGTTCTCTTTTCTCCACATCCGCGCCAACATCTCTGGTCTTGGGATTTTGTGATATAGGCTAGTCTCACTGGAGTTAGATGATATCTCAAAGTAGTTTTGATTTGCATTTCTCTAATGATTAAAGATGATGAGGATTTTTTCATATGTCTGAAGGCCGCACGCCTGTCTTCTTCAGAGAAGCTTCTCTTCAAATCCCTTACCCAGCCTGCGATGGGATCCCTTGTTCTATTCTTGCTAATGCATTTGAGTTCTCTGTGGATTCTGGTTATTAAACCTTTGTCGGAGACATAACCTGCAAATATCTTCTCCCATTCTGAGGGCTGTTTGCTTGCTTCACTTACTGTGTTCTTGGCTGTGCAGAAGCTTTTTAGTTTGATCAAGTCCCAGTAGTGTATTTTTGAAGCTGCTTCAATTGCCCGGGGGATCCTCCTCATAAAATACTCGCCCAGACCAATTTCTTCAAGGGTTTTCCCTGCACTCTCCTCTAGTATTTTTATAGTTTCATGTCTTAAGTTTAAATCTTTGATCCAGTGAGAGTCTATCTAAGTTAATGGTGAAAGGTGTGGGTCCAGTTTCAGTCTTCTACAGGTTGCCAGCCAGTTCACCCAGCACCATTTGTTAAATAGGGAATCTTTTCCCCACTGAATGTTTTTAATTGGCTTGTCAAAGATTAAATAACAGTAAATAGCTGGATTCATCTCTTGGTTCTCTATTCTGTTCCAGACATCTACTTCTCTGTTTTTGTGCCAATACCATGCTGTTTTGATCACTATCCATTTGTAGTATAGTCTGAGGTCTGGTAGCGTAATTCCTCCTGCTTTGTTTTTATTTCTGAGTAATGTCTTGGATATTTGAGGGTTTTTTCTGATTCCATATAAAACGAAGTATTGTTTTTTCAAGATCTTTAAAATATGACAGTGGAGCTTTAATAGGAATTGCATTGAAATTATATATTGCTTTGGGTAGTATGGACATTTTAACAATGTTGATTCTTCCCAGCCATGAGCATGGTATGTTTTTCCATTTGTTAATATTTTCAGCTATTTCTTTTCTTAGAGTTTCATTGTTCTCTTTATAGAGATCTTTCACGTCCTTTGTTAGATAAACTCCCAAATATTTCATCTTCTTTGGCACTACTGTGAATGGGATAGAGTCCTTAACTGTTTTTTTCAACTTGACTATTGTTGGTATATATAAAGGCTACCGATTTATGAATGTTGATTTTGTAACCTGAGACGCTGCTCTATTCCTTGATCACTTCTAAGAGTTTTGTAGTAGAGTCCCTAGAGTTTTCCAGATATACTATCATATCATCTGCAAAGAGCAGAAGTTTGATCTCTTCTGACTCTATATGGATACCCTTGATCGCCTTTTCTTCCCTAATTGCAGTGGCTAAAACTTCCATTACAATGTTAAAAAGCAATGGAGACAATGGGCAGCCTTGTCTGGTTCCTGATCTGAGTGGAAATGATTCCAATTTAACTCCATTCAATATGATATTGGCTGTGGGTTTGCTGTAGATGGTCTCTATCAGTTTAAGAAATGTTCCTTCTATACCGATTTTCTTAAGTGTTCTGATCATGAAGGGATGCTGGATATTATCAAAAGCTTTTCCTGCATCATTGAGAGAATCATATGGTCTTTGTTTTTTAATTTGTTTATGTGCTGGATTACATTTATAGATTTACGTATATTGAACCAGCCTTGAGACCCTGGGATAAAACCGACTTGGTCATGATGTATAATTTCTTTGATGTGTTGCTGGATTCTGTTTGTTAGGATCTTGTTGAATATTTTTGTATCTATATTCATTAGTGATATCAGTCTATAATTTTCTTTTCTTGTTGGGTCTTTTCCTGGTTTGGGGATCAGGGTGATGTTTGCTTCATAGAACATGTTAGGTAGTCTTCCTTCTTTTTCTACCTTTTGGAATAGGTTGAGTAATATAGGTACTAATTCCTCTTTAAAAGTTTGGTAGAATTCTGACATGAAACCATCTAGTCCCGGGCTTTTCTTTTTAGGGAGGTTTTGTATGGTTGATGCTATTTCTCAACTTCATATGGGCCTGTTCAACATTTCCACTTGATTCTGGCTAAGTCTTGGAAGGTGACATGCTTCCAAGTATTGGTCAATTTCCTTTAGATTGTCATATTTCTGAGAATACAGTTTCTTGTAATATTCATTAAGCATTTTTTGGATTTCTGAGGAGTCTGTTGTTATTTCGTCTTTGTTGTTTCTGATTGATGAGATTAGAGATTTTACTCTTTTTTTCCTGATTAGGTTGGCCAAAGGTTTATCTATTTTATTGACCTTTTCAAAAAACCAGTTTTTTGATTTCTTGATCTGTTGTATTATTCTTTTGTTTTCAATTTCATTTAATTCTGCTCTAATTTTGGTTATTTCTTTTCTTCTACTGGGTTTAGGGTTGGAATGTTCTTCCTTTTCTAGTTGCTTGAGATGTCCCATTAAGTTGTTAACTTCTGCTCTTTCCGTTCTCTTGAGGAAGGCCTGCAGTGCTATAAATTTCCCTCTTAGAACTGCCTTTGCAGTGTCCCAGAGTTTCTGATAGTTCATGTCTTCACTGTTGTTTTGTTCCAAAAAATTGGCGATTTCTTTCTTAATCTCATCTCTGACCCAGCTGTCATTCAGCATAAGGTTATTTAACTTCCATGTTTTTGCATGAGTATGCAGATTCCTGTTGTTACTCAGCTCAAGTTTTATTCCATGGTGGTCCGAGAAGATGCAAGGAATAATTTCTATTCCTTTAAATTTACTGAGGTTAGACTTGTGACCTAAGATGTGATCGATTTTGGAGTAAGTGCCATGGGCTGAGGAGAAGTATGTGTATTCAGTTTTGTTGGGATGAAATGTTCTGTAGATGTCTGCTAAATCCAAATGTTGGATGGTTAGGTTTAAATCTAAGATTTCTTTGCTCAGCTTCTTGTTGGAGGATCGATCCAACACTGCCAAAGGAGTATTGAAATCTCCAACGATTATGGAGCTGGAGGAAATCAAGTTACTCATGTCTGTTAGAGTTTCTCTTATAAATTGAGATGCATTCTGCTTGGGTGCATAGATATTAATAATTGAGATCTCATCATATTGAGTATTACCCTTAACAAATATGAAGTGACCATTCTTGTCCTTCCTTACTTTTGTTGGTTTAAAGCCTATTGTATCTGCAAATAAAATTGCAACACCTGCTTTTTTCTGATTACCATTTGCCTGAAATATGGATGAGCATCCTTTCACCCTGAGTCTGTATTTGTCTTTTAAGTTAAGATGTGACTCTTGTATGCAACAAATATCTGGCCTGAGTTTTTGTATCCAGTCAGCTAACCTTTAGAGGACAGTTTAAGCCGTTCACATTAATGGAGAATATTGATAAGTCTGGTGAAGTTTTAGGTATCAAGATTTTCAAAAGTCCAGTGGGCATTTTTAATCCTTTTGCCAGTGTGGAAATTGGAGTTTGATCCGAAGTTTCTAAGTGAGTTTACTTTTGTGGTATAGGATTGGGTTGGTCATTATGGAGCATAGGTCTGAGAATATCCTGAAGAGCTGGTTTGGTTATGGCAAATTTCTTCAACATATGAATGTTAAATGTTAAATGTTAATTTAAATTAAAGTATTTAATTTCTCCATCATAAATGAAACTCAGTTTAGCTGGATACAAGATCCAGGGTTGAAAGTTATTTTGCTTTAGGAGATTAAAAGTTGGTGACCACCCTCTTCTGGCTTGAAAATTTTCAGCAGAGGTCTGCAGTCATTCTAATATTCTTCCCTTTGAAGGTAATGGTTTTCTTTCTCCTGGCAGCTTTGAGAATTTTCTCCTTCATATTAACTTTAGTGAAGTTAATTATGATATGCCTGGGGGATGTCTTATTGGGGTTGAGTCGTGCTGGGGCTCTGAAGCTGTCGGCTATCTGAATTTCAGAATGTCTAGGCATGTCTGGAAAATTCTCTTTCATAATTTCATGCAGAAGGGCCTCTGTGCCCAGTGAGGCCACTTCATCTGTTTCTGGAACTCCAATGATTCGGATATTTGACTTCTTCGAATTATCCCAGATCTCTTGGAGAGAATGATCCATTTTTGCTCTCCATTTCTCTTCGTCTTTGAGAGTTTGGGAGCGTTCAAAGGCTTTATCTTCAATGTCAGAAATCCTTTCTTCTGCTTGCTCTGTTCTGTTGCTGAGGGATTCTACTGTATTTTTCATATCTTTGAGGGCTGCAAATTCTTGCTTCAGTGTGTCTAAGTCTTTGGTGGTTTTGTCTTTAAATTCGTTAAATTCTTGAGACAACTTTTGAATTTCTCCTCGAATTCCTAATTCCACTTTGTTAATCTTGTCTGCAATCCAAATTCTGAAATCGATTTCTGACATCTCAGCCAGTTGTTTATGAATAGGATCTTCAATTACATCTGCCATATCTTTCCTTGGGGGGGGTTGATCTATTCTGGTTATTCATGTTACCAGAGTTTTTCTGCTGATTCCGCCCCATGGTTGTTTTACTCCCTTTGATTTTTTTCCCCTGGGGCTTTGTTGGAGGCCTGTACAGTGTTGTGGCCTGAGAAACTGGGGCCCTGTCTGGCATGGTGGGGCTAAGTGGTTCTTTCTTGTTTTCAGCTGGTTTCTTTTGCACCCTAGTGAAACAGATACTTTGGATTGAAGTCTCAGCTGTGGAGAAATATCAGCAATTAAGTCACCCCCACCCCACACTGGCAAACAATTGGAAAAGAAAAATCAAACCTTCCCACCACTGTGTACCCAGGGCACCCCACCTGATTTGTCCTCAGGCGATTGGTTCAGTTCAAAAAGTCCAAATCAATTGTCTCCGTCTGCACCTGTCTCGGGTGAGAGAGTTTAAGAGGTCTCTGGGAACTGGATCACAGGGGTCTGGTGACTACTCTGGTGTGGCTTGCTCCAGTGCTGCGTGGAGTCAGGAGGAGCCACCCAGCCAATAGATCATTCTGGGAAGGTTGCTGCTTCCTTCCCCACCTTGCACCACTGTCACACCCAGTCACTGATAGCCCTGCAGTTGGCTGACCCAGTTGCCTGTAGTGAATCTGTACTCTAGGAGTTTGCACCTGCCTGAATCACAAGGAAGTCTGCCAGGCTGCTGCACTCTGCCTCTCTCTAGCAGGAGGAGGTGTGGCCTGACAACCTCAGGTGCTTGATGAAGGTTGGGGCGTTTTCACTCAGGTCCAGTCTCGCCCCTGATTAATGTTACTGACAGAACAGAACAGAACAACTCTGCGGTTCCCCTGCAGAAGAGAAGCTGAATTGAGTTCCAAATCAGCTTGTCTTTGCTCTTGTATTGTCTATAGGCTGACGATCCCCTGAAGGCCAGGTGCGTCATAGGTTTAGTAAAGCGGACCTCTGGGTCAGCCCCGCCCTGGGAGTTTCCTCGGTTTGCAAGTTGGAGTTGCCTCAGGCAAATCCTATACTCAGAGTCTCTGGTTGCCCAGGGAGACAGGGGGTGTGGCTTCAGAATATTCGGTAGTGAGCCGTATTGCTAGCAAAAGAGAGTTGCTGTTTTGTGGCTCAGGCAACCGCTGCTCCGGTACAGCTCCCTTCCGGCCAACCGTCCTCTCTCCGCTCCTGTACCCCAGAGTCTGCACCAACTGGCTGCAGCCCAGCACTGTCTACACCCCTCGAGCAATCGCCCAAGAGTCCAGACCCCTGGGGGACAGCCCTCTAGACCTTGGAGCAAGAGCAGAGGGGAGCGCGGGGAGTGCTGGGAGCCTGGGGTTGCGGGCAGAGAACACACACAGCTCCACACAGTTTTATGCCTGGCAGTATTGTCACCAAAAGACGGCTGTCGCACTGTGCCTCAGGGAACTGCCACTCCCGTGCAGTCCCCTCTCCGCCAACCGGGACTGGCCTCCAGACCTCAGTGTGAGGGAAGTGGAGCACTGGGAGCTCAGAATTTCAGGTAGAGACTATATACAGTTTATAGAGTTTTATGCCTGGCAGGAGGACGCTGTGTCACCCTAGTAGGGGAGGTAGGTCCAGTTTTTAGAAGGTCTCTCCTGTGGAGTGTAGTGGGAGGACCTTTGAACTCTGCCCAGTTGTTGTGGGGCACTCTGAGCCATTATCATGGGGGAGGGGACTCCCGTCTGCTTGGTGATGGATTTTGTACCTTTTGTTTGTATCCTTGTGGTCGCAGCTCGCCTCAGTGGGGTTGACGTGCATTCTTCAACCTTCTCTCTTAGTGCAGCTCAAATCCACCAGGTTACTTGCTGAATTTTTGTCCTTTAACTCTCCTACTGGACGGGAGCCTCTGTGGAAAGCTGGCTTCAGTCAGCCATCTTCTACTTATCTTTTTTATTTGTTATAAAATACACATTGCCTTTTACTAAACTGTATAATTTATAAAATATAAACCCTAAAAAAGTAGATATTTTATCTGTTTTGCTCATGGATGTATTCTCAGAATATACAAAAAGTATCTGACACATAGTAGGTATTCAATAAAAATTCGTTGAATGATGGAGGGAACAAGGAATGGATTGTGACAGAAGGAGGGGTCAGAGGTCTGGAAAGCAAATCAAGAGAATATGGAGTAATTACTACCACATGCTGATGACCTCCAAATCTATATGTTTTATTCTATATCTCTTTTCTGACAGTTAGACACATAAAGCCAACTTCCTACTTGACTTTCTTGGGTGAATCTACATCAGCTATACAAAAAAAAATGAGATCAGGATATAGTGGACAGACTATCAGATTGTTCTGCTCCCAGCTTTCTCCCTAACTAGCTATAAGATTGTGGGCTAGTCATATAACTTCCTTGGGTGTCCTTTTTTGGTCTATAAAGCAAGCATATTAGGTTAAATTAGCCTAGATACCTCCAAGGCTTCATCCAGCTCTAAAATTATGATTCTCTACATTTAAAATATAGCTACCACAATAATTATTTACATAGGCAAAAGCCCTCAACAGTGTTGTAATAAAAGTAAGAATAAATTGATAGGTAGCACCTAAAGCTTTGTATCTTCACTGGAGCAGTCAGTATAGCATAGTGGTTAAGTGTTTAAACTCTAGAGAGACACAAGCCTGGTTTCATATCCCAGTTTTCCACCACTAAATAGCCATGATATCTCTGGTAAGTAACTTAAGCTGTCTGATTTAGACCAGGCAAAATCAGACCTGGTCAGAAATTCAAGGGGTCAAACTATATTACATCAAATCAAGCACCAGTCTACTTAAAATAAATGGTAAGTGAGCACCCCTTTGTTCTAGAAGCAATATTCTATGATTCCAAGGTGCTGGAAATATGATAAGTAAAGCTGTTTGTAGCACACTTTCATTTTCACAGGGTAGCTATCAGAGGTTTACTGAATTCTGAATTAGCAGTTCTCGGTGGTGAGAAAAGATGGCAGAACCATCTCTCCAGGAGAGTCGATTTCACCAAGATTTTTCCCTTCAGCTGCTAGACCTTCTATATGGATAAGTTACATTTTGAGTCTACTTGGAAATAGCAGTAAACAGGGAATAAATGGAATATCATCTGCTATCTTTGTCCAGGCACATAGGAAACCAGAAGCCAAAAAAAGAGCAAGTACAATTTTTTCATTTTATAATATCAAAACAGGCAGAGCCCATTTTGGCTCTTAGGGCTGAATTCTATTAAGAGAATTAGAGAAAGTGGGTAAATTGAGCATTAATAAAGATTCACCAGCTTTCTGATTCTTTCTAATCAGTTGGGATTACATTAAAATACATTAGAATCCTGCTTATTATCCAAGGGGCCTTACAATCTTGAGCTGTTTAATAAAATCAACTCAAAGGCCACAATACATAAACTCTGGCAAACCAGCTGAGTGATCTGTGATGCTTCTTTGAAAAGCAAGCTACACGTGGATTATAGGTCCTTTATATTGCTCCCTGCCTTACTTCTCAAAGATCAGCAGTGACTCTGATCCTAATGCTGATTGCCCCAACATTGCTCCCCAGAATGGGTGCTTGGATGTAATGAAAATTGCTAGAATATCCTCCTTTTCCATGACCAGAGATCAGAGTTTTTTATATTACCAGTTATCATAAATCTTTTTACATGGGAACAGTCTCTGTCTTCATCGTGAGTAGCGATTGGGATGCTACAGAGCTTGTTAGCACATTACCTGATTAATAGCTAGGCTTCAAATTTGCTCTCCTATGGGTTTATGGTTACTATGTCCTGATAACTGTATTTCAGTGGGATTAGAAAATCAGGCTCAGACAACAAAGTACTTGGAGCTGTTAATTAGGGGATGGGTACTATCCATTAAGGAAGATAGTATAACCCATTACCTTGCTTGGTGGCATACAACTAAATCTCAGCAAATGCTATCAAAGAGGTTTTCTACATTTACCCAAGAAAAATAAATAAATCTCCAGCATTCTTGACATTACTCTTAGTGGATTTTATGCCCTTTTACTTAGCAGATAGTCAACACAAAAGAATCACAGCATCTAAATAGGGGGATGAGTTCATCACAGAATTTTTAAATCCCACAAATGTAGCCAGGGGAAGAAGGCTTTGCATTTTCAGGGTTACATGTAACTGCAGCAGTAACCAGACACTTTTTGAGTCTCTGAATGGACTAAAGGTGAATGCAAATGATGCTAAAAGGTGGCTATTTGATTCACAAAAGGATTCTTTACCATCTCCATAATTCCCCTAAATAGTAAACATCAGAAGGCTTTTTATTCTGAAACAGGATTTTATTCTAAAGCCTATGATTTTAAAACTTAACTCTAACTATATGCTCTTAAAAATTCTTTACCTGTGTAGTCAGTGGCTGGGTTGTGTTCATGGTCAATGCCATGTGTGTCTTCACAACTGTAGATTCCTTTATCTGTAAATGATTCCTTCTCAAACCCTGGCTTGTCTAAAACTCTGGGAAAAGTAATGGTGCTGGGAGTTTTGAAGCTTAAGTGTTAGTTACCACCCCACTTCCAACTGCTAGTAAGACTGAAGCCCCAGGTTGGGAATTAGGAAACATGGATTCTATAATAATAAATAACAGTAACACTATAATGACTACTGTTTATGGGGAACTTATCAAGTGCTAATCATTGTATCACATGCAATATAGACAGTATATTATCAATTACCCTACAACAACCCTTCTAAGGTAGGGAATAGTATCCCTATTTTAAAAAATGAAAAAAAAAGATATTCACAGTTTATGTAATTGTCCCAAGATCATACAAATAAGTTAAGTTAAGATTTAAATCCAGGTTTACCTGATCTAAGTTCATAATTCTTTTTCTATCTAATGTAGTGACCTTGAATGAGACATTTAACCTTGCTCTCTATAATATCAGAGATTTAGATTAAGTGGTTTTCAACCCTAGCAACATATTAGAACTACCTAAGGAGTTTAACGAATAACAAAACAACTAATGCACAGGCTGCACCCCAGACTAATTAAATCAGACACATTGAGTGTGGAGACTAGACACTGTTTAACTCTCAAATTGACTCTGCTGTCCTGTCAGAGTTAAGAATCACTGGAAGTGTGGCAGCTAGAATCCCTTTCAGTTCTTAAAAAAACTCAAAAGCATAAGTCTCGAGCAATTCTAGACTTTATCTTCCCCTTTTTGGCTAAAACTAAAGCCTCTTCAGTGGCTGTGACCATGTCATTTTAGATTGCTGCTCCCCAGGCTATTTTCTCTTTTCCTCTAAACCTCTCATATGGAACAAACAAACAAAAAAAAAAAACAATACAATGAGCTCTTGAAATTACAGACTTTAAAAAACTAACGAAGTTTATAAGTTCCTTGAATCCCTCTACCCTTTTTATTGACTAAATAGAGGGAAAGACAGCTTCATGAGAAAATGACGATTCTTAGCCACACCAACAAGACAGAGTGATAGCAAATGAGGAAGCTAGAAATGCTAATATCCAAGGAAGCTCCCAAATCAACTGCTTGCCAATTTGGATGAGACTCAAGTTAAGGGCCTTGGCCTTATCTACCAGCAAGACTCATTTATTTTTGCCTGTGAGCTGTAATCACTGGTCGTTGAACTCTCCAAATCTTGAGCTGGGAGAATTGTTAAGAACTGAATGGAAAGAATGGATTACACAGAATAATCCCTGCAGATACAAAACCAACACTAGAAAACACATGACCATCTTGCTTTATTTTGTTGGTCTATGAACTATAGGAGATTGCTTAGAAAACGCTCTGATACATAAGAATAAGGAGCTGGCAGAAGAAGGTTTGTATATACCATAAGTGCATATTTTTTTGAAGCAGAGGGAAAATCATCTCATTAAGTAGATTTTTAATGACTCTCTATGGCCAAATTTATCTCACTTTAGTTAATGATTTCCCAGATGAGCTTACTTTCACTGCTATCTTTCATACTTCCCTCTAAACACTGCAAGGTTTGCTCTGGACCTCTCCAGTAAGGCATTTGTGAAAGGGCTCACTGGTATTAAAAAAAGAAGAACATAAAAAGGATGGTTTGTACTCTGACTGACTTGGTTAAACCACATCATCTGACTCTTAAAATTTTTGTAAATATTCACCCTATCATTGTCAAATAAATCCTGAAATAGTTCTTTCAGTAAACATGAACATAGAGAATATAATAACTACAATCTGAATTAAACAAACCCTGTCTTGGGGAGCCTGGTTTTGAGAACACTTGAAAATAAGAGTTTAAAACTGAGTGGGATTTTCTCCCACTAACTGTCTTTTAAAAAAAAATGACTGAAAATTTGGCATAGTTGGATTGTCACAACAAAAGTAGGGAACAAAACTAAAGAACTCCCTATGGGGCAGACAGATGGGCCTGGGCTTCTTTATCCTCTAGACCAGTGGTTCTCAACCTTCCTAATGCTATGGCCCTTTAATACAGTTCCTATGGGTCACAACCCACAGCTTGAGAACCGCTGCTCTAGACCTCATGGTTACCCAAACACTGAGTGAAATGATCTTTACATTCATGCGGGTGATTTCTGTGAATCAGAGATGAGTACCTTGGTGGGCACTTTTAGGCAAAAGTTTGTTGGGGATGGCATAGACCTCCAATAGCCCAAACTCCATTAGGCTTCAAAGAGGTCTGTCCCAAGCAAGCATTTAAATTTGCTTTTGCTCTTATACTTAGATCTTCCACCTCCTGCAACCAGAGAAAGACCACCAGGATGCAAAACAGTATTTGTGGGTGGCCTGCCTGAAAACGGAACAGAGCAAATCATCATGGAAGTGTTTGAACAGTGTGGAGAAATCATTGCCATTCGAAAGAGCAAAAAGAATTTCTGTCACATTCGCTTTGCTGAGGAGTACATGGTGGACAAAGCCCTATACCTGTCCGGTAGGTTTGGATGTTGGGATTGTACCTACCAGGCATAATACAGATATGGAGGACTGGAGTATTTACATCTGTCACCCCTAAAGTTTGGGCTTAATGTTGCTCTCTCTTGCTTAGAGATGGAAAATGCACATTCCCACCCAGCTTCTCCTTTAAAGCTCTTCAGTAGCTCCCAATTGTCTGGGATAACTCCTTATGAGTGGCATCAAAAAGCCCTGCTGTGTGCTCTGCCTCTCAGCATCATCTCCCAATCCTTCCCTCACACACCATATCCCAACCACAATAAAAGAATTCTGGTTCCCATAATGCGCCATGGTGTTTTGTGCCTTTTCCTCTGTCTAGAATCACTTTGTCCACCCCTGTCCACCACACATACACACATCTTCATACTCTTCTAGACCAGTGGTTCTCAACCTTCCTAATGCCATGGCCCTTTAATATAGTTTAAAGTAGTACAGTTTAATACACTTTAAAGCTCCAGCTCAAGCAAAACCTTCCCTGGAAAGCTTTCTCTGACTCATCTCCCCACTCTCCCCTAGGCTCATTTAGATCCCTTTTCTTTAGTTCTTCCATAGCACCTGGTGCTTCCTTCTAACATGACACCTATCGAACCTTGATAGAACTGTCTTTCTATATCCATCTCCCCCACCAGAGTATGAGGTCCTTCAGGGAAGGGACTGTATCTTGCTCAGTGTTGAAACCCCTAGCACCTACCACATAACCTGACATAAAAGTAGATGCTCAAAAATACTTACAAAAGTCAGTTAGCTATCAAATATTTATTGACAGCTAGGCAGAATATTAGGTTGCTGGGGATACAGCAAAGACCAAGATAGACTTCCTGCCATCAAGGATATTACATTCTAGAGATGGAAAAATATGATACATATAAACAAATAAAGAAGTTAATATCAATACTGAGGCATGCTCTGAAGAACATTAAAAATTCTTATGTACTCAGGCTTGTTAAGAAAGGAAATCTTCTCTGACAGTTGAACTAAGACTTGAATGATGTGAAAGGAGATTGCCATGTGAACATCGTGGGGAAGAGCATTCCAAAGTAGGAATGGCAAGCCAAAGGCCCTGAGAGAAAGATGGATTTGGCATGTTAAAGCAGGGAATAGAAGGTTACCATGGGCAGAACATAGTAAATGAGAGAGAAGGTGGAAGAAAATGAAGTCTGAAAGGAAGGCAATGCCAAATCATATTGAACTACATGCTACCTTTCTTGATACCCCAGATAGGAGTCAGAAAAATTCTCATTCTTTTGCCCTTTGCTCCACCTCCACTTCCACAGCCCTTACAGCTTTCAGATTCATATCATAATGAGTGTGAGTTTTATTCTAGAAGCCTCTGGAGGATTTTAAGAAATAGAATGACATGATCTGATTTACATTTTAGAAATGGTTACCTCTGAGTAGAAGATGGCCTGAGGTGTATGGGCTAGGGTGGTAACTGAGAGCTAAATTAATCAACTATAACATTAGTCTAATCCAAAAATGATAGAGGCTTATACAGTACAGTCGGTGGAATGGAGATAGTAAGAGCTACTTTACATAATAAAATCTCCTGTTCATCATGAACTTTGAGGTGTGTTTTACTCTGTTTTCTGATACTTAAAATATATGAAACTGGGGTGGCACCTGTGGCTCAGTGAGTAGGGTGCTGGTCCCATGTACCAAGGGTGGTGGGTTCAACCCAGCCCCAGCCAAAATGCAAAAAAAAAAAAAAAAAACTGAGTAATTTATAAGGAAAAGGAATTTATTTCTTACAATTAGAAAGGCTTGGAAGTCCAAGGTCAAGTGTATGTATCTGGTGAGAGCCTTCTTGCTGGTGGGGACTCTCAACAGAGTCCTGAGGTGGCTCAGGGCATTACAAGATGAGGGGACTGAGAATGGTAGCTTAGGTCTCTCTTCCTCTTCTTATAAAGCCCCTACTCCTACTTGCATGATAACCTATTAATCCATTAATCCATGAATGGGTTAATCCATTCATGAGGGCAGCCCTCATGACCCAGTCACCTCTTAAAGGCCCCACCTCTCAATACTACCACACTGGGGATTAATTTCAACATTAGTTTCAACCTAAGAAGTGACACATATTCAAACTGAAGCAGAGCAACTGGAGCCAGGAATTATAACTGGAATAATTTCTGATGACTATTATAAGATGAAACCTCTTGTCTTTTGGGCTGGTCTCAAAATAAAGTTTCATGGCTGATCTTTTGTTTAGTTTGAATTGATATTATTCTTTGTGGGGCAGTAAACAAATATGCCAGAAGGAAGAAGACAGGGTAATTGGAATGAATATAGAATGGTTATCTACTTCCTGGCCTAAGAATAATGGTTTGGAAGAATTTGGGTCCAAGTGCTGGATTGTTTTATGATGGAAGCATCTTCATTCATACAATAGGCATATATTGGACATCTCCTTTGTGTAAACTTGTTATGCTAGATAATGGGCAAAGTAGAAAACAAGTAAAACTTAGCTTTTCCCCTTAAGGAACTTAAGGTTAAGTATGATATCATACCTTCATTTATTAGAGAAACATTTATTTAGTGCCAGGCATTACTCAAGGCCCAGATATGACACACTCATTATAAGAGTCTGAAAGCTGTAACTGCCATAGAAGTGGAGGTGGGGTAAAGGGCAAGAGAATGAGAATATTTCTGACTCCTAACTGGAGTATCAAGAAAGGTAGCATGTAGGTCAAGTCTTTGACTAAAAGAAAGCATTTGTTGTAGACATTGAAAGGGTATGAGCAAAGCTCATTCATAGGGCATTGAAAGAGCATGAGCAAAGCTACAAAGGTGGTAAGTTTTGGCAAACGTTCAGGAAACAGTGGATAGTGTTTTGTGTACTAAGTAAAGATGAGAGGAGGAGAAAAAAACATCAGTTGTTAGCACACTCTGAACCGCTTAACAGTTGGGTCTTTACTCCTCAGATAACAGAGAATTGTTGAGGACATTTTGAACTGGAAAATAATTGTCTGTGAAAGATTAATTTGACAGCTCTGGGTAAAAATGGGTTAGAGGAGAAAAGAAAAAGAAGAGAGGAGGTAAGTTAAAAGCCAGCTGCAAGTGGCCAAGTAAAAGGTGAGGAGGGTTTGAAAAAGTAAGCTAATAACTTGGGGAAGGAAAGGAGGAGGTAGATGGAGAATAATTTCATTACAGTTGCTAAGTGCTGTAGAATCTAACAACCAAAGATTCCACAGCACTTAGTGACAATAATAGAGCATTCCACAATAGACAGTTTTAATAAGAACATAAAGGTCTCAAAAAGCTCTTTATGTAGTTATACATAAAAGATGGCATACTGCTTAGGAGGCATCCATCTAAATAAACATCAGTAAAATCAGCTCTCTGTTAATAGCCACCTCCTAGAAACATTGTTAAGGCTGCCAAAGGAAGGGGCTCTCAATGATGGGAAAACAACTAAATCTTGCTCTTAAAATTGAACCTGCTCC
This sequence comes from Nycticebus coucang, assembly GCF_027406575.1. Taxonomy (NCBI): domain Eukaryota; kingdom Metazoa; phylum Chordata; class Mammalia; order Primates; family Lorisidae; genus Nycticebus; species Nycticebus coucang. The sequence goes on along the minus strand of NC_069804.1, from coordinate 157,933,332 downwards.
CTGAAAGTTCACAAGTACAATAAATCTCCTCAGTGAGGTGACTATTATCTCACATTGTAAAAGAAAGCAGTTAAACACACAAAAATCCCTTAAAAGGTGGGAGGGGCTGGAAAATGTAGAGATCATTTTTTTTTCTCTGTGCGAGTTGGACCACCTTTGGGAGCTGACACCATGCAGAACATGCCCACTCCATAGCGTCATATTATAGCATCCCTGGGAGGGTTATATACACAAAAATCAAGAAATATAAAATCCACATAGACAGAAAGAAATTAAGTCCTCCCAGCAACACCAGTGAGCTGAATAAGTTTTTGCATGGGTAAAACAGAAAGGATGCTGTCGACTATATTTCCTGGAAGTGAAATAATAGACCACAACACAGTTGGTCTCAAACTTTCATAGTGACACACATATAGAGCTTTCATATTGTCCTCCTTTGATCCTCTCTACAATTCTGGGAGAATAGACAAGGTAATCGTTAGCAGCTCTATTTTTCTAATAGCTTAGATCAGAGTTTCTCAACCTGTGGGTCTCGACCCCTTTGGGGGTCCAATGATCCTTTCATGGAGGTCGCCTAAGACCATCCTGCATATCAGATATTTACATCATGATTCCTAACAGTAGCAAAATTACAGTTATGAAGTAGCAACAAAAATAATTTTATGGTTGGGGGTCACCACAACATGAGGAACTATATTAAAGGGTCGCGGCATCAGGAAGGTTGAGAACCCCTGGCTTAGATGATCAAATAAGATGAATGGATGTGCACATACTTTGTAAACTGTAAAGGGCCCTAGGAAAATTTGCTTATAAAATGTATTTGTTTCCTCTTTTAAAAAAGAATGTGTGGAAGTTTTAGCATTACTGGGTATTATTTTTAATAACAGCTTTAATAATTGACATACAGTGACCTTCACATATTTCAAAAATGTAATTACTTAACATCATATGGAAACTCCCAGAATTGTGAAACCATTACTGACAATCAAAATAATGAGTATAAGGGCAGCGCCTGTGGCTCAAAGGAGTAGGGCACTGGCCCCATATGCCGGAGGTGGTGGGTTCAAACTCAGCCCTGGCCAAAACTGCAAAAAAAAAAAAGTTCAAAATAATGAGTATGTCCACCACCCCCAAAAGCTTCCTTCATACCCTTTTGAAATCCTGTCCTACTCTCTTCCCCACTGCTTTCTCAGGCAACCATTTATCTGGTTTCTATCAGATTATTGTGCATTCTAGAACTTTATATTAAGTAGAACTTTATATAAATGAACTCGTACATTATGTATTCTCTTCCTTCCTTTGATTTCCATTTGCTGTCATTTTCACTATGCTTGAATTTCCTTTAACATTTTTTGTAACACCAGATCTGCTCCTGATGAATTCTTTCAGCACTTATATATTTGAAAAAGGATTTATTTCACCTTTATTTTTAAACAATGTTTTTCTGGATATAGAATTCTAGACCAACAGCTGGTTTGGTGTTTTCATTTTTTTTTCCTTTCTCAGATGTTGTTCCAATACTTTCTTGCTTGCATTGTATTCAACAAGAAATATGATGTCATCTTTATCTTTGTTTCTCTGTAATTAATGTGTCTTTTCTCTATGAATGCATTTAAGATATTCTCTTAATTGTTACTACTGAGCAATTTGGCTATGATGTGCCTTGGTGTAATTTCCTTTGTGTGTCTCATGCTTGGGGTTCACTGAACTTCTTGGATTTCTAAGTTTTTATCAAATTTTGGGAATTTTCTTATCTTCAAATATATTTTTCTGTTCTCTCCTCTCTCGCATGACTTTCATGGTTCCAATTAGGCCTATATTAGACCCCTTCAAGTTGTCTCACAACTCACTGATACTTTTTTTAAGTCTTTGTATCCCTGTATTTCATCATGAATATTTGCTATTGCTATGTCTTCAACTTCATTAATTTTTCTGATGCAGTGTCTAATTTGCCATCAGTTCTATCTTGCTATTTTTTTTCAACTTAGCTATTGTAGTTTAAATATATATATATTTATATATATATTTTGAGACAGAGTCTTACTTTGTCACTCTCAGTAGAGTGCTGTGACATCATAGCTCACAGCAACCTCAAACTCTTGGCTCAAGCAATTTTCTTGTCTCAGCCTCCCAAGTAACTGGGACTACAGGTGCTCACCATAACACCCGGCTATTTTTTAGAGACAGGGTCTTGTACTTGCTCAGGCTGGTCTTGAACCTGTGAGCTTAAGCAACCCACCTGCCTGGGCATCCCAGAGTGCTAGGATTATAGGTGTGAGCAACTGCACCTGGCCAAAATCTCTAAATATTTGATTTCAACTCTTTTTATATCCTTTGTGTTTCTACTTAATATGTTAAAACTTTTCTCTAGCTTCTTGACCATATGAAATCAAATTTAATAGTTGTTTTTATGTCCTTACATAGTATGTAATATTATCTGTATTACTTCTAGATCTGTTTGGATTAATGGTTTTGTTAATCTTTATTAATCTTTCCTGCTTCTTTGCAGAAAAATATGACTCATAATAAAGGTAATTTTTAATTGGATACTAGACATTATAAATTTTACCTTATTTGGTGAAAGGTATTTTTTATTTCTATAAATATTCTTGAACTTTTTTTCTGGAATGCAGTTAAATAACTTGGGAAAATTTGGTCCTTTTAAGTCTTGCTTTTTTTAGATTTGTTCAGTGGAATCATAGCTGTTTAGTTTAGGGTTAATTTTTCTTCACTATTAAGGCAAAACACTCAGGATTACCCAATGCTCTATCAAGTATGAGTTTTTCTACTCTGGCTGGTGGGAAAAGGAACTATTCTTATCCCTATGGGAGCCCCAGGAATTATTTCTAATGCCCAGGTAGTTTCCACATATATGTAGACATTAATACTCAGCTAATAGTGGAGGACCATCTGAAGGTCTCTGAAGTTCTTTCTCTGTGCCACTTTCTTCTTTCTGATACTCTGAGCTCAATTTGCCATAGTGTCCCTCGGCTCCCAGTTCAGTCTTCTCAATGTGAGAAGACTGCCATGCTTTGTCTGATTTTTCCCTCCCTGTGCGAAAGCCTGGAAACTCTCTCCAGGCAATAAGTTGGGGCAATTGTAGGGATCACTTCATTTGGTTCTTGTCTCTCAGTAATCACTGTCTCCATTGTCTAATGTCCTGTGTTTTGAAAACCATTATTTCATATACAGGGTCAGACAGTTAAGTTCGAGAACTCATCCTAGAAAAAGTGCTACATACCTCACTGCTGAATATCCCTATGGTCACCTTTGAAGTACTCTCCTTGGGAAGTTATGCACCAATACCAGTGCCTAGTCCACCCATCAAAGCGCTTTTTCTAGGATGAGTTCATGAACTTAATTGTCAGATCTCCTACAATGACAGCTCTGATAGCCATTCCAGAAAGAGTTCCAAAATTGCTTTTAAGGGTGGACTAGGCCCTGACATTTGTGTATAGCTTTACAAGGGGAGTACTTCAAAGATGACCATAGTGATATTCAGCAATGAGGTATGTAGTACTTCTTCTAGGATGAGTTTGTGAACTTAACTGATTGACCTCATGTTTTGTCTATATTTTTAGCTGTTTAAGAGACAGGATATATCTAACCTCTGTTACTCTATCTTAGCCAGAAGCAAGTCTCTGGTGGGTATTATTGTTGAGAGGCAGTATAGAATAGCAGAAAGCACAATGGATTTAGACTCTAAATTCAAGTACCATCTCTACCATTTGCTAGTTATTTGACCCAGGGCAAGCCAGTTAACCTCTCTAACCTGTCTGATGCTCAGTTTTCTCTTTGGTAAAGTGTTTACCCTGTAAGCTTGTGCTAAAAATGAAATGAAATAAGTACATGTGGAAATATCTAACTCATCTCCTGAAACTGAAAAGTACTTTTTTTTTTTGTTAAAAGACACGAATTGAGTAGTATATTTGGTACAAAAAAGTGGAGGTAAGGAGTTGAATCCTGGTTTTATGAATCCTAGTCCTATTCCACCATATCACAATCACACTATTTAAGGATCCCAAATTCTATGTAATCTGAATTACACACCACTGCTCATATTTAATTTTTTCCAGCAAATATACTTTAGATTTGTCAAATGTTTCTAGGAAGCCATTTTAGGGATTCAAATACCAAGTTAATGCATTTAAGTTTTACCAAAATCTGTGTAATGATCAGACTGACACTCTTGAAGTTACTTAGAAGCACCAGAGTTTGGGGATACCTTTCCCATTCCTCCCAACCCTTGATGCCATATAAGACATCTTGATACAATTACCCACAGAGCCACCCTTAGCCAGAGTTAAGGCAGTAGATGGAAGAATGGAACTCTTAAGAATAAGACTGACCCAACCTATAGAATAGCAGCTATTATAAGAGATGAGACTGTAATCCAAGTCTTTTGATGATTTACCTTACTAGGTATAGGGAGAGATTTGGGGGTTATATAGTCACATGGAACTGATACAGCTTCATCTGAAATACTGAACATGGAAAAGTATTTATAGTTGTTTACTCATTTCTCTGTCTTTCTCTCCCTCTGGTGAATTTAGGCTACCGCATTCGCCTGGGCTCTAGTACTGACAAGAAAGACACAGGACGGCTCCATGTTGATTTTGCACAGGCTCGAGATGACCTGTATGAGTGGGAATGTAAACAGCGTATGCTAGCCAGAGAGGAGCGCCACCGTAGAAGGATGGAAGAAGAAAGACTGCGTCCACCATCACCGCCCCCAGTGGTCCACTATTCAGATCATGAATGTAGCATCGTTGCTGAAAAACTAAAAGGTATGGAAGGCAAGCTTCATGATTGGAAGAGTGCTTTTCTTTAGGGAAATTTAATAAATATATTGTGTTGTTGGCAGTTATCCTTTTGAATTTCCCACTGATGGATTCTAAGCATTTCATATCTTGGAGCCTTGCAGATAAAGAGATTTACCTAGTAACTCAAGAACCAGGAAATCTGTCCTTGTTGTCGGTGTCTCTGATCCTTCATTGTCTTGAGGGATGGCGTTTTTTCTTTCTATAAAAAAGTGAGAAAAAACAGGTTTTCCTCACTTTTCCAAATCTGAGAATTTTAGGTGTGATTTATGACATGGGACCTGTAAGCATCCCCTTTCATAGTAGATACAAGTTACTTTTGAATTCTAAGTCAAATGAGTGAATCAGGATGATAGACCCTGATGTGACTCTGAAAAACTCTGGTAAAATGCCCATTTTAAGATGACTTGTGAGTTTGTTGATGCGCTCTCTTTCTGTTTTTCGAATGTAGGCATCTAAAGCAATAAATTTTCCTCTCAAAACTGCTTTTGCAGTACCCCACAGGTTTTGGTAGCTTGTCTCTTCATTGTTGTTATGCTCAAGGAAGTTAATGATCTCCTGTTTTATTTCTTCATGCACCCATCTGTTATTCAACACAAGATTGTTTAATTTCCATGCCTTTGTGTGGGGTCGAATGTTTTTATTAGAGTTGAGTTCCACCTTTAGTGTCTTATGGTCTGAGAAGATACAAGGTAAAATTTCAATTCTTTTTATTGTGTTGATAATTGTTTTGTGTCCCAGGATATGATCAATTTCGGAGAATGTTCCATGGGATGATGAGAAGAATGTATATTCTTTATCTTTGGGATGGAGTGTTCTATATGTATCTATCAAGCACAGTTGTTCTAGGGCCTCATTTAAATCTCTTATATCTTTGTTTAATTTCTGTTTAGAGGATCTGTCCAGCTCTGTAAGAGGTGTGTTAAAGTCCCCCTGTTATTATGGTATTATCGGATATCATATTGCTCAGACTGAGTAAGGTCAGTTTCAAGAATCTGGGAGCATTGAAATTGGGTGCATAAATATTTAGAATTGAAACATCTTCTTGTTGTATTTTTCCCTTGACCAATATAAAGTGACCATCTTTGTCTTTTTTGACTTTAGTTGCTTTAAATCCACATGTATCTGAAAATAAGATTGCAACTCCTCTTTTCTTCTGAATTCCATTTGCCTGAAAAATTGTCTTCCAACCCTTGACTCGGAGTTTTAATTTGTCTTTTGAAGACAGGTGTATTTCTTGCAGACAGCAAATGGACGGCTTGTGTTTTTTAATCCAGTCAGCCAATCTATGTCCCTTCAGTGGGGAATTCAAGCCATTAACATTTATTGAGATAATTGATAAGTGTGGTAGTATTTACTCTATTCATCTTATTTTGTGAGAGTCCATTGCTTAGTTTTATCTTTTGCATCAGTGTGGAGGTTAGGTTCTGTCCTTTAATTTCTGAGTTCTTACTTTGTTGCTGATCTATTGTGGTGGTCAGTGTGCAGAACAGGTTGAAGTATTTCCTGTAGAGCTGGTCTTGTTGTGGCGAATTTCCTCAATGTTTGTATATCCGTAAATGATTTGATTTCTCCGTCAATTTTGAAGCTTAGCTTAGCAGGGTAGAGAATTCTGGGCTGGAAATTGTTCTGTTTAAGTAGATTAAAGGTAGATGACCATTGTCTTCTTGCTTGGAAAGTTTCATTAGAGAAGTCTGCGGTCACTCTGATGGATTTGCCCCTGTAGGTCAACTGGCGCTTACTCCTGGCAGCTTGCAGAATCTTTTCTTTTATCTTGACTTTGGACAGGTTCATCACAATGTGTCTTGGAGAAGCTCGGTTAGGGTTGAGGTGACCTGGGGTCCGATATCCCTCTGAAAGCAGTGTGTCAGAATCTTTGGTGATATTTGGGAAATTTTCTTTTATAATATTCCCTAGTATGGCTTCCATTCTTCTGGGGCATTCTTTTTCCCCTTCTGGGATTCCTATAACTCATATGTTGGAACGCTTCATAAAGTCCCATAATTCTGACAGTGAACGTTCTGCTTTCTCTCTCTTCTTTTCTGCCTCTTTTACTATCTGAGTTATCTCAAGAACTTTGTCTTCTACCTCTGAAATTCTTTCTTCTGCATGGTCTAACCTGTTGCCGATATTTTCCATTGCATCTTTAAGTTCCCTAATTGACTGTTTCAGTTCCTTCAGCTCTGCTATATCCTTTCCATATTCTTCATATCGATAATCTCTGATTTGATTCTGTTTTTGGATTTCCTTTTGGTTATTTTCCACTTTATTAGCAGTTTCCTTCATTGTTTCCATCATTTCCTTCATTGTTTTCATCATGTGTATTCTAAATTCCCTTTCTGTCATTCCTAACATTTCTTCATAGGTGGATTCCTCTGCAGTAGCTACCTCATGGTCCCTTGGAGGGGTTGTTCTGGACTAGTTCTTCATGTTGTCTGGAGTTTTCTGCTGATTCTTCCTCATGAGTGATTTCTTTTATCTGTTTCCTTGCCCTAATTTTCCTTTCACTTCCTCTTGCTCTTTAAGTTCCCGTGCCTGTAACTAAGGTTTAAAATGCCCTGGTCCAGATGGCTTCACACCAGAATTCTATCAAACCTTCAAGGAAGAGCTTATTCCTGTACTGCAGAAATTATTCCAAAAAATTGAGGAAGAAGGAATCTTCCCCAACACATTCTATGAAGCAAACATCACCCTGATACCAAAACCAGGAAAAGACCCAACCAAAAAGGAGAATTTCAGACCAATCTCACTCATGAATATAGATGCAAAAATTCTCAACAAAATCCTAGCCAATAGATTACAGCTTATCATCAAAAAAGTCATACATCATGATCAAGTAGGCTTCATCCCGGGATGCAAGGCTGGTTTAACATACGCAAGTCCATAAATGTTATCCACCGTATTAACAGAGGCAAAAATAAAGATCATATGATCCTCTCAATAGATGCAGAAAAAGCATTTGATAAAATCCAGCATCCTTTTCTAATCAGAACACTGAAGAGTATAGGCATAGGTGGCACATTTCTAAAACTGATTGAAGCTATCTATGACAAACCCACAGCTAATATTTGACTAAATGGAATAAAACTGAAAGCTTTTCCTCTTAGAACTGGAACGAGACAAGGTTGTCCTCTGTCACCTTTACTATTCAACATAGTGCTGGAAGTTCTAGCCAATACAATTAGGCAAGACAAGGAAATAAAGGGAATCCAAATGGGAGCAGAGGAGGTCACACTCTCCCTCTTTGCTGACGACATGATCCTATACTTAGAGAATCCCAAAGACTCAACCACAAGACTTCTAGAAGTCATCAAAAAATACAGTAATGTTTCAGGATATAAAATCAATGTCCACAAGTCAGTAGCCTTTGTATACGCCAGTAACAGTGAAGATGAGAAGCTAATTAAGGACACAACTCCCTTCACCATAGTTTCAAAGAAAATGAAATACCTAAGAATATACCTAACGAAGGAGGTGAAGGACCTCTATAAAGAAAATTATGAAATCCTCAGAAAGGAAATAGCAGAGGATAATAACAAATGAAAGAACACACCATGCTCATGGATGGGAAGAATCAACATTGTTAAAATGTCTATACTTCCCAAAGCAATCTACCTATTCAATGCCATTCCTATCAAAATACCAACATTGTACTTTCAAGATTTGGAAAAAATGATTCTGCGTTTTGTATGGAACCAGAAAAAAACCGTATAGCTAAGGTAGTTCTTAGTAATAAAAATAAAGCTGGGGGCATCAGCATACCAGATTCTAGGCTGTACTAAATAGCACTTGAACATAGTGGTCAAGACACCATGGTACTGGCACAAAAATAGAAACATAGACACTTGGAATCAAATAGAAAACCAAGAAATGAAACTAACATCATACAACCACCTAATCTTCGATAAACCAAATAAGAACATACCTTGGGGGAAAGACTCCCTATTCAATAAATGGTGTTGGGAGAACTGGATATCCACATGTAAAAGACTGAAACTGGACCCACACCTTTCCCCACTCACAAAAATCGATTCAAGATGGATAAAGGACTTAAATTTAAGGAATGAAACAATAAAAATCCTCAAAGAAAGCATTGAAAAAACACTGGAAGATATTGGCCTGAGGAAAGACTTCATGAAGAAGACTGCCATGGCAATTGCAACAGCAACAAAAATAAACAAGTGAGACTTCATTAAACTGAAAAGCTTCTGTACAGCCAAGGAGACAACAACCAAAGCAAAGAGACAACCTACACAATGGGAAAGGATATTTGCATATTTTCAATCAGACAAAAGCTTGATAACTAGGATCTATAGAGAACTCAAATTAATCCACTTGAAAAAAGCCAACAATCCCATATATCAATGGGCAAGAGACATGAATAGAACCTTCTCTAAAGAAGACAGACAAATGGCTAACAAACATATGAAAAAATGTTCATCATCCTTATATATTAGAGAAATGCAAATCAAAACCACCCTGAGACACCATCTAAGCCCAGCGGGAATGGCCCACATCACAAAATCTCAAAACTGTAGATGCTGGCATGGATGTGGAGAGAAGGGAACACTTTTACACTGCTGGTGGGACTGCAAACTAGTACAACCTTTCTGGAAGGAAGTATGGAGAAACCTCAAAGCACTCAAGCTAGACCTCCCATTTGATCCCGCCATCCCATTACTGGGCATCTTCCCAGAAGGAAAAAAAATCCTCTTATCATAAGGACACTTGTACTAGACTGTTTATTGCAGCTCAATTTACAATCACCAAAATGTGGAAACAGCCTAAATGCCCACCAACCCAGGAATGGATTAACAAGCTGTGGTATATGTATACCATGGAATACTATTCAGCTATTAAAAAAAATGGAGACTTTATGTCCTTCGTATTAACCTGGATGGAAGTGGAAGACATTATCCTTAGTAAAGCATCACAAGAATGGAGAAGCATGAATCCTATGTACTCAATTTTGATATGAGGACAATTAATGACAATTAAGGTTATGGGTGGTGGAAAAGCAGAGAGAGGGAAGGAGGGAGGGGGGCGTGGCCTTGGTGCATACCACACCTTCTGGGGGCAAGAGGGCAAGACATGATTGCAAGAGGGACTTTACCTAACAAATGCAATCAGTGTAACCTGGCTTATTGTACCCTCAATGAATCCCCAACAATTAAAAAAGATACCCATTTTAAAGATGAGAAAGTGGAGCCCGGGAAATAGTCACAGTGTATATTCTTCTTAGATTACTCAATGACTTAGCTACCAACAGCTAAAAAAAAGACATTTTAATGACTTAAAAAGGCCAATTTGGCTCAGCACCCATAGCACAGTGGTTACAGCATCAGCCACATACACCGAGGCTGACGGGTTCGAACCCAGCCCAGGCCAGCTGAACAACAATGACAACTGTAACAAAAAATAGCCAGGCATTGTGGCAGGCACCTGTGGTCCCGGCTACTTGGGAGGCTGAGGCAGGAGAATCGCTTAAGCCCTGGAGTTTGTGGTTGCTGTGAGCTGTGACACTATGGCACTCTACCAGAGGTCACATAGTGAGACTCTGTCTTAAAAAAAAAAAAAAAGGCCAATTTATTTCAAACAGTGACTATGAAGAGTTCTAGACATCACTAAATCATTGTCTTTCCCATTGTCTTGATTCCCATTCCCCTTGTTTGAGTCTCAGAGGCATTTTGCTAATTTAACATTAATTTCCCTGCCTGGTCTTCTATCTTAGTGGCTAAAATCCAGTCTTCCTTATTTTTCTGAGTATGGTGGATTTTTATTGAATGAGTGCTGGTATCTTACTAATGACGACAACCCAGCTCTAATAATATGAATTTTCCCTGTTTCTTGTGGTCTCGGCTCAGCAAGATACTGCTAATTCCACTTTCCAGGTTGGTTTCATTCACCAGACTTGTTTACACCACATAGCCTAAGGGATTCACGCATTTAAGAAATCTTAAGAAATCTCTAATAATCGATTTTGACTTCCTGCATGGAAAAAGAAGTAAACATAGAGTCCAGAATAAAGACAGAAATAATGGTACATTTTGAGAAATTCAAAAGGCTGAAAGCATTGGTAAAAAGCCAGCTCTCAAACTTGCCTATTCACGCAATACCAAACAAATCAATTTAAGTTAGAGAAGAAAATAAAATAACAAAAAATGTATTTTCTGGTTGTATGGACCTCCAGAAAAGCAAAAACTGACCATCAACGTAAGCATCTAAAAAATGAAATGAAAAGCTGCTACAAAGGGGAGGCTGACCTCTTATTATATGTCTACACTGAACAAAAGGACAAGGAGGCAAAAAGTTCAAATTGTAGTAAAAGAAATTTCTACTTGACATAAGAGTTTCTGGGCAGAGGGATGTAAAGCCCTAGAATGGGGCTTCATTGGGATGCTAATGGACCTTCCCTCTCAGGAGTCTTTAGCAGCAGAATAAGTGACTATCTTGGGGACCTGCAGCTTTGGAAGAGCTGTGCTACTATCTTAAGTAGTTAGAGAGTAACTCCTAACTAGCTGAAGAAATCTTCTTGGTGGAGGGTTCCTCAGGCAAGAGAAGAAAGATGTACAGAAATACAGAATTAAAATGAATTACATCAAAATAGATTGTGACTAGAACTGAGTGGAAATCTTGGGGCTGTGGATTGAGTTCAGGAGTGATATTTTAAAAGGTCAGAGATGCAAGTGTTCATACCTAAAGAATTACTCACTTACCTCTTGCCTAAGGCTCCTTCGAACACTATAATTCCAAGGGTCCAAGGTAAAGTTACTATCAAATTCAAGTTAAACTCAGGACTCAAGTTTGCTTTTCCACAATAAAACATAGGATTGTAGAATTCTAAAGTTCCCTCACTAATACCTCTCTCTCTCTTCTCTCTCTCTCTCTCTCTCTCTCTCTCTCTCTCTCTCTCTCTCTCTCTCACACACGCACACACGCACAATCAGAGACCATAAGAAATTTGCAATATGTAAAAACTGTAATATCAGTACAGAAGTTTTTTTTTTTTTAAGGAAAGAAGAATCATTTCTCTTTCTGAAAATTCTTCATAGACTACAAACAATCTGATTACTTTTGAGCCTTTCATTCATCCTGTCTGCCTGCCCACTGCCTGTATGTACACACATGTTGCCTGTGTGCCTCCTTATCCTCAGCAATGCAATTAACCACCACCACTGCCAAAAAGCCACGGTATCCTCTTTGCCAGCATATTGGAAAAATAGATTGAGATTTGGTTACCTTTCATGATTCGCTTTCTTTCAGATGATTCCAAATTCTCAGAAGCTGTGCAGACTTTGCTCACCTGGATAGAGCGGGGAGAGGTAAACCGTCGCAGCGCCAATAACTTCTATTCCATGATCCAATCAGCCAATAGCCATGTCCGCCGCCTGGTGAATGAAAAAGCAGCCCATGAGAAAGACATGGAAGAAGCAAAGGAGAAGTTCAAGCAGGCCCTTTCTGGAATTCTCATTCAATGTGAGTAGAATATAAAGTTCTTCTGGAAGGGTGAGAGGACACTTCGCTTAGTCACCCACCACTTGCTATACACCACTTGCTATATACTTCACTTAGTCACCACTTGCTATACACAGAAGCCCAGAACTACAGAGACATCCTGTGTCAAAGGCAAAGCCTCCCTTCTTCATTGCTTTGTGCTGTCCTTATATTGCCAAATGCTCAACCTCCAGTTTCACAGGAAATATGTGGGTATCTCCCATTTTCACTTAGTCTAGTAAATCTAACTTCAGCTCCTTAGAAACACAAATACTTAGGCCATTACAGCCCCAGGCCTCAGCAGAGGGTTGGGTATTTTATTGCTGAAGTTAGGAAGTAGCCATCAGCATTTGAAGGCTCTTTTCTTCAGATTTGCACCATTATCATCATGTAATATGCTTTTAGGAGACTTTATATTAGCGATAAATATGTAATTTTATTTCCCAAGGTGATTGAATAAAAAAAAAAGTTGCTACGTCTATATTTTGTATTTCGTTTTCTTCCACTACCTTTGCGGGAGGTCATAGTCATTTCGATGGGGTAAGAAGCCACCAAAATGGCCATTTTCCAATAAAAGTACCACTTCAAATCTATCCAAGATTTCTTTAGTGAGATAGGTCAAATACATTTGTAAGTAATGTTTTTTGTTCACCATATTATAAAATTATCCACTCATGTCCTTTTAGTAAGGGACTGTCTTTACCTTAAGAATAAGGGTATAATTTTATGATTTGCTTTTAAACAATTATGGTCCTCTCTTGCCATACTTGGCTTCTCATATTTGACTCATACATAATTGGGACAAAGGAGTTGTTCCATTTGCCATTTGTATTTTGAAAGCATACATGGGCATTACATCTGGGATATGAAAACATGTCTTCAGGACTTCAGAATAAGTAGAAAAAGAGAGCAGCAAGCATCGTGGGAATATAAATCCTCAAATCATTAGAAGACAAGGTGCAAAGACGACTGCAAAGGGAAAAAATAATACCTCTGGATTTTCTTACTATGAATACTCCACCGGGCAAGTGCTGCTTTTCTTTTCCCAAAAGGGTCATGTCTAAGTTTCCCTTTTCTTGAACTGATTAGAATAATGTCCCAAAATATTATTACACATTTCCCCATTTGACATTTTAAAGGACTCTGTAAAATGCTCTTTAGTACTGTAGCTATACAGTATTCTTCCATAAAACTTACATTTTTTTCCAGTCAACTAGTCTATCTAGGGTAGACTTCAAAAAGATTCAGTCCATCTTAGATTTTGATTTTGACTAAATGCTTATGGTTAAACATACCTCAGAATAGTAAAAGGATGAAGTCTATTGAAATTAAGTATCCAACTTTATTTCATAGGGCTTGTTTATGAAAAGAGCCAGTGGTAGAAACTTGTTGGTATAGTTTGCCATTTACTTCTATACTGTATGGGGTCAGTAGTACTAAACTAAATACATTTAGCTACGACTCTTGCCTTTTCTGACTACATGAATACACAGTCTGTATTGACACTTCAGACTTCATTTTTCCCCAAACCTTCTGGAGTTCCCTTTTTTTTCTTTCTGTATATTGATACCTCTTCCATTGAGTCTCCAGTAAAATCCCAGTACCCCAACACATGTTTCTTTTTCTAAGTACAATCACAGCCTAGTATAGTGTCATAACAAGAAGATAAAACAAACCTGATGCTTCTATTTCTTTCCTCCTTTCTTTTGTCATCACTGGATGCTGGATGATACTCTGTCCTGATCCACCTACTGATTCGATGCTGCAGTTGAGCAGATAGTGGCTGTGTACCATTCCGCCTCCAAACAGAAGGCATGGGACCACTTCACAAAAGCCCAGCGTAAAAACATCAGTGTTTGGTGCAAACAAGCTGAGGTTAGTAACTTTTTACTCTGGTAGCCCCTCAAGGGGACAGTTTCTTTAACAAGTTATTGATTTGGAGTTTAGCCAGAATTAAATAGTGCCAAGCTCCCAGGGTCACAACAAGGCCCTAATGAAACACTAAGATGTATTCTATAGTCTGTCACTGTGTCCAGACCACCTGCTGTCAAAAGGGTAAAAAATGTACCTGTGTAGTCTTAAATGCATTCTGCTGGATGGAAACCCTAGTGGTAGAAATGTAGCTGGGATAATTATAAGTTTACTTCTCTAAGCTAGCTAGTCTTGGATACAACAATAATTACAGACCTGTGCTGCTACTGTTAGTAATATTAGGGCTGTCTTACATTTGTTAGAGCATCTTGACAGTTGAGGCTGGAAGCTGCCTTGGCATTACAGTGGAGCTTTGAAATTTCTGAACTTCTCTTATCACATACATTTAGTCATCTTTATAAGTGGCATCTTTAACAGTAACAGAGGACTCTGATTTTAGGTTAAGGTTGATAAACCTCTCTGCCTGTACTCAGTTGACATTTTTAGCCTAATACTAGAATACATGTGATATGATTAGGTTGCTATTCTGAACCAGAAATTACAAACTGAAATGGGAGGTTATACTGATCTGCCATTGGAAATGCTGTTATTTATGCCTCAAGTTCTTCTGTTCCTATGGGCAGCTTCCTTAGCCAGCCCTTATAATTTCAATCTATAACTCAATGAATCCCCAACAATAAAAAAAAAATAAATAAATAATTTCAATCTATATATGCAGCAACTTTTTTCAACTACATTTCTGAGTCCTCTTTGCCAGTCTAGTAGCAGTCCCATTATATCTGTCAATGCAAGTTGCCATATCCCTTAACTTTTATTATTGATAAAATGTTTACATTTATAAAGTACTTTCAACTGAGAATAATACATAACTCATGACCGTCTTCTGACATTGCATTCCTTAATCCTAAAAGAACTCTTCCACCTTATATTGGTGTCTAAGTCATGTTTTCTTTCTGTTTCTATTTTTGGTCTTGTTTTTACCTCTTCAAACCTTTACTCTATAGAAGACATCTGAGGACTGAAAGAAGGTATTCTGTGAGAAGTGAAGAAACTGTATTCTTCAATTGTACATGCCTCTTAGCACCCCTCTGAAAATCAGAGCATCTCAAAAACTTAACCAACTAGACTGTCTCTTTCTTGACCCAAGCCTTGAAGCTATGACTCATAAGTCAAGGGTTTCATCAGGGTGGAAGTTTCTGACATTTAACCTTTTTACCAGTCGCCTCTAGGAACAAGTCAGCCAGAGACCTCCTCATGTCACAAAGTACCTGTTTCTTGTTTCATTGTCATTCTTCTACCAGCACCCAACACTGTCTTATTCTGCTGAGAGAAAGGGTCTGGAGTAAAAAGAAAAAGTCCTGACCTTCAGGGAGCTTAAGCACTAACTTGGCAGTATATGTCAGGCAGATTAGTCTGCTAATGAGTCTTTTTCATTGCTTTACTTCCCTGATTTATGTGTGCATGAGGCTCCTGCTAACATGATTGAAAAGGATAATAAGAGAAGGCTGAAGTCCCTCCCCCTTATTAAAATTTGTTGTCTACAGTGACTTTACTGGCAGTTCAGTGTGTTGTGGAAACTGTTTTTCTACAGAATCATTTAAAGCCTCTATGTTTCTCTCAAGCTACCCTAGAATAGAAAGTAAACCTTGGATGATGAATAAAAATTAGAGCCATGGCAACAAACCCCAAGAGATACCCCTTCCATCCTAAAGATGAGGTTTTATGCCACTGGGGCCATAGGAAAAGGGATTTGATAATTGCTAGTATTCTTGTAAAATGAAATACTATGATTGCTAAAATAACTTTCTCTCTAGATTTACAGGCCTACCATTCCAAACTGAAGAACTGTTTGCAGATAGATATTCAAGTCATCCTCATACCCTTGTTTTAGGATCCATTTGTACTAACACTAGATATTGGCCTTCAGCCATCAAAAAACATACTAACACAATTTAGATAACCTAATTTGTATTCCCATTATGTATGATACAATAGACCTTAATTAAGAAGCTGAGTTTGTGGTTCGCTTCATTGTATTAAATGATATCTCAGAATCACATTTCTACATAAGTGTAAAAGCTATCTCCCTGTCCTCTGCTCCCTTCCATTCTCTCATCTGACCCACTCCCCACCAAGTTTCCTGTTAATGTTGAAAGTCTGGGTAAGTAGAATTTTATTTCACATTTAATAAGGAACTTTGATCTTCTGATAATCATGTTCCTGTCATAAAACATAAATAAAATAAATTTATGTCCATATAAATGTTTGTGAAACTACAGTTAGATAATTAATATATGATTTATAATCTACTTTATGTTAAATCAAAAATACCAACTGGTACAAAGGTGGTTCTTTTCATGCATTTTCCTCTGTCTCAGGTTTCAGTTTTATTCTATCTGAAAGTGCTCTGTCCTCCAATGTGGAGCAGTGTGTGAATGTCTAAACTTCAGAAAAAGTTACTGTTAGAACAGACAAAAAGTCATCATAATAAGAGTTCAGAAATCATTAGCAGTGGTGTCTGTGGCTCAGTGGAGTAAGGCTTCAGCCCCATATACCGGAGGTGGTGGGTTCAAACCCAGCTCCGGCAAAAACTGCAAAAATAAATAAATAAATAATGAAAAATATCACAGACCTACTGTGGGCAGGAAAGTGGTAGAAAACCTGTAGGAGGGCTGTCTCACCTTTTTTGATGTAGTTTCTCAGTGATGTGACCCAGTCAGTTTCAGGTAAAGATTTACAGATGCAAAACGCAGGAAAATGTTTCTGTATGCCATTTCCACTCTTTTTGGTTTCAGCACTGGATCCCAATGTCAGGATGGGAAATGGGGCAAATGTGGGAGGCAGCTAATTCTTTTGCTGTCTGCACTTTGGTGGTTCAGCGTCCTCCCTGTGCCTGCACCTATGTCCAAGCTAAGTAGAATGCTTTCCTCAGGGACATGCCCTCTTTTAGCCCTTCGCTATAAAGGGTTTGCTTCCCAAAGTAGAACTTTTCTGATCCAACCAGAGAAGGCAGAAAACAGGTATCTCCAATATCAAGTGCTTTAAGTATTAAAATCTCACTCTCTTTTCTCGGGGATACTGTCTTCACTAAATGTTCCCTGTTAAGTTTTCTTTACATGACCTTTGATGTTCTTTTTGCCTTTTATCCCATTCATCTGATATAGTATTCAGTATTTATAGAAGACTAATGATAACAGCCTGAGTTTCTTTATAGTTAACAAGGATAGTGGTAGAGGGCTCTGACTTTGCCTGCCTGACTGAGCAATGTACGGAAAACTTTTCCTTAATGTTTCTAACCGTCATTTTATTATCAGAGAAATAAATTGGTAATTCTTGTTCCTAAAGTATTTTGAGGCATTTCGGCAAAATTTGTCCATAGATCTATTATATTTCTAGGGATTTTTGAAGATGTGAAAGACTACTACTAAATAAGCCACATCATGTAGTCAATTGAACTTTTTATGATTCTAAGAAGAGATTATGCTTTCTTGCCCAGCTGGAAACAGAAAGCAGCTTTGAGGATGTCTTAGCTCTCAGCTCTTCCTGTCCTGGGAACATGTCCCTAGCAGGAACACAATTTACTCTTCTGAGAAACACAATAATTTTGCCAGGGTTAGGTGACATATTTGTGAATTGAGAGTTGGTCTCTGCTTATAATCCCTTACGGTCTACATTTTTATTAAGCAACTAAAAAGCTGTAACTTCTCCTGATGCAATAGATTGTACAATATTTGAATTTGCCAATGTCAAACCTTGTTATAATCACCTTTCCAGTACAGCCCTTGGATGATAACTGAAACCCAGACTCCTGAGATATAATGAATTCTCAGAAATGAGAAATCCTTTATTGTTCTCTATGCAATGAGTTTGAATAAGACATAGCAAAACTGTCTCTTGACACAGCCCTTTAAAGTCCATTTTTCTCAAGCAAGTCATTTTCTTCTATTTTAAGGAATGCCCCTGCAGCACATAGGAGACACTCTGTTAGCATCTGATTTTTCTGTTACTTCTTAACTATCAGTAATAATACTGAATAGCTCACTTTTTTAAAAGGGGTCTTTTATTTTTAGTGAAAAGGAGATAAAAATTATTATTTTTCTTGATAAAAGGAATAAAAAGGAGGATATTAGTTTAGATAGTGACTAACTACAGCATTAATTATTAAGAAATCCATTTGAAATACTTACTCATAACCCTCTAAATGGAGGCATTTTTCACCCGACAGCTTTGGCTGTTTCCTGTATACAACCCAGTGGGAGCTAACCTAGGCAACGAATCTCAGCTCAGCCCTCAGGCACCCCTGATAGGCATCACATTGGCCTCTAAATGATTGAAAGCTGCTCCAATCCAGTTTGCATGCTTACTTTTTAAAGTGACTTTTCCCAGTGTGATCTTGGTAATTCTAATATTATTCCTGCCTTCCTAAAGATGTGGGTTTATGTCTGGTAGCACTTACCTTCAGCCTGAAGAACTTCCTTCAGCATTTCTTATAGTGCAAGTCTGTTGGTGATAAATTCTTGTACTACTTTTGTCTTAAAATACATTTATCTCATCTTCATTATTGAAAGCATGTTTTTTTTTCCCCCCCGGAGTTTTGAATGAACAGATATTTTTATTTCTTCTTGAACTTTAAAGATACCACTGGCTTCTGGCCTTTATTGTATGGAAAGAAATCAAAGTATTTGAATTGTTTTTCCCCTTATATTCTTTTTCTATGGCTGCTTTCAAAAGTTTGTCTGTTTTTATAGTTTTCTGCAGTTTGACTATAATGTTCCTAGACATACTTTCCTACTCATATCTTGCTTGGATTTTTTTTTTTTTACAGTGTGATTTTTTTTTTTTAATTTTTATTGTTGGGGATTCATTGAGAGTACAATAAGCTAGGTTACACTGATTGCATTTGTTAGGTAATGTCCCTCTTGCAATCATGTCTTGCCCCCAGAAGGTGTGGCACACACCAAGGCCCCACCCCTCTCCCTCCTTCCCTCTCTCTGCTTAATTTACTAAGCTCTTTGAGTATGTAGATTAATATCTCTCATCAAATTTGAGAATAAAAATATGCTTCAAATATTTCTGAATCTTTTTCTCTCTCCTCCTTTTCTGATATTCTGTTTACATGTATGTGAGACCGTTGGGTGCAATCCCACAAGTCTCTGAGGCCCTGTTATTTTTTTAAATATATATCTTTCTCTGTTATTCAAAATGGATACTTTCATGTTGTTCTTCTTTAAGTTCTTTCTTCATTCTGTCTCTTCTATTATACTTTTAAGTTCAGCTGTGGTTTTTTCCAAGATGTTGCTTTTTTTCAGTTTTGGAGTTATCTCAGATATGGTAATTATCAGACAAGGAATTAAAGCAGCTACTTTAACCATGCTCGGTAATGTAAAATATGCTCAAAATGAATAAAAAATGGGAAATCTCAACAGAGAAATAGAAATTTTACAAAAAACAAAAAACTCAGCTCATTTTCAGCCAAAATAATTCTTGTTTCTTTTTATTTCCAAACAAAAAATCCTTAGCTCTTATTATTTTCAGGCAAATTAATTGGCTCATTTTAAAAGTTTCTATTCCACCACTGAGATTTCCTCTTTTTATTAATTATGAGCATATTTCCTTTACATCATGAGTATAGCTGTAATAGATGCATTAATTCCTTGTCTGCTAAATTACCACATCCCACCCAGGTGTGGTGGTTTATACCTATAATCTCAGAACTTTGGGAGGCTGAGGTGGGAGGATTGCTTGAGGCCAGGAGTTTGAGACCAGTCTGGACAACATAGCAAGATCCCCATTTCTACAAAAAAAAAAAAAAAAAAAATTAAAAATTAGCCAGGCATGATGTCACGTACCTGTAGTGCTAGCCACTCAGAAGGCAGAACCAAGAGGATTGCTTGAGCCAAGAAGTTGCAAATTATAGTGAACTATGGTCATGCCATTGCATTGTAGCCTGGAAAACAGAACAAGACCCTGTCTTTAAAAAAACAAATTACCATATCTAGGTCATCTTGAGGTTAGTCTCTGTCATTTGTCATTTCCTTTGAAAATAGGCACTATCTTCCTTTTTTAGCTTTCTATTCCTCTAAGATTTCCTATCTTTTCATTTATTATGAGCATATTTCTTCTCATCCTAGTTCTTTATATGTGATGTAACTTTGGAGTTTATCACGGATATTATGATGTGAAGACTCTGGATTCTGTTATATTACTCCAAAGAATGCTGACTTTATTTTCTTTTGTTTTAGTGGTCCATGTACTTGGTTGGATAAAAGCTGAAAATTCTGTCTCTTGTATGGCAACTGAAATCTCAGTCCAATTCTTTTAGCCTTAACTGTATTATTTGGAATCTTCCTTGTGTTTTTGTGGCTCAGAGGCCATGCAGAAGTTTGGGAGAGTTCTTATATACAGAATTTGAAGTGACCATCTTGCATTTGTGTTCTTTCTCTTTCTCTCTCTCTCTCTCTCTCTCCCCCTCCCCCCCCACCACCACCCCCCTTCCCGCCATCCCTCCCTCTCTCTGGTTGTTTCCTTTCTGGGATCTCCTCCTCACTTCCCAGTGGTTACAGTTGCTGTGAACTCCCTCCTCAAATTCTTTCATCCATGAAGATTGTAGGTTTTCTTTTTTTTTAATTTTTAATTAAAATCATAACTATATATTTATGAGGTACAGTGTGATGATTTGATAGATAATGTGGAATGCTTAAATCAAACTGATTAAGATAGCCATTACCTCGTTTTTTGTGGTAAGACATCCTTCTTAGAAAAGTATCTCAAGACTATGAGTTTTCTATTAGAAATTTATCACCTCCTTCTTGTACCTCTTGTAATTGCAGAAGTCAAATGTGACTTGAGTATTGCAATTTCAATACAATTTTTTCTTTAAAAAAAAAAAAGAAATTTATCACCTCCTGTGATGTGCTTACTCTGGTCTATTCTCAGACTAAAAGGCCCTTTAAAAACTGAGAGATTCACTCTATGCTGTTCCCGTCTGTCAAGTGTCAGCTCCTTTTCAGAATAGGCCTGATTTTGGTATGGGTTCTGTTTTGTATTTTGTCCAAAGATTATACTTATTAGCCATGGAGGGTTGGTCTAGTAGGTGTTTACTCCTGACAGCTCATTTTTGCTCTACCTTCTAAAACTGAAAAAACTCAATTACAACTTCTGTTGTGTAAAACTATAAGAGAAGAGGGAAGAGGATGGCAAACAGCAAAATTAAAGGGTCCAACATGAGAAGTTAAAAATGGCAGAACCCTTAAGGAACAGTCCAGAAATCTACATGAGTAAGAGTTAAAGGCTCTTTCATAGCCAAAAGTGCTTTCTAATATGAAAGGATATAAGAATCATAGACTGCTAGAGCTCTGTGTCTGGAAAGAAAGACAGTTTAACTGAGTCTGCTTTGTTTTATGAGATGGAAACAGTCTATTTTTCTGTCTCAGTCCATTTGTGTTGCTATAAAGGAATACCTGAGGCTGGGTAATTCATAAAGAAAAGAGATTTATTTGGCTCAAGATTCTGCAAGCTGTACAAGAAGCATGATGCCAGCATCTGCTCCTGGTGAGGGCCTCAGGAAGCCTCCACTTAAGGCAGATGGCAAAGGGGAGCAGGCATCACCTGGTTAGAGGAGGGGGGAGAGATAGAGAGGGAAGGAGGAGAGGAAGGGGTCAGGTTCTTTCGAACAAGCAGTGTCACAGAACTACACCAAACCATTCTTAGGGATATGTCCCCATGACCCAGACATCTCCCCACCTCCAACATTGACGGTCAAATTTCAACATGGGGTTTGCAGGAAACATACCTAAACTATATCAGAGTCTCACTATGCCTCTTTGCCTTTACCTTAAGAAAGAGTACTCTGAGGTTTTTTTCCTGTTATGTTAAAAAAAAAGGTGCTTTATCTTACCTTTAACTATGATCCTGTCCTCATCCTCAATACTTTCAAGGCTTTCCCACCTAAAAAACGTATCTATTAACCTTAGGAAATTCGCAACATTCATAATGATGAATTAATGGGAATCAGGCGAGAAGAAGAAATGGAAATGTCTGATGATGAAATAGAAGAAACGACAGAACCAAAAGAAACTGAGGAATCAGGTAAAGAATATTCTGTTTTGTTTTATTTAACAAACATCTGCTTGCAGGGATGATATTTTCAAACCTTTCGCACTGAGTGAGGTTAAAGTGTGAGTATCAACCCATTAGACTATATTAGCTAGAAATAATTGGAGAGGACTTGTGGGGCAGCACCTGTGGCTCAAAGGAGAAGGGTGCTGGCCCCATATGATGGAGGTGGCGAGTTCAAACCCAGCCCCAGCCAAAAAACTGCAAAAAAAAAATAATAATAGTAATTGGAGAGTACTTATAAGTATATGATGGCTGAGTATCAACC
The DNA here is from genome assembly GCF_027406575.1 of Nycticebus coucang. NCBI lineage: Eukaryota > Metazoa > Chordata > Mammalia > Primates > Lorisidae > Nycticebus > Nycticebus coucang. The sequence goes on along the minus strand of NC_069804.1, from coordinate 157,910,703 downwards.
CTGTAGCTACAGGATTTTCTGCAGTCTTCATTTACCCCATCTTCCACTGAAGTGCCTAATTAAAAGTGGGCTTTCTTTTCCAAGAAGCACTGAGCATTTAGGCAGTATTGTTCTATTTTTGGTTTATATTTGTTAATAATATGTTCTGCAGTGGAAACCATAAGAGAACATATGCACAAATAGGTAACTAACCAATGTTTCAGGAAAGATAGTTAAATCCCTACATCACTTATACCTTACACCAAAATTAATAACAGATGGATTTAAATGTTAACAAAATCTATATAGCAAAGGAAATTGTGGAAAATATGGGAGTTGGTTATATAATTTGGGGTGAAGATCTCCAAAGATAGAATTCATAAAAGATTTTTGATAAATGTATCTACATAAAAGTTAAATATTTCTGTTTAAATGTGGGGGCAGAAGAAAGAGGGACGGAGGGAGGGGGGTGGGGCCTTGGTGTGTGTCACACTTTATGGGGGCAAGACATGATTGCAATAGGGACTTTACCTAACAATTGCAATCAGTGTAACCTGGCTTATTGTACCCTCAATGAATCCCCAACAATAAAAAAAAAAAGTCACAAAGTTAAAAGAGAATTTACAAACCAAAGGGAAATGTCCGAAACATATATGACAGTCTACCTATCTGCTGCCTTCAATTGTGGTTACTTGGGCACGTACTGGGAATCAAACAGGAGACCACAAACTGTTGTCCACGTAAAAGCTTTTGCTCTTATCTAGTACACTCTGGACCTCACTATGATGGCCATGATGTAGGTCCCCAGTAAGACCCACAGAGCAAACTTTTTGAACAATAGGACAACACCCTACCCTACAAGTTCATAATAAACTATCTTGGATAGGAGATTACCATGGGGAAGAATAAAATGTAAGCCATAAGACCAGTCTTTTCAGGTAAACCATTCCAGCTAGTCAGGAGAGTTAGATTGCAGGAAGGTAGGATCTAAAGTTGAAACACCTGACTTCTAGTCCCAGCTCTGTCCTTCTTAACCTACTTCCCCACTGAGCCTCAGCTTCCACACCTGTAAAAAGTACATTATAAAAAGCATCTAATAGGGATTTTTTTGATGGTTGAGTTCATCCATTCATTTAATAATTATCACATGCCAAGAACTGTGGTAGACATTGGAAATATAGGGTATACTATAGGGAAAATGCCCCTGCTCTGTGTGTGTGTGTGGTGTGTGTGTATGTGTGTGTGTGTGTAAGAACGAGAGTGAGACAGGGAGATATTATAAGTCAAATCTGAATTTTCTGGTTCCAGTACTTGCATATTGAATTCAGCAGCTCTATACCCACTTGAGGAATCAAGTGTTCATTCCATAAACAGAAACTCTCAAAGAAAACCATCAAGTCAGTCAAAGTCAGTCCAACCTTTTAAAAGCCATTCACGAGCTGTCACATCTGAATTTTCTGTATTTTGCCATATGTTAGATCGTTCAACATGGAAGAGCAGTGGTTAGTTAGCATTTTCAGAACAGTGAACTAATTACTGTAAATAATGCTGTAAACATAGGCAAAACAAACAAACGAGTTTAATTAAGACTATTTAAGTGCTTAGCCAGGGTGTGTTATAGCTGATTAATCTTTGACTTACATGATTGTCTCCCCCTCAGTATCTACAATATTATATAGAGCATTTATACAGTGTTACCATGAAATAAATGCAGCCGTAAGTTTGAGCATCCACTTGACAAATTGCTGAGTTTAAGAAGTTATTGGGGGAAGAGAGGGCTGTATGAGAGATTCAGATCGAATGTACTTACTAGGGTTATATAATTGCATTTTGCTTCAGTATCTCTTTTGAGTTAAAAGCTATATTGGCTACTGCACAGACTCTTATTCGTTTAGAGACTGGAAACTCCCTGACAGATCATCTTATAGCTATTTTCTTTCCTGTTCCACATGCCAGGATGCTGCTTTGTCAAATAAAGCTATCTACAATAGACTTAATGGAGCTTACCAAATAGCTTTTCTCCCAGAAGGTTTCAATTCATTTTAATTCAAGGACTTTTGTGCATTTTTCTTCTTCTCCTCGATCGTATCTAATTCTGTTATCTCGCTTCTATAGTACTCAACTGCAGAAATCCTGCTCAGTGTGAACCAGTGAGAGTCCTCAGTTTTTATCTAAATCAGCTACATGTGTTAGCTATCGCATGGTTCCAATTAAAAGCTTAAGCAACTAGATCTCGGAATTGTTTTTTTCCTTTCTCCATGCTACCAAACTTGAATTCCAGAACCTACAGCATTTTACTTCCCAAGGAAAATAAAACCAACCCAGCAGTCTCAGTTACCTTTCCTTGGAGTGGCACAAAATTTCTTTTCTTTGCGAAACTCTATATCAGCTCATATTTGCGATGAGATACTTGAAATACCTTGCCATGGAAGAAAAGGAGTGCTGTACTCAAAGCAATGTATTGAAGAGGGAGAAATTATTTCATTCTATTGTTAGCCATGATGAAAAGCGTATGTGCCGAGTAAACATAAGAACAGCTGTTTCCTTTCAGCATCTATCTCTGGTCCTCTTCACTAGTGGTTCTCAGACTTGGTATAACTAAGAATGATTCGAATTACCTTTAAAACTTCATATTTCTGGGCTGCTGAGTCTGATCCAATAGGTCTGTAATGGGGTTTAAGAATCTGGGTTTTATCAAGCATCCTAAATGATTAAGATAATGGTCCAGGTTACACCTGGACATATGCACGAATAGGTAACTTTTTGAGAAATGTTGACTTAAACTAATTCTCCTTCATTTCTCTGGCCAAAAATTTCTTTTTCTTTGGTATCCAATCTCTTTCTTCCTCTCCTACCCTCCACCTCCCATTATTCCAACTTTTAGCATTTAATCAACTAATTAACATGTTCTATGTCCTATAAGCTGATGAAAATAAAAATGTAAATATGTGTAAATCCACATAAAACATAAGAATACCATTTGGTGCTAACATGGAAGGTACTGATTAGAATTCAGCAAGGACGAGAGATAACAGTATGGGCTAAAGTAGTCACAGTCAGTGAAAATTGATCATGGCCTTGAAAGACAAACAGGTTTGGATGAAAGGAAAAAAGGTAAAGTATCTTGAGTGGGGAGAGGAGAGCAGCAGGAGCAGGACTCAAAGAAGGAAATAAGCATGACATGTATAGGGAGATAGAAGATTGAATGGGCAAGATAGATCCAAATTATGAGGGACTGTTAATGCCAAGCTTAGATTTAGCATAGTAGGCAATATGGCACTAGAAGCACATCTTGCCCATGGCACTAATATGATGAAAGCAATATAAATTACATATTTTAGGAGATAATTTTGGATTCAGAGAGACTAGCCAGAGACTTTTATAGTAATTGAGATGTGAAATGATGAAGGATGGGACTACAGTGAAGACAACAGTAATTGAGATAAAAATGGTAGAAGAAAAGGTGGCAATTCTCTCTCTGAGGCAAGAGAATTGCTTAATCCCAAGAGTTTGAAGTTGCTGTGAGCTGTGACACCACAGAACTCTACCTGGGGCTACATAGTGAGGCTCTGTCTCAAAGAAAAAAAGAAAAGATGGCAATGGAGTATAAGAGATTAAAGATATTAGAAGTCTTTTTGGAGGAATAAAATAAAGTCTTCAACACCAGATTGGATATAGATGATAAATAAAAGGTGAGAGCCCAGAATGAGTCTAGGTCTTCTAGCCTGGCAGATCAGAGTTTTAGTGGATGTATCATTTCACTAGGGCTGCTGTAACAAAATACCACAGATTAGGTGGGTTAAACAACAGAAATGTATTATCTAATACATGGACTGTCTGATACCTACAGTTCTGGAAGCTAGAAGTCTGAAATCAAGGTGTCAGGAGGATTAGTTTCTTCTGAGAGCTTTGAAGAAGAATTGGTTCCTTTCCTCTCTCTTAGTTTTTGTTTTTTTGCCAAAAATCTTTGGGGTTCATCAGTTTGCAGATGCATCACCCCAATCTCTACCCTCATGTTCACCTAACATTCTCCCTCTGTACACATCTGTCTTTATGTCCAAATTTCCTCTTCCTATAAGGACACCAATCATATTGGGTTATGACCCACCTCAGTGACCTCATTGTAAAAGGATCTGTAGAGACCCTGTTTCTAAGTAAGGCTATATTCTGAGAGCTTCAACATGTCTTTTTGAGGGGAATACAATCAACCCATAACAGTAGAACAGACAAAAATGGACTGATGGATGGGATCGATTTACAGAACATGGTGAGATCAGCTTCAGAGAGTAGATAATTAGGAAATAGAAAGGATTTGTACTCAAGTCATAGTGGAAGAAAGTAAGAGGAATAGAAAATGTTAGCATAAAGGTATTGTCTGAAGCCCTAAGAATATTAATAAATGTGTATGATATACAAGTGAATAGAAGGGCAAAGGACTGAATACGGAACTTTTGGGGGGGCTACTTACAATGAGGGAGAAAGAAAAAGAGCAATTTGCAGAGGAGTAAGAAAAAGCATTTCTGAGCGAATGGAAGAACACTACAAAAGAATTAGATTGTTGAAACCAAGGAAAGCTTTTATAGAAGTAGAGAGTAATCAACATTACCAGATGTCACAAAGAAGATAAGAAGTGAAAGAAACAGTATTGGGCAATAACTCTTTTAGTAGAGTGATAGAGGTAAAGGTCAGAATATACATATGACATGAATAAGAGAAAGTAGATAAAAACTACAGGTCACTAAGTTTTAGTACTAAGCATAAGGAAACACAGGTATTATAAATGGCAGTAGAATTGTTAACAAAGTTAAAGTTAAGTTGTTTTTGGTTAAACAGAAAGGAAAGGTCATGAAGAGTTTGAGACTGAAGATACAAGAGAATGAAAGAGTAGTAATTATGAAGTAGAATCCTAGAAAAGAGAAACGGGAAGTGATCCAAATTCAGGTGGACTTTAGAAAGGAGAGAATCCTTTCCACACAGTAAGATTGGTCACCCATTGATTCCATAAATGATTTGGAAATGAGGCCATAAGGAGAGAGGAAAATATCTGGAATAAATATCACGGGCAATATGGAAGGAAAAAATTAATAAGAAGTGAGAGATCCATCAGCAAGGGCCAACATGAGTCTGCCCTGAAAGTAGCTGCTTAGCTCTGCAGCTTCCCATAAGAGTTCTCTGTGGTCCAGGATAAGGAGCAGAGAAAGTTAAATCAAGTGATTGTGAGTAGGAGATTGGCATAATAAGCCTGGCCAGAGGTTTTTCAGGAGGCTGAAGAAATATGGGGTGCTGAGGAGTTTGCAGTGGAATCTATTTATCTAGAAAGCAATTAATGGACTGTGTGAAGTTGGCCACTCCGTGAGATTAAAAGCCCCAGCAAAGAAAGAGAGCAGTCTCAAGGTGATAGGGGCCAGGCAGAAAACTGTCAGGTAAAGATTCTGTGTTTAAAAGGGGAATTTAGAGATCTCACTGGGCAAACAAATGAGGTCCCAGGTGCATCTATGCTATCAGAAACCCAACCAGAGTTGAGATAATGACCTGTAGAGGCAAGGAAAGCAAGGCATTGTGAGGGCAGGGAACCCATTTGAGATTTTGCCTGAATAGGCCTGCAACGACCCTAATGGGCTGTATTCATATCATCTCTCTCTCATTCTTCCCACTCTTAGTTCTTTTTGGCTTTTTCCCTTTTTGAATCACTCCAGCTCAAACTTACTTTTCATGAACCTTTAGAGGAATACTGTACATTCTTCTTTCTACAATTTTGTAGCATTTTGTAGTATCTCCTATAATGAACCTTTAAATTGGTGGCTGACTTCCTGAATTTACTTCCATTAATTTTTTTTTGTTTGTTTTCTTTGTACTATTGAAGAGACCTAGGCATTATTTTTTTTAATGGCACAAAATCCTTTTTGATCTTTTCTAGTACAAAAACATGTCTGGGATTTTGCTCTTAGTGACTCCTCTAAAAGGAGGAGTTCACAGCTGCCTTCATACTTTCACATTGTCAAGATGAACTGGCAGCTTGTAGATCTGAGGAGCAATCCCCATAAAGAGAAATATTTTTCCCACATAGAAAATAGTCAAAAAGGAGAAGCAGAGAACTAATGATGGCAGGATATGAATACATTCACTTTAGTCTGCTCTTTAGTATCAGGACTGATGGATTCACCTACTCAAACATATTATTAAAAGGCAATATTGAACTTTTCAATGTTCTGGCAATGTACAAAGAACTCCAACTTCAGAAATGGACCCAATTAATATTAAATCTGCGAAAGGAAAGACTTGGTGTCCTCATTAAAATGACAAAAACCCTCATTTCAGAGAGTGGGAAATACATTTTGTAGGTAAGGTGCCTCAGTAGCATCATAGGCAATCACATTTTCTTTTGCTTGATGACAGATCCAAACCAAGGAGATTATTATCTGTTCCCACTAAGGTTCAGGCATCTATGGCTGCTCATCAGCATGCCCTTTCCCCCAGAACAGAAGCAGTGTCTCCACCTCATTTTCTCAGAGGGAAAAATATTTCCACATATAAACTGGAGAATATGCCTCTAATCATTTTCCTAGATCTCTGCCCTTTTCTCTTCCATGTAGCTCCACGTGACATGTAGTCATGAGCATAATTACTAGCCTGTAGTATAAGAAGAAACAAAAAGAAGACAATGAAATATCACTATGTGGACTGCCAGAGGGAAAACATGCAAACCAAAGCCGAAATAAGTAACTGTCCATCTATAGAGGAGTCACTTAATTTACCGAGGAGCACAGCTGTGTACCATTCAGCCCAACTCCAGCTCAACGTGCTGTCCTTGGTACTGACCCAGCAAGCAAACCAAATATTTCTTCCTCTGTTTGGCAGATAGTTAATGTCCCCTTTTCTGTACAGTTTTACATATACAACTATCTTTACTTGTAGCATCTCCTTTTGCTGTCGTGGTCATTAGGAACACTGACTGTCTGATAAAAAAATATCCCAGCCACTGGAAGAGGTGTCAAAGATAGATACTATTTGGAGTACTGGGAATCCAAGTCTCTGCGTAATGGCTTTCTCTTCAAAGATACAACATCTGTGTGATTACAGAAAGAATTAAAATCAGTAATAAAAACAAACATGAAATGAATGTGTCACGCCAAATGTCTTTTATAAGTTTTAAAACTAAAATGTAAGATTTAAAACAGCCACATCGGGATCATCGCATGGCCCGCCACAGAAAACAAACGTGGACCACTGAGAACATCTCAACACTACCAAAGGATATTTCTAACCAGAATCCTCCCAATTACATTGCCACTCTCTTCTCTGAATAGACAATCTGATCACAGCAGCCTTGTAGGTACAATAGTACCTAACAGTTTTAGGAAAACCCTCATGTTCAAGGTATTTGAATTAAACCCAGAGCCTCCTTAAAAGAAGCTTTCTTTTAGAAGTAGGTAATGTTTAAAAGCCTCAGAATATGGCTTTCCTTTATATATTTGTCTTAGTTGGTCTTATGTTATAAAGGAATACCTGAGAATGGATGATTGATAAAGAAAAAAAGGTTTATTTGGCTCAGAATTCTGAAGACTGGAAAGTTCACAATTGGGTACCTGTATCTGGTAACAACCTCAAGCTGCTTCCACTCATGGCACAAACCTTCAATTTGTCTAAAACACAACATCTGTGTAGCACAATAAGGCAAAGTGCAGTACAAGGAGGTATGCCTGGGTACAAGATGAGTACCCTTATCTGTAATGCTTGGGACCACAGGTGTTTTGGATTTGGGATTTTTTTTTCAGATTTTTTACTATTTTCATTCATTATGTTTACCAAACGAGCATCCCTAATCTTGAAAATTTGAAATTTGAAATGAGCCCCTCCTTTGAGCATGACCTCTGGGTGTCTCTTGTTGGTGCTCAAAAAGTTTCAGATTTTGGAGCCTTTCAGATTTCAGATTTTGGGATTAGGGATTGTCAACTTGAATATACATATTTATACATACGTACTTAAATACATTAAAGCTATTGTTATTTTGAAAAGTCACATGATCTTTCCAATTAATTTTTTAAATTTTTTTCAATTAAAAATAAAAAAAATATTTGGGTAAATGAAGTGAAGGCTATGTTGATTAGTAGGATGTAAGCACTCCAATTTGTACAAATAATCAACACATTGAATCCCATAATGGCATAAATGTATTTATGATCTATGTACAAATTACTTAATTAAAAAAATTTAAAAAGAATAACATTCAATAAAATAATTTAGATAAAAAATAAGAAAAATAAAAAAATTATTTTACTTTCAATTATTCATTCTCTGATGTTCTTCCTTTCTTTACCTAGATCTAGATTTCTGACCTGTATCATTTTCTTTCTCTCTGAAGAACTTCTTTTAACATTTCTTACAAGGCAGGTCTACTAGCAACAAACTTCCTCAATTTTTGTTTGCCTGAAAAGTCTTTATTTCTTCTTTACATTTGAAGAATAATTTTACAGGGTACAGAATTCTAAGCCGTTGGATTTTTTTCTCTTGACTCTTTAAATATTTTTATTCCCCTCTCAAGAGTCACATGTAGTGTTTATATTTATTCCTCTATAGGTAAGGTATTTTTCCTCTCTTCCTTCTTTCAAGATTTTTTCTTTACTTTGATTTTCTGAAGTTTGAATATGTTATGCTGAGGTATAGTTGTTTTGGCATTTGTCCTGCTAAGTGATCTTTCAGCTTCCTGGATCTGTGGTTTAGTATCTGAAGTTAATTTGGGGAAAATTCTCAGTCTTTATGGCTTCTGTTCCTTTCTCTCTTTCTTCTGCTTCTGAGTGTTTTCATTATAGATGTTTATACTTCTTAGCTGTTCCACAATTCTTGGATATTCTGTTGTGTGATTTTTTTTTTTGTAGTCTTTCTTCTCTTTGCTTTTCCTGTGGTCTGAATGTTTGTATCCCCCCCTCCCCAACAAAGTTATATATTGAAACCTAATCAGCCATGTGATGCTATTAGGAGGTAGGGCCTTTGAGTGGTGATTAGGCCTTGTCTTCATGAATGGGATTAGTATTCTGTTTGCCCCTTCCTGATGTGAGAACAAAGCTAGAAGGCACCGTTAATGAACTAGGAAACAGTCCCTCACCAGACACCAAAACCACTGGCACCCTGACCTTGGACGTCTCAACCTACAGAACTGTGATAAAAATTTCTGTTGTTCATAAGCTACCAAATTTGTGGTATTTTGTTATAGAAGCCCAAGTGAACTAAGTCAGGTTTTCAGTTTTGGTAGTTTCTACTGTCATATCCTCAACTTGGAGATTCTTTCTTCAGCCATGTCAAGTCTACTAATGACCCCATCAAAAGTATTCTTCATTCCTATTAGTGGTTTTTATTTCTAGTATTTCTCTTCGATTTCTTCTTAGAATTTCCATCTCTATATTTGTATTATCCATCTGCTCATGCATGTTGTATAATTTTCCATTAAAGCCCTTTTCATATTAATCACAGTTTTTTTTTTAATTCTCAATTTGATAATTCCAATATTTCTGCCATATCTGAGCCTGGTTATGATGTTTGTTCTATCTCTTCAAACTATATTTTTTGCCACTTGTAATTTTTTGTTATCCTGTAAATAGCCTTTGTTGATGTGGGGGAAAGGGAATTGTTCTCTAGATCTATGAATAAGTCTGTCTTTTGGTTAACCTGAGCCCCTGGATGGTGACCATCACCAGTGCTTCTCAATTTTGCATTCCCCCCCCTTAACTGGGACAAGATGGTTAGAGGAGGGTGAGGGTAGATATTTTGGATATTTCCCTTTTTTTCCCCAGGTCTGTTAGGCTCTTCTAAAACTCAAACAGGTTGAGCTTTGATAAAATAGTTCATCCAGAGGGCAGGCCTTATAAAGAACAGAACATGCTGTCATTTCAAATATTGAAATGGTTCCTTTTCTTTTCCCTCTCCCTGCCAGAAGCTTATGGAGATTTTTCTTTGATAACACTATGAGGACCTCGTAGATATTCTGGAGATAAGACTCAAAAAAGTGTGAGGGATCCCCTATGACTGCATACCCCTGGAGTTTTTAACTCACATGCTTGTCCAGATATTCTGGAGATAAGACTCAAAAAAGTGTGAGGGATCCCCTATGACTGCATACCTCTGGAGTTTTTAACTCACACTGAGCCTGCAACAATTCATCAATTACACTTCCCGTTTTCCTACCAGGCACTGGTTCCCACGGAGGTTTCTGTTCATTGGTTTGAGGTCCTGCATGTTGTGATTTTCTGTATTCATCTGTTTGTGTCTCCAGTTTGGGGGGCAGCAGTTTACCCTGTGATCTCACTTCCCTGACAAATAAGAGTTATTGATTTTTCAGTTTGTTTAGCTTTTTGCTTGCTGTAACAAAGTGGAACTTCTCTAAGGTCCTTACATACTAGAACAGAAACTGAAAATCTTGTGTCTTAATTGTTCCATTTGCCTTTACTCTGTAGGACTAGTCAATGCTACATTCTTGAAAAACATCTGTCAGCTAAATTACTATGTAGGCAGGTGTCAGTGTAAGCAATTAGTCCTATATTTTATTATTTTATTATCACAGGGCTCTTATCATTTGCTGTATTTTAAATAAAAGTAATCAATGCCACCTAGAAATATATTAGTTATATTTGGGATAGAGAATATGAGCCATGATGAGATCTTTTGTGTGTTGAAATCCTGATTCATTTATTTAGAAAAATGGGCCTGTGTGCTTTTGTGTCCATCTCTTATTGCCATGACCAACTCAGATCTAAAATTATTCATCAAGTTAATCAAGTTGACACATGTTAATTTAAAATACCAACTTTACATGGTACTTAGATGAACCACAAAAGAACGTGGAAATATGGTTTAATATTTGACATTGATTGTTTAGCCTTAGTGTCACAGGCAGAAGCTCTGAAGGAAGAAAACGACAGCCTCCGTTGGCAGCTCGATGCCTACCGAAATGAAGTAGAACTGCTCAAGCAAGAACAAGGCAAAGCCAACAAAGAAGATGACCCCAACAAAGACCAGCAGCTGAAGCTCCTGCAGCAAGCCCTGCAAGGAATGCAGCAGGTAAAGGCATCTGGGTTTTCTGAGCTCCTCACCTATACGAAGGTCCCCTGCAAACAAATAAAGTAGCCAATATGTTATTCTTCTTGATGTTCTGTTCTCTGGCATGACTAAGGAAGAAATTATGTGTTATATTTAATGAAATACTCTGGTTTAATGCAAAGATAGAAATTTTCAAATAATCAACTTTCAGCGAAAAACACTTGACATCAAAACTATACCGAACAACAACAAAAAAAACTAAACTGAACATAATCAGTTTTTTTTCTTTATGCTTCAGAAGGTACTTGAGGATCTAGATAGGGTCGCTGGGTCTTTATGAAGATCCTTAATTATTTAGATATGAAAATGTACAGATAAGTCAATATCTCGTTGATAGAATGCCAAGTAATACAGCCTTTTAGAAGGAATTGTAGGAATATTACCCTGGATTTGTGTAAAATTAAGGACATGATGGGTTTTTAAGCAGCAATGCTTTGGGCACATGTTACAAATTTATTTTTATTTTGTTGGGGTTTTTTGTATTATCAGTCATTTATGTGAATGAGTTTGCACATAATTCCAAGTATAAAATTAAAATAAATAAGTGTCTCTAACTGCAGCTGCATTCAGATACAACATTGTGTAAAAGATGCTCAGCATCGAGAAGGTTTATGTTAATATCACCACAGTGAGCCTACAGTTTAATAGATACCAACATCTGCTTTCATTACAGTAAAAGAGTAGTGCTTCTGAGTCAGAATACTATCCTCTATCATACTAGACTACCAACTATTTTCCTTACAACTTAAAATGTGCAATAATCCTTTAACTATATGCCTTGAAATCAGCTAGGGCAAAGCTAATTGCTGGTGTGCAATTACAAATTATGAACAGGGAGCCTCTTCTGACACTAGGATCCCCGTGTTATTACTTCTGCCACCATTATCCTCCTGTATGACAAGTCATATCATATTAATATTCACCTTTCCTATTAGCAAAAAGTGTGAAGTAAGGCTTCTTTTACTGTCATCATGGAGTTTAATTAGAACATGTAAATTATATCAGAGATCTTTCTACCAAAAAATTCATCTCCTCAGCTAGCCTTCAAAGAATTTTCACAATATGTATTGTATCATTTTTCAGTCCTTGCAGAGGTCTTTTGCAAGCCTCTGAAAAGCATGACTATGGAAACATTTGTTGTTGTTTTTCACCTGTTATCTTGATTTTGAAAATAGTTCACAAGAGGACAGTTCTGCTACTTACATGCAATTTTTAAATGATGAACTTTTTCTTCCTTTCATCACATCAAAGACCTCAGTGAGAATTAGGTCTCAGCCTCCCTCAAAATTAATTTCACTCATGTCAATTATTTTTATTAGAAAAAAATAGCCTTGTAAACAATGATAAAATTTCTTCCATCTTATCCCAAAACATCTATACTACAATATGGTAATTAAGAATATGGACACTATTGGTGGGACTGTTGATAGTATAGCCTCTATTGGAAGAAGTATGGAGAATCCTCAAAGAACTAAAAGTAGACCTTCCATTTGATCCTGCAATCCCATTACTAGGTATCTACTCAAAGAAAAAAAGTCATTTTACCGAAAGGACATAAACACTCAATGTTTATAGCAGCCCAATTTATAATTGCAAAGATGTGGAAACAACCCAAGTGCCCTTCACACATGAGTGGATTAATAAACTGCGGTATATGTATACCATGGAATACCATTCAGCCATAAAAAGATGGAGATTTTGTATCCTTTGTTACAACTTGGATGGATTTGGGAACACTCTAATAAGTATCAAAAGAATGGAAAACAAGTATCACATGTACTCAATACTAATTTGAAACTTATAGCAAAGTGCTCATAAGAGAGAAAACTCAATTAAATTCAAGAAGGGGAGAGGGAGGTTGGCAGGTTCGTTTCCAGCAGGTACAAGGTGCCAGTATAGGGCACACTTCCTGAGTAGAGGACACAACCACAACAGGGACTTTACCTTAGAAATGCAAACAATGCAACCTAACTGTATGCACCCTCATATTAATCTGAAATAAAATAAAAAAGGAATATGTACTCTGAGATTAACCTGGCCTGGTTTTAAATCCCAGCTCTGCCACTTACTATCTGAATGGGTTTAGGAAAGCCACTTTTAACCTCTTTAAGCCTGAGAGATAATAGTATCATAGCGTTATTGGGAAGCTTAGATGAGATCATGCATATAAAACCCTTAGCACAATGCTTAGTATATATAGGCACTCAATGAGTAGTACTAATAATGATGATAAATCCAGCTCCCTGCCTACTGATATGGAAACTAATATATGTAAAATTTGGATTCTTTACTAATTTCCTTATAGAAATTGAACTTGGCTTAGCAAATGGTTATTTGTGAGAATACTTAACAACAGTAAGTTCACTTCTATGCAGCAATTAGGATATTAGCCACACAGTATTTACTGCTTACTTCCCTTACCCCTGTCCCCAATAGGGAAGAAGTTAAGTGACTGGATAAATTAGTTTCTCAGGCCCTTTGTAAAATATGAACAAGTTCAAGGGATGTTCATAACAGCCAAATAAAATAACTTAAAGTGAGAAATATCTTGATTTTCACGATCTCGGCATGGAAAAATGATTTTGTGTGCTGAGAGAGACAAGCTCACCTGATATCTAACTGAGCCAGTGATTAAGTGAAATGCAGCTCCTTAGTTGGTGACAGGTCTTTGTCTTTTTTGTAGCATCTGCTCAAAGTCCAAGAGGAATACAAAAGAAAAGAAGCTGAACTTGAAAAAATCAAAGACGATAAGTTGCAGGTGGAAAAAATGTTGGAAACTCTTAAAGAAAAGGTATTTGTCCCTTAAGTGAACTTTTTCCCTTGACCCTTTACCCACTTTTCAGTGACAAACAAAATTCTCTGTGATAAGTATCAATGTTTGGCTGATTAGAGATTAAAAGCCCTTCTCTGGGGTATTAAGGGCTCCACTTTTGGTATGAGTCCTTGGCATTTCCAAGGGTTCTGGAGAGTATACATTTTGAGGAATAAGAGGCCAGTTCATCCTTAAAATTCCTCAGTCTTCCCTCTTGGAGGAGACCAAAGTGTACACCTCTACCCTGCTTCATGTTGTCAAGCCAATAGCAATACAGAAAACCTGTGTGACTAAAGGTAACTGAGCATTTTGTTAAAGAAACACAAGGGCAGTGCCTGTGGCTCATGAGTAGGGCACCGGCCCCATATACCGAGAGTGGCGGGTTCGAACCCGGCCCCAGTCAAACTGCAACAACAGCAAAAATAAATAGCAGGGCGTTGTGGTGGGCGCCTGTAGTCCCAGCTACTTGGGAGCCTGAGGGAAGAGAATCACCTAAACCCAAGAGCTGGAGGTTGCTATAAGCTGTAACGCCATGGCATTCTACCAAGGGCGACAGAGTAAGATTCTGTGTCTAAAAAAAGAAAAAAAGAAAGAAAGAAACACAAGTGCACCTAGAATGTTGACATTTCATTGCAGATACTCCATCTAGTGTAACAATGAGCAGCTGCAAGCAAGAGTAATAGCCAACACCTAAAGGAGGGAAACCTTAGAAACAGGGAGACACACAGTGTTCTAAAACTAGACACTAGCAACAGGGAAGTCAAGATGGAACGTTATCAAGTGAAAGCCCTCAGTAATAAGAACCACCAGTGAGGACCTCTGAGAGCTTCTGCTAACATCCGGATGGATTAGTCTGTCACAACCATGAATCAGGTGTCTCGTCTGTTTAAGGTGCATAAAGTCTACTGCAGGGGGGCTCCTTGTCATACCTCTCCATTCTCCTTGATGCATGGACATTTAGCCGAAGTCCTCTGAAAAGAAAGGCCCATTGACCAGAACTGCCTGATATTAATGTTTCTGAAGGAAGGGAATGTTAGAAGCTTGGACCAAGAGTCAGAAATCAATAATGATAGTTCCTCGAGAGCTCATGCTCTTATCTTCTGTGTTCAGCTCAAGAAGATGCAATGCGTACAGGCCCCATGTGTGTTTACCAAGGCAGTGCCTTCCCCAGAGCTCCATAAAAAACTGGCAAGCTTGGTGTAGTTGAAACATATGACTGAAAGTGTTTTCTTCTAGAGGCCATTTGCAATATACTTTTAATTCTTCCACCTCATAAAACCAACTCACTTTCCAGTTTTGTGGATACTATTAAAAAAATGAGCACAATCCCAGAGAAATTCATTTATCAAGCATTTAAAGGAAAAGTGCCAAAGCTGCTATACTAATCAGGACTTCCTCATGCTATCAGAGCTTCTAAAATGTCCCAGAGCTGCCACATAGCTCTGTTCTACTTCATACATAAGGTGGAGTATGTAAACCTGGAGTTATGCTCGTGACATTATGCCTAAGATCACTCTTTTAGGACTGACATCACAAATTGACTTAAAGACATTGTTCATGTAAAAACAGCTTTCTGCTTTGTAAAGTTTTTCATTTAAAAAAGCAAGAGGCTAAATGGCATAGAAGAAATGTACCATACTGTGCCTAATGATGAGTGTTTCTTATTCAAGAACTGAACAGACCATAAAATGGCAGCTAAAGGAAACAGAGAAAGAAATCCAACTGATAATCCAAAAACAAAAAAAGTCAGTAAAAATGTTTTTCTTGTTATTTAAGCAAAGCTTCTTTTAGAGAAATTCATGACAGTTCATTATAAACTGATCTTCTCTGGGAAGTTGATTTGTGACCAAATATTTCAACCTGACACAATTAGGTTAGGAAGCAAAGTACCATCACATTAGACTGCAAAAATAATTTCAGGTTGAAAGGAAAGCAATAAGTTTCGGTGAGAAGAGATCCTTTTTCTGTTTGGTTTTGTTTGGGTTTCTTGACAGTCAGCTACACTGTGAGTGATTGTTAGTGTTTTGCAATATAACACTGTGACTATGTCTGTCTTATTGCTGAAAGAACTAGCTCTTTGAATCTGCTAGTAAAATTCAAGGTGATAAGCATCCCTTCAACATACAATCTAGTTTTTTGAATGCCAGCTATAATAAAATTGAAGTCAGGTTTCAGTTAGGCTGCTGTTCTATTCAAGATGACTAAAACTTCCAGGAAAATCTTCACATCTTAAATCAACCCTAATCTGTTAAACTTTCACACTTGAGAAATGGCTTACTGGATCATTTAATGTTTTAAAGGGGCTAGAAGCAGATGTGAAGCTGTGGCTTAGAAGCAAGCCAGTTGTGTAAATCAAACTTGGCATAATGGTTACTGCCTGGATTGGATTCTAAGGGCCAAAGATTGAGTAGATCATCAAGAGAGGGCTCCCTTCTGACTATAGCCAGGAAGCCTGTAAATCCTAAAAACAACATGTCTTGCAGTATAGACCATTCATTTCATTCAGAGACAGCATCCTGGAAGCTTTGAAGACATTCTGAAAGAATACGGAAGGAATCCTGTCTCTGCTGAGGGTTTATAGAAGGGGAGGAGTAACAAAACACCTGAATCAGCCATGATATACCCCTCAAGGAGCATTTCACCAGCATTTTGTTTTACAACAGTAAGAGACTGAAGCAGTGATTTCTTTCATTCCTTCTTCTGAAGGCTCTTCCTTCACATTTATAATACAGAAAAGATGTTCTCAGTACCCAAAGAAAGAAGATCCATGAAAGATCTGGAAGTATTTTTCGTTTTGACTGCTTCTCATGGATTTCATCTGAGTTTCTCTCACGACACCTGCCTACTACACTCAGAGAAAAGCTTTCAACAACAAAGAAGGCTGCTGACTAATAAGATTTTCAGTCATGGTCATTTCTTGCTGGAAAATTGCAAATATTCTGATAATATCTTTACAGAAAAAAGAGAGAGAGAGTTGCTAGTCAATAGATAAAGGCTCTAATTTTTAGTTTAAAAGCCAACAGTTTGGCAGCACCGTAGCTCAGTAGGTAGGACACTGACCACATACACCAAGGCCGGTGGGTTCGAACCTGGCCCAGGCCAGCTAAAAACAACAATGATAACTGCAGTAAAAAAATAGCCAGGCATGGTGGTGTCTATGGCTCAGTGGGTAGGGCACTGGCCCCATATACCAAGGGTGGCAGGTTCAAACCCAGCCTTGGCCAAACTGCAACAAAAAAATAGCTGGGTGTTGTGGCAGACGCCTGTAGTCCCAGTTACTTGGGAGGCTGAGGCAAGAGAATTGCTTAAGCCCAAGAGTTTGAAGTTGCTGTGAGCTGTGACACCACAGCACTCTCCCGAGGGTGATGTAGGAAGACTCTGTCTCGAAAATAATAAAAGCCAACAGTTTGAATGTGTTGACTACATTGTAGGTTCTCCCTTTAGAAAGAAATGGGACTTACCATTAAGAGAGTACGTACCTGAAATAAAAAAAGAATGGTCTCTTTAACAGTGGATGACCTGGGATGAAATCCTGGCTCCACCACTTCCTGGCAATGTGATCTTAGCCAATTTTTCTAATTTAACTGAGCCTCATTTTCCTCATCAGTAGAATGGAGATAATACATATCTAACAGTGCCTGGTTAGATAAATATTAGGTTTGGTTCCCCGGATTATTTGGATAAAAGTCAAGAATGATAAAGGCAGAAAATAAAATTGGTGAAGATAAATGTCTAAATTGGCCTATGTCTTGAAGCCATATAGAGAATCTTTGGAATATCTGTGATGCTTTTTAAATTTATGCTATTTTCCCTCCCATATTGAGCAATAATTCAAATTGCTTTTATGATCCTGTGTTAAAAAGTTACCTGTTGTGTAGTTAATTGAACTGACCTGGGAAGCATGTCACTCTCACAGGAAGCCAATGCTTCTAGACTGTGTGCATCAAGCCAGGATAGCGACTACCCTGTTGAGAAGACCATGAACGGCAGCCCTATCAAATCTGAACGTGAAGCTCTGCTAGTGGGTAAGAAGCTAAAACACACATGCAATGCATTAGGGCACAGCAGAGGAGGGGAGGGGTTTCCCTAAGATTAATAAGCATACGCCAAGCATTTATGAAGTATGGCAGTGCAAGAACTCAAGAGTCCTGAAGATGAGGGGGTAGGAACAAGGACAAACATCCATAAAAATTATAATAGCAGCTCCCAGCCCTCTCCAAGCTCCTTGTAGCCCCTGTCACATCAACCATGTCGGTACAAGCACCTTACTAAGAGGGGTCAGATAAGAAAGACATTAGAGACTTTTAAAAATCTCTATGCAGGGATAGCTAAGCCCTCTCACATCCACTCAGAGGACTAGTACAGACCCTGTTTGGCAAAGAGCTTTTCCAGATGAGCCTCTGGAACAAGAGCATGCCTCTGGAGTTTTTCCAGGTTACTGACTGAGCTATTTTTTTTTTTAAATTAAATCATAGTTATGTACATTAATGTGACTGAGCTATTTTTACTCACAACACTTCTGACATCAAATTAGAGGGGTGTTTTTTTAATTTTACTTCCCAACACCAAATGCTTGATGTCTTTTCCAGAACCACAACTTCAACTCTTAAGCACTAACTGGGTGTCCTACAACATAATTTAATTCAATTCTGATACTCCCCAAAGTTACCATTAGGTTCCACAGGTTTAAAAGTTCAGTCCCATAAGACTTCCCTCACTTTAGACATCATTCTCAAATACCATGTCCCCAAGTTACCCACACGTCTGTCCAATTTGGCTACAAAGTCAGGTGTTCCCCTTACCCCAGGTTCAATAATTTACAAGAAAACTCACAGAACTCAGGAAAGTGCTTTACTGACTATAACCAGTTTACTATAAAGGACACAGTGGAAGAAATAAATGGGGCAAGGTACTGGGACAGAGTATGCAGGCTTCTGTATCCTCTCTGGGAGCACCACTCTCCCAGCTTCTTGATGTGTTCACAATGGGGGGTGCTCTAATCCTAACCCCTAAATTATTAGGGGGTTTTATGGAGGCTTCATTACATAGGCAAGATTGATTAAATCACTGGAATTGATGATTAGCTCACCTTTCAGCCCCCACTCCCCTCCCTGATGTTGAGGGGGAGGCTGAAATTTCCAACCCTCAAATCATGCCTCTGTCTCCCTGGTGGCCAGTCTCCATTCTAAAGCTATTGAGGGGCCCCCAGCCATCAGTCATCTAATTAACATATAAAAAGGTACTCTTATCACTGCAGAAATTCCAAGGGTTTAGGAACCAGGGACAAAGACGAAATATTCATATTTTTTATTCTATCACATTGTCAGATGAGTCAGGAAACTGTGGTATGTCGGACACAGGTGGGTTCTGATAAAATCATTGCCAGAATTGCTCTCTCTAGATAAAAATCCATTCCAAGATGCAAGATGGCACAAATGATTAAAGAATCAGACAGACCTGGCTTCCCATCTTTACCCCACCATTTCTTTTCTGAGCCTCAGTTTCTCCATCTGCAAAATGGGCATAATGTTATTACCTACCTCAAAGGACAGCTGCACATATTAAATAAAATAACCCATCTAAATCAGTTAGCACAGTAAGCCTTCATAAATGGAAAACATTTTGCCTTTACAGCACTACTCGCAAATGCTTGTTGACTTTAGATTTCATTTGGAGAACAGTGGCAGACTAAGGTTCTAAAATATTTAAGAGGGGCTAATTATTTAAGTGGGGCTGGTCTTAGGCCACAGCAGATAATCTCAGTTGCCTTCTAGAAAGGTGAGCCAACAGTGGCCCACCCAATCTTATCCTCCACATTGACTGGTTTCTGCATATTTTTAAGATATATCTGCCTCCTTTGGTAATGGATATTATACTCAGATTTAACACTTTGATATGTTAATAAAGATGCACGGGGATCTGCCATTGAGTCTTCAAGAAAAGTGACAACTTATTACAACTTATTAACATTTTCCAACTCAAAGTTCTTAACAAATCAGCATGGCAACTGGGAGACCTGTCAGAGAAGTGCTGAGGGTAGAAGGAAGCCTCTGTAAATGTATAGGAAAAAAGATGCTTAAAATAAGTGTTTCTTCTTTTGTTTTTTGAAAAAGGTAGTCTTGAGCTGGCAGAGAGGAAGGAAAATCTGGTTTTTAAATCAGTTCCACAGGTTTGAACCCACAAAAATCTGCTTAGTGTTTTTAAAAACTATGGACTTTATTTCTTGGCATTTGATAGCCTTTTTTTGTCCAGAACATCTAGAATTTCTTTGAACGATGACTGTCTTCTTCAGAATTTAAATTTCTCGAGTAGAATAAGTGTTAAAAATTCAATTTACCTAGTCACTTAAGAATAAAGTAGTGTTATAAGTAATAGCATCCCTTTTGAACAGATTTTGCGTGCCCCCCCACAACCTACCCCCTTGCCATATAATATGTAGAAGATTTTCATGGAGAATTGATTGAACTTTAAGCTACAATTTAAAGTTGTGCTAGTCTTTGTCAGTCTCTTAAAGGGGCAGCTGAGTTGTAGTTTATGGACCAAATCAAATTTTGCTTTTATTTCCTAGCAGTTTTCAGTAAACTCAATTCTGAGTCTAATTGATATATCTAAGATCTTATGTAAGGAAGTAAACTCAAGAAAATTTGAAGAAAATTTAGCACATACACTTTTGAACCATTTATTTCCCACCTGTTGCCAGAGAAATAAGTATTAGAGTAATGAACCTGCTGGTCGGAACAATGGAGGCAGTGTGTGAAGCTGCCAGTACCCCCAGAGTCATGCATTCCTGAAAGCTGTAAACTGCTATAAGAATTCGGTTACACAAAGAGATTCAGGGCTGTAAGCACAAAATGCTAGTGACCGCTTGAGTCAGCCATGAATTCAATGTTTGGCTTTTGTTTACAGAGCTACTCACAAAATCAAACCCAAATACAATCAACAGATGCTCCTGTGAGAGGCACTGGGTTAATCAGGCAAAGTACACGATTTGTATGTTTGCCCAACAGCAAGGCATTAAATTTAAAGGCCATGAAAAGGAGCTGCAAAAACCCAGCAGTCTAAATTCATTGTAAAATTTTAGAATTTGAATGATGTTTAGCCATTACAAATAATAGAAGTGACTCTTCAAATACCAGCTTTTCTATGTGTGACATAGCACAGTGAGAGGCAGTCCGTGGTCAAGAGTGAGTGCGTTCAAATACCAGCTCTGCCACTCACCAGCTGTGTGATCTTGGGGAAGTTACTTAACCTTTCTATGCCTCAGTGTCTTGTGAAATGGGAATGGCGGTACCCCCCACAGGGTTGTTACAAAGATTAAATTAATAAAATGCATGTAAACTTATGATAGTTTCAAGTATTATAGTTGTGCTCTTACTATTCACTGTCATGTGAATCTCAAGGAATACAAAGCTCGAGTGTAACCTCCATGATATTGTCTCTATAGGGATCATCTCTACATTCCTCCATGTTCACCCATTTGGAGCAAGCATAGAATACATCTGTTCCTACTTACACCGTCTTGATAATAAGGTACGTGAGAGCCTGAAACAGGGCTGCAGTGTTCTTTGTGAACAAGTGACCTGACTTAAGCAAAAATAGATCAATAGATCACTAGGAAGTTTCCATGACTTGCTCTAGCTATGTTACGGTGTAGAGCTTTCCCCTTGCTATTAAGATGACCATCTGTCCCAGTTTGCCCAGGACTGAATGATGTCCTATGACTTGACACTTTCAGTGCTAAAATCAGGCAAACTGGAATGACTTGGCCACCCTACTTCCCAAATACATCTTAGAAGAATTTTCCTCCCTTGTCTTAATTTACATACACAGTATAAGTTGCAAATTAACCACTATCAGCTTTCTCACTCATCAAACTGTTTGTCTTGAGTTTTTAGCCATTAACAAATGCTAATTAAAAAAATGTTAATTTTCAAAATTGGAAGTTTTACCCAATCCTCCTCTCCCACCATCAACACTGCCTCTGTCTGTTACAAAACGGTCAAGGCAGGGCCAAAAAAAACAAGAGAAATTGAGCAATAAACTAACAGCCTCTGTAACACAGGCTGAATATTTGCTCACAGCTGATCTCACGGGCCATTCCCTCCCTGAATGCTCTTCTTTGGGGGAATTCCCAAGGCATCTGGAGCAGGGATAAGTGCTAATTCTCCAGGACAGCGGTTCTCAACCTGTGGGTCGCGACCCCTTTGTAACAATGAAAATACATCGCGGCATTAGGAAGGTTGAGAACCACTGCTCTAGGAAGTCAAGCATGCCTCTCAGAGGCAGGAGGGGACTCTTGACTCCTCAGAATGAATCAACTCATGATATATATCCTCAGAAGCATCATTCATGTAAACATGTTCATGGATTATATTCCTTATTTCACAGGATCTGGGCCTTTTGAGAAGTGCCACTGAATGCAAATTCCTGACAAGTGGACGTCCAAACTTTTTTTTTTTTTTTTTGGTCGGGGCTGGGTTTGAACCCACCACCTCCGGTATATGGGGCCAGCGCCCTACTCCTTGAGCCACAGGAGCTGCCCTGGACGTCCAGACTTTTAAGCCATTTAATCATATATCCTTGTAACAAAGGCACTGGCCCACTTGGGAATCTTATTGCTCTAACTGTATTCCAGCTCTATACAGCCTCCTCAGAGGAATTGTTTTAGTTCTAACTAGCACTCCCCCTCTTTTCCCTCTGGGAAGTGCTGCTATTCTGCAATTAAATAGCCCATTTGGCAGTGGAGGGGAGGCTGGAATGTGAGTACCAGGACCAAGTAGTCAGTTGCAATGGTATGAAAAATGAACTGTGTGTCAGTAAAAACTGTTTCCTTCTTAATTTACAAAAATAAGACATATACATTATCTTTAAAATGTGAGCATTATAGAAATAAGGTAAAGGAAAAGTACATACATTCTCACTGCTCAAGGATATTACTCTTAGCTTGGCATATGTTTCAAACTCTTTTCTCTACTTCTGCTGTACCTATTTTATGCGCATATATCTATAAACATTATCTATGTCTTTTTAAAAGGGAACTCTGCTCTATATTATACCCTGCAATGTGCTTTCTTCGTGCGCCTGGCTACAGTCTGCTACCAGCACTGCGGAGAAGGCATGACTTCCCTCCAGGCCCAGTTGCTCTTTAGCAGCTTCCTGCCAGAGAAGTGCCAAGGCCTCCCAAGGACAGCCTGCAGTGGTACCAACAGAAGTTAGGCTCCAGCCTCAGGCACACTCAGTGTGGCAGCAACTCTGGGATTTTTCAAGGATCCCTTGATCTAATCAGCCAAGCCTTGGTCCCCAGGTTCACAAGTTAGGAACTAATGTAGAGAAGATCACCTAAAATGAGCTCAAAAGGAGTTCAGAGACTTTTTTTGTTTGTTTTTGTGTTTAAGTGTGTATGTGTGTGTGAGAGAGAGGGAGGGAGGGAGAGACAGAAGTGGGAGAGACAAACAATGCACAGAAGTAAGAACACAGAGCACGCCCTGTTCCTGTGTGTTTTCCTCTGCGAACTAATGTGCATGTGAAGAATTCTGCCTTAGTGGCAGCCATTTCTGACTTCCTCCCCTCCCAAATGACTTGGCAGCTTCAGGGGGTCTGTATATAGCATCACCAGCACTGAGCAGCCATCATTGAGCTGGCTACAAACCCAAGCCTCCCCACAACTGACCCCAACTCTTCCCAATAGCAAGCTGAGCAAACCCTATCTGGTGATCACAGCAGAGAAAGGAACACTGTTGTCTGGAAGCAAGTTCACCTACACACACAAAGGCACAAGGAAACACACACACATACACTTCCACATTCTAAAGTAGGCAACCCTGGGAAAGATCAGGAAAGTAGAACTGATTTTGAATGAGATGTTCTCTCTGTCCTGCAGATCTGCACCAGTGATGTAGAATGTCTCATGGGTAGACTACAGCATACCTTCAAGCAGGAGATGACTGGAGTTGGAGCCAGCCTGGAGAAGAGATGGAAATTCTGTGGCTTTGAGGGCTTGAAATTGACCTAAATCTCTTTGCCTAACTATTTGGGATCCTAAAAATAATTGTGTGTTGGATGAGCTTAGAAAGTGATTTGTATTTTCAATGGTTTTCGAGTGGAAATTGCTTTAAATTTGTCAGTTCATTCCTGTAATATGTTTTGAGTTAAAATAAGGATCCTAGAACAGCACCTCGAGCTACAGGCCCTAAAAAGAAATTGCCTCAAACCTCAAGTGCTGTAACTTCCTCCCCTTTCTGTCAATTGGTTGTTCTTAAGTATTGAAAAAGTCCTAAGACTAAAGAGTATTTGGAGTGTTTTTGATGTCTTTACTACTGTTGTAGACTTTGATATTTTTTTTAAACACTGTTAACTGAAATGTTTTGTATGTGACTTGTGTTTCCAAACTTCTCTTTACATTAATGTTGCAACTGGTGAAAGGAATGAGAGCAGCCATGCTTGGTGCTTTTGTGTAACTGCCATTGTCTTTCCAATCCTCAGTAGACCAGTAAATAACCCATCAGTGTCTTCTAGAAGGTGCTTGACCAGGTCCACCTTTTAAATGACAAAGCATGGATTGTGGCTTTTTGCAAAATTACTATAAACCAAAAGTTGACAAATGTTTCAAAGTTATTTTGTCTAATATATCAGTTCTATTTCAACATTTTCAAGAATAAATCTAGTTGTATTCGCAAAAAATAAGTATCCACTATGACTGGCATGTGTTCATGCTATTCTGAATCGCTTGTAAATAGTCAGCTTTTAAAGGAGGGCATGTTTAGTTTTCTATAAATTAAAACAGTCATGCGTAGATGTGCACACACACATACACACATGCACACACATTAGCAGAGGGATTTATTTTAATATTCCTTCCCCTCTGGCCTCCTTACAATCTGTTAGTCCCTTTTCTTCTGCTGTCAGTGTGTTGAATTGTAAACCACGTACTGCTGTAAATACTACCCTTACTTCATGCTGAATGTTTGCAAAGAGTTGACATTAAGTAATAATAGAAATGAATAAATAATGGGTCAGAGTGTGTGAGGCTTCCTGCAAATAATTCAGTTCCACCTGGTGTGCTGATTGCCGGGGACACTTCCGGGTTTGTGGTGCCCATCAGCAGATTGCAATGGCAGAGCGTAAGTGGACCATTCAGGAAAAGAAAAAGATGAGGGTTTGGGGATAACATCCTGAGGCAGAGATGGTATTTTCTTGTGCTGCTGCTGGTGGTGGTGGTGAAGGCAGTGGGGCTTATAACACAAGCGTGCCCTCTCTTGAGTCTCGATTGAGGATAAGAGAATGTACTGGGTAAGCAAAACCAATGGAGAGTATTTCAGGAGGATGCATTGTAAATGAGATGTCAGTAGTGTTCAAAGTTGTATTTTTGAAAGATAAATATTCCTTTTTTACACCTCAGTTTGCGTTCTGTTTTTAATAACCTGCTCTCTAAGTGATCCTTTAGTAGATTATTGCAGTTTTTTCCTCTGGGTTAGCAGGATGTTGGAAGAAGATGCTAAACCTGCCTTGACAGCTAGAAATAGGGTTCCACGGCAACCTGCTCATGCTAAAAATTGGCTTCCCCCCCCAAGCACCCTGCTGTGACACCAGCAGGAAGCTAGGGTTATTTTCACACTGGCTTCCTCACTGAAGCATCTCTGTCATCAATGCTACGGAAAGCTTTGATTGATCAGTCTCAGGGGCTCCTGGAATACTTTCTTTTAATAATATCCATGAAATCCAGGGAAACCTTCCATTTATCAGTTATTTCTTACTTAAATAAATTAAAATTAAATCAAATTTTAAAGCAACAGCTGCCACATCTAAACACCTTGCCCTCCTTCACATGACCTACTTGTATTATAAACGGTCTGTTTCTATGACTTTTGCCAGTCTGGTATAGGTGTATTCCTCCCAGCCTGCAGGATGTGTTGTGATGGTTAATTTTATGTATTGACTGAACGAGGCTATAGGGTCCAATTACTTGGTCGAACACCAGTCCAGATGTTGCAGTGAAGGTATTTTTTAAACATGGTTAATATTTAAACCAGTGGACTTTGAGTAAAACGTTATCTATCATAATGTGGATGGGCCTCTTCTGATAAGTTGAAGGCCTTAAGAGAAAAGATTGAGGTACCCTGAGGAAGGAATTCTGCCTCCAGTCCTTTGGACTTGAAACTGCAACATCAACTCTTGCTAGAATTTATAGCCTGCCAGTGAGCCCTACAAGCCTCAAAATTGCCAGCTCTAACAATTGCAAGAGCCAATTATTTAAAATAAATGTCCCTTTCTCATATGCATATGCATCATATTACACAATCAAACTGTGGCACATACCATCTCTCACAATCCTTTCTAATCACCATAGAAATCTACTCATAAAGCTATTTTTTCTTATAATTCTTCAGTGCTATTTATGGGGTTCTGTTGTACCTACAGAACTTTGAAATATTGCTATTTTGTTATGTTTATGAGATACGATGCTAGTTAGATGTTTTTCAGATAATAATGAATAGAAGCTTTCTTTTATTTTACAAATGGTTTTCATCCCCCTTCTTAATCCTATGACATCTCTAATTCTGAATTTTTAATATGACCAAATTGCTTATTAAACGTCTTCAATGCAAGTGAAAAAGATATTTTTTCAGAGAAAACTAAACACATATTTGTGTTCAAGTTATATAGTTGTTTTTTTTTTAACTGGACTCAAAATGTATGATTTTCACATAATGCAGAATAAACTATATTAATTTTAAAAGGCAACATAGACATGCAAAAACTTTTGACTCCCCCATATAGAACTGTGTAAGCCCTTCGGATTCTCAATGTGTTGGACAGTCCATCAAATAGATCCACAATTGCTACCATCTGCTGTGCTCCTATTGTATAGTCATGCTGCCCACAGCCACTTCCTGTCTGTATGTCTCATGGACACATGGAAAATTTCAATTTTCTTATAGGCAAAATTAAGGAGAAATAGCACCCACTTCATAAAGTGGTAGGAGAGATACAAAAAGATCATAGTGTCTGAAAACTGCCCAGTTTTCATACTGAGTTCCCAATAAAGAATTATGATTATGATTCAGCCAAAGTTCATGACCTTGCCTACAGTTTTTAAAGGTGGTTTTGTGTTCATACCTAGAATTGTGAGCTACATCATGTTGCTGGACCTCAAGAGAGGAAACTCGGTGGTTCAAATATATTCCAAACATTTACTCCATCCCAGACACTGCCAGGCACTGTGGCACACAAAAGGAGCATAGCTGGCCCTTGCCTTCAAGGAGCTTGAAGGGCCACTGGAACACACTGAACTGAAGCGTTTCACCCAGTAGCCAAAACCATACAAGCTCAGTGCGAAAATGTTCAGGGCTCACCAACCATGAGTATTGTGGATAAAGCAATAATGATGTCTTGCTCTATCACTGTCTGTACCTACACCCTACCTCCAACCAGAAAGTTCCGTGAGTTCCATGACAGTGTGGTCCACGTTTTTCTTGTTTACTGCCACATCCATAGAACCAAGTACATTATATAATAGGTGCTCAGAAAAGGCTTGTTTATGTGAACATTTGTGTAGCATTCTAAATTACATTTGTGTCCATTAATAATTAAACTTAACACTGATTAGTGATTCCCACTTACAAGGACATATATATATATGATCATTAATTTTTACTACAACATGAAAAATAGATGGTATTATTCTCTATTCCAACTAAGTGTTGGAGATGTAAAGTAACTTGCTTACATTTCTTTCTTTCTTTCTTTCTTTTCTGCAGTTTTTTGTTATTGTTGTTGTTTGTTTTTTTTGCAGTTTTTGGCCGGGGCTCGGTTTGAACCCGCCACCTCCAGCATATGGGGCCAGTGCCCTACTCCTTTGAGCCACAGGTGCCACCCTTTTCTTTTTTTTTTTTTTCTTTTTTCAGTTTTTAGCCGTGGCTGGGTTTGAACCCGCCACCTCCTGCATATGGGGCCAGAGCCCTACTCCTTTGAGCCACAGGCGCCACCCACTTTTTTTTTTTTTTTTTTAAACACAGAGTCTCACGTTGTCGCCCTTGGTAGAGTTCCCTGGTGTCATACCTCACAGCAACCTCAAACTCTTGGGCTCAAGCAATTCTCTTGCCTCAGCTTCCTGAGCAGCTGTGACTATGCCCACCACAATGCCTGGCTACTTTTTTTTTTTTTTTTTTTTTGAGATGAGGTCTCGCTCTGGCTCAGGCTGGTCTTAAACCCGTGAGCTCAGGAAATACACCCACCTTGGCCTCCCAGAGTGCTAGGATTACAGGTGTGAGCCACTGCACCCAGCCAACTTGCTTACATTTCTAAGAGGCAGAGATGAGATTTGAATCTTGGTCTCTCCAACTGTGTAAGCTCAAAACTTTCTTCATTATTTCCTCTGCTTCAGTATGTTATTTAACCTTCATATCAACCTAGTTGATATTATTATAAACTCCTCATCATTTATTCATGTGGCATTATACAGCACCTGATGTGTGTAAGTCTTGGTCCTAGAAATTCAAAGGTGAACACAACATGACTCCTTCCCTCAAGGGCTTACACTCTGTTCAGGGAGCCTGCTAAATGACACAGTCATGGTGCCCCAGGTCACTTTCTAACATTGGCACTTCTCTGAGCCTTTTTGTTAATCTTACAGAGTGAAAATCTACATATATTTCCTTCAGTGATTCATCTATGAAATTTTTCTTAGCATAAAGTGCCCAGTTCTATGCCTAGCTTAATAAATAGCTATAATTATTATCCAACTAATAGTCATATTAACAATACTTTAATGATACAAGAGCCACCTTTACAATAATGAGGATCCCATAGGGCTACACATAACTTAAAAGAAGAATGGTACCTGCTAACTCAGAGAAATTCAGGAGATTTTACTGAACAGTGGCTCTATCAAAGATAGGTAATGCCTGGCCCAAGCCAGACACAGGAAGGAAATTTCTTTCTTCTGTCTTCTGATACAGTCTCAGTATCCTTCCAACCCCCTACCCCCTTCACAAACCATATCCCATTAACAAGGAGGTCAAAGAGTCTTATTGTCCTTCCCTTATCCCAAGATCCATAACATCATTCCAATCTTTCACTTTCATCATAAGCTTTAAAGATCTCAATTTGTCTACATTTGTTATCTAAGAGGAAAATTTTAAAGACATACTGAAGCCATTAATTACTGGGACAACAGAAAGAAGGAAACAGAACGGATTACACACAGATATGAGCATTCAAGGCTGTAGAATCTTTTGGAGACGATATCAGATCTTGAGTAGGGAATGGTATGCAGGACATACTAAATAGCATTCTGCCCAACTGCATTCATTCCAAGTCTGTTTGCAGATTAGACCACCCTAAAATTAATAGATCTATGTGGCATCAGACCCCTGAAACCTTACCTCATTACTATTCCTCAATAAATACACTATATGGTACTGGAAAGTGTTTTCAAAGCAGCTCTGTGCAAAGGCATTATGTCAACTGATCTTTACAAAACCCTATGAACTAGCAGGTGCAGGTGGCTCCCTCAACATTATTGCAGCTAAGGAAAACAAGTTTCAGAAGGAAGACCCATACCCTACATCACACAGCTAAGTGGATGGTGGAGTTAGGATGAGAATGCAGAAGTTAGCGGCACCCATAGCTCAGTGGGTAGGGCGCCAACCACATACACCCAGGCTGGCAGGTTCGAGCCCAGTCTGGGCCAGCTAAACAACAATGGCAAGTGCAACAAAAAAGTGGCTGGGCATTGTGGCAGGTGCCTGTAGTCCCGTTACTTCAGAGGCTGAGGCAAAAGAATCATTTAAGCCCAAGAATTTGAGGTTGCTGTGAACTATGACGCCACAGAACTCTACCAAGGGTGACATAATGAGACTCTGTCTCAAAAAAAAAGAGAGAGAGAGAGAGAGAGAGAATGCAGAAATCCTGAATCCTCCCAATTGCTACTCCACTTCAGCTCCAGCTTCTACCAAGTATGGCCAAGAGAATACGAAGTATAGACCCCTTGGGAAGTCTGGTGAAGCACATGAACCCCTTACCAGAATAATGTCTTTAAATGCATGAAATAAAATACAAAAGATATTAAAGAAAACCAACTAAAGACACCCCTTGATTTACTTTAGTTACAGCCCAATAAAACCATTGTAACTTGTAAACATCTTAAGTAAAAATGGATTTAATACACCTAACCTACTGACCATCATAGCTTAGCCTAGCCTATGTTAAACATGCTCAGAATTGATATTAGCATACAGTTGGGCAAAATCATCTAATGCAAAGCATATTTGGAATAAAGTTTTGAATATCTCATGTAATTTACTGAATGTTGCACTGCAACTGAAAAAGAGAATGGCTGTATGGGTGCTTGAAATACAGTTTCTACTGAATACATATTGCTTTTACACCACTGTAAAATTGAAAAATCATAAATCAAGCCATTATATATCAGGGGTCATCTGTATATTGAAATGATACACTTACTGCAATATTTTAAGACCACATATGTGGTGTAGTAACATTATATACTCCTATAACACCTGAAGTAGCAATATGTAATGACAGGTCTAATAACTACTCCAATTTTGAAATAGGGTAAATATTTCAAGAATATGAATATCATAGGATATGATAATATCTGTGATCCCAGTGAAAAAGTCATAGGTACTGCTAACAGCTCTGTAGTTTGTTGCCTACATGTATAATAAAAGAAAATGCTAAACTTCAGTTAGAGTTTAGTTAAAATCTAAACTTAACTTTTCAATCAAAATTCACACACTCACTAAATTCTTCCCAGCCTCTAGGTGAAGAACCATTGACAGGGGAGGCTGATGAAATGCAAAGTGATAACTCCCAAAGTGGGATCAAAATTAATTTTATTAAATGTGCTAATATTTATAAATCACTTAGAACAGGGCCCATCACATGATAAGCTCTAATAAGTGTTTATTAAATAAAATCTATTTTGAACAATAAAATTTATAAATGAGATAGTGACTCTTTGCACATTTTGAAATTCTAAGTCAATGCACATACAGCAGGAGGTTCCCTCCTGCCTGTTTCCATGTGAGGAAGTGACAGATGAGCTTTGATGTGAGCAAGTATAAAGTACTGCATTTAGGAGAAAACAAGCCAAATGCTGTTCACAAGATGTTAGTCTCCAAACCATCATTTCTGGCATTGGAAAGGGATCTGGGAGTTGTTGAAGAGAAGTCCTTAAAGACATCTGCCCAATGTGTTGGTGGAATCATAAAAAGGCAACAAATTCTAAACAGAGTAAAAGAAAAGAAACAAAACATAAGGCATTATCTTAACCCCTTAAAAAAATAAGTTTTGTGCCCACACCAGCAAAACAGTGTGTTTCTTGTGGCTGGGCTCCAAGACATGAAATTCAACATTTCAATTCATATGTTATTCAAGGGCTTACTGTGTCCAAGACATTCCACCACCCAATAGGAGATTCAAAGATGAATCTAACACAGTACTTATCCTTGAGGAATACGAAGAGGAGCTCATAGAAGCAAGGGTCTGAGTGCCTTTTTTGTTTGTTTGTTTGTTTTGAGACAGAGTCTCACTATGTCACTCTTGGTAGAGTGCCATGGTGTCATAGTTCACAGCAACCTCAAACTCTTGGGCACAAGTGATCCTCTTGTCTCAGCCTCTCGAATAGCTGGGACTACAGATGCCCACCACAATGCCTAGCTATTTTTAGAGAAAGGGTCTCACTCTTGCTCAGGCTGGTCTCAAACTCCTAAGCTCAAGCAATCCACCCACCTTGGCCTCCCAGAGTGCTAGGATTACAGGCATGAGCCACCATGACCAGCCTGTGAGTGAGCTTTAATACATTAATGAAACATGTCCTATAAATTAATTCAAGAGAGAAAAATTTGAAATGCTAAATTCAGTGGTTTTGATATAGTACAGCTCTCTCTCTCTCCCTCGCTATCTCTCCCTCTCTCTTTCTCTCTCTCTCCCTCGCCATCTCTCCCTCTCTCTTTCTCTCTCTCTCCCTCGCTATCTCTCCCTCTCTCTTTCTCTCTCTCTCCCTCTCTTTCTCTCCCTCTCTCTCTCTCTCTCTCTCCCTCTCTTTCTCTCCCTCTCTCTCTCTCTCTCTCTCCCTCTCTTTCTCTCCCTCTCTCTTTCTCTCTCTCTCTCTCTCTCTTTCACACACACACACACACACAACACAACACACAGCAGTGCATGCAGCACTTGTAAAGCCAGTCTTATGTCTTCTTTATTTTGGGTATTTAATATGAACAAGTTTACCAGGTAACTGAAATATTCCCCTTCTCAGTACCGATCTTTCTTTAAAATAATTTTAAATGAAAACATTTCTAAGATGCTTTGCATCTGGAGGCGGAGCATGATGGCAGATGGGATGGACGTGTAGCCCACCTCTCCCAAGTCATCAGGTGAGAGGAAGAGAGGTCTGGACCTTTCCCGCATGTGGATTATTGGTGTGGACGGACAGCTGGAGACGCTCAGCAAATTGGCGGATTGCTATATATGAGGGGTAATTTAAAACCACAGACTCTATTGTAGAGATTTTTCCCTGCTTGGGCCGTGCTGGCTGGCAGGCCCCTCCCTTATGGAGGACAGCAGCTTGCAAATACTGGCAAAACCCAATTGACAAAAATTTATTCCTGAGCTGAGGGTGGCACCCGAAAGGAGAGCCACTCAAAACCATGGGGAGCTGGGCAACCTGATGGAAAATTGAAGGGAAGGGATCCTGCCCAGGAAACAGACATTTTGAACTATCCGAAATGGCGGACACCTTCCTCCAGAACAACAGAGGTGATTAAATAGACCGGAGCATTGCTGGTGGGGAATGTCGGAGGGGGCTGGCAGTTTAGGCTGCAGGCAAACTGGCAGGTCCCAATTCAAAAGGGAAACTCTGAACCACAAAACTGAGAATAAGGTCCCTGAGCACTCCAGACACAGGAACCGGCTGCAGCGGCAGGACACTTCAGCAGCCGTGCTACCCTCCAGCAGCAACCTCCCCCACAGCCGATTGCAGTCGCCAGTCTGCAGGAGAATGTGGGAGCAGAGTGGAAAGATTTGTGAAGGGTGGACTCCTGCACTGAGTGGGGAGGTTGTATAGTAGTGCTGTGTGGAACAGAGCAGCTGAGGTTGCACAATAGGTGACAAACTTTTACAGAAACTCCAAAATGGCGATCTGCCAGGTAGGGTGGTTACCACAGTAACAGTATAAACTGTGAATCAGGTATAAGCCTGTGAACCACTCACAGCGCCACCTGGTGTCCAGAAAGTATATTGCATTATAAATATATTCCTACGAAAGTTGATCCCTACATCACACATATAGATGTATATTTCTACATATATACAAGAATAATATTTTTGTGGTTGGTGCCTTTTTTTTTTCTTTTCTCTCTTTCTGTTGTTCAGTTTTTTCCTCACAATTTTCTTGGAGGAGCTATTGTTAATTTTTTATTTTTTTATAGATATATTTTTTATTTCTATTTTTTCTATTTTTAATTTCTCCTTTCTACTTTTTTAAATTTTTCATGAACACCACGTTTTTCTTTTTTTTTTCAATTATACCGAGATTATCACTATTTTTATTTTAGTTGTGTTTTATTGTTGTTGTCGTGGGTGTTGTCTGTATATCTATGTGTTTCCACCTCTTTGTGCATCTATGGGCTCGTGTGTCTGGTAGCCTTTGTATCTGTTTATTTGCTCATTTGGTCACAATGAGCTTGGTGTTACACCCTGCAATTCTGAGCTCCCAGCACTCCCTTCCAATCTCACTCTGAGGTCTGGAGGCCTGTCCCCCAGGAGTCCAGATTCTTGGGTGATTTCTTGAGAGGTGTAGACAGGACATGGACTACAGCTGGACAGTGCTGATTCTGCAACACAGGAGTGAGGAGATGACGGTAGGCTGAGGGAATCACACCGGAGCGGCAGTATCCCGAGGTGCAGAGCAACAGCCATCTTTAGCAATAATAAGGCCCACCCCAGATATCCCAAAGCCACTCCCCCTGTCTCCCTGGGCAACCAGAGGAGGCCGGGCATCTTCTCAGATGGCAACCACCGGAGAACAGATCTGGGACTAAAACACAGGCCCCGTGAATAAAGGGTTTGCCTGAGGCAGTACTGGCCTGGGTGGATTGCAAGGACTAGAAAACACATGCGCAGAGCCAGTAAACTCCCAGGGTGGAGCTGACCCAGAGGACTGCTTTACTGAGCCTGAGACACATCAGGCCCTCAGGGAATCATCAGCTTATAGACAAAGGAGGAAAGGAGGCTAGAGCTGACAGCTAACTGTGCTGCGAATACAAACCTGCAGGAGTAAAGACAGGGCCTGAGGCACAGGTTCTGGGAACTCAAATCAGCCCCTCTTCTGCAGAGGAATTTAGCAGGGACAGAAACAAACTCCCACAGGATTGTTCTGTTCTGCCAGTAACATCAATCAAGGGCAGGGCTGTAACTGAGTGAACACCCCCCAACCTCCATCAAGTGCCCGAGGTTGACAGGCCTCACTGCCTCCTGCTGGGTAGAGGCAGAGAGCAGCGGCCTGGCTGACCAGATACAGACTTCCTTGTGATTTGAGCAGGTGCAAAACTCTGGAGTATCTGCTCACTGGAGACAACTGACTGGGTCACAGCCCCGCGGGGCTATCAGTGACTGGGTGTGACAGAGCTGCAAGGTGGGGAAGGAGGCATCAACCTTCCCAGACTAATCTATTTGCTGGGTGGGTCCTCTGGACTTCATGGAGCACCGGAGCAAATCATATTTGAGTTATCACCAGACCCCTGTGTTCCAGTTGTCAGAGACCTTTTAAACTCTCCCACCGGAGACAGGTGCTGACTGAGAAAATTGATTTGGACCTTTTGAATTGAGCCAATCGCCTGAGGACTATTCAAGTGGTGCCCTGGGTATGTGGTTGTAGGAAGGTTTGATTTTCCTTTTCCAATTGTTGCCTGTTGGGGGCGGGGTGACTTAATTGCTGGTATTTCTCCACAGCTGAGATTTCAACCCAGAGTAACTGTTTCACTAGGGGTGAACAGAGACCAGCTGAAAACAAGACAGAACCACTTAGCCCCACCACATCAAATAGGTCCCCAACATCTCAGGTCATAGCACTGCATGGGTCCTCGATAGGGCTCCAGGGAAAAAAATCAAACGGTGTAAAGTAATCATGGGGCGCAATCATCGGAAAAACTCTGGTAACATGAATAACCAGAATAGATCAACCCCCCCCCCCCAAGGAAAGATATGGCAGATGTAACTGAAGATCCCATTCATAAATAGCTGGCCGAGAAGTCAGAAATCTAATTCAGAATTTGGATTGCAAATAAGATTAACAGAATAGAGGAAAATTTGGAATTAGGAATCCAAAGAGCAATTCAAAAGTCAGAATTAGAAATTCGAGGAGGAATTCAAAAATTGTCTCAAGAATTTAATGAATTTAAAGACAAAACTACCAAAGAGTTTGATACACTGAAGCAAGAATTTGCAGCCCTCAAAGACCTGAAAAACTCAATAGAATCCCTCAGTAACAGAGTGAAACAGGCAGAAGAAAGGATTTTGGACATTGAAGACAAGGTGTTTGAACGCTCCCAAACTCTCAAAGAAGAAGAGAAATGGAGAGCAAAAACAGATCATTCTCTCAGAGAGTTCTGGGATAATTCAAAGAAGGCTAATATCTGCCTCATTGGAACCCAGGAGAGTGATGAAGTGGCCTCGCAAGGCACAGTGGCCCTTCTCCATGAAATTATGAAAGAAAATTTTCCAGATATGTCAAGAGATTCTGAAATTCAGATAGCAGACAGTTTCAGAACCCCAGCATGACTCAATCCAAATAAGACATCCCCCAGTGATATTATAATTAACTTCACTAGTGTCAATATGAAGGAGAAACTTCTGAAAGCAGCTAGACGCAAGAAATCTATTACCTACAAAGGGAAGAATATTAGAATGACTGCAGATTTCTCTGCTGAAACCTTTCAAGCCAGAAAAGGGTGATCATCGACTTTTAATCTCCTAAAGCAAAATAACTTTTAACCCTGGATCTTGTATCCAGCTAAACTGAGTTTCATTTATGATGCAGAAATTAAATACTTTAATGACATTCATATGTTGAAGAAATTTGCCATAACCAAACCAGTTCTCCAGGATATTCTCAGACCTATCCTCCATAATGACCGCCATAATCCTCTAACACAAAAATAAACTCATGCAGAAACTTTTGATCAAACTCCAACTTCCACAATGGCAAAAGGATTAAAATTGTCCACTGGACTTTTGAAAAACTCAATACCAAAAATTTTACCAGAGCTATCAATATTCTCCATTAATGTGAACAGCTTAAACTGTCCTCTAAAGAGGCACAGGTTAGCTGACTGGATACAAAAATTCGGGCCAGATATTTGCTGCATACAAGAGTCACATCTTACCTTAAAAGATAAATATAGATTCGAGCTGAAAGGATGGTCGTCCATATTTCAGACAAATGGTAATCAGAAAAAATCAGGTGTTGCAATTTTATTTGCTGACACAACAGGCTTTAAAACAACAAAAGTAAAGAAAGATAAGAATGGTCACTACATATTTGTTAAGGGTAATACTCAATATGATGAGATTTCAATTATGAATTTTTATGCACCCAACCAGAATGCACCTCAATTTATAAAAGAAACTCTAACACACATGAGCAACTTGATTTCCTCCAGCTCCATAACAGTCGGAGATTTCAACAATCCTTTGGCAGTGTTGGATCGATCCTCCAATAAGAAGCTGAGCAAAGAAAATTTAGATTTAAACCTAACCATCCAACACTTGGATTTAGCAGACATCAACAGAACATTTCATCCCAACAAAACTGAACACACAAACTTCTCATCGCCCACGGAACATACTCCAAAATCGATCACATCTTAGGTCACAAGTCTAACCTCAGTAAATTTAAAGGAATAGAAATTAGTCCTTCCATCCTCTCAGACCACCATGGAATAAAAGTTGAACTCAGTAACAACAGGAACCTGCATACTCATACAAAAACATGGAAGTTAAATAACCCTATGCTGAATGGTAGCTGGGTCAGAGATGACAGTAGGAAGGAAATCACCAGATTTTTGGAACAAAATGAAAATGAAGACACGAATTATCAGAACCTCTGGGATACCACAAAGGCAGTCCTAAGAGGGAAATTTATGGCACTGCAAGCCTTCCTCAAGAGAACAGAAAGAGGGGAAGTTAACAACTTAAAGGGACATCTCAAGCAACTGGAAAAGGAAGTACATTCCAACCCTAAACCCAGTAGAAGAAAAGAAATAACCAAAATTAGAGCAGAATTAAATGAAATTGAAAACAAAAGAATAATACAACAGATCAATAAATAAAAAGTTGGTTTTTTGAAAAGGTCAATAAAATAGATAAACCTTTGGCTAACCTAACCAGGAAAAAAAGAGTAAAATCTCTAATCTCATCAATCAGAAATGACAAAGATGAAATAACAACAGACTCCTCAGAAATTCAAAAAACCCTTAATGAATATTACAAGAAACTTTTTCTCAGAAATATTAAAATCTGAAGGAAATTGACCAATACTTGGAAGCATGTCACCTTCCAAGACTTAGCCAGAATCAAGTGGAAATGTTGAACAGGCCCATATAAAGTTCGGAAATAGCATCAACCATACAAAACCTCCCTAAAAAGAAAAGCCCAGGACCAGATGGCTTCACATCAGAATTCTATCAAATCTTTAAAGAGGAACTAGTACCTATATTACTCAACCTGTTCCAAAACGTAGAAAAAGAAGGAAAAGTACCCAATATGTTCTATGAAGCAAGCATCACCCTGATCCCAAAACCAGGAAATGACCCAATAAGAAAAGAAAATTATAGACCAATATCACTAATGAATATAGATGCAAAAATATCCAACAAGATACTAACAAACAGAGTCCAGCAACATATCAAACAAATTATACATCATGACCAAATTGGTTTTATCCCAGGGTCTCAAGGCTGGTTTAATATACATGAATCTATCAGTATCATTCAGCACATAAATTAAAAAACAAAGACAATATGATTCTCTCAATTGACGCAGAAAGAGGTTTTGATAATATCCAGCATCCCTTCATGATCAGAACACTTAAGAAAATTGGTATAGAAGGGAATTTTCTTAAACTGATAGAGGCCATCTACAGCAAACCCACAGCCAATATCATATTGAATGGAGTTAAACTGAAATCATTTCCACTCAGATCAGGAACCAGACAAGGCTGCCTATTGTCTCCGCTGCTCTTTAACATTGTAATGGAAGTCTTAGCCACAGTAATTAGGGAAGAAAAGGCAATCAAGGGTATCCATATAGGGTCAGAAGAGATCAAACTTTTGCTCTTCGCAGATGATATGATTGTATATCTGGAAAACACCAGAGATTCTACCACAAAACTCTTAGAAGTCATCAAGGAATACAGCAGTGTCTCAGGTTACAAAATCAACATTCATAAATCGGTAGCCTTATATATACCAACAATAGTCAAGTTGAAAAAACAGTTAAGGACTCTATTCCGTTCACAGTAGTGCCAAAGAAGATGAAATATTTGGGAGTTTATCTAACAAAGGACGTGAAAGATCTCTATAAAGAGAACAATGAAACTCTAAGAAAAGAAATAGCTGAAAATGTTAACAAATGGAAAAACATTCCATACTCATGGCTGGGAAGAATCAACATTGTTAAAATGTCCATACTACCCAAAGTAATATACAATTTTTGCAATCCCTATTAAAGCCCCACTGTCATACTTTCAAGATCTTGAAAAAATAATACTTAGTTGTATATGGAATAAAAAAAAAAAACCTCGAATAGCCAAGACATTACTCAGAAATAAAAACAAAGCAGGAGGAATCACGGTACCAGACCTCAGACTATACTATAAATCAATAGTGATCAAAACAGCATGGTATTGGCACAAAAACAGAGAATTAGATGTCTGGAACAGAATAGAGAACCAAGAGATAAATCCAGCTACTTCCCATTATCTGATCTTTGACAAGCCAATTAAAAACATTCAGTGGGAAAAAGATTCCCTATTTAACAAATGGTGCTGGGTGAACTGGCTGGCGACCTGTAGAAGACTGAAACTGGACCCACACCTTTCACCATCAACTAAGATAGACTCTCACTGGATTAAAGATTTAAACTTAAGACATGAGACTATAGAAATACTAGAGGAGAGTGCAGGGAAAACCCTTGAAGAAATCGGTCTGGGCGAGTATTTTATGAAGAGGACCCCCCAGGCAATTGAAGCAGCTTCAAAAATACACTACTGAGACCTGAACAAACTCAAAAGCTTCTGCACAGCCAAGAACACAGTAAGTAAAGCAGGCAGACAGCCCTCAGAATGGGAGAAGATATTTGCAGGTTATGTCTCTGACAACGGTCTAATAACCAGAATCCACAGAGAACTCAAACGTATAAGCAAGAGAAGAACAAGTGATCCCATTGCAGGCTGGGCAAGGGACTTGAAGAGAAACTTCTCTGAAGAAGACAGGTGCACAGCCTTCAGACATATGAAAAAATGCTCATCATCTTTAATCATCAGAGAAATGCAAATCAAAACTGCCTTGAGATACCATCTAATTCCAGTAAGATCAGCCCACATCACAAAATCCCAAGACCAGAGATTTTGGTGTGGATGTCGAGAAAAGGGAACACTTCTGCACTGCTGGTGGGAATGCAAATTAATACATTCCTTTTGGAAAGATGTTTGGAGAACACTTAGAGATCTAAAAATAGATCTGCCATTCAATCCTATAATTCCTCTACTAGGTATATACCCAGAAGACTAAAAGTCACATTACAACAAAGATATTTGCACCAGAATGTTTATTGCAGCCCAATTCATAATTGCTAAGTCATGGAAAAAGCCCACATGCCCATCGATGCATGAATGGATTAATAAATTGTGGTATATGTACACCATGGAATATTATGCAGCCTTAAAGAAAGATTGAGACTTTACCTCTTTCATGTTTACATGGTTGGAGCTGGAACATGTTCTTCTTAGTAAAGTATCTCAAGAATGGAAGAAAAAGTATCCAATGTACTCAGCCCTACTATGAAACTAATTTTGGCTTTCATATGAAAGCTATAAAACCCAGTTATAACCTATGAATATGGGGAAGAGGGAGAGGGAGGGTAGGGAGGAGAGAGGATGGGCAGAGGGAGGGTGATTGTTGGGATTACACCTGCGGTGCATCTTATAAGGGTACATGTGAAACTTAGTAAATGTAGAATATAATTGTCTTAACATAATAACTAAGAAAATGCCTGGAAGTCTATGTTAACCAGTGTGATGAAAATGTGTCAAACCGTTTATAAAACCAGTGTATGGTGCCCCATGATCACATTAATAATGTACACAGCTATGATTTAATATTAATTTAAAAAAGATGCTTTGCATCTTTTCCTCTTTATCTTCCATATCATCGTGCCCCTATAGAACTTAGAGTTAAGTAAGGAACAATTAATTGGGTATGGCACCAAAAGTTAAATCAGAGCAAATCATTGATTAATGACTTGAATTTATGCCAATTCAATTCATAGGTTATATAACCTATAATCTGCATATCCACTCTACTTCAGACCACACCTAAAGAGTAAGCTCCTTATTCTGACATTCAGGGCAATTTGCCATAGACTTCATTCTAATCATGTTCCCCAGTTCTGCTACCCTTTAAATACCCTGCTTCAACCTGACTGAACTTTTTGTGCCCACCCCATAACTTCATAAGTCTAAATCCTGCCCGTCCTTCAAGGCTTACCTCAAATTCTGCCTCCTCCATTAAAGCCCTCCTGGATCCCTCTCACTTCTTCCCCATATATGAATGGACACTCCCTTCTCTGAGCCCCTAGAACCCTTTATCAGTATCTTTATCATAGCACTTAACCATGGTCTACCTTATAGTATGTTCATGTACATGGCATCCTGTCTGCAAGGACCGTATCTGATTCATTCACTCATGCATTCACCTACCAGATATTTATAGATCATCTACTATATGCCAAACAACTATTTTAGGCATTGATGATATAATAGTAAGCAATGAGACAAAACTCCTTGTCCTTAACCTTTATGCTCTAGTAAGGAAAGCTGTTTGCTGCCATAACAGAATATAATAGACTAGGTGGCTCAAACAACAGAAATTTATTTCTCACAGTTCTAGAGACTGAGAAGTCCAAGATCAAGTTGCTGGCTGATTTGGTTCCCTGGTAAGAGTTCTCTTTGGATAAGATCTTATAAGATCCCCCACCCACATGACTTCATCTCACCCTAATTACCTCCAAAAAACCCCATCTCCAAATACCATCACATTGGGGATTAGGGATCCAACATATGAATTGGGGACACAATTCAGCCCACAGCACAGGTAGACTGATTACAAACAAAGTAAATTATATAATATATAAGAAGGTACTAAGAACTAAGGAAAAAGATAAAGAAGAGAAGAAGAAAAGGAAATATTGGTGAGAAGTGTTAAATAATAAATAGGTGATATTTGAGCACCTGAGAAAACATCCATTTAAGCAAAGATTTTTAAAAGGTAAGAGAATGGGCTGTGTATTTATCTGGAAGGGAAGTATTTTAGGCAGAAGGAAATGCAAGTACA
Organism: Nycticebus coucang; assembly: GCF_027406575.1. Taxonomy (NCBI): domain Eukaryota; kingdom Metazoa; phylum Chordata; class Mammalia; order Primates; family Lorisidae; genus Nycticebus; species Nycticebus coucang. Next base: position 157,869,192 of record NC_069804.1, on the reverse strand, counting down.
AAAGGCCCTGCAGCAAAAAGTTACCTAATGTATTTGAAGAAGAGGAAAGGAAAAAGTATGGTTGGAGTACAGAAATAAAAGAGAGTAGCAGAAAAGGATGGGAGAAAGGGAGCAGGGCCTCAGAACCTATAGGATCATATAGGCCACTGTAAGGACTTTGGGATATATTCTGAGTGAAAACTGGAGCCATTGTAGGGTTTTGAGCATAGCAGAAACATGATATAACTAATATTTTTAGGGGATCACCTTGGCTGCTGAGTGGAAAGTGGACTGTAAATGGTAAGGAAGGAAGCAGGGAGACCAGTTGGAGGCTATTGCAGTAATCCAAATGAGAAATAAAGGTGACTTTGAACCATGGTGGTAGCATTGGAAGTAATGAGAAATGATAAGATTCTAATTGTGTTTTGAAGATGTGAACAAACTGAATGTAGGATATAAGAGAAAATGTGATGAAAAATTAAGCTTGTTGGCCCAAACAACTGAAATTGACAAAGATGGGAAGACTATAGAAGGAGTAGATTTGAGAAGGAAGATCAGATTTGAACATGTTATGTTTGAAATGCCGAATCTCTTGTAAGATGCACCGGAGGTGTACTCTTACAAAGGTACGTATGAAACTTAGTAAGTGTAGAATATAATTGTCTTAACACAATAACTAAGAAAATGCCAGGAAGGCTATGTTAACCAGTGTGATGAAAATGTGTCAAACTGTTTATAAAACCAGTGTATGGTGCCCCATGATCGCATTGATGTACACAGCTATGATTTAATATTAATAAAAAAATGAAAATGACGAATCTCTCTTTCAGGTGAAAATATCAAATAGGCAGTTGGGCAAAAGACTCTGAAGGTCAGAAAAGAGGTTCAACTTGTAAATATACAATTGGAAATCATCACCTTTTAAATGGTATTTAAAGTCTTGTGGTTAAAGGTTGTCACCAAGGAGATAACCAAGGTCAGGGGCTGAACCCAGAAGAACTCCAAGATTAAAAGTCAGGGATGTAAGAAAAATCATCAAGTGACACTAAAAAGGAGCAGTCCTTGAAAACCAAGAAAGATCCCAAGAGTTTGAGGTTGCTGTGAGCTATGACGCCATGACACTATCAGGGGCGACAGAGTTAGACCGTGTTTCAAAAAAAAAATAAGAAAAAGAAAAAGAAAATGTAGTATCCTAGAAGCTAAGTAAAGAAAGTGTCTGAATGAGGAAGCAGTGAATATTTCAAATGTTGCAAAATGGCAATTAATATGAGAACTGAGAAAGGACCTCTTCTTATGCTTGGAGAATGAGGATTTAAGAACATGTAGGTCATTTGTTTCAGTAGAGTGGTGGGAAGCACAAGCCTGAGGAGGAGGTTTGGGCAAGTGTGAAAGGAGAGAATTGGAATCTGAATGTGCACAACCCTTTTGAAGAGTTTAGTTGTACAGAACAGCAGAAAATGGAGCTGAAGCTGAAGAGGAAAACTAAGTCAGTTGAGAGAGTACTTTTTAATATGGAAAAATGACAATGCTATTGCATGCCATTGTAAATAATCAAGGAAATAGAATGGTCAACAAATGAATTTCAAAAGAAGGGAGTGAATTAGAGAAAAAACAAAAGAAGATAGGAAGGGCAAGTGTAAAGGAGGGAAAAGGAGGCAGCAAGGGAGAAAAAGCCAGAGAGAATTCTTCTAAAGAATTCTAAACTGCTAAAGGTGGGAATACAAAATGTAATCCTGGCCATGAGGACTCTTTCTCTTGTCTACAGGTAGTGGTAGGATTCTTGAACTGACTTGGGCAAGGGACATTCACAGAATTACTACAAAGAGTGGCAGTATAAAAAATTATGGAACCTGACTGCAAAGGTACAAGGCCTGATTCTGTGACCTTGGGGAAGTTACTCAACTTTTGTATGTCTCAGGTTCTCCATCTGTAAAATGGGAGCGATGACATTATCTTCCCTGTAGGGTTGCTATGAGATTTAAATAAGTTATTCAAAGTGCTTGGAGCATGATATAAGTGTGAGCTATACTCATTACTGTTTTAGGGAATCAAAAGCTGCATCTCCCTGGGCCTCAGAAGCAACTCAGAAGCCACAGAATGAGCCAGTCCTCTGCTTGTCTCTTGTCCTAATTTCTATCTACATTATGACTTCATTCTTTCCTCTCTCTACTACCACCAGTAACTCCAGAGCTTCACATTTTGACAAAGCTAACTACACAGGGAGGGTTAATTGAACGACATTCTGGTCTCAAATACAGAAACTCTAAGGAGGAAGAAACTCATCGATTAACTTGTTTCAAGTGCTCAGACTAGCTAGCCATGGTGCTAGTGTCATGTAAGAAAATGGCCACACCTAGCGGAACCATATACGTGGGTCAGGATGCAGAGCAGTGCCCAGGAGAAACCAAGGTGGCTGGGCAGAGTTGGGGGAGGAGAGGTAGAAGATTGAGAAGTGAAGTGTCAGTCAGCCACAACAAAAATTGCCACACCTTCCTCTTTCCATAACTCTTTTAGTGCTGCCATTAAAGAAAGGTGGGCACAGGGCAAGTATAAGGATTCTCCATAAAGATTCTGCTAATAAGCAGAGGCTTCTCTCTATTCCCAACCCTTGACAAAAATTGTAGCCTAAGTGTTAGAAACAATGTAGCTCCTAATTATAGAGGGCCTTTAGGAGGCCTATATGATGGCCTACTTGGTTTCACTGGCACCAGTCCTTGGTAAGTCACAACCACAGTACTAGACTCTTGCCTTTACCACTGCCCAGAAAATCTCAACATGACTGCATGACTGACAACAACTGGAGGGCTGGTGGTTGTCTCTAGATAAGTTGAATCTGAAAGCTGACTGTTCTTTCCTTCCTTCCTGACCTCCCATCTGAATCAGTCTCTGATGCTTGCCTAAGCCCTCATATTCTAAACCCATGTTGCTATGGTCTGAATGTTTGTGCCCCCTTAAAAATTCATATGTTGACATCCTAACCTCCAAGATAATGTAGGATGATTAGAACTTGAGGGTGGACCCTTACAATTAGGATTAGCGCCCTCATAAAAGATACCACAAAGACCTAGCAAGCAGCTTTCACATGTAAGGACACAGCTCAAAGGTGCTGTCTATGAGGAATGATGGCCCTAGAGAGCCATATTTCCCCTTCCTGATGTGAGGACACATCTAGAGGGCACCGTCTATGAACCAGAAACCAGGCTCTGAAGAGACATTAAATCTGCTAGTACCTTCCTTTTGGATGTCCCAGCCTCCAGAACTATGAAAAATAAATTTCTGATGTTTATAAGCCACCCAGTCTATGGAATTTTGAACAGATTAACACACTTGCCAAGATGCAGGATAATTAGAATGTATGTACAAAGATGCATCACAGAGAAAAAGCAGCTGGAAGCCAGAGAGTCAAGAAAGTTACTAAAGTTTGTCAGGTATGAGATGATCAGATCTTGGACCACAGTCATGGAAATAGGAGTGTAAAGGAAGAGACAAATTAGAGTTCCATTCTACAAAAAAATGTAAATGGAAAAATGGTCCCACAAGTATAATTTAGTTATACTTATCCAGTATAAATTAGCGTCCTAAAAGAAAAGGGTAAGACAATGTTTCAAAAATGAGAAGGTGACAACCAATATAAAGTGCAGCAGAGCTGAAAGAAAGGAGAAATATTAACATAGTATAACTGAATATATTTGCCACTATTTTCTATGTCAGTATTCTCAGGTAAACAAGAGTGAAAAAATATAATAAAGTTGCAGACCTAGCCTCCCACCCTTGGTAATTTTTTTCCATAACTTCTCCCATTGCTTATAAAAGAATATTGAGGAGCATAGGAAGAATGAGGGATTACACAGCCACTATAAGGATAAAAATGAAATGTGCTACTAAGAATCCTCCAAAGCAACAGAACTAACAGGAGATTTTATAGAGAGAAAGAATAAGGAAGTGTTTCACATCCACATCTCAGAGGATGAGAAGTCCAGTGATCTGCAGTTGGTAAGCTAGAGACCCAGGAAAGACAGTGGTATAAATCCAGTCCAAGTATGAAGGCCTGAGAGCCAAGAAAACCAATGGTATAAGTTCTAGTCTGAGGGTAGGAAAAGCCAGTGTCCCATCTCATTCAGACAGGGAGAGGGTTAATGCATCCTCCTTCTACCTTTTTTGTTCTATTCAGGCCCTCAACGTATTGAATGAGGCTCACTCACATTGGTAGGGCTATATGCTTTACTCAGTCCACCATTTCAATGCTAATCTCATCCAGGAACACCCTCACAGACACATTGAGAAATAATTGAGAAATAATTTTTAACCAAATATTTGGGCACCACGTGGCCCAGTAAAGTTTATACATAAAATTAACCATTATAGCAAGCCACCCTTCCACATCTTCTTAGTAGTATCAAGCCACCCAACTGGATTGATTCTGAGTGTTTATACTTCAAGTTCCTCCATCATCCATGTTTTTTTTCTTTTATTCTTTTTTTGAGACAGAGTCTCACTTTGTAGCCTTTGGTGCCCTGGCATCATAGCTCACAGCAACTTTTAACTCTTGGGCTCAAGTGAGTCTCTTGCCTCAAGCCTCCCAAACTACAGGCACCTTACACAACACCAGGCTATTTTTAGAAATGGGGTCTCCCTCTAGCTCAGACTGGTCTTGAACTCGTGAGCTAAGGTAATCCACCCACCTTGGCCTCCCAAAGTTCTGGGTTTACAGGCATGAGCCACCATGCCCAGCTACATGTTATTCATATATATAGTTGTTATAAGGTGGCTAATGAAAACATTATTTTTGTAATTCCATTATTTGATCTAAGTAGATACTAGGAAACATATAGGTACTAGATTCGGTGGGCCCCTGATCCTACTTTATTACTGTAAGTCTCAATGACCTTTCCCCTTTATATTGTCTCATTGAGGCCTGGTCCACAGACATTGGTGACAAAGACTTGATAATGCCTTCATTTATTTATTCATTCAACAAATCGAACACATACTATGTGTCTACCATGGTTCTGGCCACCAGGAATACAGCAATAAACAGACAAAAATTACTTTTCTACTTCTATCTTTCTTGTGGATTTGGTATTTTAGTAGAGGGAGATAAACAATAAATAAACACAAGTGTGTGCATATGTATATATATGCATATGTGTGTATGCATATGTGTGTGTGTGTCTTTGTCCATGCCTACTACTATAACAAAATACCTGACACTGGCAATTTATAAAAAAACAGAAATTTATTTCTCACAGTTCTGAAGGCTGGAAGTTCAAGATCAAGGCTCCAACTATTCTGGTGTCTGGTGAGGGCCTGATCTCTGCTTCCAAGATGGCATCTTTTTGCTGCATCCTCCAAAGGGGATGAATGCTGTGTCCTCACACAGCAGAAGGAGGAAGTGCAAAAGGGCCTAGATAATTACCTGGAGCCCTTTAGTAAGGGCACTAATCCACTCATGAGGGTGGAGCCCCCACGACTAAATCACCTCTTAGTGCTCCCACCTCTTAATACTATCACATTAGCTCTTAGGTTCCAATATATGAATTTCGGAGGGACACATACGTTCAGGCCATAGCAATAAATATATATTATGTCATGTCATGTCATATCATATTATATTATATGGCAATATATATGTCTGTATGCCATTTGATTAATCTTGATAAGTGTTCTTAAAAACTAAAACAGAGAAGGACCTAAAGAAGATGAGAGAATGACATGCTAATAGAGGAAGGGTGTTCCTGCAACAGGAATAGAAAATACAAAGACTCTGAGATAGGGATGTACCTGGAGTGTTCGAGGAACATAAAAGAGGCTAGAGTCACTGGAGTGAAGGGGATGTTAAGAGACAGATGAGGTCAGAGAGTTCACTGAAGGGGAGGACATAGATCATGGGGCCCTATAACCTTGAAGGCCTTTGGCATATAGTCAAAGTTAAATGAGGAGCACAGGGGTGGGGGGGTTGAGAAGAAATAACATAATCTGACCTATCAATGAAAATAATTACTCTGAGAGCTGAATTGAGAATAAATGCTTGAGGCAGGGGCAACAGGAGAGGAGGAAATAGGAACATCAGTGAAGAACCTATTACAGTAATCCAAAAGACAGATAACTGCAACTCCAGGCCAAAAGTTGTCAGATGCAAGATATATTTCAAAGGTGGAGGCAACAGTATTTCCTGATGTATTTGGTTGTGAGGTATAAGAGAAAGAGAATAGTCAAGGACAATGTCAAGGTTTTCAGCCTGAGCAACTGAAAAGACAGAGAGCCATAACCTGAGATGGGGAAGACTTGAGAATGAACCAATTTGATAGGGAATTCAGTTATTATGTGTTGAATTTGAGACAGAATACACATCAAAGCACAAATGTTAAGCAGGCAGTTAGACATATAAATCTGGGGTTCAGAGGCACAGTCCACTCTAGAGATATAAGTTTGAGAGTTGTTAGCATATAGATATGATATTTAATGACATGACGGGATGAAATCACAAAGGGAGTGGGTGTAGTTAGAGAAGAAAAGAAGTTCAAGAACTAAGCCTTGACACGCCTTAATGTTAGGAAATTGGAGAGGTGAATAAGAAATTGCAAAAAGGTCTGAGACAGAGCAGACAGAAATGTAGGAAAAAAATCATTTTAGGGGTTGTCTTTGCTGGATCTGAATAAGGAGCTGCAGAGTCCAGAGTGTTACCTACAAAAATGAATCATTATGTGAGTGGATTAAAACTGAAACCTCTCACCACTCTTGAGCTGGTTTTATGCACCAGCATATTTTTATGCCAGTATCTTACATAGCTGTGTGGACTTGGAGGAGTACATGCTGTCATCAACTGAACACATAGCCCATTATTTAGTGCATCCTATTTACTGCTTTACTCCCTTCCTCCTCCCAACATCTGGGATTAAGTCCCTGATTCTTATTTGATCCATATCTAGATTCCCTCTCGTCAGATTCTATGCCCGAGCCTGGCCTAGGAAAATAGCTTCTTAATAAGCTTGATTTTCAGCTGTTACATCTGATGGAAATTATAGATATGTAAAAAAAAAAAATCAACTGTGACAATCCTGACAGGAGATGGACTGCTATTAGCAGGCCCTAGTAGCAGTGAATGAGAGCCCCAGTGTATGCTGATCTCCCTGGGGAACAAAACACAGGTGGTTTGACTGAGACCAAGATAAAAAGAGGGGACTTAATTTCCTTTCACTTATTACATTGCAACTTTTCTCACCACTAAAACCCATTAGTTACATAAACACCTCTGGATAAAAAAACCCAAAGAGAAATAGCAAGAATATCTTCAAATGTTATTTGCTCCTGTAGATATACACAGATAAGAATATTAACTCTAATAGTACTCCTGTGATGGTTCTATCATTATAGCTTCAGCCTGAAGGAAATTCAAATTTTAAAATCCCACCTCTGAGACTTATTATTGAGAGAAAAGAAAGAGGGGGAAAATTGGCTAGTGTTAAAATGCTAGTGTTAAAAATTCTTTTTCTTCGTAAAAATAAATCTATCAAAATGTCATATTTGATTGCAATGGCAAAACATCAAAGCTGGAGGGACCCTTCAAGACCATCCAGCTTAAGTTTCTTCTTTTACAGATGAAGAAACTGAGGCACAGAAAGGGGAAAAATTACCTGCTCATGATCACAGAATGAGAAAATAGTAGATGTGGAACATTCTCAATCTCTTACTCGCAGCTCAGGGCTCTTTTTTTTTTTTTTTTTTTTTCCCTACACTTGAGCATGGACTAATGGAAAACAAATTAAAGCAGAAGATTGCAAAAGGGTTAGAAAATCTGAAATTGCTCATAAAGGATTGTTATTTTCTCAACTGGTTTTCTACTGCACCAGAAATTCTAACTGAAGTAATCCACAGAGCAAAACAAAGTGGATGACAGTCAAATACTAATCACTGCTTTCATTTGAAAGCATTGTATTTACAGCCTTCTTTTCTTCACAGGGTGAGACACTACATTTGTAAAAACCAAATTTAATGCATTGAAAGTTTGTTATAATGATTACTGAAAATTGCAGGTGATTCATAGTCCCCAGGCACATCTGCCATGCCATCAAACAGCTAAAAGTTCTCACCACCAAGGATGGACCTCAAGGGTCCCTTCTTCCAGAAGATGGACAGAACAGAGTAAATTCCAGAAGACATCAAACTGGAATTTTTATGAAGGACAGGGCCAAGGAGATTGTGTATATATGTGTATGGGGCCAAGTATAAGGAAATAAGCACCATTCTTTCCCCAGATCCATAGGGCACACTGGGAGCCACCTGGAGAGTGCTGTCTTTCACAGCCCCACTGTGAGCTGAGAGAGTGCCAGAGCCTGTTTCACTAACAATGCAGGAGAAGAAAGAAAGAGTGCATTTCCTTGAAGTATTCTTTTCCTTGCGTATTTGCTATGTGCACATTAAGAATGATATAATTTTGAAAAATGTGTTCCCAATAAAGTCTTACCCTTCACTTGCCTACAGCTAGAAAATGGCAGGCTCCGCAGCTCCTTTGGAGAGAGTGGTCTTTGTCTTTGCCAGGGCAACCAAAGGTTTAAATAAGGGACCAATTGCTTGCCTTTTCCCGATGTCTGAGAGAGTGAACACTCGCTCTCTAGCCATCTGAGTCTTGCTTTATAGTTCACTTTTAAGATGGAATTAAAGAATATTGGCTTCCCATCCACCTCCAACCTTGTGGAGAGAATCAAGAAGTTGGGGGTGGAGTTGCCATAGCATTCCTCCGATAGAAATCCAACTTCCAAAACAAAGTTAACACCGCCAACAGCTGAAGTGGGAAGGCAATTCTAAGAGTAATAAGTATCTATCTTTTTTACTTAAATTAACTTTCACTCTAATCAGTGAGTGAAAAGTGCTAAAATAAGCCAGAAAAGCATTTATGTGCTTAAGACAAGATGTACACTTTCAGTAATAGCGAACAACACAAGAAAATACAGAGGCCGGCTGGAGCATGTGCTAGGAATTCACAATAAAAGGAGACTTATGAAGCTAGAGACCTCACTGAAGGCTTTGTAGAAGAGGTGGCATGTAAGAAAAGACCGGGAGAAGTGCATGAATGAAAAGCGCGGGGGCAGGATAAACACAGGGTGTATATGGAAAAGCGAGGACACCAGCCTATTGGGAAGAAAGTTAGGGAGAAGCAGTGGGGCCTTGAGAGCCAGATGGAAGGGTCTGATGGGGCTAGAGAAAAGGACATGGTAAAGGTCTGAGCTTAGGAACAATTGAAGGAAAGCAGCATTGAAAAATAAAAGTAGTCTGCCAGGATGAATTTAGGAGAAAAACAACCAGGAAGGTGGTTATGACGTACCCAGCATAACATGATGAAGGCTCAGAAAAATTACAGAATTGGAAAAGGAACTGGAATTTGCAGGGGGCAATGTGCTGAAACTAAAAGAAAGGAGAAAGTTTAGACAATTTGGATTTAAACTCATTTTGGCATGGTTGTTGTGAACTAAGATGATGATGTTATGTCACTGCAAGATTGAGAAAATTCTCTCTCTCTGTCTTTCCCCCTTCCACTAATATAACCCCTTGTATGTGGGAAACATATGGTGATTCCCTTAGATAAATTTCTCCTGTGCCTTCTCCTGTTTTCTGAGTAGGAATATTAGAGGGAAAATAGGGAGATGATCATTATAATTAATATATGCAGATAGTTTGGGGATAAAATTATTTACTTTTTATTATGCTGCATAATAAGAAATCTAAAATAGAACAGATTCCAAGTACAGTTCAGCCAAGTGCTGGAACAATTGGCTTTCATATGAAATAAAATTAATCTTCACCCTTACCTCACACCATACACAAAAATTAATTCAAAATTATATTCATAATTCAAATACCTGACACAGGACTTCTATCCATAATATATAAAGAACTCTGCAACTAAATAATAAAAAGACAAACTACGTAACTTTTAAGAAAATGGAAAAAAGTACAAACATTTCATAAAATAACATGTAGAAGTGGTCAATGGTTATGCAAAATGATGCACAATATTATTGGTCATCTGCAAAATGCAAATTAAACCACAATGAAATACTACTATTCACCCACTTGAATGGCTAAAATTAAAAAGGCTGATAATACCAAGTGTTGGTTGGCATGTGGATCAACTATATCTCTCACACAACTGGAGAGAATGTAAAATGGTGCAAGTCCTTTGGAAAACAACTTGATAGCATCTGGTAAATTTAAATATACCCTTACCATATGTCTCGAAAATTCCACTACTGGCTCTTTACCCAAGAGAAACGAAAACCTACATGCACAAAAAGACTTGCATATGAATATTCATAGTAGCTTTCTTCATAATGGCCAAAAACAGTAAATAACTTAAATGTCCAATACTAGAGAAATAGACAAATTGAGTATCCATACAATTAAATACTATTCAGTAATATAAAGAAATATACTGGGCGGCGCCTGTGGCTCAGTGAGTAGGGCGCCGGCCCCATGTGCCGAGGGTGGTGGGTTCAAACCCAGCCCCGGTCAAACTGCAACAGAAAAATAGCCGGGCGTTGTGGCGGGCGCCTGTAATCCCAGCTGCTCGGGAGGCTGAGGCAAGAGAATTGCGTAAGCCCAAGAGTTAGAGGTTGCTGTGAGCCATGTGACGCCATGGCACTCTACCCGAGGGCGGTACAGTGAGACTCTGTCTCTACAAAAAAAAAAAAAGAAATATACTACTGATACACTTATTAACATGTATGAATTTCAAAAGCCTTATTCTGGTCAAAAGAAGCCAGATGCAAAATTGAACCTAATGTATAATTTCATTTATGTCAACCTCTTTAAAAGGTAAAACCAATGGATGGTGACATAAAGGAGGCCCACAGTAGCCTGGGGCCAGGGTGTTTGAATTGACTATAAAGGTGCCTAAAGGAACATTTGTAATGATCAGAATGTTCTACATCTTGATAGTGGTGATGGGATCATGGTTATACATATTTGTCAAAACACATCAAACTGTACAATTTTAAAGGGTATATTTTATTGTATGTAAAGAATAGTATTATTAATAGTTGATTTTAAAATCTCTGTTGAGCATGACAAGAAAATGGAAGTAATACAGTAAGTTCTCGGTTAAAATCATTGGTAGGTTGTTAGAGACTATGACTTTAAGCAAAATAAGGTATAACAAGACTGGTTTTACCACAGGCTAATCAGTTGGTATAAACAAGAGTCAAGTTTCTACAGTATATTTCTTATCACAAAAACATCACCAAGCTTATAAATAATGACCTCAAACACTTGTAATATTAAATATTGAAATAAATGTGAGTTATACATACATTTAAGGGGGTAGGGAGGATGGGCAGAGGGAGGGCAATTGGTGGGATTACACCTGTGGTGCATCTTACAAGGGTACATGTGAAACTTAGTAAATGTAGAATGTAATTGTCTTAACACAATAACTAAGAAAATGCCATGAAGGCTATGTTAACCAGTGTGATGAAAATGTGTCAAACTGTGTACAAAACCAGTGTATGGTGCCCCATGATCGCATTAATGTACACAGCTATGATTTAATAATAAATAAAAAAAGAAAGATTAATAAAAACAAGTAAGATAATCGTTTAATCTGTTATTCCTATTCAAGGTTTCAGTGGACTGAGCCTCTCCCAGCAGCTCAGGATGCCACCTGGCAGGCCACTATCCCATCACTGGGCTCACTCACACACACACACACACACACACTCTGTGTAGACACACCAATTGAGTTACCATGCACATCTTTGGGGTTTTTTTTTGGGGGGGCCTGGTTTGAACCGACCACCTCCAGTATATGGGGCCGGTGCCCTACTCCTTTGAGCCACAGAGCCACCCAATTCACATCTTTGGAATGTATTCATAGGAAGAGAAAGGAGCTGAAGAAAAGTCAAGTAGACAGGGAGAACATGAAATCTCTACACAGACAGTGGCTCCAGTGGGGATCAATTTTTTTTTCTCATCTGAATTACAATGAAACAATGTTACTGGAAGACCTGCTATATGTTGTAGTGATTAATGAAAACAGACTTTCTTTAATATGTGAATTTCATAAATCCATGACTTTCCAATCTTTTCCTTTTTTATTAAAAAATATAAATATCAAGTTCAGAAATATAATCAACCATACAAAATCTCCCCAAAAAGAAAAGCTCGGGACCAGATGGTTTCACATCAGAATTCTACCAAACCTTTAAAGAGGAATTAGTACCTATACTACTCAACCTGTTCCAAAAAGTAGAAAAAGAAGGAAGACTACCCAACACATTCTATGAAGCAAACATCACCCTGATCACCAAACCAGGAAAAGAAGCAACAAGAAAAGAAAATTATAGACGGATATCACTAATGAATATCAATGCAAAAATATTCAACAAGATCCTAACAAACAGAATCCAGCAACACATCAAACAAATTATATATCATGACAAAGTTGGTTTTATCCCAGGATCTCAAGGCTGGTTCAATATACATAAATCTATAAGTATAATTCAGCACATAAACAAATTAAAAAACAAAGACCATATGATTCTCTCAATCGATGCAGAAAAAGCTTTTGATAACATCCAACATCCATTCATGATCAGAACACTTAAGAAAATTGGTATAGAAGGGACCTTTCTTAAACTGATAGAGGCCATCTACAGCAAACCCACAGCCAATATCATATTAAATGGAGTTAAATTGGAATCATCTCCACTTAGATCTAGAACCAGACAAGGCTGCCCATTATCTCCATTGCTCTTTAACATTGTAATGGAAGTTTTAGCCACCGCAATTAGGGAAGAAAAGGCGATCAAGGGTATCCACATAGGGTCAGAAGAGATCAAACTTTCGCTCTTCGCAGATGATATGATTGTATATCTGGAAAATACTAGGAACTCTACTACAAAACTCTTAGAAGTGATTAAGGAATACAGCAGCATCTCAGGTTACAAAATCAACATTCATAAATCGGTAGCCTTTCTATATACCAATAATAGTCAAGTTGAAAAAACAATTAAGGACTCTATCCCATTCACAGTAGTGCCAAAGAAGATGAAATACTTGGGAGTTTATCTAACATAGGACGTGAAAGATCTATATAAAGAGAACTATGAAACTCTAAGAAAAGAGATAGCTGAGAATGTTGACAAATGGAAAAATATACCATGCTCATGGTTGGGAAGAATCAACATTGTTAAAATGTCCATACTACCCAAAGCAATATACAATTTCAACGCAATCCCCATTAAAGCTCCACTGTCATACTTTAAAGATCTTGAAAAAATAATACTTCGTTTTATATGGAATCAGAAAAAACCTCGAATAGCCAAGACATTACTCAAAAATAAAAACAAAGCAGGAGGAATCACGCTACCAGACCTCAGACTATACTACAAATCGATAGTGATCTAAACAGCATGGTATTGGCACAAAAACAGAGAAGTAGATGTCTGGAACAGAATAGAGAACCGGGCGGCGCCTGTGGCTCAGTCAGTAAGGCGCCGGCCCCATATACCGAGGGCGGCGGGTTCAAACCCGGCCCCGGCCAAACTGCAACCAAAAAATAGCCGGGCGTTGTGGTGGGCGCCTGTAGTCCCAGCTGCTCGGGAGGCTGAGGCAGGAGAATCGCTTAAGCCCAGGAGTTGGAGGTTGCTGTGAGCTGTGTGAGGCCACGGCACTCTACCGAGGGCCATAAAGTGAGACTCTGTCTCTACAAAAAAAAAAAAAAAAAAAAAAGAATAGAGAACCAAGAGATGAATCCAGCTACTTACCGTTATTTAATCTTTGACAAGCCAATTAAAAACATTCAGTGGGGAAAAGATTCCTTATTTAACAAATGGTGCTGGGTGAACTGGCTGGCAACCTGTAGAAGACTGAAACTGGACCCAAACCTCTCACCATTAACCAAGATAGACTCTCACTGGATTAAAGATTTAAACCTAAGACATGAAACTATAAAAGTACTAGAAGAGAGTGTAGGGAAAACCCTTGAAGAAATTGGGTTGGGCGAGTTTTTTATGAGAAGGACGCCCCAGGCAATTGAAGCTGCTTCAAAAATACACTATTGGGACTTGATCAAACTAAAAAGCTTCTGCACAGCCAAGAACACAGTAAGTAAAGCAAACAAACAGCCCTCAGAATGGGAGAAGATATTTGCAGGTTATGTCTCCGACAAAGGTTTAATAACCAGAATCCACAGAGAACTCAAACGCATTAGCAAGAAAAGAACAAGGGATCCCATCGCAGGCTGGGCAAGGGACTTGAAGGGAAACTTCTCTGAAAAAGACAGGCACACGGCCTTCAGACATATGAAAAAATGCTCATCATCTTTAATCATCAGAGAAATGCAAATCAAAACTACTTTGAGATATCATCTAACTCCAGTGAGACTAGCCTATATCACAAAATCTCAAGACCAGAGATGTTGGCGCGGATGTGGAGAAAAGGGAACACTTTTGCACTGCTGGTGGGAATGCAAATTAATACATTCCTTTTGGAAAGAGATATGGAGAACACTTAGAGATCTAAAAATAGATCTGCCATTCAATCCTGTAATCCCCCTACTGGGCATAAACCCAGAAGACCAAAAATCACACCATAACAAAGATATTTGTATCAGAATGTTTATTGCAGCCCTATTCATAATTGCTAAGTCATGGAAAAAGCCCAAGTGCCCATCGATCCACGAATGGATTAATAAATTGTGGTATAGGTACACCATGGAATATTATGCAGCCTTAAAGAAAGATGGAGACTTTACCTCTTTCATGTTTACATGGATAGAGCTGGAACATATTCTTCTTAGTAAAGTGTCTCAAGAATGGAAGAAAAAGTACCCAATGTACTCACCATTATTATGAAACTAATGTAGGACCTTCACATGAAAGCTATAACCCAGTTACAACCTAAGAATAGGGAGAAAGGGGAAAGGGAGGGGAGGGAGGGGGGAGGGAGGGGGAAGGAGGGGGATTAATGGGATTACACCTGTGGTGCATCTTACAAGGATATATGTGAATCCTAGTAAATGTGGAATGTAAAAGTCTTAGCAAAATAACTAAGAAAATGCTACAAAAGCAATGTTAACTAATGTGATGAAAATGTGTCAAACGATCTATGAACCAAGTGTATGGTGTCCCACTATCATATTAATGTACACAGCTATGGTTTAATAAAAATAAATAAATTAAAAATAATAATAATAATAAATAAATAAATAAAAAATATAAAATATGAATAATTCAAGCATACAAATTGCTAGAAATCATATAGCAGCCACCTTGGTGTCTATCACTAAGATAAAACAGATGTAAATGCTTTGTCTAAAAAAAGAAAGCGGACAAGATGGCGGACTGAAGCCAGCTTTCAACAGAGGCTCCCGTCCAGAAGGAGAGTTAAGGGACAGGAATTTAGTAAGTATCCTGGTGGATTTGGGCCGCACCAAGAGAGAAGGTTGAAGAACGCACATCAACACCACTGAGGCAAGCTGTGATCACAAGGACGCAAACAAAAAGTACAAAGTCCACCACCAAGCGGACAGGAGTCCCCCTCCCCCATGAGACAGGCTCCAGAGCCCCACAATTAAACAAACGGGCAGAAATTAAAGGCCCTCCCACTAAACTCCACGGGAGAGACCTTCTAAAAACTGGACCTACCTCCCCTACTAGGGTGCCATGGCGTTCTCCTGCCAGGCATAAAACTGTATAAAACTTTAAAAATCCTTTGCCGGCAACCCTGAATCCCCAACACTCCCCTCCCGCTCACTGAGGTCTGGAGGCCTGTCCCCAGTAGTTCAGATTCTTGGGTGATTTCTCAAGGGGAGTGGACAGTCCCCGAGCTGCAACTGGTAAGCAATGACTCTGAGGCATGCGAGTGTGGAGAGGGCACCCAGCTAAGGGGGAGTCATGCCTCGGCGGCACTTCCCTACAGTGCGGTGCAGCAGCCCTCCCTGTGCATCAATACGGCCAGGCATAAAACTGAATGAAACTCTAGCTTCCCCCCACTCTCACTCGGGGTCTGGGGGCCTGTCCCTCAGGAGTTCAGATCCTTGGGTGATTTCTCGAGGGGAGTGCACAGTGCCCGAGCCACGACTGGTCAGCGCTGACTCTGAGACACGTGAGTAAGGAGAGGGCACTCGGCTGAGGGAGAGTCACACCTTGGCGGCACTTCCCTGCGGTGCGGTGCAGCAGCCCTCCCCAGGCAACAATACGGCCAGGCATAAAACTGAATGAAACTCTAGCTTCCCCCCACTCTCACTCGGGGGTCTGGGGGCCTGCCCCCCAGAAGTCCGGATTCTTGGGAGATCTCTCAAGGGGTGTGGACAGAGCATAAACTGCGACCGCTCAGTGCTGACTCTGGGGTGCGAGACAGAGGAGAACAAGTGTCGGCTGGGTGCCCACACCAGAGCGGCAGTTCCTGGAGGCAAATCAACAGCCGTTTTTTCTTTAACAGCAAAACAGCTCACTTCTGGATATTCTGAAGCTGCACGCCCTGTCTCCCTGGGCAACCAGAGGAGGCCACCAGTGAGCAAAGGATTTGCCTGACACTGCTCACAAAC
This sequence comes from Nycticebus coucang, assembly GCF_027406575.1. Taxonomy (NCBI): domain Eukaryota; kingdom Metazoa; phylum Chordata; class Mammalia; order Primates; family Lorisidae; genus Nycticebus; species Nycticebus coucang. The sequence continues at coordinate 157,852,670 of NC_069804.1, read as the reverse complement.
CCGGGAAGCTTCGAGGGCAGGGCTGACTCAGAGAGGTAATCGGACACAAACCTCCAGCAGCAAAGACGTTTGAACTCAGAACAGCCCGTCTTCTGTAGGCGATTTTAGCAGAAACAGAGACAGAATCCCACAAAGTTGTCTGTTCTGTTCTGTTCTGTTAGCAACATCAATCAGGGACGGGGCTAAGCCTGAGGGAACACCTGCCTCCCACCACCTGCATCAAGCACTCAAAGATGTCAGGCCCCATCTCCTCCTGCTAGATAGCGGCAGACGGCAGGAGCCTGGCAGACTTCCTTGCAATTCAGGCAGGTGCAAACCCCTGGAGTATCTGTTCACTACAGGCAACTGAGTTAGCCATCTGCAGAGATACCAGTGACTGGGTCTGACGGAGGGGCAAAGTGGGGAAGGAGACATCAACACTCCCAGACTGATCTATTTGCTAGGTGGCTCCTCCTGACTCCACACAGCACTGGAGTAAGCCATATCAGAGGAGTCACCAGATCCCTGTGATCCAGTTCTCAGAGACCTCTTGAACTCTCCCACCTGAGACAGGTGCCGATTGAGACAATCGATATGGACCTTTTGGACTGAACTAACAGACTGAGGACTTTTCAGGCGGTGCCCTGGGTATGCGGTTGTAGAAAGGTTTGATTTTCCTTTTCCAACTGGTGCCAGAGGTGGGCAGACGGGGTGACTTAATTGCTGGTTTTTCCACACAGCTGAGACTTCAAGCCAGAGTAAACGTTACAATAGGATCGAACAGAAACCAGCTGAAAACAAGACAGAACCACTTAGCCCCACCACACAAGACAGGGCCCCAGTTTCTCAGGCCACAACACTGTACGGGCCCTCCATAAAGCCCCAGGGGAAAAATCAAAGGGAGTAAAATAACCATGGGGCGGAATCAGTGGAAAAACTCTGGTAACATGAATAACCAGAATAGATCAACCCCCCCAAGAAAAGATACGGCAGATGTGATTGAAGATCCCATTCATAAACAACTGGCTGAGATGTCAGAAATCGAATTCAGAATTTGGATTGCAGACAAGATTAATAAAATGGAATTAGGAATTCAAGGAGAAATTCAAAAGTTGTCTCAAGAATTTAACGAATTTAAAGACAAAACCACCAAAGACTTAGACACACTGAAGCAAGAATTTGCAGCCCTCAAAGATATGAAAAATACAATAGAATCCCTCAGCAACAGAATGGAGCAAGCAGAAGAAAGGATTTCTGACATTGAAGATAAAGTCTTCGAACGCTCCCAAACTCTCAAAGAGGAAGAGAAATGGAGAGCAAAAATGGATCACTCACTCAGAGAACTCTCAGATAATTCGAAGAAAAGCAATATACAAATAATTGGGATTTCAGAGAATGATGAAGTGGCCTCGAAGGGCACAGAGGCTCTTCTGCATGAAATTATGAAAGAAAATTTTCCAGACATGCCTAGAGAATCTGAAATTCAGATAGCAGACAGCTTCAGAACCCCAGCAAGATTCAACCCCAATAAGTCATCCCCCAGGCATATCATAATTAGCTTCACTAAAGTTAACATGAAAGAGAAGATTCTCAAAGCAGCCCGGTGAAAGAAAACTATTACGTACAAAGGAAAGAATATTAGAATAACTGCAGATCTCTCTGCTGAAACTTTTCAAGCCAGAAGAGGGTGGTCATCAACTTTTAATCTCCTAAAGCAAAATAACTTTCAATCCAGGATCTTGTATCCAGCTGAACTGAGTTTCATTTATGATGGAGAAATTAAATACTTCAATGACATTCATATGTTGAAAAAATTTGCCATAAGTAAACCAGCTCTTCAGGATATTCTCAGACCTATCCTCCACAATGACCAACCCAATCCTATACCACAAAAGTAAACTCACTCAGAAACTTCGGATCAAACTCCAACTTCCACACTGGCGAAAGGATTAAAAATGTCCACTGGACCTTTGAAAAACTCGATACCCAAAATTCCACCAGACTTATCAATACTCTCCATTAATGTGAATGGCTTAAACTGTCCTCTAAAGAGGCATAGGTTAGCTGACTGGATACAAAAACTCAAGCCAGATATTTGTTGCATACAAGAGTCACATCTTAACTTAAAAGACAAATACAGACTCAGGGTGAAAGGATGGTCATCCATACTTCAGGCAAATGGTAATCAGAAAAAAGCAGGTGTTGCAATTTTATTTGCAGATACAGTAGGCTTTAAACCATCAAAAGTAAGGAAGGACAAGAATGGTCACTTCATATTTGTTAAGGGTATACTCAATATGATGAGATCTCAATTATTAATATCTATGCACCCAACCAGAATGCGCCTCAATTTATAAGAGAAACTCTAACAGGCATGAGTAACTTGATTTCCTCCAGCTCCATAATCGTCGGAGATTTCAACACTCCTTTGGCAGTGTTGGATCGATCCTCCAGCAAGAAGCTGAGCAAAGAAATCTTAGATTTAAACCTAACCATCCAATATTTAGATTTAGCAGACATCTACAGAACATTTCATCCCAACAAAACTGAATACACATACTTCTCATCAGCCCATGGAACTTACTCCAAAATTGACCACATTTTAGGTCACAAGTCTAACCTCAGTAAATTTAAAGGAATAGAAATTATTCCTTGCATCTTCTCAGACCATCATGGAATAAAACTTGAATTGAGTAACAACAGGAATCTGCATACTCATAGAAAAACATGGAAGTTAAATAACCTTATGCTGAATGATAGCTGGGTCAGAGATGAGATTAAGAAAGAAATCGCCAATTTTTTGGAACAAAAAGACAATGAAGACACAAACTATCAGAACCTCTGGGACACCACAAAGGCAGTTCTAAGAGGGAAATTTATAGCACTGCAAGCCTTCCTCAAGAGAACGGAAAGAGAGGAAGTTAACAACTTAATGGGACATCTCACACAACTGGAAAAGGAAGAACATTCCAACCCCAAACCCAGTAGAAGAAAATAAATAACCAAAATTAGAGCAGAATTAAATGAAATTGAAAACAAAACAATAATACAATGATCAAGAAATCAAAAAGTTGGTTTTTTGAAAAGGTCAATAAAATAGATAAACCTCTGGCCAACCTAATCAGAAAAAAAAGAGTAAAATCTCTAATATCATCAATCAGAAACAACAAAGACGAAATAACAACAGACTCATCAGAAATCCAAAAAATCCTTAATGAATAATACAAGAAACTTTATTCTCAGAAATATGAAAATCTGAAGGAAATTGACCAATACTTGGAAGCACGCCACCTTCCAAGACTTAGCCAGAATCAAGTGGTAATGTTGAACAGACCCATATCAAGTTCAGAAATAGCATCAACTATACAAAACCTCCCTAAAAAGAATAGCCCGGGACCAGATGGTTTCACGTCAGAATTCTACCAAACCTTTAAAGAGGAATTAGTACCTATATTACTCAACCTGTTCCAAAAGGTAGAAAAAGAAGGAAGACTACCCAACACGTTCTATGAAGCAAACATCACCCTGATCCCCAAACCAGGAAAAGACCCAACAAGAAAAGAAAATTATAGACCAATAGCACTAATGAATATAGATGCAAAAATATTCAACAAGATCCTAACAAATAGAATCCAGCAACACATCAAACAAATTATACATCATGACCAAGTTGGTTTTATCCCAGGGTGTCAAGGCTGGTTCAATATACGTAAATCTATAAATGTAATCCAGCACACAAACAAATTAAAAAACAAAGACCATATGATTCTCTCAATTGATGCAGAAAAAGCTTTTGATAATATACAGCATCCCTTCATGATCAGAACACTCAAAAAATTGGTCTAGAAGGGACTTTTCTTAAACTGATAGAGGCCATCTACAGCAAACCCACAGCCAATATCATATTGAATGGAGTTAAATTGGAATCATTTCCACTCAGATCAGGAACCAGACAAGGCTGTCCATTGTCTCCATTGCTTTTCAACATTGTAATGGAAGTTTTAGCCACCGCAATTAGGGAAGAAAAGGCGATCAAGGGTATCCATATAGGGTCAGAAGAGATCAAACTTTCGCTCTTCGCAGATGATATGATTGTGCATCTGGAAAACCCTAGGGACTCTACTACAAAACTCCTAGAAGTGATCAAGGAATACAGCAGCGTCTCAGGTTACAAAATCAACATCCATAAATCGGTAGCCTTTATATACACCAACAATAGTCAAGTTGAGAAAGCAGTTAAGGACTCTATCCCATTCACAGTAGTGCCAAAGAAGATGAACTATTTGGGAATTTACCTAACAAAAGATGTGAAAGATCTCCATAAAGAGAACTATGAAACTCTAAGAAAAGAAATAGCTGAAAATATTAACAAATGGAAAAACATACCATGCTCATGGCTGGGAAGAATCAACATTATCAAAATGTCCATACTACCCAAAGCAATATATAATTTCAACGCAATCCCTATTAAAGCTCCACTGTCATATTTTAAAGACCTTGAAAAAACAATTCTTCGTTTTATATGGAATCAGAAAAAACCTCGAATAGCCAAGACATTACTCAGAAATAAAAACAAAACAGGAGGAATCACACTACCAGACCTCAGACTTTACTACAAATCGATAGTGATCAAAACAGCATGGTATTGGCACAAAAGCAGAGAAGTAGATATCTGGAACAGAATAGAGAACCAAGAGATGAATCCAGCTACTTACCGCTATTTGATCTTTGACAAGCCATATAAAAATATTCAGTGGGGAAAAGATTCCCTATTTAACAAATGGTGCTGGGTGAACTGGCTGGCAACCTGCAGAAGACTGAAATTGGACCCACACCTTTCACCATTAACTAAGATAGACTCTCATTGGATTAAAGATTTAAACTTAAGCATGAAACTATAAAAATACTAGAGGAGAGTGCAGGGAAAATCCTTGAAGAAATTTGTCTGGGCGAGTATTTTATGAGGAGAACCCCCCGGGCAATTGAAGCAGCTTCAAAAATACACTACTGGGACTTGATCAAACTAAAAAGCTTCTGCACAGCCAAGAACACAGTAAGTAAAGCAAACAAACAGCCCTCAGAATGGGAGAAGATATTTGCAGGGTATATCTCTGACAAAGGTTTAATAACCAGAATCCACAGAGAACTCAAACGCATCAGCAAGAAAAAAACAAGGGATCCCATCACAGCCTGGGCAAGGGACTTGAAGAGAAACTTCTCTGAAGAAGACAGGCGTGCAGCCTTCAGACATATGAAAAAATGCTCATCATCTTTAATCATCAGAGAAATGCAAATCAAAACTACTTTGAGATATCATCTAACTCCAGTGAGATTAGCCTATATCAGAAAATCTCAAGACCAGAGATGTTGGCGTGGATGTGGAGAAAAGGGAACACTTTTGCACTGCTGGTGGGAATGCAAATTAATACATTCCTTTTGGAAAGAGATATGGAGAACACTTAGAGATCTAAAAATAGATCTGCCATTCAATCCTGTAATCCCCCTACTGGGCATATACCCAGAAGACCAAAAATCACACCATAACAAAGATATTTGTACCAGAATGTTTATTGCAGCCCAATTCATAATTGCTAAGTCATGGAAGAAGCCCAAGTGCCCATCGATCCACGAATGGATTAATAAATTGTGGTATATGTACACCATGGTATATTATGCAGCCTTAAAGAAAGATGGAGACTTTACCTCTTTCATGTTTACATGGATAGAGCTGGAACATATTCTTCTTAGTAAAGTATCTCAAGAATGGAAGAAAAAGTACCCAATGTACTCAGCCCTACTATGAAACTAATTTGGGGCTCTTACATGAAAGCTATAACCCAGTTACAACCTAACAATAGGGGAAAGTGGGAAAGGGAGGGGAGGGAGGGGGGTGGTGGGTAAAAGGAGGGGGATCGGTGGGATCATACCTGTGGTGCATCTTACAGGGGTATTTGCAAAACTTGGTAAATGTAGAATGTAAATGTTTTGGTACAGTAACTGAGATAATGCCAGGAAGGCTATGTTAACCATTGTGATGAAAATGTGTCAAATGGTCTATGAAGTGAGTGTATGATACCCCATGATCATATCAATGTATATAGTTATGATTTAATAAAAAAAAAAGAAAGCACAAAAGATACAAAACATTACTATTACTGGTAAAGCCCTACTTCCCCTCGTTCTCCCTCCTTCTCCCCTCCCTAGGACAGCATTATTTTCCTGAAGTTGATGTGCATTAATCAGCTGCTTGATTTTATACATTTACCGTAAAAATGTATATGTCGTTAAATAATGCATAATTTTTCATATTGTTGAATGCATATAAATGGAATCCACTGCATATATGTTCTGCAAATTGTTACCATTTAACAATACTTTTTAGATTATATGCATATATTGATATAGATAGATACGGCTCATTCATTTTTAACTACCATGTGAATAAGGCACAGTTTATTTAGTCATTCCCCAACTGAGGTATACCACATTGCTCCAACTTTTTCACTTTTGTATAGAGTGTTGCAGTAAACATCTCCATATACATTTTTTAATTCACGTGTCCAAGAGTTTATCTAGGGTAGACATATAGATGTGGTATTAGCAAGTTGAAGAATTTTGTGGCTAGTCATGCTACATAACCACCCTAAAACTTTGTGGCTGAAAACAGTAACTTTCATTTATTTTTATTCATTAATCTGTGATTTGGGTAGGGATAGCTCATCTCTGTTCTATACAGCATCATCAGATGGCCCTACTGGAACTGGAGTATCTACTCCTAAAATGAAGCATTCTCATTACCGGCAAATTAGAATTGGGTGTCAACTAGGAGTTCAGCTGGCCCTGTCAGCTAGGGATTTCAATCTCTCTCTACATGTGGCTCTCTGTGTAGTTAGCTGGACTTCTCACTGCATTGTAGGTAGATTTCAAGAAGTCCCAGGCAGAAGATTAAGATTTCTTCCGATCTGGTGACTAAAATTCTAGAATATCCCATTCATTGCATTCTATTATGCAAATAACTAAAGCCAGCCCTGATTCAATTCAAAGAGTGACAAGAAATTAGCAGCCATTTTAAGTCTACCCTATTCTCCCCTCTAACCATAGATTATTCACATTTTTCATACATGCAAAATACATTCACCACCTTCTACGGCCCCCAGAAGTCTCAGCCTATTTTGACATCAGGTTCAGATTTGAGGACCAGGATATCATCAGCTAAATCAAGTCCAGGTGGGAATGTGGCACCTCAAGTAAAGTTACTTTAAAACAAATCCTCTAGATGTGAAAAACCTATGAAATAAACCAATTATGTTCCTCCACACACCCAACATACAATGGTAGCATAGAAACATGATAACCACAGTAGACACTCTCATTCACAAAGGAGAGGAACAGTTCATAGCACTTCTGAAATTTAGCCAGGCCTATGTTATATCACTAATTATTTTATTACACCCCAATCTTGCTCTCTGGGAATAATTCTTTATAGCTCTTGGTTCTGTTACCGAAATTTCTTTCTTCAGTAGGTCCTTGGTCTCAGGAATTCAAAGAATGAACCCACGTACCACAGATCAGTGGTAAGATCGGATTTATTAGACAGAAAGGAATACAGAAGGAGTAAAAAGCCCCAGAGCTTCTGGCAAAGGAAAAGACCCAAGTTGAAAGATCACCGCATGGGTCCTTTGTCTATAGGTATATATAGTCACATGGGTCCTTTGTAGTTACATTTGGCCAGGACTTGGTAAAAAATGACTGGATATAATCCCTTTGTTGGGGCAAAATGTCAGGGCACTCCCTACATGAAATTGCCCAACCTAGGAAACTTACATGAAATTGCCCAGGCCTAGGAAATGGGGGGGGGTCCCTATTCAGCCCTGAAGGGGGAACCCTATATCAGCTCCAGCTTCTGAGACCTCAATTCTATCCTCTAATCATTCTTTATTATACACAAAAAATGCCCCATGGACTGGTGAAACTTTTGGAATAATGGCATGAAACGTTTAATCAACGCTTTCCACGGTGAAACAACCATTTAACTATTGAAAATTACTTCAAATAATCATTTAAAATCTTGGAAACTATCCTAAGGACATGCACTAAATGAAGAAACATTTAACCAAAAAAATCTACTAAATCTCAACAAGAACAATGAGGCTCTGAGGTACCTGAATCACTTCCTGCTCCCAGGCCTGACACCACAAGCTCTGTGCAATAAAATCTCTACCCTGGGCAGATATAAACATGAAGACAGGTGTTCCTCTTCCTGCTCAAACTCCTAAAGGAGGGCCACAGTTTCACGCTGGCAGCAGGAGGCTGCTGGTGTCTTTCATTCTCCCCAACCCCATGATGCAAAGTTCAATCCTGGCAGGCAAGTCTGAGAGAACTAGAACTTCATTTCCCCATTCAGGTCCCACTTGAGGTGTGACAGGCTCAGAAGACTGGTGTCCAATTGGCTCTACCTCAGCTCATTCACAGGATAAAGGTTCTATTATGGGATAGGCAAGCTGAAAAGACCAGTGGCTACCGTCATCCCCAGTGCCTAGGGGTAAAGCAGGAGTGTCACTCTGGAAGAAGCAAGTCACTGTCCCTGCCCTCAGTTCCAGTGCAGTGTTGCAGAAGTTCTGCCCAAGAGGAGAAGCAAGGCCATAAGGATCAAAAGCTCCACATCCCTGCCAAAGATGATGGACTTTATTTAAAAGAGAACAAGAGGAAGTTCACCTCTAAGGACGCTATCATAAACAATGGATTTTGAGTGCTCATAGCACAAATGAATAATAAATATTTGAGATGATGGGTATGCTAATAATCCTGATTTAATCCTTATACTTTGTATACATGTATCAAAATATACCATAATATGTACTATTATTACACGTCAGGTAAAAATAAAAGGGAAGAAAAAGAAACCAGAAATTGTGCCAAAGGGAGAGAAAAATGGAGATTTTGGTAGAAGGCTCCTTTCTTTACTTCAGGCTACAAACCTTTCCTTCCTCTCATCTCCTTCCAAATTTTGGTATCTCCGCTGCCCTCCCCTAGTTGTGGTTATGGAAAAGTCCACAGCCTCCCTAGCTTCTTCCCTTTGGAGGGATCCAGATGACCACACACATTTAAGTGCTTTGCAAGCTTATTTTAAGAGCTTTACAAGCTAATCATGTGAGGACATATACAGAGGCCAGCAAAACATGAGACTGGTAAAGTATCTATTAGTTAAAAAATATATATATATGTGTATATATATGTGTATGTGTATATATATATATATATATATATCTGTAATTATGGTCTGTGTTCTCTTGACCTTTTACAGAAGGGGGTTCCTTAAAAGTTTTCCCAAACTCTGAAGGTCAATGAGTAGTAGACCCCAGAGAATCAGCTGAGTTTTCCAACCCTGTATCAATTTCTCTTGGCTCAGTTCTGCCCCCTCCTTACTCAATGAGTGATGATTTCTGCTATAGAGAACATTGGCATTTAAAAGGAGTTCATTGATTATGCATCAACATCTGTATAGCAAATGCACCATTCAGCAGCAGCAAGTACGGCACATTGAAATTCTGATTTAATAACAGAGAAAGAAATATATTCCACACGGATCCATCCATGTGCCAGAATACTAGAACTATCAGAACATCTGCATCACATTATATTACCTCGAGATTTTGATTTTCTTTAGGGGAGAAGGAGGTGTGTACGTTTGGTAGGAACTAATAATTTCATCCCCATATATTTAGGTAAATATTATATATATAATTCTATAAATCAACCTTCCAGAATTGGAATAAGCATACCTCGGCAGTTTTATGCCAGTTCACTATTGACAAAACAAAATCACTATAGACAAATCAAGAAATTAAGAAAAGTATACCCCAACTCACTTTGTGGAAATAAGCCATATTTTGACTCTTGTTACTAAGAGTGTTTCTTTCTGGAAAAGGAAGGCAAACCATAATTCAATTGAAATATTTGAATCCATAAATTTACTGTTTATGTTAGTGGACAAAAAGGGCCCGGCTACCTCTCACTGTCAGCCAGTACACAGAGACAGGGATAGGTCCACCAAACTTTGTCTTCGGTGAAAGTAGACTTTCCAAGACTGTTCTGCTCTTCCATTTCCAAAATTACAGTTTTATACATTTATACATCAAAGTGAAGATCATGTTAACCCTTATCTTAAACAATAATCAGCAGAACCCATGACCCATAGTAAACAATAATCAGTATAACTCATGACCTAAAACAACATTTCAATTCAAAAGTTAATCTCCTAAACCAATCCACCTAACCTACTCAAGATAGTCATCTTCAGGGTGGGAGCCAAATTCACAAAACAGTAAGAATGGGGGGAGGTAAAAGTCAAATAGGACCTAAACAGACCAGACCAGCTGTGTCATGTCTGCCCTAGCCTGACAGACTCCATTTTATTCTCACGATATGTGCTTTGATTTTTGTGCCCTGAAACCAAGAGTGAAGACCTCTATGGTCAAAATTCCATAATAAAACAATGGCTTCTTCTACTAATCCGTGTATTCTTACCCTGGTGTTCAAAAACCCCTAGAGAATCCATAGAAACTTCATGAAGACTTTGAACTCACCCAAGTTGTGTACTAAATTGAGTGTGGGAGTTAGGGGTTAGAATTTATGCGCATTCTTTTGGGAAGGAAACCCTGGATTTCATCAGATTCTCCAAAGTATTTAGAACCCTTAGTGAAATGTCTGGCCTGGTAGGTCAAGAAAAATGGTAAAGCTTCTGCTCCTTTATAAAAAGACCTGAGGTTTTGTCCCAGGTGATTCAGGAAGCTTTCCAAACGGCTAGAATTTATGAATAAACAGTGGCTGTAAATAGGCTCGGACTTGCCAAATGTTATCCAAAATGACATGCATGGGTCATGCATACAGGACTCATCAAAAGTTATTTTGAAGCCCTATGCAGCAGGCCAAATGTGAATACTGACTGGTTTGGGGCAGACGAATCTTAGTTTGGAAGAGGAAGTTTGGCCTCTTCCTCTGCAGGCTCATAGAACTCTGCAGAGCTCTAACCTAACAGTGTATGCATTATGCTCTACAACTCAATATCTTCATATCCACCTAAGCTATTGAGCTCTTTAACTTAGAGTGTCAAATTTCAAAAATATTCAGTAATAGTAGCTAACACTTATTAAGCATTTCCTCTGTGTCAGAACTGTGTTCTGTGTATTGTATATTTTACACGCCATTTAATCCTAATGAAAATTATGAAATTGGTGTTCTTACTAGCTCCATTTTACTTATAAGGAAACTGAAGATCAAAACTGAGGTTGTGACTAGCCCGAGGTCACAAAGCTGGTAATAGGTAAAGATATCAAAGTTCATGGTATTTACCATTAGATTATATTTCTCCCCACCTCTCCCCCAAAACTTCCCCTTCCATGCCAGGTGCAGTGGTTCACGACTATAATCCCAGCACTTCAGGAGGCAAAGGCGGGAGGATTGCTTGAGGTCAAGAGTTTGAGACCAGCCTAAGCAACAAGCAAGTGATATCCTGTCTCTACAAAAAGTAATTTCCCCCTCCATTCTGAACGCCTTTGCTTATATGTACTCAGTACAGCCCATATACTCTCTCCAGGTGTTGGTAACCCCGGACAAAAAATAATGAAAGCATTTTAAAACACAATTACTGTATGCCAAAGCACTGTATCACGTTTTTCATACAGTATCTTATTCAGTGCTCTCCACCAAATCCAGTACCTGCTTGCATGGAGCATAATGAAGCAACATGTTAGTAGTTGAAAGCACAGTTTGGGGAGTCAGACTGCCATTTTACAGACGAGGAAACCAAGGCTCAGAGACGTTAAATAGCTTGCTGAAGACCAAACAGCTAGTAAGTGGGAAAGTTGAAACATGAATTTAAGATTAGCAGACTTAAAGAGACTCTTAAATGCAAGAAACATCTTTTAAAAAACTTTTAATGTAACGTTGAGACAGTCATCAACATTTATGCTATTTTAATGAGGAATAGACACCTTGCTTCATTTTCCCTGTTCTGTGACATTTCGCCTTTCTCATGTCCCTTTCCATGTGACAGAGCCTCTTACGCAGTAATTTGTGATAACATAAGCATAGTAAGACAGAGTCTAGGCACTTTGCATTTATAAGCCAAATACACAAAACTTCCAATCAACCAAACCAGTCATGCCACATTTATGAAGAGAAAAGGGCAGAAGACGTGACAGAAATACACTCTCACTGAGAAGCACTTTTTGTCTTCCCCCACCCCTGCTTTATTGCCTTGTTAAACAAGAATTATGGCATAAAGCACAGGGCTTATATTGCAAACAGGTCACATGTGGTGCTGGTGACCTGCAGCTCTTATCTGCCCCTAGCAGATTCATTTACAGCCCTCTTCTGCCTCTGCACACTTTCCTGAATATAAACGTGCTTGCTGAGAGTCTGTGCACTGCTTCCATTCTTTTTGTTCATCTGCTTTGGGTACGGAACACACAGAATTCTAGGAGCAGACATGAGGATCCTTTAGTAAGACAATAGTCTTCATTTTAATAAAAAGCAGGAGGGCTACTGTGTCCCTGCTTCAGATGGCAGTAGGGGCAGGGGGAAGAAGTAGTCAGAATATTAAATTGCCTTTCTTTGTATTCATGGTCAGACTGGCTATTCCAAATTCAGCAAGCTTTGAAAACATGTTGCCTACACACTGCCTCCAGGTTTGGCAGCTCTTCCTTTTCTGTTGGAATGAGTGCCTGACCTTAGGGAATACTTCCTTTAGATGTCAGCTACACACCTTGCCCAGACAAAGCTTCCAACAGCTTGACTTATTCCAAAGAAACTCCCATAGCAACTGAGAGGCTATTAGCATTGTTAGATGTCAGGTAGGCTGAGTTGTATCCACAGAAAGGGGGAGGAGGAGATGAAAAGGATATTGTCAATAGCAGCTTTATTGGGGGGGGGTGGCTGGGGAAAGTCACTGAGAATTTGGTGTAGAAGAATCGTATGCTCTTTTCAGAAAGGTGGTGTGAGGGTCTACATTGAGGTTAACTTCAGAGAATTCTTCAACTCTAGATTTTAATGTCCCAGGGAAAATGTACGCCTAAGGAAAGACTGGAACTTTTCTAGTATGATACTTGAATATAGCATTATACGACAGTTGACTTGAGGATGTCAGCATTTCACCAGACACATTCATTCATTTGCACAACCTTTAAGCAAATATTACAAAAATATCTCATATTTATAGAACATTGGGGATTTTTCCAAGCACTTTCACAGGGCTTACTTTATCAGATAAAGGCAGAACTTATCTGCACTTTACAGGCTAATGAATCAAAAATATTTATTATGAGCTCACTATATGCATAGGAAACACAACCATACTAAGATACAGAACATAATGAAGTGATGGCTTTAATGGGCAAGTAAATGGGTTCAGGAGTTAGACTTACCTAGCTTTCAGTCCCCTCCCTGTCACTTACTGATTTTGTGACCTCTCTGATTCAATCACCTGATCTGTAGAACACAGATTATAACAACCTCATAGAGGTTGTGTGTATAAAATGAGGAGATAATATATTGCATATATCAAAGGTCCAATAAATGGTAGTTCTGAGTAGTGGTGATGTTTTTATCACTAGTCATGGTGGGGAAAACAATAGGTCTGAGACAGTCCCTGCCCTCAAAGAGTTCACTGCGTAGCTGGGGAAATAAGTTATCCACACATGGAAAATATGTACCACCAACACCAGGCAGTAAATATTAAACTTGAGTGGTAAAGAAGAAAGTTCTACTTAATTAAAAAAAAAAAAGAAAAATAATCAAATTTTAAAATATGCAAATAGACATTTCTCTAAAATGTATGACTAGACATTTCTCCAAATGGCCAATAAGCCAATGAAAAAATGCTCAAATCATTAGTCATTAAGGAAATACAAATCAAAAGTACATATAGCATGCCCAAAAGGATGTTAGATAGTGACAAGTACTGTGAGAATGTGGAGAAATTAGAATTTTGAGAAATGTAAAAATGTAAAAGTGTAAATCTGTCAGTTCCTCAGAAAGTGAAATATGGAGTTATCATATGACTCAGCAATTCCACTCCTAGGTATCTACCCAAGAGAATTGAAACATATATTCATGCAAAAACATGTATACAAGTTGTATATTAGCATTATTCATAATAATGAAAAAGTAAAAACAACCCAAATGTTCGTAAACCTATGAATAGATAAATAAAATGTGGCATACCCATATAATAGAATATTATTTGACAATAATAAGATATGAAGTATAAAACCAGTACATTGTACCCCATGATTGCATTAATGTACACAGCTATGATTTAATAAAATGAATAAATAAAAAGATATGAAGTACTGATACATGGCATAGCATGAATGGATCTTATGAAAGAAGCCAGATGCGGAGCTGTGTATAATATGATTCCATTCATGTAGAATGTCCAGAATAGGCAAATCCACAATGACAAATCCGTGGATGCCTACTTGGGGGAGGGACTGATGGCTAAGAGGTGCGAGGATTTTTGAGAGAAAGAAAAGAATAAAAATGTTCTAAAATCAATTAGACATCTATAAATGTCTAATTAGATTTAGACATTTTAGATTTTAGACATTAGAGCAATAAAAATGTTCTAAAATCAATGGACATCTCTGTAAATATTCTTAAAAAACTGAATTGTACACTTTAATTGGGTGAATTGGGTGGTGTGTAAATTATATTTTAATAGCCTTGTTTCCAAAAATAAAGTTCTATAAAAATTTTGAGGATAATGAAATAACTATATATTAGAGAAGGAGTTCTAGAGATGAATTGAAGATGGACAGTATTTTGAAAGCTAGAGAAGAAAAGCCATATATATCAGTCAGCTATTGCTGCATAGCAAAGCATTTTATTATTTATGGATAAAAAACAAACACTTATTCTCACATGTCTGAGTGTCATCTGAGGATCAGGTGACCTCAGCTGGGTTTGATTCCAAATAGTGGATATAGGCTCGGCACCTGTGCTTGGTGGTTAGGGCACTGGCCACATACACTGTGGCTGGTAGGTTCGAACCCTGCCAGGGCCAGCTAAAACAACAATGACAACTGCAACAACAATAAAAAAATAGCCGGGCGTTGTGGCGGGTACCTGTAGTCCCAGCTACTTGGGAGGCTGAGGCAAGAGAATCACTTAAGCCCAAGAGTTTGAGATTGCTGTAAGCTGTGATATCACAGCACTCTACCAAGGGCAACATAGTGAGACTGTGTCTCAAAAAAAAAAAAAATAGTGGATATAGATTCAGGTCTTTATTACATTTCTCTCATTCTCCTCAGACCAGTAGGCTCTCCAAGAAAGGTTCTTCTCATGTGATAGCAGAAGCATACAAGGGCTAGCCTGATCCCATAAACCTTTCTTTACATCCTATCTACTAATATTTCATTTGCCAAAGTAAGTCAATTGGCAAAGCATGAGAAGAACTGCAGAGTTTCATGGCAAAGAGAAGGACACCACAGAGATAAGTGGAGTATTAGAACCCATCATCCAATTTAACACAATACTTCTGATGGAGATAACATTCATTCATCCCACAAACACTGTCTGCTCTGTACCAGGTGATTCTGAAAACCAGGCTACAACAGGAAACAAGCCATGTTCCTGATTTCATGTGGATCACAATAGTCAGTGATCCCAAAACAGCAGGTTTAAGATGGACCTGTAAGCTAAGAAGAACTAGCCAAAGTACCCAAAGGATCAAGATTTGTGAAGCAAATGAGTTGAAATGAGGGACAGCACTAAGGTGAGCTGGAGAGTGCAAGTGCAGCCTGAAGGAGGCAACTACTACTTAGCTGCAGCTGACTGTTACCAAGAGGAAACATGAACTTAGTCCTTATTCCCCTCACATCATAAACCTCACTGTGCAAGTCAAACAGAACTCCTGAGGGCAGGATATGACCTGAAAGCCACAAGTTTGCTGACCTCTAATGTGAAAAAAACAATTATAAAATATGCTAACTGCTATAGTGGAGGTCCATGTAATGTGCAATAAAAAAGAGGTGACATATAAGTGGACTCTCTGAGGGCAGGGAGGGCAGGTAGAATGTATGCACAAAGGCATGGAGGATCGAGGGATTATAGTGTGTTCAAGGAACTGCCACTGTGTTGATTGGACTGAAGATCAGGGGTCTAGAGAAGGACAGGTGGAAAGAAGTGAAGCTAATGAATTAGGCACCAGAGCATGAAAGCTCTCTCAGGTGGTACTAAATTTTTCAGAATTTATCCTGAAGGGTTGTGAGCAGTGAAAGGATATGATCAGATTATTTATCTACTATGGTTGTGATGAGTGTGAGGGATGCAAGAATGGAAGCTGGCAGACCAGGGAAGACAGAGCTCTTGTGGTAGTCCAGGTGAGAAAGAACAAGAGCTGAACTAAAGCAGTGACAGTAAGTATGGAAAGATCAGACCAATATGAAAGGTGACAAACAGGTAGCATTTACTGAATTTGGTCACATATTAAATGTGGGTAGTAAGGGAGTTAGAAAAAAAAATAGAATGAGACCTAGATTTCTGAGTTGGGCAACTTGATATAATAAAATCTCATCCATGGAGATAGGGAAAACAGAAGGATGTTGGGGTGGTGGCTTGAAATAATAACTTTAGTTTTGGACACATTATCTTTGGGGAGATATGTCTGTTTGGTAGTTGAACATACAAGAATAAAACTCAGAAGAAAGGCTGGGACTAGAGATGTGGATTTGAGCAACTTCAGGTACCAGACAGTAATTGAAGTTGAGGGTTTGAATGAACTTAAAGGAGTTGAGAGTTTATAGAAGAAGAGAAATCCTAGGGAAGAACAACACTTAAGGGATAAGCTCAAAAAGAGCTTGCCGAGAATATTGAGGAATAATTGGAGAGGTAGGAGGAAAAACCAGAAAGAACATCACCATAGAAATGAGATGTAAAAACTCTCAGATAATTCGAAAAAAAACAATGTAAGGGTTATAGGAATTCCGGAGAACGATGAAGTGGCTGCCAAGGGCACAGAGGCCCTTCTACATGAAATTATGAAAGAAAATTTTCCAGACATGCCCAGAGAATCTGAAATTCAGATAGCAGACAGCTTCAGAACCCCAGCACGATTCAACCCCAATAAGCCATCTCCCAGACATATCATAATTAGCTTCACTAAAGTTAACATGAAAGAGAAGATTCTCAAAGCAACCCGGCGAAAGAAAACTATAACGTACAAAGGTAAGAATATTAGAATAACTGAAGATCTCTCTGCTGAAACTTTTCAAGCAAGAAGAGGCTGGTCATCAACTTTTAATCTCCTAAAGCAAAAAAACTTTCAACCCAGGATCTTGTATCCAGCTAAACTGAGTTTCATCTATGATGGAGAAATTAAATACTTCAATGACATTCATATGTTGAAAAAATTTGCCATAAGTAAACCAGCTCTTCAGGATGTTCTCAGACCTATCCTCCACAATGACCAACCCAATCCTATACCACAAAAGTAAAATCACCCAGAAACTTCGGATCAAACTCCAACTTCCACACTGGCGAAAGGATTAAAAATGTCCACTGGACCTTTGAAAAACTCGACACCCAAAATTCCACCAGACTTATCAATACTCTCCATCAATGTGAATGGCTTAAACTGTCCTCTAAAGAGGCATAGGTTAGCTGACTGGATACAAAAACTCAAGCCAGATATTTGTTGCATACAAGAGTCACATCTCAACTTAAAAGACAAATACAGACTCAGGGTGAAAGGATGGTCATCCATATTTCAGGCAAATGGTAATCAGAAAAAAGCAGGTGTTGCAATTTTATTTGCAGATACAGTAGGCTTTAAACCATCAAAAGTAAGGAAGGACAAGAATGGTCACTTCATATTTGTTAAGGGTAATACTCAATATGACGAGATCTCAATTATTAATATCTATGCACCCAACCAGAATGCACCTCAATTTATAAGAGAAACTCTAACAGACATGAGTAACTTGATTTCCTCCAGCTCCATAATAATTGGAGATTTCAACACTCCCTTGGCAGTGTTGGATCGATCCTCCAGAAAGAAGCTGAGCAAAGAAATCTTAGATTTAAACCTAACCATCCAATATTTAGATTTAGCAGACATCTACAGAACATTTCATCCCAACAAAACTGAATACACATACTTCTCATCAGCCCACGGAACTTTCTCCAAAATTGATCACATTTTAGGTCACAAGTCTAACCTCAGTAAATTTAAAGGAATAGAAATTATTCCATGCATCTTCTCAGACCATCATGGAATAAAACTTGAATTGAGTAACAACAGGAATCTGCATACCCATACAAAAACATGGAAGTTAAATAACCTTATGCTGAATGATAGCTGGGTCAGAGATGAGATTAAGAAAGAAATCACCAATTTTTTGGAACAAAATGACAATGAAGACACAAACTATCAGAACCTCTGGGACACTGCAAAGGCAGTTCTAAGAGGGAAATTTATAGCACTGCAAGCCTTCCTCAAGAGAACGGAAAGCGAGGAAGTTAACAACTTAATGGGACATCTCACGCAACTGGAAAAGGAAGAACATTCCAACCCCAAACCCAGTAGAAGAAAAGAAATAACCAAAATTAGAGCAGAATTAAATGAAATTGAAAACAAAAGAATAATACAACAGATCAATAAATCAAAAAGCTGGTTTTTTGAAAAGGTCAATAAAATAGATAAACCTCTGGCCAACCTAATCAGGAAAAAAAGAGTAAAATCCCTAATATCATCAATCAGAAACAACAAAGACAAAATAACCACAGACTCATCAGAAATCCAAAAAATCCTTAATGAATATTACAAGAAACTTTATTCTCAGAAATATGAAAATCTGAAGGAAATAGACTGATACTTGGAAGCACGCCACCTTCCAAGACTTAACCAGAATCAAGTGGAAATGTTGAACAGACCCATATCAAGTTCAGAAATAGCATCAACTATACAAAACCTCCCTAAAAAGAAAAGCCCGGGACCAGATGGTTTCACGTCAGAATTCTACCAAACCTTTAAAGAGGAATTAGTACCTATATTACTCAACCTGTTCCAAAATGTAGAAAAAGAAGGAAGACTACCCAACACGTTCTATGAAGCAAACATCACCCTGATCCCCAAACCAGGAAAAGACCCAACAAGAAAAGAAAATTATAGACCAATATCACTAATGAATATAGATGCAAAAATATTCAACAAGATCCTAACAAACAGAATCCAGCAACACATCAAACAAATTATACATCATGACCAAGTTGGTTTTATCCCAGGGTCTCAAGGCTGGTTCAATATACGTAAATCTATAAATGTAATTCAGCACATAAACAAATTAAAAAACAAAGACCATATGATTCTCTCAATTGATGCAGAAAAAGCTTTTGATAATATCCAGCATCCCTTCATGATCAGAACACTCAAGAAAATTGGTCTAGAAGGGACTTTTCTTAAACTGATAGAGGCTATCTACAGCAAACCCACAGCCAATATCATATTGAATGGAGTTAAATTGGAATCATTTCCACTCAGATCAGGAACCAGACAAGGCTGCCCATTGTCTCCATTGCTTTTCAACATTGTAATGGAAGTTTTAGCCACCGCAATTAGGGAAGAAAAGGCGATCAAGGGTATCCATATAGGGTCAGAAGAGATCAAACTCTCGCTCTTCGCAGATGATATGATTGTGTATCTGGAAAACACTAGGGACTCTACTACAAAACTCCTAGAAGTGATCAAGGAATACAGCAGTGTCTCAGGTTACAAAATCAACATTCATAAATCGGTAGCCTTTATATACACCAACAACAGTCAAATTGACAAAGCAGTTAAGGACTCTATCACATTCACAGTAGCGCCAAAGAAGATGAAATATTTGGGAATTTACCTAACAAAAGACGTGAAAGATCTCTATAAAGAGAACTATGAAACTCTAAGAAAAGAAATAGCTGAAAATGTTAACAAATGGAAAAACATACCATGCTCATGGCTAGGAAGAATCAACATTATCAAAATGTCCATACTACCCAAAGCAATATATAATTTCAACGCACTCCCCATTAAAGCTCCACTGTCATATTTTAAAGATCTTGAAAAAACATTACTTCGTTTTATATGGAATCAGAAAAAACCTCGAATAGCCAAGACATTACTCAGAAATAAAAACAAAACAGGAGGAATCACACTACCAGACCTCAGACTTTACTACAAATCGATAGTGATCAAAACAGCATGGTATTGGCACAAAAACAGAGAAGTAGATATCTGGAACAGAATAGAGAACCAAGAGATGAATCCAGCTACTTACCGCTATTTGATTTTTGACAAGCCATTTAAAAACATTCAGTGGGGAAAAGATTCCCTATTTAACAAATGGTGCTGGGTGAACTGGCTGGCAACCTGCAGAAGACTGAAATTGGACCCACACCTTTCACCATTAACGAAGATAGACTCTCATTGGATTAAAGATTTAAACTTAAGACATGAAACTATAAAAATACTAGAGGAGAATGCAGGGAAAACCCTTGAAGAAATTGGTCTGGGTGAGTATTTCATGAGGAGAACCCCCCGGGCAATTGAAGCAGCTTCAAAAATACACTACTGGGACTTGATCAAACTAAAAAGCTTCTGCACAGCTAAGAACACAGTAAGCAGAGCAAGCAGACAGCCCTCAGAATGGGAGAAGATATTTGCAGGGTATATCTCTGACAAAGGTTTAATAACCAGAATCCACAGAGAACTCAAACGCATCAGCAAGAAAAAAACAAGGGATCCCATCGCAGGCTGGGCAAGGGATTTGAAGAGAAACTTCTCTGAAGAAGACAGGCGCACGGCCTTCAGACATATGAAAAAATGCTCATCATCTTTAATCATCAGAGAAATGCAAATCAAAACTACTTTGAGATATCATCTAACTCCAATGAGACTAGCCTATATCACAAAATCTCAAGACCAGAGATGTTGGCGTGGATGCGGAGAAAAGGGAACACTTCTGCACTGCTGGTGGGAATGCAAATTAATTCATTCCTTTTGGAAAGATATATGGAGAACACTCAGAGATCTAAAAATAGATCTGCCATTCCATCCTGTAATTCCTCTACTGGGCATATACCCAGAAGACCAAAAATCACAACATAACAAAGATATTTGTACCAGAATGTTTATTGCAGCCCAATTCATAATAGCTAAGTCATGGAAAAAGCCCAAGTGCCCATCGATCCACGAATGGATTAATAAATTGTGGTATATGTACACCATGGAATATTATGCAGCCTTAAAGAAAGATGGAGACTTTACCTCTTTCATGTTTACATGGATGGAGCTGGAACATATTCTTCTTAGTAAAGTATCCCAAGAATGGAAGAAAAAATACCCAATATACACAGCCCTACTATGAAACTAATTTGGGACTCTCACATGAAAGCTATAACCCAGCTACAACTTAACAATAGGGAGAAGTGGGAAGGGGGGGGTGGGTAGAGGGAGGGGAATCGGTGGGATCACACCTGTGGTGCATATTACAGGGGTATTTGCGAAACTTGGTAAATGTAGAATGTAAATGTTTTGGCACAGTAACTGAGATAACGCCGGAAAGGCTATGTTAACCACTGTGATAAAAATGTGTCAAATGGTTTATGAAGTGAGTGTATGATGCCCCATAATCATATCATTGTATACAGTTATGATTTAATAAAAAAAAAAAAAGGAATGAGATGTAAAGATAATTTCAAGAAAGGAATGGTCATCATTAACAAGAACCAAAAGAGACTGAGTCAGATGGGAAAGCAGAGTCCATTGGATTTGACAAAAAGGAACTCATTGGAGCTGTTGACCTAAAGTCACAGAAGTAATGGGGAGTGGGGATGAGAAGAGCAGAAGGCTAGTGATCATGGATTAAAGAGGAAGTAAGAGGTGAGAAAATGAATACAGTGAGGGTAGGCCATTCCTTGGAGAAGCTGGGATAAAAAATAAAGAATCCAGATGGGTGGAAGTAAAAAGAGATATCCAGAGTTGAGGAAGTTTCATTTTAGTTTTGTTTTGATTGTTTTTTGTTGAAGAAGGGATATCTCTGCACTTATTAAATAAGTATCCAATGGAGATGGGGATGATTTAATACACAGGAGTTAGAAGTAATAATATATGGGATAAGATTTCTAAAATTGCCAGTGAGAAGGATAAAGCAATGCTCTAATGAGATCCAAACCAAAGTTTAGATGGAATGGCTTTAGGGAATAGACAACACTTCTCTGATAATAGAAAAAACTTCAAAGTGGGTAGATATAAATATATTAGTAGGTTTAGTAGCAATGAATTGAGGGAGTTTCTGTTTGGTGGCTTCTATTTACTATGCACAGTAAGAACCAAGATTATCTTCTGAGGTTAAGGAGAGAAGTGGTAAGTTTGATAAACAGCTGTTGCTCTATTTAAATAAAGGGGGAGGAAGACGCTAGTTCTATTCATTCAGGGGAAGTAAACCAGGTTTCCTAATACATAGTCAAGGAGTTTAATCCCTTCCATCTGCTGACTCTCAAACGCTTAGGCCTAGTCTAGGCTGTCCAGGCACCTCCAGGTTCTTTTCATCTTCCATGGATTTAAGGAACTCCCAGAAATTGTTCGTCTGCGGGCATTCCCCTGGATACCCCAGTATTGAGGCAGAGTTCCCATTGAGAAGTCAACCTATCCACACTGAGCCTTAAAGGGGAAAAGTTGTTTGGAAGTGGCACTTGAAATCAAATATAATTCTGACCTGACTCCCAGTCCTGCAGTTCAGGGCCATTGAAGAAGATGCAACAAGTACTCAGGGGGTCACAGAGAGCCCTTACCTTGGAGAAAGCCAGGACTCAGTCTGAGGGCTCCAGAAGCATTGTGAAAAGTGTTGGTAGAGAAGGAAGTAGGTGAGTAAATCCAGGATGCAGCTACTGTGAAGGAAGCACAAGGTGGTTTGAGAATGACCTTTGAGACTGAAGATAGGATGACCAGTGAGGTCAGCATTTGAGAAGACATGAAAAAACGGGCAAAAACAAGAAACTTAATGGGATTGGAAGGTATCAAAGTTCCAAAAAGAACTATGAGAAACATTTCCATGCCAACACAGACCTGTGCACTGGGTGCCACTGTAGTCATGTGTCATTAGTCCTGTATGCTCTCATCAGGACTCTGTCACTGAACTTCCTCAGCCTACATTTTCAAAAGAGCAGAGGCTCAAGAGTCAGATTTGTGGAGTTCTAGCAACAGCTCTGCTTTTTCAAACTGTGTGACTTCACAAAAAATTACTTAACTTCTCTAAGCATCCTTTATAAAAGAAATATAATAGTACTGACTTTGCAGAGTTGTCAAAAAGATTAAAGAGATGTCATGTATGAAATGCCTATGTGTAGGCATTCCATAAATGTTAGCTATATTTTCCAGAGGTGGAGAAAAGTAATTTTGACCACTCCACTGACTTCTGGGCTTATATAACCAATAGCATATTTTGCTTTGCCATTTAGGATGTCTCACAGGCACCTTCAATCACTTTACTCATAGTCCTACCCACCTATTCTCTTCCTGTTATACGGCTCCCCACTTCACTTACTAACATCTCCACTCACCCTATTTTCCAAATCAGAATCTTTTTTTTTTTTGTTAAATCATAGCTGTGTACATTGATATGATCATGGGGCATCATTCACTAGCTTTACAGACCATTTACCAAGTTTCACATATACCCTTGTAAGATGCACCGCTGGTGTAATCCCACCAATCCCCTTCCCTTTACCCACCTCCCACCTTCCTCCCCTCCCTTTCCCCCTTCCCCCTATTCTTAGGTTGTAACTGGGTTATAGCTTTCATGTGCAAAACCTAAATTAGTTTCATAGTAGGGCTGAGTACATTGGGTACTTTTTCTTCCATTCTTGAGACACTTTACTAAGAAGAATATGTTCCAGCTCTATCCATGTAAACATGAAAGAGGTAAAGTCTCCATCTTTCTTTAAGGCTGCATAATATTCCATGGTGTACATGTACCACAATTTATTAATCCATTCATGGATCGATGGGCACTTGGGCTTCTTCCATGACTTAGCAATTATGAATTGGGCTGCAATAAACATTCTGGTACAAATATCTTTGTTATGATGTGATTTTTGGCCTTCTGGGTATATGCCCAGTAGAGGGATTACAGGATTGAATGGCAGATCTATTTTTAGATCTCTAGGTGTTCTCCATGTCTCTTTCCAAAAGGACTGTATTAATTTGCATTCCCACCAGCAGTGCAAAAGTGTTCCCTTTACTCCACATCCGTGCCAGTATCGCTGGTCTTGGGATTTTGTGATATAGGCTAGTCTCACTGGAGTTAGAGGGTATCTCAAAGTAGTTTCGATTTGCATTTCTCTGATGATTAAAGATGATGAGCATTTTTTCATATGTCTGAAGGCCACGTGCCTGTCTTCTTCAGAGAAGTTTCTCTTCAAATCCTTTGCCCAGCCTGCAATGGGATCCCTTGTTCTATTCTTGCCAATGCGTTTGAGTTCTCTGTGGATTCTGGTTATTAAACCTTTGTCAGAGACATAACCTGCAAATATTTTCTCCCATTCTGAGGGCTGTTTGCTTGCTTTATTTACTGTGTTCTTGACTGTGCAGAAGCTTTTTAGTTTGATCAAGTCCCAGTAGTGTATTTTTGAAGCTGCTTCAATTGCCCGGGGGGTCCTCCTCATAAAATACTCGCCCAGCCCGATTTCTTTAAGGGTTTTCCCTGCACACTCTTCTAGTATTTTTATAGTTTCATGTCTTAAGTTCAAATCTTTGATCCAGTGAGAGTTTATCTTAGTTAATGGTGAAAGGTGTGGGTCCACTTTCAGTCTTTTACAGGTTGCCAGCCAGTTCACCCAGCACCATTTGTTAAAAAGGGAATCTTTTCCCCACTGAATGTTTTTAATTGGCTTATCAAAGATTAAATAATGGTAAGTAGCTGGATTCATCTCTTGGTTCTCTATTCTGTTCCAGACATCTACTTCTCTGTTTTTGTGCCAATACCATGCTGTTTTGATCACTATTGATTTGTAGTATAGTCTGAGGTCTGGTAGCGTAATTCCTCCTGCTTTGTTTTTATTTCTGAGTAATGTCTTGGCTATTAGAGGTTTTTTTCTGATTACATATAAAACGAAGTATTGTTTTTTCAAGATCTTTAAAGTATGACAGTGGAGCTTTAATAGGGATTGCATTGAAATTATATATTGCTTTGGGTAGTATAGACATTTTAATAATATTAATTCTTCCCAGCCATGAGCATGGTATGTTTTTCCATTTGTTAACATTTTCAGCTATTTCTTTTCTTAGAGTTTCATAGTTCTCTTTATAGAGATCTTTCACGTCCTTTGTTAGATAAATTTCCAAATATTTCATCTTCTTTGGCACTACTGTGAATGGGATAGAGTCCTTAACTGTTTTTTCAACTTGACTGTTGTTGGTATATATAAAGGCTGCAGATTTATGAATGTTGATTTTGTAACCTGAGACGCTGCTGTATTCCTTGATCACTTCTAAAAGTTTTGTAGTAGAGTCCCTAGTGTTTTCCAGATATACTATCGTATCATCTGCGAAGAGCGAAAGTTTGATCTCTTCTGACCCTATATGGATACCCTTGATCCCCTTTTCTTCCCTAATTGCAGTGGCTAAAACTTCCATTACAATGTTAAAAAGCAATGGAGACAATGGGCAGCCTTGTCTGGTTCCTGATCTGAGTGGAAATAATTCCAATTTAACTCCATTCAATATGATATTGGCTGTGGGTTTGCTGTAGATGGCCTCTATCAGTTTAAGAAATGTCCCTTCTATACCGATTTTCTTAAGTGTTCTGATCATGAAGGGATGCTGGATATTATCAAAAGCTTTTTCTGCATCGATTGAGAGAATCATATGGTCTTTGTTTTTAATTTGTTTATGTGCTGGATTACATTTATAGATTTACGTATATTGAACCAGCCTTGAGATCCTGGGATAAAACCGACTTGGTCATGATGTATAATTTGTTTGATGTGTTGCTGGATTCTGTTTGTTAGGATCTTGTTGAATATTTTTGCATCTGTATTCATTAGTGATATCGGTCTATAATTTTCTTTTCTTGTTGGGTCTTTTCCTGGTTTGGGGATCAGGGTGATGTTTGCTTCATAGAACGTGTTGGGTAGTCTTCCTTCTTGTTCTACCTTTTGGAACAGGTTGAGTAATAAAGGTACTAATTCCTCTTTAAAGGTTTGGTAGAATTCAGACGTGAAACCATCTGGTCCCGGACTTTTCTTTTTAGGGAGGTTTTGTATGGTTGATGCTATTTCCGAACTTGATATGGGCTTGTTCAACATTTCCACTTGATTCTGGCTAAGTCTTGGAAGGTGACATGCTTCCAAGTATTGGTCAATTTCCTTAAGCTTTTCATATTTCTGAGAATAAAGTTTCTTGTAATATTCATTAAGGATTTTTTTTGATTTCTGAGGAGTCTGTTGTTATTTCATCTTTGTTGTTTCTGATTGATGAGATTAGAGATTTTACTCTTTTTTTCCTGATTAGGTTGGCCAAAGGTTTATCTATTTTATTGACCTTTTTGAAAAACCAGCTTTTTGATTTATTGATCTGTTGTATTATTCTTTTGTTTTCAATTTCATTTAGTTCTGCTCTAATTTTGGTTATTTCTTTTCTTCTACTGGGTTTGGGGTTGGAGTGTTCTTCCTTTTCCAGTTGCTTGAGATGTCCCATTAAGTTGTTAACTTCCTCTCTTTCCGTTCTCTTGAGGAAGACTTGTAGTGCAATAAATTTCCCTCTTAGAACTGCCTTTGCAGTGTCCCAGAGGTTCTGATAGTTCATGCCTTCATTGTTGTTTTTGTTCCAAAAAATTGGCGATTTCTTTCTTAATCTCATCTCTTACCCAGCTATCATTCAGCATAAGGTTATTTAACTTCCATGTTTTTGTATGAGTATGCAGATTCCTATTGTTACTCAGCTCAAGTTTTATTCCATGGTGATCTGAGAAGATGCATGGAATAATTTCTATTCCTTTAAATTTACTAAGGTTAGACTTGTGACCTAAGATGTGATCGATTTTGGAGTAAGTCCCATGGGCTGATGAGAAGTATGTGTATTCAGTTTTGTTGGGATGAAATATTCTGTAGATGTCTGCTAAATCCAGATGTTGGATAGTTAAGTTTAAATCTAAGATTTCTTTGCTCAGCTTCTTGTTGGAGGATCGATCCAACACTGCCAGACGAGTGTTGAAATCTCCAACGACTATGTAGCTGGAGGAAATCAAGTTGCTCGTGTCTGTTAGAGTTTCTCTTATAAATTGAGGTGCATTCTGGTTGGGTGCATAGATATTAATAATTGAGATCTCATCATATTGAGTATTACCCTTAACAAATATGAAGTGACCATTCTTGTCCTTCCTTACTTTTGTTGGTTTAAAGCCTATTGTATCTGCAAATAAAATTGCAATACCTGCTTTTTTCTGATTACCATTTGCCTGAAATATGGACGACCATCCCTTCACCCTGAGTCTGTATTTGTCTTTTAAGTTAAGATGTGACTCTTGTATGCAACAAATATCTGGCCTGAGTTTTTGTATCCAATCAGCTAACCTATGCCTCTTTAGAGGACAGTTTAAGCCGTTCACATTAATGGAGAATATTGATAAGTCTGGTGAAGTTTTGGGTATCGAGTTTTTCAAAAGTCCAGTGGGCATTTTTAATCCTTTCGCCAGTGTAGAAATTGGAGTTTGATCCGAAGTTTCTAAGTGAGTTTACTTTTGTGGTATAGGATTGGATTGGTCATTATGGAGGATAGGTCTGAGAATATCCTGAAGAGCTGGTTTTATTATGGCAAATTTCTTCAACATATGAATGTCATTAAAGTATTTAATTTCTCCATCATAAATGAAACTCAGTTTAGCTGGATACAAGATCCGGGGTTGAAAGTTATTTTGCTTTAGGAGATCAAAATTCAGTGACCACCCTCTTCTGGCTTGAAAAGTTTCAGCAGAGAGATCTGCAGTCATTCTAATATTCTTCCCTTTGAAGGTTATGGTTTTCTTTCTCCTGGCTGCTTTGAGGATTTTTTCCTTCATATTAACTTTAGTGAAGTTAATTATGACATGCCTGGGGGATGTCTTATTGGGGTTGAGTCGTGCTGGGGTTCTGAAGCTGTCTGCTATCTGAATTTCAGAATCTCTAGGCATGTCTGGAAAATTCTCTTTCATAATTTCAAGCAGAAGGGCCTCTGTGCCCAGCGAGGCCACTTCATCTGTTTCTGGAACTCCTATGATTCGGATATTCACCTTCTTAGAATTATCCCAGAGCTCTCGGAGAGAGTGATCCGTTTTTGCTCTCCATTTCTCTTCCTCTTTGAGAGTTTGGGAGCGTTCAAAGGTTTTATCTTCGATGTCAGAAATCCTTTCTTCTGTTTGCTCCATTCTGTTGCTGAGGGATTCTACTGTATTTTTCATGTCTTTGAGGGCTGCAAATTCTTGCTTCAGTGTGTCTAAGTCTTTGGTGGTTTTGTTTTTAAATTCATTAAATTCTTGAGACAGCTTTTGAATTTTTCCTCGAATTCCTAATTCCACTTTGTTAATCTTGTCTGCAATCCAAATTCTGAATTCGATTTCTGACATCTCAGCCAGTTGTTTATGAATGGGATCTTCAATTGCATCTGCCATATCTTTCCTTGGGGGGGTTGATCTATTCTGGTTATTCATGTTACCAGAGTTTTTCCGCTGATTCCGCCCCATGGTTGTTTTACTCCCTCTGATTTTTTCCCCTGGAGCTTTGTCGAGGGCCCGTACAGTGTTGTGGCCTGAGAAACTGGGGCCCTGTCTGTTGTGGTGGGGCTAAGTGGTTCTGTCTTGTTTTCAGCTGGTTTCTGTTCCACCCTAGTGAAACAGATACTTTGGATTGAAGTCTCAGCTGTGGAGAAATATCAGCAATTGAGTCACTCCGCCCCCCACCGGCAAACAATTGGAGAAGAAAAATCAAACTTTCACCGTGCACCCAGGGCACCACCTGATTTGTCCTCAGGCGATTGGTTCAGTTCAAAAAGGTCCAAATCAATTGTCTCCGTCTGCACCTGTCTCGGGTGAGAGAGTTTAAGAGGTCTCTGGGAACTGGATTAGAGGGGTCTGGTGACTACCCTGCTCTGGCTTGCTCCAGTGCTACGTGGAGTCAGGAGGAGCCACCCAGCCAATAAATCAGTCTGGGAAGGTTGCTGCCTCCTTCCCCACCTTGCACCACTTCACATCCAGTCACTGATAGCCCTGCAGTTGGCTGACCCAGTTGCCTGTAGTGAATCGGTACTCCAAGAGTTTGTACCTGCCTGAATCACAAGGAAGTCTGCCAGGCCGCTGCGCTCTGCCTCTCTCCAGCAGGAGGAGGTGAGGCCTGACAACCTCAGGCACTTGATGAAGGTTGAGGGGTTTTCACTCAGGTCCAGTCTCGCCCCTGATTAATGTTACTGACAGAACAGAACAGAACAACTCTGCAGTTCCCCTGCAGAAGAGAAGCTGAATTGAGCTCCAAATCAGCTTGTCTTTGCTCCTGTATTGTCTACAGGCTGATGATCCCCTGAGGGCCAGGTGCATCTTAGGTTTAGTAAAGCCGACCTCTGTGTCAGCCCCACCCTGGGAGTTTCCCTGGTTTGCAAGTTGGAGTTGCCTCAGGCAAACTCAGAGTCTCTGGTTGCCCAGGGAGACAGGGGGTGTGGCTTCAGAATATTCGGTAGTGAGCCCTATTGCTAGCAAAAGAGGGCCACTGCTTTATGGCTCAGGCAACAGCCGCTCCGGTGTAGCTCCCCTCCGGCCAACCG
The DNA here is from genome assembly GCF_027406575.1 of Nycticebus coucang. NCBI lineage: Eukaryota > Metazoa > Chordata > Mammalia > Primates > Lorisidae > Nycticebus > Nycticebus coucang. The sequence goes on along the minus strand of NC_069804.1, from coordinate 157,822,867 downwards.
TCCTCTCTCCGCTCCCGTACCCCAGAGTCTGCACTGACAGGCTGCAGCCCAGCACTGTCTACACCCCTCGAACAATCGCCCAAGAGTCCGGACCCCTGGGGGACAGGCCTCCAGACCTTGGAGCGACAGCAGAGGGGAGCACGGGGAGCACTGGAAGCCTGGGGTTGCAGGCAGAGAACACACAGAGCTTTACACAGTTTTATGCCTGGCCGTATTGTCACCAAAAGATGGCTGTCACACTGTGCCTCAGGGAACTGCCACTCCGGTGCAGTCCCATCTCCACCGACCGACCGGGACTGGCCTCTAGACCCCAGTGTGAGCGAAGGGGAGCGCTGGGAGCTCAGAATTCCAGGTAGAGACTATATACAGTTTATACAGTTTTATGCCTGGCAGGAGGACGCCGTGGCACCCTAGTAGGGTGGGGTGGCACCCTAGGGGAGGTAGGTCCAGTTTTTAGGGGGTCTCTCCCATGGAGTGTAGTGGGAGGACCTTTGAACTCTTACCAGTTGTTTGTGGGGCACTCTGAGCCGTTCCCATGGGGGAGGGGACTCCTGTCCACTTGGTGATGGATTTTGTACCTTTTGTTTGTATCCTTGTGGTCACAGCTCACCTCAGCGGGGTTGACGTGCGTTCTACAACCTTCTCTCTTAGTGCAGCTCAAATCCACCAGGTTACTTGCTGAATTTTTGTCCTTTAACTCTCCTTCTGTACGGGAGCCTCTGTGGAAAGCTGGCTTCAGTCATTCATCTTGTCTCCTCCCCCCAGAATCTTTTTTTTTGAGACACAGTCTCACCATGTTGCCCTGGGTAGAGTGCCAGGGTGTCACAGTTCACAGCAACCTCAAACTCTTGGGCTTACGCGATTCTCTTGCCTCAGCCTCCCAAGTAGCTGGACTACAGGCACCAAACAACAATGCCCTGCTATTTTTTTGTTACTATTGTCATTTAGCTGGCCGGTGCTGGGTTTGAACCTGCCAGCCTTGGTGCGTGGGGCCCGTGCTGGAACTACTATGCTACAGTGCTGAGCCAGTCTATCTGTCTTTCTGTCTCTTTCTTTTTTTCTTTCTGTCTTTCTGTTTTTCTGTCTGTCTGTATTGCTGTCTTTCTGTCTGTTTCTTTTTTTTTTTTTTTTTTTGCAGTTTTTGCAGTTTTTGCAGTTTTTGGCCAGGGCTGGGTTTGAATCCGCCACCTCCAGCACATGGGGCCGGCGCCCTACTCTTTTGAGCCACAGGCATTGCCCTTTCTGTTTCTTTTATGTCTGTCTTCCTGTCTGTCTTTCTGTCTGTCTATCTTTCTACTTTCTGTCTGTCTGTTTTTCTGTCTGTCTTCTGTTTCTGTCTTTCTGTCTTTCATTATTTCTGTCTGTCTCTTTCTGTCTTTCTTTCCTTCTTACTTTCTGTCTTTCTGTCTATCTTTATATCTTTCAGTCCTTCTTTCTGTCTTTCCTGTTTGTCTTTCTGTCTTCCTCTTTCTTTGTCTTTGTGCCTGTCTTTCTGGCTTTCTGTCTGTCTGTTTGTCTGTCTGTCTGTCTGTCTTTCTGTTTGTCTGTCTTTCTGTCTGCCTGTCTTTCTGTCTGCCTTTGTGTCTTTTTGTCTTCCTTTCTATCTTTCCATCTGTCTTTCTTTCTATCTTTCTGTCCTTCTGTGTTTGTCGGTCTGTCTCTCTGTCTTTCTGTCTTTCATTCCTTCTTTCCTTCTTTCTGTCTTTGTCTTTCTGTCATTCTGTCTTTCTTTCTGTCTTTCCTTCTGTCTGTCTGCCAGTCTTTCTTTTTTCTGAGACAGTCTCATGATGTTGTCATTGGTAGAGTGCTGTGGCATCACAGCTCCAACGCTTGGGCTTAAGCCATTCTCTTGCCCCAAGTAGCTAGGACTACAGGCGCCCGCACAACACCTTGCTATTTTTTTGTTGCAGTTGTCATTTAGCTGCCCTGGGCTGGGATGGAACCTGCCAGCTCTGATGAAGCCAGTGCCATAACCACTGTGCTACGGGCGCAGAGCCAGTCTTCCCCCTTCTCTTCCCCTCCCCTCCCTCCTCCCCTTCCCTCCTCTTCCTTCTTTGCTTCTATCTTTCTTTCTTTCTTTCTTTTTTCTTTCTGTCTTACTGTCTTTCTGTCTGTGGGTCTTTCTACCTGTCTGTATTTCTGTGTTTCTGTTTATCTGTCTTTCTGTCTGTTTTTCTGTCTGTCTTTCCATCTTTCTGTCTTTCTTTCTGCTTTTTTCTGTCTTTATTTGTCTTTGTGTCTTTCTGTCCTTCCCTCTTTCCGTCTTTCTTTCTTTCCTTCTTTCTGTCTGTCTTTATCTTTCTCTCATTATGTCTCTGTCTTTCCGTCGGTCTGTCTTTCTGTCTATCTTTCTTTCTGTCTGTCTTTCAGACTGTATGTCTGCCTGTTGGTCTGTCTGGCTGTTTTTCTATCTTTCTTTCTGTCTTTCCATCTGTCTGTCTTTCTATCTGTTTGCCTTTCTCTCTCTGTCTTTCTGTCTTTGTCTTTGTGTCTGTCTTTCCCTCTTTCCATCTGTCTGTCCTTGTCTTTCTGTCGTTCTTTCCTTCTTTCTGTCTTTCTGTCTCTGTCTGTCTCACCATCCGTCCTTCTGTCTTTGCCTTTCTGTCTTTCTTTCCATTTTTCTTTCTTTCGTTCTTTCCATCTCTGTCTTTGTCCTTCTGTCTTTCTTTCTGTCTTTCCATGTCTTTCTGTCTTTCCATCTGTCCGTCTTTCCACCTGTATGTCTTTCTGTCTATGTCTGTCTGTCCTTCCGACTGTCTGTCTTTCTATGTCTGTCTGTCCTTTCTATCTGTATGTCTGTCTGTCTTTCCATCTTTCTGTCTTTCTTTGTCTTTGTGTCTGTCTTTCTGTCTTTGTCTTTCTTTCCTTCTTTCCGTCTGTCTGTTTTTGTCTTTCAGTCTGTCTTTCAGTTTGTCTGTCTTTCTGTCTTTCTGTATCTATGCTGTCTGTCTTTCTGTCTGTCTTTCCATCTGTCTTTCTGTCTGTCTTTCCACCTGTCTGTCCTTCAATCTGTCTGTCTTTCCGTTTGTCTGTCTGTCTGTCCTTTCTATCTGTATGTACGTCTATCTTTCCATCTGTCTTTCTGTCTGTCTCTTTCTGTCTTTCCTTCTGTCTGTCTTTCCACCTGTCAGTTTGGGTCTGTCTGTCCTTCTGTCTGTCTGTCTTTCTGTCTGTCTCTGCCTCTGTCTGTCCTTCTTTCTATCTGTATGTCTGTCTTTCCGTCTGTCTTTCCATCTGTCTTTCCATCTGTCTTTCTATCTCTGTCTGTCTTTCTGTATTTCTTTGTCTTTGTGTCTCTCTTTCCGTCTTTCTGTCTTTCTTTCCTGCTTTCCATCTGTCTGTCTTTGTCATTCTGTCTCTTTTTGTCTTTCTGTCTGTCCGTCTTTCAGTATCTATGCTGTCTTTACGTCTGTCTGAATTTCTGCCTGTCTGTCCTTCCATCTGTCTCTTTCCACCTGTCTTTCCGTCTGTCTTTCTGTCTGTCTGTCTTTCTGCATTTCTTTGCCTTTGTGTCTGTCTTTCCATCTGTTTTTCTTTCCTTCTTTCCATCTGTCTGTCTTTGTCTTTCTGTCGTTCTGTCGTTCTGTATCTATGCTGTCCGTCTTTCCACCTGTCTTTCCATCTGTCTTACCGTCTGTCTCTGTCTGTCTTTCTATCAGTCTGTCTGTCTGTCCTTCTGTCTGTCTTCCCATCTGCCTTTCTGTCTCTGTCAGTCTGTCTTTCTGTCCCTGTCTGACTGTCTTTCCATCTGTCTGTGTCTGTCCTTCTGTCTGTCTTTCTGTCTGTCTCTGTCTTTCCATCTGTCTGTCTCTCTGTCTCTGTCTGTCTTTCTATCTCTGTCTGTCAGTCTTTCTGTATTTCTTTGTCTTTGTGTCTGTCTTTCTTTCTTTCCCTCTTCCGTCTGTCTGTCCATCTTTCTGTATCTATGCTGTCTTTCCATCCATCTTTCTGCCTGTCTGTCCTTCCATCTGTATTTCCATCTGTCTTTCTGCCTATCTCTGTCCGTCTTTCCATCTGTCTTTCTGTCTGTCTCTGTCTGTCCTTTCTATCTGTATGTCTGTCTGCCTTTCCACCTGTCTGTCTTTCTGTCTGTCTGTCTTTCCATCTGTCTTTCTTTTTTTCTCTGTCTGTCCTTTCTGTCTTTCTGTCTTTCCATCTGTCTGTCTTTCTGTCCCTGTCTCTCTCTTTCCATCTGTCTGTCTGTGTCTGTCCTTCCGTCTGTCTTTCTGTCTGTCTCTGTTTGTCTTTCCATCTGTCTGTATTTCTGTCCCTGTCTGTCTGTCTTTCCACCTGTCTGTGTCTGTCCTTCCTTCTGTCTGTCTTTCCGTCTGTCTTTCTGTCTGTCTCTGTCTGTCTTTCCATCTGTCTTTCTGTGTCTGTGTTTCTGTATTTCTTTGTCTTTGTGTCTGTCTTTCCGTCTTTCTGTCTTTTATTCCTTCTTTCCATCTGACTTTGTCTTTCTAACGTTCTCTGTCTGTCCGTCTTTCTGTATCTATACTGTCTGTCTTTCCACCTGTCTGTCCTTCCGTCTGTCTGTCTTTTCATCTGTTTGTCTGTCTCTGTCTGTGCATCTTTCTGTATCTATGCTGTCTGTCTTTGTGTCTGTCTTTCCATCTGTCTCTTTTTGTCTGTCTGTCTGTCTTTCCACCTGTCTGTCCTTCCGTCTGTCTTTTCATCTGTTTGTCTGTCTCTGTCTGTGCATCTTTCTGTATCTATGCTGTCTGTCTTTGTGTCTGTCTTTCCATCTGTCTCTTTCTGTCTGTCTGTCTGTCTTTCCATTTGTCTGACTTTCTGCCTGTCTGTACTTCCATCTGTCTTTCCATCTGTCTTTCTGTCTCTGTCCTTTCTATCTGTATGTCTGTCTGTCTTTCCATCTGTCTGTCTTTCTGTCTCCATCTGTCTTTCGTCTCTGTCTGTCTTTCGTCTCTGTCTGTCCTTTCTATCTGTCCGTCTGTCTGTCTTTCCATTCATCTGTCTTTTTGTCCCTGTCTATCTTTCTGTCTTTCGACCCATCTGTATGTCCTTCCATCTGTCTTTCCGTCTGTCTTTCTGTCTGTCTTTCCATCTCTGTCTTTCTGTCCCTGTCTGTCTTTCTGTCTGTCTTTCAGCCTATCTGTTTGTCTGTGTCTGTCCTTCCATCTGTCTATCTCTCTGTCTGTCTTTCCATCTGTCTTTCTATCTCTGTCTGTCTGTCTTGTCTGTCTTTCTGTCTGTCTGCCTTTCTGTCTGTCTGTGTCTGTCTGTCCATCCTTCTGTCTGTATTTCTGTCTGTCTTTCTGCCTATCTCTGTCTTTCTGTCTGTCTTTCTGTCTGTCTGTCCTTTCTATCTGTATGTCTGTCTGTCTTTCCACCTATCTTTCTGTCTATCTGTCATTCCATCTGTCTTTCTGTCTGTCTCTGTCCTTTCTGTCTTTCTGTCTTTCCATCTGTCTTTCTCTCCCTGTCTCTCTTTCCATCTGTCTGTCTTTCCACCTGCCTGTCTGTCCTTCCATCTGTCTTTCCATCTGTCTGTCTTTCTGTCCCTGTCTCTCTGTCTTTCCATCTGTCTGTCTTTCCACCTGTCTGCCTGTCTGTGTCTGTCCTTCCGTCTGTTTTTCTGTCTTTCTGTCTGTCTCTGTCTGTCTTTCCATCTGTCTGTATTTCTGGCCCTGTCTTTCCACCTGTCTGTCTGTGTCTGTCCTTCCATCTGTCTGTCTTTCCGTCTGTCTGTCTGTCTTTCCGCCTGTCTGTCTGTCCGTGTCTGTCCTTGCATCTGTCTTTCCGTCTTTCTGTCTGTCTCTCCATCTGTCTGTATTTCTGTCCCTGTCTGTCCCACCTGTCTGTCTGTTTCTGTCTGTCCTTCTTTCTTTCTATCTGTATGTCTGTCTTTTCGTCTGTCTGTCTTTCCATCTGTCTTTCCATGTATCTTTCTGTCTCTGTCTGTCTGTCCTTTCTATCTGTATGTCTGCCTGTCTTTCTACCTGTCAGTCTGGGTCTGTCTGTCTGTCCTTCTGTCTGTCTGTCTTTCCATCTATCTTTATGTCTCTGTCTGTCCTTCCTTCTATCTGTATGTCTGTCTTTCTGTCCCTGTCTGTCTCTCTTTCCGTCTGTCTTTCCGCCTGTCTTTATGTCCTTCCATCTGTCTTTCCATCTGTCTTTGTGTCTTACCATCTATCTGTCTTTCTGTCCCTGTCTCTCTGTATTTCCATCTGTCTGTCTTTCTGCCTGTCTGTCTGTGTCTTTCTGTCTTTCTGTCTGTCTCTGTCTGTCTTTTCATCTGTCTGTATTTCTGTTCCTGTCTGTCTTTCCACCTGTCTGTGTGTGTCTGCCCTTCCGTCTGTCTGTCTTTCCATCTGTCTGTCTGTCTTTCCTATTGTCTTTCTGTGTCTGTCTGTCTTTCTGCATTTCTTTGTCTTTGTATCTGTCTTTCCGTCTTTCTTTTATTCCTACTTTCCGTTGGTCTTTGTCTTTCTGTCATTCTGTCTCTTTCTGTCTCTTTCTCTCTGTCTCCGTTTTTCTGTATCTATACTGTCTGTCTTTCCACCTGTCTGTCCTTCCGTCTGTCTGTCTCTGTCTGTGCGTCTTTCTGTATCTATGCTGTCTTTCCATCAGTCTGTCTTTCTGTCTGTCTTTCCTTCCGTCTGTCTTTCTCTGTCTGTCTGTCTGTCTTTCCATCTTTCTGTCCCTGTCTCTCTTTCCATCTGTCTGATTGTCCTTCCATCTGTCTGTCTTTCTGTCTGTCTGTCTTTCTGTCTATGTCTGTCTGTCTTTCTGTCTGTCTGGCTTTCCCTCTTTCTGTCTGTCTGTCTTTCCATCTGTCTTTCTGTTTCTGTCTGTATTTCTTTGTCTTTGTGTCTGTCTTTACGTCTGTCTTTCTTTCCTGTTTTCTGTCTTTGTCTTTCTGTCGTTCTGTCTCTTTCTTTCTGTCTGTCCGTCTTTCTGTATCTATGCTGTCTTTCCATCTGTCTGTCTTTCTGCCTATCTCTGTCTTTCTGTCTGTCTGTCCTATCTGTATGTCTGTCTTTCCACCTGTCTTTCTGTCTGTCTTTCCATCTGTCCGTCTTTACATCTCTTTCTGTCTGTCTCTGTCTGTCTGTCCTTCCTGTCTGTCTTTCTGTCCCTGTCTGTCTCTCTTTCCGTCTGTCTGTCTTTCCGCCTGTCTGTGTCTGTCCTTCCGTCTGTCTTTCTGTCTTTCTGTCTGTCTGCCTTTCCATCTGTCTGTCTTTCTGTCTGTCTCTGTCTGTCTTTCCATCTGTCTTTCTGTGTCTGTCTTTCTGTATTTCTTTGTCTTTGTGTCTGTCTCTCTGTCTTTTATTCCTTCTTTCCATCTGACTTTGTCTTTCTGTCGTTCTGTCTCTTTCTGTCTGTCCGTCTTTCTGTATCTATACTGTCTTTCCACCTGTCTGTCCTTCCATCTGTCTGTCTCTGTGCGTCTTTCTGTATTTATGCTGTCGGTCTTTGTGTCTGTCTTTCCATCTGTCTGTCTTTCCATCTTTCTGTCTTTCTCTCTGTCTTTCTGTCTGTCTGTCTGTCTGACTTTCTTCCTGTCTGTCCTTCCATCTGTCTTTCCATCTGTCTTTCTGTCTCTGTCTGTCTGTCTTTCCATCTGTCTGTCTTTCTGTCTCCATCTCTTCTGTCTCTGTCTGTCCTTTCTATCTGTCTTTCCATCTGTCTGTCTTTCTGTCCCTGTCTATCTTTCCGTCTGTCTTTCCACCCGTCTGTATGTCCTTCCATCTGTCTGTCTTTCCGTCTGTCTTTCTGTCCCTGTCTGTCTGCCTTTCTGTCTATCTGTCTTTCTGCCTGTCTGTTTGTCTGTGTCTGTCCTTCCGTCTGTCTGTCTCTCCGTCTTTCTGTCTGTCTCTGTCTGTCTTTCCATCTGTCTGTATTTCTGTCCCTGTCTTTCTTTCCACCTGTCTGTCTGTGTCTGTCCTTCCGTCTGTCTGTCTTTCCATCTGTCTTTCTGTCTCTGTCTGTCCTTTCTTTCTATCTGTATGTCTGTCTGTCTTTCCGTCTGTGTATCTTTCCATCTGTCCATCTTTACATGTGTCTTTCTATCTCTGTCGGTCTGTCCTTTCTATCTGTATGTTTGTATGTCTTTCCACCTGTCAGTCTGGGTCTGTCTGTCCTTCTGTCTGTCTGTCTTTCCATCTGTCTTTCTGTCTCTGTCTGTCCTTTCTTTCTATCTGTATGTCTGTCTGTCTTTCCATCTGTCTTTCCATCTGTCTGTCTGTCCTTCCGTCTGTCTGTCTTTTTGTCTGTCCTTCTGTCTGTCTGTCTTTCTGTCTGTCTGTCCTTCCGTCTGTCTTTCTGTCTGTCTGTGTTTCCGTCTGTGTTTCTGTCCCTGTCTGTCTGTCTTTCCACCTGTCTGTCTGTCTTTCTGTATTTCCATCTGTCTTTCTGTCCCTGTCTGTCTGCCTTTCTGTCTGTCTTTCCACCTGTCTGTTTGTCTGTGTCTGTCCTTCCATCTGTCTATCTCTCCATCTGTCTTTCTGTCTGTCTCTGTCTTTTCTTTTTTTTTTTTTCTTGTAGAGACAGAGTCTCACTGTACCGCCCTCGGGTAGAGTGCCGTGGTGTCACATGGCTCACAGCAACCTCTAACTCTTGGGCTTACATGATTCTCTTGCCTCAGCCTCCCGAGCAGCTGGGACTACAGCCACAACGCCCAGCTATTTTTTTGTTGCAGTTTGGCCAGGGCTGGGTTTGAACCCGCCACCCTCGGCATATGGGGCCGGTGCCTTACTCACTGAGCCACAGGCGCTGCCCCTGTCTCTGTCTTTTCATCTGTCTTTCTATCTCTGTCTTGTCTGTCTATCCATCTGTCTGCCTTTCTGTCTGTCTGTCTTTCCGTCTGTATTTCTGTCTCTGTCCTTCTTTCTTTCTACCTGTATGTCAGTCTTTCTGTCACTGTCTGTCTGTCTTTCTGTATTTCTTTTTATTTGTGTCTGTCTTTCCATCTTTCTGTCTTTCTTTCCTTCTTTCCATCTGTCTTTCTTTCTGTCATCTGTCTCTTTCTGTCTTTCTGTCTGTCCGTCTTTCTGTATCTATGCTGTCGTTCTGTCTGTCTGTCTTTCCGTCTGTCTGTTCTTCCATCTGTCTTTCCACCCATCTGTCTGTCCTTCCATCTGTCTGTCTTTCCGTCTGTATTTCTGTCTGTCTGTCTTTCCATCTGTCTTTCTGTCCCTGTCTTTCCGCCTGTTTGTCTGTGTCTGTCCTTCCGTCTGTCTGTCTCTCCATCTGTCTTTCTGTCTGTCTCTGTCTGTATTTCCATCTGTCTTTCTATCTTTGTCTGTCTTGTCTGTCTTTCCATCTGTCTGCCTTTCTGTCTGTCTGTCCTTCCATCTGTCTGTCTTTCCGTCTGTATTTCTGTCTGTGTCTGTCCTTCTTTCATTCTATCTGTATGTCGGTCTTTCTGTCTCTGTCTGTCTGTCTTTCATATTTCTTTGTCTTTGTGTCTGTCTTTCTGTCTTTCTTTCCTTCTTTCTGTCTGTCTTTGTCTTTCTGTCGTTCTGTCTCTTTCTGTGTTTCTGTCTGTCCGTCTTTCTGTATCTATGCTGTCGTTTCATCTGTCTGTCTTTCCGTCTGTCTGTCCTTCCATCTGTCTGTCTTTACATCTGTCTGTCTGTCCTTTGTATCTGTCCATCTGTCTGTCTGTCTTTCCATCTGTCTGTCTTTCTGTTCCTGTCTATCTTTCCATCTGTCTTTCTGTCTATCTCTGTCTGTCTTTCTGTCCCATCTGTCTGCCTTTCCATCTGTCTGTCCTTCCGTCTGTCTTTCCACCTGTCTGTCCTGTCTTTCTGTCTGTCTTTCTGTCTGTCTTTCCATCTATCTGTCTTTCTGTCCCTGTCTGTCTTTCCGCTTGTCTGATTTCTGTCTCTCCTTCCATCTGTCTCTGTCTGTCTTTCCATCTGTCTTTCTATCTCTGTCTGTCTTTCGGTATTTCTTTGTCTTTGTGTCTGTCTTTCCGTCTTTCTGTCTTTCTTTCCTTCTTTCTGTCTGTCTGCCTTTCTGTCTGTCTGTCTGTGTCTGTCTGTCTGTCCTTCCATCTGTCGGTCTTTCCATCTGTATTTCTGTTTGTCTCTGTCCTTTCTTTCTATCTATATGTCGTTCTTTCTGTCTCTATCTGTCTTTCTTTGTCTTTGTGTCTGTCTTTCCGTCTTTCTGCCTTTCTTTCCTTCTTTCTGTCTTTGTCTTTCTGTGGTTCTGTCTCTTTCTGTCTTTCTGTCTGTCCGTCTTTCTGTATCTATGCTGTCTTTCCATCTGTCTGTCTTTCCATCTCTCTGTCTTTCCGCCTGTCTGTCCTTCCATCTGTATTTCCATCTGTCTTTCTGCCTATCTCTGTCTTTCCATCTGTCTCTGACTGTCCTTTCTCTCTGTATGTCTATCTTTCCGTCTGGCTGTCTTTCCATCTGTCTTTCTGTCCCTCTCTGTCTGTCTGTCCTTTCTATCTGTATGTCTGTCTGTTTTTCCATCTGTCTGTCTTTCTGTCCCAGTCTGTCTGTGTTTCCGTTTGTCTGTCTTTCCACCTGTCTGTCTGTCCTTCCATCTGTGTTTCTTTCTGTCTGTCTCCATCTGTCTGTTTTTCTGTCCCTGTCTGTCTTTCCATCTGTCTGTCTGTGTCTGTCCTTCCATCTGTCTGTCTGTCTCTGTCTGTCTTTCCATCTGTCTGTCTTTCTGTCCCTGTTGGTCTGTCTTTCCATCTGTCTTTCTGTCTATCTCTGTCTTTCCATTTGTTTTTCTGTCTCTGTCTGTCTTTCTGTATTTCTTTGTCTTTGTGTCTGCCTTTCCATCTTTCTGTCTTTCTTTCCTTCTTTCCATCTGTCTTTGTCTTTCTGTCGTTCTGTCTCTTTCTGTCTTTCTCGCTGTCTGTCCATCTTTCTGTATCTATGCTGTCTGTCCTTCTGTCTTTCTGTCTCTGTCTGTCTGTCTTTCTGTCTGTCTCTCTCTTTCTTTCTGTCTTTCTTCCTTTCCTTCTTACTGTCTGTCTGTCTTTCTGTCTTTCTTTTTGTCTGTTTGTCTTTCAGTCTGTCTTTCTGTCTTCCCAGCTTTCTATTTGTCTGTCTTTCTGTTTGTCTTTCTGTCTGCCTTTGTGTATTTCTGTCTTCCTCTCTTTTTGTCTTTCTTTCTATCTGTCTTTCTATCTGTCTTTCTATCCTTCTGTCTGTCTTTCTGTCTCTCTGTCTGTCTCTCTGTCTGTCATTCTGTATGTCTGTCTTTCTGTCTGTCTTTCCTTCTGTCTTTCTGTCTCTGTCTGTCTTTCTTACCATCTGTCTGTCTTTTTGTCTGTCCATCTGTCTTTCTTTCTTTGTCTTTGTGTCTTTCTGTCTTTCCATCTTTCTGTCTTTCTTTCTTTCCTTCTGTCTTTGTCTTTCTGTCCATCTATCTGTGTTTCTTTCTGTCTCGCTGTCTGTCTTTCTGTCTTTCCATCTGTCTGTCTTTCTGTCTGTCTTTCTGCCTGTCTGTCTTTCTGTCTTTCCATCTTTCTTTCCATCTGTGTGTCTTTGTCTTTTTGTTGTTCTGTCTTTCTGTCTTTCTTTTTTTTTGAGACAGAGTCTCACCATGCTGCCCTCAGTAGAGTGCTATGGCGTCACAGCTCACAGCAACCTCAAACTCGTGGGCTTAAGAGATTCTCTTGCCTCAGCCTCCCACTAGCTGGGACTACAGCCACCTGCCACAATGCCCTGCTATTTTTTGTCGTAGTTTTCATTGTTGTTTAGCTGGCCCAGGCCAAGATCGAACCCACCAGCCTCAGTGTATGTGGCCAGCGATGTAACCACTGTGCTACAGGCGCTGAGCCCCAAATCAAAATCTTAGATATTGTCCTTGCTTCCTCCCTATGGATTAACTCTCCATATCAAATCCATCACCAAATCCTGCCATTTTTATCTAGTATCACTCAAATCCAGACACTTCTCTCCATCTCCACAGCCACAACCTTACTCCAATAGCCTGAAAATCATCACATATTCGTCTGCTTTCCTAACACCCTACAGCAATCATCAGCAAGTTTCTTTTATTCTGCCACCTAATTACATCTTGTTTTCAATTATTTTATAAACTTTCAATATGATGAGTGTCATCATTGGAGAAAATTATATAAAACATATGCACAATTTAAAAATAATTCTAAAGTGAGCATCTGCCCATTAACCACCAATCAGATAAGCATTACTAGTCCTTTAGAAGAACCTTCACACTATGTTGTCCCTTTGTCACATTTATCTTCTCTCCATATAGGTAATTGCTAGCCTACATCTTTTATAATAAACCCCATCCATTTCTTTTTCTTTTTCTTTTCTTTTTTTTTTTTGGCCAGGGTCAGGTTTGAACCTGCCACCTCTGGTATATGGGGCCAGTGCCCTACTCCTTTGAGCCACAGGTGCCACCCACCCCTTCCATTTCTTCATGACTTTACTATGTAGTCATCCTTAAACAATATAGTTTAGCTATGCTTAAATATCAAAAAATTGAATCATCTATGTCCTTTGGTTACTTATTTTACTCAAGGTATTTTTGAGACTCATCTATGTTGGCATGTGTAAATTGTGTGTTCGCTTCTCTTGCTATATTGAATTCCATTGCATAAAGAAATCATAATTGATTCATTCATTCTACTCTTGATGGACATTTGCATTTTTCCAGTTTGGGGCTATTACAATGTACTATGGACATATTATAAATACAAGAGATATTCCAGCATACACATCTATTAGTTGAACTTCTGAATCAGGAGAGTCTTCTATCAAATAGTGATAAACTATTAATATTTCCAAAGTGTTTGTACCAATTCACATTCTTATTGGCAATGTATGAGATTTGCCATTGTACCTCATTTATGAACTTAGAGGAGCACATTTAGTTTTCATCATTAAGTTTGATGTCAACAGGATCTTTTTCAGATACCCTTTATTAGGTTAGAGAAGTTCCCTTATAGTCCTGATTGGTTATATCATGAATGGGGGTTGGCTTTTGTCAAATTCTTTTTCTGCTTCTTGCAAGAATCATGTATTTTTCTGTCCTTCACACTACTAATATAGTATATCATATTAATTGACTTTCAGATGTTAAACCAGTCTAGCATAACTAGAATAAATCTTATTTGTGTCGTGGTGCATAATCCTTTTTATATGTTACTGGATTTGGTCTGTTAATTGTATTAGTTTTCTAGTGCTGCATAACAAATTACCACAAACTCAGCAGCTTACAACAACACCCATTTATTAACTTACAGTTCTGTAAGTCACAATTCAAGCATGTCATGATTGGGTTCTCTGTTCAGGGTATCAAGGTAGCAGCCAGATTGTGTCTTCCCTGAATGCTCTGAGGGAAAATCTGCTTCCAAGCTTTTGTTGGGAGAATTGACTTCCTTGTCATTATAGGACTAAGGTACTTGTTTTATTTCTGGTTAATATTTGGGGGCTTCTCTCAGCTTCTAGAGACTACTTATATTCTCTGATCCCTCCATTTTCAAGTAACAGCAGCACATCAAATCCTTGTTAGGCTTCAAATCTCTGACTTCTTCTGAGACCAGCCAGAGAAATATTTCTGCTTCTAAGGGGCTCATGTTAACTCAGGCCCACCTGATAATTTCCCTAGCTGTCAACTCATATAGGACCTTAATTACATCTGCAAAAATTCTTTCACAGCAATGCCTAGATTAGTGTTTCATTAAATAACTGATAAAAGATGTGTATACACTGAGGGCCAGAAATCGTGGGGGATCATGTTAGAATTCTGCTTACCACACTAATGCTTTGTTAAGGATATTTTCATAAAGGATATTGGTTTGTACTTTTCTTTCATTAGGATATCTTTATCTCACTTTGGTATCAGGTAATACTGACCTCATAGAACAAATTGGGAAGTGATCCCTTTTCCATTAAAAGTGTTTGTGAATGATTGGTATTCTTTCTTTTTAAAATATTTGATAAAATTCCCCAGCAAATCCATTTGGATATGGACTTTACTTTTTGAAAAATTATAATCACTATTTTGTTTCCTTTACTTGTTATAGTTCTATTCAGATATTCTATTCCTTCCTGAACCTGTTTCCTTAATTTATTTATCTACAAATTTGTCCATTTCTTCTTAGTTGTCTAATTTGTTAACACAAAGTTGTTCATAATAACCCTACCCTGTGTTGAATATTTGTGTCTACCCAGAATCTCAGAATGTGATCTTCTTTTGGACATACGATCTTTGCAGATATAATTCATTAAAATTAGATCATACTAAAGCCAATGATTGTTGTCCTTATAAAAAGGCCAGAGGAGAGGTACACCCAGTGGACAAGGCCATGTGAAGACAGAGATTATAATTATGCTACCATCAACCAGGAATCCCCAGGATTACCAACAACCAACAGAATCTGGCAAAGTAAAAAGATTCCTTCCTAGAACCTCTGGAGAAAGTGTGGCTCTGCCAACACCTTCATTTGGGATTGCTAGCCTCCAAAACTGTGAGAGAATAAACTTCTGTTGCTTTAAGCAATTGTTAGTTAGTATAACTCAAGAGTTGTCATTCTTGAGGGTATTTTCAAGGATCAACTTCCAGTTTTATTGATTTTTTTTTAATCTATTATTGTGTCCCTGGCTCACTCCGCTCTAACCACAGTGGTCTTCTTTCTGGTCTACAACACAGAACCAATTTCATTCTTGTCTCAGGACTTGGCATTTTCCTCCCTCTAGCATGCTTTTCTCCTAAATTGTAAAAGTGCTGGCTCCTTCTCATCCTTTATATCTCCACTAAATGTCACCTACTCTGAAAGAACTTTCCTGATCACTTCATCTAAAATAGGTTTCTCTGTTATTTTTCTTCCTTCATGCCATTTAACCATAATTTTCAGTCCTAATTAGTTTGTTTGGGTTAATTCATTTAGCCTCTCTTTTACTCTCTAGACTGTAACATCTTTGAGACCTGGGATGTTGGCTCTCTTCTATACTATTACAGTCCTAGTGTCTAGCCCAGTATCTGGAACATGGTACACACACAATTTTTTTTTCATGAATAGTGAATGAGCCCTATCAGAGCTAAACATGGACAGAGAGCAGAGCTGGGTTAGGAATGAGTCAGAATATAAGTAAATTAACCCCAAATGTTTATTAGTAGAATAAAAACTGGGAAAGTTTGAGTGGATTTGATATTCAAGAATAGTAAACAAACCAGAATTGAATAGGGGCCTTGAACACCAGACTAAGAAACTTTGATTTTATGTCAAAGGCAATTGAAAAACTTTTTTCATTGTTAAATCATAGCTGTATACATTAGTGCAATCAAGGAGTACAATGTGCTGGTTTCATATACAATCTGAAATATTCTCATCAAACTGTTCAACGTAGCCTTCATGGCATTTTCTTAGTTATTGTATGTAGTCATTTGTATTCTGCCTTTAGTAAGTTTCACCTGTACACATTCTAAGATGCACTGTAGGAGTGGCCCCACCCATTACCCTCCTTCAACCCTAACCCCCCCTTCCCCTTCCTTGGACCTTTCCTCATAGTCTTGTGTTATAGTTGGGTTATAGTCTTCATGTGAAAGCTATAAATTAGCTTCATAGTAGGGCCGACTACATTGGATACTTTTTCTTCCATTCCTGAGATACTTTGCTAAGAAGAATATGTTCCAGCTCCATCCATGTAAACATGAAAGAGGTAAAGTCTCCATCTTTCTTTAAGGCTGCATAATATTCCATGGTATACATGTACCACAATTTGCTAGTCCATTCGTGGGTTGATGGGCACTTGGGCTTCTTCCCTGACTTACCAATGATAAATTGAGCTGCAATAAATATTCTGGTACAGATGTCTTTGTTATATTGTGATTTTTGGTCTTCTGGGTATAAACATAGTAAAGGAACTATGGGATCGAATGGCAGTCTATTTTTAGGTCTCTAAGTATTCTCCAAACATCCTTGCAGAAGGAACATATTAGTGTGCATTCCCACCAGCATTGTAGAAATGTGCCCTTTTCTCCACATCCACGCCAACATCTCTGGTTTTGGGATTTAGTTATGTGGGCTACTCTTACTAGGGTTAGGTGATATCTCAAAGTAGTTTTGATTTGCATTTCTCTGATGATTAAGGATGATGAGCTTTTTTTCATGTGTTTGTAGATTGTGCGTCTGTCTTCTTTAGAGAACTTTCTCAAGTCCCTTAACCACCCTGACATGGGATCACGTGTTCTTTTCTTGCTAATATGTTTGAGTTCTCTGTGGATTCTTGTTATTAGACCTTTATCGGAGGTATAACCTGCAAATATTTTCTCCCATTCTGAGGGCTGTTTGCTTGCTTTACTATGTTCCTGGCTGTGCAGAAGATTTTTAGTTTGATCAGGTCCCAGTAGTGTATTTTTGAAGCTGCTTCAATTGCCTGGGGGGTCTTCTTCATAAAATACTCACCCAGACCAATTTCTTCCAGGGTTTTCCCTGCACTCTCTTCTAGTATTTCTATAGTCTCATGTCTTAAGTTTAAATCTTTATCCAGTGAGAGTCTATCTTAGTTAATGGAGAAAGGTGCAGTTCCAGTTTCAGTCTTATACAGGTAGCCAGCCAGTTCACCCAGCACCATTTGTTAAATAGGGAATCTTTTCCCCACTGAATTTTTTTAATTGGCTTGTCAAAAATCAGATAACGGTAAGTAGCTGGATTCATCTCTTGGTTCTCTATTCTGTTCCAGACATCTACTTCTCTGTTTTTGTGCCAGTACCATGCTGTTTTGATCACTATGAATTTATAATATAGTCTGAGGTCTGGTAGCATGATTCCTCCTCCTTTGATTTTATTTCTGAGTAATGTCCTGGCTATTCGAGGGTTTTTTCTGATTCCATATAAAACGAAGTATTATTTTTTCAAGATCTTTAAAATATGACAATGGAGCTTTAATAGGAATTGCATTCAAATTATATATTGCTTTGAGTAGTATAGACATTTTAACAATGTTGATTCTTCCCAGCCATGAGCATCATATGTATTTCATTTGTTAACATCTTCAGCTATGATTCTTTCAATTGATGCAGAAAAAGCTTTTGATAATATCCAGCATCAGTTCATGATCATAACACTAAGAAAATTGGTGGTATAGGATGGCAGAGACAAGATGGCTCACTGAAGCCAGATTTCCACAGAGGCTCCTGTCCAGAAGGAGAGTTAAAGGACAGAAATTTAGCAGGTACCCTGGTGGATTAGAGCTACACCAAGAAATAAGGTTGAAGAACACACATTGACCCCGCTGACGCGAGCTGCAACCCCAAAGATACAAACAAAAGGTACAAAATCCATCACCAAGTGGACAGGAGTCCACTCCCCCATGAGAATGGCTCGGTGTGCTCCACAAACAAATGAGCAGAGTTCAAAGTTCCTCCCACTACATTCTACGGGAGAGACCCTCTAAAAACTGGACCTATCTCCCCTAATAGGGTGCCACGGTGTTCTCCTACCAGGCATAAAACTGTATAAAACTGTATAAATTCTCTACCTGCAACTCTAAGCTCCCAGCACTCCCCTCCACTCTCACACTGAGGTCTGAAGACCTGTCCCCAAGGAGTCCAGTTTCTTGGGTTATTTTTTGAGGGGTGTGGACAGTGCCTAAACTGCAGCTGGTCAGTGCTGACTCTGGGGCACGGGAGTGAGGAGAGGACGGTCGGCTGAAAGGCAACCACACCGAAGCAGCAGTGCCCTGAGGCACAGAGCAGCAGCCGTCTTTTAGCAACAATAGGGCTCATTCCCGGATATTCTGAAGCCACACCCCCTGTCTCCCTGGGCAACCAAAGGAGGCCGGGCATCTACTCAGGTGGCAACAACCACTGAACAGATCTGGGACGGAAACGCAGGCCGCATGAGACTTCAACCCAGAGTAACTGTTTCACTAGGGTCAAACAGAAACCAGCTGAAAGCAAGACAGAACCACTTAGCCCCACCACACCAAACAGGGCCCCAGTTTCTCAGGCCATAGCACTGTACGGGTCCTCGACAAAGCTCCAGGGGAAAAATCAAATGGTGTAAAACAATCATGGGGCAGAATCAGCAGAAAAACTCTGGTAACGTGAATAACCAGAATAGATAAACACCCCCACCCCCCAAAGGAAAGATATGGCAGATGTAACTGAAGACCCCATTCATAAAAGCTGGCCAACATGCCAGAAATCAAATTCAGAATTTCTATTGCAAACAAGATTAATAAAATGGAGGAAAATTTGGACTTAGATTCGTGCAGCAATTCAAAAGTCAGAATTAGAAATTCGAGGAGAAATTCAAAAGTTGTCTCAAGAATTCAACAAATTTAAATATAAAACCACCAAATATTTTCATGCACTGAAGCAAGAATTTGCAGCCCTCAAAGATCTGAAAAATACAGTAGAATCCCTCAGTAACAGAGTGCAGAAAGCAGAAGAAAGTATTTCTGACATTGAAGACAAAGCCTTTGAACGCTCCCAAACTCTCAAAGAGGAAGATAAATGGAGAGCTAAAATGGATCATTCTCTCAGAGAGCTCTGGGATAATTCAAAGAAGGTTAATATCCGCCTCACTAGAATCCCTGAAAGTGATGAAGTGGCCTCACTAGGCACAGAGGTCCTTCTCCTTAAAATTATGAAAGAGAATTTCCCAGACATACCAAGAGATTCTGAAATTCAGATAGCAGTTTCAGAACCCCAGCACGACTCAATCCCAGTAAGACATCCCTCAGGCATATCATAATTAAATTCACTAAAGTTAATATGAAGGAGAAAATTATGAAAGCAGCCAGACGTAAGAACTCCATTACCTACAGAGGTAAGAATATTAGAATGACTGCAGATCTCTCTGCTGAAACTTTTCAAGCCAGAAGAGGGTGGGCATTGACTTTTAATCTCCTAAGGCAAAATAAATTTCAACCCCGGATCGTGTATCCAGCTAAACTGAGTTTCATTTATGATGGAGAAATTAAATACTTTAATAAAATTCATATGTTGAAGAAATTTGCCATAACCAAACCAGCTCTTCAGGATATTCTCAGGCCTATCCTCCATAATGACCAGCCCAATCCTCTAACACAAAAGTAAACTCAGACAGAAACTTTTGATCAAACTCCAACTTCCACACTGGCAAAAGGATTAAAAATGTCCACTGGAAAATACCTAGGAATATACCTAATGAAGGAGGTGAAGGACCTCTATAAAGAAAACTATGAAATCCTCAGAAAGGAAATAGCAGAGGATATTAACAAATGGAAGAACATACCATGCTCATGGATGGGAAGAATCAACATTGTTAAAATGTCTATACTTCCCAAAGCAATCTACCTATTCAATGCCATTCCTATCAAAATACCAACATCATACTTTCAAGATTTGGAAAAAATGATTCTGCGTTTTGTATGGAACTGGAAAAAAACCCGTATAGCTAAGGCAGTTCTTAGTAATAAAAATAAAGCTGGGGGCATCAGCATACCAGATTTTAGTCTGTACTACAAAGCCATAGTGCTCAAGACAGCATGGTACTGGCACAAAAACAGAGACATAGACACTTGGAATCGAATTGAAAACCAAGAAATGAAACTAACATCTTACAACCACCTAATCTTTGATAAACCAAACAAGAACATACCTTGGGGGAAAGACTCCCTATTCAATAAATGGTGTTGGGAGAACTGGATGTCTACATGTAAAAGACTGAAACTGGACCCATACCTTTCCCCACTCAGAAAAATTGATTCAAGATGGATAAAGGACTTAAATTTAAGGCATGAAACAATAAAAATCCTCAAAGAAAGCATAGGAAAAACACTGGAAGATATTAGCCTGGGGAAAGACTTCATGAAGAAGACTGCCATGGCAATTGCAACAACAACAAAAATAAACAAATGGGACTTCATTAAACTGAAAAGCTTCTGTACAGCTAAGGAGACAATAACCAAAGCAAAGAGATAACCTACACAATGCAAAAGGATATTTGCATATTTTCAATCAGACAAAAGCTTGATAACTAGGATCTATAGAGAACTCAAATTAATCCACATGAAAAAAGCCAACAATCCCATATATCAATGGGCAAGAGACATGAATAGAACCTTCTCTAAAGATGACAGACGAATGGCTAACAAACACATGAAAAAATGTTCATTATCTCTATATATTAAAGAAATGCAAATCAAAACAACCCTGAGATATCATCTAACCCCAGTGAGAATGGCCCACATCACAAAATCTCAAAACTGCAGATGCTGGCGTGGATGTGGAGAGAAGGGAACACTTTTACACTGCTGGTGGGACTGCAAACGAGTACAACCTTTCTGGAAGGAAGTATGGAGAAACCTCAAAGCACTCAAGCTAGACCTTCCATTTGATCCTGCAATCCCATTACTGGGCATCTACCCAGAAGGAAAAAAATCCTTTTATCATAAGGACACTTGTACTAGACGGTTTATTGCAGCTCAATTTACAATCGCCAAAATGTGGAAACAGCCTAAATGCCCACCAACCCAGGAATGGATTAACAAGCTGTGGCATATGTATACCATGGAAAACTATTCAGCCATTAAAAAAAATGGAGACTTCACAACCTTCGTATTAACCTGGATGGAAGTGGAAGACATTATTCTTAGTGAAGCATCATAAGAATGGAGAAGCATGAATCCTATGTACTCAATTTTGATATGAGGACAATTAAGGTTATGGGGGGGAAGCAGAAAGAGGGATGGAAGGAGGGGGATGGGGCCTTGGTGTGTGTCACACTTTATGGGGGCAAGGCATGATTGCAAGAGGGACTTTACCTAACAATTGCAATCAGTGTAACCTTGCTTATTGTACCCTCAATGAATCCCCAACAATAAAAAAAAATGTCCACCGGACTTTCGAAAAACTCGATACCCAAAATTTTACCAGACTTATCCATATTCTCCATTAATGTGAACAGCTTAAACTGTCCTCTAAAGAGGCACAGGTTAGCTGACTGGATACAAAAACTCAGGCCAGATATTTGTTGCATACAAGAGTCACATCTTACCTTAAAAGACAAATATAGACTCAGGGTGAAAGGATGGTCATCCATATTTCAGGCAAATGGTAATCAGAAAAAAGCAGGTGTTGTAATTTTATTTGAAGATACAATAGGCTTTAAACCAACAAAAGTAAGAAAGTATAAGAATGGTCACTTCATATTTGTTAAGGGTAATACTCAATATGATGAGATTTCAATTATTAATATCTATGCACCCAATCAGAATGCACCTCAATTTATAAGAAAAACTCTAACAGACATGAGCAACTTGATTTCCTCCAGCTCCATAATAGTTGAAGATTTCAACACTCCTTTGGCAGTGTTGGATCCATCCTCCAATAAGAAGCGGAGCAAAGAAATTTTAGATTTAAACCTAACCATCCAACATTTGGATTTAGCAGACATCTACAGAACATTTCATCCCAACAACACTGAATACACATACTTCTCATCAGCCAATGGAACATACTCCAAAATAGATCACATCTTAGGTCACAAGTCTAACCTCAGTAAATTTAAAGGAATAGAAATTATTCCTTGCATCTTCTGAAACCACCATGGAATAAAAGTTGAGCTCAGTAACAACAGGAATCTGCATACTCATACAAAAACATGGCAGTTAAATAACCTTATGCTGAATGATAGCTGGGTCAGAGATGAGATTAAGAAGAAAATTGCCACATTCTTGGAACAAAATGACAATGAAGACACGAATTATCAGAACCTCTGGGATACCACAAAGGCAGTTCTAAGAGGGAAATTTATAGCACTGCAAGTCTTCCTCAAGAGAACGGAAAGAGAATAAGTTAACAACTTAATGGAACATCTCAAACAACTGAAAAAGGAAGAACATTCCAACCCCAAACCCAGTAGAAGAAAATAAATAACCAAAATTAGAGCAGAATTAAATGAAATTGAAAACAAAAGAATAATACAACAGATCAATAAATCAAAAAGTTGGTTTTTTGAAAAGGTCAATAAAATAGAGAAAACTTTGGCTAACCTAACCAGGAAAAAAAGAGTAAAATCTCTAACCTCATCAATCAGAAACAACAAAGACAAAATAACAACAGACTCATCAGAAATCCAAAAAATCCTTAATGAATATTACAAGAAACTTTATTCTCAGAAATATGAAAATCTGAAGGAAATTGACCAATACTTGGAAGCACACCACCTTCCAAGACTTAGCCAGAATCAAGTGGAAATGTTGAACAGACCCATATCAAGTTCAGAATTAGCATCAACTATACAAAACCTCCCTAAAAAGAAAAGCCCAGAACCAGATGGTTTTACGTCAGAATTCTACCAAACCTTTAAAGAGGAATTAGTACCTATATTACTCAACCTGTTCCAAAAGGTAGAAAAAGACAGAAGACTACCTAACACGTTCTATGAAGCAAACATCACCCTGATCCCCAAACCAGGAAAAGACCCAACAAGAAAAGAAAATTATAGACCAATATCACTAATGAATATAGATGCAAAAATATTCAACAAGATCCTAACAAACAGAATCCAGCAACACATCAAACAAATTATACATCATGACCCAGTCGGTTTTATCCCAGGTCTCAAGGCTGGTTCAATATACGTAAATCTATAATTATCATTCAGCACATGAACAAATTAAAAAACAAAGACCATATGATTCTCTCAGTTGATGCAGAAAAAGCTTTTGATAATATACAGCATCCCTTCATGATCAGAACACTTAAGAAAATTGGTATAGAAGAGACATTTCTTAAACTGATAGAGGCCATCTACAGCAAACCCACAGCCAATATTGTATTGAATGGAGTTAAATTTAAATCATTTCCACTCAGATCAGAAACCAGACAAGGCTGCCATTGTCTCCACTGCTCTTTAACATTGTAATGGAAGTTTTAGCTACCACAATTAGGGAAGAAAAGGCGATCCAGGGTATCCAGGTATGGTCAGAAGAGATCAAACTTTCGCTCTTCGCAGATGATATGATTGTATATCTGGAAAACACCAGGGATTCTATCACAAAACTCTTAGAAGTGATCAAGGAATACAGCAGTGTCTCAGGTTACATAATCATCATTCATAAACCAGTAGCCTTTATATATACCAATAATATTCAAGCTGAAAAAAACAGTAAAAGGACTCTATTCCATTTACAGTAGTGCCAAAGAAGATGAAATATTTGGGAGTTTATCTAACAAAGGACGTGAAAGATCTCTATAAAGAGAACTATGAAACTCTAAGAAAGGAAATAGCTGAAAATGTCAACAAATGGAAAAACATACCATGCTCATGGCTGGGAAGAATCAACATTGTTAAAATGTCCATACTACCCAAAGCAATATACAATTTTAACGCCATCCCTATTAAAGCACCATTGTCATACTTTAAAGATCTTGAAAAACAATACTTCGTTTTATATGGAATCAGAAAAATCCTCGAATAGCCAAGACATTACTCAGAAATAAAAACAAAGCAGGAGGAATCACACTACCAGACCTCAGACTATACTACAAATCGATAGTGATCAAAACAGCATGGTACTGGCAGAAAAACAGAGAAGTAGATGTCTGGAACAGAATAGAGAACCAAGAGATGAATCCAGCTACTTACCATTATTTGATCTTTGACAAGCCAATTAAAAACATTCAGTGGGAAAAAGATTCCCTATTTAACAAATGGTGCTGGGTGAACTGGCTGGCAACCTGTAGAAGACTGAAACTGGACCCACATCTTTCACCATTAACTAAGATAGACTCTCACTGGATTAAAGATTTAAACTTAAGACATAAGACTATAAAAATACTAGAAGAGAGTGTAGGGAAAATCCTTGAAGAAATCTGTGTGGGCGAGTATTTTATGAGGAGGACCCCCAGGCAATTGAAGCAGCTTCAAAAATACACTACTGGGACCTGGTCAGACTAAAAAGTTTCTGCACAGCCAAGAACACAGTAAGTAAAGCAAGCAAACAGCCCTCAGAATGGGAGAAGATATTTGCAGGTTATGTCTCCAACAAAGGTTTAATAACCAGAATCCACAGAGAACTCAAACATATAAGCAAGAAAAGAACAAGTGATCCCATCACAGGCTGGGCAAGGGACTTGAAGAGAAACTTTTCTGACGAAGACTGGCGCACCCAGTTATAACCTAAGAATAGGGGGAAAGGGAGGGGAGCGAGGGGGGAGGTGGGCTGAGGGAGGGTGATTGGTGGGCATCTGCGGTGCATCTTAAAAAGGTATATGTGAAACTTAGTAAATGTAGAATGTAAATGTTTTAACACAATAACTAATAAAATGCCAGGAAAGCTATGTTAACCGGTGTGATGAAAATGTGTCAAACTGTCTATAAAACCAGTGTATGATGCCCCATGATCGCATTAATGTACACAGCTATGATTTAATAAGAAAAAAAAAAGAAAGAAAATTGGTATAGAAGGGACATTTCTTAAACTAATAAAGGCCATCTACAGCAAACCCACAGCCAATATCGTATTGAATGGAGTTAAATTGAAATCATTTCCACTTAGATCAGGAACCAAGCAAGGGTGCCCATTGTCTCCATTGCTCTTTAACATTGTAATGGAAGTTTTACCCATTGCAATTAGGGAAGAAAAGGTGATCAAGTGTATCCACATAGGGTCAGAAGAGATCGAACTTTCACTCTTCGCAGATGATATAATCGTATATCTGGAAAACACTAGGGACTCTACTACAAAACTTTTAGAAGTGATCAAGGAATACAGCAGCATCTCAGGCTACAAAATCAACACCCATAAATCTGTAGCCTTTATATATATACCAACAATAACCAAGCCAAAAAAACAGTCAAGGACTCTATTCCTTTCACTGTAGTGCCAAAAAAGATGAAATATTTGGGAGTATACCTAACAAAGGACGTGAAAGATCTCTACAAAGAGAACTATGAAACTTTAAGAAAAGAAATAGCTGAAGATGTTAACAAATGAAAACCTTTGAAAGTATGGCAGGAAGAGATTAAATAAGATGCCTAGGCTCTAATGGCTAATTAATAGCTGCGCCAAAGCTGTAATCCAGGTCCTTGACTGATTCCTCTGTATTCGGTTGCTTCTCTAAGTACGGCAAGCATTTGGAATAAAAAGATAAAAGGAGGCCATGCATGGTGGCTCATGCCTGTAGTCCCAGTGCTGTGGGAGGCTGAGGTGTGTGGATTGCCTGAGCTCAAAGGGTCGAGACCATCCTGAGACAAAGTGAGCCAGAGTGAGACCCCGTCTCTACCAAATAAAGCCTGGTATTGTGGCAGGCACCTGTAGTCCCAGCTACTTGGGAGGCTAAGGGCAAGAGAATCACTAAAGGAAGAAAAGAAAAAAAATTAAAAAGATAAAAGGACAGTGGTTAAGAGACTGGACTCTAGATTCAGACTGCTTGTATTCATATCTCAACTCTACTACCTCTTAACAGTGTGACCTTGGACCCCAGTTTTTACATGCATTAAATGGAAATAATAAGACCACTTATCATTAGACTGTTTTGAGGATTAAATGAGATATCAATAAAGATTTAGCACAATGCCTGATAAATGGTAAGTGTTCAATAAATGGTGGTTGCTATTAACCATGCCTTCTATTTCTTTTCACTCAACAGTGTTTTCTAAATTTTCTCCAATATGTATGTCTTATGCAAAAATACAAAATGGTGGGGTTTAGATAAATGAAAAAGTGATTTTAAAAGTGATTTTTTATTTCAGCCTACAAAGATCATCACATGTCATTTTTTTTTTGATCCTCATCCACATCATCTTTTGATACTCATGAATCCTCATCCATAAAATCTCATCACCTCTCCTGAACTTCTTTTGATACAATATTAGCTAGTGGACCATCCGAGTTGTATTTGGAGCCTCTGTTTATTGAAGATTATAATCCATGGGGATCCAAGATGCAGGAGAGAAAAAATTTAAAGGGGGAGTCTTCATTTTGACATTAAAATTTCTGAATGTGTACTTATTCCTTTGTTAAAAGGGATAAGGAAGATATGAAGAGAGTTTTCCAGCTGAAGAATTAACTTTCACCAGCTTGGAACTTCAGGAACCACTCATGTGAACAAGCTCAATTTCACACTCTGTTCTTCTCATCTTCAAAGTCTGAGAAAGTAAATCCAACAGGAAACAGTTATTTTAGACTAACACCATATCAATTTACTTTGTTTTTCTCAAGTGTGAATGCAGTAGGAAGAAAGCAACTTTGTTCAATCTGAAATTGTATAAACATGAACTTTTCTGCTGGCTGGGATGCAGCACCCCTAGTGGCCTAATGGGTTCTCTTCCGGCTGCATGTTTCCAAAGTTGAGTGGCCTAGATACTTCTTAAGTAACAACTCAACCTGGGGCCTACTGATGAGCTTCAGGTGGTCTATGAACTAGTGAAATTGTATGCTCAATTTAGTGAATGTGCTTTCATCAGATTTCCAAAGGACACCATGACCCAAAATCAGTCACTGCTTTAAAAGATGTGGCTTTATATCTATCATGAGTATAATTTATAAGTGCAAAGAATTGAAACCTTGCTGTACTGAATTTTTAAAGCCATTATAATGAGGAAGGCCACATCATGGATGAGAGAGCTGCATAAATGGTTTATATGAGGAGACTCTGAAAAGGCCTCTTTCCTTAAATAGATTCCCCTCCACTGGTTTACCAGGGTGCACAAAATTCTTTCCATTAGCATAGCCCTGTAGGTCTCCTTTGATTAAGTTTAAAAGCTTCTGGGGACTTCCATTTCCTTCACTGGCAGGCTAGGTTATTCAGATGAACATTCCTGTCAAAAATACAAAAAAAAAAAAAATGCTGGATAAAATACAAAAACATTCCCTTAAAAACATTAATATGATTGAAAGATAATGTGGAAACTGCCAGGTTAAATTTTCCAGAGAAAGCCTGATCCCAGAGAGGTAAGCTGAGTATCAGTAGACCATAGCTACTTGTTTTGTACTGGATATTTGTGTACCCCTCCCCCAAATTTGTATGTTGAAATAATACCCCCAAATGTGATAGTATTAGGAAGTGGAACTTTGGGGAAGTGATTAGGTCAGAAGGGTGAAGCCCTCATAAATGAGATTGGTGCCCTTATAAAAGAGATCCTAGAGAGCACTCTCTGCTTGTCACCATGTTAGGATAGATGAAGATAGCAATTCATAATCCAAAAGTGAACCCCCCACCAGAACTTGACCTGCTGTCACCCCGATCTCAGACTTCTAGGCTCCAGAACTGTAAGAAATAAATTTCACTTATTGAAGGCATTCAGTTTGTGGTTCTTCATTATAGCAGCCCAAACTGAGGCTCTGAGAATATTTGCTGGTACTACATACTTTTAGCATCTGTTCTGCAGCCTCAAGGAGCAAAATACAGAGAAGTCAAGGCTCAGGTCCCACTTGAGATAAGGAGTCTTACAGAAAACAACCCACATACAGCTGAAACTCTGAAGAGTTCAAAGTTAGGATATGGATGAACCACAACTAAAATGGGCTCCCTCTATTAATGAGAGTTAAGCACTCTATGTATTCCAAATATAAAGGGTTTTAATACAAAGAAGCATAAACCTACATATCTGTTGGAAGGGAAGAGCTTGGGAAGCAAAAGTCAGAGGAGTCACTGCCAGAGTTCTCAGTCTAAAGTACCAAATCGTGATTTTTAAGTGCTCATCTAGAAACCACTGTGAATCTGAAGAACCTCTGTGTATTCCTGACTCTTTTTTCTTACAGTAACATCTCAGTTCCTAACCACATCAATGCAATCTTTGCTTTATCATGTCATATACATAAAATTATTCCAAAATTAAAATACTATTAGCAATAAATCTAGTGAAGAAAGTAAGTTCTTTGTCCTTAGAATTTATCTCTCTTACAGTAAGAATGTTGTGTTCAAAGTTACTTGAAAAATTATTTCCTTCTATACATGCAATTAGGTTGTTTGAATATGTGGTGAAACTCCAGTAGAGCCACGTAAGTCAGAAGTTTCTTTATAGAACTTTTTAAAAATTTTTTCAAACAAAAAAAGTTAAAAGAATTATATAATGCACATCCATATACTCTCTGCCTAGATCCAACAATTGTTAACATTTTGCCATGTTTGCTTTACATAGATAAATAGTAGATGTTCATTTTTTATTTTTTCTGAGGCATTTAAATATGAGTTACAAGAATCATGACAGTTTCCCCCTAAATTTTTTAGCATGCATTTCCTAAGAATAAGGACATTCTCATGGAATTACTATTCTGCCTGAAATTTCAAGAACATTTTGTCCATCTTTAAGTATAGTACAAGAAAGGAACTCTGAACAAATTCTGTAACACACAAAAGGGAGGAAAACAAGCATCTTGTGTGAGGTTTAAAGGAAGAATTCTAGTCAAAACTAGAGAGACTAAACTGAAATTGAATTTCAGCATTTGGGATTGGTTGTTCCAAGCATTCACTCACATGCTGTATTTGCGAACTGGATTCCTGGAATCTGAATCTGGAATGACAGTTTGGTATTTTAGGTAGCTTTTGAAGATGGTCCTCATGTCACCCCCCTCATACACATAGAGCATGAGAAAAGTGAGCATGAAAGATTATTTGGGAAGACTCCCGGACAAAGTCTTACCTTTAAGAGTGAGATCTACTGATGTCCTTGCCCCTAGTGATATACAAAGGTCTCTTCCAGTTCTACACTTCAATGTTTCTGTGATACTCTGATTTTAGATCCATACCTACTTCCCAAGTAATGTAAAATGAGTTTTAATCTAAAACATAAAGCAAAAATAGGACAAAAACATGAAACCAGAACAGAGGTCATTAAGAAAGTAGAAAGATTCATACTTATCAGAAACTGCAGGAAACAAATATCAAGAGAACATTTTTCAGAAACTAAGAAACTTGGAAGTTATTGGTAATACGACCATTTGAAAGCCATTGTTAATATCCAACTAAACAAATACACATGTCACTCTTTTTTTCTTCTGTGGAAGAGGATTTCCAGCCACTAGCCCCAGGACCTCCACTACAATCCTAGTTAACACAATGGTTGGCCTCTGGTCTTCTTTCAACACCTATGAATCTAGAAACTGGGACCTGGAGCCAATGGTTGAAATGGTTGCTTCCTGATTCCCCACTATCCTGGTTGTGGCAGAGGCAGCAACTCTTTGGATGGATTATTTTTATGACGTGTATCAACTACCCATTGTCACAACAATCCTGTGTAACAAATCACCCCTAAACTCAGTGGTAAAAAATATATACACACTCAGTTGTTATTATGAGTGTCTAGGTCAGCTGGACAGTTCTTCAGATCGTGGTTGGGCCTGGATGGACAGTTCTGGTCTCAGCTGAGCTCACATCACATATCTAGCAGTCGGTGGGCTGTCAGCAACTGAGGTGATTGAGACATATGCTTCTCATTGTTCAAAAGTGTAACCTAAGCATTTTCTCATGGTGAAGGCACAGGAGCAAGAGGGAAGGTGGACAGGCATAAGCAAGTGCCTTCCCAGCTCTGCTGGCATCATGTTTACTATTGTCTCATTGCCCGAAACAAGTGACAACAGCAAACCAAAGTCTAAAATAAATAGCCCAGCAGTTGGTTGTCTGTAAGTGCAGTCCCTTTTTTTTTTTGCCCCATACTAACCTTGAAGTAATGATCAACACTTCACTGAGTCTCTAAATTCTGAATTCCCTGCACAAAGTACAGGTAAGCAATGCTGATTCTGCTGGCAATTCTGTAGAGAAAAGAGGTATTATACAGTACAGCAAACAGCAAATGCTTTAACACAGAATTCCCAATAGACATCTTTGTCTTGAGTTCTCAGTCACCCTCCTTCCCCTTCCATTTCTTCTTTCCTTTCCTCACTGGTGACCTAATTTCTCTCCCACACCTCCTTCCTGCAGAGCATTTCATTCTCTTCAAACAGCACCTAACTTTCATCAAGCACATTCACTCCATCAACAAAGAACTCTCTAGTGATTGGAATTCACAGTTCTTAGAAGACAGTGAGACTATATATAACAATGTTTTTGCCAGGCATACCTGTAATCCTAGCACTTTGGTAGGGCAAGGCAGGAGGATCGCTTAAGGCCTGGAGTTCAAGACCAGCCTGAGCAAGCCTCTGTCTCTACAAAATATAGAAAAATTAACAGATGTGGTGGCATGCACCTGTAGTCCCAGCTACTTGGGAGGCTGAGGCAGGGCAATCACTTGAACCCAGGAGTTTGACGCTGCTATGAGCTACGATGATGCCACTGTACTCTATCCAGGGTGACAGAATGGGACCGTGTCTCAAAATAAAGTGTTTTCCCATCACAATATTAATTGTATTTTCCTGTTGCTATCCAAAATAAAATTAAAAAAAAAATCATGTGGCTCCCCTGCTTAAAACCCATCATTGGTTCTCCCTCTTTTACAGAATAAAGTACAAACTCCTCAGTGGGCACAGAAGGCCCTCCATGATCTGCTTCTCTCTGCCTTTCCAGCCTCATGTCTCACAGTAGGCTGTGGACATACAGAAGCATTTGCACTTATCCAAGTGTGTAAGGCTACTTCAAACCTCCAGGCCTGTGGTCCTGTTTGTTGCTCTGCCAAGCAATAGCCTCACCTCCACCACAATCTATCTATCTAGTGAACAACCAGTCACTTCTTCTCTACCAAGTAGAACTGACCCCCCCACGTAACACCACACTGATGGCTGTGCCATACATTGCAACACTTTAGATCACTTACACGTTTCCTGCTACACCACTGTGAGCTCCTGAAGGGAAGAGGACACAGCTTTTCATCTCTGTATCCCCAGTGCCTGGCACATAGCAAATGACTAAATTAATCAATTTTGAGGCTGGGTTGTAAAAGGAATTTCCTAAGTGTTTTGTACATCATTTAAATTATTATATAATCCCACAGTGACTACTTTGAAGACAAGAACATTAATTTTAGGGATTATAAATTTTAGAAAGTTGTTAAAAATCAGTCACATTAACTTTATGCTCACTTGTCATACTGTGTCCTCAAAGACACTACACTACCAAGTATTAAATTAAGGGACACTCTGCTGTTACTTTTGGGGGCGTATAAATCAAGACTGACCATGTTATGCTGCAATACCAATTTCAAGATCTCAGTGGGCTAGAATAGCATGGGTTTCTTTCCCACATTGTTCACTGCAGGCGTGGGTGACCATCTAAAGCAGCTGTCCTCCATTTGATGGCTCAGCATTGCACCTCTATTATTAATGGGCATTTCCACATTTGACAAAACAAAGAAAGAAAGCTCTGGAGAGATGAGGACCAATAGTTAAATGCCCCCACCTAGAAACATTTTTCATATTTCATTTTCCAAAGCAAATGAAACACAGGTAGAGGTATTAGATACCATTTATTCGGAGCATAGGAGTATAAGGACTGAGTTGGACAGGAGAACTGTGAACAGCTTGGAATATACCAGGTCAAGGCATTCTTACTTGGGCAGAGGGAGCCATGGAGAGTTTTTGCATTGAGACATGACCTAAGGAGAAAGGTATTTACAACTGTGCATATATATTGGAAACATAGGTCATGAACAAGATGATTAGAATATACCCACCATTTCCTCCTTTGGAAAACAAAACAGAGGCTGCCTACTCACTTTATTAGTCAGAGTTCTAAAACAGAAGGAACAGGATGTGTATACATACAGGTAGAGAGAGAAAGAAAGAGAGAGAGATTTGTTTAATATAAGGAAATGGCTCACACATTGTTGTGGAGGCTGGCCAGCAGGACAGGCAGCAGGCTGGAAACCCAGGGAAGAGGTGATTTTGCATCTCAAGTCTTGCTCAGGGGAGGACAGTCTTTGTTCTTTTCAATTGATTGGATGAGAACCACCCACATTATAGAGGATTACCTGCTTTACTCAAAGTTCAACAATTTAAATGTTAATCTCATTCAAAAACACCTCCACAGAAATAACTAAACTGGTGTTTGACCAAATATCTGGGCATAAAGATCCAGCTAAGCTGATTCATAAAATTAACCATCACACCCACATAGAGCCATGTGTGCTGAGCCCTCATTACAGAGACTAATTTGGCCTCGTTTGAAAAACCATGCAGGCTACTAGAAATCTTATTCTCCTGGCAGATTGTAATTTATATTTTAAAAGTAGACATACCATCTATGACTTCCCTAAACAAGACCTTTTGCTATTTTTTTTGCCAGATATATTAATTAACTCTGCAGTAAGAGTCTCTGCCAACCTTTGCAATTTCAGAAGCAACTTATTTTCTATATGTCTGAGGCTTTTTGAGTTTTTAGTATTAATTGCTTTGAGTGTGTGTAGTGGGACTGAGGAGAGTGTCAGGGAGGGAGAAGTGAGGCAACGTGCGTGGGGAAGGATATACATGAGGCTACAGCTGTATTTTTAATACATAATTATTTTAAACTTGATGGTGAATGCATTTATGTTTGCTACATTATTCTTTTTTTACATTTGGAATGTTTGGAATTTTTCTTGTTTTCAAATCTGAGGCTCAGTGAATTTAGGTCATATTTCTAAAATCATACAATTCAGTCTTGAGTCTGGGTGATGCCCAAGCCCATGCTGTTTTCATTCTTCCACACAGTATCTCTTAATAATGCCTCTCTGTAAAGTTATACCAATTTTCATTATCAATTTCTACAGTCATAGCTAGATAGCCCTTGTTTCTTGTCCCTAACCTCAGTGCAGTCTTTGTGGCACACTGTTAGCCATCTCACTTTCAGTAGCACTCCAAACACAGGGCTGGGAAAACACCATCAAGAGGATTAAAAGCAAAGATGTCTGTTTATGAAACATTCCAAGCATCTATCAGGAAGGCTGATCTGGGTATTACCCAATGTAGATTAGCATTGTATGTGTATTGACAATTCTTCATAGCTATACCAGTGCCAAGAAGGAGAAAAGGGGAGTTATTAGTATGAATCTCTTGGCTTTGATGATTAGCAAAGAAAAATATCAGCCCTGAATCCTGTCACTGTCCTGTGAGATTGCAGCAACAGTTTTATCACCAAGACAATGATATACGGACTGTATATTAGTGGAGTCCTGATGCATCATCTGGAAGGCAAGATGAGGGAACAAAGGTGTATCTCAAGAGTGCCACACAAGTAGAGGACTTATAACAGTTCTCAAAACCTGTAACTGCCTGGAGGCACATTGTTGGCCAGCATATCTGCCCTACACAGCCACCAACCAAAACATAATTCTCAAAAACTTTCTAAATCTCAGAATAAGCACAATCAACAATACAACAATAAAATAATCTTACAGATTCCATTTCCCCTTTTTATAAGAACATAAATCATAATGACCTCATTTTAACCTGATTATATATTTAAATACCCTATTTAAGGCCATTCTCTTAAGTACTGGATGTTGTGATTTCAACATATCATTTTTGAGGGACACAGTTCAATCCCTAACAGTGGCAGAACCAAAAACAATAGGAAAAAATAAAATGAGAGGCTTGGAATAGATAGAAGGAGCAGAATTTTTGTAACTTATGCTTAATAAATAAAAGGATCTACAAAAACTGTGCTTTAGAGGGCTAAATACTTGAACAGATGTCAGGGACTTGGCCTCTAGCCCCAGCTATGTCGTGAATGCCCTGCCTGGCCCTGAACAAATAAGCTGACATCTCCAAGTCTTAATTCCCTCAACTATAAAATGAGTGGCTTGGACCTATGGCTTTTAAATGCCCTCCAAACTCAGATATGACATGATTTTTTCAATTAGAGAAGATTAAGCTAAAAAATCAAGCTCAATAAAACACATGGTAGATGGAATGAGAATATAGCACTTAGGATAGCATCTTCTCCAGCCTTGAATGCCACCAGGAGGATTACACAGAATCTAAAAAGAGGCAAGGATGAGAAAATGAAGTGGTAGAGGGTAGACAACGACTTCCAACGATAACCTTGGTGTCAACCATCACCAACCCTGAAGCAGCACACACAGAGCCTGTCATAGAACGTAATGTCAAAGTTGCCCGCAGGGGGCCTATGCCACAAGTGAGGGAGACACAGAGCCTTCTAAGGAGTAGGGGGAAGTGTTGCCTATTGCACCAATTAGATCAGGTACACTGGAAATATTTGACAGTTTGACTGCATTAACGCAGGATGTCCTGATTATGAGGAGAAAATCCTTGGTTTTGGATCCAGTGGTGTTTCTTTCTCCTTCCCATTATACATCCTATTTTCCAAAAAAAAAAGCAAATGGAAAGAGAGCATCTCCCTAGGCTGTGTTCTTTTTTCTTTTCTTTTTCTTTCTTTCTTCTTCTTCTTCTTTTTGAGACAGAGTCTTACCCAGTCACCCTGGGTAGAGTGTAGTGATGCCGTATTTCACAGCAACCTCAAACTCCTGGGCTCCAGCAATTCTCTGGCCTCAGCCTCCCAAGTAGCTGGAACTACAGGTGCCCCCCATGATACCTGGCTAGATTTTTTATTTTTAGAGACAGGGTTCTGCTTTTGCTCAGGCTGGTCTCCTGAGCTCAAGCAATCCATCTACAACAGCCTCACAGAGTGCTAGGAACCTGGCCCCTAGGCTGTGTTTTAAGCTATTTGTACATTATCTCATTGAAACAAAACAAAACCAAAAGAAACCCTTACTTTGATAGGTATTAAAACAATAACCAGCATGTATCAAGTGCTCACTCTTAGCCTGGCACTTTCATATGTGTAATTTGTTCTTCCAAATAATGTACTACAAAGTACAAAATAGCATAAGCACAATGATTCCTGTCTTACAAATAACCTTCGGCTCAGATTTCTGAGATCATTTTCCAAGGTTCACACAGATAATAAATGGCAGAACTGGACTATCTGAATTCTGAACTTGGGCTCCTCACACCCCACCATGCTATCACCTCCCCATTTACAGATAGAGAAGGTGAGGAGAGGGAGAGAGAGAAGGAGGAAGGGCAGGAGGGAGGGAAAGAGCCATAGACCTGATTCTGTTAATAAAGAGAAGAAACCACGAAGAGGACAAAAAGGAAAAGAGATGCTACATATTGATGAAGGAAAGGGAAAATTAGCCTTCTACAGAAATAATTCATAGACCATTTTTCTCTCAATCCCATTCTATGTAACTGAGAGGATTAGAGGAATTGTTGGAGGAAGGACAGTGCCCAAGAAGGAGGACTAGCCATGAGAGACAGAGAATTAAAAACAGATGCACCAAATGTGTGTACATATGTGTGTCTGATGAGAAAATCAAGGCAAAACAGCAGCAGATGCTGAAGTCATGCTCTCCCTTTGGGGGAAGGGAAGCAGAGAAAGTACTTGTAGCCATAAGGCAAAAGCAAAAACATCCCAAGGAGATTGCTATTGTGAGCACTTATTATCCCATGGAAATGCCCTTCGATCACGATGCATAATCACCATATTGCATCCAATTACAAGTTGAAGATGAAACATGATTGCTGCTGTCATGTTTGTATCTAATCAGAAGTTGGGTGATAATTATGGTAATGCTGCAGGGCGCTGGGGGGACCATGTCAGGAGGAGAGGGCAAATCTTGCTTAAGGATTCGTCCCTACTCTGCAAAAGATGAGCAGAGGTGTGCTGGCACTCTAATTCCATGCCAACTTAAAGGATACTAACAGATCTCAGAGCTCACAGTGATTTAGGCAGAATTAGTGGGACAGGGATGGACTGAGGTAGTGAAAGGCTGAGTCTTACTAACCCATGGTTTGCCAAGTCTGATTCTTGGACCCTTAGCATTTTAATTATCCATCATACTTATGATTCCTGGGCCCCATTCCAATCCTCCTGAGCCCAAATCTCTGAGGATGGGGACTGAAAGACTGCATTTTTACCAGATATCCAGGTGCCAACTCTTCTGATTTATCTATCAAAAAAGTAATGGATCAGAGAGAAATGAGATGCTGCATGCCTCAGTATAGATCCCTGGGTACCAGCATTTGCCATATTGAAAAATACGTACTGTTGCCAATAGTAAAAGTGATGCTAATAAGTTATGGGTGACAAAACACAGAAGTTCTTCACGGTCTTGAGTTTCCCATTCTAACTTAGTTTAAAAATATCAATTATGAAACCCTCAGATCAAAAAAAATCATGTTGGATATATATTTCTTTATTTACCTCCTCTGTCCTCATATTTATGCTTTCCCTTTCAATGCGCTTTAATCAGGACAAATAAAATGAATCACCCCTCAAGTTCACACACATCCAATCATTACATTTGCCTTAAATGGCTGTTACTGTTATCATTAAACAACTATAATTCATTTAGTGCTCACTGTGTGCTAGGCACTGCACTAGCCATTCCAAATGCATTACTTCATTAATGGTACTTCATTAAGTACCATTACTGTTCAGAGAAGTTAACTAATTCAGCCAAGGTCACACAGCTGGTCAGTGGGGAAGCCAGGATAATAAGCTCCCATGTGCCTTGTCCTGCATGCCGGAAGGAAAGCAGTAATATAAATGATAGATAACTAACAAAGGGAAATCCACGTGCTCTTTGGCTTTGGAATGTACTAGGTGATTTTTTGGCCACAGGAAAGCTTCCCTAATTAAGTTTGTTTAGGCCAGCATTAAAATTATTCTGCTAGAGCCGAACTGTTGTCATCTGAGGGCAATGAATAATCTAAATTTGACAGTATTTCAAAGAGTAAAAAGTGATACGAGGTCAGGATAGAGCAGGAAACTTGAGTTGTCTGTAGAGCAGTTTGCTATTCACATCTTGAATAGAAGCACTTGCTTTCACATTGAAATCTCCTACTTCTTTTAGCCAATTTATAGCTTTCATCTTGGCACTCCCCACAGATTTACTCTTTATAGTAATATCCATGTCATCTAATGACAAGATGTGATAACTAATGTGAGGTTGCTCCTGACCCCTAATATTCCCACACTGAAACTCTATTAGATTCCACATTGACAGCTCCTCCCGACTCCAATCTACCAGCTTCTCACTGAGCCAAAGAGTTATAAGGTCCCTCAAGAGCAAAGCAATTTATTTAAATAACACAGTAAGTAGATGCAAAAGTATGTTGCGTTCAGAAAGTCAACATTCTCTTGCTGAAAGTAAAACGCCCGGTGTGGCTACTCCTGATGCAGTGGGAGAACTGGCACACATCCCTCTGTCCCATACGTCAGGGCGTCTGTTGGGTCATTTCCCAATTCATTTAAGTGGAACAAGGTAAATTAGTTTCTGAAAATTGTATTTACAAGAGGACTAGAGCCATTCTATGGGGAAAATCCAGACTCTGGCTTACTGCATTCAACATCCAGGGACCTCCCTTTGGAACATTCAGGAAGGACAGACACTGAGGAACTAACGTGCTTGTGTCCAGATGGAAGTACTAGAGTAAAAAAACTTGAACTTCCCACTGTTTAAAGAGTTTCCTGAACTCCTTTTTATTCTGAAAGATTAAAGTTATCTAATGAGTAAGGTCTTCTGGGACTCGCCCTTAGAGAAAGTGAAATAATCTACTATTTCTGGTCATGTTTACATCTTAACCTTGCAGTGGTTGGGAATTCCTTGACTGTAAGACTGTGATACATGTGAACATGGAAATGCAAAGTGTACTTGGGCAGACCTTGAACTGCCATTGATTCCTTTCAAGTAAT
This sequence comes from Nycticebus coucang, assembly GCF_027406575.1. Lineage (NCBI taxonomy): Eukaryota > Metazoa > Chordata > Mammalia > Primates > Lorisidae > Nycticebus > Nycticebus coucang. The sequence goes on along the minus strand of NC_069804.1, from coordinate 157,785,331 downwards.
AGCAGTTTAATTGGTTGTGTAATGAGGCTGCCTAGGTGCCAAGCATAACCTGCTCTCAGGAGAGAACCATTTACTGTCCTCGAAGCCCACAAAAAATAGTGTCAACTCTGTGTAAGAAGGACTGAGTCAATTGCAGCTGTCCTTTCTTTCCTTTGCATTGTTGAGTATACCAGTCCTTCCACCAAAAATGCCCTTTCTCATATTTCATCTGATCTCAATTTTTTTTAAATTTATTTAGAGACAGAGACTCATACTATTGCCCAAGCTGGAGTGCAGTGGCATGATCACAGTTCACTGCAACTTTGAATTCCTGGGCTCAAGTGACCTTTCCATCACAGTCTCCCAAGTGGCTGAGACTACAGACATGCACCACCGTGCCTGGCTAATCTTTTACTATTTTTTGTACAGGTAGAATCTCACTTTCTTTCCCAGTCTGGTCTTGAACTCCTGGCCACAAGAAATCATCCCATCTTGCCCTCCCAAACTGCTGGGATTATAGAAATGAGCCACCACGCCTGGCCTCAGTTTAATAAATATTTATTGGGTACCTATTTTGTACCATAGCCACATGAGATATCGATCACTTCCTTTGTGAAGCATTACATGATCCTACAGACACTTGAGCGGCACATAACTTTTGTTTGTGGGTGGGAAATACATATTTCCTTGTGGAATTTCAAATTCTATATGGACTTTAAAGGTCATTTTGGCTTTTTATTAATTTGTATGCTCTGTAAGGACAGAGACCATGTTTTTGTATTCCTGTAGTATTTAGCACAATGCTTTCTTCATCATACACATGCAATAATTGTCTGCAAAATAAATTCAGGCCATGCAATTAACATTATTCCCACTCACAATTCCAATAATTTCCTGAGACATTAATCCTACTGAATGAATCCTTGTTCTTCCTAAGTTCAGCAAGATAAATGTGCCCCTTTTCACTCCCCTGCTGGGTAAAAACATGAAACTCTAAGAATACCATATACCACCAGTACTAAACTAGGTATGTGTGAGCAACACCAAAAGGTCATGCTATTTCAAAAAAAAAAAAAAAAAAAGCAACACCAAAGCTGCAGAGAGTATCAGGTGCCAGATTCAGCAATGCCATATGCCAAAAATCTGAATCCAAAGGTATGAGTGTAGCATCATGTAGGAGATTAGAGACGCATACAGGCCTCCTAAAAATGTGACGTCCAGAATTTCCTACACAATCTGAGTCCATCACTAGCACAATTCTCACAAAGATAGCAAGGCTCCAGAGAATCTTTAAGCCTAAGGTTCTTGTGTTTGGGGAAGCAGTGACCTACCTGAAAATAAAAACTTCCAGGAAGAGGATACTAGGCAAGAGATGAAAAGGCTAAAACATCAGAAACATCTTTTTGTTTCTTGAAAATAACATCAATTTAGTGAAAAAGGAAAGCTAGCTTTGGAGAAGAAAAAACGACAACAACAACAAGTCTACCAAACCATAGGTAACAAAGAGCTCCTTTTTCCTGGAGTTAAAAGCGAGTGAAATGAGCAGCCAGAGGCTAAGAAGCATGTTTAGGAGTTGTTATAGTTATTATTGTAAGGTGGTAGCTGACCTCACAAGGTCATCTTCATTTATGGAATCAGAACAATGTCTCTGGAGACATCATGGAGTCATAGAAAACCACAGGCTTGGGGGCAGAGAGATCTCAGTTCAATTTCCAGCCCTGTGTCTAGTAACTCTTCCTTGGGAGAACCTTTTTAAGTCTCAGTTTTCTTAGCTGCAAAATGAGGACAAACATACCTACTTTGCAGGAGGGTTGGAAATATAATAATAATAACAACAGCATTTATTAAGTAGCAGGTACTCTAAGACTACTTCACATAAGTATTATCTCATGTGTTTCCACACAAGCATCTGAGCTAGGTTCTATTAGCGCCACCATTTTACAGATGAGCACATTAGATCTCTGAATAGTTAAGTGATTTCTCTAGTCATATAGCTTATGAATGGGATTGTCAGCACTGAAATCCAAATCTGAATCTGCTCTATGTCACTACTATAATAAGCCTTGCTGGAGACCATCTTCAAAAGTAGCCTCACCTTATCCTCAGGGCTGGGGTGGGAGACAGTCAGTTATCAACCTGTTACTTACTCCTATTGCTTCCAGACTGTTATTTTTCTGCCATATTCCGTGAACCTGTACTATCCTATTCCCAGTTACCTTGCTCTAACAAGCAATAGTCTTGGTAATTAGACCCCAAAATTTGCTTTTCCCAAGACCATTGCTATGAGCTACTCTAGTAACTCTATCATAATAGTAGTAATAATAACAGTAATAATAGCTAATTTATTGACAGCTTATTATCTCCCAGGCACTTCATGAAGCATTTTATATACGTGAGCTTACTTAGTCATCAACACAACTCTGTGGGGTGGGTACTATTATTAAATAAGATCATTTAGATAAGTCCCTGGTGCCGCACCCCCGGCATCAAGCCGTGGCGGGATGGCTCTGTCCGCGTTGTAAAAACTGTGGTAAGGCGGTCCGCGACAGCTGGCGCCCGAACAGGGACTTGAAGGACAGGTGATCTTTCTTTTTCTTTCTTTCTCTCTTTTCAGATTGAAGGCGACTCTCACCAGGGAGCTGCAGTCCCGCCGGTAAAGGCTGACCGGTTAAGTGTGAGTAATCAACAGGTACCATGAGGCACGCATTGATCAAAGAGGAACGTATATTCAGTGTCATGTTACAGCATTTGTTAGTTAAAAATGGGTTCAATATGTCCCTCAAACGGTTGGAGGAACTTACACATTTTCTTATTAAGCAAGGTGCGGAGGAGCCGTACCAAGACTTTATTTCAAGGCTGGAAGAAGCCATTAACAGAATGCTCCCCCCGTCTGAGGGCACATCACTGTTGCTCAAACAGTTAGAAGCATGCATGGATGCCTCACCAGCAATCGTACAGGGAATGGCGTTTGCTGCAGCAATGCAAGGTCAGAAATTCAGCGCCTATGTTAAAAATACCTTCAATAAAGAAGGTAAGGGGCCAACAGCTCCTACCAACACTTGCTACAATTGTGGCAAGCCAGGACGCATGCAGAAGGACTGTAAACAGTCCCATGCCAATAAGCCGAGGGGGGACCCACCCGGCTTATGCCCTCGCTGTAAGAAGGGCAGACACTGGAAAAATGAATGTAAATCAAAATTTCATAAGGATGGAACCCCCTTGAATGACAAGGGTGACACTGATCCTGAGGATCAGGACGTACGGAGATCAAAAAACTAGTAAAAGGGGCATTCTCCCAGCCCAGGCCCCAAGGGAGAGCAGGCTGTAGCTTGTAAAACACAGCCCTCATCTACTTTGAATCCTCAAGCCCCTGAATTTACTATTCATGACCTTTCACGGGGCACTCCTGGGAGTGCAGGTTTAAATTTAGCAAGTGAAAAGAATGTCTTATTATCCAAATGGGACGGTGTTACTTTAATCCCCACTGCAGTAAAAGGGCAACTCTTACCGGGGACAGTTGAAATTATAATTAGTAAAAGTTCAAATTATACTAAAAACTTTGAAGTTATTCCAGGAGTAGTTAACTCAGATTCAGAAAAGACAACGCAGAAGAAGACGCCAGCGGCTGCTGCAAGATCTCACCCGCCGCTTAGAGAAAATGAAAGTACACTCGCCGATAGCAAACAAAACCACCGGCACCCGGCACATTTCCACTGACTCCAAGACGGCTGAAAAGACCCAGCGGGGAAGGAAGCTGAGGGCCCCCCTACCCTTCGTGGGGCGGGCCTGCCTCCCAAGTGTTACAGCCCCCAAACAGCAGCACTGACGAAATCCCAAGGGTGAGGTTTAGAACCTTTATTATTGACTCTTTGCCACTAGTAATTTATATAAATAAGAAAAATATTTTTACAAACTGAATCTTTGTCAACAGATAAAATTCTTGTCTTTTAAACCTTCTAATTATCAGTTTAGCTGAGTGAATAAGTAACTTCATGGTAAACTGGAATCCTGTTTGATGGAAAGTGAGTTTTTGAGAGTAAGAGAAATTAAGCAGAAAGGAGAATGACATTGTGTAAAGAAAGAATCTTGTGTGATAAATTTTGTCCTGAAACAGAATAGTTATAAAGAAAGTAAAAGGCAAAACAAAAGTTCAAGAAAGTTTAGAATGTTTGTAGATGGTCTGTGCAAGTTAAATGAAACTTATAAAAGAGAATTTGTGAAAGAATTTACATGTGATCCAGTTAACTATGTATTTCCTTTAAAATCTTTTAACTTGTAAAAATAACCAATTGTATTGCTTCTTCTGATATCTTTCATGTAAATAATAGATTGCTAAATGTTATGTTAATTGTAAAAAAACCTTCATATGTAATGTTACCTGTAAATCTGTAAGACAATCCATAGTATGATAACTCTACCTTACAAGTTTTACATACTGTTAATGAATTAATTAGACCTAAGAGATTTATAGCAACATTAATTTTAGGAATTTTAGCTTTAATTTCTATAGTCACTACATTTGCGGTGGCTACTACTGCCTTGGTTCAGGAAGTTCATACAGCTCACTTTGTTAACTCTTTAAGTAACAACATTACTCTAACTTTAATGACTCAGGCTAGTATAGATAATAAACTTGAAGCTAAACTCAACATCCTGGAAGAAGTAGTGTTAGCTCTAGGACAAGATATAAAGTTCATACAACATAAACTTCAAACTAGATGTCACTCTGCTTTTCCAGCTATCTGTGTCACTCCCCTACCTTATAACCTCTCCACCTCTTGGAACAAAACAAAGGCACATTTACAAGGTGTGTGGAAAGATAATGATATTACACATGACTTACATACCCTCCAAAAGGATATCACTGCCATCAGTGAAGCTCATCTACCTAGTACATCTCTCGATGCTCTGGCTCAATCACTCTCTGACAATCTTAAGTCTTTAAATCCTATATCTTGGATTCAGTACATTGTGTTTATTGTCATTATTGGATGCCTGATATTCTGTGTTGTTTTACTGTTACCATGTCTTCTTCGTTGTGTCTTTTCCTCCTTAAAGGCTGTTCGCCAAGACCTCTTTGAACTACGTTTCATTAACAAAAAGGGGGGAAATGCCGCACCCCCGGCATCAAGCCGTGGCGGGATGGCTCTGTCCGCGTTGTAAAAACTGTGGTAAGGCGGTCCGCGACACCCTGGCATAGGGTAAACATAATAACTGCTAGTTTTTTATTATGAATATTACTTTTCAAAAGATCTGCAAAATGCAAAGCCTTCACGGAAGGAATGGATATAGGTAATATTTTCTGTTAAGAGCAACTATCTCAAAGGCAGTTAAAACTAACTTGAAAAAATTTAACAAGGTTTAAGTTTTATGAGCAAGAAATATAGGCGTTCCTTCTCAATTGGTTTTACAATGAAAGGTAAAACTCTGTTCAATAAATAAAAGTGAACAAAGAAAATGTTGTGGATGCTGTCACCAAAGAAGCAGGCCAGACCATGAATTATAAGCTCAAAGCTTGCAGGAGGTGGGCCCCACCCATAACTGTCAGGGAAAAGCCCCAAGCAACCTCTGCAACCGCTATTTATTGAGGTAGTACATTCTAAGCATGGAATGCCCAGCATGTGCATGGGTAACGTGTTCCCTCGTGCCCCCCAGCCTGACCCCCACACTGAAGTTCCACAGGTGTTCAACATCTAACTTCCAAGTCTGCTCCTTAAAGTCCAGCATCTGCTTGTATGTTTCAAAAAACCTGCTACTTTGTTTCTGCAAGCCTGCTGTATGGGTTAACTGCTACTTTGTCTCTGCAAGCCAGCTGTCCTGGTTCCTATACTTTATTTTCATTTATGTCCGAACAGTGGAGAAAGGGACTAAGGGAAAGATTAGATTCAAAGAAAAAATGGAACTTTAAAGGAGAGACTTTGAATTGAATGGAAGGCAGAGAAGAGGAGAGCAGATCTATCTTTTGGGGATTCTGGACCTAGAAAACTGAGAGAAACTTACACAAACCACAGTCCTTCCTTTTGCTGAAATTTCAAGGAGTTCAGAGCCTCTCTAAAGCCCACTCCTGGCTCTCTTGCCCCAGGAAGAAGAGGAAGAGAGGACCAAAATTAAGCCAGAGGAAGGTTAGAAACAGAGAGGAAAAAGTTTAAAGAGCAGCCTGAGTGCCCTGCATGACCATTTATTAGCCACCATTGTCAGAAGCCTTTGCCCCACTATGCGCCTTCCAGCTTAAATACCTTCTTGCCACCTCCCTGTTAGCACCCAGATAGCCTGATAAACCCAAGAGTTTGAGGTTGCTGTCAGCTGTGATGCCACAGCACTCTACTGAGGGCAACATAGTGAGATTCTGTCTCAACTGAAAAATAAAAAACAATCGCCAAAATGTGGAAACAGCCTAAATGCCCACCAACCCAGGAATGGATTAACAAGCTGTGGTATATGTATACCATGGAATACTATTCAGCCATTAAAAAAATGGAGACTTTATATCCTTCGTATTAACCTGGATGGAAGTGGAAGACATTATTCTTAGTAAAGCATCACAAGAATGGAGAAGCATGAATCCTATGTACTCAATTTTGATATGAGGACAATTAATGACAATTAAGGTTATGGGGGAGCAGAAAGAGGGACGGAGGGAGGGGGATGGGGCCTTGGTGTGTGTCACACTTTATGGGGGCAAGACATGATTGCAAGAGGGACTTTACCTAACAATTGCAATCAGTGTAACCTGGCTTATTGTACCCTCAATAAATCCCCAACAATAAAAAAAAAGAAAGAAAGAAAAAAAACAGAGATCTCTGTTGAATTCAGGCAACATTCATGTTGCTTTCAATGGAATTGTCTATACATGTATGAGGCTCAGTAGAGGGAGAGGATTGTACGTACTTCAGAAAATTGTTTCAAGTTATACCAAATTAAGTCCAGGGTCACATCCAAAAAATAGGTCAAAGGTTTCTTATGTTTGCACTGTGGTATGAAATAACTTCTCCTTTTGATCTTTATTATTCTTTTTGGCAATGGAAACAGAATTATTTTTTCCAGACAATCTCCATTTTCAATGCAAAGCTTTGGAGCACTAACCTACTTCACTTTCTTGAGAAAGCCTAATACCATGATGCATTATCAGACTACCAGAGACCCTAAGCATTAGAATTCAAATGTTCTTGTAGTTCATTGTTGTAGAATGGAAACAGGTGAGTATTTACAATATGTATGTGGACAATGAATATTAGTGATCAGTAGATCAAAGTCATGTACTGCTACACAGAAAACCATTGCCTTAATACACTGTGCATGTGCAATACTCATGATAAAAGGTGAATGCTTTTTTTTCAATGAAATTTCTTTTTCAGTCAGAAGGAGCATCTGCTAGGTGAGTAACTTTCTAGAAGGAATGAAATTTTACACCTGTCACAGACACCATTCCCTATTAGGCCTTTTAAATTAGAAAAGGTCAATTATTTCATGTCTAGTTATAACAACTTCATTGAAGTTTCATGTGAAATCTGATTAAGAGTCTATTACAACAAATATATGATTGTTGATGTGATAGAGTTCACCACTGTGTCTTCTGCAATTGCTTTAGTATGCCTAATCAGAAAGAAGAGCACATGTGGTATTTTGTAGTGAAGAGTAGCTATTTGACATTAAAGAGTTTAGAGAGTTGGCATTAATCAAATATACATTGCTGTGGCTTATTCTTCATATCTAAGGAATAAAAAAGAGTCAAAATCTTTGAGTTTTCCAATATTAGGCATGATAGAAACCAATCTTATTTAGACTATATCAGAATACATTATCTCGGTTTTTTTTTTTGTTGTTTTCTGTTACATTTGCAACACACTAATGTAGCCATTGAGGTTAAAGGTCTATAAGATTCTAAGTATTGCTTCCATTTCCTAAATTATAGGAATGTCAGAACATTGCTCCAGATGATGTGATTCCCACAGCCCATCAGCTTGCAACCAGTATTGGCACGTTCTTCACTTTCCTACCCCCTTGCCAGCTGCTCAGTTGGCCACTACATTCAACTTTGGCCTTGTGTCTACAACATACACAAATGAGCCTTCTTTCAAGGGCTTCATTAATAGCCTTCAGCATCTGCTCACATTCCAAGCACTGGGTACTAAACCCAGAGAGGGACTGGCATATGGCTGCATTGTTCTACTTGTAGAAAATGAAAAATACAGGAATGTGCCCTCAACTTCTGAACTTTAAATTGCTAACCACTGCTAGTTTAAAACAAAAAACATTTAAAAAGCCCCCTTGGGGGTATGTGGGTGGGGTATAAATGCATAGAAAAAGATTTGAAAATATTCACATTAAATACACATAAATATGCTAATAGTTACCTATAAGGACTGAGATTGGAAGTGGGTCTGTGAGGAGCTTTCCCTCTCTATTTTATGTAGGTCTTCCTGTATCGTTTGGATTTTTGCAACAATCACACAATCCTTTTATTATTGAAAAAAGTAAAATCTATATAAACATATAAAAGGTTGGTGAAGACACACATAGAATGAGAAAGAAAGACTTTTGCCTCTCTCTTTATAGATTGTATATGTTTGTAAACTTTAAATGCTGAATTATGGGCATGTTTTCTTTTGTTATATGTAACACTGTGGTATTTTTAAACTAAACTTTTAAATTAATTGAACTATAGCTGCAGAAAAGTATTCTAGATCTCATAATTTTTGTTAATATCTATTACTTGAAAGTACTCCTTTGGTATTTCCATGTGCTAGAGTATGATTTCAAGTATAACAATTTTCATTTTGTTTTCTCATCACTATTGAAGAATTTGGAGTTATAAACAAGTGCGTAGTTATACAAGGTTTCGCCTGATTACAGAAAGTTGAGGAGTGAAACACAAAATTTCTTTGCATTCTGTAGAATGTAAGCTTAACAAAGTCAGAGACCATGTCCGTTTTGTTCACTACCACAACCCCAATGCCTAGCATTTTTGCTTGGCATATAGTAGGTGTCCAATAAAGATTTACTGAATTGCTAGATGAATGAATGTTCAAATTCAAAGGGAAAGTAAGCCATTCACAGATCTATATGGCAAAAAAGCAGGGAGCATTGCATGTAGATGATAAGAGGAAAGGAGCATGGCTTAACAAAGACCCACTAACTGGGAAGTCAAGAGACCTGGACCTAACTGATTTGATGAATGAATGTGTACATATCTTTATCTTTCTCTAGAAATCAATATCTATATTTATAAAGTTAGAAGACTAGAATCAATCTATAGTATTTAAACTGTTTATAACAATAGACTTGTATTATTTAAAAGAAACCCAAGACCATGTAAAATAGTTACACATGTAAAAATTCATAGAAATGTCTGAGATGATGCTCAGCTAGTGTTACTGTGGGTTATTTTGGGAAGTTTATTTTTTAATGTCATTATACTGTTCTATATTACTTGAACATTTCATAATAATCATGTAATATTTGCACAAAAAGTCATTGTACCATTTTAAAGTGATGAGGAGGGACGGGGGCCAAGATGGAGGACTAAAAAGCAGCCCACACTTGCTGCTTTTGAGGAGAAGATCAAAAGTTTCTGGTAGACCTATAGATGAGCTGTCTCAGAAAAGCAACTGCAGATACTCAAAGTGAAGGAGAGAGAGCCAGGGTGATCTGCTCAGCATGGCTGGGAAGCATCTGCATGGGGGGAAGGGTCAGGGAGAGATCCTTGGGGTTCCATATTCCCCCAGTGGACACTGCAACCAAAGCTGTCAGAGGGCTCTCCCACCACAGCAAGCCTCTGAACTGAAGTGATCAAGGAACTTCTTTGAGGGTGTTGGCTGAATTGCACTGAAGAATGGGTTCCTACTGGCTTCTGATCCTGGGCTGCTCCAAAAGACACCAGTCTGTGCTCTCAATCTCAGAGCTCCTTCTCTACAGAGGGTTTGGCTCCACTGTAGCCACCTCCTCATTACACCTTTAAGGCCATGCAGGGAGTGGGGAAAGCAAGTTCTCTCATATGCACTATGATGGGGTTGCCATGCACTCCACTGCCACCACTCACCTCACCATTTCCAGGGTAGCCAAATAAAGCAGGCACCTGCAGGCCCTCAGCATCTTCCATTACCATCTCACCATCTCAATAGCATCACTGCTGCTACCTAAGTAACACCATAGCAGCTGCCACAGTCAGACCTAGGTAGAAAAAGAACCCCAGCCACTGAGACTTGCCAGTGAGGCATGGCACATCCCCTCAGCCACAGCAGTCCAGTGAGCCAACTAGCTGCCACCTTCAGTCCAATAGCAAGCCTAATCACTGGCCAAGGCTCTGAAATTTACCCAGGTACTGACCGAGATCCTTGACCACCCAGCTGCCAACCAAGGTCCGCAGACCTGCCCAGCTACTGTGGCCCCATGTTCTGTATGTCCTGGGGTCCCTGCATGCAATGAAACTGGCAGAACTGCATGCCCTGCACATTGGAAACCCCAACCACTCCCCATACTGTATGGCCACTGTGACACTGCCTCCCCCCCCCCAGACTGCTATAGACCTGCTCAAAATAACCTTCCTTCCATTGTGTACCACCGCTGGCCCTGGAACTGAGCAGAGTGCATGCCCACAGCCATGACATCTAGTGTCACCACCTAAATAGTCTCACCCAGTCATCTCTGCCATGACCATGGGTAGGTCTGAACCATCCACCTCCTTGGAGAGGGACTTACTTAGCCCACTGCTCAAAAGCTTCCAACAGTGACCTGTAAAAAATCCCACCACTTAATATAAATTTGTCCCAGCACCAGCTCAGTCTGTGATAACCACAGAGGATGGGATGACACAGAGGAGAGCTGTATCACAGAACATATGGTCCTCTCCTGCTGGGTCAATCCTCTGGAGTAGGACACAAGTGGACCATACAAGTACCTCTTCTTCTTTTCACTGAGTAGGACAGCTTCCACAAGGTGAGAACAGGTACATTGCAAACTTCTCTGTCTTTTTCTTTTATTCTGAAAACCTTGATTTGGTCCAGGGCATTTCAGACCAACATACTTTGTTAAACACCAACAGTGAGCCAGGCTCTATATAAGGAACACAGAGATGAATAGGACACTGTTTCTGTCCTCAAAGTGCTTACAGTCTACTAGGAGAAACCAACCATCTTTTGTCTAATTAGTGTACTGTGGATTAAGGTAAAATGTGCAGGGGGTATCCCAGAGCACCTAATCCAGCCTGGGGCTTCAGACAGTACCTGAGCTGGTAATTAGCAAGTTTCAGGGGGAAAAAAAGAAAAGAAAAGGTATTTGAGGCAGGTAAAGAGGCAGAAAAGAAGAAAGAGAAAGCAGAATGTTCATTCAGATAATTATTGGACTTCATGTAGTGGTCAAACATACAAATTATAGGTATGCCAGAAGGGGAAGCAAAATGCCCCAGAGGAATGGAAGGCCTACTGGAGGATATCATGAATGAAAATATCTAAAGTATCACCAAACATTATGACACACTTCTTTCAGAGGGATACCAAAACCCTGGTCATCTCTACTCAAACATAGCTTCTCCAAGACACATGGTCATAAACCTGTTGAAAGTCAAGATGAAAGAGAAAATTCTGCAAGTATCCAGGGGGTAAGCAGCAATTCACCTACAGAGGTAGAGCCATCAGGGTGACAGTGGACTTCTCAAATGAAACTTTTCAAGCCAGAAAAGAAGAATCATCTAACATTAATCTTCTTAAAGAAAACAATTTTCAGCCCAGAATTCTATATCCTGCTAAGCTAAGCCTTAAAATTGATGGAGAAATAAAATATTTTACTAATGTGCAAAAACTTTGGAAATTCACCACAAGACCAGCTCTACAGGAAATACTTAGATCTATTCTCCACACTGACCATCACAATGGACTATCAACAAACTGAATACCCAGAAACTAAAGTACAAAACCTAGTTTTCACAATGATGCAAAGGATAAAACTAAGCAATGGACTTTCAAAAAATAAGATGACTAAAACTCCACCACACTTATCAATTCTCTCAATGTTAATGGCTTGAATTCCCCACTGAAGAGGCACAGCTGACTGATCGTATAAAAAGCACAAGTCATCCATATGTATGTTGTCTCCAGGAAACCCACCTAACCTCAAAGGACAAAACAAGACTCAGGGTGAAGGGATAGTAAACAATATTTCAGATAAATGAAAATGAGAAGAAAGGAGGAATCACAATCTTATTTTCAGATACAAGCAGATTGAAAGCAACTAAAGTCAAAAAAGAAGACAAAGATGGACACTTCATACTGGTCAAGAGAACAATACAAGAGGACACTTCAATTCTAAATATATATGCACCCAATTTAAATGATTTCAGATTTATGAAACAGACCTTAATTGGTCTTAGTAAGGCATCATGAGAACGTAGAAGCAAGAATCCAACGTACTCAATTCTAATATGAAGGCAGTAGATGAGCTAATACATGGTGGGGTGAGGGGAATGAGGGAGCAGGGAGAGGAGGGTGGGGGATGGGCAGTCATGGTGTATGGCACACCTCTTGGGGGTGTTACACAATTATAAGAGGGACTTTATCTAACAAATACAATCAGTGTAACCTAATTCTTTGTACCCTCAATGAATCCCAAACAATAAAAAAGTGGGAGCTAAATGATGGGTACACAGAGACAAAAAGAGATGTAATCAACATTGGAAACTAAGAGTTAGGGAGGATGGAAGGGAAGTAAGGGCTAAAAACACACCTATTGGTACAATGAACACTGTTCAGGTGACAGGCGCACTAAAATTCCAGACTTGAATTTATACAGTGTATCCATGTAACAACATGTATACCCCCTTAATATTTTGAAATAAACTAAAAGTGATCAGAACACTATGAAAATAAAATAAATGAAAGAGGTGTTACAGTTACCCAACAAGAGCAAATGGGAGGCTCTGAGGATTATAATCCCTTCTGTTAAGGTCAAGTCCTGTGGATTTGGCACTTCCCTTAAGATGATTAAAGGAAGGCCCAGCATTCTGCATGCCACTGGTAAAACCACCATTCCACATCCCCCTCATAATCCCCATTATCAACCATCACACTGGAAAAGACACCACTCCCAAGGAGATTCTGTGTATAAAACTGAGGACTTATCATGCTCTGAATACCTATTTACTTCAATTGTCACAAAAGTTCAAACCATAGATCATCCATTATCACTCGTAGTTCTTATATCTTCTAATGTGACTCAATCTACCACCCCCTCTGCAAAATCCCCTACTTCCTTAGCTTCTCCAAAATTTTCCTTGAATTTATGGCTATATAAAAATCTTGGCTCACTTCTGAGGATAGTGGTTCCTATACATTAACTACCTTTTTCTCACACTGCATGTGCCACTGGACCCAGAAGTGCGATAGTTGTCCACCTTGTTCCTCCTGCCACTTTCTGTTTGTGGGTCCTCCCTACGCCATCTGCCCCAGCTTCTTTTGGTCACTTTTCTGTCAGACTATGTTACCTACTAACTCTCTTTGTTGCTGTAGTCTCCCCTCCTCCAGGTTTTGCTCCCTTATTCATTAAAAATTTTAGCTCATGTTTTGCTATCTTTCTCTCCATGACTGCTCCTATCCCATCGTTCTTGGTGATTTCAATAGCAATGTGAAGTCTACATACATACAAACATCTACATACAGATATACAATTATTGTCAATATCACAATCAATTCAGGTAACACTCTGGCCTCTCAGCTGCTTGACCTCCTCCACTCCAAAGATCTTGTTGTCTTGCCATCCTTATCCACCCACACTCATGCTCACTTTCTAGACCTTGTCATTATAAATTACTGTATCACCAGAAAAATCTCCATTGTAAGCACCTTACTCTCTCTGTAATTCTCTCTAGTATTTTCACTTCAACAATCTTTCCACCTCTAACCATCTTTTTGCTCTCCATCACTTCATCATATTCTCACATCCATATTTACCCAACTCAGATTTTATGATCCATCATTATAATCACTACTTGGCATCTATCCTCAGCTCCCCAGTTCCTTTTCTGTCATCAAAATTACCTGGAAAAACCCAAGCCAAGTTTAAATTTAACTTTCCAACTTCTCTTCATCTGCATCCCAGAAACCGATACTGTCTAAAGCAAGCTTCATTTTCAGCTTTATGCCTCCAATCTCAATACTCTCATGCTCCCTAGAAATCACTCCCAAGTTTTTGTGTCCAGCTCTGAATTCCTGCCTGAATTCCAGGCTCATATAACTAAATGCCTACTTGACATTACCACTTGAATGTCTAACAGACATCTCAAAGTTAATTTGTCCAAAACCAAACCATAATTTTCCCCTGAATCTGCTCCCCTTCTGCATTTACCATTGTAGTTGCTGCTAACTTTATCCTTCCAGTTCCTCGAGCCAAAATACTTGGAGTAATCTTTGATTCTTCCTTTTCTCTTAGGCCCGCTCCCAACTCACCAGCAAAGCCTTTTGGTTCTACCTTCAACATATATTTTTAGCCAGATCACTTATTACTACCACTATTGTGGCTACCCTGGTCCAAGCTCCCCTTATCTCTTGCCTGGATTGCTGTAATGGCTTCCTATTAATAGGTTAAAGTGTGTTACTCCAAAAATATATGTTGGAGTCTTAACCACCAGTACCTAAGAACATGATCTTATTTGTAAATGGGGTCAATGCAGATGTAATTAGATAAATTGAGTTTATACTGGAGTAAGTTAGGCCATTATTCAAATATGACTGGTATTTTTATAAGAAGAGGAGAAAGACACCCAGGGGAGATGGTCACAAAAAAGATGGAGACACACATGGGCAAAGTCATATGACAACAGAAACAGAGATTGTAGTGCTGCAGTTGAAACAAGGAATGCCAAGGATCAATGGCCACCAAAAGAAGCTAGAGGCTTGGAGGGACCATGGCCCTGAGGACACCATGGCCCTGAGGATTTCAGACTTCTAGCTTTCAGATCTGTGAGACGATAAATTCCTATTATTTTAAGCTATCCTGTTTATGACACTTTGTTATGGTGGCCCTAGAACTTGTTGCTGTCCTTGAATATTCACTCCCTAGTTTAAATACAGCAGCTAGAATGATCCTGTTAGACCTTTTGTCAGCACATACTTTTCATCTGTTCAAAACTTTGCAATGGCTCCGCATCTCTGCAGACTAGAAGCCTTACAAAGTCCTATAAGTCCTTATAGTATCTGGTCCCCTTTTATTAAACTGGCCTCTTCTTCTGTTACTGTCTTCCTCATTCAGTCTACTTCAGCAACACTGGCCTAACTTTTCTGTTTCTCCGTACTTGCTTCCAATCAAGTCTTTGCATTCTGTTCTCCCTTGTGACAGGAGCATGCACCTAGTGCAAATTCCCTAAGGTTTATCTAGCTGTGAGTCTTGTCCTTAGGCACTTTTTGTCTTACTTGCTTATGCAGCTTTACATAAACAGATACTTACAAGCCGGAATTGAGGAGTAAGGGAAGCGCAGTGTCACAAACTATTTGGGAAGGCCATATTGTTTAATGGCTGAGCAAGTAAGATGAGAGTCCAACAAATCAAAGTTAAGTGACAAAACCACTGACACTTACTGGGCCTTTGTTCCCCTATCTGTAAAATGGGAAAATGACAGTGTTAACCACACTATTACATCAGACAAAGAAAACAAGGTGCTTGTCACATAGCAAACATTCAACAAACACCAGCTATTATTATTGTTACTCAATAACATTTAAAAGAAGTTTAAAAGTGAGTACTGAGATACCAAAAGAATTTTGAGGTCTATTTAAAAAACTAGCCTGGCATTTGAGTAGACACTTAGTACAAGTTTGGGCTTAGTAACTCCTTAAGGAAATTAAGATCTAACGTTTGTGGAACATTTCACCAAACTCAGATAGGAAACGACACTCTTTCAGGTTTCTCTCGCCTCACATCTATCGTGTCTCAATGATGCAATCTTCATAGCAACAGTGCAGTGGCATATTTTGGGTCTTGCAGTGGGCTTTGCTCTATTGCCGAAGTTCCCTAATGAGTTCTGCCACTGCCAAACACCTCACACCCACCCAAAATCAACTCCTATCCTGCCATCCCCACGCTCCATTATCAGTATTGATATATGGCTTTCAAACAAGGAAAACATGTCCTACATTTTTCTAGAAAACCATAAAAATCACAAAATAAAATGTTCAATTTATATAAATAAAAAACCATCTCAAAGCTCCAAAGAGGGGCTGGTATATCTAGGACAGGACCTCTGATAGGGTAATTGTCATAATCCTGCCTCTGTAGAAGAGTGAGAATATTGTAGGAAGAACCTACAGAACTCAAAAGGATTCATGCCACTAGCTAGGGCAAAGAGGTACAATTAAGCATAAATGAAAAATACAATATTTTGACAGCCACGTTTAGACATGTAGTAGACAACAATAGAGTCCACATCTTCTCATTCTAAAAATAAAGTAAGAAGATGTAAGATAGGAAAAAAGGATACCAGGATGACATGCTGATGTTTTAAAAAATGGATGGAAGTGTTTTTGAATTTTATTTTTTGTAGGTTTCAAAAAATGTTGCAGTATTTTGTTTTCAAAACTTTGTGCGGTCTTTGATAGGAGTGCGCCCTCTAGTGATTGCAGCCATGACTCACAAGTGAACAGGCACCTTAAGTCAGAACGCACTAAACTTGAGAGATTTCAACATTTCCTCTGACGGTGAAAAAAGAAAAATGCCTTATATGATTTTAACTTCAGAAAAATCACCCTCCCTTTCAAAATCTTACACCATCAAATTCAGTTTACTTTAATAATTTTCTTTTCAGCATAAAGGAAATATACCCAGTGTTGATAGTGTTTGGGGACAATAAATGCATGGGTGATATGCTTTCTCTTTTTCTATAATAAGCATGCAATACCTTTAATTTTTTTTTTTTTGAGACAGAGTATCAAGATGTCACCCTAGGTAGGTTCCCATGGCGTCACAGCTCACAGCAACCTCAAACTCTTGGGCTTCAGAGATTCTCTTGCCTCAGCCTTCCAAGTAGCTGGGACTACATACAGGTGCCCACCACAACACCCAGCTAGCATTACCTTTAATTTTAATATATTTTTATTTTGAAATGTTACAATCATGCTGGGCACAGTGGCTCATGTCTGTAATCCCTGTGCTTTGAAGTTCTAGGCAAGAGGATCACTTGGGACCAGGAGTTTGAGGTTGCAGTGAGTTATGATTGTGCCATTGCACTCTAGCCTGGGTGATAGAGTGAGAACGTGTCCATAAAAGAAATAAATAAACAAGTAAAATGTTACAATCACATAGAAAACTAGAGGTAATATATATAATAAGCACATATGAACATACTAGCAGGCCTCTAGAATTATAACATTCTGCCATGTTTGCTTCAGAGGTTTTCATTATTTTCTATTTTTAAACTTACAGAAAAGTTGCACATACAATTCAAAATCTTTTGGGTTTTTTTGGTTGTCAGTTTCATGCCCATAGTCCCCAGACACTTCAGTATTTAATAGGAGCCAAGACATTTTCCTACATAACCACGGTGCAGCCATTAATGTTTTCAGACTTCATATAAATTCTGTCAATTGTCTCAATAATGACCTATTATGGTTCTG
Organism: Nycticebus coucang; assembly: GCF_027406575.1. Lineage (NCBI taxonomy): Eukaryota > Metazoa > Chordata > Mammalia > Primates > Lorisidae > Nycticebus > Nycticebus coucang. The sequence continues at coordinate 157,767,758 of NC_069804.1, read as the reverse complement.
AAAACCCATGCCAGGCTGTCCACACACAGTCATCCTTTTCTCCTTCCCCTTCAGCACCTCAAGCTAGGTTATCCCTCCTGCATGGACACCTTCCTAACCTCACTCAGGCTCTGACAATTTATAGCAGATCCCCACTCTCACCCATATGTACAGCATTGGCTTTACTCAGTTTGTTCAGGCTCAGAAACCCCTTCATAGCTGTCCACCTCTCTTAGATGCTCTCTTTATTCTACTTGGGCTTAGACTCCCTCACCAGGCTTTCCCTTACATAGATGCCTTGCTCACACTGCCCAGGATCTCACACTTTGCACTACACCACCCAGATGTGTGGATATCCTCCTTTCCCTGCTCCAAATATGATTGATTTCCCATGCTGGACTGCCCTGACACAAAAAGACTCTTCTTACCTTGTTTAGAGTCTGCTAAAAGTTGAATTTTGTTCTCAAAAAAAAGATGTGTTGAAGGCTTGCCCCCCAGTAACTCATAAGTTTGCAGATGTAAATAGTTAAGATTAAGACCCATTATGCCTATTGTCTTTATAAGAAGATGGCCACAGGAAGACTGAGACACAGGCAGAATTTCATGTGATAATAAAGGCAGAGATTGGAGTTATGCATTTGAAAGCCAAGAACACCAAAGATTGCTATTAAACCCCCAGAAACTAGAAAAAGGCAAGGAAGAACTCCCCTACAGATTTCAGAGGAAGCATGGTCTGGTTGGCACTCTGACTTTGGACTTCTGACCTCCAGAACTATGAGACAGTACATTTCTATTGTTTTAAGCCACCCAGTTTCTGGTGCTTTGTTAAGGCAGTTCTAGTCAACTAATTACATTGTTATTAGAAAATGGGGCACTGCTGTAACAATTGTCTAAAAAAAATGTGAAAGTGGAATTGAAATTAGGTAATGAGTAGAGGCTGGAAGAATTTTGAGGTTTATGATGGAAGACTAGATTGCCTTGAAGAGAATGTTGCTTGAAATATGAATGTTAATGGTGGTTTGGGTGAGGTGCCTGGTGGAAATGAGAAACAAGTTAGCAGGCACTGGAAGGAAGGTGATACTTGTAATAAAGCATCAGCAAATTTGGCTGAATTATCTTCTATTGTTAGGAAGAAAGTACAACTTGTAAGAGATGACTCTGGATATTTAGCTAAGGTAATTTCCAAGCAATGTGGAACATGCAACCTGGTTTCTCTTTGCTTCTTATAGTAAGATGACAGAGGAAAAGATAAATTAAGGAATGTATTGTTAAGCAAAAAGGAATCAGAACCTGAAGATTTGGAATATTCATAGCCTAATCATATTACAAAAATATTGAAAAGCTACAGTCTAGTGTGAACACCAAAAGTGTGGCTGGACAGCCTTGGATAAAGAGATTACCAGGGTGATTTATGGAGCCAATTAATCATCAGTTAAAACGTTTGTGGATGTTGGAATAGGGTCAATGTATTTTGCAGGTGGGAAGGACATTAATTGGAAAGGGGACAAAGAACAGACTGTTATGTGTTGAATTGTGTCCTCCCCAAAAAGAATACATTGAATTCATCAACCCTATTATCTCAGAATGTGATCCTATTTAAAGTTAAGGTCATTGCAGATATAATTAGTTAACTTAGAATGAGGTCATACTGGAGTAAGATGAGCCCCTAATCCAAGACTTAAGAAGACAAGTATGTGAAGACCAAGACACACAGGGAGGATTCTATTATGCAGTTGCAAGCCAAGGAAGACCAAAAATTGTAAGCAATCCACTAGGAACTAGAAGGCAATAAAGGACTCCCCTACAGGTTTCAGAGAGAGAGAGCAGGGCCCTGAAAACTGTTTGATTTCAGGCATCTACCCTCAAAGATTGAGATAATTTCTGTTGTTGAAAGCCACCCACTTTGTGGTACTTTGTTTTCACAGCCCTAGGAAACTAACACAAGTTCTGATATCCCATGCTGTCCCATACGCTGGTAACTCCCTCACCCTACTCATGCTCTGATTTTAATCCTCTACTAGACAATCTTTCCATGTAAACACTCTCACTGACCTGCTTGGACTCTGATACCCTACACTGGGCTACCAATAAATATGGATGCCTTCCTCTCTCCTCCTCGGCTCTAATTCTTTACACCAAACCATCTTCCACAGGAAACAGCCTTTTCACTCTTCTCGGGTTATGACTCCACTTCAGGCTGCCTTCATCTGTGGTTCCCTGCCTTACATCAGTCAAGCACCCACCCAGAGCTGTCCCTCTGCATGGAAACCTACCTTGCTCTGTTCCACCTATTGCTTTAAGATTGAATTGTTCTAGAAGTGGTGAACTGGAAAAAAGGGAAAGGAAAGAGTAAGGCACAAAAGAAGAGCCAGTCTTGGTTTGAAGAAATAAAATATGAAAGATTAAATCAAAGTCTCCTTAATATCCCTTCACAAAGTCATCTTTCTGGCCATTCCTGCACCTGGCCAAGTCAAGATGGCCTCCTCCGTGTTAAATCCACTGCTGAGGCAGCTTCCTGTCTTTTCGACCTTCCGAAGTGCCTACGGAGTTCAGGTTCCCATTCAGAGTCTTTGCACCAAAAATCTCCCCGAGAAAGATTCTTCACCCCCAGTTCCTACTTCCCCTTATAAAGATGAACCCTGGAAATACCTGGAATCAGAAGAATACCAGAACCGCTATGGTTCTCGCCCTGTCTGGGCTGACAACCGCCACAACCACAAAGGTGGTATACCCCCACAGAGGACTCGAAAGACATGTATTCGTAGGAATAAAGTTGCTGAGAATCCTTGCCCCATCTTCCGGGATCACAAGTTGCATGTTGACGTTAGGAACGTGAAGCCGTTGGAACAGTTTGTCTGTACCCACACAGGTATCATCTTCCACGCTCCATACACAGGTGTCTGTATGAAGCAGCACAAGAAGTTGACCCAGGCTATCCAGAAAGCCAACGATCATGATCTCCTTAGTTACCATATTCCAAGGTTGCACCCCCGGGACCTTGACTTCAATACCTCTCATGGAGCTATGAGTGCTACTCCGCCAGCCCCCAACCTGGTTTCGGGGGACCCTTGGTACCCCATGGTACAGCTGGGAACAGCCATCAGAGAGAGAATTGTCCTGCATTTGCCGCCGTTATCTGGGTCATCTCCAAGAAGAGAGTGGCCCTCCACTCTAGTCAATGCCTGAGGTGCCCCCACAACACCAGTTGAAGCTTCCTTTACTGAGCAGACCAGTCCCCAGAGTGCTTCATAGGAGCCATAGACTGGGAAGGGGGCCTGGCTAGGAAGTGGTGCCTAGGATTACTTGAATGGAATGTTATCCTGAAGATTTATGCCGTTGGCAGGTCCAGGAAGGGCATGAATGTTGAAGGGGATACATCTGAGGCTGAGGGAGGCAAGCACAGATGTGTATCAGAAACACCAACTCCTATATATTGTCAATAGATGGTTTAAAAATTCTGTTGCTCTTTCAGACTTCTGCCAACTCAGCTTTTCCACAATAAAGCTGTATCTTCTGTGGCTGATTTATAACATATATATATATACCCTTCATGATTTCATTTGCCCTTTCTCCCTAGGAGTACTATTATCCTAAGTCAGTTTTCCTTTTTTTATGCCATATATTATACTACTACATAAATAATTACTCATAAACATTATTCAAATAAATTATATAATTTTGCAACTTGCTGGGTTTTGCTCAACATTATGTTTTTGAAGGACATGTTATTAATATATGTGACTCCAAGGTTTTCAACTTTAACTGCTGTATAAGCATGAGTACAACATAAAATTTCTTTGTCCAATCTCCTGTTGATAGGCATTTAGTAAGTCCTATAGTATAATTGTGGATTTGTCTATTTTTCCTTGTATCTCCATTTTCTTGTGTATCATGTATTTTGAGGTTCTGTTATTTGGTGTATGTACATTTAGAAACATGTTTTCCTGATGGATTGATGCTTTCTTCATTGTATAATGTTCCTCTTTATCTCTAGCAATTACAGTCTACTTTATTTGATATTAATATGGCTATCCTTGCTTTTTCAAATTAATATTTGCTTTGAATATCTTTTTCCGTCCTTTTATTTTCAACCTACTTATGTCAGTGTACTTAAAGTGTATTTCTTGTAGACAGAATATACTTGGATCATGTTTTTACTTGATTCTGCCAATCTTTATATTTTAATTACTGAGATTAGGCTGTTTACATTTAAAGTAATTAATGATATGTTAGGGCTTAAGTCTAGCATTTTATTAATTGTTTTCTGTTTCATTCCCCTGTTTCTCATTCATCTGTTTCTGTTTTCTTGCCTTCGTGTAAGATACACGAACATTCTTAGACATCCATCTTGATTTATGTATAATGTTTTGACTATATTACCTTGCACAGTTTTCTTAATGGTTCTAGGAATTACAAAACACATAATATAATCTGTCACAATCTATTGGTATTAATATTTTACCATTTATTTCCATTTATGATTCTTTACACAATTTGTCTCAAAACTTTTATAGTGACCCAGGGACTCTTGGACCACTTTTCCAACTGTGAGGCGCGGAAGCCTCCTACGCATGCGCCTCCGGCGAGGCAAAGTGGTCACCTCTTCCCTGCTCCCCCGCCCCACCCGCAGCCCACCCTGTCCCCCAAGAGTGACGCTATTTGGGACCACGCCCACTGAGGTCGCCCACTGAGGTCGTAATCTCTCGTGCTCAGAATGCTGCATTGTGAGAGGCGTGGCCTGGAGGACGCCTTATCCTAGCAACCAAGGCTCCAGCGCTCAGTCCTGATCAGGACTCCGAGCGGGACGGACGGAGCTGAGCGAGTGGGAGAGAAACGAGATCTGCGCGCTACCCCCAGCCCCCAGCCCACTGGGGGCTGACGGGTGGCGATGGATCTGTACCTCAGTAACTGTTACAAGACTGCTGAAGCCGCCGCCGCGAAGGCGGCCTCCAGCAGCCTAAATGCAGACAAGGAGCAGTGTGCAGCAGATACCGTGAGTGGCAACTAGTCCTTCCTCTTTCTCCTTCCGGTCCCACCGCGGGGTAAGGGCGGACAGACTGACAGGGTAGGGGCGGATCTCGGCGAGGGGGAGAGAAAGGGGCGGGTCCTTAACCCTGGCTGGGGGCAGCGAGTGGCTGGGGCTTCCACTGGCCTACACTGGGAGGGATGGCCTTGGGCGGGGCCTATACATGGTACCGGTAACCCAGGGAAGTGAGGTCTTCCAGGTTGTCCGCCGTTCAAGCAGGTTCCTTCAACCCTGAGTGTGTGATTCTTTGATTTATTTGGAGGTATTTGCCCATTAAAGTGGGAGTAGATTGGTCTAAACTAAATAAATAGTTCCTGGTCAAACTTTCCAATTGTATCTGACAGAGCTCAAAGAAAAACTCCACTCCAGAGGTCGGGGTATCTCACCTATTGGATCTGCCTCTTGGGGTCAAACTGCCTGTTATCCCAGGAAGTAATAGTGTATTTTATACTACAAATATGTGTGAAAAGGTAAACTAAGTTTTAATAGTGCGTAAATGGTTTTCTTTACCCTTTTAAGTTTCTCTTAAACTGGAAAACACTTTGCTATGATTTTGCTTTGCACACCAAGTGGAGTTAGTGAGTTAAAGTGCTTAAGTTCCTGAACCTCATTTTAGTGATAGAAGGCCTCGTGGTGTCCCTCAGCCTGCCCCCTCTAGCCTTATCTCCAACCCAGAGGCTTCACTCTCACAGGGTGGGTTCTTTTCTGCTTGCCCCCACATGCCACGCTGGTTCTTACCTCTGTGCCTTTGTCCATCTGGCTCCTAAATCCTGGCATGCGCTCACTTGCTCTCCTTCCCAGCAGTTAATTTCAACTTCTATGTTCAGGAATTGGGCTGAAGTTGAGTCTACAGGCAGATAGAACACAAGGTTCACAAACCAGGATTCCACAGCCCACCTCCAGCCTTAAGTTGGGTGTGGGAGCACAGAGCAAGAGAAAGGCAATTAGGTTTACCCAAAACAGTCCATTCTCTGCATGCTTTCACCTCATATTCTGCTTGCAAGCTTTCTTTTTTCTCTTCTTTAATTTCCTTCTCTTTTTTTCTTTTCTTGAGACATTTAGGGTACACAACTTAATAGTTTTTAGCATATTCTCAGAGTTGTGTAACCATTATTAAAAGAGAAACTCCCTGCATGCTTTATTTTCAATGAACATCCTAATCATTTCAACAAATTGAAATTCAACAAATTTAAAAGTGTGACTTCATTCATTTTATATTTGTAATACTTTTGAATATGTTTGCAGCTTTATCAACCATCTTACGATTTTAACTTGCGTGATCCTTACTGTCGACTTTTGGAAACCAGCTATAAAAGTCTACATGATCCACATTTAAAAGCGTACTATAAGCGAAAAGATATCCTGAAGAGATTAAAGAAGGGTGGTTACATCACCAGCAATAATAAAGTGCGTTGAAGCTTACTTCCTGTTAACCAGCAAAACCCTAGGCATTTGATAGATGCTTGCTTCTGTACTTAACTGAAAGTCTGTGCCAACTTTTAATTGAGCAATAGAGTACTTAATTTAAAAAACTCAGTGAATTACCCAACATTTGGGGCAAGGAAAATCAGGCAGCTGTTTTTTCTAAATAAAGTTATGTGTTCCTGTTTGACCTTTTTTCTTTTATAACAACAAAAGATAATTACCAAATAATTTGAGTATATAAAGATACATGCACACACAATCTACACACACACGGTTATTTCCCCCCCAATGCGTTGTAGGTCTATACTCCTTGCTCTCAAAATAATACTGTCACTTTATACTTGTCAAAGAATATTTCCCATACTCTTTGGGAAAACCAGAGACAAAGTGGGAAACTAGAAAAATACAACTTGATAGAATAAATACTTTGAGGAGTTACATCATTACTATGTTGATGTTTTAATAACAAACTATTTGGGAATGGTAAATTCCTGATTATTATGTAAGCCAGGTTAATGAAATAAGATTTGGATACAATTGTGTAGAAATATTGCCTTCAAAACTGTCACCAAAATGCATTATTAGACTTAATCCAAATTCCTACTAAAATGAATGTTCTTTTTACTCTCTTCTCTGTAAAGTGTTATGATTATGACAACTTTGTATTTATATATTTTTTTGTTTTTGTTTTTGTAGGTTGTATGTTCCTTGAAGGAACTCAATAAGTACAGGCATTATCTGACCAGTTTAAAATTAGACTTTGAAAGAAATTATATAAAAGAACAAGTAAGTTAAATACTCAAATTTGTTTTAGTTTTGGCCAGTAAGACAACTTTTATGTAAGGTTTGGTCCTATGCTGACTATTTTCTCCCAATATTCTGACCTAGAAGTATTAATAACAAATCAAATCCAATTTCTATATGCGATCGATAAAAGATAAAATGAGATATTTGCTTTTCATTTATAGAGAATATCTTTCACTTGTCTGGAATGGAGCCACACTAGACTTAAATGCAGGCTAACTGAATTAACCATTTGCAGAGTACAGGATGTTTACTAAGCCTGAAACATAAGAAGACATATCAAAAGACAAGTTTATTTATGGCAAATATAAAAATGTTAAATCTTTTCTCTTCCAGACAATGATCGAACGACAAGTAAAGAAATTGTGTGAAAACAAGAAATCCTGTGAAACTTATAATGTCTCTCAATTCCAAGAATGGTTATTACAAAAAGATACGCAGACAACTCCAGGCCAAGAAATGTTACTAAAACACAGGTATGATCAAAGTTAATGCACATTTCATGGACACATTGTGAATCCCAAAAAGTTGCGAAAATACCAGAAAGAATTGAAAATAGGATGAACAAAAATGCTAGATACTAATTAACCTCCCTATAATCTTCAACATGAAGAGAGAGAAAGGTAGATCAAGAGGTACAGGGATTGGGAAGGTTGGTACCAAGGCTAGGGAGGAGAGTTTCTACGTGAGAAACTGCAGGCCCTAGGAGCCCAAGAGGTAAGCCAAACTGATATTTGAAGAAGAAATGCAAAGCACAAACTCTTGTTCTTGGGAACCCAAGTGCACTATGGTTGAGGGAGAAAGAAGGTGTCTTCAGCACATGTTTCAAACTTAAGTTTAAGGAAATTAGTGCAAGGTAAGAACAGGAGAGTTGCTGTAAGTCTGTCTGATGCTAATGTAAACATGCATCATTCTTCAATCAACTGTATATGATCATTCAGTTATTACCTATATACATCCAATGTTACCATGCAGAGTCCAATCCCATGCCTCAGAAGGTAAAGGGAGGAGTTTTAGTTCTCCCTTTTATCAGGGATGAAGGCCAGTTCCCCAACACCTGACTCATACTACGCGGATTCATCTCACACGGTCAGGGACTTAGGAATTTCGGGAAAGCTACTGCCCACTTATTTTACAAAGGAAATTCAAACATATTAGTTTTTTTGAAGTCAGTCCTTCCATTGATTGGAGCCATCTTTGGAATCTTATGTTCCCCAAACCACTGAGTTATGAATAATTTCTGAATAAAATGCTTTGGATCACTTTGTTCTGCATTTTGCCATTGTCCCAGCCTCAATAGCAGAGAATTGTATAACAGAGATTAGTAAAATGAGTACAGCATGGTGAGTTGGTGTGTCAGGCTAGTTTAAAGGTCCCTGAATAACTAAATTGCCTGTAGTTCAAGAAATAAAAAACAACCAAGCATGTGGTTTGGGAATGTCAAAAAAGATGATGTCTTTGTAAAGGTAGCACCTAGCTTACCATAACTTATACTCTCACTTTTACTTAGATATATGGATATGATTACTAAAGAAATGGACAAGATTGAACACACAACAGAAAGACGGAGCGTACTACGGATGAGAGCCGAAGAAAGACGACATCGGGACCACATAAGAAGAAAACTTAATCTCCGTAGACAAATTGAAGAGGTAAAGATGCCAGATGTTAATAAAGGATCAATTGTGTCTGGTTGTTTTTATTTCTAAATGTTTTTTAGCAGTTTTACCATGTTACCTGAAGTTACTTCAGGTCTAAAAATATAAATCAATCTCTACTGATCTTTTATCACTATTATAAAATACAAGCTTTTGTTTAAAGTAGTGAGACTGGGCAGTGCCCATAGCTCAGTCAGCAGGGCACTGGCCACATACACTGAGGGTGGTGGGTTTGAACCCAGCCCAGGCCTGCTAAACAACAATGACAACTGCAACCAAAATACAGCCAGGCATTGTGGCGGGTGCCTGTAGTCCCAGATACTTGGGAGGCTGAGGCAGGAGAATCGCTTAAGCCAAAGAGTTTGAGGATGCTGTGAGCTGTGACGCCACAGCACTCTACCCAGGGTGACAGCTTGAAACTCTGTCTCAAAAAAAGTAATAATAATAAAGTAGTGAGACTGATAACCATAAATTCTATATCCATTACCTCATCTGCTCCTTAAAGTTTTAGAATTTAGCTCTAGTGTAAAATCATCATGCCTGCATATTCAGTCACCCAAATTCAGACAAGGCTATTACTGATTTGATTCCTCTGTCAAAATACATATAAGAGCAGCAGATTACATACAATATATCCACTGAGTCCAAAAGAAAAAATCCTCTGTCAGCATAGCATGTTTTTATACTCATCCTTGGAGTCAGGCTTATGCTTGAAGTGTTTAATAGCAAAATATTTTCTATTGCCATTCCATCATATCCACCAAAACACTCCCAATAAAAGGCAGTAAGAAAGCCCATTCTCAAGCCAATGCAAGATTTTCATTAGGTTGACCCAATTTCTATTAGGCCATTTATTTAGTTCAATTTGCTTATTGGTGGTAGATAGACAAAATACTAAAAAAAAAAAAAAATTATGAAAGAATCCATATGGATACTGTAACATTGTGCTCCTTAGGAATGGAAGTCAAAAGAACTATCACTTCTGACAAAGATTGGAGACGAAGTAAAAAGAGAAGCAAAGGTTGAAGAACAACGTCGAAAAATCCGAGAAGAAAGTGACCGGAAGGTAGAGTGACCTTTTACCAATGACTTGAGCTATTTGAGAAAACTTTTGCCAGTTTTGATAATTTAAGATGTGAATTATCAAAAGTGGCCTAACCTCATGAGGATAGCAATTTATGGAAAGACCCAGCCCAGCCTAAACTTATACTTCAAGGGCTGGTTTGAAATGACACCAGCCTCAGGAAAGTAAGAAATGAGATCACTTGGATCTTGTTATTAAAATATATTCTTCTTGGCAGGGCCTGGTGGGTGGCTCATGTCTATAATCCTAGCACTCTGGAAAGCTGATGTGGGAGGATCCCTTGAGCTCAGGAGTTTGAGACCAACCTGAGAAAGAGGAAAACCTCATCTCCACAAAAAATAGAAAAATTAGCCATGCGTGGTGGTAGGCACCTGTAGATCTAGGTACTTGGAAGGCTGAGACAGGAGGATCTCTTGAACCCAGGAGTTTGAGAGTTTGAGGTTGCTGTGAGCTAGGCTGATACCACAGCACTCTAGACTGGGCAGCAGAGTGAGATCCTGTCTCAAATTATAACTACAAAAGTAAACTTACCCCTGACTATAATTCTCTGCTTTGCAGTCATTATGGCTTTAGAAATCTCAAGATGGGGAGAGGAGGGGTCAGGATGGGTGGAGGGAGGGTAATTGGTGGGACCACACCTATGGTACATCTTACAAGGGTACATGTGAAATTTACTAAATGTAGAATATAAATGTCTTAACACATTAAGAAAATGCCATGAAAGCTATGTTAACTAGTTTGATGAAAATATTTCAAATTGTCTATAAAACCAGCACATTGTACCCCATGATTGCATTAATGTACACAGCTATGATTTAATAAAAAAAAATCTCAAGATGGGAATAAGGGTTTACTTCAATTATGCCATCACATTTGAAATATCTATTTTTATTTTCCAGTGGCAAATTGATATTGAACTTATATATTAAATATATTTTTAATATTTTAGAAACAGGTATTTCTAGAGAAAAAAATTGCTTATCATATACACAAAATGCAAAATGACTTTAACCCAGAAGAACTAGAGGAAGATATATTTGAACGCAAAGGACAAGATGAAGCAGAAGGTGAGACAGAGATAAAAGACAAAGTAGCTAAGTAGAGATGCATATTTATGTATTAAATATTAGTGTCTTTATAAACTTCCCTCTGCTTATACAGTGAGAACACAAGGCCCTTGCAAAGGTAAGTCCCAGGAGCTCATGTTCCCAGTGCACTCTCCAAGACACTTCTCATTTTCAGTTTGAGTTGCAATGCATGTAAACACACACACACACACACAGTCTGTATATATGTGTGTGTATAATATACATAACAATAGATTGATTGGTCTTATAAAGTAGCTCAGCAGACAAGACTGCCTGTAGTGCAGGTTTAAAAAGGAGCCAGTGAGAGGAGATAAAATATACAGAAAAACAGATACAAAAGACAAAGCAAAAGAGACATAGAATGAGTGGGAGGGAGAGAGGGAGAAAATACACAAGGAGAGAAAGAAGTTTAAAAGGAGGAGTCAGTTAGGAAAAAATTATAAAATGATAGAAAGTAGGAAAGAAAGAAAAGTTTAACAAAAGGAACTAGGAAGAAAAAAACACAAAGACTGAAAAAAGGAGATAAAGAAATAGAAATATAGAAAAAATTTTAAATTATGCCTCAATAAGAAAAGACTAAATGTAAAATATATAATATATATGATACATACATATGATGCATATATGACATCATTTATATTATCATATTATCTTAATATATATGATATCATATATGCATCATATCTATTTTCTATACAATATATCATACAGAATATATAATTATATAAAATATATATTATATAACATGTTATATATAATATCTATGGAGAGAGAAAGCTAGTGAAAGAAAGAATAAACCTTTTTGAAGAGATATAAAAGAAAAGGTATTTTTAAATACAAAACAAAATATAGAGAAAAAGTAAGAAAACATGTTGATAAGGAGGAGATAATAAGAAAATATGATATAAAAAGAAAGAATGGAATGCGAGAGAGAAAGTAAATAAATAAGAAAATGGAACAGACAAAGCCAATAGCAAACACAAACACGCACTCTGGATGAGGCAGTGGGGAGAGGACAAAGACAAAAAACAAATAGACAAAAGATAAGGTGAGAAGGCAGACAAAGGAGAAAGATGACACAGTTAAAGTGAGCTGGAAAAAGACACAGAAAAAATATATGTGAACAAAAAAAGAAGGAGGGCAGAAGGAGAGAGGGAAATAGAAAAGAAAGAAGTTTAAAAATAGAAAAAGTCAATAGAAAAAAAGTAAAATAAAGAAAAAGAGAGAATATGAAAGAGACAGAAAGAGAGAAGGAGAGGAATTTTAAGAGAAGCCAAACTGGGAGGTGACAAAAATTAAAAATGAGAAGTCATTAAAAAATAAGAAGTCTGTTTTTATGACTGAATAGTATTAACCCAAAATACAAAAAAGAAGTCAAAGAAAATATTTGATTAAATAGATAGACTAGACTATAAAAAAGGAGAAACAACCAAAAAAGTCAGTAAAATGAAGACAGACTGAAAAAAAGGGACACATGAGGAAAAGGAGACAATAAGAAAGGCAATACAAGAAAATGTAGAACTAAAACCAAAGGAAAAAAAGAAAATAGAGTGGAATCAAAAGAGAGAGGAAATAGAATGTGAGAGAAAGCAGAAAAAGAAAATGGAAGTTTAAAAAGAGAACTCAGTAAGAATATTACAAAAAGGGAAAGGAGTTTAAAAAGAAGACAGCAATGTTAAGTGATAGACAAAAAATACGAACAAACTTTTAAAAGGAAGAGCCACTAAGAAAAGCAGTACAGGAAATACAGAAAGGAACCGTGGAACAAAGAGTTTGGAAAGAGATAGAGGAGACAGAGAAAATAGGCAATTAAGATAAGTTTTAAAGGGAAGAGCCAGTACAAAGACAGGACCAAAAAAATAAGAACTAGAGAAAGACTTAGAAAGAGATAGAAAATTAAAGAAAACTTTTTTTTTTTTAAAGAAGCCTGTAAAAAGGAATAAAAGAAGGAAGATTGAATGGGAAAAGGGTGGAAGAATGTGAGGCAGGCAATCATGTAGGCAAGGTAAAGAGAAAGAAAGAAAGTAAAAGAAAAGAGTAAGATTGAGAAAGGGAAGGAAGGAAGAGAAGGAAGAAAGGAGGGATAGAAAGAGAAAAATAAAAAGGAATTAAAAAAGAGCAGCAAGTAAGAAATCAATTGTGAGGAGGGCAGAGTGGGTGAAGTTAAAAAGGAGACTTACCTACATAGAAAAGTAAAGTTTAAAAGGAACCCCAAATAACTGAGTAAAAAAGGGAGGGATGGAAGAGTAAAGAAGAGGGAGTGTGGAAGGAGGAGGAGAAGGAAAAGAGGAAAGAGGAGGAAATGGTTATGGGGGAGAGGGAGAGAATAAAGGAGGATGGAGGAGTGAGAAAGGGAAACTGGAGAGAAAAGTAGGTGTGAGATAGATTTAAAAATTAGAAGTCAGCAAAAAGAAAGTTAACATAAGCATGGGGGAAAAAAGAAACATTGAAAACAGAAAAAAATTATCTACCTACATACATACACAAAAATACAGAGAGAGAGAGAGAGAGATAAATAGATGATTGATAGCTAGACAGACTGCTAGGTATGGTATTCCTACATAGGAAGGTAGGTATGTATGATTGATGAAAGGAAGGATGAATGCAGTATAGACATCTGTAAAAACTTTAGATAAGGGGAGAGACAGAGAAACAAGGTTGAAAAGAGGAGCCACTAAAAAGAGAATAAAAGAAGAATAAAAAGAATGAAAGATAGCATGGAGAAAAGAAGGGAAGAAGACAGGTTGAGGGAGAAAGGGAAGAAGGAGGGGGATGAGGGAAGAAGGAAATATATCAGGCATGTGGATGAGAAAGAATTCTGATATTATACCACAGGTATGCAAGCTGTTAACCATGGAAAAGCTAGTTTATGGAGTGTGGGACCTCCCTATAAATTTCTTTGAATGTTCTAGTGAATCTATAATTATTTTTAAGTAAAAATAGTTTTTAAACTTTAAAAAAGAAAGGGATCAAGAAAGAGACATACAGAAAGAATAAAAGAACAAAGGAAGAAAACAAAATAAATGAAGTTTAAAACAGACTAATCAATAGGAAATAGAGGAAAATTAAAAGGTGAAAACTAGAGTGTGAGAAGAAAAACAGCAAGTAAGAAAACCAACCATATTGTAGAGACAAGGGAGTGAATATTTTAAAAGTAGAAGTCAGTTTAAAAATAGACTAAAATAAAATATGTGATAGATAGGACTTTAAAAGAAGAAGCCATTTAAAAGGTAGTAAAAATGAAATAAAGAATACAGAAAACAGAGAAGAAAAGAATAGGTTGTTTTTTAAGTATAGGAAGAAGGGAAGAAAGGAGGGAGGGTGTCAATGCCATCACCAAGAAAGCAGGCCAGACCATGGGTTGTAAGCTTGAAGTTTGCAGGAGGTGGGGCCCCCCCATACATGTCAGGTAAAGGCCTCAAGCAACCTCGCAGCTGCTATTTATTGACAGTGGCCAGCACGTGCTCCCTCCTCTCGAGCTCAACCCTCACGCTGGAGTTCCACAGCTGATCAATTTCTAAGGTCCGAAGTCTGCCCAGTTAACATCCAGCATCTGCTTGTATGTTTCAAAAAACCAGCTACTTCGTTTCTGCAAGCTGGCCAGCTAGATTAACTGCTACTTTGTCTCTGTAAGCCCGGATCCTACAAGAGGAAGAAAGATAAGAAGGAAGAATGTAGGGTCAGGTAGGGTGACAGGGAAGGAAAGGAAGGAGGTGTACAAGCAGGCAAACCAAAGAGACCCAAGTAGGGAGTTAGGAAATTAGGAGGAAAGGAAGAGAACAAGTTTAAAAGTAGAGACTCACATACAACTAATTGGGAAAAGGGAAGAGAGAAAATGAAACAGAGAGAAAAGAGAAAAAGGAGAAATGAGGGAGAAGAGGAATGAGTGAGATTTTTTAAATTCAGTAAAATAAAAATGATTGATAGGTATGTGGATGTAGGTAGGTAGGTGATATGTAGTTAAATGAGAATTTATAAGAAGTCACTAACCAAGAGTATTATAAAGATAGAATGAAGGAGTGAAAGAAAGAAAAAAGTTTCAAAGGAAGAGACAGTTTTTAAAAAGTATCAGAAGAAGGCAATTGAGAGTAGGAGGAATGGAGAAAAAGTGTAAAAGATAAGTCAGGCAAAAAAAGAATTGCATAAACAGGGAAAGGAGGATGGAGGAGTGAGAAAGGGAAAGAAAGAATGGGAGAATGAGAGAGGAATTTGAAAAGAAAGATCTCATAAGAACATCAGATACAATTGTATGATGGGAGAGAGTTTTAAGAAGCAGAAGTCAGTACCAAAAGGCAGCAAAATGTAGATAGATGACTGATAAGCTGAATAGACAGTAGGTGGGTAGGAAAGTAAGCAAGTAGGTAGGCAGATAGATCTTTAAAAGCAGAAGCCAGTAAAGTAGACAGTATAAAAGAGAAAGTTATAAAGGAAAGAAGAAAAGAAAAAAGTTTCAAAATGAGATACCAATAAAAAAAAGTGAAAGGAGGAGGGAAGGGGGGAAGAAGGAAAGAGGCAAGCAAAGCATAGAAGTTGAAAAGAGGGGATAAGCTATAAAAAATAATAAAATAACAAAGAAGAAGACTGTGAGAACCATAGACAAAAGAGTTTGAAAGGGAGGCACCAATAAAAAGATAATGTATATTGGGGGGAGGTCCATAAAGAAGTCAGACTAAAAATACTTTAAAATAAGATCAATTGATATGTGTGTATAGATATGCATGTATATACATATATGCATCAATTATCTATGCAGTTAGAGATAGATTTGATAGAACTGATTTGATAGAACTCAATTGATGTATGTAATATATAAACTCCATAGAACTCCCTTTATCTTTCCTTCCCTCATTTCAATATACATTACATATATCAATTGAGTTCTATCAAGTCATTTCTATCCCTGTAACTGCATATATATCAATTGATGCATATATGTATATATGCATATATATCAATCGATGCATATATCTGATTTATATATATGCACAGTTACAGAGATAGAACTAATTTTAAAGAGAACCCAGTGGTAAAGACAGGACAAAAATAGAAAGAAAGTGAGAGGGAAGGAAAGAATAAAGTTTAAGGTAGCCAGTATAAAACAAATAGGGAGGAAGACAGGGAAGAAAAGAAGGAAGGAAGGAGGGAGGGGGAAATAAGAAAGTAAGTTTATAAAGGATGAATCAGTAGAGAAATAGTTAAATAAAGAAGGAGAAGGAATGTGAGAGTGAGAGGGAGGAGCCAGGAAGAAAAGCATGTACACCTATGTGTGGGGGAAAGATTTTAAAAGTAGGAGTCAGAGAAAAATAAAATGACAACCAAATACAGACAGAAAGATAGGTCATTGGCAGGAAGGTGGGTGGGTAGATTAATATATGATAGAAAAGTAGATAAATAGATAGCATGTAAAAGTTAGATGCCAGATGCTGGTAAAAAAGAATATATAAATAGAACAAGATTTAGAAAGAAGGAAGGAAAGGAAAAAGTTTTAAAAGAGAAGCCATTGAAAAGAGTGAAAGAAGAATGGAAGAAAGGACACATAGAGAGATGGAGGAACAAGGGAGGAGATGGAGAAAGGAAAGAACAATAAGGAAAAAAGAAAAAGCAGGAAAGTTAGTATGTAATAAAGGGGAAGGGAGGAAAAAAGGAAGCAAAGTTGGCAGGCATGGAAAGAGAAGAGATGGAGAGGGAGAAAGACAAACAAGTGGAGTGAGAAATAATAAAAGGAGGGAGGAGATAAGGGAAGGGAGAGAATAGGAAAGAAGTCTATAAGGGAAGAGTCTCTAGGAAAATAAGTAAAGTAAGGAGGATGTGAGCATGAGAGACAGTGAAAAGATGTTGAAAAGGAGAAGCTGGTGAGAAAAGTATAATCCATGGGCAGCAGAGAAAAACATAAAAAGAAGTCAGTGAACAAAAACAGTAAAATAAAGATGGATGATAGATACATAGATAAGTAGAACAAATGGACATTAAAAATACAAGCCAGAAAAAAAAGCAGTGCAAAAGGAAAGGAAAGAAATCAAAGAGTTGAAGAAGTGAGGGAGAAGGAAAGAAAAAGACAAGCCATCAAAAACAAAAATCTAAAAAGCAAACAAGAAGGAAGAAAAGAAGGGAAGGAAGGAAGGAGACAGGAAAAAAAGACATTAGAAGGGGTGAGTTGGTAGGAAAAGGGGGCAAAATAAAAAGAGAATGTGAGAGGAGTTTGAAAAGGTGGAGCTAGTAAGTATATTATGGAAAGCAGGGAGAAAAAGGGGTCTAGATAGAATAAATTAGTTAAAAATACAATAAAATAAAGATAGAAGACAATGACAGTAGGAGGCAGTTACATAGGCTAGTAGATAGGCAGATAGAATGTACTTAAAAGTAGAGACCAGTAGAAAAGACAGTATTAAAAAGATAAAAAGGAGAGGAAGTGAAGCAAGAAAAAAAAATTGAGAGAGAGAGAATACGATAAAGAAAAAAGAAGGGAGGGAAAGTGCAGAAGAAAGACAAGCATGCAAGGACACAAAAGATGAAGAAAGCTAGAGAGAGAAAGAGTAGTCCCTGCCTGCTGGGGAGGCTGAGGCAAGAGGATAGCTTGAGCCCAGCTATTGAAGACCAGCCTGGGAAACATAGTGAGACCCTATCTTTATTTTTTTAACTAAAATACAGACAGAAGTATGACAACTGAAAGTGAGGTGTATGAAAACTAGGTGGTAGGTAAGTGGATAGATAAATATAATATATACACATTGATAATGGTGTCAAAAAGAGAAGCCAATAGTAAAACAAGACAAAAAAATAGAAAGGAAATAAAAGAGAATGAAAGAAGAAAACAATAAAGTGATCTAGTATAAAAATAGTAGAAGAAGGAGGGAAATAAGGATAGAAGGAAGACAGAAAAAAGAAAAATGTTTATAAAGGACAAATCAATAGACAACAGGGTTAATCAAAGAAAGAGAATGTGAGAATAACAGAGAGGAGCCAGTTAGGAAATCAAGTACAATTATGTGATGGGAACAGATTTTAAAAGTAGAAGTCAGAAAAAAAATAGTAAAATAAAGATGGAAATTAGGGATATTAATAGCTGAATAGATAGCTACGCAGGTAGACCATAGATTAGTTGGACATAAAAGACAGTAAAAAGGAATATACAGTAAGAGGGACTTTACCTAACAAATGCAGTCAGTATAACCTGGTTCTTTGTACCCTCTGTCCTCAACAATGAAAAAAAGAGGGAGACAAAAAAAAAAGACAGTTATAATTAGAGTTAGAAAAAAAAGGGAGGAAAGAAAGAAGTTTAAAAAGAGGATTCAATGAAAAGAGTAAAAGAAGAATAGAAAGATGGAAGAAGAGAGGGAGGGAAGGAGGCAGGCAGTAAGGGAGGGAGAAAGGCAGAAAAGAGGTAAGAAAGGACAAAATGAGGAAAGAGAATATAGGAAGACAAGAGGGAGAGAGAATGGAGTGGATGGGTGAAGAAAAGAAAGAAAATGGTAAGAGGAAAGAAGAAACAAATGAGGGAAGGAAGGATAAAGGGAGCAGGAGAAACAAGGGAGGAAGACAAGAAGGCAGATAAACAGCAGGACAAGAAAAAGGGAACAAGGTAGTGAAAGAAATGGAGCAAGAATAGATAAAGGGTATACAAGCAGGCAGGATGGAAGAAAGGGAAGAGGGAAGGAAGGAAGGAAGGAAGAAGGAAGGATAGAAATGGAGAGCAGGGAGAGAGATCTCAGTCAAAAATACAATAAAGGAACATATTCTTCTTAGCAAAGTATCTCAGGAATGGAAGAAAAAGTATCCAATGTACTCAGCCCTACTATGAAGCTAATTTATAGCTTTCACATGAAGGCTATAACCCAACTATAGCACAAGAATATGGGGAAAGGGCCAAGGGAGGGGAAGGGAGGGGGGAAGTTAGGGTAGAGGGAGAGTAATGGGTGGGGCCACACCTACGGTGCATCTTAGAATGGGTACAGGCGAAACTTACTAAAGGCAGAATACAAATGTCTACATACAGTAACTAAGAAAATGCCATGAAGGCTACGTTGAACAGTTTGATGAGAATATTTCAGATTGCATATGAAACCACATTATACCCCTTGATTGCACTAATGTACACAGCTATGATTTAACAAGAAAAAAAATACAATAAAAATGGTGGATGATAGCTAGGTAGCTCAGGAGGTTGACAGGTAGATAGGTATGTAGAAAGGATTTTTAAGAGGAAGAGCCAGTAGAGAAGACAGTATTAAAAAGAGTGAAGGGGGCAGCACCTGTGGCTCAAGGAGTAGGGCGCCAGCCCCATATGCTGAGGGTGGTGGGTTCAAACCCAGCCCCGGCCAAAAAAAGAAAGGAGAGTGAAGGAGAAAAAGTTTGAAAGAGAAACCACTTTGGAAAAAGAGTAAAGGAAGGAAAGAGAAAGAGAGAGGGAGAAAAAGAAAAGAAAAATGGGAAGAAGGGAGGGGGATGTATGAAAGGCAGGAAGTAGGGAGGAGGTAGGAAGGGAAGGTGGGGGTATAAGAAGGCAGGCATATGTGTTCACAATAAAAAGACAATGCTAGAGAGAGGGTAAAAGGAATAGGAAGGAGACATAAAGGCAGGTAGTGGAGATAAAAAGCAGAAGAAAGGAAGGGAAGGAAATGAAGGATAAAGGAAGGAAAGGAAGAGAAGGAGGAAGAGAAAAATTTTTAAAGGGAGGAAGCTAGGAAAATAGTAAAATAAAAAAAGAGAGGAGGTGAGAGGGAAACACAGGAGTTTAAATGGAGTAAGTAAAATAATTAACTACAACTGTGGAAGACAGCCAAAGTTAAAATAGAGTAAAATAAATATAGATAGAAGGATAACAGGTAGGTAATAGGGAGGGAAATAGGTAGATAGATCCATGGATGGATGGATGGATGGATGGTTAGAAGTTTTCAAAGGATGAATCAGTAGGGAACAGAGTTAAAGAAGGAAAGAAACTGTGAGTGTGGGAGAGAGGAGCCAGTAAGAAAAGGAAGTACAATTATGTTGATGGGGAGGAGATTTAAAAAGAGTCAATAGAACAAAACAAACAGTAAAATGAATATGAATAAATAGCTAGGTAAGTACATAGTCAAATAGACACATAGATCAGGGAGACAGATGATGTAAAATAAGATGAGATGAGATAGGATAGGTAAATAGATAAGATCATATTTCAAAAGGCATAAACCAATGTAAAACAGATACAGAGTTAGATATAGATAAAATGAAAAATGTTTAAAAACAAAAACTAGTACAACATGAAAGAATGGAAGGAAGGAAATAGAGAAGGGAGGAAGGCAGAGGAGGGAAAAGGGGAGGGATAAAGAAAGGGAGAATAAAGGAGGAAGAGGAAGGAAGAAAGAAAGGCAGGCGTGGAGGGCAGGGTAAGAGTAGAGTGAGAGAGAGAAAGAGAATGAAGTAGACTGAGGAAAAAACATAGAAAAGGTCAATAAAGGAAAAGAGAAGGGAGAGGTGTAAAGAAAGAGAAGTCTAAAATGATTAGTCTATAGAAATGAGTAAAATAAAGAAGAGAATGTGAGAGACAAGAAAGAAAGGTTTGAAAAGGAGGAGCTAATAAGAAAATTAAGTACAACTGTGGACAGCAGAGAGAGAGAAAGCTCTATAAGAAAAAGGGTAAAATTTTACTGTAAAATAAGATGAATGGATGACAGGAAAGGAGAGAAAAGATAAAAGAAAGAAAGGAAAAGGAACTAAAAGTTGATTTTCAAAAGAACACAGGAAGAAAAAATACCCAATGTACACAGCCCTACTATGAAACTAATTTGGGACTCTCACATGAAAGCTATAACCCAGCTACAACTTAACAATAGGGGGAAGTGGGAAAGGGGGGGGTGGGTAGAGGGAGGGGAATCGGTGGGATCACACCTGTGGTGCATATTACAGGGGTATTTGCGAAACTTGGTAAATGTAGAATGTAAATGTTTTGGCACAGTAACTGAGATAACGCCGGAAAGGCTATGTTAACCACTGTGATAAAAATGTGTCAAATGGTTTATGAAGTGAGTGTATGATGCCCCATAATCATATCATTGTATACAGTTATGATTTAATAAAAAAAAAAGAACACAGTAAAAAGTCTGTACATTAAAAACAGAGAGTTAGAAAAATAAACAGAAGAAATGAAAACCATTTTTAAAGGGGGCCAGTAAATAGTAAAGAAAAGTAGGAAGATGGGTAGGATAAGATAGGATGGAAGAAAGGAACAAGGGAAGAAAAAGTAAAGAAAAGAAGGCAAGTGAGCATACCTGCAGACAGGAACAAAGGAGAAATTAAAGAGAGGCAGCAAGAAAAAGAGAAAAAGAATAATGAAAGAAAGAAGGAAAGAATGAAGGTAGGAAGGAGAAAAAGAAATAAAGAGAGAACATGTTTAAAATAGACTAAATAAAATAAAGGAGGAAAATATGAGCAGGAGAGACAGTAAGAAGAAAGAGACAGAGAAAGGAAAGGGAAAAGGAAATAGAAATAGAAAAAAAAATCATTACACAAGCAGAAAAAGTGCCAGTAAGAATGAAGTGTACAAAAAAGATTTTAAAAAATAGATAGAAAAGGAAAAAGACAAACAATGAGAATAAAAAGAGAAAAGTTTAAAAACAAGAAAGCCTACCAAAAAAAAACTTTAAAAAGAACAGAAGGAGAAAATGAAAAGTTTTACAAGCAGCCAATAATAAAATAAATTTAAGAGAAACACAAAAGTAAAAGGGGAGAAGGGAAGAAGTGATTAAGAAAGGCCAAAAGGCCAGCAGCTTGGTGGCTCATGCCTGTAATCTTAGCATTCTGGGAGGTCAAGGCAGGAGGATCACTTGAGCTTAGGAGTTCAAGACCAGCCTAAGCAAGAGTGAGAACCCATCTCTACTAAAGACAGAAAAATTAGCCAAGTGCTATGTGTGCCTGTAGCCCCAAGTTCTCAGGAGGCTGAGACAGGAGGATCACTTGAACCCAGGAGTGTGAGGTTGCTGTGAGCTAGGCTGACACCATCACATTCTAATCTGGGGTAACAGAGTGAGATGAAAGAAAAAAAGAAAGAAAAAGAGAGAAGGGAAAAAAAGAGAGAGAAAGTTGAGAGAGAGAAAGAAAGAAAAGGGAGAGTGGGAGGGAGGGGGAAAGACTAAAAATGGTAATAACAGAGAAAGAGAATGAAAGAAAGAAAAGAGAAAAAAAGTAAGATGCTTAACAAGGAAGAATCAATAAGAAATGCCACTGTAAAAAAATAATGAAAGCAAGAGAAAAGGAGAACAAAATTTTAAAAGTTATAAAAGGAGGCACCAATAAAGAAAATTGTGCAAAAAAAGATGGAAAGAGTAAAATGAAATTTCTCACTTACAAGTGGGAGCTAAAGAATGTGTACACATGGACATAGAGAATGGAATGATACACATTGGAGACTGAGAAGGGTGGCAGGGTGTGTGGGATAAGAAATTACCTAATAGGTACTATGTATACTAATCAAGTTATGGTTACACAAAAGCCCAGACTTCACCACTACATGATATATCCATGTAACAAAACTGTACTTGTACCCCTTAAGTCTATTAAAAAATCACTTTAAGAATAAAAATATCCACCAAGAAAGAGAAAAATAAAGTGAGGGTAAAACAGAAAGGGAGGGAAAGAGGGAGGAATGAAGATACTTAGAAAGGAGAAAAGAAGTTTATAAAGGATGAGTCAGTAAAGAACAGTAAATTCTAAAAATGAAAGTGAATCTTAGAGTGAGAGAAAGGAGCCAAAATGGAAATAATCAACTTCAATTGTACACTTTTGCCACTGAAAACAATTAAGACTAGAAAACATTCAGAATTTTAAAAAGAAAAGAATTAAGTACAATTGTGCTGCAAAGCACTGATTATAAAAATAGGAATTGGGGGGAAGAAAAAGAGATAGAAAGGTGATTGAAGGCCGGGTGCTATGGCTCACAACTGTAATCCTAGCACTCTGGGAGGCCGAGGTGAGTGGATTGCCTGTGCTCACAGGTTCGAGACTAGCCTGAACAAGAGCGAGACCCCATCTCTAAAAGTAACTGGGCATTGTGGTGGGCGCCTGTAGTCCCAGCTACTCGGGAGGCTGAGACAAGAGAATCACTTGAGCCCAAGAGTTTGAGGTTGCTGTGAGCTGTAATGCCACAGCACTCTACCGACGGTGACAAGTGAGATTCTGTCTCAAAAAAAGAAAAACAATAGAAAGGTGATTGATAGCTGGATAGCTCAATGATAGGTAGGTTGGCAGGTAAGTAGATGGATAATATGAAAGGCAGAAAACTGTAGAACAAAATGTGTGAAAAAGAGTCAGAAACAATGAGAGAGGGGAAAGGAAATAGTTTTTTTTTGTTTGTTTGTTTGTTTTTTATTGTTGGGGATTTATTCAGGGTACAATAAGCCAGGTTACACTGATTGCAATTGTTAGGTAAAGTCCCTCTTGCAATCATGTCTTGCCCCCATAAAATAATTTTAAAAGAGTAGCCAGTAGAAAAAGGAATGGAAAAAAAGGAAAGGAAGAAAGGAAGGGAGGGGAGGGCAGGAGAAAGGGAGGAAAGAAGGGAGAGAAGAATGGAGGAAGGCAGGAAGGCACATAGGCATGGGGCCAAAGAACAAATAGAGAAAGAAAGCCAGGAATAGAGAGAGTTAAAGAAATAGATTGAGAAAAGACAGAAAGGTTATAGAGGCAGACATGAAGGAAGGAGGGGAAAAAAGGAAGAAGAGAAGGTAGGAAGAGAGAAAAGGTCTTAAAAGAAGCAGCTAGTTGAAAGTAGAGTAAAATAAAGATAGATTAATGGACCATAGCTAGGTAAGAAGGATGCAAGGCATAAGACAGGAAGACAGATTAGATAGATAAATAGATAGATCTTAAAGATAGAAGACAGTTAAAAAGCAGCCAGATGAAAGTTAAAATAGAAAGTAGCACAAAAAGAGAAGGAAATAAATGGTTTGAAAAGAAGAGGAGTCACTAGAAAAAGTATGAAATGAGAATGGAAGATGGATAGGGGAGGAGGAAAGAAGAAAAGAAGAAAGGAGGATGGAAAGAAAAGAAAGAAGGAAAAAAGTTTGTAAATAGTGAGTTAATAAGGAAAAAAAAAACTAAGGAAGAGAAAGGGAATTTGAGAATGAGAGGGAAGAGCCAATAAGAAAATCAAGTACAATTATGGTGATGAGGAGATTTAAAAAGTAAAAGTCACTTTTGAAAAGACAGTAAGATAAAGATGGATAAATAACCAGGTAAGTACTTAGGTGGGTAGATAGATAAATAGATAACAAACAGGCAGGTAGACAGATGGGACTTTGAAAGGCATAATAAGTCACTATAAAGGACCATATGAAACGGATACAAAGAGAGAGTTAGGGGCAGCACCTGTGGCTCAGTGGGTAGGATGCTGGCCGCATACACCAAGGCTGGTGGGTTCACCCAGCCCGGGCCTGCTAAACAACAATGACAACTGCACCAAAAAAATAGTCAGGTGTTAATGGCAGGTGCCTGTAGTCCCAGCTATTTAGGAGGCTGAGGCAAGAGAATTGTCTCAGGAAGAAAGGGAAATACAAGGAAGGAAGGAAATAGGTTAGGTAGGTGACGATGCAGGGCATGAGACAGGAAGAAAGAAAGGGAAACATGCAGGCAGGGTAAGAATAGAGAAAGACAGGAAGAGACAGAGACTGAAGGAAATGGAGAAAAGACATTTAAAAGGCAATAAGAGAAGGAAGAAAAGAAAGAAGGGAGAGAACAAGACAAGAAGGAAAGGGTGGAAAGAAAGAAGCTAAAGTGATGACTCTGTAAGAAAAAGCTATTTAAGGGCGGCGCCTGTGGCTCAGTCGGTAAGGCGCCAGCCCCATATACCGAGGGTGGCGGGTTCAAGCCCGGCCCTGGCCAAACTGCAACCAAAAAATAGCCGGGCGTTGTGGCGGGCGCCTGTAGTCCCAGCTACTCGGGAGGCTGAGGCAGGAGAATGGCTTAAGCCCAGGAGTTGGAGGTTGCTGTGAGCTGTGTGAGGCCACGGCACTCTACCGAGGGCCATAAAGTGAGACTCTGTCTCTACAAAAAAAAAAAAAGAAAGAAAAAGCTATTTAAAAAAAGAGAATGTGAGAGTGAAAGGAAAAGAACGGCTTAAAAAGGACATAAGAAAATTACGATTGTGAACAGCAGGGAAAGAGAGATCTATAAGGAAGACTTCAGTTAAAATATTACAGTAAAATAATATAGATGGGTGGATGACAGCTAGGAAAGGAGAGGAGGTATAAATAGAAAGGAAGATCTAAGAAAGGAAGGAGGGAGAGAGATTTTCAAAAGGAGAACCCAGTAAAAATGTCAATGCATAAAATATTGAGAATTAAGGGAAAGAGGAAATTCAAAACACTTTTTTAAAGGGGTCAGTAAATATAAAATTAAAGAAAGAGGGACTACTGTATAGGATAGGATAAAGGATGAAAGAATAAAGGTAGAAGGAAAGGAGAAAGGTAGAAGGAAGGAAGGAAAGCAGGCAACATGCAGATGAACACAGAGAAAGTAAAAGGAAGGAAGAGAGGGGAGGAGAGAGAAAAGGAGAGGAAGGGAAGGAGAGGGAAAGAAAAGGAAACAAGAAAGGAAGAGACATAGATAAAAGAAGGAAAGGAAAGAAGGGAAGAATGGGGTAAGGAAAGAGTGAGAAATGAAGAAAGAAATCAACGTATTTTAAAAGAATTAATTTTTTAAAAATAAAGGTGAAAATATAAGAATGAGAGAAAGAAAGAAAAAAGGAAGGAAGGAAGGAGAAAAGAACTAGAAACAGAACAGTAGAACATTACACAAGTAGGAAGGAACCAGTAAGAATAAAGTATATAAAAAGACAAAAAGAAGAGAAAGATATATGAGGGAAAAGAGAGTCAGAGAACAAAACAGCATAAATGTTTAAAAATGAGCAGCTTGTAAGAAGACTTTACACAAAAAAGGAAAGATAAAAAAAGTTTAAAAGGAGTTGCCAGTAATAAAATGAAGAGAGATATATAAAAAGAAGAGGGAATAAGAAAAGACTACAAAAATGATAGCATTAAAGAGGGGAGAGGCGAGAGAGATTGAGAGAGAGAGAGAGAAGGAAGAAAGAAGGGAAGAAAGAAAGATGTTTAACAAACAAGGTCAATAAGAAATGCCACTGCAGTAAATAATGAAAGCAAGAGAGAAAAAGAATGGAATAATTTTTTAAAGAAAACAGCGCAAAAAAGATATAAAGAATAAAATCAAGTGAGATAAAGAGTTGAAGGGATTAAAAAGGAAGGAAATAGGAAGGAAGAACAAAGTTTACAATGGAAGTCAACAGGGAACAGTTAAGGGAAGAAAGAATATGAGAGTGAGAGGGAAGAGCCAATATGAAAGCCAAGTGAGGGAGCATTCCACACCAGCCTGAGCAAGAGGGAGATCCCATCTCTACTAAAATTAGAAAATTTTGTTGGGTTTTGTGTCAGGTGTCTGTAGTCCCAGCTACTCTAGAGGCTGAGGCAGGACGATTGATTAAGCTCAGGAGTCTGAGATTTCTGTGAGCTAGACTGATGCCATGGCACTGTAGCTTGGGGCAGCAGAGTAAGACTCTGTCTTCAAAAAAAAGAAAGAGAAAAAAGAAGAAAAAGAAAACCAAGTACAATAGTTGGGGGGGCAGACTTTAATGTTGGAGACAGGAAAATAAAACAGAAACGTAAAGACAGAAAGATAAATGATTAATACCTGAATAGATAGCTAGATAGGTAGATGGATATGAGAGCATGTGTGCACAAGAAAGTAAAAGAGCATGTAAAAAAAGATAGAATGAGAGAGAAAACGTAATTTAAAAGAGAGGAGCCAGTAGAGAAGACCGAAAGGGAGAAAGGAAGGAATGAGGGATACAGGAAAGCAAGAGGGAAAGGAGGAAAAATATGGAAGAATGGAAGGAGAACTGGAGGAAGAAATGAATAAAGATAGGAGGAAGGAAGGTCAGTGAGTGCGGATGGGGAAACAAAAGAAGGAAGGGAGGGAGGGGAAGGAGGAAGAGGAGGGGAGGGAAGGGTGAAGGAAGGCATGAAGGCAGGGTAAGGAGAGAGGGAGACTTAAGTGGAGTGAGAAAAGACAGAAAATGCAATAAGGGGTGGAAGAAAAGAAGGAAATAAGGCAGAAAGGTAGAAAGGAGGGAAAGAGAAGTTTAAAGTGAGGAATCTGTAGGAAAGACTATGTAAAAAAAATTTTTAAAGGCTAGGCGCAATGGCTCATGCTTGTAATCCTTAGTACTTTGGGAGGCCAAGGTGGGAACATTTTCTGAGGCCAATGTGAGACCAGCCTGAGCAAGAACAAGACTCCATCTCTACCAAAAAGAGAAAAATTAGCCAGGCATTGTGGTGGGCACATGTAGTTCCAGCTACTTGGGAGACTGAGGTAGTAAGATCGCTTTAGTCCAGGAGTTGGAGACTGCAGTGAGCTAACCAGAGGCCACTGCACTCCAGCTTGGGTGACAGAGTAAGACCTCATCTCAAAAAAAAAGAAATTAAAAAGGAGAGAAAGAATGTGAGAGTGAGAGGCAGAGAGAGAAAGGTTTGAAAAGGAGGAGCTAGTAAGAAAATTAAGTACGATTGTGCACAGCAGGGAAAGACAGATCTAAAAGGAAGAAGTCAGTTAAAATATTACAGTTAATTAGAACATTGAAGAGGTAACAGAAAGGAGAGGGAGGGAGTTATAAAATAGACAGCAAGGAGGAGGAAGAGAAGGAAGAGAAAAGAGAAAGGGAGGAGAGAGAATATGAACAACTGATTTTAAAAAGAGGAACCTAATTTTAAAAGTCAGTATTTAAAAATAGGAGCCTAATTTTAAGTCAGTATTTAAAAATAGAAAGATAGGAAATGAAAGAAGAAATGAAAAATGTATTTAAAGGGGGCAAGTAAATAGAGAATGAAAGAAAGAGGAACTATAGGAGAGGATGGGAAGGGAGGAAGGAATAAAGGCAGAAGAAAGAAAAGAAGGCAGAGGAGAAATAGAAATAGTGGGAGAGAGAAAAAGACAGAGAAAGGGATTAAAGAAAAGAAGGAAAGAATTGAAGTCAGGAGTTATAAATGAAGAAAATAAGGAGAAAGTGTATTAAAATAACTAGTTAAAAGCAAGTAAAATAAAGAAGGAAAAAATGAGAGAATGAGAGAAAGTTTCACAAACAGGAAAGAGCCAATAAAAATAAGGTGCACAGGGCGGCGCCTGTGGCTCAAGGAGTAGGGCGCCAGTCCCATATGCCAGAGGTGGCAGGTTCAAACCCAGCCCCAGCCAAAAAAAAAAAAAAAACCACAAAAAAAAAATAATAAGGTGCACAAAAAAAGAAAAAAGATAAAGATAAAAAAGGAAAGTAAGACAGAAATAGAACAAACAATAAAAATGTTTTACAAATGAGAAGCCTGTAAGGAGACTTTTACACAAAAGAGGAAAAGAAAAGTTTTAAAAGGAGCAGCCAATAATTAAATAAGTTAGAGAGAAAGGAGTAAGAAAAGATGCCAAAAAAACTACAGTAGCATTCAATAGGAAGAGAAAAGGAAAGAAGGATGGGAAGAGAGAGGGAAAGAAGTAAGATGTTCAATAAGAAAAAGTTAATAAGAAATACCACTGCAAAAATAATGAAAGCAAGAGAGATAGATAACAAAGTAAGTTCCAAAAGGAGGAGCCAATAAAGAAAGCAGTGAAAGAACATTAAAAACAAAAAGTCAAAGAGAAAAAGAAGGAAGTGAGGTATATAGGAAGGAAGGAAGGAAGGGAGGGAGAGCGAGAGAAGGGATAGAGAAAGAAAAAAAAAGAAGTTTTATAAGGAGAGCAGAAAAGAATAGTAATTTTAACAAGAGAGACTGTATCCAAGAGAAAGTTTTAAAAGGAGGTGCTAGTAAGAATAGACAATATAAGAAAAAGGTAATGAAACACATATAAAGGAGTGATCAGTAAGACAAGCTCATCATTCAGTTCAGAGAAGCAATGTGCCTATAACATTGTGCCTGTACAATGTTAGATAACTTTAGTGGCTATAGAGCTTCCTCCATCTTCATCTGTTTTGAAAAAAAAAAAACATAAATGAATTTAAATTCATAATATTGCAGAGGTAACAGAAGAGGGAGGATACTTATTTCACATATGAAACTGACTCATACCACTGTAACAAGACTGTCATCTTGGACCATGCAAACACCAAGGGATGCATGTCTTATATTTCTACTGAAAATCCAATTAGCACACATGCAGTTTGGGATCCTTTTGTCTATGTAAATGGTTAGAAAC
Organism: Nycticebus coucang; assembly: GCF_027406575.1. Lineage (NCBI taxonomy): Eukaryota > Metazoa > Chordata > Mammalia > Primates > Lorisidae > Nycticebus > Nycticebus coucang. Next base: position 157,738,472 of record NC_069804.1, on the reverse strand, counting down.
AAGAGCTGTAATCACAGTTTTCCCAAATGAGATCTATGTATATGGTTGCTTCTACCAAGCTTTGAGGTACAACTAGGAATTGTCATTATTGCTAGCCTGGAGGGTCTCTAGCACAGTCATTATTCTGGACTGCCTCCCACACGGAAGAAAAGCCGTGTTCTCAGAAACAGGATATAGTTTTCCCTTCTCCCAGAAGACAATTCTGTATAGTTAGAACTAATGCATGACTTTAATTAGACAAGATGATATTATAAAAGTAATTGTCCTTCCTCCCCATCACAGCCTCTATTTTTGGGTCTCTCCACCTTGGCATTATTGATATTTAGGGTAACAATCCTTTGTTTGTGGGGGCCATCCTGTGCATAGTAGGATGTTGAGCAACAGCATCTGTGGCCTCAACCCATGCCAGAAACACCCTGTACCCCTTTTTGTGACAATCAAAAATGTCTCCAGGCATTTCCAAATGTCCCTTGGAAGGCATAGTCACTTTCCATTGTGAGCTGGTGCTTATCATTTCCAATTGCTCCCTATATCCCCACATATAGATTGGTAACTGTCTCTCCTCTTATTGGGCATGAAAGGATAAATAAAATGTATCTGGAATAATTTTGTCATCTCCACTACTAAAAAGTAAATTTCTCATTATATTTCTTTAAGAAACTACTCCGAAGAAAAAGAAAATAAGTGTCAATACCATGAACCACCACGAAGTATACCCAGGACGCCAAGTATATCAAGGACACCAAAGACAAAAACGTAATTGAAACATTTTGATTAGAAATTAGTAATTTGTGGGAAGACTGGATTTGGTAATGCCCTCTTCTCCTTACCATGCAAATAAATCCTCTAGCCCCTTCTATCCAATGATGGATTTTGAGTAATGCTTCAGTTCTGTGAAGCAATGAGACTGCCATCTGGATTAGACTCCCTGATTACTCAACTGGTGCCACTGCCTCTGCACTCCCACACATAGGACAGACCAGTTTGCAGCTGATGACTCTCCAAGCACAGTTCAGAGCCCTGACTTTTCTATAGCCCCTGCTTCTGATCTCATCTCTACACTTTTCTATTCCCAACAAGATCCTGAGGCATTTTCTCAGTCTGTGCCTCAAATAGCTGCTGCCACTGCTGCTGCCACCCCTTGCTAAGCAGTTCTGTCTCCTGGGGAAGTTTTTACCCACTTTTCATTTGTTCTACCTGGAGAACATTCTTGCAGATTGTTTAATTGGAGGTACTACTAATGTTTCTGGGCCTTTGCCCTAGAATCCTAGTGAGGACCAAGACCCCTGCCAATGCTCTTTCTTAAAACCCTGCCCTTTCTTGAGCTTTGGGCCTTTCAGATCCCAAAGTAACTTGTCACTTCACTGGCAGTGGAAATAATTTTTTCTGCCACATATTTTTCTGCAGCAGTGGAGTGTGCCAGTTAGAAAAGGCTTTTAGAAAAGCCCAACTGAGTAGTGGCTATTGTTATCACTTAAACATTTCAACCTGCTTCTTGAGTAGACTTCTTTAACATACATGCAGAGCTAGCATTATTTGCTAAATCCAAGCATCTTCCTTCCTTTTGCTGTCTAGATCAGTCTTTGATTTTTTTTCTATCATACTCCTCTACATTCTGCCTTTGTGAAGCCCCCAAAATGGCTTAAATTTCCAGGGAGCCTCCTCATCTTTCTTCCTCTTTCCCAAGAATGGTGTCCAGGGGTCTGAGTCAAGATGTATGGCTCATGTTCTTACTCCTCTAAGTTCATGTTCTTACTCCTCTAAGTGTTAGCTGCATGGGCATCATCTAGGAGCTTATTAGAAATGTAGATTCTTAGACCCCACCCAAGATCTACTAAGTGCTTAGTATGCACATTAACATTTGGGAAACACCAGCTTCTATGACCTCATGAAGGCAGAATAGTCAGGTTATTTGATGACATTTCCTCTGCCTCCTTTAGTCTCCAGAGAGATGCCCCTGTTTCCACTCAAATAATACTTGGCCTGTTGGTATTCACAGTTGAAGTCTGCCACTGACATGACTCATGCTCTGGTCTCCTGGAGCTCAGTGGATCCTCTAGCTTTGCCATCCTCCCCCCAGTTCTAGCTAGCTGCCCATGACACTCAGGGTAGAGCCCTCTCATCTCCACTACAGTGACTCCCCCAGTAAGTGTCCGGGAAGACTTTCAGCCCTCTCTGGGCTATGACTACAGCACATGAGAACCAAGACTGACTTAAAAAAAAAAAAAAAAAAAAACTCAGAGAGAGCCTTGCTGTGCCTGACCATCCATACGATGGCCAAGTTGCTGGGCCATGCCCCCATGAGAAGGAAGGTAGCATAGTTGGGGTGAACTGAAAGATCTCTTTTTCCTATAAAGAATGGAGTTAGGCTCTTTTCTTTGCTCTCCATAGTAACCTCACTTATCTAAAGCAACCAAGGCCCAGTAAAACAAATGTGAGACCACATCTGAGTTCTTTGCTTTGCAGCTTCTGTCTCTCACCACCCTTCCATCTTCCCATCACTGAGCTGCTAAAGGAGTGGCCTTTCTTTGTTACCTTCCCCTAAGTCATATACCCATTCTTCTTGACTCCAAATAACTTTCCATAGTGGGCAAGGATATCTCTGGTACACTACAGGATAATTTTCTGAACTAAGTATTGCAAGGTGTTGCTACACAGAAAAGGAAGATGAAATTGAGGGAAATTCTTGAGCTAATTTCATGGCTCACAAGGCACGCTGTCTTCCTCTGTTTCATCCTACTTTTGGATGACAGGTGCTGAATATTACCTTGGTATTTATCATGGCATTCCTTCTGTTAAAAATTCTCATCTCACCTCCCAAAATAGCGGATACCTATGAAAGGCTAGAGTAAAGAGTACTTATGGAATCAAAAATGAGAAAATGATATAAAAATTTTGAAATAAGAGCCCAATTGCACAATGGCTGTTTCACATTTGTCAAACCCCAAAAGTAAGTACAGAAAAGATATGGATCTTCAGATCTCCATATAGAAGGCATGTTCATTGTGAATAAATGTAAAATTTATATTTATTATATATTATATATACTACAATAAAACCTAAAAAATGGCCAAATGCATGACAATTTTAGAAAAACAGGCCAACAGACATTTCACTCAAGAAGACAGAAGGATAGCAAATAAGCACATGAAAAGCTGTTCAACATTAGTAGTCATTAGAGAAATGTAAATTAGACCATGATAAGACTACACACCCAGTAAAATGGCTATAATTTAAATAATTAATCATGCCAAGTATTTGCAAGAATGTGGAGGAACTAGAACTCTGTTCACTGCTGGTAAGAATGTAACATCATGAAACCACTGTAGAAAATAATTTGTTAACTTAAGTTAAACTTACATCCACCATATAATTCAGCCATTCCACTCCTAGGTACGTGTATGTGCCCAATAAAAGTGAAAACGTATATCCACATAAAGACTTGAACACCAATGTTCATAGCAGTATTATTCATAGCAGCCCCAAACTGGAAACAACCTAAATGTCCTTATAAATGGTTAACTGTGGTTCATATTTATCATGGAATACTATTCAGTAATAAAAAGATGTAAACTATTAATACAAGCAACAATACTAATGAATGTCATAGTAATTATGCTGAATGAATGAAGCCAGACCAAAAAAAATTATATCTTGTTTTATTTCATTTATATAAAATTCTAGACAATGCAAACAAATTTATCATGACAGCAGGATCAATGGTTGCCTGTGAGACAGTAGAGAGAAGGATGAACTATTAGAGAGGGCAAGCAAATTTTGAGGGTGATGGATACGTTCACTATCTCAGTTGTGATGATGATTTCATGGGTTTATACGTATGTCAAAACTGAAAAAAAATTGTACATTTTTACTATATGCAGTTTACTATGCTTCATTTATACATCAACAAAGTTGTTTAAAAATTATATGCTTTCCCTTTCACTTATTTTCAGGGTCAGTTCCCCTTCCTCAAAATGATGCCAAGATGTCCATCAAAAAGACAGTACCCTTGTCACGTCTTCCTCCTGAAGTGCAGAGTAACACAACAGAACAAGAGGTAGAAATTATATGTTTCAAATAATGTGTACTGATCATTAATTTCTGGCTAGGTACTGTATGGCTAGAGATCACTGGGTCCTACACAGATCTTAATCCTCTCCCTGGGAAAGAAAGTGTTGAATCAGCTTCATTCTAAATATGCCATGTAGCTTAGCAGAAACTAACTGAAACATTTAATGATGATGATAGCTAACATTTCTGAGAACCTACTGTGGACCAGGTCTTGGGCTAAGCTAGAAAGAAAGTGAAAGGGGAAAAGTGGACAACATGGAATACAAAGATGAAAAAGACATAATCACTATCTAAAGATCAGACACAAATGTATTACACTAAAATGACAGGACAGTCTTGATTTTTATAAAGTGCAGTGGGCAGCACAGAAGATTTAGAGCCCAGTTCTGCCTAGAGTGGCCTAAAAGGGCTGTATTAAAGGAAAGTTTAACTATGCTAGGTCTTGAAATGTGAGTGAGAGTTTCCTAGATGAGTAGATGTGAGGATATAGGGAGGCAATGTTGCAGACAGAAGTGAAAGTGTAAGTGAAAGCTCCTTAAGTGTGAGCCAGCATACCCAGGGAAGTACAGGAAATGAGACTGAAAAGGTAGATTAAAGCCTTGTACACCTTGCTGAAGTATGAATATAATCCTCTGGGTATATACTGAAGCCATTGAAGGTTGTTGAGTGGGAATGTGACATAAGAATGATTTGGATTCAAAAAAGATAACCCAGTAACAGTGTGTGAGATAGATGGTACAGAGAGAAGATTAGAGGGAAGATAGTTTTAAGTCTACTCAGAATAAGGGCCCCAACCCAAGGCCATAGCAATAAGGGTGAATGAGAGGACACAGATTCAAGATATTTTGGAGTTAGACTGTGTCCAGATCTGATGACTCAATAGATGTGTGGAACCAGAGAGGGAGATGATGATGATGAAGGAGAAGGAGGAGGAAGAAGAAGAAGAGGAGGAGGAGGAAAAGAAGAAGAAGAAGGAGAAGAAGGAGAAGAAAAGAAGATTCAGTTTATGTGTATAGGTTTTCATGATGTAGGATGTCTTTTCTCTGTGTTCCCATGGTGCTCGGGCTTACCTCTATTTCAGAATTCACTATACTATATCATATTTGTCTTTTCTACTGGATGATAAGCTTTTTGAGGTAGAAAATTATATATACACACAGGCAGAATGGGGACCAAAGAATCCATTCTTGGCAAGGGAAAACACCCCCAGAAAAAGGGAAGAACAGAGAAATAAGCTGAGCAAGGTGGAATAAAAACAGTTTACCTAATTTACTTTTAAACCAGAAACTAAGTTACTCATCTGAGCAGTCCTGCTTTTCCTAGAAGCCTGGTTTGTAGGAGATACAGCTTGCAGACACCCCTGCTGGGTTGTAAACACTCTGAAGAAGACAGTGGCTGTAAAGGAGGCTATGGCAAGGCCTGGCAAGAAACATTACCCAGACCATCCCCTGCCCAGTCAACAGTCAAAGCAAATACCCATTGTGGGGATTTGTATTATGGCCAGGGCAGAGATCAAGGCAACAGCTCGAACCCTGAACTATGGGGCAGGAGAGCTTGTACTACCTTATCACAGAGAAGATGCTTCTGAGTAGAGATCAGAGGAAAATTCTTCTATTCCACCAATTCTTCACAGTGAACTAGTGGGAATTAATCTCCCCCAAGGAATCTGTGTATGTGACCACAGACAGGAGGCTGCCCCCACACAAGGCTCACGTTCCGAATTTCTCAAGGCTACTTAGACCCTTGAAGTTAATGATTGTAGGCAGAATAAGAACTAACATACTTACTCAGAGAAACTGCTGACGTATTTGTTCCCTTCCTCAGCTTATCCTCTGGGCTAAATGAGATAATAGCCTTCAATAAAAGCTGAGTGGAATAAACACTCAGGGCCATTCTCAAGAACTCCACAAGCTAGCAATGTCCGCTATATTTCCCACCTTTGAAAACTCTCATTCTGTGTGTCCTGTCTCTTTATCTCTTGCCGCTTCTAACTTTACTTTTCTTCAGTCAATCACCACCGGTTCCACGGGTCTTAGCGGACCCTGCCCCAAGGGTGGGACCCCGACATACACACACACACACACATTTGTATTTATATTCAGTTCTAAGCACTGTGCTCAATAAGCATTAGATTAAATTAGATTGACATTATCCAAAAGAAATGGAATAACTCTAAGCTTTTTAGACTAGAACACTGGGTGGATTACCATATCTTTAACCAAAATATGGAATAGAGGAGGAAAAGTGAGTTTGGAAAGATGCAAGTACATAGAAGCTAATGAGCTTCACGTTCAACTAGTTAAGTTTAGGTGTCTGTCCGAGATGTCCAGCAAGTGGTTGAAATATGTATTAGCATTGTAACCAATGCTTAGGAGAGAAGTAGAAAAGGCAGGGATGGAGGTACAAATAGTGTATTCACTTGATTGCTGTAGATTAAGCAAAAATCTCTTTTAGTAGCTTAATTACTAATGAATGTTTTTCTTTTGAATGTTAAATCACACAGGAAGATAAAGAATCAACTACAATACCAATCTCTTCAAATGATGGAGGTAAATAAATAAATAATATTCATAATTGTTCTATTTTTTCAATTAAATAATTAGTTTTGTCATATAGTTTTTCAAGTTAAATTTTTTCTCTGATTAAAAAAAAATCTGTGCAAAGGAAGTCAGGGCCACATGTTAGGGTGTTCAGTCTTGCTCCCAAGGGCAGTGATGATCCACTGTAAATCAGGCAGGGAAATTCAAAGAAGTCATCAAGTCATCCTTAGAGCTACTGCCTTAACTTGCATAAGTATATACATCCTTGACTATGGTAATACTAGACATTATGGCAGCAGGGAAAACTATATCATTAGCAGGGAAAACTATATCATTTTCTTAGATTTAACAGTACTTCTTTCCCATAGAAATGAATACTTCTTCATTTCACACTCCAGTTGTTGCTACTAACACGTCAAGTTTAACCAGACAATCTCTCCAGGATATTTCAAGACAAGAAGTAAGTAACATTTCTTTTGTACCAGATGTAGACAGAACAAATTAAACATGAAATTAGGATCAAGACTGGTATAAAATAATTTCATTCATTAAATGACAATTTAAACAGCCTTATTCCCTGAAACTTGTTATACTACAGTAAGATTTTATAAAAGCTGAAATGCAAACCTCAACAATAGTCTTGTGCTACTTCAGGTTATCAATGCTCGTGGCTATCAGTTATGCTAGTATTGCCAAGCTACAAGCCTGGGAAATACCAGTAACAATTGTCAGCTAGCAAAAGAAAAGTGATGATCCCCAAATTTTGAATTTATTAGAAAGATCCCAGTTTTAACACTACAATTGCCTCAATTTTTTAATAGCAATAACTCAAAGCAACTTATATGTTCCCATTTAGTAGCCCTTGGGTTACAGGATTCCTAACTGGTGAACTACAAGATATTCAAGGTACATATTTGTGCCCTACAGAGGAAGAATCAAATTGGGCTTTTGTGAATAACTTCTCTTGTACTGCTGCTGGGCTGTGCACAGACAGCCATATTGTCTCACTCTGTTCTTAGTCACCAGTGCTTAGCCCTCTAATATTGAAAAGTTAACAGCATGGCTTGGCCCCTATATCTCAGCGGCTAGGGCACCGGACACATAACTGGTGCTGGCGGGTTTGATCCCGGCCCTGGGCTTGCTAAACAATAACAACTACAACAAAAACAACACCAAAAAAAAAAAAAACAGCCAGGCATTGTGGCAGGCACCTGTAGTCCCAGCTACTTGGGAGGCTGAGGCAAGAAAATCACTTAAGCCCAAACATTTGAGGTTGCTGTGAGCTATGACACCAAGGCACTCTACCAAGGGCAACATAGTGAGACTATGTTGTGTCCAAAAAAAAAAGGAAAAAAAATGTTAACAGCAGACATTCATGATACAGCCCCTGGTCACAGCATAAATTGCCTATGTGGGTTGCTAACTTGTTATTACAGGAATCAAATCCATATCCCTGGCACTGTTAGCATTGTATTAATTTGTTCTGCTGCTCTAGAAAGTTAACATGGTCTAAGAGAGATGCCATCAAACAGGAAATTCACTAAAGTCTTCCCAAGTAACTTCTATATAACTAAGGTAGAAAGTGGTATCATTTGCCATATTACTGTGTTGAATGCGTAGTAAGTGACAGACTCACTTATTTGTAATGGCTAAAAAATAGTATGTATGCCATAATATACTCCTCAATAAACATTTATGAAACATCTGTTGTATTCAGGCCACTGTAGTACTATGTCAACATCCATAATCAATGTCTCAGTATCTAAAGAAAGTAATTTAACTAAATTGAGATAGTTTAGTCATTGCACATCAAGAATTAATTTTTTCACTAGCTTCAATATAGAGTTAGAAAAAAAGCATCCCCTGAGTATACCATGGATGGCAAACTTAATACTACATACCTTACCAAAAAAGCCAATAAACAAATTCATACCACCAGTTTTTAAAGGAGGCTTTGAAATATTTTAGACAATAGAAGTACATAAAATGGTCACAAAAATCACATTTATTTTGAAAAATAGCATGAACATTTTAATTATAATAGAATAAGATACTGTTTTCCAACTTGTTTCACCCACCCCAATCAATGTCAGAAAACTACTTCTGGTGGCTTGTGGTCATCTTTCATACCTGAAAAAATAAGTCTATTTTGTTGGATTTATCTCCCTGTACAATTACCCAAATAAGTAGAATTCATGGCCAGGCCAAAGAGTCACATTCTATGTATGAGACTCTATGCAGAGAACCTTGTCTCTGCCTTGCAGCTCTCTAAAAATGTTTCTCCTACAGTAAGCTTTGTTTAAAAAACACACATATTGGCTGGGTGTGATGGCTCATGCCTGTAATCCTAACACTCTGGGAGGCCAAGGCAGGTGGATTGCTTGAGCTTAAGAGTTCAAGACCAGACTAAGCAAGAGTGAGATCCCCTCTCTAAAAACAGCTGGTGTTGTGGCAAGCGCCTGTGGTCCCAGCTACTTGGGAGGCTGAGGCAAGAGGATCGCTTGAGTGATCCAAGAGTTTGAGGTTGCTGTGAGTTATGATGCCATAGCACTCGACCGAGGGTGAGACTATCTCAATAATAATAATAATAATACATATTATTTTTAGCTTTTCAGTTGATTACCTTCCTTGCTAATCAGTGTGCCTCCTCAGTTAATTTTGGAATACTAATAAATTCAAAGTGAACCTTTGAGTTCTGAAAATAATATAGTATGTAATATAAAACAAATAAAACATGGACATTTATTATATATGGGCTTTTAAAATAAGTTCTTAAATAACTTTCTTAAATTTTTATATTTGAAATGTGAAAAGTATCCAATGTTCGAATTATTTAAAAACTCCTTTGGGGATATTTGTTTCATTGTTTTATTTTTCTTACGGTATATATAGGTGGCACATGCTGATTCGGTGCTAAATACCAAGAAGTCAAGCTTCAGCTATGATACAGGTAAACATGAGCAACAGCTATTAAGTATATCTTACAACCCATTAATTCATTCACTTCTGCTACATGCAAGGCACTTTACTAATTATTAAACATACAATGTAGGAAAGTTATGGTTCTTATCCTGACCATTTTACAGTTTAATGAAAAATAGACATATCAATAATCACAATCTGATAAATACATACTGGAAGTATGTACAAAGTCCAGTGGAAACATGCGGAAGCAGGGGAAGCTTTTACAGAAGAAGCCATAATTGAGCTAGAAGCAAAGGCTAAGAAATAATTTTCTAGGCAAGCAAATTTAAGATGGTAGAGAGAAAAAGGAACATTCCCAGAAAAGGGAACATATTTACTAAGACATAAATATTAGAGTATGGTGTGTTTAGAATATGTTTAGCTGAAAGTTCAAGTTAGAGAATTACAGAATTACTTACCTTTTATCCTTTTACATAAGAGCAACAACTGAAAAATATCATCAGGAGCATAATATGGTCAGAATTTGTCTTTTCAAAAGAAAGAAAATGGAATTAGAAATAGACTGCAAGGCAAAGAGTTATTTATTAAACATTTACTATGTACCAGGTACTATGCTAAGCCCTTTATATCCCCTCATTTAACTCAATAGTGAAGTCAGTAGTATATCTACCTACCATTCTACATGTAAGTAAACTAAGTCTCAGAGTGCTCAATAATTTTTTCTTGTTGAGACAGAGTCTCACTGAGTCACCCTGGGGTTGAGTGCCGTGGCGTCATAGCTCACAGCAACCTCAAACTGTTGGGCTCAAGTGATCCTCTTGCCTCAGCCTCCCAAGTAGCTGTGACTACAGGCGCCCTCCATATGGCTTCTTGTTTACTTCCTTCCTCTACTTTTTCCTCTCACTTCCTCCTTCTACTGTAACCTCATCCCATCCTTGGGATGTCTCACTTCCAAGGTGAGGATTCACTTCCAAGGTGGTATGTTTACAGGGCTCTTGTAGGAGGTCTCAATGCCTTGCTGGCTGCTAGCAGAAGCTCTTAGTTCGTCACCATGTGGGCCTCTCCATAGAGCTTCCGGAGTATCCTCGTAATAGGGCAGCTGGCTTGCCCCACAGTGAGTGATCCAAGAGAGAAAGGCTGAAGTCACAATATATTTTATGACCTTGTCTCAGAAGTTATGCACCATCACTTCCATCCTATGCTATTCATTGGAAGCAAGTCACCAAGTGACTAATTGTCTTCAAAGAAGAAGAGAATTAACTTGCACCCTTGGGAGGGAGGAGTATCAAAAAAATGTGTGGACATATAATAAAACCACCACAACTGTATTATCCTCACACTTAATTTCTCAGGCTTCTACACTTTTAATTCCAACTCCTTCCTTTTCAAAACTTGTGTAAAAACATACTTATACATAAAGAAACTTTAGAAGTTACATAGAATTTAAGTAAAACTTTAAAACAGATCCCTGGAATTTATTGGTTCCTCACAATATACTTTACATTTATTGGGTGAAAAATAGATACCAATTTACCCTGCTTGTGAATTGTCTCTAATTGGTAATATTACTTTCTATTATTCAGAGCATTCTGTTTGTCTAAGGGTTTCATTTAGTCATGTTTTTGCATAACAGATACACACCATGCCAGTATTCCTATAGATAGGTTATATATGAAGATTTGCTCTAGTATCATTATCCAGAAATATTCATTAAAACCCACTTATGGACTTAGAGAGCACACAAACATGTTAGACAGTGTTTGGGAAAAGATCAATGACATAAAGACTAACAAACAAACATGGAGCAAATACCTATATTAAAAAATTAATTCAACAAATAAATTGGTATTGAGTGCTTGCTATGTGCCAGGCACGAAAAGCCAGTCATTCTAATACAACATAGTCAATCCTTTATAATAAAAGGGTACATAGGGTGCTTGGGAGCTTTGACAGAGAATGGAGATTGTAAGGAAGACTCTCTGGAGGAGGTGACACAAGAGTCAATCCTATATATAATAAAAGGGTACATAGGATACTTGGGAGCATTGACAGAGAATGGAGATTGTAAGGAAGACTCTCTGGAGGAGGTGACACAAGCTGAACAAATCCTAAAGGATAAGAAATTCAAAAGAGGTACACTAGCAAGACATGACTGCAAGAGGGACTTTACCTACAGTGTAACCTGGCTTATTGTACCCTCAATTAATCCCCAACAATAAAAAAAAAAGGTGGGCAGCGCCTGTGGCTCAAGGAGTAGGGCGCCGGTCCCATATGCCAGAGGTGGTGTGTTCAAACCCAGCCCTGGCCAAAAACCACAAAAAATAAATAAATAAATAAAATAAAATAAAAAGGTATCTCAAAAAAAAAAAAAGAGGGACACTAGAGTTGCAGACAAATGAAATAGTAATAGCGAAGGCCCTGAGCTATGACAAACACGACATGATTAGGGAATTGCATGTTGTTCAGTACCTCTACACCACAGAACACACGTAGGATGGTGGCCAAAGATTAGGATGGTGAGGTGGGCAGTGGCCCCAGATTTTAAGGTTTATTTTGTGCCTTACCAGGAGTCCCTGGAGGATCAAAACAGAACAGTAACTACAGGGAATAAAGACTTAGTAAGATATGTTAATTACCATTTTACAAGTAGCCTGTAAAGGATACCAACAAATAATAATTTTCTTTTTCTGTCTGAAAATCCATCAGCAGCTGAGACAATCCCTCCGCCTACTTTATCAGAAACGTAAGTATCTAATTCTGATTAGAACATAGAATAAAATAGTGTGATACCTGAAAAAGGGCTACACATTAGATATTGAATATGATAGGAAAACTATAATATTTTGACCTATCATTATTGAATAATGATCTGTAGATGTTTTTGTACTGTGGTGCAGTGGGAGGAGACTGGGAGTTTTGAGGAGGTGGGTAGAAAGTGAAGCAGGTAGAAGGGACTTGTCCATCCTTTCTCCCTCCAACCACATGTTCTTCCCAGCTCACTACAAAACAAACATGACTAAAGTAGATCGAGAATGTAATATCAGAAATTAAGGGAACATGCCATGAATGATTAGCCCTAACTTATACAATCAATCTCTCTTAACTTTTCAGCCAAGAGACCAGCTATCAAAACTTCTGTCAAGAAAAAGTATGTATGATGAAATTCACTAAAAAAGCAACATATTAAGGATATTTTCTGATACATTATAAGAGAAAAATCTGTGAATCAGACAACCAGCAATCATCTGCTGACTTTCACTCTCAAGTAGTCTTTGGTTTTTCGGGGGTGGAAAGTTGTTGTTAAAAGAGAGTGGCCCTTTGGGCTAGTGGGCTCAGGAGGGTAGGTTGGGGAGCTTTAGGAGGTCTAGCCATCACAGAAAGAGCATCAAATACCACAAAGCCACTCCATAATGGGTAGCCATTGAGGAACATACCTTTGCAGACCACTGCACACCTGGCTCAGGGCTGAGCATCCTACCCCTCGGGCAAGTGAGCCAGGATGCCTGGAATATGTCTCTTAATTTGGGAGGGTGTAAGAAGAATCTTAGTTTGGCTATTCTTCATAGTCACCTGAGAACTACAACTTGGACTAGGCAAAAATTAAGAGGGTGGATTTGATGAGCCCTAACTCTGGGGCTAGACAGCAAACATGAGCAAGTAAAGGGTTCAGGGAAGTAGGACACACTCTCACATAGTCTTTCACACATACACTGGCTCAATTTGTAGACCATGCAACAAGCACAAAGACACACTGGCATGAAAAGGATACTTCTCAGTTTGAAAATGCAGTGAAAATAAGCTGAAAAGCGTATTCTATTTATCATATTTCACTTCATTAAGAACTCTTTAGGAATGGCCCTATGTTCTATATGTATCAAGGTTAGAAATGCTTCTTCTTAGTGACCCTAAGAGCAAAAATATAGTTCTGATGTACATGATCTCTAGAAATTACAAAATAACACATACTGAAATTCTCAATTCATATGTATTGGAATGGACTTAGACCAATCTAGACTGAGAAGGTAAGTAACATCTCTGTTAATGTTTAGATGTTATTTGTGGAAGTGTTTTTTTATATAATACAAGTGTTTTTAAACCATATGCAATTATTATCCCAAAGTATGTTTTGTAAACTCAATTGCCATTTTTCTGATCTGTGGTAAAAAAAAAAAAAAAAAAATTTTTCAGGGAAACAACTAGATAGTTATGATGGTTGCACAACATTGTGAATGTATGTAATGCTGCTGAACTGTTTGCTTTAAAATGGTAAGATGGTAAGTTGTATATCTTTTATATTTTATTACAACAAAAATGCATTAAAAGATTCAGGAATTCGAGTGGAATAAAATGACTCATCCCTGGGCTGGCCTCAACACTCTAATGTGTCAAGAGAGAGTATGCTGCGTACAGCAAGGTGTTTAACTTTTTAATGTTGGCCTAAACCTGAACAATCTGGGGACTAACTTGGAGATCACTGGGCTTGGAGGGGCCACAATTACATTATAGGGATCCTGTCATTCCCCCTGGTGCCCAAAATGCCAGGTGTTCAGCCTTTGCGGCCACTGATTTGTACCTACAGCCTTGAGGAGTACAGTTTCTGTGGAAGAGAAGCACCCTTGGTGTGGCTGTTTTGAGGGTAAAACACAAATTAAAACCATACTATGTTATTATAGGCAAGAGGAATTTTATGTTTACAAAATATATCTGCAATAATTAGGAGGACATAAAGAGATATGGAGTTTTACAGATGCACTTTGCATCTATCCCTAAGCTGTGACTGAATATAATTAACCACTAAAGAAATGCTCATTCAAGTCTGGTCCCTGGATTTCTACTTTAGCTCAGACCAAAGGGGACCCCAACCTCCCTCTACTGCTCAGCCTTCCTGGCCGTCTTTGAATCTGGCTTCTAGCTCAGCCATTTTTTTCTACCTAACATGTGTCTTTAATTCATGATCTGTCCTCTGGCCTCCCTGTCCAAGATGGTTTACACTGATAATATTTTCTTGGGCCCAAAGCCTATTCATTCCCCTTAAATCATCTGTGCTAACAGTTGTCCATCAATTAATTCTTAATAAGTAGCTATAATTATTTGCATATATGAACACTTCCAATTGAAGGAGGAAGGCAGTTGGGCAAGCCACAGATTCCACAGGCTGACCCCTGCCATGGTAGGGGGCTTATTTTTACCTTCATATTCTAGCTAAACAAATGCCTAAGCAGGAGGAGGCAATCTCCATGAAAGCACATAAGTATTTTGACTGCAAATTTCCTTCACAAAATAGTTTGTTAGAAGTAATTTGGTTTGTATTTTTAATAAATATTTCATGGATCATAAACACAGTTTTACTACTTGCCATAGCATTTGTTTTGTATGAGCCTAGATGTCTACTTAGCTATTTTTTAAATCAAAGTCATTTATCTCCAGTAATAAATTCTAAAAATGAAACTTCCAAGGGCTTTTGAATCAAAGGGAATTATACTTGAAGAATAGAACACACCCCTAGATAATAAACCAATTTGAAATTCTTCTGATACTCTAAAGAGACCCTCTCCTATGTTTTCTCTGTACACTATGACTGTATTCTAGCTATGCAATGTTTGATAGATGTATGGGATTAAAGGTCACCCCCATCACTAGAATAGAGTACATCTATGTTTGATTTTCCTTGTATCCTTGCTCATCTGCCTTCCAGGTAACGTCTGAAGAGTTCAACAGTATAATTCATAATATTATGACATGGGTTGTGGCTGCAGTGACCAGCATATTATACCCAGCCATCACAAAATATGAAGAAAGGTTACAAAACTGTACATACCCAATGTCTACTGACTCCAGCCTCAGTTCAGATACCTCAAGTTGCTGTAGCGCATGCAGTGAAATGTGTATATGTCAAACAACTAAGGCATTTCTGCCAGAGCCCTCTGTAGATGCAGGTGACAATTCGGTGAAACAACCAGACACATATTTTAAACCACCTTCTGCTGATAAAGAAAGAACAGTTGTGGACAAAACTCAACAAAAGGAAGGACAACCTAAAACCTCTGAAATTAAACATAATGAGGTTTATACAGACTCGAAGATCAAAGACTGTAAATCTGATAGGAACCTTTTCACATCAACTGGAACATCCACAAAGGAAATGAAGAATGCTACCACTGACACGGATGGCTTAGACTGCCCCCTGTCTTCTAATGGGAAAACAAAAGCTGCAAGTGAGATGCAAGAGTTAAAGAATACTCTAGATAACTTTAAAGGTCACCTAACAAAGGAAACTGAGTGTATTTTAGGAAGCACTTTTCAAGAAATATTGTCTGATTTAACCCCAGTCGTTCCCCCTGCTTCCTCTATTCCGGCTAAAGTTGTGATCAACCCAACTGGTGCTGACAAAGGATGCTCATTCCTTAATGTTGATATCTCCTCAGCAGCTACAGAAATCGTAGAGAATGTGCTTGTGAAACTACATTCTGCAGCTGAGAAAAAATGTATTGAGGTATTTTCACAAGAAGATTTGTCGGTCCACATTAAATCAAACTTAAGAGACAGTGGAGAACATTCAATTCCCCCCAAAGAAAAACTTTTAAAAGCTTCACCACCATCTACTTTGGAGAACATGAGTGATATTGCAGAGGATGTGGTTCACATGATTGTAGAAAAACTGATAGCTCTTGCATTTTCTAAGCAATATGGACTTTCCCATCTTGAACACATACATGAATCTGCTCAGCAGCCACATATGAAACATCCAATACGTACGGTCCTTCAAGGAGCAAGCAAACAGAACTCTAGTGCTGAGGCCGGTGCAGCCAATTTGATTACCAAAGAAGAAATACATACTTTGGTGTCAGATAGTTTGTCTCAGTCCTCTCTTATTGATTATATAGAGGAAATAATCTGCACCATACTAAATCATATACAAGCTGGACTTAATAATGAAAAGTATATTGCATCTGAAGAAACAGTGGTCATCCTTCAGCTGCTTGATGATATCTTGACTCAGCTACATCGAAAACCAGTGAAAACAAATGCCCAAAATCGTAAGCGCCCCAGACTGAGCAGTCCTCCTGACACTAAAGAAGAGAACAGACTCACTGGCAGCAGAATAGCTGATGGTCCTAGATGTGGGCAACGATTTCCACGTGTTAATGTTCCTGGTATGGTTCTTTATTCTGAGGACGAAAATGAAGAAATAACCAAAATTGTGGAAGATGTACTGTGTTCATCCATCAAGGACGAAAAAGCAAAATTACGAGGACAGGCTCCTGATCATTGGTCAACGAGGAGAAAAGCTGGTCTTAAATATAAAAGAAACATCAACTCACCTAAAAAGGCTGCTTCTCAACAGAAAGTAGGATTCCATGATTCTGGTTTAAAGTCTGACATTCCAACTTTTAATAATAAAAATCTTTTTGAGGACAAGCCATGTTTCAATAAAGACATTTGGATTTTCAGCCATGATGAAAAGCAGCAAATACAAAACGCATCAGAAAACGTAATTAAAAGTATTTTATTAGAAGTTCTCAAAGACATATCTTCTGAGCCCCCTGGTTACTTATTCAATAAAAATTGTCAAAAACCTCCATTTCTCTTTTTGAGAAAACCACAAGGTCTGTCACATCAAGAATGGATGTACCAGATATTCTCTGTGTCAGAAATTCACAAAGTAGCACAAGACATAGCAGATGTTGTGTTAAAAATACTTCATATGGCTTCTAGCAACGTCATCAATTCCACCCAACATTCTGTGTTCTCATCGGTACACAAAACTTCACTACATGAGGCTGACATACAAAATAAAAAGCCATTAGAAATATGGTTTGAGAGTAAAAAGAAGATGAAATGTTTAGCTGGACGTGGTAAAGACTCTGTAGAAAGTGAATCAATGTCTGAATCTATAGTTAATGTTGATAAGAAGATCACTTGTACAATTTTTAAGATGCTAAAGTCATTTATTTGTCCAAAATTACAAAAATGCTTCAAACTAGAAAGCCGCACTACCAGTTTGAAGCCTGAACCTAGCAATAAATCGTTTCAATCTCAACTTGGTGCATACACAACTAAAGTGGTAAAAATTGTTCTAGATACTATCCAGAAGGAACTGAAATACAATCACAAATGTCAAAACCGTAAGGAGAAGGGCCCTCCCAAGAACTTTACAGATCCAAGATTTTTTGCTAACACCGAAAAGGAACTTGATTCTGTTGTCACAAAGTTAAACAATGACATTATGATAAGTTCATTAGCAGCTTGTATTTGTGAAGTATTAAGTGGAAAAACAGATACAAGCAGTGTTCCACTCCCTTCAAAGAATCAAAGGTCCAATATTTCATATGGAACTGCTAATGATGATCAGCAAACATTTTCTCCTTTTGATTATCCTAGGCAAAAGGAAATTCACAAACGTGCCAGATTTCAAGTATTAGATAGAATTGGAGAGACTTTATATGACATGTTATACACATTCATAGAAGACTATTCATGTTCTCCCCCATCTGATAATGATCCAGACAGACAGTGGATTGATGAGAAATTGAGAACGAACACTGCATTACAGCCTGATATTGATCTTATTTCTAATGTAATTCTAGAAGATATCGTTACCAAATTATGTCATGCTGAAGTGAATAGCAACTTCACAAGTTCCGACGTTAAAGCTATCTTGAAATATATTGACCCTGGCAACCTCTCATTTGCCTCACTTATTGAAGACATGAGCAGATGCAGCACCATAATCTCGAGCATGGGGTCCAGCGTGATTCAGCAAAGTAGTCAAGACATGACTATCAATAAGGAGAAGACTACTGCCCCCATAACAGAGAGCGCAAAAGAAAAGTACCTAAATCAACTGACAGTCATGACTTCAGATATCCTTGAAACAGTTTTGGCCAAATTGGAAGTGTTTGTCAATAGAAATTTTAAAACTCTGGGCACTGTCCTCAATGGAAATAAAAACAGCAACAAGGCAAACTGGGAAAATGCAAGTACCAACATTTGGGCTAACGCACATGAAGAACTAATGCAGTCTGCTCTACAAGGGCATGCAAGGAAGGTATCAAGTACTATCTTGAGAGCTGTTCAAGCTGAATTAAATGAGAGCTTGCCAAATTGGGAAACGTGTGTACAAAACCCCCAAGAGAAACAAATGCTTACAAAGCTAGTCAATTTAATTTTAGAAGTGATACCTCCAGATACGATTAATGAAACTAAACCTGAAGACACAGATATTGAAAATTACAGATACAGGCCAATCTATGGAAATTTTCTTCCTGGAGGAGCTGGACCAGAGTCAGATGTAGAAGATCTTGAAGATACAAAGAAAGAAAGTGCTAGAGAGGAACAACCACAAGAAGAAGAAACTAAATCAGATTCTCCTGCACAACAGGACTTAGAAAGAACATTGAAAAAAATTGAAGTAGAACTCAAAGAGCCAGAAAAGTCCCCAGTTGTGCCCATTATAAGAAATATTCTGAATGAAATTTTTCAGAATGATTTAATTGATCGATTAAATGTATTTCCTATACCCCCATCCCAGTTATCTGATATCCCTCACTCTAGCAATGAATCAGTTGCTCAAACATCTGTTCAGTCTCTGGGTAAAAGAATGTATTCTTTAGTGTCTGAAGAAGATGTAACTACCGTTGCAGGTGACGTTATTAGAACCATATTTCAAAAACTTTATTCTGCTGCCAGTACAGATAGAAATGCAAATGAAAATAGGTGGGACACTATCACCATTCCAGCAAACATCTCTTTACCTGGGCATGCCAGTGGAGGAACGTCCTCTGTTTTTTCTACCTTACTGGACAGAAATCAATGTACACTTCAGCCTAGATTCAACATTGTTAAACTAACCACAGGAAACATAATTAAAGATATCATACAGTCAGTATTAACAAATTTAGAAATGTTTGCTACTTCCAAAGTAAGATCTCTATTTTGTCCTTCTACCAGTTACACGGTTCCAACGACTTTACCTTTACAGCAGAGTACAACTACTTTAAGCCAACCACAGTTACCAACCAACGATTCATATTCTGTAGATCAATTTTCTTGTTGCTCAGTGGATAAGTCGGGAAAGACCACCTCCATATGTCGATTGACGGTCTCTAAATTAAATATATATGCAACACAAGTGGCTACCCAGCTTTTACAAGGTATCAAACTTAAGTTAGATAAAGAAATCAAAAGCTCATTCTTAACTCATAATGTTGTAGTTTCTGAAAGTATCACAAGTCAGATTGTTAACACAGTGTTAGATATTGTATCTACTAAAGGCAAGTATGAAGAAAACACATCTGACAGAGAGCTTGATATAGCTTGGCCAAAATACACTGCAGAAAAGCTATTCAATAAAAGAGGTTATCGAAAAAAACTTCAGTTCCAAATACTAGATACCATGGAAGGTATCTTAATTGACATTTGTGAAAAAACACTGGATGAGAATAATTTCTCACTTGCTGCACTGAGTCTTAAAGGTAACGTAGGTGAAATACAATTAGGAGCAAATTCTGCGGAGTATGCCAATAAGACTAGTCCAACACTTTTAGTTTCTAAGTCTTGCGTTGCTATAATTTCAAGTGATATGGTGAATATCATTCTTCAGAATGTCAGTTCTACTGTCATGTTTAGCATAAATGCAAAGGCTTCCATTTCTACACGATTGTCCCTGACATTATCTGATGCATTTCACAAAACAGAGTGTCAACAATTTCTTGTTATGGATGTATCTAAAGAAAGGAAACAAAAGGACTTGCTATTACCAAGAAGGATAAAAGATGTACCACTGAAATCATCATATTCTGATGATAATCAGACAGCTATACTTAAGAAAGAAGACACCAAAGAATTTTCTCCTGACCCATGTGCAGAAAGTGCTAACTTCATTACTAAAGCTATTGTGAATAGGTTAAAATCGTTTGCCACAGAAATAATGGATTTGCTGATTACCCTCGATGTCAAGGCTAGGGAAGAAAAATCACATGTTAGCCCAGAATCTACAAATTGTAAACAAGAAGACAACATAGTTCTCGAATCAAACCAAATGCCATCAGATGTGAATAGGCTGAAAATATCAACAGATGAAACCATTCTCAGTCAAGAAGCCACAGGTGGAACATTTTCTAATTACAAAGAAAAACATGGACCTGAAATCTGTATATCACAAGCTAGCCTTAAAGAACATGCTTATACCATTGCCAAGGCCATTTTGATACTTATTAAAAAGGACATTGACCTAGAGATCCAAAAAATTGATTCACATCCAAACGACACTTCATTTCAAGAAAATATCATTGCAAGTGAAACGCTCAGCAATATCTTGAAAAGTCTGCATAATAATCTATCTTTACAGGAAAGTAGCTTTTATGCAAACGAGAACACTAGCCTCTTCACACAACAGGCTGTACAAAATGAAATATTGCCAAGTCAAGGAAAGATGATGGACAATACTGGTCTATCTCTCTCTTCGAGATACTCAGATCAAAACCAAATTATATCAGAAGAGGAAAACTTGAAAACAATTTTGGAAGAAATATTTAGAAATGGAGGCTCCACACAGAAAAGACTACCTGCTTTGTTAAGTGTAGTTAAGGAAATTTTAAGGAAGGCAAATCAAAGGGTAACAGAAGTCTTAGACCATTCGCCTCTATTTAATGAACTTACCCACTTTACATCTGATTCTAAAATTAAAACAGCAGCAGCACACAATAAACCCTGGCAGTCACAAATAAGCAGTATTGCAAATGACATAATTGAAGTTGTATATGGAAAAATATTCTCCATAGTTGTGACATCCTTATTTGAAAATGAAACCAGGAGAGAATCAGAAACATCTGGCAGTGATGAACCACCAGTGAATTCATCCTGCTTAAGGGGACAGAAACAAGCAGAAAAAAGAGATGCTCCCTCTGGGCACACAATGCCAAAAGTGTATCATTTCGCACACCTTAGGAGTGTCACTTCATTGAGAACTACCTTATTGCAATTTTCTCCATTAAAAGTAGGCGAAGAATTAGTGCAAAAGGTTCTCCAAAAGATCACAAATTTTGCTTTGCTGAATCTACAAGAGAATTCATCCCTTAATGGTCAATCGGATGAAATGCAATCTTTGAGTTCATGTAGTTCTAAAGCTGGTCCTAAGGGCAGCCCCAGGCCAAGTTTGGAGACAAAATTTCAAACACAGCCTAAAGCTACTTCTTTGCCTAAATTGGTAATAAAACCACAACTAGGAACTAGTGGCCATAAGGCCAAAAGCAAGACCAAGTTAGGTCCTGGAGAGAAGGCTGAGAGAGGCAGTCAATCCAAGGCTTCTATTGGACTGCAACATTTACTGTCAACAGTGGACATCAAAAACCCTTTATTGAGAACAGAACTCCCCACTATGGAACTAAAAATGTATGCCAGTGATATCATATGTAATATTCTGGAAACAATTATGAGTGAATTTCAAATAGTAAAGCAAAACAGAGCAATGGTAAATGTAACAGCTTTACTTTCTGATCAACTTGTGACAGCAAGTGAAATAATCGATACAGTTCTTCAAGGATTATATGCTATGAAGAATAATTTATCTAGCCCAATAAAAGGCTCACATCAGGATAAACCTTCACAGAAAACTTCAAGTACAATCTCTCTTGAAAATCCAGAAGCACATTTTTCCTTGGAGAATGTTTCTTCGCAGCTGGAGAAAATTTTTCCTAAAGAAGATGTTTTTAAACAAATGTTTCATAAATGGCAAAAAGAACCTAATGGCACAGAAAGTGAAAAATATAAGCTAGTGATGGTAGCTGAGACAGTTTTGAATGAACTTTTAATAAAAGCAACAGAATTACAGCCGTCTGTTTCACTTTTAAATTTGCTACCTCTCGAGGCTTGTGAAAGCAGGTATCACACTTTTAAAAGAGTTCCTGCGAGAACTGAGAGTTCACAAATACAGATTAATATATTTGGCCAAGAAATTGTTGAAACGCTCTTTGAAAAATTAGAGTTGTGTTTCTTGACTCCAACATTCGTAACAGACAGTAAAGAAACTCAAGTAAGGAAAAGACAAGCTCTACTAAGGCCAAACAACATCAACGATGTACCAATCGATAATACAAAATTAAAAGACCAAATGTTTTTAGGCTCCAGCCCCCAAATCGCTCAAGAGATCATTGAAGGAGTTCTAAACACCTTAGAGTCATTTGTAGACCTACAGTTTAAGCCTGCTTCCCCATATGGTATCTCTGAAATTGTGGATATGCCTATTGAAAACTTTTTTACTGTCCAACAGAAACCATCAATGAAAAAAATACTGCCAAAATTACAACCACTGAATAACTTTCCAGATGAGTCTAAGTCAAATACTATGATTTTCCAGGAAAACATTCACGAAGCCCTTCAACGGGTTCATACATTCCATTCAGAACTGCTTACTTACGCTATTAATATCGTCAATGGCATGCTTGGTATAATTAAGAACAATTTAGACAAAGAAAAACACCCAGGGGAACCATTTTCAGTTAACATACTTGAAGAAAACACTGGAACAAGTCAGATAATTGCCACACTTATGGAGCAGTGTGCCCACGTCTATGACTCAATGACCTATCCAAAGGAAAACGATTCAGAGGAAAATGATTCAGAGGAAAATGATCCAGAGGAAAACCTACTTCAAGGAGCTAAAAATGCCTATACTATTAATTGGGATGAATTTCCAAATGAGATGGAAAAGCAGACTCCAAAGTTAAAGGGAGTCAGCTGTAGGGATGATCCTCCACAAATCCCTGGTATAGGGTTTTATTCAGAAGAGGATATAAAAAGAAAGGATAGGCTTTCCTCAAATTTACCTTTATATGACAGATACTCTGCAGGAGATATAACTGAAACCACAGATGTAATAGGAAGGTATGAATCAGAATTGAAATCATCATATTCTACAAGTGAACCCCAAGGCATCAGCCATTTTCATCAAGCCATGAAAGGAAACAGTCCTCTTCCTAAAGACAGTATCTTTAAAAAACTAACAGAAATATCCGGTCTTTCTGCACAATCATCACTAGAGCATACCATGTCCTTCAGGGAGATGGAAGATGAAAATCAAAGTGTACTTCACTCAAACCAAATTCAGACTACAGTTTCTCCACTCAAAATATGTTTAGCTGCAGAAAATATTGTCAATACCATGCTGGTAAGTTATGGCCTTCCAGGTTCGCCCACCAACACTGATGAAAATATGGAACGGATGAAGCCATTTTTTATATCAAAGGAAAGGGCTCTGCCAATCATGCCCGAGGAATTGAAGGATGAGAAAAGCTTGCTTAAAACCTGGGAAGAAAGAATCAGCCATACCACCGCAAAAGAAAATAAAACCTTTGATACAAGTGGAGATAACACCTTACTGAAAAAATGGAACAAGTCCCCAAAGTTAGAGAAAATGGCAACCTTTGAAGATGTTGAAGTTATTGATTTTACCCAACAAGAACTGGGACCAAAAGAAATCCATCTAGTAGCAAGATATGTTACTACATCTGTGGTCACACATTTCAAGAACTTCGAAACCATAGGTGAGTGAGAGATGATTTATAAATAGCTGTCATAATTTTAGAAAAAAATAATGATCATTTTAAGAATTTTGTTTTTAGTCTCATATCCAGGAAGCTGTAGTTGCTGCTTTGTATGTTTTTCAACTGGTCAATATCCTAAAGGAAAAAAAATGTTATGCATTTTCAGAATTTTTATTTGGAGGGATGTTGTTCAGGTTTCCCTACCTACAAATGAGATTACATAGCATAATTTAAAGCAGGAAATTTTGGTTGGCCATAAGGTATGACTAAAATGATGAGACCAGTTTCCTTGTGTGGTACATACAAGTGCTCTAAAGGCAATTTCCAAAAAAGTTCCATAAGGGCTTTTTAAACGTTCTTTAAAAGGACTTCTTACATTATAGTCAGACCTTACATATAGGTAATTGATGGCAAAGTAATGCTCCAACTTCTTTCTGAGGTATATTGTTGAAGTCATTGACATTATTATTGGCAGAATTTATAAAAATAATGACATTAAATTTATTGTTCTTCTCACATTCCAGTGTCTGAACAAACTCTTTTTAGCTATAATACTTTAAACCCATGCTTATAAAGATGGTGTTTGCACTCCCTATGTATGAGTGCTTACATACATTTATATGGTTCAATCCAATTTATGTATGTCAAAAAGTGTCAAATAGGGTGGCGCCTGTGGCTCAGTGAGTAGGGTGCCGGCCCCATATACCGAGGGTGGCGGGTTCAAACCCAGCCCCGGCCGAGCTGCAACAACAAAAAAAAATAGCCGGGCGTTGTGGCGGGCGCCTGTAGTCCCAGCTGCTCGGGAGGCTGAGGCAGGAGAATCGCGGAAACCCAAGAGCTGGAGGTTGCTGTGAGTCCTGTGACATCATGGCACTCTACGGAAGGCAGTAAAGTGAGACTATGTCTCTACAAAAAAAAAAAAAAGAAGAAGAAGAAGAAGAAAAATTAAAAAAAAAACTGTCAAATAGCAGTTTCAGTTCAATTTAATATATACTAAATTGAACAATTAGACAAGCAGCCAAAATTTTTTTCAATAATGATATGAGGTCTCTAGAGGTCACTGGAATCCTATCAGGACATAGAAACACTAAAGCTGGAAATCATTTCTCTGTCTCAAGAATTCCAGCTTCTTAAAGCAACATAGCTATTTAAGGAAGAAACTAGCACTTAGAGATCTGAATTCTTCTGGGCTATCTTATTTTTTAAAGTAAAAATCAAGATTATTTTTTATTTCAGATTAATATGAGGGTACATACAACTAGGTTACATGTTTGCATTTGGGATTTCATAGATGGGAAACAGAGATTTGACAACAAGATTTTTCTATCTCTTGAGTGAGGTGCATCCAAGGTGAAATTCATGTATAAAATATTGTCAGTATTTTGTGTGGCCAACATTTTTCCTTAATGCATGTTAAAAGTAGCAATGTTTTCTGTTTGAAGGTCCTCATGATGAAAAAGTATCCATTGTTTCCACACCATCAAGGGAAAACTATGAATCCAAACAGATTCTAAGAAGCATAAACAGCAATTCTTCACTTAATCAATTTTGTGAACATCTCACTGAACTGGTTATTTTCTATATAATTTCAAGAATTTCTGATTTCCCTGGAGACAGTGGATCAAAACAGAGATCACTGGAAAGCCATGATGTAGCTTTTAACAAAGTTGTTTTAGTTCATTCTCAAATGTTTGAGAGTCAGTCAATTTCTATCAGAGAACTCGCTTTAAGCATTTCTGAAATGATTATTCGAATCCTGTTTAATAGTGACATTTTAAAGGCAGACATTACACAAGAAATGGTTTCTGTAAAAACGAAATATGTTTACTGCCCAAGAACACCTGTGATTGACTTTGATGATCTCTTTCAGGATCTCTTAGTAGGAGTGATCCATATTCTGTCCAAAGAAATAAGAATAAACCATGAGTCTACACCCAAAGAAAGACACTATTCACTTTCAATGCCTAGAAGCCATAATTTGTCTATTTGCAACAAAACCAAAACTGTGAAAGGACAGACAGATACCAGAGTTAGGAAGTCATCTTCTACTCCCCAAATTGATCAACTCATACAGAAAAGCAAACTCAATTCTCTAGCATGTAAGCTAGGCACTCTGGTTGGTAGCCTAAAAACCAACGAATCGAAACAAGTAGTCAATAAAATTTTTAATATTGTCTTAGATTTGTTTTTGCCAGATGAATGCCCAAATTTGGATATGGATTCTGGTAGATTACCAATGAAAACATCTCCAAGTAATCAGCAAAGTCATTGCACACCTAGAAATAACCTGGGGCTTTCCCCAAAATCTGTTTTTCTTCTGAATGTTGTATGTGAAAAACTTGTTAGAATGCTTTTGGAAGAATGCACAGCCAGCAACTCTCTTTCAAAAGACCTTGCTGATGAAAAATCAGCAGAATGTCAACTGTTCAACATATCTCAAAAGGTAGAGGATGAAGAATTTGGTTATTGCAGGAGAGCAATGGATCATGGCTCAACACTTGAAGGCTGTGACATACCAGAACTTTTAGAAAATGTTGCAGAGACAGATCAAGAATCTATGCTTAATTCTATTTCCCATATCTTGGTAAAATCTTTAATGGAAAAATTGTCACACCATGTACAGCAACCTCCCAGAAGTCCACCCTGTGCAAAAAAGCATTCAATATGTAGGACAAGAGAGAGACCTTCTAGCCCTTCAAAATCAAATAGGACAGAATTAAAAGAATTAAGACAGGGTGAAGGCTCTTTAATATTCATGGGTTATAAGAGCAAGCCTTCAACAGAGTCATTGACTAACCTCAGGGTGATTTCTTCTGAAATAGAAACATCATTTGGTAAAAAATTTCCAAAAAAATCCTGCTATCTACCTCCTCTTCAAAGACCAGGAAAAAAGTCAATGAACGCAACAAGCATTCCTGACCTGCAACAGCCAAGAAGCATGAGTACAGGAGTTTACTCTACCATATTTTTGGAAGAAATAATTGCAGGTGTTTTTTTTAATCTCTATACTTCATTACAGGCCAAAAATGTGAACATCAGTGAGTCCCAACTCGATGAGATGATTATATTAGGTGTTAACTCTGTGGTGAATGAATTTAATAATGCTGGAGTCAGTGTTTTACAGGGTGTTGAAGAAAGGCTATGTTTCCCACCGGTCTATAAAGAAACTATTTGTAAGATTGTTGACTCGGTTTATAATGATGTTTTATGGGAATATGAATTGCAAGTGACCTTCAGTAATCATGTGGGACATATTATCACCTCAGTAGCAGAAAAGATAACTAATGGCATATTGACAGAGATTTTAGACTACCAACTTCCATTGTGCTTTGTAGAAAGGCTCCTGCCTAATTCATATTACCCTCTCAAAGCCAAAAATATACTGCAGAAACTTCAAATTAACCTGAGGGCACTTAATTACCAATTTCAACGTTCAACAGAGTATACTACCATATTATCACACTCATTTTTAGAAGATGTTATTAGACGGCTATTATCTCAGCTCATTCCTCTATCCAGTAAGGCTTCACACTTGGGAAAGAACTATTTAATGACTTCAGATTTCAACGAGATATCAACTTGTATGATAAATAAAGTTAAATTAGCCATTTCAAAGCATAAGATTTTGCTCACTAAATATGATCATCACTATCTGTACACAGGAAAAAACCTCCAAAAAATTGTAGAATCTATTTATGATAATATTTTGCAGTTGTTTGGCTCTCTTGTGTCAATACAGAAAAGTATAGTAAGCCAAGACCCAATTATGGTTGACCTAATGGCCAGTCTGATAATTCAAGAGATTGTTGAAAATCATCTTCAACCCTTTTTGGGTGGAGAGGGCTTACCCCATTCAAAGACTCCACTGGATGAAATATCAAATATGGTTAAAGAGATCCTCAGTGAAGTCACAGACTCACACAAACCCCAGAAGACTTCATCATCATTAGGTATGGGCTTTTATCCTGGTACATTTTTAGAAGAAATTATTTCCAAGCTTTTATCAAAGGTCTTCAACCCAAATGATAAAACTGAGCACGAACTGGATAAAATGATCCCCCAAATAGTGAACTCAATAAATAATCATTTTAACAAAGCTAAAATCTGTATTCTTTGTGATGATCAAGGACAGTCTTTTCCTGATATAGATACAGACACTGTGGATGAACTTGTCAATTCAGTTTATGAGAATGTTCTGAAACAGCACGGACTTGCCCCTGAGCTTGATACTAAAAAACTCAAAGACAGTGATACTTTTGCAGAACATATTAGCAATTTAATTGTGACAACTATTTCTGATTATTGTTTCCATCCACTATTTTCTGGTGATTGTTTAGCATCTTCCTATGCTACTTTAACAACAGAGAATATTATTCAGAACATCTTTAGTGGCACTAGTAAACCTACCAAGCCAAGCCAGCATTTATCTCCTTATAACACCTTACTGCCATACACATTTTTAGAAGACATAATCAAGCTACTACTATCTAGAATATTTCCTTTTTCATCTAGCTTGCTTCCACACAGTGAAATCCTGGAAAACAGATCAGAAGTGAATTTTAAAGAAATCTCTTCAAAACTAATTGGTGACATTAGGATGAAAATTTCCCAACACGAAATTATGTTTTCAAAAGATGAAGATGAAACCAATTCTGTTTACTCGGAAGATAATGCTCAGCAACTTATTGATTCAGTGTTCAGAGATATTTTGCAAGACTCTGAGCCTCAAGAGGAAGATGAGCACAATATCATAAGCAGAAACAATAATCTTATTGATAAAATAGCAGGCTTCATCATTAAAAATATCTGCCAACAACATCTTCATCCATTTGTGTATAGAAATTTGTTACATCCCTCAACATATACATACCCTCATAATATGAGAAGGCAACCATTCTTAGCTGGTGTTCATTCATCAACTCTTTTGGAAGACGTGATCTCTGGAGTTTTAAGCAAAATATTCCACAGAGTTGTAGGCATTGTGCAAACACAATCAGTAAGATATTCAGAAAGAGAACTTCTGGAAACAGCTGAAAAACTCATATATTTGATATCAGAAGAATTGTCAAAAACCCGAGTTAACATCCTAGACAATTCTAAGGAACTATTGTGTTTGCCAGCAGTAGATAGAAACGTAATCATCAAAATTATTGATATGGCATATAGCAAATTAATACAAGAATATGAACTGAAACTACTACATGATAAAGATTTTTTTAGTGACACAAAGACACTAGCTGACAGGGTAACTAAAATTATCCTGGCTGAAATTTTGGATTTCCAAATTCATCCGGATTTCCTGGCAAAGCTGCCTTTTAAGTCATATTCAGACCTCAATGTTGATGCTTTGATAAAGAGGGTTCATTGTCATATTAATAAATTAATCCTCCGAAGACAGACTTGTACAACATATACCACCATATTATCACATACACATTTGGAAAAAATAGTCACTCAGGTTTTATCTCAGATAAGTCCATTGGACCTCAGTGCAGAAGACCCAAAACTTTCACTGCCAGACTTTGGTAACACAGTCATCAGACTGATTGATGAAGTCATGTCAACAATTTCAAAGCATGCAATATGTGTTATTAAACACGGAAATGAGAAACAAAATATGATGTCAGAAAAAGATATTCAGTCTATGGTTGATGCCATTTATACTGATATTTCTCACTCAAATCTATTCCAGTCTCTTACAAAAAATAAAAAGGACCTAAGTAATATACCCGTTACAAAAATAGCAAGTTATATAATAAAAGAAATATTTAACCATCATCTTCAGTCATTTTTACCTGGAGGTAAAACTCTTCCTTCAGGTACAGTCGATCAAACTTACAAACAAAAAGCTAGAGATCCTAAACAAACAGAATTATCTTTTATTGTGAATTCGGCTGTCTTTTTGGAGGAAGTAATTTCTGAGCTTTTGTGCAAACTCCTTTATGTATTCTCACGTGATACCTTGGCTCCTGAAACCCCACAGAAAGCAAAAACCAACATTACGGACATTGTTACAACATTAGTAAAATCAATTGTGCTAGAGTTCACCATGTCACAAATTTTAGTTGCAGATAACTTGGATGAAAATCTTTATGTTTCAGAAGTCTATAAAGAAATGGTCAAAAAAACCGTCAACCTAATTTATGAAAAACTATTAGAAGATTATAAGTCTCTGACTAATATTTATAGGGCTGTCCAAAATGATGCCATCAGTTTTGGAAGAACAATATACTGTTTGCTATTAGAAAAAATTTATGAGTATCAGGTGGAGTCATTAGTTTCAGGAGAATTAGCAACATCCTCTTACTCCACTCTCCAGGATGAAAATATCATCCGAAATGTGCTCAGCATCATCAAGGATGATAGCCATGTCTCACCATCATGCGTCACTGTTTTGCCTTGTTCCCTTTTAGAAAACATGACTCACAAGCTTCTAGCACATATATTCCCTTCATCTGAGACCGAAACAAAACTAAAAGAGGAAGAGATGCCACCAGATTATGAGTTTATGGATGCAGCTTCAAAACTCACTGATGAAATAATAAGAGAAATTACTGAACATGAGATTAGACTGGCCCCTGCAGAGGAACAAGCTGAAAGCACGCCAGCAGAGGCAACAGAGAACTTCATTGACTCCATATGTAGCAATGTTATGAAAAAATTCAAATTCCAAGATACATGCAAAAAGGGAGGCTCTTTCCTTGGGAGAATAGCTGGTTATATTATCAAGGAAATTGTGGATCATCATCTGCAGCCTTTTCTATGTGAAGAGGAGTCATCTCCCAACTCAAATGACAATGTTACTGAACTCTCAAAGGCTACTAAAGAAAAAACACCATCCCTACCACAGCCTTCTCTGTATTCTGCTACGTTTTTGGAAGATGTTATAATTGACCTCGTTCGCAAGTTTTACACTGTACCAAATATTGCTGAAAATCCTAAAGACAAAGAAATATCAGAACAAGACCTCAAGAGTATGGCTATAAATTTTGCAAATTCCCTAATAAAGGAATTCAGGAAAAGTGAAATTAAAGTTCTAGCAAATGCTGAAGATATGTTTTCTTTCCCACGTATAGATAAAGAGATAATTGATAAAGTATCTAATTTTGTGTATGATGAGGTCATAAAAATGTGTAGATCTCACAATATTCAGAAAAATGAAAGAAGTGACATTGTTATCAAAATGATTGCTGCTTTAGCCAATAAGGCTATCTCTGCCTTTAAGATTCAACCGCTTTTTTCAGGAGACTGGTCTTCTACTTTCTTTTCATTTATAGATGTGGATAACATTATCAAAAAAGTTAAACACATACCATATGAAACTTTCACAAAGATAAACAAAAGCTTAAATGAGAACCAAATTTCATCACCAGAACAACCATCTACCTCAGACCTGAAAAACAAAATGGATACTTTGGAAATAGGTAGAGGAGCATTTTATGGCAAAGAAGCTCTCACAAAGGAAGAGATATCAATGAAAAAAGGCAGTAGCCATGAGCCAATATGTGCCACTAGAAGTAGCATTAAGAAGAGCAAAGGAACTACCCTAGCATCAGGGCTAGGTGGACGTGTGACAAATAAAAAGGAAGAAGATGAAAGGAAAAAGAGAATTTCGATTAGAGAAGATAATGAGAAGGTATCAAAAGTTACTTCTCGACCAACCACTGCAAAAAGTAGAGATACTCTGGGGCCAGATTTGCATGTAGCACTTAAAAAGGATGAAATCAAGAAGAAAGACTATTCAGCTAGAAAAGATGAAAAATGGCAGGATGACGAAGTATACCAATATTTTTCATCATTTACCAATGATACAAAACATGAGGACTTTAGACTTCAATTAGATTTTCAAATAGGCAATAAAAAGAGAAGTGACAAAACAAGGGAAGGTTCATTCGAAAAAAAGGATACACGTTTTGAACTGCCACCTTTGAAAAATAAAGTGCACACCAGAGAGTCCCAAGAGAAGAGGCGAGATTCTCCTACTTATGGAGTTACAGATATCAAACAAGTCTGGCAAGCTAAACGCATACAAAATATCCCTAGAAGCTTTTGCAGGAATGTTTTAGAAAGATCCTCTATTCAAGGACGAATATATGATTCAAAGTCCCAAAGTCCCCTACATGATAAAGCAACATATGTAACTCAGGTGGACGGCAAGGATTTTGCACAGCCTGTTTCAGTGGGTTCAGCTCGCCAAAATGTTCCTACAACCAAGGAAGAGAATGAAAAAATAAAAGATAAAGAGATTAAAAGTAAATGTAGTAAACCAGAGAGTCTTCAAAACCCTTCAGAAAATAACCCTTGGACTATGCCTGCCAACTTTTTAGAAGATGTTATCTTTGAAATAGTTAACAAATTAATTTTTTCTTCCTCACCAGACACAGATGTCTGTCGAAGTGCAACCAGTGGTGTAAACCGAGATAGGCTATGTGGCGCAGCTATAAAGCTGATTGATTCACTGTTAAAGGAGTTTTCAGATGCTCAAATTAAAGTATTAAATTCAGATCAGAGAAATCAGCCCTTTCCATCTGCAAGTAAAGTTTCATCAGTTCATAAAGTGCCTCTCAGGCAGAAAAAATCATTTGTGGATAAAGAACTATCTGAGGTAACAATGAAAATTCTGAATAAGATACTATGCACACATAGAATGCCACCTGCAACTAAAACACCTCCTTCAGGTGAGGTACCTTTAATGGCTAAAACACCATCAACTTATAAAACATTGGTCAACAAAGCTGTTCACTCCTCTGTGTGCAATATTTTGCAGGAACATAGATCTCAAGGCTCCATTTGTGAGATCATAAACAGTAACGGTGAAAATATAGCGAGAAGGCTAACTAAGGCAGTACTAGATGTAATGTTTCAGCATCAGGCAAACTTGCTAAATTATGATGAGGTTCCACCCTCAGTATGTTTGCCTTTAGAATCTAGAGAGCTTATTAAAAAGGTTGAAAAGGTGTGCCAAACAGCCAGCAAGGAATGTCAGACATCAGGGCCATATGTCATAATCCTGCCTCATGGATTTTTAGAGAGTATGGTTTCTTGTCTTCTATCAAAAATGTTGACAGTAGCCAACACTACAACAGAAATATCTGAGGATGGTTTGTTCACAGAACTGGATTTCCTTCGAATGGAATTAGTAAGTAAAATTAAAACAGAGATGTTCAAAGATAAACATATGATTGTAAAATATGTAGAATCTTTACACCCTAATGATGAAGAAATCATTCAATTAGTAGCTCAGACTATTTATAATCATCTCTTACAACAATTTGGATCTCAAGACAGCATAAAGAAGTGTGTCACCAGTGGTTGCAGAATGCTTTTAGAAACCACAGTTAATTTAGTTGTACGGGAAGTGGCTGGCAATCAGCTGCAGACTTATTTTTCTGGAGAGCTAACTCCTTATCAGTGTACAGAAATTGACAGTGTTGTTGAAAATATCCTTAAAGATATTATCCAAACAACTGAGAGCCTCCAGAGCCAGCCACCACAGGCTTACAAACTGCCTTTAAACATAATAGAAGAAATTGCTGTAAAATTTTTAACAAAGCTTTTATCTATGTTTCCAAAAGTGTATAAAGAACCAAACAAGTCTCTAAATTCTGAAATGCAGAAAATAACCTCAAAAATCTTAAATTCATTCCAAGAATATATGTCTAAATGTCATATTAAAGTTGTCCTACAGGCAACAGGATCATTTACTGTGTCTTTGGCAGACAGTGCACTTATTGAAAAAGTAGTTACTTCTGTTTATAACAGTGTTTTAAAGCACTCTGGCTCACATACGTCAGTCTATAAAGACTTAATGGGTAAGAGCAATGTCTTGTCTGATACAATTGGATTTTTAATGGTGAGAGAAATTTGCAATTCAGAATTTCATCCACAACTGGAAGGAAAAGCATCAACTTCAGGATTAGTTCTGGAAGCTGCCAAAATTCTGGAAAAAGTGGTTAGGAGTATTGACGACCCTAGGTTGAAGGAAAAGGCTTCATCCAGAAAAGATGCTGTGGTAGATGCCATGTTTTTAGAAGAAATTTTGGCCTTGTTTTTAGCTAGAGTAGTGAAATTGGCAAGTGCTTCAAGCAAAGCTACTAAAAACTCATCAATGCCTGAGATACATAAAGTCACATCTCAATTAACAAAATCTGTGACAGCTGAAATTTCAAGGAAAAACATTAGTGTTATAGCTGCTAATCCTGAAGAATACTTTTTAAATCCAGAAAGAATAGAAATTACTTCTCAGGTTGCTGATTCTGTTTATAATCACGTACTACAACAATTTGGAACACATGAAGAACTTTATAATCACATGACAGGCACAAACTTCTTCCCTAATAAGGTGGCTTCTTTGATTATCAGCGAAGTTTTAAATTGTCCATTTGAAACAATGTGCTCAAGAAATTCACCTGCTGATTTATTTGGTGATCTGGACATTGGTCGAATTGTTCAAAGGTTGAATAAGCATGCTATTAAAATAGAGCCTCAGCTAGAGCAAGAAAAGTTAGATCAAGATTTAACTGAAGAGGACCTTCCAGTTAAAATAATTCCTCACCGTGGGAAACGACCAATCAATATCAATCCCCACATTGTCGCAGAGCACTTAGGAGTCATTTCTATTAAAACGCAGACTATTGAGAAAATGCAGAAAGATTGTTTAGCTAGCACCGGATACAACATAGAAACACTGAGGAAGGGGGCGATATATGGGAGGAGTTACTCGATAGACTCACCTGCTGCAGAACAGAGGAGGGACAGACGCGCCTCATTGGATACTAAGGGCCGACTGAATGTGAAGCCGTTAGAGGTAAGTGCAAAAGGCAACAGTGAAAAAGTGAGTAGCTCATGAGAATTGGCTGACCTTCTGTGACTCCCTTCCTCTGGGAGGTCTACAGAATTCATTTATCAAATGTGATCAGTTTGTTCCTGCCCAACTAAGTAGAATTGGGTGCTCTTGATACATTTGGAAAGCACAGCAGATAAGTTTAGGGAACTCAGACAACTTACTGGCTGCTTCTCAGTCAGGAATACAACAGCAGAGGTTCATTTGCTGTTTTGAGGTACCAAAACTTCCCAACATACCAGACACATATGCATATTAAAGTCCCATGCAGTAAAGAATTCCAAAGCCATAGAAAATGATGTTTTGTTTTGTTCTGTTTTTGAACCACTGGTCCCCTGCACCAGCACAGATAATCAAAATTGTTTCCATTTCTTACAGAAGTTCCTCTTTTGGTTTTGCACAAAAGACATTCCTTTATAGCAACATTTATATGAACAGCTGATTTACAATGTTTACAAAGTGATGTTGAGATCTAAGATTGATAACTGTAATTTAAAGGTTCTGTGGCATCATCAAAGGCTGTAGAAATTGGAAACATCATTTCTTTAATTGTAACTGTCTTTTCCTTGAGCCATCTTTAACCTTGCAAAATGAAGTGACATTCAATTAGGGAGGTGAGGAGAAATGGAGATTCACTTATTGAATCTTCTTTTAGAAAACATGTTAAAAGAACTAAGAACAGAGGGGCAAGGAGCAAATATTCCAAGGCCTTCACAATTTTGCTCTTATCACGTTAAAAACTCCACATCAGCCAATTCATTTTCTTTTTTCATGAATATATCTGTATTTAGATTATATTATGACTAGTTCCCTACTAAGAAGTTTAGAAAAACATGATAGCATAGCTAAGTCTGTTACAAACCTTTAAAGTAAATGGTGAAAACAATGTAATTACAATATTTGTGCACTTTGCATTTCTTGGCAAGTAAAAAGTGCACTCTGAAGCAAAAAAATAA
Organism: Nycticebus coucang; assembly: GCF_027406575.1. Classification (NCBI taxonomy): domain Eukaryota; kingdom Metazoa; phylum Chordata; class Mammalia; order Primates; family Lorisidae; genus Nycticebus; species Nycticebus coucang. Next base: position 157,702,594 of record NC_069804.1, on the reverse strand, counting down.
AGAACCTTAATTAGGTTCTATTCTTTGGGCTGGAATAATATTATTTATGAATGCAAAAACATTTTATAAATTAGCAAATATTCCTTATGACATACATTTATTTTTTTCTTTTAAATATATAAGTACATAACATTTAAAGATAAATAATTTTATTAAATTGAAACTGGAAACCATATGAAAACTGCCTTATTACAATAGAACCACAGGAGAAATGACTGAGGTGGTTGTTATTAACATTCTTTGTCTCTTCAATTCCAGATATCTAGTAGAAATTCTTTTCAAAATTTAATAAAGCCTGATATCACCAAAGTTGAGCTGTTAAAAGATGTCCGGAAGAAAAAAGATCTTATCATTCGGTTGGTAGCTCATGATATCGATCAAGAAGAGCCGGAAAGTAAAATAGAAGACAGCTATTCTTCTGATGAAGATGAAGTTGTTTTACAAGATTGTATAAAACGGGACTTTTTTGAAGGCCTATTTGAAGTAAAAGAAGACATGAGGCCCACTGCAAGCAGGCTGGCTTTTTGCAAGTCACGAAGGAAAAAGAGCAGTTTGAGAAATTTTCTGTCTTCGAGCGAAAGTTGGCATCACAAATCCAGCGTAAGTACAAAAAGTACTGAATCATCCCCACCTCAATCACGAGAACCTGGGGAGACAAAAATAAGGAGAATTTTTTCTGGGATTAATGTGGCTACCATAAAATCCACAACCAACACAGACTTCCTTTTGGGGGAAAAGGACACCATTTAGCATAAGTGAGAAATGTGACTATCGGTGATGGGATTTCTATGGAGAGGGCAGAGAGTTTGACAAATAGTCCTAGTAATGTAGGAAGAAATTGGAGTCAGGCAATCTTTCCCAACTCTGATATTTCCAGTAAGAGGGAAATTAAGCCAGGAGCCTTGATCAAGTAAAAAAAGATCCTGGGAAGAGTCCTAGATTAGATGGGAGCACAAGAAAAACAGAAAATGGAAGCCAGTTAGAAGAGATGCAAGCTATTTATTCAACATGGTACTTTTTTGTACTCTGGCTGGTAAAAACTCATGAAAGTTTGGCATACAGAAACTCAGTGTCAGCGGGCAGAACCAAAAAATGGGCTAGAAGTAAAAAGATTCATGCAAATTCAGCCTATCTAGGTTAGAATTCTGGCTCTGCCCCTTTAGCTATGTGACCTTTGGACAAGTTTCATAACCAATTTTTTTCCTTTCCAACTTGCCAATTTGTGGAAGCATAGCAAGTTAATCCAAAGCTGAATATTCCTCCTGCAATCAGCGCATAAACCCCACTATTGCTTTGACACATAACTCCTGTGCCTTGTTCCATATCCCTCAAGTGATAGTCTGGGCCCCACTGACCTCTTGGGTTGGCCTTACCCAACAAGTTGTAATATACTATGTGTTTGGAGAAAACATATGATTCAGAATTTCCTGGTCAAATAATTGCTTGGATTACCCATTTGCAGTGATGCTTAGATTAACCCAGAAGCTTCAGTGAACCAGAGGAAAGAAAGCACAGAGATAAAACTCTGTTCAATTCAGGAGCTCACTAGGTCAGTAGCCTTAACACAAATTCTGCTGTACTTTCTGGGAAGCCATGTGAGATTACATGACCAAACACAGTGCACCTGGTCAGAAATGCTGGCTATATAGATAACTAAGGAAATGTTATAGTAGATTTTACTTGATTTATTGTAAACCCTACCTTATATAATACCTGCCTTTTCTTTACCAGGTGGAAGAAATGAAATCCAATACCGAATCAACGTATTTCTTCATGCATAGAATTATGAGTTCATCCTCATATACTGAAGAGAATTTGCCTTCATTGTCAAGGTACTGTCAGTTAAAGCAGTATGAGTTGGCTAAGAAAATAGAAATCTGAAATAAAAATGATGTTTATGGAAAGAATTAGGTTTCAAGTAAGCCTGTGAGGAAGCCAGTATTGAGGGAGCCACTGAACCTCCCCTGGTTCCCTGCTGGGGCTACTTCCTGAGCCTCCCCTTCCCATCTTTTCTCTCATACCTATTTATCTTTCCTCTACTTCCTTTGCCTGGGATCTGTTTTTAGTATAGTGATCTAGATAATATAGTTAGATCAAGTCTTTAATATGTTAGGTTCTTGAAACTGGGAGATAGGCACTGAGTCAACAACAATCCCTGCACTCATGGCCCACCCAGAGAGGTTCTCACTTAGTTCCCTTAAGTACCTAAATGCTTAAAAGTGTAGTGCTACCAAAAGAAGGGAGGGGCAATGTAAGTTGCAACATTCAGAGAAGAATTATCCAGAGCAGTGGAGTTTGAGCTGATACTGTAAGGATAGGTAAGATGTACATTACACTATCCAAGTTGGGAAAAGCAAAGGCAGGACTGTGTGGTACTTATAGGGGACAGACAGGAACCAAGTACATTGTAGACTTACATTATAGTAAACACTTATTTTCTAGCATAGCTAAAACATGTTCTTCCATTTATAAGAATATTCACAACCCAGGGAATGGTAGCACTTTGTATAATGGGAGAAATTAGGCATAAGAAATAAAATCTACCTGGTTGTAACTACATTTTTTTCTACTTAGCACTATAAAATTAAGATTTCTTTTTGACCTGATGCCATTTTAGAATTTACTCATAGCCCACCATTGATCCTATCTCCTCTTGTGATATATTTAACATACATAACATACATAATTAGTAATGAGGGCAACTGTCAATTATTTGTATCAATGGGGAAAAAAGGAGGCATATATAAGACCAAATAAAAGTCAATGTAGCAATCATTTTTATTTGCTTAAACAACTCAGAAACACACTATTCCAGGTTTGCTTCTATGTGCTTGACTTTACAGATTGTTCTTTAGCTTAACCAGTATTCTTTATTGTCCTTTAGCTTAACCAGTATTCTTTATTCTTTTATTAAGTACATAAAAAATGGAATATTTTTTGCTTTTTGTTTTTAGTAGTGATGAAGAACGTCGCATAGATCCAAGTGCCAAAATAACGGAAGGTTAGATTTTTTTTCTTAATTTAAATTAGATAATATGAAAAAGGAGACATTGTTCATTGCGCCAATGAATTTTCCTATTGTTAAACCTGAAGTTAATACTGGGTTTCCCAGTGACTTGACCTACTAATATAGGGGACTAATAAGTTAACTAGTTAACTAGTTAATATGAGCCAACTATTAACAGTTTGCTTTATCTGAATCACTACTAAGATGTCATCAATGATTTGGGTATGGAGTATGTGGTGTATATTATGAGTTTATAGTTACTGTGCCTCTCTGGGAACTATCCAGGAAATAAGTTTATTACATCATCACATCAATAGTTTATATGGGGACCACAGTCCATGCTACTAGGATTTAATCATCTCTTTAAGAGTATACGGTTGCTTTATGTAACTATCTTTGCCCTACTAATATATATATAAAAGCTCTTAAAGCTAAATATTAAACCTAAATTTATTTACTTACATTTAAATCTTGCTAAGGTGGACCCCACTTTACTTTTTTTGTCTCTGTTAAAATTCAATAAGATATTTATGGAGGGAGTGGTATATATTTAGCCTAGACACTTAAAATCTTATATTTAAAATGATGCCCAAAGCCTTGCGGCCTCAGTCATCAAAAAAGTTGGTTCAAATATGTGCATTATGTAAGACGTCCTAAGGCAAGTACATTCTGACACTTTAGAGTAACAACAGATGATGAAATTTATTCTGGTTAACTAGTTTCATCAGATAATTCAGCTAATGGGATCTCCCTCATATTTGAGGCAATCAAGGTTTTGCTATATTTTTTCTAGAATCCTAGGCCCAAAGGATAATCAATAAAAGTCCTCTCTTCTTGGTCCTTTATGATTATACATTTATAAAATGCATGTCAAATACGTACACATTATTTTATCTTCTTATAAGAAAATAGTCATATCCCCACTTCACAGATGAGGAAACAGAAGTCAAAAGTTGCCAGTGATCACCCATCTCTTAAGCAGTAAAGCTAGGTGAAGTCCACTGCTCTTTTTACTACCAGCTGCCTCCCTAACCGTGGGTCTTTTTAAAGTTCTCTCTTGCTGGCATTTCTCTCTGCTTTGGCTGAATTTTAGTCAATGGCCTATTGATACCTCCTGAGACTCAGCATTTCACAGGAAATGATGATTTCCTACAACCAGCACCTTCCTCCCTGCCATTCCTTTAGCTGGAAGACTTGTTCTATTTTTTTTTTTTTAACTATGACCAGAGAGTGCTAGGGTTTTTAGAAACCATCCACAGCCTCTCTCATTTTACAAATGATTTGCTCAGAGGTGCACAGAATGAGTGGTTGTGCAAGGATGCACAGCTGGCTGCAGAGCCTCCCCGCCATGGCATTCTGGCTGGTGCTCCTTCCACCACATCTCGCTCCATCTTTCCCAGGGCCTGAAGAAAGAGCTAAGAGCTGTTCCCAGCATTCCAGGGTTCTCACTTCTTTAACCTTTTACTGTTTGCCTAATTTCTGTAATTCTTTGATACAAAAGTACTGAGATTATTTTTGTGCCAATCATCTCTACATGTGTCAGAAATAACTGTTTTCCTATATTGTGTTTGATAACAGATAGTCTTACAGATCTAGATCCAGAGAAGTCAAGAAGTATTAAGGTAAGTATTTTTCACTGGCTCCTCATTGTGATGTAATGGAGCCCTGATAGAAATGACCCAGTTGTCAAGGTAACATAAGGGAGACTACCGGTATGGTGTGCTGCCAGGGGCTTCCAGAAGCACTTTCTTATTCACTCAAACATTCCTCCCAGCCAAATCTCTCCCAGCTGTGGCTGGCTTCTGGGGCCTGAAGCTCTCTTCATCAAAGATTTCACCTTTAAGTCACAGAGTAAGCCGCAGTTGGCCCTTAGTCCCCTAGTACAGTTTCACTCATCAGCTCTGTTTCTGTACCCTCTGGGGAAAAGCCAGAAGGAAGTGAGTCACCTGATACTTGCAGGCAGACCAGGTTAAGGGCTGGTGGAGGCAGAGAGCGAAACTGAGTCTGGGAAAGGAAAGGGCATCACTTGAAGGAAATGGGTGCTAAATCCAACAGCTTTCCAATGTCCCTGAGGACTAGCCCTTCATAGGCAGCTTTCCAAAAGACTGGCCCTCTGCTTGGTGTGATCCCCAAGCCTTTGTAGGAAGACTCCCGTGAGACCTGATGCTACAGATCCTCCTCTGTTTTGTGTCACTTTCACTTTCCTCTTAGTTCACTTTAATCCCCCTCCTGGCATGTACACACAACCCTCACCACCACCACAAATTTTCTAGTCATTTCACATTTATCAGTAATAACACCAATTTGACAACCTCAAGCTTTACTTAGAGACCACAATTTCCATGTAAGTCTTTATAAAGAGGAGAGGCATTCTCTCTAGTCTGGCTGGCTGCCAGGCTATTCCTTTTGCCAAAGTGATTCCCTGGTTTGTCTGGAATTTCTTTGCTGATCTCAGTGCTGTTTTTTTTTTTTTTTTTTCCTTTGTGAAACTATAGTAAAAAGAATGCTCCATTAAGATACTCAGTATGTTTTTTTGTTTGTTTGTTTGTTTGTTTTTGTAGAGACAGAGTCTCACTTTATGGCCCTCAGTAGAGTGCCGTGGCCTCACACAGCTCACAGCAACCTCCAACTCCTGGGCTTAAGCGATTCTCTTGCCTCAGCCTCCCAAGTAGCTGGGACTACAGGCGCCCGCCACAACGCCCGGCTATTTTTTTTTGGTTGCAGTTTGGCCGGGGCCGGGTTTGAACCCGCCATCCTCGGTATATGGGGCCGGTGCCTTACCGACTGAGCCACAGGCACCGCCCAGATACTCAGTATGTTTTATTGAATGCCACAGACCTTCCTACTAGCATTTAGCTCCAGGCAAATAGTAGTCCCTGTATATGTATATGAGTATATACGTTCTCCAGTGTCAGACACACAAAAAAGAGGCCATTTTGTTTCCCTTACTGCCAAAGTCCTTACTGTAGTCTCCAAGGCCCTGCAGAGGCTGCCTACCACTTCCCCTCCCCCCATCACTGCTCTGTCATTCTACTTCAGCTACACTGACCTCCTTACTGCTCCCCTAACATGACAAACATGTTCCCACTTCAGGGCCTTTACATTTCACTTCCTCTGCCAGGAACTCTCTACCCTTAGGTAGCTGTGTGGCCTAACTCATCTCCTTTAGTCTTTTCTGAAAAGTCACCTCAGTGAGGCCTTCCCTGACCACCACATGTAAAATAAACACACACACACACTACAGGTGTATTCCCCTAATCCTGTTTTATGTTTCTTTATAGCATCAATTCACCATTTAGTCTATCATTCATTCACTCAACAATTGTTTATCAGGTGCCTGCTACATGCCAAGAACTAGAAATTCAGCAGTAAACAAAGCAGACAAAAATTCCTGCCCTCACCCTCAAGTAAATGATCTATTTACTTGAATATGTATAAGGTGCATGAAAGCAGGAGTTTTGTCTGTTTCATTCATAACCACTTCCCCAGCATCTAACACAGTGACCGATATAGAGTAGACCCTCAAGAGACATTTGCTGAATGGACTAATGCTTTAGCTACTGGAGCCAAGTTTGTTTCCACATCAGGAGTTCCCCATGAATCTGATTTATGAACTATACACAGAGCAGAGCTTCTCAACCCTGGATGCACATAAAAACCATCTGGCAAACTTTACAAACAACTGATGCCAGCTTCCTTCATACCCCCAGGATTCTGATTCAATTGATCTGGGCTGCAGCCCAGACAGTGGCAGCTTTAAAAGCTCCCCAAGTGATTGTAACGTACAGCCAATGCTGTGACCCGCTGACTTAATCTACTCCTGTCAGAGATTTGATAGCATCTGTACCTCTGGCTTCTCAACCTGGCTGCATATTAGAGCCACCTGGGTGATTTAAAATACAGGACAATACTTGTCGTACCCTCAGGGAGTTAATACTTGTGATACCCTCAGGGAGTCCTGTTCAGTTGGAGTGAGGCCCAAACAGGTGTATTCTTTAAATTTCTCCAAGTGGTTCTTCTGTGCAGCCAGAGTTGAGAAACAGTGCTTTAGATTTTCCCTGTCCAAGTTTATCCTTGTATCTTACTGTGAAATGTCTTAATCTATAAGCTGCCTCAAATCCTCCTGAAAGAGCTGGAGTCAAACATTTAAGATAATACTCTGCTTTCTGCACAGTCAATATAAAACACAATTCTCTCATCTCACATATGTGTAGGCCTTACTTCAATGATTTTCAACTTCCTTTTGAACTGCTACCACCATAGAGTGGTAGCTACCCTGTAGACCAGCCACCTACTTTAGCCTATTTTGGGCCCTTCTGGGACCATCCTGCCTCTGCATTCCCATAGGTTGATAAAATCCACAGAGGAAAGCACAGCTCTGTGGCACTACCCCCCATATACCATCACCTTCACCGTCCTGCAGCCCCACCTGCTACTTTCTTGCCCCAGACCTTAAAATTCCTCAGAATTTGTTAAAAGTAGGTTGGGGTGGTAAAATGGACATTTGTTTTCCAGCTCTCTCCTTTAGGCCTCCCGTATCATTATCTTCACTCAGAGAAGAACCCATATTTTTTCCAGGCCCCAGGAGGAAGGGGAAGGCATGGCTGGCATTTTTGTGTGACCTGTGATGTCTAAGTCCTTGAAATAATTCCACAGGGGCAGCCAAGGTCTGCATCCAAGTCCAGGGCCCATCCTGAGTGTCATATTGGTGAGATTTGTGAGAAATCAAGCTTAGGAACAGCCAAAGCTTCAGAATTCCCTGAGACTGTAGAGCACAGAGATTACTGAGTGGGGTGCCACAGTGGTTGTGCTCAATCTCTTGAAGGTTTCTAGGTATTTCTAGGTTCACTGTCCAACAAAGGAGAGAGAGCTAATATAGTATTTCTCTTTTGTCTTGGCAGTTCTTCACCCTCTTTCAACGTGAAAGTATTTTTGCCAATGCATGTTCTTCTAAAGATGACATCGAAGGTACAAAATGTATATCATTTTATAACATAGCTCTGACTTATGTCATTTTATATATAGACTTTTAAAACTTCACCCTCCCTTCCCTTGCATCACCTCCACCCACCACCAGTGTAGGGTTGAAAGTACATTACCTACTGTGTACACAGATTGTGATTTGTAGGTTATTATGCAGTTCTTGACTTGATGCTCACAGCAGAGGGGTGCCAGCTACTGGAAGTAACATTTTTCCAGTACCAGCTATGTGCCAGGCATTCTTATAAGTGCTTTTCTCACATCTACCCTGAAAACTATTATCTCCATTTCACTGACAAGGAAACAGACATGGAAGTGAAATAGCTCACCATATTGTGAGCCCTTGTCTATACAGGGCTCACGGCATTCCTCCCATACACTTTCTTCCCACCAGCCTGGGGCTACATCTGGTCACCACTGCATCCCAGAATTGGGATGAAGAGTTCCCTGAAGAGTTCAATGCCAAGTAAAAATATGCCATCTAGGTTTCCAACTGTGTGACCAACCAAGTAGTAAAAACCACATTCTGTGTACTTTTAGTTGGACAGGGAAAACTGAAACCCTCCTCCCAACCCCTACATTCTGCACAATACAGGAACTCACTGGGCAGAAGCTATCCATTCAAATAACCCATTTTTTCTCTGATAAGGGACAGAAGAATAAATGCACAAATGGCCAAACTCATGCTAAGATGCTCATGCTAGAAAAAAGCACATTCCAGTATGGCATTATTAATTTGAAAGCTAAACTCGTCCCCTCTTTGTTTGAGAGTAAATTTGCTATCTGATACTTTAGCTTAAACCCTAGATTCTTGAGGTTCCCAAAGGCATATTGTTGGAGAAGATAAAAACTAGGCAACTGCAAGCAGTATAAGAGAACATAATCTTTTACTGGAAATAAGAAAGTATGTGCTTTATGACCCTGTGTCTTTTCATGTGATATCACATCTTGTTTTCATGCATCAGTTTATTTCTGTCCTTAAAGATACATTAGTCATTTTGTTGCCATGAACTATGGTGTGCTTTTAAGAGCCCATGCGCAAAACAAGTGGTGCAAAAACATGGGTCCAAATGGAAACCACACAAGTCCTTTAGAGCTCAAAACAGCAAAAAAATCACTTGAGGGTCAGTCACCTGAAAATTTACCCAAAGTGGTTGAGAAATGATGGCCTTTTTAAATGCACTCGTGCATTCACCTCAACATTCTGAAATGGATGCCCACACTTGAGTTGAAATGTACGTTTTCATATGGAATTAGCTCATTAGGCTTTTTCAGACAGTTATGTGCTAGGCTGAGGGAAGCAGGCTCTGCAGTGGCCAACCTGGCCAACCTGGCCACTTTCTACCTATGAGACCTCTGGTGAGATATCTGGTCTCACTGTCCACTCTCCTGTTTCTTTCACAGGAGTGTGAAAAAGGAGAAAATACTCTTAGGGAAAGCACCTTAAAGGCCATAAGTTATCTAGAAATGCTTCTTTCTGAATCTTAAACTATCAATCCGCTAGAGTGACAGCCTCATTTAGAAAGTCCAGTGAAGATCCATATCTTTTTTGATTTGTTCACAGATGATAAGCCCAGCACTTCCAAACAGGGCTCTGAAATGATGAAGAAGGTAGCATCAGCTCTGTCAAAGGTGTTTTCAAGATCTAACACCAATATTTCCAAATCCTCTCAACCCTCATCCTCTAACCAGGACAAAAATTGAAGTTCCTATACCTGACATAATCATGATGACCATCCTCCAAAAATAAAAGGATTATAAAGTATGACGTTCTAACATAATGATTCTTTTTATTTTTGGGACACAGTCTTACGATGCCGCCCTTGGTAGAGTGTCGTGGCGTCACAGCTCACAGCAACCTCAAACTCTTGGGTTTAAGCGATTCTCTTGCCTCAGCCTCCCAAGTAGCTGAGACTACAGGCGCCCGCAACAATGTCCAGCTATTTTTTGGTTGCAGTTGTCATTGTTGTTTGGCAGGCCCGGGCTGGGTTTGAACCCACCAACCCCAGTGTATGTGGCTGGCACCATAACCACTGAGCTACAAGTGCGAGTCTAACATGATGATTCTTATAAATACTGAAAATAAGAGTGAAGTACAAAAGACAGCTGGTGAAAGGGGGGGTGGTAAATGCTTTTGCAGTGCATTCTGGCATGTGAGAGGGGCTGTGGCTCACATACAGATACACCTCCCCAGCAGTGTGGGATTTAAGCTCTGCTCCTGAGGGCCCCATTGCTGGGAAGATAAGTCTGACAAGCAAAAGTGCAACACCAGTAAAACAGTGTGTCATCACACATTTCAGGTGCTTTAAAGGGTTCCAAAAAGGGAGTCATTGCTGCAAGCTAGAGCAATCAGAAGTTTCCCAGAAATAGAATTGAGCCAGCCTTCAAAAGACAGGTAGAATTTAGGCAGACATGAAAAGCTCCAAAGGTTTTCACTGCGGATCAGCAGCTATATGCTGGGGTCCTGTAAGACCTGTGGAGCTGGCAAGTGGTCAACTGAAGAAAAGTAGAGAGACAAAGAGAACATGCAGAATAGAATATTCAAAGGTGGGAAACATGGGGCTTGGGGTGGGCAAGGGGGCCATCGCCAGTTAGTGGGGTTTCAGAGAATGGCCCCGGGTGTTTTTTCCATTCAGCTTTTATTGAAGGCTATTTCCTCATTAGCCCAGAGGGTAAACTGAAGAAGGGAACAAAAATGTCAGTAGTTTTTCTCTGAGTAAGCATATCAGCTCCTATTTCTATAATCATTAACTTTAAGGGTCTGGGCAGCCTTAAGAAATCCAAAACCCGAGCCTTGTGTGGGGGTAACCTCCTATCTGTGGTCACACACATGGATTCCTTGGGGAGGGTTTAATCCCCACTAGTTGGGGTAAAACGCCACCAGAGGAGTCAGTCTCCTCTGAAAAATCAGTGAGACAAAAGAATTTTCCTCTGATCCTCCACCCAGAGGCATCTTCCTCTGTGATAAGGGATATAAGCTCTCCTACCCATATTTCAGAGCTACAGCTGTTCCCTTGATCCCTGACCTGGCCAAACAAATCTCCACATGGGTATTTGCTTTGGCTGTTGACTGGGCAGGAAACAGCCTAGTAAAAATATATATATATATAATATATATATATATATATATATATATTTTTTTTTTTTTTTTTTTTGGCCAGGCCCTGTACACAAGCTTCCTCTATGGCCATTTGTTTCTTCAGAGTGTTCACAGATCCAGCAGGGGTGTTTGCAAGCTGTATCCCCTAAAGGCCAGGATTCTAGGAAAAGCAGGAACTGTTCAGACAAGGAATTTAGTGGCTGATTTAAAAGTAAACTAGCTAACAACCTGTGTGTTTTTTGTTTTGTTTTTGTTTTTTGAGACAGAGTCTCACTTTGTCGCCCTTGGTAAAGTGCTCTACCCTTCCCTTCCCTGGGTCCCTTCCCTTACCTCTCCTCCCCTCCCCTTCAGGTCTCTTCCATTCGGATCCCTTCCCTTCCCTGAGTCCCTTCCCTTCCTTACCCTTCCATTCCCTTTCCCTCCCGTGCCATCGGGTCCCTTCAGGTCACTTTGGGTCCCTTCATCCCTTCCCTTGCCTTCCCTGAGTCCCTTCCATTCCCTACCCTTCCTTGGGTCCCTTCCCTGCCCTTCCCCTCTCGTCCCTTTGGATCCCTTCGTGCCTTCCCTTCCGGTCCCTTCCCTTCAGGTCCCTTTCCTTCCCTGGGTCTCTTCCCGTCCCGTCGGGTCCTTTTGTCCCTTCCCTTTGTCCCTTCCTTTCAGGTCCCTTAGGGTCCCTTCGTCCCTTCCCTTCAGATCCTTTCTCTTCCCTGGGTCCCTTCCCATCCCATCTCTTCCCTGGGTCCCTTCCCTCCTCTCCCTTTCCCTCCCCTCCCCTTCCCTTTCACTCGTTCCATCAGGTTCCTTCCTCGCTTCCCTTCGGCCCCCTTCGTCCCTACTTTCGGTCCCTTCGTGCCTTCCCTTCTCGTCCCTTCAGGTCCCTTCATCCCTTCCTTTCAGGCCCTTCGTTCCTTCCCTTCCAATCCCCTCGTCCCTTCCCTTGGGTCCCTCGGGTCCTTTCCTCCCTTCCCTTCTGATCCCTTTGTCCCTTCATTTCGGGTCTCTTCCCTTCCCTTCCTTCTCCCCCCCTTCCCTTCTGGTCCCTTTATCCCTTCCCTTTGGGTCCCTGCGGGTCAATTCGTCACTTCCCTTCCAGTCCCTTCCTTTCAGATCCCTTCGTCCCTTCATTTCGGGTCCCTTCCATTCCCTGAGTCCATTCTGTTCCCTAACCTACCCTTCCTTGAATCCCTTCCCTTCCCCTCCGGTCCTATCAGGTCTCTTCGTCCCTTCCCTTCAGGTCCCTTGTGTCCCTTTGTTCCTTCCCTTCAGCCCCCTTCGTCCCATCCCTTTGGGTCTCTCAGGTCCCTTCGAGCCTTCCCTTTGGGTCCCTACATGCCTTCCTTTCAGGTCTCTTCAGTACCTTTCGTCCCTACCCTTCGGGTCCCTTAGTCCCTTCCTGTCCCATCTCTTCCCTGGGTCACTTCCCTTCCCTCCGTTCCCCTTTCCTCCCCTCTCCTCACCTTTCCTTTCACCCGTCAGGTCCCTACATCCCTTCCCTTCAGCTCCCTTCGTCCCTACTTTCGGGTCCCTTCCCTTTGGGTCCCTTCTCTTCCTTGAGTCTCTTCCCTTTCCTTCCCTCCCCTCCCCTTCCCTCCCTTCTCCTCCCTTCCCTTCCACCCGTCCCATCCGGGTCCCATCCGGGTCCCTTCGTCCTTTACCTTCAGGTCCCTTCATCCCTTCCCTTCGGGCCCTTCATTCCTTCTCTTCCGGTCCCTTCGTCCCTTCCCTTCCTTGGGTCACTTCTCTTCCCTCTCATGGGTCTCTTCCCTTCCCTGAGTCCCTTCCCATCCCCTACCTTACCTTCCCTACCCTTCCAGGGGCCCTTCCCTTCCCCTCCAGTACCGTTGGGTCCCTTCAGCCCTTCCCTTCAGGTCCTTCAGGTCCCTCAGGTCCTTTCGTGCCTTCCCTTTGGGTCCCTTTATCCCTTCTCTTCGGGTCCCTCGGGTCCCTTCGTTCTGTCATTTCGTGTCCCTTCCCTTCCCTCCCCTCCCCTCCTCTTCCTTTCCACCTGTCCCATCGGGTCCCTTCATGTTTTCCCTTCAAGTCCCTTCCTCCCTTCCATTCTGGTCCCTTCATCCCTTCCCTTCGGGTCCCTTCCCTTCCCTGAGCCTCTTCCCTTCCCTTCCCCTCCAGTCCCGTCAGGGCCCTTCGTCCCTTCAGGGCCCTTCGTCCCTTCAGATGCCTTCGTCCCTCCCTTTGGGTCCCTTCCTCCCTTCCCTTCGGGTCCCTTTGTCCCTTCCCTTGGGGTCTCTTCTCTTCCTTGGGTCTCTTCCTTTCCCTGGGTCCCTTCCCTTCCCTAAGTCCCTTCCCATCACTTCCTTTCCCTGGGTCCTTTTCCCTTCCCTACCCTTCCTTGGGTTCATCCCTTCCCTTTGGGTCCCTTCATGCCTTCCCTTCCCTTCCCTGGTTCCCTTCCTGTCACTTCACGTTATCTGGGTCACTTCCTTTCCCTACCCTTCCTTGGGTCCATTCCCTTACCATCCTCTCCCATCCCATGCAGTCCCTTCTTCTGGTCCCTCGGGTCCCTTCGTCTATTCCCTTTGGGTCCCTTCGTTCCTTCCCTTCTGGTCCCTTTATCCCTTCCTCTCTTCCCTTCTGGTCCCTTCGTCCCTTCCCTTTGGGTTCCTTCATCCGTTCGTCCCTTCCCTTTCAGGTCCCTCTCATCCCTTCGTGCCTTCCCTTCGGGTCCCTTCATGTCCTTTCGTCCCTTCCCTTCCGGTCCCTTCCTCCCGTCATTTCGTGTCCCTTCCCTTCGGGTCCCTTCCTCCCGTCATTTCGTGTCCCTTCCCTTCAGGTCCCTTCCTCCCGTCATTTCGTGTCCCTTCCCTTCCATTCCCCTCCCGTCCCTTCGGGTTCCTGGGTCCCTACCTTCAGGTAACTTCGTCCCTTCCCTTCGAGTTCCTTTGTCCCTTCCCTTCCTGTCGGGTCCTTTTGTCCCATCCCTTCAGTTCCCTTCTGTTCCTTCCTTTTGGGTCCCTTCCTGCCTTCCCTTATGGTCCGGTCCCTTGTCCCTTCCTTTCCCTGGGTCCCTTCCCTTACCTCGGTCCCTTCCCTTCCCTACCTTCCTCGGGTCCGTTTCCTTCCCATTCTCTCCCATCCAGTCGGTTGGGTCGCTTCGTCCCTTCGGATCCCTTCATGCCTTCCCTTCCGGTCAGTCGGGTCCCTTCGTTCCTTCCCTTCAGGTCCCTCGGGTCCCTTCGTGCTTTACCTTCCGGTGCCTTGGGTCCCTTCGTGTCCCTGTCCCTTCCCTTCATGTCCCTTCCCTTCGGGTTCTTTCGTCCCTTTGTCCCTTCCTTTTGGATCCCTTGGTCCCTTCCCTTCCCGTCCTGTCCTGTCCCATCCCATCGGTTCTCTTTGTGTCTTCCTTTCCGGTCCCTTCCTCCCTTCCCTTCCCTGGGTTCCTTCCCTTCCCTACCTTTCCTTTCGTCCATTCCCTTCCCATCCTCTCCCATCTCGTCGAGTCCCTTCGGGTCCCCTGTCCCTTCCCTTCCAGTCCCTCGGCTCCCTTCGTTCCTTCCCTTCAGATCCCTTCGTCCCTTCGGGTGCCTTCATGCCTTCCCTTCGTGTCCCTTCGTCCCTTCCCTTCGAGTCCCTTGAGTCCCTTCATTCCTTCCCTTCAGATCCCTTCTTCCATTCCTCCAGTCCCTTCAGGTCCCTTCATCCCTTCACTTCGGGTCCCCTGGTCCCTTCCTGTAGGGCCCCTTCCCTTCCTTGGGTCCCTTCCCTTCCAGTCGTGTCCAGTCCCATCCTATCGGGTCTCTTCGTCCCATCCCATCTGCTCCCTTTGTCCCTTCCTGCCTTCACTTCCCTTCCCTGGGTCCCTACCCTTCCTTGGATCCATTCCCTTCCCATCCTCTCACATCTCGAGTCCCTTGGTCCAGGTCTCTTCCGCTCCCTCGGATCCCTCCGTGCCTTCCTTCAGCTCCCTTCGTGTCCCTTCCTCCCTTCCCTTCGTGTCCATTAGTCCCTTCACTTCGGGTCCCTTGGGTTCCTTCATCCCTACACTTCGGGTCCCTTTGATCCTTCCCTTCAGGTCCCTTGGGTCCCTTCGTACCTTCCCTTGGGCTCCCTTCGTGTCCCTTCCTCCCTTCCCTTCAGGTCCCTTCGTCCCTTCTCTTCGGGTCCCTTCGTTCCTTTCCTTCAGGCCCCTTCGTTACCTTCAGGTGCTCGGGTCCCATCATGACTTCCCTTCGGATCCCTTCTTCCCTTCCTCCGGTCCCTTCAGGTCCTGTCCTCCCTTCTCTTCGGGTCCCTCAGGTCCCTTCATGCCGTCCCTTCGGGTCCCTTCATCTCTTTCCTTTGGGTCCCTCCTGGTCCCTGTGTCCCATTGGGTCCCTTCCTACGTTCGTCCCTTCCCTTCGGGTACCTTGGTCCCTTCCCGTCGGGCCCCTTCCCTTCCCTGTATCTCTTCCCTTCCCTTCCCGTCCTGTCCCGTCCCGTCTGTTCCCTTTGTCCCTTCCATTTGAGTCCCTTCTTCCCTTCCCTGGGTCCCTTCCAGTCACTTGCCTTCCCTACCTTTCCATGGGTCCATTCCCTTCCCATCCTCTCCCTTCCGGTCGAGTCCTTCATGCCTTCCCTCCCAGTCCCTCAGGTCCCTTCGTCCCTTCCCTTTGGGTCCCTCTGTTCCCTTTGTGCCTTCCCTTTGAGTCCCTTCGTCTCTTCCCTTTGGGTTCCTTCGCAACTTCCCTTCGTACCTTCCCTTTGGGTGCCAGCGGGTCCCTTCCTGCCTTCCCTTCGGGTCCCTTGGTCCCTTCACTTCCCATCCCTTCCTCTCTTCCCTTCGGATCCTTTCTTCTCTTCTTCCCGTCCCTTCGGGTCCCTTCTTCCCTTCCCTTCGGGTTCCTTCCTCCCTTCGTGCCTTCCCTTCAGGTTCCTTCTTTCCTTCCCTTTGGGTTCCTTCGTCCCTTCCCTTCGGGTCCCTTCGTTCCTTGCCTTCGGATCCCCTGGTCCCTTCCCATTGGGCCCCTTCTCTTCCCTGGGTCCCTTTCATTCCCTGAGTCCCTACCCGTCACTTCCCTTCCCTGGGTCCCTTTCATTCCCTGAGTCCCACCCGTCACTTCCCTTCCCTGGGTCCCTGCCCTTCCCTACTCTTCTTGGGTCCATTCCCTTACCATCCTCTTCCATCACGTCGACTCCCTTCATCCCTTCCCTTCGGGTCCCTTCGTCCATTCTTACCTTCTCTTCGGGTTCCTTGTCCCTTCCCTTCGGGTACCTTGCCCCTTCCCTGCGTCCCTTTCACGTCCTGTCCTGTCCTGTCCCATCCCGTTGGGTCGCTTTCTCCCTTCCTTTTGGGTCCCTTCGTGCCTTCCCTTCCGGTCCCCTCCTTTCTTCCCTTCCCTGGGTCCCTTTGCCTCCCCTGGGTCCCTTCCCTTCCTTAACTTTCCTGGGGTCCACTCCCTTCCCATTCTCTCCCATCTCTTCCAGTCCCTTCTTTCTGTCCCGCCGAGTCCCCTCATCCCTTCCCTTCGGGTCCCTCGAGTCCCTTCGTGCCTTCTTTCAGCTCTCTTTGTGCCTTCCCTTCGTGTCACTTCGTCCCTTCTCTTCCTTCCTCCCTTCTCTTCGGGTCCCTACCTCCCTTCCCTTTGGGTCCCTCGGGTCCCTTCGTGCCTTCCCTTTGGGTCCCTTTGTCCCTTCCCTTTGCGTCCCTCGGGTCCCGTCGTCGCTTCCCTTCGGTTCCCTTTGTGCCTTCCTTCCGTTCCCTTCGTCCCTTGTGTTTAGGTCCCGTCATCCCTTCTCTTCGGGTCCCTTCGTCCCTTCCCTTTCGGTCCCTCGGGTCCCTTCATGCCTTACCTTCAGGTCCCATTGTCCCTTCAGGTCTCTTCGTCCCTTCTTTTCGGGTCCCTTCATCCCTTCTCTTCAGGCTCTTCCCTTCGGATCCCTTCGTCCCATCTCTTCGGGTCCCTTCGTCCCTTCCCGTCGGGTCCCTTCATGACTTACCTTCGGGTTCCTTCCGTACCTTCCCTTCAGGTCCCTTCGTCTCTTCACTTCGGGTCCCTTCGTGCCTTCTCTTCGGGTTCATTCATTTCTTCCCTTTGGGTCCATCGGGGCCCTTCCTGCCTTCTCTTCCCGTTCTGTTTTCCCTTCTCTGGGTCCCTCCCCTTCCCTGAGTCCCTTCCAGTCATTTGCCTCCCCTGGGTCCCTTCCCTTCCCTACCTTTCCTTAGATCCATTCCCTTCCCATCCTCTCCCACCTCGTCCAGTCCCTTTTTTTGTCCTGTCGGGTCCCTTAGTCCCTTCCTTTTGGGTACCTCCGGTCGCTTCGTGCCTTACCTTAGGTCCCTTCGTCCCTTCCCTTAGGGTCCCTGCATCCCTTCCCTTCGGATGCCTTTATCCCTTGTCTTCAGGTCCCGTCCTCCCTTCTCTTCGGGTCCCGTCGTCCCTTTCCGTCGGGACCCTCGGTTCCCTTCGTGCCTTCCCTTCGGGTCCCATCGTCCCTTCTCTTCCGGTCCGTTCGTCCCCGTCCTTCAGGTCCCTTCGTGCCTTCCCTTCGGGTCCCTTCGTCCCTTTCCCTCGGGTCCCTTCATTCTTTTCCTTTGGGTCCCTCGGGTCCCTTCGTCCCTTACCTTCGGTTACTTCGTGCGTTCCCTTCGGGTCCCTTCGTACCTTCTCTTCGGGTCTCTTCGTCCTTTCTCTTCGTGTCCCTTTGTCCCTTCCTTTTGGGTCTCTCGGGTCCTTTCATGCCTTCCCTTCTGGTCCCTTCATCCCTTGTCTTGGGGTCCATTTGTACTTTCTCTTCGGGTCCCTTCCTTTCCTTTCGGTCCCTCTGGTCCCTTTGTGCCTTCCCTTCCCTACCTTTCATTGCGTCTATTCCCATCCCATCCTCTCCCATCTCGTCGAGTCCCTTCCTTCGGTCCTGTCGGGTCCCTTGGTCCCTTCCCTTCGGATCCCTCGGGTCCCTTCGTGTCTTCTCTTCGGGTCCCTTCGCCCCTTCCCTTCGGTTCTCTTCGTGCCTTCCCTTCGGGTCCCTTTGTCTCTTCTCTTCGGGTCCCTTCGTCCCTTCCCTTCGGTTCCCTTCGACCCTTCCCTTCGGGTCCCGTCGTATATTCTCTTCGGGTCACTCGGGTTCCTTCGTGCGTTCCCTTCGGTTCCCTTCGTCCCTTCCCTTCGGGTCCCTTCGACCCTTCTCTTAGGGTCCCTTCGTCCCTTCTCTTCGTGTCCCTTCATCCCTTCCTTTTGGGTCCCTCGGGTCCCTTCATGCCTTCCTTTCTGGTCTCTTCGTCCCTTGTCTTTGGGTCCCTTTGTCCCTTCTTTTCGGGTCCCTTCGTCCTTTCCCATCGGGTCCCTTCTTCCCTTTCTTTTCCATCCCTCCGGTCCCTTTGCGCCTTCCCTTCCCGTCCCTGGGTCCCTTCCAGTCATTTGCCTCACCTGGGTCCCTTCCCTTCCTTACCTTTCCTTGCGTCTATTCCCGTCCCATCCTCTCCCATCTCGTCGAGTCCCTTCTTTCGGTCCTGTCGGGTCCCTTCATCCCTTCCCTTGGGATCCCTCGGGTTCCTTCGTGCCTTCCTTCAGCTCCTTTAGTGCGTTACTTTCGGTTCCCTTTCTTCCTTCCCTTTGGGTCCCTCGGGTCCCTTCGTCCCTTGTCTTTGGGGTCCCGTCATCCCTTTCCATCGGGTCCCTCGGGTCCCTTCGTGCCTTCCCATTGGGTCCCTTCCCTTCGGGTCCCTTTGTCCCTTCTCTTCAGGTCCCTTTATCCCTTCCCTTTGGTTCCCTAGGGTCCCTTCGTGCCTTACCTTTAGATCCCTTCATCCCTTCCCTTCGGGTCCCTTTGTCCCTTTCCCTCGGGTCCCTTCATCCCTTCCCTTTGGGTCCCTCGGGTCACTTCGTCCCTTACCTTCGGTTCCCTTCGTGCCTTCCCTTCGGGTTCCTTCGACCCTTGTCTTCGGGTCCCTTGGGTTCCTTCGTGCGTTCCCTTTGGTTCCCTTCGTGCCTTCCCTTCAGGTCCCTTCGTCCCTTCCCTTCGGGTCCCTTCGTCCCTTCCCTTTGGGTCCCTAGCGTCCCTTCTTCCCTTACCTTTGGGTCCCTCAAGTCCCTTCATCCCTTCCCTTTGAGTCCCTCGGGTCCCTTCGTCCCTTGTCTTCGGGTCCCGTCGTATATTCTCTTCGGGTCCCTCGGGTTCCTTCGTGCGTTCCCTTCGGTTCCCTTTGTGCCTTCCCCTCGGGTCCCTTCGTGCCTCCCTTCGTGTACCTTCGTCCCTTTCCTTCGGGTCCCTTCCCTTTGGGTCCCTAGTGTCCCTTCTTCCCTTACCTTTGGGTCCACTCGGGTCCCTTCATCCCTTCCCTTTGAGTCCCTCGGGTCCCTTCGTCCCTTACCTTCGATACCCTTCGTCCCTTGTCTTCGGGTCCCGTCGTATATTCTCTTCGGGTCCCTCGGGTTCCTTCGTGCGTTCCCTTCGGTTCCCTTTGTGCCTTCCCCTCGGGTCTCTTCGTGCCTTCCCTTCGGGTCCCTTCGTGCCTCCCTTCGTGTACCTTCGTCCCTTTCCTTCGGGTCCCTTTGTCCCTTCTCTTGGTGTCCCCTTGTCCCTTCCTTTTGGGTCCCTGGGGTCCCTTCATGCCTTCCCTTCTGGTCTCTTCGTCCCTTGTCTTTGGGTCCCTTTGTACCTTCTCTTCGGGTCCCTTCTTCCCTTCCCTTCAGGTTCCTTCTTCCCTTTCCTTTCGGTCTCTCGGGTCCCTTTGTGCCTTCCCTTCGGGTCCCTTCGTCCCTTCCCGTTGGGTCTCTCGGTCCCTTCGTGACTTCCTTTCTGGTCCCTTCATGCCTTTTCCACGTGTCCCTTCATCCCTTCACTTCGTGTCCCTTCGTGCCTTCACTTCGTGTCCCTTCGTGCCTTCCCTTCGGGGCCCTTCGTCCCTTCACTTCCCGTCCCTGTCCCTTTGTCCCTTTCCCTCAGATCCCTTCTTGCCTTCCCTTGGGGTCCCTTCCCTTCGCGTCCCTTTGTCTCTTCTCTTCAGGTCCCTTCGTCCTCATCCCTCTGGTCCCTTCATCCCTTCCCTTCGGGTCCCTAGGGTCCCTTTCGTGCCTTACGTTTGGATCCCTCGGGTACCTTCGTGCCTTCCCTTCAGGTCCCTTCATCCCTTCCCTTCGGGTCCCTTTGTCCCTTTCCCTCAGGTCCCTTCATCCCTTCCCTTTGGGTCCCTCGGGTCCCTTCGTCCCTTACCTTCGGTTCCCTTTGTGCCTTCCCCTGGGGTTCCTTCGACCCTTGTCTTCGGGTCCCGTAGTCTCTTCTCTTCGTGTACCGCCGTCCCTTTCCGTAGGGTCCCTCGGGTTCCTTCGTGCGTTCCCTTCAGGTCCCTTCATCTCTTCGCTTCGGGTCCCTTCGTGCCTTCCCTTGGGGTCCCTTCATCCCTTCCCTTCGGGTCCCTCGGGTCCCTTCCCTTTGGGTCCCTTGGGTCCCTTCATGCCTTCCCTTCTGGTCCCTTCGTCCCTTGTCTTTGAGTCCCTTCATACCTTCTCTTCGGGTCCCTTCTTCCCTTCACTTTCCGTCCCTCGGGTCCCTTTGTGCCTTCCCTTCCAGTCCCTGGGTTCCTTCCAGTCATTTGCCTCCCCTGGGTCCCTTCCCTCCCTACCTTTGTCTATTGCCGTCTCATCTCGTCGAGTCTCTTCTTTCAGTCCTGTTGGGTTCCTTCGTCCCTTCCCTGCGGATCCCTCAGGTCCCTTCGGGCCTTCCTTCAGCTCCTTTCGTGTGTTCCTTTCGGGTCCCTTCCTTCCTTCCTTCCCTTTGGTTCCCTCGGGGCCCTTCGTGCCTTCCTTTCGGGTTCCTTTGTCCCATCTCTTCGAGTCCCTTCGTCCCTTCTCGTTGGGTCTCTCAGGTCCTTTCGTGCCTTCCCTTCGGGTCCCTTCGTCCCATCTCTTCGAGTCCCTTCGTCCCTTTCCATCGGGTCCCTTCGTCCCTTCCTGACTTCCCTTCGGGTCCCTTCCTGACTTCACTTCGTCCCTATCTCTCAGGTCCCTTCGTCTCTTTCCTTCGGTTCCCTTCATGCCTTCTCTACGTGTCCCTTCATTCCTTCCCTTCGTGCCCCTTCGTGCCTTCCTTCAGCTCCTTTCGTGCGTTTCTTTCACGTCCATTCTCTTCGGGTCCCTTCATCCCTTTCCCTCAGGTCCCTTCGTCCCTTACCTTCGGGTCCCTTCGTGCCTTCCCTTCAGGTCCCTTCCTCCCTTGCTTTCGGGTCCCGTCGTCTCTTCTCTTCTGTTATCGTCGTCACTTTCCGTCAGATCCCTCAGGTGCCTTCCCTTCCAGTCCGTTCATCCTCGTCCCTCGGGTCCCTTCGTCCCTTCCCTTTGGATCCCTAGTGTCCCTTCTTGCCTTACCTTTGAGTCCCTCAGGTCCCTTCGTCCCTTTCCCTCAGGTCCCTTCATCCCTTCCCTTTGGGTCCCTCGGGTCCCTTCGTCCCTTACCTACGGTTCCCTTTGGGTCCCTTCGTCCCTTGTCTTCGGGTCCTATCGTATATTCTCTTCGGGTCCCTCGGGTTCCTTCGCGCGTTCCCTTCGGTTCCCTTCGTGCCTTCCCTTCGGGTCCCTTAGTGCCTTCCCTCGTCTCCCTTCGTCCCTTCCCTTCGGGTCCCTTCGTCCCTTCTCTTTGTGTCCCTTAGTCCCTTCCTTTTGGGCCCCTGAGGTCCCTTCATACCTTCCCTTCTGGTCTCTTCGTCCCTTGTCTTTGGGTCCCTTTGTCCCATCCAGTCAGGTCCATTCTTCCCTTCCCTTTGGGTCCCTCGGGTGCCTTTGCGCCTTCCTTCAGCTCCTTTCATGCGTTTCTTTCAGATCCCTTCCTCCCTTCTCTTCAGGGCCCTTCATCCCTTTCCCTCAGGTCCCTTCGTCCCTTCCCTTCGGGTCCCTTCGGGTCCCTTCGTGTTTTCCTTTTGGGTCCCTTCATGCCTTCCCTTCTGGTCCCTTCGTCCCTTGTCTTTGGGTCCCTTCGTACCTTCTCTTCGGTTTCCTTCTTCCCTTCCCTTTCGGTCCCTCGGGTCCCTTTGTGCCTTCCCTTCCTGTTCCTGGGTCCTTCCAGTCATTTGCCTCCCCTGGGTCCCTTCCTTTCTTTACCTTTCCTTTCATCTATTCCCGTCCTATCCTCTCGCATCTCGTGAGTCCCTTCTTTCGGTCCTGTCGGGTCCCTTCATCCCTTCCCTTTGGGTCCCTCGAGTCCCTTCGTGCCTTCCTTCAGCTCCTTTGGTGCCTTCCCTTCGGGTCCCTTCGTCCATCTCTTCGGGTCCCTTTGTCCCATCTCTTCGGGTCCCTTCGTCCCTTTCCGCCACGTCCCTTCGTCCCTTCCCATTGGGTCTCTCGGGTCCCTTCGTGACTTCCCTTCCGGTCCCTTCCTGACTTCCCTTCGTCCCTTTACCTCAGGTCCCTGGTCTCTTCCTTTCAGGTCCCTTCGTGCCTTCTCTACGTGTCCCTTCATCCCTTCACTTCTGGTCTCTTCGTCCCATCCCGTCGGGTCCATTCTTCCCTTCCCTTTGGGTCCCTCGGGTCCGGTCGTGCTTTCCTTCAGCTCCTTTCGTGCGTTCCTTTCGGGTCCCTTCCTCTCTTGCCTTTGGGTCCCTCGGGTCCCTTCGTGCCTGCCTTCAGCTCCTTTCGTGCGTTCCTTTACCTTCGTCCCTTACCTTTGGGTCACTTCGTCCCTTACCTTTGGGTCACTCGGGTCCCTTCGTGCCTTACCTTCGGGTCCCTTCGTGTCCTTTGTCCCTTCCTTTAGGGACCTTTCCTGCCTTCCCTTCGTATCCCTTCTCTTTGGGTCCCTTCATCCCTTCCAATCATTTCCCTTTGTCCATTCTGTTTTGGTCCCTCAGGTCCCTTCGTGCCTTCCCTTCCCATCCCTTCCTGTCTTACCTTCCCTGGGTCCCTTCCAGTCATTTGCCTCACCTGGGTCCCTTCCCTTCCCTACCTTTCTTTGGGTCCAGCCCCTTCCCATCCTCTTCCATCTCCTGGAGTTCCTTCTTTCGGTCCGGTCGGGTCCCTCAGGTCCCTTTGTGTCCCTTTGTGCCTTCCCTCCAGTCCCTTCCTTCATTCTCTTCAGGTCCCTTCATCCCTTTCTGTTGGATCTCTTCGTCCCTTCCCGTCGGGTCCCTCAGGTTCCTTCTTGCCTTCCCTTCGGGTCCCTTCGTGCATTCCCTTCGGGTCCTTTCATGTCCCTTTGTCCCTTCCCTTCGGGTCCCTCTTCCCTTCATGTCCCTCACGTACCTTCCCTCTGTGTCCCTTTGTCCCTTGTTTTCGGGTCCCTCTGTCCCTTCTCTCCTTTATCCTTTCTCTTCGGGTCCATCGGGTCCCATTTTGCCTTCTTTCATCTCCCTTCGTTCCTTCCTTTCGGGTCCCTTTGTCCCTTTTCTTCGTGTCCCTTCATGCTTTTCCTTCAGGTCCCTTCGTGCCTTCCCTCCCGTCCCTTCATCCCTTATCTTCGTCCCTACTCTTAGGGTGCCTTCATCCCTTCCCTTCAGGTCCCTTTGTGTCCCTCACGTACCTTCCCTTCGTGTCCCTTGTCTTCGGGTCCCTCTGTCCCTTCCCTTCGGGTCCCTTCATGTCCCTCACGTACCTTCCCTTTGTGTCCCTTCGTCCCTTGTCTTCGGGTCCCTCTGTCCCTTCTCTTCGGGTCCCTTCATCCCTTCCCTTTGGGTCCCTTCGTGTCCCTCACGTACCTTCCCTTCGTGTCCCTTCGTCCCTTGTCTTCGGGTCCCTCTGTCCCTTCTCTTTGGTCCCTTCATCCCTCCCTTTGGGTCCCTTCCTGCCTTCCCTTTGGATCCCTTCTTCCCTTCGCTTTGTGTACCTTTGTCCCTTCCCTTCAGGTCCCTTCACGTACCTTCATTCAATTCCTTCTGGTCTCCTCCCTTCCTGGGTCACTTCCTTTCCCTACCCTTTCTTGGGTTCCTTCCATTCCCTTTCCCTCCCTTCCCTTTCCCTCCCTTCCCTTCAAGTCCCTTAGTCCCTTCCCTTCTGGTCCCTTCCCTTCCCTCTTACTTACCATTATTATTTTTCTTGAGGCAGATTCTCACTCCGTCACCCTGGGAGGCAGGAATTGCTTGGCTTCATAACCCACAGCAACCTTATACTCCTGGGTTTGAGTGATCATCTAGCCTCACCCCTCAAGTACCTGGGACCATAGGCACCTCCCAAATGCCTGGCTCATTTTTCTATTTTTAATAGAAATGTGGTCTTGGTCTTGTTCAAGCTAGTCTTGAACTACTGAGCTCAAGCAATCCACCCACCTCAGCCTCCCAGAGTGCTGGGATTGCAGGTGTAAGACACTGTGCCTGGTCAGGGTACGTTTAATTCTAAACTAATGTTACAGGTTTGGGGTAATTCATCATGGTGCATTTAATTCTCACATTCTTCCTTGATGCTTGTGCTTTGGGGTAGTACTTCTCAGTCTTTTTTCACTTAATGGCACACATAGAACACGAAGCTATTCATATGGCACCCTGGAGTAAACCAGTGAGGCTGCTGGTAGAATTTCCCCAGGGGCTCCAGCTGTCCCAGGCCCCCACCTGGTTGCCCTAAGGATTGAGTGTATTAGTATCTAGTATGTGCTGAGACACACCAGTTGCGAAGGTCTGCTTTAGTGATAGAATTAGCAAGAAAGTCATGGGTATGATTCAAACCATGGTTCTCTGTTGCTTGGGTTCATGTAGTTTGGTACAAAGGCTGTCTTTGCTGAAGCATCGCCTGTCTGCTTAGATCAAAGGGCGAACTATCTGAGTGGATCATGTGTCTAACTATCGGGCTCCTAAGGACTCAGAAGAACTAGATGAGGAGACCAGAAAGCTGCAGGAGATTGGTTGTGGGGCTCACACCCCCTCACTGACTTTGTCTGAGGGCTCTGAAGATGACAAACTCATAAAAAAGCACAAAAAAGGTAAAATGTTAAGATCCGAGAGAAGATTCTGGGTCGTTTTAGTGTATGCTCTTCCTAGTGTTCCCTGATAGTTGGTAATCAACTCTTACATGTGGAGAGAGAAGGCCTGGGGCACGTTATTTTAATCAGGAAAAGGGGAGGGATCAGTGGAAGTATAGTATTATGAGCAGAACTCTATCCCCCCAAGTTGGCATGTTGAAGTCCTAACCCCCAGTACCTAAGCATGTGGGTGTTTTTGGAGAGAATGTCTTTAAAGTGATAATTCAGGATGGAGTACCCTTGTGTAGTAACTTGACATATCAAGGGTGGCAGACATCCCAGTTGACTTCTCAGAGGCACTTGAAGTCTAGACTATGATAACTTCATGCTGCTTCCAAAGGTGTTTTTCTTATGTGTATTCTCCACTTCCTGGCATGGGAATATTTTGAACTACAACGCCTATCTTAAAGTAATGTACTCAGAGAAGAATGGAACTTGTTTTTGTTTTTGTTTTGAGACAGAGTCTCAAGCTGTCACCTTGGGTAGAGTGCTGTGGTGTCACAGCTCACAGCAACCTCAAACTTTTGGGCTTAAGCTATTCTCTTGCCTCAGCCTCCCAAGTAGCTGGAACTACAGGCACCCACCACAACACCCGGCTATTTTTTGTTGCAGTTGCCATTGTTGTTTGGTGGGCCGAGGCTGGATTCGAACCCGCCAGCTCCAGTGTACGTGGCTGGAGCCCTAGCTGCTTGAGCTATAGGCACCAAGCCAAGAATGGAACTTGTATTGAAGGAATTCTTTAACTTTTTCTTATTGTTTGCCCCTCTCCTTTTTTTCCTCTTGAAAAAAAGGAAAGAAAGAAAAGGTGAAAACTGACTGGGAAATAAATGCAAAGCAGTCCTCCTCTTCTTCATTGCCCAGAAGCAAGGCAGCAAAGGAAAAGGATGACCCAGGCCCTAAGAAGCTCAGCAGCAAGAACACTGAGAGAGTTCAGAAGCCAGAGTCCAGGGAGAGATGGAAGCACTGCTCAGGCTCCCCCGAGGTCAGGACCACCTGCCATGGTGCAGCAGAGGACCTGAGGAAGGAGCTGAGGAAGGAGAAACCCAAGCATGAACACAAGTCCTCAAGCAGGAAAGAGGCAAGAGAAGAAAAAAAAAAAAAAACAGGGATAAGGACAGAGGGCGAAGCTCCGATGGACATTCTAGCCGGAACAGTGGGCGTTCTGAAGGACATAGTCACAGAAGCAGAAGTAAGAGCCGAGACAAATCCCACAGGCATAAAAGGGCTCGGCACTCCCGGGAGCGGGACTTCTCAAATCCCAGTGACCGTAGGCATCACTGAGGCCTTTTCACCTGCTCAGTAGATTTGGCAATGAATTGTGTGTTTTAAAGACAGATTTAATTATGCTATTACTATTTTTTATATAAAACCTCTGAGGATGAACTATTTGAATCCTTTGAATATTAGAGTCATTGAGAGGGCTGTAGTTTCAGCAGCCATATATCCTGGATGTTTTAGCATGTTTAATTGTCCCTGACAATGAATACACTTGGTACTTAGCAGAATATGTGTCCTAAATTTTGGTTCATTTATGTGAGTCTTAGACTCATAGACCCCAATTTAAGATGTCATTGCCAGGAACGGGAAAATACTGGACAATTCTAGAATTCTAGTTTTCATGTTAGATGTTGAAGAATCAGTATCATAGGACCTTTCCAGTTGGCAGAACTATACAGTGAGAAATGTGGTGTACTAGGTTTGGACAGCTTGATGTGAATGTGAAAAGATCCTTAAAATCAGCTCCCTCCCTAACTCCCTCCTTAAAACCTTTTTTTTAATATAATATCATCACTTTATTCAGGAGGTAATCAAATACAATATAGAGCTGACACTGAGAAACTATGCATAAAATCATATAAATCTGCTTGCTACATTTTCTAGAAGGGGTTCGGTCATTGTAGACAAGAGAAACCAGGAGGGTACCTAAATGACTGCCATTTGAAGCAAACATCTCCACACTCCCTTGTGATGAAGGCAGCCCCAGGTGAAAATGGCCCTGTTAGAAGGGAGAGTAGGAGGCAGTGGCTGTGTAGGAGCCATGTTTCCTGGCCCTGCCAGCACTCAATGATATGCCTTGTTGAACTCCCGGAGGGCCCAGCGCTTGTTCTCGGTTGCCTACTTGAGTTGGGTGTACTCTTTTACCAGCCTGTCAAACTCCTCCCCAAGAACCTCATAGGTGTTCAGAACCTGTCTTGACTTTTCCATGTCTTGCTCTTGTAGGCAAATGGCTCCCTCCAAATGGTCCCTAATGAGACGGTGAACTTCCACTTTCTCAGCAGTGTAAGTGTCAGACAAAATCTTTAGTTCCTCCTTCCTCAGCTTAAGGATCATGGCACTGCACTTGATTTCCAGGCACTGGGCATTAATGTAGTCTAGCTCAGACTGGGTCTTCAGCCGGTGTTCCTTAAGAAGCCTCTGTAGCAAGGTGAGGCAGCAGAGAAGCACCTGAGAATACGTGGCCCTCTTCTTTTCCAGAAGCACCATCTGCTCCTTCTGCTGGCTCTTGGCATCTTGGCACTGCTGCTTCTCACCTGCCAAGACCTCTGTCAATTTCCACTCCTTTGCTGCCTTCAGGGTTTCGCTGTCAGAATCTGAATTGGGATCATGGAAGCAAAGCAGAGTGAAACATTTCTTTTGGAGTTGCTCTTCCACTTCTAGCTGGAGTCGAGCTCTCACCCACACAAAGTGCTCTGAGGGTGGCATGAGTTCCAGAAGGTCTGCTTTCTCCAGCTCTAGCAATGGAGGTATTTCCTTCTCTTGGCTAGGACTTAACAGCCGTGTCAGTTCAGTCACAAGTAGCCGTTGTTCAAGGGTCTCATGAAACTTTTTATCCTCAGAAGTTAAATTTGTGTCTTGTGTCTTCACATAGTAATCTACAAGCAGCTCTTGAATGACTCTCTATAAAATCTCAGGCCTTACCCATGTTGTCTTATGCAGTCGAACTTCCTTTCATACCTGAGCCTACTCCTTTGCCAGCAGTGAGGCTTAAGCCAGTCTCATCCACATGCTGTGAGAGACTCAGAAGCAGCTTGCTGAAGTATGGGTTCTGTAACAGGTCCTCTTCACTCAGGTTACAAGGAGGAAGCTGTTTGCTGCACACTTGTTGAAGTATTTCCATCCCTTTTGCAGGTGAGCAGAGATCCCCAGATGCCACTTGATTTGCTTGGGATTCTTTTTTTTTTTTTTTTTGTAGAGACAGAGTCTCACTCTATGGCCCTAGGTAGAGTGCCGTGGCCTCACACAGCTCACAGCAACCTCCAGCTCTCGGGCTTACGCGATTCTCCTGCCTCAGCCTCCCGAGTAGCTGGGACTACAGGCGCCCACCACAACGCCCGGCTATTTTTTTGTTGCAGTTGGGCCGGGGCTGGGTTTGAACGGGCCACCCTCGGTATATGGGGCCAGCACCTTACTGACTGAGCCACAGGCGCCGCCCTTGCTTGGGATTCTTATCATCACCATTATGTCACTTAAAACTGAGCTGCTACTTTGCCAGTTATAAGTGAACTGCACACCCTGGGGCAGCTGAAGCAACCGAGGCACTGCCGAGGAGGCTGAGGCCTGCTGGCCGGCAGCGTCTACACGGGGACCCTGCCAGCGCCAGGGCTCCAGAACCTCACACTCCAGCCTCGCACAGGGGCTGGGGGAACTGAGGTCAGGTGGCACCGCACAGGAAGGCCCAGGAAAGGAAGAGCTCCTTAAAACCTTTTTTATTGTCTTTTTAATAAAAAAAAATATATTTTTTTGGTTGATACGTCTCTTTCCAATTTTTTCCTTGCAATTTATTTATTTGTATTGAAGTGAAGTTCACACACATGATGTAAAATTAACCGTTTTAAAGGGAACAATTTAGTGGCATTTGGTACATTCACAGGGTTGTGTAACCATTACCCAAACAACTCCCCATCCCACTGCACTCCCACACTCACCCCCTGCTCCCATCTCTGTCATCACCAGTTTTATGTTTGTAGATTTGCCTATTCGCGGTATTTCAAATAAGTGGAATCACAATCATGGCCTTTTGTGTCTGGCTTCTTTAACTTAATGTTTCTGAGGTCCATCTATGGTAGCGTATATAGCAATACTTCATTCCTTTCTATGGCCATGTAATATCCTATTGTATGACTGTATCACATTCTGTTTATCCACTTGGTAGGTGGATGTTTGGTTTGTTTCCATCTTTTGGTTAGTCAGCTTCCTTATTGTGTTCCGGACATACTAGGATACCTTCTAGGTTTAGGCCACTTTTCAGGTAGCTGCTCTTTCTGAGACGAGAAACTTTGTCAGCTCCATTATCTATCTCTCTTGTCTGCTGGGCAGTTCCTTATTATGTGGAGTCTTTGTCTTTTCTTTTTTTTTCATTAAATCATAGCTGTGTACATTAATGTAATCATGGGGTACAATGTGCTGGTTTTATATACAATTTGAAATATTTTGATCAATCTGGTTACCATAGCCTTCACGGCATTTTCTTAGTTATTGTATTAAGACATTTATATTCTACACCTAGTGAATTTTATATGTACCCTTGTAAGATGCACCGTAGGTGTGGTCCCACCAATTACCCTCCCTCCACCCATCCTCCCCCTCCCCTCCCTCGCCCCTTTTCCCTTCTTTTGGGGCTATAATTGGGTTATAGCTTTCATAAGAAAGCTATAAATTGGTTTCATAGTAGGGCTGAATACATTGGATACTTTTTCTTCCATTCTTGAGTTACTTTGCTAAGAAGAATATGTTCTAGAGCGGCATCTGTGGCTCAAAGGAGTAGGGTGCTGGCCCCATATACTGGAGGTGGTGGGTTCAAACCTGGCCACAGCCAAAAAATAAAACCTGAAAAAAAAAAAGAAGAATATGTTCTAGCTCCATCCATGTAAACATGTAAGAGGTAAAGTCTCCATCTTTCTTTAGGCTGCATAATATTCCATGGTGTACATATACCACAATTTATTAATCCATTTGTGGGTCGATGAGCACTTGGGCTTCTTCCATGACTTCGCAATTATGAATTGGGCTGCAATAAACATTCTGGTACAAGTACCTTTGTCTTTTTTTTTTTTTTTTTTTTTGAGACAGGTTTACTTTGTTGCCCTTGGTAGAGTGCCATAGCCTCGCAGCTCATAGCAACCTCAAATTCTTGGGCTCAAGCAATTCTCTTGTCTCAACTTCCCAAGTAGCTGGGACCACAGGCACCCACTGGAATGCCTGACTATTTTTAGAGAGGAGGTCTCGATCCAGCTCAAGCTGGTCTAGAACTCATGAGCTCAGGCAATCCACTTGCCTCAGCCTCCCAGAGTGCTAGGATTACATCCTTCTGAGTCTTAACCTTTTATCTGCCAATCTCTTATGAGTTTAGTAGGAATTAGTTCACAGAACCTTTAGTTCCCCCGTGGTAAATTATTCAGAGTGAATTCCTAACCCTGCTAAACAGAGGACCAGCGCTTTAATAGTGAGCATATCAAGTTAGATTTCTCTCTGTGTTAGTTTGGGTCCTTGATGAGATGTGCAGGAGATTTTGAGGGAAGATGGGGGAAGTGGAAGAGTCTGGGAAAGCTATCAGACTTTGTAGGTCTAACCTCTGGAGAAGAAGGGGAAGGGAAGAAGATTGGGTAGGAAGTCTTGTGGTACAGTGCTAAGAGTCAGTAGGACCAAGGTGAGTCCCCTGTTAGAAGAGTCCTGCCAGGTTTCCTTGGTAAGCAGGAGTTATAAATATTAATGTTGGCCTCCATCTCAGCCATTGTGGCTGCTCTGCTCATGTGCCCATATGCCAGTTCTGATAGCCAGTGACAAAGGACCATGCACTTGACTGGGTCATTTTGTCTGGTTTCTATATATAGGAGCTCCAACAGTTAAATTCACAAAGTCATCCTAGAAAAAGTGCTACATACCTCATTGCTAAATATTACTATGGTCACCTTTGAGGTATTCCCCTTGGCCATATGGTAACTGTAGTGATTTTAAGCAAGGAGATATGCAGCACTTTTTCTAGGACAAATTGTGAGACCTTGTATGGCAAAGAACTAGATTACACAATTGTGGGAGCTGGTTTAGGTAGCCTGAAATTCCTGGGATAAGAGCTGACACAGGTAGAAATTTCTGCTTCAGGGAAACCTCAGTTTTGCTCTTAAGGCTTTCAACTGATTGGATTTGGGCCACCCACATTTTCGAGGGTAATTATTGCTTAACTGGTTATAGATGTTAACCATATGTACAAAATACAGGGTGGCCATAAGTTCATGTGCAAAAATTGCACACGAACTTTATGGCCACCCTGTATAGTAGGCTAAGCTGAATTGATACAACACTATTCATGACAATTTACTATCTTGTCCACTGTGAGGGGTATTTTCAGAGGTTTCTGCTTGGCTTTTCTCATTGTGATAGCTCTTACTCAATAGGCCATGTGGGGGTTACTGCTAAATACCAACTCAGCTCCAACTACATACTTGGGGCTAGAAAATAGCCACTGGATGGGTGAGCGGGGCTACTGTGAGCCCTGTTTTAGCCAACACTTTAGTTACTACTCAACCTTTACATGGGGCCATAATCATGTTTCTCGTCTCCAGGTATCAGTCAACTTAAACATGGAGTCCAGTATTTCTCTAAATGTCTGGGCCCCAGTGTATGTACACCCATGTAAATAGCTGTAGGTCCCTTTGGCCAAGTACTGGATGAATCATCACTTACTTGGCATTGTCCTTCTGAGGGACTCAGCCACTTCTTTCCAGACTTGAAAATAGGCTGAAGTCTGGGAACTGAGCAAGGCAGTAGAACTTTTTATTGGGTGAACCTGCCTCAACCTTGTCTTCTTCTTCTTCTTCTTCTTCTTCTTCTTCTTCTTCTCCTCCTCCTCCTCCTTTCACCCTAAGTACAGTGCTATGGCATCATGGCGAGCTCAAACTCTTGGGCTGGAGCAGTCCTCTTGCCTCAGTCTCCCCAGTAGCTGGGACTGCAGGCATTTGCCACTATGCCTGGCTAGTTTTTCTTTTAATTTTTTAAATTGAATTTTTAATTAAAATCATAACTGTATACATTTATGGGGTATAATGTGATGATTTTATATACAATGTGGAATGCTCAAATCAAGCTGATTAACATAACCATCTCACTTTTTGTGGTAAGACATTTAAAATTTACTCTTATTTTTTTTTCTTAAGCTGTTTTTATTGCACTCAAGGTATTAGGACAAGTACAAAATAATCTTGTAATTAAGATACTGTATCAGTCAAAAAAAGTTACTACTGTATGAAAAGATTTACAAATGACTTAATATACAAGCTGTGACAGAACAATTTC
The DNA here is from genome assembly GCF_027406575.1 of Nycticebus coucang. Taxonomy (NCBI): domain Eukaryota; kingdom Metazoa; phylum Chordata; class Mammalia; order Primates; family Lorisidae; genus Nycticebus; species Nycticebus coucang. The sequence goes on along the minus strand of NC_069804.1, from coordinate 157,670,348 downwards.
AGAGGGGGTTGCTTTTTTTTTTTTAGAAATGCAAAATTTTTTAACAAAACAGGGCAAATAAAATATTGTTCTAAATGTGCATAACCATGAAAACGTTAAAGAAAAGCAGTCTTAGCACTATTAGCATAACAGACTCCATTGCTTCTATGTAACAGCCTTTGCCAGCACATGCCTACTCCCTTTCCTAGCTTTAAAAATGGTTTCCTCGGGCGGCGCCTGTGGCTCAAGGAGTAGGGCGCAGGTCCCATATGCCAGAGGTGGTGGGTTCAAACCCAGCCCCGGCCAAAAAAAAAAAAAAAAAAAAGAAATGGTTTCCTCTAAGGAATACTAGTACAGCATAACCCTTAAGTAATTTAAAGTTACAACCTAGAGAAATGAACACTTTGTCAATCTAGTAACGGTGGCAACCATTCTTCACATGCACTTCTCATAGAATAAATCCCTTTGGCTGGCAGGATAAGGTTTATGCTATAGAACCTTCTTTCCCACAGCCACAAATCCCTTTCTATGATATTTCTCTGCTCCCCATGTCCCCCACCCCCACCCCAGCCCTGACACCAGCATTCATTTTTTCCACCCCAAAAGTGCAGTTCATGGTAACCTTTCTAGAAAATGAGTGGCCTGGCATAACACTTTGTAAAAGCCCCTCTGAACACCAGAGGTGATGAAAATGAAGTGTGTTCTTGGATTTTTTTTTTTTTTTTTTTTTGGTAAGCCTTCAAAAAGGTGTGCTCTGAATGTTTGAACTTTTATTTTGTGTGTGTGTGGCCACTTTTTATTTCATTAGGAAACCCTGGAGAGAACAGCTCCATGTTCTCCAAATTGAGGGTGAGAAAAGGGAAAGAGAAGCAAGCTGTTGCCCCCACTTTGGCTTAGCTCCTCAGCCCTCTTACTGGCTCTGGTTCTTTCATAGGAACTGTTATAGTTATTGCTTCCACAACGCTGTTACACAGAATGGTCCACAAAGGCTGTGGACTTGGTCACAGTCCACCTACAACAACTCCTCTGATCTGAAAAACAAACCAGCCTCAGAACTCTTATCCAGAAGAAAAATCTTCAGCCCTCAAGGTCAATGAAATCTCTTTAGTGCAGTTTAGGGTAAATGCTTAAGATTTGGCATATAGTAAATGATTATTGGCACAATGTCCTCCAGTTTCATGTATAAATATTGACATGTACGCGGCCAGGGCCCTGGGTGGATCAGCCAATCTGCACCATCTTGATGTCAGCGATAATCCTGTCTCTTCCCTTTGCACACTGGAGAGAGAGCTGCGTCATCCTGTTCTCCAAGGCCTGGCCCTCCCGGGAAGTGCTGCTTTGGCTCTTATTGCTGCCACCACTGCCAGTGCCATTGCTGAGACCCCGGTTGTTGTTGGTTTTGTCACTTGTTTTATTCTCTGCCTCTTCTGCCCTATCTCCTCGTTCTACCTCACATTCAGGGGAGGAGGCCCCACTGCATTCACTTCCAGAGCCCAACACTGGGAATATCATCCCAAACTCTGAGAGGGACACAGGGCTGGGCAGATCCAGGCTGCCAGGCCGCACCACAACAGGAAACTGGTCAGGCATCTCAGACGGGCTCGTTGGTCTTGAACTGAAGCTGGACACCGACTGGGTTTCTGAGTCATCTTCAGACACAAAGTTGCTACAGTTGTCATCTTCAAAGGCCTCGGAAGTCACAGAAATGGTATCCGGCTCCGGCTTGCTCCCTGACAGGTCCTCCACAGACGTGCTGCTGCCCAAGGCCCCATGGCACTGGAGCGCCGCCGCTCGAGGATCTGGTCCGAAATCATCTCCAGGTTCTTCAGGGCAGTCTTGTACTCCCCTTTTGCCAGAGTCAGTTTGGCCTGCAGGTCGTCCACGGTCTTCTTCAGTTGCTTAAGCTGCACTTGAGTTCAAAATAAGGCTTGGACTTGTTGATGGCTCTCTTGAGTTTCTTCTCCAGCTGTCGCATGCGGCCCATGGCGGCATTGTACCTGGCCGCTGTCTCCTTGTGCACCACCTCACTCCTTGTCTTGGTCTGCTCCACCTCCATGACCCTCTGAGTGGCGTGATTCAGCATTTCCTGCCAGGCGGAGTCAAAATGCCGCTTGTCATCCTCCAGGAGCCGCTGCTCGGCCAGGGAAATGGTTTCCTTGGCAGCACGGAGCACCTCTGTGGCCCTGTGGAAGTCCTGAGTGGCTTTCTGAGCTTCCAGTTGAGCCTGCCTCTCCACCCTCCGAGCCTCCCAGTAGGGCTTCGAGTCTTCCACAGCTTTGCCAATTTTTTTCACCAGTTCATCCAGCTTCACCGTTGCTTCCACCAGAACAGAGCGGAACTTCTGACGAGCATCCTTTATGAGACAGTGCGTTGAGCAGTACCATCCAGAACTTCCTGCCGTGGTGAAAACATCCTGTGACCCACACTGCCCCACATGGCAGCCACCAGCCACACGTGGCTACTGAACGCTCAATTTACTCTTATTTTGAAATGCACCCTTGTATTGGGCATCTTAGGTGAGATGCCACCAAATGCTCTCCCTCCTCCCACCAATCACCCTCCTCCCTCCTCCCCTCTCCCTCCTCTCCTCTCTCCCTTGATAGATTATATTTGTGTTTTATCCTCTGTATGAGTATGTAAGCATTTATATATTGGTTTCATAACAGTATTGACTACATTGGATACTTTTTTTTTCATTCTTGAGATGCTTTCCTAAGAAGAATGTGTCCCAGGTAAGCGTAAAAGATGTAAAGTCTCATGCTCACTTTGGCAGCACATATACTAAAAAAGATGTAAAGTCTCCATCTTTTTTATGGCTGAATAGTATTTCATGGTAACATATACTGCAATTTGTTCATTCATGGGTTGATGGGCACTTGGGTTGCTTCCATGATCTGACAATTACAAATTGAGCTTCAATAAACATTGTGGTGCAAATGTCTTTGTGATAAAAAGATTTTTGTCCTTCTGGGGAGATACCTAGTAATGGAATTGCAAGATCAAAGGGAAGGTCAACTTTTAGTTCTCTGAGGATTCTCCATACTTCCTTCCATAAAGGTTGTATTAGTTTGCAGTCCCACCACCAGTGTAGAAGTGTTTCCTTCTCTTTACATCCATGCCAGCGTCTTCAGCTTTGGGATTTTTTTTGATGTGGGCTAATCTTTTTTTTAAGTCTTAAGAAAAAAAAATTATTTTATTTAATTTTATAAAATTTTAAGGAAATTTACTTCAGGTTAATGTGAGGGTCCAAGAAATCAGATCAACATATTTGATTTTGTTAGGTAGAGTTTGTCATGTGGTTATGTCCCACACACAAAAGGTGTACCAACCCCCCACCTAGTTGCCATTCAGTGAGAGCACCCCAACCTCCTCCCTCAATACTCCTTCCCCCCAGCTTGAATTGAAATGAGTTTTTCTCCTATTTGGGTGGATTGTCTACTGGCTTCATATTAGTATTGAGTACATTGGATATTTTCTTTTCCATTCTTGTGATACTTAATTGAGAAGAATGTATGTGAACTCTATCCAGGATATTACAAAAGATGTGAAGTCACCATCTTCTTATGGCTGAATAGTATTCCATACTGTGCATGTACCATAATTTGTAATTCATTCCTGAGTTGATGGGCATTTAGGTTGTTTCCACATCCTGGTGATTATAAATTGAGCTGCAATAAACAATCTAGTGCAAATGTCCTTATGGTAAATTTTTTTTTTCTTCTGGGTAGATGCCTAGTAGTGGGATTGTCGGGTCAAATGGGAGATCTAATTTGAGAGCTTGGAGGATTCTCCATATTTCTTTCCAAAGAGGCTGTATAAGTTTGCAGTCCCACCAACAGTGTAAAAGTATTCCCCTTTCTTCACATCCACGCCAGCATCTGCAGCTTTGGGACTTTGTGATGTGGGCTAATCTCACTGGGGTTAGGTGCTATCTCAGGGTAGTTTTGATTTGCATTTCTCTGATGAGCATTTTTTCATATGTTTGTTGGCAATTCGTCTATCATCTTCAGAGAAGTTTTGGTTCATGTCTCTTGCCCACAAAGAAATGGAATTGTTCTTACTGAGTAATTTGAGTTCTCTGTAGAGTCTAGTTATCAGACCTTTGTCAGAATCATAACATGCAAATATCTTCTCCCATTCTGAAGACTGCTTTAGTTGTAGTGCTGTTAGCTGTGCAGAAGATTTTTAGCTTAATCAAATCCCAACTTTATTTTTTTATTTTTTGGTGTTGCTACAATTGCTGGGGAGCAGGTGTCTTCCTCATAAAATGTTTTCCCAGGCCAATATCTTCAAGCATTTTACTTGCACTCTCTTCTAGAGAGTTTTATAGTTTCATGTCTTAAATTTAAATGTTTTATCCAGTGAGAATCCATTTTTGTTAGTGGCAAGAGGTGTGGGTACAGTTTCAGTCTTAGTTTTTTTTGTTTTTTTTTGTTTGTTTGTTTGTTTGTTTTAGTAGAGACTCTTTCTGAGCTTGTAGATAATAAGAAATACCCATATTGACTGCCTGTATTGCTCCTAATGATACCATGTTCCAATAACCATCCCCACAACTTCCTAAAAGTAAAGCCCCCTTGGCTGTCCTTCAGACCTTGTGGTGTTTGCAGTCTCCTGCCTTCTGGAGGTTCCGCATCTCTACCTGGTCTCTGTTACTCTGGGGGTCCCATTGCCCCCCTGGGTGTTGATGAGCCCAGCTCTGTGATGATCTCTCTTATTGTCAGCCCTGCTCTGCAGAGGTGGCCACCTCCAAACTGAGTGATGCTGGTGCCCCTCTCACCAGCGCCTTCCTTGTGATGACCTTGGTGCATGGGTGTCTTTGGGCCCCACGGCGGAATGCTGTCTTCTGGTGGGGTTTTCAACCACTGGTCATCTGTACACTCCATCATGCCCACTCCCCTTCATTTCCTTACTCTGCCATTTGCTGAGTCAGCATTGGCCATCCTTCCCAGGGAATTAAATCTAAATCCTGTAGCCTGAGAAAGTGCTTCCAAGTCTATGAATTCTCGCTTTTCCTGATTTCTTGCTTTACACCCTCAAAATACAAACCCAATGCTACCTCTGTGCCTTTCAGTACATGCCAGCTAACTTTTGCAGCTCTTTGATGTGTGATCCCTTCTCCTTTATTAGGCCCAACATTTCCTCAGCCGGGTATACTGGGATTAAACCCTAGTTATTAGTTTAACGAAGAGAGGGAGAACTGGGGATAGATCCTGTGAAGGCGGGCACTGGTTGCCTACTGTGCTTAGCTTCTGTGGCATCTTCCAGTAGAGAGCAAGTGCTAGCTTCTACGAGGTGAGAGTGGACCCTATCTGCAACCTAACAGTGTCTGCAGATCCAGCACGCTCAGGGCCACCTAGTCAGAGTTCCTACCCTTTGTTTCAGAGTCTTTCCAAACTCATGAAGTCACAGGGCCCCGACTGTAGCAAACAGACCCGTGGTGTAATTGATATCAATTGTTTCATTTTCCGGGAGTTCTGCAACTTGATCACATCTTCTCTTTCATCCAGCTGTGTCTGCTCCTCCACTGCAGGAGGGAAAGACCTCTTTATAAGCTCTACAGAAGCCCTCTGGCTCTTTCACAGTCTTTGTCCACTTATTGACTGAGAATTCACCCGTATTAATGAGAAGTCACCTGTTTCTCATTACCCTGCTATAGGGCATCAAGACAACTTAAAAGTCTTAAGTTATCCAGCTGTCTCTACTGTCTTTGCAGGACTTATTTCACCTAGATTTTTTTTAAAGTCAGAGTCAGCACAGCTGTAAGGCCATTCTCCCAGTTTTCCAGGTCATCTCCTCAGAATGCAGTTGGACTGACACCCTGTGACTGGGACTATTGATGCCCTCAGGACAGTGTCTGTTTTACTCAACAGGCAATGAGTGAAGTGGCTCACAATTGCTTGTTTGGACCACTGCAGGTACCACTTGTGCTAATTTTGGTTCTCTGAGAGGCAGGTGGCAAGATAGGATTAGAAATATGAGAAATTTGGGCGGCACCTGTGGCTCAGTCGGTAAGGCGCCGGCCCCATAGGCAAGATGGGATTAGAAATATGAGAAATTTATTAGGGAAAATACCTGTAGGGGAAAATGAGGAGGGAGCCAGAGGAATCAAGGAGAGCCCAGGTGCACATCAAAGGAGTGACAGGGTGGAAAGGAGGGAAGGGAGAGAAGGGAGAAAAGAAGGAATGGTACAAAAAGTCTTAGACTATGGGGCACCATTCTCAAGATATTTTTATTTTGCTTCATTGTAAATTGACAAATTATAATTGTATATATGGGGTACAAAATAATATGATTTATGAACATAATATGGAATGATTATATCAAGCTAAATAACACATCTATCACCAGTAGTCCAGTTCTAAGAACCTTTTAGCAAAACAGATGTGTCTGTCATGAAGGGAAGTCCATCATGGGCCCTAAGCACCCCTGCACGTTCATGGTGTCTTAAACCGAAGACTTGATCCATCTCCTAATACCGAGGCACTGCTGCGGATAATCACATAGGCAACAAAGTAGGATAAGGCGGCCACACTGTGACTGCTGTTAACTGTTCACTTCTGGGGGTGAGGAGGGCACTGATTTGTTTGCTGATTGCTCAAAAACCCCTGAGTCCTTAACCCTAGGTTCCTGGGCTGTGATGCATCTCCCTGTATTTGTAGCATTCTTCTGAGCCTGCTGAATTGCCTGTGAGACTTGGGGGAAGGGGAGCTGGAGAAACTACGCTGATGCTTGTGCTGTCTCCTGTGTTGTAACGAACTGTCTTGTTCTAACCCATGAAGTCTCGCTGTCTAGGTTCTACACCTATGAAGCAATGGCAGGTTTAGTCCTTGCCATCGTCTATGAAGTTGGGACTTTCTTGACAGCATCCCAAACCCAAAATCACCTTTTAGGGAAGTCCTATGTCTCATAGAAATGGCCTCCTTTAGAGTCTCTGCCACACCAAGAAGCACACGTGGGGAGTTGGGGCTTGTTGAAAATGCAGTGATAGATGATGGGTTTCAGCCATGTTAGATTTCAGCCACAGCAGCATTGGATTCCGGAGCTCAACAGCTGTGACCATCAGTCAGTCAGTCTCCCTGCAGAGACCTGAGAAGTGCATATACGCCCTGCACTGGGCCCAGCCTAAAAGAACCCACTAGCCATCGGTTTCAGTTAAGCTTTGGGAACAGTGAATGTTTATCCTTTCATGGGTTCACTTCAGAGAGGACAGTTGGAATTCACTGGTGGACAAATTCCCAGTGATCTGAAACCTAAACAGCTACATTGAATGAAGAATGCTTTTTAGTTCTTGGAGCATCAATAGTCTTTTGATGTGGCCTACACCTGATTCTGTCTTTTTTTGCCTCTAATCTATTTGGGCATGTACCTGTGTTTGCAGTTTATGGACTCATGAATCCTAAACTGGAATAATCCTTATCTGGTATAGGCCATTCCTTCTATAAACATATTTTGAAGCTCTTTGAAAGGAATAACCTGGTCATTGTCTAAATGGTCTTCTAGTCAAGTGTAAAGTGCGCTGTGCTGTTCTATCATGGCCAAAGAATAAAGCCAAACATTTGCTTGTGTTTTTTATTTGAAAATGTAAGCTTAGAAGATATGATTTGGGGTGTTATTATTTTCTCAGTGAAGGATTTAACCTAGACATCTTCCTTTACTAAATAAGTGGCCCTGATTTCTGCTAGAGTTACTAGAAACTGCATCATAAAATAGATTATAAGAACAGGTCATATTTTTCAACAGGAAATAATGAACAATTACATTGTGACAAACATTTAGTATTCTATAAATTATATATGACCAATAGTACGTCACCAAAGATACAGTGGTCCCTGGGTGAATAATTAAAAATACTGACTTAGCACAATAACTAAGAAAATGCCAGGAAGGCTATGTTAACCAGTGTGATGAAAATGTGTCAAACGGTCTATGAAACCAGGGTATGGTGCCCCATGATCACATTAATGTACACAGCTATGATTTAATAAAATAAATAAATAAATGAATAAATATACTGAAATTATGTACCAGGTCCTATATACGGGCAAAACTATATGACATGTGAATTATGTTACTCTTAGAGTATATTTTGTCACAGTTATTTAGTGGTTGAAATTATATATTTAAGCTTAAACTAATATGCTCTCTATAATGAACATCAGTCAAAATTTGGTTACTTTTTTTTTTTTCAATAATTTCATTTATTTTTTTTTATTTTTTTTTTTTTGCAATTTTTTTTTTTTTTATTGTTGGGGATTCGTTGAGGGTACAATAAGCCAGTTACACTGATTGCAATTGTTAGGTAAAGTCCCTCTTGCAATCATGTCTTGCCCCCATAAAGTGTGACACACACCAAGGCCCCACCCCCCTCCCTCCATCCCTCTTTCTGCTTCCCCCCCCCATAAACTTAATTGTCATTAATTGTCCTCATATCAAGATTGAGTACATAGGATTCATGCTTCTCCATTCTTGTGATGCTTTACTAAGAATAATGTCTTCCACGTCCATCCAGGTTAATACGAAGGATGTAAAGTCTCCATTTTTTTTAATGGCTGAATAGTATTCCATGGTATACATATACCACAGCTTGTTAATCCACTCCTGGGTTGGTGGGCATTTAGGCTGTTTCCACATTTTAGCGATTGTAAATTGAGCTGCAATAAACAGTCTAGTACAAGTGTCCTTATGATAAAAGGATTTCTTTCCTTCTGGGTAGATGCCCAGTAATGGGATTGCAGGATCAAATGGGAGGTCTAGCTTGAGTGCTTTGAGGTTTCTCCATACTTCCTTCCAGAAAGGTTGTACTAGTTTGCAGTCCCACCAGCAGTGTAAAAGTGTTCCCTTCTCTCCACATCCACGCCAGCATCTGCAGTTTTGAGATTTTGTGATGTGGGCCATTCTCACTGGGGTTAGATGATATCTCAGGGTTGTTTTGATTTGCATTTCTCTAATATATAGAGATGATGAACATTTTTCATGTGTTTGTTAGCCATTTGTCTGTCGTCTTTAGAGAAAGTTCTATTCATGTCTCTTGCCCATTGATATATGGGATTGTTGGCTTTTTTCATGTGGATTAATTTGAGTTCTCTATAGATCCTAGTTATCAAGCTTTTGTCTGATTGAAAATATGCAAATATCTTTCCCATTGTGTAGGTTGTCTCTTTGCTTTGGTTATTGTCTCCTTAGCTGTACAGAAGCTTTTCAGTTTAATGAAGTCCCATTTGTTTATTTTTGTTGTTGTTGCAATTGCCATGGCAGTCTTCTTCATGAAGTCTTTCCCCAGGCCAATATCTTCCAGTGTTTTTCTATGCTTTCTTGGAGGATTTTTATTGTTTCATGCCTTAAATTTAAGTCCTTTATCCATCTTGAATCAATTTTTGTGAGTGGGGAAAGGTGTGGGTCCAGTTTCAGTCTTTTACATGTAGACATCCAGTTCTCCCAACACCATTTATTGAATAGGGAGTCTTTCCCCCAAGGTAAGTTCTTGTTTGGTTTATCGAAGATTAGGTGGTTGTAAGATGTTAGTTTCATTTCTTGGTTTTCAATTCGATTCCAAGTGTCTATGTCTCTGTTTTTGTGCCAGTACCATGCTGTCTTGAGCACTATGGCTTTGTAGTACAGACTAAAATCTGGTATGCTGATGCCCCCAGCTTTATTTTTATTACTAAGAACTGCCTTAGCTATACGGGGTTTTTTCCGGTTCCATACAAAACGCAGAATCATTTTTTTCAAATCTCGAAAGTACGATGTAGGTACTTTGATAGGAATGGCATTGAATAGGTAGATTGCTTTGGGAAGTATAGACATTTTAACAATGTTGATTCTTCCCATCCATGAGCATGGTATGTTCTTCCATTTGTTAATATCCTCTGCTATTTCCTTTCTGAGGATTTCATAGTTTTCTTTATAGAGGTCCTTCACCTCCTTCGTTAGGTATATTCCTAGGTATTTCATTTTCTTTGAAACTATGGTGAAGGGAGTTGTGTCCTTAATTATCTTCTCATCTTGACTGTTATTGGTGTATACAAAGGCTACTGACTTGTGGACATTGATTTTATATCCTGAAACATTACTGTATTTTTTGATGACTTCTAGGAGTCTTGTGGTTGTGTCTTTGGGGTTCTCTAAGTATAAGATCACGTCGTCAGCAAAGAGGGAGAGTTTGACCTCCTCTGCTCCCATTTGGATTCCCTTTATTTCCTTGTCTTAATTGTATTGGCTAGAACTTCCAGCACTATGTTGAATAGTAAAGGTGACAGAGGACAACCTTGTCTGGTTCCAGTTCTAAGAGGAAAAGCTTTCAGTTTTACTCCATTCAGTAAAATATTGGCTGTGGGTTTGTCTAAGATAGCTTCAATCAGTTTTAGAAATGTGCCACCTATGCCTATACTCTTCAGTGTTCTAATTAGAAAAGGATGCTGGATTTTATCAAATGCTTTTTCTGCATCTATTGAGAGGATCATGTGATCTTTATTTTTGCCTCTGTTAATATGGTGGATAACGTTTATGGACTTGCGTATGTTAAACCAGCCTTGCATCCCTGGGATGAAGCCTACTTGATCATGATGAATGACTTTTTTGATGATAAGCTGTAATCTATTGGCTAGGATTTTGTTGAGAATTTTTCCATCTATATTCATGAGTGAGATTGGTCTGAAATTCTCCTTTTTGTTTGGGTCTTTTCCTGGTTTTGGTATCAGGGTGATGTTTGCTTCATAGAATGTGTTGGGGAAGATTCCTTCTTCCTCAGTTTTTTGGAATAATTTCTGCAGTACAGGAATAAGCTCTTCCTTGAAGGTTTGATAGAATTCTGGAGTGAAGCCATCTGGACCAGGGCATTTTTTAGTTGGAAGCTTTTTTATTGTTTCTTTGATCTCAGTGCTTGAAATTGGTCTGTTCAGGAGCTCTATTTCTTCCTGGCTAAGTCTAGGGAGAGGGTGTGATTCCAAATATTGATCCATTTCCTTCACATTGTCAAATTTCTGGGCATAGAGTTTCTGGTAGTATTCAGAGATGATCTCTTGTATCTCTGTGGGATCAGTTGTTATTTCCCCTTTATCGTTTCTGATTGAGGTTACTAGAGATTTTACTTTTCTATTTCTAGTTAGTCTGGCCAATGGTTTATCTATTTTATTTATTTTTTCAAAAAACCAACTCCTTGTTTCATTAATTTTCTGAATGATTCTTTTGTTTTCAATTTCATTGATCTCTGATTTGATTTTGGATATTTCTTTTCTTCTACTGAGTTTAGGCTTAGATTGTTCTTCTTTTTCCAATTCCATAAGATCTCTTGTGAGATTGTTGATGTGCTCTCTTTCTGTTTTTCGAATGTAGGCATCTAAAGCGATGAATTTTCCTCTCAAAACTGCTTTTGCAGTATCCCACAGGTTTTGGTAGCTTGTGTCTTCATTGTTGTTATGCTCAAGGAAGTTAATGATTTCCTGTTTTATTTCTTCCTGCACCCATCTGTTATTCAACAGAAGATTGTTTAATTTCCATGCCTTTGGGTGGGGTCGAGCATTTTTGTTAGAGTTGAGTTCCACCTTTAGTGCCTTATGGTCTGAAAAGATACAAGGTAAAATTTCAATTCTTTTGATTCTGTTGATATTTGTTTTGTGTCCCAGGATATGATCAATTTGGGAGAATGTTCCATGGGGTGATGAGAAGAATGTATATTCTTTATCTTTGGGGTGGAGTGTTCTATATGCATCTATCAAGCACAGTTGTTCTAGGGTCTCATTTAAATCTCTTATATCTTTGTTTAATTTCTGTTTAGAGGATCTGTCCAACTCTATAAGAGGAGTGTTAAAGTCCCCTGTTATGAAGGTATTATCAGATATCATATTGCTCAGACTGAGTAAGGTCTGCTTCAAGAATCTGGGAGCGTTTAAATTGGGTGCATAAATATTTAGAATTGAAATGTCTTCTTGTTGTAGTTTTCCCTTGACCAATATAAAGTGACCATCTTTGTCTTTTTTGACTTTAGTTGCTTTAAATCCACATGTATCTGAAAATAAGATTGCAACTCCTCTTTTCTTCTGAATTCCATTTGCCTGAAAAATTGTCTTCCAACCCTTGACTTGGAGCTTTGTCTTTTGAAGCCAGGTGTGTTTCTTGCAGACAGCAAATGGATGGCTTGTGTTTTTTAATCCAGTCAGCCAATCTATATCTCTTCAGTGGGGAATTCAAGCCATTAACATTTATTGAGATAATTGATAAGTGTGGTAGTATTCTATTCGTCTTATTTGGTGAGAGTCCATTGCTTAGTAAAATTTGGTTACTTTTTGCTAGCTTAGAATTTAGAATACTTTGGGGACAATTGAGGATGACCTAGCCTCTTTAATGAAGCTGTTCAAAGAAGTCTGAATAAATGCTTTTTTCTCATGCCTGGTGAGAAGCTGAGACATTTGACGTCATTCCATTCACCTTAGGTTAGGATTAGCATTTCCTTAAGAAATGATGTTGGTGATGATTATGATGTTTCTTTAAGAGGAAGGTGTGATTAACAAGCAGCTATCAAAACAGAAAAAAACTTCATGATTATTAATTTAAATCCTAAAGTTTATTGGATGTTTATTCTTACACCACATGACTGTTAAATGATAAAGTGTACTGTGTGATTGTTACCGGAGTGTACATCTTACTTTGTATGAAGTTGTCACTTATAGGTACATTTCTATGTGTCTATGTTGTCAATATCCTGTCATTTTCAGTGAATGCATAGCAGCATTTTTCAACCGTTTTTATCTTACTTCACACTTGAACCTATAGTTAGACTTCCATGGCACACTTAAATTATGTTGATGAAAAAAAGAGAGAAAAAAGAATATACTTACTGTGCTTTGAACTTCTTTTGAGAATAACTTAATTAATGATCTTTCAATATTTTCAAAGCAAACCTAAGATCCTCTCACAGCACACCAGTTGAAAATCACTGCATAGCATTCTTTCCCCTAATACCCTACACCAGTCTCCCACTTGAATTATTTTAGTTTTTATTGTAATTAATAGTACTGCTATGAATATCTTTATACTGAGTGATTTACTTTTCTTTTCTTTCTTTTTTTTTTTTGCAGTTTTTGGCCAGGGCCGGTTTTGAACCCACCACCTCCGGCATATGGGAACGGCACCCTACTCCTTTGAGCCACAGGTGCTGCCATTTTTTCCTTTTCTTTAAGGTTTTTTTTGTACTATATTTCTCAAAGTGGAGTTACCAAGCCCATAAATATAGATAGAACCAAATTTTGTCTTATTGTCAGTGCTTTTCAGAAAGTTCAGATTTGTAGAACCATCATCACTATAGAGTTCAAGTATAATTCCCCACATTCAGGACAACCCTGATTTGAACATCTTACTATTTCTTTTCTTCTCAGAAAGATGCATTGGGATACCTTTAGATTATTGTAATTTGCATTTTTTCACACAGGTGAGGCTGTTTATGCATTTTTACTTGTTACACGTTAGTTTTTAAAAAAATATTTAAATGTTTCATTTCCAAGGACAATAGATACCAGGTCAGGCTTTTTTATTTTTTTTATTTTTTGCAGTTTTTGGCTGGGGCTGGGTTTGAACCCGCCACCTCCAGCATATGGGGCCGGCGCCCTATTCTGTTGAGCCACAGGCGCCACCCCCACCCCAGGTCAGGCTTTTTTTTTTTTTTTTTTTTTTTGTAGAGACAGAGTCTCACTTTACCGCCCTCGGTAGAGTGCCATGATGTCATAGGACTCACAGCAACCTCCAGCTCTTGGGCTTCCGCAATTCTCCTGCCTCAGCCTCCCCAGCAGCTGGGACTACAGGCGCCCGCCACAACGCCCGGCTCTATTTTTTTGTTGCAGTTCGGCCAGGGCTGGGTTTGAACCAGCCACCCTCGGTATATGGAGCTGGTGCCCTACTCACTGAGCCACAGGCGCCACCCCAGGTCAGGCATTTTTAATGTACTCTGGCCAGCAGGCTTTGAACAGCTATGGTAAGTACCTTTCCCCCTATTCTGGTGCTCACCTTTTTATATTTATTAGACACAAAGCGATATGAAAATGAAGACTGTTTATTCAAAGCTATAATTGCAAGCATAGAAACAGATCAAAGCAATGCCACCAAGAAATAGTGGCTGTTATATAAGCACAATGGCATTCTCTCCCTCTCCTCCCTGTTTTCTGCCTTTATGAGGGAGGATACTCAATTAGACTTCTTTCTAAAGCCACATGTTGGGCGGCGCCTGTGGCTCAGTGAGTAGGGCGCCGGCCCCATATACCGGAGGAGGCAGGTTCAAACCCGGCCCAAAACTGCAAATAAATAAATAAAGAGACAATTTCACCCCACAGAGGAATCTGATGCCACCCTTACTTAAAAAAAAAAAAAATTAAATAAAGTCACATGTTAGTATACTCGTCATCCCCACAAACTATCTTGGGAAGGTACTTGATCCATTAGTAACAGAGATTGCTTCTGGCAAAGAGAACCAGGTAACAATTTGGGGAGGAGGGTGATGGGCAGAGAGAGGCTTACTTTTCACTGTGTCTTTTGTACTTTTTAATTCTGTACTGAGTATATTATTTATTAATAAAAGTGAATTAAAGCCATATGTAAGATCAGTACTTATCATTATTGTGAACCTTTAAAAACTGACTTTAAAGCTTATGCTGCTACCTGTGATAAACTTATATAAGGGTAGGCAGGAATGAATAATTAGATGAAAGCAGCCAAATTTGGGGAGTAGAACTGCCTGCCATTCTATTTAGAGGTTCAGTTAACCCAACATTCACGGACTAGATACAGCATAAAGGAAATTTGCCTAAAAATATTTCCCTGGAGAGTTTTGGATAAGGCTGGGACATGCTGACTTAGCTTCGTGGAAGCTAGAGTATGAGAATAACTAGTTGATTGATCATTTTCCTGCTCAATGAGTGGATAGAGGAGGGCCAGAGTGGAGATTTCAGTATGACAGTGGTGTTTCTGTCTATGGAAACTGTTTCTAGCTGAGCACTGTGTTTGAGGTCAGCTGATGGGTGCAGGTTTTGCTTTGCTCTTTATGATTACTTGACTTTGGTGTTTTAGATGGGGCCTGTCCTTTCTCCATCAGTTGAATTTTGGCAAGTACAGGGGAACAGGTATGACTGAAAAGCATGAGCTCCTCCTGTCCACATCAGTGGTCCATGTGTCTTAGAAGGGCTAAGAGGAGGCCTGGAGGCTTGAGGCCCTCTGAGGAGTCAGATCTCTGAATTGGCTTGCCCTACAGTTTCAGCTACTTGGGAGCCTGGCGCAAGAGGATCACTTGAACCCAAGAGTTTGAAGTTGCTGTGAGCTAAGACGCCATAGCTCTCTACCAAGGGCAATAAAGTGAGACTCTGTCTCAAAAAACAAACAAAAAACACACACAGATTAGCTAATTTACTTTTATCAGACCTACAAAATCTGATAGCTTTCCCAGACTCTTCCACTTCCCCCATCTTCTCTCAAAATCTCCTGCACATCTCATCAAGGACCCAAACTAACACAGAAATCTAACTTAATATGCTCACTATTAAAGCGCTGGTCCTCTGTTTAGCAGGGTTAGGAATTCACTCTGAAGAATTTACCACAGGGTAACTAAAGGTTCTGTGAACTAATTCCTACTAAACTCATAAGAGATTGGCAGATAAAAAGTTAAGACTCAGAAGGATGTAATCCTAGCACTCTGGGAGGCTAAGACAGGTATGGATTGCCTGAGATCAGGAGTTTGAGCCAGATCGAGACCTCGTCTCTAAAAATAGGCGTTGTAGCAGGTGCCTGTAGTCCCAGCTACTTGGGAAGCTGAGACAAGAGAATTGCTGGAGCCCAAGAATTTAAGGGTGCTAAGGACTATGAGGCTATGGCACTCTACCAAGAGCAACAAAGTAAACCTGTCTCAAAAAAAAAAAAAAAAAAACCACAAAGGTACTTGTACCAGAATGTTTATTGCAGCCCAATTCATAATTGCTAAGTCATGGAAGAAGCCCAAGTGCCCATCGATCCACGAATGGATTAATAAATTGTGGCATATGTACAACATGGAATATTATGCAGCCTTAAAGAAAGATGGAGACTTTACCTCTTACATGTTTACATGGATGGAGCTAGAACATATTCTTTTTAGCAAAGTATCTCAAGAATGGAAGAAAAAGTATTCAATGTACTCAGCCCTACTATGAAACCAATTTATAGATTTCTTTTTTTTTTTTTTTGTAGAGACAAGAGTCTCACTTTATGGCCCTCAGTAGAGTGCCATGGCCTCACACAGCTCACAGCAACCTCCAACTCCTGGGCTTAAGCGATTCTCTTGCCTCAGCCTCCCGAGTAGCTGGGACTACAGGCGCCCGCCACAACACACGGCTATTTTTGGTTGCAGTTTGGCCGGGGCCAGGTTTGAACCTGCCACCCTTGGTATATGGGGCTGGCGCCTTACCGACTGAGCCACAAGCGCCACCCAATTTATAGATTTCTTATGAAAGCTATAACCCAATTATAGCCCAAGAAGAAGGGGAAAGGGAAGGAAGGGAAGGGAGGGGGGAGGATGGTGGCGGGAGAGTAATTGGTAGGACCACAACTATGGTGCATCTTACAAGGGTACATGGGAAATTTACTAGGTGTAGAATATAAATGTCTTAATACAATAACTAAGAAAATGCCGTGAAGGCTATGGTAACCAGTTTGATGGAAATATTTCAAATTGTATATAAAACCAGCACATTGTACCCCATGATTGCATTGATGTACACAGCTATGATTTAATGAAAAAAAAAAAGAAAAAGACTCCACATAATAAGGAACTGCCCAGCAGACAAGAGAGATAGATAATGGAGCTGACAAAGTTTCTCATCTCAGAAAGAGCAGCTACCTGAAAAGTGGCCTAAACCTAGAAGGTATCCTAGTATGTCCGGAACACAATAAGGAAGCTGACTAACCAAAAGATGGAAACAAACCAAACATCCACCTACCAAGTGGATAAACAGAATGTGATACAGTCATACAATAGGATATTACACGGCCATAGAAAGGAATGAAGTATTGCTATATATGCTACCATAGATGGAAAGAAGCCAGACACAAAAGGCCATGATTGTGATTCCTTATTTGAAATACCCCGAATAGGCAAATCTACAAACATAAAACTGGTGATGACAGAGATGGAAGCAGGGGGTGAGTGTGGGAGTGCAGTGGGATGGGGAGTTGTTTAGATAATGGTTACACAACCCTGTGAATGTACCAAATGCCACTAAACTGTTCCCTTTAAAACAGTTAATTTTACATCATGTGTGTGAACTTCACTTCAATACAAATAAATAAATTGCAAGGAAAAAATTGGAAAGAGATGTATGAACCAACAATATTTTTTTTAATTAGAAAGACAATAAAAAAAGTGTTAAGGAGGGAGCTGATTTTAAGGATCTTTTCACATTCACATCAAGCTGTCCAAACCTAGTACACCACATTTCTCACTGTATAGTACTGCAAACTGCAAAGGTCCTATGATACTGATTCTTCAACATCTAACATGAAAACTAGAATTCTAGAACTGTCCAGTATTTTCCCATTCCTGGCAATGACATCTTAAATTGGGGTCTATGAGTCTAAGACTCACATAAATGAACCAAAATTTAGGACACATATTCTGCTAAGTACCAAGTGTATTCATTGTCAGGGACAATTAAACATGCTAAAACATCCAGGATATATGGCTGCTGAAACTACAGCCCTCTCAATGACTCTAATATTCAAAGGATTCAAATAGTTCATCCTCAGAGGTTTTATATACAAAAAATAGTAATAGCATAATTGAATCTGTCTTTGAAACACACAATTCATTGCCAAATCTACTGAGCAGGTGAAAAGACCTCAGTGATGCCTACGGTCACTGGGATTTGAGAAGTCCCGCTCCCGGGAGTGCCGAGCCCTTTTATGCCTGTGGGATTTGTCTCGGCTCTTACTTCTGCTTCTGTGACTATGTCCTTCAGAACGCCCACTGTTCCGGCTAGAATGTCCATCGGAGCTTCGCCCTCTGTCCTTATCCCTGTTCTTTTCTTCTCTTGCCTCCTTCCTGCTTGAGGACTTGTGTTCATGCTTGGGTTTCTCCTTCCTCAGCTCCTTCCTCAGGTCCTCTGCTGCACCATGGCAGGTGGTCCTGACCTCGGGGGAGCCTGAGCAGTGCTTCCATCTCTCCCTGGACTCTGGCTTCTGAACTCTCTCAGTGTTCTTGCTGCTGAGCTTCTTAGGGCCTGGGTCATCCTTTTCCTTTGCTGCCTTGCTTCTGGGCGATGAAGAAGAGGAGGACTGCTTTGCCTGTATTTCCCGGTCAGTCTTCCCCTTTTCTTTCTTTCTTTTCTTTTTTTCCTTTTTTTCTAGAGGAAAAAAAGTGGGGGTGGGGGGCAAACAATAAGAAAAAGGTACAGAATTCCTTCAATACAAGTTCCATTCTTGGCTCGGTGCCTGTAGCTCAAGCAGCTAGGGCTCCAGCCACATACACTGGAGCTGGCAGGTTCAAATACAGCCCCAGCCTGCCAAACAACAAAGGCAACTGCAACAAAAAATAGCTGGGCATTGTGGCAGGTACCTGTAGCACCAGCTACCTGGGAGGCTGAGGCAAGAGAATAGCTTAAGCCCGAGAGTTTGAGGTTGCTGTGAGCTGTGATGTCACAGCACTCTACCCAGGGTGACAGCTTAAGACTCTGTCTGAAAAAAAAAAAAAAACAAGTTCCATTCTTCTCTGAGTACGTTACTTTAAGACAGGCATTGTAGTTCAAAATATTCCCATGCTAGGAAGTGGAGAATACACATAAGAAAAATACCTTTGGAAGCAGCATGAAGCTGTCATAGTCTAGATTTCAAGTGCCTCTGAGAAGTCAACTGGGATGTCTGCCACTCTTGATATGTCAAGTTACTATACAAGGCTACTCCATGCTAAATTACCACTTTAAAAACATTCTCTCCAAAAACACTCACATGCGTAGGTACAGGGGTTAGGACTTCAACATGCCAACTTGGGGGGATAGAGTTCTGCTCATAATACTATACTTCCACTGATCCCTCCCCTTTTCCTGATTAAAATAACGTGCCCCAGGCCTTCTCTCTCCACATGTAAGAGTTGATTACCAACTATCAGGGAACACTAGGAAGAGCATACACTAAAACAACCCAGAATCTTCTCTCGGATCTTAACGGTTTACCTTTTTTGTGCTTTTTTGTGGGTTTGTCATCTTCAGAGCCCTCAGACAAAGTCGGTGAGGGGGTGTGAGCCCCACAACCAATCTCCTGCAGCTTTCTGGTCTCCTCATCTAGTTCTTCTGAGTCCTTAGGAGCCCGATAGTTAGACACATGATCCACTCGGATAGTTCGCCCTTTGATCTAAGCAGACAGGAGATGCTTCAGCAAAGACAGCCTTTGTACCAAACTACACGAACCCAAGCAACAGAGAACCATGGTTTGAATCATACCCGTGACTTTCTTGCTAATTCTATCACTAAAGCAGACCTTTGCAACTGGTGTGTCTCAGCACATACTAGATACTAATACACTCAATCCTTAGGGCAACCAGGTGGGGGCCTGGGACAGCTGGAGCCCCTGGGGAAATTCTACCAGCAGCCTCACTGGTTTACTCCAGGGTGCCATATGAATAGCTTCGTGTTCTATGTGTGCCATTAAGTGAAAAAAGACTGAGAAGTACTACCCCAAAGCACAAGCATCAAGGAAGAATGTGAGAATTAAATGCACCATGGTGAATTACCCCAAACCTGTAACATTAGTTTAGAATTAAACGTACCTTGACCAGGCACAGTGTCTTACACCTGCAATCCCAGCATTCTGGGAGGCTGAGGTGGGTGGATTGCTTGAGCTCAGTAGTTCAAGACTAGCTTGAACAAGACCAAGACCACATCTCTATTAAAAATAGAAAAATGAGCCCGGCATTTGGGAGGTGCCTATGGTCCCAGGTACTTGAGGGGTGAGGCTAGATGATCACTCAAACCCAGGAGTATAAGGTTGCTGTGGGTTATGAAGCCAAGCAATTCCTGTCACCCAGGGTGACTGAGTGAGGCTCTGTCTCAAAATAATAATAATAATAATAATAATAATAATAATAATAAATAAGAGGGAAGGGAAGGGGTGGGACGAGATCTGAAGGGAAGGGAAAAGGGACCCGAAGGGAAGGGACTAAGGGAACTTACGGGACTGGACGGAATGAGACAGGATGGGAAGGTAAGGGAAAAGAAGGGAAGGGACCCAGGGAAAGGAAGGGGCCCGAAGGGAAGGGACAAAAGAACCCAAGGGAAGGGACAAAAGGACGGAGGAACCCAAAGGAAAGGGACAAAGGGACGAAGGGACCTGAAGGGAAGGAACAAAGGGACCCAAAGAGAAGGGACGAAGGGACTAGAAGAGAAGGAACGAAGGGACCAGAAGAGAAGGAACGAAGGGACCTGCAGGGAAGGGATGAAGGGACCCAAAGGGAAGGGACAAAGAGACCCAAAGAGAAGGGACGAAGGGACCCGAAGGGAAGGCACTAAGGGACCCGAAGCTATGGCACGAGGGACCCGAAAGGACGGGATGAAGGGACCCGAAGGGAAGGAACGAAGGGACCTGACCTGAGAGGAGGAAGGGAAGGGGAGGGGAGAGAAGGGAATGGAAGGGGCCCCTGGAAGGGACCCAGGGAATGGAAGGGATGAAGAGACCTGAAGGGACAGGACAGGAAGGGACTCAGGAAGGGAAGAAACACAGAGAAGGAAAAGAACCCAGGGAAGGGACGAGAAGGGACCCAAGAAAGAGAAGGTACCCAAAGGGAAGGCACAAAGGGACCCGAGGAACCTGAAGGGAAGGGACAAACAAACCCGAAGGGAAGGGACGAAGGACCGGAAGGGAAGGAACAAAGGGACCCTAAAGAAAGGGATGAAGGGACCCAACCAGAAGGGTGACAGGGAAGGGGAGGGGAAGGGTGAAAGGGGAGGGGAGGAGAAGGGTGAAAGGAGAGGGGAGGGGAGAGGGGTGAGGGAAGGGAAGGGGAGAGGGGTAAGGAAAGGGAAGGGGAGGGAAGGGAAGGGACCAGACGAAGGGACCCAAAAGGGACAAAGGGACCAGAAGGGGAGGGACGTAGGGACAAAGGGACCCGAAGAAAAGGGATGAAGTGACTCAAAGAGAAGGGACAAAGGAACCCAAAGGGACAAATGGACAGGAAGGGGAGGGATATAGGGATGAAGGGACCTGAAGGAAAGGGACGAAGTGACTCAAAGAGAAGGGATGAGGGGACCCGAAGGGAAGGGAGGAAGGGAGTCAAAGGGACACAAAGGGAAGGGACAAAGGAACCCAAAGAGACCCCAAAGTGACCAGAAGGGGAGGGATATAGGCACGAAGGGACCTGAAGGAAAGGGACGAAGTGACTCAAAGAGAAGGAACGAAGGGACCCAAAGGGAAGGGAGGAAGGGAGTCGAAGGGACGCGAAGGGAAGGGACCCAAGGACTTGTAGGGAAGGGAAGGGGCCCAGGAAAAGTAAGGGACAGGACGAAGGGACCCGAAGGGAAGGGACCCAAAGTGAAGGGACGAAGGGACCCGAGGGACCTGAAGAGAAGGGACTTGAAGGGAAAGGAGGAAGGGACCCTACGGGAGGGGAGGAGAGAGGAGGGAAGGGACGGGACCCAGGAAAGGGAAGGGACGATGGTATGTATCCAATAGGACAGGACAAAGGGACCAGAAGATGGGAGAAAGTGAAGAAAAGGGGAGGGAAGGGAAGGGACACAGGGAAGGGATAGGAAGGGACCCAAAGTGAAGGGACAAAGGGACCTGACGGGACAGGAGGAAAGGAAGGGGCGGGAAGGGATCCAGGGAAGGGACCCAAAGGGAAGAGACCCATGGGAGGAAGGGGAGGGAAGGTGAGGGGAGGGAAGGGACCCAGGGAAGGGAAGAGACCAAGGGAAGGGAAGGGAAGAGAAAAGAGAAAGACACAAACCCTGGGATGGCCTGGCAATCTAGAAGAAATTCTTGAAATCAAGCTTAATGCTACAGCTGCTTTCTCAACACAGTAATTAGGAAGAGGCAAGGTCAGACCAATAGTTGGGAAGGCAGAAGGAATTAAGAAAGGATCATTTTCTTTTTTCTTAACTCCCTCATATTTTACTCTATCCCTACCATAATAGCACTGGCTCACTCTGATTCTTGTGCTACATACGACTCACAACTGTCCAAGTGAACAACGGACACTTAAAAACATTCTGTTTTCAGGTAGATACAGCCTTATTCCATAGGAAAAGCCACCCAAAATTTGAAAAGTTTGGCTTTTATTATTCCAGTACAAGGTCAGATTTTTATTCTTACCCTGAAGCCTGAGCAGCTTCTGTCACCTAGCCTATTCCCCATTTTGAAACAATATTTGAAAACCTTCCTTTTACAGTGATTCCTTCTGACTGCTGGGTCCCTTAAAAAAAAAAATCAAGCCTAGAACCTAATCCCCTCCCCCCACCTCTATAATCTCTAACTATTTCATATTGGTATAATCAGTAACAAACTATCCAAATGAAGAGTTATCCTTTATCCTAGGACAATGTTCGTTTCAACTGCATCATTTTCCTAAACATATGCAGGGGCCCCATGGAGCAAAGATAAGACTGACTTGCCTTATCTCCTTCCCTCAGCTCAGTGCCTCACTTATAAGGGTGGGGATGAGAGGGACAGAAGAGAGAAGATTTTACAATGAGTTACTTCTGTGAAATTGTCCTCAGATTTTAGCTAGAGAATTCCCAGGGCCGAATGTGCGAGGTCACAGGAGATATAAGACAGGAATACATGGCTAAGTCTAAGGTCATGAGGCCATGATGAAACCCAAACCCCCTAACACGGAATAATATGGAAGAGCAGTGTTTGCTAGTCTCTTGTTGTCCAGTGCATCAGAGATGAGTGGAGGACAAGGAAGAAAGGTAAAAAACAGAGGCCTGGATGGGGAACAGGCCTGGTATCTACACTCCTACAGAGATAGTTTGCTAACGGGAAAAAACAATTCCTAGTAGGGCCATGAGACAAAAGAATTATTTTGTGGGATTACTTCCTGGCCAGTGTGTCTCTATACTTCCTCTGCAGCCCTCAGAATACACATAGCTGACCAGCTCTGTTCTGCTTGTGGGGACCAGGTAGAAAACAAAACCTAACACTACACATGAGAAGAGTCCAGCCAATACTGCTTAATAAGCACCCTTACCTTGATTCCATTAAAATTGTCAACGGCCAGAATTGTGCTCCTCTGGTCTTCATAGCAGAGGAAACAGAATCCTTTGGATTTCCCAGTCTTCTTGTCCCGCACGAGATTAATGTTAACAATCTCCCCGTATCTATTTATTTTTAAAAGAATAAGACATTATTGACTTAAAATGTAAAAACTTGCAGATTGGGTGATAAAACGAAATTCAAATAATATACTCTGTACAGCAGACACATTTAGAATAAGATGACATAGAAAGGTTAAAAATTAAAAGTCAGACAATAAAAGGAACGCTCAAGTAAAAAAACAGGTGGCTATATCAAGATCAAAGTCAAATTCAAGGCCAGAAAAAAAAACATTTAGTGGAATCAAGAAGTATTTTACATCGAAAAAGGTCCTAATATACATTTAAAGGTCTAAGTCATGAAACTTTATGCATCAATTAGGAAATCAAAAAATTTTAATTAAAAAACTATCAGAAATGCCAAGAAAGGTTCGGCGCCCATAGCTCAGTGGTTAGGGCGCCGGCCACATGCACTGGGTCTGGCAGGTTCAAACCTGGCCTGGGCATGCTAAACAACAACAATGACAACTACAACAAAAAATAGCTGGGTGTTGTAGCGGGCACCTGTAGTCCCAGCTACTTGGGAGGCTGAGGCAAGAGGATCACTTGAACCCAAGAGTTTGAGGTTGCTGTGAGCTAAGATGCCATAGCACTCTATCAAGTGTGACAAAGTGAGACTCTGTCTCACAAAACAAAACAAAAAAAATAAGAAATGCAAAGAAAAACTAAAAGAGAAAGTTATGAGAAAATTTAATGCATCACTTTAAAGCATATAACATAGAAAGTTGACAGAAATAAGATCAGAGAAATTAATAAATCAACATATAATTCTGTGATATAAATACAAATAATATTTATATTAATAAATTATAAATCCTACAAGATGAAGATTTATTTTTATGAACTCATGAAACATGTATTAAAACTAACTATAGATCACTTTTCAATAAACTCTAAGAAAACACTAGAACAGACTAGGTTCTCCAATCACAATGTTACCAAGCTGGAAATATTTTAAATAATGAATACCCTACTCAAACTTGAAACCTATCCTCATAACTAGATGAAGGGGGAAATGAAACAAACTAAAGAAAAACAAATCAATGTTATTTTGAAAATAACAAATGTTAGAATATATACCAAAATTTACAGAATATGGAGAAATCCATACTAAGGAAAATTTATAACTATAAGAATTTTATATTAAAAAATGAGTATAAGAAGGCAAAACCTAATGAAATCAGACAGGAATTAATAAAGATAAAAACAGAAATTAAATAGAAAAAAGTCTACCTCACTCATTATAAAAACAAATTTCAAAAAGTTGAAGCTTTATAAGTTAGAAATAACATCATAAAAATAAAATAGAAATTAATACTACATGATCACATACATATAGCTCAACCTGAAATCTAGCATCATTCTTAATAAATATTAGAGGTAATTCAGCTAAGGTTGGGAACTGTTTAACCCTATATTGAAGGTGTAAGCCAAAGTAATGAGATAAAACAGATAGAATAAATAAAAGGGGCCTAGCACGGTGGCTCATGCCTATAACTCTAGCACTCTGGGGAGACCAAGGCAGGCAGATCCCTTAAGTTCAGGAATTCTAGACCACCCTGAGCAAGAGTGAGACACTGTCTCTACTAAAAATACAAAAAAAAATGAGCCAGGCATTGTGGCAGGTGCCTATAGTCCCAGCTACTCAGGAGGCTGAGGCAGAAGGATCACCTGAACTCAGGAGTTTCAGGTTGCTGTGTGCTAGGCTGACACCACAGCACGCTAGCCTAGGCAACATAGTGAGCCTCTGTCAAGACAGGGAAGAAGGAGGGAAGGAGGGAGGGAGGGAGGAAGGAAGACAGAAAGACAAGAAAGGAAAGACAAGGAAGGAAGAAAAGAAAGACGGAAAGAAGGGAGGAAGGGAGAGAGGGGGGAAGGGAGGGAATGGAAAGGA
This sequence comes from Nycticebus coucang, assembly GCF_027406575.1. Classification (NCBI taxonomy): domain Eukaryota; kingdom Metazoa; phylum Chordata; class Mammalia; order Primates; family Lorisidae; genus Nycticebus; species Nycticebus coucang. The sequence goes on along the minus strand of NC_069804.1, from coordinate 157,645,169 downwards.
GGAAGGAAAGACAAAGAACAACACACAGAAAGAGAGACAGATGGACAGACAGAAACAGAAAGACAGAAAGACAGATATATAGAAAGACACACAAACAGAAAGAGAGACAGAAAGACAGAAAAACAGAGACAGACTCACAGACAGATGGACAGACAGATAAACCAACCAACAGACAGAAAGACAGAATCACAGACAGATAGGCCGACAGACAGAAAGACAGACTGACAGGCAGATGGATAGAAAGACACACAGACAAACGGAAGGACAGACAGAAAGAGACAGACTGACAGAAAGATTGACATATGGAAAGACAGACTGACATAAAGATGGATTGACAGACCGACAGACATAAAGACAGAAAGAAACAGACTGACAGACATAAAGACAGACAGACCGACAGACAGAAAGACAGACCAACAGACAGAAATACAGACAGACAGACAGAGAAGGACTGACAGAAAGACAGACAGACAGAAAGACTGACAGAAAGGTGGCCTGACGGACAGACCGACAGAAATACAGACCAACAGACAGAAATACAGACAGACAGAGAAGGACTGACAGACTGACAGAAAGATGGCCTGACGGACAGACCAACAGACAGAAAGACAGACCAACAAAAAGATGGACTGACAGATGGATAGACCAACAGAAAGACAGACAGAAAGATGGACTGATAGACAGATGGACCAACAGACAGAAAGACAGAGAGAAAGAGACAGACGAACAGAAAAATGGACTGACAGACAGAACAACAGAAAGACAGACAGAAAGATGGACTGACAGACGGACAGACTGACAGAAAGACAGATGGACAGACATAAAGACTGATAGAAAGATGGACTGACAGACAGATGGACAGAAAGATGGACTGACAGAACGACAGAAAGACGGAAAGATGGACTGACAGATGGACAGGCAGAAAGATGGACTAACAGACCAAAAGACAGAAAGATGAATGAAAAAAAAAAAAAAAGACAGAAAGATGGACTGACAGACGAACAGACCGACAGAAAGACAGACCAACAAACAGACTGACAGAAAGATGGACTGACAGATGGACAGACTGACAGAAAGAGACAGACCGACAGAAAGACAGACCGACAAACAGAAAGATGGACTGACAGACAGAAAGATGGAAAGATGGACTGACATACGAACAGGCAGAAAGACAGACAGAAAGACAGACCGACAAACAGACTGACAGAAAGATGGACTGACAGATGGACAGACTGACAGAAAGAGACAGACGGACAGAAAGACAGATGGACAGACAGAAAGACAGACGGACAAACAGAAAGATGGAAAGACGGACTGACATACAAACAGGCAGAAAGACGGACTGACAGAAAGACCGACAGACAGAAAGATGGACTGACAGATGGACCAACAGACAGACAGATGGACAGACAGAAAGACAGACTGACAGACAGACGGACAGAAAGATGGACTGACAAAATGACAGAAAGGCAGACAGACTGAAAGACGGAAAGATGGACTGACAGACGGACAGGCAGAAAGACGGACTGACAGACCAAAAGACAGAAAGATGGACTGACAGACGGACAGACCGATAAACAGACTGACAGAGAGACAGACGACAGAAAGACAGATGGACAGAAGGAAAGACAGACAAACAGAAAGATGGACTGACAGACGGACAGAAAAACGGAAAGACGGACTGACAGACGAACAGGCAGAAAGAAGGACAGACTGACAGAAAGATGGACTGACAGATGGACAGAGACAGACAGACTGACAGAAACAGACAGACTGACAGACGGACAGACAGAAAGACAGATGGACAGAAAGATGGACTGACAGAATGAGAGAAAGACGGAAAGATGGACTGACAGACCAAAAGACAGAAAGATGGACTGACAGATGGACAGACCAACAGACAGACAGACTGACAGAAAGACAGACAGAAAGATGGACCGACAGACAGAAGTATGGACAGACTGACAGGCAGACAGACTGACAGACAGTAAGACAGACCAACAGACAGAATGATGGACTGACAGAGACAGACCGACAGACAGAAAGACAGATGGATAGACAGACAGACAGACAGAAAGACAAACTGACAGAAAGAAAGATGGACTGACAAACCAAAAGACAGATGGACAGATGGACAGAAAGACAGACAGAAACACAGAGACAGACAGACAAAAGGACAGACAGAAAGACTGACAGATGGACAGACAGACCAGCAGACAGAAAGACACAGAAATTCAGACAGACAAAAAGACAGATGACAGAAAGACAGACAGACACTGACGGACGGACAGATAGAAAGAAAGAAAGACAGACCAACAGATGAACAGACAGACAGAAAGACAGACCAACAGACAGACACACAGAAATACAGACAGAAAGACAGACCAACAGACAACGAGATACGGAAAGACAGACTGACACACAGACAACTAGACAAGAGACAGAAAGATCGACTGACAGACAGAAATACAGAGACAGACAGACAGACAGACAGACAAAAGACAGAACAGAAAGAAAGACAAAAAGACAGAAAGACAAAGACATACACACAAAAAGACAGAAAGAGAGAAAGACCGCTAGAAAGACTGACACATAGAAAAACAGACAGACAGTAAGAAGGAAAAAAAGGAGAGACAGAAAAACAGAAAGAAATACAGACAGAAAGACAAAAATATAGGCAGAAAAACAGAAAGACCAACAGGGGGTGGAGGGAGGGAGGAAGGAAGGAAAGGAGGGAAAGGGAAAAGGAAGGGGAAGGAAAGGAAAGAAGGAAGGAAAAGAAAGACTGGCTGGCTCAGCACCCGTAGCACAATGGTTAGGGCACTGGCCCCAAGCACCGAGGCTGGCGGGTTCCAACCTAGCCAGGGCCAGCTAAGCAACAATGACAACTGCAACAAAAAAAATAGCCGGGCATTGTGGCGGGCGCCTGTAGTCCCAGCTACTTGGGAGGCTGAGGCAAGAGAATCACTTAAGCCCAAGAGTTTGAGGTTGCTGTGAGCTGTGACACCACAGCACTCTACCGAGGGCAACATAGTGAGACTGTCTCAAAAAAAAAAAAAAAAAAAGACAGACAGACAGAAAGACAGACAGGAGAGACAGGAAAGACAGACAAAGACAGGAAATAAAGGGAAAAAAGAAAGAAATAGAAAGAGAGAGAGAGAAAAGACAGGAAAAACAGAAAGAAAGATGGAAAGAGAGAGAAAGAAAGAGACACAGACAGGAAAGACAGAAAGACAAAAGAAAGCAGGAAAGAAAGAAAGAAAGTAAAACTACTTCTGTTGCAGATTATATGTAATAGTATATAGATTAAACCTAAGAGAATCAGTGATAAACAATGATTAAAAACAAACTATGACAATTTGTTAAATAAGTTATACAATTAAAAAATCAATCACCCTCTTACATACAAATAATAATCAGAAGAAATACTAGAAAGGAAATCCCATTTATAATAACAAAAGATAAAATACTGAGAAGTATACCTAACAACAATGTACAAAGCCTATATTAAGAAAACTTTTTTAAAAATCTCCTAAAACAGTGGTTCTCGACCTTCCTAATGCTGCGGTCCTTTAATACAGTTCCTGTGGGTGGTGACCCACAGGTTGAGCACCACTGTCCTTAAAAAAAAAAAAAAAAAGCCAGGTGCTGTGGCTCACACCTGTAATCCTAACACTGGGAGGCCGAAGAGTGTGGATTGCTTGAGCTCAGGAGTTCCAGCCCAGCCTGAGCAAGAGCAAGATCCCCATCACTACTAAAAACAGGAAAAATAAAAAAACTGGCCAGGCATCATGGCGGGCACCTGCAGTCCCAGCTACTGGCAAGGCCGAGGCAGGAGGATGACCTGAACCCTAGAGTTTGAGGTTGCCGTGAGCTACGATAATGTCATGGCACTCTAACCAGGGCAACTGAGTAAGACTCTGTCTCAAAAAACAAACAACCAACCAAAAAAAAAAAAAAAAACCAACTAAAAAGTCACAAATACAGATTTGAACAAATATGAAGGCATCCCTTGCTCATGGAAAAGATGACTCAGTATCATAAAGATATCAAAATTTCCCCCAATATATAAATTTAATGTAATCTCAATAAAAATATTACTTTTTTTCCTAGAGCTAAGTTAATTTCAAAATTCTTATGGAAAAAAATAAACATGTAATAGCTAGGAATATCTTTTAAAAAAGAATGAAGGGGGGGCAGCGTCTGTGGCTCAAAGGAGCAGGGCGCTGGCCCCATATACCGGAGGCAGTGGGTTCAAACCCAGCCCTGGCCAAAAACTGCAAAAAAAAAAAAGAATGAAGGGGGGTAACTCCACCAGATGTTAAATATACTGAAAAGCTTCTGTGAGGAACCAGTGTGGCAAATGAATAGACAGACCAACAGAATAGAAATCCAAGAAAGAGACTCTTTCTTGGATTTATATGTGAGAAAACTAGTATATGGCAGGGTGACATCGCAATTTGCTAGAGAAATGGTGTTGGGACCAGACAGCAATTTGAAAAAAATAAAACATAAAACTGGACCCAAACCTTACACTGTAGAACAGAATAAATGGATCAGAAACTTCAATGTACAAAATGAAAACCACACGGGTGCAAGCACTAGAAGAGAACAGAGATGGGTAAGTGGGGAGAAATACTTTCTATTTACGACTCAAAAATCCTGAAACAATTTTTTTAAAAGATTGATAAATTTCACTAGATAAACATAAAATACTGAGGGGGAAACTGTAAAGAGAAAGGAGGAAGGAGTTTTGGGGGTGATGGAACTGTTCTGCATTCAAATTATGAGTTTGATTACACAAATTTATATATGTATTAAAACTCAAAGGGCTATACACTCCCCCCAAAAGTAAATTTTACCATATACTAATCAAACATATAAATGAATGAATGCATAAAATAAAATGATTTTGCTTAGCAAAAAAAGTTAAAAGATAAATGACAAAAAGATAACAGAGAAAATATTTATAATTTCTAATTGTAAATAAGTTATCTATAAATAAAATTTATAATTTATATTACAGATAAAGAACTAGAAAACATTTCTTTTGTTATAAAGGCCATCATCAGGACAACTGATAGAAAACTAAGTCTACTGATTAGATAACAACATTGTATTAATGCTGATTTCCTGAATTGGATCACTATAATGAGGTGAAACAAGAGAATGTTCTTATGGTTAGGAAATACACTGAAGAATATAGGGATATATGAAAATCACATCTGCAACTGACACTCCAACGGTTCAGAAAAAATTACAGTATGTATAGACAGAAATAATAACAAAGCAAATGTGCTAAAATGTTCACATCTGGGAATTTTTTTTTTTTTTAAGACAAAGTCTCATTATGTTGCCTTCAGTAGTGCCATAACTTCACTGCTCACAGCAACCTCCAACTCTTGGGCTTAAGCGATTCTCTTGCCTCAGCCTCCCAAGTAGCCGGGACTATGGAAGCCTACCACAATGCCCGGGGTGTGTGTGTGTGTGTGTGTATTTTTTTGTTGTTGTTGTTGCAGTTGTCTTTGTTGTTTAGCTGGCCCAGGCTGGGTTCAAACTCACCAGCCTCACTGTATGTGGCTGGCGCCCACATCTGGGAAATCTTGATGAAGTAGGTACAGGTAGCATACCCATATCTTTTTTTTGATACAGGTATTTTTTATACTATTTTAGAATCTTCCTCTTTTAAGCCTAAAATTATTTCAAAATTCAAATTAGAAAAATATATAGGAACTGGCTTGAAGGGATAAATGGGACAACTTAAGCATCAAGAAAGAATAACGATGGGCGGCGCCTGTGGCTCAGTCGATAAGGCGCCGGCCCCATATACCGAGGGCGGCGGGTTCAAACCCGGCCCCGGCCAAACTGCAACCAAAAAAAATAGCCGGGCGTTGTGGTGGGCGCCTGTAGTCCCAGCTACTCGGGAGGCTGAGGCAAGAGAATCGCGTAAGCCCAAGAGTTAGAGGTTGCTGTGAGCCGTGTGAGGCCACAGCACTCTACCGAGGGCCATAAAAGTGAGACTCTGTCTCTACAAAAAAAAAAAAAAAAAAGAAAGAATAACGATATCATATCTAATCTTTTTATTTTTTATTTATTTTTGAGACAGAGTCTCACTGTCGCCCTGAGTAGGTGCCGTGGCGTCACAGCTCACAGCAACCTCCAACTCTTGGGCTTAAGCGATTCTCTTGCCTCAGCTCCCAAGTAGCTGGGACTACAGGAGCCCGCCACAACGCCCGGCTATTTTTCTGTGGTTGTTGTTGCCATTGTTGTTTTAGCTGGCCTGGGCCAGGTTTTAACCTGCCAGCCTCAGTGTATGTGGCTGGCACCCTACCCACTGAGCTACAGGTGCTGTCTAATCTTTTTAAAAGTCCATAGTCTAAGTTGAGCATCCCTAATCCAAAAACCTGAAATCCAGAATGCTCCAAAATCCAAAACTTTTTGAGTGCTGAAATGATGACATAAGTGGGAAATTCTACACCCGATACCTGTGCTTTCTGATAGTTCAATGTACACAAACTCTGTTTAATAACAAAATTACTGGCTCGGCACCCACAGCACAGTGTTATGGCACCAGCCACATCCACTGAAGGTGGCGGGTTCGAACCCAGCCCAGGCCCCTAAATAACTACAACAACAACAAATAGCCGGGTGTTATGGTGGGCGCCTGTAGTCCCAGCTACTTGGGAAGCTGAGGTAAGAATTGCTTAAGCCCAGGAGTTAGAGGTTGCTGTGAGCTGTGACACCATAGCACTCTACTGAGGGAAATATAGTGACATTCTGTCTCAAAAAAATTACTAAAAATACTGTATAAAATTACTTTCAGGTTATGTGTATAAGGTGTATATAAAACAAATGAATTTCATGTAGAAACTTTGGTCCCATCCCCAAGATAACTCACTATGTATATGCAAATATCCCAAAATCCAGGGAAAAAATACCCAACATCTTGAAACACTTCTGGTCCTAAGCATTTTGAATAAGGGATATTCATGCTGTAATACAATATAGGACTAAGTGTTGTAGCAAAGAGTTAAATAAAATCCTTAATACATGAACATGGACTCATATAAAATCAACAGCAAAAAAAAGGAACACACAAGTAGAGAATAACTGGCCAAGGATATGAATAAACAATTTACAAAGAAAAATAAGTAATAGTAGGCTGCAAATTTATGAAAAGATGTTCAACCTCACTGTTGATGAAACAAAGGCAAAGTAAAATAATAATAAGAAACTATTAGGTAAGTATTTGTTTTCCAGCCTCCAGGACTACAAGTTTTTTTTTAATAAGCACTGTCGATTAGGGTTCAGAAAAATGGACATTCTAGTGAATGGAAATTGGTACAACCTTTCCAGAGAGCAATTTGGCAATATTTATATAATATCTTAAAAATGTTAACAAAGGGGTGGCGCCTGTGGCTCAGTGAGTAGGGCGCTGGCCCCATAAACCGAGGGTGGAGGGTTCAGGCCCGGCCCCTGCCAAACTGCAACAAAAAAATAGCTGGGCAGGCGGTGCCCCATGGCTCAAAGGAGCAGGGTGCCGGCCCCATATACTGGAGATGGCAGGTTCAGACCCAGCCCTGGCCAAAAACTACAAAAAAGAAAAAGAAAAATAAAAAAGAGGAATGATGCCCCATGATTATATCAATGTACACAGCTATGATTTAATAATAATAAAATAAATAAATAAATAAAAGAGAATACTTAAAAAAAAAAAAAATAGCTGGGCATTGTGGCGGGTGCCTGTAGTCCCAGCTACTCAGGAGGCTGAGGCAAGAGAATCACCTAAGCCCAAAAGCTAGAGATTGCTGTGAGCTGTGATAAAGTGAGACTGTCTCTAAAAAAAATGCTAACATAGTGATCCATATTCCTTTTTCCCTAAGGAAACCATCAGGGATGCACACAAAGATTATATGCTACAATGTACACTGCAATATAATTTATAATAGCAAACCATTAGAAATAATGCTTAACATTTAAAAAAAAATAAAGAAATATACCAAAATGTTAAGTATTTCCTTAAGATTATATTCTAGTTTTTCTTAATATCTTTTTTGCCAAAAGTTCTATAATGACTGTACATTACCTTCATATTCAGAAAACAAAGCATATTTGGAAAGCCATTGTTATCAATGGCAAAGACAATCTTCATGGAGAGCAACGCATATAGCCAGAATAGAGAATTAGAATGAACATATACACACACTAACTGCTCGACACTCAATGCCACTGCAACAGAAAACAGCTCCAAAATGGAAAGCTAGATCAGGTAGAGGTACCAGGAAGGGGTAGAAGTATAGGCTGCACCTGCTGTGAACTTCCTGACACTCAGAAGGTGGAGGAAGCAGAGTTTGTCCATGACAAGGCTCTCTGTCTGTGTGGGCCGCCTTGGGCCTCTACCACAGCCTTCTCACCAGTACTGCCCGAATCCTTTCCTACTGCCTGCTGCCCCACAAGCTACCCAACCATCCTGCCACAGCAATCCCTCTGCCAGGGTATGCTACCTGTGTGTGCTTGGCCAGCTCCTTTTCCTACAGTCCTCTGCCTGTACATGTTGCCCAACTTCTCTGAAATAGTCCTTTGCTCCTAAGGGCTACAAAACCCAGAGTTAGTGGCCCTCTACTCCTGTAAGATGCCATGGTCCTCTTAGCCTGTCTAACCACTCTGTTTAGCTCTGGAGTTATGTGTCATCTGCCCAGTCTTTCTCCTACCAACTGCTACTACCAGTGTGAGCTGCCAACACCTTCTCCCACCAAGTGCTCCTGCCATCATCCCATAGCAGAAATGAAGAATACACAGTCTCCTATTCATTCTTGTTCCTCATCAGCCTGTGATTCTCAGCCTCTGGGTAAAGAGACTGACTCTCCTAACGTTACACTTGTCTATAAACAAAGAAAGCAAACTACCACCTAAACCTTCTGTTTTTCCCCCAGTTCCTCTGTGCTTTGCCCCAATCCTACACTGCCACATAGGTGAGGATTCAAAAAGGTCCTGTGATCATGGGTTATCCCTAGTTTGCAGGAGCCAAGGTGGGATAGTAGAACTTCCTGAGAGTTCCAGACTGTTCCATAAGCCCAAGATGAACAAGCCTCCACGGGAAAAACAACAGAAATAGACCAGAATCTCTAAGACAGCCTTTCAAATTATCCAACTGCTGGGATCTTCCACCTGAGAGTATTCTAGAACCATGACCTGAGACTAGAGCAGAAGCTCCAGCCCTCCCCATGTAGGGATGCCATTCATTACACAATTAAAATAAATGGCTTTTATGATGCCACAAAATACATCATGGAAGCAAACTACTCTACTGACTCAGAAGGCAGGAAATGAAAGGGGACTTACTGTGAGAACACACAGATGATGTCCCCTTCGGTTAGTTCATAAGGAAGCCCTCCTAGAAGAAAAAAACATATTTCAGTTCAACAAACATTTACCAAGTATCTACTATGTACCATGCACTAGCCCAAGTGCTGGGAGTGCAAAGAATAAGCCACAGGGAAATCGCAGTCTGATGCAATGACAGAAATGCCAGTAGTACAGAAAAGGAAGTGATTAACTTTGGAAAGGTCAGTGTCACCACTAACCAAATTAATCTGATCACTTGGTCCTTCTCTTCACACCCAAAATCTTATGGCCAAAGCAGATAGCTTCCATCACAAAAGTCTTCTTCCACAAATATATCTTGAATTCACCTTCTTGTTAGCCACAAACTGCTATTATACAAAAGCTGTTTAATGTCTTTTTTGGGTTTTTTTTTTGCAGTTTTTGGCCAGGGCTGGGTTTGAACCCGCCACCTCTGGCATATGGGGCCGGCTCCCCAGTCCTTTAAGCCACAGGCGGCACCCTGTTTAATGTCATTATTAACCGCACCTACATACATACAGACTAAGGATTATGAAAACACTATTAAACATTTCATAGGGAGTAATTTCTCCTCCAAAAGTTTCTTTCCTCATCTGAAAAATGGGACTACTAGTCCTTACCTCACAGGATTGTGATAAGAATTAAATAAAAATGCATAATAAATGTTTAGCACAATATCTGGTATGATAACCTCTTTTTTTTTTTTTTTTAAACAAAGTCTCACTTTTTAACACTTGGTAGAGTGCCATGGCGTCACAGCTCACAGCAACCTCTTGCCTCAGCCTCCTGAGTAGCTGGGACTACAGGCGCCCGCCACAACACCCTGCTACTTTTTTGTTGCAGTTTGGCCGGGGCAGGTTTTGAACCCACCACCCTCAGTATATGGGGCCGGTGCCCTACCCACTGAGCCACAGGCACCGCCCACAATAACCTCTTTGAAGAGCAAAACTGTAGAAAGTGAATACAGGGATGATAATATGGTCACTGACAGACAGCAGGAGCCAAATATAGGAGGAAAGTGAATTCTGGGAGAGGAAAATGGGAGAGGAAGGTTAGCAATGAAATAGGGTAGTGGGCTAAGATCATGAGTTCTAGAATCTCACAGTTATTGCTGTTGCACTTTCTAGCAAGTGACCTTAAGGAAGTCCCTTAACTTCTCTCTACCTCAGGTTCCTCATATGTATAATACGTGTGTGTGTGAGAGAGAGAGACAGATAACAGTCTCTGAGCTTTAGCACGGTGAATGGGGAACAGTAACTCTCACAAGCACTATTTTGGCAGGGATAGCAAACCAGAAATGGGGGAGAAAAGAGGTATGGAACATGGATTCACCGGCAGACAGCAGATGGGTATAAAAATGATCAGCGATGAATGTGGGGAGGAGCGCCAGGAGAGAATCTAGGGAACGCTGCGGGAGAAAGATGAGGACCTTACCCAAGAAGATCCAGGCGCTGTCCTTGTATTCAGAGTGCCAGGACACCTTATCCGCCACCCCAAGCTGGACCTCTCGCTCATTCAGCTCGTTGATCAGCTTCACCTTAGTTAAAGGGCTGCACGGGGGGGAGGGGAGGCGAAAAAGCGGACAAATAAGTGCGGCCCAGTCAGAGGGGAGGAAGAGCAAAACTAGAGGACTAACTGTTCTGGTCGCCACGCCCCCCACCCCCCGCCTTGGGCTCACAAACGCTCTACCATCCTAGCCCCAGAGAGCCACTCTCGATCCCCGCTCCCACTTCCTCGGTGGGAAGTTCAGTCCTTACTTCATCTTCCAAAGTTCGCGCTCTGCAGTGAGGATTCAGCTTCCGGATGGGGCTGTGTGACGCCTGCGCCGCCCCGCCGCTGCATGCTCATTGGTGTCAGTGAGCTTGCGCCGGAAGAGCTTGGACGCGCCTAAAGAGGTGTTCCCGCCGGAGCGCGGCGCCTGCGCACTAGTTCAGAGGAGGCTTTCTGTGTTCTATGTGGTTCCCTCGCTACTCCCTTCTGTGAAATGGGGCAATGGTACAAGCCTGATCCGTTAAAAGACTCCTAGCTCCTGGACGATGCCTGGCACTGATTGGGTTAGCTGAATGAAGACTGAATAAGGTGCCTGATGTGGCGACTTTAGTTTATCCCTCGCTCCCAGTCCCACAGTGGGGCTCACACGCAGCCCCATCAAATGCAACCCTGTTCGGGACTTACAGTAGAAGAGTGAGGCAGATAGGTGAAATAGTAAATTATTTGTTGTCCCTCAACCCCAACACATAGGCAACTGATTAGTGTGCTTCTACAGACTGAATTGAATAACAGATTTGTGTGAGAGCTGCTACACTCACTCTTTTCCATAGACTCCTAGTTGAGCAGGAGGCAGAAGTTGATATTAAATAGCTAACAATTGAGCAGATAATATGATAAACTACCTAGATTTTTTGGGGGGGCGGGGACAGAGTCTCACTTTGTCGCCCTTGCTTGGTCGAGTGCTGTGACGTTTATAGCTCACAGCAACCTCAAACTTCAGGCGATTCTCTTGCCTCAGCCTCCCAAGTAGCTGGGACTACAGACGCCTGCCACAAGCGTGGCTATTTTTAGAGACGAGGTCTCCCTCTGGCTCAGGCTGGTCTGGAACCTGTGAGATCAAGCAATCCGCCCACCTCAGCCTCCCAGAGTGCTAGGATTACAGGTGTGAGCCCAGTGCTAGATGATGTGCGAAGTAATTTGCATGTATAGTCTCTCCCCTCTGGCAACAACCCCATGAAGTACACACAATTACCTTCTAAGGAAGGAATTAGCTTGAAACGTGATGTGCCTGCACCCATCAGATCAGGTTGATTTAATCAGCCTTCACTGAGCATCTATAGTTGTTCTGTATAGCTAAGGTCTGTAGACAGAAGTGTACAGATTTGTCCTCTTACTTCAAGGAGCTAATAATACAATTCAGGGACAAAGTGTATTTGCTCGATAGATTTCACTCCAGAAATATCAAGAAATCAGTAGAAGAGATGGTTGATATACAATGTGTGATTTAACCCATATTGAAAATTTTAATCCATCTTGCATGTTTCCCTATCAATACCTGGTCTTGGACCATGATTTTTTAAAAGTGAAGCTCCAGAGCTGGTAGTTCGCTCTGTAGGCCTAGCTCACTCAGAACATTAGATATTAGGGCCTTCATGGAAACATTATGATTATAATGACAACCATACTCTCAATGACTAACCATGGTAGCCAATGTCCTGACTAGAAGCAGAACAAAAGCTATCCACCAATGACAGTTTCTCGGGTGGTGCCTGTGGCTCAAAGGAGTAGGGCGCTGGCCCCACATACTGGAGGTGGTGGGTTCAAACCCAGCCCTGGCCAAAAAAAAAAAGACACTTTCTCTTTATTTTGTCTGTACCCCAATCCCCCACCTTTACTCCATTCTATACTGTTAGAATTTTCTTACTTTTATCTAGATATCATTTATATATTTTTTTATTTCAATTTGATATGAATGCATAAATGTTTTGGCTACATTGTTTTCATATTTAAGGGAACGTTCAAGTTGTAGATGAGCTCTTCACCCAGGGGGTGTGCTGTATACTCTTACATTGTGCACATTATGTGAGAACTTATGAATGCCCCTCTCTTCTTCCCCGTCCCCTCCTCCCCCTCACTTGAATATATCTGTGTTTTTCTTTCATGGGCATGTGTAGTTGTTTATATATTGGTTTCATAGTAGTATAGAATACACTGGATACTTGCTTTTCCATTCTTGTGATACTTTACTAAGAAGAATGTTTTTCAACTCCATCCAGGTAACTACCAAAAATGTAAAGTCTCCATACTTTTATGGCGGAATAGTACTCCAGGATATACATATACCACCATTCATTAATCTGTTCATGAGTCAGTGGGCACTTGGGTTGCTCCTATGTCTTTGGCAATTGTGAATTGAACTGCAATAAGCATTCTAGTGTAAATGTCCTTGTGGTAAAATTATTTTCTTTCTTCTGGGTAGATACCTAGCAATGGGACTGCAGAATCAAATGAAATGTCTACTTTTAGTTTTTTTGTTTGTTTGTTTTGTTTTTTTATTGTTTTTGCATATAGATCATAAATACATTTATGCTAATTTCAGTGTGTTGATTATTTGTACAAATTGGAGTGTTTACATCATACTAATCAATATAGCTTTCACCTCATTTACCCAATTACAATATTAGGACATTTGTGCTCTACACATGATAGAATCAACTTGTACTTGCAATGTGCTCCATAGTTGTGGTCCCCCTACTGTCCCGTACTATCCCTCCCACCCACTCCCATCCCTCTCCCTCCCCTTCCCTCCTTCATTTTAGGCTAAAATTGTGTTTCATTTTTCATATGCAAGTGTGAGTTATTATAAATTGGTTTCACAGTAGTACTGAGTACGTTGGATATTTTTTTCCATTCCTGAGATACTTTACTAAGAAGAATATTTTCCAGTTCCATCCATGTAGACATAAAAGAGGTAAAGTCTCCTTTTTTACTGCTGCATAGTACTCCATGGTATACATATACCACAATTTATTAATCCATTCATGGGTCGATGGGCACTTGGGCTTCTTCCATGACTTGGCTATTATGAATTGAGCTGCAATGAACAATCTGGGGCAAATATCTTTATTGCCAAATGATTTTTGGTCCTTTGGATATACACCTAGAAGAGGACTTGCAGGATCAAATGGCATGTCCACATTTAGATCCCTGAGAGTTCTCCAAACTGGTACTTTTAGTTTTTTGAGAATTCTCCATACTTCTTTCCATAGAGGCTGTATTAGTTTGCAAACCCACCAGAAGTGCAAAAGTGTTCTCTCTCCACATTCACACCAGCATCTGCAGCTTTAGGATTTTGTGCTATGGACTATTCTCACTGGGGTTAGGTGATATCTCAGAGTGGTTTTGATTTGCATTTCTCTGATAATTAGGGACGATGAACATTTCTTCATGTATCTGTTGGCCATTCATCTGTCTTCTCCAGAGCAGTTTCTATTCAAGTCTCTTGTCCACCGATAAATGGGATTGTTTGCTCTTTTTTGTTGATTAATCTAAATTCTCTGTAGATTCTAGTTATCAACCCTTTGTCAGAATCATACCCTGCAAGTATCTTTTCCCATTCTGAAGGCTGTCAGTTTGCTTTAGTTGTGGTACCCTGAGCTGTGCAGTTGCTTTTTAGCTTGATCTTGTTGCATTTATTTATTTATGGTGTTGCTGCAATTGCCAAAAGGGTATTCTTCATAAAATTTCCCAGGCTGATTTTGCAAAGAGTTTTTCCCACACTTTCTCTCAGATTTTTATTTTGTTGTGCCTTAAATTGTAATCTTTTATCTAGCAAGAGTCGATTTTTGGCGGTGATGAGAGGTGCAGATCCAATTTCAGTCTTCTATATGTGGCTAACCAGTTCTCCTGGAACCATTTATTAAAAGGGGATTCTTTTCTGAATGTGTGCTTTTGTTTGGTTTATCAAAGATCAGATGCCTGTATGTGGCTGGGTTCATCTCTAGATTCTCTATTCTGTTCCATAGATCTGTATCTCTATCTTTGCAGATATCACTTATATTTTTTATTGTCATGTTTTCTTTGCAAAAATATCATGATCTTTATTTTCTTGCTTTTGCCATATATATATATATATATACACACACACACACACACCATTTGACATATTTTCATCACACTGGTTAACATAGCCTTCCTGGAATTTTCTTAGTTATTATGTTAAGACATTTATAGTCTACATTTAGTAAGTTTCACATGTACCCTTATAAGATGCACGGTAGGTGTGATCCACCAATCACCCTCCCTAAGCCCATCCTTCCCCCTCCCCTCCCTTCCTCTCCTCCCCTTTCCCATATTCTTAGGTTATAACTGGGTTATAGCTTTCATATGAAAGCCATAAATTAGTTTAATAGTAGGGCTGAGTACATTGGATACTTTTTCTTCCATTCTTGAGATACTTTACTAAGAAGAATATGTTTCAGCTCCATCCATGTAAACATGAAAGAGGTAAAGTCTCCATCTTTCTTCAAGGCTGCATAATATTCCACAGTGTACATATACCACAGCTTATTAATCCATTTGTGGATAGATGGGCACTTGGGCTTTTTCCATGACTTAGCAATTATGAATTGGGCTGCAATAAACATTCTGGTACAAATATCTTTGTTATAGTGTGATTTTTGATCTTCTGGGTATATACCTAGTAGAGGAATTATAGGATTGAATGGCAGTTCTATTTTCAGTGTCTAAGTGTTCTCCAAACATCTTTCCAAAAGGAATGTATTAATTTGCATTCCCACCAGCAGTGTAGAAGTGTTCCCTTTTCTCCACATTCACATCAACATCTCTGGTCTTGGGATTTTGTGATATGAGATAATCTTACTGGAGTTAGATGATATTTCAAAGTAGTTTTGATTTGCATTTCTCTGATGACTAAGGATGAGCATTTTTTCATATGTCTGTAGGCTATGTGCCTGTCTTCTTCAGAGAAGTTCTCTTCAAGTCCTTTTCCCAGCCTGAGATGGAATCACTTGTTCTTTTCTTGCTAATATGTTTAAGTTGTCTATGGATTTTGGTTATTAAACCTTTGTCGGAGACATAACCTGCAAATATCTTCTCCCATTCTGAGGGCTGTTTGCTTGCTTTACTTATTGTGTTCTTGGCTGTGCAGAAGCTTTTTAGTTTGATCTGGTCCCAGTAGTGTATTTTTGAAGCTGCTTCAATTGCCCAGGGGGTCCTCCTCATAAAATATTCACCCTGACCGATTTCTTCAAGAGTTTTCCCTGAACTTTCTTCTAGTATTTTTATAGTTTCTTTATGTCTTAAGTTTAAATGTTTAATCCAGTGAGAGTCTATCTTAGTTAATGGTGAAAGGTGTGGGTCCAGTTTCAGTCTTCTACAGGTCGCCAGCCAGTTCACCCAGCACCATTTGTTAAATAGGGAGTCTTTTCCCCACTGAATGCTTTTAATTGGCTTGTCAAAGATCGAATAATGGTAAGTAGCTGAGTTCATCTCTTGGTTCTCTATTCTGTTCCAGACATTTACCTCTCTGTTTTTGTGCCAGTACCATGCTGTTTTGATCACTATTGATTTATAGTATAGTCTGAGGTCTAGTAGCGTGATTCCTCCTGCTTTGTTTTTTTATTTCTGAGTAATGTCTTGGCTACTTGCTTTTGTCTTTAATTCATTCATTAAATATTTATTGAGCAGCTACTAAGTGCCAAACACTGTTCTGGGTTCTAGCATTATAATAGTGAACAAGGTAAGCAAAGTCCCTGTCCTCATGGAGCATACATTCTTGATGTTGAAGGAAAATAAACATATAAATATACATCTGAGGTTGATAAGTTCTATGAGAGAAAAATGAAGTAGGTTAAGGGACAGAGAGTGCTGGGTTGTTGCTATTTGATAAAGGGTGTTCAGTCAAAGAAGTCCTCTCTGATAAAGTGACAAAGTGGCAGAGACATGCAAGAAAATGGAAGGCAATCCATGGTGGCATCTGGGGAAGCGTGTTCCAGGCAGAGAAAACAGCAAGTGCACATGTCCTGAGACAGTGTGTTTCAGAAACAATAAAGAGGTCAGTATGGCTGGAGAAGAGGGGGCAAAGAGGAGAATGATAGATTTTTTTATTATTTATTTTTTATTGTTTGGGATTCCTTAAGGGTACAAAGAATTAGGTTACACCAATTGCAGTTGGTAGGTAAATTCCCTCTTGTAACTGTGTCCCATCCCACCCCCAGAAATATGCCATACACTGTGACACCCCCATCCACCTCCCTCCTCTCCTCTCCCTATCCCTTATTCCCCTACCCCACACATTGTATTAGCTCATCTACTGCCTTCATATTAGAATCGAGTACATTGGATTCTTCCTTCTTCATTATTGTGATACTTTACTAAGGAGAATGTGTTCCAACTCAATCCAGGTTAATACACAAAATGTAAAGTCTCCATCTTTTTTAGTGGCTGAATAGTATTCCATGGCATACATATACCATTGCTTGTTAATCCATTCCTGGATCGGTGGGCATTTAGGCTGTTTCCACATTTTGGCGATTGCAATTGAGTTACAATAAATAGTCTAGAGTAAATGTCCTTGTAATAAAAGGATTTCTTTTTCTTCTGGATAGATGCCAGTAATGGGATTGCAGGATCAAACGGGAGGTCTAATTTGAGTTCTTTGAGGATTCTCCATACTTCCTTCCAAAAAGGTTGTATTAGTTTGCAGTCCCACCAGCAGTGTAAAAGTGTTCCTTTCTCTCCACATCCACGCCAGCATCTGCAGTTTTGAGATTTTGAGATGTGGGCCATTCTCACTGGGGTTAGATGATATCTCAGGCTGGTTTTGATTTGCATTTCTCTAATAATTAGGGACGTTGAGGGTTGTTTTGATTTGCATTTCTCTAATATATAGAGATGATGAACATTTTTTCATGTGTTTGTTAGCTATTCATATGTCTTCTTTAAAGAAGTGTCTAGGTGGTTTGGCTCTGAAGTCTGCACTCTTAACCACTATGCACAGGATAAGTTGGGGTAAGGGAAACAGATGGGGCACAGACATGTTGGGTACTGACTTTGGATTTTGCTTGATGGGAGGTAGGAAGTCACCAAAGGACTTTGATCTGATGAATATTTTAGCAGGATCTCCTTGGCTGTGTCTTGATAACAGATTAGGGATAGAGTAGGAAGGCACCCAGGATAGAAGCAGGAAGACTAGTTGGGAAGCTTTGTGATCATTCAGGAAAGAGGTCATAGTGATTTGCCTCTGGGTGACAGCAAAGAAGGTGGTGTTCCATGCTGATATTTTTCAAACTAAAATATATTGTATTTTTAAATAAAAATAAATAAGAACTCACATGATTTGAACACAAAGGCATATCCCGTGTTTTTCATCACTCAGGCACTGGTCCGAATGCTGGGGTACAGTTAACAAGAGCACAAGACCTAGTCGTTGTCTATGAGCAGCTCCCAGTGTTGCAAGATAGTTACAGACAGGGTGGGGCCTGTGGGCTCAGAGAGCAGGGCGCCAGCCCCATATATTGAGGGTGGCGGGTTCAAACCCAGCCCCGGCCAAACTGCAACAAAAAAATAGCCGGGCGTTGTGGCGGGCGCCTGTAGTCCCAGCTGCTCGGGAGACTAAGGCAAGAGAATTGCCTAAGCCCAAGAGCTGGAGGTTGCTATGAGCTGTGACACCACAGCACTCTACCAAGGGAAAAAAAAAAAAAAAGATAGTTACAGATAAGTAGAAACATAAAAGAAAGGGATGAGTGTCATAATGGAAGTATGAGTGAAATGCCATTAGAACCAAATGAAGGAGAACTAATTGTGACTACTGAGGGGTCAGAAGGAATTGGGGGTAGAAAACAGATTGTCAGGGAAAGCTACAGACAGGCAGGTGACAATTGAGCTGGGCTTTGAAGGCAGTCACCATGTAGATGGAAGACAGGAGATGGTGCACAGTCAGCATTTCAAGCAGCAGAACTACCAGAGGCAAAAGCCTGAAAGTGTGAAAGGTGTGTGGTATGATGGCGGATGGGACGGGGCCAGGCAATAACAGCTGACGATAAGGTTGAAAAAAATTGGGCCATGTTGTAAAGGGCTTTTCAGGTGAAAGCAACAAGTTTAGATCGTAGCCTGTAAGCAACGAGAAGTGATAATATGGCTCATTCAACCAACCAACAAGTCAGCCACTTTTGTGGAGGACCTGCTATATAAAGACACTTCTTTAGGTGCTGAGAATACAAACGTGAACACGCTCAGCATATAAGGAAAATATTTATGTGGAAAAAAAACACACACAATTTGAGCATGCAAGTGGCGTGGCCAATTTAATTTTAGATTGTTTTGGAACCAGTATAGGGGTTGAACTGAAGACACATGAGTCTTCTTTTTTTTTTTTTGGAGGCAGAGTCTCACCATGTTACCCTCTGTAGAGAGCTGTGACGTCAAAGCTCACAGCAACCTCAAACTCTTGGGATTTGAGGTTGCCCCCTCGAGTAGCTGAGACTACAGGCACCTGCCACAACGCCCGGCTGCTTTTTTTTTTTTTTTTTTTGGATGCAGTTGTCATTGTTTTTTAACAGGCCCAGCACAGGCTTGAACCCGCCAGCTTCAGTGTATGTGGCTGGCGCCCTATTCACTGAGTGATGGGTGCCGAGCCAACACATGAGTCTTGATGCTAGGAAATAAGTTAGGGGAGTAGTTTGGTATGGTGTGCAGAACCAAAATCAACAGATTTAGAGGGATAACACCTTGACTAAAGTTGATGTGGGTAGTGAGGAAACATCTGAGGATGACACTTAGGTTTTTGGTTTGAGAGACGAGTTGGGTAGTGACACCCTTTGCCAAGGTAAGAAAGGTAGGAAAACTGGTTAGCAGTAAAATTAGTGACCTCGGTTGGAAAATAAATGAATGAAAAAGTGCCTGAGGAGTCAATAAATGAGACTGAGGAAGAAGCCACATACACCTGAGCTGGCAGGTTCGAATCCAGCCCCGGCCCACCAAACAATAATGACGGCTGCAACCAAAAAATAGCCGGTGTTGTGGTGGACGCCTATAGTCCCAGCTACTTGGGAGGCAGAGGCAAAGAGAATCGCTTGAGTCCAGGAGTTGGAGGTTGCTGTGAGCTGTGATGCCACAGTACTCTACCCAGGGTGACAGCTTGAGGCTCTGTCTCAAAAAAAAAAAAAAAAAGTAATCTGGCCAGGTGAGGTGGTTCACGCCTATAATCCTACCACTCTGGGAGGCAAAGAAGTGTGGATTTCTTGAGCTCAGGAGTTCCAGACCAGCCTGAGCAAGAGTGAGACCCATCCCTACTAAAAATATTAATAAAAAAGGGTGGCGCCTGTGACTCAAAGAAGTAGGGCACCGACCCTATATGCCAGAGGTGGCAGATTCAAACCCAGCCCCAGACAAAAACTGCAAAAAAAAAAAAATATATATATATATGAAAAAAACCAACTAGCCGGATGTCATGATGGGTGCCTATAGTCCCAGCTAATCGGGAGGCTGAGAGGAGAGGATCGCTTGAGCCCAAGAGTGAGGTTGCTGTGAGCTATGATGATTCCACAGCACTCTACCCAGAGTTACAGAATGAGACTGTCTCAAAAAAAGAACAAAAAAAAAGCAAGTCTTTAAAACAACAAAAGAAAGCAAAAGGTGATCATTATTATCAAACAATGCATAAAAGTTCTCTTGGACTAAGCACCTTTAATTTTTTACTGCTTTCACCCACTTCTTTCAGTTGATTTAAAACAGTGTCACCAGACCAGATCAGGCTGAGCCTATAGTCCCAACAACTCAGGAGGCTAAGACAAGAAGATTCCTTGACCCCAAGAGTCTGAGGTTGCTATAAGATGATCCCATAGCACTCTACCTGATGATGGAGTGAGACTTGTCTCAAAAAAAAAAAAAAAAAGAACACCTATAACACAACCATCTGGCACTCTGAATATTCATATTTTGTATGACTCCTGTGCACACATGTTAATAAATTTTGTATGCCTTCATCCTAAAAAAAAAAAAAAAAAAAAAAAAAAAACAGTGTCACCATCAAAAAAGTTGACTCAAGAGGACCCATAAATCTAACCAGCATGCCATCCTGTACTTAACTGCTCTCACACTGGAGATGTGTGGGTAATGCTGTCTTATGGAAGCAAAAATCCAAGTCTGAAAGGGTAGATAGTACTTTCCTGTGTTAAGAAAACTGATTAAGTGTATTTGTTAAAAAGGTCTTTTCTTTAATAGTAGGTTGCCTGGGGGGATAAAGGGAATAAGAAATGATGTATCATGTTACTAAATCATCTCTTCCAGAGATATTAATTTGGGATCCATGCATGGGCTTCAGGAAATCTGAGACACTGAATTTGTTTGTATGCACGTGTATTGTATGCGAACACATGCAGCTCCTCTGTCCTGAATAAATCACAGCTAAGATCCAACACAGTCAGAGCAAACTAGAAGTGCCTGAAAGGATCTTTCTTTTTAGAAACCCCTCCTACTTATCTAGCTAAATCCTTTCCAAGGATCACTTTCTCCCTGCAGAGTGCCCTCTGCTGGGATTCTTGGCAAGTGGCATTTTGGCATCTGGGGCCAACAATGCTGCTCTTCCCTGGCTAGGAAAGAACCTTTGTAATATTGCAACCAAATGCCTCTTGGGCAGTAGCTACTGCTAAGGATAAGTGTAACTAGGACCTAGTTTTCTAATCGTCTCCTCATATTAACCTTTTAACCCAGAGTATTATTCTCCTTTGCTGCTGTAACAAATTACTACAAACTTTGTGACTTAAAACCACACTTAAACTTTCCAGTTCTTGAATAAAGAAATCTGAAATCAGTTTCACTGGACTAAAGTCAAGAGTGTTGGCAGGGCTTGTTCCTCCTGGAGGCTCTAGGACAGTGGTTCTCAACCTTCCTAATGCTTAGCAACAAAAATAATTTTATGGTTGGGGGTCACCACAACATGAAGAACTATATTAAAGAGTCGTGGCATTAGGAAGGTTGAGAACCACTGCTCTCAGAGAAGATCTGTTTCCTGACCTTTTCTGGCTTTTAAAGGCTGCCTAGATCCTTGGCTTGTGATTCTTTCCTTGCATTGCTAAAGCCTCCGGCTTCTGTTGTCATATCCCCAATACCATTCACTCTGACTCCCTCTTGTAAGGATCCTTGTGATTATCACTGGGTCCACGTGGAAAATCCAGGATAACCTCCCCATCTCAAGATCCTTAACTTAATCATACCTTCAAAGCATAATAGCTTGCCATGTAAGGTCACGTACTCATAAGTTCCTGGGATTAGGAAGTGGACATCTATGGCGGGAAGGGCTTGATTCAGCCGGCCTACTATACCAAGGCTTCTGCAACATGGAATAGCAAAAAGACCTTTTGGCCAGGAGTAAGGAGAACTGGATTCCAGTACTAGCTCACCTCTGCCACCTGCAGCCCTTTCTTGTTAGGTAAAGTTGAGGAGGTTCTCCTCTTCAAGCTTCAACTTCTTCATTTGTAAAATGGAGATAATAATAACCTGTAGCTCACAACATGTTACCTGAATGTATAAAAAGCTCTTTCCTCATGTAGTAACTAGCAGAGTAGGCAGCAATCGTGCTAGTATAGGAGGATGTTCACGTGAGGAGAGACAGGATGAGCAGTTAGAAGGCTACAGCAATAGTGCAGATGAAAGATGATAAAGTCCTAAATGAAAGAGGCAATAGCAAGAATGAAAAGAAGGAGTGGGAATATAAATGGAGAGGTATACATGAGTTCAGACTTACACATTTCCTTGGGCTCAAGGTAAAATGATCTTCACTTTCCATGATCACTAAACTTTTTTGCCAAAGAAAGGCTTCCACTTCTAAACCCAGCTATCTTTGATAAAACCCAAAGCATAAAAGTGTTAGTTCGAAAGGCAGAGACACAAACCAACAAGGGAAGAGGACAAACGTAGTCTCTGTGTTTGATATGAGGCAGTACAAACTCTTGGTGGCTGTCCACAGGTCCCACACGAGCTGCTGGCTCCTCTGACAATTTCCAACATCTTCCACCTACAAGCTGCATAGCCTTGGGCAAATATCACTAAGTCACCTTCTCTGTGTGCCTAGATTTCCTCATTTGTAAAATTGAAGCACCAATAGTACCTATCTTATAGAATTGTTGTGAGGATTAAAGGAAAATCCATGTTGTATATTCAGCACAGAACCTGGCACTTAAAGGCCCCATAAATGTTAGCTACAAGGCAGCTCAGATGACCCTGAAGTACAGGGTTATTTCCTCAAAGTGCCACCCACTCCCAGAAGAGACTGAAGCCTCAAATACTGATTCTCCAACCCTGTCTTGCCCTACCATTTCTGTCAATCCACACACACTCCCTCTGTACAACTGCAGCCTAGGCAGGTTAAAAGCAACATGAACAAAAGGAAACATATATTGTCTATATATATGTAGAGAGAGTGTATATATGAATATGTATTTTATGTATGTTGACTATATGGTATGTATGTATATATTTTTATAAAAATATATATTTACATATATAAAATAGTATATATATGTGTGTATTTATATATACACACACAGTCACGTGGCATACAGAGATGTTTCAGTCAACAGTGAAATCACATATATGACACTGGTCCCATAAGATTATAATACCATATTTTTACTGTACCTTTTCTATGTTTAGATGTGCAAATACTATTGTGTTATAATTGCCTATAGTATTCAGTGCCACACAAGTAATATGCCATACAAGTGTGTAGCCTAGGCTAGGAGCAATACGTGTGTAGTTGGCTATAACATCTAGGTTTGTGTATCCCCATAATGTTTGTGTAAATACATTTAAGATGCACCCATGATGATGAAATCACCGAATGATGCCTTTCTCCGAATTTATCCCCATCGTTAAGAATGTATGATGTATGGTGTGTGTGTGCACACAGGTACACGTGCATTTCTGTGTAGTCTGGAAAAGTCCTTTGTAAAATGGTGTCTAAGCTGGAAGAGAAAGAGGGTGAGGTTTTTTGTTTCAAAATCACATAAAAACATTCTGTGAAAACATATGACTAGGAAGAAGTACTCGAAGTAAATTGAGACCGTGACTCTTCACTCCCCCATCAGTCCCACATCCCTTCTCAAAGTTATTCACTCTTTGTTAACAGTCTCCTTTCTATGCACTCTATGCATTTATACACACATACATTTGGGTTTGGGTTTCTCTTTCCCTAAATGGGCCCAGACTCTACATATTGATCTGTGACTTGATTGGTCAATCACTAATATGTCTTAGAGGTCTCTCTGTGTTAGTACATGTAAACTTATCCCATTCTTTTCACACAGATGCATATTTAACAGTAATATATGTACCAGTCTAGTTATTCAGGAAGAGATATAAAATGTCACCGTGCCTTTGTCCTTAGGCAAGATGCAGCTAAATCATCGCAGGAAGATGGCTGGTCTAGGCACAAGAAATCAGACGTGGCTTGTCTCGGCTACCTTCCTTGAGCTCCTCTCCCAGGAGCCTGGCTCCAATAGCAAGCCCTGCTGAAGGGGAGAGTGCAGAGGGAAGAGAATACCAGTGTGGTAGGCAGAATAATTCCTCCCACAAAGACTTCCGTCTCTTAATCCTCAGGACCTATGAATACGTGACTTTACATTGTAAAAAGATACTTTGCATGTGTGATTAAATTAAAGATCTTGAAATTGGGAGGTTAGCCTGAATTGTCCAGGTGGACCCACTGTCATCACAAGGGTCCTTAGAAGAGGGAGGTGGGGGGCTCTGTGTCAGAGAAGTGATCGTGGAGGCAGAGGTCGAAGTAGTGTGTCCATGAGCCTAGGAGTGCAAGCAGCCCCTAGAAGATGAACAGAACAAGGGAATAGATTCTTACCTAGAGCCTCCCAGAGGAATACAGCTCTACTTATGCCCTGATTTCAGCCTATAAGAACCATTTTGGACTTCTGTCCTTGAAACCACAAAATAATACATTTGTGTTGGTTTCAGTCAGTTTGTGGTAGTTCATTATAGCAGCAAAAGGAAACTAATACAACCAGGCTCCTGAGAATAGGAGATAGGCAAGAATATATATATTTTTTTGCAGTTTTTGCCTGGGGCTGGGTTTGAACCCACCACCTCCTGTATATGGGCCAGCGCCCTACTCCTTTGAGCCACAGGCACCGCCCAAGGCAAGAACAATTTTTTTTTTTTGTAAAGACAGAGTCTCACTTTATCACCCTTGGTAGAGTGCCGTGGCGTCACAGCCCACAGAAACATCAACTCCTGGGCCTGGGCGATTCTCTTGCCTCAGCCTCCCGAGTAGCTGGGACCACAGGTGCCCGCCACAACGCCCGGCTATTTTTTTGTTGTGCTTGCAGTTTGGCCAGGGCCAGGCCTGAAACCGCCAGCCTCGGTATATGGGGCCGGGGCTGGGGCCCTACCCACTGAGCCACAGGCACCGCTCGGCAAGAACAATTTTAACATGCATACAGATTACCTGGAGGTCTTCTCAAAATACAGACTGTTTCAGTAGGTTGTGTACAGGGCTTGAGTTTCTGCATTTCTACATAGCTCTCAAGTCATACCAATGCTCCTGATACACACTTTAACTGTGTTAATTTGATTACAGGCTTGAATAACACCTGTGTAACATTTTCCAGTTTATGAAGCCTTTTCACATCCATCATACCTCATTTTATCATCCTTCTAACTATGTGATGTAGGTGTTATTAGCCCCATGTTGCACATGAAGAAACCAAGGCTAAATCAGAAGGGTGAAGTTATTGGCCCAACCAAAATCACAGAGAGGTCAGGCTGGAACCCAGGTGTTCTGACTCCAAAGCCTGTGTTTTTGTCATGGAATAGTGGTTCTCAACTCTCGTTAAATACTAGACTCACATGAGGAGCCTAAAACTCCACATGCATAGATTCCCACCCCAGACCAATGATGTAAGAATCTTTTGGTGTGTGACCCAAACAGCAGTATTTGGGGGAATTACCAAGTGATTCCATTTCACAGCTAAGGTTAAAAACCACTGCACTAGAGCAGTGGTTCTAAAAGTATGGTCCCTGAGCAAGCACCAGCAGCATCTGGAAACTTGTTGGAGATGCAGATTCTCAGGCCCATCCCAGACCTCATGAATCCAAACCTCTGGAAACAAGACCGAAGAATCTGGGTTTTAACAGTCCCTCCAGGTGATTCTGATGCATTCCCAAACTTGAGCATGGGCTTGAAAAGGGCCAGCTTGAGTCCATAGAGTCAAAAGGTGGGAAAGCAAAACCACACCTTAGGTCCATGTACAAAATTGGGCCAGGTTCTCCGCAACTGAAATTAGTCTCCTAATGGATGTACC
Organism: Nycticebus coucang; assembly: GCF_027406575.1. Lineage (NCBI taxonomy): Eukaryota > Metazoa > Chordata > Mammalia > Primates > Lorisidae > Nycticebus > Nycticebus coucang. The sequence continues at coordinate 157,618,980 of NC_069804.1, read as the reverse complement.
AAATGATAAAAAAGATTGAAAAAAAGAAGAATAGGCATAGCGCCTGTAGCTCAGTGGCTAGGGCACCAGCCACATACACCAGAGCTGGCGGGTTAGAATCCAGCCCGGGCCCACCAAACAACATTGACAACTACAACCAAAAAATAGCTGGGCATTGTGGCAGGCGCCTGAAGTCCCAACTACATGGAAGGCTGAGGCAAGAGAACCACTGAAACCCAAGAGTTTGAGGTTGCCATGAGCTGTGATGTCACAGCTCTCTACCAAGGGCGATGGCTTGAGACTCTGTCTCAAAAAAAAGATCTCCACTGCTTTTTAACATTGTAATGGAAGTTTTAGCCATCGCAATTAGGGAAGAAAAGGCGACCAAGGGTATCCATATAGGGTGAGGAGATCAAACTTTCACTCTTCACAGATGATATGATTGTATATCTGGAAAACACCAGGGATTCTACTACAAAACTCTTAGAAGTGATCAAGGAATATAGCAGCATCTCAGGTTACAAAATCAACATCCGTAAATCGGTAGCCTTTATATATACCAACAATAGTCAAGCTGAAAAAACAGTCAAGGACTGAATTCCGTTCACAGTAGTGCCAAAGAAGATGAAATATTTAGGAGTTTATCTAACAAAGGACGTGAAAGATCTCTATAAAAAGAACTATGAAACTCTAAGAAAAGAAATAGCTGAAAATGTTAACAAATGGAAAAACATACCATGCTCATGGCTGGGAAGAATCAACATTGTTAAAATGTCCATACTACCCAAAGCAATATACAGTGGTTTTGGGTTTTTTTTTTTTTTTTTTTTTTTTTGTAGAGACAGAGTCTCACTGTACCACCCTCTGTAGAGTGCCGTGGCATCACACGGCTCACAGCAACCTCTAACTCTTGGGCTTACGCGATTCTCTAGCCTCAGCCTCCAGAGCAGCTGGGACTACAGGCGCCCGCCACAACGCCCAGCTATTTTTCTGTTGCAGTTTGGCCAGGGCTGGGCTTGAACCCACCACCCTCGGCATGTGGGGCCGGCGCCCTACTCACTGAGCCACAGGCGCTGCCCAGCAATATACAATTTTAATGCAATCCCTATTAAAGCTCCACTGTCATACTTTGAAGATCTTGAAAAAATAATACTTCATTTTATAGGAAATAAGAAAAAACCTCGAATAGCCAAGACATACTCAAAAATAAAAACACAGCAGGAGGAATCATGCTACCAGACCTCAGACTATACTATAAATCAATAGTGATCAAAACAGCATGGTACTGGCACAAAAACAGAGAGGTAGATGTATGGAACAGAATAGAGAACCAAGAGATGAACTCAGCTACTTACTGTTATTTGATCTTTGACAAGCCAATTAAAAACATTCAGTGCAGAAACGATTCCCTATTTAACAAATGGTGCTGGGTGAACTGGCTGGCGACCTGTAGAAGATTGAAACTGGGCCCACACCTTTCACCATTAACTTAGACTCTCACTGGATTAAAGATTTAAACTTAAGACATGAAACTATAAAAATAGTAGAAGAGAGTGCAGGGAAAACTCTTGAAGAAATTGGTCTGGGCGAATATTTTATGAGGTGGACCCCCCGTGCAATTGAAGCAGCTTCAAAAATACACTATTGGGACCAGATCAAACTAAAAAGCTTCCACACAGCCAAGAACACAGTAAGTAAAGCAAGCAGACAGCCCTCAGAATGGGAGAAGATATTTGCAGGTTATGTCTCCGACAAAGGTTTAATAACCAGAATCCACAGAGAACTCAAACATATAAGCAAGAAAAGAACAAGTGATCCCATCGCAGGATGGGCAAGGGACTTGAAGAGAAACTTCTCTGAAGAAGACAGGCGCACGGCCTACAGACATATGAAAAAATGCTCATTATCCTTAATCATCAGAGAAATGCAAATCAAAACTACTTTGAGATATCATCTAACTCCAGTAAGATTACCCCATATCACAAAATCCTAAGACCAGAGATGTTGGTGTGGATGTCAAGAAAAGGGAACACTTCTACACTGCTGGTGGGAATGCAAATTAATACATTCCTTTTGGAAAGATGTTTGGAGAACACTTAGAGATCTAAAAATAGACCTGCCATTCAATCCTATAAATCCTGTACTAGGTATATACCCAGAAGACCAAAAATCACATTATAACAAAGATATTTGTACCAGAATGTTTATTGCAGCCCAATTCATAATTGCTAAGTCATGGGAAAAGCCCAAGTGCCCGTCGATCCATGAATGGATTAATAAATTGTGGTATATGTACACCATGGAATATTATGCAGCCTTAAAGATGGAGACTTTACCTCTTTCATGTTTACATGGATGGAGCTGGAACATATTCTTCTTAGTAAAGTATCTCAAGAATGGAAGAAAAAGTATCCAATGTACTCAGCCCTGCTATGAAACTAATTTATGGCTTTCATATGAAAGCTATAACCCAGTTATAACCTAATAATATGGGGAAGGTGGAGAGGGAGGGGAAGGAGGGGGAAGGATGGGCAGAGGGAGGGTGATTGGTGGGATTACACCTGCGGTACATCTTACAGGGGTACATGTGAAACTTACTAAATGTAGAATATAAATGTCTTAACAGAATAACTAAGAAAATGCCAGGAAGGCTATGTTAACCAGTGTGACGAAAATATGTCAAATGGTATATAAAACCAGTGTATGGTGCCCCATGATCGCATTAATGTACACAGCTATGATTTAATAATAAAAAAAATTTTTTTTAAAAGAATAGTGCTTGAGAAAAATAAAAGGAACTATTCTCAGGCTGGCATCTAGAACAGCAAGTCCCCACACACAGCCTTTTGATTCTTTTTAGGAGAGACATCTGCCAATGGCCCTCTTGGACTGTCAAAACATCCTGGAATATATTTGCCTCCAACTCTGCACCTTGCTCTCCACTTCCTCACTTAAAACGCTAACCTTTCCCATTTGTGCTCTCACCTGAACTGAGTAAATAAGCTTCTAACCACTCTTCTCCCCACCCCTCTCTTCTTGGTATCCAAGATGAGAGTGGCAGGCAAAAGGTTAGTTCTAATGCACCCAAGCAAATGAATCCACAACCTAAAATAGGAGTGACTTACACAGCTCCCTTGAGGCCATCTTTGCTGCTGCAACACTGCCGCCCTTTGGTCTAACACCACACGTTCCTATCCCTGGAAAATTCCACAGCCAGACATTGAGCAGACTCTTCTCAGAATGCAGCCCACCTCCTCTTCTCCTCCCACAAATACCTCGGGGCCACAGGGCTACCAGGTCTGGCCTGGTAGCTGCCACTCACTGGCCAGAGACATGGCACAACACAGTGCAGAAACAGTTCCAATGAGTATACCCAAGAGACAGCAGGGAATGGGCTCTAGTCCAAATGGGCTCTAGTCCTCTCTCTTCCTTGTTGAAAGAAGCTGTCAACAATTCTTTGCCTTATTTTTCTTGTCCTTCTAAATCCTCAACAAACTGAATTGCACAAGAAGCAGGGGAACAGTACACCCTATTTGAGAGAATTAGAATTTGAGGTGCTAGGAAGCAAAAGGTAAGAAACAGCTTCAATGTGTAGTAACACCCCTGAGAGTATGCTGTGCCCCTCAAATAGCTCACCTGCCTTCACTTCCCACTTCAACTGATTATGATCATCTTGCTTGATTAAAAGCAGTTCATAATAGTAACTGAGAATGCGTTATTAAGCAAACGCCTAATTAAAGTGAGATTAGTTATTAAGCTGGAACTTGGGGCTTTAGAAGAAAAGTAGTAACTTAATATTAAGCTACAGAGGAAGAAAGCGTGATTAGAGTCAATTATATCTTCTGCCGGACAGGAGACCTGATGAATGCCCCCGTCCCTCCAGAGTCCTTCAAGCATGAATGAAGGGAGCAAGCCTGACCAGACAGCGTGCACAGGTACTTGGGAGTTGTCTAGTAACTTGGTGGATGGAGGGGGAGGGACTAGCTCAGGGCCCAGGGGAAGGTCTGCACTGGGATTGCTGCTTTCAGAGAGCTGGAGAGGCAGGAGGCTGGGGACTGAAAAACAGAAGGTGAATCATTCTTAATGACCTGTAGGATCCCAAAGATGGTGAGCTGCAAGCCTGGACTGCCAACTATGGCCAGCATTGTGCTGTAGCTCTGACCTCACAGCGTCTCGTCCCCTAGCTCATGAGAATTTGAGCTGGAAAGCCAGCATGCCCTGGTAAATGGAAGTCCTGCCACTTCAAGACATGGAGTCATCTTTCACATTTGGAGTAATCCTTGCAGTCCTGGCCTCCCTCATCATTGCTGCTAATGTACTGGTGGCTGTGGCTGTGCTGTCATTGATCCACAAGAATGATGGTGTCAGTCTCTGTTTCACCTTGAATCTGGCGGTGGCTGACACCTTGATTGGTGTGGCCATCTCTGGCCTAATCACAGACCAACTCTCCAGCTCTTCTCGGCCCACACAGAAGACCCTGTGCAGCCTTCGGATGGCATTTGTCACTTCCTCTGCAACTGCCTCTGTCCTTACAGTCATGCTGATCGCCTTTGACAGGTACCTTGCCATCAAGCAGCCCCTCCGCTACTTCCAGATCATGAGTGGGCTCATGGCTGGGGCCTGCATTGCTGCGCTGTGGTTGGTGTCTTACCTCATTGGCTTCCTCCCACTTGGAGTCCGCATGTTCCAGCAGAACTCCTACCAGGGGCCCTGCAGTTTCTTTGCTGTGTTCGACCCTCACTTTGTGCTGACCCTCTCCTGCATTGGCTTCTTCCCAGCCCTGATCCTCTTTGTCTTCTTCTACTGTGACATGCTCAAGATTGCCTCTGTGCACAGCCAGCAGATCCGAAAGATGGAACACATAGGAGCGATGGATGGAGCTTACCGGCCCCCCCGGACTCCCAGTGACTTCAAGGCTATCCGTACTGTGTCTGTTCTCATCGGGAGCTTCACTCTGTCCTGGGCCCCCTTCCTTATCACTAGCATTGTGCAGGTGGCCTGCCGGGAATGCCACCTCTACTCAGTGCTGGAACGGTACCTGTGGCTGCTTGGTGTGGGCAACTCCCTACTCAACCCACTCATCTATGCCTATAGGCAGAAGGAGGTGCAGCGGCAGCTCTACCACATGGCCCTGGGAGTGAAGAAGGGGCTCACCTCATTCCTCCTCCTCCTCTTGGCCAGGAATGGTGGCCCAGAGAAACCCAGGGAAAGTTCCTGTCATATCGTCACTATCTCGCACTCAGAGCTTAATGGCTACGATGGTAAGGGCAAAAAAATTTCAAAGTGCCTTTCCTCTCCCCATGCTGGGCCATACTTAGATCAGATGGAGCTAGAGGAATGAGAGCACTTGTTGCAGGCAACTGATGGCTTCTCCTCTCTGCACCCCCATGCCCTTTCACCCCCAGACTGAGAGGTAATTTAGGTAGTGTCCTGACTTTTTCCATAATAAGTTTTCCTATTTGCAAATCTCTCCTTCTCCCTGTCCTTTTGAAATGTGTTTGTCTCTCCTGTACAGGTATACTTCTTAAAGCAAGAAATGTACTGCTAAGAAGATGCTTATATATCAAATCCTATTTTTTAATGTCTACCAGAAACATAATATAAGCCACATACATAATTTTAACTGTTTTAATAACCACATTAAAAGGAAAAATTTTAAACCACATTAAAAGGAAAACGTTTAATGTTTTGTTTAATCCAATACATCCAAAATAGCATCACTTCAACATATAATCAATATAAAAATTACTAGTTTTCATACTAAGTCTCTGAAATCTGGTGTGAATTTTACTCTTAGAAAATATCTCAATTCAAACTAATCAATTTGCAAATGCTCAGTGGCCACATGTGACTAGTGGCTACCATACTGGACAGCACAACACCAGAAATATGAGGTTGTCTTTGTTTCTAACTGTTTACTATTGTGATTTACTACAGTAATTGCTTTGGTAAAGTGAGGAATCCCTCTACCCGATGTGCTTCTTAATGTAGATCCAGTTTTATATAGTGAGTGTGCATAAAATGTAGAAACCTGAATTAGTCTAAGGCTTATCTTTTCCCATACCACAAGATGTTCAAAAGTTGTTCTCACTTGTAAGTGGGATCTAAACAAGGGATAGATGTGGTCATAAAGAGATATAATGGACATTGACAACAAAGAAGGGGGAGGTGTGAAGGATAAAAATCTGTCAGGTACAATGTACACTATTCTGATAATGGCGTACTACACTGAAAGCCCTGACTTCAGCATGGTACAGTTCGTCCATGTAACAAAATACTTGTACCCTTACATTTTTTGAAATAAAGAAAATAGTGTTTCCGCAAGACATGATTGCAAGAGGGACTTTACCTAACAATTGCAATCAGTGTAACCTGGCTTATTGTACCCTCAATGAATCCCCAACAATAAAAAGAAAATAGTGTTTCCTTGGGAAATAGCCTATCTTGAGATTATTTCCATTACCCCTCCCAATCCACCACCTTTTTAACTCTTTGGTACCCCTTCCCTTCAGATGGCCTCATACATCACTTGTATCTACTTGCTGATAACAATGCTGAACCACAAATTCTAAAATACTGGGAGGGAAGAAATAGGGCCAAGAGCTGGGTACCAAGGCAGGCACTGCCAAGCTCTTCTGCTTACTCCCAAATTTGCATTTTCCTAAAAAACTCAAGTCACACAAGATGCCAGCAAAATGGCACAGGAGACCAGCTGAGGTGCAAGAGCCTCATACTCCTTCCTGTGGGGTACAGAAAATAATGTTGGCAGCCAGGAATTATGCTCAGGCTCCCTCCTGGCAAACCTGGCAGCAAAAATTCAAGAAGAGACTGGAGAAGAAACCCAAGAATCATGCTCTGCCTTCTTGAGCTTCCCTGTAACCCTTTCCTCAGCCTCCTGGTCTCCACAGTAGCTTCCTAGAGAGTTTGGCTCTCAAGGCCCTAAACTGGAATATCACCCCAAAAAGATGCCAAGTGGACAACAAAAGAGGGCAAGAAGAAAACAAACACAGCATAGATTAATTTTTCTGGGATTTGGTTCTGAAACAACCTTGGAAAGTTAATCCTTTTATCTCTAAATTGATGGCCTAAGGATATATTTGAGTCCAATGTGTAATGACTAATTCCAAGAGGCCTTTGAAATTTTTCATTCAAATCTCAAATTATAATGTTTAGAATCTGGATGGAATTCAGCCATCCTCATCTCAAAAGGATGTCATCATAGCATGATGCTTTGTACTTGGGTTTTCTTAATTCTCCTTTAGTCTTAGGTTAACTAAAGGTTTTCTTTATCAGTCATTCATAGGATAACAATCATCCCTTTCAGTTTCCATACTCTTGAAAATTCTCTTCTTCCTCTCTTCCCCCTTTATCTTTAGCTCAAAGATTGAGACTGAACTCTTAAGTGGTCTGTTCCTCACTGATCTGTTCTCCTACATACACATCAACCAACCTTTGTTAAATTTTTTGTAGTTGCTCTACTTACCGCTTTTGCCCAGAGGAGAAAAGTGCTTGCTTTCATGTTCCTACAACGGAATTACTTTTTGTCCTTCGTGTCATTGACAGAACCCAGTATGCCTTGAAGTGCTTAGCTGTAAACCTAGCACATGACAGGCCAGCTTATAAGCCACACTTTTGGATGGGGTTTTGGGTTACTGAGAACTAGGTAAAACACAAATAAAAAACTAAAATTTGGATGAAACTTAAAGCAGGCTCAAACCAATGCCCTCCTTATTGGTGTTTCAAAGCTTAATTCTTGGCCTTGCTACAAAGGACCAATCTTGCCAAGGTAATATAAGCAAAATGGAATGAACATTAGTTATCCTGATTTAATCATTCCACATTATAAACATATCAACTTCACATTGTACTCTGTAGATAAAACAATTAGTTGTCAACTAAAAATCATTTTTAAAAAATTACAGGAGAAATGCAAGAGATAAGAGGCGGTTGCTGGGCGTAGTGGCTCACACCTGTCATCCTAGCATTCTGGGAGGCCCAGGCAGATGGATTGCCTGAGCTCCCTGGTTTGAGAACAGCCTGAGCCAGAGTGAGACCTTATCTCTAAAAATAGCCAGGTGTTGTGGCGGGTGCCTGGAGTCCTAGCTACTTGGGAGGCTGAGGCAAGAGAATCACTTGCACCCAAGAGTTTGAGGTTGCTGTGAGCTATGACGCCACAGCACTCTACCAAGGACGACAAAATGAGACTCTGTCTCAAAAAAAAAAAAGTTAAGAGGAGGCTAGGTGATCAGTGTGTTACTAGGTTCAGCCCAAGAAACCCTGCTATCCCTGGGAGTCAGTATGTGCAGTGATAAAATCACAGTCTATTGCTTTGAAGTGCATAATGATTCAGCAATTCAGTTCAAATGATCCAGTTGTTTAAATTCTCAAAGATAAATTTCTCATTTATATAATTGTGATTAACTCAGATAACATATATTAAAATGCTTACTAAACTATGGGACATTGTCAGTACTTAAAAAAAAAAAAAGGCAGGTCTCTTCTTCTTCTTTAAAAATCCTGAAGAATGAAACAGCCAGTGGACCCATTTAAAGGAGTCCGTTATATTAGGATGACATACAGAACATAGAAAATTTGGCACATAACTGTGAATTCCTCAACCCCTGAATAAGGTTTTTAAAAGTGATGAGAGGTGACTCAGGTTTAAAAAGACAAACAATAAATCTAATACCTTAGCAGTATTAAGATAGCAGATACAAACAAGGCACTAGGATTAGTATCATACACTTGCATCTAAGAGTAACTACAATTAGAATTACTGTGTTTAATAAGCCACCAAGGCAGAGATACAGAATGCTTTGCAAAGGTCTAATGGCTTTCTCTGACGCAGGCTCCATTACAGATAAGGGAATGTACTGGAGAGAAAGCATTTAGATTTCATTCACGCCAATGTTCTCTCCTAAGAGACTTGCAGAGAAATCAGATTCTGCACATAAATTTGACCTAACAATGTAGGTCAATCAGTCCCATTTATAGTTTCCGTGGACAGCTTACTGTGAATTTGTCCTAAACTTTTTAAGTTTTATATTAATTTCTTGGGTAGCTAAAGTTATGCATGTTATACCTCCGTTTCAGAGGACAACTCTCAAAGAATGTAAGGACATATATCCCTCTGTACAGGGTGTGCTGTTCTGTTTCACATGTTAGAGGCAGGTTGCCCTGACCTATTAACGCACTTGTTGTCCACATGACCAATGCCAGCCAGAGTTAGCCTTGGGATATCTTCACCCTAGTTGGAGAAGGGTTACCTGGTTCAAATGAGAATTGAATTCATGACCTTGATTTTCATTCTCACCATGCTCAGTCACTGGCCAAAGTAAGTATGAAGACAGTAGGCATGAGAGATACTTCAAAGACACACATATAATAAATGGAAACATGGTGTCAATACATGGTAACATGAGTGGCAGTGGACCCAAGGACAGACCACGATGTTTTGCCTACTATCAAGCACTCAATTCCGTGACTTTCAGTACCTTTCACGTCATCCTTCAAATTGCTGACTTAAATTGCTGAATCTTCTCCTTTTAATTAACAAATCTTCATTTATTATTTTTGCAGTCTTCTAAACTCAGTGGTGGTGCCTACGAATGTTGACTGTCATTCATTCATTCACTTTGTCCATTCATTTACCTATTCCACATTTACTGAGAGACAGGTGCTAAAACTGCCTCAACTTTGCTGATATTTCTTTTACAGATATACATTGAAGTATAAATGATGTTTATTATTCTTTTCTGATAATAGAAACAACTTTTGTTCATTTTAGAAATTTTTGAAAATACATAAAGTCATAAAGGTACCCACAATTATACCACTCAAGATGACCACTGTTACTCTATTTCATGTGGGTTTTTTTTTTCACTTAACACTATACTGTGTATATTTTCCTATGTTGTTGAGTCTTTTTCAAAAACACAACTTGTAATGGTTGCATGTTTTTCAACAAATGAGTATATATAATAATATTTTAACTATTTCTATATAGTTGTGTGTCAGGGCCCGGGATGCCATGTCTCCGGCCCTGACCCCAGCCCACTCAACTGTCTGGACATGGACCGCTGTGCCAGCTTTCTTGGGGTAGGTCTCATTCAGGTCTTGGATGTGGAAGCACCTTAGAAGTCACAGTCAATATTAGTAAGAGCAAGCATCTCAGCAGCAATCTCAGCAGCAGTCTTAGTAAAGGAGAGCCATCAGGTGTCCTCCCAGCAAGAGGAGGAGCAAGAGGAGGAGCCTAGCAAGAGCCAAAGGAGGAGCCTCAACTAGTTGCTCCCATGGCTATTTATACAAGTGATATACCACAGGTGTAGAGACTGCTATGCAATAATGTACGTGTTCTCGTCTCCTGCTCTTACGTGCTCTCGTCCTCTTTAACGTGAGACCAATGATGTTAAATCCCTTCCCCAATTCCTTATCACCAAGTTATTTCTCACAGGTGCCCTCCTACAGGTGTGCCTAAAATTTAGGTTATTTCCAATTTCTCCCTCTTATAATACCATTATAAATAGCCTTGAGTGTAAGTCTTTGACATTTCTGTTTAATTCCTTAGGATAAATTCTCCAAAGCAGTATCACTAAATCTAAGAGCAATAGATATTTATAAGATTTTGCTGGCATTTTTGAAGTGTCATGTTTCCCTGAGATACCTGCTAACAGAATTTATTTTATAAATGAGCCATACATGAACAGAACACACTGATAGGAGTATCCCAGAGAAATAAAAGCATGTGGCTTCCTGAAAGCAGAAACCACACCAAGGTAGTTAACCAGTCACTTTTTGACAAAAGGAAACTATTTTTTTCTTTTGCAGTTTTTGGCTGGGGCCAGGTTTGAACCCACCACCTCCGGTATATGGGGCAAGCACCCTACTCCTTGAGCCACAGGCACCGCCTCATAAAAGGACGCTTTTTGTTATTCTCTACTGCTAGGGTTAATCTGCCTTCTCCAAATTCAGAAATCTGGACTAACAGAACACAGCAGTTTAAGAACGCTCCTTACAGTGAAAGTTCATTATCAATGTAGTACAGCATAATAGGCAGGTACTGATTTCAGCGTTTTCACTGTTAAAATTTTCTGAGGTAGTTGCTTTGTGCAATACCATAAAGTGCTAAGTAGGCAAGAGAATAAGAAGACATTTTCACACAGAGTTAGAAGACAGTTATTGATGCAGCTGAAGCCTTGAAAGCCATAGTCTCACAGTTTGCTGAACGGGAAAAATGTGCTCCACCTAATGGATCAACCATAGCAGGGTAAAATGCATGAGAGCTTAACACGCTACTACTCAGCCATATGCTCCGTGGATTTACAAGCTGTTGGGACCATTATCAGCCACTGGGCTCAAAGAGCCCTCTCATGAGGAGTCCTGGAAACGACCAATGCAGCTGCTAAGGGTCTAAGAGTCTGTTTTAATGCACAAAGCATTTCCTGTTTCTGTCAAAAAAGCACCTTTTATATAACAGGGCAGGCAAGATTCATTTGTTCCCAAGCACTGGAAGTTCTAAGATCGTGTAGGGCCAAGAGCCTGATGGGAGTCTTCTCTTATATTTAGGCTTGTTCTTATTTGGTATGTGTTGCCCAACATGATTGAATCATATTTCCCATTTATTATAATAAATCCCTATCAGTACTAGTTCTGTCTCAATTGTGTTGACACTAAGGCACTAAAAAGCTGATAAACTTGCTGAGATAATATAGTCATAGGTCCCATAAAATGCCATGTGTTCTTACAAAACTGTTCAATATGCTTAATGTGTTTTTACCCCCCTTAGTATTTTTGCAGATTTTTCCATTGAGCCATTCAACAAATATGAAAGCACTTCCTATAGAAAAGCAAACGGTATCATATCATCTCAAAGGTGGTTTTTGAAAATGAGAGAAAACTAAACCAAGAAATTATAGCTGAATAGCTATGAGGTTATTTGAAATGTAGAAGGCAGGCTCATATCCCAAACATTTCTTATCCAAAATTCCAATCACGGGCGGCGCCTGTGGCTCAGTGAGTAGGGCGCCGGCCCCATATGCTGAGGGTGGCGGGTTCGGACCCAGCCCCGGCCAAACTGCAACAGAAAAATAGCCGGGCGTTGTGGCGCGCACCTGTAGTCCCAGCTGCTCGGGAGGCTGAGGCAAGAGAATCGAGTAAGCCCAAGAGTTAGAGGTTGCTGTGAGCCGTGTGACACCATGGCACTCTACCCGAGGGTGGTACAGTGAGACTCTGTCTCTACAAAAAAAAAAAAAAAAAAAATTCAAAATTCCAACCACTTTAAGAATGTCAGGTCCCTAATTTATCTGATACAATGTGTTAAATTATTTATATTTACTAAATAAATGGAGGAGGCAAGAATGCCTGAAAAGTGTTTATAGTGAGTAAAGCACAGCCCAAAATATAACTGAATTCTGATGCTGAGACAATGAATGGAGAGAAAAAAATATCCTTCACAATGAAACCTCAGAAATTAAGATTACTGAGGAATGGCCAGTCTGAGCAGACATTAAAATATTTGTTAAATGAAAACAAAGCAATTTTATTAACTTCCATCAGTATCCTAACTGGGCTAGGCTAACAAAAATATTATCTCTTAAGTGATCAGTTTTAGTGAACAGAAAATAATTAGCAATCAAGTTTATGGTAGTTTAACCATTCCTCCTATAAATTTGTTTCTAAGCATAACAAAGTTCTTCTTTGCATTGGAGGATACAGACCAGAACTCTAGATCCCTTCTAGCTCCCTTGTCCAAATTATAAACTATTGTACTCTATATAAGTAATCCCAAGATCTTCAATAAATGGTCTAACATAAAACAGAAACAAGTTCATGTTGTTCTGGTGTGCCATCTTTTTTTTTTTTTTTGCAGTTTTTGGCCGGGGCTAGGTTTGAACCCACCACCTCTGGCATATGGGGCCAGCACCCTACCCCTTTGAGCCACAGGCGCCGCCCCTGGTGTGCCATCTTTGAGAGTAAGAGCCTCTTTTTGAAGCCAGCTGTGCTACCCCTGGTGAACTATGCTTACTTAGACTGGAGGAAAAGAGATGTGGTAGTTATGGAAGAGGACATGGAGAAGAATAAAGAATGAGAAAGGAAGAGAGGGAATCAGTAGAAAGTGAAGAAAGGAGAAATGATATATTTGTAGTCACAGGTCTCTAGAAAAATAATCTAAATCCAGTATTACAGTGAAGTGTCAAAGAGTGACCAACAACAACAATTACTGACCTTCTTTCTCCCAGAGTGCTATAAAGATAGGGGAATTAATGAAATCGATACTGTTTACTGCTCCCCAGCCATAAACTTTAAGTGACTCTGGACAAGGTTAAATCAGTACACCTCTAGCACAGTGATTATAATCATGGGCCCATGAGCCAGACCGCCTGGTTTAGAATCCTGGCTTTGCCATTTTCTAGGAGCAAAGTATTTCACCTTTTCATACCTCAGTTTCTCATCTGAAAAATGAGAATAGTACCTGCCTCCTAGGAGTGAGTCTAAGGATATGGACAGAGTATAAACATAATATTCTTAGAACATAATATAAGCCATATTGTTAGATATTGTTATTATTATTCAAGTTGTCTCATTCTCCAGCCTCTCAAAGGGGGAGAAAAGTTAAAAAGTGTTTTCGTCTTATAGTCTACATATTTTGATCATTTTATCCCTTCAAATATGACTTTGCTAAGGGATAGGATGTGGGATGGGAGAGAAAAAGTGAGAACACACAAAGTTAAGGATTACTTCAAGGCCTGAGCCACTAAAAGGATTTTTAGGAGGCAAATTCAGAATTTTGTTTTATATATATTAAGTTTAAAGTGCCTATTAGACTTCTGTTTTATCAAAAGATACTTTTTTTTTTTTTTTTTGAGACAGAATTATACTATGTTGCCTGGGCTGGCCTCCTGAACTCAAGCAAGCCTTCAACCTCAGCTTCCCAATTATCCGGGACTATATAAATATGCTTATTAGACTTTAATAGTGATGTGGAGTAGGGAGTGAGACATAGAAATATGGAGTTCAAAGGAGAAGTATCGGCTGGGGATATATATTCAGAAGTCAACAGCATATAGATGCTCCTTAAAACCACTGCAATACGGCACTTTTAGTGGCTCAGACCTTGAATCTTTATTATATAATCATTTTTATAGTCATTAAAATTTTAATTTAATTCCACTTAAATCCCATGTATCTGTTGAACCTTTACTACGTTTTAGGTATTTTATCAGATCCTTTGGATACAGATAAGTTCACATATTCACTTAACAAATATTTGCTAGATGCATATAACTGTGTTAGCCACTGAAAACCTAGCAGTGAACAAAATGGGTATAATATCTATTTTTCTGGAGCACACAAACTGATAGGTGATATAGATATTAATGAAAAACATACAAATATATGTGGTATATAGTTATAAATTATGACACATGATTTAGAAATTATAGTGAGGAAAGTTATTTGTTTTGGGGTAGAAGAAATCACTGGAAAGATTTTTTGTCGTGGTGTCACAGCTCATGGGCTGTCCAACCTCAAACTCTTGGGCTTAAGCAATTCTCTTGCCTCTGCCTCCCAAGTAGCTGGGACTACAGGCACCCGCCACAATGCCTGGCTATTTTTCGGTTGTAGTTGTCATTGTTTGGCAGGCCCAGGCTGCGTTCCAACCCACCAGCTCTGGTGTATGTGGCTGGCGCCCTAGGCACTGAGCTACAGGTGCAGAGCCTATTTTTTTTTTTTTTTTGAGACAGAGTCTCACTATGTCACCCTTGGTAGAGTGCTGTGGCATCCCAGCTCACAGCAGCCTCAAACTCTTGGGCTTAAGCGAATCTCTTGCCTCAGCCTCCCAAGTAGCTGGGACTACAGGCGCCTGCCACAATGCCTGGCTGTTTTTTTGTTGCAGTTGTCATTGTTGTTTAGCTGGCCTGGGCTGGGTTCAAACCCACCAACCTCGGTGTATGTGGCCAGCACCGTAACCACTTGCTACTGGCACTGAGCTGACTGGAAAGATTTCTGAGGGAACAATATTTAGATTGAAGTAAATTAAAGCCATTTTATAATATATATAAACCTTTCAAGAAACCATTTTTCAGCCTATATCATTGTGAAAAAATGCCTTCTCTTTTACTCATTTATTTGGGGATGAGTAATATATCTGACAGGTGTAGCGTTTAAAAAATAAATACAAGGACAGGGGTGGTGGCTCCTGCCTGTAATCCCAACACTCTGGGAGGCTGAGGCAGGTGGATTGCTTGAGCTTAGGAGTTTGAAACCAGCCTGAACAAGAGGGAGACCCCATCTCTACCAAAAACAGAAAAAACTAGTCGGGTATGGTGGTGGGCACCTATGGTCCTAGCTACTTGGGAGGCTGAAACAAGAGGATTGCTTGGTTTGAGTCCAAGAGTTTGAGGTTGCTGTGAACTATGATGCCACAGCACTCAACTCCAAGGTGACCGAGTGAAACTCAGTCTCAAAAAAATAAAATAAAATAAATACAAAATAAAATTTAAAATATATAAAAAGTTAATATAAACCAGTATACACCTATTACAAGGGTTAAAATCCAAAACCGTAACTAAAGCTGGGGAAGATGTGGGGACAACAAGAATTGTCATTCATTGCTGCCACATCAGAAGAGAAGTTTGGCAGTTGGTTTTTTTTTTGTTTGTTTGTTTGTTTGTTTTTTGTTGTTTTGGCCGGGGCTGGGTTTGAACCCACTACCTCTGGCATATGGGGCCGGTGCCCTACTCCTTTGAGCCACAGGCGCCGCCCAGGTTTGGCAGTTTCTTATAAAACTAAACATAATTTTATCATACCATCCAGCAATCATGCAATGTGGGAGCATGAACCGAAATATTATGTCCACACAAAAATGTTTACAGCAGCTTTATTCTTAATTGTCAAAACTTGGAAGCAACCAAGCTATCCTTTTCTTTTTCTTTCTTTTTTTTTTTTTTGCAGTTTAGGCCGGGGCCAGGCTTGAACCTGCCACCCCCAGTATATGGGGCCAACACCCTACTTGTTGAGCCACAGGTGCCTCCCCCCAAGATATCCTTTTAAGTATGAGAATGCATAAATATAAGCTATGGTATATCCACACATGGAGTATTAATCAGCACTGAAAAGACATGAGTTATCAAGTCATGAAAAGACATAGGGAAATCTTAAAAATATATTCATGTAACTAAGTGAAAGAAGTCAATCTGAAAAGGGTACTGTATGATTCCAACTATATGACACTCTGGAAAAGGCCAAACCATGACGGCATTAAAAGGCTCAGTGGTTGCCAGAGGTTAGGGGAAGGGGAGAAATTATAGGAAGAACACAGGGGATTTTTAGGACAGTGAAACCATTCTGTATGATTGTATAATGGTAGATACATGTCATTTTATATATGTCAAAATGTATAAGGCCCTATCTATATAGTAACATCTACTCTTCCTCTGATTCACCTCAAATGTCACCTCTGCTATAAAACCTTTAGTAAAGGGTGGCACTGGTGGCTCAAGGAGTAGGGTGCCAGCCCCATATACGGAGGGTGGTGGGTTCAAGCCCACCTCTGACCAAAACTGCAAAAAAAAAAAAAAAAAACCCTTTGGTAAATATCCCCTAGCTAAGGACATTCCTCCTCTGTACTCCAATGGTACTTCGTTAATCTCTCACATAGTACTTTAAACCTACTGTAATTATTTAGTTACAAATATGTCCTTTCACTATAATGGAGCTTTAATCGGAGACTATGTCTAGTCATTTTTATATTCCCAGCATCCAGGATATAACAGACACATAATAATTGTTTGTTGAACCAAAGAATGAATGGATAAAGATGAAAAACTAGACAATTCATTCCACAAATATTTGTGTGCCTATACTGAGCCAGGCTCTGTTCTAGTACAAGAAAATACCCAGAACTTTTTGCCTATAGGATGATTAGAACCCTGGGCACATGGTTCTATTTTAAGCCTCTTTTAGGATCTCATCTGTAGAAACTTCCAGAGGATCCACCTGCTTGTTTATTTATGTTTAGGAAAGAACCACCTGCCCAATGTTTAGAAGTGAGTGGCAGCATGACAATGGGGAATGGCACTGGGGAAGCAAAAAGCACTAATTCAAAGCACTAAGCAAAAAGTACACCATGAAAGTGTACTTTAAGAGCTCAGTCTCCATTTCATAGTCACTTATCATAGTCCTTATCACTTCCTGGAGAATGTAACTTAAAAGAGTTGTCAAGAAGAAAACAGTAAATGAAGACAAAGCCAAAGTGATTCTGCCAATAAATACTTTAATGAAAACCGAGGTCTACAACATACACCGCAGTAATCACCCTGGCCTATGCCTTCTGCTCTAGCCCAAGTCTGGGGCTAACCAGCTACATTTAATCCTCATTTGGGAAGAAGGTCATTTTCTTTTTCTTTTTTTTGAAATGGAGTCTCACTTTGTAGCCCCTGGTAGAGTGACATGGCATTATAGCTCACAGCAACCTCAAACTCTTAGGCTCAAGTGATTCGCTTGCCTCAGCCTCCCAAGTAGCTGGGACTACAGGTGCCCACCACAATGCCTGATTATTTTTAGAGACGAGGTCTTGCTCTGGCTCAGGCTGGTCTCGAACCTGTGAGCTCAGGCAATCCACCTGCCTCAGCCTCCCAGAGTGCTAGGATTACAGGCATGCGCCACAGCACCCAGCCAAGAAGGCCATTTTCAATGTTACCCATCAGTATCCATCTTCATAGAAGATACCAATCTGGGGCCAGAGTCTCAATGTTAACACCTCCTCCCAGGGAAAAGTTAACATGGTAACACAAGCACATAACTTTGAATCATCCTATTGTTCTTTTATCAGAAGGCTTTCAGGAGACCAGAGGTTCAGTGAACACAATGTTGTTGAAATAACGTTAGGACACAGAAAAATGGAAAACAAGAGTAGAAAGGCTGGCAGAGCTGGGCTCATGTACAATTCAGTCCTTAGATTTGAAGCCTCTTGAGCTGCTCGTATGTAATAAAAAACTGAGGAGTAAGTCATGGAAGATCACTGGGTCGATCCTGAAAGCCAGACCTGGTTTTAAAATTGGACACTTCATTCTCTTAAATTAAGGTACTTAGTTTGTGCTATGCTAAGTTTAATTTGCTTAAAAGTCTGTTTTAAAACAACATCTGTCAAATCAAACATGCATTGAATGCCTACTATGTGCCCATTATGATCGTTGGCATTTAGCAATATAAACACATTAAAACTCTAATTTACTCATAGTGTTCAAAGACAAACAGGACACACACAAACAAAAAATAATCAAAACATCAACAGCAACATATAATTCCATGCTAGAATAATCATTACCATCTCTCTCTCTCTCTCCAAAGAGAGAGACCCCAATAGGGGAGAAAATAAATTATTTTCAACCCTATAGTGCTCACCATTACACACACACCACCACACATAATATCCAACACATGGGTCTGCACATAGGAGGCACTCAAACACAGCTAAACAGGGGAGATTCATCCATGAGGATCGAGCCCTACTTGAAAGGCTCTGCCTTCACCCCATGAATGTTTTCTGTTCTGTTATTATTTCTCAGCTAATTCAGTCCTATAGTTAGTGGTTGAAAATCCAGACCACCTCAGCATGGACTTTTCTGTGGGCATCTTCCATTAGGGTTTTTAAAAACTTCAAAGCCTCTTTCAGCTTAGCTGTATTTGTTTTCATTTCATTTTTTTTTTTTTTTTTTTTTTTTTTGCATTTTCTGGCTAGGGCTGGGTTTGAACCCGCCACCTCCAGCATATGAGGCTGGCGCCCTACTCCTTTGAGCCACAGGTGCTGCCCATGTTTTCATTTCATTTTAAAGAGGAAAATCTGACACATCTTTTCTAGCCCCTTTTTTAGTTGGCATTAGCCTCTTATGAAAGCTGTTTATTTAATTCCATCCTCAATGGTCATCAATAAGATGCTTTAGTTCCCCACTTGCCTAAAGATCTAATAATCAAATTTTCCTTCCCATAATCTAGAATTACCTGGGAGCTTGAAGCATTTGCTTTCATTGTCTTGGATTCTAAAAGGATACAATGATGTTCCAGGGTCCAAGTCGAAGCCAGTTTGGCCAAAATCCTTTATACAGTGCAAAAAAGCCCTCATGTTTCCACATCTGAAGGAAAGATAAACAAACAAACAAAGAGTGAATGCACCTTTCTCTTTACATTTAATAATCATTTTCTACTTTCACCCCAAAGCAACTTGGACTCCATGAAAGATCTTTTTTTTTCAATTGTTGGAGAATCATTGAGGGTACAAAGAGCCAGGTCACACCGCTTTCCTTTGCTAGGTGAAGTTCCTCTAATAAGAGTGTCTTGTCCCCAAGAGGTATATCCTTTCTTCTAAACCTACATTTTGAATTCACATGGAGCCTAAATCCATCCACAATTCAACAAATATTTACTGAGCACCTACCATATGCAAAGCACTCTTCTTGATGCTGGGAATACAGTATAAACAAAACAGAAAAAGCGTCTGTGGTAACCACCCTCCAAGACAAGATGGCCCCAGTGAAGCCTACCTCCAATTCTTTTTTTTTTTGGCCGGGGCTGGGCTTGAACCCGCCACCTCTGGCATATGGGACCGGCGCCCTACCCGTTGAGCCACAGGCGCCGCCCATACCTCCAATTCTTTGTGCCCTGTGCAGCTCCAACCCCACAACATATCGGGATTGATCTGTCACCAATAGAATATGGTACTAATGAACACATGACATGTCCATTGCTAGATATCATATATATATAAAATATTACATAAAATATTATATATATAAAAAATATTTATATGGGCGGTGCCTGTGGCTCAGTCGGTAAGGCGCCGAGGGTGGCGGGTTCAAACCCGGCCCCGGCCAAACTGCAACCAAAAATAGCCAGGCGTTGTGGCAGGCGCCTATAGTCCCAGCTACTCAGGAGGCTGAGGCAAGAGAATCGCTTAAGCCCAGGAGTTGGAGGTTGCTGTGAGCTGTGTGAGGCCACGGCACTCTACCAAGGGCCATAAAATGAGACTCTGTCTCTACAAAAAAAAAAAAAAAAAATTATATATATATATATATATATATATAAAATAAGGCATCTTGGATCATTTATTCTGGAGGAACCAGATGCCATGTTATGAAGAGAGAGGCCTACATTGTAAGGAACCGAGGCCTCCAGCCAATAGGCACAAGGGATCTTTGAAGCAGATATCCCAGCCCCAGTCAAGCCTTCAGATGACTGCAGCCCTAGCTGACATATGGACTACAAACGCATGAGAAATCCTAAGCTAGAATCACTCAGCTAAGCTGCTTCTCAATTACTGGCCCACAGAAACTGCAAAATAATAAGTGTTGTTTTAAGGTACCAAGTTTGGGGTAACATGTTGCACAGCCCCCACCCTCATGGAATGTATGTTCTAGTGGAGTTGACAAACATACAAACTGATATACATTATATCCAAAATGATAGGAATTATAAGTAAAACTAATACACGGTAAGAGAACAGGAGTTGGGCAAGTCACTATCTTTCTCTGAGTCTGTTTCATCATTGTAAATTCTATGTAATACCATGGCCTATCTCATGTCAATGCTTTGAGTATTATAAGAGAAACAATGTGAACTGCTTTTAAGTTTTGGTTTCCTACCTTATACAACGGAGTCCAATACACACTGAATGGTCATGAGAGTTAAATGTCAAATTATGCATATAAAAGGTTATAAACGGGTGGTGTGTGCTGAATTTAGCCAGCTAAAACAGCTCATATATGATGGATAAATACCTATTAAGTAACTACAATGTCATTGAAAATGTAATTTGGGGCTTGGTGCCTGTAGCACAGTGGTTATGGCGCCAGCCACACACACCAAGGCTGGCAGGTTCGAATCAGGCCCAGGCCAGCTAAACAACAAGGACACCTGCAACAACAACAAAAAGTAGCCAGGCGTGGGTGGTGCTTGTGGCTCAGTGGGTAGGGCACCAGCCCCATATACCGAGGGTGGTGGGTTCAAACCCAGCCCCGGCCAAACTGCAACAAAAAAAATAGCTGGGCGGGGCGGCGCCTGTGGCTCAGTGAGTAGGGCGCCGGCCCCATATGCCGAGGGTGGCGGGTTCAAACCCAGCCCCGGCCAAACTGCAACCAAAAAAAAAAAAAAATAGCCGGGCGTTGTTGCGGGCGCCTGTAGTCCCAGCTGCTCGGGAGGCTGAGGCAAGAGAATCGCGTAAGCCCAAGGGTTAAGAGGTTGCTGTGAGCTGTGTGACGCCACGGCACTCTACCCGAGGGCGGTACAGTGAGACTCTGTCTCTACAAAAAAAAAAAAAAATAGCTGGGCGTTGTGGCAGGCGCCTGTAGTCCCAGCTACTCGGAAGGCTGAGGCAAGAGAATCACCTAAACCCAGGAGTTGGAGGTTGCTGTGAGCTGTGATGTCATAGCACTCTACCGAGGGTGATAAATTGAGACTCTGTCTCTAAAAAAAAAAAAGAAAAAGAAAAAAATAGCTGGGCGTTGTGGCGGGTGCCTGTAGTCCCAGCTACTTGGGAGGCTGAGGCAAAAGAATCACTTAAGCACAAGAATTTGAGGTTACTGTGAGCTGTGATCCCACAGCACTCTACTGAGGGCAACACAGTGAGACCCTGTCTCAAAAATAAAAATAAATAAATAATGGATATACAGTATTTGGAGAAGACAGCAATAGGAGAAGCTAAGTTTGTAAATATCTCTTATTACATCCTGTAGATTAAAAACACTAGACGGCGGCACCTGTGGCTCAAAGGAGTAGGGCGCTGGCCCCATATGCTGGAGGTGGTAGGTTCAAACCTAGCCCCAGCCAAAAAAAAAAAAAAAGGAAAAAGAAAAGAAAAGAAAAATCTGGATTGGTAAAAACACTAGAGATAACTGTCCTTACTAACCATTCTGAGGGAATAAATAGTAATATAATAAAGGCAATATTTATGGAAACATAGAGTTAATATGCTTCTCCCAATGGCTCTTCACCAAACGCTGAATGTCTCAGACCAAACGTAATGTTGCAAAATTGTGAAAATCAACGCAAACTGTAACCTAATTATTTGTACCTAATATTAATCTGAAATAAATTATAAAAAAGAAAAATTGTGAAAATCATCTAAAATAAATCCCAGATGCAGATAACCTAGAATCATAAACTGTTAAATGACAAGGGGCCACTGAGATACAAACCTATCCCATGATCTCTTATCTGGACTACCATAATAGACCTCCTAATTGGTCTGAAATACCCACCTAGAAGCCAGAACAATCTTTTAAAATTATAAACCAGTTCATGTCACTTTCCTGCATAAAGCTCTTGAATTGCTTCTTGGTCATTTCATTCTAATTGCAAATTCTCTGCAATAACCTATAATATCCTACAGGATTTAGCCACTGCCCCTCCCTCTAGTTTCATTTCCTACTACTTTGTCCTTCATTCACCATACTCAGCCACACTATCCTTCTTTCTAACTCTTGATCATGTCCCCTTCATTCCCAACCTAGGCCCTATGTAACCTGTTCCCTTTTTATAAAATGCTTTTCTCCTAGCTCTTCATATGGTCACTTCCTTCATATTCATCATTCAGATCTCAGCTAAAATGTCACCTCCTCACAGACTTTTCCTGACTATCCTAACTGAAGTAGTGCCCAACTACCAAGTTACTATTTCAATATGCTGTTAATTTTTTCATAGAATTTATTTCTATCGGAAACTATACTGTGCATCCTTTGTGTATGTATTATCTGTCTTCTTCAACCACAATATAATCTCCAAGAAAGGAGGGACTATGTTTGCCTTGTTCACCATTACATCCTCACCACCTAACACAGTGTCTGGCATGTTGAAGTCCCCAATAAATAGTTGTTGAATAAATGAACACACAATTACAATAAGGGTCTCTAACACACCTGTGAGCACTGGAATTCTTATAAATCTTCAAAACACGAAACAACTTCTTTACAACATTAGAACTGGGAGGCGCTTTTTTGGCATTAGGGAGACATGTGAAAACAAATAAGAACTTCTGTAGATAAGCATAGAAAAGAGACTACTTCATGAAGTTATACAGACTTGTTCGTTCAATAATTTGCCGTGGATAAATGATAAACAAGACGCACACAGCTCTGCCTTCATGGATTTGAGAATCTACTGGGTCAGAGAGATATTAAAAGTAATTACAATAAAATTTAACAAATGTGAATAAAATATGACACAGCCATACAAAGAAATATTATTCAGCAATAAAAAGGAACTGCTGATACATGCTATAACATGAAAGAACTTAGAAAACATTATACTGAGTGAAAGAAGCCAGCCTCAAAAGGTCATATATTATATGATTTTATTATATATATGAAATATCTAGAAGAAACAAATGTATACACACAGAAAGGTTGCTTAGACTAGAAGGATGAGAGAGCAGGTTGGAATGAGAGAGAGCTAAAGGGTACATGGATTCTTTATGAGGTCATGAAAATGGTCTAAAATTGACTATGGAGATGATTGCATGTACCTCATTGTTTATTCTAAAACACTAAATGCCAATTTGAATGAGTGAATTTTATGATATGTGAATTAGTCCTCAATATATTTTTTAAAAATAAATGCCATGAAAGAGGAAGTACAAGAAACCACGCACACACAACCTTGTCCAATGGTCAGAGAAGGCTTTTGTAAAAAAGTTATCAGATTTGAAGAATGACTAGAAACTAGGGAACTGGTATTTAGGGTAGTGGAGGGGGCATCCTAACAAAGTATATGTCATGAGTGAAAACTTAGGGAAAAAAGAACGCCTAGCACTTGAAACCGTTGAGTATATCTGGAATTAGAATAAAGGTGATACAAATATGGCTATAGGAACAAAAGAGGTCATATAGATCCCTGGGTCAATGAGAAGCCTTTGGAGGATTTTAGATGGGGGAGACAAGATGAGATGTGCAGCTGTTATTTTCTATGTCAAAAATGAATAAATGACTCCATTCACCAAAGTGGTTTGGGACTCTTAAAGACAAAATTAAAAATAATAAAGTATGATACTATTACATATAATGACAACATAGAGCAAAGCCATTTTAAAGAACTTTAATAGCAAATACATGAATCAGTGAGCAAATGTAAGAACTTAAAGGTTACTAGCAACATAAAAATGTTTCTGCCAATACAGCAAGCATAGTGGTTATTGTAAGTACAAACTTGGAATCAGACAGACCCTGGATTATGTCTCAGATCTGCTACTTATTGGCTATATAATCATGGGTAAGTTACTTAGCTACTATGAACCTAAGTTTCCTCATTTATAAACTGGGAAAGGTAATATCTACTCCATGTGATTGCTGTAAGAGTTAAAGGACATTCTCTATGTATTGTGCCTGGCACATAATAAGCATTCAGTAAGTGCTAGCTATTACTATATTATTGTACCTTCTATTTCCTCTTAGCCAATCTTCTTCAAAACATGCTTTATACTTTTCTACTTATCCTCACTTCCTATGTATTTCTCTATTTCCTTCTATTAGAATATAAGTGTCATGAAGGCAGGGATTGTTTTGTTCACCGATGTAGCCTCACCACCCCAGAACAGTGCCTCGCATGTACGACAAAAACTCCCTTTATTATTGAAGGAATAAATAATTAAACACACTGTTCAGCACACAGCAGTCTTGCTTTTGCAAACATCAATTCACCAACCTTCCTCTGGAAAATATTAATCCAACAGACATTTTGCAGTACTTATCATACTGTATCTCTCTGCTGCATGTGACATTAAATAGCCACTCATTCCTTCCTAAAATTCCTTACTCCTTTGGCTTCCATGACACTACTCTCTCCTAAGATTCCTCATAACTTTTCAACTGTTACATTTCAGTATCTTTCCTGGTTCCTCACCCACCAAGCCATTAAAAATTGGTATTCCCCAGTGTTTTTCCTTGGCCCACTGCTCTTCTCCCTCTACTAGTGATTGTCAAATGCAGAAATATCAAAGGGGGCTTTTGCCAAATTACACTTTCCAAGAGTTTGAGAATAACTGCCTCAATGAATCACTATTACTGGAAAGTTTAATAGTGTTCCATTATGCTGGGAAGGCAAAAAAGGTTGTGAACGCCTCTACCTGCTCTCCTTGGTCAACTCCCTCCACAGTATAATGTGCCCCCTGTGGGATAATGACTTCACAGGTTCTTATCTACATCCACAAACTCTCTTCTGATTTAGGAGTAGTATATCCAAATGCATCCACCAGATGCTCCATGCACATCAAACTAAGTGTCCAAAACTATGATGTTGTCCACAAAACCTATGCCTCTTCCTGTGATACCTCTGAGAATGAATGTTGCCATCTTGTCTCTAACTCCAGAAACCCAGAAGTTATCTTTGACACCTCCTTTCTTCCACACTTCCCCACATACGGTCAAACCAATCCTGTTGACTACTATCAATAAATTATTCTCAACTTCATCCCTTCTATACCTCCATTATCATGCTCAAGTTCAGGCCTTCATCCCCTCTTGCTCAGATCACTAAAAGAGTCTTCCCCCAGGTGCGGTGGCTCACGCCTGTAATCCTAACACTCTGGGAAGCTGGGGAAGGTGGACTGCCTGAGCGCATAGGTTCAGGACCAGCCTGAGCAAGAGTGAGACCTCATCTCTAAAAATAGCCAGGCATTGTGGAAAATGCCTATACTCCCAGCTACTCAAGAGGCTGAGGCAAGAGAACTGCTTGAGCCCAAGAGTTTGAGGTTGCTGTGAGCTATATGCCATAACACTCTACCGAGGGTAACAAAGTAAGACTTTGTCTAAAAAAAAAAAGAGAGAGTCTTCCAATCAGTTTCCCTCTAGGTCAGCGGTTCTCAACCTGTGGTTCGCAACCCATAAGAACTGTATTAATAGGCCACGGCATTAGGAAGGTTGAGAACCAATGCTCTAGGTCAACAGTTGTCAAAATGTGGTCCCCCTACTAACAGCATCAGTATTGCCTGGGAACTTGTTATAAATATGCAGATTGTTGGCTCCCACTCCAGACTTAAGGAATCAGAATCTAGAGATGGAGCCAAGCTAATAGCAGTTTAACAAGCCCTCCAGGTGATTCTGATGCATGATAAACTTTTAAGAACCAATGCTCTAGGCTTATCCTTTTCAGGCGTTCTCAAACTTTTTAAACAGGGGGCCAATTCAGTGTCCCTCAGACCGTTGGAGGGCCGGACTATAGTTTTAAAAAACAAACTATGAACAAATTCCTATGCACACTGCACATATCTTATTTTGAAGTTAAAAAAACAAAACGGGAACAAATACAATCACACCTCATATTGCCTGCGGGCCGCAGTTTGAGGACCCCTGCTTAGATTAATGGTCTTCAACCTGAACATTGCAATCACCTGACAAGTTCTAAAAATACTGACACCTGGCTCAGTGCCAGTAGCTCAGCGGCTAGGGCGCCAGCCACATAAACTGGAGCTGGCAGGTTCGAACTCAACCCAGGCCTGCCAAACAACAATGACAACTACAACAAAAAAATAGCCAGGTGGCTCGGCACCAGTGGCTCAGTGAGTAGGGCACCGGCCACATACACAGAGGCTGGCGGGTTCAAGCCTGGCCAGGGCCTGCTAAACAACAATGACAACTAAAACCAAAAAATAGCCGGGCGTTGTGGCAGGTGCCTGTAGTCCCAGCTACTTGGGAGGCTGAGACAAGAGAATCACTTAAGCCCAAGAGTTTGAGGTTGCTGTGAGCTGTGACGCTACAGCACTCTACCGAGGGCGACATAATGAGACTCTGTCTCCAAAAAAAAAGAAAAAAAATAGCCAGGTGTTGTGGCGGGCACCTGTAGTCCCAGCTACTTGGGAGGGTAGGGCAAGAGAATCGCTTAAGCCCAGGAGTTTGAGGTTGCTGTGAGCTGTGATGCCAAGCACTCTACTAAGGGTGACAAAGTGAGACTCTCAAAAAAAAAAGAAACTGCTGGGTGCAGTGGCTCACGCCTATAATCCTAGCACTTGGGAGAATGAGGAGGGTGAGCTCACAAGTTCAAGACCAGCCTGAGCCAGAATGAGACACCCCCCCACCCGTCTCTAAAAAATAGCCAGGAGTAGGCTGCACCTGTGGCTCAAAGGAATAGGGTGCCGGCCCCATATGCCAGAGATTGTGGGTTCAAACCCAGTCCCAGCCAAAACTACAAAAAAAAAAAAAAATAGCCAGGAGTTGTGGCAGGTGACTATAGTCCTAGCTTCTTGGGAAGCTGAGGAAAGAGAATCTCTTGAGCCCAAGTGTTTGAGGTTGCTGTGAGCTGTGATGCAACGGCACTCTACCAAAGGTGACAAAGTGAGACTCTCTCAGAAAAGCAAAAACTATTGACATCTGGGTCTTACTCCCCCCCAAGTTGAGTTAACTGATCTAAAGTAAACAAGGGATCTGTGAAAGTTCTCCAAGTGATTCCAATGTGCAACCAAAATTGAGAACCAGTGTCATAAATCCAGTCTCCAAAAGCCAAAATGATAAAATGCAAATCTGACCTGATTAAAAGTATTATTTTTTGTTATTTCATTTTGAGACGGGATCTCGCTGTGTTGCCCCAATCTTGAACTCCCAGCCTCAAGCATCCTCCCACCTCAGCCTCCTGTGTAGTTGGCATTACAAAAGCATACACCACTATGTTCAGCTCTAAAAACTTGCAATAGCTCCCCATCAAGTCACACAGAAGTCCAAGCATTCAAATATCCTTTATAACCTAACTAAACCTTAGCCAATATAAGGAAGGTACAGTAGCACAGAGGTTAAGAATGTAAGTTTGAAGCCAAATGATCTGAGTTTAAATTCCAGCTCTCCCACTTACTAGCTGTGAAAACTTGGGCAGGTTACTTAATCTCTCACTGCTTCAGCATATACTTCATGGGGTAATGATGAGGATTAAATGAATGTATACATGTTAAGTCTCTTTAGGACAGTTCCTAACACACAATAAATCACTCATCAGATGTTAGTTATTATTGTTCAGGATGTAGATTGTTCACCTATAGAAAGCGTACCTCAAATTGGGCTAAAATTTCTTTCCACAGATCTCTGACTTTACCATTAACCAGGTTGTGTAGATTACATGTTTATATATCTAAGGTACTTTTATAACAGCTATAATTTCTCTGTAACTACTAAAATGGTGCCTGATATATTAAATAGTTAAATAAAACTGATACTAGCAGAGAAACCATATGGCAACATCTCATTTTACCTCCAAATTTGTTTTCATTGCAGTAATTACATAATACATTTATGATATTCAGTTCCCTACCAACGTAACAGCAAAAAGTTTTAAGGCCAAAGTGAACAATAGCAAAGCCTTGAACTGAGATCAAGAACCAGGGTTTTTTCTAAATACCAGGTTTTCTATTATATAGTCTCTGTCTTATCTGAAGTGGGCAAATAGGGATATATTATGTCTTTTCTATCAGTAACTCTACTTGGTGCTATTAATAAAGCAGTCTGTATTCTCAAGCACTCAACTCAGAACAATAACATTAAGGACTGCTATACATCAGCAGATTGCCAAAGAGATAGCTTTTTTTTTTTTAACTTGGTAATGATCCTAAGAGGCTACTAAAAATATACATAATGATTCTTTCATCTTCTGAATGACATATAGCAACTAATAATGACTGAAAGGTCTCAGACATCAAAGGAAACTAAAATGTACCCCCAAATCTACAATGTGCATACCTTTAAAATACCATCCAAAGTACCCTTATAGAGGTCCACATGTCCCACGATTGCCCTCTGGTTCATCATGCGAGTTCGTACCACATCAACTGGATTGGAGGCCAGAGCCCCAGCCAAGCCACATGTAAAGCTGGAACTAAAGATGAAAACTTTTAGAAGATACATTACCCCCACTGTCATCCCCTGCCTTTTTAAACAGAAATTTGGCCAAACATCAATGCATAATAACTCAGATCCATCAGATAAAACCTGGTGCTGGCCCTTTCATTACGCTGTAAAGACAAAAGGAATCTATTTTACATAGGCACCACTCAAACGTTGTCCCTTCAATTTTCAATCTGAAACTTAGCCTCTTTCTTAAAGGAGACAGTTTATAAGACTAACAAGATCTCTAAACAGTAAATGTCACACACCATCAAACCACAATGTCAAATCCATTTGAGTAGCAAAATATCTTAAAGGTTGCAAGACAAAGAAAATGTAAGATGAGATTAGCAAGTCTTCAGCCAAAAACTATGCTATAGTTTTATAGACCCTATACAATTTCACCCTTTCTTTCAAATTCCCACTGATAAAAGTTTGCTTCTGACACAATTAACCAAAGCAAATAACAGATGTGCTTTTTAGATGTGGAGGCTGTGTATGAATAAATGCAAATCCTGTAGACCTCTGTTCCCAAGTACCCAAATACCAACACCAGCTGAGATCTCTGCAAAGCATAGTGTTCAGAAGTCTTGAAGTTCTGATAAAAGGAGAGATAGGGGTATTTAGACCATACATACCAGCTGTCAATTCCACTTGAGGACTTCAGTAAAAGAGGTTCTTTGTGCTCAAAATGCTGCAAGTATGGAATGAGCACAACCTATCCTACTTACACGAAGTGAGTTAAAATTGTGTCGCCCATCATTCCTGACAATATTAAGTGCTTCTTGGTAATATCATAGACAGGAAGCTCTACTCCCACAACGATAGCAGCTCGCTGAGCAGTTGGAACGACACCCTACAAAACATAAGTGACATGAGACTCAAAGGAAATATAAAGAGGGAATGACATAAGTCTTAAAGTGAACAAAATAGGTCAGGAGTTGAAAGTGCCAGAAAAATCCAAGTGTGAAGTACATAGGTCACTCTTTCAAATCAATGACTAATACTAGAACACTTAGAAATTCCTAATTCACTTGCTGTACTAAAAATAAAATAATTGATATGATGCCCAAAGCACAGAGACAAAAGCAAAAAAGTAGATAAACTGAACTTCATCACAATTTAAAATTTAGTGATCTAAGACACCACCGAGAGAATCTAAGACATTGTATGGCATCAACCAATACAATGGGGAAAAAATATTTGCCAATCAAAACTAACATCTTACAACCACCTCAACCAAACAAGAACATACCTTGAGGGAAAGACTCCCAATTCAATAAATGGTGTTGGGAGAACTGGATATCTACATGTAAAAGACTGAAACTGGACCCGCACCTTTTCCCACTCACAAAAATTGATTCAAGTTGGATAAAGGACTTAAATTTAAGGCATGAAACAATAAAAATCCTCAAAGAAAGCATAGGAAAAACACTGGAAGATATTGGCCTGGGGGAAGACTTCATGAAGAAGACTGCCATGGCAATTGCAACAACAACAAAAATAAACAAATGGGACTTCATTAAACTGAAAAGCTTCTGTACAGCTAAGGAGACAACAACCAAAGCAGAGACAACCTACACAATGGGAAGGGATATTTGCATATTTTCAATCAGACAAAAGCTTGATAACTAGGATCTATAGAGAACTCAAATTAATCCACATGAAAAAAGCCAACAATCCCATATATCAATGGGCAAGAGACATGAATAGAACTTTCTCTAAAGATGACAGACAAATGGCTAACAAACACATGAAAAAATGTTCATCATCACTATACATTAGAGAAATGCAAATCAAAACCACCCTGAGATACCATCTAACGCCAGTGAGAATGGCCCACATCACAAAATCTCAAAACTGCAGATGCTGGCGTGGATGTGGAGAGAAGGGAACACTTTTACACTGCTGGTGGGACTGCAAACTAGTACAACCTTTCTGGAAGGAAGTATGGAGAAACCTCAAAGCACTCAAGCTAGACCTCCCATTTGATCTGGCAATCCCATTACTGGGCATCTACCCAGAAGGAAAAAAAATCCTTTTATCATAAGGACACTTGTACTAGACTGTTTATTACAGCTCAATTTACAATCGCCAAAATGTGGAAACAGCCTAAATGCCCACCAACTAAGGAATGGATTAACAAGCTGTGGTATATGTATACCATGGAACACTATTCAGCTATTAAAAAAAATGGAGACTTTACATCCTTCGTATTAACCTGGATGGACGTGGAAGACTTTATTCTTAGTAAAGCATCACAAGGATGGAGAAGCATGAATCCTATGTACTCAATTTTGATATGAGGACAATTAATGACAATTAAGGTCATGGGGGAGAAGGAAAAGCAGAGAGGGAAGGAGGGAGAGGGGTGGGGCCTTGGTTTGTGCCACACCTTCTGGGGGCAAGACATGATTGCAAGAGGGACTTTACCTAACAATTGCAATCAGTGTAACCTGGCTTATTGTACCCTCAATGAATCCCCAACAATAAAAAAAAAAAAAAAAAACAAAAAAAAAGAATGGAGAAGCATGAATCCTATGTACTCAATTTTGATATGAGGACAATTAATAACAATTAAGGTTATGGCGGGGAAGGAAAAGCAGAGAGAGGGAAGGAGGGAGGGGGCGGGGCCTTGGTGCATGCCACACCTTCTGGGGGCAAGACATTGCAAGAGGGACTTTACCTAACAAAATGCAATCAGTATAACCTGGCTTATTGTACCCTCAATGAATCCCCAACAATAAAAAAAAAAAAATTTGCCAATCATATATCTGTTAGGGACTAGTATCTAGGATATATAAAGAACTCATAGTTAATTAAAAATGGACTAAAGACCTGAAGACATTTACTTCAAAGAAGATATACAAATAGCCAATAAGCACATGAAAAGATGTTCAACATTAGTCACTAGGAAACATAAATCAAAACCATAATGACATGTCACTTCATACCTACTGAAATGGCTGTTTTTATATATGTATATATATTTTTTTTTTTTTGAGACAGAGCCTCAAGTTGTTGCCCTGGGTAGAGTGCCGTAGCATCACAGCTCACAGCAACCTCCAACTCCTGGGCTTAAGCGATTCTTCTACCTCGGCCTCCCAAGTAGCTGGGACTATAGGTGCCCACCACAACACCCAGCTATTTTTTTATTGTAGCTGTCATTATTGTTTGGCGGGGCCCGGGCTGGATTCGAACCTGCCAGCTCAGATGTATGTGGCTGGCACCCTAGCCACTTGAGCCACAGGCACAAAGCCTGTAATATATATTTTTTAAAGTAAAAGAGCAAACATTGGTAAAGATGTGGAGAAACTGGAACATTTATACACTGCTGGTAGGAATATAAACTGAGGCAACCACTGTGGAAAACAACTTAGCATTTACTCAATTATCACATGACCCAGCAATTCTACACCTAGGTATATACCCAAAAGAACTGAAAACATAAATTCATGCGGTGCCCATAGCTCAGTGGGTAGGGCACTGGCCACATACACCAGGACTGGCAGGTTCGAACCCGGCCAGGGCCTGCTAAAACAACATTGACAACCACAAAAAAAAAAAAAAAAATAGCCGGGCGTTGTGGCAGGTGCCTGTGGTCTCAGCTACTTGGGAGGCTGTCGCAAGAGAATCACTGAGGCCCAAGAGTTTGAGGTTGCTGTGAGCTGTGATGCCATTGCACTCTACTGAGGGTGACAAAGTGAGACTCTGTCTCAAAAAAAAAAGAAAGAAAGAAAGAAAAGAAAACATATGTTCATGCAAAAATATGTACATGGACATTCACAGCAGTATTATTCATAATATAGCCAGAAAATACAAAAATGCAAATGTTCATTGATTGATAAGAGGGTAAACAAAATGTGGTATATCCATATAATGGAATCATGAGCCGTAAGAAGAAATGAAGTACTGACACATGCTGCAACATGGATGAACCTTGAAAATAGTATGCCAGATGGAAGATGCCAGTCACAAAAGACTATATATTGCATGGTTCCAGTTATGTGAAATATCTAGAATAGGCAAATCAACAGAGACAAAAAGTAGAGTTAGTGGTTGGGAGAAGAGCCGGGTGTGGTGTCTCACTCCTACCCTGTTTCCCTGAAAATAAGACATCCTCCGAAAATAAGACCTACTTACAGAAAAGATAAGACGTCACCTGAAAATAAGACCTAGTGCATCTTTGGGAGCACACCTTAAAATAAGACACTGTCTTATTTTTGGGGAAACGGTATAATCCTAGCTACTCAGGAGGGTAAGGCAGAAAGATCACTTGAGGTCAGGAGTTCAGGGCTGCACTGAGCTATGATGATGTCAATGCACACCAACCTGGATAACAGAGTAAGACCCTGTTTGTTACATTAAACTGCTCAATCATCTTTAAGTTCCCAAACTCAATTTATAAAGTGAGAGTAATGCAGCTGAGTTGCTTGATTCTGCTGAATGGCTAAACAGTGCCTTCTCTTTGACTCTTTTGTTTCACTCACTCTATTAAAGAGGGTGAGAATCACAGAAGATTACTATGGTTAATAGTATGTCTCCAAACTGGAGCCCTCTGGCTCCAGACCACAGACATGTTCTGCAAGGCCTAAACAGTATTTCTAAAAGATTCAATCAGTTGTCAATATGTAAAAAAATCAGGATATTTCACACAGAAATGCAGCTTTCCAGCTTCTCATGAAAGACCAGAAAATTTGGCCACACTGGGTTCATCATCAGTACATGGCACCGATGGGCTTGAGCTGAGGAGCAGCTGTCCTCTTTCAACTGGGCCAGTACTCTCCAATTCACCAATGTCCCCACCACACTACTGTCTCTCCAACTCTGAGAGAAGTGCCATCTATACTTTGTTATTGTACTTGTGCTGTTTTTCTTACAATGAAGTTTACATGGCGTTTCCAGCACCCATGTTATAATCAAAACAGGAAAATAAAACAGGACTGAAAGAACCGTGTGTTTGAGGATAAATACAAACATATTTCTTTGTTGAAATGAAAACAAAATATTTCTATATTTCTAATATGCAAATGAAACATGTCTGTCTCAACAGAATACAAAACACAATGTACTTTGCTGCCTTTTGTTTTTAGACAGTCTCACTCTGTCACCTGGGCTACAGCGCAATGGCATCATCACAGCTCATTGCAACCCGAGCTCAAGCAATCCTTTTGCCTCAGTCTCTAAATAGCTGAAACTGCAGGTGTGTGCCATCAAGGCTGGCTAATTTTTTTTTTTTATTTTTTGTAAAGTGGGGTCTCACCATGTTGCCCAGGCTGATCTTAAACTCTTGGCCACAAGTGATCTTCCCACCTCAGCTTCCCAAAGTACTGTATTCAGCCTGTACTTCACTTCTTTATATTATATGCCTAAGTCACATAAGTAGGCTAGGTCATAAAAGTAGCTGTATTCAGTTTCTCACAAACTAAACATAGTATTACCATATAATCCAGCAATTTTACATCTGAATATATACCCAAAGCAATTGAAATTAGGGTCTCAAAGGGATATTTGCACACTCCTGCACATAGTGGCCTCATTCACAACAGCCAAAAGGTAAAAGCCATCCAAAAGTCCATCAATGGTTGAATGGATAAACAAAGTGTGCTGTATACCAAAAATAGAATGATTCAGCTGTAAAAAAGAAGAAAATTCTGACACATGCTACGACATGGATGAACCTTGAAGACATTATGTTCAGTGCAATAAGCCAGTCACAAAAAGAAAACTATATGATAGCACTTACATGAAGTACCTAAGTACTAAAATTTATATAGAGAGAAAGTAGAATGGGGGTTGCCAGGGGCTGAGGGAAGGAGAAACAGGAAGTTGTTTAATGGGTACAGTTTGAAATTTTGCAAGATGGAGTTCTAGAGATGAGTTGCACAACAATGTGAATGTACTTAACAGTACTGAATCATAGACATAAAAATGGTTAAGATGATAGATTTTAGATTATGTGTACTTTACAATTAGAAATAAAAATAAAAAGACTGGGCACGGTGACTCACGCCTATATTTCTAACACTCTGGGAGGCTGAGGCAGGTGGATTGCTTGATCTCACAAGTTCGAGACCAGCCTAAGCAAGATAGAGACCCTTAAAAAGAAAAAATAGCCGGGTGTTGTGGCAGATGCCTGTAGTCCCAGCTACTTGGGAGACTGAGGCAAGAGGATCATTTGAGCCCAAGAGTTCAAGGTTTCTATGAGCCATGACTCCACCACACTCTACCAAGGGTAACAAAGTAAGACTGTCCCCCACCAGAAAAAAAACAGGGTGAGGGAAGGGGAGAGCAGAGATAGAAAGAAGGAGGGAAGGGGTGGGGTCTCAGTGTGTGACACACCTTCTGGGGGCAAGACACAATTGTAAGAGGGACTTTACCTAACAAATGCAATGAGTGTAACCTGGTTTCTTGTACCCTCAATGAATCCCCAACAATAAAAAATACAGTAAAGTAGCTGTGCTTCTCTGACAAAATCTCCAGTTCTATATATAGCTCTGGTTTTACTTGTTTTTTTTTTTTTTTTTTTTTTTTGAGACATAGCCTCAAGCTGTTCTCCTGGGTAGAGTGCCGTGGCATCACAGCTCACAACAACCTCCAACTCCTGGACTCAAGCAAGCCTCCTGCCTCCACCTCCCAAGTAGCTGGGACCACAGGCACCCGCGACAATGCCCTGCTAGTTTTTGGTTGCAGTCATCATTGTTGTTTCACAGGCCGGGCTGGATTTGAATCCGCCAGCTGGGGTGTATGTGGCTGGCACCTTAGCCACTTGAGCAACACACAGACACCAAGCCATTGCTCTGTTTTTGTCTGTCCCTTGGCATCAGTTTGTGAGAAAGTTCTAGTTAATTCCACCTTCTGGTTTTAATTTGGACTTATAAAGAAAATGTGTCCTGCTGTTATCAAAATGCAAACCCCAAGGATGCCATGACAATTAGGTAAAAAGTGATTAGATATTAGGATATATACATGCTGCTAGAGTATCACTCCACAGATTACTTGCTAATTGCAAAGGAAGAAAAAAACTCATCTTTTACAATAGTGAGAGATCTGGTGGACATCATCCTTCCAAATAGTCAAATTTGACACCACTAATTGTGGGACAACCTAACATTACGTGCCTCTTGCTGTGACTAAATATGAAATGCACAGTATCACCTATGAAGCTCTTATGAAAAATGTTCAACATGAATCTAATCAAATCAATGGACTCAACACTCAGTTTGTTGGAAATACAGGGAACAGAAGACCACATTAAACATACAAGGAAGCATACTATAGGAAAACTAGGTTGGAGCCAGGAATGGTGTCCAGCACCTATTTCTCAAGTAGTTGGGAGGTTGAGGCAGGAGGATCACTTGAACCCAGGAGTTTAAGCTCAGCCTGGGTGACACAGTGACACCCCCCCATTCTTAAAAAAAAAAAAAGAAAACTATTCTGGCCTCATCAACAGAAGAAATTTTAATGTGGACTAGATATTAGGCATTAGGGACTTACTATTTATTTTCTTGGATGTGATAATGGTATTGTTATTAGATAGGAGAATCTTCTTGTTCTTAGGGGATGCACAGTGAAACATTCATGTGAGTGCCATCCTCACATAAAGTCAAAGTATAGATGGTAAAGTATTGGATGGCTTTTACCTTCTGGCTACTGTGAATGAGGCCACTATGTGCAGGAGTGTGCAAATATCCCTTTGAGACCCTAATTTCGATTGCTTTGGGTATATATCCAAATGTAAAATTGCTGGATTATATGGTAATACTATGTTTAGTTTGTGAGAAACTGAATATAGCTACTTTTATGACCTAGCCTACTTATGTGACTTAGGCATGTAACATAAAGAAGTAAAGTACAGGCTGAGTGCATGATGTCTGCAACTTAATTTCATATATTTTAGCTTTAAAAAGGTGTGTGTGTGTGTTTGTGCATGCACACATAGATAAATCAATTATGGCTGAACTTTAACAGTCATAGTTATATAGTTCATAATTTTATGGCTGATCTTTAACAGTCACGGGGATGTAGTTCATAATTCAATTATTTCAATTTCTCATTGTTTGAAATTTTTATAACAAATTATAGAAAAATACCAAAGCCCTCATTTTTATTTAAAAGTCTGTTACTGGATTTCCAATTCTACCATGTGTATATTCTACTAGTAGTCTTATTAATATTATAATTTTTATAATAGTGATTAAAACTGGCTTAGGTGGGCAAGGGACTTGAAGAGAAACTTCTCTGAAGAAGACAGGCACACGGCCTACAGACATATGAAAAAATGCTCATCATCCTTAATCATTAGAGAAATACAAATCAAAACTACTTTGAGATATCATCTAACTCCAGGAAGATTAGCCCACATCACAAAATCCCAAAACCAGAGATGTTGGCATGGATGCAGAGAAAAGGGAACACTTCTACACTGCTGGTGGGAATGCAAACTAAAATGTTCCTTTTGGAAAGATGTTTGGAGAACACTTAGGGATCTAAAAATAGACCTGCCCTTCCATCCTACAATTCCTCTACTAGGTATACATCCAGAAGACCAAAAATCACATTATAACAAAGGTATTTGTACCAGAATGTTTATTGCAGCCCAATTCATAATTGGTAAGTCATGGAAGAAGCCCAAATGCCCACTGACCCACAAATGGATTTATAAATTGTGATATATGTACACCATGGAATATTATGCAGCCTTAAAAAAGATGGAGACTTTACCTCTTTCATGTTTACATGGATGGAACTAGAACATATTCTTCTTAGTAAAGTATCTCAAGAATGGAAGAAAAAGTATCCAATGTACTAAGCCCTACTATGAAACCAATTTATAGCTTTCATATGAAAGCTATAACCCAATTATAGCCCAAGAATATGGGGAAAAGGGAGAGGGAGGGGAGGGGAAGGGGACAGATGGGGAGAGGCAGGGCAATTGGTGGGACCACACCTACGGTACATCTTACAAGGGTACATGTGAAATTTACTAAATGTAGAATATAAATGTCTTAACACAACAACTAAGAAAATGCTGTGAAGGCTATGTTAACCAGTTTGATGAAAATATTTCAAATTGTATACAAAACCAGCACATTGTACCCCATGATTGCCTTAATGTACACAGCTATGATTTAATAAAAAAAAAAAAACTGGCTTAAAAATTATTTCAACAATGACAATAAAAAGGCAAAGTGTAGATGGAAGACAAAGATAATATGACAAAATGTCAACAGAAATTGACATCCAAGTGGTGGGACCACTAGATTTTTTTCTTTTTACTTTTCCGTATTTTCTCAATATTTTATAGCGTCTTTTACTTTTTATAAAGTTAAAAATGTTTTAGGTAACAACTTGTGAACATAAGCACTCCAGAGACACACATTGCTGTGTTAGTACAGAACTGGCAAAAAAAAAAAAAAAAATGAAGAAATAAATTCACTGTAAATGTAAATGAACCAAAATGGCTACCTCAAATAATGTTAACAACTTTCCCCACACATTCAGTCCCTAACCATTAAGCAGAAAAAAAAGGACACTGATAAGTTTTGGTCCTTTCATAGGTAATGAGGAGCTTCTTACCCTATGTTTTGGATTATAATTAACAATTTTGTGGATTTATATAAAAAGTTTTCTTTGCAAATTCTAGAGCTGAGAGTATAGAAAACTACCAGGAAAAGAGTACTTACCCTCCATAGCCCTCTGGTGCCTTCCTGTTGATATATATCGATGAAGCTGCCGATCATGCTCCCTTGGAATAGGCTTCCTTGAGCCTGCATCCGAATCTAAAAGAAGTAAACATTTTCTTTTGACAGAAAGAAACAAAATGAGATGTTCCACTTCTT
Source organism: Nycticebus coucang (assembly GCF_027406575.1). Classification (NCBI taxonomy): domain Eukaryota; kingdom Metazoa; phylum Chordata; class Mammalia; order Primates; family Lorisidae; genus Nycticebus; species Nycticebus coucang. The sequence goes on along the minus strand of NC_069804.1, from coordinate 157,580,315 downwards.
TAAAATTAAGAAAACAGTATTTGGGAATTATCAGGATAATCTCTATCATGATGAAATTGTCTGAATATTATGATGAAATTAATGAGAATTTTTAGAAAAATCTATTATGATGAAATTAATGAGTTAAACTATAAATAGAAAGAAGGTATTTGTGTCAAAGTATATTTTATAAAGAGTATTTTCATCAGCCTCACACTTCTCATTTATGAAGTTAGAAAATTTGGGTGTAGAAAATCATTCATTTAAAATATGATTAGTTGCTACCAATGCTGGAGTAAAAATATATGATTAGTGGAAAATTAGAAACAACCTAAGTATCCAAAAACAACAAGACAGATTGCTTCCATAAATTATGATACATTTATTTAATGAAATATGTATACTATGGATTCATCAAATTCCGTTGTACAATAGTATTTGTTGATACTGAAAGATGTCAAAAATTAATTGCTAAAAAGAGAAAAAGGTTGCAAAGTAGTCTGTATGTAATTTTTATTAAAACCATGTAAACTAAAAAAAAAAAAAAAACATATAAATTTAAATATATCCCTAAACACAAGGAGACTAGAAGAACACACATCCAAATATTGACAGTGGTTTATATCGGAGTGGTGAGGCTATTAAGTGAGCATTTTTCTCTGTGTTTTTTTCTGCATTCCACTTTTCCTACATTGAATATGCACTGTTTACGTGACTATGAAAAGCAAAAAATGTTTTAAAGTATAATTTTGTACTTATAAGACCTTTAATTAAGTTTTATTTGTAAAAAGCATGACATTATCATTCTGCTAAGTGGCCTTTGAGAGCTCCAAGAAAAGAAATAGTCATGTAAAAGATTTGGTACAATTTCCCACAAACACAGAATCAATCATGGTATATATGGTATATATATGAATACTAGTGAACAGATGTACACCTGATTTTCATGAAGCACAACTCTAGCATTCAAGATTTCTATGTCCTTGGTACATATAAAAGTAGTACACGTTTATGCAGAAAGTCAACGGTTACTACTAAGAGTTTTGAAATAAAAACCTAAGCCAAATTAAATTGAGATTAAAAACTATCATATCAACAAATCAAAACTATAAATACCCCTATGATAGGTAAAAGACTTTTTTAATGTGATTCCTGAGCATGACCAGGACCAGGGTGAAGCAAGTGAATGTAAAGGGGTACAAAATGCTCAAGATAAATAATGTCTTGATGTAATTTTTCAAAAAATCAAAATTAATCCACAAAAATCTGTGATGGATCAAATGTCATAATGTTAACTAAAGCTAGGGATTCATCAGGGCCAGGATTGGGGTAAGGTAAGTGATATGAATTGTATAAATTTCTTATCTGTTTCATTGTGAGGCAAAGAAGCAATACATGGTAGAAGATATACGGATTTAGACAGATCACTATGGCTTCAGAACCAAGCCAGGAGGTATCTGAGATGAGGGCCTACAATAGGAATGGTGGCAAAACAACAAATTTGAAAAATATTTGAAATAAAATCCACAGATCTTGATACATGATTCAATGCTAAAAGGAAATAGAAATATAAGAATCAAGGACAATCTAGGCATCTAGTTTGGATGACCTAGCAGATCTGGGTAGTTGTAGTAGATTACTAGTTGTCCTTCAACGTCTATTCTCTCTAGCTTCAATAATTAGAGTTTTAGCTGGGCACATGGTCCCCCAGTTAGAGATTATATTTCCCAGTCTTCCTTTCAGCCAGTTACAGGCATGAAACTAAGTCCTTCAGAATGAAATGTGAACACAAATAATCGTTGAAACATCCCTGCCTCTTGCTTTGAAGAAAATTGCCTGTATTTCAGAACAGGCAAACATCCCTACTTAATGAGAAAAAGTTCTTCTTCGCAGAATTCTAGCTAAGAAACATGGATGGAATGATGGAACTAGAAAAACAACAATTTCACACACTCAAATGAAGTAACTGATGCAGGTAATGGTCACCAATGGAGGAAACCATTAGATGAAGAATTCACTGGAAACTTTACAAAGGAGGAATCAGGTTGTCATGCCCAAACTTACTGATCAATCTTAACATAATAATTGGGACAACCAAACCTTGTACACCTCCTCATATGACTCAGTATGAACTTTACAGATATCTTCCACTTACAGAAATAGAGGGCTAGAGGAATAAGTTAAATGAACTCACAAGGAAGCAAACACACAAATCCAGAACTTGGGAATTCTACAGGACAGCTGGTCCAGTTTATTCAACAAATTAATGGCAAAAGGAGAAAAAACAGGGTGTGTGGGTGGTAGTGAGATACTCTAAGGTAAAAAGGACTTAAGAAACATAACTATTAAATGTAATGTATAGACTTTGTTTGGATCCCAAGATAAACAAATCAACTGTAAAATAAAAAGTCAGAAAATCTGAATGTAGATTATCAGATGCTACTGATAAATTAATGTTAATCTTATTAGGTATAACAATGGCATTGTGATTATTTAAGAAACCATTCCTTTTATGAGATGTACATCAGAGTATGTGGAGGTAAATGACAATATCTGGAATGTGCTTTAAAATAATTCAGAAAAAGGGAATGAGCAGGTATAGCAAATCTTAGCTGCTGAATCTAGGCGATACATACAAAAATGTTCATTGTACTGTATTCTGTACTCTTTGGTATGTTTGAAACTTTTTATCAAAAACTACATATGTAAAGATTTAAACTATTAACAAAATGGAGGCCGCAGTTGAGAAATGCGCCAAGGCCAAACACCCATCCCCAGGTAACTAAAACTTAAGAGATTCTGATTTCTCCCCAAAACGCTATCTCTAATCATAAACACAAAATGTAAGTTATGTCCTTGTCAGCATGCTTTGGTGAAATGGAACCGATTGACTATACACAATCAGCTTAAATAGCTATTAAATTACCTTTGAAAGAACAATAATTTATAACAGCCAATCACAAAGAAGTTTAAAATACTACCTCCTCTATGCTTTACAAATCATACTATAACTGTTATCAGGCGAGCTGCTTACCACTTGGTCTGAAGTATCCCAGATTGTGATCTATACTTTCTCTTTCTGTATGACAATACACTTTTAAATTTTTCCTAATTTAATCTGATTTTACTTTTGACAAAACAAAAGGAAATTGCTTTCCCTTGACTTTCTCTCTTCCCCTGGGAATGTAGGTGTGATGGTGGTCCAAATTCAAATACAGATTTTAAAAATACCACAGAACAGAGGTCAGCAAACTTTTCTTGTAAAAAAAAGAAAACAGTAAAACAGTAAAAATATTTTTTTACTATTTTTTTGCCAAACAGTAAAAATATTAGACTTCTAGGCCAACTACTCAGCTCTGCCGCTGACTCATACAAGCAACCATAGACAGTACATAAACACACAGGGTGGCTGTGTTCCAATAAAACTTTATTTACAACAGGCAGTGGGCCAAATTTGGCCCACAGACAGTAGTTTTCCAATTCCTACCCTAGGAGATGATAGCAGTGCAACAAAACTGAAGGAACATAGGTCCTGAATGACTGCATGAAGTAGGACCACCCCACCAGCTTAAATTTCTCTCTTTCAGACTGTTACATGATGGAGAAATAAACTTGTATATTGTCTAAGGCCTTGTATTTCTGACTTTGTTATAGCAACTTAGCCTATACCCTAATACAGTGTGATACAGTGAAAGCCAACATCTTAAGAATGAAGATGGTCAACCAGGGAAAGATCGCAGAGAAGAAAAGAGCTAAAGATGGAACTTAGAGTTGCAGAAGAGAAAAATTTATGATATGTGCAGAATAAAAGCCCACAAATTAAACTACGGAGTTAGAATCTAATTATTGTGGTGTCAAAACAATAAGAGAACTTCAAGTAAAAAAGAAATTGGTCAAAATTGGTTAAATAAGATGAAAACTAAATGTCCACTGGATGGATAATGTGAACATTGTTGCTGACCCTGAGAAGAATAGTTTCTTTTCTTTTTTCTTAAGGAAAGTTCCTTTATGATGTTCAGTGTTTCCTAATGTTTTATTCTTTGTCTATTTTTTTTTATTTCTGAGGGTAACTTGACTGTGTATCAGAACCACACAGAGGGCTTGTCAAAACACAGACTGCTCCTACGGTGCATCTTACAAGGGTACATGTGAAACTTAGTAAATGTAGAATATAAATGTCTTAACACAATAACTAAGAAAATGCCAGGAAGGCTATGGTAACCAGTGTGATGAAAATATGTCAAATGGTATATAAAACCAGTGTATGGTGCCCCATGATTGCATTAATGTACACAGCTACGATTTAATAATAATAAAAAAAAAACACTGACTTCTGGGCCCCATCCCACATCTTTCTGAGTCACTAGGTGTGGGGGTAGGGCCTGAGAATTTCCATTTCTAACAAGTTCCCAGGTAATGCTGATGCTGTTGGTCTGGAGAACCACACTTTGAACCACCACAGTAGAGACAAGGTATGGATGGGAATAGATATAAATAAGTTGATAGGTGAAGGGTGAAAAGGACAAGAAGTTAAGAGATATAAGGTGAGGCCATAAGAGGTAGAGTTGTCTGCTGAGATTAAGAGGAATGAGGAGATAACAGAAGGCCTGAAGGTTTAAAATACCCTTAAGGATAGAAAAAAGAGCTGCCTAAGAATAATGAAAGGACTGAACAACCCAACTGTGATCATAAATCATTTTGGCATGGTGACGGGCTAAAACTATGGCTTCCCCTACTGAGGTATGAGAAAGGAAAAGGTGGATGCTAGCATTGATAAATGATTGTAATTTTGCCAGACTGGTCAGAGGTATAAGAAATAGAAAGTGAATCACTTAGGTCATTAAGTTTAGGATCTAGATGGATAAGAAGGCAAATTTCAGGGAGTTAAGAATTATTCTTGAAAAGCAAATTCTAATAGGTATAATTATATTGCAAATATCAATTTTCTTCATAAATACTTCTTCTATAAATCTAAAATGGTATAAAAATTCCATACCAAAATTACTTTCACTTTAGTCCAGAAGGACTATTTCATATTTTTCTCCACCAACCACCATTATTTTTTTCCACGTGTTTTTAAGTCACTTTCTCACTTCTCGAAACTGTCTGAATTGCAGTAGATCTCTCCTTCACTAACCTAGCCATTAGTGCTTTTTTCAGTGGTCAAAAAAAGTATGTGTCCTCTTTCTTTTTTCTCACTATCCTCTTAAAATAATTTTAAAACAATTTTTTAAAACTTTGGGATCCTTTTATGTATTTTAATCATATATTTTTTTTTATAATTTTTTTTTTTTTTTTTTGGCCAGGGCTGGGTTTGAACCTGCCACCTCCGGCATATGGGACCGGCGCCCTACTCCTTGAGCCACAGGCGCCGCCCTGTATTTTAATCATATATTTAGTGCTAATCATAAGTTTAAATAAGTTAATCAGAAAATATTTACCACTTTATGATATACAATAAGAAGAGAATTGATATTAACTGTTTCCCTCTGCAATTTGATAAAATCTTAAAGAAATCAAATTATATTCTTAACAAATCAGCACCACTAATCCATACTATGCTGGTTTTGAACTCAGAATATCCCAACAAAGGCCAAAATACATCATTTTAAAAGCCAAATCTCACCCTTAATAGAAATATTAATAAAGCAGAGAAAGACAGGGGAATTACAGATTTAATGTACCCCAATTATTTCTTAAAGGAGGCTGCTCCAAAAATACAATTTCAATTTATTCCTTTGATTGTACTCCAGATTACACTACAGGTCAACATATCATACTAAGATTTGGGATGGGTAGGGAATATTGTGTAAAGAGGGGACAGGGCTATTACAAATATAGATTCATCCACAGACCAATTTTATGAAATAGTACAAATGGAAGTATGGAACCTGGAAATTGAGTCCTGTAAAATGGTACAGCCCTTGGAAAGAATCTATAGGAGCTTGCATACCCCAGGTTGAAGACCAATTGATTAACATATATCATAATAAAATGACTACTATTTACTAAGCATCTACTACCAACTGCAATGATAGGCAGTTTACATATATTTTCTCTAATCCTTAACTCTATGCTATAAGCACTACATATCTTCATTTTACAAATGAGAAAAGTGAGGCTTAATGCACTTAAATGATTTGCCCAGGCTTTCATAGCCATAAGTGGGGAATCTCAATACAAATCTGACTCAAAGTTCATGCTCTTTTTAAATCATGCTGCATAGCATCTCTCTTACCTTTAGAACATCAGTGGGATTGGCTATAGTGGAAGATATCACTCCTGACACTACCCCACAGATCATATTAATTAGAAGAGTTTCATCTGTAAAAAGGAAAAATAAAAAGGTATGCTTGTACTGGGCACCACTTTCTGAGAACAGAGTATAGAGCTATCAGAAGAAAAGAAGCTTGGTTAGAGAGATGACTTTAGAAATGAACTACAAAGCTTATGGAAATTTAAAAACAAAACCCTCAAATATTTCTAGATCCCTAATCAGTACTTAAATATATAAAAGTTGTAAAATGAAGGGCAACCCTCTCTTGGGTCCCTTTCCGTGACTATGGAAGCTCCCTCTCTCTCTCTCGCTTGCTGAAATAAATTGACTCTACAGCAAAAAAAAAAAAAAAGTTGTAAAATAGAAATTATTTCTAAAAATATCATTATTTCTAACAGACACTGAAACAGCTTATTCTTCTACACAACATGTCTATACCTCCTATACCTCACATGAATTCAAAATGTGGTATTTCTCCTTCAGCCATTTCAAACACCTAAGAACATGATTCATTTAAAATCTTGTTCTAGATAATCGTCAACTGTAAAGATTCAGAAACTTAACATTAAAAAATAAATTTTTTTCTCTAATACAACACGTTATCTAAATGTATCAAAATATTGGCAGGGCACAATGGCTCGCACCTATAATCCCAATACTTTGGGAGGCCAAAGCAGATGCATTGCTTGAGGTGAAGAGTTAGAAACCAGCCTGGCCCACATAACGAGTCCTCATCTCTACAAAAAAATTAAAAATTCGTCAGGCATGGTAGCATGCATCTTAGCCACTCAGAGGCTGAAGTGGGAGGATTGTGAGCTATGTATGATTGTGCTACTGCATTCCAGCCTGAGTAACAGAGCAAGACCCTTTCACTAAATGAAAAATAAACTAGTAAGTCTAAAATTAACTTTGATAGGCCTTAGATCTCTCCTAGCCTCTATTAATTTACAGAAGGCAGGGCAGTGCCTGTGGCTCAGTGAGTAGGGTGCCAGCCCCATATACCAAGGGTGGTGGGTTCAAACCCAGCCCCAGCCAAAATGCAACAAAAAATAGCCGGGCATTGTGACGGGCGGCTATAGTCTCAGCTACTAGGGAGGCTGAGGCAAGAGAATCGCCTAAGCCCAGGAGTTGGAGGTTGCTGTGAGCTGAGCTATGATACCACAGCACTCTACCAAGGGCGACAAAGTGAGACTCTGTCTCTTAAAAAAAAAAAAATTACAGAAGGCTTCTGTAGTTGAATAGGAATAAACAATCATTTAGAACTAAATCCCCTCATCCAGAAAAAAAAAATCACAGAGCATGTTATTCTACAACAAAAATTCCATCTTCACAACTCCTCCCAACCATGAAGAGCCTACAAATAGAAACTAAATAAATCCAAGTGAAGAATATATGGAAGAAAATTATTTTAGGAAGAGGTAGAAGGAAACCCCATCAGGATTCTCAAAGAGGAGGCTCCAGAAAAGAAGCTGATTTATGACAATAAAGTGATGCAAAGGACATTACTAACCGAAAGGCTCTTCAGCTGTCCCCAACCATCCAACAGCCCCAGGCCTGTGGTAACATAACCAATTAGTACAGTATCAGGCTGGAAGTAATGCAGCAGTGAATAGAGAGACACATGATAATACTGAATGCAGGTAAGGTGGCTAGAGGTACATCAGGATCTAGGATATAACAGACTAAAATCATTTTACCTAACAAAAGTTTATCAATATTGGCAGCTAAATAATGCCTTACAGTTGAAGTACTCTTATTGATGAGGACAGTATCTATTTTCTAGACAAGATTCCTCCATGATTCCTCTAGGATGGTTAGATGCCTTTTTTACTGACAAGAAAAGGGACAAATTTGAAGAGTAGGTCACCCATTATTTTTACCTCTGCAAAGACTTACCCCAAGTCAACACAAGCGCACTTTGTCCTTGCAGTGATTGTTCTCCATTCTTAGGAATCCTGTGATGAACACTTCTCTGTAAGCATGATTTTAATAATCTAAAGGGATTACCTCAAAAGAGGGTACATATACTGACCTTCCAAACGTTCTACAAATAATCGCTTCAAGCTTTGATAAATCCCAATTTTAATCGTGCCATATGATGCCTGTCTTAGTAAAGCAGGAGCAATTCTTCCCAAAAAAGAGAAAGAAGGAAAAGTTAGTTATATTCAACATGCATTTGCATATTATACATATCTAAACAGCCTATCATTCCTATTACCTATCTCATCCCACACAACTTCAGAATACAACTTTTTGTAAGCACCTATGAGACATTCACCAAGACAGCACACATCCTAGGTCATGCAACAAACCTCAATAAATCTACAAGAATTGAAATCATTGAGACTACATGGTTCTCTGACTATAAGAGAATCAAATCAGAAATCAATAAGGAAAATCCTCAAACACTTGGAAATTAAACATACTTCTAAACAATCCATTGGTCAGGGGAAATCTCAAAAGAAATTTTAAAAATACATAGATCTGGGGCGGCGCCTGTGGCTCAAAGGAGTAGGGCGCCGGCCCCATATGCCAAAGGTGGTGGGTTCAAGCCCATCCCTGGCCAAAAACTGCAAAAAAATAAAAAATAAAAAATAAATAAATAAAAATACATAGATCTGAATGGAAATAAAAACTCAACCTATTAAAATATATGAGATTGGCCAAAGCAGTGCTGAAGGAAATTTATAGCACAAAATGCTTACATTAGAAAGAGGGCAAGTCTCAAATCAATAATCTAAGTTTCCACCTCAGGAAACCATAAAAAGAACAAAATAAACTCAAAAGCAAACAGAAGGAAGAAAACAATAAAGACCATAAGTCAATGAAATTGAAAACAAGAAAACAGAGAAGAAAAATTAATGAAACTAAAAGTTGGCTCTTTGAAAAAAAGTCATTAAACTGATAAACCTCTAGCAAGACTCATAAGGTTTAAAAGATAGAAAATATAGGGGCGGCACCTGTGGTTCAGTGGGTAAGGTGCTGGCCTGATATACCAAGGGTGGTGGGTTCAAACCCAGCCCCGGCTAAACTGCAACAAAAAAATAGCCAGGCATCATGGCGGGTGCCTATAATCCCAGCTACTTGGGAGGCTGAGGCAAGAGAATTGCCTAAGTCCAAGGATATGGAGGTTGCTGTGAGCTGTGACATCACAGCACTCTGCCGAGGGTTAATAAGTGAGACTCTGTCTCAAAAAAAGATAGAAAATATAAATCACCAATATCAGGAATGAAATAAGGAATAGCCCTACAAATCCTGTAGCCATTATAAGGGTAATCAGAGAATACTATAAACAACTTTATATTCATAAATTCAACAACTTTAATGAAATGAACTAATTCCTTGAAAACAACAAACTACCAAAACTCAACTAAGATAAAAACTGAGTCAGTCTCATAACCATTGAAATGGACTGAATGTTTATATCTTCTCGAAATTCATATGTTGAAATCCTAACCCCTCATCATGGTGGTGTTAGGAGGTAGGGATTTGGGGAGGTCATTAAGTCATGAGAGTGAAGTCATCATGAATGGGATTAATGCCCTTATAAAAGGGATCCCATGGAGCTCTCTCCCTCTCTTTCTTCTACGTGAGAATGCAAGGAGAAGTCTTAGCAGTCTGAGCCCTCACTAGAACCCTGCCTATACTGGTACCCTGATCTCAGACTTCGGCCTCCAGAACTGTGAGAAATAAATTTCTGTTGTTTTATAAGCCACTCAGTCTATAGTACTTTGTTATAGCAGTCCAAACTAAGACAACCATTAAACAATTTGAATTCATAATCTGAAAGTTCCCAAAAAGGAAATCTCCAGGCCCAGATAATTTTACTGTGGAATTCTACCAAACATTAAAAAAATTAACACTATCTTATACGATCTCTGAAACAGAAGAGGAGCTGCTTCCCAATACATTTTGGCTAGTATTACCCTGATACCAAAACCAGACAAAAATAGTACAAAAAAAAAAAAAAAACAAAAAACTATAGACTAATATCTCTCATGAATTTAGATACAAAAATCCTTAAGAAAATATTAGCAAGTTGAATTCAGCAATGTATAAAAAGAATTATATACCTCTGCCCAACTAATAGGGATTTTTTTTTTTTTTTTAGAAATCAACCTCTACTTCCTAACAGTTGCAGATACATGTTTAATCCTATTAACAAGGAGGTAATAGAGCCAAGATTTCATCCTATTTAAGTTATCTGTTAAACTGGAGACATTCTCACTCCTATCTTCTTTGAGATCCTTCCAAATTGCAAAACTATTCTTTAGGGGGTATAAATAGAAAGCAGCAACTCATACAGTTAGAATTTTAAAATGATGACTAAATATGCATATTTCTGATTTTATTGCTTGCTATCAGAAAAAAATATCTTGTGATTAGCCACCCTGATGAAAGAATAAGGTGAAACAGATGATCCACAAATCATCTTGCTTCAGAATGTATTATCTGATTTCTTTCCTAAGAAAATTATCTTTTAAATTAAGTCTAATTTGGCTTGGAGCCTGTAGCTCAGGCAGCTAGAGCACCAGCCACATACACTGAAGCTGGCAGATTCAAATCCAGCCCGGGCCAAAAAATAGCCAGGCATTGTGGCAGGCGCCTTTAGTCTCAGCTACTTGGGAGGCTGAGGCAAGAGAATCGCTTGGGCCCAGGAGTTTGAGGTTGCTGTGAGCTGTGCCATGCCATGGCACGCTACCCAGGGCGACAGCTTGAGATTCTATCTCAAAAAAAAAAAAAAAATTAAGTCTAATTTATTTCAATAATAAAATAGGTGTTTATTCTCTTAACAATAAACTGGCAGTCTAGATTCAGGAGTGGCCTAGGAAAATAGCAGCAGATAAACTACAAACTGGACAGTAACCACAGATTTATGGCTAATCAAAAATGAGTCAAAAAACATGGGTTTCCCTCTTCTTTTTTTATATTTTTTATTTATTGTTTTTATTAAATCAGCCCAATTCATAATTGCCAAGACATGGAAACAGCCCAAGTGCCCATTAACCCACGAATGGATTAACAAATGGTGGTATATGTACACCATGGAATACTATGCAGCCATTAAAAAGATGGAGACTTTACACCTTTTATGTTTACCAGGTCTCCCTCTTTCTTTCTCTACATTTTCTGTTTAAACTGCCAGAAGAATATCTCTTTAAAGAGGAAATTTTTTTTATTATTTATTTATTTGTTTAGCAAATAATAAATAATTCAAACCCACCAGCCCTGGAGCATGTGGCTGGCACCCTAACCACTGAGCAACAGGCACCCAGCCTAAAGAGGAAATTTTTTTTTTTGTCACCCTTGGTAAAGTACCGTGGTGTCACAGCTCACAGCAACCTCCAACTCTTGTACTTAAGTGATTCTCTTGCCTCAGTCTCCCAAGTAGCTGGGACTACAGGCACCTGCCACAATGCCCAGCCATTTTTGGTTGCAGTTGTCATTGTTTAGTACACCGGGGCTGGGCTTGAACCCACCACACTCGGTGCACGTGGCCAGCACAGTTACTCACTGAGCTACGGGCGCCGAGCCAAGAGGAAAATTTTAAAGGAAGTCAGTATTTAGCAACTCAGGAAGAATGTCAGAAAAATATTTATGATTAATTGATGCTACCAGTAATAGTGACTATTGATGACTCCCAGGAAAGCCAGCGAAAGGCTGTGCTGCAATGATATGCCCTTTTAAAATGTATCATTTATAGCCAAATGAACACAAAATCCAAAGCTCAAGACTTGCAAGCATGTGACATATAAACTGGCATGTCAATGTTGAATTACAAGTTGTAATGGTGAATATGAAGGGCACAAACTATCAGACAGATGAAATATATGGCTTCTTTAAAAAGCACCTCATTCATGATAAAAGGAAAGAATCCATTCTTACCCTGAATACAGTGCCAATACACCTTCCTCTTTATAGATTCGGAACAAGGCATGAAACATCCCTCTATATTTAATCTCTTTGAAACGGACATCGATGCTTTGGCCTTGAACTTGAAGACGTGTTTTGGTAAGGTCCACAGGGAAAGTTCCTGTAAAGGAACACACTTATTTTTAAATAATTCAAGTGTCATTTTTGAGTTTTGGCTAAGTATAGGCAATAGCAATATATGAAACATAAAATAAAATAATTTTTACAACACACAGAAGATCTCTACTAGAATATGATTCTTAGAAGAGTCATATGTACAGCTGCTCGGGAGGCTGAGGCAAGAGAATCGCTTAAGCCCAGGAGTTGGAGGTTGCTGTGAGCTGTGTGAGGCCACGGCACTCTACAGAGGGCCATAAAGTGAGACTCTGTCTCTACAAAAAAAAAAAAAAAGAAGAAGAGTCATATGTAGTAAAATGAAATGCACTATATGCTACAGGGTGTCCCAAAAGTGACCCCTGAAGTTACTATACATAGAGAAAATGGGAAATTATAGATAAATGTACCTTTATTAATGAAATATTCAGTATGAAATTTTAGAAAAACATGGCCCTCACATAGAGAATATTTTGTAAAAGTCTGTAATGAGTGTTTTGTAAATAAAGGTATATTCAGCTATAATTTCTCACTTTCCCTATGTGTGGCGAATTTTGGGGCACCTTGTATATAGGAAGCACCATGCGAGCCATAGTATACACGAAACTGTGATATAATAAAGTGCTTTATGATTGCCCTAATATACAATAAATATAAAATAATTTAAATGTTTCTGTTTCATCTGTTGCATACAATCTGGCATTTATTAGTCTCCCTCTTGCCCCCTCCTACCTCATGTCTCCCCACCTCTCCCTCATAAAATCTCCCCACATTTTCTCAAAAATAAGAATGCATGGGGGGGGTAGCGCCTGTGGCTCAAGGGAGTGGGGCGCCGGCCTCATGTGCAGGAGGTGGTGGGTTCAAACCCAGCTCTGGCCAAAAAAAAAAAGAATGCATGGGATCGGTGCTCAAGATGTTCTTATATAACATTACAGAGTTTTGTGGATTTTTTCCTTTTTTTGTGTGTGACAGCGTCTCACTATGTCACCCTCAGTAAAGTGCTGTGACATCACAGCTCACAGCAACCTCAAACTCGGGCTTGATTCTCTTGCCTCAGCCTCCAGAATACCTGGGACTACAGGCACCTGCCATAACACTGGGCTATTTTTTGGTTGCAGTTACCATTGTTGCCCAGCAGGTCCAGGCCGGGCTACAACCCTTCAGTTTCAGTGTATGTGGCTGGCACCCTAGTCACTGAGCTACAGGTGCCAAGCCCTATTTTGTTTTTGTTTTTTTTTTGAGACAGAGTCTCACTCTGTTGCACTGGGTAGTGTCCTGGGGGCATCACCATAGCTCACAGGAATCTCAAACACCTGGGTTTGAGCAATCCTCTTGCCTCAGCCTCCCAAGTAGCTGAGATTACAAGCATGCACCACAACACCTGGCTAGTTTTTCTATTTGTAGTAGAGACAGGGTCTCGCTCTTGCTCAGGCTGGTCTTGAACTCCTGAGCTCAAGCAATCCATCCACCCCAGGACTCCCAGAGTTCTAGGATTATAGGCATGAGCCACCAAGACTGGCCTTTTCCTTTTATTTCTTCACAAAAAATATACAGTTCCCTAATATAATGAAAGAAAGTCCTGGCCTGGCGTGGTAGCTCACGCCTGTAATCCTAGTACTCTGGGAAGCCAAGGTGGATGGATTGCCCTGAGCTTAGAGGTTCAAGACCAGCCTGAGCCAGTGTGAGACTCCATCTCTACCAAAACAAAAAGCCGGTGTTGTGGCAGGTGTCTGTAGTCCCACCTACTTGGGAGGCTGAAGCAAGAGAATTGCTTAAGCCCAAGAGTTGGTGGTTGCTGTGAGCTATGACGCCATAGCACTTTACCAAGGGCCACAAAGTGAGACAGTCTCAATAAAAAAATAAATAAATAAATGAAGGAAAGTCCTATTCAGTTCTACTCATCCTGGCTCCTTAGGTAATTTAGGAATAATACCAGCAGAGTTCTTGGAGGGAAAATTTATTTAACAAAACTGCTTTTTCTATGTCAACACACAGAAATGGTTATTACTCTGACAAAATATATTTCCAGAAATATTTCAAGGTCTAAAACTAACAAAGTGATTATATAGTTCTTAGTCTCTGATGATCTGTATATCACAATACCAGAGCATATGCCAAGAAGGTCAACAAACATTGGTGGATTGTAGTTATTTATGAACAGTTTAGGAAACAGAAAATCTGGAAGATGAAAAGTCATAGTCTAAAAATATTTCTGAATTAAAATCAAACAGAGAGGAATCTTCTCTAATCTTGTTAGTAAGTGTTCTTCTAAAATGGGACAGAATTTGAAAATGAAGTTTGGATACTTGCTAAGAAAGTTATAAACTCTGCATAAAAGAAAGACCATTAGGAATCTAACAGAAACACCTCTATATTTTTAGGAATATTACTTAAGCCTAGCAAATTAACAAATCACTAAACTACAAAAAAAAAAGCTTCCTAAGTTTGACTTTTCTTATCTTCATTTGCCATACCATTACTATTACTTTCTCCAAAATATTACTTGATGGCTTTGCAACAATAATTTATTTTTATTTTTTTAGAAACAGGGTCTTGCTCTGCTGCCCAGGCTGGAATGCACGGCCCAATTGTAGCTCACTGTAACCTTGAACTCCTGGCTCATGCAATCAATCCTCTCACTTCAGCCTCCTAAGTAGCGGGGACTACAGGCATGTACAACACCTGGACAATTAAAAAAAAATTGGTGGAGACAGAATCTCACTTTGTTGCCCAGGCCGGTCTCAAACTCTTGGGCTAATGCAACATTCCTGCTTTGGCCTCTCAAAGCACTAGAATTATGTGCATGAGCACCATGCCCAGTAATAAGTTTTAAAACACATAGGGTGAGCTGCTTTTTATTTTTCTCCAGTTTTCACCAAAAATAACTGTCACCCTACCTTACTATCTGTACTATGAAATGCAGATTTATCATTTTTCACATTCTTACCAAACTCAGCAACGATAGAGGCAAGGCCGCCATAAACAAAGGGTTTCCAATTCAGACCAGACATCTCATGGCTTACGGTGGCACTTTTCTGGTGCTAAAAATAAACACAAATCAGAACAAGGCACAAGAGTGAGGAGCATTTGTTAGTGTCTAATCATATAATTTAGAAAACAAACAAAATTGACAGAAAAGATGTAGAGGAAAAACCCCACCAAGTGGAATGACACAAAATGGGTGATTCTGTTTTATGTGCTGGATGATCATGAATTTGTTGTTTACTGCCATTCTGCAGGGGTAGGAGTGTGATTCACTCAAAGATCAACCACTGCCCTTCATTCTTTCTAGTTTCTTTAATGTTATACTCATCCCCCCCCCCAAAGAAGAGGCTTCAGTCCATCCAGCACACCCAACTCAGACATTCAACTAGACAATTACAAGTGAAGGAACCTGGAATTCAAATCACATAGGCTGAGGCATCTTATAAAAGCAGTTCATGGTATTCAGTTAGCTTGATTCAAGTGCAAAGCACGGGCTCATATTACTACCTTCTCATATTCTTAGCCCTTTTGTCTCCCCACTAAACTTAGAATTATCATTCGTCTAGCTACTTCTACCTATATACAACTTTGCTCCTCAAATAGGCCTAAGCTAAGCACCTTTTCACCTTTCTTCTGGCCCCCAGAGGAATGACAGCAATATGGATGATGTTACTCTTCTAACTTTTAACATCCATCCATCTAGTGAATCTCCTTTTCCTTCCCCCGGCCCTTTAAAGCACATACACACAAATACTGTTCTTCTTTTACGTTCTGTTCTTTTTAACAACATATCATGCCCCCATTCTCCCTTTCCTCCTTCCCCATCCCGTTCCCATTAAACCTGTCATTTTCAATCTCTTCTCTCACCTTTCCTCTCTTTTCCTGCTCTTCTCAGCTCTTTCTCTCTTGGATTTTTTTTTTCCATTGCTCTTGCTTCTAGGCAGTGGTTTTCAAATTTAGCATGTACCAAGATCATTTGATGACTGGGCCTCTCCCCCAGAGTTTCTGATTGGAAGTCTGGCCCTGAGAATTTACAGGTTCCCAAATAGGAACTACTGCTCTAGGTATCACTAATTAAATCCTAGTCCACCAAAATGTAATATCTTTTCTTAGCATGGATTCTCTGATTTCCTTTAAATATTCCTGTTTCAGAGCTTCCCAGTATGTATACTTGTGAATTTCTAAATCAACCTCCAAGTAGTTTGTGGTCAAAAATGAAGACTCTGAAGTCAGAGTACCTAAATTTAAATCCGAACTCCAGATTCAAATCCTAACTCTACCACTTACTATTAATAGCTCTCTGACCTTGGGCAAATTATAATATTTAACCTCTTTCTATGCCTCTATTTTCTTTTTTCGGTTGTTGTTGTTGTTGTTTGTGGCCAGGGCTGGGCTTGAACCTGCCACCTCTGGCATATGGGACTGGAGCCCTACTCCTTTGAGCCACAGGCGCCAACCTCTATGCCTCCATTTTCTGAACTACAAAATGGGATTAATAATGTAACCGAGGGTAGGGCGCCGGCCCCATATACCGAGGGTGGCAGGTTCAAACCCAGCCCCGGCCAAACTGCAACAAAAAAATAGCCGGGCGTTGTGGCGGGCGCCTGTAGTCCCAGCTGCTCGGGAGGCTGAGGCAAGAAAAATGCGTAAGCCCAAGAGCTGGAGGTTGCTGCGAACCGTGTGATGCCACAGCACTCTACCAAGGACGGTAAAATGAGACTCTGTCTCTACAAGAAAAAAAAAAAAGTAACCTAATTGTATGTACCCTCATTACCCTCATATTAATCTGAAATTTAAAAAAAGAGAAAATACTAGAGGGTTGTTGTGAAAGTTAAATAATTTATGTAAAATACCTAGAAAAGTACTTGGTACTTAGCTCAATAACTGTTAGCCAATTATCATTACTACATTTTTGAAAATTCAAGTACCCAAATTTACATTTTAACAGATATTCCTTGCTGCCCACCTGTCCCATTGCTTAATTTGGGGTCAGTGACTTTGAATCACAGTATCTCTTTACAGGAGACAAGGTTTTGCTTTGATTTCACAAAAGGAATTCTCTGTAGCTAGGCAAAGAACAATTTTCCAGAGAAGACAGGAAACATGCAGACAAATGTTTTAGTTACAAGCCACAAATATTATGATAGAAACTTCTTTCCAATCATAGTACATATAGACTCTGGAACATACAGTCCTTTCGGAGGAAAGTTTTTGAAAGGAATTCTAAAAAAAAAAGTAGGAAGAGGTACTTCAAATATCAACTACAGTTTGAAATAAGAGCCTTTAATACTAAATACTACCTTATCAACATTTTTAGCTATGTCCAAATTTTAGGATTAGAATTGAGAGTAAAACATGACATATACGGTCAGAGAGTAGAAATGGAAAAGCAGGACCGTGGCATATCCCCTCTCTGAACCTGTGGGGGGAATAATTCACTTTCCATTCACAAATTTAGAGATTACCCAAAATGGTCTAAATGTTTCAGAAAGCTGCTGTGCTTCTCTCCGAAAGTTTCTCTTTACAACTTCTTTCAACTCTTTTCATTACAGAGAAAGCTTCTATCAAAACTTCACTACATGGGGCAGTGCCTGTGGCTCAAAGGAGTAGGGCGCCAGCCCCATATACGGGAGGTGGCAGGTTCAAACCCAGACCCTGCCAAAAACTGCAAAAAAAAAAAAAAAAAAAACTTTACTACCTGCCATCAATCTTTTAATAAGGAGGATGTGCTCAGGGTCCAGGAAGGAAAAATGAATCAGTGAAAAGCAGGGAGCAGAGCCACAGCAGGGAATAGAAAAACCAGTCACTGAATCTTAAGCCAATTAGCCTAAGTGGTTCCCTAATGAAGTTTTCACAATTCTGAGATGAAATAAAAAAAAATAATAAGGGCACCTGATGCCTTTTTTCAGCTAAATGTATTTAATTTAAGGACTGTTATTAGGAGATCATATTCTTCTTACTCTTGCAGCATTAAAAAGATCACCTTTCTTGTATGAAATGATAATAGTAGTTAACAGTTGATTTTTGTTTAGCATCTTTACTTGGCAAAATAAGACTATCCTATACCTATTTTCCCTCCCCACACATAACATTTAAATTTTACTCACCCATGAAATCCAAAAGTCTGGGAACCACTGGCCAAATCCAACACTGCCACTACCATCATCTCCCTACCCCCATCTGATAGTTAAATCTCCTTCACTCCAGTGTTAGGAAAGAATATTATGAAGAAATCCTCTATCATCTTTTATTAGATCTGATTTTAGACAGTCCTTCATATTGAGCCAAAAATGTGTTTCCTCTTAATTTGTACCCAGTCTTTGGAGGCAATATTCAACAAGCTTATTCTTTTTCCCTTGGGGAGTCCTTCAAATATTTAAAGACAGTCATCATGTTCTCTTTTATCTTTCTCAGGCTAAATACCTATGATCATTTTATTTATTCTATATATTATAATTCAACTACTACAACAGAAAATTTCAGTCACTTTTTCAGGGGCATATCATACTATAGAGTCATTAAACTGAAACCTCTGAGTCTTTTACATAAAGCTGAATATATGCATGCATGTTATGTTGCACCTATTCTTCAAGTATGCAATATCTTCTGGACCTTCATTTATCTCTCTATATCTTAATCTCAGGCATAAAATTAATGAGTAGGATGAGATTTATCTTCTAGTTGCCCCATGTTATTTCCTCTCCTAACTAGATTAAGATCCCTGAGGGTGGATACTGTATCTCATGGCATTTTTTATAACCTCCACAACAGTCTGCACAGAATTGAGTATATATCCATTAAATATTTAGTTGGTTTCCTAGCATAACAACATGTATGCAGACTGTATGTGAAAGGTTACAAAGGAAGCCAGGAAGGTAACTTGCTCGACCAAGTCAATGCTTATACACACCCGCACATGACACTCTCCTAATCCCCAGATACTCCCTGCCTATGAATCCTCTGACCTTGCTTTTGTTACGGTGAATTCCTTATGTAAAATACCCCAAGCCCATTAAAATAGTCTAAAAACTATTTTAACTTGTCAGGTCTTACCTAGGTTAAAATAGAAATACAGTACCCTAGATATATTTATTGTATAAGGAAGCCAAAAAAACTTGTCTTCAAAATGCAGACACATATTCTGAAGATCTAAGGAAATTTGATACTTTAGTAAGTGAGAATAAGAATATCCTAGAATACAGCATCCCTGTTGTACATAGCTCCACACTACTCCTAAGGTCTGGTCAGGAAACCCTTCTCTTTGAAAGTTTCTGAGTGCCTTTCTTGCCTTCTCCTTTAAGAAAGAGTAGGCACTAAACATTCTCAGATTCAGAAGGTAACAAAGGAGAGCCACGTAAATATTTATTGAAGGCATACTAAATGCCCAAACCTGCAACATGCTTTGAGTGTAACTGTCATGTTTGAAAAACATAGAAATATGTTCTAATACCAAGACAATATTTGCCATTCAACCTACTTTCCTGGATAATCGAGGAGATAAGGCAGGGATATAAGTTATATGAAAATCATACTTGTCTTTTAAGACCTTATAATCTGCTGGAAGAATCAAGGTAGTTCATTACAGAAAAATTAAATGCTAAACTTCGTAGTACAAAATGTACGAGCAAAAGGAGCAAAGAAAAGACAATGATCAGTATGGGCTTGAAATATGAAAAGACTTGTGGAGGTGAGAAAACATTAATTGAGCCTTGACAGAAGGTAGGAAGAATCTGGATAAATGCAGGTGAGGAAGAGGTGTGGGGGGACAGAATGAACAGAGACACAATGGGGGAACAAGCACAGCATGTAGAGGCAGGAATCAGTATGGTTTGTGCTGACAAGAAAGGAACCTAACTGGAACGGAGAATTCCCTTGGTGACTGAAGCAATGACACACAAGAAATATAAAAAAGAACAAGTTATGTTGAAATGCTTGATACCAAGGGAGGTGGAAAGGGCAACTGCAAGCTTTTTTTAAACAGGGAAGTAATTGAAGGAAATCCACAACATTTTAGCCTACTAAGGCTGCACCAAACACAGTGGATTACAAAGAGAGAGGCAGGGAGACTAGCTTAGGATGGTGCGAAGTAAAGCAGTGGTTGTTGGCATTGAGGTTAGAGATAAATATCTGAAATGGAGACGCAAAGAACTCAAGGTGTAGGGAAGGAAGATGAGGGAAAGGTTTATGATGATTCTAAGCATCTCTAGCCTGGAAAAATAATTTAAAAAAAAAAAAAAGAACCACTGACACAAAACTATCAATGTCCCTGCTGTTAGCTTGTCTGAGAAACTAATTCATGTTGATAATAGCTGTTCATCCTAATCAAGTAAATGAACTGCATTTTAATAGATGCCTTCAATGCCTTGACAGTGGCAGAGGATTGAAACCGAAGGGGAGCATCTTTCAACAGCATCCCTCACACTAATACAATGGAGGTGTTTGCTTACTCCGCTTACAATCACGGCCGCCGTTGCAAACTTCACCCTTAGAAAAATTAGGATTATTCCGGGAAAGATACCCATTCACCCTCTGGGTAGCAGGATCTTGCCAGTTCCTCAGCTGTCAGAGCGAGTTCGTGGAGAGAAGGGAGGCGCCAGAAGGAGGCGGCCTCCCAGGGGGGCCGAGGAAGCAGGGTTCGATCGAAGAAGTAAAACCACCGACGCCAGAAGAGTGAAAGACAGGGAAGGGACTCAGCTGAGGGGAGAGAGAGATCAGAGGACCGTTAAGCCCCTCCCAGGCCGGGAACCAGGCCAGCCTGGCCCCGCGCGGCCTGGCGCGGCCCAGCCCCGCTCCCCAGCCTGGCAGTCCAGGAGCTCCCCCTCACCTGCTCCGGCTCATCAGACGACTGGGAAGCTAAGGCTCCCGCAGTCGGAAACGCCACCGCAGTGCCAACCCGGAAGCATTGGGACCAACGGAAGTAACCAAGACGTTGCCTCAGCAACCGTGGCACAGCCATTGCAACTCCACCCCTTCCACGCCTAAAAAGGAAGGCATTAAGATTTAGAAGCAGCACGGTCTAAAGGCGGGAGTCGGACAGCAGATGATCTGAAGGCTGACTTGCTGGACATGTGGGAAGAGGGAGCTGAGGCGTGAGAAATGGGCAGCTCCCGCAGTTAAGGTGCTCTCGCGGAGGACAGAGGTGTTGCCGCCTCACTGCATTACCCACCCACCTGACGCATACAAAGACCAAGAAAGGAGGGGCACAGAGGGGAGGGGCCCGCAGGGCAAGAGGGGCGGGGCTAGCGGGATTGTGGGCGTGGCATCCTGCCCACCCGTAGTACCAAAAGGAGGCAAAGGAAAGGGAGCTGGACCAGGGGTTTGAAATAAAAGTGGGAAATGAGGGGCGGCGCCTGTGGCTCAGTCGGTAGGGCGCCGGCCCCATATACCGAGGGTGGCGGGTGGCGGGTTCAAACCCGGCCCCGGCGAACTGCAAGAACAACAACAAGAACAAAAATAGGGCGTTGTGGCGGGCGCCTGTAGTCCCAGCTACTCGGGAGGCTGAGGCAAGAGAATCACCTAAGCCCTGGAGTTGGAGGTTGCTGTGAGCTGTAACGCCACGGAACTCTAGCAAGGAGGCGATAAAGTGAGACTCTGTCTCTACAAAAAAAAAAGTGGGAAATGAGCGGTCAAGGGTAAGCAGATTTTAGTGTGGTTTCTTAAAATAAAGATCAAGGAAACAAATAAAACCTTAGCACCTACTAGAATTCGGGTGTTAGTGACTGAAACATTAGGCTTCGGGCCCTATAATCAAAGCTCATGGTTTACCCAGAAACTTTGAGAAACGAGGCAAGTTAGAAACAGAAAGGGGGACCATAAAAATTTTAAAAGAAAGAAACCGAGAAGTTCCAGTTAATTTGCACCTCACTACGATCTGGCAGAAAACAAGGAGAGGCTCATTATGACAAACATCTGGTGTTAGCAACCTGGTGGACAAAAGGTATAATAGCAAAGCCTTCTGAGTGATTTCCTTAGCCAACGGGCTACTTCCAATTTTTAAGGCGCTTAAAGGGTTCCCTAATCACGCGAGAGTTCACAATAACAGAGTTTATTGTTTATATGGTATAGGTAAAAGTCAGCCGGTGCAGGGCATTTAGCCCTAAATGATTATTTGTTGAATGAATGTTTGGAATTCATTTGTTCTGAAAGTATCTTTCTCAATTTAGTTCACCGCTTGTGTTTTGTTTTATTTTTCCATTACAGTTGTTCATGGAGCAGCACACATGATCCTGATATAGGCTGACTTTACATAGTACTTACCTTGGTACCAAGGGTGACGCCAAGAGCTTTATCTGTGTTCACAACTACCCTGTAAGACCAGTACTATTTTTTTTTTTTTTTTTTTTTTTTGTAGAGACAGAGTCTCACTTCACTGCCCTCGGTAGAGTGCCGTGGCAACACACGGCTCACAGCAACGTCCAGCTCTTGGGCTTAAGTGATTCTCTTGCCTCAGCCTCCCGAGCAGCTGGGACCACAGGCGCCCGCCACAACGCCCGGCTATTTTTTGTTGCAATTTGGCCGGGGCTGGGTTTGAACCCGCCACCCTCGGTATATGGGGCCAGCGCCCTACTCACTGAGCCACAGGCGCCGCCCAAGACCAGTACTATTATTTTCTCCTTTTGACAGCTGAGAAAAGTAAGGCAGTAAAAGATTGAGAGTAATGTTATAAGTGGCAGAGCTAGAATTTTTTTTTTTTAGTTTTTTGAGACAGAGCCTCAAGCTATAGCCCTGGGTAGAGTGACTTGGTGTCACAGCTCATAGCAACCTCCAACTCCTGGGCTTAAGCGATTCTTTTGCCTCAGCCTCCTGAGTAGCTGGGACTACAAGTGCCAGCCACAGCTCTTGGCTATTTTTTGGTTGTAGTTGTCATTGTTTGGCAGGTCCGGGCCAGATTCGAACCCGCCAGCTGTGGTGTATGTGGCTGGTGCCTTAGCCGCTTGAGCTACAGGCGCCACCCTAGTTGTTTTTTTTTTTTTAATTAGTATGAGGGTACACATTTTTAGGTTACAATGTTCTAACTTTCAAGGTAAAGTTCAAGTTGTAGAAGAGCCCTTTACCCAAGGAGTGCGCTGAATACTCTCACATTGTGCATGTTAGGTGACATCTCGCCAAATGCCCTCCCTCTTTCCTTCAATTGCCTTCCCTCTCCACCACACCCTCCCTTGCTAGACTATTTTTGTGTTTTATAATTCACATGAGCATGTAATTATTTATATAGTCATTTCATATTAGTATTGAGTACATTGGATTTTTCTTCATTCTTGAGATACTTTACTAAGAAGAATGTGTTTCAACTCCATCCAAATAAACATAAAAGATGTAAAGTCTCCATCATTTCTTATGGTTGAACAGTATTCCATGGTATACATATACCACAATTTGTTAATCCATTCATGGGATGATGAGCATTTGGGTTGCTTCTATGACTTGGCAATTATGAATTGTGCTGCAATAAACATTCTAGTGCAAATGTCTTTATGATAAAAGAATGCTTTTTGGTCTTCTGGGTAGATACCTAGTAATGGATTGTGGGATCAAATGGAAGGTCAACTTTTAGTTCTTTGAGAATTCTCGGAGCTGGGATTTAAACTTGGGTATGACATCATAGCCTAGGCTCCACCATTATGCTATATCGCTGTCAACTTTAATAATACCCTTGTTAAAACTTCAGAAATTTCCTTACTTAAAATAGAGGAACCATGCGCATGCATTCTAAGTGTGAATTTCCTTCCATTTAGATCTCAGCAGAGCACTCCCTTTCAGCCAGACAAATGGGTTTGTAGCTTAGAAAACTTCTTACTTGAAAAGACAACACTCTCTTCAATGACATGAATTATATTTGCATCTGTGCCCTGGGCTCGTCCCTCATATACAAGTTGCTGAATCTTGTAGAAGTATGGTCCTCCCTATGAGCAAATCACTATCTTATCTTTTCTGCAAGACTACTTTTGCCTCCTCATCCACTGCCACCACTAGCTAATACCAGCTACTCGGGAGGCTGAGGCAAGAGGATCGCTTGAGCCCAAGAGTCTGAGGTTGCTGTGAGCTATGACACCACAGCACTCCACCGAGGGTGACAAAGTGAGATTCTATCTCAAAATAAATAAATAAATAAATCACTGAGGTTGGTTCTTTCACCACCATTCATTGGAGTTCGGGTTTTCAGGCTCTTTCTGGGCTATGGAGTTCTTTCCAAGATTCCTTACAGTTCTGCAGGGACCCAAAGATACAGGAGGACCTTACAGCTTTGACTAGACTGTGATGGACCCATTACGAACTCTTTGCCCAACCTTGACACCAGAGTCTTCATAAATGCTCACTGAAAAAGATTCCCAGGAGGATTCAGAGGTCTCTCATAGCTTCTCTGAAACATTAATAAAGAACCCTAGTAAACTGACTCAATGCTAGCACCAATTTCCCTCCTCATCTACCAGAAGGTTTTACCCAACAGGACAGAAGATAAAGCATCTTCTAGGAGATCAGAGATGCCTTGTTTCCTGTAAACAGGAGAACAGGAGTAAAGACGCTGTCATCTGTGCAGAAAGAAAGGTTGGGAAGACTGAGATATCTTTTACTCAGTAGACTTTCTCTGCTTGAAAGAGAACTAACAGACATTAGACTTAAGGGAATTCAGAATGAATACAGAAGTGAATCGTTCAAATGTGGCTGCATTTGCTGCATGTATTACGGATGAGATCCTTCTGAAAATGCTAGAAGAGGGAATTATGACACCAAGCCAATTTCACCATAAATCTTATTTTTGTACTTTTTTTTTGAGACAGAGTCTCACTATGTCACCCTGGGTAGAGTGCGGTGGCATCACAGCTCACAGCAACCTCCAACTCTTGGGCTTAAATGATTCTCTTGCCTCAGCCTCCAGCTGGGACTACAGTCGCCCGCCACAATGCCCTGCTATTATTTGGTTGCAGTTGTCACTGTTGAACTGGCCCAAGCTGGGTTCGAACCTGCCAGCCTTAGTGTATGTGGCCGGGGCCATAACCACTGTGCTACAGGAGCCGAGCCTGTACTTTTTAGTTTTTGCTAATAATTTTATGCAGCAAGTTGAGAAAGCCACTCTTTGCTACGATAGACTATATACCAATAATTTTGATAACCCATGGTAACTTCTGTGATGTCCTTTTCTTTTTTTTTTTTGTATGTAGAATTTTTTTTTTAATTGTTGGGGATTTATTCAGGGTACAATAAGCCAGGTTACACTGATTGCAATTGTTAGGTAAAGTCGCTCTTGCAATCTTGCCCCCATAAAGTGATGTCCTTTTCTTATATCTTTTCCTTATTACTGCAACACCAGTAACTTGCATGTACAAAGGAACTATGTACTTTGAAGGTATCAGTACACTTTAGCTCTACTTTTTGATTTGACCCAAAGAATCATCAATAAGTCTCAAGTATGCCCATGTGTTTTAGACCCTGAAGTCAATGAAATAAACCCAATATCAAGAATTTGAAGCAAGCCGGGCGTTGTGGCGGGCGCTTGTAATCCCAGCTGCTCAGGAGGCTGAAGCAGGAGAATCGCGGAAGCCCAAGAGCTAGAGGTTGCTGTGAGTCCTGTGACACCATGGCACTCTACCGAAGGCGGTAAAGTGAGACTCTGTCTCTACAAAAAATAAATAAATAAATAAATAAATAAATAAAAAAGAAGTTGAAGCAAAGTAACTTGTGGGAAAAGAATGTGAAAGAAACATTGGATAGTTTGGCTAGAGCTTAATAAGTGATTCGATTTTTCTGGTTTTCAAAAAATATTGCAATAGAAGGAAATTCTAATGTGCTATATTTTCACTTTGTAGTAGCAAATAAATCTCTGTTTAGAGAAACAATAACTTTGACATTTGAGTACCTTTAAAAAAAAAAATCACTGAATTTTGTTCATGAGGCCAATTACACTGTGCTATCGACAGTCTGGATAGCCTCCTTTTAGTCCTTGCCATGCATACACATATACTTATACTATTAATTCTTGTGATAAGTGTGTGCATGTCACATGTTCCTGACGGGTGGCCTTGTGTGCTGTAGTCAGTGGCCCAGCTACCTCTAACTTATGGTCCTTCTACATTGGGAAGCAGATTTTCTGCACATTTTCATAATAAAACTTCCCCCTACTTTTACAAGTTATGCATCTTTCTGCATGGAAAGAAAAATACAAAAGAAAAATTTTAAAATATACACAAAAAGATAAAATTATAGGGGCAGCGCCTGTAGCTGGCTCAGTGGGTAGGGTCCTGGCCCCATATAACAAGGGTGGTGGGTTCAAATCCGGCCCCGGCCAAAGTGCAACAAAAAAATAGCCGGACATTGTGGCGGGCACCCGTAGTCCCAGCTACTCAGGAGGCTGAAGCAAGAGAAGCACCTAAGCCCAGGAGTGGGAGGTTGCTGTGAGCTGTGATGCCATCGCACAATACCGAGGTCGATAAAGTGAGATTCTGTCCCTACAAAAAAAAGTAAAATGTAAACATCATCCCCACTACCCAGATACCAGAATTAACATTTTTATGTCTTTGCTTCAAGCCTTTGTCTTTCATATATTTGTATAAATGCTTCTTCCTCCTTGCAGACCTCACTCATTCTTCCTTGCTGTTCCTGGAGAGCCTCCTCACCTCTCCTTTTATCCTTCCAATCAGCTTCAAGTTCTTCCCAGGTTACAAAAAAAAAAAAAAAAACATACTCTTGTAACTCCATGTCACCCTCTAGATTCTACCCAATCACCTTCCAGTCCCGTCCTTTAAAAAAAAATATATTTAACCCAAAATATCCCCAATCTCCTTTCAGTCATAGTCCTTAAAAATTTAATATTTTTATGAACAAATACATGCCCACGTGAAAGAAAAAAATGTGTATAGTCTCACAGCTGGGTGCGGGGGAGGAAGGAGTGGGAAGGAGGGAGAAAGGAGGGTGATTGGCAGGATCTCACCTAATGTGCACAATGTGAAGGTGTTCAGCACACCCCCTGGGTGAAGGGCTCAACTAAATTTGAACTTTACCTTAGAAATGAAAACAACGTTGGGTGGCGCCTGTGGCTCAAGGAGTAGGGCACTGGCCCCTTATACCAGAGGTGGTGGGTTCAAGCCCAGCCCCGGCCAAAACTGAAAATAAAAATAATAAAAAAAAAGAAATGAAAACAATGTAACCTAAACATTCGTACTCTTATATTAATCTGAATTTTTTAATTAATATTTTATTTACCACCAAGTATTCCCAATCTCCCTAATCTCCTTGCAGTCAAAGTACTTACAATTTTTTTAATATTTTATTTAGCATAATATAGACACAATATTATTTCAGTATGTAATCAAAATAAAAATTATTAATGAAATATTTTGGTGTATTTTCATATTAAGTTTTTGTGTATTTTATACTCACAGCACATCTCAATTTGGACTAAACTCATTTCAAGTGCTCGGTAGCCACAGGTAGTGAGATACTAGGCAGCATACAAGGCAGCAAAGATTTAATTTATTGCTCCTTCTCAAGAATCATCACATACCTTCTCCAGCATTCTCTTAAGGAATCATCTAGCTACTTGCTACTCAAGGATCCCCAACTGGCAGTTTCAAGATCTCCTGCAGCTTGCTAGAAATGTAGACTCTCACATCCCAGCCAGGGCCTATTCAGATCAGAATTAACATTTTAACACTATGCCCAGGTAATTCATTTGCACAAGAAAATTGAGGAAGTCTGTTCTGCCTCCTTTTAAACACTTCCATTAGCAGAAATCTCACTATCCCATCCCCAAGGAAGCCTATTCCATCTTCAAATGGTTTTAAATTATTAGGAAATCATTTGTACTTCCTTTATTGAGTATTCCCTATGAGCCTGGCATTGTGCTAAGCACTTCACACAAATTTGTCTCATTTAAGCCCAGCACTCTGTGACATAGAGGCTAATTTTGGCTCCTTTTATTGTATTGTTGTTGTTTTATTGTGGCAAAGTATACGTGACATAAAATTTACCATTTTTACTATTTTAAAGCCTACAATTCAGTGTTATTAAGTATATTCACAATGTTGTTCAATGATCACCACTATCCATTTCCAGAAATTTTTTATTTTCCCAAAAAGAAACCCATTAAACCATTATTTCCCCTCTCCTCACCCATCCCCTGATAACCACTATTCTACTTTCTATCTCCAAGAATTTTCCTATTCTAGGTACCTCATATAAATAAAATTGTACAATAGTTGTCCTTTTGTGTCTGACCTATTTCACTTAACATAATGTTTTCAAGATTCAGCCACATTGTACCCTGTATCAGAATTTCCTTCCTTATTAAGGTTGAATAATATTCCATTATATATAGATAAATTTTTCTATCTATTCATCCATTTCCACCTTTGGGCTATTGTGGATGCTGCTGCTATGAAAATTGGTATACAAAAATCTGTTTGAGTCCTTGCTTTAAACTTTTTTGGGTAGACACTTAGGAAGGCAATTGCTGGATAATATGGTAATTCCATGTTCAACTTTTAAGGAACTGAAAACTATTTTTCCACAATGGCTTAAATATTTTTCATAGCCTTTAAAAAAATATAGCAGGTATTCTTTTTTTTTTTCTTTGAGACAGAGTCTCACTATGTCACCCTCGGTAGAGGGCCATGGCATCACAGCTCATAGCATCCTCAAACTCTTGGGCTTAAGCAATTCTCTTGCCTCAGCCTCCCAAGTAGCTAGGACTACAGGCACCCACCACAACACCCAGCTATATAGCAGTTATTCTTTTTTTTTTTTTTTTTTGTAGAGACAGAGTCTCACTGTACCGCCCTCCGGTAGAGTGCTGTGGCGTCACACGGCTCACAGCAACCTCTAACTCTCGGGCTTACAGGATTCTCTTGCCTCAGCCTCCCGAGTAGCTGGGACTACAGGCGCCCACCACAACGCCCAGCTATTATTTTTGTTGTAGTTTGGCCAGGGCCGGGTTTGAACCCGCCACCCTCGGCATATGGGGCTGGCGCCCTACTCACTGAGCCACAGGCGCCGCCCCATAGCAGTTATTCTTATCAGAAAAAATTTAAAACATCCTCTATTCAAAAAACTGCAATATATTTCAATGTCCATTATATCTCTTTATAACCATATATATCTCTTGTTTAGTTCCCACTTATAAGAACATACGGCATTTGTTTTTCCATTCCTGAGATACTTCATTTAAGATAATAGTCTCCAGGTCCATACAAGTTGCACAAAAGACATTATTTGATTTCTTTTTATGGTTGAGCAGTACTTCATGGTGTGTGTGTGTGTGTGTGTGTGTGTGTGTGTAAAATGGTGTCTACACACACACACATACATTCATACACATACCACATTTCCTTTATCCACTTATCAGTTGATGGGCGCTTAGGTTAGTTCCGTATCTTTGTGAATTGTGCTGTGATGAACATATGATTTCAGGTGTCTTTTTTTTTTTTTTTTTTTTGTAGAGACAGTTTCACTTTATCGCCCATGGTAGAGTGCCATGGCGTCACACAGCTCACAGCAACCTCCAACTCCTGGGCTTAGGCGATTCTCTTGCCTCAGCCTCCTGAGTAGCTGGGACTACAGGCGCCCGCCACAATGCCTGGCTATTTTTTTGTTGCAGTTTGGCCAGGGCCAGGTTTGAACCCACCACCCTCGGCATATGGGGCCGGCGCCCTGCCCACTGAGCCACAGGTGCTGCCCTTAGGTGTCTTTTTCATATAATGACTTCTTTTTCTTTTTTTTCTTTTTTTTTTTTTTAAGACAGTCTCACTATGTTGTCCTAGGTAGAGTGCTGTGCCTTCACAGCTCACAACAACCTCAAATTCTTGGGCTTAAGCAATTCTCCTGCCTCAGCCTCCCAAGTAGCTGGGACAACAGGTGCCCGCCACAATGCCTGGCTATTTTTTCGTTGCAGTTGTCCTTGTTGTTTGGCAGGCCCTGGTAGGATTCAAACCTGCCTGCTTCAGTGTATGTGGCTGGCACCCTACCCACTGAGCTACAGGCGCCAAGCTTCTTTTGCTTTGAGTAGATATCCAGCAGTGGGATCGCTGGATCAAATGGTAGTCTACTTTTAGTTCTTTGAGGAATCACTGTACTGCTTTCCATAGTAGTTGCGCTAGTTTACATTCCTACTAATAGTACATAAGCATTCCCCTTTAATCTCATCGATGCCAACATCTATTGTTTTTTTGACTTTTTAATAATGGCCATTCTGACAGGGGTATGGCAGTATTTCACTGTTGTTTTAGTTTGTATTTCCCTGATAATTAGTGAGATTGAGCATTTTTCATTTGTCTATCTTCTTTTGAGAAAACTCTGTTCATGTCTTTTGCCCACTTTTTCATGGAGTTAATTTTTTCTTGCTGATTTGTTTATGTTCTTTGTAGATTCTGGATATTAGTCCTTTGTCAGATGTGTATTTTGTGAATGTTTTCTCCCATTCTGTATGTTGTCTATTTACTATGTTGAGAAGGGGGATGCTGGGAAGGGATGAGGAATAAAAACCTACCTATCGGGCACAATGTACCTATCAGGTACAATGTTCACTATTCTTACAGTAGGTACACTGAAAGTCCTGACTTCAGCAGGATACAATTCATCCATGTAACAAAAAACAGTTACACCCCCTAAATTTTTTTTTTTTTTTAGAAAACAAAGAAGATTAAAAAAAAAAAAACACCTATAATCCCATTATTCAAGGAAACACAAGTATATGCAATCTTTCTGGGATTTCTTTTTATGACAATTGTTTCTTAAAATAAAGGACTTTGTGTTCCCATGGAATTCTAAACATGCATTTCAAGGAAAAATATTTTAGAAATGTATTTACTTTAAAATAACAATTTTAAGTAATATTCAACTTTAGCACTTACCTCCTCCTCACACCTACAACTATAGCCATCCACTGAGGGCATATATTGAATCCCCCTGGAGAGATCCCCCCAGAGAACCTACAAAAGGCCGCCCTAATAGGAATCATTGCCCCACTCATCAGGAAGCAACCAGATAAGCTAACTCCCTATCCAATGATTTGGGCCTCTGGAATAGAGAGTGGGAAAATTTTAGGTAGATAGCAAGGACCCCTGAAACTCCCAGGGACAAAATGGATGTTTTACCTTGATGATACCTTGAACAATAGCCCCACTTGGGAAGAAGGACAAGGGCAACCCCGCCTTGGTGCCGCCCCACCTTAATCCTATCCCAAGCAACTGCTACATCTGAGAAAAGGAAGAACACCCCATGGGCCAGACAGCTCAGGTACAATAGGATTTGGAAAGTAACTGGGATTGGAATAACCTAAGGCTAATTATCATTTCATTAACTAGCCATCTAAGTAGTTCCATGGTGATGTCTGAACAGTGAGGAGGACCCAATCCAGACTGTATAAAACAGGACTCCATACCATTACCAGAGCCTTTTTGTCAGACAAGAAGCTGTTTGTTGTCTAAGACAAATGTATCTTTCTCTATAAACCTATATCTTGCTCTTATTCTATACACCTATCTTTCTCTTCCTCAATAAACTTTGTCTCACACTTGCAAAAAAAAAAAAAAAAGGAGTTATTTTCATTAAAACAAATGAGTCCTGGTTAGGTGTAATTGTAGACCAAATGGTGTCCAAGCCCTAACCATCACTTACTCCCACATCTGACCAATCTATCAAAAATGGCAGTGACTAGCAATAGGAAAATCTTATCTTTGGTGTGAAGAGTTAACACAGCAGGTTTGGTGGTTTACTTCTTTCATGTTTCCAGGGGATCTTTTAGCTACCCCCTGGGAATGTGGCCTTCAAAGTGTTCTTTATGTCACTGATGGATTGAATAACCTTTTGTATACACCCAGAGTAACAGATCATGCCATATCTTCTTGTTAGGGTTGTTTTGCACAAACATCAATCAACATTGATGATATGAGCCTGATTTCATTGCTGGGGTCGTGAATTGCAGTTGCTATGGCCAGTCGTGAACAAGATGTGCATATGCAACCAATTCTTCCACCTGAGCCTCAGATCCTGTGACTTGAAACAGGCTGCACTGGGCATAGATATTCCACCCATGTCTCTGGAATTCACTGCTACATGAAATCAAAAGAGAAATTCCAAGGTATTTTGAACCAAAAGAAAAATGAAAACACAACATAATAAAAGCTGTGAGATGCAGCTCAAGCAGTATTTAGAAGAAAATTTATAACACTAAATCCGTATGTTAAAAAAGAAGAGAGGCCTGAAATCAATGACTTCAGCTTTGATCTTAGGGAACTAGAAAAATAAGAAAAAAATTAACTCAAAGTTAGCAGAAGAAAGGAAATAGTAAAGGTAAGGTGGATAATCAATAAGATAGAAAACAGGAAAAAACAGAGAAAAGCAATAAAATCAAAAGATGGTTCTTTGAGTAGATCAATGAAACTTATAAACCTGTATCCAGATAGATGAGGAAAATAAAAGAGAAAACACAAATTATCAGTATTGAAAATGAGAGAGGGGATATCACCACAGATCTTGCAGACATCAAAATGATAATAAGGGGATATTATAAGCAATATAATAAAAAGACAAATTAGATAAATTGGACTTTATATGTACTTCAAAGGATAGTACAAAAAACGTGAAAAGACAATGGAAGAAAATATTTGCAAATCATACATCTAAAAATGGTTTGATGTCTGGAATATATAAAGAATTCTCACAATTCAACTAAAAGATAAACAATCCATTTTAAAAGTGAGTATTATGGGCGGCGCCTGTGGCTCAAGGAGTAGGGTGCCGGCCCCAGCCAAAAAAAAGACTACAACATAAAAGTATTACCAGAGACACAGAGGGACTTTATGTGATTACAAAAGAATAAATTTTACAAAAGGACATACAATTTAAAGATATACCTAATAACACACAAAATACACTAAAAAACTGATAAACTGAAATGAAAAACACATAGACGTACAATTCACAATTTCAACATACCTCTCAATAATAGTAAAATTAGACAGAAAAATCATTAAGGATACAGAAGACTTAACATCTATTAACTTTACCTAATTTATATCTATAAAAGCCTCCCTCTAATAACAGAATATACATTCTTTACACATAGCTAGGAACCAATTACCAAACTACACCATATTCTGGCCCATAAAATAATTCACAAAACATTTTAATGTAATCACACAAAGAATGGTCTCTGAACACAATGAAATTTTTTTTGTCAGAGTCTCACTATGCTGCTCTCAGTAGAGTGCTGTGGCATTCATTACAGATCACAGCAACCTCAAACTCTTGGGCTTAAGCAACGCTCTTGCCTCAGCCTCCCAAGTAGCTGGGACTACAGGCGCCCACCACAATGCCTGGCTATACATTAATGTATACATTAATGCATTTATGGGGTACAATGTGCTGATTTCATATAGAATTAGGAATGCTTACATCACAATGGTTAATATATACCTCATCTCGTTTACTTAGTTATTGTGTTAGGACATTTGTACTCTATACTAATAGATCCGACATGTACCCTTGCATTATGCACCATTGGTGTGATCCCACCATTCACCCTCCCTCAATTTGACCTCCCCCCTCCCTTCCCATCCCCTCCCCTCCCTCCTTCATTGATTGTAAATTGGTTTCATAATAGTACTGAGTACATGGATTATTTTTTCTTCCATTCTTGAGATACTTTACTAAGAAGGATATGTTCCAGCTTTATTTCTTATAGTTCTGGAGGCTGAGAAGTCCAAGGTTAACGGCTGCATCTGGTGAGATCCTTGTTACTGGTGGAGACTCTATCTATAGACTCCAGAAGTGGTGTGGGGGTGAGCATACTAACATGCTATGCTCAGGCCACACTTACCTCTTCTTAGAGCCACTAGCTTCTCATAAAGCCACTAGTTCTATTCCTGTGACAACTCATTAATCCACTAACTTTGAATCAATTAATCCATGAATGGATTAATCCATTCTCAATGGCACAGCCTCTAAAAGGCTCCACCTCTCAATAATGCCATATTGGGGATTTAATTTCAGCATGAGTTTTGGAGGGGACAAATATTCAAATTATAACAACAAGTTTATGACAATAAATTTGACAACATTGGTGAATTGGACAAATGTACAAATTTCTTAAACACGAAAAGTACCAAAACTCACTCAAGAAGAAATAAAATTGGAATAGTTCTATAACTATTACAAAAATTCAGGAACTTTCTTTTTTTTTTTTTGTAGAGACAGAGTCTCACCTTATCGCCCTCGGTAGAGTGCCGTGGCTTCACACAGCTCACAGCAACCTCCAAATCCTTGGGCTTACGCGATTCTCCTGCCTCAGCCTCCCGAGCAGCTGGGACTACAGGCGCCCGCCACAACGCCCGGCTATTTTTTGTTGCAGTTTGGCCGGGGCTGGGTTTGAACCCGCCACCCTTGGCATATGGGGCCAGCGCCCTACTCACTGAGCCACAGGCGCCGCCCCTCAGGAACTTTCTTACAAAGACACCTTCTTACAAAGAAAACTTTGGGCCCAGAGTTCACTACCAAATTCTCTTAGACATTTAAGGGAGAAATAATTACAATTCTATACCTACTCTTCCAGAAAATAGAAGAGTAGAATACTTCCCAATTCATTATGAGGCCAGTGTTGCCCTGATACCAAAATCAGACAAAGACATTACAAGAAAAAAAACTAAAGACAAATACCATTCAAAAATTTCAATTCAAAAATTCTTAAAAACTTTCAGCAAGCATAACCTAACAGTATATAAAAATGATAATTTATCATGACTAAATGCAAGTTTATCTGAGGAGTATAAAGCAGGTTTTTTTTTTTTTTTTTTTTGGTTTTTGGCCGGGGCTGGGTTTGAACCCACCACCTCCGGCATATGATGTTTTGGGTTGTGTTATCACTGGTGATGAAAAATGGATGGGCCAATACAACCCTGAAACAAAGCATCAAAGTGTGAAATGGAAGTCAACCAATTCTCCAAGACCAAAAGAATTCTGTCAGTCCAAATCAAGAGTCAAAACGATGTTACTAACCTATTTTGGTATCAGAAGGATTGTTCATTATGAATTTGTACCAACTGGACAGTTAACCAAGTTTACTATTTGGAAGTGCTGAAAAGGCTGTGTTAAAAAGTTAGACAAAAACAACCTGCACTTTTCACCAACAATTAATGGCTCTTGCATCGTGGCAAAACACCAGCTCACATAGCACTGTCTGTGAGTGAGTTTTTAGTCAGTAAACAAATAACTGTATTGGAACACTCTCCCTACTCACCTAATCTGGCCCCCAGTGACATTTTTCTTTATGTAAAGATAAAGGAAATGTTGAAAGGGAGATATTTTTATGACATTCAGGACATCACAGTTAATGACAATAGCTCTGATGGCCATTCCAGAAAAAGAATTCCAAAATTGCTTTGAAGTATGGACTAGGCACTGGTGTTGACACATGGCTTCCCAAGGGGAAGGTGACCATAGTGATATTCGGCAATGAGGTATATAGCAGTTTTTCTAGGAGTTCATGAACTTAATTGTCAGACCTCATATGCCCAGATCAAAATATCACATGTACCTTATAAATATATGCAACTATTATATTATGTTCCTATAATAATTAAAAATAAAAATATTAAAATGAAAAGAAAATCAATCACAGTAACTCATCATATTAACAAAAGACTAAAAGTATAATCCTCTCGGCTTGACACCTATAGCTCAGTGGCTAGGGAGCCAGCCATATACACTGGGTCTGGCGGTTTCGAACCAAGCCCAGGCCTGTCAAACAGAAATGACAACTACAACAACAACAAAAAGTAGCTGGGTGTTGTGGTGGGTGCCTGTAATCCCAGCTACTTGGGAGGCTAAGGCAAGAGTATTGCTTAAGTCCAAGAGTTTGAGGTTGCTGTGAGCTGTGGTGTCATATCACTCTACAGAGGGTGACATAGCGAGACTCTGTCTCAAAAAAAAAAAAAGTATAATCATCTCTATAAGAACAGAGAAACATTTGACAAAATGCATCATCCATTCCTGACTAAATCTCTTAACAAACTAAGAATAGATGGGATCGGCTCGGTGCCCATAGCACAGTGGTGGTGGGTTCAAACCCAGCCCGGGCCAGCTAAACAACAATGACAACTGCAACAAAAAATAGCTGAGCACTGTGGCTGGCCCCTATAATCCCAGCTACTTGGGAGGCTGAGGCAAGAGAATCCCTGAAGTACAAGAGTTGGAGGTTGCTGTGAGCTGTGACACCATGGCAAGGTGTCTACCAAGGGCGACATAGTGAGACTCTGTTTCAATAACAACAACCACAACAAAAATAGATGGGATCTTCCTCAGTCAGAAGAAGGCTACTGACAAAAGACCTACGGCTAATAACACATTGACTGATAAGAGATGAATACCCTTCCCCAGCATCAGTAACAAGGTGAAACTATCCAGAAATTATAGTCAATGAAATAAGACAAGAAAAAAGGCATCCAGATTGAAAATGAAAAAGTTAAACTCTCATTATTCATGGATGACATGTTGTTCAAATATAAAATCTTTTAGAATGTACAAAAAAGCTACAACTAATACATGAATTTAGTAAGATTGTAGAATATATACTCAATATATAAGAATCAATTGTATTTTTATATATTAGCCATGAAAACCTGTATATTTTAAATTTTAAAAATATCTAAAATAGGGGCGGCGCCTGTGGCTCAGTCCGTAAGGCGCCGGCCCCATATACCGAGGGTGGTGGGTTCAAACCCAGCCCCGGCCAAACTGCAACCAAAAAATAGCCAGGCGTTGTGGCGGGCGCCTGTAGTCCCAGCTACTTGGGAGGCTAAGGCAAGAGAATCGCTTAAGCCCAGGAGTTGGAGGTTGCTGTGAGCTGTGTGAGGTCACGGCACTCTACCGAGGGCCATAAGGTGAGACTCTGTCTCTACAAAAAAAAAAAAAAAAATCTAAAATAGCATCAAACTATGAACTAGAGATAAATGTGATGTAAATGTGCAACATCTGTATATTGAAAACTACAAAAAATGACTAAGAGAAATTTTAAAAGACTTAAATATTATAGAAAGATATACTATATTCATAGCTTGGGAGGCTCAATAATATAAAAATATTAATTCTCCTCAAATCAGTCAATAGATTCAGCACAACTCCAACCAAAATCCCCAAAGGCCTTTTTTACAAAAACTGACAAACTGATTCTAAAATTCTGAATTCATATGCAAATAATCTAAACTTTAAAAAACTTTTGGAAAAGAATAACAAATTTGAAGGTTTTACACTATCTGATACAAGATTTAATATAAAGGCTCAGGAATCAAAAAGGTGGTATTGGCATGAGGAACACATAGATCAATGGAAAAGAATAGAGGGTTCTGGTGGCGCCTGTGGCTCAAAGGAGTAGGGCGCCAGCCCCATATGCCAGAGGTGGTGGGTTCAGACCCAGCCCCGGCCAAAAACTGCAAAAAAGAATAGAGGGTTCTTGGCTCAGCGCCCATAGCTCAGTGGTTACAGCGCCGGCCAAATACACTGAGGCTGGGGGTTCAAGCCTGGCCCAGGCCTGCTAAACAATAATGACAACTGCAACCAAAAAAAAAAAAAAATAGCCAGGTGTTGTGGCGGGCGCCTGTAATCCCAGCTACTTAGGAGGCTGAGGCAAGAGAATCGCTTAAGCCCAACAGTTTGAGGCTGTGAGCTGTGATGCCATAGCACTCTACAGAGAGTGACATTGTGAGACTCTGTCTCAAAAATATAAGAAAGAATAGAAGGTCCAGAAATTGTCCAACGAACCTGATCATCTGATTTTCAATCAAGATGACACGGCAATTCAATAGGGGAAAAATGAAGTGACTATTATACTACATAATATAAACGATGTAGTCAAAATTGGATAAACATATTCAAAAAAGACAACCTCCATACAAGTTAGACCTTTATTTCATGCCACATGTAAAAACAAAATCTCAATGAATCATAAACCTAAAGGTAGGATTTAATATCTTTAGATTGTTACATAGCAAACTAAATTCCTCACTGATACATAGGGGTCCATATGTTAAAATGTGAAGAATTATATAACTTTCTTTCTTAAGGATTTATATTTTGGAATAACTTCAACAACCTATTAAAGCTGAGCAATCCAACAACAGCGGACTCCTGTAGTCTCAGCTACTCAGGAGGCTGAGGCTCACTCTACCAAGGGCAATAAAGTAAGACTCTCTCTCTAAAAAAATAAAATAAAATAAAAATAAAAAAGAAAGACATAGTCTACAAAACACATCTTCAATACCATGATCTGATTCAAATCTGTTGCTCTAAATATGAGAAATCTAATGCCCAGAGGTAATAATTCCCTTCACCAAGACCATGGGTCTAATGAAAGATGTATTCAGGCATAAATCCTCTGCTTCTTGCATTACACAATAGATTATCATTTTCATTGATACAGAACATGACTTGAAGGTTTCATAAGCAAGTATTGTTTCCATTATTTCATGGACCATCTCTAGTATAGCATTTATCATCCTATAGTACAATAATCTATTTTCTCCATAAGTATGATCACTCTTTCTTCCCAGGGAATGTGATAATTTTTGTTTTGTCCAATTGTTTTGTAACTTTTCATAGAACCAGAAGTAAAAATGAGGAACTTGTATAGGGTGCTTAATAAATTTCAGATGTTATGCTAAATGCTTTATAAAGTTTCTTCTATTTAATTCCCACATTCTCTTTATGAGATAAAATGCACCTTCTATCTGGAATATTTATTAAAAATTGTGAGTTGTTACATTTTCAACAAAATTGTCAAAAACACACATTGAGGAAATAGTACCTTCAATAAATAGTGTTAAGAAAACTGGACATCCATATGCAGAATAAACTAGATCCCTGTCTCTGACTACATAAAAAAAAATCAAAATGGATTAAACTAAGACCTGAAACATGAAACTACCTGAGGAAAACATTGAAGAAATGCTTCAGAACGTTGTTCTGAGTAAAAAATTTGGGGTAAGACCTCAAAAACACAAGCAACCAAAGCAAAAATAGACAAATGAAAATAGATCAAGCGCAAAAGCTTCTCCACAGCAAAGGAGAT
This sequence comes from Nycticebus coucang, assembly GCF_027406575.1. Classification (NCBI taxonomy): domain Eukaryota; kingdom Metazoa; phylum Chordata; class Mammalia; order Primates; family Lorisidae; genus Nycticebus; species Nycticebus coucang. The sequence goes on along the minus strand of NC_069804.1, from coordinate 157,540,995 downwards.
AATCAACAGAGTGAAGAGACAACCTACAGAATGAGATAAAAATATTTGCAAACGCTTTATCTGGCAAGGGATTAATATCCAGAATATATAAGGGACTCAACTCAGTAGCAATAAAATGAAATAACTGAATTAAAAACTAAGCAAATAATCTGAATAGACATTTCTCAAAGGAATATATGTAAATAACCAATTGATATATGAAAAATGCTCAACATGACTAGTCATCAGGGAAATGCAAATCAAGACTACAATGTGAGGGCGGCACCTGTGGCTCAGTGAGTAGGGCGCCGGCCCCATATACCGAGGGTGGCAGGTTCGAACCCGGCCCCGGCTGAACTGCAACAAAAAATAGCCAGGTGTTGTGGTGGGTGCCTGTAGTCCCAGCTACTCGGGAGGCTGAGGCAAGAGAATCACATAAGCCCAAGAGCTAGAGGTTGCTGTGAGTCCTGTGACATCATGGCACTCTACTGAGGGCAGTAAAGTGAGACTCTGTCCCTACCAAAAAAAAATAATAATAATAATTAAAAAAAAAAAAGACTACAATGTGATACCATAATACCCAGGTAAAAAAATGGCTATTATCAAAAAGATCAAAAAATAACATGCTGGTAAGGATGTAGAGAAAGAGGAACTCTCCCACACTGTTGGTGAGAATGTAAATTTGTACAGCCATTATGGAAAACAGAATGGAGGTTCCTCAAAAAACTAAAGTTAGAAATACCATATGACTCATCAATCCCACTGCTGGGAACATATCCAAAAGAAAGGTAATCAGTATATCTGCACTCCCACATTTATCACATTTCTATTTGCAATAGCCAAGTTATATAATGAATCTAAGTGTCCATTATATAACTTGGATGGATGGATAAAAAAAATGTATATTGCAAGGGTACAAGTCAAATTTATCAAGTATCGAACATAAATGTCTTAACACAATAATCAAGTAAATAAGGTGAAAGCTATATTAATTAGTTTGATGTAAGCACTCCAAATTGTATAAAAAAATCAACACATTGTACCCCACAAATGCATAAATGTATTCATGATCTATGTGTATATGACTTAGTAAAAGGAAAAAAAAAGAAAATGTATATATACACAATGGAATGTCATTCAACCATAAAACCAATGAGATTTGCAGCAACCTGGATGAACCTAGAAGATATTTTTTTTTTTGAACCTAGAAGATATTAAGTGAAATAAGCCAGACACATAAAGACAAATATTGTCATGTTCTCACTCACATGGACATTAAAAAAGTTGGCCTTGGGCAGCACCTGTGGCTCAAAGGACTAGGGTGCCAGCCCCATATACCAGAGGTGGTGGGTTCAAACCCGGCCCTGGCCAAAAACTGCAAAAAAAAGAAAAAAAAAAAGTTGACCTCACGGCAGTAGAGTAGAATGGTGATTACCAGAGTCTGGGAAGGGGAGGGCGGATGAAGAGAGGTTTGTCAATGGGTACAAAAATGCGGCTTGATAGAAAAGATAAGTTCTAGCATCTGATAGCACCGTAGGATGACTATAGTTATCAATAATTTATTGTATATTTCAAAATAGCTAGAAGAGAAGTGTTGCAATGTTCTCATCACAAAGAAATTATAAATGTTTGAGGTGATGGCTATCCTGATTATCCTGATTTGATCATTACACATTGTATGCATGTATCAAAATACCATATGTACCCCCCAAAATGTTCAATTATTTACCAAAAACCCAAGCAACTACTCTAAGAAATAAAAAAATGCACAAAAATTATGTTTTTAAAGGTTAGAAAAATAAAGTGTATCAATGGTATAAATGTTAGGTGGCATCTGAAGATAAATCTAAATTTCTATTCATTTGTATCATTTATTTCAAATAACATTTTAAAAACAGTCCACTCCTGGGTGGCGCCTGTGGCTCAAAGGAGTAGGGCGCAGGCCCCATATGCCGGAGGTGGTGGGTTCAAGCCCAGCTCCCGCAAAAAAAAAAAAAAAAAAACCACAGTCTACTCCTAAAAAAAATAAGAAAAAAAAAAAACAGTCCATAGACATAAGGCCAACACATCAAATGATACTACTTTCTAAGACTACTTAGGAAAATATTAGTTATGGTCTGTTCTGGAAAACCAGTCACTTACATGAAAAAATCTAAGATTATTTAGTTTAAACTGTAAAGTTTTGCCTATGATCTTCACTATGGAACAAAATGAATCTCATTACATTTACATTTGCACACATGCAGTAAAAATATTTTCCAATGAAACTACTACCACAGTAAAGACTCATTGCATAGTTACTCTACAGACCAGGTATTTGTCCTGCCTTCAACGAACAGTTAATAACGTAATTCAACCCATTAAAAGAAAGGGCAGTAGGCCCTTTACTTTTCAGCTGGCATTTTTAAGTAAATTATTTCCATGTCAAACAAAATGGTCTGGATGGAACTGAATTATATGATTCTCAGTAAAGTGTCACAAGAATGGAAAAGCAAATATCCAATGTATTCAATACTAATATGAATCCAGTAGATAATCAAATTCACACTCACATAGGAGAAAAATTCATTTCAACTCAAGTTGGGGGGAAGGAGAACGAAGAGGGGGACTTGGGGTGCTCCCACTGAATGGGCACAAGAAGAACTCTACCTAACAAATTCAAAAATTATGATTTGATTGTTTGTACCCTCACATTAACCTGACATTTTTAAAAAAATGTATTTTGGAAACACATGAAAAAAAAAAGAAAACTCCTACAGCAGTATTATAATAGAAGTGCCCAACGTAAATGGCTGGAAATTCTAGTCCTGGACTGGCTTTCTTGTAACTGACATCCTCCAAGTACCATGAACTGAATCAACGAGATCTTGGGGAGGGGAATAGAAATGGGATGTTGAAAACATTAATGTTCTTTTTTAATATAAAATCACAAATTCCTAAGTCCCTAAAAACATCACCACTAGAGAGCAACTCATGATTACACCAGTCTCCTTTTAACTGGTTTAATCAAATGGCCTCTGTAGCATTAAAGTTTTAAATCTGCAAGTCTAGACATTACATCAAAGTTCAGATGTCCAATAATGTGAATCTGGACTCCAAGCCTGGAGAGCTGCCTGGGCGCGGTGGCTCACGTCTATAATCCTAGCACTCTGGGAGGTTGAGGAGGGTGGATTGCCTGAGCACATGAATTCAAAACCAGCCTGGACCAGATCCAGAGTGAGACCTCATCTCAAAAAAAATAGGCGGATGTTGCAACGGGCACCTGTACTCCCAGCTACTTGGGAGGCTGAGGCAAAAGAATGCTTAACACCAAGAATTTGAGGTTGCTATGAGATGTGACTGTCCGGCACTCCATCGAAGGCTACAAAGTGAGACTCTGTCTCAAATAAATAAATAAATAAGCCTGGAGAGCTACTAGTCAACCTGGATGGCGTTCACGCTGCCTAACCTCCGCATAGATTTTTCTTTTTCCTGTTATTTCTTTTATGTAAACTTCAGCAGAACCCCAAGATGCTGCAAAAGTTCAATGCATAGAAGCTCAGCTCAGCACTTTGTCTTTCCCTATAGCACCCAGGCGCTGCTGCTGGGATTCATTCACTTTTGTACCTTCTAGCAGGTCCTAAGGCAGAGGAAAGGGGCTTAGTGAGAGACCATCCAAGCCCAAAGTGAGAAATGGGGAAACGGGAGAGCTCTGGGGAAGAGGAAGAACATCGGGGATGCCAGGCTTACTTTCAATACTTCCCACTCGTCCACAAAGAGGAGCGAACGGGAGGCAGAAAAGTGCAGGACCTTCCTTTGGTGAATTAGCCCACGCGTTCCTCTGGACTGCCAGGAACCACGAGGTAGCTTCTTAAACCACCTGTCTCTCTAACATCCTATTCACATCTCTATTTTCTCTTCAGCGCCCCCACTAGGTAGCGACGCTGCCTGCTCCTTGCGCTGGGTCCAGACCGGAAGAAGGGTCAATTTGGCTTCCGCCCAGCCTAAGCCGGGAAGGAGAGATTTGAAGTAACCTGCCTGCTCAGCAGTGATAGAATTGACAAGTTGGGGGGAATGGCCCTTCTGGCAGGACCATGTCTGAGACTGCTGCCATCTGAACGTCCACAGAAAGGCCCCTGAGGTCCGGGAGCTCCCCTCTTAGAGATTCAAGGCACGTTATTAAAAAGAAACATGAAACGGGGGCAAGACATGATTGCAAGAGGGACTTTACCTAACAATTGCAATCAGTGTAACTGGCTTATTGTACCCTCAATGAATCCCCAACAATAAAAAAAAAAGAAAAAAAAAAAAAAAAAAAGAAACATGAAACACCAAACTAGTCCCACTCTCGCCTGACTTCCTCCTCCCCCAGTTTGGGCTCTTCCAACCTTTAATGTCTATCCTGCGGCTGACCTACCTTGGACCTGCAGTGATTCACTCCGCAACCGAAGGCACCCACTCTCCCGCGTGCCTGGGAGCCTGGGGCGAGCGCTGAGTGGCTCCTGCGATTTAAGCGCACTGCTCGCAGGATCGTTACCTAGAATACGTGCCTGCACCCCCACTTCATCCCGCCTGTGGCTAGGACTCTTGGCGCAGTACAAAGGAGCGTGGGAGCTGGGGGTACAAGGCAAGGGCTCTTCTTCCCCCACCAACACCGCCCTCCTACCCGCGCGCCAGCTTGCAATTGCTTGCTGCCCCATCGCCGACTCTGACTATCTCTATTGCAGTTCCCTTTGGCGGGGAGAGCTGGCTTGGGCTTGCCCCTCCACCGCCAGCTGCCTCAGTTCCCTTTGCTCCGCACGGACTCTAGGATGTGAGGGGGTTGACTGCTCCCGGACCTGGGCACCCTTTCCTTACAAGGGCGGGCTGACGGTTCCTCGAAAACGAACTGGTGGGTTTTCTCGGATGGACATTATTTCATCGCTGGGGTGGTGACAACCATGCCCTGGGCCCCAACGCCCTCCACGCCAAGTCCCTACTTAGCCCCCTAGTTCTCATTTCACTCCCTCCACCTGCGCGGAGGAAGGAAGGCCCTGGAGAGGGAGCGAGGAAGAAACGGTACGAACCTGAAGGGGCCACTACTCGTCTGTAGGACAAGCCCCCAGTTAGAGGGACGCAGACGGTAAGAGGGGAGCAGGCATCCCCGGAAGCAGGGCCAGAGCACCAGCCGAGACAACGGAGGCTGGGCCCCCCTGGACAGTGCCACTTTCTTCCCTCTCTTTTCTCTCGCTCTTTATCCCTTCCGAAGCCCCGGAAGAGGCAGCCAGAAGGAGTCATAGCTGTGGACGCATCTGGATCTGTCGCACAGGCTACTTATGGCTACCATCCCCGACCCTGCTGTGCTGGATGCTGATGGCTCAGGACCGGGTAGGCTGCGCTGAAAATGCGCATGAGGGAAGGAAGAATTGACATACTCCCGGACTAGGCTGCAGTTCTCAAATTCAGTGCTGAGCACAATGCAAGATAAAGGGCAAGACTTCCCTCAAAGGGAGGGAGCATAGGCTTCAAGTTTCCAACTCTCAACTCACTCAGGCCCCCACGTCTATGATTATTTCCACCCAATTCCGAATCTGGGCCCCAGAATAGCACAGCAGAATGAGTCCTTGAAAATGATCGTATTACTCTTTTCATTTTATAGAGGAGGACCAGCCAGGTCTGTCACACAGTCACCCACTGGCACAAGTTCTGAATTTGGCCTAGGAAAAAAGGCTCAAATGAAGTCGAGAGAAAACAATGATAGGGATGAGTGCAAAGGCCCACAGAACAGAACCTAGTACAAAAGCCCACCAAATGGGGCCAAGTGCACAAGTCCCGCCCAGAAAGGGAGGAGTACACCAACCCGGAAATCCCAGACCCTTATTTTCCCATCCCCCCTTTACCCTCATGCTAATTTCCTTTTCAAATTCAACCTACCTGAGCGGGAATGAATAAACAGCCTAGTTGACCATACTGAACCTGGACTCCATTTCCTCTTCTTCACTTCTCAGACCCTGGACGGGGAGAAGCCCCGTTGACGGACCAAGATACACCCCACCCCATCGGACCTACTAGCCAGACTCTTGTTCCAACTAGACAAAGGGAAACAGGGGACTCCTCCGACGCCCTGCCCGGAATCCATCCATTCATTAGTGAGGTGAGCATTTCGTTTACAAACCCTCTCTGAGCCTTTTAACCTCTCCTTCCCTTACTCTCCACTGGAACTCCTCTTTCCCTCTTCCTCCATTTCTGGGCCAAAATTCCAATTGTCCTTGCTCCCTAAATCCTGCACCGGTCAAGGATTTACCTGACGAGTCAGACTCGCCTGTCCAGTGCCTAGTGCATGGGGATTCCTCGCCCCAGGCCATGACCACTCTTTTCCGACTGGTTAGAAGTCCACCAGGGATGCCTGGTGACCTCCCCAGCACCAGCCTCAGCTGCCCTCTCCTCCTCCTAAGTTCCTTTTTCACCTTTGCTTTTAGATTCATCTATTTTCTACTGCCAGTTTCCAATGTGGGAACCACTCAGTCACAGATTCCCCCTTCTTCCCCTTTAGGCTGCCTCTTAACTCATCTCAAGCACCTTTATCCAGACCTTAAACCTAAATGCCTCATCTTTTTTCTGTAATACCACTTGGCCTAAGTACAAACTAGATAATGGCTCACGATGGCCATGAGAACGGCAACTTTAACTTTTCAATCCTCACTGACCTCAACAATTACTGTCTGAGATTGGGTAAATGGTCAGAAGTCCTTACATCCAGACCTTTCTCTTCTTCTGAAACATTCCTTCTTTGTGTTTGTCTTGTGAACCCTCTCAAATTTTTCTTGCATAGGCCAAAGCAGCCCTCCCTGAACCCCCGAACCCCTCAGTTTTCCCCTATCTTCCTTAGACCTAGCAAACAACCCTCCCGTTCTGCTCCACACACAGCCTACCTCCCCAGCCTCCTCCCTACCTGCAGAATTCCATCTCCCTCTCTCCACCACCCACCACCCGCTGCCCGCTCGCTGCCCGCAGGCTGGAAAGGAAACATAGTGGACCCAACTTTCCCACCTCGTACTAGATCTGGCCATGCCTTTGGACCTTCCACTTCCAGACCACCACAACCTCTGTATCCCCTCCAAAAAGTTGCAGGAATGGAAGGTATCATCAGGGTTCGTGTCCCCTTTTCTCTCTCCGACCTGTCTCACTAAGTCAGAAACTAGGTTTGTTCTCCACAGATCCCACAAAATACACTTAAGAATTCAGATATCTAACCCAATCATATGATCTGACCTAACATGATTTATACATCATCCTCACCTCCACCCTAACTTCAGAGGAGAGGGAACAAATCTGGACCCAGGCCCAGGTCCACACCAAAGATCTACAAAGAACAGACCAAACCCTGATAGAGGTAGCTAGGGCTATCCCTCGGGAAGACCTCAATTGGAATTACCAAACTGACACTCCTGGAGTACACCTCCATAACCATATGGTCCAGTGTCTCTTAGAGGTACTTTAAAAAGCAGCCCATAAAGTCGTCAATTATGACAAACTAAAAGAAATAACCCAGAAACAGGATGAAAACCCTGCCCAGTTTTTAGCCCTCCTTAACGACATCCTCCACCATTATACTTGCCCTATTTCTGGAAAGCAATGAGGGCAAGCTCATTATCAACATGCATTTTATCTCCCAGTCTGTTCCCAACATCACAAAAAAACTCCAAAATCCCCCCAGAGCCCTCAGACCCCCCAACCTGGCCTTCAAGGTCTTCAATAACTGAGAAGAGGCCTCTAAATGACAGTGCCTCTCAAAGATCCAGCTATTAGCCTCCATCATTCAAGAAGACCACCTAGTTCTTGAAACTCCTCTGGACAGTCCAGAAAAGGAAAAGCTCCCCTGGGACCATGCTTTAAGTGCAGAAAAACTGGCCACTGGGACAGGGAATCCCAAATCCAAGCCAACACCTCCCACAGCCATGTCCAGCCTACAGAGGAAATCTGACTGCCCAGGTCCTTCTGAGGATCCAGTTTACAGTTACTCCCAAGACCTGGCTGAATTTGCCGACCTCTTGGGCTTGGCTGCTGAAGATTGATGGGTCCTGAAGGTGCAGGAGGCCCCTTAGATGATCACTAAAACTGATCTCCAGATAACTCTTCTGGAGAAAAGCCAATCTCTTTTCTCATTGATACTGGGGCCACTTACTCCACCCTACCCTTCTTCTAAGTTCCCTTACAACAAACAGAGATTTTATTTTTTTTTTGAGACAGAGTCTCAAGCTGTCGCCCTGGGTAGAGTGCTGTGCCGTCACTGCTCACAGCAACCTCAAACTCTTGGGCTTAAGCGATCCTCTTGCCTCAGCCTCCCAAGTAGCTGGGACTACAGGCACCCACCACAACACTCGGCTATTTTTTGGTTGTAGTTGTCATTGTTTGTCAGGCCTGAGCTGGATTCAAACCCGCCAGCTCCCATGTATGTGGCTGGCACCTTAGCCGCTTGAACTACAGGCGTCAAGCCAACCAACAGAGATCTTGATGGTGGATATTGATGGCAATTTGCTACACCCTCATGCTACCCCACCCTTGTGGTGCTCCCTTTCCAGACACTCTTTTTCACACTCATTCCTCATCATTCCTTCATGCAGCATCCCTCTACTAGGTAGAGACATCCTCTCAAAATTACCAGCAACCCCACCTCTCACTACCCATCCTATTCCTCTCTAACCCCTCCCTTAAAATCCCTCCACTCTCTAAATCTGACCTCTCCGCAGACCTTGTTGTATGGGATACCTCTCTTCCTTCTATAGTGGTGGTTCTCAACCTTCCTAATGCTGCACCCCTTTAATACAGTTCCTATGGGTTGCGACCCACAGATTGAGAACCGCTGTTCTATAGCCTCCCATCATTCGCCCATTATCATTGCCCTTTGACCCCGACATTCATATCCTTCCCTTAAACAATACCCAATCCCCACCACAGCCCTTAGGGGCATTAGACCCCTTATCCTCAAACTCCTGTCGGCTGGTATTCTCAAACCTACTAGCTTCCCCTAGAACATTCCTATCCTTCCTATAAAAAAAAAACCCAATGGCTCATATCAGTTAATGCAGGACTTATGGGGCATCAGTGAAATTGTTCAGCCTATTCATTTAGTAGTCCCTAATCCCTATGCCCTCCTATCTACCGTTCCTTCCGATACCTCCCATTACAGTTTTAGATCTCAAGGACACCTTTTTTACCATCCCTATTGTTGAGCTCTCCCAACCTCTCTTTGCCTTCACCTGGACCAACCCTGATTCCTCCTCCAGCCAGCAACTCGCTTGGATAGTCCTCCCACAAGGATTTAGAGAGAGTCCTCATTACTTTGGTCAGGTACTTCAGGCCGACCTCCAGCAATTAACATTACCAGAAAATTCCACAGTTCTTCAGTACATAGATGACCTCCTCCTGCACAGCTCCTCCCCACTGCCTCCCAGCAAGACACCATTCACCTACTGTCTTTCCTTGCCACTCTAGAGTGTTTCCTTCCAAAGACCAGTTAATCTCTCCCTCTGTCCGACACCTCAGCACCCTCTTGCAGGAACAAGAAAAACTCATTCCCTCTGAATGCATTCAGGCCATCTCCTCCTTAACCCTTCCCCAAACAAAAATTGACCTCCTCTCCTTCCTGGGGGTTCTAAGATATTTTAGAGCCTGGATTCCCAATTTCATGCCCTTGGCTAACACTACCACTAAAGGCCCCCCAAACAACCTCCTAGACCTACACCAGCTTTGATCAAGTTCCTTCCTCTCCCTACAATCCTCTCTGTCCTGAACACTCTCCCTCCATCTCCCTGATCTTTGCAATCCATTTTACCTCTCAATGTCAGAACACCAAGGATATGCAGTAGGGGTCCTAACACAGAAACCTCACAATAATCGCCTCCTAATAGCATTCCTCTCAAAACAGATAGAATTCACAGCCCTAGGTTGGCCCCCTTGCCTCTGAGTGGTGGCAGCCACATCCCTCCTTCTCCTTAAGGTCCAAAAACTTACCTGCCATGCCCCCACATATCTACTTACCCTTCATTCCATCTCTTTTAAAACACCAACAGTTATCATCTTTACAATCCTCACCTTGCTTACTCCAGCTCCTAAACCTCTTCATAGAAAACCCTAACTTCCACTTTCTCCCTGGACCCCCGCACATGAACCTTAATCTCCATTAGCCACCCTCCACTCATATGACTCTCACACTTTTCAGAACTCATTCTATGATTGCTGGTCTTCAGTCATGCCAACATTACACCCTTTTCCCAATATCTCCTTCTTTCCCTGAAGATACCTGGTTTATCAATGGCAGTTCTTCTAAGCCCACTGCTCATTCCATTGCCAGGGCAGGTTTTGCCATTGTATCCTCTTCCCACATTATCACCTCTACTACTCTGCCCCCTGGCACCTCCTCACAACAGGTAGAACTCTTAGCCCTCACTAAAGCTTTACAACTTGCACAAGGCTGCTCCATTAACATATACACAGATTGTAAATATACTTTCCACATAATCCACCAACATGCAGCCATATGGCAAGAAAGAGAATTCATTATCACCCAAGGCTCCTCTATTGTCGATGTGACACTCATTAAAAGCCTCCTTAATATGGCTACTCTCCTGCAAAAGTGGCCATCATCCACTGTAAAGGCCACCAGAATAAAACAGATCCAATTTCCAAAGGCAACCCAAAAGGCGATATAGAAGCCAAACAGGCAGCTCAATGCCCCTACACCCCCTCCCACTCCAGAATGCCAGTACTTGTCCTCCAATAAATTCTCTCTGGTATATACATCCAAAGAACAGAACAATTACTGGCACCTTCCCACATGGGGAGGATGGTTCCTTTAATAGAGAAAATGTATTCTTCCTTCCTCCCAAGCACAGAATATCCTCTCTTCCTTCCACAATAGCTTTCACGTTGGCTTCAGGCCTCTTTACACTCTTCTTTCTCTGCTCCTTTCTCACCCATGACTATCTTCTCTTTTAAAACAGATAACCCAGTCTTGCATAATCTGCACCTGGGTCTCACCCCAGGGGACAATAAAAGCCCACCCTTTCTCCCACATGTCAGGCCTTGGGCCAACGCCCCCCCAAAAAAAAAGACTGGCAGAATGATGTCACCCACATTTCCCCTCTACGGAAATATAGACTTCTAATTTGAGTCACTACCTTCTCAGAGTGGGTCAAAACCTTCCCCATGACATACAAAAAAAAAAAAAAAAATCCATGAAGTTGTCTCCACCCTCCTCTACCACATTATTCCTGGATTTGGCCTCCCCAACTTCATTCAGAGTGACAATGGCCCAGCTTTCATTAGCCAGATCACCTCCCAAATCTCACAAGCCCTGGAAGTCCAGTGGTGCTTACATGTGCCTTATAAGTCCCAATCATCAGGAAAAGTAGAACAAATGAACAACATCCTTAACATTCACCAAATTAGTACTCCAACACAAACAAGATTGGATTAAACTCCTCCCCATCACTTTACTCCGCGTTGGCTCTACCCCTCACAAACCCCTTTTACAGCCCTATTGAAATAATGTATGGAAAAACCATTATTCTGGGCCCTGGCCTCCCTCCAGACTCCATCATAGGAAACCATTTTCCCATCCTCCAGGAAACCAGGGACAAACTTAGAAAAAGAATAAACAAACTCTTACCCCAACCCTTAGCAGACAAAGTCAGGGACCAATTGGCAGGACATCAAGTTTTCCGCTAATCCCTCTTTCCCTGCAGGACGATATCCCCTCGCTGAACAGGCCCTCACACTGTTCTCTACAGCACTCCCACGACCGTTCGCCTCCTGGACCCCCCCAGTCTGGATCCATTGATCCCAAATAAAGCTGTGCCCTACAGAAAAAACCTTCAACACTGGAAGACCTCCACTGGAAATCGCAAGTACTATTGCCTACAACCTTAAAACTCACCAGGATCCCTGAAGAGTCCACTTCCCCATAAATGTTTAACATTCCTCCCCGTTTCATCCCTTTTCTCCATAACTTTTCTCAAGATGCCTGGCTAATCTCACACATTCGAAACTGGGATGACCTCTTTGAAGGCTTTAGAGATCTGTGGCTGCAAGGCACCTTTGAAGACTTTCTCCCCGAGGAAACCCAACTTTTCCTCTTCCTACTCCTTTTCCTTCTGGCTACCCCTCCTGCCAGTCCTGACCCTTCTCCTCTCCCCATCAACCCTGACTGAATGCACAGGTTGTCTTACTACCCAAACCTCATATTTCCATGAATACCCCTTACCAACCCCATTCCCACATCAACTATGCCTCATTCTTACCTCAGACCTCCTCTTTCACCAGCCACACTTACATGCCAGCACACTGCTATGATGTTATCAAAGACTCTGAATGTTCTTATGGAGGAAGAAGTACTGGACCAGCAAAATAATAGGCACTGGATGCCCCAGAGGTGAAGACAGCAGAGGACTACTGTCTGCTGGACCTACCTCACACATGTAGCATTATGAGATGGAGAAGGAGTCCAGAAAATAGCACATCAGCAAGAAACAGGACAACTCATAAAAAAACTCCTCTCTTCTAGTACAACCCCTCCACCCTGTAAAAGGTTAGACCTCACTGTCCTGCAAAACCTACAACAACATTCCCTTATTCCCTGGTTTTTAAACACCTCCTTCTCAGCTGCCCTGAACTCTTCCTCTCTCCTGTCCCCCTCAGGATGCTGATTGTGCCTTTCCTTATACCAACATCTTTTCAATCCCCTACCCGTACCCGACACATATAACTCTTCCATTCTGGCAGAAAATAACACAGCTCTGTTCGGCCCCATAACTATGGGCTTTCCACTCCTAGAATTCCCTAATTTAACCTGCTTCAATCTCACCAGCACAGGAGACTCTGTGGGCTTTATAAAACTTGATCTCTGTACTCTCAACTTAATTTTTCCCTTGTCTGACTCCTCCTATGCCCCTCTGGGAGTATTTTTCCTCTGTGGCCACTCCATCTATTGATGACTACACACTAACCACTCCGGTCTTTGTACCCGAGTTTTCCTCACTTCCAAGTCTCTTTTGTGAATGACTCCTCCCTAACTCAGACCCTGATTCATCCCCCTACTTCCAGACAAAAAAGAGCTTTCTTTCCCCCTGTACTCCTCAGAACAGGCATAGCAGCTGGACTTGACACAGGCATTGTAGGCATTAGTGCATGAACTCACTTTTACCACCAACTCTCCCTAGAACTAAATGAAGATATGGAAAACGTAGCTGACTCTTTAGTTACCCTATAATCCCAAATTAATTCTTTAGCCACAGCAGTCCTCCAAAATCACCGACCCTTAGATTTACTTACAGCAGAAAAAGGAGGGACATGCATTTTTCTGGGAGAAAAAAATGTTGTTTGTCAACCAGTCAGGAATAGTCACAGGCAAAGTAAAAAACTCCAATAATGAATGAAACAGAAACAAATCTTGAATCATCTAATCCCTGGTCCTTATTCTATTCCTGGCTTCCTTGGTTACTTCCCATTTTAGGGCCACTAATTATGATCTTTCTCATCCTCAGTTTCAGCCAATAGTCCTCCACCTCATCTCCCGATTTATTAACTAGGCAGTCAACTGAAGAACAACCACTCATATCCTTGCCCTACGTGGATATCAACCAGTTCAGACTGAAGACCTGGAAATGTTCCTGTGAACACCACCCCCTTCTCCCTCCCTTTTTTCCTTTATAGGCAGCCCACAACGACCCTCAACCCGCAGGAAGCAGTCAAAGAGATACCACGCCCATCACCCTACATCCTTATAATAGATTAAAAAGACCAGGATAATAGGGCAGAGCACAAAGGCCCATAAAATAGAGCCGAGCACAAAAGCTCACAGAACAGGGCCAAGTGCACAAGTCCCACCCAGAAAGGGATGAGTGCACCAACCCAGAAGTCACTGACCCTTATAGTCCCACTTCCTTTTCAAACTCAGCCCACTTGCACCCAAGTGAATAAACAGCCTAGTTGTCCACACTGAACCTGGACTCTGTTTTCTTTTCGTCATGTCTCGGAAGAACTTCTCAGACAAGACAATTAAACTTTGGTTCTGTTCCATTCGGGGATGGAAGTCAGGATTTCCCCAATAACAGCCAGTCATTTTTGGGGTCAGTGAATTCAGTAAAGACCAGCAAGGCCAGGCAGAAGAGACACTGCTGAGAAAGAAGGCATATCCAGAGTAATCAACTGAAGAAAGTAGCCAGTGCCTGAGAGCAATGACATGACCATAAGAGTCATTGGATTCAGTGGAAAATACAGAAATACCTCCTTATAGCCAGGGTTGTCTGGGGGTAAGGCAATTGTAGCCTGAGAATGGGGATTTCCATGATGTTGGCAACAGCTAAAACTTGTGCCAGACCCTGTAGTAGCCACCCCAAAATTCACTCTTCCTTTTCTTGGTATACTAGCCACTCTCTGTTTTTAGTGTCACATCCTACCCTGGCTCACTCCTGGAACTTAAGATTCTAATATAAGAGTGTTCCTATTTCTACATATCCTCAACAACATTTTTGGGTTTTTTTTTGGGGGGGGGTTTGTGACAGAATCTCCCTATGTTGCCCTTGGTAGAGTGCCGGCCCCATATACCGAGGGTGGTGGGTTCAAATCCGGCCCCGGCTGAACTTCAACCAAAAAATAGCCGGGCGTTGTGGCAGGCGCCTGTAGTCCCAGCTACTCGGGAGGCTGAGGCAAGAGAATCGCTTAAGCCCAGGAGTTGGAGGTTGCTGTGAGCTGTAGGATGCCATGGCACTCTACCGAGGGCCATAAAGTAAGACTCTGTTTCTACAAAAAAAAAAAAAAAACAAAGAATAAAATACTAATACATGCTACCATGTGGATGAACCTTGAAAATATTATGCTAAATGAAAGACATCAGGGACAAACAGCACATTTTTTATGGTTAAATTTAAATAAAATGTTAAGAATAAGCATATATACACAGACTAGTAGATTAGTGATTTATTAGTGCTGGGAAAGGGGAAAGGGATAGATGGAGGTAATAAAGTATACGAGCTTTCTAATTCAGGTGATGAAGATATTTTAAAATTGACTTTGGCAATGGTTGCACGTATCTTGGAATATAATAAAAACCTTTGAATTCTATGCTTCTAATGTGCAAATTGTGAGTCATATCTCAGTAAAGCTGTTAACAAAAAACAGTAGTTATTTCCATATACCAAACAATTTTATTTAAAATAGCATTGAAAGTATAAAATACTTAGGAATAAATTTAACCAAAAAGTGCAAGACATGAACACTGGAGACTAGAAAGTATTGTTGAAAGAATTTAAAGAAGCCAGGCGCACTGGCTCATACCTGTAATCCCAGGGAGGCTAAGGCAGGTGGATTCCTTGAGCTCAGGAGTTCGAGACCAGCCCGAGCAAGAGTGAGATCCCGTCTCTAGTAAAAATAGAAAAAACTATCCAGGTGTTGTTGTATATGCCTGTAGTCCCTGATATGCAAGAAGCTGATGCAAGAGGATTGCTTGAGCCCAAGAGTTTGAGGTTGCTGTGAGCTATGATGCCCTGGCACTCTACCAAGGGCAACAGAGTGAGACTGTCAAAAAAGAAAGAAGAGAAAGAAGAAAGAGAGGAAGGAAGGGAGGGAGAGAAGGAAGGAATGAACGAATGAATGAATTTAAGGAAGACCTAAAAAGGGCTGGGCATGGTGGCTCATGCCTATAATACTAGCATTTGGGAGGCCAAGGCAAGAGGATTGCTTGAGGCCAGGAGTTTGAGACCAGCCTGAACAAGAGCAAGGCATTATGTACAAAAAATACAAAAATTAGCCAGGTGTGGTTGCATGTATCTGTAGTCCAAGCTACTTGGGAGGCGGAAGCAGGAGGATCACTTGAACCCAGGAGTTTGAAGTTGCAGTGAGCTATGTTAACACGTAACACTCTAGCTGAATCAATAGAGGAAGACCCTGTCTGGAAAAAAAAAAAGGCCTAAAACGTTAGAAAGACATTCTGGATTCATGGACTAGACAATTTAATGTAAGACCAGTATTTGAATATAAGACCAGTTGAAATATCACCTTCCTTTTTTTGCGGAAATAGGTGAGCTTATCATAAAATTCATATGGAATCACAAAGGTTGTAAGTAGTCAAAACAGGGTGGCTCCTGTGGCTCAGTGAGTAGGGTGCCAGCCCCATATACCGAGGGTGGCAGTTTTGAACCCAGCCCTGGCCAAACTGCAACAAAAAATAGCCGGGTGTTGTGATGGGTGCCTGTAGTCCCAGCTACTCGGGAGGCTGAGGCAAGAGAATCGCCTAAGCCCAAGATCTGGAGGTTGCTGTGAGATGTGATGCCATGGCACTCTATCAAGGGCAACAAAGTGAGACTCTGTTTCTAAAAAAAAAAAAAAAGTAGCCAAAACAATTTTGAAAAAGAACAAAGGTATGAGAACTCACACTTCCCCATTTCAATACATGTTACAAATCTGTAGTAATCAATAGAGTGTGGGTCTTCTATAAGGATAGAAATATAGATAAATGAAATCAAATGAGGGTCCAGAAGTAAGCCCATATAACTATGGTGAGTTGATCTTTTACAAGGTGCCATGACCATTCAATGGGGGAAAATAGTCTTTTAAACAAATGGTTCTATGACAACTGGATATCCACAAATCAAAGAATGTATTGTCTGCTACCTCATACTACTGAATAAGGAAAAATAACTCAGAGGGGTAAAAAACCTAATTTTAAGACCTAAAACTATAAAACTCTTAGATAAAATACATGTATATAAATATGGATTTTCCAGTACCTCAAAGGCTCCAGCCTGCAGAATCAATGCAGTGCCCAGCAATCCACAGCAGAAACACCTAGTGACCCACAGTTGAGTCACCTGGTGAGCCTCAAAGGAGCCACGTGAAACCTCTTACCCCTAAACCCAGGGCCTGAGCAAGCACTGCCTTCACTAGTGCCATTGGTCCCTGACACACCGCCACTTCTGGCAAGGAAGTAGGCACCAAACAAGTTGCAGGTGTGCCTATCTGCCTGAACAAAGTTTCCCCCACAGCTGCCAGCAAGAGTAGGTGTGCAGTCCAGCCACTGCCATTGGAAGAGTTTATCCTGAAACACCACCAGAAGGAGGCATCAGGAGGGGAAAAATTGTGGCTTAGAAGCAGCCTACAAACCTGCAGGTCCCAAGAAAAGAAAAGTAAATAGGAACCAACTGGCTACCAACAGACAGCTATTCTCAGAAGGAACATTGTGAACCCACAGAGAAGCAGTGTAGAACTCTCGCTATAGAAAAAATAAATGACAGGGAGTGCATTTGATAATATCAAAGCATGCACTGGAAAGATTAGCAAGATAGAGCCCTGGGGCACTGTGCTTACCCTCAGGCTCTGTGGCTGAGTTGTGAGAGAGCCCTCTCCACTGCCAGAGATCAGAGACCTGCCTGGAGTCTGTGTAGTCATTGCACCAGTGAGGATGGAGCAGCAGCTAAAGCCATCCTGAACTCTTGGGTTCATGGCATCAGGTCAGTACAGGACTCAGCTTTGTGGCTACAGCCTTCACATTGCCCCTGATGGGCTGGAGAGGGAGCAAACTAATATGTGGCTCCTCTAAAGTGTACCTGGTAACTGGAAGTCAAGCACCTCTAACCAACAGCACGATGGGATCTGATTACATAGGCTCTAACCTGGGAAGCTTTGGGAAACTGCTTTGGTGGGTCCTGGGGGATGTGGGAAGAACTTTGTGGCCCTTGGCTGCTGGAAGCAACCTCCACGCACTTGACTTAGCATCCATCCAGAGCCCACCAAATGGAATAGCCCACCAAATGCTTAGACCCAATGTTACCCACCAGATCCTAATTACCTGCTACCTGCTACCTGCTACCTGCTCAGCCCTGAACCTGCCCTCCAGGTCAGATCAGCCCCAGGATCACCATAACCCTGCTTATGGCTCTGCTCATGGCTCTGAAAAATTGCTCAGAAGCCTTGCCTCTGGCTCCTTCCCAGTCTTGGCTCTGGGCACTCATGTCATAGGCCAAGGTTCCATCTCTGTATCTCCAGAGCTTCTTCTAGGCCCAGGAAACTTCCAGGAGATTCCAACACTGCACCTGGGTCCCAAGACCCCACCCTAATCCTCCACCACAGACATATGAATTGCTCCTAAGTCCAATGCCCCGCAGGGATCCCCCAGTCTCAAGCTGTCAGTATGCTGGGACCTGGTCTGAGGAGACACCCACAGCCCAGGAATTCATAACCACTGCCTGGATAGCCTCACTCAGATGACACTGTCACCTCTGTGGGGAGACCCTGGGCATAGCAACCCCCACAACACCAGCCTTGGTAAAGAGGGTCTTTTCCACCTCCAAACTCAAATATCCTACACGTATCTTGTGGATAACCCAACACTCAGCACAACCAACCTCCAGCACAGGCTTCAAAAGAGGCAGTCGCAGGTGAACAGATCAAATAAGAACAGCTGTATTACAGGCATATAGTGCACACACACTTCCCCTGCTGTATCAGCATTCCTGAGTGGGGGGATCACCATTTAGGGACATGCCCTTCTTTTTTTTTTTATTAAATCATAGCTGTGTACATTGATATATTCATGGGGCATCATTCACTAGCTTCACAGACCATTTACCAAGTTTCACATATACCCTTGTAAGATGCACCGCTGGTGTAATCCCACCAATCCCCTTCCCTCTACCCACCTCTTCTCCCCTCCCCTCCCTTTCTCCCTTCCCCCTATTCTTAGGTTGTAACTGGGTTATAGCTTTCATGTGAAAACCCTAAATTAGTTTCATAGTAGGGCTGAGTACATTGGGTACTTTTTCTTCCATTCTTGAGATACTTTACTAAGAATAATATATTCCAGCTCCATCCATGTAAACATGAAAGAGGTAAAGTCTCCATCTTTCTTTAAGGCTGCATAATAGTCCATGGTGTACATATACCACAATTTATTAATCCATTCGTGGATCGATGGGCACTTGAGCTTCTTCCATGACTTAGCAATTATGAATTGGGCTGCAATAAACATTCTGGTACAAATATCTTTGTTACGATGTGATTTTTGGTCTTCTGGGTATATGCCCAGTAGAGGGATTACAGGATTGAATGGCAGATCTATTTTTAGATCTCTAAGTGTTCTCCATATCTCTTTCCAAAAGGAATGTATTAATTTTCATTCCCACCAGCAGTGCAAAAGTGTTCCCTTTTCTCCACATCCACTCCAACATCTCTGGTATGCCCTTCTTTTAAGCAAAAGAGTTCCCAGTAAAGAACAGATTCCCTGCAAACCTATTAGTCCTAAGGTGAGAAAAGAGGTTTTACATGAGAAGAACCAGCAAAAAAACGCTTGCAACATGAAAAAACAAAACAGTTCAACACCCTCAAGGGATCACAACACGACTACAGCAGTGAATTCCAACCACAAGGAAAACACTGAAATGACAGAAATAGAATTCAGAATATGAATGGCAAGTAAGATAAATGGAATTGGAGAGAAAGTTGAAAACCAACAAAAAGAAGCAAAAAAAAAATCAGGAAAATTAATGAAGAGCTAGACAATATAAGGAAGGGTATAGGAGAACTCAAAGAAATGAACAAGTCATTTAGGGATTTCAAAACAGCATATAGCATCAGCAACAGACAAAACCAAGCAGAAGATAGAATCTCAGAGCTTGAAGACAAGGCTCTCAAGCTAATTCAATCATGGAAAGAGATAGAGAAGAGAACATAAAAGGTGGAGCAATCATTCAAAAAGATATGGGAATATGCGAAGTGTACTAATTACAGGTACCCCTGAGGGAGAAGAAGAAAGAGCTAAAAGCATGGAAAATCTACTTAAGGAAATTATGGAGGAAGGCTTCACTGGTATCACCAGAGATAAGGATAACCAGATATAAGATGGTCATTGAACTCCAGGAAAACACATAGCAGATAGGATATCTCCAAGACATATATCAACTTGGCCAAAATTAGAAATTTTACAAGCAGCTAAATGTAAGCAACAACTGACCTATGAAGGAAAACCAATGAGGCAAACAACAGACTTCTCAGCAGAAACTCTACAAGCCAGGAGGTTGTGGCTTCATCTGCTTAAACACAACAACTTTCAGCCTGGAATTTTGTATCCTGCAAAACTAAGTATCACAACTAATGGAGAAACTAAGTCTTTTCCAGAGAAGCAAACACTGAGGGAATTTATCATGACCAGACCTTCGCTGTAAGAAATACTCAGAACTGCATTATACATCAATCACCCATCAGTATTAAACCACTGAAAAAAAAGCTAAAGCTCACACATTTATAAAACAATAGCACAAGAAGGGAAACAAAGCAATAATATACTACCCAACATGATGAACAGAACAGCATTCCACATATCAATTCTATCTCTTAATGTTTACAGTTTGAATTCACCACTCAAAAGACATAGGCTGGCTAAATGGATGAAAAAACATAACCCGACTACATGCTGTTTCCATTAGACACATCTAAATTATAAGGACACACACAAGGTCAATGTGAAAGGATAGAAAAAAATTCTACACAAATGGAAACCAAAGGAGAGCAAGTATACCCATTCTCATACCTACATACACCACAGCTGGAGGGTTGGAATCCAGCCTGGGCCTGCTAAACAAAAATGACAACTGCAACAAGAAAAAGAAATAGCCAGGCTTTGTGGTGGGCGCCTGTACTCCCAGCTACTTGGGAAGCTGAGGCAAGAGAATCGCTTAAGCCCAAGAGTTTGAGGTTGCTGTGAGTTGTGACGCTACAGCACTCTACCGAGGGCAACATAGTGAAACTCTGTTTCAAAAAAAAAAAAAATAACCATTTGGAAGTGCCCATAGCTCAGTGGGTAGGGCACCGGCCACATACACCAAGGTTGGTAGGTTCAATCCTGGCCTGGGCCAGCTAAAGCAACAATGACAACTGCAACAACAAAAAAATAGCCAGGCATTGTCGCAGGTGCCTGTAATCCCAGCTACTCAGGAGGCTGAGGCAAGAGAATCACTTAAGCCCAAGAGTTTGAGGTTGCTGTGAGCTGTGACGCCATGGCACTCTACCCAGGGCAACATAGTGAGACTCTGTCTCAAAAAAAAAGAAAAAATGAAGAGCTGGCACCCATACTTCAGAAATTATTCCATAATATTGAGGAGGGAGTATTCCTCAACTCATTCAACAAAGCCTGTATCACCTTGATACCAAAGCCAGGAAAGGACACACACACACACAAACTACAGACCAATATCCCTTATGAATATAGATACAAAAATTCTCAATAAAATACAAGCACACTGAATTCAATAGCACATCAAAAATATAATCCACTAGGACCAAGCGAACTTCATCACAGAAATGCAAGGATGGCTAAACCATTTACATCCAGATGTAAATCAATGAATGTGATTCACCACATTAACAGAAGAAAAAAAAAGACCAAATGATCATCTCAACAGATGCAGAAAATCATTCAACAAAATTCAGCACCCATTCATGATAAAAACCCTCAACAAGGGCGGCGCCTGTGGCTCAGTGGGTAGGGTGCCAGCCCCATATACCAAGGGTGGCGGGTTCAAACCCGGCCCCAGCCAAACTGCAACGGCACTCTACTGAGGGCGATAAAGTGAGACTCTGTCTCTACCAAAAAAATAAATAAACCCTCAACAAACTAGGCATAGAAGGAACATACAAAAACATCTGACTGATGTTTGACTCACACTTACGAACAGAGGTTATTACAGGGAATAGGTAAATGTATCTATTCCAACTTACACATAAGTTAAATTTAAGAATAAACCTACAGAATATACATCATTCATAACCCAGGGACTGCTTATATGATGAACCCACAGCCATCATCATACTGAATGGGAGAAAGTTGAAAGCATTCCCTCTAAGAACTGGAACAGGTTAAGGGTGTCCACTGTCATCCCTTCTATTCAATATAGTGCTGTAAGTCCCAGTTAAAGGAATAAGACAAAAGAAAGAAAGGAGTATCCAGATTGGGAAACTGGAAATCGAACTATCACTTTTTGCTGACGATATGATCTTATATATATATAAAAGCCCAAAGATTCCACCAAGAGACTCCTGGAATTGATGAATAAATTCAGCAAAGTCTCAGGCTTCAAAATCAATATACATAAACCAGTAGCATTTCTTTTCTTTTCTTTTTTTTTTTTTGTAGAGACAGAGTCTCACTTTATGGCCCTCGGTAGAGTGCCGTGGCCTCACGCAGCTCACAGCAACCTCCAACTCCTGGGCTTAAGCTATTCTCTTGCCTCAGCCTCCCGAGTAGCTGGGACTACAGGCACCCGCCACAACACCCGGCTAACCAGTAGCATTTCTAAATACTAATAACAGTCAATCTGAGAGTCAAATCAAATACTCAACATCATTCAAAATGGCTACAAAGAAAATAAAATACTTAGTAATATACTTAACCAACTAGGTGAAAGAGCTCCACAAAGAGAACTACAAAACACTGAGAAAAGCAATTGCAGGCTCGGCGCCTGTGGCTCAAGTGGCTAAGGCGCCAGCCACATACACCTGAGCTGGCAGGTCGAATCCAGCCCAGGCCTGCCAACTACAACCAAAAAATAGCCGGGTGGTGTTGTGGCAGGTGCCTGTAGTCCCAGCTACTTGGGAAGCGGAAGCAGGAGAATTGCTCGAGCTCCGGAGTTGGAGGTTGCTGTGAGCTGTGATGCCACAGCACTCTACCCAGGGTGACAGCTTGAGGCTCTTTCTCAAAAAAAAAAGCAATTGCAGATAACACAAATGAATGGAAAAACATATTTATACTTCAGTAGAATCAACATTTTAAAATGTTCGTACTACACAAAGTGATCTACAGATTCAATGCAATCCCCAGCATTATATTTCACATATCTATAAAATATACTTCTATGCTTCATTTGGAACGAGAAAAGAGCTGAATAGCCAAAGCAATCTTGAGCAAAAAGAAAAAATCTAGAGGCAGCACATTACCAGACTTCAAGATATACAAGGCTACAGTAATCAAAACAGCACAGTATTGGCACAAAAATAGAGCTGTAGACCAATGGAACAGAACAGAGAGTCCAGATACAAAACCATCCACATACAGCCAACTGTTCTTTGAAAAATCAGACAAAAAATATACACTGGAGAAAAGAAACCCTATTCAATAAATGGTGCTGAGAAAATTGGATAGCCATATGCAGAAGAAAGAAACAGGATCCAGGGGCGGCTCAAAGGAGTAGGGCACTGGCCCCATATACTGGAGGTGGCAGGTTCAAACCCAGCCCCGGCCAAAAACTGCAAAAAAAAAAAAAGAAAGAAAGAAAGAAAAAAATGAAACAGGATCCATATGTCTCATCACTCACAAAAATTAATTCAAGACGGATAAAAGACTTAAATGTTAAGCATGAAACAATATGAATTCTAGAAGAAAATGTTGGAAAAATTCTCAGATATCAGCCTAGGCAAAATATTTATGACTAAGACCCCAATGGCAGCCATAAGAACAACAAAAATAAATAAGCTGCGGTTGATTAAACAAAAAAGCTTCTGCACAGCTAAGGAAACAATCAACAGCGCAAATAGACAACCTTCACAATGGGAGAAAATATTCACAAGCTACACATCTCATAAAGGGCTAATAACCAGAATCTACAAAGAACTCAAGCAAATCAGCAAGAAAAAAAATCAAACAACCCCATTAAAAAGTGGGCAAAAGACACTAACAGAAGTTTTTCAAAAGAAGAAAGACAAATGGCCAATAGCACATGACAAAATGTTCAATATCACTAATTATCGGGGAAATGCAAATTAAAACCACAGTGAGATATCGTCTTTCCCCAGTTAAAATGGCTTTTATTAAAAAGCCCCAAACAATACATGGTATTGTGGATACAAAGAGAAAGAAACACTTATGCCCTATTGGTGGGACTGCAAATTAGTATAACCTCTATGGAAAACAGTATGGAGATTCCTCAAAGAACTAAACGTAGACCTACCATTTGATCCAGCAATCCCACTACTGGGTATTTAGCCAAAGGAAAACCCATTTTATCAAAAAGGCACATGCACTCAAATGTCTATTGCAGCACATCTCACAACTGCAAAGATGTGGCATCAACCCATTATTTCATGAGTGGATTTACAAAATGTGGTATATGTATACTTCGGAATATTTCTCTTCCATGAAGGATGACTTAAGGCCTTTTGCAACAATTTGTATAGAACTGGAGATCAGTATCCTAAGTGAAGTATTTCAAAAATGGAAAAACAAACACCACATGTACTCGCTATTATATTGGAACTAACCGAACAGCACACATGTACACAGAGGGAAGTAAAACTCGATGGAGCTCAAAGAGATAGTGGGGAGAGGATGGGTGAAAACCTACCTAACAGGTACAATGAACACTCCACAAGTGATAGGCACACTTATAACCCTGACTCAAGAATGACAATTTTTTTTTTTATTTTAAAGTTTTTTGGTTTTTGTTGTTGTTGTTGTTGTTTTTGTAGAGACAGAGTCTCACTTTGTCACCCTCGGTAGAGTGTCGTGGCATCACAGCTAAAGGCAACCTCCAACTCCTGGGCTTAGGCGATTCTCTTGCCTCAGCCTCCCGAGTAGCTGGGAATACAGGCGCCCCCCCACAACGCCTAGCTATTTATTTGTTGCAGTTTGGTGGGGCTGGGTTCGAACCCACCACCCTCGGTATATGGGGCCGGTGCCCTACCCACTGAGCCACAGGTGCTGCCCAAGAATGACAAATTTAATAAATGTTACCCAAAACTTTTGTACTTTTATAATACTTTTTTGGCCTCTTCGAGTTTAAATTATTTTTTTATTTTTAGAATAATTTTTAATTTACAAAAAAACATATAAATAGTACAGAAAATTTCCATCTATCCACAGCCAATTTCCCCTATTATTAACATCATATATTTACATGGTATGTTGGTCATAATTATGAACATAAGTTGATATTTGTTTTTCTTTTTTCCTTTCTTTCTTTTTTTTTTTTTTTTGTAGAGACAGAGTCTCACTTTATCGCCCTCGGTAGAGTACTGTGGCGTCTCAGCTCACAGCAACCTCCAACTCCTGGGCTTAGGCAATTCTCTTACCTCAGCCTCCCGAGTAGCTGGGAGTACAGGCACCCGCCACAACGCCTTGTTGCCATTTGGCTGGGGCCGGGTTCGAACCCACCACCCTTGGTATATGGAGCCAGCGCCCCACCCACTGAGCCATAGGCACCGCCTGGATAGTTTTTCATTTAAGTCTAGCTTTATTGGGAAGCGCCTGTGGCTCAGTGAGTAGGGCGCTGGCTCTATATAACAAGGGTGGTGGATTCAAACCTGCCCCTGGCCAAACTGCAACAAAAAATAGCCAGACATTGTGGAGGCCGAGACAAGAGAATCACCTAAGCCCAAGAGCTGGAGGTTGCTGTGAGCTGTGATGCCACAGCACTCTACTGAGGGTGACAAAATGAGATTCTGTCTCTAAAACAAAAAGTCTAGCTTTATTCAGAATCTTTAGTTATTTTTTGTTGTTGGGAATTCATTGAGGATACAAAAAACAGATTTCATTCGTTTCTAACCTAATAATCTCTTTTCTTTTCCAAGATCTCATCCAAAGTACATTTAATTGTCATTCTCCTTAGGCTCCTCTTCATTACGACAGCTTCTCTGACTTTCCTTTTTTATTTTTTAAATTTCAGATTAATAAAAGGGTACATAAATGAGGATGCATTATTTGCACTTGTTAGGTAAAGTCTAGCTGCAGTTGAGTCCTTCACCTAGGAGGTGTGCTCCTACATACTACTCAATAGGTGAGAGCTTATCAAGTCCTTTCCACTTCCTCCTTCTTGAATTTAAATGTGTTTTTCTTTTGTGCAGGTGTATAGTTGTTCATCTCCTATTTTCATGTTAATATTGAGTACATTGGATGTTTGCTTTTCCATTCTTGTGATATTTTACTTAGGGGGATGTTCTCCAAATCCATCTAGGTAAATACAAAAGATGTGAAGTCTCCATCTTTCTTTATAGCTGAATAGTATTCCATCTCATACATACACCCCCATAATATTTTGAAATTAAAAAATAAGAAAGAAAATATATTGAGACAAAAATATAATGGCTTTGTTTTTTATCTCAATAAAACATATTAACCATGGATAATGAAAGTTTCTTAAACGTGACTGCAGAACCATAACTACTAATAAATACAAAAAATAGATAAATTGGACTTCATCAAAATCAAAAACATTCGTACCTCAAAGAACACTAATAAGAAAATTAGGCTGGGCACAGTGGTTCATGCCTGTAATCCTAGCACTTTGGGAGGCCAAGGCAGATGTATCACCTGGCGCTCAAGTGTTTGCGAGCAATAAATTTCCTTCTTTTTCCTTTGTTCTTTTTCCTTTTTTTTTTTTTAATCATCAAGTGAAGCTTTGGGTGTGGAGAAGGAACAAAGGAAATGTGTAACTTGTTGTGATCAATTAGTTGTAAACACCACTGCACTCTGGCCAACAAATAAATTTCTATTGTTTACAAAAAAAAAAAAAAGTTTGAGACCAGCCTGAGCAAGAGCAAGACCTCATCTCTACTAAAAATAGAAAAACTAGCCAGGTGTAGTGGTGGGTGCCTATGGTCCCTGCTACTTGGGAGGCTAAGGCTAGATCATTCAAACGCAGGAGTGTGAGGTTGCTGTGAGCTATGATGCCACACCACTCCCTCCACCCAGGGTGACAGAGTGAGACTTTATCTCAAAAAAAAAAAAAAAAGAAGAAAGAAAAAGAAATAAAGTTAGTCGACAACTCACAGAATGGGAGAAAATATTTACAAATCATGTATCTCCCGTGAATCTAGTATTCAGAATACATAAATAACTTTCCCAAGTCAAGACACAAATGATATTAACAATGCAGTTTAAAAATGAGCAAAGGGCTTGAACAGATATTACACCAAAAAAGATACAAATGGCCAATAAACACATGAAAAGATATTCAGCATCATTCTAATGCAAATTAAAGCCACTTAAATACCACTTCACACTCACTTTCATGGTTATCTTTTTCAAAAAAGGAAAATAACAATTTCTGGTGAGTACATAGAGATATTGAAACCCTTATGCATTGCAGGTGGGAAAATAAAATGGTATAGCTGCTGTGGAAAACAGCTTGGCAGTTTCTCAAAGTCAAAGATATATTTACCATATGATCCATAAGTTTCACTTCTGGATATATAGCCAAAATAATTGAGTCAGTACAGATGTGGTGAAAAGGGAACACTTATACACTGGCAATGGAAATGTAACCTAGGCTCAGCGCCTGTGGCTCAAACGGCTAAGGCACCAGCCACATTCACCTGAGCTGGAGGGTTCAAATCCAGCCCAGGCCGCCAAACAACAATGATGGCTGCAACCAAAAAATAGCCGGGGTCCCAGCTAGTTGGGAGGCTGAGGCAAGAGAATCACTTGAGCCCAGGAGTTGGAGGTTGCTGTGAGCAGAGATGTCACAGCACTCTACCCAGGGCAACAGCTTGAGGCTCTGTCTCAAAAAAAAAAAAAAAAAGAAAAAAAAGAAATGTAACCTAGTACAACTGCTATGGAAAGCAGTATGGAGATTTCTCAGAGAACTAAAAATAGACCTACCATTCAATTCAACAATCCCAGTACTGGGTATCTACCCAAAGGAAAAGTCATTATATCAAGAAGACACCTGCAGTCATATGTTCATCACAACACAATTCACAATTGCAAAGATATGGAACCAACCTAAGTGCCCATTAGCTGATGAGTGGATAAAGGAAATGTGGTGTACGTACCCCGTTTCCTCGAAAATAAGACAGTGTCTTATTTTAAGGTGTGCTCCCAAAGATGCGCTAGGTCTTATTTTCAGGGGACGTCTTATCTTTCCTGTAAGTAGGTCTTATTTTCAGAGGACGTCTTATTTTCGGGGAAACAGGGTATGTATGTGTGTATATATAAATATACATATACCACATAGTTCTCCATGGTATGTATGTACATGTGTATAAATTATGGAGAACTACTCAGCCATAAAAGGAAAAAAATAATGTCTTTTGTTGCAGCAATTTGAATGAACTGGAGACCATTAGCCTTAGTGAAGTATCTCAGGAATAGAAAAACAAATAGCACATGTTCCCTCACTTATAAGTGAGAGCTAAGTGAGAGGTACATGATTGAGGTGGTGTGATGGACATTGAAAAATAAGAAGGCAGCTTGGTGCCTGTAGCACAGTGGTTACGGCGCCAGCCACATACACTGAGGGTGGTGGGTTTGAACCCGACCCAGGCCAGCTAAACAAGTGCAACCAAAAAATAGCTGGACGTTGTGGCAAGCACCTGTAGATGGTGCTTGGAAGGCTGAAGCAAGAGAATCTCTGTTGTTCTTTTTTTTTTTATTGTTGGGGATTCATTGAGGGTACAATAAGCCAGTTACACTGATTGCAATTGTTAGGTAAAGTCCCTCTTGCAATCATGTCTTGCCCCCATAAAGTGTGACTCACACTAAGGCCCCACACCCCTCCCTCCATCCCTCTTTCTGCTTCCTCCCCCCATAACCTTAATTGTCATTAATTATCCTCATATCAAGATTGAGTACATAGGATTCATGCTTCTCCATTCTTGTGATGCTTTACTAAGAATAATGTCTTCCACTTCCATCCAGGTTAATACAAAGGATGTAAAGTCTCCATTTTTTTTTTTTTTTTTGTAGAGACAGAGTCTCACTGTACCGCCCTCGGGTAGAGTGCCGTGGTGTCACACGGCTCACAGCAACCTCTAACTCCTGGGCTTCCGCGATTCTCTTGCCTCAGCCTCCCTAGTAGCTGGGACTACAGGCGCCCGCCACAACGCCCGGCTATTTTTTTTTGTTGTTGCAGTTTGACCGGGGCTGGGTTTGAACCCGCCACCCTCGGCATGTGGGGCCGGCGCCCTACTCGCTGAGCCACAGGCGCCGCCCAGTCTCCATTTTTTTTGATGGCTGAATAGTATTCCATGGTATACATATACCACAGCTTGTTAATCCATTCCTGGGTTGGTGGGCATTTAGGCTGTTTCCACATTTTGGTGATTGTAAATTGAGATGCAATAAACAGTCTAGTACAAGTGTCCTTATGATAAAAGGATTTTTTTCCTTCTGGGTAGATGCCCAGTAATGGGATTGCAGGATCAAATGGGAGGTCTAGCTTGAGTGCTTTGAGGTTTCTCCATACTTACTTCCAAAAAGGTTGTACTAGTTTGCAGTCCCACCAGCAGTGTAAAAGTGTTCCCTTCTCTCCACATCCACGCCAGCATCTGCAGTTTTGAGATTTTGAGATGTGGGCCATTCTCACTGGGGTTAGATGATATCGCAGGGTTGTTTTGATTTGCATTTCTCTAATATATAGAGATGATGAACATTTTTTCATGTGTTTGTTAGCCATTCGTCTGTCATCTTTAGAGAAAGTTCTATTCATGTCTCTTGCCCATTGATATATGGGATTGTTGGCTTTTTTTATGTGGATTAATTTGAGTTCTCTATAGATCCTAGTTATCAAGCTTTTGTCTGATTGAAAATATGCAAATATCCTTTCCCATTGTGTAGGTTGTCTCTTTGCTTTGGTTATTGTCTCCTTGGCGGTACAGAAGCTTTTCAGTTTAATGAAGTCCCATTTGTTTATTTTTGTTGTTGTTGCAATTGCCATGGCAGTCTTCTTCATGAAGTCTTTCCCCAGGCCAATATCTTCCAGTGTTTTTCCTATGCTTTCCTTGAGGATTTTTATTGTTTCCGCCTTAAATTTAAGTCCTTTATCCATCTTGAATCAATTTATATGAGTGGGGAAAGGTGTGGGTCCAGTTTCAGTCTTTTACATGTAGACATCCAGTTCTCCCAACACCATTTATTGAATAGGGAGTCTTTCCCCCAAGGTATGTTCTTGTTTGGTTTATCAAAGATTAGGTGGTTGTAAGATATTAGTTTCATTTCTTGGTTTTCAATTCTATTCCAAGTGTCTATGTCTCTGTTTTTGTGCCAGTACCATGCCGTCTTGACCACTATGGCTTTGTAGTACAGACTAAAATCTGGTATGCTGATGCCCCCAGCTTTATTTTTATTACTAAGAACTGCCTTAACTATACGGGGTTTTTTCCGTCCATACAAAACGCAGAATCATTTTTTCCAAATCTTGAAAGTACGATGTAGGTACTTTGATAGGAATGGCATTGAATAGGTAGATTGCTTTGGGAAGTATAGACATTTTAACAATGTTGATTCTTCCCATCCATGAGCATGGTATGTTCTTCCATTTGTTAATATCCTCTGCTATTTCCTTTCTGAGGATTTCATAGTTTTCTTTATAGAGGTCCTTCACCTCCTTCGTTAGGTATATTCCTAGGTATTTCATTTTCTTTGAGACTATGGTGAAGGGAGTTGTGTCCTTAATTAGCTTCTCATCTTGACTGTTATTGGTGTACACAAAGGCTACTGACTTGTGGACATTGATTTTATATCCTGAAACATTACTGTATTTTTTGATGACTTCTAGTAGTCTTGTGGTTGAGTCTTTGGGGTTCTCTAAGTATAAGATCATGTCGTCAGCAAAGAGGGAGAATTTGACCTCCTCTGCTCCCATTTGGATTCCCTTTATTTCCTTGTCTTGCCTAATTGTATTGGCTAGAACTTCCAGCACTACGTTGAATAGTAAAGGTGACAGAGGACAACCTTGTCTGGTTCCAGTTCTAAGAGGAAAAGCTTTCAGTTTTACTCCATTCAGTAAAATATTGGCTGTGGGTTTGTCATAGATAGCTTCAATCAGGTTTAGAAATATGCCACCTATGCCTATACTCTTCAGTGTTCTAATTAGAAAAGGATGCTGGATTTTATCAAATGCTTTTTCTGCATCTATTGAGAGGATCATGTGATCTTTATTTTTGCCTCTGTTAATATGGTGGATAACGTTTATGGACTTGCATATGTTAAACCAGCCTTGCATCCCTGGGATGAAGCCTACTTGATCATGATGAATGACTTTTTTGATGATAAGCTGTAATCTATTGGCTAGGATTTTGTTGAGAATTTTTGCATCTATATTCATGAGTGAGATTGGTCTGAAATTCTCCTTTTTGTTTGGGTCTTTTCCTGGTTTTGGTATCAGGGTGATGTTTGCTTCATAGAATGTGTTGGGGAAGATTCCTTCTTCCTCAGTTTTTTTGGAATAATTTCTGCAGTACAGGAATAAGCTCTTCCTTGAAGGTTTGATAGAATTCTGGAGTGAAGCCATCTGGACCAGGGCATTTTTTAGTTGGAAGATTTTTTATTGTTTCTTTGATCTCAGTGCTTGAAATTGGTCATTCAGGAGGTCTATTTCTTCCTGGCTAAGTCTAGGGAGAGGGTGTGATTCCAAATATTGATCCATTTCCTTCACATTGTCAAATTTCTGGGCATAGAGTTTCTGGTAGTATTCAGAGATGATCTCTTGTATCTCTGTGGGATCAGTTGTTATTTCCCCTTTATCGTTTCCGATTGAGGTTACAAGAGATTTTACTTTTCTATTTCTAGTTAGTCTGGCCAATGGTTTATCTATTCTATTTATTTTTTCAAAAAACCAACTCCTTGTTTCATTAATTTTCTGAATGATTCTTTTGTTTTCAATTTCATTGATCTCTGATTTGACTTTGGATATTTCTTTTCTTCTACTGAGTTTAGGCTTAGATTGTTCTTCTTTTTCCAATTCCATAAGATCTCTTGTGAGATTGTTGATGTGCTCTCTTTCTGTTTTTCGAATGTAGGCATCTAAAGCGATGAATTTTCCTCTCAAAACTGCTTTTGCAGTATCCCACAGGTTTTGGTAGCTTGTGTCTTCATTGTTGTTATGCTCAAGGAAGTTAATGATTTCCTGTTTTATTTCTTCCTGCACCCATCTGTTATTCAACAGAAGATTGTTTAGTTTCCATGCCTTTGGGTGGGGTTGAGCATTTTTGTTAGAGTTGAGTTCCACCTTTAGTGCCCTATGGTCTGAAAAGATACAAGGTAAAATTTCAATTCTTTTGATTCTGTTGATATTTATTTTGTGTCCCAGGATATGATCAATTTTGGAGAGTGTTCCATGGGGTGATGAGAAGAATGTATATTCTTTATCTTTGGGGTGGAGTGTTCTATATGCATCTATCAAGCACAGTTGTTCTAGGGTCTCATTTAAATCTCTTATATCTTTGTTTAATTTCTGTTTAGAGGATCTGTCCAGCTCTGTAAGAGGAGTGTTAAAGTCCCCTGTTATGATGGTATTATCAGATATCATATTGCTCAGACTGAGTAAGGTCTGCTTCAAGAATCTGGGAGCGTTTAAATTGGGTGCATAAATATTTAGAATTGAAATGTCTTCTTGTTGTATTTTTCCCTTGACCAATATAAAGTGACCATCTTTGTCTTTTTTGACTTTAGTTGCTTTAAATCCACATGTATCTGAAAATAAGATTGCAACTCCTCTTTTCTTCTGAATTCCATTTGCCTGAAAAATTGTCTTCCAACCCTTGACTCGGAGCTTTAATTTGTCTTTTGAAGCAAGGTGTGTTTCTTGCAGACAGCAAATGGATGGCTTGTGTTTTTTAATCCATTCAGCCAATCTATGTCTCTTCAGTGGGGAATTCAAGCCATTAACATTTATTGAGATAATTGATAAATGTGGTAGTATTCTATTCGTCTTATTTGGTGAGAGTCCATTGCTTAGTTTTATCTTTTGCATCAGTGTGGAGGTTAGGTTCTGTCCTTTGATTTCTGAGTTCTTACTTTGCTGCTGATCCATTGTGGTGGTCAGTGTGCAGAACAGGTTGAAGTATTTCCTGTAGAGCTGGTCTTGTTGTGGCGAATTTCCTCAATGTTTGTATATCCGTAAATGATTTGATTTCTCCATCAATTTTGAAGCTTAGCTTAGTGGGGTACAGAATTCTGGGCTGAAAATTGTTCTGTTTAAGTAGATTAAAGGTAGATGACCATTGTCTTCTTGCTTGGAAAGTTTCATTAGAGAAGTCTGCGGTCACTCTGATGGATTTGCCCCTGTAGGTCAACTGGCGCTTACTCCTGGCAGCTTGCAGAATCTTTTCTTTTGTCTTGACTTTGGACAGGTTCATCACAATGTGTCTTGGAGAAGCTCAGTTAGAGTTGAGGCGACCTGGGGTCCGATATCCCTCTGAGAGCAGTGTGTCAGAATCTTTGGTGATGTTTGGGAAATTTTCTTTTATAATATTCTCTAGTATGGCTTCCATTCCTCTGGGGCATTCTTCTTCCCCTTCTGGAATTCCTATAACTCGTATGTTGGAACGCTTCATAAAGTCCCATAATTCTGACAGTGAACGTTCTGCTTTCTCTCTCTTCTTTTCTGCCTCTTTTACTGTCTGAGTTATCTCAAGAACTTTGTCTTCTACCTCTGAAATTCTTTCTTCTGCATGGTCTAACCTGTTGCTGGTACTTTCCATTGCATCTTAAGTTCCCTAATTGACTGTTTCAGTTCCTTCAGGTCTGCTATATCCTTTTTTTTTTTTTTTTTTTTGTAGAG
Organism: Nycticebus coucang; assembly: GCF_027406575.1. Classification (NCBI taxonomy): domain Eukaryota; kingdom Metazoa; phylum Chordata; class Mammalia; order Primates; family Lorisidae; genus Nycticebus; species Nycticebus coucang. The sequence goes on along the minus strand of NC_069804.1, from coordinate 157,507,516 downwards.
ACAGAGTCTCACTTTATGGCCTCGGTAGAGTGCCGTGGCCTCACACAGCTCACAGCAACCTCCAACTCCTGGCTTAAGCGATTCTCTTGCCTCAGCCTCCCGAGTAGCTGGAACTACAGGCACCCGCCACAACGCCCGGCTATTTTTTTTTTGGTTGCAGTTTGGCCGGGGCTGGGTTTGAACCCGCCACCCTCGGTATATGGGGCCGGCGCCTTACCGACTGAGCCACAGGCGCCGCCCTGCTATATCCTTTTTATATTCTTCATATCGTTCATCTCTTACTTGATTCTGTTTTTGGATTTCCTTTTGGTTATTTTCCACTTTATTAGCAATTTCCTTCATTGTTTCCATCATTTCTTTCATTGTTTTCAACATGTGTATTCTAAATTCCCTTTCTGTCATTCCTAACATTTCTTTACAGGTGGAATCATCTGCAGTAGCTACCTCATGGTCCCTTGGTGGGGTTGTTCTAGACTGGTTCTTCATGTTGCCTGGAGTTTTCTGCTGATTCTTCCTCATGAGTGATTTCTTTTATCTGTTTCCTTGCCCTAATTTTCCTTTCACTTCCTCTTGCTCTTTAAGTTCTTGTGCCTGTGGAAGTTGTGGGCAGGTTTAGACGGATTGAACACACGCGACCACTTGCTGGTTTTCCACTGTTTTAGTCCTCCTCTTGGGGTCCAGAAGTCTCTCGCTGACTCCCTGTATCCTCATAGGAGTGATGATAGGCAGATCTCACCAGCCAGAGATGCCTGGAGTCCTATCTCCCCAGACTCACGGTGCCCAGATGCAAGGAAGCTGTTACTCGGCCGCCATCTTGCTCCGCCTCCCGCAAGAGAATCTCTTAAGCCCAAGAGTTTGAGGTTGCTATGAGCTGTGATGTCACAGCACTCCACCAAGGGCAACATAGTAAAAGACTCTGTCTCAAGGGTATATGTCAAATCTACTAAGTGTAGAGTACAAATGTCTTAACACAATAATTAAGAAAGTACAGTGAAGGCTATTTTTTTTTTTTGCAGTTTCTGGCCGGGGCTGGGTTTGAACCTGCCACCTTCGGCACATTGGGCTGGCACCCTACTCCTTTGAGCCACAGGTGCCATCCTGCAGTGAAGGCTATGTTAACCAGTTTGTTGTGAGTATTTCAAATTGTATATAAAACCAGCACATCGTACCCCATAAATGCATTAATGTACACAGCTATGATTCAATAAAAAAAAGAAAAAATATTTGAATAAACATCTGTCAAAAAAAGAAAGAAAAAGAAAACTAAGAAGGCAGGCAGGTGGGAGGGGATTAAGGGGCAAAACTACCTATTAGATGCAATGTATACTATTCTGTGATGGGTATTCTTAATGTCCTAACTTTAACACTACAGTATTCATTCATATAACAAAAAACACTGAAACCTCATAATTTTTTTGAAATAATAAAAAAGAATTGATAGGGACTTGAATAGGTGTTTGTATACCCATGTTCATAACAGTATTGTTCACAATAATCAAAAGGTGGAAGCAACCCAAGTGTCAATTGACAGATGAATGGATACACAAAATGTGGTACAATGGAATAGTATTTGGATTTTTTTGAGAGTTTCACTTTGTTGCCCTTGGTATAAGCGCCATGGCATCACAGCTCACAACAAACTCTTGGTCTCAAGTCACTCTCTTGCCTCAGCCTCCCATGTGGCTGGGACTACAGGTGCTCACCAGAATGCCTGGCTATCTTGCTCTTGCTCAGGCTGGTCTCAAACTCCTGAGCTAAAACAATCCAACCCTCCTCAGCCTCCCAGAGTGTTAGGGTTACAGGTGTGAGCCACCGCACCCGGCCTAGTATTTGGCTTTAAGAAAGAATGAAATACTGATATATGCTATGGCATGGATAAACCTTGAAAATGGTAGATTAAATGAAATAAGCCACACATGAAAAAATATCGTATGATTCCACTTACATAAACAAATTTGCATATAGGAAAACTAGAATAGAGGTTACCAGGCACTAGGGGATAAGTGCAAAGGGAAGTTATTGCTCAATTGTTATAGATTTTCTTTTTGGGATGATGAAAAAGTTATGAAATAGTGGTGGTGATGGTTACACAACAATACGAATGCATTTAATACCACTGAATTGTAATCTGAAAATTGTCAAAATGGCAGGTTTTATGCTATACACATTTTCCCACAATTTTTAAAAAACAATAATGTAATATACAAAACTCATTGCACTATACTCTTTAAATGGATGGTTTGCATTGTTTGTGAATTATAGCTCAATAAAACTTAAAAAAATCTATTAATACCCAAAAAAGTGGCACCAAAAAGGATATAAATACTAGGGATTATATTTAACAAAAATAAAAATGAAAGCTATGTACACTGGAAAACACAAACTATTCTTGAAAAAAAATTTAAAGATGTAAACAAGTGGAAAACTAACCTGTTGTTATCAACTAGATAGGTAATATTTTTAAGACTGCAATTCTCCCCAAATTGATCTGCAGTTTCAATGCACAGCCTGTCCATCAAAATGCCATTTACCTTCATTGCTGAAATAAACAATCTTATCCAAAAATTCACAGGTAATTCCTAAAGACTCTAACTAACCAAAATAATTTCTAAAAAAAAAACAGTGTGGGAGAATCCACACTACCCAATTGAACAACTTACAACAAAGCTGCAGAAATCAAAGCAGTATAGTTCTGCCATAAGGGCGAAAAAAAAGCATACAGCTATGGGATAGAATAATAGTTTGGACATAAGCCTATAAACCTATTTTGATCTTCATCAAGAGTGCCACATCGATCCAATGAGAAAAAATCAGTGTTTCCAATAAATGGTTCTGTGACAACTGGTAACTCACATGTAGAAGAGTTTATTTGGCCTTTTCCTCATACCATATGCAAAATATTCACTCAAAATGGACCAAAGTGTTTTATAATCCTGTTGCTAATATTGCTCTACGTTACTGATAAGATTCCTCTCACCTACCTCTGCATTTTTTTTTTTTTTTGAGACACAGTCTCACTGCGTTGCCCTCAGTATAGTGCCGGGGCATCACAGCTCACAGTGACCTCTAACTCCTAGGCTTAAGCAATTTTTTTGCCTCAGCCTCCTAAGTAGCTGGGACTACAGGTGCCCACCACAACGCCCAGCTATTTTTTGTTGTTGTTGCAGTTGTCATTGTTGGTTAGCAGGCCTGGGCTGGGTTCAAACCCGACAGCCTAGGTGTACATGTCCAGCGCCATAACCACTAAACTACAGATGCCGAGCTTGCATTATTTTTTAAAAAAATAAAAAACTATTGGGCGGCACCTGTGGCTCAACGCTGGCCCCATATGCCGGAGGTGGTGGGTTCAAACCCAGCCCCGGCCAAAAACTGCAAAAAAAAAAAAATAAATAAATAAATAAATAAAAATAAAAATAAAAAACTATTTATCAGCCCGGCTCAGTGGCGCATGCCTATAATCCTAGCACTCTGGGAGGCTGAGGTAGGCGGATTGCTTGAGCTCAGGAGTTCGAGACCAGCCTGAGCAAGAATGAGACCCCGTGTCTACTAAAAATAGAAAAACTAGCCAGGTGTAGTGGCGGGTACCTGTAGTCCCAGGTACTTGAGATGCTGAGGAAAGATGATCTCTTGAGCCCAAGAATTTGAGGTTGCTGTGAGCTAGGATGATGCCATAGCACTCAACTCAGGGTAATAGAGTGAGACTCTGTCTCCAACAACAATAAGAACAAAAAACTAATCTGAAAAAAAAGAATCATAAATGTAAACAAAACAATACAAATGTAAAAGGAAACATACATTAAGTGTTTGTAACCTTTGGCTAAGCAATGGTTTCTTAATTATGATACCAAAAACATGAAAAGAAAAAGTAGATAAATTGGACTTCATCAAAATTAACATTTGTTCCTCAAAGGACACTATCGAGAAAGTGACCAGACAACTCACAGAATGGGAGAAAATATTTATAAATAATAATATACCTTATAAGAAGGTAATATAGTATCCAGACTACATAAAGACTTAACTCACAACAGCCCAGTTTAAAAACAGGCAAAGAACTTGAGCACTTTTCCAAAGAAGAGATACAAAATAAATAAGCACATTAAAAGACGCTCAAATCATTTGTCATTACAGAAATGGACATCAAAACCACAATGAGATATCATTTCACAGTCATTGGACAGCCACAACTTTTAAAAAGTTAAAAAAACAAGTGTTGGCAAAAATGCAGACCAATTGGGCTATCATACTTTGTGGATGGGAATACAAAATGGAACAGTCCCTGCAGAAAATAGTTTTGCAGTTCCTCACAATGTTAAACACAGATATAACCTATAACACCTATAACCAAACAATCCACTCCCATCTTTTATATTTATATAGGCTTTTGTTACATTTATGTCTAGGTGTGTGCACACGAGAATTAAAAATATGTTTTCACAATAAATGTCCACAAATGTTTGTGAATGGTCAGCACTGGTAACCAAAAAGTAGAACCAAAATGTCCATCAACTAACAAATGAGTAGACAAAATTAGATCTATCCTTGGGCGGTGCCTGTGGCTCAAGGGGTAGGGCGCCATCCCATATGCTGGAGGTGGCGGGTTCAAACCCAGCCCCGGCCAAAAACAAACAAACAAAAAAATTAGATCTATCCTTACTGTAGAATATTATATAGCCTATAAAGAGAATGAAGAACTAACACATGCCACCATATGAACAAACATTGAAAACATCATGCTAGGTGAAGGAAGCCAGACCCAAAGGCAACTTACTCTATTATTCCATTTAGATAATATGCCCCAAATAGTTAAATCTAAAGAGAAAGCGGCTGATTATGATTAAAGGTCATGTGGTATAGAAAGATTATTGCTAAAGACTATAGAATTTCTTATTAAGACAACGAAAATATTTCATAATCAAGTATGGTGATGGTTCACGTATCTGTGAGTATAATAAAATCCATTGAATTATACAGTTTGAGTGGGTGAACTGTATGTTTATGAACTACTTATCAATAGAAATGTTTTAAAAATAGTTCTATTCAATACACTAGCATAGAACAATTAAAAGCAAAATTAAGTGAAGCATTGCATTTTTTACTTAGGAATGAATTTCATCACATAAGCACAAGACCTGAACACTAAAAATTACAAAATATTTCTGAAACAAATTACCAAATCCTTTTTAGAGCTGAGGAAACTAAGGTTCAAGATGAGTCCCTTGCCCAGATTTGAACATTCATCCTTTCTAACTCAGATCCCCTTTGCTATTTCCCCCATACTGCCAGCTTCCATCCGCTGTGAAATTATTGCTATAAAGCTAATCCATAGAGGCTGAGAGGTTAGACAGGGATAGGTTTGGCTGGGATTTCAAATGCTCTTTTGCAGGGGGGATTAGCTGGCTTGGCCTGAAATTGTTATTTTTCAGTAGTTATGTTTCCAATTTCTTTTGGTCTCCCACTCATCCAGAATCCACCTCCCTCACCCCCCACCACACACACAAGTAAGGGAAGAGCCAAGTAGTTGACTCACACACCACACCACAGTTGCCTTTTGTTCACATAGGCCCAGCGGCTTGAGACTACTAGGCAACGTAGTGAGACCTTGTCTCTACGAAAACTTTTTTTTTTTTTAATTAGCCAGGTGTGGTGGTGTGTGCCTATAGTCCCAGTTACTCCGGTGGCTGAGGCAAAAGTCCTGCCCGAATTGTTTTTGTGTGTTACCTTGGAAATTTCTGAGTTTCCTTAAAACTACTATTTTGAATTCTCGATAAGAGAGCTCACGTATCACTGTCTCATTAGGGTCAGTTTCTGGTTTCTTGTTTTGTCCATTTAGAAAATCATGGCTCGCTATTTGCTGGGGTATATTTGCTTTGAATTTCTTTACCTCTAGGTCACTGCCTCATTTTCAGCTCTAGGTGGCATCCTAAGTCCAGATTTGCTTCAGCTCTAGTAAATGGTCTGAGTGTTGCCTTTCTCAAGCAGGAGAAATTCCGAAAGGGATATCCCAACACTGTGAGAAGGCTGACTAGGGGTTCATATCCAGGAAACTTATGGACTGAATCTCATACATCAGGGTTATTCTAAACAGACACTCTTATTTGATGTCTTCTTTGGCAGAGTTACAGAGAAGAGTTTCCAAAACGAGGGATGATAGTCCAGCCTCCTCCTTTGATCTCTGCCTGTTTTCAGGGATATTTCTCCATTCAGTCACCTGTGTTGCTTTCTATGGATTAAGGTAGAGACCCGTCTCCTGCTAAGGAACTCAAGCTGTCAGAGAAGCTGGATGTTCACCTTGATCTCACGTTTTTCAGTGTAGACAGTGAGTTTGGGGAAATTTTTCACATAAGTTGGTGCTGGGAGTATAGGGGGAGGGGTGTCACCAATTTACTTGGGAGTTGTTTCAGTTCTCTGTGGCCTCAGGAATTGTCTCATCTTCATATATGGGGTTGGGGACATTTCTGGTGATAATCTCAGTGCTGTGTATTTGGTTTTGGCTTTCAATGGGGATAATAAGACCAGCTTACTTCTATGCACCATTTGGAAACCAGAAGTCAACATTATTCTTTTTTTAATTTCAAAATTTTAAGGGGGTAAAAGTGTTTTGTTACATAGATAGCTTTTAGCCAAGTACAGTGGCTCACACCTGTAATCCCAACACATGGGAGGCTGAGGCAGGTGGATTGCCTGAGCTCACGAGTTCAAGACCAACCTGAGCAAAAGTGAGACCCCATGTCTAAAAAAATAACCAGGCGCTGTGGTGGTTGCCTGTACTCCCAGTTACCTGGGAGGCTGAGGCAAGAGAATCACTTGAACCCAAGAGTTGGGGTTGCTGTGAGCTATGACGCCATGGCACTCTACCAAGGGTGACCAAGTGAGACTCTGTCTCAAAAAAAAAAAAGAAAAGAAAAAAGAAACATAGATAGCTTTTACAAAGCTTGAGTCAGGGCCATAAATGTACCCATCACCCATATAATGTGTTGGTAGGTTTTTAACCCTCCCCTCAGCCTCCCTTCCTTTTCTTGATTTCCAATGACTTTTACATCTCTCTGTGCCCATGGTAGCCATCAATTGGTTCCAAATTATTAGTGAGTACATATGGTATTTGCTTTTCCATTCTTGAGATACTTCACTTACAATAATCATCTCCAGTTCCATCCAAACTGCTGCAAAAACTGCTAATTCATTTCTTTTTTTGGTTTAATAATACCCCATGGTATGTGTATATATGTGTGTATGCGCGTGTGCATGTGGGTGTGAATTTATGGGTATGCTTTTGCAGTTGTAAATTGTCCTGCAAGAAACATTCAAGTGTATGTGTCTCCTTGGTAAAATGACTTCTTTTCCTTTTGGTGGATACCCAGCAGTGGGACTGATAGATTGAATGGTAAGTCTACTTTTACATCTTTGATAATGTCCATACGGTTTTCCATAGAAACTGCACTAATTTGCAGTCCCACCAACAGTGTATGATCATTTTTGTCTCTCTGTATCCACATTAGCATTTTTTTATAAGATTTCATTTTTTTTATTTTTTTATTTTTTTTTTATTTTTGGCCGGGGCTGGGCTTGAACCCGCCACCTCCGGCATATGGGACCGGCGCCCTACCCGTTGAGCCACAGGCGCCGCCCCACATTAGCATTTTTTAAAAAAATATTTTAATAATAACCACTCTGACAGGGTTGAGGTGCTATTTGAGTTGCTGTTACTGCAACCAAAAAATGGCTGGGCGTTGTGGCGGGAGCCTGCAGTCCCAGCTACTTGGGAGACTGAGGCAAGAAGATCGCTTGAGCCCAGGAGTTGGAGGTTGTTGTGAGCTGTGATGCCATGGCACTCTACCCAGGGCGACATAGTGAGACTCTGTCTCAAAAAAAAAAAAAAAGCTTCTGTTCATGTATTTTGCCCCTTCTTTAACAGGGCTTGTAGGGGGAGTTTTTTGCTAATTTGTTTTTGTTTCAGTTCTTTGTACATTCTGGATATTAGCCCTCTATAGATTTATAGTTTGAGAATATTTTTCCCATTCTGTAGATTGTCTATTTGCTCTGTTTATAATTTCTTTTGCTGTGCAGAAGCTTTTTAATTTAATCAAGTCCCATTTATTTATTTTATTGTTGCTGTAATTGCCTTTGAACTCTTAGTCATAAATTATCTTCCTAGATCAATATCTACAAGAGTTTTTCCTACATGTTCTTCTAGAATTTTTATGTTTTCATGCCTTCCATTTAAAGTTTTGTTTTGTTTGTTTGTTTTTATTGTTAAATCATAGCTGTGTACATTAGTGCAATAAAGGGGTACAATGTGCTGGTTTCTTATACAATCTGAAATATTCTCATCAAACTGTTCAACGTAGCCTTCATGGCATTTTCTTAGTTATTATATGTAGACATTTGTATTTTGCCTTTAGTAAGTTTCGCCTGTACCCATTCTAAGATGCACCAGTAGGCGTGGCCCCACCTCTTACTCTCCCCCCTCCCTTCCCCTTCCTTGGCCCTTTCCTCATAGTCTTGTGTTATAGTTGGGTTATAGCCTTCATGCGAAAGCTATAATTTAGCTTCATAGTAGGGCTGACTACATTGGATACTTTTTCTTCCATTCCTGAGATACTTTGCTAAGAAGAATATGTTCCAGCTCTATCCATGTAAACATGAAAGAGGTAAGGCTGCATAATATTCCGTGGTATACATGTACCACAATTTACTAGTCCATTCGTGGGTCGATTGGCACTTGGGTTTCTTCCATGATTTAGCAATTATGAATTGGGCTGCAATAAACATTCTGGTACAGATGTCTTTGTTATATTGTGATTTTTGGTTTTCTGGGTATAAACCTAGTAAAGGAATTATAGGATCGATTGGCAGGTCTATGTTTAGGTCTCTAAGTATTCTCCAAATATCCTTCCAGAAGGAACGTATTAGTGGGCATTCCCACCAGCAGGGTAGAAGTGTGCCCTTTTCTCTACATCCACGCCAACATCTCTGGTTTTGGGATTTTTTTATGTGGGCTACTCTTACTGGGGTTAGGTGATATCTCAAAGTAGTTTTGATTTGCATTTCTCTGATGATTAAGGATCATGAGCTTTTTTTCACGTGTTTGTAGATCGTGCATCTGTCTTCTTTAAAGAAGTTTCTCTTCAAGTCCTTTGCCCACCCTGAGATGGGGTCACGTGTTCTTTTCTTGCTAATACGTTTGAGTTCTCTGTGGATTCTGGTTATTAGACCTTTATCGGAGGTATAACCTGCAAATGTTTTCTCCCATTCTGAGGGCTGTCTGCTTGCTTTACTTACTATGTTCTTGGCTGTGCAGAAGCTTTTTAGTTTGATCAGGTCCCATTAGTGTATTTTTGATACTGCTTTAATTGCCTGGGGAGTCCTCCTCATAAAATATTCACCCAGGCCGATTCCTTCAAGAGTTTTCCCTGCACTTTCTTCAAGTATTTTTATACTTTCATGTCTTAAGTTTAAATCTTTTATCCAGTGAGAGTCAGATGATCTGATAGTATATCTGGAAAACACTAGGGATTCTACTACAAAACTTTTAGAAGTGATCAAGGAATACAGCAATTTCTCAGGCTACAAAATCAACACCCATAAATCCATAGCCTTTATATATACCAACAATAACCAAGCCAGAAAAACAGTCAAGGACTCTATTCCTTTCACTCTAGTGCCAAAGAAGATGAAATATTTGGGAGTATACCTAACAAAGGACATGAAAGATCTCTACAAAGAGAACTATGAAACTCTAAGAAAAGAAATAGCTGAAGATGTTAACAAATGGAAAAACATACCATGCTCATGGCTGGGAAGAATCAACATTGTTAAAATGTCTATACTACCCAAAGCAATATATAATTTTAACGCAATTCCTATTAAAGCTCCATTGTCATATTTTAAAGATCTTGAAAAAATAATACTTCATTTTACATGGAATCAGAAAAAACCTCAAATAGCCAAAACATTACTCAGCAATAAAAAAAAGCAAAAGGAATCATGCTACCAGACCTGAGACTGTACTATAAATCAATAGTGATCAAAACAGCACAAAAACAGAGAAGTAGATGTCTGAAACAGAATAGAGAACCAAGAGATGAATCCAGCTACTTACCGTTATTTGATCTTTGACAAGTCAATTAAAAACATTCAGTGGGGAAAAGATTCCCTATTTAAAAAATGGTGCTGGGTAAACTGGCTGGCAACCTGTAGAAGATTGAAACTGGACCCACACCTTTCACGATTAACTTGTTTTTTTTGTTTTTTTTGTTTTTTTGAGACACAGTCTCAAGCTGTTGCCCTGGGTAGAGTGCTGTGGCATCCTAGCTCACAGCAACCTCCAACTCCTGGGCTCAAGCAATCCTCTTGCCTCAGTTTTCTATTTTTAGTAGAGATGGGGGTCTCACTTTGTGCTCAGGCTGGTCTCAAACTTGTGAGCTCAAGCTGTCCACCTGCCTTGGCCTCCCAGAGTGCTAGGATTACAGGCATGAACACCACACCCAGCCCCAAGTTTTTATCCATCTTGAATTTAATTTTTATATGTGGTGAGAGACAGAGATATCCATTTTGTCTATCTTTTCTTTTTTTTTTTTTTTTTGGTAGAGGCAGAGTCTCACTTTATAGCCCTCAGTAGAGTGCCATGGCATGACACAGCTCACAGCAACCTCCAACTCCTGGGCTTCAGCGATTCTCTTGCCTCAGCCTCCCGAGTAGCTGGGACTACAGGTGCCTCCCACAACACCGGGCTATTTTTTGGTTGCAGTTCAGCCAGGGCTGGGTTTGAATCCGCCACCCTCCGGATGTGGGCCGGCGCCTTTACCGACTGAGCCACAGGAGCCGCCCACCATTTTGTCTGTCTTTTCAAAGAACTACCTTTCAGGGCGGCACCTGTGGGTCAGTGGGTAGGGCACTGGGCCCATATACCAGGGGTGGCAGGTTCAAACCCGCCTGGCCAAACTGCAACAAAAAAAAATAGCCGGATGTTGTGGCAGGGACCTGTAGTCCCAGCTACTCAGGAGCTTGAGGCAAGAGAATCACCTAAGCCCAGGAGTTGGAGGTTGCTGTGAGCTGTGTGACACCACAGCATTCTACCGAGAGAGACAAAGTGAGACTCTGTCTCTACAAAAAAAAAAAGAACCACCTTTATTTCGTTGGTTCTTGGTATTGTGTTTTTGGTTTCCATTTTGTATAGGTCTTCTCTGACCTCTGTTACTTTTTTTTCTGCTGAATTTGAATTAATTTGTTATTTCTTTTCTAGTTCCTTGAGATGTGACATTAGGTTGTTAATTTGTGATCTTTCTGTCTTTTTGATGTAGGCATTTAAGGCTATGAATTTTTCCTTTAGGACTAATTTTACTAAATTCCATAGATTTTAACAGCACTTGTCCCTCCTTGCCCTTCAGTTTGAGGAATCTTTTGATTTCCACCTTTTTTTTTTTTTAAGTTTTTGGCTGGGGCCAGGTTTGAACCCACCACTTCCAGTATATGGGGCCGGCGCCCTACTCCTTGAGCCACAGGCACTGCCCCTTACCTTTTTAGAGTCTTACTTTGTTCCCCTCAGTACAGTGCCATGGTGTCATAACTCACAGCAACCTCAAACTCTTGGGCCTAAGTGATACTCTTACCTCAGCCTCTCAGGTAGGAAGGGCTACAGGTATCTGCCACAATGCCCCGATCTCACTCTTTGAGATAGGGTCTAACTCCTACTCAGGCTAGTCTTGAACTTGTGAGCTCAGGGGCAGTGCTAGGATTACAGGCATGAACTACTGTGCCTTGCCTTGATTCCCATCTTAATTTCATTATTGACCTAATCATTGTTTAGTAGCAGGTTGATTAATTTCCATGACTTTCTGTAGATTTTATGTTTCTCTTTGAATTTATTTCTAGCTTTATTCCACTGTGGTCTAAGAGGATACATACTCTGGTTTCATTTTTTTTTTTTTTTTAGACAGAGTCTCACTATGTCACCCTTAGTAGAGTGCTATGGTGTCACAACTCACAGCAACCTCAAACTCTTGGGCTTAAGAGATTCTCTTGCCTCAAGCCTCCCAAGTAGCTGGGACTACAGGCTCCTGCCATAACACCTGGCTATTTTTTGTTGCAGTTGTTTAGCTGTTGTTTAGCTGGCCCGGAGCCAGGTTCAAACCCACCACCTTCAGTGTATTTGGCTAGGACTGTAACCATGGCTAGTGCGGTAACCACTGTGCTATGGGAGCAGTGCCAGTTTCAATTTTTTTTGAATTTGCTGGGGCTTATCTTGTGGCCCTAAGATATGATTGATCTTTGGGTATCTCCCATGTGCTGATGAGAAGAATGTATGTTCAGTAGTTTTGAGTAGAATGCTCTATAAGTATCTGTTAAGTTCATTTGTTCAAGAGTCCAGTTTAAGTCCAGTGTTTCTTTATTTAATTTCTGCTTCAATGATCTGTCCAGATCTTTCAGTGGGATGCTGAAATTATGATGCTACTGTTTATCTTTTTGTTTAGATGTAATAGAATTTGTTTTATGAATCTGGGAGCTCCTGTGTTAGGTGCATATATATTTACGATTGTTATGCTTTCTGGTTGAATTGTTCCCTGTAACTTTATATAATGACTTTGTCTTTTTTTTTTTTTTTAACCATTGTTAATTTAAAATCAATATTATTTTATTTGAGTGTGGCTATACATGCTCTCTTTTGGTTTCCATTTGCATGGAATATGCTTTTTCCATCTTGTAACCTTGAGTTTGTATGCATCCTTGTGGATTAGATATGTTTCCTAAAGCAGAAACTTAGGTAGTGTTTTATCATCCATAAACCAGCCTATGTATTTTGAGTGGAGCACTCAAACTATTAATGTTAAATGATAGAACTCATGGGTGGGACCCTGTTTTCTTCATCATGTTGGGTAGTACCTTATCGTTTTGTTTTCCTTCTTGTGATATTACTTTGTGTGAGCTATGAGCTTTACCTTTGGAGTGATTTTACACTGCTGGGTAGCTACTGTGCTGACCCATGTATAATGCTTTTCTGAGTATTTCCTATTGAGTAGGTCTGATAATGACAAATTCCCTCAATACTTGCCTGTCTGGAAAGTCTTTATTTCTCCTTTATATGTGAAACTTAGTTGTGCAGGATACAATATTAATCTTAATAAATAGTGGAAATAGGCTCAGTGCCTGTAGCTCAAGCGGCTAAGGTGCCAGCCACATACACCATTCCTGGCGGGTTCGAATCCAGCCCTGACATGCCAAACAACAATGACAACTGCAACCAAAAAATAGCTGGGTGTTGTGGTGGGCGCCTGTAGTCCCAGCTACTTGGGAGGCTGAAGCAAGAGAATCGCTTAAGCCCAGGAGTCAGAGGTTGCTGTGAGCTGTGATGCCACGGCACTCTACCCAAGGTGACAGCCTAAGGCTCTGTCTCAAAAAAAAAAAAAAGTGGAAATAATCCAAAATCTGTCAACTGATGAATAAACAAAGTATGCTCATGAAATGGAGTGTTATACAGCCATTGAAAATAATAAGAGACTGCTAATTCTACCAAGTGAATGAACCCTGAAAACAATATGCTAAGTAAAATAAGCCATATATAAAAAGCCATGTGTCTTATGATACCATTTATAAGGAATGTGTGGAATAGACAAATTTACAGAAACAAGAAATATATTAGTGATTTATTAGAACTGGGGACATGGGGAGAAAGGGCAATGAGACCTAAAACACAGAGGGTTTCTTTTAAAGTGATTAAATGGTCTGATGAACAACTGTGGTTATGGTTATACATATCTATAACTACACAAAAACAACTAAATTTTACACACAGAATGTGTCCCAAATGAGTGTATTTGATTTATATTTCAATAATGCTATTTTAAGAAAAGATGGTATTTCTATATACTAGAATTGAACAATCTAAAACCAAAATTTAAAAAAAGTCTTTATTCAAAATAGTATCTAAAAGAATCAATTCTTACCAAGGAAGTATAAGGTTTACACATTCAAAGGTACAAATAATATTAAAAGTAATTACAAAGCACCCAAACAAGTATAAATACATTGTAGGTTCTTCTTGTGACCAGAAGACTATTAACATAGCACCAAAATCTATCCACAGATACGAATGCAAGTTCTATTAAATTTCACCAGGCTTGGGGCGGCACCTGTGGCTCAGTTGGTAAGGCACCGGCCCCATATACCGAGGGTGGTGGGTTCAAACCCGGCCCTGGATGAACTGCAACCAAAAAATAGCTGGGCGTTGTGGTGGGCGCCTGTAGTCTCAGCTACTTGGGAGGCTGAGGCAAGAGAATTGCTTAAGCCCAGGAGTTGGAGGTTGCTGTGAGCTGTGTGATGCCATGGCACTCTACCGAGGGCCATAAAGTGGCCCTACCAAAAAAAAAAAATTATCACCAGGCTTTTTGGGTATTGGGTATGTTGATCCTAAGATTCAAATGGAATTGCAAATATCACTGAATATCCAAACAGTCTTGACAAAGAACAATGTAGGAGGACTCATACTTCCCAAATTTAAAGCATGTTTTAAAATCTGCAGTAATGGATACTCCTTATTTACATAAGGATAGAAAAACAGAGCAGTGGGATACAATGAAAGTCAAAGAATAAGCCTATACAACTACGGGCAACTAAATTTTGATAAGATTTCCTCAAAATTTGGCTTGGTGCCCATAGCTCAGTGGTTAGTGAGCCAGCCATATGCACCAGGGCTGGCGGGTTCAAACCTGGCCCAGGCCTGCTAAACAACAATGACAACTGCAACAAAAAAATAGCCAGGCGTTGTGGCAGGCACCTGTAGTCCAAGCTATTGGGAGGCTGAGGCAAAAGAATCGCTTAAGCCCAAGAGTTTGAGGTTGCCGTGAGCTATGACGCCATGACACTCTACCCAGGGCCACATAGTGAGACTCCATCTCAAAAAAAACAAAAAACAAAGATTTCCTCAAAATTGTAATAGGGAAAATATACTCCCCTCAATAAATGGCACTGAGACAACTGAATAAATATGCATATCAAAAAAATTATTTGGGGGCGGCGCCTGTGGCTCAACGGGTAGGGTGCCGGTCCCATATGCCGGAGGTGGCGGGTTCAAGCCCAGCCCCGGCCAAAAAAAAAAAAAAAAAAAATTATTTGGGCTCTTATCTCAGACCATTTACATTAACTTAAATTTGATCAAATACCTTAATGTAAGACTTGCAAATACGAAAATTTTTGAAATAAATATAATGTAAGTCTCTATGATCTTGTATCAAACAGAGTTTCTTAAATATATCAAAATCATAAGGAACAACAGAAAAAGTAGATGATCGGCCTACTTCAAAATAAAAAAAAATAAACTTCAGGCCTTAACAACACTATCAAAGGACCAGGAAGGGTGACTTACGCCTATAATCCTAGCACTCTGGGAGGTTGAAGTGGGTGGATTACTAAAGCTCAGGAGTTCAAGAATAACCTGAGGAAGAGCAACACCCTATCTCTACTAAAAATAGAAAAACCACCCAGCATTGTGGTGGGCACTTGTAGTGTCAGCTACTCAGGAGGCTGAGGCAAGAGGATTGCTTGAGCCCTAGAGTTAGAGGTTGTTATGCAGTATGATGTTGCCAAGGCACTCTACCCAGGGCAACACAGTGAGACTCTGTCTCAAAAAACAAAAAAGAACACTATAAAAACAGTGAAAAGAGCACCTACAAAATGAGAGAAAAATTTTTTTTTTTTTATGGTTGGGGATTCATTGAGGGTACAATAAGCCAGGTTACACTGATTGCATTTGTTAGGTAATGTCCCTCTTGCAATCATGTCTTGCCCCCAGAAGGTGTGGCACAAACCAAGGCCCCACCCCTCTCCCTCCTTCCCTCTCTCTGCTTTTCCTCCCCCCCCCATGACCTAAATTGTCATTAATTGTCCTCATATCAAAATTGAGTACATAGGATTCATGCTTCTCCATTCTTGTGATGCTTTACTAAGAATAATGTCTTCCACTTCCATCCAGGTTAATACGAAGGATGTAAAGTCTCCAGTTTTTTTTAATAGCTGAATAGTATTCCATGGTATAAATATACCAGAGCTTGTTAATCCATTCCTGGGATGGTGGGCATTTAGGCTGTTTCCACATTTTGGCGATTGTAAATTGAGCTGCAATAAACAGTCTAGTACAAGTGTCCTTATGATAAAAAGGATTTTTTTCCTTCTGGGTAGATGCCCAGTAATGGGATTGCAGGGAGGTCTAGCTTGCGTGCTTTGAGGTTTCTCCATACTTCCTTCCAGAAAGGTTGTACTAGTTTGCAGTCCCACCAGCAGTGTAAAAGTGTTCCCTTCTCTCCACATCCACGCCAGCATCTGCAGTTTTGAGATTTTGTGATGTGGGTCATTCTCACTGGGGTTAGATGGTATCTCAGGGTGGTTTTGAATTGCATTTCTCTAATATATAGGGATGATGAACATTTTTTCATATGTTTGTTAGCCATTCGTCTGTCTTCTTTAGAGAAGTTTCTATTCATGTCTCTTGCCCATTGATATATGGGATTGTGGGCTTTTTTCATGTGGATTAATTTGAGTTCTCTATAGATCCTGGTTATCAAGCTTTTGTCTGATTCAAAATATGCAAATATCCTTTCCCATTGTGTAGCTTGTCTCTTTGCTTTGGTTGTTGTCTCCTTGGCCGTACAGAAGCTTTTCAGTTTAATGAAGTCCCATTTGTTTATTTTTGTTGTTGTTGCAATTGCCATGGCAGTCTTCTTCATGAAGTCTTTCCCCAGGCCAATATCTTCCAGTGTTTTTCCTATGCTTTCCTCAAGGACTTTTATTGTTTCAGCCTTAAATTTAAGTCCTTTATCCATCTTGAATCAATTTATATGAGTGGGGAAAGGTGTGGGTCCAGGTTCAGTCTTTTACATGTGGATATCCAGTTCTCCCAACACCATTTATTGAATAGGGAGTCTTTCCCCCAAGGTATGTTCTTGTTTGGTTTATCGAAGATTAGGTGGTTGTAAGATGTTAGTTTCATTTCTTGGTTTTCTTTTCAATTCCAAGTGTCTATGTCTCTATTTTTGTGCCAGTACCATGCTGTCTTGACCACTATGGCTTTGTAGTACAGACTAAAATCTGGTATGCTGATGCCCCCAGCTTTATTTTTATTACTAAGAACTGCCTTAGCTATATGGGTTTTTTTCTGGTTCCATACAAAACGCAGAATCATTTTTTCCACATCTTGAAAGTACGATGTTGGTATTTTGATAGGAATGGCATTGAATAGGTAGATTACTTTGGGAAGTATAGACATTTTAACAATGTTGATTCTTCCCGTCCATGAGCATGGTATGTTCTTCCATTTGTTAAAATCCTCTGCTATTTATTTCACAGGATAGAAAAAATGAAAATGCTGAATGAGGCTATTGTATTTTCTGTATCTTCATTTCATCATAACATGAAGATATTCATTACACTGTTATATGTGCTGGACTCTTAAATGCTCATGAGAAGTGACTGGCTAAATAAATCCCATTTCCATACGATGTGAGCATTAAGGACCTATTATAAAGGGTAACATGGAGCTATATTTACAGACATTGAAAAAACTCAATATTCTCTGAGGAGATAAACATGTGAGTATATATAATATATACAGTATGATTCCATTATTTTTGGTAAAAATATTAATAGCGTTAATGTATAGAAATGGGGATTACGATGATTTTTATGTTATTATTGTTTATCTGGTGATTTTACCCTTTTAGAATTAAATATGTATTATGACAAAAAAAATCCTCTGCTATTTCCTTTCTGAGGATTTCATAATTTTCTTTATAGAGGTCCTTCACCTCCTTCGTTAGGTATTTCATTTTCTTTGAAACTACGGTGAAGGGAGTTGTGTCCTTAATTAGCTTCTCATCTTCACTGTTATTGTGTATACAAAGGCTACTGACTTGTGGACATTGATTTTATATCCTGAAACATTACTGTATTTTTTGATGACTTCTAGGAGTCTTGTGGTTGAGTCTTTGGGATTCTCTAAGTATAAGATCATGTCATCAGCAAAGAGGGAGAGTTTGACCTCCTCTGCTCCCATTTGGATTCCCTTTATTTCCTTGTCTTGCCTAATTGTATTGGTTAGAACTTCCAGCACTATGTTAAATAGTAAAGGTGACAGAGGACAACCTTGTCTGGTTCCAGTTTTAAGAGGAAAAGCTTTCAGTTTTACTCCATTCAGTAAAATATTAGCCGTGGGTTTGTCATAGATAGCTTCAATCAGTTTTAGAAATGTGCCACCTATGCCTATACTCTTCAGTGTTCTAATTAGAAAAGGATGCTGGATTTTATCAAATGCTTTTTCTGCATCTATTGAGAGGGTCATATGATCTTTATTTTTGCCTCTGTTAATATGGTAGATAACGTTTATGGTCTTGCATATGTTAAACCAGCCTTGCATCTCTGATGAAACCTACTTGATCATGATGTATGACTTTTTTGATGATAAGCTGTAATCTATTGGCTAGGATTTTGTTGAGAATATTTGCATCTATATTCATGAGTGGATTGGTCTGAAATTCTCCTTTTTGTTTGGGTCTTTTCCTGGTTTTGGTATCAGGGTGATGTTTGCTTCATAGAATGTGTTTGGGAAGACTCCTTCCTCCTCAATTTTTTGGAATAATTTCTGTAGTACAGGAATAAGATCTTCCTTGAAGGTTTGATAGAATTCTGGTGTGAAGCCATCTGGACCAGGGCATTTTTTGGTTGGAAGATTTTTTTATTGTTTCTTTAATCTCAGTGCTTGAAATTGGTCTGTTCAGGAGCTCTATTTCTTCCTGGCTAAGTCTAGGGAGAGGGTGTGATGTCAAATATTGATCCATTTCCTTCACTTTGTCAAATTTCTGGGCATAGAGTTTCTGGCAGTATTCAGAGATGATCTCTTGTGTCTCTGTGGGGTCAGTTGTTATTTCCCCCTTATTGTTTCTGATTGAGGTTACTAGGGATTTTACTTTTCTATTTCTCGTTAGTCTGGCCAATGGTTTATCTATTTTATTAATTTTTTCAAAAAACCAACTCCTTGTTTCATTAATGTTCTGAATGATTCTTTTGTTTTCAATTTCTTTGATCTCTGATTTGATTTTGGAGATTTCTTTTCTTCTACTGACATTAGGCTTAGATTGTTCTTCTTTTTCCAACTCCATAAGATGGCTTGTGAGTTTGTTGATGCTCTCTCTTTCTGTTTTTCGAATGTAGGCATCTAAAGCGATCAATTTTCCTCTCAAAACTGCTGTTGCAGTATCCCACAGGTATTGGTAATTTGTGTCTTTGTTGTTGTTATGCTCAAGGAAGTTAATGATTTCCTGTTTTATTTCTTCCTGCACCCATCTGTTATTCAACAGAAGATTGTTTAATTTCCATGTCTTTGTGTGGGGTCGAACGTTTTTGTTAGAGTTTGAGTTCCACCCTTAGTGCCTTATGGTCTGAGAAGATACAAGGTAAAATTTCAATTCTTTTGATTCTGTTGATATTTGTTTTGTGTCCCAGGATATGATCAATTTTGGAGAATGTTCCATGGGGTGATGAGAAGAATGTGTAGTCTTTATCTTTGGGGTGGAGTGTTCTATATGCATCTATCAAGCACAGTTGTTCTAGGGTCTCATTTAAATCTCTTATATCTTTGTTTAATTTCTGTTTAGAGGATCTGTCCAGCTCTGTAAGAGGAGTGTTAAGTCCCCTGGTATTATGCTATTATCAGATATCTTATTGCTCAGACTGAGTAAGGTCTGTTTCAAGAATCTGGGAGCATTTAAATTGGGTGCATAGATATTTAGAATTGAAACGTCTTCTTGTTGTATTTTTCCCTTGACCAATATAAAGTGACCATCTTTGTCTTTTTTTGACTTTAGTTGCTTTAAATCCACATGTATCTGAAAATAAGATCGCAACTCCTCTTTTCTTCTGAATTCCATTTGCCCGAAGAATTGTCTTCCAACCCTTGACTCGGAGCTTTGTCTTTTGAAGCCAGGTGTGTTTCTTGCAGACAGCAAATGGATGGCTTGTGTTTTTTAATCCAGTCAGCCATTCTATGTCTCTTCAGTGGGGAATTCAAGCCTTTAACATTTATTTAGATAATTGGTAAGTGTGGTAGGGTTCTATTGATCTTATTTTGTGAGAGTCCATGGCTTAGTTTTATCTTTTGCATCAGTGTGGAGGTTAGGTTCTGTCCTTTAATTTCTGAGTTCTTACTTTGCTGATGATCCATTGTGATGTTCAGTGTGTAGAACAGGTTGAAGTATTTCCTGTAGAGCTGGTCTTGTTGTGGCGAATTTGCTCAATGTTTGTATATCCGTAAATGATTTGATTTCTCCGTCAATTCTAAAGCTTAGCTTAGCAGGTACAGAATTCTGGGCTGGAAATTGTTCTGTTTAAGTAGATTAAAGGTAGATGACCATTGTCTTCTTGCTTGGAAAGTTTCATTAGAGAAGTCTGCAGTCACTCTGATTGATTTGCCCCTGTAGGTCAACTGGTGCTTACTTCTGGCAGCTTGAAGAATCTTTTCTTTTGTCTTGACTTTGGACAGGTTTATCACAATGTGTCTTGGAGAAGCTCGGTTGGAGTTGAGGCGACCTGGGGTCCGATATCCCTCTGAAAGCAGTGTGTCAGAATCTTTGGTGATATTTGGGAAATTTTCTTTCATAATATTCTCTAGTATGGCTTCCATTCCTCTGGGGCATTCTTCTTCCCCTTCTGGAATTCCTATAACTCTATGTTGGAATGCTTCTTAAGGTCCCATAATTCTGACAGTGAATGTTCTGCTTTCTCTCTCTTCTTTTCTGCCTCTTTTACTATCTGAGTTATCTCAAGAACTTTGTCTTCTACCTCTGAAATTCTTTCTTCTGCATGGTCTAACCTGTTGCTGATACTTTCCATTGCATCTTTAAGTTCCCTAATTGACTGCTTCAGTTCCTTCAGCTCTGCTATATC
This sequence comes from Nycticebus coucang, assembly GCF_027406575.1. Taxonomy (NCBI): domain Eukaryota; kingdom Metazoa; phylum Chordata; class Mammalia; order Primates; family Lorisidae; genus Nycticebus; species Nycticebus coucang. The sequence goes on along the minus strand of NC_069804.1, from coordinate 157,486,588 downwards.
CTTTCTATATTCTTCATATTGTTCATCTCTTATTTGATTCTGTTTTTGGATTTCCTTTTGGTTATTTTCCACTTTGTTAGCAGTTTCCTTCATTGTTTCCGTCATTTCCTTCATTGTTTTCATCACGTGTATTGTAAATTCCCTTTCTGTCATTACTAACATTTCTTTATTGGTGGAATCCTCTGCAGTAGCTACCTCATGGTCCCTTGGCAGGGTTGTTCTGGACTGGTTCTTCATGTTGCCTGCAGTTTTCTGATGATTCTTCCTCATGAGTGATTTCTTGTATCTGTTTCCTTGCCCTAATTTTCCTTTCACTTCCTCTTGCTCTTTAAGTTCCCATGCCTGTGGACTAAGGTTTCGATGAGTCCTTTTGGTATAGGACAAGAAGGATGATAAGGTTGAAAAGCAAGAAGGGATGAAGGAAAGAAGAAAAGACTGAAAAGAAAATAGAGAAAGGAGAGGGGGTGGGTAAAAGGAATATTAAAAAAAAAGAAGAGAGTCACAGAAAGAGGGATACAGAGCAATATAGGTGTACGGTAGGGTACTTTGACATGACCTTAAAAAACCCCAACCTCTGGGGTTCCCAGTTGGGTGGTTCCCTTGAGGTCAGCAACTCTTTGCTAACCTGATCAGACTCAGTACCTCACCTCCACCAAGTAGAGAGGAAAGACAAAAATGCTATAAGTCAAACCAAAACAAGCAAACAGAAAACTTTACGGGATAAAATTGGGTGAAAAACCAAATAATAGGGGTAGAAACACTGGCAAAAATGAAGTTCTAGTTATTGAAAAAGGCAGCAATGGGAAATTGTATTTATATAGAAAACTGGAGAAAGAAAAAAATCTGTGCAGAAAAGGTTGAAATTAAAAAACAAAACAATACAACAACATCAAAATAAACAAAAAACAACCCAAAACAAAGCAGTATATATATATATATATATATATATATATATATATATATATATATATATATATATATATATATTGTTGAATATTGTCTGGGCAACAGGTGGTCTTCTGGGGTATGAGATGTTAATTACAATGCTGATATGACTGTAGGCCTCTGCTGATTTCTCAAACCCCACAAGGTAGACACCCTAAGTCTCTCTTCAGCCCTCTTGAAAGGCACTTTAAGCTTCTAAACTTGCTAAGCAGAAGCTTTCCCAGGAAGTGCTTGTTGCTGGAATCACTGGTGAAGTGGCTATCCACTTACCCAGTGTGCCAAAACCAGTCTCACTCTGCCCCTGAGGGTTAGGGCTATAAGGAAGCTCAGACCGCGCCTTTAGGCTGCTCAGTCACTAGGTTACTAGTTCCTGCTCGATCCTTGCTCTGCAATCCCTAGGACAGACCTTGTTGGGGCAGTTCTCTCACAATGGCTCCCTGCGGCCCACAGCCAAACACTATTAGCTCTGTCTGGCTCTGCGGCTCAGTCTGGGGTCCCAGACAATGCCCAAAGTTCTCTGCCCTCAAGCTCTCCCCAAGGCAGTTCAACTGAGTGCCAAGTCCAAAAACACCAAAACAGTTCACAGGTAAGGCCTTTCCGGTTTGCAGTCTCGCTGTTATTATACTTACAGCTGTTAACGGGATTAGACCGATTGAACACACATGATTACTTGCCAGTTTTTCACTGTTTTTGTCCTCCTCTTGGGGTCCAGAAGTCTCTCGCTGACTCCCTGTATCCTCAAAGGGATGATTATAGGCATATCCCACCAGCCAGAGATGCCTGGAGTTTTATCTCCCCAGACTCACGGTGCCCAGATGCAAGGAAGCTGTTACTCGGCCACCATCTTGCTCTCCCACACTTGATAGAAAATATTTACAAATATTTTCATATATCATATAATGCTTATTACCTAGAATATTTAATAACGATCTCAACTTGAGACCAAAATGATCTACAGCCCAGTTTTAAAGAACAGGAAAAGAAAAAGTGGGCAAAAGGAATTGAACAGATATTCTTCCACAGAGAATCTACACATGACAACTAGAAAACAGAAAAAGATGCTCAACATCATTATTAGGGAGATGTAAATCGAAAACAAAATGAGATACTACTTACACTAACTACAATAGATATAACTATTAAAAGGAATCAAAGAAAAGAACAAAAACAAGTTCTGGTGAGGATGTGGAAAAGTCAGAGGCCTCCTACCACTGTGGTGGTAATGTAAAATGGTAGAGCTGTGGTGAGCAACACTTTGGAAGTTCCTCACATAGGTAGATGTTGAGTTACCATGAGACCTAGCAATTCCAATTCCAGGAATATCCTCGAGACAAGGAAAAACATAGGTTCAAACCTTGAACACCAATGTTCATAGCAGCCATATTCTTAATGTACAAAAAGGAGAAACAATCTAAATGTTCACCAACTGACCTGACAGATGGATAAAGAAAGAAAGTATACCTATTGTGGAATATTAGACAGCCATGAAAAGGAATGAAATAATGACACATGATACCACATGGAGGGAATCCGAAAAAATTAACTGAAGGCATACAGACACAAAAGTCCACATACTGTGTGATTCCATTCATAAGTATCCAGACAAGGCAAATAGAGACAGTCAGGATATTTATTACTGATTCACTAGAGCTAGGGCATTTAGTGAAAATGGCTAAACTATATGGAGTTTCATTTTGAAGTGATTAAAATGTACTATAATCCACTGTGATGCTATTTGCACATATTCATGACTGTAATAAAAACTATTGACGTGGGCAGCACCTGTGGCTCAAAGGAATAGGGTGCTGCCCCCATATGCCAGAGGAGGTAGGTTAAAACCCAGCCCTGGTGAAAAACAAACAAAAAAAAAAAAAACTAGTAAAGTATACACTTTGAACGTGGAAGTTGGGGTGCCATGAATCTTATCTCAATGCCACACTGCTTAAAAAGACTACTAGTGGGCGGCACCTGTGGCTCAGTGAGTAGGGCACCAGCCCCATATGCCAAAGGTGGAGGGTTCAAACCCAGCCCGGGCCAAACTGCAACAAAAAAATAGCTGGGTGTTGTGGCGGGCGCCTGTAGTCCCAGCTGCTCAGGAGGCTGAGGCAAGAGAATCACGTAAGCCCAGGAGTTGGAGGTTGCTGTGACCCGTGTGACGCCATGGCACTGTACCAAGGGCGATAAAGTGAGACTCTGTCTCTACAAAAAAATAAAAAATAAAAATAAATAAAAAGACTACTAGTAATTCTATATTCTGTCATTGGAGAATGTGAAAGCAATATTAATACAATAATCACATTTAAAATAGTATCAAAAAAGATACACTACTTAGGAATAATAATTATTTTTTTTGAGACAAATCGCACTATGTCACCCTCAGTAGAGTGCCATGGCGTCACAGTTCACAGCAACCTCCAACTCCTGGGTTTAATCGATTCAATTGCCTCAGCCTCTAAAGTAGCTGGAACTACAGGCACCCACCACAACACCCAGCTTATTTTTTGGTTGTAGTTGTCATTCTTGTTTGGCAGGGCTGGGCTGGATTCGAAACCGCCAGCTATGGTGTATATGGCCGGGGCTTTAGCCGCTTGAGCTACAGGCACCAACATGTTAGTTGATTCTCTTGCCTCAGCCTCCCGAGGAGCTGGGACTACAGATGCCCGCCACAACACACAGCTATTTTTTTGTTGCAGTTGTCATTGTTGATTACCAGGCCCCAGTCGGGTTTGAACCCACCTACCTCAGTGTGTGGCCTGCACCCTTACCCACTGAGGTATGGGCACTGCCTTATTAAGAATAATTTTAACCAAGGAGGTCCAAGACTTGTAACATTATAACTACAAAATTTTATTGAAAGAAATTTATAAAGGCCTGATAAAATGGAAAGATTTTCTGCTTTCGTGAACTAGAAAATTTAATGTTGTTACAACGCCAATATTTGTTTATACTTTAAATTCAAGACCTATCAAAATGTGACCTGCCCTTTATGTAGAAATAAACTGCCTGATCTTAAAATTTATATGAAATTGAAAAGTACCCTGAGGAGCAAAGACAGTATTGAAAAAGAACAACAAAACAAACGAATTTACTATTTACAATTTTAACAGTATTACCGAGATGCAATAATCAAAGCACTGTGGCCATATCACAGGTAAAAACAACAACAAAAGAACTGTAGAGTACAATGACAGTCCAGGAATGAGTCCATATATCTAAACTAAACTGATTTTCAATGTGGTGACCATGACAATTAAATAGGGAAAATATAGTATTTTCAAAAAGATGATTTTGGAAAACTGGATAGCCATATGCAAAAGAATGTATTTGGCCCCTGCCCCATATGATGCTCAAAAATTAACTCAAAATAGATCAAAGAACTAAATACAGAACCCTAAAACTCTAAAATTCTTAAAAGGCAACATAGGTGTACATTTTATGACCTTGGAAGAGGCTGCAATTTCATTAATATGCTATCAAAAGTACAAGTAACAACAGAAAAAAACAGGTAAATTGTGTTTTATCAATTTTAAACTTTTTCTTCCTGGGGCTGAGACAAGATGGCTGATTGATGCCAGCTTTCCACAGAGGCTCCTGACCAGAAGGAGAGTTAAAGGACAGAAATTTAGCAAGTAACCTGGTGGATTAGAGCTGTACCAAGAAAGAAGGTTGAAGAACGCACATCAACCCTGCTGAGGCGAGCTGCGACCCCAAGGATACAAACAAAAGGTACAAAATCCATCACCAAGTGGACAGGCGTCCCCTCCCCCATGAGAACAGCTCGGAGTACCCCATAAACACATAAGCAGAGTTCAAAAGTCCTCCCATTATACTCCACAGGAAAGACCCTCTAAAAACTGGACTTAATTCCCCTATTAGGGTGCCATGGTGCTCTTCTGCCAGGCATAAAACTGCATAAAACTATATATATTCTCTGCCTGCAATTCTGAGCTCCCAGCACTCCCCTCCACTCTCACACTGAGGTCTGGAGGCCGGTCCCCCAGGAGTCCAGATTCTTGGGTGATTTCTCGATGGGTGTGGACAGGGCGTGGACTGCAGCTGGTCAATGCTGATTTTGCAGCATGGGAGTGAGGAGAGAATGGTCGGCTGAGAGGGAACCACGCCGGAGTGGGGATGCCCCAAGTTGCAGAGCAGCAGCCATTTTTGGCAAAATAGGGCTCACCCCTAGATATTCCAGAGTCACACCCCCTGTCTCTCTGGGCAACCAGAGAAGGCCAAGCATCTTCTCAGGTGGCAACCACCCCCAGAACAGGTCTGGGACAGAAACACAGGCTCCGTGAGTAAAGGGTATGCCTGAGGCAGTACCGGCCTGGGTGGAGCACAGGGACTAGAAAATGCACAAACAGAGCTTGGAGATTCCCAGGGCAGGGCTAACACAGAGGACTGTTTTACTGAGCCTAAGATGCACCTGGCCCCAAGGGGATCATCAGCCTAAACAAAGCAGGGCAGGTAGAGGCTGCAACTGACAGGTAACCGTGCTACAAATACAAACTACAGCTGAGACCATACAGCAGCACAAACAGGGCCTGAGGCACAAGTTCTGGGAACTCAAAACAGCTTCTCTTCTGCAGGGGAATTTAGCAGGGACAGAAACAAATTCCCGCAAAGTTGTTCTGTTCTGTCAGTAACATCAATGAGGGGCGGGGCTGGAACTGAGTGAATAGCCCCAGCCTCCCGAGGTTGTCAAGCCTCACCTCCCCTTGCTGGATAGTGGCAGAGAGCAGCGGCCTGGCTGAGCAGACATAGATCTTCTTGTAATTCAGCCAGGTGCAAACCCCTGGAGTATCTGCTCATTGGAGGCAACTGGGTCACAGCAATGTGGAGTTATCAGTGACTGGGTGTGACAGAGGTGCAAGGTGGGGAAGGAAGCATCAACCTTCCCAGACTAATCTATTTGCTGGGTGGGGCCTCCTGACCTCACGGAGCACTGGAACAAGTCATATTTGAGTTGTGAGCAGATCCCTGTAATCCAGTTGCCAAAGACCTTTCAAATTTTCCCACCAGAGACAGGTGCTGACTGATAAAATTGATTTGGACTTTTTGAACTGAGCCAATCACCCGAGGACTGTCCAAGCGGTGCCCTGGGTATGAGGTTGTAGGAAGGTTTGATTTTCCTTTTCCAATTGTTACCTGTGGGGGACAGGGTGACTTAATTGCTGGCATTTCTCCACAGCTGAGACTTTAACCCAGAGTAACTGTTTCACTAGGGTCAGACAGAGACCAGCTAAAAACAAGACAGAGCCTCCTAGCCCCACCACACCAAACAGGTCCCCAGTTTCTCAGCCCATAGCACTGTACGGGTCCTCAGCAAATCTGCAGGGGAAAAGTCAAATGGTGTAAAATAATCATGGGGTGGAATCAGTGGAAAAACTCTGGTAACATGAATAACCAGACTAGATCAACACCCCCAAGGAAAGATATGGCAAGATATGTAACCGAAGATCCCATTCATAAAAAGCTGGCCGAGATGTCAGAAATCGAATTCAAAATTTGGATTGCAAATAAGATTAATAGAATGGAGGAAAATTTGGAACTAGAAATATGAGGAGCAATTCAAAAGTTGGGATTAGAAATTCGAGGAGAAATTCAAAAGTGGTCTCAAGAATTTGACAAATTTAAAGACAAAACCACCAAAGACTTTGACACATTGAATCAAGAATTTGCAGCCCTCAAAGATCTGAAAAATACAGTAGAATCCCTCAGTAACAGAGTGGAGCAAGCAGAAGAAAGGATTTCTGACATTGAAGACAAAGCTTTTGAACGCTTCCAAACTCTCAAAGAGGAAGAGAAATGGAGAGAAAAAATGGATCATTCTCTCAGAGAGCTCTGCAATAATTCAAAGAAGGCTAATATCCGCCTCATTGGAATCCCAGAAAGCGATGAAGTGGCTTTGCAAGGCACAGAGGCCCTTCTCCATGAAATTATGAAAGAGAATTTTCCAGACATGCCAAGAGATTCTGAAATTCAGATAGCAGATGGTTTCAGAACACCAGCACCCCTCAACCCAAATAAGACATCCCCCAGGCACATCATAATTAACTTCACTAATGTTAATATGAAGGAGAAAATTCTCAAAGCAGACACACATAAGAAAACCATTATCTACAAAGGGAAGAATATTAGAATGACTGCAGATCTCTCTGCTGAACCTTTTCAAGCCAGAAGAGGGTGGTCATTGACTTTTAATCTCCTAAAATAAAAATAACTTTCAACCTCAGATACAGTATCCAACTAAACTGAGTTTCATTTATGATGGAGAAATTAAATACTTTAATGACATTCACATATTGAAGAAATTTGCCATAACCAAACCAGCTCTTCAGGATATTCTCAGACCTATCCTCTATAGTGACCAGCCCAATCCTCTACCACAAATGTAAACTCACTCAGAAACTTTTGATCAAATTCCAATTTCCACAGTGGAGAAAGGAGTAAAAATGTCCACTGGACTTTCAAAAAAACTCAATACCCAAAATTTTACCAGACTTATCAACATTCTCCATTAATGTGAACCGCTTAAACTATCCTCTAAAGAGGCATTGGTTGGCTGAATGGAAAAAAAACTCAGGTCAGATACTTGCTGCATACAAGAATCACATCTTACCTTAAAGATAAATGTAGACTTAGGGTGAAAGGATGTTCGACCATATTTCAGGCAAATGGTAATCAGAAAAAAGCAGGTGTTGCAATTCTATTTGCAGATACACTAGGCTTTAAACCAACAAAAGTAAGGAAGGATAAGAATGGTTACTTCATATTTGCTAAGGGTAATACTCAACGTGATGATATTTCAATTATTAATATTTATGCACCCAACCACAATGAGCCTCAATTTATAAGAGAAACTCTAACAGACATGAGCTACTTGATTTCCTCTACCTCTATAGTAGTAGATTTCAACACTCCTTTGGTAGTGTTGGATAGATCCTCCAATAAGAAGCTGAGCAAAGAAATTTTAGATTTAAACCTAACCATCCAACATTTGGATTTAGCAGACATCTACAGAATATTTCATCCCAACAAAACTGAATACACATACTTCTCATCAGCCCATGGAACATACTCCAAAATCGATCACATTTTAGGTCACAAGTCTAACCTCTGTAAATTTAAAGGAATAGAAATTATTCCTTGCATCTTCTCCACCATGGAATAAAAGTTGAAATCAGTAACAACAGGAATCTGCATACTCATACAAAACATGGAAGTTAAATAACCTTATGATGAATTATAGCTGGGTCAGAAATGAGATTAAGAAGGAAATTGCCAAATTTTTGAAACAAAATGACAATGAAGACATGAATTATCAGAACCTCTGAGATACCAAAAAGGCAGTCCTAAGAGGGAAATTTATAGCACTGCAAGCCTTCCTCAAGAGAACAGAAAGAGAGGAAGTTAACAACTTAAGGGGACATCTCAAGCAGCTGGAAAAGGAAGAACATTCCAACCCCAAACCCAGTAGAAGAAAAGAAATACCAAAATTAGAGCAGCATCAAATGAAATTGAAAACAAAAGAATTACACAACAGATCAATACATCAAGAAGTTGGTTTTTTGAAAAGGTCAATAAAATAGAGAAAACTTTGGCTAACCTAACCAGGAAAAAAAGAGTAAAATCTCTACATCTCATCAATCAGAAACAACAAAGATGAAATAACAACAGACTCCTCAGAAATTCAAAAAATCCTTAATGAATATTACAATAAACTTTATTCTCAGAAATATGAAAATCTGAAGGAAATTGACCAATACTTGGAAGCACATCACCTTCCAAGACTTAGCCAGAATCAAGTGGAAATGTTGAACAGGCCTATATCAAGTTCTGAAATAGCATGAACCATACAAAACCTCCCTAAAAAGAAAAGCCCAGGACCAGATGGTTTCACGTCAGAATTCTACCAAACCTTTAAAGAGGAACTAGTACCTATATTACTCAACCTGTTCCAAAATATCGAAAAAGAAGGAAGACTACCCAACACGTTCTATGAAGCAAACATCACCCTGATCCCCAAACCAGGAAAAGACCCAACAAGAAAAGAAAATTATAGACCAATATGACTAATGAATATAGATGCAAAAATATTCAACAAGATCCTAACAAACAGAATCCAGCAAAACATCAAACAAATTATACATCATGACCAAGTCGGTTTAACCCAGGGTCTCAAGGCTGGTTCAATATATGTAAATCTATAAGTATAATTCAGCACATAAACAAATTAAAAAACAAAGACCATATGATTCTCTCATTGATGCAGAAAAAGCTTTTGGTAATATCCAGCATCCCTTCATGATCAGAACACTTAAGAAAATTGGTATAGAAGGGACATTTCTTAAACTGATAAAGGCCATCTACAGCAAACCCACAGCCACTACCATATTGAATTGAGTTAAATTGAAATCATTTCCACTCAGATGAGGAACCAGACAAGCACTGCCCATTGTCTCCACTGCTCTTTAACATTGTAATGGAAGTTTTAGCCATCACAATTAGGGAAGAAGAGGCAATCAAGGGTATCCGTATAGGGTTAGAAGAGATCAAACTTTCACTCTTCGCAGATGGTATGATTGTATATCTGAAAAACACCAGGGATTCTACTACAAAACTCTTAGAAGTGATCAAGGAATACAGCAGCATCTCAGGTTATAAAATCAACATTCATAAATCGGTAGCCTCTATATATTCCAACGATAGTCAAGCTGAAAAAACAGTTAAGGACTCTATTCTATTCACAGTAGTGCCAAAGAAGATGAAATATCTGGGAGTTTATCTAAAAAATGATGTGAAAGATCTCTATAAAGAGAACTATGAAACTCTAAGAAAAGAAATAGCTGAAAATGTTAACAAATGAAAAAACATACCATGCTCATGGCTGGAAAGAATCAACATTGTTAAAATGTCCATATTACCCAAAGCAATATACAATTTTAATGCAATCCCTATTAAAGCTCCACTGTTATACTTTAAAGATCTTGAAAAAACAATACTTCGGGCAGTGCCTGTGGCTCAGTGAGCAGGGTGCCGGCCCCATATACCGAGGGTGGCGGGTTCAAACCCGGCCCCGGCCAAACTGCAACAAAAAAATAGCCAGGCGTTGTGGCAGGCGTCTGTAGTCCCAGCTACTCGGGAGGCTGAGGCAGGAGAATTGCCTAAGCCCAGGAGTTGGAGGTTGCTGTGAGCTGTGTGACGCCACGGCACTGTACCGAGGGCAATAAAGTGAAACTCTGTCTCTACAAAAAAAAAAAATAATAATAATAATAAGGATTTATCTTGGGGGAAGAACAAAATTATAAGAGGGACTTTAATAAAAAAATAAAAGAAAGAAAAGAAAGGCTTTATTTTCTTGTTTAGGTGCAGTGACTCACATCTGTAATCTTAGCACTTTGGAAGATCAAGACAGGAAGATCACTTGAGACCAGCGTTTCAAGACCAGTCTGGCAAACATAGCAAGACCTCATCTCTAAAAAATACTTTAAAATTTTCCAAGTATTATGGTGTGCACATGTAGTCCTAGCTTACTTGGGAGGCTGAGGCAAGAGGACCATTTGATCCCAAGAGTTAGAGGTTACAGTGAGCTATGATCTGCACTCCAATCTGTGTGACAGAGTGAGACCCTGTCTCAAATAAATAAATAGATTAATAAATAAATAAATGTAGGATTTATTATCTTATAAAATAAGTTTGGTGAAGATGGTACCAAGATTGGTTAATTGAGTAGCTCGAAAATGTGCCAACTGGGTTTCTCCTTTCTGCCGTGCTACCGTCAGCACGATGGTAATATTTTTTGTCATCTCCAATCATTGCTGCAACATGGCTTTACCATGTCTTGGTGTCAGATACTAATAAGGGAATATAGCAAAGAAGAAGGATGTTACCTTCCATGCCTATGATTAATTCTCTCTCTCAACAAAGGAAGAAAATCCCTTTCCAGATACCTCTAGCAGAATTCCTCTTGGGTTCCAGTAGGCAAAATTGTGTCACACAACCATCTTAACTTAATTCCTATAAGAGAAACGAAACTAATCACAACCCACCCCTCAGGAAAACCACCTTTCTGGCAGGGTAGACTACAACCAATAGCAAATTTTTTCCAGAAAGAAATAAGGAAAAGTAGCTGTGGCTTAGGCCAAGTTCCTTCACCTTTTCTCTCTTCCACTTCAAAATGTTTGTATGTACTCCCCTCTACTGCAAAATGTTTCTATTCAATCCACTTCAAAATGTTTCAATTTAGAGATGATGAAGTGGGGGCACACTTTATCACCTCTAAATTGTTCTGTATTCACTCAGACTCGTTAGTATCTCAATGTGAGAGGTAATCACCCCTCTATTTCAAAACAGATGGCCATCCATCTGTCTACCTGATAGATCCTTGACCTTGTTCTTGTCCTAGCCCCCCTCACAGTGAATTCCAAACTACACTTGCACTCTGTTCCACCTCGCACTCCATTAGTGAGAATCAGAAGAGATCTGTAGCTTTTTTCTTTATTCCAGGGGAATACAGATTTTAAAATGCAAAACCACTTTCAAACCCCATTAGGTGGGGTAGGAGTGGGGATGGGAATTCAAGGATCAAGAGCATATTTGATTGTTTCCTACTAAGATTCTATACCAAATAATTCTATATCCCACTCTGGGATGTAAAAGTGTCATGTAATAAATATCCTCAGCCATTGGCTATAGTCTGAATCCATTCTCCCTCCCTAAACCCCTGCCAGTCCCATTCCCATGAAGGTTAGATTCCACTTTAATTTTCTGTGTCCCATCCTGGAGAAATTCACACCTAACAGGTACAAAGCACAGTATCCAGAGGATGGGCACACTTACAACTTTGACTCAAACTGTACAAAAACAATTCATGTAGGCAAAACATTTGTGCCCCCATAATATTCTACATTAAAAAAAACTCTTGTACATCAACACTCATAGCAGCATTAGTCACAATGGCAAAAAGTGGAAACAACACAAATGCTCCTCAACTGAAGAATGGATAAACAAAAAGTCATATATTTTTTCAATGAAATATTATGCAGTCATAAAAAAGGAATTAAGTACTGATACATGCCACAACATGGATGAACTTACCTCAAAAACATAATGCTAGGCTTGGTGCCTATAGCTCAGTGGCTAGGGCTCCAGCCACATACACCGGAACTGGCAGGTTCGAATCCAGCCCAGGCCTGCCAAACAACAATGGAAACTATAACCAAAAAATAGCCAGGCATTATGGCGCGCACCTGTAGTCCCAGCTACTTAAAAGGCTGAGGGAAGAGAATTGCTTAAGCCCAAGAGTTTGAGGTTGCTGTGAACTGTGATGCCACTGCACTTTACCCAGGGCAACAGTTTGAGACTCTGTCTCAAAACAAACAAACAAAAAAAAAACATAATGCTGAATGAAAGAAGCCATACACAATAAAGTCTCGTATGATTGCATTTTTTTTTTTTTTTTTTTTGTAGAGACAGAGTGTCACTTTATGGCCCTCGGGTAGAGTGCCATGGCATCACACAGCTCACAGCAAAGTCCAACTCCTGGGTTTAAGCGATTCTCTTGCCTCAGCCTCCCGAGTAGCTGGGACCACAGGCGCCCGCCACAACATCCGGCAATTTTTTAGTTGCAGTTCAGCCGGGGCCGGGTTTGAACCCGCCACCCTCAGTATATGGGGCCAGCGCCCTACCAACTGAGCCACAGGCGTCGCCCCTGTATGATTGCATTTATATGCAGTGTCCAGAATAGGAAAATCCACAGATTCCCCAAGTTAATTAATGGTTGCTGGGGCATAAGAGTAGGAGGAAATTGGGAGTAGCTACTAACAAATTATGGGTTTTAGGGGTGGGGAATAATCAAAATGTTCTGGAATTAGAAGTAGTGATGATTTCATAATATCATAAATATATGTATGAGAAACCATTCTATTGCACTTTTTTTTTTTTTTTTTTGTAGAGACAGACTCTCACTTTATTGCCTTCAGTAGAGTGCCATGATGTCACAGGACTCACAGCAACCTCTAGCTCTTGGGCTTCCGCGATTCTCCTGCCTCAGCCTCCCGAGCAGCTGGGACTACAGGCGCCCGCCACAACGCCCGGCTATTTTTTGGTTGCAGTTCAGCTGGGGCTGGGTTTGAACCCACCACCCTCGGTACATGGGGCCGGCGCCCTACTCACTGAGCTACAGGCGCCACCAGTCTATTGCACACTTTTAAGGGGTGGATTGTTTATATGAATTTGTCTCGATTTTTTAAATTGCCACAAAAGGCTATATAGATGGTCCTTTAAAAAAAAAGAGAGAACACCTGACCAGTTAGTCAAAAGAAACAAGAGTGGTTGATACCAGAATTTCACTCTTCAGTAGGTTCTTGGTCTTGGTGATTCAAAGAATGAATCCATGGACCACAGATCAGTGGTAAGACAGGATTTATTAAAAGAAAAAAAAGAGGATTTATTTACAGAAAAGAATACAGACACACCAGAGCTCCTGGTGGGGCTTGGTAGTTAAATTTAGTGTTACATTTATTGTATCTGGGACATGTCTAGAACAACATGTCTGGGCATGTCTGGCCCTCGGTAGTTACATTTAGCGGGGCTTAATAGTTACATTTAGTGTGTCTGGAACATCATGTCTGGAACAACATGTCTGGAACAACATGCCTGGGCATGCCTGGTCCTCGTGACATTTAGCGGGGCTTAGTAGTTACATTTAGCGTGTCTGGGACATGTCTGGAACAACAGTCCCTTTCATTCCAAGGCCTAGGAAATGGGGACCCTCTGCCCCCTTCCAGCCCGCTGGTTCCACTGCTTGCTGCCACTGCACCAACATCACCAAGGCAGAGGCAGCAGGTCATGCCCCCCAGCTCCACGAGCTAGCTGGGATGCCACTTGTCCTGTATCATGGTTTTCTAAAAGCTTAAGGAAGAGTTTTAAGAACGGAGCAGTCAAAACATCTAAACAATTGCCACACACTGATTCAATCGTCACCAGATATCCTTTTGATTATGATTTGGCTTCTTATATAGATTTCATTTTGACAGAAAATGTACTGCCCAGAAAGATGACTTCTTGGCAGTCATCTTTCATGAAAAAAACAGTAAGTTAGATTGGAATCTTGGTATAAAGTGTTTTTTGGTCACCCTGCTGAGACAGATTGACTCTCCCCACTCCTAATTTTAGGAGGATGTGGAGGCTTATGACACCAAATACACCAAGAGAATTTGAGAAAAATGTACCTAGGGGACTGGTCAGTGGTGAGGAGGGTGCTGCAAGCAGCTTGAAAGAGACAGAGGGAGCTATATACACCTTTACAGTGTTTAGGGGTGAGAATAGGGGTGGGTTGTACATTTGTAAGTTTTAAATTTCCCACCCGCTGAAGGAAATGGTGGGAATGTTGGATTGTTGCCAGTGTGATATAGGACAAGTGGCATCTCAGCCAGCTTATGGAGCTGGGGGCAGGACCCAGCTGCCTCCGCCACGGCAGTGTTGATGTGGTGGCAGGGAGCAGAGGAACCAGAGGGCTGGAGGGTAGGCAGGGAGGCCCTGAAGGAGGCTCCAGTAGCCAGAGGGGCCAGACAAGTACTGGCGAGACACCAGGACCTATGGCTGAACAGGGAACCCCCATTTTCTAGGCCTGCGAATGAAAGGCATGGTAGCCATTCATTCATGTCCCAGACACACTAAATGTAACTACAGAGGGTCCCAGGCACGCTAAATGTAACTACAGAGGGTCCCAGGCATGCTAAATGTAACTACAGAGGGTCCCAGACATGCTAAATGTAACTACCTGGGTAAAATGTAAGTACAGAGAGCCCCATGTGAATGTATGTACCCCTCCAGGGGTCCTCAAACTATGGCCTGTGGGTCACATGAGGCGGTGTGATTCTATTTGTTCCTGTTTTGTTTTTTTACTTCAAAATAAGATATGTGCAGTGTGCATAGGAATTTGCTCATAGCTTTTTTTTTTTTTTTTTTAGAGACAGAGTCTCACTGTACCGCCCTCGGGTAGAGTGCCGTGGCGTCACACGGCTCACAGCAACCTCTAACTCTTGGGCTTACGCGATTCTCTTGCCTCAGCCTCCCGAGCAGCTGGGACTACAGGCGCCCGCCACAACGCCCGGCTATTTTTTTTGTTGTTGTTGCGGTTTGGCCGGGGCTGGGTTTGAACCCGCCACCCTCGGCATATGGGGCTGGCGCCCTACTCACTGAGCCACAGGCGCTTTTTTTTTAAACTATAGTCTGGCCCTCCAAATGTCTGAGGGACAGTGAACAGGCCCCCTGTTTAAAAAGTTTGAGGACACCTGTGGGCCTAGACAAAGAGCCTGAAGACAGAGAGAGAGCTTTTCTCTCCTGACTTGGGTTTTCGCTCTCTACCAGGAGCTCTGGCGCTTCTGTATTCTTTTCTGTAAATAAATCCTCTCTTACCACTGATCTGTGGTCCGTGGATTCATTCTTTGAATCACTGAGACCAAGAACCTAAGAAAATTCCGGTATCAATTTTTTTTTGGAAAATAGTTTCACTCTGTTGCCCTGGGTAGAGTGCAGTGATATCATAGCTAACAGCAACCTCAAACTCTTCAGCTCAGGCGATTGTCTTGCCTCAGCCTCCCAAGTAGCTGTAACTACGGACCCCTGCCACAACGCCCGGCTATTTTTAGAGACGAGGTAAGCTGGTCTCAAACCTGTGAGCTCAGCAATCCACCCGCCTCGGCCTCCCAGAGCGCTAGGATTACAGGCATGAGGCACCGCCCGACCGGCATTGTTGCCAGTTTTAAACTTCCCACCAGCAGGAGAGGTGGAAGTAAGATGGAGAATTGCCGTTTTTGAACATCCCACTGGTGCCAGCCAGAGCCTTTGCAAGCTGTAGATGTGCCAGTTTTCAGTTTTATGCAGGGAACCAAAAACGTGTGCGGGCTTTCTTATAAGCCTGTCAGAAAGCGGGGACCAACTATGAATGCTCCAAGATTTTGCAACTTTAAACTTTTCTGTTTTTCGATTCTCTGTTTTTTCCTGTAAGGCTTATTTTCACGGTCAGAAGCAAATGGCTGTAAGGACCAGGAAAAAGAAACCACTCCAAAAAAAAAAAAAAAAAACACTGGTAGCACTTAATGATTAAACTCTACGTGCATAAGAAACAAGCCGGGCAAGGTTTTAAGCCTACGTAACTCTGAGAGAGAAACTTTCTTTACAGTTCAAAACACAATGTTTAGAAAATGTGCAAACTGTATTTTGGCAAGTTTTTCTCTTGCATTTTTTAAACATTTTTATAACTATAGGAATCTATATGATAGCATTAGGAAGAACGGAGGCAAGCAAAACCATGGTTAAAACAAATGTGGTAACATTAATTACTTTATTAACTTGATTTATAATCCTTTCACTTACCTGATGTAAGATAAGAAGTGTCTTGGGTACAGTAGTTTTCTTTTTTAACAATCGTGTATATATATTTTTAATTGGTGCCTTTAGCCCTTACAGGGAGAACACAGAATTCACATCTCCATGTGGTCAGGTACAATGTACAACTGTGCTTTCAGGATTCAAACACGGGAGTAAGCACATGGTTCCCCAATGAGATCTGCCTCTGGTCCTCCCTGGCCCCTGCCGGTAGCCCTTGCCCACAGCCTGCAGCCTGCTGCCCTTTGCCGGGACCCCACTGGCTTCGAGGGTGTGCAAAGTCTTGCACTTGTCCTAGCTGGCCAACCGTTTTCGGCTATAAAGGTACCCCGGATGTTCAGGGGGCGGAGCCGGCATCTACCCAAGGGGCAGCGCGCCTAAATATATATTCCTGTCTCCGGCTGAGGCGTTCATTCGGCGCTGGAGTTGTCTGAGGCGCTGGGTGCTGCTTCGGCAGTCGCCTAGCGTTTTCGCGCTCCACCCTTTCCTCCTCCTCTTTCTCCTCCTCCTCCTCCGATCTCCAGTCAGGCGGATCTGCTCTGCTCTGGGTAAGCGTCCCCCGCCCCTGCCAGTGCCGCGCGGAAGCAGGCAGCATCTCTCAGAGTGGCCTTGGTCGCCTTACTCTGAAGGCACCAACGGCTGAGGAAAGATCTTGATGCTCGCGCGGGTCCTCAGTATCTAGCAATGAGCGGGGGAGGGGACAGGCTTGGCGCGGCAGCTGGTGGGCCACCATCTTGTGCGGGCCCTGAAGGGGAGGAATCTCGGGAAGGTAGCTTCTTGGCGGCGGGGTTTGGAGGCCCGCTGCCGCGCGGGCAGTGACGGCGCGGGCGATTGCCGCGGATGCCGCGTGGGCACTGGCGACGCGGACAATCGTTGCGGCGGCGGCGGCCACCGTCTCACCACCTAAGGCCTATGAGTCGGTCCTCAGGTCAGGTTTTGGCTTTTCTCTCTATAGAGGCAACTCCCTTTGGTCTTTTGTACGTTTGATGCTGATGTGTGGGGAGATGCGCCCACCCCCCAAGTCTCTTGTACCAAAAGAGACAAGAAGGGGTTTCGAACTTTCAAGACATCTGGGATCCTGTGGCCCCATCCTTCTGCCCAATTCCCCCTCCACCCCCGCCCCCACCTAGGTTACCGGGCATTCCACGCGCACACCCTTGTTTTACCAAAGGGACTTTCCCTTCTCTGTCATAGAATTGTGCTTCGTTCCGTTATTGTCTAGAGAGGATAAGAGCCCTAAGGGGAAAACGTGGAATTAGATACGCTGTTTCCTAACCGTGAGCTTTGCAGGTTTTACTTAATGAGATGGAAAAAATTACCTCATTCCGAGGTTTTATCCTGCTCTAGAGATGAAGGGAGTTGTTCCTTTCAACTATCTTAAATTTTAATGCTTTTTAACGAAAAAATTGGGAGGAAAATGTCAAGTGAACCAGATTCTGCAAGACTGGGAGACCTTTATCAGAGGGATTTTCTTTGTTTGAAAAGATTTGTTAGGATTTTTTTTGCTGTTATCCTAAGCCTGAATTTTTGGCTTTATTGTTTTAAGGTTTGGACTATGAGTTTTAATATCTGTTAGTGCCGTTAAACTCAAAATTGAAACCTGAAAGTAGAGTTTTAGACTGCAAAAGCCACCTCTTAGCATTCATGAGGTGTCTGGGTTTAAGTTACTCTTGCAAATTGAAACGCTTTTCTGAAGTAGGAACTTTACTGAGCCTATGAGGTTTGCTTCTAAAGCTAAGTTAGGGCTGTATACTTTAACACCAGTACAAATTCCGGTACGATCGTATCTTGCATATGTATATTTCAGTGACATCACCCCTTTTGAGATGGTGTATGAGGTATTGATAGAACTGTTCTTAAAGGTGTGTGTGTGTGTGTGTGTGTGTGTGTGTGTTTGAGACAGAGTCTCACTCTGTCGCCCTGGGTAGAGTGCTATGATGTCATAGCTCGCAGCAACCTCAAACTCTGGGACTCAAGCGATCCTCTTGCCTCAGCCTCCGAGTAGCTGGGACTACAGGTGCCCTGCTCAAGCCTCTGGCTAGTTTTTTTCTATTTTTAATAGAGACAGGTCTTGCTCCTGCTCAGGCTCAGGCTGGTCTCAAACTCCTGACCTCAGGGGAGCCTCCTGCCTTAGCCTCCCAGAATGCTAGGGTTACAGGCATGAGCACTGTTAGGGTTAGGGTTACCAATTCAATCTAAGTTTCTGACCCTTATCAAATGTTCAATTCACTATATTATATCCCACTTTTCATGTGAATGAGGTGGTAGAGGAGAATGAGCCAGGAGGCTCACTTAAAAATTTTAAGAAATGTTGTTCAATTCCCCTTTTCTTTATATTTTTAAGATTTAATATTTTTTCAACTTTTTAGTATTTAATCTTTCCAAACATGTTGAGGAGTTGAATAGCCTATTGAAAAAGTTCTGATGTTGAAGAACTCCAAATCTCAGCTTTCTTATTCAAACTATTTCTCCAGTAAGGTTTTTTTTGGTCCAGTTTGGCTTTTTTTTTTTTTTTTTTGGTCTAGTATTTTACTACTCAGAAACGTCTCTTTTAGTGGAGAGAAGAGAGTAAAGGAAAAAGGATATTTAATTCTATTCCTTCTCTTCCACTTGTATTCCTTAGTTTATTCCAGAGAATGTTCAGAGCCATATCAAGAATTTATTTGTTGCTGTTATAACTAACTGGGAAAGTGAAATAACTAAACAGAATAGGAGTTTTTTTTTTTTTTTTTTTGTAGAGACAGAGTCTCATCTTATCGCCCTCGGTAGAGTGCCATGGCGTCACACAGCTCACAGCAACCTCCAAATCCTTGGGCTTAGGTGATTCTCTTGACTCAGCCTCCCAAGTAGCTGGGACTACAGGCACCCGCCACAACGCCCGGCTATTTTTTTGTTGCAGTTTGGCCGGGGCTGGGTTTGAACCCACCACCCTCGGCATATGGGGCCGGCGCCCTACCCGCTGAGCCACAGGCGCCGCCCCAGAATAGGAGTTTTTGTAACTAGAAAGTAATTTACACTTTTGAATGATGGTATATTGGAATTTATATTAAAAATGTTTTGTTATTCAAAAGTAACTTTAAAGATCAGAAATATTTATCACTGATGTTCACTAATTAGCTATATAACTCTGAATATTATTTTTTGTAACTTTTGTTTCAGAGAAAAACTTAAAAATATTTTGTTTGCGGTCAGGTTGTTTCAAGTAATGACTCAGACTTGAGTGGTGCTGCAAGGAAGATATTTAATAATACTGTTTTGCAGATAAAGAAACTAAAGCTCAATAAGGTTGATTGAACTTCCTATAGGTTTGGCAAACAGGAAGTTGTAGGCCAGAAATTCCCACTTAGGTTTTCAGTCCTTATATCCAGTGCTCCCATCATTGTACTTAATTGACATTTTCCCTGGTGGATAAGTTTTATTCCTATAAATGTGAATTAATAATATGTATTCCCTGAGGTTACTTTAGGAATTAGGAATTATAGAATTATCTTATGAAACTTACATAAAATATTTACTATGCAAATTGGTTTTAAAAGGCCAGTAATTATGTGTTAAGTCTTTTCCCCAGTTTATATGGCTACATATGAATTATAATAAAAGAATACGCCTATAGATAAAGCCTTTACCTTGAATATAATATACATTTGCTCTGTAGAAAGTAAATTTTATTATAGTGCCTATCCCAAAACTAACATAAAAGTAAATATTTTAAGATATAGGCAAACTTTGTAAAGTATTATGTTTTTTATTTATTTATTTATTTTTATTGTTGAGGATTCATTGAGGGTACAAGAAACCAGGTTACACTGATTGCATTTTTTTTGTTGTTGTTGTTGTTTGTTTCTAGACAGAGTCTCACTTTGTCACCCTTGGTAGAGTGCTGTGGTGTCACTGCTCACAGCAGCCTCAAACTCTTGGGCTTAAGTGATTCTCTTTGCCTCAGCCTCCAATGTAGCTGGGACTACAGGCGCCGGCCACAATGCCCAGCTATTTTGTTGTTGCAGTTGTCCTTGTTTAGCTGACCCAGATGGGGTTTGAACCCGCCAGCCTGGATGTATGTGGCCAGTGCCCTACCCACTGAGCTATGGGCGCTACCCACTGATTGCATTTGTTAGGTAAAGTCCTTCTTATAATTGTTCTTGCCCCCAAAAGGTGTGTCACACACCCAGACTCCCAACCCCCTCCCTCCTTCCTTCTCTCTTCCCTTCTCCCAGCCCCCCTCCCTCCTTCCCTCTCTCTCTTCCTTACCCCCACCCCCTCACTCCTTCTCTCTGTGCTCTCCCCTTCCCCCACCCGCCACTCTGTACTGGGTCATTAATTGTCCTCATATGAGAATTAAGTACATAGGATTCATGCTCCTCCCTTCTTGTGATGCTTTACTAAGAATAATGTGTTCCAGCTCGGCACCTGTAGCTCAGTGGCTAGGGCTCCAGCCACATACACTGGAGCTGGTGAGTTTGAACCCAGCCCGGGCCTGCCAAACAACAATGACAACTACAACCAAAAAAAAAAAAATAGCTGGGCATTGTGGTGGGTGCCTGTAGTCCCAGCTACTTGGGAGGCTGAGGCAAGAGAATCACTTAAGCCCAAGAGTTGGAGGTTGCTGTGAGCTGTGACGCCACGACACTCTACTGAGGGCGACATAGTGAGACTGTGTCTCAAAAAAAGAATAATGTGTTCCACTTTTATCCAGGTTAATGCAAAGGGTGTAAAGTCTCCATCTTTTTTAATGGCTGAGAATACGTACACCATAGCTTGTTAATCCATTCCAACAGGTGGGCATTTAGGCTGTTTCCACGTTTTGGCGATTGTAAACTGAGCTGCAATAAACAGTTTAGTGCAAGTGTCCTTCTGGTAAAAAGATTTTTTTCCTTCTGGGTAGATGCCCAGTAATGGGATTGCAGGATCAAATGGGAAGTCTAGCTTGAGTTCTTTGAGGGATATCCATACTTCCGTCCAAAAAGGTTGTGTTAGTTTGTAGTCCCAAAAGCAGTGTAAAACTGTTCCTTTCTCTCCACATCCACGCAGCATCTGCAGTTTGGAGATTTTATGATGTGGGCCATTCTCACTGGGGTTAGATGATATCTCAGGCTGGTTTTGATTTGCATTTCTCTAATAATTAGGGACGATGAGCATTTTTTCGTGTTTGCTACCCATTTGTCTGTCATCTTCATAGAAGGTTCTATTCATCTCTCTTGCCCATTCATATATGGGATTGTTGGCTTTTTTCATGTGTATTAATTTGAGTTCTCTGTAGATCCTAGTTATCAAGTTTTGGTCTGATTCAATATATGCAAATACCCTTTCCCATTGTGTAGGTTGTCTATTTGCTTTGGTTGTTGTCTCTTTAGCTGTACAGAAGCTTTTCAGTTTCATTAAGTCCCATTTGTTTATTTTTGTTGTTGCAGTTGCCACAGAAGCCTTCATAAAGTCTTTCCCCAGGTCAATATCATCAAGTGTTTTTCCTATGCTTTCTTTGAGGATTTTTATTGTTTCATGCCTTAAATTTAGGTCTTTTATCCATCTTGAATCAATTTTTGTGAGTAGGAAAAGATGTGAGTCCAGTTTCAGTCTTTTACATGTGGATATCCAGTTCTCCCAACACCATTTATTGAATAGGGAGTCTTTCCCCCAAGGTATGTTCTTGTTTGGTTTATCGAAGATTAGTGGCTGTAAGATGTTAGTTTCATTTCCTGGTTTTCTAATTTGATTCCAAATGTCTATGTCTCTATTTTTGTGCCAGTACCATGCTGTTTTGACCACTTTGTCCTCATAGTATAGCCTAAAATCTGGTAGGCTGTTGCCCCTGGCTTTGTTTTTATTACTAAAAACTGCCTTAGCTATATGGGTTTTTTCCTGCTTCCGTATAAAACGAAGAATTTTTTTTTCCAAGTCTTGAAAGTACGATGTTGGTATTTTAATAGGGATGGCATTGAATCTGTAGATTGCTTTGGGAAGTATAGACATTTTATTTTATTTGTTGTTGCAGTTGGCTACTGCTGATTTTTAGCTGGCCGGGGCCGGGTTCGAACCCATCACCCTTGGTATATGGGGCCAGCGCCCTACCCACTGAGCCACAGGCACCACCTAGTATAGACATTTTAACAGTAAAGTATTGTAGGCGCCTATGGCTCAGTGGGTAAGGCACTGGCCACATACACAGAGGCTGGTGGGATTGAACCCAGACCGGGCCTGCTAAAAGACAATTGCAACAAAAAAAAAAATAGCCGACGTTATTGTGGGCGCCTATAGTCCCAGCTACTTGGGAGGCTGAGGCAAGAGAATCGCTTAAACCCAAGAGTTGGAGGTTGCTGTGAGCTGTGTGACACCACAGCAGTCTACCCAGGGCGACAACTTGAGACTCTGTCTCAACAAAAAAAAAAGTACAATTTCACCAGAGACTTTTTGTAATGACTTCTTGCAGAAATAAAGTAATAGTTTTCCTTTGGACTAATTGAGTCCAGATAACTTGGAATCAGGCAAAGTTTGCTTTTGTCAGTCTGAGAATAAAGAAAAATGTGGCGATGGAATTAGCTCTGTAAATCCTACTTTAGATTTTTGGTATCTAATTTTGACCCCTTTTGTTTTATAACTAAAATAGTTGTTTTAACAGTGTTTATTTTGTATTTAGACTATATGGTATGTGCATGAGAACTCAGAATACAATTTTTTTTTTCCTTCCTTCCTTCCTCCCTTCCTCCCTCCTTCCCTCCCTCCTTCCTTCCTTCCCTCCTTTTTTCCTTCTTTCTTTCCTTCTTTCTTTCTTTCCACAGTCTCCTGGGTAGAGGGCCATGGCGTCATCACAGCTCATAGCAACTTCTAACTCTTGGGCTTAAGAGTTCCTCTTGCCTAAGCCTCCTGAGTAGCTGGGACTACAGGCGCTTGCCATGACACCCTGCTAATTTTTCTACTTTTTAAAGTAGGGACAGGGTCTCACTCTTGATCTTGCTAGTCTGGAACTCCTGAGTTTGAGCAATCCACCCACCTCCGCCTCCCAGAGTGCTAAGATTACAGATGTGAGCCACCTCACCCCAGCCCAGGATGCAAATTTTTGTTTTAAATAAAGCAATG
This sequence comes from Nycticebus coucang, assembly GCF_027406575.1. Taxonomy (NCBI): domain Eukaryota; kingdom Metazoa; phylum Chordata; class Mammalia; order Primates; family Lorisidae; genus Nycticebus; species Nycticebus coucang. The sequence continues at coordinate 157,463,176 of NC_069804.1, read as the reverse complement.
CATGGGCGGTGCCTGTGGCTCAGTGGGTGAGGTGCTGGCCCCATGTACCAAGGGTGGCAGGTTCAAACCCAGCCCCTGCCAAACTGCAACAAAAAAATGGCCAGGCATAGTCCCACCTATTTGGGAGGCTGAGGCAAGAGAATCACCTAGGCCCATGAGTTGGAGGTTGCTGTGAGCTGCGTGATGCCACTCTACTGAGGGCAATAAAGTGAGACTCTGTCTCTATAATTAATAAAGCAATGCAAATATTTTCTGATTATGTAACAGCTTTTTTTTTTTTCATATTCTTTTTTTTTCTATTGTTGGGGATTCATTGAAGGTACAATAAGCCAGTTACACTGATTGCAATTATCAGGTAAAGTCCCTCTTACAATCATGTCTTGCCCCCATAAAGTGTGACACACACTAAGGCCCCACCCCCCTCCCTCCATCCCTCTTTCTGCTTCCCCCCCCATAACCTTAATTGTCATTAATTGTCCTCATATCAAGATTGAGTACATAGGATTCATGCTTCTCCATTCTTGTGATGCTTTACTAAGAATAATGTCTTCCACTTCCAGCCAGGTTAATACAAAGGATGTAAAGTCTCCATTTTTTTTAATGGCTGAATAGTATTCCATGGTATACATATACCACAGCTTGTTAATCCATTCCTGGGTTGGTGGGCATTTAGGCTGTTTCCACATTTTGGCGATTGTAAATTGAGCTGCAATAAACAGTCTAGTACAAGTGTCCTTATGATAAAAAGGATTTTTTTCCTTCTGGGTAGATGCCCAGTAATGGGATTGCTGGATCAAATGGGAGGTCTAGGTTGAGTGCTTTGAGGTTTCTCCATACTTCCTTCCAGAAAGGTTGTACTAGTTTGCAGTCCCACCAGCAGTGTAAAAGTGTTCCCTTCTCTCCACATCCACGCCAGCATCTGCAGTTTTGAGATTTTGTGATGTGGGCCATTCTCACTGGGGTTAGATGATATCTCAGAGTTGTTTTGATTTGCATTTCTCTAATATATAGAGATGATGAACATTTTTTCATGTGTTTGTTAGCCATTCGTCTGTCATCTTTAGAGAAGGTTCTATTCATGTCTCTTGCCCATTGATATATGGGATTGTTGGCTTTTTTCATGTGGATTAATTTGAGTTCTCTATAGATCCTGGTTATCAAGCTTTTGTCTGATTGAAAATATGCAAATATCCTTTCCCATTGTGTAGGTTGTCTCTTTGCTTTGGTTATAGTCTCCTTAGCTGTACAGAAGCTTTTCAGTTTCATGAAGTCCCATTTGTTTATTTTTGTTGTTGTTGCAATTGCCATGGCAGTCTTCTTCATGAAGTCTTCCCCCAGGCCAATATCTTCCAGTGTTTTTCCTATGCTTTCTTTGAGGATTTTTATTGTTTTATGCCTTAAATTTAAGTCCTTTATCCATCTTGAATCAATTTTTGTGAGTGGGGAAAGGTGTGGGTCCAGTTTCAGTCTTTTACATGTAGACATCCAGTTCTCACAACACCATTTATTGAATAGGGAGTCTTTCCCCCAAGGTAAGTTCTTGTTTGGTTTATCGAAGATTAGGTGGTTGTAAGATGTTAGTTTCATTTCTTGGTTTTCAATTAGATTCCAAGTGTCTATGTCTCTGTTTTTGTAACAGCTTTTTTTTTTTTTTTTTTTTTGGCCGGGGCTGGGCTTGAACCCGCCACCTCCGGCATATGGGACCGGTGCCCTACCCGTTGAGCCACAGGCACCACCCTGTAACAGCTTTTTTAAAAGCCCAAAGAACCATTGATATATAAGATTGTAATCTTCTAAAGCAGCGGTTCTCAACCTGTGGGTCACGACCCCTTTGGACTGTATTAAAGGTTCGCAGCATTAGGAAGGTTGAGAACCACTGTTCTAAATGCAAGGACTGTAACTTATTTAGCTTTGCTTTTTCCCCTAGAATTTAGCACTTTGAGAAGGCAATGAGTAGTGGGTTTTTTGTTTTTGTTTGTTTGTTTGTGTTTTGAGACAGAGTCTCAAGCTGTCACTCTAGGTAGAGTGCTGTGGCGTCACAGCTCACAGCAACCTCAAACTCTTGGCCTTAGGTGATTCTCTTGCCTCAGCCTCCCACATAGCTGGGACTACAGGTGCCCACCACAACACCTGGCTATTTTTTGGTTGTAGTTGTCATTGTTTGGCAGGCCCAGGCTGGGTTCAAACCCGCCAGCTCCGGTGCATGTGGCTGGCGTCCTAGCTGCTGAGCTATAGGTGCCGAGCCTGAGTAGTTTTGTGTTTTTTTTTTTTTTTTTGCAGTCTTTGGCTGGGGCCGGGTTTCAACCCACCACCTCCGGTATATATGGAGCTGGCGCCTACTCGTTTTGAGCCACAGGCACCACCCATGAGTAGTTATTTTTTAATAAATTAAGATATGATGAAATTTATCTAAGTAATTTTCTGTTGCTTTTTAGTTATAGTTGAGTAAAAATACAAAAAATATAAACGTGTGTTTTCTTACAATAATAGGCATGTATTTCTGAAATGTGAAGAATAGGTAATAAAGAGTAATGTCACTTAGCATTTCAAAATTCAGATTTCCTAGAACAGATATATTATGTTTTTACATAAGGATGCCTTCTGAAATTTATTTGTATTTAATAATTCATCAGATTTTTTCAAGTAGTAAATGCTCAATACATTCAACATATTATTTACTAAATTTGCATTTATTCAGGAATGCACTAATTATGGAAAGTGAGTTACATCTCTATATATCAAACGTATCAAATTCAAAAGGTGAGATTTTTATACAAGAAAAGATTAAAAATACATGCATTTAATTTAATAAAATCCACACTAATAGTGGATACCTTTATTTTACAGGGTAGAAAACGGACCAAACTTACTACTTTGTCTAGAGTTACATGGTGAGTTTCCTAGAGATTGAAATTAGACCCAAAGATTCGGGACCCCAAGTTTAATGTTTCAGTATTTGATGTTACTTAAAGTGACTCATAGAATTAATTGATGCCATGTGTTGGTACTTAGGTGATCCTGCGGCTTCATGGCTGACAACAGATCTTTTCAACCAAAATGTAAGTATTGCTGCTGCAGTTGATACTAATACTTGTGGCTTTTGTACTGATAAACTTTCTTAAAGAGAAAAGGTTAGAGATGGGGTGGGCTCATTTTCTTAAAAACAAAAATACCTGCATTGTGTTGAATTCTATAGTCAGATGCTGTATGTACACATTGTGTACTATTGCCTATACTGCTTTTATTTTCCTTTTTTTTTTTTTTTTGAGATAGTCTCACTTCATTGCCCTTGGTAGAGTGCCATGGCAGTAGAGAGCTCTGGCGGCACAGCTCACAGCAACCTCAAACCCTTGGGCTTAAGCAATTCTCTTGCCTCAGCTTCCCAAGTAGCTGAGACTACTGGCACCTGCCTCAACGCCCGACTATTTTTGTTGTTGTTGCAGTTGTCATTGTTGTTTAGCTGGCCCAGGCTGGATTTGAGCCTGCCAGCCTTAGTGTATGTGGCCAGCGCCATAACCACTGTGCACATACACCGAGCCTATTTTACATTTCTTTAAGATCTAATTTAAAACTCTTTAAAACAAAAAAAAAAACCCTAAATTTGGGCAGCGCCTGTGGCTAAAAGGAGTAGGGCGCCTGCCCATATGCCGAGGGGGTGGGTTCAAACCCAGCCCTGGCCAAAAACTGAAAAAAAACCCAGGCAGCGCCTGTGGCTCAGTGAGTAGGGCACCAGCCCCATATACCGAGGGTGGTGCGTTCAAACCCAGTACCGGCCAAACTACAACAAAAAAATATCCGGGCACTGTGGTGGGTGCCTGTAGTCCCAGCTGCTCGGGAGGCTGAGGCAAGAGAATCACGTAAGCCCAAGAGCTGGAAGTTGCTGTGAGCCGTGTGACGCCACGGCACTCCACCCAGGGCAGTAAAGTGAGACTCCGTCTCTACAAAAAAAAAAAAAAAAACACCTAAATTTATTAAAGTAATATATATTTGTAGCTGAAATATATACACACACATACACTAAAAATGTCCGTAAAATAGAAATGAAATGTTTCCTCCTCATCCCCAGAGGTAATTACTATTTTAAGTTTGGTATACTTAATTACAAACTATTTTCCATGAATAGGCAAAAAAAATTAGTTCTAAATAAAATCATACTGTATTTGCTATTATGTGCCTTTAAAATTTTTTTATTCAATAATATATCTTAGCTATATTGACAATGGCAGTACCCAATTAAAAAGAATAATATCACCAGGGTATCAATATTAATATAAGTGATTTTTAAATTATCAGTGTATATAGGTTTCCTTCATTTCTTTAAATTTGTTATTGCCTGACTGCCTAATTTATGTGTAGATTACCTTTCATATGTTAAGTGCCTACAATATATCCAGTAGACTACTGTGTAAGAAGAAATACAAAGGAAGAAGAAAATACATTCTTCATTATTAAGGAACTTAACTTTGGAGTTAGTTAAATTACATTAAGAAATAGTGAGTAGGCTTGATGCCCATTGCTCAGTGGTTAGGGCACCGGCCACATATACTGGGGCTGGCAGGTTCAAACCAGGCCTGAGCCTGCTAAACAACAATGACAACTGCAACAACACAAAAAATAGCCAGGCATTGTGGCGTGCACTTGTAGTCCCAGCTACATGGGAGACTGAGGCAAAAGAATCGCTTAAGCCCAAGAGTTTGAGGTTGCTGTGAGATGCAACGCCATGGCATCTACAGAGGGCAACACTGTCTCAGAAAAAAAAAAAAAAAAGGAACGAAATAGTGAGCAGTTTGAGATCATAAATAGCAAACTGAATTGCATAGTGCAGATTGACAATGCAGTAAGAACTAAAAGAAAAACAGGTCTGATGGTTTACTGAGGAAGTTAGAATTGGAAAGGGGCAAGGAGTGATTATTTTGTTGGGTATTCTCTTTAAGTTAAATACTTCATATGGCATTTTCCTTGAATTTCTGTTACCACTTCTGTTAGGTAAATATTGTACTCATGTTAGAGGTGAGGAAATAGATTTGAGTAATTTCTTCAGAGTCACGTGATTAGAAAGGGCATAATGGGGATTGCCCCGGCCCGCAGGGAATTCAACGGGGACCTGGGAAACAAAGGGGTCAGTCGAATGAGGGGACAAGAGACACAAAAGAATGAGAGCAAGTCAAGAGTCTGATCAAGCTCCGTCGAGTTTATTTTTCAGCTGGGCTTATAAGCACACAAACGAGGAAGTAACTAAGGGCTATTCCTAACAGGGCGGGGAGGGGGCTAGTTTCTGGAAAATTACTAGGAGAAGGACCCTAAGGCAGGGGGTGCATTTTTGAGGAGATACGCAAGGGGAAAGTACCGTTGCTGTTTACGGTTGAATTCCTGAGAATAGTTTGCTCGTAAAATCAAGATAGCAAGGGGCATTTTTGTGATATGTTTTGGCTCCCGACAGGGGATTTGAACTATTCAATTTGGTGTCAAGTCCATGCTCTTTCCACTATTCTCAATGATGTGGACAGTATAAGATGAGAAAGGATATTCTAAGTGGAAGCAGTACAAATGAGGGCTTCAAGGGACACAATGAAGATGGTGTTTTCAAATATTCAAAATATGCAAATGCTAAACGATGAATTATGTTTTTAATTATTTGACTTAGAATATTTGTTATCATGTTTTTTGATATATCATTTAGAAAAGTAGGGGATCATTTCATAATATTGGTTACCTCTGTGAGGATGAGATGGCTTTTTGTTTGGGGGTGTTGGTTTATTTGTTTTCTTGGTAGGTAGACTACTGCACATTAATCAACATTATGCTAAGAAATGATTTGTGGCATATCTGTATGTAAAGGGAAATTAAATTAAAACTGTTTGGTGGCATCAGTTTGTTAAGATATTTTTGTTTTGTGTGCTATACCCAAATCATTGTTTTCAAGTAGTGCGTTCTAAGGCCATGCTAAAGTAGGCTCTTAATTTTGAGTCAAAAGTAGAAATGACATTTTTGTAAGATAGTTAAAATTACTTTTAGAAAAGGCTGTGTTTTTCTTTTTTTGAAACGAAGTCTCACTTTGAATGATTTTAACTTAGGTCTCTGGTCTTTATTCCTGATTAAAGAATATGTACCCCATTCTATTTTTTTTTTTTTTTTTGGGACAGAGTCTCACTTTGTTACCTTTGGTAGAGTGCTATGGCATCACAGCTCACAACAACCTCAAACTCTTGGGCTCAAGTGATTCTCATGCCTCAGCCTCCCAAGTAGCTGGGACTACAGTTGCCTGTCACGTAGCCTGGCTATTTTTAGAAACGAGGTCTCACTCTGGCTTAGGCTGGTCTTGAACCCATGAGCTAAGGCAATCTACCCGCCTCAGCCTCCCAGAGTCCCGGGATTACAGGCATGAGCCACCGTGCCTGAACTCTGTACCTTATTCTTTTTTTTTTTTTGAAACAGAGTCTCAAGCTGTCCCCCCTGGGTAGAGTGCTCTGGCATGTTAGCTCACAGCAACTTCCAATTTGGGCTCAAGTGATCCTCTTGCCTCAGTTTTTCTATATATATGTATTTTTTAGAGACATAGTCTCACTTTATCGCCCTCAGTAGAGTGCCATGGCATCACAGCTAACAGCAATCTCCAACTTCTGGGCTTAGGTGATTCTCTTGCCTCAGTCTCCCGAGTAGCTGGAACTATAGGTGCCCGCCACAACACTTGGCTATTTTTTGTTGCAGTTTGGCCAGGGCCAGGTTTGAACCTGCCACCCTTGATATATGGGACCAGCGCCCCACCCCCTGAGCCATAGGCACTGCCAGGTTTTCTATTTTTAGTAGATATGGTGTCTTGCTTTTGCTCAGGCTGGTCTTGAACTCTTGAGCTGAAGCAATCCACTCATCTCGGCTTCCCAGAGTGCTAGGATTACAGGCGTTAGCCACCATGCGCGGCCTATACCCCATTCTTAAAGAAAGGATTGGCTGAGTGGAGAATTATAAACTGAAAACTATTTTTACTAAGACCTTTATAAGTATTATTTTAACATTCTTTCCCCTCTGCCTTCATTTTAGGATATTATTATTTCCAGCATTCTGAAATTTCAAGATAGGTCTCTCTAGTATAGTTTTTTTCCCCTTGATCATTGTGTTGGGTGCTAATGGGCCCTTTGATTCTGGATATTTATGTTGTTTAGAATTGGGAATTTTTCTTGTATTTTCCTTTGATTACCTCCTTCTCCTATTTCTCTTATTCTCTGTAGCCTTTAGTAGGGGAATGCTATAATTTTGAAATAGATTTTCTTTTTTTTTTTTTTTTTTGTAAAGACAGAGTCTCACTGTACCGCCCTCGGGTAGAGTGCCGTGGCGTCACACGGCTCACAGCAACCTCTAACTCTTGGGCTTACGCGATTCTCTTCCCTCAGCCTCCTGAGCAGCTGGGACTACAGGTGCCCGCCACAACGCCCGGCTATTTTTTTGTTGCAGTTTGGCCGGGGCTGGGTTTGAACCCACCACCCTCGGCATATGGGGCCAGCGCCCTACTCACTGAGCCACACTGCCCGAAATAGATTTTCTTAACGATCTTGTCTTCTCAACTTAATATATGTATTTTTTGTCTTTTTTGTTCCCCATTTACTCAACTTTAGCATTTGTTTTTTCTTAACTGAATTTTGGCTGTCTTGTTTTTAGTCTTTTTATTTTCTGAGTGTTACTTTGTAATATTCTCATCTCTTCAAAGCTGCTTATTAGAGCGTCTGTATTATTTTATGCTATTCACTGTATTTTTTCTTTTTCTTTTTTTTTTTTTTTTTGAGACAGAGTCTCACTATGTTGCCCTTGGTGGAGTGCCATGGCATCACAGCTCACAGCAACCTCCAACTCTTGGGCTTAAGCTGTTCTCTTGCCTCAGCCTCCCAAGTAGCTGGGACTATGGGTGCCCACCACAATGCCTGGCTATTTTTTGTTGTAGTTGTTGTTGTTTCATCTGGCCCCGGCAGGGTTCAAACCCGCCAACCTTGGTGTATGTGGCTGGCACCGTAACCACTGTGTTTCAGCTGGCCCAGGCAGTGTTCGAATCCACCAACCTCGGTACATGTGGCTGGCACTGTAACTGCTGTGCTACGGGCACCGAGCCTGTCTCTATTTTCTTTAAGATCTTTTGGTATGTTTTATTGCTTTGGTCTTTAACATTGGAGGTTTTCCTCAGATTTCTGGAGCTCATTAGTTCATCCACATTTAAGAGTAAGGTACTAAAGTGCTTTGTAGGGGCTCTGGTGAGAACTTACAGGCTGGTGATATTCACAGTATGCTCTTTACTTCATTTCTTCAGGTAAGAAATTCCTAATCTGCCCTGGAAGGGAATAAACTTCACTTAATTTCCCTATTTTCTGTATAGCATGTCATCCCTGCTTTGCTCTGTGTCTGATATATCTGAATCTGATTCAGTTTTTCTAGTGTATCTCCCATCCATTGCCTCTTATTCTTCATTTATCTCCCTTTTGTTAATGCAGATGGGTTTGTTTCTGATTTTTTTTTTCAGATAAAGGTATAATCCTTTTTGTAGACATAATTATATTCTTCTTATATAACTGAAACTCCCTTTGACTATATTTGATCCTGAAATTTATTGGTCACTATAAAAAAACTACTATCCTTCATTATCTAGTTAGTAAAACTAGTTTATATCTTAGAGATTGAGTTCTGATTTCTTTGCTACCATGTACTGACTACAAATATCAGTTCAGTCATTGATATGAGGACTATGAAAGTGTATCTTAAATGTACTGTGTTTTAGAAAAGAGTATTTTTCTTTTTGAAAGTAAGGCTTCTCTCCTTTTGAAAATTAGGTCATTCTAAAATGGCAGAAATCTTTATGGAATGTGAAGAAGATGTAGAACCATGGCGGGAGAAAGAAGGAACTGAGGATGAAGATGATGATGAACTGATATTTGTTGGAGAAATATCAAGTTCAAAACCTACCATTTCCAGTAAGTATTTACTTTAAGTAAAATAAAGTTTCACAAGATGGTTGTTTCTAACTGAAAGTCCTATGGGCCATCTTATATGTTTTTGAAGTTCTTATTCTCTAAGGTGTTGGAGGTAAGAAAGGGTAAGGGACAGTAAGAATTTGTGAGAATCAAGGTGGGGATGTACCTGGGAACTGGAATAAGGAGGCAAGAGGTTAAAATATCAGATACAAGAAAATGGAAATAACTAAGTTATCTAGAGGTTATAATTACCTAACAACACTGCCAGGGGTCCTCAAACTTTTTAAACAGGGGGCCATTTCACCGTCCCTCAGACTGTTGGAGGGCTGGAATATAGTTTTAGAAAAAAAAACTATGAGCAAATTCCTATGCACACTGCACATATCTTATTTTGAAGTAAAAAAACAAAACGGGGACAAATATCACCGCCTCATGTGGCTCGCGAGCTATAGTTTGAGGACCCCTGCTAGACCTTCTGAGATTGGAAATCATATCTTTTTTTTTTTTTTATTTTGGAGACAAGAGTCTTATTATGCCACCCTTGGTAGAGTGCCGTGGCATCACAGCTCACAGCAACCTCAAACTGTTGGGCTTATGTGATTCTCTTGCCTCACCCTTCCAAGTAGCTGGCATTACAGGCACCCACTACAATGCCCTGCTATTTTTTTGTTGCAGTTGCTGTTGTTGTTTAGCTGGCCCCCAGCTGGGTTCAAACTTGCCAGCCTTGGTGTATGTGGCTGACACCATAACCACTGTGCTACGGGTGCCAAGTCTGGAAATCATAATTTTTAATAAACCCAGGTGCCTTATCTGTTTTTTTCCCCTGTAAGCCCACATATACAGAAAAGAAAGTTTACTCTTCTTAAAATAGAAGTCGGTAAGGCGCCGGCCCCATATACCGAGGGTGGCGGGTTCAAACCCGGCCCCGGCCAAACTGCAACCAAAAAAAATAAATAGCCGGGCGTTGTGGCGGGCACCTGTAGTCCCAGCTACTCGGGAGGCTGAGGCAAGAGAATCGCTTAAGCCCAAGAGTTGGAGGTTGCTGTGAGCTGTGTGAGGCCACGGCACTCTACCGAGGGTGGTACAATGAGACTCTGTCTCTACAAAAAAAAAAAATAGAAGAATATACTAAATAAGTTTGTGTTAATGTCTGATGGGGTTTTTCATGTCCTGGCACCTGCCTCATCACAGTGTCATCTTGAAATATAGCTACAACGTGCATAGGCTTTGCATGATTATACAACCTCTGTTCTGTGTACCAACATGTGCTGTAGCTTCTGCCTACACCTGTCTTCTAGCAACTACTATTTATGTTAATGAAAGAGGGAATTCTTAGTTTTTAGCCACTGTAGATGGACAACGTAGGCAGTCAGCACACTTATGTTTATGTATTTGTAGCAAAACACATTTAGTACCTTTGTGGATTATTAGATTTCTATTAGAGTACTTAGACTTGACATTGTTATAATGTTAAAGTAAAGATATTGATGATACTTGTTTAAATGTCCTCTCAAGATTGTGAAAATCTTGGATAGCATACTGAATTTCAAGGGAGAAAGAGAAAACAGATCCTTTCCCATTTTATTTACTTTTTTTAAGCCTGGAGAATTTACTGAGGAATGTAGCCAGCATACCAGTTTTGCGTACTTACCATGGCAGCAAGCTATGGTATAGTTAAGAGACAAATTTTACTCTGGGAGGCCAAGGCTGGTGGATTACCTGAGCTCAGGAGTTCGAGACCAGCCTGAGCAAGAGCAAGACCCTGTCCCTAAATAATGGCTGGGCATTGTGGCAAGTACCTGTAATCCCAGCTACTTGGGAGGCAGAGGTAAGAGGATCGCTTGTGCCTAAGAGTTTGAGGTTGCTGTGAGCTACGATACCACGGCATTCTACCAAAGGCAACAAAGTAAAGAAAGACTCTATCTCCAAAAAAAAAAAAAGACAAATTTTATATTTTCTGAAAGCCTTGCTTCTCTTAACTCTAAACTTGAAATAGCATTTCTATTCCGTTATTTATTTATTTATTTTTTGAGACAGAGTCTCAAGCTGTCGCACTAGGTAGAGTGCTGTGGCGTCACAGCTCACAGCAACCTCAAACTCTTAGGTTCAATGATTCTCTTGCCTCAGCTTCCCAAGTAGCTGGGACTACAGGCACCTACCACAATGCCTGGCTATTTTTTTTTTTTTTTTGCAGTTGTCATTGTTGTTTTAGCTGGCCCAGGCTGGGTTTGAACCCACCAGCCTCAGTGTATGTGGCCAGTGCCCTACCCATTGAGCTATAGGCACTGCCCATTTCTATTCAGTTTTATCAGAGGTAAAATAATTTAGCCAGTTGAATTCTCGGTATCATTTTCTGTAGCAGATTGGGAGGTGCTAAGTGGAGTGTTTATGAAGTTAGAAAATGGACTAGGTATATTAGGCACGTTTATTGTCAATGGTGGAACCGAATATTATACTCTTTTAATTATTTCTAGTTGCTATGATGACTAGAAATACTATGCTAAAATATTAACATATTAAAAAATCATTATACAAATCATCACATTGAAAGCATGACAATTAAAATTCAAGTTGTATTTATAATAATTTTAAGTGACTGTTAATAGTGCTCAATTAAAACAATGTATGTCAGTTTTAAGTGATTCTATCTAAAAAGGAATTCACATCAGTGGAATTTATTTTATAAATTATTAACTCAAAATTTAAATGATTTAATTGATGTTTTGTGTATAAGCCATAAAATATTTTTAGCATGTGGAGTATGAGCTAAGATAGAACTACCATGGAAGGGGTAGAAAACTTGTGTTTGATAGACTACAACTACCAAAACGTGGAAGTAGCTGCTGTTTAGTGATTTGAGTAAATAGTTGCCTTGAATTTTTAGATGAAAACAGTATCAGATTGTTTGACCAGATTTTTCTCCTAGAATTCTGTTGTGTTTAGCCATGGAGTACTACATTTCCATAATCATAAAATAACCCTACTTTTGTACGACCCTTTATTTTATAGTATTATTTTTTATGGGATTTGGCTCTTTTATAGTAGGAGAGGGAAAAATGGGAAATTCTTAAGATTTTATGGAATTTTTTAATGCTTTGTACCATTTCCTGATAAGCAATTTTAGATAAATCTCTGCTTTTCCACATTTTAATTTGATCCCGTGGTAATCTAGAAGTTACAGAATTCACATGCGTATAAGAGTGTGGACTCTTAAACTGATCCAGAGCATCCAGTCAGGCTCAAATTAACTTCTGATGTGGTGGTTGATTTAAAACATTGTAAGTTATTACTCTTAAGTTCAGTTTCACCTAGTTTGAAGTCTCTGATAATTTCACATTCAGAACTCAAGTGTAGTGGTACAGATAATCCAATCAGTTTGCCCATAAAAAATCTTCCAGGCTTTTCAGGTATGAGTGTTGCATGGGGTTAAGCAGTGGTTCTCAACCTTCCTAATGCCATGACCCTTTAATACAGTTCCTCATGTTGTGGTGACCCCCAACTATGAAATTATTTTCGTTGCTACTTCATAACTGTAATTTTGCTACTGTTATGAATCATAATGTAAATATCTGATATGCAGGATGTATTTAGGCAACCCCTGTGAAAGGATCGTTTGACTCCCAAAGGGGTCACGACCCACAGGTTGAGAACCGCTGGGTTAAGGGAAGGGCTTGGTGTCAAGTCACTGGAAACTTGAGTCTATACACAACCCTTTCAACATTAAGGAAAAGAAATGTATTAATACTTCACTTATTCAATGTGTATGAATGTATTTTTGGAATGCTTTTTCTATTATATATTTTATTTATATAACAAATTTTAAAATAAACATAATTTTATAGATATTTTGAACAGAAGTAACTCCAGCTCATCTTCAAAGGGAATAAAGAATGAGTCGCTCACTCCAGGTACAGTATTAGTATACTATTTTAATTTTAAAGTGAAATATTTTGACATAATTGGTTATATAGAAATATATTCAATATATTATATAATTTTAAAATACAGGTATTCCTGAAGTATTTAGGACTGGAAGTCAACACTACAAAGACTCCTCTTCAAGCCCATTGTCTGCTACTCCTAAATTGTTTGCTGACTCGAAATCTTCATCTAGCTGTATTTCTCAGATGTCTAAATCAGTAAGTAGTTCTGAAATTACACAGTTAGTTCAGGGAAACATTGGATATTACAATACAGAATTAAAATTGTGAACTATCATAGCTAGTTAGCATTTCAGTAGAAGCATAATCATTATCAGAAAATATCACCATCCTTACAATATAGCTCAACCAATACATAAAATAATAACTGCAGAAACTAATTACCCAACATGTTAATAAAAAGGTAGTATACTTAAATAGATACGGTATTGAAAACTATAATATCTAAATGTGAGTAAAAAGGTATGACAATAGACAATAGACTGATTCAGAAGACCCGTCCATTTGTTTAAACTTGAGCAAGTCACTTCTGTTGTCCCTTTGAGCTATTATATGAGACATACAATTTGTTATTATAAATAATTCTCCATTAAACATTTTCATTTCCAATTTGGGAAATTATTTAACAAGATTTTTATTGAAAAATGTATCTTAATTGACCAGAGATACCACCTCAGAAAGGCTTAAAGTACAATCTTTAGTTGGAGGAGCTTCTCTTAAAGAACTATTTTTAAAAACTGAGAGGGGGTAGTTTTCATTTTTAGGTTCAGTATGTTAAGAAAATATTTACCTTGAAGTAAGATTGTACTTGGTCACTATTAAGTAACAGCCATTATTGCTTTCTTATAATATGCTTTAAGGTTAAAGTGCAGAAATCTGCCTGTTAATGCAGGAATGGAATGGTTTGGGTCACTTTAGTGTCTGTCTCCATTCTACTAAAAAAAATGTCATTAGAAAACAGTAGGAAAGTAAAATTTTTAAAACCTAATCATTTTTCAACTTATAAGCACAAAACAAGCAAGCAAAATCTTTACTTTCCCATAATAAAAATAACGTATTAAGAGGGGTGGGATGGGTTAGAAAAAAGAGAGAAGAAAATATACTGAATTTTGATTTTTGTTTTCTTCAGATACTGTGACATATATATTAATCAAGACCAGACCCATGCATATTTGATAACTATTCCTCATTTTTCACTGAACATTGTACTGAGAATATTTTTCTTTGTCACTGCATGTTTCTCCAAAAAGTGATATTTCACAAACTGTCATTTAATTTATTTAATCATTCTTCCGTTATTGGACACGTACCTTTTATTTTTTGTTATTATAAATAATTCTCCATTAAACTTTTTTTTTTTTTTTTTGCAGTTTTTTTTGGCCGAGGCTGGGCTTGAACTCACCACCTCTGGCATATGGGGCTGGCGCCCTACCCCTTTGAGCCACAGATGCCACCCATAAACATTTTCATTTCCTTAGAGTAAATTGTTGGAAGTTGGAGTAATTGGAATAATTTGATCAAAAGATATGAACTTTTTAAAACTTTTGATAGATACTGCTAACATTTTCTTACAAAACATTGTTCCAGGCCAGGCATGGTGCCTCGCACCTGTAATCCTAGCACTCTGGGAGACCGAGGTGGGTGGATTGCTTGAGCTCATGAGTTCGAGACCAGCCTGGGCAAAAAAGCGAAACTTCATCTCTACTAAAAATGGAAAAACTGAGGCAAGAGGATTGCTTGAGCCTGAGTTGGAGGTTGCTGTGAGCTGTGACACCAAAGCACTCTACCCAGGGCAACAGCTTAAAACTCTGTCTCAAAAAAAAAAAAAAATGTTCCAAAATACAACTTCTACTTTGCCAATAATACTATCATTATTTTTTAATTTTAATTTTTTATTTAATCAAATATTAGATTTTCTGAAAAATTAGATAATTAATGTAGAGTTCCTCTATACCCCTCACCCAGTAGGTACTAATTTTTGCGGAGTAATAATTACCCTTGTGTTTTATAACATAATAGCAATTGTGTCATTAAAGTTCTTTATAATATTGACATAGAGTTAAGTTTACCTTTATAAAAGTTTAAGAAACAATTATAACTTTTCACAGGACATTTTTAAGAATTCATCACCAATTCAATCAGATAATTCTTCAGACTTAATGTTTGACTTGACCCAGGACTCAATACCAACATCCCAAGATATACCAGCAATTTTTAAAAAAGGTTAGTACTCTTTCATAAAAATTATAAACAGAGACTTGGAATTATATTTCTGTTTCAAAGCCCATACTGTTTTTTTTTTTTTTTTTGCAGTTTTTGGTTGGGGCTGGGCTTGAACCCGCCACCTCTGACATATGGGGCTGGCGCCCTACTCCTTTGAGCCACAGGTGCTGCCTCAAAGCCCATACTTTTATGTTAAGTTTTTCGTCTAAGATGGGATCAAGCTAATCATTCCTGAATGCCTTTCTTGGGTGATTTTTTTTTTTTTGTAGAGACAAGAGTCTTACTATACCGCCCTCTGGTAGAGTGCTGTGGCGTCACACGGCTCACAGCAACCTCTAACTCTTGGAATTACGCGATTCTCTTGCCTCAGCCTCCCGAGCAGCTGGGACTACAGGCACACGCCACAACGCCTGGCTATTTTTCTGTTGCAGTTTGGCCAGGGCTGGGTCCGAACCCACCACCCTCGGCATATGGGGCTGGCGCCCTACTCACTGAGCCACAGGCGCCGCCCTTGGGTGATTTTTATATACAATTATGTTTAACAATACATTTTATTGGGCGGCGCCTGTGGCTCAGTTGGTAAGGCGCCGGCCCCATATACCGAGGGTGGCGGGTTCAAACCCGGCCCCGGCTGAACTGCAACCAAAAAATAGCCGGGCGTTGTGGCGGGCGCCTGTAGTCCCAGCTACTCGGGAGGCTAAGGCAAGAGAATCGCTTAAGCCCAGGAGTTGGAGGTTGCTGTGAGCTGTGTGACGCCATGGCACTCTACCGAGGGCCATAAAGTGAGACTCTGTCTCTACAAAAATAAAAAAAAAAAAAACAATACATTTTATTTTGCTGTGTTCCGTTGGCTAACATGTATTCTTTGAGCTTTTTCATTCTCACTTAGAAACAGCCAATGACGGCTGCAACCAAAAAATAGCCGGGCATTGTGGTGGGCGCCTGTAGTCCCAGCTACTTGGGAGGCAGAGGCAGGAGAATTGCTTGAGCCCAGGAGTTGGAGGTTGCTTTGAACTGTGATGTCATGGCACTCTACCCAGGGTGACAGCTTGAGGCTCTGTCTTAAAAAAAAAAGAAAGAAAAGTCAAAAATGCATTATGAGCTTTAAAGGACTTGATAATAAATAGTTGTTAGAATGATAATTATGAATTATAATACTATATAAGTACTATGTGTTCAAAAGCCTGATTAATGGACTCCTGTCTAGGACAACCATGGACAGTTCTTAGAGAAGGTTGAATTTGTAATTGATTTTGAAGAATGATGACAGGATTTTTATTGGCACACATAAGAACAGTTGAGGGTAGGAAATGGCATAAGCCAAAGACAACAGAAATAACCTAAAGTGTCAGAATTTATGGACCTCAGATTGATTTTATTTAACTTAGATTTCCTCATGCTCAAAAAGTTATATGTTAAAACAGTCTATTTTTACTATCCAGCGTATTATATAATCAGTTGCCTAGTCCAAAATACCAGTACTCATTGGTTGTTTAAGTAACCTAAGCATCTCAGAAGAATGTTCAAGTGATTGCACAAAATCAGTCCTAAGTACCTTAAGTATAGTTGTCAATAATCGTGTGTTTCAAGGATGGAAAAAATGAAACAAAGATTTGACAAAAGGAGCCCACTAATGTCATACTCTTACATTGCTGGCATACATCTACTCTACTGCTTCTCTTATTAGCATACAGTTGTGAGCTTTAAGACATGATGTACAGTTTTAGAATCTTTATTGCAAAGTACAGTTAATTGTGTGTTACTTTCGTTTTTTTAACTTGAAAAAAATTTGAAGCTCAATTGTTTGTTATTTTCAAAAATCACTTTTGCTAGATCTGGTTATAGTCTAAGTAGCTCCATTTCTCTAGCAATGTCCTGAATTATATGATCTTTGGCCTTTGAGGTGATGGTTTTCAAACTCAAAACTATTTTTTTTTTTTTGCAGTTTATGGCTGGGGCTGGGCTTGAACTCCTTTGAGCCACAGGCACCACCCAAAACTCAAAACCATTTTTAGCAATGAAATTCTTTTTTTTTAGTTTTTGGCCATTTAACACCTGAAGGTTTTGTTTTTTTTTAATAGCATCTTAATGGGTTTCTCTAAATGTTTTGAATAAATGTTAAAAAATTTTACATGCTCAAATCCATTTAAGCATCTAAAGATATATTCATGTATGGCAATTTAGAGTATTATTTGGGCTTTAACTTTTTTTTTTTTTTTTTGGCCAGGGCCAGGTTTGAACCCACCACCTCCAGTATGTGGGGCCAGTGCCCTACTCCTTGAGCCACAGGCGCTGCCCTGGGCTTTAACTTTTATTTCCTTTATTTTGCTCAGAAGTTTTTGGTCTGTTTTCTTTTATGATAGCTGTTTATGTTTTCTTTATTCAAAGCATCCTTAGAATTTTCCTACAACAAATTTATTTTGTGAATTAATCAGATTTATGCAGTTCATAGTAGTTGTACAGTTTCTTTCTATTCCTTGGTAATATAAATTTTCATCATTTTTATTGCCTTTGTATAATATGCTAATTCAATTATATTACCTTTAATTTAGCTCTAAGATATTTTTACCTAATTTTAAATGTTAGACCATTTTAATAGCCGTTTTTCATAAGCAATAGTCTATACTGGAATATTTACAATTCTCTTTCCCACTATTTCAATGTTTGTAGGTATGGGTTACACTCCATTTGGATCAAAATGTTCTTCTACTGAAGTACACAGTGTTAATTCAAAAGAGCCAAAGACCAGTGAAGATATATCTGAAATAAATCCACCTGATTCACAGTCTGTATCTTCAACCTCAAACTCTTTTTCATTGACATCTTACCAGATCATGGTATCAAAAGGTAAATATTAAGTCTGACATATAAAAAATAAATTCTGTTATTATACATAAATTTCAGAAATTGTGATGAATTTTGTTAATGGTTGTTTAAGGCTTTACAAAGGTGAATTTGAGTCTTTAAAGTCATTAATTTATTTTAGGTACAAATACCTCATCACCCATGTGTACACCTGAAGAACCTCTTCTAAGAGCTTGTCCAAAATGCAATGTTCAGTTCAACCTTTTGGATCCTTTGAAATGCCACATGAAGGTAAAACCTTTTTCAAAATTATGTTTTTAAAAATGTTTACAAATTCTTGAAAATATTAAGGATTGACATATAGTAAATGCAAAAAACTTATATTGGTATTTCATATAGCTTAACTAAAAGCTGATAATTCACAGTCATTATCTTTATACAAGATTTTAAAATCCTTCCCCATCGTGAAATTCTAAAAAATCAAGTTCATCTAGCTCAGCGCCCTTAGAACAGTGGTTACCAGCTCCAGCCACATACACCAAGACAGGTGGGTTTGAACCCGCTGGGGCCAACTGCAACAAAAAAATAGCTGGGCATTGTGGCGGGCACCTATAGTCCAGCTACTGGGAGGCTAAGGCAAGAGAATTGCTTAAGCCCAGGAGTTTGAGGTTGCTGTGATCTGTGATGCCACGACACTCTACCGAGTCTCACTCTACATAGTGAGACTTTGTCTCAAAAAAAAATCAAGTTCATCATGGATGAAACTGCGATTATATTAAGTGAAATGAATCAGGCACAGAAAGACCAATATGAGCATGTTCTCACTCATGTTTGCGAACTAAAAAAGTTAGTGTCATAGAGGTAGACAGTAGCCTGGTAGCTCCCAGAGGCTGGGAAGGGTATGTGTGGAGGGGATGAAGAAAAGTTGGTTAATGGGTACAAACATACATTAGAGAGTGTAAGTTGTAATGTCTGAGAGCAGAGTAGTGTGACAACAATGTATTGTAGTTTTCAAAATAGCTAGAAGAGAGCACTTGAAATGTTGTCAGCATATAAAAATGGTAAATATTTGAGGTGATTTATATTCTAAACATTGTGAATTGATCGTTACACATTCTATGCTCGTAAGAAAATATCACACGTATTCTATAAATATGTACAAATATTACGTGTCAATAAAAACTTTTTGGCTGGGCACAGTGGCTCATGCCTATAATCCTAGCGCTCTGGAATTCTGCAGCAGGAGGATCACTTGAGGTCAGGAGTTCAAGACCAGCCTAAACAAGACCCTCATCTCTACTAAAAATAGAAAAATTAGTCATGCATAGTGACACAGTCCTATAGCCCCAGCTACTCGGGAGGCTGGGTAGGAGGATTGCTTGAACCCAAGAGTTTGAGGTTGATGTAAGCTAGGCTGACACCATGGCACTCTATCTCAGGTAATAAAGTAAGACTTTCTCTCAAAAAAAAAAAAAAAAAAAGAAAAGAAAAACTAAAACTAAAACTTTTAAAGTTTTTAAGTTTGTATAGTGTATACATATTGTATTCTCATTTTTTAAATTTTTTTACTAAATCGTAACTGTACATTAATGCATTTATGAGGTACAATGTGCTAATTTAATATACAATGTGGAAAGCTTACATCAAACTTATTAACATAACCATTATTTATTTGTTGTGGTAAGACATTTATATTCTATACTTAATAGTTTTAAAATATACCATTGCATTATGTACAATAGATGAGGTCCCACCAAATATCTTCTCTCCTTCCAGCCTCCCCCTTCCCATCCCCTCCCCCTCCTCTTCCATCTTTCTCAGATAAAACAAACATATAGTTTTGTTTTATCATTCGTACGAAAGTGTGGGTGATTCTGTATTGGTTTCATAATAGTACTGAGCACATTGGATACTTTTTCTTCCATTCTTGAGATACTCTACTAAGAAGAATATGTTCCAGCTCCATCCAGGTAAACACAAAATATGTGAAGTCTCCATCTTTTTTTTTTAATTAAATCATAGCTGTGTACATTAATGCAATCATGTTTTTTTTTATGGCTGCATAGTATTCTATGGTATACATATACCATACTTTGTTAATCCATTCATGGGTTGATGGGCATTTGAACTGCTTCCATGACTTGGAAATTATGAATTGGGCTGCATTGAACATTCTGGTGCAAATGTCTTTGTTGTAAAATGATTTTTGATCATCTGGATATATACCTAGTAGAGGAACTGCAGGATCAAATGGTAGGTCTACTTTTAGTTCCTTGAGTATTCTTCTTTCCAAAAAGGACATAATGGTTTGCATTCCCACCAGCAGTGTAAAAGCCTTCCCTTCTCTCCACATCCACGCCAACTTCTGAAGTTTCGGGATTTTATGATGTGGGCTAATCTTACTGAAGTTAGATGATATCTCAAAGTAGTTTTGATTTGCATTTCTCTGATGATTAAAGTTGATGAGCATTTTTTCATGTGATTGTAGGCCATGCTCCCGTCTTCTTCAGAGAAGCTTCTCTTCAAGTCTCTTGCCCACAAGGAAATGGAGTTATTTGTTCTTTTCTTATTGATTAGTTTGAGTTCTCTGTGGATTCTAGTTATCAGACCCTTGTCGGAAACATAACCTACAAATATCTTCTACCATTCTGAAGGCTGTCTGCTTGCTTTGCTTACTGTGCTCTTGGCCATGCAGAAGCTTTTTAGTTTGATCAAACCCCAGTAATATATTTTTGGTGTTGCTTCAATTGCCGGGGGGTCCTCCTCATAAAAAAATTATCCCAGGCCAGTTTCTTCAAGCATTTTCCCTGCACTCTGTTCTAGTATTTTTATAGTTTCCTGTATTGAGTTTAAATCTTTTATCCAGTGAGAATCAATTTTTGTTACGGTAAAAGGTGAGGGTCCATTTTCAGTCTTCTACAGGTCGCCAGCCAGTTCACTTAGCACTATTTGTTAAATAGGGAATCTTTCCCCCAATTAATGCTTTTGATAGGCATATCAAAGATCAAATGATGATAAGTGGCTAGGTTCATCTCTTGGTTCTCTATTCTGTTCCATATATCTACCTCTCTATTTTTGAGCCACTACTATGCTGTTTGGATCAGTATAGATTTATAGTATAGCCTGAAGGCTGGTAACATGATACATCTTGATTTGTTTTTATTTCTGAATAATGTATTGGTTATTCAAGGTGTTTTCTGATTCCATATAAAATGAACTACTATTTTTTCAAGGTCTTTAAAGTATGACAATGGTGCTTTAATAGGGATTACATTAAATCTGTAGATTGCTTTGGGTAATATGAACATTTTTACAATGTTGACTCTTTCCAGCCACAAGCATGGTATGTTTTTCTATTTGTTAACATCTTCTGCTATTTCTTTTCTCAGAGTTTCATAATTCTCTATTTTTTTTTTTTTTTTTTGTAGAGACAGAGTCTCACTTTATGGCCCTCGGTAGAGTGCCGTGGCATCACACAGCTCACAGCAACCTCCAACTCCTGTGCTTAAGCGATTCTCTTGCCTCAGCCTCCTGAGTAGCTGGGACTAAAGGCGCCCACCACAACGCCCAGCTATTTTTTGGTTGCAGTTCAGCCAGGGTCAGGTTTGAACCCGCCACCCTCGGTAT
Organism: Nycticebus coucang; assembly: GCF_027406575.1. NCBI lineage: Eukaryota > Metazoa > Chordata > Mammalia > Primates > Lorisidae > Nycticebus > Nycticebus coucang. Next base: position 157,441,629 of record NC_069804.1, on the reverse strand, counting down.
ATGGGGCCGGCGACTTGCTGACTGAGCCACAGGCGCCGCCCCGTAATTCTCTATTTTATAGAGATCATTCATATCCTTTGTTAGGTAAATTCCCAGATATTTCATCATCTTTGGCACTACTGTAAAATGAATAGAGTCCTTGGCTATATTTTTCAGCTTGACTATTGTTGGTATATATAAAAGCTACTGATTTATAAGTATTGATTTTTTTATCCTGAGATGTTGCTGTATTCCTTGATCACTTCTAAGAGTTTTGTAGTTGAGTCCCTGGGGTTTTCCAGGTATAAGGTCATGTCATCCACGAAGAGTGACAATTTGATTTCCTCTGACCCCATCTGGATACCCTTGATGGCCTTCTCTTGCTTGATTGCTATGACTAAGACTTCGCAATGTTGAATAGCCGTGGAGACAAAGGGCATCCTTGTCTAGTTCCAGATCTAAGTGGAAATGTTTTCAATTTTACTTCATTCAGTATGATATTGGCCCTGGGTTTGCTGTATGTAGGTGGCCTCTGTCAGTTTAAGTAATGTCCCAGTTAAGCCTATTTTCTTAAGCGTTCTGATCATGAAAGGATGCTGGATATTATCAAAAACTTTTTCTGCATCAATTGAGAGAATCATATGGTCTTTATTTTTTATTTTATTTATGTGATGTATTATATTTATAGATTTACATATGTTGAACCAACCTTGTAACTCTGGGATAAAGCCAATTTGTTCATGGTGTATAATTTTTTGATGTGCCATTGAATTCTGTTTGCTAAGATAGTATTATTTTTGTACCAATATTCATTAATGATATTGGTCTATAATTTTCTTTCTTTCTTGGGTCCTTTCCTGGTTTGGGCATCAGGGTGGTATTTGGTTCATAGAATGTGTTGGGAAGTATTTTTTGTTTGTTTGTTTGTTTTTGCTGTTGCCCTGGGTAGAGGGCTGTGGCATCACAGCTCACAGCAACCTCTAGCTTCTGGGCTTAAGCAATTCTCTTGCCTCGACCTCCCAAGTAGCTGGGACAACAGGCACCTGACACAATGCCCTGCTATTTTTTGGTTGTGGTTGGCATTGTTGTTCGGCAGGCCCGGGCTGGATTTGAATCCGCCAGCTCTGGTGTATGTGGCTGGCGCCTTAGCCACTGGAGCTATAAGCGCCAAGCCTTTTCTTTTTCTTTTTTTCTTTAGACAGGGTCTCACTGTGTCATCCTCACTAGAGTGCTGTGGTGTCACAGCTCACAGCATCCTCAAACTCTTGGGCTTAAGTGATTCTCTTGTCTCAGCCTCCCAAGTAGCTGGGACTACAGGCACCTGCCACAATGCCTGGCTATTTTTTTGTTGTAGTTTGGTTGGGGCCTGGTTTGACCCCGCCACCCTTGGTATATGGGGCCGGCACCCTACTGAGCTACAGGCGCCACCCTCTTGAGACAACTTTTAAACTACTCTTTGAATTTCTATTTCCAACTTTTCTTCCATTCTATTGATCTTATTTGACATCCATAGTCTGAATTATATTTCTCACATTTCAGCCATTTTTCTATGAATGGCATCTTCTGTTTTATCTCTTTTTGTTATTCCTTGGGGGGGGTGATCTACTCTGATTATTCATGTTGCCAGAGTTCTTCCTCTGGTTCCTTTTCACGAGTATTTTCTGCAATTTGGCTATTAAAAATGGTAGGGTAAGATTGGATTAGGGGTCCCAGGAAGTAGAGTTAATCTGCCCTTAACCAAGGAGCTGGGGCTTATGACTGTGGGTTTTCCCCTACAACCTTACAAAGGTCCCTTTCAGAGCTGTAGCCTAAGACTCTGAAGACCTGCTTAGTAAGAGAGCACAAGATGGCTCTGACCTGAATTCAGCCATCTCTATCCAAACCTAGGGAGTCAAGGTATTAGCCTTGAATCTCATCTGGGGAGAGATACAATTATCTATGTGCCCTGCCTCCTACCACTGACAGCTGGTGTAGGAGATTCAATCCTTTCCCACTTTAAAACAACTGCTGCTCAACCTCAGAGGGACCCTGGGTGGACAGCCCAGGTCTGGAGTTCTAAAGAGATTGACCTGGTCAGTACAATCACTGCTCAGTAGGGAGAGTTCAAAGAGTCTCCAGTGACTGGTTAGTGGAAATCCACAGACAGTTCCAAATAGCATACCATACACAAGGGGATGGAGCCTGGTCCCTTCTGGTGGGCCACCAATTCAGGAAAAGTCACTAGCCACAGTCAGGACAAAGGCATCAGCACCTCCACCCTTACCTGCCCTTGGAAGTCCAAACCTGGCATCAGCTGCCAGCCCTTGAAAGTCCAAACTGGGTGTCAACGGTTTCGCCCTTAAAAGTCCCAACCAGGCATCAGTGCTCCATCCTTGAAAGTCCAAACTGGGCGCCAGCAACTCTGCCCTTGTATTCTAATTTTAAATGAAAAGAATGTATTAATTAAAGTATGTTATTGACAAAAGTATGCCATTCTTCAAATTTCTTTTTTTTTTTTGTAGAGACAGAGTCTCACTGTACTGCCCTCGGGTAGAGTGCCGTGCCGTCACACGGCTCACAGCAACCTCTAACTCTTGGGCTTACGCGATTCTCTCGCCTCAGCCTCCCGAGCAGCTGGGACTACAGGCGCCTGCCACAACGCCCGGCTATTTTTTTTGTTGTTGTTGCAGTTTGGCTGGGGCTGGGTTTGAACCTGCCACCCTTGGCATATGGGGCCGGCGCCCTACTCACTGAGCCACAGGCACCGCCCCTTTTCTTCAAATTTCTTATTAGGTGCTTGATCTTTCATGTAATTCCTTTTTTCACCTATTTTTTCCCCTCGGCAGAGTGCTGTGGCATCACAGCTCACAGCAACCTCAAACTCCTGGACTTATGCAGTTCTCCTGCCTCAGCCTCCCAAGCAGCTGGGAATACAGGTGCCCGCCACAATGCCTGGCCATTTTTTGTTGCAATTGTCATTGTTGTTTAGCTGGACAGGGCTGGGTTCAAACCCACCAGCTTCAGTGTATGTGGCTGGCACCATAATCACTGTGCTACGGGCACCGAGCCATTCACCTAATTTTTTATTTTTTATTTATTTATTTATTTATTTTGTAGAGACAGAGTCTCACTTTATGGCCCTCAGTAGAGTGCTGTGGCCTCACACAGCTCACAGCAACCTCCAACTGCTGGGCTTAAGCGATTCTCTTGCCTCAGCCTCCCGAGTAGCTGGGACTACAGGCGTCACCTAATTTTTTAAGTAGAGGCATATACATGTCTCATTACTCAATGAAAATCTTAATTTTAGGGCGGCACCTGTGGCTCAATGTGGTAGGGCGCCAGTCCCATATGCCGGAGGTGGCAGGTTCAAACCCAGCCCCAGCCAAAACCCACAAAAAAAAAAAAAAAAAAGAAAAGAAAATCTTAATTTTATATTTTAATTTCCAATACTCAGAAATAAATTACTAGGGAGGTGCCTGTGGCTCAGTGGATAGGGCACTGGCCCCATGTGCTGAGGGTGGCGGGCACCTGTAGTCCCAGCTACTTGGGAGGCTGAGGCAAGAGAATCGTCTAAGCCCAGGAGCTGGAGGTTGCTGTGAGCAGTGGGATGCCACGGCACTCTTAAATAAAAAAAGAAAGGGCGGCACCTGTGGCTCAGTGAGCAGGGCGCCGGCCCCATATACCGAGGGTGGCGGGTTCAACCCCGGCCCCGGCCAAACTGCAACAAAAAAAATAGCCGGGCATTGTGGCAGACGCCTGTAGTCCCAGCTACTCGGGAGGCTGAGGCAGGAGAATCGCCTAAGCCCAGGAATTGGAGGTTGCTGTGAGCTGTGTGATGCCACGGCACTCTACCGAGGGCGATAAAGTGAAACTCTGTCTCTACAAAAAAAAAAAAAAAAGAAGAAAGAAAAGAAATTACTAATAATGGAGCTTTTCATATGAAATGATAGTTTTAATTCAATCTAGAATATACTAATAAATGAATTTTAGCTTTATATTGATGTAGGAAGCTCTGGAAATTAGGTTTTGGTACGAAATTTTCACAGTACTACTGAAGTACGGGGTTTAGGTAACATTCGTCTTAAAATATTTTAGTAGATATTACATTATTCTTTTTTTTTTTTTTGGCCGGGGCCAGGTTTGAACCCACCACCTCCAGTATATGGGTCCGGCACCCTACTCCTTGAGCCACAGGCGCCGCCATATATTACATTATTCTATGGTGTGTGTGTGTGGAAAGATGGTCTGTATTCTGCGTTCATGTCCAGTGTAAGTGGCAGAAAGCAAAGTGGCAAGAAAACAGGTAGTGTAAGATTACACATGGAAAAGAAGGGATTAGAAGAGTGCAAAAACAAAGAAGCAACTTAGGAAAAGATATTGCTCACTATTTTAAAGATTGGCAAATTTTTATTGAAATTTGGCATTTTACAAAAGAGTAGGATAGCAAAAGAAGTTCTAAAATTCCAAACACAAATCTTCATTCTGGTCCTAAACTGTATTGTGTCTATCGCTACTTCTACTTCCCTATATTTGAGAACGATGAATCCAAGTCTCATTTTACCACTATTTTCTTTGATATCTTCCAACTCTACTTCATGGTGTTGCTCTCTTGGATATAGATGGTTCTATCTCTTATAACTATTGAGAAAGCATCCTTTAGCATTTTTTGTTTTGAGACAAAGTCTCACTTTGTTGAGTGAGAGTAGATAGAGTGCCCTGGTGTCATAGCAACCTCAAACTCTGGGGCTCGAGATATTCTCTTGCCTTAGCCTCCTGAGTAGCTAGGACTACAGGGAACCTACCACAATACTCAGCTAGTTTTTAGAGACGGGGTCTAGCTCTTGTTCAGGCTGGTCTCGAACTCCTGAGATCAGGTGATCCACCTGCCTTAGTGTCCCCAAGCGCTGGAATTATAGACATGAACCACTGCACCAGCTTCTTTTATCGTTTTTTTTTTTTTTTTTTTTGAGACAGAGTCTCAAACTGTTGCCCTAGGGAGAGTGCTGTGGCGTCATAGCTTACAGCAATCTCCAAATTGAATCAAGCCATCTACTTTCCTCAGTTTTTCTATTTTTAGCAGAGACAGGGTCTCACTTTTGTTCAGGCTGGTCTCAAACTCAAGCAGTTCACTCCCCTCAGTCTCCCAGAGTGCTAGGATTACTGGCAAGAGCCACTATACCTGGCTCCTTTAGCATTTTTAATGCATCCTTTTTTGTTTTATTATTTAATGCTTTGTTTGCTTTTAGACTCAGCAACTCTTGCTTTCTTACTGTTTCCATGTGCCTGTTACATTCTTTTTGTCCTTTTATTTTCAGCCTTTCCAGTTTGCTTTATTTTTGAAATGTTTCTTCCTTTCACCAGAGTTGTTTTTTCTTTTGTGATCCTATGTAAAAATCTCTTTTCCTTAAGGAATTGAGTAAAACTCATTTATATTCATTAATTGGTCTTGGTTCTGTCACACATTTTTGTTATGCTTTCTTTATCCCTTTTTTTTAGGTATTTAGTTTTGGAGTTGCCTCATATGTAAGTAGTTTGAATTTTTTCTTTTTTTTTTTTTTGAGACAGAGTCTCATTCTGTCACCCTCGGTAGAGTGCCATGGCGTCACAGCAACCTCCAATTCTTGGGCTTAAGCGATTCTCTTACCTCAGCCTCCCAAGTAGCTGGGACTTACAGGCGCCCACCACAACCCCTGGCTATTTTTTGGTTGCATGTCATTGTTGATTTTAGCTGGCCCTGGCTAGGTTCAAACCTGCCACCCTCGGTATGTTTGTCCGACACCCTACCCACTGAGTTACAGGTGCCACCTGTAGTTTGGATTTTGAAGAAAGTGTTTTTTTCCACCCTAACTTGTTTTATTATGTAGTCTTATCGTTTTTTAAAAAAACATATTGAGGTATGATTGACATCTAAAAAATTGTACATATTTCATGTATATAGCTATGCGAGTTTAAAGATAAGTATACATTTGAAACCATCACAGTCTGTGGCATGAACATATTCATTACCTCTCACTTTGTTGCCCCAGGTAGAGTGTTGTAGCATCATAGCTCACAGCAATCTCAGGCCCCATGGGTTCAAGCGATTGTCTTGTCTTAGCCTACTGAGTATCTGGGAGTACAGTACAGGCACCTGCTGCAATGCCCAGCTATTTTTAGAGATGGGGTCTCGCTCTAGCTCAACCTGGTTTTGAACTCATGAGCTCAGGTAATCACCCACCTCGGCCTCCCAGAGTGCTGAGATTACAGGTAAAGTTCTGATTTCAATACCTTTGGAAGTATATCCAGAAGTAGGATTGTTAGATCATATAGTTTTTTAATTTTTTGAGGAATCTCCATAGTTTTTTCATAATGGCTGCACCAATTTACTTTCCTGATAACAGTGTACAAGGATTTCTTTTTTTCCACATCCTAACCAATGCTTATCCTTTTTGCCTTTTTGATGTAGTCACCCTAACAGGTGTGAGGTAATAATATCTCGTTATTTTGGTTTGCATTTCCCTAATGATTAGCAATACTTAGCATCTTTTCACAGACCTATTAGCTGTTTGTGTCTTCTTTTGAGAAAGGTCTATTTAATTCCAGTGTGCCCATTTTTAAATTGGTTATTTGGTTTTTCTGCTATTGAGTTGTAGAAGTTTCTTACATATTATCAAATATGTCACTATATGGTTGCAAATATTTTCTCCTATTTTTGTTGTCCAGTTTTTCTTAGAAAGTTATTCTAGAGAAATCCTAGAACTAAAGGTATGTATAATAAATAAATTAGTTTTATCTCATTAGACAGTATTCCACATTAGGATCAGTTTATGAGACAAATTTCCCTTTAGATGTGTTGGGAGGTGGGAGGTTGTTTGTTTTTGAAGATACAGGGTCTCACTTTGTCACTGAACCTGGAGTAAGTACAGTGGCATGATCATAACTCACTGCAGCCTCAAAATCCTAGGCTCAAGTGATCCTCCTGCCTCTACCTCCCATGGAGTTAGGACTTTAGGTGCATACTACGACACATCGCAGGTTTTTGTTTTTGTTTTTTTGAGATCTTGCTCTGTTCCCAGGCTGGTCTCAAACTCATGTCCTCAAGTGATCCTCCCATCTCAACCTCTTAACGTGCTGGGATTAAAGGCATGAGCCACCATGTCCAGCCCCCTTCAAATGTTTAAGCTTTCTAGATAAAATGTGTTGAGGTTTTCAAGATGTAACTGATGTCTTTCTTTGTGTCCCACACACTTTCTAATACCTCAGGTCTGGAGAATGGCAAGTTAGCTGTGTTCAAAGTCTAGTTCTAACCAAGCTTTACTGAAATACAACTGTGTTATTTGATAATTAAGCTTTTATACATAATGGTATATAAAACTACTCTGTTTTCTGAGACAGATTCTTACTCAGTCACCCTCAGTAGAGTGCTATTGTGTCATAGCTCACAACCTCAAACTCTTGGGCTAACGTGATTATCTTGCCTCAGGCTCCCACCACAATGCCTGGCTATTTTTAGAAACGGGATCTCACTCTTGCTTAGGCTGGTCTTGAACCCGAGAGCTCAGACAATCAACCTACCTCAGCCTCCCAGAGTGCTAGGATTACAGGTGTGAGCCACCGCATCTGGCCTAAAACTACTTTTTAAGGTTTATATGAAAGATATGAAATGTATTATTTTGGGCTAGAAATAAATTATTATTAAATACTGTTATTATTATTAAATACTATTATATCAATACTATTATTATTTAAATTCATGATTAGAACTTCCATAGTTGACCACCTTCTTAAGTTGACCCAAGTTTCATAGACCAGACATGCACCATCTGTACTCTGTGGAAGACTGACCAACTTTGTAAGTTGTATTGTGATCACTTGGACTGTGACACACAATATTAATTTACCCTCTGTAACTTGATCAGTGGAGTCTGCTCTACACCAGCAGGTAGAAGATATAGCCTTTGCCTCTTAGTTGTATTTTTTCTTTAGTATAAATTCTTTTTTCATTTTTTATTATTACCACATATTGAATTAGGCCTAACATTCTGTTTATCGCGTGTTGTGGAAGATTTTTTCAACATGAAGGACTGGTCTGAATTGTAGGCACGTCCTACAATTAATGAAAAATTTTAGTTAATTGAGACATGATGATCCAAAGAAAAGAACTCAAAGAGCTGACATTGAAGGAAAAGGTTGGTCTTCTACATTTCTGGAAAGGAGCAGTCAAAGAAAGACAGCAGATTATTTTGGTGTTAGCAAGACCACAGTTTGCAGCATCCAAAAATATAAACATGAGTCTTTAGGTATGGTAAGGAAAGTGGATTTCTACAGCAGAAAAGGAAGTAAACTTCCCTCAGTGAAATCAGTGAAGCTACATTAAGTTGGTTCAAACAATTGTGGGTAGTTAACGCCCAAACCTCCAGGCCAGTTATCTAAGAAGTTGCTAAAAATTTTGCACAGGAATTCAGGGTAGCAAATTTCCAACCATCAAGTGGTTGGCTTGAAAAATTTAAACTGCAACGTGAGCTCTCCAAGAAAGTCTTGTGTGGTGAATTCAATGAAGTTCCAGTAGAAGTTGTGAAAGAGTTCATTAAAATGTTCCCAGACTTTGCCAGAAGCTTCAAAGATGACAAAAGCTTTAATGCTCATGAGTGTGGACTCTTTTTCAAGGAGGCTTGTCATGAAGGGTGACAAATGTAAGAGTGGAAAACTTTCCAAAGAATGTTTCATGGTTCTGCTTTGTGCTAGCTTAGCCAGAGAAAAACTGAAGCCTTTGGTAATTGGTAAATCAGCAAAGCCATGCACATTAAAGAACCTGAAGGTTGGCTTGGTACCTGCAGCTCAGTAGCTAGGGTGCCAGCCACATACATCGGAGCTGGTGGGTTCGAACCCAGTCCAGGCCTGCCAAACAACAGTGACAACTACAACCAAAAATAGGTGGGCATTGTGGCGGGCGCCTGTAGTCCCAGCTACTTGGGAGGCTGAGGCAAGAGAATTGTTAAAGCACAGGAGTTAGCTGTGACGCCACGGCACTACCAAGGGCGACATAGTGAGACTCTGTCTCAAAAAAAAAAAAAAGAAGAAGAACGTGAAGGCTGAAGGCTGAAGACCTCCCTGTCACTTGGAGATCAAACAAATGTACACCCTATTTGAGGGGTATGTAAAGGGTATTGACCAAGAAATGAAGAAGAAACAGTCTAGTCTTACAGTGGACTATCCTGGCCACCTACAAATGAATCATCTCATGAACAGGACACTGAAATTTTTGCAGTGTCACAACCTCAAAAATCCAACTTCTTAACCAAGGCATCATCAAAACATTTAAAGTATACTACTGAACCCAGCTTTTGCAAAGAATCACTAAAACCCAAACCTGTGGTCTTCCTGTGAAGCACTTCATCTCCTCCATCAGTTAACACTATCCTCTGGATCAGTTCTGCCTGGAATAAAGTTCAGCCATACAGAGTGTTTCAAGAGAGTTTGGCCCCCATCATACAGTCCATCTCCCATGAGAGAATTCAAAGTAGTAAATTTTGAAGGTTTTATTGCAGTAGATGATGAGGTGCCTATCTGTCATGAACCTGACCGAGAAGCAATTTTCCAAACAATGTTGACCAAACTACAGACCATTGTACAAGTGCATGAAGCACCTAATGAAGTAGAAAAAGCAAGTGAGGATAATACAGAAATTGCAGAGACTCCAGGAAATCAAACATCTGATAATGCAATTGAAGTCATTTTGCTGTGGAAAAATGCCCAGTTATGCTGAGTGGTGTAGCCAGCATTGAGAGTGCTTTCTCCACTTACATTTGTAATAAGAATATAAGAAACAGACCAAAATTGACTTATTTTTCAGAAAGAATGATTAAAACATGAGAAAACAGTAAATATTGATTTTGTATGATTACTGGATGTATGATTTTACTGTGTTTGATTATGTATGATTTCTTATATTCTTTAATAAAAGCTATACAAATAAGTACATTTATGTATCAATACAATAGGCCTACTTCCTGATGTTGACTGCCTACATATGTTGGCAGTCTCTTGGGTGATCACCTTACAGAGGTTCTACTGTATTTATATCTGAAGAGAAAAATTGCAAGGAAAAGGGTATTAGATATATAATTATCCCTAATCTTAAGGTTTTCAATTTTTTTGAAATTATTTCATTATTAAGATAGTAGATGTCTGTTATTTGAATTTTTTAGAAAATATAAAGAAGGAAGACAACATTTTGGTGAATATCTTTCCATGTATATTGCCAAAGTATAGTTTTATATCATCTGGCCCTAGTTGTAAATGAAGAATCTTTTTTGGTATCTAATTTGTAAAAGATATAACTATCCTAGCACTCTGGGAGGTGTGGCAGGCGGATTGCCTGAGCTGAGGAGTTTGAGACCAGCCTGAGCTAGAGCAAGACCCCATCTCTAAAAATAGCCAGGCATTGTGATGGGCAGGCACCTGTAGTCCTAGCTACTCGGGAGTCTGAGGTAAGAGAATCACTTGAGCCCAAGAGTATGAGGTTGCTGTGAGCTGTGATGCCACGGGCCTCGGTAGAGTACAACAAGGTGACACTCTATCTCAAAAAAATAAAAAGATTTAAATTAGGCTTTTATATATATATATATTTTTTTTTTTTTTTTCTCTTTCAGGATTGTTGTCCAGACATGATAAATAACTTCTTAGGAAATATTAAAGAAGAATTTTCAAGTGTTGAAAACAAAAGTGAGACGAATTCAGAGAAAGGAAAATTGATCATGTTAGTTAGTGACTTTTATTATGGAAAACATGAAGGAGCTGCTGAGGAAGAACAGAAGACTTACACAACTTTTAAATGCTTCAGTTGCTTGAAAGTTCTTAAAAATAATATTAGGTATGTAAATACTTATTTTTATTTCTGCTTAAAATACAAATAGAAATATTGTATTTTTATTTTTATGTGCCTTCCTAGTTAAACAATTTTACACTTTATCCTAAGAACAACGGCAAGTTATCACATTGAAAAGCTTTTGTACTTTCTTGGATTTTAGAACTTTGACTCCTGAATACATCTAGTTGTATTTTTTTCATAGTTTAAGTAAGGGTAAAAATGTATTTTAACTTAAGGGAAAATTAATTCTTTTTTCTTCTTTTTAGAGTCTCACTATGTCGCCCTTGGTAGAGTGCTGTGGCATCACAGCTCATAGCAACCTCTAACTCTTCAGCTTAAGCAATTCTCTTGCCTTAGCCTCCCAAGTAGCTGGGACTACAGGCGCCTACCACAACACCTGGCCATTTTTCCGCTGCAGTTGTTAGTGTTGTTTAGCTGGCCCAGGTGGGTTCAAACCCACCACTCTCAGTTCATGTGGCCAGCCCTGTAACCACTGTGCTACGGGCACTGAGCCTCTAAAGAATGTTTTAGAGGTCTGAAAAAGAAATATTTGGGGGGATGGTGTGAGACAGTCTCACTTTGTTGCCCTCAGTAGAGTGCTGGGCATCACAGCTCACAGCAACCTCAAACTCTTGGGTTTAAGCGATTCTCTTGCTTCAGCCTCCCAAGTAGCTGGGATTACAGGTGCCTGCCACAACTCCCAGCTATTTTTAGAGAGGGGGTCTCACTCTGGCTCAGGCTGGTCTCACACTCCTGAGCTTAGGCAATCCACACGCCTCGGCCTCCCAGAGTGCTGGGATTACAGGCGTGAACCACCGTGCCTGGCCCTAAAAAGGAAATATGTTAAAACCTTCATGATTGGTTGGGTGTAGTGGCTCACACCTGTAATCCTGGCACTCTGGGAGGCTGAGACGGGTGGATTGCTTCAGCTCCCGAGTTCAAGACCAGCCTGAGAAAAAGCAAGACCCATCTCTACTAAAATCTATTTTTAAAACTGAGGCAAGAGGATCGCTTGAACCCAAAAGTTGGAGGTTACTGTGAGCTATTACACCATATCACTCTACCCAGGGCAACAGCTTGAGACTGTCTCAAAAAAAAAACCTTCATGATTACTGTCTAGGTAAATGACATTGTCACTTTATTTTAAAACCGTTTTCTTTAGGTATTTATAGTGAATAATTGTAAATAGTTGACCCAGTCTTAAAATTGCTGTTTTATTTATATTTATTTTTATTGTTGGGGATTCATTGAGGATGCACAGAAACAGGTTACATTTATTGCATTTGTTAGATATGTATCCTGCCCCCCCAAAATGTACCACACCCCGTGTCCCTACACCCCCTCCCTCCTTCCCTTTCCCAGCTCTCCCCATCCCCTACCCCACACCGTGTACTAGGACATTAATTATCCTCATATCAGAATTGAATACAAAGGATTCATGCTTCTCCATTCCTGTGATCCTTTACTAAGAATAATGTTCCACATCCATCCAGGTTAATACAAAAGATGTAAAGTCTCCATCTTTTTAATGACTGAATAGTATTTCATGGTAGTATATATGCTACAGCTTGTTAATCCATTCCTGAGTTGGTGGGCATTTAGGCCGTTTCTACATTTTGGCGATTGTAAATTGAGCTATGATAAACAGTCTAGCGCAAGTGTCCCTGTGGTAAAAGGATTTTTTTCCTTCTGGGTAGATGCCCAGCAATGGGATTACAGGATCATATGGGAGGTCTAGTTTGAGTTCTTTGAGGGTTCTCCATACTGCCTTCCAAAAAGGTTGTATTAGTTTGCAGTTCCACCAGCAGTGTAAAAGTGTTCCTTTCTCTCCACATCCACGCCAGTATCTGAAGTTTTGAGTTGTGATGTGACCCATTCTCACTGGGGTTAGATGATATCTCAGGCTGGTTTTGATTTGTATTTGTCTAATAATTAGGGACGTTGAGCATTTTTTCATATATTTGTTAGCTATTCATATGTCTTCTTTATAGACGGTTCTGTTCATCTCTCTTGCCCATTGATATATGGGATTGTTGGCTCTTTTTATGTTTATTAATTTAACTTCTCTGTAGATTCTAGTTATCAAGCTTTTGTCTGATTAAAAAAAATTGCTGTTTTAATTGAATAACTTTACTTTGAAATTCAGCAAAAAGCTTTCAGTAAGCTCTTTGAAATATTTGTGCCCCTTTATATTGTACTCTCTGCTATTTAAGCTTCTCATAAGAAGCCTTTTAGAGAAGATGAAATAGCAGAATGTAAAACTGAAAAATGGACGGTGCTACAAAAGACACAGTCTGCTGGAAAAAATGAACAGTTTGTACTTACGGTAAGCCAGTATAATTACATAAAATAAAGGGTTCTTGTAATTATAAGCATTAAAATTGCTATTGCATGCATTTGGAAACCAAGACACAAATAAAAATACCAATAATTTATCTTTTAAGCAGCTGAAACCTATTGTATCTTCAAGGCCGTCAGATTTCTCTTATCACTATAGCTGCTTTTGATGGTAGGATTCCCTTCCTTTAGGTATTTTATTTTAAAATGTAAGTAGTATTTCATGTACGGAGAAGACGACTGCTAATTTTCTTTGCCAAAAGAATTTTTGAAATCTCAAATGATGAGGAAGAATTACAGCAAATTAGTGATACTTCATACTGACTACATTAATAATGTACTAATGGATTATTTGAAAAACAAAAATGAAATAAAAATGTTTACTACTTAATAAAAGTAAATTATTTAAAGTGCATATTTTTCTAGAGGGGTTTCAAGCCTTAGAGATATTGAGTCATACAACTACATTTTTTAAAATTTAGGTTCTAATATTTGTGAGATTTGTTTTTCTTTGGTTATAAATCTAAATTTTTGCACTTCTTGACAATCATTTATAGGTTTATGAACCATCTGAAACACCATATGGAACTTGAGAAACAGAACAGTGAGATCTGGGAAAACCACACCACCTGCCAGCACTGCTACCGACTATTTCCTACACCTTTCCATTTGCAGTGCCACATTGAGAGTACACACACACCCCATGAGTTTTCTAGTAAGTGACAATTTCATTGAAGTCCTGTCTATTACTGATTTTGATTATCTGAACTGTGAGGAACTCTCAAACATTCAGACAGAAAAATAAGAATAAAAATAGACTTTTTAATTTGAAGGGAAAATTGAAAAATAAGTTATAACTTTTATAAACTTAAATACAATTTGTTACTAAAGCCAAGCATGATGGCACTTGCCTATAGCATGCAGGAGGATAGCTTGAGCCTAGTTCATGGGCTATAGTGTACTGTGATCATGACTTTAAATAGCTACTGTACTCCATTCTAGGTAACATAGTGAGATTCCATCTCTAAAAGAAAAGAAAAAATGTGTTGCTAAAATTGAAGTTCCTCTTGTAAATAATTCATTAGTGAAAATTTCTTTGGCATAATTCATGCATTGTGCAAAGGAGACTAAATTAGAACACCCAGAGTAAACTACATGGTTTTCAAATTTGAAGTCAGTGGCCTTAATGTACACTTAAAAACAAAAAGTAACTACAGTGGTAGTTAAAATTCACAGAGTCTGGAGGTAGACAACTTGGGTTCAGATCCCAGCTTTGCCTTTTAATACAGCAGCAAGAGCTCAAGCAGGTCACTTAATTTTTCTGTGCTTCTGATTTCTCATCTGAAAAACAGTGATAAAAATAGCACTTCCTCAGTGGTCTTGGGAGAATTAAATAAGCTAATGTAAGTAATATCCTCAGAATAATAGTGAGAGTTAACAGCTATAGAATTGGTAGTACGACCATCACTATTGCTGCTGCTGCTTCTGCTCTTACTATCATTAGTTGTCATTGTTTTGGATGTACAAAAGAGAATCTTTTTTATATACTTACTCAAAGTACTATAATATGTTTTTTTTCACTTTCAGCTATTTGCAAAATCTGTGAATTATCATTTGATACAGAGCGTATTCTCTTACAACATATGAAGGACACTCATAAACCCGGTGAAATGCCATATATTTGCCAGGTACACACACATTTTATTGTGTACTTGGGTGTTTGTTTAATTTTTAAGTGCCATTAAATAGTAGTATTCTTTCAATTTTTTTAGCCATTTAAACAAAATTAGTTACTATACTGAAATTGAAGACCTTCTTCATTATTAGAAACTTCTTTGGTTTAACTCATGCATATCGTATGTAAGGAGGTGGATTAGATTTTGTCTACAGGCCATAGCTTGCTGACCCCTGCACTAAACTATATGCCCTGCTAGAGAAAGATACAGGGGCTTATATCATATAAGAAAGAATATAGGGCTTAGCGCCCGTAGCTCAGCAGCTTAGGGTGCTGGCCACATATACCAAAGCTGGCGGTTTGAACCCGGCCTAGGCCTGCTAAACAAAAATGAGAACAACAACAACAAAAATAGCTGGGCGTTGTGACGGGTACCTGTAGTCCCAGCTACTCAGGAAACTGAGGCAAGAAAATTGCTTAAGCCCAAGAGTTTGAGGTTGCTGTGAGCTGTGACACCACGGCACTCTACCGAGGGCAACATAGTGAGACTCTGTCTCAAAAATAAAAAAATCTAAGGAAGAGAATACTCTTTTTATAGAACAAGAGATGCCACCTTAAAAATTTACATCAAAATAGTGAGTGGTAGATCTGAAGAGAAGAGGGTCTAGCTACATTCGGGAATATATACATAAACTTTGAAAGGTAACATTTCTGTTTCAAAGATTATTACTTGCAGTAATAGGATTCTTGATTGTATAGAAAGCAGAGCTTGAACTAGTAGTATATAATGTTCTTCTAAACACATGACCTGTCATTGCTACTTTGATATGATTGCATATAAGTTATAAAATTTCAATTTAAACTAAGCCTTCTTTATATTTCTAGGTTTGCCAGTTTAGAGCCTCAACATTTTCTGATGTAGAAGCTCATTTTAGAGCATCCCACGAAAACACTAAGAACTTGCTATGTCCATTTTGCCTCAAAGTTAGTAAAATGGCAACCCCCTACATGAATCATTACATGAAGCATCAGGTGAGATTAAGCAGTTCTCATTTATTCATGTTGTCTTACTGAAAAGATACAGGTGTATATCTTAGAACATTGGTTAGATTTGTTCTGGACAGAAAACAAAATTGTTCTGAGTGACACAAACAATTTATAATTTACATTGAATTGCTTATGAAATTTACACTTCTTTTCCTTGCCTGCTTTCTGGTGACAGTGAGGCTCATAAGTAGTAAAAGTTCTGAAACCTACCTAGAAATAGCAATCCCAGAATGGAGGTAAACAGAAAGATGAATGGAATATTTAGGTTGGATAGTTCAAGGTCTAAGAATGGTGAGAATGGGGATGATTTTGAAGGTGCTTATCAACAGAAGGGAAAAAAATAAGATTGAACTGAGGAAGATAAGATTTAGTACTCATAACCTTCTGTTTTCCTCTTTCTCTTCAAACTTTATTTCTACTTTCTAGCCCACTTTTTATTTTGAGATATGTGGTTGTCTTCAGTGACCCAGAATGGGCTGTTGCAGCAGCCAATAACAAAGGAAACAGCAAGAACACTTATTACCAGATACGTTGTGAACTGTGCCAAAGAACTATAAGTTATAACTTGTTTCCTGCATGACTTTTGCCAGTTCTGCTGTACAATTTCTGGGATACCAGTATTAGTGCTTGCACCTTTCCCTTGAAATCTGATTTTCGCTTACTGGTTCTTTTCCTAAAACAATTAAACTGTCCTTTGGGCTGAAAACTTTGATGAAATGGGCTATTCTTGAGTGTTTGAAACAGAAATAGTGCCTTGTTTAAAATCAAAAGTCAGTGGATTTACTGAATTTGATCATGTAATCAGGTTTTGCTTCCTTACTGATTAGATCCTTAAATTTTCTTATTATTGATTGCATTGTATAGCCAGTTTATTCATGTTAATTGGAAAACAATTATAAAAGAATTTCCAAACATATTTAGGATTACCTGTGTTATGACTAAGATGGTACCAATGTACTTAAAATTTGTTTATCCTGATAGGCCACCTCACCTTTAAGAACATTTAGCAAAGTTTTTCTATTCTAGGGTTTTCCCTAAACCGTGTTCAATCAGATGTTAATAGGTGTTCCCCTCTAAAATTGTTCCTAGTAAAGATGATTTGGTAAATGGCTGGATTTGCAAATTTAATAGGATTGTTTTTAAAACAGGATTTTCAGAACCTTTAATGTGCTAATAGATATTGTAAGTCTGAGCAAGAGACATTAATGTTCCCCAAACTTATTGAATCATTGTACTCTCCATTTGCACAATATGTATTAACATTTCTTGAGGAATAGATTTTGGGGAAACACTTTTTGTTGCTCTGTATTTCATTTTTTGGTCTTTGATTTTGAAAGGAAGAAAGAAATATAAAACAGTAGCTCAGACTATTTAATTATGAGGTTTTTAACATAATTCTCCCCTGTGCTTTGCTTCAGAGTGATACCTGCTTAGAAAAGCAAAAAAGACATGGGTAGACCCACTATGTGAGCTGTGTCCATAAGTGGTTTATCTGATTTTCATACCCTAAGTTTTATGTCTTAACACATTGTTGACAGGTCATGAGTTAACTTATGTTTTCATGCCACCCAAACTTCGTTGACAGATCATGAGTTAACTTGTGTTTACACTTGGATTTCTTAAAACACATGGTAATGGGGTGGCGCCTGTGGCTCAGTGAGTAGGGCGCCAGCCCCATATACTGAGGGTGGCGGGTTCAAACCCGGCCCCGTCCAAACTGCAACAAAAACTAGCAGGGCGTTGTGGCAGGTATCTGTAGTCCCAGCTACTCAGGAGACTGAGGCAAGAGAATCGCCTAAGCCCAAGAGCTGGAGGTTGCTGTGAGCTGTGATGCCACGGCACTCTACCAAGGACAACAAAGTGAGACTCTTGTCTCTTAAAAAAAAAAAATATGGTAATGTAGGATATTATAAAAGCTTTCTTCGTCATGTCACCAGAATAATAGCCAGTGACATGGGATAGCTTCTGTATAAAATTGCCAGTCAACAATGGGTTAACTTGCCATGTGTATTGGAAAGCATTATCCAAGCAGATCTGAGTTGCTCAAATATTATACAATTTCAGAAGGGCCTGCTTATATAACTAGCCTTTGGCTAACTCCTAGACATTGAGCTCCTAAAATGTCCCTATGCTATTAACTGATAAGAGTATGTTATATACATGGAACCTTATTGTACCAGCTTGTCTAGATAATTTGGGAAAAAATATAGTGACCACCTTCTTTTCTTCTGGTCATATGAAGATTTGGTGACTTAGTCCCATAAAAAACCTGGGCTCTTTGACTTGAGAAAGCTTCCTATCAAATAACAATTTACACATGTTGCTGCAGGGAGTTGCTGAGGGATTAAGTGTGTCCTTTGCAACTCCATTGGGAGAGAGCTCTTGGAAGCTGGTGCCTGATATCCTCTAGAATCTACCCAACACACCTTTTGACTTTATTAATCTTGCTCTGTTTGCTTTTACTATAATGTATCATAGATGTGAGTATAACATCTGAGTCTTATACATCCTTCTACTGAATTGTCAAATCTGGGAGTAGTCTTGGGGACCACCAGTATGCCACAGTGCTGTCTTAGTTTGTTAGGGCTTGTATAACATACTACCATAGAAGGAGTAGCTTAAGCAAGAAATACTTAATGGCATTTCTCACATTCTGGAGGCTGTAACATCCAAGATCAAGGCACTGATTTGACACTGATAAGGGCCTGCTTCCTGGTTCATTGATAACCACATTCTCACTGTGTCCTCACAGGTTAAAAGTGGCAAGAGAACTCTCTGGGGTCCCTTTTATAAGGACATTAAGCCCATTTATGAGGGCTCTACCTTCATAATCAAATTATTTTCCAAAGGCTCCACTTGCCAATACTGTCACATTGAAGATTAGGATTTCAGCATATAAATCGGAGGAGACATAAACATTGAGTCTATTTCAGGATTTTTAAGTTTGAAGTACCTAAGAGGTAAGCTGTCAACAGTGAAAGGATTATATTGATAAGAAGGATCATCGGGCTTCCCTTTAAGGTATTTGCAATTTGTGTCATTATTCACAACAGACTCAAAAACCAGAGCTGAGCAGAATTATAAGCTTGTAATTATAATGACATTATTAGTGCAAATTTAGACAGAATTTGTTGACTGCATGGTTCGTTTTATTCTTTTTGAAGACTTTGGTTACAACATTTTCCTAAAAGTAATATAGTATGTCTTTAGTGATTTTAGAGCTAGCAGTCAGTTTGTACAACTTTTAAGGAAGCATAAAAATTTAAGTCCAGATGTGTTAAATATCCTCATTAGCTTCTTTAATAATGACAGTAAGTAGTTAACATATACTAATCACTTGCCATTTGATAATTACTTGTGCTTTTAATGCATTATCTTGTTTAATCCTCACAATCACCCTGTGAAGCAGGTTTATTTCCATGTTATATGTGAAGAAAGAAAAGTTTATAGAGAATAAGTAACTTGCCCAGTGACATATTCCTTAATAAGTGGCAGTGCAAAAATGGACTTAAGAGCCTAAGCTTTTATCACAGTCTCATATTCTACATTGATATTAGGTCTAAAGGCAGAAATTATAGATAGTCAGAATTACCCTTGAAAATTCCCAGATCACTCAAACAATGTTTCTGAAAAAGTTCAACACACTTTTTTCTGCTTGGAACAAATCACTCTTTCTTTGGTTGAACATCATATTATATCAAAAAAATAAAATGCTTCTTGAATGGAATGGCACTTATTTTGCACTAGTTAAATTGTGACTGCTGCTCCTGTGTGCTGTCAGTCTCTTGCTATCTGCCTCACTATTTAACAAATATTTATTGAGTGCCTAATATGTGTCAAGGACTGTTTTAGGTATTGGGGATACAGAAGTAAGCAAAGCAAAGTTTGTGCCTTCTGGAATTTACATTATGGTGGAAAAAGATAGTAAGTGTGTATATGTATCTGTCTTTCTGATGTCCGAATGTGTATATATATATATGTATGCCAGCTGGTGGGTAAGTATAACGGGAAGAAAATACAGGTGGATAGGGAGTGCCAGGGCTCAGGTAAAGGAGTAGTTTCTGATTTTTCTGTGGGGTGGTCAAAGAGGGCCTCTCCAAAGGGAATAAGGGAATAAGCCATGTAATTATCTGGGAGACAGTGTTCTAGGCCAGTGGTTCTCAACCTTCCTAATGCCGTGACCCTTTAATACAGTTCCTGTGGGTCGTGACCCCCAGGTTGAGAACTGCTGCTAGGCAAAGGGAACAAGCACTGAGGTGTGCATATACCTGGGTCATTCAGGGAACATCAAGGATGCCATTGTGGCTGGAGCACAGTAAACAAGTGGGAGGAAAAATAGTAGGAGATGAGTTTGTAGCAGTAGAATGCAGGCCAGATTGCAGAGGGTCTTATAAGCCAGAGCTAGGATTCTGAAGTGTTATTAAGGGTTTAAGCATGTGAAAGATATATGACATTTTAAGGTCACTATGACAGGTATGGGAAGAATGGACTGTCGAGAGAAAAGATAGAAATAGGAAGAAGATAGGAGGCTATTACAAGAAGTCTTATATCAGGCTTAGGGATGGTAGTAGTGAGGTGAGAAGTGGAAAGATTATAATTTTTTAAGGTATTGCTGACATATTTTAATAATGGGGTGTAAGAGAAAGAGAACAGCTAACAGTGACCAAGTTTTTGTTTTTGATTTTTTTTTTCTGTCCTGATCAGCTGCAAGAATGGAAGTTCCATATATGGAGATATTTAGAAGACTAGAGAGGGAACAGATTTTGTGCCCTTCCACACTCAGGGTGGATGGATGGGAATCTAGAGTTTAATTTTGTCCATGTTGATTTGAAATGCCTATTAGACACCAAGCAGAGATGTTCAGTAGGCAGTTGAATGGATGCTGTTTAAAGTCATGAAACTGGATGAGGTAATAGGTATAGGTAGAGAAGATTTCTAGGAACTGTACTCTGGAGAACTCTGTCGTGTTTGTTAACTTGCTGTCTGTGTCTTGGTTGAGTCTTGCCTCTCTTTCCCCGTATCTCTTGAGCACATGTATTTATGTTGACTGTACCTATGATATGTATGATCCAATGCAGCACACTTGTGAAATAGTCTGAAGATGAAACTAAAATAGTAATACAAACACATTATGTTGATATATTGCTTTGAAGTTTATGAAAAACTTTTAGTCATCAAATGTCTACTGTACACCAGTAACTGTTCTAGGTTGTTTCATATATGTTACTTCATTTGGTTTTCCTGAATGATTGTGTTTGATATGTAAGTAGTGATGCTTATGGAGATACACCTATAAGGAAGACATTCTTTTGTGTTTGTATATGTTCTAAATTTATATATAAAATACATTTCTAATTAATGAGTACATAAATATCACCATTGATAACATAGAATAGAAAGAATATTACCAGCTATAGGCAAGTGACTTAAATTTCTCTTAGGTTCTATTTTCCATTGATAAAATAATAGTAGGTTTGAGATAGAACTCAGTCAAGGGGTTCTCAAACAGTTGATTGGAATCAGTTCTCATTTATTCTTCTATAATCAGTGTAAGACTTTTCCAATTAGAACCTAATTGATAAAATTTTTCATTTTAGATGCTTATTTGGTAACAAATACTTTGTAAACTCAAATGCTAATGTAAGGAGTGCTTTTCAGAAATGAAATATTTTTGTATTATCTATGGTGGGAGATGATAAAACATTGTTTTTTTAAATTATTTAGATATTGGAATTAAGAACAATTTCAGGAAAAAAATTTAAAAACAACAAAAAAAGAACAATTTCAGGTCCCAGGATTTGTGGTAGTAAAAGTTATTATTTCTAATATTCTCTGTAAACAGAAAAAAGGAATTCATCGTTGTACAAAATGCAGACTACAATTTTTGACCTGCAAAGAGAAAATGGATCATAAGACACAACATCGTACATTTATAAAGCCTAAGGAACTAGAAGGATTGCCTCCAGGAACAAAAGTGAGTTTTAAATATGTTGTATTTTAATATTTTATATAATAGAAATAAACTTCTATCTAGTTTTATTTATTGAATGTAATATTTAAATTGACTTCTGCTTGTGATTAAGACTTTACTTTTAGGTTTTATAATTTCTTATGCTTGGAAAGAATAACTTAAAATCATTGGTTTTTAGTTGATTGACATGTGCTTTGTTAGAGTGGTATTGTTAATACAACTAGATTGTAGACTGAGTCAGCAGGTTGTTTCAGTGTTTTATGGACTGTTTTTGAGCTATTCTGTTAGCATTGTGTTTATTTCAGCTGCTAGACTATAAGGTGTTTTGAGATCAGGAATCATGTTTATGTGTCTGCAGCATCTGTAATAATGCCTTGACTGTCATAGATTTGTTGATGTTAGTATCACTGAATCTATGTCAGAGAAGCAAGTTCTGCTTCTGGATAGCATTGCTGCATCTAGTGAGCAAGCACACATATGACTGCAAATTTTCCTATTTGCCTTATATACATGTTTCCTCTGGCTTCTTTTTTTATAAACTTTTTTTGAGACAGTCTCACTTTGTACCCTGGGTAGAGTGCCATGGTGTCATTATAGCTCACAGCAACCTTGAATTCTTGGACTCAAGAAATCCTCTTGCCTCAGCCACCTGAGGCACCTGCCACAATGCCAAGCTAGTTTTTTGTTTTTTTTTTTTTTCGATTTTTAGTGGAAATGGTGTCTCACTCTTGCTCAGACTAGTCTAGGATTTGCAAGCTCAAACAATCTACCTGCCTCAGCCTCCCAGAGTGCTAGGATTATAGGTGCAAGCCACTGCAACTGGCCTCTCTAGCTATTTTTTTTTTTTTTTTAAGACAGAGTCTCAATTTGTCGCCCTGGGTAGAATGCCGTGGCAACGTAGCTCACAGCAACCTCAAACTCCTCGGTTCAAGCAGTCCTCTTGCCTTAGCCTCCCAAGTAGCTGGGACTAAGGTGCCCACCACAACACCCAGCTAGTTTTTTCTATTTTTAGTAGAGATGGGGTTTTGCTCTTGCTCAAGCTGGTCTCAAACTCCCAAGCTCAGGTGATCCACTCAGCTGGCCTCCCATAGTGCTAGAATTACAGGCATGAGCCACTGCACCTGGCCTCTCTCTGGCTTCTTTATAATAAAGTTAGCTCTTGAATATGTGCTCCAGTGGAGGGATGCATAAGCCAAAGTGAATTAATCCACAAATGTTTATATTTATCTTTGAATACATACCTTCCATTGTGAGTATTTCTGCTATTTGAATTAACTAAAATAATGTAAAGCAATGTTCTGAACATCCAGCGTATTCCCTATAATCCAGGGTTTTTTTTTCTTATTACTAATAATAGAGCAGTAGTAATGAAAATATTATAAATAAATGACACTAAATATCTTGTAGCACTTTAGAATTAAACTTTCAGTGTGCTTTTTCATACATTATGTGATCTGTGTAGTGATCAAGTGAGGTAGGCAAGGCAGATATTATCCCCATATTACGGATGAAGAGGCTTAGAAAAAATAAATATTTTACTTTAGGTTACATGGCTAGGAAGAGGTAGTACCTCAGGTCTTTTGACTCTTACTCTAGTGCTTTTGTATGATACTAAGCCACATGTATTTCATAGGACTTTACAGAGATTGCTCCTCAAGCATATGGGAGAAATGTAGTCAAATAATTAAAAGAGAATGCTAGTAGGTGACTGTTTTCCATTATTAACCAGTAGATATAACTGAACACTTTTTTTCTAAATTTTGTATGTTCCATTTATAAGAAATGTCCAGAATGGGAAAATCCATAGAGACTAAAAGTTTCATATTAGTTCCAGTTCAGGAGATTCTGAGCATTGTTACAATCTCCATGCTGTATGATGAATTGATGTAACCTCTTCCATAACCTTTGGAAGTAGAAATTCTGTCTAGTGAGCCCCCAGAAAGAGAAGGTGACTTTCCATAGTTATTATTTCAGTCTTTGAGATTTAAATTTTGACCTCTGTATTTATGAAAGACTTTTAGTTTTATCAGAGCATTAAAATAGTCATGAAATGTGCTCATCTGATATTGATATAATTCGCACTGATTCCTAATTGTTTAAAATACATAAAAAAATACATATTAAAATATAACTGCCATCAATATAAAACTATAATGACAATAAATATTAAGGCATTTTTTGTTTAATTGGTTGACCAGGTGGACTAAATGGGAGACTTTATCTATTGTAGTATATACTTGCTATTTTTTTTTTTTTTTGGCAGAAACAGAGTCTCACTGTACCGCCCTCGGTAGAGTGCCATGACGTCACACAGCTCACAGCAACCTCCAGCTCTTGGGCTTACACGATTCTCTTGCCTCAGCCTCCCAATATCTGGGACTACAGGCACCCGCCACAATGCCCGGCTATTTTTTTGTTGCAGTTAATTAGCTGGCCCAGACAAGGTATATGGCTGGCGTCGTAACCACTGTGCTACGGGTGCCGAGCCTAAAATGATGATGTTTGACTTTTTATATTGTAGTGATTTTTTGGTAACAGCTTTATGGAGCTATAATTCATATACCACACAATTTAGCCATTTAAAGTGTACAATTCAGTAGTTTTTAACATATTCAAAGAGTTGTACAAACATTACCACAATCAATTTTAGAACATCTTTTTTATCACTTGAGAGAAACTCCATATCTATTAGTATTCACTCCATGTTTCCTCTCCATTAGCCCTGTACAAACTTCAATTTACTTTTATTTTCCTATTTTGGACATTTCTTATAAATTAAATCATACAAAATGTGATTTTTAGAGACTGGTTTCTTTCCCTTAGCGTGTTTCCTAAGTTCATCCATGTTGTAGCATGTTTCAGTTACTTCATTTCTTTTTGTGGCTGAATAATACACCATTGTATGGATATTAAACATTTTTTAGTATATGCTTATTTTTAGAAATGCATATTCATCTATGTTTTCTTTCGTTGCTTGTGCTTTTGGTGTCATATCTAAGAAGCCATTGCCTAACCCATGGCCATAAGAATTTAATACTATATTTTTCTTCTAAGGACTTTATACTTTTAGCTCTTAAAATTTGTCTTTTGATAGATTTTGAGGTACTTAGTGTGAGGTAGAGATCTAAATACATATTTTGCACATGGATATCAGTTTTTCCAACACCATTTGTTAAAATGAGTCCCTCCCCCATTGGAATTGTTTTGGCACCCTTGTCAAATACCAGTTGGCCTGGCCATGTGCAGTGGCTCAAACCTATAATCCTAACACTCTTGAGAGGCCTAGGCAGCAGGATTGCTTAAGGTCAAGAGTTTGAGACCATCCTGAGCAAGAACAAGACCCTGTCTCTACTAAATACAAATGGAACAAATTAGCCAGGTGTGGTAGCACATGCCTGTAGACATAGCTACTCGGGACACTGAGGCAGAAGGATCACTTAAACCCAGGAGTTAGAAGTTGCAGTGAGCTATGATGACACCAGTGCACTCTAGCCAGGGCACCAGAGTAAGACTCTGTCTCACTAAACGAAACAAAACCAACTGACTATACATGCGAGTACTTACTGCAATATTTTTAATACTAATATGATAATTAATATTCTAAAAATATATATTGCCTTTGTTTTTATAGGTTACTATTCGAGCTTCACTTGGACCTCTCCAATCAAAATTATCAAGTACATCTTCTAGTGGTTCTTCAAGCACATCTTCTCTTCAGGTCTCACCTCTAGCTGCTAAAAGTCTTATAAATGCAAGTAAATCTAAGATAAGTAGGTCTCATGCAGCTGCATCCACTTCAAATAAGTCTAGTACAAGTAAAGCAAGTACTTGTAAATATAAAGCAAAGTCCTCTTCCAAGCAAAAGAGACACCGCAACAGAAAAAATACAATCAGCATAGCTTTGAAGAACTTAAGGTAATATCTTTCATTCCTGATATACAATACTATTTAATCTTAAACATTAGAATTTTATTATAATATAATTTATTGTATCATATTTACATGATAATTATCTGGAATAAAGATCATGCAAATGATTAAAAGGTCCTCTGTATAACAGCTGAGCAGAACTTGAATTACTATATTCTATACCTTTCATCATTTACACTAATCTCATATCTTTTTTTTTTTTTTTTTGAGACAGAGTCTCACTATGTAGCCCTGGGTAGAGTGCTGTAGCATCACAGCTCACAGCAACTTCCAACTCCTGGGCTTAAGCAATTCTCTTGCCTCAGCCTCCCAAGTAGCTGGCACTATAGGTGCCCGCCACAATGCCCAACTATTTTTTGGTTATGATCGTAATTGTTGTTTGGCAGGCCTGGGCTGGGTTCAAACCCGCCACCTCTGGTATATGTAGATGGCGCCCTAGCTGCTGAGCTACAAGTGCCGAGCCTAATCTCGTATTTTGATGCTTGAATTGGTTAACTTGGTCCTTTTTATTGCAGGGAAACATTAACTGGTATTATTTATTTATTTATTCATTTATTTATTTATTTATCTATTTATTTATTTTTGAGGCAGGGTTTTCCTCTGTCTCCCAGGCTGGAATACAGTGGCATCATCATAGCTCACTGCAACCTCAGACTGCTAGGCTCAAGCCATCCTCCTGCCTCAGCCTCCCAAGTAGCTGGGACTTCTGGCAGGCACCACTACCACTATACCCAGCTAATTTTTCTATTTTTTGTAGAGACAGGATCTTGCTCTTGCTCTTGCTCTGGCTAGTTGTAAACTCCTGGCCTCAAGTGATCGTTCCTCCTCAGCCTCCCAGAGTGCTGAATTACAGGCACTAGCTACTGCACCCAGCCCGATGTTAATTTTTTTATACTTAGTTTACCTTGTTTCAAAGCAAATTTTCAAATTATAAGTGTATATTTAAAGATATTAATTTAAACACCTTGGCTTCAGTTAATAAAATGTTAATAAGGCTTTCCTGTATTATTTTTGCTTTACAACATATATATTTTTTTCTTGTCTCCATAGGTGTCAGTGGGGAATTCACAAGTGCATTGAGTGTCAGTCTAAAATAAAAGATTTTGCAAGCCACTTTTCTATACATATCCACTGTGATTTTTGCAAATACAGCACTAACTGTAACAAAGCCTTTATAAATCATATGATGAGGTAAGTTAAACACGTAAGTGAGCAATCAAAATTGCCATTTCGGAAGTTTGTTTTTTGGAAACAAAGTCCTATTAGAAGCAAGGTTGTTTTATCAAGGAGCTAAAAGGGTCTAGCAATAGAGAACTTTTAGGATGTTCCTTATACTGTTTTCCAGTGTAGTAACTCTTAAAATTACTGGGATAAAAACTATAAAAGCAGTTAGAGCCGGGTGTTGTGGCGAGTGCCTGTAGTCCCAGCTGCTTGGGAGGCTGAGGCAAGAGAATCGTGTGAGCCCAAGAGTTAGAGGTTGCTGTGAGCCGTGTGACGCCACGGCACTCTACCCAAGGGCGGTACAGTGAGACTCTGTCTCTACAAAAAAAAAAAGCAGTTAGAATAATGAAATTAGAATGAGTACGTTAAGGAAATTTGTTTTTCTATGAGAATTTTTTTTTATGTCTTTCAAAAAGTAGTTATATTAAATGTTTTCGATGTATTTATCAGATAAATATAGTTGGCTCTCTGTATCCATGAATTCCGCATCTGTGGATTCAACCAACTGTAGATTAAAAATACTTTCTTTTTTTTGAGACAGAGTCTCGCTATGTCACCTTCAGTAAAATGCTGTGGCATCACAGCTTACAGCAACCTCCAACTCTTGGGCTTAAGCTATTCTCTTGCCTCAGCCTCCCAAGTAGCTGGGACTACAGACATCCACCACAATGCCTGGCTTTTTTTTGTTGCAGTTGTCATTGTTGTTTAGCTGCCCTGGGTTCAACCCACCAGCCTCAGTGTTTGTGGCTGGCGCCATAACCACTGTGTTGCGGGCACCGAGCCTAAAAATATTTTGTAAATTGCATCTGTATTGAACATGTATAGGCTTTTTCTCTTGTCATTATTTCCTAATCGATACAGTATGACAGGCTCGGCGCCTGTATGTAGCTCAAGCGACTAGGGCGCTAGCCACATACACCCGAGCTGGCGGGTTCGAATCTAGCCTGGGCCTGCCAAACAACAGTGACAGCTAGAACCAAAAAATAGCCAGGCATTGTGGCAGGCACCTGTAGTCCCAGCTACTTGGGAGGCTGAGGCAAGAGAATCACCTAAGCCCAAAATTTGGAGGTTGCTGTGAGCTGTGATGCTGCAGTACTCTACCCAGGGCAACAGCTTGAGACTATCTCAAAAACAAAAATAAAAAACAGAATGACAACTATGTACATAGCATTTACATTGTATTAGGCATTATAAGTAATCTAGAAATGATTTAAAGTATATAGGAAGATGAGCATAGATTATATGCAAATACTGTACCATTTTATATCAGGGACTTGAGCATTCACAAATTTTGTTACCTATGGGAAATCCTGGAACCAATCCCCGTGAATACTGAGCAGTGGCTATATATGTAACCTCATGAGTATTACCCTCTTTGAAGCAGTCACCTTGAGAAGCTCCAGGGTTTTTTGTTTTGTTTTGTTTTGTTTTTTCTTATCGCCCTCAGTAGAGTGCCATGGCATTATAGTTCACAGCAACCCCAAACTCCTGGGCTTAACCAATTCTCTTGCCTTAGCCTCCTGAGTAGGTGGGACTACAGGCACCCGCCACAACGTGTGGTTATTTTTTTATTTTTTTGAAGTTTTGGCCGGGTCTGGGTTTGAACCTGCCACCTCTGGCACATGGGGCCAGTGCCCCACTCCCTTGGGCCACAGGCGCAGCCCACTTGCGGCCATTTTTAGAGACGTCTGATTTTTGTTCAGGCTGGTCTCGAACCTGTGAGCTCAGGCAATCCACTCACCTTGGCCTCCCAGATTTCTGGGATTACAGGCGTGAGCCACCGCACCCAGCCTCTTTCTCCCACCTCTTTGTTTTTATCTAAAATGTCTGTTTAAACCCTTTTTGATACCCTCAAGATTTTATTGTAATATTTTTTATTTTTATTTTTTTTTTTGAGACAGAGTCTCAAGCTGTGGCCCTGGGTAGAGTGCTGTGGTGTCACAGCTCACAGCAACCTCAAACTCTTGGGCTTAAACGATTCTCTTGCCTCAGTCTCTCAAGTAGCTGGGACTACAGGTGCCCGCCACAACGCTCCGCTATTTTTGTTGCTGTTGTTGCGGTTGCAGTTGTCATTGTTGTTTCAGCAGGCCTGGGCCAGGTTCCAACCTGCCAGCCTCCGTGTAAGTGGTCAGCACCCTACCCACTGAGCTACAGGTGCTGCCGATTTTATTGTAATCTTTCAGTTGTTAACCTTGACTACTTATTACTCAGAGGTTATCCTTTTTGTTTTTCTCACTTAACTTTTTTCTTTTTTTTTTTAACTTTTTTCTCTCAAGCTTTTTTCCCCTTTATCCAGACATTAATCTCAGAAAACAGACACGTCCCTTGCACAATGACAACTGTGTGAAGAGAAGAAAAAAGAAAAATAGACATGTCCCACTTTTTTGTAAACAATTTTCTTTACTAGCTTGTCATTTTTTTTTTTTTTTTTTGTAGAGACAGAGTCTCACTTTATGGCCTCAGTAGAGTGCCATGGCATCACACAGCTCACAGCAACCTCCAACTCCTGGGCTTAAGTGATTCTCTTGCCTCAGCCTCCCGAGCAGCTGGGACTACAGGCGCCCGCCACAACGCCCAGCTATTTTTTGGTTGCAGTTCAGCCGGGGCCGGGTTTGAACCCACCACCCTTGGTATGTGGGGCCGGCGCCTTACCAACTGAGCCACAGGCACCGCCCACTTGTCATGTTTTTATCCCTTGTAATTTGAGTGTTGTACCCACATATACCGTAGCTAAGCTGCTCCTTTAAAGTTATCCAGGCCAGGTGTGGTGGCTCATGCCTGTAATCCTAGCACCACTGTGGGAGTCAGAGGTGGGTGGATTGCCTGAGCTCAGGAATTTGAGACTAGCCTGAGTTAGAGAGAGATCCTGCCTCTAAAACTAGCCCGATGTGGCTCGGCACCTGAATCTCAGTGGTTAGAGCACCAACCACATGCACCAAGGGTGGCTGGTTCAAACCCGGCCTGGGCCAACTAAACATCATAGCCTAATCACCGAATATACCCACTTTTTTCATTCTTCTCTGTGACTTCCTCAGAGTATTTAATATTTTTGATCACTGACTTTTGAAACTCCTCTCAACTGCTGTTTTTCTTTTTACTTTTTAGGTATTCTAATTACCTTTTCTTCTTTCAACTCTTCTTGCCTCTTTGTAATCTCTTTCATTGTTCCTTAAGCACTCTCAGAGTTTTACTCTTTACCTTTCTTTTTTATTGGCCGGGGCTGGGTTTGAACCCGCCACCTCCGGCATATGGGACCGGCGCCCTACTCCTTGAGCCACAGGCGCCGCCCTTACTCTTTACCTTTCAACTGTAAATCCTCTCGTTTCTTTTTCTTTCTTTTTTTTTTTTTTTGTGACAGAGTCTGTTTGTCACCCTCAGTAGAGTGCCTTGGCATCAGAGCCCGCAGCAACCTCAAACTCTTGAGCTCAGGCAGTTCTCTTGCCTCAGCCTCCTAAGTAGCTCGGACTATAGGCACCTGCCACAATGCCCAGCTATTTTCAGAGACATGCTCTTGCTCTGGCTCAGGCTGACCTCAAATTCCTGAGCTCAAGCAATCTACCCCTCTCTGCCTCCCAGAGTGCTAGGTGTGAGCCACCGCACATGGCCTTAAATCATCTAATTTCAATGCTGAGTTTCCCTGAGATCCAATATTTATTTCTATTTGATACTTTTCCCTTTGTCTCACTGACATCTATGAGGAACAAAAATAATCAAAGTTACTGTCTGTCTAGGACTCAAACCACTTTCACCTCAGTACCTTTAAGCTCAGTCTGTTTCAGGACACCATTGTATAAACATGGAACACCAGCTAGAAATAATACACTATCCCAAGTTTCTGAGGCCTATAGAGCTGTCTTGATCTGTCACCACACATCATGGCTTTCTGAGAGTCTGCCTTCTTCAGTTTACTAGTGTGCCTCACCACTACAAAAGTGGTTCTGCACCCACACTCAAGTTGCTCTAAACCAGACCCTAGCCAGACCTCAGTACACTGCTAGGAGGGTTCTCTTACTCTGTGCTGAATAGATGACAGTCCTAATAGCTGTGACTTTATCCCTAATTTTGAGCGGATTAAATTGGAAAATATGTTTGGCATGTTGTCCTCTCTTCTCACATTTTCTTTAGGCTCACCTGACTGTCTTGTAGGACCTCCAACCCTGTTCTTTCCCACAAAATTCTCAACTGGCCCAAGAGTCCCTTTATAACCTCTTTATAATTTCCAGTAAGCCCAAACCCTGCATTGTCATCACTTCCATTGAGCTCTTACTCATCATTAACCCTTATAGAGTCGAAAGCTTCCACTTCTACTCTCCTAAGGGCCTTGTGGTACCCTTAGCTTTTCCCTACTTTGGTAGTGCTTTGCTTCCCCTGTTGCCTCAGGTTCATCTCCCTGAATGGTGCACCCTCACTCCTTCCCAGCGTGGACTTTTATCATAGGCTTGAGCTCTGTACATACAGAAGCTTCATTTTCTTGGAAGTTGAGTACCTTTATTTCAGCCTACACCAAGTCTGTGGCCAGAAGACAGGCCTCCAAAATCTATTAATCTTCCCCAATGTAGAGTTTCTCCATATTCAATAACTAAAATGGCTTTTTTTTTTTTTTTTGCTTGTAACACTATTTTGAAGATACATTTTTTTTTTTTTTTAATAGAGACAGAGTCTCACTTTATGGCCCTCGGTAGAGTGCCGTGGCCTCACACAGCTCACAGCAACCTCCAACTCCTGGGCTTCAGCAATTCTCCTGCCTCAGCCTCCCGAGTAGCTGGGACTACAGGTGCCCGCCACAACGCCCGGCTATTTTTTGGTTGCAGTTAAGCCGGGGCCGGGTTTGAACCTGCCACCCTCGGTATATGGGGCCGGCGCCTTACCGACTGAGCCACAGGCGCTGCCCGAAGATACATTTTTTTATTCTTGGTTATTCCCTGGAATGCGCTTCTCCTCCTCTCTCAGTTCACCTTGTGTGAAATATCTGATCATCACAGCTGCTCATAGGGATCATTCCTTTCTTTGAGTTCTGTAACATTCAGCTATTTTGCCTTACATGTGTCTGTTATCTCTTTGAGAGAGGAGCTCTTTGTATTCACCCTGGCACCTATTCTGAGGATATTTTCTTGGAATTACAACTAGCCAGAGTATTTCTTTTCCCATGCATATATATTATGCTGGTGATGGGTTACCTTGTATCTGAGGGTAACTTTTGGCCTGCCATGTTGGCTAGTTTGAGTTTGTCAGTGGAAGATAGGGCTGGTGCTTCTCAAACTTTAGTTTGCATAAGAATCAACTAGAAAACTCATTAAAACTGATTTCTGGGCTCCACTGACAGAGATTGATTCAGTAGGGTTGCAGTGAGGCCTAATGGGCTCTGCTGCCTTTAATTTGCTTTCTTTAAAAGTTCTCTTAGTAATTACAAAGGACTCATTAAATGTTTCACTTTACTGATGTTAAGCAATGGCATTTAGCAAAAGTAGTATTTACTTTCAGGATCATCTAGGTCAGCGGTTCAGGAACTGTATTAAGGGGTCGTGGCATTAGGAAGGTTGAGAACCACTGATATAGGTTATTCCCCCCCAAAAAACATACTAAGATTAGAAAGTAATAAATAATTATTATTCATAATTTCCATTATAGAAAAGTACATTATTTACATTATTAGCAAATATATTTTAAATTGTTTACTCTTAAGAGTTAAAAAATTAATTTGATGCTCATTTTTTAACTCTGAGCACTTTTTTAATAATAATGAGGTACTGATCATCTAAGAATATTCTCAGGAAAACAGGTCATTAGAAAATATTCACAAAATCGAATGTAGCTAACAATGTAGAATTAATCAGAGATGATTTTTTTAGTCCATTCAAGCTACTATAACAAAATACCATAGGTTGGGTGGCTTATAAACAACAGAAATTTATTCCACACAGTTCTAGAGGCTGGGAAGTCTGCAATCAAGGCACCAGCAGATTTGGTGTCTGGGTGAGGGCCCATTCCTCATTGATAGCACATCTTGTTGCATCCTTACATGTGAAAGGGGCAGGCTAGCTCTCTAGGGTCTTTTTGATAAGGGCACAAACCCCATTCATGAGAGTTCTGCCTTCATGGCCTAATTACCTCCCAAAGACCTCTCCTCCTAATACCATCACCTTGGGGGATTTAAATATTGGCATGAGTTTTGGGGGTATGCCAACATTCAGATCATAGCAGTGACCAACAGAATTTTATTGTTTAGATCATGATCTTGTATTCAAAACTAGGAAATTAAGCATAAGTTTGAAATATGGTCATAAAATTAGTGACTTATCATATAGTAAAATTAATAAAATCTTGTTTATCTCTTGTCTTTCTAGCTTTCATAGCAACCATCCAAGTAAACGGTTTCATATTTTTAAGAAGCATTCAGGAATTCTCAGGTAACTAGTTTATCTTTTTCCGTTTTCTTGTTTGAAAATTGTTGTAACTTTTAGAACCTGATGTTGGAGTGCCTGTTTTAGAAATCTAAATGATGACATGTTAAAAGTTACGTTTCTTATATTCTTAGACCAAAAGTGGGGGAATAGCCTAACCTCTCTGACTAAACTTTCTTTTAGCAGTGCCAGACATGAAGATGAAACCTGAAAATAAAGGTCTCCATCAACATTTAAATAGAAGCAAATTTATTAAAATACCACAATACTTAAAATCAATATATGGCCTTTATAATTCTTAGGGGTTGTTTTGAAATAAAAGTATATAACTTACTTGCTGTATGGCAGTGGTTCTCAACTTTCCTAATGCCACAACGTATTTTCATTGTTAAAAAGGGGTCATGACCCACAGGTTGAGAACCACTGCTGTATAGAAAGAGTAGACTGGCCCAGCAAATCCAAGCAATGTAACCTGGCTCATTGTACCCTCAATGATTCCTTAACAATAAGAAAAAAAAGAAAGAGTTGATTGATATTTCTAAAATCATTGATAATTAACTTTGGTCATACCATACACACTTAGCTCAGAACCCACTAAACCTGTGGATTCTTCTTTTGATTTTCACCTTCTTTTGATTCTTTTGACTGCATATTCCTTTAATTTTATTCATATTGAAAGACATTTGCCAGGCATTGAATAGTACCTGGTACATAGTAGGTACTTAGCAAAAATTCACAGAGTAAATTAATGTATATATTGTAAATGACATATGTGGATGATGCTGGACTAACAACTCATGGGCAGGGGAAAGTTTTATTTTATTTTGTAAGTATAAAGAATGAAAAGAGAGTCATTAATTCTAAAGATGAGACTTTGATTTTTACCATATTGTTGTCAAGCTCAATTGTATGCTTAGGGGTTTTTTTTGTTTGTTTGTTTTTTGTCTTTTGTTTTTTTGGAGACAGAGTCTCAAGCTGTCACCCTGGGTAGAGTGCTATGGCATCAGAGCTCACAGCAACCTCAAACTCTTGGGCTTAAGAGATTCTCTTGCCTCAACCTCCCAAGTAGCTGGGACTACAGGTGCCTGCCACAGCGCCTGGCTATTTCTTTTTGTTGTTGCAGTTCTCATTGTTTTAGCTGGCCTGGACCAGGTTCGAACCCACCAGCCCTGGTGTATGTGGCTGGCAACCTACCCACTAAGTTATGGGTGCTGGCTATGCTTAGGTTTTTTTTTTGTTTTGTTTTGTTTTGCAGTTTTTGGCTGGGGCCGGGTTTGAACCCACTGCCTCCGGTATATGGGGCCAGTGCCCTACTCCTTTGAGCCACAGGCGCCGCCCTATGCTTAGTTTTTTAATTAACTATATAATTTAAAGATCCGAGATTTTTTTTTTCAACTTAGGTGATTCTCACATCTAAATAGAAAATTGGCCAATTTCTGTGTATGGGAGTGAGAATATTTATAATTGTAGGCTTGGCACTTGTGCTCAGTGGTTAGGGTGCTGGCCACATACACTGCGGCTGGTGGGTTCAAACCTGGCCCAGGGCTGCTAAACAACAATGATGACAACAACAACAAAAAATACCTGGACATTTGGTGGGCACCTGTAGTTCCAGCTACTTGGGAGGCTGAGGCAGGAGAATCTCTTGGGCCCAAAAGTTTGGTTTTTTTTTTTGAGACAGAGCCTCAAGCTGTCACCCTGGGTAGAATGCCGTAGCATTACACAACTCACAGGAACCTCCAACTCCTGGGCTCAAGTAATTCTTCTGCCTCCGCCTCCCAAGTAGCTGGGACTACAGGCGCCAACCACAACGCCTGGCTATTTTTTGTTGCAGCCATCATTGTTGTTTAGTGGGCCTAGCTGGATTCGAACCTGCCAGCTCAGGTGTATGTGGCTGACACCTTAGCCACTTGAGCCACAGGTGCTGAGCCTGGGCCCAAGAGATTGAAGTGGCTATGAGCTGTGATGCCACCACACTCTGCTGAGGGCAACATAGTGAGACTCTGTCTCAAAAAAAAAGATTATAATTCTATAACAGTGCTTTTTGCAATTACTGTTTTGTTAAAATGTTCATTCTTTAGCTATTTATGGTGTACCTATCACATATGAACAGTGTAGCAGGTCTTATACAGATGGCAATAATAAGAAGAAAGCTTTGGTACCAGCCTTCAAGGAATATCTAATTTACTGGAGGGTTTTAAGGTGTAAATATAAATAACTACAGTAATACAAGGAGATCTGTAATAAGTGCAGTGAGAGTTAATGATTTCAGGCTCGGTGCCTATAGCTCAGTGGCTAGGGCACCGGCCATGTACACCAAGGCTGGCTGGCTCAAACCTGGCCCGGGCCTGCCAAACAACAATGACAACTACAACCAAAAAGATAGCTGGGCGTTGTGGCAGACACCTGTAGTCCCAGCTACTTGGGAGGCTGAGGCAAGAGGATCACTTGAGCCCAAGAGTTTGAGGTTTCTGTGAGCTATGTCGCCACAGCACTCTACCAAGGACGACATAGTGAGACTCTGTCTCAAAAAAAAAAAAGAGAGAGAGAGTTAGAGTTACTGATTTCAAAGGGGAGAAATGTCTCTACTTACAAGAAGCAGCACAGGGCTATCCTAGTTGGAAGAAATAGCATGGATAAAAATGCAGAAAGCGAAAAACAGAAACCATATACATTCTTCTCAGTCACCATGTATAACCAGTAATATTGTTTGGATAAAGTACAAAGTTCCTATGACATATTATTGAGATCAAAATCTGGGCCAGGTACAGTGGCACTTCTATAATCCTAGCACTTCATGAGGCCATGGCAGGAGGATCACTTGAGGCCAAGAGTTTGAGACCAACCTGAGCAAGAGCAAGACCTCATCTCTACCAAAAAATAGAAAAATTAGCTGGGCATGGTGGCATGTACCTGTAGTCCCAGTTATGAGGGAAGCTGAGGCAAGAGGAACACACAACCCTAGGAGTTTGAGTTTCCAGCAAGCTATGATGACACCATACCACTCTAACCCAGGTGACAGAGCACAATCCTATCTTAAAAAAAAGTCAATGTTTAGGGGAATGGTTTTGAGCTTAGATCGAGATTATAGAATTCTCGGAAACAAAGCTGTGGAGTTTAGACTAAATTTTAATTTGGAAGACATTGGAAAAACCATTAGTATTTTCAATACAGTCAAAGGTACAGAAGGAAGATCAATGTGGGGGGTATATACAAAGTAAGTTGTAGTTGCTTGAGGGACATAGACTGGTTATGTGGTTATGGTTATTGTGGTAGTTAAGACTGATTTAATAGTGACCTTGGTTTAAGGTAGTGAAGTGGCATCACATCATGTTTAAGAACTAGGCTCTGAGCTCAGCACCTGTAACACAGTGGTTACAGCACCAGCCACATACACCAAGGCTAGCAGTTTCAAACCCAGCCCAGACCAGCTAAAACAGTAATGACAACTGCAATAAAAAATAGCTGGGCGTTGCGGCGGGCGCCTGTAGTCCTAGCTACTTGAGAGGCTGAGGCAAGAGAATCACCTCAAGAGTTCGAGCTTACGAGGTTGTTGTGAGCTATGACTCCACGGCACTCTACCAAGGGTGACATAGTAAAACTGTCTCAAAAAAAAACTAGGCTCTGGCTGGGTGCAATGGTGCATGCCTGTAATCCTAGCACTCTGGCAGGCTAAGGCAGGAGGATTTCTTGAGCTCAGGAGTTTGAGACCAGCCTGAGCAAGAGCAAGACCCTGTCTCTACTAAAAAGTAGAAAAATTAGCCAGGCGTTGTGACAGTTGCTTGTAGTCCCAGCTACTTAGGACACTGAGGCAAGAAGATCACTTGAACCCAGGAGTCTGAGGTTGCTGTGAGCTAGGCTGAGGCCATGACACTCTAGCCTGGGCAACAGAGTGAGACTCTGTCCCTCAAAACAAACAAACAACAACAACAAAAAAAACAGGCCAAGTGGGTGGCGCCTGTGGCTCAGTGGGTAGGGCACTGGCCTCATATACCGAGGGTGGCAGGTTCGAACCCAGCCCTGGCCAAACTGCAACAAAAAAAACGGCCAGGCGCCTGTAGTCCCAGCTACCCGGGAGGCTGAGGCAGGAGAATCACCTAAGCCCAGGAATTGGAGGTTGTTGTGAGGTGGGACACCATGGCACTCTACCAAGGGCAATAAAGTGAGACTCTGTCTCTAAAAAAAAAACAGACTAAGCACAGTGGCTTATACCTGTAATCCTAGCACTCTGAGGCTGAGGCGGGTAGATTGCTTGAGTTGAAGAGTTGGAGACGAGCCCAAGCAAGAGCGAGACCTTGTCTCTACTAAAAATAGAAAAAAAGTAAAACTAACTGGGTGTTGTGGCAGATGGCCTGTAGTCCCAGCTACTCCAGAGGCCAAGGCAGAGAATTGCTTGAGCCCAAGAGTTTGAGGTTGCTGTGAGCTATGATGACCCCCCCCTCCCAGCACTCTGCCAAGGGCAACAAAATGAGACTCTGCCTCAAAAAAAATAAATAAATAAAAGGCCAGTCGGTGTGGTGGCTCACACTTTGTAATCCCAGCACTCTGGGAGGCTGAGGCAGGAGGATTGCTTGAGCTCAGGAGTTCACGACCAGCCTGAGCAAAAGCAAGACCCCATCTCTACTAAAAAAAAAAAAAAAATAGAAAAACTAGCTGGGCATGTTGGTGGGTGCCTTTAGTCCCAGCTACTGGGGAGGCTGAGGCAGGAGGATTGCTTGAGCCCAGGTGTTTGAGGTTGTTGTGTGCTATGATATCACAGCACTCTATCCAGGGCAACAGTGTGAGACTATCTCAAGAAAAAAAAAAAAAGAAAACATGGCTCTAGAATCAAAGGACTCAGTGTCAGACCTGTCCTATCCTTGGTAGGATACTAATCCTTGACCTGGTCCTCAGTAAAAAAAAAGTGGTAATTACAGCACCTTACTCTCTGGGTTGTTATAAGATTTACATCAGTTGTTATATCTGAAACCCTCGAACTGTCACGGTAAGTGCTCAATAACTTATTAATATTATAAAGTATATGAAATACTGCATGTTTAAAGGAAAAAGTGAATCAGAGATGTCTATAATTTGAGCCTGAATATTAGGAAGTGGCATCCTAAGGACCAGTCAGGAGAGATTATTTTTGAGGGGAAAGTACATGATTTCAGTTTTAGGAAGATAGTTTTTAATGTGCAAGAGTGACAGGTAGGTGTAAATATACAATAGGCTATTAAGTCCAGGACCTCAGAGAAGTAAATCTGAAGTGCTGGTTTTTATTCCTATACAGGTGAAATATTTAAGTTTAAAGTGTATGATGAACTTTAAAAGCATATGTATATGCATTGTTAATAAACTGATAATTACATAATTTTTTTAAAACCTTCACATGTTATGGGCCAGGCACAGCAGCTCACACCTGTAATCCCAGCACTCTGGGAGGTCAACTCAGGTAGATCACCTGAGCTCACAAGTTCGAGACCTGCCTGAGCTAGATCGAGACCCCGCCTCTAAAAATAGCCAGGTGTTGTGGTGGGCACCTATAATCCCAGCTACTGGGGAGGCTGAGGCAAGAGAATCGCTTGAGCCCAGGAATCTGAGGTTGCTGTGAGCTATAATGCTACAGCACTGTACTGGAGGTGACAAAGTGAGACTGTCTAAAAAAAAAAAAAAAAAAAACCTTCATATGTCTTTTATAATTTTATCTTTATTAAATAAGACACTAGATTATAGGCTCCACAAACTATACCTCTTTTTATTTACTATTTTATTCACAATACCCAGTAGTACATGTGTACAAAAGGTCCTCAGCAAATGTATACTTATATATTTGAATGAGTGAATGTTACATCCTTGCTTTGCAGGTGGGCAAAGTCATGGAAAGATTGTGACTTGCACACAATGTTTCAGAAATTGTTACCGGAGCTAAGACTGGGTTTTGGGTCTCTTCACACCTAGCTTTTAACAAGTTGAGAGAGAACAATTGATAGAGCATTACATCTTGGCGTAGTTTAGACATGGTGCAGTACCATTTTCTAGAGAACCATTTTAGGTATATCAAGTTTATGTAACAAAGTTGAGAAATGGCAGTCATATATAAAATACAAATCCAGTTATTGTATGGAAAAATAATTATTGTACTCATGTACTGATTTCCATAAGAGATAATAACCCTCTATTTACTGTCTTATTGTTTCCTCAGGGGCATTACTCTCGTGTGCCTTAAATGTGATTTCCTAACTGATTCTTCGGGCTTAGATAGTATGGCTAAGCACTTAAGTCAACGTAAAAATCATACATGCCAAGTTATAATAGAGGATGGTACGTATATATAATTATTATTACTTTGCTGATGTTTATTCCAGTATTTTTGATCAACCACAGTATGGGCTCTTACATATTAAAATGAAAATCTCACTCTTCATATATACTATTTTAAATGTAAAACTCTACTTCCGATTTCAGTTTCTGCAAGTACCTCAACTTCTGAACCCACTTCTACGTAAGTTTGATTTTCATTCAGTGCATTTTCCTTTGATGGATTTTAGCACTGTTGTATTTTTAAAATGTATCATTAATAGAAATGAAAAATATTAAAGTATTTTTTGTTCTTTTTTTTTTTTTAAGATGCTTGTTGAAATAGATTCCTGCTCTGTGGAGCTCGTGCAACCTGGTGCAAGACAAGTCGGAATTTCCTAAGTTCAAAGTTCTAAAGTGTTTTCTTATACAAAGGCAGTTTCCTAAATTCAGAGTTCTGAAGTGTTTTCTCACACGAAGGCGATTAAACAGCCAAGTTCATGACACTAGCTCTAATCATCAGATCTTCTCACCTTTCAGATGGTACTAGATTCTTCCACCTTATCTTTGTGTCAGGTTAACATATCTTAACGTGGTTTTTTAATCCTTTTTTCCTCCAGCCGGCTCTCCAAAAATAACTTTTGTTGCTATGGTCTTTTCTTGTTTTGCTTAAAATAATTTGTATTCTTATCTGCTATACTTGCCTTCACAATATTACATTCTAAACAATATGGCTGTTCATCTTTTCTGTCTGTTTTGTCTGCTTTCTTAATTTCTTATAAAGCTTACATTTTTAGGTCGATAGCTGTTTTTCTTGCATTTTTTGTCTGTCATTGTTCTGTTTTTTTGTGTGTGTGTGTTTTTCAGGTGCATGTTGATAGCTGTTTTTCTCGCATTTTTTGGCTGTCTGTCATTGTTCTGTTTTTCGTGTTTTTCAGATGCAGAAGCAACACAAATTTCAAAAAATGTCCAGGATATTCCTGGCAAGTGTCCCCCTTCAGTGGACACAACTGATGCCTATTCTCTCTTTTCAAGGAATGTGATTTATATGACTGTCAGATCTCCTCTAGTTTGTGGCCTTAAGAAATCAGATCTTGGGGAGAGTCTTTTCCTATCTGACGGGCCTCCCATAAGGCTGATGTTTATTTGGCTAGAGATGACCTCAAGGCCCACCAAATTGAGCACAACTTCCCTCTGGGGGCTTTGGCTTTCCATCTTGAGCTTATAGATCAATTCTAACCAAGAAAAGCCCATCAGATCAATAATTCAACATCCAAATTGAAGTTTAATCAGTTTAAATCTGGATGCTGCCCTTTAATATTCTTTAGCATGCATTCAGTCCGAGGAATATAAAAATTCTGGTTATGTAGGGAACCAAGGTTATTTTTATGTTCTTGGAAAAGCAAAATTTCTAAAATTACAGTTCCAAAGTTAAAGTTATATTGTTATGTAAAAATTTATCCAGTATTACTTTTAGGAATTTTCAACAATATTGATATTCAGATTTTTAATTTTTAAATTTTTTTTTTTTTCGTAGAGACAGACTTTCACTTTATCGCCCACAGTAGAGTGCCGTGGCATCACACAGGTCACAGCAACCTCCGACTCCTGGTCTTAGGCAATTCCCTTGCCTTAGCCTCTCGAGTAGCTGGGACTACAGGCGCCTGCCACAACGCCCAGCTATTTTGTTGTTGTTGTTGTTGTTGTTGTTGTTGTTGTTGTTGTTGCAGTTTGGCCGGGGCCGGGTTTGAACCCGCCACCCTTGGTATATGGGGCCAGCACCCTGCCCACTGAGCCACAGGCGCTGCCCAGATTTTTAATTTTATTTTTATAGCTCAGTTTTTCTTTTGTTTTTCACCAAATATATTGATGTCAGTTTCATTATGTCTACCTTGGTGCTCTTCTCTATAGCATTTGTTTTGTGTTTGTTTGGTTTTGTGTGTGTGTTTAGGAGCTCCAAGGAATTTCTTAGAATTCTCTATATATTTCATGTAACTACCTATTGCTGGCTTCTTAACTTGATACTTGTTCAGACCATTAGATATTACATGTGGTGTCTATTGCTGGCCTATCATTAACATTATCTTAGGGATTATAAGTTCAAAGACATAAAGTTGGCAAAAACTATTATTATAGACCTTAAATTTTAAAGTTACATTTCTGTACATCTAAAACATAACATCTTCTTAGCCATTAATGTAATTCCTTTGGATAAAGATAATATATTCAAGAAAATATTGGGACCAAAAATGCACTTGTTTCTTGCCCATACATGCAGATGTATATTTTTTTTAATTTGGTGTTTGTTTATTTTGGTTACATGGAATATAGATTTACTGAACAGTTTTGATGTTATTACTTATTTTTTTAATAAAATTTGTATTGTTAAAGTGCCTTCAGAATTATTTTCTAATAATTTCATATAAAAGCTGTAGACCAATATCTTTTTTTTTTTTTTTGTAGAGACAGAGTCTCACTTTATGGCCCTCAGTAGAGTGCCATGGCATCACACAGCTCACAGCAACCTCCAACTCCTGGGCTTAAGCGATTCTCTTGCCTCAGCCTCCCAAGTAGCTGGGACTACAGGCGCCCACCACAACGCCCAGCTATTTTTTGGTTGCAGTTCAGCCGGGGCCAGGTTTGAACCCGCCACCCTCCGTATATGGGGCCGGCGCCTTACCGACTGAGCCACAGGCGCTGCCCGTAGACCAATATCTTGTAACTAGGAGCATTATACTGCATAGTTAGATGAAACCCAGTTATTTGGCCCACAGCCTAAGGCTTTATCTACTGAGTGCTTCTTGTGCTTTTTCCTCCAGCACAGTTAAAAGCTCACAGTTTAAACTTCACTAATTTCTTAAACTTTAAAGGCTAGCAAAAACTCCCTTTGTGATCTTAATAATTACAAAAGTGGCCAGGTTCTGAAGTCATTTGACAAAATCATGAGTGGTGTTTTTACTCTAAAGGCAGAACTGTTTGAATGTACTTCGAAACCTTTAAAGCCCGTTTCAATGAATGCTTGTTATATATTCGTAATCAGGCAGGGCACTGTGTCTCATGCTTATAATCCTAGTACTCTTGAGAGGTTGAGGCAGGAGGATCCCTTGAGCTCAGGAGTTCAGGCCCAGCCTCAGCAAGAACAAGACCCCATCTCTACTAAAAATAGAAAAATTAGTTTGGTGTTGTGACAGTCACCTATAGTCTCAGCTACTTGAGAGGCTGAGGCAGAAGGATCACTTGAGCCCAAGAGTTTGAAGTTGCTGTGAGTTATGATGATGCCATGGCACTCTACCCAGGGCAACAGAGTGAGACTCTGTTTCAAAACAAAAAACAAACAAAAACAGAAAAAGAAAATTCATAATCAAAGGAGTTGAATCCATTAGTTTTAATTTTTCAGACTAATTTCTGTTGTAAATGATTTTCCATAATCCCTGAAGGTGGCTTGTGTCATAGTAGTGGACTTGGTGATCTCTAGTCTTCATTTCCATACCTGCATCATCTTGCTACTCAATTTTTTTTTTAATGTGGTAAAATGTAAAATTTTCCATTTAAACCTTTTTTAAGTGTACAATTTACCAGCATTAATGACACCCAATTTTTCACTTAAATTTTAAACTTTTGCCTAGAAATAACAGCTTCTTTTCATTTTTAACATAGGTCCTCTATTTACAGATTTTTTTCTATCTCTGTCGTAGTTCAAAAATATGATAAAACCACATTCTTCCATAGGCTTTTTTCTTCTTATGTTCTTCCATAAGATTTTTTTTTTTTCTCATTTTGTCGCCCTCAGTAGAGTGCTGTGGTGTCACAGCTCACAGCAACCTCCAACTCCTGGGCTTAAGCGATTCTCTTGCCTCAGCTTCCCAAGTAGCTGGGACTACAGGCGCCTACCACAACGCCCAGCTATTTTTTGTTGCAGTTTGGCCGGGGCCAGGTTTGAACATGCTACCCTCGGTATATGGGGCCGGCACCCTACTCACTGAGCCACAGGCACTGCCTGGATTTTTTTCTTTATAATATGTATCAGGTTATTTTTCTTAAAACAATACTCTTAAAGCTTTGTGTACTCTAACATCTTTTTTTTTTTGCTTTGTTTAAATAAAACATTTCACACAACCAGTATTAAGCTTGCTTATTATGGGCAGTTGGTTGAGTTTTACTTGGTGCTAATGGGTTTTAGCTTGACAGTCTAACTCCTTTTTACCTTTAGACTATTCTAAATAGTTCAAAAGAAATAGCCATCTTGTACATGCATGCTTTTTGATTTCATCTGAATAAAAAGGTATGATTGCCTCAATTTCAGCCCATCACCATTATTAGAAAAATAATCATTAAACTACAGAGGCTTTGAGTCTCATACTTCTTCTTGTCACTACTTTAGCAAAACACCTCCTTGGGCCTCATTTATTTGTTTAGCAAATACTTATTAAGAGGCTCAGCGCCCGTAGCACAGTGGTTACAGTGCCAGCCACATGCACCAAGGATGGCGGGTTCGAATCTGGCCTGGGCCAGATAAACAACTGCAACAACAAAAAAAGCCATGCGTTGTGGCAGGCACCTGTAGTTCCAGCTACTTGGGAGGCTGAGGCAAGATAATCGCTTAAGCCCAAGAGTTTGAGGTTGCTATGAGCTGTGACACCATGGCACTCTGCCAAGGGTGATAGCTTGAGACTGTCTCAAAAAAAAAAATACTTGGCTCAGCACCTGTGGCTCAAGCTACTTGGGAGGCTGAGGCAGGAGAATAACTTGAGCCCAAGAGTTGGAGTTTCTGTGAGCTGTGATGCCACGGCACTCTACCCAAGGCAACAGCTTGAAGTTCTGTCTCAAAAAAAAAAAAAAATACTGAGAACCTACCATGTCCCTGGCACTGTTCTAGGTGTTGGAAATACAAACAGAAATCTCTACCTTCATGGGGCTTGAATTTCGGTGGTGGGAGACAAACATCACAAAAAAGAGAATTGTGTTAGATAGTAATCAATACTATGGAGAAAAGTAAAGTAGGAGAGGGAAATAAACAAATGGGTAGGCCTCCTTGAAGATGGTATCTTAGTAAAGACCTAAAGGAGGTACAAAAGTGAACCACTTGGGTATCTTCTCAGAGAATTCCAGAGAGAGGAAACTAGTGTAAAAAGACCTGAAGTAAACATTAGAACTTTCATACAAGAGGTGGAGCAAGATGGCAGGCTAGAAATATGTCCCTACTAGCCTGCTCCTGGCAAGGCAGGAGAAAAAGTCC
This sequence comes from Nycticebus coucang, assembly GCF_027406575.1. Lineage (NCBI taxonomy): Eukaryota > Metazoa > Chordata > Mammalia > Primates > Lorisidae > Nycticebus > Nycticebus coucang. The sequence goes on along the minus strand of NC_069804.1, from coordinate 157,396,728 downwards.
CAATCATCTCCAGCTGGGGGAACCTACCTGGAGTTATCACTCTGAGGGCAAACTGAAGTAGAACTCTTATACATTGTTGGTGGGAATGTAAAATGGTTCAGCCACTATGGAAAAAGATTGTCATTTCCAATAGCCAGGTGTCGTGACAGGTGCCTGTAGTCCTAGCTACTCGAGAGGCTGAGGCAAGAGAATCACTTGAGCCTAAGAGTTTGATGTTGCTGTGAGCTGTGACGTCACAGCACTCTACCAAGGGTGACAAAGTGAGACTCTTATCTCAAAAAAAATGTTTTTTTAATTATTTTGGCTTAGCACCCATAGCACGGTGGTTATGGCACTAGCCATATACACCAAGGCTGGCAGGTTCGAACCCAGCCCAGGCCAGCTAAACAACAATGACAATTGCAAAAAAATAAAAACAATAGCCGGGCATTGTGGCAGGCGCCTGTAGTCCCAGCTACTTCGGAGGCTGAGGCAAGAGAATCACTTAAGCCCAGGAGTTGGAGGTTGCTATAAGCTGTGATGCTACGACACTCTACTGAGGGCGACATAGCGAAACTGTCTCAAAAATAAAATGAATATAATTTCCTCAAAAGTTAAATATAGAATTACCATATGACCTAGCAATTCCACTCCTAGGTATGTATCCTGAAGAATTAAAAGCCGAGACTCAGGTACTTGTACATATATGTTCATAGCAACACTGTACATGAAAGCTAAAATAATGGAAACAGTCCACATGTCACCCACAGATTAAAAAAATAAATAAATTGATACTATGGCATATCTCTACAATGAAAGGCCGGGCACAGTGGCTCATGCCTGTAATCCTAGCAATCTGGGAGGCTGAGGTGAGCGGATTGCTTGAGCTCACGAGTTGGAGAGCAGCCTGAGCAAGAATGAGACTCTGCCTCTAAAAAAATAGCTGTGTTGTGGCAGGTGCCTGTAGGGAGGCTGAGGCGGAAGGATCGCTTAAGCGTGAGAGTGAGGTTGCTATGAGCTGCGAAACCACGGCACCGACATCACGGCACCCTACAAAGGATGACAAAGTTAGACTCCGTCTCAAAAAAAAAGGAATAGAGTGCTGATACTTGCTACAGTGTGTAAGCACCTCTTAAATATTCTGGTAAATGAAAAACGTCAATCATAAAAGGTTACGTATTACATGATTCCATTTATATGAAATATCCAGAATAGGCAAATCTATAGAGACAGAGGCAGATTAGTTGTTTATAGGGGCTGAGCAGAATGGGGAGTAACTGCTCCATGGTCTTGGGTTCTTTTGTAGGGTGATGAAAATGTTTTGGTAATAGGATGATTACACAACATTGTGAATGTACTAAATGACACTGAATTGTTCAAGATGATTAATTTTATGGTGAATCACTTTTTTTTTTCTTTTTAAAAGCTTAGCAAGTTAGGAATATGGAGGCAACCTCCTAAGCCTAACATAAAAATCTATAGCTAACATCATAATGGTAAGAGAAAGGGGATAAAAAAGGCCCTGAAGTAAGCTCATGTCTGGATCAAGGAACATTAACAGAACTTATGGGACTGTAATGGAATTGCAGGGGTGGCAGGTCATGTGGACCTTGTAGTATAGTCTTGTAGTGTAGGCAATTGTAAGGATCTGGCTTTTATTCTGTGATAGGAAGTCATTAGTGGATTTTCGAATAGAATAGTTTATAACTCAATAAAAATCTGAATCAAACCCCAAAATCAGCCAGGCACAGTGGCTCACGCCTGTAATCCTATCACTGGGAGGCAGAGGTGGGTGGATCTCCTGAGCTCATGAGTTCCAGACCAGCTTGAGCAAGAGGGAGACTCCATCTCTAAAAAATAGCCGGGCATTGTGGCAGGCCCCTGTAATCCCAGATACTTGGGAGGCTGAGGCAAGAGGATCGCTTGAACTCAAGAGTTTGAGGTTGCTGTGAGCCAAGATGCCATGGCACTCTACCAACGGTGACCAAGTGAGACTCTGTCTCAAAAAAAAAAAAAAATTAGGCTTGGCGCCCATAGCACAGTGGTTACAGCCCCAGCCACATACACCGAGGCTGGTGGGTTTGAACCTAGCCTGGGCCAGCTAAACAACAATGACAACTGCAACAAAAAATAGCCGGTCATTGTGGTGGGCACCTGTAGGCCCAGCTACTTGGGAGGCTGAAGCAAGAGAATAGCTTAAGCCCAAGAGTTTGAGGTTGCTGTGAGCTGTGACTCCACAGCACTCTATCAAGGGTGACATAATAAGACTCGGTCTCAAAAAAATAAAATTTAATGTAGCTGCTGTCTTGAAAAGAAGCTACAAGTGACCCAGGGAGAATCAGGGAGATCAATGAAGAGGCTATTATAATAATCCAGGAAGGAGGGGATGGGGGCTAGACTAGGGTAGTAAGAATGTAAGTGATAAGTATTTCAATTCGGGATATATCATGAAGGCTGAGCCAACAAGTTGTTGATGAGTTGTACGTGAGATGTGAGAGAAAGCATTGTGGGAAACAATGCGATCATTAGCCTGGGCAACTGGAAAGATGGTGTTGGTATTAATTGAGATGCGGAAGACTAAAAGACAAGTAGAGTTGGGAGAAAAGATGACGACTTTGATTTGGGTTAGGACTTGTTTGAGTTTAAGATGCCTATAAAATATCTAAGTGGGGTGGTCATAAATATTCAAGTTTATGAGTTTAGGGTGGATGGATGAAATCCCTGGCCGTCAGTAACTTTTGTTTTAAGTCACAAAACTGTGACAGTGTTTTTCAACCTTTTTTTTATCTCACAGCACACTTGAACCTATAGTTAAACTTCCGCAACACACTTAAATTATATTGATCAACAAAAAGAGTAAAAAAGAGATATATTTACTGTACTTTGAACTTTTTTTCAAAAAATAATCTTTAAAAATTGTCACAGCACACTGGTTGAAAATCACTGCTCTGGTTCGGTGTCTATAGTTCAGCAACTAGGGTGCCAGCCACATAACACTGGATCGACCCCAGCACGAGCCTGCCAAACAAGAATGGCAACTACAACAAAAAATAGCCAGGCATTGTGGCGGGCACCTCTAGTCCCAGCTACTTGGGAGGCTGAGGCAAGAGAATCGCTTAAGCCCAAGAGTTTGAGGTTGCTGTGAGCTGTGACGCCACAGCACTCCACTGAGGGCGACATAGTGAGACTCTGTCTCAAAAAAGAAAAAAGAAAGAAAAGATCACTGCTCTGTGAGATCACCAAGGGATAGATTAGGGGTAAGGACAGGGTCCACAGACTGAGCTCTGGAGCATTCTCAGAACAAGCAAGTGGTTAGGAAGATGTGAAGGAATCCGTGGAGGCCAAGGAGTGGCCAGTGATGTGAGAGGAACATCAGGGCAGTTGCTCTGTTCTTAAAATCTTCAGTACCCTGTTTATAAAACATGGGTGTTAACTAGTTCTACAGTTCTTGAATTCTATGATTGTATTTTGGTTATACCTAAACATCACTTATAATTTTTTCTTAGGAGAAAAGGAATTCAGAATAGTATTCACTTCACAATGTACACATATATCAAAACATCACATTGTGCACTTTATTTTTTTTTACATTGTGCACTTTAAATACATGATTTTTACTTTTATTTACTTTTATTTCTCAGTAATGTTAGAGGAAACAAAAGAATGCCACATAACCACTATCCCCTAGGACTCTTTTGATATTGATAAAACAAAATGTCCCAATTACTCCAAGGCACAGTTAACTCTACATGAACTCTTCTAAATGTAATGCTCATCCATTTTTATAAAAGAAGGTATCTGATGGTGGCGCCTGTGGCTCAGTGAGTAGGGCGCTGGCCCCATATGCAGAGGGTGGCGGGTTCAGACCCAGCCCCGGCCAAACTGCAACAGAAAAATAGCCGGGCGTTGTAGCGCACGCCTGTAGTCCCAGCTGCTTGGGAGGCTGAGGCAAGAGAATCGTGTAAACCCAAGAGTTAGAGGTTGCTGTGAACTACGATGCCACTGCACTCCACTGAGGGCAACATAGTGAGCTCTGTCCCCCCCCAAAAAAAAAGCATTAATCAAATTTTCTGAATTCAAAAATATAAAACAGCTGAGTGTGTTGACTAAAATTAACTTGTAGGTATTTCATTCATGTTCGTGTATCACTTGTAAGGTGGAATATGTAACTGGAGGCTGGCGATACTCATTTTCATATTTTTAGAAATTATATCAGGGAAACTTGTATTCTCAATATTATATTTGCAAAATCTAAGAAAAATACATTACTGGAACAGACCAGTTATTTGTGTTGGAGGGTATGGTCACGTTACATGGTTTCAAACTCAAGAAGCTTCAGAAAATCTTAATTATGTCTAGCTGCTCTCTATAACTCATCATGTTTAGCTTATTAATCTACCCACTTGCCTACTTTCCTTAGAACTATTACTACACTTATCTTTAGCCAATTATTGTGTATTAAAGAGTTTCTTGGCTGGGCACTGTGGCTCACACCTGTAATCCTAGCACTCTAGGAAGCTGAGGTAGAAGGATTGCTTGAGCTCAGGAGTTTGAGACCAACCTGAGTAAGAACAAGACCCCATCTCTACTTAAAATGAAAAAATTAGCTGTGTGTTGTGGCACATATTTCTAAGTCCAGCTACTTGGGAGGCTGAAGCAGGATTATTTGAGCCCGGGGCTTTGAGGTTGCAATGAGCTATGATGACACCACTACACTCAATCCTGGGGCAACAGAATGAGACTCGTCTCAGAAAAAGAGTTTCTTACTCTGTTAAGTTTTCCTTCTTGCTTAAACAGTTGCAAGAGATCTTCTTAATACTAGAATTACATCTGAGATTCGATACCAACTCCACAGTACCCTTACAGGGACAGTGCAGTGGAGTGGTTAAGATCCCAGGCAGTGCAGCAGACTTCCTAGGGTGGAGTTCCTGCCCTATCAGTGACTCTTCAGAGGTGTCCAACCTGCTGCCCTCAGGACATATGCAAGTTATTTGAGGACTCTTTTACTTACCTGTAGTGTCAGATGTCGCAAAAAGTATGTGTGATCCTTTTCTTTTGCTCATCGGCTTTTGTTAGTGTTTGTATATTTACTGCATGGCCCAAGACAACTCATTCTTCCAGTGTGCAGCAGAAAAGGAAAAAGATTGGACACCCCTGCGTGTGACCGTGTGCTCTGTGACTCAGTTCACTCATCCATAAAATGCAAGTAACAGCATCTACTCATAGAATTGGGAAAATTAAACATGTTAATATAGCATGTGTTTAGTATTATATATATCTTAGAACAGTGATTGGCACACAGGAGTGTAACTCAACAGTGTTAGTCTATTACTACCCTTCTTGATTTTATTTCTGTGTTCATTTTATTCACAAAGATATGGGTCTAATCTTCACCTTATTTTTTATTCCAACCTCCACACCACTTTCATAATCATTTCCATTAACTCTTTTCCTAACCCAATAGGTCTTTCTTGAAGCACTTAGTACTAAAGGTAGAAATACCATTAGATTTTTTGGGTTTTTTTTTTTGGCCGGGGCTGGGTTTGAACCTACCACCTCCGGCGTATGGGGCCGGCGCCCCACCCACTTGACCACCACAGGTGCCTCCCACCATTAGATTTTTGGTGTCTCAAGCTCACTAGACTTCTATTTTTAGAGAACATCTATGAATTCTCCTAGGATCGTTTTGGTCGGTTTTAGACAATTGTCATTTATAAATAGTATTGGGGTATCGTCCCTAAATTATACCGCCTTAGATTTGACCATGCCATGGTTCACCTTGCACTCATACACCTCACTTCTCTGATTTTGAGACCCTTCTGTAGTCTCATTCCTGTCACTTTGGTATTTGACCACCTAGAAATGCTTACTATAGTCAACAGACTTGGGAGAGGTTGCTGTGCATCACTCCTATGGTTTTTAATCCTCCGCACTGAGAAACATTGTTTATCCATACCACAGTTATGTACAGCGAGTGAAGAGGGAGTACAGCCTCAGAATAATATAGTCCTAGATGGGGCGGCGCCTGTGGCTCAAGGAGTAGGGCGCCGTCCCATATGCCAGAGGTGGCAGGTTCAAACCTAGCCCGGGCCAAAAACCACAAAAAAATAAATAAATAAATAAATAAAAATAAAAGGAGAAACAGCAAAACTAAAAAAAAAAAAAAAATTATATATATATATATAGTCCTAGATGTAGATCCTGGCTTTGTATCTAACCAGCTGTGTAGCCTTGGGCAAATTACTTCAATTTGTCTCGTCCAGTGGTTCTCAACCTTCCTAATGCCATGGCCCTTTAATGCAGTTCCTGTGGGTCACAACCCACAGGTTGAGAACCGCTGGTCATCTCAGCTTCCTCACTAGTGAAAGGTGTGTAATGATAATTTTATTACAATGCTATAAGGAATATATACACACACACAAATATTCCTTAACTTATGACAGGCTTACATCTGATATACTCATCATAAGTTGAAGATGTAGTAAGTCAAAAATGCATTTAACACCTCTAACCTACCAAAACATCATATTAAAAGATTTAGCCGGGTGGCGCCTGTGGTTCAGTCAGTAAGGCGCCGGCCCCATATACCAAGGGTGGCGGATTCAAACCCGGCCCCGGCTGAACTGCAACCAAAAAATAGCTGGGCGTTGTGGTGGGCGCCTGTAGTCCCAGCTACTCGGGAGGCTGAGGCAAGAGTATCGCTTAAGCCCAGGAGTTGGAGGTTGCTGTGAGCTGTGTGAGGCCATGGCACTCTACCGAGGGCCATAAAGTGAGACTCTGTCTCTACAAAAAAAAAAAAAAAAAGATTTAGCCTAGCCTACCTTAAACGTGCTCAAAACACTCACATTAATCTATGATTGGGCAAACTCATTTGGTAACACAGTGCACTCTTTTGTTTTTTTTCTGTTTTCTTTTTTGGAGACAGAGTCTCACTTTGTCACCCTTGGTAGAGTCCCCTGGCATTATAGCTTACGGCATCCTCAAACTCTTAGGCTCAAGTGATCCTGTTGCCTCAGACTCCCAGGTAGCTGAGACTACAGGCCCCCACCACAACGCCCAGCTAGTTTTTAGAGACAGAGTCTTGCCCTTGCTCCTGCTCAGACAGTTCTTGAACTCCTGGGATCAGGCAAATCCACCCACCTCAGCCTCCTGGAGTGCTAGGATTACAGGCATGAGCCACCACGCCCAGCTGTAGTACACTGTTTTGTATCAGTTGTTTACCCTTGTGATTATGTGACTGCCTGGGAGATGTGGCTCGCTGCCACCTATCACCATCACAAGGTAGTCTCCTACTCTGTATCGCTAGCCCAGGAAAAGATCAAAATTCAAAATTCGAAGTACAGTTTCTACTGATTATCACTTTTGCACCACTGTGAAGTCAAAAAATCGTTAAGTCAGGCCCAGTGGCTCACACATGTAATCCCAGCACTCTGGGAGGCTGAGGCAGGTGGATTGCCTGAGTTCACAGGTTCGAGACCCCGTCTCTAAAAACAAACAAAAAAAATAGCTTGGTGTTGTGGCAGGCCCCTGGTATACACATATAGCAGGGCTGGCGTGTTTGAACCCAGTCTGGGCCTACTAAACAACAATGAGAACAACATCAAAAAATTAGCCGGGTGTTGTGGCAGGCGCCTGTAGTCCCAGCTACTTGGCAAGAGAATCGCTTAAGCCCAATAGTTTGAAGTTGCTGTGAGCTGTAATGCCACAGCACTCTACCAAGGGTGACATAGTGAGACTCTGTCTCGGAAAAAAAAACAACAAAACACAAACCATAAGTGGACTTAATTGTCAGAGCTTATACCATGACTGCTCTGATAGTCATTCTAGAAAAAGAGTTCCAAAATTCCTCTGAAGGGTAGACTAGGCGCTGGTATCAATGCATAACTTCACAAGGGGAGTACTTGGAAGGTGACTGTAGTGATATTCAACAATGAGGTATGTAGGAGGCGGAGCAAGATGGCAGCCGAGTAACAGCTTCCTTGCATCTGGGCACCGTGAGTCTGGGGAGATAGGATTCCAGGCATCTCTGGCTGGTGGGAACTGCCTATCATCACTCCTATGAGGATACAGGGAGTCAGCAAGAGACTTCTGGACCCCAAGAGGAGGACTAAAACAGTGGAAAACCGGCAAGTGGTCACGTGTGTTCAATCCGTCTAAACCCGCCCACAACTGTAAGTTCAGTAGCAGCGAGACTGCAAACCAGAAAGGCCTTACCTGTGAACTGTTATGATGTCCTTGGGCTTGGCACTGAGTTGAACTGCCCTGGGGAAGGCCTGAGCGGGAGTGCCTGAGTGGGGCCGTTGTCTGGGGCCCCACTCTGAGCCGCTGAGCCAGACGGAGCTAATAGTGTTTGGCGGTGGGCCACACGGAACCACTGTCAGTGATCTGCCCCGGCAAGCTCCGCCCTCAGGGTAGCAGAGCTAGAAACGGGTGGGAGCTTGTAACCCAGCAACCAAGTAGCCTAAAGGTGGGGTCTGAGCCGCCTTGCAGCCCTAACCCTCAGGGGCAGAGTGAGACCCGTTTTGGCACACTGGGTAAGCGGATAGCCACTTCAGCAGTGATTTCAGCGAGAAAGCTGGGAAAGCTTCTGCTCAGCAAGTTTACAAGTTCAAAGTGCCTTTTAAGTGGGCTGAAGAGAGATTTAGGGTGTCTACCTGCTGGGGTTTGATAAATCAGCAGCCTCCAGTCGTATCAGAACTGTGACTAACATCTCATACCCCAGAAGACCACGTGTTGCCCAGACAATATTCAATAACATATACAAACTGCTTTGTTTTTGGTTGTGTATTTTTTTCTTTTTTTTTGTTTGGTTGTTTTTTTTTGTTTGTTTGTTTATTTTGACGTTGTTGATGTTCTTTTGTTTTTTAATTTCAATCTTTTCCATACAAATCCCTTTTTCTTTCTCAACTTTTCTAGTTTAATTATAATTTCCCATTGCTGCCTTTTTTAATAACTACAACTTCATTTTTGCTAGTGTTTCTACCGCTATCATTTGGTTTTTCACCCAATTGTATCCCCGTAAAGTTTTCTGTTTGCTTGTTTTGGTTTGATTTATAGCATTTTTGTCTTTCCTCTCTACTTGGTGGAGGTGGGGTACTGTGTCTGATCAGGTTAGCAAAGAGCTGCTGACCTCAAGGGAACCACCCAACAGGGCAATCCCAGAAGGTGGGGTTTTTTAAGGTTGTGTCAAAGTACCCTACTGTACACCTATATTGCCCTGTCTCCCTCTTTCTGTACCTCTCTTCTTTTTGTCAATATTCCTTATCCCCACCCCCTCTCCTTTCTCTATCTTTCTTTTTTTTCTTATCACTCGGTCCTCCTTTATTTCATCCCTTTTTTGCTCCTCAACCTTCTCACCCTTCTGGTCCTATAACCCTTAGTCCACAGGCACAAGAACTTAAAGAGCAAGAGGAAGTGAAAGGAAAATTAGGGCAAGGAAACAGATAAAAGAAATCACTCATGAGGAAGAATCAGCAGAAAACTTCAGGCAACATGAAGAACCAGTCCAGAACAACCCCGCCAAGGGACCATGAGGTAGCTACTGCAGAGGATTCCACCTATACAGAAATGTTAGGAATGACAGAAAGGGAATTTAGAATACACATGTTGAAAACAATGAAAGAAATGATGGAAACAATGAAGGAAACTGCTAATAAAGTGGAAAATAACCAAAAGGAAATCCAAAAACAGAATCAAATAAGAGATGAACGATATGAAGAATATAAAAAGGATATAGCAGAGCTGAAGGAAATGAAACAGTCAATCAGGGAACTAAAAGATGCAATGGAAAGTATCAGCAACAGGTTAGACCATGCAGAAGAAAGAATTTCAGAGGTAGAAGACAAAGTTTTTGAGATAACTCAGATAGTAAAAGAGGCAGAAAAGAAGAGAGAGAAAGCAGAACGTTCACTGTCAGAATTATGGGACTTTATGAAGCGTTCCAACATACGAGTTATAGGAATTCCAGAAGGGGAAGAAGAATGCCCCAGAGGAATGGAAGCCATACTAGAGAATATTATAAAAGAAAATTTCCCAAACATCACCAAAGATTCTGACACATTGTTTTCAGAGGGATATCGGACCCCAGGTCGCCTCAACTCTAACTGAGCTTCTCCAAGACACATTGTGATGAACCTGTCCAAAGTCAAGACAAAAGAAAAGATTCTGCAAGCTGCCAGGAGTAAGCGCCAGTTGACCTACAGGGGCAAATCCATCAGAGTGACCGCAGACTTCTCTAATGAAACTTTCCAAGCAAGAAGACAATGGTCATCTACCTTTAATCTACTCAAACAGAACAATTTTCAGCCCAGAATTCTGTACCCTGCTAAGCTAAGCTTCAAAATTGACGGAGAAATCAAATCATTTACGGATATACAAACATTGAGGAAATTCGCCACAACAAGACCAGCTCTACAGGAAATACTTCAACCTGTTCTGCACACTGACCACCACAATGGATCAGCAGCAAAGTAAGAACTCAGAAATCAAAGGACAGAACCTAACCTCCACACTGATGCAAAAGATAAAACTAAGCAATGGACTCTCACCAAATAAGACGAATAGAATACTACCACATTTATCAATTATCTCCATAAATGTTAATGGCTTGAATTCCCCACTGAAGAGACATAGATTGGCTGAATGGATTAAAAAACACAAGCCATCCATTTGCTGTCTGAAAGAAACACACCTGGCTTCAAAAGACAAATTAAAGTTCCGAGTCAAGGGTTGGAAGACAATTTTTCAGGCAAATGGAATTCAGAAGAAAAGAGGAGTTGCAATCTTATTTTCAGATACATGTGGATTTAAAGCAACTAAAGTCAAAAAAGACAAAGATGGTCACTTTATATTGGTCAAGGGAAAAATACAACAAGAAGACATTTCAATTCTAAATATTTATGCACCCAATTTCAATGCTCCCAGATTCTTGAAGCAGACCTTACTCAGTCTGAGCAATATGATATCTGATAATACCATCATATCAGGGGACTTTAACACACCTCTTACAGAGCTGGACAGATCCTCTAAACAGAAATTAAACAAAGATATAAGAGATTTAAATGAGACCTTAGACCAACTATGCTTGATAGACGCATATAGAACACTCCACCCCAAAGATAAAGAATATACATTCTTCTCATCACCCCATGGAACACTCTCCAAAATTGATCATATCCTGGGACACAAAACAAATATCAACAGAATCAAAAGAATTGAAATTTTACCTTGTATCTTCTCAGACCATAAGGCACTAAAGGTGGAACTCAACTCTAACAAAAATGCTCGACCCCACCCAAAGGCATGGAAACTAAACAATCTTCTGTTGAATAACAGATGGGTGCAGGAAGAAATAAAACAGGAAATCATTAACTTCCTTGAGCATAACAACAATGAAGACACAAGCTACCAAAACCTGTGGGATACTGCAAAAGCAGTTTTGAGAGGAAAATTCATCGCTTTAGATGCCTACATTCGAAAAACAGAAAGAGAGCACATCAACAATCTCACAAGAGATCTTATGGAATTGGAAAAAGAAGAACAATCTAAGCCTAAACTCAGTAGAAGAAAAGAAATATCCAAAATCAAATCAGAGATCAATGAAATTGAAAACAAAAGAATTATTCAGAAAATTAATGAAACAAGGAGTTGGTTTTTTGAAAAAATAAATAAAATAGATAAACCATTGGCTAGACTAACTAGAAATAGAAAAGTAAAATCTCTAGTAACCTCAATCAGAAACGATAAAGGGGAAATAACAACTGATCCCACAGAGATACAAGAGATCATCTCTGAATACTACCAGAAACTCTATGCCCAGAAATTTGACAATGTGAAGGAAATGGATCAATATTTGGAATCACACCCTCTCCCTAGACTTAGCCAGGAAGAAATAGACCTCCTGAACAGACCAATTTCAAGCACTGAGATCAAAGAAACAATAAAAAAGCTTCCAACTAAAAAATGCCCTGGTCCAGATGGCTTCACTCCAGAATTCTATCAAACCTTCAAGGAAGAGCTTATTCCTGTACTGCAGAAATTATTCCAAAAAACTGAGGAACAAGGAATCTTCCCCAACACATTCTATGAAGGAAACATCACCCTGATACCAAAACCAGGAAAAGACCCAAACAAAAAGGAGAATTTCAGACCAATCTCACTCATGAATATAGACGGAAAAATTCTCAACAAAATCCTAGCCAATAGATTACAGCTTATCATCAAAAAAGTCATTCATCATGATCAAGTAGGCTTCATCCCAGGGACGCAAGGCTGGTTTAACATACGCAAGTCCATAAACGTTATCCACCATATTAACAGAGGCAAAAATAAAGATCACATGATCCTCTCAATAGATGCAGAAAAAGCATTTGATAAAATCCAGCATCCTTTTCTAATTAGAACACTGAAGAGTATAGGCATAGGTGGCACATTTCAAAAACTGATTGAAGCTATCTATGACAAACCCACAGCCAATATTTTACTGAATGGAGTAAAACTGAAAGCTTTTCCTCTTAGAACTGGAACCAGACAAGGTTGTCCTCTGTCACCTTTACTATTCAACATAGTGCTGGAAGTTCTAGCCAATACAATTAGGCAAGACAAGGAAATAAAGGGAATCCAAATGGGAGCAGAGGAGGTCAAACTCTCCCTCTTTGCTGACGACATGATCTTATACTTAGAGAACCCCAAAGACTCAACCACAAGACTCCTAGAAGTCATCAAAAAATACAGTAATGTTTCAGGATATAAAATCAATGTCCACAAGACAGTAGCCTTTGTATACACCAATAACAGTCAAGATGAGAAGCTAATTAAGGACACAACTCCCTTCACCATAGTCTCAAAGAAAATGAAATACCTAGGAATATACCTAACGAAGGAGGTGAAGGACCTCTATAAAGAAAACTATGAACTCCTCAGAAAGGAAATAGCAGAGGATATTAACAAATGGAAGAACATACCATGCTCATGGATTGGAAGAATCAACATTGTTAAAATGTCTATACTTCCCAAAGCAATCTACCTATTCAATGCCATTCCTATCAAAGTACCTACATCGTACTTTCAAGATTTGGAAAAAATGATTCTGCATTTTGTATGGAACCGGAAAAAACCCCGTATAGCTAAGGCAGTTCTTAGTAACAAAAATAAAGCTGGGGGCATCAGCATACCAGATTTTAGTCTGTACTACAAAGCCATAGTGCTCAAGACAGCATGGTACTGGCACAAAAACAGAGACATAGACACTTGGAATCGAATTGAACACCAAGAAATGAAACTAACATCTTACAACCACCTAATCTTCAATAAACCAAACAAGAACTTACCTTGGGGGAAAGACTCCCTATTCAATAAATGGTGTTGGGAGAACTGGATGTCTACATGTAAAAGACTGAAACTGGACCCACACCTTTCCCCACTCACAAAAATTGATTCAAGATGGATAAAGGACTTAAATTTAAGGCATGAAACAATAAAAATCCTCAAAGAAAGCATAGGAAAAACACTGGAAGATATTGGCCTGGGGGAAGACTTCATGAAGAAGACTGCCATGGCAATTGCAACAACAACAAAAGTAAACAAATGGGACTTCATTAAACTGAAAAGCTTCTGTACAGCTAAGGAGACAATAACCAAAGCAAAGAGACAACCCACACAATGGGAAAGGATATTTGCATATTTTCAATCAGACAAAAGCTTGATAACCAGGATCTATAGAGAACTCAAATTAATCCACATGAAAAAAGCCAACAATCCCGTATATCAATGGGCAAGAGACATGAATAGAACTTTCTCTAAAGACGACAGACGAATGGCTAACAAACACATGAAAAAATGTTCATCATCTCTATATATTAGAGAAATGCAAATCAAAACATCCCTGAGATATCATCTAACCCCAGTGAGAATGACCCACATCACAAAATCTCAAAACTGCAGATGCTGGCGTGGATGTGGAGAGAAGGGAACACTTTTACACTGCTGGTGGGACTGCAAACTAGTACAACCTTTCTGGAAGGAAGTATGGAGAAACCTCAAAGCACTCAACCTAGACCTCCCATTCGATCCTGCAATCCCATTACTGGGCATCTACCCAGAAGGAAAAAAATCCTTTTATCATAAGGACACTTGTACTAGACTGTTTATTGCAGCTCAATTTACAATCGCCAAAATGTGGAAACAGCCTAAATGCCCACCAACCCAGGAATGGATTAACAAGCTGTGGTATATGTATACCATGGAATACTATTCAGCCATTAAAAAAAATGGAGACTTTACATCCTTTGTATTAACCTGGCTGGAAGTGGAAGACATTATTCTTAGTAAAGCATCACAAGAATGGAGATGCATGAATCCTATATACTCAATCTTGATATGAGGACAATTAATGACAATTAAGGTTATGGGGGGGGAAGCAGAAAGAGGGATGGAGGGAGGGGGGTGGGGCCTTAGTGTGTGTCACACTTTATGGGGGCAAGACATGATTGCAAGAGGGACTTTACCTAACAATTGCAATCAGTGTAACTGGCTTATTGTACCCTCAATGAATCCCCAACAATAAAAAAAAAAAAAAAATGAAGTATGTAGTGCTTTTTCCAGGATGAGTTCGTGAACTTAATTGTCAGGCCTTGTATGTATAAAATTTGTCACAGGCATGATAAAGAGTAGGCCCTTGGGCGGCGCCTGTGGCTCAGTACATAGGGTGCTGGTCCCCTATACTGAGGGTGGCAGATTCAAGCCCAGCCCTAGCCAAATTGCAACAAAAAAATAGCCAGGCACTGTGGCAGGCGCCTGTGGTCCCAGCTGCTTGGGAGGCTGGGAGAATCACCTAAGCCCAGGAGCTGGAGGTTGCTGTGAGCTGTGATGCCACAGTACTCTACGGAGGGCGATAAAGTAAGACTCTGTCTCTAAAAAGAAAAAAAAAAAAAAGAGTAAGCCCTTTTTGTGCTGATTCTGATGATACTCCTACCATGGCTGCTGCTCCAGGTATTGTTTCTGTTGCTGGTGTTACTACTATCACTACTGCCACTACTGAGAAGAAACCCTGCAGACTACACATCTGTAAAATCTTCCCATTAACAATAATTTTGTTTACAATCCATCAACATGGTGATTTGTAACTTTGACTCATAGTTCCCAAGTCTTGCAGTATCTTCCTTCAAACTGCCTGGTGGATGATATCTTGTCACAATGCTTTAGTAATGCCAAAAATGAGTGCAGCTCTGGCTTTTTCCATTCAAAAGCTATTCATAGTGTTGAAAACTACTACAGAATCCTATCTGATTCTTAGGAAAGCATTCATTTTGTGCTTAAAGAATCCCTTCTTTAGGGAAGGTGATTGGTGGGACCACACCTATGGTGCATCTTACAAGGGTACATGTGAAATTTTCTAAATGTAGACTACAAATGTCTTAACACAATAACTAAGAAAATGCTGTAAAGGCTATGTTAACCTGTTTGATGAAAATATTTCAAATTGTATATAAAACCAGTGCATAGTACCCCGCAATTGCATTAATGTACACAGCTATGATTTAATTTAAAAAACAATCCCTTCTTTAAGGGAAATTTGTTTATTAATTATCCCTCAGAATTTCCAGAAAGAAATGAATTTGAATCAATGAAATTTTTGTTTGTTTGTTTTGAGACAGTCTCAGTATGTCGCCCTCGGCAGAGTGTTATGGCATCACAGCTCACAGCAATCTCAAATTTCTGGGCTTAAGTGATTCTCTTGCCTCAGCCTCCCAAGCATCTGGGACTACAGACACCTGCCACAACACCTGGCTATTTTTTTGTTGTAGTTGTCATTGTTGTTTGGCAGACCTGGTTCAGGTTTGAACCCACTAGCCCCAGTGTATGTGGCTGGCACCCTAACCTCTGAGCTGCAGGCACCAAGCCAAAATCTTGGCTACTTATCCAGTGCTATTAATTTTATGAACACATGTAATTGTAAATAGCAATAGTAAATTGTTCTTTCCTTTTGTAAGACTTTAAAATTATTTATTTAAATAATTGCTTTCTCAGGGTAGGAATATTATTACTCAATATTGGAAATTTCTCTTTTCTGTTTACCCCTTATCTCCATTTTTCCCCTCCTCCATCTTCAGTGTATCTACCTAAAAAGATTCGTTATAATATAGAATAGAAGGAAAGTTTTAAATTGTACAAGCTTCTTTTTTTAATAAAAACTTTGGGAATAGAATAGGATATTCCTATCTAGCAAATCTTCAGAGCCTCAGAACATAAGAATTCTTTTTTTTTTTTTTTTTTTTTGTAGAGACAGAGTCTCACTTTACTGCCCTCGGTAGAGTGCCGTGGCGTCACACGGCTCACAGCAACCTCCAGCTCTTGGGCTTATGTGATTCTCTTGCCTCAGCCTCCCGAGCAGCTGGGACTACAGGCGCCCGCCACAACACCCGGCTATTTTTTTGTTGTTGCAGTTCGGCCGGGGCTGGGTTTGAACCCACCACCCTCGGTATATGGGGCCGGCGCCCTACTCACTGAGCCACAGGCGCCGCCCAACATAAGAATTCTTGCTAAATAAATCAGTAGATACCTCAAGCATGGTAGGCTAGACTACTTAACCGGTTGTCTGTCTTATTGATTGAATCAAATGTCTCAAAGGCCACAGCTTGAAGTGATTTTAAAAGTATTTGGTTCCCTTAGTGACTTCTAAGTGGATTGTTGTCAAGCTAGATCAGTTATGAATAATTTAAAAGAATATATTCAACACAGCTTTTTTGTTTGTTTTATTTCTGTTTTATTGTAAAGAGGGGATCTCACCATGTTGCCCTGGCTGATCTCCTGTCCCCAAGTGATTCTTTTGCCTCAGATTACCAAAGTGCTGGGGTTACAGGTGTAAACCACTGCACCCAGCCTACACAGCTTTATTTTTAAAACTAAATTATTGGGAAATATCTTAATGACCTTCCATTTTCATCCTTCCTAGTACCCTTTTTATCAGGGAAATTGAATGAAGTATAATGTAAAAACGTCCGCAAGTTACCTTTCACATGTTAATCATATTTAAAATATTCCAAAGAAATTCCATAAAGATGGTTTTCAATCCCACTTTACAGATGAGGAAACTGGGGTATTTGTCATTCTGAAAATAAATGGTATCAGGAAGTATTAACTTGTTCCCACTATCGAAGCACCATTTTCCCTGCTCCAGTTTTAGTCAAATCAGAGCATTCTCTTTAATGGAAGGTCTGCTGACTTGTTACCTGTAGGCAATTAGCAATCCTTTTCCAGAGGCCTAAAACTTCATTATCTTCATAGCTGTCTTAACATAGCTATGGCCATAGAAACTTGTACACAATCACTATTTTTGTTGTTCCTAGTGATGGAAAGGTCATTTCTTTCCATCTCTGAAATGGTGCAATAAACTCTTCTAAAATACCTCTTTTTTTAAAGTTCCAGTTCAAGCTAACCTGTTCCCAAACTTGCCATCCCCCAGCCTTGCCCTCCCCTCCCGAGAGGATAGTTTGATTCTCAGGTGCCTACCCCCAGGTTCTGGGCCTAAGCCTCACCTAAGAATGACTTCACCACTTCAAACCCTGGCATCTAGCATCAACTCCCATCTAATCTGCTACTCAATCCTAAATGAAGAGAAATGGGGTCATTAACTTATTCTGCCCAGGAGCACATCCTCCTCTCAACTTGTAAATAATAGAGAAGAATAAGAGAAGTTAGCATTGTGCTTCGGGCTGTGCAGTTAGGCAGATCTAGGTTCTATCCTGTTCCGATACTTGGCAGCTGTGTGGCCCTGAGCAAGATGCTTTGATCATTCTGTGCCTTAGAGGCTATTGTGAGATTAAGCATAACAATCCATGTTAAGCACATAACATAGTATACAGTATGTACTCAATAAATGTTAGCTGTCATTAATAATTATCATTATTTCAGTTGAAGGCGTAGAGGCTGGAAACTAGGTGTAGTCCAATATTATCCTTAAATAATGATCTCCCTGGAAGGACGAGCAGGAAAACATTACCTGAAGGACAACTCCTTTATATGAAGCAGCTTGGTTTCTACCTGAGATTGATGGGTAGTGGTCAAGTCAGCCAGGTTTCTTTTTTTATTATTATTATTATTATTATTTTGTAGAGACAGAGTTTCACTTTACTGCCCTCGGTAGAGTGCCGTGGCGTCACACGGCTCACAGCAACCTCCAACTCCTGGGCTTAGGCGATTCTCCTGCCTCAGCCTCCCGAGTAGCTGGGACTACAGGCGCCCGCCACAACGCCCGGCTATTTTTTTGTTGCAGTTTGGCCGGGGCTGGGTTTGAACCCGCCACCCTTGGCACCTGGGGCCGGCGCCCTACTCACTGAGCCACAGGCGCCGCCCTCAGCCAGGTTTCTTATCTGTGCTTGTACTTCCTCCAGAAATTTAAGATTAAATTCAGAGGGTCACAATACTTTGTCATTGGGGAAGAGATCAAGTACTACCCACAGAGTCGGATCAGGTCAGGAGGTGCATTTCCAAGTCTAGTTCAACTGCCTCATGGCTTAGGGGAAATTTCTCTGGTGGTCTCTCTTAAGACTACAAATCTACCCAGCTTCAAAATCCATCTCCATAGACAGATAAGGTGTTTCTCAATTTCGCTCCTCTCTCCCTCCCTGCTTCCAGGCTAGTAGCGCTTACCAGAGTTCACAGACTTCCCTTAGGAGAGTTAAGCCCTAGTGATCATTTCAGAGCGCTCTCAGCCTATCTCTCTTGTGAGAAAGAGGAACCCCTCTAGTTCCAGTGTGTAAGTGCTCATATTAGAACCAGGAGTAGCTGCTTCTCGTTAGATGTCCATCCCAGGAAGTGGTCAATACTGGTCAGAAAAACTGGTGAACACTTTCCTGCCTCCTGCCTTCACTAATTTTACCAGCAGGAGGCGCATGGCAGACATGCAATCTCTACTGTATTATCAATCTTGTCTTGTGCCTTGCGTCCAGAGTGGTACTCAGTGTGGAGGTGTTTATAGTCAGGATTAGTCTTAAATTGTCTCTTAAAGTTAAGAGGCTCTTGCCTGTTGGTTTCAGGTGAACATCCCAAGGGCATTGTATGACTGGAACAGTGTCATTTATCCTAAATTTAGAGCCTGAAAGGATCTGCCTCACCAGGCTGCGTTCCCTGGTTACCCAGATCGCCCTGGGGTTCACCTGGTTTTGAAGCTCTGGCTCAGAAAAAGTAGTTTCTGATTTTAGAATTTTAACGATACAAATTCCTGGGCCCACTCTCGGATCTACTAGAGCATTTGAGGTTGGTGCCCCAGGAATCTGTACTTTAACAAGTCCTCCACTGATTTAATTCAGTCATCTATCGACCAGCATTTGGGAACCACTAATTTAGGGGAATCTCTGGGACCCCAATCTCAGAACTGCTGCCCCAGCACCAGCCCTTAGGGGCATGGAAGTCAAGAGGATTTGGAATCTGAACAAGGTTTTAGCCCATGTGGCCCCTCTATTGTTTTCTTTTAATTAAATCATAACGGTGTACATTACTGCATTTATGGGGTACAATGTTTGAATCACGCTAGGATCTTCAAGGGACTTGGAGGTCAGGGTCCTAGGGCAGCTCTTCCATAGGAAGCAGGGCCCCTTTCAATGAGTTGACAAGGGATGGCAGGTGAAGGGGGGCCTCTTTAAGGTAAGGTGACAGCTCTGTCCCCTCAGATATTACAAGAGAATAGTGGTTTCTCTGCATTTGCTGGTCAAATTTGCAGAAGCCACGCCTTACCTCCAATGGAGCTCTCAGCACATCTCCACACACACACCCCAACACACACTCAGAGTGGGCTGCAGTCAGTTTCCAGAGGTAAGGAGTGCTGCTGCAGCTACTCTGGGCTGGGCATCCACCCCACCACTACTCTAGGTGGCAGAGAGATGAGCAGCACCTGGGCCGGGGCTCTCTGACTGGAGGACCCTGCTGAGACTGTCCACAGGCTGGATCTGGGGCTCTGAGCCAATGAGCAGAAATAGGCGGAAGGGATAGTTTGGGGTATAGGAAACAGTGACAAGACCCTACAGCCCCAAAGACTTGGCTGCAGACTCCAGTGGGCTGTGTGGTTCCCGGCTAGAGTCCACAGCAGGGACATTTTATGGATACCTTTGGCCCAGAACCAACTTCTGTCAGCCACTTGGGCTTCTTGGAAGTGTCCAGTCAAGGGCATGCTGTTCAGGGAGGAATGTCCTACATGCCTCCTGGATATTGAATAACCTGCTGGCCCAGCCCCTGTGAGGATCTGGAAACCTGGCACCCCTGCAAGGGTCCTGGAAGTTGGAACTAGATGGAAGGACAGTATAATATCAGAAAAAACCTAAACTTGAAATGAGATAGATTTTGTTTCATCACTTATTTCCTTGGACAAGTCACCAAATTCCTTTGTTTGTTTGTTTGTTTGTTTGTTTTGAGACAGAGTCTCACTCTGTTGCCCAGGCTAGAGTACAGTAGCATCAGCCTAGCTCACAGCAACCTCAAACTACTGGGTTCAGGAGATCCTCTTGCCTCAGCCTCCCAAATAACTCGGACTACAGGCGCCCGCCACCAAGCCCAGCTAATTTTTCTATTTTTAGTAGAGATGGGGGTCTTACTTTTGCTCAGGCTGGTCTCAAACTCCTGAGCTCAAGACATCCACCTGCCTCAGCTTCCCAGAGTGCCAGGATTACAGGCATGCCCAGCTACATCCACATTCTTATCACTAAAATGGAAATCATTATCCCTACCCCAGAGGGTTAAAGGAGAGTTAAATGAGATAGTGAATGAATATAAAGGGTTTTAGCACGGTGCCTGGCACATGGTAGGCATTCAAATTTTAGAAGGTATTTCTCCAGGTCCTGCCTCTGTAGTCCAGGTGAAGACCCCAGGATACAGGTCTAGATAGTGAAGGAGCACTGCAGAAGAGAGATAGCAACAAGCATGGATAGTTCCAGAGACTGGTCAGGCTAAATGAGCCTAGAAGCACTCTACTTCATTTGAATCCCTCTACTCCTCACCACTCTCATGGCAACAAGGATCACATGGATCTCAGAGAACTCATACGTATTAGCAAGAAAAGAACACGTGACCCCATCTCAGGACGGGCAAGGGACTTGAAGAGAAACTTCTCTAAAGAAGACAGACGCACAATCTACAAACACATGAAAAAAAGCTCATCATCCTTAATCATCAGAGAAATGCAAATCAAAACTACTTTGAGATATCACCTAACCCCAGTAAGAGTAGCCCACATAACAAAATCCCAAAACCAGAGATGTTGGCATGGATGTGGAGAAAAGGGCACTCACTCTTCTACACTGCTGGTGGGAATGCACACTAATACGTTCCTTCTGGAAGGATGTTTGGAGAATACTTAGAGACCTAAAGATAGACCTGCCATTTGATCCTGTAATTCCTTTACTAGGTTTATACCCAGAAGACCAAAAATCACAATATAACAAAGACATCTGTACCAGAATGTTTATTGCAGCCCAATTCATAATTGCTAAGTCATGGAAGAAGCCCAAGTGCCCATCGACCCACGAATGGACTAGCAAATTGTAGTACATGTATACCATGGAATACTATGCAGCCTTAAAGAAAGATGGAGACTTTACCTCTTTCATGTTTACATGGATGGAGCCGGAACATATTCTTCTTAGCAAAGTATCTCAAGAATGGAAGAAAAAGTATCCAATGTACTCAGCCCTACTATGAAGCTAAATTATAGCTTTCACATGAAGACTATAACCCAACTATAGCACAAGACTATGGGAAAAGGGCCAAAGAAGGGGAAGGGAGGGGGGAGGTTTTGGTGGAGGGAGGGTAATGGGTGGGGCAACACCTACTGGTGCATCTTAGAATGGGTACAGGCAAAACTTAACTAAATGCAGAATACAAATGCCTACATACAGTAACTAAGAAAATGCCATGAAGGCTATGTTGAACAGTTTGATGAGAATATTTCAGATTGCATATGAAACCCACACATTGTACCCCTTGATTGCACAAATGTACACAGATATGATTTAACAATAAAAATAAATTAATTAAAAAAAAGGATCACATGGATCTCTGGCCTTCTGGGTTCCCTTCTACTGGATATGCTCTGGGTCCAGCTCATTCCCAAATCCTTTCCCTCAATCTGAGGGAAGCCTGAGCACCACTGTGCAACCATGCCATTGCCATCGATCAGTTCTGGGACTGCAAAGGGGATCCTACTAGCAGTGCGAGGGTCCTACTGAGATGTCCTGCCTCCATATTAGTATACCTTCTTGCCCTGCATCCCACCCCGTGGGAGAGGAACTGGGGACCCCTATAAGGAACTAAGAGAAGATCGGGTGGAGCCTGGAGATTCTCAGGGTTCCTGGGACCAAATGGGGGAGCCCCAGGACTTTTCAGCTACCCACAGGTGGCTGTGGGAGAACAGTCTCCTACTATGGGGATGGACAGGATCAGGCAGGTGAGGCGCAGAGGACAGAAGCAGGTAGGACTGGTGAGTGCCTGCTATTTGTAGCTAAATCACCAGAGCCTTGGCAAGACCAAAAGGTGGCAATCTAGTGGGAGTGTTCAGAGTCTGGTTTTTTGTTGTCGTTGTTGTTTTGTTTTTTTGAGACAGTGTCTCACTTTGTCACCCTTGGTAGAGTGCCATGGCGTCACAGCTCACAGCAACCTCCAACTCCTGGGCTTAGGTGATTCTCTTGCCTCGGCCTCCCGAGTAGCTGGGACTACAGGCACCCGCCACAATGCCTGGCTATTTTTTGTTGCAGTTTGGCCGGGGCCGGGTTCGAACCCGCCACCCTCAGTATATGGGGCCGGTATCCTACCCACTGAGCCACAGGCGCTGCCCTAGAGTCTGGTTTTAAGATGGGGGCCAGGCCAGGAGCAGTGGCTCACGCCTGTCATCTTCGCATTTGGGAGGCTGAGGCAGATGAATTGCCTGAGCTTACAGGTTCGAGATCAGCCTGAGCAAGAGCAAGACCCCCACCTCTAAAAATAGCCAAGCTTTATGGCAGGGGCCAAGCAATTCTCTTGCCAGGCTTTGGCAAGAGAATCGCTTAAGCGCAGGAGTTTGAGGTTGCTGTGAGCTATGACACAACAGCACTCATACAAGGGTGACCAAGTGAGACTCTGCCACAAAAAAAAAAGGTAGGGGCCAGCCAGAATGACTTCCATAGTGCTGAACCTATAAGCTCAGAAGTCACCCAGGGAGGCCTAGCTTACTGTCTCAGTAGTGCTAAGAAAAGCAGAGGCTTTCCTTTTATTTTTTATTTTTATTTTTTTAAGAGACAGGGTCTCTGTCCCCCAGGTTCGAGTGCACTGGCATGGTTATAGGTCACTGTAGCCTTGAACTCTTAGACTCAAGCAATCACTCTGCTTAGGTCTCTTGAGCAGCTAGGACTACAGGTGCACTCACCACTGTGCCTGGATAATTTGTTTTTGCTTTTTGTAGAGACCGGGGGTCTCACTATGTTGCCTAGGATGGTCTCAAACTCCTGGCCTCAAGGAATCCTCTTGCCTCAGCCTCCCAAAGTGCTGGGATTACAGGTCTGAGCCACCACACCCAGCTGGCTTTTCCTTCTCACAGGTCAGCAAGATTGCTGAATCTTTCCAAAGGTTACTGAGGCTATATGGGACTAAAATCCCCTGGCTTCCCACTGCACTTAAATAAAGCCCAAACTCTTAGTCATGACCCACAGGGCCCTGGTAGACCTGGCCTTACCTACTTTTCTACCTCCTCTCCCACCACTATCTCCCTTGCTTGCTCTATTCCAGCCATAATAGTCTCCTTTCTGATCTTCAAACATGCCAACCTCATGCCTGCCTCAGGACCTTGGCATTTGCTGTTTCTTCTACTTGGGGTTTTCATCCAAGTCACAAAACTGGTTGCTTTTCTTCCTTCAGTTCCCAGCTCAAATGGTATCCCTTTAAAGAGGCCCTCGTGACCACTCTAGCTAATGCATTGCCCTCCCCAGCCCCCAGCCTCTCCTACTTTCTGCTCATTCACCCTATTTTATGGCCCTTATATTCCTTGTCACTCTCTCAAGTAAGCTCATTTAGATATCTCATTTCTTGTTTAGCGTCTGTCTCTTTTTTGAGAGCAGGATTTTATTTGTTCACCTATGTATCCCCGAGACTTAGAACAGTGGCATACAGTGAGTGCTTGGTAAATGGTGGTTGAATGCCTGAAAGGTGTTAGAGCAGTGGTTCTCAACCTTCCTAATGCTGCAGCTGTTTAATACAGTTCCTGTGGGTCGCGACCCACAGGTTGAGAACCGCTGTGTTAGAGGCAATCCAGCTCTAAGAAGAGGCAGCCTTGGTTAGAAGATTCATAACACTCAGAACACCCTCACCTTAGCCCTGTTACAGCAGAAAGAGGCCCTGATCGAGGGGCCAGGAACCAGACAGAAATGCACTCATTAGGATAGGCAAGTGTGGCTGCAGTTACTGAGAGGTGGCCCAGACTTGCAGCCAAGTCACAGGAGCCAAAAAGCGTCACAACAGGTTGTGTCCTAGACAAAGAGTCAGCATATAAAGTCTGAGATAGGATCATGGAGTATTCCATCCAAGAGAAGCATAGCAATCAGGGTTTCAGCAAGCAATTCATCCACAGACAACAGGATTGCTGCCCCTCGGGTGAGATTCAGGGAATAGGCATTGGGTAATAAGAAAACCAGCTCTTGCTAGTGTACCAAGCAAGTTGCAAATATTATAGTAGGATCCAGGCAGAGGCCAAATGATAAGAACTAGCCTGAGGGCGGGGCTGAGCCTAAGGCCAGGTGGAGATGGGTTGGGGTGTCCAGGGCTACAGAGAATGAGCCCAGCAGGACCAGGCTCTTTGGGTGGGGAGCACATCTGGTGTGTGTTACCCTTTGCTGTCTGGGAGCAGACCTGCATACACCTAACAGAAGAAAGCGCTCAGGAGCTATCCTATCAGGACACTCTTATAGTGGGATTCCAACAAGAGACTCCCCTAAAGGACCACCCCTCAAGCAAAGAATCTACCTGGGAATATTGTAAATTGGCCTTTTTAGCCACTTTCAGTTACCTTAACACCTGGACAAGGGGCTTTCTTGTCAATAGGACCAGATCTATAAGAAATAACTATAGGATTCTCCTGCTGGGGAACCACCAAAATCACCTAGTGGCTCAAAAAACAAGTACAAACAGGCCTGGTGTGCAGGCCTTCCCGAACCTCAGTTCTCCACTAGTGCTGCTTAGCTCTCCTGATTCTTAGTTGCCTTCCTGTCCAACCTCCAAGGTCATTCCTGCCACCCTTGCCCATTCACTTCCTCTTTACCAATCCAAATGTACTTTATTCAACATACAAAAGAAGTCCAATTATTTTTCTGTGAGCCTTCCTTGATACTGAATACATAATGCTCTCAATTCCCTAGGCACAACCTCACACTTGGTGATGTTGTTGTCTAATTTTTGTTCACAGCTAGTTTCAGCATGTACATCACTTCTGCAGCTAGATCATAGGGTTTGGGGATATAAGGGATATGTTTTCTTGGTGTGTTTATTCCAGAAAAGGTCTAGGGCTGCGGTTCTCAACCTGTGGGTCGCAACCCATAGGAACTGTATTAAACGGCCGCAGCATTAGGAAGATTGAGAACAACTGGTCTAGGGACATGATAGATATTTGTTAGCTTGAGTCCTGCCCCATGCAAGAAAGGGCAGGATGCTCCAAAATGCTCTTAGTGTTGGGGGCAGTGTTGTGGCTCAAAGGAGTAGGGTGCCAGCCCCATATACTGGAGGTGGCAGGTTCAAACCAGGCCCCAGCCAAAAAAAAAATGCTCTTAGTGTCCAAGACTGCCTGGTGAAAAATGGGAAGCATAATCTAATGGTTCTGGAAGCATTTGGGCACATTGGGCAACCTGTGCTTTTTATTCTTTTTTTTTTTTTTTTGTAGAGACAGAGTCTCACTTTATGGCCCTCAATAGAGTGCCATGGCTTCACACAGCTCACAGCAACCTCCAACTCCTGGGCTTAAGCGATTCTCTTGCCTCAGCCTCCCGAGTAGCTGGGACTACAGGTGCCCGCCACAACGCCCGGCTATTTTTTGGTTGCAGTTTGGCCGGGGCCGGGTTTGAACCCGCCACCCTCGGTATATGGGGCCGGCGCCCTACCAACTGAGCCACAGGTACCACCCTGTGCTTTTTATTCTTAAACTTTGGGAAATAGGGAAAGAGCAACCTATCTTGGCAACCAAGGCACACATCTCGGAAACCTAGATTGATGAGTCTGTATCTCTCTTCAAGACATTTCTGTCCTTCCACCTGCACTGGCTCTCTAGAAAAACAACTCTGGCCTGTGTCCCAACCCCGCCAGGCATTTCTGCCCACTGACGATACTGAGTGAGAGAATTAATTAGTCCTGAAGAAGTGACTCAAATGATGAGCATGTCAGAAAGCACAGGAAGCTAGTAGGGAGCATTCCTTGGCACCAATATATCACCCTCGTAGGACAGGCTGCCTCTTCCACTCATCACCATCAGAAATGTCTTCTTGGAGGAAAGCAAGACAAAAAGTCATGTGATAATCTATACAAATTTTATTTTGATATCAATTTGTACAGAAACGAGCAGGTTATGCAGGCACGGAAAATAGGGAAAGAAAAAACTCCAGCGATAATTTATCTTGTATTTACACCATTTGGTTTCAACAAGGACAGGAAGCTTTACTGTTAGCTTCCTGTGGGAACTCCAGTTTCTGCACCTTCCCCTGCTGCCTCTCAGTATCACGGTACAACAGGGATTTCTGGGTCTTCAATCGGCAAGCCAGGCACATGAAAATTGACTCCACATTCTGGCTCTCTTTGGGGTCCTTGGCTGATGTTTCAAACAAGAGCATGTTGTGGGCATCAGCAAATTTCAGGGCTAAGTTGGAGGGCACCTGGATCTGTTCCCTCAAGTCACACTTGTTGCCCACAAGCACTTTCGGAACTAGTGGAGGCACAGCATGCCCATTGCATTCTTGAATCCACATTTTGAGGTTGGTAAAGGATGTCATCTTGGTGACGTCATAGACAAAGACCACAGCATGCACATTGCGGTAGTAATGCTCGACCATGCTTTTGCGGAAGCGTTCCTGACCTGCTGTGTCCCACACCTGAACCTGTAAGACACAAAAACCCGTATGTGGAGTCAGAAAAGGAAACATGAACAGATAGGAGAAAACATGGTTCTACATATAGTATTATAAAAATGAGGTTGTGAGTCCTGACACAGGAAGTGGTTCTTAGAAGTTGCAGAATTTGTCAAGTTTTTCTTAAGATAGTTCACTGAGAATCTTGAGTTAAAAAAAAAAAAAAATCTTGAGATGGGCAGCACCTGTGGCTGAGTGAGCAGGGCGCCAGCCCCATATACCAAGGGTGGCAGGTTCACAGCCAGCCCTGGCCAAACTGCAACAAAAAAATAGCCGGGTGTTTTGGCGGGCACTTGTAGTCCCAGCTACTTGGGAGGCTGAGGCAAGAGAATCGCCTAAGCCCAGGATTTGGAGGTTGCTGTGAGTTGTGACACCGGGGCACTCTACCAAGGGTGATAAAGTGAGACTCTGTCTCAAAAAAAAAAAAAAACTTGAGCTTTTTGGCTGGCTACGGTGGCTCACATCATAATCCTAACACTCTGGGAGGCTGAGGCAGGTAGATTGCCTGAGCTCATGAGTTCAAGGCCAGCCTGAGCAAGAGCGAGACCCTGTCTCTAAAAATAGCCAGGTGTTGTGGTGGGCACCTGTAGTCCCAGGTATTTAGGAGGTTGAGGCAAGAGGATCTCTTAAGCACAGGAGTTTGAGGTTGCTGTTAGCTATGACGCCGCAGCACTCTTCCAAGGGTGACAAAGCGAGACTCTGTCTCAAAAAAAAAAAAAAAAAAAAAACCTTGAGGTTTTTAGTTGAAAAACCAGGAATGCAAATTAGTCAACTTTTCTGAAGGGCAATCCGGCAATATTATCAAGAACCTTAAAAATGTTCACAATTCTTAGAGCTTGTAATCCCACTTCCAGAAATACATACAAAAGAAATAGCCGAGGCCAGGTGCAGTGTATCACACCTGTAATCCTCGCACTGTTGGAAGCTGAGATGGGAGAATCGCTTGAGGCCAGGAGTTTGGGTTTGAGAAAACAAATAGCAGGGATATGGTCAAAATTCTACACAAAGATCTTAATCACAGTATCATCTGTATTTTTTATATAACAGGAAACAACCTAAACACTCATCAGGAGAGGAATAGCTAAGGTATATATCTTACATAATGGGCTATTTTGCATCCATTAAAAATAATGTGTTCAGGGGTAGCGCCTGTGGCTCAAAGGAGTGGGGTGCTGGCCCCATATGCCAGAGGTAGCGGGTTCAAACTCAGCCCTGGCCAAAACTGCAAAAAAAAAAAAGTTTTCAGGCGGCACCCGTGCTCAGGGGGTAGGACGCTGGCCACATACACCAAGGCTGGAAGGTTCGAACCCCGCCCAGGCCAGCTAAAATCAGCAATAACAATTGCAACCAAAAAAATAGCTGGGCATTGTGGCTGGCGCCTGTAGTCCCAGCTACTTGGGAGGCTGAGGCAAGAGAATCACTTAAGCCTAAGAGTTTGGAGGTTGCTGTGAGCTTTGATGCCACAGCATTCTACTGAGGGTGACATAGACTGTCTCAAAAAAAAAAAAAAATCCAAAAACACACAGGATACAAAATTTTTCTTTTTTTTTTTTTTTATTTTGGCCAGGGCTAGGTTTGAACCTGCCACCTCTGGCATATGGGACCGGCGCCCTACTCCTTGAGCCACAGGCGCCGCCCAGGATACAAAATTTTTCATATGCTAGGGTCCCAATTTTTATCAGTTTATTTATTTATTTATTTTTGAGACAGAGTCTCACTTTGTTGCCCTCT
The DNA here is from genome assembly GCF_027406575.1 of Nycticebus coucang. NCBI lineage: Eukaryota > Metazoa > Chordata > Mammalia > Primates > Lorisidae > Nycticebus > Nycticebus coucang. The sequence goes on along the minus strand of NC_069804.1, from coordinate 157,367,899 downwards.
ATAGAGTGTCATGGCGTCACAGTTCACAGCAACCTCAAACTCTTGGACTCATGAAATCTTCTTGCCTCAGCCTCCCAAGTAGCTGGGACTACTGGCGCCTGCCATGAGGCCCCAGCTAGTTTTTCTAATATGGGGTCTCACTCTGGCTCAGGCTGGTCTTGAACTCCTGAGCTCAGCCAATCCACCCGCCTCAGCCTCCCAAAGTGCTAGGATTGCAGGCATGAGCCACTGCACCCAACCTATGGTTCTAATTTTTAAAAACACTAAAAAATTGGCCTATGGCTCAGTGAGTAGGGCGCCAGCCCCATATGCCGAGGGTGGCGGGTTAAAACCCAGCCCCGGCCAAACTGCAACCAAAAAATAGCCGGGCGTTGTGGCGGACGCCTGTAGTCCCAGGTACTCGGGAGGCTGAGGCAGGAGAATCACCTAAGCCCAGGAGTTGGAGGTTGCTGTGAGCTGTGTGACGCCACAGCACTCTACCAAGGGCAGTAAAGTGAAACTCTCTCTCTACAAAAATAAAAAAATAAAAAAAAATAAACAAAGATATACACAAAGACTGATAGTGCATATATCAGAACATTAATGGTTATTTATAGACAATGGGACTATAGGTGATTTTTATTTTCTTCTCCTTTTTTTTACTTTCCCAATTTTCTGCTGCAAGCATACCTTACTTTGCTTGCATTACTTTGTCTTGGGTTGGGTTTTTTCCCATTACTTTTTTTTTAAGTTTTTATTTATTTATTTTTTTTATTGTTGCAGTTTGGTCGAGGTTGGGTTTGAACTCACCACCCTTAGTATATGGGGCCAGCATCCTACTCACTGAGCCACAGGCACCGCAATTTCTAGCTCAATTTATTTTTAAATTCACTTTTTGGTTATGTAGAAGGTCATTTAGCTCACTGGATTTTTCTTCTGTGTCTCAGATTTTGGGATAAAGGCCAACTTTTAAAGAAAAATAGCTGATATCAGTAATATATTTAAAGACAGAACTCCCAGGGGATACTCTGGAGTCAACACACATTCAGCCTAATCTATTACCGTTTGTACATCCAATGCCTTGGACAAGAAAAATTCATGCTTAGAATGATGGTCCCAAGGCCCTATACAATTCTCAGTTATCAAAGAAAATTTGATTATGGTCACTAATTGACTACTACAGCTCTTAAAACAAAGTATAGCCTTTATTTGGAGTTAGCAGTCAGTAAGTATAATCTAGTAAATATAATTGAATCTCTTGGCTGAGTGAAGATCTTACGGGGCCCCAGAGTCATGGTTCTGAACATTAGTTCTCATTGTGCTGGCATCCCTTCATCTCCTCTGTCCACATGGCTTTTGAGTTCCTTTGACACAACCTTCAGATTTAACCCTTCTTCTATTTCTTTCTTTTTTTTGCAATTTTTTGGCCAGGGCTGGGTTTGAACCCGCCACCTCTGGTATATGGGGTCAGCGCCCTACACCTTGAGCCACAGGCACCGCCCCCCTTCTTCTATTTCAATTTTAATGTCCCTCTGCCAGATCCTCCTCTCCTCACTCCTGGACTACAGTCTCCACCCCAGTGCCTCCTGAACACTGCTTTCAGACTAGGCGTCCTAAATCCCCACCTGTATCCAATAGCCATCTACTGCATGTGGCATCATAATTTGACCCCTCCCAATCTGGTTTCAAACCACTCAGCTACACCTGGTTCATTCCCTCCTGTGTACATTTGATCCTGCTGGTCTACCTTTCCCCTACGGAACTGTTGCCCTCTCATTGCCCTATACCCATTCTGCAAGGTTTGGCTTATACTTCCACCTTCTTCCTCAAACCTCCACCTTCTCTTCAATCCTCTTTTCTTAGAAATGTCTGTTGCACTTTGAGTCTGTGGCATACCACTTCGAATGTATTTATGCGTTTTCTTTTTTTTTGAGACAGAGTCTATGTAGCCCTTGGTAGACTGCCATGGCGTCACAGCTCACAGCAACCTCAAATTCTTGGGCTTAGGCGATTCTCTTGCCTCAGCCTCCCGAGTAGCTGGGACCACAGGCACCCAAAATAGCCTGGCTATTTTGTTGTATTTGTCGTCGTTGTTTAGCAGGCCCAGGCAGGGTTCGAACCTGCCAGCCCTGGTGTATATGGCTGGCGCCCTAGCCGCTGAGCTACAGGCGCCAAGCCTATTTATGTGTTTTCTAATTGTTTCCTCAGTGCTCCTGGCATCTCTCCAGCTAAACTGTAAGCAGTCTTTGGTTGTCATCATCATCATCATTAGCAGCATTATCAAAAGGCAGGATTGGCCCAAGCCACCCCAACTACCAGCAGTCTGGCATTTTAGGCATCTGCTAAGGTGACTTCAGAGAGATATCTGACTTTGGTTACACAGAAACACTTAAGTCCTTGAAGGCTGATTTGCTTCTGCAAGAAGAGACACGTCTCTGTTGTTCTGAACGGGAAGAAAGGGAGAACAGGACAGGAGAGGAACCGAGGTCAGTGGGAAGAAAGCAGGTATAGACTGAGAATATCATCACCACTTGGCACCTGATCCCCCCCCAGCTTAACTCTTGCCTCTGAGTAAGGCTGAATCCCTATCAGCCCTCAGGCATGTGGCAGATGCTTTAACACCATGAGCTCAGGACTCTAAAAATACCTGCCACTAACAGGAACACGGGTGGGAGTGTGTGAGGTGTTTGAGGCTAAGTAAGGTTGGCCGTTTGGCTTTTCTTTGGCTTCATAATTGTGTATGCCACCCAAGTTGCCGGAACTGCAGGGAGGCCCTCCCTGCTGGAGACCTCCTTTGCCTTTCCAACACTATCGGAAGCCTCAAAGCTTTTATTGGAGACTCAGAATTGAAACTGTAGGCAATGCTCCCATTCTAGCTCTTTATATACCCTATCCTGAGTCCTTTGCAGCCCTGTCTGAGTTGAGAGGGGAGCCAGGAAGCAAGCTGCTCACAGCAGAAAATAGAAGAACCAGTGGTGTGGCCTCAGAGCCCTAAAAAGGAAGAGCATGGCAGTCAGGCTCACTGGACACACGAAATGATCTCATTTGTGTTTAAGGGTTTAGTGTTCCTGTTCTTCTCAGCATCCTCATAAATCCCTGACCCCTGCCAGTCTGTGAAAGCATCTCCTCCCCCTTTTGCAGCAGGCTGTCCTACCACCCTGTCCTCCCTTCCTGTGGGCACTGCAGCCACACATAGACAGGGGTGATGAATGCCCCTTCATCACATACATGCTCTCTGATCCTCCTTTCTCTGAGAGGGCCAGTAGGGTATAGTGGAGTCAAAGCAACTTGGTTGCAAATTCTTGGCCCAATCATGTACCAGTTAGGTGTCTTTGGGTAAATGACTTTATCTTAAGTGTCCTCAGGTGGAAAACTGAAGATAACAATGGCAACTGTGTAAGAACGCTGTTAGTATTAGAATTTCTTTTTTCTTTTCTTTCTTTCCTTCCTTCCCTCCCTCCTTCCTTCCTTTCTTTCTTTCTTTTTGCAGTTTTTGGCCAGGGCTGGGTTTTAACCCACCACCTCTGGTATATGGTGCTGGCACCCTACTCCTTTGAGCCACAGGCACTGGCCAGTATTAAAATTTCTTATAAGTACATGACATATTCTCCCTTCCTCCCAGGCCTGAAACCTACACTATTAAATCTACATGGACAATGACTTGGACTTGATAAGGTACTGTTGGAAAGGAGCAGTTCCTCCTCTTAGTATTAATAGCTGAGTAAATGACCAGGCAAGTCCTTTAACTTCCCTCACTTTCCTCATCTCTACAATGGGAACTTGATGCTCTCACAGTTGCCAGGATGATCCAATGAAATCACAGATGAGAAAGGGCCTTTGCAAAATGTCAAGTACTCTACAAATATTAGTTGTTTCTGTCATCTCAGAAAGCCCATTGGGCTGTCTCCTGCTAACACTGTTCCGTGGATCCACTGGTTCTCATTTTACGGAGCACAGAAAGCTTGGCTTCTCGAAGGTGAGACAGAGCCAAGGCCAGGGCAGTCCAGTGAGGAGGGGGAGGCGAGAGGAATGCTGGAAACATGGCATGGGAGGCTGGGGACAGGCCCAAGTTGATGGGGTGCTGAAGGAGGGTTGAAGGGACAGCGTGGGGAGCTGCTAAAAATACATCTAGCCTTTTGAACCATTTTCCTGGGGCTATCCCTCCCTGGGTGTTTCAGCAAGCTCCCCTCCAGGCCCTGCATATGCTCTTAGCTGACATGGGTCTTTCTTTTCCCTAGGGAACATATCTAGCATCTTTATATAGATGAGGCATCAATGTCCTTTTGTTGGAGGCTGATGGGGGAGGGTAGAAGTGCAAAAAGGGAGACAAATACATCTGTAACCTTTGGAGCATGCCTCAGTGAATGACGGGAAAAGTTTAAAAGAAATCGGTTTTCAACTAGCTGGACTGTCCCATGTGCATCTAAGATACACAAAGCTGACACAGAGAATGGCAAAGGAGGGCAGAGACAAAGAGAAACTTACAGAGAGAGAGAGAGACAGCCAAGGAGACAGAGAAACACTGATGGATAATCAACCATTAAGCTAACTGGCAGGAGATGGAAGCCCAGAAGCCCTACAAAAGACATGATGTCATTCTGACTGCAGGCAGCTTCTGAGGAACACTCAGCTCAGCCTCCATGCACTCAGTAATGTAACACAGGAAGGTGTCTTATCCCAGTGAGAGCAAAGGAAGAGATAACCATAGTCCTGGGCCGCACCTGCCTACAGCTATGGCTGACCTGTAGTTTGGTCCTGAGTGCTGAGGCAGAGAGAGTGCCCAGCCTGTGGAAGGAACCCAACTAGACAGGAGGGTGGCTTCTGTAAGAATTTACAAAGAATGGTTCAAAAATTAGTTTCTGAGCCTACCCTGTACCACCTGCCCTCCTCCAACACACACACTGCTGTTCAACATTTCCAGTGCTTTCAGACAGAGACAGACACAAGAGATTTAGCTAAATCTGTAGGTGACAGACATATAATGGTCATTAAGGGAAACTCCACCTACCCTTTGGGGAGTTGGGGGATGCCTCCACCCTTTCTAGGCTGATGCCAGGAAAGACTGTCAGCTTTTCCCATATATGTCCCTCTGTATCCCTGTCACAGATAACTTCATGAGTTGGATGAACCAAGGAGCTAGCTTGGAATAGAGATTTATGTGCTCTTTTAAGTCAGGTGGCATAATGAATGGAAAGAGCACCAGAAAGGGTGTTAGGAGACCTGAGTTCTAGGCCTGGACCTCTGTGATCTTGGGTAAGTCCCTAGAGCCTGTTTCCTATCTATAAAAGGAGGAGATTAGAGCATCTCTATCTCTGAACATTCTCTGATTCTTTTTTTTTTTGCAGTTTTTGGCTGGGCTGGGCTTGAACCCACCACCTCCGGCATAGGGGGCCAGCGCCCTACTCCTTTGAGCCACAGGTGCCACCCCATTCTCTGATTCTCATACCCAAGGTGAGACAGACAAGGTGCAAAAAGTGAAACCCACATGGTTTCAGTGTGTTTAGATGCAGTTGAAGGAGACATATTATAAGGCTCTTAGGTCCTCTGGCTATAATCCTATGTTCCCTGGCCTAGAAGACTAGCTGCCTGGCATTCTACGTCCCCTCCCCACCCCACCGTGCACAATCCTCCAATCCAGTGGAGTCTATTGCCCCCTATAGTGGAGTGCAATGGTAAAGAGCGTGGGCTCTGAATCTAGGTTGGAATCCTGGCCCTGTCACAAGGAAGGCAAAGTGAAGGATGGTGAAGTGCTTGGGCTCAAGAGTCAAAAACCAAAGCTTAGCTCCATGTGCCATTGGGCAAGTTATTTCATCTCTCTCAACCCCAGTCTGCTTATCTATGGAATGGGAATGATAACAATAGTACTGATTTGGCAGCGCCTATGGCTCAAAGGGGTGGGGTGCCAGTCCCATACGCCGGAGGTGGTGAGTTCGAACCCAGCCCCGCACCCCCCAAAAAAAAAGTACTGATTTCATAGGGCTGCTATGAGGATCAAATAAGACAATACATGTAAAGCACCTCACCTGGGGTCTTTATTTATTCAATAAATAGAAATTGTTATTATTATTATTGCCTATTCATTGGAGGCTTTTCTTTTTTTATGTTTAAGACATTGTTTATAAACTTTTATAGATAGGAGTGGATGAAATAAACTTTATAGTAAATCAGTAATCAAACACTTCAGTGCTGTGGAGTGAACACAGTGAATTGGAAATGCTCTTTGAATGTTGAAATGCGTCAGGACTATGGAGGCTTTTCTTGATGTTCATTTTAACCAAGAAACACCTGGATTGTAAATGTTGTGATAGGGTGAGGGTGGAGGACATAGTGATTATAGATGCCAAATGGGGCTTCAGTCCCCTGGGGTGGCCCTGATAATTAAGAGTGTGGCCCCAACTACACCAAACAGCCATCACCTAGCAGGGGATGTGTATGCTACCCTGGGATACCAGGAGGAAGCCCAAGGGGCCACACCCTACTCTTGGACTGAGAAGAGCAGGCTGAGACCTCTCTGTCACTGTCCTGTGAGAACTGGTATTTTATACTGACAACTTTCTATTGCTGGCTGTGGTCTAGGGCTACTTCAGCCTGTTACACTAGACTTCTCTCTGTCTCCCAAAGGGGGAAGCCCTTGGCAGTCACCTACTAGCATGGTGGCTTTGGCACTTGTTTCTTGAGAAACTCCAGGCCAACTAGAGTGTGGGGCCAAATCTTCTCCTGTCTGGATCACGTGCTAGCTTCCAAGCTCTGCCATCTTCCCATGGACATGCCAGTCTCTTGCCTGCCAGCTCTGGCCCTGAGGTTGCAGCAGCTTTACAAGAGGCAGGGCCACCATCTCACCATTCCCATGCTTCACTCTGAGTTTCTTCAGAATCTGCTCTCAGAGGGCTGCTCCATGAGCAGTATCACAAGCCTTTGTCCCCTTGAAAATAGCATCTTCCAAAAAAAACCTGTATTAAGCACTTATCAGCACGTGGTGTTGTGCTGAGTTCTGTTTCTAGTGAGTCACATTGTCACAGACTCTGTCCTCTGGGAAAAAGTCAGGAATCTTTGGCACAGACTGTGAAATCCAGTTCGACTAAGTACAGGGGTGTTAAAAGGGAAGGAATAGTATACAAGTTCTCCCAAGGCCATTGGGTGGTGACTCTCTTCCACTCTTTTCACCGCCCATTTATTACTTCTAGCTTTCCACTCTCCTCTCTCCTCGTCCTTCCTCCTCCCTCCTCCCCTAGACTACCAAACACTTCTTTTCTCCTCCATCTAAATTTTAGATGGACTTATTTCCTCCCTTTTAAATCCAAAAAACTCTGCTCACTGTGCCACTTGATTTTAAACAAATGATAGCCTTAAACTTTAAGGTTTCTAAAGGTTTAAGAGCTCATCCATAAATAAATTTCTACTTTGGATAAAAAAGGCATATTTTAGAAATTGCAGAATCTTATATTAAAGAAGCTAGACACACTAGAGGAAGACCTAACCAAGCGAATGTCAACATACCACAGCCCTAGGAGAGGATAGAGACAAATAACTTTGACTTTAAAGGGAATTGTACCAATTCTCCTCCAATTTCAAAATAATGCTCTATCGTTCTGACTCTGAGCTCTCTCTTATCAGTACTGAGTTATCCATCTTCCTGCCATCTAGTACCTTGGCCCAGTTTCTGAAGCCATATTAAAACATGTTCATTTTAATAATCAAACAGCCAGGAGTCTTGAACAGTTTGGAGTGTTTGGAGTGTTTCATCAGTCTCTCCAGTTACTTGCCCCTTTCCCCCCCGCATCACTCAGAAGAGGGACCTTGTGGTCACTTTTGCTGTTTCACCAACAAGAGGGAGATTTACCTTCACTTTGATTCTGTCTAAGGTCCAACCATAGGCTCAAGAAAAGGCCACTGTGACTCTAGAAGAGCTGGATTTCAGTGTCCCCAGTGGCTTTATAGGTGCTTTTCTCCCCATAATCCTTCCACCTTCTGCTCTCCTGACACACGAAGTTGCCCTTGCCATGTCTGTCGTCCCACCATCCCCTGCACATTGACATATTCCTGCCTTGTCAAGTTTCTACCTTTTCTGAATTAAAAGTGAGCACAAATGGTCAGACAACAATATTTGTAGTTATCCTATTTCATAAACTAATGGGGGAGGAAAGGAAAAGGCATTTCCCTTGGTCCTCAGTTAAGTTGCTCTGTATTTTTTTCAAAGGCCTCTTGAAGACAATACCAATAGAATAAATAATGGGCAGTTCATTCATTAGGTACCCCAGACAAGTAAAAAGGTGTCATTTGAAGGGGGCTGTTCCAAAAGAACAAGTTTTGTCTATTATGAAGGGCCAGCATGTGACCCTGTCTCTATTTCTTTAGATGGGCTCATGGCTTTGTGCCAGAACTACCCCATTACACCCCCATCCCAACTCAGCCCTAATCTTAATTGTAAACTGCAATTTAAAATAAAACAGCTTTAATTCACCATGGATCTCCATCCTTTCCTCCCCTTAGCCAAAGTGGGGTTTTGCAGCCTATTGGAACCCAAGAGGTAGAAGAGACCTCAAGATGTGTAAAGTGCTTTGAGATCCAAACCACAGACTAGGACTGATGGATGCTTCATGCCTCCCTCTGCCCACAGGTGCCACTGCTCATCTAGGGGTTCAGGGATGGGATCTCCGGCAGGAGCTGTCAAGCAGGGGCAAAGGGTAAGCATAGAATCTATCCCACTTGCCCTAAAAAATTGGATGAGGTAGGGATGTGGCCACTGGAAGAGGCGAAAGGAGGTTCCGAGGGTCTTGGGGTCAGCAAGCAGTGACACAGCCATGCGCCCGGACGGTTACAACCACTAGAGAGCTATGCCTCAGGCCAGGCCCCCTCCCAAAACCCTCCCTTCCCAGATCTGACCATCTGGATCACCTTGATCTTCTCGCCCTCGATTTCCACGGTCTTCTCCCTGAAGTCCACGCCGATGGTGGCTTCAGTCTTGTCTGGGAAGGAACCTCCGCAAAAGCGAAAGGTCAGGCAGGTCTTCCCCACGTTGGAGTCCCCAATCACGATGATTTTGAAGATGCGAATCTGCACATACTGGTCTAGGGACGAGTGGAGCTCCAGGGATGCCAGGCCAGCGGCTGAGGCGGGCTGTAGGCTCCCATCGCCCAGGATGGGCTGCGCCATCTCCCCCGGACCGAACCGGGGCCCCAACCCCCCTGGAGGGTTCCACACAAAGAAAACGGCCACGTTAGTGCTCGAGGCGAACGAGCTTTGTGCGCGCGTGTGTGTGTCTGTGAGTGTATGTCCGCGCGCGTGTGCGTGCGCCGGCAACGTGTGCGCGCGCGCGCGTGAAGGGGGGTGCCTCTCAGCCCGGGCCCCGCTCCTCCTCCAGCGCACCCTCCTTGTAGCTCCGAGGCACTAACACAAAAGCCAGGGAGAGAAGGAGAGATGGAGGAGATGTGCAAGCCGAGAGCCTCCTGCCTGTGTGTACCCTCAGACCAGATGCTCCTCAAGCCGCCACCGCACCTTTGCCTCAACGCTCCCTGCCTGGACCCCAGGGACAGACTGGGGGAGAGGGGTGGGTTGAGCGGCACACACCACCCTGGGATACACTTCTTTCTCCTTGCCCCCGTTTCTGTTATAGGTTTTAGGCTCTCCACCCCCACTTTCTTGGAGTGCATTGGGGGGGGGCAGCGGCCAAAGAGAATAGCTGGAAAGGACAAAGACAGCTACACCCTAGGGCATCCCTGGAGCACTTCGTCCTCGGAGCAACGCAACTCGGCGCGGGTGGCGTTGGGGGCAAAGATACCTCTCTTTCGCCTTGGGAGAAGCGGGCAGCCAAACCGTGCCTCCACAGCTCCCCGCTGTGGGTCTTCTCCTTCCCCAGCCTTAGGATAAAAGGATGCTCTGTTTACTGAGTAAGCAGGTGCACTCGCGGGGCCCCAAGCAGCAGGGGAGGGCGCTGCCAAGACCCGCAGCAGATTGAGGGGGCCCCCGCACAGCTGAGAGCGGGGGACGCTGCGAGTGTGCGTGTGTAGGGGGGTGTTACTGTTTCTGCCACAGACTTGCCAGATGTAAGGGGGCGCGTACCAGGCGCCAACCTCCCCTCATCACACCACGAGCACCCATCCTCTGAATGTTCAGGAGAGCAGCTCCCATTGGCTGCCGCTGTCGGTTGTGTTTGGCTGGCCAATGGGAAAGGCCCACTGTGGGAGAGGGCCATACAGAGGTTAGGAGAAGGGGGGAAGTAATGGTTGCAGCTCCAGCAAAAGGGGACTTTGTTTCTGGGGCTAACCATCACAGGTCCAGGTAGAGTGATTTGGGGACATGGTATTAAACCACAGTGCCTTGCGTTCCTCAGCCCTCCATATAACCATAAGTCCTTCTATAATGGGGGGTTTCAAAAGGAGTTGGAAATTCCTAGGAGGGCTCACACACACCCCCTCGCAACTGAATGTAGAACAAAGTGGTTGGGTCTAATTTGCCAGAACCCTAGATTATGGTTGGAAGATGGTAAATGAACACAACTTCCTTACGGTATTAGGAGGCAGCTTCCTGAAGCTTACTACTCATCACACATCTTGGTCAAGGCCACTAGTCCGTCTCTTGAAAGTGATCTGCAGGTTCAGAATTTGTTTGAAGTCAACTTTACTGAAGTAAATTTTACATACAGTAAATTGCACCCATTTTGTTCGCATTTAAGACTGTGCCCCTCCCTCTATGTATTTCACAGGCTAAGATAACATTGACATATGCCAATAGCACTGACACATGAGTTATTGCTAATGTCACTAAGGTCAGAGACTCAAGAAGCACACGTGTGTGAGGCTGAGCTGCAGAAAGTGGAAAAACATGACTAAATCTACTCCCACTGAGAGAAAAACAACCTGGTGCATCATTGATATATTTGAAAGCAAATTGTAATGTGACTACTCAACCAAGCCCAAGTTACTCAGAAAAGGGTCTTCTACTTAATGTTATTAGCTGAAATAGATATATTTATAGCTTATCTTTTTATAATATATATGGGTCACCCATTTCTTAAACCTTATAGTATTCAGCATTAAAACCTTTCAGATAGGCTTGGCACCTGTGGCTCAAGTGGCTAAGGCACCAGCCACATACATCTGAGCTGGAGGGTTTGAATCCAGCCCGGCCCGCCAACAAAAATGACAGCTGCAACCAAAAAATAGCTGGGCAGTGTGGCAGGCGCCTGTAGTCCCAGCTACTCGGGAGGCAGATGCAGGACAATCGCTTGAGCCCAGGAGTTGGAGGTTGCTGTGAGCTGTGATGCCACAGCACTCTACCCAGGGCGACAGCTTGAGGCTCTGTCTCAAAATAAATAAATTAATTAATTAAATTAAATAAAAAATAAAACCATCCAGATAAGGATTTAATCTTACTTGGCTAAACCAAGGCCATCATTGTGAATACCAATTATCACCATGCATCAATCATCATTGTACAGTATTTTGGGGTTTGTTTGATATCTACATAATAGTTTGCTGGATTGTTTCTCCAGATTTGAAGCTAATGCCTCTGGTGATCTTTACAGAAGAATATCTGTTAAAAACTGTGCGCGGGGGAGTTATTAATTAGGGACATCATGTACATAAAGTGGAAAGAGGATTTGCCAACTCACAGCTAGAATTTTTTTCATGTATTATCATATAGTATTTTAATATCCTAAATAATTATCAAAACAACATTTATCATTCTTAGAAATTTTTTAAATTTTATTTATCTTATTATTATTTTTATTGTTTGGGATTCATTGAGAGTACAAAGAATTAGGTTACACTCACAGCTAGAATTAATGCCAACTTCCTGAGAGATATTAAAAAATCAACGTTAGATCCACATAAGATTATTTAGATGCACACTTCTGGCAAAAACTTGCCACTCATTCTACCTTTGTAAGAAAGAAACTTTGATTTCTGGAAATGTGATACCTCAAAATAAGTTCCTTCCACCAACAAAAAGTATGTGTTATCTCTGTAGGGTAAGGTTTTGGGGATACTTAACTTACATTTTTGTAATGAGGTCAATGACTTTACATTGCTTTTTCAAAAAAAAAAGAATTATATATACATATATATATACACAAATTTTAAAATTAGAAGACCAGGGAAACTGAAAAAACATAAAATGTACTGTATGATGCCTTTTGTGTTAACTGTGCATTGCTAAATAACTGCCTTTTGAAAGTATGCAGTTGTTTCTTTTTTTTTTTGAGAATCTTACTTTGTCACCCTCAGTAAAATGCCAAGGCGTCATAGCTCACAGCAACCTCAAACTCTTGGGCTCAAGCAATCCTCCTGCCTCAGCCTCTCGAGTAGTTGAGACTACAGGCCCTTGCCACAGTGCCTGGCTTTTTTTAGAGATGGAGGTCTCGCTCTGGCTCAGGCTAGTCTTGAACTCCTGAGCTAAGGCAATCCACCCACCTCAGCCTCCCAGAATGCTAGGATTACAGGCCTGACCCCCCTGTGGAGTTGTTTTCATAGGTACCTCATTATCACAACTTTGACAACCTTCCAAAGTTTCTTTTACCAACAGATACAATTATCCTTGTATTCAATCATACATATTTCTTATCATTTTATAAATATCAATAAACATCAATGTATCTGAGTCCTTTAAAATATTAAGGAAATACAATTCTTTTTACCTTACTCTAGAATTTATATTTTCAATATTCATCCTCCAAAGCAGCTCTAGGTAAAATGTCACCCATTGCCTGCCTTAACACTGATCTACTCTGCTTAATGGGAAGGGAACCCTGGATCATTTTTACCCAATAAAAACTGCCTCATAGATTAAACTTCCTAAAATAATGCCTTTGTAATTTCAGTCCTATCCCTGTTCCACTAAGAAAATAAGTAACTTCATCACCGACAGGGTTAGGGCCAAACCCTTTTGCCAAGTCAAATCCCACCCAACCTTACTTACCTGTCCTTATCTCTACTTCCAAGCATATACTCTCTGGTCATTGTCCCCTGAAAATGTTCTGGGTTTGTTTTTTAATACCTTTAAATTTAACAAACAGAATGGTGCTTCGTCTAAAACACTTTACAACATGAAAGCTATAACCCAGTTATAACCTAAGAATACGGGGGAGAGGGAGGGGAGGGAGGGGGGAGGATGGGCGGAGGGAGGGTGATCCGTGGGACTACACCTGTGGTGCATCTTACAAGGGTATATGTGAAACTTAGTAAATGTGGAATGTAAATATCCTTTTTTTTGTGGTTTTTGGCTGGGGCTGGGTTTGAACCCGCCACCTCCAACATATGGCACTGGTGCCCCACTCCTTGAGCCACAGGTGCCGCCCCGAATGTAAATGTCTTAACACAATAACTAAGAAAATGCCAGGAAGGCTATATTAACCAGTGTGATGAAAATGTGCCAAACGGGGCGGTGCCTGTGGCTCAGTGAGTAGGGCACCGGCCCCATATACCGAGGGTGGCGGGTTCAAACCCAGCCCCGGCCAAACTGCAACAACAACAACAACAAAAAAATAGCCTGGCGTTGTGGCGGGCGCCTGTAGTCCCAGCTGCTCGGGAGGCTGAGGCAAGAGAATCGCGTAAGTCCAAGAGCTGGAGGTTGCTGTGAGCCGTCTGATGCCACGGCACTCTACCGAGGGCAGTAAAGTGAGACTCTGTCTCTACAAAAAAAAAAAAAAATGTGCCAAACGGTCTATAAAACCAGTGTACACAGCTATGATCGCATTAATGATCGCATTAATGTACACAGCTATGATTTAACAACAAAAAAAATAAAGAGGGCGGCGCCTGTGGCTCAGTGAGTGGGGCGCCGGCCCCATGTGCCGAGGGTGGCGGGTTCAGGCCCAGCCCCGGCCAAGTTTGCAACAACAAAAAAATAGCCGGGCATTGTGGTGGGCGCCTGTAGTCCCAGCTACTCGGGAGGCTGAGGCAAGAAAATCGCTTAAGCCCAGGAGTTGGAGGTTGCTGTGAGCTGTGTGAGGCCATGGCACTCTACCGAGGGCCATAAAGTGAGACTCTGTCTCTACAAAAAAATAAAAATAAAAATAAAAAAAATAAAGAAAAAAATAAGACACTTTACAAATATTAGCTCATTTAGTCTTCCTAACACCTCTGTGAGGATCGGTAAATAAGGGAGATGAAGCACAGGTAAGTGATTTGCCCAAGTAGCAGAGCCAGGATTTAACCTGGGTCAGTCTGAATCCAAGGTCAATATGCTTAACCACTAAAAATGTTACCTTGTTTGTCCCAATGTATTGACCATCTGAAATATCGTTACTTATCTTCCACTATTTTAATTTTACTACCCATCCTTCAAGACGAGGCTCAAATAACACTTCTTGCAAGAGAAGGATTCAATCCCATATTCCTCTCTTGCTCTGGCACTACATTCAGGTATTTATTATTTCAGTAGCTAGCTCCCAACTAGACAGTGACCACTTCCTATACAGATGATCCTCAATTTACTGTAAGGCTTTGTCCCAATAAACTCATTGTAAATCAAAAATATATTAAGTTGGAAATGCATTTAATGCCCTATAAACTGTTCATAAAGTCAAAAAATCGTAAGTCGAACCATTTTAAGTCTAGATGCCTGCTTACAAGAGGTTATGTCCTGATAAACACTTCGTAAAGTCAAAAACTGAGTCAAAAGTCAGGGACCATCTGTAATTTTCATACCGTAAGAGTCCCTTTTCATCGTACAGTCCTTGTTAAATGAATATGTTGCCCAAATCTTTAAAAAGGCATGTCATGTTCGGCACACAGCCAAGATATTACTTCAAACTTAGCTTACATTTGGCACAGTCAAAACGTCTATTTACACTCAGTCCCTCACCCTAATCCTCCCACAACTCTGAAAGTCCAGTTTAGGATTTCTCTCCTAGTTTGTGGAGCACAGACTCTTTTTGCCAGCATCTTGCTCTCAAGCACCGAGGCCATGATAATACGTGACTATCCACAGCACCTGGTACAGCATCTAGGACACAGAACTGCACAAAAGTAATAAGGAGAAAGAGAGCGCGGAATGATTACTTGTCCGGGAAACTGGAGTTAGGTGAGAAAGTACCAGTAAGTTGTAAAAGATGGAAGTGCATGCCGGATCTGGGAAGCCAGGTTCTTGGCTCGGACCCATGGAAAGACTGGAAGTGGATTTAACCCTGAGGATCCGGAAGGCTCAAGTCACTATTAGCTAAAGGCTTAAAACCAAAGGACAAAGTGCAGTACTGGGGCCAGGCTTTAAGAGGTGCTGTTATCAGCTCCCGTCACTGACAGCAACAGCACCAACCATAACCGCCAGGCAAAGCGGCTCCAGCGGCCCCTCCTTAAATAGCTTCCCGAACTCGCTCAACCCAGCACGTTGCCAACAACTCACAGAAACTTGCTAACGGGTGCGGGGCACTTGGCACGCGTGGCGGGGACAGCTAAGCGCATTCGCCAACCTTCTCATTGTGTGGACCAATCGTAAGGCGGCACTGACTGCTGCGCCTGCGCAGTAGGCCCCCAGTACCGTTGCTCCTCTCCGGCTCCCGCGGGCCGGCTTCACTGTCCAATGCCCACCCGGAGCTGGGAGGAGGAGCCTGCGTAGTGTGCGTGTAAAGGGAGCGGGGGTGCAGGCTGGGGCACACGGTGTTTGACCCAGTCGGTGAGTAAGAAGAAAAGAAAAGAGGAGGTCCAGAGTACCAGTTCCCGAAATGTTCCGGTGTGGAGGCCTTGCGGCAGGTGCTATGAAGCAGAAGCTGGTGCCCTTGGTGCGGACCGTGTGCGTCCGAAGCCCCAGGCAGAGAAACCGGCTCCCAGGTGACTGACCCATCCGGGACAAACCCCCACCTCGGCGTCCTAGGGCCTAGGTGCCTTAGGTTCCTTAGGTTCCTTGTACCTTGCAGTCCTTCCCTAACCCTTGACAAACTTAACACACTCAGTGTGAATTCCAGATTGGCGGGACCTAAACCCTGAGTTTTGCAAGCAAAGGAATTGGTGTAGCCTTGTTGACCTGACCTACAAGAGATATGAACCCTGTGTTGGCTTGAGGCCTTTCCTGGGTGGGTTTGCTGTTCAAGGATAACCGGCCATCTCGTATTGTCTGTCACTGCCTCCGCGTGACCCCCACCTCGCCTGTTTAGAGCAATCAGGTCAAGTAGACTGTCATTTACTGATTGTCAGACTTTAAACAGGACGTTTAAGCCCTACGCCTAACTTTTTTTGTGTAAATGAGGGTATTACCTGATCTATCTTACTAATCATAGATGAGATCCACGGATGTAAATGTCCTATGAAACAGAAAGGGTGCAGTGCAAGTGAGGAGTCGTTTGGTTGTGCACTAGACACCAATAGAATTGTCCCAGAATTTATTTGAGATGCTTGGATGCTTGGTCAGTGCTTTTTTTTTTTTTTTTTTTTATAGACAGAGTCTCACTTTATCACCCTGGGTAGAGTGCCGTGGCGTCACACAGCTCACAGCAACCTCAAACTTCTGGGTTTAGGCGATTCTCTTGCCTCAGCCTCCCGAGTAGCTGGGACTACAGGCACCCTCTACAATGACCGGATATTTTTCTGTTGCAGTTTGGCCGGGCCGGGTTTGAGCCCGCCACCCTCAGTATATGGGGCCGGCGCCCTACTTATTGAGCCACAGGTGCTGCCTGGTCATTGGTATTCTTAATAGTCTTTAACACTTCAAAGAAACAGTTTGCAGAACACATTGTATTTTTCTATCATAAAGGTATTTAATCACATTTTGAAGCCCTGGGGGATTTTATGGTAAAGTTCAACCCACTCATCTTATAGATAATAAACTGAGGCACAGGGAGGTGAAATTACTTGCCAAAGGTCACATAATTAATTCATAGGTAGAGCTAAGAATAGTTTGTTAGTCTGTAAGTCCCTATCCCCTTGCCACTTCTCCACACTTCTTCCTAAAGCTTGACCTCAAAAAGTCCAGTTCCTTTACCAGTAATTAGCCCATCGTGCACCAGATATTTATAAATTCATCTGAACGTGGCTTGAGCCTGCTTATTTTCAACCTTCACAACTTCATGGGGGTAATGAATGATCTACCTGTAGGAGGTGCCTTTAAAAAATAATAATGATCTTTGTCCACCCCCAGGGCATTTGCCTTGGCAATGTCAGAAGTTATTTTTTGAGGACTTCACAATACAGAAACACCTCAGTGCTTTAAAAATAAAAAATGTAGCCAGGCGCAGTGGCTCACGCCTATAGTCCTAGCACTGTGGGAGGCTGAGGCAGGTGGATTGCCTGAGCTCACACGTTAGAGTCAAGCCTGAACAAGACCAGACCCTGTCTCTAAAAATAGTCAGGCCTTGTGGCGGGTGCCTGTAGTCCCAGCTACTTGGGAGGCTGAGACAAGAGAATCGCTTGAGCCCAAGAGTTTGAGGTTGCTGTGAGCTATGATGCCACAGTGCTCTATCAAGGGCTGCAAAGCAAGACTCTGTCTCCAAAAAAAAAAAAAAAATGGGTATGGGTAGGATTATAATTTCAAAAAGAAAGTATGGGGTGGCGCCTGTGGCTCAGAGGAGTAGGGCGCTGACCCCATATGCCGGAGGTGGCGGGTTCAAACCCAGCCCTGGCCAAAAAGCTGCAAAAAAAGAAAGAAAAGAAAGAAATTATGATGCTCTCTTTTTAGGAATTAGTTTTGTTTTGTGGCTTGATTTCTTTTCTTTTCTTTTTTTTTGCAGTTTTGGCTGGAGCTGGGTTTGAACCCACCACCTCCGGCATATGGGGCCTGCACCCTACTCCTTTGAGCCACAGGCGCCGCCCATTGTGGCTTGATTTTTAACTGCTTTTAATCTGATTTCTTTTTCTCATAGTAGCATCTACTATATGTTTTTGCACAAATGGAGAAGTGGCCATGTTTGTTTATATATCATTTCCTGCTCCTCCTTACCTTTAAACTTTAAACCTGCTTTGCATCTGTCTGTCCATATCTATCACCATTGTTAGGTTCACTTTCATTATATGTTGCATTTTGCTTTAAAAACAATAATAGGTACTGTGTATGTATTTGGATGCTCTACCTCCTATTGCATATGATTGAGGATAACTAATAGTCACCACTCTATGTCTGCATTCAGCACTGAGAAACAAATGGGTTAGACAGTAGATATTTTCTGTTTTGTAATATTTTATTTACGAAACATTGTGCTGCCCATGTGATCAAACTGGTCACTGACTTCCTGAACTAAGGTTCAAATGTTTGAACATTTTTCTTTGGAATCCTCACCTCTTTAAAAAGGAAACAGAGGCCGGCGCCTGTGGCTCAGTCAGTAAGGCGCCGGCCCCATATACCGAGGGTGGTGGGTTCAAACCCGGCCCCGGCCAAACTGCAACCAAAAAATAGCCGGGCTTGTGGCAGGTGCGTGTAGTCCCAGCTACTCAGGAGGCTGAGGCAAGAGAATCGCTTAAGCCCAGGAGTTGGAGGTTGCTGTGAGCTGTGTGAGGCCACGGCACTCTACCGAGGGCCATAAAGTGAGACTCTGTCTCTACAAAAAAAAAAAAAAAAAAGGAAACGAGCTCTTTGTGGGCAAGGATTCTAGCTTTCTGAATACTGCCGAAGATACTTTTTCTTTGAAGCATGGAAGATGAGTGTTACCTTACTCTTTCTGCTGAGATAAGGCTTTCCAGAAGAAAATCTTTGGGAAGTCCACCTTTTCTGTAACCTGTTAACAAATTAAATTTTCTGAACATTTTCTAACTTTTTTTTTTTTGTAGAGAGAGAGTTTCACTTTATGGCCCTTGGTAGAGTGCCATGGCATCACACAGCTCACAGCAACCTCCAACTCCTGGGCTTAAGCGATTCTCCTGCCTCAGCCTCCCTAGTAGCTGGGACTACAGGCGCCCGCCACAACACCCGGCTATTTTTTTGTTGCAGTTTGGCCGGGGCCGTGGCCGAGTTTGAACCCGCCACCCTCGGTATATGGGGCCGGCGCCCCACCGACTGAGCCACAGGTGCCGCCCTAACTTTTTTTTTTTTGAGACAGAGTCTCACTGTGTCACCCTCCATAGAGTGCTGTGGTGCCACAGCTCACAGCAACCTCAAACTCTTGGGCTTAAGAAATTCTCTTGCCTCAGCCTCCCAAGTAGCTGGGACTACAGGCGCCCGCCATAACACTGGCTATTTTATTTTTTTTGTTGCAGTTGTCGTTGTTTAGCTGGCCCTGGCTGGGTTTGAACCCACCAACCTCAGTGTCTGTGGCCGGTGCCATAACTATGGTGCTACGGGTGCCAAGCCCATTTTCTAACTTTTTATTTTATTTTATTTATTTATTTTTTATTTTTTACAATTTTTTTAATTGTTAAATCATAGCTGTGTACATTAGTGCAATCGCCTGTACCCATTCTAAGATGCACCATAGATGTGGCCCCACCCATTACCTTCCCTCTACCAAAACCTCCCCCCTCCCTTCCCCTTCCTTGGCCCTTTCCCCATAGTCTTATGCTGTAGTTGGGTTATAGCCTTCATATGAAAGCTATAATTTAGCTTCATAGTAGGGCTGAGTACATTGGATACTTTTTCTTCCATTCCTGAGATACTTTGCTAAGAAGAATATGTTCCAGCTCCATCCATGTAAACATGAAAGAGGTAAAGTCTCCATCTTTCTTTAAGGCTGCATAGTATTCCATGGTATACATGTACCACAATTTGCTGGTCCATGCGTGGGTGGATGGGCACTTGGGCTTCTTCCATGACTTAGCAATTATGAATTGGGCTGCAATAAACATTCTGGTACCAATGTCTTTGTTATATTGTGACTTTTGGTCTTCTGGGTATAAACCTAGTAAAGGAATTATAGGATCGAATGGCAGGTCTATCTTTAGGTCTCTAAGTATTCTCCAAACATCCTTCCAGAAGGAACGTATTAGTGGGCATTCCCACCAGCAGTGTAGAAGTGTGCCCTTTCCTCCACATCCACGCCAACATTTCTGGTTTTGGGATTTTGTTATGTGGGCTACTCTTACTAGGGTTAGGTGATGTCTCAGAGTAGTTTTGATTTGCATTTCTCTGATGATTAAGGATGATGAGCTTTTTTTCATGTGTTTGTAGATTGTGCGTCGATCTTTAGAGAAGTTTCTCTTCAAGTCCCTTGCCCACCCTGAGATGGGGGTCATGTGTTCTTTTCTTGTTAATACGTTTGAGTTCTCTGTGGATTCTGGTTATCAGACCTTTATCGGCGGTATAACCTGCAAATATTTTCTCCCATTCTGAGGGCTCTCTGCTTGCTTTACTCACTATGTTCTTGGCTGTGCAGAAGCTTTTTAGTTTGATCAGGTCCCAGTAGTGTATTTTTGATACTGCTTCAATTGCCTGGGGAGTCCTCCTCATAAAATATTCACCCAGGCCGATTCCTTCAAGCGTTTTCCCTGCACTTTCTTCAAGTATTTTTATAGTTTCATGTCTTAAGTTTAAATCTTTTATCCAGTGAGAGTCTATCTTAGTTAATGGTGAAAGGTGTGGGTCCAGTTTCAATCTTCTACAGGTTGCCAGCCAGTTTACCCAGCACCATTTGTTAAATAGGGAATCTTTTCCCCACTGAATGTTTTTAATTGGCTTGTCAAAGATCGAATAATGGTAAGTAGCTGGATCCAACTCTTGGTTATCTATTCTGTTCCAGACATCTACTTCTCTGCTTTTGTGCTGTACCATGCTGTTTTGATCACTATGGATTTATAGTACAGTCTCAGGTCTGGTAGCGTGATTCCTCCTGCTTTGTTTTTATTGCTCAGTAATGTTTTGGCTATTCGAGGTTTTTCTCTGATTCCATATAAAACGAAGTATTATTTTTTCAAGATCTTTGAAGTATGACAATGGAGCTTTAATAGGAATTGCATTAAAATTATATATTGCTTTGGGCAGTATGGACATTTTAACAATGTTGATTCTTCCCAGCCATGAGCATGGTATGTTTTTCCATCTGTTAACATCTTCGGCTATTTCTTTTCTTAGAGTTTCATAGTTCTCTTTGTAGAGATCTTTCACATCCTTTGTTAGGTATACTCCCAAATATTTCATCTTCTTTGGCACTATTGTGAAAGGAATACAGTCCTTGACTGTTTGTTCGGCTTGGTTATTGTTGGTATATATAAAGGCTACAGATTTATGGGTGTTGATTTTGTAGCCTGAGACATTGCTATATTCCTTGATCACTTCTAAAAGTTTTGTAGTAGAATCCCTAGTGTTTTCCAGATATACAATCATATCATCTGCGAGGAGTGAAAGTTTGATCTCTTCTGACCCTACGTGGATACCCTTGATCGCCTTTTCTTCCCTAATTGCAATGGCTAAAACTTCCATTATAATGTTAAAGAGCAATGGAGACAATGGGCACCCTTGCCTGGTTCCTGATCTAAGTGGAAATGATTTCAATTTAACTCCATTCAATACGGTATTGGCTGTGGGTTTTCTGTAGATGGCCTCTATTAGTTTAAGAAATGTCCCTTCTATACCAATTTTCTTAAGTGCTCTGATCGTGAAGGGATGCTGGATATTATCAAAAGCTTTTTCTGCATCAATTGAAAGAATCATGGTCTTTATTTTTAAGTTTGTTTATGTGTTGAATTACATTTTTAGATTTACGTATATTGAACTAGCCTTGAGACCCTGAGATAAATCCGACTTGGTCATGGTGTATAATTTTTTTGATGTGTTGTTGGATTCTGTTTGTTAGGATCTTACTGAGTATTTTAGCATCTATATTCATTAGTGATATTGGTCTACAATTTTCTTTTCTTGTTGGGTCTTTCCCTGGTTTGGGGATCAAAGTGATGTTTGCTTCGTAGAATGTGCTGGGTAATATTCCTTCTTTTTCTATATTTTGGAAGAGGTTTAGTAGTATAGGTACTAGTTCTTCTTTAAATGTTTGGTAGAATTCTGACGTAAAGCCGTCTGGTCCTGGGCTTTTCTTTTTAGGGAGATTTTGTATAGTTGATGCTATTTCAGAACTTGATATAGGCCTGTTCAACATTTCCACTTCGTTCTGGCTAAGTCTTGGTAGGTGGCGTGCTTCCAGGTATTGGTCGATTTCTTTCAGATTTACATATTTGTGAGAGTAGAGTTTCTTGCATTTTCTAACTTTTTAAAGGTGTTGCTATGTGTCTTAACTTTTTTCTAGCTTATGTTTCCAAAAGTTGCTTGGTCATATGAATCGAGTAGAAGACCAACTCCAAACCTACTCTAGGATCTCCAAGAGAGTCCTAGGAGTGAGAATGAGAGTGTAGGAGAGAATAAGAATGAATGAGAATCTGGAATCTATTTTAACAAGCCCCTTGATGTAATTCATATGATCAGGCAACTTTTGTAAATATGGTTTTGGATGAGTAATGACTCTTCCTTCTGTTTCACTGGCCTAAATATTAAAAAACCAAACTGAGCAACCTGAGTGTCTTATAACTTGTATTAAGCCCATTTTCTCATATTCAGAATAGTGGCAGCCATTCTGCCCTCCTAAACTATACGCTACCCAAGGACATGGATTATGTCCTATTTGTTTTTGTGTCCTCAGCATCTTATCTAGTCTAGCACATGGTAAATTCTCAGTGACTGAGCCCTGGTTCAGCACTGTGAAGAAGTGAACTTTGCAGGACAGAGTTAGATTCACTTTTCTGTCATCTAAATCATTTTTCCTTTTGTGCCTTTCATTCTTTTTTCTTTTCTTTTCTTTCTTTTTTTTTTTTTTTTTTTTGAGACAGAGTCTCACTATGTCACCCTCAGTAGAGTGCCTTGGCATCACAGCTCACAGCAACCTCCAACTCTTGGGCTTAAGCAATTCTCTTGCCTCAGCCTCCCAAATAGCTGGGACTACAGGTGTCCGCCACAACACCCGGCTATTGTTTTTGTTGTAGTTGTCATTGTTGTTTAGCAGGCCCTGGCTTGGTTCGAACCTGCCATCTCCAGAGTATGTGGCTTGCGCTCTAGCCGCTGAGCTACAGGCGCTGAGCCACCTTTTGTGCCTTTCATCAGAGTGGTTCACACTGTGCTATAGTTATTACTACTTTCATTCTCCAGCAAGGGTCGATACCAAAAAGGGCTGATAAAGTTAAATACAGTAGTTGGATTCATTATAAAAAAAGATCTAGCTACAATGGACAAACTCTCAAGGCTTATCTTGTCCTGTGTTTTATCCATGGTGGAAAAAAATCAGTTTGAAACTCAGGAAACAAGTCTCAAGAAGATATAGACCTCTTAACCATTTGGGATTTCTAGATGCCTCAATTATGAGGATGTGTTTCTGGAAAAGGTCTTCTGGGAGTATGGAGCGACAGGAGATTATGAAACCTACAGAAATGAACTGGCTGGTTTAGGTACTATTCTAATGGTAGTCTGTGGTGTGTGACATTGCTAATTTATTATTAAGCAACCTGAAATAAATGGGATCTGGTTTAAACTTCTTTGCAAAGAATTCCTTAAAATGTTCAGTTAGGTGGGTGCAGTGGTGCCTGTCTATAGCCCCAGCTACTCAGGAGGCTGAGATTGAGCCCAGCTGTTCAAGGCCAGCCTGAGTAACATAGCAAAACCCTGTCACTAAAAAGAAACATAAAATATTCAGTCAATATCAGTAGACTTAGGAAGAATTTCTGTTCCTTTTTTTTTTTTTTTTTTGCAGTTTTTGACCGAGGCTGGGTTTGAATCCGCCACCTCCGGTATATGGGGCCGGCGACCTACTCCTTTGAGCCACAGGCACGCCCTCTGTTCCCTTCTTGTATTCACTAATTCAACAAATATTTATTGAACAAATGCCTACTCTGTATCAGGCACTATTGCAGAGAGCAAATTAGCTTATTCAGAATTGAATTGTAAGTGTGAGGAAGAAACCACACTATATGTGCGATCTGACTGCAGAAAACTTAAAACAGGTAAACTGGCTCAAGGGTGAGAAGTCAAGGAGTAAATTGACTTTCCCCCCATTTGTAAGACAAGTGAAAAGGCATGTTTCAGTCATGATGTAAAATTTGGAAGCTATGGGGGGAAAGGTATGGGAGTAATTTTATGAATAAAAGAAAATGGGAATGGAATGTAAAGGTATAATATTTAGTATCTTTTACAAAATTAAAGTCACTTTGTAGATAGATAAAAAGTTGTTTTGTTAAGGGTGGCGCCTGTGGCTCAGTCGGTAAGGCACCGGCCCCATATACCGAGGGTGGCGGGTTCAAACCGGGCCCCGGCCAAACTGCAACCAAAAAATAGCCGGGCGTTGTGGCGGGCACCTGTAGTCCCAGCTACTCGGGAGGCTGAGGCAAGAGAATCGCTTAAGCCTAGGAGTTGGAGGTTGCTGTGAGCCGTGTGAGGCCACGGCACTCTACCGAGGGCCATAAAGTGAGACTCTGTCTCTACAAAAAAAAAAAAAAAAAAAAAATTGTTTTGTTAATAATATTTCATAATACTTCTTTTCAGGCAGTAGTTTAAATATTAACCAATTTACTTTTTAAATTTCAATTTACTAATTGCTTCTCAGCCTTTTGGCCCAGATCAGATATAGTATCTGTTCTTATCAGTTTAAAAAATCAATTTACTTTTTCTTTTAAGACAGAGTGTTCCTCTGTCACCTAGGCTAGAGTGCAGTGTCCTTATCATAGTTCACCGCAGCCTCAAACTCCTGGGCTCACATGATCATCCTGCCTCAGGCTCCAGGGTAGCTGGGACTATAGTTCCCCACCACAATCCCTGGCTAATTTTCCTATTTATTTTAGATATAGGGTCTCACTCTTGCTCTGGTCTCAAACTCTCGGCCTCAAGCAGTCCTCCTGCCTCTGCTTTCCTGAGTACTAGGATTACCCTGTGCCTAGCCCCAAAGTCTCTTATCTATAATTTAGAAGTCAAAATAGGACCATCGTATTTTTGTAATTTGCCAGTAAAACCTAACTTAAACTGAAAGAAGCTACCTACAATTTTTTTTTTTTTTTTTTTTTGAGACAGAGTCTTAAGCTGTTGCCCTGGGTAGAGTGCTATGACATCATAGCTCACAGCAACCTCAAACTCTTGGGCTTAAGAGATTGTCTTGCTTCGGGCGGTGCCTATGGCTCAGTCAGTAGGGCGCCAGCCCCATATACCGAGAGTGGCGGGTTCAAACCCGGCCCCGGCTGAACTGCAACCAAAAAATAGCCGGGCATTGTGGTGGGCGCCTGTAGTCCCAGCTACTCGGGAGGCTGAGGCAGGAGAATCGCTTAGGCCCAGGAGTTGGAGGTTGCTGTGAGCTGTATGATGCCATGGCACTCTACCAAGGGCCATAAAGTGAAACTCTGTCTCTACAAAAAAAAAAAAAAAAAAGAGAGAGATTCTCTTGCTTCAGATTTTCTATTTTTAGTGGAGATGGGTCTCAGTTTTGCTCAGGCTGGTCTCAAACTCATGAGCTCAAGCAATCCACCTGCCGTGGCCACCCAGAGTGCTAGGATTACAAGCATGAGTCACCAGGCCTGGCCTACTTTCAATATTTTTAAAAATCTCACTTAATGTGATTGGTCATAGAAATGGTGGTGGTGGCTCACACCTATAATCCCAGCACTTGGGAGGCCGAGGCGGGTGGATTTTCTGAGGTCACAGTTTGGAGACCAGCCTGAGCCAGAGGGAGACCCCCGTCTCTAAAAAATAGCCGGGCATTGTGGCAGGCACCTGTAGTACCACCTCCTTGGGAGGCTGAGGCAAGAGGATCACTTGAACCCAAGAATTTGAGGTTGCAGTGAACTAAGATGCCACAGCACTCTACCAAGGGTAACCAAGTGAGACTCTGTCTCAAACAAAAAAAAAAGAAAAAAGAAATGTTAATGTGTTTGACTGTGGGTTGCTGCCCTTTACTGTGCTCGGTGTCACTGCAAGGTATATGCACTGTATATTTAACACCAAACAATTCTGAGTTCTGAAACACACATGATCCTAAGAATTTCAAATAAGAGACAGTAGACCTACATTGGGCTTGTTTTTGCCCCTCTGTACCCTGACATTGTGAAAGCAATGGGGGGGAACTCTCCCTATTTCGAATCTCTGCAAGTATAGATGGGATGTTACTACCAAGGCCCATTCTGTTTGTCTTTCAAAGCCTGCTCAGGACAGGAACATAATTCAGGGGTCCTCAAACTTTTTAAACAGGGGACCAGTTCACTGTCCCTCAGACCGTTGGAGGTCCGGACTATAGTTAAAAAAAAAAAAAAAAAAAAACAACTATGAACAAATTCCTATGCACACTGCACATATCTTAGTTTGAAGTAAAAAAAAAAAAAAAAAGGGAACAAATACAATCACACTGCCTCATGTGGCCTGCAGGCCATAGTTTGAGGACCCCTGCTTCTAGACAGATGGCTCTCAAAGTATGGTCCCTCACTCTACCAGCAGCAACAGCATCACCTAGGAATTTGTTAGAAATGTAAATTCTTGAGCCCTATCCCAGATGTATTGCATCAGAACCTCTGGGGCTGTGGGCCTGGCCAGCTATGTATTCATAAATCCTTCAGGGGATTCTGATGTACTCTTGAGGGTCTGCAAACACTAGCCGTAGGTTAAATTTGGTTAGCTACCTCCTGCTGCTTTTGTATGCCCCATGAGCTAATAGTAGTTTTTACATTTTTAAATGGGTGGTGAAAAAATAGACAATTTTGTGACACATGAAAATGATACGAAAGTCAAATTTCAGTGTTTATAAAGTTTTATGACCACAGCCATTCACTTCTGTATTGTCTATGGCTGCTTGTATGTAGCATCAGTATAACTGAGTAGTTGCAGCAGAGACAAAATGGCTCACAAAGCTGAAAATATTTACTATCTAGTCCTTGGCAGAAAAAATCTGGTAATATAGGTTGATAGTCCACAAACAGGAATAATTACAAGCAGAGAAGGTATTGAAATCTTTCTTTGCCTGAAAATGCCAGTGCCTTCCTAGAGAAAAGAACCTATGAAACTCAGCTGGCATGCAGCCCTGTTTGGTCCTGGGAAATAGGGCATTGAGGTTGGAAATAGAGGCAATACTGGTTGGAAACTTGAAATGGGACCATACTTTGCAACATTTTGAAAGCCATATTAAAGAATTTGAAATTTATTCCATAGGCAGTAACATCCAAATGTGAATTTTCATAAGATACTCATTTAATTTTTGGGAAGAATTGTTCTTACTTTGCCTGTAAAAGATTATCTACCATATATAGTCAACTAAAGAAAGAGTACTTATGTGATTTAAACTTTCTTCTAATGCTTGGTCCACTCACTAAATGTAACCTGAATTAATGAATTTCAATGTATTTTCAATGGACTTTGTACCATAGTTCTACTTAAAACAACTTATAAGACAACTTATAACTTATAAGACTACTTATGACTACTTGTTTTCTTTTGCATCAATATTGGTAAAGTAATTTTAAAGACCATTTAATTTATCTATGAACTGCAATTAAAGTATCATTGCCAATATAAAAAAAAAAGAAGCTCTTATGTTTCTATGTATGAGTGTTACTGTGATCGTGAGATCATTACATAGCTCTATGTAGTTTTATGTAAAATATTCTTTATTAATTTGGAGGAGTAAGAGCCAAGAAGTTGGTAGACATTTAAATTTTTGTCATTCTAAAAAATATTTCATAATTCCTTAATTCTTTCGGGGAGATAAATTTCAGTGGTTTTTTTTTATGATTTTCTCCTGAGATTTAGTATTTTTTATCTTCCAGGACACATTATGTTTCACACAAGACTAAACTGTATCCTGGTTAGATTGCATTGTAGGGCTTCATTTTGTGCAAGGTTTGAGTGATTTAGATTATTCCTTAACTGGTTGTTATAACGTCCCAAGTAGTCCCTGGTTAAGTTTGTGTATCTACCTATTCAGTCATCTCTCTGTTTATTTCAGTTATGGTGAAGATACGAAGGGAGGTGTTTGATTAACTGGACTTCTTATACATTATTCATCATCTTTTCTAGAAACTATAAATTTCCTCACTGGGTAGCATTAAATTGTACTGTTTTTTTTTTTATTATTGTTGGGGATTCATTGAGGGTACAATAAGTCAGGTTACACTGATTGCAATTGTTAGGTAAAGTCCCTCTTGCAATCTAAATTGTACTTCTAAAAACTTTAGCAACTGGGACAGCGCCTGTGGCTCAGTGAGTAGGGCGCCAGCCCCATATACTGAGGCTGGCGGGTTCGAACCCGGCCCCAGCCAAACTGCAACAACAACAACAACAAAATAGCTGGGTGTTGTGGTGGGCGCCTGTAGTCCCAGCTACCCGGGAGGCTCAGGCAAGAGAATCGTCTAAGTCCAAGAGCTGGAGGTTGCTATGAGCTGTGACCACGGCACTCTACTGAGGGCAACAAAGTGAGACTCTGTCTCTTAAAAAAAAAAAAAATACACAGCTATGATTTAATAATTAAAAAAAAGTTTAAAACTCTAGCAACTTAAGAGTGTTCATTCAGGGCGGCGCCTGTGGCTCAGTCGGTAAGGCGCCGGCCCCATATACCGAGGGTGACGGGTTCAAACCCCGCCCCGGCCAAACTGCAACCAAAAAATAGCCGGGCGTTGTGGCGGCCGCCTGTAGTCCCAGCTACTCGGGAGGCTGAGGCAAGAGAATCGCCTAAGCCCAGGAGTTGGAGGTTGCTGTGAGCTGTGTGAGGCCATGGCACTCTACTGAGGGGGCCATAAAGTGAGACCCTGTCTCTACAAAAAAAAAAAAAAAAAGAGTGTTCATTCAGATATCTGTAGTCTTTATGTATATGGTTTTGATTATATTTTTCTTAGTCATTTAACAGTGAACACCCACAGCTCAGTGAGCAATAAATCTTTACTTGTTCAATGCATTGACATTTAATCATAAACATGTATTAACTATTTTATTTCTGTGTGTGTCTTAATAAATTATGTTCCTTAGGCAACTCGTTCCAGCGATGGCATGTTCCTCCAGAATTCCACATGACAAGACAAATGGCTAGCTCTGGTGCATCAGGGAGCAGAATCGATAATTCTGTGTTAGTCCTTCTTGTGGGCTTGTCAACAATAGGAGCTGGTGCATACGTAAGTAGAAAAGCAGCTTGTGTGAAGAAGCTGCCAAACAGTTCCCATTAACAGACTCAATATTCCTCTGCTTTAAAACTTTTGCAACTAATTCTCCTTTCTCCTTCTGGAAAAAATTTCCAAAGAGCCTTCTTTAAACTGCCCACTGTCTAATATCCTAATGGAGCCAATTTGAGAATGACTGAAATTTAATATCATGTTGACTGGTCTCTGCCCCTTTCAGTTGCCTTTTTATTTGAATGCCAGTACATTTTCTTAGACTTGACTAACCCACAAAACTGTCCCTGTTCTCTTACATGTAACACACTAACCTATGAATAAAGTCAAAGTTCATTGCAGCTCCTTAGCACAAAATTTGATTTTGACTTATTTGTCAAATATTTTATTTTTCCTCAGCTTGAGATTGACATTTAAAAACAACAGCCTTCAATCAAAAATGTTAAGCATTCCTAACAGGAAAACTATCTCTGAATTTCACCCAAAGACTAAATTATAGAAGCAGGCCTAGAATCTCCGATTTTAGAATGGAGTTTGTATGAGGTGAGAAATACGGTGTTTAACTGCTACGTAATAGTAGCACAATTATATCTTCTTAAATTAATTCTGATCAGCTTAGCAGGTCACAGAGGAATTAATTCTGTAGATTTTTTTTTTCTTTTCTTTTTTGATTTGGCAGGTTTACTTTGACTAAGCAGATCAGTCTAAAGTTGGATCTGGTAAGGAACCAACTTTAGATAACACCTATTAACACCCTTGATTGAAGAAAACTTTTTTTTTTTTTTTTTTACTTATTTACTAAAAGCAAATGGTTAGAAGCTATGACAATTTTAGTTCTTTTTACATTGGTACACAGTGCACTTACCTTTGTTCCTTGGATACTAGATTTAAAGAAGAATGTGAAAATTATTTGAGACTACATATATCATTATACCCTGACCAGACTCCCAAATACACACAAAAAGTAGACAGCTTTTGCCAGCTGTGAGTCAAATCAAAGTAGGAAATAGGTGTCTGATAAGATGCTTTGAGGAAATATATATTCTCCTCCAATTCTGAAGCAGCATTTTTCTTTTTCCTTTTTTTTTTTTTTTTAGCACAGGATAACCAAAACTGCTTCCCTGCCTTTGTATTGAATGTTTCTTCATTAATACTTAGTGCACTTTCTATTTCCTTTTGTTTCCTCCTTGGTCTTATCTTTACCTACAGTTGTGCAGTGTCATCACCTAAGATCCCCTTCTAGATCACTAGCGACTACAGGTGCTTCTGAGAAAGATGGCAGCAGCCTAGTATACTTCTTAATTATAGGAGCAACAATGACTGGGGCAGGAGTTTGTTATGTAAGATGTTTACACTAAAATACATTTGGGGGTAGGGTGGGTGAGATCATGGCACTAAAGAAAACTTGATCCATTAGAATACAATAAAGTATTCACAGCATGTGCTTTCTTTAGGTATTTATTAAAGAGACATTGTCAGTCACTAGAGAGTCTTTAAATCTCACTCTTTGAAATGTTGAAGTCCTACCAGATACATCTAATAATTATTACAAATCCTCATCATCAAATCTTTCTCTGAAACTTTTGCCAATTTCATAATTATGTTTTATGCTGCTAAATTATATTGTGCTTTAGTGCTGCATCTCTGACAAGACAGTCTCAAAGAGTAAATGTTGAATAGCAAGTAAAGGTAAAGAATACTATTTTGAATCATTTCAGGCAAAATGTAATTTTTGTGTTTTGTGGGAAACAATTAACCTAACTTTTACTGTGAAAAGGCATTTTATTGAATGCTTCTGAGGAGGTCCAAAAAGCCATAGAAATTGTCATATTCTCTCCACCCACCCAGCCTCTACTTCAAAGTAAATTTGTTTGGCAGTATCCCTTTTGTAACCTCTAATTTGGTCAAACTAGTGGCTGAAGTGGTACAAGCTAGCACACTCATATAGCTTGCTTTCTTAAATGCCTCTCATTCATAATTTAGATACTACCCTCTGAGCCTTAACTTTTCCATTTCATATCTCAACTTTTCCCATCAGTTCCACCCCATTCATTCAAAAATAGACTTAAAGTGTATGCCTTCAATATATTTGTGACAATTTCAACCTGTTACACCTCTGGTTTGTGTTGGTATACCAGAGTTGGATGGCCTCCACAGAGTTGACAGTGCAAATTCTCTTGATGCCAGTCACTGTTGCTTCCTCCTGGCTTAGAAATATCTAAGAAGTACAAGTTCCTCTCAAGCCATTCAGTTAAATGTCTCATTGCACTCTGTGTTTATCTAACACTGGTAATAATAAAGCTGCTATATCATACATGTAGTGGTTGCAAGCTAAATGATAAGCTTTTGTCTACCTACAGTTGTTATCAAACTGTTTTGCAGTTTTGTTTTAGGTTTTAAATCATTGAAAACTTGGTCTGAGGTGGCTTAGATTTTTTTCTCTGAAATTGGTATTAGTCTCAAGATAAGAGTTAACTTAAAATCAGTGTTCAGATTTGGTGAGACGTGGCTATAAGTTGTTTAGTGTTTGTATTCTTTTCTCAGGCTGCCATAACAAAATATGTGGCTTAAACAACAGAAGTTTATTTTTTCGTGGTTTTGAAGGCTGGAGAGACAAGATTATGATCAGATGGGGTTTAGTTTCCCGGGAATGCTCTCTTCTTGGCTTTCAGACAGCCACCTTCTTGCTGTGTCTCACGTGCACCAGCCCTGTCAGATTAAGGCTCTACCCTTATGACTTCATTTAATCTTTATCACTTTCCTAAAACTCCATCACCAAACTCCATCATATTTGTCGTTAGGGTTTCAATAATGAATTTTGGGTGCAGGCAGACATGTGGTCCATAACAGTGTTCCTTTATAACTTTTTTTCTCATTTGAATAAATGTTCCTTTTTTTGTTTTGTTTTTGTTTTTGAGACAGTATCTCACTCTATTGCCCAGGCTAGAATGCTGTGGCCTCAGCCTAGCTCAACTTTCCTCAAACTCCTGGGTTCAAGCAATCTTCTTGCCTCAGCCTCCCAAGTAGCTGGGACTACAGGCACCCACCATAGTCCCCGGCTATTTTTTTTTTCCCCAGCTATTTTTTGATTGTAGTTGTTATTGTTGTTTGGCAGGCCAGGGCTGGGTTTGAACCAGCCAGCTCCAGTGTATGTGGCCGGCACCCTAGCCGCTGAGCTATAGGCGCCAAGCCTAATTTTTCTATTTTTAGTAGAGATGGGGTCTCACTCTTGCTCAGGCTGGTCTTGAACTCCTGAGCTCAAGGGATCCTCTCAGAGTGCTAGGATTACAAGTGTGAGCCACAGACTCTGGCTGGAAATGTTTCTAACTTAAGTATAGATACTACTTTAGCAATTCCTGTATTGGGAGCTCTTTACCTTCCTCCCTCTGTATCCCTGCAAATGAAGAGCATAAACTGGTGGAGTTTTGAAAATTTTACCATCATCTACAGAAAGAAGTACGCTGTATCTTGTAACCTGTTAGATAACTACAAATACGTAAAACTAAAACTAAGTTCCAAGAAGTGCTGCTCTTACTAGCTGTAATACTTGTATACTCTAAATAGTTCCTATTCTTCTGTTTGTGTTTTTTTTTTGAAGTTGGTCCTAACCTAGTAAATTGATTTCACAGCCCACTAATGGGTTGTAACCACAGTTTGAGAAGAAATGGTTTGAACCGTGTTTTTGCTGCTTGGATTGTAAGTAGGAACTCCTGATTGTTGATGTGAGAATTTTTCCTCCTCTTGCTAGTGACATTCTCTATGACCCTAGGCAGGTTTCCTAATCCTGGTCTTCTGGTATTTGTCAGTGGGCAGAACCAAAGTGGCCAGTAGAATATTTAATGAGATTTAGTATCTGGACTCTTTGCCATTGTTAAACTGATAGGATTTCATTGCCCCACTTAGAAAATGACCTGTTTCCCTTCAAATTTCATTAAGTTGAATAAATGCCACCATGTTCACCTTTTAAAAAAAGTTATTCCCATTAATATTTTTGATAAATTTGTAGTTTTTCTTAACCTAACATGTATTCGGGTTATTAATTGGGCATCTGTTCAAACTAGCAATACGGGCCGGGTTCAGTGGATCACACCTATAATCCTAGCACCCTGGGAGGCTGAGGTGGGTGGATCACGTGAGCTCAGGAGTTGGAGACCTGCCTGAGCAAGAGTGAGACCCTGTCTGTACTAAAAATAGACTAGTTAGGTGTTGTGGCAGGCACATGTAGTCCCAGCTACTTGGAAGGCTGAGGCAATGGGATTGCTCAAGCCCAAGAGTTTGAGATTGCTATCAGCTATGACTCCACAGCACTCTACCTAGGGTGACAGAGTGAGACTCAGTCTCAAAAAAAAAAAAAAAAAAACTACTCGGGAGGCTGAGGCAAGAGAATCGCGGAAGCCCAAGAGCTAGAGGTTGCTGTGAGTCCTGTGTACATCATGGCACTCTACTGAAGGCGGTAAGGTGAGACTCTGTCTCTACAAAAAAAAAAAAAAAAAAAAAAAACTAGGAATACAGAAACCTTTGGTTGAAGGATAAAACACACACACAAATGAGACAAAACTGTCTGTCTTTCTTTTTTATTTTTTTAGAGACAGAGTCTCACTATATCAGCCTCCGTAGAGTGCAGTGGTGTCATAACTCACAGCAACCTCCAGCTCTTGGGCTTAGGCGATTCTCTTGCCTCTGCTTCCCTAGTAGCTGGGACTACAGGCACCTGCCACAGGCCTGGCTATTTTTTTGTTGCAGTTTGGCTGAGGCTGGGTTCAAACCCGCAACCCTCAGTATATGGGGCCGGCGCCCTACTCCCTGAGCCATAGTCTCCACCTTTTTTTTTTTTTTTTTGAGACAGAGTCTTACTTTGTCACCCTCAGTAGAATGCAGTGGTGTCATAGCTCACAGCAGCCTCAAACTCTTGGGCTGAAGCAAATTCTCTTGCCTCAGCCTCCTGAGTAGCTGGGACTATACGCACCTGCCACAACATCCAGCTATTTTTAGATACAAGGTCTCACTCTGGCTCAGACTGGTCTTGAACCTGTGAGCTCAGGCAATCCACCCACCTCGGCCTCCCAGAGTGCTAGAATTACAGGCGTGAGCCACTGCACTCAGCCACGAGACAAACCTTTCCTCACTAAACTTCAAGCAGTTTCTTGGTCTACTCTTCCCTTCACGTGTAAAGGCATTAGGAAGTGTGAGCTGGACTTAGGCTAATTTTTGGTATCCTCTCAATGTGAACATGGTCTCAGTTTATTTCTCTTTTCACTTATGTTGACCAGGTGAAGTCATCTTTTTAGGTAAAAGTTCCTTTTTTTTTTTTTTTTTTTGCATTTTCCATTTTTTGGCTGGGGCCAGGTTTGAACCCACCACCTCTAGTATATGGGGCCAGTGCAACCCAAAAGTTCCTTTCTTATAAAAAATATTTTTTAGGTATATAATATCTGATGCCAAGAAAAAAAGTTTCTTTCTGAGATTAATGTTAATTGAATTCAGCTCATTTATTTGATAAATTTAGTGGTAAATTCAAGGAATAACCATTGTCTTTTAACATATGGTACTTAACTATCTGTCCCATTCATCTCGTATATTAAATGCATCCAGGCTGGTAAATGTTAAATCCATATTTCAGGGTCCATGTTTCCCAATTGCAGTATATTACCTAATGGGCTGCTCTGTAAGGGGGTCATATAAATATTCTTAGAATATGTTTTATGATACTTCTGACTGTCTTTACTTTCTCTTACAATTCATTAACTAATCTGAGATTATATTTAACATAAGGTCACTTAAATTCTTATCTTGTTACCTTATGGAGTACAAAAGAGTAAAAAATGCTGTAATTTGAAAAATCATTCTTACCATTTTTTTTTTTTTAATCTCTGGTAAACAAACTCTTGTGCTATATGTAAACACCCCCCCTCCAAAAAAAAATTGGTCATGATACGAAGATGACCCTTATTTAATTTGAAAGAGTTGAGAAGGTAGTATGTTAGAAATACAGCAGATGTTTGACTTTTAGTAAATTATCTGTGTATAGTTTTTCCGAATAGGATTCCTTCTGCTTCATGAATTTAGGAAAAGGAGATAGACTACTCAGGGAAAAATAAGTTACCTGATCAGAATAGGGTACAGGTGGCCATGTTTCCAAGCATTATCTGAGTACCCAGCAAAACCCAGAACATCTACTAGGAATATTTATGTCCCAGCTTCCTACCCAGAACTATATAAATTGATTTCAAGGGCGGCACCTGTGGCTCAGTGAGTAGGGTGCCAGCCCCATATGCCAAGGGTGGCGGGTTCAAGCCCAGCCCCGGCCAAACTGCAACAAAAAAATAGCCGGGCGTTGTGGCAGGCACCTGTAGTCCCAGCTGCTCGGGAGGCTGACGCAAGAGAATCGCGTAAGCCCAAGAGTTAGAGGTTGCTGTGAGCCGTGTGACGCCACGGCACTCTACCTGAGGGCGGTACAGTGAGACCCTGTTTCTACAAAAAAAAAGAAAAATTGATTTCAAAGCCCATGTCCAGGGTAGTTAAAACCTTTCTCGAATTGATACAACGTTTAGCCTTTTCTAGCACTTAGTTCTTCTTGTATACAGTGATTGTTTTTTCTTTAGCTTTACATTTAGAAATAAATCTGAGGGTTCTTTTTTTTTTTTTTTGAGAGAGAGAGAGTGTCTCACTCTGTGCCCTGGGTAGAGTGCTGTGGCATCGCATCATAGCTCACAGTAACGTCAAACTCTTGGGCTGAAGCGATCCACTTGCCTCAGTCTCCTGAGTAGCTGGGACTATAGGTCCCTGCCACAACACCCAGCTACTTTATATATATATATATTTTTTTTTCTTTTTTTTTGCAGTTTTTTTGGCAGGGGCTGGGTTTGAACCCGCCACCACCTCCAGCATGTGAGGCCGACACCCTACCCCTTTGAGCCACAGGTGCCGCCCTATTTTTTTTTTTAATAGAGATGGGGTCTCTCTCTTGCTCAGACTAGTCTCAATCTCCTGAGCTCAAGCAATCCTCTGTCTCAGCCTCCCAGAGTAGTAGGATTACAGGTGTGAGCCACCGTGCCTGGACAATATGAGAGTTCTTTTCGGAGAGCCTAAGAAAATCTGAAACTGGAACATTTGCATCCGTTCATGCATTTTCTTTCCACACCAAGTGTGTACGTACCCAGCATATTTTCTTTCTTAAGAAAATAACTTTGCCTTTTAACGTGTAGTTTTAACATGGAGCAGCTAATGTCAGGTAGACAAAAGCTTCTTCTCATTTAATTGAAAGATAATATTATGGTATGAGCTAGCTGTGTGGTGAAGTAAACTTTCTCCATGTTTGGGTCTCCAGGCCTACAAGACTATAAAAGATGACCAAAAAAGATACAATGAAAGAATATCAGGGTTAGGGCTGACACCAGAAGAGAAACAGAAAAGGGCTGCATTATCTGGTGAGTATTGTCTTACTTTTTGCTACTATTTGAAACTCAGAAAGGGAAAGTTAGAGTTTTGGTGCTGTGATTTATGGATATCTTATAGAAGTGATGATGGCGTGAGATTATATGTTTCCAGAAAGTATGGTATTACCCCAGAACTGGAAGGGATTTGTTAAAGTATTTGGCTGGAATTTGGGTTGGGGAATAAAATTAATAACAATTATTGTTGGTCGTTTTTTTTTTAATATTAGACTCCTAAAAGGCAACCTTGATAAGGAAAACTATCAGAAAAGAGATGAAAGCCAGTTTTTCTTTTTTTTTTTTTTTTGAAAGCCAGTTTTTCAATGAGGAAATTCTTTTGGTCTGTTTTGTTCTCCTTTTAAGTCTTTGGAGTTTCAAGTTGTTGAAGATATGTTTGTTTTTCTAAAGCACGTAGCCCTGGGCATCACTTCCATCCCATATGATTAACTTGATTTTTCAGAGAAGACTGTTTTAATCCTTTAATGAGCCCCATAATTCTGGGTGGGCGATTTGTGTTGCTTTCTTCAATAGCACCTCCTTATTCTTCATCATTATATAGTAATCGTCAGTTGACCTCCTGGATTTTCCTCCTTTGTTGTTAACAAAAGGCAAAACTGAACTTAATATCTTCCTGGTGGTCACTAGGAAATTGATGGGAAGGGTAGGCCTTCTAGTATATACTTTCTAATGTATTTTAGAAATACAGTAAAACCTCTGTAAGTTGACCACCCAAGGAACTGTAACAAACTGGTCAACATACAGAGGTGGTCACCATAAGGAACTAGGCCTACTGTACTAATATGTACATAATATGTACATGTGGTGAATGTCCAGTGTATGAAAATTAGGTCAAGTTAAGGAGGTGGTCAATTATGGAGGCTCTACTGTAACTAAATATTTAAACTAGGTATTAATTCTGGTATAAACCTTATGAATAAATGACATTGGTGAAATCATTCACCTTTTTAAAAAATTTTTCACTTGTGAAATGAAAAGGATACCTGCTTTTCCTCTCCAACCAGGATGCTGCAAAGCTAAAGATTAGCTTAGGTACTGTATTTCATCAGCTTTATGTGAAGAGTTGAGACAAGTGCAAAGTGATTCTTTTTTTTTTTTTTTTTTTTTAATAATGGCAAGGAGTCACCCAAGATTCAAGACGATTCATCCTTTCTGATCTATTGCTTACAGCTCTAGAAGGAGAGCCAGGTCCTCAAGTCAGGGTACCAAGCCATGTTCCTTTCCTACTAATCGGTGGAGGCACTGCTGCTTTTGCTGCAGCTAGATCCATCCGGGCTCGGGATCCTGGGGCCAGGGTAAGGTGTATGTTCTTTTGCTTGGCACAGAGGGTATGATTGGCAAGCACTTAGCCAATACGAACACTCAGACATTTGCCTCTTAAATGATGTGGCTGTATGTATCACTGTTTTTTGTGTCTAAAGGTACTGATTGTATCTGAAGATCCCGAGCTGCCATATATGCGACCTCCTCTTTCAAAAGAATTGTGGTTTTCAGATGATCCAAATGTCACAAAGACACTGCGATTCAAACAGTGGAATGGAAAAGAGAGAAGGTGTGTTCACTTATGTAAAATGGGCCTAAGAACTTTAACTAAGTATAGGGTAGGTTAGGATTTTGCTAATGACCATGACTTGTCCGTCCACTGGAGTCCACTATGGTGCACACTTGGTACAGCTTAGAGATAACAGACTACAAAGGGGAAGGGTCCTGAATTCTGTTACCAGATTCACCAACAGTTGACAGTGTCGGCCTCTGAAATACTAATGCTCCTATTTCTGGAACCTTTAAGTTATGCTTCTCTGGTGAAGATCAGCTTGGCCTGTATTGTCAGTTCTTTGGTGAAGATCATCTTGGCCTGTGTTGTCACTTCTTTATACCTGACTAGGCGTGTCCCATAAAAGCAAAAGAAAAGAAACAGTGTAATGGCACGTTCTTTGACATTCTAGCAGGCAATCAAAACTGTGGGAATAGAGTGGGAAGACTGTAAGGAAGAGCCTCTTTATTTGAATATGTGCACAAGAGACTTGAAAACACAGGTCCAGAAGCTTTTTCCTTCTAAAGAACTCTTTAGATCGCAACTCTAGTACCATGCTTTTTGAGTTCAAATTATTTTTCTTATTAGTGATTCCTTTGATACTGGACTAAATTTTACAAACCTCCCCTCCTCCGTCACACTGTCATGTTTCATGACAGTTTCAAGCAGGATGCATACTTCCAATTAAGTTAACTACTCCTTAATTAATGTATTATAGTTAATTAACTGGTTGAGGCAGAATCCTCTCAGGACCTAGAGCTGGTTGTTCATTGACTAGCATCATTCTGGACAACCCATTTTGGTAGATGTGTGAATACCCAGCTCCTTGGGTATTCCTCTTGTTCTTACTTTGAAATAAACCTAAATCTAGAACAGGGTTTCTCAACCTCAGCACTGTTGATATTTGGAGCAAGGTAATTCTTTGCTGTAGGTGAGTGGCCATCCTGTGCGTCTTAGGATGTTTAGCAGCATCCTTGGGTAGATACGCACTAGATACCAGTAATATCCCTTCCCAAGTTGTTACCAACCAAAAATGTTTCCAGATATTGCCACACATACTCAGGGGGCCCCATTCGATAACTGTGGATCTAGAGTACCTCTATATAAGCCAGTCATGACCAAGATTTAGTAGCCTTGTAGACTTACTTTGAAAAATGTTCCTGGGGCGGCGCCTGTGGCTCAGTCGGTAGGGCGCCGGCCCCATATGCCGAGGGTGGCGGGTTCAAACCCGGCCCCGGCCAAACTGCAACCAAAAAAATAGCTGGGCGTTGTGGTGGGCGCCTGTAGTCCCAGCTACTCGGGAGGCTGAGGCAAGAGAATGGCTTAAGCCCAGGAGTTGGAGGTTGCTGTGAGCTGTGTGAGGCCACGGCACTCTACCAAGGGCCATAAAGTGAGACTCTGTCTCTACAAAAAAAAAAAAGAAAGAAAAATGTTCCTGAAAGTTTTTCTTTTCTTTTTTTTTTTTTTTTTTTTTTTTTTTGAGACAGAGTCTCACTTTGTCACCCTTGGTAGAATGCCATGGCTCGTCATAGTTCACAGCAAACTCTTGGGCTCAAGCGATTCTCTTGCCTCAGCTTCCCAAGTAGCTGCGACTACAGGCACCTGCCACAATACCTGGTTATTTTTAGAGATGGGGTCTTGCTCTGGCTCAAGGCTGGTCTCGAACCTGTGAGCTCAGGCAATCCACTCGCCTTGGCCTCCCAAAGTGCTGGGATTACAGGCGGGAGACAACACGCCCAGTCATCTGAAAGTTTTTCATAGTGGAAACAATTTTATTAAAGCCATGGAGGAAGCAGATTGCAGTTCGACGTGCTTATAACATTGTACTCCTTTTCTTTATACAGCATATACTTCCAGCCACCTTCTTTCTATGTCTCTGCTCAAGACCTGCCTCATATTGAAAATGGTGGTGTGGCTGTCCTCACTGGAAAGAAGGTAAATTAATAGGCTGTTTGCTTGGTGAGGTTCTACATATGTGCCCCCAGCAAATATGGTGACATGTTTTTCCACTACTGTCTAAGTCTGTCCTGCTATTGTAGTTCATCAAAGAAGGATTGAGTCACTTTAAGTTTAATATTGCTGAATGTGTCTTTCTAGGGAAAGCAGCAGTATTAGAATCTAGAGTAACATGCCAACTAAACTTCCCAGGGAAGTCATTATCATGGACCGTGACCCTAAAAGCTGTTAACTCTCTTGTTTGCGCCTCTGCCCTTCCTCTTCCTTTTTTTCCACACTAACTTTTCTCTGTGATTATTAATGACCAATGATTTAAAAATGTATATTATTCAGGATAAAATAATCCAGGCATAACTTGGCGTGGAAAATACTGTTAGACTTCACAAAAGTGAATGCCTGAGTAATAGGGACAGTTATTGGAGGGCATTTTGGGGGTCCTTGGAGGGTTTTGTTTTGTTGTATTATGTTTCGTTTTTGTTAATGGGAGGTACCAGAGTGTGTTTATAACTAATGGCAATGTTTTAGTAGAGAAGAAAGAGTTTTCTGAAGTTAGCAAAGCCTAGAATAGATGGAATCCAGAGCATAAGTAGAGGGATTGACCTTTGGTAGAGACAGGCCCACATCTTCGCCTACAAGGGGACGTTAGGCAAAGAAGATGAATATATGTGTGTAGCTAAGCTGGTAATGAGACATTATGTATCAAGTGTCCCCTATGTGCAAATAACAGACCCTACCTTTAGGGGCTAACAGTATAGGCAGAAACATGAGCAAGTAATCATAGAACATAGATGTATAGTAAGAAAGATTATACATGATTTGTGCTAGGAATTACAGGGAAGCCTGCCCATTAGAGTGATGGTTTTGGGGAAGGCTTCCTGGAAGAGAAAGTCTTACAGAATGGGAAGTCTTATGGAATGGAGAACCATTCAAGTAAAAAAGAATAGCACAGTCTCAGCGCCCATACCTCAGTGGTTAGGACGCTGGCCACATACACCGGGGCTGGTGGGTTCAAACCCAGCCTGGGCCTGCTAAACAACAATTACAACTGCAACAAAAACAAAAAATAGCCGGGCATTGTGGTGGGTGCCTGAAGTCCCAGCTACTTGGGAGGCTGAGACAAGAGAATCACTTATGCCCAAGAGTTTGAGGTTGCTGTGAGCCGTGATGCCATGGCACTCTATTGAGGATGACATAGTGAGATTCTGTCTCAAAAAAACAGCATAAGCAAAGGCATGAAAAAGAAAAAGCATGTTTGGTGCTAGGAAATACAACTCGCTAGTTACTGATAGAGGTGTTAGGTACAAGTTAGAGAGTGGCAAGAGATGAAACCAAGAGGTTATGCAGGGCCTTGATTGCAGTGGGCTTTGTCATGTGCAAGAGCTTGAGCTTTATCTGCAAGTGATGGGGGCTGTGGGCTGAGTTTTGGGCAATTGAATTTTAAATAATCACTAGGGGCTGTTAGGAGGATGGATTTCAAAGGGAAAGACTACAGATAGACTATTTAGAAGATTGCAGTAATTTAGGTAAGAGATGATGGAAGCCCAAATTAGAATAGTAGTGGTAATAATGATGATGAAAAAAGTAAGAGCTAAAATTTGTGTAGTACCTATTCTAACCTTATAAACAGGTTTTTTTTTGTGAAATGTTTTTCGTATACTATCTCATTTCACCCTCTTAATAATCTTATGAAGCAGTATGATTATTTCACCTTATAGTGAAAGAGATTGAGCTTTTTAATTAAATAAATAAATGGTAAATAACTTTTCTAAACCCACACAGCTAATAAGTAATGGAAACAGAATTTGAGCCCAGGTAGAATTAGAACCCAGATGTTCTGATTCCAAAGCCCAAGCTCTTAGTAATATCACTCACTGTAAGTGTATTACTTCCTGATAGAAAGATGATGAAGGCTTGACGCCTGTAGCTTAGTGGCTAGAGCACCAGCCACATACACCGGAGCTGGCGGGTTCGAACCCAGCCTGGGCCTGCCAAACAACAATGACAACTATAACCAAAAAATAGCAGGGCGTTGTGGCAGGCACCTATAGTCCTAGCTACTAGGGAGGCTGAGGCAAGAGTTTTGCTTAAGCCCAAGAGTTGGAGGTTGCTGTGAGCTGTGACGCCATAGCACTCTACCAAGGGCAACATAGTGAGACTCTGTCTCATTAAAAAAAAAAAAAAAAGACTATTTCTGTTCTCCATTTCTACAAATCAGGCAGGGATTTTAGGACTGTCATGGCTTGCTCTAATTTTGGTTACTTAGAAACTTGTGACCATTTGAAGAAATTGGGTACCAGAAACTATTGTTCTGATGATTACTTGGAAATGTTTTCTCAAGGATCACTTTAGGTCAAAACTAATTCTTCTCATTGGGCCGACAGCTAAGAAATAGATCTGGAGGATTTTTGTGGGGAGGAAATGCTGGAAATGTTCTGGAATTAGATAATAGTGAGTATTGCACAACCTTGTGACTATGAATTGTACACTTGAAAATGGTGAATTTTATGTGATATGAATTATAGCTCAATAAGTTTTGTTCAGAGCTAATTCATCTCGGGCAGCACCTGTAGCTCAGTGAGTAGGGTGCCGGCCACATACACTGAGGCTAGCGCGTTTGAACCTGGCCTGGGCCAGCTAAAACAACAGTGACAACTGCAACAACAAAAAAGGAGATAGCCAGGTGTTGCAGCAGGCACCTGTAGTCCCAGGTACTTGGGAGGCTGGGGCAAGAGAATCGCTTGAGCCCAAGAGTTTGAGGTTGCTGTGAGCCATGACACCATGGCACTCTACCCAGGGTGACAGCTTGAGACTCTGTCTCAAAAAAAAAAAAAAAAAGCTAATTCATCTGTCTTTTTTGTGTATGTGTGTGACTTTACCAGGTAGTACAGCTGGATGTGAGAGACAGCATGGTGAAACTTAATGATGGCTCTCAAATAACCTATGAAAAGTGCTTGATTGCAACAGGTGAGCATTTCTAGAGATGGCTTTCTTCCCTGATACAGCTCATTCAAGTTTCAGAGTCCAGCCTTCTCTACAGAAGGCATTACTACTTAATCTTACAAAACACTGGAACCTAGAATCTGAAGTAAGTGTCTCCTCTCAGTGCAAAATCTGGTTAAGTCTAAGCATCTTGGATCACCAGCCCTTCTGGATTATCCTTGTCATTCCTCCCAGTAAAGGCTCGAAGAAGTTGCCCTTTTTTTATCTCCCTACTTAGCCTTCATCCTGTGCCCTATGCCCTATGCCCTGAAAATGATACAGCCTCGTGGCTTCATTGCCAGTTCCCATCAGAAATCAAGAGAGACTGAAGCAGTTGATTAAACCCATGGAACCATGCTAACTGGTGAATCCTCGTGAGAAACAAGAAGAGAAGTGGAGGCTTATTGGCCAGCTAGGGAGATGGCGGACTCCTTGAGGAGAGACTCCTGCTTCTCAAGGAAATTGATAAAAAGCCTGCCCTGAGGGGAAGTGAAAGAAAACAAAGCCTTATCCTGTTGTTTTTACTGTAGCACCAGCAGGGAGCACACATACTCCATAGCCTAAGTGAAGAGAGCTCCACCTAGGCAGGGCATCTGGCTAGCCCCAGCTCATGGGACTAAAGGGTTTTCCTCCTCTTATTTCCAGGAGGCACTCCAAGAAGTCTATCTGCCATCGATAGGGCTGGAGCAGAGGTGAAGAGCAGAACAACACTTTTCAGAAAGGTAATTGTCTGCTTTCATGTTTTCCTTGTGTTGTTTTTGAAAAAGTAGTATAATCTTATGGTGCCCAAGTACCCACCTGGGAATTGGGAGGTCCAAGTTCTATTTATGGCTCTTCTTCAGTCTTGTCATCTGGCCTTGAGCAAGTCACTTCCTCTCTCTGTGCTTCAAATACCTCACTCAAGGGTTTTAAGCTCCTAAGAGAAAAAAATACCCATAGTGTTTTTATTGCTTGTTATAATTCCTTTTGATTACCCTTCCATAGTTTTTTCCTGATGCATTTGATTCATTGGAACCCCTTATAGCCTCCTCATATTTTTCATTGCAAGTGCTGTGTGGAGACTTTGGGGAGAAAAGTTAAGAGTACCTAGGTAGGCTTGGCACCCATGCCAGTAGTTAGGGCACCAGCCACATACACCGGGGCCGGCAGGTTCGAACCCAGCCCAGGCCTGCTAAAACAACAATGACAACTACAACAAAAAAATAGCTGGGCATTGTGGCAGGCGCCTGTAGTCCCAGCTACTTGGGAGGCTGAGGCAGGAGAATCACTTCAGCCCAAGAGTTTGAGTTCACTGAGCTGTAAAGCCATGGCACTCTACCGAGGGTGACATAATGAAACTCCGTCTCAAAAAAAAAAAAAAA
The DNA here is from genome assembly GCF_027406575.1 of Nycticebus coucang. Lineage (NCBI taxonomy): Eukaryota > Metazoa > Chordata > Mammalia > Primates > Lorisidae > Nycticebus > Nycticebus coucang. The sequence continues at coordinate 157,323,681 of NC_069804.1, read as the reverse complement.
AAACAAAGAGTACCTAGGGTAACAGGAAGGGAGTATTTTACTTCATAATACAGTGCTTTGTTTATGAAACCTTCTGTAATTTCCCAGCCACTCTTAGGATATTTGAGAAGATTCATACTGTCCTTTAAGGTTTTTCTTTTTTTTTTTTTTTTTGAACAGAGTCTCACTTTGTCATCCTTGGTAGAGTGCCATAGCATCATAGTTCACAGCAACCTCAAACTCTTTGGGCTTAAGCGATTCTCCTGCCTCAGCCTCCCAAGTAGCTGGGACTACAGTTGCCCGCCACAACACTGGCCTATTTGTAGAGACTAAATCTTAGTCCTGTTGAGGCTGGTCTTGAATCCGTGAGCTCAGGCAGTCCACCCACCTCGGCCTCCCAGAGTGCTAAGATTACAAGCGGTGAGCCACTGTAATCTAGCCTTGTCATTGCCTTGTCCTTTAAGTTTTTGATAGAACAAAGTGTGTCTACCTCAGCATTCTGGACATTGAGGACCAGATAATTGTTGTAGAGGGCTGTCCAGTGCATTGTAGGATGTTAGCAGGATCCCTGGCCTGTACCTAGTAAATGCCACCTCTCTGCTCCCAAAACTGAAAATGTCTCTAGATATTGCCAGATGTCCTTCTGGGAACAGGGGACAAAACCAGTTGAGAGCCACTTTTGATAGAAGGAATGTTTCTGTGAAGAAATTTGCATTAATAACATAAAGGCTATAATTGAGCCAATTTCTACAAGGAGAAGATGTTCTGTGCAAATTACTGTTGTCAAAGATTTAGAGAATATTTCCTAGTATTATTATCCTATGCCCCTTTGGGAATTTAATGGACCAAACTGGTGTGATCTTGCAGATTGGAGACTATAGAGCCTTGGAGAAGATTTCACGGGAAGTCAAGTCAATTACAATTATTGGTGGGGGCTTCCTTGGTAGTGAACTGGCCTGTGCTCTTGGAAGAAAAGGTGAGTATTAGGGAGTGACCTTAATTTTTTTCTGTAGTCTTATATCACATGCTTTTCAGTGTATTCTCATGAATTCTAGGGGCTGTATTTGCCAGGAGCAGTGGAAAGAGTTTGATTAAGGTTTATACAGTGAAAAGCTAAGCATTGAGATTAGTTCTGGTGAGGGATCCCTTGGTGACTGAAAAGCTGTCTCTGAGTAACTTAGTAGCAGTGCTTTCTTTCCTTTCCTCTAGCCTCTGCCTGGACTCCTTAGAAATAAATTATAATAGAAGCTCCATAGTTGACCGCCTCCCTACATTGATCACCTCATTTTGACCTAATTTTTATAGACCGGATATGCACCCTATGTGCATATCAGTACATAAGGCCTAGTTCCTTATGTTGACCACCTCCATCTGTTGATTGGTTTGTTACCGTCCCTTGGGTGGTCACCTTATTATAGTGGTTCTACTATATTAAGAAAAGTAAGTTATAAAGATGATAAGGGCAATACAGATTACAGAACTGTATATTTGAACTGCTACTTCCTATAAAAAGCCAAAAACTTCCTTCAGGCACATGGTGGTTCCCAGTTTGACATATCCATAGGCTCCAATTTGAATGTTTCATGGCAACCAGTTTTCTTTTCTTTTTTTTTTAGAGACAGAGTCTCACTTTATCACCCTTGGTAGAGTGCTATGGCGTCACAGCTCACAGCAATCTCAAACTCCTGGGCTTAGGTGATTATCTTGCCTCAGCCTCACAACTAGCTGGGACTACAGGCACCTGCCATAATGCCCAGCTATTTTTTTGTTGCAGTTTGGCTGGGACCAGGTTCAAACCCACCACCCTCGGTTTATGGGGTCAGCTCCCTACCCACTGAGCCACAGGCACCACCCATCAACCAGTTTTCTTAATGTTATTCTTCAGCTACGTGAAATCAAGGTATCTTCTCAAGAGGGTACATCCTAAGTAGAGGTTGCAAAGAACTTTTTTTTTTTTTTTTTTTTCAGTTTTTGGCCAGGGCCAGGTTTGAACCCGCCATTCCTGGCATCTGGGGCCAGTGCCCTACTCCTTGAGCCACAGGCGCTGCTGGCATAGAACTTTTGTAAACCCGAGGTGACTGCATGGGTGGAAGTGTGCTGAGTTCACAGTCTGTAGCTTAATCTGGGGGCAGCAGTTCTGGCACATGTCGTATTTGCTTTCTGAATGAACTTGAGAACCAAGGCCCTCATGCCCCAAGCCCCCACAAGTAGGTACTCTGACCGGGTTGCAGCTCTGCCCTGCATTTAGTAAGGGCTGTCTGCCGCTCCTTTACTTCTCTTCCTACCTTTCTAGGATTTGTATTTGTGTCCTACCGTAATTATCTATTTCTTCTTCCCAGCTCGAGCCTTGGGCACAGAAGTGATTCAACTCTTCCCCGAGAAAGGAAATATGGGAAAGATCCTTCCTGAATACCTCAGCAACTGGACCATGGAAAAAGTCAGAGGAGGTAGAGAGACTTTTTCCACTTGCTGCCACTCTGTTTCCTTTGTGTGTAGCCTAAGGCAAAGTTAGCTTCTGTGGGACACCCCCCCCTTGACATTAGCCCTATAACCTGGTAGATGAAATGTTTCTACCATTCTCCACTCAGCCAAATTTATCTGGGCGTTCTAAATCTGATGAACCAAATATCCAAAAGTGCTGAAAATGAATTGTGGGGGTAGGTTCTTGCTGCTCTCAACAGCTGCTTGCATACTAATGACTGTTGGTTGTATGGTGGGGAAACCTCTAGTTAGCTTCCCTACTTCCCGTGAAGGTAATAGGCTTGTAGGCTCAGCCTCAGGTCTTGTTTGCCTTTACAGAGGGAGTTAAGGTGATGCCCAATGCCATTGTGCAGTCAGTTGGAGTCAGCGGTGGCAAGTTACTCATCAAGCTAAAAGACGGCAGGAAGGTAAGGAGGGGAAAGGCAGGCTGCCAGGAGACTTTTCAGCTTTTCCTTCCCCTTTCCTCATTCTTACCCCTTCATTCTACACCAGTAGATTAGTTTTCTTGGCAGTCGCCATTAACCTGTCATAATTTTCTGAATTAACTGTCCTTTCATTAAAGCAGAGACTGATGAGAGTCAGAGTAGATACCTGTGAACCACTTTCCCTTAACCCTTCCCTGTCTGTATCACAGATTTTGGAGTCTTGCCTAGGGTGGCAGATTCCTGCTCAGATGATAGAGGGTATGTGAGTGGGAAGGGGTCGAGAAGGCTTATGAAATAGAACTTAAAATCTATTTAACAGAGGTAAGTTAAGCCATGATTTTTTAAAGGCCTAATTATTCTTAGTGGTACGATGGTCAGTTGTTCTGTCCGTAGATGTAATTGGGACTATGGTAATTGACTAGACTATTTCTTTTTGCCTTAGGTAGAAACTGACCACATAGTGACAGCTGTGGGCCTTGAGCCCAATGTTGAGTTGGCCAAGACTGGTGGGCTGGAAATAGACTCAGATTTTGGTGGCTTCCGGGTAAATGCAGAGTTACAAGCACGCTCTAACATCTGGGTGGTAAGTATGCTACAACATGACCAGGCACAGTTCATTGTCCCCAGCTTGTGAATAGGCCTGCCCAAGTGGTGTGCTAAAGCTCATTGACAGCTTAACCTAATAGGGTCAAAGTGTTTGGAAGCTGAGGGTAGAGAATAGAAACTTGTGAACTGCTTGTTTTAGACCAGCTATGGACTCATCTGCAAGCTAGTGGAAGATGAAATGAGCAGTGTGCATGCCTGCAGGAGTAGAGCTCTTCCAGTTCTACTTGTTGGCAACAGCCATCGACATAACCCCTGGTGGGCAAGTGCACAGCCTTCAGATGGATCTGCTGTTTTCTTTGCTCAAGTGTGAGTCCAGGGCATAGAGGATGAAGCAGTTTTATAACATGTTCCCTAGAAAGGAAAATTACTCTGTTTTCGTTTTCCTTGAGTACCATTTTTAGCTATTTTTAAAAATCTATTATGATACAAATAAGACTACAGTGTGTAGGAACCATGAGGTAATTTCCCCATTGCTAGTTACAAGTGTATTGTGTTTGATTATGGACTCTTGCAACTAAGGACACAAGAGCCTTGGAGGAATTTTTTTCCCATACAAAGCTTCTTTTTCTTTAAGATAACATGTACTACAGTTTTTACAACTGTTATGAAAATAATGTGTGCTCAATGTAGAAGACACAGACAAAGAGAAAGGATGAAAATCACCTGCAGCAAACCATTTATATTTTTCGTGTATTTTCTTCCTTTTGTTTTCTTTTCTTTTTTTTTTTTTCCTTTGAGACAGTCTTACTTTGTTGCCTTGGGTAGAGTGCTGTGGCATCACAGCTCACAGCAACCTCCAACTCTTGGGCTTCAGTGATTCTCTTGCCTCAGCCTCCCAAGTAGCTGGGACTACAGGCGCCCACTACAAGGCCCAGCTATTTTTTGTTGCAGTTCTCGTTGCTGTTTTAGCTGGCCGGGGCTGGGTTCAAACCCACCACCCTCAGTATATGGGGCTGGTGCCCTACCCACTGAGCCACAGGCACCGCCCCCTTTTGTTTTCTTGCACATAGGGTTTTTTGTTTGTTTCACACAATTATGGCAAGTGTACTATATATAAACATTTTTATTTTGCTCTTCTTAATATCATAAATGTGAGTATTTCTCGTGTTGCTTCAGACTCTGTAGTCTAATGACTATATAGTATTTCATTAAGTGAATTTCACAGTTTATTTTGTCATTTTTTTGTTGGCTTTTTAAGTAGTTTGGGGGGAGTCTGAATAGCTAAAAAGATGAACAAAGGGTTAGAGAACTCAAATACCACATCCTTCATGAAGCTGGCCATGTTGGCCTCAGTTGGGGGTTCTCCATCTCTGCTTGAAACACTTAGCTCACTTAATCTGTACCTCTCATGTGGCTTATTATTTGTTTACATTGCACTGTAGTTATGAATAGTGCTGTATCTTCCTGTACTAGGTTTTACACTCCTCATAGGCAAGTTCCATCTCAGTTTTGTCTCAGCAGCCTGAACAGCATAATGCTTTTGTATATAATAAGTATTTTATAAATATTTGTTGAGTGAATGAACACTAAATGACAAAAAGAAATCTTATTTTAGGAAAGATTTCTAGATGAGAGGCAGTCATACCTAAAAGCCAATTTCTACATATAGAAAAGAAAAGAATATTCTGCAAATCATGGTTATTCAAAATCCATCTACTAAGGACAGAATGAGAAGTAGGTGTAAGCATAGAAGATTTAGGTTAGCTTTGTGAAGCAGAATACTTATTAAAAATGGAATAGCAGGGCAGCGCCTGTGGCTCAGTAGGTAGGGCGCCGGCCCCATATACTGAGGGTGGCGGGTTCAAACCCGGCCCCGGCCAAACTGCAACCAAAAAATAGCCAGGCGTTGTGGCGGCCGCCTGTAGTCCCAGCTACTCGGGAGGCTGAGGCAAGAGAATCTGTAAGCCCAGGAGTTGGAGGTTGCTGTGAGCTGTGTGAGGCCACAGCACTCTACCGAGGGCCATAAAGTGAGACTCTGTCTCTACAAAAAAAAAAAAAAAAAAAAAGGAATAGCAACTGTTTTTGATAGTTTGGTATGATTCTGGTCTATAAATGGAAAACGTTACCATTTCAAGGGTTCTTTGAGCCCCAAACTTTGTTTTGTCTTTAACTTGCTTTTATATCATGTATTCTTATTGTGTATTTGTTTCCAAAGGCAGGAGATGCTGCATGCTTCTACGATATAAAGTTGGGGAGGAGACGGGTAGAGCACCACGATCACGCTGTTGTGAGTGGAAGATTGGCTGGTGAAAATATGACCGGAGCTGCTAAGCCATACTGGCATCAGTCAATGTTCTGGTAATGGTGTGCTGTGGGGACTCAATAGGTTAGAATGCAGTATCACTAGGCCCATAACACAGAGTTATGGTTTGGTTTTGTTGTGAGTCAGTTAGCTTCATGCAGAGGGGAGAAAATTCCATCTCACATTCACACGTTCTATCCCCAAGTAGCCATCTGTTAAAAACATTGTGTTTGGGCACTTTGCCTATAGCTCAAGCGGCTAGAGCGCCAGCCACATATACCAGAGCTGGCGAGTTCGAATCCAGCCCAGGCCCACCAAACAACAATGACAACTACAACCAAAAAATAGTCAGGTATTGTGGTGGGCACCTGTAGTCCCAGCTACTTGGGAGGCTGAGGCAAGAGAATTGCTTAAGCCCAAGAGTTGGAGGTTGCTGTGAGCTGTGACGCCATAGCACTCTACCCAGGGCGACAACTTTAGACTGTGTCTCAAAAAGACAAAAAAGAAAAAAAAGCCCAAGAGTTGGAGGTTGCTGTGAGCTGTGATGCCATGGCACTCTACCCAGGGTGACATAGTGAGACTGTGTCAAAAACCAAATAAACAAAAAAAACATTGTGTTTGGGGCTCGGCACAGTGCTTCATACCTGTAATCCCAGCACTCTGGGAGGCCAAGATGGGAGGATCACTTGAGGCCAGGAATTTGGGACCAGCCTGGGCAAAATAGTGAGACTCTGTCTCTACAAAAAAAAAAAAAAAAAAAAAAATAATAATAATAAAAATACCCAGCTATGGTAGTGCTCACCTGTAGTCATAGCTACTCAGGAAGCTGAGGCAAGAGGATGGCTTAAGGCCAGGAATTTGAGGTTATAGTGAGTTATGATTGTGCCACTGCACTCTAGTCTGGGCAACAGAGCAAGACCCAGTCTCAAATAAAATAAAAGTGTTCTGTTTGATATGTTAGATGAAATAAATGAATGGAGATGGTACCCGCACTTCTGACAAATAGTAGGTGGTACAAAAGTATACTCTTAGGTGTAGACACCAGTATATTTTAATTTGTTATTTGCTAGTAACCCTATTAAGCTCAATGTGCGGGGGGTGGGGAAGCAGCCTATTCATACGTAACCCTTATGATCAGCAATGCAAAGTCAGGCATACATAGGCAGTTCTTTGGATAAAGGAAGGTTAGCAGTGACCATTCCTGACCCTGGCTGGCTAGCCTTATTTGACATACATTTATCTTGTGATTTGAAAGATGGAGTACGTAAAAACTTCAAGAAGCCTCTAAGTGATTTCTGTTAGGGATATCTCAGGTGATGGAAGTACATTTTGGGACAGTCACACACAGTTTTATGAGTGGGCTACAAAAAAAGAACAGATGGAGGGCCAAGTCCAGTAGTTCACACCTATAATCCAAGCACTTTGGAAGGCTGAGGCAGATGATTGCCTTGAGGCCAGGAAGTCAAGACAAGCTAACCTAGCAAGACCACATCTCTATTTAAAAAAAAAAAAAAAAGAAGAAGAAGAAGGCTTGATGCTGGTAGCTCAGCAGCTAGGGTGCCAGCCACATACACCAAGGCTGGGGGGTTCGAATCCAGCCTGGGTCTGCCAAACAACAATGACAACTACAACCAAAAAAAAAAAACAAAAAAAACAGAAATGTTAGCAAGCATAGTTGTACATACTTTCAGTCCCAGCTACTTGAGAGGCTGAGACAGGAGGATCACTTGAGCCCATGAGTTCCAGGTTACAGTGAGTTATGATCACACTACTCCTGTCCAACCTTGGTGACAGAGTGCCCGCCATGTCCAAGAACATAATTAATTAATTTAAAAATAGCAAATGGATTAACACATGTAAGATAATGCAGTTAGGCAAAAACAGTCTATAACTATATAATTATCAGTGAGAGTCTAGAACAGATTGCAAGGAGCCATTATAGACTATTCCCTGAAGACAGCAGCCCAATGAGCTACTGTTGCCAAGAAGATAAATTGTAGAGCGCCAGAAACAAAACAGCTAGAGCATCCTAGATTATTATGAAAAAGCATGGTAATATGTGCCTCAAATGTCCTGTGAAGTTCTTAGCATATTAAGAAAGGTATGATGATGATAGGGAAAGTTTCCAAGAAGAGCAGGTAAAAGCAGATCACCAAGGAGATGAAGGTGCCTGTTTATAGAGAGCATTCCAGAGTCAAGAAGTGAAGGCTAAGGGGGACTACTGTAGGTCAGTGAAACCATAAAACATCTCAAATTCTGAATTCCAAAATATGGAACACTCTTTAAAGCTTCAGAAAGGCAGCTTTTAGGTGAATTAAAGAAAGATAGTGAATAACAAAGGAAATCCATCAGTTCCCAAATGTGGTTTGGGAAAAAAAGCACAGATAAATTTAGGAAAGTTTGGATCCTTGTATGGATATGGGATATAAATAATAGCTTCTTCAGGACAAATAACAGCTGTTTAGGTTAATCTTGCTTTCTCATGCTTGTCCCTAGATGCTCTAGCTGTGACAGATCTGTTTGGTATTTTTGTTGTTACACATACTAAGTTCTTTGGTTTGTGTGAAAGTGTAGTGTCACAGAGAATATGTGCTACCATGTCATTCCTCATAGACCCTTAACAGAACACCCTCTTCTTTTTCCTTCCTTAGGAGTGATTTGGGCCCTGATGTTGGCTATGAAGCTATTGGTCTTGTGGACAGTAGTTTGCCCACAGTTGGTGTTTTTGCAAAAGCAACTGCACAGGACAACCCAAAATCTGCCACAGAGCAGTCAGGTAAGGAAGTCCAACCACTTCCAAGAGTGTTGAGAAACAGTGGTCCAAATTCTCCTGAATAAGGGGTTTCTGTATTGGCCAGAGGGAGCTGTTAGTGAAAGCCTCTCTTCATGTTGTGTTTTAAAAGAAACCAAACCCTAGGTCCTCACTCTTTAGTGGTCTAAGATCTGGCAAAATCAGGTATCCTGGTCAAAGCATAGACTTAAATATTGTGGGTATCCATCCTAGACAGTGGACAGTGGCTGGCTCAATGACTCTGTTCTCTAGTGGATAGGGAGACTTGTGTGATGAAGAAAAAAAAAAAAACTGGATGGAACTTTTAGGTTTTGTTTTTGTATGTGTGGTTTTTGTCTTTTTTTTTTTTTTTTTTTTACTGGGGCTGGGTTTGAACCCGCCACCTCCAGTATATGGGCCCAGCGCCCTACTCCTTTGAGCCACAGGCACCGCCCTTTTTTTTTTTTTTTTTTTTAAGAGACAGAATCTCACTTTATCACCCTTGGTAGAGTGCCGTGGCATCACAGCTCACATCAACCTCCAACTCCTGGGCTGAGGCAATTCTCTTGCCTCGGCCTCCCAAGTAGCTGGGACCACAGGCACCTGCCACAACACCCAGCTATTTTTTTGTTGTTGTTGCAGTTTGGCCGAGGCCAAGTTCAAGCCTGCCACCCTCGATAATGGGGCTGGTGCCCTACCCACTGAGCCACCGGTGTTGCCCCTGTTTTTGTGTTTTTCTTTTTTTGTAGAGACAGAGTCTCACTTTATGGCCCTCAGTAGAGTGCCCTGGCATCACACAGCTCACAGCAACCTCCAACTCCTGGGCTTAAGCGATTCTCTTGCCTCAACCTCCCAAGTAGCTGGGAGGCGCCCGCCACAACACCCAGCTATTTTTTGGTTGCAGTTCAGCCGGGGCCGGGTTTGAACCCGCCACCCTTGGTATATGGGGCTAGTGCTTTACCGACTGAGCCACAGGTGCCGCCCGTTTTTGTGTTTTTCTTTCTTCTTCTTTGTTTGTTTTTGCTTCATGCTATTCTGAAGAACCAGACCTGAGAGCCTTAGCTTAGGACCTGCTATCCTCCATGGGGCTTGGACACTAGAGAACTGGGCTGAGTAGTTCTTCAGTTGCCTCTAATGGATCTTAATGTCAGGGTTTATTTATTTATTTTTTTTGCCAGGTTTTCTTTAGATGGGAGGCACCTCTCTTGGAATGGACTTCTCTCCCACACACGTCTCTTTCATTAACTCCTAGGCCTTGTTCTATGACCTTGGCTCTAGTTATTTAACCTCTGTGTCCTTTTGCCAGAGGTATTTCAGGGGCAAGTTGCTCTTTAAGAAGGAGAAAGCAAGACATTATATGGATATGTAGGTCCTTTTTCTGTGTAACCTGGGTATATTCTATACCCCTGCTTTGTCACTGTGCTGTGTTATTTGGAGGCTGATGGTTCTCAGAAGACAAGGCCACACCTTTCCCCTCCTCCTTCTCCTCTGTGAGGAAATGCCTCCACTGTGTTTTTTCTTATTTTTTTCTATATGGAAGTGTCTTCTGCTTTGGCTAGTGTCTCTTTAGGAGTACTGTCCAATAGAACTATCTCCTGTGATGGAAATGGTCTCTTCTTACTCCGTCCAGTACTTTAGGCACTAGTCAAATGGGGCTATTGAGCATTGAAATGTGGTGAGTACAAATGAGGAACTGAATTTTACATTTACTTTAATTTGAAATAGTGTTCATTTAAATAGCTCTGTGTAGCTAGTGGCTACTGTACTAGACCATGTGCAGTTCTAGAATATTTCTCAGAGGACAAGATCTGAAGATTTGAAGAAATTCAGATACCAGGAAATATATATAGCGTAAATTTAAACAAGAGGGTAAGGGGGGGATGTTTGGGGTAAGACTGACCCAATGCCTAAAGCTGGCCAGGAAGAACTTTCCTTGGTTTTGTCATTGGAGAGGGGCTGGAGAAAGCCAAGGTTTACTGAGAGGGCACAGAAAAATTATCTAGAAGCAGCTTGGTGTAGGTCTCAAAAGATAATTGCCTTGTAGAATTTCTTAAGCTCATAATTAAAGTTTTGACTTTGTATGTTTGTTTGTTTTGGGGGTTGGCCACAGGGACTGGTATCCGATCAGAGAGTGAGACAGAGTCTGAAGCTTCGGAAATTGCTATTCCTCCCAGCACTCCTACAGTTCCACAAGCCCCTGTCCAAGGGGAAGATTACGGCAAAGGTGTCATCTTCTACCTCAGAGACAAAGTGGTCGTGGGGATCGTGCTTTGGAACATCTTTAATAGAATGCCAATAGCAAGGAAGGTAGGTGCTTATCAGAGTTCTCAGAGGAAGATGGAAAGCGTGGGTTGGAAAGTGCCTCCATGACTTCATTAGGTGCCCCAAGATGCATCCTCCACCCAGGTCAAATTGTGCCTGAGCAGAACAAGGTGTAGCCTTGGCTCAGGAACATTCTTTTTCACTTGGGACTTGGCTGGGTGGCCTGAGAGTTTGGCAAGCTGCTCATTTTGTAGAAAGCCATTCCCACAACTCCCTCCCACTGTGGCCCAGGCTGCCCCATTGTGTGGGTCTGGTCTGAATGCACATGGAGTGAGTTAGGGACCTGTTGTTAACTGTCTCCCTCAGATCATTAAGGACGGTGAACAACATGAAGATCTCAACGAAGTAGCCAAACTATTCAATATTCACGAAGACTGAAGCCCCACTGTGGAATAGGCAAGCACTTCACCATCTCTGATAGGGTTGGATGGGTAAAGGAGCATTTTTTATTTGGTAAACTCTGTGCATATGAGTGTGAATAATCAAGTCCTTTGTGAATATTTTCAACCATGCAGGCTAATTCTTAATGTTCACATCATGAAATAAAATATGATTCTTCTAAATAAACTTCTGTTCTCTTTCAAAGGGGGTGGATAGGTGAAGGAGGAAAACTATGCGTATTAGAGAGCAAGCAAATTGTAGCAGCTTCCAAGGGCGCCAAGCCTTTGTAGGATTTTCTAATGAATATTTTATAAATGTAGATTTACCTACAATTTCCCACTTTTCCTATGTATGACGACTTTTGGGACACACTGTAGACTCAGTTATGCCTGGAACAACTCCTGTCCCAGAACTTAATTCTGCAGGGGACAGAAAGGATGTTTACTGCTAATAAAGAAGTTCAGAAGCAGGATGCTTTGCAGCTAAACCTGAAGCCATCTCCTTGAGGAATCATGATCTCTTGATTCCTGCCCACTGTCTCCCATATTAGAAATCTGCCCTCTCTTAACTCCTCTCTAAAATATGCTTATAGGTACAACTCACTTTACAGATGATTTCCTGGGAATGTAATTCACAGGTTCATCAGTCAGCTCTTTTTTGGCATTTTACAGTTTTTGACCAGGGCTGGGTTTGAACCTGCCACCTCCAGTATGTGGGGCTGGCACCCTACTCATTTGAGCCATAGGCGCTGCCCTTTTTTGGCATTTTAAATTACTTAACTTTTGTGTGTGTGTGTGAGAGAGACAACGTTTTTATTTTTAAAAAAATAAAATCTTGGCTCTTCGCCTGTAGCTCAGCCGCTAGGGTGCCAGCCACATACACTAGAGCTAGTGGGTTTGAATCCAGCCCAGCCAAACAACGACAACTATAACCAAAAAGTAGCCATGTATTGTGTCGGGCACCTATAGTCCCAGCTACTTGGGAGGCTGAGGCAAGAGAATCACTTAAGCCCAAGAGTTTGAGGTTGCCGTGAGCTGTGTGATGCCACGGCACTCTACCAAGGGTGACAGAGTAAGACTCTGTCTCAAAAAAAAAAAAAATGAATAGTAAGATCTTATTTCAATTAAGAGAAAATGTTTACTACTTTCAGGAATCCTATGTGCATCTTTCTGTATGTAAAGAGAAAATTATTACCAGTCTCAATTTTTTAAAATATTGGGCTTGATTAAAGGGAGTTGCAGCTTCAGCCAAATCCCTTGTGAATACTCGAACAGGCCAAGTCCCCACTGTTAAGATTTTGAGGTGCTAGAACAGCTTCTTTTTTTTTCTTTTTTTTTTTTTTTGTAGAGACAGAGTCTCACTGTACTGCCCTCCGGTAGAGTGCCATGATGTCACACGGCTCACAGCAACCTCCAACTTCTGGGACTTAAGCGATTCTCTTGCCTCAGCCTCCCGAGCAGCTGGGACCACAGGCGCCCACCACAACGCCCAACTATTTTTTTGTTGCAGTTTGGCCAGGGCTGGGTTTGAACCCACCACCCTCGGCATATGGGGCCAGCGCCCTACTCACTGAGCCGTAGGAGCCGCCCCCTAGAACAGCTTCTTATGGAACAGATACAGGTTTAGTGGAATACGATCTGCTGCATGACATCCAAATCCATATGTAGATCCTCTTAGTGCATCCTAGGCATTAAAAAAAAAAATCCCAATGTGGCTCGGCACCTATGGCTCAAGTGGCTAAGGCGCCAGCCACATACACCTGAGCTGACGGGTTTGAATCCATCCCCAGCCCACCAAACAACAATGATAGATGTTAAAAATATGACAAAAATGACAAAAAATAGTCAGGTGTTGTGGCGGGCACCAATAGTCCCACCTACTTGGGAGGCAAAGGCAGGAGAATTGCTTGAGCCCAGGAGTTGGAGGTTGTTGTGAGCTGTGATGCCACGGCACTCTACCCAGGGCGACAGCTTGAGGCTCTGTCTCAAAGAAAAAAAAAATCCAAATATGAAAAAAAATCCAAATGTAGAAAACTCTAGTATCCTGTGAGATAGGATTTATTATGCAATAGTAATTGCTGCTTACAAATTTGGGGGTAAGATACTCTGTGATCCTAAAGTGTTTCACAAATCATTTTAAAAAAAAAAACAAATTGTGATTTGTCTAGTTTCAGTGTTATATGCAATTTAGTCTAATTCTTCAACAGTAATCACTGTCGATAATCATCCTTATATGATATGTCATTGTAATTAAGTTAATTAAAATTAAAACAATCTTTTCATCTAATCAGTGTTCATTGAGTGCCTACTGTGAGCCAGGTAGATGTCAGAATAGGAAGATGGATAAAATATGACTACTGCTTTTAAGGACCTTCTAGTGTCAGTGAGGACTGGAGACGTGGGTGCAGAAGTAAAATACAGTGAGTTATGTCCATAGAAGGATACACAAAGTACTGTGGACATGCCAAGAATTGGGAGATCGACCAGTGAAGCCATTCTTAGTCAACTATTGCTTCTAGGTCACTGTCCAAAGCCCCACTTGGTCCATGTTCCCTCCCTAAGAATGTACAGTGACTCCTTGTCACCAACCACAGAGAGTCCAAAGTCTTCCACAATAGTCTGTGGTCTCACCCAACTCTGTCCAATTTCCTTTCTGTAACTTTTAATACACACACATATACATACACATCTGGTTTACTGTCACCTTTAAACTTGTATTTCTGCTCTTGACATCTGGAGTGCCAATTCTCTTGCCTTTTACCTGTATTCAAATCCTGCTTCATCTTTCAAGGCCCAGATCAAGCCCTACCTTGGCGGCACGGTACCAGTTGGACTAGTACCCATGCACGAATTTTCTCATTTCTGGACTCCAGTCAGACTTACCACTTAGTCATTTGGACAGGATTGTAAGCTATCCCAGAGTAGAGACTTTTTTCTCAGGATAGAAGCCACATGCCACACCTCCCAAAACCCTGAGAAAGTGCTGAACAAGTCAGTCATTGGTTGGATGATGGCTAGATAACAGGGCTGACTGTAAAAATGAGCCTGTCTCCGATCTCTGTAATTCAAGTTGTTTATGAGAGGACATTCAGACCCTCATCACCCACTGCCACAACTTGCCATTTACCCCAGGATACATTTAATCTGCCCAATGCCCCAAGGATCACAGGGTCTTGATTTCTGACTCCATAGACAAGCTGTGCCAGTTGAGATTTGACCCTCGATAGCTGGTTTGTGATTAGCTGGACCATACTGTAGTGCAGTACAGGGCTAGTCATGCCTTGAGAAGAAGAGTCAGGCTTTGTCAAAATAGTAAGTGTTTGGAGTCCACGCACTTGACTTCAGCCCTGCTTTCCTTTGCCCTTTTACAAATGATATCAGATGGTCCATGACATGACTTAGTGTTAACCCTAGCATTTGCCTGGATCCCTATGAAGCACAGCAGGTAGGAGATGTCCCAAAATTTTAAAGCTGGAAAAACGGAACTAAGAAGTTTGATTGGAAAGGAGTTAGATTAAGACCCTAGGTAAAGGACAAGGTCGACATTTGTGATTTTTTTTGTTGTTGTTCTAATCAACACTGCCTGTTTTGGAGACAAGAGGCTTAAAACAGAAAGGGATGGGGGTGGGAATCCACAGTGTCCTACTGCAGGCTGCTTCCTTGAAGGAAAATCAGCAGCTTCTCAAGAGACCGATTTATACAAAGGAACTCTCCCCTCCCTTCCCCCACTACCCCTTTCCTTTCCCGCTCCTCTCAAGTTTGGCTGCTGTGATATCCCCTGTATGTCCTTCTCTGACTCCACCTAAAGCTAGGCACCCCTGCTGCCCTGGAGATTGTTGGGACTCAATCCCAGTGCCTTGCCTTCTGGGCAGAGGGGAAGTCCTGCTGGGCCCAGAGGTGAAGTAGGACTGCCTCTGGCCTCTTTCCCATCTTATCAGGGAATTTCTGGCGGGCACAGGCACACGTACACAAAACCACACACAGATACAGCCAAAGCCAGTGATGACGTTCCCCTGCCTGGCTGGTTCTACATATGGGTGTGACTAGGTCAGAGTACAGGGAGGGTCTAAATATTTAGATACTGGACTGCCAAGCCCTTGTTGGAAACCAGGGATCATCTCAAAATGAACATTGGAGAAAAAAGCAGCCCTGACAACCTGAAGCTGGTCTGGTACTATTGCAAGGTTTTGGTGTGGCTACCAACTGGCCTAGCGCTCACAGCTAGGTTTGCATGTTTTATTGAACATAGATTCACAGAACACCAGTATCGTGCAAGGCCACTCTGTCACCATGGTGAGTAGAGACAAAAACAAGACCACTCCATAATCATGTGAACATGGACAAAAACACGAACATTGCCCAAACCTCAAAAACAACCAAACACACACCCCCCCCCGCATCCTGGCTAATGTGAGTAACTGCTGCTTCCTTACCAATTGCAGCTTTAGCTTTGCTGCAGTCCACCCTCCTATTGCATGAGATTTATTTATTTAATAATAAGATACCCAGGCCAGGCACAGTCACTCACACCTGTAACCCAAACTCTGGGAAGCCAAGGCAGGAGGATCCCTTGAGCTCAGGAGTTCAAGACCAGCCTGAGCAAGAGCAAGACTAAAATGTCTACTAAAAATAGAAAAAAATTGGGTGGGCTCCGTGCTAGCCACATACACCAGAGCTGGCGGGTTCGAACAGCCCCATCCACCACACAACAATGACAACTACAACCAGAAAATAGCCAGGCATTGTGGTGGGCGCCTGTAGTCCCAGCTACTTAGGAGGCTGAGGCAAGAGAATCGCTTAAGCCCAGGAGTTGGAGGTTGCTGTGAGCTGTGATGCCACAGCACCCTACCCAGGGTGCCACAGCACCCTACCCAGCCTTCTTTTGAGGCTCTGTCTCAAAAGAAAAAGAAAAGAGGGGCAGCGCCTGTGGCTCAAAGGGGCAGGGCGCTGGTCCCATATGCCGGAGGTGGCGGGTTCAAACCCAGCCCTGGCCAAAACCCACAAATAAATAAATAAATAACTAAAAAGAAAAAGAAAAGAAAAAATTGGGCAGCGTCTGTGGCTCAGTGAATAGGGTGCCGGCCCCATATACCGAGGGTGGTGGGTTCAAACCCAGCCCCCATCAAACTGCAACAAAAAATAGCCAGCGTTGTGGCGGGCGCCTGTAGTCCCAGCTCCTTGGGAGGCTGAGGCCAGAGTCGCTTAAGCCCAAGTGTTTGAGGTTGCTGTCAGCTGTGATGCTATGGCACTCTACCAAGGGTGACAAAGTGAGACTCTCTAAAAAAAAAAAAAAAATGGGTGATGCCTTTGACTCAAAGGAGTAGGGCGCCAGCCCCATATGCTGGAGGTGGCGGGTTCAAACCCAGCCCCGGCGAAAAACTGCAAAATAATAAATAAATAAAATAGAAAAAATTAGCTGGGCTTCCTGGTGGGTGGCTATAGTCCCAGTTACTTGGGAGGCTGAGGCAGGAGGAGCTCTTGAAGCCCAGGAGTTTTAGGTTGCTATGAACTAGGCTGATGCCATGGCACTCTAGCCTGGGCAACAGCCTGAGAGTCTATCTCAAAAATAATATTTTTATTATTTTTTGAGTATATTTTATATACTGCACCTATGGCTCAGTGGGTAGGGCATGGGCCCCATATACCGTGGGTGGGGGCTTCGAACCTGGCTCTGATCAGCTAAAATAGCAGTGACAACTGCAACAAAAATAGCTGGGTATTGTGGCTGGTGCCTATAGTCCCAGCTATTTGGGAGGCTGAGGCAAAAGAATCACTTAAGCCCAAGAGTTGGAGGTTGCCGTGAGCTGTGATGCCACAGCACTTTACTGAGGGCAACAAAAGTGAGACTCTGTCTCAAAAAAAAAAAATAGTAAGATACCAAATCTAATCAAATAATTACCCCTGCTATTTTATTTTTTCTGTTCTTTTTTTAATTTTTATTTATTTATTTATTTTTTTTATTGTTGGGGATTCATTGAGGGTACAATAAGCCAGGTTACACTGATTGCATTTGTTAGGTAAAGTCCCTCTTGCAATCATGTCTTGCCCCAGAAGTTGTGGCACACACCAAGGCCCCACCCCCTCCCTAATTACCCCTGCTTCTTGACAGTGTCCCCAATCCAGAGCAAAGCCTGGCTTCCTTAAACCCTCCTCCAAGTCCCCCAACCCAACTTGAATCCTGTAAGTCCTTTCCAGCTCCCTCTTCCTGACACACCTCTGGTTCCCCACAGGGCACCTTCTCCTTTGCTGCAATAGGCAATAAATCCAACTTATTCAATCACAAAAGTGTGCCTGGTAGTCTTTGGCTGGAGGGCCCAAATAATTTGGACAAAAATAGCCCATATTTCTTCTGGTAGTCCACTACCAGGCAGAAACCCCAGTGAACTTTGCCTAACCCTGTACCTTCTTATAGACCTTTACCCAGTCCCAGTGAAGCTGATGAGATCTGTGTCTCAGTTACAGAAGGCCCAGGAGTTAGGTTTTCATGTCAGTAGACAGAGGTACCCAGCTTCCCAGGCAGGTTCCCACCTAGAATGTCTAGGCATTTGCACTGCAACACAAATGCTTCTCAGGCAGTACCTAACATAGTACCAACACATAGGTGTTGAGTTTATAAATACATACACACATACCTGAAAGTATTTATTTACATAACATTTTCTACCAAACTTTCTGAGGAACTATTGCATGCTATGGTACTGTGGCAAGCCCTGAAGAGGAAGATGAGTACTATATAGTCCCTTCGATGGCTTTATAACCTAGTGGCAGCCACAGACAAGTCCTGAGGGATGCTCAGCACAACCTAAGCTCAGAAATACAATGTGTGAGTTCTGATTGGAACTTCATTGCTCCTCTGACTGTGTTACTGTCCTGATTCTATCTATTTTAGGTTTTTCTGTAGGGTGACCAAATTGTGGTCCTTCTCCCATTCTATGGTTGTGTCTTCTCTGTCATTACTAGGAACAAAACTTGGAGAGTGTGATGATAATTAATAGATGAAGCTGACTTTCCTTTTGCCAGAGATTACACGTCACCCTCTTCACTTTTCCTCAGGCCTTCCATTCTCCCTCTGTCCTCTCAGAGTTTCTGCAGTCTTCTGTCTTATTTTCTTTCTCCCTGTATTTCTTTCTCAGGTTCCAGGAGGTACCTACCCTCTGCCCATATTTTTTCTCCTGAAGCGGTGAAGCACAGTGGAAAGAACATTTTTCTGGGTTTCAGTCTTAGTTCTGCCGCCCATTACCCGAATGGCCTTGGGCCTACTTTCTAGGTCTCAGCTTCCTCATCCATAAAATGAGAGAACAGTATAATCTTTCCACTTTCAGCCCTAACCTGGTGTGTATGGAACAGTCTCTTGGTGCTTGGCACAGGACTTTCCCCACGTGTGTATGGGCTCCCTTGCTGTTTATCTCTAAGATCTAGAGTAGATGCTCATGGACCCCAAAGCCCTTGGTGACCATCTTCCCACCATGCCTCTGTTGTCCCTTTGGCCAACCAGATTTACAGGTTTGCTGGGGTTTGGTTTTGTTTTGGGCTCCATGAAACACAACCCCTAAGCTAATGTTTGGCCTCAAACCCAGAACCTCCCCAAGGAAGGCTTGACAGTAGGACTGTTCTCAGCCATGATCCTAGCACATACATTCCTTCCTAGCCATTTAATAACTCCAAATCCCCCCCAAAAAAAAACACCCTGCAGAACTGGTGGGTGGACAGCTACCATAATCCAGGGAAGATCTCAACTTGATGCCAAGGTAGGAGCTCAGAAAACATCTTCATGCCATATAAGCCCCAAGACCTAACACCAGCCCTTACACCCTCCTTGTTCTTAGTCCCTGGCCATTTCCACATTGACCATGGCCTTGGCAGAGCCATGCCTTGAAGTGCAGTGACAAGTGAGCCAGGAAGCTTGCAACCCTCAGAACCCAGATCTTACCATACAGACAAAAGGAAACTGCATGTTAGGAAAAAATGTCAATCCAGTACTATGATTTGCTGTGTGGGAAAGCATTCTTATTAAGGACCATGGCCCTCTGGAAGGAAAGGGGAGTGAGTTTTAGGTGTTTCAGAGGCCAACAGAGATCCTCCAGCTTGAAGCCTTCCCTGGCCTGGGCTTGAAGACCTCAGCCACCTTGTTGAAACTAATATTCCAGGCCTGCGCCCATAGCTCAGTGGGTAGGGTACCGGCCCACATACACCGAGGCTGGCCGGTTTGAACCCGGTCCAGGCCAGCTAAAACAACAGTGGCAACAACAACAAAATAGCAGGGCATTGTGGCAGGCACCTGTAGTCCTAGCTACTTGGGAGGCTGAGGCAAGAGGATCTCTTAAGCCCAAGAGTTTGAGGTTGCTGTGAGCTGTGACACCATGGTACTCTACCCAGGGCAACATTTTTTTTTTTTTGAGAGAAGGAAGGAAGGAAGGAAGGAAGGAAGGAAGGAAGGAGGGAGGGAAGGAGAGAGGGAGGGAAGGAAGGAGGGAGGGAGGGAAGGAAGGAAGGAAGGAAGGAAGGAAGGAAGGAAGGAAGGAAGGAAGGAAGGAAGGAAGGAAGGAAGGAAGGAAGGAAGGAAGGAAGGAAGGAAGGAAGGAAGGAAGGAAAGAAAGAAAGAAGGAAGGAAAAAGAAACTAATATTCCAAGGAACCCAGTGGAAGGGTGATAAGACAAGCCAATCCACTCATTCTTCCACTGTCTTCAAACTACTGGCACATGGGTATGGGGTAAAACCCGAGAATATTTGGCCTCAAAGTAACCCCCACCCCAACTTGAACTTGTCTACTACCAAGTTCCAGGAGGAAGCATCACAGTGACCTCTCAGGCTTTCAGTTTGACTTAATGCAGGGGGCCAGGAAAGATTTAGGCTTGGGATACTCCACACTTGGACCCTAGGGGGCACATGATGTTAGTTTGACTTAATGGCAGGGGGCCAGGAAAGATCTAGTCTTGGGATACTCCACACTTGTGCCCTAGGGGGCAGATGTTAGTTTGATTTAACCGCAGGGGGCCAGGAAAGATCTAGATTTGGGATACTCCACACTTGCGCCCTAGGGGGCACATAAGTTCCAAGTCCCCGCAGGCACAAGCAACCCTCCGTGCTCGCCTGTTCTTTGGAACAGGAAGTTCCAAAGAAGAGACATCAGCTTTCAGGTGAGCTCCCAAGGCGGTTCACCCGAGGAGGGAAGGGGATCCCCAGACACCCTATTTGGCAGGCACTCCCTGAAATGAGGTGGCTAATTATAAAAAGGACACCTTAGAGCTTTGCCCAATGTTGCAAACATGCAGTTCCCTTCTGGTCATTCCCTGGGCGCCCCAGAATGGCACAGGTAATCGTGCTGGACAGAAGCGGGGAGGTCTCCACGGGGACTCTGGCCCACCACTTTCCTCCCGGGCGCCGCGCTGAATTCTAACTCCGGAGCCCAGAGCCATCCTAGTTAGAGGGGACGGGAAGAAGGGAGTGAGCGGTAGCAGGAAAGAAATCGAGGGGAAGTTTCTAGGGGTGTGCCGGAGAGCAGGGAGGATCCTCATTCTCATGAGTCAGCGGATCGGGCCCAGTGTGACTTCACTGCTTCCCGAGAAGAGGCACCCGGGGCAGGAGGCCGCTCAGAGTGCTGCAGCCGGGGTGGAAGGTCGGAGCACCCGCTGCGTGCACCACGCAGGGACAAGCCTCGGGACTGGGACAACGAGGGGAGGCCGCGCGCCGGCTGGCAAAGCTAAGGGCAGAGGAGCCGACCTCTCCTCAGCTTTCTCCTGGTCCTCCCTGGACGCCAGTTCCCGTCGCCGCCGCCGCGGCCACCTCGGCCCCAGACGCCACGCCGCGCGCTTCGGCCTGTAGGTGGCGCTTCAGGGCGTCCCGCTCGCGTGGCGAGGGCGCTGAGCCCACCCGGAGCCGGAGTTTGAAAAGCGCGCGAGCCTACAAAGCGGGTGGCCAGAGAAAGGCGTGACGGGGCACCGCAGCCCCGCAGCCCCTTGGGCAGGCTCCTCCACTCGAGAAAAGACCGCGCTCCCACCTGAGCAGTCCTGCCGCGCGAGCGCCTCGGGCGGGGGGCTGGCTAGTCCGTGCTTCTTCCAAGTCCCTTGGGCCGCCTCCCAGGTCCCGCAGAGCTCCGGGTGGCTCTTCACTGCAGCAAAGGGATTGCAGTTTCAGGGCGGTCTTTGCTCTCCTGGGATGGCTTTCTTGACCCTCGGGCAGTAGAATGGAAACTTTGAGTCGCGTCTCCGCGTTGGGGGTGGGTTTCCCTGAACGGCCACTCTGTAGCTCCACTCCCTTGAGACCGAGAATGCATCTCTAGTACAGGGACACAGACTGTGGCCAGGGCTCAGCCTAGATGAGGACTAGAGGCTCAGCCTGAGTCGTATTAGGGGTTTCGTGCTTTTCAATCTGGTCTTCTGCAGCTATATGTGTGTAAGAAAAAAAAGCTAAGAGGCTCCTCTGAGCTCAAACCTGCAAGCGTAGGCTTCGTAGCTAGAGCTTTGGGTCCTAACTCTTAATGCTGCGTTAGACCTCCTCATGGTGGTTCATAGTTAAGTGGTGGTTTAGCTAACATATTGTGAATATCAGGGCACAAAAATAACCTGTGGCCGGCCACCTTTGAATTGAGACGGTGAGTTGTTGGGTGTTCCAACCTCACCCTTTCCAGAGGCTAGAGTGGTCCCTTCTGTGATGCGGCTTTACATATAAAATATGTGCGAAGTGTTTCCCCTTTTTCTGTGCCAAAAAATAAAAGCTTCACCCTGCACTAGCATTCTGGGTGCCACTTCTCCCCTGCCAGTCCAATCGGCTATCCTGCTTTCAGGGTGACTTATGCCATCTGAGAAAGTTATCTAAAGATTTTTCCATAAAGAAGAGGAAAGGGGAGGGAACCCAAAGGATCCTCCTAAACGTTCCCAGGTTTCACTGTGTGCCAGGAGAAATACCGTCTGTCTCCCGCCCAGACCTCAGAGCCCGGGCCTCCTTCCTACAGGGCGGTGCCCAGCTATTCCTGGAAACCCCCTTTCTCCTAGCCCCCTCCCCAAGGTGTCTCCTCCCAAAGCACTACTGAGGGAAAAGATCAAATTGGCAAAGCTTGACACCCACTCCTCCCCTCTTTCTGTCCCCTATCTGACCTGCAGTCGTCAGCCTGCACCCTCCCTTGATGCCATCATACTAGCTTCTTCTCCCAGAGCGGGGCCTGAGCCGTGAGCTCTCCCTCCAGCCTGGCCCCGTGCCCTACTAGGTGACTGAGAGGGGATCTGATATACTAATTTGTGTTAATGTGATAATGGGTGCTAATGGGGTCACGTGCTTGATGGGGCGAGTTCTAGCCTAACGTCACTGCCTCAACCCCAAGTCCAGGCTGCAGGATGGGAATTTCAGGCTGACTAATCAGCCGGCTACAGGGGGCGGGAGAGTGGGAGGAACCGAAGCCTGGGACGATCCCAGGGTGCTGGTGCCTTTGAGCTGCTGCAGCCTCGGTTTCAGTTTCATCCTTGGCTGACATGTTCCTCCAATGAGTGGAATTGCTTTGGTTTCCCTCCGGCCTCTCTCCCCTCCCCTGCTAGCTTCCCTCCTTCAGTCCTTCACTTTGTGAGGGGAGAGATGGGAAGATAATTTGGCAGTGATGAGGAAAAAAATGTACACGTAGACACCCTCAGACTCACAGGCTCTCATACCATACTGCCTTGCAGACACACACACACACATACACTAGAGGACCGTGCACATCCAAGACTCAACCCCTCTAACACACACACACACACACACACACACAGAGGCCGTGGTTACACCCTCACATCTGTTTCACCCACACAGATACAGACATAGGAAGGCAAGGCCCAAACAGAGACCATCTCGCAAATGGACCCACGTGCACATTCACACACTCTTACACACTGGCCAGCAGCAGCAGCCGAGTTGGATGGCTTCCTTAAAAGAGGGCTGGAAAGTTTGTTTGCTGCCAGCGAAGGGGCCTAGACATTCCGTGAAATGACTCATACTGCACCTTTATAGACATTAAATGTTGCATTTTTCTGCATTCAACAACAACAACCACCTTCGAGCCCTGACGTGGGGGTGGGTGGGTGGGGAAACTGACTAGTGGCTGCATTCTCATTGGGCTACTGCTATGGCTTCTACTAACCTTCTCAGGCTTGTCCTCATTTCCCTGGGAGATGGAGGAAACCTGAAGGATTGGAATTACCTACCTCTAGGTGCAAACCTTAGCGTCCCCCTAACAGCCACTCCCCCATCCCACCTCATCCCCAGTTGTGGGTATCTTCAGTCAGGCCCCATGTCCCCACTGTGGTGTCCCAGTGTGAGTCCTTCCTGATCTCTCCTCCTATTCAGGTACCCACACTGACTCCTCTGGGTCTGGCCTTACTGCCACATCCTTGCAAAACTCCACAGGACAACATTCACTTTGTTATAATATGTAGAGCCACAGGCAATGTGACTAGAACCTCCTCTCCTCCCCTGGGACTCTTCTCCATCTGAAAGAGGGAACACTAGCCTTATGGCTCCTTGCCCCTGACCCCCAGCATATTGAAGGGCCTGCAGAAATCACTTGGTGTCCCCTGTGGCAAAACTTCCACATGTTGACATACTAGTCCATTTGTACTTATTTCTCTCTCTCTCTTTTTTATTAAATCATAGCTGTGTACATTAATGCAATCATGGGGTACAATGTGCTGGTTTTATATACAATTTGAAATATTTTCATCAAACAGGTTAACATAGCCTTCATACACTTTTTTTTTTCAAGTGAACCACAGGCTTACTTCCTTCTGCCTCACCCACCCCTCTAAATCTCCCACCATCCCAGAGGGCCCTCCTGAAGGGCACTGAATCTGTTTCCCAAACAACAGGATGATTCCTCAGCTGTGCGTGCATGGGACAGTGCCTCCTAGCAGCCACTGCCCAGGCTTCACATGGTAAGCACAGGCTCAGGGCTGGCAGCATCTCCTGTGTCAGCCAGCAGTTATCTGCCTCCAGGCAGACCCCCCTGAGCTGCTTCCAGCTCACCAAGAAGTGAAACCAGCAGTCCTCTGAAATTTTGTAGGGACTCTTACAGTGCCAAGGCCTGTCTCATCAAGGCCCTAGAGGGGAAGCGTATTATTCTGTTTTAATGATTGTATACTGACCCAAGTGGGCTGGAGGGAGCAAGTGGCTTTCCAAGATCCCCAGTCAGGCATGCTCCTCAACCGAGGAAAATGACTGGCCAGATGAAAGTCATGATGTAGGAAATGGCTACTAACTCTATCCTCCCATCTGCATGTGCCTATTCTTTAGCCTGGCTATATTCCAACCCCCAATACGGTTAAGGCAACAGACCACCATCTGGGAAGGAGAAGGAGGGCTTTTGTATAACCTAGCCAAGGAATTCCATTTTGCAGTTACTCAACAAGATTTATTTATTTATTTATGACAAAGCTTCACTTTGTCATCCTCACTAGAATGCCCTGGTGTCCTAGCTCACAGCAACCTCAAACTCTTAGACTCAAATGATTCTATTGCCTCAGCCTGTCAAGTAGCTGGGCCTAATACAGGTGCCAGCCACAATGCCCAGCTATTTTTAGAGGCAGCCTGCTCTTGCTCAGGCTGGTCTTGAACTCATGAGCTCAAGTGTCTCGGCTTCCCAGAGTGCTGGGATTACAGGTGTGAGCCACCACTCCTGGCCTTTATTTATTTATTTTAAAGACAGAGTTTTGCTCTGCCACCTGGACTGAAGTGCAGTGGTGCCATCATAGCTCACTGCAGCCTCAAACTCCTGGGCTCAAGTGATCCTCCTGCCTCAGCCTCTCAAGTAGCTGGGACTACAAGTGTGTGCCACGGTGCCCAGCTATTTTTTTAAATTATTTTTTTGAATGATGAAGTCTTATTATTGTTGCTCAAGCTGGTCTCAAACTCCTGGGCTCAAGAGATTCTCCCACCTCGGCCTCTTGAGTAGCTGAGACTACAGGTACATAGCACCACACCTGGCTAATTTTCTTTTCTTTTCTTTCTTTCTTTCTTTTTTTTTTTTTTTTTTGCAGTTTTTGGGCCGGGGCTGGGTTTGAACCCGCCACCTCCGGCATATGGGGCCGCTGCCCTACTCCTTTGAGCCATAGGCACCGCCTAATTTTCTTTTTTCAAGAGATGGGAGTATCACTTTGTTCATCAGGCTGGTCTCAAACTTCTGGCCTCAAGCAATCCTCCCACCATGGCCTTCCAAAATGTTAGGATTACAAGTGTGAGCCACTGTTTTTTAGAGCAAACACTGCTTATACCCACTAGCTACAACCCGGACTTCCAGAATTCTGTCATTTGGATACCTAGGGCCTTGTCACGTAAACCCAATAGATGCAAACCTGGGGTTACAACAGAAGAATGATTTCTGTCTTTCTAGAAAGGATTTTGGGGGGCTTCTCAGCTTTACAGTTGGGAGGATTCCTTTTAAACCATAACTTCTTTCCTGGCCTTTGAATATGCTTCTCATTCCAAAAGTCTGATCAATAGGCAACTTTTCTAGTATGTGTCTGTGGCAGCATTTAAGGGCCCTGGCCACAGAAGCTGTGGTGTTGTGGTATTTTGTTCTGGCCACAGGTTTGAATAGAACTTGTTGAGTCCAAAGGAGTTAAGGTGTGGAGGGAAGAATCAGCCACTTCGTCCCCAAAGAACATGGGGTGATTTGCAGAAGAACATGGGCTAGCAGGCATTACTTGAAAGAGGAGATAAAGAGGGGCTCCTAAAGTTGTCAAGTTGCATTGAGTGTACATGTGGGGAAGTAGCCCCACATGGGCTGTGAGAGTCAGGAGGGCCCCTGCTGCTAGCAGGACCCAGGTGCTGAGGCCTGAAATCATCAAGTCAGGGTTGGAGAGTGGGGGAAACAGGGCTAGAAGGAGAGAGATTGTGAGTGCACTACCAATGGTGTGCCTGGGCATCCACGGTGTCAACTCGAGAAGGGGAATTCCTGCCAAGTCAGGGAATGAGCTATTGGCAGAGACAGTGTGGCTGTCGTCAGGAGGGTGGTGATCTCAGACTGGCTGGCCCCACCTGGTGGGGGCTCATCCAAGGGATAAGTGGCAGAATGGGGAGTCAGATGGGGAAGGGCTGGCAGAATAGGGACCTGCGAGGTCATCAGGAAGGGCAAGAGAGGTTGGGTTTGCTTTGGCTACAAGTACCAGGTCATGGGGCTGTGGTTAGTTCCCAGTAAGCAGCTGAGCTTGAAGGTGGGAACTTATGGGATTCCCACCTGCAGGTCACTGGCAGGCATTTAGGCCAGTCACCATGAGCTGGCTGGCAGCACTGACCTCTTTTCCTGCCCTCCCCAAGAGGAAAGTATCGCCTCAAGCTCTGTCTTGGGGCTTCAGCCTTGCTTCAAACCACATTCACTCGCAGTAAGGATTCACCATTGGTCCTCAGCAGCTTCTGCCCTAGCCCTGTTATACTTTCTCCTGAGAGGCGGGTTGGTGACAGGAAATGAGGATGAAGATGATGGCAAAGACAGCTAGCATTTATTGAATGCTTAGTAAGCCCCAGACAATTCCACAGACGTAGGTTAACTCATAGAATCCTCGCCATACCCTTGTGAGGTAGGTTCTTATTATACTCAATTTAAAAATAAGGAAAATGAGGCTCAGAGAGTTTGACTTGCCCTAAGTCACATAGCTGATAAATGATGCAGCTGGAATAGGAACCCCAGTCTGTCTAATGTTAGAGACAACTGACCTCTTCTTTTTTTCATCTTCAAAATTTTTTATTAAATCATAGCTGTGTACATTAATGCAATCATGGGGTACAATGTGCAGGTTTTATATACAATTTGAAATATTTTCATCAAACTAGTTAACATAGCCTTCACAGCATTTTCTTAGTTATTGTGTTAAGACATTTATATTCTACATTTAGTAAATTTAACATGTACCCTTGTAAGATGCACTGTAGGAAACCACTGACCTCTTAGCAAAATGAGCAAGAGTCTGTGTATATGTATGTGTGTGCACATGTGTGTCTATTAGTGAAGTTAAAGGGGGCTTAGAGGCATCTGGGATCTACCACAAATTTGAGGGCAGGCTCATGGGCAAGAGGCCAGCAAAGAACTATGTGACTCAAGGATCTAGAATCACCGGGGTAAAGCATGCCCACTTGTAAAAAAGAAGTGAAAATTTGCTCTTGGTGCTTGTTCCAGGGACTTGGCTATGGGTAGCTAGGAGGTCTCAGGGACCAGTGACTGGGTCCACCCACTAGATCTTTCCCTTCAAACTTGTGTTGTGCAGCTGCCTTCATGGCCATCATCCACCACCACTCCTCCCCTGCCCCAATCCTGTGCTGGGGATCGTCCTTTCCCAAGGCTGGGGAAGCAGGCAGATGTTGGTGGCTGAGTAGGCCCTTGAACCTCAGGCCCTTTGACCATCCGGCCCCTCAGAGGGCCCATCTCCCCTGGGGCTCCTTCAGCTTTGCTGCTTTCTGCCAAAGCTGAGGCCTCATTGGGCCCCTCCCCCAGAATATGTAGAGTCATAAGGAGTGACAATTCTCAGCAGACTCCCTTACATTTAGGCTCCTAGCTGGAGGCCCAGGTAGGGGGGCTGCTATGGACACTGAGGGGACAAAGATGAGACAGAATGGGAGACTGGGGGGCAGGCGAACACCTCGAGTACAGACAGCAGCCTGGCTTTGGACTGGGAAGAAAAGTGGGAATGGGCTTCTTCCCAGCACCCCAGCTCTGTCTTTGCACCTGCTGTGCCAGCCCTTCTCTCCAGACCCTCCCCTGATTGTATCCTCCCTGGCCTTGACTGGGCTTTGACCCGTAGGACCCCTAGGCTCGACTTCCCCGAAGATATCCCAGAAACTCTCCAGTCACCCAAGCGCACGATGTATTTGAACAGGGATCCCGCGGTGTTTGGCATACTGTTCCAGACTTGTATCCTCTGGGCATCTTCTGGCCTCACCCACTGCTCGGTCCGCCGTCCCGCCCTGGCCGCACACAGCAGGAGCTCAATAATGTGGAGTGCAGGGTTGGGCCCAAAGGTGTCAAGCGAGTTTCCACTTGCACGGGTTCAGGGGGATGGTCGCAGCCTTCCAGAGTCCCCGCCGACTCTGGGGTGGGGGGCGGCATTGTGTGGGAGCCTCCAACGGGAAAGGTCTGGACAGAGCCGCGAGCCCTGGGCCTGGAGCGCGACGTGGGCTCTGCGGGTGCTCTGCACTCTCCATCCCCGAGCGAGCCACGAGGGAAAGGCGAGGCCGCGCGGGCCCCTGGCACGGCTCCCCCTGCCGTGCTGGCGACCGCGGAGGGCCAGGGGTGGAGGGGCGCTGTTTCCACCGAGACGTCTCGTCCCTCCCTCGCTCCCTCCCCCAACCAGCCCGCCCGCGGTCCCTCCCGTCGGTCCCTCCCTCCGGCTCTTCCTTCCCTCCCGCCCTGCCTCCTTCGCGCCCGCCCCAGCCGCCGCCTGCGGGGACGTGTGTCTCTAGTGCAATTTCCCCTTTCGCTCGGTTGTCTCAGTGCAGGTCTCCGCCAGCTCGCGCCCCCTCCCCGGGCGCCCCCCCGCCCCCTCCCTCGGTGTGGCCCTCCCGAACCTGCGCTCCATATCCCCGCGCTCCACCCCGCCCCCCAACTCCTTTTATCCGGGGCGCCGCCGTCTCACCTGGCATTTGCATCTAGCCCTCCAACTTGCCATTGGTGGCGCGACGTGTGGGAGAGCCCTGCGCCTCACCCGCCGGGACCAGCCTGCAGCGGCGCCGAGGTGAGTCACGGGCGCGGGGCGGCGGGGGCGGGCGGGCAGGGAGGAGAGGCAGGAGGGGGGAGCGAGGGAGGGGGCCGGTGGCCCTGGCGGCCGTGGAGACCGACCCGGCGCCGCTCTCAACTTCCACTTCTCCTTTCGCCGGCGCCGTGTTCCCAGCGTCGCTTGCCAGGCCTGGCTTCCGAGGGGAGAAGGCGGGCTGGCGGGGCTGGGGACCCGCGTCTGGTCCCCAGAGCGGGGAGGGAACCACGGAGACCGACACGGGCCCGGCGATCGAGCCTGGCCCGCGAGCCACTTGGCCTCAGGTACGTCGATAGCGCTGCTTCTTGCAGCCTTCGGGGACCTCGGAAAGTTTGCCTGAGAGCGGGATCGAGAATGCCGAGGCCCCAGAGTGGGGTTGGGGTCCT
The DNA here is from genome assembly GCF_027406575.1 of Nycticebus coucang. Classification (NCBI taxonomy): domain Eukaryota; kingdom Metazoa; phylum Chordata; class Mammalia; order Primates; family Lorisidae; genus Nycticebus; species Nycticebus coucang. Next base: position 157,294,387 of record NC_069804.1, on the reverse strand, counting down.
GAGGGAGGGTGGGAGAGCCGCGGCGTGCTGTTCTTGCACCTCCCCGCGTGTGTGCTTAGGAACGGAGATCCTGATCACTGGGTAGAAGTGGAATCGATTGGCTCCCGGGGCAGCCCAGGTCCCGTGATGGGGCCGAGCATGACAGAGAGCCCCCAAAAGCTCGATGCATGAGCACGGGAGGTTGGGCGGACTGTGGCGAGGCCGCTAGGTAGGTCGGGCAACCCCTCGGGCCTCTAGGGCTAGGCACTTTAGAATCACAAGCACACACATGCACATAAATCTATGACTCGGAGAATTGGATCGCCAAGATAGGGACCTTGGCAGGGGCCAGAGTTTCCCCGTGAGCCAGCCGCCAGCCTTCCCTTTCCCGCTTTCCCGGGTTCTCCCGCCTCCCTGTTCCCTCCCCTGGTGCCACCTAGGGGACTCAGCAGCCACACAGCGTGGGTCCCCAGACGCCAGCACCTTGCTTTGGCGGTTTGGGGGACTACACAGGCAATAGCCAGTCAGTGAATTCCTGACCTCTCCACTGCACCCTAACCCTGCTGCCCTTTCCTCCGGACAATATGCTCCCTGACCAGAGTCACCTCCTGACCCTTTGGCACCTTAGCTCGGTGGGCTTCTCACAGGCTGCAACCACCCCCCCACCACACCCCATCGGAGGGATTTGATGGCCATTTGATTCCTGCCTCTCATCCCTCTACCCGAAATAGAGGCCTGTCTGGTCCTGCAGCTTCTTTTGGTTAATGTTTGACAGTTCATTGTAGCTAATCATTTTAATTAGCTCTTAAAGTGGGGAGGAACAGTTAACCTTGGACTTCTCGATTTTGGCCTGGTGGGGCCTTAAATGGGAGGAGTACTGGGGAGGTAGGAACGGAAGTGAGGTCACCACCACCCCAGCCTGAGCCACCACTGCTCAGCCCCAACAGCTGGTGGGCACACCCGCCCACTGGGGACTCACCTCCAGGTGCGAGCTGACCCCTGCCCTGAGTGCCAAGTTGGAGCAGGGTAAAGGGAACAGTTCTACCTCTTCCCTTTGGGATGACAGGACGCTTTGGTACTGTAAATGCCCAGGGAGCACATATGCCCAGCAAAAATGCCAATCCTTCCTTGCAGTTAGTTACACAGGGTATTCCTCGTTATAAAGTGCTTTCTCAACCATTAATTCAGTGCAGAAGCAGCATAGAAGGAGCTATGTTGAGTTAAATGAAGATTGTCAGGAAGGACTTCCTATCCCCACCAGCTAGTATGGGGAAGAGACTGCCTTGCATGTGGTTGTCTCTGGGGCTGGGTTCAAAGCCAGGGATCTCTTGTTGGGGAGGACCATGCAGCAGGCTCCACGTTGCCACCCTCACCCAGCCTCTTGCTGTGAGCCGAAGGAGTGGCTTGTTTGCAACTATGTCTGGCATTCCTCCCTTTGCTGCACTGTTTGCTCGGTGGTTGCTCAGGAACTGTTGCCCACCCGATGAACTGGGGACCTGAAATCCATCCTCCTCCACCTAGTGCTAAGTGGTGGCATAGTGGCTTCTGTCTCCTCTGTGATACTGAGATCTAAAAATGAGGGGAATGTGATCTGTCTGTGTGGGCCTGATTGATAGTTTGTCCAAAACGCCCCTAGTCCTGCAAAATTGAGAGACCCAGCCAGACACAGGCTGAGGGGATTCCCTTCCCAGGGAAACTTCTGACCCTAAGCTTGGCTTTTATCTTTTCCATACTGCTTCAACCCCAACTTTCTTATTTTACCTCCAGTTCCTAGAGCCACATGAGATTGAAATCCCAGCTGTTTAATTTTCTAGCTGTATGATCCTGGTTGATTGTATGCCTTAGTTTCCTCACCTGTCAATTGAAACCTACTTCATAAGATTACATTAATACATATAAGCTGCTAATTAGTGTGTAGCACACAGTAAGTTCGAGCTGGAGATATGATATGATATTGTCTAATATAGTGCCTAAGAGAAGTACTGGGCCCCAGAGAAGTAGCTGTAAGGAAAATATTGATGTGAAGAAGATAGCACCTTCCTTCCAGGATTGTGTGTACCTTCTTGTGTGGGACAGAGGTGGGTAGGGAGAAGAGATATGTTTTTTTTTTTTTATTAAATCATAGCTGTGTACAATAATGCAATCATGACACATGAAAAAATGCTCATCATCCTTAACCATCAGAGAAATGCAAATCAAAACTACTTTGAGATATCATTTAACTCCATTAAGATTAGCCCACATCGCAAAATCCCAAAACCAGAGATGTTGGCGCGGATGTAGAGAAAAGGGAACGCTTCTGCACTGCTGGTGGGAATGCAAACTAGTATGGTCCTTTTGGAAAGATGTTTGGAGAATACTTAGAGATCTAAAAATAGATCTGTCATTTGATCCTATAATTCCTTACTAGGTATATATCCAAAGACATGTTTTTTTTTTTTTTTTTTTTTTTTGAGACAAGGTCTTAACTCTGTTGCCCCAGGCTAGAGTGCTGTGGTGTCATCATAGCTTACAGAAACTTCAAACTCCTGAGTTCAAGCCATCCTTCTGCCTCAGCCACCCAAGTATCTGGGACTATAGGTGCCCATCACAGCACCTGGCTAATTTTTCCATTTTTAGTACAGACATGGTCTCACTTGGCTCAGGCTGTTCTTGAACTCCTGAGCTCAAGCAATCCTCCCACCTCAGCCTTCTGTACTAGGATTACAGGTGTGAGCCCCTGTGCCCAGCTGAGAGGAGATATTTATAATTTAATAAAATTAAATCATAAACAACTGTAATTTGAAGCCAGGCTGAAATCCCTGAGCCAGTGTGGGTAGCCAGGCACCCCAGACTTGGAGGCTTCTCCTTGCTTTGGAGTCCCCAGCTAGGTTCTGATCTGGATGACCCCTATCTCTTTCGTGCGCTGTCTCTCTTTCTCTCTCTCACACACACACATACACACACCACACACAAACACAAAGGCCTGCCTTGGGATTTGGGTAAATAATAAGAAAAGGGACATTGGTTCCTGTACAGGCTGCAGGTGGCAAGCATGTAGGTTGTCATTTGCTGAGTTACAGAGCAGGAGAGCATTACTTAGGGGCATTACTTGGGGCATTAGCCCCAAGCACTCCTCTGTAGTGACAGGGCTCATGCCTGCCACGCCTCCTGCATATTGCTGGGGTCCCCTTCTCTCCTCTGGGTGGGCTTGACCCAAACCTGGGCTTGATTATCTCTCCTGGATTTCTCAACTTCAGAGCGGTTTCTGGCTTCAATGCCAATTTATTCCCTTTGTGGTTCTCAGACCGAAAACTAGTTCTGCAGGGGAGAAAGGAAGTTCACATGAGGTACCCAGAATCCCATGGGCGCTTTCCTAGGGGTCAGGGGCTTTTCTCATCAACACCAACCTGCCTGCAAATCTCTGGCCGCTGAGCCTCGTGTGTCCTGTAATAGCGACAGCGCTACTAATGCCCTGTAGCTCGGGCCCTAGAGCTGGTTGCCAAGAAACTGCTGGTCGGGGTGCTTATGAGGGTTGTGACCTCATAGGTGCTGCTGAGTTTCACTTCAGCAGACATTTATTAACACCTACTGTGTGCCCAACCTGTGCTAGGCGCTGCTGGGGAGACGAGAGAAGGACATGGTGGGGAAGAGATGACTAAGACACTGAAACAATCAGAGGCGAGGACAAGCAGCCAGGCCAGTGGCTGGTCAGGTGCTAATTGTGCTCCTTGGAGCAGGGGCCAGCATGGCCAGGACTCTGAGGTCAGCGGCAGCTGGGGGAGGGAGGGAAGGCTTTGTGAGTGATGCGGGCTCAAGCTAGACCTTGAAGGGGGGTGGGGGCAGTGAGGGGGAGACTGGGCTCAGCAGAAAAGGGAGAAAAGATGCTTTCTCTCTATTCCCTGGCCACAGACTGACCTTCGAAGCCTGGATAATTGTTTGGCAAATGCGTGTCACATAAAAGACCAGATCAGTGAGTGTGGGTGGCTCAGTGCAAACCCCAGTCTCTACTCCAGGAGATACAAAGTGGCCCAGAGTGCATTGATAAGACAAAGGGTGGCCAGGCTTCCCTGCCACCCAAGCTGAGGGGATTTCATTTTGAACTCCTCCATCCCCACAAGCCCAGTAAAGGGCAGTGGGGAGGAGAGATAGGTGGCACCAAAGGGACAGGAGAACTGACAAGCCACAGGTGTCCACAGGGACATGGGCTGGCTGGGTCCCACTTTTCCCAATGGTTCTGGAATTTCTCTGGAAGCCCAGAGGTTCAAGTATAGGAGAGAATTTTTCATAATTATTTCCCCCACAGGCACTTGGGAAGTAAAGGATCTAGTGAATCCCATGTGTTTGTGCCTAGACCACCAAGGACTAGACACATATTTGTTCTGCTGGTTATGTGTATCCTGAACTGAACATGGAGGGGACTTGGCCCTTGTTGGATTTAATTGGATAAATACACCTTGAAGTCCCTCCTACCCCACCCACATACACACTCATCATTTTTCCTCTCTCATTGCCCTCTTGCCCTGCCCGCCCCCAGCACTTTTCAACAGTGAAGGACATAGCAAGTGCCCTGACTTCTTGATAGGAAAATGTGTTTTAAGGTGAGTTTCTTGGCAAAGTGACCCTAAGCCTGCTCCCAGGGTGAGGAGGAAGGTCAAGTAGCAAGAAAGAGTTTTTCATGTAGGAAGATCTGCAAGGGAAAGTGCTAGAACATTTCTCAGATGGGCTAAGGGAAGCAAGAAGTGAAGTAGCTTGCCCAGGTTGAGCAGGCTTTGCCTTGGGTTCCCACTTTGTGGATAGGCCATTTTCTTGTCCTAGGGTTGGCACTTCCTACCTCTCTGAACTCCTGCCTCTCCTGAAGCTTCCTATCCTCTTTCAATCTGACCCAATCCTTGCCAAGAAATTTTATCATCTAGAAGAAGAACAGCACAGGCTGTCTGTATTCTTTTGTTCTTTTGTATCCCAGACCTACCACTTGCTGCTTGTGTGACTATAGGCTTATTACTTAGGCACTCTGAATCTCGGGGCCCACCTCGCAGGGTTGGAGTGAGGATTAATGAGATGGTGCATGTAAAGCAGCAGAGTGCCTGGCACATAGTCACCATCCAGTAAGTGTTCACTGTTATTATTATTCCTGTGGCGATTATAGTTTTGTTGTTATTTTCCCTTCACACATCTTTGACATTGATAGGCTCCTGGAATCAACCACTTCTCTGGCAGTGCTGGCAAGGCATGCCACACCCATTCCTGAAACCAAGAGGGGGATTTTCCTGGTTTTTCTGCTAAAAGTTTAACTGTGCCATCACACAGGATTGGGGAGAGGATGTGGTACATGTGTGTGTATGTGTGTGAGATAGAGAAGAGCAGTGCTGTGTGAAAAGTGAAACTCAAATCTTTAATATTTGTATTAACATTGGCATCTTTATCCCTTTACTGTTTTCATCTTGAGTATATTTGCTGCAGAAATAAAGTAAGTTAATTTCTTTGAGGAAAAGGTCTAACATTCTACCCCTGGGTGATTTAGCAATCACCGGTTTGTTGACATTACCCTGCCGACTATAGAATCTTTGGAGCCAACCAACCAACCATTGGTCACTTTCTCCCTCTTTCACTAGAATAGATAATGGGTCCATTCTGGGCCAATACTGGAGGCCTAGGGTTGAGGCTAGGCCATTGCCTTTGCCCAGAAGAGCTCCCAGTGGGCTGGGGGCCATTCCTTTTATGTGGCCTTCCCAGAAAGTAACTTGGAGGTTCCACTTGCTATTGATTGGACTTTGTTTTTTTCTTTTTTTGAGACAGAGCCTCAAGCTGTCGCCCTGGGTAGAGTGCCATGTCATCATAACTCACAGTAACCTCCAACTCCTGGGCTTAAGCCATTCTCCTGTGTCCCTCCCAAGTAGCTGGGACTACAGGCGCCCGCCACAACACCCGGCTATTTTTTGGTTGCAGCCGTCATTGTCGTTCGGCGGGCCTGGGCTGGATTCGAATCTGCCAGCTCAGGTGTATGTGGCTGGTGCCCTAACTGCTTGAGCCACAGGTGCTGAGCCTTTTTTTTTTTTTTTGAGACAGAGTCTCACTATGTCACCCTGGGTAGAGTGCTATGGCGTCACAGCTCACAGCAACCTCAAACTCCTGGGCTCAGACGATTCTCTTGCCTCAGCCTCCCAAGTAGCTGGGGCTACAGGCACCTGCCACAACGCACGGCTATTTTTTTTGTTGCGGTTGTCATTGTCGTTTAGCAGGCTCAGGCCACGTTCGAACCTGCCAGTCTCGGTGTATGTGGCTGGCGCCATAACCACTGTGCTACACGTGGCAAGCCTGACTGGACTGTTTTTGCTTGAGGAGTCTCTGACTACCTGTAGGGACAGGCAGCCTGGGATAAACTGGACCACCCTGAGTGGAGCACTGCACTCAGTCCCTTGGTCCCCACCTACCAGGTTAGAACTGCTAGGCCTTGGGGGATGGGAGGGTGGGCAATTAATCTTAACCTCCCCAAATTCCTGATGACCTGATAACAAAGAGGTACTTAGACTCAGACTTAGGAGATAATCTGTCTTTTTTCCATAAGGCCCTCTGAGGATAACAGCCTAGTTGAGCTCCACTGATTCTGTGAGAATCTATGTATAGAAAACACCTGTTTCATTAGGTGACCACTTTTTTGGCGTCACACTGATCCTAAAAACACACACACACAACAGGCCTTGCTCAGAAGGATCTAAATCCAATTCTAGACAATTCTAGAGCTGTAGTAATACACATGCGCTTAGCCCCATAGTAGGCAGGAGCTCATATGCCAACCATCCTGGGGTACTTCATGTCTGTGGATTAGTTGATCATGGGTCCATTGGTTGTCCAGAGAAAGATTATTCTTCTTCTTCAGCTTCATTGCAGAATGCTGCCTGGAGGCAAGGGCACAGATGGCCTTTCAAAAGAAGAAAGGGAGACCATTGGTTGTGCTCTAGGGCCACTCCATGCTCAGTAGGACAATAGCATTGGCACTGGAGTAAGCAAGTGACAAAATAACACAAGCCCATTAAAATCAGCACACTAAGTAAGCACCAAGGTTGAGAATTTGTCTGTACTGGTGGCATCAAGGAATCTTTTTTTTTTTTTTTTTTTTTTTAGGAGAGCGCATAGGCATTATTACTTCTTTTGTTTTTTACTACCATTGCAGAGTAGTTACAGAGTACAGTTACATAGCAATGTTATGGAATAGAATTATGTAGTGTTTGTCATTATTGTTCTTAGTGTTGTTGTGTTATTTCATCCAATCTGGGACCTTCTTCTTCCCTTTTATTTAACAGTTTTGAGGTAATATTGACATACAATAAGCTTTATGTGTTTCCAAGTGTACAAGTTGATAATACTTGACATATACATATACCTGTGAAACCATCACCACAATCAAGAGAGGGGCATGTGCCTCACTCCTGGAAAGTGTCCTCATGTCCCCTGGCAATCCCTCCCTCCTGTCCTCAGACAACTACTGTTATACTTTCTGTCATTATTGATTAGTTTGAATTTTCTAAAGTGTTATATAATAGGAGTCATATATAGCGTGCACTCTTTTTTGGTCTCACATCTCTCCACTCAGCATATTTATTTATTTGTTGTTGTTGTTGTTTGTTTTTTGGGGGGATTTTTGCAGTTTTTGTCCGGGGCTAGATTTGAACCCGCAACCTCTTGCATATGGGGCTTTTACCCTACTCCTTTGAGCCACAAGCGTCACCCCAGCATATTTATTTTAAAATCAACCCAGGTTATTGTATATATCAGTATTTCATTCCTTTTTATTGTTAAGTGGCATTCCATTGTATGGATAAACTATACATTGTTTATCCATTCAGTCGATAGGCATTTGGTGTTTTCTTCCAGTTTTTAGGCATTACAAAGAAAGCTGCTTATGAATATCTGTGTACAAACCTTTTTATGACTATATATTTCCTTTTACTTGGTTAAATACCTAGGAGTAGAATAAGTGAATTATACAATAGTATAGGTTCAACTTTTTTTCCCCTTTTTTTTAGAGATAGAGTCTCACTTTATTGCTCTGGGTAGAGTGCCGTGGCATCACAGCTCACAGCAACCTCCAACTCCTGGGCTTAGGCGATTCTCTTGCCTCAGCCTCCCGAGTAGCTGGGACCACAGGCACCCGCCATAATGCCCAGCTATGTTTTTGTTGCAGTTTGGCGGGGGCCGGGCTCGAACCAGCCACCCTCAGTATATGGGGCTGGTGCCCTACCCACTGAGCCACAGGAGCCACCCTCAACTTTTTTTTTTTGAGATACTGTTGTTTTTAGCTGGCGCCAGTGTATGTGGTGGTGCCATAACCACTGTGCTATGGGCACTGAGTCTAGGTTCAACTTTTTAAGAAACTGTCAAACTGTTTTCCAAGGTTCGGCACCTGTGGTTCAATGGTTAGGGCGCCGACCACATACACTGGGGCTGGCGGGTTCGAACCTGGCTTGGGCCTGCTAAACAACAATGACAACTACAACAAAAGAAAATTAGCCAGACGTTGTGGCGGGCGCCCGTTGTCCCAGCTACTTGGGAGGCGAAGGCAAGAGAATCGCTTAAGCCCAAGAGTTTGAGGTTGAGGGCAACATAGTGAGTCTCTGTCTCAAAAAGAAAAAAAAAAAGTTTTCCAGAGTAGCTGCACCATTTTACATTTGCACCAACTGAGAATTCCAGTTGTTCTGCATCTTCACTAACACTTGGTATGGGCAGTCTTTTTACTTTTAGCCATTCTAATAGGTATGCAGTAGTATCTCACTGTGGTTTTAATTCGTATTTCCCTAATGATTGATGATGCTGAATATCCTTTCATATACTTGTCATCCATATATCTTCTTTGATGAGGTATCTTTTTTTTTGTTTAGCGAGCAGAGTTCAAACCCGCCAGGCCCGGTGCACAGGGCCAATGCTCTAACCATTGAGATACAGGCACCCAGCGTTTGGTGAGGTATCTTTTCAAATCTTTTGCCCATTTTTAAATTGAGTTGTCTGTTATCTTGTAGTTGAGTTTTTGGAGTGCTTTATATATTTTGAATACAAGACCTTTATCAGATACATGCTTTGGAAAGACTGGCTTGTCTTTTCATTCACTTCACAGTGTTTTCTGAAGGGAAGTTTTTAATTCTGATGAAGTTTAATTCTGAATCAGTTTTTCCTTTTATGGATCAAGCCTTTTTTTTGAGACAGAGTGTCACTTTGTCACCCTCAGTAGAGTGCCTTGGCCTCATAGCTCACAGCAACTTCAAACTCTTGGGCTCAAGTGATTCTCTTGCCTCAGCCTCCCAATTACCTGGGACTACAGGCACATGCCATAGTGCACAGCTATTTTTTAGCATTGGGGTCTCACTCTTGCTCAGGTTGATCTTCAATTCCTGAGCTCAGGTGATCCACTCACCTTAGCCTCCCAGCCTACCTGGGATTACAGGTGTGAGCCACTGCGCACAACCTGGATCATGCTTTTGGTCCTATATCTAAGAAATCTTCACCTAGCCCTAGATCACAAAATATTTTGTCTTACATATCTTTTAGAAGTTTTATAATTTTAGGCTTTACATTTTGGTCTATGATCCATTTTGAGTTAATTTTTCTGTATTGTAGGAAGTATGAATCCAGGCTCGGTGCCTGTGACTCAAGTGGTCAGCCACATACACCTGAGCTGGCGGGTTTGAATCCAGCCTGGGCCCGCCAAACAACAATGATGGCTGCAACAAAAAACAGCCGGGCATTGTGACAGGCGCCTGTAGTCCCAGCTACTTGGGAGGCAGAGGCAGGAGAATCACTTGAGCCCAGGAGTTAGAGGTTGCTTTGAGCTATGATGCCACTGCACTCTACCCAGGGTGACAGTTTGAGGCTCTGTCTCAAAAAAAAAAAAAAAAAAAAAAAAAAGAAGTATGAATCCAAATTTATTTTTTTTGTGTACGGTTACCCAATTATTCTAGCACCAGTTGTTGAAAAGGCTATATCACCAATCCACTGCTATTGTCCTTATATATGTAAGTTAATTTCTGGACTCTATTCTATTTCATTGATTGATTTACTTGTTTATCTTTATGTCAATACCAACGTTTTGATTACTGTAGCTTTATAATTTTCTTTTTTCTTTTTTTTCTTTTTTTGAGACAGAGTCTCACTATGTTGCCTTCAGTAAAGGGTCGTGGTGTCACAGCTCACAACAACTTCAAACTCTTAGGTTTAAGCGATTCTCTTGCCTCAGCCTCTCAAGTAGCTGGGACTACAGGCACCCGCCACAACTACTTTGTTGTAGTTGTCATTGTTGTTTGACAGGCCCGGGCTGGGTTTGAACCTGTCAGCCTTGGTGTATGTGGCCGGCTCCCTAACCTCTGAGCTATGGGCACTGAGCCTAATTTTCTTTGCCCAGGCTAGAGTGCTGTGACATCAGTCTTGCTCACAGCAACCTCAAACTACTGGACTCCAATAATCCTGCTTCAACCTCCCAAATAGCTAGGATCATATGCACTTGCAACCATGTCCAGCTAATTTTTTTTGTAGTGGTGGAGGTCTTGCTTTGTTGCTCAGGCTGGTTTCAAACTCTTGACCTCAAGTGATCCTCCCACCTCAGCCTCCCAAAGTGCTGGGATCACAGGCATGAGCCACTGCACCTAGCCTTCATTTTCCTTCAATACTTGAATTTATTCTGTTTGCACTATTTTTTGTGGTAGCAAATATGTTTTGCCTTGCTTTTTAAATCTTATTTTATAATCACGTTTATCTTTGAAGGTACTATTATTTTAGATTATTTTCTTTTCATTGATATTTTTAGGCTGAAGAGTTCCTTAAGTTTACTATGCATTTGTAAAATAGGACTATTTATTATTTGGCCTTTGTTTGTAACTTATTTTTGGTGATTGGGTGCATAACTATCTTCCCCATCCATCATTTCGTAGACGTCAATTATATCCTTTTTCAGCCTTGTCTATCTAGATCACCCAAAGCCTCTTTAAATAAGATTTTGTTCTCATATAGTTATCCTCACACTCCATTCTCTTGAATCATTTTAGCTTTTAGACCATCATGAAGTCTTTCCTGAGTGTCCAGTGATCAGACTTGCAATCAATATTCCCAGGGTAGAAACACTTATTTTGTACAAAGAGAGAATGCTTTGATGATAACCTGATCATCTACAACCTTCTCAATGCTACTTAGAATAAATGACTGTAACTGGTATGTGTTGCCCCTAACAGAGGCTTGGAGCATGAGAGGAATTTTTCTTTTTTTTTTTTAAAGAGACAGAGTCTCATTTTGTTGCCCTTGGCAGAGTGCTGTGGCATCACAGTTCACAGCAACCTCCAGCTCTTGGGCTTAGGTGATTCTCTTGCCTCAGCCTCCCCAGGCGCCCACTACAATGCTCAGCTATTTTTTTTGTTGCTTTTTGGCCGGGGCCAGGTTCAAACCCGCCACCCTCGGCATATGGGGCCAGCGCCCTACCCAACTGAGCCACAGGCACAGCCCCACAAGAGGAAAATTAATGGTAGAGCCCTGGAGACCTTTGTTCCCCAACTCTACCCCTACCCTACGTCTAGTCTGTAGCCCTAATATCTATCCAGACTCGTAGTCTCATTTCTAGAGATCTCATTTGGGTTGAGAATTTACACGGACTTAATTCATGAATACTCAGACGTGTTAGAATCAGGAGACGAAATAAGCCTTGATTCCACGTTTTTTACTGCCTGTTGGGGGAAAGAAGAGCTACATATGAAATAATGAAAAAGCAATTCAAAACCCTGTGGGATTAAGAGATTTGCATGGTAGAATTTATGAGCTATGGGAGTTTAGAGATTGGGATTCCGTGGGTGTGAACTATAGTTGTCAGGGCATAGCCAGCTTCATGGGGTTGGGGAACTTGGTTAGGACCCTGCTGGATGGGCGCTATTTGATTAGCCAAAAAGGAGCAACAAGGGCATGGCAGGCCTGAGAAACTCTGTGAATGAGCCTGGAATGTTCCCTCAGGGGACCATGAGGAGACCACTGGGCTTGAAGCCCAGGCTTGAGTTGGGAAATCATGGGAAACAAGCCCGAGTAGGTAGGGCGGGGTCAGACTGTGAAGGACCTTTGGAAACCAAGCAGATGAGTTTGGACTGGAAGGCTCTGCTGAGTCTGGCTGGTGTGGCCACAGCCATAGATCTAAATGTGTGTCCTGGAGTAGGAGTTGGCACCAGCTCAGAAGCTGAGGGAGGAGCTAGGCAGAGGCAGGGCCAAGATTGGAACTTGATCTTCGTCACTGTAGTCAAGTGGGCTTTTTGTTGTACTAATCCTAGTTTTTAGCTTTTCAAAGGACTTTCGTGTCCACTCCACATAGCTTTCTAACAGAGCCCACAGGCATGGGGCGTATGGTAAAGACTAGCTTGCTCAATGGCTACTGATGTGATGAGAGATAGAACCACTGAGAACACCCTCTAGCTCACCTATCCCACTGGTTTGGCCCACCACTGGCCCTGGAGCCCCTCCTCGGGTTAAAGCAGTATTTTCCCAACCTTTTTTATTTCACAGCACTCTTGAAACTATAGTTAAAATTCCACAGCACACTTGCATTATATTGATCAAAAAAAGAGTTTTAAAAAAGAATATACTTACTGTGCTTTGACCCTTTTTTAAAAATATATATATTTTTTTTTATTGTTGGGGATTCATTGAGGGTACAATAAGCCAGGTTACACTGATTGCAATTGTTAGGTAAAGTCCCTCTTGCAATCATGTCTTGCCCCCATAAAGTGTGATAAAAATAATTTTTTTTTTTTTTTTTTTTTAGAGACAGTCTCATTTTGTCGCCCTCGGTAGAGTGCTATGGCGTCACAGCTCACTCCAACTCTTGGGCTTAGGCGATTCTCTTGCCTCAGCCTCCCAAGTAGCTGTTGAAAATAATTTAATTAGTGATTTTTAAAATTTTTCACAGCACAGCTAAGATCCTTTCATGGTATACCAGTGTGCTATGGCACACCAGTTGAAAATTACTGGGTTAAAGCATGATAGCTCCATATGATCTTCTTTTTTTTTTTTTTTTTGTAGAGACAGAGTCTCACTGTACCGCCCTCGGTAGAGTGCCGTGGTGTCACATAGCTCACAGCAACCTCTAACTCTTGGGCTTACGCGATTCTCTTGCCTCAGCCTCCCGAGCAGCTGGGACTACAGGCGCCCGCCACAACGCCCGGCTATTTTTTTGTTGCAGTTTGGCCAGGGCTGGGTTTGAACCCGCCACCCTCGGCATATGGGGCCGGCGCCCTACTCACTGAGCCACAGGCGCCGCCCATCCATATGATCTTCTTAAATGAAAATATATTAAGGATAGATATGATACTTAACTCAATGTCAGATAATAACACAGTAATAGTAAATGGCTTATGATTTTTCTGAGTGGTAGGAAAGTCTATTCCTGGGGAGATGAGATGGTAACCTGAAAGTTTTCATACAGGGAAAAAACATGGAACTCTGACAGCTAGTAGGGTCAGTAAGCCTACAAGGAACTCTGGGTAGCATGAAATCTCCAGTGGCAAGGGGACCCAAGACTGTGAAAGCCATGTGACCTGGTTACATACCCCATTTAGTGGGAAGATTGCCTTAGCAGAGCTTTTCTGTACTTTCCCACCCAAGTGCCTCAGACTATTGAATTGTACTCTAGAGACCTAGAATGGCATAGTCTCATAACAGTTTCTTAGAAGTACGGCATTCAGTCTTAAATATGAATGTTCCACTCTCCTATCTCAAATAAATATTCAATGATTTATCAATGAACACAATGGAAGCTTCTGAGGCTAGGTGAGGTGGCTCGTGCTTGTAATCCTAGCACTCTGGGAGGCCGAGGTGGGAGGATCTGTTGAGCTCAGGAGTTCGAGACCAGCCTGAACAAGAGTGAGACCCTGTCTCTACTAAAAATAGAAAAAAAAATTACCCAGGTGTTGTGGTGAGCACCTGTAGTCCCAACTACTTGGAAGGCTGAGGCAGGAAGATGGCTTGAACCCAGTAGTTTGAGGTTGCTGTGACCTAGGCGGATATCCCTGGCAGCAGAGTGAGGCTCTATCTCAAAATAAATATATAAATAATAAAAACAAAATGGAAGCTTCTGGAAGATGAGTTGGGTCTCATTTGAATTGTGTCTGAATTGTGGCCTTGACTCCCAGTCTGGGGCTTTGTTAGCTTTAGTAAGCAGGCCTTGTCCCTGTGGGACCTGCCTACAGGCAGGTCAGAACTTGAACTTTAGGCCAGGTGCGGTGGCTCACGCCTGTAATCTTAGCACTCTGGGAGGCCGAGGAGGGTGGAATGCTTGAGCTCACAGGTTCAAGACCAACCAGAGCAAGAGTGAGACCTTGTCTCTAAAAATAGGTGGTCATTGTGGAAGGCACCTGTAGTCCCAGTTACTGGGGAGGCTGAGACAAGAGAATTGCTTGAGCCCAAGAGTTTGAGGTTGCTGTGAGCTATGATGCCACGACACTCTACTGAGGGCGACAAAGTAAGACTCTGTCTTAAAAAAAAAACCTTGAACTTTCATGATTTTAGCCCAAAGTGCTAGAAGGGAAATCCATTAATCTAAGCATCTTCATTGCATGCTGTCCTCATCACTGTCTCCCTCCTTGGTTCAAACACATTTGATGGAAAAAATCTATGCCCTTTCTATTGTCCTCATGGAGATTAAAAAAAACTTAGACTCTTATGTTCTGGGGAAGGTCTTTTAAGTTAGCTCTGGCCTCATCCTAGCCTTTTGGTGGGTGTGCAGATCTTAGGGCAGGGTGGACACAGACAGCTTGGGATCCCCGAGGCTCAGAATTCTGAGTGTGGAATGACCAAGACTATGCCAAGAGATTTCCCAGCCTCACCTCCTCCATATCACTCAGCCTGCAGCCCCTCATTCAGCCCTTCCTTTAGCTTAGTGTTTACAGTGATCTTTAATTAAAAATAATAAATGAATCTGCCTGGACTCTCAGAGCCTACCAGCCTACTGCTGTTCCCACTTATTCCCAGGTGGCTGAGGACAGAAGAACCATCAAGACATTCCAGGCCTGCCTCTGTGCCTGTAGCTCAGTGGTTAGGGTTCCGGTCACATACACCAGGGCTGGCGGGTTTGAATCTGGCCGGGCCAGCTAAACAACGACAACAAGAACAAAAAAATAGCTGGGCGTTGTGGCAGGCGACTGTAGTCCCAGCTACTGGGAGGCTGAGGCAAGAGAATCTCTTAAGCCCAAGAGTTTGAGGTTGCTGTGAGCTGTGACGCCATAGCCCTCTACTGAGGGAGACATAGTGAGACTGTCTCAAAAAAAAAAAAAAAAAAAAAAAGACATTCCAGGCCTAAGTTAGCCTCCTCAGCAGCCTAAGCCTTTCATTCCTGTCCCCATAGCCTACGGATAGAGATGAGGACAATTTCAAAAGAACACAGGCGCTCCCAGCTAGGGAAAGCTCTGTGCATATTCAGGTTTCACTCTAGCAAGCAAGGCCCCAGGCACTGAGGGCCTGCGCCAGGCAGCAAGTCTTTATCCATACCTGCTGCCTGCCAGAGGTGCAGGGGGGGCTCCACGCTGCGCTGCCAGTGCCTTTAGTGACGAAAGAGCAGGTAGGGCCCAGGGCAGGCTGTCTGGGCTGGGCAGGGCGGGGCAGCCGGCGGGGTGAGGCCCAGATTCCCCAGGCTGATAAGGCAGCCTGTAAACACCCAGCAAGGGGAGGGGGCAGAGGGCAGGCAACCAGATGGCAGGAGAGGGGGGAAACCGGAGCCCAGATCTAGCTGCAGGAAGTGGGGCCTGATGTGGAAACATCGAAACATCCTGTCCAGTGGGGACTAGACTGGTGGTCATTGGCGATCACTCCTCCACCATGGAGGCAAGCTCAACGCAAGGTGGGGCTGCCTACCTGGGCGCCTGGCCAAGACCCTGGCTCCTGACATCTCAAAAGGAGATGATCAATGGGTCTCTATTTGGGGTTGCTCTGCTACCTAACACTGCTGGGTGGGGCGGAGGCAAGTAGAGAAGCTGAAGCAAGCTTACCCTCCATAGAGAAACTCAGCAGAAGGACTATCCGAGAGAATTTGACTCTCACAGGAAAATCCTGATCATCACCGTCAGTGAGCAGCATCAATTCCAACACCTAATTGTGTCAAAGGCTTCCTGCAGCGGGGCACTTCATTCTGTTCTGTCTTGCAGTGCTTTCTAATTGGAACCTTGGAGGGTCAGAACGCACCAAGCCTTATCAAAGGATCACCTAACTCATTCACTTCACTTTACAGCTGGGAACACTGGGATTCAGAAAGAAGTAGGGACTTGGCACATTAACGGCAGACCTGCAATTAAAACTCCTGCTTTGGACTGTTTTTCCACTGTCTACCCTAATGCTTTAGTTTTAGCCTCCAACCTTCATGCTTAGGGCTGGACCTGCTGTGCACACCCACTGAACCTGTACTTATTCTTGTTTAGGATTATAGGGAGACTGGGAGGAGGAAAGAGCCTCAGAATCATAAATCAAAAGACCTCAACTTGTGTGGCCTTGGGTGTGCTGCTGCCCGTCTATAGGCATCAGATTTAAAAAAAAAAAAAAAAAAGCGTTCTTAGATACAGTTCACATAGCATAAAATTCATCCATTCGCAGTGTACACTTCAGTGATTTTTAGCATATTCACAAAATTGTACATCTATCACCAGAATCTATTTTGGAACATTTTCATCATCCTCACAAAATAAACCCCATACCCATTAATACTGTCCCTATTTCTCCTCAACCCCTGGGCCTTTGTTTTTGTTTTTTTCTCCTCATCAGTCAACTCTATGGGCCTCAGTTTTGAAGAGACACTTGCTATAGACATGTTTGGGGGCAGAACCTGGCAATATTGTTTAGGTAGATGGGCTAACTCAGTTTACTGGGAACTTAGATACCTACCACAGAGAAGAAAGAATAGGGTGGGCCCAGTGATCAAGCCCCTGGCTACAGGCCTGGTACCTATGAGGTGTTCAAGGCTGACTTTCCATAAATATTTGAATAAACATGTGAACCAACACCTCAAGATAAGAACTCAGACTTACATTATGTATAAGCCAAGACCAAATGTATATTTATGGGGCAGGAACCATGGCATAGCTACTTTAGATCTGATACCAGGAAACTCTCTGGAAACAGTAGGCCCCTGAGGTATAGGACAAGTCAGCTTCCACATCAACAGAACTGGAAGTCTCCTACTACAGTCCTCCTTCTCCACAGCTGGCCACAGGAGCTCACATGGTCACCATTTTGGTGTAGACTTGGCCCAGGAAGTTAGTATTCTCTTACGAGATGCAGCAAGCATTGGTTTTAGATTGAGGCCTCAAGGGTCATGGGACACAGTCCTGGGAAGTTTTTTTTTAGGGGACCCTGCAGGGGCTCAGAGGCTTCCAAGTTGAGAATTGTGAGCAAGCCCAGAGCTAGGGATCCTAGCAGATAGATTGGTCCCCGGCTTAGGCAGAAGGAAAAGCAGGGACTTGGAGATCAAGGTCATACAGGTCTGGGTTTGAGTTCTTCCATTCTTTGGCATCAGGCCTTGGTTATGTTACCTAATCTGTGAGCCTCACTTCTGCTATTTTAAAAATGGAACTGTTAAAACAGAATTATTACCAAAACAATAGATTTTACTGAAAACAAAGTTCAACATATGTTGGAAATAAACCTGGGTTCAAACCCAGTGCTACTCCCTAGCTACTTTGTAAGGATGGTGTAAGACTGAACAGAGATAACGTATGTCAAGTGTCTGGCACAACACCATCCCCACAGTCTGTACCCCAGTAGTATAAATCCCTGCCACCTTCCCTGTGCTCTACCTTGTCACCCTGTAATTTCTCTGCCTGGCCCCCTTCCCTAGAAGCAGGAGGAGCAATATGAAGTGATATCAGAGGGCGCTGAAGAAAATCTTGCCCACATTTACACAAGCACCCGCGCCCCTCTGCTCCTCCCCCAGCAGGCCATGGCTAAGGCCACAGTGGCCACACCCACCATCCCGGGCCCACCACAGGCTTAGATCAGTTCCAACTCCACAAGTGCTCACCCTGAACTGGCATGAACCTCAAATACTTCCACCCTCTCCACCCAGGCTCAATGTGCTTTCCAAACACGTGCCACCAACTTTGAGCCAGGCTTGTCACCAAACCCTAGCCCTGGGTTTGCACTGCAGATGGAGGGAGGGGCTGGCAGGAACCCAGGTGCATATCCAGATGCTGTCTCTGAGGTTTCCTTGGCGTCCCTCATGCCAGCTGTGAATCAGTATTCACTCCAACCCACAAGGGTAGAGAAGCAGGCACTCCTCTCAGGGGCGACAGGGCCTATCTTTGGGGAACTGGTTCCTATTTGTCTTGAGGGGCCATGGAAGGAGAGAGGACAGGGAAAAGGGGGACCCCGCTCTCTTGACAAGAAGTCTGTCTGGAGAGGGCTCTTGGCCTTAGGTGCAAGAGATTAACTTCTCAGATCCTAGAGCGGTATCAAGGTCATCTCATGAAGTTTTGGCTGGCACATCCAGAACCATTATTTCTAGGAGTCCCCTTAGCTTCTCTCACAACTCCTTGAACCTCGTGGAACAATAACACCATGAGGGGACTAAGGTGATTGTGTCCACCCACCAGTAGACTCCCATCCCAGGCATCAAGGCTTCTAGAAACAGTGTCATGTGTTCTGGCCTGTCCCTAGGAGGACTCGGAAGAGGTCCAGGACCTCAGGCTGTTACTGCTGTTCTGACCCATGGCCTTGGGATGGTCTCACCAAGCAGATCACCTGCTGCCTGCAGGATCTGTTATAGGCACACAGACCTACTGCTAGGAGCCCCACCTTGCAAGTGTTAAGTCACCACACCAAATCATCAGCCACTATAGAATGTGAGAGTTTCCTGTTCCATCACCCAGAAAATGCCAGTACCCTTGACACACATGTGATATAATCCACTTGACCCTTGAACAACATGGGTTTGAACCTCACAGGTCCACTTTCACGTGGATTTTTTTACAGTATTTGCCAGATGCATAAACCCACATTTTTTTTAAATAAACCCACATTTTTGGAGGACCAACTTTTCATACATTGTGGGTTCTGCAGAACCAACTGTGAGCCTTGAGTATCCTCAGATTTTGGTACACCCAGGGGTCCTGCAGCCTATGCCCTGCAGATACCGAGGCATAACTGGACTTTGCTCGCCATTGTTGCCTCTGTCCATTGGCACTAGGGACAAGCCCCCTGAAAAATTATGAAGTGACATAGATTTCAGTGTCACTTGGTTCTCCAAATTAATCCCTCATCCTTGGCCTGCTATTAGACCCTCTTGCTTCAACCCGTCCCTTCATGCAAAGCCACCTGGGGCTAATCCTTACTGGACATTGACCTAAGCATTTATATTCCATTTTTTTATCCACTCCTCTAAGGCTAGGCTCACTCCACCCCTGGGCAATAGCTAGGTAAAATGGTTACGTCATTTCTACTCATCTGGTAGCAGGGGACAGTTTGTGGAAACAGCCCCAGTCTCCCTCCCAGGTAATGCATCAGTCTGTATCCGCCCCTTAACCCAAAGCTGCCGGTAGACCTGCTGCTGGGGCGTCCCCTTGTGTAGCCAGCTGTCTCCTCAGCCTTCCTGTGAGGGATCCTCCCCAGTCGCCACTCAGGGCCCCTCCCCTCTCTGCACTCCCTGACCTGTGCGAGGCAGGGGCGGGGCTGGGAGGGCCGGCAGGCCCAGAAGGGGAAACTGCTGAAACCCCTGGGGCAGGAAGTGGCAGAGAGGGGCTGTTTCCGGCCGGCAGAGCTGGGGTGCGGTGAGAGGTGGCCCTATCGCCTGCCCCACTGCCTGTCGGCTGTGGGCCCTGGGAGGCTGGGGAGAGGTGAAAGTCCTTTCCTTGCTACCCCTTCTAAAAAAGTGGAATCTTTCAGCCCACCCAACTGAGGCCATCTTCATTTTTCAGGGAGAGGAATTCAAACAGTAGGACAGACAGCTCGGCGGAAGGGCAGGGCAGGGCACGTGAGTATGGACGAGGGCCCACAGGGGCAGCAGAAATCCATAGCTGGGCAGGGGACCCTTCTGCAAGCTTTGGTTCTGAGAGTAGATGATCAGGACTGGACCATTGGAAATGCAACAGATCACTCTCTAAATCACAGGGCTAGAAAGGGACTGAGACTACCCAGTCCAACCCTCTCATTGTGCAGATGAGGAAATAGAGGTGCATAAAGCACAAGTGACTTGCTTGAGGTGACATCATGGGCAGAGCCAGGACCAGAACTCAGGTCTCCTAACCCTGAAACAGGACCTTCTTTCTGATGAAAATCTGCTAAGTTGTATTTGGGGTCCCACACGTCCTTCCAGGCACCTCCATCCCCAAGTGTTGTGTGACATTCTTCTCAGAAATGAGCTTAATGAGTTCATTCACAGTCTCAGGGTCAGCAAACTTTTCCTGTAAAGGTCTAGATGATAAATATTTTAGGCACCGCAGCCCATATGAACTCTGTCACAATTACTTACAAGGCAAAAGTAGCCACAGACCATACATAAACAAATGAGCATAGCTGTGTCCCAATAAAGCTATGTGTCACAAAATAGCCTTCTTTTTTATTTTTTCTCCCATTGTTTAAAAATATAAAAACCAGGGCCAGATACAGTAGCTCATGCCTGCATCCTAACACTCTGGGAGGCCAAAGACAGGAGGATTGCTTAAGGCCAGGAGTTCCAGACCAACCTGAGCAAGAGTGAGGCCCTATCTCCACACAAAAAATAGGCCTATAGTCCCAGCTACTTGGGAGTCTGAGGCAGGAGAATCACGTGAGCCCAGGAGTTTGAGGTTGCAGTGACGCCATGGCACTCTAGCCTGGGCAACAGAGTGAGACTCTGTCTCAAACAAAAAATGTAAGAAAAAAATTCTTAGTTCACGGGTCATATGAAAACAGACAGCAGGCTGGATTAGGCATTTGGGCCGTAGTTTTCAATCTCTTGCTTGGTCTGAGACGTCAAGCTAAGGTGTCATGAGGAAGAGGAGAGACCTACCAGCAGGTGGGGAGGAAGCTGAGAAGGCTTTGAAAAGGTGACATTTGCTTCAGATCTAGAACTGCAAAAGTTGGGGGAGGCCATATCAGGCCTAGGGGACAGTGTGAACAAAGGCACAAAGATGGTGCAGTCACTGTGAAATTTAAATGTGTTCTGCACATGTGTGGCCTCATTGTTATTTGCCAGCCTGGATCTTCAGCTGCTGTGCGTTCTGCTGTGTGTGCCAGAGGAAAGGGGTGGCTTTGTTGAGCTGCAGGGAGACAATGAGGAGGGAAAGAAGAGGGGTCACCTGGAAGTCACTGGTAGGAGACAAGCGGGAGACCAGCATTGTGAACTTGAGCAAGTCGATTCCCCGAGTCGGGTAATAAAAGAGGTGGGTGCAATCATCTTTCAGATCCCTTTTAACTTTGATATCCTGGGACTCTGACTCAAGGACAGGTTTTATTTTATTTGTTTATTTGCAGTTTTTGGCCGGAGCTGTGTTTGAACCCGCCACCTCTGGTATATGGGGCCGGCACCCTACTCCTTTGAGCCACAGGCACCGCCTTCAAGGGGAGGTTTTAATAGTGTGGGTGAGAGAGAAGGAGGAATCCAAGGAGCTTTCAATGAATTTCAGAGCTGAAGCTGCCCTCCCTGTCTGGCCAGGCCTGAGAGGCTGTCTTTCTGCCTCCGTGTAGGGGATGCTGGAATATGGGCCTTATGCCTGCAATACTGCCCTTTGTTTTTGCTGGCCTGGGGAGTGGCTAGTGGAGGAAGAGGATATTTGGGAGGGACACCCAGTGCCAAGAAGGGAGTGACCCCACCACAGCACCTCCCACACAGGAGAGTCCCAGATCTGATCAAGGAGCCATGGTATTAGTTTCTAGGACACACTGGCAGGGCCTTCACAAAGAACACTAGCCCTTCAATAAAAGTTATCTGACTTAATATCCTGTTGGTGCCCAGTCACAGATTACCCCAGTTTGAAAAAACCCACTAATTAATTTAATTAGTATCTGGTCAGTGTTTCTGTTGCCTCTCTCCCTCCCCCAACAATGGAAGCAATCAGGCCTTTCTGGGGGCTAGGGTTGGGTGTCATTCTAAGTCACCATTCATTCAGCACATGCCACTCTCTGCCACATCATTATATTGCACCAACTGTTCTAGGTGAGGCCAGCTCATTCAGCCACTGGGTGCCTGTGTTTGCCCCTTCTGCCCTTAGCCCCACCTCCAGATAGAATGGAGGCTTAGCAAAATGACTGTCTGCCCCTCCCCATTATTCCTAGGGTTTTCAAGAAAATCCCAACTTCAGAATGTCCAAGCTGAATACACTGCCCTGCCATATTTCCTGCCCCACTCTGTGTCTTTTAACATTCTTACAGCAAGAACAGGCTGACATCTTGGTGTCCTCCATAGCTACTGTATTGGGCTCATACCCAGAGCAAACTGCTCTTCCCAAAGAACTGCTTTGCTGAGTGTGGTGGCTCACACCTGTAATCCCAGCACTTTGGGAGGCCAAGGTGGGAGGATCTGTTGAGCCCAGGAGTTTGACACCAGCCTGGGCAACATAACGAGATGCCATTGTTCCAAAAAATAGTTTCAAAAAAATAGCAGGACTGAGCAGTGCCTGTGGCTCAGTGGGTAGGGCGCTGCCCCATATACCAAGGGTGGCAGGTTCAAACCCAGCCCCGGCCAAACTGCAACAAAAAATAGCCGGGCATTGTGGAGGGTGCGTGTGGTCCCAGCTACTAGGGAGGCTGAGGCAGGAGAATCACCTAAGTCCAGGAGTTTGAGGTTGCTGTGAGCTGTGATGCCACAGCTCTACTGAGGGTGATAAAGTGAGACTCTGTCTCTAAATAAATAAATAAATAAAATAGGCTCGGTGCCTGTGGCTCAATCCGCTAAGACACCAGCCACATACACCTAAGCTGACGGGTTCGAATCCAGCCTGGGCCTGCCAAACAACAATGACAGCTGCAACCAAAAAAATAGCCGGGCATTGTGGAAGGCACCTGTAATCCCAGCTACTTGGGAGGCGGAGACAGGAGAATCGCTTGAGCCCAGGAGTTGGAGGTTGCTGTGAGCTGTGATGCCACAGCACTCTACCCAGGATGACAGCTTGAGGCTCTGTCTCAAAAAAAAAAGAAAAATAGCAGGACTGGCTCAACATCTGTAGCTCAGCAGTAGGGTGCCAGCCACATACACCAGAGCTGGCGGGTTTGAACCCAGCCCAAGCCCGCCAAACAACAAAGACAACTACAACAACAACAAAATAGCTGGGCATTGTGGCTGGCGCCTGTAGTCCCAGCTACTGGGAGGCTGAAGCAAGAGACTCGCTTAAGCCCAAGAGTCTGAGGTTGTTGTGAGCTGTGACGCCACGGCACTCTACCAAGGGTGACATAGTGAGACTCTGTCTCAAAAAAAAAAAAAAAATAGCAGAGCACAGTGATGCACAGCTGTAGTTCTAGCTACTTGGGAGGCTGAGGCAGAAGCATTGCTTGATTCCCAGGAGTCCGAGGCTACAGTGAGCTCTGATTGTGCCACTGCGTTCTAGCCTGAGTGACGGTGAAACCTTGTCTCAGAAAACCCCCTGCTTTTTTCTGCTCAGGAATCTATAATAACTTTCAGTTGCTCTCCAAATGAAGGTCTCATGGCACTGTCTGATGGATTTAGGTCCCATCCACTTATCCAGATCCACAACCAATCCTCCCCTCTCCCTGTAGTCAGATTGGTGTTTCTTTTCTTTTCTTTTTTTTGAGACAGAACCTCAAGCTGTCGCCCTGGGTAGAGTACTGTGGCATCACAGCTCACAGCAACCTCAACTCCTGGGCTCAAGCGATTCTCCTGCCTCTGCCTCCCAAGTAGCTGGAACTACAGGTGCCCACCACTACTATTTTTTGGTTGCAGCTGTCGTTGTTTGGCGGGCCTGCAGATTGGTGTTTCTCTCTACATAAATTTTACTTTTTTTTTTTTTTGAGATAGTCTCACTTTGTCACCCTGGGTAGAATGCTGTGGCATCATAGCTCGCAGCAACCTCAAACTTTTGGGCTCAAGCCATCCCCTTGCCTCAGCCTGCCAAGTAGCTGAGACTACAGGTGCCCGCCACAATGCCTGGTTAGTGTTTAGAGACAACAAGTCTTGTTCTTGCACAGGCTGGTCTTGAACTCCTGAACTCAAGCAATCCTCCTGCCTCAGCCTCCCCAGAGTGTTAGGATTACAGGCGTGAACCACTGTGCCCAGCCCATGAATTTGACTATTGTTGGTTATGTCCCTTCAGCCTTCATTTCACCCCACCATGTCCATTTCTGTTTCTTCCTCTCCATGCACATAAAGGTGTGCTGAATATTTAATGAGCAATCCTGGCCCAAAGTCAAAAATCAGAGCAGGAAATTGAAAAACACATCTAGGACATAGCAGACAGCTTTTACCCACATTAACTCACTGGCCTTTAGTAACAACCCCTTGAGCTAGGTAGGATAGCCCTGTTCTTCAGAGGAGGAACATGACCTGTCTCAACCCACGGCAGAGCTGGATTCTACCTGGGAAGCTTACACTCCAAGGTCTGCAGGAGATTAGGGGGTCCTCCTAGGCTGTAGTGGCAGGTGAGTTCATAGCTGTCCCGGATGTGGTTTTCCCCCTATTCCTGCAGAGTTCTCCCATCCCTGGCTTAGAGCCACTCTGTCCCTTCCTCTTCCCTGAAGCACTAGAGATGAGGATGTGGTGGCCACAGGCACCTCCAGGGGGTGCTCTTTTGGCTTTCTCAGGGCAGCTGGAGAAATAGGTTCCCTTTGTCAGTAACCTTCCCCCACCTTCCTCTGCTACTGGGGCTTCTGTAGTGTTCTTCTTGCCACATAACCACAACCCAAAGGGCTGGGGCTCAGCAAGGACAGGGGACTGGGAGCGCAGCACCAGCCACAAGCAGCCTGCTCCTCTCTCCAGGGCCCCCAACCCAGGCAAGGAGCCAGCCACTTCCCAATTAACAGCTGGAACCCTCCAGCCCTCCATCTATGTTCTGGGGCCAGTTGCGGGGACCACTGTCTGGGGCTTAATGCTCCCCAGCTCTCTGGGAGGTCACTTGAGACTCATAATCTGGATGAGTGCTTTTTAATTTTTAAAGTGCTTTCCCACTACCATCTTCATTCACCCGAGACTCCCTGATGAGCACCTGCTAAGCCTGGATTACCTGTAGCCCTCACCCACTTGAAGGATGACTGAAACCACAGCCCAGAAAGATGGCCAGCTTTTCCACTGTCACACATCTTGTTGAGATGCAGCCAGGAGAGCATTTCCCTCTTCCACCAACCTGGATGGGGTACACCACAGTGGGCTATGGGGCCCCTGGAGAAAGAGGAGGGAGCATCTCTTTGCCTGGGGCCTGCTATCTCCTGCCACCCTAATCACCTCTCCTCTGGGACAGATCAGAGCCTGGGAAGGCAGGAACAGGCAAGCAGCTCTGGGCCACCTTGCCATAGGAATTGGGACAGACTGTGCCCTGGAATCAAACACTGATGGGGGGCAAGGAAGGAAACTGGGTTTCTTGTAAATAAGCACAGAGAAACCCCAACCAACTGAGCTTGCAAAACCTTTATTTTTTCCCCCTCCCTCTTCCTGATTTCATCTTAAATGGAGGGGGCGGTTGGAAGAGAGGAATAGAGGAGCAGGAGCTAACAAAATAGCTGTGGGGGCTTCTCCGGGCACTTGCCTAAGGAGAAAGATGAGTTCGCTGATTGGAGTCCAGCCTAACTGGGCCAAGGTCATGGGTTTGAGTCCTGTGGAGAAGTTCATTCTGCTCTGTCCAGGTCCACACACTGGATCCCCGACTCTGGGCTTCTGTCTTTTAAATACGCACTGCTGGTCACATGGTGCAGCAGGCAATTCCCTGCTTGATGACTATTAGCCAAGAAGGGGCTGTTTTTAAGCAGAAGGTACAGCTGTTCCTGGGGTAGTCTCCATTTTGTTTGTGGTTGGGGGGAAGGGTGTTGAGAGAGTGGGAAATGGCATGAAGGAAATTGTCACTTCCTTTCCAGAGAATTCCAGAAAGGTTTCATGGAGGACAAGGTATTTCAGGAGTGAGAGCAGGCTTCAAGGGGATGAGGAACTGGAGAAGAATTGTGCTTTGTGGCCTAGCTGACCATCTGGCCTCCATGTTTTCTGGCATGTGTGAAAATGCCACGGATGTTACCAGCAATTCTGTGACAGCCATTGGGTCAGCTGAACGAGTGTGGATTTAAACTCATTCCACACATACTGTGGACATGGCTTTCACATCAGGGCTGTTTTCTGTATGGGAGGTCCTGATGGGTGGGTACTGGACACTACTTGGAATGTTCCAGTGATGGTCCCAGAAAGGGTCTGTATGTCTGAGGGAGGCCCAGTTGTGGTGACACAGGAGCAGCTCAAACCACTTCTATTTGGCTTTGGTTTTGAAATGCAGTCAGAGCCACAGAGAGCCTGAGGTGTGCATTTGCAGGCCAGGAGGTGGGCGTCTTGGCCTGCTCACTCCCTCCTGCGGAATACAGGGTACACACGGTACACAGGCTCACATGGGTGTCCAGGGCCCATGTCCTCTCACAAAGGTTTTACTTTCAGCTCAGTAAGACAGGCCCTGGGAGCCAGGGATTTTGCATTACTGAGAAGGCAATGAGGGAGCGGAGTTCTTTCCACCGGGGAGGAGAATTTGGAGCCAGTAGTGAGCTGAGCAGTGCTCACTTAGGGGGAATTCACCATCAGTTACTAAGGGCTCCCAGGAGCCTCAATTCCTGAGCCTAGTGTCTGTGTGTCCCTCTGGAGTCCCCCATTTGCTGGCAAGTCAGAGTCCAGGCTCTAGGCCTCTGAAGCTGTGTCCCATCCAAAGGAGAGGGGAGCCCCTGGTGTGGGCCTCTCTGGCCTCCAGCAGGGCGCAGGGCGGGCCTTCTGTGGTGGTAGCTTCCTTGGTTTCAGGTTCCTGGGAGAGGGAGGTTATTTTGAGGGACTTAAGGGGGGGAGATGGTTCACTCCTCTGACAGGGAGAGTGAGTGAACATGCAAATAAGGCTCTCTCCACCTCTCACTTTCAAATCCTCAAACATCTGAAGGGGGAGGGGGGAACTTTCTGGACTGGGAGGTTCCAAGATGGGGGGAGTATTGCTTAGCCTTGGCTTCAGGATGGATCAGCAGGATCTGCCTCAGTTGCTGAGGACACCCTCACAATCACTCATAGTCCTAGGCCAGCATAACCTGCACCAGCCACGTCCTGGACTTAGATACTTCAACATACAGACACATACCAGAATGCAATTAGAACTGTTTTTTATTTCAAATCTCTCCTCTGCATTGATGGCCAAGAGTTTCATCCAATACAGTGCAGTGGCTGCCACCCATCTCGGACCAGCTCCCTAGCTGATGGGCCTTGGGGGACTCACCCCAAAGATACATGGGCCACATCCCTACTCAGGTGCTGGCACTCTCTTCCTGAGAAGCACTACCCCACAAAACCAGAAGAACCCCTGCCCCTGCCCCAGCCCCACCCTCATCTTCAGCACAGCCTCCTGGAGCCAGCATTACACAGTGTTTGTCACTCATACAAGGCAGCTTGTAGCTGGCTCAGAGGAGGAGGAACCAACGACTGAGCTTGTGGCTTTGCTGGCCAGACCAGGGCAGCCCTTTGACACACAGAGGCTCTCACGCACATGTGCTCATACTTGGAACACATGCGCACACCCCATGCATACATGTACCTACAAGCGTGCTTGCACACCCACAGTGAACACAGAACTCACCATGTAAATGACAATGGAGAAGTATACAGAAGTCACCTCAGGGAGTACTCACATTTCTCTCACTCGCATGTAAGAGTGTGTGACACCCCACACTCGCTGCACACATGGACACACATTGCCCAGAAAACACACCTGA
The DNA here is from genome assembly GCF_027406575.1 of Nycticebus coucang. Lineage (NCBI taxonomy): Eukaryota > Metazoa > Chordata > Mammalia > Primates > Lorisidae > Nycticebus > Nycticebus coucang. The sequence continues at coordinate 157,266,574 of NC_069804.1, read as the reverse complement.
CAGATGCTGACTGACCAATATCACCCACCCATCCATCCATCCATCCATCCATCCCACAAACATGAACTGAGTGCCTGCTGTATGCCAGGCATAGTGCAGTGTGTTCAGGTTTAATCAATCACACAGTCGTCCCTGCCCTCAAGGAAGTGACTATCTAATAAGGGGTGGGAGAGGCAGTAAGGAAGGCGCATAGATTTGCCCCAGGAAAATGCACTGGCAATAAACTTGCAGAAATGAAATACAGGATGGACATAAAGTTCATGTGCAATTTAAAATAGTTTAACATGCTAGCACTCTGGGAGGCTGAGGCAGGGGGATGGCTTGAGTTCAGGAATTCGAGGTCAGCCTGAGCATGAGTGAGACCCCATCTCCAAAAATAGCTGGGCATTGTGGCGGGCACGTGTACTACTGGGAGGCTGAGGCAAGAGGATCACTTGAGCCCAAGAATTTGAGGTTGCTGTGAGCCATGACACTATGGCACTCTACCAAGGGTGACAAAGTGAGACTCTGTCTCAAAAAAAAAAAATTAAAACTTAAAAAATAAAATAGTTCAACATCGCAAATTGCACTTGAACTTTATGTCCACCCTGTACTAACATGTGAACAGAAACCTCAGAGATGAGTAAACCTAGAGGTAAGGGCCATAGCGAATGACCTTGTGGAGAGGAGGCAGGCAGGAGGTTTTTGTTTAGATAAAGTGGGATTAAGTGAAAGTGATCACCTTTCATTTGATTAGTATGAGAATGTTTCCTGGGGGTAAGCAGCCTGTGGGAGGGAGGAGCTGCTGTGGAATGTGACAGCCTTGGGCACTTAGGCTAGTGGGGGACAGACCTTCCAAGCATAAATGGCCCTGGGAGGCTTCACAGGCCCCTGGAGAAGGGTCACTGGCAGGGTCAGGTGGGGGCAGGTAGGGGTGGGAGGAGCACACCCAGGGCTAGGACCACGTTTTTCCCATTGCCACCGCCTCCTCCCAGGGCGGACCTAGCCGAGCTCCGTCTCTCATTCGCCCGAAGAGCAACTCAGACCTGACAGGTTGAGTTGAGTTGAGTTGAGCGACTTCTCCAGACTTTTTGTTGGGGTGGATGGAAAGGTGTGGGGGTGGGGGTGTGGAGAGGGTGGGGCCGACCCTGTGGGCTAACGGAAAGGAAGTGGGAGAGGCCTGGGTGTCTGCCGTGGGGCAGAGCGGTCATCAGGGAGGTCACCGTGGTGCCCCCCTTCTTTCCTTTTACCCCTCTCTGAAGTTCCTCATTTTTCTGAGCCAGGAGAAGGTTTTGCCACCCTGGCACTGCCAACGGAGTGTCATGGACGTGGTGTGTCAATGCTACTGTGGTGTGTGTAACCTAGTCTTCAGGCACTTGTGGTTGAACCAGTCTGTTTGTAGACCCACCCACACTCACATCCACACACTTTAAATGGGACCTGAAGGGCCAAAGACATAGCTTCTGGAAGGGGAGCAGCCCAAGTGTTCAGGGTGGAGGAGGACCGCTGCTGACAGTGGATGGGCCACCAGGGCATTGACAGTCCTGAGGAGCCCAGCTGGCCCAGATGCCATAGGAGCACCCAAGGTCCAGACCATGAGCACAGGAGGCACGCAGAGAGATGAGAGGCATGTGTAGGCTGCAGTAGACACAGAAGATTTCCTGGAAAAGGGGCCTGAGCTGGCCCTGGAGGATGGGGAAGGTTCCACTCGCCCCTCCCCCAGTCGGGGCTCTACTCACTAGTTCCCAGGGTGACAGTTCAGTCTTGAAACTGAAAGCAAAGCTGAACCAAGAACATAAACCCACACACAGCACAGAGGCCATCCTCTCTGGCAGGCAGTGGCAGTGGGGGTGGGGCATGCTGATGAACACACAGGGTATGTGGCCCAGTTGCCCCCCCTCCATCTCCAGGCTCTATGGAGGTGTGGCCGCATCTGAGAGTTTCATCCCTAAGAACAGGGTTAGGCCACTGCTGGACCTGACACAACACAATCCCCACTGCGAGGCTTTCTTCCTACTTCCAAAGTAAATCGAGCCTAACTTTGACTAGAGCCAAGCAGAGTCAGGAAGAGCACCCTGTATACCCATGTGTCCTCACTTGCACCCCCTCACACCAAATTCATCCCCAAGCCAAGGGAGTTGTAGGGATCCTTCATGCTACTGCCCCCTCCATGTAGCCAGGCTGGCATCCTGATTTCCCCCATGCCCATGCCCTGGGGATTTATCTTCAGGGTGGGGAGAGCCCAGAGTCCCTCTGTCTGGCAGCTTCTTTGGAAAAAGGGGTGGGGCAGGGAGGGAGGGAGGCCACATGTGTTCAGGGCTAATGTGAGATATAGATGTTGGTGACCCAGACTGGCACCAAGGCTCAGCCACTTCCCAGTGGAGGCCATTCCATTGACTTCTTTTTCTTTCTTTCTTTACCTGCCTCCTTTCTTCTCCCGTTTTGGCCATTCTTCTACTGACAGTCTGCCCTGGCATAGCAGGGTCTCTCTGGTTCACTAGCTATCCTGGCCAACAGAGCTCAAGGAAGGTGATTTACCCACTATCCCCTTCTCTCCCTTCTCCCCAGGTTGCTCCTGCGATTGGCCCAGCTCAACATGCAGCTTTAAGCCTGGCTTAGACCACCAGCTCCTCCAGTCTTCTACATCCCTGTTGTACTGCAACTCACAAGGTACCTGAGTGCATCTCTTTGTCAAGAAAGAACCGCGGTTACAGAGGGCCCTGTGGGTCCTGCTGTCGGCTCTCTGAGAAGACAGCATGGCTATTGCCTTACAGCCCAGCGACCTGATCTTTGAGTTTGCAAGCAACGGGATGGATGATCTCCACCAGGTATGGTCTCAGAGAATAAAGCCCAGTAGAACAGCACAGATGATGAGATTGGCACAGGCAGGCAGACAGCCAGTGAGCAAACACCTACTATGCTCAGGCCTGTACACGAGCTGGTCACTCATGCGGCTGGTCAGTAGTCATCAGGTGGTCATTTAGGGAGCTGATTGCCCACACACGATCACCATGGCAGCCACGCAGCTGCTAAGCAAATCAGCTGAGCTAATCAGTCAGTCAGCAACGGGGACTGTGTGCACAGGGTGCACACTGACCATCATATGCATTTTCAGCCACTTCCCTCACCTGAAGTATCACAGGGAGAACGCTGCTGGGTCAACAGCATAGCAAGAGAGAGTACTGCCAGCTGGAACTGGCAGGAGCAGTCCATGTCTTTGGAATTCAGACTCATGTCTCTGGCCTAGTTGCTGGCCCTTCCATAACTGTCTTTCTGGCCTCAACCTCAGGATTCAGGACAAACTGGAAATGGGGTCTTTTGGTGGGAGGAAATTGGAAATTTGGAAAATAGGACAGGATTCTGGTGCTTGATGAGGTCCCCACTGCTCCATACCTTCCCTGCACTGGTACATTTTTCGTCCTGATACACTCAGCACTACCCTTCACTCTCCTCCTTTCACAAAATGGAGAAAGAAGGGGCCATCAGGTATGGTAGAAGGAATGAAAGATTAGGAGTCAGGAGCCCTGTGTTCTGATCCCAGTTTGACCAGTGTCACTTGGGCAAATACTATCCCCTTTCCTATCTAATTGCCATCTCCCTGTCTTCTCATAGAAGAGATACAACTGGATTGATTATCTCAAAGGGCATCCTAACCTAATTTAATGCCTTCTATCCTAAATCCTTGTGAGGAAGAAAAAAAATATCCCGTCTGTAGCAGCCTACGAAAGGCCGCCCCCTAGTGGCCTTCAAGCACCTTGAACTTACTGGCCAGTGCGTTCTTACCCAAAGTAGAGCAATTTTGTTTGTTTGTTTGTTTGTTTTGAGACAGAGCCTCAAGCTGTCGCCCTGGGTAGAGTGCCGTAGCATCACAGCTCACAGCAACCTCCAACTCCTGGGATTAAGCAATTCTTTTGCCTCAGCCTCTCAAGTAGCTGAGACTACAGGCGCCTGCCACAATGCCCGGCTTTTTTTTGTTGTAGTTGTCATTGTTGTTTGGCAGGCCCAGGCTGGATTCGAACCCACCAGCTCTGGTTATGTGGCTGGTGCCTTAGCCGCTTGAGCTACTTTTTTCCCCTTCTCCTTTATTTTTTATTAAATCATAACTGTACACATTAATGCATTTATGGGGTACAATGTGCTGATTTTATATACAATTTGGAATGCTTACATCAAACTAGTTAACATAGTCTTCACCTCACTTGTTTAATTATTGTGTTAAGACATTTATACTCTACACTTAATATATTTGACATGTACCCTTGCAATATGCACCATAGGTGTGGTCCCACCTTACCTTCCCTCCGTCCAAACTCCCCTCTCCCCTACCTTCCCTCTCCTCTGCCCTCCTTCATCCTGGGCTATAGTTAAATTACTTTTATTTTTTTACGAGACAGGTTCTCACTCTGTCACCTAGAGTGTAGTGGCAGGATCACAACTCACTGCAACCTCCACCTGCCAGGCTGAAGCAGTCTTCCTGGCTCAGCTTCCTGAGTAGTTATGACTATAAGCATGAACTACTGTGGCCAGCTAATTTATTTTATGTTCTGGTTTTTTTTGTTTGTTTTTTGAGACAGAGTCTCACATTATCACCCTCGGTAGAGTGCCGTGGTGTCACAGCTCACAGCAACCTCCAATTCCTGGGCTTAGGCGATTCTTTTGCCTTAGCCTCCCAAGTACCTGGGACTACCAGGTGCCCACCAAGACGCCCGGCTATTTTTTTGTTTTTTGCAGTTTGGCTGGGGCCGGGTTTGAACCCGCCACTCTTGGTATATGGGGCCGGCACCCTACCCACTGAGCCACAGGTGCTGCCCTATTTTCTTTGTTTTTATTTTTGTATTTTTGTTGTTGTTGTTGTTATTGCCCAGGCTGTTCTCAAACTCCTGGCCTCAAGCGATCCTCCTGCCTTTGCCCCCCAAAGTACTGGGGTTACAGATGTGAGCCACTGTGTCCCACCTTCTCAGTTTTACTGAGCACCTTCAGTGTACCTCGCCTCATGGAAGGCCTCAGGCTAGGAGAAAGGCAGAAAAATCAAACCATACCTGGGTTCTCAACGCTGCTTGTCATTTTTTACTTGTTTCTAGTCTACTCAGCAACTTTTTCTGTTCTTTGAAGGTGTTCTTACCTCCAAGCTTGCTCCTCCACTCTAAGCAGACAGCCTCTCCTCCAATCCAGAGAGAAGCTCAAAGCCAAGGACGCCCTCAGTTCCCTCCCTTGTCCTTTTTGTCTATAATATCTCCTCTTCTTATTTCCTTCCCACTGGCCTACAAAAAGAAATATCCCTCTTCTTTGCAAGGGGAACTCCTTGCTTCTGTACTTAATCTGTTCTCTCCTGCCTCCTTCAAGACCTCAAACCATCAATCGCCTCCTGTCTCTCTGTGTCCTTCAGACCTCCCAGATCTTCCTCCTCAACCTTGAGCATCTTCATATCTCCCTAAGCCTAAAAGGAACCCTTCCTTTCTTACTGCCCTCTCTTTAAAAAACCACTTTCTTAGCTCCTTTCTTCCCGCCCCATGATAGTCTCCACCGTCTGTTTTTACTTTCTCATCTCCCTTTCACTCATTTTAAGAAAGAATATTTTTATTGTGAAATGTATCATGTAGACAAAATATGTATACCTAAATCATATATATACACACACATATATATAACTATAAAATGAACACCAAATTTTTTTTGAGACATAATCTTACTATGTCACCCTCAGTAGAGTGCTATGGCGTCACAGCTCATAGCAACCTCAAACTCTTTTTGGGCTTAAGCAATTCTCTTGCCTCAGCCTCCCAAATAGCTGGGACTACAGGTGCCCGCCACAATGCCTGGCTATTTTTTTGGTTGTAGTTATCATTGTTGTTTGGCAGGCCTGGGCTAGATTCAAACCCGCCAGCTCTGGTGTATGTGGCTGGCACCCTAGCCACTGAGCTACAGGCACCAAGCCAAATGAACACCCATGTTAAGAAACCCACCCAGATTAAGAAATAAAACTAAGAACTGCATCTATGCCAGGCCCTGTTGTGGGGGCCATTATGTGTATTTATCTGTTCAAACAATCCTATGGAGTCAATCCTGTGATCACCCCAATTTTATAAATGAGGAAACTGATACACAGAATAGGTAACTTGCTCAAAGTCACACTGCTAGTAAGTAGCAGAGCTTGGTTTCAAACCTCAGTAGTCTGGTTTTAGATTAGCACAATCCAGTAGAATTTTCTGTAATGCTGGAAATTTTCATATTTGTGCTCTTTAGTATGAGGCACCAGTCACATGTGGCTATGGAACATATGAAATGTGGCTAGTGCAATTGAAGGACTGAATTTTTAATTTTTCCATAGTTATCATTACCTTTAAAATTTTTATTTTATTTATTTATTTATTTATTTTGTTTTGGAGACAAGAGTTTTGCTCTGTGGCCTGGGCTAGAGTGAAGTGGTGTCATCATAGTTCACAGCAACCTCAAACTCCTGGGCTCAAGTGATCCTTTTGCCTCAGCCTCCCAAGTAGCTGGAACTACAGGCGCCCACCTTAATACCTGGCTATTTTTAGAGACAGGGTCTCGCTCTTGCTCAGTCTGGTCTCGAATCCATGAGCTCAGGCAATCCACCAGCCTAGGCCTCCCAGAGTGCTAGGATTACAGGCATGAGCCACTGCACCTGGCCTGGGGCCTTAAATGTTACACCCAGTTACTTGCCTCAGTCTGTCCTCTCTGTCATGTTATAACTTGGCCTGGGACCGTGACACTGTTCTGAAAGTGCTCTAGCCAAGGTGACTACCAAGTGGCCAAACCCAAAGGCCTTTTATCAGTTTTTATTCTTCTGGATTTTTCAGGAGCATTAGATGGGACAATTCTCATTCTTTTTTGATGAAAAGAGAATCAACACCCTCCTGAAAAAAAAATTTGAAATCTACAGAAAAGTAGAAATAAAACAAAAAAAATGCCCCAAGTCCCACAACCAAAATATAACTATTATTAACATTCTGGTGTATTTTGGTTTATTTATTTATATACACAAAGTTTTCCTTTTTGATAGGCACTCAAATGTGTCAATACAGAGTTTGTTAAAAACAGTTACAACACACTCCTTTTTTTTAATTTAGCTTTGCTTAATTTCAGAACACTTATGTTCTCATCTTATCTACTCCAAGGGATTGAGCGACTACCAGTTCCCTTTTGAACTCTTGGATGCTTAGTTTTGACTCCCTGATAGGCATCTCCATTTTAGATGTCCCAAAGGTACCTGAAGCTCACCACAACCAGACATGATATCTTTTATCTTTCTCCAAAACCTGTTTTTCCTCCTCTTGGGCTTATCCTTCACATAAGCAATGTTCCTATGTGTCTGCTGAATCCAGCTAGAAACTGAAACACCCTCTCATATCCACACAGTGACTGGACCTTGAGCTTTCCACTTCTGTAATGCCTCTGTTCTGTCTTCATTCCCACCGTCGTTGCCATAGGCTGAGTCCTAAGATGTCTGAGCCCCTAATTCTGGTCGTGAACTAGGTCCCCAACCCTGACTGTAGGCTGAGTCCTTTACCTGAGCCCCTTGAACTTGCCATCAACTAATCCTTTCCTACTGGCCTCAGCCACTTCTCATAGACTGAGCCCTAACCGGCCACAGAGTAACTCATAACTACAACCAATTAAAAATAATACTTGTCCTTGGTTGAGTGCAGGTGGTCCAGAGATAACTCATCCCTATTAATCAAGAACCTACTTGGAGAATCACCTAGTGAGACTGGACACAGAGCAATGTCATCCTATACAAAAGGCTGTCTCTGAGGGTCCCCAAGAGTTAGAAATTGCACAAAGTGTCAGCTTCTGGCGTGTGTGTGAGGGGCTTCCTAGAAAAGGAGAGTGAACCTTGAACCAGATCCTTTTCTTCTCTCTAGTTGGAAGACCCCTCCGTGTTCCCAGCTGTGATCGTGGAGCAGGTCCCCTACCCCGAATTACTGCATCTATACTCAGGACTGGATCTGGACGACGTTCACAATGGCATCTTAACGGATGGGACTTTGTGTATGACTGAGGATGACATACTGGAAGGCAGTTTTTTGCTGGAAGGTCTGTTCCCCACCTGGGCAGGGAAGGTGTGGTAAAGAGCGGGTTCTGTCATCAGGGAACAGCACAACAGCTTCTACTAACCCCATACAGAATGATGAAGACCCTTAAGGAAAGATAGTATTGCTTCAGAGAGGAGGAACCATCTTAATGGATCCCTGATCTTTCTAGATGGGGTGGGACAATGAGGAGTGGAGACCAATTAGGACAGGAGGGGCACTAGGTCCTTCCCACTGTCCTCAGTAGCTCTGGCCAGGGTCCCGGGGGCTCCTTGGCTTATCACTCACTTGGTTCCTTAGTACTATGTTTGGGCTAGCCCTGATTCTAGCTGTCCCCTCTGCCTGTGGCCTGAGGGAATTTTTCTTCTCTCCTGCGCCCCTCATGGAACCTGGAACCAGATGAAAATGAGGCCACCTCACACAGCATGTCAACAACTGAACTCTTGCTAAATATGGACTCTCTTGATGACATCCTGGATGAGAAGCAGATCTGTAAGTTTGAGACCCAGGGCCTTCACTCAAGGGAACAAAAAAAATTTTTTTCCTTTTTAAGATATCCTATCTCTCTACCGAGGGAGACGAAGTAAGACTCTGTCTCAAAAAAAAAAAAAAGAAAGAAAAAGAATAAAATATCCCATCTGCATATTGGATTCCCAGGCACATGTGCATGCAGGCATATGTACCATACCCCCTGACACGTGTAACTTTTGTCTTTTTGCAACTGCTTATTTCACTTAGCATCATGTCCTTAAAGTCTGTTTGTACTGTAGCATGTGTCAGAATTTCTTTCCTTTTTAAGGCTGAATAATATTGGCCAGGGTGACTTTTTCAGGTCCCTCTGCTCTTTTGTTTGGCTCCCAAGAAAACTTAAGAAATGCAGGGTGTGACTTATTTAGAAACCTACCAGGCTTGGAACATCTTCATCCTTTCCCTGTTCTTAGAGGCCGGCTTGATCCCTGCTGGTCCTGCCTGGCTCCTGACTCCCCAGAAGTCCCCCAAAGCAGGCTCCTCCCAGTGCCCTCTCAGCGGATACCCTAACACCATAGAAGGGTTCCCTCAACCCTCCTTCTCCTAAGGGGGAGCTGTGACATAGAGGGGGAATGAAAGCACTAATACTAAATGTTAAGAGATTTCTAGTCCAGCCAGGTGGGGTGGCTCACGCCAATAATCCTACCACTTGGGAGGCCAAGGCCGGTGAATTGCCTGAGCTCACAGGTTCGAGACCAGCCTTAGCCCGAGCCAGACCTCATCTCTAAAAATAGCCAGGCGTTGTGGTGGGTGCCTGTAGTCCTAGCTACTTGGGAGGCTGAGGCAAGAGAATTGCTTAAGCCCAGGAGTTTGAGGTTGCTGTGAGTTATGATGCCACGGCACTCTACCAAGGGTGACAAAGTGAGACTCTGTCTCTAAAAAAGAATAAGCAAAACTAACCTATGGTGATAAAAGTTAGAAGAGATTTCTAGTCTGGACTCTTGCTAATATTCAATATTCGATTTGTTGAATCCAGGATTGAACAATATTTACTGAGGGCCTGCCTATACCAAGCACCAACTTGCTGTGTGACCTTGGGCACATGACTTGCCATCTCTGAGTCTATTTCAGTTTCCTCATCAGGAAAGCAAAGGAATTGAACTAAATGATTTCTAAGGCCCCCTAGAGTTGTGAAATAAGTGAAGGACTAAATCAAGGTGGCCCTTTATTCTGAATGCCACCCAGAACTTCCTCAGACCCAGCAGTGGGCTATACATGTGGCAGCTGTGATTGGGGCCAGCTTGTCCCCACGGCGCTACAGATGTTTCCTCCCCTGGTGGTAGGAGACATATGAGGCATTTTCAGGTGTATCCTGTGTCTGGGGCCATGGGGAAAAGCTCCGCCCTCCCTAGAAACCCACCATTCTCTCCAGCTGTGGGAGGCCCCGCCCTGGCCCCGTGCTGGGCCCCGCCCACCTCAGGCCTTTCTTCTTGCAGTCAATACCTCCGAAATGTTTCCAGACTCAGACCCTGCTTCAGCCATCTCTCTGCCCAACTACCTGTTTTCTGCCTGTGATCCCGATGTCCTGAACAGGGCACTTGACACTAGTAACCAGGAGGCACCTTCTCTGGAGGAGAAGGTCCCCAAAGAGGAAAGTACCAAGAAGATTGCAAAATCAAAGAAGAGAAGTAAGAGAAGGGGGAGGGAGTGTGTGTGTGTCTCCAGGGGGTTGGCGGTGGGGGTGGTGTCAGGGAGATCTTGAGGGTTTGAGTCAGCCAAGACTCGGGCACAGTAGGAGGCCAGCTCTCTGGTGTGGCCAGGGAGGACTAAAAGGTCTCTTTTTCCATAAAACCTGGCCTCATTCGTTGGCCTGCCCGTAGTCTGACATTTTCTGTTCTGCTCTTGTCTAACCAGCATGTGTAAACCCCGTGAGAAGTGCCAACAATCCCGATGGAGTGAATCCTAGGCTGGGAGTTTAAATACCTGCTTGGCCCCCTGGACCTCTGGGGGCCTCTGCCTATAAAAGACGAGTCATCCTTGGAGCTTATCTCCCTTCTGTGGAGCTTATGAAGCTAAGGCCATATATGAGAAAGGACTTTGGGCTTTCCCAAGCCCGGGTGTTATTGATTTACTCAGGTGATGGCTGGCTGATAATGCCTTGTCAGCATAGCAGCCAAACCCTCAGCCCCACACTTACCTGCACAACAGTGGTGCCTTCAGGCTGCCTTTTCATTTCAAAAGTTAGGCTAAGCATATTCTGTTCTCATCAAAGTGATGCATGTGGAAGCACTCCATTTCCCCACATCATAGCCTAGTTGCGGTGCTACCTTGGGAGCTTGAACATGAGGGTGGAAATGTCTGAGGGCTGTGGTGAGTGAATTGGGCCTCCAGCCCTGGTGACCTGGCTCCTCCTTGTTGGCCTTGTTGCACCCAACTTGGCCAGCTCTTGGGCCCTCTCTCTCAGGAGCTGGTCCTCATTCTCTCCCCCACCTTCCTCTCATAGTCCGGAAGACCAAGGGCAACCGAAGTACCTCACCTGTCACTGACCCCAGCATCCCCATACGGAAGAAATCAAAAGATGGCAAAGGTATGGCTGGGAGTCAGGTGACATGGGAAGGGTGCCCCTTCCCTGCTGTCAGGGTGCCCCTCACCACCTGCCCCTCTGCAGGCAGCACCATCTATCTGTGGGAGTTCCTTTTGGCGCTGCTGCAAGACAGAAACACTTGTCCCAAGTACATCAAGTGGACCCAGCGAGAGAAGGGCATCTTCAAGCTGGTAGACTCCAAAGCTGTGTCCAGGTTGTGGGGAAAGCAGAAAAACAAGCCTGACATGAACTATGAGACGATGGGGCGGGCACTAAGGTAGGAGATGCTTGGGACACAGAATCTCTGCCCTGGGGGAGTCACTAAGCCCATCCTTAAGTTCCAAGAGTCTCTCCCCCTTCAATGCAGACCTGATTTGTCCTTTAAGAAAACAGGTCTTGTAGCCGGGCGTTGTGGTGGGCGCCTGTAGTCCCAGCTATTTGGGAGGCTGAGGTAAGAGAATCGCTTGAGCCCGAGAGTTTGAGGTTGCTGTGAGCTGTGATGCCACAGCACTCTACCGAGGGTGACATGGCGAGACTCTGTCTCAAAAAAAACAGGTCTTGTAACCTTCCCATTGGGTTGTCCCTATGCCCCTTCCCCAGACCCCTTCTGAGAAGAAAACCCCCTCCCTTGCATCTCTGACCTAGCCTTTTTACATGTCATGTGGGAAGAGCAGCTTAGTTGTCCCCTTCTCCGAGAAGGTCTTTCTTCACAGTCTGCAAGCCACAGCCCCAGGGAGATAGGCTTGAGTTGCCCTAGATGTGGTATCGTAGCCTGGAGGACTGCTGAGTCCCCCATCCACCCTGCCTCATTCCTAGTTCCTTCCTCCAGCCACTCCTCCCACTCCTCCTCCCCTCCTCTAGAGCAGGCTAGGGGTGGGTGGCATTTGAAAACCCTTTGTGTAGATCCTTCGAGTCCTCAGGGGGGAATCTCAGATGTTTCATAAAAGCTTTACAAACCCAAGCATTGACTGTACCCCTTCCCATGCCCCTGGGCCCCTGGCCAGCCTCAGCTTGCCCACCTCTGGAGGTATGCTGGGGAGGAGATAGAAGGCCTCCCCAATTAGTTCCTGGCTAACTCCCCTCTCCCCACCCTTCATCCTTCAGATACTACTACCAAAGAGGCATCCTGGCCAAAGTGGAAGGGCAGAGGCTGGTATACCAGTTTAAGGAGATGCCCAAAGACCTGGTGGTGATTGATGATGAGGATGAGGGAAGTGAAGCCACAGCAGCCCCACCTCAGACCTCTACAGCTTCCACCAGTACCCCCCGGCGAACCAGCTCCAGGGTCTCAGCCAGAGCTGCTGCTCAGGGAAAGGGTGGCTCTTCCCGGGAGAAGCCGAAGGTTCAGCACGTTGGTGTCCAATCATATGAAAATCTGGAATTGGGACCATCTCTAGATGAGGAGACCCCCACTACCTCCACCATGCTTGTCTCCCCACCAGAGAGCCAGGTCAAACTTACCAAAGCTGTGAGGTAAGGGCACCAAGTAATTATGAGTCTTCACATAGTACCTCATGCTCAGGGTCAGTTTTTTTGTTTTTGTTGTTGAGACAGAGTCCCACCCTATGCCCTGAGCAGAATGCAATGGCGTCATACTTCACTGCAACCTCAGACTCAGGCTGGGGGCATACGGCTGCCTCAGCCTCCAGAAGCCGCTGGGATTACAGGTGCTTGCTACAGCACCTGGCTGGGTATTTTATTTTTTTAGTGAGTCAGGGTCTCACTCTTGCTCAGACAAGTCTCAAACTCCTGAGCTCAAGCAATTCTCCCACCTCAGCCTCTCAGAGTGCTGGGATTACAGGCGTGAGCCACTGTGCCAGCTCAGGGTAGGTTTCATTGTCACCTGTTGTATCTCTAGGCTCATGAGATCCTCACAGAACCCCTGGGAAGCCAGTAGGGGAATTGGTTAAGAGAGGAAAATTGACTTGCTTGAGGTCATACATCAAGCAGTCAAGGCAAAGCCAGCACTTGACCTAGGTGGTTTCTGCTGACAGCTAGGGCTGTTACACCAGAGGGCTCCCCAAGAAGTCACCAGGGACTGGCTTATTGTACCCTCAATGAATCCCCAACAATAAAAAAAAAAAAAAAAAAAAAAGAAGTCACCAGGGCTTCCATGTCTAGCCCCATCCCCTCAGGCCTCCTCCACTCCAGAAAAGAGGCAACAGAGGATATTACAGGGACACTTGCTCTGCCTTCCTCAAGACTTCCAGGTCCACCCAGCCAGCTCTCACTATTTCTCATACCTGCTAAGGGACCTCCAACTTTCCCTGAAAAAGACTTTGTCTGGGTTACGTGTATGTACCTCTCACTATGCTGGCCTGGCTCACTGAGATGCCCTTCTGAAGAGGGGAGGCAGTAGAGTAGAATGGTGCAAAACATGAGCTCTGGGGTCACAAGGCCTAGATGTCTGTCTCTGCTCTAGTGCTTACTAGCTGAGTGGTTTTAGGGCAAGTTATGTAACCTTCCTGTGCCTCAGGTTCCTCAAGCTGCAAAATCAGATTATTCATATACAGCTTGTGCGCTGTTTTGAGGATTGAGTGAAATGTCCGTGTCAATCACTGGGAATGGTTATACTAAGTCCTCAACAAATGTTAATTATAACAACAAAGAAAGACAGGCTTGGTGCCCATAGCTCAGTGAGTAGGGCACCAGCCACATACACCAAGGCTGGTGGGTTCGAGCCCGGCCCAGGCCAGCTAAACAACGACAGCTGCAACCAAAAGCATGGCCTGGTGTTGTGGCAGGCACCTGTAGTCTCAGCTACTCAGGAGGCTAAGGCAAGAGAATTGCTTAAGCCCAAGAGTTTGAGATTGCTGTAAGCTGTGACACCATGGCCCTCTACTGAGGGCGACATAGTGAGACTCTGTCTCAAAAACAAACAAAAAAAAACAGACAAAGCACCTTCAGCTCCATTCCTCTCGTCCCCTCCTTCTTAGCAGATGGAGGATGCCTCCTGCCCTAACCAACTTTGTTCTGTTTCTTCTTAGTAAATCTTCAGTGCCCAGCAACATCCGCCTAGAAATAGGGTCAGGCTCATCCTTGACCCTGCAGACAATCCCACTGACCACGATGCTGACCAATGGGCCTCCTGCCAGCACTACTGCTTCTACCCAGCTTGTTCTCCAGAGTGTTCCACCTGCCTCAACCTTCAAGGACACCTTCACTTTGCAGGCCTCTTTCCCTCTGAACACCAGTTTCTCAGATAGGCAGGTGGCAGCCCCAGGGGCTCCACTGATTCTCAGTGGCCTCCCCCAGCTTTTGGCTGGGGCCAACCGTCCGACCAACCCAGCACCACCCTCGGTCACAGGGGTTAGACCAGCAGGGCCCAGCTCTCAGTCCCCTGGGACTGTCATTGCTGCCTTCATCAGGACTTCTGGTGCCACAGCAGTCCCTGGGGTCAAGGAGGGGTCACTGAGGTCCTCTTCATACGTGCAGGGGATGGTGAGCGGGACCCAAGTGGAGGGGCTGCTAGTTCCCAAAGAGACCCTGAGGGAGCTCCTGAGAGATCAGGCTCATCTTCAGCCACTTCCAACCCAGGTGGTTTCAAGAGGTTCCCACAATTCGAGCCTTCTGGGGAACCAGACTTTCTCTTCTCCCAGCCGCCCTACTGTTGGGCTGACTCCGGTGGCTGAACTTGAGCTCTCTTCAGGCTCAGGGTCCCTGGTAATGGCTGAGCCTAGTGTGAACACATCTGGGAGCCTGCTGACCAGATCTTCAACCCCAGCCTCCTTTTCTCCATTCAACCCCACTTCCCTTATTAAGATGGAGCCCCATGACATATAAACAGAGGGGTCAGGAGAAGTGTCACCCACCAGGTGAAAATGAGTTGCATTGTCATAGAGACTTAAGTAGCACACTTGCCCCTACATTTCAGTGCCCCCAGGTCCCAGCCCTGCCAGGCATCACCATGTCCAAACTATGCCTAGTTGGTACATCCCTGGCGTCAGACTATGGCCTTCAAGAGCACTAGGGGATATGCTCTTGGCAGGATAATGGGCTGACTTGGTGATGGAGGAAAAATCCCCGGAGCCAGGGAGAATTTTGTAGCCAAGGCTGGTGCAGGGTCTTCACGAGACAGTCTTTCTACCTGGCTGGATCTCGCCACCTACTTGCCCTACACAGGGAATTTGCTATCCCATATGTGAATATTTCTGTATGTATTTGTGTGTACTTGTGGGTCTTTATCTTAGTTTCTTTGGGGAGGATGAGTGTAGCTGTGAGGTCTAGTCTTCTAATAGTGTGTGTATCTTTCTGTTGTTCAGCCACAGGCATGCAGATTTTTTTGAAAGGGAAAACATTCTCTAATTCTCTTTGTGCATGCCAAGATTCAGTTGTTTTGAGACTGTGGGGTATGGTTGGAGTCCCCAAATCTGGAGAGATGTCATAGATGCAGGGTAGGAGAGCTTTAGTGGGTATGCACATTGGGGAAGATATGCTCCTAAGGGACAAGAAGGCCAAGTAAGATAAAAGCACAATGAGAGGGGAAAGAACTTACCAGGGGTATCTTCCCGAAGTTAGCCTGGTTACCCACCAAAGTCACCCTGCTGCTGGGCTGGGAACTTGGCTACCCCAGAGTGCTTTGCTGAAGCATTAGTCTGGGGCAACGTGCCTCCCTGTCCTCCCCTCCACAGAGTCTGACCTAATTGGATGTTTGTGCCCAGGGACAGGCTCTTTGGGTAACACCAGCTCCATGCTGGAAACAGCCTTCACTGGCACCCAGACCTATATCCCAGTCCTGGGTTCCCTCTTGATTACTTTCATGCCTGACATTTTCCAGTTGCCCAGCGTTGCTGGGGCTAGTTCCACATGACCTAGATTGGGCATCCTCCACTCCTGCGCATGCTGCAGGGGCAACTGCCACTTAGCCAGCCTGTGACCTGCTCCCCTCACCTCGCAGGTTGGCCAGCCCACTCCTGCAGCAGACCTCGTGTGGAGTGTTGCCCCTTATCTCCAGTTTTTCATACTTAACCCGGATTCCTTCTTCGCCAAGAAGATAGGAGTCGGCAGACATGAGTTCCCCATGAGTTTCCAGGACACTTCCCCTGTTTTCCATGGCTTCTCACTTCCCTCATTGCTCTCTCCAAGGAAGGGTCAACTCATTCTCTTAGTGTCAACCCCTTGGTGACTGAGGACCTGGATCCCCCTCCCCTCTCCATTCAAGTTAGTTTGCCTCTCCCCTGCCAAGTTTAGGGGAAAGGCTATGAAATGTTAGCCTCAGAAACAACTCTAATCTGATGGCTCTGATTAATGTGAATCAGTGCCTGAGGACCTTCGCTATGTCCTTGGCACAAAACCATCCACTTGACCTAACTACCTCCCCTGGCTGCTCTTGTCTCTCTTCCATTTGCTGCCAAGCCAACTACCCCTCTCTCCCGGCTCCCTTCTCCCCTCTCCTCCCTGTCCTACCCCCAAGAGAGTTGTGCAGTTGCATTTACCACACATTTTCAGCAGTTGGCATTAAAGTGCCTTTTTCTAATAAAGTCAGTTTATTATGAATTTCCTGATGGTTGAAAGTAAGCATCTTGTAAAAGAGTCACCTTTTCTTTCTTTCTTTTTTTTTTAAAGAAATTGCACAAAGGCACTGTATGTGTCAGGGGTGGCCTTATCCCTGTCTAAAGTCTGCTTTCTGCCACCCCTGCCCCAACTCCATAGAAACTCATCATTGGAAGGTCACATACACCCTCGAGGTGAAAGCAAATATCTTCTTCACAGTTCTGGCCCCTCTGAGCCACACTAGCTGGGCTCTCCTCTCTCTCCCCCATCACCCTTTGTCTACATTGCTGCCAGCTCCTCTCTGCCATGTCCAATGTTGGTGTTCCCCCAGGGTCTCAACCATTCTGGGGTCATTCTAGCTCTTTGGGAATGAATCCTAAATCTAGGGCTCCAGCCCCTACTTTTTCCCCTAAGTTCCTGGCTCACATTTCTAGTGATCTGTTGGGTATTCCCACCTAGATGTCAGCCTCTCAAAAATGGATTTTTAAAACTTCTTTCCACACTCCCAGAAAACCTCTAAAAAACAAACAAAAGGCCATCATGACTAACCTATTTCTGTTAGTGTGCCACCATTTTCCTGGCTTTCTAAGCTCGAAATTTCAGAGCCATCTGATGGCTGCCTTCACATTCCCCCATCCCCTTCCCCATCTCCCTAAGTTCACCATGCAGTTTTCAAGTCTCTAAAATCTGGCCTTTCTTCCATACTCCCAGAGCCCCCAGCTTTGCCCAAACTACCCCAAAACTCCCTCCAACACATATCAATGGCCCCAGATGTGACCTATCTCAACACCTCCTATCCGCCAGAGTACCAATTCTGTCCCTCTGCCAAAAAGCCTTCAGTGACTCCTCCTGGCCTACAGGTAGGGGTGATAATCAAGTAACTGAATTTTCAGTGCTTTCTAGGCAGCCTGACATTAACCTTTTAGTTGCTGAATCCAGTCCCAGGGTCTTGGAGGAGGCATGGGGGAGTACATGTAGGGCTCAGGACAAAGCCTCAAGTCCTTGGCTGCCATCAAGCCCCTTACCATCAGGTCTGACTGACATTTCCAGCCAACTATGCATGCTGCCTCCGCTGACCTTTGAACATGCCTCTGTTCACAATTCCCCACCTCTGTGTTTTTTGCTTTACTTGACTCTGCTCAACCAGAATGCTCTTCCTATTCTGCTGGTCCCAACTAAATCATGTCCATCCTTCAACACTCAATTCCTAGAATCTGCCTCCCCAAACCAGCCTCTCCTTAAGTGAGTTCTTTAAACTCATTGCAATTGCCACTCTTTTAGGCAACTGGTCATCAACAGCCTGTGACATTTCCTCTACTATAATCACAAACTATTACTTAAACCTTCAATAACCTGTACCTATTTAGTCTCCCCAGTCAGGGTGTTACCTCCTGAGGAGCAGGGGTCCTGCATCACCCACAGAACAGGGCACAGTACGAAGCAGACAGCATCAAGGAACGGTTATTGATGGAGCAGGTGGGAGATGGGGACCCAACTTCAAAGTAGGTGACTCCTGATCTCCCCTCTGCATAGGCACTCATTCCAGGTGCTCCACTGCCCAGGGCCTGACCTTCCTGGCTCAGTGCCCTCATGGTACCCCCCCCCCCACCTTGGCACTCGAGATTGTTACTACTTTGAAAATCCTCTGTCCCTAAAGAAACTTCCCTGTCCAGTTTCTTTCCTACTCAAAGTGTTAAACTAGCTAATCAGATAAACTAACCTGTGCTGATGTAGTTATAGGCGAGGACTAGAGGAGAATCTCAGGAGACAGGTTCTTTTCAACCAGGGTCATGTGGTAACAACATCTTTGCCTTTGCGATGGTTTAATGGAGTTACAAGTCCAGATGACCCTTATCTCCCAGCAGCTGATGTGTTGCTCCCTCCTCTGGGCTCCCACAGCACTTTGTATATACCTCTTATTGTAGCACTTAGCACATTGCAGTTCCTTAATTATGTGTTTATGTTATGTTTCTCCTGATAGACTGTGAGCTCCTCAAGGACAGGGACTGTGTGTCAGTCACTGATGTATCCCCAGCGCCTCAGCACAGTGCCTGGCACACAGTAGGTGCTCAATAAATGTTTATTGAAAGAATGAGTCCTGATTACAATTTGGGGGACTTTTGCCCTCTACTACTGCAGACAAGAAGACAATCCATACTTGGAAGCTACTGTAGCTTTTGGCCCCACATGTAACACTGCAGGTAACCACAGAAGCTTCCTTTACTTCTGTCTCTAGCCATCCCCGGACAGCAAGGTCCACAGGGAGCCCAGGGATACTTACAGCTGTATTTTGTCATCACTGGCTGCCACAGGTAATTCCCCTAACTCTGGCCCTTTGCTGCTGCTGTTGCCTCCTTCCAGGGACTGCCTCACCACTATTTCCTCATCCCTGGGTGGGACTGAGTGGTAGAAGTGTCAGCCCTGGTAGGTGGGGCTGGAGAAGTTGACAGTCACAGGCCTTTTTGATCCCATAATGTACTCTAAAAGAGGTAGTTGACATAGGTGCAGGAGCGATAGCTCTGAAGCCGTTGGACCTAGGGGAAGAGAACTTCCTCCTTGCCAGCAGATGCAGCGTCTGCGAGCTTTGGCCGTGACGAACTTTGGCCGGACGTGGAGGCAGATATCCAGCAGGTGGCGCTGTGGAGCCAGTGACGGCCGGAGGGTGGCTTGGCAGAGCCTGGGAAGGGAGGGACAGCCAGGGTGGGTCCTACCACTACGGCCCCAGGCCACCGTGCCTCCAGTCTTCTCTTCCCTCTATCAAGTCGCGGAGCCCTCTATTGTCTCTGGGCTGCTCCAGCCCCATCGACGCCCTCCATTGCTCTGGAGCTTCGAACTTTCCAATGGTACCCTCTTCACTGTCCAAGGGGAATTTAGCAGGCCAGAGAACGCGCTCTCCCCATTGGCCAGCCGAGCTCTGGCCCTGCCCCTGGCGTCCGCCTCTCCCAACCTCCCAAACCAGCAGGAGAGCGCTCGCGGCGTTGGGCCTCATGCACCGGCTACCGCCGGTTTCAGGCTGCAGGCGTGAGCCCCAGGCTGTCTCTGCCACGGGGTGTCAGGCCTGGTCTGCCTTTAGCTGCGCTTGTATGCGCTGCCACTTTCCACCTTGAAATCAGAGATGGATCGAGGCGCCTGTGACATCCGTTTGCCAGTGGAGGGCCCTGGAGGGCCGGCGCGAAGCCGTGGAGGCGTCCCACCCGCTGCCGGACGCTGTGGTTTGCCAGCGGCCCTCGCGGTGGGAGCCCATGCACTAAGGGAATACATGGAGCTCCGGGCTCCCCGCTGCAAGTCCAGAAGGCCGGAGCACTTCGAGCCTCTAGCAGCTAAGCAGGACGTCCTTGGGACAGACCCCACCTCTCCTTACACTCGCTTATCCTACCAGGGGTGGGACTCAGTAAAACACCCAACAGGCTTCCCGGTCATTATAGAAGGGGCAGGAGTTTACTGCCTCCCCCACCCCCCCACAAATAGGGATACGGAGATGGTCCCTTCTTTGGGAATACCGAGACTGCAGCAGGACCACTTTTCCAAGCCCAAAGAGGGCCATTCTGGTAAGGCAGTCATTAACGTCAGGCTTTTGACCTCGGTGGAAAGGAGGAACTAATTTTGGGTAAGCAGCCATGTCTTGTCCTCAGTACAATCCTCAGTCCTATCCTCATTGGTTGGAGGGTAAATTGGGCACCTTTTGGCAGATGGAGCAATGAAGGAATGAATTTAAAAGATAAGGTTCTCACCCAGGGTCAGCCTAGGTAGTTAGTAGTGGTGATGGCTCTTTCCCCCTCACCATACTGAAAGGACTAGATCATTTAATAAGAGGTCACCAACTGGCCTCACCTCAAACCTGAGGATGTAGATTTAATACCACAGTCTTGATCTTTACCATCTGGCAGAAAGGTAGTGGGACTCCAGGTAACCTGGGGAAAGGACCCCAAAAGCAAAAAAAAGAGAAACTGATTCTGCTTTTAACTTTTTTGTCTATAAGCCTTCGCTCAGATTGTCCCCCTCAATTCAAAGGTTCTTCTCTGCCACATCTAATTCTACTTATTTTAGTATCAACTGGGAATCACCTCTCCCACCCACCCTAGTACCTTTGGCCATCCATCCCCTTTTGGGGATAGCATCCTGGACCTATCTGACTATCTGAATCTTACATTCACCACAGAGCTTTTCATGACCTATTGGCGTGTCTGATTTCTTTACTTAACTCAAAGTTCCAGAGGATGGATCTGAAATCAGAACCATTATGGGATTGTTTGGGAACCCAGAAAGGTGGCTATTGTAGAGGGAAGCCCTCAGGATCAGAAATGGGAAGGGTGGGCCAGTGAGAAAGATTAGATTAATGCTAGGGCTTAAAGACGATGATGCTCCTACCCTGTTTCCCCGAAAATAAGACATCCTCCGAAAATAAGACCTACTTACAGGAAAGATAAGACGTCCCCTGAAAAATAAGACCTAGCACATCTTTGGGAGCACACCTTAAAATAAGACACTGTCTTATTTTCGGGGAAACAGGGTACATCTGAGCAGCAAGACCCAGGGCAAGTGGGCCTGAGCAAAGACAGCATAACTCACAAGTCAGTCCTGGGGACGGTTGGACTCTAGCCCGCCAGACATAGAGATGTCCTCTCCTACATTCTGACAGGACTCTCCAGACACTGAAGCCACAGACCCTAAGAGTATAGCTTCAAAGGGCCTCATCTCACATCTCTCAAACATCCCCTTCCCCTCAGATGGAAACGGGTGCATTCTAAATCAGCAGGCCCAAAACATCATGACTTTTACCACTGGTTTTCAGAAGGGGGAGTTAAAAATGTAAAATCTTGCCTTCCTGGTAGCCGAGTCACAGGAAAACAAGCATGGCAGGCCTGCGCTGTGTGCATAGACAGGTGAGGTGCTGGCATAGCCATGAGGGCAGTGAGAAGACCATGCCACTAGAGGGCAGGGTAATCCAGGGCGGGTAGGGAATTTTCTTTCTTTTCTTTTTTTTTTTTTTAGAAGAGCCTCAAGCTGTAACCCTGGGTAGAGTGCTGTAGCATCACAGCTCACAGCAACCTGTAACTCCTGGGCTTAAGCGATTCTCTTGCCTCAGTCTCCCAAGTATCTGGGACTATAGGCGCCCGCCACAACACCCGGCTATTTTTTGGTTGCAGTTGTCATTGTTGTTTGGCAGGCCTGGGCTGGATTCGAACCCGCCAACTCTGGTGTATGTGGCTAGCGCCTTAGCCGCTTGAGCTACAGGCGCCGAGCCCAGGGAATTTTCTTAAGGAAGTTCGTTCCCCACAGACACCAAAGAGAGGGCTCCTTCCTATAGCAAACATGGAAAGGGAAAGCTAGGGCTACCTACCTGATGCAAGCAACGTAAGCCTATACTCGATTTTCCCCACTAGCCCACCCCCCAGGATTTGCCCATCTTGCCTTTTCTTTCCATATCATGACCCAGTGACCTAAATGTTCACTAGCCACTCTACCTTGCCTTCATTCATTGTACCCTCAGGACCTATAACTGTAAAGCAGGATCCCATTTACTGAATGGGGTGCTCATCTTCTGAAACCACCAAAAAACCACAAAGGGGAGAAGAATAAAAAGAGAGACAGGAGGCAGAAGCCCCGACACAAGTTTTTCAGTATGCAAGTGTTTTTGACTCCATAGCCATTTGCTTAAAATGAAACATAAAGGGCAGCCAGAATACACACCCAAATGCAAAAAGTAGAGGCAAACATAAAACATAAAATAAACCACACAATACCAGGAACCCCAACAAAACCAAAAAATTAAAATCCAAACCCCCTCAACTTTATATATATATATATATATATTTTTTTTTTTTTTTCTTAAAAAGGGAGAACAACTGTTCAAAACCAACTGGGCAGTATGGTGGGAGTGGGGAGCAGTCCTACAGAAGGGGGGCCAGAATTTCCCCCCCCCAGGAACAAAGAACAAACACAATACAAAGAAAATAACCACCAATGCTCCTGCATGGGTCAGGAGCCTCCAGAGAACAGATTGTCCCATCCTCAAACTGGCTTTTTTTTTTTTTCCTTTTTTTTTTTTAATCTTTTTTTTTCCATTTTCTTCTTTTTGTTGTTGTTGTTTTAGCACCTGTACAATAAAACTGTACCATCTCCAACCACAGCGGGCCACAAGGCCCTCCTGCCTTTGGATGGTACAAACTCTCTACAAGGATTGTTCGGAAAAATAGCAATTGGTAGAAAAATAAAAACAAGGGTAGGAAAGACAATGCCACAGAGGGAGTGGGGTAAGGGAAGCAACCCAAGCTCCTCTATTTCTCCCTAAACAAACCCAGCTGGGGGGGGCTTGTGGGGCCATACACTCAGCCACAGGTTTCCAGGCAAGAGTAGAGCCTAGGCTGGAGATTAGTTTCCTGCCCTTGCCTAGGAAACAGCTGACACCTAGATTTCACATCTGGCAGTCAGTCCCAGAGACCTCTGGAAATTCCAAAGGAGAATGGGGGAGAAGAGAAAGGGGTGCTGCCTATCTGGGAAGGGGCAGAAATGGGAAGTGAAGGCTGGGGAATTAGAGGCTCAGCATCTTGAGAGGAGGAGGCTAGGATGGGGCAGGAGTGGAGGCGCAAGGGAAAGATGCAAGAACTCCTTTCATGCCCTCTTAGGGGAGCAGTGAAAAAGTGCCAGGAGGGAAGACCCTCAGACCCCTTCTCTATTATCCTTTATCAGAATAACTCATTAACCTCTTGCCCCACAATCCTCCCCTCCCCATAACCTCAAGGTAGTAGGGCTGCTCTGGCGAGGGTGAGAGAGAAAACTGGCAGGGGAGGGGGAGCACCAAAGCCTCAGGATTTACCCCCAGCCCCAAGCCAGCAGCAGCCAGCTTCATTAATCACAAAACCATGTCCCCATCCCACCCTGCCCCCTCCCCAGTGGGGGGAAAAACCACCTGGAAATAACTTTGTCAGAGCTTATCAAGAAAGAAAAAGAAAAGAGGTAAAGAAAGTCCCTCAATACAACAAGTTGTCTCAAATTGTCACAGTGATACAGACTTATCAGAAACCAATGAAACAATACAAATTAAATACTAATAAAATAAATACTATGGAAGACAGAAGAACACAGGGGAACAGAGGGGGGTATTCAGAAATTTGGGCTTTTCTAATTTCTCCACTGGACAGGCTGCAGCCACCTAGGGCCCTGGTTGGGTCTCAGTCATACACAAAAAGGCCAGTCCAAGGAACCCTGGTGCCACCTCCCCACCACTCCCAGGACCTGTTGTCTTCAGATGTGGAGTTCAACTTTCCACCCCCACCACCAACCACAACAATGACAATGACAGGGAGATGAGAACTAATTGTAACCAAAAGAACAAAAAAAGTCCAGTCACTAATGCTGGCATTGATAAGGCGGCTTCTTGTTGGTCCATATTATTGCCTCATTCTGCAGTCTGGTGCTCAGTGGGGAAGACATGGGAGGTGGGGGAAGGGTGAACTCAGGAGGAGAAAGAAGAAAAGGGAGGGGCTGTTTTCCTGGTCAACTGTTCCAAGACTGGAATTCCACCTCCGACCCTAGCAGCCGAAGTAGGTCTGGCTCATACCGCACCAGCTCTACAGTCTCAGAGGAGCCTGGGGGAGTTCCCTCCGCCAAGCCTCCAGGCCACTCAGCAGGGGTCAGCAGCTGACTGGAGGCCACCTGCCGGAAGAACTCAGCCTTAGGCAAGGTGACAATTTCAAAGTGCGGGAACCGGGCCTGAAAGATCCTGGAGGAAAGCTTCAGCCTCTTCAGGACATCGGAAAAGAGGAACCAGTTGGAAGGCCTAAAAAAGCAAGAACAGGCATTAGGAAGGTGACTTGAGAAGCCATGGGAGCAATGGCCAGGAGCACGGCCTTCGAAGGCTGTTTTGTGAGCACCAGAGTCTTCCATTATGACTCACTGCCAGTCTGGCTACTCCTCAACCCCATCCACAAGCTTCTTAGACGTAACTGAGGCAAATATTTTCTTTTGCCCCCTATGTTACCTGGTCCAGATTTTAGCTAAATGGCAAGTACTCAATCCATGACTGACTTCTCCCAACAAAAAGCAAGCAGGAGGGAACAGGGCCTGCCAAAACCTAAAACTCTTTAGCAGGCTTCCCCAGGGCTTAGCCCACACCCCTGTGACCTGGGATTTACCACGTGCCAGGCCCAGTCTTTCCCTCACTCCCGCCCCTGCCAACCCTGGCTTGTTCTTCCTCCAGTTCTCACTCCATCATGCCCTGCCTCCTGGTTCTCCAAGATCTTCCCCAGCAGAGAGGGAGCCGTGGAGAAAGGCCTAAACTGCGGGTAATCCAAAAGGCATTTCTCTCTCTGGCTCTGGAATGCATTAGACAAGTTTTTTCTCTGCAGCAGCACCAGTGTTTTTGCAGGGCCAGAGCTCACATTACAGAGAGTCTGACTTTGCCGAGCACACTTGACTGGGCAGCAGACTGGGGACAGCTGGAAGGGGTGTTAGAGAGGCCGGTCAGGGGCCAAATGCGTCCCTGGACTAAACCAGGAAGAAATGTTGCCTCCTTGGTTTACAGGGTTTCCCTCCTTGCCATTCCACTGTCCCAGTTCCAGCTTTCACCATTTCTGGCCTGGGCTATACTGTGTCAGCCTTCTAACTGGTTTCCTTCTGTCAAAAGTCATTCTTCCACACCCCGACCCACCCTCATTAGATCCTCTCTTAGCATTAGAATTTTCTAAAAAGGAACTGACCTTCTTTTTTGAGATAAGAGTCTTACTCTGTTGCCCGCAGCAGAGTGCTGTGGCATCACAGCTCACAGCAACTTCAAACTCTTGGGGTTCAGCAATTCTCTTGCCTCAGCCTCCCAAGTAGCTGGGACTACAGGCGCCCGCCACAATGCCTGGCTATTTCTTTTGTTGCAGTTGTCATTGTTGTTTAGCTGGCCCAGCCTGGGTTCGAACCCACCAGCCTCAGTGTATGTGGCTGGCGCTGTGACCACTGTGCTACTAGTGCCAAGCCAGGAACTGACCTTCTACTCTCTCCCTAAACAACAGTCAAGGGATTCTCAGTGCCTCAGAAAAACTCCAAATTCTTTAGCATATTATACAAGAACTTCTAAACATGACCTTATTCAAACTCTTGAGCCCAATAGCCAACCTGAATTATCAAATTTTCTCTTGCCCCCCATGTTACCTGGTCCAGATTTTAGCTAAATGGCAAGTACTCAATCCATGCCTGACTTCTCCCAACAAAAAGCAAGCAGGAGGGAACTGGGCCTGCCAAAACCTAAAACTCTTTAGCAGGCTTCCCCAGGGCTTAGCCCACACCCCTGATATTGTATTAATATCAAATTATTATAAAACACACATACACACAGAGTATCTCCCACCCTACCAAGTGCCAGCCATGAGAGACAAGACTACACCTGCTTTCTGAATTTTCTGAACTTGTATGTCCCACGATCACATCCTTCATCCTACTCTCCATTCGGGGCTACCTTAGATGCCCATGAAACCTTACCCATGCTCACATGGCACTTGGTTCCCATGCTTATTATAATACTTCTAACCACAGCCCATTTCAGAAAGGATGCGAAAGAAACTTAACCTGTGGTTCAAATGGAACTTTTTTTACTTGACTCATTGAGTTTTGTACAATAATAAATCTGCTTAGGACATTTTGTCTTGTTTTTTACAAATGAGCTCTTGCTCTATTCCCCAGGCTGGAGTACAGTGGCATGAATATAGCTCACACCAGCCTGAAACTCCTGGGCTCAAGCCAACATCCCACCCCTGTCTCTCAAGTAGCTGGGACTACATGCATGTGCAACAATGCCAGACTGATTATTTTAAGTTTTGTAGAAACAGAGTCTTAACTATGTTGCCCAGGCTGGTATCCAACACCTGGCCTCAAGCAATCCTCCTGATTTAGCCTCCTAAAGTTCTGGGATCACAGGCATGAGCCACTGTGCCTGACCCATTTTTTCTTCTATTGGAGTTAATTATATGCTATCTGTCTACTCCACTATCCCATGGATTCTTTGAAGGCCAGAACTATGATCTGGTTCTCTGAGTTTGACCTGGTACAGCTGCTTAAGACATGTTTATGGAATCAAATATTCTACATAGCACCTAAAACATCTGCCCAGACCTACAATCCTTATCTCTAAATTTCTTCCAAATGATGGTGAACTCTGTCACCTCATACAATTAGGGAAAGGAGGATCATTACTCCCAAAGAATTGGGGGGGGAACCTCAGAATATTCACCCCAGTGATCAGAATTCAGTCTTGCTTTGATAATTCAGAAGGCTCTTCTGAATCCCACAGGGCCTCAGAGTCATCATTCTACACTCCCCATACTTCTTAAAGAACAGATAATTTCACATTGTGCTGTAGCCCTGGGGAAAAGCAGCTCTGGAACAAGTACTGGAGGATATAACATCAGGAAAACTAGGTTTTGCTAGTAAGGAGCTCTGGCTGGACAACATGCCTGCTACCTAGCTCACTGAGGAACACGGAGCCCTTGGTGGCCCATGTTCTGTCCACACCTAAAACAAGAGACTACCCTGGTCCTTTTACTACCTGGGGTCCAAGATCCTGTTTCAGGGAAGGAGGTGCTGAATACTTCGGAGGAATTAATTAACTGTGCAATACTATATCCCAAAGGCCCCGCCCCACCCTCAGGGATCAGCTTATGCCCAGAAGAATAAGGACCAAAAGCCCTGAAACTTGACACCCTACTAGTGTGATCATATAGGCTATTTTTATTCTTATTAGGCCATGGGGGAAGGGATGCAAATAAACTGTGGTCTAATGGTTAGGGCCATAAACAGAGGGTATCACTTGAAGGGCTCCTAATCCACTGTCTGCCCAGCTCCCTACACTGTGCACCTCATGCTAGTTCACTTGTTTTTCAAATAGAGTCTGATATTTTAAAGAAGAGTTATCAAAAACAAATTACCCTTCAAATTGTTTACAAAAGTTATTTGAAATACATGACGACACCAATAAGAAAAAACAATTAACAGAGGCTAAGAACAAAAGGGCAATTCATCCTACAAATCCATACTTTTATGAGCCGACCTATGGAAGACCAGCATCAACCACGGTGCTGCTGACTTCTGCGTCATCAAATAAGGATTAAATTGGGTTCCTTCTAATGTTAAGTCTCAGGTATATTCTAGTCTCTGAAAACTGATGATCCCTGTTATAATATATGCAGTAATCTGAGCTGATGACAGCATTGGTGCCACCAACTCATCAACACTTATATATGGCTATGAGAAGGAAGCCTGTGGGTTCCTGAAGGACCCTACTGGCCCCACAGCTATGGCAAACGTATGTCCTGGCTTTTCCAACAATCTCAATTTCAAACATTCTGTCTGGTTGTCCCTAGAAACTACAAACATTTTGGAGATTCTAATACTGTTATCAGTCCAAATATCTCCCCAGATCATCTCTCACACCCAGGAACAGGGCAAAAAAAACCTCTCAAAAGTAAATCTAGACTTTGGGTTCAAGAACTGCATATAGAGCAGTGGTTCTCAACCTGTGGGTCGTGACCCACAGGAACTGTATTAAAGGGTCACAGCATTAGGAAGGTTAAGAACCACTGATCTAGAGCCTTCAGCCTCTAGTTTGAACATAACTGATCAGGGCTGGAAAGGCCTTTGTGTCCTGTATTATCATCTATCTTTCCTATGCTCTAGTGCTCATTTGCCAGGTCCTCACTTTTTCCTGGAGAACTCTACCCTCCTGGGGAGATCAGCCAGGGGATGCCAGGATCCTGGCACTTGGTCCCTATGGATCTCTCAGACACTTACCCACAGGACACTGACACTTGCAGGTTGTAGCAAGGGAGAAGAGGCTTGTCTGACAGTTCGAACATGAAATCATCCTCTTCCACATCATCTCCTTCTTGATCAGAGTTCCCAGGAGGATTATGCAGGAGGTCACAGGCAAACCCGTCTTTTTCCTCTGTAAGAAGAGCACGTAGGAAATTAGGACTTGGCTACATGCACAAAACTGAAAAAAAGAAATGCTGTATCAGGAGTGCAAAAGGTGGTGCTGGGGAGATAAACAAGAAGGCCACAAGCCACTGGTTGGAGTGAGGCTTTGCTAATCCCATGGCTCTCATCCTTGGGTGGGCACGTGAAAGTTCTAGTCCTGGAAGAATGCATTTTGTGGCCAGAAATTTATTACATTCTTCCACCCTCCGATTGGAAGCAAGGTGATGTGAAGGATGACCTGCTCAGCTGTTGGAGATGGAAGCCTGAAGATACTATCAGCAGCCAAGAGCAAGGTAAAAACACCTCCCCTTCTCTGGCTGCAGCTTTCCCAAGCTGCCTCATTGCCTGCAGGGATCCCTGAAACCTACTGAGGGCTCATGTCTGGGTGTGGACTGTTGCATTCCATCCCAACCTTCTCTTGTTGCAACTTCATCCAAGCTTAGGGATAGGTTCTTCCCTTTCTCCTCAGCCCCTAGTCCAATGGGTGATGCTAGAAAACAACCATGGATAAAGATGTGCTATCTTTCAGGAGAAGAAATCTGGGGTCAGAATACTAAAGTCTCAGGAGACAGAAGCTATCTCAAAACTATGTGTGCCTTGTAGGGGCAGGGCTTGGCCCTGCTTGAGTATGAATAATATGAGAAGAGGTGACAATGCTCATAGTGGCTTCTGGCAGGGTTAAGACAAAGCAAGAGAGGAGAAAGAAACCAGGAAATAAGATTTTTTTTTTGTAGAGACAGAGTCTCAATTTACCGCCTTCAGTAGAGTGCCATGATGTCACAGGACTCACAGCAACCTCTAGCTTTTGGGCTTCAGCGATTCTCCTGCCTCAGCCTCCCGAGCAGCTGGGACTACAGGCGCCCGCCACAACGCCCGGCTGAGAATTTTTTTTTGAGACAGTCTCACCCTGTCACCCTGGGTAGAGTGCTGTGGTGTTATCATAGCTCACAGCAACCTCAAACTCCTGAGTTCAAGGGATCCTCATGTCTCAGCTTCCTGAGTAGCAGGGACTACAGGCACTAGCCATTTAGGGAAGAGAATTTAAAAAGTACCCACAGGCTTGGTGTCCATAGCTCAGTGGTTAGGGCGCCAGCCACATGCACCAGGGCTGGTGGGTTCGAACCTGGCCTGGGCCTACTAAACAATGTCAACAATAACAACAACAACAAAAAAAATAGCTGGGAATTGTTGTGGGCGCCTATAGAACCAGCTACTTGGGAGGCTGAGGCAAGAGGATCACTTGAGCCTAAGAGTTTGAGGTTACTGTGAGCTGTGATGCCATGGCATGCTACTGAGGGTGACATAGTGAGACTCTATCTCAAAAAAATAAATGAATAAATAGGGCAGGGTCTGTGGCTCAGTGAATAGGGCGCCAGCCCCATATACCAAGGGTGGTGGATTTGAACCCAGCCCCGGACAAACTGCAACAAAAAAATAGCCGAGTGTTGTGGCGGGTGCTGTAGTCCCAGCTACTTGGGAGGTTGAAGCAAGAGAATCGCCTAAGCCCCAGAGCTGGAAGTTACTGTGAGCTGTGACGCCACAGCACTCTACCGAGGGTGACAAAGTAAGACTCTGCCTCTTAAAAAAAAATGAATAAATAAATAAATAAATAAAAATAAGTAAAAATAAAAATAAAAATTACCCACAGTGGCCCAGTGGCTCACACCTATTATCCTACCACTCTGAGAGGCCAAGGAAGGAAGATTTCTCAAGCTCAGGAGTTTGAGACCAGCCTCAGTAAGATCAAGACATTTTCTCTAATAAAAAATACAAAAATTAGTTGGGTATTGTGGTGGGTGCCTGTAATCCCAGCTGTTAGGGAGGCTGAAGTCACAGCACTCTAAGCGTGGGCAACAGAATGAGACTTTGTCTCAAAAAAATAAAGTGGCCAGGGTGAGGAGTGGTAGAGGCCAACAAGAGATGGCTTAGTCTAAATCAGTGCTGCATCTCCTGGTTTAGGTAAATGACTTCTGAGTCTGGGGGAAAAATGTGTTAGGGTTTGGGCTGAAAGGGTCTATAAGCTACTAACAGGTGAAGAACGGATATCCCCACAGGGCTACTCCTATCATTGAGAAGAATCAGTGAAAGCAAAATCAAATTCCACATCTCTGTGCCACAGATAAGGGTGGGAAGAATCCCACTTAAAACTTACCTAACACAGAACTGCTGTAAAAATCCCAGGATACACCAGGATCACCTTCTGCCCGGCCCTGAAGATCCGAGAGGTGATCTAATGAAAGAAGAGAAAGCAGTGAGACAAGGAGGGCAGGCTGAAGGAGTCTTAGAGCAAAGTCCACATATAGGAGGCTAGGAGAATGGGAGGCAGGAAGGAAGGACCACAAGAGTGGCCAGGCATGACCAGAGAAAGGGACATGTCCTGCTCTTGGTCAGAGACTACAAACCAGTAGCCAGGAGCCTAATCTAGCTTGTTGACTGTCTGCGGTTTTGCCCAGTGTTTACAAAAATTTAATTCATGTCCAACATTTTGAAATTGGGCACTTTTTTTTTTTTTTGTAGAGACAGAGTCTCACTTTATCGCTCTCGGAAGAGTGCCATGGCATCACACAGCTCAAAGCAACCTCCAACTCCTGGGCTTAAGCGATTCTCTTGCCTCAGCCTCCCAAGTAGCTGGGACTACAGGTGCCCGCCACAACACCCGGCTATTTTTTTGCTGCAGTTCGGCCGGGGCCAGGTTTGAACCCACCACCCTAGGTATATGGGGCCAGCGCCCTACTGACTGAGCCACAGGTGCCGTGAAATTGGGCACTTTTAACTTAACAGTCCAGATTTCCAATTTTTTTATGGGAAAAAAAAAAACAAAAACAGAAGATCTGGCAAACTGTGTCCAAATTCAATAGTTAGCTGGAGAGAGTGGTGACATATGTGGGCTTCAGTTCACCATTCCCCACCCAGTCTGTCTCCCTCTTTTACATGATCAACCTAACGGCATTTAGGTTTGAGACCCCTGTTTTAAAGGGAGTAGGGTTCTGTACAAGTAGAAACTAAACCTATCTATATTAGTTCTCTGCTAGTCACAATGTTCATCTATCTAATCACGATTTCTCCAAATTATAGTTAAGATTAATAAACATAATTCCTTCTGTTTTATCTTTGAAAACCATGGGGAAAATGGCCAGTTTTATCCCCGTAAAACCTCTTGCTTCCACTCTCAGGTACAGACCCAAAAGAATGGACAACAGGTGTTCAAACAAAAACTTATACACAAATGTTCGCTACAGCTCTATTCACAATAGCCCAAAGGTGGAAACTGTCCAAATGCCCTTCAACTGATGAAATTTCTGGTGGAAATACTAAATAGTTCTGCTGCTGACAAAAGAGTTTAGTGGTTCCTCAAAAATGTAAACACAGGTTCAGCGCCTGTAGCTCAACAGCTAGGGCGCCAGCCACATACACTGAAGCTGGTGGGTTCAAACGTGGCCCCGGGGCCTGCCAAACAACAATGATAACTGCAAAAAAAAAAAAATGGCAGGGCTTTGTGGCAGGTGCCTGTAGTCCCAGCTACTTGGGAGTCTGAGGCAAGAGAGTTTGAGGCTGAGCACAAGAGTTTGAGGTTGCTGTGAGCCGTGATGCCACAGCACTCTACCGAGGGTGACATAATGAGACTGTCTCAAAAAAAAAAAGGTAAACACAGAATTACCATATGACCCAGCACTGTCACTCCTAAGTATATACACAAAAGAACTGAAAACAGATACTCAGACAAGTACATGTACATGCATGTTCACAGATGCTCTATTGATGATAGTAAAAAGCTAAACACAGCCCAAGTGTTCATCAATAGATAAGTGGATAAACAAATTGTGGTATATCCACCCAGTAGAATATTATTCAGCCTTAAAAAGGAAGGAAAATTCTGACATGTTACATGATGCTAGGTGACAGAAACTAGACACAAAAGGCCCCACATTATATGATTCCATTTATATGAAATATCTAGAAGAAGCAAATCTACAGAGATAGATAGCAAATTTGTAGCTGCTAGTAGTGATGCAAAGAGGGGGATGGGGAATAACTGGTAATGGAGACATGGTTTCCTTCTGAAATGGCAAAAAATGTTCTGAAACTAGATAGTGGTGATGGCTGTATAACATTGTGAATGCACTTATTGTCACTCAATTATGCATTTTAAAATGGTAAACGTAGTTTAAACCCTAAAGACAGATGTCAGGCCACACCCCCTTACCCTCCTTGTCTCCTAACTAGGCATTATCTAGTGCAACTGTTTCACTTCTCAGTCTCACCTGGACAAAAAACAGGTCCACTGGCTTTCATGACAAATTTAATTGTGTCATCTGTGGGCACATGGCCAGTGGTTGCCAATATGCCACCTAGTATAACTGGCAAACTTAGTTGTATACGGTTGCCACCACCCCTCAATTGACACCTGAGTAACCAGAAGAAGAGTCCAAAGGGTGCAGGTGAGGGTACCCTATGAAAAGCAAATCCCTGGAGGAAGTTGGTGGCCACTCTCAAAGGAACAGAGCTAGTTTCCTCCAATGGAAAGCACCCCCGTGACCCAAATCCCTCTGGGACCATCCTGTCAATAAGAATGCATGTTAGCTATTGTGAGCTACTATAACTCCTCATTTTTTAGCAACCTTCCAGGAAATGAGGAGTTCCCAGTAGCATAAAGCAGTTCAGTAAGAAGCTTTCAAAGTAATGACTGAGCCGAGCAGGAAACCTTTAGTCATGCACATTAGGTCTTCTGTGCCTTCTGTGAAAAGATTGAGGTCCTGCTGCTGGCTCATACGCTCTTCAGTACCCTGTGTCACTTGAGAGTTGGAAATAGTTTCTTCCAGAAGTATTTGTCAGGTAGGTGTCTATTGTGCTTAACCTTGTGCTAGGTGTCATGGGAGATAATTGGTGGCTGCCAAAAAGGCAGGGACCATGGCTGTCTTCTTCACTATCATCTCTCATGTTCCTAAGCCCAGTGCCTGGCATACAGCAAGAGCTTAATAAATATCCGGAGAGGGGTGGAGGCAGGAATAAATTACCAAAAAGTGAGACTATAAAATGCTTGTTTTACCAGCACACTGAAACATATGCTTTCAAATGACTGCTGCCCTCCTCTCCCCAACAAGAGGATTCCAACAGAGCAGCCCTGGCTCACCACATTCCCGGGACTCCTCTCTAGGAACTGCCTTCAGAGCCTCTAGCACATTCCTCTAATTCTCTTTGCTAACTGCCAAGTTTTTGCCATTTGCAGGTGAATTTGCCTTTTTGAGACAGCCAAAAGTTAACTGGCATGAACAAAGAAGCTAAACAGGCCCATGAGTGGCACATGAAAGGAACTCCAAAGTTTGCTTGATTGTGGCAGTTTCAATTCACATTTCCTCATAAAAGTTCACATACAATCAGGGTGAAGAGTGACCTTCCTTTTCCTTGATCCTCCCTCTCCCCTACCTTCAGCCCACAACTTTTAGTCCTTTACTCTGATCCTTTCCTTGAAAAAGTACCCTGGGCCCAGCAATTTACTCCTAGGTATACACATATACCCCAAAGAAGTAAAAATGGATACTCAAACAAATATGTGTACATGTATGCTCATAGCAGCTCTATTCATAATAGCCAAGTAGATGAACACAGCCCAAATGTCCATCAAAGGATGACTGGATTAACAAAATGGTGTATATATGCATACTATACAATATTATACAGCAATAAAAAGGATTGAAATACTGAAATATGCTAACGCATTGATGGACTACATGGAAAAAAAAACAGACACAAAAGGCCCCCTATCATATGATTCCATTTATATGAAATGTCTAGAAGAGGTAAATCCATAGAAACAGAGTAATTAGTATTTTCTGGGGGTAGGAAGAAAGGGGGAATAGGAAGCAACTGTTGCAGGGGTCCTCAAACTACGGCCCATAGGCCACATGAGGCGATGTGATTGTATTTGTTCCCATTTTGTTTTTTTTACTTCAAAATAAGATATGTGCAGTATGCATAGGAATTTGTTCATAGTTTGTTTTTTTTTTTTTAAACTATAGTCCGGCCCTCCAACAGTCTGAGGGACAGTGAACTGGCCCCCTGTTTAAAAGTTTGAGGACCCCTGGAATGGGTATGGGGTTCCATTTTAGGCTGATGAAAATGTTTTGGAACTAAAAGAGAGGTCGTGCTTGCACAAGGTAGTGAATATACTAAATGCCACTGAATTGTTCACTTTTAAATGCTTAATTTTATATTACATTAATTTTGTCTCAAGAATTTTTTAAAAAGCACCCTCAGGGATTCATTGTTAAGAATAGAGCCTTTCACCTCAATGTGAGTGGCCACCCCAACAATCAGTTTGTCTCTTTTCCAGGGTCCCATCACATCCCACCCCATGGCCTCCAACTAAGTCAACCAGCTGAGGGACATGAAAGGAAAAGAAAGAAAAGAGGCCTTAAACATAGGTTCACATGGGGTCTCTGTCAGGAAAAACAAAAACCTGTGATTCAGTGACCTCAAGTGGTAAATTGCTAACCCTTTCATCAGTGGAAGGCAGAGCAGTCCTGATACTTCCTCTGATACCCCCAACCAAACTGCACCAACTTCCCCTACCCCCACATTCTTTCTGAGAGGAAAAACGAGTCTGTTTTCCTTCAGCTAGCTTGGTTATTGCTCTTTTCTCTAAAGGGTCAAAGGTAAGTGAGTCATATGCCTGGCTCCAATTTTGCCCAAAAGGGTGACCCTTTAGAGGGCTCTCGGGGTTTGGACAGCTTGGGGAGCTAAGGCTGAGCATGAGGTAGAAAGGGTTTACTATCTGGCCTTCTACACACAGCACAGCACCCAAAATCTAATAGGTGCTCAATAAATAGATAAGCAAATAGATGAATGAAGGAGTCCAAATCCCTCCTTCACAATCTCAGCAGAAATGGGCCTTTAGCTAACCCAACATAAAAAAAATTCACGTTTGCAGCCCATATGAATTACTAGCATCTTCTACTTTACAATAGGATTCACTATAGGATACCCATAAATGGATACATGTCTTTGTATACTTAGAAAATGATTTGATTCCCCAACAACTTTTCCAGAACAGGAACCCTGCACAAAGCCAGGGAGCTTCTACACGAGGCACAACCCTGATGCTCTTGCTCACCTTGTCCTCCTACAGAAAATAGAGTCCCCCACACCCTATGGGGATTCACCTTCATTTTCTGCCCAGGGGGACCTCCACTAGGGGCAGATGAAGACAATTATCTATAGAGAGTCTGGTATGGCAAATGTTTGGGGATGAAAAGCAAAAACCTTTTTAAATACCTCAACCAGACAGGTAAGTAAAAAAAAAAATACAGAATTCCACGTAAATGTATCCAGGCCCAGGGCTGGAGAAGTGGAATGGGGGAGGGCAAAACTTCCCTAAACTCTGACTTCCAGTGCACCCTTCGGCCACTATACAACTCTACCCAGAGGTCTGGGGGTGGGTGGTGGTGCACGGGAAGAAGAAAAGAGACAAGGACTCAGTTCAAGGCATCAAAACAGCCCTGAAGATGACAGTACAACATAATGAGTACACTAAATGCCACTGAATTGTTTGCTTTAGAACAGTTATGTTAGGTAAACTTCACTTCAATTAAAAACAAAACAAAACAAAAAAATCTTCTGAGTACTGTCTTCTCACCCCAAACCCAGCAGCCTTTGGGCCCAAGTTCCCCCTTTGGGGGCATCCACTGATTCCTATCAGTGCCTACCTCTCTAGGGTGTTAAGCCAAGCTCCTAGAACTTTCCCTAACAGCCATACAGAGCACTGCCTTTGCATGGAAAAGAGGTGGCCCAGTTTGTAACACTCCGTTGGCTCCCAAACCCCATTATTAAGCCAGCTCCGTGTCCAAAAATTGAGCAATGGTGTCAAGATCTGAATGAGTTTTCGCAGCCTAGACAAGCCAGAAAATGCTATGAGCTAAGAAAAGCCTTCTCTGGATTCTACAACACAGAATGGCATTCAAGTTAGTTTAAGGAGGTGTCAAAAGGCTAGCTAGTAGCTAGGATAAATTGACTAAAAGAAGATGACAGAAAAATGTGTTTATTTCTCATTTTTAATGACTTAAAATGGTTTCAACATTCAGCTTCCTCTGGGGTTTTAGAGAAGGACTTGGAGAAACAAGGAGTTCATTGCTTACTAAGGTGGTCAGAGAGAGCCCCCAAGACCCTCAGAAGGTAGGTTCTAGCCTAAAGAGGCCTCTGGTGTAAGCAAGTTTATCAAAGGCAGAGCTTCATGTGGTGCCTTTATCATATGAAGATGCTCTGGATGTTTATGCCAGACCTTCCTGTGAACCCAGTGGAGTCCAGACAACATGTATATGTGTCTAGAAGGACAGTGTATGTGTGCACAGTATGTGGGACCCACTTCATACCTAGCTGTGAAGTGGGTCCTTGTGGGCTCCCAGACCTTAAAGAGGATGCAGGCACTCACGACTAGGGGATGACACACAAAGGGTGGCTTGCTTTAAGCCCTCTACCGCAGTGATGGCTCAGCTAAAGGGAAGCAGTCATCACTGGTACAGGATAAAAAACTGAATGAACATCCCAAAGCTGCTCTGCCCCTCAAAGACAGTGTGTTGGGAACCAAGAACTGCAGGGAGGAAAGACAGAAAAGGTAACTCTCTTTGCTCCTACTAGGGAGAGGCTGGGTCAGGCTGTGTGGGCTTGAGGCTTATACTCCAGGGTTTAGTCAGCTAGACTGAGACCTGAGTGGAGGCTGGCTGAGCAGGAGTCCAGATCTGCCTTGGCAGCCTCCTATCAACCTCTCTGAGCCCCTCCCTAGTCTTCCTTCCATGAGGACCTTTAGTTCAAGTCCTTTTGTTTCTTCTTCCATCATCAGCCTAGTTGACCTTTGTTTAGTAAACAAATGAGCACCTACTTGGCAGCCCAGAAGTGTATCTCCGGAGAGATAGGAGTTTAGGACTAACTAGGGCTAAATCCCAGGTGAAAGGAAGGTGTACTCATAGGCAAATCCTTGGTCCTGTTTGCTCCTGGTCTAAGAGGGGTTCTACCATAAACACCGATGCCTCCGAAGAGGTTCAGAGATATAAGTCCCAACTGCCCAGTTGTTCAGGCAGTCTGAAGAAGTAACTACTTGAGCAAAGGTCAAGCTGTAATGTCATAAGATGCAGGGTTCCTTTATGCAGAGGTCAAGGCTGAGGAGATTGCTACCGAGCATGCCCAAACTAGACTCACCTCCTCCTCTGCCCAACTCCATAGAGTTGTCTAACTATAGTCAAACATCTGCTTTCCACTAATGAGAAAATAAATGCGAGTTGGCTTCTGGCCCTTGCCATAGGCTTCAACATTATATACTTTTCCAGAAGGGGCAGGTGAAGGAAGAAAAGAAAGACATGGAAAGAAGGAAGATGCTGGGATGCAGAGGAACACTATAGTTTCCACAGGCAAAAGCTGTGAGGGATAAAGCTTTGGGAAGGGTCCTAGGGGTTCTACTTTGATCACCAACAAAGAGAAATTGCAAAAACAAAAGCAAAATTCTACATGTCACTGCTTTGCAACTGACAGTCCATTCAAAGCTCACGGGTCAACAAATACTGCCCCCAACTAGGTCTACTAGTAGGGCTGCTGTCCCACAAAGAGGCCTACTGGAGATACCTAGCTGTGAAGTGAGTCCCTGTGGGCCCCCAGACCTTAAAGAGGATGCAGGCACTCACGGCTAGGGGATGAGAGGAAGAGGCCCTTTTGAAATGGAAAGAGATTTCTGAGACATTGGAAGGACAGCCTGTGAAGAGGGCAGATGTCCCTTGTGGAAGCTGTTTGAGATGGAGGGAAATGAGGAGGATATCCTCACGAGTTCAGGAATCAGAGGCTAGCCCTAAGGATGATAGTGTCAAGTCTGAGCTGTGCTTACCACTGAGAAAGCGCTTCATGGTGTCACTACTGGCCAGCTTCATCGCTGTCTGGCCTGAGTAGGTAGCCAGTGTGGGGTCAGCCCCATAGGACAGCAGGAGCCAGATGGTCTCCAAGTTGTCATTGACCACTGCATCATGAACTGGCCTGTGGAGGTAAGACAAAGTTGAGGACAACAGGACCCAAGTGGGAACAGGGCGTCTAGGCTTTAGGCTGCCATATCAAGGGAAAGAAATAAGATGACTCCAGAGTAACCCCAGTGTAATAGGGGTTAAGGCTATGACAGGAGAGCCACTTCTGGCCTGTAATCCCCACTATCATCTCCCCACCTCCTCCCTCCCATTACTCTCACTCCTATGTTCTCCCCTTGTCTTGGAACAGTCTCCAGGGCATAGTGTCACTCCACTGGTGGTTCTGGAATTGGGCAGTAATAGGTCACTGACATAGGATAAAGTTTAAACAGCTGGGGGTAAGAAGTAAGGGACCCAGATGACTGCCCAAGAAGAGGATGAGCAGAGTGTAGAGCGGAGTGTAGAGCCCCCTATTTGGTCTGCAGCTCCTATCTCTACTTTGCCCAGGAAGTAGGCCCTGTGGTAGAACAGAAGAGAATGGGTACAATTTCTTTAAGACACAACAGGTGTATCTTTAAAAAAGTATCTAGAGGCTTGGTGCCGGTGGCTCAAGTGGCTAAGGCACCAGCCACATACACCTGAGCTGGCGGGTTCGAATCCAGCCTGGGCCCACCGAACAATGACGGCTGCAACTAAAAAAATAGCCAGGCGTTGTGGCAGGCACCTGTGGTCCCAGCTACTTGGAAGGCTGAGGCAAGAGAATCGCTTAAGCCCAGGAGTTGGAGATTGCTGTGAGCTGTGATGCCACAGCATTCTACCCAGGGTGACAGCTTGAGGCTCTGTCTCAAAAAAAAATAAAATAATAAAATAAAATAAATAAAGCTGATTTTTAAAAAAAAAGTTATCTCGAGATCAAATTTTATTTTATTTAATTTTTTTTCAGTTTTTGGCTGGGGCCAGGTTTGAACCCGCCAACTCCGGTATATGGGGCCAGCTCCCTACTCCTTGAGCCACAGGTGCCGCCAGAGATCAAATTTTAAAAATCAAACCTGGAACGTTACCCTCAGGTCAGTCTCCTAGTTCCTAAAGCCTCAGAGTCTGCCTGAGACAAGTGCCCTACCAAGCTGAGTGGTCTTCCCAGTGACAACTGCATATGTGGGATGATCACACAGCCCTCCTCCTCTTTTTTTTTTTTTGTAGAGACAGAGTTTCACTTTATTGCCCTCGGTAGAGTACCGTGGCATCACACAGCTCACAGCAACCTCCAACTCCTGGGCTTAGGCGATTCTCCTGCCTCAGCCTCCTGAGTAGCTGGTACTACAGGTGCCTGCCACAATGCCCGGCTATTTTTTTTTTTTTTTTGTAGAGACAGAGTCTCACTGTACCGCCCTCTGGTAGAGTGCCGTGGCGTCACACGGCTCACAGCAACCTCCAACTCTCGGGCTTACGCGATTCTCTTGCCTCAGCCTCCCGAGTAGCTGGGACCACAGGCGCCCGCCACAACGCCCGGCCATTTTTCCGCTGCAGTTTGGCCGGGGCCGGGTTTGAACCCGCCACCCTCGGCATATGGGGCCGGCACCCTACTCACTGAGCCACAGGAGCCGCCCAACGCCCGGCTATTTTTTTTTTTTTTATTGCAGTTCGGCCGGGGCTGGGTTTGAACCCGCCACCCTTGGTATATGGGGCTGGCGCCCTGCTCACTGAGCCACAGGTGCTGCCCAGCCCTCCTCCTCTTAATAACTAATGAACAGGGGCCATCCAGGAGCTCATTGGCCCCTGCTCTAAACTGGTTCCCTGCTCAGTCTATAGAGGTCTTTCTGAAATGCCTGACTGTCCTCTCTGCAACTCGCAGTCTGGCCTGGGAAAGGAGTAGCCTTCTTGCCTTGTGCCATCCTGAGCACTGCAGTTCACATTGGCCCCATGCTCCAGCAGGATGTTCAGGATGTCAGTCCAACCACGGGAGCAGGCCTCATGCAGTGCTGTGTAGCCCGCATTGTCCCGGTGATTCACATCCTCGTTGTCTTTCTGGAGGCAGTAGAGAACAACGTCCTGTGGGGACAGGAACAGCTCCATGAACAAAGAGAGAACTAATTCTTGAACTCATCCCAGAGAAACTTGAAGATCCCAAGTATTGTCTGAGAATTCTCAGAGAGTCTGCTCTTTATATGGGTGACAAGTCTCCAAATCTTTCCTTAACAAAGTTAGTCCTGAGCTGCTATCACCAGGGCCCCAGCTCTGGGCTGTTTCTTTGGCAGTAGGGAAACATTTTTTTTTTTTTTTTTGTAGAGACAGAGTCTCACTGTACCGCCCTTGGGTAGAGTGCCGGGGCGTCACATGGCTCACAGCAACCTCTAACTCATGGGCTTACGCGATTCTCTTGCCTCAGCCTCCCGAGCAGCTGGGACTACAGGCGCCCGCCACAACGCCCGGCTATTTTCTGTTGCAGTTTGGCCGGGGCTGGGTTTGAACCTGCCACCCTCGGCATATGGGGCCGGCGCCCTACTCACTGAGCCACAGGCACTGCCCGGGAAACATTTCTTATGGTCAAGAACACTCATGTGGATGGTGTCCTCAGGGAGGCCCACCCACCCACTAGAGCTCAAGTGCTCAGACCATGCCTCCCTGAGCTTGGCAAGCCAGCCTCAGATTGGAAAAACAAGCATAGCTTCTAGCAGTAATTCAAGAACAAGAAAGCGCTGTCTTGGGAGGGGCCAGTGGCTCAAAGGAGTAGGGCGGCAGCCCCATATGCCAGAGGTGGCGGGTTCAAACCTAGCCCCAGCCAGAAACTGCAAAAAAAAAAAAGAAAGAAAGAAAAAGAAAGAGCTGTCTTAAGGACTCCTTGGATGCTGGTCTCAGCAAGACCAATGTTCATATCAGGGTCATCAGTTCCAGCCCTCCCCTCAAATAAGGATCATCTGAGTATAATCCAGTTGGCATTCGTGCACACTTTAAAACTGACTTAATTGGGCTGAGATGATAGGACCAGAGGGTGGAACTCCAGGGTCCTGAAGAACCTTAGCTAGAATGAGATGAAGCTGGTAGAAAAGCTGA
This sequence comes from Nycticebus coucang, assembly GCF_027406575.1. Lineage (NCBI taxonomy): Eukaryota > Metazoa > Chordata > Mammalia > Primates > Lorisidae > Nycticebus > Nycticebus coucang. The sequence continues at coordinate 157,225,052 of NC_069804.1, read as the reverse complement.
GGGGGAGGAAGAGGCTGGCAGTGTCACTGGCTGCCCGGCTTTCTGAGAATCAGACCCCACCAAGGCACTATCGCCAGCCCTCTCTCCAGGACACTCAGGATATGGGCTGCTCCACGCTGTTCTGCCTGAGAGCTCACAAGCTAGCTGGTCTTGAGAGTGCCTGTGGTGGGGGTTCTGCCACCTGTATACAGAAACTGTCAGGCTGCCTTTACCTGAGAAAAAGTGTGAGGCCTCCTGCCTTCCATACCAGTGCAGATGTTCATCTGTTCCACAAAACCTCAAAGGGCTTCTCCAGTCCTCCCGACAGGCTGCCCTGCACTCCAGCCCTGTCCTCTTTGCTTCCCCGATGGTTTTCTGTTTGCTGGTGTTACCCAGGGTACAAGACAATTAACCTTGATGGCAAGGATTGGTCTTCATTTCTGCTTCAGGTCTCCCTTAGCAGCTATCCAGGCACCCACACTGGGTGCTCAGAAAAGATGGGTGGCTTGACAGGGAGACACTGTCACATCAGCTCTCCTGGGCTGACCAGCCTGGCTGGGAGCACGGCTGGCTTAAAATGAGTCAGGTATAGGGATAGAAAGCCTTAAAACAAAAGGCACACTCTATAACTAACCAGCAACTCCACTGCTGGGACCAAACCCCAGGGAAATAATCAGTGTTGAGAGCAAAGACACATATTCAACAAAAAATGAAAAATGACTAAGATGTACAACAACATAACTTAATGTAAATGACTCAGTCTTCCACCCTACTGTCACACTTGGGAATCAAAATCCTTAGTTTGAAACCAGACTCATGTTTATGCAGTAGTTGAGTGATCTTGGACATATCATTTAACAGTGCTAAGCCCCTATTTTTTCATCCATAAAATGGGGATAATAAATCATACTTCTATAGGCTTACTGTGAAGATTAAATGATATGAAGTAATCAGAACTCTTAATACAACAGAAGAGCTGCTCAAGTGGCCAGCTTCCTTTCCTGCCTTCTTTCCAACCTATAGGTAAGTAAGTATGAGGTGGGGTTAGCTCAGCCTTGCCCCTTAAACACACTCCTGACCCCTCTCCCGGAAGCCGAAATGAGAGGAAGCCAGAGGAGGAAACCTACCACACAGGGAAATTCAAGACAATATAAACATTAAAAAATCCTGCTCCTAGTCCATGAATGTACTACACAATACTGTGTTTCCATTTCAATTGTGTTCATCCCCAAATGACATTCAAATGAGCTTGCATTCCCACGCACTGAGATCAGAAGGGTGAGGGTCAAGGAGCCCCAGGGGCAATCTTGGCAGTAGAAGGCCAGCCTGGACTCAAGCCCCAGAAGGTTCCATGGAGAGAAACTTCCCCACAGATGCTCAGTCCAATGGCACCCTGAGCCCTGGGAGCTCCCTTACCTTATATCCAAGACGTGCGGCCCTCTGCAAGAGGGTCTCACCAGCATTTTTGTTTACTATGAGCCGACGTGCCTCTGGGGGAATCTGCCTAGTTGTAGGTGATTCTGAGGCCTCCTCTGGGCCGGCACTTCGGGACTTAGAGGGTGTACATGGGTCTGTAGGTTTTGTTGGGGTGAGAGATTTGGGAGATCGTGTCTTCTGCTGGCTCCAACGACTTTTGCCCTGGAAGCAGAGATGCAGTGCTAGATCAGGCCCAGTAACACATCCCACCCATCATGGCCATTCCACTCAGCTGCCAAGGCCAGCTCATTTCATCTATGTCCATGCTATGTTTTGCTTACAGCACCCTAAATGACCCAGACCACCATCAGGTTTAAAGCTAGAGGCTGGGTGGTCAACTAGCCACCTTAAGTATTTCTAGGACCAGCACAGGCTCCCCTGCATTTCTACTCATTGGGGAGACATGAAGAGGCTCAAATCCTTAAGCCCACAGACCAAGGAACGATGAAAGGACTGGCAATCAGAGATTGAGGAGATATCTCAGCTTCTCTCAAGCACTCCGCACACCTTCTTTACCAACCTCAAAATCCCCATTTATTGAGGTGCTTACAAGTCCTATATATAAATAATTATGCTGAAGTGAACTCTGAAAAGTTAAGAGAAGTGCATACAGGTATCTTTGACTAAAGAGTCATAGCTCCTAAACTTCTAAAGCTTCACTCTTATTGCAAATACCTTCCCTCCCCCACAGCCAACCCTCACAGGCTTTTATCTTTTACTGCACCATGTCCCCAGATCATACTCAGGCCCACTTGGGGTGGTGGGATTAGCTCAGGTTTGAGAATCAGACAGGTACAAGACCTGGGGCAAAGGCCAACCTCATGGAGCCTCAATTTCTCTCTTGCAGGGTCTTTGAAATAATGAGCTACAAGGCAATTGCTCACAAAACATGAAGAGAATCAGAACCTTGAGAGCGACTCCTGTCTCTCTCTCCCCCCACCACAATTTTGAACTGGAATATCTACAAAGGGTTCCTATGCCTGTCCTACTGTGGTATATGGGTCTGTGAGGGCAAGTAACTTGTCTCTAGTTCAGGGGTCTTCAGACCAGGAGAAACTGTGCTTGAGGAGCTATATTCAAGAACCCAATCAAAGGAGGCTCATGTGTACTTGGACCTAAGTTGGACCTAAGTTAGATGATGAGATTCTCAACTGGGAGCTGATGCCATAATTGGATGAGATTTTGGGGGAGCTTTCGCAAGGGGGATATACTTTATGTGTGAGAAGAACATAAGTCACTGGGGGGCTGACGGCAGACTGGAGTATCCAGCCTCCAAGATGGCCCCTGCAATTCTCATCCACTGACATTCATGCTCTTGTGTACCCCTTGTGTACCCCCTCCTGTGTTGTAAAGGGATCACCTGTGCAACTAACAGGAGATTGCAAAAATGATGGTGTCCTAAAAGACACTGTGGCTTCTGCCTTGCTCTCATTTTGGATCACTCACAGTGGGGAAAGCCAGTTCCTGAGTCCTAAGGACACTCAAGCAGCCCTTTGGAAAAATCTACAGTGTAAGGAAAGGCAGGCTTTTGTCAACGACCAGCATTAATGCCATCCATGTGAGCAGCTACCCTGGAAGCAGATCCTCCAGTTCCAGTCAAGCCTTCAGATGAATGCCGCCCTGGATGACACCTCACAATTGCAATCTCATGAGACACCCCAAGCCAAGCCCAGCTAAGATGCTCCTGAACTCCTGACCCCCAGAAACTGAGACAATACATGTTTATTGTTGTATAAAGCTGCTAAGTTTTAGAGTAATTTATTACACCACAAAGATAACTAATACATCCTACTTATCCAAATCCCTCAGAGCACCAAGGTCTCACTTCAGTCCTACGTTGTCTACAGTATTCTATAACCCTCTGGTCCCCCTACCCTCTTTCTCTGCATATCCAGAGCACCTAGTCTGAATCACATAATCTGATGCCTGATGCCTCACTTTCTTTTTTCTTTCCAGTGCTTCACAGGAAAGTCTTGCCTCTCCTGCTAGGTTTTAAGCTACTTGAGGGCAGGGTTTATACTGTCATCTTTTTTTTTCTGTTCCTTAAAGCATTTAACTCAGAGTTGGACACATTATTAAACAAATATTTGTAGAGTTGGTTTAAGCCAGCTATACACAGAGCCCTGGGCAGCCAGAAAAGTTGTCTAGAAAGACAAAGTCAGGAAAAGAACAGTAGCAGAGGAAAAATGAGGGCTCAGGGCCTTTGTTTCCTCTGGTAGGCCCCAAGACAATAAGAAGCCACAATGAGTCCCCCATCTTGAAAGGGCAGAGAAGTACAATCTCTGGCAGGAAGGCACCAGCTATGAGAGCATAACACCGCTTTATTGCTAGGAGGATAGAGTGTACAACGACAGGACTGGAGGATGTGGGTTAAGTACCCAGGGTTTTGCTAAAGCCAAGTCGGAAACCAAAGGGTGCCTCTCCTTCTGGGGGCCAGAGCTGCCACAAAGCAGTGAAGCAGGCTGCCTGAGAGGGAGAAGAACAAGAACTGGGGGACCCCACCTCTCTCCCTTCCCTCTGGCTCTGAGCCCCTGTGGGAAGAAACCCTTGGCTAATGCCCTGCTTTAGTGTTGCAGGAGCATCCCCCGCCCTCCTCCCCCCTTGCTTCCCACTACAAAGCCCTGTGTCATGGGGGCAACTGGAGCAGGTGGTAGTGACTGGGACAGAAAGAAAGGCGGGAGGGATAAAGGGAGGCCCTAGGGAGGGACAAAAACCTCTCCAGGAGAACATTTCAGCAGACACACTGCCAGACAGAATAATAAGACAGAAGCAGTAGAGTGTGCTGCTGAATGTCAGGCGGCAGGATACCTCTGTGTGGGATGAGGCCATCCATTTGAGTGCCTGGGGAGTGGGAAGAGTGGGAGACCAGGAGCCTGAGATACTCACCCCCTTTTTTTTTTGAGACAGAGTCTCATTTTGTTGCCCTCTGTAGAGTGCCGTGGCATCAAAACTCACAGAAACTTCATACTCTTAGGCTCAAGAGATTCTCTTGCCTCAGCCTCTCAAGTAGCTGGGACTACAGGCACCCGCCACAATGCTCGAACTCTTAAACTCAGGTAATCCACCTGCCTCGGCCTCCCAGAGTGCTAGGATTACAGGTGTGAGCTACGGAGCCACCATGCCCAGCCGGGATACTCACCTTTTGCCAGAACTACTTGAGGTAGCAGTTCTTCTATTCAACTGCCCTCTTCCCCCAGTGTCTCCCAGATGTAAGCAGAAGCCACCCATTCAGAGGCTGGGATTCATAGGAACAACCCAGGGCTCCAAAGGCAGACAGGCTTGCTTCATGTCCCAACTCTGTCACTCATGACAACTGAGTGACCTTACATAAGTCCCTTAACCTTAGAGCCTCTATTTCTTCACCATACTGAAGTGAGGTGCTTCTAAGAGGTGCTTTGTGAATTAGGAGTGATAATGTGGATGAAGCACTTAGCACAGACAAGAGTTCCCTGCTTTTCCCCAGGTTCTCTGTCCTCTCACACTGGGGGGAGGGAATGGGCACTACTACCTTGCCACATCATGCCTCTGTTTCCTCTTTCCTGCCTCTGCCTGAAGCACGATGATGCACACCAATTCTTGGAGAGAACTTCACAGTTATCAAAGCCTGTCACAGACACTGCCTTCTTTGTTCCCCCAAGCATTCATGATATTCAGAGGGTAGGTGCAACACTTCCATTTTTAAAGAGAAGGAAATAAGCGTGAGTACCTGATCTGAGCTGGAATAAGGTTCTGGGAAGAGAAGAAGAAAGGAAGGAACACAAACAACTAGGTCTCCCAACAGTGCTGTTCAGAACTCCTGCTCTGGAGCTGGAGAGATCCATAGGAACCACAACCAACAAAACAAGCCCAAGATGGGCGGTGCCTGTGGCTCAGTTAGTAGGGAGCCAGCCCCATATACCAAGGGTGGCAGGTTCGAAACCGGCCCACAACCCAAATTCCAAGAAAAAATAGCCGGGCGTTGTGGTGAGTGCCTGTAGTCTCAACTACTCAGGAGGCTGAGGCAGGAGGAATCGCCTAAGCTCAAGAGCTGGAGGTTGCTGTGAGCTGTGACGCCACAGCACTCTACCGAGGGCGAGACCATCTCAAAAACAAAAACAAAGACAAACAAACAAACAACAACAAAAAGACAAGCCCAAAATAACCTTTTGCTTTGGGTTTTCAATGACAAACACATATCATGTGTATACATTTGAATCTGGACCTGCACTACTCTCAAATATAAAGCTTACCCCAGATGAGGACCATCTGATTTTTTCCTCTAAAAGTACAACATGGAACTCAACACCAATGCTATGAATTTCAGACTCAAAAGAGATGTCGATTTTGAACAACAGTTCTAGGAATGCTTGCCTGGCTACTGACTGGTGAGTGCCCACTTAATTCTATGCTTCCATGAGAAGCAAAGGAACTGGGAAGCAGGGGTGGGGAAAGGTAGCTATAAGCTGGACCTACGCGGAATTCCTTTGTCCCCACCCTCAAGCAATCTTTGTCTGAACATCCAAATCTTGCTCCTATAAGTTGTTTTCTACCTTGATTGACTCAAAAAGCTCCATGATTGGTTTCTAATGAGTTAAGCCCAGAGAAAAGCTTCTTGATTGGACATTAACAAGCTATTCAGGCTAACATCCTGCCATGTTCTTTAACTCTTCCTTAACTGAAAGGAGATCCAAGGATTGTAGAGGAAAAGCCATCATGAGCCAAAACCTATAATTAGCTATAACTGTAGTAGTAGTTCCCATTCTTTAAATCTGCCCTTTGACCCTTATAGAACTAATTTAGAAGACTTTCATAAACATGGGTTAATTTGAGTCCCCATCCACTCTCTCCCACAGAGGACTATTGGCTGAGGAACATGGTGGGAAGCCTGCCTTCTCTGGCCTGCTCCCCTCTCCTGCACAACTCCCCTTGATGGGAACATACCTTTCCTTCTTCTGAGACATTTGCCATGTGCTTGGTCTTGCACTTTCGTTTTCCTGATGGCTTTTCTGAATTTTCAAGGCAGGCCGGCTCTTCCAGGTTATTTGGGAGGAAACCATTTGGTGAATCCGAGATCCCCTGGGCTTTGTTGGGCAAAAGAAGGTTCCTATTCCTGAGGCAGTGCTCCGAACTCTGGGAGGAAGTCTTCTGCTTATGGGACTTTAAATCTGAAGGCAAGAAACAAGAAAGAATGGATGTCAGAGAAAAGCAACACCTTCCTTGAAGATGAATCAGAGGACTTTGGGGATTAGAGTCTTAGTGCAAAGATGTATAACTATTATCAGTCTTTAGGGCATCTCTGACTAAATGCTTCATGAATGGATGCACTACTTCAATATCAAAGTTCTGCCTCTACAAGCAGGGGACAGCTCCCAGCCCTGACAACAGGAGGTAGCCCATCTGTCCAAGAAGGCCACCTGTCTCCAAGAGGAGGGAAATTTTAACTTGAACATTTCCCCACAGTCCTAAGCACATGGTAATTCCTTTTCAGCTTTTTCTCTATCCCCTTTGTCTCATTCTAGTATGGAAGCAAATTTAGTCACTCTGCTGATGGCAACTATCAAGTACAAAGGAGTGGGGAAAAAGTGATAGAAGGCTGCCTCCACAGCCTCAGCTCTACCCACTTGACTCCTCCAATTGCCATCCTCTAAGGACACAAAGATCAAAGTCAGAGAAACTTCCCAAAACAAGAAGGTTTCATGGGCCTACTTAGCTGGTAGTCTAGAGTAGAAACCTGCTACCCTCCCTGAGTGGAAATCAAGTCATCAATGTCACTGAAACACAGCGGACAATATCTCTAATTCTAGCCACAGCTCGCTGAACAAAGCACATTCTAATTTCAAAACAGCCTGCTGGAAACTCCATTATCAAGAGCTTCATCTCATAGGGCCTGTCCTAACCCCCATGTAAAGGGGTGACAGATTGTATTTACACACATCTTTTAACATTAGTGTTAAGTGGCTTGGTCAGTAACTGTTGTGATTGGCTGGAAGCAAGTCATAATCGCTGAGACTCAGTTTCCATATCTGTAAAATGGGGAGAACATAATCCACATCCCAGGAGTGGTACGAGAATGAAATGAAGTGATGTATGTAAAGCCCTTTTATAAAGTGCTATTTGTTTATTTTTGGGGGGAGGATTTGAGACAGAGTCTCAGTCATCCTGGGGTTAAGTGTCATGATGTCATAGCTCATAGCAACCTCAAATTCTTGGGCTCAAGTGATTCTTTTGCCTCAGCCTCCTGAGTAGCTGCGACTACAGGTGCCAGCCACAGTGCCTGGCTAGTTTTTCTATTTTTAGTAGAAACAGGGTCTTGGGTGGCGCCTGTGGCTCAGTGAGTAGGGCGCTGGCCCCATATGCCAACGGTGGCGGGTTCAAACCCAGCCCCGGCCAAACTGCAACAACAACAACAACAACAAAAAAAAATAGCTGGGTGCTGTGGTGGGCACCTGTAGTCCCAGCTACTCGGGAGGCTGAGGCAAGAGAATAGCTTAAGCCCAGGAGCTGGAGGTTGCTGTGAGCTGTGTGATGCCACTACACTCTACCAAGGGCCATAAAGTGAGACTCTGTCTCTACAAAAAAGAAACAGGGTCTTGCTCTTGCTCTTGCTCAGGCTGGTCTTGAACTCTTGAGCTCATGCAATCTACCTGCCTTGTCCTCCCAGAGTGCTAGGATCACAGGCGTGAGCCACTGCACCTGGCTATAAAGTGCTATTTGGAATAAGGCATCATTATTATATTATTTAAGTGTAAGCTCCTGAAGTAGGGCCATGACCATGTGTTCTTTAGTTCCCCTACAGAACTGGACACCATGTGTAGCATATGGCAAGAGATCAGTATGTCTATGAAATGAATTAACTGCAGATTCCGTTTCCCCAATTTGTGAAATGAAGGAATTGAGATCCAAGAGTCCCCAACTTGCCTCCTCCAACCTTGACAGAGGCTCTCACCTGTGACATTGCTAAGGGCAGATGCAGATGTGAGAATCACTGTTCCAGTAGGAAGACCTGGCTATAGCTTATGCACAACTCTTAGAAGAAAAGCTACTGTACCATCCTCTTCTCCCAACTAGCCCCAGCTTGCTAGTAGGTCCCTACTGCCTGTCCAATAATTACTAGTATGATATGGTCTATAATGACACTTCCAACTAGAACATTTTAAACCCAGGATTCTCATTTTTTATTTTTGTTTGAACAGGGTCTTACTCTCACCTAGGCTAGAGCACAGTGACATGATCATAGCTCACTGCAACCTCTAACTCCTGGGCTCAAGTGATCCTCCTACCTCAGCCTCCTGAGTAGCTGAAACCACAGGTATCTGCCAGTACACCCAGCTCATTTTTCAATTGTTGTAGAGACCAGGTCTCACTATGTTCCTTGAGCTGGTCTTCAAATCCCTGGCCTCAAGTGATCCTCCCACCTTTGGCTCCAGAAGTGCTAGGATTACAGGCATGAGCTATTGCACCCAGCCTAAACTCAGAATTTTGATGCAACAAGTTTAAGCTCAGGCAAAAGAGGAAGGAACAGAACTGTGCCTTGTGAGGACCTCAGGAAGCATGAGGAAGTCACATTATAGTGTGCTTTGCCCAGGCAAAGAAACACCCCTGTCTACCCAGGGCAGGACAGGCTCTGGAGTTTATTCAATTACAGAGGAGCAAGGGATTTCTAGTAGCACACAAAGGACTAGAGAGTGGAGGTAGCAGGTTTATGAGTGGAAGTGGCCCTCTCTACCTCCCCTGTAGATCAAGAAGGGAGATAGCAAAGCCCAGGATGAAAGGAAAGGTCATGAGGCTCAGTCAGGAGTAGGGTGACCTGCCTAGTCTAGCTTTTACCTGACTATGAATATCAACTTGAAAGATAGGTAGCAGGCTCGATGCCTGTGGCTCAAGCAGCTAAGGTGCCAGCCACATACACCAGAGCTGACAAGTTCAAATCCAGCCCGGGCCTACCAAACAACAATGATGGCTACAACCAAAAAAAAATATATATATATATAGACAGGTGTTGTGGCAGGCGCCTGTAGTCCCAGCTACTTGGGAGGCTGAGGCAAGAGAATCGCTTAAGCCAGGAGTTGGAGGTTGCTGTGAGCTGTGATGCACGACACTACCCAGGGCGACAGCTTGAGGCTCTGTCTCAAAAAAAAAAAAAAAAAAAAAAAAGATAGGTAGCATTAGGAGGGATTGGAGCTTTCTGAGTAGGAAGATGTTTGCCAGGCAAGTCCTGCATGAAGATGCCATAATAAGATCTGGAGGAAGGTGACCAAACCACATGCCAAAACCAGCTGCCTCAATGAAAAACTCTTTGACAGATCCATAGAAGGAGAACAACCTACTTTCCAACAATTGGAGCTTCCCCCAAATTGAATAGGATGCTTCAATCAGTGGTGTTCTCCACATTACTAGAGGTGTTCACACAAACTCTAGCTACCTCACAAGAATGCGCCTGCCACAACACCTGTCTATATATATATATTTTTTTTTTTTGGTTGTAGCCATCATTGTTGTTTGGCAGGCCCGGGCTGGATTTGAACTTGTCAGCTCTGGTGTATGTGGCTGGCACCTTAGCTGCTTGAGCCACAGGCATCGAGCCTGCTACCTATCTTTCAAGTTGATATTCATAGTCAGGTAAAAGCTATCTCTATTTCTACGTTGGGTGGCAAACTGGACCAGGCAACCTTGTAGGTCTTTCCGGTTCCAAGAGCTTATAAGTTCCACAGGAAGCTTCCAAGCTAGCAAACCAGTCCCCATTAGAGAATATCAGGTGATATACAAAAGCTCTTCTTCATCCTAACACAAGTGGTTGAGGCCAACAGCTTGACAGCTCATAGAAGGGAAAATTGTCCTCACTCTTTCACATAGTTGATGAAAATTAGCACAATTACTCTCTTGAGCATAGGATCAGTATCATATATACCTCCACTTAAACAGAGCCAGAATGAGGTCAAGCCTTCTTTGCATTATAGCAAACCCAGAATCTACTACCCATTCAATGGGATTATTCAGTTATAGCTAATAAGGAGACTGAAGATGTTTACTGGCAGCTCAGGATGAATGCATTATAGGAGGCAATCAATTCGTGCTTCCAGGATAAAGGTCAGGCAATGAAAGTGAGAAGCAGAGGTGCTCTTATGGAACCCAGAGATATGCTTTTTGCTCAATTAGAAATCCTCTATAGGAATGGACCTCAATAGCATGTAGCGGAACATACTCCTATTAGCCTCTGTGACAGTCTGTGTCTCCATGATTGTATATCATAGCATCTGACGTAGTAAAAGAAAGCCTGGTTTTCTCTTTGGGCTGCCTGCTTTGCCAACTGAGGTCCAACAAAAATGATGCCACCTTGCTTGTCTCACCTCAAAGCTTCATTCCGCCTCTGAACAATCATTGTGGCTTTAACTGAGAAAGCAAAGTTGTGCCCGCTTCTACTTGAAGTTCTTCTGTTGGTTTGAGTGAACCACTGTACTTCTTTTTAGTTTAGGGGTTTGAGGCATTCCCAGGAAAGGCAGCTGATTCCCTCTTTCTTCTTAAACCCAAAATTCTAGGAGAGAGAACCTGTCCTCCTGAAAGTTTCGACTCCCTCAAGCCAACCAGAGAACTCCCTGGCACTGAGTTGTCCCATGCCAAGGAGGTCATGGTAGCCTTGTCTACACGTTCAGACTTCTATAAGAAACTAAAGGGCTTGGGCCTTCGGTCCTCAGCTCACCTGTAGGCCAGTCCAAACTCATGCAATCTCAACCCAAAGCCAATAACTCAGGGCTGAAGTTGAGTGACCCCCTCTGGCAGCTGGAGGTCATAGCACCAGGTTTCTCTGGGTCCTGAGGTGTTTGGCTGGCGTAGAGATGCCCGAGGGTTCCTAGAAGACACACTGGTGGAGGTAACAGCAGCCCTGGCCAGCCTTACCTGCTCTCCCTTTTCGCCGTTGCTCTTCTTCTTGCTCGGTCAAGTACTCCCCAGTCTCATATTTTCGGCTCTTCTGCCTTCTCCGTTTCTTCCTCTTCACCAGGCCATCCTCCTCATCTTCCTCCTCCTCCTCATTGGTGTCCCACATTTGCCGGGCAGCCTCTGTCCTCCAGGGCATTTCTCGGGCTCGCCATAAGTGCCTGCGGCCGTGGCTCAGCAGGGTCTTGTCCTGGGCATGATGGCTGCGATACTGGGTGTCCTGCTGGGTCTTTCTCACCTTGCGACGCTTAGCCGGGGTGGGGGACACTTCCTCTTCCTCTTCCGTGGGAAAGACTTCTTGGCTTCCCATGTCACTGTCTGCCATACCAGCAAAGGAGCTACAGATGCTTCCTGTGGACGGGATGTACAGAGGACGGTCAGGTACCTCTTCAAAGGACAAAGTATGGTGTCGAAGCGAGTGCCCTGGACTAGGAGTTTGAAGATCTGGGTTCAAGTTCAGGCTCTGCCAGTTATTAGCTGTGCACTTTGGCAAAGTTCCTTCACTGCAGTTTCTCATCTATAAAACGGGGACACTCTTCTCCCCTATGGACCACACAGGACTTTTTTGAGGCTCAAATGAGATCTTTCACCTGTAAGTGCTTTATGAGTCCAATATACCAGACAACAATCAAGTATTAAAAACATATAGCCTTGCTCATCCATGTTACTGTGTCACTTGAATTCACCTACGATCTCTTGCTTGGTGCTTATGAAACACCGAGCATTGTGTGAAAGCGGGCCACAAGTGTTTGGGAAATCAGGGTCTAGAAGAGGATGAAGAAGGACTCTCCAGCCCTGGCTCACTCAGTGGCACCACCAACCTCAGGGACACAGCCACCCTGGTCAAGCAGAATCATCACAAAAGGAGAGCCTCAAGAAAAATGAAGCCAGAAAGAGTCCTTTTCCTGTTGAAACAGCCTGTTTGAGTCACACCCAAATGCACCCAGCCAGGCCCTCTTCCCTTAAGTTGACCCCACCTCCTCCTGAATTGCCAAGAGCTCAGGGGTGGAGCTTCCTCACTGGCACCTCCCCCCACAATGTTGCAGCTGTTCCTTGCCAGTGGGCAAGCACTTCCCACTCCGCTCCCAACCACCCCAGGATGGACTGCACCTTTCTTGTCTTCCTAAGCTACCTTGCCAAAAGACAATTTTGTCTCCCCATTCTTTCCTACAACTCTGCTAACAAAAGTCCAATCCTAAATTGGCCCAGTTTCACACTACAGGAGATCTGACACCTTCCTTGGAAGCGGCTGAGACACTACCATCTTTTTCCCAAGGCCCAGCTATTAACTCGACAATCCCCAGACCCAAGTGAGGTCAGCAGAAGAAAAAAATGGTTTGAGGCAAACAGAGCAGTCCTTGACCAAAGCTTTCAAGTCAGTCAGACTGTTTAAAGACAGCAAATAACTAATAATCTTTCCACTATGTAGACCAGGCAGGGAATGAAGTGTTCTGGTTAATCTAATATTCTGGTTAATACAAAATCACCATAGAGATCACACAGGGATCACCAATTTCCAAAGAATCAAATACAGTACAGCATGTTTAACACTAAAATGGGACTGGCTGTAATGTAATCGCTCTTTGATGATTCAGAGGACACTTCAGGATTTTGCGAGGCCTTTAGGCCATCATTACGAGCCCCAATTACCACCACTGTGCTTGCCATGTGCGGAGGTGCCAGTTAATGGAATGTCAGACAACTGAGTTTACATACACTGTGCCCTGCCTCCCCATTCTGTCCAATTTGCATAGAAATCTGGGTGAATCAGGAAACCATCTCTAGTCTTTTGTACCACCATGGAGTCTCGCAGAAAGCTGAAGAGACAGGAAAGGGCTATCTTTTTTTTTAGACCCTGGGGGTTGACTGATACAAACTCAGGCGGCAAAATGTGATTCTTCTAGCTCTTATGAATCAATGACTTTTCCAATTTTGATGATGTCTATCACAAAGGACAATATGACCAAGGCCCAAAGGTTAAATGTCTATGCCAAAGATTGGCCTCAATAATCACAAGATACCAAAGCATGGAGGAGAACAAACTTTCCTGCATGGCACAGGAATTTCCTCTTTCCACCATGGGGTCTTGACAAGAAATGTCAAATCCCTGATCTGAAAAATTAAATAAATAGCCCTAAAATCATGGGCAATGGCCCCTACTGCCACTGGGGCCATTGTCACTGCAAGGAGCTGGCCATCTTGGCACAATGAATTACATTCCCAGCACTCTACCTGGACCAATGGTAAACCAGACTGCTACCCCTTTTGTGTAAACAATTCCAAAAGAGGCCATCGCCTTAGTCTCACTCACCAGACTGACTACGCGTCCGGGTGCTCAGAACCACGGGAATGAAGTCACGGAAACTGCTCTTTGCTTTCTTTTCCAAGGAACCTGGAGGGATGTGTGGTTTCAGGAAAGAAAGCAGAGACATCACAATCAGTCTAAAAACCAAAAAGCCCACCTGAGAGGCTTAAGTGGAAAAATCATAGGAAGGTTTGTGTTTACTCTATGGTTGCCCTAGGTTACCGTTATTAGCTCCCTTTATGCTGCTATCTCATGTGTACATCTTAAAGATAATGAGGAATTCCTACTAATTTTTTAAAACTAGAAATTTGGTCACTTTGGCTGACGCCAAAAAAGGCAGTGTACAGTATCAGTTCAATAGCATAACAGAAAGGAGGCCCAGCTGCCTGTGTAACTCTGAGGCTGCTATGCCTCAACAAAGTTGTAACTGAGCTGGAGCAGATCCCAGAGAAGGGCAACCTCAATGAATCTTAGTGGACTGCCCAAGGCAGGAAGATGGGGGCAGGGAACAATGGATAGAGGAAAACTGCTATATAAGAACAGACTAGAAGAGGCAGATCATGTCAGATAGGTGAGGCAATGAACACCGTCTACTCTGGTCAAGAATGCCTGGGATTCTCTTCCTGATGAGGGTGCAGAGGAAGTATTTGTGGCAGAGTGCACGGGTTAAGCACACATACACTACCCCACATCCCAAACACCCTATGTATCCCTGAATAATAAAGGTTGCAGGATTTCTCTAAACCCTTCTAGCTAGCTAGCTAACTTTTTATTTTTATCTTTTTAGAATAGGAGTTTTCCAATATATTCAAAGGGAGAGAAAACAGTGTAATTAAACCCCATTCTGCTGTTCTTGTCTAAATCCTCCTTAACCCTGTTTCTTCTTTGGGCCTAGACCCATTGCAGGGAAATGGATTGGCTACTCTGTTGTAGGACTGACATTTGTCTGTATGAAAAACACCTCCTTCAGCCTTCAGAGTGTGTCTTATTCTGGCATCCAGGGTGAGCAGAATGAGCCCCTGCTTCGCTTCCCTTGCCTTGGCCCCTAGAGGTGTCAATCATTGCTCCTTTCCCTAGTGAAGAAATCTCACCTTCCAGTCAGTCTCCAAGCCCCTCTCCCCTCACCACCATGCCACAGGGATCCCTCTGTAGCCTAGTCCAGAGGTCCAGGGCCTCTAAGGCCTACCTTCCTCATGGCCTTCAGCTCGTTTGCCTGGAGACTGGGACTCCGGCTTTGTTGGCTGCCGGAGCTTGTGCTTTCCCCTGACTCCATTGTGCTCTTTTCCTGAATCCAAAGCCTCCTTGGGGCTTTTCTTGGTGGGTTCCTGGGGATCACTGGGCAACTTTCGGCACTGTGAAGAGGTAGAGAGAATCAGGTCTGAGGTCAGTTTTTCTTTGTAAGAAAGCTCTCCCAGGGCTGAGCTATTGTGACCTGTTTCTGACACGTGGATACAAGCCACCTGGGGTGGGGGGATCAGGGGGAACAGGACCAAGTGCTGTCTTCCACAGTGGGCTATACACTCTTCTGAATCTGAATCTGGTAAATCCCCAAAGACATCTGTACCCCATCACTTTTAAGAGGTCTACAGAGTCTGTGTTCACAAGCCATTGAATACATACCCAAAGTCATTTTAAAAGGTGCAAAGTCAGGCCCCATACTTTCTATATCCAAATGCCAATGGAGAGACCAGCATTAAACAAAATGCCTCTTCTGCAAGTTGGGTGACTACATTGTTCAAATAACTTCACTGTGAATAGTATTGACACCAACAACTGAAAATAATTTCCAGTATGGGCCAACTCAAGAAAAATTGTCTGTTTTCACATGCAAATTAATACCAGAAAATAGATTCAACTAAGGCAAGAAGAAAAACATGATACAGGAGCAATTCAAACCTCCCTATGTTTATGAGACACAATGAAAAGGCCCAGGCATTATTAATAATGCCATTTTATACTTTGTAGCACTTCCAACTTTTCAAAATTCTCTCATCTCTATTATTTGACTATATCCTCCCAAAAACCCTGAGACGAGAAGCTAATATTATCCCCACTGAACAGGTGAGGAAACTAAAGCTCCAAGACAAGAGGTTGAATGATTTGTCCAGGTCAACACCCAGCCCAATGTGTCTACTTACTCAAGGGGTTACCATGTACCATGCCACCCTGCAAGCTAGCCCACTTGTGCTTGCAGCAACAAAGACACAGGGCAGGCACTATGGCCTGGGGCTCCTGGTCCCCAGCTTGGGCCTCTTGGTATCAGCTCTCCCTACCTCTCCTCCCCTTCTCCCTTTCTCAGCTGCTTCCACTCAGCCTCTCTCATGCCCACTGCCTGGTGCAACCAAGAAGCACAATGGCTGTGCTCATATGCTACAAGGGCACTGTCAGCCTTACAGTCATGTATTATCACAAGCTTTGAGGTCTCTCCATGCCACCAAACAAGAAATAGGGTAGTGTAGGTATTGCCAATACTCTAGTATGCTGGGAGTGCAGAATAAACAAAACATTTGAACAACAAAAGCAGGTCCTAGGCCAGGCATGGTGGCTCATGCCTATAATTCTAGCACTCTGGGAGGCTGAGGCAGGAGGACTGCTTGAGCTCAGGAGTTCAAAGGCCAGCCTGAGCAAGAGCCAAGACCCATCTCTACTAAAAATAGAAAAAATTAGCCAGGTATGCAGGTGCCTGTAGTCTTAGCTACTTGGGAGACTGAGGCACAGGAGGATTGCTTGAGCCCATAAGTGTGAGGTTGCTGTGAGTTACTGGGACACAGGGCACTCTAGCATGGGCAACAGAGTGAGACTCTGTCTCAAAAAAGAAAAAGAAAAAAGAAATAAAGAAAGAAAAGAACAAGAACAAAAATGAAAGCAGGTTCTAGGAGGAAAAAAAGAGTTAACCTGCTTGAGTTGTTTTTCCCAAAGCAGACCTACACCTCATCTTCTAGAAGATTATCACTGTCCAGTTCCAGCTAAGGAGATAGAAGATATCTTACTAATGGAACATTTCAGGGATCTAAATTCTCCAGGGGTAGGGAGTCACCACTACCCATCAAATGCTGGGTACTCCCCCATCCCATGAACTCCTCCAGCTTCTTATTCAGTAGAGGGCTAAGCTAAAAGTTCAAGTTCAGTTTCCCCCTTTGCTTGTTGCCACTTCCTACAAATCAAAATATTAGGAGAAGGAAAAACCTGGGAGGAAAGAGGAAGATGTGGAACTTCTGCTTAAAATTTGACCTTCAGGTATGGCCAGAGAAAAACTATTTTTAAGTCAGGAGGAATAAAGTCAAATACATATAAATTTGAACATGTCCTATTTATTTCTGAATATCATGTTCAGCTGGCTCTTTCAAGTACAGATCATTCACTTTTACTTCCTAAGATAGACAAAAACAAGTAAAACAGAACATCTAGAAGGGATTTATCTGCACTTTTTTTTTTTTGAGACAGAGTCTCACTATGTTGCCCTCAGTAGAATGCTATAGCATCATAGCTCACAGCAACCTCCTCTTAGGCTTAAGTGATTCTCTTGCCTTAGCCTCCCAAGTAACTGGGACTACAGGTGCCCACCACAACACCTAGCTATTTTTTTTGTTTTTGTTGTTGAAGTTATTTAGCTGGCCTGGGGCCGGGTTCCAATCCGCCACCCTCAGTGTATGTAGCTGGCAGCATAACCACTGTGCTGCAGGCACCAAGACTGTCTGCATTTTCTTTTCTTTTCTTTCTTTCTTTTTTTTTTTTTTTTTTGCAGTTTTTGGCCAGGACTAGGCTTGAACCCACCACTCCCAGTATATGGAGCCGGCACCCTACTCCTTGAGCCATAGGCACCACCCTTCGTTTTTGTTTTTGTTTTTTTAGAGACAGGGTCTCACTTTATCACCCTCGGTAAAGTGCTCGTGGAGTCACAGCTTACAGCAACCTCCAACTCCTAGGCTTAGGCGATTCTCTTGCCTCAACCTCCCGAGTAGCTGGGACTGCAGGCGCCTGCCACAATGCCCGGCTATTTTTTTGTTGTTGTTGCAATTTGGCCGGGCCAGGTTCGAACCCATCACCCTTGGTATATGGGGCCAGCGACCTACCCACTAAGCCACAGGCACCACCTGCACCACCCACCTGTCTGCATTTTCTTGCAAGAATAAAAAATACTTTCCTCAAAGTAAAAAATAAATCGTACGCGACAACTTTTTCAAAAAGTTGGGAGAATAGGCAGACCATGTGAGAAGAATGCTCCGGTTAAAAGAATTTTGAAATATTTTTCCAAAGAATGAGAAGACAATAAAATACGTCCAGCACCAAATGAAGCAAAAGTCTCTTTGATGATTCAGAAGGCCCTTTAGGATTTCAGGAGGCCTTGGGCAGGTAGGGCAGACAACAGAGCCTGTTTTTTTTTTTTTTTCTTTTGTTTGTTTGTTTTGTTCTTTGTTTTTTGTTGTTGTCATTGTTGTTTTAGTTGGCTCAGGCTATGTTCGAACCTGCCAGCCTCAATCTATGTGGCCGGCACCCTACCCCCTAAAGTACAAGTGCCGCCCCATCAGGAGGCTGTTTTGATTCTTGGGGGCTAGTTTGGAATGATCCCCTGATCTTAGTTTGCAGATCAATGGTTTCTTCCTCAGGAAAATGGAATATAGTGAAAGAGCTAAGTTATTTGCTCTCCTGAAAAATGGACATTTACTGAATTGTTATGGGTAGTTACAAAGGGCTGAGCCCTGGCCTTAGATCCTCTTAATTTTATTCTCTACCCTCTCAATCTGCCAGTGTGCACAATAAACTGTTATCCTAATACAGGAAGGGGTACTGCTTGCCTGCTACTGAGTCATCTGCAAAACATAAGCTCCATGAGGGCAAGGACCCTATCTGTTTATAATACTAACAATAATAGCAGCACCCACTGACACTAACTGAACACTTACTATATTAGGTACTATTCTGAGCACTTATACATATCACCTCATTTAATCCTTTTTTTTGTTTGTTTTTGAGACAGGGTCTCATTCTGTAGACCAGGCTAGAGTGCATCATAGCTCACAGCAACCACAAACTCCTAGGCTCCAATGATCTTCCTAGGGTTTTTTTTTTTTTTTTTTTTTGCAGTTTTTGGCCAGGGCTGGGTTTTGAACCCACCACCTCCGGCATATGGGCCTAGCGCCCTACTCCTTTGAGCCACAGGCACTGCCCCATGATCTTCCTATTTCAGCACCCTGAGGAGGACTACAGGAGTGTGCCACCATGTCTGGCTAACTTTTAAAAATTTTTGTACAGATGGTGCCTTGCTATGTTGCTCAGGCTGGTATTTAACTCCTAGCCTCAAACAGTCCTCCTGCCTTGGCCCCCCAAAGTGCTGGGATTACAGGTAGAAGCCACTCTGTCTGGCCTAATCCTTTTTTTTTTAACCACTTTATTGAGATATCATTTATTTCTGAGATATACCATGTAATTTACTTATTTAAGTGTACAATTCAGTTTCTTTTAGTATAGTCACAGAGCTGTGTAACCATCACCACTTATCTAGTTCCAGAACATTTTACATCGCCCCAGGAAACCCTATACCCATTAAGCAGTCACTCCCCAATTACCTCATTGTCCTCAGCCCTAGCAACCACTAGTCCACTTCTGTCTCTATGCAGTTACCTGTTCTGACATCTCACATCATCATCTAATTTAATCTTCACAACAACTCAATGAATGTATATTATTATTGTCTCACCTAAAGGTGAGGAAACAGGGCCAGAGATATTAAGCAGCTTGACCAATATCACACATATGGGAAGAGGTGGGGCCAAAATTTAAATCTGGGCTCTGTACCTGGCTCCGGAGAGCACAGTCCTCACCAATCCACCATACTACTCTCATAAGGATACATTCCCCACTGCCTAAGTAGCCATTCAACAAACACTTGCTAAACATTTAGTGAAACAGTTCTATAGCAAGAGAGTGGAAGATAACATGGCAGAGCTAAAGAAGAACATTGACTTTGGAGCCAAAAAAGCTGGAGTTTGACTTCTAGCTCTGCCATTTGGTAGCTATGTAACTCTAGGTAACTTACCCTCTCTGAGCCTGTTTCCTTCATTTTCTCACCTGCAAGCTGATGTAGCATTCATTTCACACAGTTATTGTAAGGATTAAATTAGATAACATATGTAGAAAGCACTTGACATATAATAGGAGTTCAACAAACAGTAATGACTCTAACATCAAGAATTGTTACCATTATTATTACCACCAAGGGCAGACTGCAGTTACCGGACCAAATGTTACTTGTTCTACTGTGTCATGACCCATGTTCCTATTTTGTATGTCTCTGACATACAGGGGTGGTTGTGAGGTCACTGAGTGAAACCCACCCAAGCTCTTTCCCAGAATTTCTTAACCTGGAGTCCCTGAGTGGGCTTTGGAACATGGCAGGCATAAACACCCTGAAATTACTGGCTAAATTCTGAGGACAAGGTCCATAGCCCTTATCAGCTTTCCAAAGCAGTCTATGGTCCAAAAAAGACTAAACTTATACCACAAACACAACTCTTTGGCTAGAAATCTGTCCCTTAGTATACACCAATATACTAGTTGAAGGCTTATTAACAGAACTTCAAATTGTTACATATTCTGAATAAACCCCATGCTCAACTGTTTTAAGACTCTCTTGGAGGACCACTGGATTCTAGTCCAGAGTTTCTGGACCCACCTTTTTTCCTAGAACTCTGCCACCGATTAAGAACCAAGGTCAAGCCTGGGCATGGTGGCTCACACTTATAATCCTGGCACTCTGGGAGGCTGAGGCAAGAGGACTGCTTGAGCTAAGGAGTTCAAGACCAGCCTAAGCAAGAGCAAGACCCAGTCTCTATCGAAAATAGAAAAATGAGCCAGGTGCTACAGCACATGCCTGTAGTCCCAGCTACTTGGGAGGCTGAAGCAGGAGGATCACTTGAGCCCAGAAGTCTTTTTTTTGTCTGTTTGTTGTTTTTTTAATGTGAAACCATTTGTTTAATCCTAAATCAAATGATTTTCACAACAGTGAAAATTAGTGACTAGTTAAGGTGTGCCATTGTACATATTTTCTGACTGTGGTTTGATGTGAGCTATGATGACACCACTGGACTCTAACCAGGGTGACAGAGCAAGACTCTTGTCTCAGAAAAAAAACAAACAACAACAAATGACAAAATCCAGATGCCCACTTGCCTTGCACACCAAATTCTCAATATGCCAAAACCCAAACCTGCCATCTCAAGCATTTGAGGGGGTAGGAAACTGGTGGGTTAGCCCTGAAGCAAAACTGGCTATGACTTAACCAAACTCCAAGCAAATCCTAAACAGGCTCCCCATAAAGGTATAAGGAATGACCCTGTCAAAGGCCCTTCTCCAGTCCCCAAGTTCTCATGGCCAGTGCTCGTTTCAGCAAAGGAAAAGGAAGACTGGTTATTCAAGGAAGAAACAGCCTGTCATTAATTGATTTCCCTCACCAATACCTTCTTCTACTTTCCAACCTCATCTGGGACAATGGCTTCCTTAGCCTCAGGGACAGAATTATTTCCCACATCCGATACTAAAACACCATATATAGAAAATGTAACTTAGAAAGGGGACAGCAAGTCATTATTCACTTTTGAAAAGTCTTCTAATCAGTTCAGCTCACAGTTACTCAAAACACAGTGCCATGAGGGAAGGGTGACAGAAGGTTGCCCTCTGCAGGTGAAGTAGACCAACTCAGCACTACCCTTGACTATGTGGCACTCACCTTCGGTCTGTGGGAGCTCCGGACCACGGCCTTGGTTTGTGGCAGCTGCTGCTGCTGCTCTTCACCATCCTTCTCTTTGCACTTCATCTTCTTAGATGGCAGAGATTCGGTCATATCATCTGACTGCCACTTGTTCTTGCAAGCAAAGACCCCTATACTTTCCTGTTTCACTCGAGCCTGCCCAGCCTTACCCCGAACTTCAGCTTGGCTCCTCTGGGGAGCTGCTGGGAGGCCATCAGCCCGGAAGCAGGTGGCTAAATTGAAGGCCATGTCACTATCCACCTTCTCCATTTTCACCCGCCCCAGGTCCACCTGGCTTCCAAGCTGTGAAAGCTCTGTGCTAGAGCTCCTCTTGCTGCTCGGAACCACATCCACGATGAGTTCCTTGGGGTGGCTGTCATGAGGTAGCAAAGGTAGCTCAGGCATCTTGCGCAGGTTCTGAGGGGTGGCCAGGACCAGTTCATGGGACATATAGGTAGCCAGCACTTGGTTCTTAGGCTTCGTATCTCCTGCTAGCTTTATACTACAAGCCCCCTGGGGGCTTTCCATTTTAGGAGTGCTGTCAGAACGGAGGTGGCTCTCTGATTCCTCAGGCCCCTGATTTACTCGAATGTCCGCACTGCTAGGCTGAACAGACAGTGCAAGAGTCCCTGTCTGAGGGCTGAGGGTCAAGAGGACAGGGTTGACTTGTTCTTCATAAGGCTTGGCAGCAATCCGGCAAGGTTTGTTCTTTGTGACAGTGTCCTGCTCTGGAGCAAATGGGCCCCCAGCCCGTGGCTGCCCCTCAGAAAGTCCATGCACAGCTTCACTAGAACCAAGAGATGGCACACCAGAAAGCTCAGAAACGACACTGGTGGGCCTGACGGGCACCCCCTGAGTGGGGGTCAACTGCCCGGCACTGGAAATACCAATGGAAAGCAGAGATGCATGGTGGTATGGTGACCAGCCAACAGGCAGAACCTGGGTGCTGGTGGGTTTCCCATTGACTGAACACCGTGGATAAATATTTGCTGGCCCTGTGGGTTTCCACAAAGAGAGCTCCTTGGTTTGACACGCTGGCAGCCCAGGGGCAATGCAGGCTGGGGTGTATCGTTTGACTGTGCTTGGCTGTCCCTCAGCACTAGCCTGGCTTCCCTTCTTGCCACACGTGGCACCAGTGTTCTTAGGCTCTCCTTGATCAATGATGGAAATAGGCTCCTGCTTGGGGAGATGGCGGGGGTCACGGTTGAGGCCCAAGTTGAGATCTTTGTTCAGCAGCAGGGATGCAGGCACTGGGTTGGCCACTCCCACATAGGTGCCAGGAATGGTGCTGATCAGCGCAGTTGAGTTTTTCACCCAGGTGCTTGGGTCCCCATTCCTCACAATCTCGGGAAAGATGACAAAAGGCGAGGAAGCAGAGCCCAGGCAGGAGGTGACATTGCTGCCAGCAGCCTGTGTTGTGCGCTGAGACCTAGACAGGACTGTGGAGAGGAGGGCCTTGCTGCTGGTGTGCACAGGCGTCAACACAGGCATGGGGGGTGTCTTGCGCTGGTTCGGCAATGGAAGCTTCTGGCGGTTAGACTTGGAGGAGAGATCAAGGGGCATCTCACTACACTCAGATGGAGAGGCCATCTCTCGCTCCAGCTGTGGAGGTGACTTGAGGGGAGAAAAGGTAACAGAAGTCCCTTCTGTTTGCTGCTCAGTGCCACCTGGCATCTTGGCAGGGTGTAGTGGGGCTGAGCTCCCACTGGGGGCTGGCAGCAAAGGCTGTGGAGCTGGAAGCACCTTGGCAGAAGCAGTGGCAAGAGAGGTATCTGCCAAAGGCCCAGGGACCCCATCAGGTGCAGGCTGGGTGGTGGTGCTGCCAGATGGGGAAGTGCAAGGGAGCCTGTTCACCTCCAGGGAGACCAGCTTGGAATCTGAAGTCAGAGGCCGGGCCACAGAAAATGCATATGGGTAAGACCGGAGCTCTGGGGAAGCCAGCACACCCGGAAGACACCTGTCCTGCAGGTAAGATGGCAGGACTGGGAGTGTGAGAGTAGAGGAAACCCCCAGTGTGGTTGGCAGTGTGGCCACACTGAGCGGCTGCCCACAGCTCGGAGGTGGGATATATACCAGTGGCTGGCTCGGGGTCAGCACTGTCCCTGGCTGAAAGGACAGGGGTACTTTTTGCATAGCTGGTGCCTGAGCTGCAGGAAAACATACTCGACTCAAACTGAAGGAGGCCGGGATGGGTGCAGAGGTGGGAATGGCAGTTGGTGTGGCAGCAGGCATGGGTGTGGGGGCTGGAGTAAAGATTGGGGCTGGGGTGGGTGCAGGCACCGGCGTGGGAGCAAAGGCAGGGATGAGGGTAGGGGTAGAAGGTGGGCCTGAAGATGGGGTTGGGGTGGGCATCGGCACAGATTGGGGGGCAGGAGCTGCTGGAGGTGTGGATGCAGGCAGGGGAGCCAGAACTGGAGTGGGTACAGGAGCAAGAACCAAGGTTGGAGCTGAAGGGGGCACAGGAGCCTGAATCAGAGCCAACGGAGGAGCTGAAACTGGAACTGAGAGGGGTGTGGGAGCTGGAGTGGACAGGGGAACTGAGCCTGAGGGGGGAGCAGAAACTGGCACAGGCACCAAGACTGAGGCTGAAACCGAAAGGGGGTTCGAGTCAGAGATAAGCGTGGGCAGTGATGGTGGTGCTGGAGCCAGAGCAGGGACTGGTGCCAAGGGAGGGGAAGGAGCTGGAACCGAAGTGGCAACTTGGACTGGAACGAGCCCGGAATGGGGCACTGGGGCAGGGACAGAAAGGGGAACCTGGAATGGATCTGGAACAGATTGGGGGACAGAGGCCGAACCGGGAGCAGGGGGACAAATGGGGGCTGGCAATGGACTGAAATTAGTGGTAACAAGAGGCAGGGTCCCTTCAACAGGGACTCCAGTCCCCAGAGTTGCCAAAATGAAAGTATTCTTCTCCCCGACACTGTGCCGAGAGTCTAAAGCCTTTACTCCGACGGCTGAGCAGTCAACCTGTTTGCTCATTTGGGTGTTGAGGGGAGTCCAGGAGCAGTCAGCCCTGTTGTTGCTTGCCTCAGCACTGTCAGGAGCAGGAAGCTTGAGCCCGTCTCCTGGGCTGCTCAGTGGTGCCAAGAGGCCCTCAGCCTCTGCCGCATTCCCAGCATAGTCCATTTTTGGCTGTGGGTCGTCAGACTTGTCTTCTGACTTCTGCCCAAGTTTTTCTGTTGCAGTGCCATCTGAATCTGCCCCCCGGGCATTGCTGCCACTTCCACCTGCCGTGAGCTCCACCTGCAGTGACAGAATAGCATGCACGTCTTAGCTAGCTCCGAGTGGATGGTGTAAATGTCCTGGGCCCCTCAGTGGCAACTGTAGCTTGACCAACCACATCTCAGCAGAAGCAAAGGCCAGTCAATTTCTGTTTCCCCATGCCAATTCCCAGGAGGTACCCTGTCCCTTCCTGCCCCCTTCTTGGGATGACAGGCTGGGCACAACTGGGTAGCTCAGCTCCTCCATTTCACAGGTAGCATGTGGCTTTACATGGCCCCTTACCTTGGAAAAACTGCCGCTGACACAAAACTCCTGAGATCCAAAGTGCTGGCAGTCACCTGTCGTGGACTCCTCATCAGAAAGAGGTGCTCTTCTAGTATGGAAGACACAACCAGACAAGGGACATGAGGCCCAGTCTTTGAGCCATTACCATCTTCCCCCAAATGCCCACTGTCTGCCTGGGTTTCCATAAAACCTTCCTGTCTTGCTTCCCTTGGTAGTTTGGAGGGGATCATGGAGAACTGGAGTGGGGGTGGGGGGTCCAGGTTGCAACTTCCACACCCAGCTTTGCAAGTTCCTGCCAAGGAGCCTAGACTCCCCTAGTTGGGCTGTTTATCCCAGGATCTTGCCAGGAGTGTGGCAAACATCCTAGCACCTTTACCTTTTCCCCAGAGCTTTCTCATCAGGGTCACCACCCAGGATGTATAGGGCATTGGCCAAAGGGAGAGAAATATGAACCACTAAAGGCCTCAAAAGACATGCAAACTATTTTTCTTTTCAATACAATCCTATTTTAAGTCTATAAGGGAAACTAGCTGAAAATGCCATATGGGGCCTGGCACCCATAACATAGTGGTTACGGCACCAGCCACATGCACCAAGGCTGGCGGGTTCAAGCCCAGCCTGGGCCAGCTAAACAACAATGATACCTGCAACAAAAAAATAGCCGGGTGTTGTGGCGGGCGCCTGTAGTCACAGCTACTTGGGAGGCTGAGGCAAGAGAATCGCTAAAGCCCAAGAATTTGAGGTTGCTGTGATTTGTCTCAAAATAAAAATAAAAATAAAAATGACATATGGGTAATCCTTTTCTAAAACAAACCACCACCCTCATTGTGTTTTCAGGTCTAGTCTATTAGGACACGTAATGATACTGCTTTGAGGCCACATCACTGGGTACCAAGGGCATCTTAAGGACACCACTTCTTTCCCTCCAGGAGATATCTCCCCCTTTTCTAGAATTCCAACCAGCGTCCTCCCTTCTACTTTCCTTCTGCCCTTGCCTGTGTCTCATTCCCTGCCAGGGCCCTATGTCCCCTCCCAGCATTCTAGCACCATAAGACTCTCTTTCAACTTAAAGGGATTCCCTCAAGGCCACAGATCCCATATTCAGGTTATTATAGTACAGAGAAAAGGGATCAAGGCCAGAGAGCTGGGTTCCAAAGGAGGAAAACTCAACTGTAGCTCTTCCTGCTCAAAAAGTCTTCTCCAAATTACAGGTAAGAAAATGGTCTAACAAAAAAAAAAAAAAAAAAGTCAGCCTGAAAGGGTAAAGTTTGGTATTTTAAGTAAGGTGAGAACTACTGCCCACTGCCTTAGGGAGGAAATTCCTGGGGGAGGAACTTGGGGGGTAGAAGCAGGCAAGGAGGAGGTTTGGGTTAAAGAAATGAAGCCCCAACATAAACACTGTGTTTCCTGGGTGGGCAAACTATAGGACTGCTCTGTGTGCCCCTGGGAAATGCACTGCGCGTAGGGTCAACCCCGTTCTTTGGAGCCTCACCCAGAGCTCCTGAAGACAGCCATAGTAGAAGCTGGCTCCTGCCCCATCAGCCACCCTAGCCAACAAGGAGGTACACGGCCCTGCTAACTCTCTCCTTCTTGTTGAAACTGGGACTCCAAAATTGTACCTGGAGCAAGAGAAGCAAAAAAGGCAAGGAGAGGCACCATGGGCCTCTCTCTCTCCCCATCTTTCTGGGGTTCCAGAAGGGGTTAACCAAGGGGGAGAGAATTATTCCCTTTAAAAGGCAGCTAGGCTGGCAAAAGTGGCAGGGTTCCACGGCTAGAAATGACTGCTGGTGACAAACAGAAATGACTGTAAGGAAAGGCAAGGGCTTTACATTCAGTCAGGAGGTCTGAAGGGAAGGCCCAAGGAAAAGAGAAAATATTTTTCACATCAACTCCTCAGAGACCAGAAAAGCAGGACCTATACCTAGCCTTGGGCTGGGGGAAGCATGTTCTAACTAGACTTGCCAGGGATGGTTTTGGGGGGAAGACAATAGTGCCAGCAGTCTCCCCTTCGCCAACCCCACATGGGAAGGCACTATTTATTTACATTCTTTTCTCTCCTGACCATACAAAGGAGAGTGAGCTGCATACTCGCTCCCCTATGCTCAGCTCCCACACGCCTGAAATCACACTTGAAAGCAGAAACCCTGCCCTCGAAGGCAAGTCACCGGAGAACCACAGAGCCAGGCCAAGCAACAGCAGTGCTAGCTACTCCAGCTATCCCCACGCCTGAGTGCCAGCCCTCAATGCACTAGGAAAATGTTGTATGGCCACGTTTCAAATCCTCTAAGGAGAGGGTGTGCAGGCTAAGCAAACATTAAATTGCTCCATTGAGAAAAGAGCCTGGGACAGGGATAACTTGCAGGGAGGGGGTCTGAGGAGAGCTGGGTTATGAGGGTGTGGGTGGGATGCAAGGGTAGGAGGGAACAGCAAGGACACAGGGCTGTTATGCTCAAAGCTTTGTTGAACTTAAACCAGAAACGGGCATGACCTCTCAGGGCCTTTTTCCTAATTATTAAGGGCTAGCACCACTGTCAAACTGGACCTTTATCAGTTTTTATTTGGCCCAGACTAACTCTTATATATCATCAGCACACACAAGACTCCTTACCTCCTGGCCCCTGCAGACTCTTCCTGGCTCAAGTGTCACCCTACCCCAAGACTGTCTTCATTCCAGGGAATAACTGGAATAAAAAGACTGTCTTATTATCTCAGGGAAACACCAGTTCTCAGCTCAAACTCCTACTCATTCCTCAAGCTCATCCCTCAAGCTTCAATAGCATTGTCTCCAGGAAGCCTTCCCTTATTTCCCCAAGAAATTGGTCATTTCTGCTTCTAGATTCCCACAGAACCTGTACATGCCACTCCAGAGCACTAACCACCTTGACTATTGGTTCACTCTATTTGTGTTGAATAAACGCTTGTTCAATGAAGGCATGAACTAATACTAGAAAAAAAGCAAACAAGTAAACAAACTGATTACTTACAGAAGTTTGACTAGGGTCAGCCACCTAGAGCCAGCAGCAAGCCCATCTGCCCTGTTGTGAGGTTCCCAACCACAGATGCTAAAGCTGGGCAGGCTTCTAAAGTATCACTTTAGAGCAGAGGTCCTCAAACTGTGGCCCGCAGGCCACATGAGGTGGTGTGATTGTATTTGTTCCCATTTTTTTACTTCAAAATAAGATATGTGCAGTGTGCACAGGAATATTTGTTCATAGTTTTTATTTATTTATTTATTTATTTATTTATTTTTTGTGGTTTTTGGCTGGGGCTAGGTTTGAACCCGCCACCTCCGGCATATGTGACCGGCGCTCTACTCCTTGAGCCACAGGCGCCACCCTCAGTTTTTTTTAAAGAAAACTATAGTCTGGCCCTCCAACGGTCTGAGGGGCAGTGAACTGGCCCCCTGTTTGAAAAGTTTGAGGACCCCTGCTAGAGTTAACCCCCAAGTACAGCCTTATACCCCAAATTTCTACATTCTACTCATGTAAAGGGCTGAAGGAGATGGGTTTTATAAATAAAGATCACATTTTGGCAAACAGCAGTAGCATGGCTTGAACTATGGCAAGAATGTGACAATAAGGGTGAATGAGAACAGAAGTGACAACTCTTAAAAGGTCATCTAAACCATCTAAGACACATTTGGTCAGTTAGCATGCCAAGAAAGGTCCATAGGAGGGAAAATCAGGTTTTAAGCCCACTTCCTGCTCCTTTCTTGGTAGGGATTTAGAGTGAACCAAGGTAACTTGTCCACTGGTTCTGAAGGCTCTAGTCCAAATCTCTGGATCAAAGTCTCAACTACTTATAATTAGATCAACACAAACTGGCAGTGAATACTTACACAAATCAATACCACCACTCTGCCTTTCCCTAGATCATCTATCTCTTAGTAATTATCTAAGGACATACCTCATATGCAAAGGAAATTACATTTCTTCCTCAGCATTTGAGAGAAATTTTGTCTTATTTTCCTTGGTCTTGACTTTTGTATTCTGATTTTAAATTCCTTTTAAGTCCATCTCTAACTTGTTCCTCAGTACAGAAACCATAAGCTATCAGGCACTAATAGCTTAAGAAAATAAAGAGGTCTATTCTCCTAACCGTAACCTCAGACAAGTACACACTTCTTCAGTTAGGAAAAGAAAAAGAAAGTGGATAAACACAAAGACATCCACTCCTTTTCTCTTCAAAATCACCAATATCCCTCCATATGTGGATGCACACTTGTAAGATTTACTCAAGATATATCAGCTCTTCAATCCTGGGAAAAGCCATGTCGTTGTATGTTTTTGGTGATTTAACTGCTGTATTTGAATTTAAACAATGTACTGAAGGGCGGCGCCTGTGGCTTAGTGAGTAGGGTGCCAGCCCCATATGCCGAGGGTGGCGGGTTCAGACCCAGCCCCGGCCAAACTGCAACAGAAAAATAGCCGGGCATTGTGGTGCGCGCCTGTAGTCCCAGCTGCTTGGGAGGCTGAGGCAAGAGAATCGCGTAGGCCCAAGAGTTAGAGGTTGCTGTGAGCTGTGTGACGCCATGGCACTCTACCCGAGGGCAGTACAGTGAGACTCTGTGTCTACAAAAAAAGAAAAAAAAAAATGTACTGAAATAACAGCAAAACACCAGCAAGCATGGGGATGCTATACCTTCTCTGAAAATGGAAAAGGCACTGTAGTCATCATACAGAGATCTCTGGCCAAGGGTTATGAAAGTTAAGTATAAATTCTGAAGGCCATTCTGAGAGCCCTTATTATGGGACATGATCAGGAAATAGCACATCTTGTTCAACCAAATTATTTTGGTGAAGAGAAATTTGAAGACACACACATCAGGCAAGCATCACCAACTCTCAATGTTGTGTTAGAACTATGTTGGACAGGCTCATCTTCCTTTAATACTTCATAAGAATCTCATTTCAAATCAGGAGTAGCCTCATGCTGCAGGAAAGTGCTGACTGTAAGCATGCCTACTACCAGTTCCTAGTATAAAGTTGAATGATGAAACCACCTTTCTTCCAGGCCTAGATAAGGACCAAAAATATCTTACACATATCCTTGAGCACTAACTAAAAGTTGCAATCACCTGAGCTTTTCCTTACTCCACAATCTGACAGCTCTTAATGAGTAGACAAGTACTAGCTGGCAAAAAGTCATCTTTTGGCCTCCTCACCTTCATCTAAACAGGCACAGGTAGAGCAGGCCACTCACTCATCCCTTATCTCAGAAATCTCAAAACTAATCAAGAAGAGTCTCCTCTTCAGGGTCCCTCCCCAGGCCCTATCGCATATGGTCACCCCTCCAGTGACCATGTATCACTCAATGGGGGCCAGCAATAGTCACCTTCCAAGCTTCCTCACCTCTCTTCGTTGATGCCACACATGCGAATCCGGTCAGAACTAGTCCAGTTGTGCACGCCGCTGTAGAGCGGTGCTGTAGAGATCATGACAGCCACTCACCTCCAGATAGGACCCGCTGTGGCCACTCCCCCTGGGGAAAAAGCCAACACAATCAAAATGTGTAACAGGACAGCTGCTTTAACTACCTTTTACACAGAAACATTTCAATAAAGGTAATGATTGCATTGAAATGTCAAAGCAGTCTCTCTCACAAACCAGCTTGCTATGTAAAATTAAGGTCCAAATGGGGAACAGAGAGCTCTAGGCTTCTAGGAATCCATAGGTTTTAGGATGGAGATGAGGACACTGTTAATCACCTAGGGTGATTTTTAAATTACTGTAAAAGACAGAAACACTTGAGTATTCAAGGAAATTCGATCTATTTCAGACAATGAAATGACAGTATGTTTTTCTACATTTAACCTAACCAACTACAATTAGAGGGTTGTACCCACATATGAATGGTGCATTCAAAGACTACTGGGGATCTTTTTCTCATCTACTCTCTATTCCATGGTACCAAAGTATTTGAGTGACACAGGCAATTTTAGCTCTCCAGAGGAAGCACATGCTTTCATTATAAGTAAGCCCTTCAAAAACACTCTATTCTAGCTCGGTGCCTGTGGCTCAAGCTCAATACACCTGAGCTGGCAGGTTCAAACCCAGCCTGGGCCCGCCAAACAACAATGACGGCTGCAACCAAGGGATAGCCGGGCGTTATGGCGGGCACCTATAGTCCCAGCTACTTGGGAGTGGAGGCAGGCGAATCGCTTGAGCCCAGGAGTTGGAGGTTGCTGTAAGCTGTGATGCCACAGCATTCTACCCAGGGCAACAACTTGAGGCTATGTCTCAAAAACAATAACAACAAAAAAACTCTATTCTGACTTCAGGTTAAACATAAAGATCCCTCCAAATCAGGTGATATTCCTGTACTCTGATGACTAACAAGCAAACAAAAAACTAGTTCCATCAAGAACCACATGTTTCTGTCCTTGTCCCTTCCTATTAGTCTGTCATCCCCATGACCTAGCACTTCCTTCACCAACCAATGTCCAGCTCTCACTGTTGACAACCAGGGCACAGTCAATTCACCTTCCAAGAAAATAGCTTTATCCAATGAGCTTGTCTTGAGACCCTATGTTACAGCATGTTAGAAGGTGGTGCAATACAGGTTAACAAACATGGAGACAGTGGAGGGGTGTGGGACAGGTAGGCTACAATTTGAAATAGGGTGATCATGTTAGGCTTTGCTGAGAAGGAGGTATTTAGACAACATGAAGGAAATGAAGGAGCAAGCCATGTGAATATTTGGGTGAAGAGCATTCCATGCAGAGGGATGGGTGCTATGCCAGGGTCCTGGGCAGGCAGTTTCCCACTAAGATGATGGTACAGCCAATAGGCTAGTGTTGACAAGAGGGAGACAGTAAGAGGTGAGCAGAGATGTGTCCACCCTTGCCCTTGCTGGGCCTCATCCTGCTCCCCATCTCTGCAGAGCAGGACAGCTTGTTTCCTTCACCCTTTTTCTTTATACTTTCCCCTCTCCTAGCTCCTCTGATCCAGTGCCTTCTGGTTTCTCTGGGGTCCTTTTCTCCCAGTGCCCACCTCAGGGACCTGTGCATTCACTGAGGTCTACCCTGTATCTGGCTCTCTGGCTCTCCTCACCTCTGCCCCCCTCACCCATTCCTTCCTCTTCCTGTGTCTCAAGGGTCCTTCCCTCCTTCCCTTCCTACCCCACCCAACCCCCTCCTCCCTTTCTTTCTCCATCCCTTCTCCCCTGACTTCCTCCCCCTTTCCACCTCTCTCCCCTGTCCTCTCCTTGCTTTATCTCACCTTCCCCATTACCCTCAGTCTCTCCTCCCTCTCCCTGCTTTCCTTTCTCCGTCTCCTGTACTTCCCCCTCCCTTTTACTTTTTGGCCTTCAGTCTGTCTGTCTGTTTCCCTCTGCTTCTCTTTTCCTCCTCCTCTGCCTTTTTCTCACTCTCCCTGACTTTCCCACCCCATCTCTCTCCCTCTGTGAGAGTTGTCAGCACTGCCCCTGTACTCTCAGCTCACGAGCTCCCAGTTTCAATTCACCCTTGGTGCTCTGATGACTCCCCAATCTGTATCTCTAGCCCTGACCTCTCTCCTTAGGCCCAGACCAGAATTTCCAGCTGCCAGCAACTCATCATTAATTGGATGTCCACCAAGCCCCTCAAACTCAACATGTCTCAAACCATACTCATTATCTGTTCCCATAAACCCTCTCTGCAACCCCCATGCTCAGCACGCAGCACGTTTCCCATCTTAGTTAATAGCACACTGTTCCCTAGCCTAGAAATGTCTCCCTTGTCATCTTCAACTCTTTCTCTCCCTCTGTCACCCATATCCAATCAGGAGTCAAGCCTCAATAATGCTGTCTCTATCTTCACCTTCTACCTCTCTTGCCACTACCCTCATGCAGGTCCTCATCAGCTCTCACCCAGAATATTACAATAGCCTCTTAACTGTTGCCTTTGCCTCCACTCTTGATTCTACAATCAATTCATTTCTAAAATGCCTGTTCGATCATATCACCCCCTCCCTCCTCAAAAGCTTTCAACAGCTTCCCTGGGAGCTTCAGCATCAAGCCTATTTTTCTTAATATAATCTTCAGGGACCTCAGAAACTAGCCTTCAAACCTCCTCTCCAGCCTCCTCTTCCACCACGTCCTGCCTGTTTCCTGCCACCACCACCCCCATTCCTGACTCTTCCCAAGCAGACCATCTAGCTTTAGGACTATACTGCTTCCACACCCTGAAACAGCCTCTCCTCATGCCCCATTTCCTCTGTCATCCCTTAAGACCTAGCTTAAATGTTATCCATTCGTCCCTGAGCCCCTGACCAGTTAACCGCTTCCTCTCTGATTTTCCTAAACATCTAATTTCTACTTCTACCACAGCACTGATTCTTATTCTCCTCTGCAGTATGGTTAGTTGGGGGCATGGCATGTCTGTCTCCCCCATCAGACAAACAGCTACTCAAGGTAAGAAGCAGCATCATTTCTGTTTCTGGTTCCTCTGCAACACCTTACATATAGTAAGTACTCAGTAAATGCGAATTACATGCAACTGACTTCTGGATAGGAAATGAGGTGATAACCCCTAGAAATTACAAACAGCAAAATTAAACAAACAAAAAATGTTCACCATGCTTCCTTACTATAGAAAAGAATTTTGTACTTAAATGAAAAAAGCTATGCATGGCACACCCTTCTGAGCTGTCTGATTTTAGCCCAGTTAATTGCCTTTAAGCTATTTTGTGTCTCTATAAATTGTAACTGATGAACATATAAAGTCTATCTTGTCCCATAGAGTTTGGATTGACTTCCCTCCCCACTGTAGAAAAAACAGTTTTGTTTCCATTTGCAATTCAATTCCTTTACTCCATAAATTTGTGCTTTTTAACTTTTTCTTTGAACTGGCTGTAGTATCTGTCTGGTTCCCTTGTTGATTAACTGAGTAAAATAAAATCTTTAACACGTGTTCGTTTTTATATCTGCAAGAGAGTCCTTATTTTTTTTTTTACCTTTCTCTGAAAGTTATCTTTTAACATTACTAAGACAGTTACGCAAGTTAGCATAATTTTAGAAAGTTTTTTTTTTTTTGAGACAGAGACTCAAGCTGTCCCCCTGGGTACAGTGTTATGGCATCATAGCTCACAGCAACCTCCAACTCGGGCTCAAGCGATCCTCTTGCCTCAGTTTTTCTATTTTTAGTAGAAACAGGGTCTTGCTTTTGCTCAGACTGGTCTTGAACTTGTGAGCTCAAACAATCCGCCTGCCTCAGCCTCCCAGATTGCTAGGATTACAGGCGTGAGCCACCGTGCCTGGCCATTTTAAAAAGATTTTTAGCAAGGATCCCATTCCCTGGACATACTCATTAATCAAGTTTTGACTGTTTCTTGGACTAGGAATATCCTCAGTTTAAGAAACAATAGCTCAACCTATTGGCTGCTACACCAGGTACTTTTTTTTTTTGAGACAAGAGTCTCAAGCTGTTGCCCTGGGAAGATTGCTGTGGCATCACAGCTCACAGCAACCTCCAACTCTTGGGCTTAAGCGATTCTCTTGCCTCAGCCTCCCAAGTAGCTGGGACTACAGATGCTGGCCGGGGCACCACCCACCAGGTACTTTTTTCATCTTTTCTCTCTAGAAAGCATTAGATGACTGAGGCAATGGAAGGAGCCATTCTTGTCATAATATACATTTCAACACATACAAGTTTTAGTTGCTACCTAAATACCTATAAGCAGCAGATATAAGTCAGTGGCAATAGATTTTTCACTCTCATGTTTATTTTTGGTCTGTTTAGAGGGGAATAGTAGTTTGTAGACTCTGAGGCAGAAATTGGAAGAGAATCCTGGCATTTGGAAAAAGAACGTATAAAACATCACCTACATAAAAGGGTTTTAGACCAAACAAAAAGAAAAGAAAACCAAACTTAAAACCAAAATAATTACTATACACTACATATTTTATGGCTATCTAGAGAGCAAAACTGATACTGCACACCCTATTTCACAAGATCCTCATGATGGAGCATCCACTGAAATCTTTGCCTCCCAATCCTCTATAATGATTTTGTCAGAGGAGCACCACTTCCTATTTGAAGCCCATTGCTGCTAATTAATAGTAGCTTTTGCAGATGAAGAGGGGGAAGAAATACAGGCAGGAGAATTCTGAACTAAGTGGTCTATATAAGAAAGCAAGATTGGTCCTCCTGAACCAGAGAGAAAGCAAAGGGAACTTCCAAAGCAGCACTAGAGAACGCCTGACTGCATCAATGTCCACATAGGAAGGTAGGAAGAAGTCAGGATGGTCTGCGTAAAGCAATGTTTCCCAAACTGGGGAGCTTGCCCGAAATACAGATCCATAGGTCTCAGCCCTGGAGATTCTTATCCAGTAAGCCTAGAGTTTTGTTTTATCATGTCCAATCAAATTAGTAACCACTCAACTGTAAATTACTCAGCAGAGATAAGCAAAAAGGAAAATCTTTTGCAGACATGCCACACTTGGAGGGTTCACTGGTGTACACGGTTGCGTACTCGCTTGCTTTTCATTTGAAGCACCCATACCCCATTTTTTCCTCTCTCTCTATCTCCCCCTCTCTGATCGGAACCATCACATCAAAGGTGAAGTTCCAAAAAGGAACTTGAATGAAATTTGGTAATCCCAAATGACCCAGGAAGCACAGGCCCAAGTATATGAAATACCTCAAAGGATTTTTCCAGATGTCACAACCATGTAATTGTTAAGAAATGAACAGCTGCATGGCCCAAGAATCAAATGCTGTTGACTGCCCAGAAGGCAGTGGGACCATGAGCTATTCCCACTTTGGGGAAAAAAACTCAAAAGACACATACAGGCTGGGCACGGTGGCTCACGCCTGTAATCCTAGCACTCTGGCAGGCCCAGGCGGGTGGAATGGCTGAGCTCACAGGTTCGAGGCCAGCCTGAGGAAGAGCGAGACCCTGTCTCTAAAAAATAGCCAGACATTGTGGTAGGTGCCTATAATCTCAGCTACTTGGAAGGCTGAAGCAAGAAAATTGCTTGAGCCCAAGTGTTTGAAGTTTACTGTGAGCTATGATGCCAGGGCACTCTATTGAGGGTGACAAAGTGCAACTGTCTCAAAAAAAAAAAAAAGAAAGAAAGAGAAAAGGCTCAGCACCCATTACTCAGTGGTTAAGGCACTGGCCACACGCACCAGGGCTGGTGGGTTCAAACCCTGCCAAGACCTGCTAAACAACGACAAAAAAAAAAAAATAGCTGGGCATTGTGGCCAATGTCTGTAGTCCCAGCTACTTGGGAGGCTAAGGCAAGAGAATCACTTAAGCCCAAGAGTCTGAGGTTGTTGTGAGTTGTGACGCCATGGCACTTTACCTGGCGTGACATAGTGAGACCCTCTCTCAAAAAAAAAAAAAAAAAAAAGACATATATAACTCATGGTGAAGACAAAGGAAAACACATGCTCCACCAATCCAAAGCCATGAGTATGGCTGAAAAAATAAATATTTTCAATTTAGGAGGCTCATGCATTCAAAAGTTAGGAGGACTAACTAAGATCTAAGGAAACGGCCAGGTATAGTGCCTCACACCTATAATCCCAGCTCATGGGAGGTCAACAATTTGAGAGCAGCCCGGGCAATATACAGACTCCATTGCTATGAAAAAAATGTGTTAATAAAAGAAATTAAAAAATTAAGATATGAGGAAATGAATCCAAGCAGCAGACAACACAGAGTAGATAGCCAAACACAATCACCACACTATGGAACAGAAGAAACCAAAAAGGAAATGGACTAATAGGAGAGCAATAATTTTAAAATGGTGAAAATAACAGCTAAGCTGAGGGCCGAACGGAAGAGAAACCATAATGAAATAGTGATCTTTTAAAAAAATCCAAATGAAAAACACTAGAAGACAAGGGTAGGTGTGTTGGGCATAAAAGAGGAGCCCATCGCATATCACAACCAAATGGGAAAAAATGAAATAGGGGAACCTGAAATATTTCACCATAATGGGCCAAACTGAAACACTATGGGGAAGCACAGAAGACAGACATTTTATACAAGTTTAGAGAGAATATGTTTAGAGAGAATATGTTCTCAAAAGGGAAAGAATGACATCAAATTGTCGCCCAAGTTGGGGTTGGAAAAATTACTAATAGGGGGTGGGCAGGACAAAAATCTCAAAGGAGATTTTACAGATGGGGTAGAATTTTTTTTTTTTAAATGAAGATACCAAACAGATTTCACAATTACAAGCAAAAGAATGGTTGTCACTGTGTATGTGAGGAAGAGAAGGACATTAAAGGAGGTAAATAGCGCATCTACCTGACAAATAATTTTTAGCAATGTAGGTACTACTTAGAAAATTTTTAACTCTGCAAATGATCAGATAGGGTGTTCATCAAGTTGACAAGTGCTGCAGAATCACACATAGCTCCCTTTGTGGCCAAAGACCCCTTAAGTGCAGAACAGTAAGAGCTGGCAACTGTGGAACACAACTAGTCCCTCTACACCAATGGTTCTCAACCTGATACCGTAAGCCTTTAATACAGTTCCTGTGGGTTGCAACCCACAGGTTGAGAACCGCTGCTCTACACATAACATGAAACCTGCCCATTCATTCATGTTAGACTCTACCATTAAGACAGTAAATTAGAACCCAAGATTAACAAGGTCTTGATTAAACTAAATCTGGTAGTATCTCCCCAGGCTCTTCTTGGTTCATACTGCCTGGTGACCTGGAAGCAATTATGAGTTTAAAAAAATGAAAGAGCTGGAAAATATTCATCTTGAAGCCTGGCCCTGAATCTGTCCTCAAGAGGATAGGCGTGGCCAGTAGACAGTTTAAGGAAAAGGGTTGGGTCCATGATGACTAATGAGTAGTAAAAACCAACTTTGGGACCTATTGCTCCAATAGAAACCCAGAGCTCTGGCTTGGTGCCTATAGCTCAAGCGGCTAAGGCGCCAGCCACATACACTGGAGCTAGTGGGTTCAAATCCAGCCCAGGCCCACCAAAACAATGACAACTACAACCAAAAAATAGCCAAGTGTTGGGGTGGGTGCCTGTAATCCCAACTACTTGGGAGGCCGAGGCAAGAGAATTGCTTAAGCCCAAGAGTTGGAGGTTGCTGTGACGCCACAGCACTCTACCCAGGGTGACAGCTTGAGACTCTGTTTCAAAAAAAAAAAAAAAAAAAAAAGAAAGAAAGAAAAGAAACCCAGAGCTCTTGGTAAAGTTCTCATGAGACAGAGACAAACTTCACAGAAACAAAGGAGAGGCTATCCCATTATCCCACATTGGAAAAAACAGCATCTAGACATCCCTGAGGAGATCTGAGAGACCACGGACAATGAGATCTCAAGGCTAAAGGCAAAAGGCCATGGCTTCTACCCAGTCACTGGAGTGCCTTCAGAGAGAAGTCAAAACTTCTCATCATTTTCCATAGGAAAATGTACATATACATAGCACAGATAACTGGCTTTAGATATGGAACTCCTATTAGAGATATTACCCCCCTGGTGGCTCCTTCTATGTATATTTAACAGGAGACTAATATTCCTTTTTCCCTACTTCATGACATACCCCCAACCCTGTCTCCAACTGAGAAATTCTCTCAAATTAAAACTATTCTACTTTGGCTCAGCGCCCATAGCTCAGTGGTAAGAGTGCCAGACACATATACCAGGGCTGGAGGGTTCAAACCCAACCTAGACCTGCTTAAAAAAAAAAAAAAAAAAAAAACAATGACAACAACAACAAAAAAGTAGCCGGGCGTTGTGGTTGTGGCCAATGCCTGTAGTCCTAACTACTTGGGAGTCTGAGGCAAGAGAATCGCTTAAGACCAAGAGTTGGAGGTTGCTATGAGCTGTGACGCCATGGCACTCTACCAAGGGCGACATAGTGAGACTCTGTCTGGAAAAAAATAAAATAAATTGTTCTATTTTAATGACGGCCCATGTAAGAGTATTCTAATGTTCTACTCAGGCTTTCCCCCCAATATTTATATTCTCTTATCTTTCCCTACTAGTAACCAAATAGCATTCCCTGACATCCAAGAGTCCCACTGACATGCCCCAATCACTTTGTTTCCTGTCATGCCAAGTAGGTTCCTCTATCACCACCACCACACACAGACACACACACATTCATCTGAAAATAATCTGCCAGGCCATTTAAGGAACGAAGAAGGACTCTTTCTGCTGTTCATCCCAACCTTCTGCCTAACTAAATTTCTTTTAACATTTTCTAGTTCCCTGGATATTTTTTTTCCTATCTAAATACTTCACACTGGTGTTTACCCCAGGGATCAGTTGCCTGCACACAGTTCCAGCCCGGACACCTTCATAGACTACTTGGGTACCTCCATGTTTAACAACCTTATTTATAAACATTTATGAGACTGAATAAAAAAGTAAAGTTAACTATTTATTTGAACTCATTCAAATGAATGTTGCTACCTCTGAAGTAGTCACCTCAAGAGGCTGGATATTTATCTCAACTAACTGCCCAGGGCCTGCAATCTCCCTTCCTCTGTGAGCATTACCAGCCAATCCCATTCCATACCTTTGTCAATCTCAATAGTACTGAATCCCATCCTTTCAGGGACAATTCACTGTTTAGGAATATCCAAAATCCATTCAGAACCATCTAATCAAACAGCACACATAGCCTACACTGTGGAGGAAAAACTTGGGGGGCACTCCTAGTCCTCACTTCCCACCATCTCAGACCTTATCATGTCACCTGCAAAATGGGCATAAACTACTAGTTCCTAGTGAAAATTGAAAATAACATAAAAACATTTAGAAGGCCCAAAGGCAATTTATCCCAACAATAAAATAGGCAAATGAAAAAGTTTTAATCTTTCGGCTGTGCCTGTGGCTCAAGGAGTAGGGTGCTGGCCCCATATGCCGGAGATGGAGGGTTCAAACCCTAGCCCCAGCCAAAAACTGCAAAAAAAAAAAAAAAAAAGTTTTAATCTTTCACTTACATTTTTATACCACCAGATTATTTTAACTTTTCTACCTGCTGCTGTAATACTTCTTTCCTATTATTCAAACACTACTCACTTCCATTCCCAGAAGTAAGGAAGTTATTCTACTCCACTTAAAGACACTTTGGCCAGGCACGATGGCTCATGCCTATAATCCTAGTACTCTGGGAGACTGAGAAGAGAGGATTGCTTGAGGCCAGGAGTTTGAGACCAGCCTGAGCAAGAATAGGGCCCTGTCTCTACAAAAAACAGAAAAATTATCTGGGAATGGTGGTGCACACCTATAGTCCCAACTACTTGGGAAGCTGAGGCAGAAGAATCATTTGAATCCAGGAGGGTGCAGTGGCTCATGCCTATAATCCTAGTACTCTGCGAGACTGAGGCAAGTGGATTGCTTGAGCTCACGAGTTCAAGACCAGCCTGAGCAAAAAGTGTGACCTCGTCTCTACTAAAAATAGAAAAACTGAGACAAGGGGATAGTTTGAACCCAAGAGTTGGAAGTTGCTGTGAGCTATTAACGCTACAGCACTCTACCCAGGGAGATGGCTTGAGACTCTGTCTCAAAAAAAAAAAAAAAAGGGAAAGAAAAGAAAAAAAACAGATGCGGTGGCTCACGCCTGTAATCCCAGCACTTGGGAGGCTGAGGTGGGTGGATTGCCTGAGCTCACATGTTCGAGACCAGCCTAAGGCAGAGCAAGACCTCATCTCTAAAACTAGCCGGGCCTTGTGGCAGGTGCCTGTCACCCCAGCTACTTGAGAGACTGAGGCAAGAGAATCGATTAAACCCAAGAGTTGGAGGTTGCTGTGAGCTGTGACGCAACAGCACTCTACCGAGGGCTACAAAACAAGACTCTGTCTCAAAAAAAAAGAAGACACTTCATTCTAACTTTATTCTAGATGTAGGTTCTAGCTACAGGATTTTTTTTTTTTTTTTGTAGAGACAGAGTCTCACTTTATGGCCCTTGGTAGAGTGCCATGGCCTCACACAGCTCACAGCAACCTCCAACTCCTGGGCTTAAGCGATTCTCTTGCCTCAGCCTCCCGAGTAGCTGCGACTACAGGCACCCGCCACAACGCCCGGCTATTTTTTGGTTGCAGTTTTGGCCGGGGCCGGGTTTGAACCCGCCACCCTCGGTATATGGGGCCGGCGCCTTACCGACTGAGCCACAGGCACCGCCCTAGCTACAGGATTTTATACAACTAGAAAACTTAAGCATTTATTGTGAAATTCATCAGTCCTTTTCAAAAAACAAAGTCACGTCAAAGTATCAGTCCAGGCTGGGTGTGGTGGCTCATGCTAGTAATCCCAGAATTTTGAGAGGCGAAGATAACAGGATTGTTTGAGGCTAGGAGTTCCAGACTAGCATGGGCAACATAGTGAACCCTGTCTCTATAAAAAATTAAAAATTAGGCTTGGTGCCCATAGCACAGTGGTTACCACACCCACCACATACACCAAGGGTGGCGGGTTCAAACCTGGCCTGGGCCAGCTAAACAACAATGACAACTGCAACAAAAAATAGCTAAGCATCGTGGCAGGCACCTGTCGTCTAGCTACTTGGGAGGCTGAGGCAAGAGAATCACTTAAGCCCAAAGAGTCTGAGGGTGCTGTGAGCTGTGACTCCACAGCACTCTACCAAGGGTGACATAGTGAAACTCTGTCTCAAAAAAAAAAAAACTAAAAATTAGCCAGACATGGTGGTGCATGCCTGTAGTCCAAGCTACTCTGGAGGCTGAGACAGGAAGATTGCTTGAGCCCAGGAATTCAACGTTACATGCCACTATACTCTAGCTTGTTGACCAAGCAAGATGATCTCTTATAAAATAGGTCATCCTAAGTAGCTAGGGTCATTTTTTGAACACTTATAATTTCAAGTCTGAAAACAAGAGTTGGCTTTCCTCCATCTTGGTCTTTAGCGGGATCACATAAACATTTAGTGTGTCTCTCATACTCCAAAGTTGAATCATTATGAGACTTGAATTCCTTTTGTGGTGCTTCTGTGTCTCGCCTGCTATAGACTGTGACAGTGGTCCTCTAATGTCTCCATTTTAGTGTACTGCATTCATGATATAGAATTTTTCTCCTAAAGAGGACTCCTTATACAATTTTGCTTTTTTTAAAAAAAGTCACCTGGGGCGGCGCCTGTGGCTCAGCGGGTAGGGCGCCGGCCCCACATGCCGAGGGTGGTGGGTTCAAACCCGGCCGGGCCAAACTGCAACAAAAAAATAGCCGGGCGTTGTGGCGGGCGCCTGTAATCCCAGCTACTTGGGAGGCTGAGGCAAGAGAATCGCCTAAGCCTAGGAGTTGGAGGTTGCTGTGAGCTGTGTGACGCCATGGCACTCTACCAAGGGTGATAAAGTGAGACTCTGTCTCTACAAAAAAAAAAAAAAAGTCACCTGGGGGCAGCTCAGCGAGTAGGACGCTGGCCCGATACCGAGAGTGGTGGGTTTGAGCCCGGCCCCAACCAAACTGCAACAAAAAATAGCTGGGCATTGTGGTGGGCACCTGTAGTCCCAGTTACTTGGGAGGCTGAGGCAAGAGAATCGCCTAAGCCTAGGAGTTGGAGGTTGCTGTGAGCTGTGATGCCACGGCACTCTACCAAGGGTGATAAAGTAAGACTCTGTCTTTAAAAAATAATATTAAAATATGGGGCGGCGCCTGTGGCTCAGTGAGCAGGGCGCCGGCCCCACATGCCGAGGGTGGCGGGTTCAAGCCCAGCCCCAGCCAAACTGCAACAGAAAAATAGCCGGGCGTTGTGGCGGGCGCCTGTAGTCCCAGCTGCTCGGGAGGCTGAGGCAGGAGAATGGCGTAAGCCCAAGAGTTAGAGGTTGCTGTGAGCCGTGTGACGCCACGGCACTCTACCTGAGGGCGGTACAGTGAGACTCTGTCTCTATAAAAAAAAAATAATAATAAATAATATTAAAATAAAAAAGTCACCTGGAATGCATATACAAATATTCAGAGAGACCACTATTAGATTATTTTTTTCTATTCTCCCAGTTCAGACCAGGTCCAGCTATAGGTTTGACTAATTTTATATAGTATATTACTCATTCAAAGGTATATACCTTTTAATAAACAGTATTAGCTCAAAGAGTTTCAAAGTCTCAGTATTGACTCAACTTGCTGCCAGTCCACAGGTTCTTCAAGGCTTGAAAGAATATTTTCTACTTCATTGATTCATTCATTCATTAGAGATGAGGTCTTCCTATGTTGCTTAGGCTGGGCTCAAGAGATCCTCCTGCCTCAGCCTTCCAAGTAGCTGGAACTACCAGACCCAGCACACACCACCACACCTGGCTATTTATATTTTTTAAAACAATTTTGTCTCAATGAGGTCTCACTATGCTTCCCAGGCTGTTCTCAAACACCTGGCCTCAAGTGATCCTCCTAGCTCAGCCTCCTAAGTCACTGAGACTATAATAAGCTCACCATACTGTGCCCAGTTATTTTCCACTTCTTTTAATAGCCCCCCAATAGTGTCTAGCATGGTACAAGGCACACATATGCTCAATAAATATTTGCTAAACTACTGGGGAAAAATAAAACCCTCTCTATTTCACACAGTGGCCAAGAATCCCATGTAAAAATCATTGGGTTTATGGATTGCTTTTACTTCTCCTGCTCTCACATAAACTTTCTCTTCTTTCTTTCCTTTACTTCTACAATAAAGACAATCACAGAGGGCGGCACCTGTGGCTCAGTCGGTAAGGCGCCAGCCCCATGTACCGAGGGTGGCGGGTTCAAACCCGGCCCCGGCTGAACTGCAACCAAAGAATAGCTGGGCGTTGTGGCGGGCGCCTGTAGTCCCAGCTGCTCGGGAGGCCGAGGCAAGAGAATCGCTTAGGCCCAGGAGTTGGAGGTTGCTGTGAGCTGTGTGATGCCATGGCACTCTACTGAGGGCCATAAAGTGAGACTCTGTCTCTACAAAAAAAAAAAAAAAAAAAAAAAGACAATCACAGAAATAAAATAAAATCAAGCCAGAACAACAATAAAATCAACTTCCAATTATCTGAGAGTGGTTTAGCCACAGCTAATTTTTAAGTCCAGCTGACTTATGAACTGCCTTCTGCCAATGTCAGTAGATGCATGCTCAGAGAACAACTCATTTTAATATTTGCCTAAACAGAATATAAATAGGAAGGTAAATCTGCTGGGGAGGAGGGCAGCTAGAGAATAATAATGCATTTCCAGAGTCAAACAGAATTTTTTTTTTTTTTTTGAGATAAAGTCTCCCTATTTCGCTCTCAGTAGTGTTATGGCATCACAGCTCACAGCAACCTCCAACTCTTGGGCTTAAGCAATTCTCTTGCCTCAGCCTCCCAAGTAGCTGGGACTACAGGCTAGGTCCACCACAACACCCAGCTATTTTTTTTTTGTTTTCGTTGTCATTG
Source organism: Nycticebus coucang (assembly GCF_027406575.1). NCBI lineage: Eukaryota > Metazoa > Chordata > Mammalia > Primates > Lorisidae > Nycticebus > Nycticebus coucang. The sequence continues at coordinate 157,180,822 of NC_069804.1, read as the reverse complement.
TTGTTTAGCAGGCCCAGGCCGGGTTCGAACCCGCCAGCCCTGGTGTACGTGTCCAGCACCCTAACCACTTAGCTACAGGAGCTGAGCCAGAAATCATTAATTTCTGTTTTAGATTGGCCTGGCATCACTCTCTCCCAATACAGGCATAGCTGACAGAGAACAGACTATTGGCATCAAAGTCCACCCTAGCTACAAGAGATCTATTTTATAAGCCATCAGTTTTCTCTACTCAGAAGTCTGGCTTGGGGAATCCAGAGCTATTTGAGATACTATTCTCACCCATTCTATCACTGATAAACTGCCTTGTCATAGAGCCATAACAGACCCAGGCTCTATCTACCAGCTTTTGTAGAATTTCCAGATGTCAGAGACAGCTGGAAAGCCCAACCAGTCATAATTAAACACAGCAGCCCTTTTCAGAAAGCGATGGCTTTTTAAAATGTCACCCATGGCCCAAAATGTCCCCTAAAGTTTCAACTGGATATATACTCTTCAGTTCCTGTACTGAAATATTGAGAAGTATTACAGCACAGCTGTTAAAGAAGGTGCCACATCTACCTAAAAGGTAGATAAGGTGATGAGTCAAAGCTATTTCTTCCTACCAGGCCATAAATGCTAAATGTGTACTAACACAGTAGGAATATGAATAAAGAGGACAGAGAATCAAGATATGAGGGGAGCACTCAGGATCTATTGATAGTCTTCATTCTACCACTCTTTTTATTATAATGTAATATAAAAGGTAACGTCATGGGCGGCGCCTTGTGGCTCAGTGAGTAGGGCGCTGGCCCCATATACCGAGGGTGGTGGGTTCAAACCCAGCCCCGGCCAAACTGCAACAACAACAACAAAAAAAAATAGCCAGGTGTTGTGGCAGGCACCTGTAATCCCAGCTACTTGGGCGGCTAAGGCAAGAGAATCACCTAAACCCAGAGTTGGAGGTTACTGTGAGCTGTAATGCCACGGCACTCTACCGAAGGTGATAAAGTAAGACTGTCTCTAAAAAAAAAAAAAAAAAAAGGTAATGTCATGGGACACAACTGAACAAGATAAATTAGGTTATGAAATAATATAGATTCCATTCATAGGGCACCTATAATGGGCCTGGCACTATATATATATACATCATCTCATGCTCTGTGAATTTGGTATTATCATCTCCATTGTATATATAGATGAGAAAATTGAAGCTCAAAGAAAGTTAAGTGACTTGCTTCCTGCAACATAGCTAGGAAGTAGAAAAGCAAGGATCCTAACCTAAAGGCTGTATGTCTCCAAATCCGTTCAGGTAATCCTGATGTGTACTCAAGTTTGAGAACAATTGCACTATATTAATCTGGGCATGGTACAGGCAAGTTAAACCAAGTATAGCCTTGTCACAAGAAGATACCGGGGCGGCGCCTGTGGCTCAGTCAGTAGGGCGCTGGCCCCATATACCAAGGGTGGCGGGTTCAAACCCGGCCCCAGCTAAACTGCAACCAAAAATAGCCGGGCGTTGTGGCGGGCGCCTGTAGTCCCAGCTACTCGGGAGGCTGAGGCAAGAGAATCGCTTAAGCCCAGAAGTTAGAGGTTGCTGTGAGCTGTGTGATGCCACAGCACTCTACCCAGGGCCATAAAGTGAGACTCTGTCTCTACAAAAAAAAAAAAAGAAGAAGATACCAAACCATTTCATAAATTCAACAATAAAAGTGTACCAACTCGGGTGGCACCTGTGGCTCAGTGAGTAGGGCGCCGGCCCCATATACCGAGGGTGGCGGGTTCAAACCCAGCCCCAGCTGAACTGCAACCAAAAAATAGCCGGGCGTTGTGGTGGGCGCCTGTAGTCACAGCTGCTCGGGAGGCTGAGGCAGGAGAATCACAGAAGCTCAAGAGCTAGAGGTTGCTGTGAGTCCTGTGACATCATGGCACTCTACCGAAGGCAGTAAAGTGAGACTCTGTCTCCACAAAAAAAAAAAAAAAAAAGCGTACCCACTCACCCTTGGGATCATAGTCATATATGGTGCACTTATCCACAGAACTTGGAAAAACGAAAATCTCCTTTTCTTGAGTCTGGACACCAGCATCATAACAAAACTCAACTGTACTCTTAAACAGCACCAACACTATGATTTCTAGGCATACCCTGGTAATTAGGTAACTGAATTTTGTTTCTTAGCAGATCGTCAGTAAAGAAGCCCTGGGTGGTGCCTGTGGCTCAAGGAGTAGGGCGCCGGTCCCATATGCCGGAGGTGGCGGGTTCAAACCCGGCCCCTGTCACAAAAAAAAAAGAAGCCCCCAACACAAAGCTTTTCCTGCTCCTTAGTACCTAGATTGTTCACAGACAAGAAGTTTAAAGACGTCTTAAGATCCAAATGAAGCTATATTCTGCCTCACATACTCTGATGGGTAAATCTGAAAATTACCCATTACATTTGACAAATAATGAATCATCTGTCTAAAATTCACACAATTCATTGACCAGGGAAAATATGAACTTGACATGTAGCCTGCAATTACTTTTTTAAAGAAGATGTATTTGAATTATGAGGATAGAAAGAAATACTGAGTTAAATTTTACTCTTGACCAGAAAGCAACTTCAGTTCACCAAAGAAAGTTCTCATCATAAAAGATTGTTTTTAAGTTACTAACAGTGGGAACAGGGATGATTTAGAAAGAGAACTGTTTCTATGTTATTTTAATGATGACCATTCAAACACTTGCATTAATAAAGCCCAATTCATATATGAGATGATATAAAATACTATATTAGCTGGCTCAGCACCTATAGCTCACGCGGCTAAGGTGCCAGCCACATATACCAGTGCTGGCTGGTTTGAACCCAACCCGGGCCTGCCAAACAACAATAACAACTACAACCAAAAAATAACCAGGTGTTGTAGTGGGCGCCTGTAGTCCCAGCTACTTGGGAGGCTGAGGCAAGAGAATCACTTAAGCCCAGGAGTTGGAGGTTGCTGTGAGTTGTGATGCCATGGCAAGGCACTCTACCCAGGGCGACAGCTTGAGGCTCTGTCTCAAAAAACAAACAAACAAACAACAACAACAAAAAAAAAACTGTATTAGCATCCTAGTAACTAAAAGGTACGTATGTATTAGCTCCCTCTTTGGCCATCCTGATGCTAAACATTTTGGCAACTACGGATTCACACCTAATTCAAACTCCAGCATTAAGAAATTTCCTTTCAAAAGCAGAGAGAGGGAAGGAGGGAGAGGGGTGGAGCCTTGGTGTGTGCCACACCTTCTGGGGGCAAGACATGATTGCAAGAGGGACTTTACCTAACAAATGCAATCAGTGTAACCTGGCTTATTGTACCCTCAATGAATCCCCAACAATTAAAAAAAAAAAAAAAAGAAATTTCCTTTCTTTCTTGAAAACTCAAAATTCTAGAGTCTTCTCTACGCCTTACGTGATCTTTAGTGGCTTCTCCCCTTTCCTGTCTATTTTACCTCAACAATTTCTACTTTATGCACCACTCTATCTGTTCTACTCTGTTATTCACTTTCCTATTCAAACTTAACCTCAAATTTCTTCTGATTCTCAGATGTTAGTTGGCCCTAGAGAACAACTCTCTGCTCTGCATGGCCATTCTTGTCCATCCCAAGCTTAGCTTAGCCCAAAATCAGTAAAAACCTCTATATGGCCTCCAGTCCAACCCCTGATTGAATCTTTTCATCCATGCCCCTACCTTACCCTCAAATTCTGGCCCAGGGCTCTCATGCCACTGTTCTTTATCTGGTTTCACTCTAGGATTTCCATCAGTTACCTCCTTGTACCTAAGATCCCTCCCACCTGCTGAGTAGAAAAACTAGTGTATTCCAACATTCTCCTCCTTTCGAGGCCATTCATTCTATTTAGGACAGTGAATCCCTTTCCCAATTTGGTACCCTTACTACTTACTTTGGTTAGGATTTTCTAATGAATACTTAAATGTGTAATCCCTGGGTCTCAGGTAACCTCTGCTTCCTGAACTCTCCCATAGTATCTATCAATGGTAAATTTTCCATTCCTCAATACCAGCTTCAAAAGACATGTGGGTGTCTTCCTCCTCTGGCTCTTTTTTCTTTCTTTTCTTCTTTCACATTCTGCATTTTAATCCTATATACTAAGTTCTCTATTCCTTGGCAAGATAATATATTTTTATTTGTTCCAAAATGCCAATTTCCCCCTAACCCTACTTTTACCCAGTATTTTCTTTCTCTCTTGCCCCAAACTTAGTGATGCTAGCATGAAAGTGCAATAAGCATTCAGGGTTCTTCAAACCTTACTTTGAAGAACATTATCCTTAAGATTTCAAGGTTCTACTTTTTCTTTAGTTGGCCTTACCATGATGACCATCTTCTTTCCCTCTTCGCTGCCCACACCCTCTTGACTTATTTTTGCCTTCTTCCTTTCTAGTGTTTTTCTTCCATAATTATGCTTCTCTCAAAGATGTCCCCTAACCCCTAATCCAGATTAATCATATCAACAGAATCTCTGCCACCTGTATCAAACATTTTTCTATTTAGTGAACTGTATCATGAATAAAACAGAGACCTCAAGAGTAACCCCCTTTGCCCTTTGTTTCCAAGAAAGTCTATGCCAGGGAGAAAGAACGGGACCCTCTCACTCTCCCTACCCTTTCCAGACAAATCAAAATACTGAGATCCACTTAGGTGCTCTTGTTGTAGCCAACATTTCTTCTGGAACTCCCCTCCACTCTGTCCAATCCCCATTCCAGCAGCAGAGCTTGCCAGGGCCTTAGCTTTTCTCTGCCATATACTAATAATTTACCATCCCTTCTGTATTGGCCTAGTCCAAAGTACCAATCCTCCTTAATCCAGACATCAGCATTCCCTCCCCTCTCTCCATCAGTGACTTCCCAAATCCTGGTCTTCTCAGAACCAGAATGAAAAGAAACCTATCCTTGCTGCAAAGCTGGTAACAGGGTCAGCCCTCTTAAAAGTCAATTTTAGCAAAGCTCTATGCACAAAAGCCTGAGCCTCTCATTCTCCACATCTACCTCACAGGCAGTTGCCTCAGTTTCCCTATCAAAAGATGTGTGCCTAGCAATATCCTAATGACTTAGTCAAGATGGCCATGTCAACCCTCAGGTTCTCTTGACTTACCAAGACCCCCGCGCTTTTCCCAGCTCCCCCAGTCTTTCCTACTAACTGCTTCTCCATCAGAATTTCACAGGTTCCTCCCCAACCTTTTGCTTCTATTTGGAGTCCCTGAGTGATCCCCAGTAGAATTGCCCAAATTTCTTTCCTACATACTGTCATCTTTAGTACCACATGGTGAGGTGACATCACCCAATTAGAGTACCCTAAACTCTGACCCCAATGAACATCCTTTATTGTGCCACTTACCACCCCCCCACGCACATAATAAAGCTCTCTCAATTCCAACACTCAAGGACAGGGCAGATAAACAAAGAACTAGAAGACCTTTAAAGTCCCTTCCAACCTTGGAATTTTATTATCCACCTAATCCACTCCCAACTTGAAATGCATCCTCTGTTTATTTTCCCATAAAATGTTTCACCAGAGTGCTTTTGAGAAATAGCCTTCTAAGTTGAAAGAACCATGTTAGCGGTACACTGATTAGTGTAACACTAACCTACAACTGCATCCCCAGAAGTCTCCACAAAGATTTTTACAACTATAACCTCTGTGCCACAGGGACGACCTCCAAACTGCCTTGAGAGTATTAATGCTGTGGCATGAAGTTCCCGGGCCTCCTTCTCACACTCTGGTGTGAGCCTCTAAACCTTGGGCTAGACTCATGCTTACCAAGGAAAGCCTGTTCTTACTGTCTATTCTAGGAGACACCAAGAATGAGTATCACCACATCAACAGTTTTGATCAGCAAATGTTGAAAATTTCAAAACAATAAAACAAAAACATAGTGCTTCCACTGTAGGAGGGAGAAGGTGTGAGGGAAATAGAAGGGCACCCCCACCGGCCTGTGCTGTTGGCCTCCCGCGTTTGTAGTGTGCTTCCCTCCCACCTTTTCCCTCAAGCACATCTCCCTACAACGATCTCCTGCACCTCCATAACGTGAAATCTCCAGCCGAGGTGCGGCCGGCTCCTCCCAGCCTTGCCCCGGACGTCTCTCTGGCCCAGCCTTCCTCTCGGCGGGACCCCGACGTGGAAGGCCCCCTCCACAGTCCAGTTCACCTCCCTATCCCTTCCTGGGCCTGTGAGCGTCCCAGCAGGGTTCTGTCCCAAAGCTGAACCTCGAGGAGCCAAGCCCACGAGGGCCGTCGCGGGACCCACACCCCTACCTTCTCCCAGCACCTCGTCCTCCATGCACTCGGCCCCCGGTTCCTCCGCGTCTTCTTCACGGTTCGTACCGCCCCCCGTCGGGGGCTCCACCCCCCCGCCTGCCCCCGCCCCCAGGACGGCCCCCTCCCACAGCACGCAGCTTGCGCCCTCTGCCCCGGCACGGGACTCTTTGGCCTCGGCTCCCCGCCCAGAAGCGGCGGCAGCGGCGGCGGCGGCAACGGCTGCGGCGGCCCCAGCAGGAGCGGCAGCGGCGGCGGCGCCGGCGGCAGCAGCGCCGCCCCGGCCCCGCCCCGCCGCCCGCCGAAGCCCCACGCCCCGCCCGCCCGCCCCGCCGCCGGACTGCTCCCCCACCGAAGCCCACCACCAAGCCCCCCCACTCCCCGGCCGCGATCAGCTCGAATCCAGCTCTAGTGGGCCTGCTATCCGTTCCTCACGCCCCTTAGGACCTGGGGTGGGGGAGCCCTGGGGTTCGCAGCCATCCCTCTCCCTCCTTCTCCAAGGGCCAGGGGATTGCCCCTGATCCCGAAACCCGGCCCCGTAACTGGAGCCTCCCTCCTTCCAGCCCTCTGCTTCGCTCGTCGACCCCTAGTTTCCAGGCCTGGCATGAAGCGGGTGGTGGGCTTACACGCCAGATCTTCCCCCCTGGCTTGTCAGGGCTAGTAGGAATTGCCCTCATCTCCTCCTTCAATTTAAGCCCCCTATCTGCTGCGCCTGGCCCGGCGGCCCCCGCCCCTAGAGCGAGGGCAGCGGAGCCAGGGCGCTCCGAAGTCATCCCCCGCCTTTTTTCCAGGGACTCGGATAATTGCCCCTGCCCCCATCACAGCACTCCCACTCCCGAACCCAGGCCCCGCCGCCACCTAGGGGTACCCCTTACCCTACAGTTCCCTCACCCCAGCACCGGGAAGAAAGCAGCACTGAAGAGAACCCGTCGCACCTCCCCTCAGAGGTTGGAGGATATTTTCTCCAGGTCTCTTCAAGACTTCATCACGGACACCCCCCCTCAAAAAAAAAAAAAAAAAAAAAAACAAGCCTTTTCTCGCCCTGCCCTGCTAGCCAGCCTCCCTTCAGATCGACGGATCCTCGAATCGGGCGTTGGGGCCAGGTAGTTCACAAGACCGTAGCTTCCACCTCCCTTTCTGAGGAGTGGGGTAATTCCCATGGTTTCCCCCCCTCAGAATCAACCGACCCCCCGTTTCCATGGAGACCCCCACCCAGTCAGGAAGACTTGGTTTGTGGCGAACAAGTCTCACCTGGCTGAGAGAGAAGGGGGTCCAGAAGGGGGTAGGGCAGGGCAAGGGATGGGGTACTAAGGTGGGAAGTGGAAGGGAGCTGTCCCGAAGGGAGGGGCGAGGACAGAGCAGGCTACAGGGAGAGCTACGTCCGGGGACAAGAAGAGGACGGCGCCCCTGGGGAGCAAGCTGAGGGGCCGTAGGGTGAAGAAGGGACCGGGTTGGAGAAAGGCTTAAGATAGAAAGAAATGGGTGGGGGGGATACGAAAAAGCCAGGGAGTCAAAACCGGTGGAAGGGTTGGGGGAGAGAGAAAAAAGACGCACCTGTTCCCGGGTCGGCTCCGCGGGGAGGCTCAGGCCGCCACCCGGGCTCCCTCTTACCCCCTCAGAACCGCCACCCGCCTAATACTTCCCCGATCTGATGCCTCCCTCCGCCCCTTATCGCCACCGACCTCCTTCTCCTCTCACTCGGCGGCGGCGGCGGTCGGACTCTAGGAACTGAGAGGAAGAAGGGAGGGCTCACCAAAGCGGAGGAGAGACAGAGCCACACACTGGCAGCAGCCGCGGCGAGCCGAAGAGTGAGGGGGAGAGCGGTGTGTGTGTGTGTCTGTGTGCGAGCGAAGCCTGGCGGAGTGGGTGCCGGTCGCAGGGCTCGACGGGAAGTGGAGTCCGGCCGAGTCTGCGGGCGGCGCCAATTCCAGCGCTTCGATCCCTCAGCACTACAACTCCCAGAATGCCGCTTCCGCGGGGGGGGCAATGGGGAGGAGGAGGCGAAGGGAGGGAGCGAGCAAGAGAGGGAGGGACGAAAGAAGGGAGCAAGCGGCGGCGAAGGGGGCAGAGCCAAGCAGCCCCGGTGACACTGGGAGGGGAGGGGAGGAGGAGGGGATCGCTGAGAGGACCGAGCGGATTCCGGAGAGGGAGGCAGCAGTGGCTGCAGCAAGCTGGGCAAAAAGCTAGACTCCCGGGAGAGGCGGAGGCACTCGATCCGCGGGGTTGCAGGAGCCCCACGCCCCCCATCTCGACGCCCCTCTAAGGGGGAGGTTGAGGAAGGGAGAAGATCCGTGCGCCAAGGCCAACGGTCTCTCTCTTTCTTCCAATGCTCTCCACCTTATGCCCCGACCTGACTTTCTCAGGCCATTGGTGCCTGATCTAGTGTGCAAATCTGGGGACCCCAGATCTCTCCTGCTGGGCAACCTCCAAACAGACACATACAGTCTCCTTCTACCACGGGCCTGAGGGAGGCTCCCCTTGCAGGCAGGGCGTGATTCCCCCCTTCTTTCCGCCTCCCCCACCATCGTCGCCACCCCCCATCTCCCTCCCCGGAACCCCTCCCCTGAATCCGGGACTCGGCCTCCCCCTCTCCCCGCCAAAAAACGGACTCCCTCTGGGGGCGACTACTGAGCCCCCTCCCTTATACTGGGCCCCTAACCATCAGTATCCCCTTCTTAGCCTTGCCCCCCTCACCGAAGTCATAGTGGGGGTGACCTGAGTTGGACTGGTGACTACTTTCTCTCCGAGATTAGCCGTCCTTCGCCACGCTGACCCTGTGTAGAGATAGAGAAGCACGTTAATACTTCTGTTCCCCCCACCCCCTAGGTTTTTATCCCGGTGGAAGTGGTTCACAGTAAAGAGGGGTTGATAGTGGAAGTGAGCTGGGAGTGAATCCCAATCCTCAAACCTCATCCCAGCCGTGGAAATCCCGGGATTCTTCTTTTTTCTTAGAAGCCATCAAATCGCTTCGGGGTGGGGGCTAAATTATCTAAACCCGAATGTCCATGCGACTAGAAGCGAAGCTGCCTCGTAGAAATAAGATTACCTACCAGGCTTGCCGCTGTGGAGAAGTATAAAGCCCTTCCCCAGTAGCCGTCCACCCCAAAACATATACCCCTAGGATAATCAGATGGCTGAGGAAGGAGGAAAGAGGTGGGAATGCTGGAGAGTGAAAGGATTGTGGAGGGGAGGGTCCACAGCCCCCTGAGAACAGAATCCACATGCTAAGAGATGGGGGGGGGTGCGGCATAATCGCAGACTGTGTCTTTCCTCGCTTTTCCAGGAATTACCGCCGAACACCGTCTAACACTTGCAGTTGCTTACCTTTCAGTCCCCTAGCCCCATTTGTGCGCGTGAGCCACCGGAGCCCGGGAAGCAGGGGCACAAACTCCGCGGAAGCTGGCCTGTGCTGCCGCTGCGCTGCCGCGGGCCTCCCTCCCTCGGCTCCCGGCCCCGCCGATCTACCTTCGCCCCCGGCCGAGGCCAGACCCCGCTCACAACTCCACGCCCCTACTCCACCCCCGGCTCCCCTCCCCTAGCTCTCTCCCCTCGGGTCCGGCCCAGCCCCTAACGCCGCCCCGCCCTACCGCTCGGTCCAGAGCCCAGCAAGTGCCCCGAACTCGCCCCCCGCCCCCACGCCCAGGCCAGTCCGGCCCGGCCTGGTTTCCCCCTCCCGCCGCGCCCCGCCCCCAAATCCACGTCCTACTTCGCCACCCAACTCGGCCCGGTCCGGGTTCGGCCGGCACCCACGCCACTGGAATCCCCGATTCGGTCCGGTGTATGGCCACCCACCCCGCCCTTGCCTGGGTGCTGGCCTGGCCCGCTGCCTGCGCCCGCCGAGCCGGCCCAAGCGCGCGGTCTAGGTCCGGGTCCCGGTGCCGGCCTCGGTCCTGGCGGCGTTGCCGTGACTTGCCACGAGGGCTTGGTCCACGCAAGATCCAAACCCACGCGGGGTGGGGGCCTCGGAAAGCAAGTTTCTTTATCCTCCCCCCGCCCCCGCCGCAGGACTGCGCCTTCTCCCCCCACCCCCGCTATGGCGCCCCCTTCACCTGGACAGAGCCCCCTGCCGCTGTCGCAACTTTGCTCTTCTCCACGCCGCCGGGGAAACGGGCGAAGCGGGAGGAGGAGGGAGGTGGCGGGAGGTGCTGGGATCAGGCCTCTGGGCTCCGGGAGGACACGTGGGGGAGGAGGAGAAGGAGGAGGAGGAAGGGGGGGCGGGCCTGCAGTTCTCGGGGCTCCCCCTGCCCGCCCTGGGGAAGCCGGAACCTCACCGGGCAGCCGCAGACCCCGCACTGGCCACGGGGGGAAGAACGGAGCCACCTTCCCCGCCAGCCCCCAGCTCTAGGAGGGGGGGGCGAGCAATGCCGTTCAGGGTCGGAGAGCGAGCTTTCTAGATCATGCTTTATGTGTGACTCTCTCTTCCCCTGTTTAGCTACAGTGTATGCAGGGGATGGCTGGGGGCGGAGGGTCCTGCAAGCTGTGGGGGGTAACGCCCCCATGGGACGCCCCGCCCCTCCCCCGGCCCCCACTTCCCTACCGCCAGCGACCTCGGTGAGTGGTTCTGGCGCTCTGGCTCGGAAGCCGCCCACGGGCGCAGCCCCAGCCCCAGCCCCAGCGCTAAAGTGGGACAGGTGCTGGGGTACTGGGAAAGGGAAAATGCTGGGGCTCGCCGCCTCGCCTCGCGTCTCCAGGGCGGTCCACCCTTCGTGACAATCTCCTGGGCAGCACCCCCCCCCAGCTACTTTAAACAGGCAGCCCCCACCTGGACGTGGAGGCATCTGGGCATAGGGGTGGGGGCGAGACCTGCTGGAGAAAGGAGAAGAAGGGGTTCGAAAGGTCTGTTTAAAGGGGGAATCCTACACGACTCCCAGCTCAAGAAAACCTAGCTCCAGAGGACTCGGCTTCTGCCGGCTTTCCTCCGCTTCCTCAGTCACCACCAATCTGAGCCCCTGACCCTTACCCTCGACTCCCCTCCTGGCCAAAGGAAGAAATCCTCCTGTGTGTTTACATCCCCTGGCCATGCCCGGGACTGAAGGGCTGAGAAGCTTGTGGTCCATCCACATTTGAACTCTGATGACTTTACATTGACTCCGAAGAGCAGCTTGCAAAGGAGCTGAAACAGCCGGCCCGATTTGCTTTCAGGCTTAGGGTGTTTCTTTCTGCTCCAACCCTGAGCTTGGACTTCAAAGACATCGCCTCAGCCTAGAGGGTATTAGGGGAGGTGCCGAGCAGTTCCTGGAGAATTCAGTGCTTTGTAAACAGATTGTGAAATGAATCGCAGTAATTTTTTTAATCTTTATGTGCAGATATATTAATATCATTTATTATATATTTATCTATACTAAAGAAACTAGAGGGTCATTTGGACTAGAAGGAAGGCCTGCAGGATTAATGTCTTCATCCTTCTCCTTCCCACTCTCCCTTGCTTCTCTTAGGCCCAGAGATTCCATCATTAAGCTATGGGGTGTCTTCTCTCCTTTGGAAGGACTTTAGAGATGGCAGTTGAGAATTGCCTGGTAGGTCTCCCTCACCTTGTTTGAGGGATGTGCCTGAGTTGGGGCAAGTTATCTAAGGCTGCAGTGGCATTACTGTTGCCTGAGCCTGATGTTCCATGACCTCCCTTGCTCATCCTCACCAATTTCAAAACCTATTGTCAGAAACATGGACATGGCATTGGCCATTTTATTTTGCTTTGGGAACCTCCTCACTAGGTATTTTACTTGGCCACTCCTACCCTCCCATTTACCACACATCCACCTTAAAAAGTGTTTGGCCTAACTTGTACCAAGGGTGAGTGAAGATCTGGAAATAATTTGTTTAAGCTAATCAATATATGAACTCAAAATGCTTTATTAAGGGGGACATTGCCTCTCTGGGGTCTGATAATGCAGATGCCACCATTTCCTCTTTGATTCCCATAAACTGTTATCACCGATTTTATTAATCTAGTAATTACTAAATCTCCACTTCTCTAATGGCTTTTTTTTTTTTTGAGACAGAGTCTCAAGCTGTTACCGTCGTCAGTAGAGTGCTGTGGTGTCATAGCTCACAGCAACCTCAAACTCTTGGGTTTAAGAGATTCTCTTGCCTCAGCCTCCCTATAGCTGGGACTACAGGCACCTGCCACAGTGCCCAGCTATTTTTCGGTTGTAGTTGTAGTTGTTTGGCAGGCCCAGGCTGAGTTCAAACCCACCAGCTCTGGCGTATGTGGCTGGCACCCTACGCTGAGCTACAGGCACCCAGCCTTCTCTAAGGGTCTTTAAGGCCTTAGGGCTACTTTGCTCCTTGGTTTGAGGCTGAAATGGATCCCAAACACCTTGATTCTTACTAGTCTGTGTCTAACCATTTGGCAGCCTAATTTATCTGGTGAAATGAAGATTGGGGCAAGATGGTTATTTCCTGGCTGAAGTTCTAGCTTCTCTGAGCCCTTTCCTATTGGGGGCCAGGCTTCCTGCCCTACAGGAGATGATGGGAAACCAAGGAGCCGGGTTGAGGGAGCTGTGGGAATCCTTGTAAAGCATGTAAATATTGGGCGGCACCTGTGGCTCAGTGTGTAGGGCACTGGCCCCATATACCGAGGGTAGTGGGTTCATACCCAGCCTGGCCAAACTGCAACAAAAAAATAGCCAGGCATTGTGGCGGGCACCTGTAGTCCCAGCTGCTCGGGAGGCTGAGGCAAGAGAATTGCCTAAGCCCAAGAGCTGGAGGTTGCTGTGAGCCGTGTGACGTCATGGCACTCTACCAAGGGCGGTAAAGTGAGACTGTGTCTCTGCGAAAAAAAAAGAATGTAGATATTAATGATTATTTTATTTGAGGCTAGAGCCACAACATAACCATAATAATAATACCTTACCTTTGTACAGCATTGTAGTGTTTGCAAAGCCCTTTCACTTGTGTTATTTCATTTCTGGCTATGATTCTTGATTTTGTAATTGAAGAAACTGAGTCTAGGAGAGTCTATGAGTGGCTTGTTCAAGGTCACATGGCTAGTGAGTTCCTGAGCTAGGACTCAACCCCAGTAGTCCTTACGGTACATCCAGAGATCTTTTCAGTATGGTACAGCACCTCCATTTAATGCCAAAATGGTCCTTTTTCAAACAGATTGTTTTTCTTTTTTCTTTTTTTTTTGTAGAGACAGTCTCACTTTATGGCCCTCCGTAGAGTGCCGTGGCCTCACACAGCTCACAGCAACCTCCAACTCCTGGGCTTAAGCGATTCTCTTGCCTCAGCCTCCCGAGCAGCCGGGACCACAGGCGCCCGCCACAACGCCCAGCTATTTTTTGGTTGCAGTTTGGCCGGGGCCGGGTTTGAACCCATCACCCTCGGTATATGGGGCCGGCACCTTACCGACTGAGCCACAGGTGCCGCCCCAGATTGTTTTTCTTAATTATTACTCCCATCTACTAACCCAGGCCTCAACTCTTGCAGTGGCATCTTTTTTTTTTTTGAGACAGAGTCTCAAGCTGTCACCCTGGGTAGAGTGCTGTGGCATCACAGCTAACAGAAAACTCAAACTCTTGGGCTCAAGCAATTTTCTTGCCTCAGTCTTCCAAGTTGCTGGGACTACAAGCATTTGCCATAATGCCCGGCTATTTTTGGTTGTAGTTGTCATTTTTGTTTGGCAGGACCGGGCTGGATTCGAACCCACCAGCTCTGATGTACGTGGCTGGCGCCCTAGACACTTGAGCTACAGGCGCTGAGCCAGAGAGAGGCATCTTGATGTAATGGGAAGGGTACTGTTTTGGGGAGTTCTAAAAACCAGGCCCTACTCCTATGTTGTCAAATAGTTAACAATGAGACCTCAAGCAAGCCCTGACATTTGACTGAGTAGAGCTAGCCTAATGTCAGTTACTGTGTTTTTCTTCTCCCCCACTCCTACTTAAATGTGGAAGACAGTATCCCTGCCCTACATCCCTCACAAGCATCAAATGAGGTATGGATGAGTTTTATACAGCATAAACTCCTGGACTTATGCAAGAGTTATTATCACCAGCCTCCCTCGGGGGTGACACTGGTCTGGGCCCTGCCTTCCTAAAGCTTATCAGACATAGCAGGGCATGTGGGGGTCCTGGAGGAATTTAGGCCCCAAACTAACCTCTGATTAAATCCATAGGATAATTACTTTAATTCTCTGCTGTGTTTTGCAATCAGAGGCCTTGTCTCACTGGTAAAATAGCCCAATCCTGTGACAAAATATATATATATATATATATATATATATATATATATATATATATATATATATATATATATATATATATCCCAGTGGTTTAGATCTTAAGAGTTAATCAGAATGAAGCAAATTTCCCTTCACTCTCTGCACCTCAGTCAATTGAAGGTGAGGTGAGGTTTGGAACTCAGGGTCTCAGACTGCCAAAGGGCTCATTCTAAGTTGCCTCCCACTGAAAGAGGACCAGGGGAGTGAAGGGTACAAAAACAGCCCTATAAGCTTGAAAGAGAAACTATGTGTTACTCCATGTGCTCTCTAGTGTTTCACTTTATGTTCCAGGGGCAAGTGGGGTTGGAGGAGGATTCCTTGCCCCTATCTGCAAATCTCAAAGGCGCAAACCTTGTTGCAAGCAGGGCTTCTGCCTTAAATGCATTCCAGCACATCACAAAAGCTGGAGACTAAAAGTTCTGGCTCCCTGAGAACAAATGGCTGATGAAGGCCTGGTCTCTGCCCTCTCAGAGCCCCAGGTCTAGATGGGGAGACAGCATGTCTGGTTAAACTTAACTCTGTAAACAACCAACAACCTTTCTGGATTTTATAGCCAGGGAGGAAAAATGAAGAAGGGGGCTGCAATCACCCCAGAGGCCTCACCAGGTCAAGCCCCTCATCTTGCTGACCATCCTCCCTTCCCAAAGACTCCTAGATTCTCAACAGTTCTTAAACATACAGTGCTAGAGGTGGGAAGGGGCTCTAAGAATATCTGCCCTCCTGAAAAACTGACCATGGCTGTCCACTGCCAACAAAATCCAGTCCATGTGCCTTCCCCTAACTTTCAGGGCCTCCCTGATCTGTTCCAGCCTCCTTTCCTTCCCTGCCCCTCACAAGCCCCCTGTTCTAAACAAACCAGACCTCTTGCCATTCCTTGAACAAAATGTGCGCTTTCTCCACTTTGCTCCCTCAGCTTCTTACATGTTCTTCTCTGCTTATTAAAATCTCATTCAACTATTACTCAAGCTCTTTCATGCCCCCTTCTCTGACTCCCACGCCCTCCCCATGAAAGTTAACTGCTCCTTTGTGGTACCCCATAAGTATTTAGCTTGCCCCTTTAGTTAGCACTTCTACACTCTGCCTATCTCTTTCTCCAACTAGATCAGTGGTTCTCAACCTTCCTAATGCTGCAGCCCTTTAATACTGTTCCTGTGGGTCACGACCCACAGGTTGAGAACTGCTAAACCAGATCTTTAGTTCCTTGGATGAAGGGACTCAATATTTCTCATCTGTGTGACACAGTCTCCTTCCTCTCCTCCCAAGATTTCCCACCTTGACATGGAATAGGACTTCTAGAAATGTTTCTTAAGGCTCAGCGCCTGTAGCTCAGCGGCTAGGGCGCCAGCCACATACACTGGAGTTGGCGGGTTCGAACCCTGCCAAAAAACCATGACAACTACAACCAAAAAAAAAAAAAATAGCTGAGTGTTGTGGTGGGCACCTGTAGTTCCAGCTACTTGGGAGACTGAGGCAAGAGAATCGCCTAAGCCCAAGTGCTGGAGGTTTCTATGAGCTGTGACGCCATGGCACCCTACCGAGAGTGACAAAGTGAGACTCTGTCTCTCTTTGTTTTCTTCTTTTGAGACAGAGCCTCAAGCTGTCGCCCTAGGTAGAGTGCTGTGGCATCACAGCTCACAGCAACCTCCAACTCCTGGGCTCAAGAGATTCTCTTGCCTCGGCCTCCGAAGTAGCTGGAACTACAGGCACTCGCCACAATGCCCAGCTATTTTTGGTTGTAGCTATCATTGTTGTTTGGCAGGCCCGGACCGGATTCGAACCCACCAGCTCAGGTGTATGTGGCTGGAGCCTTAGCTGCTTGAGCTACAGTCACCGAGCCAAGACTCTGTCTCTAAAAAAAAAAGTTTCTTCTAATGAATGCCTGGATGATCCCACTCCATTCCTCTTATTTTATTGTGGGGAAGCTGACGCCCTTCTTGCCAAAGACTCATTTTTAAGTCTTGGTCTCTTTTAGTCTTTCTTTTCTCATTTAGGGATTATGCACACAGTCTCTGAAGTTAGACAGACAGCTGAATCCTGGCTCCACCACTTCCTAGAGACATCACCTTGGACACTCAACTTTTCTGCAAGTCTCAGTTTCTTCATTTATAAAACGGGGGCTAATAACTACTTCTAAAAATGTTCTTGTGTGTTAGTGCTTAAAACAGTGCCTGGCACCTAGTAGACGCTCCATAGTAGTCTTTTTTATAAAACTTAAGGGGGACCAGGTGTGGTGGCTCACACCTATAATCCTAGCACTTTAGGAGGCTGAGGCAGGAGGATTGCTGAGGCCAGGAGTTTGAGACTAGCCTGAGCACGAGTAATACCCTGTTTCTACAAAAAAAAAAAAAAAAAAAAAAAGAAGAAGGAAAAGAAAAGAAGAGAAAGAAAGAAAAAAAAATTAGCTGGGTGTGGTGGCACATACCAGTAATCCCAGCTACTTGGGAGGCTAAGGCAAGACTCACTGGAGCCCAGGAGTTTGAGTTTGTAGGGCACTCTGAGCTATGATGACTCCACTACACTCTAGCCCCATGACAAACCTAAGGGATTTTTAAAGAATTCAGAATTTGCCCGAGGTGGTGGCTCATGCCTGTAATCCTAGCACTCTGGGAGGCCTATGTGGGTGGATTGCCCTGAGCTCACAGGTTTGAGACCAGCCTGAGCAAGAGCGAGACACCCCTCCCACCCCTGTCACTACTAAAAAATACAAAAAACTAGCTCAGGGCGCTGAGCCCATAGCACAGTGGTTACAGCGCCAGCCACATATACTGACAGTGGTGGGTTCAAGCCCAGCCCGGGCCAGCTAAACAACAATGACAACTAAAAAAATAGCCAGGGGTCAGGCAAGGTGGCTCACGCCTGTAATCCCAGCCCTTGGGAGGCTGAGGCAGGTGGATTGCCTGAGCTCACAGGTTCAAGACCACCCTGAGCCAGAGCGAGACCCCATCTCTAAAAACAGCTGGGCATTGTGGCTGGTTCCTGTAGTCCCAACTACTTGGGAGGCTGAGGCAAGAGAATTGCTTAAGTCCAAGAGTTGGAGGTTGCTGTGAGCTGTGATGCCACAGCACTCTACCAAGGGAGACATAGTGAGACTCAAAAACTGAATCGGCTTGGCGCCTATGGCTCAAGCGGCTAAGGCACCATCCACATACACCTGAGCTGGTGGGTTCAAATCCAGCCTGGGCCCACCAAACAAGAATGATGGCTGCAACCAAAAAATAGCTGGGTGTTGTGGCGGGCGCCTGTAGTCCCAACTACTTGTGAGACAGAGGCAGGAGAATTAATCACTTGAGCCCAGGAATTGGAGGTTGCTGTGAGCTGTGATGCTACGGCACTCTACCCAGGGTGACAGCTTGAAGCGCTGTCTCAAAAAAAAAAAAAAAAACTGAATCAAGAGGACTGCTAGAGTCCAAGAATTGGAGGTTGCTGTGAGCTATGATGTCACCATAGCACTCTACCCAGGGTGACAGCTTTAGATTCTGTCTCAAAAAAAAAAAAAAAGAATAACTTAAGAGCACCTTCTTCACTCAAGCCTGAGAATAAAAGCCACAACACAAAAATAAAGAAAAAGAGGTGTATTTTTGGCTAGAGTAATGGAATAAAATTGAGCAAGAACTTTCAGTAAAACTATTACTTCTCCCATCAAGAGAGGCTAAAGAATATTGAAATAGCACCCAATTCACTGGCCCATGTCGGTGAGTGCTCATCAAATTCCACAGAATTTATAGTGGCTATGTCCCTCTTGCTGTGATGGTAATTCTATAAAGGCTTAAGGATGTCAAACTGAGGTGCCTTGCTAAACCACATATACCATTCTTGAGCCTATCCATGTGCCAATAGCTGAGATCCCCTCCACCTTGTCAAACCCTTCAAGCCCCACTTCCATGAAGCTTTGTGCTAATGCTTTTGCCCTGAAAAGCTCTCCCATCCTGTCCACCATGGTCCCTGAACTCTTGGCCCATAGGTAAGTACTGCACAGTTTAGCACTTAGCTCTCTTTTGTGCTCTGTGCCTTCATTAGACCATTGCCATCAGAGAGCAGGCACCTTGTCATAGAAAGCAGCATTCTCCATAATGCCTGGCAATGTTTGAGCAGATAGTATTCCATGAACCCTTTAAGACTGACTGACAGCAGGCATTAGTGGGGAGAAATGGGGGCACAAATCCCTTCAAGTCATGCCCACCATGCCTTCTACCAACCCTCCATCTTCCCACATACCACACTTCTTAAACCAACCAACCACCCACAAAACCCCCTGCTTTTTTAGTAGCCATCTTGTTTCTTAGAATTTGTAGGTATCTGGACAGCAAGGGCCATGTTTTATTGTGTCTGCCACATGGCCCAGCTTAGAGCTTCCAACATTAACAGCACAGAGTAAGCACATAGTTTTGCTGCTATAGATAACTCAGTAAAGATATCACTCTTATTTCGGGTTTGTGTATGTGTGTTTATTTGTATTCATGTGTGTCTGTTCTTGCTCAATGAACTTCAAGGGGCTCCAGAGGGGAGAAGTTGTCCATTTTGTGACAAAAGTCAGAAGATAACTAAAAAACAAGTTAAAGCCTGGGATTTGGATTTTTTTTTTTTATAATCCAGGGGATAAATGTTCTGCCTTCAGTAAACATTTGGTCTATACTCTTACAGCATGTTTTCTCAAACTTTAATATACATCATAATCACCAGAGAGAGCTTGCTAAAATTTAGATTTCAAAGCACCCTCCCACTCAAGGTTTTATTGGATAGGTATGGGGTAGTGTTTCATTTCTGCATTTCTAACAATCTCCACAGGAAATTCTACAACCAGCGAGTTCTTGGACTACATATTGAAAGTCACTATTTCCATTTTCATCTTCACCAGAGATATCCAAACTTTGCACTACCAAGGCTTTTATTATTTCTTTCCCTTTGTGAGTCCCTTTTATTTTATTTTAATTATTATTTTTTTTGAGACAGAGTCTCACTTGGTCACCCTTGGTAGATGCTGTGGCATCACAACTCACAGCAACTTCAAACTCTTGGGCTCAAATGGTTCTCTTGCCTCAGCCTCCCAAGTAGCTGGGACTACAGGAGCTTGCCACAATGCCTGGCTATTTTTGTTGTTGTTGTTGTTGCAGTTGTCATTGTTGTTTGGTAGACTCAGGCTGGATTCGAAACCACCAGCCTCGGTATATGTGGCTAGTGTCATAACCACTGAGCTATGAGCGCTGAGCCAATTTTTTTTTTTTTTAGAGACAGAGTCTCACTTTGGCACCCTCAGTAGAATGCTGTGGCATCACAGCTCACAGCAACCTCCAGCTCTTGGGCTTAGGAGATTCTCTTGCCTCAGCCTCCCAAGTAGCTGGGATTACAGGTGCCCACAACAACACCTGGCTCTTTTTTTGTTGTTGTTGCAGTTTGGCCGGGGCTGGGTTTCAACCCGCCACCCTCGGTATATGGGGCCGGTGCCCTATTCACTGAGCCACAGGCGCCACCCTGAGCCAATTTTTATTTCATTTCACTTCATTTTTGTGAGAGAGAGTCTCACTTTGTCGCCCTAGGTAGAGTACCATGGTGTCATAGCTCACAGCAACCAGCCTTGGGCTTAAGGGATCCTTCTGCCTTAGTCTCCCAAGTAGCTGGGACTACAGGCACTCACCACATTGTCTAGCTTGTTTTTTCTTTTTTTTTTGAGACAGTCTCACTTGGTCACCCTTGGTAGAGTGCCATGGTATCTTAACTCACAGCAATCTCAAACTCTTGGGTTCAAGTGATCCTCTTGCCTCAGCCTCCCAAGTAGCTGGGACTATAAGCGCCCACCACAACACCTGGCTATTTTTTAGAGATGGGTCTTGCTCTGGCTCAGGCTGGTCTTGACCTCGTGAGCTTAAGTGATCCATCCCCTTCGTCCTCCCAGAGTGCTGGGATTACATGCATAAGCCACCCCAACCAAACGAATGGGTTCCATTTAACACACAGTTATATGGGCCAGACACTATTCTAGGGATTTTACAAATATTAACTTATTTAATACAGCAATCCTATAATGTAGATAATATTATTTTCCCCTTTTATGGATGAAGAAACTGAGATACAGATTCAGTGACTTGCTGAAGGTTGTCCAGCTAGTAAAATTTTTTCAATTGAAGTCAAATTCGTACAATATAAAATAACCATTTTATTTATTTATTTATTTTGAGACAGACTCTCACTATGTCCCCCTTGGTAAGAGTGCTGTGGTGTCACAGCTCATAGCAATCTCAAACTCTTGGGCTGAAGTGATTCTCTTGCCTCAGCCTCCCAAGTAGCTGGGACTACAGGTGCCTGCCACGATGCCAGGCTATTTTTTGTTGCAGTTGTCATTGTTTAGCTGCCCCAGGCTGGTTTTGAACCCTCCAGCCCCAGTGTATGTGGCTGGCACCGTAACTACTGTGCTATGGGCACTGACTCAAAAATAATCATTTTAAAGTGTACAATTCACAACAACATAGTAAGATCCCATTCCTACAAAAAATAGGAAAATGAGGGCGGCACCTGTGGCTCAGTGAGTAGGGTGCCGGCCCCATATAACTAGGGTGGTGGGTTCAAACCCAGCCTCGGCCAAAGTGCAACCGAAAAATAGCCAGGCACTGTGGCAGGCGCTTGTAGTCCCAGCTGCTCAGGAGGCTGAGGCAAGAGAATCGCATAAGCCCAAGACCTAGAGGTTGCTGTGAATCCTGTGACGTCATGGCACTCCACCGAGGGCAGTAAAGTAAGACTGTCTTTACAAAAAAAAAAAAAAATAGGAAAATGAGGCTGAGGGTGGTGGCTCACACCTATAATCCTAGCACTTTGGTAGGCCAAAATGAGTGGATTTCCAGAGTTCAGGAGTTCAAGACCAGCCTGAGCAAGAGCAAGAGCAAGACCCTGTCTCTACTAAAAATAGCTGGGCATTGTGGTGGGCACCTGTAGTTCCAGCTATTTAGAAGGCTGAGGCAAGAGGATCTCTCTTGAACCCAGGAGTTTAAGGTTGTTGTGAGCTATGCACGGCACTCTACCCAGGGCAACCGAGTGAGATTCTGTCTCAGAAAAGAAAAGAAAAAAACATTAGCCAGGCATGGTGGCTTGCACCTATAGTCTCAGCTACTTGGGAGTGTGAGGCAGGAGAATCACTTGAGCCCAGACAGGAGTTCAAGGCTTCAATGACAGAACAGGACTCTGTTTCAGAAAAAATAAAAATAAAATCTGAGTGTTGTGGCAGGTGCCTGTAGTCCTAGCTACTTAGGAGGCTGAGGCAGAAGGATTGCTTGAACTTAGGAGTTTGAGGTTGCTGTAAACTAGGCTGATGCTATGGCACTCTAGCCCGGGCAACAGAGTGAGACTGTGTTTAAAAAAATAAATTAGTTAATAAGAAGATATACAATTCAGTGGCATTTCGTACATTCAATATATAACCACCACTTTCTACTTTCAAGATGTTTTTATTGGGTGGCACCTATGGCTCAGTGAGTAGGGCGCCGGCCCCATATACCGAGGGTGGTGGGTTCAAACACAGCCCTGGCTGAACTGCAACCAAAAAATAGCCGGGCACTGTGGTGGGTGCCTGTAGTCTCAGCTGCTCGGGAGGCTGAGGCAGGAGAATCGTGGAAGCCCAAGAGCCTAGAGGTTGCTGTGAGTCCTGTGACATCATGGCACTCTACCGAAGGCGGTAAAGTGAGACTCTGTCTCTATGGAAAAAAAATAAATAAATAAATAAAGATGTTTTTATCATCCCAAAATGAAACTTCATGCCTGTTAAGCAGTTGCTCCCCTATTTCCCACTCCCCCCAGCTTCTGGCAACCACCTATCTGCTTTCTGCTTCTATGGATTTACCTACTCTGGATATTTCATTTAAATGTAATCATATAATAAGTGGCCTTTCTGTGTCTGGTTTCTTTTACTTTACATAATGTTTTTGAGGTTCCTCCATGTCATAGAATATATCAGTACTTTATTCCTTTTTATGGTTGAATAACATTCCATTGTATGGATAGGCTATAATTTGTTTATCCATTCCCAGATAGTAAGTTTTGAAGTGAGGATTCAAATCCAGGCATTCTGGCTCCAGAGTCTGTGCCCTTATCCTGCTGTGTTCAAAAGACTTATCTAGGCTGGGCATGGTGTCTTATACCTATAATCCCAGCATTTTGGGAAGCCTCAGTGAGAGGATCTCATGAGGCCAGGAGCTTGAGACTAGTGTGGGCAACATAGTGAGACTCTGTCTCTACAAAAAAGAATTTAAAATTAGCTGGCCCACAGCTCAGCGCCTGTAGCTCAGTGGTTTGGGCACCAACCACATACACTGAGGCTGGCGAGTTTGAACCCGGCCAGGGCCTGCTAAACAACAATGACAACTGCAACAAAAAAAATAGCCAGGCGTTGTGTTGGGCACCTGTAGTCCCAGCTACTTGGGAGTCTGAGGCAAAAGAATAGCTTAAGCCCAAGAGTTTGAGGTTGCTGTGAGCTGTGATGCCACAGCACTCTACCGAGGGCAAGATAGTGAGACTGTTGCAAAAAAAAAAAAATTAGCTGGCCCTTTGGCCAGACGTGGTGGCTCACACCTCAAAAAAAAAAAAATAATAATAATTCTGGCTCAGCGCTTATACACAGTGGGTAGGGCACTGGCCACAGACACCAAGGCCGGTGGCTTCAAGCTGGGCCCAGACCAGCTAGACAACAATGACAACCTCAACAAAAAATAGCTGGGCATTGTGGTGGGTGCCTGTAGTCCCAGCTACTTGGGAGGATGAGGCAAGAGAATTGCTTAAGCCCAAGAGTTGGAGGTTGCCTTGAGCTGTGACGCCATGGCACTCTACCAAGGGTGACGTCGTAAAACCCTGTCCCAAAAAAAATTGAAAAAAAAAAAAATAATTCTGGGTGGTGCCTGTGGCTCAGTGGGTAGGACTCTGGCCCCATATACTGAGGGTGGCGAGTTCAGCCCATCCCCTGGCCAAACTGCAACAACAAAAAAATAGCCAGGCATTGTGGTGGGCGCCTGTAGTCCCAGCTACTCAGGAGGCTGAGGTAAGAGAATCGCCTAAGCCCAGGAGTTGGAGGTTACTATGAGCTGTGCCACGCCACGGTACTCTACCAAGGGTAGATAATAATAATAATTCTAACAAATACATTTTTTTTTGAGACAGAGTCTCACTTTGTTGCCCTTGGTAGAGTGCCGTGGCATCATAACTGACATTAACCTCAAACTCCTGGGCTCAAGTGATTCTCTTGCCTCAGCCTCCCGAGTAGCTCGGACTACAGGTGCCCTCTACAACACCCGGCTATTTTTTTAGAGATGGGGTCTCCCTCTAGCTGAGGCTGGTCTCGAACTAGTAAGCTCAGGTGATTTACCCACCTTGGCCTCCCAGAGTGCTAGGATTACAGGCATGAGCCACCGTGCCCAATCTCTAATAAATAAAAATTAAAAAAATGTATCAAATACACAAAAAACTAGTTTAGGTGCAGTAGTCAACCCGTGTAATCCTAGCACCTTGGAAGGCTGCGGTGGGAGAATTGGTTGAAGTCAGGAGTTCAAGACCAGCCTGAGCAAGAGCAAGGTACTGTCCTTACGAAAAAATAGAATTATCTCGATGTGGTGGCATGCCCCTGTAGTCCCAGATACTCAGGAGGCTGATGTGGGATGATCACTTGAACCTAGGAGTTTTAAGTTGCAATGAACTCTAATGATGCCACTACACTCTAGCCAGGGTGACAGAATAAGACCTGTTTCAAAAAAAAAAAAAAAAAAGTCTGGGCACAGTGGCTCACACCTATAATCCTAGTACTCCAGGAAGCTAAGGCAGGTAGATTGCCTGAGTTCAGGAGTTCAAGACCAGCCTGAGGAAGAGTGGGACCTCCAACTCTATAAATAGCTGAGTGTTGTGGCAGGCACCTATAATCCCAGCTACTTGGGAGGCTGAAACAAGAGAACTGCTTGAGCCCAGGAGTTTGGGGTTGCTGTGAGCTATGATGCCCCAGCACTCTACTGAGGGCTACAAAGTGAGACTTTGTCTCAAAAAAAGAAAAGAAAAGAAAAAAAAACAAAAAAGGGCGGCACCTGTGGCTCAGTGGGTAGGATGCCGGCCCCATATATTAAGGGTGGCAGGTTCAAAGCCGGCCCTGGCCAAACTGCAACAAAGAAATCGCCGGGCGTTGTGGCGGGTGCCTGTGGTCCCAGCTACTTGGAGGCTGAGGCAGGATAATTGCCTAAGCCCAGGAGTTGGAGGTTGCTGTGAGCTGTGTGATGCCACAGCACTCTACGGAGGGCAATAAAGTGAGACTCTGTCTCTACAAAAACAAACAAACAAACAAAAAAACCCCAAAAAACAAAAAATGGCATCATAACTTCGGATCTGCCTGAGATCTGAAGCCACACTGAAGTCATTTAATTCCAGCTAAAAAGCACTTGATGTTGTTATTAGTCTCTGCAACAGATTCATGTACTGGTTTCACTAGATTTTATGAAATACTAGACATAATTCATAGACTTTCCCACAGACTTCATGGATTGGGTTGGGGGAACCACATTTTGAGATTCATTGATCGGAAATCCCTGCAAAATACTCATTCAACAAAGAGAGATTCATCAAGTTGCTTACCAGACTCTACTGACAATCCAGAAAGTGGGCTCATGCATTTTAGATTTTTCACACCAAGCAGCTAAACAGAAAAAGAGTTGGAAGAACCTTTAGTAAATTAGAAAATTCCAAAATCCAGTAAGTCATTCTGCCTGAGTGTTCCAGTTAACTAGAGTTTGACCACTAAGGATGCATATAGCCATGTCTTGGGGGCAAGTAAGATAGTCCTTTAACTGCCCCCTAGAAGGTGACACCCTAGGCTGGACTTATTAGAGGAGACCTTCCCGACCCAAAGCATCTGCTTTGAAATAACCTGAGGTGAGAATGCTATTCCAACACAACGGTGTTCACATGATTAGTCTCCTGACTTTTCAAGGACGTGGACAAAAAAAACCAAAAAAACACAAAACCCTTGCATTTCCTCTAGAGGTTTGTGATACCCATAGCCCGTGTCTAAGTGCCTCATTTGATGTTCTGAACATTGCCCTCTCTAAAGGGGTCCCTTGTTGCTCACCCAAGGTTGGATTCTAAACCATTAGCCCTGACTTTGCTTAGCAGAATAAAATGGAGATCAAGGAGAGCCTTGAAGGGATAAAGATGCCATAAAACCTGTCGCTTGAGAGGTGAGGGGGTAAATGGTGAGTTTCTTCATCTCTATAGCCCCAGGCCTGGCACCAAAGGAAGCTCAATACCTGTTTGTTGATTGAATAACTGAATGAAAGCGAGCCTTCTTCTTGGTCTAGAGTTGTAGAGCAGCTTTGTGAGGACAGGGAATGGAGGGAAGTTGACATGGGTTTGGAGTGTCTTGTCAGGACTACACAGATCATGTTTTTCTCCGCTTGAAAATTTCTCCTAGGCAAATTCCTCAACCTGCAAGTCTCAAAAGTAGATTCTTCTGAGCTCACTGTGTACCTTATTCTACCAAACTCAACTCAGAGAAACTTAACAGTGGCATAGTGTTGTGGGGTGAATACAACGAGTGCACCTATACAAAAGTATATTGAAAAGGACATAGGGTCTTGGCGCCTGTAGCTCAGTGGCTAGGGCACCAGCCACATACACGGAAGCTGGCAGGTTCGAATTCAGCCCGGGCCTGCCAAACAACAATGACAACTACTGGGTGGTGCCTGTGGCTCAGTGAGTAGGGTGCTGGCCCCATATACTGAGGGTGGCAGGTTCAAACCCCGCCCCGGCCAAACTGCAACCCAAAAATAGCTGGCTGTTTCGGTGGGCACCTGTAGTCCCAGCTACTTGGGAGGCTTAGGCAAGAGGATCTCTTGAACCCAAGAGTTTGAGGTTGCTGTGAGCTGTAACGCCATAGCACTCTACTGAGGGTGACAAGATTCCGTCTCAAAAAAAAAAAAAGGTCGGTGCCTGTGGCTCAGTGAGCAGGGCACTGGCCCCATATACCCAGGGTGGTGGGTTCAAACCCAGCCCCCACCAAACTGCAACACAAAAATAGCCTGGCGTTGTGGCAGGTGCCTGTAGTCCCAGCTACTCGGGAGGCTGAGGCAGGAGAATCGCCTAAGCCCAGGAGTTGGAGGTTGCTGTGAGCCGTGTGACACCACGGCATTCTACCGAGGGCAATAAAGTGAAACTCTGTCTCTACAAAAAAAAAAAAAAAAAAAAGAAAGAAAGAAAGAAAAGAAAAGGATATAGGGGGACCAGGTGCAGTGGCTTGCTCCTATGCTCCCAGCTTTTTGAGAGACTGAGGTGGGAGGGTTGCTTAACACCAGGAGTTCTAGACCAGCCTGGGTAATACAGCAAGACTCTGCCTCAAAAAAAGAAAGGAAGGAAGGAGAAAAGAAAAAGGAAAATAGAGGAGCAGAAGCAGAGAAAAAAAAATTTTTTTTTGAGACATCCTCACTGCTGCCTTCGGAAGAGTGCCATGGCATTACAGCTCACAGCAACCTCAAACTCTTGGGCTTAAGAGATTCTCTTGCCTCAGCCTCCCAAATAGCTGGGACTATAGGCACCTGCCACAACATCTGGCTATTTTTTGTTGCAGTTGTCATTGTTGTTTTAGCTGGCCCGGCCCGGGTTCAAACCTGCCAGCCTTGGTGTATGTGGCTGGTGCCCTACCCACTGAGCTACAGGTGCCACCCCAGAGAATTCTTGTTAACTCACCAATAGTGGCTCTGTGTCGTCTAAATGACTCTTTGTACATGCTATTTGGTCAGATAGGTTTCTGTCTATGGCCCTTTCACTGAAGATGAGCACGTGGCAGACACCCCCACACATACACATTTTATAACATGGTAAAGTCCCATCTGCCAAAATCCAAATAGCCACAGTCCTCAAAGAATCAGAATGCTTTTTTTGCAATACAAACCAACAATTCCTTACATTTGTATGGGGTCTTGAAGGTCACAAAGTGTTTCCCATTCATGACCCCATTTGTTGGTTGACTGATGTTCAGAAGGGTTTGAGGCTTTGCAGGATCCTGAAGGACCTTGTGAAAACTCAAATAGCTATAACACGTATGGTGTGAGTGTCCTTGGTTGTGTCCTGGCCTCTAAGCACCAGGCCACTTGTTGTGGCAGAGATATACAGGGATATGGTGACTTGCTACCACAGACTTGCAGGGACACACCACTTAAGATGTGATTCCTGGGTGGCGCCTATGGCTCAGTCGGTAAGGCACCGGCCCCATATGCTGAGGGTGGCGGGTTCAAACCCGGCCCCGGCCAAACTGCAACCAAAAAATAGCTGGGCGTTGTGGCGGGCGCCTGTAGTCCCAGCTACTCGGGAGGCTGAGGCAGGAGAATCACTTAAGCCCAGGAGTTGGAGGTTGCTGTGAGCTGTGTGATGCCACGGCACTCTACCAAGGGCCATAAAGTGAGACTTTGTCTCTACAAAAAAATAAATAAATAAATAAATAAATAAATAAAAAGAAAAAAAAAAGATGTGATTCCTATAGCTGAAAAGAGCTGAGACTTATCTGTACAAAATCAGTAGCATACCAGCACCAGAGGAAGCCGAAGGGTGAAACATCCCTCTTTGATTCCATTCCATCATTCATTCAGTGGGCAGAGTGAACGCTTGAGGGTATAGATACAACAAAACTTGTCTCTTTGACCTCTTTAGCCATATGATTTGTGAGGTCTTCTCCCCTTCAAGTCTCTCCTTCGCGATTATTTTTATTTATTTATTTTGAGACAGAGTCTCACTATGTCACCCTCAGTAGAGTGCTTTGGCGTCACAGCTCACAGCAACCTCAAACTCTTGGGCTTAAGTGATTCTCTTGCCTCAGCCTCCCAAGTAGCTGGGACTCGGTGCCCACCATAATGCCCAGATATTTTTTGTTTGCAGTTGTCATTGTTGTTTTCTAGCAGGTCCGGGCCAGGTTTGAACCTGCCACCCTCGGAGCATGTGGTTGGCGCTATAACCACTGTGCTACAGGCACCTTCCACTCCTTCGTGTTTGTGCCAGGGCACAAATGTTTGAGGGAAGGGGGTTCTACTCAATCATGCCTTCCCATCCCATTTCTTTCTTTCTCTTTCTCTCTCACACATACTCATACACAGACACATGAGGCTTCACCCAAAATCCCCAAAATCCCAGAGTTAACCTGGCTCTGTCATCCTGCTATATAAGGAGAGTATTGAATAAACCAGATCCATGGGAAGAAAACAAAAGTTTGTAATGCCTATTGATAATAGTAATAATCCCTTACATCTGTATAGAACTTAGTAGTTTATACAAACATTTCCCATCCTTATTCCCTTGTTTTATCCTGGGTCTTGTCATTGTGCTTCACATTCAAAAACAATCTTCTGATTGTGAGCTCCATCTGAGAATGAAGCAAGACTAAGGCAGGATCAAGAGGCTCTTCTGCCCTCTGGTAACAGACATCATCGTGGGTTTTTCTCTTTTCACCCTTTTTTTTGCTTCCCTCTTTCTCTTGCTATGCTGTCTGTGGAGCCTGAAGTTGCCTATGACTTAGCTTCCCAGACTCTAGGGAGCCTGGAACCTTAGGGTAAAGGGTTCTGACCAGCTAGCCCTCCAAGCTAAGATGCAAAGCCTTTGGCTCCAGCCAAGATTGGTGAGCAAGGGAGGCCCTTCTCTTCAAGCAGTCCCAAAGGGAGCCCTAGCCTACCTCAGCAAATTGGGCAGGCCTGTCCGGGGAGAAGGGGAGTAGTTTCAATAGAACAAGGAAAGGAGGGTACCCTGAAGCTTTTTGGAAGATGTTAAATGGGGCTCCAAATCTGTTCAGGCAAGTGCTAAGTTCAGACCCTGCAGTGTGCAGACAAACCCAAGCAACCTAGGTTTGCAGGAAAAGACACTAGTGAAGTGCAAAGAAAAGTCCCTGTTGTAGCCACTGAGTTTCTAGGCCTTAAGAAAAAAAAAAAAACTACTTCCTTCATCCCCATTTATTCGCATGTCTTCCCGTATCTTCTTCATCTGTCCAGTTTCTTCATTGAGTCGCCTTCTACCTCCATTCCTCTAATGTAGCCCCAATTTTCTGAGCTGAAGATGCTTCCAGTGAAAGCCTACCCCAGGGAGTTCTGAAGCCATCCCAACCAAACGTTCTCAAACTCCCCCTGTTCATCCTTCTCTCCAAGTGGTTCTTCCCCAATGGCTTTGCCACACCAAACACACCCTCCACCTGGCCCGGAGCTGGCCTCAGATGGAAATGCCTAAGAAACGAGGGAGGAGTAGGGGATATAAAAACCACTGTTCCATGGTGGTTTGTAGTAGTAGAGGATCAAAGCGTGTCCTTCCCTGGTAGGAGGAATCAGAACTCTGTCTTGCCAGTTGCGAGCAGGGGGCCTAAACAGCAGGTAAAAGCTGCCGTCAGCTAGTGGCCAGGCTAAAAAGGGATGACTGTACCGAGTGGCTGCCATGCTGGGATGGGAACCGAGACCTGCGACCCCTTCCCTTTATCCCTGGATGTGAGGAACAGTCCACAGAGGCTTTCAGCCTCATCCAGCCTTGGAAACTCCCTTCCCTCAGGAAAGAAGCTTCATTCCAACCCAGGAGACCCCGGGCCGAGCCCTCTCGCAGCCCGGGCCCTGAGGTCTGGGGCCGGCCGAGTTAGCATTGTTGCTCTGACAGCCGAGCCCGTGCGGGGCGGGAGTGTGTAATTGCAACCACTTCCTGCCCCAGCTTGCCCAAGGGCGGGCCCCGCCCCTAAGGACAGTCGGGGCGGGGCCCAGGTACTGTGAGAGAGTCCGGTGGGGGGCGGGGGGCGCTGCCTAGTGGGGCCGCCCTCAAGGGAAATCAGCTGAGACTCATAAAGGCGAACGCGAGGGGGGCGCCCTCCCATCGAGCCAGCAGCAGCCAAAGGGCTAGGGCCTCCGGGCAGTCTATTGGCACAAAGCGTCCCTGCAAGGAAGAATCTAGACAACAGTCCCTCTCCGACTAGTATAAGACTTAGTTCCAATATTAGCTTTATTCATGAGCTCTGAACACTCTGAAGCCCCAGAGAGGGGGAGGGGAAAGCCGGGGTCTACACGGAGGGATGCTCCCTCTCCGCCTGGGCTTTGCTCTTTCATCCAGCAACTTGGGGCAAAGAAGAGAGGGAAGGGGTGGGGACTGCCTAAGACCCTGGCTGCGCACACCACCATTAGTCTGCAAGTGCCTATCCTTTCCTGGAGTTTCCAGGATTTGCTGGCAGGCTGTATCATCAGTCTGTCTAGCTGTCCAGGCCTCAGAATGCCCAGCATGTAGAGATCTAGTCCTACTTCAGGTGCCCTGGAGGTGCAAAAGAAAGGGGAAGATAGCTCCCTACCTCTGGGTAGCTAGTAATCAACTGGGCATTAAGGTGGCAGAGTGGACAAAGCATGTGAATTGTAGTCCAAGATAGAGATTGCATCCCTTCCCTAGCCCACTGTATCAGCTGTGTGACCTTGGGCAGCTTGCTTATCTTCTCTGAGCTTCAGTTGCCCAGCACATAAAATGAAGCTACTAATACTTGCCTTATGTTGTGGTTAGACATGTATGGGAAAGTGCTTTGAAGTAAAGCACTATATAAAGGCAAGAAGGGTATGAAAATATTAAAAGGGGTGGAAGTGGGTGAGAGGACCCCAACAGGAAGCAGGAGCAGACAGCAACAATTAGGATGCAAACTATCAACCAGAGTGGTTTTTTTTTTTGAGACAGAGTTGGGTAGAGTGGTGTGGCATCACAGTTCACGGCAACCTCAAACTCTTGGGCTCAAGAGTCATAGCTCACAGGAATCTCAAATTCTTGGGCTAAAGCGATTCTCTTGCCTTAGCCTCCCAAGTAGCTGGGACTATGGGCAGCTGCCACAATGCTCAGCTATTTTTTTGTTGTTGTTGCGGTTGTCATTGTTGTTCTAGCTGGCCCAGGCTGGGTTCGAACCCACCACTCTAGGTGTATGTGGGCGCTGCCCTATCAACCAGAGTATTAAAGGAGGACTTGGTAATGGGGCCATCAGAGGCTGGTAGGGGGAGGTAAAGTCTGTGTGGACTTCCAGTTGGAGGTGGTCTGAGAGAGGAGATCCGCTCTAGGCAAAGGCAGTCAGGCGAGGTGCAGAAAAAGCCACAGTTTCTCTCCCTTTGAGAAGAGCTTGCCAAAGTCCTGGTTGCCTTAATCATGCCCATGTGAAGAGAGGCCAGTGGAGGGTGAGAGCCGCCCCACTAGGCAGTTTTGTTTGGGGGGAGGGGTGGTCTGTCAGCTCTCAAAGTGTAAGGCAGCAGCTGGAAGTGCATTGCATACTCACATACCACGCCTGTAGCCTGCACACGCTCGCTAGAATGAGCTGGGAATGTCTCTTCTTCTCACCCTCTGCAGACGGAGGAGAACGGAGGGGAGCTAGGCGAGCCGAGCACATTAAGTGACAGCTGCAAAGTTGTAGGTTTCTCTGTCCCTTTCGCACGCACTCTGGCAAGGGCTGCCTAGCTCTGGTAACCCCTATTCTCTCTTCCCTGATCAGCAGCAGCTAGCCCTGCCTCCTCCCTAATAGGGATAGGGCCACCTTCACTTGCTTGGTGGGTACTAGGAGGGAGGGTGTACGCCTGTGTAGTGGTGGCACATGTTTTGGGATGCACCCATGTCTGTGCATGTTGGCAACCATGTGTGCAGGTCCAGACAGGGGCCTACATACAAACATGTGTCACACACATGCATGCTCCAAGTTCCAAAAATATGGGACTGACATTTCTGTTCCTGTCTGACTTTGGATCCCAGGACTTCCTTACCTGTAAAATGAAGGGGCTTGGACAAGAGGATCTCAGAGGACACTTTGAGCTCAAATGTTCACTGTTTCTACAATGTAGGGCTGTGGCTACTTAAAAATTAGGGCAGTGAAAATAAATCAGCCAAACCAGTCGTAACGTTGGCTGTTTACACCTCAGATGTTTAGGTTTGGAGGTTCAACTTTCAAAAGGCCAGTTACATAGCATCATGTAATGTCTGTTCACTATTCAAGGGGTGGTTTTCTACTGGCACCCAGACTGTGGAATGATGGTATTTGTACATTTGTTCTGTTTATGCGTTAACATGAATGCAAGTGCATCTGTGGGTGCATGGTTAAGTTGCATCACAGAATATTAGAGCTGAATGAGATCCTGGAGGCTGGAGGTCATCTCATTGAATCTCTTCCCTTTCTAGTTTATGTATTTAACAGACCTTCGTTTTTTTTTTTTTTAAGTGCTCATGGACTGTGAAATCCAGAGCTTTTTTTTTTTTTTTTTTTTAAGAGACAGAGTCTCACTTTATCGCCCTTGATAGAGTGCTGTGGCGTCACAGCTCACAGCAACCTCCAACTCCTGGGCT
This sequence comes from Nycticebus coucang, assembly GCF_027406575.1. Classification (NCBI taxonomy): domain Eukaryota; kingdom Metazoa; phylum Chordata; class Mammalia; order Primates; family Lorisidae; genus Nycticebus; species Nycticebus coucang. The sequence goes on along the minus strand of NC_069804.1, from coordinate 157,148,031 downwards.
TAGACAATTCTCTTGCCTCAGCTTCCCGAGTAGCTGGACTACAGGCACCCATCACAACGCCTGGCTATTTTTTGTTGTTGTTGTTGCAGTTTGGCCAGGGCCGGGTTCAAACCTGCGACCTTCGGTATATGGGGCCGGTGCCCTACCCACTGAGCCACAGGTGCCGCTGTGACAGACCTTTTGTGAGGTAGGAGCTGTGCAGGGAGCTTTGAGATGAATAAGGCATAGTTTCTGCCCTCCAGGAGCTCAGCATCTATGAAGGAGAGATACATGTAAACAAATAATTATGGTACAATGTGATAATAGAGGTATTAATCACGCATTATGGGAGCACAGAGCAAAGCACAATTAATTCTACCTGAGGATGTCTGGGATGAAAACTATGCTCAGGACAGTCTCCACTTGATAGTCCATTCTATAGACAATCCTTCACTTTCCTACTTCCAAAATATTCTTCCTTGTTCTTCACTCTCCCTCACCTCCTCTCAGCAAATCTAGAAGTGGAAGGCATCAAGGAGAACTTGGAAACCTCTATTGAGCAGGGAGGGAGAAGCCCCTTGGCTAGGGGAGTGTAAGGCTATAGGAAGAGAGTGAATGTGTCTACAAAGACTTGTCTGCACAACCTGAACTGTATACTGAGGTTAAGGGGTCACTGGGATCAACTGTGACCCATATTCCCTTCAGCTATAGGTCAGTGAGAGGCTCAAGTGGGGCCAGTTGAGGTTGTCTGTGTCACTGGTTTAGCTAATGCTAAGGTAGGGGTGAGGACTAACAGTGAGGCCAAGGGAACTGAGAATCCAGTCCTTCCTGCCTGGTGTAAGGGGTGTGCAGGTGGAGATCCCTTTCAACAGGGCATGCCCTTTGTGTTCTCTTCTCTAGGAATGGTACTGCATTGGGCATCTCCTCTCCCTTTGCCCACTGCCCCTTGTGAACAGCAGTGCATGTTTGTGAGATGGTGGCTGAAGATAATGGGGACAACCTAAGTCAGTGTGGAGGGCAGATTAAAGTCAACAGGCAGGGAGAGGGAGGGAAAACGACCCTGGACTGAGCGGGTTCTAACCACTGCCCTCCCCTCCTAACAACTGGCGGTGGGAAACGAATATCCAGCTCCCCAATCTCCACCCCAATCTAGCGTCTTTCCCACTCTCCTCGGGCAGAAGACAAACCACCCTCAAGGACTACTACCCCACCAGGGCGGAAGCACTCCGTCTTCCTCCACCCCACCCCTTGATCCACAAAGCAAGGAGATGCTACCGCGAAGGGAACCCTGGGAGTGTGCCTTGAATGACCCCCAAACACATCTGGATTTTTGGAGTTCAGGCCAGCCCCCGAAACGGACCCCAGGGAAGTCCGCCAGAGGGAAGGAGTGGGGGGAAGGGAGAGGCAGCGCGGAGTTAAGGGCCTGCCATTTAGGACTCCCGGCCTCACCACTAGGACCGTCCCAAACTTCCTGTTTCTTCTGGCCGCTCTGACCCCGGGGCTGCGGCTCCGAGATAGCTCAGGGCCTGGAAGTGCATGCTGGGTAAGCGCAGACGGACGGAGTAGGCGAGCTCCGCTGTCGCCACCGCGCAGGGCCGGTGTGGGCGCGCGCTCAGCTTTCTTCCCTGGCGGTCACGCTTTGCATGTGGGATGGGCAGCGGGCAGGTGGCAGGGAGGCCCCCACGCCGAGGGCTCTGGGAGGAGCCAAAGCCAGGGCGAAGGCGGAGGGGGAAGAAGGAGGAGGCGGCCCGAGGGGCGGGGGTGTGGGCTGGGAGTTTCTGCATTTTAAAGGAAAGCGGAGTTTCCTTGGTGGGAGGCCGAAGTTTGAGCCGACCTCGCCGAATAGAGTGCGGGAAATCCTGGAGGGGCAGCGCAGCCTGCTGGAGCTGGGCCGGGACCCGAGCTCTGGCTCCCCCTTGAAGTCCCAAGGGAATAGTTTAGGACTAGTTAAAGAAAGTCCTTCTTTACCCCGAAAGGAGGGAACTTAACGGAACTGGTAACCCCCGCCCCCCAAGGAAGGGTCAGATTTGGGATTTTAGAAAACGGTGAAGGCAAATGCTTGACTAGAGAGAAACTAAGGCAACCCCGATCGTTGGCTGGAGGTCGGGAAAGACAGCTCATCCCTCTGTGCTTCCTCCTCAAGATTGGCTGCAGGGCTTGGGGTGGGGCAGTGCCGCCACTTCAGCTCTGCCTTCAGCAGTGGGGGAGAGGGGGGCTTTGGAAAGATGGTTAAATCGGAATACAGGTTTAACCCCTACCTCTACCTGCACCTTCCTTTGGGACCACAGCCCTGCGCCTAACCGCATCTGCCTTTCACGCCCACCACCTCTCATTATTCCATACCCTCCAGTTCTGCCACATGTTCTGGTGGTGTCTTGTGGAAACTGATCTTAGCCCTCGAATAGGGATCAATGTTGGCTATAGGACCAGGCAAAGCGGGAGATAGGACGCACAAGACACACAGGGGCCCACTTCAGAGATTATTGTCCCCATTTTGAAGATGAAGAAACTGAGGCTGCCTGGGGAGTGTAATGATTTGTTGAGCTCACACCCAGGGAGTTAGAAATAGACCTTAAAACACACCTTGCGAATGGGAGGGGGTTTGATGTTTAGGACTTCCATTAAGCAGCCATACCCACCCACCAAGTTTCTTCAGACCCCCACTTCGACCTGCTGAATGCTACTTTAGCAATCCTCTCTCTGCTGGCACACCACACTAGGGCTATTTGTGTTTCTGTCACTTGTGCTAGATTATGAGTATCCTGATGATGGAGACAAGGTCTTGATATTTATTTATTTATTGAGACAGAGCCTCAAGCTGTCGCCCTGAGTAGGGTGCCTTGGCATCACAGCTCACAGCAACCTCCAACTCCTGGGCTTAAGCGATTCTCTTGCCTCAGCCTCCCAAGTAGCTGGGACTACAGGCACCACAACACCCGGCTATTTTTTGGTTGGAGTTGTCATTGTTGTTTGGCAGGTCCGGGCTGGATTCAAACCCACCAGCTCTGGTGTAAGTGGCTGGGGCCTTAGCCACTTGAGCTACAGGTGCCGAACCAAGGTCTTGATATTTATTATCTCAGTACCTAGTAAAGTACCTAGCACATAGAAGGCACTCAAATGTTTCTCTGTTAAACAATAGAAATGAGGAATCCAGACTCTCAGTCTTTTTTGAGTCAAATGCTGCCTTATCTACCCATCCACCTATACACCTGGCTTAGAAGCACCCCCTTAGGGGCAAGGTCTTTCTATTGACGCATATTCTGGGTGCTGGGCTTTGCACTTAGAGGGGCTTTCGAAAACACACACAAAGGGTACAGGGCCATCTTTGGCTGATTGGTTAACTCACCTAGCCAGGGGCAGGATCAAACTGCCCAGTTACAAATCTGTCATGTATGTTCTATGCCCTGGTGCCCTTCTCCCAAACCAACATATAGCAGGCAGTGCAAACATTTATGCAAATGAGCCGAGAACCCTGCTGCTTTCAAAAATAAATGATGGAGCCCCTATCAGTCATTGCAGTGTGTTTTGGCAGGGTTTGGAAGAGGCCCTTCCTGCCCCTTGCTAGTTCTCTGGGGAAGCCAGGCACAGTGAGATGCAGTGTCCCCTACCCCCACTCCCCTCCAAAACTACAAACAGCCACAAACCACATGGCCCACAAGCAACTGAGATTTGTAGCCTTTGGAATCTCCCAGGGCAGGGGTCAGTCAGTAGGTCAAAGGGGGTGTAGGCATCACACAGTCCAGAGTCATTACTCTAATGCCCTCTGGGAGGATCTCAAATCAATGGGCCTATTTGTCCTCCCTCCGGGGAGGACTTCGGGTAGGGCAGTGGGGGTCCATTATCGAGCTCACCCCCACAACACTGGCTCCAAGAAGCTCACCCATGGCCTGGCATCCTGCAAACCTCACTGCTACCCAGAAAAGACAGAAACCAGAAGTGGGATGCTTTCTGTGGGGATGGGCAGAGAGGATGTCTCCTTTGCATTCTAGGTTAGGAATTTAGGAGTCTGGACTTTGGTGTGGGAGTCTGTGGCATTCATAAATCCAGCAGGATGGCTTTGGACCCCTGTTGACCCCTACATTTTGGTAAATAGCCAGTTTCCAGCAAGATTGTGCCCTGGCCCACAATTATCTCTGTTCCATCTGGAGGAGTCTTAGAATCACTCCACGTGGGAAGGAGGCAGCATAGTATAGTGGTTAAAGGCCTGGATTTGGGTGTAGCCAGACTTGGTTCCAGCTGTGTGACCTCTTTAAGTTACCTTCTCTGAGCCATAGTTTCCTTATCTGTTAAACTGGGTAGTAATAGTACCTACCACATGAGCCACTGTTATTGGGAGTAAATATGATGTGTGCTATATACTTGGCACTTGGCAAGGGTTCAATAAATAGTAGCTGTGGTGACTACTCTTATTAGGTTTTGTTGTAAGCAAGTACTGTTCTGCCTGGTACCCCTCAAGCCTGAAGCACTTCTCAGCTCAAGTCCCTCCCCAGGATCCTGGAGAGATGGAATTCTTTCTGGCACACCCCCCACCCCAGCATTTGGGTCATTTCTCTTAGGATTGGCCAGAGCTATGACTGAAGGTGCAGCAAGTGTGGCTTAGGCCACAGGCAGTATCCCCTAAGGGGACTTAGCTTTATTGACTAAAATGGTATTAAGTGGCCTGCTGGGTGGCTCAAGGAAATAGTCCCTCCATAGGTACTAAAATGGATACACAAGGTATCTAGGGCCATGGCTATAGGCACTAGTAAGAGCACATTGACAGTGAGGAAACCTGGAAAATGTTTTTGTCTGATTTACTTGATAATTTTGATCCTCAGTGGCCTTTGTTTAAAGATTTGCCCTGGTCTGAAAAGGGAGGGAGTTCACTTTTATTATTATTATTTTTTTTTTTGTAGAGACAGAGTCTCACTTTATGGCCCTCGGTAGAGTGCCATGGCCTCACACAGCTCACAGCAACCTCCAACTCCTGGGCTTAAGCGATTCTCTTGCCTCAGCCTCCCGAGTAGCTGGGACTACAGGCGCCCGCCACAACGCCCGGCTATTTTTTGGTTGCAGTTTGGCCGGGGGCCGGGTTTGAACCCGCCACCCTCGGTATATGGGGCCGGCGCCTTACCGACTGAGCCACAGGCGCCGCCCGGGAGTTCACTTTTAATTCCAAATTTCGGTGGCGGGGGTTGGTAGGACCCGAGCAGCAGCTCGCTAAATGCTGGGCAAGATGGCCCGGAAGCACGATCTGGTTCTGCCAGGAGTTAGCGAAGACAGGTCCAGCTCCCCCTTCACAGGGCTCATTCGTCCCACTTTTGGATTCGTCCTTATTTCTTGAGTTTGGACTGCAAAGGGGACAGAGGCTGGTGTCTCTCTCATTATATTTGGAGTTTCTTGAGGTTGGAGATCTTGTCACCCTCACAGAACTGGGAACCTTCCGATGGCGGGGCCTGAGTCTCCTCCTTTAGGCTGGCCGTTCTCCAGCCTGGGAACCAACAGAGCTGCCTCTACTCTCGGAACTTCTCCCCCACCCTTGCCGGTGCATTCCTTGGTATTCGAAGCGCCCGGAGGCTCAGCACCGGGAGGCAGAGCAGCAGAGCTATAGGCGCGAACCCGGCTCGGAATGGATGCCTCAGGGCTCGAACTCCCCAGACCTCTGGCTGGGGAGGGGCGGGGGGGAAAGCCTGCAGCCCCAGGAGGGAGGGGCCGCATGATGGGGTGTCCCAGGTCTATCCGAGCCCTTTTGTCTGTCCCCAGCGCCTAAGCCTCCTCCCCAAAGAGGGCTGGCTGCCGGGAGGAGGGAGGCGCGGAGTAGGGGGGGTGCAGGGGAGCGGGAGCGAGCGCTATGGGGGCTGGGAGCCTCGAGGGGTGGAGGGCCGGAGGCCGCGCCGAGAGGAACGGCTGGAGCTGCCCAAGAAAGCGAGGAGGAAAAAGCGGAGGAAGGAAACCCATCCTGCCCCCAACACCCGAGTGTCTCCTGTTACCAACCGAAAGGTGCAGCCTCAGGAAGAGGTGATTAGAGCGGTAGAGAGCAGGCGGTCACGTGGACTGAGTGGGGGCGAGAGAGAGCGCGCGCGAGAGCGCGAAGGAAAGACTACAGACAGGCAGACAGACAGACAAAGAGCCCGAGAAGGAGGCTGGCGTGGACGGCGAGAGAAAGGGAGGAGGGGAACCCAGTTCTCCTCCTTTTCCTTCTTTTCCCCAGTCTCAACTCTCTGACCTCACACTTAGGGAGTCCAGTGACCGAATGAGGGCCAGAGAGCCCGTCCTCCCGCCAAAGGAGCCCTTTATTACCCCCACCCCTGCTATCTCACTCTGTCCTCGCTGCTAGATTTGATCTTCCCCACTCCTGGAACAACAAAATTGGCTGTAATTGGGCCTGGTAAATGTACCTTTCTAGCTTGCAAAATAAAAGCAATTCCCTGTTATCTGCAGGGGGCTTCCCCAGGGACCCTGGAATAGGGAATCTCCCTGACCTTGGAGTTCTCCACTCCAGTCGTCTAGGAGTCGGGACCCTGGGTAGGCGGAGTCTATCTCATTGGACGACAACAAATGAGGCTTGATGGAGGAGTCCACTGTGCTAAGCACTGTGTTAGGTCCAGGGGGCTAGCCCAGGACAAAACAGCTGAGCCTGCCTTGTGGAAGTTTTTAATGAGTGAGGGAGAGAGGTCACAGACAGACAGAAAAGGTTGAAAGTGAAGGAGGGTATGTCCAATGCTAGCAAAGTGCTAGAGGGAGTACAGAGGAAGAAGAAAAATGACAGGAACCAGAAGTCTTCTTGGAGGAAGTAGAATCTGAGGTGGGCCATAAAGGCTGAGGAGTGCTCTAGAGTCCAAGGGATGTAGGGACAGGTGGAAGGACTATTCTGAGCAGGAGGACTGGAGCCAAGGCCAGCTCCTAGCAGAAACCTGCACTGGTTCATAATTATAAAGGCAAATCTGTTGTTTTTAAACAAATTGGATTGTAAACATTACTATTTTTCTTTATCTAATTGCAGGCCCTACTGATGGCCCTTGTTGGTACTGATTACTGGGAATTGGGTATAATTTTCGAAAATGCTACCAGTTCAATGAAAACTTTCCTTGGTCTGCTTTTTCCATTAAGGAAACAGGGGCCAGGAGGAAATGAAGTCAGTATCCTGTCCTCTGTCCCCCTGCCCCACAAGGATAGGAGGTGGCCACCCACTCAATGAGTATTGCCCAGGGGCACTGAGAGGAGTCTTGGTATTGACTCCATAACCACTGGAGTCATTGGGGTTAGACAGCAAGGGCAGGAATTCCAAATTCAGATTCCAGGTCCCTATGAGCAGGTCAGGTGTTCCTTGGGCATGTAGGTCCTTTCTCATTAGTATCTTAATCATGTGAATACTTATCTGTTATTCCTTTTAGTTTGCAAAATTTGGTCAACTTCTTGTTAGCCACAGGGTGCTTCTTCTCAAGGGTCCTAGGAATCCAGCATCTCCCTAACCTTAGACCCCTCTACACTCTGCCTGCCTCTGAGCTGTACTAGGAGTTAGGGCCTGACAAAGAACACAGGACTACTGTGCGGGAAAGGACATGGTAGCTACAAGCCCATTAGGTGGCAAGCCTAGAACATGTGGTCTCTAAGGCTAGGGATATTAGTTGAGAAATAGCTGGCTGGGTTGCCCAGGGCAAGGGAATCAAAGTCTCATAGGAAGGCTTTAGACCTAAAAGCACCCTTCTCAATGATTTGGTGAAAGGCTGCCCCTTCACCAAATACCTTGCATATTGTATACAAGGCAGCAACATCATCACCACCAACCTTTTTGTGACTGTTACTCATTTATTCCTTCCTTTAGTCCTTTATTCCATAAACATATATTCAATATCTCTATGAACCCCTTTATGCTCAGAACTGGGAAAAAGTTCCTTCCTAGAGGCTCCCACTCTACTTAGAAAGAGAGCACAAATTCTAAGGAGTAGGAGAGTATGCTTCCCTTTGCTCTTATTACATGATTAATTGATTACATGAGGAAAGGGACTGTTGGGAAAAGGCAGAACGCACATGTTCATTATTAAAAAATTGGAAAATACAGAAAGAAAAAATTATTATCATTTTTTGAGACAGAGTCTCACTATTTCACCTTCGGTAGAGTGCTGTGGCATTAGAGCTCACAGTGACCTCAAACTCTTGGGCTTAAGCGATTCTCTTGCCTCAGTCTCCCAAGTAGCTGGGACTACAGGCACCCACCACAACGCCCGGCTATTTGTTGTAGTTGTTATTATTGTTTGGCAGGCCCGGGCCAGGTTCGAACCTGTCGGCTTCAGTGTATGTGGCTGGTGCCCTAGCCGTTGTGCTACAAGTGCCAATCCAAAAAAAAAAAAAATCATTTTTAATCATGCCACTTCTGAACTGTGTGGATTTTAGATAGGTAGCTTCTGGGAGCCTCAGTTTTCTCATCTATAAATGTGTAGTATTGCCTCATGGGGTTATTATGCAAAGGTATGGTGATACTTTATCTAAGTAAGATGCCAAGCCCAGAACCTGACACTTAATAAGTCCTTACTATTAGATTTGCACAGTGGCACTATTGCCAATGAACGGGTTTTATCTGAGGTACGATTATTGCTAATTGAAAACTTTTCCCATTATCCCCCCATGAAGACTTGAAATATAGTCAGCATTGACGATTTTTGACAGTCTCTATGGAGCCTGAAAAGAAAAAAGGAAAAAAGAAATTAAAAGAAGTAAGTCTTTACTATTTCACAGGTATGTTGTTACATAACTACCATAAAAGACAGTCAACTGCTGTTAATATTTTAGTGTATTTCCTTCCAGTATTTTTTTTTTTTTTTTTTGTAGAGACAGAGTCTCACTGTACCACCCTCGGGTAGAGTGCCATGATGTCACACAGCTCACAGCAACCTCTAACTCTTGGGCTTACGTGATTCTCTTGCCTCAGCCTCCCAAGCAGCTGGGACTGCAGGCGCCCACCACAACACCCGGCTATTTTTCTGTTGCAGTTTGGCCAGGGCTGGGTTTTAACCCGCCACCCTCGGCATATGGGGCTGGCGCCCTACTCACTGAGCCACAGGCGCCGCCCTCCTTCCAGCATTTTTTATTTTTTGAGACAGTCTCACTCTGAGTCTCTACCCTTAGGTAGAGTGCCATGGCGTCATAGCTCACAGCAACCTCAAACTGTTGGGCTCAAGAAATCCTCTTGCCTCAGCCTCCCAAGTAGCTGGGACTACAGGTGCTTATCTATTATTTTTTTTTTTTTGAGAGAGAGTCTCATTATGTCACCCTTGGTAGAATACTATGGCATCAAAGCTCACAGCAACCTCCAACTCTTGGGCTTAAGCAATTCTCTTGCTTCAGCCTCCCAAGTAGCTGGGGCTACAGGCGCCCGCCACAATGCCTGGCTATTTTTTGGTTGCAGTTGTTTAGCTGGCCTGGACCGGGTTCAAACCTGCCACCCTCAGTGTATGTGGCTGGCGCCATAACCACTGTGCTATAGGCGCCAAGCCAGTTTTTCTATTTTTTGTAGAGATTTAGTCTTGCTCAGACTGGTCTTGAACTCAGCAATCTACTCAATTTGACATCCCAAAGTGCTAGGATTACAGGCATGAGCCGTGACCACGCCTGGCCCCTTCCAGTTTTTTTTTTAGACAGAGCCTCAAGCTGTTGCCCTGGGTAGAGGGCCGTGGCATCACAGCTCACAGCAACCTCCAACTCCTGGGCTCAAGCGATTCTCTTGCCTCTGCCTCCCAAGTAGCTGGGACTATAGGCGTCCGCCACAATGCCTGGCTATTTTTTTTTTTTTTTTAGTTGCAGCGGTCATTGTTTGGCGGGCCCAGGCTGGATTCGAACCCGCCAGCTCAGGTGTATGTGGCTGGCGCCTTAGCCGCTTGAGCCACAGGCACCGAGCCCCTTCTAGTATTTTTTTTTTTTTGGCCGGGGCTGGGTTTGAACCCACCACCTCCGGCATATGGGACTGGCGCCCTACTCCTTGAGCCACAGGCGCCGCCCTCTTCCAGTATTTTTTATTTATGTATTTATGAGACAGAGTCTGAAGCTGTCGCCCTGGGTAGAGTGCCCTGGTGTCACAGCTCACTGCAACCTCCAACTCTTGGGCTTAAGCAATTCTCTTGCTTCAGCCTTCCAAGTAGCTGGGACTACAGGTACCCGCCACAATGCCCGGCTAGTTTTCTGTTGTAGTTGTCATTGTTTGGCAGGCCTGGGTTGGGTTCAAACCTGCCAGTTCCTGTGTCTGTGGCTGGCGCCCTACCCACTGAGCTACACTCGCCAAGCCTCCAGTATATATATATATATATTTTTGTAGAGATAGAGTCTCACCGTACCACCCTCGGTAGAGTGCCGTGGCGTCACATGCGGCTCACAGCAACCTCCAGCTCTTGGGCTTATGTGATTCTCTTGCCTCAGCCTCCGGAGCAGCTGGGACTACAGGCGCCCGCCACAACGCCCGACTATTTTTTTGTTGTTGTTGCAGTTTGGCTGGGGCTGGGTTTGAACCTGCCACCCTCGGTATATGGGGCTGGCGCCCTACTCACTGAGCCACAGGCACCGCCCAAGCCTCCGGTATTTTTTTAAAAATGCATAGTTTTTCTGTATAGTTTGTGATGAAAGTCAATACACAACTTCATAGTTTGGCTTTTTTTAACTTGAAATTATAACAAGAATTTCCTCATGTTATTAAAATGGGTCTTTGTAAACATCATTTTAGTGGCCACATAATAGTCCATTGTGTAGATTCCTGTCGCTTTTTAAAAGCTCCCAGGCCTACTGTCTTCTTTGTCCTTTACCCATGACCACTCCAGTAATATCCTTGATTAGGAGGTCTTTGCTGAAGACAATTATGGAACCACCTGTTCCCCATACTCCGCATTCAGATTCAATTATTTCCTGACATATTTTCTGGGATTGGTACTGTCACTTAATTACCACAGGTGTCTGCCCTTATACTTAGCAGCAACCAAGACATTCTTTGGCATCGTATTGTAACTTAACACACCCTTTGTCTCAGAGAATCCTCTCCTCACTCCCTTGCCTGCCCCCTGGGCCTGGACTGCAGGATTCCTCCAGGATTCCTCCAGGATTCTTTGGAGGCTAGTCCTGTTTTCACTTTCAGCCAGAGGTGGCACTGTTCTGCAAACTCAGTTTTGATGTCACAAAAAATGTAGATCAGGAAAAAGAGAAGTAGACCAGGAGGTGAGCACTGTAGCCACTGAGAGAGGCCTTGGGAGGGCCAGATCTTTCTAGTTCCTGCATCTGGAGGAAGGTTCATAAAACTACTCTCTTGGGTGTTGGTAAGAATGAGAATTACATAATAGAGAGCCACTGAGGAGATGGGGAGATTGAGTGCTTTACTTGGGCCGTTTCTTTTTTTCATTAGGCAAACCCCTCTTACGCCTTTGAGTTTTTCCAAACTGGGGCTGGAACTAGCACAGCCAACATGCTCCTGAATGCAGCCTTCCAACTTCAAGATAGGAAAAGCCCACCTGTAATCCTAGCACTCTGAGAGGCCGAGGCAGGCAGATTGCCTAAGCTCAGAAGTTTGAGACCAGCCTGAGCAAGAGCAAGACCCCATCTCTAAAATAGCTGGGTGTTGTGGCCGGTGCCTATAGATCCAACTACTTGGGAGGCTGAGGCAAGAGAATCGCTTGAGCCCAAGAGTCTGAAGTTGCTGTGAGCTATGACGCTCCTCTCTATGGGAGGGGGGGAGACGGTGGCGAAAAAGTGAGACTCTGTCTCAAAAAAAAGAAAGAAAGAAAGATAGGGAAAGCCTTAGTTATCAAGAGGGTTTATTACCAAGCAGGCAGCCTGGGGTTCTAGAACATGACACTTTCCTTGTAGAGAAGAGAATAATAATACAAAAAAAAAAAAAAAGAAAGAAAAAAGAAAGAACCACTGGGATTCTAAGAGAGGCGTGGGATTCTATATAGCAGGACAGTCCCAAGAGTAAGAGCTGATTTCAACGGAAAATGTCACCCATTTCACACTCTGGGAGGCCGAGGCAGGTGGAGTTTGAGACCAGCCTGAGCAAGAGAGAGATCCTGTGCTCTACTAAAAATAGAAAAACTAGCCTAGCATTGTGGCAGGTGTCTGTTGTCGCAGCCTCAGACTGAGGCTGGAGGATTGCTTGAGATGATTAGTTTGAAGTTGTTATGAGCTATGATGATGCCACGGCACTCTACCTAGGGTGACAAAGTGAGACTCTGTCTCAAAAAAAAAAAAAAAAAACAGAAAGAGAAGGAAATGTCACTCATTTCAAATCAGTGGGCAAAGAATGCATTATTTAACCAGTGGTTTGGGGATATCTGATTATTTGCAGAAAAAAGTTAGCACTCATGCCATCCACCCAAGGAAGTCCCAGAGCAGCTTAATCAGTCAGGCTCTTGGTTGCAAACCACAGAATTTCACTCCACCGTAAGCAGAAAAGGAGTTTTCTTGAAGGCTATGAGAGTTCTCACTGTGACTGGAAATATGAAGAACCTGCCTCAGGAGAAGGATAGGGACCAGGGGAAGTAGGCACAATAAGGATCATGCCACAGGCCTGGCTTGCTTAGGATGCCACGACAGCATGACTCCCTCTAGAGACTTACCACTGTGCTTCTGGTCGCCTGGCTGCTGAGACCTCCGGGAATAATTGCTACTCTCCCCTGCAGTTCTGTAATGCTCAAGTTCTAACGTCCAGAGAGAGAGATAGCATCTGGCTGGCAGACCCTTAGTCACATCCCCACTACCTAGTTGCCAAGTGGAGAGAGGGAATATCTGCCTTCCATGTTCCTCAGGTTTTGTTTCAAATCATCAGGGTGTTTGCTTACTGAGCAACCAAAGCCAAAAATGTCAATTACAGCCACTGATGTTTCTTGGGCACAGCTGCTCCACAAATATTATTTTATTTAATCCTTAAAACAACCTTGCAAGTTAGAAACTATTATCATCCCCATTTTATATGACAAGCTAGCTGAAAATGTCTTTGGTCACACACATAGTAAGTAAGCAGTGGAGCTGAGATTTGATCCCAGCTCCTTCTGACTCCAAAGCCTATACTATGCTTCTACTGTGTTACAGAGTGATCAAGAATGGCCAAAATAAAACCATTAACAATCAGAGGAAAATGGATGAGGTCATGCTTGATGGCTCATAATTGCAATCCCAGCACTTTGGGAGGTCAAAATGGGAGAACACTTGACACAGGAGTTCAAGACAAGCCTGGGGAAAAAAAGGAGAATCTTGTCTCTATAGAAATAAGAAAAATTGGTTCGGTGCCTGTAGTTCAAGAAGCTAAGGTGCCAGCCACATACACCAGAGCTGGCGGGTTTGAATCCAGCCCAGGCCTGCCAAACAACAATGACAACTACAACCAAAAAATAGCCGGGTGTTGTGGCGGGTGCCTATAGTCCCAGCTACTTAGAAGGCTGAGGCAAGAGAATCGCTTAAGCCCAGGAGTTGGAGGTTGCTGTGAGCTGTGATGCCACAGCACTCTACCCAGGGTGACAGCTTGAGGCTCTGGCTCAAAAAAAAAAAAAAAGAAGACAAAGAAGAAAAATTAGCCAGGCATGGTAGCACATGCCTGTAATCATAGCTACTCAGGAGGCTGAGGCAGGAGGATTGCTTGAGCCCAGGAATTTAAGGCTGCAGTGAGCTATGATGGGGCCAATATACTCCAGAGAGTGAGAGATTGTAAAAGAAAGAAGAAGAAAGGAAGAGGGAGGGAGGGAGGGAAGGGAAGGAAAGGAAGGAAGAAAGAGAAGAAAAAGAAAATGGGTGAATTCTCACTCTGATCCTGATGGAGTAGGGAAAGTCTTTCTGGGCATAAAGGTAAAAAAAGAAGAAACAATAAAGGATGTTATGCTTAGATATGGCTATGTAAAAATGTAAAACTTGTTATTTTAAAAAATAATAACTCCAAAAGCAAAATTAGAAGGCCAACAGGCAAGGAGTATTTGCAATATGTGACAGAGTTTTAGCATCCTTGATATATAAAGAAGTCTTACAAATCCACAAGAAAAAGACAAACACCTCGTTAGAAAAGTAGGCAAAGAACATGAATTGACAATTCACAAAACAAGAAATACTAACAGTTGATAAACTTGTAAAAACATGCAACACTACTAAAGAAGCCCAAATTCAAATAGTGAGATACTGACATAACATTTTTGTCCATCAAGTTGGAAAGAATATAGGGTATACATCTTACATCTTATTTATTTTAATATTTATTTATTTTAATAATACTCAGTGTCAGTAAGAGCTTAGGGAAGCAGATTTTAAAAATCAGCTTTATTGGGCGGCGCCTGTGGCTCAGCAGGTAGGGCGCCGATCCCATATGCCGGAGGTGGCGGGTTCAAACCCAGCCCCGGCCAAAAAAAAAAAAAAAAAATCAGCTTTATTGAAGGGGATAATTTAGCTAAAATTATCTGCATCCATTTAAATCATACAATTCAGTAAGTTTTGACATGTGTGTCCACTCATGAAACCACTGGTATAATCAGGATACAAAACATATCCAACACAAATACAATCAGTGTAACCTAATTATTTGTACCCTCAATGAATCCCAAACAAAAAAAAATAATAAAAATTAAAAAAAAAATTTATCACGTCCTAAACTTTGCTCATGCCACTTTATAATTTATCTCTTCCTCCACTTCTGTTTTCAGACAACCATGGATCTGCTTTCTGTCACTGCAGTTTTATTTGAATTTTCTGGTATTTTCTATAATGGGACTTTACATGTTAAAAATATGCATGCCAAAATTATATGATGTCCAGGATTTGCTTCAAAAATAATCCATTGGAAGGAGGCCATGGGTGGAATGTAGGTGAAACAAGATTGGGGTTTGTAATACTATTTTACTTTTGTATGTGTTTGAAATTTTCCATCATAGAATTTTAATGTGTATACCTCTTGATTGAGTTATTCCTAAAATCAGATATGCACAAAGTTGTTAATAAGAAATTATATTGGGGGGCGGTGCCTGTGGCTCAGTGAGTAGGGCTCCAGCCCCATATGCCGAGGGTGGCGGGTTCAGACCCAGCCCTGGCCAAACTGCAACAGAAAAATAGCTGGGCGTTGTGGCACGCGCCTGTCGTCCCAGCTGCTTGGGAGGCTGAGGCAAGAGAATTGCGTAAGCCCAAGAGTTAGAGGTTGCTGTGAGCCCTGTGACGCCACGGCACTCTACCTGAGGGTGGTATAGTGAGACTCTGTCTCTACAAAAAAAAAAAAAAAAAAAAAAGAAATTATATTGGGGGAGGTGATAGAGGGAGAATTAGTAGAGGGACCACACCTATGGAGCACATTGCAAGTACAAGTTGGATCTATCAGGTGTAGAACACAAATGTCTTAATGCTGTAATTGGGTAAATGAGGTGAAAGCTATGTTGACTAGTAGGATGTAAGCACTCCAATTTGTACAAATAATCAACACATCGAATCCCATAATGGCATAAATGTATTTATGATCTATGTACAAATGACTTAATAAAAAAGAAAAATAAATAAATAAAAGAAATTACATTAGAAAAATAATATAAGGATAACAAAAAGGGTAAACAATCTAATACCACAAAAAAAGCTTGGGTAAATAAAATTAAAAAAATTTTTTTGAGACAGAGTCTTACTATGTTGCCTTTGGTAGAGGGCCATGGTGTCACAGCTCACAGCAACCTCAAACTCTTGGGCTTACGCAATTCTCTTGCCTCAGCCTCCCAAGTAGCTGGGACTACAGGTACTGGCCATAACACCCAGCTATTTTTTGTTGTAGTTGTCACTGTTCTTTAGCTGGCCTGGGCCAGGTTTGAACCTGCCAGCTTAAGTGTATGTGGTTAGCGCCCTACCTACTGAGCTATGGGTGCTTCCCTACAATTTTTTTTTTTTTTGTCGTTGAGACAGAGTCTCACTATGTCGCCCTTGGTAGAGTGCCATGATGTCACAGCTCACAGCAACTTCAAACTCTTGGGGTTAAGTGATTCTCTTGCCTCAGCCTCCCAAGTAGCTGGGACTGCAGGCACCCGCCAAAATGCCTGGCTATTCTTTTTGTTGCAGTTGTCATTGTTGTTTAGCTGGCCCAGGCCAGGTTTGAACCTGTCACCCTTGGTGTATGTGGCTGGCACCGTAACCACGGTGCTACGGGCACCGAGCCTACAAAAAAAAATTTTTTAATCATATTTTCAAAGGATTTTTAATGACATTGGAAAATGCAATATACATTTTACATGAAAAATGCAGGTTACAAAACAGTTATATACAGCATTTCATTTTCATTTAAAATAAATAATAGGGTGGTGCCTGTGGCTCAAGGAGTAGGGCGCCGGTCCCATATGCCAGAGGTGGCGGGTTCAAACCTAGCCCTGGCCAAAAACCAAAAAAAAAAAATAATAATAATAAATAAATAAATATAAAATACTGGAATGTTAACGGTGCTAAACTCTATGTCAGGGGTCCTCAAACTGCAGCCTGTGGGCCACATGAGGCGGTGTGATTGTATTTGTTCCTGTTTTGTTTTTTACTTCAAAATAAGGTATGTGCAGTATGCATAGGAATTTGTTCATAGTTTTTTTTTTAAACTATAGTCTGGCCCTCCAACGGTCTGAGGGACAGTGAGCTGGCCCCCTGTTTAAAAAGTTTGAGGACCCCTGCTTATGTGGTAGATTACAAGTGATTTTTTTTTTTTTGAGACAGAGTCTCACTTTGTCCCCCGGTAGAGAGCCGTGGCGTCATAGCTCACAGCAACCTCAAACTCTTGGGCTCAAGTGATTCTCTTCCCTCAGCCTCCGAAGTAGCTGGGACTACAGGTACCTGCCACAATGCTCGGCTATCTTTAGAGACTGGATCTTACCCTAGCTGATGCTGGTCTCGAACTCATGAGCTCAGGCGATCTGTCCTCCTCAGCCTCCCAGAGTGCTGGGATTACAGCCAGAGCCACCGGCCTGGCCTTACAAGTGATTTTTATGCTCTTTTTAATTTCCAATATTTTCAAAACTTCTATAATGAGCGTATGATACTTTTATAATATTTTTAAAGGAGAAAAATAATTTTTCATTTCTCTTTGGTACTTTGCATTTTCTCAGATTCTTTTCTCTTATATTGTCTTATTTTTAGCTCTGTGAGACTTATAGAACAGTTTTTATAATACTCCCAGGGACCCAAAGTAGTACATTTTCAGAAGTAGATGGCACCTTAGAAATTCAGACTGCTTGCTCCATTGTTTGGACCAGGAAACTGAGGATCAGAGGGGGGCAGTAACTTGCTTAACACCACACAGAAATTAGTGTCAGACCTAGAAGTCAAGCCCCCTGAGGCTGACTTCAGAGACCTTTCAGTGACTTATAGTACAAGGTATCCTGGTTAAACCTTGTTTCAGACAGGGACCATGACCAGACATTCTTGAATAGGCTGACTCAAAGATAGACAAATGCCCTAACTTCTAATTTGGCCCTAACCCTGGCCACATATTAAACCCTCACCTTTTTCCAGGCTACAGTGGACCCTTCAACTCCACACACAGACCAATCTTCCTAATCCTGGCCAGAGTCTGAATCTTGATCTGTGTGGCACAATGAACCTTTTAAAAATTTTTATTTATTTATTTATTTGTTTGTTTGCTTATTTATTTATTTATTGAGAGAGAGTCTCGCTGTGTCGCCCTCAGTAGAGTGCTGTGGTGTCACAGCTCACAGCAACCTCCAACTCCTGGGCTTAGGTGATTCTCTTGCCTCAGCTTTCCGAGTAGCTGGGACTACAGGTGCCTGCCACAATGCCCAGATATTTTTTGTTGCAGTTTGTCTGGGGCTGAGTTCCAACCGCCACCCTGAGTATATGGAGCTGGTGCCTTACCCACTGAGCCACAGGCACTGCCCCCAGCTATTTTTTGTTGTTGTTTCAGTTGTCATCGTTGTTTAGCTGGCTAGGGCTAGTTTCAAACCCGCCAGCCTCGGTGTATGTGGCTGGTTCCATAACCACTGTGCTATGGGTGCCGAGCCAATGAACCTTTTTTTTTTTTACCTGCTTATTCTCATCATACAAATCTGTATGCTTGAAAGGAGGTTTAGGGGAGCACATGGATGAATCAAGACAATCTCCTCCCTTCAAGGGTCAAGCAAGAGTGGCACTTTCTTTCTTTCTTTTTTTTTTTTTTTGTAGAGACAGAGTCTCACTACCACCCTCAGTAGAGTGTCAAGACGTCACAGGACTCACAGCAACCTCCAGCTCTTGGGCTCACGCGATTCTCTTGCCTCAGCCTCCCGAGCAGCTGGGACTACAGGCGCCCGCCACAACGCCCGGCTATTTTTTTGTTGCAGTTTGGCCAGGGCTGGGTTTGAACCTGCCACCCTCGGTATATGGGGCCAATGCCCTACTCACTGAGCCACAGATGCCACCCAAGAGTGGCACTTTCTTATAGGTAGGCAGGCACATTTAACTTTTAACAAGAAGGGCAAGGGCAAGTTCAGAGCTCCGTGGGATGGTGCCCAGAGACAGCATTGGATCTTGGGGAGAGTCTGTCTTCTTTTGAAAAAACCTTTCTTACCAGTTCATGTGGATATGCAGAGCCCTCATCCTACTAGATCAGAAGGACCAGGCCCAGAAGACTTTTCTTGGTCCCCCTAGTTAGATGAGGCAAGGGAGTTCTTGAAAGGCTTTTGGAAAGCTGGGGTGGGGCACAAGGGTGGGGAGTGTTGAGAGAGCTGTTGGACCAGTGCCAGAAGAGATGGAGGGAAAAGAAGATGCGACCTGTGATGTCTGGTTAAGGGAACTGGAGTGACAGAAATGAATGGACCATTTCATCTTCACCTCCATTCCTCGAAGCTCTGTCAGAACTCCCCAATGCTGGGAACCTCACCTGAGATGACTGGGCCCCCCAGGGATAAGGAGGTCCCCAAAACTGGAAAGGAATTTCCCTTCCTGTGAGAAAATTGGACCATTTGTGTCATCCCCTCAGTGCCTCAGTTCCTCCATCTGTACAAAGGAGCAGCAATAGCCTTCCTGCTCCTGTCTACTTGCTTGGTGGGGGGAGGAGGAGTGCGTATGTGATAATACACAAGAGAACTGAATACAATATACAATATGTGTGAAGTATCTCTAATTTTAGCCCCAGCTAGGAGGTACATGTGGTGCCAAGACAGTTACAATTCTACAGGCACTGGAAGGGTGGACATTGTCCTGGGCCTTTTAAAGGGTAAGACACTGCTCCTCCCACCTCTAGCTTAGACTTCTGGGGGTGGAGGGTGGTGCTCAATCCTGGCCTTTCTTGATCTTGCCTGGCCTGGTATGGGAGTTATATTCCTGTTGTTACTGCTCAAAAATTAAGGTGACTCCTTAATGGCCAGCATTTTGTCAGGTGGAAAAAATTCTTTTGGTGGGCTTGGCGCCTGTAGCTCAGTGAGTAGGGTGCCGGCCACATACACCGAAGCTGGCAGGTTTGAGCCCGGCCCGGGCCTGCTAAACAAGAACGACAGCTACAACCAAAAAATAGCTGGGCATTGTGGCAGGTGCCTGTAGTCCCAGCTACTTGGGAGGCTGGGGCAAGAGAATCGCTTCAGCCCAAGAGTTTGAGATTGCTGTGAGTTGTGATGCCACAGCACTCTACCGAGGGTGACATAGTGAGACTCTGTTTCAAACAAACAAAAATTCCTTTGGTGGCATGAGATGGTCTTGTCTCTGAGTCTGTAGAATGCTATTACCCAACATTCTCTGCTTGAAGTTCCTGAAATCTGGAAAATGGGTTGTCTCTTTCTAGTGGTTAATTTGTGTGTGTGTGTTTGCAGGGGAGTGGGGGGGAGGAGGGAGAAGGTGAAGTAGGCAAAGAGGAGGGACATGGGAAGCAGCACTGCAGGCATTAAGACATCCAATAGATTTTCTTTCTTTTTTTTTTGGCCCGGGCTGGGTTTGAACCTGCCACCTCTGCCGGCATATGGGGCCGGCGCCCTACTCCTTTGAGGCACAGGCACTGCCCATAGATTTTGTTTCTCATCCTACAAAGGCTTAGACCTAAAAAAGCCTGTGAGTAGCTTCAGGGGGAATTTTCTGTGGTTTAAGGATTTTCAGACCCCAGTTAGCCCTCTGCCCACTGGGGTAAATGAAAGACAGAATGAAAAAATAAAAAGGAGAGATGAAAGTAAATATGTGAATCTCCTGTTTACCTCATGAGGTCTTTGTAGAAAAGATGCCAGCATAGACACCCAAGAGGCAACATGGAGGGAGCAAGAGGACCATGGGAAGAAAAAGGAAGATGACTGCATGTCTTTCCTGAAAGATTTTCCTTTATTTCTCTGTAGCTGAAACAGTGAGCTTAAGGGGCTTACACTGTGGTCAAGGAAACAGCTTATAAGAAATAACTAGAATGAGAGTGAGCCTAGGATCAATATTCGGGTTAAAAAAAAAAAATCGGACCAGATCAAAAAGTTGAAAGGTAGTCAGAACCAGGGATGGCTTCTGGGAGGAGGTGAGATTTGAACTTCTACTTGGAGAATTTATTTCTTTTTCTTTTTTTTTTTTTTATTAAATCATGAACACATAGATCATGTATACATTGATGCATTTATGGGTTACAATGTGCTGATTTCATACAGAATTAAGAACGCTTACATCACACTGGTTAATACATACCTCATCTCGTTTACTTAATTATTGTGTTAAGACATTTATACTCTATACTTAATAGATCCGATATGTACTCTTGCATTATGCACTATAGATGTGATCCCACCATTCAGCCTCCCTCGATCTGACCTCCCCCCTCCCCTCCTATCCCCCGACCTCCCTCCTTTATCCTGGGCCATAGTTGTGATCTATTCTTCATGTGAAAGTGTGAGTGATTGTAAATTGGTTTCATAATAGTACTGAGTACTTTGGATATTTTTTCTTCCATTCTTGAGATACTTTGCCAAGTAGGATATGTTCCAGCTCCATCCATGTAAACGTATACAGAGTGATAAGGAGGGCATCTCAGGCTAGAGGAACATCATGAGTTCAGGTGGAGGTGGCAGGGTGCTGGTGCATAAAACACAAAGGCTACAAAGAGCCATAATTGCTGAGGGAGGGAGGCAGCAAGCAACCAGTATGGCTTAAGAGGAAGCTGCCAGTTGCAAGGTCATTGTAGAGATCTTTTTTTTTTTTTTTTTTTTGTAGAGACAGAGTCTCACTTTACCGCCCTCGGGTAGAGTGCCATGACGTCACAGGACTCACAGCAACCTCCAGCTCTTGGGCTTCTGCGATTCTCCTGCCTCAGCCTCCCAAGCACCTGGGACTACCATTGTAGAGATTTTTTTTTTTTTTTTTTTGTAAAGACTTAAGAGAGTGTAATGTACTAGTGGGGGCAAGGAGAAATACTTTGTTTCCCTTTTGAAAACTACATGTTCTCAGGGTACCATGGGGGAGGCTTCCCCTCTTCTCCTAACTTCCTGGCTCAGTATTCTTGCCCTGCCCTGCAGCCAACCCCCATGCTCATGCTTGCAAGGATAAGAGGGGACATATAAAATGAGGAGACTGATTGCAAGAACAAAGATCAGTATAATTATCTTACAATCATATTGTGACCATGCATGTCACTGCATGTGTGTGTGTACGTGTGCATACTACTTTCCAAGGGTATGTACAAAGCATGTCTTGCATGTTGTAAAATGGAAGCAGAGTTGGTGGCAGCCCATTTGGCACCCTGTGAGGCAGGCTTCAGGGCACAGTGAGAAGGGCACAGGACTTAAAATTCAAATCCCAGTTCTGCCATTGCCTATCTGGGTGACCCAGAGGAAGTCCCTTCACCTCTCTGAACCTCATCTGTAAAGTGGGGATAATAATAGTACCCACCCTGTAAAGTTGTAGGAAGGGTGAAACAGGATAATCTGTAAAGTGCTTGGCTCATAGTAGGTGCTCAAGCATGGATTTTTAAATTAGTAACCAACCCCAATCCCATGCCATTCCCAGGAATTTACTCCGAAAACCTGAATTCCCACCATTTACCATGAAGTCCTAGCTTCTTTGTTCAAAGTGCTGTTCAAGGCAGTGCTAGGACTGTTTGTGTGGGAGGCACAGTAGTGGAATGGAGGTGATGGGGGTTCATGTTATGATCTGCTTATTTTTGTAGGTTTGTAACAAACTTTTATACAAAAAGAAGTAGAAGAACTTCTTGTTCCCAAAAAAGTTACATCTTTCTCCTTATTTTTGTAGGTTTGTAACAAACTTTCATACAAAAAGAAGTAGAAGCACTTCTTGTTCCCAAAAAGTTACATCTTTTTTGTTCCCAAAAAGGTTACATCTTTCCCATAGAAGAGAACAACCAACCAACTATTTTTTATCCCAGGCAGAATGGGCAAAGGGGCCCTCAAAGAGGGACAAAGTGCTGTAAATCCATAGGGGAGGGAAGATGACTTCACCTGAGGGGTACTGTGGGCACCTTCTTGGAGGCAGGGATAATTCAGCTGGTCCTTTGAGGAATAGTTTGATTTGCCAAGAACAAGGTGGGGTCCTGGTCACAGGACCTGGTTACAGGCTTGGAGAACGATTGCTAACAGTACAGACTCTGGAACAGGACATACCTGGTATGCTTTGCGAATAGCAGTTCAGTTGGGTGTGGCAGGCAAGAAAATACATTAACTCTTTACCACTCAACAGTTGTAGAGAGGGCTTCGTTGATCAGATTAACCTGCTATTTGCTAATTAAGTGCAGAGCCAGGAAGGGACCTATTGTTCCTGGCTCAGCTGGGAGATGTAGATGAAGAAGAATGTAGCTTTAGAACTAATCTGGTTTTGGGCTCGGTGCTGTAGCACAGTGGTTACGGTGCCAGTCACATGCACTTGAGGCTGGTGGTTTGAGCCTGGCCTGGGCCAGCTAAACAACAAGAACACCTGCAACAACAACAACAAAAAGGTGAGAAGTAGGCTCGGTGCCTGTGGCTCAAGTGGCTAAGGCGCCAGCCACATACACCTGAGCTGGCGGGTTCGAATCCAGCCCGGGCCTGCCAAAACAACAATGACGGCTGCAACCAAAAAATAGCCAGGCGTTGTGGTGGGTGCCTGTAGTCCCAGCTACTTGGGAGGCGGAGACCGGAGACTTGCTTGAGCCCAGGAGTTTGAGGTTGCTGTGAGCTATGATGCCACTGCACTCTACCCAGGGTGACAGCTTGAGGCTCTGTCTCAAAAAAAAAAAAAAGCGAGAAGTAATCTGGTTTCTGGGGAAGGGGTTAATTCAGGTGTAGAACTGGAGAGGAGAGTGCCTAATATGGGTCTACTCAAGGACCTGAGTTCAGGACAGAATTTATAAGGAGACATGATGGCCCTGAAGAGTAAAACTTTTTTTCCTGCTCATGCCATATCAGTTCTCAAAGGGCCAGAAATTACCTGATATTTGTTTTCATTCCTTTCCAGGCACCTTAAGGATTTTTTCAAGGATTTTTCAAGACCTGGGGGTGGGGGTGACATGTGAAGCAACCATTAGCTTAACTCCTTACCTGCACAGAAGGAATTGTCTAAACTTACCAACCTTTCAGATAGAGAGCAAAACTTTCCTGAAACAGGAAGGAAGGAGAGGAGAAGGCTAAGAGAGTGTCTGTGAAGGAGTGTAGGGCTGGCAAGTGAAGAAGGAGACTCAATTTGGCTGAGGACATGTGTTCTTCACAGACGACCAGGACAGTGGGCTTTGTCTAGGTCAGAGTTATTTCTCCTGAGGGTTCTTGCCTCCAATCCCCATACTCTGGCCCTCCTCAATACTGTGATCACCACCTGTCTCCACACGTAACAGGAAGGAGGCAATCAAGAACATCCCATGGGGCGGCGCCTGTGGCTCAAGGAGTAGGGCGCCGGTCCCATATGCCGGAGGTGGCGGGTTCAAACCTAGCCCCGGCCAAAAACCAAAAAAAAAAAGAACATCCCATAGGCGGAAGGAGGCAATCAAGAACATCCCATAGGATGTATTATCTCAGCCTATAGCTCAGTGGGTAGGGTGCTGGCTACATACACCAAGGCTGGCAGGTTCAAACCCAGCCTGGGCCTGCTAAACAACAATGACAACTGCGGGGGGAAAAAAAAATAGCTGGGTGTTGTGGCGGGCGCCTGTAGTCCCAGCTATTTGGGAGGCTAAGGCAAGAAAATTACTTGAGCCCAGGAGTTGGAGGTTGACGCCACGGCACTCTACCGAGGGCAATAAAGTGAAACTCTGTCTCTACAAAAAAAACAAAAACAAAAACAAAAAAAAAAAACAAAACTGCCCACAATACTTTCTATAAGGATGGGCCTAGTTGTCTGGGGAAGGATGCCTAGAATGACACTGCCTAGCTGGTCCCCACTTGGGAGGGCCAGCTTAACCCACGCTTTTTAGGGTGGTTCCAGGAGAGAAGAATCTAGGATTCAGCAACCTTGGGACAAGACAGTCCATCCTTAAGGGCTAGAGTGAATTCCAGGTTAAAGGGATGGTCTTAAGAAGTTGGAATTAACCAACCAAAAGCATCCTTTTGCCAGTTGTATTGGGAGGGGTCTGGGGACACCAGGAGTCCATGCCTGGGGACCATATTCACCTTTTATGGCTAATATCCAGCAACTATAAGTCAATTCTTTTAAATCTTTTTTTGACTGTCTACTATGTGCGAGGGACCTTAGCAATACTAGCCAATAGGTACCAAATATGAATGATGGAGCAGGCTTGTATGATGCACCACTAAAGTTTACTTGTATTATCTCAGTTCATCCCCATAATAAGCCTGTGATATGTAGGTACTATTAATGTCCCCATTTTACAGAATGGGACACAGAGGCTCAGAGAAATGAAATAACTCACTGAAGGCCATACCCCTAACAACTAGGCAGGACTCAAACTCAGGTCTTGTTGGCTGTAACCCCAGGTGCTACGTGCATGAGCAGTCCACTGCATAGCCTCCAGCATGCTTTGCTGCCTTGCTCCTCACTACGCGAAGCCTTCTCCCAATTAGTAGATTAGTCATGTGTTGACACTTCTAGTCTCAGTCTAATGGCTTGTTTATTTAACTGATGGATGCTGCTCCCCATTTGAGGCCATTAGCATTTAAACAAAACAAAACAAAACTGTTGAGCCTGGCAAAGTGACACTGTGTTTACTGTTTTTCTCCCAGTGTCAATTGTGAGCATTTTCCAAATATGTATTTTGATGTGCTAACAGTCTCTAAAGAGAACTACAGAACAGTTTAGCAATCTTCTAATGCAGCTCCAGCCCCACTCCCCATAATTTCCTTCATCAGGGGGAGAAATCTTGGCTAGGATGAGGACGAGGGATGATAACAATCCTAGTCTGAATAATTTTAAGGGGTAGAGGAACTAGGCTGGGCAGGGGACTCTGTCTTTGGGAGCTAATTCCCAGAGTATTGTGCTTGGGGAGGGAATTTGGTATTTCTTTCCAGGACAATAAGAACATCTGTGCCAAGGCAGAGGAGGAGGCCGGGTGCTCCGAGGCATCTCTGCCGGAGTCTCTGGACACTGTCCGATTGTTACTGTTTCAGTTTCTGCTTGGATCACTGACCTTGTCCATTTAGAGCAGGCTGGCTTGAGTGAAGACTGGGTAGGGCTTAAGAAGGACCAAGAAGACCCTTCTGGCTGGGGGTAGTGATGTGAAGTGGGCAGGGAGTTGGAGTAACTCTAAAATGACCAGGTTACAAATGACCTGCTGCAAAGTACAGGGTGAATCTTGCATCCATAAAGGGGAGACAGGAGCACTTCCACTGTCCCCCTACCGCTAGAATAACTGCTGTTGATCATCGCTCTGTTGATCAAGTCCAATTTTTTTGCAGCCTCCCTCTTCTGACAGATTGGTGTTCTGCTCGACCTTGGGGCAAATGGATGGAGTGCTACAGGTTTGATCCTTATATGGGCCAGTTTGCTTCACACTGAGAAAACCTGGCTACACTTTGCTCCCAGCTCCATTTGCAAATGGAGTTAAAGTCCTGCAAACCATTCCCAGTACTAGAAAGCTACATCACCCAGTGTGTTGTGATGGTGGCTGTAACTGTATCTGGCCCCAGCAAGTCAGCCTCCTATTGGGGATGAGCTAAGACAGCTCCTTAGTTTTTCCTCACTCGGGACATGGTCTGGAACTGGGTGTTCTGGGGACCAAGAGGTAGGCATCTGCCTCCTGCATAATTAGGTTACATCAGCCTCAAAAAGCATTGATAATGCCTTTGGGCATCATGCTGTGCCTGGCACGAGCTAGTAATCCAAACCCAGTCCTGGCCCTCCCGAGTGTACAACCTTAAGTCACACAATAATAACACAGATCCCCAAGGCGGGCAGTTAACAAATACATCCATTTGTCCACCAATCACAAGGGATCCATTGAGTGAGCCATAGGTCCCCCTTCAAAGAGCTTCCATTCTGGTGGGTAAATAGGTATGCCTGACTGAGTGAGGGCTGGGGGAAAAGGTTCAAGTGAGGAAACACGTCAACTTGGGCATCAATGAATAGACTTTTTCCTTTTAGTGCCTATTGCCATGTGGCTGGAATTTTTATTTAATCGAGCCACATCCCTCATCCTAAGTCAGTTCGAGGGTTTGATTCCAGTCCTCCACCGCCTGGGTGGTAATACAAAGCGCCAGAGGCAATGTCGCTCTGAGCGGTGTGGAAGGGAAAATTCGGGGCAAAGAGGTAGGGGCCAAAGCCTCGTCCTCTCTCCCAGGGTGACCCGGGTGTGTCACTGACCTCCCTCTTAGGGCCTGACAGTTCTACGTTGACAGGTCGTAGAACTGTCAGGTCCCCCACCCTCACTTCACCAGCCGAGCGCAAGCTCGGCATTGGTGACATAGGTTTGGAGCAGGAGGTGGGAGAAGGTTCTGGGTAAAGTCATCCCTGGAGGTCAGGTCGGGGCGACGCCCCAGGGCACGCCTGACAGGCCTAGGCTACAAGAGGAGCACATACGGCGGGCCCCCAAAACACTTCCGACAGGCGCCTGCGCTCCAGGCGGCTTCCGAGGGCCAGGCTGGGCGGGGGCGAACTGGCTGTGCGGGAGTTCGAACTCCTAGGCGGAATGCCCTCCGAGGGGTGCTCGCGGCCACGGGGTGCCAAAGGCT
The DNA here is from genome assembly GCF_027406575.1 of Nycticebus coucang. Classification (NCBI taxonomy): domain Eukaryota; kingdom Metazoa; phylum Chordata; class Mammalia; order Primates; family Lorisidae; genus Nycticebus; species Nycticebus coucang. The sequence continues at coordinate 157,121,062 of NC_069804.1, read as the reverse complement.
CCCACGAGGGCTGGTTGCGCGCAGCTCTGGGCCAGGCCGCTGCAGGGCTCTGGCGAGCAGCGAGCGAGGCAGGGCGGAGGGAGTGCGTATGTGGGGAGAGCGCTCGGGAGCTCGAGCTGCCGGCCCGAGAAGGGTGGGTTGGGGAGCGGCGGTGGCGGCAGGAGGAGCGAGCGAGGAACGGGGAGGTCAGCCCGGCTGGCGGGCCAAAGCCTCCGGAGGGAGGGCGGAGCGCGGAGGGCGGAGATGGGGCCGCCGAAGGGAGGGGGCCAGCGGGGCGCGGCCAGGGGGCGGGGCGCGGGGACCTGGGGAAGATAAGAGCGTGCTCGCAGCAAACGAGGGCGGGAGTGAGGGAGGGGCGGGGGACTTAGAGACCAAAGAGGAGACAAAAGGACGGGGTGGGTGGGAGGGGCATAGACGTGCAGGGGTAGGGGAGGGGCGCCGGGGGACGCCTGGGAGGGAGGGGCATGTGTGTGCGGGGACATGGTGTAGGAGGGACTTAGAGAGGGACGTGAAGGGACAACATAAGAAGGGAGCGCGGGGGTACGGAGAAAGGTGGGGGTTGGAGTGCTCCACCACATTGGCCACGAAGGGGAGGGGAGGCCTGGCCACACATGAGGAGAGGGTTCTGAGGATGGACACTCGGCAGGGAAAGGGGGCTGGGGCTTCGGCGGGCTCGGGAGGAGAAGGGTGAGCAGACACGGGGAAAGGGAGCGCTGAGAGATCCCGAGGGCGGAGGCGGATGGGCGTGTGTGGAGCGCTGAGATCTGGGATTTAACGCTGCTGTTCCAGATGACCAAAAGAGCTCGGTGGGGGCTGCACAGACGGGACGGGGCTACCACGGCAGGTCGAAAACGACCCAGGGGAAAGTGGGACCTACGAGGGTTGGAGAAGGTGGCGGGGGCGGCCTCGGGCTCGGCAGGAAGGCGCCACCACCGCCCTCTGCCCGTCCCCAGCGTGCCCCGCCCCGTCCGGGGGCCCTAAGGGCAGAGGCCTGGGCCGTGGGGGAGCCGAGCCAGGGCGGTACCATTCGGAACAGAGAGGGGGGGTTGGGGGGGAAGGGAGGAGCCAGGGGTCAGAACCCTGTAGGGGGCGGGGGGGGGCGCCACACCCTGGGAAAAAGGCTTGGGCACATCCAGAATGGACCAATCAGCAAGCAAGGCCAGGGTGGCGTCAAGGGGCAGCTTCGGCCAATGGGAAGGGAGAACACTTCGGAGGTTCGGAGGAAGAAAAAAAAAAAAAAGCCCCACGAAACAATAATCGAATCCGTTTGGGGGCTTGGAAGGCTGGGAGTGGGCGTCATTTATAGCATGTTCTGGCGCCTGCCCCTCCCCTTTTAAGGATGGGGTCGCTCGCATCACTCCTGGGCAGCGGGGAGCAAACGGAGCTGAGGAGGGTCCCGGGAAAGTAGGGGATTGGCCGTTTACTGGGGGCACTTGATTGGGCCCTTCAATTTGGGGGTGGGTGGGACAGAGGTGGCAGCTTTGTGTTCGAAAGAGTGAGAGCATGTTGTGGTCTCTCAGACTGGTCAGCCGGGTGCAGGGGTCCCCGATTTCTCACTGCTGGCTACTGATTTAAGTGTCAGCCAGCAAGTAGATCTTGGATAATCTCAAGTCAATGTATAATTTAAAAATTACCTTTGGGCACTGAACGCTGCTCAACATATTCGTTACCCTTTCCTCCCAAATCCCAGGCTGTTTTTTAGGATTAGCAATTGTAGGGGTTCACAGAAATTCTGCTGTGGCTTTTGGCTTCAGAGTTAATTTACGAGTTTAATCCCTGCTCAGTCACTAATGTGTAGCACTAGATATACCACTCTTATCTGAAATCGTTTGCCTATAAAGGTTTGGGACTAGCTACCTTTGAGGTCTAAACATTTTGGAACTGATTTGGAGAGTGATGTGCTTGGAAGAGTGGGCCATATCTCTGGGAGGAATTGCAAAAGAAAACTTGTGGTGATGGAGCTCCAAGGGATTCTAAATGTCTCTAAAGCCCCTGAGATTTTACAGGAAATATGTACATGTTTGTGCGTTTTTCTGGAGAGGGCTCATAACTTTCAACAACTTTTCAGAGGGGCCGGTGACACAGAACAATTAACCCATTTTGGCCCCAAAATGCTCAGGGTGGGGCTGAACTTCCAAGGCAGGAGGTGAAGTGCAGTAGTGGGTATGTCTTTGGAAACTGAAGGGTTCCCCAAATTCCTTGGTAGGAATCTCTAGTTGCAGGGGCAAAGGCAAGTTCCTCAGAGCTGAGAATCCTGTGTGAACTGCCATATTGCAAAGTAATGCAAGTAATAGTAATAACTATACTTTGAATCAATGGTGAGTGCTTGGCCCTGAGCTATGAAAGAAATGGAATTGAGGTTCATTTCTGAAATCACATTTACCTTATCTGTAAAGTAAGGTAAACCCTCCTTATCTTGTTATGAGAAAATAAGTATGAGATACTCTGGACAGCAATCTGTGTAAGCTGGGAAATTCACAAACATGAGGTAAATAATACTGGCTAGATTTGTGGGGACAGAATTCAGCTTCAGCACCACCCTGGTCTTAGGATCCATCTGGGGCATAATCTAAATGCAGAGTTTGTACATCCTGTTTCTAGGTGGAGAGGCTAAAATACATTACATTGTATCACTCACTTTTTCACTCTTCAAATTGGCAGTTATCTATGGTGGATCATATGATGTGACATATTTATATTTAAGATCATGGAATAGGATACATTCTCTCATTCTGATTTAGGACCACTACATAATCCTTGGTAAGAAAATGAGGGGCAGGGGTAAAGCTGACAAGTACAACTTGAGAAATGTACACTGGAGCATCCAAAGGTGTCTGACTTAAAAAACATGATTCAACTGGGGGATAACACAGAATATACTCTAGTTAAATAGATAAAAATGCCTTTATTTCTAAAATGCAGCTTAACTATACCCACAGTGTGCTTAGCCACTTTTGGAATCCATCCTGCAGTAGAGTAAAACTGGGCCAAAGGAGGAGCATACAGGGCTCCTGGTCCCAGGCATCAAGATGTCACTCCTCCAGGAGCAACTCAATCTATAGAGTTTTTCTTTAACTGCTTTTTGTGAAATGCAGAGAGTTGTTTAGGATTCCTCTGTATGACAGAGAGGTCCGACCTGGAGGAAGACCGGTAGCCCACATCCTCTGCTTTTATGGGCTTAATGATATGGCCTGGCTTGGTGACAACCTTGGGAGTAGTCAGCTTTTGGAAGGCCCTCTGGGTGTTCCACGTGGATCCTATAGGGGTCTGGATGGTCCTTTCAAATTGTTGATGGTGGGTGAATGGATATGGGAGTACACGCACCTGGAAAGGAAGGAAGAGTGACTTGGTGTTAGCCAGAGGTGCAGTTATATACTCTAATGACAACTCAAGTCAGGTACTGTTTTGGTTGAGGTCATAGTCCTACATGAGAACTGCCAGTGACTAAGTTACTGAGATGGTAAGGCATCCTAGTGCTCCCATCTAATCTTAGGAGTCCCAATCTGCCTGAGGACTTTTAGGAGTAAATGAACCTAAGTTAGCTCAGGATCCCCTGGGTTTACCCAGCAATTTGGAATTAAAAAATACTCTGACATTATCTGTCTAGCTACAGTGGCTCAAGGCTTCTGTCCCAGAGCGTGTTTTCCTATATAACACCATGACTGCAGGAAGTACCCAGGCTTTTGTGTATCCCTGTGGATTTTATGACACTTCTACCGTCTTCATGTTCTCAATCCTTTCCTAACCTCTCCTTGATACATATAATTGATTTTTTTTTTTTTTTGTAGAGACAGAGTCTCACTTTATGGCCCTTGGTAGAGTGCTGTGGCATCACAGCTCACAGCAACCTCCAACTCCTGGGCTTAGGCGATTCTCTTGTCTCAGCCTCCCGAGTAGCTGGGACTACAGTTGCCCACCACAAAGCCCAGCTATTTTTTTGTTGCAGTTTGGCCGGGGCCAGGTTTGAACCCACCACCCTCGCTATATGGGGCCAGCACTCTACCCACTGAGCCACAGGTGCCACCCTATAATTGATGTTTTAAGGTACCCAAAGATAGACTGAATCCTGGATATCTACTAGGATGTCACAGTTAGCTTCATCTTTTGGCATCACAGAATAAAAAGCTGGAAGGCCCTAAATATTGGCAACTGTCATTTCCCTTGACCTGTCTGGCTTAGGGAAGGGAAGTGCTTGACCTAAGTAAATTAGGAGCAGCATGGGAAAACAGAACCTATGGCTCCTTCTCCTTTCCTGGTACTCTACTACATTGCTACCTTCAGACATTTAAACAATCTTTAAACACTTCCCTAGTGGCCAGAGGAGGCAAAAAAAAAAAAAAAAAATGGGGGAGTAAAAATCAGTAGGAGTCTTTGGAGATATCCAATGGAACATTCAAGAGAAGCTGAGTACTATCTGGTAGTCTTGACAGTAGTGAAGGAAACAGATTCTCTTTAGGTGAAGAGAATGTCTTATTTGGGTCCATGGCTAAATGAGTGCATGTCACCCTGGGGAAGAGAAAAGAAAAAGAACACCTGGACAAAGTATTCAGTCTCAGGAGTTCCCCAACCACCCCAACTGGAAGCACTTTATTCTATTGTATGCTGGAATCTGCAGTGTATAACTTACTACAAGATTGCTGTGAGCTGTGATGCTACAGCACTCTACTGAGAGTAATATAGTAAGACTCTGTCTCAAAAAAACAAAAGACTAATCACCCTGGGAAGGGGAGAGTGATTTTTATTGAGATCCATATTCTACCTATTACATGGAATCATGGCTTGGTGAAGGACCCTTTTCCCCTGCCTATGTCATCAGAGACTTCTTGAACGAGAAAAGGGATACTATGGAGGTGACTATAAATACGAGCCTGCAGAATGGTAACTCTGAGTTTGGTAAACCCAGCTGCATCAGAATTATCTAGTATCCTAGTTGAAAATGCAGAGTTGGGAGGCTTACTGTTGCTGCCCAAATTACCCTTTAAGTCTAAATCTTTCCAGTCAGTAATTAAAACAACATAGTCTATCTGGAATTATTAATCTCACGGTCAGTCAGTGAAAACAATGGATTTGATTCTTGACCACAGACCACTAGATTTCTCCTCTCAAGCAAGAGAGCCAGGCAAAGAGAATAGGCAGCTAAAAAGCTAAGGACTCACCTGATGAGCAGCTGCATGGATGTTTCGCTTCTCATTGACAATCACATTTGGCAAATTCTTGTCTTTTCTTGGAGGACCCTCAGGGGCTTTAATGAGAAACCTGGAAAGCAAAACAGCAGGATGTCTTGACTAGGACCATTAAGGACTTAATCAAAAGGACAGGGAGGACACTTAAGGGCAAGGTGAGAGAACCAAGTGCCTTTCTGATAGGATTTCTTCCTTGTTCTTACCGGCGTCTTTTCTTGGTACTGGGCTTCAGGCCCACACCACCCCACTCGCCCCAGCCAGGCAGCGTCAGGTCCACGTCCTTTGGCCTACTCGCCTCCATAGCTTCCCTCTTTTCTTTCAAGAAGTCTCTGATGACATCATCCCCAGCAAAAGCTTCCTTTATCATCTGCTTTTGGTGTCTCTCTGCTTTATCTTCCTGGGAAGAAAGAAGAGTGAGAACTACAAGCTTGCCTAATGAGCCATGGTTCATAGCAAGCACCCTTGAATTTTAGGTCGTGACACTTTAGCGCCCCCTAGGGGGAATTGGTGAACAATGATGGTCTTGCAGTCTAAACCAATCAGCAGCCAATCAAGCTCTAATTTTCTTTTCCCTAGGGTAAGTATTCCTAGCTCATTATCATGACACAATTTTAAACTTTTCAGTAAGGGAACTGCAGGATGGAGGAAGGAATGGTCTGTGTTAGTAGCAGGACTCCAAGTAGCCTGGCCAGAATGTGGGCTTCCTCTAGCTTGTATCCCTCAAAAGACAGGGCTCAGTGCCCTTAGCACAGTGGTTATGGTGCCAGCCACATACACTGAGGCAGGCGGGTTTTAGCCGAGGCCTGCTAAACAATGACAACAACAACAAAAAAAACAGCCGGGCGTTGTGGCAGGCATCTGCAGTCCCAGCTACTTGGGAGGCTGAGGCAAGAGAATCCCTTAAGCCCAAGAGTTGGAGGTTGCTGTGAGCTATGATGCTACAGCAATCTACTGAGGGCAGCATGGTGAGACTCTGTCTCAAAAAAAAAAAAAAAAATAAAAGGTTCCTTGACCACATGAGATCCCATTGAATAAAACCCTGGCCAACTGCTCAATGACTCACCTTTGAGTTGTCCCGCCTGGGGTCTGGTCAGAGCTTTCCTCTGAGGACAGTTTTAGAGCCACATCAGACAAGTTTTGGTAGCTCAGGATTTAGGATGTGGGGGCCTTGGCAGTATCCACATATTTCCATCTATTAAAAATGTCACTGGGACCAGCCTGACCCCATACTATTCTGGACCTTTCAATTACTGAAAAGTATCCTCAGTGAAATAAAGCTTCACTACTCCTTGTCCAAGGATACTTTCTGCACCAGCTCCGATCCCCCACAATGGCCCATGACCCTGGCTCTGCTCACCGACTCCTCTATTGTTGTGGGAACTGCTAAAGACTTCATGGAAGGAGATTTTGTGGTTAGGAGGTTCTGCAGGTCAATCATTTGCTCCTCCTTTTTCTTCTTAGGGCCACCGGGCTGAGTATTTAAGTTCCTCTCCAACTGCTGCCCTTCTAACACAGGTCTGGGAAGCTCCTGATTTTGAAAACATCCTTCTTTCTCCAGCTCTTCCAGCTTTTCCAGAGTCTGTACTCTCTCTGGCCTCTGAAACAACTGGGGCTCTTCATCTTCAGGGACAGGTTCCTCTCTCTGGACCTGGGGAACAGTTCCCAGCAAACTTGTGTTTTGCTTCCTGGACTGATGTTTTTTCCTGCACTTCAGAGACAGTGTTCTCAATTCAAACAGCACCTCCTGGCTGCTAGAATCTGTAGGGGGAAGGTGAAAGCCATCAGAAAAAAGATATTGGGAAGTTTCTTTGCATTTGTTGAGCATCCACTGGGTGCACTAGATACCACCTAACACATTCTAACAATGACAAATGAGGAAGATTCTGTAAGCTGGATCTCCTTGAAAGGTCACCAGTCATGACCTGTCAAATGGCAGGCAATAGAGTTTAGTAGTTAAAAGGAGCATGTTGGGATGCAGACATCCTGGGTCCTATTCCAATCTTTGGCAATGACTCACTATTTAACTGGTACTATTGCTTAAATTTTTCTGTACAGTAAACTCTGCTAGGGAAGACTGCCCTAAGTTCCAAATTGAAAAACAAAAACCATTTTAATAGGTGGCCTCTGAATTTGTTTTACTACTTATAAAAAAACCTTATCCAGGATTGTTTTATCTTGACTCAAGAATTCGCACTCCAGACTTGGCACCTGTGGCTCAAGTGGCTAAGGCACCAGACACATACACCTGAGCTGGTGGGTTCAAATCCAGCCTGGGTCTGCCAAACAACAATGATGGCTGCAACGACGACAACAAAAAAATAGCCAGGCATTGTGGTGGTCACCTGTAGTCCCAGCTATTTGGGAGGCGGAGGCAGGAAAATTGCTTGAGCCCAGGAGTTGGAGGTTGCTGTGAGCTGTGATGCTACAGCACTCTACCCAGGGTGACAGCTTGAGGCTCTGTCTCGGGGGGGGAGGGGGAAAAAAAAAAGAATTCGCACTCCATATCATTTTTTTTTTTTTTTGAGACAGAGTTTCATTTTGTCACCCTCGGTAGAGTGCCATGGTGTCATAGCTCACAGCAACCTCAAACTCTAGGGCTCAAGTGATTCTCTTATCTCAGCCTCCCAAGTAGTTGGGACTACAGGTGCCTGCCACAATGCCCAGCTATTTTTCAGAGGAGGGATCTCGCACTTGCTCAGGCTCACCTTGAACTTGTGAGCTTAGGCAATCCACCCGCTTTGGCCTCCTAGAGTGCTAGGATTACAGGTGTGAACCACTACACCTGGCCTTCCCACTACCTATCTTTAATAATCTGCTATGGCCAAGTCAAAAACAAATGAAGTAGCTGCTTTTGAATAGTGGATGTAGCTTGCACCCTCCAGTCACTGGCAACATCTGAGCAAATACCACTAAGTCTCAAATACCACTAAGCCTGAAGGTAAACATGGCAGCAGCAGACTTCTAAACTGTCCTTTGAGGCGGCACCTGTGGCTCAAAGGGGTAGGGCGCCGGCCCCATATGCTGGAGGTGGTGGGTTCAAATCCAGCCCCAGCCAAAAAAAAAAAAAAACAAAAAACAAACAAAAAAAAACAGAGCATAAACTGTCCTTTGTACTGACTCAAGTTGCCTTCACTCCCAAGTCTATCCTGTTCTCTAAGCTTTGGCTTAAATCCATTGCAGCTCTTCAGATCTGGCCTTTGGACACACATATATGTTTATTTCTCAAGAGTCAAGGTATGCTCATTTTGATTGGAGTCCATGACTTATTATTTTAGAACACTCTTTGTTGTAAGGTTTGGGAAAATTCTACATATTTATTATCCGAGGAAATCCAAATCCACTTTCAGACTGCAACCAACTGTTCTATACATTTAGCTAGATGGCCAGTTCAGTTAAGAAGGCTCAAGAGTGGCTCAGCACCCATAGCACAGTGGTTATGGCACTGGCACATGCACAGAGGCTGGCAGGCTTGAACCCAGCCCGGGCCTGCTATCATAACGACAACTGCAACAAAAAACAGCCAGGAGTTGTGGCGGGCGCCTGTAGTCCCAGCTACTTGGGAGGCTGAGGCAAGAGGACCACTTAAGCCCACAGTTTGGGCTTGCTGTGAGCTGTGATGCCATAACACTCTATTGAAGGTGACATAGTGAGATTCTGTCTCCCAAAAAAAAAAAAAAGACTCAAGAGAATGCTGCTAGGGTCCTGTGGTTGTATATGATCTGCCTCACAATCTCAGCCTGCAGTGCTACTCTCCAAAATCCTCTCAGAAGTGGCTACTTGTAACTATTAATCCCAGAAATCTTTAGCTGAAACCTTTAAAGTAAAGCTCACTATAACATATTCCAAATTAACAGGTCTTAAGAAATTAATTTTTACCATGTAAAAACAGATTTTTCCTTTCATCTAAATGCATTCCTGTGTGAAACCAAATGAGACCTGAGAATCTGTCCAGATAGCCAGGTGATTTGTGAATGTAGGTAGTCTCCTAAGGTTTTTTATTTTTTATTTTTTTGCAGTTTTTGGCTGGGGCTGGGTTTGAACCCACTACCTCCGGCATATGGGGCTGGCGCCCTACTCCTTTGAGCCATAGGTGCCGCCCCTCCTAAGGTTTTTTAATATTCTGGTTTATCCCCAGAATGGGAGCTCTCTGACCAATCTCAAGGGTACTAATATTGTTAATATAAAATCTCTTCAAGATAACAGTTAGAAAATACACAAATAGAGTCTGAGCATGGGGTCACAATTCTAATTTACCAGGTAGCCTGTGGAGCCATTCATTCCCATAAAGCCTCACCCCATAGACACATCTAAACCAGCAATAAGTGCAAAAAATGACTGGGCACAGTGGCTCAGTCCTATAATACTAGTACTCTAGGAGGCCAAGGTGAGTGGACTGCCTGAGCTCAGGAGTTTGAGACCAGCCTGAGCAAAGGAAAAGACCCCATCTCTAGTAAGTATAGAAACAATTAAGGAGGCATTGTGGCGGTGCCTGTAGTCCCAGCTATTTGGGAAGCTGAGGCAAAAGAATTGCTTGAGCCTAGGAGTCTGAGGTTGCTGTGAGCTAGGCTGATGCCACAGTACTCCAGCCTGGGGCAACAGAGTGAGACTGTCTCAAAAAAAAAAAAAGAAAGAAAAAAAAGAAAAAGCCACTTCTACTTACCAACAAAACAAAAACTCCAGCAATTTTGAGAAGTTTCATTAATGTCTCAAAGTCCACCTTTCTATGCCTATAAATGTGAACAGACTTGCTGTCCCATTGTACCTTTTATTCTCTGGTTTGTAGGTGCCAAGAATGCTAAATCATGCCCTTACTTTAAGGACGGTTATTGTTATATCTTTCTGGAGACTGTAAGCCCCCAAGAGCAGAAAATGTGTCTGAACACACTGCACAGCCATGCAGATGACTGCTTTTTAAACACCTATTATTATGAATCTAATTTCTCTTTAGGGACCCAGTGCCCTCACTCTTCAAAGTCCCCAGGGCCTAATCACTATGCAGCATGTGTAGGTGGACACTTTTCTTTCATAGTCCATTCAGAGCACTATGAAGTTCTTCCTTCCATTTCGTCACAGCTTACCTTGTGTTTCTTGACTGCCTTCCTGGTTGAGCTCAGACATTTCTCTAAGGGATTGCCTTTCCTCAAATTCTTTTAACAACATTTCTTCTGCAACTGGTCTTTCATCTCCCTCACTTTCGGAAATCTTGTGGGCCACAGGCTCTGGCAGTTGTTCAGGGTCCTCCTGGATTTCAGCCTCTTTTGTGTCACTGGTGCAACTCCTGAACATCCAGGGATTTGGTCCATCTGCATTCATCTGCACTTCATTTACTGCATCAGGGACAAGGAGTTCTTCTGTGCCTCCTTCTTCTTCACTCTCTGAGACTACCTGGAGTTTCTGCATCAGTTCTTTGCTCTTGGCCAATTGTTCCTGCATAGCTTGCCGAGCCTGGAGAAAGCACAACAGCCTTGTCATTAATAACCACACTAACACATTTCTTGGTCTGTTTCTTTCTTTCCTTTTTTTTTTTTTTGGTAGCGACAGAGTCTTACTTTATTGCCCTTGGTAGGGTGCCGTGCCCTCACAGCTCACAGCAACCTCCAGCTCCTGGGCTTAGGTGATTCTCTTGCCTCAGCCTCCCCAGTAGCTGGGACTATAGGTGCCCGCCACAACGCCCGGCTATTTTTTGTTGCAGTTTGGCTAGGGCCGGGTTTGAACCCACCAGCCTCAGTATATGGGGTCCGCGCCCTACTCACTGAGCCACAGGTGCCACCCTCTTTTTTTTTTTTTTAGACAGTTATACTTTGTTGCCCTTGGTAGACTGCTGTGGTGTCATAGCTCACAGAAACCCCGAATTCTTGGGCTCAAGTGATTCTCTTGCTTCAGCCTCCCGAGTAGCTAGGACTACAGGCACTTGCCATAATGCCTGGATATAATTTTTTTTTTTTTTTTTTTTTGTAGAGACAGAGTCTCACTTTATGGCCTTCGGTAGAGTGCCATGGCCTCATACAGCTCACAGCAACCTCCAACTCCTGGGCTTAAGTGATTCTCTTGCCTCAGCCTCCCGAGTAGCTGGGACTACAGGCGCCCGCCACAACGCCCGGCTATTTTTTGGTTGCAGTTTGGCCGGGGCCGGGTTTGAACCCGCCACCCTCGGTATATGGGGCTGGCACCTTACCGACTGAGCCACAGGCGCCGCCAATGCCTGGATATTTTTAGAGATGGGGTCTCGCTCTGGTTCAGGCTGGTGTCGAACCTATAAGCAATCCGCCTGTCTTGGCCTCCCTGAGTACTAGGATTTCAGGTGTGAGCCACTGCACCTAGCCTCTTTTTTTCTTTTATAGACAGGGAGGGTTTCTTTTTGTTGTTGAGGCTGGAGTGCAGCAGTGCCATCTTAGCTCAGAGCAGTCTTGAACTCCTGGGCTCAAAGAATCCTCCCACCTCAGTCTCTTGAGTAGTTCTGACTATAGGCATGCACCACCATGCCCGACCAGGCTGGTCCATTTCTTAAAGTTGTTTCATCTTGATTTAATAGTTATTTCTTATTGCTTCTTACTGATTTCAACTGCACATACAATATTGTATTAGTAGCTATGGAATAAAATGGAAAACAAGTTCTTTGCCCTTAAGGTTTCAACACAAGATTAAAAAATAAAAGCTTGGGCGGCGCCTGTGCCTCAGTCGGTAGGGCGCCGGCCCCATATGCCGAGGGTGCCGGTTCAAACCCGGCCCCGGCTGAACTGCAAACCAAAAAATAGCTGGGCATTGCGGTGGGCGCCTGTAGTCCCAGCTACTCGGGAGGCTGAGGCAAGAGAATCGCTTGGGCCCTGGAGTTGGAGGTTGCTGTGAGCTGTGTGATGCCATGGCACTCTACCGAGGGCGATAAAGTGAGACTCTGTCTCTACAAAAAAATAAAATAAAATAAAATAAAAGCTCCTCTCCCCTTTGCTGGACTTGGCCTTCAATGCTGTTTCCCTTTCATCTCTCCTTTTCTACCTTGTTCCTGGTCATTGTCCTCTCCGCCTTAGAGATTTTCCTGATGCCTTATTAGACTGCTTGTTTTCCATCCATCCTCCTGGATCTTCCCCAACCTTGTTTCTGCTAGCATCCTTAATGACTGATTTTCCTCTCTCTCCTCCAATTCCAAATCTTTTCTCACCTTGATGGTCTCTTACCTCCAGGTCATATTTGGCCATAATTGCCTTTGACTTGGCCCATTTCCCGCTGTTCTGGTGCTTAAGGCTCATTCGCTCCTGGAAAGAGAAGACAGTATGAGATCCCTAGCACCTTCCAGGAAAAGCTGGTTCAAAGGAATGGAGGTGAGAAGGGTTAGAGAAAGTCTCACCATCATCCTGGCCTTCTCCATTTTTTCCAGTTCTTCCAAGGCTGCAGTCGGATTGACCTTCCGCAGGTGCTCAAACTCCTTTAGGGCTTCCTTGGCCTTTCCTTTCTTCATGACTTTGTGATGCCTATAGGATGAGAAGGTGTAGGAGGAAAGAGTTCAGAGGTTTAGCTGAAGCACTGATGCCATAGGCACAAGTGCCCGTCCCACCCGAAAGGTTTCTCTAAGCAAGGGGCTCGAATGGACATCATAGAGCTAGTTGGCCACAGGGAGCCAGTTTGGGGCATCAGACAAATGCCAGAATTCTTGGTCCCCACAGAGTCCATTTTCCTTCTATAGCCAAAGGGAAGAGTAGAATGAATTTCAAAGAGGCAAAAAGGCAGGAAGGAAGCTGTGGAAGTAAGAGCTTATTCTGCAGAACCACTCCATGATATAGGGAAACAGAAAGTAACCGAACAGTACTTTTCTTTGGCAAAACCAAGAATGAAAGCCAAAACCAGAGGAGAGGATGTTACTGAACTAGGTAAAACTATATGAAGTTGTTTTAGGGGAAAAAAGGCTAGTCACTCCTATTTTGGACTTTTATATGACTCTTCTTACCACATAAAAGGTTCTCTCTTAAGAATTAATTATGACTAGTGACATCACTTTCTCCCATAGAACCAAAGGACAGTTCACAGGGCCTCCTTACTTTTTGCTTTTGATTTTCTTCGCTCTTCGAGCCCTGGCCTCATAGTAGGACTGGAGAGCCCTGGCTCTCTGAAGCTCTGCTCGGCGCATCTTTGCCTACAATGAATGAGTGACATTAACAGTGGCTCTTAGACTATGAGGGCAGCAAATGCTGGGAGAAGCATAGCAAGCCTGGGTATATTGAAGATCCAATGACACTTACCTCTTCTAGACTCATGGCTTTGAGAGAGGCCTTTTCCACAGGAGTCAGTAAAGGGTCTGTCACTGGCTGCTTGTTCTTATGGAGGAGGTTAAAAATTTCCTGCTCCAGGGGAGTTCTTGCCTTAAGGGGATAACAAAACATTCTGAGTCTTAAGCCATGCTTTTATAGCTTTCTCTTTCTTTTATAGTCATTCCTATGACTGTCTAATTTATGAAACTATAATTGGAATCACTAACTGGATGGGATTGGCTGTTACAGTAAAAGGGGGTTTTGGTTTACAGTTCAGTTGTGTAAATAAAACCTTATTTTATTCTGATCTAAGACAACTTCAACAAACAAATTTTGAGGTTACTCTAATATTACTGAAGAGAATCACTCTGTTTTTAGGTTACCCATATAGTAAGTTGACCACCTTTGGGACTGTAATGTATGGCTGATACATGGAGGTAGTCACCCTAAGGAACTAGACCTACTGTATTGATATGTTCATGTGGTGCATGTCTGGTCTATGAAAATTAGGTTAACTTTAGGAGGTGATTAATGTAGGGAGGTGGTCAACTATGGAGGAGGTTCTACTGTATATGTAAAACAGAATTCTATTCTCTTAAGAATCTAAGCAGGATGCCCTTAAGGTAAATGCTGGTAGGAGAGGAACAGCAGTACCAACTTAACAACAGTGTTGATAGTTAATTAGTCCTTATACTGTATATTTGAAGCACCTAACTATTGCCTTATAGTTAGGAAATCTCAGATTCACACTATAAGCCTCCTTTTAAGAATATTTCTATGATCCCAGCACTCTGGGAGGCTGAGGCGGGTGGACTGTTTGAGCTCACGAATTCAAGACCAGCCTGAGCAAGAGTGAGACCCCATCTCTAAAAAATAGCTGGGCTTTGTGGCAGGCACCTGTAAGTCCTAGCTATTTGGGAGGCTGAGGCAAGAGAATTGCTTGAGCCCAGGAGTTTGAGGTCACTGTGAGCTATGATGCCACAGCACTCTACCCAGGGCGACAAAGTGAAACTCAGTCTCAAAAAAAAAAAAAAATTCTAGAAGGAAGGGGAGGTTAGATCTTAAGGTAAGTATTATTTGGCATTGATGGTATAACCAGGAAATAGATCTAAACAATGGCTCAGAGGGGAACCTCCACTTTTCAAATCATAGCCAACTGCTACAAATAATGTATGTGTATTTTCCTGGTATCATTCATTACTGTTGAAAGGAAACAAGAAAAATATAACATTCTTTGGCACATTGTACAAATTTAGCTTAAGGGTATGTGTTTTAATTTCCTGGGCACAAAAAGACATAGCCTTAAAATATGACCTTCAATGTAATTAGCCTGCTTCTGACAGTTCAAACTCTGTTTTCTAACTCTGGCTCGAATTCCTCAGTTTCCAGTTCATTTTGCATGTTAGGCAAAGTGTCTGTTTTATGTATGAAATGAATTAAATGTGAACCAGATATTTCACATGTTCATAAAAGCCCTAGTTTGCTGCTTGACTGATACTGTGAGGATGGCTAAAATAATCAGGCCAATCATGCCACAGCCCACTCTCGCAAGGCACAAAGACAGCCCTAGGCAAAAGAGGCAGTTGCAAACCTCACACACACATTATGTGTGGTTTTTTTCAATAGTCATATACATCATGGTCAGTATTAAACTTACAAATATCTGGACAAATACATAAACATACATCATCACACATTACATGGTGCTATTGATTTAACCATAAACCTATTCCACTGAATAGTAAAGGTACATGTTCTTCCATTTTTGGTATTTGCAGCAGTGATCAATCATAGGGTACAGTGATTTATATTACTATGTTGTGATCTCCCTTCAATTCAATTCAATTTACAAACATTTATTGATTGCAGACTTTCTAGGCACTTGTGTGGGGTGCTAGGAATACACAATTGATTAAGATAGCTCCTGTCCTCATGGAGCTCATAGCCTTTCAGAGCAAAGAGATACATATAACATTAACAACATAACTTAATACATTAAATGTTATTCTATAGGGGTAATCACAAAGGGAGAGTCATAAATTCTTACTAGGAGGTGGGTAAGGCTTAGGGGAAGTGACTTTTTAAATTGTATTTGAGTAGGCTGAGTGCAGTGGCTCATGGCTATAATCCCAGCACTCTGTAGGCCAACACAGGTGGATTGCCTGAGCTCAGGAGTTTGAGACCAGCCTCAGCAAAAGTGAGACCCTGTCTCTACTAAAAACAGAAAAATTAACTGGATGTTGTGGCGGGCACCTGTAGTCCCAGCTACTCAGGAGGCTGAGGCAAGAGGATCACTTGAACCCAAGAATCTGAGGTTACTGTGAGCTGTGATGCTATGGCACTCTATTGAGGGTGACAAAGTGAGACTTTATCTCAAAAACTGACTGTATGTAAGAGAACATGCTGTCCAGTGTAGCTAAAATGATGGGTGCTTTTATTTTATTCTGTAAGTGGAAGCCTTTGAAGGATTTTAAGTAGGAGAGACAGTCTTGTGTTTCAGCAAGAAAAACCCAGTGATTGTAGAGAGGATACATATACAGTTCCAAAGGATAAGTACTTTAGGACAATGAAAGTGAAAATGAAGAGGCAACATGATCCGAGAGCTATTAAAGAGAGAATTTACAGTATTAGCCCATGGTATGGGCTGGGGAGAGGGCAGTTAAGGGGACAAGCAGGAACCAGATGACTGAAGTTTCCAACCTAAGTGACTGGGGTAGGGAGTTGGGCTGTTAATTGAGTTACAGAGTGAAGGTGTGGTGTATGTTTTGGGAGCCTGGGGGAAGGAAACCGAGAGCTTAGTTTGGACTGTACTAAGTTTAGGGTGCATATGGAAATCCAGGTGTCCTGCTAGGTATATGGAATATGGGGCTGGAGGTTAAGAAGAGATTGGGAATGGTTGAAAGTCATGGAATTTACAGAGCAACAATAAAAAGGACTAAGAAAAGTCAGAGAAATAAAATACCAAGAGTATGTCACAGACACTACGGGAGGAGAGTTTTTAAGAATGTGATGTGCCAAGGGTGTAAAATAGGCTAAAGACTAAGAGGGCTTAGGATCTGGCAATTTTGAGGCCCTTCGGTAGTGCCCTTTGAGAGAAGTTTCAACAGGGCAGTCAGGTAAGACAGTGAGAGAGTGGAGGCAGCACTGGATACTAGCTCTTCCCCACATGCATTCCTCATCAAACAACAAGGCTTACTTTATTTTTTAAAGCTGAAATCCAATTTATTCAAGTTTTAACAAAACCAGCTTGTATACCCTGGTTAGATTAGGTCCGAAAGGTATCTTCACCACAATTTCACAGCCTTTAAAATGCTATGCTGTGCTTCTCTAATTTCCAGCAGGGACATGCAGCTTTTCTAGCACCCCGATCCCCTTTGTGAGGGCTTATTTTGTGCGTTTACTGAGAGACTAAGGTTTTGAGAACACTTTAGGAAATGCTAGTGTAGACACATAATGGAAAGAAGGTGATAAGTTATTATACATCATTTCTAGCACTTGCATTTCCTCTGTGCCATATTGGCATAATTTTTCAAAAATAAATCTCAGAATAAGTAAATGGTACACTATATTCAATGTATAGCATCTGGCCCCACTCTGTCTTGAAGAAGCTGTGCCATTCTTAGTGTACCCTCCTCTACCACCATATTGTCATTTTTTTTTTTTTTTTTTGAGACAGAGTCTCACTATGTTGCCCTCGGTAGAGTGCCGTGGCATCACAGCTCACAGCAACCTCCAGCTCTTGGGCTCAAGTGATTCTCTTGCCTCAGCCTCCCAAGTAGCTGGGACTACAGGCGTCCGCCACAACGCCCGGCTATTTTTTGGTTGTAGTTGTCATTGTTCTTTAGCAGGCCTGGGCCAGGTTTGAACCCGCCTGCCTAGGTGTATGTGGCTGGTGCCCTAACCACTGAGCTACGGGCGCCTAGCCCACCATCTTATCATTAATAACAAACTTGGTATTCTCCTGCTGTCTCCAAGATTACACTGGTATCTGGAGAAAGCAAGGTGCAGAACAGTGCGTACTACCATTTTTTGATTAAAAAAGGAGGTAAACATGAATATATAAATAAAACTGTTAAGTCAACAACAATAACAAAAACTTATAACAGTGGTTACTTTTGGGTGAGCATGGGGGTAAAAATGATCAGATAGGGCACAGGGGTGGGGTCAGACTTCACTACATAACTTCTATGCTTTTTATTTTTGAATCCTACAAATTGTATTACCTCTTAAATTTTTTTTTCCTAAAGTCTCCCTTCATTCTGCAGCCACACTTTAAACCTGATCTCTTTTTCATGTGGAAAAGGAAGCCTCCTAGAAAGAGAATGGTAGTGACTTCAACAACATAATCAGAAACAGAGCTTATCCCCTTAATAAGTTACTACTTGCTCAATTTCTAGCTATAGTGGCAATCAATGTTTATTTTAATTAGCTTTAGGTAAACTTCTCAGCACATAAGATACTATCATTCTCTGGATTTTTAGAAAGCACAGAGGAGAAGCATAAAACAAGGCATCTATTCATGGCTCGGGCACTACTGTTTTTTGCCATTCTTCTATTTAAGACAGAGAATCCCATTATAGACTCCATACCAATGGTGTATTGGAAAAGTAGGCTAGCTGCTCTAAAGCAGTCATTCATAGACTAAAAATTGAAGACTTTAGGGACAAACATATACGATTACCAACTTTTAATTCTGCCAAAAGCCTAACTACCATTCCACCCCCAACTCCATCATTTATTACCACCATAATTTCATAAAAGAGGATATCAAGATCATTAAAGTAGAAAGGATTACCTCATAATAAAGAAGAGCTGGCAACATTTGATGCGTACCAAACAAACATACTCAGAATTATTCTTTTGGTTCAGATGGATAAAAACTTTGTCAGGGGTCAGTGTTTGGGAAACCCAGCTCTAAAATACCTCCCCTCTGCCCCTTGCGGCTCAGTCATTATGAGTTACTTGCTGAAGTTCTAGTCACTAGTAGCAACACATTTTTCAAAGTGGTACTCCTTTATAAGCAAACTTTGGGTTCTGTTGCATATATATCTCAAGGCATCATTAATGCTATCCAGTTCCCAGTTTTCCTAGGATTAGAATGTGGTTTTAAAAGTGCTTTTGATGACCTTGAATATAAGAAAGAAAATATTGTTATGTTCCCTCTATACTGGCAATCAGATATTTTAACACAAATGGAAATAGCCAAATACCATATACTAAAAGCAAATGAAAGTGACTACAGAGCCCCTGTGTATTGCATGACTGACAATGAATCACCTTCCCAGGTTCAGTTTCTTTTTGTTGCACTCACCTTCCAGCCACTGAGCACATGTTCAATGGGAGCAAATGCTGGCTGCTTCTTCTCCAGGGGAAAAACCAGCTGCTCTGCTTGCCGGTTCTTCAGGACGATAGGATCCCATTTGGAGAGGACTTGTGAGGTTTTATTGAATGCTACTTCTCTGTGGATCTAAAGCAGGCAAAGTCCATAAAAGGAGAGAGCCACAAAATTAAGCATCCAACTCCAAGGACTAACAAGAACTAGAGGCAATGTTTCTTAGCCCAAGACAGACTCAGGATGCTAGAGATTACCTCTTACTTCTCAGGACTACATTTTCCCCTAATTGTTTTTAATCTTGTCCATGATGGGGAAATAACAACTCCCCCTTTTCACATTTCTTAAGCCTTTCCCCTTTTGCTCTTCTATTACCCCACTTTCCCTTGTCATTTCAACTTCTTCCCCTTAGTGGACCATTTTCTCTGTGACTTACCCTTTCAACCTCTTCTTTGGTAAGGGGTAACTCCACAGTCTTCTTTGATTTGACTCTATTCAGTTGCTTTTTCACAGTGGCCAATGAGGATGAAGTTTTACCTGGCTCAAGCAGATCTGCAAGGACCAGCTTTCTTCCTGATCCTACAGAAAGGCCAAACTTTTTGGTCAGACTGAAGTGAGGTGAAATCTCAATATAACACAGGGAGTAGCCTCAGTAGAAAATGCTTGTAGAATATCAAATATGCAGAGAATCAAGAATAATTCTCTTACTTCAATCCCCTATTCATGACTATGGCAACACCATCACTCTGCTACATTACCCTAATGCAATTCATTCTTTTTTTTTTGAGACAGTTTTATTATGTCGCCCTCGGTAGAGTGCTGTGGTTTCACAGCTCACAGCAACCTCCAACTCTTGGGCTTAAGTGATTTTCTTGCCTCAAACTCCCAAGTAGCTGGGACCACAGGCACCCAACTATTTTTTTGTTGCAGTTATCTCTGTTGTTTAGCAGGCCTGGGCCGGGTTCGAACCTTCCTGCATGTGGTGTATGTGGCCGGTGCCCTAACCACTGAGCTATCAGCGCAAAGCCTCCAATTCATTCTCTATTTTATTTTATTTTTTCCGTAGAGGCAGAGTCTCACTTTATCGCCCTCGGTAGAGTGCCGTGGCGTCACAGCTCACAGCAACCTCCAACTCCTGGGCTTAGGCGATTCTCTTGCCTCAGCCTCCTGAGTAGCTGGGACCACAGGCGTCCGCCACAACACCCGGCTATTTTTTTGTTGCAGTTTGGCCGGGGCTGGGCTTGAACCCACCACCCTCGGTATATGGGGCCAGCGCCCTACCCACTGAGCCACAGGCGCCGGCCCCAATTCATTCTTAACATAGTGGCCAGTAATTTTTTGAAAATACAAACCACAGCATGTCTGATCATGCTGAAAATCCTCCAGAGACTCCATATTATACCTGGAATCCCATCAACATAGCCCTAGGGGATCTGGTCCCTATTTGCCTCTCCAACCTCATGTTACTCCCGATTCTCCACTATACTTTCTAGTCACGTGGCCCTTCTTCCTATTCATCTAACAGTTGTTTCTTCCCCAAAGCCTTTGCACTAGTTATTCCCTGGCTTGAAATGCTTTCATCTATTTTTTTGGCAGGGGATGGGTTTTGAACCCGCCACCTCTGGTATATGGGGCCGGCGCCCTACTCCTCTGAGCCACAGGCGCCACCTGCTTTCATCTATTTTTGCATGGCTGACTTTGTTATTAAGATCTCAAATTTTGCTTCTTCAATGATCTTAACCAATTTAAAAGTAGCTAGTTTCTCGAATCATTTTTTTTTTTTTTTGATAAGGCCTCACCCTGTTGCCTGGGATAGAGTACAGTGGCATCATTATAGCTCACAGCAACCTCACACTCCTGAGCTCAAGTGATCCTCCTGCCTCAGCCTCCCAAGTAGCTGGGACTGCAAGTGCACAGCATTGCACCTAGCTCATTTTTCTATTTTTGTAGAGATGAGGTCTTGCTCTTGCTCAGGCTGGTCTCAAACTTCTGACCTCAAGTGATCGTCCTGCCTCAGTCTCCCAAAGTACTAGGATCCACCATCTTGTTTAATTCACTGTCTCCTCTCATTAGAATATAAGCCTTCTGAGATCATATCTTAACTATCACTGTAGCTTTAGTATCTAGAACAGTTACTGATACATAGAAGTACAATAGATTTCTGAATTAATATGCTTGGAATATACTGTTACTTGTTCTGAGAGGCTGTATCAGTAGTTACGACAAACAAAACACATTTCAGCTGCCTAAGTTGTGAAGAGGGTAAAAATGATTTGGCATCTAGACTTGGTATTAGGCTAAAATCCCAATTCTGTCACACTTACTAGAGAACGTATTTTTTGTTGTTGTTGTTGTTGCAGTTTTTGGCTGGGGCTGGGTGTGAACCCGTCTCACCTCTGGTATATGGGGCTAGCACCCTACTCCTTGAGCCACAGGAGCTGCCCCTAGAGAACATATTTTTTAAATTTTTTTTAAAAAATTCAGACTCATATAGAGTATAGATATTTAAGTTACATTGTTTTCGTTTCTGGGGTAAAGTTCAAGTTGTAGCTTGAACTACAGGAGGCATGCTGAACACCCTCACATTGTGCACATTAGGTGAGATCCAGCCAATCACTCTCCTTCCTTTCCCCTCTCCCTCCCTACACTATACTTGTGGAGAATGTATTCTTTTTTTATTATTAAATCATAGCTGTGTACATTAATGCAATCATGGGGCACCATATACTGGTTTTATAGATCGTTTGACACATTTTCATCACACTGGTTAACATAGCCTTCCTGGCATTTTCTTAATTATATTGAGACATTTACATTCTACATTTAGTAAGTTTCACATGTACCCTTGTAAGATGCACCATAGGTGTGGTGAGAATGCATTCTTAATAGGGGTGATTTTGTACCCCTCTTCCCAGGGGTGGAAATTGGTTGGGGAGGGGGTTGAAAAAAATCTCAGATATTACAAAGTTCAAAAAAAAATCTCAGATATTACAAAGTTCTATAAAGTTCAGTGCTATCCAAAAAATCTTATTCCTGAGTATTTGATTTCCTATGGTAGTAGGAAGGCAGTGAAGAAAAAAAAAAGTCTAAAGAAAAAAAGGTTGAGAAACACTGTACTAGGTGATGGTCCTTGAGTAGGTAACTTGACCTCTGAACTCCAGCTGAAGAAAACATTTACCTGTCCTAACTCAAAGCATTGTGAGAGAACTGAAATAAAAATGAAATTGTGAATACTAAAGAGCTATGCAATTATGAAACATGACTAAGCTAGTAAAAGTCAGCCTCTATGCCAAAAGTATCTCATCAAGCTCCATAGGAAACCCTGACTACTACTGCCTTCCAGGCTTTCTTTGAGAAATGGAAGAAACTCAAGGTCATCTGACTACCCTTCCTCATTCACCTTTCTAGGTACTTATGGTATGAATCATGAACTACATCAAAGACAGCTCCTGGGGGGATGAGGTGACCACTGTGCTTTTGGAACTCCACAAATTTCACACTTAGGTATCTTTCTTTGTTCAACTTACCCTCAGAAGTGACATTGAATTCTGACACTTTCAGACTAGCCTCAGATCGCTCAGCCAATTTCTGCCTGAAATTAGGCAAAACAATACAATAAGAATGGATACATTTTGTAGGGGAACTTCTTTCTTCAAGCAAGGCTTTAGGTTTTTGATTTCCTAGGGTCAGGTTTTGTCATGAAGCAAACGAGAAATACCTATTTCTAATCTGGACCTGGTAGTCTAATCCTCATCTCTTCTCTTTATGTAAACTCAGCCCCTCAAGAACACAAGGTTATACAAGGTAAGCATAGTGGAAAACACAACAGACTTGGATTCAAACACAACTGAATCTGCCACTTGGGAGCCAGGTGACCAAGGGGGTAAGTCAATTAACTTCTCTAATGGGAATAAGTAACGCCTACTCAATGCTCCAAAAGACTGTAAGTGCGAACTAACAATTCAAATGCACGAAGGCCTAACACAATTATAGCGGTAAGGATAATAAAGCTCACAATTACATAATGCTGACTATATGCCAAGCAATGGTATTAAGATCTTTACACTAGGCACTCAATAAATGTTAGCTGCAGAGAAGTCTCATGGAAGAAGCAGCTAGTTACAATCTGCCCAAACTGATGGGAATGTTACCTATTCTTTCCACCAACAGAATTGATCACTTCCAGAAGCTTTTGATGCTTTCTCTCTCCATCATTGTCCCCCTAGACACAGAAAAGGAAAAACCCATCAGAATAATGAAGGGTGGGAAAAGACAACATGAAGATTGAGGCCTATATAAAATTTCTCATTCATTCTTTTGATCAGTGGATAACTTGGGAATCAGATGAGGTCTGGTGTGCAGGCATTCTAGTTCAAACTGAAAGAACTGTTTCAAAATCCAAACTCTTTATTATAAGAAACACAGATCCTTAGTAACTTGGGAACTAATGCCATGCTTCTGTTCTAACTTGTTTTGGGACAAAAAGGGCTGAGAATGATATTTCTGTATAGAATATACAGTGTGATCTGATACAACCCCCCCTAATATACAGTATAAGTCATAGTCACAATCACCAAGGTAGCAATTCCTAGGGAGGAAACAATTAAAAAAAACCCTCCTTGTTACTGAAACAGGTATGCTGTATGCTTCCACCCAAGAAAAAACAATTTAAGCAGTTTTGTTAAGGGAATAAAGAATTAGAATTCCTGTAACATCTGCTGGAGATCCAGCTTAAAAATACATACATGTATATTTCAGTCAGATAATTAAATAACTCTCCATAGAAATCCAAACTTGGGAAATGGGGAAATCATGTGACAAGGACCATGTGTTTTGGTCTCATGAACTATACTTAAAAGACTTGATAACAGTGATTGTAATTACAGACTTCAAATATCCAAAGCACTTCATACAATATTTTGTACGTCACTAAGTAAGTGTAATCTGAAAGACATGAACAAATATATACAATGTTACCATCCCCTTCTTTTCCAGAAATACACTGTACTGTCTACTCTGATTTTGAGGGCAGTTTTAGCAGTTGTCACCTACCTCATCTTCACTATGACTCGAGGGGTAGTCTTTTGACAAATCCACTAGTTCTTCATGTTGGCTCAAAGCCAGGAGGCTGTTAAAAGAGGCAAGAGAGAAATAGTAGCATTTGGAAAACTTCTAGTCTATTAAAACATTCAGTTCTCAGCACATAATAGCCCCAACTCTTGAAAGATGTACAAAAAAAAAACAGAGTGAACGTCTTTGGAAATTTGTCTACATCGAATTTAAACCAAAGTCAGATATTACCTCTAAGAGGTGAGCAGCAGTTGTAACCCATTCGAAACTATCTGAAAAAGCTCTAACACTGCAGTGTTTGGCACCTTTCCTACTGGCCTCTGGGAAGCTATAAAAATGTCAGATTCTAGGGTTTGAGGTGGCAGAGGACGCTGATACTGGCCCTTGAGATAAGGCAGTTTCATGCGTATTATTTCTAAGCATCCTCCACATGTTAGACACCCTTTAGGTGCAGCCTCCTCAAAAGTGTCACTTTAACCACTTGCTCCCGGGAAGGGGGAAACAAGGAATTGATCCAAAGCAGTTAAGTAAACCATTCTTCTTGCGGCTTGCTTGGCAAGGTTGGTGCTTTTAATTGAGGAGATTGGTACCCGCAAACAAATTATAACGTCTGTTATCTAACAGGACGTATTGGTATTTGCAAGGCAAACATTATTAAACGGATTACATTTAATTCTGGCGGGGGCATGAAACATCACAAAAGTGAAAACGTTGTGAACGATACCAATCAGCAAAGGTTTACAAGACGTAGGGTTTATAACCCCCACAACCGCCTGCGCGGAGTTAAGCCGGGCCGCAGCATAGGCAGGAAAAGGGGTCACGTGACAAGGAAAGTGGCAACATATTAACTTAGCTGGAGACATAGAGGCCACATCAGGACCACAAGGATGCTTCTAAAATGCTGAAGAGTGGAATGAGCAAATTAAATTAAATTAAATGGGGTAGAAAGGATGGGTCACGGAAAATAGTAACCAGTAGGTTACCAATAGTAACGTCTAGGGAGGGGAACCATTGTCTGTTAAAAGGCAGCGCCCATTTCCCAAAAGCTGGGGAACCTGGCCCTCAAGGAGACCCAGAACCCCACCCCCACCCCCTCTTTATTCCTCACCTTTCCGCAGCTCGGTTCATGCTCATCTCAGCAACCTACTTCTCACATGGACCAAGAGCGGAAGCCAAAAGAAAACCAATCTCCGTATCGGCCGCAAAGCAATTTTTGCTTCCGCCAATCGGGTGCGACAGGGCACGTCACTTCCGCTTTGTGCGAGGCGATTGAGAAACCAGAGCCATAGCGGGAGGGGTCTGTAGGAAACCGAGAGCCTGGGGCTGGTGGGAGTGTTCGCGGGCGTGGCCCGGGTTTCCTCAGCCAGGCTGTCTCTTCGCACCCTGCATTTCTCTGGGGCGCCGGTGTCTGTCCTCTTGGCCCCTAGTTTCCACGCGGTCTAAAGTGGGTGAGCTTAGGGCTGGGGCGTTGCCTGTTGTCAGGGCCTGAGTCCGAGCATTCTTTTGTCCCTGTCTAATCCAAAAGGAAAGACTTCAACGCCTTTCTGTGTTCCACAACGTCCTGTAAGCTGGTCACTGGGCAGCTCATGGCTTCATTGAAAACTTTTCTTTTCTTTTTTTTGAGACAGAGTCTAAAGCTGTCGCCCTGGGTAGAGTGCTGTAGCGTCACAGCTCACAGCAACCTCCAACTCTTGGGCTTAAGCGATTCTCTTGCCTCAGCCTCCCAAGTAGCTGGGACTACAGGTGCCCACCACAACGCCCGCCTATTTTTTTGTAGCAATTGTCATTGTTGTCCAGCGGGCCCGGGCTGGGTTCGAACCTGCCAGCCTCTGTGCGTGTGGCAGGCGCTGTAACCACTGTGCAACGGGTGCTGAGCTTGGTTTTATTTTATAAATGTGCTCCAAGCTATTATTGTATGTTTGGATTGTGGAACAATTTGTAAGATGAATAGTTTTTTTTAATGTGTGTTATTAAAAATGTCCTGAGTGAAGATAATTGTCAGATTTATTAAGGAGGATTGCTTTGTGCCCACAACCCATGTAAAATAATAACATGAAAAACTACAAAAAAAATTTGCATGAAAACTCCAAAATCTACCCCACTTGCCTGGATCTCTTTCTTAGGCTTTAGCATCTCTGATTGCCTCCGGGCTATCCTTTTGTCTGCAGTCACATCAAACATGAAATGACCAATAATTTATATCTTTTCCGCCAGAGTTCTTGTCTTGAATTTCCCATTTGTATGACTGGCCCATCCACTACCCAGTTAGTCAAATCAGAAGTCTGAGAGTCATCTTAGATTCCTCTTGTTGCCACAGTTGTTCTCCCACACTGTCAGTTTCACTTACCAAATTTCTCAGAATAATCGCCCTACTTTTCCATTATTATTACCATTGCATTAATTCTGACCTTTGCAATTTCTTTTTTTTTTTTTTTTTTTTTTGCTTGTACAAAAGGTTTTTATTGGTGAGGGAGGAATGCAGCAGAACAGCACCAAAGAGGAGAGAAAAGAAGAGAGAGGGGAGAAAAGAGAGAGAGAGGAAAAAGAGAGGGGGAGAGAGAGAGAGAGGAGAGACTGAGACAGAGAGAGAGAGAGAAGAGAGAGGAGAAGAGAGGAGGGGAGAGAGAGCTGACCTTTGCAATTTCAAGCTTGTGGTATTGCAGCAATCTTATAGAAAAGGGGGACATAATAGCGTATTGATGGGCTCAGTGCCTGTAGCTCAAGTGGCTGAGGCGCCAGCCATATACACCAGAGCTGGCAGGTTTGAATCCAGCCCTGGCCTGCCAAACAACAATGACAACTATAACCAAAAAATAGCCTGGTATTGTGGTGGGTGCCTGTAGTCCCAGCTACTTGGGAGGCTGAGGCAAGAGAATCGCTTAAGCCCAGGAGTTGGAGGTTGCTGTGAGGCCATGGCACTCTACCCAGGGCAGCAGCTTGAGGCTCTGTCTCAAAAAAAAAAAAAGGAAAAGAAAGAAATAGCATATTGATGAATAGCATGAGTTTTGATGCTAGTGAATTTTAGCCCTGTCACTCTAGCTTTGTAATTCTTGAATAAGCCACTTAACTTCCCCTATGCCTTTGTTTCCTTATCTTTATAATGGGGATGATAATACATTGGGTAGTTGGGAGGACTAAATGAATTAATCTACATAAAACTGAAGAGTAAGTGGAAAATCCTTGGAATAGCACAGTTAGCCCCCCACATCTTCGGGATCCACATCTGCTGATTTAACCAACCAAGGATAAAAAAAATTCAAAAAATAAATAATAATACAAAACTGATAACATTTATATAATATTTACATCACATTAGGTATTTTAAGTAATTTAGAGATGATTTAAGGTATACAGGAGGGTGTGTGCAAATACTATACCATTTTATATCAGGAACTTGAGCATGCATGGAGTTTGGTATCCACGAGGGTCCTGGAACCAATCTCCCTTAAATACTGAGGGGGTGACTCTACCTGTCACAGTTAATGGTCAATAAATGTTAGTTATAATAAAAATTTTTTACTGGCTTTTAGTCTTGCTTATGACTAAGGTGAAATAAAAATCTCTAGTTCTTGTCAACCTCTCCATCACTGGGAATTGCTTGCCACTTCTCTCAGGGTACTCTAAATTACATTTTTATGGACGTATGGTGTTTCCTTAATCTTATATAAAGTATGAGTGAAAGCATTTTTAAAAACTGACTTTTTATTGATCTACACTTAATCTAAGTAAAGACAGTGTGTTTGCTATGCAAATGTAGCTTTGAGATGGATTCCCCTAGGAACTTCTCCTTTACAGCATGAACCAGCTACCCCTTTTCCTCTTAGGTAGAATTATGGACGTCAATGCAATATTTTAGCCACAATATAAAGCATGAGATGGATCTAGCTTTGTGAAGAACTGGGGAAGAGTGTTCAGGGCAAAGCAAATAATGTGTACACGGACCCTCAGGGTTTGGAGGAAATAAGTATATTTTAGTAACTGAAAGGCAACTAAATCCAGTGTGGCTGGATCATGGTGAATAACAGATAAGAATGGGGAGAATGGTTCAAGTCATTTAGGACCTTCATAGGTCATGGTAGAATTGGAAATTTGGTATAAGAAGGGCTACAAATAAAGGGTTATGTAGGAGGGCGACAATCTCAGTTTCAAGAAAATCATTTTGGTTGTTGTGTGGAGAATGAATTGGAGGGAGGTAAGAGTGGAAGCATAGAGATCAGTCAGGAAGCTGTTGTGTAGTACAGCAGGAGATGGTGATGGCTTGGAATAGGGTGGTGGCTGTGGAGGTAGAGTTATTATTGTTATTATTATTATTTTTTAGGAAGAGCCTCACTTTGTCACCATGGGGTTGAGTGCTGCGCTGTCATAGCTCACAGCAACTTCAAACTCTTGGGCTCAAGCGATTCTCTTGATTCAGCCTCCCAAGTAGCTGGGACTACAGGTGCCCACCATAACACATAATGCACATCTGTTTTTAGAGATGAGGTCTCACTTTGGCTCAGGCTAGTTTCAAACTTGAGATCTCAGGCAATCCACCTGCCTCGGCCTCCTAGAGTGCTAGGATTACAGATGTGAGCCACCGCACCTGGAAAGGCAGAGTTATTGATGGAGGCCCACCAGAGGAATGTGGGAGGTAATGGAATGACAAAGATTGTGCCTAAAGTTCTGGCTTGAGTTAAGTGAGTGAATGGTAGACTATTTACTAACATGGAGAAAACTAATAAGGCAGGAAACAGATTTGGGGAGAGAGACCAAATGTTTCAGTTTTATATTTTTAAGATTTGAGAGGGAAATACACAAGTAGAGATGTGAAATTATGTAGTTGGTGATACGAATTGTGAAAGATAATTAGTTAAGAATACTTGATCATGATTGAAGCTGTCAGTGATCGTCAGAAACTAAAAATGTGTCCCCCCAACAAGTATGTTTGTATTTCACTTGACTTAACATTTCACAAAAAGGATCCAGACTCAGGACTCAGACAAAACTTGCAACATGGCAACAATTATGATTTTTCTGTAGTTTACTTCATAACCTTCAACATCTAACCTCGTTCTTTTTTTTTTTTTTTTGTAGTTTTTGGCTGGGGCGGGTTTTTACCCACTACTCCCAGTATATGCGGCCAGTGCCCTACTCCTTGAGCCACAGGTGCCGCCCTAACCTAGTTCTTGAATATAGTAGGGAATCAGCAAGTGCTTTTTGAATTAATAAGTAAATAAAGTCATAAGAGTTCCATGCTATTATATTATTTTCATAAAAGACACATAATAATAATTTGTACACAATTTAAAATTTAGAGTTTTTTCATTCATTATGCCATTTAATTCTTTTTTTCTTGAACCCCCTTTCAAGAACATCATTTCATTCTTTTGTAGTTAAATTTTCTATTTTTAGATATTTGTAGGTTCACATACAACTAAGAAATGATAGAGAGAGTTCCTGTGTATTCATTACCCAGTTTCCTCTAATAGTAGCATCTAGTGAAACTCTAATACAATGTTACAACCAAGATATTGATAATTAATAAGTCAACATACAGAAAAACTCCATCATCACAAGGATCAGTCATGTTGCTATTTGGCAGCACACCTACTTCCCTCCCACCCGTCTTCCTCCTAACTCCTGGAAACCATTCATCTATTCTCCATTTCTATAATTTTGCCATATAAACAGAATCATATAGGATGCTATTTCTTGGGATTTTTTTTTTTTGAGGCACAGTCCCACTCTTTCACCCTGTGCAGAGTGCTGTGGCATCATCATAGCTCACAGAAACTACAGTCTCTTGAGCTCAAGTGATTCCCCTGCCTCAGCCTCCCATGTAGCTGGGATTTCAGGCACCCATAACAAGTCCTGGCTAGTTTTTCTATTTTTAGTAGAGACCTGGTCTCACTTTTGCTCAGGCTGGTCTCTAACTCCTGAGCTCAAGCAATCCACTGGCCTTGGCCTCCCAAAGTGCTAGTGATACAGGGCCCCCAGTCAGCTTTCCAGGGTGGAGGGGTGGATCTGTGGTCTCTGCCCTGGGGGTGGTGGTGCGGGTGCAGCTGGCAACAGGAGGTTCCAGTGGCGAGAGGGGCCAGACAACTGTGTGTGTGTGTGGGGGGACACCTCCAGGTTGCCAGCTCTGGGAGTGCTGTGATGTTTCTGCCCCCAGCCTCTGTCCCCTTCCCCTTGCACTTGGCTGAACAGGGAAACCCCCATTGCCAAGGCCTGGTCAATTTCATGTAGGTTTCCTAGGCCTGGTCAATTTCATGTAGGTTTTCTAGGCCTGGGTAGGAAAGGGATTATATCCATTCCTTTCTTGGGCTGTAACATACCCCTAGACAGAGAAATTTTCTGACCTGAGTTTTTCCCTCTGCCAGAAGCTCTAGTGCTCTCTTTCTCTATCCTTTTCTGTAAAATAAACCCTGTCTTACCACAGATCTGTGGTCTGTGGATTCATTTGAATCCTGACACCAAGGATCTACTGAAGAAGAAATTCCAGTATCGTATTTTGGGAGCTGGTCTGGCATAGGAGAAGATCTGTAGTAAGCAATGGGACCACTTAACCTCTATCTTATTTTTCTCTATGGTTATAATAATGAAGATTAATAATTTTGATGCTTGTCAGCCAGTGAAAAGTGCATAGTGCAGATGCTGACCTCCAGGTCACAGGCAAGAGGATGCTGGGGAACGAACTTTCTAATTCCCCTTAGCTCCAGAAAGGAGCTGAAGGGAATGTGAGAAGGCTTTTGAAACTGTTCTGTATTCATTCCCTTTCTCTAGTTGAGAGCCGAAGAAGTAACACCTAGAGTTTCTGGGGTCCCCAGGAATGGTTCTGACTCCAGGGAACTGGAAGGCCTTCTGAAAAACGTGCTTTCCCAGCTCTTTTTACTATCTGCTCGTCTCTTTCATGGTCCCAGACTTTTTCTATTTATTTCTATAGACTTCTGCTGCTTTTCTCTCTCTCCTTGTAGTTCGCATGCTTTGTTTGAATGTTGGTAAAGGATTGCCTTATGCAGTTAAGTTTTTACTGGCTTATTATGTTATCCTCGGTAGAGTGCCATGGCATCACAGCTCACAGCACCCTTGAAGTCTTGGGCATAAGCGATTCTCTTGCCTCAGCCTCCTGAGTAGCTGAGACTACAGGCATCTGCCACAACATCCGGCTTTTTTTTTTTTTGATTGTAGTTGTCATTGTTGTTTACCAGGCTGGGGCCGGCTTGAACCTGCCAGCCTCAGTGTATGTGGCTGGCACTCTACTCATTGAGCTACAGGCCCTGAGCCTAATGCAAAAGTTTCAAAGTATCTCTCAATCCTGATTTGTTACTGAGTTTTATTACTGTTCCCTTGCTAACTTTGGGGGGAAAAACGGGGAGTCTGGAAAATATAACATCTAAGATCTGCTCATGACAAAAAACCTATTTTCCTTTGTTACTGGGCATTTAGAAGAAGATTGTAAAAATTATAAAGGGTTACATGTGCAAGCACTGTGCTGGGCGGGGCTAATCCCCACTTTGATTTACAGGTATGTACTCAATAGCAGGGGCAGAAAAGGGGTAGATCTTGCATCAGGTGGGACCAGGTTCCCGGATACCTGATTTCTCAGGCTGTGCTTCCAGCAAGTAATAAGCACAGAAGAACCCACAGTTACGAAGCACTACACTGGCAATTGTGGCTAAATCCAGACAAGTGCAGAGGCTGGGGAGGCCATTCTTTCTCCCTGAAAGAATCAGGGATTCTTTCCCAAGCATTGGAAGAATGCTTCCTTTTGTTTGGCTAGAAGGCTTCCCGGGTTGATCAGAGGATGCTTTGACAATCCAGGAACACAGAGGGTGGGATTGATAAAGATGCTGGATGTATGTTCTTTCCCACAGATGGGTAACATTCTCTAAGAGAACACCCAGGTAACATGTTCTCTTGCCAAAAAAAACCTGTCATCAGGTGGCCACTATGGCTCCCGGGTATCTGATTTTTGGCCTGTGCTGCCAGAATACTTCACTGAGTTGTGTTGGTACATATTTGATCTCCAGATGCTGAAAAAAGAATGTATGGTTTTCTTCTGCATCCAGGCCTGGCCCTAGTACTGACTTTCAAATGGTAAGCAATAAGCACCACAGGATATTCTAAAATTATAGTAAACAAGAAGGGAAATGGTCTGAAATGCCCTATGTGCAAGCTTTCTTTTTTTTCTCAGAGACAACCCCCAACTGTGTAAAACCTATTAGATATATCCAGTTCTCCTGGCTGTAATAACTTCCCCAAATGACTAGGGATTCCTGAGAGAGACACTGTCACCACCTAGCTCAAACCCACCATCTATGTCTCCCACACCTTTAGAAAACCCCCAAAAAGAGTTTATTCCTAGAGTTTCGCCTGTTCCTATTGGGACCTCCAGAAAGCAACTTCATTCTTCTTTATATCCCTTGGTTGAGACTTGCATTCACTCCATTTTCTCTGGCAGATTTAAAACAAATTAAGATTGACTTAGGAAAATTGTCTGATGACCCTGATAGGTACACAGATGTTCTCCAAGAGTTAGCACAAAGCTTTGACCTCTCTTGGAGAGATGTAGTGCTACTACTAGATCAAACTTTTTAACTGTTAAAGAAAAAAATGAAGTCTTAGATGAGGCTAGAAAGTGGAGTGATTTGTGGTTCATGTTCAATACTGATAGCAGTATGTCTCGTGAGGAAAGGAACAAACACCCATGGGAAGACAGGCAGTTCCCTTTGAGGATCCCGAATGGGACCCTGAGAAACAAGGTGACTGGTGGTGTAAACATTTTCTAACATGTATCCTGGCAAGTATGTTGATCCAAGAAAAGGCCTATGAATTATTCTAAGTTGTCCACTATTTACCAGGAGCAAAATGAGAGTCCCTCAGCCTTTGTTGAGTGGCTTAGGGAAGTAATGAGAAAACACACTAAGTTGACACCTGACTCCGTAGAGGGCCAAATTATTTTAAAAGATAAATTTATCATTCAGGTGGCCCCAGACATTAGAAGAAAACTCCAGAAATTGGCTTTACACCCTGATCATAACCTGAAGAATCTTCTTAAAATGGCCACAGCCATCTTCTATAATCGAGATTAGGAGAAAGAGGAGGAAAAACGTGAAGGGATAGAAAAAGAATGACAGCTCTAGTAATGGCACTCTGATAAATTGGCACCATTCAGAGGCAGAGGGAAGCCAGAGGAGCTAAGAACAAGTGCTTCCAATAAGGTCAGACTGGCCACTTCAAGAGAGATCCCCACCACACCCCGCAGCACCACCTGCTGGGCAAGCACCTGACCCTTGTCTAGAATGCAAGGATGACCACTGGAGGGCAGCCTGTTCTCAGAGGCCAAGGCCTCCTGGGACAGTAATCCCATCAGCGCCCAAACTGCCCAGGGAAGATTCTCATGGCTCCAGATTGTGTCATCACCCCTCAAGAACCCTGGGTCTGCCTCATAGTGGAGGGCCAGGAGACAGAATTTCTTTTGGACACTGGAGCAATCTTTTCCATACTTCTCTCTAACCCTGGTCTTCTATCCCCTAATTCTGTAACTATACAGGGGGTATCTGGAAAGCTGGTTACTAACTTCTTCTTTCAGCCTTTAAGCTGCAATTGGGGTGACTGCCTGTTTTCTCATTCCTTTCTAATCATGCCTGAAAGTCCTGCTCCCCTTTTGACATACTAACTAAAGACATTCTAACTAAAGCAGGAACAACCATTTATATGAATATGGGACAAAAACCTATACTATGCCTTCCCTTATTAGAGACACAAATTAACCCAGAAGTGTGGGCTACCGAGGGACAGGTGGGAAGCGCAAGATATGCTCAACCAATCCAAATTAAGTTAAACAATCCTACCATCTATCCCAATAAAAAAGCAATACCCTCTAAAAGCAGAAGCTAAGAATGGGCTAATACCATTATACAGAATATAAAGTGACAGAAATTAATACCTTGCAATGGTCCATGTAACACTC
The DNA here is from genome assembly GCF_027406575.1 of Nycticebus coucang. NCBI lineage: Eukaryota > Metazoa > Chordata > Mammalia > Primates > Lorisidae > Nycticebus > Nycticebus coucang. The sequence goes on along the minus strand of NC_069804.1, from coordinate 157,087,285 downwards.
CTATTCTAGGAGTGCCAAAGCCAAACAGAACTTGGAGACTAGTACAAGACCTCCACATTAAAAATGAAGCAGTCATTCCCCTCCATCCTATAGTTCCTAGTCTGTATACTTTTATTATCTTAAATCCCTGAAAAGGCTGTCTGTTTCACAGTCCTAGACTTAAAAGATGCCTTTTTCTGCATTCCTCTTCGTGAGAATTAACCAATACTTTTTTGCTTTTGAAGACCACTCTGACTCCAGCACCCAGCTCACATGGACTGTGTTACCTCAAGGATTTAGGGACAGCCCTCATTTGTTTGGACAAGCCTTAGCCCAAGACTTGAGTCATTTCTCATATCCTACAGTGGCTCTTGTTCAGTATGTAGATGACATTCTTTGGGGAGCACCAAATGTAGAGGAATGCCACAAAGCTACCAAAGTTTAATAAATTTCTAGCTGATTGTGGGTATAAAGTTTCCAAGGCTAAAGCCCAATTTATGTGTCTGAAGTACACTATTTGGGTCTCCAACTTTCACAGGGGAAGAGAGCTTTGGGCAAAAAGAAAGAATAGAATCAATATTGGCTCACTCTAAACCTCGAACTCTCAGACAGCTTTGAGGCTTCTTAGGAATTACAGGCTTTTACAGACTCTGGATCCCTGGATATAGTGAAATAGCTAAACCACTCTATTATTTAATTAAAAATGTTGAACAAGAGTGCCTGGTCACTCTAGAATGGGAACCAGAAGCAGATAAGGTATTCCAACAGTTGAAAAATGCTCTTTTACAGGCTTCTGCTTTGTCTTCTTACAGGGCGACAATTTAATCTGTATATTACAGAGTGGACTGGAATTGCCCTAGGAGTTGTTTTTTTTTTTTTTTTTAAGTATAATTTCCATTTTATTTTTCCCAAAAAGATAATTTTTCTTCGGTCCTCAAGAACTCAGCTCCTTATATGGGTTTTGGTGGAGGTCTTGGGGAAGCACCTGCAGGTCTAAATCTGGGTGGAGGTGTTCGGTCCTTGCGGGCTTCCCAAGAATGGTTCCTGACTACCTTGCTATGAGCAGCACAACTCATACAGTAATGTAGCTTCACATAGAGCTTGGGAAGCACATAGGCATCGAAGACACTCGCTTCAGAAATGTCCCTCACAGCTGTGGCCTCCACTATGTTCTGAATGACGAACTTCTTTATAGCTTTGTCTTGGGCATCCAGCCAGCCAGGTTGGAACCCGCCACCCTCAGTGTATGTGGCTGGCACTGTAACCACTGGGCTATGGGCACTGAGCCCTAATGTCCTTTTTCTATTCTAGAATCCCATCCAGGGGTGGCGCCTGTGGCTCAGTGGGTAGGGTGCTGGCTCCATATACCGAGGGTGGTGGGTTCAAACCGGCCCTGGCCAAACCGCAACAAAAAAATAGCCGGGCATTGTGGCTGGCACCTGTAGTCCCAGCTACTTGGGAGGCTGAGGTGAGAGAATCTCCTAAGCCCAGGAGTTGGAGGTTGCTGTGAGCTGTGATGCCACCATCCTCTACCGACGGTGATAAAGTGAGACTCTGTCTCTAAAACCAAAAAAAAATTGAATCCCATCTGGGATACCACACACTTTGCATTTAGTCTCCTTAGGCTCCTCTTGGTCATGACAGTTTCTCAGACTTTCCTTATTTGCAATGACCTTGACAGTTGTGAGAAGTACTGGCCAGGTATTTTGTAGGTGGTTCTCTATTAGAATTTGTCTGTTGTCTCTTCACAAATATACTTGGTTATGGGTTTTGGGAGGAAGACCACAGAGATAAAGTGCCATTTCTTCATGCCATATGAAATGTACACATTATCAACATGACTTATCACTGTTGATGGGGACCTTGATCACTTGGGTGAGGTAGTGTTTGTCAGGTTTTCCTACTGTAAAGTAATTCTTTTCTATTTTTCATACTGTATTTTTTGGAAGGAAGTCAGGAAGTCCATATGTATATCTCACACTCGAGGAGTATAGAGTTACACTTTTCCTCTTCGAGGGCTGAATGTCTATATAAATTATTTGGAAATCTGCAGGTGATATTTGTTTCTTTTCTTTCACATATTAATGTATTATTTATTTATGGCCTCATGGATATTTTATACTTTATTTTAAAATACTACTACTGATTTGTTGCTAAAATTACTATAGCTTTGAACACTGAGAATTCTTTCTGTTGGCTCTGTGTCCCTTTGACATACCCTCAACAATGAGATTTTATTTTATTTTTATTTTAGTCCTTCCTTGGTTTATGACACTAAAAGTTGATGTAGACTCATTTTGTGTATTTCTTGCCCCAGTCCTATAATTTCAGCTATTTCTTCATAAAGACGTGGCTCTTTTTTTTGAAGAATGGTATTAGAAACAAAGTTGGTGTATTGCTTTTGTTGTTCTTTTTTTTTCCAGTTTTGTGTGTGGGGGTGTTATTAGGTCCTTTGCATTTCCATGTGAATTTCATTTTTATTAATTAATTATTTATTTATTTTTTGAGACAGAGTTTTACTATGTTGCCCTCAGTACAGTGCTGTGGCGTCATAGCTCACAGCAACCTGCAACTCCTGGGCTTGAGAGATTCTCTTGCCTTAGCCCCCCAAGTACCTGGGACTACAGGTGCCCACCACAATGCCCGGCGATTTTTTTGTTGTTGTGGTGGTTGTCATTGTAGTTTTAGCTGACCAGGGCCGGGTTCGAACCTGTCAGCCTTAGTGTTCGTAGCTGGTGCCCTAACCACTGTGGTACAGGCACCAAGCCTTCATGTGAATTTTAAAATAAGCTTGTCAATTTCTTACAAAAGAAAAGCTTATAGGGATTTTTTTTGGGGGTAAACAAGTTTATTCATAAATTTAGTCAACGTACATAACTGAGCTAAAAACTCCAATAGAAGGATAAATTTTTATTTTTTTTCTTTATTAAATCATAACTGTGTACATTGATGCATTTATGGGGTATAGTGTACTGATTTGATATACAATGTGAAATGCTTACATTGAATTGGTTAACACATCCATCACCTTGTATGCTTATTTGTTGTGGTAAGACAATTATACTCTTTTCTTAATAGTTTTGAAACGTACCATTGCATTATGCACATTAGGTGAGGTCCCACCAAATACTATCCCTTCTCCCAGCCTCCCCTTTCCCTCCCCTCTCCCTCCTCTTCCCTCCTATTTTTTGGACTATAGTTATGTTTTACCATTCGTATGACTGTGTAGGTGATTATATATTGATTTCATAGTTGTATTGAGTACATTGGATACTTTTTTCTATTCTTGAGATACTTTACTAAGAAGAATATGTTCCAGCTCCATCCAGATAAACATAAAAGATGTGAAGTCTCCATCTTATTTTATGGCTCCATAGTATTCCATGTTGTACATATACCACAATTTGTTAATCCATTCATGGGTCAACAGGCACTTGGGCTGTTTCTATGTCTTGGCAGTTATGAATTGGGCTGTAATAAACATCCTGGTGCAAATGTCTTTGTTGTAAAATGATTTTTGATCATCTGGGCATATATCTAGTAGAGGAATTGCAGGATTGAACGGTAGGTCTACTTTTAGTTCCTTGAGTATTCTCCAAACTTCTTTCCACAAAGGTCATATTAGCTTTCATTCCCACCAACAGTGTAGAAGTGTTCCCTTCTCTCCGCATCCGTGCCAACATCTGAAGTTTTGGGATTTTGTTACGTAAGCTAATCTTACTGGAGTTAGATGCCATCTCAAAGTAGTTTTGATTTGCATTTCTCTGATGATTAAGAATGATGAGCATTTTTTCATGTGTTTGTAGGCCATGTGCCTGTTTTCATCAGAGAAGTTTCTGTTCAAATCTCTTGCCTACATAGAAATGGGGTTATTTGCTCTTTTCTTTCTTTCTTTCTTTATTTTTTTTGCTCAGTTTTTTTTTTTTTTGGTCGGGGCTGGGTTTGAACCTGCCACCTCTGGCATATGGGACCGGAACTCTACCCCTTTGAGCCACAGGCGCCACCCCATTATTTGCTCTTTTCTTTCTTTTTTTTTTTTTATTAAATCATAGCTGTGTACATTAATGCAATTATGGGGTACAATGTGTTACATCCAGAAGAACAAAAATCACTTTATAACAAAGATATTTGCACCAGAATGTTTATTGCAGTTCAATTCATAATTGCTAAGTCATGGAAGAAGCCCAAGTGCCCATCGACCCATGAATGGATTAATAATTTGTGGTATAATAGCCGGGCGTTGTGGCGGGCGCCTGTAGTCCCAGCTGCTTGGGAGGCTGAGGCAAGAGAATCATGTAAGCTCAAGAGCTGGAGGTTGCTGTGAGCCATGTGACGCCACGGCACTCTACCGAGGGTGGTACAATGAGACTCTGTCTCTACAAAAAAAATAAATAAATAAATAAAAATATGTGGTATATGTACACCATGGAATATTATGCAGCCTTAAAAAAAGTTGGAGACTTTATCTCTTCCATGTTTATATGGATGGAGCTGGAACATATTCTTCTTAGCAAAGGATCTCAAGAATGGAAGAAAAAGTATTCAATGTACTCAACCCTACTATGAAACCAATTTATATGCACCCACATTTTCATATGTTCTTTTCTTATTGATTAGTTTGAGTTATCTGTGGATTCTAGTTATCAGACCTTTTTTTGAAACATAACCTGCAAATATTTTCTCCCATTCTGAAGATTGTTTGCTTTACTTACTGTGCTCTTGGCTGTGCAGAAGGTTTTTAGTTTGATCAGATTCCAGTAATATGTTTTTGGTATTGCTTCAATTGTCTGGGGGGTTCTCCTCATAAGAAGGATAAAATTTTGGGCGGCACCTGTGGCTCAAAGGAGTAGGGTGCCGGCCCCATATGCCAGAAGTGGCGGGTTCAAACACAGCCCCGCCCAAAAACTGCAAAAAAAAAAAAAAAAGGATAAAATTTATTTTATTTATTTATTTTTTTATTTTTTATTAAATCATAGCTGTGTACATTGATATATTCATGGGGCATCATTCACTAGCTTCACAGACCGTTTAGGATAAAATTTTAAAAGCACTTGGACAGCCATCTCTATAAGTGATTTTCTCAGGACAGTAATCAGATGTAACCTAACCTGACACCATCTTAACCAGCAGAGGTTGAATAAGCTAGAGCTGTGTGCTCCTCCCCCACAACAAGTTTACACTAAGGGTTATAATACAAACTCCACAAGGAAAATAACTTAGGAATCATCTCCTTTTAACAGAGGAGCAAAACTCAACCTAGTTATGAGACCAACCACAACATGATGAAAAGCTGCACTCACTAATTCTTTAGACCATTAGTAGTAGATGATGCTGGTGTGAATAACTTATATTTTATTCTAGGGCCCTTATAAGTAAAATCCCCCAATTAGTGTTTGAATTATCAGCTAGAGGGTTAGTTAACATGTAATAGAATGAGGACTTATGCAAGGTATAATGTGCATAGCCCTTTACTACCATGAAAATAAGTGCAGTCTAGTTAGGAGAAAACCAATTAGGACTCTAAATTACACACACCTTAATGACAGACTTCCTACCATTTGTGAATGTAAAACATTTAATTTAAAAATGTTGATGCTACAATGTGTAAAATAGCTATTATAAATGCACACAGTGTATTCTATAGCTGCCAGGTTTACTTTTTTTTTTTTTTTGAGACAGAGCCTCAAGCTGTCCCCCTGGGTAGAGTGCCATGGCATCACAGCTCACAGCAACCTTCAACTCCTGGGCTCAAGTGATTCTCCTGCCTCCACCTTCCAAGTAGCTGAGACTACAGGCACTTGCCACAACACCTGGCTATTTTTTGATTGCAGCTGTTATTGTTTATTTTTTTATTTTTTATTTTTTTTATTTTTAATTTCAACTTTCTTGTTCATTCTTTTTCGTTTTAAGTACTCTTTTTTGTTGTCCATTTTCTTCTTCCTCTGGCGATGTTCTTGATGTTAGTAGAGACAGGGTCTTACTCTGGCTCACTGCTGTTCATACTAGTCTCCAACCTCTGAGCTCAAGCAATCCACCCACCTCGGCCTCCCACAGCGCTGGGATTACAGGCGTGAGCCACCATGCCCGGCCTGCAGCAGTTATTGTTGTTTGTCAGGCCCAGGCTGGATTCAAACCCATCAGCTCAGGTATATGTGGCTAGCACCCTAGCTGCTTGAGCCACTTTTTTTTTTTTTTTTAAAGAAACTATAAGTTACACTGTGGTTAAGACTTGTATCTTCATCCTTGAAAAAGCCCACATTCTATCACAGTGATGTATGGTCAGACTTAACAGCCCAAATTGTAAAACACTTGGATCAAGTCATAACCAGTTCTATTGCAAACAGACCCTGTACACGTTCATCAATTCTAGTGTAGCAGGAATCTAGGCCCAGTGCAGGGAAAGAATCACCCGAACACCAGAGCTAGAAGAGGAAGGGGCTTTATTTCATCTGGGGGAGCCACAACTGACTAAAGTCCAAAATTGGCTGAGTTCCCTGATCAGCTTTGTCCCTGTCCTTTTATTGGACTCACAAGTAGACAAACAAAGGAATTACCATATTGTCCCTCATTGGAGGTATTGAAGCATGTGCAGGTTTACAGAAGTGGAAGCAAGCATTAGTTAGTTTCAAGGTTCCAGGAAGTTCAGCCAAATAAAGCAGTGTCAATTAAGAAAATAAAATAAAACAAAACAAACAAACCAAAAAAACTGCCTGTAATCCCAGCACTTGGGAGGCTGAGGCAGGTGGTTTGAGACCAGCCTGAGCCCGAGAGAGACCTTGTTTCTGAAAATAGCTGGGCCATTATGGCGGGCACCTGTAGTCCCAGCTACTTGGGAGGCTGAGATAAGAGAATCACTTGAGCCCAAGAGTTTGAGGTTGCTGTGAGCTATGATGCCTCAGGACTTGACCAAGGGTGACAAAGTGAGACTGTCCCAAAAAGAAAAGAAGAAAAAAAAAGGGCTGCTGTTTTAAAAAGTAAAGAGGATCCCCTTTTCCCCCTAAGTTCCAAGTGAGTAACTGACCTTGGGTCTTCTGCTGAGTTCTGGTACCTTATCTCAAGGTTACCTGTAGCATAGTAGCCACAGCAGGCAAAGAGATAGTTTAACAAACTTTGCATTAACTCTATCATGGCAGATTGACCCACCGAGTTCTGAAATCTTGATGTATATTCCCAGAAGTCTCTGGCATTTTAGGTAACTCCCCAGTATGGGGCCTGGGCCTCCTCTCTCACTAGCATCTTACTAGCTACTCAACAAGTCATTAACATACAGAAACATGCATCATGAGAAGCAAGAAATATCACCCATCCCTTCTGCATATTAGCAACTTGTCAACTGTCCTGAGCAACAGTGCTCACTCACATCATTGAGGTCTGTGAACACTTTTTGAATTCATCCTGAGTGAAAGATGGAATGACTTAAGTACAAATGCAACATATTATAAACAATTTCTTACAAAAAACCTCACAAATTAAACCAAACTATTTTACAGAATTTACTACAAAGCACCATAAAAACTGCCTTCACTTAAGCTCTCTCTCCCTATATCCAACAAGCCAACTGGATGTCTTTGGGCATGATGGTGATTCTCTTAGCATGGGTAGCACACAAACCCACCAGGTACGCCTCACTAGCCTCCTGAAATGGCATCAATGACTGCACTCTGAAACCTCAAATTTGGTTCTGAAATCCTGGGCGATCTCCCTCGCCAACCTCTGGAAAGGCAGCTTCTGGATGAGCAGCTCAGTCGATTTCTAGTAACCACGAATATTTCTGAGCGTGAAGGTGCTGGGTCTGTAGTTATGAGGTTTCCTCACCTCGCCGGTAAAGGGGCTGCTTTTCCTGGCAGCTTTGGTGGCCAGCTGTTTGCTGGGAGCTTCCCCACCGGTGGGTTTAGGAGTAGTCTGCTAGGTTGAGGCCATTTTCTTTTACCCAATACCAAAGTCTTAGGCCACTTCTCAGACCCCTGTGCAGATTCTGCTGCCCAGTGAAGAGCTGTAGCCAGTGAGCAAAGATAGCCTGTAGGGATTTTGATTAGGATTGTGTTGAATCTGTAGATTAATTTAGGCAAAATCACCATCTCAACAATATTAAGTATTCTGACCCATGAATAGGCATCTCTTTCCATATATTTAGGTCTTCTTTTTTTTTTTTTTGAACTTAGGTCTTCTTTAATTTCTCTTATTATGTGAGACCAAGGTGATATGGGTAGGTGGGTGGAGTTCTATACTCTCTATATAAAAATGAATGTGGAAAAAATAATTTCTCTTATTACTCTTTCATAGCTTTCAGGATACCTGTCTTGCAAATATTTTGTCAGATTTATTTCTCAGTATGTCATTATTTTTATGCTGTTTAAGATGGTATTGCTTTATAAATTTCCATTTTTAATTATTTACTGTTAATGTATAGAGAAGAAATTGATATTTTTAAATTACTTTTTATTAAATAATAACTTTGTACATTGATGAACTTATGGGATTCAGGGTAATCCTTTGATATGCAATGTGAAATGCTTACATTGAACTAAGTAACACATCCATCACAATTACACTCATTTCTTAATAGATTTGAAATGTACCATTGCATCATGCACATTAGGTGAGTTCCCCCCAGATACCCTCTCTCCTCCCATATCCCCCCTCTCCTCCCCTATCTCTCCTCTTCCCTTCTACTTTCTGGATTATAGTTATGTTTTGACATTCGTATGAGTGTGTAGGTGGTTATATATTGATAACCACCTCATAGTAGTATGGAGTACATTGGATACTTTTTTTTTTCATTCTTGAGATACTTTACTAAGAAGAATATGTTCCAGTTCCATCCAGGTAAACATAAAAGATGTGAACTCTCCATCCTTTTTATGGCTGCATAGTACTCCATGGTGTACATATACCACAATATGCTAATCCATTCATGGGTCGATGGGCACTTGGGCTGTTCCCATGTCTTGGCTATTATGAATTGGGCTGCAATAAACATCCTGGTGCAAATGTCTTTGTTGTAAAATAATTTTCAGTCATCTGGGTATATACCTAGTAGAGGAATTGCAGGATCAAACAGTAGGTCTACTTTTAGTTCCTTTAGTGTTCTCCAAACTTCTTTCCAAAAAGGTCATATTGCTTGCATTCCCACCAGCAGTGTAGAAGCATTCCCTTCTCTCTGCATCCATGCCAACATCTGTAGTTTTGGGATTTTGTGATATGGGCTAATTTTACTAGAGTTAGATGATATCTCAAAGTAGTTTTGATTTGCATTTCTCTGATGATTAAGGATGATGACCATTTTTTCATGTGTTTGTAGGTAATGTGCCTGTTTTCATCGGAGAAGTTTCTGTTCAAGTCTCTTGCCCACATAGAAATGGGGTTATTTTATTCTTTACTTATTGATTAGTTTGAGTTCTCTATAGATTCTAGTTATCAGGCCTTTGTTGGAAACATAATTTGTGAAACTTTTCTCCCATTCTGAAGGTTGTCTGTTTGCTTTACTTACAGTGCTCTTGGCTGTGCAAAAGCTTTTTAGTTTGATCAGATCCCAGTAATGTATTTTTTGTGTTGCTTCAATTGTTCAATTGCCCGGGGGGGGTCCTCTTCATAAAATATTCTCCCAGGCCCATTTCTTCACATGTGTTCCCTGCACTCTCTTCTAGTATTTTTATAGTTTCATGTCTTAAGTTTAAATCTTTTTTTTTTTTTTTTTTTGTAGAGACAGAGTCTCACTTTACCACCCTCGGTAAAGTGCCATGATGTCACAGGACTCACAGCAACCTCCAGCTCTTGGGCTTTTGCGATTCTTCTGCCTCAGCCTCCCGAGCAGCTGGGACTACAGGCCCCGCCACAACGCCCGGCTATTTTTTGGTTGCAGTTCAGCCGGGGCTGGGTTTGAACCTGCCACCCTTGGTGTAGGGGGCCGGCGCCCTACTCACTGAGCCACAGGCGCCACCTTTATCCAGTGAGAATTAATTTTTGTTAAAGGTGAAAGGTGGGGGTCCAGTTTCAGTCCTCTACAGGTCGCCAGCCAGTTTACCCAGTACCATTTGTTAAATAGGGAGTCTTTCCCCCGCTGTATATTTTTGATAGGCTTGTCAAAGATCAAATGATGATAAGTAGCTTGGTTCATCTCTTGGTTCTCTATTCTGTTCCATAAATCTACCTCTCTGTTTTTGTGCAAGTACCATGCTGTTTTGATCACTATAGATTTATAGTATAGCTTGAAGTCTGGTAATGTGATACCTCCTGATTTGTTCTTATTTCTGAGTAAAGCATTTGCTATTCGAGATTTTTTCTGATTCCATATAAAACGAAGTACTATTTTTTTCAAGTTCTTTGAAGTATTACAATGTTGCTTTAATAGGGATTGCATTAAATCTGTAGACTGCTTTGGGTAGATGGACATTTTAACAATGTTGATTCTTCCCAGCCATGAGCATGGTATGTTTTCCATTTGTTAATGTCTTCAGCTATTTCTTTTCTCAGAGTTTCATCATTCTCCTTGTAGAGATCTTTCATGTCCTTTGTTAGGTAAATTCCCAGATATTTCATCTTCTTTGGCACTATTGTAAAAGGAATAGAGTCCTTGATTGTTTTTTCAGCTTGACTATTGTTGGCGTATATAAAAGCTACTGACTTTGTAAGTATTGATTTTGTATACTGAGACACTGCTGTATTCCTCGATCACTCCTAAGAGTTTTGAAGTTGAGTACCTGGGATTTTCTAGGTATAGGATCATATCATCAGAGTGAGAATTTGATCTCTTCTGATCCTATTTGGATACCCTTGATCACCTTCTCTTGCCTGATTGCGATGGCTAAGACTTCCATTACTATGTTGAATAGCAGTGGAGACAGTGGGCATCCTTGCTTCATTCCTGATCTGAGTGGAAATATTTTAATTTTACACCATTCACTATGATACTGGCTGTGGGTTTGCTGTAGATGGCCTCTATTAGTTTAAGAAATGTCCCTTCTATGCCTATTTTCTTAAGAATTCTGATCATGAAAGGATGCTGGATATTATCAAAGGCTTTTTCTGCATCAATTGAGAGAATTATATGATCTTTGTTTTTTATTTTCATTGATGTGATGTATTATATTTATAGATTTGCGTATGTTGAACCAACCCTGTAACCCTGGAATAAAACCAAATTGTTCATGGTGTATAATTTTTTTGATGTGTTGTTGAATTCTGCTTGCTAAGATCTTATTGAATATTTTTGCATCAATATTCATTAATGACATTGGTCTATAATTTTCTTTCTTTGTTGGATCCTTTCCTGGTTTGGGTATCAGGGTGATATTTGCTTCATAGAATGTGTTGGGAAGTATTCCTTCTTTTTCTATGCTTTGGAAAAGTTTGTATAATATAGGCACTAGTTCCTCTCGAAAGGTTTGATAGAATTCGGATGTGAAGCCCTCTGGTCCTGGACTTTTCTTTTTAGGGAGATTTCGTATTGTTGATGCTATTTCAGTGGTCGATATAGGTCTATTCAAGATTTCTAATTCTTTCTGGTCGAGTCTAAGAAGGTGGCGTTCTTCCAGGTATTGGTTCATTTCCTTCAGATTTTCATATTTCTGGGAATAGAGATTTTTGTAGTAATCATTGAGGATTTTGTTGTTGTTGTTGAGATAGAGTCTCACCCTATGCCCCTGAGCAGAGTGCAGTGGGCGTGGTAGCTCACCATAACCTCAGACTCGGGCTGCGGGCACCCCGCTGCCTCAGCCTCCAGAAGCTGCTGGGATTACAGGTGCTTGCTGCAGCGCCCGGCTGGGTTTTTCCATTTTTTTCATGAGTCGGGGTCTCACTGTTGCTCAGGCGAGTCTCGAACTCCAGAGCTCAAGTGATTCTCCCTCCTCATCCTCCCACAGTGCTGGGATTACAGGTGCGAGCCACCACACCTGGCCATTGAGGATTTTTTGAATTTCTAAAGTATCTCTTGTTATTTCTCCTTTATTGTTTCTGATCAACGATATTAGAGATTTTACTTTTCTATTTCTGGTTAGGTTGGCCAAAGGTTTATCAATTTTGTTAATCTTTTCAAAAGACCAACTTTTTTATTAAAATTAAATCATAGCTGTGTACATTAAAGTGATCATGGGGCACCATACATTGGATTTATAAACAGTTTGACACATTTTCATCACACTGGTTAACATAGCCTTCCTGGCATTTTCTTAGTTATTGTGTTAAGACAATTATATTCTACATTTACTAAGTTTCACATGTACCCTTGTAAGATGCATCGCAGGTGTAATCCCACCTATCACCTTCTGCCCATCCTCCCCCCTGCCCTTCCTATCCCCATTCCCCACATTCTTAGGTTATAAATGGGTTATAGCTTTCATATGAAAGCCAAAAATTAGTTTCATAGTAGGGATGAGTACATTGGATACTTTTTCTTCCATTCTTGAGATACTTTACTAAGAAGAATATGTTCCAGCTCCATCCATGTAAACATGAACGAGGTAAAGTCTCCATCTTTCTTTAAGGCTGCATAATATTCCATGGTGTACATATAACACAGTTTATTAATCCATTCGTGGATCGATGGGCACTCGGGCTTTTTCCATGACTTAGCAGTTGTGAATTGGGCTGCAATAAACATTCTGGTACAAATATCTTTGTTATAATATGATTTTTGGTCTTCTGGGTATATACCTAGTAGAGGAATTATAGGATTGAATGGCAGGTCTTTTTTTAGATCTCTAAGTGTTCTCCAAACATCTTTCCAAAAGGAATGTATTAATTTGCATTCCCACCAGCAGTGTAGAAGTGTTCCCTTTTCTCCACATTCACGCCAACATCTCTGGTCTTGGGATTTTGTGATATGGGCTAATCTTACTGGAGTTAGATGGTATCTCAAGGTAGTTTTGATTTGCATTTCTCTGATGATTGAAGATGATGAGCATTTTTTCATATGTCTGTAGGCTGTGTGCGTGTCTTCTTCAGAGACGTTTCTCTTCAAGTCCCTTGCCCAGTCTGTGATGGGATCACTCGTTCTTCTCTTGCTTATACGTTTGAGTTCTCTGTGGATTCTGTTATTAAACCTTTGTCGGAGACATAACCTGCAAATATCTTCTCCCATTCTGGGGGCTGTCTGCTTGCTTTACTTACTGTGTTCTTGGCTATGCAGAAGCTTTTTAGTTTGATCAGGTCCCAGTAGTATATTTTTGAAGCTGCTTCAATTGCCCGGGGGGGTCCTCTTCATAAAATACTTGCCCAGACCGATTTCTTCAAGGGTTTTCCCTGCACTCTCTTCTAGTATTTTTATAGTCTCATGTCAAAAGACCAACTTTTTGTTTCATTGATCTTCTGAATGATTTTGTTTTCAATTTCATTTAATTCTGCCCTAATTTTGTTTATTTCCTTTCTTCTGCTGGGCTTGGGGTTGCAATGTTCTTCCTTTTCCAGTTGCTTGAGATTATCCATTAAGTTATTGGCTTCCTCTATTTCTGTTTTCTTTTCTTTCTTTCTTTTTTTTTTTTTTTGAGACAGAGCCTCAAGCTGTCACCCTGGGTATAGTGCCCCTGGCATCACAGCTCACAGTAACCTCCTACTCCTGCGCTCAAGTGATTCTCTTGCCTCAGCCTCCCAAGTAGCTGGGACTACAGGCACCCGCCACAATGCCCAGCTATACTTTTGGTTGCAGCCATCATTATTGTTTGGCAGGCCTGGGCTGGATTCGAACCCGCCAGCTCAGTGTATGTGGCTGGCGCCTTAGCCGCTTGAGCCACAGGTGCTGAGCCTCTTTCTGTTTTCTTGATGAAAGCTTCCAGTGCTATAAATTTCCCTTTTAAGAATGCCTTTGCAATATCCCATAGTTTTTTTTTTTTTTTTTTTTTTTTTTTTGCAGTTTTTGGCCAGGGCTGGTTTGAACCTGCTACCTCTGGCCTATGGGGCTGGCACCCTACTCCTTTGAGCCATAGGCACTGCCCCACAGGTTTTGACAATTTGTGTTTTCATTATCATTTTGTTCCAAAAATTTGATGATTTCCTTCTTAGTCTCATCTTTGACCCAGCTATAATTTAGCCTAAGATTATTTAGATTCCATGACTTTGTTTGAGTATGAAGATTCCCATTACTGTTGAGTTCAACTTTTATTCCATGGTGTTCCGAGAAGAGACAAGGAATAATTTCTACACTTTTAAATTTGTTGAGGTTAGACTTTTGTCCTAGAATATGATCGATTTTGGAGGATCACCTATGGGTTGATGAGAAGAATGTATATTCGGTTTTATTAGGGTAAAATGTTCTGTAGATGTCTGTAAAGTCCATTTGTGCCAGCGTCAAATTTAAGTCTTATATTTCTTTGTTTAGTTTCTTCTTGGAGGATCTATCCAAAACTATCAAAGAGGTGTTAAAATCTCCAACTATTATAGTGCAGGAAGATTTCAACTTGTTCATATCCACTAGGGTCTGCTTTATGAATAGAGGAGCATTCTGGTAGGGTGCATAAATGATTGAAATCTCTTCATGTTGGGTGTTTCCCTCGACAAATATGTAGTTACCTTCCTTATCTTTCTTTATCTTTGTTGGTTTAAAGCTAATTGTATGTGCTACTAAAATTGCAACCCCTGCTTTTTTCTGGTTTCCGTTTGCCTGTATTATACAAGTTCATCCCTTCACCCTGTGTCTTTTTTTATCCTTTAAGGTAAGGCGAGATTCTTGTATACAGCAGATATCCGGTCTGAGTTTATGTATCCAGTCAGCCAGACTGCTCCTCTTAAGAGGACAATTTAAACCATTCACATTAATTGAAAGAATTGATAAGCCTGATTGTATTTTGGGTGTCATGATTTTCAGATGTCTAGTGGACATTTTTAATCCTTTCACCACTGTGGAAGTTGGGTTTTGTTCAAAAATTTCTGGGTGAGTCTTGGAGGTAGAGCGTTGCATTGGTTGTTGTGGAGGATGAGTCTAAGAATATCCTGGAGAGCTGGTTTAATTATGGCAAATTTCTTCAACATGTCTATGTCATTAAAGTATTTGATTTCTCCATCACAAATGAAAGTCAGTTTAGCTGGATAGAGGATCCTGGGCTGGAAGTTGTTTTATTTTAGGAGAGTGAAGGTCAATGAACATCTTCTTCTGGCTTGAAATGTTTCGGCTGAGAGATCTGCAGTCATTCTGATATTTCTACCTTTGTAGGTGATGCTTTTCTTTTGTCTGGCTGCTTGCAGAATTTTCTCCTTTGTCTTAACTTTGGCAAAGTTAATCATGATGTGTCTAGGAGATGCTTTATTTGGATTGAGTCTTGCTGGGGTTCTGAAGCTGTCTGCTATCTGAAGTTCTGTATCTATTGCAATGCTTGGGAAATTCTCTTCCAAAATCTCTTGGAGTAGGGTGGCACCTGTGGCTCAGTCGGTAGGGCGCCGGCCCCATATACTGAGGGTGGCGGGTTCAAACCTGGCCCCGGCTGAACTGCAACAAAAAAATAGCTGGGTGTTGTGGTGGGTGCCTGTAATCCCAGCTACTCGGGAGGCTGAGGCAAGAGAATCGCTTAGGCCCAGGAGTTGGAGGTTGCTGTGAGCTGTGTGATGCCATGGCACTCTACCGAGGGCCATAAAGTGAAACTCTGTCTCTAAAAAAAAAAAAAAAAAAAAAAAAAAAATATATATATATATATAAACAAAATCTCTTGGAGTAGAGCATCTGTACATTTAGGACCATCCTCTTCTTCAGGAATTCCTATAAGACGAATGTTTGATCTTTTGGAGTGATCCCACAACTCTCTCAGGGAATGATAAGTTTTTGCTCTCTATTTGTCTGCCTCTTTGAGTGTTTGGGAAAGTTCAAAAGCTTTGTCTTCAGTTTCAGAGATCCTTTCTTTTGCCTGTTCAACTCCATTACTGAGGGATTATACTGTATTTTGGAGCTCCTCAAGTAACATTTTCATTTCATTGAGCTCTGCTATCTCTTTTCTCATTATATCCATATCTTTGGTTACTTGGGCTTTGAATTCATTAATTTCTTGAGACAACTTTAGAACTACTCTTTGGAATTCCATTTCTATCTTTTCTTCCATTCCATTTATCTTACTTGTGATCCATGTTCTGAATTCGATTTCTGACCTCGCTGCCATTTGTCTATACATGGCATCTTCAGTTGTATCTCCTTTGTCATTTCTTGGGGGGGGGGTGTTGATCTACTCTGGTTATTCATGTTGCCAGAGTTCTTCTGTTGGGTCCACACCATGTTTATTTTCCACTGCTTGGTTATTAGAACTGGTAGGGTGAGAGTGAATTGGGGGTTCCCAGGTAGTAGAGATAGCCCCTTACCAAAGTGCTGGGCTTTGTAATTGTGGCTTATTTCCTACAGCCTTACAAAGGCCTCTTTCAGAGTTTTAGCTGGAGACTCTGAGGACCTGCTTGGTGAGATAGCACAAGCTAGCTCTGTTTTGATATTAGCCAACATCTGCCTTATCCTAAGAAACCACAGTATTAGGTCTGAGTCTCGACTGTGAAGAGATACAAATTGCTGCAGCACCCAGCCCCCACCCTTTAGTTCTCTTCCACTACAGAACTTCGAAGGTCAACCTCAGAATGTCCCCTAGTGCATAGCCCCAGACACAGGTTCCAACCAAATTGTCTGAGGCAGTGCAAACGATGCCTAACAGAGAGGGATTCAAGGGTCTCCAATAGCACAATTGGAGCCAGGGATCCACACTCCCACCCACCAGACTCAGTCCACACTGTTTTCCTCTTCTCCGCTCACAGGACCAGCTGGAGCCAGAGGCCATGCCCCCACCCACTGGTCTCAGTCCACAGACAGCTTAGCCTCTGCTTGTCAGACCAGTTGGAGTCAAGGGACCACACCCCCACCTGCCAGTCTCAGTCTACTACCTGGCAAGCCTCTGTTTGCAGGCTCTGTTGGAGTCAAGGCACTGGGCCCCACCCTCCGGTCTCAGTCCACACACGGCTAGCCTCTGCTTAGTAGACCGGTTGGAGTCAGGGGACCATGCCCCCACCTGCCAGTCTCAGTCCGCTGCCTGGCAAGCCTCTGTTCACAGGCTCTGTTAGAGTCAGGGCACTGGACTCTGCCCACAAGTCTCAGTCCTCACCTGGTAAGCCTCTGCTCACCAGCCCCACTGGAGACAGTGGACCATGCCCTAGCCCTCAGATCTTGGTTCACACCCAGAAAGCCACTGCTTGAGGGTTCTGTTAGAATCAGGGGACCAGGGGGGCAGAGCATGATGGCGGACAGGACGGACATGTAGCCCACCTCCCCCAAGCCATCAGGTGAGAGGAAAGGCAGTCTTGACCTTCCCTGTTTGTGGATTATTGGAGTGGACAGACAGCTGGAGACGCCCAGCCAAATGGCGGATTGCTATATATGAGGGGTAATTTAAAATCACAGACTCTGTTGTAGAGATTCTTCCCTGCTTGGCCATGCCAGCCAGCAGGCCCCTCCCCTATGGAGGTCAGCAGCTTGTAAATGCTGACAAAACCCAATTGACAAATAATTATTCCTGAACTGAGGGAGGCATCCGAAAGGAGAGCCACTCAAAACCACGGGGAGCTGGGCAAACTGTTGGACAATTGAAGGGAAGGGATCCTGCCCAGGAAACAGACATTTTGAACTACCCAAAAGGGTGGGCACCTTTCCCCCAGGTATTGGTGGGGGCTGGCAGTTTAGGCTGGGTGGCAAACTGGCGGGCGCCAATCCAAAAGAGAAACTCTGAACCATAAAACCCAGAATAAGTCCCCCGAACGCTCCAACACCGGGACCTGGCTTGAAGCCGCGGACCTGGCTTTGGCTGCTGAAGCCGGGAAGCTACTGAAGCCGCAGACCCGGCTTTAGCTACTGAGGCCACGAACTTGGCTTCAGCCCCGGGAGCCAGCTACAACAGATAAAACCGCAAGCCTGCCAACAACCGCGCGAACTCAGCACCACTCCCCCTAGAGCCGATTGCAGTCGCAAGTTTGCAGGAGAACCTGGGAACAGAGTGGAAAGACTTGAGAAGTGTGGACACCTGCACTGAGTGGGAAGGTTGGTCGCAAGTGCTGTCTGGAAAAGAAAAGCCGAGGTTACACAATTCTTAGGCGACAAACTTTTGCAGAAATTCCAAAATGGCGATCGGCCATGGAAGGTGGTTACCATGGTAACAGTATAAAGTGTAAATTAGGTATAAGCCTCGGAACCACTCACAGCGCCACCTGGTGTTCAGAAAGTATATTGCAGTATGAATATATTCCTACGAAAGTTGATCCCTACAGCAGACATATAGACAAATATAGGTATATTTCTACATGCAAGAATATTTTTCAAGTTGGTGCCTTTTTTTTTCTTTTTTTTTGGTTTTCGTGCTTTGTTTGTTTTGTTTTTGTCTGTTTTTTCCTCACCATCTTCTTAGAGGAGATTTCGATAATTTTTTATTATTACTTTTTATATAAATATATTTTTTATTTCTATGTCTTCTGATTTTAATTTCTTCTTCTCATTTAACATTCCTAATAACACCACTTTTTTCTCTCTTTTTTTCCTTTTTTTCAATTATTTTACGATTATCACTATTTTTATTGCAGTTGTTCTTATATTGCTGTTTCGTGGCTGTTACCTGTATGACTATGCGTTTCCATCTGTCTCTGTATCTATGGGCCCGTGTGCCTGGTAACCTTTGTATCTGTTTATTTGTTCATTTGGTCTCAATGAGCTTGGTGTTATGACCTGCAACTCTGAGCTCCTAACACTCCCCTCCACTCTCACTCCATGATCTGGAGACCTGCCCCCCCCAGGAGTCCAGATTCTTGGGTGAACTCTCGAGAGGTGCAGACAGGACCTGGACTGAGCTGGCCAGTGCTGACTCTGTAGCAAAGGAGTGAGAAGATGACGGTCGGCTAAGAGGGAATTACACTGGAGCGGTGGTGCCCCGAGGTGCAGAGCAACAGCCGTCTTCAGCAATAACAAGGCCCACCCCCAGATATCCCATAGCCTCTCCTCCTATCTTCCTGGGCAACCAGATGAGGCCAAGCATCTTCTCAGATGGCAACCACCATGGAACAGACCTGGGACTGAAACACAGGCCCTGTGAGTAAAGGGTTTGCCGGAGGCGGCACTGACCTGGGTGGAACACGGGGACTAGAAAACACACCCGAAGAGCCGGGAAACTCCCAAGGTGGGGCTGATCCAGAGGACCGCTTGATTGAGCCTAAGACACACCTGGCCCTCAGGGGATCACCAGCCTATAGACAAAGGAGGCCAAGAAGCTGCAGCCGACAACTGATTGTGCTGTGAATACAAACCCACAGGACTAAAGACAGGGCCTGAGGCACAGGTTCTGGGAACTCAAATCAGCCTCTCCTCTGCAGAAGAATCTAGCAGGGTCAGAAACAAACTCCCACAGGTTGTTCTGTTCACCCAGTAACATAAACTAAGGGTGGGGCTGGAACTGAGTGAACACCTCCAGCCTCCATCAAGTGCCCGAGGTTGACAGGCCACACCACCCCCTGCTGGATAAAGACACAGATTAGTGGCCTAGACGAGCAGACACAGACTACCCTGTGACTTAGGCAGGTGCAAACCCCTGGAGTATCTGCTTACTGCAGACAACTGACTGGGTCACAGCCCTGTGGGACTAGCAGTGACTGGGTGTGACAGAGGTGCAAGGTGGGGAAGGAGGCATCAATCTTCCCAGACGGATCTATTTACTGGGTGGCTCTTCCTGACTCCACGCAGCACTGGAGCAAGCCATATTAGAGCAGTCACCAGACCCCTGTGATCCAGTTCCCAGGGACCCCTTGAACTCTCCCACCCGAGGCAGCTGCTGACTGAGACAATTGATTTGGACTTTTTGAACTGAGCCACTCACCTGGGGACTATCCAGGTGGTGCCCTGGGTGTGTGGTTGTAGGAAGGTTTGATTTTCCTTTTCCATTTGTTGCCTGTGGTGGGTGGGGTGACTTAATTGCTGGTATTTCTCCACAGCTGAGACTTCAACCCAGAGTAACTGTTTCACTAGGGTCAAATAGAAACCAGCTGAAAACAAGAAAGAACCACTTAGCCCCTCTACACCAAACAGGGCCCCAGTTTATCAGGCCACATCACTGTACGGGTCCTCAACAAAACACCAGGGGAGAAATCAAAGGGAGTAAAACAATCCTGGGGCGGAATCAGCAGAAAAACTCTGGTAACATGAATAACCAGAATAGATCAACCCACCCAAGGAAAGATACGGCAGATGTAATTGAAGATCCCATTCACAAACAACTGGCTGAGATGTCAGAAATCGAATTCAGAATTTGGATGGCAAACAAGATTACCAAAATGGAACTAGGAATTCGTGGAGAAATTCAAAAGCTGTCTCAAGAATTTAACGAATTTAAAGACAAAACCACCAAAGACTTAGACACACTGAAGCAAGAATTTGCAGCCCTCAAAGATATGAAAAATACAGTAGAATCCCTTAGCAACAGAATGGACCAAGCAGAAGAAAGGATCTCCGACATTGACGATAAAGCCTTTGAATGCTCCCAAACTCTCAAAGAGGAAGAGAAATGGAGAGCAAAAACAGATCACTTTCTCAGAGAGCTCTGGGATAACTCAAAAAAGGCAAATATCTGACTCATAGGAATTCCTGAAACAGATGAAGTGGCCTCACTGGGTGCAGAGGCCCTTCTGCATGAAATTATGAAAGAGAATTTTCCAGACATGCCTAGAGAACCTGAAATTCAGATAGCAGATAGCTTCAGAACCCCAGCACAACTCAACCCCAATAAGACATCCCCCAGGCATATCATAATTAACTTCACTAAAGTTAATATGAAGGAGAAAATTCTCAAAGCGGCCAGGCGAAAGAAAACTATTACCTTCAAAGGGAAGAACATTAGAATGACTGCAGATCTCTCTGCTGAAACTTTTCAAGCCAGAAGAGGGTGGTCACCGACTTTTAATCTCCTAAAGCAAAATAACTTTCAACCCCGGATCTTGTACCCAGCTAAACTGAGTTTCATTTATGATGGAGAAACTAAATACTTTAATGACATTCATATGCTAAAGAAATTTGCCATAACCAAACCAGCTCTTCAGGATATTCTAAGACCTATCCTCCATAATAACCAACCCAATCCTCTACTACAAAAGTAAACTCACTCAGAAACTTCTGATCAAACTCCAACTTCCACAATGGCAAAAGGACTAAAAATGCCCACTGGACTTTCGAAAAAGTCAATACCCAAAATTTCACCAAACTTATCAATACTCTCCATTAATGTGAATGGCTTAAATTGACCTCTAAAGAGACATAGGTTAGCTGACTGGATACAAAAACTCAGGCCAGACATTTGTTGCATACAAGAGTCACATCTTAACTTAAAAGGCAAATACAGACTCAGAGTGAAAGGATGGTCATCCATATTTCAGGCAAATGGTAACCAGAAAAAAGTAGGTGTTGCAATTTTAATTGCAGATACAATAGGCTTTAAACCAACAAAAGTCAGGAAGGACAAAAATGGTCACTTCATATTTGTTAAGGGTAATACTCAATATGATGAGATTTCAATTATTAATATCTATGCACCCAAGCAGAATGCACCTCAATTTATAAGAGAAACTCTAACAGACATGAGCAACTTGATATCCTCCAAATCTATAATAGTCAGAGATTTTAACACTCCTTTGGCAGTGATGGATCGATCCTCCAACAAAAAGCTGAGTAAAGAAATTCTAGATTTAAATCTAACCATCCAGTATTTAGATATAGCAGACATCTACAAAACATTTCATCCCAACAAAACTGAATACACATACTTCTCATCAGCCCACGGAACTTACTCCAAAATCGATAATATCTTAGGTCACAAGTCTAACCTCAGTAAATTTAAAGGAATAGAAATTATTCCATGCATCTTCTCGGACCATCATGGAATAAAACTTGAGATGAGTAACAACAGGAATCTGCATACTCATACAAAAACATGGAAGTTAAATAACCTTATGCTGAATGATAGCTGGGTCAGAGATGAGATCAAGAAGGAAATTGCCAAATTTCTGGAACAAAATGACAATGAAGACACGAACTATCAGAACCTCTGGGACACCGCAAAGGCAGTTCTAAGAGGGAAATTTATAGCACTGCAAGCCTTCCTCAGGAGAATGGAAAGAGAGGAAGTAAGCAACTTAATGGGACACTTCAAGAGACTGGAAATGGAAGAACACTCCAACCCTAAATCCAGTAGAAGAAAAGAAATAACCAAAATTAGAGCACAACTAAATGAAATTGAAAACAAAAGAATAATACAACAGATCAATAAATCAAAAAGTTGGTTTTTTGAAAAGGTCAACAAAATAGATAAACCTTTGGCCAACCTAATCAGGAAAAAAAGACTAAAATCTCTAATCTCATCAATCAGAAATAACAAAGACGAAATAACAACAGACTCCTCAGAAATCCAAAAAATCCTTAATGACTATCATAAGAAAATTTATTCTCAGAAATACAAAAATCTAAAGGAAATTGACCGTTACTTGGAAGCATGTCACCTTCCAAGACTTAACCAAAATCAAGTGGAAATATTGAACAGGCCCATATCAAGTTCAGAAATAGCATCAACCATACAAAATCTCCCCCAAAAGAAAAGCCCGGGACCAGATGGATTTATGTCAGAATTCTACCAAACCTTTAAAGAGGAATTAGTACCTATATTACTCAACCTGTTCCAAAAGGTATAAAAAGAAGAAAGACTACCCAACACGTTCTACGAAGCAAACATCACCCTGATCCCCAAACCAGGAAAAGACCCAACAAGAAAAGAAAATTATAGACCAATATCACTAATGAATATAGATGCAAAAATATTCAACAAGATTCTAACAAACAGAATCCAGCAACATATCAAACAAATCATACATCATGACCAAGTCAGTTTTATCTCAGGGTCTCAAGGCTGGTTCAATATACGTAAATCTATAAATGTAATGCAGCATATAAACAAATTAAAAAACAAAGACCATATGATTCTCTCAATCGATGCAGAAAAAGCTTTTGATAACATCCAACATCCCTTCATGATCAGAACACTTAAGAAAATTGGTATATAAGGGACATTTCTTAAACTGATAGAGGCCATCTACAGCAAACCCACAGCCAATATCATACTGAATGGAGTTAAATTGGAATAATTTCCACTCAGATCTGGAACCAGACAAGGCTGCCCATTGTCTCCATTGCTCTTTAACATTGTAATGGAAGTTTTAGCCACCGCAATTAGGGAAGAAAAGGCAATCAAGGGTATCCACATATGGTCAGAAGAGATCAAACTTTCGCTCTTCGCAGATGATACGATTGTATATCTGGAAAACACTAGGGACTCTACTACAAAACTCTTAGAAGTGATCAAGGAATACAGCAGCGTCTCAGGTTACAAAATCAACATTCATAAATCGGTAGCCTTTATATATACCAACAATAGTCAAGTTGAAAAAACAATTAAGGACTCTATCCCATTCACAGTAGTGCCAAAGAAGATGAAATACTTGGGAGTTTATCTAACCAAGGATGTGAAAGAGCTATATAAAGAGAACTGTGAAACTCTAAGAAAAGAGATAGCTGAGAATGTTAACAAATGGAAAAATATACCATGCTCATGGTTGGGAAGAATCAACATAGTTAAAATGTCCATACTACCCAAAGCAATATATAATTTCAACGCAATCCCCATTAAAGCTCCACTGTCAGACTTTAAAGATCTTGAAAAAACAATACTTTGTTTTATATGGAATCAGAAAAAAAACTCGAATAGCCAAGACATTACTCAAAAATAAAAACAAAGCAGGAGGAATCACGCTACCAGACCTCAGACTATACTACAAATTGATAGTGATCAAAACAGCATGGTACTGGCACAAAAACAGAGAAGTAGACGTCTGGAACAGAATAGAGAACCAAGAGATGAATCCAGCTAATTACCGTTATTTAATCTTTGACAAGCCAATTAAAAACATTCAGTGGGGAAAAGATTCCCTATTTATTTATTTATTTTTTTTTTATTGTTGGGGATTCATTGAGGGTACAATATGCCAGGTTACACTGATTGCAATTGTTTGGTAAAGTCCCTCTTGCAATCATGTCTTGCCCCCATAAAGTGTGACACACACCAAGGCCCCACCCACCTCCCTCCTTCCCTCTTTCTGTTTCCCCCCCATAACCATAATTGTCATTAATTGTCCTCATATCAAAATTGAGTACATTGGATTCATGCTTCTCCATTCTTGTGATGCTTTACTAAGAATAATGTCTTCCACTTCCATCCAGGTTAATACGAAGGATGTAAAGTCTCCATTTTTATTAATGGCTGAATAGTATTCCATGATATACATATACCACAGCTTGTTAATCCATTCCTGGGTTGGTGGGCATTTAGGCTGTTTCCACATTTTGGCGATTGTAAATTGAGCTGCAATAAACAGTCTAGTACAAGTGTCCTTATGATAAAAGGATTTCTTTCCTTCTGGGTAGATGCCCAGTAATGGGATTGCAAGATCAAATGGGAGGTCTAGCTTGAGTGCTTTGAGGTTTCTCCATACTTCCTTCCAGAAAGGTTGTACTAGTTTGCAGTCCCACCAGCAGTGTAAAAGTGTTCCCTTCTCTCCACATCCACGCCAGCATCTGCAGTTTTGAGATTTTGTGATGTGGGCCATTCTCACTGGGGTTAGATGATACCTCAGGGTTGTTTTGATTTGCATTTCTCTAATATATAGAGATGATGAACATTTTTTCATGTGTTTGTTAGCCATTCGTCTGTCGTCTTTAGAGAAAGTTCTATTCATGTCTCTTGCCCATTGATATAAGGGATTGTTGGCTTTTTTCATGTGGATTAATTTGAGTTCTCTATAGATCCTAGTTAACAAGCTTTTGTCTGATTGAAAATATGCAAATATCCTTTCCCATTGTGTAGGTTGTCTCTTTGCTTTGGTTATTGTCTCCTTGGCTGTACAGAAGCTTTTCAGTCTAATGAAGTCCCATTTGTTTATTTTTGTTGTTGTTGCAATTGCCATGGCAGTCTTCTTCATGAAGTCTTTCCCCAGGCCAATATCTTCCAGTGTTTTTGCTATGCTTTCTTGGAGGATTTTTATTGTTTCATGCCTTAAGTTTAAGTCCTTTATCCATCTTGAATCAATTTTTGTGAGTGGGGAAAGGTGTGGGTCCAGTTTCAGTCTTTTACATGTAGACATCCAGTTCTCCCAACACCATTTATTGAATAGGGAGTCTTTCCCCCAAGGTATGTTCTTGTTTGGTTTATCAAAGATTAGGTGGTTGTAAAATGTTAGTTTCATTTCTTGGTTTTCAATTCGATTCCAAGTGTCTATGTCTCTGTTTTTGTGCCAGTACCATGCTGTCTTGAGCACTATGGCTTTGTAGTACAGACTAAAATCTGGTATGCTGATGCCCCCAGCTTTATTTTTGTTACAGAGAACTGCCTTAGCTATACGGGGTATTTTCCGGTTCCATACAAAACGCAGAATCATTTTTTCCAAATCTTGAAAGTACGATTTGGTATTTTGATAGGAATGGCATTGAATAGGTAGATTGCTTTGGGAAGTATAGACATTTTAACGATGTTGATTCTTCCCATCCATGAGCATGGTATGTTCTTCCATTTGTTAATATCCTCTGCTATTTCCTTTCTGAGGATTTCATAGTTTTCTTTATAGAGGTCCTTCACCTCCTTCGTTAGGTATATTCCTAGGTATTTCATTTTCTTTGAGACTATGGTGAAGGGAGTTGTGTCCTTAATTAGCTTCTCATCTTGACTGTTATTGGTGTACACAAAGGCTACTGACTTGTGGACATTGATTTTATATCTTGAAACATTACTGTATTTTTTGATGACTTCTAGGAGTCTTGTGGTTGAGTCTTTGGGGTTCTCTAAGTATAAGATCATGTCATCAGCAAAGAGGGAGAGTTTGACCTCCTCTGCTCCCATTTGGATTCCCTTTATTTCCTTGTCTTGCCTAATTGTATTGGCTAGAACTTCCAGCACTACGTTGAATAGTAAAGGTGACAGAGGACAACCTTGTCTGGTTCCAGTTCTAAGAGGAAAAGCTTTCAGTTTTACTCCATTCAGTAAGATATTGGCTGTGGGTTTGTCATAGATAGCTTCAATCAGTTTTAGAAATGTGCCACCTATGCCTATACTCTTCAGTGTTCTAATTAGGAAAGGATGCTGGATTTTATCAAATGCTTTTTCTGCATCTATTGAGAGGATCATGTGATCTTTATTTTTGCCTCTGTTAATATGGTGGATAACGTTTATAGACTTGCGTATGTTAAACCAGACTTGCATCCCTGGGATGAAGCCTACTTGATCATGATGAATGACTTTTTTGATGATAAGCTATAATCTATTGGCTAGGATTTTGTTGAGAATTTTTGCGTCTATGTTCATGAGTGAGATTGGTCTGAAATTCTCCTTTTTGTTTGGGTCTTTTCCTGGTTTTGGTATCAGGGTGATGTTTGCTTCATAGAATGTTTTGGGGAAGATTCCTTTTTCCTCAATTTTTTGGAATAATTTCTGCAGTACAGGAATAAGCTCTTCCTTGAAGGTTTGATAGAATTCTGGAGTGAAGCCATCTGGACCAGGGCATTTTTTGGTTGGAAGATTTTTTATTGTTTCTTTGATCTCAGTGCTTGAAATTGGTCTGTTCAGGAGCTCTATTTCTTCCTGGCTGAGTCTAGGGAGAGGGTGTGATTCCAAATATTGATCCATTTCTTTCACATTGTCAAATTTCTGGGCATAGAGTTTCTGGTAGTATTCAGAGATGATCTCTTGTATCTCTGTGGGATCAGTTGTTATTTCCCCTTTATCATTTCTGATTGAGGTTACTAGAGATTTTACTTTTCTATTCCTCGTTAGTCTGGCCAATGGTTTATCTATTTTATTTATTTTTTCAAAAAACCAACTCCTTGTTTCATTAATTTTCTGAATGATTCTTTTGTTTTCAATTTCATTGATCTCTGATTTGATTTTGGATATTTCTTTTCTTCTACTGAGTTTAGGCTTAGATTGTTCTTCTTTTTCCAATTCCATAAGATCGCTTGTGAGATTGTTGATGTGCTCTCTTTCTGTTTTTTGAATGTAGGCATCTAAAGCGATGAATTTTCCTCTCAAAACTGCTTTTGCAGTATCCCAGAGGTTTTGGTAGCTTGTGTCTTCATTGTTGTTATGCTCAAGGAAGTTAATGATTTCCTGTTTTATTTCTTCCTTCACCCATCTGTTATTCAACAGAAGATTGTTTAGTTTCCATGCCTTTGGGTGGGGTCGAGCATTTTTGTTAGAGTTGAGTTCCACCTTTAGTGCCTTATGGTCTGAGAAGATACAAGGTAAAATTTCAATTCTTTTGATTCTGTTGATATTTGTTTTGTGTCCCAGGATATGATCAATTTTGGAGAATGTTCCATGGGGTGATGAGAAGAATGTATATTCTTTATCTTTGGGATGGAGTGTTCTATATGCGTCTATCAAGCACAGTTGTTCTAGGGTCTCATTTAAGTCTCTTATATCCTTGTTTAATTTCTGTTTAGAGGATCTGTCCAGCTCTGTAAGAGGAGTGTTAAGGTCCCCTGTTATGATGGTATTATCAGATATCATATTGCTCAGACTGAGTAAGGTCTGTTTCAAGAATCTGGGAGCATTTAAATTGGGTGCATAGATATTTAGAATTGAAATGTCTTCTTGTTGTATTTTTCCCTTGACCAATATAAAGTGACCATCTTTGTCTTTTTTGACTTTAGTTGCTTTAAATCCACATGTATCTGAAAATAAGATTGCAACTCCTCTTTTCTTCTGAATTCCCTTTGCCTGAAAAATTGTCTTCCAACCCTTGACTCGGAGCTTTAATTTGTCTTTTGAAGCAAGGTGTGTTTCTTGCAGACAGCAAATGGATGGCTTGTGTTTTTTAATCCAGTCAGCCAATCTATGTCTCTTCAGTGGGGAATTCAAGCCATTAACATTTATTGTGATAATTGATAAGTGTGGTAGTATTCTATTCGTCTTATTTTGTGAGAGTCCATTGCTTAGTTTTATCTTTTGCATCAGTGTGGAGGTTTGGTTCTGTCCTTTAATTTCTGAGTTCTTACTTTGAGGCTGATCCATTGTGGTGGTCAGTGTGCAGAACAGGTTGAAGTATTTCCTGTAGAGCTGGTCTTGTTGTGGTGAATTTCCTCAATGTTTGTATATCCATAAATGATTTGATTTCTCCGTCAATTTTGAAGCTTAGCTTAGCAGGGTACAGAATTCTGGGCTGGAAATTGTTCTGTTTAAGTAGATTAAAGGTAGATGACCATTGTCTTCTTGCTTGGAAAGTTTCATTAGAGAAGTCTGTGGTCAATCTGATGGATTTGCCCCTGTAGGTCAACTGGCGCTTACTCCTGGCAGCTTGCAGAATCTTTTCTTTTGTCTTGACTTTGGACAGGTTCATCACAATGTGTCTTGGAGAAGCTGAGTTAGAGTTGAGGCGACCTGGGGTCCGATAGCCCTCTGAAAGCAGTGTGTCAGAATCTTTGGTGATGTTTGGGAAATTTTCTTTTATAATATTCTCTAGTATGGCTTCCATTCCTCTGGGGCATTCTTCTTCCCCTTCTGGAATTCCTATAACTCGTATGTTGGAACACTTCATAAAGTCCCATAATTCTGACAGTGAACGTTCTGCTTTCTCTCTCTTCTTTTCTGCCTCTTTTACTATCTGAGTTATCTCAAAAACTTTGTCTTCTACCTCTGAAATTCTTTCTTCTGCATGGTCTAACCTGTTGCTGATACTTTCCATTGCATCTTTAAGTTCCCTGATTGACTGTTTCATTTCCTTCAGCTCTGCTATATCCTTTTTATATTCTTCATATCGTTCATCTCTGATTTGATTCTGTTTTTGGATTTCCTTTTGGTTATTTTCCACTTTATTAGCAGTTTCCTTCATTGTTTCCATCATTTCTTTCATCGTTTTCAACATGTGTATTCTAAATTCCCTTTCTGTCATTCCTAACATTTCTGTATAGGTGGAATCCTCTGCAGTAGCTACGTCATGGTCCCTTGGCGGGGTTGTTCTGGACTGGTTCTTCATGTTGCCTGGAGTTTTCTGCTGATTCTTCCTCATGGGTGATTTCTTTTATCTGTTTCCTTGCCCTAATTTTCCTTTCACTTTCTCTTGCTCTTTAAGTTTTCGTGCCTGTGGACCAAGGGTTACAGGACCAGAAGGGTGAGAAGGTTTAAGAGCAAAAACGGGATGAAAGAAAGGAGGACCGAGTGATAAGAAAAAAGAAAAAAAAAAGAAAAATGGAGAAAGGAGAGGGGGTGGGTAAAAGGAATATTGACAAAAAGAAGAGAGGCACAGAAAGAGGGAGACAGAGCAATATAGGTGTACAGTAGGGTACTTTGATACAACCTTAAAAAAAAAAACCACTTTCTGGGGGTGCCCAGTCGGGTGGTTCCCTTGAGGTCAGCAGCTCTTTGCTAACCTGATCAGACACAGTACCCCACCTCCACCAAGTAGAGAGGAAAGACAAAAATGCTATAAATCAAACCAAAACAAGCAAACAGAAAACTTTACGGGATAAAATTGGCTGGAAAAACCAAATAATAGCGGTAGAAACCCTAACAAAAATGAAGTTCTAATTATTGAAATAGGCAGCAATAGGAAATTATAATTAAACTAGAAAAATTGAGAAAGAAAAAGGATCTGTATGGAAAAGGTTGAACTTAAAAAACAAAACAACAATCCACAACATCAAAATAAACAAAAAAACCAACCAAACCAAAAAAAAAAAAAAAAACACAACCAAAAACAAAGCAGTATGTATATGTTATTGAATATTGTCTGGGCAACATGTGGTCTTCTGGGGTATGAGATGTTATCACAGTTCTGATACACTGGAGGCTGCTAGTTTCTCAAACCCCAGCAGGTAGACACCCTAAATCTCTCTTCAGCCCACTTAAAAGGCACTTTGAACTTGTTCACTTACTGAGCAGAAGCTTTCTCAGGGAAGTGCTTGTCGCTGGAATCACTGCTGAAGTGGCTATCCACTTACCCTGTGTGTCAAAACTGGTCTCCCTCTGCCTCCGAGGGTTAGGGCTGCAAGGCGGCTCAGACCCCGCCCTTAGGCTACTTGGTCGCTGGGTTACCAGCTCCCACCCAATTCCAGCTCTGCGACCCTGAGGGCGGAGCTTGCCGGGGAAGATCGCTCACAATGTCTGCCTGTGACCCAGAGCCAAAAACTATTAGCTCCGTCTGGCTCAGCGGCTCAGACTGGGGCCCTAGGCAAATGCCAAAGTTCTCCGCACTCCCGCTCAGGCTCTCCCCAAGGCAGTTCAGCTGAGTGCCAAGTCCAAAGACACCAAAACAGTTCACAGGTAAGGCCTTTCTGGTTTGCAGTCTCACTGCTACTGAACTTACAGTTGCGGGCGGGTTTAGACGGATTGAACACACGCAACCACTTACCGGTTTTCCACTGTTTTAGTCCTCCTCTTGGGGTCCAGAAGTCTCTCACTGACTCCCTGTATCCTCTCAGGGGTGATGATAGGCAGATCCCACCAGCCAGAGATGCCTGGAGTCCTATATCCCCAGACTCATGGTGCTCAGATGCAAGGAAGCTGTTACTCAGCTGCCATCTTGCTCCGCCTCCCCAAGATTCCCTATTTAACAAATGGTGCTCGGTGAACTGGCTGGCAACCTGTAGAAGACTGAAACTGGACCCACACCTCTCACCATTAACCAAGATAGACTCTCACTGGATTAAAGATTTAAACCTAAGACATGAAACTATAAAAATACTAGAAGAGAGTGCAGGGAAAACCCTTGAAGAAATTGGGTTGGGTGAGTTTTTCATGAGAAGGACCCCCCCAGGCAATTGAAGCTGCTTTAAAAATACACTATTGGGACTTGATCAAACTAAAAAGCTTCTGCACAGCCAAGAACACAGTAAGTAAAGCAAGCAAACATCCCTCAGAATGGGAGAAGATATTTGCAGGTTATGTCTCAAACAAAGGTTTAATAACCAGAATCCACAGAGAACTCAAATGCATTAGCAAGAAAAGAACAAGGGATACCATCGCAGGCTGGGCAAAGGACTTGAAGAGAAACTTCTCTGAAGAAGACAGGCACACGGCCTTCAGACATATGAAAAAATGCTCATCATCTTTAATCATCAGAGGAATGCAAATCAAAACTACTTTGAGATATCATCTAACTCCAGTGAGACTAGCCTATATCACAAAATCCCAAGACCAGAGATGTTGGCGTGGATGTGGGGAAAAGGGAACATTTTTGCACTGCTGGTGGGAATGCAAATTAATACATTCCTTTTGGAAAGAGATATGGAGAACACTTAGAGATCTAAAAATAGATCTGCCATTCAATCCTGTAATCCCTCTACTGGGCATATACCCAGAAGACCAAAAATCACATCATAACAAAGATATTTGTATTAGAATATTTATTGCAGCCCTATTCATAATTGCTAAGTCATGGAAAAAGCCCAAGTGCCCATCGATCCACGAATGGATTAATAAATTGTGGTATATGTACACCATGGAATATTATGCAACCTTAAAAGAAGATGGAGACTTTACCTCTTTCATGTTTACATGGATGGAGCTGGAACATATTCTTCTTAGTAAAGTGTCTCAAGAATGGAAGAAAAAGTACCCAATGTCCTCAACCTTATTATGAAACTAATGTAGGACCTTCACATGAAAGCTATAATCCAGTTACAACCTAAGAATAGGGAGAACGGGGAAAGAGAGGGGAGTGGGGGGAGGTCGAGGGAGGGGGATTAATGGGATTACACCTGCAGTGCATTTTACAAGGGAATATGTGAATCCTAGTAAAAGTGGAATGTAAAGGTCTTAGCAAAATAACTAAGAAAATGTCATGAAAGCTATGTTAACTAGTGTGATGAAAATGTGTCAAACGGTCTATGAACCAAGTGTATGGTGCCCATGATCATACTAATGTACACAGCTATGATTTAATAAAAAAAATAAATAAAGAAAAAAAAAGAATCAGGGGACCACGCCCTTGCTCCCAGGTCACAGTCCACGCCTATCAAACCTGTGCTCAGAGGCCCTGTCTGCTGAACTCAGTCCACATGGGGCAACCAGTCTCTCGCTGTGGGTGCCATCAGAGCCGGGGGTTCTGTACCCTGTCCCACCAGACACAGCCAGAACCGAGGGTCAACACTACCACTGGCCAGGCATAGTCATAACCAGGGACTGCTCCTCCTCCCGCCAAGTGTCCCTTTCTTCCCACACCCTCTTTCTTCCCCATTAGGTGCGGATTCCATCCTGATGGTTGGTGATCCACACTATGCCCAGTTATCTCAGGACAAGACCAAACACTTTGTGCTCTGGAGGGGGCAGAACTTCAGACTGCCATGTGAGAGGGAAAGGGTGGGCTGGGAGTTTGGACTTGTGGGGGAAAATATGTGTTCAATTTTATATCTGGTGGGGTGGTGTCTAGGTTCATAAGTGAGACCTCCCTGGAGAAAGAGACCTGGAGTTTAGCAGCTCTCTCCAGTGAGGTAAAATAAGAGGTCTTTTGTTTCCTACTCGGTCTCCCGTCTTATAGTTGATAGGCTTTGTACCTGTAATTTGTTTTATTGAATGCTTTCTTGGAGTTACAGCTTGCCGAACTTCTTTCTTGGCTCAGCTCCCCATCTTTGATTTCATAGAGTCTGATTCCATCCAATTTTTCTTCCTCTGTTCAGGAGCCTTTGCCGAGGGTTGCTTCCAGTCAGCCACCTTCCCAGAATTCCCCCGAAATTGATATTTGTAAATTGATCTCTTATCCTATAGTCTTTCTGAGGTCACTTATCAGCCAGTAGCTTTTTTGTTTGTAAATTCCATCTAATTTTCCTTTCTTTTTTTTTTAGACAGTCTCACTGTCACCCTGTGGTAGAGTGCCGTGGCATCATAGCTCATAAGAACCTCAAACTCTTGGGCTCAAGTGGTCCTCTTGCCTCAGCCTCTCAAGTAGCTGAGACTTACAGGCACCCACTACAACCCCCAGCTATTTTTTGGGTCTTGTTTTTGCTTAGGCTAGCCTTGACCTCCTAAGATCAAGCAATCTACCTGTCTCAGCTTCCTAGAATGCTAGGGTTATAGGTGTGAGCCACCATACCAGGCCCCAT
This sequence comes from Nycticebus coucang, assembly GCF_027406575.1. Lineage (NCBI taxonomy): Eukaryota > Metazoa > Chordata > Mammalia > Primates > Lorisidae > Nycticebus > Nycticebus coucang. Next base: position 157,054,200 of record NC_069804.1, on the reverse strand, counting down.
CTAATTTTTCTACATAATCAATTATGTAATCTGAAAACCCCCCAAAGCTTTATTTCTTCCTTTCCAATCTTCATGGCATTCATTCCCTCCCAACTTATTGCATTGGCTACAACTTACAGTACAATGTTGGATAAAGAGGTAGGAGTAAACATCCTTGCCTTGCTCCTGATCTTAGAGAAAACATTCAGTCTTTTACTATTTTTTTTTTTTTGTTACCCAGGCTAGAGTGCAGTGGTGTCTTCACAATTTACTGCAATCCCATACTCTTGAGTTCAAGTGATCCTCCTCGGCCTCCCAGAGTGCTGGGATTATAGGCTTTTACCACCTTGCCCAGCCAGTCTTTCACTATTAAGTATAATTTAGCTATAGTTTTTTTTTGTAGATGTACTTTATCAGATTGGGAAAATTATTTTCTATTCCTAGCTTGCTGAGAGTTATTGTTAGGAATACATTTGTATTATTAAATGCTTTTTAAAATATCTATGGAGATGATCACATTTTTTTTTCTTTTTTTAGTTTGTTAACACAGTGAATGACTCGATTTGGTTTCTAAATGTTAAACTATGTTTTCATTCATGAGATAAACTCCACTTGGTAATAATATATTATCCTTTTTGTATATTGTTGAATTTAATTTGCTTTTTTTTTTTTTTTTTTGCGACAAAGTCTCAAGCTGTCGCTCTGGGTAGAGTGCCATGGCATCATCATAGCTCACAGCAACCTCCAACTCTTGGGCTCAAGTGATCCTCTTGCCTCAGTTTTTTTCTATTTTTAGTAGAGATGGGGTCTCACTGTTGCTCAGACTGGTCTCAAACTCGTGAACACAAGCAATCCACCCACCTTGGCCTTGCAGAGTGCTAAGATTACAGGTGTGAGCCACCATGCCCTGCTGCTCAACTTTTATTTAGATTTTTTTGGTTTAGAATGTTTTAACAGCTTTATTGAGAGATAATTCACATACCATACAATTCATTCATTTACAGTGCACATTATGATGTTTTTAAAATATATTCACATGGTTGTGCAACCATTACCACAATCAATTTTAGAACATGGTGTCTCTCTTAAAAGAAGCCCTATGCCCATTAGCTGTCACTCTCCATCTCTCCACCACCAGCCACAAATCTGTGGATTTGCCTGTTACAGACATTTCATATAAATGGAATCATAATAAGTGGTATTTGTGAGCGGCTTCTCTAAGTTAGCATAATGTTTTAACAATTTACCTATGTCGTAGCCTGTATTAGTAGTTCATATCTTTTCATTTTAGAATATTTCTTTGTACCACATTTTATTTATCTATTGATCAGTTAGTGGATATTTGGATTGTTTTAATTTTTTTTTCTGAGACAGAGTCTCATTCTGTCACCCTAGGGTTGAGTACCATAGTGTCATAGTTCACAGCGATCTCAACTCTTGAGCTCAAGCAATACTCTTGTCTTAGCCTCCCAAGTAGCTGGGACTGCAGGTGCCCACCAGAATGCCTGGCTAGATTTTCTACTTGTAGAGATGGGTGGAGGTCTTGCTTTACGCAGGCTGGTCTTGAACTCCTGAGCTCAAGCAATCCATCTGCCTGGGCCTTGCAGAGTGCTAGGATTATAGGCATGCGCCACTACACCTGCCCTTGGATTGTTTCTACCTTTTTACTATTGTGAGGTATTATGATGGTATTATGTTTGGTATTATACACATGATGAACATTTGTATACAAATTTTTTGTGTGAACTTAAGTTTTCGTTTCTCTTGGGTACACATCTAAGAGTGAAATTTTTGGGTTATATGGCAATGAACTGCCAAACTATTTTCCAATGTGTCTGTACCACTTTACATTCCCATCAGCAACATATGAGGGTTTTAATTTCTTCACATCCTTGCCCAAACTGTTTTTGTCTGTTTTTTAAATTTTTGGGGGACAGAGTCTCATTTTGTTGCCCTTGGCAGAGTGCCATGGCATCATAGCTCACAGTAATCTCAAACTCTTGGGCTCAAATGATCCTCTTGCCTCAGCCTCTCAAGTAGCTGTAACTACAGGCATCCACGACAATGCCGGGTTAGTTGAACTTGTGGTCCTCAAGCAATATACCTGCCTTGACTTCCCAGAGTGCGAGCTGTCTTTTTGATTATAGCCATTCTGGTGGATATGAGCTATTTCTTCATTAAATGTTTATTAGAGCTCACCAGTGAAGCCAGTTTATTTTTAAACAACAAATTCAATTTCTTTAATAGACATAGGACTATCCCAGTTATCCCTTTATTTTTCTCAAGTGAGCTTTGGTAGTTTGTGATTTTAAGGAACTTATCCATTTTATATAAATTTTCATGTTTATTGTCATAAAGTTATTAATAAAATTTCCTTATTCTTTTAATATCTGTGGAATCTTTAGTGATGTCTCCTCTCTGATTTGCTGATATTGTTATTTGTGTCTTCTCTTTTTTTCCTGATAAGACTTGCTAGAGTTTTATAATTTTTGTTGATTTTTAATTTATTTCCTTTCTTTGTTTATTTCCAGTTTAATTTACTCTTATTTTTCTGGCTTCTTAAAGTTGAATCTGAGGTCATTGATTAGAGATTTTTCTTTCTTTTTTTAATTTTAATTTTATTAATTTTATTTTTTTGCAGTTTTTGGCCAGGGTTGAGTTTGAACCCACCACCTCCAGTATATGGGGCCAGCGCCCTACTCCTTTGAGTCACAGGCGCTGCCCTTTTTTTTTTTTTTTTAGAGACAGAGTTTCACTTTAGGACTTAGGCCATTCTCTTGCCTCAGCCTCCTGAGTAGCTGGGACTACAAGTGCACGCCACAATGCCCGGCTATTTTTTGTTGCAGTTTGGCAGGGACCGTGTTCGAACCTGCCACCCTTAGTATATGGGGCTGGTACGCTACCCACTGAGCCACAAGCGATGCCCTAAAGATCTTTCTTTTTCCTAATATTGGCATGCTATAAATTCTGTGTTCCAAATTCCCACTGTTGCAGCATCCAACATGTTTTCATATACCGTGTTTTAATTTTCTTTCAGTTCAAATTATTTTTAATTTTCATTTGATTTTTTCTTTGACCTAAGGGTTGTTTAATGATGCATTATTTAGTTTCTACTTATTCCAAGATTTTTCTGAAGTCTTTCTGTTATTGACTTTTATCTTAATTTACTGGTGGCTAGAAAAAAATATTTTTTTGAGACTGAGTCTCAAGGTATGGCCCTGTTGCGAGTGTCATAGTGTCAAAGCTCACAGCAACCTCAGACCCTTGGGCTTAAGCGATTCTCTTGCCTCAGCCTCCCAAGTAGCTGGGACTATAGGCACCCGCCACAACGCCCAGCTACTTTTTTGTTGCAGTTGTCATTGTTGTTTTAGTAGGCTCAGGCCGGGTTCGAACCCGCCAGCCCTGGTATATGTGGCCAGTGCCCTACCCACTGAGCTATGGGTGCCACCAGAGAAAATACTTTGTATGATTTGACTTCTTTCAATATATTGAGACTTTTTATGGCTCAAATATGGTATATATTGGCAAATGTTGTATGATATTTGGAAAAATATGTATATTCTGCTGTCATTGATTAGAGTGTTCTATAATGTCAATTAGATTAAGTTGGTCAATAGGTCAAGTTGATATGGCCAACAGTCATACAGTCACAAGAAAATAAAACTGCCAACCCCATGAATGAGCCTGGAAATGTAGTTTTCCCTAGTTGGGCTTCTATAGGAGAATAAAGCTCAGTTCATACCTTGATTACAGCCTTATTTGATTCTGAGCAGAGGAATTAGCTAAGTTGTGCCCAGACTTCTGACACACGTAAACTGAAAGATAATATCTTCTGTTTAAGTTGATAAATGTGTTAAGTCAAGGTAAATGGGACTGAGAAAATGGAAAAAAAAATAAATTGATAAGTTTGTGGCAATTTATTATGTAACAACAGAAAACTATTACAAGTGTATAACATTTAAAATTATTAGGTTTTCTTGATGAATCTACCACTTTATCAATACAAAATGATCATTTTTATCCTTGGAAATATTCCTTCTTCTGAAGTCTGCTTCAATATTAATACAGCCCCTAGAGCCTTCTTTTCTTAGGTGTTAGTATGATATACCCATTTTCATCCTTTTTACTTTACTTTTTTTTTTATTAAATCATATCTGTGTACATTGATATATTCATGGGGCATCATTCATTAGCTTCACAGACAGTTTACCAAGTTTCACATATACCCTTGTAAGATGCACCGCTGGTGTAATCCCACCAATCCCCTTCCCTCTAACTACCTCCCCCCCTCTCCCCTCCCTTTCCCCCTTCCCCCTATTCCTAGGTTGTAACTGGGTTATAGCTTTCATGTAAAAACCCTAAATTAGTTTCATAGTAGGGTTGAGTACATTGGGTACTTTTTCTTCCATTCTTGAGATACTTTACTAAGAAGAATATGTTCCAGCTCCATCCATGTAAACATGAAAGAGGTAAAGTCTCCATCTTTCTTTAAGGCTGCATAATACTCCATGGTGTACATATACCACAATTTATTAATCTATTCGTGGATTGATGGGCACTTGGGCTTCTTCCTTGACTTAGCAATTATGAATTAAGCTGCAATAAACATTCTGGTACAAATATCTTTGCTATGATGTGATTTTTGGTCTTCTGGGTATACGCCCAGTAGAGGGATTACAGGATTGAATGGCAGATCTATTTTTAGATCTCTAAGTGTTCTCCATATCTCTTTCCAAAAGGAATGTATTAATTTGCATTCCCACCAGCAATGCAAAAGTGTTCCCTTTTCTCCACATCCGTGCCAACATTTCTGGTCTTGGGATTTTGTGATATAGGCAAGTCTCACTGGAGTTAGATGGTATCTCAAAGTAGTTTTGATTTGCATTTCTCTAATGATTAAAGATGATGAGCATTTTTTCATATGTCTGAAGGACGCACGACTGTCTTCTTCAGAGAAGTTTCTCTTCAAATCCCTTGCCCAGCCTGCGATGGGATCCCTTGTTCTATTCTTGCTAATGCGTTTGAGTTCTCTGTGGATTCTGGTTATTAAACCTTTGTTGGGGACATAACCTGCAAATATCTTCTCCAATTCTGAGGGCTGTTTGCTTGCTTTACTTACTGTGTTCTTGGCTGTGCAAAGCTTTTTAGTTTGATCAAGTCCCAGTAGTGTATTTTTGAAGCTGCTTCAATTGCCTGTGGGGTCCTCCTCATAAAATACTCGCCCAGACGGATTTCTTCAAGGGTTTTCCCTGCACTCTCCTCTAGTATCTTTATAGTTTCATGTCTTAAGTTTAAATCTTTGATCCAGTGAGGGTCTATCTTAGTTAATGGTGAAAGGTGTGGGTCCAGTTTCAGTCTTCTACAGATTGCCAGCCAGTTCACCGAGCACCATTTGTTAAATAGGGAATCTTCTCCCCACTGAATGTTTTTAATTGGCGTGTCAAAGATTAAATAACGGTAAGTAGCTGGGTTCATCTCTTGGTTCTCTATTCTGTTCCAGACATCTACTTCTCTGTTTTTGTGCCAATACCATACTGTTTTGATCACTATTGATTTGTAGTATAGTCTGAGGTCTGGTAGCGTAATTCCTCCTGCTTTGTTTTTATTTCTGAGTAATGTCTTGGCTATTCGAGGTTTTTTTCTGATTCCATATAAAACAAAGTATTGTTTTTTCAAGATCTTTAAAGTATGACAGTGGAGCTTTAATAGGGATTGCATTGAAATTATATATTGCTTTGGGTAGTATGGACATTTTAACAATGTTGATTCTTCCCAGCCATGAGCATGGTATGTTTTTCCATTTGTTAATATTTTCAGCTATTTCTTTTCTTAGAGTTTCATAGTTCTCTTTATAGAGATCTTTCACGTCCTTTGTTAGATAAATTCCCAAATATTTCATCTTTGGCACTACTGTGAATGGGATAGAGTCCTTAACTGTTTTTTCAACTTGACTATTGTTGGTATATATAAAGGCTACCGATTTATGAATGTTGATTTTGTAACCTGAGACGCTGCTGAATTCCTTGATCACTTCTAAGAGTTTTGTAGTAGAGTCCCTAGTGTTTTCCAGATATACAATCATATCATCTCGAAGAGCGAAAGTTTGATCTCTTCTGACCCTATATGGATACCCTTGATCGCCTTTTCTTCCCTAATTGCGGTGGCTAAAACTTCCATTACAATGTTAAAGAGCAATGGAGACAATGGGCAGCCTTGTCTGGTTCCAGATCTGAGTGGAAATGATTCCAATTTAACTCCATTCAGTATGATATTGGCTGTGGGTTTGCTGTAGATGGTCTCTATCAGTTTAAGAAATGTCCCTTCTATACCAATTTTCTTAAGTGTTCTGATCATGAAGGGATGCTGGATATTATCAAAAGCTTTTTCTGCATCGATTGAGAGAATCATATGGTCTTTGTTTTTTAATTTGTTTATGTGCTGGATTACATTTATAGATTTACATATATTGAACCAGCCTTGAGATCCTGGGATAAAACCCACTTCGTCATAGTGAATAATTTGTTTGATGTGTTGCTGGATTCTGTTTGTTAGGATCTTGTTGAATATTTTTGCATCTATATTCATTAGTGATATTGGTCTATAATTTTCTTTTCTTGTTGGGTCTTTTCCTGGTTTGGGGATCAGGGTGATGTTTGCTTCATAGAAAGTGTTAGGTAGTCTTCCTTCTTTTTCTACCTTTTGGAACAGGTTGAGTAATATAGGTACTAATTCCTCTTTAAAGGTTTGGTAGAATTCTGACGTAAAACCATCTGGTCCTGGGCTTTTCTTTTTAGGGAGGTTTTGTATGGTTGATGCTATTTCTGAACTTGATATGGGCCTGTTCAACATTTCCACTTGATTCTGGCTAAGTCTTGGAATGTGACGTGCTTCCAAGTATCAGTCAATTTCCTTTAGATTTTCATATTTCTGAGAATACAGTTTCTTGTAATATTCATTAAGGATTTTTGGATTTCTGAGGAATCTGTTGTTATTTCATCTTTGTTGTTTCTGATTGATGAGATTAGAGATTTTACTCTTTTTTTTCCTGATTAGGTTGGCCAAAGCTTTATCTATTTTATTGACCTTTACGAAAAACCAGCTTTTTGATTTATTGATCTGTTGTATTATTCTTTTGTTTTCAATTTCATTTAATTCTGCTCTAATTTTGTTTTTTTCTTTTCTTCTACTGGGTTTGGGGTTGGAATGTTCTTCCTTTTCCAGTTGCTTGAGATGTCCCATTAAGTTGTTAACTTCCTCTTTTTCCGTTCTCTTGAGGAAGGCTTGCAGTGCTATAAATTTCCCTCTTAGAACTGCCTTTGCGGTGTCCCAGAGGTTCTGATAGTTCATGTCTTGATTGTTGTTTTGTTCCAAAAAGTTGGCGATTTCTTTCTTAATCTCATCTCTGACCCAGCTATCATTCAGCATAAGGTTATTTAACTTCCATGTTTTTGTATGAGTATGCAGATTCCTGTTGTTACTCAGCTCACGTTTTATTCCAGGGTGGTCTGAGAAGATGCATGGAATAATTTCTATTCCTTTAAATTTACTGAGGTTAGACTTGTGACCTAAGATGTGATTGATTTTGGAGTAAGTTCCATGGGCTGATGAGAAGTATGCGTATTCAGTTTTGTTGGGATGAAATGTTCTGTAGATGTCTGCTAAATCCAAATGTTGGATGGTTAGGTTTAAATCTAAGATTTCTTTGCTCAGCTTCTTGTTGGAGGGTTGATCCAACACTGCCAAAGGAGTGTTGCAATCTCTGATGATTATGGAGCTGGAGGAAATCAAGTTGCTCATGTCTGTTAGAGTTTCTCTTATAAATTGAGGTGCATTCTGCTTGGGTGCATAGATATTAATAATTGAGATCTCATCATATTGAGTATTACCCTTAACAAATATGAAGTGACCATTCTTGTCCTTCCTTACTTTTGTTGGTTTAAAGCCTATTGTATCTGCAAATAAAATTGCAACACCTGCTTTTTTCTGATTACCATTTGTCTGAAATATGGATGACCATCCTTTCACCCTGAGTCTGTATTTGTCTTTTAAGTTAAGATGTGACTCTTGTATGCAACAGATATCTGGCCTGAGTTTTTGTATCCAGTCAGCTAACCTATGCCTCTTTAGAGGACAGTTTAAGCCGTTCACATTAATGGAGAATATTGATAAGTGTGGTGAAGTTTTGGGTATAGAGTTTTTCAAAAGTCCAGTGGGCATTTTTAATCCTTTCACCAGTGTGGAAATTGGAGTTTGATCCGAAGTTTCTGAGTGAGTTTACTTTTGTGGTATAGGATTGGGTTGGTTATTATGGAGGATAGGTCTGAGAATATCCTGAAGAGCTGGTTTGGTTATGGCAAATTTCTTCAACATATGAATGTCATTAAAGTATTTAATTTCTCCATCATAAATGAAACTCAGTTTAGCTGGATACAAGATCTGGGGTTGAAAGTTATTTTGCTTTAGGAGATTAAAAGTCAGTGACCACCCTCTTCTGGCTTGAAAAGTTTCAACAGAGAGATCTGCAGTCATTCTAATATTCTTCCCTTTGAAGGTAATGGTTTTCTTTCTCCTGGCAGCTTTGAGGATTTTCTCCTTCATATTCACTTTAGTGAAGTTAATTATGATATGCTGGGGGGATGTCTTATTGGGGTTGAGTCATGCTGGGTTTCTGAAGCTGTCTGCTATCTGAATTTCAGGTTCTCTAGGCATGTCTGGAAAATTCTCTTTCAAAATTTCATGCAGAAGGGCCTCTGTGCCCAGCGAGGCCACTTCATCTGTTTCTGGAACTCCTATGATTTGGATATTCACCTTCTTCGAATTATCCCAGAGCTCTCTGAGAGAGTGATCCGTTTTTGCTCTCCATTTCTCTTCCTCTTTGAGAGTTTGGGAGCATTCAAAGGCTTTATCTTCGATGTCAGAAATCCTTTCTTCTGCTTGCTCCATTCTGTTGCTGAGGGATTCTACTGTATTTTTCATATCTTTGAGGGCTGCAAATTCTTGCTTCAGTGTGTCTAAGTCTTTGGTGGTTTTGTCTTTAAATTCATTAAATTTTTGAGACAACTTTTGAATTTATCCTCGAATTCCTAATTCCACTTTGTTAATCTTGTCTGCAGTCCAAATTCTGAATTCGATTTCTGACATCTCAGCCAGTTGTTTATGAATGGGATCTTCAATTGCATGTGCCATATCTTTCCTTGGGTGGGGGTTGATCTATTCTGGTTATTCACGTTACCAGAGTTTTTCCGCTGATTCTGCCGCATGGTTGTTTTACTCCCTCTGATTTTTTCCCCTGGGGCTTTGTCGAGGGCCTGTACAGTGTTGTGGCCTGAGAAACTGGGGCCCTGTCTGGTGTGGTGGGGCTAAGTGGTTCTGTCTTGTTTTTAGCTGGTTTCTGTTCTACCCTTTTGTTTGTATCCTTGTGGTCGCAACTCACCTCAGCGGGGTTGACGTGCATTCTTCAACCTTCTCTCTTAGTGCAGCTCAAATCCACCAGGTTACTTGCTGAATTTTTGTCCTTTAACTCTCCTACTGGACGGGAGCCTCTGTGGAAAGCTGGCTTCAGTCAGCCATCTTGTCTCCTCCCTTTACTTTACTTTTCAATCTCTTTGTGGCTTCACATTTAAAGTGTGTTTGTTATAGAAAGTATATAGTTTTTTTATCCAACCTGATAATCTTTGCTTTTGATTGGAGTATTTAGACCATTTTCATTTAATGTGATTGTTTATGCAATTAAATTTAAATCTATGATTTTGTAATTATTTTCTATTTTTTCCTTTTGTTTTATTCCCTTTATTTTCTCTTTTCTTGTCTTCTTATGTATTGTATAGTTAGTATGATTCTATTTAGATAAAATAGATGTTTGCTGGGTGTGTTGGCACATACCTATAGTTTCAGCTACTGGGGATGCTGAGGCAGGAGGATTGTTTAAGTCAGGGAATTTGGGTTGTAATGAGTTAGAATTGCATCACTGCACTCCAGACTGGGTGACTGAGTAAGACCCCAACTGTAAAAAAAAAAAAATAGATTTTTTTCCGGCAGCTCCCGTAGCTCAGTGGGTAAGGTGCTGGCCACATACACCTAGGATGGCGGGTTCAAACCCACCTGGGCCAGCTGAAACAACAATGAGAACTGCAACAAAAAAATAACCAGGCATTGTTGGGGCACCTGTAGTCCCAGCTACATGGAAGGCTGAGGCAAGAGAATCGCTTAAGCCCAAAAGTTTGAGATTGCTGTGAGCTGTGACCCCAGGACACTCTACCGAGGGCGACATAATGAGACTGTCTCAAAAAAAAATAGATTTTTAATAAAGATACAATAGAATCACAAAACATACAAAGAATTCCATTTATATGAGGTACCTAAAATAATCAGATTAATAGAAACAAAAAGGAGAATGGAGGTTGCTAGGAGCTGGAAGCAGGGGGAATGCAGAGTTATTGTTTTTTTTATGTATAAGGATGTTTATTAAAATAGCTTCAATAACAAATTATTTAATTATTATTTAATTATTCAAAGAAAGAATAATTAAAAATTCAAATATGAAAGGATTAAATGGCTGAGTAAATTAAGACCTATCGATGCAACAGAATACAGCGCAACTATTCTAAATAATGCAAAGATATTAATATCACCCCAGCATTTATGCAAGAGAGAAGTGAAAACCCTTAAATATTCAACAGTAAAGGATTTTATATATAAGATGTAGTGGGTATATCCATGTCCTGGAACACGTGGAAAAGCAATGTTATAATAAGAAAAAATTGGATTTGATTTGTTACCCCAATGCACACATGTATATAACAAAACTAAGGAATTACCTCACATTTTATTTCATTTATTTATTTGCAGTTTTTGGCCAGGGCAGAGTTATTGTTTAATGGGGACAGACAGAGCTTCAGTTTGGGAAGATGAAAATCTTCTGGAGATGGATGGTAGTGGAACAATGTAAGTGTATGTAATGTCACTGGACTGTACATTTAAAAATAGTTAAAATGGTAAACTTTGAGTTTTATATATTTTACATAAAATAAACATAAAATTCTCAAGTAAATTCTCAACAAAGTTAAAATAGAAGGTAAATTTCTCAAACTGAAAAATGGCACAAGAAAATTATACAGTTCAGGCTCGGCTCCTGTAGCTCAGCAGTTAGGGCACCAGCCACATACACCAGAGCTGGTGAGTTTGAACCCAGCCCAGGCCTGCCAAACAACAATGACAACTATAACCAAAAAAATAGCTGGGGGAGCCTGAGGCAAGAGAATCACTCAAGCCCAAGAATTTGGGGTTGCTGTGAGCTGTGACACCATGGCACTCTACCAAGGGCGACATAGTGAGACTTTTTCTCAAAAAAATATATATACAGTTCACATCATAACATAAATAGTGAAAGAATGAACACTCTCATTGGAAACAAGTTAAGGATGTCCATTCTAAGCCAGGCATGGTGGTGCCAGGCACTTAGCTACTGAAGAGGCTGAGATAGGAGGATGCCTTGAACCCAGGAGTTCAGTTGAAGGCTGCAGTGAGATATGATTGCACCACTGCACTTCAGCCTAGGAGATGGAGTAAGACTCTTGTTTCCAAAAAAAGTGGGGGGGCATCCAGTCTTGCCGCTTGTATTAAAGGCTAACCACTACTGGAGATTCAAAACCAATGCAATCAGGCAAGAAAGAAAGAGGAAAATCAGCTTTATTTATAGATGACAATCTTCAATGTAAAAAGTCACAGAGAATCTACAAAAATGCTTCTAGGCTAATACGTTAGTATAATAAGGATGTGAGATAAAAGAGAAATATTTAAAAATAAATTATATGTTTATATATCAGCAATGAAAAATGTGAAAATTAAATTGGGAAAATGATTCTACTTAGCATAACATCAAAAAGTATTTTGAAATCAATTTAGTAGAAAATGTAGATTTATACACAAAACCCATAAAACATTGTTCAAGAGAATTATAGATCTACAGAAATGAAGCAAAATTCCACATTCATGAATTGAAAGGCTCAATATTGCTAAGATAACAATTCTCACCAATTAAATGAAATGCCTATTAAAAATTCCATCAAGTTTTATTTTTACAGAAATTGGCGAACTGCTCCTAAAATATGTAGAATATATAGAAATGCAAAGCACTAAGAATAGCCAATTAGCTTTGAAAAGGAGCCAATGAGAGAATTTTCACCTCCATATTTGAGAACTTACTAATGTTACCACGATTACAGTATTCATTTACAATTCTGTAAGGAAAGGAAAAACTTGGCAAAAAGTTTTTTGGATTCAAAAGTTTATTTGTCAGGTGCAATAACTAAGAGACAAAACTTTAGCCTTTAATATACAAGGGAAAGACTTCTCCATGCAGGAGTTTAGGATCTTTCTTTCTCTTTCTTTGTTAAATCATTGAGGGATGTTTCATTGTTTCCCAATATTATTACATACAAAAAGGGAAGCCAGGTGTGGTGGCTTACGCCTATACTTCTAGCAATCTGAGAGGCCAAGGTGGAAGGATTGCTTGAGCTCAGGAGTTTGAGACTAGCCTAAGTAAGAGCAAGACTCCTGTCTCTGCTAAAAATAGAAAAAAAATATTAGCCAAGTATTTTAGAGGGCATGTACTTGGGAGGCTGAGGCAGGAGGATTGCTTGAACCCAGGAGTTTGTGGTTGGTGTGAGCTGGGCTGACACCATGGCACTGTAGCCTGGGTAACAGAGTGAGACTTGGTCTAACAAAAAAAGGGATTAAATAAGGAATCACAAAAATGTATTAAACATCTACTTGTTCCCACCAACATGTCAATTCTTAGGTTTAAGACAGGGTCTGGGAATACTTCAGTGATCATAAAATGAGGAAATAGAGATTAAGGCTAGAAAAATAAATTAAATGAGGTATATAAATTAAAGTTTTTGCATCTGGGATTTGCCTGTTCCCACTATGTAGCCTTCATGCAATACTCAGAGGAAAAAAATCTTCATAATTACTTGGCATAAGTTGCACCAGGGATTTTTTTTTTTTAAAATCAGTAATGGAACTGTGTGGAGTGGCTAGCCTCTATAATCCTAACACTTTGGGGAGCCAAGGCGGGAGGACTGCTTAAGATCAGGAATTTTAGACCAGCATGAGCAACATAGCGAGACCCTATCTCTAAAATGAAAAGTAGGTTCAGGGCTTGTAGGGCGCCGGCCACATACACCAAAGCTGGCGGGTTTGAGCCTGGCCTGGGCCTGCCAAACAACAATGTCAACTACAACAACAACAACAACAAAATAGCCAGGTGTTGTAGCAGGTGCCTGTAATCCCAGCTGCTTGGGAGGCTGAGGCAAGAGAATCACTTAAGCCCAGGAGTTTTAGGTTGCTGTGAACTGTGATGCCATGGCACTCTACTGAGACTCTGTAAAAAAAAATTAAACAAGTTTTAAAAAGTCTTAAAAAATTAAAAAGAAAAATAGAAAAACTAGTCAGGCAGGGTGGCACATGCCTGTCTCTAGTCCCCACTACTTGGGAGGCTGAGGCAGGAGGCTTTCTTGAGCCCAAGAGTTTGAAGTTGTAGTGAGCTATGATCGTGCCATTGCACTCTATCCCAGGTGACAGAGTGAGACATTGCCTCAACAAAAAGAAAAATAAGTATTTGAACCTGTGGTAGGAAACATGCCCTTCCATGAGTTTCTTCTCTAGAATGAAAACCAAGTTGTTCAATAGCGTAGGCACTGGTGAACTGAATAATTCACCTGAGATTCCCTGCTCAAGTACCCTCCTCTTTTGGTGTTCAAGAAGGCTAAGGGCACCTTCACAGTGTGAGGAATACATTGGCACTCTTGGGGCTGTAACTGAACTATATTTAAATAAGTAGCAACACATACATTGACTTCCTAAGTATCAAAGTAAGTCCATCTGAGAGCATCCTACTTAAGGGTCTAAGGTGGAAGAAATTTTACATTGTTTTCTTTTTGGAGACAGAGTCTTGCTCTATCCCCCAGGCTACAGTGCAGTGGCTATTCACAGGTGCACCACAGCCCTGGGTTCAAGTGATCCTTCTAGCTCAGGCTCTGAAGCAGCTGGGACTATAGGTGTGCACCATCCCACCTGGCTTAAAGGAATTTAACAGCCCTTTGTGCTTTTGTTTTATTTATTTATTTATTTGACAGGGTATCACTTTATTGCCCAGGGTAGCATGCAGTGGTGTCATCATAGCTCACTGAAGCCTCACGTGCTTCAGTTTCAGCGATCCTCCTGCCTCAGCCTCTTGAATAGCTGGGATTACAGGTGCATGGCACCATGTCCAGCTATGTTTTCTAATTTTGTAGACATGGGGTCTTGCTATGTTGCTCAAGCTGGTCTGGAACTCCTGGCCTCAAGTGATCCTCCCACCTTGGCCTCCCAGAGTGCTAGGATTACAGGTGTGAGCCACTGCACCTGGCTCAAAGAGAGATTTTCACATACCCTTATGGAGGTGGCCTCTGTTACAAGGATGAGTTTGCTATCTAAAGAAAGACTAAATTTATCTCTGGAGTCAGGTACGGTGAATGCATAGGGGATGCCATTGCCTGCCACCATTTTGTCCTACAACTTGGAAATCAGCTAGGGGTTTGTCTTTTCCTGGAAATATCCATGAAAGTGCACCTTGAGGTTATCCTTGGTGGTGAAGCCATGACCACAGAGCACACAAAGGGTTTCTCTCCAGTATGAGAACAGAGGTGGATCTTCAAGGAGCTATCAGTCCCCAAAATGTTGCTATAGTATGTACACTTGTGCTTGTGGAAGATGGCTTTGTCTTTGGGTTAGATTCACCATGGAGATGTTCACTGGCTTCTCTTTTCCTTTCTTAGATAGTTCTAATACCACAATAGAGAAAGGACTCTGGAAGAGCACAGAGTCCATGGCCTGAGGTAGCAGAGCACTTGGGAGGTGAGACATGATGGTTGGGAGCATCCATGTCCCATCTGGGTGAATGGTTTCAGTCCTGGGGACAGAGAGCTGGCAGTGGAAGGGGTATTGGCATGAGGTAGCTTAGCTTGTTTTAAGGCATCCAGGGACAGACTTTGGCTTTCAGCTTTCTGATTATTATAACTTTGTCACTTGTTTTTTTTTTGAGACAGAGTCTCACTGTGTCACACTCTGGTAGAGTGCCATGGCATCATAGATCACAGCAACCTCAAACTCTTGGGCTTAAGCGATTCTCTGGGCTCAGCCTCCTGAGTAGCTGGGACTACAGGCGTTCCCCCTAATGCCTGGCTAATTTTTTTTTTAATTGCAGTTGTCATTGTTGTTTAGCTTGCCTGGGCCAGGTTCGAACCCACCAGCCTTGGTATATGTGGCTGGCGTCCTAACCACTGTGCAACAGGTGCCAAGCCAGCTTTCTGTCTTTTATTTTTTCTTTTTTGAGACAGAATCTCACTTTGTTGCCCTTGGTAGAGTGCCATGGCGTCATAGCTCACAGAAACCTCCAACTCTTGGGCTCAAGGGATTCTCTTGCCTCAGCCTCCCAGTAGCTGGGACTACAGGCTCCTGCCATAACACCCGGCTATTTTTTTTTTTTTTTTGTAGAGACAGAGTCTCACTGTACCGCCCTCGGGTAGAGTACCGTGGCGTCACACGGCTCACAGCAACCTCTAACTCTTGGGCTTACGTGATTCTCTTGCCTCAGCCTCCCGAGCAGCTGGGACTACAGGCACCCGCCACAATGCCCGGCTGTTTTTTGGTTGCAGTTTGGTTGGGGCTGGGTATGAACCTGCCACCCTCGGTATATGGGGCCGGTGCCCTGCTCACTGAGCCACAGGCGCCGCCCCACACCCGGCTATTTTTAAAGATGAGATCTCACCCTGGCTGAGGCTGGTCTGGAACCTGCGAGCTCAGGCAATTTACCCGCCTCAGCCTCCCAAGTGCACTTTCAGCTTTCTGGCTGAGCAAGGGCACAGCTGCAAAAACTGTTGGAACATATGTTTCCCCAAGGCCTTTAGGGCAGTGGTTCTCAACCTGTGGGTTGAGACCCACAAGAACTGTATTAAAGGGCCATGGCATTAGAAAGGTTGAGAACCACTGGTTTAGGGTATTGACCCTTGCCACACCTGAGTGGAGGGCACAGAAGGCCCACATGTTCTCCTGAATGCGGATCCATTAGGTGAGCTGATCTGCTGCTTTAGACACAAGATCTGCTTGGGAACTCAAGAGATGCTGCTGGCACCAGACATAGGGGTTGGCAGTACATCTGGGCTCCACTGATTCATCACCACCTTGGTGCCCAATAGTGCCTGAGAGTCACATTAGTATTGGCCAGTTTGCCTTTGAATAAATAGCTTATATCCTGGGGTATGGGTGGTAGGGTGGTTTCTGCCTGTAAATAGATGACAGACCCTACATCCAGCTTCTTCGTGTCCGCTTAGCTACCTTCATTCTCCCAGTAACCATCCTTACTGCTAGGAATAGGTGGCTGGTGACTCAGTAGAGGTCCAGAGAATTCTTCTGAAGGCATGGTCCTCCAACTGTCATTCATGAGGACCCGTGGATTTTTTTTGACCGGGGCTGGGGTTGAAAAAAAACCCTCTGGCATATGGGGCCGGCGAACTACTCCTTTGAGCCACAGGTGCCGCCCAGGACCCGTGGATTTTTATTTTTATTATTTTATTTTATTATTAAATCATAACTATGTACATTAATGTGATCATGGGGCACCATATAGTGGTTTTATAGACCATTTGACGTATTTTCATCACACTGGTTAAAATAGTCTTCCTGGCATTTTTTTTTATTCTCTATCAATTTATCCTTTTATTTTTTATTTATTTATATTTTTAACATAGCCTTCCTGGCATTTTCTTAGTTATTGTGTTAAGACATTATATTCTACATTTACTAAGTTTCACATGTACCCTTGTAAGATGCACCATAGGTGTAATCCCACCAATCACCCTCCCTCTGCCCATCCTCTCCTCTCCCCTCCCCTCCCTCTGCCCCTTCCCCATATTCTTAGGTTATAACTGGGTTATAGCTTTCATATGAAAGCCATAAATTAGTTTCATAATAGGGCTGAGTACATTGGATACTTTTTCTTCCATTCTTGAGATACTTTACTAAGAAGAATATGTTCCAGCTCCATCCATGTAAACACGAAAGAGGTAAAGTCTCCATCTTTCTTTAAGGCTGCATAATATTCCATGGTGTACATATAACACAGTTTATTAATCCATTCGTGGATCGATGGGCACTTGGGCTTTTTCCATGACTTAGTAATTATGAATTGGGTTGCAACAAACATTCTGGTGCAAATATCTTTGTTATAATGTGATTTTTGGTCTTCTGGGTATATACCTAGTAGAGAAATTATAGGATTGAATGGCAGATCTATTTTTAGATCTCTTAAGTGTTCTCCAAACATCTTTCCAAAAGGAATGTATTAATTTGCATTCTCACCAGCAGTGTATAAGTGTTCTCTTTTCTCCACATCCACGCCAACATCTCTGGTCTTGGGATTTTGTGATATGAGCTAATCTTACTGGAGATAGATGATATCTCAAAGTAGTTTTGATTTGCATTTCTCTGATAATTAAGGATGATGAGCATTTTTCATATGACAGGCCGTGTGCCTGTCTTCTTCAGAGAAGTTTTTCTTCAAGTCCCTTGCCCAGCCTGCAATGGGATCACTTGTTCTTTTCTTGCTAATACATTTGAGTTCTCTGTGGATTCTGGTTATTAAACCTTTGTCGGAGACATAACCTGCAAATATCTTCTCCCCTTCTGAGGGCTGTCTGCTTGCTTTACTTATTGTGTTCTTGGCTGTGCAGAAGCTTTTTAGTTTGATCAGTAGTGTATTTTTGAAGCTGCTTCAATTGCCGGGGGGGGGGTCCTCCTCATAAAATACTCTCCCAGACCGATTTCTTCAAGGGTTTTCCCTGCACTCTCTTCTAGTATTTTTATAGTTTCATGTCTTAAGTTTAAATCTTTAATCCAGTGAAAGTCTATCTTAGTTAATGGTGAAAGGTGTGGGTCCAGTTTCAGTCTTCTACAGGTCACCAGCCAGTTCACCCAGCACCATTTGTTAAATAGGGAATCTTTTCCCCACTGAATGTTTTTAATTGGCTTGTCAAAGATCAAATAATGGTTAGTAGCTGGGTTAATCTCTTAGTTCTCTATTCTGTTTCATACATCTACCTCTCTGTTTTTGTGCCAGTACCATGTTGTTTTGATCACTGTCGATTTATAGTATAGTCTGAGGTCTGGTAGCGTGATTCCTCCTGCTTTGTTTTTATTTCTGAGTAATGTCTTGGCTATTTGAGGTTTTTTCTGATTCCATATAAAAGGAAGTATTATTTTTTCAAGATCTGTAAAGTATGACAGCAGAGCTTTAATAGAGATTGTATTAAAATTGTATATTGCTTTGGGTAGTATGGACATTTTAAAAATGTTGATTCTTCCCAGCCATGAGCATGGTATGTTTTTCCATTTGTTAACATTTTCAGCTATTTCTTTTCTTAGAGTTTCATAGTTCTCTTTATAGAGATCTTTCACATACTTTGTTAGATAAACTCCCAAATATTTCATCTTCTTTGGCACTACTGTGAATGGAATAGAGTCCTTAACTGTTTTTTTAGCTTGACTATTGTTGGTATATATAAAGGCTACCGATTTATGAATGTTGATTTTGTAACCTGAGATGCTGCTATATTCCTTGATCACTTTTAAGAGTTTTGTAGTAGAACCCTTGGTGTTTTCCATAAATACAATCATATCATCTGCAAAGAGCAAAAGTTTGATCTCTTCTGACCCTATATGGATACCCTTGATCGCCTTTTCTTCCCTAATTGTGATGGCTAAAACTTCCATTACAATGTTGAAGAGCAATGGAGACAATGGGAAACCTTGCCTGGTTCCTGATCTGAATGAAAATGATTTCAATTTAACTCCATTCAATATGATATTGGCTGTGGGTTTGCTGTAGATAGCCTCTATCAGTTTAAGAAATGTTCCTTCTATACCAATTTTCTTAAGTGTTCTGATCATGAAGGGATGCTAGATATTATCAAAAGCTTTTTCTGCATCAATTGAGAGAATCATATGGTCTTTGTTTTTTAATTTGTTTATGTGCTGAATTATATTTATAGATTTATGTACATTGAACCAGCCTTGAGACCCTGGGATAAAACCAACTTGGTTGTGATATAAAATTTGTTTGATGTGTTGCTGGATTCTGTTTGTTAGGAACTTGTTGAATATTTTTGCATCTATATTCATTAGTAATATTGGTGCATAATTTTCTTTTCTTGTTGGGTCTTTTCCTGGTTTGGGGATCAGGGTGATGTTTGCTTCATAGAATGTGTTGGGTAGTCTTCCTTCTTTTTCTATATTTTGAAACAGGTTGAGTAATATAGGTTCTAGTTCCTCTTTAAAGGTTAGGTAGAATTCTGACGTGAAGCCATCTGGTCCAGGGCTTTTATTTTTAGGGAGATTTTGTATGGTTGATGCTATTTCAGAACTTGATATAGGCCTGTTCAATATTTCCACTTGATTCTGGCTAAGTATTGGAAGGTGACATGCTTCCGAGTATTGGTCAATTTCCTTCAGATTTTCGTATTTCTGAGAATAAAGTTTCTTGTAATATTCATTAAGGATTTTTTGAATTTCTGAGGTGTCTGTTGTTATTTCGTCTTTGTCGTTTCTGATTGATGAGATTAGAGATTTTACTATTTTTTTCCTGGTTAGGTTAGCCAAAGGTTTATCTATTTTATTGACCTTTTCAAAAAACCAACTTTTTGATTTATTGATCTATTGTATAATTCTTTTGTTTTCAATTTCATTTAATTCTGCTCTAATTTTGGTTATTTCTTTTTTTCTACTGGGTTTGGGGTTGGAATGTTCTTCCTTTTCCAGTTGCTTAAGATGTCCCATTAAGTTGTTAACTTCCT
Organism: Nycticebus coucang; assembly: GCF_027406575.1. Taxonomy (NCBI): domain Eukaryota; kingdom Metazoa; phylum Chordata; class Mammalia; order Primates; family Lorisidae; genus Nycticebus; species Nycticebus coucang. The sequence continues at coordinate 157,034,332 of NC_069804.1, read as the reverse complement.
CTCTTTCCGTTCTCTTGAGGAAGGCTTGCAGTGCTATAAATTTCCCTCTCGGGACTGCCTTTGTGGTATCCCAGAGGTTCTGATAGTTCGTGTCTTCATTGTCATTTTGTTCCAAAAATTTGGCAATTTCCTTCTTAATGTCATCTCTGACCGAGCTATCATTCAGCATAAGGTTATTTAACTTCCATGTTTTTGTATGAGTATGCAGATTCCTGTTGTTACTGAGTTCAACTTTTAATCCATGGTGGTCTGAGAAGATGCAAAGAATAATTTCTATTCCTTTAAATTGACTGAGGTTAGACTTGTGACCTATAATGTATGTTCTGTGTGCTGATGAGAAGTATGTGTATTCAGTTTTGTTAGGATGAAATGTTTTGTAGATGTCTGCTAAATCCAAATGTTGGATGGTTAGGTTTAAATCTAAAATTTCTTTGCTCAGCTTCTTATTGGAGGTTTGATCCAACACTGCCAAAGGAGTGTTGAAATCTCCAACTATTATGGAGTTGGAGAAAATCAAGTTGCTCATGTCTGTTAGAGTTACTCTTATAAATTGAGGTGCATTCTGGTTGGGTGCATAAATATTAATAAGTGGAATCTCATCATATTGAGTATTACTCTTAACAACTGTGAAGTGACCATTCTTATCCTTCCTTACTTTTGTTGGTTTAAAGCCTATTGTATCTGCAAATAGAATCACAGCACCTGCTTTTTTCTGATTACCATTTGCCTGAAATACGGATGACCATCCTTTTACCCTGAGTCTATATTTATCGTTTAAGGTAAGATGTGATTCTTGTATGCAGCAAATATCTGGCCTGAGTTTTTGTATCCAGTCAGCCAACCTGTGCCTCTTCAGAGGATGGTTTAAGCCGTTCACATTTATGGAGAATATAGATAAGTCTGGTAAAATTTTGGATATCGAATTTTTCAAAAGTCCAGTGGACATTTTTAATCCTTTCACCACTGTGGAAGTTGGAGTTTGATCAAAAGTTTCTGAGTAAGTGTACTTTTGTGGTAGAGGATTGGGCTGGTCATTATAGAGGATAGGTCTGAGAATATCCTGAAGAGCTGGTTTGGTTATGGAAAATTTCTTCAATATGTGAATGGCATTGAAGTATTTAATTTCTCCATCACATATGAGACTCAGTTTAGCTGGATACAGGATCCGGGATTGAAAGTTGTTTTGTTTTAGGAGATTAAAAGTCGATGACCACCTTCTTCTGGCTTGAAAAGTTTCAGCAGAGAGATTTGTCATTCTAATATTCTTCCCTTTGTAGGTAATGGATGTCTTATGTCTGGCTGCTTTCAGAATTTTCTCCTTCACATTAACTTTAGTGAAGTTAATTGTGATGTGCCTGGGGATGTCTTATTCGGGTTGAGTCGTGCTGGGGTTCTGAAACTGTCTGCTATCTGAATTTCAGAATCTCTTGGCATGTCTGGAAAATTCTCTTTCATAATTTCATGGAGAAGGGCCTTTGTGCCTTGCGAAGCTACTTCATCACTTTCACGGATTCCAATAAGGCGGATATTAGCCTTCTTGGAATTATCCCAGAGCTTTCTGAGAGAATGATCCATTTTTGCTCTCCATTTCTCTTCCTCTTTGAGAGTTTGGGAGCGTTCAAAAGCTTTGTCTTCAATGTCAGAATCTTTTCTTCTGCTTGCTCCACTCTGTTACTGAGGGATACTACTGTATTTTTCAGATCTTTGAGGACTGCAAATTCTTGCTTCAATGTGTCAAAATCTTTGGTGGTTTTGTCTTTAAATTCGTTGAATTATTGAGACAACTTTTGAATTTCTCCTCGAATTTCTAATTCCAAATTTACCTCCATTCTATTAATTTTGTTTGCAATCCAAATTCTGTATTCAATGTCTGATATCTCGACTATCTGCTTATGAATGGGATCTTCAGTTACATCTCCCACATCTTTCCTTGGGGGGGTTGATCTACTCTGGTTATTCATGTTACCAGAGTTTTTCCGCTGATTCCACCCAATGATTATTTTACACCATTCGACTTTTCCCCTGGAGCTTTGCTGAGGACCTGTACAGTGTTACGGCCTGAGAAACTGGGGACCTGTTTGGTGTGGTGGGTCTAAGTGGCTCTGTCTTGTTTTCACCTAGTCTCTGTCTGACCCTAGTGAAACAGTTACTCTGGGTTGAAGTCTCAGCTGTGGAGACATACCAGCAGTTAAGTCACCCCACCCCACACAGGCAACAATTGTAAAAGGAAAATCAAACCTTCCTACAACCACATACTCAAGGCACCACTTGGATAGTCCTCGCATGATTGGCTCACTTCAAAAGGTCCAAATCAATTGTCTCAGTCAGTACCTGTCTCAGGTGGAAGAGTTTAAAAAGTTTCTGGCAACTAGATCGCAGGGGTATGCTGATAACTCAAACATGACTTGCTCCAGTGCTCCATGAGGTCAGGAGGACCCACCCAGCAAATAGATTTGTCTGGGAAGGTTGATGCGTCTTCCCCACCTTGCACTTCTGTCACACCCACTTACTGATAACCCCACAGGGCTGTGACCCAGATACTCCAGGGGTTTGCATCTGCCTGAATCACAAGGAAATCTATGCCTCCTCAGCCAGGCCACTGTTCTCTGCCTCTATCCGGCAGGGGAAGGTGAGGCCTGACAACCTTGGGGGCTTGATGGAGGCTGGGGGTGTTCACTCAGTTCCATCCCTGCCCCTGATTGATGTTACTGATAGAACAGAACAACTTTGCAGAATTTGTTTTTGTCCTGGCTAAATTCCCCTGCAGGAGAGAAGCTGTGTTGAATGCACAGAACCAGCACCTCAGGCCCTGTCTTTGCTGCTACAAAGAATAAGTTTCATATTCAATAGAGAAATCAAATATTTTACAGATAAGCAGTCACTGAGGAAATTTGCCACTGCAGACCAGCTCTTCAGGAATTACTCAGACCCTTACTACACAAAGACCATCACAAGTGGACTATCAGCAGATTAATGACACCCAGAAATGAAAGGTGAAAGCCTAGCTTCCACAATGGTCCAAGTGATAAAACTAAGCAACAGACCTCCACAAAACAAGACAAACAGAACTCCACCATATTTATCAATTTTCTCAATAAATCTGAATGCCTTGAATTCCCCACTGAAGAGACATAGGCTGGCTGGCTGGTGGTGTCTTCAGAAAACACATCTAACCTATAAAGACAAAACAAGACTCAGGTCAAAGGGTTGGAAAACTGTATTTCAGGTAAATGGAAGTCAGAAGAAAGGAGGAGTCGCAATTTTATTTGCCGATACAAATGGAATTCAAGCAACAAAAGTAAAAAAAGACAAAAATGGAAACCATATACTGGTCAAGAGAACAAAACAACAAGAAAACATTTCAATCCCAAATATACATAAAGCCAACTTAAATGCTCCTAAATTTATAAAATCAACCCTAAGTGGTCTGAATAGTGTGATATCAAACAACACCATTATTTCTGGGGACTTGAATAGCCCACTGACAGAACTAGATAAATCCTCTAAACTGAAACTGAACAAAGGTAGGAGACTTTTTACTTGGGTCTTCCCCTTTGACAGAAGCTCTGGTGCTTTTTTGCTCCTTCTTTATTCCTTTCTGTCTAGTAAAATCCTATCTTACCACCGATCTGTGGCCCCTGGGTTCATTCTTGGAATCCCTGAGATCAAGGACCTACTGAAGAAAGAAATTCCAGTAACATATTTTAGGGCCATCATCCAGGATTGAAGATCTGTGATGGGTAACATACTCTCTTGCCAAGAGAACAACTCACTGGGCTGTATTCTGAAGCATTGGGACATATTTGATCCCCGGACACTGAAGAAAGAAAGCATGGTTATCTTCTGCACCCAGGCCTGGCCTCAGTATAGACTTGCCAAGGATGAACAATGGCCACTAGAGGGTACTCTAAATTATACCATTTTTCAGTTAGATCTTTTTTGTAAACAAGAAGATTAGTGGTATGAAGTGCCCTATGTGAAAGCTTTCTTTTTCTCAGAGACAACCCCCAACTATGTAAAACCTGTCAGATAGATCCAGTTCTCCTGGCTGTAGTAACTTCCCCAAATGGCCAGAGATTCCTGAAAGAGATGTTGTCACCACCTAGTTCAAGCCTACCATCTACTTCTCCTACACCTTCCTCCATGCTTTCAGAAAACTCCAAGGAGTGTGTTACAGGCATTTCTTCTAGTTTTGTTGGGACACCCAGAAAGCAACTGTATCCTTCTTTGTAAACCTTGGTTGAGACTGTGGGTGGTGAAAGGGGAAATGTAGATGACATTATCAGGCCACAGACAGTGACTGATTCTTTTGTGGACTCCTGGATCACCCTTCATCTGGAGAAACGCTAATTCTCCCCTTCTATTGATACAGGGTTCCCCCATTCAAGCCTGGAAAAGGGACCCCAGTTTCCTAGGCCTGGGCAATTTCATGAAGAGAATATCCTGATGTTTTGCCCCAAGCTAAAGGGATCAACCTGAATTTCCATTTACTGTGAACCCTGGATCGTCCTCCTCTGAGGAACCTCTAACTGCTCCCCTTTATTGCCATCCCTCTTCAGCAGGAAGCAGTCTGGCGTGGTCAGTACCCCTTTTGCCTAACAGCAATTAGAGCTTCTATTCAGAGAGGGAGGACTGATACAGGATTCCCCCACTCAGGACTAGACAGGGACCCCCATTCTCTAGGCCCAAGTGAGCTCAGAAATCAGACCCCCATCTCTAGGCACAAATAAACTCCCCTTTTCAGGCCACACCCTCTAGGCTCTAGCAAGATAATGAACAAAGCAGTCTGGAACCTTTTGGTTCCACCTAGAGTAGGGAGAACACACCCTAATCCCCCTCTGAGACAAAAACTGCAAAGAATAACCCTGCTCCGGGGAAGGACTGCACTCATTAACTTCAAAAGGTGTTTTTCCATCTACAAAGTCCTGTCCAAAATGTAAGATATACCCCTAGTCAAAGGACCCACATGGAAGCCTTCACACTTGGGTCTTCCCCTCAGCCAGAAGCCCTAGGCCTTTTTTTATTCCTTCTGTATTCATTTTTTTTTTTGGCAGAGTCTCACTTTGTTGCCCTTGGTAGAGTGCCATATAGCTCACAGCAACCTCAAACTCTTGGGTTCAAGGGATCCTCTTGTCTCAGCCTCACGAGTAGCTGGGACCACAGGCATCTGCCATAACGCTTGGCTATTTTTAGAGATGAGATCTCACTCTGGCTAAGGCTGGTCTGGAACCTGTGAGCTCAGGCAGTCCACCCACCTCACCCTACCAGAGTGCTATGATTACAGGCATGAGCCACCACACCTGGCCTTGTATCCCATAAATTTGTTACATTATTGTTAAAGCTAAGCATTCTCTTTGCAATGTAAGTTATACAGATGGCTCAATAAATATTTCATTTCTCTCTCTCTTTTTTTTTTTTTTTTTTGAGACAGTCTCACTATATCACCCTCCACCCTCGGTAGAGTGCGATGATGTCACAGCTCACAGCAAACTCAAACTCTTGGGCTCAAGTGATTCTCTTACCTCAACCTCCCAAGTAGCTGGGACTACAGGTGCCTGCCACAATGGTCGGCTATTTTTTGTCACAGTTGTCATTGTTGGTTAGCTGGCCCAGGCTGGGTTTGAACCTGCAACTTCGGTGTATGTGGCTGGCGCTGTAATCACTGTACTACAGGTGCCGAGCCTGATTTTTCTCTTATTGGAAAAAAAAAAAAAAAACTAAACGAAGAAACAAGGGACTTAAATGTGACCCTAGAACAATTGGGCTGAATAGACATATACATAACATGCCACCGCAAAACTATTGAGCATGTGGTCTTCTTATTAGCACATGGCTTGTACTCGAAAATTGATTATGTCTCCAAAATTGATTATGTCCTATGTTTGATTGTACAAATCAAACCTCAACAAAATTAAAAGAATAGAAATTATACCTTGTATCTTTTAAGACCACAAGGGAATAAAAGTAGAACTCAACTCCAATAAAAACCTTCCTTCCAATACAAAGTCATGGAAACTAAACAACCTTATGCTGAACAACAGCTAGGTTAAGGAGGAGATAAAGAAGGAAATCATTAAGCAAATAGACAACCTACCCAATGGAAAAGGATATTTGCATATTTTGAATCAGATAAGAGCTTAATAACCAGGATCTATACAGAACGTCAATTAATCCACAAGAAAAAAACCAACATTCCCATACATCAATGGGGAAGAGAGATTAATAGAATCTTCTCTAAAGACGACAGAAGAATGGCTAGCAAACACATGAAAAAATGCTCATCATCCCTAATTATTAGAGAAATGCAAATGAAAATCACGCTGAGATATCATCTAACCCCAGAGAGAATGGCCTATATCATAAAAATCTCAAAATTGCATATGCTGGGGTAGATATTGAGAGAAAGGAACACTTTTACACTGCTGGTGGGACTGCAAACTAATACAACCTTTTTGGAAGGAAGTATGGAGAAACCTCAAAGAACTCAACCCAGACCTCCCATTTGATCCTGCAAACCCATTACTGGGCATCTATCCAGAAGGAAAAAAAAAAACCCTTTTATTATAAAGACACTTGTACTAAGCTGTTTATTGCAGCCCTATTTACAATTGCTAAAATGTGGAAACAGCCTAAATGTCCTTCATCCCAGGAATGGATTGGTAAGCTATGGTATATGTTTAAATGGAATATTATTCAGCCATCAAAAATTGGAGATTTTGCAGCATTTGTACTAACCTGTATGGAGGTGGAACACATTATTCTTAGTGAAGCATCACAGAATGGAGAAGTATGAATCCTATGTATTCAACTTTGATATGAGGACAATTAATGACAATTAATGACATGATGGGGCATGGGGGAAGGGGAGACCAGACAGAGAAGGAGGGAGGAGGTGAGGGAAAGGAAAAGAAGAAAAAAAAAGAAAAGAAAAGAAAATAGTGACTAATTCTCACATAAATTGGATTTAATTTTGACCAAAGTACACTACTTAAACATTGATTTTTAATTCAACTTGTTAATATGTTGTTTAGGATTTTGCATATTCATTTATAAGTGAAATATGCTTATAATTTCTCCTTTATAATAATATATTTTCTCCAATTTTAATATCAGGTGTATCCAGAATAAGTAGAATGATTTTGAAGTATTTCTTCTTTTTCTATTGTCTATAAGATTTGGCATGATCTGTTTTTTGAAATTATCTTTTACTTTTATTTATAAATATTAGTTGTCTATTTTTTGAGACTTTGGGAAAAAATAATAATAAGAAGTTAACCAATGACTCCATACTAAACCTCAGAGTCAGAGCATTCTATAATAGACATACTCTTACCTGACAATGAGAATCTTACTTTCTTTGCATTATTATTATTATTGCTTAATATTTTGATGCAGCAATCGTCTTATTTCTTTCCTGAATATATTTATCTTCGTTTGTTCTTTGCAAGGTTTTTGTTTCTAGTCCTTATCTTAAACATTGTTATTGTTATTAAATTTTAAGCCTTTTTAATTCTGTGAAGGCAATAAGTGGAAACCTAATAAACACATGTATATGTAAAAAAATAAAAAAATAAAAAAGAAGGAAATCATTAGATGCCTCGAACATAATGACAATGAAGCCACAAATTATTAAAACCTGTGAGATTCTTCAAAAGCAGTACTAAGAGGGCAATTTATTGCATTAAATACCCACATCAAAAAAAAACAAAAACAAAACAGAAAGCATGCACATCAACAACCTAATGAATCATCACAAGGAAATGGATAAAGAAGGGCAATCCAATTCCAAACCTAGCAGAAGTAAAGAAACAACCCAAATTAGACAAAAAATAAATGAAATTGAAAATAAAAGAATTATTCAGAAAATTAATGACACAAAAATTTGGTTCTTTGCAAAGATAAATAAATTAATAAACCTTTGGCCAGATTAACCAGAAGGAGAAAAGTAAGATCTATAATAACCTCAATCAGAAAGATAAAGAGGAAATAACAACAATATTACAGAAATGCCAAAGATCATCTCTGATTACTATAAAAAAACTCTATACCCAGAAATTTGACAATGTGAAGGAAATGGACCAATACCCAGAATCATACAACCTCCCTAAGAGGTTGCTATCTTAAGAGATAGATATCTTGGGCGGCGCCTGTGGCTCAGTTGGTAGGGTGCTGGCCCCATATACCAAGGGTGGCGGGTTCAAACCCGGCCCCGGCCAAACTGCAACAAAAAATAGCCGGGCGTTGTGGCGGGCGCCTGTAGTCCCAGCTACTAGGGCGGCTGAGGCAAGAGAATCGCTTAAGCCCAGGAGTTGGAGGTTGCTGTGAGCTGTGTGAGGCCATGGCACTCTACCGAGGACCATAAAGTGAGACTCTGTCTTACAAAAAAAAAAAAAAAAGAGAGATAGATATCTTAATCACACCTGTATCACCAAAATTGCAATAATTAAAAAGTTCCCAACAAAAAAAGTCCTGGATGAGACAGTTTCGCCCCAGAATGCTAACAAATCTTCAAAGAAGAACTTGTACCTTTATGCAGAACCTAGTCCCAAACATTGAGAAGGAAGGAATTATCCTCAACTCAATTCTAGAAAGCAAATATCACCCTGAAACCGAAACCAGGAAAAGACCCAACAAAAAAGAAACAATTCAGGGCAATCTCACTAATGAATATTGATGCAATATATTCAGTATAAATCCTAGCATATAAATCCTAGCATATAAACACAGCTACACATTTAAAAAATTATACATCATGATCAAGTAGGCTTTATCCCAGGAATACAAGATTGGCTTAACATATGCAACTCTATGAATGTAATTCACCACATAAATAGTAGCAAAAACAAAGACAACATGATCCTCTCAAAAGATGCAGAAAAAGCATTCGACATAATTCAGCACATTGCTGGGCCCGGTGGCTCACACCTGTAATCCTTGCACTCTGGGAGGCCAAGGCAAGTGGATTGCTTGAGCTCAGGAGTTCAAGACCAGCCTGAGTAAGAGTGAGACCCGGTCTCTACTAAAAATAGAAAAAAAAAAAAAACTAGCTGGGGGGCACCTGTGGCTCAAAGGAGTAGGGCGCCGGCCCCATATGCTGGGGCCAGGCATGGTGGCTCATGCCTCTAATCCTAGCACTCTGGGAGGCTGAGGCAGGTGGATTTCTTGAGTTCGGGAGTTCAACACCAGCCTGAGCAAGAGTGAGACTTCATCTCAAAAAAAAAAAAAAAAAAAAAAAAAAAAGCCAGGCATTGTGGTGGGCGCCTGTAGTCCCAGCTATGGAAGAGGCTGAGGCAAGAGAATCACTTGATCTCACAGCAACCTCAAGAGTTTGAGCTGCGATACCATCACACTCCGCTGAGTGAGGCTCTGTCTAAAAAAAACAAACAAACAAAAAAAAAAAACTAGCCAGGTGTAGGTGCTTGTAGTTCTAGCTTCCCAGCTACTGGGGAGGCTAATCCATGAGGATTGCCTGGGCCTAAGAGATTGTGGTTGCATGATGATGCCACAACATTCTACCCAGGAGGACAGAGTAATACTCTGTCTCAAAAACAAAAAATATTCAGCATCCTATTCTGACAAGGACCCTCAAGAAAACAGGCATAGATGGGACATTTCTTAAAGCAATAGAACCCATCTATGACAAATCCACAGCTAATATCATACTGAATGGGGTAAAACAGAAAGCTTTCTACTTACAACTGGAACCGGACAAGGATATCCACTATCACCAGTACTATTCAACATAGTGCTGGAAGTTCTAGCCAATGCAATCAAGCAAGGGAAGAATATTAAGGGCATCCAAATGGTGACAGAGGAGGTCCAACTCTCTTCTTTCCTGATGATATAATCTTATATTTAGAAAACCCCTAAGACTCAACCACAAGATTCCTGTAAATGATCAAGAAATACAGTAACATCTCAGGATATAACATCAATATCCATAAATCAGTAGCGTTCATGTATGCCAATAACAATCAGGCTGACAAATCAAGGCCACAATACCCTTCATAGTAGCTTCAAAGAAAATGAAATACCTGGGAATATACCTAACGAAAGAGGTGAAGGATAGAGAATTATGAAACCCTGAGAAAAATATAACAGAAGATATTAACAGATGGAGGAACATACCATGCTCTTGGCTGGGAAGAATTAACATTGTTAAAATGTCTATACTTCCCAAAGCAATCTACAGATTTAATGAAATCCCCATTAAAATACCAACATCATACTCTGAAGAACTAAAAAAAAAAAAATAGTTCTTTGTTTTTTATAGAACCACAAGAAACCCTGTATAGTCAACACAATTCTTAGTAATAAAAACAAAGCCAGAGGCATCATTTTACCAGACTTCAGGTTATACTACAAGTCAACAGTGATCAAACAGCATGGTATTGACACAAAAATAGAGATACAGACATACGAAACAGAACAGAAAACCTATAAATGAAACCAGCCTGATATCACCATCTGATTTTTGATAAACCAAACAAAAGCATACACTTGGGAAAAGAATCATCATTCAATAAATGACAAAGGGCTGATAACTGGAATCTACAGAAAACTCAAATTAATTGACAAAAAAGGGACTAAAAAGGGGGAAATAGTCCCATTTATCACAGGGCAATAAATATGAACAGTACCTTCTCTAAGGAAGATAAATGGCCAACAAAGACATGAAAAAATGCTCATTGGTCCTAAATTAGCAAAGAAGTGCAAATCAAAACCAATTTGAGACATAACCTAACTTTAGTGAAAATAGCTCACATCACAAAATCTCAAATCTGCAGATGCTGGTGTGGTTGTAGAGAGAAGGGAACATTTTTAAACTGTGGGTAGGATTGCAAACTAATACACCCTCTTTGGAAAGAAGTATGCAGAATGCTCAAAGTGTTAAAAGTAGAACTTCCATTTGATCCCACGATCCCATTAGTAGGTATCAACCCAGAAATTTAAAAAAATTAATTTTACCATAATGACATTTGCAATAGAATACTTATCACAATTGACACGATGTGGAATCAACCCAAGTGCCCATAAACTCAGGAATGGATTAATAGACTGTGGTATGTGTATACCATGGAATACTGTTCAGCCACAAAAAGATGGAGACTTCACATCTTTTGTATTAACCTGGATGGAGTTGAAGAACATTCTCCTTAGCAAAGTACCACAAGAATGGAAAAGTAAGTATCCAATGCACTCAATACTAATATGAAACCAGTAGACAAACAACTATACGTCCACACAAGAGAAAATCACAATTAAATTCAAGTGGGGGGAGGAAGGGTAGAGAGGAGAGGACAGAGGGAGATTGGTAAGCTCTCACCTAACAGGCACGATGTAAGGGAATATAGCACACTTCCTGAGTGAAGGGGTCGACTATAACTTGGACTTCTTCTCTATGCTTGGGTGTTGAAGTGGCATTTGGTACAGGGACAAATGGGAGAGAAGAGATGAGAGCAAAAAGGGAGAAAAGAATAAAAATTTTGAAAAGGAGAGAAGAAAGACAGAAAGAGAAAAATACTAATAATAATGGTGTTGGGCAGGGTGCAGTGACCCATACATGCAATCACATGACTCTGGGGTACCAGAGTGGGAGGGTACCCTGAGGTTAGGAGCTCCTTACTATCCTGAGCAAGAGCAAGACTCTACTTCCACCAAATATAGAAAAAAAAAATCATCCATATGTTAAGGTGAGGACCTGCAAATGTGGTCTCTTGAGACACAAAAATAGGGTGATGCCCTAGCCTAGGGGGTTCGAGCCCTCTGTGAGCCAACCCAATGCCCAGGTACTCCAGCCCAGGCCTTAGAGGAAGGCTCAAGAGTGGCTGGTGAGGAGATATCTGTAGTCTGAAATCTTGAAGCCCCTCCTCAGTCTTTGTTTTTTTTTTTTTTTTTTGTTTGTTTTTTTGTAGCTTTAGTAGTTTGAGCAGAATTTTTCTTATATTTGTTAAAATATCCTTCAGTTTGGATTTGTTTAGTGGTTTTCTCATGATTAGATTAGGGTTAGGCATTTTGAGAAAGAGTACCACAGAGATGAAGTGACCTCATCATATTATATCAGAGGGTATATGCTATTAATATGATTTATCACTGGTCATATTAACCTTGATTAAGGTAATGTTTTCCAGCTTTCTCCACTGTAAAGTTACTATTTTTCCCTTTCTATACTATAGAGTGTCCCAAAAGTCATCCATAAAGTTGCCATACATAGGAAAAATATGAATTTTTAGTTAAATGTACCTTTCTTTACAAAATATTTATTATAAAATTTTACAACGAGATGGCAAACATGTAGAGAATAAAGGTACATTTAGCTACACTTGGAGTGCGGATCGTGAAGTGGCAAGACCCCCACAGTCTGGGAGGTGCATTCAAGGAAGAATCCCCAAACTGCTTCTCCTTCCTTCTTAAAGACAATAGTTCTTTCTCCTTGCTCCCTCTGCCAGAAGTCACGTAGCTTCTGTATATCTTTTGCCTAAAAGCACATAGCCTTCTCTCCCTAAAGATAATCTTTATCCCATGTACTATTACTTCCCCCAAGCCTTGTAAGATAAAAATATTCCCACTCACTTTGTTTGTTAATTTGCAACATTGTTAGTATCGCAACCTAGTTTAACTACTATATATGGTTTTGTGCTGGCTGCAGCCATCAGCTGTGTCAGACCACCGATCCCATCCTTATCTATTGTGTGATCTTTGTCTCTTGTGTGTTTTATTATTTTATCCCCCACCATTCCCATTTTGGTTCGTTTACTCTTTGGGCTGACTCACAAAAGGTGATGCCTGAACAGGGACTGAAGTATGGGATAGTAGGTGCATGCAGGTGAGGGGATCCCTTGTGAGAAAAATAGAGGAACTGTGCAGTTCATAAATAAATTCGTTGTCAGGAGTAATAAATTATGGGACAGTCAGGCTCAAAGAAGCGAGAACTCTTTATTCTAATGCTTAAGTCTATGGTAAAAACCTGTGGCTGCCATATTCATGTCACCCAGTTAGAGGGTTTCTTCACTTCATTCAAGAAATTAGTCTTTGGTTCTCTGAGGAAGGCATTGTTAATGCCACTACCTGGGACAGAGTAGGGAAGAAACTGCATTCTTATCATACAGCCAACAGACCTTCTAATGTTCCTATTGATGCTTTCACTCTTTGTGGACTAGTTAGGGACTGTTTAGATCCTAATCAAGAACAGATGCATCCACCTTTTCAGACCACAAATGTTTATACTTTTGCTCCAGCAGAAAGACCTAAGTATGATAAAACCCTTCCCCCTGAGTCTCAACAAGAATTACAAAATGAGCAATGAAAATATGATGAGGAGTGTTTCTCTTCTGTTTCAGATAAAGACCGTGATCCTTCTGGGCTATTGGCTATAGCTGGACTTCATGTCTCCCCTCTATCCCAGCCTGTGGCACTTTGCCTGCAACCTGGCCCCCCTTTCTAAATTTCTATCACCACCACCTCCTTTAGTTATGTCAGGGCAGACTTCCAAGTCACCTTTGCAATTGACCTTGGAACAAGCTCATGTGTAAGGAGATTCTTTAGATGGCTTTTCTTGTTTTCCAATTATTGAAACTGTTGATCAACAAGGCAATCGAACTCACCAGCATCAGCCTCTCTCTTTTAAAAAATGCTCAAAGAGCTGAAACAGGCTTATGCACAATATGGTCCAACTGCTCCATTCACTCTTGCCATACTTTGTCTAATGATGCTCTCCCACCTAATGATTGGAAGTCTGTTGCAAAAGCATGTCTTTCTGGTGCTGATTACTTACTGTGGAAATCAGATTGGGCTGACAGTGCTGTAGAACAGGCAGACCGTAATCGGCAACAAAATATCCCTTTCAACACAGATGTTCTTTTGGGAGAAAGATCTTAGGCCTCTATGGCAGCTCAATTAAATTATCCTCCTGAAGCCTACCAACAAATTAATCAATTGGCATTACAAGTTTGGAGGAAGTTACCTACCTCCAGTGCTAAAACTGAAGAATTGAGTAAGATTAGACAGGGGCCTGATGAAGTTAATCAAGATCTTGTCACTTGCCTTTTACAAGCAGTTAGTTGCCTTGTTGGTGGGGAGGGAGGAATGATTCTTGTTAGACAACTAGCATATGAAAATGCTAATTCAGCTTGTCAGTATGCTCTCTGTCCATGTAGGAAGAAAGGAGACCTTTCTGATTATATTAGAATTTGTGCTGACATAGGACCTTCTTGTATACAATGTCTGACTATGGCCGCAGCTTTAAAAAATGCAGGTTTTGGCACCTCTCACTCTAAATATTGCCATTTTAAACCACCCACGAGTCACCATCAGAGGAGAGGCTGCTTCCATTGTGGACAGTCTACCCATTTTATTAAAAATTGTTAAGTAGCAGCTTCTGCTGCCGCTACCAACCAGTCTTCAGTTAATTTTCACCATGTCTCTGCTCGAGCCCCTTCGAGCTTGTGTCCCCATTGCCATCGTGGCAAATATTGGGCTACTAAATGCAAATCTAGATTTGATGCTAATGGACATCCCATTTCGGGAAACAAACCATGGGGCCAGCTCCGGCCCTGGCAAACAGTAGGGGCAATGTTCATTTACCCACAACAAATTCTGCCACCCCTACAAGCTCAAGCGGCTCCTCTGCAATCTCCCAACTGTTTAGCGCAACCAAGTACAGAGCAGGACTGGACCTCAGTTCCTCTGCTAGATATGTATTAACACCTGAAATGGGTCTACAAGCTATTCCTACTAGCACATTTGGATCTCTTCCAAACAATACATGGGCCTCCTTTGGGGACGCAGCAGTGTTACTATGAAAGGTTTCTTTGTTTGGCCAGGAGTGATTAACTCTGACTATACAGGAGATATTAAAAGTAATGGCTCATACTACTTGGAACATTGTAACCATTTCTCCTGATATGAAAATTGCTCAGCTTTTGCTTCTCCCTTTTTGTCCCACTGGTTCTGTTTTGTCACCTTGCCTTAGAGGTGCTGCAGGTTTTGGTTCTTCAGATCATGCTAATTGGCTTCAACAAATTGGTCATGATTGATCTGAAGTGCAGTTATCTATTCAAGGAAAGAAATTTACAGGACTTTTAGACACTGGAGCTGATGCATCCGTTATTGCTCAACAATATTGGCCTAAGTTAAGGCCAACTCAGGAAGCCATGTTTGACCTTTGTGGCATTGGCTAAACCAGCTCCCCACTCCAGAGCTCTGCCTTTTTATCATAGTGAGACAATGAAGGCCATTCTGGCACATTTCAACCCTATGTCCTTCCAGGCCTTCCAGTTAATTTATGGGGGCAGAGATGTGCTTTCAAGCATGGGAGCCCTTTTATTCAGTCCTAATACAACTGTTACTAACCAAACGTTGAATCAAGGATTTCTCTCCTCCATGGGCTTAGGTAAAGATCAATAAGGAATTACTACGCCCATAGAACCTATGGCTTATCACTCTCATAGTGGCCTAGGTTATTCTTTTTCCTAGGGGCCACAGTAACTCCCATCACCTCCAGGACTGCAGATCCTATTACTTGATTATTTAATGATCTAGTCTACCTGGACCAGTGCCCCCTAACTGAGGAGAAGTTAAAAGCTGCAACAGATTTAGTTGCTGAAGTTGCTGAACAATTGTCTTTAGGACAT
Source organism: Nycticebus coucang (assembly GCF_027406575.1). NCBI lineage: Eukaryota > Metazoa > Chordata > Mammalia > Primates > Lorisidae > Nycticebus > Nycticebus coucang. The sequence continues at coordinate 157,018,700 of NC_069804.1, read as the reverse complement.
ATAGAACCTTCACCAGCCCTGGGAATACTCCTATTTTTGTCATTAAGAAAAAATCAGGAAAATGGCGGCTCCTGCAAGACCTAAGAGCTATTAACAAAACTGTGGAACTTACGAGACCCCTTCAACCTGGTATTCCATCTCTTGTACAGCTATCCCTTGGGATTTTTCTTTAATTGTTATAAGATTTAAAAGATTTTCTTTTCTTTTCTTTCTTTTTTTTTTTTTACTATTCCTCTCCATCCTGTGGACTGTAAACACTTTGCTTTCAGTCTACCATCTGTTAACTTTAAAGAGCCTTCTGCTCAATATCATTGGAAAGTTCTTCTTCAAGGAATGGCAAATAGCTCCACTTTATGTCAAAACTTTGTGGCTCCTACAATCATACCCGTTTGTAAAGAATTTCCTACTGCTTATATTATTCATTATATGGATGACATTTTGCTCGCCCACCCTGATTCTTTTATGCTGACCATTATTCTCACCCAGTTTCAGGACTCTCTGACTGCCTTTGGGTTATGTATAGCCCCAGATAAAAGTATTCCCCCTTTTCCTATTTGGGTCACCTCATTGAGAATCCTCAAATATGCCTTCAGAAACTCCAAATTCATACTGATAAGTTAACTACCTTAAAAGATTTTCAACAGTTACTGGGAGATATTGTTTGTTTGTTTTTTGAGACAGAGCCTCAAGCTGTTGCCCTGGGTAGAGTGCTGTGGCATCCAGCTCACAGCAACCTCCAACTCCTGGGCTCAAGCGATTCTCTTGTCTCCGCCTCCCAAGTAGCTGGGACTACAGGCACCCACCACAATGCCCAGCTATTTTTTGGTTGCAGCCGTCCTTGTTGTTTGGCGGGCCCCGGCTGGATTCGAACCCGCCAGCTCAGGTGTATGTGACTGGCACTTTAGCCGCTTGAGCCACAGGTGCCGAGCCAGTTACTGGGAGATATTAATTGGCTCTGACCCTCATTGAAACTTATCACAGGAGTCTTAAAACCCCTTTTTGACATTCTTTTTGTTATTATTATTAAATCATAGCTGTGTACATTAATGCGATCATGGGGCACCATACACTGGTTTTATATACCATTTGACATATTTTCATCACACTGGTTAACATAGCTTTCCTGGCATTTTCTTAGTTATTGTGTTAAGACATTTATATTCTACATTTACTAAGTTTCACATGTACTTTTGTAAGATGCACTGCAGGTGTAATCCCACCAATCACCCTCCCTCTGCCCATCCTCCCCCTCCCCTCCCCTCCCTCTCCCCCTTCCCCAAATTCTTAGGTTATAACTGGGTTATAGCTTTCAAATGAAAGCCATAAATTAGTTTCATAGTAGGGCTGAGTACATTGGATACTTTTTCTTCCATTCTTGAGATACTTTACTAAGAAGACTATGTTCCAGCTCCATCCATGTAAACATGAAAGAGGTAAAGTCTCCATCTTTCTTTAAGGCTGCATAATATACAGCAGCCTTAAACTATACCATAAACTGTGGTATATGGCGTACATATACCACAGTTTATTAATCCATTTGTGGATCAATGGGCACTTGGGCTTTTTCCATGACTTAGCAATTATGAATTGGGCTGCAATAAACATTCTGGTACAAATATCTTTGTTGTAATGTGATTTTTGGTCTTCTGGGTATATACCTAGTAGAGAAATTATAGGATTGAATGGCAGATCTATTTTTAGATCTCTAAGTGTTCTCCAAACATCTTTCCAAAAGGAATGTATTCATTTGCATTCCCACCAGCAGTGTAGAAGTGTTCTCTTTTCTCCACATCCACGCCAACATCTCTGGTCTTGGGATTTTGTGATATGGGCTAATCTTACTGGAGTTAGATGATATCTCAAAGTAGTTTTGATTTGCATTTCTCTGATGATTAAGGATGATGAACATTTTTTCATATGTCTATAGGCTGTGCGCCTGTCTTCTTCATAGAAGTTTCTCTTCAAGTCCCTTGCCCAGCCTGCGATGGGATCACTTGTTCTTTTCTTGCTGATGCGTTTGAGTTCTCTGTGGATTCTGGTTATTAAACCTTTGTCGGAGACATAACCTGCAAATATCTTCTCCCCTTCTGAGGGCTGTCTGCTTGCTTTACTTATTGTGTTCTTGGCTGTGCAGAAGCTTTTTAGTTTGATCAGGTCCCAGTAGTGTATTTTTGAAGCTGCTTCAATTACCTGAGGAGTCCTCCTCATAAAATATTCGGCCAGACCAATTTCTTCAAGAATTTTCCCTGCACTATCTTCTATTATTTTTATAGTTTTGGGTCTTAAGTTTAAATCTTTAATCCAGTGAGAGTCTATCTTAGTTAATGGTGAAAGATGTGGGTCCAGTTTCAGTCTTCTGCAGGTTGCCAGCCAGTTCACCCAGTATGATTTGTTAAATAGGGAATCTTTTCCCCACTGAATGTTTTTAATTGGCTTGTCAAAGGTCAAATAACGGTAAGTAGCTGGGTTCATCTCTTGGTTCTCTACCTTTTTGACATTCTTCAAGGACCATCTAACCCAGTGGTTCCCAACCTTCCTAATGCTGTGACCCTTTAATACAGTTGCTCATGTTGTGGTGACCCTTAACCATAAAATTATTTTTGTTGCTGGTGCCCTACTCCTTGAGCCACAGGTGCCACCCCCTCCTCTCATTTTTTAACACCTGCTGCAATAGAAGCTTTAACCAAAGTCGACCAAGCTTTGCAAAGGGCACAGATTACTTGTATAACCCTCATTTTCCTGTGTACCTAGTAATTTTTTTTTTTTTTTTGCAGTTTTTGGCCAGAGCTGGGTTTGAACCCACCACCTCCGGCATATGGGGCCCGCGCCTACTCCGTCGAGCCACAGGCGCCACCCGTGTACCTAGTAATTTTTTCTACTTCTCATACGCCTACTGCTTTACTATGGCAACCTCTTGTTCCTTTGGAATGGGTGCATTTGAGCGCAATACTAAAACAGGTGTTAACTCCCTATTATGAAATGATTGCCACGTTGGTTCAAAAAGGCCAAAAGCATCTTTGGCAGCTCCTGGGCACTGATCCTGTGTTCATTGTTGTTACCATATTCTTCTGACTAATAACAATGGCTTTAGGAAACTTCCTCATGGTGGCAAACTGCATTTGCTAATTTTACTGGACAGACAGATTGCCACTATCCTACACATAAGATTATTCAGTTTGCTTCTACCACTTCCTTTCTATTTCCATCCACTATTGTTTCTCAGCCACTTCCCCACATTCCTACAGTTTTTGCTGATGGCGCTACTATAGGTATTGCCGCTATGGCTGTTAATAATGAAGTGTTTACTGAGAAGATATCTTATACCTCAGCTCAGAGAGTAGAGTTACATGCTGTTATTATTGCTTTTATTCATTTTTCTCAAATTTCTTTTAATCTTTACACAGACAGCAAATATTTACTTGGAGTATTGGTCACTATTGACACATCTCTCATTGGATACACTACTGATGAGTCTCTTCTTTAATCAATTTCTTACAGAGGCTTGTCCGTGCACATTCAGGACAATGCTTTTTTGGGCACCTTAGACCTCACTCTTCCCTTCCAGGTCTGCTTACCCATGGAAATACTTTGGCTGACAAACAGACTCACCTTTTCTTTCTTTAACCACATTTTTTTCTGCAGAATTATCTGATGCCCTTCATCATAAAAATACTGCTGCTCTTCGACAACAATTCCACATTATCTGTGAGGCTGCCCGACAAATTGTTACAGCTTGTCCTTCTTGTCCTCAAACTCTCCCTGTCCGTCATTTTGGTGTGAACCCTCGTGGTCTTCTACCTGGTCAGTTATAGCAAATGGATGTAACCGAGACTCCTTCTTTTGGAAAGCTTTCCTTTGTTCATGTTACCACTGATACCATTCAGGTTTCATTATTGCTTCTGCTAGAACAGCAGAAGCTGATAAACATGTCCTAGCCTATTGTTTCACTGCCTTTTCTGTTTTGTGTATTCCACATCTCATCAAAACCAATAATGGCCCTATTTATACTAGTAAGACTTTCCTTACCTTCTATTCCACCTTCTCTATTGTTCTCAAAACAAGTATTCCGTGTAATCCTCAAGGCCAAGGAATTCTTGAATGTGCTCACTGCACTCTTAAACTTCAACTTGATAAGTTAAAGAAGGGAGAAGTATAGTCCAATACACCTCATAATCTTCTTTCTCATGCCCTTTTTACTTTAAATTTTTAAAATGTTAATATCCAGGGGCACACAGCAGCAGAGCGATTTTGGAATGCACCCAATTCCAAACATCCTGTGGTGCTATGGAAAGACCCTCTGACTGGTATTTAGCAAGGGCCTGACCCTGTTCTAATACGGGGGAGAGGATATGTTTGTGTTTTTCCTAGAGAAGCTGACAGCCCTCGTTGGCTCCCTGAATGGTTGGTCAGACATGGACCCAAAAGACCTTCCTGTGCCACCAATGAAGAAGCCGAGATTGACACCCCAAGTAATCTACCACCAAGCCACGATGTGGCAGAAGACAAAGGTCCTGACATGGGGCCAACTAAAGAAGCTGACCCATGAGGGAACTTATCTTGTGCAATGTCGTGGTGAGCCAGTCACCCCTGAAAAGCTTTTCATAGCTATGATAGCTATTATTTCTTGTCATTCTTCTGCAGAGTCAAAGTCAAGCAACTCCTCCAATTAAAATATTTGTTTACTAATTAGCACTAATTGGAAAGTAAAAAATAAATTGGGAGGAGATGTGGAAAGCGAATTGTGAAGTGGCAAGACCCCCACAGCCTGGGAGGTGTGTTCAAGGAAGGACCCCCAAACTGCTTCTCCTTCCTTCCTAAAACTCAATAGTTCTTTCTCCTTGCTCCCTCTGCCAGAAGTCACGTAGCTTCTGTATATCTTTTGCCTAAAAGCACATAGCCTTCTCTCCCTAAAGTTAATCTTTACCCTATGTACTATTACTTCCCCCAAGCCTTGTAAAATGAAAATATTCCCACTCACTTTGTTAATTTGCAACATTGTTAGTATAGCAACCTAGTTAAAGTACTATATACATAAAGCTGTTCACACAGTTTTGTGCTGGCTGCAGCCATCAGCTGTGTCAGACCCCTGATCCTGTCTTTATCTCTTATGTGATCTTTGTCTCTTGTGTGTTTTATTTCTTTATCCCCCACCATTCCTGCTTTGGTACGTTTACTCTTCATGCTGGCTCTCGAAGGCTACAATTTTCCATTTTCCCTACATATGGTAATTTTATGGGTGACTATTGGAACACCCTATAGATACTTTGGAAGTGAGTCACTAAGTATAACTTGTCCTTTTATTATTCTATTTTCAGTTTATTACTAATAAATTATTTTATTCTTTTAGTTGTTAACCTTAAAATTACCACATCCATTTTTGACAAAAACTGACCTTAAATTAGTACTTTTACCACTGCTTAATGTAAGGACCTGTCAACACTTTAACTCAATTTTTTTATTACCTAGTAAACTGAGCTATTGTCATGTGTTTTTAATGCCATGAATTAATTTATCATGTGTTTAAAATCCCATGACATTTTAAAATAATCTTGAAATTATCTCAAACCTATAGAAAGGTTTTTAGTAAAGTATAAAGAACATTTTTCCTGTGAACCTTTTATGAATAAGCTGATGACACAATGCCCTCTAATTTCCAAGTATTTTCATATGTATTTCCTAAAAAAAAAGGGCATTCTCTTACAAAACTATAATATAACCATCATTAGAAAGTTAACATTAGGCTGGGTGTGGCGGCTCATGCCTGTAATCCCAGCTCTCTGGAAGGCAGAGGCAGGTGGACTGCTTAAGCTCAGGAGGTTAAGATCAGCCTAAGCAAGAGTGAGATCCCATCACTAAAAATAGCCAGGAGTTGTGGCAGGTGCCTGTAGTGTCAGCTACTAGGAAGCTGAGGCAAGAGGATCACAGGGTTGCTTAAGCCTAAGAGTTTGAGGTGAGCTATGATGCCATGGCACTCTACTGGGGACAACAAAGTGAGACTCTGTCTCAAAAAAAGAAAGAAAGAAAGAAAGAAAATTGACATTGATACATCACTAACATCCAATCTTCAGATCCCATTCAAGTTTTGTCATTTCCCACCCCCCAAAAAAAAATGCTCTTAAAGCCAAAGAATCAACTTCAGAACCAAATATTGCATTTGGTTGTCATGTGTATTTTTCATTTATATATTGATATATTTTTTGAGACAGAGTCTCAGTCTGTGCCCTAGGTTGAGTGCCATAGCATCATCACAGCTCACAGCAATCTCAAACTCCTGGGCTCAAGCAATTCTTCTGCCTCAGTCTCCCAAGTAGGTGGTACTATAGGCACCTGCCACAGCTAGTTTTTTCCCCGTTTTTAGTATAGACAGGGCCTCACTCTTGCTAGTGCTGAGCTCAAGCAGTCCTCTTGTCTCGGCCTCCCAGAGTGCTAGGATTACAAGTGTGAGCCACCACGCCCAGACTGTCTTGTCTATTTAGTATTGTTCAATCTGCAATATTTCTTCTATTTTTACTTGACTTTCATAACCTTGACACTTAAAGATTATAGTCCAGTTATTTTATAAATGATCCACAACTTGGCTTTATTTGATTTTTCCTCATGATTATATTCTAGATATGAGTTTTGGGGAGGAATACCTCAGAAGTGATGCTTTGGTCTTTCATTGCATCTTGCCGGGGACACATGATTTCAATGTGTTCTATTACTAATGTTCTCTTTGTTCATCTGATTAAGGTGGTGCCTTTCAGAGCCATTCTTTTTCTCTTTGCAATTAATAAGTATCTTATACAGAGGTACTTTGTTTTTGTTTTTTTATTGTTGGGGATTCATTGAGGGTACAATAAGCCAGGTTACACTGATTGCAATTGTTAGGTAAAGTCCCTCTTGCAATCATGTCTTGCCCCCATAAAGTGTGACACACACCAAGGCCCCATCCCCCTCCCTCCGTCCCTCTTTCTGCTTTTCCTCCCCCCCATAACCTTAATTGTCATTAATTGTCCTCATATCAAAATTGAGTACATAGGATTCATGCTTCTCCATTCTTGTGGTGCTTTACTAAGAATAATGTCTTCCACTTCCAGCCAGGTTAATACAAAGGATGTAAAGTCTCCATTTTTTTTAATAGCTGAATAGTATTCCATGGTGTACATATACCACAGTTTGTTAATCCATTCCTGGGTTGGTGGGCATTTAGGCTGTTTCCACATTTTGGCGATTGTAAATTGAGTTGCAATAAACAGTCTAGTACAAGTGTCCTTATGATAAAAGGATTTTTTTCCTGGGTAGATGCCCAGTAATGGGATTGCAGGATCAAATGGGAGGTCTAGCTTGAGTGCTTTGAGGTTTCTCCATACTTCCTTCCAGAAAGGTTGTACTAGTTTGCAGTCCCACCAGCAGTGTAAAAGTGTTCCCTTCTCTCCACATCCACACCAGCATCTGCAGTTTTGAGATTTTGTGATGTGGGCCATTCTCACTGGGGTTAGATGATATCTCAGGGTATACAGAGGTACTTTGAAACTATATATACAGTAGAATGTCTATAAGCTGATCATCCAAGGGACTGTAATGAACTGGTCAACAAACAGAGGTGGTCAACATAAGGAAATAGGCCTACTATACTGATACACACATGTACAGCTTTTATTAGAGAATATCATACAAAATTAAACATAATCAAAACAGTAAAATCATACATATGGCATCATACAAAATCAACATATTTACTGTTTTCTCATGGTTTACTCATTCTTTCTGAAAAAGGAGTCAGTCTTGGTCTGTTTCTTATTTTTATTTTTATTTTTTTTGAGACAGAGTCTCACTATGTCACAGCTCAGAGCAACCTCATGGTTGGTAGAGTGCCGTGGTGTCACAGCTCACAGCAACCTCAAACTCTTGGGCTTAAGCAATTCTCTTGCCTCAGCCTCCTGAGTAGCTGGAACTACAGGCGCCCGCCACAACACCGGGCTATTTTTTGTTGCAGTTTGGCGGGGAGCCGAGTTTGAACCCGCCACCCTCGGTATATGAGGCCGGCGCCCTACTCACTGAGATAAAGTCCCTCTTATAAAAACGTGCGGCTCCAGTTTCAGTCTTTTACATGTGGATATCCAGTTCTCCCAGCACCATTTATTGAATAGGGATTCTTTCCCCCAGTGTAGTTCTTGTTTGGTTTATCAAAGATTAGGTGGCTGTATGATGTTAGTTTCATTTCATGGCTTTCTATTCAATTTCAGATGTCTATGTCTCTGTTTTTGTGCCAGTACCATGCTGTTTTGACCACTATGACCTTGTAGTACAGCCTAAAGTCTGGTAGGCTGACGCCTCTGGATTTGTTTTTATTTCTAAGAACTGCCTTAGCTATACAGGCCTTTTTCTGGTTCCATACAAAATGAAGAATTATTTTTTCCAAGTCTTGAAAGTACGATGTTGGTATTTTAATAGGGATGGCACTAAATCTATATATCACTTTGGGAAATATAGAGATTTTAACAATGTTGATTCTTCCCAGCCGTGAGCATGGTATGCTGTACCATTTGTTAATATCTTGTGCTATTTCTTTTCTTAAGGTTTGGTAATTTTCTTTATAGAGGTCCTTCACCTCTTTTGTTAGGTGTATTCCTAGGTATTTCATTTTCTTTGAAGCTATGGTGAAGGGGGTTGTGTCCTTAATTAGCTTGTCATCTTGACTGTTATTGGTATATACAAAAGCTACTGATTTGTGGAAATTGATTTTATATCCTGAGACATTACTGTCTCATTTTTGATCACTTCCAGGAATCTTGTGGTTGAGTCTTTGGAGTTCTCTAAGTATGAGATCATATCGTCAGCAAAGAGGGAGAGTTTGACTTTCTCTGCTCCCATTTGGATGTCCTTTATTTCCTTCTCTTGTCTGATTGTATTGACTAGAACTTCAACAACCTTGTCTGGTTCTAGTTCTAAGTGGAAAAGCTTTCAGTTTTACTCCATTCAGTAAAATATTAGCTGTGAGTTTGTCATAGATGGCTTCAATCAGTTTCAGAAATGTGCCACCTATGCCTATACTCTTCAGTGTTCTAATTAGAAAAGGACGCTGGATTTTATCGAGGATCATATGGTCTTTGTTTTTGCTTCTGTTGATACGGTGAATTATGTTTATGGATGTGTGTATTTTTTTATTGTTAAATCATAGCTATGTACATTGTGCAATCAAGGGGTACAATGTGTTGGTTTCATATACAATCTGAAATATTCTCATCAAACTGTTCAACATAGCCTTCATGGCATTTTCTTAGTTATTGTACGTAGACATTTGTATTCAGCCTTTAGTAAGTTTTGCCTGTACCCATTCTAAGATGCACTGTAGGTGTGGCTCCACCCATTACCCTCCCTCCACCTTAACCTCTCCCCTCCCTTCCTTGGCCCTTTCCTCATAGTCTTGTGTTATAGTTGGGTTATAGCCTTCATGTGAAAGCTATAATTTAGCTTCATAGTAGGGCTGAGTACACTGGATACCTTTTCTTCCATTCCTGAGATACTTTGCAAAGAAGAATGTTCCAGCTCCATCCATGTAAACATGAAAGAGGTAAAGTCTCCGTCTTTCTTTAAGGCTGCATAATATTCCATGGTATACATATACCACAATTTGCTAGTCCATTCGTGGGTCGATGGGCACTTGGGCTTCTTCCATGACTTAGCGATTATGAACTGGGCTGCAATAAACATTCTGGTACAGATGTCTTTGTTATATTGTGATTTTTGGTCTTCTGGGTATAAACCTAGTAAAGGAATTATAGGATTGAATGGCAGGTCTATTTTTAGGTCTCTAAGTATTCTTCAAACATCCTTCCAGAAGGAACGTATTAGTGTGCATTCCCACCAGCAGTGTAGAAGTGTGCCATTTTCTCCATATCCACGCCAACATCTCTGGTTTTGGGATTTTGTTATGTGGGCTACTCTTACTGGGGTTAGGTGATATCTCAAAGTAGTTTTGATTTGCATTTCTCTGATGATTAAGGATGATGAGCTTTTTTTCATGTGTTTGTAGATCGTGCATCTGTCTTCCTTAGAGAAGTTTCTCTTCAAGTCCCTTGCCCACCCTGAGATGTGATCACGTGTTCTTTTCTTGCTAATACATTTGAGTTCTCTGTGGATTCTGGTTATTAGACCTTTATCGGAGGTATAACCTGCAAATATTTTCTCCCATTCTGAGGGCTGTCTGCTTTACTTACTATGTTCTTGGCTGTCCAGAAGCTTTTTAGTTTGATCAGGTCCCAGTAGTGTATTTTTGATGCTGCTTCAATTGTTTGGGGAGTCCTCCTCATAAAATATTCACCCAGGCCGATTTCTTCGAGAGTTTTCCATGCACTTTCTTCAAGTATTTTTATAGTTTTATGTCCTAAGTTTAAATCTTTTATCCAGTGAGAGTCTATCTTAGTTAATGGTGAGAGGTGTGGGTCCAGTTTCAATCTTCTACAGGTTGCCAGCCAGTTCACCCAGCACTATTTGTTAAATAGGGAATCTTTTCCCCACTGAATGTTTTTATTTGGCTTGTCAAAGATCAAATAACGGTAAGTAACTGGATTCATCTCTTGGTTCTGTGTTCTGTTTCAGACATCTACTTCTCTGTTTTTGTGCCAGTACCATGCTGTTTTGATCACTATCGATTTATAGTACAGTCTCAGGTCTGGTAGCGTGATTCCTCCTGTTGTGTTTTTATTGCTGTAATGTTTTGGCTATTTGAGGTTTTTTTCTGCTTCCATGTAAAATGAAGTATTATTTTTTTCAAGATCTTTAAAATATGACAATGGAGCTTTAATAGGAATTACATTAAAATTATATGTTGCTTTGGATAGTATAGACATTTTAAAAATGTTGATTCTTCCCAGACATGAGCATGGTATGTTCTTCCATTTGTTAACATCTTCAGCTATTTCTTTTCTTAAAGTTTCATAGTTCTCTTTGTAGAGATCTTTCACATCCTTTGTTAGGTGTACTCCCAAATATTTCATCTTCTTTGGCACTACTGTGAAAGGAATAGAGTCCTTGACTGTTTTTTCAGCTTGGTTATTGTTGGTATATATAAAGGCTACAGATTTATGGGTGCTGATTTTGTAGCCTGAGACATTGCTGTATTCCTTGATCACTTCTAAAAGTTTTGTAGTAGAATCCCTAGTGTTTTCCAGATATACGATCATGTCATCTGTGAAGAGTGAAAGTTTGATCTCTTCTGACCCTATGTGGATACCCTTGATCGCCTTTTCTTCCCTAATTGCAATGGCTAAAACTTCCATTACAATGTTAAAGAGCAATGGAGACAATGGGCACCCTTGCCTGGTTCCTGATCTAAGTGGAAATGATTTCAATTTAACTCCATTCAATACGATATTGGCTGTGGGTTTGCTGTAGATGGCCTCTATTACTTTAAGAAATGTCCCTTCTATACCAATTTTCTTAAGCATTCTGATCATGAAGGGATGCTGGATATTATCAAAAGCTTTTTCTGCATCAATTGAAAGAATCATATGATACTTATTTTTTAGTTTGTTTATGTGCTGAATTACATTTATAGATTTACATATATTGAACCAGCCTTGAGACCCTGGGATAAATCCGACTTGGTCGTGGTGTATAATTTTTTTGATGTGTTGTTGGATTCTGTTTGTTAGGATCTTATTGAGTATTTTAGCATCAATATTCATTAGTGATATTGGTCTATAATTTTCTTTTCTTGTTGGGTCTTTCCATGGTTTGGGGATCAATGTGATGTTTGCTTCGTAGAACGTGTTGGGTAATATTCCTTCTTTTTCTATATTTTGGAAGAGGTTTAGTAATATAGGTACTAGTTCTTGTTTAAAGGTTTGGTAGAATTCTGACGTAAAGCCATCTGGTCCTGGGCTTTTCTTTTTAGGGAGATTTTGTATAGTTGATGCTATTTCAGAACTTGATATAGGCCTGTTCAACATTTCCACTTCATTTTGGCTAAGTCTTTTTAGGTGGCGTACTTCCAGGTATTGGTCGATTTCTTTCAGATTTTCATATTTCTGAGAGTAGAGTTTCTTGTAGTATTCATTAAGGATTTTTTTTTTTTTGCAGTTTTTGGCCGGGGGTGGGTTTGAACCTACCACCTCTGGCATGTATGGCCAGCACCCTACCCCTTTGAGCCACAGGCGCCACCCTCATTAAGGATTTTTTGAATTTCTGTGGGGTTTGTTGTTATTTCATTGTTACTATTTCTGATTGATGAAATTAGAGATTTTACTCTTTTTTTCCTTGTTAGGTTGGCCAAAGGTTTATCTATTTTATTGATCTTTTCAAAAAACCAACTTTTGGATTTATTGATCTGTTGTATAATTCTTTTGTTTTCAATTTCATTTCATTCTACTCTGATTTTGGTTATTTCTTTTCTTCCGCTGGGTTTGGGGTTGGAGTGTTCTTCCTTCTCCAGTTGCTTGAGATGTCCCATTAAGTTATTAAGTTCCTCTCTTTCTGTTTTCTTGAGGAAGGCTTGCAGTGCTATAAATTTCCCTCTTAGGACTGCCTTTGCAGTATCCCAGAGGTTCTGGTAATTTGTGTCTTGATTGTTGTTTTGTTCCAAAAATTTGGTGATTTCCTTCTTAATCTCGTCTATAACCCATCTATCTTTCAGCATAAGGTTTTTAGCTTCCATGTTTTTGTATGGGTATGCAGGTTCCTGTTGTTATTGAGTTCAACTTTTATTCCATGATGGCCTGAGAAGATGCAAGGAATAATTTCTATTTTTTAAAATTTGCTGAGGTTAGATTTTTAGTCTAGGATGTGGTCGATTTTGGAGTATGTTCCATGGGCTGATGAGAAGAAAGTGTATTCAGTTTTGTTGGGATGAAATGTTGTGTAGATGTCTGTTAAGTCCAGATGTTGAATGGTTAAGTTTAAATCTAAGATTTCTTTGCTTAGCTTCTTTTTGGAGGATCTATCCAGCACTGCTAAAGGGGTGTTAAAATCTCCAACTACTATGGAGCTGGAGGAAATCAAGTTTCTCATGTCTGTTAAAGTTTCTCTTATAATTTGAGGTGCATTCTGGTTGGGTGCATAAATATTAATAATTGAAATCTCATCATATTGAGTATTACCTTTAACAAATATGAAGTGTCCATCCTTATTCTTCCTTATTACAGTTGGTTTAAAACCTATTGTGTCTCAATAGGATTGCAATGCCTGCTTTTTTCTGCTTTCCATTTGCCTGGAGTATAGATGACCATCCCTTCACGTTGAGTCTATATTTGTCTTTTAATGTAAGATGTGATTCTTATATGCAGCAAATATCTGGCTTGAGTTTTTGTATCCAGTCAGCCAAGCTGTGCCTCTTTAGAGGACAATTTAAACCATTCACATTAATTGAGAATATTGATAAGTCTTTCAATAGTCCGGTGGACATTTTTAATCCTTCTGCGACTGTGGAAGTTGGAATTTGATCAAAATTTTCTGTGTGGGTTTACTTTTGTGGTGGAGGATTACGCTGGTCTTTATGGAGGATAGGTCTGAGAATATCCTGAAGAGCTGGTTTAGTTATGGCAAATTTCTTCAACATGTGAATGTCATTGAAGTATTTAATTTCTCCATCATAAATGAAGCTCAGTTTAGCTGGGTACAGGATCCTGGGTTGAAAGTTATTTTGTTTTAGGAGATTAAAAGTCGATGACCATCCTCTTCTAGCTTGAAAGGTTTCAGCAGAGAGATCTGCAGTTATTCTAATATTCTTGCCCTTGTAGGTGATGGTTTTCTTTCGTCTGGCTGCTTTCAGAATTTTCTCCTTCATATTAACTTTAGTGAAATTGATTATGATGTGTCTGGGGATGTCTTATTTGGGTTGAGTCGTGCTGGAGTTCTGAAACTGTCTGCTATCTGAATTTCAGAATCTCTTGGCATGTCTGGAAAGTTCTCCTTCATAATCTCATGGAGAAGAGACTCTGTGCCTTGGGAAGCCACTTCGTCACTTTAGGAGATCCCTATAAGACGAATACTGGTTTTTATTGAATTATCCCAGAGCTCTCTGAGAGAGTGATCTGTTTTTGCCCTCCATTTCTCTTCCTCTTTGAGAGTTTGGGAACATTCGAAAGCTTTGTCTTCAATGTCAGAAATCCTTTCTTCTGCTTGCTCCATTCTGTTACTGAGGGATTCCACTGTGTTTCTCAGATCTTTGAGGGCTGCAACTTCTTGTCTCAATGTGTCAAAATCTTTGGTCATTTGGTCTTTGAATTCGTTGAATTCTTGAGATAACTTTTGGGTTACTGCTTGGAATTCTAAATCGATTTTATTTGCTATCCAGATTCTGAATTTGATTTCTGACATCTCAGCTATTTGTTCGTGCATGGGATCTTGTGCCGTGTCTGCCCCATTGATCACTGGGGGAGTTGATCTACTCTGATTATTCATATTGCCAGAGTTTTTCTGCTGATTTTGCCTCATGATTGTTTTTCACCATTTCCTCTGGCCATCCTCAGAGTTGGGGAGGTGTCTCTCCAAGATTAGACCCCAGCGGGATCACTCTATTGTTGCTGGATCTTTGTAGCGAGTGACCCTGTGTAGTTCCTCTGGGGCTGTCCCAGCCAGGGATTTCTGGTCTGGAAGTAGCTCCAGAGTGTGACACACCTGGATCCAGCAACAGGGCGGGAGGTGGTGCGCATGGTTCTGGGAGTGCCTGGCGCCCAGTGACTTTGGCACAGAGGGCCCAATGCTCCAGCAGTCTGTGGCCAGGGGAAGGGCTCCGCGCAGAGGCAGGGAGGGCTCCGGAGGGCATGCGGCTACCAGAGTCCCTGGCCAGATGAGGGGGCTGGTGTGGAGGCAGGGAGGGTACAGGAGGCAGGATGCAGTTTTGTGCGGCTCCCACAGTTCCTGCTCAGGGCATGCGGAGGCCCAGCGGGTGTGGGCTGCAGGTCAGGGGTTGTGGCACAGCTCTTATGGAGGTCCGGGTGGTGCCACCCCAGGAGTTTGAGGTTGCTATGAGCTGTGACGCCATGGCACTCTACCCAGGGCAACAACCCAAGGCTCCAGTGTGCCAAAACCAGTCTCACTCTGCCCCTGAGGGTTAAGGCTATAAGGCAGCTCAGTCCCTGCCTTAAGGCTGCTCAGTCACTTGGTTACTAGCTCCTGCCCGATCCTTGCTCTGGGACCCTGAGGGTGGAGCTTGCCAGGGCAGTTCTCTCACAATGGCTCTCTGTGGCCCACAGCCAAACACTATTAGCTCCATCTGGCTCAGTGGCTCAGTCTGGGGCCCTAGACAATGCCCAAAGTTCTCGCACTCCTGCTCAAGCTCTCCCCAAGGCAGTTCAACTGAGTGCCAAGTCCAAAAACACCAAAACAGTTCACAGGTAAGGCCTTTCTGGTTTGCAGTCTCACTGCTGCTTGTATTTACAGTTGCCGGTGGGATTAGGTTGATCGAACACACGCAACCACTTGCCAGTTTTCCACTGTTTTAGTCCTCCTCTTGGGGTCCAGAAGTCTCTTGCTGACTCCCTGTATCCTCAAAGGGATGATTATTGGCAGATCCCACCAGCCCAAGATGCCTGAAGTCTTATCTCCCCAGACTCACTGTGCCCAGTTGCAGGGAAGCTGTTACTCAGCTGCCATCTTGCCCCACCCCCTGGACTTGTGTATGTTAAACCAGCCTTGCATCCCTGGGATTAAATGTACTTTATCATGATGTATGACTTTTTTGATGATAAGCTGTAGTCTACTGGCTAGAATTTTGTTGAGATTTTTTGCATCTATATTCATTAATGAAATTGGTCTGAAGTTCTCCTTTTCACTTGGGTCTTTTCCGGTTTTGGTACCAGGGTGATGTTTGCTTCATAGAACATGTTGGGGAAGATTCCTTCCTCCTCAATTTTTTGGAATAATTTCTTCAGTATTGGAATAAGCTCTTCTTTGAAGGTTTTTTTTTTTTTTTTGCAGTTTTTTGGGCAGGGCCAGGTTTGAACCCACCACTTCCAGTATATGGGGCCGGCACCCTACTCCTTGAGCCACAGGCGCCACCCTCTTTGAAAGTTTGATAGAATTCTGGTCTGAAGCCATCTGAACCAGGGCATTTTTTTTTGTTGGGAGATTTTTTTTTTTTTTAGATAGAGTCTCACTATGTTGCCCTTGGTAGAGTGTGTGGAGTCACAGCTCACAGCAACCTCCAACTTTTGGGCTTAAGCTATTCTCTTGCCTCAGTCTCCCAAGTAGCTGGGATTACAGGTGCCCACCACAACACCCAGCAATTTTTTGTTGCAGTTGTCATTGTTTAGCTGGCCTGGGCCGGGTTCGAACTGGCCAACCTCGGTGTACATGGCTGGTGATGTAACCATTGTGCTATGGGCGCCAAGCCTGTTGGGAGATATTTTATTGTTTCTTTCATCTCAGTCCTTGAAATTCATCTGTTCAGGAGATCCTGGCTTAGTCTAGGGAGAGGGTGTGATTCTAAATACTGATCCATTTCCTTCACATTTCAAATTTCATCGTCACCTTTGTGAGATGATTCTCTTGCAGGTGGCTAGGAAAGTTGTGTACTGTCAGTAGAATAGACCATTTCTTCTTCTTCATTTCTTGTTAGATACTCCTTACCTACTCCTCAATAGTGCACTGGTCATCCATGCACATTTGTTTGGTTTCCAAGTGATGCGTAGGCTTCAGGTTCTTGAATGTGTGTGTCTTTGCCTATTTACCAATCACCAAGGGCTTTAGTTTTTCTCCAGGTGAGCTAGTGAAAAGCAGAACTGTGAAATGTTCTTTGGAAAGTGTTCTGCTGTTACATTTATCACTCTTCATGACAAGGCTCCTATCAGGTGTTGCCTTGAAAAAGAATCTGCACTCATCAGTGTTAAAGGTGTTCTCATCTTTAAGCCTCCAGGAACTTTTTAATGAACTCTTCCACAACTTCTACTAGAACTTCATTGGATTCATCACATGAGGTGTTCTGGGAGATCATGTGTCATAGTTTAAATGACTTGAGCCAGCCAGTTGATGCTTGGCAATCTGCCACCCTGAATTCCTGTGAGAATTTTTTGGCAACTTCTTGGATCACTGGCTTGTTGATTTGGGTATTAACTGCCCTCACCTGTTTGAACCAGCTTAAAGTGGCTTTATTAACTTCATCAAATGGACTTGTTCTCCTTTTTTGCTGTAGGTCTCTGCTTTCCTTACCATATCTTTCCAAGTACTCATGTTTATGTTTTTAAATGTTAACTGTAGTCTTGCTGACATCAAAATGTTTTACTGCCTTTCTTTGGCTGCTGCTTTCCAGAAGTGTAGATCAACCTTTTCCTTCAATGTCAGCTTTTTCAGTTTTTTCCTTTGGGCCAGAATTTCTTTTCTTTTTTTTTCACATTTAATTTGGTGACTTTAAGTTAATTTCATTGGTTATGTATTCCCTTTAATCCCAAGATTTACCTTTTATCCTTAAGTATTCTTTTTTTTATTAGTTCAATAACTTTTTTTTATTGTTAAATCATAGCTGTGTACATTAGTGCAGTCAAGGGGTACAATGTGCTGGTTTCATATACAATCTGAAATATTCTCATCAAACTGTTCAACGTAGCCTTCATGGCATTTTCTTAGTTATTGTATGTAGACATTTGTATTCTGCCTTTAGTAAGTTTTGCCTGTACCCATTCTAAGATGCACCGTAGGTGTGGCCCCACCCATTAGGGGCCAGAATTTCTTGATTAACTGTAAAAATTTTCAGTAATTGTAGGATTTACTTACATTTTAGACCAGTCCTTCATGTTGAAAAAATCTTCCACAACATGTGATAAACAACAGGATGTTCCAACATGTGGCAATAATAAAACATGAATAAAGAAGTTATACTAAAGAAAAGATAACACAACTCAAGGGCAAAGTCTGCACCTTCTTCCTCTGGGTATAGAGTGGACTCCACTGCTCAAGTTTTAGAGGGTAAATTAAGATTATGTGTCATAGTCCAAGTGGTCAAGATACAATTTATAGAGTTGGTCAATATATACAGGTCAGTCTTACATTGAATACATGCAGTGTATGTCCAGTCTATGAAAATTAGGTCAACTTAAGGAAGTGGTCAATGTAGGAAGGTGGTCAACTATAGTATATATAGCCTGAAGAGGAAATGTATATATACAGAGTGGCCATAAAGTTCATTTAAAATTTAAAATAGTGTGCAATTTAAAATTTT
The DNA here is from genome assembly GCF_027406575.1 of Nycticebus coucang. Lineage (NCBI taxonomy): Eukaryota > Metazoa > Chordata > Mammalia > Primates > Lorisidae > Nycticebus > Nycticebus coucang. The sequence continues at coordinate 157,000,561 of NC_069804.1, read as the reverse complement.
CACATGGACTTTATGGCCACCCTGTGTATATATGTGTATATTATATATATATATCTCCATTTGACTCATCAGATTTATTCATTCATTCATATCAGTATAGACTTATGACTTCCTACTTTATTCAATGGGTTTTAATCTGTTCCTATCATTATTTACTGTGATGCTCAAATTTAGCCAGTGGGATCCCTTTTAAGCCAGCTTCTGTGTCCTTTTGACATTTCCCCATTGTTCTTTGAGCACTTCTTTATTTTTAGGGACAGAAAGAAGTTTCAAGCTCATCTTATACTTTCCATGGCCCAGTCCTTGGAGTTAGCCTTTTCTCCAAGTAGCCCTGTATTTTTTTTTTTTTTTTGAGACAGATTCTCACTCAGTTGTTTTGGAGCTGAGTTCTATAGTGTCATAGCTTACAGCAACCTCAAAGAGATCCTCTTGCCTCAGCCTCCCCAGTATCTGGGGCTACAGGTGCCCGCCACAATGCTCAAGCTATTTTTTTTAGAGATGGGGTCTCACTCTTGCTCAGGCTGGTCTCGGACTCCTGAACTCAAACAGTCCTTCCTAGAGTGATAGAAATGCAGCCATGAGCCACTCCTAGGCTTAACCCTGGTTTTTGTAGTGGAGAATGATATTTTATAAGATCTGGGTGCTAAGTGTGCTCATTGTTATGCGGGTGTTGCTGTTTCAAGGCTCTCTTGGTGAATTAACAGTGAGACATCTGGCTCCTATTTTCCTTAATATAATTCTCCTGTATGTAACCAGTCTTTCATTGCTGAAATTCTCCATTATGTCATGAATATATTAATTATAATTAAAGACTATGTCTGAAAACTCCAATATCTGAATCTTCTATGGGTCTGTAGCAATTGTTTATTTTTCTCTTGATTTTTGGTCAGTGGTAGTGCATGACTGGTTTTGCATGCTTCATTATTAGTGATTCAGTGTTGAACATAATATAAAAACTTGAAGAGATAATTTCAACTGCTGGCTGATATTATCTTTCTTCCTTCAGAAGGGATTTGCTTTTTACTCTGGCAAGAACTCAAGGCAGGAACAGATAACCTTAATCTGATTAGAGTTTGAGACTGAGCTTTAGTTTTTATGAGGGCTGATCTATTTCCCATTCTTTCTTAGCACTGAAATATAGCCCTTTGGGGAACTCAGTTGAAATTCTGTGGTGTCTACTAGGGCTCCACCTCTTTCATGGGCTGTCAATTCTATTTCCCCTGTCTCAGTTCCATGGAGACTTCTGAAAGATCTGTTCAGCTTCTCAGACATTAACCTACTATTTTCTGCATTTTATGCTTAGGTTTTTAGCTTCTCATTCACATATTTTAAATTGTCAAATTCCTCAAAAGCAAAAATGCAACCAGGTGTCTGGTTCATCTCTCTCTATATATGTTTCCCTTTTCTCCAGAATTTTGGCCCCTTGATTCCTTGCTACCTTGGTGTCCCTCCAGTGTAATCGTTTTATAGTTGTCTCCATGGCATAGTTAGTCTGAAACAAGTTTGTTTGTTATTGACAGAAGCAGAAATGATTTATGCTCATAAAAGATCGCTCTTGCTGTTGTGTGCAGAGTTAAAAAGGAGAAAGACTAGAAGTAGAGAGACCAGATAGGAGACTTGTTAGGATGATGGCACAAACCAGGGTGAAAACAGAAATATGGAGAAATGGATATAGGGATAAATAGAGGTAGAGGAAAATATAGGACAGTGATGTCTTCATCTTGCAAATTAGTCAGTTAGGAGATACTATCTATGGTTAATCAAACAGAAAATATAAGTTTATGAATATTATTTAAAATGAAAAAGATAACCATTAGAGAAAATAAAAATAATTTTACAACTTTACTAGAAGGGGTGGATGTACATCCCCCATGCAACTCCATGAAATTGACTTTCATTTCCAGTGATGAGCCTCATCCTACTGGCATCTCCCATCACATCTTGTTCCTGTTCTCTGAATTCATTTGCACAGAGTCTAAACTGAAGACTAATTTTCAAAAAGTGATGTGAGTGTGTTGAAAACAAGAATGTTCTTCCTAACCTCGCTCTTCTAAATGGGGAAGGTATCAGGCTAAGCTTAATCCCAGTCATACTATCTACTCACCTGGAGCTATTCAGTATATATATATAATTTTTTTTTTTTGCCCCTCTACCATCTGTTTTTCTGTTCTGAGTTGAATAAATATCCCACTAGTTATTACATTTATCTATGGAAGTGAGCTTAATCCTCATCTCTCATAGCATTATTTAATAGATAATGTCAAAGAAGAAATATAGATGAGGGGATAAAGCAGAGGAGTTTTTTAGGAGGTAAAACTTGCAGGGCTTGGTGATTGATTTAATGTAGTGAATAGGGAGAAGGAGGAGGCAAGGTGATTTTTAGTCCAGCATGAGTGATTGGGTGAATGTGATAACACAACTGAGGTAAAAAATATGAGGTTGTATATAGTTCAAGAGGGAAGATGATGTGATGATTAATTTTTTGTGTCAACTTGACTGGGACACATGGTGCCCAGATATTTGGCTGAACATTATTTAAGGTGTATTGGTGAGGGTGTTTATGGATGAGATTCACATTTGAATTGGTAAACTGAGTAAAACAGATTGCCCTCCCCAGTGTGGGTAGGTCTATTCCAATCTGTTGGCAGCCTTAAATAGAACAAAAAGCAGCATAAGGGAGAGAATTTGTTTTCACTGCCTGTTTTTGAGCTGGGACATGTTTCTTATCCTGCACTTAGTGTGGAACTTACACCATTGGTTCTCCTGGTTTTCAGTCCTGTGGACTTGGAGTGGAACTGTACCACCAGCTCTACTGAGTCTCCAGCTTGCAAACAGCAGATTATGGGTCTTCTCAACCTCCATAATTACAAAAGTCAATTCCTTATAATAAACCTCTATTTATCTTTCTATCCATATGGAGAACCTTGCCTAATGTGCATGATAAATTCAATATATATTAGGTACCCACACACGACTGGGTTAAGATCTGGGATCAAAATATGTATTTGGGAATCTTTGGCATTTGGGTGATATTTGAAATAATGAAAGTGGTTGAACTCTTCTGGAATGATCACGTATTGTAATGGGAAGAAAGGCAGAAAGTATAAGTACAGATACATGTAGGTTGGCTAATTAGGTGGTTGGAATGCAGACTTTGTATTTGATATATGTGGGGTATATGTGTGTGTGTATTTATTTATAATGCAGTCAATTGTTCAGTAATGTGCATATAAAAATAGTGTGGTGCAGGCACTTTTGACTAATTTTTAATACTGTCCTTATAAAGTTCTGAGTTGAAAGAACTTATATTGGTGTTGTTATAGACAAATGTCTTCACTTGGAAGACCTCATTGAAAACTACAGTCAGGATTCTGGTAGACCAGAGTGGCAGGTAAGATGAACTCTAACCCTTTCCTGGTACAGTTTGAATAAGGCCTGTGTTTGTCTGGCGGTGCCATGCATTTTACTTTTTCTTGCATTAATTTGTAACCTGCAGTAACAACTCCATCCTGCAACACATTGATATAAATTATCTTCATACTCTAATAGAATTTTGGAATATTGACATGCTAACACTATGGTATCCTGATGTTTCCATAGTAACTAATGCATGCCAAGGGGAAAAAACAGAGACTATATTAGAATAGCATTTTAGCAAAATAAATGAGGGGTAAAAAGGCTTGAGACATGTGATTACCTCTTGTTTAGGAATATGAAGATATTCATCTGTTTAATAATGGGGTTATAGAACTTCTTATAATTAAACTTGTCAGTAGCCATTTATATTTCATTTTTCTCTATAATCACCACCATCAAAAGTATTTAAATGTTTCTCTGCCCGACAATATGTAGAGAATGAGTTAAATATATAGTTTCCATTTTTTGTGAACTTGCAATTAGGACAAGACAGATAGGCCAATGTTTATTCCAGTCTACCATGTAGAACTTTGACCCAGTGGATACAATAACAAGTGGATATTCAAAGAAGCCAACTCAATCTTGTGGAATTGGTTTGCTTTGGTGCATGACTTAGCTTGCATCTCAACCCTTCCTTGGTTAAAGACTGTGTGCTGCTGCTTCTTCTTTCCTATTCCCTCCCATGATTTTTGCTATTTCTTTTTAACATCCTTCTTCCTCCTTCTCCAAATGCATTCTATGCACCATCCCCACCAACTCCAAAACAATTTATTTGGTTGTTCTTTTGGAGAATTAATGTTTATGTATGTAGATATATGCTCCCCACATATATTTTAGATAACTTGCTATTTTACTAAAATAAGAAAAATTCTGTTTTACCATCAAAACAGTTGTTCACATGTTTAAGCCCTAACCCCCAGTGTGACTGTATTTGGAGATAGGGCTTATGAGGAGGTAACAAAGTTTACATGAGGTCAGAAAGATGGGGTCCTAATCTGCATAGGACTATAAGAAGAGAAAGAGACCCTAGAGATCTCTTTCTCTTGAGTGCCACAGTAGAAATGCTATATGAGGATGAAGCAAGAAGGTGGCTGTTTGCAAGCTAGGAAGAGAGCCCCTATCAGGAATTGAATTGGCTGGGACTTTTAGCTTCCAGAACTATGAGAAAACAAATTTCTGTTGTTTAAGAAACTATGGTATTTTGCCTGTAGTCCCAGCTACTCAGGAGGCTGAGGCAAGAGAATCGCTTAAGCCCAGGAGTTGGAGGTTGCTGTGATCTGTGTGAGGCCACAGCACTCTACCAAGGGCCAGAAAGTGAGACTCTGTCTCTACCAAAAAAAAAAAAAAAGAAAGAAAAGAGTTAAGAAACTATGGTATTTTGTAATGGCAGCCTAAAGTCAGTATAGACCAATGTATGTACACAACCAATTAAGCTATTGTCAGATAGAAACAGACTTTGTAAAGGTTAAAAAGATGACTTTTTATTTTAGAATAACAGAGATTAAATCCCCACAGATAAACGTAATAACTAGTGGGATATCTATTCAACCCAGAACAGAAACACAGACAGTAGAGGGGATATATATATGCTGAATAGCTCCAGGTGGGTGGATAGCATGACTGGGATTCAGCTTAGCCTGATACCTTCCCCATTTAGAAGAGAGGGGTGAAGAAGCACATTCTTCTTCTTCTTTTTTTTTTTTTAACACATTCACATCACTTTTTGAAAATTAGTCTTCAGTTTAGACTCTGTGCAAATGAATTCAGAGAATAGGAGCAAGATGTGATGGAGGTGTCAGTAGGATGGGTTCATCAGAGGGAATGGAAGTCAATTTCCTGGAGTTGCCTGGGAGGAGGTACGACATAATTAAGACTATTTATCTTGGAGGGCCAGAGGTCCGGTAGACAACTTCAAGTTCAAAAGAACCTTAGAGGTCATATGAAAAAGGAATGTATCCTTATATCAGAGGCACCGTTTGAAAAAGGAAAATTTTGATGTATTTTTAAAAATTGTGACATTTGGTATAGTAGACACTGGGAAAAGGCAGAATTTTTTTTTTTTTTTTTTAGAGACAGAGTCTCACTTTGTCACCCTTGGTAGAGTGCTATGGCATCACAGCTCACAGCAACCTCCAGCTCTTGGGCTTAGGCAATTCTCTTGCCTCAGCCTCCCAAGTAGCTGGGACTACAGGCACCTGCCACGACGCCCGGCTATTTTTTTGTTGCAGTTTGGCTGGGGCCACGTTTGAACCCACCACCCTCAGTATATGGGGCCGGCACCCTACTCCCTGAGCCACAGGCACCGCCCAAAAGGCAGAATTTTTGAGGAAAAATAGTTCTCAGTAAAGCATTCTTTCACCTCAAAGGACTTGATCTATATCATTATTACATCCGAATTAAAACAAGATAGTGAACTATTTATTCCTGGATAGGATGGGCTTTTCTTGCCATCTATAATACAGAGTACTTAGAATTCTGATCAATCAATTATATGTCATACATTAAAACGTAATTAAAACTCTGTCGCTGCATTTTTTCAGACCTCCAATTATCTTTAAAATTGATACTTTAGTGATATATGTGGACATTATAGTTTAGGTCAATTTTCCTCTACACATTACATGCAATTTAAAGAAAATCTTATCGACAAGGAACATACCATTACAGACATTCATTTCTTTTTAGTTTTTTTGTCAGTGTGAGATTCAGAGTCTAACAGATTGCTGGAATATATATTTAATACCTCAGCTTTAAATATAAGAAACACGATAATTTTATATCTAATTGTAGCTGGGTAGAGGTTTTACTTAAGATTCAAATACTGTGGTTTTATTATAATATATTGATATACAAATTATTGAATATATATTTTTTTTTTTTTTGGTTTTTGGCCAGGGCTGGGTTTGAACCCGCTACCTCTGGCATATGGGACCGGCACCCTACTCCTTGAGCCACAGGCGCTGCCCAAATTATTGAATATTTTTATATAGCTAATATGTGCACATGGAGCAAAATTCCAAAGTTATAAAAGGATATCCACTCAAAATTAGGCCTCTCTTTTTTCCTTATTTCCAAGTTCTCCCGTTTCTCCCCCTGAAGGCAACCACCTCTATTACTGGTGTTTTGTGTTTCCTTCTACAGATATTTCACACCACATTGATTATGGAACAGAGTATTTCCTCTTCCCTAACAAGTTCTCAGTACCTGACAGCACAAAAATGTTGTTCTTCAAGGTGAAAACTAATGTTCTGAGTAGCAGCATGGAACAGTGACCACCCTTGCTCCTTCTCAAACCTCTCCTTGGAAACCATATTCACAGAGCAGGTCATCAGACATTTGTCTAAACCACTTGTAGCTGGACATAACCCTAACACAGAAACATTTATCATGAACATACAAGAACCCGAACACCTAACAGATCCAGGCATTTAATACTTACTTAGTGTGTATGTGAAAAAAGTACATGATTTTAGTAGGTCGATGAACAAGGAGGGGGTTATATTTTTATGCAAGATGGAACCAGGGAGAAATTGTTCACTCTTTTCTGAGAGGTTGGAGAAGGTTTCATCAAAGAGGTGCTGTGTAAATAACAGAAGAGAGAAACCATGGCTGGAAGATGCAGAGAAGGCATTCCAGCATGAGTTGAGGGATGGGAGAAATTTTGGAATTGGTATTTGGAATAAAAGAAAGATGGTAGTGTTGAGTGTTGATCCTTGAAGGGCAGAGAGGTGAAATTAGATTGGGAGGAAGAGGCAGTGAAGTGAGGGTGAGGTAATATGGGATGAATGACTTATTTGCATTTGTGGTTAGTGAAGGCCTGCATAACGCTCTGTGGACAAAAGTCATCCAGTCTCTATTTACTATGCCTCCTATATTCCTAGTGTTGTCCTCAGAATTATCATTCAGTCCAGAATTTTTCCCTAACAGAAGCACTAAAGATTGGACTGTAGGATGATAGGTTTCCTATGTTATATTTTTCTCACAGGTTGGCTCTATTTACTAAATAGCCAAAAGTTTCCTTAATAACTTATTATGGATCTATCATCTGCACATTTATGTAAAACCGGGTTCTTCAGTTGTGACAACAACAATCAACAAAAATGTCTCTAGACTTTGGCAAATATCCCCCAACGGTAGGTGGGGGGAAGGAGGATATCACCCTCATGGAGAATCACTAATATAAAGCTTCATGAATTTATGTTTTTTGTTCTGTTCTGTTAAACCTCTTTTAAAAATTAGCATTTTAGCTATGTGCAGTGTGCCCAGCTACTTAGGAGGCTGAGGTGGGAGGATGGCTTGAGCCTAAGAGTTCAAGGCTGTATTATGCTATGATCACACTGCCACTGAAACATAGCAAGATACTCATCTCTTAAAATATTAACAGTTAAACATGCTTATCAAAATAATGGATTCATGTAGAGAAAAATTAAATAGTGTCGGGGGACTTACTCATAATGAAAAGCAGTCATCTTATGCCCAGCCCCTCCCTACCTGTATCCCCTGTCTTAAGAGCTAATGCTGGTTCGTGTTTTTCTAATGGTTCCTGCCATATCCATTCACCTGTTTATTTACTTAAACAAAAGATTTATTTAGCATTACTCTTGTTTGCTAAGGCTACCATGACAAAGTACCACAGATGGAGTGCCTTAAAGAACAGAAATTTATTTTCTCTCAGTTCTGGAAGCTGGAGGTGCTGGAAGGGTTAGTTTCATCTGAGAACCACCAGGAAAGGATCTGTTCCAGGCCTTTATCCTTGGCTTACAGATGGCCATTTCTTGTTGCCTTTTCACATGTATTCTGGTGTCTCTTCCTCTTTTAATAAGGACACCAGCCATATTGATATAGGACCCCACCCCAATGGCCTCCTTTTAATTAATCACCTCAGCAAAGACTTTATCTCCACATACAGTTACATTCTAACTGTAGTGGGGATTGGGATTTCAACAACATATCAATTTTTAGGGGACACAATTCAACTCATAACAAGTACCTCCTGTGTGCCAATCACTGTTCTAAGCACTGGGAATAGAGCAGTGAACAAAACAGACAAAATCCCTATTCTTATTGTTTATGTTTTTGTGAGAGAGAGCAACAATACATAAGTTGTTACTTATTACAACTTATTACTTAAATGTGTAGTAAGTTAAAGGACAATAAATTCTACGGAGAAAAACAAAGCAGGGAAAGGAGAAAGGGATTTTGAAGGGTGGAGGTGCTAGGTCATTATGTTAAGCAAAATAAACCAAGCACAGAAAGACAAATACCACATGTTTTCACTCATATGTGGGAGCTAAAAAGGTTGATCTTGTGGAGGTAGAGAGTAGAATGGTGATTACTAGAGGCTGGGATGAAAAGAAGTTAAGGGGGGGCGGCGCCTGTGGCTCAAAGGAGTAGGGCGCCAGCCCCATATGCCAGAGGTGGCAGATTCAAACCCAGCCCCGGCCAAAAACTGCAAAAAAAAAAAAAAAAAAAAGGTTAAGGGGTACAAACAGAGTTAGAAGGAATAAGTTCTGTTGTTCAATAGCACAGTAGGGTGACTATAATTAGCAATAATTTATTTTATATTTCAAAATAGCTACAAAAGAGGACTTGGAATGTTCCCAACACACAAAAATGATAAGTATGAGGGGTGATAGATATCCTAAACACTTTGATTTGATCATTACACATTGTGTGCATGTATCAAAATATCACATGTACCCCATAAATATGTAAAATGCATACAACTATTATGGAAATTTTAAAGTTAAAAAATTTTGATTGATATGCTAATTACCTTGATTTCATCATTACACATTGTTCACATGTATCGAAATATCACTTTATATCCTGTAAATAAGCACAGTTATCTTTGGGTTTATCTTCTTACTTAACAAAAACCTGATCTATTAAAGAACTAATTGGCCTTTCTGAGCTGATTTTCCCATCTTTTGTAATTATCTTTATTAAAAAATTGTACTTGGAGAAAATAGGTACAGTTATTACATGCCAGTTAAAGATAAAAGGGGAAAAAGAACAATTTCAAATAGAATAGGTAGGAAAAAAAAATCTCTCTGAGAAGTGGACATTTGAGTAAGAACTCCAAGGAGGCGATAGAACAAACCATGCAATATCTAGGGGAAGATAATTCTAGCCACATACTCAGATTTCTCTTCAGATCACACAAATCTTTCACCTTTTACTAAAGATTTCCGTGGAGAAGAACAATTCTGAGTCATAAATTAATTTTTTGAGGCCTTGCTTTGGCGAGGCTACATTAAAAAAAAAAAAATATATATATATATATATAATTCTAGCCAGAAAGAATAGCTGGTGCCAAGGTCTTGAGGTAGGAACATATCCAGTTTGTTCAAACATAGTAAGGAGGACACTGGGACTGGTGTAGAATGAGCAAGGAGTAGCAAGAGATGTGGGGGTTGAGGATGATAAGGCAGATGATGGTGTAACTTGTAAGCCACTGCAATGACTTTAGCTTTTGTTCTGAGTGAGACTGGAAGCCATTGGACAAGGCACCGGTGAGAGGGTCTGACTTAGATTTCGAAAGAATCTCTCTAGCTGCTGTGTTAATAATAGACTGAAAGGAGACAGGAGCAGAAGCTGGGAGACCAGTAAGGGGATGGTGGAATAATCCATTTTCTCTAAATCCTTTCTTGGTTTACTAGCTCTAAACATCATTATCTGTTGACTTCCTGCTCTGATAGATGGGGATTTAGCTCGCTTCCACTGTAGCACCACCCCTCTCTTCCTCCTAATAAATTACTATTTTTAGTTCCTCTGTTTAGCTCCCTTCCCCACAGACTACAATTCTAATGTGTATCTTTTATTCATATGTCTTTTTGCTTATATTTGTGTTTTTATATAAGGCACATAAACTCCTATTTCTTGTTCATCTATAGATAGTATCTCTTGATTGATTGTATACATGCTAAAATTAGATTTTTAGTGCCTCTACACATCCTCACCTCCCCTAATTCTGTCTACTTTCCAACTTCTGCAAGTTTTGTTTTTACATTAAATTTGTTGACATCTGATTTATACTTCATAATCATAACTAAGTTTGCTGTCATTTGTCTTCAGGTTATATTCCAACAATTGAAAACCAATAGTGTTTGCATTATTATAATTATATAAACATTTTTTCAACTTAACACTAAAGGATGTGGGCCGGACATGGTGGCTCACGGCTGTAATCCTAGCACTCTGGGGGCGGTGCCTGTGGCTCAAGGAGTAGGGCGCCGGTCCCATATGCCGGAGGTGGCGGGTTCAAACCTAGCCCCGGCCAAAAAAAAAACACAAGAAAAAAAAAAAATCCTAGCACTCTGGGAGGCTGAGGTGGGTGGACTGCTCTGAGCTCAACAGGTTCCAGACCAGCTTGAGCAAGACGGAGACCTTGTCTCTAAAAAAATAGCTGGGGGTTGTGGTGGGCGCCTGTAGTCCCAGCTACTTGGGAGGCTGAGGCAAGAGAATCACTTGAACCCAAGAGTTTGAGGTTGCCGTGAGCTATGATGCCATGGTACTCTGCCAAGGGTGACAAAGTGAGATTCCATCTCAAATAAATAAATAAATAAATAGGGCAGCACCTGTGGCTCAAAGGAGTAGGGTGCCGGCCCCATATACTGGAGGTGGCAGGTTCAAACCCAGTCCCGGCCAAAAGCTGCAAAAAATAAATAAATAAATAAATAAATAAATAAATAAATAAAATAAAAATAAATAAAACTAAAGGATGTTCTTTGGTTGGATTTTCTTTTTTATAGTTCCAATGTCACAACCTCCATCAATTGTTCAATATCATTTCATGTATAGAACAACTGGTTTATACTGGATGCCTTCCTAATTGATAAAAATGGCATTTTGGGACAGTTTTGTAGATTCATTGAATTTCTAATTGCTTTTTTTTTTTAACTTGTGAGTAGCCTGAACTATATGCTTGTTTTAAATCGTATCTTTGCTATCTTCTAGTTTCTTCTTCATTTTGTCTATTGCTCAGAATAAATTCTATTCTTCTTGAAGCCCACTGTGTGTGTAATTAAAACCAGTTCTTCACATTTGATCCTTGAACTTCTTGTTTTCCATGGCATTTCTCTATTGCCTCCTCTTTTGTTTTGCCTTTATTGTGTCCTCCTGCTCTTAATCATGTCATTACCTTCGCCTACTTCCATTTTTCCTGGAGGTCTCCCTTTATGTTTTCTGCAGCATTTTTCTGGACTGATTGGCTCCATAATGGCTATAGTTTCTGTGTGTTCATTCAACCCACTTCCCCCCAATTTCTATCTTCTATAAATTTTTGAAATGTATTGCCCTCTCATATCCCTCTTCTCTTCATTGCTCTATCAGCTTATACTTCTCAAATCCCTGTACTGTCTGAGGAGGGACAGGAGATAAATGCATGTGGTCATTCTGCCATATTGAACAAGAGGCATACAAGCCTTATAATAATTTTAAAAATATTAATTTCTTTAGTACTAAAATTAATACATGCCCCTAACTAATTCAGACATTAAAGAAGTGTAAAAAGTAAAGCTTAAAGGTTTGCTCACCATCCCCCTCTCCAGAGGTAACCACTTTTTATGTAAATACTTCAATACATATATAGACTTTTATACATACATAAAATCATACACATGCAAAATTGTTTCTTATTTTAGAAAAGTTGGGTTTTATAAATGTTTAAACACTTGCTTTTTAAACTTAATATATAGGGGGCACTTACATGTTAGTGCCTAGTAATTTTTTTTTTTTTTAGAGACAGAGTCTCACTTTGTTGCCCTCCATAGAGTGCTGTGGCATCACAGCTCACAGCAACCTCCAGCTCTTGGGTTTAGGCAATTCTCTTGCCTCAGTCTCCCAAATAGCTGGGACTACAGGCGCCTGCCATAACGCCTGGCTATTTTTTGTTGCAGTTTGGCTGGGGCTGGGTTCCAACTCACCACCCTCGGTATATGGGGCTGGTGCCCTACTCACTGAGCCACAGGTGCTGCCCACCTACTAAAATTTTTTAAAAGTATTTTGGCTCAGTGCCTGTAGCTCAGTGGCTAGGGCCCCGGCTACACACATCGGGGTGGTGGGTTCGAACCCAGCCCAGGCCTGCCAAACAATGACAGCAACAGTAACAACAACAACAACAAAATAGCCGAGCGTTGTGGTGGGCTCCTGTAGTCCCAGCTACTTGGGAGGCTGAGGCAAGAGAATTGCTTAAGCCCAAGAGTCTGAGGTTGCTGTGAGCTATGACGCCATGGCACTTGCGACAGGGTGACAGCTTGAGAATTTGTCTCAAAAAAAGTTTTTTATGTAAAATTTTCATTGAAATATACACATATACAGGAAGGCAATGGTCTGTGCTTTTCTGTAACGTGTATTATACCTCATCATTTTAAATGGCTGCATGGTACTCCACTATATGAGTGTCCAGTAGCTAGCAATCTTTTTGTTTGTTAAATTTTGCAGTTAAAACAATGCCATAATGAACATCTTTGAACATACTATGTTTGAACATTTCTAGATGGGAGTAGGATTGTTCAGTCAATGGTTATGTAATGTGAAATTGTTAGGAGATAATGCCAAATAGCCCTGCTGAAAGATTTTTTATTTTTTATTTTTGTCAACTTACTCTTCTACCAACAGTACTGGAGAGGGTACAACCTTCTGAGGTAAGATCTCCTTAAGAAGTTGGGGGCTCTGCTGTGCATAGTTGAGAACTTAACTCTGCACTGTTTTGTATCTGTTTTGTATTTGTCTTTAATGACTTCACAGGTGTTAGTCTTTTCTTTCTTAGAATAGTTTAAGTTCCTTGCAGGCTGGGATTATGTCATACAGTTCTTTGGTATTTCTCATAGTACCAGCTGCCAAACTGTGAGTGCTCAGTACATACTTAATTATTGATTGGTAAGCCAGTTTATACTTTTGGGCTACATAATCTCTTGAAATCAGCTCCTAGAATGAGAGGGCTGGGCAGAGTCAGAGACCAGGGCTGTGCCAGGTTAGTATCAGATGCTCTCACTTGGAGATTGTTTAGACCATAACCCGGGAACCTAATCAGTATAAAGCACCTAGCACACTCTCTGGCTCAGAGGAGGTCCTCAGCAAATGGTCTCTTTTGCCGTTATTATGATTCTTGTTTAATGAGAGGATAGTCTTAGGGTCAGTATTGAGAATTCAAGCATAGCATCTAAAGCCATTCCAGTTGGAATTCGAAATTGATGGTCTAGAGATGAAGCTGGGAACCAGTGGGAGAAGCAGGCACCAGAGGCAGAAACAGAGGGTCAGTTTCAAGCGGTTCAGTTTGCATTGTGATGAACACTTTCCCTGCCACTCCAGGCCGTTTTTTATTGGGCTTTTGGTATGTTTGGCTTTCCTGCACTGGCATCTTTTAAGGTGCGGCTCAGTTTCTGAGAGGAGCTAACACTCCCAGCACAGTGCTGGGAACATAGGAGGAGCACAATGAAAGCAATTCCATTTCTCTCTCACCTGTTGCAAAAGGTAATGTGGCAGCAATATTGAGGATTCACTTGAGAAGATGGTGCTAAAGATCAGCTACTCGATTAGAACAAGGTCACTACCCAAGCCTTTCTCAGTTAGGGGCTGGGGATGGAGGACTCTGGAAAACCAAGTTGCTAGTCAGATGAGGATTCCATTCAGTGGTGAATTTAGAGGCTATGAAAACATGGTGGCACATGGAACACATGGGCTCTACGAAGTGAAGAAGGGGTCTCATTCTTCCTACCTTTTAACCCCCATCAGCGGTGTGGCTAAAGGAGGAAGGTGGCAAAGGGCAATTATGGAAATGTCATCATAACATACCATTGATTGTGTTTCTTGTCCATGTCAGAAATTTAGCACAAATTATCTCTAATCCCCTCCATAACTCAATGAAGTATGTTTTAGCTTTATTTTACAGATGAGGAAATGGGCTCATAAAGGATAAATTACTTGCCAAAGGTTACACAAGCTATTAAGTCTCCAGAGCCAGAATTTGAACCTAGGTGTGCCTGGCTTATGTGCTTTCCATGCTACATGCCATGTGCCTCTTCTATGTCAGATATAGCAGCCCAGGCCTCAGAGAAACATGTTCCTTAAAAACACTAGCTGAGGGCGGCGCCTGTGGCTCAGTGAGTAGGGCGCCAGCCCCATATGCCGAGGGTGGCGGGTTCAAACCCAGCCCCGGCCAAACTGCAACCAAAAAATAGCCGGGCGTTGTGGCGGGCGCCTGTAGTCCAAGCTGCTCGGGAGGCTGAGGCAAGAGAATCGCGTAAGCCCAAGAGTTAGAGGTTGCTGTGAGCCGTGTGACGCCACGGCACTCTACCTGAGGGCGGTACAGTGAGACTCTGTCTCTACAAAAAAAAAAAAAAAAAAGAACACTAGCTGATTATGTGTGGGTATGGCATTCTGTTGTTCTTTGTTTTGCTTATCAATTCATTCTACACACACACAGAGTCAAAAGTAGGAAGAAGCGTGTAAATATAAGGTAGGGTGAAAAGGAACATGTGTGTGGGAAGGAGGGCAAGGGGACATGGAAGGGTTGAAGCTAGAGAAAAATAGAGAAATAGGAGCTGTCATGAGCTTGAATGCAAGATGGGGGCTGATTTTTTTTGTGTCTATTCCTGGATGAAGTACTGAATGGGTCTCTGGGTGGTTCCAGAAGGGAGCCTCTGGAATGACACTAATAGTCAAGCTCCAACCCAGTAGTGGCACTCAGGATCTGAGGCCCTCCAAATAGACTTTACACCTAAACACACACACAGGAAGCATAAATATGGAGACAGATTTTTTTTTTTTTGGAGACAGAGCCTCAAGCTATCTCCCTGGGTAGAGTGCTGTGACGTCACAGCTCACAGCAACCTCCAACTCCTGGGCGTAAGTGATTCTCTTTCCTTGGTCTCCCAAGTAGCTGGGACTATAGGCACCGGCCACAATGCCCAGCTGTTTTTTTTTTTTTTTTGGGGGGGGGGGGTTGTAGTCGTCATTGTTGGCAGGCCAGGGCTGGATTTGAACCCGCCAGCTCTTGTGTATGTGGCTGGCGCCTTAGCTGCTTGAGCTACAGGTGCCACCCAAAGACAGATATTTTTAAGCAACTGCTAGAAAGCAGGGGTCCTGGAACTGCGGCCCGCGAGCCACACGAGGCGGTGTGATGGTATTTGTTCCCGTTTTGTTTTTTACTTCAAAATAAGATATGTGCAGTGTGCATAGGAATTTGTTCGTAGGTTTTTTTTTTTTTTGTAGAGACAGAGTCTCGCTTTACCGCCTTCAGTAGAGTGCCATGATGTCACAGGACTTACGGGCAACCTCTAGCTCTTGGGCTTCCGCGATTCTCCTGCCTCAGCCTCCCGAGCAGCTGGGACTACAGGTGCCCGCCGCAACACCCGGCTATTTTTTGGTTGCAGTTCAGCCGGGGCTGGGTTTGAACCTGCCACACTCGGTATATGGGGCCGGCGCCCTACTCACTGAGCCACAGGTGCCACCCCATAGGTTTTTTTTTAAACTATAGTCCGGCCCTCCAACGGTCTGAGGGACAGTGAACTGGCCCTCTGTTTAAAAAGTTTGAGGACGCCTGATATATGGTATAGCACAATGAACTGTCTTATAAAAATGGAATGTACCTTGATTCTTGTGGTGATTCTAGTACGTATCATGTGACTGTAACTCCCCTTCAAAAGAGCCAATGCTGATTTGGATGGATAAAGTGGGAGGTCTGTTGAAAAAGAAAAGAGAAAAAGAAAAAGAAAAAAATCATCTCACACTATAGTCACAATTGTATGTGTGTGTATTAAGACTTTAAGAATTGTATAAAATGATGAAATTACACAAAAGGAAGTGCTATGCAGTATTTGTCCATATAAATTTAAAAATTTTTTCTCTTAGTGGTGAGCAGGATTGTAATAAAACAAGCCTGACTTACAAAGCCAATTAATCCCAGAGGGAATGTGACCCAGAACAGGGAGGGGCAGAGCTGAGGAATGTGTTGCTGTGACACATCCATTCCAGGACTCTCCAGGCTTCATCTGCACCTGAGCTATGGACAAAGTATGTTTGGGTACTGTGGAGGCTTAATCTTGACTGCTCCACAGTCAGAAGGATGGCAGCTGGAGTGACCATACTATGCTCAAGGGCATCTGGTATACACAGGCTTGGCAATCCATACCAAGTGTGTGCAATACCAGCAGCCTTCAGAATTCAAAGGTGAGAACGGAAGGCAATAATACTGAATCATATGCTTCGTAAGGAATAAATTGATGATTATAATCAGCATTAGTGCTAAGGCACAACAGAAATTTTATAAAGACAAATTTTCCTCTACAAATTCATTATAACACATCTCTCTGATAAAATAATTACCTACCGAATTTTTTAATACTTCTAAATTTTTGATAGAAGGGTGCCATGAAAGTATCAAATGTAATTATTCTTATGTAGGTTTTTGTTTCACATTGTGTGGAATCCAAATACTACAAAGAAGAAATAGTTCTTAACCATGTATATGGTCCCTCAACTAAAGAAAACTGCCTCAGTCTTAGTACAGTCTCTTCTATACTAATTCCAAATACCCTCACCCCAGAGAAACTTTTGTCAAACTTAGGAAAATGTAGGCTGATAATGTAGGCACTTTCTTCTAACAATGTGGCAGGTAAACAGGGTCCACCTTCAGTATTTTGTCTTAATTTGGAACGCAAGAGCCATCCTAGTGGAAACAGATCCAGTGTTTTTTAAAGTCACCCTATAAGATAATACTTTGGTTCTCAACCGTTTCCTCACTTCCTCAACATCAAACTTCTAAACTCAAGTAGGGGTCCTCAAACTGCGGCCCACGGGCCACATGAGGCGGTGTGATTGTATTTGTTCCCGTTTTGTTTTTTTTACTTCAAAATATGTGCAGTGTACATAGAAATTTGTTCATAGTTTTTTTTTTTTTTAAACTATAGCCAGGCCCTCCAACAGTCTGAGGGACTGGCCCCCTGTTTAAAAAGTTTGAGGACCTCTGAATGCAATTCACTCCAGTGGGATCAGTAGCAGTGGCTCATGGTGGCAGTAACCACAGAGGGAGGTGGCAGAAGGAAAGAATCTATATTTGGTTTGTGGATGAGAATGTTGCCTTGGATTACCCCCCCTCCCAATTATCATAAACTCTCCAAATGTAATAGGAATTTAAAACCTTCTTTATAATCTTTACTTCATTACCTACCTGGAAGAATTTATTTCCTCTCAGTGGAGTTTCTCTATATGGAGTCAGGTCCATTAACCAAGTTACTTGGTTTTGGGGCTGCAAAATGATTCTATGTTCTTGGGGACAGTTATTCCTTTTAACGTCCTTTTTATTTGTTTATTTGTTTGTTTTTATCTGAGAAACCTTAGAGATGCAGGCCAGGGTTACTGGGATGGGGGTGGGGTGGGGCGTGGGGGGGGGAGCCGCTACTGAATGAGACTTGGGAGGCAGAGGACTCCTCTTTGTGCCGACAAAGAATAAAATCTCGAGTTTTAGCTGATTTTAATGCAAGCAGAGCTGGCGAGGCCCAGGGAAGACCTAGTTTGGAGTGAGCACCCAGATCCATGAGCTAGTGTTGCTTCAGCATCTCACCATGTACATGTGTGAGGAGAGGCTGGTCCCCGTCCTTCCCCGTCCCATCAGCACTCCCCTTCACCTCCGTCTCTGCGTAACTATATTAACATATTAACAGAAGGCTACTCTTCACATACCGGCGCGCGGACCCCAAAGAGAAGCTGGCAGTGGCTTGGCAGGTGGGCATGTAGCAGGGAGATGGGTGGGGAGTGGGCGGAGGCAGCGTCGAGTGGCGCTTGTAGTAGCCAATGGCAGTTCGGAGCAGGGGCTGCAGGGGCGGAGGCGCCGTGTCCTATCGGCCAATGGAAGGCGAGCAACTACTGGAGCGACCTAGTGACGTGAGGAGCGTTCCATTCGGACAGTGGTGGGCGGTTGCCACAGCTGTTTTAGGGCCCGGACCACTGGGGCCCCTTGTCAGGAGACAGCCGGGGAGGAGAAGTCGCTGCCACCTTTGGCAGCCGACACGGTACCCTGGGACGGTCCACTTCCTGCTCTCAGTTGCCGGCCGAGTTCAGTCTCCTTCGTTCAGGTAACAAGGGGTGGGGGTGGGGGTCTCTCGGGCTCGGTTGCTGGGTGGGTTGCCTACCCTTCAGCTGCGCTGGGACTCGGGGACGTTGGCACCGCCCTTCTCAACTCGGCAGCCACCGATCTTCTGGCTCGAGGTGACTACACGTGGCGGGGCGTGTGTGAGTGTGTACGAGCGTGTGAATGCGTGTGCGTGTGGATGTGGCACGCGTCCCAACCTGCCTGGGGCGGTGGTCCGTTGCGTGGCGGAGACAGGACGGGCCTCCTGAGGCCGCACCCGCGGCCAGGCCCGGCACTCGGGCCTCGGACACCCGGCTGGTGGGTCGGTCCCTGCTTCCCGACAGATTTTGATCTTTGTTCTCCCAGGCCGGGTTCCCCTTCCTGGTCTCTTCTCCCCCGCTGGGCCGGTTTATCGGGAGATTGTTTTCCAGGTTAGTTTTACACAAAGGAAGTGTTCTCTGCACCTCTGGGTCCCCCTTCCCTTCCCAAACTCTTATACCTTCTCATTTCCCTGCTCGTCTCCTAGTCTCTTTTTGGACCTTTGCCCCTCTCCATCCCGGGAATGATCTCCAGTTGGTTATTTCTCCCTTCGTCAGTCGGACTACTGGCTTCTGCCTCGGTCTTGCCAGCGTGGGGCATGTGGTAACAGTAGAGGCCACAGCACCACACCTGAGAGGAGGAAACGGGTGGCAGTGGCAAAGAAAGGCTAGGCCTGGGAATTCAGGATGCTGAGTGGAGATGGTACTTATGAAATTTCCCAGAAAGCGTCCTTATGACTTTTCTTAGCTGCTGCCATCCCCCACCCCACCTCCAACCACCCATCATCAGTCACCAATCCTTCCAGAATCTCTCCTGCTTAAGTCAGCCTTTCACCTACAGGTCTATGATGTGGTTTAATTAAGATTCCCACAAATGTTGGGCTAGACTAGCAAGATTGTTTCATTTCCTGGACTGAGGAAGTTACAGAGGGTTTGATTAGGAGAAATCTGTTTTGTGTAAATACAATGTGTCTATGTGTACAGAATGTCCAGAACTTCCTAGCCCTGCCAGAGGGTCACTTGTTCCCTGATATGATTCATATTTGAGTAGCTAATTGAAGAAAGAAGGTGAAGGAGTGGAGGAGGGGAGGAGAGGGAGGCTCTGTAAGGACAGAAACTCTTATTATTTTTAGAGTTCTCTTGGTGATGATTAAAGAACACTGTGGCATAGTGAAACATGCCCTGGACTAGAAGTTAGAACATTATGTTTTTTGCTGCTGTGTGGTCCTGGATAACTTATTTTCTTTCTCTGGTACTCAGTTTACTTGTTCACAAAACAAAGCAATTGGGGCAGTCACCTATAAAGTCCTCTTTAGTTCCAAGGTTCTATGATTATCATATTGTCAGTATTAGATTGGAAGCACAGAGCTTTATTTATGAAGAAATACTAGCCCCTTCTTTTTGTCAAGAAACTTTAACCATTTCTCCTTTTAGAAGACAAACATATTGTAAATCAACTTTTTTTACTTCCCCATCCCTACTCCCTCATACAGTGTTCATCTTTCTGCCTCTGAAAAAGGAACGTTGAACTGCATTTTCTTATTCCTGCCTCATTTTTTTCTTCTATACCTTCTCTTAGGGCCAGAAATTGGACTTTTGATGATGTTTGACTCAGCAACAGCAATAGCAGGCAACGTGATTTCAAACCTGGGCTCAGCCTCTGTTTCTTCTCTCGTGTAATCACAAAGCCCGTTTTGGACCAGGAATTCCAATCATGTCTGTGATGGTGGTGAGAAAGAAAGTGACACGGAAATGGGAGAAGCTCCCAGGAAGGAATACTTTTTGCTGTGATGGCCGTGTCATGATGGCCCGACAAAAAGGCATCTTCTACTTGACCCTTTTCCTTATCCTGGGAACATGTACACTATTCTTTGCCTTCGAGTAAGTTTCCATTGAGTATAATTGTCTGATATGGGGAAGAGCCTTTCTGGGGAGTTTGTGATGGGTCCTTGGGTGATTTTTACTTTATTCTTGAGCAGTGTTCATAGAGCCTGTCAACTGAATTCATTGCTTTGTAGTTATAGCAGAGTTTGTGCTTCCTAAAAAGGATGAGACCTTTGATACTAATTTTATAGCACTGATTTGGGGATACTCCTGACAACTTGGGAAATAAGAGACTTTATCCTAATTGCTTACCTTTTAGAGGTCTCAACTTAGTGACAAACTGCTTTTTCTCCACTTCTCCCAAGTCTATTCTGTTATTCTGGGCCCTATTTCCCTAGCAGGGGTCCTCAAACTATGGCCCACGGGCCACATGCAGCGGTGTGATTGTCTTTGTTCCCGTTTTGTTTTTTTTACTTCAAAATAAGATATGTGCAGTGTGCATAGTTTTTTTTTTTAAACTATAGTCTGGCCCTCCAACGGTCTGAGGGACAGTGAACTGGCCCCCTGTTTAAAAAGTTTGAGGACCCCTGCTAGGGCTTAGCTCTCAGCTAGCTGAAAAGCCAGCTGAAATGGGAACCTGCTGATGGGTTTCAGTCTCAGCTATACCACAAACTAGATGTGTATGTGGCATATGTGTGCATACTAAAAGCAAGTTGCTCTTTCTTTCCCTCAAAAGCACTCAACACAAACAACTCTCTAATCTGTGTATACCTGATACCAGCTTTGGAGTTATTTTTTCTGTGATGTAATACTTAGTTCTATAGCCACTGTTTGAAGTCTGTGTAGGTTGCTGTTCTAGGGAGGTGGCCAGTTGGATTCTAGGGCACTGTGACATGATAACTGGGTGTGCTGAGAATGGTCTGTACTCTAGGGATGGGGTCAGTGCTAATTGTTTTGGGATTACTGTGAGGAGGGCCTTGAGGAGCCAAGAGGTGCGTGTGTCCACTGTGAGCCACACCTGATGTGAGCCTGCTATAGGGTATGTACCTGGGTGACCTGGAAATGGAGCTCCCATGCAGGGGTGTGGCCATGAGAGGCAGGAGGGGGCTCTGTGGCTAGCCTTTCTGGGTAATTAAAATGAGCTCCAGTCCCTTGGGGCTCATTTTTGTCCTTCTGTAAAGGCTTCAAACTTTCCTAGTGCATCCAGAATGGTTTTCAAGCTGCTTTGCCAGACTTTTTGATGGTTGCAGCTGGCTTAAGTAACAGCAGGAGGAGGAAGGGACCCAGTTTATAACAGAGCAGAGTAAAGGAAGGTCAGAGGAGCTCTTTGTTAAAGGCCCCTTTGCTGCTGTTGCTAGTGCTGACTTTGTGAAGTATTTGGCAAAGTCAGGCAGGTTACAGAAAGCTTCTCAGTTGCCTTCCATTTGAGTTCATGGCTGAGTGTGTGCTTGTGCTTGTGCATGTTATCAGTGAGCATGTGTAGTAAGGTAGGCATATGAAGAACATTAAACTAATTTTTCCTTCTCCTCACCTTTTTATCCAAGTTTTCTTTGCTTTGTTCCTGCCTTGTTTCTTTCTGGAAGTGCAGAGCTAAACTTTGCTTTGCTCTCTGTCATTCTTTCTCTCTTTCACACTTTTTGTCCCCCCTTCTACACCTATGATTAAATTTTTATGATTGGAGCCATTGAAAACAGAGATGAGCCTTGTTTCTAGGATCTGAGTTGAGTTGGTAGTTCAGGGCCCAGGAATCCTCTGGTTTGACTGGCTATGGGTGCTTGAAATATAGAGGTATTGCTATTTAGCCCTTTTTGTATCTAGGAGCTAGTGAGAGAATATTATTTGGATCTCTTCTATTTAGGCCCTTGAAAGCCCCTGAAGAAAACTGACAGTGGGATGAAGCTTATAATTAGCCAAGATACTATTTGACAGAAGCAGGCTGAATTTCCTACCAAGATAACTTTTCTCCCTAAGTTATTTCTTAGCTTTGCCCTCAGATATGAAGGGTGAGGTTGTCTGTAAAACTACTCTCAGTTCCAGCTGTCTGTGTGAAAGGGTAAATATTTTTGAAGGTAAATATTTTTACCGTTAAGAATAGTGGAAGAAGGGGAGAAGGAAGTAAATGTGTTCGCTGAGGACTGAAGTGGGAAAATATAAATCTGACCAAAGAGGATAGGACCCTGATGATGAGTCCTTTTATTGAGAATGGTGGAATCTGTGTGTACAGATACTCAGACACTCCAGGTAATGGCTGTGTTGTGCCTAGCCAACGACAGGTTGTACAAAATATACTGGCATGTTTCTGAGGAATGACATCTCTTCCTGGTTTATCTTTTTCTTTGGTGTCTATAACTTACTACCACCCACATATTGTGGGTTAGGGCTTGGGTTCAGAATATAGGCTCCTTTGTT
Source organism: Nycticebus coucang (assembly GCF_027406575.1). Classification (NCBI taxonomy): domain Eukaryota; kingdom Metazoa; phylum Chordata; class Mammalia; order Primates; family Lorisidae; genus Nycticebus; species Nycticebus coucang. The sequence continues at coordinate 156,977,800 of NC_069804.1, read as the reverse complement.
AGTATTATAATTTAGTGAGCCCTCAGGAAATCAGCTGATCTGCCCCCCCTCCTCCCGGGCCTTTAGGCAGGTGAAGGTATCTGAATAGACAAACAGCTATTTTCTTTCCTTTTTTTTTATTATTAACAGCTGTCTATTTTCATTATTTAATTGTCTGGGAGCATAGACTGTATGTGGCTGCTGCAGTTTTGCCTTGTGTGAAGTTAGTTCAAATCTTTTTTTTTTTTCCTGAGACAGCATCTCACTTTGTCACCCTTGGTAGAGCGTTGTAGTGTCACAGCTCACTGCAACCTCAAACTCCTGGACTTAAGCGATTCTTTTCCCTCAGCCTCCCAAGTAGCTGGGACTACAGGCGCCTGCCACAATGCCCAGCTATTTTTAGAGACGAGGTTTCACTCTGGCTCAGGCTGGTCTTGAACCTGTGAGCTCAGACAGTCCACCCATCTTGGCCTCCCAAGTGGTGGTATTATAGGCATGAGCTACCACGCCTGGCTGTTAGTTTAAATCTTGAGGCACATCTGGATATGCATTTTAGTAACAGGGTCCCACTTGCAGCAGGTGCTTAGGAACAAGTGTGAATTGATTTATAGCTGCCCCTGGCACAGCTCTAGGCCAGCCAGATGGCTTAAGAAATCTGGTCAGGCTTGTGGGTGCCCCTTATTGAAAAACATGCATTGTCAGTAGTGCTGGTGGATGTCCTTTTATTTTTGGATTTGTCTTTACAAATCTTCTAGAAGACATTTTAAAGGAGGGACCTGTAATTTTCAGTGGACAGACAGTAGGCAGAATACATAAAAGAAAAAAAAATTGTTCATCCAGCAGCCAATTAACTCCATATTGTTCTAAGTGTTTTGGAAGAAAATAGATGGCCTTCTCTCAGGGCTGCTGTCATAGTATGGAAATTGGGCCAGATATTCACTAAGTCTCTTGCAACTCTAAGAGTCTGAAATTCTGTATAACTCTGTGTCTGATTGTAAGATTCAAATGCACACAAAATGAAAGTATAGATTACCAGTAGGTAGCTGTGTTTAAATGTAATTGCATTCATGGTAAATATATTCAAATTTAAAAGCAGAGTGAAAATTGTACAATGTTTTTTAAAAAAGGATTTCCTAATTAATCATTAGGGTGAGGCATTTAGGAAATGTGAGTATATTACTTTGAGCACATGAACCATTTTAGTGCTTTTTGCTCAAGCTCTGTCCAGCTTATGTGATGAGCACATAGCTACCAGCTTGGCTTGGAATGTCAGGACACAATAGCAGAATGACACTGACAACCTGTGAGCTGTCCAACTACTGAAAGGCTATTGTATTCAGTCAAACTTGACTTTCTGATAAAGTGTGGTCCTGGGGAAAGGACCAAATGCACTGTCTTCTGGAATTGGCTTCCTAGCTTTCTCTTTTAACTTTCTGACAGACCACTAGAGGAGTCCAAGTCTTTAGATTTCTTTTGTTGCAAGAATGACTTTGTGACTCTGGACGCCTGAAATAGAAGATGCTTGCTGCTATGGTTAGTGCTTCTGCTTTCTCTGTGCCATATATGGAGGAATTTTGTCAAAGCATTGTCTGACCAATTTCTGTTGGACTGGTCCCCATGGGAGCTTTTCATGTACATATTGGCAGAAGAATCATTGAATTGGATGAACTGAAAGAAAGCTTTGTAATACTGCTTAGTAATCAATCATTACCATTCCAATTCTTGTAGCCTATCCAAATTCTACCCCTCTTTAAACTTTTTTCTTGAGTCTTCATTCATGAAAACTTTCTGGTAATTTCTGCATTTATTAGGCTAGTTATACATACCTTTCATTTAACAAATAATTACATGACATTTCTTATATTTTGGAATCCTGTGGTGATTACACTTTCCCCTTGTTGTCCCCCTCAGCTAGATGTGAGCTCTTTCAAGGTCAAGAGTAAAAAGATGTCTGTGTAGCTCCTGAAGTGCCCTATATCAGGCCTTATATAGAGTAGGTGGCCAATAAATGTTGCTGAATTAAAACATTCTGAAGGTACTTACAATCTTGGTTCACAGAATCATTAAGCTAGAAGAGGCTTTGGGGACTATCTTTATCCTTTTGTGGGAGAGAAAATCAGGCATATAGAAGTAAGGTTACTTCATCAATATTGGTTGGCCAGCCACTGTCTCTGTATAATATTAATTTTTTTTAAATCTCATTGTTACTTTTTGGCTATGAAATCCTGAAGAAATTCAAATGTACATGCTTTAGTAAAGCTGTGCATAGTGCCAAATGCTAGCCCAGCATATTCCAGGTTCTTGTGAGCTAGTGTGTGTTACCTGGTGGCATCTAGGTTATTTGGGTTTCCCAAGCTTGCATTTCTCGTAAATGAAGGCATCTTTGTGGAGAACTGACAACATTACAGCATGACATTCTGGTAGCCTTGCAGGAAGAGGGAGGCCTGTCTCTAAATGTGAACTTAGAATGTAAGGAGCTTTATAAGTTAATGAAGAATCATCACTGCTTTGGCCACTCCTAGTCCCTGCTGACAGGGTGGGGATGGCTTGGAGAAAAATTGAGCAATGTGTGCTCCCTATCTTGTTATTCTGTGGGTTATTCTGATAAAAGAGGCATCGTAGCCAGGCGTGGTGGCTCATGCCTGTAATCTTAGCACTCTGGGAAGCTGAGGTGGGTGGATTGCTTGAGCTCAGAAGTTTGAGACCAGCCTGAACTAGAGCGAGATCCATCTCTACTAAAAATAAGGGGGGTAAAAACTAGCTGGGCATTGTGGTGGGTGCCTGTAAACCTGTAATCTCAGATACTCAGAGGCTGAGGCAAGAGGATTGCCTGAGCCCAAGAGTTGGAGGTTGCTGTGAGCTATAACACCATAGAACTCAACTCCAGAGCAACTGAGTGAGACTCTGTCTCCAAAAAAAGGGGGAACATCATGTCTTTGCAGACAGATGGAGAAGGAAAATCAGATCTGACAATATGAAGTTACCAAGTTTGAAGAAACACAGGACTATGTAGACCAAAGCCAAACATTGACATGGCAGAATGTTAGCCCCTATATAATGACCAGGTCTAGTCCTGTTGAGTATCCTTAGGTGAGATTGGAAAGAGGAAAAAAGTATCTTTATTGTGATCTCTAACCTAGAGAGAATTCTCTGGAGAATTACTCTGTGGAGGTCAATCTTGTACTTCATCTAGCCTAGGATTCTGCCTTGGACTTGCCCAACCAAATAACAGTTTTAGAAAGGCATAGTTGCCTCTTTGATATCAATTTGGTACAAGTACTAAGCTAAACTTAACTTCCCAATAAAGCATATTCCTCGAGGAAGGGTTGGGTTATGTCTCCTGAACAGTTTGCTTTAACAATTCTCTAAGATTCTGTCATTCAGAATTCCCCTGTATGTTTTTACCCTGTACTACCTTTCGTGGTAATGAGTTTCACAGTGTCAGTCTCTGCTGAATGTCTCTCCCATCTTTTGAGAATGAGTTTTAATTGAGTATAGTTATCCTTTGTTTTGGGTAAAGTGAGCTCAAAGAACAGGGATGTCCCACACGATGCTGACATCAATTGAGTCGTTTATTGAGGGAGAGAAGAGCCCCCTAAATATTCCTCCTCAGAGATGCCACTGCTGGTATTGTGTTTAAGAACAAAGGAGGCACCTTATGCCTCTTGCAATAGCAAGAAACTAGGTAATTCAGGGTAATTAGTGGGATGTTTCTGGAATGGAGCAATGAGAAGACAGGCCTTATTGTGATGATTAGATAAGGCCAGTTAATGGAGGGCTTCAGAATACTTGTCTGTGGAGTTTGGAGCTTAATATAATAGGCAGCAGGGGATAGTTCTAAGTTCTTGAGCTGGGATATGTTATAATCGAAACTTGAACTTTGTTGTTATAACTGAAATTTGGCAACTACTGAGCAGGTTTGCCTGGATAGAGATTTTGATCCTCTTCTGTGAGAGAATGGCTTATCCCTTCAGAATCAAAAATGTCCTTATTTGGTTAATTTTCTTCATTGCTGTTGGAGCAAAAGAGGGTTGTGAATTTTTCTTTGACCTCCATATAGCATTTAATTTGGAGACTAATTTTAAATTATGTTTTTAGGGTTAAGAGAAACTTTTTCCCTCTCAGCAGACTCTGAGTGTCATTAGAAGAACCCTGGCACAATCTTATGGATGGTTCTACATGGTTATTGTGCTCTAGAAGATAGTGTTTAGTCTGCTGTAACAAACTATCATTGGGTGGCTTGTAAATAGCAGATACTGATGTCTCATAGTTCTGGGGGTTGGCAAGTACAAGATCAAGGTACCTAAAGATTTGGTGTCTGGTGAGGACCTGCTTCCTGGTTCATAGATAGCTATATTCCCTCTGTTTCCTCACATGGCAGAAGGGGTGAGGGAACTCTCCAGGGTTTCTTTTATAATGGAACTAATCCCATTCATGAGGGTGGAGCCTTAAGTGACCTAATCACCTCCCAAAGGCTCCATCTCTAAGTACCATCACTCTGTGGGTTAAGATTTCAACATATGCATTTTGGGAAGACACAAACATTTAGTCTATAGCAAGAAGATGGTAAGAGGACAGATGGCCATCCACATCAGGGAGGTATTATTAGCAAGGCTTATTTCTCTCATGTGTGATCAAAGGGCATCATGGGGCTCTGATCCTTGGGCCCTTTCTGCTGTTCCAAGCACAGCTCTTCCCTAACAGCTGCTATTGGAACAGTTTCAAGCAGCCACCAGCTTCCCCAAGAGAGCTCTTCTCTGACCACTTACAATCCTTAGAGCCTGAATCACCATTCTAACACTTGATTGTTGGTCTTATTCTTTAGCTGTTTTATATGTTAGTTATATTTTCCCCAACAAAATTAAACTCCTATTTCTCTTGTTCTTCATTTCTTAGACCAGTAAATACTTGTTGGCTGATTCATTACACTGATAAAAGAACAAACAAACAAGCAACCATACAAAAAAACATAGCAAGAAAGCTGTTAAGGAGACTTAGAAACAGAGTACTGTATGGAACAATAATTAAAATTGCCAGTCTGTGAGGTGTGGCCCTACCATGGAATCTGTTGTATTGTTTCTTACTAGTTCCACTCACAAATGTCTTTTGAATTTTCTCATGTGAATTGAAATCTGTGTCATGATAGTCATCACTCCAATGAACTAGCATGCTAGGGATGGGGGATGGGCCATGACACACCAGCCCAGCCTGGCACTGCTGGTTACTGCTGATCAGTGTGACCATGTGGCCTGCGGGGACATGTGGGGGTCCAGTTGTCTAACCCAGCTCTGGATGCCTGAGGCCAGTCAAGAAATTGGTACAGCAGTGTTTTTCAACCTCTTACCTCATGGCACATTTGAACCTGTAGTTAAACTTCTTCAGCACAATTGAATTATGTTGATCAAAAAAAAAAAAGTGTAAAAAAAGAATATACATACTGTGCTTTGAACTTCTTCCAAAAATAATTTAATTAGTGATCTTTAAAATTTTTTTATTATTAAATCATAGCTGTGTACAATAATGCAATCATGAGGTACAATGTGCTGGTCTTATATGCGGCACATCTAAGATCCTCTCACAGCATCCAGGTTGAAAATCACTGTGGTAGACGATGGCTTAAATTGGTGATATATTTTCAGGTGGCGGAAATGAAGTATTAGTTGAAACATGGTTGCATTTATAAAACTCACAAGGGAGAAAAGTAACTTCTAACTCTGTGGAAGAAAGACTCTTGGTACTTTGAAGACAAAGGAGAGTTCTGTTTCAAAAAGTTATGGTTATCATTAATCCAAAAAGTGTTACAGACAGAAAGTACTAGGGGGTTTCAAAAACAAGTGGCTTATGTTTGTGGATGACAGATCCAATCTTTCTCTATGATAAATCAGTTATGTTTGTGGATACCCCTGACTTTTGAGGTCAATATTGGGAATCACTACTAAATCTTCTTGTAGTTTATTTCAGTCAGAGATATATCTCCAGATTACTGCAATTATGGGTCTAATTTAGGAAGGTATTAAAATTTTTAAAATTGACAAATACAAATTATATATATATGGTATGTAACATGATGTTTTGATATATGTATAATTTGTAGAATGGCTACATAAACCTAATTAATATGTGCTATATCTCACATACTTATTTTTTTTATAAGAACTCTTAAAAATGGGTGGCGCCTGTGGCTCAGAGGAGTAGGGCGCCAGCCCCATGTACCAGAGGTGGTGGGTTCAAACCCGGCCCTGGCCAAAAAACTGCAAAAAAAACAAAAAACAAACAACAACAAAAAAAAGAACTCTTAAAAAATCTGTTGTCTTTCCAATTTTGGGGTATATAGTATATTGTTAACTATAGTCCCCATGTGGACCAATAGATCTCTTGAAATTATTCTTCCTTACTGAAATTTTGTGTCCTTTGACCAACATCTCCCCAATCCCTCTATCCTATTGGGATATTTTTTAAAATCATAACTTTTGATGATGGATGCTGTGAGTTGTAGTTCCCAATAGTCTTAGCCACTGGCTCTCAAAGTTTTCCCTTACTCGAAGTAGAAAGGCCTGCTGGTCCGACAACTGCATTCCCAGCCACACCCACTCACTAGAGACAACTGACTGCCAGTAGCCTCATCTCTGGAGGAGAACAATACAATAGGCCTGTTGTGTATTTGTTGACATACAGAGTGGATTGTTTTAGCAGGTGCAGAAGATAGTCTGTGTGGAGATTACAGAGACCTTTATCTTGATAGCATAGTGTAATTCAAATCTAAGTTGTCCTTTGTCTGGCCTATAAGCAGGTGTTGGAAGTAGACTTAGTTAAGCTGGGGTCCTTCTGTGTAAGGCGGCAGGATTAATTTTGAATTTTTTTGTGATCTACTCACTCTATATCTTTTCTTTCTCTTTAATAAAATAAACTCTCTTTGGTGACCAATTAGATAGGTCTGATTTTTCTAAGGCTTTTGATTGGAGACTGTACACACAGAGCAGTTGGAATCCTGGAGATATTACCTCTTTGTTTTGAAGAGTGATTTTAGTGATAGGCAGTGACTAGGAAGATAGCTGTTTGCTGTTAGCTTGGCAATTTCACTTGGCTTATTCATGAAATAAAGCCTCATGCTCCTTCTGTGTCCTTTGGGTCCTTGATAAGTGGCGGTGATTCTCATTTCTGAATTCCCTTTTTGATTATCTGTACAAGCAAAGGGATGCAATGGAAAAGAGGGTAATCCACAGCTAGTGATATACAAGAACCTTGCTTGTCCAGAACTTAGCTGCCAGATCCTTCAGTTCCCCCAATTTTTCTTTCTACCCTTGGCTTTTAGGAGAAGGAAGTAAATCATTAAAAAGCAAGCTAAGACCAAGGATTCTGTTGAAAATAAATAAGCAAGCAAATAAAAAAGCCATTAAAATCATCTCCTAGGTTTAATACCTATGTTCACCTTCATCACAAACTGCTAGGCCTAATATAACACTTTGTTTGCATCCCTCTCTGCACTTTTGTGTGTGTGGCAGAGAGACGGGGGAGGATCTCATGGGGGTTGTTCCAAAACTGCAGCAGATATAGAATCCAGGATTAAACATTTGCTTTGAATGGATAGCAGCTTGCTTACTCCCCATGCTGATGAGGTAAGCTTTTTCCTTGAGCTTACTTTCTCTACTCTCCCTCTGCTCCTTGCTCATCCACTTATAGTCTGCCTCCAAGTGAAATCTCTATTTTCAAGGAGAATGCCTCAGGAGGAGATTAAAAATAGGTCAGTGATAACTCTCATCACATACTCCCATTTATTTCATTTGAAATTCAGTTCAGAACAAGTATTTATTGATAGCTTTGTTCCCTTACTTGTATTAAGCTCTGAAAGATACAGAATCATGATGTTAGCAGCTAACATTTACTTAGCGTTTGCTATGTGTCAAGTGCAGTTCTAAGCACTTTATTTATATGAGTGTATTTGATCCATACAATGACCCCAACAAGTACTGCCATTATTCTCATTTTACAGATAAGAGGACTGAAGTTAACTAAGTTACCCAATTAGGAGCTGGTAGAGCCAGAATTCAAACCTGAGCATTCTTGGTCCAAAGAGACCAGGTTCTTGCTCTTATGAGGTCCAGAGGCATTCAACATGCTGAGAAATAACTAGGAAATAATACAAGGCTCTGGAAGGGTGGACTACAGGGAGTAGAGAGATTAATGTAATTTAGCATAGGGTTTTGGAGGAGGCAAGACTTCTCTAAGTCCCAGATTCTTCATCTATCAAATGGGCATAATGGAATCTGCTTAATAGGTTTAGAGTGAGAATTGAATAAGATAATTGTATATGAGTACAAAGAGCTTAGTGCAATGCCTGGTGTATGATGAACACTCAATAACTTGTAGTTGTGATGATGCCAAAGATGGTTCCTGAAAGGTGAGTAGAGTTGGGATATCTAGTTAGGAAGAGGAATGGTACATTATGAGAAAGAGGGGAGTAAAAGTGATGTTGGGAAAGGGTACTAAGGAGATATGATTTTCTTATTCTCTTGCTGATGATGGTTAGTCACCTACTAGCTGAGCTAATGAAGGAGACAAGAGTAATGGATGTTGCAGTCTGTCAGCAGCCCTAAAGCTTTTCATGGATCTTGAGGTATGCTAAGACCCCTCTGCCTGACCCTGTGAGCCTGCATCCTGATTGGTCCTCATCTTTTCTCCTTCCTTACTGAGCTCAGCCCAAATGTCAGATGAGTGGGTATGAAAACCCCTGGACATTTCCGGAGTGAGATCAACTAGTGGTGCTTCCAAATCTGGGCTCAGTAGTTTTCCTGTCTTGCAAGTGTGAGCCTTTCCTCAGGCAGAAGAAATGTGCCTTTTGGTGGGTTGATAAGACTGGGCTTGCAGGGTAGGGGAGGTCCCTTGAGACGGTCTTTGATATATTATAGATGAAATCAATCAATTATTTGTCAAGCTCCTATTGTGTGTAGAACCATATGTTAGGAGTTTTGGGTAATTCAAGAGAGGTGAGAAATATGGTCTCCTGCCCTTGAGGTGCTGCTAGTTTTGTTGTGGTGATAAAATAGTAGTAACAATTTGAGAGCAGTATAGTGTAGGTATAATTAAATATTGGATTGGCTGCTTTCTTTAGGTGCCGCTACCTGGCTGTTCAGCTGTCTCCTGCCATCCCCGTGTTCGCTGCCATGCTCTTTCTTTTCTCCATGGCTACACTGTTGAGAACCAGCTTCAGTGACCCTGGAGTGATTCCCCGGGCCCTACCAGATGAAGCAGCTTTCATAGAAATGGAGATAGGTGAGTCTCCCAAGCAGCTGGCAAGCTGCTGTGTGGTGGGTGGTCATAATCAATGAGGGAATGAAACCATAATAGTAGTTGCAGATTAACAATCATTTCTAGCCTTTTCCCTCTGAGATCTTGCATCTGACTGAAATCATGACCATCCTATAAATTTGGTAAGATGGTATAGTCTTCCTTGTTTTGGTTTGCATTTCAGAAAGGATTTATTACCACGGTCCTGCTGCATTGTTCCTAGAGGATGGTCCCATCCCATTCTGCCCCTTCCCTTCCCTTCCCTCCCCTTCCCTTCCTTTTTCTTCTCTTCCTCCCCCCTCCACTTCTGTCTTTCTATATTGCTCAGGCTTATCTTGCACTCCTGGGCCCAAGCAATCCTTCCACCTCAGTCTCCCAAGTAGTTGGGACTGCAAGCATGAGCTACCACACCTGGCTGTTTTTTATTTTATTTTATTTATTTTTTAAGGCTAGCCAAGTGAAAGCAGTGTGAGTGGCTGGTTATTGACGAAAACTGTAAACCTCCTCAAAAACATATGCATATATCTACAATTTTGACTGTAATTTCAGAGATTCATGGATCTTCTGAAGCACATTCATACTCCTACCCTCAATCAAGAATTCCTGCTTTAAGAGAACATGCACAGTGAGAGGGGTACACCTATGGAGTTAGGGAGTCCTCAGGCTTCCAGGAAGGGTAAAAGAAGCAATGAAGTATCTTTGGGGCAGAGATGATGTGCTACACTATTCAGGAGCCAGGGTGGCTTCATGAATTGAAGCATAACATCCCAGGGCTAGAGACGGGTGATATCCTGAGAGCTTACAATGGCAAAGAAGGGTATGATACAAGTGCAAAGGGGGTGGGAGCCCACTATATCAAAGAAGTGTCTACCTAAATTGTTCTCAAGTTAGGTAGCCAAATAGCTAGAGTCTGCATTCGAGCCAGACAGAGTTGGAGAAAGGGACCCAGTTATGCCAGTAGAGCACCAATCTGTGGCTTATTTCTTTGGGGACTCTTGGAAGGGTTCCACTTCCATGCTTTTGTATGTCTTTTGTTTATTTTAGCAGTATTTTCCTCTAGCTTCTTAGTGGATGTCTTTGTAAAAAATTCCAGCCTGGCTCAGAGCCTGTAGCTCAGTGGCTAGGGTGCCAGCCACATATATTGTAGTGGTGGGTTCAATCCAGCCCAGGCCTGCCAAATAACAGTGACAACTACAACAAAAAAATAGCCAGGCGTTATGGTGGGCACCTGTAGTCCCAGCTACTTGGGAGGTTGAGGCAAGAGAATCGCTTAAGCCCAAGAGTTTAAGGTTGCTGTGAGCTGTGATGCCACGATACTCTACTGAGGGTGACATAGTGAGACTCTGTCCCACCCCCCCAAAAAAATTCCAGCCTGTTTTAGTTGAGCTAAGGAGAAATTAATTTACACTCATGTGAGCTAAAACTACTTGGGGGTGGGGTGTGGGTGGGACTAGGATGACAAAAGCAGAAGCAAGGTATGTTGGCATAGCTGGAGTTCTGGGGAGACCTGGTAGAACTGGGGTTAGATAGGGACAAGATAGTGAGGAAGAGTTGTGAGTGCTATTTTTCTCCATCTGGGTTATTCTTTTATGATCCTCTTTCTATTCACATATGGAGAAACTGGGGGTCAAGATAGTGCCTTGACTTTTTTCTTGCACATCACAGCAGGGTATTAACAAGATTGGCTCTTTTCTCCCTGATCATTGGGCCTGGGGTCCAGACTCAAGCTGTCATATTGTGACCTCTATATTTAGCATATTTATCTTGATAGAAGAGTACATTGTTGAGTTCATATGTATGTTTATGTTAGCAAGTTTTCTTAAGCTTATATTCAGCCATATACTGAGTGTGGTGTGGGTGTGGGATGGCAAAAGAAGTCACATGATTTGTTTGCCTCACAACACCTCTTGGGGACAGTGAACTATGAACTCAGTCTCCTGGGTGCCCTCACATAAGGCATGTGTAAAGGAATATTAAGGAGGCATGCTGGTACTTATATCATCGTCTAATAGCTGTCCCCATCCTTTTAAGACTTGTGACACACTGTTATTGTTTGATTTCACAGCATCTACCCCACTCCACAAAAAAAAAACAAAAGGAAAAATGTTCCATATGGCAGATATTTTTAAAATCAAAGTGAATTGAAAAATTTTCTGTTTTTAGAATTATACTGCATGGTGAGGGTGCAACAAGATAGGCACTCTCATATGCCATGGACGGGCAGGCGTGCAAATTTATACAATCCGTCTGGAAATCAGTTTGGTATTAAGGAATATGGACTTTAAGAGTTTATACCCTTTGACCTAGTAATTCTACTATTCTAAGGGTATGTAGCCAAAGGGAGTAGTCAGAGATTTTTACAAATGACTATAGAAGAATTTTTAGTGCATCATTTATTCTTTTTCCTTTATTTATTTATTTTTTTTAATGAGACCAAGTCTCATTTTTTTCATCCAGGCTGGACTGTAATGGCATGATCATAGCTCACTACAACCTCAAAATCCTGGGCTCAGGTGATTCTCCTGCTTTAGCCTCCCAAGTAGCTAGGACTACACATGCATGCCACCATGCCCAGCTAATTCTTTTTTTTTTTTCTTTTTTATAGAGATAGTCAGATAACATAACTCCTTATGTTGCTCAGGCTGGTCTCAAATTCCTGCCTCAAGTGCTCCTCCTGCCTTGACTTCACAATGTGCTAGGATTCTATCATTCCCTGTCCCCCTTTTTCTTTTCTTCTAATATGAAAAGCTATCTTAATGCCAACAATTTCATATATTACTGCTTAGACTTCAACATGTTTTCCTTTTTTCTTTGTGATTTTTTTTTTTTTGAGACAGAGTCTCACTTTGTTGGCCTTGGTAGAGTGCTGTGGCATCACAGCTCGCAGCAACCTCAAACTCTTGGGCTCAAGCGATTCTCTTGCCTCAAGCCTCCCAAGTAGCTGGGACTATAGGTGCCCACCACAACACCCAGCTATTTTTAGAGACAAGGTCTTTCTCTGGCTCAGGCTGGTCTCAAACCCATGAGCTCAAGCAATCCACCTGCTTTGGTCTCCCAGAGTACTAGGAATATAGGCATGAGCCACTGTACTCAGCCTTTTCTTTCTATTTTAGAAATTAATTTTTAACACATGAATATGTTCTTGAAAAGAAGGAGGGGACTGGGATTGGGGTGGAAATCAAAGGAAATTTAAACTTTTATCTGTATTTTTTTTTTGAGACAGAATCTCACTTTGTTACCCTCGGTAGAGTACTATAGCATTATAGCTCACAGCAACCTCAAACTCTTGGGCACAAGTGATCCTCTTGCCTCACCCTCCTGAGTAGCTGGGACTACAGGTGCCTGCCACAACACCCAGCTATTTTTTAGAGATGTGAGTCTTGCTCTGGCCTGGGCTGGTCTCGAACTTGTGAGCTAAAGCAATCCACCTGCCTCGGCCTCCCAGAGTGTTAGGATTACAGGCGTGAGCTTATCTGTAATGTTTTAAGGTTTTACAAGCAACATTATTTAAATAGTAAGAAAATCAGGCACAAAATCATATGCAACTTAAATGCCTAACAATATGGAACGTTTCCATAAATTGTAGTACATGTATGTGATGGAATACTGCCAATAATGTTAGAAAACAAATTAACCACGGGAAAATGTTCATAGTTAAAATATGAGGCAAATAATTCATGGTACAAAATTGCATTTATAATGTGATCTCAAATTTTTAAAAATCGTGAATGTTTATCTGTCAAGAGATGATTAGTAGGAAATATACCAAAAATATGTGACAATCTCTTGAAGGACTGTCAGCGATTTTTATCTTTCCTTATTTATATTTTCTATTTTTTTCCAATAATTATTTATTGAATCCTAAGTACTACCAGTCATTTTTCATGCATTCATTTTGTTTACAAGATAGTATCCTTTTATACACATTGCTTTTTTAGCATGAATTTTCATTTTGTGATATACTGTATTTTCCTGTGTCATCATTTGTTCATCTATATAATTTTAAATGGCTGCATAATATTCCATTCTATGAATATATCATAGTTTACTTAACCAACATCCTATTGTGACATTGAGGTTATTTTTAGTTTTTCACTATTAAAAAGGACTCTGTGACTAATACCCTTATTTAAATATCCTTTGTATATCTCTTTATAATTTTGCTAAGTTCCCAGAAGTAGAATTTCTAAGTCAAAGAATATATACATTTATAGGCCCAGACTGCTTCCATTGTACAACTCTGCTTACACATTTAAATCTTTGGTAGCTAGGCTGGGCATAGTGGCTTATGCCTATAATCCTTGCACTCTGGGAGGCCGAAAGTGTGTTGTCTCTACTAAAAATAGAAAAATTAGCCAGGTGTTGTGGTGAGTACCTATAGTCCCAGCTACTTGGGAGGCTGAGGCAAGAGGATTGCTCAAGCCCAAGAGTTTGAGGTTGCTGTGAGCTATGATGAAGCCACTGTCCCTCTACCCAGAGTGAGAGATCGAGACTGTCTTAAAAAAAAAAAAAAAAATTGGTAGCTAGGCTGGGCACGATGGCTCACGCCTATAATCCTTTAATCCTTGCACTCTGGAAGGCTGAGGCGAGTGGATTGCTTGAGCTTAGGAGTTTGAGACCAGCCTGAGTAAGATCAAGACTCTGTCTCTACTGAAAATAGAAAAACTTGCCAGGTATCATGGTGGGACTCCAGCTACTGGAGAGGCTGAGGCAAGAGGATTGCTCAACCTGAAGAGTTTGAGGTTGCTGTGAGCTGTGATGAAGCCATGTCACTCCATCCAGGGCGACAAAATAAGACTCTGTCTGGAAAAAAAAAAAATCTTTGGTAGCTGCTGTCATATTGCTCACTGGTAAGCTATACAAATGCCCTTTGTCCATTCTTGTCAAAACTGGGTACTTATATTCTTTTTAATATTTATTAATATATTTGGTAGAATTGGTATCTTTGTGGTTTAATTTTTATTTCTCTAAGTATTAGTGAAGTTGAATGTTTTCATTTCATGTATTTTTTAGCCATTTTTTCTTTTATGAATGTTTTTCTTTGTTATTAGAAAAAAAACAAAGAAACACGTTTTTATATGTACACAATAGAACTAACTATATGGCACTCAGTGGAATGTTTTGGAGAAAAACTCTTGTGATGTTGAAAGTGTAGTCTGAAAATGCTCATCTGGAGAAGACAGTGGACTTAGGGCACCTTTGATTGCCCCTTTCCCCCATCGCTTTTGGAGAGATGGTGAGACTTTGGGGCTCATATAATGGCTAGCTGTGATGTTAACTGCCTATATTGATTTACAGAAGCTACCAATGGTGCGGTGCCCCAGGGCCAGCGACCACCTCCTCGTATCAAGAATTTCCAGATAAACAACCAGATTGTGAAGCTGAAATATTGTTATACCTGTAAGATCTTCCGGCCTCCCCGGGCCTCCCATTGCAGCATCTGTGACAACTGTGTGGGTGAGTGAAATCAAGGGAATGTTGGCGGGAAAGGCTGAGTTAAATAAGAAAATCAGAGTGGTCACCAATTCTTGGGAAAAATTACTGGGGGTGGGAAGATAGATTTAGATGGGAAACAAACTAGATTTAGAAAGGAATTTTAGGAAACAAGCTCCTAAATAACTGCAAATCAACTGTACTTGTGTAGATCACATAATAATTCCAATATCTTCTAGTCTGAAATGGAAATAAAAACTCTTTGGTAAATGAGAGAATAAATTTTACCTGTTTTGGAAATCTACATTTTCCTCTACTGGATCTGTAGTTGCACGTGGGACCTACTTTATACAGGGGGAGGAAAATCCTAGTCCACTGGAGGGCAGTATTGAGGAAGGAAGGCCTGTATAATTATGGAGTGGTGCTACTAAGAAGAGGAAAGTTGCCAGAATTTATTGAGTTTCTACTACATACTGGGTACTGTGCTAATTTCCCTTTCTCTCATTTAAGACAAGTAACAACCCTGTGATATTGGTATTATCCCCATTTTACAGATGAGCAAACAGGTGTAATACCTTTGTGTAAGTTCATGTAATTTGTATGAGATGATGCTGGAACAGGTCTGATTCCTGACTGCTCATTTCTTTGATCTTTGCTGATGCTACAGATGTGTCAGGTATACGTGTGCATAACACAGGAGTCTGTGCTGCCATCTGCATATATATAGCTTAGTTGTAATCACTGCCTACTGTGTGCTGAACTGCAGGAAAGATCAGAAACAGGCTGTAAATATTCCACTTGATAGGCATATATGTGAAATTGCTTATATTATCATCAGAAACAGGCTGTAAATATTCCTCTTGATAGGCATATATGTGAAATTGCTTATGTTATCACTGGGCATACTTTAAACATTATTTATGTATACCATGTTTAGACATTGCTTTCCTCTTTCTAGCCAATTCTTCTTTATTTTTATTTGTATTTTATTTTTATGCTTTTTTTTTTTTTTTGAGAAAGGGTTTTGCTCCGATGCCTGGGCTAGGGTGCCATGGCATCATCATGGCTCACTGCAACCTCAAACTCTTGGTCTCAAGTGATCCTCCTGCCCCAGCCTCCTGAGTAGCTGGGACTACAGTTGCATGCTACCATGCCTGACTAATATTTCTATTTTGGGGGTAGGTCTCACCATGTTGCTCAGGCTAATCTCAAAGTCCTGGCCTCAAGTGGTCCTCTGACCTCAGCCTCCCAAACTGTTGGGATTACAGGCATGAGCCACCATCTCTGGCCTGTACTAGCCAATTCTTTAGGCAAAGTTTGGGAGATATGTTGCTTTATATGGTAGCTATATGTAGGTAGGATTTTTATAAAGCAAAACTTATTTTTAATTAACCCAGGAAACTTGATATTTTAAAAAAGTCTAATACGAAGTTTAAATAAAGAATACCCCCTCCTTACTAATATTAACTATAAAGAACTGTGGTGGGGGTGGATAGGTTGACTTCTCAGTGGGGTGCCCTGCTACAATCCTGGGCTATATACAGGGGAAAGCAGGCAGATGGAGGATCCTTGGGGGCTCATCAAAACCACAGAAGATGAAAGGAGCCCGGAGGCACCTGGACAGAACAGACTACCCCTGTGCCTGGAGAGTCAACAGGTGGGAGGGGCTAAATTCTTTGGACTTCTGATATGTAGTTAGATTAGGAAACCTGACTTACTTCCCCTGTGGAGATTCCCTCCCGTTTTCTAAATAGGCCCTTCAGCAGTCTGTTAGTAACCCCCTACCTTTTACCTAGCCTCTCTCTCTATCCAATCTTCATGGGGACTTGGGATTCTTTCAAACCTGTCTTTGCATTTTTCCATTTTGCGTATGCACCTTTGTTAGAAATCAATACAAGCCTCAGAAGAAGCCAGAGAGGGTCTGCTGTGTTTTCGGTCTTACTGCTCAGCTTGAGATAATGTAAGCCTTCTCCAGGCATTTTCAGACTTTATGTTCTAAACTGGCTGTGAGTTATTTTTCATCAGTGTCATTTCCCAGTCTGCTCTGAAACCAGGTTGGAGTTTGGGCACAATGACCCTCGACAAGGAACTCAAATAAATTAAAATTAAAAAAAAAAAAAACACTAATTTTCCAGGAGAAATTTGGAGGGTCTGTAAAATAGGAAATACATAATTGGCTCATTATCATGAAAAATGTCTATCTCTACTAATAATCAAATAAATTTTAAAACATGATGCTTTTTAAAATCTAGACAATTAGCAAGGAAAACATAATAATGCATAGTCCTACACTGGTAGAGTGTAGATTGGAACAAACTCTTAGGAAGACAACCTAATAAGATTCATCAAAAGCTTTAAAACATTTATACTCTTTGATGCCAGTGATTCACTTTCTAGGGAATCTATTTCATGAAATCAGATATATGGTAAAATATTTAGGGATGGAAATCTTAAAAAATCAAAATATTATTATGATAATGAAAAGTTGGAAAGAACCCAATAGTCTACCAGTAGATAAGTGGACAAATAAATTATGGGCATTCATAAAATAGATTTACTTTTGGGGGGAGGGCAGGGGGCAGAGTCTTACTATGTTGCCCTTGGTATAGTGTTGTGGTGTCACAGTTCACAGCAACCTCAAACTCCTGGGCTCAAGCGATTCTCTTGCCTCAGCCTTCCAAGTAGCTGGAACTACAGGCACCCACCACAACGCCCGGGTATATATATATATATATATATATATATATTTTTTTTTTTTTTTTTTTTTTATTTTGTTGTAGTTGTCATTGTTGTTTGACAGGCCTACAGGCACCCACCACAATGCCGGGATATATATATATATATATATTTTTGTTGTTGTTGTTGTTGTTGTTGTTGTTGTTGTAGTTGTCATTGTTGTTTGACAGGCCCGGGGCAGGATTCGAACCTACCAGTGCTGGTGTACGTGGCCGGCGCCATAGCCACTGAGGTACAGGCACCGAGCCTACAGTAATAGACTTGTTGAAAAAGCTCATACCAGAAAGCTAAATGATATAAAACGGTGGCTCACACCTGTAATCCCAACAATCTGGGAAGCCATGGCGGGTGGATTTCTTGAGCTCATGAATTCGAGACCAGTCTGAGCAAGAGAGAGACCTTGTCTCTAAAAAATAGCCAAGTGTTGTGGCAGGCACCTGTAGTCCCAGCTACTTGGGA
The DNA here is from genome assembly GCF_027406575.1 of Nycticebus coucang. Lineage (NCBI taxonomy): Eukaryota > Metazoa > Chordata > Mammalia > Primates > Lorisidae > Nycticebus > Nycticebus coucang. The sequence goes on along the minus strand of NC_069804.1, from coordinate 156,959,908 downwards.
GGCTGAGGCAAGAGGACTGCTTGAGCCCAAGATGTTGCTGTGAGCTATGACACTATGGCACTCTACCAGAGGCATGAAAATGAGACTCTATCTCAAAAAAAAAAAAAAAATATATATATATATGTATATAATGACATAAAACAGGAAGTAGGTTGCATTTACAGTTACATATTCAAAAAATATAAGAGTGTACAAAGAAATATGCAAGGAAATGTACCAGGATGTTTATAGTTTATTATCAATAGGTTGTAGGATTATGAGTGATTTTGTTTTCTTAATTTTTCTTTTTTTTTAAAGTTTTCTACAATGACCATGTATTATATTGTATTGTCAGAAAAGGTGTGTTTTAAAATACTGTAAAAAATTCTCCATCTTTCTTTATTTCTGAATAACATTCCATGGTATGCATATACCATAGTTTTATTTATCCATTTATGAGTTGATGGGCACTTATCTTGGTGATTGTGAATTGAGCTGTGATAAATATTCTAGTGCAAATGTCTTTATGATAAAATGATTTTTTTTTTCTGGGTAGATGCCTACTAATAGGATTGTAGGATCAAATGGAAGGTCTACTTTTAGCTCTTTGGGGATTCTCCATACTTCTTTCCAAAGAGGCCGTATTAGTTTGCAATCCCACCAACAGTGTATAAGTGTTCCTTTCCCTCCATATCCATGCCAGCATCTGCAGCTTTGGGACTTTGTGATGTGGGCTGTTCTCACTGGGGTTAGGTGATATCTCAAGGACTTTATATCTTCTGTATTTTCTTGGATGTAGTTGGAAAACATCCTCCTAAGCAAAGTATCACAAGAATGGAAAAGCAAGCATCCAAGTACTCAAAACTAAAATGAAACTGGTAGATGAACAACTACATATCCACACTAGAGAAAAACACAATTAAATTCAGGAAGGAGGAGGGAGGAGGCAAGGGCTTTGGTAAGCTCTCACCTAAGGGCACTATGTAGAGGTAATATGTCACACTTTCTGGGTGAAAGATTCAGCTACAACTTGGACTTTATTTACCTAACAAACATGAACAGTATAACCTAATCATATGTACCCTTATATTAATCTGAAATAAAAAATAAATAAAATACCGTAAAAAAGATATATTTGTATAGCAGTTCTTTTCTACACCTTCCTTGCCTTTAACCAGACATGCCATTTTTACAGCCTTGTTTTTTAACCAGTACACAACTCACTGTTCTTTGAAAATGGTGTATTTTGGCTTGACGCCCATAGCTCAGTGTTTTGGGCGCTGGCCACATACACTGGGGCTGGCAGGTTTGAACCTGGCCCGGGCCAGCTAAATAACAATGACAATAACAACAACAACAAAATAGCAGGGCATTGTGGTGGGTGCCTGTAGTCCCAGCTACATGGGAGGCTGAGGCAAGAGAATCACTTAAGCCCAAGAGTTTGAGGTTGCTGTGAGCTGTGGCGCCACGGCACTCTACTGAGGATTACATAATGAGACTCTGTCTCCAAAAAAAAAGGTATATTTTATCATTTTTCCTTTTCTTGCTTTTTTTTTTTTTTCATTTTTGAGACACAGTCTCACTCTATCACCCTGGTTAAAGTACAGTGGAATCATCATAGCTCACTGTAAGCTCAAACTCCTGGGCTCAAGTGATCCTCCTGCCTCAGTATCCTGAGTAGCTGAGACTATAAGGACATACCACCACACCTGGCTAGTTTTTCTAGTTTTTTGTAGAGACAGAGATCTTGCTTTTGTTTAGGCTGGTCTTAAACTCTTGATCTCAAATGATCTGTTCACCTAAGCCTCCCAGAGTGCAAAAATTACAATTGCACACCACCAGGCCTAGTCTATTTGGTGGTATTTTTTTTTGATTCATTAAAATAATATATCTTCAGTGTAGAAAATATGGGAAGTACAGAAAGTGTAAATAAAACTTCATCTTAAACTCATTCTCCATTTTGTTGTGTTTCCTTCCAGTCTCTCCATGAAATTAGACATACATGATAGAATTTTTAATCCTGCGTTTGTCATTTAACATCCAATCTATCCTGTGCATTTTTCTACATGTAGTAAATGTTATTTGAATATATTTCTTAATGACTTCATAATATACTATATGGTCATATTCTTATTTATTTAGGCAGTCTCCTGTCATTAGACATTCACTCTTCCATTTTATTCATTATTATAATGCTAAAAGCAAAATTATTAAATGTAAGGATATGAAAAAATTGGAAGGTTCATGCATGTCTGGTGAAAATGTAAAATGATGGAACTCCTGTGGAAAACAGTTTGGCAGTTCCTCAAGAAGTTAAACAAGGAGTTAAACATAGAATTACCATGACCCAGCAGTTCCACTCCTGGGTATATAACTCACACAGTCTGCTCAGGCTACCATAACAAAATACCACAGACCAGGTAGCTGAATAAACAGAAATTTATTTTCTCATAGTTCTGGAGGCTGGAAGTCCAAGATATAGGTGCCAGCAGGGCTGGTTTCTAGTGGGGCCTCTTGGGCTTGCAGATGGCTGCTTTCTTACTGTGTCTTTATATGGCCTTTTCTCTGTGTTTACATACTACTGGTACCTCATCTTCTGGTATCATATTTGATTAAGGTCCCATCCTTATGACCTCATCTAACTTTAGTTACTTCCTTAAATGTTCTGTCTTCAAATACAAACACATTGGGGATTAAGGCTTCAATGTGTGAATGGGGGAGGACAATTCAATCCATAACAATATCCCAAAGTGAGACCAGGGCGAGGTGGCTTACACCTGTAATCCTAGTACTCTGGGGGGCCAAGTTGGGTGGATCGGCTGAGCTTATGGGTTCAAGACCAGCCTGAGGAAGAATGAGATCCCATCTCTAAAAATAGCCGGTGTTGTGGTGGGGACCTGGAGTCCCAGCTATTTGGGAGGCTGAGGCAAGAGAATCCCTTGAGCCCAAGTGTTTGAGGTTGCTGTGAGCTGTGATGCCATGGCACTCTACCAAGGGTGACAAAATGAGACTCTGTCAAAAAAAAATAGGCTTGGCACCTGTACTCAGTGGTTAGGGTGCTGGCCACATAACACTGAGGCAGGGGGGTTCAAACCCGGACTGAGCCTGCTAAACAATAATGACAACTACAACAAAAAAAGAGCCAGGCATTGTGGCGGGTGCCTGTAGTCCCAGCTACTTGGGAGGCTGAGACAAGAGAATTGCTTAGGCCCAAGAGTTTTTTTTTTTTTTTTTTTGAGATAGAGTCTCATTACGTTGCCCTCAGTAGAGTGCCATGGTATCACAGCTCATAGCAATCTCAAACTCTTGGGCTGAAGCAATTCTCTTGCCTCAGCCTCCCAAGTAGCCGGGACTACAGGCGCCTACCACAATGCCTGGCTATTTTTTGTTGCAGTTGTCATTGTTGTTTAGCTGGCCCTGGCCGGGTTCAAACCCAACAGCCTCGGTGTATGTGGCTGGTGTTGTAACCACTGTGCTACAGGTGCTGAGCCTAAGCCCAAGAGTTTGAGGTTGCTCTGAGCTATGACGCCATAGCACTCTACTGAGGGTGACATAGTGAGACTCTGTCTCACAATAAAATAAAATAAAATAAAACCAATACCCCAAAGAATTGAAAACAGAGACTTGAAGCATCTTTGTATACCCATGTTCATAGCATCATTATTCACAATAGCTAAAAGGTGGAAACAACCCAAGTATCTATGAACAGATGAATGGATAAACAAAATGTGGTATATACATATAATAAAATATTATTTAGTCATAAAAAGGAAGAGATGTTGGTATATGCAAAAACATGGATGAACCTTGAAAATATACTGTATGGCCAGGCATAATGGCTTACACCTGCATCCTAGCACGCTGGAAGGCCAAGGTGGGTGGATTGCTTGAGCTCAGGAGTTTGAGACCAGCCTGAGCAAGAGCAAGACCCTGACTCTGCTAAAAATAGAAAAAGTAGCTGAAAGTAGTGATGTGCACCTGTAGTCCCAAGCTACTTGGGAGGCTGAGGCAAGATGATTGATTGCTCAATCCCAAGAGTTTGAGGTTGCTGTGATGCCATGGCACTCTACCCAGGCTGACAGAGTAGGACTCTGTCTCAAAAAAAAAAAAAAAAAGAAGAAGAAGAAGAAAAAGAAAACATGCTGTGTGAAAAGAGCTAGACAAATACTGTATGATTCTACTTATGTGAAATATCCAAGATAGGCACCTCCACACAGAAAAATGATTAAAGGTTGCCAAGGGCTGGGGGAACAGGGAAATGGAAAATTACTGCTTAATGGGTACAGAGATTCTGTTTGGGGTAATGAAAAAGTTTTAGAAAATAGTTAGTGGTGGTGGTTCCAAAATTGTTAATGTAATTAATGCCACTGAGTTGTATGGTTAAAATGGCAAATTATATGATATATATATATATATATATATATTTCCACAATAACAAATTAATTAAAATATAGAACTTAAAATTCCTGCGTACATCTCTTTTTACTTATGAGAAAACACTGAAAATGGACTTAATTCTGCCATACAGGTATAGGCATTAAAGGCTGTTGATACATACTGCCAAATTGCTTTCTGAAATTACTTTCTCAATTTTTATTCCCATAAGCAGAATATTAGAGTGTCCGTTTTACCTTATTTTCACTAGCACTAGATATTATTATATTTTGATAGGCAAAAAATATCAGAGTATGTTATTGTTTTACTACTATTGTATTAAATTATTAGGAAGTGTGGAAAAATGTATATATGTATATGATATTCATTAACTGTTTTGCCCTATTTTTTTAGTTTGCTTTTTGGTTTGTTTTATGTACCGTTGACCCTTGAACAACATGAGTATGACCTGCTGGGGTTCACTTATATGTAGGGTTTTTCCCCAATAAATGCAGGTGGCTTTCCCTATTGGCAGTTCCACATATGCAACCAAATGCATATAGAAAGTACAGTCGTCCCTGGGTATCTACAGGGTATTATTTCTAGACTACCCAAATCTGCCTATACTTAAGTCCCCTAGTTGGCCCTTTAGAATCTGTGGGCCCAAAGTCACCCCTCCATATATGCAGGTTTCACATCCCAAGGATACTGTATTTTCTTTTCCTTTTTTTGTTAAGAGAAAGGTTCTCACTCTGTCACCCATTCTGAAGTGTAGTGTTGCGATCATAGCTTATAACTTCAAATTCCTGGGCTCAAATGATCCTCCTACCTCAGTCTCCTGAGTAGCTAGGCCTACAGGTGTACACCATGGTACCCTGCTAAGTTTTCATTTTTTTTTGGCCGGGGCTGGGTTTGAACCCGCCACCTCCGGCATATGGGACCGGCGCCCTACCCGCTGAGCCACAGGCGCCGCCCTTCATTTTTTTTTTTTATAGAGTCATGGTCACACTATATTGCCCTGTCTCATCCTGGCCTCAAGTAAGCCTCTCACCTTGGTCTCCCAAGGTGCTGGGATTAGAGGAGTTAGCCACCATGCCAGGCCTTTTGTGGTATTTTAATTTATTTCTTACTTAGTTGTGAATTAATTTTTATGGTATTTTTAATATGCTCAAAATATTTTTATAAAGTTTATGGGGTCAAATCTATTTTTCTTTGTCATTTATGTTTTCTTCCATTACTTTTATGCCTCGAAAACCCTTCTGCATACAGATGATAAATGTATGTTTATTCTTTCTAGTTATTTTATGGTTTCACTTTGTTTTTGCCTTTAACTCTTTAATTCATCTGGAATTAATTTTGACAAATAATGTGAGCATAAAAAAAAATCTAATGTTTATTTTCTACCAAATAGCCAATTGTCTCATAATTGTTTGTAGAATAATCCTTTCCTTTCATCTCTGAATTTGTAGTGCTGACTTTATCAGACAGTTAATTCTTATGTATTCTAGAGTCTGTTTCTGTCTTTTCCTGTTCCATTGAACTATGCTGTACCATTTTAAAAGTATTGTAGTTTTAAATTTTTAATAGCTTGGGGTTAAGAAAAACTACACTACTCATTTTCCAAATTTCCTTGGCTAGGCTTGGTGCCTGTAGTACAGTGGTTACTGTGTCAGCCACATACACTGAGGCTGGCGGGTTTGAACCCAGCCCAGGCCAGCTAAAAAACAACCGTAACAACTGCAACAAAAAATAGTCGGGCGTTGTGGTGGGCTGTAGTCCTAGCTACCTGGAAGGCTGAGGCAAGAGAATCACTTAAGTCCAAGAGTTGGAGGTTGCTGTGAGCTATGACACCACCACACTCTACCAAGGGCAACATAGTGAGACTCTGTCTCAAAAAAAATTTCCTTGGCTAATTTCACCTATTTATTCTCCCTGAACTTAGTAGGCGCACCTACTAAGATTTTTTTTTAAAAAGCTGTATATATTTAATATATGCAACTTGATGCCTTTAGGGAAAGATATGTCAACCATCTCCCAACATTTTTTCCACCATTGAGATATAAAAAGCTGTACATATTTAATATATGCAACTTGGTGCCTTTGGGGAAAGACATGTCAATCATCTCCCCCAATTTTTTCCACCTCTTTTATTATTATTATTTTTGTTAGGTAAAGTCTTATTTTATTTTACTTTTTATTAAGTCTTTTGTACATAGATCATAAATAATTTATGCCATTTTCAATGTGTTGATTCTTTGTACAAATTGGAGTGCTTACATCATACTAATCAACATAGCTTTCACTTCATTTACCCAATTATAGCATTAGGACATTTGTGTTCTACACATGATAGATCCAACTTGTACTTGCAATGTGCTCCATAGGTGTGGTCCTCCTACTATCTCCTACTATCCTTCCCACCCCATCCCCTCCCCTCTCCTTCCCCTTCCCTCCTTCATCCTAGGCTAAAGTTGTGTTTCATTTTTCATATGCAAGTGTGAGTGATTATAAATTGGTTTCACAGTATTACTGAGTATATTGGATACTTTTTTTCCCATTCCTGAGATACTTTACTAAGAAGAATATTTTCCAGCTCCATCCATGTAAACATAAAAGAGGTAAAGATTTTTATTTGGAAAAGTAATGTCTATGCTATTCATTTGAAGAGTGAGGCAATCATTTAACCCCTCAGTGCCTTAGTTTCCTCATCTATAAAATGAGGAAAAGCATATCTCCTGCCCAACTTCTAGAGTAATTGTAGGGATTAAATGAGAGGTTATGAAAACATTTTGAAAAGGTAAAAAATAGAAACCCATGTTTTTTACAACTGAAATAGGCAATGCCTCTGGAGGTCTTTGAATTAGGTATTAAAGGGATGGCAGGGTTGCTCTTTGTTCTAGAGGCTTAGGCTGGACTCTCTCTTTCTTTTCACAGAGCGCTTCGACCATCACTGCCCCTGGGTGGGGAATTGTGTTGGAAAGAGGAACTACCGCTACTTCTACCTCTTTATCCTCTCTCTCTCCCTCCTCACAATCTATGTCTTCGCCTTCAACATCGTCTATGTGGCCCTCAGTGAGTATGGAGAGCAGTGTCTGTTGTTGGAGTCGGGGTGGGGGAAGACTTTAGGACAGCTTAGGGTGGGTGATTGGTGATTGAGTTTCCCTGTGGGGCTTTTACCAATGGGAAGGCACCTTAGGACTGCTTAGAAATGAGCACTACTATCTGTTCTTGAGTAGGGCTACAAACCTCAGCTTATATCAGTAAGAATTTGCTGAGTATGTTGACCTCCCCTGGTCATCTGCTGGGAGCTGGAGCCATAATTACTTATCTATAGCCAGAGTACTGGGCATTTATGAGGTGACCCCTAAGGTTGGGGTTATATTTTGGCTCTGCACATCCTCTCTTCTTCTGTCTTGTTTGCCCGAGAAATGTCTTTTAGTAGCCCATTATCTACTTTGGGAGATAGAAAATATGAACTCACATGTGTGCACATGTACACACACATATACACAACAAATGACAGTCAGATGTGCAGTTAAGAGAGTAGTCTTAATCAAGACAGCTTTCTGGGAATAAAGGAGTTCTGAGCTGGACTTTGAACATCGGAGGGGGCATATATTGGTGAGGAGAGAGGATTGTTCTTGGCTATTTCTGATTTCTTTCACCTGTGAATATCCCTCTGCATGTCCACAGTTGGGGGCTAGGGAAGAGGGAAAGAAGCCTGGTGCTTGGCTTCTGCCTGACTGTAGTTTGGGCCTGGTCCTGCACTGAAAATGGGAACTCTTTGAGACTACCAGCTTTGAGGTGAGATTCTTCACCCTTGCCTGTGGGACAGCTTATCTCTTGTTAGCGTGTAACATGGGATAGAGAGGGAAGGAAGTGAGTAGGCACTAGGATAGTGTGTAGTTTTGAATAAAGTCACTAATTTTTCTCTCTACTCCTCCTCCCAATTTCACAGAATCCTTGAAAATTGGCTTCCTAGAGACGTTGAAAGAAACTCCTGGAACATATCCTCCCCTGGCAGTATGTCCCTGTGAAGCCTTCTTAAACTACTTTCCAGCATGCTTTCTCCCCACAGTTCTCCCGCCATCTAGTTTTTCAGACATCAGCGAGTGCCAAGATCTAAAATGAAAAAAATGTAGTCTTAATGGTAGCAACAAGAAAGGAAGAAGGCCAGGGCTTAAAGGAAAGTCTTTCTGTCACCCCCTTCTTAGCTGCCTCCCTCCTAAGTCCTTGTGATCCCAGTCTCAGCTCGATCTTCTCTAGTGGGCTGTACTTTGCCTCAATGTACCTCTTATGTCACTTACTGGAAGCCCTGCCTTCCTGTTACAGCTAAAACTTATTTTGGACAGTGGCTTTATTTCTATAAATGAGGTTCAGATGAAATTTCTATAAATCACATCCTCTTTTTTTCTCACTAATTTTTCATTTATTTGGTTTATTTTTTGATGGAATTTGCATTGACAGGGCGGTGCCTGTCACTCAAAGGAGTAGGGCGCTGGCCTCATATGCCAGAGGTGGTGGGTTCAAACCCAGTCCCGGCCAAAAACTGCAAAAAAAAAAAAAAAAAAATTGTCTTCAGGAATTTGCATTGACAGTGATGGCCAATATTGTTTAGCTTGGGCCCCTCCTGAGCATCCTTTTTAAAGAACCAATGATGAATAAACAGGCAAACACCTAAATACACTAGAAATGCTAGAGATCTACTCACAGTGAATAAATAGAAATCCTTTACCTTTCATGAGGGATCTATCCTGTGAGTTCGGAATTCATCTGTTGATATATCTAGATACTTGGATTTTTATGATATATATTCCAAAAAATACAGGTGATATGACTGGTGCCATGAATATGGGCTGAGGCATTGAGTCCTCCAGTGTGGTTTCTTCAATGTTCCTTAACCTCACCTCACTGTTCTAGAAGTCCTCATTTGCTTCTTCACTCTCTGGTCCGTCGTGGGATTGACTGGATTTCACACTTTCCTTGTGGCTCTCAACCAGACAACCAATGAAGATGTGAGTCAACTTTCTTTTTTCCTCACTGTATATTCTTCTCCCAAAAGTGTGTTCTCTTATTACCTGAGTCTCCAGGGCATGGGAGGTTGAGGCAAGCAGTAACCTGGTATATAAGATTATTAAATTAGATGTGTGGAAAAGAAAGCAGAGGGCTTTGTTTATAGCTGCATGCCTATAGGACATTAAGAAGAAGAACTCGTAAATTCAGGTGGGTGCAAAGTCTTTAACTATTTATAGGTACTTAAAGGCTAGCTGGTACCTCTGGATTTGGAATGGAGAGGGACAGTGCACTGAATGAATCTTTGCTTTTAAAAAGTACCAATTCACATTCATTGTAGAAAATCAGAAAATACAGATAAGCAAAAAAGAAAAATTAAGTTCCTTTTACTTTACCTCCAAGAAACCACCTTTGTTAAATGCTATGGTATATATGGTCTCTTCTGGACTTGTCTAGATTGTTTCCATGTTTGTTTGTATGTTTACATTATATGTTTTTAAATTAAAATAATACATATGACATAGTTATCTGCTTTTTTTTACTGTATCATGAACATTTTCCCACAAGTATGTATTTTTTATTGTGGAAAAATATACACAATATAAAATGTGCCATCTTAACTATTTTTAAATCTGCTGTTCAACCTGGTAATCAGTGGGGTAAAAGAAGTCATGGCCAGATTTCCTTCACATCCTAAACATATAGTTCAGTAGTGTTCAGTACATTGACATTATTGTACAACCATTGCCACCATCCATCTCAAGAACTTTTTCTTTTTTTTAATGTATAAAATATTTATTGTTTATTTTTATGATATAAGCTAGACATGTTCATTTTAAAAAATGAGGAAAAACAGATAAGCAAATAGATTAAACATTTAAAACACCCATAATCTTAGAGGTAATTGTAATCTAAGCTTTGATATGTATCTGTTGAAATTCCTTGCTGTGCATACCCATGTATAGTTTTTTTTTCTTTTATTAAATCATAGCTGTGTACATTGATATGATCAAGAACTTTTTCATTATCTCATCCTGCATATATTTCTTCAATGTAAGTTTTAAGAGTTTTAATTTATTATTTTATTTTATTATTATGATGTTTTAGTGATTGGATCTCTCTCTGGGTCACCTTGGCTGGAGTGGGTGGCATGATCATAATGCACTGTGGCCTTGAACTCCTGGGCTCAGGCGATCTTCCTGCTTCACATTTCCTAGTAACTGGGAATTCAATCAGCTTCTCAACATATATTTTAATATAAGCCTTGGCTTTTATCTTGTAGATCAAAGGATCATGGACAGGGAAGAATCGTGTCCAGAATCCCTACAGCCATGGCAATATCGTGAAGAACTGCTGTGAAGTGCTGTGTGGCCCTTTGCCTCCCAGGTACTCAGGGGACTAAAAGGTCCTGGAACTCTTGGGACGAGCAACCCAACTTTATCCTGTTACCTGGTCTGATGCATTCTTCTGAATGGTGTCAGATAGGTCTTCCCACAGCTTGTCATTTGGTACCATATCTACATGGACTACATAGACCATGGGATCGTTGTATGGAAGAGATGATCTTTCATTCTTATTTCATGTGTTTGTTCCCTGGTAATTGTGACATTCTCTGGATTCTGGAAGAAAAAGTGAATGGAAGATAGGAGGTGTGTGCTAGGATCAGGCTAGATTGCCAAAGAATAGGTTTATGTTTTCTAAGCTACACAGCAAAGTTCAGGGGGCTGGATGTGTGGGATGGGAGTGAATACCAAGTCCATTGTTAACTCTCTTGTCTTTCCTTCAGTGTCCTGGATCGAAGGGGTATTTTGCCACTGGAGGAAAGTGGAAGTCGACCTCCTAGTACTCAAGAGACCAGTAGCAGCCTCTTGCCACAGAGCCCGGTAAGCGTTTCTGACTTAAGGTTGAGTTGGTGATAGAGAGGGTGGAGGCTAACTTTATCTTGGAAATACATTAGAAGCTCCATAGTTGACCAGCTCTGTAGTTGACTACTTCCTTACATTGATCACCTTCTTAAATTTACCTAATTTTCATGGACTAGACATGTAACATATGGACGTATCAGTGCAGTAGGCCCAATTCCTTATGGTGACTACCTTGGTAGGGTGACCACCTTGGTAGGGTGACCAGTTTTTTACAGTCCTTTGGGTGGTCAACTTACAGAGGTTCTACTGTATAATTAGGCAATTTTGTATCCTAATCACCCTAGCGTCCCTGTCTTGGTTTCTGCCCTGACATTGTCTTCAGATCTTTGTGACCTTGAGGTAGATTATGATTTATTTGTATCTGTGGCGTATATTCACAGTTACTCTCCAACAGCCACTGTGCTAGGTACTGGGGTTTACACAAATGAACGTGGCAAATGATGCCCCTGCTCTCAAGAAGCTCATTGTCTAGTGAACATCAAAGTTAAGAAAACAGGCCATTTTTGAACACTGTCAAAAGTGCCTTGATGAGGGAAGCATAAAATGCTCCATGAGCAAAGATAGAAGAGTCAGGGGATTGTGTTGAAGTTAGTGATTTGGTTACCTTAGTAACCTTAGAAGCGGGCTTCCTCACTGGAATATGCAGATGTTGAAACTCTCTCAGCTGTCCTGCTCAAGATATGCTTTATAAAGTATTTTCCTAAAAAGTTATTATTTGAACTTTTTAAAAAAAAAATAAGCTTTATTGTGATATAATTCACATACCATATGATCCCTATTTAAAACAAATAATTCACTGGTTTGTAGTACATTCAGAGTTGTATAATCATTGCAACAATTAATTTTAACCTTTTTCCTCAACTCCCCCAGCCCCATCTCTAGCTACCTCTAATCTGCTTTCTTTTGTCATAGATTTGCCTCTTCTGGACATTTCTTTCTTTCTTTTTTTTTTTTTTTTTTTTCAGTTTTTGGCCCGGGCTGGGTTTGAACCCGCCACCTCCGGCATATGGGGCTGGCGCCGTACCCCTTTGAGCCACAGGTGCCGCCCTGGACATTTCTTATAAATGGTATCATACACTATGTGGTCTTTTGCAACTGGCTCCTTTCACTTAACATTTTCAAGGTTCATTCATTTTGTGGCATGTAGTAGTACTTGATTCCTTTATACACATATGGCCTAATAATATATTATTATATGGATATACCACATTTTATTTAATCCATTCATCAGTTGATAGACCTTTGGGTTGTTTCCTGATTTTGGTTTTCATGAATGATGCAGTTGTATACATTCATGTACAGGTTTTTGCATGGAGATATGTTTTCATTTCTCTTGGCTATGTACCTAGGAGTGGAATTGCTGGGTCATATGGAAACTCTATGTCTAACTTTCTGAGGCACTGTTGAGCTATTTTACACCCCACTAACGGTGTATGAAGGTTCCAGTTTCTCTACATCCTCGGCGATGCTTACTGTCTGTCATTTTTATTCTAGCCATCTTGATGTGATGTGGTATCTCATTGTAGTTTTGATTTGCATTTCCCTGATGACTAGTGATGTTGGACATCTTTTTGTGTGCTTAATGAGCATTTATTTATATGTCTTCTTTGGACAAGTGTCTATTCTAAGCCTTTGTCCATTTCTTAATTGGGTTATTTATCTTTTTATTATTGAGTTGTAATAATTATTCATGTAATTTGTATAAGGCCCTTACCAGATATGATTTGCAAATATTTCCCACTTCCTTTTCTTTTTCTTTTTTTTTTTTTTTTTTTGAGACAGAGTCTCACTTTGTCACCCTTGGTAGAGTGCCATAGCGTCACAGCTCACAGCAACCTCAAACTCTTGGGCTTAAGTGATTCTCTTTCCTCAGCCTCCCAAGTAGCTGGGACTACAGGTGCCTGCCACAGCACCTGGCTATTTTTGGAGACAAGGCCTTGCTCTGGCTCAGGCTGGCTTTAAACTCATGAGCTCAGGCAATTCACCTGCCTCAGCTTCCCAAGTGCTGGGATTACAGGCATGAGCCACCGTGCCTGGCCTACTTCTCCCACTTTCTTGATGATGTCCTTTGAAAGCAAAAAATTTTTAAATTTTGATGTGGTCCACTTCATCTATTTTTTTTTTCTTTTGTTGTTTGTGCTTTTGGTATCATACATGTATCTAAGAAATCATTGCCTAATCCAAAGTCATAAAGATTTATGCCTCTGTTTTCTTGTAAGAGTCTTATAGTTCTAGTTTTACACTTAGGTCTTTCATACATTTTGAGTTAATTTTTATATATGGTGTGAGGTAAGGGGTGTTTACATTCTTTCTTTGCCTGGTACAGTAGGTGTTGCTATACCATTTGTTGAAAAGACTATTCTTTTTCCATAGAATTATCTTGGCACCCTTATTGAAAATCAGTTCACTATAAATGTGAGAGTTTGTTTCTGGACTCTCAATTCTATTCTCTGGATCAGTTTGTCTGCTCTTATGCCAGTACCACACTGTTTTTATGACTTTAGCATTGTAGTAAGTTTTGAAATTAAGAGGTTTTAGTACTCCAACTTTATACTTTTTTTTCACAATTGTTTTGGCTATTCTGGGTCCCTTGAATTTCCATATGAATCTTAGGATCAGCTTGTTAATTTCTGCAAAGAAGCCAGCTGGAAATTTGCTGGGGATTACATTGAAACTATAGATCAGTTTGGGGAATATTGCCATCCTAATAAGTCTTCTGAGCCATTAATGTGGGCTATCTTTTCACTTACCTAATTCTTCTTTATTTTCTTTTAACGGTATTTCATGGTTTTCAGGGTATAAGTTTTATATGTCTTTTGTTATATTTATTCATAACTATTTTATTCTTTTGATGCTATTATAAATGAAATTGTTTTCTTAATTTCATTTTAGATTGTTTATTGGGAATTTATAGAAATACAATTGATTTTTATATATTGATCTTATACTCTGAAACCTTGCCAAACTTACTTATTAGTACTAGTAGAGTTTTAGTAGATTGGAATTTTGTTTTAAAATAGAATCCTACATTTTTTTGTGATAGGGTCTCCCTTTATCACCCAGACTGCAAGGCTGTGGCCCAGTCGTAGCTCACTGCAACCTCAAATTCCTGGGCCTAAGCAATCCTCCTGCCTCAGCCTCCTGAGTAGCTGGGACTACAGGTGAATGCCTCCATGCCCAGCTAATTTTTATATTTTTAGTAGAGATGGAGATCTTGTTTTGCTCAGGCTGGTCTCAAACTCTTGACCTCAAATGTTCCCACACCTTGGCCTCCTAGAGTGCTAGGATTACAGGCTTGAGCCACTGTACCTGGCCTAGAATCCTACGTTTAAGTGATTGCTTTTTGTAAGGTAGATAATTGTTCTTTCTCTACTTTGCCTTTCCTAGATTTTGAGTTTTCTTTTTGAAGTACAGAAATCGATGTTTATATATTATTGTTATAATTTTGGATATAACTTTTTGTGATGAGTCTGGTCTTAAATCATAACAATCTAGGTTAGTGATTCTCGGCTGAGTGTGGCGGAGGGTGGTATTTTAGAATCACTTAGAGTCATTTTCCATCCACATACGAATATCTAAAGATTTTGATGTCTTACCTTCTTTAGCTTACAGTCGCTATTCTATTGATGTATATGTTAGGGCAGAAACAGGATTGAGAACCATTGGATCAGGCCTTGTTAGACATGTATATATGACATCTTATTCTGATGGATGGTGGAGGACCTGCGTACTTATTTGTGATCTCTGTTATTATCATGAGTAATAATGGAAAATCTGTCCACAGCAGACAGGTAAGGACAGAACTCAAATAAACTTCAGTTGCATTTTGCTGAGAAGACGATAGCCTGGTCTTGGTTCTGAGTTTGGTGTCAGTGGTTGCTTATCTGTAGCATGTGTGGCTGAGGGGTTCAGAGGAAGAGTTCAGTGTCTGTTGATTATCTGCATTTGGATTTTGAGGGATATCTTTGTGTTAAATCTGCTGTT
Source organism: Nycticebus coucang (assembly GCF_027406575.1). NCBI lineage: Eukaryota > Metazoa > Chordata > Mammalia > Primates > Lorisidae > Nycticebus > Nycticebus coucang. The sequence goes on along the minus strand of NC_069804.1, from coordinate 156,944,633 downwards.
TTTTCCTTCTCAGGCCCCAACAGAACATTCAAACTCAAATGAGATGCCAGAGGACACCAGCACTCCAGAAGAGATGCCACCACCAGAGCCCCCAGAGCCACCACAGGAGGCAACTGAAGCTGAGAAGTAGCCTGTCTATGGAAGAGACTTTTGTTTGTGTTTAATTAGGGCTATGAGAGATTTCAGATGAGATGATAAACCTGAGACAGAGAGCAAGTAAAATGTCCCTTTTACTATTTTTCTTTGGTCTTTATTCACCCAATTGCACACTGGCATTTTCTTGCTGCAAGCTTGTTAAAACTTCTGGACTCAAGGCAGTAGCAGAAGATGTCAGTCACCTCTGGTAACTGGAAAAATGGGTCTCTTGAGCCCTGGCAGTGTTTTCTATGGCCTTGGCCACAGGGTCTCCTTAGACTCCCCTCTCTTCCTTCTAAATCCTATCTCTCGTGCTTGGGGTCATTGGTCTCATTCTGGAGTTAAAGGTTGAGACTGGCTCAAATCCTCCCAAGCTGCTGCCTGTCTGGAGTCTAGAGGCAATCACAGAGACCTCTGGCCAGAGGATCCTAGCTGGGTTCTTGGGGCTTTCAGAATTAAAGAGGATGGAAAGTGGGGTTAGAAGATTCTCCTGGCAACCAAGTGCCAGCATTGCCAGCTAATCCTTTAGGAATGGGGCAGGTAACTTCCACTTGTATTTATTCGTGTAGATTCTCCTTTGTCCTCCGACCACTCTCTAACACTCAAGCCTACTCTTTTCTCATTAGATATATGTAAGTAGTTGTAGTAGAAATAGCAATTTACATTTCTCGTAGACTACCCAGAAACTTTTTAATACCTGTGCCATTCTCGGTAAGAATTTATGAGATGCCAACAGCATAGCCCCTCATGCTCTCTGTCTCATTTCCCTCTTTTTCTCATTAGCCCCTTTTAATTTGTTTTCCTTTCTACTCTTGCTCTCATTGGGAGCAGGAATGGCAGTAATAAAAGTCAGCACTTTGGTGGTTTCTTTTCCTCAGAGGAAGCTCAAGTGCTCACTTACACACTACTCCCTTCAAACTCCCTGTGTGTGGCCTACAGAGGCCCTGAATGCACAAATGGAGAAACCAAGGCACAGAGAGGCTCTCCTCTCCTCTCCTCTCCCCTCCCCCAATGTCCCAACGAGAACAAGAACAACAACAACAACAACAAAAGGCTAACCAATACTTCCATTAAGCCTTGGCTGAGTAAGTGAAGGCCCAGCACTGCTGCCCTTCTGGGTAACCCACTCCAAGGCCTCAGCCCACCGTGGGCTATGGTAACCACACCAGGGGCTTCCTCAAAGCCCCACTCTTCCAGCACTTCCACCGGCAGAGTCCCAGAGCCACTTCACCCTGGGGGTGGGCTGTGGCCCCCCCATCAGCTCTGCTCAGGACCTGCTTTATTTCAGGGAAGAAGATTTATGTATTATATGTGGCTATATTTCCTAGAGCACCTGTGTTTTTCTCTTTCTAAGCCAGGGTCCTGTCTGGATGACTTATTGGGGGGAGTGTGAACCAGAAATTTTAATCTATTTGAAGGCAATTAAACTGTGTCTAATGCAAACTGCCTGCCTCCTCCTTCCCCCTTCCATATCAAGAATGTGTTTGTGTACAGGGTGAGGGTGGGGGTTGGAAAGGGTTGCTTGTTACTACCCATACTTCCATTTTCCAGGGTACCCTTGGGTTGGAAAGCGCTCCCAAACTCTCCATTAATCTATACCATATTCTGGGCTGAAGTTTGTCTTATTCTGGACTATGAAGAAAGGACTTCCAAAGCAATATACAGTGTGAACAAGATTGAGAGGGTACAGGGATTATATTTACTTAGGGAACAAGCTCTATATTAGGATATTGTTTTGAAGAAGATGGATGCTGTTAATTCCAAATGAGTCTTGGTTATTAAAGAAGGCTCATCAGGGCCTCCCCTTGGAAATATTTGGTTAATGGTCTTTTACAAGTAACAGTATATATTTCTTTTAAAATGGTGTGTAATACAGATTCCTTACCAATTCCTATGTCACACTTCCCAGTTAATTGGAATTAATGAAATTTGGCTGCTTCCAGATTTTTTTCTATGTCTTCCTATTTTCTGTATAGCAGGAATTGAGTTGAGCATTCCTGAGAGAGAGAGAGAGATTGGGAGAGAGAGAGACCTAGATTCCTCTTCTATTTGTTTCTTCTTTCCCATTCTTTTTCTGACTCTCTGTTTTTTTTTTTTTTTTGTTTGTTTGTTTGTTTGTTTTTATTTTTGCAGTTAGATTTAGGTAATTCAAAATAGTGCCAAACCTGGAGAGTTTGGAAGTTATTAGGTTTTCCAGTTAACCCGACACTCATATGAACCCCTTTTTAGTCAGTATTTAGCTTATCTCTCCTGGGCCAAGATGGATTTCTCTCCTCCCTCAACTTACCTCAGTCTCCTGCTGACCCTTAGGTCGGTCAGAGAAGCTTTATCTTTCTAATGTGAAGGGCCAAAATGGAAATATTTTATCTATAGTGTGAAGTGATCTTTTTAAGGTGTCTACTTTTTCATGTTCCCTGTCCTCTTTCTTTTCCCTTACAAATATTCTGTATTTAAGACCTTAGCCTGAAGCTCTGTCCCATTCATACCATGCACTAGCTGGGAGTATCCCTCGTCTGAGTTCTGATCAGAGGAGAGATTGAGAAATTGATCTTTCCAGAGGGGAAAAGAGCCTTAAATTATTTGATTTTTTCAGTGGCTGACATTCTCTCCAACTGTCTCCTTCCCCAAGCTTCTATGTACCCTATTTCCCCAGGCCAGGATGGTTGGCACTGATCCCAAACCTCTGGGGGTGGGTGGAATTGGCTCTGTTGGGCCATTTCTTCATGTCCATTTGGCTCCAAAGCCTTCTGGGCCCTAGCTGAGATCATCATCCCCCCCTTTGCATTTTTCCCTAAGAGTAGGGTTGGGTTAGAGGTGAGTTCTAATTCTGTAGCAGCTAAATTCCATTCTTCCTGTCCTGACTCTTTTGCCTTTACCTCTAAGGCCCCTTTTCCTACTGACCAAATTTCTTTACCTTGTTGGAAAAAAAAAAAGTATTTTGTTTTTAAATCTATTTTCTAACTTAAATGCAATTTAATATGTAAATCTCTGCACTTTTGTGTGAGCCTACAAATGTGTATGTGTTGGGGTTTTTTCACTCTCTGGTATTTCTTAATAAACAAATCTTTCTTTTGGGGGGAAGCCAATTAATGAAGGAGACTTGAATGGTTTTAGAAATACAGGGCTGTTTGTTTCTTTGCGATTCTGCCTCATTTCTTGTGCTGAGTGTGAGTGAGCAGCCTCCTTCCCCCACCTTTTGTCTCCCTTCCTTTGAGAGGGTCTTCAGCTTAGTGGGGCAGAGAGAGGGACCTGTCCTGTATCTGGTACCCCTTGGGACCACTTGGATTGGCTCAAGTGGTAACCTAGCAACCTAGCCCCCTTCCTTCTCTCTGTGGCCTGGTACTGTTAGTCCTTTTCTTCCATCTCAGTTCATTTTATACTTCTGGGGCTGGGGCCGGGCTAGGGAAAATCACCAAGGGAGCACAGTAAATGGTTTCAAAAAATGATAATTTGTTCTCATCCCTTGATGCTACTAAAAAAGAGTCATGTTCCCAGTAATTCAAAAAGCACTGTATCAGTTTGAGAACATGTTATAGGAATCTCTTGCTGTTCTTAGGTGATAGGTTTTAGAAATAGTGTCAAAGGCTAAAACTCTGAATATCATTAGTTTTAAAAGATACAAGCTCAGCTCACACAAAAAATCATTGTGGGTTTCATGTTTTGGATAAATATAGCAGGGGAATGGGAGCTTATAAAATCTGCATTGGTAAAACTTTGAAAGTCCTACCCAACATTAATGTAGGTAGAAAAACCTGGTATAATGAGCAGGGCCTAATTATTTTACAATTGAACACAAAATGTTTTTACAGTTTTAATACATACACTGAGTTTCCATGAATCCAACAACTGTGTAAATTGGGGGAAGATGACATTTTATTTAGTTTAGAACCTGACTAAGAATTGCTCACAATTTTTGAAAATCATGTCACTTGCAACAGTGCCATTCATGGGATGTTTAAGTTGCCAATTACAACATACTTGGATGAGTTTTCATTTGCAGCAATTGTAGTTGATGATTTTACAATAGGTGAAAGTAGCTCACTACTTTATTTTTAGTATAGTCTTGTACCAGGTATTTGTATATTGAATTATATATTATCTATATATGCAATTACTTTAAGTTACATATGGTTTCCTTTATTTCTTCTTTATAGTATACTTAGTATATTATATTGCTATTCTTGAAATTATATGTGTAAGTGGGTTCTATTAACTATGAGGTCCATTTCAGGGTGGCAAAAGGTATATATGCAAGGAAGGGTTGGAGCTGCTAAGGTTAAAAACCACTGGACTAGATTATCTCAAAGGTCCCTTTCTAACTCTAAATATTTGGAAAGCTTAGAGAGAAAAACAAACATCTCCCTCCTCTCACACCTTTACTGTGCTTTTTATAATTTTAAAAGTAGCATTTGTTCATTATTGAAAATTGGGAAAGTATAGGAAAGTAAGATTTTTAAAAATCACCCATAAATTCATAGCCAAGATCTGATTGTTTTGGTGTATTTCATTCTAGTTTTTTTTTTTTACTGTGTATGTGTATTTCTAAATAACAACTGGAATTCAAGTACAAATATGCTTTTGTAAACCTACCTGCCTTTTTAACTTAGTATTTTCCATATCATTAGAAATTATTTGGAAATACTTTTGAATAATTCCATAACATGTACATGGGGTGCAGTGGCTCACACCTATAATCCTAGCACTCTGGGAGGCTAAGGTCAGTGGATCTCCTGAGCTCAGGATTTTGAGACCAACCTCAGCAAGAGTGAGACCCTGTCTTTACTAAAATTAGAAAAAAATAGATGGATGTTGTGGAGGTACCTATAGTCCCAGCTACTTGGGAGACTGAGGCAAGAAGACCATTTGAGCCCAAGAGTTTGAGGTTGCTGTGAGCTGTGATGCCATGGCACTCTACCCAGGTGACAGAGTGAGACTCTGTCTCAAACCCCCCCCCCCAAAAAAAAACAATAAAAAAAATGTACATAACCTTCCCCTAATCTCAGACATTTAGGAGTTTCTAATTTTTCATTATTGGAAATAATGCTACGATGAACTTACTTATATATGGACATATCTGTGATTATTTCCTTAGGGTAGATTCCTGGAAATGGAATTATTGAGTCAAAGGGAATGCTCTTTTAAAGGCTCTTGGTAAAGATGGCCCAATTGCTTTACAGATAGTCTGTACCAGTTTGTTTTGCCAGCAATGTAACAGAGAGTCTGCTTCAACCCATCTCATTTAAACATTTGGTATTTTGATAGTTTGTGAACTTGTGGGTTAATGTTAATTTAGTTTTTATTTCTTTGATTGATAGGTTAAACAGGTTCTGCACCTCTCCTCTGCCTTACGTTTATTGACATTTGTATTTCTTCTGTGAATTGTCTGCCCAAGGCCTTTGTTGTTCATCTGGCATTAGGATGTATTCTCTTTGATTAATAAATTAGAGCTTAGAGCTCACACTTCGCCATGGGCTAGGAAATGAGGAGCCCTTTGATTTAGAAGTAACTTTACAACTCTAGAGCATGGAGTAGAATTCCCTGCCCCTTCACTTTCTTCACTCCCCCTTCTCATGGCCTTTTCTGCCAGCCACTGCCCATCTTCAGCTATTTGGCTGTTCCAACTTTGCTAAAAGGGTTGGAGTTTTGTGCCCAAATAAGAGACATGATGATTATGTGTCATAAAATACAGGCTTTGTGTAACAACATAGCTGAAAGGAACATGTTGATCATGTAGTCCATTTTCTCTCTCTCTTTCTCTCCCTGCTTCCCTCCAACCATCCCTCTCTAGCTCCCTCTCTCCCTTTTACTGTGACTTACCCAAGGTCACATGGAGAGTTACTGATGGAGCCAAGACCAGAACCCAAAGGTACTGACTCTTAGTCCAGAGAGCTTTCTAGCTTAACCCGCTGCTACTCTGTCAAGCAGGTGTACACAGATAAGATTTTGAATAACTGCAGATGTCACTTGAATAAAATGAACCTTTCATTATTTAATATTGAATAAATATTTGTTGAATAGTGTGTGCTAGGGCTAACTTTAGATAAATTGCATCACCAACCCCATTCTCTTATAAGTTGAGAAACAGCAATGCTTTTAGGATTGTTTGCCATTTTGGATTAATATTACTGATGAGCTTTCCATTTTAGGCATACAGTAGTGCTGGTCTGAGGTGGTTGTTGGGTTTTTGTTTTAAACTTAACTCTCTTAAATCTTTCTCCAGACCCCTGCACTTAGGTTGAACTGATGGTGGGGTTTCTTAGCACAGAAAGTCAGGAAGTTGCCTTGGTAAGTTCCCACAGTCAAGTTGGCTGTCCCTTTGTGAGGACCGTTGCCCTGGTCTCTTTCTGATGTTATAGGAAAAGGTGAAGCTTACATATCAAATGCTATAGAATTCCATTTATTTAGGTCCTTCCTGGAGGAGGAGTCTTGGCTGGGTCTAGAGGGAAGGCAGTTCCTTCCCACTTGATTGTGTTGTTGGCTGAATAATATGTAATGTGGCCCCCGTTGTGTGAGAAGCTAAGGTAGCCTCTATTGTGAAGGAGAGGTGGGTGAGCCACTTCTTTTCCCTAGCTGGGAAACTTCATACCTCATCCTGAATTTCCTGACTTGGGTGGGGGGAAGGTGTTGGGCCATGTTGAGACTATGGTGCTCAGTGCCCTTTTTTCCCTCAGAAAAACCTTATTTAGCCTTTGTTTTAATACCCTGGGTTTCTAATGGTCCAATTGTAGCCCTGGCTTCTGTGAAGAGCCGGGACAGGGAGCTCTATGAGTGAGAAGTTGGAAGCCAACTCTAAGGCAACTCTGTGCCATGTATCAGATCATGGAGCCATAGAATTTGGCAGAGTAGGAGAGGGAATTTGCGGGGGCCTTTGGGGAAGCTGATTAGAACCTGCCTGGGGTAGTCTAAGGTAACGTTGTGAGATGTAGAGCCAGTGAGTGAGAGGAGAGATAGATAGTTTGGCTGGGATTTGCCAGTGCCTTGAGCTGCTTCCCTTGATGGAAAGGAGGTAGAAAGTAGCTCTGACTCTGAACTGTTGAGGGGCTGGCTAGACTTTAAGTCTTTCTTCTTGAATCTGGTCTTTATCCGTTTCCTTCCAGTGGACCGTGGAAGTCCAAGAGAGTTGCCTAATGCAGTGTCACCCCTCAGAACCTAGCCTGTTCTATATTTCCCTGATGCCCCTCCTCACCTGTCTGTCCCAGACTCCTGTGACCATTGGAGCTCTTGCACAGCTGCCTACTTTCAGCCTGTAATCATCCTGTAGGCCAAACTGGAGCCTGAGAGGTCCAAACGTACTCCCACCCTTCAGATTCCTCTCCAAGGCAAGGGAGGATTTCAAAACATCATGTTCTTATGCATTCACCTTTTCCTGGTATTTTCTTTTCCTCAGTTTAGAGCTAATAGGTAGCCTTTGCCCAGGGGTTTTAAAGGTTTAGGGATCTCCTTTGATAGGGGCCCCTGGCATGTATGGATTTTAAGTACTTTGGGCATTATTCACCCCTCATCTTTCTAGAAACCTATGCCAAAAGGCAGCAGGGTAGTGACTTTGCTGCTGCTACTCCATATTGGAGGTCAGAGGCTGGGGCTCTATTTATTTGTTAATTTAGTTTTATTTTTTTCAAAAATTATATTCCCCTTTTCCTAGACATAAAAGTAATAGATAACTTTTGAAATTCAAAGAAAATGAGGCTGTAGGAGGTGAACGCCGTTTCCCCTCTCTACCCAGTCTTACCCCAGACCCCTCCCAAGATCACCATTGGTAGCCACTTGGTACAGATCTTTCTAGTCTTTATTCGGTGGGTGTTTTATTTTTTCTTAAATAAAAACAGATTCACCCTATAAATAATGTTTTAGTATTTGCTTTTCCCTTTGTGATAGTATGACCTTTTACAACCAAGATGTAAATTATTTGTCTAATTTTACAATTTAAAATAAAAGAATAAAAAGCACAAAGATTTTCCCCATGTCATTTAGTACTTTTCTGCATCATGTTTAATGTTACATGGTGTTGTATGAACCAACCATAATGTATCTAACTAATTCCCCATTTGTGGTGTTCCCACTTTTTTACTGTTACAGACAGAGCTATCGTGAGTATCTTTGTCCATAGATCTTTGTGCACTTGTGTGGCTCTTTCTGTAAGTCAAATTCCAGAAGGGAAATGGAGTGATCAGAGGGTCATATTGCCCTCTGAAGTGTCCAAGGCCTCTGAAAGCTTGTTGGACAAGGCCTTTTGAGAAGCAGTGTGGTATGACAGTTAAGAACATGGGCTCTGAAGTCAGGCAGACTTCTTGCTCTGCCACTTTCTGGTCAATTTCTTTCTTTTTTTTTTTTTTTTTTTTTTTGCAGTTTCTGGCCAGGGCTGGGTTTGAACCTGCCACCTCTGGCATATGGGGCTGGCGCCCTACTCCTTTGAGCCCTCTGGTCAATTTCTTTAACCCCTCTGAGCCTCAGTTTCTCCCTCTGTAAATTGGGATGATGAGGGTCCCTACCTCACGGGGTTATGTGAGGTAATATATGCAAAGCTCTCAGCTGGCACAAATGCAGGCACTCCTAAATGACAGCAATTATTCAGTACCCTCAGGGCTTGGAGGCTGTTAGGTCTCTTGTTTCTTTGGTGAGGATAATGCTTGGTTTCCTGAGGCCCCTAGTCACTAAGGGCAGTGGGATGAGTGCAGCTGAGAACAAGGCCCAGAAACCCAACAGCCTGTCCTCACTCTGCTGGCAGCTCTCCTTCCAGTTTTCTCTCTCAAGTGCAGTTCATGCTGGCAGAAACAGAGAAGCAAGCAGGGGTCTTCATTTCCATCCCATTTCCTAAGAGATGGTGCAGCTTTAGTAGGCACAAGGTTGAGCCCAGAAAGAGGTGGCCTCAGAGAAAAGGCAATGCTGACCTTAAATATCCCCCTCTTGGACTCTGGACAGCCCCCCAGTGGGAGCTCTTCTTCACAGGAGTGAAGGCCTTCAAGCCTTCTGTTAAAATGAACAGTTATAGGAAGTGGGAAATAGCTCTCCCCACCTCCCCTTCCCCAGACCCCAGCAAGGCTTATGGCCACAGGAGCCTGACTGAGCCCTGTTCTGAGCCAGAGCCAGCCTGGCCTTTGGTCTGGAACTTCATGTCAGCAGAGTTAAGGGCACCGAACATGTCAGGGAAGGGAAAGATGGCCCTGAAAGGACAACAGAGGGACATTTTGCTGAGGCCAGCTTTGAAGGAAATCCATCTGTCTCTCCTCACAACCCTCTCCACAGGAAAGATGACTTGAGACAATAATTCAATTCTACCCACGTTTATTGCTACCATTTATCTCCCTCCACCCCTCATATTTACACCCAACCCCTTCCCCAAAGCTAACTTATAGCAAAGTTCCTGGTGGGAGGTCAAGAACTGTGTCCACTAAGCAGGCAGTCTTGCATGTAGTGGGCACTGTTTGTCCCCAGGCCAGTTTGGCACCAGGGAAGGGCTACTTTGGGGAATCAGGGCACAGACTTGGTACTGGGGTCAAGGGAGGCCCCCACCAACAGATACTCTCCTTCTGGAGTTCAGCATACACCAAAACTTTAGCAAAGCAAAGTCAGGGTAGTGGACTCCCCAGTGTCAAGCGTAGTGCTTTCTTTGGCTTGTAAATACCTGTACAGGTGGCCAGGGCTAGACTCAGACCTGCATCTGGCTTCCAAGGGGACATTTCTGTCCCTGGAAGACAGGTATGACCACCTGCCATCAGCCTTGCCAGAAGTCTAATTTGAGGAGGCCAGGAATGGAAAAGGAGGGCATAGATTGAGTAACAGGCATTGGTGTAAGCTGGGGCCGTGGGGGGGGGGGAGTTGCAGCTTGTCCTGAGTTATGTGAGAAGGGAGAAAATGAATGAGCAAGAGGAGCCAGTTCATTTGAAAGCCTGAGGCCTCTCTAGCACCTATGCCCAGGCCACATGTAACAAATAGGCGAGCAGACATTTAATGTCATGGAATGTCAGAGTTGACAAGGCCTTCAGTAATTACCTATTTTAACCCCAAGCAGTCCTAAGTCCAGAAAGGGGGAGGGACTTGGTTGAAGTCTCATAGGATTTAGTGGCTGAACCTCTAAGTAAAGTTTAGGAGAAGGAAAGCAGACTGGTACACATGGCTTTCTTCAAACCTTATTTAGGGAAATCTGGATTTACCCAGGATCAGTTGGGATCCTTTTGAAGACCCAGCTTCCCTAGGGTTTTAAGACTGACCTAAAACACTGATTTGGCCCCCTTTTTAGGACCAGTGCAAGAAGGGAAGGTGATATGGGCTGAGGAGGGTTTGGGGACCTTGGTGGTAAAGGACATGGGCAGGGTCCCTCTGTGCCCTGCTTGTTGTGGTGGTGGCCAGGGAGCAGGTGGTGCCAGAAGAAGCTGTGCCATCAGTCGCTGGTGGAGGGATGGGACTGGGCAGGTAGGATGTGCCCTAGGGCAGCTCCTCATTCATTCCAGCCGAGCTTGTTGGGCCCTATTCAAGCTTCTGTGGCCCTAAGCGTCCCTGGGGAAACGGCCAGGCTCAGTGCCAGTCTCCTGGGCCCAGGCCACTGCAGGAGGCTGGGCTTGTCCCTGTGGCCTTTGCAGTTTGGACCCAGCCTTAGCCTGGGCCACCTCTACCTCAAGGTGCCCCAGCTAGTGAGAGGCCATGCAGCTGCTCCTCAGTGCTTGCCAGCTCTGCCTCATCGCGTCCGCTCTCTGAGCCCTCGAAGCAGCCAGAGTCACGCGGGATGTCCACCTTGGGTTCTGACACTGTGTGTGCCACTGGCTCCTGGCTGCTTTCAGCACCCTCTTCTGCCTCCTCACTGCCGGCTTCCAAGGGTGAGGGAGGGAGACAGAATATGGGGGGTTGGTCCTTAGCTAGGGGCATCCGAAGCCTTGAGGGGGTAGGGACCTTGGGAACTCCACTATAGGCGGTCTCTCCCTCTGAGCACTTTCCATCACCCTGCCACTCACCCTACTTCTAGCTTGGAAGCAGGTAGGAGTTGTTTCCAGGCCAGTTCCATGGCCCACGAGCTCAAACTTCTTCAGTACTAAGCTGAAGCCAGGCAACCTGATCTTGAATCCCAGCTCTGTTACTATCTCACTTTGAGGCCTCGAGTAAGTCAAAGCCTTACCTTCTTTGGCTTTAAGTATGACCTTTGATCTGAAGAGGGTTTGGGCCCAACCAACACCCGCTTTCTCCCGCAAACTTTCCCTGAGATTCCAATTCATGTGGAAAGTGCCTTCCCACTGCCGAGGGGCCCCAGTGCAGAGTGTGGTCGGGGGCAGGGCCAGGGCAAGCCTCCCTGCTGCGGGATGCCAGCGGGCACACCCCCTCCACTCTGCTCCTAAAGCCACTCACTGTCATAGTCCAGCAGCAGCTCGGCGGCCGTGAGCAGCTTGGCCCGGTGCTGTGGGTCCATGATGTTCAGCTCATTGAGGTGTGTTTCTCTCAGCTCTTTGAAATCCTCCAGCGTCTGGTAGCCATTGAGCAGCAGGGTGGACGTGTGCTCCTGTTGGCAGAGGAAAGCCACTGGCACAGCTGCTTACAAGCCACCCCTACCTAAGCCCTAACCCCCTACACATAGCTGTTTCCCCATGTCCCCATCCCTGGGGCAAGTGTGCCTCCACCCGAGACTAGATACTAGAGCTGGTCCCAGATCAAACCTCCAGGCCGATGCGCTCCAGCAGCTCATGCAGAGTCTTGGGCTTGGGCCTCTTGCCCTTGCTCTGTCGGCGGCTGGGACGGGCAGGCCCTGTGGCCTCCTCAGGCAGCACATCCACATAGATAAATTTGAAAGAGCCCAGTTTGCCATTGAGCAGGCCCAGCCATGTACCCACAGGTGGCTTTTCAATGATCTGGATCACATCTCCTTTCTGTGTCGGGAGAGGAGAAGAGTGCAGGGGAGAGATGAGGGATGGACTCTTGGCCTCCACTGATACTTTTCTCCTACCTCAGTCCAGCCTCCTTTATGGGTGTAGCCTTCCAGGTCCGGATGCTGTCCTTACCTGCAGTTTCAGCGAGTCATGGTCATAGGGGCTGGGAGTGAAGTCGGTGTGGACTCGTGCCCGGCCACAGAAAGGCCCTGTGTACTGGGGTTCCTCCCCAAAGCTGCAGAGCTCACTGCCTGCAGGAGATGGGCAGGGAAGAGGCTCACCATTGTCCCAGGACAGCTAAGGCAGTGCCTAGCAACTGCCTTCCAAAGGGCATGTTTAGAATTTCTTCCCTGTTCTTGCTTAATAAGACTCAATGTTTAATTATAATATCACATGGAAACTCACATGGGCTCTTTCTCCCTGGGAAGGAAAGGATGGGCATTTTAAATGGCTTTCTGTGGTGGGGTGGGAGGGAAGGGAGGTGTCTGTGGAGCTAGAGAAAGAGTAGAAAACTCAAAAATGTACCTGAGGGGTGATAAAGGTCGTGCTGAGTGGGCCTGCAGCCCAGAGGCCACAGCCCCTCCTCTAGGCAGGAAACCTCTTGTCTAGCCCCATGGACTTCTAGAAGATGCCAAGTGACACCTTAAGCCCAGAAAACCAAGGTCTGGGGCCCAAGAGGCTGACTTTCCATAGCTGGAGACTCTATACTCCCTCCCCAGCCTGGGGTATCAGAGGCCCAGGGAGATGAAGCCTCTAGCTCCCCTTAGAAGGGCTGGTCCAAGAGGGCAATGAGGCTCTTGCTCTGCTCTTGAGCCTCTCCAGGTCCTGGGGACAGCAAGTGGAAGCTCCCCCAGGATAGATCTGAGTTGAATACTGGGTCACCTTGGGCAAGTCACTTAACCTCCTTAAGACTCAGTTTCCACCTCAGTAAAATGATGATAATAGTACTGGCCCCATGAGGTGGCTGTGAGGATTTAACATGAAGAAGGCTGGGAAAGTTCCCAGCAGGAAAACAGTAAACATTCATTCCTCTTACCCACCTCCCAGACAGCCCATTGGCACAGCCCTGACCCAGTCTTTTCCTCCAGATTCAGCAGATGTCCCCCCACATCTTTTACTCACCTGTCGATGCCTGGCGACTAAGTACAGGAAGTTCATGCTCCTCTTGCTCCGAAAAGGCCAGCGCCATCTTCTCAGGGCCAGGGCTGTCCAGACTGCAGTCTGGAGATGTTGGGGAGGCTGAGCCCTCCTCCAGAGTGTCTCCCTGCAGGGAGGGTAGGCAGGAAGCCCTGAGCAGCCTCACTGGGGTACACATGGTGCAGAGGAAATGGGCCTGGGCTTGGTGAAGAGCCAAGGCCTGGCTCAAACTCCAGCTCTGCCACTTACAGGCTGAATGACAGACATTCTCTGATCCCTAGTTTCCTCTTTTGTAAAAATGAAAATGACCATCCTTGCTCTGCCTACCTCACAGAATGAGGCTCATACGGAGTGCCATGTGAATGTGCCTTTGTCAGCTTTGAATGCTGATGTACATGCAGAAAAGGCTTCGGTGGCAGAGCCCAGACTCAGCCATTGCTTTGTTGCAGTCAAAAAGGCAGTGGTAAGGCCGGGTATGGTGGCTCATGCCTGTAATCCTAGTACTCTGGGAGGCCGAGGCCAGTGGATTGCCTGAGCTTATGGGTTCAAGACCAACCTGAGCAAGAGTGAGACCCTGTCTCTAAAAATAACTGGGCATTGTGACGGGCACCTGTAGTCCCAACTACTTGGGAGTCTTGAGACAAGAGAATCGCTTGAACGCAAGAGTTTGAGGTTGCTGTGAGCTATGATGCCACAGCACTCTAACAAGGATGACAAAGTGAGACTCTGTCTCAAAAAAAAATACAAGCAGTGGCACTGGGGAAGAAATTACTTTTGCCTGTGCTTCTATGTTGGTCATTATGAAAGTTTCGAGATACACAAAAATCAAGAAATGTAAAATCTGCATGAAGCCCTCCCAGAAACACCAATAAGCCCAGCAAGTTGAATCAGAAAGGACACTGTTGATAGTTTTTCTTGGAAGTGAAATAATGGAACCTAACAATCTGTCTTAAAACTTTTGTAGTGACCTAGTATGCGGCAAGCTTGCCTGCCATCTCATTTAATCCTCCCAGTGACACAGGTAGTGGTATGGTTGGCCTGAGTTTACAGATGCAGAGTAACATTCCCAAGGCCCATGGGAACCCACAACCAAGTTGGCCAGACTCCAGCGCTCTTACCACCTCACCACACCTCAGTGCAGTGGTAACTGTTTAACAGCTGTCCCTGATTAATGGCAAATTCCTGTGTTCTCAGGACACCCCACCATGGCCAATGTCAAGCTACCATTGGGATGTGGTTGGGTGCATTGTCAGAGGAAACAGCTATGCTATTTCCACCAGTCAGATAATATAGGCCCAAATCTCAACAACACAGATAAAAGTAAAATGTCGTTCAGGAATTAAGCGTGAATAAGATTTATTATATTACCTTTTCTTCTTCCAAGACAGAGCCTTGCTCTGTTGCTCGGGATGGCCTTGGGTCCCTTGTCTCAAGCAATTCACCCACTTAAACCACCCAAGTAGCTGGGTCTACAGATCATTGCACTTGACTTACCTTTGTTTTTAATAGAATTTATTTGATTATCAGTTTAAATAATTTGATTTTTAATAATGGTTGTGTTTAACCACTGGCTCACAAAATTTCTGACAATTTGACCAGCTGCTCTCACGAGCTTATATGAATGAGTATGAGCCAATACGAACCAACTCCAGTAATCCACTGCCTCCCTGCCTCCTGTAAGAGCCACAAGCACACCAGACTCCGTGTGATTCAAGACACTTTGGCTGTGCATGCCTCATAGCTGTTGTGCCACCCTGCTTCCCTAGGCCAGTCTTCTCTATTTTCTCTCTTGGGGATCCCATGAGGGAAAACAGGCCTTTCTAAACCCAGGGGCTAGCTCCAAGCAAAGCTTTGAAGTGGGTGGATTTGCCTCAGGTCATCTCATCTCCCTTACAGCTGCCCCTCCCCACAGGCCTGCCTTCCAAGGAAGCCTCTGTTGCTCAGACTTCCACTTTTCTCAAATCCCATCCCTTTCCCAGCTGGCCTCCTGTGCCCTCAGAACTGTGCCTGGGTGTCTGTCCCTGGTCGATGGTGAGATCCCCCTCCCACGTGACCTTTCTTCTTGCATTGAATAGGATCTTCAGGCCTGAGCAGTGGCTGTCCTGCAGTCATGCTCACACCCTGACAGAGTGGTGCCCCTACTTCCTGGATCCCCAGGCCTCACCATCTCCTCTGACAGGGCCTTCACCATCATCTTGCCCATCTTCCTGTTCATAGTTCGGGAAATCACTGCCCTCCACTTCTTCCCCAGCTTCTTGCCACTTTTCCCAGTATCCTCTGGAGTGGGGGTGCCTGAGTCATCTTCTGGAATCTGGGACAACAAAAGTGGAGGTTTAGAGACCCTGGTGACCCTGCTTAGGTCCAGGACTTGGAGCACCAGGAGGCCTCTGGGTCGCAGTAGAGGTTGGAAGGGGTGGAATGGAGAGGCCCTAATTTCCTCCCCCCTTGACCCCAACACTGTCCTCAGCTCTATTACTTTATAAATAATTTGCGATTTATTTTGTAGTTGAAAAGAATGCAGATGAATGCTTGGTGAGGGGAGAGAAAGGCCCTCTATGGTAAAGGAGGCTTTGCCCCAACAATTCAAACATCTCCTCTTCCCCCCACCCCAATGCTAACTCGTCAGCCCAGGGCCTGCAGTCAGGTTCCCTCAGAAGTCTCTGAAACTCACGTTATCATCCAGATTAAATTCCTTCTCGCTCACCACTGGAGAGCTGGGTTTGGATTTGGCAAAATCCTTGAAGCTGCTGGAGCGCTGAAGGGAAAGCTGGAAGAGGCACGGATGTTGCCATCAGTGGGCTAAAATGGCTGCCCGAAGACAGATCTGCTTCCCCCACTCCCTGCTACACACATGTGCGTGCACACCTGTCAGGGCTGGGCGGAGTCATCCTGAGGGTCCCAAACTAATGGGGTGAAGTACCTAGATGTCCTTGGAGCTGCTGGCTTCACCCTGTTCTTCACCCTAACCCTGGCCACAGACCAACCTCCTAACCTCAGGAGCCTGGAGCCTCACACCTCAGGACTCAGACTTAGCCTGAATTTCCACCAGTATCTCAAGTTTGGTCCCCGAACCCTGGAGTGAAAGACTAAATGATTCAGAGTAAACATATATACAGCATATATGAGAGCATCACCACATAACTGAAAGAAAATCGGTCTCAAACCCTGTGGCTCTACCTTCATGCTGGCCCTGAACAAGGTCTCCAGTTGGTCATAGGGATAGGGGGAAACATTAGCGCCTCCAGCCAGATGATTTGTGTCCCAAGAAAAGCAAGACAATTTGGTCAGAAGCTAGCAAGACTCAGCATTACACTTTCTGGAAAACCATTGTAGAGGCTTACAGAAGGGGGCCCATGGATTTGGGACACAAACGATTGGGACAAATTTAGCAAAAGAAAGACCTCAGTTTCTCTTTTTTTCATCTTGGTTTTTAACCTTAGTCACTAATATGATGAACTGGCAACTGTGACATTTGCTGGTGTTTGGACTTTTAGGCATGACATTTGTTTGTGTTAATGAGACTAGTTTCAGGAAATGAGCTTTCTTAACTGCATACACATGCACATGCCAAGATAGCAGACAGAAACCAGGGCAAGGCAGGTAAGGGGAGGAAGGCTGTAGACACAAGAAGTTGAGGCTGAGTTCATATTAAGATAAACAGTCAAGACCAGAAGATACGCACAGGAACCAGGGTTCACAGATGGCCAGACAGATAGAGTGGGATAAACTACATACACCAGAGATAAAGGCTTGAGGAACCGAAGCCCCAAACCCACACAAAGCTGAAGGTTTCATATCCTCTTTCCTACTAAAGGGGGTGTGTATGTCCAGTGACAAACTCCTAGGGCAGGGGCAATATCACCTGCCCCCCAACATACACATTATTGGCTCCACCTCCTGAGGACTGTAGTGGAGCAGTTTAGCACTCTTGGTGGGTCTTGGCAAAAGGCAACTCAGCAATTGTGGGTCAGAGGTCACACACTCTTAAAGGTCACAGCAAGGTAGTGACCAGAAACTAGGTCAGCGGTCAGGTCAACCAGACACTAGCAGTGTCTGGGCCTCATGGGTGGAGTGTCTGCAGCCTCAGTCAGAAAGCCTCTGTGCTGTGCTGGAGAGCTGGAAAAGGGGATCACAGGTGGGCATAGGGAGGGGAAAGCATGACCGTGGGGTGACCACTCTGGTTCCCATGCTTTTCATCCATCTCCCTTCCCACTATCGTTTCCTCTTTTTTCTCCCTTTCTTTCCCCTGCTCTCCTCCACCTTCCATTTATTTCCTCCTCTTGTATGGCTAGGATGCAGCTGCCTGGATAACTTCCTCCTCCTAATGCATGGAAAAGAGGGAACAGAGAGAGGGTGGGCACTGGTCTGCTATTTATAGGCTGATGGGGGCTATTACAGCCTTCTCTCCAGCAACCCTCAGCCTGCTCTGCAGATCAGGAGGCTGAGAGTCGCCCCTAAAACCCCAGGGACTGGCAAGGCTGGAAAGCAAGAAGAAGGGCAGGCGTGGGGCCGGAAGTCGGCTTTGTTGGGGAAGGGTAAACTCACCTCCCGCTGCTCTCTAATCGCAGCTCTTTCCCAAAGCCTTTTCCTGTCATTAATCTGCAGTCTGGGGGCTGGAAGGAAGGGCCTTTGGCTCCAAGCCCTTGTGTGAAGGCCCCTTGTCCCAGCTTTAGCCCAAAGTGGGAAGAGACAATCACAAAGGACCCCGGAGATGGCAATGGAGCTTGGGCCCAGTTGGCTGCACTCAGCCCAGAGAGATGGAAAGAACTAACACATGTTCTATGTGTGACCAAGGATAAGAGCTGGCCAAGGTAGCCTATTGCCAACCCTACCTCCAACCTCAGGGTAGCCCCATATATCCTGCCTTTGAGTGAGAGGTGAACCCCACATACGGGTGACTTGAAATCCTTGAGCCCAGCTGAGGTTTCTGCCTGGACTTCCTTTGGGGTGAGGATTTCCTGGGAGTCATGCCTGTCAAGGGAGGTGGGAACATACACAGTTGGCCCCTTTTTTATGTCTAAGGGATGGTATGAGCCTCTCAGAAAGAGCTACATTTTTCTCTTTGAACTCAGACATTGCTTAGTTCAACTCTGAGATGTGTGACCACAGGTGAGTTATTTCACCTCTTGTTTTTTTTTTTTTTTTTTAATTTTTTTGAGACAGAGTCTCACTCTGTTGCCCTGGGTAGAGTGTTGTAGTGTCATCATAGATAACAGCAACTTTAAATTCTTGGGCTTGAGAAATCCTCTTGCCTTAGCCTCCCAAGTAAATAGGACTATAGGTGTCCACTACAATGCCTGGCTAGTTTTACTTTTTTTCTATTTTTAGTAGAGACAAGGTTGAACTCTTGAGCTCAAGAAATCCATCTGCCTTGGCCTCCCAGAATGCTAGGATTATAGGTGTGAGCCATTGCACCTGGCCTATTTTACTTCTTTGTACCTGAGCACCTTCACTTGGCATCAGAGGGCCAAGGGTTCATACCTTGATTCTGCCTCTGACCAGCTGTGTAAAGCTGGGTCAGTTACTTAACTTCTCTAGGCTTCTGTTTCCTCATCAGTAAAATGAAGACAAAAGCACCTACCTTATTGTACTGTCATGAGGATGAAATGAGTGAGAACAGGGATTGAAACAGCAGATGGGATTGGACACAGCAGTCTGTCAGCAGATGTTGGTTCACACTTAGCCTTTCAGATGACCCACCTCCAGACACTTACCCTGGACATTTCCCCACCCAGAATACTGTCCTTCTGTCAACTGTAGCTTCTCCACTCCCTCAAATTCCAGTTTAAGTGGAAACTACTCAAATGCCCATGAACTGTAGGAACAGATAAATTAATTGTGGCAGAGTCATCAAGACTAGTATCCAGCAAGGAGATAATATTATTGTCTCCAACAATATGGATGAGCCTCACAAATGTACCGCTGAGTATATACAATATACTTCCACCTGTGTAATGTTCAAAGCTGGGCAGAGCTTATCTAGGTAACTGGAAGTCAGGACAATACTTTCCCTTGGGGAAAGGGAGCATGTAGTGACTGGCAAGGAAGCTTCTGGACTTCTGGCACTGATTTGTTTCTTGATCTGGGTACTACCTACATGGGGATGTTCATGTTACGATTTATGCATTTATGATTTATGCACTTTTCTATGGATCTTATATTTGATAAAAAGGTTTTCCAACTCCAGTATAAAAGGCAGCACCCTTGCAGAAAACCTCCTCTGATTGCTGCCTCAAAGCATCACACTGCCCCGGGTGGCATCCTCTTCCCCTGATTCCTAAACAAACTTGGCTTTCCATAGGGGTCTCCTGAACCACACACTCTGCTCCTTCAGTGTACCTGGCATATACTGAGCACCTTGTGAGCCCCAGCCCTGGTCTCTATGCATGGGAATACACCAAGAAGAGGCTAAACACCTCCCATGTGCCCGGCTACCTGCCAAGTGCTTCAGATGTGCTAGCTCCCTCCAGCCTCACTTTAGCCCTGCGTCACAGCTCCACCTCACAGCAGAGGAAGCTTGAGGCACTGCAAAATGAAGTACTCTCTAGGCAGAGTTACATAGCTAGTGGTAAAAAAACCAGGCATCAAAAAACCCAGATCTGTGACTCTGAAAGCCCATGCATGTTGTGCTTGTGGCCATCAGAGCTCATGCTGTTCCCTCACCATGTAGAGGTGGATCAAGTGAAGTGCTGATGTGGGTGGTGTTTGAACATAGCTCCCAGGAGGGCAGGTGGAAGAGTGAAGGTTTCAGGAGGGCTTTATGGAAGGGGCATATTTGAGCTGGGCCACATAGGGAAGCCAAGATTTCTCCAGGTAGAGCTCAGGAGGATTTGAACAAGAGGGAAATTTAGGGATATTGTGAGTATGGTGATGGGATGGTGGGAATGCCAGTGGCTGTGGTGGGAGGTGCATTAGAAAAGGCCATGGAGGCCTTGTCAGTCATACCAAGGAATTTGGGCAGTGTACTGTGGGTGGTGAGGAGCTACTGAAAATATCGAGTGCATGCTGGTAAGGGGGTCATGCTGGTGAGGGGGTCATGCTGGTGAGGGGGTCATGCTAGAGGTATGCTGCAGGGAGGGAGCCATTGGTAGAGCAGTGTGTCAGGACAGGCAGACAGGGACAGGAAGAGACTGAAAATTGGGCTCTTGGACAGGAGCCTATATTCCTCTCCATTGTCTCTGGTAGGAGATCTGAAGGATAGTGGAAAGTGGGGATATGGTGAGGTGAGACCACCCTTAGGGAAGTCAAGTCCAGCACAAACCCCTTCCCACTTCCTACACTGCAACATTGGCCTCTGGGTGAAATGGGATGAATGGGAGTGCACAGCAAGAACTTAAAAGAAGGTGAAAGTTAGGCCAGGCGCAGTGGCTCATGCCTGTAATCCTAGCACTCCGGGAGGCCAAGGCGGGTGGATTGCCCTGAGCTCACAGGCTCAAGACCAACTTAAGTAAGAGCGAGACTTTGTCTCTAAAAAAAAAAATAGCCAGGCATTGTGGCAGGTGCCTGTAGTCCCAGCTACTTGGGAGGCTGAGGCAAAAGAATTACTTGAGCCCAAGAGTTGGACGTTGCTGCGAGCTATGACACTATAGCACTCTACTGAGGGTGACAAAGTGAGACTCTCTCTCTCAAAAAAAAAAAAAAAAGGAGGAGGTGAAAGTCTCCAGAGGGCATCTAAAAGATGTGTCCCCCAACCTCCAGGCTTCTCCAGTCTTTGGGGATGATTCCTAGTATGTGACATGTCCTGGCCCCACCATCTTGTAGTTCTGCTCCCTCCTCTGCTCTATTGCCTAGAAGGTCACTCACTCCCTGCAGCTATTGGGTCTGCCCCACAGAGCTCTCCTACTGACAGGTTGAGTCTTTTACACTCCTCAGACTTTTCTACTGCCTTTGAGACAGGGAAGTGGAGAGAGAAGAGGTTAAAGACTCTGGAGTCAGATATATCTTGCCTTGGAATCCTGTTCTATAGCTTACTAGTTGTGTGACCTCCAGTAAGTCACTTCACCTCTCTGAGCCTCGAGTACCATATGGGGATAATAACAGTATCTGTCCCTAGCTCACAAGATTGCGTGAGTAGTCAACATGAGCTGAGATGTATCGCACAGTGCCTGGCCTCTGCTGAGCTGTGGGGCTCTTTGTGCTATTTAAGTCTTGTTTTCCCTGTTTTGGGGATGAGACCATGGCTTATTCTTCTTTGTAATATGTCCCTACCTCTGCCTGTGCCTACAGTACACAACCCCCATGTGTATGTACACACAAGTGACAGAGTGCTATCACATCTATAGTTTCAGGCCATCCGTCTGTATAGCCTACTGAGGGGGTCAGATCAGGGGTTACCCCCCTTTTCCAAGATGAGGATATAGGCCCAAAGAAAATCAAAGAACTGTCTAAAGTCCTACAGCTAGAACATCGGAGGATTCCAACTCGGTTTTCTTGTCCCCTGCCTGGTACATCCTCTATCAGCAGGGCCCAGCAGGAGGAACAGGGACAGGAGAGAGAGGCCTTCCCTGCCTTTGTGCTTTCCCTCCACCACATCACCCCAGACTCTGGGAGAAAGGGACTAGCAGTGATGGAGCCAGGTGTGGCCTCTGGGCCCGGGGAAGGTGCTGTCTTTACATTCCAGAAGCTTGGCTTTTCTAAGGCACATCCATGCTCTGGGGCTAGGAAGAGTGTGTGAAGGCAAGCTCATCCCAGCCCTGGAGGCTGGCAAGGCTCTGGCAAGGGTGAGTGGGGTTTGCCTGGACTCCCCTCCACTAAAGGTTGTGGACCTCAGAGTGCTACATGAGCCTTGCTTCCTTTGGGAGAGGCCTGGGGAAAATCCCAGAGACCCATCTGCTTGCCAAGAAAAAAATCTGGGTAATTAAAGCTTGGAAAGAAGAAAGGGACTCCTGGCTTCTGTGTACTTCTGGACACCTCCACCTGAAGCGGCACAGAGTCCCAGTGTCAAAGTGTCAGCTCTTTCTCAGACTCTTTCCTCCAGCTCAGTGCCCCTGTGGTTTGGGGCCTCGTAGCATCTGTAGAACAGTCTCTGCTTCCCACCCCTACCAGCCAGAGAACAAGGGGAAGTGGCCCCCCTTGTCCAGGAGTGGCAGCCAATAACAGGCCAGCTGGGCCTCGTGCTGTGAAGGGTTTAAACGAGGGTGACAGAGCCGGTGTGAAGATTCACGACTCTCCCCCTCCCCCGCCCACCACCACTGCAACCTTAGAGACACAGCTGGGATGGGGAGAGTAGAGCCGGAAGTGGCGGCCACCCCTGAACCTGAGAGATGGGGCAGGATACACACACCAGCGCCCCAAGGCTCAGTCTTTCAGGTGCCTGGGCCTCTGCCTGGGAGCTACTTCCATGACAAGGGGAATCCACCATAGGGAACCTGGGCTGAGCTCCAGGGAAAACTGGCAGGGTACAGCCTGAACCCCTTAGACCTGGCTCAAGCCTGCTTTGGGGTGGTCCTAGGATCTCAATGGATGTGCAGGATGTTAACTTCAGATTATCTAGGAGAAGCCTACAACCAAATCAAAGAATTAAGTCTAGAAATCCTCAATCCAATCAGAGAAACTTAGATCTGGCAGAGGCGTGGAAGACTCTTCTAGTCCCCCTTTTGCCTCTCAGAAGATGAACACCTCAGCCATCTATGACAAATGTTTTTCCTCCTGGACTTTAGAATCTGATGAATTTTTCCTCTTCACCTCTTATTCCTACTTACCATCTCACCAGCTTCATTTCTTACTCCTCACAATGTCTCCCTTCCTAGGAAGAAAACTGTTGCATCCTACTACCCTTTTGTGGAAGCCCTTTCTCCAATTTTGAAAATCTTCTCAGGTCCCATCTCCAGGTTGTCCTCATCCTCAGATTGTCCCCATCTCCAGTGGGCCTAAGGAGCCGCAATAGACCTGACTCAAGTGGGCAGGTCCTGGGCCATGGCCAAAGGGCGGGGGCCCTGGGAGCATCATGGCTCCAAGCTGGGCAGCCAATGGAGCCCTTTGAATGAGGTGGTGGCTCCTGAGAGGCCATAGTCAGACAAAAGTGGTGGCAGCACCAGCACAGGGGAGAGAGAATTAAGTACAGTCTTAAGATTCAACTTGAGCATTGTATTTTGTCATTCTCAAATTCTGGTCTAGGACTCTGACCCCTAAATTTAGATTTTTATAATTCAGCCCATCCTTGTATGGCTGAATTCTGTAACTCTAGACTTCTAAGAGTCTATTCCGCAACTCTGTTGCTCCACAATTTTAAAGGTCTTTGCTGTACCTCGGTTACTTTGGTAACCTCTGCATCCCTGTCCTGTTGCCCTCTGGGTGAATGGCCTGCACCTACAGACTCAATATGTAGCCTTTAGGTCTTCCCACTTCTAAGAGTCTTGGAGAGCAGAGGAGAGAAGGAAGATGTGAGTTCCCAAAGATGCTCCTCACCTTTTTCTTTTGAGTGGGCTCCTTCTCGCTGGCATTGGAGGGCTTGCGGCGCAGCATGGTCCTCCACCCCAGGGAGATTCTGTCCCTGCTCTCCCAGGCGTCAAGATGTGGAGGCCACTTGCTCAGTCTCACCAGCACTGTCCAGGGGTCACGGCATGGACCGGACCTCCCGCTACCTCTCTGACTGCTGCAGTGGCAGCTTGGGGGTGCAGGCCATGGACACCCGGCAGCAGCAGCTTACAGGAAGTCCCGCCACGTGACTCGCTCTTACAGCAATCGCAGCCCCTGCTGGCCCCTTGGGAGGAAGGAAGTCCCAGCTTCAGTCTCCAGAGATTCTGATGTAGACGGCTCTGGGGTTGAATAGTCAGAGAAAAGTCCCTACCTTGGTATCTCATGTCAGCCATCACCAGTTCTTCTGCTCCATCTCCCCAAAGGTGGCCAATCAACTCAACATTATATGGCCTACCCTGAGCCCTTTATCTCACTGACCAAAATACAGAAACCAAAACTTCAACCATCTCTCTTCTATTTCAACTCTGTTGGGTCAATGATTCTGATCAACTTGCATCTCCAAGGGCATCACTGCCATCACTACCACAATCATTACCTTTGGCCATCAGCCCTACAGTCATCAGCCCTGTAGCCATCCTCATTGCTATCAGCATACCTACAGCTATCATCACTACAGTAATTACCTCTACAGTTGACATCCCTCAGTCATTATTACCTCTACAGCAGTGGTTCTCAACCTTCCTAATGCCATGACCCTTTAATACAGTTCCTGTGGGTTGCAAACTGCTGCTCTACAGCATCACAATTGGTACTATCACCCTTCCAGCCATCATCTTTACAGCTGTCACCCTCCTAGACATTACAGTCAGCCATCCCTATGACCTTCTCACCCCTGCAACCATCATCCTTATAGTTGTTGCCCTTACAACCATCATCACATCCTGTAGTCATCACCTCTGCGAAAATCAGTCCTATGGGAACCCCATTGCCATCTGCACACCTACAGTCATCGTCACTAGATCAGTCACTTCTCTAGTCAACACCCCTCAGCCATTATATTTATCTTCACCACGGCTGAAAATCACTTGCAGGCACAACTCCACCAGCAAATGTCCCATTCCACAGGCATTTATCTAATGCCTAGGCAGTATGTTTACTTCATGGATTATCTGTAGCAAATTTTATTAACTTCATCTTACACAATTGAACACATAAAGATAAACAAAAAGAAGAATTTTCAAGAATTCTCCATATTGTTTTCCATACTGCTTAGATCTATACTCTCTGTCCATACACATTTTTTTTTTTTTTACAGGAAGTCCTACTGCACAGAAAGCAGATCACTGGTTTGAGGAGATAGGAAGAGAGATCACGAACGGCACCAGCAAACTTTTGGGGGCTATGGATGTGTTCACCATCTTGATTGTGGTGATGGTTTCATGGGTGTTTACATATGTCAAAACGTGTCAGATTGTACACTCTAAAAATGTGCAGCTTGGCTCAGCATCTATGGCTCAAGCGGCTAAGGTGCCAGCCACACACACCTGAGCTGGCAGGTTCGAATCCAGCCTGGGCAGCCACACAACAATGATGGCTACAACCAAAAAAAAAAAAAAAAAAAATGGCCAGGTGTTGTGGCGGGTGCCTGTAGTCCCAGCTACTTGGGAGGCAGAGGCAGGAGAATCGCTTGAGCCCAGGAGTTGGAGGTTGCTGTGAGCTGTGATGCCACAGCACTCTACCCAGGGCGACAGCTTGAGGCTGTCTCAAAAAAAAAAAAAAAAGAAAGAAAAGGTCATATTTCACAAGTTGTTGGTGTCTACTTTTCATACTGAACACTTAGATTTTCTCCAGGGGGTAAAAGTAAGGATCTTTTTAAGGCTTTCAAATCTGTTGCACTTGTGACATGCAGGGCTGGTCCACTCCTGTTCCCAAGATGTCCTCGTGCTTCCTTCCCTGACTGTGCTGCATGCCCTTGGCCCATTCACCTGTTGGGGTGAGCTCTGGGCAACAAGGTCCTTCCCCACAAGCTGAAATTATACTTTCTTTGGTTCCAGGCCACTCAGCCTGCCAGGACAGACCCGTGAAAAGATTCCATGCCCAAGATGGTTTCACCACTGGCCTGTGCTTTCCATCCTGAAAGTCCCTCCCAGGCCACCCAGGGGCATGAGAAAGTCGAGTAACTGGCTAAGGCTTGAGCTTGACACGGGTGTAGGAACCCATTGGACCTTTATGGCTTGGCACCGTCAAGGGCAGGAGGGCAGCCTCCGCAGGTGCCCGGGACGCCTGTGGAGCCAAGCGCTTGAGAGAGCATCTTGAAGAACCTTCTGGGCCTGCGCAGCGGTGGCGTCCCTGGGCGCGCAGGAAGTGCCCGCTTCCTGTTTGCTGAGCAACGACCGAGCTCACACACCAACCACAGCGCCTTCAAAGGCCGCCAGCAAATGAGCGCGCTGGGCTGCCGCGGAGGCCTGGGAAAAGGTGGGGGAGGGGGCGTCCGGACAGAAATACAGAGCCGGGCCCCACCCCGCCCTCTGCACAGAAGGGAGCCTGCGCTTTTAGCCCCGCTCTTCTTTCTCCTTTTCTGATGTGTGCAGTGCCCCGTCAACTCCCGCTCTGGAAGGGGTTGTCCAGAATTCCCCATTATGACTTGCCTGCCCTCAGCTTTTCCATTCCGACAGATTGCCCTGCACGAATCCCAGTAGGTCAGGCCCCAGCTGGCCAATGGGCCCTAAATGCTTGTTCGATAGGTTTCCCCTTTCCAACAACACGTTTTGCATTTTATAGGTTGCGTCATGTTCCAGGTACACAGAGCCGTCAGCTAAAGAATTGTTCCGGGTCAGTAGTTCAGTGAACAAGGCCATCTTAAACTTGATAATGGGCTGGCAGGCAGGACCTAGCTAGGAGCTTGCTGTGGGCACGGCCTTGCACTAGGCACTTGGCAGAGGTATGAAATCAGTAGTCATCAAGGTCCCTGGCAGCTGGGAGCCAACAACCGTGGTGGAGTGGCAAGCTTACACTTGCCCGGCACTGTTCTTTGCCAAGCACTACATCAGGCACTTCACAAATGTTATTTAATCCTATTACAAGCCCCCAAGGCAGGTAGTTTAAACTGAGATAAATACCTTGAAGATAATACCTTGGCCCAGAAATATAAATGAGGGTCAGGAGGACCTTGACTTAGTGTCAATGTTGCAGGATACATGTGTGCATGTGTATGTTTGTTTGGGGTTCTATTGATAGATTGATCTTAACCCTCAGAGGTGGACTGCCAAAGACACAAAGGCCATTGCAGGCTGTATTTGCCTAGACCAGCCCCCCAGCTCCACACCCCAAGACACTCTCATTTGGTAGATGATCAAGAGTGGGATATTTGGGGCAAGTGGGATCCAGATTATGTCCACTCTCTGAATAGATAAATTCTTGATTTAAGATAGTAAGAATTTGGATAGTGAGGGATACCTATATTTGTAAAAATGCCCCCAAAGATTCTATTTACATTTCCTTCTCCCCCAAACACCCACATCCAGCTGAAAAGTGTAATACTGTGTGGCCGGTGGTGGGCTTTACAACAACCTGATAAGTCAGACACAGTTTTTAATCCATTTTCCAGAGAGGAACCTGAGGTCCACAGGGATTAAGTGAATTTCCCAAGATCATACAGCTAGTAAGTGGTGAAACGGAGTCTTAATTAAACACAGGTCTGGTCTTTGTTCAGGGCCCACACTACTAACCACTTTGCTAAAGTGTGTCTGATGCAGAGTTCCTGAATGGGGAGGTGAGAGAATTGTGGGGCCCTCTGCTCACAACCCTCTCTTGGCACTTGATAATGGTGCCATAGGGCCACCAGGAAGGAGGTGGGGTTGTGGGGCGGGAAATCTGGAAGTCACTTCCTATGCGTAATAGTTGCAATAGGTGGGCCATTCAAGTGGAAATGAAATATGTAGGCAAGCCCTTGTCAATGTGTGAAGCCCTAAACACCTGTCACATTTAGCCCAGAGCACTGGGGTGAGAGAACTAGGAATGATGGAGAACAGATAAATGGAAGGTCTGGGTTCATTCCAAGGAAAAAATTTGGATATTCAGATGATACTAGTTCAGCCCTGGTAAGTAGTTATCTCCCCATGTGCAGAAATGTCCAAGCAGAGACCACATAGTCCCTGAAAATACATTTCTAAGGTGAAGTTCACCTCAGTATCCCTGCCATTAACAAATGTAATGGGGGTTATCTTAGGCAGGGAGGGAAGGAAGAGCAAAATTGAATGGGGGAGAACGAGAGCAGAGGAGAGCAACAAGACAAGGGGCAAGGGGTTCTTGCACCCGTTCCTCATGCACACACACAACATGCACACAGTGGGCAACTTTGGGAACATTGGTAGCAAGGGCTGATGGGAAGGGAAAGAGAAGGGTGTCCCCTGGGTCTCTGAACTCAGGGTAAGGTCTTGGTTTAAAAACAAAAAACAACTGCAGGCAGCTGTGTCAATTATCATACGAAGAGGAGGCTGTACTTTGATGCTAAGATCAAAACACTCATGACTCACTGGAGGGCCTTTCTATGGGGGTGGCTGGGCTACTCTGCCTACAACTCTGTCGCAAGGTTATAGGGACAAAGGCCTTTGAGCATTGGGCCCTTGGCCACATGGAGAGAGTTGTCTAAGGCTCTAGAGAAGATGAGGAGCAAGAGAATTCCTCCCAGAAATGGAGTCAGGTTGTCTGACTGGATTCAAATTGTCCTCTGATCACCTATGGGCAGCATGACCCTGGGCAAGATGTGGGCCTTGCTTGTGTGTGTGTGTGTGTGTGTGTGTGTGTGTGTGAGAGAGAGAGAGAGAGAGAGAGAGAGAGAGAGAGAGAGAGAGAGAGAGAGAGAGAGAGATGCAGACTAGGGTTCCTAGCCTACCTGGACAACATGCATAGATGGAGTGCTGTCAGCTCAGTGCCCTGCTAGTGGAAAGTGTTAGGTACTTGGGCGGGGGTTGGGGGGTGACCTACATTAGTTCTCTTCAGGCTCTATTGGGAGTTTTTTCTCTTGCTGAAGCCAGGAAATCATTGGTGACCATTGGGGACTGCTGCCGTCTCTCTCTGGCACCCTCTTGGCACCTGCTTCTGCATCTCTTTCTGGACCACATCTGAATCTCTGCCACGTGATCCTGTGGCCCATATCCGGTATATCTCTACTTGTCAAGGGCACATCCCCCCGCCCACGCTATTCTAGAACACAGGAGAGGTGTGACAAGCCATAGGGCTCGAAGCTCCTTGGGCCCCACTGGTGGGAAAATTGCTTTTCAGCTTCATGGCCTTGCCATGGACCACAGGGGCTTTCTCAACCAACCACCCATCCTACCCTACTTGGGCCACTTGCTCAGTTCCTGTTTCACAAAGAAACAAGGAAGTGAAGAGATGAGCCGGTCTCAGGGCAAAGGCTGGCTGGGTAGGGCTTTTGAGAAGCACCTCCCACTCCCACATGTGATGTGCTGAGGGGAGTGGTAGGATGAACTGTGAGGAAACAGTTGCTATTGAATCTTTCATATTTCTATTTTTTTTTTTTTTGGTACCAACAGTGCCCAACCACTGATTTGAGGAAGTGTCCAGTGAGTTGGTAAAATTCATTGCTGACGTGGTTTAGCTGGGCAAAGAGTGGCCAGCCCAGCCCCTTCTGAGGTTCCAACTCATGAACAGCTGGAGCCAGCTGGCTGGCAAATGAGTGAGAAATGACTTTGTTATCATTTTAAAAATGAACTATTTAGACTATTTGTATATGTATTTTACCTACCATCTTACTCTTGCCCTTTTCTATTCCAAAAAGGATTTTAAGTGTCAAGAAATGTAGCTTAATACCACTATCATCATTGTTATCACAGCTGTGTGACCTTCAACTACACTCATGAAGTTGGGCCTGCAACTACTTCAAGTACAATTTTATGGGAAGCCCATCAGGGCTGCTTTGTGTTGGTGCTCTGTTTTGGTGACAGTCCCTGTGGTGTTTCTGAGGGACCTCAGGCTCCAGGGAGCATAGTTAGAAAAACACAAATTAGATACTTGCTCCAAAGCCTTTCTAGTTTTGACTATTTATATGTAAAATTTGAGTCCTCAAACATTTTTCTTACCTACTTCTGAAGGCCAAGCAAGAGCTGAACTCATGCTGGGCAAATAACAATGTTATCTTCTTTTGTCTGTGCGGCTTCCTGGTTTAGAAGTGCTGCCACATCCGGGTCTTATGGGCCTCTCAACATAACCTCACCAGGAAGGCAGAATGGGTAGTTTGCAGAATGAGGACCAGAGAGATGAAGGGTCTTACCCAAGGCCACACAGTTGGCACAATTGGGACTAGAACCTCAGAATCCTAACTCCTGGGGAAATGGTTTTTCCACATGGCCTGCTCTATAGCAGCAATGAGCTGGTGAGGAGAGACTTGGTGGTAAGCCCCATCCTCCAGCATAAAAACAAAGGGCCAGAGTCCAAGAGGACAGTTATTTATCTTCTGTTCCTAATAATGCCACAAAAGCCCTGCATGTATCAGTCTGCTGTGTGTGTCCTGAATGTCTCCCTGCCTGATCCAGAGCAAACCCCTTAAAACCGGATCAGTCGGTGCCAGCTGTCTGGGCACTAGGAAGCAGAGGGGCTGAGGTGGCTGTAACCCCTCTGCAGTCACATTCCAGGGCTGAGGTTCTTAATTCCAGAATGGTGTGTTGGAAGGGCAATTATATATTACAGGGAGGACATGAGGTGGAGTTCTAGGTCTTGGACTGAGGAGATGAGAGCAGAGCACGTCAGCTGTCTCGGGATGAAAAGTCCAAGTGGGAGAGGTGTCCAGTGCCCTCTTATTGCCCATGACCTACCAGGACCCCAGGAGCAAGTGTCAGGGTACAAAAGCAAAGGCCTGGCAGGCCTTGGGCAGGCAGTATGGTGTGGACTCTACTTCTCACCAGCTGTGTGATCCTGCTCAAGTTTTAGTTTTCTCATCTGTTAAATGATAAGAGCCATACCACTTACCATTTTCTGAAACAATGGATTCTTGAGTCATCTGAGTGGCTTGAATCTTGGTTTTTTAAATTTACCTGATTTAAAAAATGTCCTTGACCCAGTTGATTAATCTATATGGGCCTCACTCAGTTCCTTCAATTGTAAAATGGGAATAATAAAAGTACCTTTTCCTAGGTTGTGAGGACTAAATAAGAAAATGCATGTCAAGCTTTTTGCACAGTGGTACATAATACCATTCAGAAGTGGTAGTGATAATAATCATGATGGTGACTTTAATTTTGTTATTAATAGCTTTGTGGGGCTAGCAGGTGAAGAAGCAAGTAACTCAGCAAAAAGGTCCACTAGAGTGCTACAGGCTCTCTAGTGAGAGTGGGTCAGGCCTGGGGCCTTTGTACGCAGGCATCGGTGGCGGTAACTGTCAGAATTAGGCCGATGGTCCCAGACCAGGGGCACTTGGTGCCTTTGCCCAAGCATCCTGCATCCAGCGCTTGGTTCTGTCCTTCTAGCCAACTGTGCTATGCCGGGCAAAGGTTCTGGCTCCAACTTTTCTGGACCATATTGACAGGTTCCCCAGCATGGGGCTCCCTTTTTTCCCTCCACAGGTTACACCAACTTTAGAACAGTCCGCAGGTGGCTGGCTGGGCGTGGCAGGCATGCTTGAGTGTCTTCGCACATGCACATGCATGCTCACACGCACAGTCTCAAGCCCATGTGCACCCCCCATCGAGCTTCTGGGAGCCTCACATCCCCGCCCCCGCCTCACCCTCTCTTTTTTCTCTGGCACCACAAAAGCCACAGGTAACAGCACTCATTGGCAACACAGCAGACACGATGCAAAAACCAGAGGCAGGCGTCTTTGCCAGGCTGTTTTAAGCATCTTAGCAGGATGTGAACCCAGGTGGCTAACGGCCGGTTTGGCCAGAGCAAACTCTTCTCACCACAGAAGACTCAGAGAATGAGGAGGGGGCTGGGAGGTAGCCTGAGGGACTGCATGGTGCTGAAGGGCAAAAGAAATGCACTGTCCTCCTATCTGGCCCCACCATCTCCTTGGGCAGGAGCCACCCTCTGTCTGGAGCTGTTTTTCCTGTCTGTAAAATGGTGAAACTATGATCTGTGCACACAAGGTTAAGGGCCATCCAAGGATGTGGGAGGATTTAATAGCACTGTCACTGCGGCTGCACTTTGGAAAGTTCAAAGGGCTCCCAGAATGCCAGGGAAGCAGGATAGTGACTTAGTGCAGCTGCCTCGGTTGTTGCCCAGCCTCTGGTGGGGTCATATTCCACGGCATATTCCAGAGTGCCTCTTCACTTTCCTTCCTTCCCCATGGGCAGATTCCCGTGGCTTAACTCCTCTGCTGTCACTTGGCTTGGAATCCACCCAGGGTTAAGGAGAGATGGGCTCGTGTGTGTGGGAAGCTAGTATGTGCCCTTGGCTGGTCTCCAGCTCCAGGTTCATTCAGCCCCCACTATGCTGGTCTGGTCGACTTTGGGGCAACAGTCTGCAAGCAGAGGACTCAGCAAGCCTCCCTTCCTTTCCCTCTGTAGGCACAGCAGGCAGGGAGCCCCACTGCAGTGCTGCTAGCAGGTGGAGGCAGTCAGGGTCAGTCTCAAGGGCATGGGAAAACCAAAAAGTCAAGAGCGAGTGTGGGTGGGAACAGCTCTGGCTATGTCCAGCAGGTGGTGATTGTGTCAGGTTGTGTCCCTGGGGTTAGGGACACTGTCCTATTGATCTTTTGTTTTGATGGAAGGGACTAGTTAGCTCTCCTATCTGGGGGGCTGCGGTTGGAAGCCAAGGTGAGGTATAGCCTGACGTGGGGGCGAGGTGCTGCCTGGGGCCAAGAAGCCCTGAGTCCTTGAGGCCTGGTCCTGGGGAAGAAGGCTGAGAGCAATGGTTTCCAGGCGAAGTGCAGGCAGGGGTCCTTGGGGGCATGTATGGTGCAGGGTTAAGGGAACTGAGCAGGTGGGCCTCACATCTAGTGGAGGGTCAGCAGGAGAGTTTGGAGCCTCTAGACACTCCAGCCGAGGGTAGCAAGAGCTGAGGCAGCCAACACAGAAGCCAAGGAGGTGGTGCCCGGGGCCCTGGCAGACAGGGGCTCTGTGTGCTGCTGTAGCCATGCATACTCGTCCAGCAGCTGGCGCCGTTGCAGCTCCGGGCCCACCTTCTCACGGATGGTCTGGTAGTAGCGATTCAGGTACTGGAGCTGCAAAGGGTAAAAGTGGTGAGAGCCTCCCAAGCCAAGCTACCAAGAGATGAGGTCTTGGTGTCATCCAGCCTCCTGCTGTGGTATTCTAACCATCCACCTTGGTTTAGGTACCCATAGGTCGCCGCCACTATCAGGCCTCAGGCATTCTCTGGGGCTTTCCAGAGGCTGTGTGTATGGTGGCTATTTAATGTCATAGTGACTTTAAGGCCCTTCCAGGCCCAGGAATGAGAGTCAGCAGGGCAGGCATTATTACCCCCATTTTACAAAAGCAGAGACTGAGGCCTAGAGAGGGGAAGGGGTTGCTAGTTCTAGGCCTTGTACTGGCAGAGCTCAGTGGCCCAGTCCTGGACTCTTCAGGTGTTCATTACCTGAAGTTGGGCAGGCTGGTCTAACTGGAAAGTTCTAGAAGCTCTGGGGTCTCTAGTGAGCTGGAGAGGGATGCCCCAGGGCATGCCTACAGGTACCACCAGTGTGGAACCTCCTGGGGGAGGGGCAGGGGCAGAGGAACAGTACTGAGGGGCACTTACATGCTCAGGGGACAGCAGACTGACATCGATGAGGTTCCGGTCATAGGGCACCAAGGACACCACTTCAAAGGTCAGGTAGGTCCCTGGGTACTAAGAGCCCACAGGGAAGGCAGATGAGTAAGACAGTGAGGGGGGAGGAGGAGCCAGGCTGAAGGGAGGGGGAGAGCACTCCACGCAGAAGCTGCAGGTACAGGGAGTTGGCCCTCGTCAACCACGAACACTCTGGGTAGGCACAAGCCTTCCAGAGACCCTTCTCTTATCCGGCCCTCTTGTCTACCACTTAGTGCCCGTATTTGGTGCTTTTTTCCTGATGCCTGAACGTTCAGCTTAGGTCTGTGTTTTTCAAAGTATGTGCTTCAACAATGCTTAGGGAGCAAGTTAAATCTGTAGTTTCCCAGGCCCACCTCCCCAAACCTCTTGGAAGCAAAATTTCTAGGGCAGGGCCCAGGAAGCTACATTTAAATAATTTTAAAATAAGTTATTAGTTTTTTCTATCTATCTGTCTGCCTGTCTATCTATTCATCATGGATAGATCATCCATATATCTATGTATCTATTGATCTATCTATATATGTAAGTATAGAGAAGAAAAAAGTCGCTTATAATTCTCATCTCCTAGAAAGCCCTTGCACTTATGTGGTTAGGAGACTCAAACTACACAAAGATACACAATACAGATAAAAGGTTTCTCCCTTGCCCAGTTTCCTTCCTGAAAACATTTTAGGTATATGAAGCATATGTATCTATATACATATATATTTTAAAAATTCATGCAAATGGATCCTACCTTATACATTTTTGCACACTCTCCTCCCCACTTACTTACTAGTTAACCCAGGAGAGTGCTCCATGGTAGTGCCAGAAGATCTACCTCATTGTTCTTAAGGGCTATGCAAGAGTCTAGTACATGGCTATCCTGTGATTTATTCAACCAGCTGCGGATATTTAGGTTGTTTTCACTTTTTTTTTTTTTTTTTACTATTTTTATCAATGCTACAGATCAATATCCTTGTATAAACAACTTGGTAAATTTTAGGACGGTAGCCAGAAGATACATCACTGGTCCAGGGATTACCAAAATAAAAGTTATAGGCATTTTAAATAGTATCTTGATAGATACTGTCAGACTACCCTTCAGAAAGGTTGCACCACTGGTACCCATACCCCCAGTGGTGTATGACAGTGCCCATTTCTCTACATACTCACCAGCACTGGGTATCATCAAAGTCTCTAATTTTTGTCAATCTGATAGGAAACATGGCATTTGGTCCTTGTTTTGATTTGTATTTCTCTAAGGATGAAGTTAGGCATCTTTTCACATGTGTGCAGACCATTATAGTGAAATGCCTGCTCATTTTTTTGGTATGTTTTTTTTTTCTGTTTTGTCTATTTATGTCTTACTGATTTGTAAAAGCTCATGGCAAAATAAGGACATTCATCCTTTCTCTGTGATACGTGCTGTACTTGTCACACATCTTTTGGCTTTGTTTATGGTATGGTTTCCTTGTAGATGCTTCTATTTAATGTGGTCAAAGGTATTAATCTTCTCCTTCATGGCTTCTATGTCTTGCATAGGAAGGCCCTTTCTACCCTGGGATTATACATGAATTTATACAGGTTTTTTTTTTTTTTTTCTCTAGATCTTTTCTGGTTTCATTGATTGCCTTAAAACTTTGGTCCATCTGGAATTTTATTTTGGAGGTTATTCAATTTAATTCTCACAACTGACCAGCCATTTATTCCTCCTGACCACTCTCAAGAATAATCTTTCTTAGTGTTTCAAAACATCATCTTTTTTGTAAACTAAGTTCCCATGTTTTTTATGGGAATTAGAGGGTTTATTTCTGGACTAACTAGCCTATTTTCTTGTTATTGGTATCTATTTCCTCTCCAGTGTCATAATGCTTTAGTTATGGCAGTTTCTGTTTAAATCTGATAGGGCTAATCTTCCTTATTGCTCTCCTTTTCAGAATTTTTCTAGCTACCTAGCTATCTTTGTATGTTTATTTTTACAAATGAACTTTACTATCATTTTTGAAGTTAGCATTGAAATTCAGGTTGTCTTGAATTTATAGCTTAATTTAGGGAGAAATGACATCTTAATACTGAGACTTCTCTCCAGAGAGCACCATTTACTTAAATCTTTTTTTATGTCCCTTAGAAGAGAGTTTCTCCATGTAAGTCTTTTTAAGTTTATATCTAGGTATTTTATCTTGTTGGCTGCTATTATACATAATTTTTATTTCTAACAAGCTCCCCCAGCGATTATTATGTGCATTGAGAACCAATGATTTAGGGCAGGTTACTGATTCACTTGGTGTGGAGGGGAGCCTGGGCATTGACATTTAAAAAACTAACATGTTCTCCAGATGATTGTAATGTGCAAACAGGCTTGAGAATCTCTGGTTTATGAAATTCCTACAGTGCTAAGGAAGACTACCAGTAAATTCCTGCCTGTGCATTAAATGCCCTTCTCCTTGGACCTTCCACACTCACCATGCAGCCCAAGATTACTGTCATTCTGTCCACACCTGCAGCCCATCTCAGTAGCACTTTACCTTGGTTTTTGCTTCTACTACAAGGGCTATATCTTCAAGACGGATCCCAAATTCTCCATCCTTATAGTAACCAGGTTCTGGGAGATATAGAGATGGTGGCATTAAGCAAGGGGAGAACCCAAGCCCAGGCTTCCTATACCAACTGATGAGTAGCTGTAGGGCCCAGCTACTTGGCTGCCCCCTGGCTGTTGACTGTGGCAGCCCCATGACTTGTTAGATGCTTGTTGGCTAAGCAAAGGCAACTCCTCCCTGTTGGTCATCAGGTCCCCCACAGCTGTGCCTCTGACCCTCTCTCCCCTGTAGCCCAGCAAGGAAGACCTAAGAGCCCACTTGGATTGTGGGTACCGCTGTCCTGTTACCCAAGTGTTTGGGAAGTCTAGAGTCTATATGTACAGCTGGGAACCAACTCCCAAGAGCAAAAAGAGGGTCTGGGCTGGTGGGGTTTGGGGTTGGGGTAGGACAAGCCATTTGGGGATGGGCACGGGGGTAGAAGTGGGGAGAAAAGTGAGTGCAGTGGTAGAGCCCAGGGCTGTACCTACACCTGGTTTGCTCCCTGAAGGCTGGTGTGCCCTAGACTGCAGTCTTGGGATGGCCCTGCTCTGGGAAGGGGTGGTGGGGGTACAGAGGCCTGAGAAGCATACCAATGGAAGTAAACATGCCCTTGGCCATAGCAATGTTACTGGATTGGAATCCCACTGGCCCTGGAAAAGAAGATATAGGCATGGTGTCAGCTCTCATGTACTCATCAGCTTGGAAATGAGCAGGCTCCAGGCAAGATCAGGTAGCTGGTGCTCCCTGGTCATGTCTGGTAGCACTTATTCACCATATAATTATCCACCTGGGGCTGGTACACACTAGAATGGTTTGGGCCTTTATTTCTTTGGGGTCTGTATAAGTCTGTCAGCAGGTGTTGGTCCTCTTTGGATGCCAGGTGGCCAACAGGATTGGCCAATTGCCAGCATTCCTCACTTACCCTCTGGAGCTGGGTGACCTTGTGTGGGTCAGGGTACCTCTCTGGGTCTCAGTCATTTCCATACCTGTGAAGTGTTCTACCTCCTTCATACGGGATGTCATACAAGGGGAGACCCCAGGAGAGTGCTGAGACAATACATACACTCATGTACACACAGGAAGTTGCCGATGCCATGTCCTGTCCCATGACCATAATTGAGCCCAACCTTCCACAGGGCTCTGCGGGCAAAGGCCTCCATCACCCGCCCTGTAAGTGAAGAGAGATCACCTCTAGTCAGTTGACTGTACCCAGGCTGTCCACCTTGCCCCTTCTTGCTCAACTACCAGGGTGGTATCTAAGGAGAGGGCCCTTGAGAGGTCACTAAGCATGCAATGACACAATGATGTTGAGTTGAGATGGAGAGGGGCTAATGGATGGACTTAGTGGCTCCCTGGCCAGACCAGCCCCCCACTATATCTGGGATACTATACAGAGTACCTATTACCTGGACTGATGACACTACTAGAATTTCTGCTCATCTACTGAGGCTTAGCATTTTGCCACCTACTTCTTTTAGGAATCTTCCCATGACTGCTGCAGCCCACAATGATCTCTCCCACCTCTGAGTGACGGTGTTAGATTAGGAGGCAGGAGACCTAGGTTCAAGGCCTGACTTTCCTGACATTAATCCTCTGTGTGACCTTGGGCAGGCAAGTCACCTTCTCTCTCTAGGCTAGATTTTCTTATCTATACAAGGGGTAGGCCTCTCAGGGTGGTAGTTTGAGTCCTATGAAATTAGGTTTGAGGGTCTGGATCCAGCCTGGTCTCTGAAACCCACCTGATGTAGCAGCAGGAAAGATGAGACTGGACAGGTCAATATTTCCTATCAACACGCGGGTATATGCCTCCTGATGGGGAGAGGAAATGCTGACGTAAAGGACAAGAGGGGGAGCCGGGGGAATATCTGGCTACTTGGCCTGTGGGTACACGGTATGGGGGCCCAGGTCTGGGTGTGGCTGGTGGGCAAGTACTGCATTCTCATGTGTGGTCACCTGAGTTCTAGAAAATGGCCAAAGGAGTCTGAGGGGGCCCTTCTTAAAGTTGGGGCTCAGTCATGTGGTCCCCTTTAGTTGGTGTATAGGGGTCATTATAATGTGTGGAAGACACTTGTAGATAGTGATGAGCTGTGGCTGTGACAGTAGGGGTGGCAGGTGGACTCCCTGGCATAGAATACTGATTTGGTCACTTACGCACACTGAAACCTTGGGCAAGTGGCTTTAATGGCTCTGTTTCTTG
Source organism: Nycticebus coucang (assembly GCF_027406575.1). Lineage (NCBI taxonomy): Eukaryota > Metazoa > Chordata > Mammalia > Primates > Lorisidae > Nycticebus > Nycticebus coucang. The sequence goes on along the minus strand of NC_069804.1, from coordinate 156,906,579 downwards.
GTTTCCTCATCTGTAATAGGAGGATGCTAGGACTCGGCCCCTAAGGCTGTTGGGAGGGATAGGTAGACTAAGGTGCTGCAAGTAGATTAAATGCTCCAGTAAAGGGTAGTGCTCATTACTGTGATTATGATCATCCTTTAGTTTTCTTTTTTCTTTCTTTCATTTATTTATTTATTTATTTTTTGAGACAGTGTCTAACTTTGTTGTCCCCAGTAGAGTACTGTGGTGTTATAGCTCACAGCAACCTCAAACTCTTGGACTCAAGCGATTCTCTTGCCTCAGCCTCCCAAATAGCTGGGACTACAGGTGCCTGCAACAACGCCTGACTATTTTTAGAGACAAAGTCTTGCTCTGGCTCAGGCTGGTTTTGAACCTGTAAGCTCAGGCAATCCACCTGCCTCGGCCTCCCAAAGTGCTAGGATTACAGGCGTAAGCCACCGTGCCCAGCCATCCTTTAGTTTTCTTAAGGCCTAAAGTTTGGGTCAGGGTCTGATAATTTGCCACATCAGCCTCCCTCTGTCTGGGAAGGTAGGTGGGCTGATGGAGGTCTGTTCTGGTCCCTCCCAGAGGTGATGTAGTCAGTCCCTTTCACCGCAAACGCACACAGGCTTGTCATCTTGTGCATGAAAGCCTGAGGCAGCAGACTCTGCCCCCTGAACTATGAGCTCCTGGAGGCCCGGACAGCAGTCCCCACTTCTCTGTTTCCGGTATGATATCTGATCCACAGTCAGCTTGCTGAATGCATACATGCAGCTCCCTGCTCCAGCCCAGGAGGTCTATAATGCAGAGACAGCGTCCCAGCACACCCCTTCTTTTGCCCCATCCCAAGCTACCTACGGTTCACTTGCTTCCTAAATGAGAAGGGAAAATCTTTCAGGTTAGCTCATCTTAGTTCAGTTCCAGTGTGAATGATTGGCCACACATTTTGGAAGGAATGGGTTTAGCCTACTCTGCATGGCTGTCATCCCCAAGTGTTCAGGTTGTGCACTGTGCAAGGGTAACACATACAAAGGGTTGTTTAGGTGGTGTATGGACTGTGTCCAGGGTGTGCATGAGTGGGTGAGAATATGGGTGTATTTGTGGGGCCAGGCTAGGCCACTGATTATAGCTGTTTAGATGACCAGCCCTTACTGGTTCCTGAACAACTCTGGTTCCTTTCCACCGCTGAGACTTGGCTTGTGCTGTGTTTCTTCCACTCAGAATGCCTCTATTCCTCCTCTGCTGAGCACAGAGCCAGGCACATGAGCATCAGCAACAACAAAAAAAAATGTGTGTGCATTGATTTACTGACATAGGATGAGGGTAAGTTTGGGCTGAGGCCGAGTTAGTAGCCTGAAATATCTCTGGGAAAGCAGCAAGGAACACTGGTTTTCTGGCACTAACTTGGGTGCCTTTGGGTAAACTACTTAACCTCTATGGGCCTGAGTTTGAGCCTCTAAAATGAGCTGGCTTTTGGTGGGCTGACTGCTTGGGTGCCCTTGATGGGAGAGTGAGGAGGGCAAATCTGGGCCCATGATTACCTTTTGGAAAGCAGAGGGGATGCCCCAGTGGACTGTTCTGGTGATGTCTGTGGTCCCATCCCTGTGGAGAAAGGAAACAAATATGTCCAGCTCTGCTGAACACTTGGGGGCAGGGACCAGGGCCATGATGGTCCTGTGTACTTTCTACTGGGGTTTAAGTGGCAGGACTTGGATAGGGGCAGGTGGGAGATACAAGGAAGAATAGAGCTACCATCATCAAAATCCCATCCTCAGAAGCTGTGCAGGAAGGGGCTTTGCAAAACTACCAAGCTAAAAGTCATTATGTTCTCTGACAATTGTGATTCCCCTCCCCGTTTTGGCTACTTTGTACATCTTGGATTCCTTGGGTCAGCCTAGTTCTAAAAGCAAGCTTCTTCCAGGCTTCCTGGAAGGCAGGAGGGGATTGTTCCCTTTTTACAGATGGGGAGACTGAGGTCCAGAGAGATTACATTATCATAACACTCTTACATTCAGATAGTTATTTACCATTTATAGGACATGTTTGGTGTTCCCTGGACAGAGCAGGCCTCATTATCCCCATTTCACAGATAAGGCCATGAGACTGTTTCTCTTTCTGAGCCTCACTGAAGCCAGGCTGGGAGCAAACACTGACTCTCCACACAGTTCTCTCCATTGTAAACATGGATCAGACCCAGGGATTTGCTCAGAGTTCCAGTGAGGTAAAGCCAGGGGGTCCAACCTCTAACCACCAGCTGCAGCTGACTTCTGACCACCTCAGGATGGACCTTGAGGTCACCCCTGGGGGGATGAAAGGGGAGAAATGGTCCTAAGGCCTTGAGGGATCCTCCTTGGGAGCACATCATGGGGTGTGGTGACCTTCTTCAGAAGGAGAGAAAAGGAAGTGAGGTGACCATTTCCCGGGCCTCACCCTACTCTGAACACACCCCAATCCAGTAACACCCCCACACATTCACTTCCTCTTTGCACACTGGCCATCTCAAGTACTCGCAGCATCAAACTGGCAACTAGCAAAGGCTGCTAAGCTGAGCTCCTGCTATGCTGGCTGAGAGCTGTGCTAAGAACAAGCTAAAAGCCTCTGTTGTCAGCATGTTCACTATTTCCACAGCATAGAGACTGAGAAACTATTCTAAACCAGTCCTTGTTCCCCCATCAGTTCATCACACCCCTCCTTTTTTCTCCATCCCAAGCTACCCACAGTCTACTTGCTTCCTAAATGAGAAGGGAAAATCTTTCAGGTTAGCTCATCCTAGTTCAGGTCCAGTGTAAATGATCGGTCACACATTATGGAAGGATTGGGTTTAGCCTATTCTGCATGGCTGTCATGCCCGAGTGTTCAGGTTGTGCACTGTGCAAGGTTAACACATCTAAAGGGTTGTTTAGGTGGTATGTGGACTGTGTCCAGGGTATGCACGAGTAGGTGAGAATATGGGTGTGTTTGTGGGGCCAGGCACAGTCTGATTATAGCTGTTCAGACTGCAATGATACATGGACTTAAAAAAATGTTTTACTTCAGCAAGGGGAGTTTTTTTGCTATTTCTTACAGAGATGCTGCCTGGGCACCCCACTATTGTAGCCTCTGTATGTTTCCCAGTGTGCAGGGACCCCCACATGTGAAAATGGGAAGGATACTCAGGGGTCATTCAATCCAAGCCTCTCTTTTCTCAGATGAAGAATTCATGGCCCAGGAAGGGAAAGCTTTGACAGGCTCTTGATTGGCTCAAGATGTCTGAGCTGAGACCACCAGGCCAGGGCAAAGTGGGGGGTACATACCAGTATTGACCCCCAGAATCCAACAGGTACATCTCATCTGAGGACAGCTTGCGGTTCAGTTCCTTGGTTGGGCTGAGAAGGGGAGAAAATGCTGAGAGTGGAGTAGCCTAATGTGCACTTGGTAGTTAGTGAGGGTCATGAATGAAAGCAAAGGAACGTCCCCCACCCCTGGGGGCAGGGCTTTCAGGCTGATTCTTCTTCAAAAGTCATTATCTCCTAAAGGGCCCTAGAAGGGTACTCAGCTTGCACTGCTACTGTCCAAAGCACACATCTGTTTATCCTGCACCTGGCAAGGCCAGGCATTGGTCCCCAGGGAGGGGAGAAAGGGAAGAGCCTAGAATGTGGGAGCTGGGAGAGCCCCAGAGACTACCTGGTCATGCCATTTCTTTTTACTTAAGGAGAAACAGGTCTACGGAGAGCAAGGGGCTTACATGAAGCCACACAGTAAAGCATTAAGGAGCTGATGCTCTATCCAGCTCTGTCTCTAGCTTCCTGTTGCCTCTGAGAGTAGAGGGCCCCAGAAGCCAGAACATAGGAAGGGAGGGTACCTTGAGGGTGGGGCTGGAGAGCAAGAGGTGGAAAAACTGAGGAGTACCCACTCTGCCACATTCTTGGCCTGGTGGGGATGAGAAACACCAGAGGACACCAGAGTGAATTCTAGGATTTGCCAGGCTCTTCCTTGGAAGGCATCAACCTCTCCCTGCCTGACTGGGCTGGGGCATCTGGTCAGCTCCGCCTCCTAAATTTCATTAGGCAGGCCTGCAGGGATTTGTTTTCTATGGGGCCAAACATCTGGTTAGTCTACATCTTGGACCCACTTTCGCTGGTTCGTGCTGAGTGTACAGGGCTTTCTCCATGTGAGCTCCTGAGCTTTGAGAATTACCTAACAGAAATAACTCACAGGAAGCCAAGAAAATGTGTCCATCAGCATCAATACTTCCCTTCCAAATCCCTCAGCTCTGAGCACTCACGAAGTCCCAGACCCTTGGGGGGAAAATCATTCATGCCACCTGTCTGTCTGTCTATCTATCTATCTATCTATCTATCCATCTATCTAGAGACTGAGTCTCACTCTATTGCCCAGGCTTTAGTGCAATGGCATCAGAGTAGCTCACAGCAAGCTCAAACTCCTGGGCTCAAGTGATCCTCCTGTCTCAGCCTCCCAAGTAGCTGGGACTACAGTGCATACCATGCCTGGCTAATTTTTCTATTTTTAGTAGAGACAGGGTCTCGCTCTTGCTGAGGATGATCTCAAACTCCTGAGCTCAAGTGATCCACCCACTTGGCCTCCCAGTGTGTTAGAATTACAGGTGTGAGCCACTGCACCCAGCCTCTCTCAGGCCTTTGAATTTTGAGACTCCTGACCCCAGACTGAGATCTTCCACCAGCTTCCACAGTCCTAAGGGCCTCAAGTCTTCAATACTCAAGCCCCAGAGTATTTCCCCCTACCCTGTCCCTTTGCAAGGCCCTGGAATCCCCCCATAAGATCCTAGAAAATTCTTTCCACTGAAGTACCTGTAGTGGGCTAAGGCAGCATTCAGGCCACTAGCAGAGATGGTTTCAAAACTGGGTCCAGAGGAGAACTCTTCTTCTCTAGAAATTACAAGGCAAGAAATGGGCAATGAATGGGCCCAGGGGGTAGGCTGGGCTCAGGATATCTAACCAGATCCACCGGACTCGACCCCACAGACTCCATTTGGTTCTTCCAGCCACACCTCCTGGTTCCATCTACCCAAGCTCTGTCCTGTCACTTATAAAGCACTGAAGTTCAGAGAAGGGCGGAATGTAGACACCAGTTATTTCCCACCCACCTTCATTTTGCGGATAGAAGAAACCTAGCTTCCTGTGCCTGACAACTGTACCTCACACCCACAGTCTGGCCCTGGCTTGGGCCTCGTGTGCCTTCAGGAACCCTCCTCCCCATGATATTCTCAAGGGGTCCAGGGGCAGACTTGGCCTGAGCCAGTGTTCCCCTGGGAGAGTGAGCCCATGCCTGAAGCAGACACTAGGGGGTACTGTTGGTTTGTGACCCTTCAAGTTGTCCTGCTTTCGGCTGGGCTGGGGAATGTCATCCAACATCCCCTGCCTAGCACTCTGACCACCCAAGAACCTGTCACTTTTTGTTTCAGAAAGCTCCCCCCATACAAGGAGGATTTTCCTTCTTCCTAAGTAAGGAGACCAATTTCCCCTGCCTGCCCTCAACCTCCCTGCTAAAAGATAATCAGCCAAAAAGGATGGTTCTTCACCCTCGGAACTTGTTCACCATCTCTGCCCCTGAGAACTCGTCCACTGTGCCTTTGGGCACATTCTTCTCTAGCCAGACCAAGTACCGGATCACGGCTATAGCATCTCGCACCTGGAGTGGAGAAAGCAGAGAAGTAGGCTGACGTATGGTCATAGCCACGGTCTCTGGGATCAAGATCAGATAGTGGCTCTGGAATCTAGAGCTTTAAAAGCACTCCAGTGGGATGGGTAAATTCACACCTAATGGGTACAATGCACAGTATCTGGCTGATGGGTACAAAACAATGTATGTAACTGAAACATTTGTATCCTGGTAATATTCTGAAAGTTTAAAAAAGAGGGAAAAAGACCCATTCGGTATCTGATATCAAAGGAGTCATTAGTGTCTATATGTGATCATGGCATGCTCCTGTTTTTAAAGAGTTCTTATCTTATAGAACAGTGGTTCTCAACCTTCCTAATGCTGTGACCCTTTAATACAGTTCCTGTGGGTCATATCCCACAGGTTGAGAACAGCCATGAGATACTTATGGAAGAGTTGATGGCAGAAATGATATGCTACCTGGGATTTGCTTTAAAATAATCCAGCAACAGAGGGTCGGGAGAGGTATGAATGTGGGGTTGTAGATGAAGTAAGATTGCCCAGGAGTTGATGACTATTGAAAATGGTTGACAGGGACACAGGAGGTCGTTATACTATTTTCTCTACCCTTGTGTATGTTTAAAATTTTCCACAAGAAAGAAGTTTTTCTTTTTTAAATGAGACAGTTTAACCCACATTTAACAAGAATATCTCCCACCCCCAAAAGCGAACCATCCTTTTGCCAGTGTGAGGAAATCATTACAGCCAACACTTATTTGATACTTAGAATGTACCAGGCATTGCTGGAAATACACACACACACACACACACACACACACACACGCACACTCACAAATCCTTATAACCTAGGCTGTAGGATTACTGGTGTGATCCTCATTTTACAGATGAGGTAACTGACGTTAAGAGAGATGAAGGCTGGGCATGGTGGCTCATGCCTGTAATCCTAGCACTCTGCTTGAGCTCGTGAGTTGGAGACCAGCCTGAGCAAAAGTGAATTTACAGAAAATTGTAAATTTTCTACTAAAAATAGAAAAAACTGAGGCAAGAGGATCGCTTAAGCCCAAGAGTTGGAGGTTGCTGTGAGCTATGATGCCATAGCACTCTACCCAGGGCAACAGCTTGAGACTTTGTCTCAAAAAAAAAAAAAAAAAGAGGCCTGGCATCCATACCTCAGTGGTTAGGGTGCCAGCCACCTGCACCAGGGCTGGTGGGTTTGAACCTGGCCTGAGCCTGACAAACCACCACCATCACCACCAACAACAAAATAGTGGTTGTTGGGCACCCATAGTCCCAGCTACTTGGGAGGCTGAGGCAAGAGGATCGCTTGAGCCCAAGAGTTTGAGGTTGCTGTGAGCTATAATGCCATAGCTCTCTACAGAGGGCGATAAAGTGAGACTCTGTCTCAAAAAAAAAGAAAAAAAGAGAGAGATATGAAGTGACTTGCTCAAGGTCACCTAGCTAGGAAGTGGGTGGAGCTGGGATTTGAACTTAAGACACTTTAGCTTCAGGGCCCACACTCCAAACCACTGTAGTATACTGGGAGAGAGGAGTAAAGCGCAGGTGTCTGCTTCTTTGCTTTATTGAGGGTCTTCTTCAGACTTCTCTGGAAAGCTTTTCCTTTCTAACTCATCAGATTAGGAGTTCCCTCAAGGCCACATCTGCCTGAACATGGACTTACGTGGCTGGCCTTGAGGAGGGCCTGCTCCTTGCTGTTCTTCACTGCCTTGGTTGTCATCACTGGGGAGTAGGTGTCTGTCACAAGTTTCTCCTGTTGGGGATAGGGAGTAGGAGGAGGAAAAGAGGGGTCTGGGAGCACCCACCAGGGCACAGTGGTGTTTTCAAAGGCCTGACAGGAAGCCCCAGCTGAGGTGAGACTCACCACCCTATTGTGGTGCTGCCCTCTCCTTGGTGTGCTTTCTGGCTAGCAGGTCTTTCCTAGTCTTCCATGTACTACTTAATCCTCCCTTCCTCCAGGAAGCCTCCTTAATTAATACTGCTCTGCATGGCAGCTCACTCCCTGCCTCTGGATGCCACCAGTGCTCTGGGAGCCATCAGAGTCTGGCCTGCATTAATTGATGGGCCAGTCTGACAGTGCAAGTTACCTATAGACATCATAATAGCTACCATTTTTTGAGTGCCAGCTGTGTGTCAGTCACTGGGATTTATGTGCATTATCTCCTTTAAATATCTACAGAGCAACTCCAGTAAGTTTGGGACTTATTGCTATTTTACAGGTGAGGAAACGGGTCTAGACGGGCTAAGTTACTTGTCCAAGGCCATTGCACAGCCATTTAGGGGCAGAGCTAGGATTCAGTGTCAGGGCGGCTGACTCTGAGGCCTCTGTTAAACCAGGCCTGTACTCTCTCTAGCCTCCTCAACAATTTTATAAGCTCTCTATGGACAGATAAACCTGTTTCCTCTTCTTTCATCTATTCCCATTGAGGCCTAGAAGGAAAGTCACTGTACAATTGTTGACTGATCAGGTGACTGAATGGCTGAGGGCCTTCAGACCCCAGTTTTGGTTGAGACTTATCTGGCCTGGAGAAGGTTTTGTGTCTGGCATGGGCTGCGGCCCGGCAAACCCACCTTGGGTATCACTTCATAGAGCCCATATGTGGTATAGCTGGTCCCAATCCAGATCCTCACATCTCCTGAGGCATAGGCCTGGATGCTGTCACGAACTTGGCTGTAATCCTCAAGTTGCACACACATGGGGCCTGTGCAACTGGAGTTCAGGTACCTCAGGGTCTCAGAGCTAAAACGACTCTTGTTTGCAAATAACCTGGGTGGGGAGGGAAGAGCAGGAGGGCCTAAGCATCTGTTAAGAGCAACAGAAAGGAGTAGAGACAGACAGTCTCTTTGCTCCTGGAGGTGAAAGGAAGCCAGCACCAGGCGTCCAAACAGACAGATTTGGGATTCAATGGGAACAGAGGTTGAGGGGTCAGGAAAAGCTAACACATCCTACAAGGGCAGGCACCAAGCCCACGGGGAGCCTCAAGACTGTATGTTAAGGCAGGGTTGGTGGTGGGGCAGTGAGAGGGTGTAATTTGGTAGAAGTTCATGACAGCAAGCCAAGGAAGAGCTGTACCTGATGGAGGAGTCTGTGAGCAGTGTGTAGGAATAGAAGAAGGGATTATAGGGGATGTCATTGCTGCGAAGGTTGAAGAGCCCTGGGAAAAGAATTGATGGGGACTATCTGAGGCTGATCTGCAAGAAGCAAGCGTTTCTGACATCCTTGCCTCACTATTTGACCCCAAAAGATTACGAGCAGTGCAATCATGCAGGGGTAGAGCACCATCTACCTCTGCATGTTTCTCAGATCTTTGAGATGCCAGTGAGAGCTATGGACCCTACTCCCCCCTAAAAATGCACACACTTTCCTGGGTTCCCAGAATATCTAGCCTCGTCATAGGGATTATGCAAGAAGCCTTGAGCCATGTTGGAACAAAGTAAGGTCACACTATTTGCTAAAGCTGGGTGTGGGAGTGCCCTCGGATAGTGACCAGGTTGCTGGGAGGTGTTTGCTGGTTCTCGTCTCTTTAACGAGACAGGAATGCTTTGCCAGCATGGTTAGTCCATTCCTCCTGTGGCCTGTGGACTGGCCCCAGATTGCTCATGGCTCCCTTAGACAAGAGCTTCTGTCCCCTTATCCTTCCTATAGGCCGTGACCATGGAGCTCTCAGGAACTGGCAGGTTCATGGTAGTTTGGGAGAGAGCTTTGTGCTGCAGGGCCCAGGAGGTTTGAGGGGTTGGGGAGACCCAGGGGCCCACCCATGTCTGCAAATCCACACTTACAGGCTGTCTCATCAAGCGCCGACAGGAGGACAGCAGTCGGGGCCTTGCTATGTTTCTGCATCTGGCTTCGGATGTCGGATACCTTGTCCTGCCAAGTGCTCCCTAAAAGTGAAGGAGACAAAAGAAAACGTAAGTGACACACCTTGCCTTTGGTACTTAGGTCCTGGAAGGGCTCCCCTAGGGTAACAGTTTTCCGTTAGGAAAAGAAATCAGTAGAACCCCTTCTTTAAACAAACTCTTACTTGTGTAGTCATTAATTTCATGGGCTCTGGACTCAGATGGGGCCCAAATCCTTACTTTGACATTACTAGCTGGGTGACCTTGGGTAAATTACTTAACCCCTCTGTGTCTCACTTTGTGCATCTGTAAAATGGGGATGGAGTATAATAGTATCTACCTCAACAGGATTGTTGTGAGGATCAAACAAATATTTAATATTTGTAAAGCACACAGAGTGGTATCTTGGTAAATTGTTAAGTTTTATGTAACTTTCTGATAGATAACTAAGCAGGCAAAGCAGAGATCAGGAGAGCAGTCCTAGTTGAAGGGCAAAGGGATAGGGTTGGGGCCAGGTTCAAGCCTCTCTCCTGCAGTAGTCTCAGTACTTACTAAGCCATGGGTACTAGGCTAAGCACTTCGTGAACATTGTTTTCATTCTTACTTGCTCCATTCTACAGATAAGGAATCTATGGCTTCAGAGAGGTAAAGTGACTTGTCTAGAGTTTCATAGATATAAGGGGTGGAGCTGGGATTTGAAACCAGGTCTGTCTGACTGCATAGCCCACACTGTTAATTCACACAGGCACTGCCCTGTTTTGCTACCATTGTCAGTCTCCAAACCTGTCATTTCAAGGATGCTTGTATCTGGGTTCCAGGACTTTAGCTTTCATCTTCTTTTTTTTTTAATTAATTATTTATTTTTTTATTGTTAAATCATAGCTGTGTACATTAGTGCAATCAAGGGGTACAATGTGCTGGTTTCATATACAATCTGAAACATTCCCATCAAACTGTTCAACACAGAAAATAAACACAGCAATGTGTCAATGTTGGCCCATCCATTGTAGCAAAAGTGCCACTAAATGTGGGATGTGCCTAAAAGCCTGCTCTTAGGCAAGACTAGGAATTTGCTGGAAGAAGGCCATAAGCATTAAGGGTCCTACTTGGGTCCAGATATGAGTATAAATAATGGCATTAGAAAACTTTACATAAACAAGTGAACCTATTCAATGTGAAGCAAAAATTAGGGTATGATACATTTTTAAGCTTTATTTTATTGTGGTAAAATACACGTAAGATAAAATATATCACTTTAACCTTTTTAGAGTGTACAATTCAGTGGTTTTAAGTACATTCATAATGTTGTGCAACCATCACCACTATCTAATTCTAGAACATTTTCATCAATCCAAAAGGAAATCTTGTACTCATTAAGGAGTCACTCCCATTTCACCCTCCCCCCAGCCCTAGGAAATCACTAATCTCTATAGATTTGCCAAGGCTGGATATTTCATATAAATGGAATTGTACACTATATGGACTTCTCTCATTGGCTTCTTTTACTTGGTATTATGTTTTTTCTTTCTTTCTTTTCTTTTTTTTTTTGAGACAGAGGCTCACTATGTCGCCCTTGATAGAGTGCAGTGGCATCACAGCTCACAGCAACCTCAAACTCTTGGGCTTAAGTGATTCTCTTGCCTCGGCCTCCCAAGTAGCTGGGACTACAGGTGCCCACCACAACGCCTGGCTATTTTTTGTTGTTGTTGTCATTGTTGTTTAGCTGGTCCAGGCCAGGTTCGAACCACCACCCTCGGTGTTTGTGGCTGGTGCCATAACCATTGTGCTACGGGCACTGAGCCTGGAATTATGTTTTCAAGGTTCATGAATATGAAAAACTTTTGAGAAAACAAATGAAACCAAATGTAGATGATCTGATGCATACAGGTATCTTTGAGTAGCTAACTTTTCATGTTCTGTCCTTTGCACTTCTCCCTTCCCCTTTAAAACCTACAAGTGGCTGGGGAGGAAATCTCCCTCATCTCTACAAGCTTACTGAAGCTGAACTCTGTTCTTGGACTTCCAAGTCCAAACTCCAGATGGCTTTTTCTTGAAGACTAGCAGCCTGTGATGACTTGGTATCCTCTCACTTACGGGAAGTGACAAAACCCATGCATTGTCTCCCAGTCCCAGGAAGGTTTTTCCCTTTTATTGTCTCCCTGTCCTGGTGTAACTATGACCTTCTTTATCTGAATGAGTTTTATTTATGATTTAACAATCTTAGATAGCAAGTTTCTTTAAAAATGGTTTCAAGATGAAGAAAGAATGATTTTATAAGTTACTTCAGAACAGATAAAGACAACTGAACACAATTTTCACTTATTTCATCATACCTGCTATTTTGAAATTTCCCTCCTGTTTTTTTGATTCCTTTCCAAATAAGAAACGTGTGTGCACTCGCATATGGAAAGGGACTTCTTGGTTGCCCAATAGCACTAGGAATCCAGCCTACTGGCTCATTCAGAATTTCTGGGGGAGATGAGGTGGTTAATGGCCAAGACACTGATTCATAATCAGTGACTAGTCCTGATCAGGATTTCAGTTGTGACTTACAAAAATCGTATGGCATACTGTCCTTTGATGACATATTTAGAAGATGTCAATAAGGTTAAGATTATTGATGTTAGATTTTTCTGGATCAGTTAATTTTCCTTTGTGGTCTAGCAAAACCCGAGCCCCAGGCTGGGTGTAGCGCCTCACACCTGTAATCCTACCACTCTGAGAGGCTAGGCAGGAGGATTTCTTGAGGTCAGGAGTTTGAAACCAGCCTGAGCCAAACAAAGCAAGATCCTGTCTCTATTAAAAATAGAAAAAATTATCTGGGAAGCTGAGGCAGGAGGATCTCTTGAACCCAGGAGTCTGATGTTGCTGTGAACTAGGCTGATGCCATGGCATTCTAGCCTGTGCAATGGAGTGAGACTCTGTCTCTAAAACAAACAAAACCTGAGCCCTAATCTGTGCCATAGATTGACCTCAAACTTAGTTATTTCCTTTATCCCAGGCCCACCTGACCCCAGCCATCTCACTAATCCAAATTCCTCATTACAGGGTACCCAGAAGTTTAAGAGATTTCAGTATAAACCAGTCTCCACTACTAGACAAGACATGTCCCCCCCCCCCCATCTTTCTCTGGCTCCTTTGTTTCTTCCTTTCCTGTTCCATCTTGCTTCTAACTCTAACACTCTTTAATCCAGCATTTTCTAATTATGGTCTGAGGACCTTTGGACTCAGATTCCCTAAGGGGAGGGGGCCTAGAAATAGGCATGCCTTTTAAACAAGCATCCATGGTGCCTTGGTTAGGTGTGCAAACCATTGCTTTGATACCGCTGATGATGAATTTTTCAGCCTAAAGAGCAACAGCCAGACCTGTGTTGCTGTGAGTTAGGAAAGAGAACTGGCTGGTGGAATCACCTGTGAACACCTCCTGCAGGGCATAAATGGGCTGGCTTGGAAACAGGGGCCTCTCTGACCCCCACACCAGGTCCACAAGGTTGACCGTGATGGACATCAGCTGTCTGTTAGAGTCTCGGAGGGCCAGGTCATAACTTTCCCAGGAGTCTGCAGAGACAGGAAGGAGTCACTTGTTCCCTGCCCATTTACACCTCAGGAAAAAAATTGAGATTTAAGTGAAATGCTGGTTCCCTCTGCCTCCCATTCTTCCTGGCAGCCCAGCTGCACTGAGCCTGCCCAGCATCCCAGCCCTCCTGGAAAGTATACCCCATGCCGGGGTGTACCCCTCAGAACTGCCCTGAGCCCACCCCAATGCTGGCCACCACTAATATGCTTAGCTTGTCTTTTTCAATGCCAGTGGCTGTGATTGGTCCTTCTTTCCAGTATTAACCATTTTAATAGGGCTTCAATATCACAGTCCAGAGAAATGGTGATGTTTAGGCCATTGGACAGGCTGGCAAAGAAGCCAGTTCTTTTAGTATATATTCATGAGGACTCTGTCTTTGGGGGTGTGGGCTGGCCAACTATTTGAGGCCCTGGAGCTCAGGGAGCTATATTCTCAGGGGTGCTTTTTTACTCAGAAGCCCTCGCAGCTCCTCTGACTCTTCTAAGCTACTTTCCAGAAGAGGGCTACCAACTGATTCTAGCACCATAATTAGTAGACTTTCAGAGCACAGGGGAGGGTTCGGGGTTATTCATTTACTAGATTTTAATGATTCTCTGTCTTCTAGGTCAGGTTTCTGCACTCATAAATTTAGAAATATTTGTACTTGTTCTTTGAAATATATTTTATCTTTTTTTTTGTAGAGACAGAGTCTCACTTTATGGTGAAATATATTTTAATTACACAATCCATAAATACATTCTTGTTGCAAAACCTTCTGCAACCACAACTTTAGACACTCTTTCTAGTCCTACCACCCCTTTTACCAAGGTCCATTTCTTTACATGGACAAATCCAGAGACTGAGGGAAGAACATACCGATAGACAAGAGGAAGGGGTCAAAGCCCACACGTCCTCCAGCAGAAATCTCAGTGAGGAGCCAAGTAACAATGGGACTGGTGCCAACTAAGAGAAAGATAGGAAAGAACACAGAGATCACCTCTAGAGCCAGCCTCCTAAGGCTCTCCAGCCAGGGCTTTGATCATGACAGTCCTGCCATGTGTATTTTCCTTGATATCAGCCTCTAAGGTCAGGGATGGCATCAAATTTCCCAAGCTTCCCAGAGGGGACCAGCAGGGCCTTTGCATACACCCCCTCACCTATACCTTCCTGAATCTAGTCTGGGTTCCAGGGCTTGGAGAACAAATCTATGTGGCCCTTCTACCTTCCTTATGGAGTTCCCAATTGCAGTCCATCTGCCGCTCAGCCTGAATCCAGTAGCGACTGTCAGTCCAGAGAGCTGCTTTCCCCATGGTCACCACTGCAGTTCCTGAGGCAGAACAGAGAATCTCGGAGGTGAGGGTGAAAGTTAGAAATACAGCCTTAACTGGTGGATGGGCAATATGGTGCTAGTTTTGACAGTGTCACAAGGGGCCTCTGGAAAGCGTTTCTCTCCTCCATGGGAAAGAAGTAAGTCAGGAGATGTTTAAAAGAGCCTTGAGGGGAAGCTGGGAGAAAGAGCATCCTGAATCGGGCAGCTCCGCTTTGTGTAGAGGGCCTCTTGAGGGGGCTATGAGGACTTTCAGCAGAAGTGGGATCTGCTTTTATTATTCCAAAAGAGCTAATATTGCATGCATGTGCTTTCAGGAAAGATGGGACTCAGTGTCAAGACTTGGTGGCTGATAGGGATGCTAAGTCAAAGGCTTAGTTGAGGATTGGTGGGGACAAAGAAACCACCGACTTTGACAAGGAGAAGGGCCTGTGATAGGCGACACAGGGCAGTTTCAAGCCTAAGGAGGAAGGTTTGAAGATCAGTGAGAGAAGCATGGATTTTATTCAAGGTGTCAAGATCAGGATGGGAGGCGTCCTCAGCAACTGTGACATCATCAAGGTCCTCTGTGTCTGTATTTCCCTGGTCATGCAAGTGATGTTGCTCATAAAAGGACCATCAAAGTAAAACTTTGTGCCCAAATGAGCCATCACATGATGGGAATCAGAGGACCCTTTAGTGGCTAGATGTGGAAGTAGCAACTATCTCAGAAATGGAGCCCAAGGATTGCTGGGCTGGGCCTGGCTGTGGCATTGGCAGTGAGCATGGGAAGGAAGCCAGGGGCCTCATTTGTCTTGTTTCTGCACAGAAATGTGGCCAGTGGGCTACAGGATGTTTGCCCTGATGGTTTTGAGATGGTGTAGGGGAAGCAGAGAGAGAGAGTAGAAGGGGCCTTTGGACTGTAGGTTCTGGGGTCCTGGCTGCTGAGGAACTCTCCATGCTATGTCCTCTGTGACCAGCTCTGGGTCTACTAACAGAAGCGATAAGGCTGGGTAATTAATGGCTGTCACCTGCAGACCCAGTAAAGCCTGTAATCCATTCACGTCTCTTGTCAGGTGTGCCAAGGTACTCGTTCTAGGAAATAAACACCATCATTAGTCTTTTTTGTGGAGTCAGACCTTGCATAAAAGAACCCCAACCACATCCCAGTTCTTTCTGTCAGCTCCAGCCAGTCCTACAAGACCAACCCCACCGGGCACCTCTTCCAGGAAGCCCTCTGTAACTCTCCCACCCCAGCCCTCAGTGTCTTCCCTTACTTTGAACAACTATATTTCTTGGAGTCTAAACTCCACTGTCTAGCACTAGACTCAGCTGGTACAATGGACTCTTTTGCAAAGCAGTCACGTCACCCCAACCAGAATGCAAATTCCATGCAGTCTAGGATTGTGTCTGTTGGTTCCTTTGGGTTCTCCTTTACACTCCCCCTCCACCATCTAGCACAGTACGCTGGGTACATCGTACATAACTTCTGCAGAGGGCTTTACACACCATTGTATTTTTATCCCTATAATTCTTAGAGACAAATCTCATTATTCCCATTTTGCAGAAGAGAAGACTAAAGCTCTGAGAAGTTCAGATACTTACCTAACGATCTTAGCCCTTACCAGCAGGAATGTGAAAATTCAAGCAAGCTCATTGATACTGAAAATGCCTTCTCTTCCAACTGGGCTGGTGTTGGAAAGGAGGATGGGGAGAGGGAGTGGGTGGAGGTAGAGCCAATGATGGGAAAGTATGTGATGGTAGACAGGGGAGCTGCTTTGGGAAAAGCACTTCTTGTTCAGACCATCTTATTTCCTGTTTGCTCTCCCCCATAACCTATACCCCATGCTAGCATAGTCCAAGACTGGATCATTCCACTGCTCTATTCTACAAGTTATGGGGAGGACTGGGCTGGAAGGAAGCATGGAGTTCTTCCAACCTCCTAGGACAGGGATGTTCTAAACATTCATTCTGGAGCTGCCATCTAGGAATTGATCAAAATTGATTCTAAGGTTGTTGATAGTTTTATTCCTTGAGGTCAAGGACATTTGGCAATGTCCCACCTCCTATGTAAAGGGATGCATTTTTTCAGTTGCTCCCAAACTACTGTACCCAAGCTCTCCACTTCCTTTCTTTTGCCTGTTAAATCCTTTCTCTGAAAAACAAAACAAAACAAAACAAAACTCCCCTTTCTGCCTTCATCTTCTGAGTCTTAACAGCTCCTAACTGTGGTCTGTGTTCACAGGCCCACCCAAAGTCAGGGAGAGGTGGGCTACCCCTTACTTACCATGTGGGCATCTGTGTCTGGGATGATGTAGGCAGAGAGATTCTGGGTCTGCAACTGCTGGCGGAGGGCTGTGAGCCGCACTGTGGTATTGACCACAGTAACTGGAAGGTACTGACAAATGACGGGAAGACACCAAGACACACACAGACAGATACACACATTTCTTAGAGAAAATGACACCTGGGTCCCCAGCCCCAGAGGAGCCACCAGCCTCTCCTGAGGCAGGGTTTGCGGGTAATTAGGCTGGCTTGGCCTGGGAAGGGATGGGGCAACAAGTGATGTTAGTGGTTCATCTAGATTAAGATGCCTGAACTGAGTGGAGGTAGAGGTGTTGAAGGGCTTGGAGGAGGACCTTTTGTGACAGTAATGGGGCCTGAGCTCTAGCCCTGGGCTAGGCCACAGGGATGATCCCTCTTCAGATATATTATAGTAGAGTTGCCATATTTAGAGGCTAAAAACACAGAATGCCCACCCAGTTACATTTGAATTTCAGATGAACAATGAATAATGTCCTAATTTAAGTATATCTCATGCACTATTTGGGGCATACTTGTACTAAAATATTATTTATTACCTGAAATTCAGATGTAACAAGTATCCTGTATTTGATCTGGCAACCTACCTTGGGGACTTTTCTAGGTTGCCACCCACGGTCCCAGATGGCAAAAGAGAGGGAATGAATACCCCCAGCATTTTGAGACATTGCCCAGAAAGATCGTCTCCAAGCCAGACATTTCTTTAAAGCCTGTTCTATGTTTAAAATGAAAAGCATGTTTTCGTGTGTTTTGCTTTGCCTTCTACTCAATGACATATCCATTCGTTTTAATGTAAAAGTCATGTGTTTTGCCCACCCACCTGCCTGCTAACAGAAACTGTGTTTCTCTGTGGCTCAGGGTACTGCTGGCATGCCAGGCCCTGCCTGGACAGGATCTTTGGCCCTGCTCTGGCTGTGGAAAGAACCAGTCTGGTCTCTACCTAGGAGCTTGTCACCCGATTCCTTCTGGCTCCAACTTACCAGTCTTCACACCCTAGGCCTCCCTCTCTTTCCCTTCCGTGTGCTTTTCTGGCCCTGTCTTTTTCCCTCCTCTCTTTAGCATAGCTCTCTCTGCTGTTACCATTGTCTTTTTTTTCCTCCCATCCTCCTCCTGCCTCTGCCTAGCCTCAACCAAAAGCCAGCTAGGGGGCTCTGACCCTCCTCCCTCTTCCCACTTCCCTCCTCCCTCCTCCCTGCTGTCCAGGCCCAGGAGGGGCAGAAGCAAATAACCTGCTGTGGGAATGAGTGGTCAGGAAGGGAGGGCACTGAGGGGGGAGGGGCGTGGGAAGGAGACAGGAAGGGGGAAGGTGTTAGACACCTGAGAGGGTGTTGCCCACCCTGACAGAAGTTAATAAAAAGTAGCTGCTGAGTCCACAAATTAGGAGAAAGCCTGGTGAAGGGAGAGGCCAGCAACTTAGTCAATGGGGGATGGGGAGGATGACGAGGCAGGGCGGGAGCAGGACCTCACCGGGGGGCTGATGGAACAGTTTCTCACATCCTCTTCTCCAAGGTCTGCTGGCTTTGGGTAGCCCCAGGCACAAGCTAGAAGCCGGGAGAAAAGTCTGTGATCATTCAGAGACCAGATAGTTCTTAGAGAGTCCAGGGACATCTTCCCTCAGCTTTCCTCCTCCACTCCGCAGGGCCTCCATCCTTTGAAACACTCAGTGCTGGCCAACTCCACTTGAGGATAAAAATAATCACATTTCATAGGAAATCAGGCTGAATTGGATGTCACCCCGGGTCACAATCAAAGAAATTAGTTTCATAGACAAATGATTGCCACTTTTGGATGGTTTTAGTGCTCATTAAATCAAGTTTTTGTCTAATCTAATTGGGTCCTTTCAGGGTCTACTGAAGTGGAAAAGTTGTGTGTAAATTAAATTTTTGTAACCAAATTTTCTTTGAAATGCTCTAGAGGATCTCATTAAATAGTCACTCCCACTTTTGTTTTAGTTTCCTAGAAATATAACTTTAAGTTTACTTAAATTCAAAGTCTACTTGTACCATTTCTTACAATCTAAATCTCTGTCTATCATTCCAGTCTCATTTTCAATAGTATATAAGACAAAACTCTCAGTCTGACATCGTCACCTGGTAGAAAAAAGGTAGATTACTTAGCATTTAAAGAGCTCTTACTATGTGTCAGGTACTGAACTCAGCAATTTATCTATAGAATCTCATTTGATACTGCGACAGTCCTATGAGGCGAGTATTACTGTTCACTTCCTGCAGAGGGGGAAGCCAAGGCCCAGACAGGTTTGGTAACTTGCCCAAATTTTGCCACCATAAGTCAATAGTAGAAGAGGGTTTTGAATCCAGGCCTTTTTAATACAAAACAGTGGGATGTCCTTTCTGTACTCCCATCCTTCCTAGCACGGGAGGTGGGCCTGGAAAGGGTGGTGGCCGTATAAGAAACAGAGTATATAAACATCTAGTTTCCAATAAACATCTAGTTTCCAATTTAGGCTCTGCCCCAAATCTGAAATCTGGTGTGACTCAAGGACAGCTACCCAATATTTATTGAGCAAGCATTTCTTTTTTGTTAAAATTTTTATTATTTTGCCATTCTTTTCTTTTTTCCTTTTTTTTTTTTTTTGAGACAAAGTCTTACTCTGTTGCCCTGGGCTAGAGTGCTGTGGCAACATAACTCACAACAACCTCAAACTCTCAGGCTTACGCTGTCCTTGTGCCTCAGCCTCCTGAGAAGCTGGGACTACAGGTGCCCACCACAATGCCCAGCTAGTTTTTATATTTTTAATAGAGATAGGGTCTTGCTCTTGCTCAGACTGGTCTCTAACTCCTGAACTTAAGCAATCCACCCACCTTGGTTTCCTAGAATGCTAGGATTACAGCCATGAGCCATTGCGTCGGCCTGAGCAAACATTTCCCAAGTGCATATGTAGTATGTGTCAGGTACTGAGCTAGGTCCCTCAGGTTATAAGCCTCTGGATAAGAGAGATTAGATTATATATGAAGTCCCTTCCTTGACAGTTCAGTGGTCTCTGATAGTCCTGGCCTCCGACAGCCCTGCCTTTTAGGGGGAATTTCCCTAGAGTGAAATGGGGGCTTGAGTCTAGGGAAGATAATACACTTTAACTTTCTGAGTGGGTTGAACCACAGATGGAAGGAGGGTGGCTGGGGTCTAACACCATGAATGCTTGGCTTTGTCTTGGTCTCATAAACTTAAGGAGCAGATGTGACCCATATTGTTCATTTAAGAAAAGGAATATACATTTCTGTAGGAATGGCTCGCTGGCAAAATGGTGGCACTAAGATGTCCACATAAGAAGCAGGACATAGCCAACTCATGTCCTTCTGGACACTAGGATCTGCACAGGGCCTGGCATGGGGGTGGTGCTCAGGAAGTGAGCACTGAGTGATTGAGCAGGGTCCTGCTGACAGCAAATAAGGGAGGCTGGGATGGAGGCACTGAGCTGGGCACCTAGTTGAGGACAAATGGGGCACTGTAGGGGTGAAAGACTCCTTCACTGATCAAATTTTAATTAGATTTCCCCTAACTCTCTTCTCCATCTTGACCTTGGCCTTCTGGGTCTGTCCTGCCCTTGCTGGGTCTGCAGTGGCAGAATCTTGCTAAGTTAGTTTAGAGAACACTCTGTCCTTGATATCTGGTCATGCTGGCCTGCTTTCAGCAAGAATCCTATTAAGTTGGTTTAGCCAGAATTCCCCCTTGCCCTTGTTGTCTCCTCTTAGTAATTTTCCACTCACTAACCCATTCACTCTACTCATTGGGTATAAATCCCCAGAGATCTTTGCTGCCTGGGGAATTGAACCCCACACCCCTCCCCTATTGCAATGCCCTATTGGAGTAATCGTGAATAAAGTTTTCTGTATCATTTTAACAAGTGCTATAATAATTTTTTTCTTTAACAGCAGGAAATGGAAAGCTGTCAAACCAGGCCCAACCCAAGTGGCAAAAGCCCCAAAGACTGGCCCTGAGGTTTATCTTTTCCAAGACAGACAGGGAGACCAAGAAAACAAGACATCTAGGCCCCAGCCCTACTCCAACCCTTTCTGAGCCCAGAAGTTGAGGCAGAGCGGCTCTCCAGGACAGGCCTGGATGCACATACCACAGAGGAGGACCAGCCAGGGGCAGCAGCCCCAGTGAGTCCGGGCCATGGGGTCTCCAGATGCCAGTGCTGGGAGGATGAAGGGATTGGGGAGAGAGGGAAGGCTGTTTCCCTCGCCTCTTCCTCTAGGCCTTTCCTGCGTAGCAGCAGACAGAGGGAGGGGGCTGGTGATGAGAAGGAGATGTCCGGCCCCTCTGGTGTTTTGTTTCCGAGAGCTCTGTGAGCCAGGGTGGGCAGAGCCTTGAACTGCCCCAGGAAGACTGTGCAGGCTCCTGGTCTTCTAGAATAGGGTGTCAGCCCGCCCCGGGCAGAGTCCAAAGATCTCTGAGACAGAGGCTTAACAGCTGGTCTCAATCAGCCTGTTTTTCCTAGCTTCCCCTTCAGCAGTTCAGCCCTAGCCATTTACAGATTCTGACCCCCTCACTCCAGCAAGCTGTTTCCCATTAGCTCCCCAATCCTGGGCTCTGGCTATAGCTCTGCTTTTGCTTTTGGATGGTTACTTGCACCCCTTCTCTCCTGCTTGGAGGTAGCCTGTCTCAGACAAAGCCAGCATCCTCTCTTTCTCTGTATGCCTGGGAAGCCCCACCATACCCCTTGGGGAAGTTGGTTGCAGCTGGAGAGTTATTTTCTTGAGCTGGGGTGAGTCCCTTCGGGAGAGTCCATACTGTAAAAATGCCAACAGCTCTTCCCTTGGGATCCTGGGAGTTTCATTGAGCTGTACACTCTACACTCCGGGAAATCTGAGTTATTAGGGCCATTCACACCCAGAACGGACGGAAGGTTCAAAGATGCCCCTATTCGAAAGGGTCAGGAGATGTCACTGAAGAGAGAAAAAGACTCAGAAAGGGGAGTTAGGGTGCTCTGAGAAGACGAATTTGGTTAACTGGAAATGCCCTTTCTGCTGCAGCTTCTAGATTTGTTTACACTGAAGTTTGGGTCACTCCTAAACAGCATGACCGCCTATGAGGGAAGCGAAGAAGCTGAAGCCAGCCTGCCTTCACCCCTAACCACGTCAGAGGCAGCATATGGCACCAGCACCAAGGCAGCTCCCAGTAAATGCTCTTTAGAACCCTAGCTCTTTGGGTTTAAGGAAGGCAATGTCCCAGAGAGGAATGTCTTTAAAAGACAAATGGAACCCATGGACATAGGTCCTCTCACTTAGCCTGGAGGATCTCAGAGGCAAAGTGTCCATTCCTTTGGATTTTATTTTTAATGCATTTAAATTCTGTTTATGTCCACAAGGTGAAAGATAGCAGCTTTTGCATGGGCGCAGTGGCTTATGCCTGTAATCCCAGCACTCTGGGAGGCCGAGGTGGGTACATTGCTTGAGCTAAAGGGTGCGAGATCAGTCTGAGCAAGAGCGAGACCACATCTCTACTAAAGATAGAAAAACTAGCTGGGTGTTGTGGTGGGCTCCTACAGGAGCTACTCGGGAGGTTGAGTCAAGAGAATTACTTGAGCCCAAGGGTTGGAAGTTGCTGTGAGCTATGACACATGGCACTCTACTGAGGGTGACAAAGTGAGACTCAGTCTCAAAAAAATAAAAAGAAAGAGCAGATTTCAATAATCCATTCAAGAATGAAAAAAAAATAGGTTGTTTTGAAGAGGAAAAGAAGACCTCCATGGGACTTCCTGAAGAGGTGGAGTCAGAATGAGTGAGGAGGCTCAGTGAACTCCATTGTCAGGAATAAAAGCAGAGGGTGGAATCCCACAGCCTCAAAGGACAGCCAGAGACAAGGACTGTGAAGAGTCATTCTATGACTGTTGAAGGTCCTGTTCTCTTTTTCTCTGTCTTCTTGCTCTCCCCTTTTCCAGAACTGGTGATGAAGTTACTCCCTGAGACCAGAGGCCTGGGAAGTGCCCCCTCAAAGATCCTCGCCTCCTCTGTACACTGTATCAGCTGTCCTGAAGGTCAAGTAGGATTAGGCAGGAGAGAGCCTCTGAAGACAACCTTTGAGGACACAGTCTTGCCTCTTCAGCAGCAAACCTAGGAACACATCAACTCAGGAGCCAGTCAGGCTGGGTTTTAATCCCAGCTCTGTCACCCACTAGCTATGTGCCTGGGCAAGTGACTTCACATCTTTCAATCAGTTTCCCTGCCTGTGACAGAGGTAATAATAATACTAACTTCTTAGGGGCATGATGAGGATTAAATGGGTTTAATTGTTTGTGATGATCCCAGAACATTCCTCACAGAGAGTAAAGAATAAACGCTATACAACTATTAGTTAAGTCAAATATGTACTAGAACTAAAGCCAGTCTCTTTCTGTCCCTGGCACCCAACACTGCTGAAGTGGCAGTTAATGTTATAGCAAAGATCAGCCAGGCTGACGGGCCAGCCTCAGAAACAAACAAACTGAATGGGATCCCTCCCCCATATTCTAGACTCTGCCCTGGGATGGTCCCCATGTGGCATTCAGCCCTCTGGTTTCATCCCCCAGGTCCCTGCCTTGCCCTTGGTGGCAAAGATGACTTCACCTGCCTTTGCCCTCAGATTCCTTCTTATCTTGAAACCACTATATTTATTCTCATCAGTTGAGAGACTGGAACTTGTTGGCAATAAACCTGAAGTGGAAAGAGATGACTCAGGACAGGGAGAGTTGAATGGCCAAGAGTCCTTGCATCAGAGTTGTTTGGAGGACTCGTGAGATACCAGAGTCTCACTGTGGTCTGCTTGGGTGGCTGACTTCTGCTCCTTTGAGTTTTTGGTCCAAAGCAAGCATAAAGGCCACATTCTGAAATTGGAGTTCTTCTTCAGGATCCCTCCTGTCCATGCCTCTTTTTTTGCACTCTCATCCCACCCCAGGCTTGACACTCTGAACCCTCCCTGGATCTGCCCTCTTTGGGCACCAGTGCCTGCTTAGCTTCCGTCAGAATGTACCTATCCAACATGCATGTTCTCCAGTCAGATGACAACCGCCAGGAGCCCTGAATCACAGCCCAGATCGTAATAACAACCCATTTCATGTGTGTGAATGAGAAAATACATATAAAGTTACAAGAATGCAAGGAGCTCTAGCACCAGGGCCACAAGTGGCTCTGCTGTAAGAGCCTCTGAGAAGGGTGGAACTCGGAGAAAAGCCAGGACAAGGGAGGTGAGGGCAAGCAGTGGGGTGATCCTTGGCAGGAGAGGCATAGAGATGGCACTAGTCACAGGGAAGGCCAGTAGGTGGGAGGTAGATTCGTGGTGATGGTATAAAGAGCAGCCTGAGGGAGCACAAACAAGCAGCCTCGTGGCCTAGAATAGTCCATGGCAATGAGAATTTCAGAGACCTGAGGGGGCTGTGAGTACTGCAAAGCACCCCCTGAGAATGTCCCAAGATACTGAGGATGAAGCTGTGAAAGGACACCTAAGATTTTTCAGTTCTGCAGGTGAGGAGACTTGTGGACTAGTACATTTTAGATCTAGGTGTTGATATGACCTCAGAGGCTGAGGGATTGCAGACCCTTGCTTGGCCTTGTGGGCACAGTATGTGACCACCACTTCCAAAGCCCTTCACGCGCTCCCATCAGGTTCCACCATCCCATGCAGGTGGGGGTCAGGTAAGATCCTCACTGGCAGGAGAGGAAACATACTTTGTCGGGTCCAAGTTAATCTGGCCTGGCTGAGACTCAAACCTGTGTCTGGGGAATTTCAAAACCTGTACTCCTTCCACTGTGCCTCACTCACACCCCTGTCTGATCCCACTGTCTTCAGGATAGAATTCAATCTCATTAGCCCAATGGCCAAGGCCTTTCACCCTGGACACATCCCATTACTCATACTTCTTGTCCACATTCTCCCCATCTATTAAAGTCCAGCTTGAAAGTCACCTCATCCACCAAGTTCCGAACACCTCAATTCATCCTTCCATCCCTGAGGGCTCCTATAACATTTTATTTGAGCTTCTGTTTTCAAAGTCTCACATTGACCTTTTGCTTTATTGACTCCTTTCTTGGGATACCAATCACTAAGGGCAAAATCTTGCTTTTGTAAGTGTTTGTATCCATCGAAGCATCCAGGACACAGCCCAGCAGAAAGTGGGCTCAACACAAGCTTGTTGAGTTGATGTCAAACCCCAGCAATGTGTGGCCCAGCCACTCCACCCTTAACCTGAAGGGAATTCTCTGAATGGGGGGCAGATTTTCCAGCTCTGAGAAATCTGATGTGGTACTGCTGGGTGCCTCTTCTGTCACACTTGCCCTGCTTTGATAGAAAGTTGCCCTGTGTGGGTGGTCACAGGGGAGGGGCAAGAGCTTGTTGCATGGAAGCTGATCTTTGGTGCTAGATGTCCCAGGACCTCTCTGCCCAGACATCCAGGCATCAGGGAAGGGGCTGTCTTCCCTCAGGGAGAGGATTGGGTGCCCCTTTGCTATGGTTGGTGGATCTAGGGGCCAGTTCCTTTCAAGAAGCTCCCAGTTGTCCACAGCTTCTCTTTCTCCTCATGGAATCAATAGGTAATTATGGTCTAGGAACTTCGTTAGCAAGACTCATTGGGATTGGCTGGAGCCCCACACGGGCCAGTTAGCTTGGTTCGCTTTTGTGGTCACAGACTGAGTGACATCCAAAGCCCAGCCAGGTGTGTCACAAACCTGTGCTGCTTCCTCAGGGACCTTGCACTGTGGATGTGTGGCTAGGGCACCAGTGGGGCTCACCAAGGTTCCTGTTGATTCTACTTAAGCCTCTGTTTGGTGGTCTTTGGGAACTCTCCCAACCATTCGTCTTCTTCAGGAGACTGATCTCATTACTTCTCAGCCATCTTATGCCCCTTTCACACCATCTCCACTCCAGCCACACTGCCTTTCTTTAGTCCCTCTTTCCATGTCCCCCTCTAGCACATGGCCTTTGCCTATATTTTTCTGCCTGGAATGCCCACCCTTCTTTCTTCTTTTTGCCCTGTGAACTCCTCCTTCCCGTCTTGCCATGACTGCCACTTGGTCTGGAAGGTTTCCCTGATCTTCTGACTCCCCATATTAGTCCTCTTATTGCCTTTGTCACAGTTCCCATGATCTACCCTCTTCCTCAGTCATGGAAAGGACCTACCTCATGGCTGCCATTAGCCCAGGTGATATAAAGGTTCTTGTCAATGACCCATCTAATGTCCATTCTAGTTTTTCAAATCCAAAGCTCCTCAGTTCTAAGTTCCTTCTCCTCCACACCTCCTCAGCCTCCCACACCCAAAGCAACATCTTGGGCCTTGTTCTTGCTGGGGATGTCTGTCCTCTGACACAGAGATCCAACCTCCATTCTCTGACTACATCCTTTTATCTTTCTGTTGCTCACTCTTACTGCACTTGACTTTCCACTTTATTGAATCTTCCTGTTCCTATGCTCTTTCTCTCCATTTATCATCAACCCCTGATATTCCCTATTGGTACAAACTACATAACCTACCATGGCAACCTCCCTTTTACTAGCACATTTAACACTCTCATTTCCTTTTCCTTCTATTCCACCGATGCTGCCAATCTCCATCTCCAAGAAAGCATGCTCCCACCCCAGGGCCTTTGCACATACCATTCCCAAGTGCTTTCCCCCCCAGATGTCAGTATAGTTCATTCCTGCACTTCATTCAGATGTCTGTTCAAATTTTACCTCTGCAGAGAGGCCTTCCCTGATCTCATTGTTTAAATAGAGCCCTCATCCTTGGTGTGTGTCACACTTTATGGGGGCAAGACATGATTGCAAGAGGGACTTTACCTAACAATTGCAATCAGTGTAACTGGCTTATTGTACCCTCAATGAATCCCCAACAATAAAAAAATAAAATAAAATAAAATAAAATAAAATAAATAGAGCCCTCATCATTCTTTAGCCCTTATTCTGTTTTAGTTATCCTTCAGAACATTTGCCTGATTTTTTTTTTTTGAGACAGAGTTTCACTCTGTTGCCTTAGGTACAGTGCTGTGGCGTCATCATAGCTCACTGCAACCACAATCTCTTAGGCTCAAGTGATCCTCTTGCGGCAGCCTCCCAAGTAGCTGGGACTACAGACACACGCTACTACACTTCTCTAGTTTTTCTATTTTTAGTACAGACAAGGTACTTTTGCTCAGGCTAGTCTTGAACTCCCAAGTAGCTGGGACTACAGACACACGCTACTACACTTGTCTAGTTTTTCTATTTTTAGTACAGACAAGGTACTTTTGCTCAGGCTAGTCTTGAACTCCTGAGCTCAAGTAATCCACCCACCTCAGCCTCCCAGAGTGCTAAGATTATATATGTGAGCTACTGCGCCTGGCCTACTTAACATTATATTATATATCTATTTATTTTTGTCCACTGCTGTATCCTAGGGCTTAGAATACTGCCTAGAGCTTAGTACTCATAAATATTTGTCGAATGTGAGCCGGGGCATTTGATCTATCTGCCTTCTCCATAGGAGAATATATCTCAATTCTATGGGTTGAGGTCACTCCAAATGCATGATATCCAACCTCAGAAGGCCTCTTTATGCTGCTTGGCCATCATTTTTCTTGTTCTGAGTCAGCTTTCCCATTGCTCTTGTAGGTGATTCCAAACCTTTATGCTTGTCCTCAATTCCCTATCCTGCTTGGATTTTATAACCAGTAGACATATGGGTTGTTTCTGAATTTACATTATTATAAACAAGAGCAATGAAAATACATGCACATGTTGAAGGATTTCTTCGGATGATCCATATCTAGAAGTAGAAATGTGTACTTTTTTCATTTCAATAGATTTTCCAAATCTCCTGCCAAGAAAAGCTATAAGACTTCACACTCCTACCAACAGGGTATGCAAACCTTACAGGTCAGGAGAGAGTGGCATGACATATTCAAAGTGCTAAAGGAAAAAATTTTAATCATAGAATGTTATATCGTACAAAAATATCCTTCAAACATGAAGGAGAAATAAAGACTTTCCAAGACAAAGCTTAGGGATTTTGTCAAAACCAGACCTGCCCTGGTTTTCTGCCCAGACCAGAAATGCTAAAGCAAGTCTTTCAATCTGAAAGAAAAGGACAGTGAGAAACAATAAGAAATCACCTGAATGTATAAAACTTACTGGTAACAGCAAGTACACAAATATGGAATACCCTATCACTGTAATCGTGGCGTATAAACCATTTATAACTTGAATAAGAATACTAAAATAAAATATGATCAAAAATAATAACTACAACAACTTTTTAAGAGCTAAATAGTATAAAAAGATATTAATGGAAAAAACAAAAAGTCAAAAAGTGGAACAGGGATGGAGTTAAAGTGTAGAGTTTCTTTTAGCTTTCTCTTTGCTTATTTGTTTGTTTTTTGTAAGCAGAGTTAAACTATGATCTGTTTAAAACAATTGTTTAATTTTTTGCAAGCCTCCTAGTAAGTTTAAATAAAAAAAAACTACAATAGATACACAAAAAATGAAAAATAAGAAGTTAAAACACACTAACAGAGAAAATCACTTTTATACAAAGAAGGGAAGGAAGAAAGGACCACAGCAATAACAACAACAAAAAAATCCGGAAATCAAATAACAACATGGCAGCAGTAAGTCCTTACCTGTCAATAATAACATTGAATATAAATGAATTAAATTCTCTATTTAAAAACAGAGTGGCTGAATGAATTAAAAAAAAAAATAAGACCCAACTATATGCTGCCTATAAGGAACCCGCATCACCTATAAAGATACACATATGCTGAAAGTGGAGGGATGAAAAAAGTTTTTACATGTGACGGGAAACCAAAAAGAACAGGAATAGCTTTACTTATACCAAATAAAATAGACTATAAATCAAAGACTGTAAGAAGAAACAAGATGTCATTATACATATAATGATAAAAGGGTCAATTCAGCAAGAGAATGTAACAATTCTAAATATCTATGCACCTAACACTGGAGCTCCCAAGTATGCAAAGTAAACATTAATAAATCTAAAGAAAGAGATAGATGCAATACAGTAATAGTAGGGGACTATAATACCCCATTCTCACTAATGAGCCATCATGCAGATAGAAAATCAACACAGAAAGATCATAGTTAAATTACATACTAGACCAAATAGACCTAACTGACATTTTCAGGACATTTCACACAACTGCTACAGAATACACATTCTTTTCTTTAGCGTGTGGAACATTCTTCAGAATATACAATGTCTTAGGCCACAAAACAAGTGTGAATAAATTAAAAACGTAGAAATTGTATCAAGTATCTTTTCTGACCACAATAGGAATAAAACTAAAAATCAATAACAAGAGGAACCTTGGAAACTTCCCAAACTCATGGAAATTAAATAACATGCTCCTGAAGGAACAATGGGTCAATGAAGAAACTAAGAAAATTTAAAAAATCTCTTTAAACAAATGAAAATGGAAACATAACATACCCAAAACTATAAATGCCTCCATCAAAAAAAGTAAGAAAGACTTTAGATAAACAACCTAACGATGCACCTCAAAGAACTAGAAGAGCAAGAACAAACCAAATCCAAAATTAGTAGAAGGAAAGAAATAATAAAAATCAGAAAAGAAATGAATGAAATTGAGACAAAAAATACATGAGATCAATAAAATGAAAAGTTGATTTTTTAAAAATGATAAACAAAATCAACAAACCTTTGGACTAAGAAAAAAGAGAGAAGACCAAAATAAATAACATCGGAAATTAAAAATAAGACATAACTGAGAGCACAGAAATACAAAATATTATTAATGACTGTTATGAGCATTATGAATTATGAACAACTATATGCCAACAAACTGAAAAACCGAGAATAAATAAATAAATTCCTAGATACATATAACCTACAAAGATTTAACCATGAAGAAGTAGAAAACTTCATAAGCAGGTAACAAGTAACAAGATCAAAGCCATAACATAATAAAAAGTCTCTTAACAAAGAAAAGCCCATGACCTGATGGATTCACTGCTGAATTCTGCCAAACACAAAAAGAACTAATACAATGATTTTTGTTTTTGTAAATTGCCAAATTTTAGGGTGCTTTTTTTTTTATTACATAGCAGTAGATAACTAGAACAATCTATTCTAGAGAACTGTTTTAAGGGCACTGACCTCTTTGTGGTCGTTGACCTAGGAGAACTATTCCCTTCTTTTTTTTTTTTTTTTTTTTTGAGACAGAGTCTCACTATGTTGCCCTTGGTAAAGTGCTATGGTGTCACAGCTCACAACAACCTCCAACTCCTGGGCTTAGGATATTCTCTTGCCTCAGCCTCCCGAGTAGCTGGGACTACAGGCACCCACTACAATGCCTGGCTATTTTTAGAGATGGGGTCTTGCTCTTGCTCAGGCTGGTCTTGAACTCCTGAGCTCAAGAGATCCACCTGCCTCAGCCTCCCAGAATGCTAGGATTGCAGGCGTGAGCCACTGTGTTGGGCTATAGATAATTTTTGAATGTCGCATCTTTGCCATTTACTGGCTCTGTGACCTTGCATAAGACATTCACTTTTCAGAGTCTCAATTTCTTCATCTGTAAAATGAGGATAATAATAATTTTACTTACTTTCAAGGTTGGTGCCAGGATTTAATAAGATAATGCATGAGCAACATTTTTCACAGTGCCCAACACACAGAAAACATTCAGTAGATGATTGTGGAATGTTTGAGAAGGGTGTTTAGATGCAATTATGCATGGCTCTAGCAGTTCACCTTTGCTGAAGATAACAGCTCCAAACTCATGGACCACATCAACTGTGATGTGGCTTGGCTATGTTGGATATGAATAGGGAGAACTGCTTATTTGTGTAGATTAAGGGGGAGCATGGATATTATGGAAGACATCAAGTTATATTCCTGGCATCAGGGGCAGCTAGGGCCTAGGAAACTGACAGGTCCTTGGAAACTGACTTAAATCAGCCCAACTGGAGCTAGCACATCTGGAGCCAGACAGCAGAGGGCAGCAAAGGTTGATGTGATTCACAGTTTCCCAGGTTGTAGGGAGGAGGGTGGGAAGGATCTAAAGGAAGAACTTGAAGTCCAAATGCCCTGTGGGGGATTGGCTAGGGGTGCTGTCCAGAGAATAGCCGTGCTCTTCGGCTCTTCCTCTCTTAGGGCCTGGGATAAAGATGGTTAAGAAAATAGGGCAGCAATCTTCAATAAACCAAACAAGAACATACCTTGGGGGAAAGACCCCCTATTCAATAAATGGTATTGGGAGAACTGGATGTCTACATGTAAAAGACTGAAACTGGACCCACACCTTTCCCCATTCACAAAAATTGATTCAAAATGGACAAAGGACTTAAATTTAAGGCATGAAACAATAAAAATCCTCCAAGAAAGCATAGGAAAAACACTGGAAGATATTGGCCTGGGAAAAGACTTCATGAAGAAGACTGCCATGGCAATTGCAACAACAACAAAAATAAACAAATGGGACTTCATTAAACTGAAAAGCTTCTGTACAGCTAAGGAGACAACAACCAAAGCAAAGAGACAACCTACACAATGGGAAAGGATATTTGCATATTTTCAATCAGACAAAAGCTTGATAACTAGGATCTATAGAGAACTCAAATTAATCCACATGAAAAAAGCCAACAATCCCATATATCAATGGGCAAGAGACATGAATAGAACCTTCTCTAAAGATGACAGATGAATGGCTAACAAACATATGAAAAAATGTTCATCATCTCTATATATTAGAGAAATGCAAATCAAAACAACCCTGAGATATCATCTAACCGCAGTGAGAATGGCCCACATCACAAAATCTCAAAACTGCAGATGCTGGCGTGGATGTGGAGAGAAGGGAGCACTTTTACACTGCTGGTGGGACTGCAAACTAGTACAACCTTTCTGGGAGGAAGTATGGAGAAACCTCAAAGCACTCAAGCTAGACCTCCCATTTGATCCTGCAATCCCATTACTGGGCATCTACCCAGAAGGAAAAAAATCCTTTTAACATAAGGACACTTGTACTAGACTGTTTATTGTAGCTCAATTTACAATTGCCAAAATGTGGAAACAGCCTAAATGCCCACCAACCCAGGAATGGATTAACAAGCTGTGGTATATGTATACCATGGAATACTATTCAGCTATTAAAAAAAATGGAGACTTTACATCCTTCGTATTAACCTGGATGGAAGTGGAAGACATTCTTAGTAAAGCATCACAAGAATGGAGAAGCATGAATCCTATGTACTCAATTTTGATATGAGGACAATTAATGACAATTAAGGTTATGGGGAGGAGGAAAAGCAGAAGGAGGGACGGAGGGAGGGGGGTGGGGCCTTGGTGTGTGTCACAGTTTATGGGGGCAAGACATGATTGCAAGAGGGACTTTGCCTAACTATTGCAATCAGTGTAACCTGGCTTATTGTACCCTCAATGAATCCCCAACAATAAAAAAAAAAAAAAAAGATTAGAAAAAAAGGAAAGAAAATAGGGCAGCTTGGGGAGGGAGGAAGAGGCTAAAATTTAGGGGTAGAAACCCGGTGATTTGGGATTTTTACAAAACATATTAAGGTAAATGCACGTATCCATTTTATGTCTATTTGGCCTTTTCTCTCTTCTAGGAGTCCCAGTGGTCCTTCTAAGGACAGAGCTCTCAGTTGGGGACTCCAGAGAGCAGAGACAGTTTTAAGTGTGATAGATGATGAATTTTTAGGACAGGAAGGGACCACATCTACATCTACAAGGTATGGATAAAAGAAGCCTCAGGTTCATGAAGAAACCTAGGCCCAGAGAAAGAAAATGACTTGCCTAAAGTCATATAGTTCAAATTAAGAGTGAAAGCCAATACCTACTGAGACCTTATAGATACTGCTGAACACATGATGTACATTCCCTGTTTAATCTCATGAGGCAGAATCAGGTGTTGTATTATCACATTTTACTGATAAAGAAACTGAAGGTCAGAAAGGCTAAGCCATTTGCCCAAGGCTGTACAGCCAGTCAGTGTTATATCCAGGATACAGGATGTAGATTCAGGTTAGCAGAGCCTGTATGTTTTTTTTTTTTTTTAATTTTGTTTTTGTTTTTTAGAGGGAATCTCACTCCGTCACCCAGGCTGGAGTGTAGTGGTGTGATTATAGCTCACTGCAACTTCAAACTCCTGGGCTCCGGTGATCCTCCTGCCTCAGATCCTGAGTAGCTGGGACAATAGGCACCCACCACAACACCCGGCTAATTTAAATAAGTTTTTGCAGAGATGGGATCTTGTTATGTTGACCAGGCTGGAGAGCCTGTGCTACTTGCCTAGGCTAAGTTCTCTGGACTCCCAAATCAAGGCTTTTACCATTACTCTAAATGGGAATCCGATTTTACTAAGTGAAGTTCTAGTCTCAAACTAAGTATAACAGAAAGACATTTTGCTATTTTAAATGGATCCTCAATTAATCCTTTTGTGAGGTAAACAATGCCATTCTTATTCTTCTACCCTCTGTAATTTACCTGCTTTGTGATGTTCCTACAATGAGTGAACTGTCCAGGGGATGTATACTTGGTATGCTTCCTACAGAGCATTGCTTCAGATACTTGTTCTGCTTTAGATGGCTTCTTTCCCAGCCAGCTCCAGCTTTCTTTAGGGCTGCCTTTCTACACCATATTGTCAGCTTAGTCCAGTGACAGTGAAAGAAAATCAGTTAAAGTGATGGGATTTTTTTTTTTTTTTGATGATCCTCTATTTTTTTCCCTTGCCTTATTGCTTGTTGTTGATTAACTTTTTCTTATGCAGTGTCTGTCTGCATGAAGGCATTCACTCATCCATTCATTAATAAAACTTGTGCTGATGAGCCACCCATAGCTCAGTGGTTAGGGTGCCAGCCACGTACACTGGGGCTGGAGGGTTCAAACCCGGCCCAGGCCTGCTAAACAATAACAACAACAACAACAAATAGCTGAGTGTTGTTGAAAGAAAGAAAGAAAGAAAAAACTCGTGCTGAGCATCTACTATGTGCCAAGTACCATGTTAGGTCCTGGAGATATGGTGAGGAATCAAGCAGTGAACAGTCCCTGCCCTCATGAAATTTCGAGTCTAGAAGGGAAGTATGTCAAATCATCCCTCTCAGATACCCCTAACTGGGATTGGGAACCATCTGTCTTCTCTATCCCTGTTGCCTTAGCCTGAGCTTTCATCATGTGTCTTTTCCTTGGATCACTGCAGCTGGTCTGCCAGTCTCCACTCCTCCCAACACCCCCCCCAACAGCCTGCACACAGCAGACAACAGCAGACAGACTCTGCCTTTGAAAACATCCCTTTCAACATGTCACGTCCTTCCCCTACTCAACCTGCTCAGAATTCTTCAGTGACTCTCCATTTCCTGTCAGATGGCATCCACATTCCTTCACCATCTGGCCAGATTCAAGCAAGTTCATGAGCCAATCCTGCCTCACCCTCCCCTCTCCATTCTTGTTTCCTACCTGTCCCTCTGCTCCAGGTCTTTTTAATGTTCCCATACACTGCCAGATCATTCCTCAACTTTAGTTTAATCTTCCCAAATCTTACATGTTCTTCAAAAGCTCTAACTGGAGTAACGCCTCTTGCAGGAAGCTTCCCCAAGGATTCCCCCTTCCTCTTCTCTCCCTTCTTTGTGATCCTGGATCCAAGATCTGGCTGGTGTGAAGATCAAACCAGGTGCCATGATGGGCAAATGCTTTGTATTGCATCATGGGAGGCTGCCTTTTTATCTGTTCTCACATCTACCATTTATTGTTCTCCGTCAGATAGTGGGGCTCAGTGATTTACAAATATCATCACATTGAGTCCTCATAATAGCCTATGAAATAGATAATATTTATTAGGCCCATCATTCAGATGAGGAAACAGGCTCAGGGAAGTTGAGTATCTTACCCAAGATCACATTTATCTCTTCAGATAGGTTCATCTGGATAGTATGTGTTCCTTTAGGAGGTAGTCCACTGGACTGAGCTGGTTTGAATCCCAACTCCATCTCTTTTTAGCAACCCGTAGTGTAACTCTATATGGTCTTTGTGCTATTCAACACTTGATTTTAAGTTTTTTCTTTTCTTTTTTTAAATTTTTTTAAATTTTTAAATTTTTTAATTTTTATTTATTTATTTTTTAATTTTTCTATTGATATTTTGTCTGGTGTTGAGTCTCTGTTTCTTTCTTTTTTTTTTTTTCTTTTTCTTTAGAGACAGAGTTTCACCTTGTCATCCTAGGTAGAGTGCTGTGGTGTCACAGCTCATAGCAACCTCCAGCTCTTGGGCTTACATGATTCTCTTGTCTCAGCCTCCCAAGCAGCTGGGACTACAGGCGCCCACCACAACGCCCGGCTGTTTTTTGCAGTTTGGCTGGGGCAGGGTTCGAACCCGCCACCCTCGGTATATGGGGCTGGCTCCCTGCTCACTGAGCCACAGGCGCCACCATGAGTCTCTGTTTCTATTTTGCCATTACTTTTTATTGTAAACCATCTCTAAGTCTTTGGTAAACAAGGTGGGGGTAATTAAATACATGCAAATAAAATGCGATTTTCCTGTCTCCACTCACAGTGTCCAGGACAGAAGGGGGCACTGGTGCTGGGGAAGCATCATCTAACCTTGTGCTCTGTGAGGCTCTGAGGAAAAGGCAATCGAAATCAGAAGCCAAAGGTCAGTTCCTTTTGTGAAATAAAAAGACACAGAGCCTGTGCCGGGTTCCCTATCACGATGCCAAACTGTGGCACAGACTCTATTTCCTTCCATGGTTTTATTTTTATTTTTTAAGGAGCCATCAGGTGGTAATGGATGATTCATGCTTTACTTACCCTTCTTGTTTATTTCCTTCCTCGACCTTCACATTTTTTTCCCCTTAATGTTTGTTCCGGGTTTTGACAAAACGCTGAGGTACTTCACTTGTGTTGGTAACGTTTTTTTTTCCTAATGTCTTCTTAGGAAAAAAAAAAATTAAAGGAAGTGACAGTATTCCAAAACCATCTTTTATTCCATCAGTGGATGGATTGCACCTGCTACTTCTAAGCCACTCTCCAGTTGCGTCCTTTTACAGTAAAATCTTGTTAGAAGACACTCCATGAGAACCAAATTGGAATGGCTTCAGCCTAAACTGGCCTTTCTTTGTCTACGCTCACGAAAGTAGTAAATGAATTGAATAAATGGACTCTATGCTGGGTTTTCATACTTTAAGGCAGCAAACTTTGTCATTTCTTTGGCAGGGTCATTTGCATACAAATGATTGATGCTGGAGATTCTTTTCATTTTGTTAAGGCAAATCTCCTAAGACCTCCATCAGGTCTCCAATTTGTTAGCCTGCTTAGTACAACTGTGAATTGTTCAAAGCAATAAAGCTTCATTTCCTTACAAGTAACCTACAATACAAATGGCTCACTAATTTGAAAGGCTACCTCCAATTAGTTTGAGTAAATGAGGTTGGACTGTATTCAATAGCAATTTATTGATTTCTTTCATCGTAGAAGTCACTCTCCCTAGGCAAGAATTCTTTTTAATAGCCCCAGTACTCCATGAAGTCTGGAACAGTAGGCTCTCCCTCAGAGACAAAGATTTGGTGTCCACTCACCCAGACTTTGAGTTGGAACCTTTGTAATAGGGACCCTTTTACACTGATACATCCACATGTTTGAAGTCTTGTCCTTAGTGGCTACAAACTTTAGCTGAAGTTCAGGGTCAGTATATAGCTGGGATGGAGGATTGGTTCTTTGTGATGCTGGCCAAGTGGCTTTACCTCTGTAGGGTAGAGTGCCTTCATTCTGTAATTATGTGCTCAGCCTGTGAATGAGATTAAGAGCAGCCAATTATCAGGTTCTAGGCTCAGTATGTGAACAGGGTTAGGGAAAATCTAGACTGGGGTTAGGGCTCTGGCAGTGGCCAGGGTTAGAGCATGATCTGCAAATGAAGAATTGAGAAGAGGCCTTCCTTTCCTAATCCTGACTGCCTGCTGAGAGGTAGCCCTATGTGCTACCCCACTGAACTTAAGACACAAGATACCAGTAGCAACTGGAGAAGACTGGAATTATAGGAGAAAGACACTTAGGAAGATGTGAAAGATACTGGATAATTTATATTTCTTGCCCAATACCTTAGCACTTTATATAAAGAAGACAAGAAGAAGGTCACTTCTATAGTCACTAGTATAGCAAGGAATTCTTAGAATCCAAATAAGTATTTGAAATGAGTGCCTTTCCTTGCTGTGAAAATTTCTCTCAGTGTCTCTGGTCATGTGGTGCTGCCGGGGTGTGTTCCAGTCAAACTGTCTGTTCTCTATCTCTACTAAGGGTGGAGAAGAAAGGAGATGGGTTGGGCCACCTTGGGC
Organism: Nycticebus coucang; assembly: GCF_027406575.1. Lineage (NCBI taxonomy): Eukaryota > Metazoa > Chordata > Mammalia > Primates > Lorisidae > Nycticebus > Nycticebus coucang. The sequence continues at coordinate 156,869,642 of NC_069804.1, read as the reverse complement.
ATGTTTGAGTTACCAAATGACAATAGAATTCCTGCTTAAAATGCTAGGGAAATGGGTTTCTCTGATCTCCTGGGAGGAATTGTAATCACCAAGTTTTAAAAAGTCTAGAGAATCTGTAACTGAGGGCTGCTTTTCATTTGGGACAGGAAGGGACAAACACGGAGGGTGAGACTGATAAGTGAAAGGGCGTGAAGCACCACTTCCCCCTCCCACAGGATGTCAGGGCTGGGCTGGAGAAAAGGCAACACGAGGTGGTGGTGGTGATGGGGGAATCCACCCCGCCTGGCCTTCATGTTCACAATCACCCTATGAGCTCATTACTGTATCATCTTCACTTTACAGATTAGGAAGCCGAGGCACAGAGAGAAGTGGAGGTCACTACTAATGAGTTGCAGAGATGTAATTTGAACTCCATAGCCTCCAAGAATTATGGTTATTGTGAAGATCAAGTCAATTTGGAATAGCAGGGAGACAAGGAGGAGAAAACAAGTGCCCTGAGGTGGCCTCACTGCCAAGAGGCAACACAGTGTACTGGTTAAGAGTCTGTACTGGGGGCGGCGCCTGTGGCTCAGTGAGTAGGACGCCGGTCCCATATGCCAGAGGTGGTGGGTTCAAACCCAACCCCGGCCCAAAACCACACACACACACAAAAAAAAAGAGTCTGTACTGGTTTAAACCCGGTAATACACCAGTCTAAGCCAGTGGTTCTCAACCTTCCTAATGCCGTGGCCCTTTAATACAGTTCTGTGGGTCATGACCCATAGGTTGAGAACTGCTGGTCTAAGCCAACAGCTTAAGTTCAAGTGCCAGGGATCCCATTTTCTAGCTGTGTGACCTTGAGCTAGTTCTTTGACCTCTCCATGCCTCAGCTTCCTCATCTGTGAAGTAGGGCTAGAAGGATAATAATAGGATAAAACTTCCTGGAGTTTGTGGGAGGATTGAATGCATTAATAAAGGAGAGTGTTTGCATAGCACCTGACATGTAGTGAAGGCTACCTTGCAGTTTAACATGGAGTGTAGCAGTGAAGTGCCCAAGAGCTGGGTCTGTGGTTGGCTGGGAGCTCTTTGAGCCTCACTTCCTCTTACAACCTACTTTAGGGTTAATGTGAGACATACATGAGGCAAGGCATGAAGAAAAATACACGCAATGAACACTAGATTCCCAGCATCTGTTTTACATTATTACATCAACCCCTTACAACTAACCCAAGGGTAAAGTCCACATTGGTCTAGGATCTGTGAGTTGAAATATTGCATTGAATGTTCGGGTTGGTGGCAAGAGTTGGAGAAAATCTTTTCTTGTGGAAAAAATCCTTTTTTTTTTTTTTTTTGAGATAGAGTCTCACTATGTCACCCTTGGTAAAGTACTGTGGTGTCACAGCTCACAGCAACTTCCAACTCTTGGGCTTAAGCGATTCTCTTGCCTTGGTCTCCCAAGTAGCTGGGACTACAGGTGCCCACCACAACGCCCAGCTATTTTTTTCTTGCAGTTGTCATTGTTGTTTAGCTGGCCCAGGCTGGGTTCAAACCCGCCAGCCTCGGTGGTGTATGTGGCCAACGCCCTACCCACTGAGCTACAGGCACCACCTGGAAAAACTCCTTTTTTAATTTTTTGCAGTTTTTGGCCAGGGCAGGGTTTGAACCCACCATCTCCAGCATATGGCACTGGCGCCCTACTCCTTTGAGCCACAGGGCCGCCCAAAAAACTCCCTTTTTTAATGTAAGTGACCTTAAGTCCTGGTGACAGATGGTGAGGAGGGAAAGGACCACGGACTCAGATACCACTGGGCTCACATCTAGACTGAAGAATTTAAGCCCTTCTAGGTGGTAGAGGCAATGGGTTAAGAACTCAATCTCCAGAGCCAGATCTGCCTGAGTTCAAATACCAGCCCTATCATATACTGTGTGACCTTGAGCAAGTCACTTCACTTCTCTCAGTCTCAGTTTTGTCATCTGGAAAATGGGGATCATATTTGTGTCATCTTCACATTGGTGTTGTAAGGAATAACTATGTGACACATGAAAAGAGCTAAGAGCAGTCAGTATCTGGCACGTAGTTTAACATTTGCTAATTCCAGACAAATCAGGGAGATGAGTGAGAAATGAAGGAAGGCTGTGGTGTTCCTCTCCAGCTTCTCCCCTTCTTCACCAGCTGGAAGATGCTTCTGTCCAAATGGGAAATTAAAGCCAAAATAGCACAATAAAAGAAAGGAAGCACTCCGGGAGCAGATGGGCTCCCACTCGCAGGCCTGAGGAATGTGCTGACTTTTCAGGAACAGGCCTTTGGCAATCACTTAACACCATCACGAAGCAAAGGGAAATGATCAAGTCTGTCACCAGGATCGGTGCCAATTTGTTTAAGAAAGTGGCCAGGCTGAAAAGGAGGATGTGGGGGAATGGGAGGCCCTGAACATTTCTGGAGCCAGTTTGCAAAACCTCCCGGGCAGCAATCTCAGGTGAATGTGGCTGGAGACCTGACCTCCTTGCGTACCCTTCTAAAATTCCCAAGTGAGCAGCCTTGATTATTATGGGGGGCTAGTGGCCCATGTGGACAAGATTGAGCTGGCTCTCAGATGCTTCATTTATTCTATTCTGCAAACCTGTATGGAATGCCCACTCTGTGCCTGGCACTGGGCTAGGAGCCATGGGCATTCTGGGAAAAATGACACAGGTAAGGCCCTTGTGCTGCAGCAACCCCCAGAGGATCAGGGCCGTGTGCCCTACACATGGGGAAAACATCTGAGATATGCTGAGGGGTCAAGGACTGAACAGCTACCCCTTCCCGGGGGGTTTACCTGGAAAAAAAGAAATCATCTGGAAAGGATAATGCTTAGCATGGAATAACCTCTAATGGTGGGATTAGCGGGGGTGTTATTTCCTAGGGGGGTGGAAAGGCTGTGGCAGACTGTAAAGTCATTAAAGAAAAGGTTTCTGCCTCTGTCACTCCCTTGACCAGTAGCTAGCATGACTTTACACCTTAAAGAGACTTACAGGCAGAACATTTAGAATTAGATCCTCCCAGCTTTGACTAAGTACCTAAAATGTACCGGGAAAAATGCTGGATACTTTCCTGTGCTTCCATATTATAGAAAATCTATCTGCAGTGGATTAATGTAAATATGATTGTACATGAATCTTAGAAGGGCCCTCTGGTGTAATATAAGCCAGTGGTTCTCAAAGTGTGGTCCCTGGACCAGCAACATCAGCATCACCTGGAAACTTGTTAGAAATGCAGATTCTTATTTTTTTGGCAGGGGCTGGGTTTGAACTCACCACCTCCAGCATATGGGACTGGCATCCTACTCCGTTGAGCCATAGGCTCTGCCCAGAAATGCAGATTCTTGATCCCATCCTTTATACACTTAATCAGAAACTAAAGGGGCAGGCCTAACAGTGTGTTTTAACAAACCCTCCAGGTGACGCTAACGTGGACACAAGTATGAGGGCCACTGTTCTCACACAGTGATCTTTAAAAGGGGCTCTGGGCTGGAATAGAGGTTCTGAGGGAACCTCTTGGTGGGGGGGAGCCAAAAGCAGCTCTACTTTCATGTTGAGCTGCTACATTAAATTTTATTTAAAGAAAATGCTCCACACCACACAAGTTTGAAAACCACGATTCTAACCAGCTTGCCTTCTGCACTCTACCAATCCTGCATCATCATTGGTGCAGATGGAGAACACTGAGACCCAGAGGGAGATGAGGGCTCCAGCAGGCAGGGATGAGACTAGCACCCAGTCTTCCTAACTTTCAGCCCAGGGTGCTTTGTGGTATCTCAGGCTGCCCCCTCCTGAGAGAGGAAACAGGAAGACAAGATTTTGAGCTGTCTTTTGTAAGATCCTGGAGTTGTCTGCTTCTTTCTAGTTATGCCCGGAAATGCCAGGGGCTTCTGGGGTTCTTGGAGGAAGCCTTTCCGGTTCCTCTCTTCTGTGGCCCAGAACGTGTAGCCTCAGACCAACCTCACAGCCAGTCTGACTCATCCTCCAACCGCACTCATCAAAAAGTGGAACACCCGGTGGGGGGTCTGTCTGAACTTTCAGCCTACCTCTCCATTTCTCAACCAGGTGTCTCAGGCCCACCTTACACCCATCTGCAGTCCCCTGGCCTCTATCCTCTGCCTACCCCCTATCCAGGCAGTGCTTTGTCATTGCCCTCATGGTATGAATGATGATCACTGTGAGCCTCTCCTGAGGGGTCATTGCATCCTATACCATGTCTCTCTTCCCAGCCTCCAATACTGCCAGGCCTCTTACCCTGGCAAGCAGCTCACACACAGGGTTTGGTAGGCAGGGAGGGGACAGGCCGTTGGGGTCAGGGTCTGCTCTACCTGCTGCTGGTTCTGTCTGAGGCTCAAAGATCTAGTTGGCAGGACTCCCCACTGCTGCCTATGCCCTTTCAGATATCAGGCATAATCATTGACTTTGGACTTGAGCCTCTGCCAGCCTCTGATGGCTGTCTTTCCCCAGGGCAAGAACACTGACTCCAGCCATTTCCACAGTGGACTAAGAATGCAGTGGCTCCGATGGGTGCCAACTGAGGACACCACTGATGCTGGGGCAGGAGTCTTAAGCTGCTGGGCCTACGTGAACAAAGTCAAGGCAACTGTGCTGTGGTGTGTGAGTCAGCTTCTTGGCTCTTCCTCTCTGTGAGTGTGTGTGTGTGTGGTGAGGGATGTGAATTCTGGATGAGTGAGAGGCTAAAAAGAAATTGGAAACATGACCACTGAAAAAATAACATTTTCAGGCTAACCCAGCTCAACTCCCCTGCAAAAGAGCATTTGAAATCCCAGCCAAACCTGCCTCTGTCCAATCTCTTGGCCTCTATGGATTGGCTTATAGAAATAATTTCACAGCTGATGGAAGCCGGCAGTGTTGGGGAAATAACAAAAGGGTTCTGGAAATAACAAAAGTTTATCTCTGGAGAGGATAAACATTCAAATCTGGGCAAAGGATTTACCTCCTTGAACCTTAGTTTCCTCAGCTCTAAAAAGGATTTAGCAATATTAGGTTGTACCATATGAAAATGCTATTTTATAGGTCAAAAAAGAGCAAATATTGCCAATTTCATATAATTCAACCCAATAGCATCTTCCTCCCAGGTTTATTGTGCAGATTAAGCGAGATAATATACAGAAATGTTTTATATCAGCACCTTACACATAATAAGTGCCCAATAAAGGATAGCAATGATCATGGTAATGATAATGCAGTATCTAACACTAATGCAGGCCACAGAATGAGCCCTGACCCTGGCCATTTCACAAACACATGTCCCAAATAGGCTGAAATAACTTGGTAGGAGTTAAAATGTTCTCCTGATCAAATACCCCCCTCTCTGGTATGTCTTAGCTCTTAAGACTTTTTGTTTATAGGTCACTCTGGTGAAACCACCCACCAACAAAGCTTCCAATTTAAGAGTCCCAAAAAGGAAACAAATTCATTGATTCATTCACTCAATGAATGAATGTATCAAGAGCCTATTATGTTGCTGGTTCTGCAACATAAGAAGCAAGAAGAAGCAAGAAGAAGAAGCAAGAAGTCCCTATCTTGGAGGAACTTGCAATTTGGTATGGTAGAAAATCCCCAGACAGGTACCAACAGTCCAGGTTTGACAAGTGTCATGGTCATAAAAAGTGTGTCCTAAGACTTGTGGGGTCAGCAACGAAGGATCATCCTACCACCCTCTCTCTCCTTCATAACTCTGTTTAGTGGTCAGGGAAGGCTACCCAGAAAAAGTGACGTTTCAGAAGGACCTGTGATTGGCACCCTCCCACCTCCGGAAGAGCTGCTCAGGGACCAGCAATCAGCACCCTCCCAGACCTCTGGAAGAGCTGCGCCGGGACCCATGATCAGCACACTCTCGGACCCCAGTAAGAGCTGTGCCCTCCCGGACCCCAGCAAGAGCTGCACAGGTACATGGTACCCCGCCCGCCAGTCCTCCTCATGCCCTGACCAGGAACTCTGGGAGCTGGGCAACCCCACGTCCTCCCTCCTGTACCCTCTCTGCATCCACACCACCTGCTCATCTGGACAGGGACTCTGGTAGCCACGTGCCCTCTGGAGCCCTCCCTGCCTCTGCGCAGAGCCCTTCTCCTGGCCAGAGACTGCTGGAGCATTGGGCCCTCTGTGCCAAAGTCACTGGCACCAGGCACTCCCAGAACCGGGTGCACCAACCCCTACTCTGTCACTGGATCCGGGGGTGTCACACTCTGGAGCTGCTCCCACGACCAGAACTCCCTGGCTGGGGCAGCCCCAGAAGAGCTACACAAGGTCACTCCCTACAAAGACCCAGTAACAATAGAGTGATCTCCCCAGGTCTAATCTCAGAGAGACACCACCCCAACTCTGGGGATGGCCAGAGGCAACGGTGAAAAACAATCATGAGATGAAATCAAAGGAAATACTCTGGCAATATGAATAATCAGAGTAGATCAACTCCCCCAAGGATCAATGGGGCAGACACAGCACAAGATCCCATGCACAAACAAATAGCTGAGATGTCAGAAATCGAATTCAGAATCTGGATAGCAAATAAGATTGAATTAAAATTCCAAGAAGTAACCCAAAAGATGTCTCAAGATTCAACGAATTCAAAGACCAAATGACCAAGATTTTGACACATTGAGACAAGAAGTTGCAGCCCTCAAAGATCTGAGAAACACAGTAGAATCCCTCAGTAACAGAATGGAGCAAGCAGAAGAAAGGATTTCTGACATTGAAGACAAAGCTTTTGAATGCTCCCAGACTCTCAGAGAGGAAGAGAAACGGAAGGCAAAAACAGATCACTCTCTTAGAGAGCTCTGGGATAATTCGAAGAAAACCAGTATTTGTCTTATAGGGACCCCCAAAAGTGATGAAGTGAGATTATGAATGAGAACTTTACATACATGCCAAGAGATTCTGAAATTCATATAGCAGACAGTTTGAGAACTCCAGCACAACTCAACCCAAATAAGACATTCCCCAGACACAACATAATTAACTTCACTAAATTTAATATGAAGGAGAAAATTCTGAAAGCTGCCAGATGAAAGAAAACCATCACCTACAAGGGGAAGAATATTAGAATAACTGCAGATCTCTCTGCTGAAACCTTTCAAGCTAGAAGAGGATGGTCATCGACTTTTAATCTCCTAAAACAAAATAACTTTCAACCCAGGATTCTGTACCCAGCTAAACTGAGTTTCATTTATGATGGAGAAATTAAATACTTTAACAACATTCACATGTTGAAGAAATTTGCCACAACTAAACCAGCTCTCCATGATATTCTCAGACCTATCCTCCATAAAGAAAAGCATAATCCTCCACCACAAAACTAAACCCACCCAGAAAATTTTGATGAAATTCTAACTTCCACAGTCGCAAAAGGATTAAAAATGTCCACCGGACTCTCAAAAGACTTATCAATATTCTCAACTAATGTGAATGGTTTAAATTGTCCTCTAAAGAGGCACAGGTTGGCTGACTGGATACAAAAACTCAAGCCACATATCTGCTGCATACAAGAATCTCATCTTACATTAAAAGACAAATATAGACTCAAGGTGAAGGGATAGTCATCTATACTCCAGGCAAATGGAAAGGAGAAAAAATCAGGCGTTGCTATCCTATTTGCAGACGTGATAGGCTTTAAACCAACCTAAATAAGGAAGGATAAGGATGGACACTTCATATTTGTTAAAGGTAATACTCAATATGATGAGATTTCAATTATTAATATATATGCACCCAACCAGAAGGCACCTCAATTTATAAGAGAAACTCTCAGACATGAGGAACTTGATTTCCTCCAGTTCCATAGTACCCTGTTTCCCCGAAAATAAGACATCCTCTGAAAATAAGACCTACTTACAGGAAAGATAAGACATCCCCTGAAAATCAGACCTAGTGCGTCTTTGGGAGTACACCTTAAAATAAGACACTGTCTTATTTTCAAGGAAACAGGGTAGTTGGAGATTTTAACACCCCTTTAGCAGTGCTGGATAGATCCTCCAAAAAGAAGCTAAGCAAAGAAACCTTAGATTTAAACTTAACCATTCAACATCTGGACTTAACAGACATTTACAGAACATTTCATCCCAACAAAACTGAATATACATTCTTCTCATCAGCCCACGGAACATACTCCAAAATCGACCACATCCTGGGCCACTAATCTAATCTCAGCAAATTTAAAAAAATAGAAATTATCCCTTGCATCTTCTCAGACCACCATGGGATAAAAGTTGAACTCAATAACAACATGAATCTGCATACCCATACAAGAACATGGATGCTAAATAACCTTATGCTGAAGGATAGATGGGTTATAGATGAGATTAAGAAGGAAATCACCAAATTTTGGGAACAAAACAATCAAGACACGAATTACCAGAACCTCTGGAATACTGCAAAGGCAGTCCTAAGAGGGAAATTTATAGCACTGCAAGCCTTCCTCAAGAAAACGGAAAGAGAGGAAGTTAATAACTTAATAGGACATCTCAAGCAACTGGAGAAGGAAGAACACTCCAACCCCAAACCCAGCAGAAGAAAAGAAATAACCAAAATCAGAGCCGAATTAAATGAAATTGAAAACAAAAGAATTATACAACAGATCAATAAATTCAAAAGTTGGTTTTTTGAAAAGGTCAATAAAATAGATAAACCTTTGGCCAACCTAACCAGGAAAAAAAGTAAAATCTCTAATTTCATCAATCAGAAACGACAAAGATGAAATAACAGCAGGCCTCTCAGAAATTCAAAAAATCCTTAACGAATATTACAAGAAACTTTACTCTCAGAAATATGAAAATCTGAAAGAAATCGACCAATACCTGGAAGTACGCCACCTACCAAGATTTAGCCAGAACGAAGTGGAAATGTTGAACAGGCCTATATCAAGTTCTGAAATAGCATCAGCTATACAAAATCTCCCTAAAAAGAAAAGCCCAGGACCAGATGGCTTTACGTCAGAATTCTACCAAACCTTTAAACAAGAACTAGTACCTATATTACTAAACCTCTTCCAAAATATAGAAAAAGAAGGAATACTACCCAACACATTCTACGAAGCAAACATCACCTTGATTCCTAAACCAGGGAAAGACCCAACAAGGAAAGAAAATTATAGACCAATATCAATAATGAATATTCATGCAAAAATACTCAATAAGATCCTAACAAACAGAATCCAACAACACATCAAAAAACTTATACACCATGACCAAGTGGGATTTATCCAAGGGTCTCAAGGCTGGTTCAATATACGTAAATCTAGCACATAAACAAACTAAAAAATAAAGACCATATGATTCTCTCAATTCATGCAGAAAAAGCTTTTGATAATATCCAACATCCCTTCATGATCAGAACACTTAAGAAAATTGGGATAGAAGGGACATTTCTTAAACTAATAGAAGCCACCTACAACAAACCCACAGCCAATCTTGTATTGAATGGAGTTAAATTGAAATCATTTCCACTCAGATCAGGAACCAGGCAAGGGTGCCCATTGTCTCCATTGCTTTTTAACATTGTAATGGAAGTTTTAGCCATTGCAATTAGGGAAGAAAAGGCAATCAAGGGTATCCACATAGGGTCAGAAGAGATCAAACTTTCACTCTTCACAGATGACATGATCGTATATCTGGAAAACACAAGGGATTCAACTACAAAACTTTTAGAAGTGATCAAAGAATACAGCAATGTCTCAGGTTACAAAATCAGCACCCATAAATCTGTAGCCTTTATATATACCAACAATAGCCAAGCTGAAAAAACAGTCAAGGACTCTATTCCTTTCACAGTAGTGCCAAAGAAGATGAAATATTTGGGAGTTTATCTAACAAAGGACGTGAAAGATTTCTATAAAGAGAACTATGAAACTTTAAGAAAAGAAATAGCTGAAGATATTAACAAATGGAAAAACATACCATGGTCATGGCTGGGAAGAATCAACATCGTTAAAATGTCTATACTACCCAAAGGAATATATAATTTAATGCAATTCCTATCAAAGCTCCATTGTCATATTTTAAAGATCTTGAAAAAATAATACTTCGTTTTATATGGTATCAGAAAAAACCTCGAATAGCCAAAACATTACTCAGAAATAAAAACAAAGCAGGAGGAATCATACTACCAGACTTGAGACTGTACTATAAATCGACAGTGATCAAAACAGCATGGTACTGGCACAAAAACAGAGAAGTAGATGACTAGAACAGAATAGAGAACCAAGAGATGAATCCAGTTACTTACCATTATTTGATCTTTGGCAAGCCAATTAAAAACATTCAGTGGGGAAAAGATTCCCTATTTAACAAATGGTGCTGGGTGAACTGGCTGGCAATCTGTAAAAGACTGAAACTGGACCCACACCTTTCACCATTAACTAAGATAGACTTTCACTGGGTAAAAGATTTAAACTTAAGACATGAAACTATAAAAATACTTGAAGAAAGTGCAGGGAAAACTCTTGAAGGAATCGGCCTGGGTGAATATTTTATGAGGAGGACTCCCCAGGCAATTGAAGCAGTATCAAAAATACATTACTGGGACCTGATCAAACTAAAAAGCTTCTGCACAGCCAAGAACATAGTAAGTAAAGCAAGCAGACAGCCCTCAGAATGGGAGAAAATATTTGCAGATTATACCTCCGATAAAGGTTTAATAACCAGAATCCACAGAGAACTCAAACGTATTAGCAAGAAAAGAACAAGCGATCCCATCTCAGGGTGGGCAAAGGACTTGAAGAGAAACTTCTCTAAAGAAGATAGATGCACGATCTACAAACACATGAAAAAAAGCTCATCATCCTTAATCATCAGAGACATGCAAATCAAAACTGCTTTGAGATATCACCTAACCCCAGTAAGAGTAGCCCACATCAAAAAATCCCAAATCCAGAGATGTTGGTGTGGATGCGGAGAAAAGGGTACACTTCTAACTGCTGGTGGGAATGCACACTAATACGTTCCTTTTGGAAGGATGTTTGGAGAATACTTAGAGATCTAAAAATAGACCTGCCATCCAATCCTGTAATTCCTTTGCTAGGTATATACCCAGAAGACCAAAAATCACAATATAACAAAGACATCTGTACCAGAATGTTCATTGCAGCCCAATTCATAATTGCTAAGTCATGGAAGAAGCCCAAGTACCCATTGACCCACAAATGGACTAGCAAATTGTGGTACATGCATACCATGGAATATTATGCATCCTTAAAGAAAGATGGAGACTTTACCTCTTTCATGCTTATATGGATGGAGCTGGAACATATTCTTCTTAGCAAAGTATCTCAAGAATGGAATAAAAATTATCCAAGGTATTCAGCCCTACTATGAAGCTAATTTATAGCTTTCATATGAAGGCTATAACCTAACTATAGCACAAGAATATGGGGAAAGGGCCAAGGGAGGGGAAGGGAGGGGGGAAGTCAGGTACAGTGTCCATATGTTTTAAGGCTGCATAATATTCCATGGTGTACATATACCACAGTTTATTAATCCATTCGTGGGTCGATGGGCACTTGGGCTTCTTCCATGACTTAGCAATTATGAATTGGGCTGCAATCAACATTCTGGTACAAATATCTTTGTTATAATGTGATTTTTGGTCTTCTGGATATATACCTAGTAGAGGAATTGTAGGATCGAATGGCAGGTCTATTTTTAGATCTCTAAGTGTTCTCCAAACATCTTTCCAAAAGGAACGTATTAGTTTGCATTCCCACCAGCAATGTAGAAGTGTTCCCTTTTTCTCCACATCAACGCCAACATCTCTGGTTTTGGGATTTTGTGATATGGGCTAATCTTACTGGAGGTAGATGATATCTCAAAGTAGTTTTGATTTGCATTTCTCTGATGATTAAGGATGATGCGCATTTTTTTATGTGTCTGCAGGCCGTGTGCCTGTCTTCTGGGCACATGTTTTTATTTCTTTTGGGTAAATACTTAGGAGTGAAATTACTGGACCAAATCATTCACTTATATTTAATTTTATGAGAAACTGCCAGACTGATTTCCACAACAATTGTACCATTTTATACTTTAACCAGCAATATAAGAATTCTCATTGCTTGCTCAGTGCCTGTGGCTCAAGCGGCTAAGGCACCAGCCACATATACCTGAGCTGGCGGGTTCAAATCCAGCCAGAGCCCGCCAAAATAACAATGATGGCTGCAACCAAAAAATAGCCAGGCATTGTGGCAGGCACCTGTAGTCCCAGCTACCTGGGAGGCAAAGGCAGGAGAATCACTTGAGCCCAGGAGTTGGAGGTTGCTGTGAGCTGTGATACCACAGCACTCTACCCAGGGCAACAGTTTGAGGCTCTGTGTCAAAAAAAAAAAAAAAAAAAAAGAGTTCCCATTGCTTTATCTCCACTTACTATTGTTATTTTTATAAACGTCCAGCTGGCTTGGCGCCTGTAGTTCAGTGGTTAGGGTGCCAGCCACATACACCGGGCTGGCAGGTTTGAACCTGGCCCAGGCCTGCTAAACAACAAAAAAATGGCCGGGCATTGTGGTGGGTACCTGCAGTCCCAGCTACTTGGGAGGTTGAGGCAAGAGAATTGCTTAAGCCCAAGAGTTTGAGGTTGCTGTGAGCTGTAAGGCCACGGCACTCTACTGAGGGAGACATAGTGAAACTCTGTCTCAAAAAAACAAACAAAAAAAATGTCCAGCCTTTCTAAAATGTGTTATATGTATACCATAGAGTACTATTCAGCCATACAAAAAGATGAATTAATACCTTTTGCAACAATCTGGATGGAACTGGAGACCATTCTCCTAAGTCAGTGGTTCTCAACCTTCCTAATGCCGTGACCCTTTAATACAGTTCCTGTGGGTTGCAACCCACAGGTTGAGAACTGCTGTCCTAAGTGAAATATCTCAAGAATGGAAAAACAAACACCACATGTATTCACTATTAAATTGGAACTAACTGATCAGCACTCAGGAGCACAAAGGGAAGTAAAACTCAGTGGAAATCAACCAGGGGGAGGAGGGAAGAGGGGAAGGGCAAAAACTTACCTAAAGGGTGAAATGAACACTATTTGGGTGATGGGCACACCTATAGCTGGGACTCAAGCACTACAAAAGTGATCCATGTAACCTAAACTATTTGCACTGTCTTAATATTTTCAATTTTAAAAAATAATAAAAGAAAAAGAGAAAAAAATTCCATTTCCCTTTTGACTTATGTTTGACCCATGGATAATTTAGAAGTCTATCATTTAATTTCCAAATATTTAAGGATTTTCTATGTATCTTATTGTTATTATTTCTAATTTGATTCTGTTGAGATAAGATAAAATACTATGCATGATTTTAGTCCTTTTAAATATATTGAGACTTGTTTGATGACCCATTATTTGGTATCCTGGGGAATGTTCCATGTGCACTTGAGAAGAATGTGCATTCTACAGATACTGGGTGTAGTGATTTGTTAATGTCAATTAGGTCAAGTTGATTGATGGTGTTGTTCAAGTCTTCTACACCCCTACTGGTTTTCTGTTTACTTGATTTATCAGTTACTGAGAAGTACTGTTGAACTGTCCAACTATAATTATATATTTATCTGTTTCTTATTTCAGTTCTGTCGGTTTTGGCTTTTGAAACTTATTATTATGTATATACACATTTATGATTGTTATATTGTCCTGATGAAGTGATCCTTTTATCACTATAAGTGTCTTTACTCTTGGTAATATTCTGTGTCTTTATATATATATATTTTTTTTTTGAGACAGTATCACTCTGTTGCCTTGGCTGAGTGCAGTGGAGTCATCATAGCTCACTGCAACCTCAAACTCCTGGGCTTAAGTGATTCTCCTGACTCAGCCTTCTGAGTAGCTGAGACTATAGGTGCTTGCCACCATGCCTGGCTGATTTTTCTATTTTTTTGTGCTGATTGAAATATGATATCCTTGCTCATGCTGATCTCCAACTCTTGGCCTCAAGCAATCCTTCTGACTCAGCTGGGCTCCAAGAGGGCTAGAATTACAGGAGTGAGCCATCATGCCTAGACTCCATTGTTCCATGGTCATAAAACTTACTTGGAAATTAATACAGCTACCCCGGTATGTATTTATCAATCTTTTTAGTTTTAATCTATCTGTGAGTTTATACTTTAAACATATTTCTTATAGACAACAAAAAAATTGAGTCCAATTCTCTTTTTAATACAGCAGGATAATCTCTAACTTTTATTTGTACTTTGCAGTGTTTGTTTACATTTAATGTAGTTATTGATATAGTTGAATTTAGGTCATCCATGTACCTGTTTTCCATTCTTCCCATCTATTCTTTGTTAACTTTTTCCTGTTTTTCTGCTTTCTTTTGGATTATTTTCTTCAAAACTTTCTATTTTAAATAATTTTAGATTTACAGAAGGGATGCAAACAGTGCAGAGAATTCCCATAGACCTTTCACCCAACCTTTTCTAATATTAACACTTTACATAAACAAGATATATTTCTCAACTCTAAGAAATTAACATTATTACAATACTATTAACTATACTATGGATTTCATTTGCATTTTCCTAGTCTTCCCATTAATGTATTTTCTGTTTCAGGACCCCATGAAGGATATTATATTTCAATTAGTCCTCATATCTTTTGAGCTTCCTCCTATTTGTGACAGTTTCTCAGATCTGTCACAAATTCTTCCTTTCTTCCTTCTTTCCTTCTTTCCTTCCTTCCTTCCTTCTCTCTCTCCCTCTCTCCCTCCCTCTCTCCCTCCCTCCCTCTCTCCCTCCTTTCCTTTCTTTTTTCTTTTTTTGTTAATGACCTGGACAGTATTGAAGTCAGGATCAGGTATTTTGTAGAATGTCTCTCAATTTGGGTTTGTCAGATGTTTTCTTGTGATTGGTTTGTGGTTATGGATTTTGGGAAAGAACATCATTCAGGTGATGTGCCTTCACCATTCTATCATATCAGGGGGTACATGATGTCAACATTATTTACTGGTGATGTTAACCTTGATCACTTGGTTAAAGTCGTGTGGTGTCTGTCAAGTTTCTCCACTGTAAATCTAGTACTTTTACCTTTTGACATTCTGTTCACTATATGCAAGTCCCTAAATTCAGCTTACACTCAACAGGCATGGGAATTAAGCTCCATCTCTTGGAGGAATGAATATCAAGGAATATTTTAAATCTTTTAATTTTCTATTTTATATCTGCACCATTGGCTTATTAGCTATAGCTTTGTTTTACAGTTGTTTTGGGGGTTATAAAAAGCATTTTAAACTCATCACAATTTACCTTTAGATACTATTATATAACTTCTAGTGCAAGTAAGAACCTTATAACAGCATATTTTTATGCCTCCTATATGTTGTGCTATTGTTGTAATACATTTTGCTTCTATATATAACCCTATATTATGTTATTATTGCATTAAACAGTCATTCATATATTTCAAAATAATTTATTTAAGTGAAATTCATATGACATAAAATTAACCATTTTAAAGTGAATAATTCATTGACAGTAGCAGTCAATTATCTTGTAAAGGAAAATTTAAAAATGGAAGAAAGCAAGTCTTTTCATATTTACCCATATATTTGCCATTTCTGGCACTCATCATTACTTTTTATAAATCTATGCTTGCAACTGGTTCATTTCCTTTCCATCTGAAGAACTTCCTTTAACATTTCTTACAGTTTAAGTCTTTGGATAGTTTAAAGATATCATTGTCTTCTGGCTTGCAATATTTTGGTTAAGAACTCTGCAGTTATCTTTACTTGGTACTTCTGTATACATAACATGAATGCTGTTTTTAGCATTTTCTCTTTATTAATGGGTTCCAGCAATTTGCTTATGATGTGTTTTTGTTAGATTTTCCTTATTTTTAGCCTTCTTGGGTTTTATTGAACTTCTTAGATCTATAGTTTATGGTTTTCGTTGGGTTTGCCAAATTTTCAGCCAATATTTATTCAAATGTTTTTCTGCCTCCAGCTCCTTCTGGAACACTTATTATACATATGTTAGATTGTGTGATTCAATATCACACAATCAAGTGAGGCTCTGTTAATATTTTTTAAATCACAGCTTTACTGATATATAATTCACATACCATACAATTTACCCATTTAAAGAGTACAGTTCATTGGCTTGTAACACAGTTATAGATATGTGCAACCACCACCACAGTCAATTTTGTAACACTTTCATTGCCTCCAAAGAAACTCCATACCCTTAAACTATCCCTCATCCCTCTCATTCCCTATCCCTAAGGAACCATTAATCTAGTTTCTGTCTTTATGGTTTTGTCTATTTTGACCATTTCATATAAAAAGACCTCATAGAAATTGAGGTCTTTTGTGGACAGCTTCTTTCACATAGCATTTTATTTATTTATTTTTTTTTGCAGTTTTTGGCCAGGGCCGGGTCTGAACCCACCACCTCCGGCATATGGAGCCAGCGCCCCACTCCTTTGAGCCACAGGCGCCGCCCTCACATAGCATATTTTTAAGGTTCATCTACATGAATCTTAGCATGTATCAGTGCTTTCCTTTTTTGTGGACAAATAGTATTCCATTGTATGAATACACCACATTTTGTCTGCATTCTGTCACCCTGGGTAGAATGCCATGGCATCATAGCTCACAGCAACTTCAAACTCTTGGGATTGAGCAATCATCCTCTTGTCTCAGCTCTTTTTATCAGCTTTTATTTTCCCTGTCTGCTTCATTTTGGATAGTTCCTCTTGCTATTTCTTATAGTTTGTTGATCTTTTCTTCTGCAGTGTCTAATCTACTGTTCTGCCCATCTAGTAGATTTTTTTATTTCAAATATTGCTTTTTTCACTTTCAAGATTCTATTTGACTATTAACTTTTTTTAAAATTTCTTTCCTCACTCTATTCATGTTTTTCTATAAATCCTTGAGCATATTTATAATATCTGTTTTAAGATTCATTGTTTGTTAATTATATCATCTTTGCCATTTCCAGCTCTGTTTCTATTGACTGCCTTCTTTTTCCTGGCTATGGAAGCAGCACATTTTCCCTATTTCCTTACATATCTAATAATTGTTTACTGGATCTTAGCCATTGCAGATGCTTCATCATTGAGTGTCTGGATTTATGTCTTTCCTTAAGGTGTCTTGAACTCTGGGAAGGCAGTTATGTTTCTTGCACATCAACCTATGTCTTTCAAGGCTTGTTTTTAAAGTTCATTGGAGAAGGTCTAGAGTACCATTTATTCTAGGGCTAGTTTATTCCTGCTGCTGAGGTGTGACCTTTCTTGGAGGCTCTATTGAATGCCCTGGATTTCACACAAGTTTTCTCTAGTCTGGCTGGTGGGAAATTGCATGTGTCTCATACTTGTGAGGACTTTGGGAATTTCAGCTTATGATTTTTCGATAGTTCTTGCCTGGACTTACAGTTTCATTTTATGGATGTGTAGCTTATTATTCAACAGTGCAATCAAGAGGATTCCTATGCTGATATCTGTAACTCTTTTGTGTGTGTGTGTATGTGTGTGTGTGTTGCTCCATCTTTTCCAGAACTCTGCTCTTTAAATTTTAACCACCTCAGTCCCCTAAACTCCAATGTCTTTCTCACTAACTCAAGGAGATCACTATGTGATTCTGGGGTTTCCTCTTCCCACACCATGCTCCAGAATATGACTCCAGGTAGAAACCAAGGTCCTAATAGACCTCACCTCGTTTGTTCCTCTTCTCTCAGAAATCACAGTCCTACCTGTTGCCCGATGCCCAAAAATAGCTGTTTCATTTATTTTGGTCAGTTTTCTGTTTTTTTTTTTTTTTTTTTTTTTTTTTTTTCATGGCAGAAGAAAAAGTTTGATCTAACTTATTCCAATGTGGTTAAAGGCAGAAGTTGTAGTAAGGGCTTTTAAACAGGGGAAAGACAGATCATATTTGTTTTTAAGAAAAAGCTAGTGGACACCTGATGATCTCTTAAATGGATAGGAGGTAAATACTGTGAAGGACAAATGAGGATGTTATTTAAGTTGTTTATAAATGAATCGATTGTAGTCTTCACTAAAGGAGAGGCAGTGGGATTGGAGAGATGTGAAAGCATTTGAGAGCTATATAAGAGATGAGATTGAAAAGATTTGCTAATAGATTGGATTTGGGTGGTAGGTGAAATAAAGGGCAGAGTTCAGGATGACCCCCAGTTTTCCAGCTTGAACAACTAAAGGGATGGTAGTGCAATTCAATGAGACAGAGAAGACTGGGGCAGGAGAAGACTTTTTCTTCTTCTTCTTCTTCTTCTTTTTTTTTTTTGAGGGATGTGTTTATTTGGTGGATGGGTAGAGCAGAGATGATGAGATTGGTTATGGACATGTGGAATTTGAGATGCCTGTGATCCATTTGGACAGAGAGGGCAGGTGGATATGTAAGTATGGGGTTCATAGTAGAGGTTGGACCAAAGAAATGAATGTGGAATTTTGGACATATAAATAACTGAAGCCCTGGGTGTGAGTGAGACTGTCCAGAGAGAGGATGTCTAATGAGAGGAGAAGGTGGCTCAAGACAGAGTGAATGTCCTCACTTATCAGCAGAGAGGTGGATACTGAAAAATGGCATCCATATAGGGAAGTTGCAATGGGGGAAAAATAGGGCAGAGTAGGAGCTATGCTGGTTTTTGTCTATGGAGGGTAGGCCCTGGGAGGGACCACCATGGAGGCTCAAGCTCTTGGGTGGGAGTGGGCGGTGCTGGAAAAGTAGCCACAAGGCACTAGGGCACCTCTGTTGACTTCACTGTTTTCTTTCCTTGCCCTCCCTGTCTCACCTCCAGGCACAAGCATCAACACTATTAAAAAGAAAAGGGAAAGTAGGGAAAAACAAAGGCATAATAGAAATGGAAATAGTTCCTAAACCCCAAAGTAAAAGAAAACCTCAACTGGTATTTTGGAGGCGACAGCAGCAGTTGCCACCCTGTCTCCAGTGGCTGGCATTGTCAGCTTGGCCCTGTGCCCTGCAGCTGGGCCTTGAAGGCTGGCCACACTCCAAACAGCCCACACATCTTCACCCCCATGTCTGGTACTGGGAACCAAGCCAGGTCCTCCTCAGGCAGCCAACTATGTGGCCAGGCCCAGGGAGCAGTGTAGGAGGAACTTGGAGCAACTGGGATAGACAGGGAAAGGCAGGAAGGAGATAGTGTTGTTTAGTGGTGGATAGGGAAGCCTGGGGCTCAGGCCGGGATACCTGCCCTTGGTGGAACTCCTCACCATTCTTGCCTGAACTCTCCTGCTTCTCAGAACTAGTGAATTAGCAATGATGTCATCACACAGGTCAGACTCAAATTCATTCCCTATGGCATATTGCCCTCCAAGTGGATCCTGTCTGTCTTCCCAGTGGGCTGGCTGGGAGATCCCCAAGGCCAGGAACCTGCCACAATTGCTGTTTGTTTGACTTTGCTGCAGTATACCCATAGGTGTCAGTTTTTCTACCAGCTCAGATATGTGGCATACGACTGACCTCAGATGTATAGAGTTCCCTTTACTTGTGAGACCCCTGGAGCATGTTCAACAGGGTCAATAGGAAGTTGATTGTAATTTAATTTGCACTTAGCTTCTCAAGGACACGGTTTTGGGTAAAGCGAGGTACATCTGGATTTCTTTTTTTGAATTAAAATGAACAAATATTTGGACATGTTGAGGGAGAATTTTCCAAGACTTGTGCTTGAAGGAAATGGAGACCCCTGAGTTGAGGGGAGAGTTTGTGCAAGTTCTCCTCAGCAGGAATGGAGCCGTGTGAAGCTGGGACCTTTTCTAGGCTATTGGAAGGGAGTCTGTGCTCAGCCCCTCCCACAGATCTGGAAAAAACGATGCTCTCTTTCCTGTGGGTAGTGGCCCCTCAGGGCTGCAGAGGGCATACATACCCATTAGGCTGTTCCTCGTGACCCACACGCTTTTTAGGTCCGCTTCAGTCCTCTGAGAAGCAGACATCAAGATGGGGCTACATGTGCAGGAAATTTATGCAGGGAAACCCATGAAGGCTGTAAAGGTGGAAGCAGGAGTGCCTTCAGGTTCTGGTGCTGGACTGACACCTAAGAAAGGAGAGGGGCAAGGAGGAGGCTGGAACAAGAAGTGGCTTGTGCCACGTCACAGGTCTGAGGAAGTCTGGCCAGACTCCCGGGAGATCCCTGGGCAAGGGTTTTCTATTGAGGACTCCCGTGTCAGGCAGGAATGGGCTGGGACTAGCATCCCTGCCAGGCTTAGTCATTGGCTGGCAGCAGCCTTATGTGAACGGAACCAGAGATCCCGAAGTGTAGCAGCTGGGGCTGTCAGTTAACTCTGTTCCCTGCAAAAGGTTCTCTTGAAGGAGACCTGAGCAGTGTATCTCCATGCCCACCTCACCATCCCTGCAGCCCTCTGGGATCTTTACCTTCCCTCTTTGCCTGGGGCCAGTCCTCAGGTCTGGTGCTTGGTTCTCAAGGCAATTATTTCTCTTTCCCCTTCCCGCTAAACCACAGGGAAGACAACCATCATCAAGCTCTGGGCCTCATCAAGCTCTGCAGTAGGGCCCTGGATCCCAGAGACCTGCCTTACTAGAGTGTCCCCTTGGAGCAGGCAGGTATGGGGGAAGGCTGGGAGGAGCTATGGGCTTTGATTCCCCCACTGATCAGTTGGTTAGTGCAGGCGGTGAAGATGTTAACAACAGCTTCCATAGGAAGGATGCTGTTGCTTCTTTTCCTGGTATGCTCCCTCTGCTCTGAGGTTGATCTGGAAACTACCTCCTCTTTCCCTTGGCCCTTCAAAGAAACATAAGTGTGGTTCCTTGTGGACGTATAGATAAGTGCCTCTTTGTAAACTCTCAGCCAACCTGGGCTGCTTGTGGTGGGGAAAAGGGGGAATACATGGGGGTGGATAGTGGGCAGATGGCCAGGGCCAGTAGAGCCACTTCCTGTCAGGATTCTGGGAGTAAATATTTCCTCTGGAAGGATGACCACAACACTGGCCTTGCTGGTGGTTCCTCCTGGCAAAGTACTAGCTCTGTTTTGGTATTGTGCCTCTGTCTGATACCACTTGTTGAAGTTGATGGTTGAACAAGTGCCTTCTCTTTGTTTCCCCTCCTAGGGTTCCCCTTTGCCTTCCACTAAAATCTCAGGTTCACGAAGACTGGATGCAACATCCTCTTCACTTCCATGTCCTCACCCAGAGCCTAGCACATAGTAGCTCTCAGCAAATATTTGTTGGATGGATGAATGAATAAGCATCCTTTGGGTGCAAGAGCCCTATTCACAGGAACACAGAAGGTGGAAAAGGTAGGCCCTGCCCACAAGACCTCCCAGCCTGATGAGGAGACACAGCCCCTTAGGCCCCAGATGGGGGACTAAGACTTACTCTGTGAAGTAGCTTGCCATGGGGCCCCTGTAAAAGAAAGCTATGAGCAAAAACATAGCTGGCTGCAGCTGGCTGGAGAAAGCCTCCGCATTGAGGAGGACGTTGGAATGATGGAGGTGACAAGAGCCGGCTACACATTTCCTTTCTAGGCTCCCTAGTTATGAGGAACATATGTTCTGAACCAGAACTCAGGACACAAAGCCTGACCAAGGCGCTAGATGTGGGAAAGTGGGGCTGGCCTAGAAAATCTGACAGGATGCTTCCAAGTCTCAGGCTGGAATTGCTCATGGTAAGAAACAGTCCAGATGGAGGCCAGTTTCTCTGCTGAGGTCTGGGCTAAGTTCCCAGATAATAGGTCTTTCTAGTGGGTCGATTTCTTCCTAGAGGTTGGGCTAGTTCAACCCTTTATGCCCAAGGATAAAGACTTGCTGCTCAAACACTTCTTGGGCCTATGAGAGACCAGCAGCCTACTCTCTTCAGTCAGCTCAGCCTGGGCACCCCCACAGGCTCCTCCACCATGGATGGCATCATGCCCCTCCAGGTCCTTTAGTCTTGATTCAACAGGAGAGAACATCTTATCCATTCCTCAATTTCCCGTGGATTCCTAGCTGGAGAGGGCAGTTACCAAGAGGGCAGATTCCAAGGGTCTGTCATTCCTTGGGGGAGACTGTTGTGTGCAGCTTCAAATTGAGTGTGAATGCTCATAACTGAGAGAGAAGGAACTAATAAACCAGTGGCATTCCAAGAAGGTGTCTTTAGGTTGTTCTCCCCACAGTGAGATGGCTGGGTTCAATCAGGGTTTAGGCCATGGTGAAGGCTAGAATGAAAGAAAGTGGTCCATACTAGGATGGAACCCACAGTGTTAGCCTCTACTGGGCTACAACAACCAAAGTTAATCAGCCTAGACATTTAGATATAATCTGTTACTCACAAATGACATACTAAAATTTGTCTTATTAAGTCTTTGAGAAAAAGATCAAAGTTAAAAATTTTAACTCTAGCTATAGGTGTGGCCATATCCATTAATGCAGGAGTTGTGAATGGAGCACAAGATTCAACCATGATTGGCCATTAATTCAGCAATGCCTATTCTTTTAACAACTGAGGCTTAGCAGACAGCAGTGTTTGGAGTGGGTAGTTATTTGCCAGCTGAGGAGCGAATGGATTGGTCCATAGCCCCAAAGAGGGCAGACTGTGAGGTAGAGCGATGGGAGGAAGACAGGGAGGGGGCTCCAGCAGCACAGTATTGGCTTCCTCCTCCTCCTCTTCCTTATTGCTTCACAAACATTATCTTATTTTGTCCTCAGGACAACCTGTGAGGAAAGACTAATATGTCATCTTGATATGCTCTGATTCCCCTCAACTCCTTAGTCCTGATGGGCCTCCTTGGAGTTTCCTTGGGCCCACATGGACAGATGAAGAAACTGAGGCTAAAGGGAGTTAGATTACTGACTTAAAGCTTCAGAACAGAGATAGGAGTTGAACCTAGGTGTCTGACTCCAGAGAGTTTATCAATGCCATGTTTTGCTGACACTAGCTTTTCCTGGGCTTGCTGGGGGGATTTCCTAGGAGACAGGTAGACACCAGAGGTCATGGTGCCTCTGATGCAAAACTATCCCAAGTGTGACTCATCCATAACACCCTTTCTGTCCAGTGCACTGAACTCTCTGATCCTCCTCAATTCCTTGGTCCTGATGGGCCCCTTGGAGTTTCCTTGGGCCCACATGGACAGGAGCTTGCTCCTTGGTCTGTGTGTTGTCTCTATTGACTCATCTTCAAATGGTTAGGCTGGGGCTACCCCCCAATCCCCTGCTGTATCCCACCCCTCTGTTTCCCTTAGCCCTGGTGCTCCCCAAAGCCCTCCTGTCTCCTGCTAAGTGTAGAATTAGGCAGAACACACATGAAGTTAGCTGGTCCTTGTCCAGGCAGAATTTCACATGGTTATTTCCTCACCATATTTCTGCCTCCTGGGCCCCCTGAGATCAATCATCTCAGTCTTGGCTGATTGATTCTGAACAGTTGGTTTTAGCTTATCTGTGGATTTCATTATGTGCTGTTTACAGGCACCTTACAAAGCCTTAAATGAAGACGTTCCTGGAGACTGAACCTGGGTTGGTCTCTCGGGTTGGTCAGAGCGTGGTGCTATTGAAGCCAAGCATGTTGATCCCAGGCCACATGGGGCCCAGTGAGCTGGGCTGGGCTACCAGCCACAGACTGAGGCTGAGCCCGGGCTTCCTTTCAGATTTAACAGGAATCAATCCACAGGTCTACTCTGGGGTCTTAATTGTGGGGTGACAGTGGGCATGGAATGTCATACTTGTAAATGAGCTGAGTTCTCACAACGACTCTGGCTTAGAAGTTTGTCCCAGATGTCTGCTCCTCACTCACCTCCCTGCCATCCTCATCCCAGGCTTTTAACAAACGCCTGGGACTTCTCGTGTTGAAAAAATGGAATAGTGACCATGTGCAGTAGGGTACTTGTATGGACTCCTCTCTCTGCCCCTTTGCTGGCCTCTGGTCTCTGGCTACAGTGTTATGATGTCTTCATGGAGGGACTTGGTCTTTGCCACCAGGCCTCCACTGGGGCTCTCTTCTCTGCTCCTTCCCTCTTTCCCAGTAGAACTGACCCCGGCTGGCCCCAGAAAGAATACCAATGGCCTACCTGTAGCATTTATGGCTGCTCTGGTTGCAAAGGGTCACATTTGCCTCATTTCCAAGATAGCACAGAAAAGTGGGACCAAAACATGGGGACTGTGTTGCTCTCTGTGCCCCAGGACATTGCCCCAGTTCTCTCTGTTCTAGTGGTTAAAATGACTGGCTGACACTGAGCTGTCACATGTTCTCCCCTGGGCCCTATGTGACAATTTACAAGGACTTTAAGGGTGAAGCTTGTAGCTGGAAAACAGTAGAAATCACATTGGGTGGCTGAGGGCTAGGTCCACACTGCTGCCCTCATTAGTCTAGAGTTCTCCCTTAACCAATCAAAGGGCCCCCGAGTTCTGGGATGTTTTATATATGCACAGTAGAACCTCTATAAGTTAATCACCCAAGGGACTGTAACAAACTGGTCAACATAAAGAGGTGGTCAACATAAGAAACTATGTCTACTGTACTGATATATACATATGGTGCATGTTTGGTCTATGAAAATTAAGTTAATTTAAGGGGTGGTCATTGTAGGGAGATGGTCAGCTATGGAGGTTCTACTGTATACACACACACACACACACACGCATGCACACAGGCACATACATATATTGCAGCCTTTGCAAGTATGTAGACTCTGCCTTCTTTTCTATGTATTATTTTTCTCTACCTTGACCCTCTGCTGAGTATAAGGGAGACAGACAGTGGAGGCCAAGGGTCATCCCACCGTGGGCCAATCAGCTTCCTCCTCTGTTCCCCTGTGGTGCAAGACTGCTGCATTGCACAACTCTGGGGGATAAGAGGAAAGCCATGTGCAGCACAGTGGGCATCCCCAGCCCAGGGGGTCTTTGCAGCTGCCACACTAACCCTGCCTGGTCCCACTTCATGAAATGGGGCCCTCTGGTTGTCAAGCAGACCCAAGGTAGGGGTGGCAGCAAAGCACTGGTCTCCATTATAGACCCTTCTCTAATGTTCTATTTGGCCAAACGTCTTCCAGCACCTCTCTCAGCATCCTGTCTATCACAGTAAGCAAAACTCACAAGCTGGTCATGCTTCTAAACTCCCTCCTTACCAAAGGCAACTGACTGTAAAGCAAATTGAATCGAAATCTGATCACATTCTCATTTGATTTAGTTCTGTGTGATTTAACAAACATTCACTGAAGGAGACACTGCTGTGGGCCAGACCTTATGCCAGCAGTAGGCACGAAAATACATCGTGGTTCCTGTCCTCAGGGGGCTTACATTTGAGTTTGAGAGATAGGTACGAGATACAGAGACCATCTCAGTCCTGCATAGTAGGGGCACTAATGGAAGCCCACTGACCGGAGCCCCGAAGCGAAAGAAAGTAACTTTGCTGGAGTGTGTGGAAAGACAGTTCAGGGAAGTTATTATGGTCTGAATATTTGTATCTCTCCAAAATTCATGTGTTGAAGTCCTAACCAGGGTGATGGTATTAGGAGGTGGAGCCTCTAGGGCAGTGGAGCATTCTAGGGCATGAGCCTCTAGGGCATTCTCAACCTTCCTAATGCTGCAATGTATTTTCATTGTTAAAAAAGGGGTCTCGACCTACAGGTTGAGAACTGCTGCTCTAGGGGATGATTAGGTCATGAGGATGGAGCCCTCAAGGTGGTATTAGAGCTCTTATAAGAAGAGATGGAAGAGATTTTTCTCTCTGTGTCTATTTCTCCCACCTCTCTTTCTCTCCTTTGCCGTGTGGAGATATGACAAGAAGATAGCCATCTTTAAACCAGGAAACAGGCCCTCACCAAGAACTGGACCATAATGATGCCTGACCTTGGATTTTCAGCCCCCAGAACTTTTAAAAATAAAATATTTGCTTAAAACCACCCAGTCTATGGCATTCTGTTTAGACTGAACAGGTTAAGACAGAAGGCCTCACAAACTAGGTAATTCCTAGCCAGGGATTTGAAGGGTTAATAGTTTCCTCAGAAGGACTAAATAAGGTCGACAATGCAGGGCAATGAAGCAATGCAAGCAAAAGTGGGAAAGTAAGAGTGGCCAGGTGGGAGCCTAACTCTTTCAGTATAGCTATTTGCCTTTTTCCTCCCAGTGTGTAGCATGGGGCCTGTTCCGCAGCTGCTACCCAGGAGACACTGGGTGAACTAATGCACCTCCTTGCTCCCAGGGGCTCACGTGTATCTGTAGATCTGGCTGTCTTGCTAGATTGCATGATAGTCAAGAGCGGGTCTGTGGGAGAGAAGTGAGTACATCAGATGACACAGAGGGTCAGGCAAAGAACTGGTCTAGAACCCAGGTCTCCTGACTTGCAGTCCAATGCTCTTTTCACTTCTACCTAGGCTCCTCTCAGTCCACATCGATCTCTCCCTCCCTGGAGCCTTTTCAGCACTTACATTCAGAGCCACTTGCTCTCACACTTATTTCCTAGCTCTCTTGTATTACACACGGGTTGTTTCCAATGTGTTCTGCTTGTCTTTCCAATTGGACTATAAGCTTCTTCAAAGCAGAGACTGGGGCTGCTTCTTTTCCATATTCTTTAAATGAGCAATGAGTGCACAAAAAAAAAAAAGAGCAAGAATTAAAAACACATAAAAACCTTGCTTTTCCCTCCTTTTCTAGTAGCCTTGTGGATTCATTTTTTAAGGTGTGGCTTTTTTTGAATTTAGTAAGTCCAACCCTCTCTGAGTACACACCTCTGCAGAAAAATCACTGTGGTAAAGAATCTACACTACTCCTTCCCCCTGGGGGAATTTACTGCCTGGAAAAGAAACAAAAATGACTCAAAATATAGCAGAGGAATAGATCTTTCTTATTTTGTGTATAAGTGTCTTCTTGAAATGTGTGTGGGAGTGGAATCCTATAGTTGATGTGCTGGGAAAAATCACTAGTCAAGGAACTCCTACGGTGACACTTTGAAAACTAAGGATATTGAATCATTTACTTTGTTTATTTCATTTCCCCATGGCATCTTTTTCTTATTGGAGTTGATATCTATTCATTTATCAATTATCCAGGAAAAATCCATTCATCTCAATAAATTCATCCATTGCCGTAAATACTCACACAGAGTAAATATACACTGACTTTTAAAAATGAATACATGTATTTTATTTGCAGTAAATTCTTTTTTAAAGTGAAGAATCATCTCATCCCCTAATGGACCCACTGTGTCATAAGAGGATGAGAAGCTGTGTACAGATGAAAGCAGTTCTCGCTGCTCTCATTTAACAGATTGTTCAGAAGTATAGTTAAGGCTTTCATTTAAATCTCATTGGGACTTACTACGTGGTTTCTCCTATGGAATCAATAGAGCCTAGTGAATCAGATAGACTGCTTGAAACCCATGTCTGCCACTTTCTGTGTGAAACTGGGATAAGGGACACAGCTTTTCTTGCCCTCAGTATTTTTTGGTTCTAAAATGGGGATAACCATAGCCACTTCCTCATAAGATCATTATGTGGTTGAAAGGTGACACTAAATGTCAGGAGTGTAAATAGACTGAACTAGGTGAAGGTAGTGACAGTTAGAGAGGGAAGTATTTCCTTCCAGAGGTAACCCTAAAGCACAAGTTACATTAGTCTAGGGGGCACTTTTTCCTACCATCCACCCACAGTGTAAACTATTTTACTAATGTGAAGGTAGGCTTGAGAGTGGGGACCAAGCTGCATGTGAATTTTAGCAGACTATTGACAGATTCTTCGATGACACCCCTATGGGCAAGGTGTCCACCAGAGCTGGGTGGCAGTCATAATCATAACTATAAGCAAGAGCTTGTTTGGGTAGCTCATGCACTCAAAATAGAACAGTGGAGACACAGATGACATGCAAATCCTAGAAGCTTTCTGTAGCAGATGATGACAGTTTTCCTCCCTCCCCCATCTCCTGGGCCTAGTTGAGGTCACCTACAGCTGCAGGAGAAGGCTGTTTCCAGCCTATCCACTGCTCCCTACCTCCAGAGCCTGCATTTTCTCTGCTGAAGTAGGGGCTTTCTGTAGCACTAGATTCCAGAACCGTGGAGGAGTTGATACCTCCAGGGTAACCTGCAAGTGATGGGGGATGGGAATTGGTGAGCAAATGCCCTAGCCCTCCTGCAGGACAATTCTGAAGAGTGCCCCCATAGTTTCTCAGTATCTCCCAGCAGGATGGAGCCCTAGTTGGTGGGGGACACTGAGAAACTGGGAGGACACTATGGTGACCCACCCTTTAATACATATGGCCACTCACTGGCTTCTCCCCCTTTTCTCACTTTTTCTACTTCCCCCTTCTGTGAGTCTCAGGGTCACCTCCCTAATAAACTACCTGAACCCAAGTCCTTGTCTTTAGGTCTGCTTTGGCAGGGGTGAGGGGTGGGAGTGGGGGGGTGTCCCAAATGAAAACACTTTTTCTTTTTTCTAATTCAGTCAAGATACAGGTGTGGGGAAAGAGGAGCTTGAGAAAATCTCTTTACAAAAGAAATGTAATCACCCCATTGACTTCTGTTTTCAAAGCACTTTCTTTCACCTAGGTCCTTATTATTCAAAGCAGGACAAGCAGCAAGGGCATCACCTGGGAGCTTGTGAGAAACGCAGATCCACCCCAGGCTGGTTGGATCCAAATCTGCATTTTAACAAAATCCCCGGGTGTTTCATGTGTTATAGGTTGAGAAGCTACATGACCTACCCGGCCCTTGCTGAGGCCCTATGAGAAGGTATTGGTATTTGTAGGTATTTGTAGTGTTCCCCCAAATTCATGTCCAGCCAAAACTTCAACATGAACTTATTTAGACATAGGGTCTTTGCAGATGCAATTTGTTAAAGTAAGAGCAGGTCGGGCCCTAAATTCAATGACCAATGTCCTTATAAGACGAAGACAGGACACACACAGAGAAGGCCATGCGACAGAGATTGGAGCTGTGCTGCCAGAAGGGAAAGAACACCGGCCACCAGGAGCTAGAAGAGGCAAAGAAAAATCCTACACTAGAGCCTTTGGAGGGAGTGTGGCCTTGCTGACACCTTGACTGCAGACTTCTAGCCTCCAAAACTGAAGAACACATTTTGGTTGTTTTAAGCCACCCAGTTTGTGGTACTTTGTTATGGCATCCCTAGGAAACGAACATACTATAATTCTCAATTTCACAATGCATAAGTGACAAAGCCAGGACTTGGCCTCGGAACTGTTATTATTGCTGATGAAACACCCGTGAAGGGCCTCAGGGACTCTACAGCAGCATTTCCAGAGCCCCATTCTTAGCCGTGTCCTGCTTCATACTGCTGCCTAGGATTTGGAGGCAGACAAAGGGACACTTTGGTCAGGTGTGTATATGACACGAGGCTGGGCGGGTTGGCTAATATAATGGATGGTTGAACTTGGACTTGAGAAGATTTGGACAGGTTAGAACAATGACCCAACCAAATGATGGAACTGAACAGGGATGAGAGTACAACTCAACACCTAGGTTATAAAGATAGCCACACAGAAACAGGATGGGGCTTGACGGGTGTCTTGATGAGAAAAAAAAAAAAATTGGAGCAGCTGGGTGCGTAGATTTAAGTGATCTCCAGCTCTGCCTGGAGCTGAGAGTGCAATGCAGTTGGTGATAAAGGCACATAACCTTCAGTGACATTAAAAAAGTGGTATGCCTCTAATAATTGGGGACAGCATTCTCAGCTTCTACTTTGTGCTGCTCCTGCCACCACTGGAGAACTTCATCAAGGTAGAGGTACCATTTTTCAAAGAGAACACTGTGAACTAGGGAGTGTTTGGGGGGATGACCAGAATGGTGAGGACCCAGAAATCAAACAATGATAACAGCTATCATTTTATTGAGTGCTTCCTGTGTGCCAGCGACTGGGCTAAAGCGAAGTAAGACAGACACTATCCTTGCCCTTGTAAGGAAGCTTATAAGTCTGTTTATAAAAGGCAGACAATAACCCCCCAAACAGATAAATTGTATTTATTTAAAAACCTACCAGTGCTGCACAGGGGTACAGGGTGCTATTACCGAGAGAACCTGACTCAGATTAGAGATTAAGGCAGGCTTCCTTGAGGAAGCAGTGTATTCATCTTGGAGCTAATTTATGAAGGCTGACCAAGTCTTACTTAGGGGACCATGGCACCTTTTAAACAAAGGGACTAGCTGATTCAAAGGCCCCAGTGCACTTCTGAGGAACGGGGAGAAGAGTTGTATTAAGGGATGTGACTTGGTTACACTAGGGTCCTGGAAACATGGCTTAGGCTGTGTTGTGAGGGGTGGATTGGGGAGTAGCAAGAGTGGATGCGGGGAGATCAGACAGGAGGGGGTGCAGCAGTCCTGCATTAGTTTCTTATTGTTGCTGCAACAGATGACCACGTATCTGTGGCTTAGAACAACATAAATGTATTTTCTTACAGATCTGGAGGTCAGAAATCTAAAATGGGTCTCACTAGGCTAAAATCAAGGCGTCAGCAGGGCTGTGTTCCTTTCTGGAGGCACTAGGGGAGAATCTGTTTCCTTGTGTTTTCCAGCTTCTAGAAGCTGCCCACATTCCTTGGCTCATGATGCCTTTGCATCTTCAAAGCCAGCAATGGCCAGTGCAAACATTCTCAGGTTGCATCACTCTGAATCTCACTCTCCTGCCTCTCTGTCTTTCACTTATAAGGACCCTCATGATTATATTGGGCCCATTTGGATAGTCCTGGATCATTCCTTAATCTCCCTATTTTAAAGTCAGGTGATAAGTAGCCTTAATTCCTGTTTGTCACACGACGTAACATATTTTCAGGTTCTGAGGATTAGGATGTGTGCATCTATGGGAGCCTATTATTCTGCCTACCACACATCCTGGTTTACATACATTACCTTTGATCCCTATGCTCTCTCCCTAGGAGGTTGGTACTATTATTCCCTCTTTCCAGATAGGACACTGAGGCTCACAGAGGTGATCTGCTTAAGATCACACAGCGGGAAGTGACAGAGTACAGAGTCAGACTCCAGGCTGCCTGACTCTAGATGTTGTGGTCTTAACCACTACCCAATCTTGCAACTTCATGTCTTACAAGGACAATGGAAAAGGCCAGGGGATGTTTGGCCTGGGGAGCCAAGCTGACTTCTAGTGCAAAAGGGGGCTGGTGTCACCATCACACAGGGCTAAGTTCTGTGTGGCTCCAGAAGGGAGAACCAAATCAAAACTTGCAAGAAGGTAAATTCAGAGTTTTCATGACTCAGTATTAGAGTCAGAAGGGATCTCAGAGGTCATCTTTTTTCCTAAGAAAACTGCAGCCCAGAGAGAGAAAGTAATCCACCCAAGACTACACAGGTCATTAGTAGCCTAATAAAGAACTTTCTATTACAGTTCTCCCCATGATAGAATGGGCTGGGGTATTAAGTGAGGGGCTTCTTGTCACTGGAGAGGATTGAGCATCTAATGGGGACTCTGCACTGGGTACAGGTCTTTCTAGCCACTGTGGTGTGTTTCATGTAATTTTAAATTTTATTTTTATTTATTTTTTGAGACAGAGTCTCACTTTCACCCTTGGTAGAGTGCCGTGGCCTCATAACTCACAGCAACCTCAAACTCTTGGGCTCAAGTGATCCTCTTGCCTCAGCCTCCCAAGTACCTGGGACTACAGGTGCCCACCACAATACCCAGTTATTTTTAGAGATGAGGTCTTGCTCTTGCTCAGGCTAGTGTCGAACTCCTGAGCTTGAGCAATCCACCTCCTTTGGCCTCCCAGAATGCTGAGATTATAGGCATGAGCCACGGCCCCCAGCCCACATGTAATTTTTAATTAACAACAAAGCTAAAAATTTTGCGAATGATTCTCTTGTCTTAATAAATCAGAGCAGTTCTTCCTACAGTAGGATCGCTCTCATTTGTCCTCTGGTCTGAGTTTTTATTTTTTAAGGCAGATCTATGAAGGCATAATTTACATACTAAAATTGACCCTTTCATGTGTACACATTCAATAAGTTTTAACAAATGTATAGAGTCCTATAACCACCACCACGTCCAAGATACAAAACATTTCCATTAATCATAAAAGTTCAAAAAAAGTTTTCTGCATCCCTTCTTTTATAAAATTCTTTTCTTTTTTTTTTGTAGAGGCAGAGTCTCACTGTACCACCCTCGGGTAGAGTGCCATGACGTCTCATGGTTCACAGCAACCTCTAACTCTTGGGCTTACATGATTCTCTTGCCTCAGCCTCCCAAGCAGCTGGGACTACAGGTGCCCGCCACAACACCCGGCTAATATATAAACTTATTTTCATATAACTATAGACTCAAAAGAAATTCCAAAAATATTATAGAGAGGTCTCAGTACCCTTCATGCAGCTTTCCCCACAGATAACATCTTACGTAACTACGGGAAAATATCAAAAGCAGGGACATGAGATTGGAACAATACCAGGACTCCAGACCGATCGAAATTTTGCACATTTATCCACGCATTCATTTATGTGTGCATGCTTTTGCGCACAGTTCCATGCAATTTCATCACATGTATACTTTTGCATAACCACCACTGTCTAGAAACTCCCTACCACTACTCTTTCCTTCTTGCGCTCACCTCCTCCCTCCAGCCATCCCTAACCTTTGGCAACCCCCAATCTCTTTCTGTGCCCCTTTTCACATGCTTTATTGAGGAGTGCACTTTTAATTAGAAAATAAATTGATGAATAAATTCACACTGGAGGAAAATTTTAAACTATTCTTTGAGATAACTCCTTGAGACTCCTATCTCATTCCAGTTCTTTTACTGAAGGTAATCACTGTTAGGGTTTGGGGTATACTAACCTTTGCCTTTACAGTTGCATACAGTATATGCATTACATGCATATGTATGATACTTACAGAAATATATAGTTGTGTATATGTTTTTAACATATATGGTATCATAAATGTTACATATTTTCCTGCAGCTTGGTTTTCTTTCACTTACCAATATGCCTTTGATCACAAAAATTTGCTAAGTGGGTGAGGTAATAGACATGTTTATTACCTTGATTTAATAATTACATAATATATACATTCAGTGGTTCCACAGTATCCATGGGGGACTGGTTCCAGAACCACCTTTAGGTACCAAAATCTAAGGATGCTCATATCTCTTATTCAAAAAATGATGTAGTATTCACATATGACCTATGTACATCCTCCTGCATACTTGAAATTATCTCTAGATTACTTATAATACCTAATACAGGCTCGGCGCCTGTGGCTCAAGCAGCTAAGGCACCAGCCACATGCACCTGAGCTGGCGGGTTCAAATCCAGCCTGGACTCGCCAAACAACAATGACAGCTGCAACCAAAAAATAGCTGGGCATTGTGGTGGGCTCCTGTAGTCCCAGCTACTTGGGAGGCCAAGGCAGGAGAATCGCTTGAGCCCAGGAGTTGGAGGTTGCTGTGAGCTGTGATGCCACAGCACTCTACCCAGGGTGACAGCTTGAGGCTCTGTCTCAAAAAAATATATATATATACCTAATACAATGTAAATGCTGTGTAAATAGTTGTTTTACTGTATTGTTTAGGGAATAATGACAAGAAAAAAACATCTGTATGTGTTCATTACAGACATAACCATTCACTGTTTTCTCAAATATTTTTCACCCTAGGTTGCTTGAATTCACAGACACAGAACTCACAGATAAGGAGGCCTGACAGCATCAAGATACCACATTGTACTCCATAAATATTCGGTTATTAAGTATTAAATGTCCGATTTCCTTATGCACTAAGTTTGACAGTGGATATCTCTGACTTTTCACTTTGACACTTTTCATTTTTGTGTGTGTGTGTGTGTGTGTGAAAGTACATTCTCATTCTTTCAAATACACATTTTGGCTTGCAATTATCTTCCAAAATTTTTAGAACAATTTGTGAGAAACCATGGATAAGTTAATATGAGTTACACTGTGGAACCAATGCAGCACAGACAGCTAAAAACATCAACAAAATGTTTGGGAAGGATGTGGCTAGTGAATGTACAGTATGTTAATGGTTTGAGAAGTTAAATTCTAGTCATTTTAATCTTGAAAATGAGCCACATGGGTGACCTGAGCCCAAGGTGGCTAATGATGAACTGAAAGCTGCAATGGAAGAGAATCTATCTTAACCTACATGTGAATTAGCAGCATAGTTTGAAGTTACTATTCCAACAGTCTTGGACCATTTGAAACAAATTCACAAGATAAAGAAGCTGGATAGATGGGTTCTGCATGAATTAAACAAGCATCAGAAGAGACAGCATCTGGAAGCTTGCCTTTCTTTTCTCAAGACATAAAGGCAAGCCTTTTCTACCCCTTATTGTTAAGTTTGATGAGAAATGGATTCTTGAGAATTGCAAGTGTTCAGCACAATGATTGGATAAAGATGAAATGCTGAAACAATCCAAAACTGAATATTTATCAAAAAAAGCTAATGGTGTCTGTTTGGTGGTCTAGCTCTGGTATTATCCACTATGGCTTTGTGAAACCTAGTCAATCACAGTGGATGTCTACTGCAACCAAATGGATGACATGGTGAGGATGTTTGTGATTAAGCAACTGAGATTGGTCAATAGATACAGGTCAGTCCTCTTGCAAGACAACATGTTGACCACATGTCACGCAAACAATGCTGCTCAAACTACAGAAGCTGCGCTTGGAAACTCTCTGTCATCCAACATGTTCACTAGATCTTGCACCAACTGACTACCACTTCTTTCAGGCTTTGTACCATTTCTTGCAAGGAAAAATATTTAATTCTCAACAAGCTATGGAAATGCCTTTTGTAATTTCATTGCCACTCACTCTCTAGGCTTCTTCTTTGCTGGCATAACAAGCTACCATTAAGATGGCAAAACTGTATTGATAGTTTAGGCACATTAATTAATTGTCTTGTTTCTTGTTTGAGATATAATTAACTAAAATTTTGATTCAAAATCAGACATTTCGGCTTGGCACCTGTAGCTCAGTAACTAGAGCACTGGCCACATACACCAGGGCTGGTGGGTTCAAACATGGCCTGGGCCTGCCAAACAACAATAACAATAACAACAACAACAACAACAACAACAAAATAGCTGGGCGTTGTGGTGGGTGCCTATAGTCCCAGCTACTTGGGAGGCTGAGGCAAGAGAATCTCTTAAGAAGAGTTTGAAGTTGCTGTGAGCTGTGACATCACAGCACTCTACTGAGGGTGACAAAGTGAGACTGTCTCAAAACAAAAAAAAAAAACAGACATTTAATATTTAATGACCTAATGTATACAACTATTACTTGTTAATTAAAAATAAAATGAAAGGATGACTTGGATAACTTTCTATATCCACACATTTATGTCAAATACATTTAAAAAAATTCCTGCATAGCTTTCTGTAATATGGCTATTCCATAATTTATTTAATCACTCCCCTGGTGGGGGACATTTAGATTGTTTTGAGTTTTTCCTTGTTACAAACAATGTATAATGGCCAGCCTTTGTGCATTTATGCAAGATTTCTTAGAAGTCAAGAAAAGTGATATGCTTTTTAGAATGAGAGGAAGAGGAATGAAGGTCTAGGTGAGAGAGAATTGTCTCAAATTCTGGCGTGGCAGTGAGTCCCCATGTGAATGCCATCTAGGACATATTCATGCTGGAGGATGACATCTCCATTGAGACGTAGGATTCCCCCCCCCATATCCTTTGGGGGTTTTGGCAGTGTCTTCGCACTCTGAGGGTTTGGGATTCTCCTATCTAGCCAAGGTCACTTCACACAACCAGATTTGCTTCTCTGATCTGCTAAGTCCCAGGCCCAAGCTTTGCCTCAGTTGCTTAGGTTCCAAGAAATGTAAATGCCTAAGGGAATCCCCTTTGCTTTGGGCAAGCCATGCATAGTTTCGATGATGGCTGATGGCTGTTCTGATTTAATGCTTCCCAACCCTTGAGAGATCACATGCCACTCTTATACAACAGATATGACAGGGCCAAGAAATAATCAAGCTCCTCTCCAGCCGCAGGAATAGTAATAAGTCTATTTTCTTCTAAGGAAACTAAGGCCCAGAGAAGGGAAGTAATTCACCCAAGGCCACACACAGCTAATTCATAGCCTAATAAAGAACTTTCCAACTAAGTGGTGTTGTAGCAGGGAAGGGTTACCTGTGAACCTAACCATTTGTTCAGCCTCAGCTCCTGCCTGGGGTGAGCCCTTCATCTACCCGGAAATGGTCTCATTGTCAAGGCCTGTCTGCCTGAATCCTACCATATGTATATAAGGAAAGGCTTTTGGCCAATCCTAGTTCCATAATCATGCACCCGCCAGCTCACCCAGTACCTTGGAGCCTACTTGTAGAGGAAGGAAATGGCAGTTGAGAGAAGAAACAAATACAGTGCAAGAATTATTAACACTTTAAAAGGACTTTCTGTTCTCAGGGAGTTCTTCCCATATCTCTTCTAATCCAGTTAGCACAGAGGTAGGAAGGGCAAGCTCTAGGTTTTATACTGGAGAGGTAGGGAAACTGAGGCCCAATAAGTGATGATTTTGCCTTGGATCTTGCATGCATCAAATTAGCCAAAGGGAAGAAGTGGGAGATTGGGTAAGTCAGAGAGTTGGTTCAGGGGCCCTGACTTCCTGTTTATCAGCCAAAGGCCCTTGCCAACACATTTTACTTCCATCTTTCATCTGACTGCCAGAGCCTTGTGTTCAGAGCCCTGTCTGCTCAAGTGCCCACCTTGGAAGAGACACTACACTACAAACCCCGCTCTGTCCTGCCCTTTATGGCCAGAAGCCACATCACCCTGAGATTCTGTGACCCTGGTAGAATAAGGAGGGCATTTAAGCCTACATGATCCAGATGACTCACCTGGCCAGGTGTTAAGACTGGCCTTGACCAAGTGTGGAACACCTCTTTGACTCATTGCATGTGCAAGTGTCTGCATACTTTGAATGAGGGACAACTGTTACTTCTGGTGTTCATGAGATCCTTTAGGTAAACTTTAAGAAAAAGGTAGCATTCCAACTGGGGCCTGAAGGCACTGGAGAAGAGAGAAGGGCACCCAGAGTAGGGGGAAGGATGGCAGCCAAACTACTAAAGCAAGAAAGCAGGCTTGTCTGAAGGTTCATGCGAGGGAACAGCGAGAAATAATATTGCTGCGGTAGGGAATATTTTCCCATGATGACTGTGAAAATATCTCCTGTCCCATATGCCCCTATTACAATATGACATTGACACTCCTTCATTGAGATATAGGGCCTCTGTTTTCTCCCCTAAAGCTGGGAAGGTTTATGACTATGGCAAAAGTGAAGCTATGTGACTTTTCAGGTGAGGTCAAAAAGAAGATACAATTTCCACCTGCTTGCTGGAATACTCACACTTGAAACCATGGGCCACCCTGTGGTTACTTTGCCACCATGTTGTGAGGAAGCCCAAACTAACTCACATGAAGACCTCTGAGACACATGATGAGAGAAGTACCTGGCCTGTCCCCAGCTGCTCCAACCCCATTTTCCTCATCCCATACTGTTTCATCTCCAGTTACTAACTACAACCTTACAAGGAACCCTGAGCTAGAACCAACCAGCTGAGCCCTTCCCAAATTCTTGACCTGTAGAAACCATGAAAGGTAATACGATTGCTTGCTGATGTCTTAAGCCACTAAGGTTTGGGATGATTTGTACATCAAAATAAATGAATGAGCTTGGTAAAAGCAAAATGGTATTGTGGAAAGAACACTGATTTGGAAGTCAAAGAACTGGGTTTTTGACCTAGCCCTCCCAGCAACTTGCCATATGAACTTGGGCAGGACAATTCTCTTTGGGCTTCAATTGCACTATTTGTAAAAATAAGAGGATTAGATAATTTAGAAAGCCTTTCTAGTTGTAAAAATTCTTTTGTAGTGTTATGTCTCAGAGGAATTTGAAGTTCATCAATGAGCAGAAGATGATGTGCTGAAAGAGTTCTAGAGATAAGAACATATAGATGAAGATAGAGTTGGCAAATCCTCTTTCCCCTTTCTCAGCCGAGTGGAAAATAAGCACCAAGGAGCTGAACAACCCCCAAGGAGATACAAATGAGAGGGAAGGGTTGGGACTGTCAGAGGCAGACAGTCTGCTTACCACATTCAGAGCCAAAACCAGCAAAAGTACCAAAGAGGCCCCTCCTGTTTGGAGAAAGGGCTCTACTTACCCTTTCTCACCTCACACCCATTTATCTTCTCCCACCTCAAGAACAATCTCCTTATGCAATCTCTCTGTTTTGTCTTTCCAGTGGGATGCTTTATGCTTTCTCACGTCAGGAACAAACCCATAAATCCCACTATTGTGCTCAAATGTAGCTAAGATTAGACTCTAGCTTATGCCCATTGCTTACATGTCAGGGGCCCTCAGATCAGTAATCATAACATCCCCATTGCAAAGGAACCTCCAGGCTGCCATTGTTTTAAGGGAGAGGTAGCCCCAGCTCTTGGCTTGGGATGGTCTCTTAGGAAAACAATGGGTAGGCTGGTGCCAGTGGGGATGAAGTAGATTTGCTTCTTAGCAACAAAGGGAGCATTTGAATGGAAAAAAGCCAGGGTCCCTCTGGGACTGGCTCAATTGGTTATTTCTCTCTGCTCCTAGATAACTTGGGCAGCTCAGGGATTGGATTCCCTCTGCCTACAGCTTGTGGCTAACACTTCCCCCGTGTGAAGGGAGGCTGAGTTTCTGGAGGAGTTGGCCTTTTCCACACCAATCCTGGCAAAGGCTCACAAGCTATTCAGAGAGTTGCAAAACCTGAGAGGCCACAGCTGGGGAGGAGTAGGAAGGAGACTGCTGGGAGAGAAGAGCAGCTTGAAACTGGCTGTGCTGCCTGGCAGGGCTGAATGCTGTCTTCCCTGGAGGGAGGTCAAGGGCACAGCTGAGGCCTATTTGCAGCCCCCTCCTTCCTACATCCCAGTGATAATAGCTCCTAACATTTATTGAGCCCTTAGTATGAGCCAAGCACTGCTCTCAGCCTTTTTCATAGATTATCTCATTTAATCCTTCACAATAGCCCTATGAGGTAGGTCTATTATTATTCCTATTTTAGAGATTAAATAACACTAATGTTAAAGCTCCCTGAGGCACATAGAGGTTAAGTGAGCTAGTAAGCTGTGAGCCAGAATTATGAATGCACAGTTTGGTTAAGAGGCCAAAACCTAACCACTAGCCAGCACTGCCTCTCACATGTAGCCCGGCTACATATGTTTTCTCATGCTCTGGGGCTTGCTTCTGCAGTGGTTCTCCAAGTCTTGCTTTCATAGGGCCTACCTCATGCTTTGAATATTATATTATAATGGCCACCAATTTACTGAGTCCTTTCCATTCACCAGGGATTGTGTGCTAAGCATTTTACGTGGTTTATATGGTTTATTTAGTCTAAACCTCACAATGGCCCTATGGAACAGGTATTGCCACTACTCAAATTTTTTTTTTTTTATTGTTGGGGATTCATTGAGGGTACAATAAGCCAGGTTACACTGATTGCAATTGTTAGGTAAAGTCCCTCTTGCAATCATGTCTTGCCCCAATAAAGTGTGACACACACCAAGGCCCCACCCCCCTCCCTCCGTCCCTCTTTCTGCTTCTCCCCCATAACCTTAATTGTCATTAATTGTCCTCATATCAAAATTGAGTACATAGGATTCATGCTTCTCCATTCTTGTGATGCTTTACTAAGAATAATGTCTTCCACTTCCATCCAGGTTAATACGAAGGATGTAAAGTCTCCATTTTTTTTAATGGCTGAATAGTATTCCATGGTGTACATATACCACAGCTTGTTAATCCATTCCTGGGTTGGTGGGCATTTAGGCTGTTTCCACATTTTGGATTTTACAGGCAAGGAAACTAGAGATCTGGGAGATTTAATAATTTAAACCTAAGTCTATCCGATTCTGAAGCTCCAACCAAACAATATTTTATAAACTGTCTGCTTTATGCCAGGCACTGTGCTCAGCACAGGTAAGTAAAGGCAAGGACAATATTTCCAACTCTATCTCTTCAGATTAGACTACTCTCTAGAACTGCAGACTCATAAATCCAAATGCCTATTACTGCCATGTTCAAAACAACTCAATATTTCCTTCAAATTCACTACACTAATGCCTTCCTCAGTTATGTAATTGGCAACCCCATTTGCTATGGCCTGAATATTGGTGTCCCCTCCCCAAATCATATGTTGAAATCTAATTCCCAAGGCACTAGTGTTAAGAGGTGGGGCCCGTAGGAGGTGATTGAGTCAGTAGGGCGGAGCCTTTGTCAATAGGATTAGTGCCCTTAAAAAAGAGGCCTGGGGGAGCGTGTTTGCCCCTTCAGCTGCATGTGGATGCATTGAGAAGGCATCAACTATAAAGCAGAGGGTGAGCCCTCATCAGACACTGACTCTGCTGGTCCCTTGATCTTGGATTCAGATTTTAGAACTATAAGAAATAAATTGCTATTGTTTATGAGTCACTCCGTCTAGGGTTTTTTGTTATAGTAGCCCGAGTTGCTGCTAAGACACCATCCATGAAGTTGCTCAAGCCACCACATAGAGGCCATCCTTGATTCTTCTCTTTCCTTCATCTTCTACATCTAATCTATATCTAATCAGCCTGTTTGGTTGACTTTATCTCCAAACATATCTTACATCTTTTCATTTTTCTCCACACTCCCCACCAATCCATTCTACATAGGAAATCAGCATGATTTAAAAAAAATCAATTAGATCACTTCCTTCTTGTGCTTGAAATATTCCAATAGCTTCTCATGTGCTCATGTCCTATAAGGCGCTGGCTGATCTGGCCCCTGTGTTTCCACCTCAACCTACTGCTGCCTTCCTTTCTCTTCCTACGTGTCTCCCACCCCTTTCTGCCTTCTGTTCCTTTAACAGGCCAAGCTTGTGCCCACCTTTGAGACTTTGGTCACGTATCTTCCTCTGCCTGGAAAGTGCTCCCTGTGGATGGCTCCTTCATCTGATCTGGATCTCTAAGGCCTCCTTAGAGAGGCCTTCCCTACCCAAGCGATATAAAGTAGCCACTCTCTTTTCTCTGCATGACTATTATTACCAAAGAATATTTTCTTTTTTATTTTTATACCTACTTGTCTTCCCTGTCTACTACAATAAAAGCTCCAGGAGAGCAAGGAGCCTACTTCTCTCATCCATCATTTCATTCTCAGTATCTAACGTAGTACCTGGCACAAAGCAGGTGCTCAGCAAGTAAAAGGTTCACAGTGTAGTTGCAAAGGTTGGTGGATATAGCAAGGATGGTAGACAGAGAGTGCTATATGGTCCTTGGGAAATGACAAAGGAAAACAGACTGGAAGTAGCAGAAGGGAGTAAAGAATATGCTGACCCCCTCTTGAGCCTGGGGCCTCCAGAGAGGCCTCTGATCATGTTTCAGCTCCACCACTCACTAATGAAGTCACTCCACTTTGTGAATTGTAGTTCCCTCATTTGAAAATGGGAATAATATACTATCACCTAGTAGGGCGATTTTGGGGACTCTGCTCAATCTCTCCAATAGCTTTTAACCTCCCCCTGGGTAAAAACCAAAGTCATTACAATGTCCTCCAAGGCCCTGCATGATCTTGCACCCCCTCCTACCACTTCCTCTCTTCCCTCTTCATCTGCCAATCTTCCTCTCACTTGCTCTTCTCAAGCCCTCCTGGCCTCCTCCACATTCCTCAAACAGCTAAGCACATTCCGGCCTCAGGGTCTGTGCCTAGCTATTCTCTCTGCCGGCAATGCTCGTCCTCCAAATATGTGCAAAGCCTTAGTGTCTCACTTCCTTCAGGTCCAGTCTCAAATCTCCACTTTCTCAGGGAGACCTCTCTTACATTGCATCCATCTTTCTGGGCATTCCCTGTTCCCCTTCCCTGCTTTGCTTTTTTTCCTTAGCACTTATTCCAGCTTGGCATGCTATGTCAATTATTTATCTTGTATATCAGTTTTCTTCCCTACTAAAGTGTAAGCTCCTCAATAGCTGGGAGTTTATCTGACTTATTCACTGCTCTACCCACAGGTCTTAGAACAGTGCCTGGCACATAGTAGACACTCAGTAAATCTTTGTTGAATGGATGAATGAATGCATTTCTAGCATGTAGAAAGTGTTTAGCAAATGGGAGTTATTACTGAGAACTATCTTATGCCCCACTTACTAAGCCTAGCTGAGCATAGAGCCCTGCATTTAGCAGATGCTCAGCTGACATGAGCTGAAAGGGAACACCCCCACCTGAGGTGGAAAGTACTACCTGCCACAAGAGAAACCCAAATAACACAGGCTTTAAGAATGCAGTGGTAGGAAGGCAGGACCTCATGCTGTTTTTAAAAACCAAATCCCTACCCTTGCTCTTAGTAAGGATGCTTGGAACAAAGGGTACTACCATCTGAATGATTACATTCCCCCCCAAATTCATATGTTGAAATTCTAATCCCCAAGTTGATTTTAACAGGAGGTGGGGTCTTTGGGAAGTGATTAGGTCATAGGAGTGGAGCCCTCATGAATAAGATTTATGCCCTTATAAAAGAGGTCTGAGAGATCACCTTTGCTCTTTCTACCATGTAAGAATGCAGCAAGAAGGTGCCAGTTGTGAAAGAAGTGGGTTCTCTCTGGACACTGAATCTGCTAGCAACTTGATCGTGGACTTCTCAGCCTCTAGAACTGTGAGCAATAAATTTCTCTAGTTTACAAGCCACCCAATTTATAGCATTTTGTTTTCACAGCCCATATGGACTACAAAAAGGACAGTTTCCACAGAAGAACACCAGAAAGGCTACGTGGATGCTTAATCTGGGGCCCCTAAAGTTGGATCTGGTGGCTCACACATGTAATTCTAGCACTTTGGGAGGCCGAGGTGGGAGGATTTCTTGAGGCCAGGAGTTTGAAGCTAGCCTAAATAACTATACAAGCTCCCATCTCTACAAAAAATTAAAAATAAACAAATAAATTAGCTGGATGTGGTGGCCCATGCCTGTGGTCCCAGCTACTCGGAAGACTGAGGCAGAAGAATCACATGAGCCCAGGAGTTTGAAAATGCAGTGAGCTATGATGATACCACTGCACTGCAGCTCTGGCAACAGAGTGAGACACTGTCTCAAAAAACAAACAAAACAAAACAAAACAAAGAAACAAACAAAACTTGGGCCCTATTCCTCTAAGGCAGTGGTTCTCAACCTTCCTTGTGGTGACCCCCAACCATAAAATTATTTTCATTGCTATTTTATGGTTGGGGGTCACCACAACATGAGGAACTGTACTAAAGGGTCATGGTATTAGGAAAGTTGAGAACCACTGCTCTAAGAGTTCTGTGACTAGAATTCAGAGGGCTCATGAATTTTATGGGAAAGTTCATGATGGGAAACTTACATCTTAATTTCTATATTTTAGCATTTCTTTCAAATAATGAATGCAGGTGACAAACGATTGTAGTATTAGAGCACCTGTGATTTGGCCACCAATATAAATTGCACACATTTTCATATCATATTAGAATGAAGCAGATCTCTTGAAATAGCAATATGTTCATCACTGCTTTGAATTGTGATAGTTATAAAAATTACCGCTAGATTTTGTTACTTTATGTGCTAAAAATGAGGCACAATATCACAAATTTTAAAACTATGTTGATGGCTTGATTTCAGTATAATTGGTTTCCATTATAATCCTCTGTATTTTATTTTATGCATTTAAAAATGTTATTCTGAAAAGCGAACCCTAGGTGTCAACAGACTGCTAAGGGGTCCATGGCACATAAAAAAGGCCAAGAGCCTATGCATCTAATTGCAATTGGCCACAGGCCTTCTAGATAGTGACTTCCTCCAAGCACAGCCTAATTTGGCAAACACAGATCCTTTCTCATCATTCCTGTGTGGGGAGCCTCCTCCCCCTGCCAGTTTCACGCTCTATCACTCTGACTATCTATTAATTTGTTCATCAAATGGTGAACTAATTCATACACTAATATGAGATTAGGACAGCCAGCAGCATCGTAAACTCTTTCCCCGACAGCCCATACCAGACAAACTAGATTGTTTACTCTTTCCTAGGAGTGCTACACACATAGCACTTCCTTACCTTGGCCTCTTCCATTATCTCTGGCTGAAATGTGGACCCCACTCTAGCTCTAGCCCCAAGTACATGCTACTTAAACATAAGATTGATGGTTGCTAAAGGTAAATGACCAGGGATACCTACCCTTCCAATGGTCTAGGCTAACCTCATATTCTCATGCTCCAAGACCCAATATTCTGGCACTCCATCTGAATACTTGCCCAAACACTGGAGCTGATCCACAGCTGTTTCTTTAAGGAACATGTTGCTCCTGGCCCCCAAGCATTTTAGAAACTTGAGGGGGGCAGTGACCTGTCCAGGCAACAATGAAAGGCAGGCGTGTCCATTTTCAAGACAAAATGGTTGTGCTTTACCTGCATCACCATTTCTGGTATGCAGAGCATCCAGATCTGAATGTTAATAGACCGCACAGAAACCTTTCCTCTGCACACTCACCAAAGAGCTCAGCCTTAGCCCCTCTTTATCCAGGGTTTGTTAGGAGCACGGCTGCCACTGACAATCTTTGATATTGAAGTGACAGGTTATAGACTCCAAGCTGGATAATGATGAATTGAAGAAAGCAGAAGGCCAATGAA
The DNA here is from genome assembly GCF_027406575.1 of Nycticebus coucang. Taxonomy (NCBI): domain Eukaryota; kingdom Metazoa; phylum Chordata; class Mammalia; order Primates; family Lorisidae; genus Nycticebus; species Nycticebus coucang. Next base: position 156,825,151 of record NC_069804.1, on the reverse strand, counting down.
GTGGGGGAAAGTAGAAGGGTCAGTGGACTGTACATCCCAATGAAGTTGAATAACTCTTCTCATGGGAACAGTTACACATGCAAACTGGAAGATGAGGAGGTAGCAGAGAGGTAAGGATAGAAAGAGTGATTTTTGAAGTAGGATGGCTCAAAACAATGTCAAGGTCCAAAATGTGACAGTGCCAGAATGTAGCATGAGGAGTGCAGAAGATAAAGACAAGGAAGTCAGGAATAGAGAGGCCATGGCATCGGAAGGGATGTCTGTATCAAAGTGAAAGTTAGCCATGATAATGGGATGGGACTTCTGGAAGAGGGGAAAACTGCAAGCTATTTTACCAACAGTCTTTAATGAATGAGAGAGGGTGATGAGAGTGATTAGGAAGGGGAAAGGTTAGCATCATCCAGTAGTATGGACCTTGGAAGAACAAGCCAATAAATGTTAGAGATCTTCAAAGGCCTATCTCAGTTCTTCTCTTGTCATTCTAGAATATAATCTTTACCCAAGTGGTCAATTTACACTCAGATTTAAATATCTATCCTGTTGGCTCCCAAATTTATATCTCTAGGTCAGATCTCTCCTCTGAGTTTCAGGCAGCCTATCTAACTGCATAGTTGACAGGTCTGCTTGGACCCAACATATGACTTTCCCTCCAGACGTGGCCCTTTTCCAGGCTTCTCTATCTCTGCGGTACTTCTTTCATTCAGTTGCCTAAGTCAGAAACTTAGAAATTATCCATGACAGTTCCCTCTCAAAATTTCCCATGTCCAATCTATTATCAAGTCCTATTGATTCCACCTCCTCGGTAGCTCATGAATTCCTCCACTCCTCCCTGACATCACCTGAGCCCACTCCACCTTTATCTCTCACCTGTTCTAATGCAAGAGCTTATCTGCACATCCTCTTGGCCCCCCTCCAATATGTTCACTCTGTATTCAGACTGATCTTTTTAAAATGCAAATCTGGTCATGTCACCTCTTGCTTAAACATGTCAATGACTTCTCATGTCTGCCTTGTTTGCTGCCGAATCCTCAGCTAGCACAGTGCCCAACACAATATAATGGATCAATAAATATTTGATGACTGAATGAATATAAGGTAAGATAGAGTGTTTGAAACCATGTGGACTAATTATCTTCTTAGATCACAAACTGAATTCCTAATCTTGGTCATAAACTGAATCCTACAGTTGGGCCCAGTATGAAATCAATATCCCCCTGGCTACAGCCTGAATCACTCCACACAGCTGCTTGTCCCAGTGACTCTGAATCCTGCTTCCCATTATAATCACCGGAAAAGCTTAATTAAGAAAACACTCGATTGTACCCTAGACCAATTAAATCAGAGTATCTGGGGGTGGGGCCTGGCCTAATTTGTCCTTAAATCTCCCCAAGGTGATTTTTAATGTGCAACTGCAGTTGACAGCAATGTGGCCTTGCTCTTCAAAGTGCAGCACATGGCAGTAGCTCGGAGCTTGTTAAAAATGCAGAGTCTCAGGCCCAGCTCTTCTAAATCAGAGTTTTAACCAGGAAGTTTGGTGATTTGTCCATGTGATAGTGTTTGAGAAGTGCTGCCAAGGAACCAGGCAGGAGAATGTGGACTTAGGGGGGCTCGTCTAAGCTTCCAGGGAAGCATGAGGCTGCTTGGGTGGAAGCAAATCTCCTCTCCTCTACAAGTCCCAACCTAACGGCTGGCTCAGCATTTTGCCAGGCTGGTGGGCCAGAAGCCCAGTGTAGATACTGTAAATAAAGGCTTCCCAAATGAGTTAACCCAGCCCGAATAGCTAGGGCAAAGCAAAGCAAGGGGCTCCATTCCACCAGGAAAGCCAGGACAAGAAGAATGTTTGCTAGGAGCCCTTTCTGACAAATGGGAACAATAGAATAAAGACCCAGCCTTTGCGGTCCTGTCACGGCCCTGCACCCACTGACCACCGGCTGGGCCTAGCCTGGACTGCTCTATCTGCAGGCACTGCTGCTTGCTCAGGGAAGCAGCCCTCAAATTCCCTCCCCAGGCCCACACCAAATCCCTCCTCCAAAAAAAGAAAAAGTGATCAAAAGTGTTCCAATTCTATTATTGGTTTGGTTTCCAAATGTTGGCCTGGTTTTGGCCAGGAGCCCTGCTCTATATGGCTGGGCTGGGTGGGGGGAGCCGGGACCCTCATGTCCCAGGGCACTGGGGCTCAGCAAGTGCGTGAACCCACGTCAGGGTTGGGGTCTCCAGTGCCACCAGCTGTGGGTCTGCGGCCCATGTCCTCTCTTGGCCCTGAGCAGGGCAGCAGTGCCAAGGGACCCGCGAAGGCCTGCGTTGGGCGCTGCACTGCCCCCTTCAGGGCGGGCGACGCACTCCTCGCCTACAGAGCCCCTTCACTTCCTGGGCCCCGTTGGCACTGACAGTCCTGTGCCGCCGCCGGTCTGTCCTGGTTCCCTGCCAGGAAACGTTGTCTTACTGGAAAGACCGCCGCTGTCTGCTACAGCGGGTGGCAGTGTCTGAAACCAATTTGCACAAACTCTGGGCGACAGAAAGCCTTGTGTTTGTTTTGGGAACTGTTCTCTCAGAGTGAGTATTTTTTTAAAAGTCACCTGTCAGGTCTTAGCTCGTAATTGCTGTCCCCACCCCAACTTCCCTGCCCCCGCCCAGGAGCCGCTGAGTTGCAGCGCTCAGGACAAGGCTCCTTCGGAGCCAGCTGTTGACTGTGTAACTGAGAGCAGAGTCCTTTGAGGACACTCAGGCCATTGGGTAAACACCCTCCTTCTCCCTCAGGCATCTGGGTGTGGATGGCGGCTGCCTTTGGCCTGGGACACAAGGGCACCCAGCTGTTGTCTGGCCAACGAGCCAACCTGCCACTTTCCAAAAGCCCCAGGTATTGGGTCCTTTATTGAAGGACACATAGGTTCTGATGAAAGCACGAGGTGGCCCCTTTAGGGAGTAAAGAAAAAAATATACATATATCTTGTACTTGGATACCCAGCACTGGCCCTGAAGCTTGTACCCATCCACCTCCTTCTTAACATAGGCATGGTCTCCACTGAAATATTGGCTTCCTGGTGAGCTCACTCCCATCCTCTACCTTCTTCCTTCCATTTCTTTAGTTTCACTTATTCCTCTCGTCTTCAGCTTTCTTTATCCTCTCTCTCCATTCATCATGCATTAAACGCTGAAGTAGTCAGCTTCAATGCCATATCAAAATATCATAGACTGGGTGGCTTCAACAACCAAAATTAGTTTTCTTATAGTTCTGTAGGCTAGAATTTCAAGATCAGGGTGCCAGCATGGCCAAGTTCTGATGAGGGCTCCTCCTATCTCCAGAAATAGTCACATTGGTGGTTAGGGCTTCAGTATAGGGATTTTTTTTTTATTTTATTTATTTATTTATTTATTTATTTATTTATTTTGCTGGAGTGAGGGCGAATGGGATGCAATTCAGTTCATAGCAAGCCCCTACAAGATTTGCTAGATCCCTAGGAGCTATAGTAGTGAGGAGGACAGTAGTGGGGTAAATAGATGTCACCAGTGTTATTAACAAAGTCTGAAAAGAATACAGTAGGAGTGTTAGAGGAGTGTGATGGCTCAAGGTTGTCACCAAAATAATTGAAAAGAGCAAGTAAAGTTTTCGCAAGAAAAAGAAAGTTTATTAACAACTTGCACTGCAAGCTAGGCACCATTCTAGTGACTTCAGGTTCCGTGGAAAGTGCAGTTTTGAGTTTTATACACAACTTTGAGTAGTATTAGCTGCTTCTTGAAAGTCTTCCAGGGCCTTGATTAAATCTGTTCTCAAAACAACCCACCTGGAAGGTCCTAAAAGCAACCCACCTTCAAGATCTGGATAACAACCCACCTGCAATATCTTAATCAGCCTCATTCCCGTAATAGTTAGCCTGTTTGGTCAGCTTGACCCAAACCAATCCAAAATAGACTAATCATATCTGTCATCTACTCCGCTCATATCTATCTGTGTAACAGGAATATGGAGGGGCAGGGGTGAATAGGTGCCTCAAAAAATCAAGGATGGTTTGATAGAGGAAGTGACATGTGAGGCATAAGAAGAAATTTGCAATACATAAAACAGAAGAACTATTAATATATTTCAGGCAAAGGGAATAGTGTGTGCAAGGGTGTAAAGTTGTAAGAGGGCATGGACTGCTTGGTAAGCAATTAAAAGTTCTCATTGGAGGTGAGGGTGTATAGGGGAAGGGGCAGGGGATGATGGAGATGCAAGTTGGCGTCATCCTATGAAGGGTCCAAGCAGGACATGACAAACGATGGTCTAAGCCAGTAGTTCTCAACCTGTGGGTCGCGACCCCTTTGTAACAATGAAAATACATCCTGCAAATCAGATATTTACATTATGATTCATAACAGTAGCAAAGTTACAGTTATGAAGTAGCAACAAAAATAATTTTATGGTTGGGGGTCACCACAACATGAGGAACTGTATTAAAGGGTCACGGCATTAGGAGGTGTTAGAAACGTTGAGAACCACTGGTCTAAGCTAAGGCAAGGATTGGGGGGGGGAAGTAAGGAGAGGATGCAGAAGACATTAGCAAGACTAAATTGACAAAAGTTGGTGATGATTGAATGGTGAGGGGATGAGGAGGAAGGAGTAGAGGGTGACTCCTGAATTTCTAACTTAGGGGCTAGGCACCATTCACTGAGATACAGGAGGAGGAATAAGTGTGGGGTAGGAGTGAGAGTAGAAATAATGCATATGTGGTATTTTCAGGACATCCTGAGGAGGTAGGGTGGGTGCTGGAAGTAAGGTGGGACTCAAACAAACTTAATGTAGATCCATGAGCACAAGTGGGGAAAGTATCTGAGGTTTGCAAAATAATTATCTTGGCTTGGCGCCTGTGGCTCAAGCAGCTAAGGTGCCAGCCACATACACCTGAGCTGGTGGGTTCGAATCCAGCCCGGGCCTGCCAAACAACAATGACGGCTGCAACCAAAAAATAGCTGGGCGTTGTGGTGGGTGCCTGTAGTCCCAGCTACTTGGGAGGCAGAGGCAGGAGAATCACTTGAGCCCAGGAGTTGGAGGTTGCTGTGAGCTGTGATGCCACGGCATTCTACCCAGGGCAACAGCTTGAGAATCTGTCTCAAAAAAAAAAATAAATAAATAAATAAAAAGAAAGAAATAAAAGAAAAAGAATTATCTCAAATGGTGAGGGGAAAGAGTGCTCAGAACTTAGGTAGGGCTGGAAATACTGCCTTCTCCCAACCAGCTAATATTGGGGTCTTGGGTAGTGCTATGGTCTGAACGTTGAAATATTCCCTGAGTTCATATAGTGAAATTCTAACCCCCAAGGGATGGTATTAGAAAGTGGGGCCTTTGGAAGGTGGTCATGAGGGTAGAGGCTTCACAATGGGATTAGCATCTTTAGAAATAGAGATGGGAGATCTCTCTTTCTCTCTCCTCACACCCACGATGTGAGGGTACAACAAGATGACTATCTGTAAACCAAAAGGTAAGCCCTCACTAAGAACTGAACGATTATGATGCCCTGGCACTGGGCCTCCAGCTTCCAGAACTGTGAGAGAAAGATAAATTTTTGTTGCTTATGAACTACCCAGTTTTGGCATTTTCTGATAGCAGCCTGAACAGACTAAGACAAGCAGAGTACACAGAAGGGTCTTGCCTCCATATGGTGGAATAATTAGCCCTACACTTAGCACTGCTCTAGTGTCATTTAGTAAAGTTACCAGCAAGACCCAAAAGGATCAAACAATTTCCAACAAATTTAACTGAGTCTCAGAATATTTATAGGAGGGTTTCTCAACTTCAATACAATTGACATTTGAATCTTGGTAATTCTTTACTGTAGGGCCTGTCATGTGCATTGCAGGACATGTACCATCATACCTGGCCTCTACCAATGGATACAAATAACACCCTCTAATTGTAACAAACAGGAATGTTTCCAGACAGTTGAAACTACCACTGATTGTAGAAATACAGACATATAAAGAACCCAATAAGGTAGGTATACAATGTCTGGCATCCAGTAAAAAATTACATAATGTGGACAGAGCAGGAAACTGTGACTAATAAAGAGGAAATAAATCAATTTATTGAAATCAAGCCAGAACTTATACAGTTGTTAGAATTATCCAACAAGGTTATTAAAAAGTTATAACTGGGCGGCGCCTGTGGCTCAGTGAGCAGGGCGCCGGCCCCATATGCCAAGGGTGGCGGGTTCAAACCCAGCCCCGGCCAAACTGCAACAAAAAAATAGGCCGGCGTTGTGGCGGGCACCTGTAGTCCCAGCTACTCGGGAGGCTGAGGCAGGAGAATTGCCTAAGCCCTGGAGTTGGAAGTTGAGTGAGCTGTGTGATGCCACGGCACTTTACCGAGGGCAATAAAGTGAAACTCTGTCTCTACAAAAAAAAAAAAAGTTATAACTATATTCTCTATGTTCAAAAAAGCTGAATAGAGACATGGAATTGTTTTTTTTTTTTTTTTTTTGTAGAGACAGAGTCTCACTGTACCGCCCTCGGTAGAGTGCCGTGGCATCACACAGCTCACAGCAACCTCCAACTCCTGGGCTTACGCGATTCTCTTGCCTCAGCCTCCCGAGTAGCTGGGACTACAGGTGCCCGCCACAACACCCGGCTATTTTTTTGTTGCAGTTTGGCCGGGGCTGGGTCCGAACCCGCCACCCTCGGCATATGGGGCTGGCGCCCTACTCACTGAGCCACAGGCGCCGCCCATGGAAATTTTTTTTTAAGTACTTAAACTTATAAGGCCAGGTGTGCTGGCTCACACCTATAATCCTAGCACTTTGGGAGGCCAAAGTGGGTGGATTGCCTGAGCTCAGGAGTTTGATACCTGCCCAAGCAAGAGTGAGACCCCATCTCTATAAATAGAAAAACTAGCCAGACATTGTGGTGGGCACCTGTAGTACTATCTACTTGGGAGGCTGAGACAAGAGGATCGCTTGAGCTCAAGAGTTTGAGGTTGCTTTGAGCTATGAGTCATGGAACTCAACCCCAGGATGACTGAGACTCAGTCTCAAAAAAAAAAAAAAAAGAAAAGTACTTAAACTTATAGAGATGAAAACTACAACATGTTAAAAATTACATTGGATGGGATTAATAGAAGATTAAAAATTGCAGAAGAAAAGATTTTATTTTTTTATTAAATCATAACTTTGTACATTGATGCATTTATGGGATTCAGGGTACTGCTTTGATATACAATGTGAAATGCTTACACTGAACTAAGTAACACATCCATCACAATTATACTCATTTCTTAACAGTTTTGAAATGTACCATTGCATCATGCACATTAGGTGAGGTCCCCCCAAATACCCTCCCTCCTGCCATATCCCCCCCCCTCCCCTCCCCCTCTCTCCTCTTCCCTTCTACTTTCCGGACTATAGTTATGTTTTGCCATTCATGTGAGTTTGTAGGTGATTATATATTGATTTCATGGTAGTATGGAGTACACTGGATGCTTTTTCCCCCATTCTTGAGATACTTTACTAAGAAGAATATGTTCCAGCTCCATCCAGGTAAACATAAAAGATGTGAAGTCTCCATCCTTTTTATGGCTGCATAGTATTCCATGGTGTACATATACCACAATTTGTTAATCCATTTATGGGTCATTGGGCACTTGGGCTGTTTCCATGTCTTGGCTATTATGAATTGTGCTTCAATAAACATTCTGGTGCAAATGTCTTTGTTGTAAAACAATTTTTGATCATCTGGGTATATACCTAGTAGAGGAATTGCAGGATCGAACAGTAGGTCTACTTTTAGTTCCTTGAGTGTTCTCCAAACTTCTTTCCAAAAAGGTCATAGTAGCTTGCATACCCACCAGCAGTGTAGAAGCATTCCCTTCTCTCCACATCCATGCCAACATCTGTAGTTTTGGGATTTTGTGATGTGGGCTAATCTTACTGGAGTTAGATGATATCTCAAAGTGGTTTTGATTTTCATTTCTCTGATGATTAAGGATGATGAGCATTTTTACATGTGTTTGTAGGCCATGAGCCTGTCTTCATCAGAGAAGTTTCTGTTCAAGTCTCTTGCCCACATAGAAATGGGGTTATTTATTATTTGCTTATTGATTAGTTTGAGTTCTCTGTAGATTCTAGTTATCAGACCTTTGTTGGAAGCATAACCTGCAAAAATCTTCTCCCATTCTGAAGGCTGTCTGTTTGCTTTACTTACTATGCTCTTGGCTGTGTAAGAGCTTCTTAGTTTGATCAGCTCCCAGTAATGTATTTTTGGTGTTGCTTCAATTGCCCAGGGGGTCCTCCTCATAAAATATTCTCCCAGGCCAATTTCTTCAAGTGTTTTCCTTGCATGCTCTTCTAGTATTTTTATAGTTTCATGTCTTAAGTTTAAATCTTTTATCCAGTGTGAATCAATTTTTGTTAATGGTGAAAGGTGGGGGTCCAGTTTCAGTCTTCTACAGGTCACAAGCCAGTTCACCCAGCACCATTTGTTAAAGAAGGAGTCTTTCCCCCACTGAATATTTTTGATAGGCTTGTTGAAGATCAAATGATAACTAGCTGAGTTCATCTCTTTGTTCTCTATTCTGTTCCATAAATCTACCGCTCTGTTTTTGTGCCAGTACCATGCTGTTTTGATCACTATAGATTTATAGTATAGCCTGAAGTCTGGTAATGTGATACCTCCTGATTTGTTAGAAGAAAAGATTATTGAACTTGAATACATAGTAATAGAATTTATTCAAGATGAAACCCATATAGAAAAGCGAATTAAGGGTGGCGCCTGTGGCTCAAAGGAGTAGGGCGCTATCCCCATGTGCCGGAGGTGGCGGGTTCAAACACAGCCCCACCAAAAACTGCAAAAAAAAAAGAATAGAGCATTAGTAAGTTGTAGGAAAAATTCAAGTGATCTAATATACATGTAATTGGAGTCCCTGAAAGATTAAAAAAGAGAAGAAAGGGAACCAAAAAAAAAATGGTTGATGAAATAATAATCAACACTTTTTTTTTTTTAATTTGATGAAAGTTAGAAACCTATGGATCCAAGGAACCCAGTGAGTTACAAGCACAAAGAAAATTACATTGAGGCACATTGTAATCAAATTGCTTAAAACCAGTGATAAACAGAATATCTTAAATATAGCCAGAGAAAAAAGACACATTATACACAAAGAGACAAGGCTGAGATTTCTCATTATAATCAATTCAGGTGAGAAGACAATGGAGCACAATTTTTAAAACACTGAAAGAAAAAAGAAAAACACCAACCAGGGACACTGTATCAGGCAAATATCTTTTAAAAATGGAGCCCAAATAAAGACTTCTCAGTTATACAAAAGCTCAAAGAATTCATCACTACCAGACCTACATTACAAGAAATGGAAGAAGAAAGATAAGATATGAAAATATGTATCTACATAAAGAAAGGAAAGGCACGGGAAATAGTAATTGCATATAAGAATATTTTTGAGACAGGGTCTTGCTTTGTCTCTCAGGCTAGAGTGCACTGGCCCAATCACAGCTCGCTTTAGCTTGACCTCCTGGGCTTAAACAATCCTTCCACCTCAGCCTTCCAAGTATCTGGTACCATAGACATGTACCACTATGGCCAGCTAGTTTTGAATTTGTTTTTGTAGAAGGTGAGGTCTTGCTTTGTTACCCAGATTGGTCTGGAACTCCTGCCTTCAAAAGCAATCCTCCTACTTCAGGCATGAGGCACAGTGCCTAGGCCAATATTTTTTAAAAGTATTTAAATATTTTTAGAAGATGGCAGATTGTCTAAGCAAAAAAAAATATAATAATGCAGTGTGGGGTTTATAACATATGTAAATGTAAATGCATAACAACAACAGCGTAGAGGTTGAGAGTGGAAAAATGGACATATATTATGGTATATGTCTCTATAGTATACTCATATGTGATGGATATATAACTTGAAGGTAGACTGTTATAAGTAAAATATGCTTATGATAAACCCAAAAGTAACCACTAAAGAGTCATAGTTAATAAACCAACAAATGAGGTAAAATGGAATCATAAAAAATAACTAATCTCAAATAAGATAGAAAAAAGGAAATAAGAAATAGATGGGACAAATAGAAACAAATAACAAAATGACAGATTTAAACCTAACTATATCAATAATCCATTGATCCAAATGGTTTAAATACCCCAATAAAGGGCCAAGATTGTCAAATCACATATAAAAGCAAGAGCCAATTATATGCTGCCTATAAGAAAACCACTTTACAAAGTTAAAAGTATAAGTATGGAAGAAAGATATGCCATACTAACACTAATTAAAAGAAATATGGAATGTATATATTAATAGGAGATAAAGTAGATTTCAAGGCAAAATTTGTTATCAGAGGTAAGGAAGATCATTTAATAGTGATAAAAGGATCAATTCATTAAGAGGACATAACATTCCTGAATGTTTATGCGTCTAATAATAAAGCTTCAAAAACTGACAGAACTTCAAGTAGAAAAAGAAAAATCTACAATTATATTGGAGATTTCAACACTCGTTTCTCAATAATTGATAGAACAAGTAGGCAGAAAATCAAGAATATAGGAGATATGAATGACATTATCAATCAGTGTTACTTAATTGACATGTATAGAGCAATCCACTCAACAAAAGCAGAATACACCTTTTCCCCAAGAGAAATAGAGCACATTTACCAATATCAACCATTTTATGGACCATAAAACAAGTCTCAATAAATTTAAAGGAAGCTATACATGTACAACCTATATATAAAGAATATTACCTGACTATATTGAATTTAAATTACAAATCAATAACAAGAAAGATCTCTGGAAAATACCTAAGTATCTGGAAATGTAATAACACACTTTTAAATAATCCATAGGTCAAAGAAGAAATCAAAAAGAAAATTAGAAAGTATTTTTAAATGAATGAAAATGAAAGCACAAGATAACAGAATTGTGGGATGCCACTAAATGCCTATACTGGAAAATAAGAAGAATCTTGAATTAGTCAAGGTTTTCCAGAGAATCAGACCTGGATAGATATAGGTATAGATACAGATATAAAGATAGAGATAGAGAAAAGGATTTATTATGAGGGATTGGCTCACATTATTATGGAGGTTGAGAAATCCCATCATCTGCTATCTACAAGCTAGAGGCCCAGTGATGTAGTTCCAGTCCAAACCCAAAGGTCTGAGAACCAGAAGAGCCTGTGGTGTAAGTTCCATTTCAAAGGTCTGAGAGCCAGAAGCACACACGTTCAAGGGCAGGTGAAGGTAAATGTCCTAGCTCAAGTAGAGAGAGCTTGAGCTCTCTCACCCTTACTCCATCTTTTTGTTCTATTTAGATCCTTAATAGATTAATCATGACTACTTGTGTAGTGAGGACGATCTTCTTACTCAGTCTATTGATTCAAATGCCAATTTCTTCTGGAAACGCCCTCACAGACACACCCAGAAATAATGTTTTACCAGCTATCTGGGTACCCCTTAGCCCAGTCAAGTTGACACATAAAATTAATCATCACAGTTTTTAAATAAATTATCCCAGTTTCCACCATAAGATACTAGAAAAAGATGAACACATTAAACCCAAAGCAGAAGAAAAGTAATCATAAAGATCAAAGCAGAAATCAAGAAAATGGAAAACAAAAAATAGAAAAAATAAATGAAGCCAAAATCTGGTTCTTAGAGAAGACTAATAAAATTGATAAATCTCTAACCAGACTAATTGAGAAGAGAAAGAAGAAATAAGTTATCGATCGGTATGAAGAATGACAGTAATGGTATAACTACAGATTCTACAAATATTAAAGGAATACGAAGGGAATGTTATGAACAACTTTTTGTCAAATAATTTGACAAATTAGATGATATGGACAATTTTTTTTGAAAGACACAAAATATATAAACTCAGTCAGAAAGAAATAGGTACTATGAGTATCCCTTTATCAAAAACTTGAATTTGAAAAAAAAAGAAAATAATTAACTTTGTAGTTAAAACTCTTCATTGGTAATTCTACAAAACATTTGAAGAAGTAATACCAATTCTGTACAAAGACTTACGGAAAATTGAAAATGAAGTTATATTTCCCTTTTCATTCTGTTTATATTTGTTATTAACCACATTAATTATTTTTAAAAGCAGGAAAACATGTTGTGAGAAAGCTACAGACTAATATCCTTTATAAATAGAGATGCAAAAATTTTAGCAAATTAAATCTAACAATATATAAAAAGGAGAATACATCATCATCAAGTGGAATTTATCCCATCAAGGTGAGGTTAGCTTAAAATTTGAAAATGAAGCAATGTAATTTATTCATATTAATAAACAAAAAGAGGGAGAAGTTATATGATTATCTTAGTAAAAGGAAAACATCCAGGAAAAGAAGGAAACATCCTCAACTTGAAGAGGGTTGTTAACATAACACTTACTGGTCAACTACTTAATTCTGTACTCAGGAATTAGACAAGAATGACTGCTCTTATTCAATGTTTTACTAGAAATTTTAGCCAGAGCAATAAGGCAAAAAAAAAAAAAAAAGGAATAAGAAGAAGAAAAGAAGAAGGAGAAGGAGAAGGAGAGGGAGGAGGCAGAGGGGTAAGGAGAGAAAAAATAAAAAACATATAGAAAGGCCAGGCATGGTGGCTCATACCTGTAATCCTAACACTCTGAGAGGGCAAGGTGGGTGGATAGCTTGAGTTCAGAAGTTCAAAACAAGCCTGAGCAAGAATAAGACCCTGTGTCTAAAATAACTAGCCAGGCATTGTGGCAGGTGCCTGTAGTCCCAGCTACTTGGGAGGCTGAAGCAAGAGAATATCTTGAGGGGGGGTGGGTAGAGGGAGGGGAATCGGTGGGATCACACCTGTGGTGCATCTTACAGGGGTATTTGCGAAACTTGGTAAATGTAGAATGTAAATGTTTTGGCACAGTAACTGAGATAACGCCGGAAAGGCTATGTTAACCACTGTGATAAAAATGTGTCAAATGGTTTATGAAGTGAGTGTATGATGCCCCATAATCATATCATTGTATACAGTTATGATTTAATAAAAAAAAAAAAAAGAAAAAAAAAAAAAGAATATCTTGAGGCCAAGAGTTTGAAGTTGCTGTGAGCTATGACTCCATAGCTCACAGAGGGCGACAAAGTGAGACTCTGTCTCAAAAAAAAAAAAAAAAAAAAAAATATATATATAATATATATATATGGCATATAGATAAGAAAGGAAGAAGTAAAACAACCGATTTACAGATAACATGATCATGTGTGTAGAAAATCCAAGAGAATCTATAAGAAATCTACTAGAAATAATAACTGACTTTAGCAAGATTTTTGGATACAACATCATACATACAAGATACATCGATCAATTTTATTTTTATATACTAGCAACAAAGAATTGGAAACTGAAATTTTATTTATTTATTTATTTTTATTTATTTTTTTATTAAATCATAGCTGTGTACATTGATATGATCATGGGGCATCATACACTAGCTTCATAGACCGTTTGACACATTTTCATCACAATGGTTAACATAGCCTTCCTGGAAACTGAAATTTTAAAATGATATTTCAATAGAGGAAAGAATACTATGTTCAACAAACAGTGCTAGGACAAATGGACATCTACATGCAAAAGAATGAAGTTGGTTACAAAGTGAGACTGTTTTTTAAAAAATGTTATTCACTCAGTTATTAGGCTCTTGCTAGTCATTTTCAGTTTTTAATACTAAACAACAATACTTCATTGAATGTCATTGCAAATAAACTGCTAATGTATTTTTAAAAAATTAAGTTGGCCTCCTTCCTTATATCATACGTAAAAATCAGCCAAAAATAGAGTATAGATCCAAATGTAAGAGGTAAAGCTATAAAACTCTTAGAATAAAATATTGCTATAAACCTGTGTGCCCTTGGATTAGGCAACTTTTTCTTAGAAATGACACTAAAACTACAAGCAACAATACAGATAAAGAAAATAAGATAAAATCAACTTCATCAAAAGGAAGAACTTTGTGTATCAAAGGAAACTATTGAGAAAGTGAAAACACAGTCCATGAAATAGGAGAAAATATTTGCATATCATATATCTGATAAGGGTCTAGTATCCGAATATATATAAAGAACTCTTACAACTCAACAATAAGAAGACAAATAACTCAACTTATAAATGGACAAAGGGGGGTGATACCTGTGTCTCAAAGGAGTAAGGTGCCAGCCCCATATGCCGGAGGTGGCGGGTTCAAACCCAGCCCCAGCCAAAAACTGCAAAAAAAAAAATGGACAAAGGATTTGAATAGACATTTCTCTAAAGAAGAGAAACAAATAGTAGACAAACATATGAAATGCCAATTAGTCATTAGGGAAATGCAAATCAAAACCACAATGAGATACCACTTCATAACCACTAGGATTGCTATAATCAAAAAAAACCAAACAAACAGAAATAACAAGTGTTTGGGTAGGATGTGGAGAAATAGGAACACTCACAAATTGCTGATGGAAATGTAAAGTGGTGCAGTTACGGTGGAAAACAGTTTGGTAGTTGCTCAAAAAGTTAAACATAGTGGCTGGGCATGGTGGCTCACGCCTTTTTAGCACTCTGGGAGGCCAAGATGGGTGGATTGTTTGAGCTCCCGAGTTCGAGACCAGCCTGAGCAAAAAAGCGAGACCCCTGTCTCTACTAAAAATAGAAGAACTGAGGCAAGAGGATCACTCGAGCCTGAATTGGAGGTTGCTATGACGCCACGGCACTCTACCCAGGGTGACAGCTTGAGACTCTGTCTCAAATTAAAAAAAAAGTTAAACATAGAATTAGCAGGTAACCTAGGTAAATAGTTGTAGGTATATTCCTGAAAGAATTAAAGACATTCATCCACACAAAAATTTGTACACATGTTCATAGTAGCATGGTTCATAATAGCCAAAAATAAAAACAACCCAAATGTTCATTAACTGAATAGATAAATAAAATGTGGTATAAACAAACAATGGAGTATTATTTGTCAATAAAAGGGAATGAATTACTAGTACATGCTACAACATGGATGGACCTTGAGGATGTTATGCTAGTGGAAAAAGGCATACACAAAAGGATAATATTATATGGCTCTATTCATATGAAATGTTCAGAAGAGGCAAATCTATAATGATGGTGAATAGATTAGTGGTTACCAGAAGATGGAGGGAATAGGGGAATGGGGAGTAACTAGTAATGGATATGAAGTTTATTTTTGGAATGATGAAAATATTCTAATATTAGATTATGATGATGGCTGCACAACTTTGTAAATATACAAAAACCCAATAAGTTTGCACTTTAAATTGGTGAATTATATGGTATGTGAATTATATTTCAATAAAGTTGTTAAAATAACTCAATTACAAGAAAACCAACCAATTAAAAATGGACTAAATATTTAAACAAACAATTCACCAAAGAAGATATTTGGGTGACAAATAAATTACATATAAAGATACTGAAACTCATTAGTCATTAGGGAAATAAAAATTGAAACCACAGTGAAATAGCACTATAATAGCACTATAGACCTATTAGAATGGCTAAAATTAAAATGACTGATCATATAAATGTTGGTGAGGATATGGAGGAACTGGAATTTTCATACACTACTCATGGTAACATAAAACCATTTTGAAAAATAGTTTGGTAGTTCTTAAAAAGGTAAACACACATCTACCACATGACTCAACATTCCATTCCTAGCTATTCACCCAAGGGAGATAAAAGTCTTTGTCTACACTGAAACTTGCACACAAATTTTCATAGCAGTTTTATTTGTAATAGCCAATAACTAGGAAAAAGCCCATGACTGTCCATCAACCAGTGAGTGGATAAACAAAATATAGTGGAATATTACTCAGCAATTAAGATGTAATGACATACTGATATGTACAACACTGTTAATAATATGATAACACAAACGAATCTCAAAATAACTTTTCTGCTTGAAAGAAGCCATCAAAAAAGAGTACATTTTGTGTTATTCCATTTATGTAAAATTCTAAAAAATGAAAACTAAACATTAATAGAGAAATGATCAGTGATTGCTGGGGATAGGGGAGGGGGGAAGCGGCTGGAAGGAGGGAATACTAAAGGAGGGAGGAAACTTCAGGCAGTGATGGAAACTCGGTGATGGTGATGGTTTCATGAGAGTACATATATGTCAAACTCAGTAAACTGTACACTTTTTTGTACACTGAATGCAAAACATGTAAGTTATTATATGTAATTATATCTCCATAGTGCTATAAACAAACAAAAAAAAGAGGTTTTTGAACAGATGAACTGCAAGATTCTCTCTAGCTCCAGTTCGGAGGTGCCCAAAGCTTTCTACTGAAATGGTGCTTTGTATTGGGATGTCCAAATAACTGGGACAAAACTGGGGATTTTGCTTGGATTATGCAGTGACATATTATTCACCTCTCTGAGATCGTGTAGACAGAGCCTCAAAAGCCAATGGGACAGAGCAGAGAAGTGCACCATCCAGCTAGTGGGAAGACATCCAGGTCAAAGGAGGAAACTAGGAAAATGACAGCCTAATGAGCTCTGCTTTTTCTAATTTCTTTAAGTCTATGATTCAGAGGATCAGCTTGCCATGAACATTCCAGACTTGTGAGGCATCTCAGGGCCATGAATGCATAGACATCCCAGGGGAGAAAACAATGGAAGTCAAGATGGAAATGAGAAATGGCCTTTTTAGGTCTCTTGACCCAAATGCAAGGAACTGAGAGGATATGGAGGAAGAGGTGGAAGTGTCCCTTCCCTGCAGGAAAGGAGATTATGACTTGATAGGGTTTGGGGAAATCAAATGTAAGAAACTAAAGACATGGAATGTCAAGCCTCCTGGGATGTCTTTTGGATGGACGTGCTAGAGGAACAAGAGGAAGGAGGTGATACCCTCCCCACCTGCTAACAGTGAAAGCCAAAAGGGCAAGGAAGTGGAAGAGGGTAAAGCCAAAACACACGCTTCAAAGTAATTTGTCAGCTGGACAGTGCCTTAAGCCAGTGCCGCCGCTGATGGATCACTTAATGGGAAGTATTGGCTGAGAGGGACCCAGCTGTCCCAGCCCAGGAGGCTGTCATCCTATCCTCAGCCTGTACCTGGATCAGATGCTTTAAGGGAAGACAATCAAAATCCGAAATACCTGAGGTGACTCCAGGCAATATTTACACCTGAGTAGAATGGCATTTTCTTCTTGATCCCAAAAGGTGATAAGTTATAAGCTTTAGGCTTGAAACAAGGGAATTGAGTGCTTCTGTAATTTTATCCTTCATAGCAGGGGCACAGAAACTCTTCTTATCCAGAGGCATGTAGACCTCAAGTATTCTTCCCCCACTCCACCTCCATTTCTTCTGCTGCCCCTAAGCTGTCTGCAGTGCACCCCCCCAAAGTCTGATTACATCAACTGGTATTATGATGAGTCCTTCAATTAGTAAGGTATTCTACAGTTTATAAAGCCCCTTCTCTTCCATTTTCTCATTTTGATTCTTACTCAATCCTGTAAGATAGGCATTGGTTTTTATTCCCCCAGTTTTTGGAAGCAGAATATAGATGTTAATATCTATCCATTCATTCATTTATATATTCCTTTGGATAATGATTAAACACCTACAATGTGTCAGAAACTGGCTAGATGCTGAGGACATAGTCATGAAAGCAGACAGCCAGAGTCACTGCCCTTTCATAGTTCAGTCTAGTTGGGAGTAAGGAGCCAGACACTAATTCAACCCAAATCAAAGTGCAAACTATGAGAGAAGGCATTACAGGGAATCTCAGCCAGTCTGAGGGTTAGGAAAAGCACCTTTTGAGAAGGAGTTATTTTACCTTAGAGAGGAGCTAATGGATGACAGGTATTAGCCAGGAGAAAATGGTGTTGGCCACAGAGTTCTCCAGTAGAAGGGAAGAATATTGAGAAGGTATGGTGACAGGAGAAACATTGCTGACAGAAAGGATGGAGAGGCAAGAGAAAAGACTGGCAAGTCAAGGAGGCCAGGCATGTGGCTCATGTCTGTAATCTCAGCACTTTGGGAGGCTGAGGCAGGAGGATCACTTGAGGCTAGGAGTTCCAGACCAGCCTGGGTAACATAGATCCTGTCTTTACAAAACATAAAAAATTAGCTGGGCTATTTGGCATACACCTGTAGTCCCAGTTACTGAGGAGGCTGAGGCAGGAGGATTGCTTGGGCCCAGGAGTTCGAGGCTGCAGCGAGCTATGATCTTGTCACTGCACTCCAGCCTGGATGACACAGTGAGACTCTGCCCTTTAAAAAGGGTAAAAGAAAGGCTGATGAGGTGGGGGAGAGCTAGATTTTTCATGAGATCAACAACTATGGCCAAGAGGTTGCTCTTGATCCTAAAAAACAGGCAGAGCTACAGAGGTTTTCAAGCAAAGTGGGACTGTCATGACCATTCTAGTTGCTATGGAGAATGACATGTGAAGAATAACAGGGCTTGAACCAGAACAGGGCAGCAGAGATGTGTAGATTTTATAGTTATTTGGAGGGTAAATTGACAGAAAATTCATGATTTTTTTATTCCAGCATGCCGGATGTAAATGGAGGTAGTGAGGTGTGGTGGTTTGAATGATAGGGCCCCAAATGATATGTCCATGTTCTAACCCCTTTACCTGTGACAATGACACCCTTATTTGAAAATAGTCTTTGCAGATGTAACTAAATTAAGGATCTTGAGATGAGATCATCCTGTATTATATGGGGGAGGGGCTATAAATCCAATGACGAAGGTCTTCCTAAGAGTGAGGCAGAAGGATGTCACACAGACAAGAGAAGTTCATGTGAAGATGAAGCCAGAGGTTGGAGTGCTGTAGCCCTAAGCCAAAGAATGCCTGGAGCTCCCAGAAGCTGTAAGAGTCAAGGAAGGATTTTCCCTAGAACTTTCTTTTGTTTCTTATTAAATTTAATTAATTAATTAATTAATTTTCTTTATTTCTAACAAATAATAATTACATATACATACATGGGGCACAATGTGAGGTGTTGAGCATTGTATACATTGTACAAAGATTCAATCAAGCTAATTAACATATTTATCATCTCACTAACTTATCATACTTTTTCCACCTTAGATCTTTCTTCTTTTTAAGTTTCTGGCCTCCAGAAGTGAGAAAGAATAAATTTCTGTTGCTTTAAGCTACCATGTTTGTGGTAATTTGTTATGATAGCTCTGGGAAACTAATACATGGGCTTTTGTTGTAAAAATGGTTATTTTTCTTTTTATTTCCTTTCCCCTAAAGTTTTACCTTTTTAAGATTAGTGCAATATTTGACTCTATGTGTACAGGAAACACATGAATGATGAAAAAATAAGAATCCCAGAAGATCTCACTCTGTGGCCAGGGTTAGGATCAAAGTGGTGGTTGGTGCCAATCTCTTATTTCTTTAGGGGTACAAACTTGGATTTGGGATAGAGCAATGCTGATCTCATTATCTCAGAGCTCTAAGCCTATAACCAAATTGGTCATAGACTCAACCTCTAGTTACCAATAGTCTTTGTTCTGGCTCAGCACACATAGGGTGCCAGGTTTGAGATTATATTATATCGTACTTAATGTAAACCCAGATACTATCAGCCAGCAAAGCAAGAGGAAGAAAGGTTCAATGGTCCACTGGACCTTGGAGACAAACCTGCTCTTTTGGGAGTGGCTCTCCTAACTCACAGGGCCTTGCTGCCTGAGGAAGGAATTTGTATGCCTCCCCTGGGAGACCAGGGTATTTATAGATCCTAGGGCGGAGGAAGGATGGAGGCTCCTGGGAGACGTCATAGAGGATGTGCAGAGGAAATGAAACTGCTCTGAAAGACAAACGGGAGGAACAGGGACCTGTGTGGCTCTGGGAGGGTCCAAAGGATCAGAAGGAATTAGACAGGATGCAGAGAAAAAGGGGCAACCCTGTGGGGCTTGGCTGGGCTGGGGCAGAGGAGGAGGAGTAGGTCTTCACCTTTTTGGAGGATCCCTCTTAGGACCTTTCCAGCTAGTGAACAGTGAACCCTTCAAAGACATCAAAAATATAGCTGACTATCTGAATTCCATGTGACATGTTTTAGGAACACAGTTGTGTCGAGGGAGGCATATCCATGGGGACCTCTGACACCTCTTAAACACATCAGACAACCTGAGGAGGTATGTAGTTTTCAAAGAGGTTAGAAGAAACAGAAGTCAAAAACCATTTCCAGGGCAGATGTAGCCCATTGGAGGTGACTGAAAGGTGCTCCATGGAAGGACTTAGCATGCAGCAACTGAGATCTAGTAACAGCAGCAACTGAAATTTAGTAACTACAGAGGTGGTGTGGTTATGCTATAAAATGGCAACTTTAAATTTTGCAAACCTGATACCCTATGATGGTTACTACTGCATTTGACTCTGTATGTTTGGGAAAAGGACAAGTGTAAAAAGACAAGATCTCAGTCTGTAGTCAGGGTTAGGCCCAGGTTGAGGATCAGGATTAGGAGGCACTGGACACCAAGGCAAGGGGAGAATCATATAGCTAGTTGAAGAAGAAACCCTAGCAAAGTTCAACAAATCCCCACAATGAAGGTTATTTTCTCCAAATGGTCATTAGGGTCTTTTGATTCACAGAGTACGTTCCAGGCTAGATTTCACATAATTAACATCACATTCTCTGATTAAAATATTCTCATACCCAACATAGGAAAGTTAATTTGTGAATATGGCTTAAGTATCTACTGCTCTGTGGAAAGTATTGTTTTGGCTGCTCTGGTGGACATAGATGAGTTAGAAAGCTCAACTCTAGCCAATAGACTCAGAATTACAAATACTTAGTAACGAGACAGTGAACATTCATGTTCTCTGATGGTGCTTAACCGAGGAAAGATAGTTTATCATGAATCTAATTAATGAGGCATCAACTAGCAGCTGGCCTCTTGCTCAGATGCTCCCCCCGCCACCTCAAGTTCCTGTTAAGTAGTTCCAGGTATAAGGGCAAGCTTTGAGGCTCTTCTTAAATACTCTTTTTTTCTTTCTTTGCAGTTTTTGGCCGGGGCGGGTTTGAACCCACCACCTCTAGTATATGGGGCCAGCGCCCTACTTCTTGAGCCACAGGCGCCGCCCGTCTTCTTAAATACTTTTAACCAATGTTGCTGCTACTGAACTACTTGGCTTATTAATTTAGTTTATGTCTTAGTGAACAAATTGGATGACTGACATTGTGAAATTGAAAAGACTCATTCTGAGATGCTCCAGAGGGGCTGTGGAATGAGGGCCCTGTGCCTAACCACAGCCATTTCAAGTGCCTTTGCAGCGAGCTGAGGAACTGCTTGGGCCAGTGAGCATTACTTCTATGCTGGGAAGGTACAGAGGGAAGAACAGAAGGTGGGAGTTAGACCTGGATCCAAGTCCTGACTTGGCCACCAACTTTTCTGTGGAATTTTAGGCAAGTCACTTTCCCTTTCTGGACTTCAGTCTCTCCATCTAGATAATTCTCCAGATGTCCTCTCCCCACTCCAGTTTTTGCATTACTCAAGTAAAAACAATCACTGCACAATGGGAGTGGGGAGAAGGTTACACCTTTGTGTGTTTCTGTTAACTGTTGGTGTTGAGCCATCTAAGAACCCCCCCCATTTTTCTTGAGACAGTCTCACTTTGTTGCCCTCGGTAGAGTGCCATGGCATCATAGCTCACAGCAACCTCAAACTCTCAGGCTCAAGCAGTCCTCTTGCCTCAGCTTCCTGAGTAGCTGGGAATACAGGCGCCCACAACACCTGGCTAATTTTAGAGACGAGGTCTCGATCCGGCTCAGGCTGGTCTCAAACTTGTGAGCTCAGGTAATCCACCCACCTGGGCCCCTCAGAGTGCTAGGATTACGTGTATGAGCCACCGTGCCCGGCTCTAATCCTCCCAATAAAACAGCCTTTTGGACAAGTTGTGATAATTTTGCCCAAATAAAGACACGATATGTATCATAAACCTACAGTGATTATTAGTGAGTATACAATTCCTTCTTTAATTCAACATACATTCATTGAGGTCCATACTGAATCTTGGAGTCAAAGCATTCTGTGATAGACATACTTTTATCTGACAATGTGAGCGTTACTTTTTTTGCATTATTATTATTATTATTATTGCTGCTCAATATTTCGTTGCAGCAATCATCTGATTTCTTTTCCGAATGTATTTATCTTCATTCATTCTTTGCGAGGTTTTTCTTTCTAGTCCTTATCTTAAACATTGTTATTGTTATTAAATTTTAAGCCTCTTTAACTTTGTGAAGGCAAAAAGTGGAAACCAAATAAACATATGTACATGTAAAAAAATAAAAAAAAATTCAGGGCGGTGCCTGTGGCTCAGTGAGTGGGGCGCCGGCCCCATATGCCGAGGGTGGCGGGTTCAAACCCAGCCCCGGCCAAACTGCAACAAAAAAAAATAGCCGGGCGTTGTGGCGGGCGCCTGTAGTCCCAGCTACTCAGGAGGCTGAGGCAAGAGAATCGCGTAAGCCCAAGAGTTAGAGGTTGTTGTGAGCCGTGTGACGCCACGGCACTCTACCCGAGGGCGGTACAGTGAGACTCTGTCTCTACAAAAAAAAAAGAAAAAAAAATTCAATATACATTCATTGAGTATTTGCTTTGGGTGGTAGCACTGCTGGTGAGAATATGAAAATGAATAAGATATAGTCTTACTATTTCATGTTGGTAAGACATATACACAAATACCTATGAGAATACATAACATTTATATAGTGCTCTGTGAGAACCAAACACTGTGTCAAGAACTTTATAGGTGTTGATTCATTTAATCCTCCCAATAACACAGGAAGCTAGGTACTAGTCTGTTTTTTCAAATGAGGCACCTAAAGCTAAAAGAGTGTCAATAATTCGCCCAAAGTCATCCAAGTATTAAGTGACAGAACTGCTTTATTCTAGAACCCATGTTCTTAGCCACTATACTTCACTGATTTGTAATTCAAGGACAGTATGAGTTAGTTGTTAGAAATTCAAATAAAGGGATATGTAGGTCCATAAAGTGAGAAACAACTTTGTGATGCTCAGTGAGGGAACAGTGTGGGCTTTGAGGTTAGGCAGACCAGAAAAATTACTTATTCTCTGTTAGCCTCAGTTGCCTCATCTGTAAAATAGGGATGCTAAGGAATAGAACCTACCTCATAGGTGTGAAAATTAAATGAGTTAATACATCTAAAGCATTGAGAACAATGCTTGACACATAGCATGTGCACAAGAAATTTTAGGTGCTTCATCATCATCATCACCACCACCATCATCATCATCTGTGCGACAGGATTGTACTCTGAGGTTTCAGTAGCTGGACCTGCAGTTTGAAAGTTGGGTTGTAAATTGACAGAGATAATCTCTTTTGCAGTCAATTTTGGAGCAAGCTGGGCTCTGTGTAGACAAGTCAAATGGAAGTTACTGAAGTGAGTCCTTGCATAGAAGGGTGGAGTTTGATATTTCCTTGGCGCAGGACATTGTCTCCCAAATGCCTCCTTTGAATGAATACAATACCTGAGAGGCATCACCTCAAACCACTATCATGCATTCACTTCCTGGATCAAGTGCATTCATCAGATTAGCCCTAGCAGAGATTGGTCCTTGGGGGAAAAAGAGAAGTCCAAGACCAAGGTGCTGGCAGTTTCTGTATCTGGTGAAGGACTGTTCTCTGCTTCCAAGGTGGCACCTTGAATGCTGTTTCCTTTGGAGTGACAAACACTATGTCCTCACATGGCAGAAGGGATGGAAGGGCAAAAAGGCACAAGGGCATTCCCTTCGATCTCTTTTATAAGAACACTAATCCTTGGCTTGGCGCCCATAGCTCTGAGTAGGGCGCCAGCCACATACACCAAGGCTGGCGGGTTTGAGCCCAGCCTGGGCCTGCTAAAAACAACGATGACAACTGCAACCAAAAAATAGCCAGGCATTGTGGTGGGCACCTGTAGTCCCAGCTACTTGGGAGGCTGAGGCAAGAGAATCACTTAAGCCCAAGAGTTTGAGGTTGCTGTGAGCTGTGAGACCATAGCACTCTGCCGAGGGTGACATAGTGAAATTCTGTCTCAAACAAACAAACAAAAAATAACACTAATCCATTCATGACTTAATTAATTCCCAAAGGCCCTTCCTCTTAATACCACTTAATATCCACTTAATTCCCTTCCTCTTAATACCACTTAATATCACTTTGGGATTTTAATTCCAACTTATGGATTTCGGAAGGACATATACATTCAAATCTTAGCACACAATAAGGTAGGTCCCATTGTTATCTTCATTTATTAATAGTAGATGAAGAAACCAAACCTCAGAGAAGCCAAGTAACTTTCCCAAGGTCACACAGCTAATGAATGGGATTGAGGGGCAGGATTTGAATCCAGTTATGTGGAACTCATGAAGTTGAGTTTTTTAAATATACTACACTGCTCATTTAAACAAACCTATAGGACAGAAAGGTCAACAAGTCAATTGAACAGCAGTGGCTGGTGATAATGACATAGGACACTAAGCAGAACTTAATAGCTTGTGCATAGCACTAATGAAGGAGACAAGTTACAGACTGCCATCACGTAAGTCAGCTATCTCATTTCTGTCAGCAACAATACAATGAGTCTTACCACTGGCCCCAGGATTGTCCTTTACCTTGACTGAAAACTGAGTTTTGCCCCTGACAACAGGTCTGAGCCCCAAGTGCAGCAATGCTTCAAGCAACTTCACAGCTGCTTGATGCCTCAGGGCAGGAGAGTATGGAGGCTTTCATGTATCACCTCCCCACCACCAGAGAAATATCTTAAAGCATTTATTCTGCTGATATTAATTCAATAGTATCTTTCTAAACAAAATATAGTACAGAGTTTTTCCAACAGTTATTTATTTGACAAGCAGTTATGGAATATATTGTCCCTATGACCTTAAAGTCTAGCAGGTGGAGACAGATATGAAAACAGGTCATTTCCATATGATATTGAGATATATAGGAGCCTATAAAGGGTTCAGAGTGAGCAGCCAGAGTTGTATTCCTTGCCTTATGAGACTTGATTCCAGAATGAATACAGTTGTGGACTTCTCTGCAGAATGACAGCAGGCCCATAGAGCACAGCGTGCAAATGCAAAGGTGTTCTCAATGCACCATGAGAGTAACTATCAATGAAAGGTATAGCCAGGCTGGGTGCCCATAGCTCAGTGGTTAGAGGGCCAGCCCCATGCACCAGGGGTAGTGGGTTCAAACCCAGGCCTAGCCTGCTTAACAAAATGGTATAGCCATGGCTATTATGGAGAGGGCAAAGTCACCACGGGGGAGAGCAGTGTGAGAAAGAAGGATGAAATCTTAGATCTGGGACTAGAAAAGTGGATGCAATTTGGTTAAGTGGAGGACTAGATTTTAAAAAGTGTTCTGTTTTTGGGAGGTGGTGCCTGTGGCTCAAAGGAGTAGGGCACCAGCTCCATATGCTGGAGGTGGCGGGTTCAAACCCAGCCCCTGCCAAAAACTGCAAAAAAAAAAAAGTGTTCTGTTTTTTAAATCTTGCCTTAAATGCATGCTTTCAATTTATTTTTGCTGCTTGGCTTAAATCTGAATTAGTTTGCTTTGGTGTTTTTTTCTCCTACCTTGCGCATTTTGAAGGCTTGGTAAGGTGGGAAAAAACGGTTATAGAAAAAGGAAGAATGAGTGAGTGCTCTAGCCAACAGAACTTTCTGCAGTGATTGAAAGGTTCTATTCTGTTCTTCCCAATACAGTAGCCACTACCCACATGTGGCTACTAGGCAATCGAAATGTGGCCAGTGTGATTGAAGAACTGAATTTTTTTTTTTTTTTTTTGTAGAGACAGAGTCTCACTGTACCGCCCTCGGGTAGAGTGCCGTGGCGTCACACGGCTCACAGCAACCTCTTTGGGCTTACGCGATTCTCTTGCCTCAGCCTCCGGAGCAGCTGGGATTACAGGCACCCGCCACAACGCCCGGCTATTTTTTCGTTGCAGTTTGGCCAGGGCTGGTTTGAACCCACCACCCTCGGCATATGGGACCAGCTCCCTACTTACTGAGCCACAGGCGCCACCCTGAAGAACTGAATTTTAAACTTCATTTGAAATGCAGTCAAAAACTACTAAGAGCTATAACCACTTAGCAAGAGTTCATACACAGCCTAAGAAAGGTGCAATTAAATATGAAGGCTTCTGTTAACCTAGTTAACAGAAAGGAACTAGGGGAACACTTACATGGGTGTGCATGGGCTTGCCCAATCAGGGGTTGGAGCACCAAGCTTCCTAAAAATGACCCTGCAAGAACGTATCCCCAATTTGCACAGTTCCTTCAGATACATTATCTCATTTAACCCCGTGATAACCTCAAAGAAGGTACAGCAGAGATTATCATCTCCATGAGATCCGCTAAATTTAGGTGACAATGGCAAGGTAGGTGATAGTGGAATCTAGAGGCTAAGTGTTTCTCCTCTTGGTTGAAACACTCTTTCTAGGGAAACAGCCAAGGGAAACTCAACTCATGCTATCCTTGCCTGCCACTCAGTCTGGGTCTTGTGCATGAAGAGAGGTGCTTTGCTTCATATGCCTTTTCCTGCTTGGCTGTGGCTAATGTGGCTATAAACTATTAATGAGAACCCTATATTTTTTTCCTTCCTGCTACCTTGATCTAGGCAGTAGGGATGCTTTTGAATTTTTTTTCATTTATTCAAAATTCTGTATTGAGCTCCAGTAATGTCCTAGGCACTGTTCTAGGTCTGAGGACACAGCCTTGAACAAAGCAAAGATCCCTCTCTTGTGGAGATGACAATGGTGGTGGAGAGCGACTAATACATGTATTGCATATATATTGAATTTTTATAAGAGTTCAAGATATTTCAAATATTCCATTGTCTCTCACTGTTCAATGTATCTTTTGTGTAGATTTGGACTTGCACTTCAAGCAAACTGTCTGGTTTGCTGAAAGGTAGAAACACCTTTTGATTTAGTCTTTCAACATGTGTTGAGTGCCACCTATATGCAGAGCATGATATTGGGGACTCTGGAGAGAACCAGATTGAGAAGACAGTGTCCATTATTTTAGGGGATTCCCAGTTAGATGCAGGGGGCAGTTGCATTCCTTGCAAGCTCCTAGGACGGAGCTAACTGTCAAGTTTGTAAAGCAGGCTCCAGAACCTGCTTGCAAAAGGGAATCCCAAGTACATGCAAAATGAATCTAGCCTAGACAGTGTAAAGTTAGGTAAACCAATGCTAGGGAACTTGAAGAGGAACAGACACCATAGGACCTGTGGTATGTCACAACAGGGAGGTGGAGGTTAGGGGTTCCTCCTCAATTACTGTTATCCTGGATGGGATTTGAGATGCTGCTCCAAAGTCAACAGCCCTTGGAAGGGTGGGGTGGAGTGGGGGCATTCCTGGTAGGTGGTGCCTCCTGGGGGATGGTAGGAGAAATGAGGATGCTGGGCTATTAATCAAGCGGTGGGCACAAGCCGAGGTAGTCACCCCCAACTCACATCCAGCCGAAGATGCAGAGGAGAGAGGAGGGCCTGTGTGCCAGGGTATTGACCAAATCCTTGCGCTTGGGAAGCGGCAAGGGGAATACCAGGGTCAGGGTCAGAGGTGGAGGGAGTGAAAGGGGGCATCCTGAACTGGGTCATTCCCTGAGCGCCCAGGTTTCCTGATAGCTGTTTAGGAAGTGAGGTGAAAAAGGGTTAAGTGTGCCCCTCCACCGCCCCAAAAGCTTCCTGTGTTTGAAATCCTCCAGGTCTCTGCAAACCCTCTGGCCCCTGGCCAGGCGGGCATTGTCCGAGGAGCAGTTGTGGGTTGTCCAAGAGGCCGCGCAGCCTTTGTTGTGGGGCCACCTCGGGGTTCCCTCTCGCGCCCTGGCCTGGGTTGCAGAGTGCGTGCCGGGAGGTGGGCGGTGCGGGAGGCTCTCTCCCTCTCCCTCTTCCTGCCCCCCCCCAGCCCTCCCGATGACCACATGACCAAGTGGGCTCGCGGCCAAACCACAAGCTACAAAATGCAGCCCCTGGGGTGAGCGGGGAGCATTCCCACTGGCAGCCGGGGCCACGGGCAGTTGGAGCCGCGGCCGAGTAGCCAGCCAAACGCTGGGAAAGAGCTCGCCGCAGCCACCCCCGGAGTCTCCGAGGCTAGCTTCGCGGCACTGCCCCGCGGCAGGAGAGGGAGGCTGCAGGAGAGCGGAGGCGGCGAGCGGGCGCGGCGGCCGACAGCCTGCGGCAAGGCTCGGGCGTGCACAGTCACGCGGTCTGGGAGCCACGCGAGCTCTGCGCCCGCACGCGCCGGCTGCGCTCGCGCCTTTCTTTGCCCCCGGGCGCCCGGCCACTCCGCCCTCTCGCTGGCTCGCCGTGGCCGCGGTGGCCTCAGGAGCAGCATGAATCTGCGACTCTGCATGCGGGCGCTACTGCTGCTCTGGCTCTCCTTGACCGCGGTATGTGGAGGTGAGTGCGCGTTCTCCCTCCCGCTCGCCCGCGCTCCCTCGCGGCTCTCCCTGCTGCAGCCGGCGCACTCCCAGCGCTCCGCCCCACTCACGCTCAGCCCGCCTCCCGGGGGCCCGGCGCGAGCGGCGCATCAGCAGCCACGCGCCGTCGCGCCATGCATCTGATTGACAGGGCGCCCTGGGCCAGTGGGCGGCTGGTCGCTGGGACCATTTCCTCTGGGGTGCTCAGCACCGCCTCTAGCATCACTTTCCCGGCCTTGCCCCTCCCGACTGCCTCCCGCGCAGTCTGTGGAGCTCCGAGACACAGCGTGCATCCCGAGTCTTGCATCCCGCATCCCACGTGGTGGGGTGTGTGGAGGGGGACAAGCCTGCTCCGCTCGTGGGTCGATGGAGAGAACTGACCAGAGCAGGGTGGGCTGGGCTCCCACGTTGAAGGTCTTCTGGCCCCTGGAGGTTAGGGACTGCCGGCTAGTACCGGAGCGCAGGCCACTCAGGATGATGTGCCAACATGCAGACGTGACACTTGTTGCATAGGCAGGAGTGCGCAGCGGAGACAGAGGCAGCAGCGTGCAACCCAGCTAGCTGTTGCTCCTTTCAGCTTGCGTGTGAGCAGAGCAGAGGCAGCCTTCCCTGGGCAGGGCTGGCTGGGCCAAGCTGGGCTGGGCTGGGCTGGGCTGGGCTGGTCTTCTCCTCCCCTTACCCCAAAGTCCTGGCTTGGTCTCCTTCCCTGCACAGGATGCCCTCCCTATTGCCTCCATCCCTTCTTAGGGACCTGGTTCATCCCATGTCCTGTTTCCAGCTTCCCCTCTGTCCCAGGCAGCTTCACCTTACTCCCCCTGTCCTCAGTCGCCAAAGGAAGAAACAGCACCTGACTTGAGCTCTCCATGCAGTTCAGGGAAGGGGAATCTTTTTGCCCCACTTGCACCACACTTCCCACCTGGCTATGCTTGGCACCACTGCTCACTTGCTTCTCCCAAGTCTGGTGCTCATCCACACCCCAGCGGCCCCCTCCCAGGCTGCCTGTCCTCCATGGGTCAGTGTCTCTTGGGACTGCCAGCTCCCACCTCCAGCTGCCACAGTCCTGTGATCTGGCTGTCACTACTGCCTGCCTGGCACCATAGAAGGGGAAGGCTGAGACCAGGTGGACTAATGCCAGTGCCAGGGCTGGAGTCACAGGGAGGTGAGAGCAGAGAGAAGGAGGGGGCACAGCAGCATGTATCCTAGAGGAAGGGCATAGGGTCCTAGTTGGTTCCAAACCCTCCAGCACAGGAGGATGGCATATAGCGCAGGAGCCTCCAAGGGGCCTTCCCAGCTCTACCTGCCTCTTTGTAGGCCACCTTTTTGCTTTAAGGCCTGAACTGGCCTTGGGAGCACACTGCCTGGCTTCTCAGAAGGCACATTGGTTGGGTCTGGTACCTCCTGCCTCTAGGTAGCTGGCCAGTGGTCTCCCTCATCAACACTCCCTAGGTGAGAAGGAAGCAGGCTCTTCCAGAAACTCCTGTCAGGCAGGCAAGGGAGGGAAGGGAGCAAAAAGATATGAATGAAAGACAACAGTGTAGTTGGCAAGACACAACATTCACATGAGACCACTACAGGTAAAATATTCCAAGATGGTGCCTTCAGGGAAGAAAGAGTGGATGCAGAGAGTGTCCCAGGGGAAGGTGGGGCTCTGTATCTGTCTCCCAGAAGCTATGGGGAGATCCTGGGCCACTTGAACCCTCCTGGGTCCAGCTTTTGGGGGCAGTACTGGTAAAGAAGAGAACCAATTTCAAGGGAAGAGAAGTTGGACAGGCTGCTAGAACAAGATGTATGCCAGAGCCTGCCACTTTCTGCTTTAATTCACCCTTCTTCATTAGGTCATCTGCACACCTGGTTTGGGTAAATTCATTGCTCTCATATTTTGCTTAAACCTAGTACTGGAAATTTCTGAGCCCCCTATTGCCTCTTCCATCCCCTGACCTCTCCTGGAGTCAAGATGGGGCACCTCCCTGTAGGTACCACCAGCCAAGCGTCCAGGTACACATGTCCTGGTCCTCTTGCTTTCTGTCCTGGGTTAGAAACGTGGATCCCAGAACCACCTTGTCCTTGGCTCAGACTTTCATGCTGTTCCCAGCCAGAGTCCCCAAAGTTCCAGGGCTGAAAAACAGGCTTCCTCCTCTCCACACTCTGTCCTGACTTGGAATGTACTCCCATCCCCGCCACCACACACATTCCTCCACTGCTTCCTGACCTGGGATACACTTTGCTCTTCTGGGTCTGAGAGCTGGGCCAGGGCCAAGTATCCCTTGGTCTTTGTCTAAGCACCTCTTTTTCTTCCATCCTCCACCTCCTCCTCAACCCTAGCTCCAAGCAGCAGGGCAGTGACAGTGTTAGTGTGAGGACAGTTTACTGTAGCCTTCTTGCTCAGGGAGAGGGCATTTCCTCTCCATCCCCAATCCTAAGTGCTAAGCACCCACGCAGCCTGATCCAGGTCTTCACTAGTGCAAGTGAAGCAGAGGGCCAGGCTGCCAGAGCATGTGTCTGAGGGCAACAGAGCTGGCACTGGGAGATAGCACAGGACACTGGACAAGCCTACTGGAGTGGGAGGCTGGGCAAAGAGATACGTGCAGGACCACAGAGCATGTGGGAGGGCACTGCCAGCAGGGTCCCTACCAGACCACACGCATGGGCTTGTGAAGCAATCACAAGACAAGCCAGTCCATGAGAAGAAAAACAGGTGTTTCATTCCTGGTGAGGCTGGCACATTCCTGAAGAGTCACACGTACCTCTTTGTGCATTGGCAGAGTTGGCATTCAGGTGGCATGAAAGTCCAATTCTGTTCTCCCCCTGACTGCAGTTCTCAGGGTGGGGATACTGTAGCTTCACTGCTGAAGGCACTCAGTGAGCAATGGCTCCAATCCCTATAGGTTTGAGATTCTTTGGGGGATTGCTCCAGCTTCCCTTTAGGAAGCAAATGGGTTGGAAGATGATATTGAAGTGCATTGGGGGTGGCCCCCATGTCTAAATGGGAATTCTTTTGTTTAGTCAGGACCTCTGCAGTGATGAGAATCAATAGCCTCTAATTTGTTCCTTTGGACAGGATAAAGCCAAGGTTTCAAGTGTCAGCTTATCTGACGGTGAGCCAGACTCAGTATCAAAAGTAGGAAACAGGTGGGTGATGGGCTCTGAGTGTGGGAGGAGTCTGCAGATATCTGGCAACATGGAGGACAATGAGCCCCACACCCAATGGAAGGGATGCAAGAGACCAGGGGCTGCTTGGAGGTTGCTCTCCAGGGCCTGGCTGAATGCTCATTCAGCTCAGGGTGGTTCTTTTCTGCAGGTCTAGGGTCTAGACATCTTCCTGGCCAGAGTCAGAGCAACCATCCCAGCTTCCCACCCTAGCTCTAGGCTTCCTGCCCCTAAGGGCCCTTTACTCCAGCCCTCCCTTCCTGAGGTGCTGAGCACTTGGAGGTGACACCCTCCTCCTCCTGGCACTGTTCCTCTCTGCTCTATGCCATCTGAGTCCCTGGGACACAATGGCCTGTGGCGTTCAGTTCTTCCCCTTCCCCACTCCCAGTAGTTGAAGGCATGGAAGTGAAATGCCAGGCTTTACTTGGTTCACTTTACAAGGCCCCTTGGCCTGGCCACACCCTCAGCACAGACCTTACTGCCCCCAGGGTATCTCAGTGCTGACTCTTCAGCCTCATTCATATCTACCCTCAGTGGGAAGGGTCAGCCTTGAGGGGATCCCGAGACTCAGGGTAAAAGCTGAAGCAGCTGAGGTGGGGGGCTTAACGAGAGTCTTTCCCTCCCAGTCCCAGCACCCTCACAGATGACACCAAGACAGTCTGACTCTATGACAGTCAGAAAAAAAGCAGCCCCCTTGCTCCATCCATACCTACTGCTCCAAAGTGCTAAAACAATTGGTCTTTTATTTATTTTTTTATTTCTTTGTTTTTTTTTTGGAGACAGAGTCTCACTTTGTTGCCCTTGGTAGAGTGCTGTGGCATCACAGCTCACAGCAACCTCCAGCTCTTGGGCTTAGGCAATTCTCTTGCCTTAGCCTCCCAAGTAGCTGGGAGTACAGGCACCCACCACAACCGCCTGGCTATTTTTTGTTGCAGTTCAGCTGGGGCTGGGTTCAAACCTGCCACCCTTGGTATATGGGGCTGGCACCCTACTCACTGAGCCACAGGCACCACCCTAATTGGTCTTTTAATTCTTTTCTTTTCTTTTTTTTTTTTTTGAGACATAGTCTCACTTTGTCACCCTCGGTAGAGTGCTATGGCATCATAGCTCACAGCAACCTCAAGCTCTTGGGCTCAAGCGATCCTCTTGCCTCAGCTTCCCAAGTAGCTGGCACTATAGGCTCCCACCATGACGCCTGCTATTTTTTAGAGACAAGGTCTTGCTCTGGCTCAGGCTGGTCTCAAACCTGTAAGGTCAAACCTCCCAGAGTGCTAGAATTACAGGTGTGAGCTACTGTGCCCGGCCTTGGTCTTTTAATTCTGATAGGTTATGGGTGTAGGGATAAATGGACATATTAACCCACCCTGACCATTATTAGCATGGAAATGGGGCAAGTGAAGCAAATGACCCTAGTTAACAGCAGTGCCTGCATGGGCCTGGTGATTTTTCTTGGAGAAGAAAAGGAGGGTGGAGGGTTAGAGAGGATTGATGCCTGTGCCGGGTGGATGTGTGTGTCTGGGTGTGAGTAGAGAGAACTGCAGGCCCTGAGCCTGGGTAAAGAGGGCCCTAAGGACAAACCCCACCCACCTTTGGCCCAAGAAGAGGCTAAATGCCTGGAAATTGTGTGCAAGTGGAGGAGGACTCAGCAGAGTCGGGAACCAGAGCATGGTGATGTTGGAAGCAGGGGGTGGGAGGAGGAGGAGCTGCCAAGAGTATGACTGGGGGGCAAGCAGCCAACAGGAGGCTATATGGAAACTGTGAGCTAGTGGTGGGGGTTCCTGGATGGATGGCAATGGGGCTCAAGGGACAGGGATATGCTGAAGGCCAACTGGATGGTGTGTGTGTGGGAGAGACTGGTATTCATTATAACTGGCCTCAGACACCGTATTCGTGCAGGCTAGCACAAGCACCCCATCCGGCCACCTCTTCCCCAGCACCATCTCCTCTCCCCACACTGCCTGCCGCCAGTGGCCAGGCTTATCTCAGGAGTGCCAGCTTGGCCTCTGACTGGACCAAGGCATTCCAGCCCACATGCCTTCCCCCTCACTGCACCTAAACCACCCAGAACCACTTGGATTTTATTGTCAGGGCTCTGTCTGGCATCAGGAGGCTTCTTCTCTAAATCCAGATATGGACATATGCAGAAAGGAGCACCAGAGTGCAGAATTGAAGCTAGTCAGGTTTGGAATGGGATGAATTTACACAAGACACAGGATGGGGGTTGTGATGTGGGAATGACAAGAGGTAGGGCATTGGTGGGGAGGTGGCAACTACAGCAGCCCAGCCACCTCCTGGTACACAGTGA
This sequence comes from Nycticebus coucang, assembly GCF_027406575.1. NCBI lineage: Eukaryota > Metazoa > Chordata > Mammalia > Primates > Lorisidae > Nycticebus > Nycticebus coucang. Next base: position 156,791,290 of record NC_069804.1, on the reverse strand, counting down.
CCATTCTCTCATTCGTCCATTCATTCGTTTATTCATTCATTCATGTAGTACTTTCTGGCTTCTAAATCTGGTCACAGGCTGAGTAGAGCCCAGCATAAGGCACACTAAGTGAGAAACACCCCCACTCCTGCCTAGCAACATCTCTGGGGAGAACTCAGGAACCTAACCCATCATGACTAACCACCTATGAGATGTCCAGGGATGAGACATGAGATCTCTAGTACTCAAAAGTAGGTCACTCTTCATGTTGAAGGATGGAGGAGTACAATGACATGATGTTCATCATTTGCTTTAAAATACTGCAGCCAAGAAAAAAAGAACAGATAAGTAAAGCATATGTGACTCCATCTGGATAACTGTTGAATCTGGATGATGGGTATATTGGGGGGTGGTCATTATAATGTCATATGTTGGAAATGTTTGAAATGTACCATTTGCAGGGGTGCCGTGAGGGCTCCTGCTTCCTGCATCCCAGCCAAGTGCAGGCATGATGTCCCAAAGTGCAACCCCTCCGTGACATTCCAAAGAAAGAACTCATTTGTGCCTGTTAGAAGCATGATTTAACTTTCTAAAAGATTTAGAATCAGCTACATCAATAGCAAGATGTAAGTAGTGAGTTCTGTTTGGTTCAGGACAGTGTACAAATTGCAAATTTTTCCTCCAGATGGATAAGAAAAAGGGAAGAAAAGCTATGAGGAGCGCCATCTCATGGCGAGATTCCCCCTCCCAGGGGCCTGTGATCTGCAGCCCTTGCCTGTTCCCTCCCTGCCTTCCTCACTCACAGGTTTTCTCTTTCCTGCAGGGCCCCTGATGCAGCCTCCTGAGGGAAAGGGGCTGGAGGAATGCAAAGTTCGCCACCTGGTGCAGCCCAGAGCCTCGAGGAATGGACCAGGGCCCTGGCAGGGAGGTCGTAGGAAATTACGTCGCCAGCGACCCCGCCTCTCCCATAAGGGCCCCATGCCTTTCTGAAGCAGGTGCTTGAGCCTCTGGTCAGGTGTCGGAGCAGAAGGGAAGGAGGAGGGACAGCCTGTATCTATCAAGCAATCCCAGCACCATACCCACATAGGGGCTGAGAGCTGGCTGGAGCTTCTGGAGTGCAGTCTAGCCCTTCATTTTACAGAGGAGGAGACTGAGGCCCAGAGAGGGGCTTCATGCTTGGGACCAATATCTTGACTTCCCAAGAGTTAAGTGCTGGCTCCTCTCCACCCTGCTACCTGGGATTTGGCAGGCTGGTCTGCTTGGAGAATTCTAGGTGTCCTGCAGGGTCCTGTTGATGAGGGAGGTGTACCCAGGGCAAGCCTACATGTGTCCAGTGTGAGTTGTCACCAGAGGGGGGTAAGAAGGCAGAGAGCCTTGGAGGGTATGGGGTGAAGGGCAGGAGGAGAGTTGTGGCTGAGGTTGCCCAAAGCCATGGAAGGAGGGCAGAATGAAGGCAGGCCTGACCGCCTGTCTCTACAACTGCAGCAGGGACAGGGCGGCACCAACCCAGGGACTCAGGCTTTAGATTTAGGGATGGGTGTGGGGAGATGAAGACTGTATCCTCTCGTTTCCTGGAGGGTTCCTTCGACCTAGGACACGTCAATGACTTCTCTCTTGTTTTTTGTCTCTTTAGGATTGAAGGGGCCCCAGAGTACCCACACCCTGCGGTTCTCTGTACTCCATACCTTGGCCTGCTTCTCTGGAGCCCTCACATCCATTCAGCTTTTGTCTCACACCTGTCCTAGCTGCTGACGGTCCTGGCTCATCTCACCCACCAGCTCCCCAGATGGTGCCCACAATTCCCTTTCACTGGGATCCATCTTCCTGGCTCCTCCCTGGACCGACTTGCAAGACCCAGCCCTGGAAGGCCTGCTTTCTTTTTCCCCAACCTGCCCTCTGGCCCCTGCCTTTCCCATCTAATGTCCCAACCTCATGTCTGCCCTGGGGACCAGTGGAAATCCTCCCTTCTTCAGTGGGCTCCAGCAGATCCCAGTTTTCTTGTCAGTTGGACCCCTCACTTGGCTGCCAGAGAATACAGAGATGTACAGGGAGAGGGGCTGTAGCTAGAAGGGCTGGGTGTTGGGATCCAGGCAGGGTGCCCTGGGGGAATTGAAGCAAGGGGGTGGCACTCTGGAGAGGAGGGTTGAAGTGCCACTTAGCTTGGGCTCTTCCTCATCCTGGTGTTTGGCTTGGCTACAGAGGAGGTGAAGGAAATGGGCCCACGAAGTACTTTTGTCATTTCTCTCATCTTACAGTGTCTCCCAACACTCCCTCCTCCCCATGCTGCCCTCCCCAGCTAGGTCAAGGTCCAGAAGGGGAGAGTGCTGGCTTGACAATGACTCTATACCCTACAGGACTAAAAGCTAAGCAGGAAAGTTGTTTTTGCCAAGAATTACAGACTATCAGAGCTGAAAAGACCCTTAGAGATCACTTTGCTCAGCCACCTTATGGAAATACCTGCAAAAACAGAGGCCTGCTGAGGGAAGTGACCTGCTCAGGGTTACTGCAGAGCCAGGATGGGGACCAGGTCTCTGATTCCCACTTTATGATACCCTCTCCCCTCTGGATGATGTCCTTTGAAAGCAAATGAAGTGCCTTTTCCTGAGGTTGGGGCTGCAGGGCAGCTGGGAAGGGGAGGGAGAGGCAAGCTGGCTATGAACTGCCCTGTGGGAGGATGGAGCTGCTCCCACCTCCCTGCTTCCCCAGATGGCCAAAAGTTGCCATAACTGCCCGGCTGTGCCCATTCCAGCAGCATTCCCAGGCCTGGGGTACTGTAATAGGAGCGCTCAGGCACTGAGACTGTCATTCAAACCCCAACAGTGGTTTTCAGGAGCCAGAGGTAGCCTTAACTAATAGCCTTCCTTCCCTTTGCATTGACTGGAACTTTCTTCCCCAGGCCTTTCCTTGTGGGGGAGGGTGGAGTGTGGAGAAGAGGGAAGGGAAGGAAGGAAGGAAAGATGGGAGGAAGTGCAGGTGGGATAGCAGCCCTTAGGAGCCCCCAGCTTCCATGAGGGGCCTTTACCAGCCCTTCCCTGGGTGAGGGGCTCTCTCACATTTTGCCTGAGATGATTTCCTTCTTAGAGGCCTTCTAGGAGGGAGAAAAGAAGAGTAAAAGAGCCTGATACCCCCACTATGTATCAAGGGGGGACAAGGGGAGTCAAGGCCCCCCAAGTCCCACAGAAATCCTAATGTTTGCCTGTCTGCCTCTCCCCAAGTCCTTTCCCTCTGCTGCTGCTAACACTGCTGCTGTTGCTGCTGCTGCTGCTGCTTCAAGGCTCACCTTGGGGAGCCGGGCTGGACACCCGCCAGACTCTCCAACACCCCTCAGGCTTGGAGTGAGGACTGGTCAGGGTCCAGAAAGTCTTCTGCCATTGATGCCCCTACCAGGGACCAGGCCTTCTTCCTCCTCCTTTCTGTGTCTCCTTTCTCATCAGCCTGCTGTGGCTGTGAACTACAGCCAAACACAACCCCATGAGGAGGAGAAAATAGGGTGGCTGAGAAAATGGAAGATATGGGGCAAAGGAGGGTAGTGGGGCCAGGGGGGCTGTCTTATTTAAAGTGGTTGTGTATGATTCTTATACTAATTTATACAAATATATTAAGGCCTTTTTCATTAAGAAATTGTTCTTTCCCATAATTGTTCATTGTGTTTGTAAAGATTGTTCTGTGTAAATATGTCTTTATTAATAAACAGTTAAAAGCTGTCAATTTGCCCTTACTCTTGGAGGTCAAGCTCAGAAGGGGTGTTCCTTTTCCCTGAGGGCCACAGTTGTCCCCATGCCCACATATTGCACATGTAGTGAGGTAAGTGCCTGCATCCCAAATCGGTTGTAAGTCAACTGGCTTCAAATCAATTTGCCATGAACTCACAAAAGGAATCCTTATGTTTAAGGACCTGTTCACATAAAATCCAGCCCGCTTTTAAGTTTTCTGGCATCTGTTTGGGTGTCCTAATTTTTGTCATTTAAAGGACTTTTTAAAAAGCAATTTATTTAAAAACACTCTGATTAAATGGATTTCTACTAAAAATTGTTTTGTATCCTTGGTGGGTGTCTTCTTCTACTTTATTTTTGAATACTTTTGGGACTTTTTAGCCAGTTTGCCTTTCCTAAGAAATGTTATGTTTTCAGCAATAAATACATTTGGTAATGACTTTGTATGTATTATTTTATGTTTCACAAAGTAGAGTTGCTTGATAAATGAGATCACCTGAAAAATAAAACTGAAGGAGTACAATTCTGCCCCATCTGTCTCACTTAATGCTTGTTGTCAAAATGCCAATATCTTGCAGAACAGAACATTGGCTACATGCTAATTTGGCTAATAAACCCATTAGGTGCACACAGGCATACCCAATGCAGAGCAAAAGCCAGCAAAGAGACAGGAGTGATCAAAATGGATGAATTTGACAAATCCTGTGGGAAATTCTATAGGTTTGACATGTATTTAGTGCAGAAATAGGCCATTTTAAACAAAGCGTTTTTCAGACAAACTTGCTAAAAAGTCAACTGCTCCACAGGAGATAAAATAGGAAAAGTCATCCACAAGCATAGAAAACAATCTCATCATTGACAAAATGCTGTAAATTGGGACATAGTGATCTAAAAACACAATGTTACATTGGAAACTTAGGAAAATTGGTGCAAAATGCCTTATTTTAAAATTACTAGTTTGACTTTTAGCAAGCTGGTCATCAGAGGAACTGGTTTTAGGCAGTGGTTTGGGGCAAGCTGGCTTTATGCTGATTTGGTCTGTTACCTCCCTGATCACCCCCAAAGTTCTAATTTCAGATAAAGCCAAGGAGAAGTGCATGAGAGGGGCAGGAAAACTTGATACCCATAAATGAGCAGCCCTTTAACTGTTTACAGGGCTCTCTAAAAACATTAACTCGGTTTATCATTCTATTAATAACAAGTGGGTCACACAGACCACTGTTCCCATTTTAAATGAGATAACAGGCTTAGAAAAGTGAAGTGATGTGCCCCAAATCTTTGCTAGTAGTGCTTCTAGAATCTGGTCTTCAAATTCTAGAATACAAACTCTGCAGTACTACAGAGGCTTCCCTGACCAAAGAAAAGAATTATTAAATAAGTACAAAATACGTTTGATGTTTTTCAGTAAGTGCAATGAAAATTTGGAGTACAAGATGGTATGGTGTGAACTAGTGGGATCAGGGAAGGCTAGTGGAAGCTCAGCATGTAAAACTGGCCCTAGAAGGCCCAATAGCTTTTGGATAAGTGGCAGGAGAATAGTGGGACAATAGTCATCAGGGGACAGGGAGAATGCCATCAAGTGGATACTAGTGGGTAGATTCAAGTGTGACCTCCTTGAGGCATGACATGAGGGGAAGGAAAGCTGGTGGCCTCTGTAAAGAAGGCCAGAAGAAGGCAGGCCATATGGACATGGGTTGCCCCTCTCTGGAAATATCTTGACTTGACCAAATAAATACAATAGAGTCAGAGTAGGGGGTTGGTTTTCAAAATGCAGAGCTTTAGAAAATGAAGAGAGTTCACTTAACTGTTTCTGGACAGGAGGTCCTGGAAGATGAGGCTGAGGGGTGCGGGCAGAGAACCTGAAAAACAACACTCTTTCAAACTTGTCTGGAAATTAGACCCCAAAATGACAGAGATTAGGGAAGCAAACAGACCGAGACCACACATGGCTTCTCAGGACCCCAGCCAGGTGTGATGTAAGATAACCCACATAGTTGCTTTGAAACCTAGTATTTCAGACCTTGCTGACTTGATACCCCCAATTGGGACTGGACTTCTCTGCTGCTCAGGGAAACATAAGGCCTAGCCTGGGCAGCCATTCTAAAGTCCTTATATAATTCTATTTTTCAGGTCTAAATGTCATTCAACTGAAATTTCTTAATCCAAAGTTTCTTTCTGACCAGAGTGAGCCTGTGCCAGCTAACTGCCAAAGGCGATGGCAAAGATTTACTTAATATTTTCCTCTCCTGGCTCTAGCAAAGTCACTTTCTCAGCCAGCATTTCTCTGGAACCCACAAAAGGATGGCCTCTATAGGGTTCCTTTGCAAAGCCAGCTTTCCCTATGTAGTGGCCAGTTCTCAGAGAGGGAGCCCAGCAAGGGACTCCCCTCTTGGACTTCAGCCAAGGGCCAGGACCACATCTGGGACACTTCCTTGAATGGTTCAAATCAGGGGCCAGATAATATTTTGACTTTGTGAGCCAGATGGTCTCTTTCCCAACTACTCAAGTCTGTCATTGTCGTGCAAAAGCAGTTATAGACAATACTGATGTGCATTGCTGTGTTCTAATAAAACTTTATTTATAAAAACAGGAGGCAGGCCATAGTTTGCCCAACTCTGTTTCGAATAAAGCATCTGCAAGCCCTTCAGTTCACCCCTGGAACCCTTGCCTGGAGCCTAAGGGAAGATTTACATTCTCCAGCAAGGTCTAGAATTAAGAGCATTTAATAAACTGGTTATGAGACATCCTCTGATAATAATCATATTAACAGTGCTTTCAGTGGAAGGGGAAGTCTAGAGTCAGATCAGTATTCAAATCCTGTTACCACCATTTACTCATCTGTGTGACCTTGTGGCAAGAGTTTTGATCTGGGGGACCCTGTGTTTCTGCACTGGCAGGGTGCTACTGCCTATGTTATTGTGCTGTGGTCAGGATTAAATGCAATGATGCAGGTAAAGTGTTTGATGCAGTACCTAGCCCATGTTAGAAGCTCATTTTAAGTGGGAGCTATTATCACATCTAAGCCTCACTCTCGCCCTGAGAAGTGGACAGGGTAGCTATCATTATCCCCAATTTATACATGGGAGGGAACAGGCTCAGAGAGGTCAAACTCACAGAGCAACTAATTGGCGAGTCAAGCTTCAAATCTGGGGCTGTCCTCAGCTGAGTCACCTGATGCTATGGTTTGAGTGTGTCCCCCAAATTTCACGTTAGAAATTTAGTTCCAAAATTCATATGTTGATTGTATTTGGAGATGGGACCATTAGGAGGTAATTAGGATTAGAGAAGGTCATTAGGTGGAGGCTTCATGATGGGACAAGTGGTGTTATAAGAAGAAGAAAAGAGACCTGATCTGGCACACTCTATCCTCTTGCCATGTGATGTCCTCAGCCACATTGTAGTGCAGCAAGAAGGCCCTCACAGATGCTAGTGCCATGCTCTTGAAACTGCCCTTACAGATTGATGAAGGGGTTCAAGGCAAGAACTAGAATAAGGACCTTCCCGACTCCGGCCGGGAGCCACGGCTCATGCCTGTAATCCTAGCACTCTGGGAGGTTGAGGCGAGTGGATTGCCTGAGATCATGAGTGAGTTTGAGACCAGCCTGAGCCAGAGCAAGACCTCATCTCTAAAAATAGCTGGGCATTGTGGCGGGCACCTGTAGTCCCAGCTACTTGGGAAGCTGAGGCAAGTGAATTGCTTAAGCCCAAGAGTTTGAGGTTGCTATGAGTTATGACGCCATGGCACTCTACTGAGGGTGACAAAGTGAGACTCTGTCTCAAAAAAAAGAAAATGGAATAAGGACCCCCAAAACTCTGTGCAGGAACAGACCTAGCTAAAATAATGATAATAATCAAACTCTGAAGAAATAGGCTTAGCTAAAATGATAATAATCAGCCTACTGTCCCCTCATTTGCTTGATAATAGTCACTGTCCCCTTGTTTGCTTCTCTCTAATTGCTGCTCTAGAGGGCACAAGTGGTAGCTGCAAAGATGTTTTAATTTTTCTCTGTAAATAACCTCACCCTTTCAGAACTTAGGGGTAGTTTTTGAGCTATCTTCCAGGTCCTGCCTTCTAACGCATTGACTAAAATACCCAGACCAAGAAACTGACTCAACTGGTCTTAGACCCTTCACCCAAGGCTCTGCATTCCAGTAACTGACCCACCTAGACAGCAGTCCATACCAAAGGCCTAATGGTTCTGCCCTTAAATCAGCCAATCAGTAACTCTCTGCCTACCAAACTGTCTTTAAAAACCCTGTTCCCCTAATTCTCAGGGAGGTGAATTTAAAAAATGTCTCCTGTCTCCCTGCTTAGTGCTATGTGGAATAAACTCTTTCTCTGCTGTAAACCCTGCTGTCTCTGGACATTGGCATCCTCTCAGGCAGCAGGCAGATGTACCTGGCTGGGTGGCAACACTCTTAGACTTCTCAGCCTCCAGAACCGTGAGCTTCTTTTCTTTATAAATTTCTCAGTTTGTAGTACTCTGTCATAACGACAGAAAACAGACTATGACAGCTGCTCTGCTCCTGCTAGGGGTCTGCTTTCCCACCCTGAGTGTGCCTCAGCCACTGAAAGTTTCCAGTCTCCTGGACAACTCAAAGGGCCTCCCCAGGGACACAGTAGGCCTGGAGCACTTTCCCTCGCAGAAGCCTTAGCTTGGGCAGCAGGCAGGCAGCCTCTCCAGAGGTGCTAATTGTTTAACACCTGATCATGAGATCTGCCTGGACTGCACTGTTCCTTCCTACACAAGGCCAGGGGCCCAGTAACCTGGGTTCCAGTGGTTCTGAATCTGCTTCTGGCCGGGGCTTGCCACTTAGCCTAGCAACATCTCTCCTCAGCCTCCTCACCTGCCTGGAGCCACTTGGGTGGGTGGGTGGGCGTGAAGCACCTACTTGGACATAGGGCTTTGTTAGGGTCCCAGCAAATAGTGAGGGTACTTCAGGCTGCCCTCTGGGAGAACATGTCAGGAAAATGGGAACCTGAGTCAGCGTGTAAGGCTACTGTTGGGTTATATAGGTCTAACAAGCTTCTTTTAACCCCAGGGGCTGCTGGACCCTCCATTTCATATTTCCCCCATTGTACAAACCAAATGTCATCTGACCTTCTCTGAATGTTAGAGAATGACAGGTCATTGCTGAGCTAGCTCAGTGCTGTGAAACCTGAAGTTCTGAGCTCTGGATCTTAAGCCCAGCTTGGCCAATAACTGGCTGTGTGATTCCAGGCAGGCCAGCCCATCTTTGAGGGGTTCTATTTCCCCTATCTATTTTCACAGAACAATAATATCCACTCTCCTTACCTCAGACACATAGAATCCTAGAAGGTCGGAGCTGACAGGTGCCTTGGGAGGTCATTCAGTACCCCAAGCCCCTTCACTTTTACAGATGAAGAAAGTGGGATATGAAAAAAGTGACCTTCTTAAGGGGATATAGCTAGATGGTTCTAGAAAGCTTTTAGAGAGTGCTTCACATATGCCAAGCACTGTTGGAGGAACTTCTCCTGTCCCTATCATAACCTCATTTTATAGCTGAGGAAACTGAGGCACCGAGAGGCTAAGTTGTTAGTCTAAGGATCTTCTGTGGTATGTGAAAATAAACCAAGAGAACCAAGGTGGTGTTGCTTTAAAGGAAGGCAAAGGCACTGTTGAAGTGCCAAGCATTCCCTGCAGGGCTGCAGTCACCTCTCAACCGTAGGGGAGGGGACTTTGCTCTGGCACCCTCAGTCCCAGGGCAGCAGAACTGCTTGCATCTGCAGGGCTGTGGGAGGCCTGCTATGGAGAGGATACCCACTTTTCTGCTTAGGCAGGAACATGTCTGGCTCTCTTCTTGGCAAGTGTGGAGATAGAGGCTGGTGACATTCTTTAGTCACCAACTTAGAGTTTCTCTCTCATCCTTTAGGAACTCCCAACTCTCAGGTCTGAGGGATGCACAAAGATACAGAAGGATAAACACAGCAGAGATGGAAGAGGTTCCACTGAGGGATGGAGAGCGGGGAAGAGGGGTCTCACCACTCAGCCTCTTCCACCTCTAGCATGTCAGAGAGCATCCAATCTGATTCTCCTCCTTCCTCTCTTCCCCTGCCCTGGAACACCTCCCAGCTCAGCTCCACAGCCCTCTCCACTCCCAAATGGCTGGTCACATTTTAGGTCCTATGCCTTGTACAATTTTCAAAAAGGGAGCTCCACTTCCTTCAACTTAAGCCCAAACTTTCAGAAGCCAAACATAGGAAAAACTCCTACCCCACATAATCAATCCTGTGCTGAGATAATCAGGTAAAAAAAAAAAAAATGCCTGCCCTGTGTAGGACACCATGGGAGGGGCAGTGGAGGAAGTATGTGGTGAGGGTGTGCCAACCCTCACTGACTGTTACTGCCCTGGCACCCTCTGTGTCCCTTGCCCCACTGCTCTCCTGGCTCTGACTGTGTATACTGGCCTCCTTCAAGAGAAGGAGCTTCATACCTACATTTCAGGAAGCAGAAGCTGGGAAGGCCTCAGTCTAAGTTACCCAAACCCCACTTCTGGTGTTCCTCTAGTCTCCCCAGACTTCCCTTTGCAGGTTCTGTGCCTGCCCCCAATTTTCCCAGTCCTTGCCAGCCAAGGCCCACTTCCCGCATGAAGCCTCATTGGATTCTCCCCTTATCCCTGAAGGTCACCTGCAGGTGAGGCCAGGATTGGAACCCAAGTTTGTCCCCCCGACACACACCGAAAGCCCTGTGCTTGCCAACCATACACTTCCTGACCAGACTGAGCATGGCCATAACTGCAATGAAGGTGATGATGCTTACAGTGATGATGAGAGAATATAGCGATCGTACCTTCCAGCACAGCCTGGTACCTTGCAGCACGGGATGTAAAGACTTAAAAATCTTGGTTCCTCCAAGTACCGAGTCTAGGTCAGTCACTTCCCCTTTCTGGGCCTCAGTTTTATTGTTTCTGACATGGAAATAATAATCCCTAGCTCCATTTCAGGCTTGTGGACACTGAAATTTCTGAAGTTAAAATGTTTGATACAATGAAGAGTACCTACCGGTGGGTGTGAAATGAGGAGGAAAAATGTCTCCTTCAGCGGATGCCCAAGGAAGACTGCCCTGCTTGCCTATGAGAAAGTGTGTTGTGATCTGTATTGCTATAGAAATTCATTTCTCAGCTTTTACAGAATATTTATAGAGTGTCTACTTTGGACCACATTCCTTATAGCCCTAACAGGGAGAGAGATGTTATTTAAAAATCACAACCCAAGGCCTGACCAGGAACTGTAGTAAGGGCTCTGGGGGAAAAGCAGAGGCCTCTAGGAAATTTGTCACTGAGCACAAGTTCTAGGTGAGAGCTGGGAGTGGGAGAAGGCTTCCTGGAGGAGAAGTGGGAGCTGGGAGCTCAACGGTGAGTAGGGGTTGAGCTGAAGAAGGGAGGTCTTGGCAAGGGCTTGTGTTCAAATGTCAAAGAGGGAGGGAGCAGATGTGGTTTATTATCAAACCCATTTCACAGACGATGAAGCAGCCCCCAAGAGATGCTGTGCCTTGTGGAATGACAGATTTCATTGTACTCCTGTGTGCTGGCCAACTCCTGGCTAGGGCTGGGCAGGCAAGGCACACTATGGTAACTAAGGCATCCTCTCCGGGTACAGTAACTTACCCAACGCTCTGTTGACTTTACTAGCTGATCAAGGGGGGCTGAGGTCTCTCCCAACCCCGGAATATGGCTACGTGCGCCTGAGCCAGCTCTGAGGCTGGCCAGAAACTTTGAAAGCTTCTTGCACGGTCTCCTTTCCTTGCGCCTGGCCTCCCTTCTCCTCCAATCCCGCTTAGTCTTTGCAGGGGAAAGAGCGGTGTGAGAGGCTGCCCTCTTCTGGCTCAGTCTAGGAACTGCAGGAACTTCTTGCAGCCTGCGACCAGCCCAGGCCCAGGCCATTGAAAGGAAGCTTCCCAGGTCCCCTCATTTTCCCCGTTCTATAGGAGGTATGAGGAAGAACAAATACCAAGGTGTCTGTGAACGGAGGGCTGATTGGGAGTAGTCAAAGCTGACTCGTTTAGGGGGGCAGCTCTAAAGTCACTTCTGCTCTAGGATTCTGAGTCTGAATGATTTAGTGGGTGTGCCTGTCTTGAGAGGGCGTGAGGATACAATCTATAGGTCATGGGCATGGGTGTAAATACTGAATGTGTATTCATATTTGCTCCTATACATGTAGCATATTACAGTCTGTGTGTACATAGGTCACTATGAAGGTTTTGAGACAGATTTGGTGTTATGGCCCATTGTTTCATTTCCAAGAAATGCAGTTGGCAGCATCCTTTCTGATTCGCCCATGCAAGTTTCTACTTGCTCGGCTTATCGGTGTTGCCAGGAGGGCTTCATTTGTTTCTGTCCATGCAGATTTAACCTTTCTTGATGTTTGTGTATCTCAAAACTTTCATAATGACCATGTATATTAACTGTGCTTGTGCATGGTATATGAGTGAGCGAGGGAGGGAAGTTACCACCCAAGGGTCCCAGGGGTGAACCCTGTGAGGGTGGAGGCCAGCATCTGGGTTTCTGAGTCCATACCAGGCCCCACTTGTATCTCTACAGAACTGATCTAGGCTATCTGGCTCTTGGGCTGGTTCAAGGAGTTCTTCCTCCTGTGAACCCCATGTTCCCACCAGTTTTTCCCCTACAGGTATGCCCCCTGGTCCCCCATAGTTACTGTGGGAAATCTCAAGCTTCTAGAGGCAAGAAGCAGATCTGATTCCCGCATATGTTCATGAGAGAGGCCTCAAGGAGCCTTTCCTATCCCCCATCCCAGCCAAGGTCCACATCCTTGGACCACACAGGGCTGCTCTTTTCCTTTGTCTGGGCTGGTATAGCCTTACGGGGTGTTACTGGCCAGCAAATGTTCTGATTAGTTGGTGCCTGTGCCATGCAGTTTATCAAAGATTTTTAATATTGGTTCTGTCTAATTCCTACACTCCCAGGTAACATGCATACTTTAGCCTAGAGCTTTAGGAAGCCATGAGTTAGACTATTACTCTTGTTATCAAGCCTAATAGAAAGCTGTTTTGTTTTAACAACCCTTTTTATCATTCCTCAAAATGGCATAAAAACACTAGGCGGTGCCTGTGGCTCAAGGAGTAGGGTGTCGGCCCCATATACCAGAGGTGGCGGGTTCAAACCTAGCCCTGGCCAAAAACCAAAAAAAAATAAAAATAAAAATAATAAATAAATAAATACATAAGCATTTTGGGCGGCGCCTGTGGCTCAAGGAGTAGGGCGCAGGTCCCATATGCCAGAGGTGGTGGGTTCAAACCTAGCCCTGGCCAAAAACCAAAAAAAAAAAAAAAAAAAAAAAAAACACTAGCTCACTTGCTAGCCTCAGCAAGCAAAATCCTTTGGTAAGGCCATCAACCATCCGAGAACATTCGAGCTATTATTAGGTTGAGAGGAGAAGTGTCAGAATCTAATGACCCCATTGGACTTTGCCCAAAGGGAAAGCTTTCTGAATGAGCTCAGAAGGATGGGAGCTCTAGAGGATCCAAGTTCAGCTTCAAGTTAAATGCTCACACGCAGGCCTAGCCTTGTCCTTTGTCCGTGGGTGGAGCATACCAGCCACACCCATAGCATTTCTAGGAAATGCCCTGTGCTTTGGCTCCAGCTCCTCCTTGCAGAAATGCAAACAGAGGAGCAGCTTTCCACAGGCTACTACTGTGCCGGGCTCCTCCTATGCACACCCCATGACTTGTACCCCCCCAACTGCTGTCTTCTCCATGTGGTGGCCCTGAGGTGGTATGACAGAGAGGAGGCTTCCATCCTAGTTCTGCCACTTGGTAGCTGGACCAGTCTTCACCTCTTAGCTTTACTTCCCTTATTTCTAACATGGGGATGATAATTGTACCTCTTACTGTTATCTTTAAGCTCATACTTTGAAAAGCAAACTATTGCTGGAAGTATACAAGCAGTGAGTTCAAAGGTCTTAGGTACTACCTTCAGCCCTCTCCTTGGTCAGTGCAGAGTCTCCTCAGCCTTGCCAGAGTCCCTTTTTTGTCCCCAGGGTGTGCAGGAAGACTTGTAAATAACAGTTATATAGGGTCCCAGGCTTGGCAGAGACCTTACTTGAGCCATCATTAGATATTACAAGCTAATGGGCACTTACATGCTAGGTACTATTCCAAGTGCTTTACATATACAATACTCATTTCATCCCCACAATAGCCCCATGAGGTAGAAATTCTTATCATCCCCCATTTACAGATCAGGAAACAAAACCTCAGCGCACTTAAGTGCCCAAAGTCACAAAGTAAACTGGGCCAATATCTGAAGCTTGGCTGTCTGGCTCCAGAACCTGTGCTCTTAATAATTGTACTCTATGGTCTCTATACAATCCTCACTGAATAGTTTTGTTTTTTTTTGCCTCTGCTTGCATACCTCCTGTTACGGGGATCTCATTACTTCCAAAGGTAGCCTGTTCTGTGGCTGCTAGAATCTTCTGTCATGCCTGGCCAAGCCTTTGCTGATCCAAACCATACAAAGATCTTGGTTTCCTGGAGAGTGAAGCAGGGGCTAGGCAAAAACAGAAGGTTAAGGCAAGCAAACATTCCCCCCATGTCCTTGACACACAGAGACTCTCTGGTCCCACTCCTTTTGGCATGTCAATATTTTCCTCAAATGGAAATGGAAACAAGAAGATAGTGCTTTCCACATCAATGTTCTTTTCAACTGAGGAAAGTGGGTGAGCAGGCCTTGTTTCCTCCATTAGAGCCCAGGACATACTTGGTGCCTGCTGTATTAATAGGTGCTCACAAAATGCTGAATGAAAGAATGAATGGGCAAGTGAACGAAGGACAGACTCATAGCCTTTCCTGCCTAGCCTCAGTCTCCTGGAAGAGTTAGTTTTGCACTGTGCTTTGAGATCCTGCAAAGCAGCATTTCCATGGTAACAAGGCATAGCTCTCCTACTCTACAGGACCAAATTCTTTCTTGTCACATGGACTCTGAGCTTGCAAAAGATCTTTAACCACCTTCAGTGTTTGCAGAGCATACCACTGTCAGTCGGGAGACCTGCACTGTGGGCACTTCCATGGGCAGGTCCCCCAGCTCATATCTCTTCTGGGAACTTCTTGGACTGATTGACCTTGCTGGGGTTTCCATGGTAACAACACTAGGCTAATGGGTTGCCAAGGTGATGGTGCGCTACTGCTAAAATTGCACGGGACCAGACCACACAGGGCCACCGAGTTGAAAAGATGCTAATAACACCTTTCTGGGTCTCCATGACAACACTCAAGTACTGGGTAGGCTTTGTCCCAAATGCAGATTAGGCTCCCACCATCCATACTCAGCAAGAAACACCCTGGGAAGCCAGGCCACTGGGAACTGCTCTTCCCTTCCAAGGGGAAGAAATGGCCAGGGCTTTTTCCCTCTGGCTCCTTCTCTGCCCAGGGCCCTACACCATACTGCTTTCCCGGGTGTCTGGTGGGAACAGCCTGGGTTTGAGCAGTTAGGATTGTAACAGAGAAGATGTGGGACAGGAAGAGGGCTCAGGATGGTCGGCATGAGAGAAAATGGAGCTTTGGGGCACTTTTGGGGATGAGTGCCTCTCTTGGTGTGGCTGTTCCTAGGTCATGGGGTTCATGCACTCTGGGGCTAAGGAAGCAGCTAAAGAGCCATCTCCCCCTACCAAAGTCATGAGCATGGAGTCAGAGTTTTCAAACTATTTTAAAAGCCATAGCACCTATAAATTCCATCGAAGCAGACAAGGGCTCCAAAACCTGACCCTTCAGTCTCATCCTTTGCCCTACCACAGTTTCCTCCAAGGCACCTAGGTTTCTGTGGATCCCAATTTTAAAAAGCTCAGGTCTAGACCAGCCCAAGCCCACCTCATACTCCAGGAGGAGAGGCTAAGAACCAGAGAGGACAAGTGACTTTCCCAAGGCCCACAGCCAGTCATTAGTATAGCTATGACTAAAACCCAGGACTGTCATGTTTGTAGACCACTCCCAATCAATGGATGTTATGACCTCTAACTTTGGATATTTGATGTCCAGAGGACCACTGAAACTTCTGTCTTTCTACCTATTCATGGGGCTTATAATAAAGATCTAGTGAGGAATGAAGGTTCCATTGTGGGGGCAGGCAAAAATGTTTGGAAAAGACCTTCCAGATATGGTATTTTTAAGCACTACTATGTGCTAGCCATTATGCTAGGATTTGGTGATAGTTGTCATCTTATTTCTTCTTTATAATAAGCTATTGAAATGGGCATAAGTATCTTCCTTTAACAGATGAGAAAGCACAAGCTCTAGGGGGGTTAACTAAAGCTTAGGCATATTAAACATTGAGCCTCTCTTCAGTGGGGATGCCTGCTTACGAGCCCCAGCAGGGTACTCTTGGCATATACTGACCCATGGCCTGTCTCTGGTAACAGTGAGTGGAGGTAGGTGGATGCTTTCCAAGTATTAGAGACAGCTTCCAGCCTGCCCTCTTGCCCCCACTAAGCCCGCCCATCAGGGATGACTGTGGGTAGATGCTGTCTCTAAAGCCAGGTGAGTGTTATTTATTCACAACGTGACACAGCTGCTGGCCACAACAGGTAGAACATCTTGTGAGTTGGAGTGGGCATGGTGGGGTGATTCCCAGTTGCCATGGAAACTCAAAATGTGTCATGAACACCATGTCCCATAAAAGGTCCGTAGTTATTCATTTAGTCTGGAGCAGCAGCAGAGTGACTTCCCTAGTTCCTAAATGCAGGGTGGGCCCATTGGGTGTGGCCTCTTCTTTGCCCAGGAACTGCCCACGTGTGCAGGGACTGTGGCTTTCCTAGGACTTCACTGGGAGGCACTGAGCCTCCTTGAGTCACAACCCTCCACCTGAATATCCCTCCCCTCTATCTTAGTCCATGGTGCTGCTAAAACAAAATACCTGAGACTAGGTTATTTACAAACAACAGAAATGTATTTGTTACTGCGTTGGAGGCTGGGACACCCAAGATCAAGGTGCTGGCAGGTTCAGTGTCTGGTGAGAACTGTTCTCTGTTTCAAGATGGTGCCTTATTACTGAGTCCTCCAGAGGGAGGAACCCTGTGTCCTCATATGGCAGAAGCTCAGAAGCAAAGGAACCTATTCCCTTAAGCCAGTGGTTCTCAACCTTCCTAATGCCACAGCCCTTTAATACGGTTCCTGTGGGTCGCAATCCATAGGTTGAGAACCTCTGCCTTAAGCCCTTTTACATGGGCCCCAATCCTACCTATGAGGACTCCACCCTCATGACTTACCTCTTAAAGCTCTCACCAATTAATACCATTACATTGGCCATTAAGTTTCAACACAGGAATTTTGGAGGACACATTCAGACCATAGCACCCTCCTTTGAACTGTCTCCTTTAGGATCTCTTTTCTGCCTCACCCTGCCTGCCTCCCGCCTCTCCTTCACTTCACAGCAGCTCTCCTTCATTTAAGCTCATCTGCATTTGCTAGCTCTTGCCATAGCAGTGGCGATCACACTAGATTGGGAATCTGAGCACTGGCTCTGGGCTCTAGCTCTGTGACTCAATGACTGTGTTCCTTGGCAAGTCACTTGACCTCTGTGGGCCTCAGTTTTCATGCCTGTAATCTGTTTGCCAGTTTCTCTCCCTCTCTAGACTGTGAAGTATGTGACGGCAGGGACAGGCCTCTCTGGCCCATTGCTGTAGGTGCTTAATAAGTGTCAAATGAACAGAGATAACAACAGACTTCACCTCCCTCCTCTCTTCCTTTTCAAACTTTTCTACTCTGGCTCACTCTCCTTAGGACTCCACTAATCAGTCCACAAAGGTCTGAGAGATAGTGGCAAAGCCTTCCCTGGGACTAGTGGTTCAACAGGCCCTGCTGTCTCTGAGGGCAGGAGGGAGGTACCAGAGGGCCCCTGACAGGGACAGGTGGTATGGAGATGTGGGATCCTCTGGCAACTCTAAACCATGCCCTACTATGCCACCTCCAAGCAGGGGTAGCTGTGAGTGTGCCTTTGACCAGCAGGGACTGCAGCTTCGCTATAAGCTTCCCTTCTCAGCTGAAAGGCAGTGTAAGCACTGAAGCCAGATAGCCTGGGTTCACATCCCAGCTTTACCACTTATCAGCCAAGAGACTATGGGCAAGGCATTGAACTTCTCAGGGCCAGTTTCCTTATCTATAAAATGCAGGTAATAATAGTGTCTGCCTTGTAGGGATCGTGTGCTAACGCTCTGTATGTGTTTGTGTGTGTGTTTATGTGTGTTTCTGATAATGCTTGGCAAGTAAGCAATCAATAAAAATTTAAGGAGGGAGTAAGAAGGGAGGTCTTTATCCTAAGCAAGGGTGTGGTATCCCTCCCTCTAACATACCCCTTTACCCCTATGGCTACCACCCCAGCTTCTGGTCACATTTGCCCTATTTTCCCATGGGAAGAAAGCCCAAACTGGCTATTCTAGTCTCATTGATTTGCATCCAGCAGGACTCAGAGCAGGACAGAGTTTTCCACCCCCATGGCCAGGTCCTTCCCCTAGCCCCTGCAGAAACAATCATCATTTCTTCATTCATGATGCATTTGTCGGGCACATGCTATATGCCACTCTCACACTTCCTCAAGTGTTGCTTGGACCAACTCTTTAAACTCTGCTTAAATGAACTTAAATGCCTAACAGTCCCTTCTTTTTAGCATTGAGTCTCCTTCAAACTATGGTCCACCCTTTCTCCCACTCAGAGGGCCCACCAAACCCCTCTTTATTCTGTGCCTCAATTTCCTTAGCTTAAAAATCAGGGTCTGAAAGGTCTTTGAGGCCTCTTGTAACTCAGGTGATTATAGATGACTATTTTCACTGGCTCCTTGTCCCATGGTCAGGATGAGTTATATAAATGTCCTGGGAATTCATAAAGGGTAGGGCTTGAGCTCTGGGTTCCCTGCCTGCTGGGAGAAACATAAGGTACTTCAGGTCTCCTTGGAAAGGGTAAGGCCCATGATGGGGGCCAGGGTGTGGCTTAAGGCAGGGATTCCCAGAAGGTAGATCTTCATCTCTCCAGTGAGTTTCCAAGTGTTGCCCAAAGCAGGCCAGAGTCCAGCTGAAAGAGGAAGACAGGCCTTGCCAAGGCTGGATAAAGCAGCTGCCCAGATCTTGCAGGGGCCTTCTAGGCCTGGAGGGAAACTCTTTCACTGGACTTGTCAGCTGCCTGGAGAGCCAGCAGGGCTGAGTGGCTGGAAGAAGAAATAATGGGGACAAGTGCATCCGCAGGGAGGGCCCGGCTCCCAGGCTGCCTGCCTTCTGGGTAGGGCCTTACTTGGTTCATATTAACATCCCACACACACTTCCTTATTGGCTTAATCAGTCTTATGGACCCTGTGGCATGGATCACACAAGCCCACTCTGCAAGAGCTTCCCCACACAACCCTCATACCCCAAACCTCACAATTTGGAGTATAGTCCCTTGATAGTCAAAGAATTCTTTTCATTTCCAGCCATCATTTGCCCTGCTTGAACTAAAACTGTGGTCCCTCATTCAGTTTCCCGTGGGATGAGGAGAGTTCTTCAACCTTACAGGCACAAGGGGGCCAAGGTTGGTTTTTGAGCAGAGAAGCAGCATGCTGAAAGTGTTGGGGGTTAATGAGGAAGCAGCACTGGACGTAAAGCACTTGGAGATAGAATATCTGAATTCTAGTCCTGGCTTGGCCTGTCTGACCTGGGGAAAGCCCCTTCACCTCTCTGCACTGGTTTCCTCATCTGTAAAGTAGGGACGATGCTATCGCCAGCTCTACCAACCTCACTGGGCTGATAATGAAGTTCCCATAAGAATGAACAGTTGCTCTTTGGTATATGCTGGGGTTGGTTCTAGGATGCCTGCATGTACTCAAGTCCTGCAGTCCAGCCTGTGGGACCCTCAATATGAAAAGTTGGCCCTCCTTATAGATGCAGAGGTTTGGTTCGGAATGCAACAAATACTGTATTGCTGATCTGCATTTCCTTGAAAAAATATCTGCATACAAGTGGACATATGTGGTCCACGTCCATCAACTGTATATGTAAAAGTGCTGCTCAGCAGTAGACAACAAGATGGCCTTCCTATTCTCCTAGGAGTCTGCCTTCCACACTTCCCCTTCCCTTCCCATCATCTGCAGGATTCACCCTTCTGTTGGTTCCTTCCCCTCGGCCCTCAAATGTGCTCAGAGCTTCCCTGTCCCTCCACTGACATACCTATGTTACACTTTACTTTCATCACCAAAGTTCTGAGGCAAACAGTCTCTATAAGATGCTTTCCTGTCCCACCCTCCTACTCCTGTCCCCTGCCCTCCTCACCCTTCAATCTCCATGTCTTTGTGGGCAGGCATGGGAGCCCATTGATCCTGTCTCCTCCTCAGTCCTTTGGTTTCTGTGATTGGCAGCCTTTCCCATGATTCCTAGTGAGTCCCTCATCCTGCTATTCCTGCCCTTATCTAATTCCCTCCTCTTGAGCATGGGCTCGACCCAGCGACTTGCTTCTAGCAAATAGAGTATGACAAAGGGAATGGGCTGTCATTTCCAAGATTATATTGTATCTTTCACTCTCTCACCATCTCTCACTTGCTTGCTCTGAGGAGACAGCTGCCATGTTTTGAGCTGCCCTCTGGAGAGTTCTTTCTGGCAAGGAATTGAGGGCGGCCAAGAGCCGGCCAGAAATTGAGGCTCTCAGTCCAATCACCATTGAGTGCCTGAAGGCTCCTGCCAACAGCCTTGTAAATGAGCTTAAAAGCACATACTCCCCCAGTTAAGCCTTGAGGTGACTGAAGCTCTGGCCAACACCATGATAGATGCTTCTAAGAGGCCTCCCCCCAAGACAGAGGGTCCAGCTGAGCCACACCCAGATTCCTGACCCATAGATACCATGTAATGAGAAATGTTTGTTATTTTAAGCCATTAAGTTTTGAGAGAATTAGAAAAGTGAAAGTCATTGTCATTACTTTCCAGAACCTTGGACAACGTGGCTAACCAGAAATCTGGCTGGACCTGGCTTAGTGAATAAGGCACAAGGAAATCAACAGATTGGGTGTATTCCCTATTGCCTGAAAATAGGGAACACACATGGAGGTGAACAGAAATACTCAGTCATTTACTATCTGTGTACCCAGAACCACAAAGCATTGTATCACATTCTGTGGAAGTAGAAAAAGCATACAGACATTCAAAGAATCCCAAATCTCCTAATAGGACAATGAGTTCATAAATTGGAGCATATTTATACAATGGAATACTATAGAGTTAAATTGGAAGAGATAGATGTTTCGATATGATAAATCTTAAAAATCTAATGTGAACAAAGAAAGAGGTTGCAAAAAGATATGTACAGGATGTCATTGATAGACAGTTCAAACACTCATAAAGCAATCCTATAAATTGTTTATAGACACAATGCATCACAAAAGTATGAAAACACAAAGGAAAGGGTATAGGTTTCTCTCTTGAGCTCCAGACTCACGGACCAGATTGCATACTCGCCATCTCCCCTTGGATGTTGGTAGGCTTCTCAAATGTAATATGTCCACTACCTGATCCTTTCTTCCCACACACCTGTTGTCAGTAAATGGCGGTAAATGACAATTCCCATGTGGTTCAGGAAAAAACATTTTGAGTCTTCCTTGATTTTTGTTTCTGTTACATCCTGCCCTATATCTAATCTATTAGCAAGTCCTGTCAACTCTTCATTCAGCCTATATTATATCTAGATTCTGCCCAGGTCTCACCATGCCTACCTACTGTTACCATCGTGGTCTAAAACACCATTACCTTTTATCTGGGTTATAGCAAGGGGCTCCTAACCAGCCCCCTTGTTTCCTCCCTTGTCCCCCTATAATCAATTCTCCACACAGGAGCTGGAATAATCACAATTTAAGTCAGATCATGTCAGACCCTGCTCAGAACCCTCTGGTAGCCCCCTCCTGTCTCCCGCATTACAATGGCAAATGAGGCCCTACAGGATCTAGTCTCCATTACTTCCTGGTCTCAAGCTCTCCAGCCTAAATACACAGGCCTCCTTGTTATTCCTTGTTCACACCAGGCACATTTCTACCTCAAGACGTTTGAACTTCTTCCTTCCTTGGCCCCAGATGTTCTTCTCCTGGATATCAGATTGGTCTACTCCCTCACATCCTTCAGTACGTGCTTTAAACATCACCTCAGTAAAACCTTCCCTACTCACTATTTAACATTGCAAACCCTCTCCTTACTCACTATTCCTCTTTCTCTATTTTTTATCCATAGGACTTACTACCATGTGTCATATTAGACATTTTACTTTCTATGGTTCTCCTTTCCCTCCACCAGAATGTCAACTCCAGGAGTTAAGGATGTTTATCTGCTATGTTCTCTACCATATTCCCAGCACCTGTTAGTTTAACACACAGTAGGCAGGGACTGGGTGGGGCAGCTTCCACCCAGGAAGTTCTGTCTGTCAGTCAGCACAGGCTTCCTGCATCTCAGTCCCACACCCACAGCAAATGTAGCTCCTCACCCTGCCATAACTGATGGCTTCCCTGGAAGGATGGGTTGGGTGGCAGTATGTCTATGAGGGCATGTATACAACTGTGTGGAAATGGGGAGGATTGGGGATAGGATGGCCTGACTCTGTGTCCCATAACTATGGAGGCAACTGTGTACACGTGCTCAGGAGAGAGAGGAAAAAGATGTCTGGCTGGGACCCTCTGGGGTGGGCCCAAGGCTCAGACGTCTACTTCAGATTCCATCTTTGGCCTCAGGCAGGTGTACATATATTGTGACTTACCTAGTTAGACCCTTCCAAGCACTGTCCCTTGAGGGACCAGGAATGCTGGTGACTATTAGGCCAAACATCTCTGAGGAGGTGGGGGTAAAGCTTTAGGCATTTCCCTTTATGAGCCAAAGGAATGCGAGAACTCCTGAGAACAATGGGGAGTTGACAGCCCCTCAGAGGACCTGTTAAGTGGGCCCTAAGGGGGGGACGCACAGCTGCTTGCCAGAACCTGGGGCAGAAGAGAGGGGTTGGCGAGGATACAGAGGAGTCCCTGGAATCCTTGAAGGAGGAAGCCGGAAGCAGCTGGGGAGGACACTGATAGGCATTTCCTGCTTCAGGATGCCCTCCTGCTTTCTTCACTGCCGCCACAGCTGCAAAAGCAAAAGCTACAGCTTCCCTCTGGCCTCGAATGGCCACTCTAGTGGTTGGGAGCTGTAGGGCCACGCAGCCCCCCAATCCTAGCCTCCTTCTCTGTCCCTGAGGAAGGGAGGCAGCTCCCTCCACCCATAGCCGGGTGCCCTTTGGCCTAAAAGCAGGGGGAGGGTAAAGCCATTCTAGCTCTTTCCCTGACTGACCCCAGGCTTGGCTTTGCCAAAAGAGGGGTTGGTGCTGAGGGCATTTGGGCCTGGCTCTTGCCCTTTCATGGGGCAGGATTAGAGGCACAGCTCAGCCCCCACATCTTCTATAGGTGCATCCGTGAACAGCACCCAGCCCCAGGGAAATTGAGGCCTCTGACCCTAAAGAATCTACCTACCTTGCCTTGGAACCCTGTTCCAAGACTCCTCAATCATTTTTTGCTTTGCAACACACTCTAAGCATGCTCCACTGGCATACTCAGGTTGTAATGACACCACCTCCCCCCACAAATTTGTAGTTCATCATGGCCACCCCTGCTTCATGATCCATAATGGTTGCTCAAGGTCCCAGCATAGGGGCAACAGGCTAAGGTCATGTGTGATTCCCAGAACAGAAGCTATAGTATCCTCCTCTCCTTTATTTTCCCATTTAAGAAGGCCTGTTGGAGGGAAAGTGACCATATTCTAGGAGTAACTCTACTTCTGCTCTTATTTAAAGCAAGGATAATCCTGAATCCAACATCATTCATAGTCCAAAAGTCACTTATTTGCAAACTTTGGTACTTATTAATAGTAACACATCTTACAACTGAGCTTTCTTAACTCTGTTGCTGACAGAGATGACTCCATACAGAGCCTGATCTGGAATTTGATTGTGTAAGAGGGGTTCTTTGGCCTCAGTGGAGGTGGGGCAGTGGGGACTGCAGGTCTAGATGACAGGCTGCCCCAGAGGTCAGCACCTGGAC
This sequence comes from Nycticebus coucang, assembly GCF_027406575.1. Lineage (NCBI taxonomy): Eukaryota > Metazoa > Chordata > Mammalia > Primates > Lorisidae > Nycticebus > Nycticebus coucang. The sequence goes on along the minus strand of NC_069804.1, from coordinate 156,767,567 downwards.
TGGGCACATAGCAGTAATGGCAGCAGTAACAACCGTGCTTGGTTCAAGCTACCTTGAACACTGGGAAGCAGCTTGCTCACTACGCACTAGGTAAACACCCAAAAAGCTGGCATCAATTCAGAGAGGACTATCTAAAGAGATCAGAGACAGAAGTGCTGTAGTGCCTGAAGACCAAGATGAGGCTATGCTTTGGGAGAGACAGACACATGGAGCCTTTCAAAGTGAGAGACAAAAAGGTTCCTTGAAATTACATAGACTTCACTGTGTATGTGAGCAGAACCATCACCACTGGCCACATGTGGCTATGGAGCACTTGAAATGTAGCTAGCACAAAAGAAAATGTTCTCTAAGGGTAAAATGTACCCTGGGATTTGAAGAATGTAAAATATCTCATTAATTCTCTTTATATTGATTACATGTTAAAATGATAATATTTTGGATATACTGAGTTAAATTAAAAATGTACTACTAAATATATATAATTGCAAAGGGTCACAGTGAATCTTTTGGGTGGATGAACATATTCTCTCTCAATTGTGATGATGGTTTCAGAGGTGCTTACATAGGTCAGAATGTATCAAACCTTACACTTTAAAGAGGTTTACTTTATTATGAGTCATTTGTATCTTAATAACGCTATTTTTAAAAGTCCTCAGTGGCTTCCTCATTGCTAACATAAAGGATAAAACAGAACTAATATCATCTGTTTTTTCCAATGTGGCTAGTCAAAAATTTAAATACACAAGGCTGGGCGCTGTGGCTCATGCCTATAGTCCTAAAGTGGGTGGATTGCTTGAGCTCAGGAGTTTGAGATCATCTTGAGCGAGACCCTGTATCTACTAAAAAAAAAAAAATAGTCCTATGTTGTGGCAGGTGCCTGTATTCCCAGCTACTTTGGAGGCTGAGGCAAGAGGATTGCTCAAGCCCAGGAGTTTGAGCCTGCTGTGAGCTATGATGTCACATCACTCTACCCAGGGTGACAGAATGAGACTCTGTTTCAAAAAATAATAAAAAATAAAATAAAATAAAATTACACATGTGGCTTACATTATATTGCTGTTGGACAGTGATCTAGTGGTTTTAGACCTTTTTACACATTGTGAAATTGAGGCCCCGAGAAGGGAAGGGGCTTGCTCACTTAATAAGGTGAAGATCATATTTTCACTTAATGGCTGGTATCAGAATGCACAAGGCAAGAACTACCTATGTTAGTAAAATACCTAGATAAGTTATTGAGGGTACAAAGTGATACTTATTTTCAATCCCTACACACTTAATAAGTACCAAGTCTTCAGGGGTGGCAGAAGCATTTGGAGTAACCTCAGAGAGGGAAAGGGCGAGAAACAGAGAGGAAAGGGGACAGAGAAGCTAGGTAGATGAAGTTTGCTGGTTGTGTGATGTGACCCCCCCCACACACACACACAATTCCATCCTACCAAAGACCTTCAGTAAATTCTACTACTTATATTTTCTTGGTGGGTCTAGGCAGAAGGAAGGGTGTAAGTTTCATGCTTTGGTCAATGTGGTGAAGTCAGAGACCACGCTCAATGCTACAGGAACTTTGCTGGTACAGAAGGCCACAATAGAAATCTTCTCTATTCCTCTGTCCCCTAAAATTGACAAATATCTTGGACAATTCTCCTGATATACAGTGGTCATGAGAAAGAGCGGAAGGGGGCTCAAAGCATTGTCATTTAGATCTCAAGGTAACTCAGGGATCCGCTTACAAGGGATTGTAAAATTTAAGAAAAATATTATAAGGGTGGCTGTAGCTTTATTTTCTCCCTTCCACACATTGATTCAGCAAAGGAACCAAGAAGTATTAAAGAAGCTTCTACTGCAGGCAAGGCTAATGCCCACCTTCAACATGCTAGGTGCTATGAAGTATACATAAGAGCCATTGTCATTTGAAGCCCACAGAGAAGTCATTTTAGCAAGAGATGGCATAGGCAAAGAACGGAAATTAGACAGCAGACTAGTTAAAGGTATGTGGGGATGATTGGGACTACTGAGAAAGTAGTTTGGTAGAGCATGAATTCAGCCTGAATGGGCAATGAATCAGAGAAGTGCTGGATGTGTCTAGAATTCTTGGCCAGGAGAGAATGAAAGGGAAATAAGTGGGCAGCATGTAGAACCCTGAGTTCAGCAGGAACCGGGTAAGGCATATGAGAAGGGGACCTGCAGGTTGCATTTTGAGGGAAGGAAATACGTAGTGTTTGGCTCTCAGTTTAGAATTGATCTGGCTCTATCTACTGTGAGCCAGAATCTGAGGACTAGAGTGGGCATAAAGCATCTCAGATCTGGTCCGGGGGGGCGTCATGGCTACCATCAGGGAACAAAATGGTGGAGGCTGCTTGGCTCATCCCTTCACTCTGTTCCCTGTTGACTTTACCTGCAGCCTTCCCAGCACTCACAAGGAAGTCCTGATAAGGGAGGAGTGATGGGTCCATCTGTGGCACACGTAACTTAATGGTGATGGGTCCCATCACTCACCTTCCTGTGGGTCTTGCGATCACCCACTCAACTCCATTCAATCCACCATTCAAGGATCTATTGAGCACCTACTGGGTGTAAGGCCCCATGGAAGGTCCCAGCCCTGGGTAGCAGATACATGTACATACATTGTTATGATACCAGATAGTTAATTTCCCGAGAAATATCCAGCTAAAAGGGTAATTCGAGGAGCAAGAGCACCTTCCCATTGTGGTAGACAAGGAAGGCTTTGTGGAGGAGGTGACATTTGAGTGGAATCCTGAAGGATGTTAGGATTTGTATATTAATTCTTAACACTTGGTGTAGTGCTTACTATGTACCAGATACTCTTCTAAGTGCCTTGCAAATAGTAACTCATTTAAGGCTTACCACAATCCTATGAAGTAAGTGCCATTATCACCCCCATTTCACAAATATGGAAATGGGAGGCACAGAGATTTTAAACAAGTTGCCCCTAGCCACATGGTAATTGATGGAGCTCAGAATCAAACCTAGACAGATTTCATGTGCATAACCACTATACTGTCCTGCTTCTTGGATGGGCAGAAGTGAGTGGTGGTAGGGTGGTCCAAGCAAGAGGAATGGAATATTCAGAATCAGGGATGCAAGAAAACAGTCCCCTCATAGAAAGCAGGGATGCGCCTGGTATGCCTGGAGTGTCTGATGCATGAAGGAAGCACTCCAAAATGGGATATGAAAGGAAGGCAGTTTCATGCTAAGTCTTCAGGCACCTGAGGCCAATGGGTCTCATGGCGCTTTGAGGGATACAGTAGCAACATTCACCTCAGGCCTGACTCCAGAAAGTAGTCATTCCCTTCTGACCAGGCCCATTTGAGGCAACACTGCCTATTTCCCAGAGGGGATTGCTCAGCCCCATGGGCCAGCTACTAAGCTCTAAAGCAAGTGTTCATTCAAGGACAAAAATGGAAAATGCATCATGCTGAAGGCAGGAAATTCCACAGTGAAGGCCTCTTGAGCTGCATCACTGCAACAAGAGCCATCCCCTGTACAAGACAGGCCCCATTCCTGTTTTGTTTATTTGGTGACTGAATGTTGTTGTTCCCTGCTCTGCCTGTGTTTATGTCGGGGAACATTTGCCATCAGAAAACAAAGTCCAGGCAGGGGCCCCACCAATGCAACTGACTATGGAGCCCTTCACTCCAGCATTTCCGGGCTTGCTCCCACCTGATGGATTTCTCAACTGAACGACATCAAAGATCTCTTCTCGCTAACCTCTCATCTGAAAGGGACTGTAGTGCTGAGAGGAAGCCATTTGATGCTGGAAGCAAAGCAACTTCAGGACTTGATATTTTCTTTCTTTTTTTTTGGTTTTTGGCCGGGGCTAGGTTTGAACCTGCCACCTCCGGCATATGGGACCAGCACCCTACTCCTTGAGCCACAGGCGCCGCCAGGACTTGATATTTTCACCCATCGCCAGCCTGGGTGAGAAGTGAAATAGGCCAGTTCCACAGCCCCCAACAAGCAGGAGTAGCGAACCTAAGGCTGGGACCCTCAGGCCTCTCTGCAGGTGACATACCTGCATAGAAGCTGGCATGGCCCAGGTCTGGGACAGCAGCCCTAAGGAGGCAGCTCTTGCAGAATCAGATCTTAGAACCAGAATGGAAAGTAGGAGAGGCAACACCACCAGCTTGCAGATGAAATAAGTGAAACGCAGGCAAAAGGGAGGAGGATGACAAGGAGACCCAGAGAAGGGAAAGAGAATAGGGGAAAGACACAGAAAATAAAAGCTAAAAACAGAACAAAATGAGAGTCATAGAGAAAGGGCTGCCCTCTTTACCCTGCAACCATCTGGCTAGAGGTCCCTCTGTACCTTTCTTCTGGCCACCCTGGCCTTCACCTTGGGTCCTTACCTGGGCCTGATAGACATCTCTTTCACCATTCCTGGCCCTCAGGTTCCTGCCACCAGCTGTCAGACAATTGACCACATCCCACTGGGCTCCAAGTGGAGTTTGGCCATCCCATTCCAGTCCTCCCTCTCCTTTGAGGTCTAGCCTAAGTTCCCTTTCCTCTGCTATGGCCCTTACTGCCCTTATCTTCTTCTTAGACAATGTAAGTCTGAGCTGTATAGGTGAGCACTGGGCTGGGTATCCTTTGGCCCATGGGTTCCCCACTCCCTCCTGCATGAGATAACACCATCTATCAGTCAGGACAAAGGCCAAGTCCCGTCCTGTTCCCTCCTTTCCTTCCAATGGCCCATACCCTGTGGGCCAGTGAGATGTATTGATATGATCTGATGAACCCCCCTCTCGACATAGGCATCAACTGACCACTGAGGCTGGTAGTGCCTGAGGACAGGGATTGGGGCATGGGGTGGGTGGCAAAAAGAAAGGGGCACAAAAGATAACAGAAAGAGTCACTGACAGGGAGGGGAAGCCACTTCTCAAGAACAGGTAGAGAGAGAGGAGGTGTTGCCAATGGCTGAGACTCTGAAGAGGGTAAATAGAATGCTGACCGAGTCTGGACCCCTCCTGTGTTCAAAACAGCTCCTGGCACTGGACCCTCTGTCTGATGACTTATGGGATGGGCTTGGTGCTCAGCACTCAGGTGGGGATGGGACTTTGGCAACAGGGGGGCTGGGAGACTGTAGGGAGGGGGCCATGTATGCTACACCAAGCTGGCAACACTCCCTGGTCTGGACCCTGTGGGCCCCACCCCAGGTACCAGGTGCTTACACACTCAACTGCAAGTTCCCTTGAAAAAGGCAGCGAGATTGTGCTAGTGGCATCTGGGTGAGGAACAGAGCAAAGTGGGGCCTTGTCTAACTCATCTTTGAATTCCTTCCCCTGATCCTCCTAGTACCTAGCACTGTGCCTGGCACACAGACACAGCACTTGCTTGGAAAGGCCTGGCTAATTGCAGATGTTATTTATGGGATGCATACTATTATGTCAGGAATGGTACTTTACTTGACTACTTAACAAGATTTTCTTTTCTTTTCTTTTCGAGACAGAGTCTTACTTTCTTGCCCCTGGTAGAGTGAGAGTGCTGTGGTGTCATAGCTCACAGCAATATCAAACTATTGGGCTCATGTGATCCTCTTGCCTCAGCCTCCCAAGTAGCTGGGACTATAGGCGCTTGCCACAATGCCTGGCTATTTTTTTAGAGGTGGAATCTTGCTCTTGCTCAGGCTGGTCTTGAACTCATGAGCTCAAGCAATCCATCCACCTCAGCTTCCCAGAGTGCAAAGATTTTCTTGTTTAGCTTTGACAACCCTGTAAGGAAGGTACTGCATTTTAGCCCCATTTTTACAGATGAGAAAATGATGCTCAGAGAGGTTAACAGTGACTTGTCTAAGGTCATGCTGCAAGTGTATAATAGTTAGGCTAATACTAAAGTTCAAGTCTATCTGATGCTTAGAGTCAGGCTAATAACCCTGTGCTATATTGTTGAATGAATGAAAGAAATGGAATCCACAGCTATGACTTAATTAGTGCTATGCTTGAAGCAAAAGACACATGAATTGATTAAATGTGAGGGTCTGAGATACACTCCCCTTGCAATGCATGTATGTAGGCACACATGCGCGTGCACACATGCATACACTCTGGGCTTCGAAAACTCTGTAGTGCAAATGTTGCAACTCCCAGGAGGGAAGTGGCTCTGCAGACCATAGGCCCTTGGGGGTTAAAGAGGGAGGGAAGGCCCGTGCTAGGGCTGCCTTCACACTAAAAATATAAATGCAGAAGGCAGATAACAACTGAAGTCCTCAGTAGTGCCTGCACCTGGAAACAGATATGGCACTGGGGAGGGGGTTTACCCCTTTGAAACTTTCGAGTGCCTCTTGCATTTCTTTACCTGTCCTCTTACATCACAGGAGGATCATGGAGATGAGGTCATTTGAGCATGGCTGGATTTCCAAGGCCAGGGAGGTGGGTAGATAACCTTGGACAAACACAAACGGACTCAAAAAGAAGAGACTCACATATATATGGGCCTTAAGCTAGGCTGTTGGAAATGCCTTCTCCCTGACTTCACTTGCTCAGTGAGGTCTACCCTGCACATCTATTTAAAATTGCATCTAACCCCCACTCTCCCTAGTCCCCTTTTATGCTATTATTTGTCTCTAACAGCATTGAACATAAAACGACTTTTTTTAAATACTTATTTGTTTTCTTTATTGTCTTTCTGTATTGCATTATATGTACAATGAAAGTATGGGGCCATTTTGTTCACTACTGCAGTCCCGGTACCAAGAATAGTGTCTTGCGCACAGTTGGAGCTCAAGAATTTGCTGGATGAATGAATTCACTGATTTCAATTACTTGTAAACAGTGTACGAAATATGAGGATATTTACATTGCAATGTATTTTCGGCCATTCCTTGGGGGAGGCATGGTGTTTGGGAACACAGCCTATATAGAATCCATTAAACTGGCTAGTGTGAGATCCTAACTTAGAACAAAGAAACGTTCTTGTAAACATGACTTCCCTGCCACAGTGGCTTACTGCAATCTTCACTCTTGAAGAAGGGCTTCACTGACTGAGGTTCAAAATTATTCAGTCACAAACAAAATCAATGGGAAAACTCAGCAGTGTCTAGGACATTGTTTGTTTACCGCCACTATCAGCAGACAGGATCTAAACTGCAGGAGGATTTGATGTAGCACTTCCTAAGCAACCCCGGTCAACAACCACCACAACAAAAGCGGGAATTCCCCATGACTGACTAATAATAGCTCATTTTACAGTCACTGGCTGTGTGACCTCAAGCAACTTACTTGACCTCTCTGAGCCTCAGTGTCCTCATCTGTAAAAATGGGAATATAATGGTGTTTACATCATAGGATCACTGTGGGACTTTAATGAGGTAATAGATGCAAGGTGTTTGGAACAATGAATGACACATAATAAGTGCTACCTAAGTGTCACTTATTATGTGTATTATTTCTAAACAGCGAGTATCTCTAGAGAGGATCTATAACCTCTCTCCCTGTGCCAAGCACAAAATATGTAAGCACAAAATACGTATTAGCCATTATGACTGCTGTTAGTATGATGATGATGATGATAATTAAAAGCAGTATTATAATTATTTGATTTATTCTCTTTCCATAGGAACTGCAAACTCCATGAAGGCAGGCAGGGACCAACCATGAAACCTAGAGCTGTTGAATATAGTGAATGCTAAACTTATACATAAGTAGAGCTCAATTGAACCTCATGAGTGACTTTTACCTGGGGCTTTTATAATTATACTGCTACCTTAGGACTCAAGTATCCGTAAGCATAAGTCAGCACTGCCTCTCCTTACTGTGGGGGGAAATAAAGGCTATGTAAACTGCAGTGCCTATTTTTCCCCCGGAAACTTATAGTCTCAAGTCCGGCCCTGAGAAATCACTTCTAAAGTATTCATAACTAAGAAGTCATTGAACAAGGTAGGGGCAAATTGTGATCATGATTAATAAGGAAATAAATTGGGTGAGGATAAATAGTATAAGTGTATGTGGTGGAGTGGGGAGAGGTGGGGAGACTTTGACTTTTTACAGGTCATCAGAATTCTAAGAGCTGGTGGCATTTGAGCTGAGGCCTGAAAGATGAAAAGGAAGTAGCTTGCAAAGATCTTTGGGAAGAACATTCCAGGCAGAGGAAATAGCAAGTACAAAAACCCCAGGGCAGCAAAGGGCTTGGGGTCTCTTAGACTGGAACTGAGGCTGGTATGCCTGGGAGATTGGACAGATAGATGAATTTGCAGAGGCAGGTGTGGGCTGATCCTGCTGGGCCCTGTAAGCCATGGTAAGGGAGGGTCATGAACATAAGAACAATTCATACCACTGAGACCTTTCCCTAAAACACCCTGTCACCACATGTTGGTGAATTAATCTACATTCTAGCAGAACAGAGAAAAGATGTGGCACCTGGTCACCCATTTTTCCATCATAGTTATGAGATATATCAGAAAACAACGTTTCTCTGTTTTGGACTTCACCAATTCAAACGTTGAACTGGTTCACACAGAGGTTAGACTATGAGATAATGGGTTTGCTATACTGCCTCCCATTCACTGTTTAAAACAGGCTCTCAAGCAAGTTAGAAATCAGTCATGGCTGTGCAGCTGACACATTAGGCTTATTTATTCATTAAAGCCGATTCCTGAAGATTCCTGTCTGGCATCATTTTGTTAACTCTCCTCCTATTGATACACACTGGAAAATGATTATTAAAAAATAAGAAATATAGGGCGGCACCTGTGGCTCAGTCCGTAAGGCACTGGCCCCATATACCGAGGGTGGCAGGTTCAAACCCGGCCCCGGCTGAACTGCAACCAAAAAAAAAAAAAAAAATAGCCGGGCGTTGTGGCGGGCGCCTGTAGTACCAGCTACTCGGGAGGCTGAGGCAAGAGAATCGCTTAAGCCCAGGAGTTGGAGGTTGCTGTGAGCTGTGTGACACCACGGCACTCTACTGAGGGCCATAAAGTGAGACTCTGTCTCTACAAAAAAAAAAAAAAAAATAAAAAAAAAAATAAATAAATAAATAAGAAATATGGGCAGCGCCTGTGGCTCAAGTAGGGCTCCGGTCCGATATACCAGAGGTGGTGGGTTCAAACCTGGCCCTGACCAAAAGCTGCAAAAAACAAACAAACAAACAAAGAAATATAGTTTTGAAGAAAACATTAAATATATCAATTTTTAAAAATAGAATCAAAAGCCTGGTCTCTGCTCAATTCATTTGAATTTCCTGAGCATCTATTAATATCTCTGTGATGAAACATTTGCATACACATCCTGGGCAGGAGACATAGTAAACTTTGAAAAATAAAACACAAGAACAAGTTCCTTACTCCTTCCAAGAACTCTATTCAGAATCAGGTTCCAGGTCTTGGCTCCTTGAACCGGCCTAGCAGACAAGTGTGTGTGTTTCCTACCTTACATCTCAGAGCCATCATTCTGACCTTCAAGACTTTCTTTCTTCAGCAAGGCTCATCCCAGAAGACAATGTGTGGCACAGATTACATTCAACAAATATTCATTTGCTTCACTACATTCCCCAGCTTACTTTGCAATTAAGTTTAGGCCATGTGACTAACTCTGACTGAGAGAGTCAATGGATGTAAAGTGTGCCATTTCTGGGCTGCGGTAATTACATTATAGCAGTTTATGTGCTGTAATGGACTGAATCGTGTCCCCCCCAAATTCATATTTTGAAGCCCTACCTCCCCCATGTGAATATATTTGAAGTAAGAATGTAATTAAGGTTAAATGAAGTCGTGAGAGTGGGACTATGATCTAACAGTATTAGTGCCCTTGTAAGAGGTAATACCAGAGAGCTTGTTAACTTTCTCTCTTTGCCATGTGAGGACACAGTGACAAGTCAGCCATCTGCCAGCCAGAAAGAGGGACTTTAGCAGTCACTTAATCTGTCACTGTCCTAATTGTAGACTTCCCAGCTCCAAACTGTGAGAAATGAATTCCTATTGTTTAAACTACCCAGCCTATGATAGTTTGTTGTGGTAGCCTGAGCTAACTAAGACAATGTGCTTCTCGCCTCTCTCCTTCCCTGCTGTGTAGCTCTTGGAGGCCACACCTTTCAGATGGCCTTGCTCTCTGTTGTCCAACCTGCACTAGACTTTGTGCGAACAAGCGTGTGTTAAACCACTGAGATTTCAGGGTTTCTGTGTTATCGCAGCATTACCCAGCCAATCCTGACCAATGCATAGTGGCAGAGAAAAGGGCATGGTGTACCATTTTTGTCCAAACAAGACCAAAAGCTGATGAGCACCACCAGCTATTCTTCCTCAGACTTAGCTTACTCCTAAGACTGTGGCCCTATGGAGTCCTGGATATTAAGACAGATGCAAACTATGGTTCTTGGGTCCTAGATTCAGCAAACAATGAAGATTTAAACTTCTCAAGAAATCCATTGAGGTTTCAAATAAGAAAACAAGAGCTCCAGCTGCTAACATGTTAGGAAATCCTGGGAGGTAAGGCATTGTTTCTAGAAAGCCCCCATTGAAATGTCCAACAGTTCCCTGAAAGGGGTTTTGCATTAATCCTCTGACAACTAAGAGACTCCTTCTTATGAACTGATTTCTCAGGGGAGGGCTAGAGGGACAGGCCCAGGGCCTCAGGGTCACCTTAGGTCACAGAGTAGGAGACAGATCATCCAGCTTGTCCTAGAGTTATCCCTCCATTGTCCCATGAGGAGGTATGAATTTCTTTAGGAGTAGGAAGGCCATGGCACTACTTCACTCTCCCTCTGACTTCTCACTGGTCTTCCCTTCTTGGTCCAGGCAACCTGAATGACCATCGCTTTAGACCATCCATGCAAGAGTGTGGAAGTGAACTTTGAGGCCATGCTATTTTTTTCAATGTTTGGCAAGACTTACCCTCAAGCATTTTCTTCCACCTGACATTCTAAATTTGTCTCTTCTTCCAAGGACAAGCTCAAGCCCAGGCTCCCTTAGGAACACTTCCCTGACCCCTTTTTCCCTTCGGAATGCCTGCTGACCTAGTAACATTAGCTACAGCAAATATGTATTGTGAACCATTATGTGCCAAGCCCTGGACTAGTTTTCTTGTATACTATCTCGTTTCTGAGGAAACTAAGATTCAAAGAGAGGACGGGACTTATCCAAAGTCACACAGCTACTAAATAGCCTCTACTGCACTCACCTCATCCACCCTGTCTGTAAAAGCAGAAAGTAGAGGGCCATCATTGAAGCCAGGAGACTTTGCCCTAGTATTGTGGCCAGGTGAGGGGTTTCAAGAGAATGCTATCAAGATTGGGTGGGGGTGGGCCGCAGAGTAGGGAGAATGTCATTTAATTCCTGGTTGAACATCTCCTTGTTTGGCAGACTGGTGGTTCTGCCCTGAGCCTCCATGAACAAACTACAGGGGAGTGGGGAGAGGGCAGGGAAGAGAGCAGAAGCAGCAGTGGTGTGGCTGGCAGAGTGAGTCTTCCTTGGGTCAGGTGGATGCCTCAGAAGGTCAATGCTCTTGAGTTGTCTTACCTTGTCCCATCCAAGAAGACTAACTGCTAGGTGAGGGGTCCCTAGGAGCAAAGGCCTTTGGGGATACTTCTGGGGGCAGTTGTGTCTAAGTGTGTGTGGGGGGAAATAGTGGTTGTAAGGAGTAGTGGCTGAATAGCTTCTCCCACATCAGGGAACTTTCAAGTACAGAGGCCTCCAGAACCCTTCTAAGATGGTTAGTGACTATAGAACAGAAAATCATTATATGTTTGTACTCCATTGAGTTGAGACTGTACAATGAAGCAGTTACACAGGATGTAATACTTTCCCTGATTACCTATGATCCACTTTACCTTCTTTCAAAAAGCTCCAGTGGCCCCTGCCTCCTTGTGACCTCTCCATGGTGAGGCTGGCCTAGCAGTTGGAGGAAGGGAGGACTGAGTTTCAGTTTGAAATGTACTCAGGGCCGGGACGAGAGTGAGGCAAATGAGGACTCTAGGGCACAAGGTGTCAGGAGGTGCCCACTCTCAGGGGCTGACCCTGCTCTTGCCTGGCCCTGTGGAGGAGCAAAAGACTCCCTAAATTTTGCACCCCAGGCACCTCACTTGTTTCACCACTGTCCTGGCCCTAATTGTAGCCACCACAGGGCTATTCATGGCTGGCCAGAGCCCAGTGGTTTCCCCTGGGATTCACAGAACATTTCAGGCCCACAAGGATATTCTGGGCTTGGGTGCTGAAGCTCTAGCACAACAGCCAACCTTGACTCCAAAAAAGATAGGCTTTCTACAGCAGGTCCCAAGATGATGCCTGTAGCAAAACTGCCTCCTGGAAATAGCACCCCTCACCACCCTCATTCCTCAAAAAGGCCAAACAAATTTTACAAGTGTGAGAGGAGAAGGGACACTAGAAAGGAAGATTGGAGACATGTATCTATCCAAGTCCCAGATTTACCATTGTATCATCCAGTGAGGTGACAACCTTTTCATATCTGTTCTCCATCTTTAAGATGATAGCGCCTCCCTCATGAGGCTGCAGGGAGGACAAAACGGGATCCTGTCTGAAGCTCTGGGCCCCAGGCCCTCTTGTATCACTCCCTTGCTGTTTAAGTTGGAACAGGTCTCCTAATCTCTCTGTGATTTGTCTACAACAAACTAAAGGATGTTTTTCACAACCTGAAAGCAAGTAGTTAAATGGAAATGGAAAGAATTTTTTAACTACGTGAAAGCAGAGAACTGGTCCTAATGGTTTCTGAAGGTCCCTTCCTATTTTGTGTTTCCACGATTTACAAACAAAACAAAACAAACAAAACAATTAAAAAACGCCTCTCCTGGGAACCGGAGAAGGGAGCCAAGAGCCAGGGAATCTGTTTTTTTCTGCCTCACGTCCCCTCCCACCAAAGAAAACTAAGGTTCTTCTGCCCCCTAGTGTCTACTATTGTCACTGCAGTCACTTCCCACGGCCCATGTAGGTTTCAGGAGATTTGGAATCACTAATTTTCATTCATTCGTGCACCTATTTGATCATGCCTCACAAATTTATGGAGTGTCCTACTCTGGGCCAAGAGATATGTTGTACACTGTGCTTACAAAGATGAATAACATTGGAATCCTTCATTTAAGGAGGCCACAGTCCAGTGGGAGAAGATAGACACATAAGCAGATCATTTGGATACAGTTAAGTAAGTGCTCTGTAAAAGGCCATTATACAATGCAAAAAGGGTGAGCTTGGTGAGGGGGCAGGAACATGTCGGGAAGAGCTTGGCAGGAAGTGGTGGTGGTTGAGTTTGATGACCCAGTTTGAGTTCTTCTGGTGGCTGAACAGAGATGGGTGTGTGTCCTCTCATTGAAGGGGCTACATAGTGTTTGGTATGCTGGGGGCATGGCATGGGCTTGGAGGAACAGTGGGAGATGGAGTTAAGAGCTGGGAGGTGGCCAGTGTGTGGTGGATCTTGGATGTGATCCCTCAGTTACTGGGAATCAGAGAATCATCAAGGGGCTCTAAGTAAGGCAGTGATCTGGGCAGATATGAATTCCTGTAAATTCATTCTGGATGCTCTGTAGAGAATGGATTGTAGAGATGTAGGGCTAGAGAGACTTTCTATTGGGTGACCAGTTTTAAAAAGAAAACCTAGATGCCCAGTTAAATTTGAGTTTCAGACGAATAAAGATTTTGGATTATGACACCCTCCCCACCCCCTACATTTGATCCGAGTAATCTGCCAAGGGCCAGTACCTTAGATGAAGCTAGGGCCTCACGGCCTCACTACATCTGTTCCTTGCCACTCTGCACCATCCATTGCCATGGCTAGCATGAATTGCCCAACTCAGGTCCCCCTGACGATTAGGACAGATTCTTCTTGCTAGGGAGAGAAACCCCAGAGTCCCAAAACCCTGCAAGTTTCCCCAGGGGCTTTCTCATCTCTGGAAGGCTGGGACTGAAATGGTAGCTGGGTTTCTCTGAGCACCTTGTGATCCTACAGTGCCTCCCAATGGCCAGACAGCACACTGCAGTTGAGATAAGATTGGAAGGGGATTTGTACCACTGGAAAAGTTTTACATTCTTGATTCTCCCCTTGTAGGGCACAAGGGTCCTACCCCTGCTCTCCCACTGGCCATCTATCAGGAGTGCTGTTGGCACTCAGCTCTAAGGATCTAAGCAGCACATTTTTTTGGTGGACCTGCTGCTAAAGAGATAGCCTAAGAACATCCAAAGAATCTGACAGGTAGGTCCTGAGATTCTTGGCAGAACTCAAGAAGATGCTTCAGGTTGAACCAGTCAGTGTCCAAAATCCCAAGCCTTCCAGATTTAGATACCAGCCTACAAATATAGCTGAATGTGTTTGAGAACCTACTCCCACATACTCCACCCAGAAAGCTGGGGTAGGGGCAGGGGGGAATTATACAATTGGACTGCTCACAGTGGGTGTGTTGGTAGGTCAGACAGGGTGGCTGCCAAATTCTATAGCATGCCACCGCCTTCTTTGGGATCACAGCCAGAAAGAAACTCTGAATGTCCCATCCTACATGCCCTCCACACCAGAGCATGTTGGCAAGAGGCAAGGTTCTATGCCCTAGTGAGTGGGGCTGAGAGACAACAAGGCTTCACATGACTTTATGGGTTGGAGCTCAAGGCTGATCTGGAATGACTGAACAAGACTTCTAAAGAAGCCTGGCTCAGGAAACTCAGGAACTTGCTGTGGGGGCTTGGGGACACCTCAGGTTGTTGTCCAGAGGCTAAGATTATCACTGAGCCACTGATGGTGTTTCTCTTCAGTTTCCAATGCCTCCTGGATAGTGATGGCAAGCCACCCTAGAGGATCATTCTGTCTACCCTCTGTTTTCTCTCAGGTTTGGGGCATTAGTCTTTGCCATATCCCCTGGGGGACCTAGCCCCTTTTATCCTGGGTCCAGTTCTTTGGAAAAATATACAACTTACCATGTGTCTCATCTATAAAATGGGAATAATAAAAATATTCACCTCATAAGTTGGTCATCTAGGCTGAATGAGCTAATGCATGTAAAGTGCTTTGTTTTGTTCTGATTATTATTACTAATACTTCTCAGAGTCTGCAACTGAGTCTCTACAAGGATCTAGATATCAAATTGGGTTTGAAGTTCCTCCAACTCTCTTCCCTCCCCCTTCCTCTCAGGATCTCTAGTTATCTGCTTGGAAAATGAAGTTAGAATTGCTCCATCTTTTCCTGGACTATTTCAGCTCCTGGACCAGTTCCATGGGTTGTGAGTTGTCTAGAAGCAGACCTCTGAGGGTTCTGTGGATTAAAGGAGGCACCATGGTTATGATCATTGAGTTGTGCAACAGCCCAGCTATCTTCCCGTAACTAATGAACAGGGATTTGTCTGAACTCTTGCACTGGGGGCCATGGCTCGCCTCTGACATTGAGATGTACTTTATGTGATCCACTGGCCTGCTGTATCCCAGACTGTCTGCTTTAGTCCCACTTCCTGGCCAATTTGGAGAGATACATGTTTCAGAGTTTCTGGGCCACCTTCTGTGTAGCCAAAGGGTATGCAGACCAGCTCCATAAGATTCAAACCCCCTGCAGTGACTAGGTCCCACAGGACATAGGACATCTTTCATGTCTCCAAACTGATGTCTTGCCAATGACATCCTCAGGCCAGGGGAGTTCCTTGGTCCCATGATGATGTGAATTTTATCTTGATTTAGGTGTGAGGTATGGATTCCAACTTTATTTTCTTCCAGATGGCTATCTAGTTTTTCACCCAGCACTTATTGAGTAGTGAACACTAGAATCAAATCAGCATGCACAGTGAGAAGCAGAAACTGAGACAGAGGAAAGGACAGGTAGATCCACACCCACTTATCTCCTGTGCTCATTGAGGGGGGAGTTGAAATTGCTGCACTAACTCATTATTTTGGTCTCTTTTGTTGTTGTTGTACTGAGCAGTCATATGTGAATTCCTGTGAGTTAAATGCTATATAATATATATTTACTATCAAGGCCAACTTCCAGTCTTGTGGGTGCTATGTTTAGGGGATCCATCTTTCATTGGTATGATCTCAGATCAGTCTAGATGAGGGATTGGCAAATTTTTCGTAAAGAGCTGGACAGTAAGTATTTTAGACTTTGCAGGCCCTTCAATCTCTATAGCAACCACTCAACTCTGTTGTTGTAGCATACAAGCTGCCATAGACAACATGTAAAGAAATAAGTATGGCTGTATGTATTCCTATAAAACTTTATTTACAAAAACAGATGGTGGGCTAGATTTGATCCCCAGGCCATCCATAGTGTGCCAAGCCCTGAGAGCAACTGAGACATAATCTACAGGGTTTTTCCAGAGGCAAATTATACCTCAGTCACACAGGACAGTGTCATATCAAATACAGGGTCATCAAGAGTCCTCATGGACATCTTAAATGTATCTATGTAGGTGGACAGGACTTTAAACTTAGGTTCATCAATAGTATGTCCTGTGTACACCCTCAGAATAAGCCACCTTGGCATTTTGGGTTGCCCAGGCTGTCCCTGGATTAAGTCTAAATTTCAACTAGGGCCACTGCACATAGGTGTGTCCCCACCTGCACCAAACCATTTCTGTTAGATCCCAAGCTGATACCAAGCATACTACCAGTCAATGCTGGGCCTCCCTTGCCTGTCTAAGGAGAGAAGGAACATGAGGATTGTCAGGGTGGGATGGTTCTTTCATTCCCTGAGAACACAGGAGGAGAAAGAGGTTCATGGGATACAATGAGCTCAGTCTGGCATGTGTTAACACGTCTATGGGACATCCAAGTGGAGATCTCCAGCAGATAGTACAATATAGACATTCAACTTTATCTAAATTCAACACTACCCATGCTTTCAAAGAAAAAAAATGATAATGGAAAGTATTCTAGCAATTCCTGCTTTTAGCCAAGTGAGCATGTGCTCTGGAATGAATGTAAAATGGAAGAAGTGGATCTGCTATTTATTCAGAGGTTCTCTGTTCTAATACACCTGGCACAGTATGACCATTTCCCTAGGTGATGGTTCTTGTATTTAAACATGCCAGCAAGGTGTGGGGAGCAGGGAGAGAATGAATATCCTGGGAGTATTATTCCACTTTTAGGGTACTTGTGGGATTTTTTTCCTGGGCATGTTCAATTTTGCCATAAGTAACTGTAAACCTGAGTAGGATGTGATACCACAGTAAGTAAGTCTGAAGTATATGGTGGTAGGGACAGACTCTGCTTTAAACTGAAGTGGAGACTTGCTAGTACATAGGTGGCAACTGCAAAGGAAGTGGGGTTTGTGGAGAGAGAATGTACAGAAAGAAGAGAAGTGAACCAAGCCTTAGCCCATGCCATCACCTAGTGGTGGGGACAAGAAGGAAGAGGAGCCCACAATGGAAACTGAGGTGGAGTGGTCAGCAAGGTAGAAGGAAAACCAGGAAGAAGGTGGGGTTCTGGCAGCCTGGTAAAGGGAGTGTTCCAGAATGCTGCTGAGAGGTTGCATAAAGTGAGGACTGATAAATGGCTTTTGGCTTTTATAACATGGAGGTTGCTGATGACCTTGGTCAAAGCCATATCAAAGAATGGGCTAGAGAAGATTGAGGTGAGAAAGTAGGGACAGCAAGTTGAAATAGTCTCTTAAGAAGCATGGCTGTGGAGGTGGTAACATATTGGTAGGGCAGGAGGGTTTTCTCCATCAGCCGTCACCCCCTCGTATCAGGCCTAACTGTGCTGAGGGGTGAGTGAAGGAATTCCATCCCTGTTGTGCCACCATTTCATTGCTACAAAGAGCCTTGTATTAGTTTCCTAGGATAGCCATAACAAAGTACTGCAGAGCGGGAGGCCTAGACAACAGAAACATATTGTCTCAAAGTTCTGGAGGCCAGACGTCCAAAATCAGGGTCAGCAGAGCCTTCCTTCTGAAGGATGTGAAAGGGAATCTGTCCCATACTGCTCCGCTAACCTCCCATGGTTTGCTAGCAATTTTTGGCATCACTCTTCTAGATGCATCACTCTGATCTCTGCCTTTATCTTTACAGGGTGTTCTCCCTCTGTACATGCCTCTGTGTCCCAATATTCTCTTTTTATAGAGAAACTAGTTATACTGGATCAGAGTCCATCCTACACTAGTATAGTACCATTTTACTTAACTGTGATAATTATATCTGCAACAACCCCGTTTCTAAATAAGGTCACATTAACAGGTACTAGGGCTTAGGACTTCAACATACCCATTTTGTAGAAATAAAATTCCACCCATAACAAGCCCCATTCTCTTTTGGTCTCCTTTCTTTCTACTGCCCTGTGTAATCTTCCAGTCAGGGATCATTGTTTCTTCCCAGTTCATATCTGCGTCCCCACCTCCTTACCCAGCTGCCCAATTGCCTCCATTCTTCCTTTCTAGCTGACCCCTCTCCAGAGATCTTAGAGTTGTTAGCTTTAAGCAGCAAGATACCTCTCAACCATCATTGATACTTTTTAGGTCTGTCTGTATGTATGTATTCAATTAAGACTGAGTCTCACTCTGTTGCTCAGGCTAGAGTGCCATACCATCAGCCTAGCTCACAGCAACCTCACACTCCGGGACTCTAGCTGTCCTCCTGCTTCAGCCTCCTGAGTAACTGGGACTACAGGTGCCTGCCACAATGCTTGGTAATTTTTCTATTTTTAGTAGAGATGAGTGAGGTCTTGCTCTTGTTCAGGCTGGTCTCAAACTACTGCTCAAGCAATTCTCCTGCCTCAGTCTTCTAGAGTGCTAGGATTACAGACATGAGCCACCATACACAACCTCTTCGTTAACACTTTCTAAATAACTTGAAATACTGAGGGACAGTGAAGGAAGCAAGAGAGGCAGATGTTATTTAATTCTGCCTGGTGTTCATTGAAAAACAGGGCTAAAATTTCCATGGCCTTTGGACAATTTCAATCTAGCCCTGAAAAAGTGTTTTTGTGGATGCTTTAGGCCTTAAATAGGAGACTGTATGGAGAATAGTCAATCAAATTCCCCAAAATAGAAAGAAATGATCATGAACTAAGAAAAGTAACTGCAGCTTTAAATATCAGTTTTAACTAGAAATAATAATTCTCCTCTGCCATCTAGTGGCTACAGCTACAATCAGTAAACCATCCTTGCTCTTCAAAGCCAGGGTCCCATTAGAGTTAGAGTAGTGGCCCATCATCTGCAGATGGCCCTTGCAAGTGTGCTTGATGTGTGGACATGCCTTTGAGCTCCTTGGTCAAGATGGGACCTTTGCTGGTCGGTATGTCAGCAGCTGGAGGCTGTGTGGGGAGCAGACCTGTGAGATAAGAGAGCTGCGCAGAGCAGTGCCTCTGTGCTGGCAAGGTCTTCCCCAGCCACCTATGTGCCTGAGCAGGACACTGTGTTCATTCATTCTAACACGCAGACATTTCTTTCTTTCATGAAATAATATTTTCCTTAATCTTTTTCTGATTATAAAAGTAATACATCTTCATTGTAAAGCATTTAGAAAGCCAGACGGATATAAAAGTAAAAGAAAAAAAATCGAGGTGGCTTGGGGGCTTTACAATAATCTGCATGAGCACCCCCAAAGTCATTGTGGATATATGTGCAATTTAAGGCTAAACTCAGCTTGTTATGCAAAGGCATTCTGCAGCTTCAAGACAAATTGCCTAGCTTACCTTTCAGTGGTTTCTAAACCTTCCTATATAGACATTCTGGAGTCACTACCGCCCATGATGCTACCATCTAGGGGTGACTTACCAGTTTGGAGCAATATTTTTGTGTTCATATATTATCTTTATATCTGATTTTTAAAACTGAGGAACACTCGATATATAACTACATATATCCTGCCTTCTGCACTTAATGTTAAATCCCAACATTTTTCCATGTCATTATGCCTCAAAAACAGTATTTGTCAAGGCTCCATAATATTACATCCATAAAAATCTGCAATGTGCTTATCCACCCTCTGGTTATGAAGACTATGTAAATTGTTTCCATTTTTTTGTGCTAATAAATACCATTGAGATGAACATCTATGAATTTACGCCTTTGTGCTCCTCTAGGATTATTTCCTAGAAGCAGAATTACTAGTGTAAATGTTTCTAGGCTCTTAATACATACTGCCACATTACTGCTAGAAAGGTGACTCTTTTAAAAATAGCAGATGTACTTGTTTTCCCTTGCTTTTGCCAACACTGTAGTAATCAATGATGAAGATTACTGGGTGCCAGGCATTAGGCTGGATGCTAGAGATATGATAGCAAGTAAAGAAAAGATATGGGCTGTGCCTCTGTAAGAGCACTTCACCTGGTGGGAAAGAGATCTTGATCACATAATGGCTGTATAATTACAAACCAAAAGAGACGAAAGGGTAGAAGGGGAGCATCTCACAAAGATGTGATCTGGTGGGTAGTGAGGATGGCTCCTCAGAAAAAGTGATGTTTTTTCTGAGACTGAGGCCTGGGAGGGGTCGACTCTGTAGTGAGAGGTATATACCGAGAGCAGTTTAGGACAGAAGTCCAGCTGGCTGAGGCTGAGAGAATGGGGGATGGCAGGATGTTGGAGGAGGCTTGCGTCCATGACAATCAGACCAGCCTGGACTTGTGGGTCCCAATAAGAATTCTGGGAAGCCACTGGGTGGTTTTAAACAGAGGGGTGATATGATCTGCCTTTTGAGAATCACTTAAACCACTAAAAAAATTCTAACTGTGGTAAAAAAGCGTAAAACATAAAAGTTATCATCTTAGCCTGTTTTAAGTGAAGAGTTCAATAGTGTTAAGTATATTCATATTGTTGTATAACTGGAATTCTATATCCTTTAAACAACTGCCTGTTTTCCTTCCCCCAGCTCTCAGCAAGCACCATGCCACTTTCTGTCTCTGTGAATTTGACTACTCTGGGTACCTCATATAACTGGAATCATATAGCATTTGTCTTTTTGTGACTGGTATATTTCACTTAGCAGTGTCCTCAGGGTTCATCCATGTTGCAACCTGAGTCAGAATTTCCTTCCTTTTTAAGGCTGAGAATATTCCATTATATGTAGTAGATTCCACATTTTGTATTTTCATTCATCCATGGATGGACATTTGGGTTGCTGCTATCTTTTGGCTATTGTGAATAATGCCACTATGAATACGGGTATACAAATATACTGTTGAAACCCTTTTGGTTTAGAAGTGGGAAAGGTGGATGATATTTAATTTTCTGAGGAACTTTGAGAATCAATTTTTTTTTTTTTTTAGAATCTCACGTTGTTGCCCTCGGTAGAATGCTGTGGCGTCACAGCTCACAGCAACCCCCAATTCCTGGGCTTAGGCGATTCTCTTGCCTCAGCCTCCCGAGTAGCTGGGACCACAGGCACCCACCACAACACCCGACTATTGTTTTGTTGTTGTTGCAGTTTGGCCAGGGTGGGTTTGAACCCACCACCCTCAGCACCGCTCCAGAATCAGTTTTAAAAAGAAAATCCAACAAGGCTGAGTTTGTTGCCTATAAAATAATAGAAAATAACAATACTAACCTGGATAGAGTTGGAGAATATTCTTTTTAATAAAGTAGCACAAAAATGGAAAAGCAAGGATCCAATGTACTCAATACTAATGTGAAGTCAGTGGACGAACTAATACACACTCACTCATGAAAAAAACTTAATTTAATTCAAGTTTGGGAGAGGGAGACAGGGAAACGAAGGGAGATTGGTGTGCTCCCACCTAATGGGCACAGTGTAAGTGGCACACTTCCTGGGTGCGGAACACAACTACAATAGGGACTTTACCTAACAAATGCAAACATTGTAACTTAATTGTTTGTACCTTCATATTAATCTGAAAGAAAAAATCAATTTCTTCACACATTTTCTTCCCACCTCAAAAATAATTTTTTCAAACTTAAAACTATAATCTCATGTTTCTAAGAATGTAAATGAAAACTATAATAAAAAAGACAACTGTAATTAATAAAAAACAACTGTATTGTATGTTTGAATGTATACACATTTCAGGAACACATATTGCATACAGATTTATGTCTTTAAGTGCTTTGAGGGATAATCTTTATTTATTAACCAAATTTTACTGAGTACTTGCTCCCTGCAAGGCATCGTGGAAAAACCCAAAATATGACAAGCTTGGTTCCCATATTCTTGAAAGTTTCAGTCATAAAGGGGCAACAACACTCTTTGGTGTGAGCTATGCTACAATAGTGGCACGAAGGTCAGGTTCTAGGCGTTCACGAGAGGTGGGAGTCATGGGGAAAAGGTTCCTGGAGGAGGTAACATTTGGGTTTGATGGCGTTTGGCAGATGGAGAGGTAGGGTCTACAGCAGTGTTTTTCTTTTTTTTTTTTGGCCGGGGCCGGGTTTGAACCCACCACCTCCGGCATATGGGACTGGCGCCCTACTCCTTGAGCCACAGGCGCCACCCTACAGCAGTGTTTTTCAATCTTTTTTAATTTCACGGCACAGTTAAATCTATAGTTAAGCTTCTGAGGCACACTTTTGATCAAAAAAAGAGTAAAGAAAACAATATATTCACTGTGCTTTGAACTTCTTTCAAAAATAATTTAATTAAAGACCTTTAAAAATTTTCTTGGCACACTGGTTGAAAATCACTGATCTAGAGAATTCCATGTGGCTGGCACAGACTGAGCCAAAGAAGAGTGTGCCATGAGTTTAGGGAAAGGGAGGGCATGAGGTGGTCAGGAGTGGCAGATTCTGCCACAGATGTGGGTGGAAGAGACAGGACAGCTTGGAATACTGAAGAATTGGAACTTTTGTGGTAAATGGAGCAGGGGAGTGACATCAAAGCAGTACAGTGATGTGTAGGGTAGACTGGAAGGGAGAGAAACTGGCATCTGAGAAATTAGTTAGACGGGTTAAATCCCCCAGGCCTAAGTTAAGGCGGGTTTGGATTTAGTGGTGGGGCTGGGCAATGTGCAGAGGAGGGGAGGGGCCAGATGGAGACTGAATGAACTGCTCTTGCCCTCTTTTCCTTGAAGGTTCCCTCCTCCCCTCCCTTCCTTTCTCTTTTCTTTTCCCCTTCCTTCCTTCCTCAGTCCCCTTTCCTCCTTTTCTTTCTTTCCTACCTGCCTTTCTTCCATTCATCTTTCCTTTTCATTCTTTAAAAAAACATTGTCTCCCTCATCTTATAATGATCATCTCACCCATTTGGGGTTCCTTCAGAACCTTGCATAGTGGCTTGGACTTAGTAGATGCTCGATAAATACTTACTGAATTGTAATTGAGAACTGATTCAAAGTGAGACAGAAGCCACAAATAACTTAGATCTAGGTGATGAGAGGATACTGCCTGAAGAAG
This sequence comes from Nycticebus coucang, assembly GCF_027406575.1. Taxonomy (NCBI): domain Eukaryota; kingdom Metazoa; phylum Chordata; class Mammalia; order Primates; family Lorisidae; genus Nycticebus; species Nycticebus coucang. Next base: position 156,744,372 of record NC_069804.1, on the reverse strand, counting down.
CTGGTCAGGGTCAAAGACAGGCTGAGTTTGAGTTGCTGGTATCTATCTGACATGAAATGTTGAGATGTAGCTGGAAGGGATAGGGATTTTAAAAAGCACCCCCACCTTCACCCTGTACTCCAGCTGGGGAGGCAGTGGCTGTGTCTAAGAGAACAAATTTGGGCTCCAGGATCATATTCTGGTAGGCCACTAACCAAGTACCAAGTTACGCTGTCTCCCTGAACCTCAGTTTTTTTCACCTATAAAAGAGAGATAAAGCAATACTTTTGAAGGTTATTTATTGTCAAGACTAAAGGTGACGTTAAATGTATTAGGATGGCAAGGGGGACAAATGACAGCTAAAGTTAGTAGTTATTATGAGGATAGAGAACTGCCAGATTATGTCACTCCCCTGAGTAAGGCCTGCTGTGGCCTCCTGTGGCATATGGAATAAAATGCAGGTCCCTTCCCCAGGCTCCTCAGGCCTGATGTGATCATGTCCCTGCTTCACCTTTTGTCTAGCACATGCTGCCCCTCACTGTGGTCTGCCTGGATGTCCCCCGAACAGGGCAAGCTGTTTTGCTGCCTTTCCTTTGCATTTGCTCTTTCTTTGGTTGGAATATTCTTTGCCAGATCTTCCATGTCTGGCTCTTTTTGGGGTGTGTATACAGTACAACTATCAAGATATGGTATCTTCGGGCGGCGCCTGTGGCTCAAGGAGTAGGGCGCCAGTCCCATATGCTGGAGGTGGCGGGTTCAAACCCAGCCCTGGCCAAAAAAAAAAAAAAGATATGGTATCTTTTGGGCCAAGTGTGGTGGCTTATGCCTGTAATCCTAGCACTCTTGGGAGGCTGATGCAGGAGGATTGTTTGAGATCAAGAGTTTGAGACCAGCTGAGCAAGAGCAAGACCCCATTTCTACAAAAGCAAATAGAGATTAATGTACACAGCTATAATTTAATAAAAAAAAAGAAAAGAAAAATTAGCCAGATGTGGTGGTACACACCTGTAGTCCCAGCTACTTAAGAGGCTAAGGCAGGAGTCTTGCAGTGAGCCATGATGATTCGCTGCATTCTCCCTGGGGCAAGACTGTCTCAAAAACAATAAAACAAAGATACAAGATGTGGTGCCTTTTGGCTTCCTGTGGTTTTGGTCTCAGCTCAAACACCACCTCCTCAAAGCAACCTTCCTTAACCAAATATACTTGCTGTAATCTCTAGTGCATTCCCCTGCTTTATTCTCTCCAAAGTACTTGTCATGATCTTGAGTTACCTTGGGTACTGTTAACTTGCATGTCTGCCTACCCCCATCCTCTTGATGAAGGTACCAAGAGAGTAGCAATATTGTTTTGCTTACTTTTATATCCTGTACCTTGAACAGTACCAGGCACATAGAAGGTACTCAATAAATACTTGTCAGGAGAATAACTGATCTTGAAGATGCAAGGGGAGGGGTTACGGTGATGGAGAAAATTTCAGAGAGGGTAGGAGGACAAGGGCTCTAAAGCATAGGTGGAAGAGTTGGCCTTGGTGAGGAGAAAGACTGCTTATTTCTTTTTTTTCTTTGAGACAGAGTTTTATTTTTTCACCCTCAGTGGAGTGCAGTAGCATCATAGCTCACAGCAACCTCAACTTCTTGGCTCAGGAGATCCTCTTGCCTCAGCCTCCCAAGTAGCTGGGACTATAAGCGCCTGCCATAACGCCCAGCTATCTTTACAGACGGGGTCTCATTATTGCTTGAACTCCTGAGCTTAAGCAATCCATCCACTATGGCTTCTCAGAGTGCTATGATTACAAGCATGAGCCACAAAGCTGCTTATTTCTGAGACAAATAGGAAGGGGAAGGACGAAGCGAAGCTACAGACATTTTGATGTTCAGGGCAGGGCCTTGAGAGGGCTGCTTCTGCAGGACAACTTTGACATTTTCATAAAGTAAAGGGTGTGGTCACTTGCTGAAACCTGAAGGGTTAACAGAAGAGGGGCCCCGACCTGGAGGCCAACAGGAGGTTTTAAAATAATTGCACTAACTGCCATTTATTTAGCACTGTTCTAAGCCCTTTAAATATATATATATATATATATATATATATATTTTTTTTTTTTTTTTTTTTTTTGCAGTTTTGGCCAGGGCTGGGTTTGAACCCACCACGTCCTTTGAGCCACAGGCGCCGCCTACCCTTTAAATATATTAACTGATTTCATCCTCAGGATGGTATTATGAGGAAAGGTGTAATTATTATTTTTAAGATGTGGATGTATTTTCAACATATACAATTTTTGTCACTTATACCACAGTGAAACCCAGGGAGAAGATGTAGAAACCAAAGCACAGAGAGGTCACACACCTAGGAAGTGGCAGAGTGGGGATTTGAACTCAAGTATACCTGTTGGAGCCTATGGAAGAACCACAGCAGTTTCCTCCCTGCCAGTCCCTACAGAGCAGGTATATGAAGGGTCAGCAAGAGATGAAGAGGAAGATTGTGGAACTGTACATGGAAGGCCCGGGGCCATCAGCAAGGATGTTCTGCCAGGAGGTCCAGGAATGGGAGCAGAGAAAGTAAATGGGAAGGATGGGACTTAGGGTTGGCATAGCAAAGATGAAGGCCAAGGGGTTTGTGTGCGTGTGTGTGTGTGTGGGAGGGCAGGGAAAGAGAACAGCATATGCAAAGGTCCTGAGGTGGGAAAGAGCTCAGCCTACCAGGCAGAGTAAAACAGTGTCAGAGTATAGTAATGGGGGTGGGGAGAGCTTCTGATAGGCAGGTCTGAGATCTCCTGTGTCCCATCTCAGACCTACTGAATCAGAATTTCTGGAGGTGGGGCCTAAGAAAATGCTTTGTAACATTTCCAGGTGATTCTTCTGCATACTAAGATTTGGGACACACTGACATAGAGCCAAGCAGGCTATGGGAAAACTTAGGTTTTAAAGTCAATATACTGGGAAGTCACTAAAGGGCTATTAACAGAAGAGTGATGAGATTGCTGTAATTAAGTCATGCTGCCTGCTGTGTGGAAAATGAATTGGATAGTGGCAAGGTTAAAATGAGGAAACTGGGTAGGAGGTTATCACAACCCTGGGAAGGGATCATGGTAGCCTGGGAAAAAACTGGCAGTGGAGGTGATGAGAAAAAAAATGCATGTGGGGCACATTGTCAAGATGGTCAGTAGGAAAGAGAGAAATCAAGGCCAACTCATACATGCTTAGCCCAAGCAATGGGTGGACGGCACTGACCTTCTCTGAGTTGTGAGAAGACTGGTAAAGGACTGGGTTAGGTGGTAGTAAAAGAACTACAAGTAAAAGAACTCCAGTTTGGCCACATGAAGCTTGACATGCCTATGAGACATGTGAGGGGACACATCAGCTAATTAGATATATATTGGGCAGAAACTCAGAAGAGAGGTATGAGCTGGAGATACAATCTTTGGAGTCAGAGGTATTATAGAAGGTATTCAAAGCCACGTAAATTGATAAGATGCTATGAAAGGAATTAGTGGACAAGCAGAGAATTGTTTGGAAAAAATGCCACTATGCCATACTGTGTCACTAACCTAAATGACCTTAGGTCATTGTCCCAATGAGATTTTGAGACTTTGAAAATGAGATTGGACTATATCATCACTAAGCTTTTCTCTGTAACAATGATTCCAATGTTGCAGTGTGTTGTTTTAGATATTAGACTACACCAAGAGCCAGTTCTTCAACGTGCCCTGCAATCAGAAAGGTCCTAATGGTTCTTCTACAACAGATGCCCAGCAGTGGGGATGTCATTTCTTCTCTAATGTCTGGAAAGGATGGCCATTTTGCCGACTATGCCACATTGCCTGCTGCTGTGTAAAAACTTCTGGGTGTCAGTCTCCATCTGCTGGGGGTAAAATCACTCTCACAGAGTGAAAAAAAAAATCTCTTATTCTGCTAAGGCTTTGGGTGGGGCTAGAAAAACTTCATGACAACAACTGCGTCAGCACATTCATCAGGGTCAAACTCGCAGTTGGAGGGAAGTGCAAGAGGGCCTTGATTGAAAAGGAACCTCCAGGGCGGCGCCTGTGGCTCAGTGGGTAAGGCGCCAGCCCCATATACCGAGGGTGGCAGGTTCAAACCCGGCCCCGGCAAAACTGCAAAACCAAAAAATAGCTGGGTGTTGTGGCGGGCGCCTGTAGTCCCAGCTACTTGGGAGGCTGAGGCAAGAGAATCGCTTAAGCCCAGGAGTTGGAGGTTGCTGTGAGCTGTGTGAGGCCACGGCACTCTACCCAGGGCCATAAAGTGAGACTCTGTCTCTACAAAAAAAAAAAAAAAAAAGGAACCTCCAGCTGAGCCTCTTCAGTCTCAAGAGACTGGGATTAGAATCCACAAATTCATAATAGAGACTGGCAGGAGGAAAATGGCACCATGCTGAAATCAGGGTTTCCTTTCAAAGTGTTAGAGTTCAGATGAGAGCAAAACAAACAAACAAAAATTACTAAATTTATGGACTTCATCACCAACCAAAAAGATAATAGAAGATCAAAATTGGTTTTCAAAAGTTATAAAATGTATTATGTAAAAACATGTCTAAACTACCGAGGCTACGTCAGCAAGGACAACTGAGCTCTCCACAAATGTGTATGCTAGTGTTTTATCAGATTTCTGGTGTTGGGGAGATCACAGATCTGACCTAGTATGTCATTTATGAGCATTAAGAATCAACATCTTTCATCTAATGGAATTATTTTATTGCCTGAATCATTAGGATTAAAATAAGGGTATTTGGCTGGCCTCTGAAAATATGGGACTTCTTTATTAGACTCTGAAAATGCACAGCTTCTTTCTTCTCTGAGGGCAAATATACTGATAATTCTTATAAATGTTTCCCTGTAAGACAGGTGATGACAGTATAGGCACAGTTGATGGGGACTGCAGGAAAGTGGGGCCCAGTCGCATAAGCCCTCCCTCCTCATTCTTCCTCATCAAGATCACACTTTGCTTTTTCACACAACATATATTTATTCAGAAAAAATTGCAATAAATTATAATAAAAAAGATGACATGAAATACAGAATCCCACTAGCAGCTTTGCTTAGTGATCAAGACATTTGGGGGAAATAATAACAAATGATTGCAGAATAAGAATCAGAAAACAGTAAAAGGGAGACTAATTCAATGTCACCAAATGGATTTGAACCATTTCATCCCTAGACCAACAGATGCACAGTCCTTCCTTACCAGTTGGATCTGAAATCCTTACTTCAGAGGAGCTATAAAATAGTACCTTAGAGGACTTAGAAATTAGAAGTTGGGGTGCTGGAATAGGCTACCATGGGAAACAGATTTCATACATCCAATCTATGTTTTATCTCCCCTATCTAGAGATTGTCTAAAACTCTCAACCCTGTATACATACCATGATGAGCTGAAAAGATTGAGGCAGTATAAACCAACTTCTTGCTTTGACATGATGGAGAAAGAGCTAGGATGCTGCACACATACTGTATAGAGGCCCAACTAACCATACTCTTGATCACCTAAAGGTCCCGGTTCAGCAGTATACTAGAAAATGGGCCCAGGAAAGGTACTTCCCTGTGTTATGACCTTCTCCCAGTGTCTATCATCTGCCTCTTGTTGTGATTACTTTCTGGCCTAATGGAGACGACAAAACTGTTTTGGTCTCAGTCTGCCATTCTTAAGTTCAACATTCAGCCCCTGACCTATCATATCTTCAGATATTTGGCATCAGTAGTGACTCCTATTTCCATAACTCTAAATCAGGAAAGGGTTTAGCCAGCATATTGCAGGATACGTACCTTTTTTTTTTTTTTTTTTGCTAAAGAACTCAACTTTTAAGAGATGGAGGATTGGACAGTCATTTGGTGGTGGTGGCCTGGATGCACTAGAAGAGTCATGGAGTAAATGCTCAAGAATCCTGTATGTTATGGTCCTTGCATGCTACCAGACAAGAATGGGTCATTTCAGGGAGGTTGTAACTGAAGAAAACCAGGAGGAAGCCAATTGCATCAGGCAGTTTTGCAATCAGTGGCTGGTGGCTTGTTGTCAATCAACATCAGTTTATTTTAAAAAAGGCTGTCCCATAGAGCTTGAAGATATGAAAAGCCCAGAGGGTCAACTTAAGTGGGTGAGGTAAGGTACATGGTTGATCACACTGATCAGTCTTATGAACAGCACTGGACATGGTGACTGAGAGCCAAGGGGAGTCTCTAAAACCTTTTTCTTGCAGGAAATGATGGTGAGGCCAGAGTCAGTCCTGCTGAGGGAGGAGGTGACATCTGTTCCTTGGTACCTCAGAATACCAGCGCATGGGTTCTAAGAGTCATACTTACTACCCTTGCTGTGAGAAGAAGTGATAGCTCTACATAGGCCTACCTGAGGTAAACAGACCCCCTTTTTTATTGTGGTGCAAGTGTTGCTCTAGAGGTGGATTTCTTTCTTTTTTTTTTTTTTTTTTTTTGAGACAGTCTTACTTTGTCACCTTAGGTAGAGTGCTGTCACATCATAGCTCACAGCAACCTCCAACTCTTGGGCTCAAGCAATCCTCCTGCCTCAGTCTCCCAAATAGCTGGGATTACAGGTGCCTGCCACAACGCTCAGCTATTTTCTTAAGATGGGGTCTCATCTTGCTGGTCTTGAACTCCTGAGCTCAAGAAATCCTCCTGCCTTGGCCTCCCAGAGTGCTGAGATTAAAGGTGTGAGCTACCTACTGCACCTGGCCTTGGAGGTGGATTTCTAAGTAGGATATGGATTCCACTGACACCCAGGATTAGTCCTTATATAAAATTTGAATGACAAGAAAGCAATAGTGGGAAGTAAAACCTGTCAAACATGAATACTCTCACTCTTCAAATACTCAAAGTGCTTCCCATTCTGATTGTGATTCTCTGGCACCAATGGGATGTCATTTCTAATAGTCCCTACTAGTAGTAATTTATGCTACTAAATGTGATCTGAGATAAAAGAATATGGTTCCACTCAATGTGGATCCATAAAAAGGCCAATGTTACAGAGACATAAAGATGCCATTGTAGTAGAAATGCACAAACGCATGTAACAACCACATGTACACGGTGAACTCATTGCTGAGGACACCCAAGGAGTCACTAGCCTCACTCAGACTTCATTCAAAGTTATAGAACGAGGGGAGGGAAGTGGAGTGCAAAGGAGTGAGACGGGGAGGAAGTTGAGTCAAAAGTGCTTTATATGAAGGACTACAGACAAGTCTGAGCTACGGCAAGTAGTGCTTATAGGCCTAGAATGGAAACATCTCAGAATCTAGGCCTAGGGTACCGAGGACAAATACGACAATTGGATAGGGGGGTAAAAAACACATCCCTAGGTAAAGGAGTGTAGATACATATCTCTTTGCCTTATAAAGAGAAAACACAAAAACACCAAAATACGGTAACTTTGGCTTGGCAACGTAAGTCTAAAAGTATTTTGTGTGAAGGATACGGTAAAAGATGGATTAGGAAACTCTTTTCCTTTTACACTATAAACAGAACTTGAAATTCTGCAATAGACCCTTCCTGTGGTATGACTTTTTTAAAACCATTCTGAAATACTTGGAGCCCAAGATGTTCCACCTCTAGAATCTCGGAGAGTAGTAAGAGGAAAAGCCTTAGTCTTCATCGCTCCCAAGCAGAAAGCCCAGAAGAAACTGAATAGCACGCTGGCGATCACTTGGAGTTTGTCTTGCCAAAAGGTTGGGTGGAGGCCTTAGGAGAAGACTAGTGAAGAGAGTAGCTAGAAGGTGAGAGAAAGAAAAGGGGAAACCTTTATCAGGCATAACCTAAGCACAACTTTAGGGTTTGGGGTTGGGGGCCCTGGGGATGAGATCAGTAGGACGGAAGTGACTGCCATGTACCTAGACATCCAGTAAGGTATACAGTGTATACAGTGCACACAGACTGTCCTTTACAAACACCCCCATGCAGCCATTCTCATGAGCACTCTTACCAATCATGTTGGCACTGACGTTGTTGTATTCAGAGAATTTTAAGAGTTCGCGAAGAAATGCCATCAAGTAACGAAAAACATTTCTATGGCATCTTGGAAGCTGGGAAATCACCTGTTTTTTTTTTTAAAAAAGGGGGTGGGCAGTGAGGAAAACAGGTGGAAGAATGGAGTAAGAGGAATTCACAGCTGCTATAAAAATAGTTTATAATCCAACCCTTACAAAACCCCATTCATCTGTCACTACCCTTTTTGGTTACTCATGATCAACACAATACAAGCCAAATTGTAACTTTGAAGTAAAAATGATCATACTCTGGCTCCAGTTCACTCAATGATCAGGCCATGTGGTCATCACACATTCACACGCACCCCCTTCCTCACAGGCAGGTTGGTGTTAATCTGTTCTTTTTCCATCTCCCTAGACATGGTATCTACCAAGCTGAATGGTTTTCTCTACAACGTCACTTAGCATGCATGAGGTCCTCCTTCCAATACTCACTAGTCTAATCACAGGTAGTCTCAGCTATTGTGCACCAAAATCATTTCAGGTTTAAAAACACACACAGAAGAAAGGCTCCCAAGTGAAGCCCATCTTTCCTGCTAATGTCAGCCAGAATTCCATATATGATCAGCTTCACCAATTTTACCCCAGAGTACAGGTATCCACCCCATTATGTTTTCTGTAAACAGAAAAAGGCCATCTGGGGAAAGGTGGTAAATACAATAGGAAATAACACAACCTAAAATTTAAGGGTCTCAACTCTCAATGATGCTGTCCTGCCATGAATAACAGATGAACACCCATCCTACCTCACAGCTGGCTGCCTACCTGGCCTTGTAAAATTGATGATTTCTCTATGGGGGAACCTGCACCTAACAGCCTCAGATCAGTAAAACTCACCTGTCGGCAGACCCGGGGATCATGAGCAGAATCAAGACATCGCTGATATAGCTCATAACAGATGACTGGCTCTGGTAGGGCTTCCAGGAAAATGAGGAGTGCTTCAGCTACAGAGTGATTACTGCCAGCTGAATCAACTAAGTCAAGGGAAAGGGGCTCCAGGAGAAAGGCCACACAGAAACCTGATTGGTTCCCTTCCTCAAGCTCCTGCAGGGACTATTTCCTCCCTCCTATTCAAGGCACATTGATCCTAATTAGGGAAGTTTGTTGGCCCATGTACTCTGCAGCTCAGTTGTTACAGAACTGGTCAAAGACTCTTTGGAGCCTTGGCCAAACTTTAGAGTCAGGGGGAATATAGCCTAAAGAGTAAGAGTTCACACTAGACCAGTCCTATAAACCAGTTGCCAAGGTATCCAATCCTTCTTCTTGCCCTAGTGACAATACATGTGGTGGCAAGAGTCATCGAGTGCCTGAAGGAGAACAGCATCAGTGTTGTGGCTTCTATGTTCCATGCTTCTTACCAAAAACCTATTAAAAGCCTTGCTTCCTTTTAGTAAGAACCTGATACAGAGAGAGGTCAAAAGTTCCTGAAAGGAAATTGAGAAACAACTGAATAGTGATTATCTTATAATAAAATACAATTACAAAGAAAATAAACATAGAAGCACAAAAATCAAATGTACGTACAAAGAAGAGTTTGGCCAAGTACTCATCCAGCTTCTTAAACCTTGGGTAGAAAAGGATACGGATTGTCTCAGGAATGCTAGTATCCAGACAGTCAATGATCTGCTGTAACTCTTCCTGCATTCCAGGGGTTTGGAATAGGTCCTCCTAGCAAAGAAGTAAGAATGAAGTGAACAGACAAGATAATCAACCCTATGGTTCTAAAGATAACCCAGGGATTAGAAAAGCAGCAGAAAACAAAAGGGAAGGGTGATATGCATATTAATGATTAGGAATGGACGTGTAAAAATATCACCTTTACCCAACATAATGTCTATGTTAAAATTTTATTTCAAATAAAATAGTCTTCAAAGGTTTTAGCCTATACCTAATAAATATGACTAGATGGCTAAATTAGGAAACCAGGTGTTCCACCTTTAGTCTCTTGAGAAGAAGCAGAAGGCAGAGTCCTAATCACATTCAAATGCTAATACTAACTAAACCCTGGGGAAGGAGTAAACTGCATGCTCATATTAATTCTTGCTTTCAAGTTATATTACTCTTTAGTTGATAAGAGAATATTACATTTCAATTTGGTCCCAAGAAATTTTTCTTTTTGGGTGGAATGGGTTGGGATTTTTTTTTCTTTTTTTTTATTGTTAAATCATAGCTGTGTACATTAGTGCAATCAAGGGGTACAATGTGCTGGTTTCATATACAATCTGAAATATTCTCATCAAACTGTTCAACGTAGCTTTCATGGCATTTTCTTTTTTTATTATTATTAAATCATAGCTGTGTACATTAACAAGATCATGGGGCACCATACACTGGTTTTATAGACTGTTTGACACATTTTCATCACACTGGTTAACATAGCCTTCCTGGCATTTTCTTAGTTATTGTGTTAAGACATTTATATTCTATATTTACTAAGTTTCACATGTACCCTTATGAGATGCACCCATGGCATTTTCTTAGTTATTGTATTTAGTCATTTGTATTCTGCATTTAGCAGTTTTCGCCTGTACCGATTCTAAGATGCACCGTAGGTGTGGCCCCACCAATTACCCTCCCTCCACTCTAACCTCCCCCCTCCCTTCCCCTTCCTTGGACCTTTCCCCATATTCTTGTGCTATAGTTGGGTTATAGCCTTCATATGAAAGCTATAAATTAGCTTCATAGTAGGGCTGAGTACATTGGATATTTTTTCTTCCATTCTTGAGATACTTTGCTAAGAAGAATATGTTCCAGCTCCATCCATGTAAACATGAAAGAGGTAAAGTCTCCATCTTTCTTTAAGGCTGCATAATATTCCATGGTATGCATATACCACAATTTGCTAGTCCATTCGTGGGTCAATGGGCACTTGGGCTTCTTCCATGACTTAGCAATTATGAATTGGGCTGCAATAAATTCTGGTACAGATGTCTTTGTTATATTGTGATTTTTGGTCTTCTGGGTATATACCTAGAAAAGGAATTATAGGATTGAATGGCAGGTCTATTTTTAGATCTCTAAGTATTCTCCAAACATCCTTCCAAAAGGAACGTATTAGTGTACATTCCCACCAGCAGTGTAGAAGTGTGCCCTTTTCTCCACATCCACGCCAACATCTCTGGTGTTGGGATTTTGTGATGTGGGCTTCTCTTACTGGGGTTAGGTGATTCTCAAAGTAGTTTTGATTTGCATTTCTCTGATGATTAAGGATGATGAGCTTTTTTTCATGTGTTTGTAGATAGTGTGTCTGTTTTCTTTAGAGATATTTCTCTTCAAGTCCTTTGCCCACCCTGAGATGGGATCACTTGTTCTTTTCTTGCTAATACATTTGAGTTCTCTGTGGATTCTGGTTATTAAACCTTTATCGGAGGTATAACCTGCAAATATTTTCTCCCATTCTGAGGGCTGTCTGCTTGCTTTACTTACCATGTTCTTGGCTGTGCAGAAGCTTTTTAGTTTGATCAGGTCCCAGTAATGTATTCTTGATACTGCTTCAATTGCCTGGGTAGTCCTCCTCATAAAGTATTCACCCAGGCCAATTCCTTCAAGAGTTTTCCCTGCACTTTCTTCAAGTATTTTTATAGTTTCATGTCTTAAGTTTAAATCTTTGATCCAGTGAGAGTCTATCTTAGTTAATGGTGAAAGTTGTGGGTCCAGTTTCAATCTTCTACAGGTTGCCAGCCAGTTCACCCAGCACCATTTGTTAAATAGGGAATCTTTTCCCTACTGAATGTTTTTAATTGGCTTGTCCAAGATCAAATAACAGTAATTAGCTGGGTTCATCTCTTGGTTCTCTATTCTGTTCCAGACATCTACTTCTCTGTTTTTGTGCCAGTACCATGCTGTTTTGATCACTATGGATTTATAGTATAGTCTGAAGTCTGGTAGTGTGATTCCTCCTGCTTTGTTTTTATTTCTGAGTAATGTCTTGGCTATTCAAGGTTTTTTCTGATTCCATATAAAACGAAGTATTATTTTTTCCAGATTTAAAATATGACAATGGAGCTTTAATAGGAATTGCATTAAAATTATATATTGCTTTGGGTAGTATAGACATTTTAACAATGTTGATTCTTCCCAGCCATGAGCATGGTATGTTTTTCCATTTGTTAACATCTTCAGCTATTTCTTTTATTAAAGTTTCATAGTTCTCTTTATAGAGATCTTTCACATCCTTTGTTAGATAAACTCCCAAATATTTCATCTTCTTTGGCACTACTGTGAAAGGAATAGAGTCCTTGACTGTTTTTTCGGCTTGGCTATTGTTGGTATATATAAAGACTACAGATTTATGGGTGTTGATTTTGTAGCCTGAGACATCGCTGTATTCCTTGATCACTTCTAAAAGTTTTGTAGTAGAATCCCTGGTGTTTTCCAGATATACGATCATGTCATCTACAAAGAGTGTTAAGGATTTTTTTAGTTTCTGAGGGGTCTGTTGTTATTTCATCTTTACATTTCTGATCGATGAAATTAGAGATTTTACTCTTTTTTTCCCGGTTAGGTTGGATGGTTAGTATTTTAAATAGGATTTAAAAGAAAAATCAGGATCAAGTTAAAGAAATGGGCTTAAAGTCTGCTTTGGATTTTAAAATCTGTAACAGCTAAAGTAAACATTACTGACTCAGGTACAAAGCTGTCCAGAGGAAAATAGTTTGCAGCCAGGAGACAGGCATTCTTAGTTCTGGCCCTGGCTCTGCCACTACACTTACACTGGCATCGTAGGTAAACACTTAGCACACATGCTTCAGCTATCATATTTATGAATAGGGATATTTCCACCTGCCCAGGTAATCAGACAGTGCTGCTATGTGGAGGGAGCTTGGCCAAGTTAAAAGCACTACACTGGCATGAGGTATTATAATTTCCTACAGGACTTGCACACCTTCCAAAGTTGCAGGGAAGGTCTAGTCTCACTTACCTGATTACAGGCATATCTGAATAAGTGATCTACTAGAAGCCAGATCTCCTTGGGGACCTGAAGAGGTCTCTCACTGGCACCTTCATCCAAGGGAACCATCTGCAGAAGAGATTTCTCCTGAGAGATGAAAGGGGATGAGAACTAAAGTAATCTTAGAATAAAGAATTCTCTGTGTAATTTAATCTCCTTCAAATTCTGGTCATGTGGGTACAATGTGATCTTCATCTCTTAAGATTTTTCATTTCTTCTCACTGGGGACAGCCCTGCTCAGAAGGCACTTGATACTGATTCCCAGAGATAAAGCACCTCCTCTCCTAAATGGTTCACTGAATTGTTAAACATTTCATTTGGGTTTACAATTTTTTTTTTTTTTTTGAGACAGAGTCTCACTTTGTTGCCCTCGGTAGAGTGCTGTGGCATCAGAGCTCACAGCAACCTCCAGCTCTTGGGCGATTCTCTTGCCTCAGCCACCCGTGTAGCTGGGACCACAGGCGCCCACCCTAACACCCAGCTATTTTCTATTTTTGTTGTTGTTGTTGTTGCAGTTTGTCCAGGGCCTGGTTTGAACCTGCCACCCTCAGTTTATGGGGCCAGTGCCCTACTCACTGAGCCACAGGCACCGTCCTGGGTTTACAATTTTTATCATATGGTTACATTGTGTCTTAAATCCTTGGGAACCAGGGTTCCAGTGATACAGTCACAGTATAAGTCTACACACCACCGGTGACTTACAGACCATTAAATTTCATTATCAATATAATACTTGAGAGACCAGGGTCTACGCTTAGGTTTTTGTTTACTTTTAACTTACTCTTTCTTCAGATCTTGGCACAAATAGTACTGCTTTCACTGTTGATTTAAACTAAGTTTCTTGGCCCTCAGGAATTAAACAATTTTCCATATTAGACCCACATACATGAATACCTTAGACTTGATGGCAATTTTCTCTGTTTAAGTCACCAAAACTCATAAGCTTTAAGATCTAAAAATAGTAAACTCAAGACAGCAAAGCAAAAGACAGAAATACCATGAAAAGTCTAGAGTCCGAATCCAGAAGTTACTAATTAATAGCTCAACACAAATTTCTGAGGGCTTTTTGGCCTTTCATCTAACTTTCTATTATCAGATTGTTCTGAAAGAACATTAAGAGAAAAATCCAGAAGTGACATAAATTAGACCGGTGAATAATTTAAATTTGAAAATGGTTAGGAAATAAACTTCGTTGTCTTATGTTTATGTAATCAAATATAAATTACATGAAAAAAAGATGTTTGAAATAGTAAAGGCATTTGAAGGAAGCCTTCAGCAAAATCTTTGTGGAGAAAACGATGACCAAGCTCTTATATACTCCTCTCTCCGCTATTTCCAGCTTAAGGTCATACATTCTGTATGTTTAACTTCAGGAAATTCTTGTTCAACACTGTGCAACCCATAAATTCCATCCATGAGCCCCAGCCACATAGCTTTAAAGGAAAGAAAATTGAGTATTTTACTACTCTCACAGAGACGATGTACAGTATGGCCAAGCTGAGGTCTCTTCTTAACACTGTGTACTTTAATAAGCAGCGATGACCTTTTAAAGCCTTTCTAAGAGAATGAGGAAGAGAAGGGAGTATGACAGTTGATTACCATTTAAAATCTATTTTTCTTTCTTTCTTTTTTTTTTTTGTAGAGACAATGTTTCATTTTATTGCCCTTGGTAGAATGCTGTGGTGTTACACACCTCACACCAACCTCCAACTCCTGGGCTTAGGCGATTCTCTTGCCTCAGCCTCCTGAGTAGCTGGGACTATAGGCGCTTGCCACAACGCCCGGCTATTTTTTTGTTGCAGTTTGGCTGGAGCCAGGTTTGAACCTGCCACCTTCGGTATATGGGGCCGGTGCCCTACCCAGTGAGCCACAGGCACTGCCCTTTTTTTTTTTTTTTTTCGTTCTTACAGTAAGGAGTATGACAGTTGGTTACCATTTAAAATCTTTTTTTTTTTTTTTTTTGTACAGTTTGCTTCTTCTCTTTCTCTGGGATTCTATCACTTGTTCATGTTCCCTATGGTTGCCAGAACTTCTATCAGTGGCTTATTCACTGACTTCTTTCCATTTTCAAGTATTAAATCCAGGCATCCACATTATACCTTAGCCAAAACACTGCCCATAAAGCACTATGCTAACTTTCTGGACCAAATACAACCCATGTGTAGATTCTTTAGCAGATGTCTCCAAACTTATCATATATAAATTATTCAGCACTGATTCATGTACTTTAAAAAAAAATCTGACATCTAACTAGAGCTCTACCTGTACTAAGGTATTAAGGCAACACAAGGCATTGCCCAAGATAAAAAGACAGAACATGAACTGCTCTTAACAGGGAAGGGCTGGGAAACAGAGCTGTCTTAAAGTTTAGTGGTTTAAAAAGGTTAATGAAATGTCAGTAGGTTATATACATCATTCACTATCCATTTTGAAATTCATGTGTGATAATAAAGAATGTCACATGTGTGTCCATGAAGTCTAGAGAATGCTCATGCACAAGAAACAATACTTTTATAAATTTCATAAATAGAGGCCTGGTGCAGTGGCTTATGTCTATAATCCTAGCACTCTGGGAAGCTGCAGCGGGTGGATTGCCTGAGCTCATGGGTTCAAGATCAGCCTGAGCAAGGGTTAGACCCCGTTTCTAAAAATAGCTGGGTGTTGAAGCAGGCACCTTTAGTCCCAGCTACTTGGGAGGCTGAGGCAAGAGAATCACTTGAGCCCAAGAGTTTGAGGTTGCTGTGAGCTATGATGCCACAGCACTCTACGGAGGGTGACAAAGTAAGACACTGTTTCAGAAAAAAAAAAATTCACAAATAATTCTGAACTCAGATTGTCTTCTTTCAACAAGACATGTTCAGTGCCTAATAAGCCCACACTTCATAATCTTTGTGATAACAACTGAAGCACAAAAACAGTATGCTATCCCCATCACTGAAATGCATTAAACGCCACCAGTGGGAACATCCATCAAATACTCTTATAAGTACTTCAGGAGTGTTTATTAATTTCCTGCTTCTCTACTTGATAGTCCTGTATGGAGCCAGGTACTCTCAGTTTGACGATAGAGAGGCAGTGAGGTATTGCAGAAGGGGTGCTTCGCTGGGCAATCAGGAGACCTGGGTTGCAGTGCCTTCCACTCTACACTTCTGCTGTCAGGAGCAGTACTACCTTACCAAGTTTCTCAACTGAAAGCGCCTTGGTTGTCTTTTCTGTTAAAATGGAGAAAATACCTTACCCTGTCTGAAGGCAGAGGGCTGGACCAGATGATCCCTTATGATCTCAATCAGGTCCATGATTCTATTCTATGCTCTCTTTCTTAACTGTATCTGTGTACTTTTTCAGTAATTAATTGCTATTACCACTAACACCAAATATATATATATTTTTTTAGAGACAGAGTCTCACTCTGTCACCCTTAGTAGAGTGCTGTGGTGTCATAGCTCACAGCAATCTCCAGCTCCTGGGCTTAGGCAATTCTCCTGCCTCAGCCTCCCGAGTAACTGGAACTATAGGCGCCTACCACAATGCCCGGCTATTTTTTTTGTTGTTGTTGCAGTTTGGCTGGGGCCAGGTTAGAACCTGCCACCCTCGGTATATGGGGCTGGTGCCCAACTCACTGAGCCACAGGCATCTCCCAACACCAAATAACTTTTAATGCAACAGAAATCTATGGATGGTTATACTGTCATTAGAAACAGAGGACAGCTAGCTGGTACCCTCCTCTAATTCATGAGCTTTCAGATATATCAAGACAGCTCTGTAGTTCTTATTTCAAAAACACAAATATGGAACCTTGAGTCCTACTGCTTTTATTGTACTGAGTCTCAGTAACTTGACTGGTGTAATAAACATCTTTCCTGTACTTTGCATATACTTAAAGACAGCTGGAAGGACTGTAGGGGATTATGACCAAATCAGAGTTCTCTGATATGGAAATGCCTAGAGACAAATTCCAAGGACCACAGTTTTAAGTGTTAATCAAGCATAAGGAAAACTCTTATAAGCACCAATGGATAGCATTACCTTTTCTAGGAAGCTGTCTTCGTCCTGAGAGCAGAGCAGGAAAAGAAAGTCATTGGCAGATAGAAAATGATTAGAATTAATTTACAGAATTAGAAACAGATCAGTATTAGAACTCACTAGATTACCAGATACATATGCTTTAAACAACTATGAACTCCTTCAAATAAATTATGACTACTGAAAATGGAATACATTCTCCATATGCAAAGTACCCTATAATGCACATTAAAATTTTTGTATAGTTTACTGAGATTATCACTCAAGAAACATGTATAGTCTTAGACTTCTACTCCTTTTGGCAGCCGCCAACTGACAGAGACAAATGCCCATTGATGTTTCTTCCTGTTTATTTGCTGCTTGGAAGCAGGCCCTGCCTTTGTACTGTGTGACTTCTGACCACCTCGATGAAAGAATGTTGTTCTGGGCCTGACAGTGGCCATTTGTAAGGATATAATAAAGCTGCTCTCCTTTCCATGCTGTTCTCACCACAGCTAGCCACCTAAGCAGTATCCCAGACTCCCTTTTGTCTCTTTATGCCCACTTCCCTCCTCAAAGGCCCCCAGAGTACCTAGATTTAAAGGTTCCTCTGAACTATGAATGAATTTCATTTTAGACCTTTGTGATCAGAAGATCCATCATTGTCCCCTATTTATTTTCCTTTTCTCTTATGGGGATAAGAGAAAAGAGAAGCAGGGGAGAAGGGGAGGGAAGAAGTTACTTTTTAAATATTACTATCTTTTATGCTATTATTACAATCCAATAATTATGAGAGCAACAATAACTACTACCACTATTTAGGAAACGTCTGCCATGTACCAGAAACTGTGGAAAGTGCTTATCCAAAGTCACAATTACTATTAAGGAGTAAGTGGCAGAATCAAGATTAGAACCCAGGTATGACCAACTTAATAGTCATTATCACCTATGTTAACTTGGACAACTCAAAATGGACAATATGATTGCTTCCTGGAATGGAGAGGCTGTGAGAAGCTGTGAGAATGTATTCTCTGTAACAGAAAGAGACCCCACTTACAGGCAGCATGGTTAATGGAAAGAGTATAGACACTTGGTGTTACATAGTCCTGGGTACAAATCTTCATTCTGCCTCTTATTAACTTTGTATAGACCTCACACAAATTGCCAAACTTTGTAGAGCCTCAGTTTTTTTTCATCTCTAAAACAGGGATAATAATATTTACTTCAGAGGGACAAGGAAGCAGCCTAAAACCAAGCAGTATGCCAGCAGAAGGTATGAGTCTCTTAAAGCTCCTCACAGCTCCTCAGCAACTCCCAACTGGATTCCTCCCAGCCTCAGTATGCACCACTAAGCACTCAGGTATAAATCACATATCTCAGGTCTGATAAGTAAAAGGAGAAATTGCAATCTTACTGCCTGAGATGTACGTGGGCTAAGGGTGGGGGTAAAAATGTTTCTGAGCATTCCAAGTGGTGATGCTGAATATATTTCCCCTAAACTGTTATGTATAGCAATTAGGTTTTTTAGTATTGTTAAATACTTAGAGTTAAACATACCTTTGTCAGTTTGCCTAGATTTAAATATCACATGAAATGATGAGTACTAGTGCTTTATAAGGTACATGATATTTACAGTACTGTAATTATAACATTTTTTAATGTGCAGTTAATTCTGAATGCCAAACATCTAATTTAATATAATTTTGGCCTACAACCTCTTGTAAAGTTCAGGATCACGTTTTAACAAATAGAGTATAGCCTGTCTGATATACTTTATACTTCCCCTCCAATAAACATGTGACACATGGTATGATGAGTAAAACTAGGCAGAGATTTTGTATATTAACTTGTCAAACCAGGCCCTCAAAGTTTTCTTTAACAGTTTAAAAAATGAAAAGACATTTTCTTTGAGCAGTGGCCATCTACCAGAACAAGGCACCGTGTCTTTGTGGGGGAGGACAAATGAGAATGAGAATACATAAAGGAGAAAGACATGGTTTGTCCCTGACCCTGGTTTGCAACTGACTAGAGGTGAGGAGTTCCAGAATTTAGAGTCTGATATTGCCATAATTCACAAATACAAGTTTTTAATAAATGGTTACTAGCCCTTAGGGACTTTTAAAGGTAGAGATGGGGGGGAATATTACAAGTAGAAGAGGCAAAAATAAAGGCACAGAGAAGGTAAATTGCAAGGTGAGTTTAGGAAGAAGTTAGACATCTAGTTTACAGGAAGCATGAGGAAAGTTTAGAAAAACAGTAGGAAATAAGTTTGAAAAGGTTTTTGAAGTCAGACTTTGGGGGACCTTGAAGGAAAGAGGTTAAGGAATTTGGATTGTATTCAGCAAGCATGGGGAGCCACTGCTACCTTTAGGCAAGGAATTGATGGGCCCTAAAAGCAGAGGTACAGAAAGATTGATCTGATGGCCCTGAATAGGAAAAACTGAAGGCAGTGAAGAAAAGTGGGTAGAGGTGGAAGGGTGGAAAGAGAAAGAGGAAGGGAGGGAATCATTCAAAGGCTATCAAGGTAAGTAAAGCAGGATAGGGTAAATACCTTAAGTAATAATGGAAAATAATATATTTCATTTTTGGAAAAATGAATGGATATAGAGAAAATGATTTAAAAAATATCAAAAGGACTTTGAAGGAAGGGTAAGAGATTTGCATTGAGAGTTGAGTTACCTGAATGCAGGTATAAAAAAGTAGATATAAACTATGTTTAATTCAACCCTGGTCTCAATTTTGAAAATAGAAACATCACTTAACCTTCATTAGTAAATAGCTAACTTCTATGTTAGTCTTAAGATTACTACTACTAACTACTCAGTTCAATCAACATTAAAGGGTAGAGATGGCCAACTCTCTGCCGAAAGCCACGCATTAGTTTAGGATTTCTCCAGTGGGGCAACACTGGCACATAACAAATTCAATGCAAATCATTCTTTACCCCAACATTCACTTTTAGAAGAATGTTCCCAGTAATAAATGCAGCTAAAATAATATAAAAATCATTTAGAGGTGGAATATTCAAATTTAAAAATGAAAAGCAGAAAACTAATAGAAATTGAAGTTCTAAAAAGGATTAGTTCATATAAAATACAGAGAAGAAACACAAACCATACATCTAACAGGATAAGAAATGGGTGGTTCAATTAGTAAAAAAATACATAATGAGAAGATCACAGGGGACAAATTAATCAACAAATTATTCCTTTTACTAAATTTTTTGATATTGTTCTCCCAATCAATAGACATGTCCACAGGTAAATATGGTTTCTCCACCCATACCTCAACTTTTTCCATCTCTATATTTACAAACAAAACCCTTAACCAGATCTGGTAAGTTGAAAAGCCTGGCCTCCTTTCTGTTAGTCCATTCCACATGCAACACCAGAATGTTCCTCTAAATAAATCAATTTACAACTTCATACTAATTATCAAAGCCTTCTGATGATTCTTGGTGCCCTCTGGCTCAAGCACAAGCTCATCTGGTGACTTCAAGACTTTATCACCTGCCCTTATCCTGCCTAACCAGCTTCACAGATTCTTTTTTTTTTTTGAGACAGGAGCCTCAAGCTGTCGCCCTGTGTAGAGTGCCATAGCATCACAGCTCACAGCAACCTCCAACTCCTGGGCTCAAGCGATTCTCTTGCCTAAGCCTCCCAAGTAGCTGGGACCACAGGCTGTTTTTGGTTGCAGCCATCATTGTTGTTTGGCGGGCCCGGGCTGGATTTGAACCCGCCAGCTCATGTGTATGTGGCTGGCACCTTAGCTGCTTGAGCCACAGGCGCGGAGCCTCTTTTTCTTTCTTTCTTTTTTTTTTAACAGAGTCTTATTTTGTTGCCCTCAGTAGAGTGCCGTAGCATCACAGCTTACAGCAACCTCCTAGCTCTTGGGCTTACGTGATTCTCTTGCCTCAGCCTCCCGAGTAGCTGGGACTACAGGCACCTGCCACAACGCCTGGCTATTTTTTATTGCAGTTTGGCTGGGGCTAGGTTTGAACCTGCCACCCGGTATATGGGGCTGGCACCCTACTCAGTGAGCCACGGGTGCCACCCAAGGTTCACACATTTTTATCCTTAAATCGCATCACTTTTTCCAGGGAAATCTTAAATTTTTTCACACATTGTCTTTTTGCTTTCACCTTCTACCCTTTATTCAAGATGTTCCTTATACCTGAAAAAGCCAGCTCACCCAATGTACTAATATATGTCTCTTAATACTCGGACTTGACTAAAAATACTTCTGTGACTAACCTCAAATCACTCTCCTAGTTTACTTTATTCTTATTGCTGGACTTATTTCTAAGTCATGTTAATGTTACATGCATCAAATATTTATTAAAACTAAAATAGGCTGATTCTGAGATTGATTTTTATAGGGATTAGCTGGTCAATCAATCAATAAGCTTTATAGCATATAAGGGCCTGAGTAAACAGTAAAGGAATCTATTGTTAATATAAATTAAAAACTCTATAACATTCATTTTAAATGACTTTCCAAAATATTCACATACCAAATACACTGGCCATTAGCCAATAAAGGTAGTTAATGTTCAAATTATCTCTAAACCAAACTCCTTATTAACCATGATTTAAGATTTAGCCATATTATACATGCACGTATATCTTCATCATTACTAAACTAAGAAGAATTCACATAAACTCTATAATACTCTGTATCCAGTGGGTAATGAATCAATATTGATGATTATTTGCTACTTAATATGCTAGTTAATACAACAGAAAAATCTTTCTTAATTCTGAAAAAGAAAAAAGATGATTATAAACAGTGTATTCTTGTCTGTTTCCCACTTGTGCCAATACCAACTACTACATATTCTAGGAGGGGCAAAGTCACTGTTATTGAGAGGGGCAAAAGAATGATGAGGAATTATGCCAGTTATTTCATTCTGCATTTAGTGGGAAGAGGTAGTAGTATAAGAATCATTCTGAAACAGGTAAGTGGAGAGACCACACATACACTGAATTCATTTCTGGCTTCAACAACATTTTAAGAGTAAATAACACAATGTAGGATAGGTACTATTATTAATAACATCACCTCATGAGATTTAAGATACCACCTTGGGCCTTGGGAAAAAAACATGAACAAGCATTAGACTTAGGGATCATTTTTAAAGGTAAAGATCAAGTCAAAACAGAGTGGGAAGGTATTAAAGACGGGGTGCTAATTACTTTGGATTTCTTGTTTATTACCCAACACTAATACAGGGTTAGTATCTCTAATCCAAAAATCCAAAATCCAAATCCTCCAAAATCTGAAAGTTTTTGCACATCCACATGATGCTCAAAGCAAATGCTCATTGTAGGATTTCAGATTTCTAGATTACAGATGCTGAACTGGTAAGTATACATAGTATAAATGAAAATATTCCCAAATCTTAAATGCTTTTGGTCCCAAGCATTTTAAAAAAGGGGTATTCAACCTGTATAGATAATTTCCTCACCAGTGAGATAAAGGAATCTAATAACACTGAAATTCAACAGACTGTGAAAAGAATCAGAACCCTAAATCTTACAAAATAAAACCTTTAAAAGAATAAACCAGTTGTGCCCAACATACAGCCAGTGAGTCCCATGCTGATTTTGTGAGAACTTATTTTGTTTACTATGGTGCTGGACATCTTGAAAAGTAAAATGGACTTTTTCTTTCTTTGCTAATCAGCTTTTGTTAGTGTTCGTATATTTTTTATATGGCCTAAGATAACACTTATTCTTCCAATGTGCAGCAGGGGAAAAAAAAGGTTGGACACCCTTAGAATAAAGGATGACCAAATACATATGATTTAATATGAACTCAACAATTCTGAAATTAAAAATGATCAGGGTTTCTTCTTTTTAACCTTGAATTACTTATGCACAAAAAGAAGGAAAAGGGCTACCTACAGAGAGCCATTAATTCCTCTAATGATTTTGGCTACTTTCTATTTATAGACAAATATGGTGGAATTACATGATAATATATTTTACATAAGATATAATCTTTTTATACTGGTTTAGCCTCCTTCTGGCCAACCTCAGAATATGGGAAAATTATGGCAAGAATATATTATAATGCATCTACCAACTCTTGACCAAAAATAAGCTAGGTTCCAGTTTACGGGAAATGAGGGTGAAGGAAAGAGTATAAAAGGAATAAGCTAAAAAAAATACCAAGAAGAAACAATCAGATAAATTTAGGAAATGGTGTACCCTTAACTGGACAATTGCACTAGACTCTTAAATAGTCAGCGTGGCTGGCCGTGGCTCATACCTGTAATCCTAGCACTTTGGGAGGATGAAGCAGGACTGCTTGAGCTCAGGAATTGGAGGGTGCAGTAAACTGTGATGATTACACTCTAACCCAAGAGACAGAGCAAGACCCTGTCTCCAAAAAAAAGGTCAGTATCATTAAAGAAAAAAAGTAGGAAACTGCATTACACTAAGAGAGACTACAGAGACCCCATCAAATATACTAAATGAACCCAGATCGGATTTTGGGTTTAAAAAAACCATGAATCAAATTCTTGAAATAATTGGAGAAATTTGAATATGGACTAGATGTTAAATGATACTATGAATTACTGTTAGCTTCCTTGGGAATAAGAATGGTATTGTGCTTATATAGAAGTTTGTCCTTTTTCTTAAGAAAAGGCTGAAGTGTCTCATGGTAAAGTGACATGATATTACCATCTAATTTCAAATGGGATAGCAAAAAAAAAAAAACTGAGTGTTTATATGTATATAAGGCATGTGGTAGCTTATTGTACTGCTTTTTCAGTTTTCCTGCACATTTGACATTTTTTATAATAAAAAGTTGAGACAAAAAAAGCTAGGAGATAGTGTTTGGGATGAAGGACAAGGGGTAGAAGAAAAAGGAAAACAACATTCAGAACATATTCTAAAAAGTGAAATACTAAATTTGAAAGATACAATTATGGTTGTAGAAGCAAAAACAATTGTCATGGGAAATAGCAGAATGGCAGGATATGAATAAGAAAATGGTTTTCTCTCAGAGGTAATACACTAAGTCATGAGGGCTCTAGGGACACACGTATAATTATAAGAAAGAATGCTGGGGCTGGACTCAAGTGTTTTAATCTGCTATCTGGGTCACAGCTAAAACAATTCCATGGCAACAGATCACTCAGACAAGCCAGCAGCAGCCTGTCTATTGGTCTAGTCCTCTTTGCTAGATGTTACAATCACTTGCTCTGGCTAGACCAAAAGGAAAAACATGAATATTAATGGTAATGATAACATGGGGCCCCTCTTTACCTAATTTTCTTTGATAAAAGACCATGAATATACTTTTGAAGCCCAAAGAAATTTGCATCCAAATCCAACAATATTTTCATTTAGAAGGGAAAGTTCTTTTAAAATTTTTTTTTTTGTAGAGATGGGGGGTCTTGCTATGCTGCCCAGGCTGGTCTCAAACTCCTCCCACCTTGGCCTTCCAAAGTGCTGGGATTATAGGCCTGAGCTACCATGCTGAGCCCGAAGAAAAGTTCTTAATAGGATGAACTTGTTACTAAATCAGTTTGTTACTTAACATAATAATAAGCACTACTTCCTTCCTAAGAACATTAATATTATAGCTTGACTTAAGGGAGGGGTGGGAAAAATCATCCTCCTTTCCTTTCTTAAGTGAGTCACATTAAGTTAGTTATCAAATTTCAGTGCACACTTTTAATCATCTGGGATGCTGATAAAATGCAGATTCCTAGGCTCCACACCCTGTGATTTTGATTCTGTTGCCAGGAGTGAAGGGGAAAGAACCTTTACTTCTAATAAACCTCCCCAAGGATTCTGACTCCAAGGTTCCATCATAGGTCTGTGCTTCCATAAGCAGTGAAGTTTTACTTTGATTAGATATAAAATAGTTTAGGGAGAAATATTAGACTGGAAATCAGAAAACGTGGGTGATAGGGTTTGTCACTAACTTCTAGTACTTGTCTTTGGGCAAGTTACTGTCTCTGTACCTCAGTTTTCTTACATGCTTAATGAGGATAATAATGCCTGCCTCACTTACCTCACGTACATGCTAATTTATATACAAGTGACTTCAGAGTATTAAGAGCTTTACAAATAGGCATTACATCTTTGAGAAGGGAGTTGTTAAGCTTATTTGGTGAGCTTAGTATTATCTATTATATTCCTAACAAGAACCAGCTACATATTAGTCTCTCCTCTTTCCTCTTATGCTTAATCTAATCAAAGCCATGCTAGAGTAAAGAAAAGTGACTTTCTTCTTTACTATTTGACAGCCAACTGCCCCTCCAAATGAGAGAAAACACAGAGATAATGAAGACATCACTTAAGTATTGCAAAAACTTTATGTAAAGGAGGTTTAAGTCTTAGGATGTTTCTTACCAAGTCTATGAGTTTGGTAACTGGAACTTCTCGGATTGGTCTTTTCATTCGGCACAAAGCCTCCAAGGATGTGCCAAAACAACTTGGGAGGTAATTTCCACTGATGGTCAAGAAGTAATCTTTGCCTCGATCCAGGTGAAGGACAAGAATATCTTCAATGTTATCTTCTCCAGAGTTCAGGATGGTCACAGAGTCTTTGCTGACATATACATCAAGAGAAATGTCCACTGTCTCATCTGAAATGTAAGAGATGATACCTGGTAATACAGAAACCTCCAGTGGGAAAGAAAAAAGGGTATGAGACCAACAGAACACGTGTCCTCTGAAAAATCATTAAGGAATGAAGGGGAAGAGATTGGGCTCACAAAAGAAGTATCACCAATATAATGACAGTGAAGGTAAGAGACATGTGGTTAGAAAACAGGAAGTTAAACCAGAGGAATGGAAGTCATGAGGAGATGGTAAATCACCAGCAGTGACAATGGTAAAGGGAAAACTCACTTGGCTCCAAGTAGCCCTCAAAAGGTTCAGCCCGAAGCCATGGCTTGCAGTATTGGCTGTCATTAAGCTTAGGGATGAAAGAAAAATGGCAGGGAACCTGTCCATTGTTGGTGATCTGGAACTTCTCCTTTTGTAGTTGCCGAAACTTCACATTCTCAAACACAAACTGGGGAATAACAGACAGACACAAACATGCATCACTAGTAGGGGAAGTCAGTCAGTTGGATTATTCCATAGAGGATATGAAGAATAAGGTAATTATTAACCAGGTGTGCAATTGCCATATACATTCACCATCTGAGCCAGCTTCATAATACCACCCACTTTCATATATTATTATACTCACACCAGCAGAGAAGGAGTTAGGTGGCTTTTGCTACTTATGTGCTATTGAGATCATTCCTGGGATGCTAAGAAGGTAACCCAACCTTGGTCCAGGGCATTCATCCTGTGACCAAGTCCTGGTTTCTGAGATATGAATTAACCATCAACTCTGAAAAATTAAGTAAGTACGGCTAACAACTGAGGGCTTACTATGTGCCTGTGGTCATATTTCTCCTAAATGACAATGCTGGCATTGGAATGGAGGCAATCTGATTCTAGCACACACTATCTTAACCACTTTGCCATGTTGCCTTTTCTAAGTACTGTGGTTTCCTCTGTGCTAATCGCAATGGGCAGTAAAGGGGGAAGCCAGGTATTTTTACTCACCTCCCTCCTACTGAGTTCTAAAGAAGGAAGAAAGTCATTCTCCATTCTGTCCATGATGCGTACGCTATCTTCAAAGACTTTCCGATATCTTCGTTCATCTACAACCTTCACCTGAAAGAAAATGAACTCTCCCTTTAGTCTTACATGATCCTAGCTCAACTCACTTTGAGATTACCTAACAATTTAAAACTGGTTATTACACAAATCATTTAAAATAAACTGAAATGCAAACATCACTTCAAATACTTTCTGTTAACTCACTTTATCCACAACCTTCACCTGAAAGAAAACTTCTTTTACTTTTTTTTTTTTTGTTTTTGGCTGGGGCTGGGTTTGAACCCACCACCTCTGGCATATGGGGCCGGCGCCCTACTCCTTGGAGCCCCAGGCGCTGCCCAAAACTTCTTTTAGTTTTACGTGCTCTCTTTTTGTGTACCTCTTTAAGAGTATTTAACGATTCTTTTAAAAGTCACTAAAGCACACATACATTGACTAAGCATTATAGAAACACATACTTTAAAAGTAAAGTTAATTGGCTAACATCCTGGAAAAATTAAACTTGTATGTTAAGAAGCTTGACAATAATAAATATTTAGTTAAGAATATATACAGTTTTTGAGACAGAGCCTCATTCTGTTGACCTGGCTAAAGTGCTGTGGCATCACCATAGCTCACTGCAACCTCAGATTCCTGGGCTCAAGTGATCCTCTTGCTTCAGCCTCCCAGTAGGTAGGACTACAGGTAGATATTACCATGCTCAGCTAAGTTTCTATATATTTTTGGTAGAGACAGGGTCTCGCTCTTGCTCAGGTTAGTCTTGAACTCCTGATCTCAAGTGATCCTTCTGTCTCAGCCTCCCAGAGTGCTAGGACTATAGGCATAAGCCACCAAGCCTGGCCCAAATACTTGGTAAAAATATTTTCTTGCTTCATTGTTAAGTCATTTGGTGGTAGAGAAAATGTGATGGTTGTGGTAAAAATGATTTAATGCATTGCACAAAATTGAGTGTTAAAATATACTCATTACTGTTTCTAATAATCATCATAAAATAGTGAAACAGTATAAAATATGATCGAAGAATTTAACTCTATTAGCTACTAGGCACAATGCCAAGAATCATATCATTGCTCATATTATATAATAGCAAAGGCATGTTAGTAAATGGAACCTATGGCCATTTTAGAAAACAGCTGGCACAAAGTGTCATAGACTAGAGTAAAACCATGATGACAAACAACTTATCTCAGTGACTGATCACAAAATTTCCCACCTGACAAAGTACTTTCAGCTTCGTGATACAGCTATGTTTTTTACTACATTTTTTTTGCAGTTTTTTTTTTTTTCGACTGGGGCTGGGTTTGAACCCATCACCTCTGGCATATGGGGCCAGTGCCCTACCCCTTTGAGCCACAGGCGCCACCCCAGCTATGTTTTTAAATATTAAAACTCCATCCAAACTGACACCAAAGATTAACATAATAAACATAGAATTTTAACTTGGGACATAAGTTTCTTTTTAAAAACAGAAAACTTAATAAAAAATCCATACTAAAAAAATAAAAATATTGATGTATGCAGCAAAGGTTTTAAGCAGATGTGGAAAATAATAACATAAAAGCTGAATCAAATATTTCAGACTTTTACATATTTGAACTATAGCTCTTAAGAACTAAGAATCAAGCAATCAATCACTTTAATGTCACCAGGGTCTATGCTATAATGTTAGGGTAAGATGAATTTTATACTTTTACAAAATTTTGTAATTTTTTACTTCCATGTATTTTATGTCTTTTTATTTTCATAATATGCAAGGCTACCCCAAAGCAAGGAATATTTTTTTCTGACAATTGAGAATACCAAGATACAAATGATCAACAAACTTGCTCACTGTCATAGTTAATACCAAAGGTGACTTACTGATGGCTAGTGTTAAGACTTTTTCCAAAATACTAGGTACATGACAGAATAAACGTGGATGTGTCTTAAAAGCACAGCTTCCTGGACCTATTAATCACAATCTCTAGGAGAAGGGCCCATGTAGCTCCACTTTTTTTAAAGCTCTTAATTTTTATGTCCACTGAAGTCTCAGAACCAATGCAGCAGATCACAGTAGGAAGTGCAAGTGAAACTCTATCTCAGCTTAATCTCAGCCAGCCCACAGCAAGTCTTTTGAAATTAAGTGGCCACAGTGCACTTGGCTCCTTTGTTAACAGTCATTGGTGCCAATGGTGGTGAAAATGTAATGTGGTTTTTAAAGCACTAATCATAGCATGCCCAAGAGTCCAAAATAGGGAGTGGTTACTCAATAAAATCAAACCTTTCCTCAGTGGATTATTATGATCACAGCACTTATGGCACATCAAGGATAATGAGAGGGGAAAACCCCAAAGAATTTTACCACCTAATATATCCATTTCAGAAAAGGAAATTACTGACAAAATTAGGAATTCAGAAAAAAGTATGAGTTAGAGCTGTATATAATAACATGGATAGTGTTCCAAGACACACTGCTGAATTAAAAAAGTTACAGATCAACACATATGTATGAAACAATTCATGACACATACATATCTACATACAAAACAATATTGTCTATGGGTAAACAGAAAAGCACATTTAAAGGTCAAGAACTGTACTGTTTGATACAAGAGCTACAAGCCACATAGGAACATTTAAATCGAAATTACTTAAAATTAAATACAATCAAAAATCAGGCCAGGTGTGGTGGCTCACACCTGTAATCCTAGCACTCTGGGAGGCCGAGGTGAGTGGACTGCCTGAGCTCCCAGGTTCGAGACCAGCCTGAGTGAGAGCAAGATCCTGTCTTTAAAGATAGCCAGTGTTGTGGTGGTTGCTTGTAGTCCCAGCTACTTGGGAGGCTGAGGAAAGAGAATCTCTTGAGCCCAAGAATTTGAGGTTGCTGTGAGCTACGACGCCAGGGTACTCTACCAAGGGCAACAAAATGAGACTCTGTCTCAAAAAAAAAAAAAAATCAGTTTTCAGTTATGCTAGCCACAAGCAATCAATAGCCACCTGCAGCCAGTAGCTACTGCACTGTACAACATAGATATAGGACATTTCCATCATCACAGAAAGGCCTATTGGACAGCATTGAAATAGAAAGACATAAACTCACAAGGGTAGGGGGCCTGGCTGGGGAGTGGGAGTTTAGGCAAAGTTGAGAGTAGGAGATAGAATAAAACTTAGAACTTCAGCCTTACCTATAAATTCTGCTTTTAAATTTTTTATTTTAAAGAAAAAGCACTTTTGAATTGATGTGCAATTTAAAAATCATTAAAAACTAGAGAGGTAAATATTTATTAGAGATATATAAAAATATATAGGAAGCCTGGAAAAGTTTTAAATATCTCACAGGGAGCACTGTATTAATGTGTATGGAGTATTAAAAATATTCCAAAGTTCTGAAAAGAAATACACACATAAAAAGCCAAGTACAGCTGATAAACCAAAGAAGTTACTGTTTGGGGAAAGATATCCCCTTAAAATGGACTAAGAGAATTCAAATGAAGAAAAGAGGGCAGTCCCCAAGTACAAACTAGAAATTAGATGGGCAATAAGTAGTATCTGAAGGCATATTTAGTCAATAAGTACGCTAGTACTGTAGTCCCTAACCCCCAGGCCACAGACCAGTACTGGTTGTGGTCTGTTAGGAACTAGGCTGCACAGCATCACTTTCTCAGCTCTGCCTCCTGTCCCATCTCTTATCCCCACCCATCTTCCCAGTACAAGGAAAAATTGTCTTCCATGACACTGGTCCCTGGTGCCAAAAAGGTTCTGGTTTGTGGCCTGTTAGGGATCCTGGATGCACAGCAGGAGGTGAGAGAAGTGGACCAGCAGCAAAGCCTATCTCTTGAGCTCCACCTCCAGTCCCATCCCATCCCCTCTCCAGGAGTCTTGGAAAAATCACCTTCCATGAAACTGACCCCTGGTGCCAAAAAGGTTGGGGATTGCTGCTTTAGAACTATAGAGGCATTGCAGGGTACTGGAAAGTTGGGAGTTAAACAGAGTTAAGATTTGCATCTTCGCTCTCCTTCTAGTTGAATGCTCTTAAAAGAAGTTACTTAAACTTGCTGATTCTCTACCTGCTCATCTGTTAAATGGGAAATATAGCTGTGCCTAGGTATATGGTTCCAGGAATGCCTATACATAAGCTATCTGTACATATTCGAGCCTTGTGGTTGGCTCTGAGGAACCCAAGGATACAAACAGTCCACCCCCGTTATATTCGAGTTTTGTATCTCATGAATGCAGTTATTTTCTGTCTGCATTGGGTTGGAAAAAGTCTGCATGTAAGTGGAAACATGCATTTCAGACTCCTGTTGTTCAAGGGTCAACTATATTTAAATCAAAGCATTGTGAGGAGTAAGTGAGTTGTGAGCAAATTGCCTAACACAGTCCCTGGCACACAGATACTAGCTGCTATCTGGGAAACACTT
Source organism: Nycticebus coucang (assembly GCF_027406575.1). NCBI lineage: Eukaryota > Metazoa > Chordata > Mammalia > Primates > Lorisidae > Nycticebus > Nycticebus coucang. The sequence continues at coordinate 156,713,398 of NC_069804.1, read as the reverse complement.
TATTATTATTTTAGTGATGATTGTCTTGATAAAATTTAAAATCTAGTCTAAGACCAAGAACTAATTTTGTTCTTAAATGAAAAGACACCAAGTCATTCTTCTTTAAAATAGCAGCAGGATAAGACATGTTGGTGTTACCTGTATCAGAAGCCATAAAAAAACAACAACAAAAAAGCCCAACATCCACATAGGGAAAAGAAAGTTGTCCTACTATGTTCTTTTCATATTTGAACTCGTTAATCCTCATAAGTAGGTACTATCATTATCCAAATTTTATAAAGGAGAAAAGTGACCCACAGGGACATTATATAAACGATCTATAGTTGCACGGTTAGAAATTGATTGAGCTAAGATGTAAATCCAAACAGTCTACTACAAAGTCCATCCTATTAAACACTGCACTGTATATAGTAGAACCTCCACAGTTGACCATTTCTCTACACTGACCACCTTAAGCTGATCTAATTTTCATAGTCCAGACATGCACCACATGTACTCAACAGAGGTTCCTTATGTTGATCACCTCCATATGTTGACAAGTTTGTTATAGTCCCTTGAGTAGTCAATTTATAGAGGTTCTATTTTATGTTCTGACAGATTACATCACCACAGGTCTGGAAACTGCAAGAAATAAATGAACTGGCTGTAATAAATTAAATCAGCAAGATTACAAGATATAACGTGCACAATAATAACACACAGTTAAAAAATACAATGGGAAAAATATTCATAATGGAGACAAAAAAATAATTGGCTATTAATTCATCCCAATATTCAACAAAATTAAATAAAAATAAAAAGCTATATTTATGGCTCACTGAATTACTGATCTGAGTCTAAATAATGTTCTAGTAATAGACATTTAATACACAAATGAATGAGCAAGCATTTACCCCAATATGGAAGAGGGCGCTAACAGGCTTGTGATCACTGGTTTTCAATTCCATGTGACTCCGATAGTTAAGTTGATTAACATTTGTTCCTCTCCAAAGAATTCGGTCACACCAGGCTGGAACTCGACATTTTCCACTGAAAATTAAAAAATGAGTCATAAAGAATACATACCACACATGAAACTACTACACTGGTTTAGACCTGAGTTAGGCCCTCTTTTCACATGCTCCCAAAGAGCTGTGTACCTCTCCTTCCCTAACAAATACCCTCCCTATTATGCTGCAAGCTCAGTGAAGGAACTACTACAGCCTACCCACTGAACTCCTAGCATCTAGCATGGTATTTGGTGCAAAGTAGCTGCTCAATGAATAGTTATCTAAATGAATGAGTAAGTAGTTCTCCTAATATTAGAATTGCATCTTCTTTTCTTTTTTTATTTTTATTAAATCATAGCTGTATACATTAATATGATCATGGGGCACCATACACTTGGTTCATAGATCGTTTGACACATTTTCATCACACTAGTTAACATAACTTTCATAGCATTTTCTTAGTTATTTTGCTAAGACCTTTACATTCCACATTTACTAGGATTCACATATACCCTTGTAAGATGCACCGCAGGTGTAATCCCATTAATCCCCCTCCCTCCACCTACCTCCCCCCTCCCTCCCCTCCCTTTCCCCCTTCTCCCAACATTCTTAGGTTGTAACTGGGTTATAGCTTTCATGTGAAGGTCCTACATTAGTTTCATAATAAGGGTGAGTACATTGGGTACTTTTTCTTCCATTCAAGAATTTTTTTTTTTTTTGTAGAGACAGAGTCTCACTTTACTGCCCTCGGTAGAGTGCCATGGCATCACACGGCTCACAGCAACCTCCAGCTCTTGGGCCTATGTGATTCTCTTGCCTCAGCCTCCCGAGCAGCTGGTACTACAGGCGCCCACCACAACGCCCGGCTTTTTTTGCAGTTTGGCCGGGGCTGGGTTTGAACCCACCACCCTCGGCATATGGGGCCGGCGCCCTACTCACTGAGCCACAGGCACCGCCCAGTAGTACTTTTCTCTAAAGTAGGCTCACCTACTGAGTATACATGAAGGAAAAATTCTTCTATAATAGTACTGAGCCATTAGGTTTTCACATCTCCTATGGTATGACCTAAAAAGTTTGAGTCCCTTATCAATATGAAGGACTGAAATAAGATCAAGCCTTAGTCTTATTATTTTACCTGGAATCCCACCGGTCTGTTTTAGAGTCATACTTATAAGTGGGGATAAACTTGATTTCTCCTTCATTGAAGTCGACAAAAGCTTTTTTCTGTGTGCGCTGAATATTTAGCTATAGATAGAAAGAAGCATCACATAAGCAGGGTAACACCACCTAATGTAACTGACAATCAAATTGATTAACCACTGTCCCCATTTCCAAGTGTCCAGTTCCATAACCTTTATAACAGCTAGGCGCCTTTACTTAATGGTTAGAGCGCCAGCTCTGTGCATAACCTTTACAACTGTGAGACAGTACATAAATAAAATTTCTGTGCCCTATGAATTAAATCTCAGCAATACTATGGCATCTAAACATACCCTTAGATAGGATGTTCGTTAATAGAACATCACTAATATTTGTATTGATATAGTGGCCAGGAATAAAATGGAAAAATGAAATCTGAATAATCATAAGTTCCTTAGAAAAGGTCAGGAATCACCCAGCACAATTTTCATTTAAAAACAACAAAAAAAGTACTCCAGTGGCACAATTGGTTAGCGCGTGGTACTGACAGAGTAAAATCAACAACAAAAAAAGCACACAAATGTTGAACGGATAATTCCATGAACCAAATTCAGTGAATAGTTACAAATCATTTTGAAAGTTATCCTCACTCAAGTATTTTACCAGAGCTATATAATACTCAGAATTTATTCCAACTGTACCCCTTTTGGAGGCAGGATAGAGAAAGGCAAGAAATCAGCCAGCCAATCACAATGTGAAGGTAGACACTACCAAAAAAGGCTCAGTCAAAAACAATTCTACTGTAGAATACCTGAATTCTGACTATGTCTGAGGGTCAAAAGGCTCTCATAAGGATTTGATTTAAAGACGTTCAAATCAAAGCAAAACATTTTCTTTTAGCAGCTAGCATCCACACATTGAAGTAAAAATGTAAGTCATATGCTAGGTTCTGAGACAAATTTACTGCCTCAAATACATGAAAACTAGGTTCCTGAATATCAAATTTTATAAATGTTACAGAATCAAAGATTTTTCAACAGGTTTTAACATTAACAGCTATATACAAGTTTGCTCCAACTTATCAACAAGTTCTCATTAGCTTATAACCTATCCTTTTCATCTCAGACAGATTTCACTTCTGTTTCCCAATCCCCCTCAGAGGGCCTCCCTCTTTTACCTCTAAGCTGTTGCTCGGTCTGCCAAATAATCATAGGACGGTTTTCCCTGTTCCATCTGCCAAACCACATCAACATAGCTGAAGTCCCACTTCCTCCAGGAAGTGTTCTCCAATTAACCCCACACATTCATCAATTCATTAATAACAAGTCTCTGAAATCTCTTTTTTTTTTTTTATTGATGGGGATTCATTGAGGGTACAATAAGCCAGGTTACACTGATTACAATTGTTAGGTAAAGTCCCTCTTGCAATCATGTCTTGCCCCCATAAAGTGTGACACACACCAAGGCTCCACCCCCCTCCCTCCGTCCCTCTTTCTGCTTTTCCTCCCTGAAATCTCTTCTTGATAAAGACTTACTGAATAAACATTATATATACTTTTTATCAGTAATGTTATCTCCCCTCCTCCCATCCAAGCACTTAATAAAAGCACTATAAATCTTGTACATAGTAAATGCATCACTAGTCACACTGTTTGAACAAGACAGTAAAGACATTTCCATCTCTTCCTAGAGTGAGACATGCCTCCCATGCATCTACCTCATAACCCTAACAATTTCGTCTCCTATCTAGGAAAGTTCCTATAAAACAACTTGATCTTACTTACCTGGTCAAATTTCAAGAGCTTCTGAAGGTCATTTTTACTAATAAGACTTTTCACCTCACTGGCATCAGGCATGCAAAGTCTGTAATTCAAATCTCCCAACCAAATGACAACGCTGAGAATCAAGAAATACATGAACAGAAGCAGCAGTAATCAGCATAAAACAGTAAGAAAAGGATAGAGAGAAAATATAGGTAAATTATTGATAAGGGTTCATTCACCACTATCTGACAAATGTTTTAAAGTTGTTCTATCAACACATGAGGAAAATAATGGATTATAAAACAAGTGGGAAAACAGACACTCAATACGTGAAGAATGAAAACAGGGAATACAATACACATATGTGATTCAGAAGCCAAGGAGTTAATTGACTGAGAAGCATGCAGTTTATTTACTGGACAGCTTCAAAATTTGGCCTGGCTGCTTGCCAGGTCTCTAGGGGAAGAGAATCTGAATGTTTTCTGCTTCTCAGAGCCCAGAGGTTCTGCAGACTCCCTGCTAAGGTCTGCATGTTCTGCATGACAACTCTCACAGGCAGGGTCCACTAGGAAAAATAGGTTCAGGGCTTTCCAGTGTAGCCAATTTGTCTACCCTTGCCCAATCTACAGTCCAAGTTCCAGGCAGGAAGAGACTGGCATGCCTCAGCTCTCATTCATAGCAACAGGCCCCTAAATATGCTGAGAGCCCCACAAAGGGAGACTCTGGAATTACCACATCAAAATGGATTCTCCTTTGAGCTATCTCAAGTTCCTAATGTGTCACTTTGCCATTCTCAAATGCAACATGAAATTTAAGGTATCCTAGGGAAATAGATTTATGGAATTACAGAGCAACTTCATGACCTTGACTTTACCACTGTGAAACAGAATTGTACATGTTCCTTATCACTGAGACATGGAAATAGTCCAATTATCACTACCCTTCCCTATTCTTTCCTCCGTTACCCTACTCTCTATGGAGAGAATATCCGTAAATTATCTTTTGCTTTCCTACTAATTTCCATCAAACCACTTATTCCCAATTGCCCTTTCAGGATTTCCATGATTAATATTAATTTCTTTACAACTACTCATTTTCTACCACCAATTAATCTATCTTCAATAGATTTCTGCTTCTATCCTTATTAACTCCCATTCTTTGCTGACCTCTCTCTGTTCCCTCTGTTTGTAATGAGCAAAACCATTAAAAAGAATACTGTAAGGCCTGGTGAGGTGGCTCATGCCTATAATCCTACCACTCTGGGAGGCAAGGGGGTTAGATTGCTTGAGTTCAGGAGTTTGAGACCAGCCTGAGCAAGAGTGAGACCCCATCTCTCCTAAAAATGAAAAACTGAGGCAAGAGGATCACTTGAGCCCAACAGTTAGAGGTTGCTATGAAGACATGGCACTCTACCAAGGGTGACAAAGTGAGACTCTGCCTCAAAAAAAAAAAAATCCAGATTTATATATACTGGCCTAGAAAAAGATCCACAATAAATAGGATAATGGAGTCCTATACAACAAGCATGTGTGTGTTTGTATGTGCACAGAGGAAAGTCTAGAACAGCACTGTTCAATAGAATTATAATGCACATCACAATATAATTTGAAATTTTCTAGTAGCTGAATTTAAAAAGTAAAAACAAATGAAAAATAACTAATAATAAATTTCATCTTAACCAGTATATCCAAATTATCATTTCAATATGCAATCAATATTTTTAAGATCGAGATATTTAACATTTTCCCTATTAAGTCTTTGAAATTCAACATATAGTTTGCAAACATAGCATAGCTGAATTTGGACTAGCCCGTTTTAAGTGCCCAATAGCTACATATGGCTATCGGCTGTCATACTGGATAGTGCAGATCTAGAAGAATCTACTGTTAAGAATGTTTCTTTTGAAAAGAAAGACTGGCCAGAAAGAGTAGAGGATAAGAAATGAGGGGATTTTACTTTTATCTTTTATTACATTTACAATGAACAATTCCATTATATAATAAAAAAAAATCAACAAAAACCAACTCCAACTGATAGACCCCTGCGGCATTTTTCTAGATGCTCCACTAATACAACTAACCTTTACTCTGATGTCAAATCTAATTTCTCTGCCTCAATGAGTCTGCTATCCCTCAAAAACCCTCTCTTCTTTACAACTCTGATCCCTATCTGATAATCTCTCACTCTTCACAGCTCTACAGTTTCTCAAAGCATTCAATCTCTTCACTATTCAAGCTCTCTTGTAGCCACTATTCGAAGGCTGCAAAAGAGTTAACCACTCACTCATGCTTCATGATGTTCAGTTGTGGGAGGGTCTGATTTGGGACCACAAAACTCATTCTCGCACAGATGTCCTTATAATCTTGATTCCTTCTCTCAAAGTCCTCCACATGGGCAGCCAGGTGGGAATTGACAATGCAAAAGGTAGTATTGTGAAATACAAACCTCACAGCTACCCCACCTTTGTTTCCCTGTTAGCAAGAATAATTATTCACAGTTAGTACATACGACTAGAATTGAACTCTACACGGACACAAATAATAGTCAAACTCATTTCCAAAGTAACTTGCCATTTTCCCCATGACTCCAGTTCCAACTGTCTCTGTAGCAACATCACGAATATATCGATACTGATCCTTTCTGGCAAATATAAGGAGCATCATCCCAACAAGACGGACTAGTTGAACCTTTCAGTTTCAGGGAGGTATAAAAGGTTAATGTCAATACCACTCTTTGTCACATGTTGAACTTCCTGCAACTAATTTTCCATCAAGATGACATACCGATGCCCAAATATGAACCCAAATTTCCCACTGGAGTCCACAGAATGTAAAACAAAATTCTCTGGGGAAGCTCTAATTTGGCTTTGACCAACAAGAGTTAAAAGACTTGAGGGACAATGAATATACTCAGCTCTAGATTCATTCTTTTAATAATTTTTTTGCTTACCAGGAGTAAGCATTTTAAAAAATAAAGATAAAGCCGCTATCCCCACTTGTTCCTTCCTCCTCTCCTTTCCAGTTTCTTATTTATAATTTTCTAAGATATTTAAATCCTACAAAACAGCAATCCTTTTTACTTCAATTATTTTTAACCTATGAATTACAGTTTGAAATGTCTGAGATATGTATTAGTCAAGGACCCTTATGAAAGAAATAATATCAGGAGTTTTATTACCTATATAAACTATTAGAAGATGTAGAAAAAAATTACTCAGATTACTCTTTTAGAGAGCTCACATAATAGCCCTGTAATTAAAATAACTCTTCTGATGGCTAAATGCTTCTATCACATGCCTTCTAAAGACAAACAAATTGGCCCACCTTGCTAAGGACAACTCTGCTGTTGACTTACAATCAAGTTTAGAACTCATTTAAATTCTACACACTTCTATTCTTGCTCTGATTCCAAAGCATACCCTACGCATCCAAATGATTCATACTATTTTTCTGTAAAGCATTCAATTCTGACTACATCAATGAACAATTTTAATCTTAAATTTTTATAGCACAGCTACCTCATATGTAATTATTTTGAGCTAATTATTGATATAGAATAATAAAAATTTTTTTTTTCTTCTAAAAGCCACCTAAAGAAATGAAAATATAGGATCGGAAAGCTTAGGGCAATTTTTTTTTTTTTTTTTTTTTTTTAGGCAATAAGGATGAGAGATTACTCTGCCCTGTCGTTGTATTACACAGGGAAGAATTCAATTAAATCACTCTTTTGGAACAAGTTACAGATAACGGAACAATTCCTAATGAGTCCTATTTAGTGATATACTTTAAAAGATAGTTAAATACGGCTTACTTTCTTATACTTGGCTTTGGAATGCAAGCCTCTCTCCACAGCCATGGACCACTCTTGTTCCTTCATAGATTCAAAGTAGAAAAAGGCTTCTGTGCTCAAGTCTAGCTCTTGGAATCTAAGGGGAAAAAGGTTGTGAGATCTACACATATTCCATAATTATTATATCTTTGGCCTCCTCCAATCCTATTTGCCAAGACATTAGATGAGGAAAAGAATAGAAGAGAGAGAGACAGATTTTATAGAACTGTTCTGTTCACCCAGGTTGTCAATAAGCACAAGGAACTTTCTTTTCTAAAGAATCCCCATAGCATATTCATAGGCTAGGCAAAAACTAAACCAAAAAATCTCTCACAAAGGATAACAGGAGAGCTTTGCTCTTCTATCCAAAGAATTGTCACTGTTAGAATGGACCTCAAGTCTTAGTTTCTATGAAGAATACAGTTTTCTATGGGTTTCAAGAAAATTAGATGCTTCCGTAAACCATTTTAGGCATCTCTTCCTTTCTGATCTCACAAATCTGATCCACAAGTTAACTCTCACATGTAATCTACAGTAAGTTTTGAACAAATAGAGTAATACCAAACATATAGCCAAAAGGAAATTCTGTAAGTGTCCTTTACCCAATGCAGTAGATATCTGGAGGATTCGGATCACAGTTCAGCCAAGGTTCTAACCCGCTATCTGGAGATTGGCCATTCACGTTCCAAGTTCCAATAAAAAATCTAATACATAATACCAAAAAAATAATTTGAAAACAAAAATCAAGTAAGAACCAAAAGAAGTCTTCTCTTGTCACTTCTACACAAGGGTATGTTCAAAATATGCTAATAAAATTCTCAAAATGTTTTGCCACACACATAAGAAAACCCTCTTGCATCTAGATTCTAGAACATAAAAGCAGTAGGCTTAATTTTCTCTAAATTTTATGTTAAGTGAAACTACAGAAAGAAATGAAGTCTCTATTTTAAAAAAATGTAAAGTTAATTGCTCTACCATATTTCCTTTCAGTTAAACTCCATTCAAACTCATACTTGAGAGCTTATGGATGGAAAAGAGGTATCTTCATACTGTAAGCTAGTCAATATAGATAAGGGGCTGTAGTTGAATCAAAAAACTCACTTCCCAAAGGATTATAAGGACATATGTGTAGGAAATTCCAATGAGGCAAATACACTATTAATGGGGAAAACAGAAGGGAAAACTCATGACTGCCTTAACCAGTGGTTCTCAACCTATGGGTTGCGACCCACAGGAACCGTTTTAAAGGGCCGCGGTATTAGGAAGGTTGAGAACCACTGGTCTTAACAGTTTACATACAAATATAAATATCATGAGGAATATGAGGAAATGGAAGTTTTAGTATACAGCTATGGCTATGATTAAATAATAAATAAGGCATGACAGGATAGCAGATGGGACTGGAATACTGGACTCTAAAAGGGTACATTCTGTTCATGAATAACAAAGAAAAGTATTGTTGCTTCATATATTAGAGATACCTGTGCATGCCATGCTGCATTACATTCTGCACAAGGTATAAACACCAAGTCCAGAAAAGGGGATGTCAATAAGTAAAGGTGAAATAAAAATAATACAGAGGAATGAATCTAAGACATATTTCTCAATAAAGAGGATTGGCTGAAACTTTCTTTAGTTAACTTACGAAAGTAAATAAGTTGAGAGGTAGTAGTAATGGTGGATTTTAGTTTTCTAATATTGGCTGAAAAGAGCTCAGTAGTCCAGATAAACACACTTGCTTATGGAATGTGCCAGGGGACAAGTTTCTAGTACATGTAAGCTTAATCTGGTTCTTTAAGACTGGATAAAGCTGGGTGTGGTGGCTCACACCTGTAATCCCAGCAGTCTGGAAGGCCAAAGCAGGTGGATCGCATGAGCTCAGGAGTTTGAGACCAGCCTAAGCAAGAGCAAGACCTTATCTCTAAAAATTAGCTGGGTATTGTGGCAGATGCCTATAGTCCCAGCTACCTGGGAGGCTAAGGCAAGAGGATCCCTTGAGCCCAAGAGTTTGAGGTTGCTGTCAGCAATGATGCCCCATGGCACTCTACCGAAGGCAACAAAGTGAGACTCTGTCTCAAAAAAAAAAAAAACAAACAAAAAGAATAGATAGAAATATTAGTAGACATGGTATTATTAGTAATTAGAAAATTCAAGGGAAATGATGCATCTACTTTATTTCAGATATGCACGTTATTGACCAGTATTAGAGACAGGGGCTTGAATCAGATAACTATTCCTTTTTATCATACTTTGATTCATAATTAAGCTAATACCTTTATCTTAAGTATCAAAAGCCCTTTGTATGCTATACCTACTAACCTTTTAGTCTCAGTTAAGTAGAAGAGAGACTAACCTGAAAGTCTGAATGTTGACATATTCTTTCTCTCGCTTTGCCAGAATATGTTTGATGAGACCCTCTCGCTGCCCAGACTGGGTATGTGGTACAAAGAGCTTCCGCATGGTATTGGTCACTTTGGGTTGTTCCTTGTTAGAAGCTTCTTTTTCACGTGGAAGCCTGGCAAATAAATGAAAAATTCAAAAATAAAACTGCTAGGACAGGTATGGTGGGTCACACCTGTAATCCTAGCACTCTAGGAGGCGGAGGGGGTAGATTACTTGAACTCAGGCATTCAAGACCAGCCTGAGCAAGAGAGAGACCCTGTCTCTAAAAAATCAATAGGTGGGTATTGTGCTGGGTGCCTGCAGTCTCAGCTCCTCAGGAGGCTGAGACAAGAGAATCACTTGAGTCCAAGAGTTTAAGGTTTAGGCAAAACTGCTTAAAATATAATTCTCCTATAGAAAGGAAATGTTTTCACATAGGACTTACACCCTATTCACTAAAGGGGGTGGGGGTGGGGGTTCCCGATGACTCCCTATAGGCTGATTTTGTGAATTTATTTTCTTGTCCAAATTCATAGATGAAAAATTGTCTTCAAACCCAAGAAGACCTGAAAGACAAAGAACCCAAAGTCAAAGGGAGAAAATAAGCTAACATCCAAAAACAACCAGGGTAGACAGGGCTTTGATTTGATCATAATTTGATCAGTGGTGTTCCTAAACAGAAAGTTCCATAAGGGTAGGAATTACTTAGATTTGGATTGAAGAAGCACATCCATCCCTGAAGCATTGACAAACTAGTAAAACACAAGTTTATAATAATCTGCAGCCTGAATAATAATAGCTAACATTTATTGAATTATATCGTTATTTCACTTAATCATCACAACAAACCTCACAAAGTACCCTGTTTTCCCGAAAATAAGACATCCTCCAAAAATAAGACCTACTTACAGGACCGATACGACGTCCCCTGAAAATAAGACCTAGCACATCTTTGGAAGCAAACCTTAATATAAGACACTGTCTTATTTTCAGGGAAACAGGGTAGATACTATTAAAATTCTTCCCATGTTACCGAAAATGGAAGATAAGAGACGTTGAGTAACTTGACAAAGGTCATATAAGTAGTTAAGTCCTAGACTTAGGATTCAAACCCAGGCTGTCTGGCTCTGGAGCTTATAGTTTATATACTCTAATAAACTGGCTCCTGAAGAGCCACCATGCCACAGAAAGGATTAGGAGTGAACACGGGTCAGTGGGCATGGACTCGATAAAGCCACTCTACAGGAAACTGTGCCTGACATTGACTTTAATCCACATCATTCCATCTGGTCTGACAAAATCTACTGACTCTGCAATGATCATAGCAACCAGGGAACCAACAACCTTTCCGTACCTGAAAAAACAGAAGGTTTCTCCTTAGTGTCTAATTTCTGGTACCAGCTGGATGAGTCCTTTTGCTCTGGAACAAGAAGTTGTGACTGAGCTAGAGAGACAAGGGTCATGGTCAGAAAGTGGGGAGACCTTACTTGAGTGGAAATTGCCATAACCAAAAGCCATTCTTTCAACATTGCTTAAAGGCAGAAGCCAGCACCATTTTTTAATGCAGTGGAAGAGACTAAGGAAATGAGTGTAGCTCTGAGGTTATCTGGGAACAGAAGTACAGTCTGCAGTGAGCTGTGCTTGACATGACACTGAAAACTCTGGAAATTATCTCAGTGTCCTTAAATCTGGGTAGACTGGTTCCTTAACCTCTGCCTGTTGTTGATTCCTGAAGAAAAAAAAAATCAGCTATCAGAACTCAAAGGGTGAGGTACTTTGCTAATGGCCACTTTCCTCTATATCAGCATATCAGAATTTGACTCCCATTGAAACAGTAGAAAGAAAATCAGTGAGTCTTGAGTTACCTTCTTGAGCAGCAAGGACCTCTGAGAGGAACTTCAAACAGTGTTCCTCATCAGGGATTTCAAAGAGGCGTTCTCTGGTCCAGTCCCCCTGAACTCGAATTTTGCAGCCACCTAAAAAGAATTGAAATCCATATACATACAGCTATGCGATATAATGTTTTATTGGAATGATATTCTTAACTTATCAGGTTAACAGGAAAGGTCCAGATCGCAAATATTCCAGACTTCTAATGTAGGAAGCACATGTATAAGACCAAAGAGTCGGTGGAGGGGGTGATGCAGGGAGGGAACCCTAAGGGAAGTGAGTATTCCTAAGGCTGATGAACTCTGTCAACAGGCAGCCCAATCTAGGGGTATGAAACATACAAAAATTGTAGCTTCTTGTGTTCTGACCTCTCTCTCAGATATTACTACAGGGATCTTCAAATTCTAGAATAAGTTAAATTCCTCAATCACCCTCCTCTCATCCCTTAACTGAAAAGTTCTGATATTTTAAATCAGATAATATAGTAAGAGTATCTTAAATGTGAAGGGAATAAAGGAAGTAGGATCATCTGTTCATAGGCACAGATTAAATTACAAACTAATGTAAAAAAGAATCATGAGGTTGGTTCAAAGTATTTCATTACCTCAAGTGAAAAATGTATGTCTTGAATGAATTTACAAAAGCAATATAATGACCTAGGTCCAAGAGTCATTCGGCTCAGGTGTAGCCAACTGGAAAATAGTAGAATTAGAAATGAAGTTTTCTAGGACTTTAATTTCTTAAGTTTATAACATATTGTCTCCCCTTTTCTGATACCCTATATTTACCATCTGTATCAACTGTTTGGATATAGTGATCCAAACAGATCCAAGCCCATGTACTTGTTTATATTCTTATTTTAACCCATCAGTTTCCATGGTCTAAGGTAACCAAATGTTCTGGGGTTGTCTGGTACTGGGAAGCTCCAAGGACTCAGGATCTTCAATGCTAAGACTGAGAAAGTCCAAGGACAACTGAACTGGTTGGTCACTCTTGTGATAATGATGTCAGATGTCTGTTCACGGACAGAAGGCATTTAATAAATGTTGAACTGGTGGCGCCTGTGGCTCAGTAGGTAGGGTGCCAGCCCCATATACTGAGGGTGGCAGGTTCGAACCTGGTCCCGGCCAAACTGCAACAAAAAATAGCCAGGAGTTGTGGCGGGCGCCTGTAGTCCCAGATACTTGGGAGGCTGAGGCAAGAGAATCACCTAAGCCCAGGAGCTGAAGGTTGCTGTGAGTTGTGATGCCACAGCACTCTACCGAGGGCGACAAAACAAAACTCTTTCTCCAAAAAAAAAAAAAATGTTGAACTGAAATGAAAATCCAGTTTTTTTATGGTAGAAATCCACTTTTTAACTTTTGGTTCTCTTTTTGTCCTCTGCGTTTCCTATTGTTTCTTTCTTTGTGGAATGAGTTAATAAAAGAAAACAGTTATTACTTAGAAAAAGAGATTAAATGAAGAAAAAATGTGAAAGAAGGCACCCAAGTGGACCAGAGATGAAAGTAATGAGAGTGGGTGCAACTGTAAGGAGGGAGAATGAAGATACAGGGAAAAATACCTTCAGGGCCTAACAAATCCTCTCTTTCTCATATTAAAAGTAGTTTTAAAAAAGAGTAGCTCCTGACAGAAATTTAGAGCAACATATATTCTCTCCTTCCCCCCAATTCTTTAAAGATATATTTTGGCAAATATGTATGTAACTGACCTATTTAACACCCAGAAGATTCCAGAAATTGCTTACAAAATAACTGGATGTTTTCTCACTATGTTGCTTGGAAAAAGAGAATGAATTATCACATGACACAAACCATCTACTATTCTTCTCCATTCTAAAACCCTCTGGACCTCGGACATCTTCAATATTCTTGTATCATCAATTTCATCTGAATAGTCCCTACACTTTTCAGTAGTTTTCCCACCCAAGTACTAACTCAAGCCCAATCCTGCTTAGCTTCTGAGATCAAATGAGAGTGGGTGCTATGGCATAGAATTTTTAGTAGTTCTCTACTATGCAGGCACTAAAATTACCAGAGACACTTTTAAAAACTACTGACACCTGGGTCCCACCCAGGACAATCAAAACAGGATCTCTGGAGGTGAAGCTCAGGGACTAGGAGTTTTTAAAGTACTCCCCAAACGATTCTATGATGTGTCCAGATTAAAAATCAGAGTCAAATGCAAACTGGCTGGTCCCTGAGGGGAACACTTCCTCTTAATGGAAGTGGTTTATATTCTCTAGTTTGAAGTAATTTTGGGTTGTGTCCTTATTTGTTCAAATCCACCTCCAGACTATTCCTTCTCCTTCTCCCTCAGAAAAAGTCCCTCCTCCTTTGAGGCTCACCCATTAGGCTATAGTATCTTTTTCCTGTTTCTCCTCTATGAGATTATCTACTACCTGCTCAGAAACTTCAGAATCCAGGATTCAACACCTGACTCATAAGACTTCCACTCTATGCAAATTCATGCCATTATTTTGGGTCCCTTTAAAATAAGCACAGAAAATCCAGTTAACACTTTCCCCTACACCTCAGCAACCACTTCCTCAGTTCCCACTGGGCCTCTCTGTTATATCCCAGACTTTTTCATCATAGAAACATCACCACCTCACTACTTCAAACATCCCACTCTGACCTGTTATTCCTTCTGACTTAACTTGCTCATCATCCCCATCATAATTGTTGTCTGACTTCATGGGAACCTTCAGTCTCTTGATTCCTCTACATTCTCACCATTCTTCAGCTCTCTTCTACTTTTATTTCCCTTTTTATCAAAAGATGCCACTCTTGCAAAAACCCAGAGCCACCTTACCTTTGTTATTCCACAGCACTTACTTGGTTAAATTCCAACCTTCAGGAATCCAACTAACTGTTGTCTCTATATTTATGCCTAAGCAACCAGAAGGGACACACACACAGAGAGCTATCATTATAAATTCTTTATTGCCAACCTCACCTGAGCCCTTGACATAGGATATCATCTAAGTTTCCACAGTCAACTAATCTCTTACAACTATCTGAAAAAACTACTTCGTACCTTCTCATTTAGTGTGAAACTCTGAATACACTTCTTCTTAATTCTTTTCATTCCAAGCAGACTGCTTCATGGAAACCAACCTATATTTGTACTCATCTTCTCCTTTTCCTTCTGATACAAGGAGGAAGATTCCTCCTATCAAGTTTACTTTCAATATGAATCACAACTCCTTTGATACTCTAAGGCAGCAGCTCCCCAACCTTTTTGTCACCAGGGACCAGTCTCATGGAAGATGATTTTCTATGGAATTGTGAGGTAGGGGTGATAAGTTTCAGGATGATTCAAGCATATTACATCTCCACCTCAGATCATCAGGCATTAGATTCTCATAAACAGCACAAACCTAGATCCCTCACATGTGTAGTTTACAGTTGGGGTTGTGCTCTTATGAGACTCTAATGCCACTGTTGAAGTGACAGGTGACAGAGCTCAGGCGGTGATGCAAGTGATGGGAAGACACTGTAAATACAGATGGAGCTTCGCTTGCTCACATGCTACCTAATAGACCTGGGGTTTGGGGACTGCAGCTTTAAAGAATTGTATACACATAACCATTCCCTAGACACACCCCAATATCTTTAACTTTTCCCTTTTGCTGGCTCCTCTCCATCAGCATGAAATCATGTTAAGTTCTTCCTATGGGAAAAACAAAAACCTTCCTGTACCCCATGTCTCCCTCCCATCCCACTCCATCTCCATATGCCCTTTCATAGTTAAACTTCTTTATAAAACATACAGTCACCGCTTGCTCACCTTCTATTTCTTGCTTTAATATACTCCAATATGACTTCCATACCCAATACCAATCTGACATTGCTTTTAGTTCACCAGTAACCTCCATAAAATGGATACTCTTTAGTCATCTCCTCTTAGATCTATCAGCAGAAATCAATAATTGATTGCTGCTTGAAATAATCTCTTCCAAAGACTTCTACAATACCATATTCATCTAGTTTGTCTCTCTCTGGTCACTAATTTTGAGTGCCCTTTCAAGTATCTCCTCCTCTAACCTTTAAAAAGTAGAGCTCTTAACATTCAAACTTAAATCCTTTTCTCATTTTATACCACCATTATCCAATAGGACTGTTGATTATGGCCATGTTCTAAACTATGCTGTTCAATATGATAGCAAATAACCACATGTGGATAATGAGTGCTTACTGCAACAGAGGAACTGAATTTCTAATTTCATCTGCAGGCTAATGTCCAGATCTTTCTTCTGAGCTTCAGATGTATACATATATTCAGCTACCCATTTATCATCTACAGACTCAAGTTGTCTCAAAGAAATCTCAAACTAAACACAGTTAAAACTGAATTCATGATCTCCTCAAAGGAAAAGATAATCCTTCTGCACTGTTCTTATTCCTGCCAATGGTACCATCACTCACAATCAGGCCAGAAACTTGGGATTCATCCTTGACACTTCTCTTCCTCTCAAGTACTTCACCTAAACCAATTCCTATTGATTTTATCTCCAAAAACATCTATCAAATCTGTCTAATTCTCTCCATATCTATTGCCACCATACTCTCTGGCAGCAAGCTTATACTGCTGAAACAGCCTAACTGGTTTCTCTGCTTTCATGCAAATAATGATACCCCAGCATAAAATCCTTCATACTCTTCCCATTTTTTAAATCTGAAAATCCAAATTCAATATCACTGTCTTTAAAGATCTTACTGGATCTTGTACTAGCCTGTCTTACCTTGGTACCCTAGCCATGTTCAAGGGACCCTGGCCTTCTTTCATTTCAAAGAAAGTGTCAAGCTACTTCCCAATTTGGGACCTTGCATTCCTTTTACTTGGAATACTATTCTCTCCCCTGTCTTTACCTGTCTCTTACTTAGCCCCTCTAGTCTCAATTTAAGTGGCACTTCTTCAAAGAGGGCTTCCTTAACCATCCTTCCTAGTTTAATTATCTCTCTTATAAACTTCTCCTTGATAGCATATATCAAAACTGCAATTATAGGGCTGGGTGTGGTGGCTCGTGCCTGTAATACTAGTACTCTGGGAGGCCGAGGCGGGTACATTGCCTAATCTCAGGAGTTTGAGACTAGCCTAAGCAAGAGTGAGACCCCATCTCTAAAAACTAGCTAGGCATTGTGCCAGGCACCTGTAGTCCCAGCTGCCAGGGAGTCTGAGGCAAGAGAATCACTTCAGCTCAAGAGTTTGAGGTTGCTATAATCTATGACACCACAGTACTCTACTGGGAGTGACAAAGTAAGACTCTGTCTCAAAAAAAAACCCCAAAACAAAAAACTGCAATTATGTAAGTATCTGTACCATATCAGTTTAAAATCTGTCTCTTACATTAAAATCCTTGAAGTATAATGATTGTATTGCTTTCTGCTATATTCCTAGAGCCAAGCATGGTGCCTGGCACATAAAAATATTCATATTTTTATAGAATGAACTAACAAAGTATATGCATCTATGTGACAATAGTACCAAATAGAACAGAAGCAAGAAACAAAGCAGGACCAGCAATTTTATCTATGTTCTTCTCTACTGATTCTGCAGCATCTAAAACAGTGTCTGTGCTTGGTGCCGTAGCACACTGGTTATAGCACCAGCCACATACACCGAGGGTGGAGGGTTCAAACCCGGCCCGGGCCTTTTGGACAATAATGACAACTGCAACAAAGAATAGCTGGGTGTTGTGGCGGGCACCTGTAGTCCCAGCTACTTGGGAGGCTGAGGCAAGAGAATTGCTTAAGCCCAAGAATTTAAGGTTGCTGTGAGTTGTGATGCCATGGCACTCTACCAAGGGCAACATAGTGAGACTGTCTCAAAAAAAAAGAAGGGGCGGTGCCTGTGGCTCAAAGGAGTAGGGAGCCAGCCCCATATGCAGGAGGTGGTGGGTTCAAACCCAGCCCTGGCCAAAACACGGCAAAAAAAAAAAAAAAAAAAAAAAAAAGTGTCTGGCAAATAAAAGGCCCTCAACCCCTCAACAAATATTTGTTGAATAATGAATAAATACAAGATGGTTTAATATTAGGAAATTAGTATAATATGGTCCATCAATAGGTCAAATAAGGAAAAGCAATATAGCCATATCCATAAATATTGAAAAGATATATATATATGATTAATATAAGGGTGTATATGATTAGGTTACATTGTTTGCATTTGTTAGGAAAAGTCTGAGTTTTTTTTTTTCTTTTTTTTTTTTGGAGACAAGAGTCTCACTTTGTCGACATGGCATCACAACAACCTTGAACTCTTGGGCTCAAGCAATTCTCTTGCCTCAGCCTCCCTAGTAGCTGGGAGTACAGGTGCCCGCCACAACACCTGGCTATTTTTTTTTTTAGAAATGAGGTCTCGTTCTGGCTCAGGCTGGTCTTGAACTTGTCAGCTCAGGCAATCCACCCACCTTGGTCCCCCAGAGTGCTAGGTTTATAGGCATGAGCTACCGTGCCTGGTCAAAAGTCTGGGTTGTATTTGAGTCCTTCATGACTAAAAAACACATAAGCTTGAAATGAATGCTCTTTCTTTCTTTTTTTTTTTTTTTGAGACAGAGTTGCCATAGTGTCACAGCAACCTCAAACTCTTAGGCTCAAGTGATTCTCTTACCTCAGCCTCCCGAATAGCTGGCACTACAGGTGCCCACCACAATGCCCGGCTATTTTTGTTTTTTAGAGATGGGGTCTCACTCTGGCTCAGGCTGGTCTTGAACCTGCAAGCTCAGGCAATCCACTCACCTCAGACTCCCAGAGTGCTGGGATTACAGGCATGAGCCACGGTGCCCAGCTCTGAATGCTGTTTCTTAATATATTCTTTTAAATCTTTCAAAGCAACAGGCAATAATGTGCTTAACAGTGAAACACCCCTTGAATCAGTCTCACTGAAATTAGGAGCTAACCAGGGTTCATCATTATTATTTAACATTGGTCCCTAAATTCTCATTGGCATGATGAGACATGAAGGAAAATTAATAGTAGTAGCTATTAGAAAGGAGACAAAATTATTATTTGCAGATGATTAAGGCTATCTACCAAATGAAAAATCTAAACAGCAAAAAATATTAAAAATAAATTCCAGTGAAGTGGCTGGATAAAATACAAATACCCACAACTCAATTCTATATACTAGTAATAATCAATTAGAAGAAAATAGAAAAAAGATCCACTCACAATAGCAGTAAACATATGAAATCCAACATAAAATTCTTAACCTGAAAAAATACAATATATATGAGGAAACTACAAAATTTTAACAAGAGATATAAAAAGTAGACCTAAATAGATAAAATTATAAGTCCCTGATAGCAAGGTAAGTTTATAAAGAAGTTAGTTTAATAAAATTTGGAACATCCCTATGATTTAATATTGGTCATTAAAAATCAGTTTGTTTTTGAGACAGAATATCACTATGTTGCCCTCGTTAAGAGTACTGTGGAATCACAGCTCACAATAATCTCAAACTCTTGGGCTTAAGGGATTCTCTTGCTTCAGCCTCCCAAGTAGCTGGGACTACAGGCGCCCGCCACAATACCTGGGTATTTTTTTTTGTTGTAGTTGTCATTGTTGTTTTTAGCAGGCTTGGGCCAGGTTCAAACCCGCCAGCCCCAGTGTATGTGGCCAGTGCCCTAACCACTGAGCTACGGGCACTGAGTTTTTTTTTTTTTTTTTTTTTTTGAGACAGAGTTTTACTCTGTCACCTTGGGTACAGTGCCATGGTGTCCTCGCTCACAGCAACCTCAAACTCTTGGGCTTGAGATCCTCTCGCTTCAGTCTCCTGAATAGCTAGAAATACAGGCACCTGCCACCACACGGAGTTGGTTTTTCTATTTTTAGTAGAGATGGGATCTTACTCTTGCTTAGGCTGGTCTTGGACTCCTGATCTCAGGCCATCTACCTGTCTCATCCTCCCAGAGTGCTAGGATTACAGGTGTGAGCCACTGCACCCAGCCAAAAATCAGCTTTTAAGAATTTTTAATGATGTGGGAATATGTCCAAATGTTATTGAAGATGCATGCATAAAAATTATACATGAGGATTCCAACTATGTAAAAATATAAATAAAAGATTAGAAGAATATATATCACAATTTTAACCATAATAGTGATCTCTAGATTGTAGGAGAATAATTTTAATGTGATACTTTAAACTTTTTTGAATTTATAAATTGTATATAAAGAAGATATATTACCTCTATAATCAGAAAAAAATATTTATAAGGCATTTAATACCAACATCCAGACAATGGGAATTACATATGTATTAATTCCAAGATCAGGCCTGCCTGACATACCCAGGGCCCCTCTCCTGCAATATACTGTGTATGCTAAAGGTTCATGCGTGCAGCTCAAGAATCATGATAAAATCAAGTTTCAGTGCACATATTACTAAATGGACAGAAATAACAGAATTTTATTCACGTGGTCACATAATTATTTTTCCCCTATGATTTAGTGACTTGAACTTTGGATATAGCAACAAATGGCCAATTTCTACATAGGACTGGCACAAAACTAAAGCCAACAATTAGGTATTTATAAGACAAAAGGCACAGCTCACTTTACCTTTTCAGCTTTGAATCAAATATCTTTCCATAACAAGTATAGGACATTTCAGTATCTTATTTAAGCAGCAATGTCAGTTGCTACAGAACTGTCTTTGCTCTAATTTTGATTTTTTAGTGTTATTTTTGCTTTTTCCTTTCTATATACAGTAAGATATAGACCTGAAGTATTTTCTCTCTTGCATACCTGTTGCTGGGTTTACTTAGGCTTTCAGGATCAGCCCTTAAGACTTCCAAAATCCATGACCAAAGAAAAGAAAAATAAAACCCAAACCAGAAAAAAGCCTACTTAAACCATTCAATACAAATTAATGGTGCTAAGGCCAGGGAATGTGTCTAAACAAAATTATGTTTAACCCATAATCCCACGCTAAATGCAATTCCCACTCATCTAAGAGATAAGGCAACCCATTTGATTTAGATTCATGTGGTCAGATATTCTTTTCCATAGTAACCACACAGTAGTCACAGTAGTAGTCAAGTGCCCATTTTCTCCTTCCTATAACACAGAAAGATACAAAGAGCGGCTTGCACAGAAAGTTGATGATGATTTGATTCAAGCAGATAACAAATGAGAGAATGGTCAAAAGAAAGATCATGTTACCTCTGATAAGGAGATGCCTTGAGGGGATGGGGTTTAAATAAAAGACCAAAATTATTTTAAGAAAGAAATCAAATGCCTGAACAAAAAATTTGAAGAAGTGTGTAGATTTCCAAAATAATATAATAATAAATAAAGGAAAACATGATTTGACATACAAAAATTAAAGAGTGGGGGGAAGTTTACAATAAAACAGCAGTTGAAAAAATAACAAAACCCCACCCATAAACCTTATGGGCTTTAAATATTTTACTAACCCTTCCTACAGTTATCAATTCCACAGCAATGATTTAACTGATAGCAACAATACTGGTAACTCAAAGACGTTCAGCATTAGAAAAGCAGATCATATTTTTGATTTTTTAATAAAGATTCTCACCAGGCACCTGCTTTTTCTTAGGCTCAGTCTAAATGGTTTGGGGAGACAATGCTTATTTTATACGACTACATTAAGAAAATGGAGACTACAGGATAAAATGGTAAAATAAAAAATGTGCTCCCCAAAGTGCCTTAGATATAGTATTTGTGAAAATATCTGGTGAAAGAAAATTAATTCAGTTCAGAAAAATACTCACTGTTTGAAGCTATGTCAATCAGAAGAGTTTCTTCTGCTTCTGAGGGGAGAAAAAACAGGATCAGAGAAAACTATTCATTGTAGCAAAAAGACAATGCCTCAGTAAATAGCTGCATTTCTCAGTCACTGCTCCTAGGTCTTAGAACTTTTTTTTTTTTTAATCTTTTGCTTTTTTTTATTTAGAATTTTTTAAAAAAGGATTTTAATAGCACTAAGTGCTAAGTAACCAAATGGAATTCTTCAAAGCATCTCAAGGAATGACAAATTAATAGTAGGGAACATAACAACATGTTAATTCAAATGAATGAAGGCAAGTTTAATTCCCCCTAACATACTAATTTAATATAATCTAACTGTGTCCTTTAGAACTTCTCATGGAAAGCCCAGGAAATGGCCCTGAAGGCCCTAGAAGTGAGTTAGTTTCTTAACTCAGATCTGTTCTCTGAAAGTTTCCCAATAATTCCCTTACCTCTGACCCTGCCCCATATAGGAGCAAAGTATACCCAAAAATAGCCTTACAGGACACCTTTCGGTTGCAATTAATACATACCTGTGGGCCCAAGGCCTACCTTACCCAAGAGGTATAAAACAATGCAAAGCACTTTGTAAGTTTGGAGTTTTTTCACCTGATGCCTCTCTTAGATTTTCTTCTTTACCTCTAGTGTCTAGACCTAACCTATCTCTTCCTCTCTGACTTCCCTGGATTTGACCAACAGCACCTGCCAGACTCTCTGGGCTAACTGAACTCTGGGGGATTAGCGTGGATCTACAATGGTCAGATGGAGTAGTCTCAGCCTCTTCTATCTTCTTCCCAAGGGTGAACTGTATACTTGGCTCCATTATTCATGTACAAGAGAAACGGGTAAGGAACTAAGTTGTCTAATTATAGAAAGTAGTCTCAATACTATTACTAGCATTGATTAAGCAAGAGAAAATAAGGCATCAGGTCACAGGTATTATTATATGTTTACCATTGTTCTTCAGTAACTTCTAGCTTTGTAAAACCTAAGCGTTTATAGTTTTCAAAACAGATGCACAGGTAATAAAAAGAAGGTGAAAACAAAAGGACATAACTGTCCATTTCATCATGGGAAACTATGGTATATATGTGTATATATTTTCTCAGATCCCAACAAGTACCACTACAATATAACAATCAGCTGACTATTTCTTTTTAAAAACAATACTAAGAGAAACAGGGTAAAAGAGACCAAATGAGTAGTACAAAAAGGCAAAAAACTAATAGGATGCTAATTTAAAGTCATGTTATTCTTTTTCTTCTGCAAAGAGACACACCTTGAAAAGTGAGGTAACTACAGCATGTGGTTTCTTTCTTTTTTTTTTTAGACAGAGTCTTACTTTGTTGCCCTCAGTAGAGTGGTGGCGTCATAACTCACAGTAACCTCAAACTCTTGGGCTCAAGTGATTCTCTTGCCTCAGCCTCCCAAGTAGCTGGGACCACAGGTGCCCACCACAATGCCCCGCTATTTTTTAGAGATGGGGTCTCGCTCTTGTTCAGGCTGGTCTTGAACCCATGAGCTCAGGCAATCCATCCACCTAGGCTTCCCAGAGTGCTAGGATTACAGGCGTGAGCCATTGCGCCTGCCTTTGGTTTCATTGTTTAATGTTTCTTTCACACAGGGGAGGCTTAATAGCTATGAGTTGATTCTACTATACAGTATGCACAATAGTCATTGAAGGCATTTTTAATTCTTAATATATGCTGCCTTAAAAAGTCATAAACCACAGACTTAGTATTTTCACTTACAGGAATAAATCCTGAGGAAATGTGTAGAAGATTTATGTAAAGACAGGTTCACCACTTTACTATTTATACTACTGAAAAATGACCCAAATGTCAAATACAGAGAAATAATTACATTATGGACAATTCACAAAATGGAGTAATATACAGCCATTAATACCATGGAAAAGTGCTCATAATATTATGATGGTATGTGGAACAGATAAAAAATTATATAGGAAGAGTATCATTCCCCTGGAAAGTTATACGTAGAAGAAAGGAAAATGTCAGGTATTTATCTCTGAAGGATGGGAATTTAGGTGACTTTTTTTTTTTTTTTTTTGAGACAGAGTCTCACTTTGTTGCCCTCGGTAGAGTGCTGTGACATCACAGCTCACAGCAACCTCCAGCTCTTGGGCCTAGGCGATTCTCTTGCCTCAGCTCCCGAGTAGCTGGGATTACAGGTGCCCGCCACAACACCCAGCTATTTTTTTGTTGTTTGTTGCAGTTTGGCTGGGGCCGGGTTTGCACCTGCCACCCTCAGTATATGGGGCCGGTGCCCTACTCACTGAGCCACAGGTGCCGCCCTAGATGACCTTTTTAATGTTTTTCTGTTCTTTCTAAACTTTTTGTCACTTTTGTGAAGAAAATTCAATGTAGTTTAAGAAAGAATACATGCAAGGTAGGATATGAGTTTTCCAAGAAGCTACAACTGATACAGAAAGTTTCTGCCTAATGAAACCACCAGACCTGCTGGAAACAGAATGCACTTGTCTCTAGTATCAATTTCCTTTCCAGAGCAATATGAGATGACAGAAGCAATACCTCCTACACAAACCTCCCAATTTTTAAGTTTCATTGAAGCAGATGAAACAACAGATTTTCTGTGTTGGGCTGCAAATCTGAGGGCAAGAAGCCAGATATTTCCTCCCTAGAGTTGATGTTATGATTCACCAATGTCAAGGTCTGAGGATCAGCACAATTGAACGTGAGAAATTACAATCTGGCAAAGTGTGTTGCCAAATGTCTTAATTTCAAATAGTGGGGAGGAGAAAAGTGCTAAATGTGTATGAATCCAAGAGACCTGGATACTTTACAATGAACACTGTGTCCATGAAGCCCAAGAACGTCATTTAAATTCATATATAGGCCAGTTGGCATAAAATACTACCTATATAGGTAACAGTCTACATACATCTCTAATCCCAGCCAAAGAAAAAGGTGACCCATAAATTCCTGCAAATTAAGCAATATATTTCAATATAACCCTTCATCACTCTTAGACAAAGCATTTATCATTTACTCAGTGTTATCTTTTTATGTAAAAAGTAATATATTTCACTTTACATGCAGTGACAAATTTATATACGTATGTTACAATGCAATAATGACAATAATGACCAAGGAAAAATATTATAAATTAGGTAAGCAAATAAAGCTAGTACCTTGAACACATCTGAAGTGGCTATTTATAGGAATGATATCTTGAACATGCTGTTCCTTCTCATACAACTGGATTATTAACCTAGGAAACAAGAATGCATTAATGGTTATTGAAAAACCCAAACATTTAGCAATAAAATACTTTGCTGTCTTGTTATACAAATCTAGTCTGTATTCATTAGATTGCATCTATTAATAGTTCCCTTGATCTGAAAATCATGACAGCTAGATACTGCTCTATGTCTAAAAGGATGTTAGTGGTGATCAATATCTGAATTCCCACACTGTTCTATATGCCATATGTCCTAAAAACAGCTTACATGCTTAAGCGTATGAATCATAGAGTATGCACACCAGAGTAAAGAACTAACAGCTAGTTGTGAACTCTTTGAGGGCAGGGACTTAGGCTGTCTTTTCATCATAGCATTTCTAGTTCCTAGCACAGAACCTGGCACATAGCAGTTGCTCCTGTGTGTTAAATAAATGAATTAGAAAATTCATAAACTAGCTTTCCAATTAAATGCCCATGGCTTTTACCAAACAATGTTCTCATCTCTTCAAATAGGCACTGCGGGTTAATACAGGAGAAAGACGGGATGCCTAGCCAGCTAGATTAGTCAAAACACAGGTGACCAAGGTAGCGGACATCAGACTGCCTTCATACTCCTTGTGTTTTTCCTCATTTCCAACTTCATGTTGGTATTTCTAGGTAAACATGAGTGAATTTGGCTTACCATTATGAAACGCAAGACTTCTAAATCCATATGTACTCTATAGTACTAATTTTCATTTATAACTTATCCTTAGTGGCCTAGAATTAAGGTATAACCTACTGGCAAGAGCCATTCTGAATGTCAAGTAGCTCTTCCAAACACTCTTCAGGTGGTTCTGTTTGTTTTTGCAAGGAAGACTCCTCTTTTCTCAAATATCACCCCCTATGTGAAGCTTTCTTCAATATCCCCCAAGCAGAACCAGTGGCCTTATCCACTCTCTTCCAGTTGTTCATTTCTCCTCACCAATTTGAGCTCCTTGAAAGGACTGGATCATATTCAGTTTTGTCTGCAGGCTAACAGATGTTCAACAAATACTGGTTGAATAAATTAACTAGCTTACTTAAGCTACAAGTAGAGGTGAATTTCTAAATATAATTGTTCGACTTCTGTCATTGTTTCAAAGGGTTTGATTTCTATTTTGCTTTTTTCTTTGGGGTGCTTGTTATTTTAACTTTTTGGATTTTTTTCAAATGTGTTAACTTTGAAGGGGATAATCTGGGTTAAGTAAGTGCTTAGATAGAACCCAAGGAAATAAAAATATTAATGTTGTTTTTCTGCTTTGATCTTGCTTTACTGATTTGTAGGGGTTTATATTTTAAGGTGATTATAGAAATATGGGGCAGGCACCTTTCAAGCTGGAAAGTTCATGAGTTGAGCAGAGTCCTATAAACTCAGATGGAAACCAGAAACTAGATAAAGGTCTGAGAAAGCACTGGTCAAAGAAGAAGAGCTTACTTTGAGAAAAATGAACAGGAATCACTATAATCTCAAAATATGTAGACTAGAAACAGTATTGAACATTTTTGCAAGGAAGCAGTAAAGCTTCAACTGGGCTGTAATATTAAAAATCATCACGAAACAAAGATAAACTTAACATTTAAGTGAATTCCACAAATATTTATTAAATATCTACTATGTATTAGCTACTAAATGAATTATAGCAAAGAACAGGGTTAAGAATAAGCATAAAAGATCTACCTAAATGTAATTATTCACTTCAGAACAGAAAGAGTAAAAATAATAGGTATATAGCAAAACAATGGAAATCAGAATTTGGTAGTTCTCAGAAAAGAATGACAAACTGTGAGTGCAACTCAGCATTATCCCTAGGAAATACTTTGATTTGTTCAAGGAAGGTCAAGCAACAGTTTTTGCCATAGTCTATTATCCTTGGAAAAAAAAAGAATTTTAGTGTTTGATTCTCTGTCCCCCCCAATATTATTTTTATTATTTTTTTTTGAGACAGAGTCTCACTATGTTATCCTCGGTAGAGTGCCATAGCATCACAGCTCACAGCAACCTCAAACGCTTGGGTTTAAGCGATTTTCCTGCCTGAGTCTCCCAAGTAGCTGGGATAACAGGGCCCGCCACAACACCTGGCTATTTTTTGTTGCAGTTGTCATTGTTGTTTAGTTGGCCAGGGCTGGGTTTGAACCTGCCAGCGTTGGTGTACATGGCTGGCGCCGTAACCACTGTGCTAAGGACGCTGAGCCCACAATTTTATTTTTAATTTTAATTTTGGTCTCTCAAGCAAATTTCTCCCTTGGTTGACAATAAGAACCACAGACCAAAAGATTAAGACAGACTTAAAGTTCCAGGATAAAAAGGCCAAAAGTAAAAAGTTCTGGATGCTCAAGTCAGAGAAGGCACGCAAGAGATAAGAATTTGAGGATTATCAGTGGTATTACGGTATTACATGTCTCCAATAAATGACTTTGAAAGAAACTTCTCAATCTAATTCTGAGATATGTTGCATAGGTGAAGAGCTCACTTATGCTACTTCCTAACTGTGAACAAGTAACTTAATCTCTCTCTGCTTCAATTTCTATGTACAAGGGAAGGGGATGATGATAATACTGCAATTTCATATTAACCAACATGTGCAAATTAAATGAACTAATTAATGAAATGTGCTTTCAAGAGTATCTGGCACACACCAAGCCATCAAGTACTAGTTGTTGTCATACCCCCAACATACAGGATGGGAACACAAGAATTTGATTTCTCTGTGGGGAAGGATACAAATAGTCACGACAACTGCCACCAAGAAGTTTAAAAGTCCTGCTAGCACAAGAGCTCAGATAGGATAAGGTACCTGTCTTATGGGCAGCTGCTCATTCCCTTATTTGCTGAACTGAATCCCAAATCTACTAAGCCAAAGGACCAGATCTTGAGCTGTAGTCATCTCAACAAAGTGGCTATCTATTCAATTTTCATAATTTTGTTTCTACAGAAAAGAAAACCAAGGCACAAAAACTTTACTGGTTTACCTGAGGGTCACATCTTTCTACCCCATATTAGCCTTTGGAAACATTAGTGGTGTTCTGCTTTTTCAGTTCACTTTTCTGTTGAATTTAGTTTTATTAAACTGATCTTCCAGGGTTTGAAGAAAACCGGGGAAAATAGCATGAACTTCCCATATCGACAGAGCTGACATGTCAACAAAGTAGGACATAGAACTAATGGATGGCCAGTTAGAGTGGCACCAACAGTGCTAGAGAAGAGCAGGCTAGGTCAGTGGAAATTTCTTTTATGTATGTTAGACAGCATAGACACAGAGGATCTAAAAGTGGAGACTGGGAAAAATTGCTTATAGGTAGAATCCAATGTTGGGAGATGGCAGGATTTAAGTGAACAATTTTTAAACTGGGAAGAAATCTGATGTCAAGAAACCAGCCAACAATAAAGGGAAATGGCTTGGGCACACAGGATCCGACTTATGATACGAGCATATAATGGTGATAGCTTACCAAAATCATCTTTTGATCAAGCAGCCAACAGTATTTACTGAGTTCCTGTGTCCAAGCCAGAGTGGAAGGTGACACAGACTGATAGAATGTCAAATGTCATTTATGTTTTGACACATTTCATTACCTTTTCTTTCCAACATTCAAGTCAGCAAGTGAAGCAGTTACTGGCTTACACTACACCATTACTGAATTAATGAACCTGTCTTGGAACAAGTGGATAAGGGGGCAAGGAGACTGGAGGAATCAGCTGAATGGGGTTAGGAAAAGACAAGTCTGTAACATTAACAACAAATCATGTCAACAGCACTTTTACTTTTTGTAAACCACTTTCACATTTATTATTCCCCCATTTGTAGCTCCAAAGGATAAGGTAAGACAGTTAATGTTTATAGTCAACTGATGAGTTAACTAAGGCCCAGAAAGCTTTATTGACATGTCCAAGGTTACACAACACATGTCAGTTACAGGGGCAGGAACTAAGAACCCAGGCTTCCTGCTTCCCCGCCCATTGAGTCCTTCCACTGAGCCACACTGCCAGGCATAATCTAGAGGCTTGGAAGTTTGAGACAAAGTCCTGAGGTTAGAGAGCATGGGCACATCACACCTGGGCCTGAACCTGTTGCCCGCATGGCCTAAGTGAGAGGAGGATGGGTGGCTCTTTGCGGTTTGGGGTTGGGAAGTAATGGCAGGCTCCCCTTCTCTGTGGGAATCAGGTGGTTACTTACTCATATTGCCCATTCCTCTGGGCTAGGGTCAGGGCGCAAGGCTCCCGAAGAGGACCCTTCATCTCCATGCCCTCGATAGTATGCGGGCGCTAGTCAAGGGTCTCTTTTAGAAGAGCGACCGGGAAGGGGTGGCGCACTGGGGAGCGAAGGGGGTCTCCCGCCACCCCCCCCCCGCCCTGCCCCGTTCCCCAGGCGTCGCCTCCGCGCCGGCCCCCTCTCCCGCTCTGCTCCGCCTCTAGGCCTAAAAGGCCCCCCCACCCTGCAGCTTTCTGCAGTTCTCCGACCCCCACCCCTGTTCCTATGTGCCCTCCCCTCCCCCTTCTCTCTGGCGGATACAGCAAAGGGCTGGGCTCCGACCGGGAGAGACGGCTCCATCCGGGCGGCCTGCGGGCTCAGCCGGGCGGCGGACTGCGGGTGGATCAGACGACACTGCCTCCCGCGTCCTCACGCCCACCCGCCTCCGCTGAGCGTCCTTTGGGCAGCAGCTCGGCGCCGGGAGTCGGGAGCCGGGAGCCGGGAGCCGGGAGCCGGGAGCTGAGAGCCAGGAACCTGACCCGAGAGAGAGCGGCGCCTCGCGTCCACGCCGGTTTTCCAGGCCGCCGCAGATTCCGCCCCCTGCGGTCAACCTGCGGAACTACAGCGGGAGAACCGACGGA
The DNA here is from genome assembly GCF_027406575.1 of Nycticebus coucang. Taxonomy (NCBI): domain Eukaryota; kingdom Metazoa; phylum Chordata; class Mammalia; order Primates; family Lorisidae; genus Nycticebus; species Nycticebus coucang. The sequence continues at coordinate 156,683,578 of NC_069804.1, read as the reverse complement.
CGGGGGTCTCTACCACGTCTAGTAAGGAATGCCTCTTAAATGTTACCTGTGACACTAGAATCGTTCTGAGGACTTCGAAGATTGCCACAGAAACAAAACACAATCATACCTATGACAGAACTCTCCAGTGGAGAAAAAGGCCTCTTAAGGTTATAATGCACCGTGTTGGTTATTCTACTACTCAGATGTTCTTCCCTTCCTCTTCTTCTATTTCCTAAATAGGAAAATTCCCAAAAATACATACCTTAGCTCTTCCTTGGGTCCCCTCCAGGTCATCTCCAAGCAGGCAACGTCCAAATATATATTCTTGGCTCAGAACCCCTACCTAATGAACCCCACTGTTAGAAGAACACTGTGTGACAAAACGAACTTAACATTTCACAAAACTGTCCAGGCTTGAAACTTCAAAGGGTATGCATGCTTTCTTCCCCTCTTCTATCTAATCTCTGTATCTAATCAGTCAACAAACAAACTGGGTTAATATTTCTTTGTAATTACTTTTAGATTCCTTGTTTTCCCTCCATTCACACTGCCATCACCTATTATAAAGCCCTTGTGATACCCTATCTGGATTATTGCATTTCCCGCAAGTAAATCTTGTTGGCTCTACTCTCTCTTTGACCCTTTTACTCTGTTGACAGCCATAAAAATATTCTTCCCTAAGTAAATTTTCAATTGTGTTATTCATTTGCTTGAGAATCTATAGCAGGCTAGTCTCAAGACGGATCTTAAAACTACGGTAATTAAGAGTAGATTATGAGCCAGTTGTGGTGGCTCAGCCTGTAATCCTAGCACTTTGGGAGGCCTAGGTGGTAGGATTGCTTGAGCCCAGGAGTTCAAGAGCAGCCTGAGCAAGAACCATACCATCTCTATCTAAAGTAGAAAAACTAGCTGAGGGTTGTAGTGAGCACCTGTAGTCCCAGCTGCTTGGGAGGCTGAGGTAGAAAGATAGCTTTAACCCGGGAGTCTGAGGTTGCTGTAAGCTAGGCTGACCCCATGGCACTCTAGCCAGGGCCAGTAAGACTCTGTCTCAAAAAAAAAAAGTATATTATGAAAAAATTTAAAGCTGGAGGGAGGGTAATTAGTGGGTCCACACCTACAGTGCATATTAGAAGGGTAGGTGAAACTTACTAAGTGTAGAATATAAATGTCTGAACACAATAACTAAAGAAAATGCCATGAAGGCTATGTTAACCGTTCGATGAAAATATTTCTAACTGTATATAAAACCAGCACATTGTACCTCATGATTGCATTATTGTACATAGCTATGATTTAATTTAAAAAAATAAATTAAATAAACATACTAGTGCAAATGTCAAAAAGAAAAATTTAAAAATAATACATTATGGAGATAGATGAATGGAACAGAATAGAGCCTCCAAACAGACCCACATATATATGGAGAGTTGAACCTATTCAGTATGTGTGACGTTTCAAATTAGTGCAAAAAGAATGAATTCTCCACTTAATGGTACTGAGACTATTGATTATCCATATGGAAAATTAAAAAAAAAATTAGATCCCTACCTCAAATCATAGAGGAAAAACCAATTCCAACTGGATTAGGGATCTAAATGTGAAAAGCAAAACTTTATAATTCTCAGAAGAAAAGGAAAATATCTTTGTGATCTTGGAATAGGGAATGAGAATGATATATTTAGCTACATTAAATTTAAAAATTTGTGTACTTCAGGACAATATAAACAATTTAAAAGACAAGGCACAGACTGGGAGAAGACATTTTTAATGCATACAGTTAACAAAAGATAACCTATGAAGTTTTATACTTCTAGCTGTCATCACCTGACTTCCTTTCCCACAATTTTCTCTGATGCTCTGAGCTTAGCCACACTGGCTCCTTGCTGTCTCGTCTTACCCTGTCATACTCTTTGCTTCAGAGGCTTTGGACTTGCTGTTCTCTCTGCCTGCATTCTCAACTGCTTCAGGTCTTTGCTCAAATGTCATTTTCTCAGTGAGGCCTTCCTACGCCACTTTATTTAAAATTGCAATTCAACTACCTTCTTCTCTACTCCCATATAAACATGTTCCCTATCCCTCTTCCCTGTTTATTTTTCTCTGTAATATTTATCACTATCCACTATTCCATCTACTTATCAATCTTATTTATCATTTACCTTCCCTCACTAGTTTGTGAAGGCAAGGATTTTTGTCTATTTTGTTCATGGCTGCATTTTCAGGGCCTAGAATCATTGCTAGAACAAGTTAAAATGCTAGAAAATATTGATTAAATGAATGAATGAATTAGTATCAAGGATGTACAAGAACTACTGTAAATAAGTATGAAAGAAAGAAACATGGTAGAAAAATATCTGAATAAGCAATTTATAGTTGAGGAAACCCAAATGGCAAAAAATACACAAAGCTTGCCTAACTTTATTACTATTTAGAGAAACTGAAAAATAAAATCATCAGATACCATTTCACAACCATAACTTTGGAAAAAAATTTAGAAGTCAGACAATATCAACTGTTGTTGAGGATGTAGAAAAGATAGAACTCTAATCCACTGCTAGAAGGTGTATAAGTTGGTAGAACTATTGTGAAGAGCAATTTGACAATGTCTAATAAAGTTGAGAATGTAATGCCCTTCAATTCAGAAATTCTATTTCTAAGTATTGGTCCTAGCAAAACTCTAAAATTTTATATGCACAAAGAGTTATATGAAAGAATGTTCACTGTAGCATATTTGTAATCTCAAAATATAGAAGCAAATTGAATGTTTGTTAGCAGGTAAATATATAAATAAATCATGGTATTCATGATGAATGAATTTAGCTGTAAATGACAGAGTTAAATCCAAAAAGATAATATCAATCAAAAAGAAAATTAAATAATGTGTATGGTATACTATTTATATAAAGCCTGAAAATATCATTTTCTGGTTACATAGTTATGTAATGCTTCTGGTTACATAGTTATGTAATGCTATAATAGTATCTAAAACATGAAAGGGCATGATCGCCAAATTTAAGGAAGGCAGAGGATTGAGAATGGGGACAGGCAAACAAGGAATATCAACTGTATCTGTAATATTTATTTATTGAGACACAATCTGAAAGTTGATGTTGCAAGATTTCATAGAACCAGGTGGTTGGTACATATATTGGTTGTGTTATTCCATGTACTTTCCTGCCTTGAAGATCATTTGCAGTCAATGAAAATGATAAGAAAATGAATATGTAGAAGAGGGCGAGCAGTATTGAATTCTGAAAATAAGACAGGAAAAATAAGAGTCAAGAGACTCTCGCTGGAGACCACTAAATATGTAGTTTCAATAAGAGATAAGGATAGAAATAAGATTATAGGGAATTGAGAAGGGATCATATTATGAGGAAATGGAGACAAAAGACCATGAATTGAAAAAGCATGGAAATAAGAAGGAACAAAATACAATTTTAACTAAGTTAGTCAGAAGGGTTAAACAGAGGTTTGTGATAATGCCTAAAGCCACTTTAAAGCAAATGGGAAGGAGCCAGCAAAGTTAGGCTTTAGAGATATCAGAAGAGAGAGGCAGAAAGGTTGGAAACCAAATCCGTCCATAATTGGGGAAAATATCCAAGGTGGAAATGGAGGAATCAATCTTAGAAAAAAGGTAAGATACGTCTTCCTCCGCCAAGTCTATAGTATCCCCAGTACCTAAAATAGTACCTTGCATATAGTCGGTATGCAATAAATGTTTTGTTAAGTAAGGAAATATGTTGAGGTAAAGACAGTAAAAACTGAGGTCTCTCACAGGGGAAATGATGATTACACATAGGGGACATCCCATGCAGAGTTAAATGGTCATTGAACAAAATCAAATAAATAAAACTCTAGCTAAGAAAACATGAGTCTCACCACATTCACCACTATCTCTCACACACTCATTGTACACGTGTACACGTGCACACAATTAAGTAGGTGCATAGTGCCTGCCTTTTATCCATTAGACAATTATCACTAAGTGTCTAAAACATGCTTTTCAGAGACAAAATTAAAAACTGAAATCCTGGTCTGTTATAGTGGCTTATGCCTATAATCCTAGCACTCTGGGAGGCTGAGGTGGGTAGACTGCTTAAGCTCAGGAGTTTGATACCAGCCTGAACAAGAGCAAGACCCTGTCTCTACTAAAAATAGAAAAACTGAGGCAAGAGGATCTCTTGATCCCAGGAGTTTGAGGTTGCTGTGAGCTATGATAACACCATGGCAGTCTACCCAGGGCGACAGACAGAGTGAAACTCAGTCTCAAAAAACAAAAAAAACTGAAATCCTTAAAAAGGGTAAAAATAATAAAAGAAAATAACAAACTCATAAGTAGTAATTTAATTATAAAAGTAAAATACGTATTAAGTTCATATTTTAAAACCCATCATATTTCATGATCATGTAAAAATAAAAAAAAACATTATATTTGACAATTTTTAACTTGGATCATCACACTTCCAAATAATTCCCAAGAATGCATATTTTTTTGGAGAAATCACAGCCATTATAAATTAAATTCGTGTTGCACAGATAAAATATTTCAAAAGCAAAATCACAAAAGTCATTTTCAAAATTTATAGAAAAATATAAATGTGTAATGCAAGATGTGATGCATTTTGATATGTTTATTGTGATGGTGGCTGAAGCCTCAAGAGAGGGGCTTACAAAGGCAAAAACAGGGCTGCTTAACATAGATGAAGCTAGGAAGGAGGATATCGTATAGGTGAGTCAGCAGCCAGAAGCTGGAAGGCAGGCCTTGCAGAGGCATAAATGATTCATTGATTTTTAAATCACCACTAGTTGAAAAGCCCCACTTTTCATACACATAAATGGATTCCATACTGAGCAATGTAAAGAAGAGCTTAGTTTTATTTATGCATTTCTATTTTACATTCCTGTGGCATATATCTACTTAGGCATTTCTATTTTACTCACACCTTTCTATTTTCATTTCTTATAGAAATTGGGGTGGGAAAGGTTCATTACCTGGGGCCACAGCCTATCACCTACACAACTGATGAGATGGTGACAGGCATAGCAGGCAGCAGAAACTGGCCTCCTTAAAAAAAAAAAAGAAAGAAAGAAAGAAACTGGCCTCCTTTGGCACACAATGCCCTTAGGCACTTCTCCCCCTTTGAGATTCATCTTCCTTTTGCTACTTTATTCCTATCCTGGCTAGTTTCTTAATTCCCTTTATCTTTCACCCCTACTGCATTCTCCTAGTCTAGCTCTCCTTCCTGCTTAGCAAATTGTTATTATTTTTTTGAGACAGAGTCTCATTCTGTTGTCCCAGGCTAGAGTGCTTGGTAGCACAGCTCACAGCAACTTCAAATTCCTGGGCTCAATTGATCCTCCTGCCTCAGCACCTGCAACAACACCTGGCTGGTTTTCCTATTTTTAATAGAGACGGTCTTGCTCTTGGTCTGGCTAGTCTCAAAACTCCTGAGCTCAAGCTTGGCGCCCAAGCTCAATGGTTAGGGTGCCGGCCACTCACACCGAGGCTGGTGGGTTAGAACCCAGCCTGGGCCTGCTAAATAACAATGACAACTGCAACAAAAAGATAGCTGGGCGTTGGGTGGGCACCTGTAGTCCCAGATACTTGGGAGGCTGAGGCAAGAGAATTGGTTAAGCTCAAGAATTTGCGGTTGCTGTGAGCTGTGAAGCCACAGCACTCTATTGAGGGCAACATAGTGAGTCTCTGTCTCAAAAAAAAAAAAAAAGAAAGAGAAAAAAAGAAAGAAAAAGAAACTCCTGAGCTCAGGTGATCCACCCTCCTAGGCCTCCAGAGTGCTGGAATTACAGGTGTGCCCACCACACCCTGCCTCTGCTTAGCAAATTCTACAGGCAGGTCTGGCATTGTCCTGGCCAACTTGCCTCCTCCTCTTTGAAACTGGAGATATTGGCTGGGCATGGTGGATCATACCTATAATCCTAGCACTTTGGTAGATCTGAGATGGGAGGACTGCTTAAGGCCAGGAGTTCAAGACCAGTCTGGGCAATACAGCAAGACCCTATCTCTAAAAAAAACATAGAAAATGTAGACAGAGGTTGCTCATGCCTGTAATCTTAGCACTCTGGGAGGTTGAGGAAGGTGAATTGCTTGAGCTTAGAAGTCCAATATCAGCCCGAGCAAGAGCATGACCCCATCTATACTAAAAATAGAAAAAACTAGTGAGACGTTGGTGTGGGCACCTGTAGTCCCAACTATTCAGGTGGCTGAGGCAAGAAGATTGCTTGAACCCAAGAGTTTGAGGTTGCTGTGAGCTAATAAGATGCCACAGCACTATACCCAGGGTGAAAGACACTCAGTCTCCTACGAAAAAAAAAAAAAAAAAAAGAGAAAGAAAAAGAAAACTCAAACAAACAAACAAACAAAAAAACACATAGAAAAATTATCCAGGCATACATAAACATGCAGTTCCCACTACTGGGGAGGCTGAGGCAGGAGGATCGCTTGAGCCCAGGAGTTTGAGGTTGCTGTAAGCAATGATGTTCCCAGTTCCCCTCCAAAAAACAACAAAGCACCACCTTCCCCACCCTCCACCTCCAAAAAAGCAACAACAGGAAGAAAGAAATCAGAAACACTGAACTAAAAGAATATGGAATCAGCCTGGCATGTTAAGCCTCAAAGATCATTCCTGAATGCATCCTTCCCGAGTTATTTTCCAAAAATACTCTTTACAAACTTTATGCTCTACCCATCATTTCCCTTCATAATTGAACATGTGACAATCAGATGGGTGTGCTCATGACTCAAGTTCTCAGTTGATCATACCACTGAACCCTACTAGTTTGCCATCTTGGTCTTAACCTTCACAGAATGTTAAATTATAAAAAATGGTCATAATCTGTTTAATATATGTCCACAAAGAATCAAAGATATGCTGACGTTGAAATGGAGAGCATAAAATGATTAAAATTCTACAAATTCTCAAGATGACACTCATCAGACTCGTTTATCTGATCAAAATTCTTACATAGCACGTGAAAATTTCTCAAGCATTTCAAAAATCCTTAAAGAGAAAATGGAGCTATGGGTAAACTCAATTTGGTTTCTTGCTTATTGGGAATAAAGATTATCCACATCTACAAAGTAAAATTATCATTTAGAAACAAAATGCAGAAGTTGCTAAAGTAAGCATATCGATATATTTTAAAGCGCTGATTTCAAGAATTCCAAATATTAGGTCTTAAAAGCAGTTTTTGTCCATTTGTGAATGCTGCAATGCAAAGCCTAGTAACATTTAATCTATACTGTCATGGATATAGTGGGATGACTTATGAAGATCCTGAACTCCCCTTTACCCTCAGCCTCATGAACCTTCTCGATGCAGGTAGTGAGACATGAGGCTGGTCTCACCACCTTCAATACAGATGTCATGAAAGAAAGGGAGAACATATTCTTGGTTTTAGGTTATCAGTTTAAGTCTCAGTCCAGGGTACAAGATAGAAAAATTTGGGAATAGTCGTTGTTGAGGAAGATGTATTCTACAACTCACCCTGTCCCTTCAATCCCAGTAGACAGAGAAGAAGGAGAACTGAGAAGAAGGAGGAGAGTAGGAAAAGAAGAGAATTTAGACACTGGGATCTTGTAGTCATGATGAAAAGAAGCTGCATTGGGGAAGCAGTAAAGGCTATGCCATTAGAGGTCTCATGGGAAGACGGCAGCGGGGATGGATTACAGATGACTGTACAACTCAGGGAAGATCAGTGTGGAATACATCAAAAGCCCAAGAAGTGAGTCCCTCCTCCTCACTACTGTTATTTCAGTCAAAAAATAAACTCTAGAGTTCAAAATTAACAAGAGAGTCATGAAGGAGAGAGGGAGTGAATCTTAAATATAATTAAATTTAAACATGAAATTACTGAAAGAACACACAACATTGATTTTTTTGAGTTTAAGTGGACAAGTCTAGATTGTTTTCTGCTCTTAGGTAGAATGATGCTTCTAGAAAGAAATTAAGTCCAGACACAGGCAATGTAAGCTCCAGAAACTTGCCTGTCTCCCTTATGGCTGTATACCTAGAGCCTGGCACCTAGCACAGTGGCATTTTAATAGTTATCTGTGGAACGTATAGCTATTCCCTGCTCATTATTTTTGGCATTGATACTCAATTTAGAAGTTTCCTAAGGGTGTTGAGCATCAAAAAAATTGAAAATAATGTTCTAATCAATTCGGCTATTTAACTTTTTGATCACATGCAACTTATTATTATTTTTTTTATTGAGACAGAGTCTCACTATGTTACCCTCAGTAGAGTGCCGTGGCATTAGAGCTCAAAGCAACCTCAAACTCTTGGGCTTAAGTGAGTCTCTTGCCTCAGCCTCCCAAGTAGCTGGGACTACAGGCGCCTGCCACAAAGCCCAGCTATTTTTTGTTGTTGTTGCAGTTGTCATTGTTGCTTAGCAGGCCCCAGCTGGGTTTTAACCCACCAGCCCCAATGCATGTGGCTGGTGCCCTAACCACTGAGCACAGGAGCCAAGCCAACATGCAATTTATTCTTATTTCCATCTCTTTTCCCCAACCTCCTCTGCAACTGTATCTGGTAGAATCCTCTATTTGTCAATACTTACCCCAAATGGTTCTTCTTCTTTGAAGCTTTTCTTTTGTCGCCTCTCAGCTGGAAAGGAATGTTCTCTCTACTGAACAACAGTGTCTCTGTGTACCTCTTACGGAAGTTCTTGGAATTTCTCAAGGTCTCTAAAGTATCATATTGTCACAGAATGAATAAGCACAAGATGACCTCTGATCACTCTCATCTCCATTCACCCACTATCTCCCGAGCACTTCATGGTCACATTTTTTAAAGTAAATGTTTATAAAATATTTATTTATTTTGTCCCACAGTATATTTATTTTTCTCCTTTTAATGTACAAAAAACATATATGCACAGTTTAACAAGTAATTATAAAGTGAATGCCCATGTAATCTCTACCCAGGTTAAGAAATTGAACATTATTAGCACTTTGGAAGAAATCTCTAAACTAGGCATCTTTCACAGATTACTCCTCCTTCCCCCACCAGAATTAAGCTTAGGCTAGTATTGAGGTAGCATTCCCTGTTGAGGTATAAAAGCTTCTGTCTGTTTGAAATGTTCAAGGTCCATGCCATACTTATTTTTAACATTTTTTGAACATCCCTGGACATAACATTATCTTGACTTCTGTAATCCTCATTGTCTTGCTTTTTCTTTATAGTTTTATCTGTTATGAATGCAGCCATAAATCTTCTTGCCTGTTTTTGAACTTTGTATGAGTGGCATCCTACGGTACTTACTATTTATATCTTGCTTATTTCACTCAATAATGTGTTGTACTTGTGGTTATACATAGATGCCACTTGTTTTCATTTATGTGTAATATATTTTGTGACTATATCACAATTCATTTATTCTCCTGTTGATGGACATTAGGTGTTTTCTAGTGTTTGGCTATTACAAACAAAAGATAAAAACATTCTTGCAGGCCGAGCATAGTGGTTCATGCCTATAATCCTAGCACTCTGGGAGGCTGAGGCTGGTGGATAGCTTGAGCTCACGAGTTTGAGACCAGTCTGAGCAAAATCGAGACCCTATCTCTACTAAAAATAGAAAAAAAAAAAAAAACTGAGGCAAGAGGATCGCTTGATACCAAGAGTAGAAGGTTGCTGTGAGTTATGATGCCACAGCACTCTACCCAGGGCAACAGCTTAAGACTCTGTCTCAAAAAATTCTTTTTTTTTTTTTCTGAGACAGAGTCTCATTATGTTGCCCTAGGTAGAGTGCCTTGGTAGCACAGTTCACAGCAACCTCAAACTCATGGGCTTAAGCAATTCTCTTGCTTCAGCCTCCCAGGTAGCTGGGACTACAGGTGCCTGTCACAATACTTGGCTATTTTGTTGATGTTGTCATTGTCATTGTTGTTTAGCAGGCCCGGGCCAGGTTTGAACCCACCAACCCCGGTGCATGCGGCTGGCGCCCTAACCATTGAGCCACAGGCGCCGAGCCAAAAGAACATTCTTATACATGTTTTTTGGTGCACGTATGAATAATTTCCTCTAGGGTAGCCTAGTGGAATTACTGGGTCAAAGGTGTTGCAGATTGGACTCTCCAGAAGCAAAGCTGAGAAGGAGTGTTGGGTACATGATGTTTATTAGGGGTCAATACCCATGAAAGTAAGGCAGAAGAAGTAGGATTGGGAAGGGGAGATGAATTGCAATACAAGTCTGCCAAAGCTTGAGACAACCTGGTGTGAAGCTTTGAAACAAGTAGGACCCATTCCTGTATTCTGTGTCAGGCTGAAATGGTTAATTACACTCCTGCCTTGCTCATTCACCTTAGGAAGACCATGATCTTGGGTGAAGCATATCTCTGTTAGCCAAGGCAGACCTTCAAGGAGCTGATAGCTGGAGAATGTCTGCCACCATATCCCCTAGGCAAAATGTTCTCACTGAAAGGAAAAAAATCTAGATGGCATATCTCTGTATCTCTACCACAGAGGGTACTCAACCCTAGTACATAATGCAAAACTGGTTTCCAAAGTAGTTGTACCATTTATAATCTCACCTGCACCATATGAGAATTCCCATTGCTCCCCATCCTCATCAACTCTTGTTATTATCATCTTTAAGAATTTTAGCTATTCTGGTGTATGTGTAGTACTATCTCACTGTGGTTTTAATTTGCATTTCTCTGATGACTACTGAGTTTGAACACATTCTCATAAAAAAGTTGGACAATTTAAGTTCACGAACTCATCCTAGAAAAAGTGCTATATACCTCATTGCTGAATTTCACTGTGGTCACCAGGTGGCCAAGAGAAGTACTTTTAAAGTGACCATAGTGATATTCAGCAATGAAGTATGTAGTACCTTTCCTAGGAAGAGTTCACTGACTTAATTGTCTGACCTCATGTATTTATTGCTTCTTTATGTCTTATTTTGTCCCCTTGTATTTGTTTTCCATATAGAATGATCCTCTTTTGGGCAGGAGTCAGTAAACACAGCCCAAAGTTCATTTTGTATGGCCCTTGACCTGAGAATGGTTTTTACATACTTAAATTGTTAAAAAAAATTAAAAGCATAATAATTAATTATATGAGATTTGAATATCAGCGTCCATAAACAAAATTATATTGGAACTTAGCCATGCTCGTGTGTTTATCTCTGGCTACTTTCATGCTACAAGAGCAGTGTTTAGTGGTTGCAACAAAGACCTTATAGGCCCTAAAGCCTCAAATATTTACTATCTCTCCCTTTACAGAAAAAGTTTGCTGGTCTCTGTTCTAGATCAATGGTTCTCAAAGTGTGGTCCCTGGACCAGCAACATCAGCATCTCTTGGGAACTTGTTAGAAAGGCAAATTCTTAGCCCTACCCAACCTACCAATATAGAAATTCTGGGAGTGGGACCAGCCATCTCTTTTAGCAAACCCACCAGATGATACTGATGTGCTGAAGTTTGAAAACCACTGGTCCAGCCCAGAACAAGGACACAATAAATTTTCTTTGTGAGTTATCATAATGTTTGGTATATTGTTCTATACTGCATGGGTAAAGTGTAAATGAACCTTGAAAAATGTTACGTAAATGTACATATTATGCATGTGAAATCTGACAAAAATAGACACCCAAGGCAAGATTAAAGGAAGAAAAATCAGAGAAACCACAAGAGGGCAACAAAAAAGCTAAAGCATATATGTGGAAGATAGAGGGCATGATGTGTCTAGAGAGCTGTCCCTGGACTCCTTCCGTCCTACCTCATTTTTTTTTTGGCTGGGGCTAGGTTTGAACCCACCACCTCTGGCATATGGGACCAGCGCCCTACTCCTTGAGCCACAGGCGCCGCCCCCGTCCTACCTCATTTTAACAAAGATGATTTATATATGATCCCAGTCCTCAAAGAAGTCACAGGCTAAGTAGAAAAGTGTTCTGACCCTTTTCTTGCTCATTTACTGCTTTTCTTCAGAACTTACCTTTGGGGAAATGTATGTACTTGCACCAAATTGCTGGCCCTGATGATAATAAACAGAGAAAACGAACTTGACAAACAACATTTCTGCCTTATTCCCACTTTAGGTTAGCATGGACTTCTTGACTTAACTTCTCATAACTTGTTTTTTTTTCCCTTGGCTCAATCTAAAGCTCAAAGTTGCCTTGCTTTTTTCCCCTTTGTTAATCACCAACCATTGAGTTTATGCTACATGCTAAAACTATCTTAAATGTTTTACATCTATTTTTACATTGAATCCTCATAAAACCGCTTTGAGTTTTGTATTATTATATTCATTTTAAAGATGCAAATGTAATGGACGGGTGTGGTGGCTCACGCGTAATCCTAGCACTCTGGGAGGCCGAGGTGGGTGGATTACCTCAGCTCACAGGTTTGAGATCAGCCTAAGCCAGAGTGAGATCTCATCTCTAAAAATAGCCAGGCATTGAGGCATGTGCCTGTAGTCCCAGTTACTAGGGAAGCTGAGGAAAGAGAATTGCTTTAGCCCAAGAGTATGAGGTTGCTGTGAGCTACGACTTCACAATACTCTACTGAGGGTGACAGAGTGAGACTCCGTCTCAAAAAAAAAGGATGCAAATCTGGGGATAGAGAGGTTAAATAATTTGATAGAATTTGAACTCCAAGTCTTTCTGGTTCTAGAGCCAAAGCTAGTAATAACTGCTATTCTGCCTCTAATAATATTCACCATGGATAATATTGCACCTTCAGCAAAACCAATTCAGATTATTTAGCATGTGTTTTATGTTTCAGTGCATATATGAGTGAGTACAATTTCATGCTTGAAAGTATTTTTAAAAATCTCACTTTTTTTCTTGAGTTAGGTTTTGGGTGCCAATATTTAAACATGGAAAATCCTTTTACATGCAACTTAAAGAAATAATGTCAAAAAACAGGTCTTCAACCAGGTAACATCATTGGGAATGGTATAATAATCAGTAAACAATATAATAATCATATTGCTTTTTTTTTGAGATAGACTCTCACTATGTCGCCATTGGTAGAGTGCTGTGGTGTCACAGCTCACGACAACCTCAAACTCTTGGGTTCAAGCCTCAGCCTCCTGAGTAGCTGGGACTACAGGCACCCACCACAACTCCGGGCTAGGGCTATTTTTTGTTGCAGTTGTCATTGTTGTTTAGCTGACCTGAGCTGGCTTTGAACCCGCCAGTCTTGGTGCATGTGGCTGGCACTGTAACCACTGTATTATGGGCACTGAGCCAGTAATCATATTGCTTTTGTTACATAACACATTACTACTGCATTGTCTCTTCAGTGTAAAATTGTTTTTTGACTCACCCTATCTACTAGGTTATATTCCTTCAGTTAGGGATTATTCCAACTTGCGCAGCTCTTTTTTTTTGGATAGTCTCACTCTGTCACCCGGGTAGAGTGCCATGGCGTCATCATAGCTCACAGCAACCTCAAACTCTTGGGATCAAACAATCCTCTTGCCTCAGCCTCTCGAGTAGCTGGGACTACAGGTGTGCACCACTATGCTGGCTAGTTTTTCCATTTTTAGTAGAGACAGGGTCTGGCACATCCTGAGCTCAGGAGATCCACCTGCCTCAGCCTCCCAGAGTGCTAGGATTACAGGTGTGATCACTGTGCCTGACCCAACTTGTCTAGTTTTGAGCAATTTTTTGGATTCATCTTTTAAAATGTTATTTATCTATTATATAAAGAAACGCCTTTATTGAGGAAAAGTAGAAGTAACAGAAAAACAAAAATAAGAAATAAATCACTCATAATCCCACCATCTTACTGTAACTAGTGGTCAGTATATGTAGTAGATCATTCCAGCCTTTTTCCTTTGTGAAAATGCCCTTACGTAAATAGAGGGGGTAGTTTTTGGCAAAAATTGGATCATTCTATATTTTGCCTATCTTTTTCACTCAGTAGTATGCTAGGAGCATATTTCCATGCCAACAGACACCATTTACATAATCATTCATAATGCCTGCATAGTATTCCATTTATGACTGTACTGCATGATGTTTTGCCGATTCCTTCTTCTCTTGGACACATAAGTTGCTTTTGTTAGGTTCTCCCTGCCTCCTCTTTGCACTGTCTTCAGTCCCATTTACAGTTCTGAAAATTTACTTTAGAGAGAATACCATGGAGACAGATGGCAGAAGTATTTTTCAGTTATTTTCTCAAGATGATTTCTACTGTCAAGGAGGAAGCCCTGGGAAGAATAGATAACTTAATAAGACTGAGGTAGAAAAAGGAGGTTTGGAGGCAGATAGCCTTGGATTTGAATCTGGCTTCTGTTACTTAGTACCCTGTTTCCCCGAAAATAAGACAGTGTCTTATTTTAAGGTGTGCTCCCAAAGATGCTCTAGGTCTTATTTTCAGGGGACGTCTTATCTTTCCTGTAAGTAGGTCTTATTTTCGGAGGATGTCTTATATGGTTTCAATGACAAATTTCAGACATAGGCCATGATAAGGAACTCTAAGCCCTTGCTTGGCCTTGCCATTACGAACTTTATGAAAGCATTTAATACTACCATTGGACATGTGTTTGGTAGCTACTAAACAAGTTTAGCTGGGCAGAAGTGACTATTGGACAACCTCTATGATTTGCCCAAATGTGTGTATTGATCAATAGACTGAGATTAATTTTGAGGTTTCCAGGTATGGCCCCAAGTTTTTTTATGAAAGTTTGCTTTATTCTCCAACCCCAATGGAGAAGAGCAATAAAAGACCATTTCAAATGAAAGAACATAATGGGAAATAGTAGTAGCAGATAGAAGCAGATAGAACAAGGTGTTGAGTAGGCTCAGAAATCAGGTGACTCTTCTTGAACAAAGTCTACAGATCATGAATTTTAGGCAGATTTACAAATAAGGATAACACATGCTCTGTAAACAGCAACTGTTGCCACAAGCCAAAGGGCAATATTTACATGAATCCTGTGGCAAGGTTTATTGACCAAGCATTGACCTTTCCAGCAAAATTCAAATACTTGAAAGCACTCTCAGACTTGTCATCTTGAAAAGAAAAGATCACATTATACATATGTGGAAAATTGCCAACATAAAAATATGTTCTTTTCCCCAAATCATTTTTTAGTTTCTTTCTTTTGGAATTTGAACACGTTTCTAAAGAAAAGATATCATAAAGGAATGTGAGTTTCCCAGATTTCCTCACAAAAGTGTATTTAACCCACTATGTAACTGAAATATGTACATTAGCAACGAGAAATACAGTAGAACAAAGTACACTTGCAAGCAGGAACACATCAATACACAACAAATATTTCCAGAGCCTTTCTTCTTTGAAGCCCCAGGCATTGAAAGGGGAATTCTATCTTCCCATAGTTCCAGTTTGGTGAAAAAAAAATTCTCCACTGCTCCTACCTAGAGGGATTCTTCTGAAGTCACATAAATACAGGTACTGCAGCATACTTCTCTTTCAGTGCTTTTTGAACTTTCCTACCAAAGAATGCTAAATGACTGAGGAGATTGATTGTACAAGTTGTAGGAAAGGAGTAGTATCTCTACTGGAATTCTAAAGCTTCTCTATGGAGACACTTCAAATTCTGCAGTCCATTTCTTAACATATTTGTATATTTTGATAGAAAATATACATATTTGTATATTTTGATTGGTCATTTAAGTGACTTAATTCCATCTTTGACTAAAGTTGATGGTCCATAATTACTTATTTTACCCTCATGCCCTGAGAAAGGAACAAGCCATTTTTTATACTGAGACTCCTCATATTCTTTTGATAATACACGTGTGTACTTCAGGACAAGAAACATGGGCACCAGAGGGAAAAAACCTAAAGTCAATGAGAAAAAAATAATGAAAGTAAAATTAGAACAAAACTAGCCTCTCCTTTCCTCTCTCATTGGCACACCTCTTCACTTACCAGTGTCTGGTATTTTGTCACTTTTTCCCTCTGAAAACCAGTTTCTAACAGGATTTCAAACTCCTTCACACTAAAGTGTAAATGACTAATAATAGCTAAATGGTCACAAGGTTTTTGCTAGTTAAGGATTCATAGCTTTAAAACAAAAAGTAATTTAGGTACTAACATCAGGGAAAAGAGATATACTGGGGGGAGGCAACTGTGTGCTATTTGCAGAAATCACACCTCATTTCACATTGGTAATTTAGCAAAGTATGCTGAGGGAAAGTGATCGTGATTTCTTTTCATTTTAGAAAGTATTTGATTCATTTTGGAAATTGTAGGCTTTATGGCTGTTGTTTGGCAAAATGTTTTCTGTATGTTTTGTTACCTTTTATCCCTAATGGCTGAAGTTTAAAGGATAGTATGTAAATATTTCCATTATTGATCAAAATAAATGGTGAGGAGAAATAGAAGTAATGATATTTAATAATTATATTTGCATACTGTTGCACCTTTCTTTACAAAATGCTCTTTTTTGGTAAATATAAGCATACTTTTTTTTTTTTTTTTGAGTCGGATTGTCACTCTGTCACCCAGGGTAGAGTGCTGTGGTAGCATAGCTCACAGCTACCTCAAACTCTTGGGCTCTAGTGATCCTCTTGTCTCAGCCTCCAGAGTAGCTGGGACTACAGGTGCTTGCCACAATGCCCCGATATAGAAAGTGGGTGTACCTCTTGCTTAGTTTGGTCTTGAACTCCTGAATTTGAGCAATCCACCCACTTTGGCCTCCCAGAATGCTAGGATTACAGGCATGAGCCACCACACTTGGCCATAAGCATGCTTCCTTAAAGATATGTTATGTACTTTTTCTTTCATTGAATGGAAGTGTTTAATTAAAAAAAGTACTTGGGGGAGGGTGGGGTGGCGCCTGTGGCTCAAAGGAGTAGGGTGCCGGCCGGGACTTAAGCAAGAGCTGAGAACATATTACAAAATGTTTCTTTTCTTTCTGCATTAGTCCTTATGATGAGTTTACACACACAGGTTTAAAAGGTAAATCTAAGCATGCTTCTTTATTGATGACTAATATTTATACGTATTTATGGGGTATATGTGATGTTTTGTTGCATGCATGGAACGTGAAATGATCAAGTTAGGATATTTAGGGTAGCCAACACCTCGAGTATTTATCATTTCTATGTGTTGGAAGTCTCTCAAGTCTTCTAGCAACAGTTTCTCAACAGTAGTCACTAGGTTCTACGATCAGACATGAGGACTTACTCCTTCTAAGTGCATGCTTATATCCATTAACCAACCTCTCTTTATCTCCCCACCCCCTTCTCAGCCTCTGGTATGTATCATTTTACTCTCTACCTCTATGAGATCACTTTATTAGCTCTCACATATGAGTTTGAGAACATATGATATTTGTCTTTCTGTGCTCAGTTCATTTCATTTAACATAATGACCTCCAGTTCTACTCATGTTGCTGCAAATTACATGATTTTATTCCTTTTTACGGTTGAATAGTATTCCTCCATGTGTACATAGCACATTTTCTTTATCCGTTGGTCCCTTGATTGACCCTTAGATTGATTCTATGCCACGAAGTGCTTTTATATCCACGACCATGCATGTTATTGGCATTGAGTTACTGCCAAATAATAAGGACGCTAATAGAACAGGTGTCAAAAAAAAAATCACTACAATTCAGTGCAGTGACTAATAAAGGGTACCTACTTCCTTTGCCCTAGTTTCTGCAGGGGATGTTGACGCTGTCCCCCTGGAGTTTTAAAATTCAGTGTTGAAAGCAAAAGAAGGGCTCTTGCAGGTTGGACAACTAAGAGGTACCAGAGTTAAAAATAGAACAAAATACACATAAAACCCAAGAATAAGGTTTAGCCTTGTTAAGTATTTGCAGCTGCAATCAGGAGCTTCAAGAAGATTCCCCAAAGGCCTCCTGCAGAATACAGGAAAGTGGGAATAGCACTAGCAATCGATCCTTTTAGGGACCTGAGAAAAGGCAGTCTCCAGACAGGTTCTGGGCTTTGCAAATGGTTAAAAAGACCTACAGTACAGTTAAAAGCAGAGGAAAAGTTCTTTGTGCAAGGAGGGGAGAGCGCCCCGAGGTACAAAGCGCAGATTTAGGGGAAAAAGGATCCCTTCTGCATACATATGCGAGGGGAGCTCAGGCTCACTGTTGGGGGCGTATGGGAAAGGAGGTTTTTACCCGGTCTCGGGTTGCGGGTTCCCGCCTCCACCCCTGTCCGTGCCCCAAGCTCAGGCAACAGTTGGTCCTGCCGGCCGGCCTGGGCTCTGGGTGGGGAGGGGGAGTCTCGCGATCGTTGGGGGGGGGTGGAGAAAGGGGGGAGGCTGACGGGGAGAGGCCATGACGTAGGGTGGGTGGACGGAAGTGGGGCAGGGTTGAGGGTTATTTAAAGAAGGGGGGTGTCGAGCGAAGGGGTTGGAAGCAGAGTGATTCCCCACCCCTGCTCCATCTAGCTCTTTCCAGTGCAGCCTCTGCCGCCGCCTAGGAGTCCTTGTCCCCTTCCTCGTCCCCTCCTCATTCCTGCTCCAACGCCATGGAGCCGGACACCACCGCAGTAGCAGCCACCGTGGCAGCGGCTGATGCGACCGCCACAATCGTGGTCATAGAGGACGATCAGCCGGGGCCGTCCACCTCTAAGGAGGAGGGAGCGGCTGCCGCGGCCACCGAAGCTACCGCGGCCAAGGAGAAGGACGAGAAGAAGAAGGAGGTAAATAGGAAGGGTGTGTGTAAGTGTAGTGGACAAATCCTGTGCCTGGCTTCCTTGAGGGGCCCAGACCCTGACCTTTCGGCGCCGACAGGTACCCGCGGAGCTCTGCGGGTTTGGGGGCCTCCAGCGCGCTGGGGGTGGGGTGGCGAAACAGTCTAGCTTCGCTCCCTTCCCCCTTTCCTCCTAGCCGCCTGAAGGACGGGGGCGGGGCAGGGGCGCTGGCGGGCGCGGCGCCGGGTGAAGGAGTGCCCGTTATCCCGGGGCTCCCGGGCTTGGGAGCCCCTCGACCGCCCCTGGCCCTCTCTACCTTCCGGGAACTGGGGTAGTAGGATGGGGGATGGGACCATGCAGGAAAAAGCCTCCGCCTTTCCCTCTCCTCTCGCTCGCTCCTTCTCCCCCCCCTTCCCGTCGGCCTCTGCCTGGGAAATCTGGGCCCTTCAATCCCACACTCGCGCTACAGGGGTTTTGCTAGGCTTATTTTTGTAATTTGAATTTCAAGGTGCTAGTAGTGCTTGGGGAGTGGAGAATGTTAGGGAAGACATTTATTTCTCCGACTGGCAATGTCAATCTTTTGGATGGCAGAAAAAAATCATCCCTTGTTCGTTTGAATGCCGCCTGCTGTGGCAGGGATGTCACCCCGAGAAAACGAGCTCTCTGCATTGTATCCCACCCCCAATCCAGACCCCAAACTGAGGAACCAGGGGGACTGGTTTAGGAAAATTTCCAATGTCTGCACCCTCACTCTCTCCTGCTCCGCCCCCTACGATATAGGATTTCACTCCAGAGCCACCCAAATGGTCCCTCAGTCCAGCCCCAAGCCTTCCAGGCTTCTGCCTCCCTCTCCTAGTGGGCGCTGCTGGCTCTTGAACACGCGCAGGGATTTTTTTTAAATTAATTATTATTATTATTTTTACCTCAGCGTCTCCAAGATGAGTACCTTCTAATCTAAGGGGAACCACTCTGACACCTATTAAAGCCAAATTCAGAAAAAATATGTATTATCTCTGTAAAACATGTTTCATATGGATGGAGTCATGCACATAAAACTAAAATTGAGATTAAAAAATAGGATGGGGCATAAGGATTTTTGATGTATAATAAAATTGCACAACGGATCATTTATGGTTGGATTTTTTTTTTGCTGTTTTCTAATATACATACGAGAATTTAGGAAAGGTGGGTAATTAAAATGATGCTTTTGAGATCTAAGTGGCTTTGTCTAAATCATATGATACTATATGACTGAATGAAAAGCTTTTGAGGGAAATTAACACCTTTCGCCTTACATGAGAAGAGTAATTTCAGATTCAGCAGTTGCTCAACTAACATTTTATACTGTTACAAGGTTGCCCAAACAGAAAGACAATTGTAGTGCTAATGAAAACTGCAGAAAACACACATTTTAACATCTATGCTGTATTTGGAAGGCAGCTATGTTCACCACTATACCACCAATGGGACTTCTATGCTGTATTTGGATCAGTAAGACAATATTGATGAGTAAAGTTGGGCCAGACACCAAGCATCAACATAAATTAAATGTTGGGAATTGAGAAATGTGTCTACATGCCTTTCATTCCCCCTCAACTAGGCAAATGTGAGCACTGTATTGTCTTTAGGTTGTTGAATGTCCAGGTTGTGTACTTTTTTTGAATTTCGAAAGAACTTAAGACCAATAAAAAATGTGAGTAGGGCGCTGGCCCCATAAGCCGAGGGTGGTGGGTTCAAACCCAGCCCCCACCAAACTGCAACCAAAAAATAGCCTGGCGTTGTGGCGGGTGCCTGTAGTCCCAGCTGCTTGGGAGGCTGAGGCAAGAGAGTCTTGTAAG
Organism: Nycticebus coucang; assembly: GCF_027406575.1. NCBI lineage: Eukaryota > Metazoa > Chordata > Mammalia > Primates > Lorisidae > Nycticebus > Nycticebus coucang. Next base: position 156,663,161 of record NC_069804.1, on the reverse strand, counting down.
CCCAAGAGTTAAGAGTTAGAGGTTGCTGTGAGCCATCTGACGTCATGGCACTCTACCCTAGGGTGGTACAGTGAGACTCTGTCTCTACAAAATAATAATAATAATAATAATAATAATAAGCACCTAATTGATACCTAAATATTCATGAACTCTGTAACCTCATAAGAAACTGCCCTAATGGTCATTCATTTGTCCATTCAGGGAAAGAAATGTGGTGCTCCATGGCAGGAACTTCCTGGATATCCGAAGTTTACTACTTTAGTAACTACATTTTTTTTATTTTTAATTCCTTTAAAATCTAAATTTATTACATATACCCTTGACTATTTAAATGATACATTAAAAGTGCAATTTTATTATTATTTTTTTATTGAGACAAAGACACACTTTGTTGCCCTTGGTAGAGTGCCACGGGATCACAGCTCACAGCAGCTTTAAACTCTTGGGCTCAAGCCATTCTCTTGCCTCAGCCTCCCAAGTAGCTGGAACTACAGGCACCTACCACCACAATGCCTGGCTAGTCTTTAATTTAGAGACAGGGGTCTTGCTCTTGCTCAGGCTGGTCTTGAACTCCTGAGCTCAAGGGATCCACCATCTTGGCCTCCCAGAGTGCTAAGATTACAAGCGTGAGCCACCACACTGGCCTTAAAAGTACAATTTAACCTCTTCTCATGACTTTCAGTTATTGTATTCTGACAGTGACACAAAGACACTTGAGATCCAGCAGGTTGTTTCTCCTCAGTGAAGTAACTACCTCCCAGATGCATCCAGCATTATGTTGATTTTTCAATACTTTTCCTGTCATCTTCCTCAATTGCCGGGTTATCACTTTTTAAACACTTCCTCTAGTTTCATCGGAGAATGTTAGGCCAGGAGAATTGGCTCACGCCTATAGTCTTTACACTCTGGGAGGCCGAGATGGGTGAATTTCCTGAGCTCAGGAGTTTTGGGACCAGCCTCAGCAAGAATAAGACCAATCCATCTCTACTAAAAATAGAAAAACTAGCCAGACCTTGTGGCAAGCACCTGTAGTCCCAGTTACTGAGGCTGAGGCAAGAGGATCTCTTGAGCCCAAGAGTTTGAGATTGCTGTGAGTTATGCTGCCACGACATTCTACCTTGGGTGACTGAGACTCTGTCTCAAAAAAAAGGAAGAATGTTAGTTTATGATAAAGAACATAGATGCAACAAAACCATAAAATCATTTAAAAACAATTGTAAAAGGCAAAAATTTCAGCAATACAGCAGAGAGGGAAATAGACCTGAATACCTAGGATAAGGGATGCTACTGCAGTGGAACACGTATATTAGTCCTGGATTTCTGCCTTCCCTTTTTGCTGTTATGTGCCTTCCTCTAGTGGCCTTTCCCAGGTCATTTGCTAACTTCTTTTAGTCTCTGCGATATGAGAATCCAGATGATCAAACTTGATAGAATTGTATATCAAATAAAAGAGGCCTCTGAATGAGAGTACTTGGTGATGAAGAAAGTAGATAAAATTTAGTGAATTGATGAGTGACATTTAGCTATTCAAAGGTATTTTTGCTTATCATCTGGTTTTTGAAATTGGTTTAAGTGACAGTTGGATAACCTAACACTGTAGAAGCTGGATGTGGTATTTTTGGTAATGAAAACATCAAGAAAAAGGTCATGGTCTTTCAAACAAGGCATTTTAATGACCTTGTGCTGCATTCTCATGGCATTGAGACTACCAGATGATAAAAGCCATAGGATTTCATTGGAATGCTATAGTCACAAAAAAAGAATATCTTAGTCACCTTTTATCTTTTCTTGTGTGAGAAATGTATTTTTGAAAACATTAAACATGCACACAAATGAGAAGGTTTAAGGTAGGTATTTTAAAATTTGTTGTGGAAGATAGTGCCAATTAAGTAATCATCCATGCTTTTTATAGCACTCTTAAAGATTAGGAATTTTAATTAGCATATAATTAAATCTTTATGGTATTCTATCCCAAAGTAAGCAAAAATGTAATGAGTAAAATGTTTTTCTAGGGTAAAAGCTTTAATTGGGCGGCGCCTGTGGCTCAGTCGGTAAGGCGCCGGCCCCATATACCGAGGGTGGCGGATTCAAACCCGGCCCCTGCTGAACTGCAACCAAAAGATAGCTGGGCGTTGTGGTGGGTGCCTGTAGTCCAGCTACTCGGGAGGCTGAAGCAAGAGAATCGCTTAAGCCCAGGAGTTGGAGGTTGCTGTGAGCTGTGTGATGCCATGGCACTCTACCGAGGGCCCTAAAGCGAGACTCTGTCTCCACAAAAAAAAAAAAAAAAAAAAAAAAAAAAAGCTTTAATTTTCCTAAGTGAAATTTGCTTCTCACATTATTAGATGTGTACTTGTGTATTTGAGGGGAAGGAATTTTCACTGTTTTGAAACATGAGAACTAGACTTCATATAGCCCTTCAAGGAATGATGAAAGTGTGGGTTTTCATACCCAATTGCTCTTGTTGCTTGGAAAATATAATGAGATTTATAGTATACATGACAGTTTGAAAGTATGGGTTTGAGGGGATCTTCAGCAGTTTTCTATTCCGTTCTGTCAAGGATTACATTCAAAACATCTCACATAGACATGTACACGTGAGATGATGTAAATCAAACTGGTGGTTATTTAGGTTAGAGTAACTAACTGATATCCGATCAGTGTTCCAAAGGTCAAATTCCTGGCTTGGCGCTTGTAGCACAGTGGTTACGGCTCAAGCCACATACACTGAAGATGGCAGGTTTGAATCCGGCCCAGGCCAGTTAAACAACAAAGACAACTGCAACAAAAAACAGCCAGGTATTGTGGCGGGTGCCTGTAGTCCCAGCTACTTGAGAGGCTGAGGCAAGAGAATTGCTTAAGCCCAAGAGTTTGAGGTTGCTGTGAGCTGTGATGTGACAGTATTCTACTGAGGGCGACATAGTGAGACTCTGTCTCAAAGGTTAAATTCCATAATCTTAGTTTGGATTTCCTCAAAGTGGAACGGTGGAAGACATATTGGAGCCATGTTTTTCTTATGTTTAAGGTTACATTCTTTTGATTTTTGACCTAAGTTTTCAGAAACAGGTTGACAAAAGCCATGATGATAATTGACATAGCTTATTTAGTTTTCATGAATGGATTTGTGTTTTGACTTATGAAAAGTCTGTTAAGACTGAAATTCTTTGGTCCTAATGGGTAGATTTGTGTTCTTATTATTTTATTTCTCGATTTTATTTATTTATTTTTGAGTCAGAGTCTCACTCTGTTGCCCTTGGTAGAGTGTTCTGGCATTATAGCTCACAGCAACCTCAGACTCTTGGGCTCAATCAATCCTCTTGCTTCAGTCTCCTAAGTAGCTGGGACTATAAGTGGCACCTACCTTGACACCTGGTTGGTTTTCTATTTTTAGTAGAGATGAGATCTTGCTCTTGTTTAGGCTGTTCTCAAACTTCTGAGCTTAAGCAGTCCACCTTCCTCAGCCTCCCAAAGTGCTATGATTATAGCTGTGAGCTATTTCTTGATTTCTTATAGAGAAGGAGCCTTAGTCTATATACCTACTTATGAGTACAAGCTTGTCTTTACAAAGGATGGGATGTATACCAATAATTTCACTATTAAATTACTGATTGATGTTAGTTTTCATTAAATTCTTTAAAAATATCAACAATTAATGGTTAATAGCTCTGATAAACTGATTCTTCAAAATATTTATGTGATATAAATGCTTTAAAATAGTTTTTTTCCAATTACAGAAAATTAACATAAGCCAAAATTTGAAACCATACTATTAAATTATTTTAAATACGCTCAGCGCCCATAGCATAGCTCAGTGAGTAGGGTGCCAGCCACATACACTGAGGTTGGTGGATTGGAGCCCGGCCTGAGCCTGCTAAACAACTGCAACCAAAAAATAGCCAGGCATTGTGGTGGAAGCCTGTTGTCCCAGCTACTTGGGAGGCTGAGGAAAGAGAATTGCTTAAGCCCAAGAGTTGGAGGTTGCTGTGAGCTCTGAAGCCATGGCACTCTACCGAGGGTTGACATAGTGAGACATAAAATTATTTTAAATATACATTGTATATGATTACATTGTATTAAGTAAAAAATCTAAATGTTCTAATTACAGTGTGAAAACAATAGTAAAAACTGTCAATTTTAAGAACAGAAACCACAGTCATTTCTTCTGAAAGTCTAGCTTGTTTCCATTACATAGAGGATTATTTCTGAGAATACTATTTACTGTCCTTAGCATTCTTTGGTTTGTTGTTGATAACATTAGCCTATTTTATATTTCTAAATCTCTTAATTAGTGGTTACACATTTTCTTATGGTTCAAATTAATAAATGGATGAAAAAGCTCAATGATTCACCTTTTGGTATTTATTCGAATTATTGTCATTTCTCTGGCTTTCATGATTTTTCAATTTTTTAAATTGGGCCTCAGATGCACAGAACTGGATTGATCATAACGCTGGTTCTTGACATGCTCTCACCACTGGTCCATGCCTGTCCCACATTGACTTATTTGTTTACTTTTCACTTTCTTCAAATGAGAACAGTTCACCAGTTTAAAGATCTTGCTTTGTAATTCGATGACATCTGTATTCTTTGAAATTTCAGAAAAACATTTCTCAATTTCAACTCAAACTTCCTGCTAAGGCATCTAAATCTGAAAAGGAAATGGACCCAGAATATGAAGAGAAAATGGTAAATATTCTCTTGGGTAGAATAATGAATGCTGTAGTTAATTTTTATAGAGTGTCTGTGAAAGTTGGAAAAATACATGTGTATGTATGATGAATACAGAATCATGGATTTTAGAATTGGAAAGTAATTTAATATATAATCAGTGAGAATAGATTTTTTTCAAATAATTTCATTTTAAGATTTTTTAGTGAAAAAAAGTTTTGTTGCATTTATATGATACTAGTTATATGATGTTTTACAATTTATTAGGAAATAAAAGATCAGATAAATTACTTAGAATAGTTGGGACTAGATGTCATATCTCCTCACTTTTGTTCAGTGCTCTTTACCTCATAATAAGGTATGTGTGGTAGCAATATTTTATCCACTAAATGAAGATATCAGTGGCAACATTAATGTGGCTTTGTGACTTGAGAAAAATTTGGTCACAAAGTCAGAATACTATATCTTTTTCTCTCTTTGTCTTGCTTTGGATATATGAATGAATGCTACATATTCATAACACATGTAATGTGGTAATATATTTTATTTAGGGATATATGTTTGCCCAATGCATGAAAATATATTTAAGCAGTATAATCTTAGTTATACCCATATATTGCTTTGCTGTACATTTAATTTTTAATCACTAAAATCTGTATTTTACCTTTAACTAGACTTTTAATTTTAAACTCCTGGGTCTTTCAAGAAGTTAATAGTTAGTTTAAAATGATCTTTTCCCCCCAAAAGGTTGTTTTTGCAGTAATGTTATAAAAATAAGTATTGCTCAAGTACATTTTTTGGTTGTTGATAGCTATTTTACAAGACTCCATGCCTTAGTGTTTAAGGCCACATCTAATGTAGACAGTTAATGTTTTAACAACTTCACAAACAACATTCCAGTGAGGATAACATTAAATGGAAAGTTTTTGGCCTCCTTTCAGCTAGTGGTCTGAATATATTTGTCTAACTCTTGTATTTATGTTAACAGATTTTTCTGTAAGTTTCTGGGTGTTATTTATTATTTAGCCTTTATTAGCAATTAAGTATTCTCTATTCTGTGGTCAGAAAGTGACTTTAAAAATTTGGAGTAATATGAGGGTACCTATGATTAATAGGTTACATTGTTTGTGTTTGTAAGGTAAAGTCCAAGTTGCAGTTGAGTCCTTCACCGAGATAGTGTGCCATATACCCTTACATTGTACCCAATAGGAAAGAAAGTCTCAAAAGCAGAGATGGATTTGCAGAAAGTAACTTTGAATTTAAAATAACTGTCTTTGTTTTTTCCTTAATCCAGAATGATGTATATATTTTTTGATCTTTTAAGATTTTTTAGTGAAATAAAGTTTTGTTGCATTTATATGATACAATTATATGGTCTTTTACAATTTATTGAGAAATTAGAACGCATGTCAACTTTTGAGATTTCTTTTTTGGGTATCACTCTGTCACCCTGGATAGAGTGCTGTGGCATCATTGTAGTTTACGTGTCAACTTTTAATGGTTAATATATGTTATATTAACTATTGTATGTACCGTATGTATCTGTACTGTATATTTTCCCCAAATTCTGTTTACCTTGAGGAGCAACTTTATATGCTACTAGCATAAAATATAGTTTTCTAGATCACTGTAATTGAAGAGAGTAATTATTATTACATTATGGTACCATGACATTGAAAATATTTTGACACAAGATGACCCTGTATTCTAAGATTTTGGTTATTACCAAATTTTTTTTTTATTTAGAGACTGAGTCTCACTTTATTGCCCTTGGTAGAGTGCCATGGCCTCACAGTTCACAGCAACCTCCAACTCCTGGGCTTAGGCAAATCTCTTTCCTCAGCCTCCCGAGTAGCTGGGACCACAGGCCCCCACCACAATGCCCAGCTATTTTTTTTTTGTTGCAGTTTGGCCAGGGCTGGGTTCAAACCCGCCACCCTTGGTATATGGGGCCGGTGTGCTACCCACTGAGTCACAGGCGCTGGCTTATTACCAAATTCTTAAGAGTTCAGTTTATGGTGAATTAATTTACAATTAATGAATTACAGTTAATTTATATTTCTATATTTGGAATACATTATATATCTGATGCTTAATTTTGTTGCTATTTAGGAAAAAAATCATGTTTTGGAAAGAGGATTTGTGTTTTGATTCTGACTCTAAAAGGAGGATACTTCTTATTGGAAAATTTACTAAGTCTGTCAGATCATTTGTCTTCTATTCAAAATACTATTTTGAAATTTTGCTACTTATTAGCTGTGGCAGCTTGGGCAAATTACTTACCCCTCTGTGCCTCAGTTTTATCATCTTTAAAATGCAATTGATGCTGGTAACTACCTTGTAGGTTTCTTAAGACAATTAAATGAGTAAATACATTTCAAGTGGCTTAGAACATTATACAAAGTGGAATGTAAGTGTTGAATAACTTTGAACACATGAAAAAAAGAAAATCCTTACATGTTCTTTTGTTTTGTAAATTAGAAGGCAGATCGAGCAAAGAGATTTGAATTTTTACTGAAGCAAACAGAACTTTTTGCACATTTTATCCAGCCTTCAGCGCAGAAATCTCCAACATCTCCTCTGAACATGAAATTCGGACGTCCTCGAATAAAGAAAGATGAAAAGCAGAGCTTAATTTCTGCTGGAGAGTATGTTGGCATCTCTCTCTCCTTCCTTCCCTCACTCCTTTCTTGCTTTCCTCTGGACTGTCCCTCCTTCTTGCTCCTCTTACATACTCCTTCCTTCTTCACCTATTCATTATAACTTTATATGAAAAAATTAGGTTATTTCCATTGTAATTGTTTTAGAGGCAACAATTTTTTTTTTTTCTCACTAGAGGTCAATCAGTAAAAATGTAGGCTGTTTCTACCAAATTCTAAATAAGATCCTCGATAACCCATTCTTTTTCCATAAAAGATATTAGTGGTGACTTAATTGACATTTTGGTGTTTGAGTTGAATATGAAAGCGTTACTTTTTTTATTTCAGCTACCGCCACAGGCGCACAGAACAAGAAGAAGATGAAGAGCTATTATCGGAGAGTCGGAAAACATCTAATGTGTGTATTAGGTTTGAGGTGTCACCTTCATGTAAGTACATTGGTGATTTCTTTTTCAATTTGGTTTTACAAAACTTTAACTTGAATGTATCAATGAAAGGATGAGACATCCCTGTTTTTTTTTTTTTTTTTCAGATGTGAAAGGAGGACCACTGAGGGATTATCAAATTCGAGGACTGAACTGGTTGATCTCTTTGTATGAAAATGGAGTCAATGGTATTTTGGCTGATGAAATGGTGAGGAGTTGGTAGCCAAAAACACATCTCAATTATCAATATGTTTTTATGTACATTTGAAATACCCGAGTTGACTTGCCCCCCATGCTTAAGATGCTTTAGTTAGTTATTATAATGTAAAAGGTACTTTGCAGTCTTAAATTGTTTCTTTAAATAATCTTTGGAACATAGACTTTTACAGGCCACAAAATTCTTACTGATATTTCCTCAAATGGTACAAAAAAACCTCCTCTGACTTCTGTTTTTGTTTGTACTTTGGTTTCTGGAAATCACAGAGCCAAGTTGAATACTAAAGTGGAGTGTCTGTAACCTTTAATGGTTGTGTCCTCTGTGTCTTTTCCTATTTTTTGCCTCTAGTCTTTCTTAACTTTCTTTGGCACATCTTTATTTCTATTTTACCATTAATTTTTGTTCCACATTTTCATTTTAGGTTACCTGAAGTACCTTTGAGAATGAGGTGGGGTATAAAAATCAAACTATGAATGAATGTACGCATGCGTGGTGAATGCAGCTATCTCAACTTGTGAGCAATTGGAAAGTGCATAGATGGAATAAGGAATAAGTGAAGAGTAATTTTGAGTCTTGATACAGTAGGGTGCCAGATGGGGGTTGGGAAATAAGCTGATGAATTAATCACTAACATGTAAATAAAATAACCAAAGAGACCAAATTAAAAAGAGATTTAAGAGAGGGCAGGGGAAGTTCTAGATCTATATAATTCAATGACAATCATATTTATTTGGCTCTGGAGCCATATTTGCAATCATTATTATCCAGAAAAGTTACAGGATGATATGTGGCCTATGGCATCTAATATAGTGGTCAGTCCCATAGGTACTCGTCCCTGAATTAGCAACTGTTAGGTGTGTGGTAGCCGATCCTTTAAATTAAGGGTATGTAGCTCTTTATATTTGTATGTCCTGGTTTGGGGAACAGAGCTGAGATGGGGAGGAGCTTAATTAATTGCATAACAGGAGGACCAGAATAATTTGCCCCAGCTACCTCTTAGTTATCACAAAGGATCTAAGGATCTTTAATTTTGAATTTATGCTGACACTAAATACATTTTAGTTGCTAAAAAAAGAGAGAGACTTTAAGGAGTATAGAAAATTGGGAAAAATTAAGAGAAAAGTTACAGTTTTGCTTCTTAGAAGTAACCACAGTTAGCATTTTAGTCTATTTCCCTTACGTCTTTTTCTTCGGATGTATTTATTTTGCATGTTGAGATCATATTGTATATATAATTTGGTATTATGATTCCTTCACATTCCTACATATTTTCTATGTAATTAAAACATAAAATTGTTAATGACTGCATCAAAATAATAGGGAGATACTACGTACCATAATTTTGTTAAACTTCTCTCTTATTGCTGCTTATTTATTTATTTATTCATTGCTCACTTTGTCACCCTCGGTGTAGTGCCATGGCCTCATAGCTCACATCAACCTCAAACTGTTAGGCTAAAGTGATACTCTTGCCTCAGCCTCCCAAGTAACTGGGACCACAGGCATCTGCCACAGTGCCTGGCTATTTTTAGAGATGGGGTCTCGCCCTTGCTCAGGCTGGTTGCGAATTCCTGAGCTCAGGCAATCCACCCACCTTAGCCTCCCAGAGTGCTAGGATTACAGGCATGAGCCACTGTACCCGGCCTTTTATTGCTGTTTATTTGGATTGCTTCTTGATGTGTAGTGTAAACAAAGCCATTGTGAGAATCTTAAAATTGAGTTTTTCTGTAACTCTCAGATAATTTCTGTAGGATTCCTAAAATTGGGATTAGGGTTAGGGTACTTGGTAAAGGAGCATAAACACTCATGCCCGTAATCCTAGCACTCTCAGGAGACCCAGGTTGGTAGATTGCTTGAGCTCAGGTGTTCAAGACCAGTCTGAGCAAGAGTGAGACCCTATCTCTAAGAATAGCCGTATGTTGTGGTGGGTGCTTGTCATTCTAGCTACTTGGGAGGCTCAAGCAAGAGGATCACTTGAGCCCAAGAGTTTGAGGTTGTTGTGAGCTGTGATGCCATGGCATGGCACCAAGGACAACAAAGTGATACTCTGTCTCACAAAAGAAATAAAGGAGAGTAAATACTTTAAGGCTTGATACATAGCATCCATAAAACATATCTTCATTTAGTGACACTGCAGATAGGGTCAACCCTATAAAAATAGCTTTAAGTTTCAGTTTATACAAGGAAGTACATAACTTGCTTAGAGATAAAGCCAAAAACTGTTTTAGAAGTCCAGACTACATAGGACATAATTCCCTTTCCCATGGATTAGGTAGTGGGTTCATGGGTATTGCATATATTATTATTTTTTTTGAGACAGAGTCTCATAATTACGTCACCCTTGGTAGAGTGCCATGGCATCACAGCTCACAGCAACCTCAAATTCTTGGGTTTAAGCAATTCTTTTGCTTCAGCCTCCAAGTAGCTGGGACTACAGGCGTCCACTGCAATGCCCGGCTATTTTTTTGTTGTAGTTGTTGTTTAGCAGTCCCGGGCCAGCTTCAAGCCTTCCTGCCTTAGTGTATGTGGTTGGTGCCATAACCACTGTATGGGCACCAAGCCTCAATATATTATTTTTTAAGGAGTCCACTGGGCTAGGTGATTTCTAAGGTTCTTACTGGCTTCAAAGTTCTGTTGTTTTGTGATTCCCAAGGTCTTTAAAAGTGTGAGATCAGAGTACAGAGCCATAAGCCCCCCTTGAGACACATTTAATGCTGGGCTGTAATAATGTTGGGGCAGTAGAAAAGAAAGACTGGTAATATCTAAGTAGGCTGGCATAAGCCCCTTGAGACACATAGTCTGAATGTTTAATGCTGGGCTGTAATAATGTTTGGGTCAGCAGGAAAGAAAAACTGATATCTAAGTAGGGTGGCAAAGGTAATGTGTCTTTGTGAAACAAACATACGCAAAATTCCTAATTTTGGCCGGGCATATTGACTCACGCCTGTAATCCCAGCACTTTGGGAGGCTGAGACAGGAGGATTGCTTGATGCCACGAGCCTGAGCAATGCAGTGAGACCCCATTTCTCATAAGAATTATTCCTGAGTTTCCAAGTAGTAGAAAAAATTATGTAGTAGATTACTTGCTCTTTTAGGATTAAAAATGTCCTAAATAGAAAGTTGCTTTGTTGAGCAACATTCTGACTTCCAGTTCTTGTTACTTTTTGGGCTCACAGTATAGTGCTGAATTGGAATTTTCTTTTTTTGCCTTTAGGAAAATGGTATTTTTTACTTCTCATTGGTAGAAACATAATTCCCCATGTGAGACAGTTGGAAGATACATTTTGTCATGTTGTTAGTAGCAAAATAATTCACTAAAAAAATACTCATGTTTTTTTTTTTCCCCCTTGTGTTGATAATGCAGGGTCTTGGTAAGACTTTACAAACGATTGCTTTGCTTGGCTACCTGAAACACTACCGAAACATTCCTGGACCTCACATGGTTTTAGTTCCAAAGTCTACTTTATACAACTGGATGAACGAATTTAAACGATGGGTCCCATCTCTCCGTGTTATTTGTTTCGTTGGAGACAAAGATGCAAGAGTAAGTGAGAAACAAGTTTAAAAAGGCAGTCAAGGATAACATTATTTAAGTTGTGTTTACTGTAAGCTAGGTTCTGTCGTAAATGCTTTTTCATATACTAATTCTTACAACGTTCCTATGAGGTAGATGTATCATGTATTAGTAACAGACTGTCCTTTGTTATGCTTCATCTGTATTCACTCTTGTCACTCTGGGTAGAATGCCATGGCATCATAGCTCACAGCAACCTCAAATTCTTGCCATAGCTTCTCGAGTAGCTGGGACTATAGGCATCTGCCACAATGCCCAGCTAATATTTCTATTTTTAATTTATTTTTATTTTTATTTTTTTATTATTATTATTTTTTTTTTAAGAATTTAATGTTACTTTTTATTTCCATGTTAAAAAGCACTTCTTAGGTTCATACTCTAAAAACAAACATTGATTTACATAAATATATTCTGGCTGAAGGCACAGACAGATATTAGAAAAAGAATAATAATATTCATTTTAGGTACAAGTACTGGGAAAGGCATACTTTTTTTTTTTTTAATTTTTTTATTAAATCATAACTGTATACAATGATATGATTATGGGGCATCATACACTCACTTCATAAACCATTTGACACATTTTTATCACAGTGGTTAACATAGCCTTTCCGGCGTTATCTCAGTTACTGTGCCTTATTTTTTTATTATTAAATCATAGTTATGTCCATTAATGTGATCATGGGGCACCATACACTGGTTTTATAGACCATTTGACATATTTTCATCACACTGATTAACATAGCCTTCCTGGCATTTTCTTAGTTATTGTGTTAAGACATTTAAATTCTACATTTAGTAAGTTTCACATGTACCCTTGTAAGATGCACCATAGGTGTGGTCCCACCAGTTACCCTACCTCCACCCATCCTCCACCCTCTCCTCCTCTCCCTTTCCCCATATTCTTAGTTTATAATTGGGTTATAGTTTTCATACAAAAGATATAAATTAGTTTCATAGTAGGGCTGAGTACATTGCATTCTTTTTATTCCATTCTTGAGATACTTTGCTAAGAAGAATATGTTCCAGCTCCATCCATGTAAACACGAAAGAGGTAAAGTCTCCATCTTTCTTTAAGGCTGCATAATATTCCATGGTGTACATATACCACAATTTATAATTTTTCTATTTTTAGGAGAGACAGGGTTTCACTCTTGCTCAGGCTGGTCTAGAACTCCTGAGCTCAAGCAATCTGCCTCTGTCTTGGTCTCCTAGGGTGCTAGGATTATAGGCATGAGCCACCACACCTGGCCTATCGTTGTTTACTTTTAACTAGCTCATTAACCAAAGAAATTTTGAACTGTACTTTTAAGTTACTTTTGACAAAAAAATTTGTATTTTATTGACAGTGTATCTTATCAGTGGCTCTATCATTTGGGCTATTTTGAAATAAAATTATGTAAATTTTCATGACTTAAATGTTTGGATTTTTGAATTTTGACTTGCTTTACACATGCACAAGTGCACATATACAAATGAAACCCTTATGTACAGAGAACCTAGTGTTTTGTGTTTATGCATAGATGTAGCTTGTAGTTTTGATTTTTAAATGGGAAAATACATGTCTATATATCCTCATGTAATATTAGAAACTGTGGGCTTTTTAGGCAGGGTGTTTAAATTAGCCATTTGTCAATCTAGTAGGCTACAATTATTTTAGGACTGTAGAATTAATGTAAAAATATTAAATTATGCAAAAATGCTAAAATGAATAATCAGCTTAGAAAGTATATTATTAAAGTTTGCCTTTATTTTGCCTCCAGAGAACATAGTTTATAGTAAAGATTTATTTTGTTTTACATATTTAGATAGTTCTCAAAAGGTATCCCCAACAGAATGGTAGCATAATGAATTACGTAATTTTATCCTCATTTTGCTTGAAGAAAAATTACTTACATTTATTTAAATTTTACTTATAAATAATTTAAGTATTGAAATACTGAACTCATAAATTTATAATTACAGGCTTGATTCTTCCCTCTGCCTAATAGTTCCCAGTGGCAAGTTAGTCTCTTAAATCTCTTTGTGGTCACTGCTGTTCTTTAATGTGAATACCATCCCTTATACAGTTTGGCATTTCTAACATGCTGAGTTTCTGTTAAATTATTTATTGAAGATCAAAGCAAAAGAGAAATATCTGGGCTTGTGTTTTCATGATGCTTCAGTAAAAATGTAAATCCATGGATTTCATGAAGTATCTCTGGGACTTTTAAAGTAAAAGTGGATGTAGTTAACTTATGACTGCCTTATCTCTGCCCCATGGGAAGTGGGGATTCTGGTGGCCTGAAAAATTTCTTAATCTTGAAAATCAGTTTTCAAAGTTAGTGTTTTTCAAACTGTGAGTTGCCACCCATTAGTGGGTTGTGAATTCAGCTTAGTGGGCAGTCAAAATAATTTTTTACAACATCAGGAGAGATTGGAATAGCAAATAGCAAAGTTTCATATTGTAGTAAGGATAAACATTGTTTTGAGAAACTTTTAAGTTGTCTCTTTCTATGTACATGCACTCAAACATTTACATGTATACTGGATTGCCTTTTAAAATGTAGTTTGACTGTGGGCCATGGTAAAGAGTTTGAAAACCAGGAATTATCAATAACATAAGTAGTGACTGTACCGTGTTTACATACAGATTGATGTTCAAATATATATAGAAGAAGTCTAGGTCATTATTTATAGACAGATTTGAATATTGGTACTACATAGGGTAACTATATTGGGTTTTTCTGTTTCCCTGGCCTTTTGTAAATATTTTATAAGGGAAATATTTTAGTGATAAAAAATTTAGGTTGGGCATGGTGGTTCACACCTGTAATCCTAGCACTCTGAGAGGGTGAGACGGATGGATAGCTTGGGCTCATGAGTTTGAGACTAGCCTGAACAAAAAGTGAGACCCCTTCTCTACTAAAAATAGAAAAACTGAGGCAAGAGGATCACTTCTGCCCAAGAGTTTGAGGTTGCTATGAGCTATGATGCCACGGCACGCTACCTAGGGCAACAGCTTGAGACTCTTGTCTGTCTCAAAAAAAAAATTTAACATAGACCATAGTAGCCATAGTAGGTTGAATTAGTTTTTTTGAGACAAAGTCTCACTTTGTTGCCCTTGGTAGAGTGCCATGGTCTCATAGCTCACAGCAACCTCTATCTCATGGGCTCAAGTGATCCTCTTGCTTCAGCCTCCCAAGTAGCTGGGACTACAGGTGCCTGCCACAACATCAAGCTATTTTTTAGAGACAGGATCTCCGTCTTGCTCAGGCTGGTCTTGAATTCCTGAGCTCAGGCCATGCACCCACCTCAGCCTCCCAGAGTGCTAGGATTATAGGTGTGAGCTACCACACCTAGCCTGGAAGTTACTCTTGATCCCCTCTGATACCAGTGTAGTCCTGAAGTATATAGAGGTATGATTCCTAAACATGTATTTGTGACAGTTTCTGAAAATTTCCCATACTAGAGGTATCAAAGATAGTGGGCATAGATGTGTTGCATGACTGGAGATGCGAACGAACAGCAGCTTTGCCGTGGGTGTAAACTTGCTCCTGTAATTATTAAGTCAAGAAACAGACTACACGGGATGGGATGACATGTAGCAAAATTCTTTATTCAGGGTTTTGATTTTATACCTTTCTAGTCACGTACACACTTGATCTATTATCTGTTAGTTTCACCATTACCTCATTTTACCTATCTGAAATTAACTTGAAAGGAAATATCCTGTTACCATATCAACACAATCACTTTTGTGGTAAACATCTTCTTCTAGACACTGACTAATCTCTGGGCAGGTATCTAAATAAAGATCACAAAGAAGAAAGTAGCCACAGGGGAACAGAGTTAATGGAAGAGTATCTTCAAGTGTTCACTCAGTTTACTCAGTATGAAGTAACGACTGTGTCTTTTCTTCAGGGCAGAGCACCTATAGACCTCTGACAATATGTTGTTAACATACGTCAACCCTCTGGCCCGTATCTCAAGGGTGGCATGCCCTTTGATCTCAGGCTTCATGGGGCGCACAGCTTCAGAGAATGGGCTTGTGGAATTTTTAACTCCAGGCAAGCCAACTCTGTGTGTCCCAGCGGGGCCCAGGTCCCTTAAGCCTCTGTAAAAAAGCAAGCCATTTTAAACTCACACTGAGTTCACTTTGTGTGCTTGATGTAAGATATGTCTATTTCTAAATATTATCCTACATAGAAGCAGATCTGGTTTTAGTTATGACTTTCCTACTGATTGAGTGATGTTGAATGAGTCTCACAGGGCCTTAATCTTGTCACCTGTAAAATGAGAGATTTTGGATTATGTGACACCTTTAATGTTTTATCAAGATATTTAACTCTAATAGTAAGAAAAATTTCAAAACAGAGCTAATTATTTATTTGAGATGGAGTTTTGCTATGTTGCCTAGGTTGCTCTTGAATTTATGGGCTCAAGAAATCCTCCCACCTCAGCCTCCGAAGTAGCTGGGATTACAGGCATGTGTCACCACACCTAGCTAGCAAGACTAAATTAAACATTTGCATCTATTCCTTGAAACTTGTAGGAGGAACCATCAAACTCAGTGTTTCACAAAATCAAATAAGAATAAAGTGTTAGCAGGACTGGATGGGGTCTGGAACCCTGCTTTTCTTTATTTTGTCTCCAATTACTGAATATCTCACTTTGTTGCCCAAGGTAGATTACCATGGCGTCATAGCTCAGCAGCAACCTCACACTGTTGGGCTTGAGCAATCTACACCTGGCTAATTTTCTATTTCTATTTTTATTTTTTGCAGTTTTTGGTCAGGGCTGGGTTTGAACCCACCACCTCTGGTATATGGGGCCAGTGCCCTACTCCTTGAGCCACAGGCACCGCCCAATTTTTATTTATTTATTTTATTGAGAGTCTCACTTTGTCGTTGTCTATAGAGTGCTTGGCGTCATAGCTCATGAGCAACCTCAAACTCTTGGGCTCAAGTGATTCTCTTGCCTTGGCCTCCCAAGTATCTGGGACTACAGGTGCCTACCACAATGCCCGGCTATTTTAATTTTTCTATTTTTAGTAGAGATGGGGTCTCGCTCTTGCTCTGGCTGGTTTCAAACTCCTGAGCTCGAGCAATCTGCCCCCATCTTAGCCTCCCAGCGTGCTAGGATTACAGGCATGAACCACTGGGCCTGTCCCTGAATATCTTAACTTGTAAAACATGACCACTTCTCAAGATGCAATTGATAACTCTACAATAAGGCTTTCTTCTACTTCAGTCCAGGTAATCCTTTTTTTTATACACAGTGGCCACTCAGTAAATATTTTTTGAATGTATCAACAGTGTATTTGCTGCATAGAGGTGAATTATGAAGTAAAGACTATGCAGTGAGCAGTTAGTTTTGTTTATGCATTGTAACTTAAGATACAGTACTTATTAGCTGCAGCTTAATATAGATTTTGTTGTTCCTTGTTAACTTTTGTGGTTTTCTTTTGACTCATAATATCTGGAATTTAGTTCATACAAGTTAATAATGCTTTTAGTCAACTTAGTTACCATATTGGACACTGTCTGTGAAGATTTAAAAGTAGTTTTAAGTAGTCTCACAGTTCCAAATAGCCTCCTGTACTAGATACAGTGGGTCCCCTTTCCAAAATTACAATTGCAGCCTCATAATAACAGTAGGAACCTCACAATAGCATTAATGGGCTTCCATGATTTCTTTTTTTTTTTTTTTTATTTCTTGACTATATCATTCATCTCTGCTAGAAAATGAAAGAATATTTACTAATCCCACCAATCACCCTCCCTCTGCCCATCCTCCCCACTCCCTACCCTCCCTCTCCCCCTTCCCCCTATTTTTAGGTTATAAGTGGGTTATAGCTTTCATGTGAAAGCCATAAATTAAGTTTCATAGTAGGGCTGAGTACATTGGATACTTTTTCTTCCATTCTTGAGATACTTTACTAAGAAGAATATGTTCCAGCTCCATCCATGTAAACATGAAAGAGGTAAAGTCTCCATCTTTCTTTAAGGCTACATAATATTCCATGGTGTACATATACCACAATTTATTAATCCATTCCTGGATCGATGGGCACTTGGGCTTTTTCCATGACTTAGCAATTATGAATTGGGCTACAATAAACATTCTGGTACAAATATCTTTGTTATAATGTGATTTTTGGTCTTCTGGGTATATACCTAGTAGAGGAATTATAGGATTGAATGGCATATAAGAGTTTTCAAAAGGTTGGAGTCATTCATGCATATTGAGTTCTTTCTATTTGTTGAAATTATATTATTTTGGTAATGGTTAGATATTGGTAAGAATATGGTATTCAGAAAGAGTTAACTTTGTCTGTGTCCTTTTGGACTCCTTATGTTGTGAATTCAAGCCTAGTAAATAAATGATTTTTCTGGTGACATGAACTTTTCTAGTTCATTGACTATGCTGCACTTGTGTAAGGGAAGAAACTTTATTTCTCTCTTGTTGGTGAATATTAGCATGTATTCCAGATAATTGACCACAAAGGTATCTTTGGGCCTTGGTTTTCCCATTTTTAAAATTAATGAGACTAAACGATCCTCAGGATCTCTTACAACTCTTAATATTCTCTTGATACTTTAATTCTGTGGTCATCTTGCCACATATTCTAATATATAAAACTTTATTTTACATTAGGCTGCCTTCATTCGTGATGAGATGATGCCAGGAGAGTGGGATGTTTGTGTTACTTCTTATGAGATGGTAATTAAAGAGAAATCTGTATTCAAAAAGTTTCATTGGAGATATCTAGTCATTGACGAAGCTCACAGAATAAAGAATGAAAAATCTAAGGTAAATTCTTAATATCTTTAATTAAGTTTTCATTTAATTACCAGGTCTTTTTGTTAATTTTTCTGTATTCCAAATAAAAAAGTGATGGAAGATTTGTGATTTTATTCATGGAATATGACTGCAAATCTAAGTTATTCAATATAAAGCAAATAAATATTGAATGCAGTTTTTAATATAAAGAAAACTATTCATTTGGTATACCTTCTGTGCAACCTAACTCTGTTATGCTACAGTATTTAATATTGTTGAGAATATTTGGTGTACAAGTATCATTTGTATTGACTTATTTTTTATTGGGGAGCTGCATTATATGTACTTATATGGATTAGAAAGAAAGAATTTCCGGGAATTATCTGACTTGTGTGAATTAGAGTGTGGTGTTAACATTGAAAAATATCAATATTTCTTGCCATTCAACTCCATCAACAGTAGGAAAAGCTTCAATTATTATGATGAACCTCTCTTTGGATCACTGGGCTACTTTGGGAGAAACAGGGACAGAACTGGAGCAAAACCACCAGGTGGATCATACTAATTTCAAATTGGAACTAATACCTGATAAGAGGACGCATGTTAGAGAATAATTGTTTATTTAAGAGCATTAAAAATGTGCATTTTTTGATAAGATTACTGTTCTTTTTTTTGCTTTTGTGTCTTAATTTTTGTGGACTTGATATTTAGGAAGTTAATATAAGATATTGGGAAAATGGGCTCAATTTTGATGCCTAAAAATTGTGACCAGGCCAAGTTATAACTTGGCTGGGCATGTAAATGAATATGGTTGGTGGGGAAGGAGGAGATTTTGTTGTTTAATATGACTACGTGGATTCCATGGAGAAGTTCTGACTTTTTTTGTGAGCTCAAACTGGAAAAAAATAAAGTTTTTTGAAATGGGGGAGGAGTCTCAGGTATAAATATAATCTCTATTCTTTTTAGTGTAGAAATGCCTAGAATATTTTTTTCAGTTGTGTTTCACTACAGCATCATCACCTGAACTAGGCTATTTTTCCATGGAAAATTAATTTCCAAAATTTATTATAGTTAAGAAATATATTGATTGGATAAAGGACAGTATAATTAGATGTTACATATTTTAATAAATAAAATGATGCTTAATATAACTATTATTTTTCTAGCTTTCAGAGATTGTTCGTGAGTTCAAGTCGACTAACCGCTTACTCCTAACTGGAACACCTTTACAGAATAACCTGCATGAACTCTGGGCATTACTCAACTTTTTATTGCCTGATGTCTTTAATTCTGCAGATGTAAGTTTAAACCATACATTTTAAGGATAATTTTCTTATGTTTACTAACATCTGTTTTCAAAGCATGGAAGGGAGTTATTCTCCTAGGGTAGCAAATTGAATTAAATTATTTAAGGACTTTGGGGCTTGATTAAACCCACTACAGATATTACTTGATAATAAAAAAATTGGCTCTCAATTGATTTTGTATACCTTATCTTGCTTTTGTTTGTTTTTATTGATCGATATTCCATTAGCATTATTTGTCTTTGATTTTATATTTGTATTCCTACTCTTCTTAACTAGATATAATATTACTGTGGTATAGGGAAGCCTAATAAATGTCTTTTAAGGACATAATTGCTGATGGAGCTCCTATATTAGGGAGTTCAAATTTTGTTATTTGCTCCAGTATTTTACCTTTTTTCAGAAGTAAATAATATTGGCCATCACAATTAATATATTTTTGAAAGTACTTTTCCTTTCTTTTTTTTTGAGACAAAGTTTCATTGTGTTGCTCTCGGTAGAGTGCCGTAGTGTCACAGCTTACAGCAACCTCAAACTCCTGGGCTTAAGTGATTCTCTTGCCTCAGCCTCCCAAGTAGCTTGGGACTACAGGTGCCTGCCACAAAGCCCGGCTATATTTTGTTGTTGTTGCAGTAGTTGTTGATTTTAGCAGGCTTGGGCCAAGTTTGAACCTGCTAGTCGTGGTGTATGTGACTGGAACCCTACCCACTGAGCTACAGGCACCGCCTTGAAAGTACTTTTCAAATGGATTGTTTCTACCTTGGTTATACACAAATCTATAGAATATTGAGTTTATTAAAAAAAGTACAACTTAACAATAGGGGGAAGTGGGAAGGGGGTGGTGGGTAGAGGGAGGGGAATCGGTGGGATCACACCTGTGGTGCATATTACAGGGGTATTTGCGAAACTTGGTAAATGTAGAATGTAAATGTTTTGGCACAGTAACTGAGATAACGCCGGAAAGGCTATGTTAACCACTGTGATAAAAATGTGTCAAATGGTTTATGAAGTGAGTGTATGATGCCCCATAATCATATCATTGTATACAGTTATGATTTAATAAAAAAATTAAAAAAAAAGTATGCACTTATTGCAGAATTTCTGTTTCTCCACAGGACTTTGATTCTTGGTTTGACACTAAAAATTGTCTTGGTGATCAAAAACTTGTGGAAAGACTTCATGCAGTAAGTAATAGCAGACAAGAACATTCAGTAATTAAATAATTTGTGTAACTGAGACAGAAAACAAACTTTTGTACAATCTGTTTGAACGTATGGGTTTGCCTCTGGTCTTAATGTTATTGCTTCTCCCTTCCAAACTTTCTTTTTTTGTTTTGAGACAGAGTCTTACTTTGTCGCCTTCGGTAGAGTGCCTTGACATCACAGCTCACAGCAACCTCCAACTCTTGGGCTTAAGCAATTCTCTTGCCTCAGCCTCCCAAGTAGCTGGGACTACAGACGCCCACCACAGTGCCCAGCTATATATTTTATTTTTTGCAGTTTTGGCCAGGGCTGGGTTTGAACCTGCCACCTCCGGCATATGGGACCAGTGCCCTACTCCTTTGAGCCACTGGCACCACCCTGCCCAGCTATTTTTTTAGAGATGAGGTCTCACTCTGACTCAGGCTGCTCTCAAACTTGTGAGCTCAGGCAATCCACTCGCCTCAGCCTCCCAGAGTGCTAGGATTACAGGCATGAGCCACCATGCCTAGCCTCTCAGCCCATTTATGATGTGACTTTTTTTCTATATCCAGCAATGAGTTCATTTTCTATCACTTAGCTAGTATTGCCAAACTCTCTTTCTCCCTTGTCCATCTGCCTATCTCCCCTGAAAATCTTAAATTAGAATAATGTAATTGTATCTCTGTTTTCTGGGTTTCAATTTTGCTTCTACCTCTTAATCAGAATGACCTTGTCTGTAGTGAGGCTGTCTAACACTGATAAAGATTTCACAATTGTACAGGTTGGAAACATTTTGATTCTATGTTCTCTAACATAAGCTGGGATGTCAGGATACTAATGATCTTTCAACCTGGCCATCTATAGCCTGCTTTCTCATTTCCTATTAAGAGCTATTTTAGACCTTCCCAGTCTCCCCAAGACTTCTGTTCCAGGTATCTCCTGCTCTCCTTTTTCCTTAGGAAAAGGTAACATCATTCCTTTCTCAAAGAGAAAATAGAAGTTATTAAGTAGGGACTCTTTTAAGGATATCTGCCTTCCAAGGATATCTGCACCTGTGTCATTTATCTTCTGTCTGAGTAGGAGAGGTATCCTTTCTTTGGTCAGTGGTTAAGTCCTTCATGTGAATCCTGGGTCTCATTTCTCCTTATTTCCTTATGGACTTTCCCTCATGATATATTCTTTTTAATTGATTACATTTTCTACCTCTCCCTCCATATTAGCTCTTTTCCCTTAACACATAAATATGCTCAGGTATCCCCCTTATTAAATTCAAATCTAAAGCCATACCCACCTACTCTCACACTTACACAAAACAGTGATTCTGTGATTCTGTTTTCTTCCCTTGATATCTAAGCTTCTTTTTTTTTTTTTTTTGTAGAGACAGAGTCTCACTTTATGGCCCTCGGTAGAGTGCCGTGGCCTCACACAGCTCACAGCAACCTCCAACTCCTGGGCTTAAGCGATTCTCTTGCCTCAGCCTCCCGAGTAGCTGGGACTATAGTACCTAAGCTTCTTAAAAGAGTAGCTTATCCTCTCTATCTCTTACTACTCCATCTCCTGGTCACTTTTGAACTCTTTGGCCACTGGCTTCTATCCATTCCATACCACTGAAACTTTGCGAGGTCTTCAGTGACTTTCCAGTTGCTGAATGTTTTGGGTACATGTTTTGGTCAGTAACTTGGCTTATATGTACTATTTAGCGCTGGTAACAACTTCTGCTGCTGAAAACCCTTTCGTGCTTGGTTTCTAGGATACCATTCTTTGGCCACTCTTATCAGTCCCCTTTATGGGTTCCCCACCCCCGTCTGTCCCTTAAAGTTAGGCATTTTATAGGGCTTTGTCTTTGACTTTCATACATGCTCTGCTTGGGGGTTCATTCCCATGGTTTCACCTACCACCTGTATACAGAGAGTTCCCAAAGTTACTTCTCCATATCTCTCCCCTAAGCTGTGTACTTTCATGTGTCACTGGCTGCTGAGCCTAAGTGTCTCACTGACAGTTTAAGCTCTTTGAGAATATGTTTTAGACAAATTTAAGAGATTTAAACCAGAAACCAAAAGTATTCTTTTATTCTTCCCTTTTCCTTATCCCCCATAGATACCTAATCATAATAGTTAACTATTATTATTATTATTTTTTTTTTTTTTTTGGAGACAGAGTTTCACTTTGTCATCCTTGATAGAGTGCTGTGGTGTCATAGCTCATAGCAACCTCAAACTCTTGGGCTCAAGTGATTCCCTTGCCTTAGCCTCCCAGTAGCTGGGTTTACAGTTGTCTACCACAATGCCTGGCTATTTTTAGAAATGGGGTCTTGCTCTTGCTCAGTCTGATCTCAAACTTGTGAGCTCAGGTAATCCACCTGCCTTGGCCTCCTAGAGTGCTGGGATTATAGGCATGAGCCACCGTGCCAGGCGTAGTTGACCATTTATTGAATGTCTGCTGTAATTAAGCTCTATACATGTACTACTACAAATTTCCATAGCAGCCTTGGAAATAGGTATCATTACTCCATTTAAAAATGTTTGGCATATACATATACCATAATTTCTTTTTGGATAAACAAATGTGGAAACAGGCTTGGAAAAATTAAGAACTTGCCCAGGCTCATGACAGCTAATCCAGAACTGAGGTGATTTTAGAATAAGCCTGATCTGGGTTTGAATTCTGTGTCTACCACTTATTAGCAAAGTGACTTAGATTAACTTAGTAGAATTGAAATAATCGTATTTCTCTTAAAGATTTATTTTAAGTATTAAATACTATATGTAAAGCTTATAGTCCGTGCAGTGTCTGGCACATGGTTGTTGGGTTCTCTAGATTGTAGCACTATTATTTTCTTGTGATGATAGAATTGGTCCTTCATGTATATGCTTATTATCTTTTTTCTATTCATGCATATCTTCCTTCACACTGAACCATTTTCTCCTCATTCATGTATTTAATTACAGCATGTCCTGCATAATGAAATTTTGGTCAGTGATAGACTGCATGTATGACCATAGTCCCATACGGTTATAGTAGAGCATATATAGAATATATATGGCACTTGATATTGGCATTGTAGATAAAGTAGGGGAAATGATTGATATTTAGTAATGGTGCTGGGATATTTGGTTTTCCATATATAATATGCATAAATATATAAATAAAAATACACATACTATTTAGGTTTGTGTAAGTGCACTTCATGATGTTTGCACAATGACAAAATAACCTAATGATGCATTTCTCAGAACATATCCCTATCATTAAGTGATGTGAAACTGTATTTTAAAATGTTCTACATTCACATTTTTTTTTTTTTGGATAGTATCTTTGATCAATATTCTGACTTCAGATTTCCTCTCAGGTTTAAAAACCTTGTATTACAGCAGCTTTACAAATAAAAAAAAAAGGTTCTTTAGTGTTTATTTACTACTCAATAATCTTTGTGTCTTAATTTCTTTTTAAACATTCGCATTTTATTTTATTTTATTTTATTTTATTTTGTTTTACAGTTTTTTGGCCGAGGCTGGGTTTGAACCCATCACCTCTGGTATATGGGGCTGGCACCCTACTCCTTGAGCCACAGGCGCCACCCCGTGTCTTAATTTCTAATGTATTTTGTACCATCAAATGATGAATGTCTACTTAGGTTCACCATTCTGATTTTCTGATGGGCTATTACTTAGTTCTTTATCAAGAAAGTTGGCAATTGGTGTTGGTAGATTTTGACAGATGATGCAATGAGAGGTAATTTCACATTAGAATGTTGTTAATAAACTATGTGGTCAGTAATATTAAATGTTTTATAAACTTACAAAAATTATCACTTTTTAGGTTTTAAAACCATTTTTGTTACGTCGCATAAAAACTGATGTAGAGAAGAGTCTGCCTTCTAAAAAGGAAGTAAAGATTTATTTGGGACTGAGTAAGATGCAACGAGAGTGGTAAGAAAATTTTTTAATTAAAATTTGTGTTGTTAAGTAGTTCAAATATGTAAAGAAAAAGATGTATAAGTATTTAATGTTTGGGAAAGAGCATAGATTTTGGAATTCAAGATCTGTGTTTGAATCTCATACAATGCCTCTTACTAGCTATTTAGCTTGGGCAAGTTACATAACCTAAGTTTCCTTTCTGTAAAATGGGAACAATAATATTTAGTGCATGAAGATGATGTTGGGATTATAGGGGATAATGTCACTGTCATACCAGTTTGTTATTCTTGCTTTTTCTGTCAGAGAACATAGTAATAATCATCATAATAGGGACGATGATGATGAAAACATCAGGAATTGTGGCTATTGTAAATATAAGCAAGAATGGTTTGATAAATACAAGCAAAGGAGGAGATTGACAAGGAGGGAGGTTGCAAGGAAATGTAGTTAGGACATGTTAATAATGTAGTAGTCCTGCTAAAACAAACAAAATGTGTTAAAAAATTAGATCATTTATGGGGGCAAGACATGATTGCAAGAGGGACTTTGCCTAACAATTGCAATCAGTGTAACCTGGCTTATTGTACCCTCAATGAATCCCCAACAAAAAATAATAATAATAATAAAAAAATTAGATCATGTATAGAATGCATAATGATTTTTCTGCTATAGAAGCCAGTATAGGGTATAGGTTAAGAGTATGTTCTTTGGACTTAGACCCAAGGTCACCTCTTGGCTTTGTCCCTTGCTATGATTAAGTTGTTTTATTTCTTTTAGATGCCTGAATTTTCATCATTAAAATGAGTACGATACTAGTATATACCTCAGAGTAGTTGTGAAGATTTGGTGGTGTGATTCACATAAACCCCTTGGTATGATACCTGGTATTTGCATTCAGCAAAACTTGGCAGTTATTATAATTAAATATTAGTATTGATCAGGTGTATATGTAGGTCTCTTTTTGTCTGTATAAAGTTCTAGAAAAGATAATGAAAAATATTTACAGGATCAGGAAAAAATGACCTGTGAAGATAGGTATAAGAGACTGAATGCTGGTAATCCCAGTGTTTTTGGAGGCCAAGGTGGGAGTATCACTGAGGCCAGGTGTTCAAGACCAGTCTGGACAACATAGTGAAACTCCATCTTTACCAAAAACCAAAATAGCTATACATGGTGGCATACACCTGTAGTACCCAGCTATTAGGGAGGCTGAAGGAGGAGGATTGCTTGAGGCTGGGAGTTCCAGTTTACAGTGAGCTATGATCACACCACTGTGCTGCCTAGGAAACAGAGCAAGACTGTGTCTCTCAAAAAAGGGAAGAAAAGGTTTTAGCTCAAACAAGTATAAGTTGGGTGCCAACTTCTAGTAAATATTGTACCAATTAAATAATTATCAGATATAAATCTCTAATGATCAGCTGGTAGCAACTTCTATTAATGGATAAAGCAGGAGGAAACAGGTTTGTAAGCAACATACAAGTTAAAATGTTCAAATCTTTATTAGTTTCTAGGTTTTGCCAACCAGATTTAGTCTCAAATCAAATCTTGTTTTCTTCTGTTTAAGCAGGACTCTCATTTGATGGCCAAAGGAACATTTCTTTATGACATTAACCTTTCCAATAATTGATGATTAATTATAGTTTAACATTTCAGGTATACAAAAATCCTTATGAAAGATATTGATGTTTTAAACTCTGCTGGCAAGATGGACAAGATGCGACTGTTAAACATTCTGATGCAGCTTCGAAAGTGTTGTAATCATCCGTATCTGTTTGATGGTGCTGAGCCTGGTCCACCTTATACCACTGATGAGCATATTGTTAGCAACAGTGGTAAAATGGTTGTTCTGGATAAATTGTTGGCCAAACTCAAAGAACAGGGTAAGCAAGTAAATTTTGAAAATTAGCATGGAATAAATTCATATAATGACTTGTATATGAATAAAATTTTCCATATTCATTCATTCGCTTGTTCAGCAGACATTGTTGAGTACTTACTATTTGCCAGGAATTGTCCTACGGGCTGGGTGTACAAAGATGAATAAGACAACAGTCTTTGCCTTGGAGAAGCTCACAGTGTAGTGAGGAGGAATAGTTGCAGTTCATTGTGATAAGTGCTATGATATGTTGAGAAACTGGGAGTTGGGAAAGTCTTCACAGAGATGACATTTGAGGTGAGCACTGGAGTATGTGTAGGATTGAACCATGGGGAAAAGGAGGGGAAGGGTTTTCCAGGGCAATGATACAGAAGTGTGAAAGAAGGGAATGGGGAGAGCTTATGGCATTTGGGGTAGAGTGGCAGTTGATGAATTTGGGAAGATGGATGGACCAAGTTATGAAGGTCTTTAAACCACGCTTTATGGAGTTCGGACTTTTATTTTGAAAGTAGAGGGAGGGTCAGAGGATATTTGACTGGAGGGTGACAATCAGAATATGTCACTCTTATATGTTAGGACTAGAACTTTGGAAGTAGTATGGGGATCTATTGAGGACAGGAGATTAGAAACAGGAGACTAGTTGGGAGACCCATTGCAGTAGCCCAGTGAGAGAGTTGTGGACCCATCATTCATCCTTAGGACAAAGTACAGGCAGACTTTAAGTCATTTTATTAGGTATGGAGGATTTTGAAGATCTTAAAATGTGTAATTCAACAAATGCATAATTCTATATAGCATCCCTTGAAAGGATGTGTATGTGACTGTGTGTGTGTTTGTGTGTGTTTAGTAGAGTGTTTATGTACTGTATATTTGCATATAATGTTTAATTTCTTTCTCGTAACTTTTAAGTTAGTTTTACACAAGTTGTATAACTTATGTTTATGGTGAAATGTTTTAGGTTCAAGGGTTCTCATTTTCAGCCAAATGACTCGCTTGCTGGATATTTTGGAGGATTATTGCATGTGGCGTGGTTATGAGTATTGTCGACTGGATGGACAAACGCCACATGAAGAAAGAGAGGTAAGGAAGAGAAAATAAAACAAGACTTCTAAAATCAGAGTTCAATTAAGCACTGTTCTTTTTCCCAATTGGTAGTTTTGAACTTTCGCGTTTCTTTAGCTAAGTGCATTGACTTTCTTACTACCATCTCTCTTTCATCCTCAATTTGGTTTCCATTCCCCTGACTCTTTACAAATCATCTTTTTCAAGGTCTTCAGAGACATCCTCATTGACCTACAGGATACTATACCATTCTCTCTGACCTTTTTGATTACTAATTGTTTCTCAGCTTATTCACTGTCCTCTAATTTTATATCATTTTCTTTTCTTGCTTTGCGGCTACAGCAGACGCTTGCCATTCATGGAGTTTAATGGTTGAGATTTTGCCAGCTTATAAACAACCTTAAAGACTCATGAAACAGTAATTTGTAGAGGGAATAATCCTGGCCTTATAGAGCTTTTGTAAAAATTAAATGTGATGACATAGGCATGGGTGCTTATCATGAATTTGGATCTTGGGATGCTAAAAGGTTGGCGTGTGGGAATGACTCACTTAATGGTTAAGTCTACCAATCATCTTGCATCTTTTTCAAATTTGGAAATTCTTACAAGCCTTTAGATTATCCCTCACAAATGCCATGGGTCTAATGTGTTTTAAACCCTTTAAAGCACTTTCTTGGGAAGGCTTTGATAATTTACCTTTCATGTGATCCTCCAAGGCTCTGTCTTTGGCTTCTATTTTAAGTATATACAGTAAGTCCTCAGTTTACGTCGTTGATAGGTTCTTAGAAACTACAACTTTAAGCAAAACAATGTACAATGAAACCAGTTTTACCATAGGGTACGATAAACAAGACTTAAATTCCTATGGCACACTTCTGGTCATAAAACATCACCAAACTTCTAAATAAGGACCAAAATACTTCCAATTTTTTTTTTTTTTTTTTTTTGGTACAGACAGAGTTTCACTTTATTGCCCTGGGTAGAGTGCCATGGCATCACACAGCTCACAGCAACCTCCAACTCCTGGGCTTAGGCGATTCTCTTGCCTTAGCCTCCCGAGTAGCTGGGACTACAGGTGCCCACCACAATGCCTGGCTATTTTTTTGTTGCAGTTTGGCCGGGGCTGGGTTTGAACCTGCCACCCTCGGTATATAGGGCTGGTTCCTTACCCACTGAGCCACAGGCGCCGCCCAAAATACTTCCAATATTATACATTGAAATAAATGTGAGCTATATGTGAATTTAAGAAAGATTAATAAAAATGAATAAGATTGGATGTGTTAATCAGTTGAATGTAAGCATTTCTCATTGTATATCAAATCAGTACACTGAACCCCATAAATGTATCAATGTACACAGTTATGATTTAATAAAAACAAAAAAACAAAAAATAAAAAAATGAGTAAGATAATTATTTACCCACTTAACTCCAGTTCAGGGTCACAGGGGCATGAGCCTCTCTCAGCAGCTCAGGGCTCCTGGTGGGAATTGATCCTAGTTAGGTCGCCATTCCAAAAAAGGGGCACATTTCACATACACGCCCCCACACATTGACACTGGGACCATGTAGACATCCCAGTTGACCTTACAGGCCCATGTTTGGGATGAAGGAAACCAGAGTCCATGTAGATGTGGGGAGACTGTACACACTCTGTAAAGAAAGTGGCCCCAGCTGGGAATTGATTTTTTTTTTTTTGTCATCAATGTTCTAACAAAACGACATTAATTCAAGGACCTGCTATGGTTATACTCTGGGCAAAGATCACAATTTTATGGTATAGTCGAAAATGCACTGATACTAGTTCAGAAGACCTGGATTTTAGCATCACTTCACCACTCTGTAGTGTGCAAGCCATTTAATTCTCTGAGCCTCAGTATCTTTAATTTTATTATAAGGTTAATACAATTAACACCTAGGCTTCTTTTTCTCTGACAAGGTTGTTGTCAGGATCAGTGGGTATAATGGGTATGAGTTTAAACTGAATAATGCAGTACATTATTGCATTATTATGGTATGCAGTACATACCATGCCATGAAATTGTACACAGGCCTTTTTAACCTCTTTAAGGCCTCATCTCAGGCTATAGTGACACTTCACATTCATCCCTCTTTTTCCATAGCTGCATTGGGCACTGTTGCTTTGTCGACTTCCTTTTTTTTTTATTGTTTGGGATTTGTTGAGGGTACAAAGAATTAGATTACACTGATTGCATTTGGTAGATAATTGTGTCCCGCCCCCAAGAGGGATGCCATACACTGTGACTCCTCCAACCCCCTGCCTCCTCTCCTCTCCCCACTTGCTCATTCCCCTAACCCCCCTTGTATCAGTTCATCTACTGCCTTCATATTAGAATTGAGTACATTGTATTCTTTTTTTTTTTTTGACAGTGTCACTATATCACCCTCAGTAGAGTGCTGTAGCATCACAGCTCACAGCAACCTCAAACTCTTGGGCTTAAGCCTCTCTGTCTCTCTCTTGCTTTAGCCTCTAAGGTAGCTGAGACTACAGGCACCTGCCACAATGCCTGGCTATTTTTTTTCTTTTTTGCAGTTGATATTGTTTAGCAGGCCTGGGCCAGGCTCAAACCTGCCAGCTTCAGTGTATGTGGCTGGCACGCTACTCACTGAGCTATGGGCGCTGAGCCAAGTACACTGGATTCTTGCTTCTCCATTTTTGTGATGCTTTACTAAGAAGAATGCATTCCCCTCCATCCAGGTTAATACAAAAGGTGTAAAGTATGTATCTTTTTCAGTGGCTAAATAGTATTCAAGGGTACACATATACCACAACTTTTTAATCCATTCCTGGGTTGGTGGGCATTTAGGCTGTTTCCACATTTTGGCGATTATAAATTGAGCTGCAATAAACAGTCTAGTCTGTGCAAATGTCCTTATGATAAAAGGATTTTTTTTTTTCTTCTGGGTAGATGTCTAGTAATGGGATTGCAGGATCAAATAGGAGCTCTAATTTGAGTTCTTTGAGGATTCTTCGTACTTCCTTCCAAAAAGATTGTATTAGTTTGCAGTCCCACCAGCAGTGTAAAAGTGTTCCCTTCTCTCCACATCCACGCCAGCATCTGCAGCTTTGAGACTTTGTGATGTGGGCCATTCTCACCAGGGTTAGATGATATCTGAGGGTAGTTTTGATTTGCATTTCTCTGATGATTAGGGGTGATGAGCATTTTTTCATACGGTTAGCCATTTGTCTTCTATAGAAAAGGTTCTATTCATCTCTCTTACCCAGTGACATATGGGATTGCTGGGTCGTTTTTTTTTTTTGTTGTTGTTGTTTGATTAATTTGAGTTCTCCATAGATCCTAGTTATCAAGTTTTTGCCTGATTCATAATATGCAAATATCTTTTCCCATTCTGAAAATTATCTGTTTGCTTTGGTTGTTGTTTCCTTAGCTGTACAGAAGCTTTTCAGTTTAAGTCCCATTTCTTTATTTTTGTTGTTGTTGCAATTGCTACAGAAGTCTTCTTCATAAAATCTTTCCCCCAGGCTGATATCTTCAGGTGTTTTCCCCATACTTTCTTTGAGGATTTTTATTGTTTCATGCATTAGATTTATATCTTTTATCCATCATGAATCAATTTTTGTAAGTGCTAAGAGATGTGGGTCCAGTTTCGTTCTTTTACATGTGGTTATGTAGTTCTCCCAATACTATTTATTGAATAGGGACTCTTTTTCCCAGTGTATGTTTTTGTTTTGTTTATAAAAGATCAGGTGGCTATAAGAGGTTAGTTTCATCTCACGGTTTGCAATTTGGTTCCTAATGTCAATGCCTGTTTTTGTGCCAATACCATGCTGTTTTGATCACTGTGGCCTTATAGTATGGCTGAAAGTCTGGTAGGGTGATACCCCCAGCTTTGTTTTTATTACTAAGAATTGTCTTGGCTATATGGGGTTTCTTCTGGTTCCATACAAAATGAAGAATTATTTTTTCTAAATCTTGAAGTATGATGATGGTATTTTAATAGAGATGGCTTTGAATCTGTAGATTGCTTTGGGTAGTATAGATATTTTGACAATGTTGATTCTTCCCAGGCATGAGAATGGTATGTTCTTCTATTTGTTAATATCTTCTGTTACTTCTTTTCTTAGGGTTTCATAATTTTCTTTTTAGAGGTCCTTCACCTCTTTTGTTATGTATATTCCTAGGTATTTTGTTTTTTTGAAGCTACTGTGAAGGGAATTGTGTCCTTGATTAGTTTCTTATCTTTGCTATTATTGGCATATACAAAGGCTACTGATTTGTGGACATTGATTTTATATCTTGAGTTGTTACTGTATTTTTTGATGATTTCCATTTGCTTGAAATACTGTTTTCTGTCCCTTAACCCTGAGTCCTGATTTGTGCTTTAAGGCTAGGTGTGTCTCCTGGAGACAGCATATGGATGGCTTGTGTTTTTTTATCCAGTCAGCCAGCCTGTACCTCTTCAGTGGTGAATTCAGTCCATTGACATCTATGGAGAGAAGTGATAAGTGTGGTGGAGTTTTGTTCATCTTATTTTGTGAAAGTTCGTTTTATCCTTTTTACCATTGTGGAAGCTTTGACCTTTAGCTTCTGGGTGTTTACTTTGCTGGTGGTCCATTGAGGTGGTCAGTGTTGAGAATCGGTCTGAATATTCCTGTAGAGCTGGTCTTGTTGTGACGAATTTCCTCAGTGCTTGTGTATCTGCAAAAGATTGGATTTCTTCATCAATTTTGAAGTTTCATTTAGCAGGATACAGAATTCTGGGCTGAAAATTGTTTTCTTTAAGAATGTTGAAGATGGATGACCGACCATGATCTTCTGGCTTGGAAGTTTTTAGTTGAAAAGTCTGATGCCATCCTAAGGGCTCTGCCTCTGTAGTCAGTTGGTGATTACTCCTGGTTGCTTGCAAAAGTTTTTCTTTCATCTTGACTTTGGACTGGTTCATTACAATGTGTCTTGGAGAGGCTCTGTTTGAGTTGAGATGACCCGGGGTTTGATATCCATCTGAAAGGAGCGTGTTGGGGTCTTTAGTAAAACTTGGGAGATTTTCATTTATGTTAGTCTCTAGTAGGGCTTCCATTCCTTTGGGACAATCTTCTTTCCCTTCAGGAATCCCTGTTACTTGTATGCTTGAATGCTTCGTAGAGTCTCGTAGTTCTCTAAGTGCCTGTTGTGCTTTCTCTCTCTTCTTTTCTGCTTCTTTAACCACCTGGGTATTTCATACTCTAGCTCTGAGGTTCTTTCTTCTCCATGGTCTAACCTATTTTTTATACTTTGTACTGCATCTCTGTATTCCCTGATTGTCTCCTTAATTTCCTTAAGCTCTGCCGTATCCTTCCTGTATTCTACATATCTCTCATCCAACTTTTGGTTCTGTCTTTCCATTTTCTCATCCATTCGTTTTATGTCTTTATCATCCATAGTTTATATTCCCTTCCTGTCAAGTCCACTAATTCATTATAGGTGGAGTCTTCTGCAGTTGCTGCCTCATTGTTTTGAGTTTCTCTGTTTGGTTTTTCATGTTGCCTGAATTTTTCTGTAGGTTCCGCCTCATGTGTTCTTCTTGTTCACTCCGTTGTCTGCATTTTTCTTTCTCACTGCCTCCTTTGTTTCAAACAGAAGTAGTCCTTGCTCTTGATGACAGTATGTTGCAATATGTTGCCAGGACACCAGGTGGTGCTGTGGTTCTTTTTAGGAGAGCACAGCCAAACTT
The DNA here is from genome assembly GCF_027406575.1 of Nycticebus coucang. NCBI lineage: Eukaryota > Metazoa > Chordata > Mammalia > Primates > Lorisidae > Nycticebus > Nycticebus coucang. The sequence continues at coordinate 156,629,823 of NC_069804.1, read as the reverse complement.
AGTTGCCTTGGGTGATTGCCTGATTGTTTCCTCTGCATTCAGACCCTGCTGGGTTGGAATCTTAAAGCTCACAAGAATCCTTCAGGGGCATGTCTCACAGTGGCCCAACTCCAGTTCCTGTGGCGTGTGTGAGTCCCTCAGCCTGTTCCAAGAGTGGAGTTCTGATCCTCGCAGGTGGAATTAAGATAGCCATGTTTAGGCCCCTGCTAAGACCTTCTCACAACCTTCCTACAATGGCAGCCCCCCTGGCTGCCAAGACCTCAGTATGGCTGTCTTGCCAGCCACCAAACCTATGGCAAATCCAATCCAACCAGCATTCAAATCTGGTTGCTGTATACTGTTTGAGTCCTCCCACTCTTCCAAGCTTTCCACTCAATGTACAGCTTCCCCCAACAACTGAAAACTCTGGAAAGGCTTCCTCCCATTCTGGACCTCTATGGGGGCTAGCTGATCCCTGCTGGTCACAATCACTTGCTTAGTTCATCAGATTTCTACTTTCTGGGTCATACGCTGTATCCACCTTACCACCTCCTCGCTGTACTTCCTGAGGTATGACTCTGGGTAGGGTCCCCAGGCCAGGTATGGCTAAGGTTCTTTCTTTTTCCCCAGTCATTCTAGGAGAGCTCAGCTGAAAAATACTTTTAGTCTATCATCTTCCTCTGCCCCCTGAACCTCATTTTTTTATTTGTATTTTTTATTTATTTTCAATTTAACAAGCATTTATTAAATGCCTACTATGTGCTCATCATTGTACTACGCACAAGGGGATGGGCCTCCTTATTAAGCTTGGTTATAGTGTAGGACAGTGTTTACGGAAGCGCACAGGCACTTTTCATAGTAAGGATTTAATGGCTACTCCACAGGGAAATAGTTGTAATGTTTGCACATATGGGGACATTTCAAAGTGTATCCTATTCCCTGTCTTATAGTTTGTTTTCTTTTTTTTTTTTTTTTTTACTTCCTCTGAGATGGAAACTTGAATCTTTACTACGGTTTTGCTGTCTTATTCCCAAGAACTGGTTTCTCTGAATCTACATTAAGCAGAGGCCCCATAGTACCACTAAAGATGATCCTTCTTCCTAGGATGAAGGCAGAATAGTAAATGCTTTCTGATCTCAAGTAGCTAATTTGCATTTCTGACTGATCTCTCTTCTCACTACCTATTTATGTCCAAATTGTTCTGTTTTTTACAAAATTCCAAATAACGTTCTCCCTTTAGAGATTATGAATTACATGTATTGAGTTTAAATATAGCAAGGTTAGAACTGTTTATTTTTTCTTGGAAATTCCCTGCTTTCCCATTACATTGTTGTCTGTACCATAATTTCATCTGTTTTCCAGTAAGAAGAGGATGACTACATTTGAATTCTTTATCTCATTGTGTACTAGATGTCAATAAATAATTTCTTTCTCAATAGTTCTCAGATTTGCCCCTTCTCCATTACTGCAGCTAAATTCAGCTAGCAAAGCCTGTGGTCATCATCTGGCTCAGTTCCTGTAGTATATACTTAATTGGCCTTCTCACTTTTGCAAGGAAAGGAAGTTAATATTTGTCAAGCAACTACTATAAGCTAGGGAACTTAAAGTTCCAATTGAATTTTCCCAGCAGCTGAGTAAAGTATCGGTATAATTTTCTCTATTTGGAACTGTGTCTCAGAGAGGTTAAATGCTTGCCCAGAATTCTAGATGTAATAAACAGAAGACTTGTGATTCACGCCCAGATTTCTTGCTATTTCTTCTACGTCAAGGTGCCTCTCACTACATCACACTGCTTTCAATACTGCCCCCTTTACCTGCTATTCTGACTGCGGCAGTGCAACTCAGCTTTTCTGCCTATAACTTTGCCCGTGCCATTCCATTCATTTAAATAAAACCTTGCCTGTATTTTGTGATTATACAAGTAATATATGATTGCTGACTGAAATTTGGAGAATAAAAGTATTTCTGACCAATCTTTTTATGTATATATAATATGTATAAGTAATTGATATTATGTATATATACAGTTCAGTACGTGAACTGTACTGATACTTTTTACTCAAAATTATATTGTATTTTTCTTTGTCCATTAAAAGATCATTGTAAAAATGGTTTTAAGATAATATTCATCCTGTGGATTGGATGCACTATAAATAATTTATCCCCCATTGTCGATTATTTAGGCTGTTTCCAAGTTTTCACTATTATAAATAATTCTGTAGTAAAAGTCCTTATACATAAATCTTTGTGCACATCTCTGATTATTTCCTTAGGATAAATTCCTAGAAGTGGAATTACTGGGTCAAAGGGTATGAACATTTTTAAGGCTCTTGATGCATATTGCCAAATTGCTTTCCAGAAAATTTGTACCAATTTACACTCCCAGCAGCAATGTATGAGAGTGCCCGTCTCACCGCCCCCTCGTCAACATTGAGTATTATCATTTTTTTAATCTTCAAAAAATGGTATTATGTTGTTTCAGTTTGCATCTACTTGATTTCTAGTGAGATTGAATGTTACTCTAATATTTTTAAGGCATTTGTGTTTGTTGTTTTGTGAATTGTCTGTTCATTTTTTTGCTCATTTTTTTTTTTTTTTGCTGGTGTCTTAGTGGTTTTCTAATTAATTTGTATGAGACCTTTACCGTAAGGATATTAATATATATTTTTTAAGATTCTTTATTAATATCCCTAGATTAACTTCCTGTTTTTCTCATTACTTACCTGTTTGTCCCTTATCACTATACTGATAAAAATCTTCTTACTGTCTCCTTTATTTGTTCTGTCATTCCCATTTCTAAACTTTTTCTCTTTTGGGGTTCATCTTCTAAACAATACCTAACCATACCTTCTTTATTAATCATTTATAAGCTAGTGGGAATAAAGTTGAGATTTCTGACATTTTACCCAGACATAGTTCAGCTCTCACTCTATTAAAACATTTTTACTATTATTATTTTAAAATAATATAAATGAATTATTACTTAGTTAAATTTGTTTATGTGATTTTTCTAAGTTTGTCTATTAATGTAAGCTTTTAAAGATTAGGAACTTCATTTATGTAACATACTTTTTATAGCAATTTGTACAATTCAGTATATAGATATATGCTCAAATGTTTTTGAAGATAGAAGTTCGTTATAGAATATTTATAAAGATATTATAAAAGTATAAAGATTTTCTGAATGCATGTTCAAATTTTTTATTTGTTTCTTAAGGACTCCGATAATTTGATATTTTTCTCTTTTTCTTCTATCCTTTTGACAATTAAAAAAATAAAGGAAGCAATAGAGGCTTTTAATGCTCCTAATAGTAGCAAATTCATCTTTATGCTGAGTACCAGGGCTGGAGGTCTTGGAATCAACTTGGCAAGTGCTGATGTGGTTATACTGTATGATTCAGACTGGAATCCACAGGTTGATCTACAAGCTATGGTTAGTAACCTTTCACCATGTCAGACATTTATCATAGCTCAGAATACTATTATTTATACATAATAAAGGTAATTTATGATAAAAGGTTTACAATTTGGGGGAGGTTTTATAGAAGTTACAGTAGATTATCCTGGACAACAAAGTTGCTGTTGTAATTGCAAAAATAAACGAACAAAAACAAACACAACCCAGATGCACCTTTAGCATTTATGTGTCAATTTTGGTTTTTATCATGAAACAGAAATGTCATTTTTTCCCATTCCTGAAAATTGAAGAGTGCATATACATTTATTTTAATGACAAGTGTTAAAAAATTCATCTGTCCTAAATTATCAATGCAATTTTGAAAGGTAGGATTTTAACTTTTATAATAAAATGATTGGAGAGAGAAGGTATAAATGTAAGAAAGGAATATATTCCAGGAAAACATTTTCTGCTTAAGGACACCGTCACCAAACTATTCTACACTTAAATTTTTTTTTTTCAGGGAGCTTTTCCTCTTAACTTTCATCATGACACTAAAGGTAACTCCTTCGATATTTTGGTATTATTTATTGAGCTAGAGGTACACTTTCTCTCAATGTGACTCATTTTCAAATAAGTAAATATAATTTCAGAAGTAAAAAGGTGCAAAATACATATTCAAAATTGCAAGAAGTTATGGAATTATTATCTTTTTTGAAACAATATCATCTGCCAGTGAGGTATAACTTAGAAGTCCTCCCTTTTTAGAGACTTGAAAGAGATTGACCATTGGGACATTTAAAAATCAGTGTTTTAGCATAATTTATGTTAGCATGGTGTTTGAACTACCTGTTTTATATGAGTAAGTAGCAGTAAGTACAATAAGTATTGCATTCTCTGTTAATGTGCTATGTTGAAACTTTGTTACTGGGCTATAGAGCTTTTATATTTAGTTTAAGGGCTGTTTTGAACCTTATTCCTTTGATTTTTTTTATTCCTCTACTACCCTTTTCCCTATACCTATTTGCTCTAGCATATTTTATGTTTAAAACACTCTCCATAGATGTTTTTATATTGCTATAAGTTGCCACCTGTCATCTTTATCAACTATAAACTACAAGGCCAGTTTTAGACTATTATATAGTAAAGATATTAATATTTCATTACTTTTTATGACCTTTACTACATATCCCTGAATTGCCTCAGTAAGCAGAAAGAACTGTTTGATGATGAGATAAAGCAGATTTTTGCCACCATAACAACCCTTGCTAACTACTTATAAAACTCCTTGCTAGTTTGGGAGATGTTTGTATTTAGTTGCTTAAAGTTACTCAGTAACTCAGTCCAGAAATTTCAGCTTCCTCTTGTCGTCATCTTAAAGAGCCTTTGCCTTTTGTCCTTCTGGAATTTTCCCATTCATTAATGGTACAATATAATATTACAGATTTCTTTGTTACTAAATGGTCTTTAAGTATTCTTTATATTCATCATCCTCCCTTCAAAAGTGACGGGTCTAGAGAGATAATTTATTTTCAGAATTTCACAGCAAGTGATGGCTACACTCTATACAGAATATCCAATATCTCATATTAGAACTTTTTCTACTAGGATCGAGCACATCGAATTGGTCAGAAGAAGCCAGTACGTGTATTCCGTCTCATCACTGACAACACTGTTGAAGAAAGGATTGTGGAGAGAGCTGAGATAAAATTGAGACTTGATTCAATTGTTATACAACAAGGTATTTATACAAACAAACTTAATTAGGTGGTTTTTACAAATACACATTCCATTTTCTTCAAAGGAGGTTACTTTTATTTTTGGTTGACCCAAAAAGAAAAAAATTGAAACACTCCGTATCCCATAAATATGTGTGATTATGTGTCAATTAAAAATAAAAGGAAAAATATTAAAATGCTAATTGAAATCTTCCTAAGGAAAACCTTTGCATTCAATATATGGAGTAGTTCAACTTCTGTAGCTTATAGTTGAATAACCAATAGCATGTCTTTTGATATACCTGATAGTATTTAGCAGCTAAAAATACCTAGTTTTAAATTTTTTGAAACATGTAGTAGAAGGTTCCTTTATGTACAGAGAAATTTGATCTGAAAAATGTAGTTTGTTTGTTTGTTTCTTTTTTTTTTCTTTTGAAACAGAGTCTCACTCTGTTGCCGTAGATAGAGTACTGTTGTGTCATAGCTCAATAGCAACCTCAAACTCTTAGGTTTGAGCAATCCTCTTGCCTCAGTCTCCCACGTAGCTGGGAATACAGTCATCTGCCACAAACACCCAGCTAGTTTTAGTAGAGACGGGGACTTGCTCTTGCTCAGGCTGGTTTCTAACTCTGACCGTAGGTGACCCACCTGCCTTGGCATCCCAGAGTGCTGGGATTACAGGTATGAGCTACCATGCCCAGCTGAAAAATGTAGTTTGGACAAGAAAAAAACATTTTTGTCTCCTCTGGGTTTTAACTGAATTTTACGGATGGAATTTCACTATGAAATAGAAAGTATGGTAGAAGAAAAACGTATAAGATTGTTCATAAAACAACCTTAATGCTCACTAATTGTTCTTATAAAGCTTTATTTATGGTTAAATGTGGCAGTGTCTAATTAGAACTATTGTGCTAGGCTTTCTTTGGAATATAATTGATTGAGTGTATACAATTTTAATTTTTATTATTAGGAAGACTTATTGACCAACAATCTAACAAGCTGGCAAAAGAGGAAATGTTACAAATGATACGGCATGGAGCCACCCACGTTTTTGCTTCTAAAGAAAGTGAGCTGACAGATGAAGACATTACAACTATTCTGGAAAGAGGGGAAAAGAAGGTCAGTTAAATGGTATTTTGTCTTCATAATGGATTGCTTTAAAATCAATGTACATCTGCATATTTATCATGTTTGCATTGCATTGAACTAGATGTTTCAAATAACTCATGTTTTCTCTAACAGCTTTTAGATCTATTTCCAGGGGTAAATTACAGATTTAAATTTTTTTGGAGGTGAGAAAGACTAAGAACCAGAGTTTAAAATTGACTGACCTTATATTTCATGCTTACTGAAAATTCTGTACTTAAAATCTAGTGAGTTCTGTGTTTAAACACAAGTATAAGGACTTCATTTTTTATAATTTTTTTGATTGAATTATGAATTTTGTACTGCTCCATTGTGGTAATTGAAAATATTTTGTACACATTTTATGAAATACTAAAGGATTATTTGTTACAGCAAAGTAAATTGTTTTAGAATATTTTATGTTTATTTTTTCTTTTCACTAATTATGTTTAATTTTAAACATAAGCAAAAGTAGACAGAATAGTATAAGACCCTATGTTATATCACCCATTTCTAACAACTATCAATCAATCCTGTGCCATTCATATCCCTGGTTCATTTCCCCCTTTATGGATTATTTTCAAGCAAATCTCAGATATATCATTTTAGCTCTAAATATTTCACTATACATTTCTAAAATATAAGGACTCTTCAAACACATAATCATTATAGCAGTGTCTCACCAGAAAAAAACCAATAATTCCTTAATAACATCAAATATCCAGTTAGTATTCAAATTCCTAGTTATTTTATAGTTATACCTTATAAAACACTTTAAAAAAATCAGAATGCAGATGAAGTCTGCATGTTACTATTGGTTCTTATGTCATCTGATCTTTTTCAAACTATAGCTTTTACCTCATTTATGTATTCTTTTTCTTATAATTCATTTGATGAAGAAACTGGGTTGTTTGCTTTTTTAGTTGCTCACAGTGTGGATTTTGCTGATCCATCTCCATGGTGTATTTTACCATGTTTACTACATATGCTATAAATTAGTTGAATATACTTTTCAGAAGATTTTTGTTTTTGAGGTCATATCCTGTATTTTGAACAATCGTGTGATAATATGTTTCATATCAATATGCAGAATGTATTGTTTTAGTCCAACATTGCCTTTTGCATTAGCTATTTGTTCCATTAAAATTATTCAATAGAAATTATTATATAATCTGGCTATATTTTCAGTGATAAAATATTTTAAAGAAAACCTAAGTGAGAATACTTGGGAAGTATTAAGTAAGTATGTACTTAAGTATTTAAAATACTTGGGGCCAGGTAGAGCTTCTACAACTACAATTGATACCACAGATCTTTCAAACTCAGATAATGTAGTTTAATCACATGTACCCTATGTTAATCTAAAATAAATAGAAATAAATAAAATACTTGGGGCAAGTTAAACTTATACTCAAGTTTGATGTTAGCATTGTATTCATATCTTATAATTTAATAGACTGTATATTTCATGTCAAAACCTGATTTTTTAAAAAGGTAGAGAATTCACAGATTTTTACAAGTAATTCAGTGATAATTTTCTCATTTCAATGTATTCAACTTTAGACTGCAGAGATGAATGAACGCTTGCAGAAAATGGGAGAGTCTTCTCTTAGAAATTTTAGGATGGACACTGAACAAAGTTTATACAAGTTTGAAGGAGAAGATTATAGAGAAAAACAGAAGGTAACTTTTTACCCTCAACCATTAGACCCTCAAATTAACATTTATCTCCATAACAATTACAACACTGGCACTAAACTATCACATTACTCTTTAATAGAGTGATATTTGACATAGGTCAAAAGGTCTCAGGCAAGATACATTTTTCACAAATTTTTCGGGTTTGTTAATTATTAACATGATCATCATCATGATAAACATTTTTGCTGCTGCTATAGTTATTGAAAAGCAGTATGGGATTGCAGTTCAGTTCCTGATCTTGGGAGCTGAGATCTGAACTCTTTATTGATTAAGTGACTCTGGGTACTCAGTTTTCTCACCTGTCAAATGGAGGGTATAGTAGTTATATTATAGGGTGATTCTGACAATGACATTAGTTAATAATCATAAGATAATTAGACAGATGTCTGGCACTTAGTATTAACTCTATGAGGAATAATATCAGTAACATTTAATTGGTTAAATGCCAGAAAGACTTTGTTACATGTGGTCTCATTTATAAAATATTGCCTTGTAATATACTACATGGACAGTAAGTACTTTGTTGAAGAAAAGGGGGTTTTATTTATCTTGTTTGTTTAAATTGAAATTAAGGCTGTAATTAAAATTTTTTTATTGTTGAATCATAGCTGTGTACATTAGTGCAATCAAAGGGTACAATGTGCTGGTTTCATATACAATCTGAAATATTCTCATCAAACTGTTCAACGTAGCCTTCATGGCATTTTCTTAGTTATTGTATGTAGACATTTGTATTCTGCCTTTAGTAAGTTTCAACTGTACCCATTCTAAGATGCACCGTAGGTGTGGACCCACCCATTACCCTTCCTTCACCCTAACCTCCCCCTTCCCTTCCCCTTCCTTGGCCCTTTCCCCATATTCTTGTGCTATAGTTGGGTTATAGCCTTCATATGAAAGCTATAATTTAGCTTCATAGTAGGGCTGAGTACTTTAGATTTATGGAATGGTTGCAAAAATAGTATGGAGTCAACATATATCTTTCATTCAGCTTCTCCTAACAGCTTTCATGTTAGTATAATTATCAAATCAGGAAAGCAACACCAGATTTTCTGCCAGTGTCCTTTTCCTGTTCTAAAGGGTTCAGTCTAGCATCCCACATGTAGTTTTTTTAAAAATAGACTTTATTATTTTATTTTTTTAGTTGATGCATGGTAATTGCATATATTTATGGAATACAGAATGATATTTTAATACATGTATACCATGTGTTAACAATCAAATCAGGGTAATTTAGCATATCCACCTCAAACTTTTTTTTTTTTTTTGTATTGGGAATGTTCAAACTCATCTCTTCTCGCTTATGAAAATATACAAAAAATTATTAACTCTATTCACCCTTAAAAACTTAACTCTAAGACTCCAAACTATAAAAATACTATAAGAAAACAGGAAAGAAATGCTTCAGGAGATTGATCTAGGCAACAATTTTATGGGAGAGACTTCAAAAGCACAGGCAACAAAAACAAAAAGAGATAATTGATGCTATATCAAACTAAAAAGCTTTTTCACAGCAAAGGAAACAGTCATCAGAGTGAAGAGACATCTTGTAGAATGGGAGAAAATATTTACACACTATTCATCTGACAAGGAATTAACATGTAGAATATACAAAGAACTTAAACAACTCAATAACAAAAAACCCAAATAATCTGATTTAAAAATGGACAAAGGACATAAACAGACATTTCTCGAATGAAGATGCATAGATGGCTAACAAGTATATGAAGAAATGCTCAACATCACTAATCATCAGGGAAATATAGATCATAATGAGATGGCAAGCAATGAGAATGGCTGTTATCAAAAAGACAAAATAGTAACAAATGTGGGCAAGGTTGCAGGGAACTCTTAAACACTGTCTGTGGGAATGTAAAGTAGTAAAGTCCTTATGGAAAACAGTATGGAGGTTTCTCAAAAAACTAAAAATAAAATGACTGTGTGATCCATTAATATTACTATTGGTCATTGATCCAAAGGAAAAGGAATCAGGATATGTATTTTTTTTGTTTTTATCGGGATACAGAGTCTTGCTATGTTGCGTAGGCTAGATTTGAACTCTTAGACTCAAATGATCCTCCTGCCTCAGCCTCCTGAGTAGCTCAGACTGTAGGCTTGTGCTGCCATGTCTGGTTAAAATCAGTATATTGAAGAGAGGTCTGCACCCCCATGTTTATTGTACCACTATTCATAATAGCCAAAATATGGGATCAACCTAAATGTTCATCAACAGATGAATGGATAAAGAAAATGTGGCATATAAAAATAATTGAATAGTACTCAGCTATAAAAAGAGACTTTATTTTTATCTTTCGGTTCACAGCAAAACTGAATGGAGAGTACATAGTTCCCATATACACTGTCCACTCATGCATAGCTTCCTCTACTATCAACATCCTGCACCAGAATGGTTCATTTATTAACATTCAGTGAACCTACACTGACACATCATTATAACCTTGTGTAGTGCAGACTGTGAGATGGCAGAACCCCCACAGGTCAGGAGATGCATTCAAGGAATGACCCCCAAACTGTTTCTCCTCTCTTCCTAAAGCTATAGTCCTTTCTCCTTGCTCTTTCTGCCAGCAGTCACGTAGCTTCTGTAAACTTTCCTATCTTTTGCCTAAAAGCACATAGCCTTTTCTCCCTAAAATTGATTTTTACCCCATGTACTAAGATTCACGTCATTAAGAATGTTGCTTATGATAAAACCCCTTTAACTTATCCAGTTACTTCCCCTCAACCTTGAAAGGTGAAAATATTTCCTACTTGCTTTCCTTGCTGATTTGCAACATTGTTAATATATGCAATGTTTAGGTACTATGTAAATAAAGCTGTTGACACTGTTGGGTGCTGGCTGCAGTCATCATTTGCACCCAGATCTCCCGATCCCATCTCTTTATGTTTTGTGCAATCTGTGTCTACTGTGTGATTTATTTTCTCAGTTCCCTACTATTCCCCCTTTGGTTCATTTACTCTTTACACTGGTTCTGGTTCAAGAAATAACTCAAAGTCTATCATTTCATTAGGGTCCTTACTTGTTGTAGTATATTTTATGGGTTTTGACAAATGTGTAATGTTATGTAGCTACTAGTATGGTAGCATAGAGAGTAGTTTGACTGCCCTAAAAATCCTTTGTGCTCCACTTATTAAATCATCCCTCACTCCCTGGCAATCACTGATCTTTTTAATGTCTCCATAGTTTTGCCTTTTCCAGAATATCATGAAGTTGAGCCACAGGCACTGCCCTGAGTTGTTATGTTTCCTTTTCAGATTGGCTTCTTTCACGTAGTACATACATTTAATCTTCCTCTATGTCTTTTTATGACTTGATAGCTCATTTCCCTTTAGCACTAAGTATGTTCTGTTCTCTGGATATACCACAATCTATCCATTTACCCACTGAAGGACATCTTGGTTGCTTCCAACATTTTGGCAGTTATGAATAAAGCTGCTGTGAATATCTGTCCGTGTACAGATTTTTTGTGGATGTAAGTTTTTACCTCCTTTGGGTGACTACCAAGGAATATGATTGCTGGATCCTATGGTAAGAATATATTTAGTTTTGTATTAAACTACCAAACTGTTTTCCAAAGCAGCTGTACCATTTTGCATTTCCACCACCAATGAATGAATGAGAGTTCCTCTTGCTCCATATCCTTACCAGTATTTGGTGTTCTTGGTGTTTTGGATTTTCACCTTTCTAATAGGTGTGTAGTGATTTCTCATTGTTGAATTAATTTGCAATTCCTGTTTTTTTTTTTTTTTAGAGACTGAGTCTCATTTTGTTGCCCTCGGTAGAATGCTGTGGTGTCACAGCTCACAGCAACCTCTAGCTCTTGGGCTTAGGCAATTCTCTTGCCTCAGCCTCCCCAGTAGCTGGGACTACAGGCACCTGCCACAACGCCCGGCTATTTTTTGTTGCAGTTTGGCTGGGGCCGGGTTCAAACCCACCACACTCAGTCTATGGGGTTGGTGCCGTACTTGCTGAGCCACAGGCGCCACCCCTAATTTGCAATTTCTAGATGACGTATGGTGTTGAACACCTTTTCATAAGCTTATTGCCCATCCATGTATCATCTTTGCTGAAGTGTCTGTATAGTTCTTTTGCCCATTTTTCAATCAAAATTGCTTCTTTTCTTATTTTTGAGTTTTATTTTGAATGATTATTCTTTATCAAATGCATCTTTTCCAAATATTTTCTCCCATTCTGTGGCTTATCTTATTTTCTTGGCCCACATTGCGTTTTTGTTGCTGTCTCCTTGGTATTTTCTAGTCTGCAACAGCTTTTAAATTTTCCCTTTCTTGACCTTCACATTTTTGAAGAGTACTTATCAGTTATTTTTTAGTTTGTATCTCACTTTGGGTTTGTCTGACATTTTCTCATGAGTTGATTGAGATTATACATGTTTGATAAGATTGCCACAGAAGGAATGATATGTCCTTCCCAGTGCATCATATCAGGTAATATATGATATTGATGTATCTGATTACTGGTGGCATTAACCTTGATCACTTAACTGAGATGGTATCTGCTGAGTCTGTGTACTATTAATTAGCCATTTTTCCCTTTGTAATTGATAACTGTCTTGAAGCAGAGATAGTCCTGAAACTTAGCATTTGTTGGTGGAGTTTACCTGCAATAGTTATTTTTCTGGTGTTTGTCTTATGGTAGTTTTGTATTTCTCTCATTACATCTATATTTACATCTATATTTATGTTTTTTTTTTTTTTCTGCAAGGAAGGGCTGCTCCTTCTCCCTCATGTATTTTATATTTAGCCATTTATTAATATCAGTATGGACGAGTGGAGGTTTATTTTTTTGTGTTATAATCCATTCTATCATTTTTTTGTTGCTCAAATTGTTCCATAGAGTTGTTATATTTTTGAACTAATAAGTGAATTTCATTTAAATTAAAAAAGCTTATTTTTAGGTATTGATTTTACGGAAAAATTAAGTAAACCATTTTGGTTTCTATTTCACCTAGTACGCTGATAATGCTTTGTTGCTGTCATTACTTCTGATAGCTTTTAGTTTCTTGACTTACATCTTTCTGGTTGTTTTTATCTATAATCTTAACTCAGACTGCTTATGTTTTATCCTGGTGAGATGGAGGTGATAGCCTCTCTGTACAGGGTGGAAATTATTCTAATATGCTTTTTAAATTTCATTATGTGATATTAATTATTTTAATTTTACAATTATTCCTACAGGCTTATGGGTACTTAGTGTTTTATAAAGTGAAAAATATTAAACAATGGACTCTAAGAAATCAGCGGAGCTTCTTATCCACATTTTTAGAAGACAATTAGACAGTAAAATATTAATACTTATTGATTTATACTGTGGTATAACAGGTTTTCTTGTGCTTCTAATGCTAACTAAATGATGCATGGTATAGAGAAATTTTAATGATTATGATAACTTGTATTTTTATAAACGAATATATTATAGTTGTAGTAATATCCCAAATTAGAATTTTTTCTGAATATTCCAAGCTGAGAATATATTGTATTTCTGTCTCTTTGTACTTTCTAGATAGGTTTTTAAATAGGTTTAAATGATCCTTTTATCCTTTGAAGAGAACTGAAAACCTGAAAGAATGTTACTCATAAGTCGTGGAAATCATACATTAAGGAAGATTTTCATATAGATTTGTTGAACCAGTTGCATTACTTTATAACCATATCTGGTAAATAAAGTCATGATGGCTGACATAGATTCTGAATAAATTAATTTGAATAAGTTAGTATTAATGTACTGTTATCTAAGACAAACGAATTCAGTATGATTTATGCTGTTTTTGCAAGTTCAGGAATTTCCTTTTAATGCTTATTTTGAATTAGAATACCTAGGTTAAATGGTGAAATACTTAACTCTTAGATAATTTAAACTATTATTAATTGATTTTCACTCCAGTTGAGAGAGATAAACTATTGATTATTTATAAAATATCTCTTTCGTCGCTATCATCTCACATTAATCCATCTGCAAAAAAGAGCAAAATTTATTTCACTGCTGTGGGTATTTTCTCATTTTACTTAAATATCACATTATAATATCTATATCCCATAGACTTCTAGAAGTTACCTAAAAGGTCATTTACTCTAACCTTTCTTATAATTAAGAAGTCACACCTTTAGCTTCTAGGACAGATACCCAGGCATTAAATACTGTAATGTTGAGAATCTAACCCCTCTCAGGATAGTTCATTTTATTGTTTTATATTCTCTCCTTCTTAGCAAACGTTTTATTTGACCTATGAGCTCCTTGATGAAAGAAATTGTTTTATTCATCTTTATATCCCTGACACTGACTTGGACATAATAATATAGTAGGTACTTATTGCAAATTGTTAAATTGAATTGAGTGGTAATTTACTTTCTCATAACTTTCCACACTGATTTTAATCTTATAGATCAATAAAGAACTGTGTTTTTTTCTGTTTGGTAGACTTTTACATGTGTGAATACCACCATTATGTCTTTAGTCTTTTCTTCTCTAGTCACTAAGAGAATTTGTAGATCTCTAACTATCTTAGTTATCCACTGGGATAGTTTATCATTCACTCTAAAAATATCATGTCAAGGTTGGAATACAGCCTTTAGGTAAGATCATATATAGAGAGACCATTAATAGTGGATTAATGACTTCTTTCAGGCCATTAATGACTTATTTTATGTAAAGGCACTAGGCTAGGCCCTGTGAAGTCAAGAAAAATAAGAATTAGAAAACCATTCCTCAGATTCCACAACTTTGCAATGTCAGTTTTGCCTTCTGTTGAATTGTATTTTCTAGCTGATAATGGAGTAAAATTCAGTAATGCTACTAAATTATTATTCACACTACTTTGGATGTTTGATAATATCTTACATTTAACTCTTGGTGGTTTACTTAATGCTTTCACATGTGTGGTCACATTTAATCTTCAAGGTAGGTGTTATTATTCTTATTTTACAGATGGAAAAAATAACTCACCCAAAGTTATACAAGTGGTAAAGGAGCAGAACCTGAATTTAAATCTAGGTTTTTCTGTTTGCACCAGTTTTTCCCACTATACCACAACCACTTTTTTAGAAAATCTCATTTGAACATTTCTCTTGATTTGATGTGATAAATGCCTGTCATGTTGATATTCCTCATTTACCCTCTCATCTATTTTCTAATTCACACACCTCTCACAGTTACCAGAATCAATGTTACACTTCTTTCTATATTAACTACTATTTATATATTTAATTTGACAAAAATACTAATCAGATTGTGAAGATTCTTCTCAGTTACTAAGGAAGAACTAATTTTTAAACACATTTAAAAAAAACCCCACAAAGAAAATCATCTTTGCACCTAAACTTGGTGTACATGGTAAGGTTTTGGAACTTTCATAAAGCAAGTTTTGATTTTTTCCTAATGGCTTTGTTTTTCTCATGCTTCTGCAGCCTTGATACACTTGATTTTGATAAAATAGGTTGGAGTCATTAAACCTTTGTTCCTGTTTGTTGCGTGTAGCTTGGTATGGTGGAATGGATTGAACCTCCTAAACGAGAACGCAAAGCAAACTATGCAGTGGATGCCTACTTCAGAGAGGCTTTGCGTGTCAGTGAGCCAAAGATTCCAAAGGTAAAACTGCACAAGGCCAGTTTTTATGTCCTACCGTAGATTTCTCCAGTAATATGGTCTATGATTCAGATTTACTTATATTATTGCCCAATTATAGTCCCTAAAATATAACAAAATAAAAAAGTACTTGATGTGGCCTACCCATATAAGTAGATTCCATTTTTTAAGTTTTTCTTATATATAAAAGAAATACTAAAAGATAAGTATGTTCACTTCATGTATTAAAAAGAAATATATATATATATATGTTTAAAATGTCATTGTTAAATGTGGCTATCTCTATGATTAAATGGCAATATTCTCTCTTTGGATTTTAAATGTTTGCAGGTGCCTTGTTGGCTGTGACCATTTTGTTCTGTGTATATATGTAATACATTTATATATGTGTGTGTGTGTATATATATATATATGTATATATATATATATATATACATATATATATATGTAATACATTTTCTCCTCACAGGCTCCACGGCCTCCAAAACAGCCAAATGTTCAGGATTTTCAGTTTTTCCCACCACGTTTATTTGAGCTCCTGGAAAAAGAAATTCTCTATTATCGGAAGACCATAGGCTATAAGGTAATTTTTCAGTTATTTAGGTTCAGTTTTTAGATTATATTTTGTATTATAATCTTACAAATTAACACAGTCTATTAAGGTAGACTAGAACGCCTTCCATTTTAATGTGAGAGAGTGTAAAAGTAAATCAGTGATGTTTTCACTACCAAAGAGAAGGTTTAATTAGGTTCAAACTACTGAATCACCAATATGATCATTATTGAAAAGAGATTAATGGTGAATTAGCTGATATTTCAAAATAGTAATAGCATTTTTAATAATGATAGTATTTCAATGGTTAAAAATACATAGAAAAATAATAGGTATGTGTTTGAATAGAAGTGAATATTGATATAGGAAATTTCTGATCACTTCCCTCAACAATACCAAGAATTAGTATTTTTATATTAATTGCTCACAAGTTTATGAAATCTTTGTTGGTGGTTAGTAGATTGTGGTCACTTAGGTTTTAAAGATAATGATTAAACATGATAATGAATTACATAATTTTAAAATGATCTTTTGGGATTGAAAATTCTTACTCATATAGGAAGATAGGAACCTATTTATGGTGAGTGGAACTTAATATTTGTCACACTAAATTTACTGAGAGGATAAACCTACCAGTTTATTTCTGTATGTTGAAATTGACCTCCTAGTGGATAGGAATGCCCAAAGGTGGTATAATAATCCCTAGCATAAAAATTATAAAAACATTCACACCACTATAATTTTTGTCAAGTTTTATGTTTTTATGAACCTAAATCTATATTTTGGTGAAGGCTATGTTAACTAGTTTGATATAAGCATTCCAAATTGTATATAAAATTAGCACATCATACCCCATAAATATATTAATGTACACAGTTAGTTATGATTTAATAGAAAAAAAAATTGTCAACCTTTATTGGAATTGTAACTTTGATTAATTATTTTGATTAGTAGCTGGAATATGCCTAGCAAATCTCTATTTATTTAAGATACTTAGTTAATCCCTATATATTTTAAAACTAGAGTGGATCTCTAGAGTCTATTTGTTCAGAGTGAAGTATTGCTATTTTGAATGAGGACAACAAAGAGAGCCTTTCTTGCTACTTATCCATCAAAATTAAAAATATATAAATAAGCTGGGCATGGTGGCTCATGCCTGTAATCTCAGCACATGAGAAGCTGAGGCAGGTGAATTGCCTGAGCTCACGAGTTTGAGATCAACCTGAGCAAAAGTGAGACCCCGTCTCTAAAAAAAAAAAAAAAAAAAAAAAAAATAGCCAGGTGTTGTGGCAGGTGCCTGTAGTCCTAGCTACCTGGGAGGCTGAGGTAAGAGAATCGCTTGCACCCAAGAGTTTGAGGTTGCTGTGAGCTAAGATGCCATGGCACTCAACCAAGTGTGACCAAGTGAGACTCTGTTGCTAAATAAATAAATAAAATAAAATAAATAAAATTATATATGTATAAATAAGGACTAAAATACATAAGGGGAATATAAGTTGTTAGTTGTAATCTATTTAGGGAAATGTGATTAAATTTGAATGTATTTACACCAACAGGACTACATAAAATCCTTTTTAGGAAATTATAGAAGAGTAAAGTATGAATGCTTGAACATTAAGATCAGGCTTAAGAGTGAAAAACAGTGATATGCCAGAAGAAATAGGCAATTATAGGTTCAAAATGCAAAATAAAAGTGGTAAAATTCTAATAAAATAGTTAAGATTTTATGAGATAAACAAATACATATCATTGTGGCTCAGTGAGTAGGGTGCCGGCCCCATATGCTGAGGGTGGCGGGTTCAAACCCAGGCCTGGCCAAACTGCAACAGAAAAATAGCCGGGCGTTGTGGCGGGCGCCTGTAGTCCCAGCTGCTTGGGAGGCTGAGGCAAGAGAATCGCGTAAGCCCAAGAGTTGGAGGTTGCTGTGAGCCGTGTGATGCCACGGCACTCTACCCGAGGGCCGTACAGTGAGACTCTGTCTCTACAAAAAAAAACAAAAAAAACAAAAAAAACAAAAAAAACCCAAAAGATTTATAATAATTTTGGGCTTAGAACATTATTTTCTGTTACTTTCACTAACTCTTACTAGTGAGACTTGAAAGGAAAATTAATTGAAATGTTAGACTTTAGTAATAAACCAAATATTTATGTGGAATAAGTTCTTTAACATATACTTCATTTGATACCTAACAACCTCTTGAAATAGGTGTTATGATCATCTCTTTATAATAGGGGAGGAAACAGATTCAGAGAGTTTAAATGACCCTGTTTCAGGTCACATAGCTAACAGGGTTGTCATGAGTGCTGGTCTCACAACCAAGTTCTTGGTATTCATATGCTCTGCTCTTTTCACTTAGATACTCTAGGCTCTTTCTACATGTGGTGTAACCCTGCTTCTTTCTGTGGTCCTAAATAGGGACTGTGTTTATAGTGGTGTGGCATGTTGTTTGGGAGGTGAGCCAAGTGGTAGTCAAGTAGAGGCAATATAAAAAATCATCTCTGATGATATAACTGTTTATGCTCCTTCCTTGGAGATACTGAAATTTTTTTCCCTGTGATAATTACAATGCCCACCACATTCTGGCCACATCTTGGGTTTGAATATAAACAGTGCCTTTTATTACAGGCAGTTTGTGGTTAAGGGTGAGGTCTTTCAGTGACTCCTTGGGTGGTGGCCAGCTGGAAGGCGATAGGGGAGAGGAAACCTCAGAAGATAGAGGAATGAAAGGGCAGCTGTGAAGGGCAATAGAAAGGAGGAGGGAGGAGGAAAAAATCTAAGAATAGAGGAAAGGGATGAATAGCGAGAGGGAAGAGGACATGGAATTTGTGCTATTGTATTTTACTGTTTTCCTTATCTCCTAGAAAGAAGTGACAAGAGAGGGAGAATGAGTGAGAGGAAGACTTTTTTCATATAATACCAGTTTATTAAGCACTGCTGTGTGCCAGGTGCTGGGCAAAGCACTTGGGATAAACTAGCGAATAAGACAGATGAGCTCCTTCACCTTCTGGAACTTAACATACATTTTAATGGAGGAGACAGACATTAAACGGGTATTATAGTGTAATGATACAATTACATGTGTAGTTTTATGCTTACAAAGAGTGCTATGAAGGTAACATAGGTATCTCACAGTGGACTGGGAGATCAGGGAAGTGTTCCTTAAGGACATGTTACTTAAGCTGAGATTCAAGAGATACAAATTAGCCATGTGAAGTGTGGGAGAGAAAAGCTGAGGCAGGGGCCAACTCATGGTAAGGTCTTGAGGTGGGTTGGCAGATGACCCCTTTTGGGAACTGCAAGAAGGCCAGTGTTGCTAGGCAGTGGTGAGGAGGAGAGTGACTTGAGATGACACTGGTGAATGGGTAGAGTCAGATCACATGGAGTTTTTATAGTTCATATTAATGAGGTCGAGCTTCAGCTTTAGAGCAAAGGAAAACCATTCAGATGTTTTTAAGGCAGGGAAGTGGGTGGGTGGTAAATGATAATTATAGAAGATACTTATTTAGTCCTTACTTGTGTTACTTATTGTTCCAAATTCTTTATAAATATTCGCTCATTATTCTCATAACAGTCCTGGAACTTCATCCTTATTTTACAGATGAGGAAACTGAGGCATAGAGAGGTTGAGTAATTCTCCTTGAGTAATTTGGTCAAGGTCATACACCTTGATAAGCGGTAAAGTATGATCAGATTTATATTTTTAAAAGATCACTGTGGTGGCAATGCAGAGAATGGCGAGTTTATCCAGGGAAAGCAGCCAGGAGGCTGTCGAAGTATCAAAATGAGGGAAGATGGTGGCAACTTGGACTGCGGTGGTGGTGGTGGTGGAAGGAGAACCAATCACCTCCTTGTAGCCTTGTGCTCTCTTCAGCCCCATCCAGGATTGCCTCTTATTGTCTTAAGACGGGCCTTGATCCTCCTTATGCGTACTTAGCTGAGGATTTACAAGACAAATAAGAATACATTCTGGATATTGGTTCTTTCTGAACCTTGTTTCTTCCATTCTTTACCAGGAACTATGGACCTGAGCTTAAGGTGGGTTCTATAATTGGGTGAGTTACATGCTTGAGTTTAGAGTATAGACAGATCAGCATGGCATGTTAATCATCTGAAAAAGCTTCCTTTCAAGGATAATGTGATATGTAACTGTTAGATGTGTCTTTTCAAGGGCTATCTAGCATTGTTTTTTTTTTTTTTTTCTTCCCTATACCTCCCGAAAACTCACCAGGGCCACAAACTGAATGGAACACTAGTTTATCCTTACATGAACAAAGCAAAACTGCTGTAGTGAGTGGAGTTACTTGGTACTGTGTATACACAGTCAGGTTCTCAAAAAGGGAGAACCTCAAAAAAGTTAAATGATTGATAGCCAGAAAGAGATAGGTGTTATCCATAGCTGGGGACACTGTGGTTCATCATAATGTATTATGCATTTTGAGTCCCCAAAGTCTTATTCTGTAGTGATTTTGGGTGGAGTTATTGAAGAACTCACTAGTTTTGAAGCAGTTGGTAAAGGGTGCTTTCCTTGATGGTGTGCTTATTTGCATTTTTTATTTTTGGTTTTATTTTTTCCCTCTCCACATATTCTGCACCAAGTCACAACAGTATTGCTGATGAGATCTGTTAGTTAAAGGTTTTTTTTTTTTTTTATTTGATAAAAGTGTTTGTTTTGCCCTAACCACTTGGTGGACAGCAGTGTATTATGTGCCCATTTTTCTTGTTGTCTAAACTTTGATCTTCTTGCAAGTTAGGCATTTTCAGAAGCTTCGTTACCCTTTTGACTTAAAGGAGTTCTTATTTAATGCAGTTAATCACTTGTGTACTAAAATATTTAAATTGGAAGGGGATAACATAGTTGAAATTTTAAGTACAGCTTAAAAAATCCAGAGTATCTCGAAGTTCCACAGAATCTAAGACTTGGAGTGAAGGAGTTTTGCCATATTTGAAGCTGAAGAAAGCTGTACAACATTCTGACATTGATCCCCAATAAAAGATTCTTTAGGGACAAATACAAACATTTGACAAATGGAGGAAGTTCTGTAATCTTTGTGAGTTTTGCTAATGTGTCATTGTAAGCCACCTATTTTGCAGTGGTAGAACTAAAATACGGTGAGCTGATTTCAGGTTACTGCCTTCATTTTGTGTGCTATCACATTTAATTCAGTATTCCATATTTCTGTGATATGCTTGCTAAACTTCTAAGAAACAAGACCAGAAAATGTTTTTACTACTTCATAGAACACATCTCTTAGTCACAAATTTCTTAGGGTCAAACTAGACATTCAAATAATAATTGAGATTTTTCCTTTTGAAAGATAACTTTTTATATATATTATGTCACTGGGGACCATAATAAGACACAAAATATGAGTACTTCAGATACCTGTAGGCATCTGTTCAGCTTTATTGGTCTATAATTTGTCTACTTAATTCTTATATAGCACTTTGAAATCATTCCAAGAAGCTTAGTGCTGATAAGAACCTCATGAGGTAAAAAATGAAATGTCTTTTTAAAATGATGAATATCGAGGAGATATTTTTGTATGAAGAAATAAAGGAATTGAGAAAATTTTATTCATTTTTATTTCTAAATATTTTAACAGCTATGTATTTGAGTAATTTCTAGAATTAAAATACTAAAAATAGAACTAATGAAGTTATTTTTAAGTTTTGCTATTAAATAATATGACCAGTGGATGTGGGAGAAATTGCAGTAGATTCTAAAATCTAATGGTATTATAAAATATTCTGAGTTTGCTTTTATTAGAAGTTCAAAGGGGAAATTTTTAGTATTGAGGGTAGCTACATGGGGATAACCATTTTATTTTATTTTGTGTGGGTATATTATATATTTCCTGTCAGAAATTAGATGTTTAAAAACTATTTTATTTTAAAATTGTTAACATGGAAATTTTGAAGATATTTGATGGAGCTATATCTCAAGATCAAAGAGGTTTTTCTCAATTAAAATTAAAATTTGAAGCCAAAGTAATTTTATATACCAGAAATTTAAAAGGGTCTATTGAACTTTTTAAGTTGTGTCTTTAATTTTAAAAAATGTATCATGAAAAGCTTTTAAACATATAAAAATATTGAAGTAATTGTACAGTGAACACACATATACATAACATATATATTGTACAATTTGCATCTTACTGTGTTTATTTTTTATCTATTTTTGCATTTTCCAGCCCTCTATCATATGCATTTCAAAGTTGTAGACATAAGTTTTACATTTACATTTTACTCAGAAACACTTCAACATACATATCATTAGTCAGAGTCCAATATTTATTTATGATTCTTTTTAAAGGTAAAATTTATATAGAGTGAAATGTATAAATCTTAAATATATTATTGTTCAGTATATTTTGACAGATGCATATACTTATATAACCCAAACCCCTATGAAGATAAAGAACATTATTGTCACCCCAGAACGTGCCTGTGCCTCTTCCCAGTTACCATATGTACTTCAGAGGCAGCCATGGTTCTGATACTATTTTCTTCCATAGATTAGGTTATTTTTTTCTAGGATTTATCATCAATGGAATCATACAGTATGTGTAAGGCTTATGTTACTTGGTCTGTTGTTTTAGAAGTTCAGCTGTATTGTCCCATTTATCAGTGGTTCATTCCTTTTTATTCCTTAGTATTATTCCATCATATGGATGGACTGCAGTTTGCTTTTCCATGCTTTTGTTGGTAGATAGCTGTCTTCTGGTTTTTGGCTATTATGAGTAAAGATACTGTGAGCTTTCTTTCTAAAACTCTTTGTATAAATGTGTTTTAATTTCTTTCGGTAAATACTTAGAAATGAAATTGGTATGCCTATAATTTTCAAATTGAATCTAGCTATTGAAAAGTTATTTTTAATGATGCTTATCATTGGACTACATTTCATTTTTAATTTATGCTTTTTTTCCCATTTCCATTTCCGCCATCCTAGGATCTTACCTCATTTATGAATTGTAACAGTTTAGCAGGTTCTCTTGCCTCTAGTAGCTTTACTACTTCACTCCATCCAGCACCAGACTTTTGTGCATTAGCTTATTAAGTATGAAATGTCTAATTTACTTAAGTACTAAGTTTGACAGGTGATAGCTCTGACATTTCACTTTGACACTTCTTGTTTTATTTTTATTGTTAAGATAAATCCTCAGGCTTTCAAACACACATTTTGGGTTGTGATTATCTTTAAAAAAATTTTTAGAGCAATTTTTGTGAAACCATGGATAAGTAAAAAAATCCTTTTATTTTTTTAATATGAGTTCTGTCTTGGAACCAATGCAGTGCAGACAGCTCAAAATATCAACAAAGGGTTTGGGAAAGATGTGACTAATGAATGCACATACGCCAATGGTTTGCGATGTTCCATTCTGGTGATTTTAATCTTGAAAATGAGCCACATGGGCGACCTGACACCAAGATGAATAATGATGAGCTGAAAGCTGCAGTGGAAGCGAATCCATCTCAACCTACACATGAATTATCATCAAGGTTTGATGTTATTATTCCAACAATATTGGACCATTTGAAACAAATAAGCAAGGGAGGTGAAAGTAGATGGGTTTCACAAGAATTAAATGAGCTCCAGAAGAGAAATTGTCTCAGAGCTTGCCTTTCTTTGTTGTTATGACATAAAGGTGAATCATTTGTATACTGTATTGTTACTTATGACGAGAAATGGATTCTTTTTGATTATCACAAGCTTTTTGCACAATGGTTAGATAAAGATGAAGTGCCAGAATGCTAATGGTATCAGTTTGGTGGTCCAATGCTGGTATTATTATCCACTATAGCTTCATGAAACCTGGTCTGTTGATTACAGCAGATGTCTTCTTCAACCAGTTGAATGAAGTAATGAGGGTGATTGCTGAGATTAGTAAATAGAGACAGGGTGATCCTCTTGCACGAAAACGCTGTTGCACAAACAATGCTGCTCAAACTACAGAAACTGGACTTGTAAACTCTCTGTCATCCACCATATTCACCAGACCTTGTACAAACTGACTACTGCTTCTTTCAGGTTTTGAACCACTTTTTTTTTTTTTTTTTAGACAGAGTCTCACTTTGTTGCCCTCAATAGAGTGCTGTAGCATCATAGCTCACAACAACCTCAAACTCTTGGGCTCAAGTGATTCTCTTGCCTTAGCTTCCTAAGTAGCTGGGACTATAAGCACCTGCCACAACACCTGGCTATTTTTTAGAGATGAAATCTCACTCTTTAGCTGGGACTATAAGCACCTGCCACAACACCTGGCTATTTTTTAGAGATGAAATCTCACTCTTGCTCAGTCTGGTCTTTAACTCCTGAGCTCAGGCAATCCACCTGTCTCAGCCTCCTAGAGTGCTAGGATTACAGGTGTGAGCCACCGCACCCAGCTTGGACAACTTTTTTTGAGGAAAAATATTCTATTCTCAACAAGCTGTGTAAAACACCTTTCATGATTTCATGGCCACTAGGTGTCCAGGCTTTTTCCCTGCTGGCATGAACAGGCTACCAGTAAGATGGCAAAACTGTATCAATAGTTGAGGCACATATTTAGATTATTGTTCTGGTTCTTGTTTGAGATATAATAAGTTACACTTTTGATTCAAAATTGGACATTTCATATTTAATGACCTAGTTTCAAGGCCATTCACCTGGCCTTGTTTCTTATCCCTTCTCAGCATAAACCCTCTACGTGCCTTCCTGCATGTTTCTGTCTTTATGCTTTTGCACATACTTTTCCTAGCCTAGAATATTCTTTTCCTCTTCTGTGTCCCCCAAATCTTAAAGATCTTAAAGTCTAGCTCAGAATTCCACAACTTATTTTTGAGCTCCTTGTGAGCAAGGGCCATGTGTAATACTATACTTCTTTTATATTCCAATCAGTACTAATCATAGTGGTAGGAACTTAGTGCATACAGTACATATTGACACTTAGTCAGTACATACTAATTTGATTGCCTGATGACAAATAAACCTGGTTTTTCAGAATTTCTTTTTAATGCCCAGTTAGGGTTGATATTTGAAGAACTGTTGGACACAGTAGTTTAAAAAACATTTTAAGTTACAATGATGTAGTTCTAGACTCTATGAAATGTGTATAACAATAAGAAGAACGTGTTCTAATATGTTTTACATTATAAATACATTGTAATAAAACCACAAGTATCTGATACCCATAAGGAATGAGTCATTTGTGACATGTGTTCATTCTTAACAGTGGAAGAATCATTGCCAACCCTTTTATTTTCCTGTGCAATGGGATGATATAAAATAAACTACATGTGTTACATACCTGCCCTCTTAAATCAGTGTGCTGCACAGCAGATGTACATGGTGGTAGTATAAGGCATTGGGCTGAGAATCTTAGATTGTTTCTCCACACAATGAATGTTATCTGAAATACTGAACCACACCGTTGGTATACGCTTATTGTGACACACTTATGCCCTTTGGGGGCATTTTGAGATACAGGTAACTGCTTGCTTCCTTGGAGAACTGAGCTACTATTTTCAGTCATTTGAACTTGAGCTCTCTTCTCAGTTGTCAGTATGTTTTTATCCCTATACTCAAAACACCATTCATAATTTCTTTTGGTCACTGCTACTGTAGCCTTTTTTTGCTGCAATGTTGTTCCCATCACAGAAGTTTTGTGTATAGTACTACTTCCTTCCCTCTTACATTCTCTATTTCCTCTTTGTTTTTCTTTCTCATTATCTTGTCACTTCTCCCAAACTTTCCATTTTATATAGAAATACTCTTCCTTTATATACCCTGACAGGCAATGAAAGCACTCCTTTCTTTTTGCACATTGGATTGATCAGAGTGTTGGATAGAATCTTTAGGTACATTGCCACTTCTCCACCCTGTTCAATATTGCTGGGGAATATGGGCTCTTTTTCTTTTACTGCCAACCTTTTTGTTTATTCTATGTATTACTATATGAAAAGGATATACTTTGTTCCACTCTAGACTCAGACCTGAAATATAATGTGGCATTCATTATCAATGGGTTTTAACTCTGAAATACCATGTGGCATAAGAATGTTTTTTATTTTAGTAATATCTTGGTAGCAGAAATGTGAAGAGGACCATGTGTCATTCTGGTTATGACTTTAATTACGTACTTTGGAAATAATTGTAAAGATTGAATATGTATATATGTGACTTAATAATTATTTTTTCTCCTCAGTTTACTCTTAGCTCACCTCTTGATTTATAGGTCCCAAGGAATCCAGATATCCCCAATCCAGCTCTGGCACAAAGAGAAGAGCAAAAAAAGATTGATGGAGCTGAACCTCTTACAGTAGAAGAGACTGAAGAAAAGGAAAAACTTCTCACACAAGTAAAATACTTTAGTGGCTGAAATAATTTTAGTCAACCAGTAGAAAAAAGAAAATATAGATTGCACTTACATTTTATTGTGTGGGCCTAGTGTTCTGATTTGACTCAAGACTATTTTGCAAACATAGATTTAGACCCATAATCCCTATTTTTAAAAATCCCTTTTATAGACTATCTTCTTCTTTTTTTTTTTTAATGTAGCCACATTTTATTTTTGTTTTATTTTTGCAGTTTTTGGCCGGGGCTGGGTTTGAACCCACCACCTCCGGCATATGGGGCCAGCGCCCTACCCCTTTGAGCCATAGCCACCGCCCTATAGACTATCCTCTTTTGGAAGCACTGGAAAATATATAATATGTAAAATATAAATGTCACTTATTAGAAATATGACATGTATTTACCAATTATAATGTTGGTGAATCCACATTTGAATCCTGAGAGACAATAATCATTAACATATTCTCAAACATTTAAATTTCTTTTGCTTATTGATATGAATTGTCCCCTGAAGTTATACTCTACTACTCTTTTATTTATGGAATAATTTCCTTTTATCCTTAGAATTTTGATAGTGATGAGAGATTTCTGAAACTTTTTAAGATGATCATTGTATAATTAAAAGCTAATAGTTATTAAGTTGGAAAGGTTTCCATTTGAACAAAATGCTTTGAAGTTGTTGTTGCTTTAATTAGTCTAATGAGTATCATACTTCAAAAAAATTGTAGAAGATATAAAAAAGTTTCAACTTTAAAGACCTTTGCAAAATAATAAAAATGTGTACTGTATGGCATCACTTTAATATAGAAGGATGCCAGCAAGATTTATTTATTCAACAATTTTTTGAACAATGTGCAAGGTACAGTAGTAATTATCCACATTAATTGTTGGAAGAGAGTTTTTATATTTATGTTACTTATTATATAGGTCTTTTCTTTGTTGTAATATGATTTTGTTGTGTATGGATTTTTTCAAATTACATTAATAATTTTTTTAGCCAAATGCCTAGAAGTTACAAAGTTTAGTTTGCAAATATAATTGCAGTTAGCTGAAAATTAGGACTTATCACAGAATAAAATAAAACAGCTAAATATTCATGTTTTATTTTCACATTTTTTTCCACAAACCCAACAACAACGTTATGGCCTTAGAATGCTATATGGCTTACCCCATATATTGTGGATGTACAGTATTATGTGAATATACTGTCTCAGCTGAAATAATGCTTTGTTAGGAATGAGAAGTATAATCAATATTTTTTTGCCCCTCCTAGTAGTTGAATTCATTTTTTATCTTTCTCTGCTGCCTTATATAATCTTTTTAAAAAATCATGGCTGTTCAAAGGAAGAAAATATGGGGTTACCTGAAATCTTTATCAACTAAAAGCTAGAGATGGAGTTTTGCAATAGAGTATCACATTTACATGGGTTGGGGCATTAGAGGTAGAAAACAAATTCTTGGTCTTATGATTTCACAAACATGCTAATAATGCCATGGAGATTTAAAACATCACCTAAAATTTTGTATTTTATTAACGAAATTCAGTGGGACCAGTAATGTTCCATTTATAGAAATTCTATTTATGAATATAATTTAGAACATAAATTATTCATTTATAGTAGTTTAGATTGATATAATGACCTACAGATGAGTTTTTGTAGTCTCTTGATTATTCCTCAGTGTTCTTTTGATTTAATACATCCACATTTCTCTCTTTTAATTTACATGGGAATAGATCTGTGAAAAAATTAAATTACTGGAATATCAGGACTCCAGCATTTATGTTAGCATTTTTATTTTAATGTGGTAGGCATCTATAAATGTGTAAGTAAAAACTATACAATATCTTAGAACTATAAATCAACTGTAAGTACTTATAGAGAAGCAGCTGTTTCTAAAACAGCTCTCACTCAACTTTTGATACCAACACAAAAATGTGCAATTTTATAAGGAGGGACATTTTAAATCTTTTAAACACTTTTTAATGTATGATTGTATAGAAATAAATAGGATAATACATGGATTTATTAATTAAACTTCTATCGATGATGCTTAACTTTTTGTTTACAGGGGTTCACAAACTGGACTAAGAGAGATTTTAACCAGTTTATTAAAGCTAATGAGAAGTATGGAAGAGATGACATTGATAATATAGCTCGAGAGGTGGAGGGCAAATCCCCTGAGGAGGTCATGGAGTATTCAGGTTTGTATATAATTTGAAACATGATGTTTTATTTTAATCTTGTTCAGTTTTTAGTATCAATTTAATTATACCTTTGTTTAGAGCTCTTTTAAACTTTTATGAGTATGATGTTATGGAGTGCAGATTGTGAGGCGGCAAGGCCTCCACAGCCTGGAAGGTGCATTCAAGGAACAACCCCCAACTGCTTCTCCTCCCTTCCTAAAACAATAGTCCTTTCTTGCTCCCTCTTGCAGAAGTCAAGTAGCTTCTGTATACTTTCCTATCTGTTGCCAAAAAAGCACAGGGCCTTCTTTCCCTAAAGCTAATCTTTACCCCACGTACTAGTACTTCCCCTCAACCTTGTAAGATGAGAATGTTCCTACTCCCTTTCCTTGCTGATTTGTAACATTGTTAGTACAAGCAACCTAGTTTAGGTACTATATAAATAAAGCTGTTCATATGGTTGGGTGCTGGCTGCGGTCATCAGCTGTAGCAAATCTCCTGATCCCATCTTCAGCTCTTCTGTGATCTTTGTCTCTGGTGTGTTTTATTTCTTCATCCCCCACCATTCCCACTTTGGTATGTTTATTCTTTGCATTGGCTCGCGAAAGGTAGCATCCAACCAGGGGCCAAAGTACGGGATAGTAGGTGCATGCAGGTGAGGGGATCCCCTGTGAGAAGAATAGAGGAACTGCGCAGTTTGTAAGTATTTGTTTTTTGGGGTAATCATCATTGGAAGTAATAAATTATAGGACAGTCAGGCTAAAAGGAGTGAGAACTCTTTACTCTAATGCTTAAGTCTATGTTGAAAACCTGTGGCTGTCATATTCATGTCACCCAGTTAGAGCAGTTTCTTCACTTTATTCAAGAAGTTTGTCCTTGGTTCCCTGAGAAAGGCATTGTTAATGTTGCTACCTGGAACAGAGTAAGGGAGAAACTGTGTTCTTATTATACAGCCAACGGACCTTCTAATGTTCCTTTGCTCTTTGGGGACTAGTGAGGGACTGTTTAGATCCTAATCATGAACAGATGTGTCCACTTTTTCAGACGATAGATGTTTCTCCAGAGCAGAAAGACCTAAGTATAATAAAACCCTTCCCCCTGAATCTCAACAAGAATTGCAGAATGAGGAACAAAAGTATGATGAGGAGTGTTCCTCTTCTATTTCAGATGAAGACCCTGATGCCTCTGGGCTATTGGTTATGGCTGGAGTTCGTGTCTCCCCTCCATCCCACCTGGCCCCCCCTTCTAAATTTCTATCATCACAACCTCCTTTTGTTGTATCAGGGCAGACTTCCATGTTGCCTTTGAAAATGACTTTGGAACAAGCTTGTGCACAAGGATAAGCAGTTGGGGGTTGTTCCTTGAACGTACCTCCTGGGCTGTGGGGTTCTTGCTGCCTCAAAATCCATACTCCACAAGATGAAGTGAAAATATGACAATACTGTGTAAGATTTATCATAAAACAGTGAAGCTGAGGCAGAGCAGCTCCGTGAGCTCCTCTCCACTTTCCCACAGAAAAACTCTGACTGGTCGCTGAGGGCGAGCCACGCACACACCCTCACGCCCGGCGAGCCCAAGAGGTCACGATCATATGACAAAGGCTTTGCCACAGTTCATCTTCCTCCCTGTGTACTTTACATTTGCCTTCCTGGTTCTTATGGCTGGGGCTGCATTTGAACCCGCCACCTCTGGCATATGGGGCCGGCGCCCTACCCCTTTGAGTCACAGCAGATTCTTCACAAGATGGCTGACCGAAGCCAGCTTTCCACGAGGCCTCCTGTCCAGAAGGAGAGTTAAAGGACAGAAATTTAGCAAGTAACCTGGTGGATTTGAGCTGCACCAAGAGAGAAGGTTGAAGAACGCACATCAACCCCGCTGAGGCGAGCTGCGACCCCAAGGATACAAACAAGGTACAAAATCCATCACCAAACAGATGGGAGTCCCCTCCCCCATGAGAACAGCTTGGAGTGCCCCACAAACAAACGAGCAGAGTTCAAAGGTCCCACTACACTCCACGGGAGAGACACTCTAAAAACTGGACTTACCTCCCCTACAGGGTGCCACGGCGTTCTCCTACCAGGCATAAAACTGTATAAAACTGTATATATTCTCTACCTGCAACTGAGCTCCCAGCACTTACCTGCACTCTCACTCTGAGGTCTGGAGGCTGTCAACCAGGAGCCCAGATTCTTGGGTGATTTCTCGAGGGGTGTGGACAGGGCCTAAACTGCAGCTGGTCAGTGCTGACTCTGGGGCACGGGAGTGAGGAGAGCATGGTCGGCTGAGAGGGAACCACACTGGAGCAGCGGTGCCCAGAGGCGCAGAGCAGCAGTCCTTTTTGGCAACAATAGGGCTCACTCCTGGATATTCTGAAGCCACACCCCATGTCTCCCTTGGCAACCAGAGGAGGCCGGGTAACTTCTCACGTAGCAACCACCATGGAACAGATCTGGGATGGAAATGCAGGCCCTGTGAGTAAAGGGTTTGCCTGAGGCGGTACTGTCCTAGGTGGAGGGTGGGGACTAGAAACGCATGGGCAGAGTCAGAAAGTTCCCAGGGTGGGGCTGACCCAGAGGACCACTTCACTGAGCCTAAGACGCACCTGGCCCTCAGGGGATCATCAGCCTATAGACAAAGGAAGACAGGAGGCTAGAACTGACAGGTAACCGAATACAAACCTGCAGGAGCGAAAACAGGGCCTGAAGCTCAGGCTCTGGGAACTCAAAACAGCTTGTCTTCTGCAGAGGAGTTTACCAGGGACAGAAACAAATTCCCTCAAAGTTGTTCTGTCCTGTTCTGTCAGTAACATCAATCAGGGGCAGGGCTGGAACTGATTGAACACCCCCCAGCCTCCATCAAGCACCTGAGGTTGTCAGGCCTCACCTCCCCCTGCTAGATAGAGGCAGAGCGCAGTGGCCTGGCTGAGCAGAAATAGATTTCCTTGTGATTCAGGCAGGTGCAAACCTCTGGAGTATCTATTCACTACTGGCAACTGGGTCAAAGCCCTGCGGGACTATCAGTGACTGGGTGTGACAGAGGTGCAAGGTGGGGAAGGAGGCATCAACCTTCCCAGACTGATCTATTTGCTGGGTGGGTCCTCCTGACTTCACAGAGCACTGGAGCAAGCCGTATCAGAGTAGTCACCAGACCCCTGCGATCTAGTTGCCAGAGACCTTTTAAACTCTCCCACCTGAGACAGGTGCTAACTGAGACAATTGATTTGGGCCTTTTGAACTGAGCCAACCGCCTGAGGACTATTCAGGTGGTGCCCTGGGTGTGTGGTTGTAGGAAGGTTTGATTTTCCTTTTCCAATTGTTGCCTGTAAGGGGCAGGGTGACTTAATTGCTGGTATTTCTCCACAGCTGAGACTACAACCCAGAGTAACTTTTTCACTAGGGTCAGACAGAGACCAGCTGAAAAAAAGACAGAACCACTTAGCCTCACCACACCAAAAAGGTCCTGAGTTTCTCAGGCAATAGCACTGTATGGCTCCTCGACAAAGCTCCAGTGAAAAAAATCAAACGGTATAAAACAATTATGGGGCAGAATCAACGGAAAAACTCTGGTAACATGAATACCCAGAATAGATCAACCCCCCCAAGAAAAGATACGGCAGATGTAACTGAAGATCCCATTCATAAACAGCTGGCCAAGATGTCACAAATCGAATTCAGAATTTGGATTGTAAACAAGATTAATAAATTGGAGGAAAATTTGGAATTAGAAATTCGAGCAGCAATTCAAAATTCGGAACTAGAAATTCGAGGATAAATTCAAAAGTTGTCTCAAGAATTTAACGAATTTAAAGACAAAACCACCAAAGATTTTGATGCACTGAGGCAAGAATTTGCAGCCCTCAAAGATCTGAAAAATACAGTAGAATCTCTCAGTAACAGAGTGGAGCAAGCAGAAGAAAGGATTTCTGACATTGAAGACAAAGCCTTTGAACACTCCCAAATTCTCAAAGAGGAAGAGAAATGGAGAGCAAAAATGGATCATTCTCTCAGAGAGCTCTAGGATAATTCGAAGAAAGCTAATATCCACCTCATTGGAATCCCTGAAAGTGATGAAGTGGCCTCACTAGGCACAGAGGCCCTTCTCCATGAAATTATGAAAGAGAATTTTCCAGACATGCCTAGAGATTCTGAAATTCAGATAGCAGTCAGTTTCAGAACCCCAGCATGACTCAATCCAAATAAGACATCCCCCAGGCATATCATAATTAACTTCACTAAAGTTAATATGAAAGAGAAAATTCTGAAAACAGCCAGACGTAAGAAATCCATTACCTACAAAGGGAAGAATATTAGAATGACTGCAGATCTCTCTGCTGAAACTTTTCAAGCCAGAAGAGGGTGGTCATCGACTTTTAATCTCCTAAAGCAAAATAACTTTCAACCTCGGATCCTGTATCCAGCTAAACTGAGTTTCATTTATGATGGAGAAATTAAATAGTTTAATGACATTCATATGTTGAAGAAATTTGCCATAACCAAACCATCTTTTTAGGATATTCTCAGACCTATCCTCTATAATGACCAGCCTAATCCTCTACCACAAAAGTAAACTCACTCAGAAACTTTTGATCAAACTCCACTTGCACAGTGGCGAAAGGATTAAAAATGTCCACTGGACTTTCGAAAAACTCGATACCCCAAATTTTACCAGACTTATCAATATTCTCCATTAATGTGAATGGCTTAAACTGTCCTCTAAAGAGGCACAGGTTAGCTGACTGGATACAAAAACTCAGGCCAGATGTTTGCTGCATACAAGAGTCACATCTTACCTTAAAAGACAAATATAGACTGAGGGTGAAAGGATGATCATCCATATTTCAGGCAAACAGTAATCAGAAAAAAGCAGGTGTTGCAATTTTATTTGCAGATACAATAGGCTTTAAACTAACAAAAGTAAGGAAGGATAAGAATGGTCACTTCATATTTGTTAAGGGTAATACTCAATATGATGAGATTTCTATTATTAATATCTATGCACCCAACCAGAATGCACCTCAGTTTATAAGAGAAACTCTAACAGACATGAGCAACTTGATTTCCTCCACCTCCATAATAGTTGGAGATTTCAATACTCCTTTGGCAGTGTTGGATCGATCCTCCAATGAGAAGCTGAGCAAAGAAAGTTTAGATTTAAACCTAACCATCCAACATTTGGATTTAGCAGACATCTATAGAACATTTCATCCCAACAAAACTGAATACACATACTTCTCATCAGCCCACGGAACATACTCCAAAATCAGTCAGATCTTAGGTCACAAGTCTAACCTCAATAAATTTAAAGGAATAGAAATTATTGCTTGCATCTTCTTGGACCACCATGGAATAAAAGTTGAGCTCAGTAACAACAGGAATCTGCATGCTCATACAAAAACATGGAAGTTAAATAACCTTATGCTGAATGATAGCTGGGTCAGAGATGAGATTAAGAAGGAAATTGCCAAATTTTTGGAACAAAACGACAATGAAGACATGAATTATCAGAACTTTCTGGAATACCACAAAGGCAGTCTTAAGAGGGAAATTTATTGCACTGCAAGCCTTCCTCAAGAGAACGGAAAGAGAGGAAGTTAACAACTTAATGGGACATCTCAAGCAACTGGAAAAGGAAGAACATTCCAACCCCAAACCCAGTAGAAGAAAAGCAATAACCAAAATTAGAGCAGAATTAAATGAACTTGAAAGCAAAAGAATTATACAACAGATCAATAAATCAAAAAGTTGGTTTTTTGAAAAGGTCAATAAAATAGATAAACCTTGGCTAACCTAACCAGGAAAAAAAGTAAAATCTCTAATCTCATCAATCAGAAACGACAAAGACAAAATAACAACAGACTCCTCAGAAATTCAAGAAATCCTTAATGAATATTACAAGAAACTTTATTCTCAGAAATATGAAAATCTGAAGGAAATTGACCAATGCTTGGAAGCACATCACCTTCCAAGACTTAGCCAGAATCAAGTGGAAATGTTGAACAGGCTCATATCAAGTTCTGAAATATCATCAACCATACAAAACCTCCCTAAAAAGAAAAGCCTGGGACCAGATGGCTTCATGTCAGAATTCTACCAAACCTTTGAAGAGGAATTAGTAGCTATATTACTCAACCTGTTCCAAAATGTAGAAAAAGAAGGAAGACTACCCAACACGTTCTATGAAGCAAACATGACCCTGATCCCCCTGATCCCCAAACCAGGAAAAGACCCCAATAGAAAAGAAAATTATAGACCAATATGGCTAATGAATATAGATGCAAAAATATTCAACATGATCCTAACAAACAGAATCCAGCAACACATCAAACAAATTATACATCATGACCAAGTCGGTTTTATCCCAGGGTCTCAAGGCTGGTTCAATATACGTAAATCTATAAGTATAATTCAGCACATAAATTAAAAAACAAAGACCATATGATTCTCTCAATTGATGCAGAAAAAGCTTTTGATGATATCCAGCATCCCTTCATGATCAGAACACTTAAGAAAATCGGTATAGAAGGGACATTTCTTAAACTGATACATCTGGCCATCTACAGCAAACCCACAGCTAATATCGTATTAAATGGAGTTAAATTGAAATCATTTCCACTCAGATCAGGAACCAGACAAGGCTGCCCATTGTCTCCACTACTCTTTGACATTGTAATGGAAGTTTTAGCCACCGCAATTAGGGAAGAAAAGGCGATCAAGGGTATCCATATAGGGTCAGAAGAGATCAAACTTTTGCTCTTCGCAGATGATATGATTGTATATCTGGGATATACCAGGGATCCTACTACAAAACTCTTAGAAGTGATCAAGGAATACAGTAGCGTCTCAGGTTACAAAATCAACATTCGTAAATCGGTAGCCTTTATATATACCAACAATAGTCAAGCTGAAAAAACAGTTAAGGAATCTATTTCATTCATAGTAGTGCCAAAGAAGATGAAATATTTGGGAGTTTATCTAACAAAGGATGTGAAAGATCTCTTTAAAGAGAACCATGAAACTCTAAGAAAAGACATAGCTGAAAATGTTAACAAATGGAAAAACATACCATGCTCATGGCTGGGAAGAATCAACATTGTTAAAATGTTCATACTACCCAAAGCAATATATAATTTCAATGCAATCCCTATTAAAGCTCCACTGTCGTACTATAAAGATCTTGAAAAAACAATACTTCATTTTATACAGAATGAGAAAAAGCCTCCAATAGGCAAGACATTACTCAGAAATAAAAACAAAGCAGGAGGAATCACGCTACCAACCTGAGACTATAGTATAAATTGATAGTAATCAAAAGAGCATGGTACTGGCACACAAACAGAGAATTAGATGTCTGGAACAGAATAGAGAACCAAGAGATGAATCCAGCTACTTACCATTATTTGGTCTTTGACAAGCCCGTTAAAAACATTCAGTGGGGAAAATATTCCCTATTTAACAAATGGTGCTAGGTGAACTGGCTGCCAACCTGTAGAAGACTGAAACTGGACCCACACCTTTCACCATTAACTAAGATAGACTCTCAGTGGATTAAAGATTTAAACTTAAGACATGAAACTATAAAAATACTAGAAGAGAGTGCATGGAAAACCTTTGAAGCAATCGGTTTGGGCGAGTATTTTATGAGGAGGACCCCCCTGGCAATTGAAGCAGCTTCAAAAATACACTACTGGGACCTGATCAAAGTAAAAAGCTTCTGCACAGCCAAGAACACAGTAAGTAAAGCAAGCAAACAGCCCTCATAATGGGAGAAGATATTTGCAGGTTATGTCTCTGACAAAGGTTTAATAACCAGATACCACAGAGAACGCAAATGTATAAGCAAGAAATGAACAAGTGATCCCATTGCAGGCTGGGCAAGGGTCTTGAAGAGAAACTTCTGTGAAGAAGACAGGCACACGGCCTACAGACGTATGAAAAAATGCTCATCATCTTTAATCATCAGAGAAATGCAAATCAAAACTACCTTGAGATATCATCTAACTGCAGTAAGATTAGCCCATATCACAAAATCCCAAGACCAGAGATGTTGGCATTGACGTGGAGAAAAGGGAACACTTCTACACTGCTGGTGGGAATGCAAATTAATACATTCTTTTTGGAAAGATGTTTGGAGAACACTTAGAGATCAATCCTATAGGATTGATTGCCATTCAATCCTATAATTCCTCTACTAGGCATATACCTAGAAGACCAAAAATCACATCATAACAAAGATATTTGTACCAGAATGTTTATTGCAGCCCAATTCATAATTGCTAAGTCATGGAAAAAGCCCAAGTGCCCATCGATCCACAAATGGATTAATAAATTGTGGCATATGTACACCATGGAATATTATGCAGCCTTGAAAAAGATGGAGACTTTACGTCTTTCATGTTTACATGGATGGAGCTGGAACATATTCTTTTTAGTAAAATATGTCTAGAATGGAAGAAAAAGTATCCAGTGTACTCAGCCCTACTATGAAACTAATTTATGGCTTTCACATGAAAGGTGTAACCCAGTTATAAGAATGGGGGAAGGGGGAAAGGGAGGGGAGGGAGGGGGGAGGTGGGCGGAGGGAGGGTGATTGGTGAGATTACACCTGCGGTGCATCTTACAAGGATATATTTGAAACTTAGTAAATGTAGAATGTAAATGTCTTAACACAATAACTAAGAAAATGCCAGGAAGGCTATGTTAACCAGTTTGATGAAAATGTGTTAACCAGTGTCTGGTGCCCCATGATCACATTAATGTACACAGCTATAATTTAATAAAAAAAAAAGAAAAAAGATTTATCATAACAAATTGATTGCTTTTGTCTCTGTTAGCTAATAGAACCAAGTGATAAAACAAGGATTTCATACTTTCCCACCTGTGGAATTAGATCACCTTCTGGTCCAGTCCTGAGATTAAGGTTCAGTGGATTGAATTTGTGTCTGTCTTTCAAGTTTGTCCTTGAAGTAGAGAGTTACTGCCAGGCCTATGTAGATTCTCAAATATCCTCAATGTTCCAGTCTACTCCAGACAGGTTATGTGGACCCCATTAACTTGAGGCCAGCTGGAACATATCAAAAAGATTGCTTGAAACAATTTGTTGATTGTTCCTTGGATTGGCTTCCTCTCTTACTCAGCTGTCTTTGGTCTTAACCAGAATCAGTATGGAGTTAATACTGATTTTCCTGTCACAGCACATCCAGCTTCAGACTCTGAAGAGAAATCTCTCTTTTTTAAAAATTTTATTTCAGATTAAGATGAGCATAGAATCCATTAAGTTTACATTGTTTGCATTTAGTTAAAGTTCAAGTTGTAGTTGAGCCCTTCATCCAGGGGGTGTGCTGTATACCCTTAGATTGTGCCCGTTATGTGAAAGTTTACCAATCCCCTTCCCCCGCCCCCCCCCCCCCGCTGGAGTTTAATTGTGTTTTTTTCTCATGTGGGCATGTAGTTACCTATTGGTATCATCTTAGTATGAAAATAAATCTTTTTTTTAAATTTTATTTTGAGACAGAGTGTCACTTTGTTGTCTTTGGTAGAGTGCTGTGATATCATAGGTCATAGCAACCTCAAACTCTTGGGCTTAAGCCATTCTCTTGCCTCAGCCTCCCAAGTAGCTGGGACCATAGGCGCCCGCCACATCGCCTGGCTATTTTTTTGTTGCAGTTGTCATTGTTTAGCTGGCCTGGGCCGGGTTCAAACCCACCAGCCTTGATGCATGTGGCCAGCACTGTAACCACTGTGCTATGGGTGCTGAGCCAAGAAATCTTATTAAAATGTATAAATACGCCTAACAAGTTTTCTATATGTAGAATATAGGTCTTTTTTAACTTCCAAATAGGTTGAGCTCTCAAATTTAGTCAGTATCTTACATATTTAGAATCTAGAGTATTTTCTTTATGTGAAACAATGTTACAAAGCAGGTGAGGTTTCTATGTTTGCCCCTGGAACCTCTTTAACCTAACCACTGAAATTCTGTGTTTTTGAAATAGTAGGAAAGGAATATTACAGTACCAATAAATATACCCAAATTAATACTAACCAGAAGCAACTTTTATTTTTTTTTTTATTATTTTTTTTTTTTTGTAGAGACAGAGTCTCACTTTATGGCCCTCAGTAGAGTGCCGTGGCCTCACACAGCTCACAGCAACCTCCAACTCCTGGGCTTAAGCGATTCTCTTGCCTCAGCCTCCCGAGTAGCTGGGACTACAGGTGCCCGCCACAGCGCCCGGCTATTTTTTGGTTGCAGTTTGGCCGGGGCCGGGTTTGAACCCGCCACCCTCGGGTATATGGGGCTGGCGCCTTACCGACTGAGCCACAGGCGCCACCCCAGAAGCAACTTTTAATTTATCTAGATTGTTAGTGTTTGAACAAGTCCAAATTTAATTATGAGAATAGATACTTTTTGTCTTCTGTAAATCTGAAAAGGTCTTCTGGGGGACATTAGAGGTCAGTTGTATTTAGTTTTTATTTCATATAATGCCAACCAAGTTTATGAACTTCAGGAGGATATAGCTGTTCTTAAGGTTTAGCACATAAGTTTAGGGCATTTGAGAGCTTAGAGAGGGGAAAAACAGGTAGAAGGGAGATATTTAGCATGGAGAGTTGAACATAAAGTGTAAAGGGATATGTGCTGTGAGATTTTTCTGAAGAGTTTCCTTCAGAAGATAGAAAGGAAGATAACATCAGTGTGTGTAAAGTTGTAAGAAAATGTGATTCAAAAAGGTACCATGTCAGATGT
This sequence comes from Nycticebus coucang, assembly GCF_027406575.1. Classification (NCBI taxonomy): domain Eukaryota; kingdom Metazoa; phylum Chordata; class Mammalia; order Primates; family Lorisidae; genus Nycticebus; species Nycticebus coucang. The sequence continues at coordinate 156,590,479 of NC_069804.1, read as the reverse complement.
TCTGTCAAATTTGATAACAGGCCAGGTGGTATGAGTAGCTCAGGACTATTTAGTTGCCGCCCACCAGTTTGGGGACCGTGTAATAGTGTGGGAAGGTTGGAATGGGTTTATGTGGTTGGTAGCAGTAAGAGAAGAAATGCCTACAAGTAACTGTTCATGAATACTCAGTATCTTGTATGTAGGAGGCATTTAAATATGTGTTGAATGAATATGTGAGTGTATGAACAATTTGAGAATGTAGAGAGGCTGTCATTAAAAGGTCTTTTCACTGAAGTCATAAGATGTGACATATTAATGCAGCCTGTTAATTTGGCTCATCTGTAAAATTTGATTGAGTGGCTCAGTTATTTGAGTATTTTTCTGTAGCTGTCCAATTAAAATCCCAGTGAAGATTTTTTTTAACAGAAAATGCTATTCCAAGTAAGTTTAAAAACAAACTATAGATCCTTAGAAATATTGTATGATTAGTGAGTGATTCCAAAAGCAAATAGCAATTTAAATAGAAATTGCCACCTCATAGAAAACATTTGAATGATCTGTTGATAAAAGTTTTGTTTTTGTTTTTGTTTGCTAGTAAGCTATGCTCACTGTTCATACGCTTCTCTTTCAGTCTTTTACTTCGTGTGTTTGATCCTTCTCTATCATGCTGGAGTAAAAAGTCCAGTTTAAATTGGTATCTGTAGCATCTTTTGAAATCATAATCATTTGGGATACATAATTAAAGGTTTCATAATATTTTATGAAAAGAAAATTGATTGAAACCTTGTCAAGTTTTCTTCTTCTTCTTTTTTTTTTTTTTTTGAGACAGAGTCTCACTATGTTGCCCTTGGTAGAGTGCCGTGGCATTATAGCTCACAGCAATCTCAAACTCTTGGGCTTAAGAGATTCTCTTGCCTCAGCCTCCCAAGTATTTGGGACTATAGGCACCCACCACAACGCCTGGCTATTTTGTTATTTTCATTGTTTAGCAGGCCAGGGCCAGGTTCGAACCCGCCAGCCCCGGTATATGTGGCTGGCGCCCTAGCTGCTGAGCTACAGGTGGCAAGCCAAGTTCTTCTTTTTAAGTGAAGAGTTATTAGTAGTTAATAATAGAACATCTATATATATATATATATAAAAATTTGAATCTTTTTAAAAATATAAGTTCATTGTATTTTTTCCTGTTAATCCTTTATTCTACAATTCTTTGGGTTCATTTTCTTAAATGATAGTATTTTAAAGTATTGATTCTGTTTTTCAGCTGTATTTTGGGAACGTTGCAATGAATTACAGGACATTGAGAAAATAATGGCTCAAATTGAACGTGGAGAAGCAAGAATTCAACGAAGGATCAGTATCAAGAAAGCCCTGGATGCCAAAGTACTTTACTTTATGTCAAATTATTATTAGATTGTTTTAATTGATATGATGGTTAGCTTTGACTTCTTAATGCCCAATTAAAAGCACTATTTTGTTGAAATACACAGATTGCAAGATACAAGGCTCCATTTCATCAGTTGCGTATTCAGTATGGAACCAGCAAAGGAAAGAACTATACTGAGGAAGAAGATAGATTCTTGATTTGTATGTTACATAAAATGGGCTTTGACAGAGAAAATGTGTATGAAGAATTAAGACAGTGTGTACGGAATGCTCCCCAATTTAGATTTGACTGGTTTATCAAGTCTAGAACTGCCATGGTATGTATTCCTTTCCTATTTCCTCCAACTCTTATTTTGCAAAATTTCAAACACCATATATTCTTCCCCTAGATTCTCCAGTTGTTAATGTTTTGTCACGTTGGCTTTCTCTCTTGTACATATTTATACATGGCATACATACACAGAATCTGTGTATACATGTAGAATATATATTCTGTATTCAGAAGTATGGAAACATATCAATATCTATCTGTATTTTATACTTATTTATAAATATATTTCTGAACCATTCAAAAACAAAATTACAGACAACGTGAGTGTTCACCTCTAAATACTTTAATGTGTATCTCATAAGAATAAGGACATTTTTCTGTATAACCACAGTTGAAGCAGAAAATGTTAATATTGATTCAGTAATGTATACCATGTGCAAACTTTAGTATATACCATGTGCAAACTTTTCCACTTTCCCCAAAGTGTTTTTTTATAGCTGTTTTTTTTTTTTAATTGATGATCAAATGAAGTTCACACTTTTGGTTGTTGGATCTTTTTAGTCTCTTTTAATCCACAACTTTTTGTTTTTCATGACCATGTTTTTTTTTTTTTAGATAGTTTCACTATGTCACCCTTGGTAGAATGTTGTGGCGTTGCAGCTCACAGCAACCTCAAACTCTTGGGCTTAAGTGATTCTCTTGCCTCAGCCTCCCAAGTAGTTGCGACTATAGGTGCCTGCCATAACACCCGGCTATTTTTTTGTTGCAGTTGTCTTTGTTGATTTTAGCTGGCTTGGGCTGGGTTCAAACCCGCCAGCCTTGTTGTATGTGGCCGACGCCCTACCCACTTAGCTACTGCTGCCGCCCATGACTGTAATTTTTTTTTAAGGTGTTCAAGCTAGTCATCCTGGAGAATGTCCCACAGTGTGGATTTACCTCACTGGTAGATTTAGGTTTAACATTTTTTGGCAATAATCCTATGGAAGTGATATTATGTACTTTATATTGCAATATATCAGGAGTCACATTATGTCAGGCTGTCACACTATTGGGGGTGCTAAGTTTGGTCACTTGGCTAATATGGTGATCTTTAGAATTCTGCAATATAGAGGTATATTTTCCCTTTTTAATTAAGCAGGTGATACTGCATAGTGTGTGAATGATTTAAAGATGTATTTTTAATAAAAAGAAATTGTTGCCTAAGTTGATTTTTTTTTTATAAGAGTGCTATGAAACGGGATAATTAAGTATAAAAGGTATTTTATTTTGGCGTATGCAGTTTCTCTATTACTTTCTAACATGAATTGTGTTCCTGTTAAATTCTAGTGCTACTGGCTTGGCACCCATAGCACAGTGGTTACAGCACCAGCCACTTACACCAAGGCTGACAGGTTTGAAACTGGCCCAGGCCAGATAAACAACAATGACAACTGCAACAAAAAATAGCCAGGTGCTGTGGAAGGCACCTGTAGTCCCAGCTACTTGGGAGGCTGAGGCAAGAGAATCACTTAAGCCCAAGAGTTGGAGGTTGCTGTGAGCTATGATGCTACAGCACTCTATTGAGGGTGACATAATGATACTCTGCCTCAAAAAAAAAAAATTCTAGTGCTACTTAGTAGTGATGTTAATGTATTTAATGTATTTCAATACATTAATGTATTTAATGTATTTCAATAATGATATTTTTAATGTTGGTATCATCAGTATTTTCTCAGCTGGAGTAATTAAAACAAAAATAGATTTATACAGACTAAATATTAAAAGCAACCAGAAACTAACAATCCAAACAGTGCTTTTGTTACTAGTCAAAAAATAGGACACTTTTTAAAGTTTCTATTCATCATAAAGTTTTTTTTTGTCTAAAAGTTCAGTGGGGTGTGAAATAACGCTTAATTTTTGTATTTTTTGAAATATTTTGAAATATTTTATATTTCAGTTCAGGTTGAATAAAAAGAAATGAAAAATATGAGTTGCTATACTGAAGATGTTAATTTGGCAGAGGCTTTAGAAAAATCAGATATTTGTAAAAATTTTGACATAAATTTAGAGTGTACATGGATTATGTCATTGGAATGTACCTATGAAATTTATGGGTGTCATAATTCTGGGAGAGCTAGGAAATACTTCAGACAAAGCCATGCTCCAAAAGAAACTAGAGCAATTGGAATGATGGATCAGTTGAATCTAGTAACATGACATTTAATAGGAATAAATGTAAAGTGTTGTACTTACACAAGAGAATATGAAAAGGTATGTATGTTAGAAAGGTACAGTAGAAAGAACTGAGAAAAGAATAAAAAATATAAGAGTTAATTGGTAGCATGAAGGACTGAGGCTAGATGAAGAGAAAAGTTTTTTAACAGTTCTTTGGATCATTGCAACAGATCATTGAAAAACAATGTAGAATCTTTTCTACTAGCATTTGAAAATGAGATTTTGTTTGGACTGAAGACTTTGGCCATGAAGTTCGTTGGTTTTCTGACACAGTGCATCTATGACTATGTTTAGCAGAGAATGTTCCTTTCAAAAACCATGTGTTAAAATTTTTATCCAGTTGGGATTTTACACGTGTAATGATATAATTTAGAGGAGCACTAACAGCTTCTAAAATACAAATGTCTAGCTACATTTGTCGGTTAATCATGTATTAGAACATAAATGCCCTTTCCTGTGATAGAACATTTTTTTGAATTTTATTTCAGTTGTATTTTGGTAATTTTTAAATGCTGTTTTCATATCTTAGAATATTAAGTAATATATTTAACAATATGTATACAGTAAATTAAATATTTGGAATATTAAGGAATATATTTTAAAATACATATACTTAACTGTTATCAAATCATTAAAGCAGTAGGATAAAACATTTAAAGTGCAAGGAAAATCTTAACATTACTTGTAATGTGAACACTTCTTGTTCCACTTGTAGTATGTGGAACTACATAACCTTCTTATTTTCCAAGAAGAATCCAGTTTATTATTAACAACCACTAGATGTCTCTGAACTCCCATGTAAAAGGTCTATTTTTCCTCCATTTTCTTTTTACAAAACATTTACCTTTGTACTCTTTCTTTACCAAGAGTTTTAAATTTCTAGTTTATGTTGTCCAAAAATCAGGTATTAACTATATGTGATTACAAAATGAGATCTTCATTTTGTCTGTTAAAAATGAAGACACCTCTGTCCCTAATTACCTTTAATCCAGAAGGTGGAATTTATGATTTCTAAAGAATCTTTAAAACCATCCAATTATAATTTTATAATTTTATATTTTAATTGAAAGTTTTCATTTATTAATTTTTCTATCAAGGTAAATGTTCATTTCCCTTCTAGTTAATGGATTTATTCTGCTTATATTTTTGGATTTGGAATATTAAGTAATGTATTTTTAAATATGTATACATTTAGTCCTTTTTATATTTCACAATAATATCAATAATTAGGGAATTTTAGAGAAGCATTATTAATATTTCTTGATAACGTCTTTCTATCCTTATTTTTAATGACTCTTCCTGTATAGTGAATCTTCACAATCTAGGAAGAAAAACTGCTTCCCCAGTGAAAGAGGTGATTGTGATTTTTGAAATAAAAGCGATTTGTTTTATTGAAAAATCCCATGTTAGAAATAGAGAAGATGTAATTTGATTCATTATGTGAGTGTGTTGCTGTGTTCAAGTGAAAAGCTCACTAATGATTAAACTCAGCTTACTAAAGAAGCTGTTTGTAAAAACAATCTTGCTTAAAGATGACTTTCTCTTTCACAGATACCAATAGGTAGTGTGAAATGCGGCTTCAGAAAAAAGTAGAAACCTTAGTAGCTCCATTTTATTCAAAGATCTGAAAGTACTAAATTCACAGCTTCTGACTTAATTGTCATAAAGTGCTTAAAGGCACGTACCTCCACTTCCAAATATGCTTCACTTTGAAAGACTTCAGCTAAAGGTTGAAGATTTCTTTGACGCTTTTCTCCATTTAAAAATGCTGGCTGTACAAAAGAGAAAATAAGTTTCAGTTCCATTTCTCTGTGCTAAAAAGATTGTGATTTCTTTCTCTGAGAACGTATGTGGTCTTTATGTAATAATCAGTCTCTATTGAAGTACATAAACAAGTAGGAAGGATATGATCAATTTAGCTTTTTAAGCTCAGAGCTTTGTAAGAAAAATATCTTAGAATGGGGTCTTAGTCTTTAGAGTATTCAAAAACTTTAAAGGACCTTTACCAAATGATTGTAAGAGGGAATGACAATACTTTGTATTACGTAGTACCTTTTACATAATGCTTGCCAATCTCATTACCTTATTAATTTTCTTGCCACTCCTTTTAGAGAATGTATGATAAGGTACTCTTTCTGTTCATTTAGTGACCGACTAAACTGGGAGATTTGAAAAGAATCTGAGAAGTACCAAATATCTAGCACATTGGTCAGTTTACTGCAAAGAATATGTGGAAAAAGTGCCCAAAATTAAATTAGCGTAATTCCTTGGACCTTATTAGGTCCTTCTAAAGTACTTTAAGTAGAGAAAACAGAATATAAATTTCTGAAATAAAGAACATTTCTTGATATAACCATTTAGTGCATCCTCTGCAGGGTTGCTTTGACTCTTTATTTTAGTGAAAAAAATTCTTAGGGCTCGGCGCCCATAGCTCAGTGGTTAGGGCGCTAGCCACATACACCGAGGCAGGTGGGTTCTAACCCGGCCCTGGCCTGCTGAACAACAATGACAACTGCAACAAAAAAATAGCTGAGCATTGTGGCGGGCACCTATTGTCCCAGCTACTTGGGAGGCTGAGGCAAGAGAATCACTTAAGTCCAAGAGTTTGAGGTTGCTGTGAGCTTGACGCTGCGGCACTCTATCAAGGGCTACATAACGAGACTCTGTCTCAATAAAAAAAAAAAAAAGAAAGAGAAAAGGAAAGTGCTCCAGGTGAGACTCGAACTCACACCTTTGGTATTGTTCATTAATACCATGCGCTAACCGATTGCGCCACTGGAGCACTGGCAGTACCCTTGCTCAGCAGAATACTTCAGTTGTTCATAGCCCCATTACCTCTCCGGACCGCTCCGCCTTGTGTTGCATATGCAAATACAAATAAAAAAAAAATAGCCGGCCGTTGTGGCGGGTGCCTGTAAGTCCCAGCTGCTTGGGAATCTGAGGCAAGAGAATCACTTAAGCCCAAGAGTTTGAGGTTGCTGTGAGCTGTGATGCCGCAGGACCCTACTGAGGGCGACATGGTGATACTCTGTCTCAAAACAAATAAACAAACAAAAACAACCCTTAGGTTTTAAACCTCTGGAGGGCTTTTTTCCTCTTTCAGCCAGCTCAAGAAGCTGCAATGTGCATTGCCTGTGGCTGTGCATATTGAAGTCAAGTCTTAGTATTATTAATAAGTCATTATAATTAACCTGTATATTGTGGTAGTTTAAATGAGTTTTTCTGATAGCATCTCAGAGAGAGAATCTCATAATGTTGTATACAACGTAATAAAAATTCCATGTTACACTGTTTTCAAATCATAGCTTTATTATTAATGAACGTTTTTTTAAAATTTAAAAGTAAGAAAATAATGTTCCCCCTTAGAATTTCAGGAGAATACTTACAGAAATATTGTTATAGGGCTGGGCGTGGTGGCTCATGCCTATAATCCCAGCACTCTGGAAAGCTGAAGCGGGTGGATTGCTTGAGCTCAGGAGTTCGTCTGAGCAAAAGCGTGACCCTGCCTTTAAAAATAACTGGACATGTGGCGGGCACAATGTAGTCCCAGGTACTTGGGAAGCTGAGGCAAGAGGATTGCTTGAGCCCAGATGTTTGAGGTGTGACACCACAGCACTCTAACGAGGGTGACAAAGTGAGATTGTTTTTTAAAAATATATATATAGTTATAGCTTTTTATTAACTTCTCTTTTTATAGGTTTATCGGTGGGTAGTAAATGTTAATTAGGTTATTGGTTCAGTACAGGATATTTTATAAATTGTCTAGTAAGAAAAAGATTTTCTTCATCAGTAGATTAGAAAATGTAAAGAGAGGCGGCACCTGTGGCTCAAAGGAGTAGGGTTCCGGCCCCATATGCCAGAGGGAGGTTGCGGGTTCAAAGCCAGCCCCGGCAAAAACTGCAAAAAAAAAAAAAAAAGTAAAGAGAAATTATAAAATTTCCAACTTGTTTTCTGGTTACGATAATATTTGTATTTGTTGCTTTGGAGCATAATCTCGGAAATTTCATAAATCATAATTTCTCATTTTCTATATTATACTTAATTGTGTGATAAAAGCTAATATTGATATTTAAAGTATTAGCATTCTTACTGGAAGATGAGCCATATGAATTAATACATTATTGGTAAAATTAACAAACTATAAAATATATTGATGGATTCTTCTTGACTACAGAATTAAAATGCTAAAAACCAAGTATATTTATGCTCATAGAGATTTCTTACTTCCCCAAACACTTGAAAAGCTAGATTTTCTCCCTTTTAGTCTTAATTTTGCAAAGACCCTATAACAGGGACATTCAGAGGAAGTAGCTCTTTTTTTGTTCCTGCAATAATTTATTTATTTTAACTTAATTTTTATTAAATAAGAACTGTATACATTTATCGGATACAACGTGATGATTTGGTATACAGTGTGCAATGGTTAAAGCAAACTGATTAACATAATCATCACCTCACTTATTTTTTGTGGTAAGACATTTATAATATACTCTTAGTTGTTTTGAAATATACCCTTGCATTGTGCACATTAGGTGAGATCCTACCAAATACCCTCCCTCCCCTCTCACTCCTCTTTGCCTTCCCCTTTGCTCCTCTCCCCTTTCTGGAATATATTTGTGTTTTATCATTCATATGAATGTATAAGTGATTATATACTGGTTTCACAATAGTATTGAGTACACTGGATACATTTTTTTTCTCATTCTTGAGATACTTTACTAAGAAGAATGTGTTCCAGCTCCATCCACGTAAACATAAAAGATTTAAAGTCTCCATCTTTTTATGGGTGCACAGTATTCTATGGTATACATATACCACAATTTGTTAATCCATTCATGGGTTGATGGGCATTTGGGCTGATTCCTTGACTTAACAAGTATGAATTGGGCTGCAATAAACATTCAAGTGCAAATGTCTTTGTTGTAAATAATTTTTGTTCATCTGGGTAGTAATGGAATTGCAGGATCAAATGGTAGGTCAACTTTTAGTTCCTTGAGAATTCTCCATACTTCTTTCCAAAAAGGCGGTATTAGTTTGCAGTCCCATCGGCAGTGTAGAAGTGTTCCCTTCTCTCTGCATCCATGCCAGCATCTGCAGTTTTGGGATTTAGTGATGTGGGCTAATCTTACTGGAGTTAGGGGATATCTCAATGTGGTTTTGATCTGCATTTCTCTGATGATTAAAGCCTATGAGCATTTTTTTTTTGAGTTTGAAAATAGACTTTTCTTTTCTTTTTTTTTTTAATTAAATCATAGCTGTGTACATTGATATGGTCATGGGGCATCATTCATTAGCTTCACATATCGCTTGACACACTTTCATCACACTGGGTAACATAGCCTTCCTGGCATTCTCTCAGTTACTGTGCCAAGACACTTACATTCCACATTTACCAAGTTTCACATATACCCTTGTAAGATGCACCGCTGGTGTAATCCCACCAATCCCTGTTGGCAATTTGCCTGTCATCTTCATAGAAGATTCTGTTCAAGTCTCTTGCCCACAAAGAAATGGGATTCTTTGTTCTTTTCTTATTGATTAATTTGAGTTCTCTGTAGGTTCTAGTTATCAGACCTTTGTCGGAATCATAACCCACAAAAATCTTCTCCCATTCTGAAGGCTGTCTGTTTGCTTCACTTGAAGTGCCCTTAGCTATACAAAAGCTTTGTAGCTTGATCAGATCCCAGTGATATATTTTTGGTGTTGCTTCAATTGCCAGTGGGTTCTTCCTTGTAAAATATTTTCCCAGGCCAGTATCTTTTAGCATTTTCCCTGCACTCTCTTCTAGTATTTTTATAGTTTCATGTCTTAAGTTTAAATCTTTTATCCAGTGAGAATCAAGTTTTGTTAGTGGTGAAAAGTGAGGGTCCAGTTTCAGTCTTCTACAGGTTGCTAGCCAGTTCTCCTAGCACCATTTGTTAAATAGGGAATCTTTCTCCCAGTGTATGTTTTTGTTAGGCTTATCAAAAATGAAATGACTATTATGTCCTTGGATTCATCTCTAGGTTCTCTATACTGTTCCATATATCTACATCTCTATTTTTGTGCCAGTACCATGATGTTTTGTATTTTTTTTTTTTTTTGAGAAAGAATCTCACTTTGTTGAGTGCTGTGGTGCTATAGCTTACAGCAACCTCAAACTCTTGGGCTCAAGTGTCTCAGCTTCCTCAGTAGCTGGGTCTACAGGTGCCTTCCACCTTTGGAACATAGGTGCCTCCAGCTGGAACATAGGTGCCTTAATTTTGCAAAGACCCTATAAGAGAGGGACATACAGAGGAAGTAGCTCCTTTTTTTGCTCCTGCAATAATTTATTTATGTATTTCTAACTTAATTTTTATTAAATAATAACTGTATCCATTTATTGGGTACAATGTGATGATTTGATATACAATGTGGAATGGTTAAATCAAACTGATTAACATAATCATCACCTCACTTATTTTTTGTGGTAAGACATTTATAATATACTCTTAGTTGTTTTGATATTTTTTTAGAGATGAGGTCTTGCATTTGCTCAGGCTGGTCTCTAAACTGTGAGCTCAGGCAATCCACCCACCTGTGCCTCCCAGAGTGCCAGGATTACAGGCATGAGCCGCCACACCCAGCCTACCGTGTTGTTTTGATCAGTATAGTTTGTAGTATAACCTGAAGTCTGGTAATGTGATGCTCCTGATTTGTTTTTATTTCTAAGTAATGTATTGGCTATTTGAGGTTTTTTTCTATTCCATATAAAATGAAGTACTATTTTTTCAAGTCTTTGAAGTATGACATTGGTGCTTTGATAGGGATTGCGTTAAATCTGTAGGTTGTTTTGGGTAGTATGGACATTTTAATAATGTTGATTGTTCTCAGCCATGAGCATGGTATGTTTTTCCATTTGTTAATATCTTCAGCTATTTCTTTTCTCAGGGTTTCATAATCCTCATTATAGAAATATTTCACGTCCTTTGTTAGATGAATTGCCAGGAATTTCATCTTCTTTGGAACTACTGTAAAAGGAATAGAGTCCTTGACTATATTTTTGGCTTGAGTATTGTTGGTATATATAAAAGCTACTGATTTGTAAGTATTGATTTTCAGCAAACCCACAGCCAATATCATATTGAATGGAGTAAAATTAAAAATATTTCCACTCAGATCTGGAACTAGACAAGGATTCCCATTGTCACCCCTGCTATTCATCATAGTAATGCAAGTCCTAGCCTTTGCAATCAAGCAAGAGAAGGGGATTGAGGGAATTCAGATGGGGTCGGAGGAGATCAAACTCTCACTCTTCGCAATGATGTGATCTTATACCTGGAAAACCCCAGGGATTCAACTACAAAGCTCTTAGAAGTGATCAAGGAATATAGCAGTGCCTCAGGAAGTAGTTCTTATTCTTGCCATGAGGGTTAGGTGAGGGGAATAACTTCACAGAAGAGGTCATTCTGGGAACTGAGTCTTAAAAAACTAGGAGTTGGTCATGAGTACATTCCAGGTTGTAGAAACTGCATATGCAATGGTATAAATAAGTAGGATATATTTAGAAATGGCAAGCAGGTTAGTATGCAAGGTGTGAGCAGGAAGTACTGGAAGGTGAGGCTGGAATGGTAGCAGGCAGCAAAATATGAAGGGCCCTGCCTTAGACTTTGACTTCCATCATTAGTGTATAGAACGTGGAGAGTTGTTGAAAGATTTTAACAGGGTAGTGACATGATCAGATTACACTTAAAAATATAGTTCTGGTAGAAGTGGGGAAATGTGTACCCCCATGACCAACTGGACTGAATGTTCTGAAATTTCTATCTCTATCTTGTCTCTGTTCCTTACCTTTTTGCCCCTTTCCCTTGGTTAATGTGCCCCAGAGTCATTTTTTCTTACTGCTCTCTTAACCTTCAAATGCAATTATTTATGTGTAAAGAGACTGGTGTGGTAACGTACTGAGAGTGGACATTAAGTGAATAAATGAGCATAGAAGTTTTATAGTTCATTTTGCTCTTATACCATAGACTCTTACAGTTACATCAGATTTGGATAGAATGCAGGGAAATGTGCCAGTGAGTTGGAGTTCATTTCATTTTTTTTTTTGTTTTAATCCACCTTTTTTTAATGGTAGACTTGGCTATCATCCCTGAAGTTTTTATTTATTCATAAGTTTGAGCATGCAGTTGTAAATTTCTTTCTTTTTTTTTTTTTTGCGAGATACATATATCTAATATTGGGTGTTGTTATATATACAAATTCCTTCAGGCTTTCCTATACATTCATAATAAGAGTAAACCAATAACACGGTTTTGACAGTTTGTCTAGTTTGGATTGCCTCTTGGATGCATTTTTCACAACCTTCACCATGTCTTACACCTAAGATTAAAGACAAAAAATGAAAAAGTCCAAAGCAAAGAATCAGTCCCATGCTGCTGCTACTCATTCTCAAGCTTCTGCCGTGCATAGACCAGTCAGCTCCTGGTATGTGACTGTGGCAGGGGCTATAGTCTATTTTTATAGGGGTAGGCTGTGGGGATGCTCTGGGTGTCTTTGGACTGTCCACTCCTGATCACTGGCTGGTTTCACATGTGAATGATGTATCCAAGCAGGAATGCCATCCACCTTCACTGCTGTAGGTGTGGACAGGATCCCTCAGTAGGGGCCTTTCCACCATGGTTTCAGCAGGCTCAGGCTCCAATCTTTAATCCACACCTGGTTACCTATGGAATAGGGATGGACTGGGGGAGATAAACTAACAGGACATCTATCCACCCATTCCAAAATCTTTTTCGTTGTTTTTCCCAGTGACTTTAGCTGGTTAGTAAATTCTATTTCTCCTAGTTCTCTTAGGCCCCCTGACAAATTTCTTAAAATGGGAGGGGACCTGCAATATAGTATTTTATAGGATGAGTACCCTATTCTTTTAATAGGAGTATATCTGATTTTAAACAATGCTAATGGTAAAGCCTGAATTCACTGAAGTTTTCAACTTTCCTGAAACTTTGTGGCCTATAGGTGGTATGCAGTTTCCAGTCAATTTCCAACATGGTATCAGTTTGTTGACTAAAGTTATTTCTTAGAATATGTTCCGTTACTGTAAGAGCCAGACAGAGTAATGCCAATTTGGAAAGAAAAGCAGCTCCTGTTTCAAAAAAAGTGAAGAGGACACTTTTTTTTTTTTCTTTAGTTCCAAATGTGTAATTCACCTTGGGTTTTCTGCTGAGTGCTGGTATCTTATCTCAAGATAAGAGATTTGAGGCATATAGCAACCATGGTTTTTAGCAAGCAAAAGATAGAAAAATAGTTTAATAAACTTTGTATTAACTTTATAATGGTAAATTGACCCCTTTGAGTTCTGACTTTTGATGCTTTTTTTTCATTACTTTAAATATGCATACAAGAATAGAAATTTAAGAGGTTTCAAACGTAAGTCTTATAAACTGAGAACAGACAACTTTTTTAACTCGAGATTCCCTTTTCATTATAATCAACTTAATCACATACAAAATTCTTTCTAAATTATCCTTCACAAAACTTCACCACCTATACACATAATCTTTCAAATTTTAAAATTCCTCGTTTTTGTCTTAAATCTTCTTTTTTTACTTTAATTAATTAATTTATTTATTTTATTGTTAAATCATAGCTGTGTACATTAGTGCAGTGAAGGGGTACAATGTGCTGGTTTCATATAAAATCTGAAATATTCTCTTCAAACTGTTCAACGTAGCTTTCATGGCATTTTCTTAGTTATTGTATGTAGACATTTGTATTCTGCATTTAGTAAGCTTCACCTGTACCCATTCTAAGATGCACCCCACCTATTACCCTCTCTCCATCCTAACCTCCCCCCTCCCTTCCCCTTCCTTGGCCCTTTCCCCATAGTCTTGTGCTATAGTTGGGTTATAGCTTTCATGTGAAAGCTATAAATTAGCTTCATAGTAGAGCTGAGTACATTGGATACTTTTTCTTCCATTCTTGAGATACTTTGCTAAGAAGAATATGTTCCAGATCCATCCATGTAAACATGAAAGAGGTAAAGTCTCCATCTTTCTTTAAGGCTAAATAATATTCCATGGTATATATGTACTACAATTTGCTAGTCCATTTGTGGGTCGATGGGCACTTGGGCTTCTTCCATGACTTAGCAATTATGAATTGGGCTGCAATAAACATTCTGGTACAGATGTCTTTGTTATGTTGTGATTTTTGGACTTCTGGGTATAAACCTAGTAAAGGAATTATAGGATTGAATGGCAGGTCTATTTTTAAGTCTCTAAGTATTCTCCAAACATCCTTCCAGAAGGAACGTATTAGTGGGCATTCCCACCAGCAGTGTAGAAGTGTGCCCTTTTCTCCACATCCATGCCAACATCTCTGGTTTTGGGATTTTTTTATGTGGGCTACTCTTACTGGGGTTAGGTGATATCTCAAAGTAGTTTTGATTTGCATTTCTCTAATGATGAGCTTTTTTTCATGTGTTTGTAGATCGTGTGTCTGTCTTCTTTAGAGAATTTTCTCTTCAAGTCCCTTGCCCACCCTGAGATGGGATCACTTGTTCTTTTCTTGCTAATATGTTTGAGTTCTCTGTGGATTCTGGTTATTAGACCTTTATCGGAGGTATAACCTGCAAATATTTTCTCCCATTCTGAGGGCTGTCTGCTTGCTTTACTTACTATGTTCTTGGCTGTGCAAAAGCTTTTTAATTTGATCAGGTCCCAGTAGTGTATTTTTGATACCGCTTCAATTGCCAGGGTAGTCCTCCTCATAAAATATTCACCCAGGCCAGTTCCTTCAAGAGTTTTCCCTGCACTTTTTTCAAGTATTTTTATAGTTTCATGTCTTAAATTTAAATCTTTTGTCCAGTGAGAGTCTATCTTAGTTAATGGTGAAAGGTGTGGGTCCAGTTTCAATCTTCTACAGGTTGCCAGCAAGTTCACCCAGCACCATTTGTTAAATAGGGAATCTTTTCCCCACTGAATGTTTTTAATTGGCTTGTCAAAGGTCAAATAACAGTAAGTAGCTTTATTCATCTCTTGGTTCTCTATTCTGTTCCAGACATCTAATTCTCTGTTTGTGTGCCAGTACCATGCTGTTTTGATCATTATCGATTTATAGTACAGTCTCAGGTCTGGTGGCGTGATTCCTACTGCTTTGTTTTTATTGCTGAGTAATGTTTTGGCTATTTGAGGTTTTTTCTGATTCCATATAAAATGAAGTGTTATTTTTTCAACATCTTTAAAGTATGACAATGGAGCTTTAATAGGAATTGCATTAAAATTATATATTGCTTTGGGTAGTATAGACATTTTAACAATGTTGATTCTTCCTAGCCATGAGCATGGTATGTTTTTCCATTTGTTAACATCTTCAGCTATTTCTTTTTTTAAAGTTTCATAGTTCTCTTTGTAGAGATCTTTCATGTCCTTTGTTAGGTATACTCCCAAATATTTCGTCTTCTTTGGCACTACTGTGAAAGGAATAGAGTCCTTGACTGTTTTTTCAGCTTGGTTATTGTTGGTATATATAAAGGCTACAGATTTATGGGTGTTGATTTTGTAGCCTGAGACATTGCTGTATTCCTTAATCACTTCTGTAAGTTTTGTAGTAGAATCCCTAGTGTTTTCCAGATATACAATCATATCATCTGTGAATAGTGAAAGTTTGATCTCTTCTGACCCTACGTGGATACCCTTGATTGCCTTTTCTTCCCTAATTTCAATGGCTAAAACTTCCATTACAATGTTAAAGAGCAATGGAGACAATGGGCACCCTTGCCTGGTTCCTGATCTAAGTGAAAATGATTTCAATTTAACTCCATTCAATACGATATTGGCTGTGGGTTTGCTGTAGATGGCCTCTATTGGTTTAAGAAATGTTCCTCCTATACCATTTTTCTTAAGTGTTCTGATCATGAAGGGATGCTGGATATTATCAAAAGATTTTTCTGCATCCATTGAAAGAATCATATGGTCCTTATTTTTTAGTTTATGTGCTGAATTACATTTATAGATTTACGTATATTGAACCAGCCTTGAGAGCCTGGGATAAATCCCACTTGGTCATGGTGTATATTTTTTTCATGTGTTATTGGATTCTGTTTGTTAGGATCTTATTGAGTATTTTAGCATCAATATTCATTAGCAATATTGGTCTATAATTTTCTTTTTTTGTTGGATCTTTCCCTGGTTTGGGGATCAAGGTGATGTTTGCTTTGTAGAATGTGTTGGGTAGTATTCCTTCTTTTTCTATATTGTGGAAGAGGGTTAGTAATATAGGTACTAGTTCTTGTTTAAAGGTTTTGTAGAATTCTGAGGTAATGCCATCTGGTCCTGGGCTTTTCTTTTTAGGGAGATTTTGTATAGTTGATGCTATTTCAGAACTTGATATAGGCCTGTTCAACATTTCCACTTGATTCTGGCTAAGTCTTGGTAGGTGGTGTACTTCCAGGTATTGGTCTATTTCTTTCAGATTTTCATATTTCTGAGAGTAGAGTTTCTTGTAATATTTGTTAAGGATTTTTTGAATTTCTGAGGGGTCTGTTGTTATTTCATTGTTACCATTTCTGATTGATGAAATTAGAGATTTTACTCTTTTTTTCCTGGTTCGGTTGGCCAAAGGTTTATCTATTTTATTGATCTTTTCAAAAAACCAACTTTTGGATTTATTGATCTGTTGTATAATTCTTTTGTTTTCAATTTCGTTTAATTCTGCTCTGATTTTGGTTATTTCTTTTCTTCTGCTAGGTTTGGGGTTGGAATGTTCTTTCTTCTCCAGTTGCTTAAGATGTCCCATTAAGTTATTAACTTCCTCTCTTTCCGTTTTCTTGAGAAAGGCTTGCAGTGCTATAAATTTCCCTCTTAGGACTGCCTTTGCAGTATCACAGTGGTTCTGATAATTCGTGTCTTCATTGTTGTTTTGTTCCAAAAATTTGGTGATTTCCTTCTTAATTTCGTCTATAACCCATCTATCCTTCAGCATAAGGTTGTTTACCTTCCATGCTTTTGTATGGGTATGCAGGTTCCTGTTATTGAGTTCAACTTTTATTCCATGATGGTTTGAGAAGATGCAAGGAATAATTCCTATTTTTTAAAATTTGCTGAGGTTAGTTTTGTGGCCTAGGATGTGGTCAATTTTGGAGTATGTTCTGTGGGCTGATGAGAAGAATGTGTATTTAGTTTTGCTGGGATGAAATGTTCTGTAGATGTCTTTTAAATCCCGATGTTGAATGGTTTAGTTTAAATCTAAGATTTCTTTGCTTAACTTGTTTTTGGAGGATCTATCCAGGACTGCTAAAGGGGTGTTAAAATCTCCAACTACTATGGAACTGGAGGAAATCGAGTTGCTCATGTCTGTTAGAGTTTCTCTTATAAATTGTTGTGCATTCTGGTTGGTTGCATAAATATTAATAATTGAGATCTCATCATGTTGAGTATTATCTTTAACAAATATGAAGTGTCTATCTGTATCCTTCCTTATTTTGGTTGGTTTAAAACCTATTGTGTCAGCGAATAGCATAGCAATGCCTGCTTTTTTCTGCTTTCCATTTACCTGGAGTATAGATGACCATCCCTTCACCTAGAGTCTATATTTGTCTTTTAATTTAAGATGCGATTCTTATATGCAGCAGATATCTGGCTTGAGTTTTTGTATCCAGTCAGCCAACCTGTGCCTCTTTAGAGGACAATTTAAACCATTCACATTAATTGAGAATATTGATAAGCCTTTCGAGAGTCTGGTGGACATTTTTAATCCTTTTGCAACTGTGGAAGTTGGAATTTGATCAGAATTTTCTGGGTGGGTTTACTTTTGTGGTGGAGGATTACACTGGTCTTTATGGAGGATAGGTCTGAGAATATCCTGGAGAACTGGTTTGGTTATGGCAAATTTCTTGAACATGTGAATGTCATTGAAGTATTTAATTTCTCCGTTATAAATGAAACTCAGTTTAGCTGGGTACAGGATCCTGGATTGAAAGTTATTTTGCTTGAGGAGATTAAAAGTCGATGACCATCTTCTTCTAGCTTGAAAGGTTTCAGCAGAGAGATTTGCAGTTATTCTAATAATTCTTGCCCTTGTAGGTGATGGTTTTCTTTCATCTGGCTGCTTTCAGAATTTTCTCCTTCATATTAACTTTAGTGAAATTGATTATGATGTGCCGGGGGGATGTCTTATTTGGGTTGAGTTGTGCTGGAGTTCTGAAACTGTCTGCTATCTGAATTTCAGAATCTCTTGGCATGTCTGGAAAGTTCTCCTTCATAATCTCATGGAGAAGAGAGTCTGTGCCTTGTGAAGTCACTTCGTCGCTTTTGGGGATCCCTATAAGACGAATATTGGTTTTCTTCGAATTATCCCAGAGCTCTCTGAGAGAGTGATCTGTGTTTGCTCTCCATTTCTCTTCCTCTTTGAGAGTTTGGGAGCGTTCAAAAGCTTTGTCTTCAATGTCAGAAATCCTTTCTTCTGCTTGCTCCATTCTGTTGCTGAGGGATTCTACTGTGTTTCTCAGATCTTTGAGGGCTGCAACTTCTTGTCTCAATGTGTGAATATCTGTGGACATTTGGTCTTTGAATTCGTTGAATTCATCAGAAATCTTTTGGGTTACTGCTTGGAATTCCAATTCGATTTTATTTGCTATCTAGATTCTGAATTCGATTTCTGACATCTCAGCTATTTGTTTTTGCATGGGATCTTGTGGTGTGTCTGCCCCATTGATCCTTGTGGGAATTGATCTATTCTGATTATTCATATTGCCAGAGTTTTTCTGTTGATTTTGCCTCATGATTGTTTTTCACCATTGCCTCTGGCTGTCCTCAGAGTTGGGGAGATGTCTCTCCAAGATTAGATGCCAGCGGGATCACTCTATTGTTGCTGGATCTTTGTAGGGAGTGACCCTGTGTAGTTCCTCTGCGGCTGCCCTAGCTAGGGATTCTGGTTGTGGAAGCAGCTCTGGAGTGTGACACACCCGGATCCTGCAACAGGGCGGGAGGTGGTGTGCACGGTTCTGGGAGTGACTGGCGCCCAGTGAGTTTGGCACAGAGAGCCCAAAGCTCCAGCAGTCTCTGGCCAGGAGAAGCACTCTACGCAGAGGCAGGGAGGGCTCCAGAGGGCACATGGCTACCAGTGTCCGTGGCCAGACGAGTGGGCCGGTGTGGAGGCAGGGAGGGTACTGGAAGGAGGGAGGACGCGGGGTTGGCTGTTCCTGCAGTTCCTGGTCAGGGCATGTGGAGGCCCTGCAGGTGCAGCTATTAGGGATGTCTGGGTGATGTCAAGCCCAGGAGTTTGAGGTTGCCATGAGCTGTGACGCCATGGCACTCTACCCAGGGCAACAGCCCGAGGCTCCAGTGTGCCAAAACTGGTCTCACTCTGCCCCTAAAGTTTAAGGCTGTAAGGCAGCTCAGTCCCTGCCTTTAGGCTGCTCAGTCACTAGGTTACTAGCTCCCTCCTGATCCTTGCTTGAGACCCCGAGGGCGGAGCTTGCCAGGGCAGTTCTCTCACAATGGCTCCCTGTGGCCCATAGCCGAATACTATTGGCTCCGTCCGGCGCAGAGGCTCAGTCTGGGGCCCTAGACAATGCCCAAAGTTCTCTGCACTCATGCTCAAGCTCTCCTCAAGGCAGTTTAACTGAGTGCCATGTCCAAAAACACCGAAACAGTTTATAGGTAAGGCCTTTCCCGTTTGCAGTCTCACTGCTGCTTGTACTTATGGTTGCCGGCGGGATTAGGTTGATCGAACACACGCAACCTCTTGCCAGTTTTCCACTGTTTTTGTCCTCCTCTTGGGGTCCAGAAGTCCCTTGCCGACTCCCTGTATCCTCAAAGGGATGATTATAGGCAGATCCCACTAGCCGGAGATGCCTGGAGTCTTATCTCCCCAGACTCACCGTGCCCAGTTGCTGGGAAGCTGTTACTTGGCCGCCACCTTGCAACAGTTGTAAATTTCAAGTGTTCTATTATGCAGCTATTGTGTTTGATTTGGGATTCTGAACTGTTCTAACAATCTGAAATACAATTAATGCACTTACAGGAGTCCATTTTAGGTGTTTATACTTACATGTTATCTTGTGAGGAAGTGATATAATATTTTTTAAATAGCAATACTTAAGTAGTAGCAGTTACATAAAAGCATCATAACTTTTTGACATTTGTTTGAGAAAAGTGGGATATATTTGTTTATTAATTCTCATTTAATGGCCAGTGTGCCTGGGCCCTGAGATTCTGGTGTAGACTTGCATTGCTTTTTGTTCATATGATGGAGGTTCATAAGTGACTTAGGAACCTGGGAAACTGCAGAATGTATAGGTGAAGGTATGGAATAAATTATTTTCTGGAAGTAAAGTATGGGAAGAGGAGAAGAGAAAAGAAATTCTATTTTATTTTGTTTTACTAAGAACTATGGAAGAAAATTATAATGATATAGAACTTTACCTATAAATTCGGAGCCACAAATGTGGAATGCAATTTTTTTTTGCCCTTGCTAATTCAGTGGCTTTTGACTTGCAATCATAACAGGCATAGACTTTCTATCATTCAGACTTAGATAGGCTTAGTGTCTAGGATTTTAGTACATAGGAAATGTAACGTGGAGCCTCTTTAATATCTTTCATTAAGTTACTTCAAATCTACTGATGTTTTTTCTGTGACTTTTGAATTGATGTTTTGAAGCTGAGTTTTGGTGCAAAGGATATTTGAACTTGGTACCTGGGATGATTGATATTCACTGCACACTGAGAGATGGTGCTGCTTACTGCAAACATTACTTTGTTTATTAAAGGTAGTGATAGATGCACATCCTAGTATTCAAATGTTGTACCTTGAGTAACTTTGCATTGAATAGAAACATAAACTGTTAAGTTACAGAAAACCAAAGTAGCACAATTTTATTTGAAGTACTGGTAAATCTAAAGCCTATGGTTTAAAACAGGGCTTGCAAACTGTGGCCCATCACCTGTTTTTGTGTAGCCTACAAACTAAGAATGATTTTTATATTTTTAAGTGGTTGAAAAGAAATCAAAAGAAGATGATATTTTATAATATGTGAAATTCATATAGAATTTACATTCTAGGGTTCATAAGATTTTATTGGAACATAGCCACACATTTATTCCTACAGAGTCTATGGCTGTTTTCATGCTATAATGGCAGACGTAAATAGTTTTGACAGAGACTGTGTGGTCTGCAAAGTCAATTATGTTACTATCAGCCTCTTTATAGAAAAACTATGCCAAGCCCTGGTTTTAAAAATGTGTAAGGTGGAAAGAAAGAAAAAATATAACCAAGGGTGGATATGTTATATAATCCTTTAAGAAAAGTATTAAGTGAAAAATTTATAAAAGGGAGGATATATAGCTTTAAAGAGGGGTATTTGGGAGCCTGGGAGTGATTATTATGGAAGCATGGGAACTGCATTGAAATATTTGAAGTATTAATGACCACAAAAATTATACTTTGAACCAATTGTTAGAAACTAAGGGAGCAAATTGTAGCTTTGCATAAGGGAACATTTTTAACTTGTCTAAAAGTGAAATAGCTAGCCTTGGGAGGTGATAAGTACCCCATCACTGGAGGAATTCAAACAGGCTTTATAACTAGCTAGTAAGGATCTACTAATAGAAGAGGTAGATCCTTATATTAGCATCAGTTTGAATGATTTTTAAAGTTCCTTTCTAATCTTGAGTCTATACTTTTATGAATTGCCACTAGTAAGAATCCATATCAAGGGAAGATTTTTTTTTCAGCTAATTACATTTTATTTTTATTAAATCATAGCTGTGTACATTAATGTGATCATGGAACACCATACACTAGTTTCATAGACCGTTTGACACATTTTCATCACACTGGTTAACATAGCCTTCCTGGCATTTTCTTAGTTATTGTGCTAAAACATTTACATTCCACATTTACTAAGTTTCACATATACCCTTGTAAGATGAACCGCAGGTGTAATCCCACCAATCCCCCTCCCTCTGCCCACCTCCCCTCTCCCTCCCTTCCCCTCCCTTTCCCCCTTCCCCCTATTCTTAGGTTGAAAAAGTATCCAATGTACTCAGCCCTACTATGAAACTAATTTATGGCTTTGACATGAAAGCTATAACCCAGTTACAACCTAAGAATAGGGGGAAGATTTTTGAGTACACAGTATACCTTTGATTACATCACTCTACTGCTCAAAAATCGTCAGTGAGATAGATCCTTTTGTCAACTGAATTAAAGTCCTTAGTTCTTTGTTATTAGTTTCTAGGTTGTTTGTACAGGCATATCTCAGAGATATTGTAGATTTGGTTCTAGGCCACAGCAATAAAGTATTTAAATAAAGCAAGTCACACAATCTTATTTGGTTTCCCAGTGCATATAAAAGTTACATCTGGGTATGGTGGATCAAACCTGTGATGCTAGTACTTTGAGAGGTAGCGATGAGGGGATTGCTTGGAGTTCCTCTGGTTTGGAGAGGCCAGGAGTTCAACACCAGTCTGAGCAATGTAATGAGAGCCTGTCTCTTAAAAAAAGAAAAATTAGGCAACTTTGTGGTGTGCACCTGTAGTCCCAGTTGCTCGGGAGGCTGAGGCAGGAGGATTGCTTTAGCTCAGGGGTTTGAGGTTGCAATGAGCTGTGATGACCCCACTGTGCTGTAGCTGGGGCAATGCAGTAAGACTTTATCTCAAGAATAAAGTTATATTTATACTATACTGTAGTCTATTAAGTGTGCAATAGCCTTATATCTTGAAAAACAAATACATATTTTAATTGAAAAATACATTATTGCTAAAAAATGCTAATGATCATCTGAGCCTTCATTGAGTCATAATGTTTTTGTTGGTGGAAAATCTTACCTTGATGACTGCTGACTGATCAGAGTGGTGGTTGCTAAAGGTTGGGGGTGGGTATGGCAGTTTCTTAAAATACCATAACAATGACATTTGGCATACCATTGATTCTTCCTTTGACTACAATAGATTTCTCTGTAGCATGTGATCCTGTTTTATAGCATTTTACCCATAGTAGAATTTATTTTGTAAGTGAAGTCAATCTTTTTCAAATCCTTCCTCTACTTTACTAGCTAAGTTTATATAATATTCTAAATTCTTTGTTGTCATTTCAACAGTGTTTACAGCATTTTCACAGGAGTAAATTCCATCTCACCAAGCCACTTCCTTTATTTATCCATAATAAGCAACTCCTCATCTGTTAAAGTTTTATCATGATATTGCATGATAAATTCAGTCATATGTTCAGGCTTTACTTCTAATTCTAGTTCTCTTGTTATTTCCACCATATCTGAAGTTATTTCCTACACTGAAGTCATCCATGAGGGGCAGAATATACTTCTTCCAAGTTCCTCTTACTATCGGTATTTTGACCTCCCCCCTTGAGTCATAAATGTTCTTATTGGTATAGCAAATCCTTTCTAGTAGGTTTTCAATTTATTTTGCTCAGATCCACCAGAACAATCACAATCTATGGAAGCTATAGCTTCACAATATATATTTTTAAAATAATAAGTCTTCAAAATTGCTCCTTGATAAATGGGATACAGAATGGATGTAGTGTTAGCAGGAACATGAAAACAACATTAATATCCTTGTATATCTCCTTTGGAGCTCTTGGGTTATTAGGAACCAGTAATTTTTTTTATTGTTTGGGATTCATTGAGGATACAAAGGATTAGCTTACAATGATTTCAGTTGTTAGGTAAAGTTCCTCTTGTAATTGTGTCCCACCCCCAAGAGGTGTGCCATACTTCCATTTTTATTTCTTTCTTGACCCAGTTGTCATTTAGAATAAGGTTATTTAATTTCCATGCCTTTGTGTAGGGATGAAAGTTTTTCTTGGAGTTTAGTTCCACCTTTTTTGCCTTTGGTCTGAGAAGATACAAGGTAAAATTCAAATTCTTTCGATTTTGTTGAGGTTTGATTTGTGTTCTAGAATGCAATCTATTTTTGAGAATGTTCCATGGGTCCACGAGAAGAACATATATTCTTTAGCTTTTGGATGGAGTATTCTATATATGTCTATCAAGCACTATTGTTCTAGGGTCGCATTTAAGTCCCTTGTATCTTTGTTTAGTTTCTGTTTAGAGGATCTGTCAAGCTCTGTAAGAGGAATGTTAAAGTCCCCTGCTATTATGGTGTTATGGGATAACATATTGTTCAGACTAATTAAGGTCTGTTTCAAGAATCTGGGAGCATTTAAGTTGGGTGAATAAATATTTAGAATTGAAATGTCTTCTTGTTGTATTGTTCACTTGACCAGTATGAAGTGTCCATCTTTGTCTTTTTTTTTTTTTACTTTAGTTGCTTTACATCCACTTGTGTCTGAAAATAAGATTGCAACTCCTCTTTTCTTCTGATTTCCATTTGCCTAAAAAATTGTCTTCCATCCCTCAACCTTGAGTTTTACTTTGTTCTTCAAGGCTAGGTGTGTTTCCTGCAGGCAGCAAATGGATGGTGTGTGTGTGTGTGTGTGTGTGTGTGTGTGTGTGTGTGTGTGTTTATCCAATCGGCTGGCCTATGCCTCTTCAGTAGGGAATTAAAGCCATTAACATTTATTAAGGTAATTCATAAGTGCAGTGTAGTTTTATTCATCTTATTTTGTGAAAGTCCATTGCTTAGTTTTATCTTTTGCATCATTGTGGAAGTTAGGTTTTGTCCTTTAATTTTTGGGTGTTTACTTTGCTGATGGTCCATTGTGATGGTCAGTGTGTAGAATAGGTCTATTTCTTGTTGTGGCAAACTTCTTCAATATTTGCATGCAGTAAATGATTTGATTTCTCTGTCAATTTTAAAGCTTAGCTTAGCACAATATAGAATTCTGAGCTGAAAATTGTTTTGTTTAAGTAGATTAAAGGTAGATTATCATTCTCTTCTGGCTTGAAAAGTTTCATTTCAGTAGTCTGCAGACACCCTGATGGATTTGCCCCTGTAGGTCAATTGTCACTTACTCCTGGAAGCTTACAGAATATTCTCTTTTGTCTTGACTCTGGACAGGTTCATCACAATGTGACTTGGTGAAGGTCTATTTGAGTTGAGATGACCTGGGGTCC
This sequence comes from Nycticebus coucang, assembly GCF_027406575.1. NCBI lineage: Eukaryota > Metazoa > Chordata > Mammalia > Primates > Lorisidae > Nycticebus > Nycticebus coucang. The sequence continues at coordinate 156,565,629 of NC_069804.1, read as the reverse complement.
AAGATCCCTCTGAAAGTCATATGTTGGAATCTTTGGTGATATTTGGGAAAATTTCATTTATGATATCCTCTAGTAGATCTTCCATTCCTCGGGGGTCTTCTTACCCTCCTGGGATACCTATAACTCATATGTTTGAATGCTTCATGAAGTTCCATAATTCTATCAGTGAATGTTTTGCTTTCTGTCTCTTTTTTTTTTCTGTCTATTTAACTGACTGAGTTAGCTCAAGAGCTTTATCCTCTACCTCTGAGATTCTTTCTTCTGCATGGTCTAATCTGTTATCGATACTTTCTATTGCATCTTTAAATTCCTAGATTGCTTTGATTCCTTCAGCTCCACTATTTTCTTTCTATATTCTTCATGTCATTCATCTCTTATTTGATTCTGTTTTTGAATTTCCTTTTTGTTATTTTCCACTTTCTTAGCAATTTCTTTCATTGTTTTTACCATCCATATTTTAGATCCCCCTCTGTCATTTCTAACATTTTTTTTTTGAGACCGAGTCTCACTTTGTTGCCCTTGGTAGAGTGTGGTGAGGTCACAGCTTATAGCAACCTCAAACTCTTGAGCTTAAAAGTGATTCTCTTGCCTCAGCCTCCTAAGTAGCTGGGACTACATGTGCCTGCCATAACGCCCATCTATTTTTATTTTTTGGTTGTCATTGTTGTTTGGCAGGCCTGGGCTGGATTTGAACCCTTCAGCTCCAGTGTATGTGGTTGGTGCCCTAGCCACTGACCTACAGGCGCCGAGCCCTAACATTTCTTTATAGGTGGACTCCTCTGCAGTAGCTACCTCATGATCCCTTGGGGGGGTTTGCTTTGTTCTGGTTTTTCATGTTGCCAGGATTTTTCTGCTGTTTTCTTCCTCATGAGCATTTTCTTTTTGTCTGTTTCCTTGTCCTACTTTTCCTTTCACTTCCTCTTGTTGTTTGTTACCATGTCTCTGACCTAAGGTGTTGAAGTGTCCATTTGGTAAAGGACTAAAAGGACGAGAAGAGTGAAGAGCAAGAAGGGGTAAAAGATTAAAAAAGAGAAAAGAGAAAGGAAAGGTGGTGAGTAAAAGGGAAGATGAACAGAAAGAGAGAGACAAGAATAATAGTGGTGTACGGTAGGGTACTTTGACCCACTCCAACAAATCCCAACCTCTTGGGGGCTGGTTTGGGTTATTCCCTTGAGGTGTGCAGCTCTTTGCTAGCCTGAATAGACACAGTACCCCACCTCCACCACGTAGAGAAGAAAAACAAAAATGCTATAAATCAAACCAAAACAAAGAAGCAAAAACCTTAAGGGATAAATTGAAGGAAGAAATAAATATCAGGGACAGAAAAACTAGAAAAAAATGAAGCCCTTATTATTAAAGAAGACACCAATGAAAACTTATATTTACATGAAAACAAAGAAGAAGAAAAGAAAAAGAATAATCTAGGGGGGAAAAAGTTGAAAAAAATTAAAAACAAAACTATAATATATCTTGCTGAATATTGCCTGGGCAACAGGTGATCTTCTGGGGTATGAGGTGCTAATAACAATGGTGACACAGCTGTATAAGATGGAAACTGGAAGCCTCTGTTGACTTCTTTGCCCTGAAACCTGGCAGGATTGGGAGCCTAAATCTCTCCTCAGCACACTTAATAGACATGCCTTGACCTTTCCAATCCATGTCCCTTGGCTAAGCAGTGGCTTTCCCAGGAAAGTGTTTGTGGTTTAGATCACTCCAGAAGTGGCTGCCCTCTTATCAGGCACCTCCTCAGTCCACTTAATAGACGTGCCTTGACCTTCCTAATCCATGTCCCTTGGCTAAGCAGTGGCTTTCCCAGGAAAGTGTGTGTGGATTGGATCTCTCCAAAAGTGGCTCCCTTCTTATCAGGCACATCAGAACTGGCCTCACATTAGGATTCTGAGGGCTGAGCCTGCAGGGTAGCTCTCCCACAATGGCTGGGCCTGGCCTGTAGCCGAACAATGGAAGCTCTACCCCACCCTGGTGGCGCAGTCCCGGCCTCTGGGACTCAAACTCACTTGCTCCCTTGTCCAAGGTCTCCCAAGGTAACTCAACCAAGTGCCCAAGTCCCCCCCCAAAAGAATACACCTTAAGTGAAGGCCTTCCCTGTCTGCAAACTTTTGCCACTGCTGTAGGTGCTGCCTCTGCAACTGCCATAGCCAGCCACCCTCTTACCCATCGTAAACACTTGCCACTTTTCTACTGCTTTCATCCTTCTCTTGGGGGTCCTGAAGTCTTCTGCTGCCTCCCTGTGCCCCCAAAGGGATGTTTCTGGGTAGAGCCCACAGCCAGAGGTGCCTGAGTCTTCTTTCTCCAGTATCACTGTAACTGGTTGCAAAGATGCTGTCTCTAGTCTGCCATCTTGTTCCAACCCTCCTGGACTCAGTAATATTTTGAAGGTATCTTTATTTCTGAGCAGTAGATCTCAAAAGTGGGCATAAACTATTTAGTAAACCATACTGTTAACAGATGTGCCGTCATTCAGCCTTTGTTATTCCATTTATAGAGCACAGACAGAATAGATTTAGTATAATTCTTAAGGGCCCTCGGATTTTTTTTTTTTTTGAATGGCTAATGAGCATTGGCTTTAACTTAAAGTCACCAGCTACATTAGCTCCTAACAGGAGAGGCAGCCTATCCTTTGAAGCTAGTCCTTTGACTTTTCCTCTCTAGCTACAAAGTCCTGCATGGCAGCATCTTTCCATAATCAGGCTATTTTGTCTATATTGAAAATCTAGCATTTAGTGTTGCCATCATCACTGGATTTTCTTAGTAATTTGTTACAGTGTCTACATTAGCACTTGCTGTTTTACCTTGTACTTTTATGTTATGGAGACAGTTTTCTTAAACCTCATGAACCAATATCTGCTACCTTAAAACTTCTTTGGTAACTTCCTTGCCTCTCTAAGCCTTCATAGAATTGAACAGCTAGGATCTTGTTCTAGATTAAACTTTAGCATAAGGGAATGTTGTGGCTGGTTTGATCTTCTATCCAAACCACTCAAAAGTTCTCCATATTAGCAATAAAGTTGTTTTGTGTTTGTATCATTTGTACGTTCACTGGAGTAGCACTTTTAATTTTTCAAGACCTTTTTCTTTTCATTCATAACTTGTTTGATGCAGGATTGCCACAAACTTTTAATTTGTGAATAGCACAATATCTGCAAAGCTCAATAAGGCAAAGTGCAATATGTTTGTACTTTGATCCTAACTTAACCTTATCCATTACTCTTATACATGTCCCAAGTTGATTTCTATCAAACATTGTTGCAGGATATGCAAATAGATGAGATATAGAACAAGGTTTCTGTGTTCAAATGGATTTGGAATGTGCTGATGATGAATTTTACCAATGACACTTCCCTTCCACTCTAAATTAGAATGCTTAAAAGCTCTGAGAAGTCCTGCCATGAAGAAATTTTACTTAACCTTTTAAAAATCCAATATTTTTCATATACATTTGAACACAGAATATTTTTTTGCTCAGCTATTAACACTACAGGACAGTTTTCCATTTGTTATTTTCCTGTTCTCTTTTGTTGCCTTTATTGTTTTTCCATCTTCTCCCTTTTGTGTGTCATTTTGCTCCTTCCAACTTCAAGAAAGAGATAATTAGACTACACAATTGTGGAAACAGTTAGAGGCCCTGTGAACCATTCCCTATAAACTCCCAACATAGGAAGATAGAGAGGAATCTAGGAGAATATATAAAAGAAGAAATTACAGAAAGGGGAAGTCCTTTTGACATAATGAAACTTCTCTTAGTCATTTCAAAGTCGTTTATCTAAAAAAGTCACTATTTTATTGGTAATTTGGCCTTTTTCTTTCTAATTCCTATTTTTAGCTAATGTTTAATTTATGATCCAGAGGTCCTCAAACTTTTTAAACAGGGGCCAGTTCACTGTCCCTCAGACTGTTGGAGGGCTGGACTATAGTTTAAAAAAAAAACAAAAAACTATGAACAAATTCCTATGCATACTGCACATATTTTATTTTGAAGTAAAAAAGTAAAACAGGAACAAATACAATCACATTGCCTCATGTGGCCTGTGGGCCTCAGTTTGAGGACCCCTGAGTCTGTTTAGTTAGACAGTCCTGAAGCGTGTGAATAAAAAATGGAGTCGGTATCTCTAGAGAACATATCATGCTATGCTAGGAAGACAACATCCATACTTAGCCATTACTTGATGACTTTTTTTTACTTTGTCACACTTTGTAGAATGCCGTGGCATCATACTTCACAGCAACCTCAAACTCTTGGGCTCAAGCAATTCTCTTGCTTTAGCCTCCTGAGTAGCTGCGACTACTGGTGCCTGCCACAACACCAGGCTGTTTTTAGAGGTGGTATCTCACTCTTGCTCAGGCTGGTCTTGAACCCATGAGCTTGAGCAATCTACCCACCTCTGCCTCCCAGAGTGCTATGATAACAGATGTGAGCCACCACACCTGGCCTCCTTGATGGCTTTTTTAGAGAGTTATTTTTCTGTGTCTAGAGTAGTTAGAAACAAGTTAAAAGTAATGGAGGTAAGAACTTACTATGCAGTCTATTTATAATCATTTTGATATATTCTAGTTTCCTGCTTAGGAGGCTGTATCAAAAGTATCAGTTTTTCACCTGAATCACCCACATGAACTATTGAGTATGTATCTAAAGATATCTACAGTCAGAGCAACTATTACTTACTGAGAATAATAGCCAGAGGGTATAGCTTAATGATTCAAGAATCAGCTTCACATAAAGACTCTATTCAGTCTCCCTGGAAACCAGTGATCAAATCTCATCAGGGTCAACTTAGCCCTTTCTATAATAGATAAATTGAATAACATGCTGTTTAATTTGTATGTGTTATTGAATGAAGCCATGAGGAATATTCAGCCTGCATATTAATGATATCACTGTTGTTTTGGTAAATAAGGAAGATTTCAGTATTATTTTCCCTAAATTATTTGGCCTAGAGTAATTGAGGATGAAAAACAAACTTGAATGTATCAGTGTTATTTAAGATTATTTAGGTAAATAATAATTTGTTAATGAGTATTTTTTTTCTAATTAGACTCTCTTTGGTTTTCTGCCTTTTTGGGGGCTCAGTTTAAAGAGTAGGAAATACTTGGGTAGTTGATAATACTTTTGAATCTAACATTTCCTATGTTGTTTGTCTTTTTTCCCCCTGGATTTTATTTGGACAAATAAAACTGTATTTTAAAAATATTTATTATTCTTAAAAACTTAAAAAAAAGCCCAAGACTTACATATTCATTGCAGAAAATTTCGAAAATACAGCCTAGTGTCAGGAAGAAATGAAAAGATGCCAGTCATCCTATTCTCAGAGATATTGCTGTTAATCACTATAAATGTTGTTAATATCATTTCAGCTCTTTCTTTGGATATGTGTATGTAATAAGATTATGCCTATTTATTTCCAAATTACCAAAAATTTAATTAGTTTCCAGTATTTCCCTGTTGACTCTGCTTTAAACATGCTTTTGTAAATCTTCATATACATCTCTTATTTTGTTACAGTAAGTTCCTAGGAATGGAGTTCTTAGGTTAAAGGATATAAAAATGTTAAGATTCATTATCGATGTTTCCAATTTGCTTTCAAGAAAGGTGGTATAATATTCTGCTTGTGCTTCCATAGAAGAATACCACAGAAATTTATATTCTTACAGTTCTGGAGACAAGAAATCCAAGATTAAGGTGCCTGCAGGGTTGGTTTCCAATGTGAACCTCTCTTCCTGGCTTGCAGATGTCTACCTTCCCTTATGACTGCATTTAAACCCCATTTCCAAATATGTTCACATTGGGGGTTGAGGCTTCAAAATATGAATTTTAGGGAGACACAGTTCAGTCCATAACAGGTAGTAACATTGACACTCCATAGTCAGTGAACGAGAGTTCCCATTTTACCAACTTATTGCCAATGCTGGATATGTACACCACACGCATGTACCAGCACACAAACATGCACGCATTGCTAATTTGATGGAGATGGTATTGTTTGACTTTACATTTCTTTGATTATTAGTTGCAGTGAAACTTATTTTTTAATATTTGGACCTTTTTTATGAGCTTACTATTCCTTTACTTTGTTTTTTTTTTATTTGAAGTGGTTCTTAGTTGTCAGTAAACCTTAATTTTCACTTGTGTTTAGCTGTTTTGTATTTTGTCAGATATCCTCACACAAATCAATTTTCAAAATGTTATTTATTCCTTCATAATAAGCTATTATTTATCTTTAAAATACAGCAATGTGTACAGGGTTAATAATATATGAGTTTCCCTATTAATGAATCATAAGTTTAATGCTCACCATACATTCATAAAACTTTTTTATAGTTCGGACGCATTGATTTGCTGACAGTGAAATATAGATAGTGGTAAGGTTTATGCAAAAGTCTTTTCAGGTATTGTTTACTTTGAATTAACAAATACAGTAGTGTTTCCTGAGATATGTTCCCCAGAACTCTGATCCCACAAGATGTCCAGTGAGAAGAGAGTCAGTTGGTTAAATAGCTTTGAAACCTGCAGCATCTTCTGTCTCCTGCCTAGAAATTCACAGTGCATGTTAGTTAGGAACTGGAAGGTTCTGAGAAGCCCTGTAGGAAAGAAATCCGTTTAGCTTTTGTAAACTGAGTAATTCTATTTTTTTTTTTGAGACAGAGTCTCAAGCTGTCGCCCTGGGTAGAGTACTGTGGCGTCACAGCTCACAGTAACCTACAACTCTCGGGCTTAAGTGATTCTCTTGCCTTAGCCTCCCAAGTAGCTGGGGCTACAGGTGCCCGCTGCAACACCCAGCTATTGTTGCAGTTATCATTATTGCTTTAGCTGGCCCCAGCTGGATTCGAACCTGCCAGCCTTAGTGTATATGGCTGGTGCTCTACCCACTGAGCTATGGGCGCTGCCCTAAACTGAGTAATTCTAAAACTTATTTTGACCATAGAACATCCCCTTATTTTATTTGCTTTTGCTCGTGATTTACGTTTACTTTAATGAAAGTTGTAAAGCAATGTATAGGGATACCATGTACCCTTCACTCCTTTTCCCCAGTGGTAAATCTTGCTATATAAGATGTTACAGAAAATATCACAACCAAGAAATGACATTAGTATGATCTGCAGAGCTTGTTCAGATTACGTGATGTATACAAGTGCTCATTTATGTGTGTGTGTGTGTATGTGTACCATGCAGTTTTATCATGTGTAGATTTGTGTAACCACTACTACCACAAGACTCCATTGTGCCCTCTCTTTAAAGTCACACACCTGCCCTCTCCCTAGCCCCTGGCAATCATTGATCTGTTCCCCATTTCTATAATTTTTTCTTTTTGAGACAGAGTCTCACCATGTTGCCCTCAGTAGAATGCCATGGCATTACAGCTCAGAGCAGCCTCAAACTCTTGGGCTTAAGTGATTCTCTTGCCTCAGCCTCTCAAGTAGCTGAGACTACAGGTGCCTGCCACAATGCCTGGCTATTTTTTTGTTGTAGTTTTCATTGTTGTTTAACAGGCCCAGACTGGGATCGAACCTGCCAGCCCCGGTGCATGTGGCTGGCGCCCTAACCACTGATCTACAGGTGCTGAACCCCATTTCTATATTTTTGTCATTTAAGGTTATATAAATGGAATAATGTGGTATGTAACCTTTGGAAATTGGCTTTTTCACTCAGCATAGTTCCTTTGAGGTTCATTCAGGTTGTTATGTGCATTAATAGTTCTTTCCTTTTTATTGCTGAGTAGTGTTTCATGATATGATGTAACACAGTTTGTTTAAGCATTCACTCATTGATTGATATTTACCACCACCCTTTATTTTAGGTGGAATCTATTAATATACCCTATGAATATTGTTCTGAAGAAAACAAGTTTTCTGGTTTTCGTTTACCACAGAAATGATATGGTTAAAGAATTATTATACCTTTGAAGACTGGGTTACAGAAATTAAAAGTCTTTTTATTATTTTGTTTAGGAATTCCAGAGACGCTGTAATACTCTGATTTCGTTGATTGAGAAAGAAAATATGGAAATTGAGGAAAGAGAGAGAGCAGAAAAGAAGAAACGGGCAACTAAAATTCCAATGGTAAAATTTTCAGCATTTTCCTAACTTTTAGGTAGATCCCATTTTTTTACATAATTAAAATGCCTATATTATGTTTAATGCCATACTGATACATATTATAAAATCTGGTTTGATAAAATTCTAACTCATTTTGGACAGAAAAAGAATTACACTACAACCTTGTTTCCTATTGATAGAACATAGTTAGGAACTCCTCCCTAGTAACTGGGCTTAGTATTTAAAAATTACTCATGAATCTAAGCAGAAGTATTAATGCAAGTAAAATCCTTTGAGTTGAGACTAGAACTACTGTGGGAGTAGGAGAAGGGTAGGGGTGGGCTGGGACAGTGGCGAGGTTAAAACTGGGAATTTTGATTTAGTTGAATAAGTTTTCTGATCTTTGTGTAACCATGAGTGCAAATGAGAACTCTGAGTATACAACAAAGCTTTACTTAGTAATAAGTTCACTGTTGAATAATAAAATAACTTGATTTTAATCTATTCAGGTTGCTTTGTATAACTATAATTTAAAATATTCTTTAGGAGACCATATTATTTGAGCATGATTAAGTAAACTGCCATATTTCATCATATCTAGGATGCTTTCCATTATTTTATATATCACTGAGAAAAAATGCTGCCAGGTATAATTTCTCAACAATTGTAAGATGCATCCTGATTTCACAGATGCTAAAATGTGAAAGCAATGTGCATCATAGAAGATATGAAATATGGTATGTTAGAATCTATAATAAGTTTTAATAAAATAATACACTCATAAATAAACTTTTGCCCCCAAAACTTTAAGTATTAAGTAGTTCTTTAAGATAGGAGTACATTTATAATACCGTGTGTAAGTAGATACTTGAATATTTTTGATGGGTATTTTATGTTTTTTCTTAAAAAGAAACATCTTTGAAGGGTATTTTACATTGGGTTATATAGTTTCTTGGGCTAAATAGAACATTAACTGTGAGTATAACATTTTAAGTGAATATTCATGTTAAAATTTTTTTTCAATGCATTTACATCCTAGATTTAACATTGTTGGGCCATTTAAAAATGTGCATATTGGAGCAGAACATTAAATCTGTTTCCATTTTAGTCACAGAAAAGAAAAGCAGAGTCAGCTACTGAGAGCTCTGGAAAGAAGGATGTCAAGAAGGTGAAATCCTAAAGCCTAGAAATAAAGTTTTAAATGGGAAACTGCTATTTTCTTGTTCCCATCTTCAAATGCTAATTGCCAGTTCCAGTGTATTCATGGTACTCTAAGAAAAATCTCTTTGGTTTTGATTTATTGCATATTTTATATATTTTACAATGCTTTCTACTTGAAATGTGTAGCTTTATATTTCATGCATTCTAGTATTTTTGTGTACTGTATTTTGTGCATTTCATGTCTTCATCAAAATCCTCTCAGTCCTTGTTCTTTTGAAGCTTGTGCTGAGGTTTTAGCTTTTCTATGTTTTATATGCCGCTGCTTTGAAAGAGAACCTAGATTCTATAGCTGTATTGTTGTTTCATACTTTAAATTTATATGGCTGTGGAAAATGAATTAAAATGATTTGAGGAGAAAGACTTTTTCACTTCTTTGTTGCTTTCTTTTCTATTGAGTCTGGGCTTGTATGTGTTACTGCATACTGTGATTAGCATAATTGTTTCTTTGAGGTCATCTAAATATTTTTTTCCTAAAGGAATAAAGGGTGAGAAAAGAAAATATTAAAAAAACCCTACTATTTGATACTGTGCTTGCTGTTAGTATGCATTACATTTAAATTATTCTCTAAATATTCAAGTGGGAAAATATAATAAAGAAATGTCTATAAGAAATTTAATCATTTCCTGTTTTTTGTGCAGTAGAAAGTAGTTGTGTTTACTGAATTGTATTGCTCACTACTGTGTATTTGGTTGAAAGCTAAAGCTTTGCTTGCTGACTTGTATGTGATCCTGTCCAATAGAGCCAGTTCAGAGGAGTCTGGATATAACATGTAGATTTATTAACAACTAAGTTAAAAAGTATGAAATAAGCACTATGCATGCAGAAGAAGGGGGTTGTCTTTGTTAATAATATGAGGTCTGACAATTAAGTTCAAAATCTCGGCCTAGAAGTGCTGCATATCTCATTGCTGAATATCAGTACAGTCACCTTCAAAATATTCCCCATGGGAAGCTATGCACTGACACTAGTGCCCAGTCCACCCTTCAAAGCAATTTTGGAAGTCTTTTTTTCTGGAATGGCCATCAAAGTTGTTGTTTGATCCTTGATGTCCTTAATATCATCAAAATGTCTTCCTTTCAATATTTCCTTTATTTTTGGGTAAATAAAAAAGTCATTGGTGCCCAAATCAAATGAGTAGGGAAGATGTTCAAATACAGTTATTTATTTACTGGCTACCAGAGGTCCTCAAACTTTTTAAACAGGGGGCCAGTTCACTGTTCCTCAGACCACTGGAGGGTCGGACTATAGTTTAAAAAAAAAAAAAAACCCAACAAAAAAACTATGAACAAATTCCTATGCACACTGCACATATCTTATTTTGAAGTAAAAAAACAAAACGGGAACAAATACAATCACACCACCTCATGTGGCCCGTGGGCCACAGTTTGAGGACTCCTGGCACTGCTTCACAAACAGTGCCATGTGAGCTGCTGCATTGTCATGATGCAAGAGCCATGAGTTGTTGACTGAGATTTTCAGTTAAGATTTTCTTATTGCTCTATTGATATTTACTTGGTCTGCTATGTTGCTCACTATCAGCTGACAATTTTGACACAGAATTAGTTGAATTTTTGCAACATTTTCATCAGTTCTGCTCATTACAGACTGCCATGACCTCTCTTCATTTGTGATGCTGTTTCTCCCCTCACAAAAAAGTTCAATCCATTTGTACACTGTCATTTTCTTCAAGGAGTTATTCTCATAAACTTGGACTAACATGTCCCTGATATCACTTCTACTCTTGCCAAGTTTAACAAGGAACTTAATGTTTGTTTATTGCTTTAATTCAAGCTCTGACATTCTCCTGAGGTTACACCAAAACATGCAATGACAATAATGAACTCCACTCAGCAGCACACCGCCACACATCATCATCAGTGTGAAACACTGATATATCAAGGTTATGAACCCTTACCAAGTTGTTTGTACAGTGCTGCCAGCATAAGTATGTGGTGGCAAGTTTGCATACTTGTCAGATCTTATATAGTTATGCTCAGGTAACAATCTCAAAGTGTCAGAGGTTTTTTTTTTTTTGCAGTTTTTGGCCAGGGCTGGGATTGAACCCACAACCTCCAGCATATGGGGCCAGTGCCCTACTCCTTTGAGCCACAGGTGCTGCCCAGTGTCAGAGGTTTTACACACCAGAATTTATTTCTCACACTGTGTCCCATGTAGGTCAGAGAGATATGGGAATAGGAGGGGATCTGTTTCACACAGTCACTCAAAGTTTCAGGCTGACTGAGGGGCTGCTCTTTTGTAGCTGCACCATTTGGGACATGTGGTCTTTTTAGTTGGTGTTGTAGGAGAAAATGAGAGGCTGGAGAATCTCATGTAGGCTGTTTACTACCTCAGCCCAGAAGTGACATGCCACATTCACTTACATTTCATTGCCCCAAATTGGTCATGTGGTCCTACGTACCTGCCACAGGGCTGGCAAATATAGGGGAATGAACGAAATATCTTACATTACTGCCTCTGCCACAGGAGCTGTCGGTTTAGGAAAGAACCTGAGTCTGTCACATGAAACTATTAGTGTGGAATTAATCAGAGTCAAGGTCGGGTTATAAGAGAATGAGGAAAATGGATCAGAATCTTGTATGAAATACACAGCAAATAAGCAAAGCTGAGAATAGAGGCTAGTGATGTTAATATCAAAACAATATTGCCTCTGTCAAGATCTTTTTTTTTTTTTTTTTTTTTGAGACAGAGTCTCAAGCTGTCACCTTCGGTAGAGTGCTATGGCATCACAGCTCACAGCAACCTCAAACTCTTGGGCTTAAGTGATTCTCTTGCCTCAGCCTCCCAAGTAGCTGGGACTACAGGTGCCCACCACAATGCCCAGCTATTTTTTGGTTGCATTTGTCATTGTTGTTTGGCAGGCCCAGGCTGGATGCGAACCTGCCAGCTCCGGTGTATGTGGCTGGCACCCTAGCCGCTGAGCTACAGGCACTGAGCCAAGATCTGTTTCATTTCTTATCAGACTACTTTGTGTACTACTGGCAAACTCTGGGTAGCTCCTGTGTGTAAGTCAACATCTTTCATATCCTTGGTCTTCTTGAAAAGGTTCTGCAGCATAGGAATAGATCTTCTAGAATGACAACCTAGAAACTCTTCTAAAGGTTTTCGTTCATTGTTCAGATTGCCTCCTGCCACGATCCTGATCAGATTCCTTTTACTGTTTCCAGTAATAATTTGAACTTAGATTCTTGTATTCTGTTGGGGTTTGGGCTGAAATTGAGGTGCTATTAAGAGACAAGGTTAGGATGATATTAGATCAAGGGACACAGAGTTACCCAGATCTGTCCTTGGCTTGATTATCTTTTCGTTAAGGCCCACAAAGGAGGCAAAGGTAAGCAAAGTTATACTTAACTAGCTGGCCCTTTGGCTCAAACTCCAATCTAGAGCTCTTAAGCCCAAAATCAAATCTCAGAATTTTCTACTCCAATGATATGAAAAGCTTTACTTAAGTGAGTTATGTAGCTGGAGAAAGTAATATCCAAGAGTATTTTACTAATAACCCCAAGTTCTATATACTAGAAAATAGACTAATGAAGACCCTGGATTTTTATCAGTCACTTCGTCCTTTCTTAGGGAGGAATGAAGATGGGGGTGAGGGCAGGTATAGTTAGGGTCTTTGAACTCTTTTGTGGAAACTTAACAATCTCTACTTTTTGTTCTTTCTCTGTTAACCCAAAAGGGTTAATAGCTGTGCTGTATGTTACTTTCTACCTTAGGGGAGAAAATTAGCAGGTAAGTTCTTCCAGCTTTTTCATGGAGCCATACCCCTGATCCATATCATTGCTGCAGTTATGAGCTTTTCTTGGAACAAATAGACGTGAAATTTACCTCCCCAATGCCTTGATGAATGCTTCTGATGTCATCCTTAGAAACTTGTGAAATGATTTCGTCCAGAGCTTCAAGACCACACTATATATTTAATAAAACATTTACCACCTATTCTGTTTCTCATCTTAAAGTATGTATAGGTTCATAGTTGAATCTAGCCTGCCAAGGAGAAGCATACAATGAATGCCAGATGATAACATAGTCCAGATAACATGTTGGAAATGTGAGGTGCTTATTGTCAAATTTCCACAAATTAAACTCTTATAGAAAATTTAAAAGTTCCAACAAAGAAGTCTCATTTTAAAAAAGAACCCTAGACAGTATAGTATCCCTAGACCTGGCTGCCATGGTGTGAAGAAAAATCTGCATAGTTGGTTTATCATGTCAGCTGCATGGAGGCCACAGGAAGCAGGTGAGAGTCCTATATTAATGAATAGAATCTTACAAAATCACAATGACCTTGCCCATCAGCAAATTGTTCAAATTAATTGTGCTGGAATTTGACCCCATGCAGTTCCTTGTTTGGAAAATGCACAGGGAGAGAAGAGTGATCAGGGGAACAAGGGACTCTGAGTGGCTTCCTTCACTCAAGAGCTCTATGTATAGAAGACAAGGGGTGATTAGTTTCCCCCCAAACTCTAGGGCTTCCACAGAGGTCCTTATAATGCATCTGTCTTGATCTATCAGATACACAGGTCCTAATTTACTTAGAATCAAAAGAAGTTGGTGACCTCAGTAATCTCATATTCATCATAGCCATTTATATCTTAGTTTTTATGGCACCATTCCTTTTACTTGTCAGGGTATAAAATTTTCCCATGAAATGTTTATTTGAGACCTCCTAATTAAGAGAAGTTGCAGAACTAAAATCTTTACAGCTTTCTTAGATTCTGGGTGTTTAGTTGGAAAAGTGTCTACCCAACTGGTGGGACTATTCAATGTTATTAAAATAACATGCTGTTATTTCCAAATCACTGGCAAAGGTCCCCAAATGTTGCCTGTTAGTCCCAATCCGTGGTGCAGTAGCCAACACAGCTAATTAAGATTCCCCAGCCAGTTTCAAGGCTTTGTAGGTGTCCTTACATGCTCTTGAAATCCTTAAGTTGCCATCAATTTTAAACTTCTGTGAGTATTCCACCCCGTTTTTTCTTCCTTTAGTCTTCATTAAGTTAGTCTCCTCAATAAACAAGGAGTTAGATTTTTCTGTTGTTCAAGTATGCATAGCAACACTGACTGTCCCCTATCCTTCAGTCTTATCATTCTTTTAGCTCTAGCTGATTTTTAACTGCCAGTATTTCTTTGTCTGAGGGCTTTTTCAGAGGCCTGGAAGGCTTCTCTACCCTCTGCATGACAGACTGGAATGCCTATGGGTTAGCACCTCTGGGAGTGGCCCTCAATCAAAAACTGATGGGAGTTGGTGTTTAATTAAGTACCCCAGCTCTCTCATCCCTTGAACAAAGTAACTAAAGTGTGTGGTTTATATGGTTCCCCAGACTTTACCCAAGAGATTGAGCTCCAGTCATCCACAGTAGTAGCTTTCTTGGTAATAAGCTCTTTATTGACTGCTTTTATTTCCACGTACCACTTTTCTACTTACCTATATGTGTTCCCTGAAGCCAATTCCTAAATCAACTACTTGCATTAGAATCTTTTTCTCAGGAGCGGCGCCTGTGGCTCAGTGAGTAGGGCGCCGGCCCCATATGCCGAGGGTGGAGGGTTCAAACCCAGCCCCGGCCAAACTGCAACAAAAAAAAAATAGCCGGGCGTTGTGGCGGGCACCTGTAGTCCCAGCTATTCTGGAGGCTGAGGCAAGAGAATCGCTTAAGCCCAGGAGTGGGAGGTTGCTGTGAGCTGTGTGAGGCCACAGCACTCTACCCGAGGGCAGTACAGTGAGACTCTGTCTCTACAAAAAAAAAAAAAAAAAAAAAAAGAATCTTTTTCTCAGGATTGGCTTTAGGGAACCCAAATTAAAATGCCTTGTACACATAGCCCTAATTAGCCCTTAGTAATTTTATATTAAGGTGTAGGATGTTATAGGAGAGTAACAACTGGATAGCATACTATTGATCTATTTTTATAGGATATATATATCCCTTCTGTGAACAGTTAGTAGGTAGTGTGACTAGATCAGGATATTCTGCACTGTTACAAAGTAGTAGGTTCTGCTTTTTCTGCATTAACAAATGAGATTTTACTGTCATTAGCTATGGTATTGGGAATTATTATGAGGCAGAGGTTATAAGGTTCCTATGCATTTGGTAAGGCCAAGACTGGTGCCAAGGCTGCTATCTCTTTTAATATTTTTCACGCTAGCTGGTATCCTCTTTGTCATACCAGTGATTCATTTACATAACTTGACCAAGTGTTGACCTGTCTAGTTGTATTGTTTCCTATAACCTTTATAATGGCTGAATGAATATTTGGATCTAATGATCTAACAGGCCAAAAATATCACACTCATGGGAGATTATATACTGAGTTTACATTAGCAACATTTCACATTTGAGGACTGAACTTTAATCTCTTGTGGGACTTTACTCCTCAAATGTTGGTTCCTGGAGAATATAGTTGCTATGTCTTCTGAGATCACGTTGGTATTAAGAATGGAAGTGAGATCCAGGTACCATTAAGGGATGAATTATGGTGGTAATTGGCCAGGGACTCAGAAATATTGAACTTCTGCCTTGGCCCTACCACCCTTGTATGTTCTACAAAGGATACATGTGCCTAAAGAGTGGCAAAGGAAGCAAAATAGCATTCTGTTAACTGAGGCATTGGCCCTTAACCTCAGTTTAGTACTCTACTAATCTAGGGTTGCCCACAAGGAGATGTAGAGTAGAGACAGTGTGGAGCTCAAAACTGAACCAGGATGAATAGCTTAGCATTTCCTGTAATCCAGAATCACATCTTAGAATTTTCCATTACAACGAGTAAAAAAGTAAGAGCTACCAGCTCCAGAGGGAATTATTCCAGAAAGAGGCTTTCTACACTTGCGGGCTTGTTTACATTCTCAAGGGTCTACTCACAACAAATTGTGATTCAACCATGCCCAGGAATCTTACGCATTAATTCAGCACTCTTCAGTTACTTGGGTAGGAGGCTGGGGAGTAGAGCTGAGAGGAGCTTTGAGCCCTTTTCCTTGCAAGTCAGTATGTACATTGCATAGACTGGGCAGATGCCCAGCTTCTGTAACAAGGTCAGTTCCTACAGCCTGTGGTTGATTACATGTTGATATGTGGCTGCAAGATTGACTAATACAAAAGGTATCAAAAGAGGTACCATTATGGAATGAAAACTTATTAACAGCTTGTGAGAATATATCACCTATGCTATTTCTTATTATCTACCATATTTTGTGATTATTGGTGAGACTGTTCATCAGGAAACTTGAGTCCTTGAGACAACGGTTTATAATAATGTAATATCACAATATTTTGAGTCTTCTGGGAAATGGCAACTGCTGGAGGTTATGATATTGGGAGAAAAAAATACTTTCATGTCCTATTATAAATGCACAACTGCTGAAATTTGAATATAGATGGAGTATTTTTTTTTTAAGATTTGCTTTTATTCTGTATGTTCTAAAAGAAGCAATGTAAACTATATGGAGATAATTTGAATGCCATATTTTTCTTCATGTGGTGACCCTCTACAATGTGAGGTAGGTGGCAAGCTGCCCTTCCTAAGTCTCATGAAACTGAAATTAGTAATTATATCTCTCAGGATGTAGGGATTTGGAGTTACGATTCTAAAGGAAAAAATTCAGAGTTGTTTTCAGAATTATCAGCTTCAGGCTTCGAACACAACTATGCCTAGTTTGGCTTCATTTTAGTTAGGCTCTGTATCAGTTAGCTTTTGCTGCATAAGCAACCATCGTAAAACTTAAAACATCCATTTATGTAAATCACAATTCTGTGTTGATCTTACAGGCTTAGCTGCTTTCCAGGAGTCAAGTCTCTACACATTCTAGGAAACCCTATAAGTTGAAATAGGGGCATTACACAAAACTCGTAGTAAAGTTGAATTGTTATAGCCAGAATGGTCCATACTCTGAGGGGTGAAAATAGCATAATGCAGAATAAAGATACCTTTGGGGCTAAAATGGCAGGGCCAAAAATAGACAGTGACATTAAAATGTTCTGTGTTTTCTGAGAGTACCCTGAGGTCCAATGTATTTACTGAGATCCAGAGAAGGTCCTTATTCTGTCACTGGGCTGTTGGCTTCAGAACAGGCTTTCATGTTGCTTTTGCTGCCACCAAAGTCGAGAAGATCTGTCATCCCTTGATTGCCACTGTTATTGTGGCTGTTGCTAGAGTGCATTGTCACCTGCTATGACTGAATTGATGTGCCTTGCGTAACACACCCCCATCTTACCTCATTGGTCCGTAAGTGAGATCCTCACTGAGGCCACTATGGAGGAAAAGTGCTTCACCAATAACTGGTCTGAAATTCAAACACTTGAGCCCTTTAGAAATATTAACTAACTTTTGCTCAGGACACCAGAAGAGCTGAGTTGCTGGGTTTGTCATCTCACAGATCCAGACCTTCTGTTCCTTTTTGACTACATTGCTAGGGGCAAGAGCTGGCCTACTGGTGCCATCTATGATTTGATCTCAGAAGCTTTGTTGTTCTTTCTGCCGTTGGACTTTGGCTAAAGTCATCTCTGTCATTAACTTTATGGATTCATTTAAAATGTACTTATTTGTTTATTTATTCATTTGTGTATTCATTCATTTGTTCATTTGTTACTCATTTTTAATTGAACTTCAGGTTAAACCCTAGAGAGGAGGGATTCTGGCTATGACCGCTTCTCTGACTGAATACTCTTCAAACTTTGAATCCATAGGGAGAAATCTTTCTCTGTCTCTGTTTCTGTCATCGTCTTTGTCCCTCTCACTGTTTGTGTGTCTCTGTCTCTTTGTTACTTTCCCTCACTTGCTCTTACACTGAAAGTAATTAAAATAGTCCTCTTCTCAGGCAGTCTAGTAACTCATTTTGACTATCTAAATAAGAAAAGGTTGGTATTGTAAGGCTATCAGCCAGCAGGAATCCAGGCAGTTATGCTTTCCATCTCTCTCCAGGGCTACATGATGTCTTAATGCAGGCGTCCTCAAACTGCAGCCCGTGGGCCACATGAAGTGGTGTGAATTGTATTTGTTCCCGTTTCATTTTTTACTTCAAAGTAAGATATGTGCAGTGTGCATAGGAATTTGTTCATAGTTTTTTTTTTTTTTTTAACTATAGTCTGGACCTCCAACGGTCTGAGGGACAGTGAATTGGCCCCCTGTTTAAAAAGTTTGAGGACATCTGTCTTAATGTATCTGTCACTGTCATTCTCTTTTAGCATCTCTTCTTTTCTCTGTATGTGTTCAAAGCCTTAATAGATGGCCTACTGATTTTACTTCTTAGAACCCCATGTTGTTCACTACATTCTGATTTTATTGTTACTTTGCCTTGCCATGATCTTTCATAGAGCCTGCTCTTCCTTGGGGATTTTTTTGTAAACTTTACTTCTCATTTCTAACCACTACGGTCTTCATTTTTTGATTGGATAATAATATGTGTATAGATAATCTTCTACATTAGGTCACATTATAGATATGTGGCTCAACTGACTTGGCTATACCTGAGTCAGGGGTATACCCTCTACTTAGAAGGTGAAGTCATGTGAGGTTAAACATAGCAGCAAGAGCATCAGAGGTTTCAGGCAGACAGTGGACTAACAGGCAGTAATTGATTCTCCCTGTAGTCTGTTTGTTGCTCATTAGTACCTTAAACTTTCTCCTACATATAATACTAAAGATGTCTCTGCCTAAAACCATCTACCTGTTACACCTCAACTACAAACATGTTCTTCCCCTACTTTCAGAAGAAAGACAACCCAGTTTCATCTAGGAGTGATGTGAAAGGATCAAATTAAAAGCTTCCTGCCAGTCTGTCTATAATCTCTGTGGGGGCATCTTCAAATCTTCAGTTCCTGGGGATGCCTCTGGTGGTTGGTTCAGAGTATATATTACAGTGTGTGACTATAGAGTATATATTGCATCCTGCAGCTACTTGGGGATGGTGAATTATATCCTGGAATCAATAACCATAACTGTATTGCATGGGAGCTTGTCCATCAGCAAATCTGACCAACTGGAAGATCTGCCTCTGGGAGGATTATGACTGAGCTGCTCTAAGGGCGGCAGCAGTCTACTTCCACTTAATGCTGGTACCATGGGCAAAGTCACCTTGAGGGATTGCTTCTCAAACTTGGGCTTTGATCAGAATCCCTTGGAAATCTTATTAAAACCCTGACTATAGAGCTTCACCCCTAGAGTTTCTGATTCAGTAGGACTTTGCATTTCTAGTAAGTTTCCAGGTGATGTTGATGCTCCTGGTGGGTCAGGAGTCACACATTGTAAACTGCTATTCTAGGGGGCCAGCTTGAATCAGGTCTTTGGGGGGTTGAGCAGAAGTGAAGTTTCCTTGTTGTAGTACTGTATGATAGTTTCAATCTAGGAGAATTCATTTCTTTAGGACATCTGTCAGTTGTGTTCCTTGGAACCTCTTGATTGTAAACTAAAAACAGAGGTTTCCCTGTTTTCTGCTTCTCTTGGCACCTCGATTACCATTGTTTCTCATGTGCTGATTGTGATGTCCATACTTACTTCACAGATTAACTACTGCCACTTGTGTCCAACCCTAGCTCCTCCCATCCTCTGTATATTTAGTGATGCTTTTATCACCACTTCCATTCTTATTTCCTGTCAGGGAAGGACTAACACCACTTGCATCAATCTTTTCATGCTTCCTAACTCAAAATTCCCAAGACTGGCGGGCAGTGCCTGTGGCTTAGTGAGTAGGGCAATGGCCCCATATACCGAGGGTGGCAGGTTCAAATCTGGCCCCAGCCAAACTGCAAACAAAAAATAGCTGGGCATCGTGGCGGGTACCTGTAGTCGCAGCTATTCGGGAGGCTAAGGCAAGAGAATTGCCTAAACCCAAGAGCTGGAGGTTGCTGTGGTGCTATAGCACTCTACTGAGGGTGACAAAGTGAGACTCTGTCTCTTAAAAAAAAAAAAAAAAATCCCAAGACCGGGAATCTGATTGGCTGACCAGTTTATCTTTTTGGGCTAGCCATGTCAAGGGTTACTGGATGGCATATAAATTCCTAACCCTTGGGTTGTGAGTCTATTCTGAGTCATTTCAGCTGTGGCTAGTGAATATGCTGTATAATATGGCTGCTTGGATAGTAGGGGCTCAGAGTAGAGTAGTTGAACAAAGTACCTGGCAAGCACTGGTGGACATTTTGAGTTCACTGTATGGACTTGCAGGGTTGACTTCTAGGTGATACTTACCGGGCTGGTTATTTTTAATTATACTGTTAGTATTTAATATAATATTATAATAAAATATACATTAAAATATACTACCGATAATTTAATAACTAGATGAACTTTTTATTAAAATGCTGAATACCTCTTAGTGATGGGTAAATCACTAAGCACTTGGAATGCCTCCTTCAGTCCAGCTGACCTGATCCCCTCCTGGGACCTCCAAAACCTTCTCACTACTCAGCAACTAAAGGGTTATTTTATGGCATAGAAGAGGATTCCAGGCTGATTCTCCAGGGTTAGAGTTGCCTTTCATTTTGATCACCCATGTCTGTGCTATTCTGGTTGTTAAATATTTTCAATAACATCCTATGACTTGGATAGAAAGAGGATCCAAACTTACATTACAAAAAAGGCATATTTATTTTCTTTGTGTACTAGCATCAATGTAGTTGTAAATAATGTATTTCATAGTTTGGTCGATTCATTTTAAAGAAATTTCGACATGTCTTGGTATAAATTTTACATTTTAAAAACATTCACAATTTATTTCTGTAAAAAAAGAAGAAATTGTGTCTTTAAAAATGCATTTTTTATGTGATACTTTTCCTTGGGTTCACTATATTCTTGCCAGGAAAACAAATTTTGGTCACAAATCAGAATGATTAGATTGCCTATAGGTTAGTACTATGTTTCAGAAAAACTGACCTAAGGAAAAAAATTGTCCTTTTTTTTTAGAAAGAGAACTAATTTCATAGAAGAGACTAATTTTTTTATTATTAAATCATAGCCGTGAACTTTAATGCAATCATGGGGTACCATACACTGGTTTCCAAGAGACTAATTTATTAGAATTTTCTACATGGTTGTAATGGAAAACAACCTCAAAGCAAACCAAACATTATTGAATGATTTCATTCCTAGTAGGGATTTGGCATTCCAGGTAGTGTCAGGCTATGGTGCTATGCAATGGGTGATCCAAGTATCCAGTAAATAACAGGGTCCCAAAATGAATATATATTTATAAGACATACGATGTCTTGAAACATGCTATAATATTTAAACTAATAGGAAAATGTGTAAGGTGTGTAGAATTGCGCTGAACTTTCACAAAACAAGATTACATTGGATATATTCATTAGCAGTTGAGGTGTGTTTGTGAAAGAAATTGCATTATGTAGTTAAAATGTAAAGAATATGGACATTAGAAAATGCAAAGAGAATCAGGAACATTATTCAAGAATTGTCTCCTGTTGTTAACTCCTTCATAAAAGTATATTGCTCTGATTTATTAAGAATGAAGATTGACTGTAAAGCAACATGACTATGACTACTAGTGTATGAATTGGGGAGTAAGGGTCATTACTTTAGAATTATAAATTATGATTATTCCTCTTTGGGGAGGTGAAGGAGTTGAGTGAATAGACATTGCACGAGATGTCAAGAAACTTAGAACAAGTTCCTACACTCTTCTAGACTTTAGAGATGAGGTAGAGGTACCATGGTATGGGGGAAAGGACACAGGTGTTGAGAATCAGACTCATCTAGACTAGTCCTAGATTTCTTACTTAACTAGCTCCGAAAGTTTGACATATTAGTTAACTTTTCAAAGCATTTATTTGCCCATCTGTAATGTGGGGATGACACACTCAGGGCTGACATTCAGTTGATACTTACCAGCATGAGTGAAACAGTTGTTTAGAGCCAAGCTCTCGTCTTACTGGGCTTGATTGGTGGGTGCCCATGTTGTATTGGTTGTTAAATATTTTGACTATTGCTCCTAAGAAGACTTAATGGGTAGGGTTATTGGAAGCATAAAATGAGGGAATATACTTTTTTTCAGTGTAACAGAGAAATTTTATTTAAGGACAAAGGGAAAGCTTAGAGCACTTCCAAAGACAGTTGGAAGTGAGTACCTCTTGTGAAAGAGAAGAGGCATTACAGATGCTACTCACTGGATCTTTATTTCTTTTTTTTCCTGTTTGACTTAAAAAAGTTTTTCAGGCTTGGCGCCCATAGCATGGTGGTTACGGTGCCAGCCATATACACCGAGGGTGGCTGGTTCAAATGTGGCCCTGGCCAGCTAAACAACAAAGACAACTACCACAAAAAATAGCCAGGCATTGTGGCGGATGCCTGTAGTCCTAGCTACTTGGTAGGCTGAGGCAAGAGAATCGCTTAAGCCCAAGAGTTTGAGATTGCTGTGAGCTGTGATGCTATGGCACTCTATTGAGGGTGACGTAGTGAGAATCTGTCTCAAAAAAAAAAAAAAAGTTTTTCAGCATAAGGAGAGAGAAAAGTTGCTGACACTTGTCTTCACTATAGTGTTAATTGATTGAGGAAACTGTTCATATCTTATTCAGTATCCATTAAATAGACATTAAGTTCCTGTGTTAGGCAGTGAGGGATGCTGGGGGTAGACAATTCACAGTCACCACCCTTGATGAGTTCACAGTTTAGAAGGAGCAGTGGATTCTGTCAGCATGATCCTGTAGGGTACCTTTCTGCAAATTCAGTAAAGAGTTTGCCTTCAGGTATAGCTGGTTTGATAGCTAAGCTCAGGTTGGATTTCAGCTCCCACTTGCTTTACCATCTGTTGGCCCTTGTGTCGTATACAGAATGGACAATTACACATGGCAAACATTAAATATGAAATTTTGGATTTCGAGTAAAGGGTTTAGTTTATTATATCTTAAACAGAAACGAGTACAATTAATCAAAGCGTGCACCTAAACTTTAGATACAATTTTGCCATCTTAACAGTAGCTTGTTTATGCTAGCAGCAAAGAAGCCTGGACAGCAAGTGGCCCTGAAGTCATGAAAACCATTTTCCACAGCTTGTAAAGAGTAGACTATTTTTTTTCTTGCAAGAAGTGGTCCAAAGCCTGGAAGAAGCAGTAGTCAATTGGTGCAAGGTCTGGTGAATATGGTGGATGACATAGAGTTTCCAGGTCCAGCTTCTGTAGTTTGAGAGCATTGTTTGTGTGACATGTGGTTGATATCTTGTCTTGCAAGAGGATTGACCTGTCTCTATTGACCAATCTCAGCTGCTTAATCACAAGCATCCTCAATATTTTGGGTTGCAGTAGACATCCTCTATAGTGGATAGACCAGGTTTCATGGAAATTGTAGTGGGAAATACCAATGCTGGACCCCCAAACAGACACTATTAGCTTTCTTTGATGAATATTTGGTTTTGGACTGTGTTTTAGCATTTCATCTTTATGCTATCATTGTGCTGAATGCTTGCTGTTGTCAAAAAGAACCCATTTTTCATAATACATAACAATGAGGTGTGGAAATAGTTTGCCTTTATGTCATGAAAGCAAAGAAAGGCAAGCTTTGAGACAATTTCTCTTCTGGTGCTCATTTAATTCATGTGAAATCCATCTATTCAGCTTCTTTGCCTTGCCAATTTGTTTCAAATGGTCCAATATTGTTGGGACAGTAATGTCAAACCTTGTTGCTAATTTGTGTGTAGGTTGAGATGGATTTGCTTCCACTACAGCTTTTAGCTCATCATTATCCACCCTGGTCTCAGTTTGCCCATGTGGCTCATTTTGAAGATTAAAATCACCAGAATGGAACTTCTCAAACCATTGGTGTACTGTGTGTTCATTAGCCACATCCTTCCAAAACACTTTGTTGATATTTCAAGCTGCCTGTGCTGCGTTTGTTCCATAACAGAACTTGTATTTGAAAATAACATGAATTTTTTACTTTCCATGGTTTCACAAAAGTTTCACACAAAAAAAAATTTTTGAAAGATAATCACAAAG
This sequence comes from Nycticebus coucang, assembly GCF_027406575.1. Classification (NCBI taxonomy): domain Eukaryota; kingdom Metazoa; phylum Chordata; class Mammalia; order Primates; family Lorisidae; genus Nycticebus; species Nycticebus coucang. The sequence continues at coordinate 156,541,413 of NC_069804.1, read as the reverse complement.
AAGACAAATAACTTCTCTGCAACATTTCATGACAGAGAGAATTCCTGAGTTGATAGCTCTAATGGAAGATTCTGTATTTGCCTCCTTTAACCCATGTTTCAAATTGTTTACTTTTTAAAGGCTTCATTAAAGGTTGACATGTACCATTATGTAGAGCAATTTTAATCAGCTAAGGCTTATTCATGAACATGTCCCAGATTTCCATGAAGCTGGTGAGGTTCAAGGAAATTGTTATAGCAGTTGTGATAAATAAAAGCACTTCCCCTCTCCCTCCTCTCCAAAAAAGAAAATCATAAGCCAAAATGTGCATTTGAAAGAATGAGGATGTACCTTCGCAATAAAAATAAAAAAAGACATGTCAAATTGAAATGTCAGAGATATCAACTTATTACTTAAAGAAATAGGACATTTCATGCTTAATAACCTAACAGAGGTATAAAACAAGTGCTATAGGCCTGTAGTAATAGGAGTTTTGCAAGACAAGTGGCATTTGGTCAAATATAGATGAAGAAGAGGCCTTAGTGAGTGTGCAAAGACATACAGGTATGAAAGAGCTGGGGGTAGGGAGGTCATGGATACTCCTACCAGATAATATATTTGGACTCCTTTTTTTGATAAAAGGTATGACAATGTAAGTTATATTTACAGTCTATTTAAATATACAGTTTGAATATTAAATCTATTTTATGTGTAGTTTAATTTTTTTCACTTTTAGATGAGATAAAATGCTTCTTGTTTTTAAGTTTTCACTTGTGTTTAAAGAACTGCTTTTGGTTGATGACAACACAAAATGTTAATTATTTGTAGTCATCTAGTGCATTTTCAGTAGGCCTAGAGCCTAGACAAAGATTAGTGATCAAAGGAGGCTAGATGACTCAGTGAGATACTATTTTTTTAAAGAAAGAATGTAGAGCCTTTTATAACTGCATTAGGGATCTGTGTTTGCTTCATAGAATATTAAATCATAAAGTTTTAATGTTTGGAGATCTTTGGAGACCTTTATCTCTAATCTTCTCATTTCAAAATGACTTTATTATTCTTCTAAAAAATGGTGCATGCTCATTATAAAAAATTATAACAATTCAAAGTAAAAAGTTGAGAGCTAAAACTAATCCAAATATCATCACTGTGATTCAACTGCCATTAACATGAGGTTAATAGTATTCTAGATATATCATTGTTTGCATAGATGAATAGAACCAATTTTGATAAAACTTGAATCATAGTATACATATTTTTAATCAAAATTATTCAGTTTAAACTAAGAAAATGCCAGGAAGGCTATGTGTAATGAAAATATGTCAAATTGTATATAAAACTAGTGTATGGTGCCCCATGATTGCATTAATGTACACAGCTATGATTTAATTTAAAAAAAAGAGTAAATGAGTTAGATTGCTCTTATGTGTCACAAAAAATAACAAAGCAAAGCAACCATGAAAAAATACTTTCAAAAACTTCAAACAGAGCGTATTCTTATCAAGTTAAGTGAGGTGAAGGCTATGTTAACTAGTCTGATGTAAGCACTCCAAATTGTATATAAAATCAGCACGTTGTACCCCATAAATGCATTAATGTACAGTTATAATTTAATAAAAAAGGCAAATCTAAAACAACAAAAAAACATTCAATTTACTTTTACTAGAATTTACCATAATAAAGTGAAAAATGAGGTAAAACGGAAGGAATTATTTATTCCTTACAAGGAATATCAGTTTCTAACAGATTCCTCTAAGGTTGAAGAAAACATTTTAAAAATAAAGAATTTGGTGTCACTATGTTTTTTGCCTTCTTTTTTCAATTTTAAATAATATTGATTAACTCCCTACTATGAAAGATGAGGAAATTGCACATACTATTCATTCTTCCCTTCCGATTTTTATTTTATACAAAAATACATCACATTGTTAAGGTCAATATCATTTACTTTTTGTCTAGGAATCAGTTAAAAATTGTATTTGACTGCCAGTCAATGGAGAGCTGACGGTAAAGACTTAAACATAGGATTTAGTCTCTCACCTAAAGGAAGACTGGAGGTATGAGTAAGTCACAGTGAGGGTTCCATAAACTCAGTAGGGATCCAGCTTCCTCTTGCTTCCTGATTTGCCATGTTCCCTGTGTGTTTTTCATTTTGAAGGTTGTAAGGTGGCTGCTGGAGTTTTGCTCATCATGTCTGCCATCTAGGCAAGAAATAGAAGGAAAATGGAAAATCTGGTCAAAAAGACTTCTAGTAGCCCAGACTGCCATTGGTATTTTATCAGCTCTCTTTCCATCTGCACAGGAGACTAGGGAATGTAGTTTTTCCAATGAGCACATTGCCTAAGGTGGGTAGTTTCTGTGATCTCAAATTCCATAGCTGCTTGGTTTTAGTTTTATATTCGCATGAATTTAATGCCTGGAACACTAGTCTATTTTACCAAAGAATATCCATTTTATTATTTTTTATTTTTTGTGGGTTTTCTATTTTTGGCTGGGGCTGGGTTTGAACCCGCCACCTCCGGCATATGGGACCGGCTCCCTACTCCTTGAGCCACAGGCGCCACCCAGAATATCCATTTTAGACAATTTTTAATTTGCTTATCTCTCACCTGGATGTATTTAATCTATAAAACAGGTCTTTCCAAAGGGCTTCACGAATATTCTATTATGTGTACCTAAGTTATTGCTTGCTCGGTGGCTGTCCTAATTCCTAGGCATTTTTCTTCCTGTATCACCTCCTTAGGTTGTTTCAGTTTTTTAAGGATAGTGTAAAATCTTTTAATTCATATTGTATTCTATGGATACTTCACCCCTAGAGCCCTCCATCCCCTTGCTTCAACCTGGCTGATTGTTCTCCAATCATAGTGGGACATTTTAGCAGTTTTCTTTACCACGATCCTTGGGTGTGGCCACTGGTTCTTGGATCTCAATATCTTCTTTTTTGATTTACTACTTTTTCTGCTGCAATAGATCCTCAAGTAAGTTCCCAAGAAATAATGTGTGAGTGATAAACTTTCTGAGGTTTAAGTGTCTGAAAATGTTGTGATTCAATTTTCAGATTTGATTGATAAGTTCATAGGTATGAAATTCTCATTTGAAAGTATTTTTCCTTCAGAACTTGAAGGCATGGCTCAATTGTCTTTTAGTGTCCAATGTTGCTAATGAGAAATATGCCAGTCTGATTCTTATACCTTTGTAGAGAACCATTTTTTTTTTTCCTTTTGTAAGCTTTTAGTGTCTTCTCTTTATTTTTGGTGTTCTGAAATTCACAGTGATGTGGCTTATTGTTTGGTATTTTTGATTCATTGTACTTGGCATTTGAGGAGTCCCCTTTGATACAGAAACTCTATTCCTCATGAAGTTCTCGAAATTTTTCTTGTTATCTGTTCTGATAATTTTTCCCCATCTGATTTCTGTATTCTCTTTTCCGAAACTGATTTTAATCAGATTTGGAATTTTTGAATTGATCTTTTATTTCCCTTATCTCCCCCCCCACTATGTCCCTTATCTTTTTGCTCAGATTCCCCATCTCTTTATCTCTTCATTATGTTTTATGGGATTTTTTTCCAACTTTATGCTCAACCTTTTCACTAAATTTTATTTTGGAAATTACATTTTGAATTTACACAAATTCACTCTTGTTCACTGAGTAGTCCTTTATCATAGCATTTTTTCCATGTTTTAGGGATATGATATCTCAGATATCTCTGAGGATGTCTTTAAAATTGTTTTGTTTTTATTGATGTTTAAGTTCTCTTTATTCCAGGAACTATTGCTGTTTCCTTTAGGGCCATTTTCTGTTTATTATTCATCTCTTCCATTGCAAAATTTCTTCAAATGCTTGATGATCTCTGGATGTCTTCGTATATAAGAAGAATGCAATAAGATATAAAGAACTGTTTTGTTGCTGTCAGCTATGACACCACAGCACTGTAGCCTGGGGGTAATACAGTTAGATTCTGTCTCAAAAAAGAAAACAGAAAAAGAAACAAAAGAACTTCTCAAGACCTCTGTGCTTGTCAACTTGTGTGTTTCACTTTAAAAGGATGTAGTAGAGAGCCTCCAACAATCAGAAGAGGTTTTTGCTCTAAAAGTATTTAATTTCTCCAGGGAAGAAGAATCCTTTTCTTGCCTGGAATAGAAGTCTGGTGACTGTATTTCTATGCATGGGGAATTGGAGGTTGGGAAGAGTCAGATTTTCCATATACAGACTTGTAATTAATATCTGTGCTGTCTTTTCCACACCTCATCCCTACTTTTTTCCCCTTCCCTTCCCTTCCCTTCCCTTTTTGAGATAGACTCTCACTATGTCACCCTTGGTAGAGTGCTGTGGTGTCATAGCTCACAGCAACCTCAAACTCTTGGGCTTAAGCGATTCTCTTGCCTCAGCCTCCCAAGTAGCTGGGACTATAGGTGCCTGGCACAACGCCCTGCTATTTTTTTGTTGTAGTTGTCATTGTTGTTTGGCACGCCAGGGCCTGTTGAAACCTGCCAGCCCCAGGGTATGTGGCCAATGCCCTAGCAATTGAGCTACAGGCACCAAGCCTCATCCCTACGTTTTGCTGTCCCTGGTGCTTCTGAACTTTGAGCTTTTCTGGGATCCTAGAGAGATCCTTTCTTACCTATATTCCTGTATCATGTATGTTCTCCAGGTTATTGCTGCATCTGCTCCACCTTATCAGTTACTTCATCTATATCTGCTTACTATCTAGTTTATCTACTATTGTCTTTATTTTGGTCATTTTGGAATATATACCATTTTTTTATTCCATTGTTGCCAGATCATCAGTCACTTATTACCTTCTACCTCATCATTGTGTCAGCTGACAGTCCTAGGTCCCCTGTGGAACTGAAAAACCAGGGTGATTATTCATGATTTAATTAATTTGGATTCTTCCTAAAAAGATAATCTGGAGAGGAGCTTCAAGATAGATGACAAGAGGGATCTGGTACTCACCTCCTCCACAAAGAAGAACCAAAATAGCAAGAAGATAATCAGACTTCAAATAGATTACCTAAGAGAGAATGCTGGAAACCAAAAGAGAAATGATAGGAAGCATCTAAGGCAAGGAAGGAGAGGACAGAAGGCAGCCAGTTCAGGCAGCTGGGATCATCTGGGATCCTGGAGAGGTTCCCATATGTAAGGAAAGGGTAAGTGAGTGATCCCCAGTGGTTCACTTTCCCACCACAGACTCCTGGAATCCTAGCCATGGGAGAGCCATTTGACCTGTATGGACTCTGAGGTTAATATAGGGAGCTGCTTAGAGACTGTAGAATAACATTACTCTAGGGAGAGAAATAATGCTGAGTCTAACATCCTCCCAGAGTCCTAAGCAGCTATAGCAAGGCACCATTTCAAGAGCCCAGCCCTTATCAGATTGCATTCTGTGCTGGAGCCTAATTGCTCCTGCATCTCGACATTTCTGGCTATTGGTACCAGGGCCAAAGTGTGAGCCATTGGCAGCAGTCCTGCTGCCCCCAGTACAGGGCTGACCTATATTTACCAACACCTTTAGGACAGATTGCCCCACCTGCAGCCACCACCTGGGGATGAAATGCATACTCCATAGCCATTTGTTTATGGCTTCTTGCATTGAAGGCATCCCCATCTTCCACAGCAGCAGGTCCATAGCACAGCAGCTGCCACCTTCAGCAACACATTCCATGGTGGAATCACCCCACTGTTGCCTTCCATGGTCAGAGCCCATAAGCAATCTCCAGGGGGCATGAGGACAGCCTCATCTGGCCTGGCTCCATTACCCACCCCTGTGCCTAAACATGCTGTTTGAGGGCCTGGGGATCCCTTGCCCTGTCTGTCATCACTGGTGATTGAGCACTTCTTCCTAGGGCCTGAAATTGGGCCTCTTGAACTTGCCACTACCACTATAGCAGGCACCCACATGCTCATGCCACCTGCAGGGTTGGGGACTGACCCACTTAGCCATATTATCTGCTGCCAATACCAGTGTGGAATTTATGGGAACCAGAGGATTGTCCCACCACTGCTACTGCCATCACTTATGCCATTTCTGCTGCCCAGGGACCTAAGAACCTGTCTTTTTACCTACCCCACTTTTACCACTTGAAGACCCAAGAAAGCTGCAGAGAGGTCCAAGTCTTATACATGGAAGTAAGAGAATTATACCTACCATCATGCAAACACAAAAAGCATAAAACCCACTGATACGGTAAATACATAAAGAAGGAAGAGAAAGAACTCAGATACTATCACTACAGAACACCCCCACCAAACCACAATGATAATAAGAAAGAAAAAAATTGTATATAAACATTTGTATATAAATAAACACACAACCAGATACCAATTAATAGAACGACAGGACTAAGCCCTTACATATCAATAATAACATTGAATGTAAACAGATTAAACTTTTCTCAAAAAAGATGTAGACAGAATGGATAGAAACAAAATGACCCAACTATATGCTGCCTTCAAGAAACTCATCTCACCCATGAAGACACAGAAAGACTGAAAATAAAGGGATAGAAAAAGGTATTCCATGGAAATAGAAATAAAAAATGAGCAGAAGTAGCTATACTTAGATAAAAAAGACTTTAAATGAGGGCAGTGCCTGTGGCTCAAAGGAGTAAGGCACCAGCCCCATATGCCAGAGGCGGTGGGTTCAAACCCGGCCCCAGTCAAAACAAAACAAAACAAAACAAAAACAAAACGAAACAAAACAAAAAACTGCAAAAAAAAAATACTTTAAATGAAAAACAACAAAAAGAGACTGATAATGTCATTATATAATGATACAGGGATCAATTCAGCAAGAGGATAATAACAATTCTATACATATATCACTTAACACAAGATCACCTAGTTGTATAAATATTATTAGATCTAAAGGGGAAAAATAGAGTCAAATATAATAAAAGTCTTGGAATTCAAAACTCCATTCTCAGCATTTGACAGATAATCTAAACAGAAAATTAACAAAACAACATTGGATTAAAACTGTACTTCATAACAAATGGAGCTAACAGACATTTACAGAACATTTCATACAACTGTGGAATATATGTTTTTCTAATTAGCACCTGGGATAATCTCTTAGATAGTGTTAGGTAGGGACGAAGGCAACCAGTTGACAAGGCATTGTAGAAAAAAATGACTAAGAGTGGAGCGTGTGAACCAATCAGAATGCATAAAAGAAACCACAATATTAGATATTTGTGGCAAGAGACTTTCTCTTGGTTGGAACGTGTGCAGTAAGGAGCTCCTAGTGACTTTAACTGATCTGGGGCTCCTTACCATCTAATTAGCATTATGGTTTTGATTTTCAGTGGAGTTTTCTTTTGTGAAGTATTCTGGGAAGATGCATGTGTAGAAAGGAAACTTGTTATATAATCCCAGCCTGTTATGTAACCTGTTATATAACTTGTTATATAACCCAACCTGTCAATCACCCAAAGGCAGGAAATGGCAACCAATTCCAACAAGGAGAAAAGTGGGACTAACTAGTGATCATATAGAAGACTATGTGTACTAAGACTTTGGAGTCTTCTCCATTTGAGGAGAATGACCCATCTCTCCCTCTAAAACGTATTTTCACTTTGCAATAAATGCCGTGTGTGAGATTGCTTTGTATTTGTGATCACTCCATCATCAGCTTGACTCTGTACCAGTATTCATTCTTGATACTGGGAACCAAGGACCAGGGAACATTGAGACAGACCTAACAAGACCATATGTTAAGATGCAAAACAAATTTTGACAAATTAAAAAAAAAAATTGAGGGAGGTGGAATAATATGGCAGACTAGCGACATCTTTGCAGCCACTCATGGTGAGATCTGGGAGAAGGGTATCCATCCAACTCTGGCTTGGGGGCCCTGCCCAGAAACATCACTTCAGCAGCACAAGGAGGCAGTGGGAGACTCCAGGAGCCAATGAAGCAGTCAGGATCAGTGGAGAACTGGCACAGAAGGTGAGTGCTTGTGTGCCAGCAGAGGCTGGCTGGTTCAGTGATGGTTTTCAGACAGAGAAAGCCTGCCTTGCAGGTTTTCTTTTTTTTTTTTTTGACCTGGGCACACTTGCTGGAGTTACCTTGTGAGTGCTTGGGGGAGCAAGTGATCTTGAGCAACACCAAGGGGTCAGGATTGAGCCACTGGGTGGAGCAGAGCTCTCATTGTTTGTCTGCTGGCTGGGTACAGCCATTGTAAGAGAGCTGGAAGGAACAGCACACAGGGTCTTAATGCTAGGCCAGTTCTGGTACACCTGCTGAGCTGGGCAATCACCCATGGGGAGACTTGAATGAAACATGCTTTCCTGGTAAAGCCTCTGCATGGTCAAGAGACAACGTTTGGAAAGGTTGAGATGTGTCTATTAAGTAGGCTGATGAGAGCTTTAGGCACCCAAACCTGTGGGTATTGAGGGCAAGGAAATCAGGAAGACAGGACCATGTCTCCTCAGGAAGACTGTGGCTTTCAGTCCCCAACTTGTACAGCCATATCAGTATCATGATTAGCATCTCATTTCCCAGAATGTCACCTGTTGTCCAGGCAGTATATGACTATATATATATATATATATATACACACACACACACACACACACACACACACACACACGAAATATATATATTTCCTTTTTTCCCCTTCACCCCCAATTTTTCATTTTTTTCTGTATTTATATTTTTTCGTTATTTTTTCTTCAATAGTAAGGGTTCCATTTTTGATACAGATTTTTTTTTGCTCTCCTTATTTTTTTTCCAATTTTTTCCCTTAAGGTTATTTGTTTATTTGTTTGCTTTTTTCTTTGTATTTTTATTTTTCCATTTTTAGACTAACCAAGAAAAGGAGAGACAAGACTCCCCAAAATAAAATCAGAAATGAAGGCTGGATGTGGTGTGGTGGCTCAGGCCTGTAATCCAAGCATTCCAGGAGGCCAAGGTAGGTGCATCATTTTAGTTCAGGAGTTCAAGACCAACCTGAACAAGAGTGAGACCCCATCTCTACTAAAAATAGAAACATTAGCCAAGTGTGGTGGCACATGCCTGTAGTCCCATTTACTCAGGAGGCTGAGGCAAGAGGATGGCTTGAGCCCAGGAGTTTTAGATTGCTGTGACCTATGATGTCATAGCACTATACCCGGTGACAGAGTAAGACTCTGTCTCAAACAAAAAAATAAAATCAGGGCCAGACACGGTAGCTCATGCCTGTGATCCTAGCTATCTGGGAAGCCAAAGTGGGTGGATTGTCTGAACTCGTGGGTTCAGGACCAGCCTGAGCAAGAGCAAGACTCTGTCTCTAAAAAAAAAAAAATCAGAAATGAAAAAGCAAACATTACAACTGATATCACAGAAATACAAAAGATCATTGTAGCCTATTATGAATAGCTATGTACTAACAAAACATAAAACCTAGATTAAATGGATACTTCCTGGACACAAACAACCTACCATGAAGAATCAGGAAGAAATAGGAAACCTAAACAGAACAATAATGAGTAATGAGATTGGACCAGTAATAAAATGTATCCCAACAAAGAAAAACATAAGACTGATGACATCACTGCCAAGTTCTACCAATTTTACAAAGAAGAACTGATGCCAATTCTGCTCAAACTACTCCAAACAATCAAAGAGTAGGGATTTCTCCCTAACTCATTCTACAAGGTCAGCATTATCCTTATACCGAATACAGACAAGGGTTGCTTTTATGGCCATACATGATAAATGAATGTGGAAAAGTTACACAGTAGTTTCAAAGAAAATGAAATATCTGGGAATATACCTTTTGTTATTTGAAGGACCTCTACGGAAAGAATAGAAACCCTGAGAAAAAGAAATATCAGAAAATGTTAACAAATGGAAGAGCATACCATGCTCATGGCTAGGAGGAATCAACATTATAAAAGTGCCCATACTATTCAAAGTGATCTACAGATTTAATGCTATTGCCATTAAAGCACCAATGTCATACTTTGAAAAAAAAAAAAAAGTACTTCATTTTGTATGGAACCAGAGAAAAGCCCGTATACCCAAGGCTATTCTTAGTAATAAAAAAAATCTAGAGGCATCATGTTAAGTCTATAGTGATCAAAATAGCATGGTACTCGCACAAAAATAGAGACATAGATCTATGTAATAGAATAGAGAACCTGGAGATGAAATCTCCCAAATATTGCCATCTGATCTTTGATAAAACAAATAAAAACATGCACTGGTGAAAAGAATCTGTATTTAATAAATGGTGCTGGGAGAACTGGTTAGCCACATGTAGAAGATTGAAACTGGACCTGCACCTCTGATCACTTACAAAAATTGACTCATGCTGGATCAAAGACTTAAGACATGAAATGATAAACATCTTAGAATAAAGTATGGGAAAAAACTCTTGATGATACTATACTGTGAAAAGATTTTATGTAGAAGACTCCGTTGGCAATTGAAACAATACCAATAATAAATAAATGGGACATGATCAAGTTAAAAAGCCTCTGCACAGTTAAAGACACATCAGCTAAAGAAAATAGACAACATTTAGAATGGGATAAGATATTTGCATGCTATGAATATGACAAAGGGCTAATAACTAGAATCTGCAGAGAACTCTAATCAACAAAAAAAAGAGCAAATAATTCCATTTATCAGTGGACAAGAGACATGAACATAACCTTCCTCCAAGGAGACAGAGGAATGGCCAACAAACACATGGAAAAAAATGCTTATCATTCCTAACCATCAGAGAAATGCAAATGAAAACCATCTTGAGATATCACCTAACCCCAGTGAAAACAGCCCACATTACAAAGTCCCAAAGCTGCAGATGCCAGCATGGATGTTGAGAGAAGGGAACACTTATACACTGATGATGGGATTTCAAACTAATACAGCCTCTTTGGAAAGAAGTATGGAGAATCCTCAAAGAGCTAAAAGTAGACCTTCCATTTGATACTGCAATCCCATTACTAGGTATCTACCCAGAAGTAAAAAAAAAAAAAAAAAAAAAATACCTTAAGGACATTTGCTCTGAAATATTTATTGCAGCTCGATTCATAATCACCAAGATGTGGAACCAACCCAAGTGCCCATTACCACATGAATGGATTAATAAACTGGTATATATATATATATATATATATATATATATATACACACCATACTTTGTAATGTGGGCTTTTTTCACTGGGGTTAGGTGATATCTCAAGATGGTTTTCATTTGCATTTCTCTGATGATTAGGTATATATATATATATATATATATATATATATATATACCAGTTTATTAATCCATTCGTGTGTGTATATATACACACATATATATATACACACATACATATACCATGGAATGCTATTCAGCCATAAAAGGTAAAGACTTTACATCTTTTGTGTTATCCTGGATGGAGGTGAAGAGCATTCTCTTTAGCAAAGTATCACAAGAATGGAAATGCAAGTATCCAATGTACTCAATAATAATATGAAACCAATATATGAACAACTACACCCGCTATGAGAGAAAAACACACTTAAATTCAAGTTGGGGGAGAGGGAGGAGGAAGAGGGGAGATGGGAAGAAGGAGGGGAATTGGTAAGCTCTCACCTAATGGGCAGTATGTAAGGGTATACAGCATACTCCCTGGGTGAAGGACTCAACTACAACTTCGACTTTACCTGAGAAATGTAAACAATGTAACCTAATCTTTTGTACCCTCATATTAATTTGAAATTTTTTAAAAAGAAAAGTTAAAAGTCTTTCCTATAAGAACTGGAACAAGACAAGGATGCTCACTGTCGCTAGTCCTGTTCAACATAGTACTGGAAGTCCTAGCCAGAGCAATCAGGTAAGAGAAATAAATAAAATGCATCCAGATTGGAAAAGAGGAAGTCAAATTATCTCTCTTTGCAGAAAACGTGATTTTATATCAAGAAAAACCTAAAGTCTCCATGAATAAACTCTTAGTTCTGATAAATAAATTCAGTGAAGCTATAGAATACAAAATCAGCATACAAAAATTGGTATCATTTTCATACACCAATAATGAAATCGAGCTGAGAAAGAAATCAAGAAGACACTCCTATTTACAATAGTTGCAAAAGAAAACAAAATACCTAGAAAAAAATTTAACCCAGGAGGTGAAAGTCCTCTACAAGGAAAACTACAAAATTCTGATGAAAGAAGATGAAGAGGACACAGATGAAAAAACATCCCACATTTGTGAATTAAAAGAATTAACATCGTTGAAATGACATACTACTCAAAGCAATCTACATATTCATGCAATTCCTATCAAAATGCCAATGTAATTTTTACACAAATAAGAAAAAAACAATTTACAAAATATTATGGAACCAATAAAGAGCCTAAATAGCCAAAACAATCCTGACCATAAAAAAAAGCTAGAGGCATCACACTACTTGACTTCAAAATATGTGACAATGCTACAGTAACCCAAACAGCATGGTATGGTATAAAAACAGACTCATTCTCATAGACCAATGGTACAGAATAGTCAGAAATAAATCCACATATTTACATCTAACTGATTTTTGACAAAGGTGCCAGGAGTGTATATTGGGGAAAGGATGATCTCTTCAGTAAATGTTGCTGAGAAATATGAATATCCATATGTAGAGAATGGAACTGGACCACTATCTCACCATATACAAAAATCAACTCAAGATGGATTAAAGACGTAAATATAAGACCTGAAATGATAAAACTAGAAGAAAGCATAGTGGTATCACATCAATACATTGGTCTACTCTGAGAAAGATTTTATGGCTAAGACCTCCAAAACAGGCAACAAAACCAAAAATAGGCAGACCAAAAGGCTTCTACATGGAATTGGAAACAGTAAATGGAATGAAAAAACAGGCTGTTGAATGGGAGAAAATATATGCAAACTATTTATCTGATAAGGGATTAATATCCAGAATACACAAGGATCTCAAATAATAGTCAAAATATAAATAATCCCATTTAAAAATGGTCAAAGGACGTGAATAGATATTTCTCAAAAGAAGACGCACAAATGGCCAACAAGGATATGAAACAATGCTCAACATTCCTAATCATCAGGGACATGCCAATCAAAACTACAATGTGGTACCATATTTTCTCATTTAGGTGGATTTGGAGAACATTTTCCTAAGTAAATTATCACAAGATTGGAAAAATAAGCATCACATGTACTGAGTACCAGTTTGAAACTAGGAGATTAACAATCACAGACCCACAGGAAAGAAAAAATTACATTGAATTAAGGGAGAGAAGGAGTTCAGTAGATTCCCACCCAACAGGTACAATGCATAGATAACTGGAACAGTCCCTGGATGTAGGACACAGCTACAACTTGGAATTTAACCTTACATGTGTAAATTATGTAACCTAATTGTTTGTACCCTCATATTAATCTGAAATTAAAAAAGAAAATATTGTAGATATTTCTCAAAAGGCTAACAAAATAGAACTACCATATGATGGAGCAATCCCACTACTGGATATTTATCCAAAGGAAAGGAAATTAATATATCAGAGGAACACCTGCACCCTTATGTTTTTTGCAGCACTATTCACAATAGCAAGGATATGGAATCAATCTAACTGTCTGTGAATGGATAAATAAAATGTGGTAAATATACACAATGGAATATTATTTGGTCATAAAAAGAATGATATAATATTTTCTTTTTTTTTTTTTTTTTTTTTTTTTTTTTTTGCAGTTTATAGCCGGGGCTGAATTTGAACCCACCACTTCTGGCATATGGGGCCAGCTCCCTACTCTTTGAGCCACAGGTGCTGCCCAGAATTATATAATATTTTCAACAACATGGATAGAACTGCAGGTCATTATGTTAAGTGAAATAAACCACATACAGAAAGACAAATACCATGTTTTCATTCATACGTGGGAGCTAAAAAAAGTTTATCTTTTGGAGGTAGAGGGTAGAATGATGGATACTAGTGGCTGGTAAGGGTATGTGAGTGATGGGGTGGTGAAGACAGGTTGGTTAATTGGTGTAAACATACGATGAGATAGAATAAGTTCAAATATTTGATAGCAGAGTCTGGTAACTATAGTTAACAACAATGTATTTTACGTTTCAAAATAGCTAGAAGACTTGAAATGCTCCCAATACCTGGATTTGATAATTGGTGATGGGTACCCTAAATACCCTGACTTGATCATTACACATTCTATGCATGTAACAAAACATCAAATGTACCCATATACACGTGCAAATATTATATATCAATAAAAAAAGAAAATGTGAAAAACTCTGGCGAATACAACTGAAATTTCTGGAAGCCTAGGTGTTAAAATTACCTGAAGTAATTGGATAAATAAACTCAAACGACAGGTTTTGTAATGACAGCACTGATAAGGACTCTGGACAAACACTGTCCACCAGATTCTCTATAACATGTCCCTGGATAGGGGCTGCTAAAGTAGAGACACTTGGGCTTTACCATCAGATTCTTACTAGCTGTTAATTATTCAAGTTCTCTGAGCCTTTTTCTTTCATCCAAAAATGAAGCTAAATAACAATATTTATCCCAAAGAATTATTATGAAAATTACTTGGCTTGGTGCATAATAAGTCTTCAATAAATGTTAACTGAGAAGTTCTAGAGTTTATACTTTTAATTACTATGTTACACTATGGATTAAAGGGAAAAAAAGGACTGTTGTGCATGTTATGCCTACAAGTATTTGTTTCCTGAGAATAGTTTTTTCTAGAGACAGTACTATGTAAGTATTTAAAAAATCATGTATCTTCTGCTACTACATAGAAGTGACAATGTGTTCTAGAAAATTATGTTAGATAGTGAAAATAGTGATTCAGTAAGATGAAAACACTATTTGACATCATGAAATGAAAGTGGATGATCAACATGTCTAGCTTAAAATGTAAAGTTTTTATTGCATATATAAACTTATTTTACATTAATAGAGTCATACGATATAACCTTTCATTTTATATTTCATATTTTTAAAAACAGCTTTATTAAGGTACAACTTAAGTTAACTATCATAAAATTCACTTTTTAAAGTGTGCAATTCAGTGATTTACAGAGCTATCTATTTTTTTATTCCACATATTATTTATTTTTAAAAGTACATTTTATCAATTTTCAAAGTCAAGAACAAAGAAACAATATTTAATACTACAGCATGAAGGTACTTAATATGCTTTTCTTTCCTCTTCTTACTCTATAGGAAACTCACACCTCTGTTCAAACATTTCTGATGAATAGTAATTTAGCAGAGTTGGAAGTTATATACTTTGCTTATTCTTAGACATAGGAATCCCTGAGGTGAAGAGGGGCATGGTCCTTTCTGGAAAGGGTGACAGTGGCTAGAACATGGAGAACAAGGGGGGAGTGGGATGAATGAGGTAGGTGAAGCAGGCAGGGGCTGTTCACAGAACTCTTGTGTGTGAAGATCTCAAATTTTCTGAGAGCAAAGGAAGACATTGACTTTTTAACATGTTAAAATGTCCATAAGTATTTTCAGAAAAATTATTAGGTTAGAGTAGATGTTACTTACATTTGGAAGGAAGGGTTGTTTTTAAAATTATCATTTTTATCATATGAAAAATCAAAGTATATCAGGAATGGAAAAAAAAGTATCCAATGTACTCAGTACTACAGTGAAACCAATTTATAATCAGTCACACTTGCATATGAAAAATGAAACACAACTTTAGGCTATAATGAAGGAGGGAAGGGGAGGGTGAGGGGTAGGGAGGGGAGGGTGAGGGGTAGGGAGGGGGTGGGAGGGATAGAAGGGGATAGTAGGGGGACCACAACTATGGAGCAAATTGCAAGTACAAGTTGGATCTATTATGTGTAGAACACAAATGTCCTAATGCTATAATTGGGTAAATGAGATGAAAGCTATGCTGATTAGTATGATGTAAACACTCCAATTTGTACAAATAATCAACACACTGAAATGGGCATAAATGTATTTATGATCTATGTACAAAAGACTTAATAAAAATAAAATTAAAAAAGAAAGATCAAAGTGACTATTAAAAAAGAATTTGTGAGACGGGGGTGCCTTCTATTAGCAATCTTGTGGCAGCAAGTTTTTGTTTTCTTCATTAAAATTTTTCTATAGATTTGGGGAGTACAAGTGGTTGAATTGTATAGTGGAAAAGTTTAGACTTTTAGTGTACCTATTGCCCAAATAGTATACATTGAACCTGATTGGTAGTTATTGATCCCTCTCCCTCCGCTGACCCATCCCCTTTCCAAGTCTCCAAAGTTCCCTATTATTACTCTGTGTGATCATGTATATGTATATACTTATAAGTAAGTACACGTGGTATTTGTTTTTCTGTTCCTGAGATGCTTCACTTAGGATAATGGTCTCTTGGTCTCAGTTTCATCCAAGTTTCTACAAAGATAGTTCTTTTCCTTATATAGCTGAGTAGTACTGTAGTGTGTGTGTGTGTGTGTGTGTGTGTGTATCACATTTTCTTTATCCGTTCATCAGTTGATGGGCACTTGTGTTGATTCCATATCTTTGTAATTGTAAATTGTGCTATGATAAACATTACAAGTGCATGTGTCTTTTTGATATAATAACTTCTTTGTTTTTTCCTTTTATTAAGTCATATACACATAGATCATGAATACATTTATGCATTTGTGGGGTACAGTGTGTTTTTTTAATACAATTTGAAGTGCTTACATCAAACTAATCAACATAGCTTTCATCTAATTTACTTAATTATTGTGTTAAGACATTTATGTTATATTCTTGATAGATTTGACTTGTACCCTTGCAATAGGCTCCACAGGTGTGGTCTTCCCCTTTTACCCTCCCTCTATAAAACCTCCCCCCACTTCCCAGCCCCCCCCCACTTCTCTCCTTCATCCTGGGCTATAGTTGTGATCTATCTTTCATAAGAAAGTGTGAGTAATTATAAATTAGTTTCATAAAATTACTGACTGCATTGGACATTTTTTTCTTCCTTTTTTTATTAAATCATAGCTGTATACATTAATGCAATCATGGGGCACCATACACTGGTTTGATATACAATTTGACATACTGTCGTCAAAGTGGTTAACATAGCCTTCCTGGCATTTTCTTAGTTATTGTGTTAGGACATTTATATTCTACATTTAGTAAGTTTCACATGTACCCTTGTAAGATGCACCATAGGCGTGGTCCCACCAATTACCCTCCCTCTCCCCATCCTCCCCCTCCCCTCCCCTCCCTTTCCCCTTTCCCCATATTCTTAGGTTATAATTGGGTTATAGCTTTCATATGAAAGCTATAAATTAGTTTCATAGTAGGGCTCAGTACATTGGATACTTTTTCTTCCATTCTTGAGATACTTTACTAAGAAGAATATGTTCCAGCTCCACCCATGTAAACCTAAAAGAGGTAAAGTCTCCATCTTTTTTAAGGCTGCATAGTATTCCACGGTATACATATACCACAATTTATTAATCCATTCCTGGGTTGATGGGCACTTGGGCTTCTTCCATGACTTGGCAATTATTAATTGAGCTGCAATGAACAATCTGGTGCAAATATCTTTGTTGCAAAGTGATTTTTCTCTTTCAGATATATACCTAGTAAAGGAATTGCAGGATCAAGCGGCAGGTGTACCTTTCCATTTCTGAGTGTTCTCCAACTTCTTTCCAAAAGGAATGTATTAGCTTGCATTCCCACCATTAGTGCAGAAGTATTCCCTTTTCTCCACATCCTTGCCAACATCTATAGTTTTGGGATTTTGTTATGTGGGCTACTCTTACTGGAGTTAGATGATATCTCAAAGTGGTTTTGATTTGCATTTCTCTGATGATTAAAGATGAGCATTTTTTCATGTGTCTGTAGACCATGCACCTGTCTTCTTCAGAGAAGCTTCTGTTTAAGTCTCTTGCCCACAATAAAATGGGATCACTTGTTCTTTTCTTATTAATTAGTTTGAGTTCTCTGTGGATTCTAGTCACCAAACCTTTGTCAGAATCATAACCTGCAAATATCTTCTACCATTCTGAGGGCTGTCTGCTTGCTTTCCTTACTGTGTTCTTGGCTGTGCAGAAGGCTTTTAGTTTGACCCGATCCCAGTAATATATTTTTGGTATTGCTTCAATTGCCCAGGGGGTCCTCCTCATAATGTATTCTCCCAGACCAATTTATTCAAGTGTTTTCCCTGTACTCTTTCCAAGAATCTTTATAGTTTCATGTCTTAAGTTTAAGTCTTTTGTCCAATGTGAGTCAATTTTTTTTAGAGGTGAAAGGTGTGGGTCCAGTTTCAGTCTTCTACAAGTCGCCAGACAATTCACCCAGCATCATTTGTTAAATAGGGAATATTTCCCCCAATTTATATTTTTGATAGGCTTATCAAAGATCAAATAATGATAAGTATCTGGATTCATCTCTTGGTTCTAGATTCTGTTCCATACATCTACCTCTCTATTTTTATGCCAGTACCATGCTGTTTTGATCAGTATAGATTTATAGTACAGTCTAAAGTCTGGTAACGTGATTCCTCCTGATTTGTTTTTATTTCTGAGTAATGTCTTGGCTATTCGAGGTTTTTCCTGGTTCCATGTAAAATAAAGTACTAATTTTTCCAGATCTTTAAAGTATGACAGAAGTGCTTTAATAGGGATTGCATTAAATCTGTAGATTGCTTTGGGTAGTATGGACATTTTAACAATGTTGATTCTTCCCGGCCATGAGCATGGTATGTTTTTCCATTTGTTAACATCTTCAGCTATTTCTTTTTTTTCATTTATTTTATTTTTATTTATTTACTTATTAAGTAAATAAATATACACACAGATAATTTTCTAACACTTTGTCACACTTATATACACATATATACACTTATATACACATAGATCATTTTCTAACTCTTTGTTTCTCCATGTGTGCTTAAACTGACGCGGTCTTTCATTTTTTTGAGCTCTCAGAGTGTGTGATTGTTCCTTTTTGGCTGTTCCCTTGACTTTATCATCTACTAGGCTGAAAGTTCTTTGGTCAGAGGGACCGTGCCTTATTCATGTTTGCATTTATTCATTCAACAAATATTTACTAAACCCATACTGTGTGCCAGCCTGGAACATATTGCCAGTATACTGTCAAAATTCAGCTATTTCTTTTCTCAGAGTTTCATAGTTCTGAAACTCATCTTCTTTTGCACTACTGTAAAAGAAATAGAGTCCTTGACTGTTTTTTCAGCTTGACTATTGTTGGTATATATATAAATGCTACTGATTTGTGAGTATTGATTTTGTATCCTGAGACACTGCTGTATTCCTTGATCACTTCTAAGAGTTTTGTGGTTAAGTCCCTGGGATTTTCCAGGTATATAATCACATCATCTGAGAAGAGTGAAAGTTTTATTTCCTCTGACCTTTATGGATACCCTTGATTGCCTTCTCTTGCCTGGTTGCAATGGCTAAGACTTCTATTACAATGTTAAAAAGCAGTGGAGACAGTGGGCAACCTTGCCTGGTTCCTGATCTGAGTGGAAATGTTTTCAATTTTACTCCATTCAATATAATATTGGCTATGAGTTTGCTGTAGATGGCCTCCATCAGTTTAAGAAATGTCCCTTCTATACCTATTTTTCTTAAGCATTCTGAAAGGATGCTGGATATTATCAAAAGCTTTTTCTGCATCAATTGAGAGAATCATATAGTCTTTGCTTTTTATTTTGTTTATGTGATGTATTATATTTATAGATTTACATATATTGAACCAACCTTGAGACCCTCGGATAAACCCATTTGGTCCTGGTGTATAATTAGTTTGATGTGTTGCTGGATTCTGGTTGCTATGATCTTATTGAACATTTTTACATCAATATTCATTAGAGATATTGGTGTATAATTTTCTTTTCTTATTGGTTCTTTTCCTGGTTTGGGGATCAAGGTGATGTTTGCTTCATAGGATGCGTTGGGAAGTATTCCTTCTTTTTCTATATTTTGGAAAAGGTTAAGTAATATAGGTACTAGTTCCTCTTTGAAGGTTTGGTAGAATTCTGATGTGAAGCCATCTGATCCTGAACTTTGCTTTTTTGGGAGATTTTTTATAGTTGATGCTGTTTCGGAACTTGATATAGGCCTGATCAACATTTCCACTTCTTTCTGGCTAAGTCTAGGAAGATGGCATGCTTCCATGTATTAGTCTAGTTCCTTCAGATTTTCATATTTCTGAGAATAGAGTTTTTTGTAATATTCATTAAGGATTTTTTTAATTTCTGAAGAGTCAATTGTTATCTCACCTCTGTCATTTCTGATTGATGAAATTAGAGATTTTACTCTTTTATTTCTGGTTAGGTTAGCCAAGGGTTTATCTATTTTTTTTTTTTTTTGCAGTTTTTGGCCATGGCTGGATTTGAACCCACCATATCTGGCATATGGGGTCAGCACCCTAAGGTTTATCTATTTTATTGGTAATAACTTCTTTGATCAAATGGTGGGTCTACTTTTAGTTCTTTATGGAGTGTCCATACTATTTTCCATAGAGGTTGTATTAATTTACATTCCCACTAACAGTGAATAAGCATTCCCTTTTCACCTCATTTATGTCACCATCTATTGTTTCCTGATTATTTAGTAGTGGCAAATCTGACACGGGTATGGTGTTGTCTCATTGTGGTTTTAATTTACATTTCAGTTATTATTAGTGATATTGAACTTTTTTTCAAATATTTTGTTGGTCATTTCTATCTCTTTTTTTTGAAAAATGTCTGTTCATGTTTTTTGCCCAGGTTTTAATGGGGTTATTTGTTTTTGTCTTGATGATTTGTTGGAGTCCCTTGTAGATTCTGGATATTAGTTCTTTATTGGATGTATAGTTTGCAAGTATTTTTTCCCATTCTGAAGGTTGTCTATTTGTACTATGGATCATTTCTTTTGCTGTGAAGAAAATCTTTAGTTTAATTAGGTTCCATTTATTTATTTTTGTTTTTGTTGCATTTGCTTTGGGGGTCTTAGGCATAAATTCTTTGCCAAGGCCAATGTCAAAAAGAGCTTTCCTAAGTTTTCTTATTTTTTTTTTTTTTGTGTTGGGTCTTATATTTAAGTCTTTAATCTATCTTAAATTATTTTTTGTATATGGTCAGAGATAGGGATCCTGTTTCATTCTTCTGCATGTTGCTCTCCAGTTTTCCCAGCACTATTTGTTGAATAGGTTTGGTCTCCTGTGTATGGTTTTGTCTTCTTTGTCAAAGATCAGTTTCTTATAGGTATGTAGTATTATTTCTGGGTTATCTATTCTGTTCCATTGATCTGTGTGTCTACTTTTATACCAATACTGTGCTGTTTCGGTAACTGGAACCTTGTCGTATAATTTGAAGTTGGGTAATGTGATACTTCCAGTTTTGTTCTTTTTGCTTTGGACAATCCATCTTTTGAGGCCTTTTTATCACTTTCTTAAAATCTCTTTTGTCCATTTGTAGTAACTCCCTAACTCCACACTCAGCCTCAGGCTACCACTAATCAATTTTATTTCTCTATAAATTTTCCTTTACAGATCTTATACATTACTTATTTAATTTATTTTATGACAAATTATAATTGCATATAATTGTGGAGTGTAAAGTATTTTGTATGTGTACAGGTGGATTGAATGACTCAAGCTAATAATGTACCCATCACATTAGGTACTTATTTATTTCTCCTAATGGCAACTTTCTACCCTTTGCCCAGCATTGCCCCATTACCCCCGCCTTCCAATCTCTGATAACCATCATTCTACTCTAAATATCATTAAAAAAATGTCACATTGGGCGGTGCCTGTGGCTCAGTTGGTAAGGCGCCAGCCCCATATACCGAGGGTGGCGGGTTCAAACCCGGCCCCGGCTGAACTGCAACCAAAAAATAGCTGGGTGTTGTGGCGGGCACCTGTAGTCCCAGCTACTTGGGAGGCTGAGGCAAGAGAATCGCTTAAGCCCAGGAGTTGGAGGTTGCTGTGAGCTGTGTGATGCCATGGCACTCTACCGAGGGCCATAAAGTGAGACTCTGTCTATACAAAAAAAAAAAAAAGTCACATCATAGCTCTGAAGATTCATCTCACTTCCACTCACTATGTCATTGCCCTCCCTCCTCTGCTCTTCAGAGGTAACCATTATCTAAACCAGAGGTTGGTCCATCCTTTCCCTACTAATTTATAATGTCCTTCTGTTCAATATGAAGTTCCTGTATGTATATAGATTTGCTTTGGGGCTCTCTAATCTGAAGCGTTAATATACTGGGTGGCCATAAAGTCCATGTGCGATTTAAAATAGCGTGCAATTTACAGCCAAGAACACAGTATGTAAAGCAAACAGAGACCCCTCAGAATGGGAGAAAATATTTGCAGCTTATGTCTCTGACAAAGATTTGATAACCAGAATCCATAGAGAACTCAAGCGTATTAGCAAGAAAAGGACAAATGATCCCATCTCATTGTGGGCAAGAGGCTTGAATAGAAACTTCTCTGAAGAAGACAGGCACATGGCTTACAGACACATGAAAAAATACTCGTCATCCTTAATCATCAAAGAAGTGCAAATCAAAACCACTTTGAGGATACCATCTAACTCCAGTAAGAGTAGCCCACATCACAAAATCCCCAAACTATAGATGTTGGCAAGGATGTGAAGAAAAGGGAACACTTCTGCACTGCTGGTGGGAATGCAAACTAATACATTTCTTTTGGAAAGAAGTTGGAGAACACTCAGGAATCTAAAAATAGACCTGCCATTAGATCCTGCAATTCCTTTACTTGGTATATATCCAGAAGACCAAAAATCACTTTGCAACAAAGATATTTGCACCAGATTGTTTATTGTAGCCCAATTCATAATTGCTAAGTTGTGGAAGAAGCCCAAGTGCTAATCGACCCATGAATGGATTAATAAATTGTGGTATATAGACACCATGGAATATTATGCAGCCTTAGAAAAGATGGAGACTTTACCTCTTTTATGTTTACATGGATGGAGCTGGAACATATTCTTCTTAGCAAAGTATTTCAAGAATGGAAGGAAAAGTATCCAATGTACTCAGCTCTACTATGAAAACAATATATTAGCACCCACACTTCCATATGGAAGCTATAACCCAATTACAGCCCAAGATGAAGGGGAAAGAGGAAGAGGAGGGGATGGGGAAGATGGGTGGAGGGAAGGTAATGGGTTGGACCACACCTATGGTGCATTTTACATGGGTAAATGTCAAATCTACTAAGTGTAGAATATTAATGTCTTAACACAATAATTAAGAAATTGTGGTGAAGGCTATCTTAACCATTTTGATGTAAGTATTTCAAATTGTATATAAACCCAGCACAATGTGCCCCATAAATACATTAATGTAGATAGCTATGATTTAATAAAAACAATATAAAAATATAAAATGGTGTGTAATTTAAAATTACACACGGACTTTATGGATATCCTTTATTTTAGCTGTCAGTCAGCTATGTTCTTCATGCCAAATCTAGCCCACAAGTGATGCCTAGGAAAACCTAGGTATACCTTTATGCCCCCATTCCCTTATCTGCTTCCAGTACCTGCTCCCTTTCTGGAAGCTGCTACTCAGTGCTGTCCAGGACGCAGAGTTTCAACTTATTTGTTGGAGGCTCTGCTGTTGGCAACTGCCAGCATAGATCATTGGAGTCTTAGTCCAGTGGAATTTCAGTCTGGGAGTCAGTGACTTAGTGAGTTGTCTTGCTTCTGGCCACCTACCCAAGTTAAGATGGCTGAGTTTTCTGGGAAGAGAGCAGGGTATGATGGATTTTGGGTATGGCTGGGCTGAAAATGAAACTGGCTGTGGTGGCTCACCCCTTCTCTTCTCTTCACCTTGGGTAGAATGACCATTCATACTTGTTTTTTTTGGAGTTGGAGGAGATACTCAGGATACGAGACTTTCAGGGCTAAAACAAGGGTAGTCCCAGGCAAAATAGGGTAGTTGGTTAGTAGTTACCTGAGCCTTTGGATCATAGCTCTTCTGGAGAATGTCTCCAACTGAGGGCACAAAGTGTGCTCACTGCCTTGGGACCACTCATCCCAGACATACAGGGTGGGGCTGTGCAGGAGTTCTTCTTTTCTTATATATAAATACCTACATAATATTCTCAATTTTGCCCCTTGGTATGCAAAGCCTGAAGTATTTACTATTTGGCACTTTGCAGAAAAAGTTTACTGACCTCTGATCTATTTGATATATTTTATGCTAATATATTGTTTCAAAATTAATAATGTTTTATAATATGTTGATATTTGGTAGGGCAAGACCCCCCTAATTGTTCATTAGAATTTTATTATCTGCTTTTGACTGATACTCTTCCATATCACTTTTAGAATGAGCTTGTCAAGTTTAAAGAAAAAAAAGTGCTATTGGGATTTTGGTTGGAATAAAAGTAAATAAAAATTTTCTCCATTATGATTCTACACATTTTTGCTTAGGTTTATTCCCAAGTGTATTACAGGTTTTGTTGCTATTGTGAATGATATTTAAAAAATACACACATTTTCTGGGCAGTATCTGTGGCTCAAAAGATAGGACACAAGCCCCATATGCGAGAGGTAGCGAGGCTTTGTGTGTTCTTTGCCAGCATTGTTTTTTTTTATTTTATTTTTTTATTAAATCATAACTGTATACATTGATATGATCATGGGGCATCATACATTCGCTTCATAGACCATTTGACACATTTTCATCACAATGGTTAACATAGCCTTCCTGGCATTATCTCAGTTACTGTGCCAAAACATTTACATTCTACATTTACCAAGTTTTGCAAATACCCCTGTAAGATGCACCACAGGTATGATCCCACTGATCCCCTGCCCTCTACCCACCACCCCCCTCCCTCCCCTCCCTTTCCCACTTCCCCCTATTGTTAGGTTGTAACTGGGTTATAGCTTTCATGTGAGAGCCCCAAATTAGTTTCATAGTAGGGCTGAGTACATTGGGTACTTTTTCTTCCATTCTTGAAATACTTTACTAAGAAGAATATGTTCCAGCTCCATCCATGTAAACATGAAAGAGGTAAAGTCTCCATCTTTCTTTAAGGCGGCATAATATTCCATGGTGTACATATACCACAATTTATTAATACATTCGTGGATCGATGGGCACTTGGGCTTTTTCCATGACTTAGCAATTATGAATTGGGCTGCAATAAACCTTCTGGTACAAATATCTTTGTTATGATGTGATTTTTGGTCTTCTGGGTATATGCCCAGCAGAGGAATTACAGGATTGAATGGCAGATCTATTTTTAGATCTCTGAGTGTTCTCCATATCTCTTTCCAAAAGGAATGTATTAATTTGCATTCCCACCAGCAGGGCAGAAGTGTTCCCTTTTCTCCACATCTGTGCCAACATCTCTGGTCTTGAGATTTTGTGATATAGGCTAGTCTCACTGGAGTTAGATGATATCTCAAAGTAGTTTTGATTTGCATTTCTCTGATGATTAAAGATGATGAGCATTTTTTCATATGTCTGAAGGCCGTGAGTCTGTCTTCTTCAGAGAAGTTTCTCTTCAAGTCCCTTGCCCAGCCTGATGGGATCCCTTGTTTTTTTCTTGCTGATGCGTTTGAGTTCTCTGTGGATTCTGGTTATTAAACCTTTGTCAGAGATATACCCTGCAAATATCTTCTCCCATTCTGAGGGCTGTTTGTTTGCTTTACTTACTGTGTTCTTGGCTGTGCAGAAGCTTTTTAGTTTGATCAAGTCCCAGTAGTGTATTTTTGAAGCTGCTTCAATTGCCCGGGGGGTTCTCCTCATAAAATACTCGCCCAGACCAATTTCTTCAAGGGTTTTCCCTGCACTCTCCTCTAGTATTTTTATAGTTTCATGTCTTAAGTTTAAATCTTTAATCCAGTGAGAGTCTATCTTAGTTAATGGTGAAAGGTGTGGGTCCAATTTCAGTCTTCTGCAGGTTGCCAGCCAGTTCACCCAGCACCATTTGTTAAATAGGGAATCTTTCCCCCACTGAATGTTTTTAATTGGCTTGTCAAAGATCAAATAGCGGTAAGTAGCTGGATTCATCTCTTGGTTCTCCATTCTGTTCCAGATACCTACTTCTCTGTTTTTGTGCCAGTACCATGCTGTTTTGATCACTATCAATTTGTAGTAAAGTCTGAGGTCTGGTAGTGATTCCTCCTGTTTTGTTTTTATTTCTGAGTAATGTCTTGGCTATTCGAGGTTTTTTCTGATTCCATGTAAAACAAAGTATTGTTTTTTCAAGATCTTTAAAATATGACAGGGGAGCTTTAATAGGGAGTGCGTTGAAATTATATATTGCTTTGGGTAGTATGGACATTTTGATAATGTTGATTCTTCCCAGCCATGAGCATGGTATGTTTTTCCATTTGTTAACATTTTCAGCTATTTCTTTTCTTAGAGTTTCATAGTTCTCTTTATAGAGATCTTTCATGTCTTTTGTTAGGTAAATTCCCAAATATTTCATCTTCTTTGGCACTACTGTGAATGGGATAGAGTCCTTGATTGCTTTTTCAACTTGACTGTTGTTGGTGTATATAAAGGCTACCGATTTACGGATGTTGATTTTGTAACCTGAGACGCTGCTGTATTCCTTGATCACTTCTAGGAGTTGTGTAGTAGAGTCCCTAGTGTTTTCCAGATACACAATCATATCATCTGCGAAGAGCGAAAGTTTGATCTGTTCTGGCCCTATATGGATACCCTTGATCGCCTTTTCTTCCCTAATTGTGGTGGCTAAAACTTCCATTACAATGTTGAAAAGCAATGGAGACAATGGGCAGCCTTGTCTGGTTCCTGATCTGAGTGGAAATGATTCCAATTTAACTCCATTCAATATGATATTGGCTGTGGGTTTGCTGTAGATGGCCTCTATCAGTTTAAGAAAAGTCCCTTCTAGACCAATTTTCTTGAGTGTTCTGATCATGAAGGGATGCTGGATATTATCAAAAGCTTTTTCTGCATCAATTGAGAGAATCATATGGTCTTTGTTTTTTAATTTGTTTATGTGCTGAATTACATTTATAGATTTACGTATATTGAACCAGCCTTGATATACTGGGATAAAACCGACTTGGTCATGATGTATAATTTGTTTGATGTGTTGCTGGATTCTGTTTGTTAGGATCCTGTTGAATATTTTTGCATTTATATTCATTAGTGATATTGGTCTATAATTCTCTTTTCTTTTTGGGTCTTTTCCTGGTTTGGGGATCAGGGTGATGTTTGCTTCATAGAATGTGTTGGGTAGTCTTCTGTCTTTTTCTACCTTTTGGAGCAGATTGAGTAATATAGGTACTAATTCCTCTTTAAAGGTTTAGTAGAATTCTGACGTAAAACCATCTGGTCCTGGGCTTTTCTTTTTAGGGAGGTTTCGTATAGTTGATGCTATTTCCGAACTTGATATGGGTCTGTTCAACATTTCCACTTGATTCTGGCTAAGTCTTGGAAGGTGGCGTGCTTCCAAGTATCGGTCAATTTCCTTCAGATTTTCATATTTCTGAGAATAAAGTTTCTTGTAATATCCATTAAGGATTTTTTGGATTTCTGATGAGTCTGTTGTTATTTCGTCTTTGTTTTTTCTGATTGATGATATAGAGATTTTACTCTTTTTTTTCTGATTAGGTTGGCCAGAGGATTGTCTATTTTGTTGACCTTTTCAAAAAACCAGCTTTTTGATTTATTGATCTGTTGTATTATTCTTTTGTTTTCAATTTCATTTAATTCTGCTCTAATTTTGGTTATTTCTTTCCTTCTACTGGGTTTGGGGTTGGAATGTTCTTCCTTTTCCAGTTGCTTGAGATGTCCCATTAAATTGTTAACTTCCTCTCTCTCCGTTCTCTTGAGGAAGGCTTGCAGTGCTATAAATTTCCCTCTTAGAACTGCCTTTGCGGTGTCCCAGAGGTTCTGTTAGTTTGTGTCTTCATTGTCGTTTTGTTCCAAAAAATTGGCGATTTCTTTCTTAATCTCATCTCTGACCCAGCTAACATTCAGCATACGGTTATTTAACTTCCATGTTTTTGTATGAGTATGCAGATTCCTGTTGTTACTCAATTCAAGTTTTATTCCATGATGGTCCGAGAAGATGCAAGGAATAATTTCTATTCCTTTAAATTTACTGAGGTTAGCGTTGTGACCTAAAATGTGGTCAATTTTGTAGTAAGTTCCGTGGGCTGATGAGAAGTATGTGTATTTAGTTTTGTTGGGATGAAATGTTCTGTAGATGTCTGCTAAATCTAAATATTGGATGGTTAAGTTTAAATCTAAGATTTCTTTGCTCAGCTTCTTGCTGGAGGATCGAACCAACACTGCCAAAGGAGTGTTGAAATCTCTGACGATAATGGAGCTGGAGGAAATCAAGTTACTGATGTCTGTTAGAGTTTCTCTTATAAATTGAGGTACATTCTGGTTGGGTGCGTAGATATTAATAATTGAGATCTCATCATATTGAGCATTACCCTTAACAAATATGAAGTGACCATTCTTGTCCTTCCTTACTTTTGATGGTTTAAAGCCTACTGTATCTGCAAATAAAATTGCAAGACCTGCTTTTTTCTGATTACCATTTGCCTGAAATATGGATGACCATCCTTTCACCCTGAGTCTGTATTTGTCTTTTAAGTTAAGATGTGACTCTTGTATGCAACAAATATCTGGCTTGAGTTTTTGTATCCAGTCAGCTAACCTATGCCTCTTTAGAGGACAGTTTAAGCCATTCACATTGATGGAGAGTATTGGTAAGTCTGGTGGAATTTTGGGTATCGAGTTTTTCAAAGGTGCAGTGGACATTTTTAATCCTTTCGCCAGTGTGGAAGTTGGAGTTTGATCCGAAGTTTCTGAGTGAGTTTACTTTTGTGGTATAGGATTGGGTTGGTCATTGTGGAGGATAGGTCTGAGAATATCCTGAAGAGCTGGTTTACTTATGGCAAATGTTTTCAACATATGAATGTCATTGGAGTATTTAATTTCTCCATCGTAAATGAAACTCAATTTATCTGGATATAAGATCCTGGATTGAAAGTTATTTTGCTTTAGGAGATTAAAAGTTGATGACCACCCTCTTCTGGCTTGAAAAGTTTCAGCAGAGAGATCTGCAGTTATTCTAATATTCTTTCCTTTGTACATAATAGTTTTCTTTTGCCGGGCTGCTTTGAGAATCTTCTCTTTCATGTTAACTTTAGTGAAGCTAATTATGATATGCCTGGGGGATGACTTATTGGGGTTGAATCTTGCTGGGGTTCTGAAGCTGTCTGCTATCTGAATTTCAGATTCTCTAGGCATGTCTGGAAAATTTTCTTTCATAATTTCATGCAGAAGGGCCTCTGTGCCCTTCGAGGCCACTTCATCATTCTCAGAAATCCCAATTATTCGTATATTGCTTTTCTTTGAAATATCTGAGAGTTCTCTGAGTGAGTGGTCCGTTTTTGCTCTCCATTTATCTTCCTCTTTGAGAGATTGGGAGCATTCGAAGACTTTATCTTCAATGTCAGAAATCCTTTCTTCTGCTTGCTCCATTCTGTTGCTGAGGGATTCTACTGTATTTTTCATATCTGTGAGGGCTGTAAATTCTTGCTTCAGTGTGTCTAAGTCTTTGGTAGTTTTGTCTTTAAATTTGTTAAATTCTTGAGACAACTTTTGAATTTCTTCTCGAATTCCTAATTCCATTTTATTAATCTTGTCTGCAATCCAAATTTTGAATTCGATTTCTGACATCTCAGCCAGTTGTTTATGAATGGGATCTTCAATCACATCTGCTGTATCTTTTCTTGGGGGGGTTGATCTATTCTGGTTATTTGTGTTACCAGAGTTTTTCCGCTGACTCTGTCCCATGGTTATTTTACTCCCTTTGATTTTTCCCCTGGGGCTTTATTGAGGGCCCGTACAGTGTTGTGGCCTGAGAAACTCCGTGCCTGTCTTGTGTGGTGGGGCTAAGTGGTTCTGTCTTTTTTTCAGCTGGTTTCTGTTCGATCCTATTGTAACATTTACTCTGGCTTGACGTCTCAGCTATGTGGAAAAACCAGCAATTAAGTCACCCTGCCCGCCCACCTCTGGCACCAGTGGAAAAGGAAAATCAAACCTTCCTACAACCACATACTGAGGGCACCGCCTGAAAAGTCCTCAGTCTATTAGTTCAGTTCAAAAGGTCCAAATCAATTGTCTCAATAGGCACCTGTCTCGGGTGGGAGAGTTCAAGAAGTCTCTGGGAACTGGATCACAGGGGTCTGGTGACTCCTCTGACATGGCTTACTCCAGTGCTGCATGGAGTCAGGAGGAGCCACCTAGCAAATAGATCAGTCTGGGAGGGTTGATGTCTCCTTCCCCACTTTGCCCCTCCATCGGACCCAGTCACTGGTATCTCTGCAGATGGCTAACCCAGTTGCCTGTAGTGAACAGATACTCCCGGGGGTTGCACCTGCCTGAATTGCAAGGAAGTGTGCCAGGCCCCTGCATTCTGCCGCTATCTAGCAGGAGGAGATGGGGCCTGACATCTTTGAGTGCTTGATGCAGGTGGTGGGAGGGAGGTGTTCACTCAGGCTTAGCCCCATCCCTGATTGATGTTGCTAACAGAACAGAACAGACAACTTTGTGGGGTTCTGTCTCTGTTTCTGCTAAAATCGCCTACAGAAGACGGGCTGTTCTGAGTTCAAACGTCTTTGCTGCTGGAGGTTTGTGTTCGATTACCTCTCTGTGTCAGCCCTGCCCTGGAAGCTTCCCGGGTGTGTGAGCAGGGTCAGGCCAATCCTTTGCTCACTGGTGGCCTCCTCTGGTTGCCCAGGGAGACAGGGTCTGTGGCTTCAGAATATCCAGAAGTGAGCCGTTTTGCTGTTAAAAAAAAAGACTGTTGATTTGCCTCCAGGAAGTGCCGCTCTGGTGTGGGCACCCAGCCGACCCTTTTCTCCTCTGTCTTGCGCCCTAGAGTCAACACTGAGCGGTCACAGTTTAAGCTCTGTCCACACCCCTCGAGAGATCTCCCAAGAATCTGGACTCCTGGGGGTCAGGCCCCCAGAAGTGGGGGGAAGCTAGAGTTTCATTCAGTTTTATGCCTGGCTGTATTGTTGCCCGGGGAGGGCTGCTGCACCGCACCGCAGGGAAGTGCCTCCAAGGCGTGACTCTCCCTCAGCCGAGTGTCCTCTCCTCGAGTGCGCTGTCCTCACTCACATTTCTCAGAGTCAGCGCTGGCCAGTCGCGGCTCAGGCACTGTGCACTCCCCTCGAGAAATCACCCAAGGATCTGAACTCCTGAGGGACAGGCCTCCAGACCCCGAGTGAGAGTGGGGTGGTAGTGCTGAGAGCTCAGCGGGGAAGCTAGAGCTTCATTCAGTTTTATGCCTGGCCGTATTGATGCACAGGGAGGGCTGCTGCACCGCACTGCAGGGAAGTGCTGCCAAGGCGTGACTCCCCCTCAGCCCGGTACCCTCTCCACACTTGCATGCCTCAGAGTCAGTGCTGACCAGTTGCAGCTTGGGGACTGTCCACTCCCCTTGACAAATCACCCAAGAATCCAAACTCCTGGGGGACAGGCCTCTAGACCTCAGTGAGCGGGAGGGGAGTGTTGGGGATTCAGGGTTGTTGGCAAAGGATTTTTAAAGTTTTATACAGTTTTATGCCCAGCAGGAGAACACCATGGCACCCTAGTAGGGGAGGTAGGTCCAGTTTTTAGAAGGTCTCTCCCGTGGAGTGTAGTGGGAGGGCCTTTAATTTCTGCCCGTTTGTTTAATTGTGGGGCTCTTGAGCTGGTCTCATGGGGGAGGGGAACTCCCGTCCACTTTGTGGTGGATTTTTTACCTTTTGTTTGCATCCTTGTGATCACAGCTTGCCTCAGCGGTGTTGATGTGTGTTCTTCAATCTTCTCTTTTGGTGCGGCTCAAATCCACCAGGATGCTTACTAAATTCCTGTCCCTTAACTCTCCTTCTGGATGGGAGCCTCTGTTGAAAGCTGGCTTCAGTCCGCCACCTTGTCTCTCCCCTCTTTGCCAGCTTTGTGTGTTCTTTTCCAGCCCCAGCCAAAAACTGAAAAACAAACAAACAAACAAACAAAACAAAAAAAAAACACATACATTTTCTGATTTATTATTGCTGTTTCATTAAATTTTGCATGTGGATTTGCTATCTAGCAGGTTTTCTGAAATCTCTTATTAGTGCCAATTGCAAAATTGGCAATCTTTTCTTTCCTTCCTTAATGTCTTCTCTCATTTCTTTTCTTTGTTTTATTGTTCTAAAAAGTATCTCCAGTATGTATTGAATAGAAATAGTGATGAAGATTGTGATCTGTTTTCCGATCCTGAAGGGTGTGATTCTATTGTTTTACCCTTAGGAATAATATTTGTTGCAGGATTTTGGTAGCTACCTTTCATCACGTTAAGAGAAGAGAAAGTTCCTTTTCATTCTGAGTTGGCTGTTTCTTTTTGTTTTGATCATATGAATGGGTGTTGAATCTTATCAAATGCTTTTGCTGAACCTACTTAAATTTGATGTATTTTCTATCTTGAAAACTTGATTTTGTGTATTAAATGGATTTACTTTGTTTTATGTTGTTTATTTTTTCATATTTATTTTGAGTTATGGTCTTGCTCTGTTGCTCAGGGTGGAGTGCAGTGACATCATCATAGCTCATTGTAACCTCAAAGTCCTGGGCTCATGTGATCCTCCTGCCTCAGTCTCCCAAGTAGCTGTAACTAGCTGGAGGCATTTTGCCACCATACCTGGCTAATTTTTTTTTTCTTGTAGAGATGGTGTCTTGCTCTTGCTCAGGTTGGTCTCAAACTCCTGACCTCTCTTCATGCACATGTATGCCCATTGATTAGCTCCCTATGATTAGAGAGTACATGTGTTTTTATTTTCATTCCTGATATATTTCACTTAGAATAATGATCTCCAATTCCACCCAAGTTTCTGCACAAGACATTATTTCTTTTTTTATTATTATTAAATCATAGCTGTGTACATGAATATGATCATGGGGCACCATACACTGGTTTTACAGACCATTTGACACATTTTCATCACACTGGTTAACATAGCCTTCCTGGCATTTTCTTAGTTATTGTGTTAAGACATTTATATTCCACATTTACTAAGTTTCACATGTACCCTTGTAAGATGCACTGCAGGTGTAATCCCACCAATTACCCTCCCTTTGCCCATCTTCCCCCCTCCCTCACCTCCCTTGCCCACTTTCCCATATTCTTAGGTTATAACTGGGTTATAGCTTTCATATGAAAGCCATAAATTAGTTTCATAGTAGGGCTGAGTATATTGGATGCTTTTTCTTCCATTCTTGAGATACTTTACTAAGAAGAATATGTTCCAGCTCCATCCAGTAAACATGAAAGAGGTAAAGTCTCTATCTTTTTTAAGGCTGCATAATATTACATGGTGTACATATACCACAATTTATTAATCCATTCGTGGCTCTATGGGCATTTGGACTTTTTCCATGACTTAGCAATTATGAATTGGGCTGCAATAAATATTCTGGTACAAATATTTTTGTTATAATGTGATTTTTGGTCTTTTGGGAATATACCTAGTAGAGGAATTATAGGATTGAAGGGCAGATCTATTTTTAGATCTCTAAGTGTTCCTTTAGATCTCTAAGTGTTCCTTTCCAAAAGGAATGTATTAATTTGCATTCCCACCAGCAGTGTAGAAGTGTTCCATTTTCTCCACATCCATGCCAAAATTTCTGGTCTTGGTATTTTGTGATACGGGTTAATCTTACTGGAGTTAGATGATATCTCAAAGTAGTTTTGATTTGCATTTCTCTGTTGATTAAGGACGATGAGCATTTTTTCATATGTTTGTAGACCGTGCGCCTGTCTCCTTCAGGGAAGTTTCTCTTCAAGTCCCTTGCCAAGCCTGCGATGGGATCACGTGTTCTTTTCTTGCTTATACATTTGAGTTCTCTGTGGATTCTGGTTATCAAACCTTTGTCAGAGACATAAAGTGCAAATATCTTCTCCCATTCTGAGGGCTGTTTGCTTGCTTTACTTACTGTGTTCTTGGCTGTGCAGATGCTTTTTAGTTTGATCAAGTCCCAGTAGTGTATTTTTGAAGCTGCTTCAATTGCCCAGGGGGTCCTCCTCATAAAATACTCGCCCAGACCGATTTCTTCAAGGGTTTTCCCTGCACTCTCTTCTAGTATTTTTATAGTTTCATGCCTTAAGTTTAAATCTTTGATCCCGTGTGAGTATATCTTAGTTAATGGTGAGAGGTGTGAGTCCAGTTTCAGTCTTCTACAGGTTGCCAGCCAGTTCACCCAGCACCGTTTGTTAAATAGGGAATCTTTTCCCACTGAATGTTTTTAATTGGCTTGTCAAAGATTAAATAACGGTAAGTAGCTGGATTCATCTCTTGGTTCTCTATTCTGTTCCAGACATCATCTTCTCTGTTTTTGTGCCAGTACCATGCTGTTTTGATCACTATCGATTTGTAGTATAGTCTGAGGTCTGATAGAGTAATTCCTACTGCTTTTTTTTTTTATTTCTGAGTAATGTCTTGGCTATTCGAGGTTTTTTCTGATTCCATATAAGACGAAGTATTATTTTTTCAAGATCTTTAAAGTATGACAGTGGAGCTTTAATAGGGATTTCATTACAATTGTAAATTGCTTTGGGTAGTATGGACATTTTAACAATGTTGATTCTTCCCAGCCATGAGCATGGTATGTTTTTCCATTTGTTAACATCTTCAGCTGTTTCTTTTCTTAGAGTTTCATAGTTCTCTTTATAGAGATCTTTCACGTCTTGTGATAAATAAACTCCCAAATATTTCATCTTCTTTGGCACTACTGTGAATGGAATAGAGTCCTTAACTGTTTTTTCAGCTTGACTATTGTTGGTATATATAAAGGCTACCAATTTATGAATGTTTATTTTGTAACCTGAGATGCTGCTGTATTGCTTGATCACTTCTAAGAGCTTTGTAATAGAATCCCTGGTATTTTCCAGATATACAATCATATCGTCCACGAATAGCAAAAGTTTGATCTCTTCTGACCATATATGGATACCCTTGATCGCCTTTTGTTCCCTAATTGCGATGGTAAAACTTCCATTACAATGTTAAAGAGCAGTGGAGACAATGGGCAGCCTTGTCTGGTTCCTGATTTGAGTGGAAATGTTTCCAATTTAACTCCATTAAATACGATATTGGCTGTGGGTTTGCTGTAGATGGCCTCTATTCGTTTAAGAAATGTTCCTTCTATACCAATTTTCTTAAGTGTTCTGATCATGAAGGGATGCTGGATATTATCAAAGCTTTTTCTGCATCAATTGAGAGAATCATATGGTCTTTGTTTTTTAATTTGTTTATATGCTGGATTACATTTATAGATTTATGGATATTGAACCAGCCTTGAGACGCTGTGATAAAATTGACTTGGTCATGATGTATAATTTGTTTGATGTGTTGCTGGATTCTGTTTGTTAGGATTTTGTTGAATATTTTTGCATCTATATTCATTAGTGATATTGGTCTATAGTTTTCTTTTCTTGTCAGGTCTTTGTCTGGTTTGGGGAACAAGGTGATGTTTGCTTCATAGAACGTGTTGGGTAATTTTCCTTCTTTTTCTACATTTTGGAACAGGTTGAGTAATATAGGTACTAGTTCGTCTTTAAAGGTTTGGTAGAATTCTGACGTGAAGCCATCTGGTCCCAGGCTTTTCTTTTTTGTTTTTTTCCCAATCCATTTACTTTTTATTTTATTTATTTTTATTTTATTTTTTTATTAAACCATAGCTGTGTACATTAGTATGATCATGGGGCACCATACACTTGGTTCATATATTGTTTGACACATTTTCATCACATTAGTTAACATAGCTTTTGTAGCATTTTCTTAGTTATTTTACAAGGATATATGTGAATCCTAGTAAATGTGGAATGTAAAGGTCTTACCAGGCTTTTCTTTCTTTCTTTTTTTTTTTTATTGTTGGGGATTCATTGAGGGTACAATAAGCCAGTTACACTGATTAAAATTTTTAGGTAAAGTCCCTCTTGCAATCATGTCTTGCCCCCATAAAGTGTGACACACACTAAGGCCCCACCCCCCTCCCTCCATCCCTCTTTCTTCTCCCCCCCCATAACCTTAATTGTCATTAATTGTCCTCATATCAAGATTGAGTACATAGGATTCATGCTTCTCCATTCTTGTGATGCTTTACTAAGAATAATGTCTTCCACTTCCATCCAGGTTAATACGAAGGATGTAAAGTCTCCATTTTTTTTAATGGCTGAATAGTATTCCGTGGTATACATATACCACAGCTTGTTAATCCATTCCTGGGTTGGTGGGCATTTAGGCTCTTTCCACATTTTGGCGATTGTAAATTGAGCTGCAATAAACAGTCTAGTACAAGTGTCCTTATGATAAAAGGATTTTTTTCCTTCTGGGTAGATGCCCAGTAATGGGATTGCAGGATCGAATGGGAGGTCTAGGTTGAGTGCTTTGAGGTTTTTCCATGCTTCCTTCCAGAAGGGTTGTACTAGTTTGCAGTCCCACCAGCAGTGTAAAAGTGTTCCCTTCTCTCCACATCCATGCCAGCATCTGCAGTTTTGAGATTTTGTGATGTGGGCCATTCTCACTGGGGTTAGAAGATATCTCAGGGATGTTTTGATTTGCATTTCTCTAATATATAGAGATGATGAACATTTTTTCATGTGTTTGTTAGCCATTCGTCTGTCGTCTTTAGAGAAAGTTCTATTCATGTCTCTTGCCCATTGATATAAGGGATTGTTGGCTTTTTTCATGTGGATTAATTTGAGTTCTCTATAGATCCTGGTTATCAAGCTTTTGTCTGATTGAAAATATGCAAATATCCTTTCCCATTGTGTGGGTTGTCTCTTTGCTTTGGTTATTGTCTCCTTAGCTGTACAGAAGCTTTTCAGTTTAATGAAGTCCCATTTGTTTATTTTTGTTGTTGTTGCAATTGCCATGGCAGTCTTCTTCATGAAGTCTTCCCCCAGGCCAATATCTTCCAGTGTTTTTCCTATGCTTTCTTTGAGGATTTTTATTGTTTCATGCCTTAAATTTAAGTCCTTTATCCATCTTGAATCAATTTTTGTGAGTGGGGAAAGGTGTGGGTCCAGTTTCAGTCTTTTACATGTAGACATCCAGTTCTCCCAACACCATTTATTGAATAGGGAGTCTTTCCCCCAAGGTATGTTCTTGTTTGGTTTATCGAAGATTAGGTGGTTGTAAGATGTTAGTTTCATTTCTTGGTGTTCAATTCGATTCCAAGTGTCTATGTCTCTGTTTTTGTGCCAGTACCATGCTGTCTTGAGCACTATGGCTTTGTAGTACAGACTAAAATCTTTTATGCTGATGCCCCCAGCTTTATTTTTGTTACTAAGAACTGCCTTAGCTATGTGGGGTTTTTTCCGGTTCCATACAAAACGCAGAATCATTTTTTCCAAATCTTGAAAGTACGATGTAGGTACTTTGATAGGAATGGCATTGAATAGGTAGATTGCTTTGGGAAGTATAGACATTTTAACAATGTTGATTCTTCCCATCCATGAGCATGGTATGTTCTTCCATTTGTTAATATCCTCTGCTATTTCCTTTCTGAGGATTTCATAGTTTTCTTTATAGAGGTCCTTCACCTCCTTCGTAAGTTATATTCCTAGGTATTTCATTTTCTTTGAAACTATGGTGAAGGGAGTTGTGTTCCTAATTAGCTTCTCATCTTGACTGTTATTGGTGTATACAAAGGCTACTGACTTGTGGACATTGATTTTATATCCTGAAACATTACTCTATTTTTTGATGACTTCTAGGAGTCTTGTGGTTGAGTCTTTGGGGTTCTCTAAGTATAAGATCATGTCGTCAGCAAAGAGGGAGAGTTTGACCTCCTCTGCTCCCATTTGGATTCCCTTTATTTCCTTGTCTTGCCTAATTGTATTGGCCAGAACTTCCAGCACTACGTTGAATAGTAAAGGTGACAGAGGACAACCTTGTCTGGTTCCAGTTCTAAGAGGAAAAGCTTTCAGTTTTACTCCATTCAGTAAAATATTGGCTGTGGGTTTGTCATAGATAGCTTCAATCAGTTTTAGAAATGTGCCACCTATGCCTATACTCTTCAGTGTTCTAATTAGAAAAGGATGCTGGATTTTATCAAATGCTTTTTCTGCATCTATTGAGAGGATCATGTTATCTTTATTTTTGCCTCTGTTAATATGGTGGATAACGTTTATAGACTTGCGTATGTTAAACCAGCGTTGCATCCCTGGGATGAAGCCTACTTGATCATGATGAATGACTTTTTTGATGATAAGCTGTAATCTATTGGCTAGGATTTTGTTGAGAATTTTTGCGTCTATATTCATGAGTGAGATTGGTCTGAAATTCTCCTTTCTGTTTGGGTCTTTTCCTGGATTTTTGTATCAGGCTGATGTTTGCTTCATAGAATGTGTTGGGGAAGATTCCTTCTTCCTCAATTTTTTGAAATAATTTCTGCAGTACAGGAATAAGCTCTTCCTTGAAGGTTTGATAGAATTCTGGAGTGAAGCCATCTGGACCAGGGCATTTTTTGGTTGGAAGATTTTTTATTGTTTCTTTGATCTCAGTGCTTGAAATTGGTCTGTTCAGGAGCTCTATTTCTTCCTGGCTGAGTCTAGGGAGAGGGTGTGATTCCAAATATTGATCCATTTCTTTCACATTGTCGAGTTTCTGGGCATAGAGTTTCTGGTAGTATTCAGAGATGATCTCTTGTATCTCTGTGGGATCAGTTGTTATTTCCCCTTTATCATTTCTGATTGAGGTTACTAGAGATTTTACTTTTCTATTCCTCGTTAGTCTGGCCAATGGTTTCTCTATTTTATTAATTTTTTCAAAAAACAAACTCCTTGTTTCATTAATTTTCTGAATGATTCTTTTGTTTTCAATTTCATTGATCTCTGATTTGATTTTGGATATTTCTTTTCTTCTACTGAGTTTAGGCTTAGATTGTTCTTCTTTTTCCAATTCCATAAGATCTCTTGTGAGATTGTTGATGTGTTCTCTTTCTGTTTTTCGAATGTAGGCATCTAAAGCGATGAATTTTCCTCTCAAAACTGCTTTTGCAGTATCCCACAGGTTTTGGTAGCTTGTGTCTTCATTGTTGTTATGCTCAAGGAAGTTAATGATTTCCTGTTTTATTTCTTCCTGCACCCATCTGTTATTCAACAGAAGATTGTTTAATTTCCATGCCTTTGGGTGGGGTCGAGCATTTTTGTTAGAGTTGAGTTCCACCTTTAGTGCCTTATGGTCTGAAAAGATACAAGGTAAAATTTCAATTCTTTTGATTGTGTTGATATTTGTTTTGTGTCCCAGGATATGATCAATTTTGGAGAATGTTCCATGGGGTGATGAGAAGAATGTATATTCTTTGTCTTTGGGGTGGAGTGTTCTATATGCGTCTATCAACCATAGTTGTTCTCGGGTCTCATTTAAATCTCTTATATCTTTGTTTAATTTCTGTTTAGAGGATCTGTACAGCTCTGTAAGAGGTGTGTTAAAGTCCCCTGTTATGATAGTATTATCAGATATCATATTGCTCAGACTGAGTAAGGTCTGCTTCAAGAATCTGGGAGCATTGAAATTGGGTGCATAAATATTTAGAATTGAAATGTCTTCTTGTTGTAGTTTTCCCTTAACCAATATAAAGTGACCATCTTTGTCTTTTTTGACTTTAGTTGCTTTAAATCCACATGTATCTGAAAATAAGATTGCAACTCCTCTTTTCTTCTGAATTCCATTTGCCTGAAAAATTGTCTTCCAACCCTTGACTCGGAGCTTTAATTTGTCTTTTGAAGCCAGGTGTGTTTCTTGCAGACAGCAGATGGATCGCTTGTATTTTTTAATCCAGTCAGCCAATCTATGTCTCTTCAGTGGGGAATTCAAGCCATTAACATTTATGGAGATAATTGATAAGTGTGGTAGTATTCTATTCGTGTTATTTGGTGAGAGTCCATTGCTTAGTTTTATCTTTTGCATCAGTGTGGAGGTTAGGTTCTGTCCTTTGATTTCTGAGTTCTTACTTTGCTGCTGATCCATTGTGGTGGTCAGTGTGCAGAACAGGTTGAAGTATTTCCTGTAGAGCTGGTCTTGTTGTGGCGAATTTCCTCAATGTTTGTATATCCGTAAATGATTTGATTTCTCCGTCAATTTTGAAGCTTAGCTTAGCAGGGTACAGAATTCTGGGCTGGAAATTGTTCTATTTAAGTAGATTAAAGGTAGATGACCATTGTCTTCTTGCTTGGAAAGTTTCATTAGAGAATTCTGCGGTCACTCTGATGGATTTGCCCCTGTAGGTCAACTGGCGCTTACTCCTGGCAGCTTGCAGAATCTTTTCTTTTGTCTTGACTTTGGACAGGTTCATCACAATGTGTCTTGGAGAAGCTCGGTTAGAGTTGAGGTGACCTGTGGTCCTATAGCCCTCTGAAAGCAGTGTGTCAGAATCTTTGGTGATATTTGGGAAATTTTCTTTTATAATATTCTCTAGTATGGCTTCCATTCCTCTGGGGCATTCTTCTTCCCCTTCTGGAATTCCTATAACTGGTATGTTGGAACGCTTCATAAAGTCCCATAATTCTGACAGTGAACGTTCTGCTTTCTCTCTCTTCTTTTCTGCCTCTTTTACTATCTGAGTTATCTCAAAAACTTTGTCTTCTACCTCTGAAATTCTTTCTTCTGCATGGTCTAACCTGTTGCTGATACTTTCCATTGCATCTTTAAGTTCCCTGATTGACTTTTTCATTTCCTTCAGCTCTGCTATATCCTTTTTATATTCTTCATATCATTCATTTCTGATTCGATTCTGTTTTTGGATTTCCTTTTGGTTATTTTCCACTTTATTAGCAGTTTCCTTCATTGTTTCCATCATTTCTTTCATTGTTTTCAACATGTGTATTCTAAATTCCCTTTCTGTCATTCCTAACATTTCTGTATAGGTGGAATCCTCTGCAGTAGCTACCTCATGGTCCCTTGTCGGGGTTGTTCTGGACTGGTTCTTCATGTTGCCTGGAGTTTTCTGCTGATTCTTCCTCATGAGTGATTTCTTTTATCTGTTTCCTTGCCCTCATTTTCCTTTCACTTCCTCTTGCTCTTTAAGTTCTTGTGCCTGTGGACTAAGGGTTACAGGACCAGAAGTGTGAGAATGTTGAGGAGCAAAATAGGGATGATAGAAAGGAGGACCGAGTGATAAGAAAAAAAAGAAAGATAGAGAAAGGAGAGGGGGTGGCTATAAGGAATATTGACAAAAAGAAGAGAGATACAGGAAGAGGGAGACAGGGCAATATAGGTGTACAGTAGGGTACTTTGACACAACCTTAAAAAACCCCACCTTCTGGGGGTGCCCAGTTGGGTGGTTCCCTTGAGGTCAGCAGCTCTTTGCTAACCTGATCAGACACAGTACCCCACCTCCACCAAGTAGAGAGGAAAGACAAAAATGCTATAAATCAAACCAAAACAAGCAAAGAGAAAACTTTATGGGGATACAATTTGGTGAAAAACCAAATGATAGGGGTAGAAACACTAGCAAAAATGAAGTTGTAGTTATTAAAAAAGGCAGCAATGGGATATTATAATTGAACTAGAAAAATTGAGAAAGCAAAAGGGATCTGTATGGAAAAGATTGAAATTAAAAAACAAAAGAACATCAACAACGTCAAAATAAACAAACAAACAAAAAAAACCAACCAAACAAAAAAAAAGAAAAAAATACAGAACCAAAAACAAAGCAGTTTGTATATGTTATTGAATATTGTCTGGGCAACACCTGGTCTTCTGGGGTATGAAATGTTAGTCACAGTTCTGATACGACTGGAGGCTGCTGATTTCTCAAACCCCAGCTGGTAGACTCCCTAAATCTCTCTTCAGCCCACTTAAAAGCCACTTTAAACTTGTAAACTTGCTGAACAGAAGCTTTTCCAGCTTTCTTGCTGGAATCACTGCTGAAGTGGCTATCCACTTACCCAGTGTGCCAAAACCGGTCTCACTCTGCCCCTGAGGGTTAGGGCTGCAAGGCTCAGACCCCACCCTTAGGCTACTTGGTTGCTGGGTTACAAGCTCCCACCCGTTTCTAGCTCTGTGACCCTTAGGGCTGAGCTTGCCGGGGCAGATCACTGGCAATGTGACCCACCGCCAAACACTATTAGCTCCGTCTGGCTCAGCGGCTCAGACTGGGGCCCTAGACAACGGCCAAAGTTCTCCGCACTCCCGCTCAGGCCTTCCCCAGGGCATTTCAACTCAGTGCCAAGTCCAAGGACATCAAAACAGTTCACAGGTAAGGCCTTTTTGGTTTGCAGTCTCGCTGCTACTGAACTTACAGTTGTGGGCGGGTTTAGAAGGATTGAACACTCGCGACCACTTGCCGGTTTTCCACTGTTTTAGTCCTCCTCTTGGGGTCCAGAAGTCTCTCGCTGACTCCCTGTATCCTCATAGGAGTGACGCTAGGCAGTTCCCACCAGCCATAGATGCCTGGAGTCCTATCTCCCGATTCACGGTGCCCAGATGCAAGGAAGCTGTTACTCGGCTGCCATCTTGCTCCGCCTCCCTTACCAGGCTTTTCTATTTAGGGAGATTTGGTATGTTTGATGCTGTTTTGGAACTTGATATTGGCCTGTTCAACATTTCCACTTGATTCTGGCTAAGTCTTGGAAGGTGATGTGCTTCCAAGTATTGGTCAATTTGCTTTAGATTTTAATATTTATGAGAATAAAGTTTCTTGTAATATTCATTGAGGATTTTTTTGAATTTCTAAGGAGTCTGCTGTTATTTCATCTTTATTGTTTTTTGTTGATGAGATTAGAGATTTTACACTTTTTTTCCTGGTCAGGTTAGCCAAAGGTTTATCTATTTTATTGATCTTTTCAAAAAACCAACTTTTTGATTTATTGATCTGTTGTATAATTCTTTTGTTTTCAATTTCATTTAATTCTTCTCTAATTTTGGTTATTTCTTTTCTTCTACTGTGTTTGGGGTTGGAATGGTCTTCCTTTTCCGGTTGCTTGAGATGTCCCATTAAGTTGT
Source organism: Nycticebus coucang (assembly GCF_027406575.1). Taxonomy (NCBI): domain Eukaryota; kingdom Metazoa; phylum Chordata; class Mammalia; order Primates; family Lorisidae; genus Nycticebus; species Nycticebus coucang. Next base: position 156,498,480 of record NC_069804.1, on the reverse strand, counting down.
TAACTTCCTCTCTTTCCGTTCTCTTGAGGAAGGAGAATGCTATAAATTTCCCTCTTAGAACTGCCATTGTGGTGTCCCAGAAAGTTCTGATGCTTCTTCCTTTTCCAGTTGCTTGAGATGTCCCATTAAGTTGTTAACTTCCTCTGTTTCCATTCTCTTGAGGAAGGAGAATGCTATAGATTTCCCTCTTAGAACTGCCTTTGTGGTGTCCCAGAAAGTTCTGATAATTCACGTCTTCATTGTCGTTTTGTTCCAAAAATTTGGCAATTTCCTTCTTAATCTCATCTCTGACCAAGCTATCATTCAGCATAAGGTTATTTAACTTCCATGTTTTTGTATGAGTATGCAGATTCCTGTTGTTACTCAATTCAAGTTTTATTCCATGATGGTCCGAGAAGATGCAAGCAATAATTTCTATTCCTTTAAATTTACTGAGGTTAGACTTGTGACCTAAGATGTGATTGATTTTGGATATGTTCCGTGGGCTGATTAGAAGTACGTGTTCCGTTTTGTTGGGATGAAATGTTCTGTAGATGTCTGCTAAATCCAAATGTTGGATGGTTAGGTTTAAATCTAAGATTTCTTTGCTCAGCTTCTTATTGGAGGATCTATCCAACACTGCCAAAGGAGTGTTGAAATTTCCTACTATTATGGAGCTGGGGGAAATCAAGTTACTCACGTCTGTTAGAGTTTCTCTTGTAAATTGAGGTGCATTCTGGTTGGGTGTGTAAATATTAACAATTGAAATCTCATCATAGTGAGTATTACCTGTAACAAATGTGAAGTGACCATTCTTATCCTTCCTTACTTTTGTTTATTTAAAGCCTATTGTATCTGGAAATAGAATTGCAACACCTGCTTTTTCTTGATTACCATTTTCCTGAAATATGGAAGACTATCCTTTCACCCTGAGTCTATATTTATCTTTTAAGGTAAGATGTGACTTTTGTATGCAGTAAGTATCTGGCCTGAGGTTTTTTTTTTTTTTTTTTTTTGTAGAGACAGACTCTCACTGTACTGCCCTCGGGTAGAGTGCTGTGGCATCACACGGCTCACAGCAACCTCTAATTCTTGGGCTTAAGCGATTCTCTTGCCTCAGCCTCCCAAGCAGCTGGGGCTACAGGCGTGCGCCACAACGCCCGGCTATTTTTTTGTTGCAGTTTGGCCAGGGCTGGGTTTGAACCCACCACCCTCAGCATATGTACCCAGTCAGCTAACCTGTGCCTCTTTAGAGGACAGTTTAAGCCGTTCACATTAATGGAGAGTATTGATAATTCTGGTAAAATTTTGGGTATCGAGTTTTTCAAAAGTATAGTGGACATTTTTAATGCTTTTGCTACTGTGGAATTTGGAGTTTGATCAAAAGTTTCTGAGTTAGTTTAGTTTTGTGGTAGAGGATTGGGCTGGTCATTATAGAGGAGAGGTCTGAGAATATCCTTAAGAGCTGGTTTGGTTATGGCAGATTTCTTCAACATATGAATGTCATTAAACTATTTAATTTCTCCATCATAAATGAAACTCAGTTTAGCTGGATACAGGATCCGGAGTTGAAAGTTATTTTGTTTTAGGAGATTAAAAGTCGATGACCACCCTCTTCTGGCTTGAAAAGTTTCAGCAGAGAGATCTGGAGTCATTCTAATATTCTTCTCTTTGTAGAATTTTCTTACGTCTGGCTGCTTTGAGAATTTTCTCCTTCATATTAACTTTAGTGAAGTTAATTATGATGTGCCTGGGGGATGTCTTATTTGGGTTGAGGGGTGCTGCTGTTCTGAAACCATCTGCTATCTGAATTTCAGAATCTCTTGGCATGTCTGGAAAATTCTCTTTCATAATTTCATGGAGAAGGGCCTCTGTGCCTAGCGAGGCCACTTCATCAGTTTCAGGGTTCCAATGTGGCGGATATTATCCTTCTTTGAGTTATTGCAGAGCCCTCTGAGAGAATGATCCATTTTTGCTCTCCATTTCTCCTCCTCTTTGAGAGTTTGGGAGCATTCAAAAGCTTAGTCTTCAATGTCAGAAATCCTTTCTTCTGCTTGGTCCACTCTGTTACTGAGGGATTCTACTGTATTTTTCAGATCTTTGAGGGCTGCAAATTCTTGCTTTAGTGCGTCAAAATCTTTGGTGGTTTTGTCTTTAAATTCGTTAAATTCTTGAGACAACTTTTGATTTTCTCTTTGAATTTCTAATTCCAACTTTTGAATTGCTCCTTGAATTTCTAATTCCAAATTTTCCTCCATTCTATTAATCTTGTTTGCAATCCAAATTCTGAATTTGATTTGTGACATCTCGGCCAGCTGTTTATGAATGGGATCTTCAGTTACATCTGCCATATCTTTCCTTGGGGGTGGGGGTGATCTATTCTGGTTGTTCATGTTATCAGAGTTTTTCTGCTGATTCCACCCCATGATTATTTTACACTGTTTGACTTTTCCCCAGGAGCTTTGCCGAGGAACTGTACAGTGCTATGGCCTGAGAAAGTAGGGACCTGTTTGGTGTGGTGGGGCTAAGTGGCTCTGTCTTGTTTTCAGCTGGTCTCTGTTTGACCCTAGTGAAACAGTTACTCTGGGTTGAAGTCTCAGCTGTAGAGAAATACCAACAATTAAGTCACCTCGCCCCCCACAGGCAACAATAGGAAAATGAAATTCAAACCTTCCTACAACCATGCACCCAGGGCACCACTTGGATAGTCCTTGGACGATTGGCTCAGTTCATAAGGTCCAAATCAATTGTCTCAGTCAGCACCTGTCTCAGGTGGGAGTGTTTAAAAGGTCTCTGGCAACTGGATTGCAGGGGTCTGCTGACAACTCAAATATAACTTGCTCCGGTGCTGGGCCCTGTGTTTCAGTCCCAGATCTGTTCTGAGATGGTTGCCACCTGAGAAGATGCCCGGCCACATCTGGTTGCCCAGAGAGACAGGGGGTGTGGCTTCGGAATATCCGGGGGTGAGCCCTATTGTTGCCAAAAACGGCTGTAGCTCTGTGCCTCGGTGCACCGCTGCTCTGGCCTGGTTCCTTCACAGCTGACTGTCCTCTCCTTACTCCCATGCTGCAGAATTAGCACTGACCAGCTGCAGTCCAGGTCGTGTCCACACCCCTCGAGAAATCACCCAAGAATCTGGACTCCTGGGGGACAGGCCTCTAGACCTCCTGGGGGACAGGCCTCTCACTCTAGAGTGAGAGTGGAGGGGAGTCCTGGGAGCTCAGAATTGCAGGTAGAGAATATATACAGTTTTATACTGTTTTATGCCTGGCAGGAGAATGCCCTGGCACCCTAGTAGGTGAGGTAGGTCCAGTTTTTAGAGGGTCTGTCCAGTGGTGTAGTGGGAGGACCTTTGAACTCTGCCCGTTTGTTTGTGGGGCACTCCAAGCTGTTCCCATGGGGGAGGGGACTCCTGTCTGCTTGGTGATGGATTTTGTACCATTTGTTTGTATCCTTGGGGTCGCAGCTCACCTCAGCAGGGTTGATGTGGGTTCTTCAACCTTCTCTCTTGGTGCAGCTCTAATCTACCAGGTTACTTGCTAAATTTCTATGCTTTAACTCTCCTTCTGGGCGGGACCCTCTGTGGAAAGCTGGCTTCAGTCAGTCATCTTGTTTCCACCCCTCCCAAGACATTATTTCATTACTTTTTCTGGCTGAGTAGTACTCCATAGTATATATACACACCACATTTTCTTTTTTTTTTTTGATTTTTTAAATTATTAAATCATAGCTGTGTACATTAATGTGATCATGGGGCTCCATACACTGGTTTTATAGACCATTTGACACGTTTTCATCACACTGGTTAACATAGCCTTCCTGGCATTTTCTTAGTTATTGTGTTAAGACATTTATATTCTACATTTAGTAAGTTTCACATGTACCCTTGTAAGATGCACTGCAGGTGTAATCCCAGCAATCACTCTCCCTTTACCCATCCTCCCCCCCCACTTCCCTGTATTCTTAGGTTATAACTGGGTTATAGCTTTTATGTGAAAGCCATAAATTAGTTTCATATTAGGGCTGAGTACATTGGATACATTTTCTTCCATTCTTGAGATACTTTACTAAGAAGAATTTGTTCCAGCTCCATCCATACAAACATGAAAGAGGTAAGGTCTCTGTCTTTCTTTAATGCTGCATAATATTCCATGGTGTACATATACCGCAATTTATTAATCCATTCATGGATTGATGGGCACTTTTGCTTTTTCCATGACTTAGCAATTATGAATTGGGCTGCAATAAATATTCTGGTACAAATATCTTTGTTATAATGTGATTTTTTTTATCTTTTGGGTATATACATAGTAGAGGAATTATAGTATTGAATGGCAGATCTATTTTTAGTGTTCTCCAAACATCTTTCCAAAAGGAATGTATTATTTTGCATTCCCACCAGCAGTGTAGAAGTGTTCCCTTTTCTCCACATCCACGCCAACATCTCTGATCTTGGGATTTTGTGATATGGGCTAATCTTATTGGAGTTAGATGGTATCTCAAGGTAGTTTTGATTTGCATTTCTCTCTTGATTAAAGATGATGAGCATTTTTTCATATGTCTGTAGGCCGTGCGCCTGTCTCCTTCAGAGAAGTTTCTCTTCAAGTCCTTTGCCCAGCCTGCGATGGGATCACTTGTTCTTTTCTTGTTTATACATTTGAGTTCTCTGTGGATTCTGGTTATTAAACCTTTGTTGGAGACATAACCTGCAAATATCTTCTCTCATTCTGAGGGCTGTTTGCTTGTTTACTTACTGTGTTCTTTGCTGTCCAGAAGCTTTTTAGTTTGCTCACGTCCTAGTAGCACCCCACATTTTCTTAATCCACTCTTGAATTAATGAGCATATAAATTGATTCCATATCAGTGCAATTGTGAATTGTGTTGCAATGAACATTTAAATGTAGATGTCTTTTTTCTTATTAAGTCAAATACACATAGATCATGAATACATTCATGAATATGTGGGGTACCAGATGCTGATTTTTTTATACAGTCTGATGTGGTTAGGTCAAACCCATCGACATAGATTTCCCCTCATTTACTCGATTATTGTGCCAAAACATCTTTGTTCTACACTTGACAGATTTGACTTGTACCCTTGTCATATGCTCCATATATGTGGTCCAGCCTTATAATTTCTTTTCCTATGGGTAGATACCTAGTAGTTGGATTGCAGTACCGAATGGTAAGCCTATATTTATTCCTTTGATAAATCTCCAAACTCTTTTCTGTAGAGTTTGAATTAATTTGCAATCTCACCAACAATGTATAAACTTTCATTTCTCTCTGTATCCTTGCTAGCATGTATCGATTTTTGACTTTTCAATAATGGCCATTGTGTTTTTGCATTGAAATTTTAATTAATACTTTCCTGATGATTCATGATGTTGAGCATTTTTTCATATGTTTGTCGGTCATTTGTCTATCTTCTTTCAAAAATCTTCTCTTCATGTGTTTTGACCACTTTTTGATGGAGTTATTTATTTTTTTCTTGCTGATTTGTTTGAGTTCTTTGTAGACTCTGGATATTAGTCCTTTATTGGGTATGTGGTTTGTGAATATTTTCTCCCATTCTGAGGGTTGGCTATTTACTCTTTTGATTATTTCCTTTGCTGTGCAGAAGATTTTTAATTTAATTAAGTCCCTTTTATTTATTTTTGTTGTTGCTTTATTTGCCTTTAGATTATTACTTATAAATTCTTTGCTCTATCTGATGTTTAGAAGAGTTTTTCCCATATTTTTGCCTAGAATTTTTATGGTTTCATGTGTTAAATTTAAGTCATTAATCCATCTTAAATTAATTTTTGTATATGGTGAGAGATGGAAGCCCTGTTTCATTCTTCTGCATGTGGCTATGAAGTTTTCCTAGTATCATTTATTGAATAGGGCTTCCTCTCCCCAGTGTATTTTGTTGTCTGCTTTGTTGAAGATCAGTTGGTTGGAGTTAGATATTTTTATATCTGAGTTCTCTATTCTGTTCCATTGGTCTATCTGTGCTGTTTTGCTTTCTATAGTTACAAAGATAATGAAATACTTAGGATTATACTTAACAAAGGAGTTGAAAGATCTCTACAAGAAGAATATAAAACACTGATGTAGGAAATTGCAGATGACACAAACAAATGGAAACACATGCTTACTTACACCTTACTTCCCAAAGTGATTTATAGATTCAGTGCAATCCCCATCAAAATACCAACCTCATATTTCACAGATCTAGAAAATAATTCTATGCTTCATTTGGAAACACAAAAGAGTCCAAAGCCTGTGCAATCTTGAGCAAAAAGAAGAAATCTGGAGGCATCACATTACCAGACTTCAAATTGTACTACAAACTTCCTACTTTTAATGTGTAAAATTCAATGGCTTTTGTTATATGCGCAGACTTGTGCAACCATCATCACAGTCTAATTTCAGAACACTTCCATCATTCCATAAAGAAACTCCATGCACATTAGCCATCACTTCCAATTATCTGCTTTGCCCAACCTCTGGCAGCTCTTTATACCTTCTGTCTCTATGAATTTGTGAATTCTGGACATATCATAAATGGAATCATAAAATATGTGGTCTTTTGTGTCTGGCTTCTTTCACTTCAGCTTAGTGTTTTCAAGGTTCATCCAGGTTGTAATTATGTGTCAGCACTTCCTTTGTCTTTTTTTCTTTTTGAGACAGGGTCTTAGGCTTATTACCCAGGTTAGAGTGCAGTGGGACAATCACAGCTCACAGAAACCTCAAACTCCTGGGGTCTATTGGTCCTCCTACCTAGCCTTCCAAGTAGCTGGCACTGCAGGCAGGTGTGCACACCATGCCTGGCTCATTTTAAACTTTTTTTTTTTTTTTTTGTAGAGATGGGGTCTCTGCTATGCTACTGAGGCTGATCTTGAACTCCTGTGTTCAAATGATCATCTCACTTTGGCCTCTGAAAGTGCTGGATTACAAGTGCAAGCCACTGCAACTGGCCTGAGGTTCTTTTGGATCAATTTTTAAAAATTTTTGTTTCACCCTCTACTCATTTGGAAGTCATACATTTTTCTTGTAATTTCTTTTAAAAATTATACCAACAAGGACTCTACCTAATAAATGCAAACTTTGTAACCTAATTGTTTGTACCTTCATATCAATCTAAAATGATAAAAAAGGATTAAAAATTAAATCATTATCTAATCTCTTAAATGTTTACAGATAAATGTAACTTAACAAAGTCTAATATTAACAACTGTATCTATTTTTCTGAACAATACAAGACAGGAGAGCACAAATACTCATCATCTCCTTCTATGTTATTGTCTAGGATATTAACTATATTATTAAACTATTATTATCCAACTATTATTACTGTTTATTTTTTAACTCGGTGCTTTTTAAAATTTGAAAACATGTTTTTCAGTTTTTATGCTCACTATTGTTTCTTATGCCCTACGTTTTTCTTATGACATTTTATTTTTCCTTACTGAAGTGCATATTTTTGCTACCTTTCAGTAAGGATCTGTGAGTGGAAAATACTCTAAGCCTTGGTTATCTGAAAGTTTTTGGTTTACCTTCACTTCTTAATAATAGTTTAAGTATAGGCTTTGTCACTTTGAAGCTATTATTCTATTTTATTTGAGCCTTCATTGCCAGTTGAATAGTCACTTCTTTGTAAGTTTTTTTTGGTTGCATTTTGTTTTACCTTTGGTATTCTGCAAACTGAGTTGCCAAAAAGTCAGTAATTGGTATGTAGAATAGAAGAGTTTAGTACTTTGAAGCTAAATATGAAAACCGCTTCCTGAATATTCAACCTCTGAAAAAAAATTTTTGCTCGTTTGTGGTGATCTGGGAAGTTAATTTAAACTTCGCGTGGATGTGTGTATTAAATAAAAGACATCAATTGCACACAATTCAGCAACTGATATATACTCCATTTCCTAAGCTTCAATACAGTGTCAAGTGGATCAAGTAATTTTTGTTGCAAAAAGAAAAGACCACAGGAGAGTTGAAAGGAAGGTTAAAAAAGAAAGGAAACATAAAAGGAAGCAGTACTATGTTTCAAAATTTTAAAATATGGAAGGGGAAAGCCATTTTGAACACTTGCTCTGTTGTGCAATAGTATGCTGTTCATTTTTTAAATAAAGGACAGATCAGCATGAGATTTCTTTAATTTATATCAAAATGAATGGTTTATAAACTACATAAGGCATCTTTGAACAAAGGCAGAGTAAGAAGTAGGACAATGTTTCTTTTCTTTATTTTTGATAAATGAGGCTTAGTTGTCGGCATTACATAGGTTTCATAAAAACACAAAGCTAGAAAGAGAGTGCTACAGTTGCAATGTATACGATAAAGTATAAATAAAGTTTAACCCACAAATGTATTGTGTCTTAGCAACTATGTTATGTCCTGATTCTTAGTGTGTCCCCAGTAAACTTAAATAATGACTTCATGTTTCCATAGGAGCTGAGAAAAAAATGGGGTAATTTAGTTCCAGTGAGGTTTCAAAATGAGCAAAAGCATTTCAAGATGGAGTTCATTTATTCATAAAATATTATACTTTTTATTAGTGTCATTTGAATTTGGGATCCCATGCTAACATTTTCAAAATTACAAAATAAGTGAATTCAATTCTGGTCGCAAATGTCATTCTTAAGGGGACTGTAGTAATTTTGAAGTCAATCCCTGCATTTTTAAAAGGGAAAATTTGGGCTCAGAGAGTTATGAGGGGACTTCGAAAAGTTTGTGGAAAAATGGAATTAAAACATTAAAATAAATAATATAAACTTTATTTCTCAACATAAACTTTATAAAATTCAAGACACCTTTGTAAGTGATGAGCATTCCTATAGAACTGACGATACTGGGATTTTAACCATGTCAATGTAGTCTTTTTAAACTTTATGACTTGAAGAAAAATGGACTTCCTTTAAAGATTTTTTTTTTTTTAATTAGGAAACAAAAAGAAGTCAGGAGGAGCCAAATTAGGACTGTAGGGTAGATGAATAATGACTTCTTATCAAAACTCACAAAATTTCCCTTGTTTGATGACAGGAGTGAACAGAAGCATTGTCATGGTGGAGAAGGACTCTTTGTTGAAGCTTTCCCAGATGTTTATGTGTTAAGTGTTTTGATAACTTTATCAAAACACTCTCATGATAACCAGATGTTATTCTTTTTTGGCCTTCCAGAAAGTCACCAGTAAGCATCTAAAAAAACCGTTGCCATGACTTTTGCTCTTTACCAGTCCACTTTTGCTTTGACTGGACCAGTTCCATCTCCTGATAGTCATTGCTTTGATTGTGCTTTGTCTTCAGGATCATATTGGTAAAGGCAAGTTTCATTCCCTCTTACAATTATTCTAAGAAATGCTTCAGAATCTTGATCCCACTTGTTTAAATTTCCATTGAAAGCTCTGCTCTGTTGTAGCTGATCTGGGCACAATGGTTTTGGCATCCACTGAGTAGAAAGTTTGTCCAGATTTAATTATTTTTTTCTTCAGTTTTTGGCCGGGGCTAGGTTTGAACCCACCACCTCTGGTATATGGGGCCAGCACCCTACTCCTTGAGTCACAGGTGCCACCCTGTCCAGCTTTAATTTTTCAGTCAGAATTGTATAAGCCAAACAATTCAAATGTCTATGTGCTAGCTATTGTTTGACTTTTAAGTATCTGTTCTCTTAAATTAGGACATGAACAGGATGATTTTTTTTCCTTGCAAATTGATGTGGATAGTCTCACACTTCAAGCTTCATCTTCAACATTGGCTTGCCCTTTCTTAAAATGAACTATCCATTTGTGAACTGCCTACTTCTTTGGAGTATGGACACCATAAAATTTTCATAAAGCATCAATAATCTTACCATTCTTCCACCCAAGCTTCACCATAAATTTTATGTTTGTTCTTGCTTTAATTTTAGCAGAATTCATGATGCTCTGATAAAGACTCTTTTCAAAGTGATGTATATCCTTTCCAGTGCCTCAAACTAGATGCTGTTCAGATATGTTATAAAAAGTTAGTAAGTTTATTTTGATTCAAGATAACATTATTAAGTATACAATGTTTGATTTCCTTAAGTACTAAATTTGGCAGTTGATACATATATCTGACATTTCACTTCAACACTTCTTATTTTATTTTTCTTGGGAAGGTAATCCTTATTCTTTCAAATATATGTTTTTTCTTATGATTATTTTTCATATATATTTTTTGAGACACTGTCTCACTCTGTCACCCTCAGTAGAGTGCCATGGTATCACAGCTCACAGCAAACTCAAACTCTTGGGCTTAAGTGATTCTCCTGCTTCAGCCTCCCAAGTAGCTGGGACTACAGGTGCTTGCCATAATGCCTGGTTATTTTTGTTGTTGTAGTTGTCATTGTTGTTTAGCAGGCCTGGGCAGGGTTTGAACCTGCTGCTCAGCTACAGGCAATTACCCTATCTTTCATATTTTTTAAGAGCAATTTTTGTGAAACCATAGATAAGTCAACAATTCATGTTATTTATTTTATTATTATTATTTTTTTTATTGTTGGGGATTCATTGAGGGTACAATAAGCCAGGTTACACTGATTGCAATTGTTAGGTAAAGTCCCTCTTGCAATCATGTCTTGCCCCCATTAAGTGTGACACACACAAAGGCCCCACCCCCCTCCCTCTGTCCCTCTTTCTGCTTTCCCCCCTCATAACCTTAATTGTCATTAATTGTCCTCATATCAAAATTGAGTACATAGGATTCATGCTTCTCCATTCTTGTGATGCTTCACTAAGAATAATGTCTTCCAGTTCCATCCAGGTTAATACGAAGGATGTAAAGTCTCCAATTTTCTTAATGGCTGAATAGTATTCCATGGTATACATATACCACAGCTTGTTAATCCATTCCTGGGTTGGTGGGCATTTAGGCTGTTTCCACATTTTGGCGATTGTAAATTGAGCTGCAATAAACAGTCTAGTACAAGTGTCCTTACGATAAAAGGATTTTTTTCCTTCTGGGTAGATGCCCAGTAATGGGATTGCAGGATCAAATGGGAGGTCTAGCTTGAGTGCTTTGAGGTTTCTCCATACTTCCTTCCAGAAAGGTTGTACTAGTTTGCAGTCCCACCAGCAGTGTAAAAGTGTTCCCTTCTCTCCACATCCACGCCAGCATCTGCAGGTTTGAGATTTTGTGATGTGGGCCATTATCACTGGGGTTAGATGATATCTTAGAGTTGTTTTGATTTGCATTTCTCTAATATATAGAGATGAGGAACATTTTTTCATGTGTTTGTTAGCCATTCATCTGTCATCTTTAGAGAAAGTTCTATTGATGTCTCTTGCCCATTGATATATGGGAATGTTGGCTTTTTTCATGTGGATTAATTTGAGTTCTTTATAGATCCTAGTAATCAAGCTTTTGTCTGATTGAAAATATGCAAATATCCTTTCCCATTGTGTAGGTTGTCTCTTTGCTTTGGTTATTGTCTCCTTAGCTGTACAGAAGCTTTTCAGTTTAATGAAGTCCCATTTGTTTATTTTTGTTGTTGTTGCAATTGCCATGGCAGTCCTCTTCATGAAGTCTTTCCCCAGGCCAATATCTTACAGTGTTCTTCCTATGCTTTCTTTGAGGATTTTTATTGTTTCATGCCTTAAATTTAAGCCCTTTATCCATCTTGAATCAATTTTTGTGAGTGGGGAAAGGTGTGGGTCCAGTTTAAGTCTTTTACATGTAGACATCCAGTTCTCCCAACACAATTCATTGAATAGGGAGTCTTTCCCCCAAGGTATGTTCTTGTTTGGTTTATCGAAGATTAGGTGGTTGTAAGATGTTAGCTTCATTTCTTGGTTTTCAATTCGATTCCAAGTGTCTATGTCTCTGTTTTTGTGCCAGTACCATACTGTCTTGACCACTATGGCTTTGTAGTGCAGACTAAAATCTGGTACGCTGATGCCGCCAGCTTTATTTTTATTACTAAGATCTGCCTTAGCTATACGGGGTTTTTTCCAGTTCCATACAAAATGCAGAATCATTTTTTCCAAATCTTGAAAGTACGATGTTGGTATTTTGATAGGAATGGCATTGAATAGGTAGATTGCTTTGGGAAGTATAGACATTTTAACAATGTTGATTCTTCCTGTCCATGAGCATGGTATGTTCTTCCATTTGTTAATATCCTCTGCTATTTCCTTTCTGAGGATTTCATAGTTTTCTTTATAGAGGTCCTTCACCTCCTTCGTTAGGTATATTCCTAGGTATTTTATTTTCTTTGAAACTATGGTGAAGGGAGTTGTGTCCTTAATTAGCTTCTCATCTTGACTGTTTTTGGTGTATACAAAGGCTACTGACTTGTGGACATTGATTTTATATCCTGAAACATTACTGTATTTTTTGATGACTTCGAGGAGTCTTGTGGTTGAGTCTTTGGGGTTCTCTAAGTATAAGATCATGTCATCAGCAAAGAGGGAGAGTTTGACCTCCTCTGCTCCCATTTGGATTCCCTTTATTTCTTTGTCTTGCCTAATTGTATTGGCTAGAACTTCCAGCACTATGTTGAATAGTAAAGGTGACAGAGGACAACTTTGTCTGGTTCCAGTTCTAAGAGGAAAAGCTTTCAGTTTTACTCCATTCAGTAAAATATTGGCTGTGGGTTTGTCATAGATAGCTTCAATCAGTTTTAGAAATGTGCCACCTATGCCTATACTCTTCAGTGTTCTAATTAGAAAAGGATGCTGGATTTTATCAAATGCTTTTTCTGCATCTATTGAGAGTATCATGTGATCTTTATTTTTGCCTCTGTTAATATGGTGGATAATGTTTATGGACTTGTGTATGTTAAACCAGCCTTGCATCCCTGGGATGAAGCCTACTTGATCATGATGAATGACTTTTTTGATGATAAGCTGTAATCTATTGGCTAGGATTTTGTTGAGAATTTTTGCATCTATGTTCATGAGTGAGATTGGTCTGAAATTCTCCTTTTTGTTTGGGTCTTTTCCTGGTTTTGGTATCAGGGTGATGTTTGCTTCATAGAATGTGTTGGGGAAGATTCCTTCTTCCTCAATTTTTTGGAATAATTTCTGCATTACAGGAATAAGCTCTTCCTTGAAGGTTTGATAGAATTCTGGAGTGAAGCCATCTGGACCAGGGCATTTGTTGGTTGGAAGATTTTTTATTGTTTCTTTGATCTCAGTGCTTGAAATTGGTCTGTTCAGGACCTCTATTTCTTCCTGGCTGAGTCTAGGGAGAGGGTGTGATTCCAAATATTGATCCATTTCCTTCACATTGTCAAATTTCTGGGCATAGAGTTTCTGGTAGTATTCAGAGATGATCTCTTGTATCTCTGTGGGATCAGTTGTTATTTCCCCTTTATCATTTCTGATTGAGGTTACTAGAGATTTTACTTTTCTATTTCTCGTTAGTCTGGCCAATGGTTTATATATTTTATTTATTTTTTCAAAAAACCAACTCCTTGTTTCATTAATTTTCTCAATGATTCTTTTGTTTTCAATTTCATTGATCTCCGATTTGATTTTGGATATTTCTTTTCTTCTACTGAGTTTAGGCTTAGATTGTTCTTCTTTTTCCAATTCCATAAGATCTCTTGTGAGATTGTTGATGTGCTCTTTTCTGTTTTTCGAATGTAGGCATCTAAAGCAATGAATTTTCCTCTCAAAACTGCTTTTGCAGTATCCCAGAGGTTTTGGTAGCTTGTGTCTTCATTGTTGTTATGCTCAAGGAAGTTAATGATTTCCTGTTTTATTTCTTCCTGCAGCCATCTGTTATTCAACAGAAGATTGTTTAATTTCCATGCCTTTGGGTGGGGTCGAGCGTTTTTGTTAGAGTTGAGTTCCACCTTTAGTGCCTTATGGTCTGAGAAGATACAAGTTAAAATTTCAATTCTTTTGATTCTGTTGATATTTGTTTTGTGTCCTAGGATATGATCGATTTTGGAGAATGTTCCATGGGGTGATGAGAAGAATGTATATTCTTTATCTTTGGGGTGGAGTGTTCTATATGCATCTATCAAGCACAGTTGTTCTAGGGTCTCATTTAAATCTCTTATATCTTTGTTTAATTTCTGTTTAGAGGATCTGTCCAGCTCTGTAAGAGGAGTGTTAAGGTCCCCTGTTATTATGGTATTATCAGATATCATATTGCTCAGACTGAGTAAGGTCTGTTCCAAGAATCTGGGAGCATTTGAATTGGGTGCATAAATATTTAGAATTGAAATGTCTTCTTGTTGTATTTTTCTCTTGACCAATATAAAGTGAGCATCTTTGTCTTTTTTGACTTTAGTTGCTTTAAATCCACATGTATCTGAAAATAAGATTGCAACTCCTCTTTTCTTCTGAATTCCATTTGCCTGGAAAATTGTCTTCCAACCCTTGACTTGGAGCTTAAATTTGTCTTTTGAAGTCAGGTATGTTTCTTGCAGACAGCAAATGGATGGCTTGTGTTTTTTAATCCAGTCAGCTAATCTATGTCTCTTCAGTGGGGAATTCAAGCCATTAACATTTATTGAGATAATTGATAAGTGTGGTAGTATTCTATTTGTCTTATTTTGTGAGAGTCCATTGCTTAGTTTTATCTTTTGCATCAGTGTGGAGGGTGGGTTCTGTCCTTTGATTTCTGAGTTCTTACTTTGCTGCTGATCCATTGTGGTGGTCAGTGTGCAGAACAGGTTGAAGTATTTCCTGTAGAGCTGGTCTTGTGGGAAATTTCCTCAATGTTTGTATATCCGTAAATGATTTGATTTCTCCGTCAATTTTTAAGCTTAGCTTAGCAGGGTACAGAATTCTGGGCTGGAAATTGTTCTGTTTAAGTAGATTAAAGGTAGATGACCATTGTCTTCTTATTTGGAAAGTTTCGTTAGAGAAGTCTGCAGTCACTCTGATGGATTTGCCCCTGTAGGTCAACTGGCACTTACTCCTGGCAGCTTGCAGGATCTTTTCTTTTGTCTTGACTTTGGACAGGTTCATCACAATGTGTCTTGGAGAAGCTCCGTTAGAGTTGAGGTGACCTGGGGTCCGATAGCCCTCTGAAAGCAGTGTGTCAGAATCTTTGGTGATATTTGGGAAATTTTCTTTTATAATATTCTCTAGTATGGCTTCCATTCCTCTGGGGCATTCTTCTTCCCCTTCTGGAATTCCTATAATTCGTATGTTGGAACGCTTCATAAAGTCCCATAATTCTGACAGTGAACGTTCTGCTTTCTCTCTCTTCTTTTCTGCCTCTTTTACTATCTGAGTTATCTCAAGAACTTTGTCTTCTACCTCTGAAATTCTTTCTTAGTCACGGTCCAACCCGTTGCTGATACTTTCCTTTGCATCTTTAAGTTCCCTAATTGACTGTTTCAGTTCCTTGAGCTCTGCTATATCCTTTTTATAGTCTTCATATCATTCATCTCTTATTTGATTCTGTTTATGGATTTCCTTTTGGTTATTTTCCACTTTATTAGCAGTTTCCTTCATTGTTTCCATCATTTCTTTCATTGTTTTCAACATGTGTATTCTAAATTCCCTTTCTGTCATTCCTAACGTTTCTTTATAGGTGGAATCCTCTGCAGTAGCTACCTCATGGTCCCTTGGTGGGGTTGTTCTGGACTGGTTCTTCATGTTACCTGGAGTTTTCTGCTGATTCTTCCTCATGAGTGATTTCTTTTATCTGTTTCCTTGCCCTAATTTTCCTTTCACTTCCTCTTGCTCTTTAAGTTCTTGTGCCTGTGGACTAAGGGTTATAGGGCCAGAAGGGTGAGAAATTTTAACAGCAAAAAAGGGATGAAAGAAAGGAGGACAAGGTGATAAGAAAAAAAAAAGAAAAAGAGAGAAAGGAGAGCGGGTGGGTAAATGAATATTGACAAAAGAAGAGAGGCACAGAAAGAGGGAGACAGAGCAATATAGGTGTACAGTAGGGTACTTTGACACAACCTTAAGAAAACCCCACCTTCTGGGGGTGCCCTGTTGGGTGGTTCCCTTGAGGTCAGCAGCTCTTTGCTAACCTGATCAGACACAGTACCCCACCTCCACCAAGTAGAGAGGAAAGACAAAAATGCTATATATCAAACCTAAACAAGCAAACAGAAAACTTTACGGGATAGAATTGGGTGAAAAACCAAATAATAGCGGTAGAAACACTAGCAAAAATGAAGTTCTATTTATTGAAAAAGGCAGCAATGGAAATTATAATTAAACTAGAAAAATTGAGAAAGAAAAAGGATCTGTGTGGAAAAGGTTGAAATTAAAAAACAAAACAACATCAACAACATCAAAATAAACAAAAAAAAACAACCAACCCCCCCCCCAAAAAAAGAAAAAAACAACCAAAAACAAAGCAGTATGTATATGTTATTGAATATTGTCTGGGCAACACGTGGTCTTCTGGGGTATGAGATGTTAATCACAGTTCTGATATGACTGGAGGTTGCTGATTTCTCAAATCGCAGCAGGTAGACACCTTAAATCTCTCTTCAGCCCACTTAAAAGGCACTTTGAACTGGTAAACTTGCTAAGCAGAAGCTTTCCCAGGAAATTTCTTGTCGCTGGAGTCACTGCTGAAGTGGCTATCCACTTACCCTGTGTGCCAAAACCTGTCTCACTCTGCCCCTGAGGGGTTAGGGCTGCAAGGCGGTTCAGACCCCGCCCTTAGGCTACTTGGTTGCTGGGTTACCAGCTCCCACCCGTTTCTAGCTCTGCGACCCTGAGGGCAGAGCTTGCCGGGGCAGATCACTCACAATGGCTCCCTGTGACCCACAGCCAAACACTATTAGCTCCTGCTGGCTCAATGGCTCAGACTGGGGCCCTAGACAATGGCCAAAGTTCTCCACACTCCCGCTCAGGCTCTCCCCAAGGCAGTTCCACTGAGTGCCAAGTCCAAAGACACCAAACCAGTTCACAGGTAAGGCCTTTCTTTTTTGCAGTCTCGCTTCTACTGAACTTACAGTTGCGGGCGGGTTTAGACGGATTGAACACACGCGACCACTTGCTGTTTTTCCACTGTTTTAGTCCTCCTCTTGGGGTCCAGAAGTCTCTCACTGACTCCCTGTATCCTCACAGGGGTGATGATAGGCAGATCCCACCAGCCAGAGATGCCTGGAGTCCTATCTCCCCAGACTCACGGTGCCCAGATGCAAGGAAGCTGTTACTCGGCTGCCATCTTGCTCCACCTCAAATAGTGCTTCATTTTACATGGAATCAGAAGAAACCTCCAATTTCAGGAAGGTCTTAACAGCCTCTTCTAGGGGCCGATTCAATTTGGTGTTTTCCCAATGTTGCCTCAGGTAGAGCAGACCCTAGCAACTGCAATCTCCTACCCTTCACCCATTCTGGTGATTTTAATCTTTTTTTTTTCTTTTTGAGATGGCGTTTCACTTTGTCACCCTGGTTAGACTGGGTAGAGGGCCATAGCATCATCATAGCTCACAGCAACATCAGACTCTTGGGCTCAAGAAATCCTCTTACCTCAGTTTTTCTATTTTTAGTAGAGACAGGGTCTCTCTCTTCCTCAGGCTGGTCTCAAGCTCTTGAGCTCAAGCAATCCACCCACCTTGGCCTCCCAGAATGCTAGGATTACAGGCATGAATCACCAAGCACTGGCTTGGTGATTTTAATCTTAAGAATGGACCATGTGTGAGACCTGAGACCAAGGTAGATGATGATGATGAACTGAAAGCTGCAGTGGCAGCAAATCCATCTCAACTTACATGTGAATTAGCAGGATGGTTTGATGTTATTATAACAACAATATTGGACGATTTGAAACAATCTTTATCTACAAGGGAGGTAAAGATAGATGGGTTCCACACGAATTAAATGAGCACCAGAAGTGAAATCATTTTGAAGTTTGCCTTTTTTTGCTGTTATGAAATAAAGGTGAAGCATTTATACACTGTGTTATATGTTTGATGAAGAATGGATTCTTTTTGACAATCACAAGAGTTTGGCACAATGGTTGGATAAAGAAGTTCTAAAACATAATCCAAAACCAAATATTTATCAAATAAAGGTAATGGTCTGGTGGTCCAGCACTGGTATTACCCACTACAGATTCATGGAACCTGGTCAATCCATTATAGGAGACGTTTATTGCAACCTGAAGTGGTGAAGATGCTTGTGATTAAGCAACTGAGATGGGTCAGTAGAGACAGGCTGATCCTCTTGCAAGACAACATGTCTACCTCATGTTACACAAACAATGCTGCTTAAACTACAGAAGCTGGACTTGGCAACTCTGTCATCCACTGTATTTAACAGGCCTTGTACCAACTGACTGCCACTCCTTCCAGGCTTTGGACCACATTTTGCAAGCAAAAATATTCTATTCTCAACAAGCTGTGGAAAACATCTTTTGAAATTTCATTGCCACTCACTTTCTATGGTTTTTTGCTGTTGGAATAACCAAATTACCATTAAGATTGCAAAAGTCCATCTATTAGTTTAAGTTCATACTTGATTAATTGTACTGTTCCTTGTTTGAGATATGATAAACTAAACTTTTGATTTGAAATTAGACATTTTGCATTTATTTATTTATTTTTATAATTTTGAAATCTATGGATAGTTTTTTTCATAATCTCTGTTTTTTTTTCATGAGCTATTTGAAGAACCTTCACAGTGACTTGTCCAATGCCATATAGTAAGTTGGGAGAGTTGAAACAAAATTTAGGTACATTTGCTTCTAGTTTAGTGTTAGTTCTGATATCTCATACAAGTTAAAACTCGTGTGTTATTTTATATTTAAACAGTGCTCTGTCAGTTTCCTTGGGCAGCCATAACAAAATACTACAAATTGGGTGGCTTAAAACAACAGAAATTAATTGTCTCACAGTTCTGGGGGCTTTCAAGCCAAAATCAAGTTGTCATCCAGGGCATGCTCTCTTTGAGACTCTGGGTCCTAGCTTCTAGTGGTGGCCATCAATCTTTGGTGTTTCTTGGATTTTAGTTGCATCACTCCATTTCCTGCCTCTGTTGTAATATGGCATTCTCCTTGTGTGTCTTTGTCCAAATTTTCCTCTTCTTATAAAGACACTAGTCATATAGGATTAGGAATCAATCTAATGTTTTATTTTAACTAGATTACATCTGCCAAGGTGCTATTTCCAAATAATGCTACACTGACAGGTACTCCAGTTTAGGATTTCAATATATCTTTGTCCAGAGACACATTTCAACTCAGAATAGCAGTTCATTAAAATATAATGTATATAACTTATAAATCACCCATTAAAGTGTATAATCTATGGCTTTTAGTATATTCACAAGGATGAGCAACCATCACCACAACTTAATTTTAGAAATTTCATTCCTTTTAAAAGAAACTCCATACTCATTAGTAGTCACTCCCTATCTTCCTTCTCCATGTTCTAGTCATAAACAACCACTACTACTTATTGTCTCTATAAATATGCCTGCTCTGGACATTACATATAAATGAAGTCATGCAATGTGTTGTCCATTGTGACTATTCTTTCACCTAGAAAATGTTTTCAAGATTGATCCATGTTGTAGCATGTATCAGAGCTTTCTTTCTTTTTCTTTTTCTGGTTGAATAATGTTTCTTTTTTAGGCATACTGTGTATTTTCTATCATTTCATCACTTAATGGACATTTGAGTTATTTCCATTTGTGGCTATTATAGACAATGACACTATGAACTTTTGTCAACAGATTTTTATGTGGACATATTTATTCATTTTTCTTGGATATATGTACAACTGGAAATGGAATTGCCAGGTCATATGGTAAATAGGTAATTAACTGTTTAAGGAACTTCCAGATAGTTTTTCATAGTGACTGCATCACTTTATATTCCTACAAGAAATGTTTGAGGTTTCCAATTCCTCCACACCATCTAAAAACCTGTTATTGATCATCTTCTATATTATAAGCATACCAGTGGATCTGAAGTAATAGATCAATGTGGTTTTGATATGTATTTTTCTGATTACCAGTGATGTTCAGCATCTTTTCATGTGCTTATTGGCCATTTGTATATCTTTTGTGAAGAAATGTGTATTCAGAATCTTAGACTGTATTTTTGCTTTTTATTGTTGAATTCTAAGAATTTTTTTCTACAGTTTGGATACAATCCTCTTATCACATGTATTCTTTGCAAATATTTCCATCCATTCTTTTGATTTTCTTTTTACTTTTTCATGAAGTCATTTGAAGCATAAAAGTTTTAAAATTTGAAGAAGTCCAAAATTATCTATTTTTCTCTTTTATTGTTCGTGCTTTTCATGTTATATTTAAGAATCTTTTTTGCCAAATCCAAGTTCATGAATATTTACCTGTATGTTTCCTTCTGTTAATACAAATAAATTTAGGTCTTTGATCCATTTTAAGTTAATTTTATGTAGTGTGGGAGGTAAGGGTCCAACTTCATTCTTTGCATGTGGTCATGCAATTGTATCTTCACTATTTATTGAAAAGAATATTTTTTCTCCATTGAATGGTCTTGGCACTCTTGTTGAAAATCAGTTGATACTATACATATAGTTTTATTTCTGAATTTACAATTCTATTTCATTTATCTATATTCTTATCCTATGCCAATACTGTAGTGTCCTGATTACCATTTTTTTGGTAAGATTTGAAATCAGGCAGTGGCTTCCTATTTTGTTCTTCTTTTCCAAGATTGTTTTGGTTATTCTGGGAATCCTGCAATTTTATATGAATTTTGTAATCAGCTTGTTAATTTCTTTTTTTTTTTTTTTTAATTTTTTTATTAAATCATAAGTGTATACAATGATATGATTATGGGGCATCATACACTCACTTCATAAACCATTTGACACATTTTTATCCCAGTGGTTAACATAGCCTTTCCGGCGTTGTCTCAGTTACTGTGCCAAAACATTTATATTCTACATTTACCAAGTTTCGCAAATACCCCTGTAATATGCACCACAGGTGTGATCCCACCGATTCCCCTCCCTCTACCCACCCCCCCCTTTCCCACTTCCCCCTATTGTTAAGTTGTAGTTGGGTTATAGCTTTCATGTGAGAGTCCCAAATTAGTTTCATAGTAGGGCTGTGTACATTGGATATTTTTTCTTCCATTCTTGGGATACTTTACTAAGAAGAATATGTTCCAGCTCCATCCATGTAAACATGAAAGAGGTAAAGTCTCCATCTTTCTTTAAGGCTGCATAGTATTCCATGGTATACATATACCACAATTTATTAATCCATTCGTGGATCGATGGGCACTTCGGCTTTTTCCATGACTTAGCAATTATGAATTGGGCTGCAATAAACATTCTGGTACAAATATCTTTGTTATGTTGTGATTTTTGGTCTTCTGGGTATATGCCCAGCAGAGGAATTACAGGATTGAATGGCAGATCTATTTTTAGATCTCTGAGTGTTCTCCATATATCTTTCCAAAAGGAATGTATTAATTTGCATTCCCACCAGCAGTGCAGAAGTGTTCCCTTTTCTCCGCATCCACGCCAACATCTCTGGTCTTGAGATTTTGTGATATAGGCTAGTCTCATTGGAGTTAGATGATATCTCAAAGTAGTTTTGATTTGCATTTCTCTGATGATTAAAGATGATGAGCATTTTTTCATATGTCTGAAGGCCGTGCGCCTGTCTTCTTCAGAGAAGTTTCTCTTCAAATCCCTTGCCCAGCCTGCGATGGGATCCCTTGTTTTTTTCTTGCTGATGCGTTTGAGTTCTCTGTGGATTCTGGTTATTAAACCTTTGTCAGAGTTATACCCTGCAAATATTTTCTCCCATTCTGAGGGCTGTCTGCTTGCTCTGCTTACTGTGTTCTTAGCTGTGCAGAAGCTTTTTAGTTTGATCAAGTCCCAGTAGTGTATTTTTGAAGCTGCTTCAATTGCCCGGGGGGTTCTCCTCATGAAATACTCACCCAGACCAATTTCTTCAAGGGTTTTCCCTGCATTCTCCTCTAGTATTTTTATAGTTTCATGTCTTAAGTTTAAATCTTTAATCCAATGAGAGTCTATCTTAGTTAATGGTGAAAGGTGTGGGTCCAATTTCAGTCTTCTGCAGGTTGCCAGCCAGTTCACCCAGCACCATTTGTTAAATAGGGAATCTTTTCCCCACTGAATGTTTTTAATTGGCTTGTCAAAAATCAAATAGCGATAAGTAGCTGGATTCATCTCTTGGTTCTCTATTCTATTCCAGATATCTACTTCTCTGTTTTTGTGCCAATACCATGCTGTTTTGATCACTATCGATTTGTAGTAAAGTCTGAGGTCTGGTAGTGTGATTCCTCCTGTTTTGTTTTTATTTCTGAGTAATGTCTTGGCTATTCGAGGTTTTTTCTGATTCCATATAAAACGAAGTAATGTTTTTTCAAGATCTTTAAAATATGACAGTGGAGCTTTAATAGGGAGTGCGTTGAAATTATATATTGCTTTGGGTAGTATGGACATTTTGATAATGTTGATTCTTCCTAGCCATGAGCATGGTATGTTTTTCCATTTGTTAACATTTTCGGCTATTTCTTTTCTTAGAGTTTCATAGTTCTCTTTATAGAGATCTTTCACGTCTTTTGTTAGGTAAATTCCCAAATATTTCATCTTCTTTGGCACTACTGTGAATGGGATAGAGTCCTTAACTGCTTTTTCAATTTGACTGTTGTTGGTGTATATAAAGGCTACCGATTTATGAATGTTGATTTTGTAACCTGAGACGCTGCTGTATTCCTTGATCACTTCTAGGAGTTTTGTAGTAGAGTCCCTAGTGTTTTCCAGATACACAATCATATCATCTGCGAAGAGCGAGAGTTTGATCTCTTCTGACCCTATATGGATACCCTTGATCGCCTTTTCTTCCCTAATTGCGGTGGCTAAAACTTCCATTACAATGTTGAAAAGCAATGGAGACAATGGGCAGCCTTGTCTGGTTCCTGATCTGAGTGGAAATGATTCCAATTTAACTCCATTCAATATGATATTGGCTGTGGGTTTGCTGTAGATAGCCTCTATCAGTTTAAGAAAAGTCCCTTCTAGACCAATTTTCTTGAGTGTTCTGATCATGAAGGGATGCTGGATATTATCAAAAGCTTTTTCTGCATCAATTGAGAGAATCATATGGTCTTTGTTTTTTAATTTGTTTATGTGCTGAATTACATTTATAGATTTACGTATATTGAACCAGCCTTGAGACCCTGGGATAAAACCAACTTGGTCATGATGTATAATTTGTTTGATGTGTTGCTGGATTCTGTTTGTTAGGATCTTGTTGAATATTTTTGCATCTATATTCATTAGTGATATTGGTCTATAATTTTCTTTTCTTGTTGGGTCTTTTCCTGGTTTGGGGATCAGGGTGATATTTGCTTCATAGAACGTGTTGGGTAGTCTTCCTTCTTTTTCTACATTTTGGAACAGGTTGAGTAATATAGGTACTAATTCCTCTTTAAAGGTTTGGTAGAATTCTGACGTGAAACCATCTGGTCCCGGGCTTTTCTTTTTAGGGAGGTTTTGTATAGTTGATGCTATTTCTGAACTTGATATGGGTCTGTTCAACATTTCCACTTGATTCTGGTTAAGTCTTGGAAGGTGGCGTGCTTCCAAGTATCGGTCTATTTCCTTCAGATTTTCATATTTCTGAGAATAAAGTTTCTTGTAATATTCATTAAGGATTTTTTGGATTTCTGATGAGTCTGTGGTTATTTTGTCTGTGTTGTTTCTGATTGATGATATTAGAGATTTTACTCTTTTTTTCCTGATTAGGTTGGCCAGAGGTTTATCTATTTTATTGACCTTTTCAAAAAACCAGCTTTTTGATTTATTGATCTGTTGTATTATTCTTTTGTTTTCAATTTCATTTAATTCTGCTCTAATTTTGGTTATTTCTTTTCTTCTACTGGGTTTGGGGTTGGAATGTTCTTCCTTTTCCAGTTGCGTGAGATGTCCCATTAAGTTGTTAACTTCCTCTCTTTCCGTTCTCTTGAGGAAGGCTTGCAGTGCTATAAATTTCCCTCTTAGAACTGCCTTTGCAGTGTCCCAGAGGTTCTGATAGCTTGTGTCTTCATTGTCATTTTGTTCCAAAAAATTGGTGATTTCTTTCTTAATCTCATCTCTGACCCAGCTATCATTCAGCATAAGGTTATTTAACTTCCATGTTTTTGTATGGGTATGCAGATTCCTGTTGTTACTCAATTCAAGTTTTATTCCATGATGGTCCGAGAAGATGCATGGAATAATTTCTATTCCTTTAAATTTACTGAGGTTAGACTTGTGACCTAAAATGTGATCAATTTTGGAGTAAGTTCCGTGGGCTGATGAGAAGTATGTGTATTCAGTTTTGTTGGGATGAAATGTTCTGTAGATGTCTGCTAAATCTAAATATTGGATGGTTAGGTTTAAATCTAAGATTTCTTTGCTCAGCTTCTTTCTGGAGGATCGATCCAACACTGCCAAGGGAGTGTTGAAATCTCCAACGATTATGGAGCTGGAGGAAATCAAGTTACTCATGTCTGTTAGAGTTTCTCTTATAAATTGAGGTGCATTCTGGTTGGGTGCATAGATATTAATAATTGAGATCTCGTCATATTGAGTATTACCCTTAACAAATATGAAGTGACCATTCTTGTCCTTCCTTACTTTTGATGGTTTAAAGCCTACTGTATCTGCAAATAAAATTGCAACACCTGCTTTTTTCTGATTACCATTTGCCTGAAATATGGATGACCATCCTTTCACCCTGAGTCTGTATTTGTCTTTTAAGTTGAGATGTGACTCTTGTATGCAACAAATATCTGGCTTAAGTTTTTGTATCCAGTCAGCTAACCTATGCCTCTTTAGAGGACAGTTTAAGCCATTCACATTGATGGAGAGTAAGGATAAGTCTGGTGGAATTTTGGGTATTGAGTTTTTCAAAGGTCCAGTGGACATTTTTAATCCTTTCGCCAGTGTGGAAGTTGGAGTTTGATCCGAAGTTTCTGAGTGAGTTTACTTTTGTGGTATAGGATTGGGTTGGTCATTGTGGAGGATAGGTCTGAGAACATCCTGAAGAGCTGGTTTACTTATGGCAAATTTTTTCAACATATGAATGTCATTGAAGTATTTAATTTCTCCATCATAGATGAAACTCAGTTTAGCTGGATACAAGATCCTGGGTTGAAAGTTTTTTTGCTTTAGGAGATTAAAAGTTGATGACCAGCCTCTTCTTGCTTGAAAAGTTTCAGCAGAGAGATCTGCAGTTATTCTAATATTCTTACCTTTGTACGTTATAGTTTTCTTTCGCCGGGCTGCTTTGAGAATCTTCTCTTTCATGTTAACTTTAGTGAAGCTAATTATGATATGTCTGGGAGATGGCTTATTGGGGTTGAATCGTGCTGGGGTTCTGAAGCTGTCTGCTATCTGAATTTCAGATTCTCTAGGCATGTCTGGAAAATTTTCTTTCATAATTTCATGTAGAAGGGCTTCTGTGCCCTTGGCTGCCACGTCATCAGTCTCCGAAATTCCTATAACCCTTATGTTATTTTTTTTCGAATTATCTGAGAGCTCTCTGAGTGAGTGATCCGTTTTTGCTCTCCATTTCTCTTCCTCTTTGAGAGATTGGGAGCGTTCGAAGACTTTATCTTCAATGTCAGAAATCCTTTCTTCTGCTTGCTCCATTCTGTTACTGAGGGATTCTACTGTATTTTTCATATCTTTGAGGGCTGTAAGTTCTTGTTTCAGTGTGTCTAAGTCTTTGGTGGTTTTGTCTTTAAATTCGTTAAATTCTTGAGACAGTTTTTGAATTTCTCCTCGAATTCCTAATTCCATTTTATTAATCTTGTCTGCAAACCAAATTCTGAATTCGACTTCTGACATCTCAGCCAGTTGTTTATGAATGGGATCTTCAATCACATCTGCCGTATCTTTTCTTGGGGGGGTTGATCTATTCTGGTTATTCATGTTACCAGAGTTTTTCCGCTGATTCCGCCCCATGGTTTACTCCCTTTGGTTTTTCCCCTGGGGTTTTATCGAGGGCCCGTACAGTGTTGTGGCCTGAGAAACTGGGGCCCTGTCTGGTGTGGTGGAGCAAAGTGGTTCTGTCTTGTTTTCAGCTGGTTTCTGTTCGATCCTATTGCAACTTCTACTCTGGCTTGAAGTCTCAGCTGTGTGGAAAAATCAGCAATTAAGTCACCCCGCCTGCCCACCTCTGGCCCCAGTTGGAAAAGGAGAATCAAACCTTCCTACAATCGCACACCCAGGGCACCACCTGAAAAGTCCTCAGTCTATTAGCCCAGTTCAAAAGGTCCAAATCAACTGTCTCAATCAGCACTTGTCTCAGGTGGAAGGGTTCAAGAGGTCTCTGGGAACTGGATCACAGGGGCCTGGTGACTCCTCTGAGACAGCTCACCCCAGTGCAGCGTGGAGTCAGGAGGAGCCACCCCGCAAACAGAGCAGTCTGGGAAGGTTGACGTCTCCTTCCCCACTTTGCCCCTCCATCGGACCCAGTCACTGGTATCTCTGCAGATGGCTAACCCAGTTGCCTGCAGTGAACAGACACTCCAGGGGTTTGCACCTGCCTGAATCGCGAGGAAGTCTGCCAGGCCCCCGCAGACTGCCGCTATCTAGCAGGAGGAGATGGGGCCTGACATCTTTGAGTGTTTGATGCAGGTGATGGGAAGGAGGTGTTCACTCAGGCTTAGCCCCGTCCCTGATGGATGCTGCTAACAGAACAGAACAGAACAGACAACTTTGTGAGGTTCTGTCTCTGTTCCTGTCGTTGCCTACAGGAGACGGGCTGTTTTGAGTTCAAACGTCTTTGCTGCTGGAGAATTGCGTCTGAACACCTCTCTGGGTCGGCCCCGCCCTGGAGGCTTCCGGGTTTGTGAGCCGCGTCACCGGTGGCCTCCTCTGGTTGCCCAGGGAGACGGGGGTGTGGCCTCAGAATATCCAGAAGTGAGCGTTCTGCCGTTAAAGAAAAAACGGCTGTTGATCTACCTCCAGGGAACTGCTGCTCTGGTGTGGGCACTCAGGCGACCCTTTTCTCCTCTGTCCCGCGCCCCAGAGTCAGCACTGAGCGGCCGCAGTTTGTGCTGGGTCCACACCCCTTAAGAGATCCCCCAAGA
Organism: Nycticebus coucang; assembly: GCF_027406575.1. Classification (NCBI taxonomy): domain Eukaryota; kingdom Metazoa; phylum Chordata; class Mammalia; order Primates; family Lorisidae; genus Nycticebus; species Nycticebus coucang. Next base: position 156,471,514 of record NC_069804.1, on the reverse strand, counting down.
ATCAGAACTCTTGGGGGATGGGCCCCCAGACCCGGATTGGGAGTGGGGCGGGGGGAAGCTAGAGTTTCATTCAGTTTCACGCAATACTACGGTCCGGGGAGGGCTCCTGCACTGCACCGCAGGGAAGTGCCGCCAAGGCTTGATTTCCCCTCAGCAGAGTGCCCTCTCCTCGCTCACGTATCCCAGAGTCAGCGCTGACCTGACGCAGCTCAGGCACTGTGCACTCCCCTCGAGAAATCACCCAAGGAGCCGAACTCCTGGGGGATAGGCCCTCAGACCCCGAGTGAGAGTAGGGGTTCTCAGCTCTCAGCGGGGAGGCCAGAGTCTGATTCAGTCTTGGGCCCCGTATGCCCGGGGAGGGTTGCTGTACTGCACCGCAGGGAAGTGCCGCCAAGGCTTGATTTCCCCTCAGCAGAGTGCCCTCTCCTCGCTCACGTATCCCAGAGTCAGCGCTGACCTGACGCAGCTCAGGCACTGTGCACTCCCCTCGAGAAATCACCCAAGGAGCCGAACTCCGGAGGGATAGGCCCTCAGACCCCGAGTGAGAGTAGGGGCTCTCAGCTCTCAGCGGGGAGGCCAGAGTCTTATTCAGTCTTGTGCCCGGGGAGGGCTCCTGCACTGCACCGCAGGGAAGTGCCGCCAAGGCTTGATTTCCCCTCAGCGGAGTGCCCTCTCCTCGCTCACGTATCCCAGAGTCAGCGCTGACCTGACGCAGCTCAGGCACTGTGCACTCCCCTTGAGAAATCACCCAAGGAGCCGAACTCCGGAGGGATAGGCCCTCAGACCCCGAGTGAGAGTAGGGGCTCTCAGCTCTCAGCGGGGAGGCCAGAGTCTTATTCAGTCTTGTGCCCGGGGAGGGCTCCTGCACTGCACTGCAGGGAAGTGCCGCCAAGGCTTGATTTCCCCTCAGCGGAGTGCCCTCTCCTCGCTCACGTGTCCCAGAGTCAGCGCTGACCTGACGCAGCTCAGGCACTGTGCACTCCCCTCGAGAAATCACCCAAGGAGCCGAACTCCTGGGGGATAGGCCCTCAGACCCCGAGTGAGAGTAGGGGTTCTCAGCTCTCAGCGGGGAGGCCAGAGTCTGATTCAGTCTTGGGCCCCGTATGCCCGGGGAGGGTTGCTGTACTGCACCGCAGGGAAGTGCCGCCAAGGCTTGATTTTTCCCTCAGCAGAGTGCCCTCTCCTCGCTCACGTATCCCAGAGTCAGCGCTGACCTGACGCAGCTCAGGCACTGTGCACTCCCCTCGAGAAATCACCCAAGGAGCCGAACTCCGGAGGGATAGGCCCTCAGACCCCGAGTGAGAGTAGGGGCTCTCAGCTCTCAGTGGGGAGGCCAGAGTCTTATTCAGTCTTGTGCCCGGGGAGGGCTCCTGCACTGCACTGCAGGGAAGTGCCGCCAAGGCTTGATTTCCCCTCAGCGGAGTGCCCTCTCCTCGCTCACGTGTCCCAGAGTCAGCGCTGACCTGACGCAGCTCAGGCACTGTGCACTCCCCTCGAGAAATCACCCAAGGAGCCGAACTCCTGGGGGATAGGCCCTCAGACCCCGAGTGAGAGTAGGGGTTCTCAGCTCTCAGCGGGGAGGCCAGAGTCTGATTCAGTCTTGGGCCCCGTATGCCCGGGGAGGGTTGCTGTACTGCACCGCAGGGAAGTGCCGCCAAGGCTTGATTTTTTCCCTCAGCAGAGTGCCCTCTCCTCGCTCACGTATCCCAGAGTCAGCGCTGACCTGACGCAGCTCAGGCACTGTGCACTCCCCTCGAGAAATCACCCAAGGAGCCGAACTCCTGGGGGATAGGCCCTCAGACCCCGAGTGAGAGTAGGGGTTCTCAGCTCTCAGCGGGGAGGCCAGAGTCTGATTCAGTCTTGGGTCCCCTATGCCGGGGAGGGTTGCTGCACTGCACCGCAGGGAAGTGCCGCGAGGCGTGACTCCCCCTCAGCCCGGTGCCCTCTCCTCACTCGGCGCGCCTCAGAGTCAATGCTGACCAGTCGCAACTCGGGGACTGTCCACTCCCCTTGAGAAATCACCCAAGGATCCGAAGTCCTGGGGGACAGGCCTCCAGACCTCAGTGGGCGGGAGGGGAGCGCCGGGGATTCAGGGTTGCCGGCAAAGGATTCCCAAAGTTTTATTCAGCCCTATGTCCGGCAGGAGAACGCCACGGCACCCCAGTAGGGGAGGTAGGTCCAGTTTTTAGAAGGTCTCTCCCGTGGAGTGTAGTGGGAGGGGCTTTAATTTCTGCCCGCTTGTTCAATTGTGGGGCTACAGAGCCGGTCTCATGGGGGAGGGGGACTCCCGTCCGCTTGGTGGTGGATTTTGTACCTTTTGTTTGCGTCCTTGTGATCACAACTTGCCTCAGTGGTGTTGATGTGCGTTCTTCAGCCTTCTCTCTTGGTGAGGCTCAAGTCCACCAGGATACTTACTAAATTCCTGTCCCTTAACTGTCCTTCTGGACGGGAGCCTTTGTTGAAAGCTGGCTTCAGTCCGCCATCTTGTCTCCCCCCTAGCTTTTAAATTTCATTCAACAATGTTCTGAGTAAATTTTTGCACATTTCAAAATTTGCTACTATTTTATTTTATTTAATGCTATTGTAAATGGACTTGTTTTCTTAATTTCATTTTTAATTGTTCATTGCAAGTATACAGAAATAAAATTGATTTTTTATATTAATCTTGCATCCTGAAACCCTTGTGAACTTGTTCATTAGTTCTAATAGATTTTTAGTGAATTCCTTTAGTGAATTCCTTTTAATATAAGGTTGTAACACCTACAAAAGGAAATAATTTTACTTCTTCCTTTCTTATCTAGATGCATATTTCTTTTTCTTATGTAATTTCCTAGGTAAGAACTGCAGGTTAAATGTTGAATAGAGATGGTGAAAATGGGCATTCTTGTTTGTTCCTGACCTGAGGAAGTTTCCATTCTTTCATCAATAACTATGATGTTAGTTATGGGTTTTGAAGCTCTCTTATTACTAGTCTCATCTATCCAACATTTTTCCCCCCTGACAACCTTTGCATGACTGCTGCCCAACTCTTCAACCCCAGATTTAATCACAAAGTCCCACTAGTTTAAATAATCTGAACTTTTTTCTTTTATAACATATGACCCATTAATTTTTGCCTGTGTACCTATTCCTCATAAAAAATTAAAGATAATGCCCCATTTTCACCAACAATAGAGTTCATACACTTCCTTAGGATAAAGCTGTATTTCCCAGATTACTGCACCACTGTCTTCTCAACAGGCACTAGTGGACACACATACACGTGTAGACACATGTACACAACATCATGTGATTCCTTGACTCCTCATTTCTGAGGTTTTTGAAGCTAATTTGTACTTTATTTCAACTCATACCACTTTGCAAATATTCCTTTGTTATTTCATATATCTGTTTTAGTTCTATCAACTACACTATGAGTTTCTCCAGAGGCAATGACTAGGAATCCTGTATATTTATTTTATCCACCACAGGGCTCAATGCAAAGATTTATAGCAGTGGTTCTCAACCTGTGGGTCATGACTGTATTAAAGGCTTGCAGCATTAGGAAGGTTGAGAACCACTGGTTTACAGAAAGAGAAAAAGCTTAAAAAAACTTACTGACTTCAGCTGAATTTTATCCTCCCAGAAAGACCTCCTTTTCTTTGTGGGATACTGTGAAAATCAGAAATTGCCTGGATACTATTTACACCTCTATTAGTGCCTCATCTCCATTTTAAAATCATTTCTTCTTTTCCTTATATTGGTTAAGTTTCAAGAAGGAGATAGTTGCCTCCATCAACTTTTATAGCTTAATGAAAGTCTCAACCAGGTTTACCTGCTTTCCTTCCAGGGTACATGCACCACAAATTAAGGCAAAGTCATGCCCATAGCCCTTGTTTAGAAAATGTATGATTTTTATGTTGTCCCTAGTAAAGCAATACAGTCCAATGTGACTTCAAACATGATTTTCTTTAAAAATGAGTGCCTCTCAGTGTGAAATGTTCATTCTTAAGGCCAGGATCATGCTGGGGCTTGAGGGTTTGTAACAAAGGTCTCAGTTTCCTGAGCATAGTGCCTAATGTTGCTTTCTTCTCCCTGGCATTTGCTTGTTTTCTATGCTTTATTGCAACTAAGATATTGACATGTCCCTGCCCTATCCCACTAACCATTGCAAATGTCATAGAAAGAAAATCCTTTGTAATAAACCACGCATAACAGGGCTTGGTCTTGTTGTCTTAACAGATAAAAGGGCAGGCTGCATGCCAAATGGTGTTTATTAGATACTTGCTGAGCATGTATCATGTGTCAAGCATGGGGGGTAGGCAAGTAAATACATGGTTGCTTCTCTAAGAGAGTTACTGTCTCACTGGGGTGATAAGACTAATGTACCTCACAAAAAGAGCTATTAAGTTAGAAATAGTGCATAATAATTGTTAAAACAAGGGCAGAGGAGCATAAGGTCATTGTAAATTGAAATCATGGAAGGACTTTGAGAGAGGGTAAGGTCTCAAGATTGATGTGGAGTAGTTTTGACCGGCAGAGAAGTTAAAGGAATGTGCAAAAACTAACACAAGACTGGAAATACAAGGAGACCAGACTGATATGGTTGAAGAGCCATACCAAATTATTAAAGTAACATAAGTCTAGATTGCAGTGTGTCTTGAATTGGAAGAATCACAGATTAGAGCTGAAAGAGCTTTGCTAATATTCCAGCTGGGACTAGTTCAATGTTTAATTCCTATAGTTTTCATTAGAAATTTTTTAACCTATGGAATTCTTTCTTCAAATGGAATCATGTGTAAAGAAGCTGAATACATAAAACAGGTAAAGCAAAAGTAGTTTGGTTGAAGTTGGGTGAGATCACGATCAGCCCAATTCGGGGAGGCAGAGCAAGATGGCAGCCGAGTAACAGCTTCCTTGCATCTGGGCACCGTGAGTCTGGGGAGATAGGACTCCAGGCATCTCTGGCTGGTGGGATCTGCCTATCATCACCGCTAAGAGGATACAGGGAGTCAGCGAGAGACTTCTGGACCCCAAGAGGAGGACTAAAACAGTGGAAAACCGGCAAGTGGTCGCATGTGTTCAATCCGTCTAAACCTGCCCGCAACTGTAAGTTCAGTAGCAGCGAGACTGCAAACCAGAAAGGCCTTACTTATGAACTGGTTTGGTGTCTTTGGACTTGGCACTCAGCTGAACTGGCTTGGGGAGAGCCTGAGCGGGACTGCGGAGAACTTTGGCCTTTGTCTAGGGCCCAAGTCTGAGCCGCTGAGCCAGACGGAGCTAATAGTGTTTGGCTCTGGGTCACAGGCAGCCATTGGGAGCGATCTTCCCCGGCAAGCTCCGCCCTCAGGGTCGCAGAGCTGGAATTGGGTGGGAGCTGATAACCCAGCAACCAAGTAGCCTCAGGGTGGGGTCTGAACTGCCTTGCAGCCCTAACCCTCGGGGGCAGAGGGAGACCATTTTTGGCACACAGGGTAAGTGGATAGCCACTTCAGCAGTGATTCCAGCGACAAGCACTTCCCTGGGAAAGCTTCTGCTCAGCAAGTGAACAAGCTCAAAGTGCCTTTTAAGTGGGCTGAAGAGAGATTTAGGGTGTCTACCTGCTGGGGTTTGAGAAACTAGCAGCCTCCAGTCGTATCAGAACTGTGATTAACATCTCATACCCCAGAAGACCACGTGTTGCCCAGACAATATTCAATAACATATACATACTGCTTTGTTTTTGGTTGTGTTTTTTTTTTTTTTTTTTGGTTTGGTTGATTTTTTTTGTTTATTTTGATCTTGTTGATTGTTGTTTTGTTTTTTAATTCAACCTTTTCCATACAGATCCTATTTCTTTCTCAATTTTTCTAGTTTAATTATAATTTCCCATTGCTGCCTATTTCAATAATTAGAACTTCATTTTTGTTAGTGTTTCTGCCGCTATTATTTGGTTTTTCAGGCCAATTTTATCCCGTAAAGTTTTCTGTTTGCTTGTTTTGGTTTGATTTATAGCATTTTTGTCTTTCCTCTCTACTTGGTGGAGGTGGGGTACTGTGTCTGATCAGGTTAGCAAAGAGCTGCTGACCTCAAGGGAACCACCCAACTGGGCACCCCCAGAACGTGGTTTGTTTTTTAAGGTTGTATCAAAGTACCCCACTGTACACCTATATTATTCTGTCTCCATCTTTCTGTGCCTCTCTTCTTTTTGTCAATATTCCTTTTACCCACCCCCTCTCCTTTCTTTTTTTTTTTTTTTCTTATCACTCGGTCCTCCTTTCTTTCATCCCTTTTTTGCTCTTCAACCTTCTCACCCTTCTGGTCCTGTAACCCTTGGTCCACAGGCACGAGAACTTAAAGAGCAAGAGGAAGTGAAAGGAAAATTAGGGTAAGGAAACAGATAAAAGAAATCACTCATGAGGAAGAATCGGCAGAAAACTCCAGGCAACATGAAGAACCAGTCCAGAACAACCCCGACAAGGGAACATGAGGTAGCTACTGCAGAGGATTCCACCTATACAGAAATGTTAGGAATGACAGAAAGGGAATTTAGAATACACATGTTGAAAACAATGAAAGAAATGATGGAAACAATGAAGGAAACTGCTAATAAAGTGGAAAATAACCAAAAGGAAATTCAAAAACAGAATCAAATAAGAGATGCACGATATGAAGAATATAAAAAGGACATAGCAGAGCTGAAGGAAATGAAACAGTCAATCAGGTAACTTAAAGATGCAATGGAAAGTATCAGCAACAGGTTAGACCATGCAGAAGAAAGAATTTCAGAGGTAGAAGACAAAGTTTTTGAGATAACTCAGATAGTAAAAGAGGCAGAAAAGAAGAGAGAGAAAGCAGAACATTCACTGTCAGAATTATGGGACTTTATGAAGCGTTCCAACATACGAATTATAGGAATTCCAGAAGGGGAGGAAGAATGCCCCAGAGGAATGGAAGCCATACTAGAGAATATTATAAAAGAAAATTTCCCAAATATCACCAAAGATTCTGACACACTGCTTTCAGAGGGCTATCGGACCCAAGGTCTCCTCAACTCTAACTGAGCTTCTCCAAGACACATTGTGATGAACCTGTCCAAAGTCAAGACAAAAGAAAAGATTCTGCAAGCTGCCAGGAGTAAGCGCCAGTTGACCTACAGGGGCAAATCCGTCAGAGTGACCTTAGACTTCTCTAATGAAACTTTCCAAGTAAGAAGACAATGGTCATCAACCTTTAATCTACTTAAATAGAACAATTTCTAGCCCAGAATTCTGTACCCTGCTAAGCTAAGCTTCAAAATTGACGGAGAAATCAAATCATTTACGGATATACAAACATTGAGGAAATTCGCCACAACAAGACCAGCTCTACAGGAAATACTTCAACCTGTTCTGCACACTGACCACCACAATGGATCAGCAGCAAAGTAAGCACTCAGAAATTAAAGGACAGAACCTAACCTCCACACTGATGCAAAAGATAAAACTAAGCAATGGACTCTCACAAAATAAGACGAATAGCATACTACCACACTTATCAATTATCTGAATAAATGTTAATGGCTTGAATTCCCCACTGAAGAGACATAGATTTGTTGACTGGATTAAAAAACACAAGCCATCCATCTGCTGTCTGCAAGAAACACACCTGGCTTCAAAAGACAAATTAAAGCTCCGAGTCAAGGGTTGGAAGACAATTTTTCAGGCAAATGGAATTCAGAAGAAAAGAGGAGTTGCAATCTTATTTTCAGATACATGTGGATTTAAAGCAACTAAAGTCAAAAAAGACAAAGATGGTCACTTTATATTGGTCAAGGGAAAAATACAACAAGAAGACATTTCAATTCTAAATATCTATGCACCCAATTTAAATGCTCCCAGATTCTTGAAACAGATCTTACTCAGTCTGAGCAATATGATATCTGATAATACCATCATAACAGGGGACCTTAACACTCCTCTTACAGAGCTGGACAGATCCTCTAAACAGAAATTAAACAAGGATATCAGAGATTTAAATGAGACCCTAGAACAACTGTGCTTGATAGACGCATATAGAATACTCCATCCCAAAGATAAAGAATACACGTTCTTCTCATCACCCCATGGAACATTCTCCAAAATTGATCATATCCTGGGACACAAAACAAATATCAACAGAATCAAAAGAATTGAAATTTTACCTTGTATCTTTTCAGACCATAAGGCACTAAAGGTGGAACTCAACTCTAACAAAAATGCTCGACCCCACCCAAAGGCATGGAAACTAAAAAATCTTCTGTTGAATAACAGATGGCTGCAGGAAGAAATAAAACAGGAAATCATTAACTTCCTTGAGCATAACAACAATGAAGACACAAGCTACCAAAACCTCTGGGATACTGCAAAAGCAGTTTTGAGAGGAAAATTCATCACTTTAGATGCCTACATTCGAAAAACAGAAAGAGAGCACATCAACAATCTCACAAGAGATCTTATGGAATTGGAAAAAGAAGAACAATCTAAGCCTAAACTCAGTAGAAGAAAAGAAATATCCAAAATCAAATCAGAGATCAATGAAATTGAAAACAAAAGAATCATTCAGAAAATTAATGAAACAAGGAGTTTGTTTTTTGAAAAAATTAATAAAATAGAGAAACCATTGGCCAGACTAACGAGGAATAGAAAAGTAAAATCTCTAGTAACCTCAATCAGAAATGATAAAGGGGAAATAACAACTGATCCCACAGAGATACAAGAGATCATCTCTGAATACTACCAGAAACTCTATGCCCAGAAACTCGACAATGTGAAAGAAATGGATCAATATTTGGAATCACACCCTCTCCCTAGACTCAGCCAGGAAGAAATAGAGCTCCTGAACAGACCAATTTCAAGCACTGAGATCAAAGAAACAATAAAAAATCTTCCAACCAAAAAATGCCCTGGTCCAGATGGCTTCACTCCAGAATTCTATCAAACCTTCAAGGAAGAGCTTATTCCTGTACTGCAGAAATTATTTCAAAAAATTGAGGAAGAAGGAATCTTCCCCAACACATTCTATGAAGCAAACATCAGCCTGATACAAAAATCCAGGAAAAGACCCAAACAGAAAGGAGAATTTCAGACCAATCTCACTCATGAATATAGACGCAAAAATTCTCAACAAAATCCTAGCCAATAGATTACAGCTTATCATCAAAAAAGTCATTCATCATGATCAAGTAGGCTTCATCCCAGGGATGCAACGCTGGTTTAACATACGCAAGTCTATAAACGTTATCCACCATATTAACAGAGGCAAAAATAAAGATAACATGATCCTCTCAATAGATGCAGAAAAAGCATTTGATAAAATCCAGCATCCTTTTCTAATTAGAACACTGAAGAGTATAGGCATAGGTGGCACATTTCTAAAACTGATTGAAGCTATCTATGACAAACCCACAGCCAATATTTTACTGAATGGAGTAAAACTGAAAGCTTTTCCTCTTAGAACTGGAACCAGACAAGGTTGTCCTCTGTCACCTTTACTATTCAATGTAGTGCTGGAAGTTCTGGCCAATACAATTAGGCAAGACAAGGAAATAAAGGGAATCCAAATGGGAGCAGAGGAGGTCAAACTCTCCCTCTTTGCTGACGACATGATCTTATACTTAGAGAACCCCAAAGACTCAACCACAAGACTCCTAGAAGTCATCAAAAAATAGAGTAATGTTTCAGGATATAAAATCAATGTCCACAAGTCAGTAGCCTTTGTGTACACCAATAACAGTCAAGATGAGAAGCTAATTAAGGACACAACTCCCTTCACCATAGTTTCAAATAAAATGAAATACCTAGGAGTATACCTAACGAAGGAGGTGAAGGACCTCTATAAGGAAAACTATGAAATCCTCAGAAAGGAAATAGCAGAGGATATTAACAAATGGAAGAACATACCATGATCATGGATGGGAATAATCAACATTGTTAAAATGTCTATACTTCCCAAAGCAACCTACCTATTCAATGCCATTCGTATAAAAATACCAGCATCATACTTTCAAGATTTGGAAAAAATGATTCTGCGTTTTGTATGGAACTGGAAAAAACCCCATATAGCTAAGGCAGTTCTCTGTAACAAAAATAAAGCTGGGGGCATCAGCATACCAGATTTTAGTCTGTACTACAAAGCCATAGTGGTCAAGACAGCATGGTACTGGCACAAAAACAGAGACATAGACACTTGGAATCGAATTGAAAACCAAGAAATGAAACTAACATTTTACAACCACCTAATCTGATAAACCAAACAAGAACATACCTTGGGGGAAAGACTCCCTATTCAATAAATGGTGTTGGGAGAACTGGATGTCTACATGTAAAAGACTGAAACTGGACCCACACCTTTCCCCACTCACAAAAATTGATTCAAGATGGATAAAGGGCTTAAATTTAAGGCATGAAACAATAAAAATCCTCCAAGAAAGCCTAGGAAAAACACTGGAAGATATTGGCCTGGGGAAAGACTTCATGAAGAAGACTGCCATGGCAATTGCAACAACAACAAAAATAAACAAATGGGACTTCATTAAACTGAAAAGCTTCTGTACAGCTAAGGAGACAATAACCAAAGCAAAGAGACAACCTACACAATGGGAAAGGATATTTGCATATTTTCAATCAGACAAAAGCTTGATAACTAGGATCTATAGAGAACTCAAATTAATCCACATGAAAAAAGCCAACAATCCCTTATATCAATGGGCAAGAGACATGAAGAGAACTTTCTCTAAAGATGACAGACGAATGGCTAACAAACACATGAAAAAATGTTCCTCATCTCTATATATTAGAGAAATGCAAATCAAAACAACCCTGAGGTATCATCTAAACCCAGTGAGAATGGCCCACATCACAAAATCTCAAAACTGCAGATGCTGGCGTGGATGTGGAGAGAAGGGAACACTTTTTCACTGCTCGTGGGACTGCAAACTAGTACAACCTTTCTGGAAGGAAGTATGGAGAAACCTCAAAGCACTCAAGCTAGACCTCCCATTTGATCCTGCAATCCCATTACTGGGCATCTACCCAGAAGGAAAAAAATCCTTTTATCGTAAGGACACTTGTACTAGACTGTTTATTGCAGCTCAATTTACAATCGCCAAAATGTGGAAACAGCCTAAATGCCCACCAACCCAGGAATGGATTAACAAGCTGTGGTATATGTATACCATGGAATACTATTCAGCCATTAAAAAAAATGGAGACTTTACATCCTTCGTATTAACCTGGATGGACGTGGAAGACATTATTCTTAGTGAAGCATCACAAGAATGGAGAAGCATGAATCCTATGTACTCAATTTTGATATGAGGACAATTTATGACAATTATGGTTATGGGGGGGAACAGAAAGAGGGACGGAGGGAGGTGGGTGGGGCCTTGGTGTGTGTCACACTTTATGGGGGCCACGACATGATTGCAAGAGGGACTTTACCTAACAATTGCAATCAGTGTAACCTGGCTTATTGTACCCTCAATGAATCCCCAAGAATAAAAAAAAAAAATCAGCCCAATTCCTACATTTTAATAGGAAATTGAGACTCAGGAACAAAAGGATATCTCCATGTTATTAAATCCACTGGACACTTAGTCCTTATCTTGCTTGGCTTCTCTGCAGCATACTGCATTGTTCACTACCACCTATTGCTCAACACCCTCCCTTTCCGTGTCTTTGATGGTACAACTCTCCAGATTTTCCTTTCACTTCTCTGCTCCTACTCAATCTCATTTGGAAGTTCATTCTTTTACACCTAGACTTTAAATGCTGGATTTCTTAGGACTTGTGCCTCAAACCTTTTCACTTTTTGTTCTACATTCTCTTCCTATGCAATCTTATCTGATGACTTCAGATACAGTTGATCCATGGGCAACATGGGAGTTAAAGGTGCTAACCCCTAGTGCAATTGACTCCACACAAACATAACTAAAAATAGCCTCTACTGTTTGTACTTTTTAAATTTCAAAATATTAATTGAGGGGGCATAAGTGTTTTCATTATATGTATACCTTGCTCAATGCTTAAGGCAGTGCTTTTGGTGTGCCTATAAGCAGAATAGTGTGCTCAGTAGGCAAGTTTTTATCTCACATTCCCTCTCACCTTTTCCCCTTCTTGGTTTCTTATGTCCTTTATATTATTTTGTACCTGTGTGTACATTAACTCCTACTTATTAATGAGAACATATAGTGTTTGAGTTTCCATTCTTGAGATACATCACTTAGGATAATATTCTTCCGTTCCATCCATGTTTCTGTAAATGACATTATTTCATTTCTTTTTATGGCTGAGTAATATTCCATGGTGTGTGTGTGTGTGTGTGTGTGTGTGTGTATTGATGGGCACTTTGGTTGATTCCATATCTTTGTAGTTGTGAATTGTGCTGTGATAAAAATTCAAGTGCAGGTGTCTTTTCTTATAAAAGGAATTTGTTTCCTTTGAGTAGATACCCATAAGTGAGATTGATGAATTAAATGGTAAGTCTGCATTTGTTTCTTTGAAGAATCTCCATACTATTTTCCACAGAGTTTGTACTAATTTGCAGTCCTATCAACAGTGTATAAGCATTCCTTTCTCTCTGTATCCACCCCAGCATCTATTGTTTTTTGATTTTTGATAAAGGCCATTCTGATAGGGGCAAGGTGGTATCTCACTGTAGTTATAATTTGCATCTCCCTGATGATTAGAGATTTTGAGCATTTTTCATGTTTATTGGCTATTTATCTATCTTCTTTCAAAAAACTTCTATTCATGTCTTTTGTCCACTTTTTGATGGGGTTGTTTTTTCTTGCTCATTTGTTTGAATTCTTTGTGGATTCTGGATATTAGTGCTTTGTTGGATGTATGGTTTTCAAATATTTCCTTCCATATGATATAGGTTGCATATTCACTCTGTTGATAATTTCCTTTACTATATTTGCGTTGCTGTTGCTATATTTACCTTTGGGGTCTTAATCATAAATTCTTTGTCTACACTGATGTTTAGAAGAGATTTTTCAATGTTTTCTTCTAGAATTTATGGCTTCATGCCTTACATTTAAGTTTTTAACCTATATTTAATTAATTTTTATATATGGCAAGAGGTAGATGTTCTATTTCATTCTTCTGTATGTGGCTATCTAATTTTCTCAATATCATTTATTGAATAGGGCTTCCTTTCCCCAGTGTATGTTGTTGTATGCTTGGTCAAAAATTGGTTGGTTGTAGGTAGATAGTTTTACATCTGGGTTCTCTATCCTGTTTGCCTGGTCTATGTCTCTATTTTTATACCAGTATCATGCTATTTTGGTTATTATAGCCTTGTGGTATATTTTGAAGTCAGGTAATACAATGCCTCCAGATTTGTTCTATTTGCTTAAAATTGTTTTTGGCTATTTGGGCTCTTGTTCCAAATGAAGCTTGGGATTGTTTTTTCTAGACTTGTGAAAGATGATATTGGTATTTTCTTTTTATAAATCATAGCTGTGTACATTAATGCAATCATGGGGTACCATGCACTGGTTTTATATACAATTTGAAATATTTTCATCACACTGGTTAACATAGCCTTCCTGGCAGTTTCTTAGTTATTGTGTTAAGACATTTATATTCTACATTTAGTAAGTTTCGCATGTACCCTTGTAAGATGCACTATAGGTATAGTCCCTCCACTCATCCTCCTCCCTTCCATCCCCTCCCTTTCCTCTTTCCCCATATTCTTGGCTATGATTGGGAAAGCTATAAAGTAGTTTTGTTGTGTGAATGTTTCTTGTGTGGGCGGTGCCACAGAGATTGAGCCTGCAATGAAATGTTGGAGAATAAGGAGGCTGAAAGCTCACTCAGGAAAATAGCGATTTTATTTCTTCCACCAAGGCTTATATAGGCACATAACTTAATCAATAGACATATAGCTTAAAACCTTGGCCCTAGGCCTCTTACTGCCTGCACCTATGGGCTAAGGTTTGACCAGATTAACTGATAACCACTTCACTAACATTATCTAAAGTTATTCTTATGCTAAGTAATCAAAAACAAAACTACAAAACAAGATTCTGGGGAAATAAGCTGTTTGAATGCTTGACCTTTAATGGACCATCTGGAGGCAGTTAATCATCTTTAAGGAGTATTCTGGAAATAGCTGAGATATACAGGTTTCTGCCTGCAGACCTGCCCCCATGAAGCTCAGCCCTAAATCACTTCTACGTGATTAGGCCCTAAGCCACATGTGGAATTCTATCCAGGTTCTTTCCCTTCCAACTCACAAAAGACTTCAACCTTGCCTTCACAAAATGGAACCATTTAAAGGTTTACTTATAGGCTTTTTGCCTATAAGTTTCATAGTAGGCCTGAGTACATTGGATACTTTTTCTTCCATTCTTGAGATACTTTGCTAAGAAGAATGTGTTACAGCTCCATCCATGTAAACATGAAAGAGGTAAAGTCTCTATCTTTCTTTAAGGCTGCATAATATTCCATGCTGTACATATACCACAATTTAATAATCCATTTGTGGGTCGATGGGCACTTGGGCTTCTTCCATAATTTAGCAATTATAAATTGGGCTGCAATAAACATTCTGATACAAATATCTTTGTTGATATTGGTATTTTGATGGAGATTGCAGTAATCTATAAATTGCTTTGGGCATTATGGGGTATTTTACTGATCTGATTCTAACAATGGAATCGATGAGCAATGAGATGTTTTTCCATTTGTTTATGTTATATGTGATTTATTTCATCAGTGTTTTATAGTTCTCCTTTTAGAGATCTTTCACTTTCTTGGTTATGTATATTCCTAGGTAATTAGTTTTATTTGTAGTTAATTGCGAATGGTTTTGAAACCTTGATTTGACTCTCAGCTTGACTGTTATTAGTGTCTAGAGATGTTACTTACTAATCACTTCACATTGATTTTGTAACTTAAGACTTTGTTCTTTATTTATTAATATCAGGAGTCTTTTGGTGTAGTTTGTAGGGGGTTTTAAGTATAAGATCCAATCACTAGCTCACAGGGCTATTTTGACCTCCTCTTCCCCAATTTGAATGCCCTGTATTTCTTTCTCTTGCCAGAGTTTTACTTTGTAAGCTACTTAATGTTTTCACCTCATGTCACACAGGACTTCCTCCTTCATGTTGTCTTTGTCCAGTCTGATGACCAAAGGCTTTGATGATGCCCTTTTTTGCAATGCCTCTTCCAGGTGTTTGTTGAACTTCTTCTATCTGAATGTCTAAATCTCTAGCAAGTCTGGGGAAGTCTTCCTCAATTATTCTCTCTAATACTCCAGGCCTTTTGCTTTTTCCTTTGCAACCTCAGGGATGCCTATTATTCATGTATTTTGCTGTTTTACATAATCCTATATTTCTTGTAGGTTTTGTTTATTCTTCTTGACTCTTTGTTCTTTATTTTTGACTGACTAGGTTAATTCAAAAGAGTCTTCAAACCCTCCAATTCTTTACTTTGTCTGATCTAGTTTGTTCTTAAAACTTTCCACTGTATATTTCTCAAAATTAATTTCATTTCTAGAGGTTCTATTTGTTTTTTATATATCTATCTCTGAGGTAAATTTTTCATTCACTTCCTGATTTACTTTTATGATTTCTTTCAGTTGCTTTTCCAATTTTTCATGGATCTCATTAAGCTTCTTTAAAATTCATATTTGGAATTCTTTACCTCATTTCAGTATGTTCATATTTGTTCAAATTCATTGCTGGAGAGCTGGTGTGTGCCTTTGGAGATGTCCTTTCACTCTGATTTTTCATACTTCCAGAGTTCTTGTGCTCATTCTTTCTCATCTAGCGCAGCTGTTACTCCTTGTTTTTGGATTTTCTCTCACTTACATGGGGCTTTATTTCCCTGTTACTCTTAAAAGAGTGTCTGCAGCATATGTTGGGAATTGAGATTTTCCTTTGTTTATGTGTACTTTGATGGAAGTCAAGGTTCTGGATGAATACCTTGGTTATAGATATCCTTAGTGGGGTGTTTTCCTCAATTGCTAGTTATTTATAGGTTGTAGAGGGAGTGTATTGCGTGTGTGGGCAGATTTCCTGTCTCTTGTTGACATGGGAGATATTGGTCTTTGAAATCCTTTCTCTTCCCCAAGCTCTGTCATTTTTTTAACAGTATGAATTATATTGGCATGCCCAGTTTAATCTCTAAGACAGTAGGTGGTACTTGTATGTAAGAGCCAGCCAAACTCTGCATGATTGAATCAGTAAATGCTCTAACGGTCTGTAAAATTTGTCTTCTCTGCCAGTAGATGGTGCTTGCCAGTAGATGGTGCTTGCAGGAGAGAGCCAGCTGCAATGGTGTTTTGTAGGAGCTGTGACCAGCTCTCATCAATCAGGAGAAGTACTCAGATGCCCCAGGTGGTGATCAGGGCTCTGGAGCTCCCCAGAGGGGTCTCCTTTTTGTCCTTCACCACAGCAGAGGCTGGTGGACTGAGTAAGGCTGGATTATCTGGGTAATATAAGCCTTTTTTCAGACTCCACAAAGGTGGGCACAAGAGTTGTCTTGGTATGGGTCAAGTGTTATCTCCCAGGCTTCTGGGGAAAGCCACCAGGGAGGGGCTAATGTGGCCCTATCAAGCCAAAAGGGAAGGGAAGGGAAGGAAAGGGAAGTCTGGGATTCACAGTTTGGCAGTTGGGTGTGGGTTTTCCTCTTTTCCCTATTCCCTCATTCCTGTCATAGACCAAAATCATGACTTTCTGTTGAGGAAGGGGTGCTCTGTGGCTCAAACCCATACTGCACTCTATTTTTATTTCTGTTTGATTTGGCTCCTTCACTTCTCAAGATTAGTTCACAAACCTCCCCTTCACGTCCATGAGCAATACAATTGAATCCTGGGGGTGTGTACAGTATTCAGCCTTTGGGCCTGTCCTCTGATCCCCCAAGTTTAATTCCTGACCATGCGGAGTAGAACTATGCTGGATCTGGGTTGCCTGTGGAGTGCTTTGGGGGATGCCCTGTTGTGCTGGAGCAGACATGTAAGCAGTGCCAGGCCCAAGAAAGGCCAGTGGGTAGGGAGCTCACACTCCATTCACTCCTTGAGTATGCTGCAAGTCTTTAAGAGGAAAAGTGTGATCTCCACTCTCTGAGGGAGCCAACAGAAGGCAAGCAGCCACACCTGAGTGCCTTGGATCAATTGTCCCATGGGACACCCACACCGACTCATATGGGAACTGCCACTCAGCAGCAGTGGGTTGGGGAAAGACAGGGGAGAAGAGTCTTAATGGAGGAGAGCTGACAGTCTGGTCCCCTTTGTACCTCTCCTCAGAAGAAAGCCTGGACTGAATGTCCAAACTCTGAGATTATACAGTTTCTCTGGAACCCAGCAGCTCCCTGTAGCCACCATAGTGTGGGCAGGAGTTAGGAAGTGTTTGTGTAGGCACTAGTGACAAGAAAACTGAAGGAGTGAAGCTCCCAGGGGAGGACAAAGGCATACCAAGGGTGGAAATGCAAGGTGGTGACTGCTTCCTCAGTTCAGGTCTGTGGTGAGGAGGAGTGCCTCTGAGGGGGCTGGCAGCCTGGTGTTTTTATTCTCAAGAAGCTCCCTGCTCACTGGCAGTGGAAGCTTTTGGGCTTAGGAGAGTATAGAAGCTCTTCAGCAGCTCCCAAGCCTGCAATCTGCCAGAGGTTTGCGGGTAGGAGAAATAAAGCTGTCTACCTACGATTTCCCTGTGGCTTCATGTTCCTTGGGGGTTGCTGAAATCTTGCTCCTTCCTGTTTTGCTGCCGGTCTTTAAGAGGAAAGGTATGAGTTAATATAAGTTATATTTCTGCAGCTTCCTTGTGTGGAATCTCTTATAGGTCTGCCACTTCCTCTTCAGAAGTATACCTGAGCTTTTTTAATGTTTTCTTTTTTTTTTTTTCATTTAAACTTTTCCTTCTTCTGAGATGATCTGCTGAACCATGTCTCTAGTTGGCCATCTTGCCCCACCCAACATTCAGCTTTTTTTTTCTATTGTCCTACTGTTGATCGTAAACCTCACCAATAACATAGTCAATTAACACATATTTGTATATTATACATATTATCTATTGTATTCTTATGATAAAATAAGCTAAATAAAAGAAAATGTTATTAAGAGAATCATAAGAAAGAGAAAATACATTTACAATGCTATATTTATTGATACTGTGAGTTTATGTTACCTATTTATAAGAGGAATCATCTGTCTAAAATGGTGGGCAACTGCAACTATAGACTTCAATCTAAGGCATATCAAGCAATGCAAATATTTCTTGTGATGTCATAAGTTTTCTTTGTTTCTTGAGAGCACTTACAGCATCACTAGTGGCACTTTGTGTGGGTCCCATGGTGTTATTCAAAGCTTATAGCATTGCACTAAACATGATGAAAAAACCCCCACAAGAACAGTGAAAGATCAATTTTTACCCAGATATGCAATTTACTGTAGGGATGAAATGCTCACAGAGATGATTAATGGATACTTGCAACACTTGAACTCACCACAATAGCAACAGGAAGTAGCTACAAAATTATTATGGTAGTACCATATGTACTACAGACAATTTTATGCAGTTATGGTTTAATACTGCCTCTTTACATGTTTATATTTTTCTTGACTGAAATGGCACCATGTATGTTTGTAAGTGTTTTATGTTTAACTTTTAATAATTTTTAACCTTTTATAATAGATTTGTATATATTTTATGGTAGTAAATGATAGACTAGAATCTAATGTATTTTATGTATTCATGATACAGCTTTTTCTAATTTTTTGAATATTTCTAGGCCACACAGTTTGTCTGTGATTTTTTTCAAATTGTTGCAAATCTCTAAAATAATTTCCAATATATTTATTGAAAAGAAATTGTGTATAGGTAGACCTGTGCTGTTCAAACTCATATTGTTCAAGAGCCAACTGTATAGTTTCTATATGATGATAACTCTTAAGTTATATTTCCAGCCCAAGTCCGTCCCTGATTCTATTATCGACTAGATATCTCCACCTATATTTATCATATGTCCTGCATATTGAAAGTTTCCAAATCTAAACTTATCTCCTTACCCTTCTTCCAACCCCCCATCTCCCTAAGTTGTACCTTTTCTGGTGCTCTTTATCTCAATGAATGACATCACCAGTCACCCAGTTTCCTATGTTCTAAGCTAAGGATTTATCTTTTAAACCTTTTTAAAATCTCCTTTTCCACATTCAACTATCAGGTCATATTTATCTTATCTTCTAAGTATCTTTTGAATCTCTTCACTGTTTTATATTTCCAGTACTGTACAATAGACTACCACTTGTCTCCAAGCCACCATCATTTCTCTGTGGGTGTCTGCAAAAATCTCCTAATTCATGTCCCAATTTTTACTCTTGCTTCTTCCTCTAACCAGTTCTCTATGTTGCTACCAGACTGTGATTTTCAAAAAAATCAACTTATAATTTTGTTGATTTTTTCAACTTATAATTTTAAATCAACTTATAATTTTGTTGATTTTTTTCTATTATTATTATTATTATTATTATTATTTTTGCAGTTTTTGGCTGGGACCCGGCTTGAACATGCCTTCCCTGGTATATGGGGCTGGCGCCCTACTCCTTGAGCCACAGGTGCCACCCAATTTTTTTCTATTGTTTTTTCAAGTTCTTCTTTTATTTTTTTCTGCTCTAATCTTTGTTATTACTTTCCTTTTGCTAACTTTGGGCCTACTTTGTTCATGTTTTTCTGTTTTTTTGAGATGTAACATTAGGTTGTTTGAGCTACTTCTTCATTTTTGAAATTATTGCTATAAACTTCCTTCTTAGAACTGCTTTTTCTGTATCCCATAAATTTCGGTGTGTTGGGTTTTCATTTTCATTTGTCTCAAGATACGTTTTGGTTTCCCTTTTGATTTCTCCTTGACCATTTGGTTGTTCAAGAGCATATTGTTTAATTTTCACATATTTGTGAAGATTACTCCTATTATTTATTTCTTGTTTTGTACCATTGCGGTTGTAAACTATACTGAAATTATTTCAATATTCTTAAATTTGTTTAGACTTGTTTAGTGGTGTAGCATATGTTCTATATTGGAGAATGTTCCATGTGCACTTGGGACGAATGTGTATACTGTTGCTGTTGGATGAACTATTCTGTATATGTTAGTTTCATTGGATGTAAAGCAGAGATGTGTAACTCATGGCTGTGGGTTGCATGTGCTCCAGGGTGGCTATGAACAAGGCCCAACACAAAGTCATAAACTTACTTAAAACATTATGAGATTTTTTTTTTTTTTGTGGAACTCAATTGTGCTGTTCTTGAGTGTGAACTTTGTATGCAAGAATGTAAAATAAACATATGCATGCTCTTGCTATTTATAGGGATGAGTAGTTTCAGATTTATAGTGGTATACAGCTTCCAGTGTGTTATCTTCCAAGAACATACAGTAGAATTGACACCATCAGATATTACACATGCTTGTGGTGTCCTGACGAGGGAGCAATTATCAATATTATTTCAACCTACCATTGCAACATTACACATTTAATGTTATTTAGAAGTCAGGGAAGCATTCTTATTTGATTATTATGGCTACTTCCACACCTTGGTGGCCCTTCACACATTGACTGCTGTGCTTTATAATCAGCCCTTCACCTCGCTCTGCAGCCATGATGTGGAAGGGCCCAGACCTTGCTTTCTATTTTCTGTCAATTAATTTTCAGAATAAAAGTAAATCTAGTCTCTTATCTATGATTTTTTAAATCCCGGTATGGCTTGTAGAATGTCTCAAAAGAATACAGAACCCAAAGAAAGAAAAGTAAGGATGAAGTAAGATTGTTCAATGAAAAGTGTGCAGATGACTACTCTTTTGTTGATGCAAACAATAAGGAACTCTGTTTAAATTGTAGGGAATGAATTTTCAAGGACTGTAATTTGAAAAGGCATTATATGCAAAATACATGCCACCAAATTTGATGTGTATGAAGTATTGTGTCTTAAGGACAAAATAGCAAAACTGAAAAAAAGTCTGTCTTCTCAAAAAAATTTTTTAAAAAGTTTTTACAAGTCAGATGGATTCTACTGTAAAAGCTAGTTATGTGGTAGCATATTTAATAGCAAAAAATCAAACCATTTCACAGTGATGAGTTTATTATGCAATGATGGAAAGCATGACAGATATAATTTGCCCTGAAGAAATGGGAGATATTTCTAAAATCAGTTTTTCTCACCAGATTATAGCCAGGTGAATTGAAGAAATTGGAAAATATACTGAAAGAAGGTTGAAGAGTAAAGCTGCTAATTTAAAATTTTATGCTTCGGTGATGGATGACATCACTGATCCTACCAATACAGCTCAACTTGCCATTTTTATTAGAGGTATTGATGATGAATATAATGCCATTGAAAAACCAGCTTTTTTAGTTGTATTAAAAGGCCCAACTAAATCAAGATATTTACATGAAGCAGTAAAAAATATGTTGAAGTGATTTTCTTTGTTTATTGTCAACATATCTGGTATAGTAACTGATGGTGCCCTGGTGATGGTAGGGACTTTAAAATTAATAGATGATGCAATTGCGACCCTAAACTTATGTTTTTTTTTTTTCTTTTTTTTTGAGACAGAATCTCACCTGTCCACCCCTGATACAGTGCCGTGGTGTTTTAGCTCACAGCAACCTCTAACTCTTGGGCTCAAACGATTCTTATGCCTCTGCCTCCCAAGTAGCTGGGACTACAGGCACCTGCCACAATGCCGGGCTATTTTTAGAGACAGGGTCAGGCTGTCGGGGTCTTGGCTTAGGCTGGTCTCAAACTCCTGAGTTCAGGCAATCCATCTGCCTTGGACTCCAAGAGTGCTAGGATTACAGGTGTGAGCGACTGGGGCCCAGCCTCTTAAACTTATGTTTGATGAAGTATCATTGCAAAGTACATTGTGAAACATTTTTTTCTTTATTAAATCATAACTGTGTACATTGATGCATTTATGGGGTAGAGTGTACTGATTTGATATACAATGTGAAATGCTTACATCAAACTGATTCACACATCCATGACCTTGCTTACTTATTTGTTGTGGTAAGACAATTATACTCTTTTCTTAATAGTTTTGAAATGTACCATTGCATTATGCACATTAGGTGAGGTCCCCACAAATACCCTCCCTCCTCCTGGCCTCCACCTTCCCCTCCCCTCTCCCTCCTCTTCCCTCCTACTTTCTGGACTATAGTTATGTTTTACCATTTGTATAAATGTGTAGGTGATTATATATTGATTTCATAGTAGTACTGAGTACATTGGATACTTTTTTTTTCCATTCTTGAGATACTTTATCAAAAAGAATATCTTCCAGCTTTATATAGGTAAACATATACATTGAGAAAATTTATGCGCAGAAGTTTTAAAAAAAATGGGTAACATCATGCAAGCCATCATTAAGGCTGTCAATTTCTTAAGGGCCAAGGGATTGAATCATCCTTAATTCTAGGACTTCCTTAAAAGTATTGATACTGAATATGGTGATATAATTTACCTTTTGGAAGTAAGATAGCTAAGTTGAAGCCACATGTTGAAAAGATTTTAAGATTTGTGGCATGTTATTAGTACTTTATAGTATCAAAACCCAAATTTGTGCCAGAACTTTACAATGAAAACTGGCTTACAGATGTTGGCATTTTTTGTGAATTTAACCACTCATTTAAATGAGTCAAACATGGGTCTTCAAGGTGAAAATCAACTTATCAGTACAATGTTACAAAACATAACAGCATAGAAAATGAAAGTGAAATTATGGCAAACTCAAATTAAGGCAAACAATTTTGTGCATTTTGACACATTGGCTATAAACACAGTCCTGTGAATAGTGAAAAATATGCAGCTTTGCTTTTCAATTTGATATAAGAATTTGAAAACAGATTTCAAAATTTCTGGGAAAATAATATTTTGGTGCATTTGCGACTCCATTTTTAGTCAACATAAATGTTACCTGCCAATTTTCAAATGGAATGCATAGAGCTGCAATCTGAAATTCAACTTAAAGAAATTGATCATGTCTCTGTACTGGACTCGAATAGGTCCTATCTTCCCAGAGGTGATATCCATCCCTTGCTTCACAATCATGCCTTATTCATGTAACCACTTTTGGGGCAGCATTTACATTTGCAAACAAATATTTTCAACAATGAAGTACATCAAGAGTAAAATTAGAACCAAAATATCTGATGAGCACCTTGAGAACACACTGAGAATTGCAACTACTCCCTTCGAACCAGATATTGATGCATTACTTTCTCAAATTCAATGTCAGATATCTCACTAGTTTAATGTTGCCTTATTTTCTTTTACTTTCATGATAAAAAATATTTAGAAAACCCCAAAGATGTTTTAGTACTTATATATATACATTTTCTCTATTAGTGATTGCAAACTTAGGACCTGCTTGATGATTTTAAGAATCTCTGAATGTGTTGTTTAATAATTAAGGATTATTACATGAGGACTTTTTTACTTATTTGTGGTGGCAGATATCACAACAAGTATATAAGGAACCTTTTTTTTTGGTCATCAGCTTTCATTGGTGTTTGTGTATTTAATGTGTGGTATAAGACAACTCTTTTTTTCCAATGCAGCTCAGAGACGCCAAAAGGTTGGTCACCCCGATCTGAAGTGTTGTTTAAGTCCTTACTAACTTTCTGTCTAGATGATCTGTTCATTGCTGATGGTGGAGTACTATAATCCCCTGATATTGCTGCAATCTATCTCAACCTTTAGATCTTTTAATATTTGCTTTATACATTTAGGTGCTCTGCTGTTGGATGCATATATATTTACAATTGTCATGTCTTCTTGTTGAATTGACTCCTTTATCATTTTATAGTGGCCTTTGTCTCTTTTTGTTTTCACATATTGGTAAATCGAGCTGTGATACACAGTCTAGTGCAAATGTCCTTATGATAAAAGGATATTTTTTTTCCTTCTGGGTAGATGCCTAGTAAGGAGATTGCAGGATCAAATGGGAAGTCTAATTTGAGTTCTTTGAGGATTCTCCATACTTCCTTCCAAAAAGGTTGTATTAGAGTGCAGTCCCACCAGCAGTGTAAAAGTATTCCCTTCTCTCCACATCCATGTCAGCATCTGCAGCTTTGAGACTGCGATGTGGGTTATTCTCACTGGGGTTAGGTGATATCTCAGGGTGGTTTTGATTTGCATTTCTCTGATGATTGGGGATGATGAACATTTTTTCATATGTTTGTTAGCCATTTTTCTGTCTTCCTTAGAGAAGGTTCTATTCATGTCTCTTTCCCAGTGATACATGGGAGGGATTGTTGGCTCTTTTTTTTGTTGATTAAATTGAGTTCTCTGTAGATCCTAGTTATGAAGTATTTGTACAATTTGTAATATTGTGCAAATATCTTTTCCCATACTGAAGGTTGTCTATTTGCTTTGGTTGTTGTCTCCTTAGCTGTACAGAAGCTTTTCAGTTTAATTAAGTACCATTTGTTTACTTTTGTTGTTGTTGCAGTTGCCACAGAAGTCTTCTTCATAAAATCTTTCCCCAGGCCAGTATCTTCAAGTGTTTTCCCCATATTTTCTTCAAATATTTTTATTGTTTCATGCCTTAGACTTAAATCTTTTATACATCTTGAATAAATATTTGTTAGAGGTGAAAGGTGGGTGTCCAGTTTCAGTCTTTTACATGTGGCTATCCAGTTCTCCTAGCAGCATTTATTGAATAGGGATTATTTTCCCCATTGTTCTTGTTTGGTTTATCAAAGATCAGGTGGCTGTAAGACGTTAGTTTCATCTCATGGTTTTCTATTTGGTTCCAATTGTCTTTGTCTCTATTTTTGTGCCAATGCCATACTGTTTTGATCACTATGGCCTTTTAGTATAGCCTAAAGTCTGTTAGGGTGATGCTCTGGCTTTGTTTCTGTTACTAAAAATTTTCTTGGCTATACTGGTTTTTTTCTGGTTCTATACAAAATGATGAATTATTTTTTCTGAATCTTGAAAGTGTGATGTTGGTATTTTAATGGGGATTGCATTGAATCCATAGATTGCTTGGGGAAGTATAGACACTTTCACAATGTTGATTCTTCCCAGCCAGGAACATGGTATGTTCTTCCATTTGTTAATATCGTCTATTTCTTTTCTTAAGGTTTCATAATTTTCTTTATGGAGGTTCTTCACCTCTTTTGTTAGGTGTATTCCTAAGTATTTCATTTGTTTTGAAGCTACTGTGAAGGGACTTGTGTCTTTGGTTAGCTTCTCAACTTGGCTGTTATTGGCATATACAAAGGGTACTGATTTGTAGGCATTGATTTTATACCCTGAGACGTTACTGTTTTTTTTTTTTTTAATCACTTCCTGGAGTCTTGTGGTTCAGCCTTGGAGTTATTGAAGTGTAATATCATGTGATCTGCCCCCCTTTGGATACCCTTTATTTCCTTCTCTTCCCTGATTGCATTGGCTAGAACTTCCAAAACTATGCTAAATAGTAGTGGTGAGAGAGGACAGTCATGTCTGGTTCCCGTTCTAATTGGAAAAGCTTTCAGTTTTCATCCATTCATTCACTATAATATTAGCTGTGGGTTTGTTGCAGAAGGATTCAGTCAGTTTAAGAAATGTGCCACCTATGCCTATATTCTTCAATGTTCTAATTAGAGAGGGAAGCTGAATTTTATCAAATGCTTTTTCTGTATCTATTGAGAGGATCATATATTGTCTTTGTTTTTGCTTCTGTTATATGATGAATTACTTTTATGGAGTTGCATATTTTAAACCTGCCTTACATCTCTGGGAAAAAACCTACTTGATGAATGATTTTTTAAATGTGTACTTATAATCTATTGGCTAGGATTTTATTGAGAATTTTTGCATCTATATTCATTAGTGAAATTAGACTGAAATTCTCCTTTTTAGTTGAGTCTTTTCCTGGTTCTGGTATCAGAGTGATGTTTGCTTCATAGAAAGTTTTGGGGAAGATTCCTTCCTTCTCAATTTTTTGGAATAATTTCTGTAGTATAGGTATAAACTCTTCTTTGAAGGTTTGATAGAATTCTGGTGTGAAGTCATCTGGATCAAGGCATGTTTTTCCTTGGGAGTTTTTTTTATTGCTTCTTCGATTTCAGTTTTTTTTTTTTTTTTTGTAGAGACATAGAGTCTCACTGTACCGCCCTCGGGTAGAGTGCCGTGGCGTCACACGGCTCACAGCAACCTCTAACTCTTGGGCTTACGCGATTCTCTAGCCTCAGCCTCCCAAGCAGCTGGGACTACAGGTGCCCGCCACAACGCCCGGCTATCGATTTCAGTTCTTAAAATCAGTTTTTTAAAGAGATCTATTTATTTTTGGTTAAGTTTAGGGAGAGGGTGTGATTCCAGGTATTGATCCATGTTCTCCACATTGTTAGAATCTGGGTATAGAGTTTCTTGTAGCACTCAGAGATAATCTATTGTATCTGTATGGCATCAGTTTTTATTTCCCCTTTATTGTTTCTGATTGAGGTTATTAGAGATTTTACTTTTCTGTTTCTAGTTAATCTGGCTAGAAGTTTATCACTTTTGTTTATTTTGTTGAAAAACCAACTTTTTTTTTTTTTTTGAGACAGTGTTTCACTATGTCACCCTTGGTAGAATGCTGTGGCATGATACCTCACAGCAACCTCAAACTCTTGGGCTTAAGAAATTCTCTTGCCTCAGCCTCCCAAGTAGCTGGGACTACAGGTGCCTGCCACAATGCTCGGCTATTTGTTTTGTTATTCTTGTCATTGTTGTCATTATTGTTTAGCAGGCTTGGCTGGGTTTGAATCCACCAGCCCCAGGGTATATGGCCGGTGCTATGGACAGCAGGCCATAAAAAATCAACTTTTTGTTTTGTTAATTTTCTGAATGATTCTTTTGTTTTCAATATCATTAATTTCTGATTTAATTGTGGTTATATCTTTTCTTCTGCTTGGTTTTGGATGATATTGTTTTTCTTTTTTTTCTTTTTTTATTAAATCATAACTGTATACATTGATATGATCATGGGGCATCATACACTCGTTTCATAGACCATTTGACACATTTTCATCACAATGGTTAACATAGCCTTCCTGGCATTATCTCAGTTACTGCGCCAAAACATTTACATTCTACATTTACCAAGTTTCGCAAATACCCCTGTAAGATGCACCACAGGTATGATCCCACCGATCCCCCTCCCTCTACCCACCACCCCCCTCCCTCCCCTCCCTTTCCCACTTCCCCCTATTGTTAGGTTGTAACTGGGTTATAGCTTTCATGTGAGAGCCCCAAATTAGTTTCATAGTAGGGCTGAGTACATTGGGTACTTTTTGTTCCATTCTTGAGATACTTTACTAAGAAGAATATGTTCCAGCTCCATCCATGTAAACATGAAAGAGGTAAAGTCTGCATCTTTCTTTAAGGCTGCATAATATTCCATGGTGTACATATACCACAATTTATTAATACATTCGTGGATTGATGGGCACTTGGGCTTTTTCCATGACTCAGCAATTATGAATTGGGCTGCAATAAACATTCTGGTACAAATATCTTTGTTATGTTGTGATTTTTGGTCTTCTGGGTATATGCCCAGCAGAGGAATTACAGGGTTGAATGGCAGATCTATTTTTAGATCTCTGAGTGTTCTCCATAAATCTTTCCGAAAGGAATGTGTTAATTTGCATTCCCACCAGCAGTGCAGAAGTGTTCCCTTTGCTCCACATCCACGCCAACATCTCTGGTCTTGGGATTTTGTAATATGGACTAATCTT
Organism: Nycticebus coucang; assembly: GCF_027406575.1. Lineage (NCBI taxonomy): Eukaryota > Metazoa > Chordata > Mammalia > Primates > Lorisidae > Nycticebus > Nycticebus coucang. Next base: position 156,443,833 of record NC_069804.1, on the reverse strand, counting down.
ACTGGGGTTAGATGGTATCTCAAGGTAGTTTTGATTTGCATTTCTCTGATGATTAAAGATGATGAGCATTTTTTCATATGTCTGAAGGCCGTGAGTCTGTCTTCTTCAGAGAAGTTTCTCTTCAAGTCCCTTGCCCAGCCTGCGATGGGATCCCTTGTTTTTTTCTTGCTGATGCGTTTGAGTTCTCTGTGGATTCTGGTTATTAAACCTTTGTCAGAGATATACCCTGCAAATATCTTCTCCCATTCTGAGGGCTGTTTGTTTGCTTTACTTACTGTGTTCTTGGCTGTGCAGAAGCTTTTTAGTTTGATCAAGTCCCAGTAGTGTATTTTTGAAGCTGCTTCAATTGCCCGGGGGGTTCTCCTCATAAAATACTTGCCCAGACCAATTTCTTCAAGGGTTTTCCCTGCACTCTCCTCTAGTATTTTTATAGTTTCATGTCTTAAGTTTAAATCTTTAATCCAATGAGAGTCTATCTTAGTTAATGGTGAAAGGTGTGGGTCCAATTTCAGTCTTCTGCAGGTTGCCAGCCAGATCACCCAGCACCATTTGTTAAATAGGGAATCTTTTCCCCACTGAATGTTTTTAATTGGCTTGTCAAAGATCAAATAGCGGTAAGTAGCTGGATTCATCTCTTGGTTCTCTATTCTGTTCCAGATATCTACTTCTCTGTTTTTGTGCCAATACCATGCTGCTTTGATCACTATCGATTTGTAGTAAAGTCTGAGGTCTGGTAGTGTGATTCCTCCTGTTTTGTTTTTATTTCTGAGTAATGTCTTGGCTGTTCGAGTTTTTTTCTGATTCCATATAAATCGAAGTATTTTTTTTCTTTTCTTTTTTTTATTGTTGGGGATACATTGAGGGTACAATAAGCCAGGTTACACTGATTGCAATTGTTAGGTAAAGTCCCTCTTGCAATCATGTCTTGCCCCCATAAATTGAAGTATTGTTTTTTCAAGATCTTTAAAATATGACAGTGGAGCTTTAATAGGGAGTGCGTTGAAATTATATGTTACTTTGAGTAGTATGGACATTTTGATAATGTTGATTCTTCCCAGCCATGAGCATGGTATGTTTTTCCATTTGTTAACATTTTCAGCTATTTTTTTTCTTAGAGTTTCATAGTTCTCTTTATAGAGATCTTTCACGTCTTTTGTTAGGTAAATTCCCAAATATTTCATCTTCTTTGGCACTACTGTGAATGGGATAGAGTCTTTAACTTCTTTTTCAACTTGACTGTTGTTGGTGTATATAAAGGCTACCGATTTATGAATGTTGATTTTGTGACCTGAGACACTGCTATATTCCTTGATAACTTCTAGGAGTTTTGTAGTAGAGTCCCTAGTGTTTTCCAGATACACAATCATATCATCTGCGAAGAACGAAAGTTTGATCTCTTCTGACCCTATATGGATACCCTTGATCGCCTTTTCTTCCCTAATTGCAGTGGCTAAAACTTCCATTACAATGTTGAAAAGCAATGGAGACAATGGGCAGCCTTGTCTGGTTCCTGATCTGAGTGGAAATGATTCCAATTTAACTCCATTCAATATGATATTGGCTGTGGGTTTCCTGTAGATGGCCTCTATCAGTTTAAGAAAAGTCCCTTCTAGACCAATTTCTTGAGTGTTCTGATCATGAAGGGATGCTGGATATTATCAAAAGCTTTTTCTGCATCAATTGAGAGAATCATATGGTCTTTGTTTTTTAATTTGTTTATGTGCTGAATTACATTTATAGATTTACGTATATTGAACCAGCCTTGAGACCCTGGGATAAAACCAACTTGGTCATGATGTATAATTTGTTTGATGTGTTGCTGGATTCTGTTTGTTAGGATCTTGTTGAATATTTTTGCATCTATATTCCTTAGTGATATTGGTCTATAATTTTCTTTTCTCGTTGGGTCTTTTCCTGGTTTGGGGATCAGGGTGATGTTTGCTTCATAGAACATGTTGGGTAGTCTTCCGTCTTTTTCTACGTTTTGGAACAGGTTGAGTAATATAGGTACTAATTCCTCTTTAAAGGTTTGGTAGAATTCTGACGTGAAACCATCTGGTCCCGGGCTTTTCTTTTTAGGGAGGTTTTGTATAGTTGATGCTATTTCTGAACTTGATATGGGTCTGTTCAACATTTCCACTTGATTCTGGCTAAGTCCTAGAAGGTGGCGTGCTTCCAAGTATCGGTCAATTTCCTTCAGATTTTCATATTTCTGAGAATAAAGTTTCTTGTAATATTCATTAAGGATTTTTTCAATTTCTGAGGAGTCTGTTGTTATTTCGTCTTTGTTGTTTCTGATTAATGATATTAGAGATTTTACTCTTTTTTTTATGATTAGGTTGGCCAGAGTTTTATCTGTTTTATTGACCTTTTCAAAAAACCAGCTTTTTGATTTATTGATCTGTTGTATAATTCTTTTGTTTTCAATTTCATTTAATTCTGCTCTAATTTTGGTTATTTCTTTTCTTCTACTGGGATTGGGGTTGGAATGTTTCTTCCTTTTCTAGTTGCTTGAGATGTCCCATTAATTTGTTAACTTCCTCTCTTTCCGTTCTCTTGAGGAAGGCTTGCAGTGCTATAAATTTCCCTCTTAGAACTGCCTTTGCGGTGTCTCAGAGGTTCTGATAGTTCGTGCCTTCATTGTTGTTTTGTTCCAAAAAATTGGCAATTTCTTTCTTAATCTCATCTCTGACCTAACTATCATTCAGCATAAGGTTATTTAACTTCCATGTTTTTGTATGAGTATGCAGATTCCTGTTGTTACTCAATTCAAGTTTTATTCCATGATGGTCCGAGAAGATGCAAGGAATAATTTCTATTCCTTTAAATTTACTGAGGTTAGACTTGTGATCTAAAATGTGGTCAATTTTGGAGTAAGTTCCATGGGCTGATGAGAAGTATGTGTATTCAGTTTTGTTGGGATGAAATGTTCTGTAGATGTCTGCTAAATCTAAATATTGGATGGTTAGGTTTAAATCTAAGATTTCTTTGCTCAGCTTCTTGCTGGAGGATCGAACCAACACTGCCAAAGGAGTGTTGAAATCTCCGACGATTATGGAGCTTGAGGAAATCAAGTTGCTCATGTCTGTGAGAGTTTCTCTTATAAATTGAGGTGCATTCTGGTTGGGTGCATAGATATTAATAATTGAGATCTCATCATATTGAGTCTTACCCTTAACAAATATGAAGTGACCATTCTTGTCCTTCCTTACTTTTGATGGTTTAAAGCCTACTGTATCTGCAAATAAAATTGCAAGACCTGCTTTTTTCTGATTACCATTTGCCTGAAATATGGATGACCATCCTTTCACCCTGAGTCTGTATTTGTCTTTTAAGTTAAGATGTGACTCTTGTATGCAACAAATATCTGGCTTGAGTTTTTGTATCCAGTCAGCTAACCTATGCCTCTTTAGAGGACAGTTTAAGCCATTCACATTAATGGAGAGTATTGATAAGTCTGGTGGAATTTTGGGTATGGAGTTTTTCAAAGGTCCAGTGGACATTTTTAATCCTTTCGCCAGTGTGGAAGTTGGAGTTTGATCCGAAGTTTCTGAGTGAGTTTACTTTTGTGGTATAGGATTGGGTTGGTCATTGTGGAGGATAGGTCTGAGAATATCCTGAAGAGCTGGTTTACTTTGGCAAATTTTTTTCAACATATGAATGTCATTGAAGTATTTAATTTCTCCATCATAAATGAAACTCAGTTTAGCTGGATACAAGATCCTGGGTTGAAAGTTATTTTGCTTCAGGAGATTAAAAGTTGATGACCACCCTCTTCTGGCTTGAAAAGTTTCAGCAGAGAGATCTGCAGTTATTCTAATATTCTTTCCTTTCTACGTAATAGTTTTCTTTCACCGGGCTGCTTTGAGAATCTTCTCTTTCATGTTAACTTTAGTGAAGCTAATTATGATATGCTTGGGGGATGACTTATTGGGGTTGAATCGTGCTGGGGTTCTGAAGCTGTCTGCTATCTGAATTTCAGATTCTCTAGGCATGTCTGGAAAATTTTCTTTCATAATTTCATGTAGAAGGGCCTCTGTGCCCTTGGCAGCTACTTCATCATTCTCCGAAATTCCTATAACCCTTATGTTGTTTTTTTTCGAATTATCTGAGAGTTCTCTGAGTGAGTGATCCGTTTTTGCTCTCCATTTCTCTTCCTCTTTGAGAGATTGGGAGCGTTCGAAGACTTTATCTTCAGTGTCAGAAATCCTTTCTTCTGCTTGCTCCATTCTGTTGCTGAGGTATTCTACTGTATTTTTCATATCTTTGAGGGCTGCAAATTTTTGCTTCAGTTTTTCTAAGTCTTTGGTGGTTTTGTCTTTAAATTCGTTAAATTCTTGAGACAACTTTTGAATTTCTCCTCGAATTCCTAATTCCATTTTATTAATCTTGTCTGAAATCCAAATTCTGAATTTGATTTCTGACATCTCAGCCAGTTGTTTATGAATGGGATCTTCAATCACATATGCCGTATCTTTTCTTGGGGGGGTTGATCTATTCTGGTTATTTGTGTTACCAGAGTTTTTCCACTGATTCCGCCCCATGGTTATTTTACTCCTTTGGATTTTTCCCCTGGGGCTTTTTTGAGGGCCTGTACAGTGTTGTGGCCTGAGAAACTTGGGCCCTGTCTTGTGTGGTGGGGCTAAGTGGTTCTGTCTTGTTTTCAGCTGGTTTCTGTTTGATCCTATTGTAACGTTTACTCTGACTTGAAGTCTCAGCTATGTGGAAAAACCAGCAATTAAGTCACCCTGCCCGCCCACCTCTGGCACCAGTTGGAAAAGGAAAATCAAACCTTCCTACAACCGCATACCCAGGGCACTGCCTGAAAAGTCCTCAGTCTATTAGTTCAGTTCAAATGGTCCAAATCGATTGTCTCAATCGGCACCTGTCTCCGATGGGAGAGTTCAAGAAGTCTCTGGAAACTGGATCACAGGGGTCTGGTGACTCCTCTGATATGGCTTACTCCAGTGCTGCGTAGAGTCAGGAGGAGCCACTTAGCAAATAGATCAGTCTGGGAAGGTTGATGTCTCCTTCCCCACTTTGCCCCTCCATCGGACCCAGTCACTGGTATCTCTGCAGATGGCTAACCCAGTTGCCTGTAGTGAACAGATACTCCAGGGGGTTGCACCTGCCTGAATTGCAAGGAAGTGTGCCAGGCCCCTGCAGTCTGCTGCTATCTAGCAGGAGGAGATCAGGCCTGACATCTTTGAGTTCTTGATGCAGGTGGTGGGAGGGAGGTGTTCACTCAGGCTTAGCCCCATCCCTGATTGATGTTGCTAACAGAACAGAACAGACAACTTTGCGGGTTTCTGTCTCTGTTTATGCTAAAATCGCCTACAGAAGACGGGCTGTTCTGAGTTCAAACGTCTTTGTTGCTGGAAGTTTGTGTCCGATTACCTCTCTGAGTTGGCCCTGCCCTGGAAGCTTCCCGGGTTTGTGAGCAATGTCAGGCCAATCCTTTGCTCACTGGTGGCCTCCTCTGGTTGCCCAGGGAGACAGGGGGTGTGGCTTCAGAATATCCAGAAGTGAGCCGTTTTGCTGTTAAAGAAAAAACGGCTGTTGATTTGCCTCCGGGAACTGCCACTCTGGTGTGGGCACCCAGCCGACCCTTTTCTCCTCTGTCTTGTGCCCCAGAGTCAGCACTGAGTGGCCGCAATTTATGCTCTGTCCACACCCCCCTCAAGAGATCTCCCAAGAATCCGGAATCCTGGGAGGAAGGCCCCCAGACCCCTGAGTCAGAGTGGGGGGAAGCTAGAGTTTCATTGAGTTTTATGCCTGGCCGTATTGTTGCCCGGGGAGGGCTGCTGCACCACACTGCAGCGAAGTGCTGCCAAGGAGTGACTCTCCCTCAGCCGAGTGCCCTCTCCTCACTTGCGTGTCTCAGAGTCAGCGCCGACCAGTCGCAGCTCGGGCACTCTGAACTCCCCTCGAGAAATCACCCAAGGATCCGAACTCCTGAGGGACAGGACCCCAGACTCCAAGTGAGAGTGGGGGGAAGCTAGAGTTTCATTCAGTTTTATGCCTAGCCATATTGATGCATGGGGAGGGCTGTTGCACCGCACCGCAGGGAAGTGCCACCGAGGCATGACTCCCCCTTAGACGGTTGCCCTCTCCACACTCGCGTGCCTCAGAGTCAGTGCTGACCAGTTGCAGCTTGGGGACTGTCCACTCCCCTTGACAAATCACCCAAGAATCCGAACTCCTGGGGGACAGGCCTCCAGACCTCAGTGAGCGGGAGGGGAGTGTTGGGGATTCAGGGTTGTTGGCAAAGGATTTTTAAAGTTTTATACAGTTTTATGCCCAACAGGAGAACGCCATGGCACCCTAGTAGGGGAGGTAGGTCCAGTTTTTAGAAGGTCTCTCCCGCGGAGTGTAGTGGAAGGGCCTTTAATTTCTGACTGTTTGTTTAATTGTGGGGCTCTTGAGCCGGTCTCATGGGGGAGGGGGACTCCCGTCCACTTGGTGGTGGATTTTTTACCTTTTGTTTGCATCCTTGTGATCACAGCTTGCCTCAGCGGTGTTGATGTGCGTTCTTCAACCTTCTCTCTTGGTGCGGCTCAAATCCACCAGGATACTTACTAAATTCCTGTCCCTTAACTCTCCTTCTGGACGGGAGCCTCTGTTGAAAGCTGGCTTCAGTCCGCCATCTTGTCTCTCCCCCCGATATTGTTTTTCTTTTTCCAGTTCCACAAGATGGTTCATGAGTTTGTTGATGTGCTCTCTTTCTGTTTTTTGAATATAGGCTTCTAATGTTATAAATTTCCCTTTTAAGATTGCTTTTGCTGTATCCCACAGGTTCCGGTAACTTGTGTTTTCATTGTTATTATGCTTGAAGAATTTAACAGTTTCCTCCTTTATCTCTTCTTGAACTCAACTATCATTCAGCATAAGGTCATTTAATTTCCATGCCTTTGTGTGGGGATGAAAGTTTTTGTTGGAGTTGAGTTCCATCTTTATTGCTTTGTGGTCTGAGAAGGCAGAAGGTATAATTTCAATTCTTTTAATTTTGTTAAGGTTTGATTTGTATCCTAGGATATGATCTATTTTGGAGTATGTTCCATGGGTTGATGAGAAATATGTATATTCTTTAGCTTTGGGATAGTGTGTTCTGTATATGTCTCTTAATCCCAATTGTTTTAGGGTCACATTTAAGTCCTTTATATCTTTGTTTAGTTTCTGTTTATAGGATCTGCTCAGTTCTGTTAGAGGGGTGTTAAATTAAGTCCCTGGCTATTATGGTGTTCTGGGATATCATATTGCTCAGACCCTTCAAGGTATGTTAAATCTGGGAGCATTTAAGTTGGATGCATAAAGATTTAAAATTGAAATGTCTTCTTGTTGTATTGTTCCTTTGGCCGGTATAAAGTGTCCATCTTTGTCTTTCTTAACTTTAGTTGCTTTACATTCACTTGTATCTGAAAAAAAGATTGCAATCCCTCCTTTCTTCTGATTTCCATTTGTTTGAAATACTATTGTTCATTCCTTAACTCTGAGCCTTGATTTATCCTTCAAGGATAGGTGCATTTCTTGGTGAAAATATGTGGATGGCTTGTGTTTTTTATCTGATTATTCAGCCTGTGCCTCTTCAGTGGGGAATTCAATCCATTGACATTTATTGAGATAATTGATAAGTCTGGTGGAATTCTGTTCATCTTGTTTTGTGAAAGTCGGCTGTATAGTTTTATCCTTTGTGCCACTGTGGAAGCTAAATTTTGACCTTTAGCTTCTAGGTGTTTACTTTGCTGGTGGTCCATTTTGATGGTCAGTATGGAGAATAGGTCTAAGTATATCCTGTAGAGCTGGTGTTGTTGTGGCAAATTTCCTCAGTGTTTGCATATCTGCAAAGGATTTGATTTCTCCATCACTTTTGAAGCTTATTTCAGCAGGCTACAGAATTCTGGACTGAAAAATTGTTTTGTTTGAGAATCTTAGAGGTAGATGAACTTTCTCCTCTGGCTTGGAAAGTTTCAGCTGAAAAGTCTGCTGTCACCCTAATGGCTCTGTCCTGTAGGTCAGTTGGTGCTTAGTCTTGGCTACTTGCAGAATTTTCTCTTTCATCTTTACTTTGGAATGATTCATTACAATGTGTCTTAGAGAAGCTCTGTTTTAGTTGAGATGACCTGGGTTTTGATATCCTTCTTAAAGGGGGTTGTCAGAATCTTTAGTAAAATTTGGGATGTTTTCATTCCTGATAGCCTCCAGTAAGGTTTCCATTCCTTTTGGAAAATCTTCTTCCTCTTCAGGGAATCCCTATTATTTGTGTTTCAACACTTCATGATGTGTTGTAGTTCTCTAAGTGACTGTTCTGTCTTCTATCTCTGTTTTTCTGCCTCCTTAACACCTGGGTTAACTCAAGAACTTTATCTTCTAGCTCTGAGGTTCTTTCTTCTCCATAGTCTAATCTATTTTTGATATTTTCTACTGCATCTTTACATTTCCTGATAGTCTCCTTCATTTCCTTATGCTCCATCATATCCTTTCTATATTCTACTTATCTCTCATCCAGTTTTTGATTCTGTCTTTCTATTTTCTCCTTCATTCCCTTTGTTTTTATCATCCACGTTTTAAATTCCCTTTCTGTCAAATCCGTTAATTCTTATAGGTACAGTCTTCTTCATTAGCTGCTTCATGGTCCCTTGGAGGAGTTGCTGTGTTTTGATTTTTCATGGCATCCAATTTTTTTATTGGTTCCTTCTCATGTGTGCTTTCTTCCTGCTCACCTCTTTGTCCTCACTTTTCCTTCTTACTTTCTCTTTTGCTTCAAATTACCTTGTCTCAGAGTTTAGGTGTTCAAGAGCACTCTTGGTATAAGGCCAAAAAGAAAAAAAGGGTAAAGAGTGAGCAGGGAGAAACAAGAGGAAAAGAAAGATAGAAGAAAAAAGATGATCAAAAGAAAAGAAAAAGACAAAAAGAAATGGGAATGAAAGAAAAGAATTAAAGAACAGGAGAGAAAGAGGACAGGAAGAGAGAATGAGAGTGATAGGGCCATCCTGTGGCAAAGGAAGTAAAGTGATCAAGGAAGTAAAGTATAGGCAAGCATAGGAACTGGAATCAGAAACCTAGGTTTGAATTCCTGTCACCTAGCTTATGACCTTGGTTATTTGTCACTGGTTATTTAAGTTCTCTGGGCTTCAGTTTCCTCCAAAGTGAAATGGAGCTATTATCTATTTTCCTGATTCTAACATTTTAATATGTCTGTATTTGATATGTATCTCATAATCAGTGGATACAATTCCTATAGGATTTGTTAAATTGATAGTGAATCTTAAAATCAATGACATCTTGAAATCAGAACTAGAGTACTATTACCTGTTTCACAGAATTTTGTAAATATTAGCTGATGCCTGGCACATAAGTAAGTGCTCAATGTGAGTTAGTGTTCATGAAAGCATAGGAAACTGGCCTGGGACTGAGATTGTATCCTGGGGCTTAAGAGGGAAAAGGACTTTGGACCTTGTCTCAACAGTAACAATTTTGGACACTATAACAAGCTCATGGGGAAATCCTTCTTACTGTGGAGCAAAGGAAGCAGCAGTGGCCACTCAATAATGAAATCAGGATAGCTTCTCCTGAGGGCTCTGCATTAATATATGCTACTTAATTTATACTTCCCAGTAGCAATATGATTACTAAGCATAAAGAACTGTATTGGTCACTTTCTAGAAAAGTCAGGAATAGCTGGCCCAACTAGAGTATAAGGGTTTGAACACAATAATTAAAAAAATGCCATGAAGGCTATGTTAACCAGTTCAGTGAAAATATTTCAGACTGTATATGGAACCAGCACATTGTTACTCATGATTGCATTATTGTACACAGCTATGATTTAATAATAAAAAAAATCTAGCGGAGTTTTCAGGGGAAAGGAGGAAAAGAGTGAACATGTTTGCATTCTTTCAAGAGTTTACTCATAACATTGGGGGGGTCACATAAGCCTCAAGTTCAGGGTAGTTGTGTTAGAGATTTATCTGCATGGTACAGAGCCTACAGTGTCAAGAATAATTGGCTTCCTTTCGGCTTTGTGTGATTCCAATCAATAATTATGCCTATTGATCAAAGGCATACATTCAAAACATTAATTTACATTGAGCACCTTAACTTCATAGAATGGCAACAACTGAATTGGCTGAAACTGATTTCCCTTTTGTTTTCAAAAGAAAAATTCTCAGTGCAGTGGATAGCCTTAGTGTGATTCAGAGCTCAAAGGTGGTTAATTATCTGGCAATTTCACAGAGAAGAAAGTTCTGTAAACATTATTAAGGTGTAAATTGGGGTCTCAGTGGTGGTTATTCATATTTTATTTCTAAAGTTCATCTGCAGAGGTTGAGACCATTTTTTTAGCCTTGAGGTTGTTGAACATGAGAAATGGTGCAATGGCCAGTGAGATGGCTGAGCTAGAGGGTGACTTTCCAAGGGCCAAAGTGCCCACACTCCAAGCTGTAATCACTATGTCAAATACCATTTATATATAATGATTCACAAAGAAACTTCACTAGGTTGGCTTAGTGGGGTTAATTCACAAAACTACTGAAAAACTGTTACAGTTTGTGGTGGCTTTAAGGTTCATCACAATGTGTCTTGGAGAAGGTCTATTTAAGTTGAGGTGACCTAGGGTCCGATAACCCTCTGAATAGAGTGTGTCAGAATCTTTGGTGATATTAGGGAAATTTTCATTTATAATATTCTCTAGAATGGCTTCCATTCCTCTGGGGCATTATCCTTCCCCTTCTGGGATACCTATAACTAATATCTTTGCATGCTTCATATAGTCCCATAATTCTGTCAGTGAATGTTCTGCTTTCTCTCTTTTTTTCTGCCTCTTTAACCACCTGAGTTATCGCAAGAGGTTTGTCCTCTACCTCTGAGATTCTTTCTTCTGCATGGTCTAATCTGTTATTGATACTTTCTACTGCATCTTTAAGTTCCCTAATTGACTGCTTCAGTTCCTTCAGCTCTGCTATATCCTTTCTATATTCTTTATATTGTTCATCTCTTATTTGATTCTGTTTTTGGATTTCCTTTTGGTTATTTTCAAGTTTCTCAGCAATTTACTTCTTTTTTTTTTAAATCATAACTGTATACATTGATATGATCATGGGGCATCATACACTCGCTTCATAGACCATTTGACACATTTTCATCATAATGGTTAACATAGCCTTCCTGGCATTATCTCAGTTACTGTGCCAAAATATTTACATTCTACATTTACCAAGTTTCACAAATACCCCTGTAAGATGCACCACAGGTATGATCCCACCAATCCCCCTCCCTCTACTCACCACCCCCCTCCCTGGCAGACTTCCTTGCAATTCAGGCAGGTGCAAACCCCTGGAGTATCTGTTCACTACAGGCAACTGGGTTAGCCATCTGCAGAGATACCAGTGACTGAGTCCGACGGAGGGGCAAAGTGGGGAAGGAGACATCAACCTTCCCAGACTGTTCTATTTGCTAAGTGGCTCCTCCTGACTCCACGCAGCACTGGAATAAGCCATATCAGAGGAGTCACCAGACCCCTGTGATCCAGTTCCCAGAGACCTCTTGAACTCTCCCACCCGAGACAGGTGCCGATTGAGACAATCGATTTACTTCTTTGTTTTTATCATCTGTATTTTAAATTCCCCTTCTGTCATTTCTAACATTTCTTTATAGGTCGAATCCTTTGCAGTAGCTACCTCACAGTCCCTTGGGGGTTGCTCTGGACTGGTTTTTCATGTTGCCAGGATTTTCTGCTATTTCTTCCTTGCGATTGTTTTCTTTTGTCTGTTCCCTTGCCCTAATTTTTCTTTTACTTCCTTTTGCTGTGTGTGTGTGTTTTTACTTCCTCTCACTCTTTAAGTTACCATGCCTCTGACCTAAGGTCTGATGAGTTCTTTGGTACAGAACTAAAAGGATGAGAAGATTGAAGAGCAAGAAAAAAGATGAAGAAAAGGAAAAGTAAAAAGAGAAAGGAAAGGGGGGATTAAAAGGGAAGATTGACAAGAGGAAGAGAGGCACAGAAAGAGGGAGACAAGAGTAATAAAGGTACATAGTAGAGTATTTGGACCCACACTTTAAAAACTCCCCAACCTCTGGGGTTGCTGCATTGGGTGGTTCTGTTGAGGTCTGCAGCTCTTTGCCAGTCTGAGAAGACACAGTACCCCACCTCCACCAACTAGAGCAGAAAAACAAAAATATTATAACTCAAACCAAAACAAACAAAAAACCTTACAGGATAAAATTGGAGGAAACTCCAAATAACAAGGGCAGAAATGCTAGCAAAAATGAAGTTCTTATTATTAAAGAAGGCAACAATGAAAAATTATATTTACACTTAGAAAAATGAAGAAAGAGAAAGAAAAAAAGAAAAATATTGGGGGAAAATGTTGTAGTTAAAAAAAAAGGAAAACAAAAACAAAAAGAAAGCAATGTATATATCCTATTGAATATTTCCTGGGCAACAGGTGATCTTCTGGGGTATGAGATGCTAATCACAATGCTGATACAGCTGTATGAGATGGAGACTGGAGGCTTCTGCTGAATTCTTTGTCCTCAAACCCCACAGGGTTGGGAGCCTGAATCTCTCCTCAGTCCACTTTTGGCTAAGCAGAGGCTTTTCCAGGAAAGTGTGTGTCACTGGGATCTCTCCTGAAGTGGCTGCCTGCTTATAAGGTGTGCTAAAACTGGCCTCACTCTAAGCTCCTGAGGGCTGAGGCTACAAGGCAGCTCTGCTACTGCCGAACACTGAAAGCTCTACTCTTCCCTGGAGTCTCAGTCCCGACCTCTGTGTGCTGTTCAAAGTCACTAGATCACTCGCCCAAGGTCTCCCAGCACAGGCCACACTCTAGGACCCTGAGGGGAGAGCCTGCAGGGCAGCTATCCCACAATGGCTGCACCTGACCCACAGCTGAACAATGAAAGCTCTGTTCTGGCCCACTGGCTCACTCCTGAACTCTGGACACCACTCAGCTACTTACACACTCATCCATGGTCTCCCAAGGTAATTCAACCAAGTGCCCAAGTTCAAAAAAACCAAACAATCCACAGGGAAGGCCTTCCCTGTGTGCAATCTCACTGTTTCTGTAGCTACAGCCATGTCAGGCACCATGGCCTCAGACAGAATGCAGTCACTTGCCACTTCTCCACTGCTTTTGTCTTCCTCTTGGGGTCCAGATGTCTCCTGTTGCCTCTCTGCATCCCCAAAGGAATCTTTCTGGGCATAGGCCACAAGCCAGAGGTGCCTTCTATCCCCAATAGAAGTCTTCTATCCCCAATCTCACTGCGCAGGGTTGCAAAGAAGCCATTAGTCCACCACCGTCTTGCTCCGCCCCTCCCAACAATATTGTCTTTGAGAATGAATACTGGATTTTCATCTTCTTTGAGAAGACGGACAACTAGTATAGCTTTAGAAAGAGGCAGACTCTCGTTCAGATTCTGGATATCTAATTTAAATAATATGAGCTTGGGATGATAGCAATTCTCATCTCAAAGAGTTACTGTGAGAATTAATTAGATCATGTAAAGAACATGGTGGGCATTTAAAATGATTAATCCATTTGATTAGATGAAGCAAGCTTATGATATAAAACTCAAAATGTACACAAAGGAATGTATTGCAAAATAAGCTTCTTTCTCATTCCTGTTCCCCAGTCACTCACTGTTTTCCTCCCAGAAGACAGCGGGGACAAGACATGATTGCAAGAGGGACTTTACCTAACAATTGCAATCAGTGTAACCTGGCTTATTGTACCCTCAATGAATCCCCAACAATAAAAAAAAAAAAAAAAAAGATAGCGAGAGTCACTAGTTTCTTGAGTATTCTTCTAGAAATGTTCCCAGTAGCCATTTCATGAACATTAGTTTCTTTCTGCTCCTTTTGAACCTCACAGCACCTGGTAGAGAGCTGGGCCCTTAGCATGGGCCAAGGTGCTGGTTACTCATTACTATCTAGAGCTCTAAATGTGAATAGATACTACAGGAAATTGGACTGAATAGACCAGTGCCAGAGGCTTCTGAGAAAGAATGTTTGTCAGTCCATTTTTACCTAATTGTCTCTATTTTTTTTTCCAGAAGAGCTAAGTGCAGAAAATTTTCAATTAACAGAGAACTCATCACTTGGGTGAAAGTTAATATAAGTTTTACTGTTACTGACACTTCTTCTAAAGTGCTGACACAAGGAATGCAGACTTCACTTACCCCAACTGAAAAGCCAGCCAAGCAGAGGAAACCAAACTAATAATATGGCTGATATTGTGAACTGCTATACATACACAGATAGAGGAAACCCATATTGACATAATAATAATAAATATGTCAAGAAAGCTCATGGTTTACCAATAAAATCATTTACCATGTTGCTGACTTTACTGGAAAATGATACTTTATAACCAGTCTTTCAATTTGATTGATACCTAATTAAAAATTCACTACACTTAACTTTAAGCACCTCAAGTTATATTAAAGTCACTGCCATACCACTGTAGTCACAATATCATTTAAAACCAAAGCAAGTGTGATCATTTATTTAAAGCTTAGAAATAGTTCTGAAAATTGCAAAGTTGCATAAAATCTGTAGCCATATGCAGAAAAACAGCAGTATAGTTTAATGGAAAGAACTGGGAGGACCTGGGCTCATTTCTGACTCTGCCATGGTCAGACTACATGGCCTTGGGTAAGTTACTCTTCTCTGTCCTCTGGTTTCATCATTATTAGTACAATGAAGATAATAATATCTATTTTTTCTACCTCACTAGATTTTTGTGAAACTCAATAAGATGATTTATGTAAATCAGTTCAAATGGTATAAAGCAGTACTCAGTGTAGTTTCAAGAACATTTAGTGAGCCCTTATCATGTGCTAATGATTGCATAGTGCTAAGGATACATAGGTAAACAAATCTAAACCTCTGCCACAAAGAACTTATAGGTGAGCTGTCAGAGAGAAACATTAATGTGGCGTGCCGCCAGTAGAGTTGCCAGATAAAACAGGATTCCCAGTTAAGTTTGAATTTGTGATAAATGATAATTTTTAGCAATGTATGCTAAAATTATTCATTGTTTATCAGAAGTTCAAATTTAACTGGGTGTCCTGTATTTTTTTTTAATCTGTCAACCCTAGTGTCACACAACAGTAGAAGTATGTACATGAGAGAAATGTTGTGCAGTGGAGAAATTCACAAATTCTGCCTTAAGATATCAGGGAAGGCTTCATGAATGAAGTGAAGAGACATTTGATGTGATTGTAAGGGGTGGGGAGAGGAAGAGAGGTCATTTCAGGCAGAAAGAAAAGTGGCAGCACAAGGAAAGAAACATCTGAGAGAGTGTAAGGGACTCCAGGCTTTTCAGCTTTGCTGAAATGGCAAACATGAGATAGGGAGTAACAAAATTGAAAGTCCCTGGAAAGAGACTTACATAGACTTCATGAAAGCCTTCATATGAACTTTTAATGTTTATATCCCACAATGACACTAGTTAAGGAGAGTAGGGAATGAATTCTTTCTTTTTTTTTATTGTTGGTGATTCATTGAGGGTACAATAAACCAGGTTACACTGATTGCATTTGTTAGGCAAATTCCCTCTTGCAATCGTGTCTTGCCCCCAAAAGCTGTGGCACACACCAAGGCCCCATGCCCTTCTCTTCTTCCCTCTCTCTGCTCTTCCTTTCTCCACCCCTCAGTAGGGAATGAATTCTAGCACAATCATTAAAGTTAAATGACACCCCCTGCACACCCACACCCTCTCCCAAATTTTTTGGACCCAAGAAGTTTAATTCTGGGCTGTATGGCAGAGAAAATTTGTGGAATCAATTCTTGGGAAGCCTCTTCAAAGATTCTGTGTGAGGTTGGTCCTGGGCCAAAGATGTCTGTGGCAACCCTAGAAGTGCTGAAGATTACCACATTAATACAAACTGGGAAATTGGAGATAGCGCAGCAATAATTAAGCTCTTTGACATTCTATTTGTTCTCAACATACCTGCTTCTTTGTGCAATGTCCAGATGTTGCAAGGAAAACCCTGGGGGGACACTTGGGTAGTGGGTAAATTTAACCGCAAGGAAAAAATATTAGGCTCCTTCCACGTGAAGAGAGGATGGATGACAGGATAGAGATTTTTGCTATTAGGAAGGTGGGGGGAATGGTGAAAAGAAGAATGGAGCTTTTGGCTGATGCTCGATACTGGAAAGGGTAGGTAGGGAGCCCTTTCTGAAGCTAAAAGACTAATGAGATGAAAATAAACTAGGAAAATATGGACTTCAGCCAGTGGGGAGTAGATACAAATTTTGTTATATAAACAATAAATTAAAGATATAAAAGAAATGCAGATATATGGACAGATGTCCCATGATACAGGCAAAGCTATAATTATCAGCTAACTCATACACATCTGGAGACTGAAGAAGTGGGAGGCTAGGTGTCCGTTTACAGGAACAAGTAAGGAGTTTGCTGAGCAGGTCAAATGATTTCTATAGGGATGTGCTAGACATGGCTTATAATGTCTCATAAGAGCCAGTTGTTACATATTCAGAAAATTTCCCAGGCCAATTTTTAAAAACAGTCATTAAAAAATTATATCTATATACACTTACAATTAAGCAAATTATATTCAACAAAGGTAACAAATACTCAAAACTCTTCACTTCCTAATTATTTTGCTGCATTTTACTATTATTCATGTTCTTGAAATTAGCTACTTATATTTGTATGGTAGAAATACTATATAATGGTGTGCTATTGTATGTACCTTTCCTACTACATGTTCACGAATGTCGAGTTACAGGTTTGAGATTAGCTATGGTTTGAGCATTAACATCAGCAATCACTATAAATCAGGACTTTCCCCCACCCCCAGAGATATAATTGTTAAACATCTAGCATTTAACCACTGGGGACTAAGGGGGACTGGCCTTTCCCATTAGTTCAAGTAACATTATGGTCCTACAGAGTAATGGTTACCATCACAGAGTATATAGACAGCCTGGTTTACAATCCTTGCTGTCCCTGTATTAACTAGATCTGTGACCTTAGGTAAATCTATGCTAAGAAGCTCATTTAGCTATAAAATGGGGCTAGTACATAAGGATATTGCTTGTACATATGCTACTGTAATGGTTAACTATTGCTGTGTAACAAATCACCCTTGAACTCAGATGGTTAAACAATAGGCATTTTTTATTTTTCATAAGTCAATAAATCAGCTGGGTGATTATGGTTTCAGCTGGGCTCATTGCGTATTTGCAATCAGCTGAGTCAGGAAAGCAGCTCTATTGGTCTTGGCTGAAATCTCATACATGTTTGGGCATTGGCTGGCTATAGGGTGGTCTAGGATACCCTTCCTCCATTGGCTAGCCTGATCTTTTTCACATGGTACTGATTAGGTTCCGAGAGAGAGGAGGCCTCTTGAGGCCTGGATTCAGTACTGGCACACCTTTATTTCCAAATAAGCTGCAAGGCCAGCCCAGATTTAATGGTTGAGGAAATCTACTCTACCTTTTGATGGGAAGGGCTGCAAGTAATATTACAAAGGGCATAGGCACAATCAGGGACATTTGTGTAATCAATTTACCACAGGTACTTTTGTGAGAATTACAAAATGGTATCCTCTCTGAACAGATGAATTATTGGATTGAACCATATAAAATTGCTGATATTTTATCTTATTGAATCAATTAAATTGACAATTTCATATGGCTCAACCAAATACAAAAAGCACTACTTCTTTGGGGCTGATTGAACCTTGAGCTAAGGTGAACTGGTTTTGCTAGTGGGCACTAGCTAGATTTTATCTCCCTTCTTCCTCTTAACTCTTTGAAATCTACAAAGTGTGCAATCATTTGTGAAAGCCTTGTACTTACCTGTGTTAGTTATAGCTATTGTTACCCAAAATATTTTCCTCTTCCTCATCAAAAATAGAACCCAAGTTCTTTAGCTGGCCACATGTTCATTAGAAATAAGGACCACATTTCCCAGCTACTCTTGCACTTAGTTAGGTGTAACTATGTGACTAAGTTCTGGCCAATGAATTGTAAGAGGAAATAGTGTGTGCGACTTCTAAGAAGTGTTCTTAAAGGGAGGTAGCATGTTTTTCTCATTTTGTGAATAGGATCATCATAGCTAAAACCTCAGCAGTCAACTAGGACCATGAAATGGCAATGAAAAAGAAAATTCCAGAATATGGAACAGTGAAATAGAAGACCATGTCTCTGAGACAGTGGGGTGTCACAGCAGTTCTACTGGAACATGAAAGCAAACTAGGCCCTGTGTTGCTTAAGGCATTATTATTTCCCTTTTATTCATTTTTTTTTTTTTGCAGTTTTTGGCTGGAGCTGGGTTTGAACCGGCCACCTCCAGTATATGGGGCTGGCAACCTACTCCTTTGAGCCACAGGCGCCACCCTCCTTTTATTCATTTTTTTCTCCGGCAAAATTAAACCTAACCAGGAATTAACCTAATAGGGTAGTTTTGAGGATTCAGTGTTATAATACAACAATTATTACAGTGCTTAACCATAGAGCACTTGCACAATACATTTCTAATCTTATTAAGAGCTTACCTTAGTAATGGATAGAGTTTGGGTCCATAAACTTGGTGCAGGCATAATGCTAGGGTGTGCAGAGAGGGATTATCAGGTGCATTGTGGTAGGTTGACACTCATATAAGCTTCTGGAATACTACTTTGGGACAAATGTCAGAGTCTAAGGAAGGGGAACTCCTATGTATCCAGAATGTACCAATGCATTCTGGTGTAGTATTTTTGAATAAGACTAATGATGCCACTACATAAGATGCTTTCTGCTACAGTGGTGGTGATGGCACTAGCAGAAAAATGGAAGTGGATTGCTGCAACAGCAAACAGTTGTAGATTTTTGGGGCAGTGAAAATATGCTAGGTTCTAGACAGTGTGGTCAGGACTAGGAATCCAGGAACTAGGTGGAAATAAGGCCCTAGGTGGAAGTTGTAAAACACCCCAAGGATCCTTCTTCATCTGTCTTGCATCATAGCTACAGTAACTTGAACCAGAAGGAGGGATGAGCCATACCAATTCTGGAGGTGGGAACTGAGCCACAGAAGTACTGTTTTGTTATTGCTTCCTTGTGTGTGCCTATATTCTTCCCTAGACTGGTCTGGGAAACCCCTATTGCTCATAAATACAGGGAAGACAAACTGAAAATGAACCGTGGAAGGTCAGAATGTTTAGCTAGACCTGCACTCTTGTTTAAAGTGAATGGCATGAAGACCCCTAATTGCCACACTCTCACAGCTTGTTACAGAGGCATCTGCTCTCCCCAGTTGAATACTGGTATAACTGTTTCACTGAAAAATATTAAGTTATTTAGGGCATTATCATGTAAAATTTTCATGTTTTCCAAATATCGTTTCCAACTTTGCTTTGTTGAGATCCTTTTTTAAATTCATAACCTCTGGTGCTTTTCAGTTATTAAAATTTAGTCCATAAAAACATTTCAATCTCAGCTGAATGCCATAGCTCAGTGATCAGAACACTGGCCTTGAAAACCAGGGGCCATGGCTCAGCGTTTGTGGCTGGCTCGGCACCTGTGGCTCAAGCGGCTAGGGCGCCAGCCACATACACCAGCGGGGCGGGTTTGAATCCAGCCTGGGCCTGCCAAACAATGGCAACTAAAGACAAAAAATAGCCAGGCATTCTGGCGGGTGCTTGTAGTCCCAGCTATTTGGAAGGCTGAGGCAAGAGAATCTCTTAAGCCCAAGAGTTTGAGGTTGCTGTGAGCTATGATGCTACAGCACTCTACCGGGGGTGACATAGTGAGACTCTGTCTCACACACACACACACACAAAAAAAAAGAAAACCAGGGGCCATGAGTTCCAGCCTCGCCAGGGCCTGAATTAATAAAAAAATTCAATTTCACCTCTTATTCAAAGACTATTCATTATTCTGTTGCTGACTAGATAGGTGGGTAAGAGAAGCAGGTGTAGATGCAGGGACATGATATTCTCCTCTATTCTTCATCCCTCACCTGCTTTTAAATTAGCTCCTCTGGTATTGCTCTCTAGCTGTCTTTTAGGGGTAGAGAGATTCCCCTCTGGCTTCATGATGTTTATATATGCTTCTAACTCTTTATTTATTTATTTATTTATTTTTTTATTAAATCATAAATGTATACAATGATATGATTATGGGGCATAATACACTGACTTCATAAACCATTTGACACATTTTTATCACAGTGGTTAGCATAGCCTTTCCAGCGTTATCTCAGTTACTGTGCCAAAACATTTACATTCTACATTTACCAAGTTTCGCAAATACCCCTGTAATATGCACCACAGGTGATCGGTGATCCCACCGATTCCCCTCCCTCTACCCACCCCCCCCTTTCCCACTTCCCCCTATTGTTAAGTTGTAGCTGGGTTATAGCTTTCATGTGAGAGTCCCAAATTAGTTTCATAGTAGGGCTGTGTACATTGGGTATTTTTTCTTCCATTCTTGGGATACTTTACTAAGAAGAATATGTTCCAGCTCCATCCATGTAAACATGAAAGAGGTAAAGTCTCCATCTTTCTTTAAGGCTGCATAGTATTCCATGGTATACATATACCACAATTTATTAATCCATTCGTGGATCGATGGGCACTTGGGCTTTTTCCATGACTTAGCTATTATGAATTGGGCTGCAATAAACATTCTGGTACAAATATCTTTGTTATGTTGTGATTTTTGGTCTTCTGGGTATATGCCCAGCAGAGGAATTACAGGATTGAATGGCAGATCTATTTTTAGATCTCTGAGTGTTCTCCATATATCTTTCCAAAAGGAATGTATTAATTTGCATTCCCACCAGCAGTGCAGAAGTGTTCCCTTTTCTCCGCATCCACGCCAACATCTCTGGTCTTGAGATTTTGTGATATAGGCTAGTCTCATTGGAGTTAGATGATATCTCAAAGTAGTTTTGATTTGCATTTCTCTGATGATTAAAGATGATGAGCATTTTTTCATATGTCTGAAGGCCGTGCGCCTGTCTTCTTCAGAGAAGTTTCTCTTCAAATCCCTTGCCCAGCCTGCGATGGGATCCCTTGTTTTTTTCTTGCTGATGCGTTTGAGTTCTCTGTGGATTCTGGTTATTAAACCTTTGTCAGAGATATACCCTGCAAATATCTTCTCCCATTCTGAGGGCTGTCTGCTTGCTCTGCTTACTGTGTTCTTAGCTGTGCAGAAGCTTTTTAGTTTGATCAAGTCCCAGTAGTGTATTTTTGAAGCTGCTTCAATTGCCCGGGGGGTTCTCCTCATGAAATACTCACCCAGACCAATTTCTTCAAGGGTTTTCCCTGCATTCTCCTCTAGTATTTTTATAGTTTCATGTCTTAAGTTTAAATCTTTAATCCAATGAGAGTCTATCTTAGTTAATGGTGAAAGGTGTGGGTCCAGTTTCAGTCTTCTGCAGGTTGCCAGCCAGTTCACCCAGCACCATTTGTTAAATAGGGAATCTTTTCCCCACTGAATGTTTTTAATTGGCTTGTCAAAAATCAAATAGCGGTAAGTAGCTGGATTCATCTCTTGGTTCTCTATTCTATTCCAGATATCTACTTCTCTGTTTTTGTGCCAATACCATGCTGTTTTGATCACTATCGATTTGTAGTAAAGTCTGAGGTCTGGTAATGTGATTCCTCCTGTTTTGTTTTTATTTCTGAGTAATGTCTTGGCTATTCAAGGTTTTTTCTGATTCCATATAAAACGAAGTAATGTTTTTTCAAGATCTTTAAAATATGACAGTGGAGCTTTAATAGGGAGTGCGTTGAAATTATATATTGCTTTGGGTAGTATGGACATTTTGATAATGTTGATTCTTCCTAGCCATGAGCATGGTATGTTTTTCCATTTGTTAACATTTTCAGCTATTTCTTTTCTTAGAGTTTCATAGTTCTCTTTATAGAGATCTTTCACGTCTTTTGTTAGGTAAATTCCCAAATATTTCATCTTCTTTGGCACTATTGTGAAGGGGATAGAGTCCTTAACTGCTTTTTCAATTTGACTGTTGTTGGTGTATATAAAGGCTACCGATTTATGAATGTTGATTTTGTAACCTGAGACGCTGCCGTATTCCTTGATCACTTCTAGGAGTTTTGTAGTAGAGTCCCTAGTGTTTTCCAGATACACAATCATATCATCTGCGAAGAGTGAGAGTTTGATCTCTTCTGACCCTATATGGATACCCTTGATCGCCTTTTCTTCCCTAATTGCGGTGGCTAAAACTTCCATTACAATGTTGAAAAGCAATGGAGACAATGGGCAGCCTTGTCTGGTTCCTGATCTGAGTGGAAATGATTCCAATTTAACTCCATTCAATATGATATTGGCTGTGGGTTTGCTGTAGATAGCCTCTATCAGTTTAAGAAAAGTCCCTTCTAGACCAATTTTCTTGAGTGTTCTGATCATGAAGGGATGCTGGATATTATCAAAAGCTTTTTCTGCATCAATTGAGAGAATCATATGGTCTTTGTTTTTTAATTTGTTTATGTGCTGAATTACATTTATAGATTTACGTATATTGAACCAGCCTTGACACCCTGGGATAAAACCAACTTGGTCATGATGTATAATTTGTTTGATGTTTTGCTGGATTCTGTTTGTTAGGATCTTGTTGAATATTTTTGCATCTATATTCATTAGTGATATTGGTCTATAATTTTCTTTTCTTGTTGGGTCTTTTCCTGGTTTGGGGATCAGGGTGATGTTTGCTTCATAGAACGTGTTGGGTAGTCTTCCTTCTTTTTCTACATTTTGGAACAGGTTGAGTAATATAGGTACTAATTCCTCTTTAAAGGTTTGGTAGAATTCTGACGTGAAACCATCTGGTCCCGAGCTTTTCTTTTTCGGGAGGTTTTGTATAGTTGATGCTATTTCTGAACTTGATATGGGTCTGTTCAACATTTCCACTTGATTCTGGTTAAGTCTTGGAAGATGGTGTGCTTCCAAGTATCGGTCTATTTCCTTCAGATTTTCATATTTCTGAGAATAAAGTTTCTTGTAATATTCATTAAGGATTTTTTGGATTTCTGATGAGTCTGTGGTTATTTCGTCTTTGTTGTTTCTGATTGATGATATTAGAGATTTTACTCTTTTTTTCCTGATTAGGTTGGCCAGAGGTTTATCTATTTTATTGACCTTTTCAAAAAACCAGCTTTTTGATTTATTGATCTGTTGTATTATTCTTTTGTTTTCAATTTCATTTAATTCTGCTCTAATTTTGGTTATTTCTTTTCTTCTACTGGGTTTGGGGTTGGAATGTTCTTCCTTTTCCAGTTGCGTGAGATGTCCCATTAAGTTGTTAACTTCCTCTCTTTCTGTTCTCTTGAGGAAGGCTTGCAGTGGTATAAATTTCCCTCTTAGAACTGCCTTTGCAGTGTCCCAGAGGTTCTGATAGTTTGTGTCTTCATTGTCATTTTGTTCCAAAAAATTTGTGATTTCTTTCTTAATCTCATCTCTGACCCAGCTATCATTCAGCATAAGGTTATTTAACTTCCATGTTTTTGTATGGGTATGCAGATTCCTGTTGTTACTCAATTCAAGTTTTATTCCATGATGGTCCGAGAAGATGCATGGAATAATTTCTATTCCTTTAAATTTACTGAGGTTAGACTTGTGACCTAAAATGTGATCAATTTTGGAGTAAGTTCCGTGGGCTGATGGGAAGTATGTGTATTCAGTTTTGTTGGGATGAAATGTTCTGTAGATGTCTGCTAAATCTAAATATTGGATGGTTAGGTTTAAATCTAAGATTTCTTTGCTCAGCTTCTTTCTGGAGGATCGATCCAACACTGCCAAGGGAGTGTTGAAATCTCCAACGATTATGGAGCTGGAGGAAATCAAGTTACTCATGTCTGTTAGAGTTTCTCTTATAAATTGTGGTGCATTCTGGTTGGGTGCATAGATATTAATAATTGAGATCTCGTCATATTGAGTATTACCCTTAACAAATATGAAGTGACCATTCTTGTCCTTCCTTACTTTTGATGGTTTAAAGCCTACTGTATCTGCAAATAAAATTGCAACACCTGCTTTTTTCTGATTACCATTTGCCTGAAATATGGATGACCATCCTTTCACCCTGAGTCTGTATTTGTCTTTTAAGTTGAGATGTGACTCTTGTATGCAACAAATATCTGGCTTGAGTTTTTGTATCCAGTCAGCTAACCTATGCCTCTTTAGAGGACAGTTTAAGCCATTCACATTGATGGAGAGTATTGATAAGTCTGGTGGAATTTTGGGTATCGAGTTTTTCAAAGGTCCAGTGGACATTTTTAATCCTTTCGCCAGTGTGGAAGTTGGAGTTTGATCCGAAGTTTCTGAGTGAGTTTACTTTTGTGGTATAGGATTGGGTTGGTCATTGTGGAGGATAGGTCTGAGAACATCCTGAAGAGCTGGTTTACTTATGGCAAATTTTTTCAACATATGAATGTCATTGAAGTATTTAATTTCTCCATCATAGATGAAACTCAGTTTAGCTGGATACAAGATCCTGGGTTGAAAGTTTTTTTTGCTTTAGGAGATTAAAAGTTGATGACCAGCCTCTTCTTGCTTGAAAAGTTTCAGCAGAGAGATCTGCAGTTATTCTAATATTCTTACCTTTGTACGTTATAGTTTTCTTTCGCCGGGCTGCTTTGAGAATCTTCTCTTTCATGTTAACTTTAGTGAAGCTAATTATGATATGTCTGGGAGATGGCTTATTGGGGTTGAATCGTGCTGGGGTTCTGAAGCTGTCTGCTATCTGAATTTCAGATTCTCTAGGCATGTCTGGAAAATTTTCTTTCATAATTTCATGTAGAAGGGCCTCTGTGCCCTTGGCAGCTACTTCATTGTTCTCCGAAATTCCTATAACCCTTATGTTGTTTTTTTTCGAATTATCTGAGAGTTCTCTGAGTGAGTGATCTGTTTTTGCTCTCCATTTCTCTTCCTCTTTGAGAGATTGGGAGCGTTCGAAGACTATCTTCAATGTCAGAAATCCTTTCTTCTGCTTGCTCCATTCTGTTACTGAGGGATTCTACTGTATTTTTCATATCTTTGAGGGCTGTAAGTTCTTGTTTCAGTGTGTCTAAGTCTTTGGTGGTTTTGTCTTTAAATTCGTTAAATTCTTGAGACAATTTTTGAATTTCTCCTCGAATTCCTAATTCCATTTTATTAATCTTGTCTGCAAACCAAATTCTGAATTCGACATCTGACATCTCAGCCAGTTGTTTA
This sequence comes from Nycticebus coucang, assembly GCF_027406575.1. NCBI lineage: Eukaryota > Metazoa > Chordata > Mammalia > Primates > Lorisidae > Nycticebus > Nycticebus coucang. The sequence goes on along the minus strand of NC_069804.1, from coordinate 156,418,647 downwards.
TGAATGGGATCTTCAATCACATCTGCCGTATCTTTTCTTGGTGGGGGTTGATCTATTCTGGTTATTCATGTTACCAAAGTTTTTCCGCTGATTCCGCCACATGGTTTACTCCCTTTGGTTTTTCCCCTGGGGTTTTATCGAGGGCCCGTATAGTGTTGTGGCCTGAGAAACTGGGGCCCTGTCTGGTGTGGTGGAGCAAAGTGGTTCTGTCTTGTTTTCAGCTGGTTTCTGTTCGATCCTATTGCAACTTCTACTCTGGCTTGAAGTCTCAGCTGTGTGGAAAAATCAGCAATTAAGTCACCCCGCCTGCCCACCTCTGGCCCCAGTTGGAAAAGGAGAATCAAACCTTCCTACAATCGCACACCCAGGGCACCGCCTGAAAAGTCCTCAGTCTATTAGCCCAGTTCAAAAGGTCCGAATCAACTGTCTCAATCGGCACTTGTCTCGGGTGGAAGGGTTCAAGAGGTCTCTGGGAACTGGATCACAGTGGCCTGGTGACTCCTCTGACACAGCTCACCCCAGTGCAGCGTGGAGTCAGGAGGAGCCACCCAGCAAACAGAGCAGTCTGGGAAGGTTGACGTCTCCTTCCCCACTGTGCCCCTCTGTCGGACCCAGTCACTGGTATCTCTGCAGATGGCTAACCCAGTTGCCTGCAGTGAACAGACACCCCAGGGGTTTGCACCTGCCTGAATCGCAAGGAAGTCTGCCAGGCCCCCGCAGACTGCCGCTATCTAGCAGGAGGAGATGGGGCCTGACATCTTTGAGTGTTTGATGCAGGTGATGGGAAGGAGGTGTTCACTCAGGCTTAGCCCCGTCCCTGATGGATGCTGCTAACAGAACAGAACAGAACAGACAACTTTGTGAGGTTCTGTCTCTGTTCCTGTCGTCGCCTACAGAAGACGGGCTGTTTTGAGTTCAAACGTCTTTGCTGCTGGAGAATTGCGTCTGAACACCTCTCTGGGTCGGCCCCGCCCTGGAAGCTTCCCGGGTTTGTGAGCCGTGTCACCGGTGGCCTCCTCTGGTTGCCCAGGGAGACAGGGGGTGTGGCCTCAGAATATCCAGAAGTGAGCGTTCTGCCGTTAAAGAAAAAACGGCTGTTGATCTACCTCCAGGGCACTGCTGCTCTGGTGTGGGCACTCAGGCGACCCTTTTCTCCTCTGTCCCGCGCCCCAGAGTCAGCACTGAGCGGCCGCAGTTTGTGCTGGGTCCACACCCCTTAAGAAATCCCCCAAGAATCAGAACTCTTGGGGGATGGGCCCCCAGACCCCGATTGGGAGTGGGGGGGGAAGCTAGAGTTTCATTCAGTGTTACGCAATACTGCGGTCCGGGGAGGGCTCCTGCACTGCACCGCAGGGAAGTGCCGCCAAGGCTTGATTTCCCCTCAGCAGAATGCCCTCTCCTCGCTCACGTATCCCAGAGTCAGCGCTGACCTGACGCAGCTCAGGCACTGTGCACTCCCCTCGAGAAATCACCCAAGGAGCCGAACTCCTGGGGGATAGGCCCTCAGACCCCGAGTGAGAGTAGGGGTTCTCAGCTCTCAGCGGGGAGGCCAGAGTCTGATTCAGTCTTGGGCCCTGTATGCCCGGGGAGGGTTGGTGCACTGCACCGCAGGGAAGTGCCATGAGGCGTGACTCCCCCTCAGCCTGGTGCCCTCTCCTCACTTGCGCGCCTTAGAGTCAATGCTGACCAGTCGCAACTCGGGGACTGTCCACTCCCCTTGAGAAATCACCCAAGGATCCGAAGTCCTGGGGGACAGGCCTCCAGACCTCAGTGGGCGGGAGGGGAGCACCGGGGATTCAGGGTTGCTGGCAAAGGATTCCCAAAGTTTTATTCAGCCCTATGTCCGGCAGGAGAACGCCACGGCACCCCAGTAGCGGAGGTAGGTCCAGTTTTTAGAAGGTCTCTCCCGTGGAGTGTAGTGGGAGGGCCTTTAATTTCTGCCTGCTTGTTCAATTGTGGGGCTCTAGAGCCGGTCTCATGGGGTAGGGGGACTCCCGTCTGCTTGGTGGTGGATTTTGTACCTTTTGTTTGCGTCCTTGTGATCACAACTTGCCTCAGCGGTGTTGATGTGCGTTCTTCAGCCTTCTCTCTTGGTGAGGCTCAAGTCCACCAGGATACTTACTAAATTCCTGTCCCTTAACTCTCTTTCTGGACGGGAGCCTTTGTTGAAAGCTGGCTTCAGTCCACCATCTTGTCTCCCCCCTGCTTCTAACTCTTGATTGTAGCTTCTGCTGCTAAACTACCCTCTATGTACATAGATAACATATGTGGCTTTCATGGGAGTAGTGGCTAGCTTCATCGCAGTGTCCAGTGTTACTAAGAACTCTCTCAAAGAGATGCAGCCTGGTTTCTCTAAGTCACCCCCAGAAGTCCATATGCCCAACTCCTTCACTAGTTGGGTTGCCATCACTATTGGCCTTGAAGCTGGATGGGTAGCACTAAGGATTTTGTTATTCTAATTTGTGTCACTGTAAATGGAGCCACAGAAATACTGTGATCCTTTTCTGTGACTTTCAAGGGCAGCAAGGATCTGGTGTTGGAGTTTCATGCTGTTCTCTCTCTCCAAGTTACATTTCACCATAGTCATTTCATGTGCTGCTGGAGTGGATTACTACAGCAACTACCTTGCCTTCAGAAATCTCCAGGTGAGGCACAGGCCTAGCCTGAATATTCACAGACACTCTTTGCCTTTATAGAACAAAAATCATGCTGTCTTAAGTATTGTCATCTTGTTCCACCCAAGTGTGTTAGGATAAGTCTTCAGGGTCCACAGTGCCATAAGTATCCTTCTGGGGAGCAAAATGCCCCAGTCTCCTTTGCTTACAGGCTCTCTCTAAATTTATAACTGTTGGGATCATCCTCACTTCATTTGGCTTTGGTAGAGGGAAGAGAAAATCCTCTTCCTTTTTGCACCAGGATGAAAACTCCAATAACTATCTCCCTTCTTCTGGGCTTCAGGGAAATAGAGTGGAGGTGGAAGGTGCTAAAGGATAGAAGATGACAGTATGTCCAGTAAGCCTTGGGGAAAATATATGGTCTGATTTTTTGGTGGCTATCTTTAGAATGTGAGAGAGTCTAAGCTACATGGCACTAGAATATGAGAGAGTCTAAGCTACATGGCACTGCAAGTCTGGAGTTAGAGTGTCTGGGGCCAAATCCTGGCTCTTCCACTTACAAATTGTGTGCCACATTTCTTAAACTGATTGAAGCTATCTATGATGAAACAAAAGTTAATACCATACTGAATGAAGTAAAACTGAAAGCTTTTCCACTTAGAACCAGAACCTAACAAGGATGTCTTCTATCACCACTACTATTCAACATAGTGCTGGAAGTTCCAGCCAATGCAATCAGACAAGGGAAGGATATAGAGAGCATCCAAAGAGGTCATGGAAGAATATACCATGCTCTTGGCTGGGAAGAATCAACATTGTTAAAATGTCTCTTCTACTCAAAGCAATCTACAGATTCAATGCAATCCTCATTAAAATGCCAACATTATACTTTGAAGAACTGAAAAAAAAAATAGTTCTTCATTTTATATGGAACCAGAAAAAATCCCATGTAGCTAAGGCAATTCTTAGTAACAAAGACAAAGCTAGAGGCATCATTCTATGAGATCTCATAGAAGACTTGTTATATTACAAGTCCACAGTGATCAAAACAGATGTTATTGGCACAAAAATAGAGACATAGATATGCGGAACAGAATAGAAAACCAAGAGATGAAACCACTCTCTTATAGTCATCTGATCTTTGATAAACCAAATGAAAGTTTACACTGGGGAAAAGAATCCCTATTCAATAAATGGATAACCACATGTAAAAGACTGAATCTGGACCTGTGCCTTTCACCATTTACAAAAATTCACTGAAGATGGATAAAAAATTTAAATCTAAGACATGAAATGATAAAAATCTTAGAAGAAAGCTTGGGAAAAACTTGTGATGAAGTTAGACTGTTAGTCTTTTATGACAAAGACTTCAGTGGCAATGTCAACAACAACAAAAATAAATGGGAATGGCTCAGTGCCTGTAGTACAGTGGTTATGGCGCCAGCCACATACACCGAGGCTGGTGGGTTTGAATCCAGCCTGGGCCAGCTAAGCAACAATGACAACTGCAACAGAAAAATAGCCGGGCATTGTGGCGGGCACCTGTAGTGCCAGCTACTTGGGAGGCTGAGGCAAGAAAATAGCTTAAGCCAAAGAGTTTGAGGTTGCTGTGAGCTGTGATGCCACAGCACTCTACTGAGGGTGACATAGTGAGACTCTGTCTCAAAAACAAAAATAAATGGGACTTAATCAAACTGAAAAGCTTCTGCACAGCTAAAGACACAACAAGTAAAGCAAAAAGACAACCTTCAGAAAGGGAAAAGATATTTGCATCTTACAAATTTGATAAAGATTTGATAGCTAGGATCTATGGAGAAACCAAATTAATCAACAAAAAAGAGTAAACAATCCCATCTATCACTGGGCATCAACATAAACAGGATCATCTTTGAGGAAAACAGATGAATGGCTAACAAACATATAAAAAAATTCTCATTGTCCCTAACCATCAAAGAAATGCAAGTCAAAACCACCCTGAGATATCACCTGACACCACATAGCAAAATCTCAAAGTTGGAGATGTTGGCATGGATGTGGAGAGAAGGGAACACTTTTATACTGTTGGTGATATAACAAACTAATGCAGCCTTTTGGAAAGAACAATGGAGAATCCTCAAAGAACTCAAATTAGACCTCCCATTTGAACCCCACAATCCCATTATTAGGCATCTACCTAGTAGAAAAAATATCATTTTATCATAAAGATATTTGCACTATATTGTTTATCATAGCTCAATTTACAATCATCAAAATGTGGAAACAACCTAAATGTTCATCAGCCCAGGAATGGATTAATAAACTGTGGTATATATATATACCATAGAATACTATTCAGCCATTAAAAAGATGGAGACTTTACATGTTTTATATTAACGTGGATAGAGTGGAAACACATTCTCCTCAGTAAACTAACACAAGAATGGAAAACCAAATATCCAATGTATTCAATACTAACACGAAGCCAGTAGATGATCTAACCCATGCCCACATAAGAGAAAAACTTAATTCAGTTCAAGTGGGGGGGAAGGGGGATAAGGGAGGGCATAGTGGGAGGGGGCAAGGGGATTGGTATGCTCCCACCTAATGGGCACAATGTAAGGGTATATGGCACACCTTTGGGTGCAGGACACAACTACAAGAGGGACTCTACCTAACTAACATAAATACTGTAACCTAGTTGTGTGTACCCTTACATTAACCTGAAATAATAATTACAAACGAACAAACAAAAAGAACAAGTGTGAGCCACATCATCTGGCTAAGATTTTCCTTTTTTAGGTGATGAAAACATTCTTATATGTGATAGTGATGGATGCACTCCTCTGTGAATATACTGAGTCATTGATTTATACATTTTACAAGTGTGAATTGTATAATATGTAAATTATATGTGTAGCCCAATAAAGCTGTTTAAATATGAAAACAAAAACAAAAACAAAAAAAGAACAACAAATTGTGTGCCAGTGGGTAACCCACTTAAATTTTTCCTGTCTCAGTTTCCCCATCTCAAAGACAGGGGAATTAATAGTATTATCATGAGCACTAATTGGATTAAGGATTGTAAACTGCAAATGCCATATGTAGTCATCTTTTTTTATTATTATTAATTGTTTTTGGTTTTCAGCTTTGGATCAGAGTCACCAGTTTTAGGGTAATAGGAAAAGTTCCCTTTCACATTCTGTTGCATTTGTTGCATGGATCATGAAACCAATCTAATAGCAAAAAAGCACACTTGGAGTTGTTTATGGTAACAATTCTAGTTAAATTGTTGTAATTACAGCAACTGGAGTTGTAACTAGCTGGGCAAAGGAGCAAACTCTCTCTACCTACCTGAATGTCCCATTAGAAATATCAGGAATGTAATCCTGAGTGGATCATTGGTCCATCCATCCCTAAATAGTAAATCAAGCAGACTCTCTTTCTGGCAGAGGAAATGCTGTGTCAGAGGAATATACTTATTCAAATGAGGAGCCAACATATTCTTTATAAATGTTCCACATGCAAGCAATAAAGTGAATTATCATGCTGTATAAACAGTGAAAGGTTTTTTCTAACTTTCCACTGGATAGAAGAGCTTGTTTTATAATATATTGAATAATAGCATTGTGTAAACAAATCATACTTTTTAGATTTACTCTTGTTAAAGAATGCCATACTTAAGTGCTTGGAATTGACACTTGAAAATGAAATACTGCTGCAAATAATGGGGAAATTGTAGATGTATTTTATACCTCTCCTTTCCAAATCAAAAGGTCTCATAAATACAGTCTCTAAAAGTGTCAGTGGGGGAGTTAACGTAACTATACAAGCAATAAGCCTGACCTTTCAATGTAATTTATTTTTGATTTGCTCAATCCTTTTTTATTAAAACTAGCACATCTGAAGCAGAATTAAATCCTATTATAACAGGTGTGTGATCATATCAGGTTCTCCCTGACACTAGCTCATTTTATTAAAAGTTACTTTGTTTCAAGGCGGATAACCTGATCAAGACAGTGGGATGACTTTGGAAGGCTGGGGACAACAAGGGAAGGATAGTTTTATTTTCCTTTGAACAACTGCTGTTACCAGTAAAATTGAAGAATATTTATGAGCATTCTTTTGGTGTGTGTTTGAAAAGACATCTCCTCCAGGTTTATAAGGGTTATTTCTCTCTGGGGTTATTTAGACTTAGGGATAAAGTAGGTCACTAAGCTGTTCTATATCATAATCCACACATTAATGACCTGAAATTATTTTCATGTCCAGCATTGTCTAGTGACCACTGGGAAATAAAAACACTTTTGAGACCCGACGTAGACACAGATTCCCTTGGTAGAAACTGGCTTTCAGTATTTGGCCTATCTCAGGGAACCACCCCAATTACTAGTGGTCTGACATTTTCTCTTGATTTCATCTTTTGATTTATATTTCCTTTTCTTTGCCTGGTCATCTCACTACCCAGTTGAATTTTGCATCTTCTTTAGGTGGCTATTTTTGACATGCTTCTGCCCACAATGACCTATTCACTAGGTCACCTACACTGCCCACTGTGACCTATTCCTTCCTTCCAAATCTGACAATTTATATCCACCAACTGGTCACTGATTTGAATGAATTTGTCATAACACTCTCATCAAACTGAGAACTCCTGCAGGGCAGAAAGTCAAGCCAGTGTAATTCCCTACACTTTGTAGTGAGTTCGAGGGCATATTGGGGCTGATCAAAGAAAAATATATAACCACCAGGTGGCAGTAGCACACAATACGCTTTAAATGGATGCCACTTGGATAGGTTTGCATGGGGTGAGGGAAAGATCCTCACAGAGTTACGACCTTCCAAAGGTTATAGTGCAATGGCTAACACCCAGAAAGGATGAACAGCAGGTAACTTCCAGGAGAAAGGGGAATTGGAGAGGGGCCATACATGGTCTAGATGATGTTGCTTAACAGCACAATGGGGAGCTTCTGGGTCAGAGAGATCCAAAAGGCAGCAAGAGGCTTGGGGTCTTTTTATAACTACAGAGTGTATCATTTCTATGGCTAGCAAATGTTGGGTGCAGTGTTGCAGGTTTGCAAGGAAGTCCGGCTTTAAATGGCTAAAAATATGTCTATTTGGGCTATATTTGAAATGAGTGAATGTGTAAAAATTTGACATTGGAACCCATTAGGTTTTGAGCTAACAGTTCTAAGCCTGCTATGAAGAAGTAAACAGAATAGGCCCAATGTATAGAGGCCATCTTTGGAACTGAAACAAAAATCTGAATTCATTTCTTGATTAAGCAAAAGCTTCACCTATAAGAAATAGACTCTCTGATAAAAGCAGAGAGTTTATCATACTATATACAGAGTTTCAGAAAACATGGAATTCAGAAATTGGTGAACTTGCAGAAGCAGAAGGGTTTAGGGACTTAACATTATAGCCTTGGAAATGTAGTTACTGGTGTGAGTCTGTTGCTGACAGGTTGGCTTTTTTAGACATGAGGTTATCACTGATTAGTTGGCTTAAAGAAGCAAGTTACTGGTTCAAAGTGTCACTGAAAAAAGAATTAGTTTAAAACTGGCTATGGGGAATACTTATTGCTATGGCCCCCAAATCAGTTTTTTCCTAAGAGTATAAAAATCGTTAATTCTCAGCACCTACTATCTAGCATAGTATTTTCAAGCACAGAGCACTAGGTAAATGCTTGCAGGATAAATGAGCAGCATATATGTATCTTATTTTTTATTTATTATTAAATCATAAATATCATAAATCATAGCTATGTACATTAATGCAATTATGGGGCACCATACACTGGTTTTATAGACTGTTTGACATATTTTCATCACACTGGTTAAAATAGCCTTCCTGAATTTTCTTAGCTATTGTGTTAAGACATTTACATTCAATATTTAGTAAGTTTCACATGTACCCTTGTAAGATGCACCGTAGATGTGCTCCCACGAATTACCCTTCCTCCACCCGTCCTCACCCCTCCCCTCCCCTCCCTCTTCCCCCTTCCCCACATTCTTAGGTTAGTTTCATAGCAGGGCTGAGTACATTGGATACTTTTTCTTCCATTCTTGAGATACTTTACTAAGAAGAATATGTTCCAGCTCCATCCATGTAAACATGAAAGAGGTAAAGTCTCCATCTTTCTTTAAGGCTGCATAATATTCCATGGTGTACAATTACCACAATTTATTAATCCATTCATTGATGAATGGGCACTGGGGCTTTTTCCATGACTTAGCAATTATCAAATGGGCTGAAATGAACATTCTGATACAAGTATCTTTGTTATAATGTGATTTTTGGTCTTCTGGGTATACCTAGTAGAGGAATTGTAGGATTGAATGGCAGGTCTATTTTTAGATCTCTAAGTGTTCTCCAAACATCTTTCCAAAAGGAATGTACTAATTTGCATTCCCACCAGCAGTGCAGAAGTGGTCCCTTTTCTCCACATCCACGCCAACATCTCTGGTCTTGGGATTTTGTGATATGGGCTAATCTTACTGGAGTTAGATGATATCTCAAAGTAGTTTTGATTTGCATTTCTCTGATGATTAAGGATGATGAGCACTTTTTCATAAGTCTGTAGGCCGTGCGCCTGTCTTCTTCAGAGAAGTTTCTCTTCAAGTCCCTTGCCCAGCCTGAGATGGGATCACTTGTTCTTTTCTTGCTAATACGTTTGAGTTCTCTGTGGATTCTGGTTATTAAACCTTTGTCGGAGACATAAACTGCAAATATTTTCTCCCATTCTGAGGGTTGTCTGCTTGCTTTACCTACAGTGTTCTTGGCTGTGGAGATGCTTTTTAGTTTTATCAGGTCCCAGTAGTGTATTTTTGAAGCTGCTTCAATTGCCCGGGGGGTCCTCCTCATAAAATATTCACCCAGATCAATTTCTTCAAGAGTTTCTCCTGCACTTTCTTCTAGTATTTTTATAGTTTCATGTCTTAGGTTTAAATATTTAATCCAGTGAGAGTCTATCTTAGTTAATGGTGAAAGGGGTGAGTCGAGTTTCAGTCTTCTATAGGTCACCAGCCAGTTCACCCAGCACCATTTGTTAAATAGGGAATCTTTTCCCCACTGAATGTTTTTAATTGGCTTGTCAAAGATCAAATAATGGTAAGTAGCTTGGTTCATCTCTTGGTTCTCTATTCTGTTCCATACATCTACCTCTCTGTTTTTGTGCCAGTACCATGTTGTTTTGATCACTATGGATTTATAGTATAGTCTGAGGTCTGGTAGCATGATTCCTCCTGCTTTGTTTTTATTTCTGAGTAATGTCTTGGCTATTCGAGTTTTTTTTCTGATTCCATATAAAGCCAAGTATTATTTTTTCAAGATCTTTAAACTATGACAGTGGAGCTTTAATAGGGATTGCATTAAAATTGTATATTGCTTTGGTAGTATGGACATTTTAACAATGTTGATTCTTCCCAGCCATGAGCGTGGTATGTTTTTCCATTTGTTAACATTTTCAGCTATTTCTATTCTTAGAGTTTCTTAGTTCACTTTATAGAGATCTTTCACATCCTTTGTTAGATAAACTCCCAAATATTTCATCTTCTTTGGCACTACTGTGAATGGAATAGAGTCCTTAACTGTTTTTTCAGCTTGACTATTGTTGCTATATATCAAGGCTACCGATTTATGAATGTTGATTTTGCAACCTGAGATGGTCCTTGATCACTTCTAAGAGTGTTGTAGTAGAATCCCTGGTGTTTTCCAGATATACAATCATATCATCTGTGAAGAGCAAAAGTTTGATCTCTTCTGACCCTAGATGGATACCCTTGATCGTCTTTTCTTTTCTAATTGTGGTGGCTAAAACTTCCCTTACAATGTTAAAGAGCAGTGGAGACAATGGGCAGCCTTGCCTGGTTCCTGATGTGAGTGGAAACGATTTCAATTTAACTCCATTCAATACGATATTGGCTGTGGATTTGCTGTAGATGGCCTCTATTAGTTTAAGAAATGTCCCTTCTATACCCATTTTCTTAAGTGTTCTGATCATTAAGGTATGCTGGATATTATCAAAAGCTTTTTTTGCATTGATTGAGAGAATCATATAGTCTTTGTTTTTTAATTTGTTTATGTGCTGAATTATATTTATATATTTATGTATATTGAACCAGCCTTGATACCCTGGGATAAAACTGACTTGGTCATGATATATAATTTGTTTGATGTATTGCTGGATTCTGTTTGTTAGGATCTTGTTGAATATTTTTGCATCTATATTCATTAGTGATATTGGTCTATAGTTTTCTTTTCTTGTTGGGTCTTTTCCTGGTTTGGGGATCAGGGTGATGTTTGCTTCATAGAACGTGTTGCGTAATATTCCTTCTTTTTCTATATTTTGGAACATGTTGAGTAATATAGGTACTAGTTCCTCTTTAAACGTTGTGTAGAATTCTGACATGAAGCCATCTGGTCCTGGGTTTTTCTTTTTTAGGGAGATATTGTATGGTTGATGCTATTTCAGAACTTGATATTGGCCTGTTCAACATTTCTACTTTATTCAAGCTAAGTCTTGGAAGGTGACATACTTCCACATATTGGTCAATTTCCTTCAGATTTTCATATTTCTGAGAATAAAGTTTCTTGTAATATTCATTAAGTATTTTTTGAATTTCTGAGGAGTCTGTTGTTATTTCATCTTTGTCATTTCTGATTGATAGGATTTGAGATTTTACTCTTTTTTTTCCTGGTTAGGTTAGCCAAAAGTTTGTCTATTTTATTGTCCTTTTCAAAAAACCAACTTTTTGATTTATTGATCTGTAGTATAATTCTTTTGTTTTCAATTTCATTTAATTCTGCTCTAATTTTGGTTATTTCTTTTCTTCTACTAGGTTTGGGGTTGGAATGTTCTTCCTTTTCCAGTTGCTTGAGATGTCCCATTAAGTTGTTAACATCCTCTCTTGCCATTCTCTTGAGGAAGGCTTACAGTGCTATAAATTTCTCTCTTAGGACTGCTTTTGCATTATCCCAGAGGTTCTGATAATTCGTGTCTTCATTGTCCTTTTGTTCCAAAAATTTGCTAATTTCCTTCTTAATCTTATCTCTGACCCAGCTATCATTCAGCATAAGGTTATTTAACTTTCAGGTTTTTGTATGAGTATGCAGATTCCTCTTGTTACTGAGTTCAACTTTTATTCCATGGTGGTCCGTGAAGATGCAAGGAATAATTTCTATTCCTTTAAATTTACTGATGTTAGGCTGTGACCTAAGTTGTGATCGATTTTTGAGTATATTCTGTGGGCTGATGAGAAGTATGTGTATTCAGTTTTGTTGGGATAAAAAGTTCTGTAGATGTCTGCTAAATCCAAATGTTGGATGATTAGGTTTAAATCTAAAATTTTTTTGCTTAGCTACTTATTGGGGGATCTATCCAACACTGCCAAAGGAGTGTTAAAATCTGCGAGAATTATGGAGCTGGAAGAAATCAAGTTGCTCATGTCTGTTAGAGTTTCTCTTATAAATTGAGGTGCATTCTGGTTGGGTACATCCATATTCATAATGAAATCTCATCATATTGAGTATTACCCTTAACAAATATGAACTGACCATTTTTATTCTTTCTTACTTTGTTGGTTTAAAGCCTATTGTATCTGCAAGTATAATTGCAACACCTGCTTTTTTTCCTGAAATATAGATGACCATCCCTTTATCCTGAGTCTATATTTATCTTTTAAGGTAAGGTGAGATTCTTGTATGCAGCAGATATCTGGTCTGAGTTTTTGTATCCAGTCAGCCAACCTGTGCCTTTTTAGAGGACAGTTTAAGCCATTCACATTAACAGAGAATATTGATAAGCCTGGAAAAATTTTGGGTATCGGTTTTTCGAATGTCCAGTGGACATTTTTAATCCTTTCATCACTGTGGAAGTTGGAGTTTGATCAAAAGTTTCTGAGTGAGTTTACTTTTGTGGTAGAGGATTGGGCTGGTCATTATAGAGGATAGGTCTGAGAATATCCTGAAGAGGTGATTTAGTTATGGCAAATTTCTTCAACATGTGAATGTCATTAAAGTATTTGATTTCTCCATCATAAATGAAACTCAATTTAGCTGGATAAAATATCCTGGGTTGAAAGTTATTTTATTGTAGGAGATTAAAAGTCGATGACCACCCTCTTCTGGCTTGAAAGTTTTCTGCAGAGATCTGCAGTCATTCTAATATTCTTCCCTTCGTAGGTTATGGTTTTTTTTTACTTCTGGCTGCTTTCAGAATTTTCTCCATATTAACTTTAGTGAAGTTAATTATGATGTGCCTGGGGAATGTCTTATTCTGGTTGAGTTGTGCCGGGGTTCTGAAACTGTCTGTTATCTGAATTTCAGAATCTCTTGGCATGTCTGAAAAATTCTCTTTCATAATTTCATGGAGAAGAGCCTCTGTGCCTTGTGAAGCTACTTCATCGCTTTCAGGGATTCCAATGAGGTGGATATTAGCCTTCTTCGAATTATCCCAGTGCTCTCTGAGAGAATGATCTGTTTTTGCTCTCCATTTCTCTTCCTCTTTGAGAGTTTGGGAGCGTTCGAAAGCTTTGTCTTCAATGTCAGAAATCCTTTCTTGTGCTTGCTGCAGTCTATTACTGAGGGATTCTACTGTATTTTTCAGATCTTTGAGGGATGCAAATTCTTTCCTCAATGTGTCAAAATCTTTGGTGACTTTGTCTTTAAGTTTGTTGAATTCTTGAGAGAACTTTTGAATTGCTCCTTGAATTTCTGATTTCAACTCCATTCTATTAACCTTGTTTGTAATCCAAATTCTGAATTCAATTTCCAACATCTTGGCTATCTGTTTATGAATGGCATCTTCAGTTACATCTACCATATCTTTTCTTTGGGGGTTTGATCTACTCTGGTTATTCATGTTACCAGAGTTTTTCCACAGATTCATCCCCATGATTATTTTTCACCATTTGACTAGGTGATTGGATGACGAAAAGTTGGGTTCGGGGCTCCAGGAGTAGTGATTAACCAGCTCTTTGCCCAACAGCTGGGACTGGTCTCTGTACCTTTTCACCTGGAGCTTTGCTAAGGACCCATACAGTGCTATTGCCTGAGAAGCTCAGGACCTGTTTTGTGTGGTGGGGCTATGTGGCTCTGTCTTGTTTTCAGCTGATCTCTGTCTGACCCTAGTGAATCAGTTACTCTGGGTTGAAGTCTCATCTGTGGAGAAATACCAGCAATTAAGTCACCCCCCAACAGGCAACAATTGGAAAAGGAAAATCAAACCTTCCCACAACCACACACCCAGGGTACCACTTGAATAGTCCTCGGGCTATTGGCCCAGTTCAAGAGGTCTAAATCAATTGTCTCAGTCAGCACCTGTCTCAGGTGGGAGAGTTTAAAAGGTCTCTGGCAACTCAAATATGACTTTCTGTGGTACTCCATGAGGTCAGGTGGACCCACCCAGGAAATAGGTTAGTCTGGGAAGGTTGAAGCCTCCTTCCCCACCTTGCACCTCTGTCACACCCAGTCACTGATAACCCCACAGGGCTGTGACCCACTTGCTTCCAATGAGCAGATACTCCAGGGGTTTGCACCTGCCTGAATCACAGGGAGATCTTTGTCTCCTCAGCCAAGCTGCTGCTCTCTGTCACTATCCAGCAGGGGGAGGTGAGGCCTGACAACCTTGGATGCTTAATAGAGGCTGGGGCTGTTCCCTCATTTCTAGCCTCACCCCTGATTGACGTTACTGACAGAACAGTACAACTTTGCAGAATTTGTTTCTGTCTCGGGTATGTTTCCTTCCCAGAAGAGAGGCTGTTAGAGTTCCCAGTACCTGTACCTCAGGTCCTGTTTGTGCTGCTGCCCGTCTGACTGCCATTTGTATTCCAGCTGCACGTGGTTAGCTGTCAGTTACAGCCTCTGCCTGCCCTCCTTTGTCTGGGCTAATGATCCCCTGATGGCCAGGTGTGTCTCAGGCTCAGTAAAGTGGTCCTCTGGGTCAGCCCCACCCTTGGAATCTGCCGGCTCTGCTCATGCGTTTTCTAGTCCCCATGCTCTGCCTAGGTCGGTACAGCCTCAGGCAAACCCTTTACTCACAGGGCCTGCATTTCTATCCCAGATCTGTTCTGCCAGTGGCTGCCACCAGAGAAGATGCCCGGTCTCCTATGGTTGCTCAGAGAGACAGGGTGTGACTCTGGAATATCCACGGGTGAGCCCTATTGTTGCTAAAAACAGCTGCTGCTCTGTATCTTGGGGCACCGCCGCTCCTGTGTGGTTCCCTCTCAGCCGATCATCCTCTCCTCACTCCTGTGCCATAGAATCAGCACTGACCAGCAGCAGTCCATGCCCTGTCCACACTTCTTGAGAAAATACCCAAAATCTGGACTCATGGGGAACAGGCTTTCAGGGAGCTCAGAATTACAGGTAGAGAATATATACAGTTTTATGCCTGGCAGGAGTGTGCCATGACACCCTGGTAGGGGAAGTAGGTTCAGTTTTTAGAGGATCTCTCCCGTGGAGTATAATGGGAGGAAGTTTGAACTCTGCTCATTTGTTTGTGGAGTACTCTGAGCCATTCTCATGGGGGAGGGGACTCCCGTCCACTTGGCGATGGATTTTGTACCTTTAGTTTGTATCCTTGGGTCACAGCTTGCCTCAGCAGGGTTGGTGTGCATTCTTCAACCTTCTCTCTTGGTGCAGCTCTAATCCACCAGGTTACTTGCTAAATTTCTGTCCTTTAACTCTCCTTCTGGATGGGAGCCTTCGGCTCTCAATCCCTCACATCCATCAGCTGTAGCGATTAGGACTCAAAGCCTCTACCAACTTGGACCTGTGCATTCAAGGGAAGAAGACTCCGTGCCCCTATTTGGCCTCTTCAGCAAGCAAATGCATAACCAGACAGAAACAGGAGAAGAGTTGCTGGGGAGCCAGCAGGACTCATCCCCATCACCGGCACTGGAGAAACCTCTGCTGACTGCCTTCGATCAGCACTCCCAGAGCCCTCCAGCCTCCAGCATATATGTATCATATGAAAACACACTGGCTCTAGTCTCCCTATTGTCAAAGCTTCTCCCTGGGGCTTAAATATGGAAACAATAATAGCTTCTAGCATATGTCCTTATTTTTTTTATTTTTAAACAAGGCACTTTTACAACTGTCATCTTGCTTGATCCTCACTTTAATCTCTAAGGCTGGGATTAAAAGACACATTTATAGTATTTGTATTTGTAAATGAGAGGTGACGTGAAATAAATGTCCATGGTCACATAGTGTTGGATCTTTGGACTCCACATTTCTTGGCCTCTTTTAAAGGGAAGTGCGAGGCCAATGGAATAGAGATTTTCATGTGGTGTATAGAGATATTAGCTCTCTCAGCCTTAAGTGGAAGAGAGCTGGGTGTGGTCAGAGACCTGGTTAATGATCTGGCTGCAAGAAGCCTGGTGTATGTCCTTAGTATGTTGAAAAATATTATCATTTTCTATAATGTGAAAATGTAGTAAGCACTAAACAGAAGTGCCATTTAGTGCATACATGACTCTGTACACATTGTATATAACTCTCCATGAATTAACACCTTATGTCATATTGTTATGTAAGAGTTTACAGTGTGTTTGCATATGTGTCATAGTCTCAATTATTCTTCAAACTAAGTCTATTATATAGAAAGGGCAGAGAGCACTATTATTTAAATCTGCTTTCCTTAAGAAAAGTATAAACAGTTTGGAAAATGAAAAAAGAAAAATAACCTGTGTAGAGGATGCCAAGAGCCAGATGACCTTTGAGCAAGAGATTTGCAGCTGGGAGGTGGACCCTCGGGTGGTTTATCCACAGGTGCTCTTTGCGGAGAAACAGCCCGAGCCCATGGCGATTCTTAGGCATGCATTCATTGTCTAATACTCCCCTCACCTGTCTTGTACTGTCTCAATAAAAGGCTACTGTGGAGGTTGCTTGGGGGCTATTCTACAAGCAAGGTTAGCCCACCTCCTGCAAGCTTGTACTTCTAATTCACGTCACGCCTGGTTCCTTCCTGCAGTGATCGAGTCCAGGGCCATAGGGGCCACTAGAGGCTGCGACAAACCTGTTTTTTTTTAATCTTAATTACTCTTATGATTTTGGTATTTCTTGTAATAAACAAGAATATATTTTTCTAACATAATTAAAATCTTATCTGATGATTGCTTTTATGTGTCAACTTGAGCAGATTAAGAGATGCCCAGCTATATGGTTAAATATTAATTCTGGATGTGTTTATGAAGGTGTTTCCAGAAGAGGTTGGCATATTAATTGGTGAACTGAACGAATCAGATGATTTTCCACAATGTGGGTGGGCATCATTCTATATGTTGAGGACCTGAAAAGTACAACAAAGCTGAAAATGTTGAATCCATTCCTTGTTTAACTGGTTGAATTGGGACATTGATCTCTTGCCTTTGGTGCTCCTAGTTCTTAGGGCTTCAGACTCAGACTGACATTTATATCCTTAGCTCTCTGGCTCTCAGGTCTTCAAACTACATTACTGGCTTTCCTGGGCTTCACAATTGCAGATAGCAGATCATGGAACTTCTCAGCTTCCATAATCACATGAACCAATGCATTATAATAGATCTCTTTATATTTTTCCTTTCTCTCTCCCTCTGTCTATATATACATATATATGTATACACACACACACACACATATATATGGAATGAGATATAAATCTCTCTGCATCCTATTGGTTCTGTTTGTCTGGAGAACTCTAATACAGATTTTGATACTGAGAGTGGTTCTAGAGGGACAGAATTTTAAGAATGTGTTTTTAAATTGGCTCTGAAGTTTCTGGAATTGGTTCTCAAATCTCATTATACTTAAAGATTCTCATGACTCTATTTCCAGTAGTAAAGAGAGTACTGATAGTTCATGCATGATCTGGAAACAGATATATGAAAAGTATCTGCATTGGATACTCCTAATCAACCACTTATATGAAGGAAGGGTAGAGTGAGACCCTGTCTCTTAAAAAAAAGGAGCAAAGAGCTGGGTGATTGTGCATAAGATACTTTAGAATATTTTTGCATTTTTTTGAAAACTAATGAACATAATAATGTTGAGTGGTTGGTCTTAATGTTCCTAGATATAGTGGTGAAAGAAAAGCATGGGCTCAGGGATTCAAATTTCCCAGATTAAGCTCCATAAAAATTACTTGAAGGCTTTTATGTATGCTCTGAGGGAGACCCTTTATCTCCCGTGCCATGGGCTAAAACTGCTGAAAATCAAACATATTCTGTCTCTGGCTGAATTCCAACTTGAATTGAACTCCCAGCCTTGCAGAGTGTCTACTGTTAAAGTGAGACTGTTGACTGGGAAAGAATGGGATCCTGTAAGTTGGAATAGGGATATATAGGAAGACTCTGATGAAGCTGGGGACATCAAGCCCCTACATTCTGATTAATCTTCTTTTTCAGTAGAATAGGTCTCCTCACTGCCATTGGAAGAAACCTCTCCTCTCCCAGAGGAATTGTCTTCCCCATTTCAGTTGGAAGTGGCCTCTCCACACCTTGTGGCAGCAGCATCCCCACCTCCAGTGGTATCAGCCTCTCTACCCCCAGAAGCATTGGCCTTTCTACTCTCTCTGAGAAGATTAACCCTGTATTGCCTGAGGAGACTGTAATTGAGGCAGTTGCCATGCACAACAATGCTGATTCTCCTCAGGACCTATTCTTCTATTTCCTCTCTTTACTTCCAGACATATAACTAAAATCAAGTCCCAACTGGCCCCTAAAAGTGAGGCACAAAGTGTAACCAATAGGGAGGTGTGCTAAACTTCATAAGACCTACTAGAGTTTTTAAAATTTGTACAAGCATGAATCTGGGGGACATGTGTGGGAATGGATACAAAAGAAGTGAGAAAATACTGAAAGGAATATGAAGTTAAATTAGACAGAATTACCCTCCTTCCCCAAATTTAGGGGCCTTCTACATTTAGTGAAATTAGGGTGGAGGGGGGAAACACCTATGGTGCATCTTAGAATGGGTACAGGTGAAACTTACTAAAGGCAGAATACAAATGTCTACATACAATAACTAAGAAAATGCCATGAAGGCTACGTTGAACAGTTTGATGAGACTATTTCAGATTGTATATGAAACCAGCACATCGTACCCCTTGATTGCACTAATGTACACAGCTATGATTTAACAATAAAAAAATAAAAAATAAAAAAAATTAGACAGAATTTATTGATATAGGCTCACTAAGCAGAAATTCTTTATTTAATGTTATAGCTCATGGAGTTAGAAAGGGCTCTACCAGTTGTTTGTTTGGTTGGCCAACACATAGACCAAAAGGTGGTCCACAGTGAGTGAACTGAAAACACTACACCTTCCTTGATTTAATGTACAGAAAGAAATTCAAAGGCTTAGGGAGATTGGAAGGTTACAGTGGATTTATCATTTAAGATCTGCTCAGCCACACTAGGAAGGTCCAGAAGACATGCTTTTCACTAGTGCTGTGAGAAATAAATTTGTGAGGGGAGCCCTGGCATTTTTGGAGAAACTTATGAGCCTTCTTTTCTGTAGGCTGGAAAATGCAGCCACTGAATTTGGGAACCTAAATGCAATGAAAGTAATTGGCTGGGGTGGCAGAGTCAAGTAACAGCACTCGATTGCCAAAGGCAAAGTGGGTATAGTTACTGTAATAGGAAGCACAGTAACAGAAGCAAAATAGTCTGACTTGCTAAGTCGCATGGTATTAGCTAGTTAATCATGGTTTTCCAGAAGTGAAATAGATAGGAAGCCTACTAAATTCTTACTTGATCTGTATAAGCAGAAAAGATCTAGGTCAAGACGAATGTCTAACTCAAATAATAAAAACAGAAAGTCACATCCCTTTAATCAATTTTCAGGCTTTAGCCAGTTAACTGATCCAGAACCCCTTGAATAAAGGCTGGGTCTCCTTGAGGAAAGACCCCCGTATATTACCGAAAATTTATACTGTTAATCTTTCTCCTAGCTTTTCCCAAAGACACCAAAAGCCTTTTATCAGAGTAACTGTACATTGGGAAAAGGAAATAATCAGACCTTTTATAGACTACTGGACATTGGTTCTAAACTGATACCAATTTTAGGAGATGCAAAATGTCACTGTGGCCCAGGGGGCTTATGGAAGTCAGGTGATTGGTTGAGTTTTAGCTTGGGTCCATCTCACAGTGGATTCCTGAATCCATCTTATGTTTACTTACCCAGTTCTGGAATAATTATTGGAATAGATGTTTACATCAGCTGGCAGAACCCCCATATTGGTTCCTGATCTGTGGCGTAAGGGCTATTACAGTGAGAAAGGCCAAGCAGAAGCCACTAGAACTATTTCTACCTAGTAATTTAGTAAAACCAAAGCAATATCACATTCCCGGAGGGATTTCAGTGATTACTGCCACCATCAAGAAAGGACCTAAAGGATGTAGGGGTGGTAACTCCCACCACATCTGCTTTCACCTGGCTTATTTGGCCCATGGAGAATATGTGTTTTGGAGAATGACTACGGATTGTCATAGGCTTAACCAGGTGGTGATTCCAACTGCAGCTGCTACACCAGATGTAGTTTCATTGCTTGAACAGATTAACAGGTCCCCTGGTACCTGGTATGCAGTTATCAATCTGGAAAATTTCTTTTTCTTTATTCTTTCCCATAAGACCCACCAGAAACAGTTTGCTTTCATCTGGAAAGGCCAGCAATATACATTAACTGACCTACCTCAGGGATATATCAACTGTCTATCCCTACATCATAACTTAATTCACAGGGATTTTAATCACCCTTCCCTTCCAAAAGATATCACACTGGTCCATTACATTGATAATATTATGCTGATTTGAACTAGTGAGTTAGAAGTAGCAACAACTCTAGACTTACTGGTAAGACATGTTTGTGACAGAGGGTAGGAAATAAACCTGACAAAAACTTAGGGGCCTTCTACATTAGTGAAATTTCTAGGGATTCAGTGGTGTGGGGTCTACATATCCTTTCTAAGGTGAAGGAAATGTTATTGCATCTGGCCTCTCCTACAACCAAAACATAGGCACAATACCTAGTAGGCCTCTTTGCATTTTGGAGGCAATATATTCCTCATTTGGGTGTGTTACTCTGGCTAATTAACCAAGTCACCCCAAAAGTGGTAGTTTGGAATAGGGCCTAGAAGAGTAGAAGGCTCTGCAACAGAACTAGGAAGCTTCCCAGCACTTGGCCATAAGATCCAGCAGACCCAGTGGTGCTTGAAGTGTCAGTGGCAGATATGTATGCTGTTTGGAGCCTTTTAACAGGCCCCTATAGGTCAATTGCCATGCAAAATCTCCTTACAATTTTGGAGCAAACTCTTGTTATCCTCCACAGATAACTACACTCTTTTTGAGAAAGAGCTTTTGGCCTGCTACAGGGCCTTAGTAGAGACAGAGTGCTTAATCATTGGCCACAAAGTTACAATGAGACCTGGGTTACCTGAGTCCATCATGAACTGGGTGTTATCTAACCCACAAAAACATAAAGTTTAGTATGAATAGTAGCACTTTATCATCAAATGTAAGTGGTATATGTGTATCAAGTCTGAGTAGCCCCTGAAGGAACAAGTTACATGGAAAAGTGGCTCAAATACCCATAGTTTCCACTCTTGCTAGCTACACTGCCTTCTGTCTCCCAGCTTGTACTTACAGTCTCATGGGGAGTTCCCTACAGTTAGTTGACTGAGTAATAGAAGACTCGGACATAGTTTATAGATGGTTCTGCACAATTTGTAGGCACTATTTGAAAGCAGACAGCTGTAGCCCAATAGCTTCTGTTTGACTCATCCCCGAATGACAGTGAAAGGAAATGGCCAGACAGGCAATTATATACCAATTCATGGCCTGTGGCTAATGGTTTGGCTATACAACTAGAGACTTGGATGGAACACGATTGGAAAATTGATGACAAGGAAATTTTGGAAAGAAGTATGTAGACCATTCTTTCTCAATGGGCAAAAAGGGGAAGATATTTGTGTCTTATATAAATGCTCAACCAAAGGTCACCTTAGCAGAGGATTATTTTAAAAATCAAATGGACAGGATGATCCATTCTTTGTTCTTTTTTATTATTAAATAATAGCTGTGTATATTAATGCAATCATAGGGCACCATGCTCTGGTTTTATAGACCTTTTGACACATCTTCATCACACTGGTTAACATAGCCTTCCTGGCATTTTCTTAGTTATTGTGTTAAGACATTTATATTCTACATTTGCTAAGTTTCAAATGTATCATTGTAGGATGCACCGCAGGTGTAATTCCACCAATAACCCTCCCTCTGCCCATCCTTCCCCCTCCCTCACCTCCCTCTCCCCCTTTCCCCTATTCTTAAGTTATAACTGGGTTATAGCTTTCATATGAAAGCCATAAATTAGTTTCATAGTAAGGCTGAGTACATTGGATACTTTTTCTTCCATTCTTTTTTTTTTTTTATTGTTGGGGATTCATTGAGGGTACAATAAGCCAGGTTACACTGATTGCAATTGTTAGGTAAAGTCCCTCTTGCAATCATGTCTTGCCCCCATTAAGTGTGACACACACCAAGGCCCCACCCCCCTCCCTCTGTCCCTCTTTCTGCTTCCCCCCCATAACCTTAATTGTCATTAATTGTCCTCATATCAAAATTGAGTACATAGGATTCATGCTTCTCCATTCTTGTGATGCTTTACTAAGAATAATGTCTTCCACTTCCATCCAGGTTAATACGAAGGATGTAAAGTCTCCAATTTTTTTAATGGCTGAATAGTATTCCATGGTGTACATATACCACAGCTTGTTAATCCATTCCTGGGTTGGTGGGCATTTAGGCTGTTTCCACATTTTCGTGATTGTAAATTGAGCTACAATAAACAGTCTAGTACAAGTGTCCTTATGATAAAAGGATTTTTTTCCTTCTGGGTAGATGCCCAGTAATGGGATTGCAGGATCAAATGGGAGGTCTAGCTTGAGTGCTTTGAGGTTTCTCCATACTTCCTTCCAGAAAGGTTGTACTAGTTTGCAGTCCCACCAGCAGTGTAAAAGTGTTCCCTTCTCTCCACATCCACGCCAGCATCTGCAGGTTTGAGATTTTGTGATGTGGGCCATTCTCACTGGGGTTAGATGATATCTCAGGGTTGTTTTGATTTGCATTTCTCTAATATATAGAGATGAGGAACATTTTTTCATGTGTTTGTTAGCCATTCGTCTGTCATCTTTAGAGAAAGTTCTATTGGTGTCTCTTGCCCATTGATATATGGGATTGTTGGCTTTTTTCATGTGGATTAATTTGAGTTCTCTATAGATCCTAGTTATCAAGCTTTTGTCTGATTGAAAATATGCAAATATCCTTTCCCATTGTGTAGGTTGTCTCTTTGCTTTGGTTATTGTCTCCTTAGCTGTACAGAAGCTTTTCAGTTTAATGAAGTCCCATTTGTTTATTTTTGTTGTTGTTGCAAATGCCATGGCAGTCTTCCTCATGAAGTCTTTTCCCAGGCCAATATCTTCCAGTGTTTTCATTATGCTTTCTTTGAGGATTTTTGTTGTTTCATGCCTTAAGTTTAAGTCCTTTATCCATCTTGAATCAATTTTTGTGAGTGGGGAAAGGTGTGGGTCCAGTTTCAGTCTTTTACATGTAGACATCCAGTTCTCCCAACACCATTTATTGAATAGGGAGTCTTTCCCCCAAGCTATGTTCTTGTTTGGTTTATCAAAGATTAGGTGGTTGTAAGATGTTAGTTTCATTTCTTGGTTTTCAATTTGATTCCAAGTGTCTATGTCTCTGTTTTTGTGCCAGTACCATGGTGTCTTGAGCACTATGGCTTTGTAGTGCAGACTAAAATCTGGTATGCTGATGACCCCAGCTTTATTTTTGTTACAAAGAACTGCCTTAGCTATACGGGGTTTTTTCCGGTTCCATACAAAACGCAGAATCATTTTTTCCAAATCTTGAAAGTACAATGTTGGTATTTTGATAGGAATGGCATTGAATAGGTAGATTGCTTTGGGAAGTATAGACATTTTAACAATGTTGATTCTTCCCGTCCATGAGCATGGTATGTTCTTCCCTTTGTTAATATCCTCTGCTATTTCCTTTCTGAGGATTTCATAGTTTTATTTATAGAGGTCTTTCACCTCCTTCATTAGGTATATTCCTAGGTATTTCATTTTCTTTGAAACTATGGTGAAGGGAGTTGTGTCCTTAATTAGCTTCTCATCTTGAGTGTTATTGGTGTATACAAAGGCTACTGACTTGTGGACATTGATTTTATATCCTGAAACATTACTGTATTTTTTGATGACTTCTAGGAGTCTTGTGGTTGAGTCTTTGGGGGTTCTCTAAGTATAAGATCATGTCGTCAGCAAAGAGGGAGAGTTTGACCCCCTCTGCTCCCATTTGGATTCCCTTTATTTCCTTGTCTTGCCTAATTGTATTGACTAGAACTTCCAGCACTAAGTTGAATAGTAAAGGTGACAGAGGACAACCTTGTCTGGTTCCAGTTCTAAGAGGAAAAGCTTTCAGTTTTACTCCATTCAGTAAAATATTGGCTGTGGGTTTGTCATAGATAGCTTCAATCAGTTTTAGAAATGTGCCACCTATGCCTGTACTCTTCAGTGTTCTAATTAGAAAAGGATGCTGGATTTTATCAAATGCTTTTTCTGCATCTATTGAAAGGATCATGTGATCTTTATTTTTGCCTCTGTTAATATGGTGGATAACATTTATGGACTTGTGTATGTTAAACCAGTAGGGATGAAGCCTACTTGATCATGATGAATGACTTTTTTGATGATAAGCTGTAATCTATTGGCTAGGATTTTGTTGAGAATTTTTGCCTCTATATTCATGAGTGAGATTGGTCTGAAATTCTCCTTTTTGTTTGGGTCTTTTCCTGGTTTTGGTATCAGGGTGATGTTTGCTTCATAGAATGTGTTGGGGAAGATTCCTTCTTCCTCAGTTTTTTGGAATAATTTCTGCAGTACAGGAATAAGCTCTTCCTTGAAGGTTTGATAGAATTCTGGAGTGAAGCCATCTGGACCAGGGCATTTTTTGGTTGGAAGCTTTTTTATTGTTTCTTTGATCTCAGTGCTTGTAATTGGTCTGTTCAGGAGCTCTATTTCTTCCTGGCTGAGTCTAGGGAGAGGGTGTGATTCTGAATATTGATCCATTTCCTTCACATTGTCAAATTTCTGGGCATAGAGTTTCTGGTAGTATTCAGAGATGATCTCTTGTATCTCTGTGGGATCAGTTGTTATTTCCCCTTTATCATTTCTGATTGAGGTTACTAGAGATTTTACTTTTCTATTCCTCGTTAGTCTTGCCAATGGTTTATCTGTTTTATTTATTTTTTCAAAAAACCACTCCTTGTTTCATTAATTTTCTGAATGATTCTTTTGTTTTCAATTTCATTGATCTCTGATTTGGTTTTGGATATTTCTTTTCTTCTACTGAGTTTAGGCTTAGATTGTTCTTCTTTTTCCAATTCCATAAGATCTCTTGTGAGATTGTTGATGTGCTCTCTTTCTGTTTTTCGAATGTAGGCATCTAAAGTGATAAATTTTCCTCTCAAAACTGCTTTTGCAGTATCCCACAGGTTTTGGTAGCTTGTGTCTTCATTGTTGTTATGCTCAAGGAAGTTAATGATTTCCTGTTTTATTTCTTCCTGCAGCCATCTGTTATTCAACAGAAGATTTTTTAGTTTCCATGCCTTTGGGTGGGGTCGAGCATTTTTGTTAGAGTTGAGTTCCACCTTTAGTGCCTTATGGTCTGAGAAGATACAAGGTAAAATTTCAATTCTTTTGATTCTGTTGATATTTGTTTTGTGTCCCAGGATATGATCAATTTTGGAGAATGTTCCATGGGGTGATGAGAAGAATGTATATTCTTTATCTTTGGGATGGAGTGTTCTATATGGGTCTATCAAGCACAGTTTTTCTAGGGTCTCATTTAAATCTCTTATATCCTTGTTTAATTTCTGTTTAGAGGATCTGTCCAGCTCTGTAAGAGGAGTTTTAAGGTCCCCTGTTATTATGGTATTATCAGATATCATATTGCTCAGACTGAGTAAGGTCTGCTTCAAGAATCTGGGAGCATTGAAATTGGGTGCATAAATATTTAGAATTGAAATGTCTTCTTGTTGTATTTTTCCCTTGACCAATGTAAAGTGACCATCTTTGTCTTTTTGACTTTAGTTGCTTTAAATCCACATGTATCTGAAAATAAGATCGCAACTCCTCTTTTCTTCTGAATTCCATTTGCCTGAAAAATTGTCTTCCAACCCTTGACTCGGAGCTTTAATTTGTCTTTGGTAGCCAGGTGTGTTTCTTGCAGACAGCAAATGGATGGCTTGTGTTTTTTAATCCAGTCAACCAATCTATGTCTCTTCAGTGGGGAATTCAAGCCATTAACATTTATTGAGATAATTGATAAGTGTGGTAGTATTCTATTCATCTTATTTTGTGAGAGTCCTTTTGCATCATTGTGGAGGTTAGGTTCTGTCCTTTTATTTCTGAGTTCTTACTTTGCTGCTGATCCATTGTGGTGGTCAGTGTGCAGAACAGGTTGAAGTATTTCCTGTAGAGCTGGTCTTGTTGTGGCGAATTTCCTCAATGTTTGTATATCCGTAAATGATTTGATTTCTCCATCAATTTTGAAGCTTAGCTTAGCAGGGTACAGAATTCTGGGCTGGAAATTGTTCTGTTTAAGTAGATTAAAGGTAGATGACCATTGTCTTCTTACTTGGAAAGTTTCATTAGAGAAGTCTGCGGTCACTCTGACGGATTTGCCCCTGTAGGTAAACTGGCGCTTACTCCTGGCAGCTTGCAGAATCTTTTCTTTTGTCTTAACTTTGGATAGGTTCATCACAATGTGTCTTGGAGAAGCTCAGTTAGAGTTGAGGCGACCTCGGGTCCGATAGCCCTCTGAAAGCAGTGTGTCAGAATCTTTGGTGATATTTGGGAAATTTTCTTTTATAATATTCTTTAGTATGGCCTCCATTCCTCTGGGGCATTCTTCTTCCCCTTCTGGAATTCGTATAATG
The DNA here is from genome assembly GCF_027406575.1 of Nycticebus coucang. Lineage (NCBI taxonomy): Eukaryota > Metazoa > Chordata > Mammalia > Primates > Lorisidae > Nycticebus > Nycticebus coucang. The sequence goes on along the minus strand of NC_069804.1, from coordinate 156,392,058 downwards.
TATATGTTGGAACACTTCATAAAGTCCCTTAATTCTGACAGTGAATGTTCTGCTTTCTCTCTCTTCTTTTCTGCTTTTTTACTATCTGAGTTATCTCAAAATCTTTGTCTTCTACCTCTGAAATTCTTTCTTCTGCATGGTCTAACCTGTTGCTGATACTTTCCATTGCATCTTTAAGTTCCCTAATTGACTGTTTCAGTACCTTCAGCTCTGCTATATCCTTTTTATATTCTTCATATCGTTCATCTCTTATTTGATTCTGTTTTTGGATTTCCTTTTCGTTATTTTCCACTTTATTAGCAGTTTCCTTCATTGTTTCCATCATTTCTTTGATTGTTTTCAACATGTGTATTCTAAATTCCCTTTTTGTCATTCCTAACATTTCTATATAGGTGGAATCATCTGCAGTAGCTATCTCATGGTCCCTTGGTGGGGTTGTTCTGGGCTGGTTGTTCATGTTGCCTGGAGTTTTCTGCTGATTCTTCCCCATGAGTGATTTCTTTTATCTGTTTCCTTGCCCTCATTTTCCTTTCACTTCCTCTTGCTCTTTATGTTCTCGTCCCTGTGGACCAAGGGTTACAGGACCAGAAGGGTGGGAAGGTTGAAGAGCAAAAAAGGGATGAAAGAAAGGAGGACCGAGTGATAAGAAAAACAAAGAAAAATAGAGAAAGGAGAGTTGGTGGGTAAAAGGAATATTGACAAAAAGAAGAGAGGTACAGAAAGAGGGAGACAGAGCAATATAGGTGTACAGTAGGGTACTTTGACACAACCTAAAAAAACCCCCACCTTCTGGGGGTGCCCAGTTGGGTGATTCCCTTGAGGTCAGCAGCTCTTTGCTAACCTTATCTGACACAGTACCCCACCTCCACCAAGTAGAGAGGAAAGACAATAATGCTATAAATCAAACCAAAACAAGCAAACAGAAAACTTTACGGGAAAAAATTGGGTGGAAAACCAAATAATGGTAGAAACACTAGCAAAAATGAAGTTCTAATTATTGAAAAAGGCAGCAATGAGAAATTATAATTAAACTAGAAAAATTGAGAAAGAAAAAGGATCTGTATGGAAAAGGTTGAACTTAAAAAAGAAACAACATCAACAACATCAAATTAAACTAAAAAAACAACCAAACCAAAAAAAAAAAAAACAAAAAACAAACCCAAAATAAAAACACAACCAAAAACAAGGCAGTATGTATATGTTATTGAATGTTGTCTGGGCAACACGTGGTCTTCTGGGGTATGAGATGTTAATCACAGTTCTGATACGACTGGAGGGTGCTAATTTCTTAAACCCCAGCAGGTAGATACCCTAAATCTATCTTCAGTCCACTTAAAAGGCGCTTTGAACTTGTTCACTTACTGAGCAGAAGCTTTCCCAGGAAAGTGCTTGTCACTGGAATCACTGCTGAAGTGGCTATCCACTTACCCAGTGTGCCAAAATCGGTCTCACTCTGGCCCTGAGGGTTAGGGCTGCAAGGCTGCTCAGACCCCACCCTTAGGCTTCTTGGTTGCTGGGTTACCAGCTCCCACCCGATTCTAGCTCTGTGACCCTGAGGGCGGAGCTTGCCGGGCAGATCACTCACAATGGCTCCCTGTGACTCACAGCCAAACACTATTAGCTCCGTCTGGCTCAGTGGCTCAGACTGGGGCCCTAGACAACGGCCAAAGTTCTCCGCACTCCCACTCAGGCTCTTCCCAAGGCAGTTCAACTGAGTGCCAAGTCCAAAGACACCAAAACAGTTCAGAGGTAAGGCCTTTCTGGTTTGCAGTCTCGCTGCTACTGAACTTACAGTTGTGGGCGGGTTTAGACGGATTGAACACACGGGACCACTTGCCAGTTTTCCACTGTTTTAGTCCTCCTCTTGGGGTCCAGATGTCTCTCGCTGACTCCCTGTATCCTCTTAGGGGTGATGATAGGCAGATCCCACCAGCCAGAGATGCCTGGAGTCCTACCTCCCCAGACTCACAGTGCCCAGATGCAAGGAAGCTGTTAGTTGGCCGCCATCTTGCCCCGCCCCCTTTTTCTTCCATTCTTGAGATACTTTACTAAGAAGAATATGTTCCAGCTAAATCCATGTAAACAAGAAAGAGGTAAAGTCTACATCTTTCTTTAAGGCTGCATAATCCATGGTGTACATATACCACAATTTATTAATCCATTTGTGAATCAATGGGCACTTGGGCTTTTTCAATGACTTAGCAAATACGAATTGGGCTGCAATAAACATTCTGGTACAAATATCTTTGTTATAATGTGATTTTTGGTCTTCTGGGTATATACCTAGTAGAGGAATTATAGGATTGAATGGCAGATCTATTTTTAGATCTCTAAGTGTTCTCCAAACATCTTGCCAAAAGGACTGTATTAATTTGCATTCCCACCAGCAGTGTAGAAGTGTTCCCTTTTCTCCACGTCCACGCCAACATCTGTGGTCTTGGGATTTTGTAATATGGACTAATCTTACTGGGGTTAGATGGTATCTCAAGGTATCTGTGGGCTGTGTGCCTGTATTCTTCAGAGAAATTTCTCTTCAAGTCCCTTGCCCAGCCCGCGATGGGATCACTTTTTCTTTTCTTGCCTACACGTTTGAGTTCTCTGTGGATTCTGGTTATTAAACCTTTGTCAGAGACATAACTGCAAATATCCTTTCCGATTGTGAGGGCTGTTTGCTTGCTTTACTTACTGTGTTCTTGGCTGTGCAGAAGCTTTTTAGTTTGATAGGTCCAGGCAGTGTATTTTTGAAGCTGCTTCAATTGCCCGGGGGGTCCTCCTCATAAAATACTCGCCCAGACCGATTTCTTCAATGGTTTTCCCTGCACTCTCTTCTAGTATTTTTATAGTTTCATGCCTTAAGTTTAAATATTTAATCCAGTGAGAGTCTTTCTTAGTTCATGGTGAAAGGTGTGGGTCCAGTTTTGATCTTCTACTGGTTGGCAGCCAGTTCACACAGCACCATTTGTTAAATAGGGAATCTTTTCCCACTGAATGTTTTTAATTGGCTTGTCAAAGATCAAATAATGGGACGTAGCTAGATTCATCTCTTGGTTCTCTATTCTGTTACAGACATCTACTTCTCTGTTTGTGTGCCAGTACCATGCTGTTTTGATCACTATGAATATATAGTATAGTCTGAGGTCTGGTAGCATGATTCCTCCTGCTTTGTTTTTATTTCTGAGTAATGTCTTGGCTATTCGAGGTTTTTTTCTGATTCCATATAAAATGAAATATTATTTTTTCAAGATCTTTAAAGTATGACAGTGGAGATTTAATAGGGATTGCATTAAAATTGTATATTGCTTTGGACAGTAGGGACATTTTAACAATGTTGATTCTTCCCAGCCATGAGCATGGTATGTTTTTCCATTTGTTAACATCTTCAGCTATTCCTTTTCTTAGAGTTTCATAGTTCTCTTTATAGAGATATTTCACATCCTTTGTTAGATAAACTTCCAAATATTTCATCTTGTTGGAACTTCTGTGAATATAATAGAGTCCTTAACTGTTTCTTCAGGTTGACTATTGTTGGTATATATAAAGGTTACCGATTTATGAATGTTGATTTTGTAACCTGAGACACGGCTTACAAGCATATCATCTGTGAAGAGTGAAAGTTTGATCTCTTCTGACCATATGTGGATACCCTTGATTGCCTTTTCTTCCCTAATTGCGGTGGCTAAAACTTCCATTACAATGTTAAAGAGCAGTGGAGACAATGGGCAGCCTTGTCTGGTTCCTGATCTGAGTGGAAATGATTTCAATTTAACTCCATTCAATACGATATTGGCTGTGGGTTTGCTGTGGATGACGTCTATCAGTTTAAGAAATGTCCCTTCTATACCAATTTTCTTTAGTGTTCTGAATATAAAGTGATGCTGCATATTATCAAATGCTTTTTTGCATCAACTGAGAGAATCATATGGTCCTTGTTTTTTTTTTGCAGTTTTTGGCCGGGGCTGTGTTTGAACCCGCCACCTCCGGCATATGGGGCTGGTGCCTTACTCCTTTGAGCCACAGGCGCCACCCTGGTCTTTGCTTTTTAATTTGTTTATGTGCTGAATTATACTTATAGATTTATGTATATTGAACCAGCCATGAGACCCTGGGAAAAAACTGACTTGTTCATGATGTATAATTTGTTTGATGTTTGCTAGATTCCGTTTGTTAGGATCTTGTTGAATATTTTTGCATCTATAGTCCTTAGTGATTTGGTCTATAATTTTTGTTTCTTGTCGGGTCTTTTCCTGGTTTGGGGATCAGGGTGATGTTTGCTTCATAGAATGTGTTAGGCAGTCTTCCTTCTTTTTCTACATTTTAGAACAGGTTGAGTAATATAGGTAGTAGTTCCTCTTTAAAGGTTTGGTAGAATTCTGATGTGAAGCAACATGGTCCCCAGCTTTTCTTTTTAGGGAGATTTTGTATGGTCGATGCTATTTTGGAACTTGATGTTGGCTGTTCAACATTTCCACTTGATTCAGGCTGTCTTGGAAGGTGACATGCTTCCAAGTATTGATCAATTTCCTTCAGATTTCAATATTTCTGAGAATAAAGTTTCTTGTAATATTCATTAAGGATTTTTTGAATTTCTGAGAAGTCTGTTGTTATCTCATCTTTGTCATTTCTGATTGATGAAATTAGAGATTTTACTCTTTTTTTCCTTGCTTGGTTAGCCAAAGGTTTATCTATTTTATTGACCTTTTCAAAAAACCAACTTTTTGATTTATTGATCTGTAGTATAATTCTTTTGTTTTCAATTTCATTTAATTCTGCTCTTATTTTGGTTATTTCTTTTATTCTATTGGGTTTGGGGTTGGAATATTCTTCGTTTTCCAGTTGCTTGAGATGTCCCATTAAGTTGTTAACTTCCTCTCTTTCCATTCTCTTGAGGAAGGCTTGCAGTGCTATAAATTTCCCTCTTAGGACTGCCTTTGTAGTATCACAGAGGTTCTGATAATTCGTGTCTTTATTGTTGTTTTGTTCCAAAAATTTGCTAATTTCCTTCTTAATCTCATCTCTGACCCAGCTATCATTCAGCATAAGGTTATTTAACTTCCATGATTTTGTATGAGTATGTAGATTCCTCTTGTTACTGAGTTCAACTTTTATTCCATGGTAGTCTGAGAAGATGCAAAGAATAATTTCTATTCCTTTAAAATTACTGAGGTTAGACTTGTGACCTAAGATGTGATCGATTTTTGAGTATATTCTGTGGGCTGATGAGAAGTATGTGTATTCAGTATTGTTGCGATGAATGTTCTGTAGATATCTGCTAAATCGAAATGTTGGATGGTTAGGTTTCAATCTAAATTTTCTTTGCTCAGCTTCTTATTGGAGGATCGATCCAACACTGCCAAATTAGTGTTGAAATCTCTGACTATTATGGAGCTGGAGGAAATCCAAGTTGCTCTTGTCTGTTAGAGTTTCTCTTATAAATTGAGGTGCATTCTGGTTGGGTGCATAAATATTAACAATTGAAATCTCATCATATTGAGTACTACCCTTAACAAATATGAAGTGACCATTCTTATCCTTCCTTACTTTCGTTGGTTTAGAGCCTATTGTGTCTGAAAATAGAATTGCAGCAACTGCTTTTTACTGATTACCATTTACCTGAAATATGGATGACCATCCTTTCACCCTGAGTCTATATTTATCTTTTAAGGTAAGATGTGACTCTTGTATGCAGCAAATATCTGGCCTGAGTTTTTGTATCCAGTCAGCTAACCTGTGCCTCTTTGGAGGACAGTTTAAACTGTTCACATTAATGGAGAATATTGATAAGTCTGGTAAAGTTTGGGGTATCGAGTTTTTCAAAAGTCCAGTGGACTTTTTTAATCCTTTTGCCAGTGTGGAAGTTGGAGTTTGATCAAAAGTTTCTGAGTGAGTTTACTTTTCTGGTAGAGGATTTTGCTGGTTATTACGGAGGATATGTCTGAGAATATCCTGAAGAGCTGGTTTGGTTGTGGCAAATTTCGTCAGTGTATGAATGTCATTAAAGTATTTAATTTCTCCATCATAAATGAAACTCAATTTAGCTGGTTACAGGATCCTGGGTTGAAATTTATTTTGCTTTGGGAGATTAAAAGTTGATGACCACCCTTTTCTGGCTTGAAAAGTTTCAGCAGACAGATATGCAGTCATTCTAATATTCTTCCCTTTGTAGGTAATGGCTTTCTGACATCTGGCTGCTTTCAGAATTTTCTCCTTCATATTAACTTTAGTGAAGTTAATTATGAGATGCCTGGTGGATGTCTTATTGGGATTGAGTCGTGCTGGGGTTCTGAAACTGTCTGCTATCTGAATTTCAGAATCTTTCAGCAAGTCTGGAAAATTCTCTTTCATAATTTCATGGAGAAGGGCGTCTGTGCCTTTTGAGGCCACTTTATCACTTTCTGGGATTCCAATGAGGCCAATATTAGCCTTCTTGGAATTATCCCAGAACTCTCTGAGAGAATGATCCATTTTTGCTCTCCATCTTGCTTCTTTGAGATTTTGCGAGCATTCAAAGTTTTTGTCTTCAATGTCAGAAATCCCTTCTTCTGCTTGCTCCACTCTGTTTCTGAGGGATTCTACTGTATTTTTCAGATATTTGAGGGCTGCAAATTCTTGCTTCAGTGTGTCAAAATCTTTGGTGGTTTTGTCTTTAAATTCACTGAATTCTTGAGACAACTTTTGAATTTCTCAAATTTCTAATTCTGACTTTTGTATTGCTCCTTGAATTTGTAATTCCAAATTTTGTTCCATTCTATTAATCTTGTTTGCAATCCATATTCTGAATTCAATTTCTGACATCTTGGCCAGCTGTTTATGAATTGGATCTTCAGTTTCATCTGCCATATCTTTCCTTGGGGGAGTGTGGGTTTATCTATTCTGGTTATTCATGTTACCAGAGTTTTACTGCTGATCCACCACATGATTATTTTATACTGTTTGATTTTTCCCCTGGAGCTTTTTTGAGGACCTGTGCAGTGCTATGGCCTGAGAAATTGGGGCCCTGTTTGGTGTGGTGGGGCTAAGTGGTTCTTTCTTTTTTTCAGCTGGTCTCTGTCTGACCTTAGTGAAACAGTTACTCTGGGTTGAAGTGTCAGCTGTGGAGAAAGACCAGCAATTAAGTCACCCCACCCCCCACAGGGAAAAATTGGAAAAGGAAAATCAAACATTCCTACAACCACACACTCAGGGCACAACTTGAATAATCCTTGGGTGATTGGCTCAGTTCAAATGGTCCAAATCAGTTGTCTCAGTCAGCACCTGTCTCAGGTGGGAGAGTTTAAAAGGTCTCTGGCAACTGGATCGCAGGGGTCTGGTTACAACTCAGATATTAGTTTCTTCAGTTCTCTGTGAAGTCAGGAGGACCCACCCAGCAAATAGATTAGTCTGGGAAGGTTAATGCCTCCTTCTCCACCTTGAACCTCTGTCATACCCAGTCACTGATAGCCCCACAGGGCTGTGACCTAGTTGCCTCTAGTGAACAGATACTCCAGGGGTTTGTACCTGCCTGAATCACAAGGAAATGTATATGTGCTCCACCAAGCCACTGCGCTCTGCCTCTATCCAGCAGGGGTAGGTGAGGCCTGACAACCTCGGGCGCTTGATAGAGGCTGGGCGGTGTTCACTCAGTTCCAGCCCTGCACCTGATTGATGTTACTGACAGAACAGAACAACTTTGTGGGAATTTGTTTCTGTACCTGCTAAATTCCCCTGCAGAAGAGAAGCTGTTTTGAGTTCCCAGAGCCTGCAGCTCAGGCTCTGTCTTTGCTCTTGCAGGTTTGTATTTGGTTAGCTGTCAGTTCTAGCCTCCTGCCTTCCTTTGTCTGTAGGCTGATGATCCCCTGAGGGCTGGGTGCTTCTTAGACTCAGTAAACCGGTCCTCTTGGTCAGCCCCATCCTGGGAATTTCCTGGCTCTGCGCATGCGTTTCTAGTCCTCCGCATTCCACCCATGCCGGTACCCCCTCAGGCAAACCCTTTACTCATGGGGCCTGCGTTTCTGTCTCAGATCTGTTTCCCAGTGGTTGCCGCCTGAGAAGATGCCCAGCCTCCTCTGGTTGCCCAGGGAGAAGGGGGTGTTGCTTTGGAATATCTGGGATTGAGCCCTATTGTTGCCAAAGACAGCTGCTGTTTTGTGCTTCAGGGCACTGCTGGTCCCGTGTGGTTCTCGCTCAGCCGACCATCCTCCCCTCACTCCTGTGCTGCAGAATCATCACTGACCAGGTGCAGTCTACGCCCTGTCCACACCCAAGAATATGGACTCCTGGGAGACAGGCCTCCAGACCTCAGAATAAGAGTGGAGGGGAGTGCTGGGAGCCCAGAATTGCAAGTAGAGAATATTTACAGTTTTATATAGTTTTATGCCTGGCAGGAGAATGCCATGACACCCTAGTAGGGGGGGTAGGTCCAGTTTTTAGCGGGTCTCTCCAGTGGAGTGTAGTGGGAGGACCTTTGAACTCTGCTTGTTTGTTTGTGGGGCACTCCGAGCCATTCCCATGGGGGAGGGGACTCCTGTCTGCTTGGTGATGGATTTTGTGCCTTTTGTTTGTATCCTTGGGGTTGCAGCTCACCTCAGCATTGTTGATGTGTGTTCTTCAACCTTCTGTCTTGGTGCAGCTGTAATCCACCAGGTTACTTGCTAAATTTCTGTCCTTTAACTCTCCTTCTGGATGGGAGCCTCTGTGGAAAGCTGGCTTCATTCAGCCATCTTGTCTCTGCCGATCCATTCTTTGGATACTAGTTATCCTCTTTCTACAGCTACCCTTGTCATTCATTGCCCTGTGGGCTCAAGAAAAAAGTGGCCATGGAGTCAGGGATGGAGGTTATGAATGGACTTAGCAAGATGGACTTCTGCACACCAAAGCTGCTATGGGTATGGTCACTGCTGAATGCCAAATCTGCCAGCAGCAGAGACCAACAGTGAACCCTCAATATGGAACCATTATCCGAGGTGATCAGTTAGCTACCTGCTGGCAGGTTGACTACACTGGACAGCTTCTATGGTAGAATGGGTGGTGTTTTTTCTTTTCTTTTCTTTCTTTCTTTTTTTTTTTTGACAGAGTCTCACTTGGTCACCCTAGATAGAGTGCTGTTGTGTCACAATTTATAGCAACCTCAAACTCTTGGGCTTAAGAAATTCTCTTGCCTCAGCCTCCCAAGTAGCTGGGACTACAGGTGCCTGCCACAACACCTGGCTATTTTTTAGAGATGGCTCATGCTAGTCTTGAACTTGTGAGCTAAGGAAATCCACCTGCTTTGGCCACCCAAGTGCTAGAATTACAAGCGTGAGACACTGCACCTGGCCCCCCCTTTTTTTCTTATTGGTACACACATTGACTCAGGATAGGATTTTTTCCTCCCCTGTGTGTCATGCTCCTGCCAAAACTACAATCAAGCAACTCACTTCACAAAAGCTGTGGAGCAATTGACCAATGCTTGTGAAATTCATTGGTATTACCATGTTGTCCATCATTCTGAAGCAGTTGGATTGATAGAACTGTGTAATAGCCTTTTGAAGATTCAGTTACATTGCCATCCAAGTGGTAGTACTTTGCAAATCTGGGGCTTTATATGCTTTGAGTCAGCATCCAATATATGGTGTTGCTTCTCCCATAGCCAAGATTCAAGAATCCAGGAATTAAGGGCCACATATGAGAATGATACTACTCGCCATTAACCCTGGTAATCCTCTAGCAAAAGCTTTACTTCCTACTAACATGACTTTATGCTTTGCTAGTCTAAAGATCTTAGTTTCAAAGGGAGGAACCATTTTGCTAGGAGACACAATAATGATTGCATTGAACTGGAAGATAAGACTGTGGGGGGGCAGGCACTTTGGACTTCTCACTCTGCTGAATCTATAGTCAAAGGAGGAAGTTATGGTGCTGGCTGGGGTGACTGATCCTGAGTACCAAGGCAAAATTGGGCTACTACTTCACATTAGTGCTAAGGAAGGTATGCTTGTAATACAAGAGATCCTTTAGGGTGTCTTTTAGTATTGCTATACCTTGTGACTAAAATCAAGGAAAAGGTACAACAATTCAGTCTGGGCCAAACTACTAATGATCCAGACCCTTTAGGAATGAAAGTTTGGGTCATCACACCAGGTAAAGAATCACAACCAGCTGGTTCTTTTGGCTGAAGACAAAAGAAATATCAAATGGGCAGTGGATGAAGGTAATTATATATAACAGCTTGACCAGTTACAAAAACAAGAACTGCACTTTCATAAATATTCCTTACTTAATTTGTTATGAATACATTTGTGTGTGTGAAATTACATAAACAAATATCCTTGCTTTCTTTCTTCTCTTATTCCTTTACCATGCAACAAAAATAAATTGACTTTATGTCATGGTGTTAATTTTTTTCTTTTTTTGAGACAGACTCTCTCTCTCTTTTTTTTTTTTAGAGATAGTCTCACTTTATAACCCTCAGTAGAGTGCTGTGGTGTCACAGCTCACAGCCACATTCAGCTCTTGGGCCTAGGTGATTTTCTTGCCTCAGCCTCCCTAGTACTGGGACTACAGGCATCTGCCACAATGCCTGGCTGTTTTTATTTTTATTTTTAATTGCAGTTTGGCTGGGGCTGGATTTGAACTCGCCACCCTCAGTATATGGGGCTGGTGACCTACTCACTGAGCCACAGGTGCTGCCCCATGGTGTTAATTTGATATCGTATTATTAATTTTATTTCACAGTCTTTAAGTCAATGGATACTGAGAAGAAGGGCAAACTTTACTCAAGCAATTCATTTTCTTTTCTGTGGAAGAGGCTAATGCATTTTTGGTTGTATGCAGGATAGTTGTATCTTGTTAGGCAGAATTTATTATTTTAGTTTAAAGATTAAATATAATTTAAAGAGATGTGTGTGTGGGGGGGCCAAGTTGACAAATGTTCAATGTCTGATTGTTAATTTTATGTGCCAATGCAATTGGGTTAAGGGATGCCCAGATATTTTGGTTAAAAGTGATTTCTGGGTAAGTTTGTAAGGGTGTTTCTGGAATAGATTAGCATTTTAATTAGTTAACTGAATGAAGCAGATGGTTCTCTGCAATGTGGTTGGGTATAATCTAGTGCCAGGGGTCCTCAAACTGTGGCCCATGGGCCACATGATGTGGTGTGATTGTATTTGTTCCCGTTTTGTTTTTTTACTTTAAAATAAGATATGTGCAGTGTGCATAGGAATTTGTTCATAGTTTTTTTTTTTAAACTATAATCTGCCCCCCCAGCGGTCTGAGGGACAGTGAACTGGCCCCCTGTTTAAAAAGTTTGAGGACGCCTGAGTCTGTTGAGGGGCTGAATAGAATAAAAAGGTAAAAGGAGGTTGAATAAATTCTCTCAAACTGCTTCAGCTGGAACATCAATCTTCTCCTGGGTGCTCCTGGTTCTCAGGCCTTTAGACTCATAATGGAATCTATACCATCATCTTCCTGGCTCTCAAGTCTTTGAACTACAACACTGGCTTTCCTGGTCTCCAGCTTTCAGATGGCACATTACAGGACTTCTCAGCCTCCATGATCATGTGAACTGATACTTTATAATTGATGTCTTTATATATAGGATATATAGATATTTATAGAACATTTATATTTAATTTACATATGTATAAATCCCTTTATACATATAAATCATCTCTCTATCAAACATGGATAATATATAAATATATCTCCTGTTAGGTTCTGTTTCTATGAAGAATCTTGACTAATACATCATATTATACATATAATTTACTATCTGGTTATAGCATAAGCATTTTGTCCATGTTTCAGTATTACCTTAATACTATAATTTTTTTACTATCATTTTTAATGACTGAAAAATATTACTCTGAGTAATGTACCACATAATTGACTTAAAAGTTCCTCTAGTGTTGTTTTCATCTTTCTATTATTACAGGCATCCTTCTGAGATATTGTGGGTTCAGTTCCATACCACTGTCAAAAACCGAATTTCCAATAAATCAAGTCATATGAATTGTTTAGTTTCAAAATGCATGTAGAAGTTATGTTTACACTGTACTGTAGTCTATTAAGTATGCAACAGTATTGTATATATCTTAATTAACAAATACTTTATTGGTAAAAAATGCTAACACTCATCTGAGCCTTCTGTAAGATTCAATGTTTTTGTTGATGGAGGGTCTTGTTTTGATGTTGATGGCTGCTGCCTGATCAGGGTGGTGGTTGCTGAAGGTTGGGGTGCCTGTGGCAATTCCTTATATATTATAACAGTGAAGTTTTCTGCATCAGTTAGCTATATCTTTCATAAAATATTTCTCTGTAGCATGTGATATTTCATAGCACGGTAGAACTTTTTTCATAACTGACGTCAGTCCTCTCAAACTCTGCCACTGCTTTACTAAGTTTATGTAACATTCTAAATTCTTTATTATCACTTCAACAATATTTATAGCATGTTCACCAGGAGCAGATTTTATCTCTAGAAACTACTTTCTTTGCTCATCCAGAAGAAGCAACTCCTCATCTGCTCCTTTTTTATCATGAGATTGCAGCAATTCAAGCAATTCAGTCATATTTTCAGGCTCAACTTCTAATTCTAGCTTCCTTGCTATTTCCATCATATTTAAAGTTACTTCCTCTACTGAAGTCTTGAACCGCTTAATCATTGATAGGGGTTAGAATCAACTTCTTTCAAACTCTTGTTAATGTTGATATTTTGACCTCACAAATGATCTTAGTGGCTTCTAAAATGATGAATCCTTTCCAGAAGATTTTAAATTTGGTTCACTCAGATCAATCAGAGGAATCACTATCTATGGAAGCTATAAACTTATAAAATGTATTTCTTAAATAATAAGACATCAAACTCAAAAATTACTCTTTGATCCACGGATTGCAGAATAGATAATGTGTTAGCAAGTATGGAAATGTTAATCTACTTGTACATCTTCATCAGAGCTCTTGGGTGCCATTGTCAATGAGCAATAATATTTTGAAAGAAATACTTTTTTCCCCCTGAACAGTAAGGAATATAACAGTGGGCTTAAAATGTTCAGTAAGTCATGCTATAAATAGGTGTGCTATCATCCAGGCTTTGTTGTTTCATTTATAGACAGAGTAGATTTAGCACAATTCTAGAGGGCTCTAGGAGTTTTGGAATGGTAAATGAGCATTGGTTTCAACTTAAACTCACCAGCTGCATTAACCCTTAACAGGATAGTCAGCTGGGTTCTTTGATGCTTTGAAACCTGACAGTGACTTTTCCTCTCTAGCTACGAAAGTCCTAGATGTCATCTTCTTCCACTATTAGACTGTTTCATCTACATTGAAAAATCTGCTTTTTAGTGTTGATACTCTCATCCATTATCTTAGCTAGATCTTCTGGATAATGTGCTATAGTCTCTATATCAACATTTGCTACTTCAGCTTATATGTGTATAAAATGTTATAGAGATGGCTTCTTTCCTTAAACCTCATGAACTAACTTCTGCTAACTACGAATGTTTCTTCTGTATCTTCCTCACCTCTCTCAGCCTTCAAAGAATTGAAGAGTTAGGGCCTTGCTTTGATTAAGGAATGTTGTGGCTGGTCTGATCTTCTACCCAGACCACCAAAACTTTCTCTATATCAACAATAAGTCTGTTTCACTTTCTTATCATTCATGTCTTTACTGTAATACCACTTTTAATTGCCTTCAAGAAATTTTCCTTTGCATTCACTACATGGCTATTTTTTTTTTTTTTTTTTTTTTGCGTTTTTGGCCAGGGCTGGGTTTGAACCTGCCATCTCTGGCATATGGGACCAGCGCCCTACTCCTTTGAACCACAGGCACCACCCTACATGGCTAATTTTTTTCCAAGAAGTATTGACTTTTTATATGCTTTCCTCCCTAAACTTAATCATATATAGCTTTTAAAACTTTATTATTTCAGGTTAATTGAGGGTATAAAGAATTAGGTTAAAATGTTTGCATTTTTTAAGTAAAGTCCCTCTTACAATTGTGTCTTGCCCCCAAGAGGTATGCTATACACTCTAACATTGTGCCCATTAAGTGGAAGCACACTCATCCCCTCCCCTCCTCCCCTCTCCCCACTCCCTCCTTCCCCTGGCCCCCACCTTGAATTAGGTTTTTCTCTTATGTGGGTATATATTACATTGTCTACTGGTTTCAGATTTAGAATTGAGTACATTGAATTCTTCCTTCTACATTCTTGTGATACTTTACTAAGAAAAATGTGTTCTGACACCATCCAGGTTAATACAAATAATGTAGAGTCTCCATCTTTTTTAATGGCTGAATAGTATTCCATGGTATACATATACCACATTACTGTTTGTTAATCAATTTCTGGGTTGGTGAGCATTTAGGTTGTTTCCACATTTTGGTAGTTGTAAATTGAGCTGTGATAAACAGTCTAGTGCAAATGTGCTTAGTATAAAATATTTTTTTTTTCCTACAGGATCAAATGAGAGGTCTATTTTGAGTTTTTCGATGATTCTCCATACTTCCTTCCAAGAAGGTTGTATTAGTTTGTGGTCCCACCAATAGTGTAAAAGTGTTCCCTTCTCTCCACATCCACACCAGCATATGCAGCTTTGAGATTTTTGTGATGTGGGCTATTCTCATGGAGGTTAGGTGATACCTCAGGGTGGTTTTGATTTGCATTTTTCTGAAAATCAGTGATGATGAGCATTTCTTCAAATGTTTCTTAGCCATTTGTCTGTTTTCTTAAGAGAAGTGTTTGTTCATATGTCTTGCCCAGTGGTAGATGGTATCGTTTTCTCTGTTTTTGTTGTCGATTAAATTGAGTTCTCTATAGAGTCTAGTTATCAAACCTTTGTGAGATTCATACACTGAAAATATCTTCCCATTCTGAAGGTTGTCTTTTTGCTTTCCTTGCTGTGTCCTTAGCTGTGCAGAGACTTTTAAGTTTAATTAAGTTCCACTTGTTAATTTTTATTGTTGTTGTGATTGCTGCTAAAGTCATTGCCATAAAATTTTTCTCCAGTCAAGAGTTTTTCCTACACTTTCTTCTAAGATTGTTATCATTTCATGTCTTAGATTTAAATCTTTTATCCCTATCTTGAGTCAATTTTTGTAAGTGGTGAAAGGTGTGGAGTTTCAGTCTTTTCCAAGTGTTAGTTCTTCCAGCAACATTTGTTGAATAGGGACTCTTTTCCCAGTATATGGTTTTGTATTGTTTATCAAAGATCAGAAGGCAAGTAGAGACTGGTTTTATCTATTGGTTTTCTATTCTGTTCCATAAATTTATGTCTCTATTTCTGTGCCAATACCATGCAGTTTTGATCACTGTGGACATGTAATATAGCCTGAAGTCTGGTAGGGAGATTCTGCAGCTTTGTTTTCATTACTAAGAATAGCCTGGGATATATGTTTTTTTTCTTTTTCTGGTTACATACAAAATGAAGAACTATTTTTTCCAGTTCTTCAAAGTATGATGTTTGTTTTTCAATGGGGATTGCACTGAATCTATAGATAGCTTTGGGTAGAAGAGAAATTTTAACAATGTTGATTTTTCCCAGCCGAGAGCGTAGTATGTTCTTCCACTTGTTGGTGTCTTTTGCTATTTCTTTTCTTAAGGTTTCATAGTTCTCTTTGTAGAGGTCCTTCATTTCTTTTGTTAGCTATATTCCTAGGTATTTCATTTTCTTTGAAGCTACTGTGAGGGGAATTGTGTCCTCGGTGTGTGTGGTATCAAGAATTCAGCCTAAAAATGTCATTTCTTTTCTTTTCTTTTTTTTTAAGGCAAGCTGAAACAGTTTATTGAGAAAGAGAAAAGTTTACAGAGTAAGAAAGTTTACAAAGCAGGTTGTAGACAGTAAAGGGGTCTCCATTGCCAGCGCAAGTGGCAAAGAGGTGAAGCAACAAAATTTTAAAAATTTAAAATGTTTTAGCCACTGCAATTAGGGAAGAAAAGGCGATCAAGGTATCCACATAGGGTCAGAAGACATCAAACTTTCGCTCTTCGCAGATGATATGATTGTAAATCTGGAAAATACTAGGGACTCTACTACAAAACTCTTAGAAGTGATCAAGGAATACAGCAGTGTCTCAGGTTACAAAATAAACATTCATAAATCGGTAGCCTTTATATATAACAAAAATAGTCAAGTTGAAAAAACAATTAAGGACTCTACCCCATTCACAGTAGTGCCAAAGAAGATGAAATACTTGGGAGTTTATCTAACAAAGGATGTGAAAGATCTATATAAAGAGAACTATGAAACTCTAAGAAGAGATAGCCGAGAATGTTAACAAATGGAAAAATATACCATGCTCATGGTTGGGAAGAATCAACATTGTTAAAATGTCCATACTACCCAAAGCAATATATAATTTCAATGCAATCCCCATTAAAGCTCCACTGTCATACTTTAAAGATCTTGAAAAAATAATACTTCGTTTTATATGGAATCAGAAAAAACCTCGAATAGCCAAGACATTACTCAAAAATAAAAACAAAGCAGGAGGAATCACGCTACCAGACCTCAGACTATACTACAAATCGATAGTGATCAAAACAGCATGGTACTGGCAAAATAGCAGAGGAGTAGATGTCTGGAACAGAATAGAGAACCAAGAGATGAATCCAGCTAATTACCGTTATTTAATCTTTGACAAGCCAATTAAAAACCTTCAGTGGGGAAAAGATCCCTATTTAACAAATGGTGCTGGGTGAACTGGCTGGCAACCTGTAGAAGACTGAAACTGGACCCACACCTCTCACCATTAACCAAGATAGACTCTCACTGGATTAAAGATTTAAACCTAACACATGAAACTATAAAAATACTAGAAGAGAGTGCAGAGAAAACACTTGAAGAAATTGGGTTGGGCGAGTTTTTTATGAGAAGGACCCCCCCCGGGCAATTGAAGCTGCTTCAAAAATACACTATTGGGACTTGATCAAACTAAAAAGCTTCTGCACAGCCAGGAACACAGTAAGTAAAGCAAGCAAATAGCCCTCAGAATGGGAGAAGATATTTGCAGGTTATGTCTCTGACAAAGGTTTAATAACCAGAATCCACAGAGAACTCAAATGTATTAGCAAGAAAAGAACAAGGGATCCCATCGCAGGCTGGGCAAGGGACTTGAAGAGAAACTTCTCTGAAGAAGACAGGCGCACGGCCTTCAGACATATGAAAAAATGCTCATCATCTTTAATCATCAGAGAAATGCAAATCAAAACTTCTTTGAGATATCATCTAACTCCAGTGAGACTAGCCTATATCACAAAATCCCAAGACCAGAGATGTTGGCGTGGATGTGGAGAAAAGGGAACACTTTTGCACTGCTGGTGGGAATGCAAATTAATACATTCCTTTTGGAAAGAGATATGGAGAACACTTAGAGATCTAAAAATAGATCTGCCATTCAATCATGTAATCCCTCTACTGGGCATATACCCAGAAGACCAAAAATCACACCATAACAAAGATATTTGTATCAGAATATTTATTGCAGCCCTATTCATAATTGCTAAGTCATGGAAAAAGCCCAAGTGCCCATCGATCCATGAATGGATTAATAAATTGTGGTATATGTACACCATGGAATATTATGCAGCCTTAAAAAAAGATGGAGACTTTACCTCTTTCATGTTTACATGGATGGAGCTGGCACGTATTCTTCTTAGTAAAGTGTCTCAAGAATGGAAGAAAAAGCAACTAATGTACTCACCCTTATTATGAAACTAATGTAGGACCTTCACATGAAAGCTATAACCCAGTTACAACCTAAGAATAGGGAGAAGGGGGAAAGGGAGGAGAGGGAGGGGGGAGGGAGTTGGAGGGAGGGGGATTAATGGGATTACACCTGCGGTGCATCTTACAAGGGTATATGTGAATCCTAGTAAATGTGGAATGTAAAGGTCTTAGCAAAATAACTAAGAAAATGCTACAAAAACTATGTTAACTAGTGTGATGAAAATGTGTCAAACGATCTATGAACCAAGTGTATGGTGCCCCATGATCATACTAATGTACACAGCTATGATTTAATATAAATAAATAAATAAATAAATAAAAATAAAATGATCTGTAACCCATAGTGTGAACAACCTTAAGTAAGGAACTCATGAAGTAAATTATGGAACAGTCATACCATGGAATACCATGTAGCAATTAAAAATTATAAAAATAGGAGGAAAAATTAAAATTTTATATTGCAGATAAAAGTCAGCTTTCTTGGTTTCTTCCTTTCCTTTCCTTTCCTTCCCCTTCCCTTTCCTTCCTTCCTTCCTTCCTTCCTTCCTTCCTTCCTTCCTTCCTTCCTTCCTTCCTTCCTTCTTTCCTTCCCTACTTTCCTTCTTTCTTTTTAAAAAATAATTCATTCCGGGCGGCGCCTGTGGCTCAGCGGGTAGGGCGCCGGTCCCACATGCCGGAGGTGGCGGGTTCAAACCCAGCCCTGGCCAAATTAAAAAAAAAAAAAAAAAATAATTCATTCCTTTTTATTGCTGCACAGTATCTATGTGTATCTAGTATAGCTATACTAGCATTTATTTTTTTTTATTGTTGGGGATTCATTGAGGGTACAAGAAACTAGGTTACACTGATTGCATTTGTTAGGTAAAGTCCCACTTATAATTATGTCTTGCCCCCAAAAGGTGTGTGACACACGGAGACCGCCAGCCCCTTCCTCCTTCCCTTTCTCTGCTCTTCCATTCTTCCAAACCCCTCCCTCCTTCCCTGTCTGCTTCTCTTTTCCCCCACCTCCCTCCCTCCTTCTGGCTCTCACTGCTCTCCCTTTCCACTACCCCCCACCGTGTACTAGGTCATTAATTGTCCTCATATCAAAATTGAGTACATAGGATCCATGCTTCTCCATTCTTGTGATGTTTTACTAAGAAGAATGTACTCTACTTCCATCCAGGTTAATACAAAGGATATAAAGTCTCCATTTTTTATATGGCTGAATAGTATTCCATGGTATGCATATACCACAACTAGTTAATCCATTCTGGGGGTGGTGAACATTTAGGCTGTTTCCACATTTGGGGGTTGTAAATTGAACTGCAATAAACAGTCAAGTGTAAGGGTCCTTAAGGTAAAATGATTTTTTTCCTTCTGGGTAGATGCCCAGTAATGGGATTGCAGGATCAAATGGGAGGTCTAATTTGAGTTCTTTGTGGGTTCTCCATGCTTCCTTCCAAAAAGGTTATATTTGTTTGCAGTCCCACCAGCAGTGTAAAAGTGTTCTTTCTCTCCATATCTACACCAGCGTCTGCAGTTTTGAGATTTGTGATGTGGGTCATTCTCACTGGGGTTAGATGTTATTTCAGGGTGGTTTTGATTTGTGTTTCTCTAATAATTAGGAACAACGAGCATTTTTTTTTCCATATGTTTGCTAGCCATTCGTCTGTCTTCTTTAGAGAAGGTTCTATTCATCTCTCTTGCCCATTGATGTATGGGATTGTTGGCTTTTTTTCATGTGGAATAATTTGAGTTCTCTATAGATCCTAGTTATCAAGCTTTTGTTTGATTCAAAATATGCAAATATCTTTTCCCATTGTGTAGGTTGTCTATTTGCTTTGGTTGTTGTATCCTTAGTTGTACAGAAGCCTTTCAGTTTAAGTAAGTCCCATTTGTTTACTTTTATTGTTGTTACAATTGCCACAGAAGTCTTCTTCATGAAGTCTTTCCCCAGGTTGATATCATCAAGTGTTTTTCCTATGCTTTCTTTGAGGATTTTTATTATTTCATGCCTTAAATTTAGATATTTTATCCATTTTGAATCATTTTTTGTGAGTGGAAAAAAGTGCAGGTCCAGTTTCAGTCTTTTACACATGTATACCCAGTTCTCCCTGCCCCATTTCTTGAATAGGTATTCTTTCCCCCAGTGTATGTTCTTGTTTGGTTTATCGAACATTGGGTGACTATAAGATGTTAGTTTCATTTCCTAGTTTTCTATTTGATTCCAAATGCCTTTGTTTCTATTTTTTTGTGCCAGTATCATGCTGTTTTGACCACTATGGCCTTGTAGTACAGCCTAAAGTCTGGTAGGCTGATACCCCAGCTTTGTTTTATTTATTTATTTATTTCCTTTTTCTCTTCTGTATTTTTATTTTTATTTTTTTTCATTAAATCATAGCTGTGTACATTAATGCGATCATTGGGCATCATACACTGGTTTTATATACCATTTGACATATTTTCATCACACTGGTTAACATAGCCTTCTTGGCATTTTCTTAGTTATTGTGTTAAGACATTTATATTCTACATTTACTAAGTTTCACATGTACCCTTGTAAGATGCACTGTAGGTATAATCTCACCAATCACCCTCTAGCTTTGTTTACATTATTAAGAACCACATTAACTATATGAGTTTTTTTCTGGTTCCATTCAAAATGAAGAATTATTTTTTCCAAGTCTTAAAAATACAAGGTTGGTGTTTTAATCGGGATGGTATTAAATCTGTAGATTGATTTGGGAAATATAGGCATTTTAACAATGTTGATTCTCCTCAGCCATGAGCATGGTATGTTCTTCCATTTGTTAATATCCTCTGCTATTTCTTTTCTTACAGTTTCATAACTTTCTTTATAGAGGTCCTTCACCTCTTTCGTTAGGTATATTCCTAGGTATTTCATTTTCTTTGAAGTTATGGTGAAGGGAGTTGTATCCTTAATTAACCTCTCATCTTGGCTGTTATTGGTGTATACAAAGGCTACTGACTTGAGGGCATTGATTTTATATCCTGAAACATTTCTGTATTTTTTGATGATTTCCAGGAGTCTTGTGGTTGAGTCTTTGGGGTTCTCTAATTATAAGATCATATCATCAGCAAAGAGGGAGAGTTTGACCTCCTCTGCTCCCATCTAGATGCCCTTTATTTCCTTCTCTTGCCTAATTTTATTGGCCAGAACTTCCAGCACTATGTTGGATAGTAATGGTGACAGAGTACAACCTTATCTGGTTCCAGTTCTAAGTGGAAAAGTTTTCAGCATTGCTTCATTCAGTAAAATATTAGCTGTGGGTTTGTCATAGATAGCTTTGATCAGTTTACAAAATGTTCTGCCTATGCTTATACTCTTCAGTGTTCTAATTAGAAAATGATGCTGAATTTTATTGAATGCTTTTTCTGCATCTATTGAGAGGATCATATTGTCTTTGTTTTTGCTTCTGTTGATATGATGAATAACGTTTATGGACTTGCATATGTTAAATGAGCCTTGCATCCCTGGGATGAAACATACTTGATCATGATGTACGACTTTTTTTTTATTATTAAATCATAGCTGTGTACATTAATGCGATTATGGGGCACCATACACTGGTTTTATAGACTGTTTGACACATTTTCATCACACTGGTTAACATAGCCTTCCTGGCATTTTCTTAGTTATTGTGTTAAGACAATTACATTCTACATTTACTAAGTTTCACATATACCCTTGTAAGATGCACCACAGGTGTAATCCCACCAATCACCATCCCTCCACCCACCTCTCCACTCCCTCCCCTCCCTTTCCCCCTTCCCCCTATTCTTAGGTTGTAACTGCATTATAGCTTTCATGTGAAAGCCATAAATTAGTTTCATAGTAGGGCTGAGTACATTGGATACTTTTTCTTCCATTCTTGAGACACTTTACTAAGAAGAATATGTTCTAGCTCCATCCATGTAAACATGAAAGAGGTAAAGTCTCCATCTTTCTTCAAGGCTGCATAATATTCTATGGGGTACATATACCACAATTTATTAATCCATTCGTGGATTGATGGGCACTTGGGCTTTAAGTCACCCCGCCCCACACAGGCAACAATTGGAAAAGGAAAATCAAACCTTCCCACAACCACACACCCAGGGCACCACCTGAATAGTCCTCGGGCAATTGGCTCAGTTCAAAAGGTCCAAATCAATTGTCTCAGTCAGCACCTGTCTCAGGTGGGAGAGTTTAAAAGGTCTCTGGCAACTGAATTGCAGGGGTCTGGTGATTACTCTGATATGGCTTGCTCCAGTGCTCTGTGGAGTCAGGAGGACCCACCCAGCAAATAGATCAGTCTGGGAAGGTTGATGCCTCCTTCCCCACCTTGCACCTCTGTCACACCCAGTCACTGATAGTCCCACAGGCTTTGACCCAGTTGCCTGTGGTGAATAGATACACGAGGGGTTTGCACCTGCCTGAATCACAAGGAAATCTATTTCTGCTCAGCCAGGCCGGTGCACTCTGGCTCTATCTAGCAAGGGGAGATGAGGCCTGACAACCTCGGGCACTTGATGGAGGCTGGGGTGTGTTCACGCAGTTTCAGCCCTGCCCCTGATAGATGGTACTGACAGAACAGAATTTGTGGGAATTTGTTTCTGTCCCTGCTAAATTCCCCTGCAGAAGACAAGCTGCTTTGAGTTCCCAGAGCCTGCGCCTCAGGCCCTGTCTTTGCTCCTGCAGGTTTGTATTCAGTTACCTGTCAGTTCTAGCCTCCTGTCTTCCTTTGTCTATAGGCTAATGATCCCCTGAGGGGCAGGTGTGTCTTAGGCTCAGTACAGCGGTCCTCTGGGTCAGCCCTGCCCTGGGAACTTCCTGGCTCTGCACATGTGTTTCTAGTCCCCGTGCTCCACCCAGGCCGGTACTGCCTCAGGCAAACCCTTTACTCATGAGGCCTGCATTTCCATCCCAGATCTGTTCCGCGGTGGTTGCCACCTGTGTAGATGCCCAGCCTCCTCTGGTTGCCAAGGGAGACGGGGGTTTGGCTTCAGACTATCCGGGAGTGAGTCCTATTGTTGCTAAAAGACAGTTGCTGCTCTGTGCCTCGGGGCACCGCTGCTCCGGTGTGGTTCCCTCTCAGCCGACTGTCCTCTCCTCACTCCCATGCCCCAGAGTCAGCACTGACCAGCTGCAGTTTAGGCCCTGTCCACACCTCTCGAGAAATCACCCAAGAATCTGGACTCCTGGGGGACAGGCCTCCAGACCTCAGAGTGAGAGTGGAGGGGAGTGCTGGGAGCTCAGAGTTGCAAGTAGAGAATATATACAGTTTTATACAGTTTTATGCCTGGCAGGAGAACACTGTGGCACCCTAGTAGGGGAGGTAAGTCCAGTTTTTAGAGGGTCTCTCCCGTGGAATGTAGTGGGAGGACCTTTGAACTCTGCTGGTTTGTTTGTGGGGCACTCCGAGCCATTCCCATGGGGGAGAGGACTCCTGTCTGCTTGGTGATGGATTTTGTACCTTTTGTTTGTATCCTCGGGGTCGCAGCTTGCCTCAGCGTGGTTGATGTGCGTTCTTCAAACTTCTCATTTGGTGCAGCTCAAATCCACCAGGTTACTTGCTAAATTTCTGTCCTTTAACTCTCCTTCTGGACAGGAGCCTCTGTGGAAAGCTGGCTTCAGTCAGCCATCTTGTCTCCGCCCCCTGTACAACTTCTTTGGTGATAAGCTGTAATCTATTGGCTAGGATTTTGTTGAGAATTTTTGCATCTATATTCATTAGTGAAATTGGTCTGAAGTTGTCCTTTTTAGTTGGGTCTTTTCCTGGTTTTAGTATCAGGGTGATGTTTTTTTCATAGAAAGTGTTGGGGATGATTCCTTCCTCCTCAAATTTTTGGAATAATTTCTGCAGTATGGGAATAAGCTCTTCTTTAAAGGTTTGATAGAATTCTGGTGTGAAGTCATCTGGACTGGGGAATTTTTTTTTTTTTTTTTGGTTGGGAGATTTTTTATTGTTTCTTTTATCTCCGTGCTTGAAATTGGTCTGTTCAGGAGATCTATTCCTTCCTGGCTAAGTCTAGGGACAGGGTGTGATTCCAAATGTTAATCTATTTCCTTCACATTGTCAAATTTCTGGGCATAAGAGTGTCTTTTATTATTGAGAGATAATCTTTATATCTGTGTGTTTCATATCTGTTGTTTTTTCCCCTTTATCATTTCTGATTGAGGTTACTATAGATTTTACTTTTATATTTCTAGTCTGGCTGAAGGTTTATGTATTTAATTTATTTTTCAAAAAACCAACTCCTTGCCCAGAAGACCAAAAATCATATTATAACAAAGATATTTGTACCAGAATGGTTATTGCAGCCCAATTCATAATTGCTAAGTCATGGAAAAAGCCCAAGTGCCCATCGATCCGTGAATAGATTAATACATTGTGGTATATGTACACCATGGAATATTATGCAGCCTTAAAGAAAGATGGAGACTTTACCTCTTTCTTGTTTACATGGATGGAGCTGGAACATATTCTTCTTAGTAAAGTATCTCAAGAATGGAAGAAAAAGTATCCAATGTACTCAGCCTTACTATGAAACTACTTTATGGCTTTCATATGAAAGCTGTAACCCAGTTATAACCTAAGAATATGGGGAAGGGGGAAAGGGAGGGGTGCGGAGGGGGGAGGATGGGTAGAGGGAGGGTGTATGGTGGGATCACACCTACAGTGTATCTTACAAGGGAACATGTGAAACTTAGTAAATGTAGAATATAATTGTCTTAACACAATAACTAAGAAAATGCCAGGAGGGCTATGTTAACCAGTGTGATAAAAATATTTCAAATGGTATATAAAACCAGTGTATGGTGTCCCATGATTGCATTAATGTATTAATGTACACAGCTGTGAGTTAATAATAAAAAAAAAGTTAGTAGAATATAGTTAGCCCACTGTATACATATACATGGATTCTGTATCTGTGGGTTCAATGAGTTATGGCTTGAGAATATTCTAAAAACAGAACAAAATATAAAAAATTGAAAACAACTAATACTGCATAGTAGCTATTTGCATAGAATTACTTTATATTGGTATTATAAGTAATCTAGAGATGATTTAAGTTATGCCGGAGAATGTGCATAGATTATATGGAAAACTGTCATTTTATATAAAGGATTTCAACATTTACATATTTTGATATCCACAGGGAGTCCTGGAACCAATTCCCCCCAGGTACTGAGGAACAGCTGTATAGTGTTGTTAGCCATTATTTTGATTTTGTACTGAGAAGAAGATGTCAAACATTCTGGTGGCTGGTTTGGGTAACCTTTTCTCTATACAGCACTAGAGAAACACAATGACCCAGGGTTTCATGTTTAAAGTTCTTTGAAGTCTTTGAAGAATTCCATTTAAGTCTTTTTATTATAGCAATGTGTTATTTCTAGTAAGCCCAGTGTTTTCTTTTATCAATTTCTTTGCCCTAACTTTTCTTTCACTTCCTCTTGCTCTTTAAGTTACCATGCCTCTGGACTAAGATTTCAGTGAGTCCTTTGGTACAGGACTAAAAGGATAAGAAGACTAAAGAGCAAGAAGGGAAAAAAAGAGTTAAAGAAAAAAGAAAAAATAGAAAGGAGGGGGGTGAGTAAAAGAAAGTATTGACAAAAATAAGAGATGCATAGAAAGACTGTTCCAAGTTGATTTAAGACAGAAAGATGACCAGTAGGTAATAATCTCCTTTTCGACATGGTTGCTTCTGTCTCTAATTAACGAAGGCTGGGCCTATACCTCACCATAAAGGTGGTAAGAGAGTGAAGATTTAGGGGGAGCATTAACTATAGTGCCTACTGTAGGATAGACTCTCGTTGGAGGCCTCTATGAAGGAGAAGGGATTGATCAAGTGATATAGTATATAGATTCAAATAAGAAGAACTGGGGAATTTTCTTCTGACTCTAGTAACTTCCCCAGGCCTCTACATTTGTAGACCTTTATCTATGCACATGGTATGAAGAAGAATTCATTTTTTATTTGCTTTTGTTATTGCTTTTTAACTACTTCAAACTTTTCTCTGTGAAGGTATCATGTCCCTGAAATAAATTTTACTGCATGAAAAAACAAACAAACAAAACTCCTTGTTTCATTAATTTTCTGAATGGTTCTTTTGTTTTCAATTTCATTAATCTCTGATTTAATTTTGGATATTTCTTTTCTTCTGCTGGGTTTGGGCTTAGATCGTTCTTTTTCCAATTCCATAATATTGTTTGTGTGTTTGTTGATGCAGTCTCTTTCTATTTTTCAGATTGTAGGCCTCTAAAGTGATAAATTTTCTTCTCAGGACTGCTTTTGCTGTATCTCACAGGTTTTAGTAGCTTGTGTCTTCTTTGTTGTTATGCTCAAGGAAGTTAATGATTTCCTCTTTTATTTCTTCCTGCACCCAGTTGTCATTCAGTATAAGGTTGTTTAATTTCCATGCCTTCGTGTGGGGTTGAATGTTATTATTGGAGTTGAGTTCCACCTTTAATGCCCTGCTGTTTGAGAAGGTACAAGGTAAAGTTTCAATTCTTTTGATTCTATTGAGGTTTGTTTTGTGTCCCAGGATATGATCAATTTTGGAGAATGTTCCATGGGCCAATGAGAAGAATGTATATTCTTTAGCTTTTGGATGGAGTGTTCTATACACTTCTATCAAGCACAGTTGTTATAGGTTCTCATTTAAGTCCTTTATATCTTTGTTTAATTTCTGTTTAGAGGATCTGTCCAGCTCTGTAGAGGAGTGTTAAAGTCCTCTGTTATTATGATATTATAGGATATCATATTGCTCAGACTAATTAAGGTCTGTTTCAAGAATCTGTGAACATTTAAGTTGGGTGCAGAAATATTTAGAATTGAAAAGTCTTTCTTGTTGTATTTTTCCCTTGACCAATATGAAGTGTCCATGTTTGTCTTTTTTGACTTAAGTTGTTTTACATCTAATTGTATCTGAAAATAAGATTGCAACCCTCTTTTCTTCTGAATTCCATTTTCATGAAAAATTGTCTTCCAACCCTTAACTTGGAGTTTTAATTTGTCTTTTGAGGCTAGGTGTGTTTCCTACAGGCAGAAAATGGATGGCTTGTGTTTTTTTATCCAATCAGCCACTCTATGCCTCTTTGGTGGGGGAATTAAAGCCATTAACATTTATTGAAATAGTTGGTAAGTGTGGTAGCACTCTATTCATCTTAATTTGTGAAAGTCCATTGCTTAGTTTTATTTTTGCATCATTGTGGAAGTTAGGTTCTGTCCTTTAATTTTTGGGTGCTTACTTTGCTGGTGGTCCATTGTGGTAGTCAGTGTGTAGAACAGGTTGAATTATTTCCTGTAGAGCTGGTCTTGCTGTGGCAAATTTCCTCAATAAAAGATATTGTATATCAATAAAAGATTTGATTTATCTGTCAATTTTAAAGCTTAGTTTAGCAGGATATAGAATTCTGGGCTAGAAATTGTTTTGTTTAAGAAGATTAAATGTAGATGACCATTGTCTTCTGGCTTGAAAAGTTTCATTAGAGAAGTCTGTAGTCACCCTGATGGATTTAATCCTGTAGGTCAATTGGCACTTACTCCTGACACCTGGCAGAATTGTTTCTTTTGTCTTGTCTTTGGACAAGACAGGTTCATCACAATGTGTCTTGGAGAAGCTTGATTTGAGTTGAGGTGACCTGGGGTCCAATATCCCTCTGAGAGGAGTGCCTTTGGAAGGATGGCCTTCCCTGTGGGTCAGAATCTTTGGTGATATTTGGGAAATTTTCATTTATAATATTCTCCAGTATGTCTTCCATTCCTCTGGGGCATTCTTCTTTCCCTTCTGGGATACCTATAACTCGTATGTTTGAACACTTCATAAAGTCCCATAATTCTGTCAGTGAACATTCTGCTTTCTCTCTTTGTTTCTGCCCCTTTAACCATCTGAGTTATCTCAAGAGCTTTGTCCTTTACCTCTGAGATTCTTTTTTCTGCATGGTCTAATCTGTTGTTGATACTTTCTATTGCATCTTTAAGTTCCCTAATTGACTGCATCAATTCCTTCAGCTCTGCTATATCCTTTCAATATTCTTCATATCATTCATCTCTTATTAGATTCTGCTTTTGGATTTACTTTTGGTTGTTTTCTACTTACTCAGAAATTTCCTTCATTTTTTTGGTTATTTTCCACTTTCTCAGCAATTTCCTTCATCGTTTTCATTATCTGTATTTTAAATTCCCCTTCTGTCATTTCTAACATTTCTTATAGTCAAATCCTCTGCAGTAGCTACCTCATGGTCCCTTGTGGGGGTTGGTCTAGACTGTTTTTTCATGTTGCCAGGATTTGTCTGCTGATCCTTTCTCATGAGTGTTTTCTTTTATCAATTTCTTTGCCCTAATTTTTCTTTCACTTCCTCTTGCTCTTTAAGTTACCATGCCTCTGCCTAAGGTTTCAGTGAGTCCTTTGGTATAGGACTAAAGGGATGAGAAGACTAAAGAGCAATAAGGGAAAAAAGAGTTAAAGAAAAAAGAAAAAAGAGAAAGGAGGGGGGTGAGTAAAAGAAAGTATTGACAAAAATAAGAGATGCATAGAAAGAGGTTGACAGGAGTAATAAAGGTGTAAAATAGGGTACTTTGACCCACACCTTAAAAACCCTTAACCTTTGGGGGTGCTGGGTAGGGTGATTTCCTTGTGGTCAGCAACCCTTTGGCAGCCTGAGCAGACACAGTACCCCACCTCCACTAAATAGAGAGGAAAGACAAAAATACTATAAATCAAACCAAAACAAACAAACAAAAACCCTTACAGGATAAAATTGGGGGAAAAACCAAATAGCAAGTGCAGAAACACTAGCAAAAATGAAGTTCTTATTATTAAAGAAGGCAACAATGGAAAATTATATTTAAACTAAAAAAAGGATGAAAGAAAGAAAAATCTAGGGGGAAAATGTTGAAATAAAATAAAGAAACACAAACAAGGTAGTATTTATATCTTGCTGAACATTGTCTGGGTAACAGATGATCTTCTGGGGTATGAGATGCTAATTACAATGCTGATACAGCTGTACGAGATGGAGACTGGAGGCTTCTGCTGACTTATTTGCCCTCAAACCCCACAGGGTTGAGAGCCTGAATCTATCCTTAGCCTGCTTTTGGCCAAGCAGAGGCTTTTCCAGGAAAGCATGTGTCACTGGGATCTCTCCTGTAGTGGCTGCTCACTTATCAGGTGCTCCCAAACCGGCCTCACTCTAAGCCCCTGAGGGCTGCGGCTGCAAGGCAGCTCTTTTACTGCTGAACACTAAAAGCTTTGCTCTTCCCTGGAGTCTCAATCCCGACCTCTGGATGCTGTTCAAAGTCATTAGATCACTCACCCAAGGTCTCCCAGCACAGGCCTTGCTCTGGGACCCTGAGGGTGGATCCTGCACGCAGCTCTCCCACAATGGCTGCACCCAGCCCACAGCTGAACAATGAAATCTCTGTTCCAGCCCAGTGGCTCACTCCTGAACTCTGGATACCACTCAAAGTCACTTGCATACTCATCCATGGCTCCCAAGGTAATTCAACCAAGTGCCCAAGTTTAAGTAAACAAAACAACTGCCAGGGAAGGCCTTCTTTGTCTGCAATCTTGCTGTTGCTGTAGCTACAGCCTTGGCAGGTGCCATCGCCTCGGACCAAACTCAACCACTTGCCTCTTCTCCACTGCTTTTGCCCAATTCTTGGGGTCCAGAGGTCTTCTGTTGCCTCCCTGAATACCCAAACGGATGTTTCTGGGCATATCCCACAAGCCAAAGATGCCTTGAATCTTCTCTCCTCAATCTCACTGCACCCGGTTGCAAAGAAGCTGTTACTCAGCCACTATCTTACTCCGCCCACCTCTCTAATTGTTTTAAGTGTTAATGTGTATTACTTGAAGTTAAAAAATGTGATAGTGAAGATGAAAAATGTACTGCCATTTAATTAAATTGTACATTGAACTTACAAGGATGTTTTATAACACAGTAAAACTGTTATAGTAAATGAAGTTTGTCTTTGTCTTAATTTGCCTTTAATTAGTGTATTCCAATATTAATATCAAGTCCATACTGGGTGTATGATATGGTATGGTATAAAATGGAATTAGGTAGGCCTTTTTAAAGGAGTAACTCTCAAGCAACTGGAAACTACATTTATTTGGAATCTATCTCCATGGATTCTGGATAACAATAAGATCACTGTACATTGGAACAGGAGAATAACATCAGATAGTAACTCAACTTTACAAATGAAGAATAGCAGAAATGATAAATATGTAGGTGAATGTAAAAGACTCTACAAGGCTGGAAAATTAAGTTTGTGAACTTATATTAGAAAAAATGCTTTTGAGGGTGGACTAGGCACTGGCATTGGGGCATAGCTTCCCAAGGGGAGTACTTTGAAGGTGACCATAGAGACATTCAACAATGACATACATAGCACTTTTTCTAGGATGAGTTAATGAACTTAATTGTCTGCCATAACATCAGATGTGTTAAAGTGTTAAAAATATGTTAAAGTACATATTTTTTCTCTATTATTTTCTCAACTTCTTTAAAAGTCAGATTATATAAAATAATACTTATCTACTGTATCATGTTTATAATACATAGATGTAATTTACACAATAATAATGGCACAAAGAAGTGGAGAAGAAGGAAACTATGTTGGAGCAAAGTTTCAGTGTTTTACTACAATCAAGGTAATATAAATATGTACATAGATTCTGATACATTAAGATGTGTATTGTAAAGCCCAGAACAACCACTAGGAAAATAATTCAAAAATATGGTTTTAAAACATTAAAGAAATTGGAATAGTATACTATAAAATAATTACTTATGACAGAAGAGGGCAGTAAAATAAAACAGGGGAACAAAATGTCATACAAAAATATTAAAATAGCAGACATACATCCTATCTTAAAAGTAATTACAATGAATATAAATGGATACAAGACCTCAACCAAAAGGCAGAAATTATTAAGCTGGATTTAGAAAACAAGAACCAGCCATATACTGTACACAAGAGATCTGCTTTAGATTCAAAGATACAAATAAATTGAAAGTAAAAAGATGGAAAAACATAATATTATCCAAACAGCAATTATAAGAGAACTGGAGTGTTTTACTAATATCAGAGAAATAGAATTTTAAATAAAAAGTATTAACAGAGATGAAGAGGGCAAGTTATAATCTTCCAGGTAGATGTATCAATTATAAACACATATATGGACTTAACAACAGAGCTTCAAAACCCATCAAGCAAAAATTGACAGAATTAAAGTGAGAAATAGAGTATTCAACAGTAATTTTTGGAGATGCCAATACTCCAGTTTTAATGACGAATAGAGCAATAAAGCAGAAAATTAGAAAAAGTAAAAGAAAATTTGAACAGTACCATCAACCAGATTGACCTGAGTGATATCTAAAGATTACACCAAAATAGCATAATAATGTTTGTATGCTCAATATTGGGCATCTTAGTCTCTAGTGTTTTGCAACTCATGAAGAACAAGCCTGTTTTTATGCAACTGAGTCCCCCAAATTTGTGGGTGATTAATGGGCACGTTTCTATTTGTTAGTAACATATACAGAGAGTATATTGGGATAACATTTTGCTTTGCTTTGTTACTTTGTCTGTTGTAATAGAGAAGTTTGTGGCTCAGGAATCAACACTCATTATAGTTACAAGGAAGTGACCCTGGTCCTTCCTGATGGACTATTACCATGTTTCCAGAGAGAGTCGAAAAGTAGGGAAGGTTTCTTCAAACTCAGTGGAAGCCAGTTATAGTTGATGCCCTTATGTAGAGTTAGGCAAAGGTATGGAATTCTCACTTTTTGTTTTTGATTTTGTAAACAACATGAATGACAATAACATATACAAAAGTAAAGGGAATAGTATGAGAAACCCCCATGTATCCATTACCTGCCTCCAGCAATCATTATTTCATGGTAATTCTTGTTTTATTTATCAAACCCTTCATACTCTTTACCACCTCAACATCCAATTATTTTCAAGCACAATTCTAGATATATTTTTAAATTATTTATTAAATCATAACTGTTTACATTAGTGCATTTATGAGGTACAGTGTGCTGATTTGATATACAATGTGGAATGCTTACATCTAATTAATACAACCATCTCCTCATTTACTTATTTGTTGTGGTAAGATATTCATACTGTATTCTTAATAGTTTAGAAATGTATCATTGCATTATGCACATTAGGTTAGGTCCCCCCAAATACCCTCCCTCCTCTCGACGTCCCTCTCCCCTCCCCTGTCCTTCTTCTTCCCTCCTCCTTTCTGGACTATAGTTATGTTTTACCATTCCTCTGAATGTGTAGGTCAGTGGTTCTCAACCTGTGGGTCGCGACCCCTTTGGGGGTCGAAAGACCCTTTCACAGGGGTCGCCTAAGACCATGCTGCATATCAGATATTTACATTATGATTCATAACAGTAGCAAAATTACAGTTATGAAGTAGTAACGAAAATAATTTTATGGTTGGGGGTCACCACAACATGAGGAACTGTATTAAAGGGCTGTGGCATTGGGAAGGTTGAGAACCACTGGTAGGTGATTATATATTGATTTCATAGTAGTATTAAATATATTGGATACCATTATTTCCCATTCTTGAGATACTTTGCTAAAAAGAATGTGCTCCAGCTCCACCCAGATGTTGGCATGGATGCGGAGAGAAGGGAACACTTCTACATTGCTGGTGGGAATGTAAGCTAATATGGCCTTTTTGGAAAGAAATTTGGAGAATACTCAAGGAACTAAAAGTGGACCTACCATTTGATCCTGCAATCCCCCTATTAGGTATTTACCCAGATGATGAAAAATCATTTTAAAACAAAGACATTTGCACCAGAATGTTTATTGAAGACCAATTCATAAGTGCCAAGTCATGGAAACAGTCCAAGAGTCCATTGACCCATGACTAGATTAACAAACTATAGTACATGTACACTATGGAATACTATGCAACCATAAAAGATGGAGCATACTAGATATTATATTATGGAATTTCTTTGCAAATTTATCTTTTCAGGTGGAGGTAGATGCTGGTGACATGAATTAAGAAACCCAGATGTAGCTTCTGATTATTAAGGAATGCTGGGAAAATATGTTCTTTTCTCTTGGCTTTGGTTTCTTTATGTATGAAAGGAGGATGTTTGGCCACTGTATCAGTAATTAGAATCATCTGGGGAGCTATTAAGACCAATTCAGCCTCTTGGGAATGAGGTCTGGCTTTAGTATTACAAGCTAAACAAACCTTAGGTGATTTTAAGGTGAAGTCAAGGCTGAGAACCAAAAACTTACTAATGGTCTCTGTAATAGTTAATTTTATGTCAATTTGGCTATAGTGTCCAGTTATTTAATCAAACACTAATGTAAGTGGGTTTCTATGAAAGAAGTTGGTAGATGTGGCTAATACTTACAATCAATTAACTTTAAAGGAGATTACTCTCAATAATGTGAGATTCATCCAATCAAAGACTTTAAGAACAAAAACTGAAGTTTCCTGGAGAAGAAAAAATTTTGCCTCAACTTTTATCAGCCTATCCTTCAGATTTTGTATTTGCCAGCTCCCACAATCATGTGAGTCCAATCTTTGAAATCTCCCTCTGTCTCTCCTCTCTCTTTTTCTTTATATATGTGTGTGTGTGTGTGTGTGTGTGTGTGTGTATTTTTTCCTCTTGCTATTGGTTCTGTTTTTCAAGAGAACCCTGACTGATACAATATTTCCTGTATTTCCAATGGTTTCTGATTCTTATTATATATCTGTGATTCTTTAAAAATCAGTCTGCCTGGGGGGGAGACAAGATGGCGGACTGAAGCCAGCTTTCAACAAAGGCTCCCGTCCAGAAGGAGAGTTAAGGGATAGGAATTTAGTAAGTATCCTGGTGGACTTGAGCCTCACCAAGAGAGAAGGCTGAAGAACGCACATCAACACCGCTGAGGCAAGTTGTGATCAGAAGGACGCAAACAAAAGGTACAAAATCCACCACCAAGCGGACGGGAGTCCCCCTCCCCCATGAGACCGGCTCTAGAGCCCCAAAATTGAACAAGCGGGCAGAAATTAAAGGCCCTCCCACTACACTCCACGGGAGAGACCTTCTAAAAACTGGACCTACCTCCCCCACTGGGGTGCCGTGGCGTTCTCCTGCCAGACATAGGGCTGAATAAAACTTTGGGAATCCTTTGCCGGCAACCCTGAATCCCCGGCGCTCCCCTCCCGCCCACTGAGGTCTGGAGGCCTGTCCCCCAGGACTTCGGATCCTTGGGTGATTTCTCAAGGGGAGTGGACAGTCCCCGAGTTGCGACTGGTCAGCATTGACTCTGAGGCGCGCCGAGTGAGGAGAGGGCACCGGGCTGAGGGGGAGTCACGCCTCACGGCACTTCCCTGCGGTGCAGTGCACCAACCCTCCCCAGGCATACGGGGCCCAAGACTGAATCAGACTCTGGCCTCCCCACTGAGAGCTGAGAGCCCCTACTCTCACTCGGGGTCTGAGGGCCTATCCCCCAGGAGTTCGGCTCCTTGGGTGATTTCTCAAGGGGAGTGCACAGTGCCTGAGCTGCGTCAGATCAGCGCCGACTCTGGGATACGTGAGCGAGGAGAGGGCACTCTGCTGAGGGGAAATCAAGCCTTGGCGGCACTTCCCTGCGGTGCAGTGCACCAACCCTCCCCGGGCATAGGGAGCCCAAGACTGAATAAGACTCTGGCCTCCCCACTGAGAGCTGAGAACCCCTACTCTCACTCGGGGTCTGAGGGCCTATCCCCCCGGAGTTCGGATCCTTGGGTGATTTCTCGAGGGGAGTGCACAGTGCCTGAGCTGCGTCAGGTCAGCGCTGAATCCGGGACACATGAGCGAGGAGAGGGCACTCTGCTGAGGGGAAATCAAGCCTTGGCGGCACTTCCCTGCGGTGCAGTGCAGGAGCCCTCCCCAGACCGTAGTGTTGCGTAAAACTGAATGAAACTCTAGCTTCCCCCCGCCCCACTCCCAATCGGGGTCTGGGGGCCCATCCCCCAAGAGTTCTGATTCTTGGGGGATCTCTTAAGGGGTGTGGACCCAGCACAAACTGCGGCCGCTCAGTGCTGACTCTGGGGCGCGGGACAGAGGAGAAAAGGGTCACCTGAGTGCCCACACCAGAGCAGCAGTTCCCTGGAGGTAGATCACCAGCCGTTTTTTCTTTAACGGCAGAACGCTCACTTCTGGATATTCTGAGGCCACACCCCCTGTCTCCCTGGGCAACCAGAGGAGGCCACCGGTGACACGGCTCACAAACCCGGAAGCCTCCAGGGTGGGGCCGACCCAGAGAGGTGTTCAGACGCAATTCTCCAACAGCAAAGACGTTTGAATTCAAAACAGCCCGTCTCCTGTAGGCGACGACAGGAACAGAGACAGAACCTCACAAAGTTGTCTGTTCTGTTCTGTTCTGTTAGCAGCATCCATCAGGGACGGGGCTAAGCCTGAGTGAACACCTCCTTCCCATCACCTGCATCAAACACTCAAAGATGTCAGGCCCCATCTCCTCCTGCTAGATAGCGGCAGTCTGCGGGGGCCTGGCAGACTTCCTCGCGATTCAGGCAGGTGCAAACCCCTGGAGTGTCTGTTCACTGCAGGCAACTGGGTTAGCCATCTGCAGAGATACCAGTGACTGGGTCCGACGGAGGGGCAAAGTGGGGAAGGAGACGTCAACCTTCCCAGACTGCTCTGTTTGCTGGGTGGCTCCTCCTGACTCCATGCTGCACTGGGGTGAGCTGTGTCAGAGGAGTCACCAGGCCCCTGTGATCCAGTTCCCAGAGACCTCTTGAACCCTTCCACCCGAGACAAGTGCCGATTGAGACAGTTGATTCGGACCTTTTGAACTGGGCTAATAGACTGAGGACTTTTCAGGCGGTGCCCTGGGTGTGTGATTGTAGGAAGGTTTGATTCTCCTTTTCCAAGGGGCCAGAGGTGGGCAGGCGGGGTGACTTAATTGCTGATTTTTCCACACAGCTGAGACTTCAAGCCAGAGTAGAAGTTGCAATAGGATCGAACAGAAACCAGCTGAAATCAAGACAGAACCACTTTGCTCCACCACACCAGACAGGGCAACAGTTTCTCAGGCCACAACACTGTACGGGCCCTCGATAAAACCCCAGGGGAAAAACCAAAGGGAGTAAACCATGGGGCGGAATCAGCGGAAAAACTCTGGTAACATGAATAACCAGAATAGATCAACCCCCCCAAGAAAAGATACGGCAGATGTGATTGAAGATCCCATTCATAAACAACTGGCTGAGATGTCAGAAGTCGAATTCAGAATTTGGTTTGCAGACAAGATTAATAAAATGGAATTAGGAATTCGAGGAGAAATTCAAAAACTGTCTCAAGAATTTAACGAATTTAAAGACAAAACCACCAAAGACTTAGACACACTGAAACAAGAACTTACAGCCCTCAAAGATATGAAAAATACAGTAGAATCCCTCAGTAACAGAATGGAGCAAGCAGAAGAAAGGATTTCTGACATTGAAGATAAAGTCTTCGAACGCTCCCAATCTCTCAAAGAGGAAGAGAAATGGAGAGCAAAAACGGATCACTCACTCAGAGAGCTCTCAGATAATTCGAAAAAAAACAACATAAGGGTTATAGGAATTTCGGAGACTGATGAAGTGGCTGCCAAGGGCACAGAGGCCCTTCTACATGAAATTATGAAAGAAAATTTTCCAGACATGCCTAGAGAATCTGAAATTCAGATAGCAGACAGCTTCAGAACCCCAGCACGATTCAACCCCAATAAGCCATCTCCCAGACATATCATAATTAGCTTCACTAAAGTTAACATGAAAGAGAAGATTCTCAAAGCAGCCCGGCGAAAGAAAACTATAACGTACAAAGGTAAGAATATTAGAATAACTGCAGATCTCTCTGCTGAAACTTTTCAAGCAAGAAGAGGCTGGTCATCAACTTTTAATCTCCTAAAGCAAAAAAACTTTCAACCCAGGATCTTGTATCCAGCTAAACTGAGTTTCATCTATGATGGAGAAATTAAATACTTCAATGACATTCATATGTTGAAAAAATTTGCCATAAGTAAACCAGCTCTTCAGGATGTTCTCAGAACTATCCTCCACAATGACCAACCCAATCCTATACCACAAAAGTAAACTCACTCAGAAACTTCGGATCAAACTCCAACTTCCACACTGGCGAAAGGATTAAAAATGTCCACTGGACCTTTGAAAAACTCGATACCCAAAATTCCACCAGACTTATCAATACTCTCCATCAATGTGAATGGCTTAAACTGTCCTCTAAAGAGGCATAGGTTAGCTGACTGGATACAAAAACTTAAGCCAGATATTTGTTGCATACAAGAGTCACATCTCAACTTAAAAGACAAATACAGACTCAGGGTGAAAGGATGGTCATCCATATTTCAGGCAAATGGTAATCAGAAAAAAGCAGGTGTTGCAATTTTATTTGCAGATACAGTAGGCTTTAAACCATCAAAAGTAAGGAAGGACAAGAATGGTCACTTCATATTTGTTAAGGGTAATACTCAATATGACGAGATCTCAATTATTAATATCTATGCACCCAACCAGAATGCACCTCAATTTATAAGAGAAACTCTAACAGACATGAGTAACCTGATTTCCACCAGCTCCATAATCATTGGAGATTTCAACACTCCCTTGGCAGTGTTGGATCGATCCTCCAGAAAGAAGCTGAGCAAAGAAATCTTAGATTTAAACCTAACCATCCAATATTTATATTTAGCAGACATCTACAGAACATTTCATCCCAACAAAACTGAATACACATACTTCTCATCAGCCCACGGAACTTACTCCAAAATTGATCACATTTTAGGTCACAAGTCTAACCTCAGTAAATTTAAAGGAATAGAAATTATTCCATGCATCTTCTCGGACCATCATGGAATAAAACTTGAATTGAGTAACAACAGCAATCTGCATACCCATACAAAAACATGGAAGTTAAATAACCTTATGCTGAATGATAGATGGGTCAGAGATGAGATTAAGAAAGAAATCACCAATTTTTTGGAACAAAATGACAATGAAGACACAAACTATCAGAACCTCTGGGACACTGCAAAGGCAGTTCTAAGAGGGAAATTTATAGCACTGCAAGCCTTCCTCAAGAGAACGGAAAGAGAGGAAGTTAACAACTTAATGGGACATCTCACGCAACTGGAAAAGGAAGAACATTCCAACCCCAAACCCAGTAGAAGAAAAGAAATAACCAAAATTAGAGCAGAATTAAATGAAATTGAAAACAAAAGAATAATACAACAGATCAATAAATCAAAAAGCTGGTTTTTTGAAAAGGTCAATAAAATAGATAAACCTCTGGCCAACCTAATCAGGAAAAAAAGAGTAAAATCTCTAATATCATCAATCAGAAACAACAAAGACGAAATAACCACAGACTCATCAGAAATCCAAAAAATCCTTAATGAATATTACAAGAAACTTTATTCTCAGAAATATGAAAATCTGAAGGAAATAGACCGATACTTGGAAGCACGCCACCTTCCAAGACTTAACCAGAATCAAGTGGAAATGTTGAACAGACCCATATCAAGTTCAGAAATAGCATCAACTATACAAAACCTCCCTAAAAAGAAAAGCCCGGGACCAGATGGTTTCACGTCAGAATTCTACCAAACCTTTAAAGAGGAATTAGTACCTATATTACTCAACCTGTTCCAAAATGTAGAAAAAGAAGGAAGACTACACAACACATTCTATGAAGCAAATATCACCCTGATCCCCAAACCAGGAAAAGACCCAACAAGAAAAGAAAATTATAGACCAATATCACTAATGAATATAGATGCAAAAATATTCAACAAGATCCTAACAAACAGAATCCAGCAACACATCAAACAAATTATACATCATGACCAAGTTGGTTTTATCCCAGGGTGTCAAGGCTGGTTCAATATACGTAAATCTATAAATGTAATTCAGCACATAAACAAATTAAAAAACAAAGACCATATGATTCTCTCAATTGATGCAGAAAAAGCTTTTGATAATATCCAGCATCCCTTCATGATCAGAACACTCAAGAAAATTGGTCTAGAAGGGACTTTTCTTAAACTGATAGAGGCTATCTACAGCAAACCCACAGCCAATATCATATTGAATGGAGTTAAATTGGAATCATTTCCACTCATATCAGGAACCAGACAAGGCTGCCCATTGTCTCCATTGCTTTTCAACATTGTAATGGAAGTTTTAGCCACCGCAATTAGGGAAGAAAAGGCGATCAAGGGTATCCATATAGGGTCAGAAGAAATCAAACTCTTGCTCTTCGCAGATGATATGATTGTGTATCTGGAAAACACTAGGGACTCTACTACAAAACTCCTAGAAGTGATCAAGGAATACAGCAGTGTCTCAGGTTACAAAATCAACATTCATAAATCGGTAGCCTTTATATACACCAACAACAGTCAAATTGAAAAAGCAGTTAAGGACTCTATCCCATTCACAGTAGTGCCAAAGAAGATGAAATATTTGGGAATTTACCTAACAAAAGACGTGAAAGATCTCTATAAAGAGAACTATGAAACTCTAAGAAAAGAAATAGCTGAAAATGTTAACAAATGGAAAAACATACCATGCTCATGGCTAGGAAGAATCAACATTATCAAAATGTCCATACTACCCAAAGCAATATATAATTTCAACGCACTCCCTATTAAAGCTCCACTGTCATATTTTAAAGATCTTGAAAAAACATTACTTCGT
This sequence comes from Nycticebus coucang, assembly GCF_027406575.1. NCBI lineage: Eukaryota > Metazoa > Chordata > Mammalia > Primates > Lorisidae > Nycticebus > Nycticebus coucang. Next base: position 156,352,640 of record NC_069804.1, on the reverse strand, counting down.
TTTATATGGAATCAGAAAAAACCTCGAATAGCCAAGACATTACTCAGAAATAAAAACAAAACAGGAGGAATCACACTACCAGACCTCAGACTTTACTACAAATCGATAGTGATCAAAACAGCATGGTATTGGCACAAAAACAGAGAAGTAGATATCTGGAATAGAATAGAGAACCAAGAGATGAATCCAGCTACTTACCGCTATTTGATTTTTGACAAGCCAATTAAAAACATTCAGTGGGGAAAAGATTCCCTATTTAACAAATGGTGCTGGGTGAACTGGCTGGCAACCTGCAGAAGACTGAAATTGGACCCACACCTTTCACCATTAACTAAGATAGACTCTCATTGGATTAAAGATTTAAACTTAAGACATGAAACTATAAAAATACTAGAGGAGAATGCAGGGAAAACCCTTGAAGAAATTGGTCTGGGTGAGCATTTCATGAGGAGAACCCCCCGGGCAATTGAAGCAGCTTCAAAAATACACTACTGGGACTTGATCAAACTAAAAAGCTTCTGCACAGCTAAGAACACAGTAAGCAGAGCAAGCAGACAGCCCTCAGAATGGGAGAAGATATTTGCAGGGTATAACTCTGACAAAGGTTTAATAACCAGAATCCACAGAGAACTCAAACGCATCAGCAAGAAAAAAACAAGGGATCCCATCGCAGGCTGGGCAAGGGATTTGAAGAGAAACTTCTCTGAAGAAGACAGGCGCACGGCCTTCAGACATATGAAAAAATGCTCATCATCTTTAATCATCAGAGAAATGCAAATCAAAACTACTTTGAGATATCATCTAACTCCAATGAGACTAGCCTATATCACAAAATCTCAAGACCAGAGATGTTGGCGTGGATGCGGAGAAAAGGGAACACTTCTGCACTGCTGGTGGGAATGCAAATTAATACATTCCTTTTGGAAAGATATATGGAGAACACTCAGAGATCTAAAAATAGATCTGCCATTCAATCCTGTAATTCCTCTGCTGGGCATATACCCAGAAGACCAAAAATCACAACATAACAAAGATATTTGTACCAGAATGTTTATTGCAGCCCAATTCATAATAGCTAAGTCATGGAAAAAGCCCAAGTGCCCATCGATCCATGAATGGATTAATAAATTGTGGTATATGTATACCATGGAATACTATGCAGCCTTAAAGAAAGATGGAGACTTTACCTCTTTCATGTTTACATGGATGGAGCTGGAACATATTCTTCTTAGTAAAGTATCCCAAGAATGGAAGAAAAAATACCCAATGTACACAGCCCTACTATGAAACTAATTTGGGGCTCTCACATGAAAGCTATAACCCAGCTACAACTTAACAATAGGGGGAAGTGGGAAAGGGGGGGGTGGGTAGAGGGAGGGGAATCGGTGGGATCACACCTGTGGTGCATATTACAGGGGTATTTGCGAAACTTGGTAAATGTAGAATGTAAATGTTTTGGCACAGTAACTGAGATAACGCCGGAAAGGCTATGTTAACCACTGTGATAAAAATGTGTCAAATGGTTTACGAAGTGAGTGTATGATGCCCCATAATCATATCATTGTATAAAGTTATGATTTAATAAAAAAATTAAAAAAAAAATCAGTCTGCCTTTCCAAAAACTACCTTTGGCTTTTTTAAGATTTATTGAGTGGTTACTATTTATTGAGCAGTTACTATGTGCCAGGCAATTTGCTTAGAGTCTTTCCATGTACCTTTCTTGGCTGTAGTAACTGTTCTTTGTCAACATTTCTAGTTTGAGTACTTGCAAAGTAGTAGATAATATAAATTTTATTACTTTTTTCTCCAGGCTTGTTCTAGATCTGTATTGGTATTGTAGGTAATGAAGCATCAGTAACTTGGATGTAATTTTTTGCCCAAATCGTTCTGGTTTTTATTGCCTAAAGCCTGACTATTTGAGTCTGAATGTATTTCCCTTAGGCCTGGGGAGTTAAGATTATTTGTGGTGCATGGTGCTCAACAAAAACTTAAGAAAAATGATAGCATGTGGTAATAGAGATGGAGTAAAACTGATTGCCTTAAATTCAAATTGCATCTTTCCTCTGAAATCTCAAAGCCCACATAGGGACTATCAAAGTTGAAAGAGTAAATCCAGGATGCAGGCATTAGTGGTAAGAGGTCCAGTTCAACAGGCATAGGCATTACCAGTTACATGCAGAATCTTAGGCCCCAGCACAGAATTGCTAAATCAGAATGTGCATTTTAAAAAGATTCCCAAGTGACTAATATGCATATTAAATTTGAGAAGCTTTGGTCTATTATGCATATTTACCGTTATTTTGACTATCCCATTTGTGGCCAACTACTTAGCTATTTTATGACACAAATGTTGAGGTAAGGGCTTCAACTGTGGGCTTCAACTCTAGGCATCACTGGGCACTCCATAAGGCCTAGAGTTGAAGTCCACAGTTGAAGCCCTTACCTCAACATTCAAGTCACAAAATAGCTAAGTAGTTGGACACAAATGGGATGGATATGGTCCATCATGGATCATGGTCCATCTTGAGTCCCCAATAGGGCTCTAAAATAGATAAGAACAACAAAAAACTTAATTGGCTTGGATTCCTGAAAATAGTTTTATTTCTCTCTCTTTTTTTTTTTTTTTTTTCAGTTCATCCCAACTAACATTTTTTTTTTGTTGTTTTTCTTTTGTAGAACAGTGATCTCAAATAATGCTGTTTCGTGTTCCTTTCTTTTCAGGTCAGGTCCCCTGCTATGTCCCCTCGTCCTTGGTCCAAGTATGGTCCTATGGCACACTCAGGCCTGCTGTGTCAGAACAGACACTTTTGAATGAGGCCAGTGATCAAACCACTGGCGTTCTCCAAGTCTGATGCAAAGCAAAATATTACAAGGCAGGTTAGCCCTCCCTACACCATTCCCATTCCCCTCATTTCCTCCCTTCAGGAAGGTTATGCTCCCCTCTTTCTGGTGTGAAGCCTAGCCTATCAGTCTTCACATCTAGGGCAGAATGATTCTAAGTCATTTTAGATAAAAATTCAAGCACAGTTCATCCTTATTCTTAATTGTGTCAATCAGCCTCAGGAAAGGCCAAGTTATTATTATTACTTTTTTATTAAATTATAGCTGTGTACATTAATGCGATCATGGGGCACCATACACTGGTTTCATAGACCATTTGGCACATTTTCATCACACTGATTAACATAGCCTTCCTGGCATTTTCTTAGTTATTGTGTTAAGACATTTACATTCTACATTTACTAAGTTTCACATATACCCTTGTAAGAGGCACTGCAGGTGTAATCCCACCAATCACCCTTCCTCCACCCACCTCCCCGCTCCCTCCCCTCCCTTTCCTCCTTCCCCCTATTCTTGGGTTATAACTGGGTTATAGCTTTCGTGTGAAAGCCATAAATTAGTTTCATAGTAGAGCTGAGTACATTGGATACTTTTTCTTCCATTCTTGAGATACTTTACTAAGAATAATATGTTCTAGCTCCATCCATGTAAACATGAAAGAGGTAAAGTCTCCATATTTCTTCAAGGCTGCATAATATTCCATGGTGTACATATACCACAATTTATTAATCCATTTGTGGATTGATGGGCACTTGGGCTTTTTCCATGACTTAGCAATTATGAATTGGGCTGCAATAAACATTCTGGTACAAATATCTTTGTTATGATGTGATTTTTGGTCTTCTGGATATATGCCTAGTAGGGCCAAGTTATTTTTGAAAACTGCCATCAATCCCATCACTGAGCTTGGTAAATTGAATCTACAGCATCCTATTTACTTGGGTTGGTGTTTGAGTTGGTTTTACATGAGCTTTCTTTCTTTCTTTCTTTCTTTCTTTCTTTCTTTCTTTCTTTCTTTCTTTCTTTCTTTCTTTCTTTCTTTCTTTCTTTCTTTCTTTCTTTCTTTCTTTCTTTCTTTCTTTCTTTCTTTCTTTCTTTCTTTCTTTCTTTCTTTCTTTCTTTCTTTCTTTCTTTCTTTCTTTCTTTCTTTCTTTCTTTCTTTCTTTCTTTCTTTCTTTCTTTCTTTCTTTCTTTCTTTCTTTCTTTCTTTCTTTCTTTCTTTTCTTTTCTTTTCTTTTCTTTTCTTTTCTTTTCTTTCTTTCTTTCTTTCAGAAAGAGTCTCACTATGTTGCCCTGGGTAGAGTGCTGAGGAGTCACAGCTCACAGCAACCTCCAACTCTTGGGCTAAAGTGATTCTCTTGCCTCAGCCTCCCAAATAGCTGGGACTACAGGCGAGCACCATAATGCCTGGCTATTTTTTTATGTTAATTTTTATTTGCATATGTGACACCAGGTGGAGCTGTCCAGTGAGGTCATGTGGCTATTAACAACTGAAATATTCTGCTAAGTGAAGAAAACTGGAACTCCTGTGGTGCAATCAGTTAGTGCATGGTAGTAATATGGTAGAGCTATATTGAGGTTGTGAGTTTAAGTCTCGCCTGGAGCACATTTTTTTTTTTTTTTTTGAGACACAGTCTCACTATTTCACTCTTGGTAGAGTGCTGTGGTGTCACAGCTCATAGTAACCTCCAAATCTTGGGCTTGGAGGCTATTCTCTTGCCTCAGCCTCTCAAGTAGCTGGGACTACAGGCATCTGCCACAATGCCCAGCTAATGAGCATCTTTCTTGAGCATAGTTTTACTCAGTGTTAAGTAATTCAAACATTTTTAAAAGCATAAATAGTTATATTGTGGAATATAATACTCATGTAAATTTTTAAGATAGACCACAAGACTTCAAAGAAGTTTCTGCTTGTGCAGGGCACTACAAATGAGGTCCCCATATTCCTTCAGGTAAATGTATCTACTCTCCTCTATCATGAGTAGTAGTTAGGCGGGCAAGTTTGAGAAACTCTGGATGTGCCAAAAATTATGACAGATAATGAGGCTACAGACATGACTAAAACATAAGCTCTGATCTCCAGGATCTTATAATGGAGGGTATAAAATATTCCAAAGTAAACATTGATTTCCTGGAGGGCAGGGCCCATCCATACCCTAACTGTCTTTGAATCAATAAAACACACAGCTTTACCTTCCTAGAATGATCTATCACTTAACAAAAATGGGCTGAGCTTCTCACCCTGTGTGCCAGGATGTGGTGGGTGCTGGGGATACAGTGGTAAATCAGACACAGGCCCAGTGCACAGGTGGACCTTAGGAGAGACAATCAATGAAGCAGTGACTTACAAGATCTTGATGGCGCTGTACTCAGCTAGAGGTACTAGAAACAAAGATTTATGGGGGAAATGAGTTCCATATGGGTTAAAAGAATAAGACAGAATAACCTTGACTTTGGGAAATATATCACTTTAAATAATAACAAAAATCACATTACTAATTACGAAATGAAAGGAAATGCCCTTTTGTCTCGTTAAGTAAATTTTATATGTAAACGATTTTTTTCATAGCATCCTTGACAAACCCATGACAAATAGCCCCAGACTGAATTTACTGTGATAGCAATGGTTCTTAGGATGTCTGTGTTATCTGTCCACTTAATTTTTTTTCTTTTTTTGAATTTTTTTATCAAATTATAACTGTATACTTTTATGGGGTACAATGTGTTGATTTGATATAGAGCATGGAATGCTTAAATCAAACTCACCTCACTTATTTTTTTTTTGTGGTAAGACATTTACAGTTTACACTTAGTTGTTTAGAAATATACGCTTGAATTGTGTACATTATTCAAGATACTGTCAAATGCTCTCCCTCCTCCCACCAAGCACCTTCTCCCTTCTCCTTCTTCCTCCCTCTCCTCCCCTTTGTTAGACTATATTTGTGTTTTATCATTCATAAGAGAGTGTGTTTTTATATTGGTTTCATAATAATATTAAGTACATTAGATACTTTCCCCCCATTTTTGAGTTATTTTACTAAGAAAGATGTATTTCAACTCCATCCAGGTAAACATAAATGATGGTAAATTCTCCATCTTCTTTTGTGGCTGAACAGTATTCCATAGTATGCATACATCACAGTTTGTTAATCCATTCATGGGTTGATGGGCATTTGGCTGCTTCCACAACTTGTTAATGATGAATTGGGCTGCAATAAACATTCTGGTGCAAATGTCTTTGTTATAAAATGATTTTTTTTTTTTTTGGCTGGGGCTTGGCTTGAACACACCACCCCTGGTATATGGGGCCGGCACCATACTCCTTGAGCCACAGGTGCCACCCATAAAATGATTTTTGTTCTTCTGGGTAGATACCTAGTAACAGAATTGCAGGATCAAATGGAAGGTCAACTTTTAGATTCTTGGGAATTCTCTATACTTCTTTCCAAAAAGGCTGTATTAGTTTGCAATCTCACCAGCAGTGTAGAAATGTTCCCTTTTCTCTGCATCCACACCAACATCTGCAGTTTTGGGACTTTGTGATGTAGGCTAATCTTACTGGAGTTAGGTGATGTCTCAAACTGGTTTTGATTTGTATTTCTCTGACAATTAAAGATAATAAGCGTTTTTTATTTGTTTGTTGGCCATTCACCTGTCATCTTCAGAGAAGTTTCTGTTCAATTCTCTTGCCTACAAAGAAATGGGGTTGTTTGATATTTTCTTATTGATTACTTTGAGTTTTCTGTAGATTCTAGTTATCAGACCTTTGTCAGAATCATAACCTGCAAAAATCTTCTTCCATTCAGAAGGCTGTCTGCTTGCTTTTGTTGTAGTGCTCTTAGCTGTGCAGAAGCTTTGTAGCTTGATCAAATCCCAGTAGTGTATTTTTGGTGTTGTTTCAATTGCCAAGGGAGTCTTCCTCATAAAATATTTTCCCAGGTAAATATCTTCAAGTGTTTTCTCTGAACTCTCTTCTAGTATTTTAATAGTTCCACGTCTTAAATTTAAATATTTTATCCATTAAGAAGAAATTTTTGTTAATGATGAGACATGTGGGTCCAGTTTCACTCTTCTACAGGTCACTAGCCAATTCTCCCAGCACCATTTGTTAAATAGGGATTTGCTCTGAATGCAGCATTCTTTCTCTCTCTCCCCCCACTCTCTCTTACCACCCTAAAACAACACAGCCACAGTTTCTCTTACCCAAATGTATGCTTCCCCATGAACTCCAGGTTCACATGCCAAGCTCTCTGAGTGGTTGTATTAAAACATCCTTTCTTACTTGGCTTAAAGTGAAAGATACACACTCCTCTCTTCCACCATGATAGTGATAGAGGAGATTTCATAGTACACAAACTCTTCTCCCAAGGAATTGCTCTCTCTGGATCCCTCAATCTCAATACATTAATATATTCCAGATAGGCATTTGGGTAAGAGTCACAATGTCAGTAGCCTGCCATCTTCTTTGATTAAAATGACAAATTTTGTTGTGTATTTTTTACTACACTTAAAAAAAATTTAGTGACACCTCCATATATAGTAGCATTAATCATACTACATGTGTCCATGATGCTGTGATTTGGGCCACAACGCAGGTTGGCTCTCCAGTGAATTTATAGAAGATATTAGAAGAAGGAAAGAATAAAATCATTTACATTGTCGACCTAGTACAAAGAAATTGAAATTCTATTTTTGAAAAGACTCAAGAGTATATAGAATTAAAGTCAAGAATGATCTCTGTTGATTGGATAATGTCTCTAGTTTACAAGTATTTCTTCTGCAACTTTCTTGGGCATCCTCAGCTTACAAGGTTCTGAAATATGAACTTAATTGGGGGCTTAGAATATTTTAGAAGTCTCTTCTCTCCAATGTCCTATGGTGCTGTGATATGAAGTTTCTAAGAAAAAATGAAGTTTTATTTGTAGGATTCTGACTCTTTTGTTCTTAATCTAATGGGTCCAAAGAGCCAGAGGTTTCACAGGCAGATGATTGAGAATTCTGGCATCTAGGGAAAACATGCTGCTTCAAGGTCCTGACTCACAAACCCTGTGAGTACCATAAGCCTTATGGGAGGGGGATACTGAAAATAGAATTTTCTCTTCGGAATATTTATCCTGCCTTTGTTACTACTCTAGTTTTAGACAGTTGCCATTGTTTTTAATTGAATTAAAACTTACTTTAACACTCAATCATGCCACTTGTCTCATTTTTGTTCTCTGGGGCCACCCAGAATAAGTAATTTATTACAAATAATGACCCTCCCACAGTATGCTAAGTAAAATCAGCCAGACATAGAAAGACAACCACTTGTATATAGAATCTTAAAACATGTCAAGCTCATAATAACAGAGTAGAATGACGGTTACCAGGGGATGAGGGTTGGCAGAAAAGGGGAGATATTGGTTAAAGAGTAGAAATTGGCAATTATAAGAAGATTACGTTTTAGAGATCCAATGCACAGCATGGTGACTATAGTTAATAATATATACTTGAATTTTGTTGAGACAGTAGATCTACAGTTTTCTCACCACACACAAGAAAGTGGTAACTATGTGAGGTGATGGATATGCTCCATAGCCACATGTGGCCGGTAGTGATGGTTCTGCTCACGTGGACTGTGAAGTCTATGTTATTTCAAGAAACCTTTTTGTCCTTCACATTGAAAGACTCCACGTGTCTGTGTCTTCCAAAGCATATCCTCATCTTTGGTCTTCAGGCACTACAGCAATTAGGTCCCTGATCACTTTATTGAGTTGAGTTTCTGAAGGTCTTGTTAGCAAGGCACTAACTGCTCATTATTTTGGTCTTTTTTTTTGGGGGGGGACGTTTGTATAGGGAAAAGCCTTACAATATGGAGATGGTGTCTCTTTATGGACCAAAGGGCAGGCATAGTTATTGCCATTTAAAAAAAAATTCTCTAAGCTCGAGTTCCCTAAGCTCATGGTTCCTCTCCTTTAATGCAACCATTTTAACCCCCGTCACATGTAGGTGCCATTTGACCCTCTTCATATTGCTTGTGGGAACTGAGTCTCCAAAACCAATGCAAAAATGTTGATACAGTGGCTGTTGCTATTGCTGCAATCAGTTATCTTTTATCTTTAATAAAGGGATCTCATATTTTCTACCAGTATTCATGGACTGTGGTAGGCTAACTTGCTAGTTCACAAGTGGAATAAAATTGCAGACCTTTCATAGTTCTTGACAATAACCCTACTTCACATCCAATTTCCTCTCTCTCTCTCTTTTTTTTTTTCTTCAATTTCAGGTTATTTAGAGGGTACAAACAACCAGGTCACAATTTTTGAATTTGTTAGGTAGAGTCTCTCTTGTAGTTGTGTCCTGCATCCAAAAGGTGTGCCATACACCCCTAGCTTAAGTGGGAGCACACCAATCACCCCTCTCCCTTCCCTTTACCCTATTCTCCTTCCATCCAACTTGAATAGAATTAAGTCTTTTCCTATGTGGGCAAGTGTTAGATCTTCTACTGGCTTCATAATAAATCGCTTTTTCATTTTTGTGGTACTTTATTAAAAAGAATGTGTTTCAACTCCATCCAGATTAATTAAAAAGATGTGAAGTCACCATCTTTTCTTATGGCTGAATAGTACTCCATGGTTATACATATACCACAGCTTGTTAATCCATTCCTGAGTTTATGGGCATTTAGGTTGTTTCTGCATCTTGACGATTGTAAACTGAGTTGTGATAAACATTCTAGTGCAAATGTCTTTGTGATAAAATGATGTTTGGTATAAACCAAAAGAACAAGAGAAAGAAAAGACTAAGAATAAAATTGAAAAAGAAGTAAAGAAAGTAAAACAATATACATATGTATATATATATATATATACACAAACACACACACACAAACACACATGCACATAGCAATATATTGCAAGGACACTGCATTTCGCTGTGCTGTTAGGAGACAGAGAACACACGCTGGATTTTCTGTATATGATCAGGGTCAGAAGCCATTCTCTAGTTGTAAAGGAGGCTGGATTTTGTCTTCCTGAATTCTTTGCCCTCAATCCAGGCCTGTTTGCTTTGTCAGCATTTAGTCCCCATGGGACCTGGGTCCCAAAACGCCCACCAGACTTCCCAGGAGGCCTGTCAGACAGTGTTCTCTGACAACAAAGTGGCCATCCTGGGGGGAGGTTGCAGGGGCACTCAGCTCACCCCTAAAGTGGCTTCTCAAGCTCAGCAGGTGTGCCAAAGCCAGTCCTGCACTAGGACCCTGTGGACTGCTCCTCCCACATATGTGTGCAATCTTCTCACAGTGGTGGCACCCCACTAGCAGCAAAGCTGATGGGAGAACCACCCCACCTGGCATTTGACCCCAGCTGCTGGACACTGTTTGCATCTACTCACTGCTCCAGTGAACAGTCTAGTCCAAAATCAAAGTACTGCAGGACAGGCCTTTCCTGTCTCCAGCCCTCCATGGGAAAGCTGGCTAACTAGCTGTCTTCTGCTCATACCTAGCACCTGCCTTCCTCATCAGTTTTCCTCAGGTACAGACCTCCTTGTTGAAGTCTCCTTCTGCTTCACTCTGCCCCCAGAGTGATGTTCCTGTGCAGATTCCCCCGGCCCAAGGTGGCTAATATCCATTTTTCCCTGTCTCACCATGAATAGTCAGTAAGGAGATGTTTCTAGTCTGCCATCTTGACCCCTCAACTTTCCTCTTTTCTTACTGTGATAGCACCAAGCCTCTGAACAATCAAACGCAAAACACATTTTGTCTTTTATATAATTATTATTTATGTTAATGTTATCTCCTAATTAGATTGTAAGCACTTGAGAGCAGGCATGATGCCAATAATTCTTCTGTCTACCCTGTAGCAGCTGCCACAGAATGGGTACATAGTAAGGGCTCAGTACATTGCCAGCTGAGCTAAAATATTCTATACATTTTATTGCTGAACTTGATTTTGATGCCATAATGTAGATGACAACTGTAGATTTATTCCCCTAAAAATAGAAAATATCTAATGAGAGATGCAGATGAAAAGCACAGGCATTCTGTAATTAATTGACCATCACTAATAAGGGACCAATTCCAAAACTGTCCTGAGCATCATATTTCCCAAGATATCAGGGACAGTTTGTTGTGCTGAGCTGCTAATAATTATCATGTTCTTACTGCTAAAGAACTAGAATATAGTCTTGGTGTTTTTGTAGGAATAAATAGCCTCTCAAAGTCCTCTACACTAGTGTACTGCCTATGATATTAGTGGGAGTTCATTTGGCATTTGATACTGATCCCAGAGGAAGATTTTCCTCCATATGAGTATATTCCCCAAAGGCACACACTTTCTGCTTATATTCTTGTAAGTATTCTATTATTAGTGGCCCATTATACCAGAAATAAAAATGTCTATATATGCATTTTCATTTGGCTTATCGTTGTTTCCAATGGTTTGGATTATTTGATTAGTCTCAATTTAGTTTTCTCTGAGGAAATATGGAGACAAAACAAATTTTGTGCCTTTATGAGAAAACATTAGGACTCAGGACTTTATCTTGTGGCTATAGCCCTGAGATGTACTCCTAGCCTTATTATAAGTTTCATATTCTTTTTTTTTTTATAGTTACCAAGAGTGGAACATACTCTCAATTCAGTCTTCCTGAGAGCAACTGATACTATTTTACAGATGTGACACGGTTATCATTTTCTAACTTTAGCTTTGCGAATCTGGCATTTTCTAACTTTAGTTTTGCAAATTCAGGCTCTTTTTTCTCATTTAGAAATATTTCCTCCTATTTGAATATGAGTATGCTGCCACCAAGTGGTTGCCAATTCTTTATTTAGCATGATCTCATAATTCAATCTCCAGGCTGCATTATTTTTGTTGTTGCTGGTGATAAATGTTAGGACTGGCATAATGTGATGCCTGTGAATGGGTGAAGGTATCAGGTAGCAGAGAAGAATTGGGGGTCAGTCTTCATGAAACAGTGGGAAGATACTGAAGAACAAAAGTGGGCCATAACTTGAGGAGGGGAGAGGAAAGGCACTCTGAGGTCCAAAGAATAAGATTAGGGACAGAAAAGTTGCTCCTGGGGTGGAGGGAACTGGAAATAATAGAAAAAATAAAAAACAAAAAAACAGGAAAAGGACCCAGAGTTAAGAGAACTTGATCACTGAAACAATTTTCATCTTTTTTTATTGCACTTTTCTGTAGTTTTTGTACTTATTGGAGACTATAAATAGCAAGATAGATGTGTTAAGTTGAGCAGGATTGTGTCTTGCCCATCTTCATATTAGTCACAGTGTCTAGCAGAGTGCTGGACATATATTTGGTCCTTGGCTTGTTGAATAAACATCTGAAACCTGCAGGAATTGAGACAATATGTAGTGAAGGAGGGGAAGGCTGGCTTGAGGCACATAGGCAGCTCCTGATAAGCAAGTCTTGATAATGTCTTGCCTCTAGCAAGCTGAAGCCTTCATGACTTTAGCTGGGTCTTATGTTCAAGCTTCCAAATTAGAAACTTCTCCAAATCTTCCAAGTAAGGTACTTATATACCTTCTTCCTCCTACCCCCTGCTCTTCATTCTTTTCTTCTTTTCCCTCTTCTCTCTTCTTCTTTAACTCTTAGATGGAAGGTTCTTGATGTCTTCATACCTCTTGAACCAGTCTGGATGGTTGGAAATAGGTGACACATGGAAGCTTCGGATTGGAGAACAAGAGACTGAAAGCACCTTCCATTCATAAGGAATATACCCCGTTTTCCCGAAAATAAGACCTACTTACAGGAAAGATAAGACGTCCCCTGAAAATAAGACCTAGCGCATCTTTGGGAGCACACCTTAAAATAAGACACTGTCTTATTTTCGGGGAAACAGGGTAGGTATATAGGAAATGAGTGGATAGGGTTTTTAGACAAACAAATCAATAAAAGAAAGCCTTCCTGATGTTGTTAAATTTAATTTGAAACTGGAAGAATGAAAAGAGAGGTAATATGCACTGCAAGCAAAAGGAACTGCTTGTGCAACAGCTCTGAGACAGTAGGGAGTTGAGGATCTTATAGAAAACCAGTGCTGCTAAAATGCCACAAGTGAAAGGGAAAATGGTGGGAAGTGATGCTATAGAGACTGGCAGGAGCCAAACCATGTAGAGTTTTGTAGAGATTGGTAAAATATCTAGCCTTTATCCTAAGAACAATTAGAAGCAATGGGATCATCTTAGCGTTCAAAAGCTCACTCTGGCTACATTGTGGATAACAGCAACTCAGTAGTGCTGAGTCATGATTTTTTACGGACAGAACATAGGTAACTCTGTAACTGTAGTCCTTCCATCTTTTTCTTTTTTTAATTATTTTATTTATTTTTTTATTAAATCATAGCTGTGTACATAGATATGATCATGGGGCATCATACACTAGCTTCCTAGACCGTTTGACATATTTTCATCACAATGGTTAACATAGCCTTCCTAGCATTTTCTTAGTTATTGTGCTAAGACATTTACATTCCACATTTACTAAGTTTCACATATACCCTTGTAAGATGCACCAAGTGTAATCCCACCAATCCCCCCTCCCTCTACCTCCCTCCCCCCTCCCTCCCCTCCCTTTCCCCTTCCCCCTATTCTTAGGTTGTAACTGGGTTATAGCTTTCATGTGAAAGCCCTAAATTAGTTTTATAGTAGGGCTGAGTACATTGGGTACTTTTTCTTCCATTCTTGAGACACTTTACTAAGAAGAATATGTTCCAGCTCCATCCATGTAAACATGAAAGAGGTAAGGTCTCCATCTTTCTTTAAGGCTGCATAATATTCCATGGTGTACATATACCACAATTTATTAATCCATTCGTGGATCGATGGGCACTTGGGCTTTTTCCATGACTTAGCACTTATGAATAGGGCTGCAGTAAACATTCTGGTACAAATATCTTTGTTATGATGTGATTTTTGGTCTTCTGGGTATATGCCCAGTAGAGGAATTGCAGGATTGAATGGCAGCTCTATTTTTAGATCTCTAAGTGTTCTCCATATATCTTTCCAAAAGGACTGTATTAATTTGCATTCCCACCAGCAGTGCAAAAGTGTTCCCTTTTCTCCACATCCACGCCAACATCTCTGGTTTTGAGATTTTGTGATATAGGCTAGTCTCACTGGAGTTAGATGATACCTCAAAGTAGTTTTGGTTTGCATTTCTCTGATGATTAAAGATAATGAGCATTTTTTCATATGTCTAAAGACCGTGCGCCTGTCTTCTTCAGAGAAATTTCTCTTCAAGTCCCTTGCCCAGCCTGTGATGGGATCCCTTGTTCTTTTCTTGCTAATGCGTTTGAGTTCTCTGTGGATTCTGGTTATTAAACCTTTGTTGGAGACATAACCTGCACATATCTTCTCCCATTCTGAGGGCTGTTTGCTTGCTTTACTTACTGTGTTCTTGGCTGTGCAGAAGCTTTTTAATTTGATCAATACCCAGTAGTGTATTTTTGAAGCAGCCTTCCATCTTTTTCCTCCCCTATGTCTGATTCCTCACCTGATATCCAAGTAGTAGGATTCTATTTCCTACACAAAAATATTTCCTAATCTGCATCTAGACCTGAATCCCAAATACCCACTTCTATAATTCCTTGCTAACTGACCAGTCCCCAATCTGTCTCAGCTAATTGCATCTCCTTTGATGTCCATGGGTCAAACCCTCTCTTCTGCTTGATCAGTAGCCTGGCTCTTGATTCAGTTTATCACTTTAGGTACTTAAACTCACATATTACCTTGTCTTATCCCTGTGAGGTCTGACTGATTCTGAACATACCTTTGGAGTCCAACCACTATGTACTCAAGCACATAATAACCAAATCATTAAACTCTGGAATTAAGTCCTTGTCCAGGATGAGAGTCCCCCTGAGTCAGAAAACCCTCCTGAATTCCCAAATCTTGTCTATCCCAGTGTGGATTGTTCTACCACCACACAAGCCTAGTTCTACTAGTAGATATTGTCAAAGGGCTAGACTATCACTTAATAATAAATGTAGCCAGGAATTCAGACCACATCCTGTCTTTCTATCTGAGAATTGGGTTTGGGCGATTTGATAGTCTTGGGCTCCTGTGTTTGTACAATTTAGGCCTGCTAAACCAATCAGAGGTGCTTGTTTATAACACCTGAGCTCACTTGTCTAATTCCTGAGAAGTCAGCACTCATGTTTGGATGGATTTGCCTGAGGTCTTCTTGCAGCTTAATAAGTGAATCTGCTATATATCCTAGACTCAAGCCCTTTCTTGGATAGCATCACTGTATTAATTCTGAGGCAAGAGATCTGAGAAACATGAAATCTCTCTTTCCTGGGTTGCTTGAAGATTATATTAGTTGTATGGATCTGATATGAAGCTATAAAGGCCCAAATGACAGGATCAAAACTCTTCATATTTATCAAAGTACAAATGGAGCCTGGGCTGGTGGGGGAGTGGATATGATGATGGGTTCAAAGACCCTCACTTTTCTAGACTTTGGTTGCAGTCCCCTGGGAGTGAACTCAGAGATAGGGAAAGCAGATTATGGAATACATTGGTTGTAGACACAGAGAACAGGTTTGGATTGAAGATCCTTCATCTGTAAAGTTTCTCCTTCTTATTGTATAGGCCAAAATGCTCAAGGGGGTGCATTGTGCAGGAAAATTGTCTCTCAGAGTCATCTTGTAAAGAATCTGAGAGCTCTCCTAATCAGGGCCTGATGGTAGTTTTTGGTGCCAGGGGCTAGGTGGCAAGGGTTTACAGGTTAAGGCAAAGAATTTTTTTTTTTTTTTTTGCATGCAAGAAGTTTCAATTTATTTATTTATTTTTATTTATTGTTTCAGGTTCATTGAGGGTACAAAGAATTAGGTTACAATGTTTACAATTGTTAGGTAAAGTCCATTTTATAATTGTGTCCCACTCCAAGAGGTATGGCATACACTGTAACTCCCATCCCCCTCCCTCTTCCCCTCTCCCATCTCCCTTGTTTCCCTACTCCCCACCTTGAATTGCTTTGAGTTTTTCTTTTATGAGGATATGTATTATGTTGTCTACTGGCTTCGTATTAGAATTGAGTACATTGGATTCTTGCTTCTCTATTCTTGTGATGGAGACTGGTTTCATCTCTTGGTTTTCTATTCTGTTCTATATGTGATACTTTACTAAGAAGAATGTGTTATAGATCTATCCAGGTTAATATAAAAGATGTGAAGTCTCTATCTTTTTTAATGGCTGAATAGTATTCAATGGTATACATATAACACATTACTGCTTCTTAATCAATTCCTGGGTTGGTGTGCATTTAGATTGTTCTACATTTTGGTGAGTGTAAATTGAGCAGCTATACAGTCCAGTACAAATGTCCTTATGATAAAATGATTTTTTTTTCTTCTGGGTAGATGCCTAGTAATGGTATTGCACAATCATATGGGAGGTATAATTTGAGTTCTTTGAGGATTCTCCACATTTTCTTCCAAAAAGGTTGTATTAGTTTGCAGTCCCATCAGCAGTGTAAAAGTGTTCCCTTCTCTCTGCATCCACACCAGGATTTGCAGCTTTGAGACTTTGCAATGTGTGCTATTTGCACAGGGTTTAGATGGTATCTCAGGGTGATTTTGTTTTGCATTTCTCTGATTATCAGGGACAATGAGCATTTTTTAAAATGTTTGTTAGCCACTTATCTGTCTTCCTCAAAGAAGGTTCTGTTCATATCTCTTGCCCAGTGGTAGATGGGATTGTTTACTCTTTTTGATTAATTTAAGTTCTCTGTAGATTCTAGTTATCAACCATTTGTCAGATTGATACCCTGAAAATAACTTTTCCCATTATGAAGGTTGTCTTTTTTGCTTTACTTGTTGTGTCCTTAGCTATGCAGTAGATTTTCAGCTTAATTAAGTCCTATTTGTTAATTTTTGTCATTGTTGTGATAGCTGCCAAAGTCTTCTTCATAAAATATTTCTCTAGTACAACATCATTAAGAGTTTTTCTCATACTTTCTTCTAAGATTTTATCATTTTGTGACTTGGATTTAAATCTCAAAGCCATCTTTAGTCAATTTTTATAAGTGATGAAAGATGTGGGTGGAATTTTAGTCTTTCTCATGTGGTTATCCAGTTCTCCCAGCACCATTTGGTGAATAGGGATTCTTTCCCCCACCGTATGCTATGGTTTAGTTTATCAAAGATCCGATGGCAACTAGAGACTAGTTTAATCTCTGCGTTTTCTATCTGTTCCATATGTCTATATCTCCATTTTTGTGCCAACACCATGCTGTTTTGATTACTGTGGACTTGTAATATACCCTGAAGTCTAGTAGGGTAATGTCTCTGGCTTTGTTTTTATTACTAACACCCTTGTCTATACAGGTTTTTTTCTGGTTCCATATAAAACAAACAACAGTTTTGTTTTAATTCTTCCAAGTATGATGTTGGTATTTTAATGGAGATTGCATTTAAAATGTAGATTACTTTGGGTAGTGCAGACATTTTAACAATGTTGATTCTTCCCAGCCAGGTGCATGGTATGCTATTCCATTTTGTTAATGTCTTCTATTTCCTTTATTAATTTCATAATTCTCTTTTTAAGGATGCTTCCCCTCTTTTGTTAGGCATATGCCTAAGTATTTTATTTTCTTTGAAGCTACTGCATCTTTGATTTGCTTCTCAACGTGGCTGTTATTGGCATTTAAAAAGGCTACTGATCTGTGAGCATTGATTTTATACCCTGAGACAGTACTGTATTTCCTGATCACTTCCAGGAGTTTTATGTGTTGAGTCTGGGGATTTCTAAATATAAGATCATATCATAAGTAAAGAGTGAGAGTTTGACCACCTTTGCTCCCATGTGGATGCCATTTATACCTTTCTCTTGCCTGATTGTATTGGATAGAACATCCTGTACAATGTTGAATAATAGTGGTGATAGTGGACATCTTTGTTTGCTTCCAGGTATAAGTGGAAAAGCTTTTGGTTTTACTCCATTCAGTATGATGTTAGCTGTGGGTTTGTCATAGATGACTTCAATTAGATTAAGACATGTGCCCCTTATACCTATTTTATTAAGTGTTCTTGTTAGAAAATGATGCTGAATTTTGTCAAGTGCTTTTTCTGCATCTATTGAGAGGATCATATGGTCTTTGTTTTTTGCATCTATTGATATGGTGTATGACATTTATAGATTTGTGTATATTAGACCAGCCTTGCTTCCTTTGGATGAAGCCTACTTGATTGTGATGTATAATTTTTTAATGTGTAGCTATAATCTATTAGCTAAGATTTTGTTGAGTATTTATGCATTGATATTCATTAGTAAAATTGGTCTGTAATTCTCCTTTTTAGTTGAATCCTTTCCTGTTTTTCATATCAAGGTGATGTTTCCTTCATAGAACATGTTGGGGGAGGGTCCTTCCTTCTCAATGTTTTGGAATAGACTCTATAGTATAGGGACAATCTCATCTTTGAAGGTCTGATAAGAAATCTGATGTGAAGCCATCTGGTCCTGGGATTTTTGTTGTTGTTGGAAGCTTTTTTATTGTTTTTGCAATCTCAGTGCTTGATATTAGTCTGCTCAAGAGATCTGTTTCTTCTTGGTTAAGTCTAGGGAGATGGAGAGATTCCAGGTATTGGTCCATTTCCTCCACATTTTCAAATTTCTGGGCATAAGGTTTTGGTAATAGTGACAAATAATATCTTGTATTTCTGTGGTATCAATCATTATTACCTCCTTTTTTTTCTGATTGAGGTTATTAAAGATTTTACTTTCCTATTTCTGGTTAACTTGGCCAATTGTTTATCAATTTCATTTAACTTTTGAAAGAACCAACTTTTTGTTTCATTAATTTTCTAAATAATTCTTTTGTTTTCAATTTTATTTATTTCTGATTTAATTTTGATTATTTCTATTCTTCTGCTAGATTTGGGATTGAATTGCTATCTTTTTCCATTTCTTTAAGATGTTTCATTATACTGTTGGTGTGCTCTCTTTCTTTTTTACAGATGTAGGCATCTAATGTGATAAATTTACCTCTTACGACAATTTTTGCAGTGTTCTATAGGTTTCGGTAGCTTTTGTCCCTAATTTTTGTTATGCTCAAAGAAGTTAATGATTTCCTTTTTTATCTTTTCCTTGATCCAACTGTCAATCAGTATAAGGTTATTTAGTTCCTATGCCTTTGTGTGGGGATGAACATTTTTTTTCTTTTTTTTTTTATTAAATCATAGCTGTGTACATAGATATGATCATGGGGCATATACACTAGCTTCATAGACCGTTTGACGTATTTTCATCACAATGGTTAACATAGCCTTCCTGGCATTTTCTTGGTTATTGTGCTAAGACATTTACATTCCACATTTTCTAAGTTTCATGTATACCCTTGTAACATGCACTGCAGGTGTAATCCCACCAATCCCCCTCCCTCTATTCCCCTCCCACCTCCCTCCCCTCCCATTCCCCTTCCCCCTATTCTTAGGTTGTAACTGGGTTATAGCTTTCATGTGAAAGCCCTAAATTTGTTTCATAGTAGGGCTGAGTACATTGGGTACTTTTTCTTCCATTCTTGAGATACTTTACTAAGAAGAATATGTTCCAGCTCCATCCATGTAAACATGAAAGAGGTAAAGTCTCCATCTTTCTTTAAGGCTGCATAATATTCCACGGTGTACATATACCACAATTTGTTAACACATTCGTGGATCGATGGGCACTTGGGCTTTTTCCATGCCTTAGCACTTACGAATAGGGCTGCAATAAACATTCTGATACAAATATCTTTGTTATGATGTGATTTTTGGTCTTCTGGGTATATGCCCGTAGAGGAATTGCAGGATTGAATGGCAGCTCTATTTTTAGATCTCTGAGTGTTCTCCATATATCTTTCCAAAAGGACTGTATTAATTTGCATTTCCACCAGCAGCGCAAAAGTGTTCCCTTTTCTCCACATCCACGCCAACATCTCTGGTTTTGAGATTTTGTGATATAGGCTAGTCTCACTGGAATTAGATGATATCTCAAAGAAGTTTTGGTTTGCATTTCTCTGATGATTAAAGATAATGAACATTTTTTCATGTCTGAAGACCGTGTGCCTGTCTTCTTCAGAGAAGTTTCTCTTCAAATCCCTTGCCCAGCCTGCGATGGGATCCCTTGTTTTTTTCTTGCTAATGCGTTTGAGTTCTCTGTGGATTCTGGTTATTAAACCTTTGTCGGAGACATAACCTGCAAATATCTTCTCCCATTCTGAGGGCTGTTTGCTTGCTTTACTTACTGTGTTCTTGGCTGTGCAGAAGCTTTTTAGTTTGATCAAGTCTTAGTAGTGTATTTTTGAAGCTGCTTCAATTGCCCTGGGGGTCCTCCTCATAAAACACTCACCCAGATTGATTTCTTCAAGGGTTTTCCCTGCACTCTCCTCTAGTATTTTTATAGTTTCATGTCTTAAGTTTAAATCTTTTATCCAGTTAGAATCAATTTTTGTAAGAGGTGAAAGTTGAGGATCGAGTTTCAGTTTTCTGCAGGTTTCCAGACAGTTCATCCAGAACCATTTGTTAAATAGGGAATCTTTCCTCCAATTTATGCTTCTGATAGGCTTATTAAAGGTCAAATGATGATAAGTGTCTGGATTCATCTCTTGGTTCTCTATTCTGTTCTATAAATCTACCTCTCTATTTTTGTGCCAGTACCATGCTGTTTTGATCACTGTAGATTTATAGTATAGCCTGAAATCTGGTGGTATAATTTCTCCTGATTTGTTTTTATTTCTGAGTAAAATCTGTCTTGGCTACTTGTGTTTTTTTTCTGGTTCCATATAAAACAAAGTACTATTTTTTCCACATCTTTGAAGTATGACAATTATGCTTTAATAGGGATTGCATTAAATTTATAAATTGCTTTGGGTAGTGTGAACATTTTAACAATGTTGATTCTTCCCAGCCATGAGCATGGTATGTTTTTCCATTTGTTAACATCTTCAGCTATTTCTTTTCTTAGAGTTTCATAGTTTTCTTTATAGAGATCTTTCATGTCCTTTGTTAGGTAAATTCCCATATTTCATCTTCTTTGGCAGTATTGTAAAAGAAATAGAGTTCTTGACTATTTTTACAGCTTGATTAT
Source organism: Nycticebus coucang (assembly GCF_027406575.1). Classification (NCBI taxonomy): domain Eukaryota; kingdom Metazoa; phylum Chordata; class Mammalia; order Primates; family Lorisidae; genus Nycticebus; species Nycticebus coucang. The sequence goes on along the minus strand of NC_069804.1, from coordinate 156,331,735 downwards.
TGTTGGTATATATAAAAGCTACTGATTCGTAAGTGTTGATTTTGTATCCTGAAATGCTGCTGTATTCCTTGATCACTTCTAATAGTTTTGTACTTGAGTCCCTGGGGTTTTCCAGGTATAAGATAATATCAACTGTGAAGAGTGAGAGTTTGATCTCCTCCGATCCCATTTGGATATCCTTGATTGCCTTATCTTGCCTGATTGCGATGGCTAAGACTTCCATTAATATGTTGAATAGCAGTGGAGACAATGGGCATCCTTGTCTAGTTCCAGATATGAGTGGAAATCTTTTCAATTTTATTCCATTCAATAGGATAGTGACTGTGAGTTTGCTATAGATGGCCTCTATCAGTTTAAGAAACGACCTGTCTAAGCCTATTTTCTTTTAGTGTTCTAATTATGAAAGGTTGCTAGATATTATCAAAAGCTTTTTCTGCATCAATTGAGAGAATCATATGGTCTTTGTTTTTTATTTTATTTATGTGGTATAGTGTATTTATATATTTATGTATGTTGAACCAACCTTGTAATCCTGGGATATAACCAACTTGGTCATGGTGTATAATTTTTTTGATTTGTTGTTGAATTCTGTTTGATAGGATCTTATTGAATGTTTTTGCATCAATATCATTAATGATATTGGTCAATAATTTTCTTTCTTTGTTTGGTCCTTTCCTGGTTTGGGGATCAGGGTTGTATTTGCCTCATAAAATGTGTTGGGAAGTATTCATTCTTTTTCTATGTTTTGGAAAAGGTTATGTAATATAGATACTATTGCCTCTTTAAAGGTTTTGTAGGAATCATTAAGGATTGTTTTTTGAATTTCTGAGGTGTCTGTTGTTCTTTCTCCTTTATCATTTCTGATTGATAATATTAGGGATTTTACTTTTCTGTTTCTGGTTACATTAGTCAAATGTTTATCAATTTTATTAATCTTTTCAAAAAAGCAACTTTTTGTTTCATTTTTTCATTCATTCTGAATGATTCTTTTGCTTTCAGCTTAATTTAATTCTGCTCTAATTTTGGTTATTTCTTTTCTTCTGTTGGGTTTGGGGTTGGAATGTTCTTCCTTTTCTAGTTGCTGGAGATGAACCATTAAATTGTTGATTTCTTCTCTTTCTGTTCTCTTGATGAAGTCTTCCAATGCTATAAATTTCCCTCTTAGGCCTGTTGTTGCAGTATCTCATACTTTTTGATATTTTGTATCTTCATTATCATTTTGTTCCAAAAATTTGGTGATTTCCTTCTTAATTTCATCTTTGACCCAGCTGTCATTCAGCATAAGGTCATTTAGTTTCCATGACTTTGTTGAGTAGGAAGATTCCTGATGTTGTTGAGTTCAACTTTTATTCCATGATGATTCATGAAAATGCAAGGAATAATTTCTATTCTTTTAAATTTGCTGAGGTTAGACTTGTGACCTAAGATGTGACCAATTTTGGAGGAGATTCCATGTGCTGATGAGAAGAATGTGCATTCAGTTTTATTAGGATGAAATAGTCTATAGATGTCTGTTAAGTCCATTTGTTCTAGGGTCGAGTTTAAGTCTATTATTTCCTTGTTTAGTTTTTTCTTGGCAGTTCTATCCAAAACAGTCAGAGGGGTGTTAAAATATCCAACTATTATAGTGCAAGAAGATATCAAGTTCATATCTGTTGGGGTTTGCTTTATAAATTGAGGAGCATTCTGGTAGGGTGCATAAATGTTAATTTTTGAGATGTCTTCATGTTGAGTGTTTCCTTTGGCAAATATGTTGTGTCCATCATTATCTTTCCTTATCTTTGTTGTTTTGAAACAAATTTTATCTGCAAATAAAATGCAACTCTTGCTTTTTTCTGATTTCCATTTGCCTGTATTATAGATGTCCATCCCTTCATCCTGAGTGTTTTTTTTTTTTTTTTATCTTTTTAGGTAAGACAAAACTCTTGTATGCAACAGATATCTAGCTTGAGTTTTTGTATCCAGTCACTCAACCTGTGCCTCTTTAGAGGACAATCTATGCCATTCACATTAATTGAGAGAATTCATAAGCATGTTGGTGTTTTGGTTGTCATGTTTTTCAAATGTCCAGTTGGATATGTTTAATCCTTTCACCATTGTGGATGTTAGGTTTTCTTCAAGGCTTTCTGGGTGAGTTTACTTTGATGGTAGACCATTGAGCTGATCATTATGGAGGATGGGTCTGAGAATATCCTGGAGAGCTAGTTTAGTTATGGAAAATTTCTTCAACATGTGTAAGTTGGTAAAGTATTTGATTTCTCCATCACAAATAAAAATCAGTTTTACTGGATATAGAGTCCTGGGCTTAAAGTTGTTTTGTTTTAGGAGATTGAAGGTTGATGACCTTCCTTTTCTGGCTTGAAAAATTTCAGCTGAGAGATCTGTAGTCATTCTAGTCTTTCCCTTATATGATATACTTTTCTTATGTCTGGCTTGCAGAATTTTCTCCTTCATCTTAACTTTGGCAAAATTAATTATAATGTGTCTAGAAGATGCTTTATTTGGATTGAGTCTTGCTGGGGTTCCGAAATGGTCTACTATCTGCATTTCTGTATATCCTGCCATGCTTCGGATATTATCCTCCATAATATCTTGGAGCAGAGCATCTGTGCCTTTAGGACCATCTTTTTCTCCATCAGGAATTCCTATAAGATGAATGTTTGATCTTTTAAAGTAATCCCATAACTCTCTCAGGGAATGATCAGTGTTTACTCTCCATCTCTCCCCCCGTTTGAACATTTGAGAACATTCAAAAGCTTTGCCTTTGACTTCAGGGATATTTTCTTCTACCTGCTCAACTCTATTACTGAGGGATTCTACTGAATTTTGGAGCTCCTCAAATAGCCTTTTCAATTCCTTAAGCTCTGCTATCTCTTTTCTCATTGTGTCCATATCTTTGGAGATTTTGTCTTTGTATTCATTGATTTCTTGAGAAACTTTTGCATAACTCTTTGGATTTCAATTTGCATCTTTTCCTCTATTCTATTAATTTTATTGGCCATCCATATTCTCAATTCTGTTTCTGACATTTCAGCCATTTGTTCATGAATTCCATCTTCTATTGTATCTCCTTTGTCATTCCTCGGGGGTGTTGATCTACTCTGATTATTCATGTTGCCAGAGTTTTTCTGGTGGTTCCACCCATGATTGTTTTTCACAGTTTGGCTAGTGAAGCTGGTAGGGCAAGATTGGATTTAGGGCTTTACCAAAGAGCTGGGACTTGTTACTGTGGCTTTTCCCCTACAGCTTTACAAATGTCTCTTTCAGCCCTGCAGCCAGAGACTCTGAGGGCCTGATTGGTGTGATGGGGCTAGGTGGCTCTGTCTTATATTCAGCCAGCCTATATCCAATCCTGGTGAGTCAGTGGATTTGGGCTGAAATCTCCACTGGAGAGAGATACAAGCAACTAAGACACCCCATCCCCTACCAGCAACAACTGGAATAGAAGAATCAGTCCCTCTCACTACAACACAACTCAGGCTCAACCTTGGAGGGTCCCCAGGTGGCTGGCCCAGGTCAAGAGTTCCAAACCAATTGTCCTAGGCAGCACAATCACTGCTCAAGGGAGAGTTCAAAAGGTCTTCAGCAACCAGACAACAGGGGTCCACTGGCAGCTCAAGTGTGACTCCCTCTGGTGCTCAATGGAATTAGGAAGGCCCACCCAGCAAATGAGTTAATACAGTGGGGTTGTCGTCTCCTTGCCCGCCTTACACCACAGCCACACCCTATCACTGTAAACCCCACAGAGCTGTGGCCAAGTTCCCTCCAATGAGAAAATGTGCCAGGGATATGCACCTGCCAGAGTCAAAGGGAAGTCAGTACCTGCTTGGTCAGCTGTTGCACTCTGCCACAAGCAGGCAAGAGGAGCTTACGGCCAGTTCCTCTGGTGCTCAATGAAAACTGGGTAGTGTTCCTCTTGAGTCTGTTCTGAGCTGGCAGTTACTGTTGCAGCATGTATTTCTCTCCATTAGAGTCCATGCCTCTGCCCCAGCCTTACTCCTCTGAAATCCCTGTGGGGTGAGGTCCAGCTTCCTTTGGTGGTCAACAGAATTGGGGAAGTTTCTCTCCAAAATTTGACTCTGGTGGTAATGCACCACTGCTGCTGCTGCTGCACCACAGGTACTGCCATGTGGGTCCCTGTGCCACCATTGCAGGTGCACCTCTGCCTGTACTGCTGCTGCTGCCGCCACATACTTTCACAGCACTGGCCCAGTCACCCTCACCCTGTGTCTCCCCACTTCCACTCAAGTCACAGTTTCTGTGCAGCTGTGCCTCAGCGCATTTGATGCCAAGCCCTCACAAGGAAAAGCCAGACACCTTGGGCTTGGCAGGGGGTAGGCCTTCAGACTGCTATGAGAGGGGGGGAAGGATGGACTGGCAGTTCAGAATGGTGGGGAAAATATTTGTTCAATTTTTATGTTGGGCAAGAGAATGCCAAGGCTCACAGCAGCATCTCTCTGGAGAAGGAGACCTGGCCTTCAGTGGCTATCTCCTGGGGGGTGAAACAAGAAGTCTTCTGTTCACTGCTCGCTTGTAGAAAGCACATGGTGAACCACTCTCTTCAGGGAGGGGATGAATTCTTGTCCTCTTTGGGATGGGTTTTGTACCTGAAATTTGTTTATTGGAGTTGCAGTTTGCCTCATCAGGGATGACATACACTCATCAATCTTCTCTCTCAGCTCAGCTCCTGAACTTTAGCTTTACTGGGTTCATTCTGACCATTATCTCTCCCTCCGGACAGGTGTCTTTGTTGAAAGCTGGCTCCAGTTGACCATCTTACCTCCTCCTTCTTTGATTTTTTTTGAGACAGAGTCTCACTGTGTTGCCCTTGGTAGAGTGCAGTGGCATCACAGCTTACAGCAACCTCAAACTCTTGCGCTTAAGTGATTCTCTTGCCTCAGCCTCCCAAGTAGCTTGGACTATAGGCACCTGCCACAGTGCCTGGCCATTTTTTTGTTGTAGTTGTCATTGTTTTTTAGCAGGCCTGGGCCTGGTTCAAACCTACCAGCCCTGGTGTATGTGCCTGGTGCCCCAACCCCTGAGCTACAGGTGCTGAGCCAGTGTTTCCTTTTTGTCTGTTTCCTTGACCTACTTTTTCCTTTCACTTCTTCCTCCTCTTTATGTTACCATGTCTCTGACCTGAGGTGTTTCTTTTTTCTTTTTTGCAGTTTTTGGCCAGGGCTAGGCTTGAACCTGCCACCTCTGGCATATGGGGCCAGCGCCCTACTCCTTTGAGCTACAGGCGCTGCCCCTGAGGTGTTTCTTGAGACACTCTTGATGTCTCAAGACTGTTCCTTGAGTGAAAAGAAAGAGGGGAAAACAGATTTTAAAAAAGAAAATAAAAAGTAAAGGGGAGAGTAAAAGGAAATATTGACAAAAAGAAGTGACTAACTGATAGAAGGAGACAGGAGCAGTTGTGGTGTACAGTAGGGTACTTTGATCCACACTTACAAATCCCAACCTCTGGGGGTCTTGGCTGGGTGAGTCCCTCAAGGTCAGGAACTCTTTGTCAGTCTTAGCAGACACAAGACCCCACCTCCATCAAATAGAGAAGAAAAACAAAAATATTATAAATTAAAATAAAACAAAGAAGGAAAAACCTTAAGGGATAAAAATGGGAGGAAAAATAATATGAGCAGAAAAGCTAGAAAAAATGGAGCCCTTATTATTGAAGCAGGAAACATTGGCCAATTGTAATTACAAGAGAAAAAAGAAGAAAAAAAAAAACCAGAAAAACCTAGGGGGGAAAAGTTAAAAAAAAAATTTGGGATAAAACATATATCTTGCTGTATATTGCCTGGGCAACAGGTGATCTTTTGGGCATGAGATGCTAATCATAATGCTGATACAGCTATATAAAATGGATACCGGAAGCCTCTGTCTTGCTGAGGGGACCTGGTCCTATCTTCCTGACTTCTTTGTCCTCTATTCCCACTGTATTAGCTCTCCTCAGCCCACTTAATAGACATGCCTTGACCTTTCCAAATTATGTCCCTTGGCCACTCAGTATATTTTTCAGGAAAGGGTGTGTTGCTGAAATCTCCCTAGGAGTGGCTACCCAGTTTATCAGGTGCACCAGTATTGGCCTCACATTAGGACCCTGAGGGCTGATCCTGCAAGGCAGCTTTCCCACAATGGTTGCACCCAGCCTGCACCCAAACAATAGAAGCTCTGCTCCACTTGGTGGCTCCATCCTGGCCCCTGGAGTCTGTTCAAAATCACTTGCTTGCTCATTCAAGCTCTCCCAAGTTAACCCAACCAAGTATCCAAGTCCAGTGAAAGTCCTGCAGGGCAGGCATTCTCTGTCTGTTAACTGCTGTTACCACCACACCAGCCAGCCTCTGCTACCACACAAGTACTTGCCCCTGTGCTGCTTCTCTACTGCTTCCATCCTCCTCTTAGGGTCCTAAAGTCTCGTATTGCCTCCCTGTGCCCCTAACAGAATGTTTCTTGGCAAAGCATGCAAGCCAGCGGTGTCTGGAGTCTTTTTTCCCTAATCTCATGCACTGCTGCAAAAAATTTGTCTATTCTGCCATCTTGCTCCTTCCCCTGAGCAAAGAATTTTTGGAAGCGGGAAACTTAAGGCTTTAAGAAAAAATAGAAAACTGGCTGGCAGGAAGCCCAAACAGCTGAAGTTAAAGGGCACTTGGAGTTCACAATAGGCAGGAGAATTTGCAGGATGTCAGAGTACCAGAGAGGTACTCTGACCAAAGAGCAGTCAGTCCCTATTCAGAGAGTTTATACAACTAAGCAATCCCAAAGCGTTGTTTTCCTTAAGTTCACCAGGAGCTTTATGGAACAGGGTTGAAGATGGATTTGTCATATAGATGATTAATGCTCACTCTGAGGCATTGAGTTTTTCACTGAGTAGCCCAGGAAAATGTATTTTAAGTGGGATTTAGTTTTTAGGCTCTCTCTCTTCCCTTTAGGCACCTTCTCATCCCAGGTTTTACTTGCTGCATCCAGCCACGCAGATCCCACCCATCAGTTCAATCCTTTCACAATGCCCCAAGGCCCAGAAATCCCTGCATCTTGAGTCCCCTTCCATGCTCTCTGCCAGCCAATCAGATTAAGGCATAATAGGCTGAGTGTTGCCTAACAGATTTTCCCTTTGCATTTTAGTAGAAGATTTTAAACAATTATCTTTTTCATTGATATCACCCAATGCAAGAATTCTAGTAATGGGAATTTCTGGCTCCACAGCATATCTGAGAGAATTTGAGAGGTTGGCTTAAAACAACACAAATTTATTATCTTACATTTCTGGAAGTCAGATGTCTGAAATGTGTCCCACTGAGGTAAAGTTGTGGTTTAGGTGGGGATGATTCCTTCCAGAGGCTCTGAGGGAGAAATCCACTTACTTGCCTTTTTCAGCTTCTAGTGGCTCCGTGTATTCTTCTACTTTTGTCTCCTTCCTCCATATTCCAGGTCATCACTCTAATCTCTGCATCTATCATTACACTGTCTTTTCCTCCGCCTCTGACTCCTCCTTTATCACTCTCATTAGGATCCTTGTGACCACACTGAGCCCCACCTAGATAGGATAATCTTCCCATACCTTTCAAGATTCCTAATAACATCTTCACATCTACAAATCCATGTTTGCATGTGAGGTCACATATTCACAGATTCCATGGATTAGGACATGGAAATATTTGAGATACCATTATTTACCTTACCTCATGAAACATTTCAAATTTTACCATGGTTCAGACAGTTTCTGTACCTGTACTTAGCTTATGGATTATAGATTATAAAAAGAGTTGAAATGGCTCAGTGTTACCTTTGCCTAGTGATCATCATTCTCTAGAGGCTGTGTGAGGGTAAATGGAAGTTTTTGGGCACCAGGACTAAGAGTAGCAGAGAACAAGTTATAAAAATTCTACAATAGGACTTATTGGCCTCCTACCCAACTATCTCCACTGCCAATAAGGCCTGGACTTGGCCTTGTGCTTTCATTTAAAGCTTCATCTCATAACAATTTGTTTCAGTCAGTGATTCTGCTACTTTTCCAGGATAATTTACTCTTGACCTCAAATGGTACTCTCAGCCTGATAGGAGATTAAAGGCCAGCTTCTTTTAACTCTAGCCTTGATCAAGGAAATAGGAAGTGGACATTTGGAAAATTTATCTGGGAAAGAAGGGAAATTAAAACGGAAAGGAATGCAATTATTCTTTAGAAACGTCTAAAGATATTAGAGCAACAGAGACTCAAAATGACATCCTACTTAACTTACAAGCACTTACTTGTCCAGCAATCTTTGGGGGCAGGAGATAGCCCTGAGTCTCTGGGCCCAGGGAATCTTCATAAGCCTCAGAAGTAGAGGGCAGGGACACAGTGGTGAGCAGGAGACACTATCCAGGGCCATCACTTCCTAAAGTTTTGTTCTAATAAGAAATTTATATAATAACAACCAATGATTGTTCCTATATGCCAAGCACTGTGTCTTATAATTGAACTTAATCCTCATAATAACCATGTAAAGTAATTAATATTATACCCTTTTTAACAGGTCAGTAACCAGAGCCACAGAGAGGTTAAGTGAGTTGCCCAACATCAAACAGATTGTATGAGGCAGAGATAACATTTGAGGAGTTAATCATTCATGCCTTCACATTTATCTACTATGTTATGCACATTCACAGGTAACCCTGACTGGGAAATTTTGTTAGAGATGTGGACATTTCTAGTGCCAAATAGGTCATCATATACACTCACTGAAACTATTGCCCCCAAGGATTTATTTTCTATATTAGGTGGAGCACAGCCAGGACACTTTCACATTTTCGCAAATTATATTTGTGTAAAGGTTGAGATCCAGGCATGAATGTGATCATATACTAGTGAAAACTGAAGATAGCATGACACACATGTCATCGTGCAGGTATAAACCTCTTTCTGCAGAAGAACTGTGCATAATCAGGGTATTAAATTCCAGCAAATATCCTATTTAAAACAGTTATTTTCATATGCATTTTAAAAATAATGTTCCCTTATTCTTTATAATGGTTCCAATTAGAACCATTAACACTTTAAGTCACATCTGCTAATTTTGGTTAGCATGAGCAGCAAATCCACCCCCTGCACTATTTCCACCAGGCTTTATTGCCCCAATATCTCCCCCACCATAATTCCCCACTGTCATGCCCATAGCAATACCCTCTAGCTCAGTGGTTCTCAACCTGCATTAAAGGGCCATGGCATTAGGAATGTTGAGAACCACTGCCCTAGCTGCACCCACTACCACCAACCTCACCCATCCTTTCTATAACCTACTCTCCCCTTTGCCCCATCTCCCTACCACTCCCCATGAGCCACACACTGAAGCCCCACACACCACCATCAGCCACACCATTCTTTGCCCATCCAGCAGCTCCAAACACTAGCAACCCGTCCCCACCACTCCTCCTAATGAGCAAGAGCCCTCCTATTTACAGTTAGGTATCATTCTGTATCGGTAATGTCTTTCCTGACTATTTATAAAATCTAGATTAAGATTTCTTATTTTCCCTTCTCAAAGCCCCCTCCCTTCCCACCTTCTTCCTGATACTGATTACTGTGCTAATCATACAGTACTTTTGGTGATTGTGTGTAATGGTTGTTACCCTGGCAGGGTTTATGTCTATATTGTTCACTGGTATTTCTCCTGTATCTAGACACATAGTATATTCCTTGTTCAATAATTTTTGAATCTTGTATCAAGTGTTACAGGTTAAAAAAACCCTAAGTCACTAAGCAGCTAAAGAATGCACTCAGGGCTGCACAGCTAATTAAGTACCAGAACTGGGATTCAAATCCAGGTCTGGCTGACTATATATCCTGTGGATTCTTAACCATTATGCCAGTGGTTTCCACCATACTAGCTGCATCAGCCTCACTTGGGAATTCATTAGAAATGCAAATTCTCAGACTGCCTCAGACTTACTGAACCAGAAACCCTGAAGGTGAGGCCTAGCACTCTGTTTTAACAAGGCTTCCAGATGAGTCTGAGGGCTGCTTAGGCGTGAGAACCACTCCTGTGCATGACTCTGGCCATTTTGTGGTTCCCACTTGGTAGGAGATTCAAGTTGCTCTCAGTCTATTCAAACAGCCCTAATGCTAAGTAGCATGGGGTTCAACATTCATAGGTATTTAATAAGTCTGTTTTGAATAATAAGTGAATTGAGCTCTTGGGCACATTAGGTTTTGAAAGATATGATTTTTTTTTCATCAAAACCATAAGAGTAGTGAAAACATCATAAAAAGCCTAATATAAGAGGCATGACTCTCACCTGGAGAAAAGTTTTCAAGATGAAAGTATTTATTGTCTCCTCCTCTGTCCCTCCTCCTTTCAGGTCAATCTTTTCCATGAAACTGTCTCTGACCTCTTTTGCTCATATTGATAGCTCTCTCATTTGGCTTCTTTACAGCATTTAGAGTATCACTAAACTATCTCTGGATTATATGTGATAATGCATTTTTTTGTGTCTCAGGTGCATAAATCATGGTTTCCATTATGAAACTGTATTTTCTTTAGCACACAAACTCTGTCTTTTCTTTTGTATCTTCCAGTTTCTACCATCACCTTAAATATATAATAAAATATTGGGACAGTATCAATATCATTATTATCATTGTCTTGTGTGTGTTTTTACATGTAGCCATTTACATATTCAGCAAAGATATTCATCATATAAGGGAAAAATGGTTATAATAGAAGAACAGAAAACAGAACAAGCAAATTCTTACCCTTTGAGTTTTAAAAGTCTATTTAGAGTTTCAGGAACCAGAGCTTTGGAACTTCAAATGCCCAAGTCCTAGAGAACCCAAGAAATACATTTCATGACATACACAATATATTTGAAAGTATACAGGATCAGTCAAAGCCAGATTTCCTCTCTCCAAACTAGATGAAGTTTCCATGGGATGTTAGAAAAGTAAGAGAACAAAAAGAGTGAGTTTTTGGTGAATCCCTTAAAAGATGCTATAATCTGCCCTTGTGGACTGAGATTCAGATTGAAGAAATAGTATAATCCTCAGTGGGAGTGGAGGTAGAGATATCTGAGAGAAAATACAACTGTGCCTTGCCTCTACCCACAAAGGAGAAGGCAAGGCAACAAGCTTTGAACAGTTTCCTTGAACCTACCCAGAGCATGGCTGTATGTATTATATCCCAGGAGACAGGGCCTGAGACCACATACAGTTCCCTGGACACTGGTGAGGTATTGGAATACCTGTAAGGAGCCCTGATACCTGAAAAACTCATGGTTGAGGTCAGAAAGTAGTGATCTAAATACATATGTAACTGAGGCCTGGGTGGAATTTGAATATCCCTGCAATGCTGGGCAGAGACAATCAAGACAAAGGATGTCTCAGTGGATTCCAGGAGAACAGCAGCAGACAACTGAAGATCAAATACTTTCTATCTGTGTTATCCATCATCCTAGAGATCATGGAGAGAACTTGAATTGCTTGAGATTAAGTTTTATACAACCTACCTAGAATAACACAAGCTCAAAATACACTGATATAAAAGAAAAACGTTCTTGTGCATCTCAATTTGTGGGTTGACTTTTCTTTTTTTTTTTTTCATAAACCATTTGACACATTTTTATCACAGTGGTTAACATAGCCTTTCTGGCGTTATCTCAGTTACTGTGCCAAAACATTTACATTCTACATTTACCAAGTTTCGCAAATACCCCTGTAAGATGCACCACGGGTTGACTTTTCTGTGTACCCCACTAATGCACACTGTATTTGGTCAATTGGATTGAATTGACTAACCAGATTATTTTTCCTGAGGCCAGCATTTAGAAGAAAACTGAATGAGAAAATAAGAAGCTGTTGCTGGAGATTGGGTAAATTATTGTAGTGTTCCCTGAGTAGTCCTGGCTTTGGCATGCTTTTACCCCAACACTTCTCAACTTCTCTAGTTTTTGGTAGTGACAATGGTGTTCCAAATACACAATGCTGCAATATCCCTCATTAGCCAAAGGAGATTCTAGTTAGAGATGCTCAACTACTTGCTAAGGCAGGAGGAGAAGAGCTTATGCATTTTAGTTTTTATACATATGCAGAGGTTGAAACAAAAAGTGGTTTTAAAATAAGCCTCAGACATCCAAGTTTTCACTTAGTTACAAATATATGACTTAATCATCAATTTTTTAGCAGGTAAACAGAACTGAACAAGTTAATATTTTTAATTGGGCTGTAGCCTGAGTATTATATTTGGAAGGGTCAAATTATTTGTTAAATTGTGTGGAGCTGCTGTGATTATGCTTTATATAAGCAGAGGTCTTTAGAGTCAATTGGGGTTGTCGAATCACATTCAATGAACGTCCTTCTGTCTCAATTGAAGAAGCCTGCTATTGAGGGACTCCCCTGGAGAAATCAATTAAAAGCAGTAGCATTAAGCAGCTAACAGTGCTGGAAAATCAATACCAGTATGGGGAAGAAACAATTCCCTGCAATGATTTCTATGCAAATTCTTATTCTTGTACTTAATGACATTAGGATTCACTAATGACAAATAACTCAAAGAAGTGCTTCTTTCTCAGTTAAGTGTGAAGCAAATTTTTGCCCCTACCACCTTGGTGGCTATTTGGGAGGCCTACTTTCACTTATGGGAAGCAGTAGACTAAGGTAAGGCCCCCAGCTTTCTATGTGTCTCTCCTATAGAAGAGGAGGTCTAATAGAAAGAATGACATTCTGGAGATTGGAATGGGTTCCTGAAAGGGCCAGGACCATTCATTCTTTCATTTATTGAGCATTTGTCTGCCCTGGCCCTGTACCCTTAACTGCTCCATCCCCACTCATGACCAAGGGAATCCTATCAAAGATACCTGTAGCACAGCCCAAAATTCTTTGAGACTCTCTCTGGATTCTACAAATTTCTCCCAATATTAAATCTTGTAATGGGCATGCCTTTTACTCCAAATATGGAGTGAAAGAAATATTTTATTTATTTATTCTCTAAATATGATTTCATCTCATTAGAGAACATAACCCCTCCAAGTTTGATAGAACATTTAATCTCGGTAATTACTGAGACCTCTAGGTTCATGCTGGGTGTCCGGACAATCATAAGGAGTCCCCAGGTATCATCAGTCTACATACTGATTACCACTGATGTGCTCATTTTCTGAGCCTATATGGTCTCTTCAAGGTTAGCAGATATGTTAATTCTGGACCAAGCTGAGGCACAGGAGTTTCTGTCCAGTCTGGGAACCCTGAAATGGTCTGGAGTTTAATCCTCCCTGGATATCATGTTTTCATTTTCTTCTGGAGTCCTGTCACCTCCTTGGGCACTATCAGAGAACAGGATGTCTATTTCCTTTACTTGTATTTTTTTGTTCATTGCTGTATCCTGATTCGCTCACATAAAATATGACATTAGTAGTTGCTTCCCTAACTGCAAAGGCAATCTTTTTTAGGTAAAGTAGCACCTAAGAGCAGCTTTGAGTTAGAGGTACGTGTTATACCCCATGTAACAATGTATTTTCGTGAATGAGAGTTGGCATGTCAAATGCATCCTGTAGAAAAAATAGTATAACAGTCTTAAGATTTGTTTTCTAAAGTTGATACTGTGGGTTATTTTTGTGAACAGTCTGATGTTTGGGATCTTTTTTCCTCAAAATAAGTCCTTGTTAAACCAGGAATTTGGAGGAAAAAAGAAAAAAAAAGATGCAAGGAAATGTTGAATAAGGTGATATCTTTCCATTTTTGAAAAATAACAAACTAAAGGAAATTTTCTAATTTTTCATTCTTTAAATTTTTACAGTGGTGACAACTTATAGAATGAAAATAGGGCATGGATTATGTCATAGCAAGAGAGTTGGCATAGAGTTGATTCTATTATCTTCTCATTACCTTTTAAACACATATAATACCTATAGTGATATATCCCTTTTTACTCCTTAAATTGGTAATTTGAGTCCTCAGACTTTATTGAAAGAAAATACTGCTAATCCTCTAATAACCTTTAAGATAGTGAAAAGGCAAACTAGAGTGGGATGAAGTATTTGTAATGTATATAACTGGTAAAGAGCTTGTATCCAATATATATGTGAAGAGGTCTTTCAGACAAACAGTAAAGGAAAGATAGCCTAACTAAAATTGAAGACTTGAATAGATATTTCACCAAATAGGATATTAAAATGGTCAGCAAACATTGTTAATCATCAGGGAAATGCAAATTCAAACTGCAATGAGGTACCACTATGTATCTATCAGGATAGATAACATTAGAAAGACCAACAACACCAAGCATTGTCAACGATGTGGCACTAATAGAACTTTCATTCACTGTTGATTGGAGTGAAAATTGGTATAACTACTTTGAAAAACCGGAAGCATACATTTAAGTTGAATACACATGAACCCAATGATTTAACAAATCCATTCCCATGTATAGATACAACAGAAATAGACATGAGTGCACCAAAGACATGTGAAAAATGTTTATAGCAGCATTATTTGTAATAGCACCAAACCTAAAACAACCCAAATGTTCATCAGCATTGGAATAAATTGTGGTATATTCATACAATGGAGTATCATACAGCAATTAAAAAGAGTAAAATATTACAACACAAAACAACATGAATAAATCTCACAGATATAAGGTTGAAAATAAGCCAGATACAAAAAAGAGTTCATATATATCAACATCAAACACAGGCAAAATTAATCTATGGTGATAGAAATTGGAATAGTGGTAGATGGGATGTGAGAAGAGGGATGTGAGAAGTGTTTTGAGATCCTGAAGATGTTCTAAGTCTTTTTTTTTTTATTAAATCATAGCTGTGTACATTAATGCAATCATGGGGCACCATACACTGGTTTTATAGACTGTTTGACACATTTTCATCACACTGGTAAACATAGCCTTCCTGGCATTTTCTTAGTTATTGTGTTAAGATATTTACATTCTACATTTACTAAGTTTCACACATACCCTTGTAAGATGCAATGTTCTAAGTCTTGATTGAGGTTATGGCAACCTGGATGTGCTCACTTTATAAAATTAATTAGTGTGTATAATTAAGATATACTTTTATTGTTTGTTATACTTCAATAAAAAGTTTATGAAAGTTAATAATATGTTAAAAGTGAGATAGTTACACTGGATGAATTTTATTTATTTTTGTTTTTTTATTAGGTCATATACACATAGATCATGAATACATTTATGCATGTGTGGGGTACAATGTGTTGATTTTTTTATACAATCTGACGTGGTTACATAAAACCAATCAACATAGCTTCCGCCTCATTTACTTGATTATTGTGTTAAGACATTTATGTTCTACACTTGACAGATTTGACTTGTACCCTTGCAATATGCTCCATAGATGTGGTCCCGCTATTTACCCTCCTTCTATCAAACCTCCCACCTCCCTCCCTTCCATTCCATTTCTCTCCTTCATCCTGGGCTATAGTTGTGTTCTATCTTTCATAAGAAAGTGTGAGTAAATAGAAGTTGGTTTCATAGAAGTACTGAGTACATTGGATACTTTTTCCTCTATTCTTGAGATACTTTACTCGGAGAATATGTTCCAGGTCCCTCTATGTAAAACATAAAAGAGGTAAAGGCTCCATCTTTTTTTAAGGCTATTTTACAGTGGTGACAACTTACAGGATGAAAATATTTTTCATTTTTTATTTTTCCTTTCTCTTAATAATTTTTAAATTAAATCATAACTATGTAAATCAATCCATTTATGGGGTACAATGTGCTTATTTTATATACAATTTGGAATGCTTACATCAAACTGGTTAACATAACCTTCACCTCACTTACTTAATTATTGTGCTAAGACATTTATACTCTACTCTTAATAGATTTGACATGTACCCTTGCTATATGCAGTATAGGTAGGTGAGGTCCCCCCAATCACCCTCCCTCTACCTTGCCTCCCCTCCTCCCTTGCCCTCACCCTCCTCTTTCTTCACTGGATGAATTTTAATGTTCCTTCTAGCTCTAACATGCTGTGATTTTGTGTGAAAATACTTTGAAAATTATAAAAGCCCCTACAAGTGTAAGGTCTATTATGATTATCAGTGGTAGTTAATCCTGAATTTCTAGTGATTTGTTGATCAAACCATGGAAAAGAATTTGCTTAAATTTCTACAAATTTATTTCCCACTTGAAAATTTAAGTTAACTCTCTCCATTTCTGGCTCTTACTAATTTCCTAGTTTCATTGAACTTTTTCAGTCATGATCCTGGGTAAACCACCAGAGACAAATATGGAGAGTTATTCTGATCACTTTTACATTTTGAGTTGTAAATAATAACGGCAAAGCCTCTGAATGCAAACTATAAAGTTTAAGGAGACTACTTGATGATTCCTTTGAGTCTTCTGTGGCTTTGGGTTCCCCAGACATGGTTTTCTACTTAAATGCATAATGCAGCAGTGGAAATAGTAATGATATTTTTAAATCATTTGATTCACCATTAGGAGTCCATAATTTTAATGTTAGGGGAAAATAATACTACAGAATACTGCTAAGATACATTTGACTTTCATTTCAACATGTTGTCATTCAAATTCTATCGTTGTTATTACTGTCATTACTCTCTATTTTCCTTAACTTCACCAGTAAAACTCAGTTAATTAACTTACGAGTAGGCATAGTTAATAAAGTGGTCAACTTATTCTAAGAGAGGAGGCTTTGGCTTTACTGAGGCCATTGAGCTTATTTAGAATATGTTACACAGTTTTTTCTTGGAAGCTTTTATCTTTCTGATTTTCATTAAGAACTCAACATTCCTGGTGTCTAAAATGAACGTGTCTTTTAAAGATATATTGCCTTTCTGATTCTTGGCCCGGGGGAAAAAATGTCAGAAAATTCTTTAAACCTATTTAGTGAAGTATTTTAAAAACTCATCTTGCAATTTTGAGTGAAGTGTAATTTACATTTCATAAAAGTAGAAGCTGAGCAGCAAGCTGTAAGTAATTATCATATAATTAAATGTCTACTATGAAGGGAATGAAAACGTGGGCTCCTTTGAGCCTTCTGTGACTTGGTTATGCAATGGCAAATTAAATTACAACTCTTTATCTCAAGAAGGCTTCAGGGAACTTACTCGGGGTTTGAAGAGATACCTTTGAGTTGCCAATATAGTTTCAGTTGGAAACTGAAGGGATCATTTCACTGTCCAAGCAGGCCATATGAAAATGGATTCTGTAGCTTTGATTTTAGAGATGGAAATCAAATGTCTACTCCTTTTGGTAACTTACAAAGCCCCTTCTCTTCAGGTTAATATTTGTAAATGAGAAACACCACTATGATAATGAATATTTAATTATTACCATGGATGAGCTTTATATTTTTTTAATTCACAAAGCAGCTGGCCTTGGAGATGATAATCAAATGCTAAATGCATTTGTAATTAGTTGAAACCTTCCTTCTAATCTGATTTTGTAGGGCATGCTATAGGAGGGCATCCAGAGGTCAAAAAGACATGTTCTCTGTCCTGAAGGAGATTACAGACAGGAAGGAGATAAAAGAAACACACACAAAACTGCAAAACAAAGACAAATTGGATAGTTATCAGAGAATACAAGGTGTGGATTAGCTCAGAGGAAAGAGCAATTGCTTCTATATCTGGCTAGGTAGGGTCAAGTTTCAAGAAAATAGTATTTCATCTGGTGGGTAAGGGATAGATTTATAAGAGGAAATATTGAGGTGGCTGTGAGCAATGATAGAGGTGGGAAACCAGCACAAGATCTTCAAGGAATGAAGTATACCATTTGGTTACTTATTCAACAGTCACAGTGGCAATTTATTTAAATTTGTGAATACAACTGTTGAATTTTATAGACTTTCCTCTCAGTCAAAGGCCATTGATATATGTTATTGACTGTTTACACTGTCTGGAACATTATATTCATGTAAGGGTCTAGTGAATAATATGGATGAAAATGGAGTTTGGAGCTGGATTGCAAAGACTCTTGAACATCTGTTCAATGGAGATAGACTTTATTCAGAGAACCACCAAAAAAATTAGTGTGCTATTATGTATTAGCCAAGTGGAACACAGTCATAAATATCCTCCCTGTCCACAGGGAAATGAGTTTAGTGGAGGAGATAAGTGAGAAGTGTGAGGATACTTTTACATAGGCCAGAAGACATGTATTCTGAAGACGGTAATGTCTGAGTTGAAATATGAGTATGAAGGAATGTATGGGTTGTTTTTTTTTAAATAATGAAAATGGGAAGATGTTTCAAGCTGAGAGAGTATGCAAAATCACCTAAGCGTAGAGAATCTGGAAAGTTCCTAGGAGTGCTAAGTTAGGGTGTGAATCAAGTAATAAAGAATTCAGGTTGGGAGATGGGCAGAGCAAGATGGTGGACTAGAGACATCGGCTTGTCAGCTACTCGTGGTGAGACAGGGCAAAGTGGATGTCAGCCACCTCTGGCTGGGAGAGTCTGTACATAAACATCAATCACTCTGAGGGTATAGTGAAGCAGCAGGAGACTTCAGGAGCCAACAGGTCTGGAACTGAGAAAAACCTGTGTGGAAGGAAGGTGTTTGGTACAGACAGGCTGGCTGGTCAGCTGGCTCTCCCATGGAGGGCTGGATAAGAAAAAGGGCTTTGTCCTGCAGTATTTTAATTTTGGAACTGGGCTACTCACTGGAGCAATGAGTAGACTTGAACAGCATCTAGCAGCTTGGGTTGAATACCAGGTGGGGTGGTTCTCCCATCGGTTTTGCTGCTGGTGAGGCACCACAATTGTGGGAAGACCATGCATGTGGGAGGAACAGGCTGCGTGGTCCTAGTGCATGGCCGATTCTGGTGTGCCTGCTGAGCTCAATTGCCTATCTTTGGGGTGAGCTGAGCAGCCCCTGCACTCACTGGGAGAGCTATTTTATGGGCACTGTATGATGGGCCTCCTGGGAAGTGTGGGGAGAGCTTTGGGATCACAGTCCTTCAGGGGCTAAATGCTAATGAAGTTAACAGCCTTGGGTTGAAGGCAAAGTCAGGAAGACAAAATCTGGTCTCCTTTGTAACTCCAGAGTGACTTCTGGAGTCTGATCATATACAGAAAATCCAGCACGTGTTCTCCATCTTCTAACACCACAGCTCCATCCAGGTATCCAGGCAATATATTGCTACACACACACGTATTGTTTTACATTTTTTGCTTCTTTTTTCAGTTTTTCCTTAGTTTTTTCTTTTCTTTTTTCTTCTATTTTTTTGTTCATGGTTTTTTTTTTTTTGTTGTTGTTGTTGGTTTAGTTTTTTTGGTTTGGTTGTATTTTTATTTTTTCACTTTTACTTTTTTTTCCTCCTTTTTATTTCAAATTAATATGAGAGTACAAATTTTTAGATTACATTGTTCTCACTTCCAGGGTAGTGTTCTAGTTGTAAAAGAGCCCCTCACCCAGGGGGTCTGTTATACACCCTCAAAATGTGCACAATAGGTGAGATACTGCTACATGCCCTCCCTCCTTCTGCCAATGGTTCTTTCTCCTGCCCCCTTACTCCGCTTTCCTCCCTCTATGCTAATACTAGACTATATTTGTGTTTTATTGTTGATATGAGCATGTAATTGTTTATATATCAGTTTCATATTAGTATTAAGTACATTGGATATTTATTTTTCCATTCTTGTAACACTTTACTAAGAAGAATGTGTTTCAGCTCCATCCAGGTAAATGTAAAAGATGTGAAGTGTCCATCTTTTTTAATGGCTGAATAGTATTCCATG
This sequence comes from Nycticebus coucang, assembly GCF_027406575.1. NCBI lineage: Eukaryota > Metazoa > Chordata > Mammalia > Primates > Lorisidae > Nycticebus > Nycticebus coucang. The sequence goes on along the minus strand of NC_069804.1, from coordinate 156,312,031 downwards.
GCATACATATACCACAATTTATTGATCCATTTGTGGGTTGATGGGCATTTGCATTTCTTCCATGACCTGGCAATTATGAATTGCACTACAGTAAACATTCTGGTGCAAATGTCTTTGTGGTAAAATAATTTTTGTTTTTCTGGGTTGATACCTACTAATGGGATTGCAGTATCAAATAGAAGGTTTACTTTCAGTTTTTTGAGGATTCTCCATACTTCTTTCCAAAAAGGCTGTATTAGTTTGCAATGCCACCGGCAGTGTAGAAGTATTCTCTTCTCTCCACATCCATGCCAGAATCTGCAGTTTTGGGACTTTGTGATATGAGCTAATTTTACTAGGGTGGGTTATATCTCAGAGTGGTTTTAATTTTCATTTCTCTGATGAGTAAAGACAATTAGCATTTTTTTCATGTGTTTATTGGCCATTTATCTGTCATCTTCAGAGAAGTTTCTGTTTAAGTTTCTTGCCTGCTTGCAGAAGGCTTGTTTGCTCTTTTCTTACTGTTTAATTTGAGTTCTCTGTAGATTCTAGTTATCAGGCCTTTGTCAGATTTATAACGTGCAAAAGTCCCCCATTCCAAAATCTGTCTCTTTGCTTTGTTTGTGGTACCCTTAGCTGTGCAAAAGCTTTTTAGCTTGATCAAATCCCTGTTATTTATTTTTGGTGTTGCTGCAATTGCCATGGGAGTTTTCCACATAAAGTTTTTTCCCAGGTCAATATCTTTAAGATTTTTTTCCACACTCTCTTCTACATTTTTTATTGTCACCTGTCTGAAATTTAAGTTTTTTTTTTTTTTTTATGCAGAGAGAATCAAATTTAGTCAATGGTGAGAGGTGTGAGTTCAGTTTCAGTCTTCTATATGTGGATAACCAATTCTCCCAGCACCATTTGTTAAATAAGGATTATTTTCCTCAGTGCATATGTTTTTTCAGGCTTGTTGAAGATCAAATGATGATATGTGGCTGGGTTCATCTCTAGATTCTCTATTCTATTCCATAGATCTATGTCTCTATTTTTTTGCCAGTACCATTCTGTTTTGATCACTATTGACTTGTAGTACTACCTGAAATCTGGCAACATTATGCCTCCAGATTTGTTTTTATTTCTAAAAACTGTATTTGCTATTTGTTTTTTTTTTTTCTGGTGCTATACAAATTGAAGTACTATGTTTTCAAGTTCTTTAAAGTATGACATTTGTGCTTTGATGGGATTGCATCAAATCTATAGATTACTTTGGGTAGTACGCACATTTTAACAATGTTGATTCTTCCCAGCCATGAGCATGGTATGTTTTTCCATTTGTTGACATGTTTTGCTATTTCCCTTCTCAAGATTTCATAGTTATCCTTGTAGAGATCTTTCATGTCTCTTGTGAGATATATTCCTAGGTTTTTCATCTTCTTTGGCACTATTGTACAGGGAATAATCTTTGATATCATTCTTGGCTTCACTATTGTTGGCATATACAAAGGCTACAGATTTGTGGGTACTGATTTTGTATCCTGAGATGCTGCTATATTCCTAGATCACTTCTAGGAGCTTTGTAGTTGAGTCCCTGGGTTTTCCAGGTGTAAGATCATGTCATCTGCAAAGATAGAGAGTTTGATCTCCTCTGTCCCAATTTGAATACATTTGATCTCCTTCTCTTGCCTGATTGTGATGGCTAGGACTTCCAACACTATGTTGAATAGCAGTGGTGACAGTGGGCATTCTTGTCTGGTTCCAGATTTGAGTGGAACTGCTTTTAGTTTAACTCTATTCAATACGATGTTCACTATGGGTTTGCTGTATATGGCCTTTATCAATTTAAGAAATGTTCCATCTAAGCCTACTTTCTTGAGTGTTTTTATCTAGCAAGGATGCTGGATTTTATCAAAAGCCTTTTCTGCATCAATAAAAAGAATCATATGGTTTTTGTTTTTGATTCTATTTATGTGGTGAATTATATTTATGGATTTACATATGTTGAACCGACCTTGCATCTCTGGGATAAAACCCACTTGATCATGGTTTATAATTTTTTTAATGTGTTGTATTCTGCTTGCTAATATCTTGTTGAATATTTTTGAATCAATATTCATTAATGATATTGGTCTATAGTTTTCTTTTTTTGTTCAGTCCTTTCTTGATTTGGGGATCAGGGTGATATTTGGTTGATAGAATGTATTGGGGGAGGATTTCTTTCTTCTCTATATTTTGAAATAGATTATGCATTATATGAACTAGTTCCTCTTTGGAGGTTTCATAGAAATCTGGTGTGAAACCATCTGGTTCAGGGCTTTTCTTTCTGGGGGAGATTTTTTTTTTTATAATGATGCTATTTCAGGGCTTGATATTGGTCTATTCAAGATTTCTAATTCTTTATGGCTGAGTTTTGGAAGGTAGTGTGCTTCCAGATATAGGTCTATTTCCTCTACATTTTCATATTTCTGGGAATAGAGTTTTTATGGTGATTGCTGAGAATCACTTTTTTTTTTTATGGTTGGGGATTCATTGAGGGTACATAGAGCCAGGTTACATTGATTCCATTTGTTAGGTAAAGTCCCTCTTTAAATTGTGTCCCAACCCCAAAAGGTGTGTCACAAAATATGACCCTCCATACCCCTCCCTCCTTACCTCTTTCTGCTCTCCCCTTTTGCTACCTCCCACCATGTACTAGGCCATTAATTGTTCTGTATCAGAATTGAGCACATAGAATACTTGCTTCTCCATTCTTGTGGTGCTTTGCTAAGAATAATATGTTTCACTTCCATCCAGGTTAATATAAAAGATGTAAAGTCTCCATCCATTTTTTTTAATGGCTGAATAGTATTCCATGGTATACATATACCACAGCTTATTAACCCATTTTGGGTTGGTGGGCATTTAAGGTATTTCCAAATTTTGGTGATTGTAAATTGAGCTGCAATAAACAGTCTAGTGCAAATGTCCTTATGGTAAAAGGATTTTTTTTTTCTTCTGGGTAGATGCCCAGTAATGGAATTGCAATATGAAATGGGAGGTCTAGTTTGAGTTTGTTCAGGATTCTCCATATTTCCTTCCAAAAAGTTTGTATTCCTTTGCAGTCCAAACAGCAGCATAAAAGTGTTCCCTTCTCTCTACATCCTTGCTCGTGTCTGCAGTTTTGAGATTTTTGTGATGTGGGCCATTCTTACTGGGGTTAGATGATATCTCAGAGTGGTTTTGATTTGCATTTCTATAATAATTAGGGATGATGAGCATTTTTCATATATTTGTTAGCCATTCATCTGTCCTCTGTTGTTATTTCTCCTTTATCATTTCTGATTGACATTATTAGAGATCTTATTTTTCTGTTTCTGGTTAGTCTAGTAAGGGTTTATCAATTTTAGTAATCTTTTCAAAGAACCAACTTTTTGTTCTGCTGATCTTCTAAATAATTATGTTGTTTTCAATTTAATTTAATTATGCTCTAATTTTGATTATGTCTTTCTTTCTGTTGGGTTTGGGACCGGATTGTTCTTCCTTTATCAGTTGCTATAAATGGTCCATTATATTGCTGACTTGCTCTCTTTTTGTTTTCTTCAGTTAAGGCATCTAATGTTATAAATTTCCCTCTAGAGACTGCCTTTGTAGTATCACACAGGTTTTGATAGTTGGTGGCTTCATTATTGTTTTGTTCCAGAAATCAAATTATCTCCTTCTTAATCTCTTCTATGACCCAGGTGTCATTCAGCAGAAGTTTATTTATTTTCCATGACTTTATTTGAGTATAAAAATTCCTGTTGCTGTTGAGTTCAACTTTTATTCCATTATGGTCTGAGAAGATACAGGGGATAATTTCTATTCTTTTGAATTTAGTGAGGTTGGCCTTGTGTCCTAAAGATATAATCAATTTTGGATTATAATCCATGGGTTGATGAGAAAAATGTGTATTCAGTTTCCTTAGGATAAATGTTCTATAAATGTCTAATTCCATTTGTTCTAGGGTCATGTTTAAGTTCATTATTTCTTTGTTTAGTTTTAGAGGATCTGTTCAGTACCTCCAGTGGGGTATTAAATCTCTAGATACTATAGTGCATGAAGATATTACATTGTTCAGATCATTTAGGATTTGTTTTATAAATCAAAGAGCATTCAGATAGGGTGCATAAATGTTAATTATTGAAATCTCTTCATGTTGTGTGCTTCCCTTGATGAGAATGTAGTGTCCATCCTTGTTTTTCCTTATTTTTGTTGGTTTAAATCAGATTGTATCTGCAAATAAGGTTGCAACCCCCACTTTTTTCTGCTTTCCATTTGCCAAGAATACTGTTGCCCATACCTTCATCCTGAGTCTTATTTTATCCTTTGAGGTAAGGTGAGTTTCTTGTAGGCCACGGATATCTGGCCTGATTTTTTGTATCCAGTCAGCCAGCCTGTGCCTCTTTATTTATTTTTTTCCTATGCCTATGTAGAGGAGAATTCAACACATTCACATTAATTGAGAGAATTGATAGATATGGAGGAGTTTTGTCATTTTGTTTTTCAGAAGCCCAGAGCTTATTTTTATCCCTTTCACTATTGTGGAAGCTGGACTTTGTTCTTAAATTTCTGGGTGGGTTTACTTTGGTGGTGGACCATCATGCTGATCACTATGAAGAATGAGTCCGAGAATTTCCTGTAGAGCTTATCTAGTTATGGAAAATTTCCTCAACATGTGTATGCCAGTAAAGTATTTGGTTCCCCATCACAGATGAAGCTCAGTTTAGGGGGATATAGGTATAGGATAATATTTAGAAATAAACATATCCTACATCAAGCACACAAAGTGAAATCAGTGTGAGTTTAAAACAGCTTGATATTCTTTCAGAGGCTTAAGGGACCTGGGACCCCTGGGACATGCACAGAGTTAGCTTGCCTGGAGTTAAAATTCCACAAGCCAATTCTCTGAAGCTGTGCACTCCGTTAAGCATGAGGCCAAAGGGCATGCTGCCCTTCCTCAGAGATACAGGCTTTTGGGTTGACGTATGTTAAAAACATATTGTCAGAGGTCTATAGGTGCTCTGCCCTGAGGAGAGACACAATCGTTACTTCATGCTGAGTAAACTGAGTGAACGCTTGAAGGTACTCTTCCATTAACTGTTCCCCTGTGGCTGCTTTCTTCTTTGTGATATTTATTTAGATACCTGCCCAAGGGATTAGTCATTGTCTAGAAGAGGATGTTTACTTCAGAAGTGATTGTGTTGATGTGGTAACAGGCTATTTCCTTACAAGTTAATTTCAGATAGGTAAAATGAGGCAATGGTGACATTAACAGATGATAGATTAAGTGTGTACGTGACTAGAAGTGTATAAAATCAGATTCCCGAATAAAGAACTTCGCTACACGCCATCCCATACTGTGTAGTCTGTTTCTTGTTTACCCTTAATAATTGCAGGAGTGAGCTTATGCCCACAGCAAAGCTTCTGTTCTTTCGCGTCTCCGCTCACACAACATATTGGCATAGTCGGCAGGAGGAGGGGATCACGAAGGAACAGAAAGCCTTTGTGGATGCCGGGCTGGAGGATGGCCACCTCCACCAGGATGCCTAAGAGAGATCTTCGCTGAAGCCGCTTGAGGTATTCTTGAGAACCCTGTAACTGGGACGGTGCAATTGCCATGCAGAGTACGTGGGACGTCTCCAGCATAGCAAGAAACGTGGGAGGAAGTAATATGAGTCTTAAGCTTTCTTTCTCTTTGGAGGACCAGTATATTGCCATTTTAAAAACTCTGATTTCTACCACTAAAATTCCCGTAAAAACCAGTAACCTGCGGGAACTTTTCCATGTGGTCGTTAAGCATTGCCACTGGTTCATGCCTGACTGGAGAGTCCAGCTTAATTTTAAAGTCTGGAAGAAAGTGGATCAGGCTCTGCATTGTGCCCAACACAAAGGCAATTTTATAAGCAGGGAAATATGGGCAACATATCAGCTGGTTCATATCACGTTGGAACTGTTTCAGACATGTTCTGAGCAAACCTCCGAGACTGAGGAGATTGGAGACTGAAGAGATTGGTGCTGATGAGTTGCCACCTCTGCCTCCTTTGCCCACGCTGGGTCAGACCAGCCAGAGCAGGCTGTGGAAAGTCCCAGAGAACTCGAACATGAATATGATATGCCAGAGTCCCATTCTGAACCGGAGCCTAATAGATCAGCTAAGCCTACTATGAAATATGTGTCACCTGTCAAAATTAGTCTAGAGAGTGACGTGGAGAGCTGTCCGGAATTAGTGGAAATGGCTGAGGAATCAGCTCAAAATGAGTCTGAGTTTGGACATCTTAAAAAGGTTATGGCTGAAAAATTTCAAACAATGAATCAAAGAATTGCTTTGTTAGAAAAGAAAGGAGCTGAAATACTCTCCTCTAGAGCAAGCTGTAAAACAGGTTCTTGTAAAGATGTGCTTCCACCTTACGAGCCTTTAACTCCTTCTGCACCAGCAGGTCCTATGATCTGGAGGGAAGGTCCCTTACATCGTAATGCTCCAACAGGAATCTATCCTGTGTGGCCTAATCCCCAGATACTCGCTTCATTGCACAGTATCACTTTCCTTTAGATGTTTCTGAATTGGCTATATCTAATGAGAACTCAGTTCAAATTTCAGAATTGGGTGATAATAAAGAGCCTGTTATACAAGCATATCCTGTTTTCAGGGAAATTCAAGAGAATGGTCAATTAGGAGCCGCTCAACATGCTCCTATAGAAGTAAAAAATTTAAGAACAATGAAAGATGCTGTTTATGCTTATGGACCTACTTCTCTATTTGTGATTGGCATTTTAAATTCATATTGCACAAATCATATTTTTATTCCTGCTGACTGGGAAACTTTAGCTTGTACTACCTTGAGGCCTGGTCAATTTTTACAATTCAAGGCTTGGTGTCTGGAAGAGGCAACTTTGCCAAACCACACTTGGGGAACTCCAGTTAACTATTGGGTACTGGCCCTGAGGCTGACATTCACCAACAGCTGCAATTAACACAAGACTTATTAATGCAGGTTAAAGATGTTTGCATTAGAGCTTGACAAAGACTAGAGGAAAAAGATGGGGTTAAATAGTTTTTTACAAGAATCATGCAAGCAAACAATGAACCATATTCTGAATTTGTAGCTAGACTTCAAACAGCTATTGAAAGGTCTGTTCCTGGCGAACAGGCCAGACAGATGCTTTTATTACAATTAGCATTTGAGAATGCGAATTCAGATTGTAAGTTGGCCCTGACACCTGTCAAAAATCAGGATAATGTTTCTATTGAACAATATCTCTGCACTTGTCACGATATTGGCTCTGGAACATTTCAGGCAAAGCTTCATGCTGCAGCATTGGAACAGGCACTTAATGGGACTAAAAAGACAGGAAAATGTTTTAATTGTGGAAAAATGGGGCATCTGTGTTCTGAATGTCGCATGGCTAAAACTGAAAGTGCTCCAGCTGCTGCAGCTTAGGATACCAAGCCACAAGCACCTGGCCTCTGCCGCCGCTGTGGAAAAGGCAAACATTGGACTAATGAATGTAGATATGTTAAGGATAAAGATGGCAAACTCCTGCCACCAAAGGTAGAATTTGTTCCAGCTCAGGATCCAAAAAACGGGGTGTAGGGCCCAGCTCGGGGCCCGATGATGAACAATATGAGCACTCCAAATCAATATCTAGTGGACAATGGGGTAATGCATGCACAGGCGAATTAGAACAACTAATTGAAATAAAGCCTGTGAAATTACATCTTCAGAATCTCTTTCATGCAACTCAAGGAAGTGCAGCTTTAGATTTACCAATACTATCTGAGGAAGAAATCTTAGCTGGACAAAAGCTTAGAAAACTTCAGACTGGAATTTATGGCCCTATTCCACCAGACTCTGTGGGGCTTATTTTAGGTAGAAGCAGTTTAACAATGGAAGGTTTAAACCTACATCCTGGAGTTATTGACTCTGATTTTCAAGGGGAAATAATACTTATGGCTTCTTCTACCCCGAATATAAAATTAAAAGCTGGTCAAAGAATTACACAAATTTTAATATTGCCTTAACATAAAGGACAGGCTGTTCCCGTAAAGTGGGAAGGTGGCTTTGGCAGCACTGGAAAACAGGTTTTTTGGCATACTTTTCTTAATGACTCTAGACCTCAGTGTATAGAAACTTTTGCTGATGAAACGGCAATTACTGGATTAGTGGCCTAGGGGTTGGCCAAAAAAGAAACTTGAGGCTACATTCGTTGGTATGGGAACCTTAACTGATATTGAACAAAGTGTTAATACCTTAGACTGTTCTGTCCTGAGGGTCAGAAAGCTCAACTGCGTGCCTATATGGCTCCTATTGTGTTATCTATATGGGGCAGAGATCTTTTACTACAGTGGGGAGCCATGATTACTATTCCAACTAGTCCAAACCAGCCAAGACTATAATGATGAATATAGGTTATAATCCCATTGACCCCACTCCTACTTTAAAACCTGAAATTGTAAGAATGGGGAATGACAAAACTGGACTGGGCTTGCCTGCTCTTCATAAGGTTTTTGTATAGAGGCTCCTGTTCAGTGCTTCACCCTGCCATTAAAATGGTTAACAGATAAACCAATATGAGTTGAACAGTGGCTGCTCCATCATGAAAAATTAGAAGCGCTTAATAATATAGTTCAGGAAGAGCTAAAAGCAGGCCATATTGTACAAAGCACAAGCTGCTAGAACAGTCCAGTATTTCTCATAAAAAAATGTAGAAAATGGAGAATGTTGACTGATTTAAGACAAATTAATTCAGTTATTTATCCGATGGGAACCTTACAATCAGGTATACCTAACCCGTCTCTAATTCCTAAAGCGTATTCTATTATCATAATTGATTTAAAAGACTGTTTCTTTACGATTCCTCTTCATCCTGAGGATGCTGAGAAATTTGCTTTTACTATTCCTGCTTTGAACTCAGAAAAACCTGCAAGATGTTTCCATTGGAGGGTTCTTCCTCAAGGCATGTTGAATAGCCCCAACTTGTGTCAACATTTTGTAAATCAGCCTTTAGAAATAGTAAGAACACTTTTCCCAGAGGGTATGTGCTTACATTATAGGAATGACATCTTTTTCTTTTTTAAAATTTATTTATTTTTATTGTTAAATCATAGCTGTGTTCATTAGTGCAATCGAGGTGTACAATGTGCTGGTTTCATATACAATCTGAAATACTCTCATCAAGCTGTTTAACGTAGCCTTCGTGGCATTTTCTTGGTTGCTTTATGTAGGCATTTGTATTCTGCATTTAGTAAGTTTTGCCTGTACCCATTCTAAGATGCACCGTAGATGTGGCCCGATCCATTACACTTCCTCCACCAAAACATCCCCCCTCCCTTCCCCTTCCTTGGCCCTTTCCCCATAGTCTTGTGCTATAGTTGGGTTATAGCCTTCATGTGAAAGCTATAATTTAGCGTCATAGTAGAGCTGAGTACATTGGATACTTTTTCTTCCATTCCTGAGATATTTTGCTAAGAAGAATATGTTCCAGCTCCATCCATGTAAACATGAAAGAGGTAAAGTCTCCATCTTTCTTTAAGGGTGTATAATATTACATGGTAAACATGTACCACAATTTGCTAGTCCATTCATGGGTTGATGGGCACTTAGGCTTCTTCCGTGACTTAGCAATTATGAATTGAGCTGCAATAAACATTCTGGTACAGATGTCTGTTATATTGTGATTTTTGGTCTTCTGGGTATAAACCTAGTAAAGGAATTATAGGATCGAATGGCAGGTCTATTTTTAGGTCTCTAAGTATTCTCCAAACATCCTTCCAGAAGAACGTATTAGTGTGTATTTCCACAAGCAGTGTAGAAGTGTGCCCTTTTCTCCACATCCAAACCAAAATCTCTTGTTTTGGGATTTTGTTATGTGGGCTACTCTTACTGGGGTTAGGTGATATCTCAAAGTAGTTTTGATTTGCATTTCTCTGATGAATAAGGATGATGAACTTTTTATCATGTGTTTGGAGATTGTGCATCTGTCTTCTTTAGAGAAGTTTCTCTTCAAGTCCCTTGCTCACCCTGAGATGGGATCACTTGTTCTTTTCTTGCTAATACGTTTGAGTTCTCTGTGGATTCTGGTTATTAAACCTTTATCAGAGGTATAACCTGCAAATATTTTCTCCCATTCTGAGGGCTGTCTCCTTGTTTTACTTACTATGTTCTTGGCTGTGCAGAAGCTTTTTTAGTTTGACCAGGTCCCAGTAGTGTATTTTTGATACTGCTTCAATTGCCTGGGGAGTCCTCCTCATAAAATATTCACCCAGGCCAATTCCTTCAAGAGTTTTCCCTGCACTTTCTTCAAGTATTTTTATAGTTACATGTCTTAAGTTTAAATCTTTAATCCAGTGAGAGTCTATCTTAGTTAATGGTGAAAGGTGTGAGTCCAGTTTCAATCTTCTACAGGTTGCCAGCCAGTTTACACAGCACCATTTGTTAAATAGGGAATCTTTTCACCACTGAATGTTTTTAATTGGCTTGTCAAAGATCAAATAATGTTAAGTAGCTGGATTCATCTCTTGGTTCTCTATTCTGTTCCAGACATCTACTTCTCTGTTTTTGTGCCAGCACCATGCTGTTTTGATCATTATTGATTTATAGTACAGTCTCAGGTCTGGTAGCGTGATTCCTCTGGCTTTGTTTTTATTGCTGAGTAATGTTTTGGCTATTCGAGGTTTTTTCAGATTCCATATAAAACGAAGTATTGTTTTTTCAAGATCTTTAAAATATGACAATGGAGCTTTGATAGGAATTGCATTAAAATAATATATTACATTGGGTAGTATAGACATTTTAATAATGTTGATCCTTCCCAGCCATGAGCATGGTATGATTTTCCATTTAACATCTTCAGCTATTTCTTTTCTAAAAGTTTCATAGTTCTCTTTGTAGAGAACTTTCATGTCCTTTGTTAGGTATACTCCCAAATATTTCATCTTCTTTGGCACTACTGTGAAAGGAATAGAGTCCTTGACTGTTTTTCAGCTTGGTTATTGTTGGTACATATAAAGGGTACAGATTTATGGGTGTTTATTTTGTAGTCTGAGACATTGCTGTATTCCTTGATCACTTCTAAAAGTTTTGTAGTAGAATCCCTAGTGTTTTCCAGATATACGATCATATCATCTGTGAAGAGTGAAAGTTAGATCTCTTCTGATCCTATGTGGATACACTTGGTCGCCTTTTCTTCCCTAATTGCAATGGCTAAAACTTCTATGACAATGTTAAAGAGTAATGGAGACAATGGGCAACCTTGCCTGATTCCTGATCTAAGTGGAAATGATTTAAATTTAACTCCATTCAATACGATATTGGCTGGGGGTTTGCTGTAGATGCCCCCTGTTAGTTTAAGAAATGTGCCTACTATACCAATTTTCTTAAGTGTTTTGTTAATGAAGGGATGCTGGATATTATCAAAAGCTTTTTCTGCATCAGTTGAAAGAATCATATGGTCCTTATTTTTTAGTTTGTTTATGTGCTGAATTATATTTATAGATTTACGTATATTGAACCAGCCTTGAGACCCTGGGATAAATCCCACTTGGTTATGGTGTATAATTTTTTTGATGTGTTGTTGGATTCTGTTTGTTAGGATCTTATTATGTATTTTAGCATCAATATTCATTAGTGATATTGGTCTATAATTTTCTTTCTTGTTGGGTCTTTCCCTGGGATGAAGGTGACGTTTGCTTCGTAAAATGTGTTGGGTAATAGTCCTTCTTTTTGTATATTTTGGAAGAGGTTTAGTAGTATAGATACTAGTTCTTCTTAAAGGTTTGGTAGAATTCTGACGTAAAGCCATCTGGTCCTGGGCTTTTCTTTTTAGGGAGATTTTTTATAGCTGATGCTATTTCAGAACTTGATTTAGGCCTGTATAACATTTCCACTTCATTCTGGCTAAGTCTTGGTAGGTGGCATACTTCCAGGTATTGGTCTATATCTTTTTTTTTCTTTTCTTTATTTATTTATTTTTATTAAATCATAGCTGTGTACATTGATATGATCATGGGGCATCATTCACTAGCTTCACAGACTGTTTACCAAGTTTCACATATAACCTTGTAAGATCCACCACTGGTGTAATCCCACCTATCCCCATCACTCTAACCACCTCCCCCATACCTCCCCTTCCTTTCCCCCTCCCCCCATTCTTAGGGTGTAACTGGGTTATACTTTCATGTGAAAACCCTAAATTAGTTTCAAAGTAGGGCTGAATACATTGGATAGTTTTTCCTCCATTCTTGAGATACTTTACTAAGAACAATATGTTCCAGCTCCATCCATGTAAGCATGAAAGAGGTAAAGTCTCCATCTTTCTTTAGGGCTGCATAATATTCCATGGTGTAAATGTACCACAATTTATTAATCCATTCGTGGATCGATGGGCACTTGGGCTTCTTCCATGACTTAGCAATTATGAATTGGGCTGCAATAAACATTCTGGTACAAATATCTTTGTTATGATGTGCTTTTTGGTCTTCTGGGTATATGTCCAGTAGAGGGATTACAGGATTGAATGGCCGATCTATTTTTAGATCTCTAAGTGTTCTCCATATCTCTTTCCAAAAGGAATGTATTAATTTGCATTCCCACCAGCAGTGCAAAAGTGTTCCCTTTTCTCTACATCCGCGCCAATATCTCTGGTCTTGGGATTTTGTGATATAGGCTAGTCTCACTGGAGTTAGATGATATCTCAAAGTAGTTTTGATTTGCATTTCTCTGATGATTAAAGATGATGAGCATTTTTTCATATGTCTGAAGGCCGTGCACCTGTCTTCTTCAGAGAAGTTTCTCTTCAAATCCCTTGCCCAGCCTGTGATGGGATCCCTTGTTCTATTCTTGCTAATGCGTTTGAGTTCTCTGTGGATTCTGGTTATTAAACCTTTGTTGGAGACATAACCTGCAAATATCCTCTCCCATTCTGAGGGCTGTTTGCTTGCTTTACTTACTGTGTTCTTGGCTGTGCAGAAACTTTTTACTTTGATCAGGTCCCAGTATTGTATTTTTGAAGCTGCTTCAATTGCCAGGGGAGGTCCTCCTCATTAAATACCTGCCCCGCCTGATTTCTTCAAGGGTTTTCCCTGCACTCTCCTCTAGTATTTTTATGGTTTCATGTCTTAAGTTTAAATCTTTGATCCAGTGAGAGTCTATCTTAGTTAATGGTGAAAGGTGTGGGTCCACTTTCAGTCTTCTACAGGTTGGCAGCCAGTTCACCCAGCACCATTTGTTAAATAGGGAATCTTTTCCTCACTGAATGTTTTTAATTGGCTTGTCAAAGATTAAATAACGGTAAGTAGCTGGATTCATCTCTTGGTTCTCTATTCTGTTCCAGACATCTACTTCTCTGTTTTTGTGCCAATACCATGCTGTTTTGATCACTATTGATTTGTAGTATAGTCTGAGGTCTGGTAGCGTGATTCCTTCTGCTTTGTTTTTATTTCTGAGTAATGTCTTGGCTATTCAAATTTTTTCTGATTCCATATAAAATGAAGTATTGTTTTTTCAAGATCTTTAAAGTATGTCAGTGGAGCTTTATTAGGGATTGCATTGAAATTATATATTGCTTTGGGTAATATAGACATTTTAACAATGTTGATTCTTGCCAGCCATGAGCATGTTATGTATTTCCATTTGTTAATATTTTCAGCTATTTCTTTTCTTAGAGTTTCATAGTTCTCTTTATAGAGATCTTTCACGTCCTTTGTTAGATAAATTCCCATATATTGCATCTTCCTTGGCACTAATGTGAATGGGATAGAGTCCTTAACTGTTTTTTCAACTTGACTGTTGTTGGTATATATAAAGGCTACCGATTTATGAATGTTGATTTTGTAACCTGAGACGCTGCTATATTCCTTGATCACTTCTAGGAGTTTTGTAGTAGAGTCCCTAGGTTTTCCAGATATACTATCATATCATCCGCGAAGAGTGAATGTTTGATCTCTTCTGACCCTATATTTATACACTTGATTGCCTTTTCTTCCCTATTTGCAGTGGCTAAAACTTCCATTACAATGTTATAAAGCAATGGAGACAATGGGCAGCCTTTTCTGATTCCTGATCTGAGTGGAAATGATTCCAATTTAACTCCATTCAATATGATATTGGCTGTGGGTTTGCTGTAGATGGTCTCTATCAGTTTAAGAAATATCCCTTCTATACCGATTTTCTTATGTGTTCTGATCATGAAGTGATGCTGGATATTATCAAAAGCTTTTTCTGCATTGATTGAGAGAATCATATGGTCTTTGTTTTTTAATTTGTTTATGTGCTGGATTACATTTATAGATTTTCATTATAGAACCAGCCTTGAGATCCTGGGATAAAACCGACTTGGTCATGATGTATAACTTGTTTGATGTGTTGCTGGATTCTGTTTGTTAGGATCTTGTTGAATATTTTTGCATATATATTCATTAGTGATATCGGTCTATAATTTTCTTTTCTTATTGGGTCTTTTCCTGGTTTGGGGATCAGGGTGATGTTTGCTTCATAGAACGTGTTTGGTAGTCTTCCTTCTTTTTATACCTTTTGGAACAGGTTGAGTAATACAGATACTAATTCCTCTTTAAAGGTTTGGTAGAATTAAGATGTGAAACCATCTGGTCCCAGGCTTTTCTTTTTAGGGAGGTTTTGTATGGTTGTTGCTATTTCCGAACTTGATATGGGCCTGTTCAACATTTCCACTTGATTCTGGCTAAGTCTTGGAAGGTGACGTGCTTCCAAGTATCGGTCAATTTCCTTCAGATTTTCGTATTTCTGAGAATACAGTTTCTTGTAATATTCATTAAGGATTTTTTTGATTTCTGAGGAGTCTGTTGTTATTTCTGATTGATGAGATTAGAGATTTCACTCTTTTTTTCCTGATTAGGTTGGCCAAAGGTTTATCTATTTTATTGACCTTTTTGAAAAACCAGCTTTTTGATTTATTGATCTGTTGTATTATTCTTTTGTTTTCAATTTCATTTAATTCTGCTCTAATTTTGGTTATTTCTTTTCTTCTACTGGGTTTGGGTTTGGAATGTTCTTCCTTTTCCAGTTGCTTGAGATGTCCCATTAAGTTGCTAACTTCCTCTCTTTCTGTTCTCTTGAGGAAGGCTTGCAGTGCTATAAATTTCCCTCTTAGAGCTGCCTTTGCCGTGTCCCAGAGGTTGTGATAGTTCATGTCTTCATTGTCGTTTTGTTCCAAAAAATTGGCGATTTCTTTCTTAATCTCATCTCTGACCCAGCTATCATTCAGCATAAGGTTATTTAACTTCCATGTTTTTGTATGAGTATGCAGATTCCTGTTGTTACTCATCTCAAGTTTTATTCCATGGTGGTCCGAGAAGATGCATGGAATAATTTCTATTCCTTTAAATTTACTGAGGGTAGACTTGTGACCTAAGATGTGATCGATTTTGGAGTAAGTTCCATGGGCTGATGAGAAGTATGTGTATTCAGTTTTTTTGGGATGGAATGTTCTGTAGATGTCTGCTAAATCCAAATGTTGGATGGTTAGGTTTAAATCTAAGATTTCTTTGCTCTGCTTCTTGTTGGCGGATGGATCCAACACTGCCAAATGAGTGTTGAAATCTCCGACGATTATGGAGCTGGAGGAAATCAACTTGCTCATGTCTCTTAGAGTTTCTCTTATAAATTGAGGTGCATTCTGGGTGGGTGCATAGATATTAATAATTGAGATCTCATCATATTGAGTATTACCCTTAACAAATATGAAGTGACCATTCTTATCCTTCCTTACTTTTGTTGGTTTAAAGCCTATTATATCTGCAAATAAAATTGCAACACCTGCTTTTTTCTGATTACCATTTCCTTGAAATATGGACGACGATTCTTTTGGTCTGAGTCTGTATTTGTCTTTTAAGTTAAGATGTGACTCTTGTATTCACCAAATATGTGGCATGAGTTTTTGTATCCAATCAGCTAACCTATGCCTCTTTAGAGGACAGTTTAAGCCGTTAACATTAATGGAGAATATTGATAAGTCTGGTGAAGTTATGGGTACAGAGTTTTTCAAAAGTCCACTGGGCATTTTTAATCCTTTCACCAGTGTGGAAATTGGAGTTTGATCCAAAGTTTCTGAGTGAGTTTACTTTTGTGGTATAGGATTAGGTTGGTCATTATGGTGGATAGGTCTGAGAATATTCTGAAGAGCTGGTTTGGTTATGGCAAATTTCTTCTACAGGTGAATGTCATTAAAGTATTTAATTTCTCCCTCATAAACGAAACTCAGTTTAGCTGGATACAAGATCCGGGGTTGAAAGTTATTTTGCTTTAGGAGATTAAAAGTCGGTGACCACCCTCTTCTGGCTTGAAAAGCTTCGGCAGAGAGATCTGCAGTCATTCTAATATTCTTCCCTTTTAAGGTAATGGTTTTCTTTCTCCTGGCCGCTTTTAGAATTTTCTCCTTCATATTCACTTTAGTGAAGTTAATTATGATATGTCTTACTGGGGTTGAGTCATGCTGGGTTTCTGAAGCTGTCCGCTTTCTGAATTTCAGAATCTCTAGGCATGTCTGGAAAATCCTCTTTCATAATTTCATGCAGAAGGGCCTCTTTGCCCAGCAAGGCCACTTCATCTGTTTCTGGAACTCCAATGATTCGGATATTTGCCTTCTTTGAATTATCCCAGTGCTCTCTGAGAGAATGATCCGTTTTTGCTCTCCATTTCTCTTCCTCTTTGAGACTTTCAGAGCATTCAAAGTCTTTATCTTCGATGTCAGAAATCCTTTCTTCTGCTTGCTCCATTCTGTTGCTGAGGGATTCTACTGTATTTTTCATATCTTGCATGGTGGCAAATTCTTACTTCAGTGTCTCTAAGTATTTGGTTGTTTTGTCTTTAAATTCGTTAAATTCTTGAGACAACTTTTGAATTTGTCCTCAAATTCCTAATTCCACTTTGTTAATCTTGTCTGCAATCCAAATTCTGAATTTGATTTCTGACATCTCAGCCAGTTGTTTGTGAATGGGATCTTCAATTACATCTGCCATATCTTTCCTTGGGGGGGTTGATCTATTGTGGTTATTCATATTACCAGAGTTTTTCCACTGATTCCGCCTCATGTTTGTTTTACTCCCTGTGATTTTTTGCCCTGGGACTTTGTCAAGGGACTGTACAGTGTTGTGGCCTGAGAAACTGGGGCCCTGTCTGGTGTGGTAGGGCTAAGTGGTTCTGTCTTGTTTTCAGCTGGTTTCTGTTCCACCCTAGTAAAACAGATACTTTGGATCGAAGTCTCAGCTGTGGAGAAATATCAGCAATTAAGTCGCCCTGCCCCTCAGTGGCAAACAATTGGAAAAGAAAAATCAAACCTTCCTACCACCATGCACCCAGGGCACAACCTGATTTGTCCTCAGGCGATTGGTTCAGTTCAAAAGGTCCAAATCAATTGTCTCAGTCTGCACCTGTCTCGGGTGAGAGAGTTTAAGAGGTCTCTGGGAACTGGATTACAGGGGTCTGGTGACTACTCTGGTGTGGCTTGCTCCAGTGCTGCCTGGAGTCAGGAGAATTCACCCATCCAATAGATCAGTCTGGGAAGGTTGCTGCCTCCTTCCCCACCTTGCACCACTTCACACCCAGTCACTGATAGCCCTTCAGTTGGCTGACCCAATTGCCTGTAGTTAACCGGTATTGCAGGAGTTTGCACCTGCCTGAATCACAAGGAAGTCTGCTAGGCTGCTTTGCTCTGCCTCTCTCCAGCAGGAGGAGTTGAGGCCTGACAACCTCAGGCGCTTGATGAAGGTTGAGGGGTTTTCACTCAGGTCCAGTCTTGCCCCTTATTAATGTTACTGACAGAATAGAACAGAACAACTCTGCGGTTCCCCTGCAGAAGAGAAGCTGAATTGAGTTCCAAATCAGCTTGTGTTTGCTCTTGTATTGTCTATAGGCTGACGATCCCTTGAGGGCCAGGTGCATCTTAGGTTTAGTAAAGCGGACTTCTGGGTCAGCCCCGCCCTGGGAGTTTCCCTGGTTTGCATGTTGGTGTTGCCTCAGGGAAACTCAGAGTCTCTGTTTGCCTAGGGAGACAGGGGGTGTGGCTTCAGAATATTCCAGTACTGAGCAGTATTGCTAGCAGAAGAGGGCTGCTGCTTGCTCCATTCTGTTGCTGAGGGATTCTACTGTATTTTTCATATCTTGGATGGTGGCAAATTCTTACTTCAGTGTCTCTAAATATTTGGTGGTTTTGTCTTTAAATTCGTTAAATTCTTGAGACAACTTTTGAATTTGTCCTCAAATTCCTAATTCCACTTTGTTAATCTTGTCTGCAATCCAAATTCTGAATTCGATTTCTGACATCTCAGCCAGTTGTTTGTGAATGGGATCTTCAATTACATCTGCCATATGCTCAGGCAACCACTGGTCCGGTATAGCTCCCTTCTGGTCAACGGTCCTCTCTCCGCTCCCGTACCCCAGAATCTGCACCTACCGGCTGCAGCCCAGCTTGTCTACAACCCTTGAGCAATTGCGCAAGAGTCTGGATCTCTGGGGTCAGGCCTCCAGACCTTGGAGCGAGAGCAGAGGTGAGTGCAGGGAGTGCTGGGAGCCTGGGGCTGCAGGCAGAGAACACACACAACTTTACACAGTTTTATGCCTGGCCGTATTGTCACCAAAAGATGGCTGTCGCACTGTGCCTCAGGGAACTGACACTCCTGTGCAGTGCCCTCTCCGCCGACCGACCAGGACTGGCCTCCAGACCCCAGTGTGAGCGAATGGGAGTGCTGGGAGCTCAGAATTCCAGGTAGAGACTATATACAGTTTATACAGTTTTATGCCTGGCAGGAGGACACCGTGGCTCCCTAGTAGGGGAGGTAGGTCAAGTTTTTAAACGTTCTCTCCTGTGGAGTGTAGTGGGAGGAACTTTGAACTCTGCCTGGTTGTTTGTGGTGTACTCTGAGCCATTCTCATGGGGGAGTGGACTCCCGTCTGCTTAGTGATGGATTTTGTACCTTTTGTTTGTATCCTTGTGGTCGCAGATCACGTCAGTGGGGTTGACGTGTGTTCTACAACATTCTCTCTTAGTGCAGCTCAAATCCACTAGGTTACTTGATAAATTTTTGTCCTTTAACTCTCCTTCTGGATGGGAGCCTCTGTGGAAAGCTGGCTTCAGTCAGCCATCTTGTCTCCTCCCCCGGTATTGGTCTATTTCTTTCAGATATTCGTATTTCTCTGTTTAGAGTTTCTTGTAGTATTTGTTAAGGATTTTTTGAATTTCTGAGGGGTCTGTTGTTATTTCATTATTACCATTTCTGATTGATGAAATTAGAGATTTTACTCTTTTTTTCCTGGTTAGGTTGGCCAAAGGTTTATATATTTTATTGATCTTTTCAAAAAACCAACTTTTGGATTTATTGATCTGTTGTATAATTCTTTTGTTTTCAATTTTGTTTAGTTCTGTTCTCATTTTGGTTATTTCTTTTCTTCTGCTGGGTTTGGGGTTGGAGTTTTCTTCCTTCTCCAGTTGCTTGAGATGTCCCATGAAGTTATTAACTTTCTCTCTTTCTGTTTTCTTGAGGAAGGCTTGCAGTGCTATAAATTTCCCTCTTAGGACTGACTTTGCAGTATCCCAGAGTTAATTCATGTCTTTGTTGTTGTTTTGTTCCAAAAATTTAGTGATTACCTTCTTAATCTCATCTAAAACCCATCTATCCTTCAGCATAAGGTTGTTTAGTTTCCATGTTTTTGTATGGGTATTTAGGTTCCTGTTGTTATTGAGTTTAACTTTTATTCCATGATGGTCTGAGAAGAAGCAAGGAATAATTTCTATTTTTTAAAATTTGCTGAGGTTAGATTTGTGGCCTAGGATGTGTTTGATTTTGGAGTAAGTTCCGTGGGCTGATGAGAAGAATGTGTATTCAGTTTTGTTGGGATAAAATGTATTGCAGATGTCTGTTACGTCTAGATGTTGAGTGGTTAAGTTAAATCTAAAATTTCTTTGCTTAGCTTCTTTTTGGAGGATCTATTTAGCATTGCTAAAGGTGTATTAAAATCTCCAACTACTATGCAACTGGAGGAAATGAAGTTGCTCATGTCTGTTAGAGTTTCTCTTATAAATTGAGGTGCGTTCTGGTTGGGTGCATAAAGATTAATAATTGAGATCTCATCATATTGAGCATTACCTTTAACAAATATGAAGTATCCATCCTTATCCTTTCTTAATTTGGTTGGTTTAAAGCCAATTGTTTTTGCAAACAGGATTGCAATGTCTGCTGTTTTCTGCTTTCCATTTACCTGGAATATAGATGACCATCTCTTCACCTTGAGTCTATATTTGTCTTTTAATGTAAGATGCGATTCTTTTACGCAGCGGATATCTGTCTTGAGTTTTTTTTATCCTGTCAGCCAACCTATGCCTCTTTTTTGGAAAATTTAAACCATTCACATTAATTGAGAATATTGATTAGCCTTTTGAGAATCCGGTAGACATTTTTAATCCTTTTGCGACTGTGGAAGTTCGAATTTGATCAAAATTTTCTGGGTGGGTTTACATTTGTGGTGAAGATTTACACTGGTCTTTATGGAGGATAGGTCTAAGAATATCCTGCATAGGTGGTTTAGTTATGGCTAATTTGTTTAACATGTGAATGTCATTGAAGTATTTCATTTCTTTATTGTAAATGAAACTCAGTTTAGCTGGGTACTGGATCCTGGGTTGAAAATTATTTTGTTTTAGGAGATTAAAATTTGATGACCACCCTCTTCTAGGTTGAAAGGTTTCAGCAGAGATAGCTGCAGTAAATCTAATATGTTCCCCTTGTATGCAATGGTTTTCTTTCATCTGGCAGCTTTCAGAATTTTCTCCTTTATATTAACTATAGTGAAATTGATTATGGTGTGTCTGGGGGATGTCTTATTTGGGTTGTGTTGTGCTGGGGTTGTGAAACTGTCTGCTATGTGAATTTTGGAATCTCTTGGCATGTCTGGAAAGTTATCCTTCATAATCGCATGGAGAAGAGACTCTGCCTTGTGAAGCCACTTTGTCACTTTTGGGGATCCCTAGAAGACAAATATTGGTTTTCTTCAAATTATCCCAGAGCTCTCTTAGAGACTGATCTGTTTTTGCCCTCCTTTTCTCTTCCTCCTTGAGAGTTTGGGAGCATTAGAAAGCTTTGTCTTCAATGTCAGAAATCCTTTCT
Organism: Nycticebus coucang; assembly: GCF_027406575.1. Classification (NCBI taxonomy): domain Eukaryota; kingdom Metazoa; phylum Chordata; class Mammalia; order Primates; family Lorisidae; genus Nycticebus; species Nycticebus coucang. The sequence goes on along the minus strand of NC_069804.1, from coordinate 156,290,919 downwards.
TCTGCTTGCTCCATTCTGTTACTGAGGGATTCTACTGTGTTTCTCAGATCTTTGAGGGCTGCAACTTCTTGTCTCAATGTGTCAAAATCTTTGGTCATTTGGTCTTTGAATTTGTTGAATTCTTGAGATATCTTTTTTTTTTGTGGTATCTATCCCTGTGCGTGGTGTTCACTGCCTTTGGAATTCCTGAGATATCTTTTGGGTTACTGCTTGGAATTCTAATTCAATCTTATTTGCTATCCAGATTCTGAATTCGATTTCTGACATCTCAGCTATTTTTTTGTGCTTGGGATCTTGTGCTGTGTCTGCCCCATTGATCCTTGGGGGAGTTAATCTACTTTGATTATTCATATTGCCAGAGTTTTTCCATTGATTTCATCTCATGATTGTTTTTCCCCATTGCCTCTGGCCATTCTCAGAGTTGGGGAGGTGACTCTCCATGATTAGACCCCAGCAGGATCACTCTGTTGTTGCTGGATCCTTGTACGGAGTGACCCTGTGTAGTTCCTCTGGGGCTGACCAAGCTAGGGAGTTCTGGTTGTGGAAGCAGCTCCAGTGTGTGACACACCCAGATCCAGCAACAGGGCAGGAGGTTGTGTGCACGGTTCTGGGAGTGGCTGATGTTCAGTGAGTTTGGCACAGATTGTCCAAGGCTCCAGTCATCTCTGGCCAGGAGAAGGGCTTCACACAGAGACAGGGAGGGCTCCAGAGGGCACCTGGCTACTAGTATCCCTGGTTAGATGAGTGGGCCATTGTGGAGGCAGGGAGGATACAGGAAAGAGGATGCAGTGTTGCACGGGTCCCGCAGTTTGTTTTCAGGGCATGCGGAAGCCTGGCAGGCATGGGTCGCAGGTCTGAGGTTGCGGTGGAGCTCTTATGGAGGTCTGGGCGATGCCAAGCCCAGGAGTTTGAGGTTGTTATGAGCTGTAACGCCAATGCACTCTACCCAGGGCAACAGCCTGAGGCTCTAGTGTGCCAAAACCAGTCTCACTCTGACCCTAAGTGTTAAGGCTGTAAGGCAGATCAGTCCCCGCCTTTAGGCTTCTCAATCAATAGGTTACTAGCTCAGGCCTGATCCTTGCTCTGGGACCTTGGGGATAGAGCTTGCCGGGACAGTTGTCTCCCAATGGCTCCCTGCGACCCAGCTCAGCGGCTCAGACTGGGGCCCTAGACAACACCCAAAGTTCTTCGCACTCTTGCTCAAGCTCTCCCCAAGGCAGTTCAACTGAGTGCCAAGTCCAAAAACACTGAAACAGTTCACACATAAGGCCTTTCCAGTTTTCAGTCTCACTGCTGCTTGTAGTGAGATTGCCAGCGGGATTAGGTCGATTGAACACACACAACCATTTGCCAGTTTTCCACTGTTTTTGTCCTCCTCTTGGTGTCAAGAAGTCCCTTGCTGACTCACTGTATCCTCAAAGGGATGATTATAGGCAGATCCCACCAGCCAGAGATGCCTGGAGTGTTATCTCCCCAGACTCACTGTGCCCATTTGCAGGGAAGCAGTTACTCAGCCACTGTCTTGCTTAACCCTCTCCATATGAATGACATCTTGGTAGCACACCCTGGGAAGGAAAAGTTACAACAGATCTTTGAAGCTGTAAAAGAAAATTGCCAGCTGTTTGGACTTGTAATTTCTGAAGACATAACATAGCATATAGGTCCTTGGGAGTATTTAGGATACAAAATAACTAGGCAAACAGTAATTCCACAAAAAGCAACTATTAGAAGGGATACTTTAAAAGCTCTGAATGATTTTCAAAAACTATTAGGAGATATAAATTGGATTAGACCTTGTTTGGGAATTCCACGTATGCACTAAATTTTTTTTTGCAACTTTAGAAGGAGCATCCGATTTAAAAAGCCCTAGAGTATTAACTGCTGAGGCTGAAAATAATTTCAATGGATAGAACAGCATATCCAGCAATCCAAAATAGATAGAATTGATGATGTTGGTCATTTTTATTGATATATGTTTCCTTCCAGTCATTTTCCCTACTGGACTGTTAACACAAGAAAATTATTTAATAGAATGGTGTTTTCTACCTAAAAAGACAGTTAAGAAAATGGAAACATATATATACATAAATATATATATAATAGTTGCTTTATATATATATATATATATATATATAAAATGGCCACAATAATTTTAAAAGGATGTCAAAGATTTAGACAATTAATTGGTAAAGACCCTGAAAAAATATTTGTGTCTCTTACTAATTCTCAAATTAATAATTTATTTATCTTCAACTCTTAATGGCAAATTGCTCTTTCTGATTATCTAGTACTGATAGACAACCATTATACTAAAGATAAAAGACTTTAATTTCTTAAAAGAACTAATTGGATATTAACAAAAATTATTAAAGAACATCCTTTATATGATGCTCTCACTTTTTATACTGATGCTAACAAGAAAGGAATTGCAGGATATGTAGGAGAAGAAATACTAAAGGTCGAATAGTCTCCTTATCAATCTTTCTAGAAAGCTGAGTTATTTGCTATATTAATGCTATTAAGTGATTATTCAGATAAAGATCGAAACATAGTGATTCAATTTATAGTACCATTGTAGTACAAAATATTAAGACTGTTACTTTAACTGAAAGTAATTCAGAATTAAATTTGTTGTTTCAAAAACTACAAAATTTGGTAAGAGCCCGAGTAGAAGGTATTTATATTACACATATTAGTGCCCATACAGGATTACCTGGACCTTTATCAGAAGGAAATCATATGGTAGATCAATTAATAGGGTCAGTATTTACTGCCCAACAAGAACATAATATTCATAATTCTAATGCAAGATCATTAAAACAGAGACATGACATCACTTGGCACTCTGCCAAAACCATAGTCCAATCTTGCCCCACTTGCCAACCTTTAATAGTACCTCCTTAATCCAAGGGAGTTAATCCTAGAGGATTGAAGTCTAATCAACTATGGCAAATGGATATGACTAAATTTCCAGAATTTGGAAAAACAAAATATATACATCATACTGTGGATACTTCTCATTTTTCATGGGCAACAGCATTATCATCTGAAAAAGCAGATGCTGTCATCATGCATCAGTTGGAATGCTTTGTTATTATGGGTAAACCTGAAACTATAAAAACAGATAATGGATCAGCATATATTTCAAATAAATGCAAAGCATTTTTAAATCTCCATCAAATAAATCTTATCAAAGTGATTCCACAGACTAGCACAGGTCAAGCTATAGTTGAAAGACAAATTAGAACATTAAAAGATATGCTGACAAAACAGAAAGGGGAGGGACAGTATACTTCCCCAAGAAACAGATTATCTTCAGCTCTATTTACTTTAAATTTTTAAAAATTGAATGATGAAAATGAAACTCCAGCATCTAATCACTGGAGAGTGGTCACACTGCCATTTACAGACTAACCAGTATATTACAAGGGCAACCAAAATAATCAGTGGATCCCTGCCACTGTGGTAAAATGGGGAAGGGGATTTGCTTATATTTCTACAGAAGACTGTAACTTTTGGGTTCCAGATAAAAACATTAAACTCAGAAGTGTTACCCATGATGAAACAGTGGCAGAGAAACCTGATGGAATTTTTCGAGTGAACAAATTAGCCACGAGATCCCAGCACCTAACCTCGACCCACAAGAATGGGAAGCACAAGAAGATGATGGCAGTGCACCCAGAAATGGTGACCATGCAACAAATGCAGAAAGTGGGGAAAGCCACTGTGACAAGCCTACACAGACAAAAGTGTAAGGTAACACCTGTGAATTTTTTTTAGCAATGTTTGCTTTCCTTATGTCAACTGTAGAAGGAAAGGAATTTCCTTATTGGACTTATGTCACTAATCCACTGCTTTTGCAAGGGGTTAGTTGGACAGAACCCACAGTCCCTATCTATGTAAATGAGTCTGTATGGCTCCCTGGTCCCAAGGATACCAGAGGACCATTTAAACCTCAAGAAGAGGGAATGAACCTTGTTAATTATACTTCTTGGGTCACTGGCCCTCCTATTTGTTTTGGTCAACAATATCAGTGTTTAAATATGACTGTACAGTACTGGCTATGTCATTATGACCGGCCAGCTTCTGGGAATGACGTCAAATGTGACATGTTTATGCTAAGTGCTAATTCCATCTCTTGTTTTATACCAGGTTTTACTCCTATAGATGTGGAAGATCCTTCTTGTAAGGAGCACAGTTTTACATTACAAAAGGAATGGGTGCATTGGACTCAATGTAAAGGAGATCAAAATTTTTTCTTAACTAATATTTCTAAAGATCCTATAATGGACTAGAATCCAAAGGCAACTTTACTTGACAGTAATAAAAGACCTATAAACATTGAGTTGCCAAGAGTATAAATAAAAATTAAATTAATATTAATAGGATAACACCTATGAGTTGGACACATGTTGGGTTTGCACCCTACGCACCTGGAATTTATGGCTTTCCTAAATGAAATCATTTGTGAAAAGTAGCAGCAGTTGTAAAACCTATGAAAGGTTAGCCTAGTGGATTGTTTTATCAATAGACCACCACACCCCATACTTATGGTATGGAATTTACTGTCCATGATGAAAGATACATTCAAGCTTGTGTTCAATTACCCTTTGTGTGGCTTAAGGGCAACATAAAGTGGAATGAAAAAAACAGGAGAATTGTTTTGTCCTGTGTGCAACTGTTTACTTGTATTAATAGTTCTCTAAGTTTTTATCCTCAAAAGGAACAGCTATATTTGTTGAGAGCCAGGACAGATGTGTAGATGCCAGTGAATTTAAACAGGAAATGGCAAGAATCTCCTGCCCTGACAGTCCTTCAACTTCTGGCTGATCGAGTCTTGAAAAGAACCAAGAGATTTATTGGACTTTTTATTGCTGCCATTCTGGAAATTATTGCAGTGACAGCTTCTGCTGCCACCTCTGGGGTAGCTTTGACTCACGGAATCAGAACACATAATTTTGTGGCTGATTGGCATAAGAATGCTGAACAATTATGGACTGCTCAAAAACAGATTTAAATTGAATTATGTAATGAAATTGCTGATTTAGAACAAGCTGTTGTTATGTTGGGGGATGAGTTAGATAGCTTAAAGAAACAATTGAAGTTAAAATGTGATTGGAATGTAACTACTTTTTGTATAACCCCTGTTAAATATAATGAGAGTAAATTTCCTTGGAAGAACATTAAAAAAGCATTTATTAAACCATGATAATTTGACTAAGGAAATTTACAACATGAGGTATATTCCACTTTTGAAAATAAGTTACAAAAAGTAGATGGAGATCAGATTTTACAAGGCATAGCTGATGGAATTGAACAAATGAATCCTATTCCAAAAATACAGGGACTTATAGGAAGTTCAGTAGGATCATTAGCATTATTTTTAATTATTGGGTTCATTTTGTATTTGATTTGTAAGAAAATGAAGCATGTCGAAAGAGAAAATGAATGTTATGTGCAAGTGTTTGGTTTAATGATGACGGATATGAACAATATACGTCAGAAAATAGAAAGGGGAAATGTAGGATCATATTTAGAAATAAACATATCCTACATCAAGCACACAAAGTGAACTCAGTGTGAGTTTAAAATGGCTTGCTATTCTTGCAGAGGCTTAAGGGACCTGGGCCCCCCTGGGTCATGTGCAGAGTTAGCTTGCCTGGAGTTAAAATTCCACAAGCCAATTCTCTGAAGCTGTGCACCCTGTTAAGCCTTAGGCCAAAGGGCATGTCATCCTTCCTTGGAGATACGGGCCAGAGGGTTGATGTATGTTAAAAACATATTGTCAGAGGTCTATAGGTGCTCTGCCCTGAGGAGAGACACAGTCGTTACTTCATGCTGAGTAAACTGAGTGAATGCTTGAAGGTACTCTTCCATTAACTCTGTTCCCCTGTGGCTGCTTTCTTCTTTGTGATCTTTATTTAGATACCTGCCCAAGGGATTAGTCATTGTCTAGAAGAGGATGTTTACTGCAGAAGTGATTGTGTTGATGTGGTAACAGGCTATTTCCTTACAAGTTAATTTCAGATAGGTAAAATGAGGCAATGGTGAAACTAACAGATGATAGGTTAAGTGTGTATGTGACTAGAAGTGTATAAAATCAGATCCCCGAATAAAGAACTTCACTACACGCCATCCCATACTGTGTAGTCTGTTTCTTGTTTACCCTTAATAATTGCAGGAGCGAGCTTATACCCACTGCAAAGCTGCTGTTCTTTCACGTCTCCTGTCTCACAACATATAGGCTCCTGGGCTGATACGTATTTGGTTTAAGAAGGTTGAAGGTTGATGGCCATCTTCCTATGGCTTAAAAGGTTTCATCTGAAAGATCTGTAGTCATCCTAATATTTTTCCATTTGTGAGTAATACGTTTCTTATGCCTGACTGTAGGATTTTCTCCTTCATAATAACATGTGTCTAGGAGATGCTTTGTTTGGATTGAGTCATGCTGGGATTCTGAAACTATCCAGTATCCGAATTTCTGTGTCTCTTGCAATACTTGGGAAGATCTCCATCATAATATCTTGGAGTAGAGAATTTGTGCCTTTGAAACCATCCTCTTTTCCTTCAGGAATCCCTGTAATTTGGATGTTTGATTTTTTAAAAATTATCCCATAACTCTCTCAGAGAATATTCTGTTCTTATTCCTCCTTTTCTCCCTCTTTGAGTGCTTGGGATAGATCAAAAGTCTTGTCTTCTTTTTCTGAGATGTTTTCTTCACACTGTTCAACTCTATTTCTGATGGTCTCTACTGTATTTTGGAGCTCCTCAAATGCCTTTTCCAATTGGTTAAGCTCTGCTATGTCTTTCCTCATTATGTCCATATCCTTGGTGACTTTATCTTTGAATTCATTAATTTCTTGAGACAAGATCTGAACTATTTTTATTTGTCTATTTCCATGTTTTCCTCCATTCCAATTATTTCATTTGTCATTCATATTTTGAAATCTAATTGTGACATTTCGGTAATTTCTCTGTGGATGGTATTTTTTGCTATATCTTCTTTGAAATCCCCGGGGGAGTTGATTTGCTCTTATTTTTTTTGTTGCCAGAGTTCTTCTGCTGATTCTGCCCCACAAGTATTTTTAGCTTCTTCTCTTTTTAAAAATACGTTAAATATACTTTTTTAGTTGAATTGATATGTTGTTCCTGCAGAGTCCACTCCTCACTGTTCCAATGCCACTGCTGTTCTGACAAACGCAGACAAGGAGGGAATTAGCAACCACAAAAAGTATCTCCAGGGGGACAAGAATCAGTGGGCAGCACTGGGCCACAGTTCCAGTCAAAGTCACTCTGTCAGAGCAGGATCTACCCACACAATCCATTTCATAGGCCCTCCATCTGGTCAAGAGTGCAGGCCTAGAGATCAGGCAAAGTCTCTCAGGTACTGGACATTGCCCACCCAATTGAGTTCAAAGGGCCTCTGCCTTACAAAGAGTACAGGCCTAGATTTCCACGTCAGTCAGGCACTGCACATTATTCTACCAGTTGAGCTCAGAGTGCCATCAACTAGCAGAGAGTGCAGGCCTGGAGTTCAAAGTCACTCAGGTAATAGGCACCCCCCACCCAGTGTAGTTCAGAGGGCTACTACTGGTGTACAGCACAGGACCAGATTTCAAAGTTTCTCAGGCATTGGGCACCACCCACCAAACGAAGCTTAAAGGGCTTGTGTCAGATGGAGAGCAAAGGACCAGAGTTCAAAGTTGCTCAGGCACCAGGCACTCCCCACAAAATTTAATTTAGAGGGCCACTGCCCAGTAGAGATTTCTGGCCCAGAGATCACACAACATTGCTCAGGCACCAGTCACTGCCCATCCAATTGAGCTCAGAAGTTGGCCTGGTGGGCAGGAAGCAAATCTGCAGGCAGACCTGACTGAGAATTCCCTCAGGGCTGTAAAAGGGTAGTGCACCCCCTCCCTGCCAAAGTTAGGAGTGTAGCTAATGATTTTGCACTGCTGCTTGGGAGCCAACAGAATTACTGGGCCTCTCCGTGAACTCACCAAACACTCCAGCCTCTGCAGGGTGCAGTCTTTCTGGCAACTAGAATTGGGGAAGGGCAAGCTGTGTGCTTAGGATTACAGGGAAATATTTGGTCATTTGTGGCAGGCGTGAGGGGGCTTAGGGTCAGTGTTGGGAACTCATTGGTGAAGAAGGACTGGAACTTAGTGACACTCTCCCATGGGATAAGGTGAGGAGACTTCTGGTCCTTGTTTGCTCGGGGGCTGCTTGTGGAAAACCTGCTGTGGAGCTCCTATTCCCTGTCCTCTTGGAAGTGGGCTCCTGCATGTTCTTTATTGTCTTTCTTCCTCTTGCTTGTTCTTGCTGTTTGACTCAACCTGGATGATGTGCACTTCACTGTCTCCTCTCTATACACAGCTCCTCACTTTTGGCTTCAGTCCACTTCAGTCCATTATCTCTCCATATGGACAATTGTCTCTGGCAAAATCTGCTTTTAGTCAGCCACCCTGACTTCTCCTCCCTCATCTCTTTTATTGAAGTCCCCTTTACTTTTTTCAATAGCAAGGGCTCCTCCATTTTTATGGGTTTTAGCCCCTTTTATTCTTTCTTTTTTATTTCTCTCTGTTTTCTCTCCTTTGGTAGAGAATTCTCTACTTTTCACAACTTCCCCATATAAATTTCTCATTCAACAACTTAGATATGCTCTTATATCTTCTTTAACTTATACGATCATATTTTTAATTTTTTTTAATTAAATCATAGCTGTTGTTCATTAATGTGATCATGGGGCACCATACACTGGTTTTATAGAACGTTTGACACATTTTCATCACACCAGTTAGCATAGCCTTCCTGGAATTTTCTTAGTTATTGTGTTAAGACATTTATATTCTACATTTACTAAGTTTCACATGTACCATTGTAAGATGCACCACAGGTGTAATTCCACCAATCACTCTCCATCCACCCATCATCCCCTCCCTCCCCTCCTTCTCCCCTTTCCCCATATTCTTAGGTTATAACGGTTATACCTTTCATATGAAAGCCATAAATTAGTTTCATAGTGGGGCTGAGTACATTGGATACTTTTTCTTCCATTCTTGAGATACTTTACTAAGAAGAATATGTTCCAGCTCCATCCATGTAAACATGAAAGATGTAAAGTTTCCATCATTCTTTAAGGCTGCATAATATACCATGGTGTATATATACCACAATTTATTAATCCATTCGTGGATAGATGGGCACTTGGGCTTTTTCCATGACTTAGCAATTATGAATTGGGCTTCAATAAACATTCTGGTACAAATATCTTTCTTATAATTTGATTTTTGGTCTACTGGGTATATACCTAGTAGAGGAATTATAGGATTGAATGGCAGATCTATTTTTAGATCTCTACGTGTTCCTTTCCAAAAGGAATGTATTAATTTGCATTCCCACCAGCAGTGTAGAAGTGTTCCCTTTTCTCCACATCCACGCCAACATCTCTGGTCTTGGGATTTTGTGATATGGGCTAATCTTACTGGAGTTAGATGATATCTCAAAGTAGTTTTGATTTGCATATCTCTGATGATAAAGGATGATGAAATTTTTTTTCATATCTCTGTAGGCCATGTGCCTGTCTTCTTCAGAAAAGTTTCTCTTCAAGTCCCTTGCCCATCCTGCGATGGGATCACTTGTTCTTTTCTTGCTTATATGTTTGAGATCTCCGTGGATTCTGGTTATTAAACCTTAGTTGGAGACATAACCTGCAAATATCCTCTCCAATTCTGAGGGCTGTTTGCTTGCTTTACTTACTGTGTTCTTGGCTGTGTGAAGCTTTTTAGTTTGATCAGGTCCCAGTAGTGTATTTTTGAAGCTGCTTCAATTGCCTGGGGGAGTCCTCCTCATAAAATATTTATCCAGACCGATTTCTTCAAGGGTTTTCCCTGCACTTTCTTCTAGTATTTTTATAGTTTCATGTCTTATGTTTAAATCTTTAATCTAATCCAGTGGGGGTCTATCTTAGTTCATGGTAAAAGGTGTGGATCCAGTTTCAGTCTAGTACAGGTTGCCCACCAGTTCACCCAGCACCATTTGTTAAATTGGGAATCTTTTCCCCACTGAATGTTTTTAATTGGCTTTCAAAGATCAAATAACAGTAAGTAGCTGGGTTCATTGCTTGGTTCTCTATTCTGTTCCATACATCTACCTCTCTGTTTTTGTGTCAGTACCATGCTGTTTTGATCACTATCAATTTATAGTATAGTTTGAGGTCTGGTAGAAGGATTCCTCTTGCTTTGTTTTTATTTCTGAGTAATTTCTTGGCTATTCGAGGTTTTTTCTGATTCCATATAAAACAAAGTATTATTTTTCAAGATCTTTAAAGTATGACAGTGGAGCTTTAATAGGGATTGCATTAAAATTGTCTATTGTTTTGGGTAGTATGAACATTTTAACAATGTTGATTCTTCCCAGCCATGAGCATGGTATGTTTTTCCATTTGTTAACATTTCAGCTATTTCTTTTCTTAGAGTTTCATAGTTCTCTTTATAGAGATCTTTCACATTCTTTGTTAGATAAACTCCCAAATATTTCATCTTCTTTGGCACTACTGTGAATGGAATAGTGCTCTTAACTGTTTTTTTCAGCTCGACTGTTCTTGGTATATATAAAGGCTATTGATTAATGAATGTTGATTTTGTAACCTGAGAAGCTGCTGTATTCCTTGATCACTTCTAAGAGTTTTGTAGTAGAATCCCTGGTGTTTTCCAGATATACAATCATGTTGTCTGCAAAGAGCAAAAGTTTGATCTCTTCTGACCTTATATGGATACCCCTGATTGCATTTTCTTCCCTAATTGTGATGGCTAAAATTTCCATTACAATGTTAAAGAGCAGTGGAGACAATGGGCAGCCTTATCTGGTTCCTGGTATGAGTGGAAATGATTTCAATTTAACTCCATTCAATACGATATTTGCTGTGGATTTGCTGTAGATGGCCTCTATCAGTTTAAGAAATGGCCCTTCTATAACAATTTTCTTTAGTGTTCTGATCATGAAGGGATGGTGGATATTATCAAAAGCTTTTTCTGCATCAATTGAGAGAATCATATGGTCTTTGTTTTTTAATTTGTTTTTGTGTTGAATTATACTTATAGATTTACATATATTGAACTAGCCATGAGATCCTGGGATAAAACTGACTTGGTCATGATTTATAATTTATTTGGTGTATTGCTGGATTCTGTTAGTTAGGATCTTGTTGAATATTTTTGCATCTGTATTCATTAGTAATATTGGTCTATAATTTTCTTTTCCTGGTTTAGGGATCAGGGTGATATTTGCTTCATAGAACGTCTTGGGTAGTCTTCCTTCTTTTTCTACATTTTGGAACAGGTTGAGTAATATAGGTGCTAATTCCTCTTTAAAGGTTTGGTAGAATTGTGACGTGAAGCCTTCTGTTCCCGAGCTTTTCTTTCTAGAGAGATTTTGTATGTTTGATGCTATTTTGGAACTTGATATGGGCCTGTTCAACATTTCGACTTGATTCTGGCTAAGTCTTGGCAGGTGACATGCTTCCACGTATTGGTCAATTTCCTTCAGATTTTCATATTTCTGAGAATAAAGTTTCTTGAAATATTCATTAAGGATTTTTTGAATTTCTGAGGACTCTGTTGTTTTTTCTTGTTTGTCGTTTCTGATTGATGAAATTAGAGATTTTACTCTTTTTTTCCTGGTTTGGTTTATCTATTTTATTGACCTTTTCAAAAAACCAACTTTTTGATTTATTGATCTGTTGTATAATTCTTTTGTTTTCAATTTCATTTAATTCTGCTCAAATTTTTGTTATTTCTTTTCTGCTACTGTGTTTGGGGTTGGAATGTTCTTCCTTTTCCAGTTGCTTGAGATATCCCATTAAGTTGTTAACTTCCTCTCATTCCGTTCTCTTGAGTGGTATAAATTTTTCTTTTAGGACTGCCTTTGTGGTAACCCAGAGTTTCTGAGTATTTGTGTCTTCATTGTTGTTTTGTTCCAAAAATTGGGCAATTTCCTTCTTAATCTCATCTACGACCCAGCTGTCATTCAGCATAAGGTTATTTAACTTTCAGGTTTTTCTATTAGTTTACAGATTCCTGTTGTTACTGAGTTCAAATTTTATTCCATGGTGGTCTGAGAAGTTAGCAGAAATAATTTCTATTCCTTTAAATGTACTGAGGTTAGACTTGCGACCTAAGATGTGATCGATTCTGGAGTATGTTCCGTGGGCTGATGAGAAGTATATGTATTCAGTTTTGTTGGAATGAAATGTCCTGTAGATGTGTGCTAAATCCAAATGTTGGATGGTTAGGTTTAAATGTAAAATTTATTTGTTTAGCTTTTTATTGGAGGATCTATCCAACACTGCCAAATGAGTGTTGAAATCTCCAACTATTATGGAGCTGGAGGAAATCAAGTTGCTCATGTTTGTTAGAGTTTCTCTTATAAATTGAGGCGCATTCTAGTTGGGTGCATAAATATTAATAATTGAAATCTCATCATATTGAGTATTACTCTTAAGAAATATGAGGTGAGCATTTTTATCCTTCCTCACTTTTGTTGGTTTAAAGCCTATTGTGTCTGTAAATAGAATTGCAACACGTGCTTTTTTCTGAGTACCATTTGCATGAGATATGGAAGACCATTCTTTCATTTTGAGTCTACATTTGTCTTTTAAGGTAAGATGTGATTCTTGTATGCAGCACATATCTGGCCTGAGTTTTTGTATTCAGTCAGCTAACCTGTACCTCTTTAGAGGACAGTTTAAGCCCTTTACATTAGTGGAGAATATAGATAAGTCTGGTAAATTTGGGGTATCAAGGTTTTCAAAAGTCCAGTGGACATTTTTAATCCTTTCACCACTGTGTTAGTTGAATTTTGATCAAATGTTTCTGACTGAGTTTACTTTTGTATTAGAGGATTGGGCTGGTCACTATGGAGGTTAGGTCTGAGAATATCCTGAAGAGCTGGTTTGGTTATGGCAAACTTCTTCAACATATGAATGTCATTAAAGTATTTAATTTCTCCATCATAAATGAAACTCAGTTTAGCTGGGTACAGGATCCAGGGTTGAAAGTTATTTTGTTTTAGGAGATTAAAAGTCGATGACTACCCTCTTCTGGCTTGAAAAGTTTCAGCAAAGAGGTCTGCAGTCTAATATTTTTCCCTTTGTAGGTAATGGATTTCTTATGTGTGGCTGCTTTCAGAGTTTTCTCCTTCATATTAACTTTAGTGAAGTTAATTATGATGTGCCTGGGCCATATCTTATTTGGGTTGCGTCATGCTGGGGTTCTGAAACTGTCTGCTATCTGAATTTCAGAATCTCTTGGCATGTATGGAGTATTCTCTTTCATAATTTCATGGAGAAGAGCCTCTTTGCCTTGTGAAGCCACTTCATCACTTTCAGGGATTCCAGTGAAGTAGGTATTGACCTTCTTCGAATTATCCCAGAGCTCTCTGTGAGAATGATCTGTTTTTTGTCTTCATTTCTCTTCCTCTCTGAGAGTTTGCGAGTGTTCAAAAGCTTTGTGTTCAATGTCAGAAATCCTTTTCTGTTTGCTCCACTCTGTTACTGAAGGATTGTACTGTATTTTTTCAGGTCTTTGAGGACTGCAAATTCTTGCTTCAATGTGTCAAATCTTTGGTGGTTTTGTCTTTAAATTCGTTGAATTCTTGATACAACTTTTGTATTTCTCCTCGAAGTTCTAATTCCAAGTTTTGAATTGCGCCTGGAATTTTAATTCTAAATTTTCCTCCATTGGATTAATTTTGTTTGCAATCCAAATTCTGAATGTGATTTCTGACATCTTGGCTATCTGTTTATGAATGGGGTGTTCAGTTACATCTGCCATATCGTTCCTTGGGGTGGCGGGTTGGTTGATCTACTCTGCTTATTCATGTTACCAGAGTTTTCTTGTGATTCCACCCCTTGATTATTGTAGACCATTTGACTTTTTCCCTGGAACTTTGACGGGAATCCATACAGTGTTACGGCCTGAGAAACTGGGGACCTGTTTGATGTGGTGGGTCTAAGTGGGTGTGTCTTGTTTTTAGCTGGTCTCTGTCTGACCTTAGTGAAACAGTTTCTCTGGGTTGAAGTCTCAGCTGTGGAGAAATACCAGCAATTATGTCACCCCACCCCCCACAGGGAACAATTGGAAAAGGAAAATTAAATCTTTCTATCACCACACACCTAGCAAACCACTTGGATAGTCCTCGCACAATTGGCTCCGTTCAAATGGTCCAAAAAGCTGTCTCAGTCAGCACCTGTCTCAGATGGAAGAATTTAAAAGGCCTCTGGCAACTAGTTCGCAGGGGTCTGCTGACAACTGAAATATGACTTGTTCTGGTGCTCTGTGAGGTCAGGAGGACCCACCCAGCAAATAGATTAGTCTGGGTAGGTTGATGCCTCCTTCTCCACCTTGCACCTCTGTCACTCCAAGTCACCGATAACCCTGTAGGGCTGTGACCCAGTTGCTTCCAATGAGCAGATACTCCAGGGGTGTGCACCTGCCTGAATCAGAATGAAATCTATGTCTTCTCAACCAGGCTGCTGCTCTCTGCCACTATCGGGCAGGGGGAGGTGGGAGGTGTTCACTCAGCTCCAGGTCTGCCCCTGATTGATGTTACTGACAGAACAGAACAACTTTGCGGAATTTGTTTGTGTATTGGCCAAATTCTCCTGCAAAAGAGAAGCTGTTTTGAGATCACAGAACCTGCACCTCAGGCCCTGTCTTTGCTGCTGCATGTTTGTATTCACAGCATGGTTAACTGTCAGTTCTAGCCTCCTTCTCTCCTTTGTCTAGGCTGATGATCCTCTAGGGACTGGGTGAGTCTTAGGCTCAGTAAAATGGTCCTTTGGGTCAGCCCTACCCTGGGAGTCAGCCAGCACTGCATGTGTGTTTTCTAGTCCCCGTGCTCCACCCAGGCCGGTAATGCCTCAGGCAAACCCTTTCCTCATGGGGCCTGCATTTCCATTCCAGATCTTTTCCACTGGGTGGTTGCCACCTGAGAAGATGCTCGGCCTCCTTTGGTTGCCCAGAGAGACAGTGGATATGACTCCGGAATATCAGGGGTGAGCCATATTGTTGCCAAAAACGGCTGATGTTCTGCACTTTGGGGCACAGCTGCTCTGGCGTGGTTCTCTCTCAGCCGACTGTCCTCTCCTCACTCTCATGCTGCAGAATCAGCACTGACGAGCTACAGTCCAGGCCCTGTCCACACCCCTCATGAAATCACCCAAGAATCTGGACTCCTGGGGGACAGGCCTCCAGACTCAGAGTGAGGGTGGAGGGGAGTGCTGGGAGCTCAGAATTCCAGGTAGAGGATATATACAGTTTACATAGTTTTATGCCTGGTATTAGAGCACCATGGCAACCTAGAAGAGGAATTAGGTTCAGTTTTTAGAGGGTCTCTCCCATGGAGTATAATGGGAGGACTTTTGAAATCTGCTCGTTTATTTATGGGGTACTCCAAGCTGTTCTCATGGGGGAGGGGACTCCTGTCCTCTTGGTGATGGATTTTGTACCTTTTGTTTGTATCCTTGGGTCACAGCTCACCTCAGCAGGGTTGATGTGCATTCTTCAACCTTCTTTTTGGTGCAGCTCTAATCCACCAGGTTACTTGCTAAATTTCTGTCCTTTAACTCTCCTTCTGTATGGGAGCCTCTGTGGAAAGCTAGCTTCAGTCAGCCATCTTGTCTCTTCCCCACACCTGCCAGAGTTTTTTTGAGGTGGGGACAGAAAAGAGAATCTTCTAGTATGAAAGGAAGTCAGAAGACATTATACTTCCCTTCACTAAATTAGAAATGCAATACCGCTGATTACCTGCACATACAATGCATCAGCATCTCAGGGAATTCATAAAATACTCCACCCTCAGTAGGGGGAATTCCTTCAGGTAACCAGGTAGGGAAGGGTGAACTGTGGACTCAGAACCACAGAGGGAATATTTCTTCAGTTTTGTGCCAGGCAGGATGGGGACTAGACTCAGAGGAGAAAATTTCTAGGTGTAGGAGAACTGGGACCTCCTGGCTTCCTCCTTTGGTAAGAGGTCCTTTGTTCCCTGCTCATTTGCAGAAAGTCTGGCACAGGCCTCCTGCTTGCATGTGGGTTCTCCCATTCCCTTCATATCAGGCACCTTTTGTCTAGTTGCTCTTTACCTGCTCTCTGTTGTCTTTCTTGTCCTCCCAGCTTGTCTCAGTGTGGATTCTATGCACCTTGATTTCTTTTTGTGTTCAACTCCCCAACTTCAGCTTCTCTGAGTCCATTCCAGTTCAAATTCTTTACCTCTGGATAGAAGCCTCTGGCAAAAGCATGCTCTAGTTGGTCATCTTCCCAGAATATTTGATCTTTTTTATTTTGAAATAAATGTTTTAGTTATATTCCTATAAATACTAAAACTTCAATTAGTTAAATCCTACTTACCTTCTCTACAGTTATGTATAGATCTTGTTTGTATGAGATTGGAATTTACTTTGGTATTTTTTTAAATTCCAGTTTAGTATTCCAATTATGCTACAACGTTTGCATTTGTTAGGTAAATTCCCTGTTGTAGTTGTGTTCCCCCCTCCCCCCAGGAGGTGTGCCATGTACACTTACATTGTGCCCAATAGGTAGCAGAACACCAGTCCTCCTTCCCTCTCCCCTTTCCTTCTTACCCCCTCCCCAACTTCATTTGATTTTAGTTTTTCTTTATTGTGGGCCTGTATTAGTTAATCTACTGGCTTCGTATTAGTAATGATATACTGGATACTTGCTTTTCCATTCTTGTGACACTTTATTAAGAAGAATGTGTTTAAGTTCCATCCAGGTTAATATAAAAGATGTAAAGTCTCCACTTTTTAATGGTTGAATAGTAGTATGCCATGGTATACATATACTACAGTTTATTAATCCATTCCTGGGTTGATGGGCATTTTGATTGTTCCACAGTTTGGTGATGGTAAATTGAGGTGCAATACACAATCTAGTGCAAATGTCCATATGATAAAATTATTTTTATTCTTCTGGGCAGATGTCTAGTTATAAGATTGTGGGATCAAATGGGAGGTCTATTTTGAGTTCTTTGAGGGTTCTCCATTGTTCTTTCCAAAGAGGCTGTACTAGTTTGCAGTCCCACCAACAGTAAAAAAGTGTTCCCTTCTCTCTACATCCATGCCAGCATCTGTAGCTTTGGGACTTTGTGATATGGGCCATTCTCAATGGGGCTAGGTGATATTTCAGGGTGGTTTTGATTTGCATTTCATTTCTCTGATTATTAGGGATGATGATAATTTTTTCATATATTTGTTAGCCATTCATATATTTTCCTCAGAGAAGGTTCTGTTCATGTCTCTTTCCCAGTGATAGATGGGATTGTTTGGTCTTTTTTGTTGATTAATTTGAGTTCTCTATAGATTCTAGTTTTTAAGTCTTTGTCAGATTTGTAACATGCAAATATCTTTTGCTATTCTGAAGGTTGTCTATTTGCTTTAATTGTTATGTTCTTAGCTGTGCCAAAAGCTTTTCAGCTTACTTAAATGCCATTTGTTTATTTTTGTTGTGATTGCTGCTGAAGTCTTCTTCATAAAATCTTTCCCCAGGCTGATGTAATTAAGGGTTTTCCCCATGCTTTCTTTCAGGATTTTATCATTTCATGTCAGATTTAAATCTTTTATCCATCTTGAGTCAATTTTTGTAAGTGGTGAAAGGTGCAGGTCCAGTTTCAGTCCTTTACATGTGGTTATCCAGTTCTTCCAGCACCATATATAATATAGGGATTCTTTTCTCCAGTGCATGTTTTGTTTGGTTTATAGATAATCAGATAGTGATAAGGGACTCATTGTTTCTCTTGGTTTTCTATTCGATTCCATATGTCTATATCTAGATTTTTGTGTCAATACCATGCTGTTTTGATCACTGTGGACTTAGTAACTGAGGTTCAGTAGAATCATGCCTCCAGATTTATTTTTATTAGTAAAAATTTCCTTGGCTGTACAAGTTTTTAAAAATTCCATATAAAACGAACGATTTTTTCCAGTTTTTCAAAGTATGATGATGGTGTTTTAATGGAGATTGCATTGAAACTGTAGATTGCTTTGGGTAGTACAGATAAGCAATAATGTTGATTCTTCCCAGACAAAAGCATGGTATGTTCTTCTATTTGTTGATGTCTTCCACTATTTTCTTAGGGTTTCATAATTCCTTTTGTAAAGATCATTTATCTCTTGTTTAGGTATATTACTTGTATTGCTTTCTTTTCTTTTCTTTCTTCTTCTTCTTCTTTTTTTTTTTTTGTTGAAGCTACTGAGAAGGTTACTGTGTCCCTGATTTGTTTCTCTGTTTGAATTTAATTGGTGTATACATAGGCTTCTGATTTGTGGACATGAATTTTATGCCCTGAGATGTTAATATATTTCTTAATCACTTACAGGCGTCTTGTGGCTGAGTCGCTAGGGTTTTATAAAGATCATGTTAACGGCATAGAGTGAGAGTTTGACCTCCTATGACCCCATTTTGATGCTATTAATATCCTTCTTTTGCCAGATTGCATTGGCGAGAACTTTCAGAACAATCTTGCATAGTAATGGTGATAGTAGACATCCTTGCCTGGTTGCAGTTCTAAGTGGAAAAGCTTTCAGTTTTTCTGCATTCAAGTATGATATTGACTGTGGATTTGTCATAGTTGACTTCAGTCAGTTTAAGAAATGTGCCACCTGTGCCTGTTTTCCTAAGTGTTCTTGTTAGAAAAGGATGCTGAACTTTTTCAAATGGCTTTTTCTACACCTATTGATAGGATCATATGGTCTTTGTTTTGGCTTCAGTTGATAAGGTGAATTCCATTTATGGATTTGCATATGTTAAACTAACCTTGCATCCCTGGGATAAAGCTTACTTGATTGTGATGTATGTATTTTTTAATGTGTATGTGAAATTTATTAGCTAGGATTTTATTGACTATTTATATCAATATTCATTAGTGAAATTGGTCTGTAGTTATTTTTGGTTGGGTCTTTTCTTGGTTTTGATATCAGGGTGATGTTTACTTCATAGAACATATTGGGTAATATTCCTTCCTTCTCAGTGTATTGGAATATGTTCTGGAGTATAGGTTCAAGCTCTTCTTTGAAGGTTTGATAGAATTCTGGTATGAAGCCATCTGGTCTAGGGCTTTTTGTTGTTGTTGTTGTTTGGAGATTTATTTATTATTATTTTTTTATTTTTGCAGTTTTTGGCTGGGCTGGGTTTGAACCTGCTACTTCCGGCATATGGGGCTGGTGCACTACTCCTTTGAGCCACAGGCACTGCCCCAAGTTAAGAGATTTTTAAAATTGTCTCTTCAATTTCAATGCTTGATATTGATCTGTTCAAGGGATCTATTTCTTAAGTCTAGGGAGATGTTGTGATTCCAGCTATTGGTCCATTTTCTCCACACTGTCTAATTTCTGAGCATAAAGGTTTTTTTTTTTATTGCTGGGGATTCATTGAGGATACAATAAACCAGATTACACCAATTGCATTTGTTAGGCAAAGTCCGTCTTGCAATTGTGTCTTGCCCCCAAAAGATGTGGCACACACCAAGGCCCCACCTCTCTCCCTCCCTCTCTCTGCTCTTCCTCTCTCCATCCCTAACTCCTTCATTCTCTCTCTGCTCTCCCCTTCCCCCACCCCACCGTGACCTTAATTGTCATTAATTGTTCTAATATCAAAATTGAGTACATAGGATTCATGCTTCTCAATTCTTGTGATGCTTTACTAAGAATAATGTCTTCTACTTCCATCCATGTTAATACAAAGGATGTAAAGTATCCATTTTTTAATGGCTGAATAGTATTCCATGGTGTACATATACCACAGCTTGTTAATCCATTCCTGGGTTGGTGGGCATTTAGACCATTTCCACATTTTGGCGATTGTAAATTGAGCTGCAATAAACAGTCTAGTGCAAGTGTCCTTATGATGAAAGGATTTTTTTCCTTCTGGGTAGATGCCCAGTAATGGGATTGTGGGATCAAATGAGAGGTCTAGCTTAAGTGCTTTGAGGTTTCTCCACACTTACTTCCAAAAAGGTTTTGCTAGTTTGCAGTCCCACCAGCAGTGTAAAAGTGTTCCCTTCTCTCCACATTCACACCAGCATCTGCAGTTTTGGGACTTTGTGATGTGGGCCATTCTTGCTGGGGTTAGATGGTATCTCAGGGTGGTTTTGATTTGCAATTCTTTAATAGATAGGGATGATGAACATTTTTTCATATGTTTGTTAGCCATTTGTCTGTCTTCTTTAGAGAAGGTTCTATTCATGTCTCTTGCCCATTGATATATGGGATCGTTGGCTTTTATCATTTAGATTAATTTGTGTTCTCTATAGATCCTAGTTATCAAGCTTTTGTCTGATTCAAAATATGCAAATATCCTTTCCCACTGTGTAGGTTGCCTATTTGCTTTATTTGTTGTCTCCTTAGCTGTACAGAAACTTTTCAGTTTAACTAAGTCCCATTTGTTTATTTTTGTTGTTGCAATTGCCATGGTAGTCTTCTTCATGAAGTCTTTCCGCAGGCCAATATCTTCCAGTCTTTTTCCTATGCTTTCTTTGAGGACTTTTATTGTTTCATGCCTTAAATTTAAGTCCTTTATCCATCTTGAATAAATTTTTGTGAGTGGAGAAAGGTGTGGGTCCAGTTTCAGTCTTTTACATGTGGATATCCAGTTCTCCCAACACCATTTATTGAATAGTGAGCCTTTCCATCAAGGTATGTTCTTGTTTGGTTTATCAAAGATTAGGTGGTTGTAAGATGTTAGTTTCATTTCCTGGTTTTCTATTCGATTCCAAGTGTCTATGTCTCGATTTTTGTGCCAGTGCCATGCTGTCTTGACCACTATGGCTTTGTAGTACAGCCTAAAATATGGTATGATGATGCCCCCAGATTTATTTTTATTACTAAGAACTGCCTTAGCTATACAGTTTTTTTTTTTCTGGTTCCATACAAAACACAGAATCATTTTTTCCAAATCTTGAAAGTATGATGTTGGTATTTTAATAGGAATGGCATTGAATAGGTAGATTGCTTTGGGAAGTATAGACATTTTCACAATGTTGATTCTTTTGCTTTGGGAAGTATAGACATTTTAACAATGTTGATTCTTCTCAGCCATGAGCATGGTATGTTCTTCCATTTGTTAATATTCTCTGCTATTTCCTTTCTGAGAATTTCATAATTTTCTTTAGCGAGGTCCTTCACCTCCTTTGTTAGGTATATTCCTAGGTATTTCATTTTCTTTGAAACTATGGTGAAGGGAATTGTGACCTTAATTAGCTTCTAATCTTGACTGTTATTGGCATATACAAAGGCTACTGACTTGTGGACATTGATTTTATATACTGAGCCATTACTGTATTTGTTGATGACTTCCAGGAGTCTTGTGGTTGAGTCTTTGGGATTCTCTAAGTATAAGATCATGTCATAAGCAAAGAGGGAGAATTTGACCTCCTCCTCTCCCATTTGGATTCCTTTTATTTCCTGTCTTGCCTAATTGTATTGGCTAGAACTTCCAGCACTATGTTGAATAGTAAAGGTGACAGAGGACAACCTTGTCTGGTTGTAGTTCTAAGAGGAAAAGCTTTCAGTTTTACTCCATTCAGTAAAATATTAGCTGTGGGTTTGTAATAGATAGCTTCTCCAGTTTCAGAAATGTGCCACCTATGCCTATACTCTTCAGTGTTCTAATTAGAAAAGGATGCTGGATTTTATTGAATGCTTTTTCTGCATCTATTGAGAGGATCACATGGTCTTTATTTTTGCCTCTGTTAATATGGTGGATAATGTTTATGGACTTGTGTATGTTAAATCAGCCTTGCATCCCTGGGATGATACCTACTTGATCATGATGTATGATTTTTTTGATTATAAGCTATAATCTATTGGCTAGGATTTTGTTGAAAATTTTTGCATCTACAGTCATGAGTGAAATTGGTCTGAAAATCTTTTTAGTTGGGTCTTTTCCTGGTTTTGGTATTAAGGTGATGTTTGCTTTGTAGAATGTGTTGGGAATGATTCCTTCCTCCTCAATTTTTTTGAATAATTTCTGCAGTACAGGAATAAGCTCTTCCTTGAAGTTTTGATAGAATTCTGATGTGAAGCCATTTTTATCAGGGCATTTTTTTTGGAAGCTTTTTTATTATTTCTTTAACCTCAATGCTTGAAATTGGTCTGTTCAGGAGCTCTACTTCTTCCTGGCTAAGTCTAAGAAGAGTGTGTGATTCCAAATATTGATTCATTTCCTTCACATTGTCAAATTTCTGGGCATAGAATTTCTGGTAGTATTCAGAGATGATCTCTTGTATCTATGTGGGATCAGTTGTTATTTTCCCTTTATCATTTCTGATTGAGGTTAGTAGAGATTTTTACTTTTCTATTTCTCGTTATTCTGGCCAAAGGTTTATCTATTTCATTTATTTTTTCAAAAAACCAACTTGTTTCGTGGATCGATGGGCACTTCGGCTTTTTCCATGACTTAGCAATTATGAATTGGGCTGCAATAAACATTCTGGTACAAATATCTTTGTTATGTTGTGATTTTTGGTCTTCTGGGTATATGCCCAGCAGAGGAATTACAGGATTGAATGGCAGATCTATTTTTAGATCTCTGAGTGTTCTCCATATATCTTTCCAAAAGGAATGTATTAATTTGCATTCCCACCAGCAGTGCAGAAGTGTTCCCTTTTCTCCACATCCACGCCAACATCTCTGGTCTTGAGATTTTGTGATATAGGCTAGTCTCATTGGAGTTAGAATTGTGGTATATGTATACCATGGAATACTATGCAGCCTTAAAGAAAGATGGAGACTTTACCTCTTTCATGTTTACATGGATGGAGCTGGAACATATTCTTCTTAGTAAAGTATCCCAAGAATGGAAGAAAAAATACCCAATGTACACAGCCCTACTATGAAACTAATTTGGGACTCTCACATGAAAGCTATAACCCAGCTACAACTTAACAATAGGGGGAAGTGGGAAAGGGGGGGTGGGTAGAGGGAGGGGGATCGGTGGGATCACACCTGTGGTGCATATTACAGGGGTATTTGCGAAACTTGGTAAATGTAGAATATAAATGTTTTGGCACAGTAACTGAGATAATGCCGGAAAGGCTATGTTAACCACTGTGATAAAAATGTGTCAAATGGTTTATGAAGTGAGTGTATGATGCCCCATAATCATATCATTGTATACAGTTATGATTTAATAAAAAAATTAAAAAAAAAAAAAACAACTTGTTTCATTACTTTTCTGAATGATTCTTTTGTTTTCAATTTCATTGATCTCTGATTTGATTTTTTTGATATTTGTTTTCTTTTACTGGGTTTAGGCTTAGATTGTTCTTCTTTTTCCAATTCCATAAGATGGCTTGTGAGTTTGTTGATGCACTCTGTTTCTGTTTTTTGAATGTAGGCATCTAAAGCAATAAATTTTCCTCTCAAAACTGCTTTTGCAGTATCCCACAGGTTTTGGTACCTTGTGTCTTCATTGTTGTTATGCTCAAGGAAGTTACTGATTTCCTGTTTTATTTCTTCCTGTACTCATCTGTCATTCAACAGAAGGTTGTTTAATTTCCATGCCTTTGTGCGGGGTTGAATGTTTTTGTTAGAGCTGACTTCCACCTTTATTGCCTTATGGTCTGAGAAGATAGAGGGTAAAATTTCAATTCATTTAATTCTGTTGAAGTTTGTTTTGTGGCCTAGGATATGATCAATTTTGGAGAATGTTCCATGGGGTGATGAGAAGAATGTATATTCTTTATCTGTGGGATGAAGTGTTCTATATGCGTCTATCTAGCACAGTTGCTCTTGGGTCTCATTTAAATCTCTTATATCTTTGTTTAATTTATGTTTAGAGGATTTGTCCGGCTCTGTAAGAGGAGTGTTAAAATCCCTGTTATTATGGTATTATCGGATATCATATTGTTCAGGCTGCGTAAGATCTGTTTCAAGAATCTGGCAGCATTTAAATTGGGTGCATAAATATTTAGAATTGAAACATCTTCCTGTTGTATTTTTCCCTTGACCAATATAAAGTGACCATCTTTGTCTTTTTTGACTTTAGTTGCTTTAAATCCACATGTATCTGAAAATGAGATTGCAATTCCTCTTTTCTTTTGAATTCCATTTGCCTGAGAAATTGTCTTCCAACCCTTGATTGGAGTTTTAATTTGTCTTTTGAAGCCAGGTGTGTTTCCTGTAGATAGCAAATGGATGGCTTGTGTTTTTTAATCCAGTCAGCCAGTCTATGCCTGTTCAGTGGGGAATTCAAGCCATTAACATTTATTGAGATAATTTATAAGTGTGGTAGTATTCTATTCATCTTATTTTGTGAGGGTCCATTGCTTAGTTTTATCTTTTGTATCAGTGTGGAAGTTAAGTTCTGTCCCTTAATTTCTGAGTTCTTACTTTGCTGCTGATCTATTGTGATGGTCAGTGTATAGAACAGATTGAAGTATTTCCTGTAGAGCTGGTCTTGTGGTGAATTTCCTCAATGTTTGTATATCAGTAAACAATTTGATTTCTCCATCAATTTTAAAGCTTAGCTTAGCAAGATATAGAGTTCTGGGCTGGAAATTGTTCTGTTTAAGTAGATTAAAGGTAGGTGACCATTGTCTTCTTGCTTGGAAAGTTTCGTTAGAGAAGTCTGCAGTCACTTTGATGGATTTTCCCCTGTAGGTCACCTGGTGCTTACTCCTGGAAGCTTGAAGAATCTTTTCTTTTGTCTTGACTTTGGACAGGTTCATCACAATGTGTCTAGGAGAAGCTCAGTTAGAGTTGAGGTGGCCTGGGGTCCGACATCCCTCTGACAGGAATGTGTCAGAATCTTTGGTGATATTTGGGAAATTTTTATTTATAATATTGTCTAGTGTGGCTTCCATTCTCTTGGGGCATTCTTTTTCCCTTTCTGGGATTCTTTTAACTTGTAAGTTGAAACGCTTCATAAAGTCCCATAATTCTGTCAGTGAACGTTCTGCTTTCCATCTCTTCTTAACTTCCTCATTAACTATCTGATTTATTTCAAGAACTTTGTCCTCTATCTCTGAAATTCTTTCTTGTGCATGGTCTAAACTGTTGCTGATACTTTCTATTGCATCTTTCAGTTCCCTAATTGACTGTTTTAGTTCCTTCAGCTCTGCTATATCCTTTCTATATTCTTCATATTGTTCATCTGTTATTTGATTCTGTTTTTGGATTTCCGTTTGGTTATTTTCCACTTTATCAGCAGTTTTCTTCATTGTTTCCATCATTTCCTTCATTGTTTTCATCATGTGTGTTCCAAATTCTCTTTCTGTCATTCCTAACATTTCTTTATAGGTAGAATCCTCTGTAGTAGCTACCTCATGGTCCCTTGGAGGGATTGCTCTGGACTGGTTCTTCATGTTGCCAGGAGTTTTCTGCTAATTCTTCCTCATGAGTGATTTTTTTTATCTGTTTCCTTGTCCTTATTTTCCTTTCACTTCCTCTTGCTCTTTAAGTTGCTGTTCCTGTGGACTAGGGTGTCAATGAGTCCTTTTGGTATAGGACCAGAAGGATGAGAAGGTTAAAGAGCAAGAAGGGATAAAAGAAAGGGGGAGGGAAAGAAAGAAAGAAAGAGAGAAAAGAAAAAAGAGAAAGGAGAGGGGGGTGGGTAAAAGGGAATATTGACAAAAGGAAGGAGGGACAGAAAGAGGGAGACAGAGAATTATAGGTGTACAGTAGGGTACTTTGACACAACCTTAAAAAAACTCCAACCTCTGGGGGTTCTGTGTTGGGTGGTTCCCTTGAGGTCAGCAGCTCTTTGCTAGCCTGATCGGATACAGTACCCCACCTCCACCAAGTACAGATGAAAGACAAAAATGCTATAAATCATACCAAAACAAGAAAACAGAAAACTTTGTGGGATAAAATTGGGGGAAAACCCAAATAATAGGGGTATAAACACTAGCAAAAATGAAGTTCTAATTATTGAAGAAGGCAACAATGGGAAATTGTATTTAAACTATAAAAATGGAGAAAGAAAATAAAAAAAAAGAAAAGAAAAATCTATAGGCAAAAGGTTGAAAAAACAAAACAAAACAAACAACAGCAACAACAACAACAAAAAACCCAAATCAAAGCAGTATATATATCTTCTTGAATATCGTCTGGGCAACAGGTGATCTGCTGGGGTATGAGATGTTAATCACAATGCTGATACGACTGGGGGCCTCTGCTGATTTCTCAAACCCTGCAGGGTGCAGACCCTAAATATCTCTTCAGCCTTCTTAAAAGGCACTTTAAACTTTGAAACTTGGCTAAGCAGAAGCTTTCCCAGGAAAGCACTTGTCACTGGGATCACTGCTGAAGTGGCTATCCACTTGCCCAGTGTGCCAAAACCGTTCTCACTCTGCCCCTGAGAATTAAGTCTGTAAGGTGGCTCAATCCCCACCTTTAGGCTGCTCAGTCACTAGATTACTAGCTCCTGCCCAATACTTGTTCTGCGACCCTGAGGGCGGAGCTTGCTGGGGCAGTTTTCTCACAATGGCTCTGCGCAGCCCACGGCTGAACACTATTATCTCCGTCTGGCACAAAAGCTCAGTCTGGGGCCCTAGACAACTCCCAAAGTTCTCCGCACTCCTACCCAAGCTCTGCCAAGACAGTTCAACTGAGTGTCAAGTCCAAAAACACCAAAACATCTCATAGGTAACACCTTTCCAGTTTGCAGTCTCGCTGCTGCTGTACTTACAGCTGCTGGCGGGATTAGACGGAATGAACACACGCAACCACTTGTCAGTTTTCCACTGCTTTTGTCCTCCTCTTGGGGTCCAGAAGTCTCTCGCTGACTCCCTGTGTCCTCAAAGGGATGATTATAGCCAGAGATGCCTGGGGTCTTGTCTCCCCAGACTCACCATGCCCAGTTGCAAGGAAGCTGTTACTTGGCTGCCATCTTGCTCTGAGGTTTTTTTTTTTTTTTTATAGTAGTCAGGCATAATCTCTTATAGTACTGTGGCATCTATTATTATTTGCCATTTTTCATTTCTGATTGAGGTTATTAGTGATCTTAAATTTTGTTTCTAGTTAATCTGGACAAAGATTTATGGATTTTGTTTATCTCTTTGAAGAACCAAATTTTTGGTTTTAAAAAAATTTTTCTGAATAATTTTTTTATTTAAAATTTCATTTATTCTTATTTAATTTTGAATATTTCTTTTCTTCTACTAGGTTTGGAATTGGATTGCTCTTCCTTTTCCATTTTCTTCATATAATTCATTAGGTTGTTTATGTACACTCTTTCTGTTTTTCAGATGTGGGTATCTGATGTGATACATTTCCTGCTTAGTACTGCATTTACAGTATCTCACAGGTTGTGGTAGCTTCATTTCTGTTATATTTGAGGAATTTAATAATTTCATCCTTCATATTCTCCTTGACCCAATTGTCATTTAGTGTAAGGTTGTTTAGTTTCCATGCCTTTGTGTGGGGATGAAAATTTTTGTTGGACGTGAGTTCCATCTTTATTGTCTTGTGATCTGGAAAGTTTCTAGGTTAATTTCTATTGTTTTGATTCTGTTGAGGTTTGATTTGTGTCTTCATATATGATCAATTTTGGAGTATAATCCATGGGCTGACATGAAGAATATATGTGCCTTAGCTTTGTGATGGTATATTCTATACATGTCTATAAAGCCCAATTGTTCTAGGGTGGTATCTAAGTCCCTCGTTTCTTTGTGTAGTTTCTGTTTAAGAGAACTGTCTAGTTCTGTCGGGGGGTGCTAAAATTCCTAACTATTATTTGTAGCATATCATCATCAGACCAGTCAGAGTTTGTTTCATATATCTGGGAGTATTTAAGTTGGGTGCATAAATATTTAGAATTGAAATATCCTCTTATTGTATTGTTCCTTTGACTAGTATGAAGTGACCATCTTTGTCTTTCTTAACTTTAGTTGCTTTAAATTAATTTGTGTCTGAAAATAATGTTGCACCCCCTTTTTTCTTCTGATTTCCATTTTCCTGAAATACTGTTTTTCAGTCCTTTACTCTGAGTCTTTATTTGTCCCTTGAGGTTTGTTGTATTTCTTGGAGACAGCATATGAATGGCTTGTGCTTTTTTATCCAATCAGCAAGTCTGTGACTCTTTAATGGGGACTTCAAGCCATTAACATTTATGAAAGAATTGATAAGTATGATGGAGTTCTATTCATCTTATTTTGTGAATGTATTTTGCTTAGTTTTATCTTTTGCATCATTGTGGAAGCTAGGTTTTGTCTTTTATTTTGTGGGTGTTTATTTTGCTGGTGGTTCATTATGATGGTCAGTGTGGAGAACAGGCCTGAATATTTCCTATAGAGCTGATCTTATTGCATTAAATTCCTTCAATCTTTGCATATCAGTAAAAGATTTGATTTCTCCATTGATTTTGAAGCTTATTTTAGCAGCATACAGAATCCTGAGCTGAAAATTGTTTTGTTTAAGAAGGTTAAAGGTAGACGTCACTGTCTCCTGGCTTGAGAAGTTTCAGCTGAAAATTCCACTGTCACCTTAATGGATCTGTCCTGTAGGTCAACTGGAGCTTACTCTGCTTGAAAATATTCTCTTTAATTTTGACCTTGGCCAGGTTCATTACAATGTGTCTTGTAGATGTTCTGTTTGTGTTGAGATGAATCAGGGTTTGATATTCCTCTAAAAGAAGTGTGTTGCAATCTTTGGTGATTCTTGGGAAATTTTCATTTATGATATATTTCAGTAGGATTTGTATTCCTTTATTAATTTTTTGTGAGTGGTGAGAGATACAGATACTATTTTATTCTCCTCCGGGTAGCTATCCAATACTTCAAGCACAATTTTTTTTTGAATTGGGATTCTTCTCCTTAGTGTATATTGTAGTCTGTTTTTTCAAAGATTAGTTAGTTGAAGGAAGATTGTTTTATTTTTGGGTTTTTATTCTGTTCCATTGGTCTATGTCAACATTTTTGTGATTTTACCATGATGTTTTTGTTACTCTTGCCTTGTAGTAGAGTTTGAAGTCTGGTAATGTGATGCTTCCAGATATATTCTTTTCACTGAAGATTGCTTTGGCCGTTTGGGCTATTTTCAGGTTTCAAATTAAGTGTAGAATTATTTCTGTCATATCTGTGAAATTTCATGTTGATATTTTGGTGAAATTGCACTGAAACTGTAAATGAGGTAGTATGGACATTTTAACAATGTTGATTCTACCTATCCATGAGCATGATATGTTCTTCCATTTGTATCATCTATGATTTCTTTCATTAATGTTTTGTTGTTATCTTTGTAGAGATCTTTCACCTCCTTGGTTAAGTGTATTCCTACGTATTTTATTTTCTTTGTGACTATTGTGAAAGGTTTTGCATTTTTGATTTGACTCTCACTTTGACTGTTACTGCTATACAAGAATGTACATTGATTTTTGAACCTGGGAGCTTGCTGAATTTATTTATTAGTTCCAGGAGTCTTTAATTGGTTCTTTTGGGGTTTCTAAATAAAAAATCATATCAGCACAAAGTGATAGTTTAACTGCCTTTTTTTCTCTCTTGCTTGATTTCTCTGTGTAGGATAATATTTATTTTTGCCCTCATTTCTTAACATTACAGGAGTGAGCTTATCCCTGAAGGCTGCAAGGCTGTCTTTCTGCAGCATTGGCATTCACACCAACACTGTGGCTAGGATTTCCAGCACTATGTTAAGTAGAAGTGGTAACAGTGGGAAGTATTGTCTTGTTTCAGTTCCTAGGGGGAATTATTTCAACTTTTCCCCACTGACTATGTTGGCTGGGGGTTTGTTATATATGGCTTTTAAAATTTTGGGATGTTTTTCTGTGCCTAGTTTGTTGAGGGTTTTCAATCACTAAAGTATGCTGAATTTCGTCAAATGCTTTTTCTATATCTATTGAGATGATCATATGGTATTTGTTTTTTCTTCTGTTTATGTGGTGAATCACATTTATTGATTTACATATGTCAAATCATCCTTGCATCACTGGGATGAAGCCTAGTTGCTCATGGTTGATTATTTTTCTGATGTGCTGTTGAATTTGGTTTGGTAGTATTTTGTAGAGGATTTTGCATCTATGTTCATAAGGGATATTGGTTTATAGCTTTCTTTACTTGTTGTGTTATTTCTTGGCTTGGTGTCAAGATGATAATGGTAATGTAGCTATTTTGGCATAGGTCAAAGTTCTGTTCCCACAATCTGGAGAAAGTCACCAGGGAGTGGTTGAGGTGACCCCTCCACCATCAGAAAGTCTGCTTTTTGAGGTGGGGGCTGTCTGAGATTAAGGATCTTGCTGTGAGGAGCATGTTTTGCTCTTATATCCCCTCTTATGCTCTGTAGTCTTCCTCTCACATCTGATAGCAGGTAGGAGCTCAAATTAGCTAAGCTTTCCCATAATGATACTACAGGTTGAGAACTTCCCTGTTCAGGATCTCACCCTGTGTTGAGACCAGTGCCTTTATATGGGTGTATATATGCCTCATGAGTCCACTCTGGCTGGGACCCACACTGTCCTCTCTATCAGTTCTGCCCACCTAGGCTCCCTTGCCTACTGCAATTAGTTTGCAAATCTCTCCTCTGTGCCACCAGCAACATGATTGAGTCTTGGGGGTATGGGATCTGTCCCTAGGTCCCCAAAGATCAATCCCTGGTCATGCCAGGAAGAAGCATACTGGTTTTGAGTTGCCTATTGGATGTTCAAGCAGGTTTATTGTCCCTCCACTTTAGGATGTGCTCTGTTGTGATGGAAAAGGTGGGAAAGCAGCTCCAGAAAGGGCTGGGGAGCATAAAGCTCACAGTATTAGCATCCCTTAGGCCTCTCAGGTCTTTAAGAGGAAAGGTTTGAGCTCCACTTTCTGTAGATGACCCAGCATGGTGTATGCACCAACAAGGGGAAGACAGAAGTTCCTAAGAGCCCCAGCTCAATCGTCTGACTCATCAGCTCTGTGCAGGGGAGGGGAAGGGAAGAAAGGAGTGTAGATGGAGGAGAGCTAACACTGTGGTCATCTCTGTCCTTTTCTCCAGAATTCAGTTCACCTGGAATGTCAAAGGTCTGGGTTTGTGCCAATCAGCTGGGACTCAGTGGCCCATGCAGTCTGAAATGGAGTTGGGAAAAGTCTGTGTCAAAACAAGTAAGACAAACACTGAGGAATTGAATCTCTCTGGGGAGGACAAACGTACCTGGTGGATGGGAAGCAACATGGCACTTGGTGTCTTTGCTCGAGTCTTTTGTGTTAGAAAGTGCCCCTTGTAGGCTGTCAGGCTGATGCTTTGTCCTGAAGAAGCTCCTAATTCATGAGCAGCAGCAGCTTTTAGGATTGTGAGGTTAGACAGGATTTTCAGTAACTTTGGAGTCTGCTGACTGCCAGAGATATGAGTGAGGGAGGAACAAACCACTCCACCTACCCCTCCTGTGGGACTCCATGCCTCTTAAGAATTGTCCTCTGCTGATACCTTGTTCTTATTGTGCTCCACAACTTCTTCCCATAGAATCTCTGGTAGGTTCTGGCATTTTCCCCTCAAAATTATATCCCACTTATGCTTTTTAAAATTTTATGTAGTTATTTTATTTTTGGGGAATCATTGAGGGTACAATGAGCCAGGTTATACTGCCTGATTTTGCTGGGCGAAGTCCCTCTATTAATAGTGTCCCACCCCCAGGGGTTATGTCACACACTGTGGCCCCACAACCCCCTCCCTCCTTACCTTTCTACCCTCCCCATCCCCCTCCCCCAACCATGTGCTAATATCAATAGTCCTCATATCAGAATTGAGTACATTGGATTCTTGCTTCTCCATTCTTATGATGTTTTACTAAGAAGAATGTATTTCAACTCCATCCAAATTAATACAAAAGATGTAAAGTCACCATCCTTTTTTGTGTCTGTATAGTATTCCATGGCATACATATACCACAACTTGTTAATCCATTCCTAGATTGGTGGGCATTTAGATTGTTTCCAAAATTTGGCAATTGTAAATTGAGCTGCAATAAACAGTCTAGTGCAAATGTCCTTATGATAAATGATTTACATATTATGAATCGTACAAAAGCTTGGTAAATAGAATCTACTGAAAACTCAAATTAAGCAACAACAACAACAACAATAACAAAAAGCCAACAATCCCCTATATCAATGGGCAAGTGAGAAGAATTGAACCTTCTCTAAAGAAGAGAGACGAATGGCTGACAAGCATATGACAAAGTGCTCATCATCCCTAATTATCAGAGAAATGCAAATCAAAACCACCCTGAGATATCACCTAACCCCAGTGAGAATAGCCTACATCACAAAGACTGAAAGCTACAGATGGTGGCCTGGTTGTGGAGAGAAGGGAACACTTTTACACAGCAGGTGGAACTGCAAACTAATACAACCCTTTTGGAAGGAAGTATGGAGAATCCTC
This sequence comes from Nycticebus coucang, assembly GCF_027406575.1. Classification (NCBI taxonomy): domain Eukaryota; kingdom Metazoa; phylum Chordata; class Mammalia; order Primates; family Lorisidae; genus Nycticebus; species Nycticebus coucang. Next base: position 156,258,542 of record NC_069804.1, on the reverse strand, counting down.
AAAGAACTCAAACTAGACCTCCCATTTGATCCTGCAATCCTATTACTGGGCATCTACCCAGAAGAATAAAAATCATTTTATGATAAGACATTTGCTTTTTTTTTTTTTTTAAATCTCATTTAAAACTTTTCCTTCTTTCTGAGATAATCTGGTAACTGATGTCTTTGGGTAGCTATTTTCCTCCTATCTCCTGTTTGCCCTTTTAACAGGCTTACTAAAATATATCCTTTTATTTAAAAATAAAGAATATTTAATTGACATATAATTGTACATATTCATAGGGGTTCATAGTAATGCTTCATTAAATATAATGTATAGTGATCAGATCAGGCTAATTAGCATATCTATCACCTCAAACATTTATTGTTTATTTCTGCACTGGGAATATTTCATATCCTCCTTCTGGCTATTTGAGACTGTATTTTATTGTTAACTATAGTTATTCTACAGTGATATAGAAAATTAATACTTATTCTGACTATCTCCCTGTAATTTTGGATCCTTTAACAAGTCTCTTCCTATCCCTTCTTTCCTCTAACACTTAACAGCCTTTGGTATCCTCTGTTTTACTTTTAACTTTTATAAGATCAACTCTTTTTAAGCTTCCACATATGAATGAAAACATGCAGTATTTAACTTTCTGTTCTTGGCTTATTTCACTTAATATAATGTCTTCCAGTTCTATCCAGGCTGTAGTGAATGACAGGATTTTGTTATTTTTATACTTTAACAGTATTTACATTTCTTTCAAGTATTTTTTGAATATTTCCCCTTCAACTCATAGATTATTCAGAAGTGTGTTGTTTAATTTCTAATTGCTTGGTGATTTTCCTATTTTTTGTTGAATACTTATTTTATTCTATTGAGATTAAAGAACATAATTGATATTATTTAAATTCTTTAAAATTTGTTGAAGTCTTTTTTATAGCCCAAGATATGGTCTTTGTTGGTATGATCTACGAATACTTGAAAAGAATGTGTATTTTGTTGTTGGCACAGTGCTCTATATTTGTCCAATAGATCCTTTTGGTTGATTGTGTTGTTCAATTCTATATCCTTGTGGACTTTCTGTGTAATTGTTTTTTTTATATCTATATATTCTACTTTTATCATTTTTTAATTAAATCATAGCTGTGTACATTAAAGCAATTGTGGGGCACCATACATTGGTTTTATAGACCGTTTGACACATTTTCATCATACTGGTTAACATAGCCTTCCTGGCATTTTCTTAGTTATTGTGTTAAGACATTTACATTCTACATTTACTAAGTTTCACATATACCCTTGTAAAATGCACCGCAGGTGTAATCCCACCAATCAGCCTCCCCCTACCCATGTTCCCCCCTCCCTCCCCGCCCTCTCCCCCTTCCTCCATTCTTAGATTATAACTGGGTTATAGCTTTCATGTGAAAGCCATAAATTAGTTTTATAGTAGGGCTGAGTACATTGGATAATTTTTCTTCCATTTTTGAGATACTTTACTAAGAAGAATATGTTCTAGCTCCATCCATGTAAACATGAAAGAGGTAAAGTCTCCACCTTTCTTTAAGGCTGCATAATATTCCATGGTGTACATACACCACAATTTATTAATCCATTCATGGATCAATGGGCACTGGGCTTTTTCCATGACTTAGCAATTATGAATTGGGCTGCAATAAACATTCTAGTACAAATATCTTTGTTATAACGTGATTTTTGTTCTTCTGGGTATATACCTAGTAGAGGAATTATAGGATTGAATGGCAGATCTATTTTTAGATCTCTAAGTGTTCTCCAAACATCTTTCCAAAAGGTGTGTAATTGTTTTTATCAATTTTTGAGAGTGAGATGTCAAAGTCTCCAACTATATTTGCATATTTGTATGAATAAAAAGTTCTGTCTTTAGAATTCTAAAAATAGTTCTGTCAGTTTTTGCTTTACAGATATTTTAGATTTGGTGTTTGATACATACATATTTAGGATTGCTGTATTTTCCTGGTAGATTAATCCTTTTTCATTATGTAATTATGTAATGGCCCTCTTAGTCTATGATACTTTTCTTTATTTTAGCTGATATTAATGTACCTATTCCCACTCACTTTTGATTGATTCACATATGATATTTCTTTTTCTCCCCTTTTACTTTCAACCTCTTTATATATTATATTTGAAGTGAGTTTCTTTTAATCTGAATAAAGATGGTTCACATTTTAAAATTAATTCTGCTAATTTCTATCTTTTAATTCCTTTATTTAGAATATATACCATTGATATGATTATTTATATGTTAGGGTAAGTTTGTCATTATTTATTTATTTATTTTTGAGACAGAGTCTTGCTCTGTTGTCCAGGATAGAGTGTAATGGGTTACTTGATTGTAGCCATTTTGATTTATCTATATTGTTTATGAATGTATCTCTGTATAGAATCTTAAATAATTTCTCTTGTTATTACATCATAAATACTTATTACAGTCTACTGGTGTCACCATTTCATCAATTTAAATTATGTATAAAACATTTACCTCCCTTTACCCTTCCCCCACATATAATTATTTTAAATATTTTCTCTACACACATTTAGATCCACATTTACTAGTGCTATAATTTTTGTTTCAACCATAATATAATTTAGAAAACTCAACAGAAGGAAGCCTATTGTATATACCCATGTTTTTCACTGCTATGTTCTTTCTTACTATTTGATATTCTCAGGTGCCTCATTTTATCATTTCTTTTCTGTTTAGAGAGAACTTCCTTTAGCTATTCTTGTAGATAAGTCTGTGATAATTCTTTTCAGTTTTTCTTTGAGAATGTCTTGATTTCTCCTTCATACATAAAGGATATTTTTGATGGATATAGGATTTTGAATTGACGTTTTTGTATATTTTAGCATTTGAAATATGTTGTGTCATTTTATTTTGTTGTTCATAGTTTCTGATGAGGAATCTACTGTTAATTAAATTGTTTTTCTTCTATAAATAAGGAATCATTTCTATTTTACTTTTTAAAAGATCTTTTCTTCAACTCTAGTTTAAGAATTTGACTATGATGTGTGTTGCTATAGATTTATTTAAGGGATTCACTCAGCTTCTTGAACCTGTAGGTTGATATCTTCTGACACCTGGGAAAATTGCAGCCACATTTCTTTGATTCTTTTTTGTTTTGTTTTGCTTTGCTTTTTTAGCTCCATCCTATTTCTCTTCTTCCAGGGATCCATTGACACAAAATTAGATCTGATGCTATAGTCTCACCAGTCAGGAGGCTTCATTTGTTACTTGTCACTCTAATATGTTCTATTTTTCAGATTGGATAATTTCTATTGTTATAGCTTCTAATAAATAGATTCTTTCCTCTATCCTTTTATCTGATGTTGGATCCATGAATTGAGTTTTATATTTTTGTTACTCTACTTTTTAGTTCTAAAATTTTCATTTTGTTCTTTTTTATATATTCTTTTTTGTAGAGATTTTCTATTTATTTAATGCATCTTTTTATTTTTTGTTTCAAGTGTGTTCATACTTGCCCATTAAAAAGCATATTTATGATGACTATTTATAATCTTTGTCAGATAATTCTAACATCTGGTCGTACTACTACTACTTCCTGGAATGACAAGTGAGTTTTGAGTAAACTTTGGGACATTTTTACTATAATGAAGCTTTATACCTTTTTATTTTTTTATTTTTATTTTTTTCATTAATATTAAATCATAGCTGTGTACATTAATGTGATCATGGGGCACCATACACTGGTTTTATAAACAGTTTGACACATTTATACCTTTTTAAAACCTTCTGTTTTAATTGGCTTTTTTGACATAAATCTGACAGGGGAAGTGAGATGCAGCCTTATTATTGCCAGGTGAAGATAAAAGTTGAGATTTCCCACTTGGCCTCTTTTGACATCCAAGGGGAGGATCTTCATTATTGCTGGGCAGCGATGAAATTTTTAGTTCTCTGCTTGATATTTCCCTGAGGGGGGAAGGGTATGAGTGTTTTGTTATTGCTCCCTATCTGACCTCCACTCCTTTAACCACTCTAGTGGGAAGGGGTGGGATATCTTATTACTTCTGAGGGTGTGAGGAAGTCCAGGCTTCCCAGGTGACCTCCACTAATGAAGGCAGGTCTTATTACCTCTTAGCAGGGATGATGTCCACACTCTCTCAGTGGGTCTCAACCTTCCTAATGCTGCGGCCCTTTAATACAGTTCCTGTGGGTCACGACCCACAGGTTGAGAACCACTGCCATGGCCTTCTCTGTTATCACTGGGGGTGGGGGGGGGTTGGAGGTAACTCTTTACATACTTGCAAGAGTAAACCTTTAGGTTTACTTTTGCTGGCATGTGTAGAGGTAGATTTTTTCTGTGGGGTTTGGTTGGAATTGTGTGGTAATTAATTACCTAAAAGTTTTCTGTTTTGTTAGACTCTCTTGGTACTTAGGCTAGAGATCAGGCTTTAAATGGTGCTTTCTTTTTGACTGCATCCATTGGTGTTGCTGGCTTACCAGCTTCTTCATCTTTAAGTCTAAGGTATATGATGCATAAAGAAAACTCAAGAAACTCCCTGCTGTGTTATTCTTCAGCTCCCAAGGTCCCTAGCTAATCAGCTTTCTTTCTTCTACCTTCAAGAGTTGTCCTATATTTGTTTTATACACTTTTTTCTGAGTGTTTAATTGTACTTATGGGAATAGGACAACATATCCTATATCTTCTGGGAAATGGAATGTTATTTTTTCTTTAATCAAAGTAATGCATTTGCATAGCTTAAAAAGGCAAGAGACTTATGACAAAAAATTGCAATCCTCTGCCTTTCCCTTATGTATTCCTGGGTCCCACTTTAGGGAATAATAATTTTTGGCTGCTAATCTGTTGTTTATTCCCATGTTTCTAGGCAATATGCTCATTTTGCTACTCTATTACTTATTGATTTAACAATTTGATATTTATTAATTTTTTTGTTTTAGTCAAAGGCAAATTTCTCATATATTTCACTTTATTTTCTTTATCCTCTAGGTATAGATATGTCACCATTTTTTGTTGACTTGGTATCAGTGTTTTTATTATTACCACAATATACATAGTAGGGTAATTTTTTCTAAGTTGCTTCATCAAATATGCCTTCCATCTGTCATTTTCTCTCATGCTAGCATTCTATCCTATTAACTCATCTTTCATATACATGCTTTTCTTGAAAAATTCCTTCCTTTAAAGTTCTTTGGCCTCTTACTTCTGTCTAGCCTAGTTAATCCCTAGGCCTGCTATATAGACATTATTCTGAAATTCTTTTTCATTCTCCTAGGTTGTATCCATCAACTTACCTGCCTATGTAATTATTCAAATTAAGCTAATGTGGCAGAATTCTAGGAATTGGTAATTCTAGGTGAACAATACATGGATATTCCTTTTATTTGTCTTTCCATCATTCTCTGGGTTTAAAATGTTCAAAATAAAATGTTTTGAGAAAAACAGTTCCATGTCATTTTGATTCTTCATTTCATTGAGTGTAATGCCCCTTCCTCTTCCTTCATGGAAGCTTTTAGTATCTTTTATTTTTTTCAGATGTTCTGACATTTCAGTGCATAAGCCCTGGAATAGGGCCTTTTAATATTCATTTTATGTTGGACCCTTTGTGAGTACAGTTAATTTGTAGACTCATGTCCTTTGTGTCTAGGAAATTCTCTTATAGTATTTATTGAGCATTTTATCTTCCTCATTTTTTTGTGCTTTCTATTTCTGAAGCTATAATTAATTAATTGGTGATTAGAATTCCTGGATTGATTCTATAAAACCAATATTTTATTTTATGTTTTCTGATTTTTTTATCAACATAATTCTACTTTAGGAGGATTTTCTTTTGCTTAATTTTCTTACCTTATATTGAATTTTTATTTTATTATATTTATTAATTTAATTTTCTATAGTAAAATTAATTATATTAATTTTTATTAACTTTTAATTTCCATGAGGTCTTTCTTTTTTTTATTTATAACAGTTTATATTTATTTTATGGAAACAATGCTTTCTCATATCTTGTGGCTTTTTTCCCATTCCCTGCATTGTTTTCCATCTTTCCTTTCTTCTTTTATCATATCTTGAGAGCTTTCCTCAGTGACCTGTGATCATTGGTTACCTGTTTATATATATATTTCATGCATAAAATGATGAATGGGAGCTTGATGTGCTTGGACAAGGTGTACAGCCTGGAGAAGTTCACTAGCATTCAGATGGTTCATTGGGGACCCAAAATATCACTGGGGGAAGTCTTTTCTTTCAAGCTAAATTTCTCCAGAAAAGGCTATTTCAGTTTCTTGCCAGAGGGCACTAATCCGGTTGTAAAGCTTTCTGCAACTGGTATAGTGGAAGGAATATATATGAGTATCTGACCATTTCTTATGCAAAGTTTTGGTTAATAACCTTATATTCAATTTGCTCTCTTACTTCCTTGCTGTCCCTGATTCTGAAGACTCTTGTTTGTTTTTTGTAGCCAATAAATATTCAGTGGTTTCTGGCTTATAGAATAGGTTCTGGCTAATGATGTTCTGTGAGTATGAGGAGTAGTGTCTGTGTGTATGGGAATGAACTTAGATTAATTCATATACATATATATGCACACATATATACACACATATGCATATATACATGCACACATATATACACACATATGCATATATACATGCACACATATATACATACATATATACTCTCTCTCTCTATGTATATATATATATATATATATATCTCAACTCCACATAACTCCATCCCTGATCTCTGCCCAAAATGGTGCATCTGAGTTTTGAGCCTCCCTTGGATTCTTTACCTTTTTATTAAAATATCTCTTTGTGCACATTTTGGGCAATGAACTTCTCCACTCTGCAAAATCAGTGACTACTCTTCCATCTACTTTCTGTCTTCTAAAGAATTCCTTGGATTCATTTATCAGGAGATATCTCTTCTGTTTTCCTTGTTCTTATTGATTCCTGTAATTCTGATGAGGAAATAAATATGCTTTAATATTACCTATTTATCCCAATTTTTAAATTCAAATATACCTCTAGAAAGGCACTTGTAAAATTTTAACTTGCATAAGGATCATTAGCAGGTCTTGTTAAAGTGAAGATTCTGATTCGCTTGTTTTAGGTGAGTTCTAAGATTCTGCATTTATAGCAAACTTCCAGAAAATACGTTGACTAGCCATAGTCTAGAACTCCTTCTCTGTATCCATTCTTTTTATTTTTCCTTTTCATGTTTAAGAGGTAGATTGAACTTGGTGGGCTACTGTGGTATATGCATGTGAAGGACTGAACTTGAAAGGCCATAAAAACAGGCTCATAAGCAAAGATACTTCTATTAAGAACCTTTATTGATGTGGTTCTAGCACCCTACAACATTCCCATATTGGTCATAATGCATTTCTTCAAATAAAACATCTACCTATAGAAGGATTTTTCTAAAAAGGGAAGATATTATAATTTTACAGTCACAACATTATATTTTTTATCTAAAAAGAAAATATGTACACTGTCTTTTTAAAACTACCCAATCAACAGGTCTGTAACCTGATTTTGGTGATGGTTAGTCAAATCTCAACATATAATACAAATTTATAGAACTGTATACCAAAAGAGTACATGAAAGAACTGGTGAATTTTGAGTAAACATGTGCCTCAGTTAATAGTAGTATACCTATGTTAATTTCCTGATTTTAATAATAATGTACTATGGTTATATGGGATATTAACATTAGGAAAAAGTAGATGAAGGGCACATGGTAATTCTGAAATATCTTTTCAACTTCTTGTGAGTCTTAAACTATTAAAAATAGGATATTATTTTAGAATTTCATTCAAGAAAGAAAAAAATTCAAGAAGAAAAATAAACAATTCCCTAAATCCCACCATAAGGATACAATTACTATTAAAATATTTTAACATTTTCCCTCATAGCTCTATATTTTTTGAGAACTTTTTATCTTCTAGGAATTCTTTTGTAGGTGATCTTATCAGTTACTTACAGTAGCACTCTGTGGTAGATACCATTATCATACTCATTTTTTAATGTAGAAACTAGCTCAGAGAGATGTGAATTTTGTCTTTAGGCTATATAGCTTGTAAGTTTTAGAGTTGAGATGTAAGCTGATGTCTGTCTGAAACAAAAACGTAATTCTTTTCCCTGAACTACATTAATTCTACCTTGATTAATCCCAGCCCACCTTCTTCTAGGTAATGAAATATGAGCTTTGTAAATATTGGATTTCCTATTCCAGGCTTCTACCTCAACAGCTTCCATGATACACTAAAACTGTTTGCTTGATCTTACCACATATTCTAATAACTTCAAAACCCTGTACATTTATTTTTATTTTCTGATGAGATTTATTATTATTTCCTAAATTATTCCTGTGTCTTCTTTCCCTATAAAGTAGATGTCAAAAAGTTTCACCACCCACAGAATTTTGCTACTGGTGTGTTTCCCTTTGATTTCTGTATTTCTAACTTTTTACTTTGTCTTACTTCAGGTTTTCCGGCCCTCTGTGTCTATTGCTAATGTGATTTCATGTGAAAAATATGTAACTGGCTACATATAAACTATCCCCTCTTTATATTTATACTCTGCTTTGCTCAAGCATGGCATCAGTTTTTATAAGAGAGGTGCGGAAGACCACACATAGGGATAGCCGTTCATGGATTCACTGTCACTTCAATTTCTTTCCTTACCCATCCATTTCCATGTGGTAACTTCTTCAATTTCATTATTACATCTGGCATTTTTAATTTCCTTGCAATAGTTTGAGAAAAAAAAAACATATACCAAAGCTTGTTCGTGATCTAGATACATTTCACAGCCTTAGCTATTTAAATAACTTTGGAGAAACTCTAGTACTTATCAAATACTCCCTTTCCCTTTATTACTGTTTTTAGTACCGTAAGGAGTATGCATTCAGCCAGTATCAGCACCTTTGGCAGCTAAATTCAGTGTGTCACCTTGGTGACCATTTTCCCTTACTCCCAAGTACCACTAAAAACAGCAGCCTTCAATGCTTTTTTAAAGCTGCTGTCCTTGAAAGTCTTGTTTAACTCAGCAGTGAGGCCAGCAGGATTGAGAGTATTTTTTTTCTTCAACAGCTGAATCCTGCTGCTCACTTCTGGAGCTGTCATGTAGTTTCTCTATCAACTGTTTCTTTTGCTTTCGAGTGGTACATCAGCATGAGACTGTGGCCCCTCCTTTCTCTCTGCTCCTAAAACAATTCTTAAAAAAAATACTTAATTCAAATTTCTTTTTTTGCACTGTCAATCTGTCCTGTTTGACTATTAAAGTTATTACTAGCCAATATTCTCTCTTACCCACTAACAGATATTCATAAATCCAGACTTTGGTTTTACTTTAGCTTTCTCTTCTTCATTTAACTCTTTGACTATTTACCACTTCTTTTTTTTCTTTGATTTTTGCTGTTGTTGTTCTTTCACCTTCTACTCACCATTAACACATCTGCACTTGGGAGTATTTGTGTTTGGCTTTATAAAGCTATTGGCTTGGCTCTATTTGGGGGCTTTTCTTATGTCATTTTTAGGTGACACTTGTCATGTCCCCAAAGTGGCATAAAGCTTCTAAGAATTTATTCTGAGTAAATAGTAACACACATGAATGGAGATGTATATAAATACAAGGTTTTCAGCACATTGCTGTTTAAATTGTGAAAGACACAACCAAAATTTCTATCAGTGAGGTTAAATAAATTTTGGTATAGCTTTATAATGAAATAGCATAAATGCATTTTAAATAGTAACATAGCATTATATTTACTGACATCAAAAGATTCCACAATTTTTACTGAGTTAAAAGGAAGCTTACAAAGTGTAAATATTAATACACTACAATATTATACACATACATAGAATATTTGCTAAACAATACTGACTCTATAGTCAGGCATATTTGAAAGTGAGTATTGGCTCCACCATTTACTAGTGGTCTGACTTTCGGTTAGTTATTAACTTCTCTGTGTCTTGATTTGCACATTTGTAAAATGGAGATAATAATAGCACCTACCTCATAAGGTTTGGTGAGAATTAAATAATATAATCCATGTTAAGTGCTCAGAGTAGTGACTTATCTTTATTTCTAGTATTTGAAACTTAAATAGAAATGATTGTGAAAGTGCTTTCAAGAGTGGAAAGTGAGTGGTGATTGATAAATATTGAAGTGTATTACAGCCTTGTATGACAATATTGAGTATGGTAGAAAGGTCTCCTAAACTCTGAAATGTTTCATCCCCAAGATATGCCACATAAGGGGGATACTTCTGGAAACTTATAGAGGTTCCCTTAAAACTGTCAGTGCTCAGTAAATATTAATATCAATAAATGATATTTTTAAATGTCAAGAAAAAAAAGGGAATCTCTTTGGAGACCTGATAAAAGAGAAATGCCTCAAGGAGGCAGGCCAAAGGAAAAGGAGGATAATTATTAAGAAAATAGGAAGGGGCTGGGCATGGTAGCTCATGCCTGTAATCCTAGCACTCTAAGAGGCCAAGGCAGGTGGATTAACTGAGCTCAGGAGTTCGAGTCCAGCCTGAGTGAGAGCAAGAGATATCACCTAACCCCAGTGAGAATAGCCCACATCACAAAGTCCCAAAGTTGCAGATGCTAGTGTGGATGTGGAGAGAGCAGAATACTTTTACTCACTCTGCTGGTGGGACTGCAAACTAATGCAGCCTCTTTGGAAAGGGGTATGGAGACCCCTCAAAGAACTCAAAATAGACTTTCCATTTGATCACATAATTTCATTACTAAGAATCTATCCAGTAGAAAAAAAACATTTCAAAATAAGGACATTTGCACTAGATTGTGTATTATAGCTCAATTTATAATCATAAACATGTGGAAACAACCTAAGTGCCCAGCAACCCAGGAATGGACTAACAAATTGTGTTATATATATATATATATACCATGGAATACTATTCAGCTATTAAAAGATGGAGACTTTATATCTTTTATATTAACCTGGATGGAGTTGAAACACATTCTTCTTAGCAAAGTATCATAAGAATGGAAAAGCAAGTATACAATGTACTTAATTTTAATATGAAGCCAGAAGATAATCTAATATACACATGCGTAAGAGAAAATCTCAATTCAATTCAGGATGGGGTAGGGGGCAAGAGGGAGGGAGAGGACAGGAGAAGAGTGGGGGATTGGTGTGCTCCCTCTTAATGGGCACAATGTAAGGGTATATGGCACACCTTACGGTTGTGAGATACAACTACAACAGGAACTCTAACCAACAAATACAAATATTGTAACGTAATTGTTTGTACCCTCATATTAATCTGAAAAAATAAAAATTAAAAAATGTAAATTAAAAAAACTTCCAGTGCTAAAGCATCTCTAACCTTTGATAAAATTGTGACTTAAATAGTTTCTTCTGAGTTATCTCCCATACTCCTCCCCACTACTTTTTCACAGACTCCAATCAGAAACCCAGGGCCTTTTATATCATCATAGGACAAAGTGAGTAATGGTGAGTATTTCTTGAATCCACATGTCTATGGTTAATTTGTTTCTGAACAATGGAGAAAGGATGGTCTCTTCAATAAATGTTACTTGTAAAACTGGATATTCATATGCAGAAGAGTGAAATTAAACTCTTACCTTATATAATGTACAAAAATAAACTCAGAATGTAGTAAAGATGTTAATGTAAGGTCTGAAACTTGTAAAACTTCTAGAAGGTCTATGACATTGGTCAGGGCAAAATATTTTGGGTATAACTTCAAAAGCACAGGCAACAAAAGTGAAAATGGGATTATATTAAAGTAAAAAGTTTCTGCATGGCAGAGAAAAAAATCAGTAAAGTGAGATAGGTATGGAAAGGGAGAAAATATTTGGAAATCCTTTATTTGATACCATCATCTCCATTTTACTAATGTAGAAACCAAATATCAGAAAGATATCTAGTAAATATGCATGTTCTTAAAATTGAACAGAGACAATTTATGAAAATACTTTCCAATGAATGAAAGACATACCCAGAAAATAATGATGCTACTCTAGATAGACTCAGTCTCCACTGTAGGTTAGTCATTTCTAGGGGACTGTAAAATGAATTAAATATTTTGGGCCCTGATTTGGGGGGTTGTCCCTATGGCTACTTATAGGAACAAGAAGGCTAAAATGATTCAATGACTCAGGCTCAAAAAGTAGAAAGATGTGCAAAATACATCTGTCCTATAAGCATAAATCCTTGTTACTTCAAGTAGTATATAAAGTTAGGAGTAAAACAGGTGGCTTTACGATAACATTCCTGCGTTTTCCCCATCTCTCTTCAGGCTGTCTATGCTAACTCTTCACCCTGTAGTCAGAGGAGTGGTTGTACACATATTTTGATTCGCCTGAGGTCTTACCCTTAAGTTGATTGTTCCCTACCTTCCTCTTACTTCGAAAAATGGTCAGAATCATAACAATATCCTTCCCAGATATAATCCGCTGCTTGGTTCATGTACCTTTGTAGCAAAGATGATAAATATATTTAATCTTTCAGGCTCGTTCTGATTGAATGGCAGCGACTACATAGGGCACTGTGGTGAGAAGTCATTTGGGGCCTTATCTGAACACAGGAGGAAAGAAGGCCATGGCCAATTAATGATGCCTGCTTTATAGGTAGGATGTGGGAGACTGACAGCATGCCTTAAAAATGTACTACTTTGGAGGCAGAGGAAAAAGTTTAACATTTCTGCCTAAAATTGTTATTATCTGCACCTTGCCTGAGTTAAAGGGTTAGAACACACAGCTACTAATCCCTAATCCTCATGTATTTTCTGACCATAAGATCAGATAGTAAGTTGTGCCTTGATCTGGCCACAAAATCATTTCCAAATTGAAGTTAAAGCTGAGTCCTGGTTCAGGTCACAGATTGAACTCAAATCTGGCCATAGATAGCACCCCGACTCAAGGCAGCTATTATATTAACCTGGATGAGTTAATTATACAAATGATCATTATCAGATGGATTAAGTCAAATGCATCCTCACATAGTTCAAGGCTTACCCTTTATTAGAGGTAGGACTTTTGTCTGTGAAGGACAGTGCATTATTGATATAGCCGTATGCCTATCAGTGTTTCTTCGTCAATTATCTAGCTACGGAAAGCACAAATGCTTTATTGCTGTGGTAGACAGCCTTTTACTTAAGAAGATAAAAATAAAATGGAAAGAAAGAAATGAAACTCAAGTGAAAGAAGTAATTTCCCATGACTGTGAAAACATAAAGCAAATGCCTGAACATTATTTTAAATGGGTCTGTGAATGTGGCTGATGGAAGGAAGTTTTCTTGGAAAGGACTTAACTAACTGTGAGCACTGCTGAATATAGAACACATTAGAGCACAAGGAAGCCAGGAATCATGTGCTGGAAGTTAGTTTCTATTAAATGAATGGACTTCAAACAGCTAATAAATCCTGTCTGGATAAATGGATTTTTAGAATAATAATTTTTTAAAAATCATGAAGTGACTTGATAAGGTAGTAATGAAACTGTCAAAGTCTCCACTTTGACCAAAGCTGAAGTGTAATATGGGATTTATTTCAATATCTAAATCTTTTCAGAATGTCAGGAGGGATGAAATTGAAGAATGAGAACTTCATTTTAATTCTCGTACTGGGAGTGGGGGATTCAGAATGTACTAGAGCAGCTCTATGCAACAGATGGAAATGTTCTGTATTTCCTCTGTTGAGTAAATTACTCACTAGTATCATGTGGCTTCTGAGCACTTGAAATTGGCTAGCGTGATTTAAAATTAAATTAATTTTAAATTTGATTGTAAGTCATTTAAAATTAAATAGCAATAGTGGCCACTGGCTACGAAACTGGACAGCATAGAACTAGGATTTAGGCAATTCTTCTAAATTCTCTCCAAGAGCAACAAAAAAATATCTCAAGAACAAGAAAGAAAAACCAGCAAATCCATATGTCTGTGCTCAATTTTACCTCTATTTGGAAGTATAGTCTTTTAGCTTTATTTATTTTTATTTTTTTCCTTTTCCTTTTTTTTAAATTAAATCATAGCTGTGTACATTATTGTGATCATGGGGCAACATACCCTGGTTTCATAGACCGTTTGACACATTTTCATCACACTGGTTAACATAGCCTTCCTGGCATTTTCTTAGTTATTGTGCTAAGACATTTACATTCCACATTTACTAAGTTTCACATGCACATTTGTAAGATGCACTGCAGGTGTAATCCCACCAATCTCCTTTCCTCTGCCCACCTCCCCCCTCCTTCCCCTCCCTTTCCCCCTTCCCCCTATTCTTAGGTTGTAACTGGGTTATAGCTTTCGTGTGAAAGCCATAAATTAGTTTCATAGTAGGGCTGAGTACATTGGATACTTTTTCTTCCATTCTTGACATACTTTACTAAGAAGAATATGTTCCAGCTCCATTCATGTAAACATGAAAGAGGTAAAGTCTCCATCTTTCTTTAAGGCTGCATAATATTCCATGGTGTACATATACCACAATTTATTAATCCATTAGTGGATTGATGGGCACTTGGGCTTTTTCCATGACTTAGCAATTATGAATAGGGCGCCAATAAACATTCTGGTACAAATATTCTTTGTTATGATTTGATTTTTGGTCTTCTGGGTATATGCCGAGTTGAGGAATTATAGGATTGAATGGCAGATTTATTTTTAGATCTCTAAGTGTTCTCCTAACATCTTTCCAAAAGGAATGTATTAATTTGCATTCCCACCAGCAGTGTAGAAGTGTTCCCTTTTCTCCACATCCATACCAACATCCCTGGACTTGGGATTTTGTGATATAGGCTAATCTTACTGGTGTTAGATGATATCTAAAAGTAGTTTTGATTTTCATTTCTCTGATGATTAAAGATGATGAGCATTTTTTCATATGTATGTAGGCCGTGCACCTGTCTTCTTCAGAGAAGTTTCTCTTCAAGTCCCTTGCCCAGCCTGTGATGGGATCACTTGTTCTTTTCTTGCTTATACGTTTGAGTTCTCTGTGGATTCTGGTTATTAAACCTTTGTTGAAGACATAACCTGCAAATATCTTCTCCCATTCTGTGGGCTGTCTGCTTGCATTATTTACTGGTTCTTGGCTGTGTAGAAGACTTTTAGTTTTATCAGGTCCCAGTAGTGCATTTTTGAAGCTGCTTCAATTGCCCAGGGGTCCTCCTCATGAAATACTCACCCAGAATGATTTCTTCAAGGGTTTTCCCTGAACTCTCTTCTAGTATTTTTATAGTTTCATGTCTTAAGTTTAAATCTTTAATCCAGTGAGAGTCTATCTTAGTTACTGGTGAAAGGTGTGGGTCCAGTTTCAGTCTTCTGCAGGTTGCCAGCCAGTTCACCCAGCACCATTTGTTAAATAGGGAATCTTTCCCCCACTGAATGTTTTTAATTGGCTTGTCAAAGATTAAATAATGGTAAGTAGCTGGATTCATCTCTTGGTTTTCTATTCTGTTCCAGACATCTACTTCTCTGTTTTTGTGCCAGTAACATGCTGTTTTGATCACTATCGATTTGTAGTATAGTCTGAGGTCTGGTAGTGTGATTCCTCCTGCTTTGTTTTTATTTCTGAGTAATGTCTTGGCTATTCGAGTTTTTTTTTCTGATTCCATATAAAATGAAGTATTGTTTTTTTCAAGTTCTTTAAAGTATGACAGTGGAACTTTAATAGGGGTTGGGTTAAAATTGCATATTGCTTTGGGTAGTATGGACATTTTAACAATATTGATTCTTCCCAGCCATGAGCATGGTATGTTTTTCCATTTGTTAACATTTCCAACTATTTCTTTTCTTCGAGTTTCATAGTTCTCTTTATAGAGATCTTTCACATCCTTTGTTAGATAAACTCTCAAATATTTCATCTTCTTTGGCACTACTGTGAATGGGATAGAGTCCTTAACTGTTTGTTTAAACTTGGCTATTGTTGGTATATATAAAGGCTACCGATTTATGAATGTTGATTTTGTAACCTGAGACGCTGCTGTATTCCTTGATCACTTCTAAGAGTTTTGTAGTAGAATCCCTGGTGTTTTCCAGACATACAATCATATCATCTGTGAAGAGCGAAAGTTTGAACTCTTCTGACCCTATATGAATACCCTCGATTGCCTTTTCTTCCCTACTTGTGGTGGCTAAAACTTCCATTACAATGCTAAAGAGCAGTGGAGACAATGGGCAGCTATGTCGGGTAACTGATCTGAGTGGAAATGACTTCAATTTAACTCCATTCAATATGATATTGGCTGTGGGTTTACTGTAGATGGCCTCTATCAGTTTAAGAAATGTCCCTTCTATACCAATTTTCTTAAGTGTTCTGATCATAAAGTGATGCTGGATATTATCAAAAGCTTTTTCTGCATCAATTGAGAGAATCATATGGTCTTTGTTTTTTAATTTGTTTATGTGCTGAATTATACTTATAGATTTACGGATATTGAACCAGCCTTGAGACCCTGGGATAAAAATGACTTGGTCATGATGTATAATTTGTTTGATGTGTTGCTGGATTCTGTTTGTTAGGATCTTGTTGAATATTTTTGCATCTATGTTCATAAGTGATATTGGTCTATATATATATATATATTTTTTTTTTTTTCTTGTTGGGTCTTTTCCTGGTTTGGGGATCAGGGTGACGTTTGCTTTATAGAACGTGTTGGGTAGTCTTCTTTCTTTCTCTATCTTTTGGAACAGGTTGAGTAATATAGGTACTAGTTCCTCTTTAAAGGTTTGGGAGACTTCTAACGTGAAACCATTTGGTCCCAGGCTTTTCTTTTTAGGGAGATTTTGTATGGTTGATGCTATTTTAGAACTTGATACGGGCCTGTTCACCATTTCTACTTGATTCTGGCTAAGTCTTGGAAGGTGATGTGCTTCCAAGTATTGGTCAATTTCCTACATCTTTTCATATTTCTGAGAATAAAGTTTCTTATAGTATTCATTAAGGATTTTTTGAATTTCTGAGGAGTCTGTTGTTATTTCGTCTTTGTCGTTTCTGATTGATGAGATTAGAGATTTTACTCTTTTTTCCTGATTAGGTTGGCCGAAAGTTTATCTATTTTATTGACCTTTTTAAAAAAACAACTTTTTCATTTATTGATCTGTTGTATAATTCTTTTGTTTTCAATTTCATTTAATTCTGCTCTAATTTTGGTTATTTCTTTCCTTCTACTGAGTTTGGGGTTGGAATGTTCTTCCTTTTCCAGTTGACTGAGATGTCCCATTAAGTTGTTAACTTCCTCTCTTTCCATTCTCTTGAGTAAGGCTTGCAGTGCTGTAAATTTCCCTCTTAGGACTGCCTTTGTGGTATCCCAGAGGTTCTGATAATTCGTGTCTTCATTGTCGTTTTGTTCCAAAAATTTGGCAATTTCCTACTTAATCTCATCTCTGACCCAGCTATCATTCAGCATAAGGTTATTTAACTTCCATGTTTTTGTATGAGTATGCAGATTCCTGTTGTTACTGAGCTCAACTTTTATTCCATGGTGGTCTGAGAAGATGCAAGGAATAATTTTTATTCCCTAAATTTACTGAGGTTAGACTTGTAACCTAAGATGTGATCGATTTTGTAGTATGTTCCGTGGGCTGATGAGAAGTATGTGTATTCAGTTTTGTTGTGATGAAATGTTCTGTAGATGTCTGCCAAATCCAAATGTTGGATGGTTAGGTTTAAATCTAAAATATCTTTGCTCAGCTTCTTATTGGAGGATTGATTGAACAATGCCAAAGGAGTGTTGAAATCCCTGACTATTATGGAGCTAGAGGAAATCAAGTTGCTCATGTTTGTTAGAGTTTCTCTTATAAATCGAGGTGCATTCTGGTTGGGTGCATAGATATTAATAATAGAAATCTCATCATATTGAGTATTACCCTTAACAAATATGAAGTGACCATTCTTATCCTTCATTACTTTTGTTGGTTTAAAGCCTATTGTGTCTGCAAATAAAATTGCAACACCTGTTTTTTTCTGATTACCATTTGCCTGAAATATGGATGACCATCCTTTCAACCTGAGTCTATATTTGTCTTTTAAGTTAAGATGTGACTCTTGAATGCAACAAGTATCTGGCCTGAGTTTTTGTCTCCAGTAATCTAACGTGTGCCTCTTTAGAGGACAGTTTAAGCTGTTCACATTAATGGAGAATATTGATAAGTCTGATAAAATTTTGGGTATCAAGTTTTTCAAAAGTCCAGTGGACATTTTTAATCCTTTCGCCAATGTGCAAGTGGAGTTTGATCAAAAGTTTCTGAGTGAGTTTACTTTTGTGGTAGAGGATTAGGCTTGTCATTATGGAGGATAGGTGTAAGAATATCTTGAAGAGCTAGTTTGGTTATGTCAAATTTCTTCAACATGTGAGTGTCATTAAACTGTTTAATTTCTCCATAATAAATGAAACTCAATTTAGCTGGATACCGTATCTGGGTTGAAAGTTATTTTGCTTTAAGAGATTAAAATTCGATGACTACCCTCTTCTGGCTTGAAAAGTTTCAGCAGAGAGATCTGCAGTCATTCTAATATTCCTCCCTTTGTAGGTAATGGCTTTCTTACATCTGGCTGCTTTGAAAATTTTCTCCTTCATATTAATTTTAGTGAAGTTAATTATGATATGCCTGGGGGATGTGTCATTGGGATTGATTCTTGCTGGGGTTCTGAAACTGTCTGCTATGTGAATTTCAGAACCTCTAGGCATGTCTGGAAAATTCTCTTTCATAATTTCATGGAGAAAGGTCTCTGTGCCTAGCGAGGCCACTTCATCACTTTCAGGGATTCCAAAGAGCCGGATATTAGCCTTCTTCGAATTATCCCAGAGTTCTCTGAGAGAATGATCCGTTTTTGCTCTCTGTTTCTTTTCCTCTTTTAGAATTTGGGAGCATTAAAAGGCTTTGTCTTCAATGTCAGAAATCCTTTCTTCTGCTTGCTCCACTCTGTTACTGAGGTATTCTACTGTATTTTTCAGATATTTGAGGGTGGCAAATTCTTGCTTCAGTGTGTGTAAATCTTTGGTGTTTTTGTATTTAAATTCATTAAATTCTTGAGAAAACTTTTGAATTTCTCTTCGAATTCCTAATTCTGACTTTTGAATTGCTACTTGAATTTCTAATGGTAAATTTTCCTCCACTTTATCAATCTTGTTTGCAATCCAAATTCTGAATTCGATTTCTGACATCTTGGCCAGTTGTTTATGAATGGATATTCATTTACATCTGGTGTATCTTTCTTTGTGGGGGGCTCCTCTATTCTGGTTATTCATGTTACTGGAGTTTTTCTGCTGATTCTGCCCCATGATTGTTTTACACCCTTTGATTTTTCCCCTTGAGCTTTGTTGAGGACCCGTACAGTGCTATGGCCTGAGAAATTGGAGACCTGTTTGGTGTGTTGGGGCTAAGTGGCTCTGTGTTGTTTTCAGCTAGTTTCTGTTAGACCCTAATGAAACAGTTACTCTGGGTTGAAGTCTCAGCTGTGGTTAAATACCAGCAATTAAATCACCCCGCTAAGCACAGGCAACAATTTGAAAAGGAAAATAAAACCTTCCTACAACCACACACCCAGGGCACCACCTAAATAGTCCTCAGGTGATTGGCTCAGTTCAAAAGGTCAAAATCAATTGTCTCAGTCAGCACCTGTCTTGGGTGGGAGAGTTTAAAACGTCTCTGGGAACTGGATCACAGGGGTCTGGTGACTACTCTGATATGGCTTGCTCCAGTGCTGCGTGGAGTCATGAGGAGCCACCCAGCAAATAGATCAGTCTGGGAAGGTTGATGCCTCCTTCTCCACCTTTCACCTCTGTCACACCCAGTCACTGATAGCCCTGCAGTTGGCTGACCCAGTTGCCTGTAGTGAACAGATACTCCAGGGGTTTGCAACTGCCTGATTCACAAGGAAATCTATTTCTGTTCAGCCAGGCTGCTGTGCTCTTCCTCTACCTAGCCAGAGGAGGTGAGGCCTGACAACCTCAGGTGCTTGATGAAGGCTGGGGGTGTTCACTCAGTTCCAGCCCTGCCCCTGATTGATGTTACTGACAGAACAGAACAGAACAACTTTGCGGGATTTTGTTTCTGTTCCTGCTAAATTCCCCTGTCAGTTCTTTCCTGCTGCCTTCCTTTGTCTATAGGCTTACAATCCCCTGAGGGCCAGGTGTATCTTAGGCTCAGTAAAGCGGTCCTCTGGGTCAGCCCTATCCTGGGAACTTCCAGGGTCAGTGAGTGCGTTTCTAGTCCCTGCGCTTTACCCAGTTCAGTACCGCCTCAGGCAAATCCTTTACTCATGGGGCCTGTATTTCAGTCCCAGATCTGTTCATAGTGGTTGCCGGCCTCCTCTGGTTGCCCAGGGAGACGGGGGTGTGGCTTCAGAATATCCAGGAGTGAGCTGTATTGTTGCTAAAAGACGGCTGCTGCTCTGTGCCTCAGGGAACTGCTGCTCCGGTGTGGTTCCCTCTCAGCCAATCATCCTCTCCTCACCCCCGTGCCCCAGAGTCAGCACCAACCAGCTGCAGTTCAGGCACTGTCCACACCCCTTGAGAAATCACCCAAGAATCTGGACTCCTGGGGACAGGCCTCCAGACCTTAGAGTGAGAGTGGAGGAGAGTGCTGGGAGCTCAGATTTGCAGGTAGAGAATGAATACGGTTTTATATATTTTTATGCCTGGCCGTATTGTTGCCAAAAGATGGCTGCTGCTCTGTGCCCTAGGGAACAGCCGCTCTGGTGTGGTTCCCTCTCAGCCGACCGTCCTCTCCTCGCTCCTGTACCCCAGAGTCAGCACTGTCCGGCCGCTGCTCAGGCACTGTCCATACCCCTCGAGAAATCACCCAAGAATCTGGACTCCTGGGGGACAGGCCTCCAGACCTCAGAGTGAGAGTGAGGGGAGCACTGGAAGCTCAGAGTTGCATGCAGAGAATACACACTATTTTACACAGTTTTATGCCTGGCCATATTGTTGCCAAAAGACGGCTGCTGCTCTGTGCCCCAGGGAACCGCTGCCCTGGTGTGGTTCCCTCTCAGCTGACCATCCTCTCCTCGCTCCTGTGCCCCAGAGTCAGCACTGACCAGGCGCCAC
This sequence comes from Nycticebus coucang, assembly GCF_027406575.1. NCBI lineage: Eukaryota > Metazoa > Chordata > Mammalia > Primates > Lorisidae > Nycticebus > Nycticebus coucang. Next base: position 156,237,477 of record NC_069804.1, on the reverse strand, counting down.
TCAGGCACTGTCCACACCCCTTGAGAAATCGCCCAAGAGTCTGGACTCCTGGGGGACAGGCCTCCAGACCTCAGAGTGAGAGTGGAGGGGAGCACCGGGAGCCAAGAGCTGCAGGCAGAGAATCCACACAATTTTACACAGTTTTATGCCTGGCCGTATTGTCGCCAAAAGATGGCTGCTGCTCTGTGCCTCAGGGAATTGCTGCTCTGGTGTGTTTCCTTCTCAGCCAACTGTCCTCTCCTGGCTTTTGTGCCCCAGAGTCAGCACCAACCGGCTGCAGTTCAGGCACTGTCCACACCCCTGGAGAAATTACCCAAGAATCCAGACTCCTAGGGGACAGGCCTCCAGACCTCAGAGTGAGAGTGGAGGGGAGTGCTGGGAGCTCAGAGCTGCAGGTAGAGAATATATACAGTTTTATGCCTGGCAGGAGAATGCTGTGGCACCCTAGTAGGGGAGGTAGGTCCAGTTTTTAGAGGGTCTCTCTAGTGGAGTGGAGTGGGAGGACCTTTGAACTCTGCCCATTAGTTTGTGTGGCACTCTGAGCCATTCTCATGGGGGAGCGGAATCCCGTCTGCTTGGTGATGGATTTTGTACCTTTTGTTTGTATCCTTGTGGTCGCAGCTCTCCTCAGTGGGGTTGATGTGCGTTCTTCAACCTTCTCTCTTGGTGCAGCTCTAATCCACCAGGTTACTTGCTAAATTTCTGTCCTTTAACTCTCCTTCTGGACGGGAGCCTCTGTGGAACGCTGGCTTCAGTCAGCCATCTTGTTTCCAGCCCCATCTTTTAGCTTTAGATAGACTTGGCGCCTTGATTTTAGATGAGAGCACATCAATGTTGATAGAACATTTATCTCTGTAGTCAACATGAGGACATAAAATGTTCAAGCCCATTATCCTTTACTAATGACTGTTAATAACTTTAATAAAAGTAATATATCTTGTTTAAAGCAGAGAAATGAATATTTCATGTAAGAAATATAATTTAAAAGTATGCAATTAAGATTTTTATTAAAGAATTTTCTAATGTTTATTCTCTGCTCTGGATATCATACCCAGAGTTCTGTATTTTTATGGGACATATATAATTCAGTCAAACTCAAGATACTTAATATCTATTTCAACATAACACTTTTGGTGATTTGGACTACAGAATAAAACAATAAATACATGATATACATTTGGGTTTCTCTGTATATGGGTTCTACATCTGTGAATCCAACCAACTATAAACTGAAAATATCTGATTGAAAAAAAAAAGACGCATTACTTGTTGTTTAAAAATAGTACAAACAAAAAACAATATATCCTAACAACTATTTACATTGAATTTACATTGTATTAGGTATTATAAATATTCTAGAGATTATATAAGCATGCTAGAAGATTTGCATAGCTTATATACACGTATAATTCCATTTTACATAAGGGATTTTTCTGCATTATTGAAGTTTGGTATTTCCAGGGGTACCTGGAACAGATTTCCTGCAGACACTGAGGGATGACTGTGCCGTAAACCAAAATGAACTTTTTTGGGCACAGTTTAGGTGTAATGAAGCAGATCTTATACTTGATTATCTTCTCTTTATCCCCTTGTTCCTTTAATGATTGAAATTTTGAGGTATATCTCTTAAATTTATAACTGTTTTCTCATGTTTGCCTTTATCCTTTTTAATTTTTCCAACTTTGTCATAGTACATACACTCAAAAAACATAAAGAAGTCTAGTGTGTCTGGTGTATTGAGTATAACAGGGTATGAGAAAAGATAATGCTGGGGAAAGATCACGAGTGACTTTGAAACCATGTTGACCCATTTACACTTTATTCCAAGAGCAGTGGGATTGATGTGAGATCATTAGAAACCTCAGCTGCAGCATGGAAAATGAATTGGAGTGCAAAAGAGGTAAAACTTTGTTGATTAGTTAGGAAAGAAGGTATTGGCGGCAGTAGAGATTGAAAGAGGTAGATAGAATCAAGAAATATTTAGGAGGTGGCATCAATAGAAATTGGTGAGTGATTAAATGAAAAAGGAACAGACTATAACCCCTTTGAATAGTCTCTGCTCTTTCTCTATGCCTTTCTTGAGACAAAACACAGAATTCTGTCATTCATCCCCTCAAATCCACTTTCCAAATCACTGAAGGGAAATATGAATTTCACTGAATATTTCTTGGGGAAATGATACACCTGGTTACATTGCACATAATAGAGGGAAATTAATCTGATTCTCTCCTTGGACACAACTCTCCCAAAGTCTTTTTCCTATCTGATCTTCTCCTGATCTGTCTACTTTCTCCTTCCTCTACTATTCCTGTATTTCCAGCTCCTCTTTCCTCCTGCCTCCTCCTAGGTTCTTTTCTGCTTCTACCCTCTTTCTTATATGAGCAATTTGTCTTTTCCTCTGGGCTTTTTCAATTTGCATCCTCATGTGGCAATCCAGCCTTACCTTTTGCTTGTGATCCATCATATTTAGAAGGTAGGGCTATAGACAAAAAGCAGCATTCCTGTTTTTTTTCTTTCCCCACAGGCTCCATTGTGGCTAGGCACTACACTGTTACTGTCTTTATTTATTTTTTTTTTTTGTGTTTTGTTAACCATATACTTTTGCTATTTTTAACTTTTAGTGTCTGAGAGAAGTACCTCACTTATGTCACTTGTTCCAGCCCTGAACTTTGATAACCTATAGGAATTTTGACATAAATTTTTATGTATGTATTTTCTGACTATAACTTTTCCAAAATATAGGCTTTATTGTATCACCTAGTCTAATTTTTTATTTATTAATGCATGATTCTACCTACTAAAGGTATATTAGATTGAAAGATTTTACTTTTACTCATTCAACATTCTTTGAGCTCCTATTATATACAAGGCACTGTGTGATGGCCTGGACTTACATGGTGAACAAAATATTTTCAGTGGGTAAGACAAAGAGGAAGCAAATAAATATGCAAAAAATCACAACAAATTATTTTTTGACAAATAGGTATTGTGTACCTACTGTAGTAAATGTTGGGGAAATAGATTTCTGGTAAGAAAGTCACAAGTTTGATAGATGGCAAGAAAAATGTTCCAGGAAAAAAGGACAAGGGGAGCTATGTTTAATAGGTAGTAGAGGAGGAAAATCTTAGAGTTGAGTTTCTCCCTGAATACAGAAGGCAAATATTGATAGGTGGTTATACAAGCCAGGGTATGACTAAAGTTGTAAATATACAAAACAGTGTTAGAAATGTTATAAGGCAGCAGGATGGGCTAGAGCAAGAGAGATTAGGAACTGGAAAGCAAGCCAGCATGCTGAGATGATCCCAGCTTAGCAACAGACTCAATTCCTTGTACAGAAAAAGCTGGTGTAGGAAGCAGTTCACATAGATGGTCAGCATCAAAGGGCTCCATCAATGGCACAATTATCCTGGAAGGGTGGAGGAGAACAGCACTGCAGAGTTTAGAAGCAGGAAGTATACACAGATACAAGAAGACATTGAGGTAGAAGCTTGGTAACTGACAAATGGGTGATTTTGAAACTTAAAGGAGGAAGGGGAAATAAAAGTTGGGAATAATTAGAAATTTCTTGCAAACATGGTTGGAGCAGGGAAGATCATCAACTAAACCTTCTGAACTAATGTTCTTTCCATTCCCTCCTGATTAGGAACAAAATGGTCCCAGAGTTTGTGACTCAGTCTGCAGTTGGCTTCGGCTGTAAAGAGTGGTGCACTGGGAGAGACGAGGAAGTAGGCAAGATCATTAGAGCTAGTAATGGAAGAATATGAATAATGCCTCCTCTATGCTTTGCATGCCTAGAAACAGAAAATTTTAAATAGCAAAATGCTGATGATTTGCTGCTGATGATAAGGTGATTTAAATGTAATGTTACTTAGAGAAAAGCATCCAGAATTCTGCTTTGCTTTTATCACTTAAAAAGTTATTTTCTTCCAAAGCTTAACTCAATGTTTTACCCCTCCCCAGCATTTCAAAGCCACAGATTCTTCAGGGTCTTAGTTATGTATTAAATTCACCTTCTCATACAATGAATGGCTAAATCTTTTTTATTTCTATATTGCCTTGTTACTGATATTTTGTCAAATTCACATATGCACAGGAAGAAAGTCGATATTTTCTTTCTGTTACCATGAGATGCTTTATTGCTGAATTCAATGGCACCACATTAATTCAAAGAGAGAGAGGCCAATGAGACTGGAAATCAAGTCCTTCAATTCTAAATTTCCACATTTATTGCATTTGAGGATGCTAAGGTGTAATGATAAAGCATTCCAGCAGGCGGAACTCATGGTTTTAAACCTATTTGCTCTGCCATGGTTGAATGTTGCTGAGTATGACAAATGTGAGCAAGTTTGTTTCAAGGCCAAAGAGCTTTATAAGAAATCCCATCATTTTAAAGATCACAAAATCATTTCAGAAACTGAACAATATTATAGCAGCTTAATAGCAAATTTGAATCTTGTGTCTCCAATGTGTCAAGTCCTTTAAAGTACTCTGTGGGTGGTTTATGTACAACAGCCAGTATTCCGCTGCTTTGGACTTAGTGGAAACCAGAACTGTAATTCTCCCGAGAGGACAATGAATTCACTACTTGCTTACTGACCAAATGTTCAAGGTCTTCATGGTAGAAGAACACAGAAATCAGAATCATTTCTTTCTTTCTTTTTTTTTGGTAAGTGACTTTTATTCAAATTGTATAAAACTCATCAAATTGTGCTATTCATAATATATCAGTTACACCAAATGACATTTTTTTCTACTTCAGTATACACCATTAATGTTTCTTCCTTCATTTTATTAATTTTAGGCACCAAACAAAGCAGTAAATCAAGCCTTAATATTTTCAATTTCCATGGAGAAAAAATTTCCCTCCATGGCAGAATTCAAGTTTTTAACATGATATCACTGAGGTTAGAATTGCAAAGAGATGTTCAGTAGCATATCCTTATAGTATTATTACCTTTAAAAAATAATAGAAATAAATAATATTTCAGAGTTCTGACAACTTGAACCTCTAGAATAAAATAAATGCTGTATTTTCTAGGCCAGAACCTCTAGAATAAAATAAATGTTATATTTATCTATATTTATATATGATACAATATATTTCTTATATATAAATATATTATATATTATGTAATTACTATATTAATTAATATAAAGTATTTTATTTATGTATAAATAAAATGAAATATATAATATAAAATATATAAGAAATACATAATATATTTCTTAATAAAGATAATTATAAGGTAATGATGTTTTTAGTATTTATCTTCTTTGCCTTTAATATACTTTATTTAACTGTGACGTCTATAACTTAAATTTTAATGTCTAACACTCTGCTTGCAAAATTCTTCAAAATATTGCAATTGGCTGTCATGATTTATAGCACTGGCTCCAGAGTAGCATTAGTTACCTATTGTGGCTATAATAAATTACCAAATTTAAATGGTCTAGAAAATAATAGCGTTTATTTTATTCTAGAGGTTCAAGTTGTCAGAACTCTAAAATGGGTTTCAATGGACTGAAATCAAAATGTGGACAGGCCTCTGTTCCTTCTGGAGACAACAGAAGAGAATCTCTTGTGCAGCCTTTTCTAACTTCTAGAGGCCAACTTTATTCTTACCTTATGGTCATTTTAAAAGCTAGCATCATCACATCTTCAAACCTTTTCTGACCTTAAATCAGAATCATTTAATGGAACAACTGACCTATCATACAATCTGAAATTGGGAAACTCACTTCTAGCTTTTAGAATCTGAATCCTTCAAGTAAACCTGTTACAATTATTATACATATAGCAACATTAATTGCATTATAAATACAACTAAAATCTAATGAAACAAGCACTAAAAAATGCCCTTGTTGTTTTTTATGTATACATCAGCCCTATAGTCTGAATTTTTTTTTATTATTAAATCATAGCTGTGTACATTAATGTGATCATGGGGCACCATACCCTGGTTTCATAGACCATTTGACACATTTTCATCACAATGGTTAACATAGCCTTCCTGGCATTTTCTTAGTTATTGTGCTAAGACATTTACATTCCACATTTACTAAGTTTCACATACACCCTTGTAAGATGCACTGCAGGTGTAATCCCACCAATCTCCCTCCCTCTGCCCACCTCCCCCCTCCATCCCCTCCCTTTTCCCTTCCCCCTATTCTTAGGTTGTAACTGGGTTATAGCTTTCATGTGAAAGCCATAAATGAGTTTTGCAGTAGGGCTGAGTACATTGGATACTTTTTCTTCCATTCTTGAGATACTTTACTAAGAAGAATATGTTCCAGCTCCATCCATGTAAACATGAAAGAGGTAAAGTCTCTGTCTTTTTTAAGGCTGAATAATATTCCATGGTGTACACATACCATAATTTATTAATCCATTAGTGGATTGATGGGCACTTGGGCTTTTTCCATGACTTAGCAATTATGAATAGGGCTGCAATAAACATTCTGGTACAAATGTCTTTGTTATGATGTAATTTTTGGTCTTCTGGGTATATGCCTAGTAGAGAAATTACAGGATTGAATGGCAGATCTATTTTTAGATCTCTAAGTGTTCCCAAACATCTTTCCAAAAGGAATGTATTAATTTGCATTCCCACCAGCAGTGTAGAAGTGTTCCCTTTTCTTCACATCCATGCCAACATCTCTGGTATTGGAATTTTGTGATATAGGCTAATCTTACTGGAGTTAGATACTATCTCAAAGTAGTTTTGATTTGCATTTCTCTGATGATTAAAGATGATGAGCATTTTTTCACATGTCTGTAGGCCGCACACCTGTCTTCTTCAGAGAAGTTTCTCTTCAAATCCCTTGTCCAGTCTGCGATGGGATCACTTGTTTTTTTTATTTTTATTTTTATTTTTTTATTTTATTTTTTTTTTTGTAGAGACAGAGTCTCACTGTACCGCCCTCAGGTAGAGTGCCGTGGCGTCACATGGCTCACAGCAACCTCTAACTCTTGGGCTTACGCGATTCTCTTGCCTCAGCCTCCCGAGCAGCTGGGACTACAGGCGCCCGCCACAACGCCCGGCTATTTTTTTGTTGCAGTTTGGCCGGGGCTGGGTTTGAACCCGCCACCCTCGGCATATGGGGCTGGCGCCCTACTCACTGAGCCACAGGCGCCACCCAGGGATCACTTGTTATTTTCTTGCTTATACATTTGAGTTCTCTATGGATTCTGGTTATTAAACCTTTGTTGGAGACATAACCTGCAAATATCTTCTCCCATTCTGAGGGCTGTTTGCTTGCTTTACTTACTATGTACTTGGCTGTGCAGAAGCTTTTTAGTTTGATCAGGTCCCAGTAGTGTATTTTTGAAGCTGCTTCATTGCCCGAGGGGGGGGTCCTCCTCATAAAATACTCGCCTAGACCAATTTCTTCAAGGGTTTTCCCTGAACTCTCTTCTAGTATTTTTATAGTTTCGTGTTTTAAGTTTAAATATTTAATCCAGTGAGAGTCTATCTTAGTTACTGGTGAAAGGTGTGGGTCCAGTTTCAGTCTTCTGCAGGTTGCCAGCCAGTTCACTCAGCACCATTTGTTAAATAGGGAATCTTTTCCCCACTGAACGTTTTAATTGGCTTGTCAAAGATTAAATAATGGTAAGTAGCTGGATTCATCTCTTGGTTCTCTATTCTGTTCCAAACATCTACTTCTCTGTCTTTGTGCCAATACCATGCTGTTTTGATTACTATTTGTAGTAAAGTCTGAGGTCTGGTAGTGTGATTCCTCCTGCTTTTTTTTTTTTTAATTTCTGGGCAATTTCTTCGCTATTTGAGTTTTTTTCTGATTCCATATAAAACGAAGTATTGTTTTTTCAAGATCTTTAAAGTATGACAGTGGAACTTTAATAGGGATTGTGTTAAAATTATATATTGCTTTGGGTAGTATGGACATTTTAACAATGTTGATTCTTCCTAGCCATGAGCATGGTATGTTTTTCCATTTGTTAACATTTCCAACTATTTCTTTTCTTAGAGTTTCATAATTCTCTTTATAGAGATCTTTCACGTCCTTTGTTAGATAAACTCCCAAATATTTCATCTTCTTTGGCACTACTGTGAATGGGATAAAGTCCTTAACTGTTTTTTCAACTTGGCTATTGTTGGTATATATAAAGGCTACCGATTTATGAATGTTGATTTTGTAACCTGAGACGCTGCTGTATTCTTTGATCACTTCTAAGAGTTTTGTAGTAGAATCCCTGGTGTTTTCCAGACATACAATCATATGATCTGCGAAGAGTGAAAGTTTGATGTCTTCTGACCCTATATGGATACCCTTGATCGGCTTTTCTTCCCTAATTGTGGTTGCTAAAACTTCCATTACAATGTTAAAGAGCAGTGGAGACAATGGGCAGCTTTATCGGGTAACTGATCTGAGTTGAAATGATTTCAATTTTACTCCATTCAATATGATATTGGCTGTGGATTTACTGTAGATGGCCTCTATCAGTTTAAGAAATGTCCCTTCTCTACCCATTTTCTTAAGTGTTCTGATCATGAAGGGATGCTGTATATTATCAAAAGCTTTTTCTGAATCAATTGAGAGAATCATATGGTCTTTGTTTTTTAATTTGTTTATGTGCTGAATTATACTTATAGATTTATGGATATTGAACCAGCCTTGAGACCCTGGGATAAAAATGACTTGGTCATGATGTATAATTTGTTTGATGTGTTGCTGGATTCTGATTGTTAGGATCTTGATGAATATTTTTGCATCTATATTCATTAGTTATATTGGCCTATAATTTTCTTTTCTTGTTGGGTCTTTTCCTGGTTTGGGGATCAGTGTGATGTTTGCTTCATAGAATGTGTTGGGTAGTCTTCCTTCTTTTTCTACCTTTTGGAACAGGTTGAGTAATATAGGTACTAATTCCTCTTTAAAAGTTTGGTAGAATTCTGACGTGAAACCATCTGGTCCTGGGCTTTTCTTCTTAGGGAGGTTTTGTATGGTTGATGCTATTTCTGAACTTGATATGGGCCTGTTCAGCATTTCCACCTGATTATGGCTAAGTCTTGGAAGGTAATGTGCTTCCAAGTATTAGTCAATTTCCTTTACATCTTCATATTTCTGAGAATTAATTTTCTTGTAATATTCATTAAGGATTTTTTTAATTTCTGAGGTGTCTGTTGTTATTTCTTCTTTGTCCTTTCTGATTGATGAGATTAGAGATTTTACTCTTTTTTCCTGATTAGGTTGGCCATAGGTTTATCTATATTATTGACCTTTTCAAAAAACCAACTTTTTGATTTATTGATCTGTTGTATAATTTTTCTGTTTTCAATTTCATTTAATTCTGCTTTAATTTTGGTTATTTCTTTCCTTCTACTGGGTTTGGGGTTGGAATGTTCTTCCTTTTCCAGTTGTCTGAGATGTCCCATAAGTTGTTAACTTCCTCTCTTTCTGTTCTCTTGAGGAAGGCTTGCAGTGCTGTAAATTTCCCTCTTAGGACTGCCTTTGTGGTATCCCAGAGGTTCTGATAATTCGTGTCTTCATTGTCATTTTGTTCCAAAAATTTGGCAATTTCTTTCTTAATCTCATCTCTGACCCAGCTATCATTCAGCATAAGGTTATTTAACTTCCATGTTTTTGTATGAGTGTGCAGATTCCTGTTGTTACTGAGCTCAACTTTTATTCCATGGTGGTCCGAGAAGATGCAAGGAATAATTTCTATTCCCTAAATTTACTGAGGTTAGACTTGTAACCTAAGATGTGATCGATTTTGTAGTATGTTCTGTGGGCTGAGGAGAAGTATGTGTATTCAGTTTTGTTGGGATGAAATGTTCTGTAGATGTCTGCTAAATCCAAATGTTGGATGGTTATGTTTAAATCTAAAATATCTTTGCTCAGCATCTTATTGGAGGATCGATCCAACAATGCCAAAGAAGTGTTGAAATCCCCGACTATTATGGAGCTAGAGGAAATCAAGTTGCTCATGTTTCTTAGAGTTTCTCTTAAAAATTGAGGTACATTCTGCTTGGGTGCATGGATATTAATAATAGAAATATCATCATATTGAGTATTACCCTTAACAAATGTGAAGTGACCATTCTTATCCTTCCTTACTTTTGTTGGTTTAAAGCCTGTTATGTCTGCAAATAAAATTGCAACACCTGCTTTTTTCTGATTACCATTTGCCTGAAATATGGATGACCATCCTTTCACCCTAGGCCTATATTTGTCTTTTAAGGTAAGGTGTGACTCTTGTATGCTACAAATATCTGACCTGAGTTTTTGTATCCAGTCAGCTAACCTATGCCTCTTTAGAGGATAGTTTAAGCTGTTCACATTAATGGAGAATATTGATAGGTTTGGTGAAATTTTGGGTATCGAGTTTTTCGAAAGTCCAGTGGACATTTTTAATCATTTCACCACTGTGGAAGTTGCAGTTTGTTCAAAAGTTTCTTTTCTTTCTTTTTTTTTTTTATTAAATCATAGCTGTGTACATTGATATGATCATGGGGCATCATTCACTAGCTTCACAGACCGTTTACCGAGTTTCACATATACCCTTGTAAGATGCACCGCTGGTGTAATCCCACCAATCCCCTTCCCTCTACCCACCTCCCCCCTCCCTCCCCTCCCTTTCCCCCTTCCCCCTATTCTTAGGTTGTAACTGGGTTATAGCTTTCATGTGAAAACCCTAAATTAGTCTCATAGTAGGGCTGAGTACATTGGGTACTTTCTCTTCCATTCTTGAGATACTTTACTAAGAAGAATATGTTCCAGCTCCATCCATGTAAACATGAAAGAGGTAAAGTCTCCATCTTTCTTTAAGGCTGCATAATATAACATGGTGTACATATACCACAATTTATTAATCCATTCGTGGATTGATGGGGACCTGGGCTTCTTCCATGACTTAGCAATTATGAATTGGGCTGCAATAAACATTCTGGTACTAATATCTTTGTTATGATGTGCTTTTTGGTCTTCTGGGTATATGCCCAGTAGAGGAATTACAGGATTGAATGGCAGATCTATTTTTAGATCTCTAAGTGTTCTCCATATCTCTTTCCAAAAGGAATGTATTAATTTGCATTCCCACCAGCAGTGCAAAAGTGTTCCCTTTTCTCCACATCCACGCCAACATCTCTGGTCTTGGGATTTTGTGATATAGGCTAGTCTCACTGGAGTTAGATGGTATCTCAAAGTAGTTTTGATTTGCATTTCTCTGATGATTAAAGATGATGAGCATTTTTTCATATGTCTGAAGGCCACACGCCTGTCTTCTTCAGAGAAGTTTCTCTTCAAATCCCTTGTCCAGCCTGCAATGGGATCCCTCGTTCTATTCTTGCTAATGCGTTTGAGTTCTCTGTGGATTCTGGTTATTAAACCTTTGTCGGAGACATACGCTGCAAATATCTTCTCCCATTCTGAGGGCTGTTTGTTTGCTTTACTTACTGTGTTCTTGGCTGTGCAGAAGCTTTTTAGTTTGATCAAGTCCCAGTAGTGTATTTTTAATGCTGCTTCAATTGCCCTGGGGGTCCTCCTCATAAAATACTCGCCCATCCGATTTCTTCAAGGGTTTTCCCTGCACTCTTCTCTAGTATTTTTATACTTTCATGTCTTAAGTTTAAATGTTTGATCCAGTGAGAGTCTATCTTAGTTAATGGTGAAAGGTGTGGGTCCAGTTTCAGTCTTTTACAGGTTGCCAGCCAGTTCACCCAGCACCATTTGTTAAATAGGGAATCTTTTTCCCACTGAATGTTTTTAATTGGCTTGTCAAAAATCAAATAGCGGTAAGTAGCTGGATTCATCTCTTGGTTCTCTACTCTGTCCCAGATATCTACTTCTCTGTTTTTGTGCCAATACCATGCTGTTTTGATCACTATTGATTTGTAGTGAAGTCTGAGTTCTGGTAGTGTGATTCCTCCTGTTTTGTTTTTATTTCTGAGTAATGTCTTGGCTATTCGAGGTTCTTTCTGATTCCATATAAAACGAAGTATTGTTTTTTCCAGATCTTTAAAGTATGTCACTGGAGCTTTAATAGGGATTGCATTGAAATTATATATTGCTTTGGATTTTATAGACACTTTAACTGTGTTGATTCTTCTCAGCCATGAGCATGGTATGTTTTTCCATTTGTTAATATTTTCAGCTATTTCTTTTCTTAGAGTTTCATAGTTCTCTTTATAGAGATTTTTCACGTCCTTTGTTAGATAAATTCCCAAATATTTCATCTTCTTTGGCACTACTGTGAGTGGGATAGAGTCCTTAAGTGTTTTTTCAACTTGACTGTTGTTGGTATATATAAAGGCTACCGATTTATGAATGTTGATTTTGTAACCTGAGACGCTGCTGTATTCCTTGATCACTTCTCAGAGTTTTGTAGTAGAGTCCCTAGTGTTTTCCAGATATACTATCATATCATCCGTGAAGAGTGAAAGTTTGATCTCTTCTCACCCTATATGGATACCCTTGATCGCCTTTTCTTCCCTAATTGCAGCGGCTAAAACTTCCATTACAATGTTGAAAAGCAATGGAGATAATGGGCAGCCTTGTCTGGTTCCTGATCTGAGTGGAAATGATTCCAATTTAACTCCATTCAATATGATATTGGCTGTGGGTTTGCTGTAGATGGTCTCTATCAGTTTAAGAAATATCCCTTCTATACCGATTTTCTTAAGTGTTCTGATCATGAAGGGGTGCTGGATATTATCAAAAGCTTTTTCTGCATCGATTGAGAGAATCATATGGTCTTTGTTTTTTAATTTGTTTATGTGCTGGATTACATTTATAGATTTACGTATATTGAACCAGGCTTGAGACCCTGGGATAAAACTGACTTGGTCATGATGTATAATTTGTTTGATGTGTTGCTGGATTCTGTTTGTTATGATCTTGTTGAATATTTTTGCATCTATATTCATTAGTGATATCGGTCTATAATTTTCTTTTCTTGTTGGGTCTTCCCCTGGTTTGGGGATCAGGGTGATGTTTGCTTCATAGAACATGTTGGGTAGGCTTCCTTCTTTTTCTACCTTTTGGAACAAGTTAAGTAATATAGGTACTAATTCCTCTTTAAAGGTTTGGTAGAATTCAGACGTGAAACTGTCTGGTCCTGGGCTTTTCTTTTTAGGGAGGTTTTGTATGGTTGATTCTATTTCTGAACTTGATATGGGCCTGTGCAACATTTCCACTTGATTCTGGCTAAGTCTTGGAAGGTGATGTGCTTCCAAGTATTGGTCAATTTCCTTCAGATTTTCATATTTCTGAGAATAAAGTTTCTTGTAATATTCATTAAGGATTTTTTGGATTTCTGAGGAGTCTGTTGTTATTTCATCTTTGTTGTTTCTGATTGATGATATTAGAGATTTTACTCTTTTTTTCCTGATTAGGTTGGCCAAAGGTTTATCTATTTTATTGACCTTTTCAAAAAACCAGCTTTTTGATTTATTGATCTGTTGTATTATTCTTTTGTTTTCAATTTCATTTAATTCTGCTCTTATTTTGGTTATTTCTTTTCTTCTACTGGGTTTGGGGTTGGAATATTCTTCCTTTTCCAGTTGCTTGAGATGTCCCATTAAGTTGTTAACTTCCTCTCTTTCCATTCTCTTGAGGAAGGCTTGCAGTGCTATAAATTTTCCTCTTAGAACTGCCTTTGCGGTGCACCAGAGGTTCTGATAGTTTGTGTCTTCATTGTCGTTTTGTTCCAAAAAATTGGCGATTTCTTTCTTAATCTCATCTCTGACCCAGCTATCATTCAGCATAAGGTTATTTAACTTCTATGTTTTTGTATGAGTATGCAGATTCCTGTTGTTACTCATCTCAAGTTTTGTTCCATGGTGGTCCGATAAGATGCATGGAATAATTTCTATTCCTTTAAATTTACTGAGGTTAGACTTGTGACCCAAGATGTGATTGATTTTGGAGTAAGTCCATGGGCTTATGAGAAGTGTGTGTATTCAATTTTGTTGTGATGAAATGTTCTGTAGATGTCTGGTAAATCCAAATGTTGGATGGTTAGGTTTAAATCTAAGATTTCTTTGCTCTGCTTCTTGTTGGCGGATCGATCCAACACTGCCAATGGAGTGTTGAGATCTCCGACGATTATTGAGCTGGAGGAAATCAAGTTGCTCATGTCTGTTAGAGTTTCTCTTATAAGTTGTGCATTCTGGTTGGGTGCATAGATATTAATAATTGAGATCTCATCATATTGAGTATTACCCTTAACAAATATGAAGTGACCGTTCTCATCGTTCTTTCCTTTTGTTAGTTTAAAGCCTATTGTATCTGCAAATAAAATTGCAACACCTGCTTTTTTCTGATTACCATTTTCCTGAAATATGGACGACCATCCTTTCACCCTGAGTCTGTATTTGTCTTTTAGGTTAAGATGCGACTCTTGTATGTAACAGATATCTGGCCTGAGTTTTTGTATCCAGTCAGCTAACCTATGCCTCTTTAGAGGACAGTTTAAGTCGTTCACATTAATGGAGAATATTGATAAGTCTGGTGAAGTTTTGGGTATCGAGTTTTTCAAAAGTCCAGTGCCCATTTTTAATCCTTTTTCCAGTGTGGAAATTGGAGTTTGTCCCAACGTTTCTGAGTGAGTTTACTTTTGTGGTATAGGATTGGGTTGGTCATTGTGGAGAATAGGTCTGAGAATATCCTGAAGAGCTGGTTTGGTTATGGCAAATTTCTTCAACATATGAATGTCATTAAAGTATTTAATTTCTCCATCATAAATGAAACTCAGTTTAGCTGGATACAAGATCCGGGGTTGAAAGTTATTTTGATTTATGAGATTAAAAGTTGGTGAACACCCTCTTCTGGCTTGAAAAGTTTCAGCAGAGAGATCTGCAGTCATTCTAATATTCTTGCCTTTGAAGGTAATGGTTTTCTTTCTCCTGGCGGCTTTGAGGATTTTGTCCTTCAAATTAACTTTAGTGATGTTAATTATGATATGCCTTGGGGATGTCTTATTGGGGTTGAGTCGTGCTGGGGTTCTGACTGTCCGCTATCTGAATTTCAGAATCTCTAGGCATGTCTGGAAAATTCTCTTTCATAATTTCATGCAGAAGGGCCTCTGTGCCCAGCAAGGCCACTTCATCTGTTTCTGGAACTCCTATGATTCGGATATTCGCCTTTTCCAATTATCCCAGAGCTCTCTGAGTGAGTGATCTATTTTTGCTCTCCATTTCTCTTCCTCTTTGAGAGTTTGGGAGCGTTCAAAGGCTTTGTCTTCGATGTCAGAAATCCTTTCTTTTGCTTGCTCCATTCTGTTACTAAGGGATTCTACTGTATTTTTCATATCTTTGAGGGCTGCAAATTCTTGCTTCAGTGTGTCTAAGTCTTTGGTGGTTGTGTCTTTAAATTCATTAAATTCTTGAGACAATTTTTGAATTTGTCCTCGAATTCCTAATTCCACTTTGTTAATCTTGTCTGCAATCCAAATTCTGAATTCGATTTCTGACATCTCAGCCAGTTGTTTATGAATGGGATCTTCAATTGCATCTGCCATATGTTTCCTTGGGGGGGTTGATCTATTCTGGTTATTCATGTTACCAGAGTTTTTCTGCTGATTCCACCCCATGGTTGTTTTATTCCCTCTGATTTTTTCCCCTGGGGCTTTGTCGAGGGCCTGTATAGTGTTTTGGCCTGAGAAAGTGGGGCCCTGTCTGGTGTGGTGGGGTTAAATGGTTCTGCCTTTTTTTCAGCTTGTTTCTATTCCACCCTAGTGAAACAAATACTTTGGATTGAAGTCTCAGCTGTGGAGAAATATGAGCAATTAAGTCACCCCGCCCCCCACCAGCAAACAGTTGGAAAAGAAAAATCAAACCTTCCTACCACCGTGCACCTAGGGCACCACCTGAGTTGTCCTCATGTGATTGGTTCAGTTCAAAAATGTCCAAATCAATTGTCTCAGTCTGCACCTGTCTCGGGTGAGATTGTTCAAGAGGTCTCTGGGAACTGGATCACAGGGGTCTGGTGACTACTCTGGTGTGGCTTGCTCAGTGCTGCGTGGAGTCAGGAGAAGCCATCCAGCCTATAAATCAGTCTGGGAAGGTTGCTGCCTCCTTCCCCACCTTGCACCACTTCACACCCAGTCACTGATAGCCCTGCAGTTGGCTGACCCAGTTGCCTGTAGTGAATCGGTACTCCAGGAGTTTGTACCTGCCTGAATCACAAGGAAGTCTGCCAGGCCGCTGCTCTCTGCCTCTCTCCAGCCAGAGGAGGTGAGGCCTGACAACCTCGGGTGCTAGATGAAGGTTGAGGTGTTTTCACTCAGGTCCAGTCTCGCCCCTGATTAATGTTACTGACAGAACAGAACAGAACAACTCTGCGTTTCCCCTGCAGAAGAGAAGCTGAATTGAGTTCCAAATCAGCTTGTCTTTGCTCTTGTATCGTCTATAGGCTGACAATCCCCTGAGGGCCAAGTGTGCCTTAGGTTTAGTAAAGCGGACCTCTGGGTCAGCCCCGCCCTGGGAGTTTCCCTGGTTTGCAAGTTTATGTTGCCTCAGGCAAACTCAGAGTCTCTGGTTGCCCAGGGAGACAGGGGGTGTGGCTTCAGAATATTCGGTAGTGAGCCGTATTGCCAGCAAAAGAGGGCTGCTGCCCTTATGGCTCAGGCAACCACCGCTCCGGTGTAGGTCCCCTCCAGCCTATCGTCCTCTCTCCGCTCCGTACCCCAGAGTCTGCACCGAGAGGCTGCAGCCCAGCACTGTCTACACCCCTCGAGCAATCGCCCAAGAGTTTGGACCCCTGGGGGACAGGCCTCCAGACCTTGGAGCAAGAGCAGAGGGGATCGCGGGGAGCACTGGAAGCCTGGGGTTGCGGGCAGAGAACACACACAGCTTTACACAGTTTTATGCCTGGCCGTATTATCACCAAAAGACGGCTGTCGCACTGTGCCTCAGGGAACTGCCACTGTGGTGCAGTCCCCTCTCCACCAACTGACCGGAACTGGCCTCCAGACCCCAGTGTGAGCGAAGGAGAGAGCTGGGTGCTCAGAATTCCAGGTACAGACCATATACAGTTTATACAGTTTTATGCCTGACAGGAGGACGCTGTGGCACCCCAGTAGGGGAGGTAGGTCCAGTTTTTAGAGGGTCTCTCTAGTGGAGTGGATTGGGAGGACCTTTGAACTCTGCCTGGTTGTTTGTAGGGCACTCTGAGCCATTCTCATGGGGGAGGGCACTCCCGTCCGCTTGGTGATGGATTTTGTACCTTTTGTTTTTATCCTTGGGGTCGCAGCTTGCCTCAGTGGGGTTGACGTGCGTTCTACAACTGTCTCTCTTAGTGCAGCTCAAATCCACCAGGTTGCTTGCTGAATTTTTGTCCTTTAACTCTCCTTCTGAACGGGAGCCTCTGTGGAAAGCTGGCTTCAGTCAGCCATCTTGTCTCCTCTCCCCTGTTCAAAAGTTTCTGAGTGAGTTTACTTCTGTGGTAGAGGATTGGGTTGGTCATTATGGAAGAGAGGTCTGAGCATATCCTGAAGAGCTGTTTTGGTTATGGCAAAATTCTTCAACATATTAATGTCATTAAAGTATTTAATTTCTCCATCATAAATGAAACTCAGATTAGCTGTATACAGGATCTGGGGTTGAAATTTATTTTGCTTTAGGAGATTAAAAGTCGATGACCACCCTTTTTTGGCTTGAAAAGTTTCAGCAGAGAGATCTACATTCATTCTAATATTCTTCCCTTTGTAGGTAATGGTTTTCTTACATCTGGCTGCTTTCAGAATTTTCTCCTTCATATTAACTTTAGTGAAGTTAATTATGATATACGTGGGGCATGTCTTATTGGGATTGAGTCGTTCTTTGGTTCTGAAACTGTCTGCTATCTGAATTTCAGAATCTCTAGGTATGTGTGGAAAATTCTCTTTCATAATTTCATGGAGAATGGCCTCTGTGCATAGTGAGGCCAATACATCAGATTCAGGGATTCCAATGAGGTGGATATTAGTCTTTTTCAAATTATCCCAGAGTTCTCTGAGAGAATGATCCATTTTTGCTGTCCATTTCTCTTCTTCTTTGAGATTTTGGGAGCGTTCAAAGGCTTTGTCTTTTATGTCAGAAATCCTTTCTTCTGCTTGCTCCTCTCTGTTACTGAGGGATTCTACTGCATTTTTCAGATCTTTGAGGGTGGAAAATGTGTGTATAAATCTTCAGTGTGTATAAAGCTTTGGTGGTTGTGTCTTTAAATTCATTAAATTCTTGAGACAACTTTTGAATTTCTCCTCGAATTCCTAATTCCGACTTTTGAATTGTTGCTCGAATTTCTAATTCCAAATTTTCCTCCATTCTATTAATCTTGTTTGCAATCCAAATTCTGAATTCGATTTCTGACATCTCGGCCAGTTGTTTATGAATGCGATCTTCAGTTACATTTGCCGTATCTTTCTTTGGGGGGGGGGTTCCTCTGTTCTGGTTATTCATGTTACCAGAGTTTTTCTGGTGATTCCACCCCATGATTGTTTTACACCCTTTGATTTTTCCTCTGGAGCTTTGTCGAGGACCCATATAGTGCTATGGCCTGAGAAACTGGGGTCCTGTTTGGTGTGATGGGGTAAGTGGTTCTGTCTTGTTTTCAGCTGATTTCTGTTCGACCCTAGTGTAATAGTTATTCGCGGTTGAAGTCTCAAGTGTGGAGAAATACCAGCAATTAAGTCACCTCTCCCACCAGAGGCAACAATTGGAAAAGGAACATCAAACATTCCTACAACCACACACCCAGGGCACCACCTGACTAGTCTTCAGGCGATTGGCTCAGTTCAAAAGGTCCAAATCAATTTTCTCAGTCAGCACCTGTCTTGGGTGGGAGATTTGAAGAGGTCTCTGGGAACTGTATCACAGGGTTCTGGTGACTACTCTGATATGACTTGCTCCAGTGCTGCATGGAGTCAGGAGGAGTCACCCAGCAAATAGATCAGTCTGGGAAGCTTGATGCCTCCTTCCCCACCTTTCACCTCTGTCACACCCAGTCACTGATAGTCCTGCAGTTGGCTGACCCAGTTGCCTGTAGTGAACAGATACTCCACGGGTTTGCACTTGCCCAAATCACAAGGAAATCTATTTATGTTCAGGCAATCTGCTGCACTTTGCCTCTACCTAGTAGGAGGAGGTGAGGCCTGACAACCTTGGGCGCTTGATGAAGGCTGGGGGTGCTCACTCAGTTCCAGCCCTGCCCCTGATTAATGTTACTGACAGAACAGAACAAAAACACTTTGCGGGATTTTGTTTCTGTTCCTGCTAAATTCCCCTGTCAGTTCTCTCCTGCTGTCTTCCTTTGTCTATAGGCTGATGATTCCCTGAGGGCAAGGTGCATCTTAGGCTCAGTAAAGTGGTCCTCTTGGTCAGCCCTGCCCTGGGAAATCCGGGGTCTGTGAGTGCGTTTCTAGTCCTTGCTGCTCCACCGAGGTCAGTACCACCTCAGGCAAATCCTTTACTCACAGGGCCTGTATTTCTGTCCCAGATCTGTTCGTGGTGGTTGCCCAGGGAGACAGGGGCTGTGGCTTCAGAATATCTGGGAGTGAGCTGTATTGTTGCTAAAAGATGGCTGCTTCTCTGTGCGTCAGGGAACCGCTGCTCTGGTGTGGTTCCCTCTCAGCTGACCATCCTCTCCTCGCTCCCATGCCCCAGAGTGAGCACTGACCAGCTGCAGTTCAGGCACTGTCCACACCCCTTGAGAAATCACCCAAGAGTCTGGACTCCTGGGGGACAGGCCTCCAGACCCCATAGTGAGAGTGAAGGGGAGTGCTGGGAGCTCAGAGTTGAAGGTAGAGAATATATACAATTTTATACAGTTTTATGCCTGGCCATATTGTTGCCAAGATGGCTGACGCTCTGTGCCTAAGGGATCTGCCACTCTGGTGTGGTTCCCTCTCAGCTGACCATCCTCTCCTTGCTCCCATGCCCACAGTCAGCACTGACCAGCTGCAGTCTAGGTACTGTCCACACCCCTCAAGAAATCACCCAAGAATCTTGACTCCTGGGGGACAGGCCTCTAACCTCAGAGCGAGAGTGGAGGGTAGTGCTGGGAGCTCAGAGTTGCAGGTAGAGAATATATACAGTTTTATACAGTTTTATGCCTGGCCATATTGTTGCCAAAGGATGGCTGCTGCTCTGTGCCTCAGGGAACAGCTTCTCTGCTGTGGTTTCCTCTCAGCCGACCGTCCTCTCCTCTCTCCTGTGCCCCAGAGTCAGCACTGACTGGCTGCAGTTTAGGCACTGTCCACACCCCTCGAGAAATCACCCAAGAATCTTGAATCCTGAGGGGCAGGCCTCTAGACCTCAGAGTGAGAGTGGAGGGGAGTGCTGGGAGGTCAGAGTTGCAGGTAGAGAATATATACAGTTTTATACAGTTTTATGCTTGGCAGGAGAATGCTGTGGCAACCTAGTTGGGGAGGTAGGTCCAGTTTTTAAGGGGTCTCTCCTATGGAGTGTAGTGGGAGGACTTTAGAACTGTGCCCATTTGTTTGTGGGGTACTCCGAGCCATTCTCATGGGGGAGGGGACTCCCGTCCTCTTGGTGATGGATTTTGTACCTTTTGTTTGTATCCTTGTGGTCACAGCGGGGTT
This sequence comes from Nycticebus coucang, assembly GCF_027406575.1. Classification (NCBI taxonomy): domain Eukaryota; kingdom Metazoa; phylum Chordata; class Mammalia; order Primates; family Lorisidae; genus Nycticebus; species Nycticebus coucang. The sequence goes on along the minus strand of NC_069804.1, from coordinate 156,216,935 downwards.
GATGTGTGTTCTGCAACCTTCTCTCTTGATGCAGCTCAAATCCACCAGGTTAGTTACTAAATTTCTGTCCTTTAATTCTCCTTCTGGATGGGAGCCTCTGTTAAAAGCTGGCTTCAGTCAGCCATCTTGTGTCCGCCCCCTCCCAAAATTCTTGATGTATTTACCTTATTAAAAAAAAAAAAACAAAAAAAACTCTGATAAGTTATGTTGTGCCCAGGTCGCGGGGTACCCCTCATAAATCACCTGAAGACCAAGTCCGATGCAAAAGCAAGAGGTGGTTTATTCACAAGCTTGGGCTTGTGCTTCTCCATTCCTGATGCAGCAGGAGAGTGGAGAAGCCCCAACCACAGAGGGAAGAGCAGTTTTAAGGATACAGAAAGGAAAAAGGGAGGGGAATAGGCCTAATTTTCTTGAGTGAAATTTTTTTAAAAACTGTCTTTTTAGAGCAATAAACTTGATATTTTCCAAAAATTCCAATTTTCTCATACAGACCACATCACCCTGACTTTTTTTTTTTTTTTTTGAGGCAGACTCTCACTTTGTCACCCTTGGTAGACTGCTTTGGTGTCACAGCTCACAGCAATCTCTAGTTCTTGGACTTAAGCAATTCTCTTGCCTCAGACTCCTGAGTAGCTGGGACTACAAGTCCCTGTCACAACACCCGACTATTTTTTGGTTGCAGTTTGGCTGGGATCAGGTTCGAACCCACCACCCTCTGTATATGGGTCACAGCCCTACTCACTCAGACACAGGTGCCAACCCACCCTGACAACATTTTACGTCCTGAGGTAGTACAAAACTAATTTGTATGACAGTATGATCGAAGTTAATATTGGCCTTGTTTATCATAAATGGCAATTTTTTCCAGTTTCAGAAACTATAGGAATATTTTTGCTTTGGTGTCTCTTTATGAGAGAGTCTCAGACAGAAGGTAATCTGAAATTTACATGGCCTGCCCAGACTTATTATGACCAAAAAGATTCACATTAAAGTCTGATTTGGGGAAGAGGGAAAACTAGAAGAGAATAATGAAGACACTTTGGAAAAGATAGGGCCTTTTCTGTATGTTTTAATAAAGAAAGTTGGTACATATTCCTTACATGGCTTGATTAAACCCAATTTAAATCCACTAGTCTGTAAAGTGCTCTTTGTATTTGTAGTCCTGATTTTTAAATGCAGTGATAATAAAGTCTCCCCTGGGCTTCATCAGATCTTAATTGTTAAAGTATTTCAGTGTTGCTGGTGCAGTTTGCACAAACCCTAACTGAACTGCTAACACATCCTGAAATCTCAGTGGGATTATTTTTTTCACAGTTTGAATGATTTTTATCAGATCAATTACCAACTCCTATAGTACAGTCCCTCATTGTCTGCCAACCCCCCCAAGTATGTTTATCTATTTCTGGAATTGTGAGAAATCTGTTATGATGCATGTAGCTGAATTCAAAATTTTCTTCAGTCAAGTCTAGGTTCCTGGAAGAATCCTTGGTGAGTTGGTGGTTGAAAATTGAGCTGCTACAGGTAAATAGGTACAAGATGTTTTCAAGCAAACAAAAAATTATTTTGTTTCCATTTTGAGTTTATTACCCCAAATAGCTGCATTTAAAACTGTTGCATACCAGTGGGGGGCTCAGGGAAGGGTTTGTTTTTGCTTGTCCCTGATCCCCATTCCCTATTGGTTTGCAACTTTTTAATGGTATTATGTCTGGTTAAACACACTGTTAGGATTTTCCATAGCTTTCACTTTAACTCTGGGTATGCATGCTTTGTTTACAAAACCCCAAACCTTCTGTATATATTTTGAAACTCTCCAGGCTTCTGCCATAATATATTAGCCAGTCCATATTGTGAATGGCAGAGCCAGGTTTAGGAACCATTAAAGTGCAATAATAAATAGATAACAAACAAATTGGGGAAAAGAAGGACACTTTCTTACGGTAGAACACTGACTGAAATATGTGGAGGGATTAGTGGAGCAAGAAAATTATCATTTTACTGCTGTCAGAGTGTAGAAAGGTTTGGGCAAGAATCATCAGTAGATGCTAATTTTGGCAGAGGTGACTTTGATGAAAAACTAGACATATGCATGGTTTCAAAGTATTTCTTCATAGGTTGCTTTTTAGTTATGAAGAAAAAAAGCATACACAGACCATGCCTTGAGTGGGTGATCCAAATCAATATCACAGACAGACACTGAGTTCTCCAAATGTGATGCTCTGAATAGAATATACAATTTATGTAATTTTATGGTTGGGAATATATAACCTGAACCTAATCATAAGGAAATATCAAACAAACCAAAATTGGGAAATGGTCTATAAAATAATAGGCTTATACTCTTCAAAGATGTCAATGTCATAAAAGACAAAGAAAGGCTAAGGAATCATTTGAGATTAAAGAAAGCTAAAGGGAAATGACAACTATATACAATGCATAATGCTGCATTTTTTTTTCCACTGGAGAAACCAAAATGCCATAAAGGACATTATTGAGACAATTGATGATATTAGAACATCTTTTAGAAAAGATAAAAGTAACAATGCTAAATTTTCAGTATTTAATAACTGAAATGCGGTTATCTGAGAGAATATCTTTGTCTTTATGTGATATAAACTAAGGTACTAAGGGGTAAAGGGAATTGATGTATGTGATCTACCTTCAAATGGTTTATACATAAATTATATATTAATATAAACATGATATATAAGGTATATGTAGGGTATATATGATATATATCCTTCCTTCACATATATGTCTATATAGAGAGATACATAAGATTGTATATCATGCATATATGGAAATTAATTATGTTTAATAAACTACACATGTGATATATATGCATATATAAATATAGTCAGTATATTTAGCCACCATGCTATCTGCATCCCCAAACAAAACTGATCAATGTGTATATATGTGTGTGTGTACAGAGAAAGGAGTGTGCACGAGAGTAAATGAGGCAAAATGTTAAAAGTTGTTGAACCTGGATAAAGGGTATACAGGAATTCTCTGTACTATTTATGCAAATTTTATTTATTTATTTTATTGTTAAATCATAGCTGTGTACATTAGTGCAATCAAGGGGTACAATGTGCTGGTTTCATATACAATGTGAAATATTCTCATCAAACTGTTCAGCGTGGCCTTCATGGAATTTTCTTAGTTATTGTATGTAGACATTTGTACTCTGCATTTAGTAAATTTTGCCTGTATCCATTCTAAGATGCACCGTAGGTGTGGCCTCACTCATTGCCCTCCCTCCACCCTAACCTCCCCCTCCCTTCCCCTCCCTTGGCCCTTTCCCCATATTCTTGTGCTATAGTTGGGTTATAGGCTTCATATGAAAGCTATAAATTAGCTTCATAGTAGGGCTGAGTACATTGGATACTTTTTCTTCCATTCTTGAGATACTTTGCTAAGAAGAATATGTTCCAGCTCCATCCATGTAAACATGAAAGAGGTAAAGTTTCCATCTTTCTTTAAGGCTGCATAATATTCCATGGTATACATGTACCACAATTTACTAGTCCATTCATTGTTCAATGGGCACTTGGGCTTCTTCCATGACTTAGCAATTATGAATTGGGCTGCTATAAACATTCTGGTACAGATGTCTTTGTTATATTGTGATTTTTGGTCTTCTGGGTATATACCTAGTAAAGAAATTATAGGATCGAATGGCAGGTCTATTTTTAGATCTCTAAGTATTCTCCAAACACCCTTCCACATGCACGCCAACATCTCTGGTTTTGGGATTTTGTGTTGTGGGCTACTCTTACTGGGGTTAGGTGATATCTCAAAGTAGTTTTGATTTGCATTTCTGTGATGATTAAGGATGATGAGCTTTTTTTTCATGTGTTTGTAGATTGTGCATCTGTCTTCTTTAGAGAAGTTTCTCTTCAAGTCCTTTGCCCAACCTGAGATGGGATTACTTGTTCTTTTCTTGCTAATATGTTTGAGTTCTCTGTGGATTCTGGTTATTAAACCTTTACCAGAGATATAACCTGCAAGCATTTTCTCCCATTCTGAGGGCTGTCTGCTTGCTTTACTTACTATGTTCTTAACTGTGCAGAAGCTGTTTTGTTTGGTCAGGTCCTAGTAATGTATTTTTGATACTGTTTCAATTGCCTGGGGAGTCCTCCTCATCAAATATTCACCCAGGCCAATTCCTTCAAGAGTTTTCCCTGAACTTTCATCAAGTATTTTTATAGTTTCATGTCTTAAGTTTAAATTTTTAATCCAGTGAGAGTCTATCTTAGTTAATGATGAAAGGTGTGGGTCCAGTTTCAGTCTTCTGCAGGCCAGCCAGTTCACCCAGCACCATTTGTTAAATAGGGAATCTTTTCCCCACTGAATGTTTTTAATTGGCTTATCAAAGATCAAATAACGGTAAGTAGCTGGATTCATCTCGGTTCTCAATTCTGTTCCAGATATCTACTTCTCTGTTTTTGTGCCATTACCGTGCTGTTTTGATCACTATCGATTTATAGTAGAGTCTCAGGTCTGGTAGCAAGATTCCTCTTGCTTTGTTTTTATTTCTGAGTAACGTTTTGGCTATTCGAGGTTTTTTCTGATTCCAAATAAAATGAAGTATTATTTTTTCAAGATCTTTAAAATACGACAGTGGAGCTTTAATAGGAATTGCATTAAAATTATATATTGCTTTGGGTAGTATAGACATTTTAACAATGTTGATTCTTCCCAGCCATGAGCATGGTATGTTTTTCCATTTGTTAACATCTTCAGCTATTTCTTTTCTTAAAGTTTCATAGTTCTATTTATAGAGATCTTTCACGTCCTTTGTTAGATAAACTCCCAAATATTTCATCTTCTTTGGCACTATTGTATAGGAATAGAGTCCTTGACTGTTTTTCGGCTTGGCTATTGTTGGTATATATAAAGACTACAGATTTATGGGTGTTTATTTTGTAGCCTGAAACATTGCTGTATTCCTTAATCACTTCTAGAAGTTTTGTAGTAGAATCCATAGTGTTTTCCAGATATATGATCATGTCATCTGTGAAGAGTGAAAGTTTGATTTCTTCTGATCCTATGTGGATACCCTTGATCGCCTTTTCGTCCCTAATTGCAATGGCTAAAACTTCCATTACAATGTTAAAGAGCAATGGAGACAATGGGCAACCTTGCCTGGTTCCTGATGTAAGTGGAAATGATTTCAATTTAACTCCATTCAATACGATATTGGCTGTGGGTTTGCTGTAGATGGCCTCTATCAGTTTAAGAAATGTCCCTTCTATACCAATTTTCTTAAGTGTTCTGATCATGAAGGGATGCTGAATATTGTCAAAAGCTTTTTCTGCATCAATTGAAAGAATCATATGCTCTTTATTTTCTAGTTTGTTTATGTGCTGAATTACATTTATAGATTTATGGATATTGAACCAGCTTTGAGAGCCTGGGATGAATCCCACTTGGTCATGGTGCATAATTTTTTGATGTATTGTTGGATTCTGTTTGTTAGGATCTTATTGAGTATTTTAGCATCAATATTCCTTAGTGATATTGGTCTATAATTTTCTTTTCTTGTTGGGTCTTTCCCTGGTTTACGGATCAGGGTCATGGTTGCTTCATAGAATGTGTTGGGTAGTAGTTTTTCTTTTTCTATATTTTGGAAGAGGTTTAGTAATATAGGTACTAGTTCTTGTTTAAAGTTTTGGTAGAATTCTGACATAAAGACATCTGGTCCTGGGCTTTTCTTTTTAGGGAGATTTTGTAAAGTTGATGCTATTTCAGAGCTTGATATAGGCTTGTTCAACACTTCCACTTCGTTCTGGCTAAGTCTTGGTAGGTGATGTACTTTCAAGTTTTGGTCGATTTCTTTCAGATTTTCATATTTCTGAGAGTAAAGTTTCTTGTAATATTCGTTAAGGATTTTTTGAATTTCTGAGGGGTCTGTTGTTATTTAGTCTTTACCATTTCTGATGGAAGAAATTATAGATTTTACTCTTTTTTTTTTCCTGGTTAGGTTGGCCAAAGGTTTATCTATTTTATTGATCTTTTCAAAAAAACAACTTTTGAATTTTTTGATCTGTTGTATGATTCTTTTGTTTTCAATTTCATTTAATTCTGCTCTGATTTTGGTTATTTCTTTTCTTCTGCAGGGTTTGGGGTTGGAATGTTCTTCCTTCTCCAGTTTCTTGAGATGTCCCATTAAGTTATTAACTTCCTGTCTTTCTGTTTTCTTGAGGAAGGCTTGCAGTGCTATAAATTTCCCTCTTAGGACTGCCTTTGCAGTATTGCAGAGGTTCTGATAATTCGTGCCTTCATTGTTGTTTTGTTCCAAAAATTTGGTGATTTCCTTCTTAATCTCATCTATAACACATCTATCCTTCAGAATAAAGTTATTTAGCTTCCATGTTCTTGTATGGGTATGCAGATTCCTGTTGTTGCTGAGTTCAACTTTTATTCCATGATTGTCTGAGAAGATGCAAGGAATAATTTCTATTTTTTAAAATTTTCTAAGGTTCAATTTGTGGCATAGGATGTGCTTGATTTTGGAGTATGTTCCATGGCTGATGAGAAGAATGTGTATTCAGTTTTGTTGGGATGAAATGTACTGTAGATGTCTTTTAAGTTGAGACGTTGAATGGTTAAGGTTAAATCTAAAATTTCTTTGCTTAGCTTCTTTTCGGAGGATCTATCCAGCACTGCTAAAGGGGTGTTAAAATCTCCAACTACTATGGAACTGGAGGAGATCAAGTTGCTGATGTCTGCTAGAGTTTCTCTTATATTGAGGTGCCTTCTCGTTGGGTGCATAAATATTAATAATTAAAATCTCATCATATTGAGTATTACCTTTAACAAATATGAAGTGTCCATCCTTATCCTTCCTTATTTTGGTTGGTTTAAAGCCTATTGCATCTGCGAATAGGATTGCAATGTCTGCTTTTTTTTGCTTTCCATTTGCCTGGAGTATAGATGACCATACGCTCACCTTGTGTCTAAATTTGTGTTTTAATGTAAGATGCAATTCTTGTATGCAGCAGATATCTGGCTTGAGTTTTTGTATCCAATCAGCCAACCTGTGCCTCTTTAGAGGACAATTTAAACCATTCACATTTATTGAGATATTGATAAGCCTTTTGAGAGTCTGGTGGACATTTTTAATCCTTTTGCAACTGTGGAAGTTGGAATTTGATCAAGATTTTCTGGGTGGGTTTACTTTTGTGGTGGAGGATTACGCTGGTCTTTATGGAGGATAGGTCTGAGAATATCCTGGAGAGTTGGTTTAGTTATGGCAAATTTCTTGAACATGTGGATATCATTGAAGTATTTAATTTCTCCATCATAAATGAAACTCAGTTTAGCTGGGTACAGGATCCTGGGTTGAAAGTTATTTTGTTTTAGGAGATTAAAAGTCGATGACCATCCTCTTCTAGCTTGAAAGGTTTCAGCAGAGAGATCTGCAGTTATTCTAATATTCTTCCCCTTGTAGTTAATGGTTTTCTTTTGTGTGGCAGCTTTCAGAATTTTCTCCTTCATATTAACTTCAGTGAAATTGATTATGATGTGTCTGGGGGATGTCTTATATGGGTTGAGTCATGCTGGAGTTCTGAAACTGTCTGCTATCTGAATTTCAGAATCTCTTGGCATGTCTGGAGAGTTCTCTTTTATAATCTGATGGAGAAGAGACTCTGTGCCTTGTGAAGCCACTTCATCACTTTTGGGGATCCCTATAAGACGAATATTGGTTTTCTTCAAATTATCCCAGAACCCTCTAAGAGATTGATCTGTTTTATGCCCTCCATTTCTCTTCCTCTTTGAGAGTTTGGGAGCGTTCTAAAGCTTTGTCTTCAATGTCAGAAATCCTTTCTTCATCTTGCTCCATTCTGTTACTGAGGGATTCTACTGTGTTTCTCAGATCTTTGAGGGCTGCAACTTCTTGTCTCAATGTGTCAAAATCTTTGGTCATTCGGTCTTTGAATTTGTTGAATTCTTGAGATATCTTTCAGGTTACTGCTTGGAATTCTAATTCGATCTTATTTGCTATCCAGATTCTGAATTTGATTTCTGACACCTCAGCTATTTGTTTGTGCATGGGATCTTGTTCTGTGTCTGCCCCATTGTTCCTTGGGGGACTTGATCTACTCTGATTATTCATATTGCCAGAGTTTTTCCATTTAGTTTGCCTCATGATTGTTTTTCCCCATTGCCTCTGGCCATCCTCAGAGTTGGGGAGGTGTCTTTCCAAGGTTAGACCCCAGTGGGATCACTCTATTGTTGCTGGATCTTTGTAGGGAGTGACCCTGTGTAACTTATCTGGGGCTGCTCCAGCCACGGAGTTCTGGTTGTAGAAGCAGTTGTGAAGTGTGATACCCCTGGATCCAGCAACAGGGCGGGGCGTGGTGCACACGATTTTGGAGATGCCTGGTGCCTAGTGACTTTGGCACAGAGGGCCCAAGGTTCTAGCTGTCTCTGGCCAGGAGAAGGGCTCCTTGCTGTGGCAGGGAGGGCTTTGGAGCGTATGCAGCTACCAGATTCCCTGGCCAGATGAGTGGGCCAGTGCGGAGACAGGGAGGGTACTGGAGTGAGGATGCAGGGTTGTGTGGCTCACAGAGTTACTGGTCAGGGTGTGCAGAGGCCCTGCGGGTGTGAGTCGCATGTCCCAGTGCAGCTCTTACTGGGGTCCAGGTGGGCGCTGATCACGGGTTGTGTTGCCTCTTGTATGGAAATCTGGGCAGTCGCCAGTCGTGGGTTACAGTGCAGCTTTTACTGGGGTCCGGGTGTGTGCAGCTCGTGGGTCAGGTCGCCACGCAGCTATTACCTTTATGCAAATTTTAAATTTTAAATTAGTTTTATGAAATGTTGTCCCTCATGGCTTAAGCAAAGAATTTATGACTAAGACCTCAAAAGCAAATATAGCAAAAACAAAAATAAATGAATGAGAATTAAACTCAAAAGTTTTTGCACTGTGAAAGAAATAATCAAAGAATAAATAGACAATCTACAGAATAACAGGAGAAAATATTCACAACCTATATATCCAGCAAAGGACTAATATCTAGAATCAACAAGGAACTCAAATAAGTAAGAAAAAACAGATATTTTTGCAAAAGAATATTTACGAATGGCCAATAAACATGAAAAAATGCTCAACATTGGTAATCATCAGGAAAATGCATATTGAAATCACAATGAGATACTATCTTGCCTCTGTCAGTATGGACATTATTAAAAAGTCAAAAAACAATAGCTTCTGGGGGGATGTGATGAAAAGGGCATGCTTATACATTGTTGATAGGAACGTAGATTAGTACAACCTCTATGGAAAATGGAATGGATATTCATCAAAGAACTAAAGGTAGACCTACCATTCACTCCAGCAATTCCATTTCTAGGTGTCTACTCAAAGGAAAATAAGTCATTTTATCAAAAAGACATATGTACTCATATGTTTCTTACAGCATAATTCATAATTGCAAAGGTATGGAATGTACCCCATAAATTGATGAGTGGATAAAGAAAATGTGCTATATACATATGATGAACTACTGCTCACCCATAAAGAAAAATGAAATAATATCTTTTACAGCAACTTGGATGGAACTGGAAGCCATATCCTAAGACAAGTGAAGTAACTCAGGAATGGAAAACAAATATTGTGTGTAATTTCTAATAAGTGGGAGCTAAAGGATGGGTATATATGATCATACAGAACAGTATGATGGGTTTTGGAGACTGAGAAGGATAGAGGTTGGAAGGAGAGTGAGGGAGTAAAAATTACCTGTTGGGTATAATGTACTTTATTTGGGTGACAGGTTTACCAAAAGCCCTGACTTCACCACTATACAATGCATCCATGTACCCCCAAAATAAAAAATCATACCCCCTAAATCTATTGGAATGAAAAAACAACAACAAATGAAATGGAACTTAGTGTGGGTGGGGGTGGAAGTTGTCACTGACTTCTTTCTAACATCTGGTAGGTTCCTATATTCATCCCTTCACTGAGATCACTCCCACCACAATGCCCCCTAACCTGGCGAGTCAGTTCTTCACATCCTATCTGAGTCTGCAGAGCTAGCTTAAATCCAGCTTTCTTCTATGCATGGCTACTTTTTTTCTATTCCTCTGGCACTGCTGGTCTCTGTATCATTTGGCACTAAGCCTTATCCTATTGATCAGTTTCGTTTTGATACATAAACACTGTAATGGCTAAGTGCCCAGACTCTTGAATCAGACTGCGTGCGTTCAAGTCTCAATTCTGCCACTTCCAAGCTGTGTGACTTTGAGCAAGTTCCTTCCTCAGTTCTTCCTCATTTCATGAGGATAAAAAGAGCACCCACTGGGAGTCCAGAGGCTTTGTGCTAGGCCAAGAATTGCCACACAGTGTGTGACCTTGGATAAAACAATTCTCTGTGGGTCTTAGATCTCTCACCTATATAACATAAAGGGGTTGGATAAATAAGTGTTTCTCAACTTTGGCTGCACATTAGAATTGCCTGAGGAGCTCCAAAGATACATATAAAATACATCATCAATGTCCAGATCACCATCTCTTCCCTCCCCACCAAAAAATTCTCATTTGATTGGTCAGGAAGGAATCCTAGGCATTGTAGTTTTTAAATGTTTCTAGGTGATTTTAATGTATAGCCCAGGCTGTGAATCACTAAGTCAGCTGATTCTCTAGGATTCTTCAAGCTTTTTTGCGTAGAATCCTATGCAAAAAATCAATCCTATGCAAAAATCATCTCCTATGATTCTATGCAAAAGTGCTGCTATTGGTATTAGGCCCCTTCCCTCACCCCACAATGTGTCTTACACCTTGATGACATGGTAGGGACATAAAATACTGATATGTTAACTAAAAGAATGATTAACTAAGATTTTTCTCTCTTTTTCTTCAGCCAGAAGGAGACATCTTTGATGATTTTAGCTTCTTGACAAAATGATTATTGCCTCCTAGAATCCCCTACTAGCCATAGGAAATTAGCTCTAGCAATATATGCCTTTAATGAGAATGGGAATCTGGCATGTCAATAGGCTATTTGTGTCATTGTGGTTTAATCAGACATTACAATATACCCCTGCTGGTTTTCATGATACTTAGGGGGAAAAAAGACCATAGTTCCCCTTTGGTTCACATTTGACCAATTGCTCTGCTTGAAGCAATCACAAAACACCATAGGTGTTGAAATGATTAGGGACAATTAAGATAGTGCAGCTTCCAAGGAGGAAGCCACTCTCTAGCCTTCTGTCTCTCAAACACACAGGTTGTGTGTTCTTGCAATGGCGATTACCTAAAAGTATCTAGTACTTAATTAGTTCCAAAGTGTCAGTCTTCATACCTGGATATTAGAATGTTATAATTGATAGCACAGCTCCAGCTTCGCTGCCTGAAACTGGCATATCCTTGTAGGATTCTTCTACCTTGGTCAGTTTTCTTTCTTCATAAAGCTCACATTGCAGATTATAGGGGTGATCTGGCTGGGATTGAAATTATTGAATTTTTTTTCCAATTTACCATTTCCTGCATTGAGTGAGATGGGAAAAGTGGAAAAAAGAAAAGAAAGAAAAAATAAGAAAAGGGAAACAAAAACAGCTCAGAAGCGTATGGCAACCAAATTGTGTTAGAAAACTTCCTAGTTCCTGTTGCTTCTGCATGTCACCTAAAGAAAATCCTACACCTATATAATCTATATGTCAGCTAGGATCACCTTTATCATCCTTAAACTCTAGAAAAGACTACTGGAACCTCCATCCTGGAGATTATGGGAAGTTCATAGCCCTTTTCAAATTATTCCAGGGTATTAACACTATTGGGGTCACCTCTAGCTCTGACCTTTTGCCGTTCCTAAGTGTGTTTTATTTCAAAATCTTCTCAATGTGCTGTACGTGCTTTTTCTCTTTTATGCCATATTGACTCAAACAAACAGCATATTTTACTGAAGCTTGTGGGATATGGAGGGATCTTTACCGTGAGCATGCATAAACTTCAAATGCAGTGGTAGTTGTCTCTGTCCTTCAAAGGCCCTCAGCCATTTCTGCAACCTGAGTGCTCCTTCTTGTTTATTTTTTTTTTGTTTGTGTTTTCTTGTTTTACCTTCCCCCCAGTGTTCCCAGGAGAAATATCAATGTATTACAAATGTTCTAATGTAGAGCAATTCAGCTCTTTCTAGTGCCAATTCTAAAACTTAGTTTGGGCTTCCCTTTCCATACCAACAGTTGTACATTTATTGCTTAAAAGGACCCTTTGAATTAGGTTTGGTTTCTAATATACACACCCTCTCCAAATTTATTAAGCTTATATAATTTATCAATCATACTTATTATTTTATTTGACAATAGAGTTTCCTGTAAAACAGCCTCCTAACTGGCATGCAGGGCTCTGGCTTCTTTCTAGTCCTAACTGATTCTCCATATAGCTGTCAAATGAATTTTTTAGAAACGATTTTCATCATCTTATTTCTCTGCACACCATTAATATCATTAATATTATGATCTGATGAATAGTATGGTAATGTATCAGGTGCGTCAGCCGCTGCCCCTTTCAGACCACCATCCATGGGCTATGTGCAGGCCATGAAGCCACCCGGCGCCTAGGTCTCACAGAGCACTTATACAGACCTACTGTCAGTCATAGAGGAGATGGGCAAAGAGATCCGGCCCACCTATGCTGGCAGCAAGAGCGCCATGGAGCGCCTGAAAAGAGGCATCATCCAGGCCGGGGCCCTAGTCTGAGAGTGCCTGGCAGAGACAGAGTGGAACACCCGCACGTAACAGGAAGCACCTCCTCGTCTGGATGTTTCCTGGCCACTGCAGAGCATCTGCTTCTCCTGGCCTTCATCCTGAGTTGCACTAACCATCTTGAGCTTCCTGTCCTGTGCCCCTTGGTGGATACCCTCCAGGAACCAGGGGGATGCTCTCACTCCAGTTGGCAGCACTAACTGTCCTCCCCAAGATTTAGCAGCCAGGTCACTGCGAGTTCCACCTATGAACGGTTGACAGTTTTGATCCAACTGGGGCTTTCTCCTTTCTGTGTCCCCTCCACTAGCCCTTCCCCAGCACTTCTCATCACTGTCCCAGGACACCTCCTCCTCTAGCAGGGACTCAGAAACTCCCTGCCTTGTCTCCTGGGCCATAGCAACTCTTTTCTCAGTGTGTCTTTTGCTAAATATGCCCTTTTTATATAAATAAAAGATCATTTGAAAAAAAAAATCTATGTATCATGGATGGTAATGATCGATAATGGATGACTGTATTACTCCAAGGTAACTTGTGTCTTAAGTGCTCCCAGGGACTTATACAATGCCTTAAACAAGAGGGGTGAGTAATAATCTGTGTGATATGCATAGAATAGATCCTGTGATATAAGTGCTCAGTAAAGTTAGTAACTATTTTTGTCGTTGTATTATTATTGGGATTTCAGGATTTGGGAGTGACTGGGTCCTTGGGAGGCGAGTATCAACAAGTCATAGGGACTTGCTGGTATGGCTCAAATTTCTGTAGCTAAACAGATTATTCTACTTATGAGAACAAAGATGAGATTCACAAGTAGCTCTTCCTTTGTCATGTTCACCACTGCCCACCAAATTCCCCTGGCCAAATCAAGAATGGTTCTTGAATGAATATCGAAACTCCTCAGCCTTCCATGTGATGTTTTGTATCACCAGACTCCTCTTTATTTCTCCAAACTTCAATTATCCTGCACCCACATACAATTTGCTTCTCTGCATGATATCCTAAAAGTCACCCACAAAGTTGCATCAGGAAAATGGGAAATTATAGATAAATGTACCTTTATTTACAAAATGTTCATTACAAAATTTTACAAACCAACACATGGAGAATTTTCTATAAATATTTGGTAAAGTTTTATAATGAATATTTTGTAAATAAAAGTACAGTTAGTTACAATTTCCAGTTTTCCCTATGTTTGGTGACTTTATGGGTGACTTTTGAATACTCTGTAGTTGTGCTTATCTTATACCCTAACATATCATTCTTGCTGAGGTAACCTTAAGTGGTAATTCTCACTTGGAAATGAGGGAGTTAAATTGGCATCTACCTAAGTAGATGAGGGCTGGGAGATCCAGCAGTTAAATTAGGCACACTGTTCAAGACCCTCATCATTATGCATTTTATAATTCCCAAATAGGGCCACATGGTGATCATCTGCATTTCTCTTTATTTTTGAGCAAACATGATGTTTCCAAAACGTAAAGACTAAAAGTGTTTTCTGAACCCCATTGATGCCTTGCTGTCTCATTAAGCAGGTTTTTTTTTTTCTCTGCTCTGATTTGATACCCCTTTGAACTGAGATCATATAAGACCTAGGAGGATGCTTTTCCCTATAATGAGGCAGGGTTCTTTGGGGGCCAGAGACAAGCACCAAGTCTTGGTGAACCAATAGAGACAAAGCCCTGTGGAAAGACCTCCTTGCACTGGCAGATGGGAGGTGAAGGATCTGGGGACAGTTCCAATGAGCTCAGGCTGTACCTGAAGTTTGTTCCAAGGACAGTTACATGCCGTAGAATTCTGGCTTATTTGTTGGTCTACACGTTAATGAATGCTATCAATCAAAAAGCATGTTGCTTGCCCATAACTGACTTTATTATTGTCTTCCTGAAATGATTTCTTTGGCTGTTCAGTCCCCAAACAGAAATCCATATTAGAGACCATATTGAAAACACTGTTTTTTGTAAGATGGAAAAATTGGCCCATCTGTTTCTCTGCCTGCTTACCTGTAGACATGGAAATGGTCAGACATACCCCTTGTCATTGGCCAGGCTTGTTTTAGTGCATTACAGCACCTGGAGAATCTTACTTCATTTATTTCTGGAGATTATTTCCTTTTACAAGGAGGAGAACAAACTGCTTTGTAAAAAGGTCACAGTCCAGTCACAGGAATGTCTTTGACCAGACCCAGCTGAAGGGTATTGGATAGGAAAATCTCATCCTATATGAGGAAAAGAGATGGCTGGAGCAACAGAGCCTGGATGGGCCTGATGGACAACATCAATATTAGTAAATGAATGTCTTAAAGAGATTGGAGGGGAAGTGCATGGAATCTGAATTTCTTAGCTCAGGTTGCTTATGTCTCTTTGTGTGCAAAATGGTTAGTTGGCAAAGACATTTTATTTTTCCATTTGTCTGTCCCTTATCCTGACCTAAAGTAGAAAGCAATTTCCTTATCTGTATTAATACCTTGCCCTAGGAGCTCTTCAGAGATCTTGAGAGGATCAAATGCGATAATGATTATGAAAGTCCTTGCAAATGGAAAAAACGCTATACAAATGTAAGGGCTGGGCTAGAAAGCCATAGAATATTAAGATTTGATGAGACTTTAAAGGTCATCTAGTCCAATCCTTTGTCCTATGCTTGAAGAGTTTGTTATTGTGATATTTATTGAAGATTTACAATGATAGATAAGCAATATCTGGGGAGTAATTGAATAGTTCAACAAATATTTATTGAGTAACTACTTTTTTCAGATGCTGTTCCAGGAGCTGAAGACACAACAGTGAATGAAACAGGCAAAGCATCTGATCCCACAGAACTTAAATTTGAATAGAGTGATACATGCCAGTAGGTAAGCAAAATAATAAAGTTAATTTCTGGTAGTGATACATGGTATGCAGGGAATTGAAATAGGGTTATATAACAAAGCAACCTTAGATTAGGTGATCAGAGAAGGTTTCTTGGGGGAGGTGACACAAATTTAGTTTTGAATGACAAGAAGGAGGCAGCATGTAAAGATCAAGGGGGAAAAGAAGCCAGGTAGAGGAGACCGCTGATGAAAAGGCCCTGAGGGGGGAAAGTATATTTGAGGATGGATGTGACTAGAATAGTTTTTGAGGAGAGGAGACCATAGAGGTAGCCAGGGTCCAGATCATGAAGGGAATTTTAAACAAGCAAAAAAGTGTTTGTATTTAATTCTTTTTATTTTTTTTTTGAGACAGAATATCACTTTGTCACCCTAGGTAGAGTGCCATGGTGTCATAGCTCATAGCAACCTCAAACTCTTGGGCTCAAGCAATCCTCTTGCTCAGCCTCCTGAGTAACTGGGACTATAGGCGCCCACAACAATGGTTCGCTTCATTTTAGAGAAGGGGTCTTGCTCTTGCTCAGGCTGGTCTTGAACTTGTGAGCTCAAGCAATCCACCTGCCTTTGCTTCCCAGAGTGCTAGGATTGCAGGCATGAGCCATGGCACCCAGCCTGTATTTGATTCTAAATGTGATTGAAAGCCATTGCTTGGGGTTAGTGAGGGAGTTACATTATCAGTTGTGTGTGTGTGTTTTAATAAGAATCCTCTGGCTGCTGTGTTGAGAAAACGATGAAGAGAACAAGGGTAGAAATTGTGATAGCAGTTGGGAGGCTCCATGACCATTGTATATTTGTTCAAAATTGTTATTTTATCCTTGTCAAGATTAACTATTTGGTGAGTATGTTGTCCTTTCCACTTAACTTTGGGATTGGGGGCATATGACTTGATTGGCCAATAAAATACAAGATGTAACCTATATCTTGTTAGAGTAGAGCTTTAAATGGTTTGGCTCTGCCAATCCTGACCTTTTGCTTTTCACCATGAGAAGAGCATGGCTTTAATCTGTGTCCTTATTAGACATGTGAAGTTAAACTTCTTGTCCCAGCAGAATTCAGTAGACACGTGAAGTTAATTCTTGTCCCAGCAGAATGAGTTATGGCCCTCACGTAACTTGATCAAAAAATAAGTATTTATTTCAGGCACCCCCAGAGATTCTGGGATTGAGGCTACAAAATAAGTAAGCAAAGAAAACTGGAAGCAGTACAAGTGGTGAGAAGTGGTTATATTTTACATATATTTTCAAGACTAATTAATAAGATTTGCTCATATTTGCAAGATGTGGGATGAGAGAAAAGTAGAAGAGTCAAGAATGATTTAGAAGTAATTGGGTGAATGGGGCATCCTCTAATGCAGCAGTTCTCAACTTGTGGGTCATGACCCACAGGAACTGTATTAAAGGGCCACAGCATTAGGAAGATTGAGAAACACTGCTCTAATGCAATGGAGGAGACGTGGAGAAGAGCAAGTATAGGTGGAAGCAGGAATTCATTTTTGGCCATATTCTGTTTGAGATGATTATAGGAGATTCATATATAGATCTGTTTGTACTTTTCAATAAATCCTTATTTTATTTGTTTATTGTTTTATTTTACTTTATCTACAAAAAGAATATTTGGTAGCTTACATTGAGAGTACTAGTCAAACCATTAATACAAGAGGATTCAGAGGGAAAATTATATTGAGAAATTTTAGCAGAGGAAAACTGCAATTCAGTATAATTAGCTTTGAGCTTCTAGTGACCAAAATGAAGAAGAAAATGCAGTGAGTTATAAAGCTTTCATTTTCCAGGGCAGTGATTCTCAATTTCAGGAGCATAGTGTAGTCCTGGAGCTTGGCCAAGTACATAGGGACTGGTGACCCCTGAAACTGCAACTCAACAGCCCCTCCCAGTGTCCACTTCTAGAAATTTGAATTTAACTGCTCTGGGATAGAGCTGGGATGCAAATATGTTTACTATCAGGTGATTTTAATATGCAGCTAGAATTGATAATTACTAGTTTTGTAGAAGAAAATATACCTATTGACATGGAAAGATAGACTTGTTCTTGAGCTTTAATTACATTTGTCTTAGGCATTTTTATGTAAAGGGTAGTGACGTATGTGATGAATAATGCTATAGACAGCAATTTCACATGAGATGCAGAGGCCTTCCTCCTTTGAAGCTTATTATATGTACCCTATGTGAAAGCTGTTGTGTTGTTAACATCATAGTTGTGTAAAATCATGAGAGATTAGTCTAGTTATTTAGCTCTCTGGCAATTTGGCTTAGCACAATCTTAAGCTTAGGGAATCATGAAGAAGAAAGAGATAACAGAATCTTCATGAACACCTGTAGTTTCAGCAAGATTTTGCTCAGCGTGGCCATCAAGCCAATCAGGAGGATTCCTTAGGGGGCTGAGCCTTTGGCTGACTCTTTCCCCCTTCATTGAAACCTGTGAGGAAGTGGTTTGTGCTCTCCTTCCCCTTTAGTTTTGTCACTATTATGCTTTCCCATGCCAAGCAGGTTTTTCCTTTGAGGGAAGACACTTAGGCAGCGAATGAAATTAAGAAATAATGTAATGATGATGGCAGCAATTCTTTGCACAGCCTAAGAGCAGTTGGCTGCTAATTGTAGAGTGGTAATAAGGGGGGCCCTGGGCCATAAGGTTTGCATTTGGAACACCTGTAGTTTTCATTTAACACCATGGATCATTAAACAGCTGCTCAGAATGGCCTTATTAAAACAAACACAGTTGCACTGTTTTATGCATGTTATATTGTAGTGGGGAGATCAGATGCAAACAGAGGGATCTTGTAAAAAATAAAAGACACCCTAAGCATATTATAAAGGTGCTTTCTCATGGAGACAAATGTAGCTGAGTATTTTTATGCCTTTGTGAAACTCAAAATGATTAAATTGTTACATTTTGGTTTAATACTTCTCGCTGTGGTTGAGGGGCGTAGAAAGTATGTTGATGAGAAACTTCTATGGGGAAGGCCTTCATTGAAGTCACTAGCATACTCTAAAACTCATCTGTCAAGTATATTCCTTTCACTAAATACAGGAAAACGTGCTGTCTTCTAATGTGAAGATGACTTTCTAGGACAAAAGGGATCTTCCTTGAGGTTTTCCATCATTGGGGATGTGTTTGTTCTATGTCACCCATACTCTCACACTGATATCCCCTTACAAGTTTCATTAGAAATTTTTAAGATTGCTAAATAAAATTAGATACTGAGTTTGGGCCCAGAGTCAGGGTGAAAAGTAAATTTGGATGTAGAGTTTTTCTTGATTTAAAAATATCTGACCTTTGGTTATTTTTACATTCTTTGTCAAAGGATATTTTGGGTACTTCTGGATGCAAGATGTAATCTGGATAGGGGAAATGGTGTTTTCAGGTGTTTTTAATAAGAATTTAGTGGAAAATATATAAGAAAAGAGTGTGTGTATATATATTAATGTGTATGTGGATATACATATATACATATTAATACATAAGTATAGAGATGTATCTGTCAACAGTATATTCTAAATATGGATTAATCCTAGAGAGAATTTGATACATCAACATCATGCTCCAAATGTGAATTAATCTCTTCTATAATGGCATAAATTTATGGCCATATATGACACTTTGTGTCTTACATTAATTCTGTATAGGAAATCCTTTATAGACATTATTTGTGGCCTTAATTTCATTAAAGGGCCAGAGTTATACTCCATGTGTCTTCCTGTTTTAATAATCACACAGTCTCAACTGGTCTTCAGACTAGAAAAGAGATCTAGAAAATTTTTGTTGGTGGTCTTCACCCCCAACGGCTGCCTTCATTGCTTTTTCCCTTTGGTAGGCCAGCTTTTCCTCCTTTTCCTACTCCATTATACTCTCAGATAGGTTCCCAACCCCCTTCAACCCCTTTCAACTTGCTTCTATTCCACCCTGATCAAATCCCGTTCTTGGGAGGATGGAGAATTATTCCGCAATGTGAGGGGAAAATGACTGATGCAGCTCAGAAGGCCACTGCGGCAGGGAGACCGAACTTTAGGTGAGATGAAGGTACCAATAAGATGAAGTGCTAACATTGGATGTTTAGGCATCTGCTAGTTGGAGGTGAGGTCTAGGGCAGGGGTGAGGTCTAGGGCTAGGATGGGACAGTTTAGTTCCTCCCTATTATATTTCAAGATCAAATCACAACAAATGAGTGGTCTTTTTTCTGTCTTCTTTCACTAGACTCAGCTTTTATCTTGCAGACAACAGACTGGACCAATAATAGGCTCTCAACAGATATTTTAGAATGAATGAATGAGAAGGATTTTCCCCAGACCTCTGCCAGATCTCTGCTATCTTTCCCAGTAGCTCTGCCTACTTCATAGGCTGACCCTGAACATAAAGGGCAGTGTCTCCAAGTACAGTAGTATGCTGCAAAGAGCATTGTCCGGGATTCCAACCCGTAGTCAGGGTTCAGTGAAAGATACTTGTTTGCTGAACATTATGGCTGATCTTATTCTTTTTCTACCATAGTTGAAAATGAGTTGGCAGAAATAAGCTTTCCCTTCCTCTAAGGAGATGCAGTTTTTTTTTTTTTTTTTGGCAAGTGTTTACATTTATTATCAATGTGTATTCTCCCCCCTTTTTTCTACAATCTAAGCTGAATGATCTACTGCCAACTGGCACCAATTCTCCAAAGTGTGTGTGAGGAACACACTTGTGCAATCCTCTAGTAGGAGATACACCAGGCAATTGTCTACTTCTGATGCCTAGAAACTGAGGAACTCAGAGAGCTGCTTGGCTGGAGGGAGGATGGGAGAGTGCCTGTTGCCCTCAGTCGGAATCCATCGTGAACAGCTGGATGTCCTGTGGGTTCCAGTAGAGGCCCACTGCTGAGTTGTAGACAAGAGACCAGATGTAGGGGATGAAAAACTACTCTGGCTGCTCCTCTTCCACATATTTGAATTTCAGTTCTGGAAATTTCTTTAGTCTGTCTTTGGGCAGTATGACAACACCTTGCTTAATGATTTCCAGGACCCGTTCCACTGACAGCTCAGCTCCAGCCTGCAGCAACCTTGAACTAAAGAAGGTGATCACCAGATCAATATTTTGCGTTATATCCTGAAATGAAGGATGAGTTCGAAATTGTTCAAAGAGGTCCCGTTTGTAAAGCAGTGCATACACCAAGTTTGGGTTGTGGTGAAGGGAATTTGTCAGGCAAGAATTGATGATCTCTAACATCATTCGAATCACTTCTTTGATGACATTTAGGTCTCATGCATAATCTGGCAGGGAACATCATTAGAACTCAGTGAACCTCTCAAAAACTGGGTAGCTTGTTCCAGAACTTTGTTGTGTTTTTTAGACAGCAAAGAAAAAAACAAACCTGATGATCCTCTGAGCAGCAGCATACTGATGGAGAGAATGGAACTGTGCCAACATATTTGCTAAAGCTGCCAAACAATTTGTGTGAAGATACTTGTCTCTTGTTCTTGTCATGTTGTACTGGATGGTTCTTATTATGACTAGTATGAGAAGACTCCCCAAGGAAATTTCAATTAAAACTTGTTATGAGTACCAAGTAATATTTTTTTAATATCACTTCATGAATAGATCTATTAAAGCCATCATCTTCTGTGAGAATCAACAATATTATTATTATTATTTTTTAATTAATTTATTTTTTATTAAATCATAACTGTATACATTGATATGATCATGGGGCATCATACACTCAGTTCATAGGCCATTTGACACATTTTTATCACAAGGGTTAGCATAGCCTTTCCGGCGTTATCTCAGTTACTGTGCCAAAACATTTACATTCTACATTTACCAAGTTTCGCAAATACCCCTGTAAGATGCACCACAGGTGTGATCCCACCGATCCCCCTCCCTCTACCCACCACCCCCCCTTTCCCAATTTCCCCTATTGTTAGGTTGTAACTGGGTTATAGCTTTCATGTGAGAGCCCCAAATTAGTTTCATAGTAGGGCTGAGTACATTGGGTACTTTTTCTTCCATTCTTGAGATACTTTACTAAGAAGAATATGTTCCAGCTCCATCCATGTAAACATGAAAGAGGTAAAGTCTCCATCTTTCTTTAAGGCTGCATAGTATTCCATGGTGTACATATACCACAATTTATTAATCCATTCGTGGATCGATGGGCACTTGGGCTTTTTCCATGACTTAGCAATTATGAACTGGGCTGCAATAAACATTCTGGTACAAATATCTTTGTTATGTTGTGATTTTTGGTCTTCTGGGTATATGCCCAGCAGAGGGATTACAGGATTGAATGGCAGATCTATTTTTAGATCTCTGAGTGTTCTCCATAACTCTTTCCAAAAGGAATGTATTAATTTGCATTCCCACCAGCAGTGCAGAAGTGTTCCCTTTTCTCCGCATCCACGCCAACATCTCTGGTCTTGAGATTTTGTGATATAGGCTAGTCTCAGTGGAGTTAGATGATATCACAAAGTAGTTTTGATTTGCATTTCTCTGATGATTAAAGATGATGAGCATTTTTTCATATGTCTGAAGGCCGTGCGCCTGTCTTCTTCAGAGAAGTTTCTCTTCAAATCCCTTGCCCAGCCTGCGATGGGATCCCTTGTTTTTTTCTTGCTGATGCGTTTGAGTTCTCTGTGGATTCTGGTTATTAAACCTTTGTCAGAGATATACCCTGCAAATATCTTCTCCCATTCTGAGGGCTGTTTGTTTGCTTTACTTACAGTGTTCTTAGCTGTGCAGAAGCTTTTTAGTTTGATCAAGTCCCAGTGGTATATTTTTGAAGCTGCTTCAATTGCCCGGGGGGTTCTCCTCATGAAATACTCACCCAGACCAATTTCTTCAAGGGTTTTCCCTGCATTCTCCTCTACTATTTTTACAGTTTCATGTCTTAAGTTTAAATCTTTAATCCAACGAGAGTCTATCTAAGTTAATGTTGAAAGGTGTGGGTCCAATTTCAGTCTTCTGCAGGTTACTAGCCAGTTCACCCAGCACCATTTGTTAAATAGGGAATCTTTTCCCCACTGAATGTTTTTAATTGGCTTGTCAAAAATCAAATAGCGGTAAGTAGCTGGATTCATCTCTTGGTTCTCTATTCTGTTCCAGATATCTACTTCTCTGTTTTTGTGCCAATACCATGCTGTTTTGATCACTATCGATTTGTAGTAAAGTCTGAGGTCTGGTAGTGTGATTCCTCCTGTTTTGTTTTTATTTCTGAGTAATGTCTTGGCTATTTGAGGTTTTTTCTGATTCCATATAAAACAAAGTATTGTTTTTTCAAGATCTTTAAAATATGACAGTGGAACTTTAATAGGGAGTGCATTAAAATTATATATTGCTTTGGGTAGTATGGACATTTTGATAATGTTGATTCTTCCCAGCCATGAGCATGGTATGTTTTTCCATTTGTTAACATTTTCAGCTATTTCTTTTCTTAGAGTTTCATAGTTCTCTTTATAGAGATCTTTCACGTCTTTTGTTAGGTAAATTCCCAAATATTTCATCTTCTTTGGCACTACTGTGAATGGGATAGAGTCCTTAACTGCTTTTTCAACTTGACTGTTGTTGGTGTATATAAAGGCTACCGATTTATGGATGTTGATTTTGTAACCTGAGACACTGCTGTATTCCTTGATCACCTCTAGGAGTTTTGTAGTAGAGTCCCTAGTGTTTTCCAGATACACAATCATATCATCTGCGAAGAGCGAGAGTTTGATCTCTTCTGACCCTATATGGATACCCTTGATCGCCTTTTCTTCCCTAATTGCAGTGGCTAAAACTTCCATTACAATGCTGAAAAGCAATGGAGAGAATGGGCAGCCTTGTCTGGTTCCTGATCTGAGTGGAAATGATTCCAATTTAACTCCATTCAATATGATATTGGCTGTGGGTTTGCTGTAGATGGCCTCTATCAGTTTAAGAAAAGTCCCTTCTAGACCAATTTTCTTGAGTGTTCTGATCATGAAGGGATGCTGGATATTATCAAAAGCTTTTTCTGCATCAATTGAGAGAATCATATGGTCTTTGTTTTTTAATTTGTTTATGTGCTGAATTACATTTATAGATTTACGTATATTGAACCAGCCTTGACACCCTGGGATAAAACCAACTTGGTCAAGATGTATAATTCGTTTGATGTTTTGCTGGATTCTGTTTGTTAGGATCTTGTTGAATATTTTTGCATCTATATTCATTAGTGATATTGGTCTATAATTTTCTTTTCTTGTTGGGTCTTTTCCTGGTTTGGGGATCAGGGTGATGTTTGCTTCATAGAACATGTTGGGTAGTTTTCCTTCTTTTTCTACATTTTGGAACAGGTTGAGTAATATAGGTACTAATTCCTCTTTAAAGGTTTGGTAGAATTCTGACGTGAAACCATCTTGTCCCGGGCTTCTCTTTTTAGGGAGGTTTTGTACAGTTGATGCTATTTCTGAACTTGATATGGATCTGTTCAACATTTCCACTTGATTCTGGTTAAGTCTTGGAAGGTGGCATGCTTCCAAGTATCGGTGAATTTCCTTCAGATTTTCATATTTCTGAGAATAAAGTTTCTTGTAATATTCATTAAGGATTTTTTTGATTTCTGATGAGTCTGTTGTTATTTCGTCTTTGTTGTTTCCGATTGATGATATTAGAGATTTTACTCTTTTTTTCTGATTAGGTTGGCCAGAGGTTTATCTATTTTATTGACCTTTTCAAAAAACCAGCTTTTTGATTTATTGATCTGTTGTATTATTCTTTTTTTTCAATTTTATTTAATTCTGCTCTTATTTTGGTTATTTCTTTTCTTCTACTGGGTTTGGGGTTGGAATGTTCTTCCTTTTCCAGTTGCTTGAGATGTCCCATTAAGTTGTTAACTTCCTCTCTTTCCGTTCTCTTGAGGAAGGCTTGCAGTGCTATAAATTTCCCTCTTAGAACTGCCTTTGCAGTGTCCCAGAGGTTCTGATAGTTTGTGTCTTCATTGTCGTTTTGTTCCAAAAAATTGGCGATTTCTTTCTTAATCTCATCTCTGACCCAGCTATCATTCAGCATAAAGTTATTTAACTTCCGTGTTTTTGTATGAGTGTGCAGATTCCTGTTGTTACTCAATTCAAGTTTTATTCCATAATGGGCCGAGAAGATGCATGGAATAATTTCTATTCCTTTAAATTTACTGAGGTTAGACTTGTGACCTAAAATGTGGTCAATTTTGGAGTAAGTTCCATGGGCTGATGAGAAGTATGTGTATTCAGTTTTGTTGGGATGAAATGTTCTGTAGATGTCTGCTAAATCTAAATATTGGATTGTTAGGTTTAAATCTAAGATTTCTTTTCTCAGCTTCTTGCTGGAGGATCGATCCAACACTGCCAAAGGAGTGTTGAAATCTCCGACGATTATGGAGCTGGAGGAAATCAAGTTACTTGTGTCTGTTAGAGTTTCTCTTATAAATTGAGGTGCATTCTGGTTGGGTGCATAGATATTAATAATTGAGATTCATCATGTTGAGAATTACCCTTAACAAATATGAAGTGACCATTCTTGTCCTTCCTTACTTTTGATGGTTTAAAGCCTACTGTATCTGCAAATAAAATTGCAACACCTGCTTTTTTCTGATTACCATTTGCCTGAAATATGGATGAGCATCCTTTCACCCTGAGTCTGTATTTGTCTTTTAAGTTAAGATGTGACTCTTGTATGCAACAAATATCTGGCTTGAGTTTTTGTATCCAGTCAGCTAACCTATGCCTCTTTAGAGAACAGTTTAAGCCATTCACATTGATGGAGAGTATTGATAAGTCTGGTGGAATTTTGGGTATCGAGTTTTTCAAAGGTCCAGTGGACATTTTTAATCCTTTCGCCAGTGTGGAAGTTGGAGTTTGATCCGAAGTTTCTGAGTGAGTTTACTTTTGTGGTATAGGATTGGGTTGGTCATTGTGGAGGATAGGTCTGAGAATATCCTGAAGAGCTGGTTTACTTATGGCAAATTTTTTCAACATATGAATGTCATTGAAGTATTTAATTTCTCCATCATAGATGAAACTCAGTTTAGCTGGATACAAGATCCTGGGTTGAAAGTTATTTTGCTTTAGGAGATTAAAATTTGATGACCACCGTCTTCTGGCTTGAAAAGTTTCAGCAGAGAGATCTGCAGTTATTCTAATATTCTTACCTTTGTACGTAATAGTTTTCTTTCGCCGGGCTGCTTTGAGAATCTTCTCTTTCATGTTAACTTTAGTGAAGCTAATTATGATATGTCGGGGGGATGACTTATTGGGGTTTAATCGTGCTGGGGTTCTGAAGCTGTCTGCTATCTGAATTTCAGATTCTCTAGGCATGTCTGGAAAATTTTCTTTCATAATTTCATGCAGAAGGGCCTCTGTGCCCTTCGAGGCCACTTCATCATTCTTAGAAATCCCAATAATTTGTATATTGCTTTTTTTTCAAATTATCTGAGAGCTCTCTGAATGAGTGATCCGTTTTTGCTCTCCATTTCTCCTCCTCTTTGAGAGATTGAGAGCGTTCGAAGACTTTATCTTCAATGTCAGAAATCCTTTCTTCTGCTTGCTCCATTCTGTTGCTGAGGGATTCTACTGTATTTTTCATATCTTTGAGGGTTGTAAATTCTTGCTTCAGTGTGTCTAAGTCTTTGGTGGTTTTGTCTTTAAATTCGTTAAATTCTTGAGACAACTTTTGAATTTCTCCTCAAATTCCTAATTCCATTTTATTAATCTTGTCTGCAATCCAAATTCTGAATTTGATTTCTGACATCTCAGCCAGTTGTTTATGAATGGGATCTTCAATCACATCTGCCGTATCTTTTCTTGGGGGTGTTGATCTATTCTGGTTATTCATGTTACCAGAGTTTTTCCGCTGATTCCGCCCCATGGTTATTTTACTCCCTTTGATTTTTCCCCTGGGGCTTTATCAAGGGCCCGTACAGTGTTGTGGCCTGAGAAACTGGGGCCCTGTCTTGTGTGGTGTAGCTAAGTGGTTCTGTCTTGTTTTCAGCTGGTTTCTGTTCGATCCTATTGCAACTTCTACTCTGGCTTGAAGTCTCAGCTGTGTGGAAAAATCAGCAATTAAGTCACCCTGCCCGCCCACCTCTGGCCCCAGTTGGAAAAGGAGAATCAAACCTTCCTACAACCGCACACCCAGAGCACCGCCTGAAAAGTCCTCAGTCTATTAGCCCAGTTCAAAAGGTCCAAATCAACTGTCTCAATCGGCACCTGTCTCAAGTGGGAGAGTTCAAGAGGTCCCTGGGAACTGGATCATAGGAGCCTGGTGACTCCTCTGACACGGCTCACCCCAGTGCAGTGTGGAGTCAGGAGGAGCCCCCCAGCAAACAGAGCAGTCTGGGAAGGTTGACGTCTCCTTCCCCACTTTGCCCCTCCGTTGGACCCAGTCACTGGTATCTCTGCAGATGGCTAACCCAGTTGCCTGCAGTGAACAGATACTCCAGGGGTTTGCACCTGCCTGAATCGCAAGGAAGTCTGCCAGGCCCCCGCAGACTGCCGCTATCTAGCAGGAGGAGATGGGACCTTACATCTTTGAGTGCTTGATGCAGGTGATGGGAAGGAGGTGTTCACTCAGGCTTAGCCCCATCCCTGATGGATGCTGCTAACAGAACAGAACAGAACAGACAACTTTGCGGGGTTCTGTCTCTGTTCCTGCCGAAATCGCCTACAGAAGACGGGGTGTTCTGAGTTCTAACGTCTTTGCTGCTGGAGGTTTGTGTCCTCTTTGCTACTGGAGGTTTGCCGATCACCTCTCTGGGTCGGCCCCGCCCTGGAAGCTTCCCAGGTTTGTGAGCAGTGTCAGGAAATCCCCCACTTACGGGTGGCCTCCTCTGGTTGCCCAGGGAGACAGGGGGTGTGGCCTCAGAATATCCAGAAGTGAGTGTTCTTCTGTTAAAGAAAAAATGGCTGTTGATCTACCTCCAGGGAACTGCTGCTCTGGTGTGGGCACTCAGCCGACCCTTTTCTCCTCTGTCTCGTGCCCCAGAGTCAGCACTGAGCGGCCGCAGTTTATGCTGGGTCCACACCCCTCAAGAGATCCCCCAAGAATCTGAACTCTTGGGGGATAGGCCCCCAGACCCCGATTGGGAGTGGGGGGGAAGCTAGAGTTTCATTCAGTTTTATGCCCAGCCGTATTGTTGCCCGCCCGGGGAGGGCTGCTGCACCGCACCACAGGGAAGTGCCACCAAGGCTTGATTTCCCCTCAGCAGAGTGCCCTCTCCTCGCTCACGTGTCTCAGAGTCAGCGCTGACCTGACGCAGCTTGGGCACTGTGCACGCCCCTCGAGAAATCACCCAAGGATCTGAACTCCTGGGGGATAGGCCTCCAGACCCCTAGTGAGAGTAGGGGCGCTCAGCGGGGAAGCTAGAGTTTTATTCAGTTTTGTGCCTGGCGGTAATGTTGCCCGGGGAGGGCTGCTACACCGCACCGCATGGAAGTGTCGCCGAGGCGTGACTCCCCCTCAGCCCGGTGCCCTCTGCTCGCACGTGTCTCAGAGTCAGTGCTGACCAGTCCCGGCTTGGGCACTGTGCGCTCCCCTCGAGAAATCACCCAAGGATCCGAAATCCTGGGGGACAGGCCCCCAGACCCTGAGTGAGAGTGGGGGGGAAGCTAGAGTTTCATTCAGTTTTATGCCTGGCCATATTGATGCACGGGGAGGGCTGCTGCACCGCACCACAGGGAAGTGCCGCTGAGGCGTGAGTCCCCCTCAGCCCGGTGCCCTCTCCTCACTCGCGTGCCTCAGAGTCAATGCTGACCAGTCGCAACTCAGGGACTGTCCACTCCCCTTGAGAAATCACTCAAGAATCCGAACTCCTGGGGGACAGGCCTCCAGACCTCAGTGGGCGGGAGGGGAGTGTTGGGGATTCAAGGTTGCTGGCAAAGAATTTTTAAAGTTTTATTCAGTTTTATGCCCGGCAAGAGAACGCCACGGCACCCCAGTAGGGGAGGTAGGTCCAGTTTTTAGAAGGTCTCTCCCGTGGAGTGTAGTTTGAGGGCCTTTAATTTCTGCCCGTTTGTTTAATTGTGGGGCTCTTGAGCCGGTCTCATGGGGGAGGGGGACTCCCGTCCGCTTGGTGGTGGATTTTGTACCTTTTGTTTGCGTCCTTGTGATCACAGCTTGCCTCAGCAGTGTTGATGTGCGTTCTTCAACCTTCTCTCTTGGTGTGGCTCAAGTCCACCAGGATACTTACTAAATTCCTGTCCCTTAACTCTCCTTCTGGACGGGAGCCTCTGTTGAAAGCTGGCTTCAGTCCACCATCTTGTCTCCCTCCGAGAATCAACAATATTATAAGGGCCATATACACACGGTGTGAATTTCATTCTTCAACATGGTATAGAATCTCAAGAATTGGTAAAACAAGATTTTCCATATCTATGTGAGCCAACATATATGTTCTAATGTTACTATTCTGATGGAGCAATGTATACAAGAGGAGAGTTGCTTGATCAGAGGTCTGCTGTTCACATAGAGCCGTGTACAAACTATTAAAGTTGATCTGGAAGGTGTGTGGAATTGAAAATGGAAAAGGACTGCTATCTTGTGTGTTCTTGAAGGACATAATGGTCTGTTTGTAGGGGTTTGGGGCATCAGGAGCATCTGTTCAGTTTGCCAACACCAGCAGAAGCAGAAGACTCTGGTTGGCCAGAGGGGAAGAAAGCTCTGGAGGGGTAGTTACTTTGCTGCCCATGCCACCCAGTGTGAAAACAGTCCAGAGCCCAGTTGCTAGTCCTGATGCAAGACCATAAGTAGTACTCCTCCATCTGACTGCTGAGAGAAAACATGGGCTCCTGGAGGAGGTGGTTTTTCTTATCTGATAAAGTTATACAAAAAGGTTTTCACAAGTTTGCTGGTGTATGGAAGACCTCACATCAAATACTTGTGGCTGATGCTCTGTTGCAAAACTTCCTTGTGGAAGAGTTGGCAGGAAAGGAAAACCACCATTGTTGATATTGCTTCTACTGATATTTCATATGTAATATCTAAGAGTGGAATATCAGTGATCAACTGCATCAAACAGCAGAGCAATTCTTCCGAAAGATCTGAGTCAGAACTGTAACTGCCAGGAGCTTTTTCTTCATATGTAAAATGAAGTTGTAATTCCTCCTCTGACATCTCACTGATGAACACTTTCAACAAACAGCAAATAATAAACAAAGCATTGTGTGTCTGCCAAATGAAGATGTGGTTCTGACATTCTGCTGAAAGTTTTAGTTCTTTGGTTCTAGAAAGGAAGACCTTAATTAACACACCAAGATTCACTGTTCGAGGATTGTTTTCAGCTAAAGACCTGCAGACTGAAATGGTTGCCTCCTCCAAGAGTTTCAACTCAGTGCTGCTAGTTGGTGCAGGGAAAGAAAACGAAAGAAGCTGATTCCAGAATGGATCATTCTCAGAGACAGATTCTGTGCCTGATAACTTCTTTATTCATTTTTAGGAAGATCACTGATTCTGCTGCTGTTTGATCCCATCTTCTAATTTGGTAGATAACTTGTCCTTAAACCTGCATTTCCACAAAAGAACCCAATCTCTAGTCTTCCCTTCTTTTTAATAACAGAACTCTGACTTTTCTGGCCCGGCACATTCTGTTAGGGAGGCTGACAAATCCAAGGTTGCAGGACTGCATCTAAGAGAACCTCTGCAGAGTTTGGAGGTGGGCACCTCATGGTGAGAGGACTAAGCAGCTTTTTGTTAATCTCACTTTTAGATTGCCTTAATCCAGCCTTGTCAGTAAAGAATTTAATTGATCTAGTTCATTCTATTTTTCAAAAGACCTGGTATTGTTCCAGATATAATGGAAGGAAAAAATCAGGTTAGTTTTGTGATTTTTATTTGCATGGAGACTAGTTACTTTTAGGCTTATTCTGTTTCTTTCAAGTCTGAAATCTCTAGTTTCAAGTTAATTTGCATACTGGACAACCTAAGTTTACATACACACACACCTCTCACCCAGGCAGGCCAGGCCCAGCTCCATGACTTTAGGTTTCTAATTTTTAAGGATCGACTTGGCTGCTGGGATAGGTGTAAAAAGACTCAAACCATTTGCTATTCCCATCCCAATATGCTCCTCATCACTTCTACTTGAAAACTTGCAGGCCATTTGTAAAATGTTAGGTTGACCATTGAGAAAAATCCTGCTTCTGGGAGTTACCAAAGAACTTCCAGAGAGACACGTAAATAAGGTGTGTATGTCCAGGAGGAGTTTCTTTGATCCTTAACGTATTGTAAACAGGATTGTTTTTAAACAATGGTATATAAAGAAAATTAGTTATTAGCTTCTTCATTTATTCCAGTCACTTACTCACACCTACCAGACCTGATGTTGAGCACCTAGGTTATAATGGAGAACAAAGTTAACAAAGGTAATGCCCTCAAGCACCTGGGGTTACCTGTTTATTCCCTTTTGCTTTGGCAGAAAAGTTTGAAAAGCATTGCTACCAGATGCATGAATTCCCTCTAGACATTTATGCTGACTTCAAGTTATTCCTTAAAGAAAACAAATGGCTGGAGGAGAAAAATTCAGATGTAATAGTCCATCTTCATTTGGAATAATTAAAATGAAGGAAAGTTGTTTTGGTGTAAAGCTTGATTTAGAGTATAATTTTTTATTGTGTCACCCTCAGTAGAGTGCTGTGGTCTCATAGCTCACAGCAACCTCAAACTCCTGGGCTTAAGAGATTCTCTTGCCTCATCCTCCCAAGTAGCTGGGACTACAGGTGCCCACCACAACACCTAGCTATTTATAGAGATGAGGTCTTGCTCTGGCTCAGGCTGGTCTTGAACTTGTGAGCTCAGGCAATCCACCCACTTCAGCCTCCCACATGCTGGGATTACAGGCGTGAGCCACTGTGCTCAGCCCCCTAAGTTTTATTTTTTTCAGGTATATGTAATAATGGATTAAATGTTGAAAGAATATGAGTAGGTAGATGTCCTGCCATATCGTTGAAGGATAGTTAATTATTGAGATTTTTTTTTTTTTTAACTGCAGCACTTTCTTTTCTTACACAATGACTGTGTTGCTGGGGCCTAATATTTTCACATTAACAGTAGAAAACCCAAATTTGTAGTCTCTTAAAACTTCTTGTGCAGCGGTTCTCAACCTGTGGGTCAAGGCCCACAGGAACTGTATTAAAGGGCCGTGGGCATTAGGAAGGTTGAGAACTACTGTGACTTAAAGCATTGAGATTTGTGTACAAAAACCTTACTTAAATTAAAAGGATGAATAATTTACAGGTGTAAATGCAAACTGCTTCTAACTCAAGCCAAGAAATCACTCATGGTATTCTGGCCGGAAAACATCAGGTGAGAAAGGAAACTGAGTCCTAAAGACTTGGACTTTTCCAACCCCGTTAGACCAGCAAGATAGAAGTGACAAGTAGTCAGGAATCTTGCCAGCCCCTGGAAATCCTGGAAGGGTCAGCTCTGCATTAATACCCTGCACAGATCGAGAGGCTGATGGCCACACAGATTCACTAGGCCACAGATTTCTCTTCAACAAGAACGTTCTCTCATCTCAGCAAGAGGTGACTGAGCCACAGGTCTCAGGGGTTCAAATCAAAGACATTGTACATGGCATTAAACAAATCAAGGGAACAGTAAACTTGAATACAAGGTCAAAATCAGCAACAAGTTCTGCAATCCAGTGCTGATACCAGATACAAGCTTCAAGGACAATTTCTTTTCAAAGGCATCTTCCAGTTTCCTGAGGCCAGCGTGAGGTATGCATTCACTAGAGCATATCTGTACTTCTGAACCAACTTGTGCAGCAGGCGCTATGTCTGCTCACAGTCCATTAAGAAGCATTTGTGGTGGACGATGGAGGGCCCAGACTCATTGTATTCCTGCTTACTGATCCACATCTGCTGGAAGGTGGACAGTGAGGCCAGGATGGAGCAGCTGATTCGCACCGAGTATTTGTGCTCATGGGGCGCAATGATCTTGATCTTCACGACACTGGGCATCAGGGTGGTGATTTCCTTCTGCATCCTGTTGGCTATGCCAGGGTACATACGTGGTGGTGCCACCAGACAGCACTGTGTTGGCATACAGGTCCTTGTGGATGTCCATGTCACACTTCATGATGGAGCTGAAGGTCATCTCGAGGTTGCCGCAGGATTTCATACCCAGGAAGGAGGGCTGGGAGAGCACCTCTGGACACCAGAACTGCTTGTTGCCAATGGTGATCACTTGGCAGTCGGGAAGCTCATAGCTCTTGTCCAAGGAGGAAGAGAATGTAGCAGTGGTCATCTCTTGCTCGAAGTCCAAGGCGACAGGGCACAGCTTCTCCTTTATGTCCCGTACCATCTCGCACTCAGCGATGGTGGTGAAGCTGTAGCTGCACTCTGTGAGGAACTTCAGTCATGAGGTAGTCTAGTCAGTCAGGTCCTGGCAAGCCAGGTCCAGACTCAGGATGGCATGGGGGAGGGTGTACCCCTTGTAGATGGACACCGTGTGGGTGACCCCATCTCCAGAATTCATGACGATGCCAGTGGTTCACCCAGACGTGTATAGGGACCGTACAACCTGGATGGCCGCGTACATGGAGGGAGTGTTGAAGGTCTCAAACATGACCTGGGTCGTCTTCTCTCTGTTGGCCTTGGGAATCAGGGGACCTCCATCAGCAGCACTGGGTGCTCCTCAGTATTGAGATATTTTTATAATAAAAATAATGTAGGTACTGTATAGAAAGTATTGAAAATATGGCCAAGTTTAAAGAAATAAAATGTATGATTACAGCACTCAGAGACAACTGCTTTTAATACTGATATAATCCCTTATCTGGTCCTTTGGAAAAATTGTATTTTGAAATCAGAGTTTTTCAGATTTTATGATATCCTTGGTGGAATGTGGGACAGTGCTTCATAATCAAATACAGTACTATTTCTCTAATAAAATGTATAAGTATTCACTCTAAGCAAGATAAGGACTATAAATAACCTGCAATTATTCAATTATTCATGCCAAACATTTTTATTTTTTTGAACAAAGTCTCACTCCGTTTCTTTGGCATCATCATAGCTCACAGCAACCTCGAACTCCTGGGCACAAATGATCCTCTTGCCTCAGCCTCCCAAGTAGCTGGGACTGCAGGTACCTGCTACCACACTTGGCTGATTTTTCTATTTTTAGTAGAGACAGGGTCTCACTCTGGCTCAGACTGGTCTCCAACTCCTGAGCTCAAGCAATCCTCCAGCCTCAGTCTCCCAGCATGCTAGGATTACAGATGAGAGCCACTGCATTTCATGTCAGATTTTTTATTCCAGATGATTTATAAAAATCTTTCTATTTTCAGGCAGTACCTGTGGCTCAAAGGAGTAGGGTGCTGGCCCCATATATTGGAGGTGGTGGGTTCAAGCCCAGCCAAGCCAAAAGAAAAAAAAACTGCAAAACAAAAACAAAAAAATCTTTCTATTTTAGAGTGCTTTGTATTTTGGAATTTCATATAAGAGACTGTGGATTTGTATTTTAGTACAACACTTAGATGATTTTTAAGCACTCATGTGAAGTTGGGGCAGCAGGGCACCTGAGCAAGGGATGCCTTCAGGGGAAACAAGACAGATAGATACAAGACACAGAAGATATTTGCAAACCGAGTTCATCTGCTCAAAATGTACATAGTTGTTACTACTTTTCTTTATGGTAAATGTGATTCATACCACCAAAAAATTGTTCTCGCTGGGCATCATGGGAGGAGTTTAACGTACACAGAGATTTGTGGTCTTCATTTTAATAGAGTTATATTTAAGGGGTTGGGGTCCTGTCCCTTCAAAAGGTGCCTGATAACAAGGAAATGCTGCCAATAAGGATTTGTCTGTATTCACCTTTGTTTTCAGGCCTTTGATAGGTTTGACCTCAGTTTTGCCCACAGATGTTGACTCCCATTTTCATCCACTTGGATCTGTCATCCCTTGCTGGAGATGACCCAACATTTGATCCTAGTTCTGTTCCCAATTCTCTTTAGCTTAAAGGCCAGATTGTGGTAGCCTTCCCATGCTCTCCAAGCAAACAAATACCATCCTATCTCTGCTTTCACTTTTGCAAATCTATTTTGGCACTGACATTTCAGTGACCCTGCTCTGTTCTACTCGGTCAAGTTAAGACAAGCATGACCTGAAAAATGGTTGAGAAAAAAAATAAAGATAAAGGTTAAGTGCATGTAGCATCTGTTCAAATTGAAGAGATAGCTTGAGAGGAAAGTGTCAGAAATTAAGCAAGTAAATAACAGAGCACTGTGAGTCATTGGTTTGTAACTTGATGGCTGCCTGTTTGTGCCTCTTACTGTGTCTCTAAATTTCAACATTCTGCCAGATAATGAGTATTTTTCAGAAGCAAATGTCAGAACTCTTTCTTTGATGCAAACACAGACAGGGACTTTGGTAGAATGATAACTAATGGATGAGAAAATATTGAAAACCTATAATTACCTGTGATAAACAATATGTTATGCTTTCTTTTCTCTGTTCTGAATCTGCCACTGCAGTTTTTTCTAGTCTAATGCAGTATTTCAGGCAGGCATTGCTTTTCAATTATATATCTCAAGCTGAAGTTCCTGCTGACAGGTAGAATGAAAGCACATTACGTCTTTTCTTCCCTTCCTCATGGACTCCAAGTGCCTATGTCCTAATTTAAGTCCCAATAACAGGAAGTCCAAATAGAAATGTTATTAGAAAGCTATGGATATGTAGTTAATGAAATATGTATGATTACAATATTGTAGGACATGTGTAATATTGATGGAAACTCAACTTATCTCAATTTTTTTATTAATATTAAATCATAGCTGTGTACATTAATGCGATCATGAGGGACCATACATTGGTTTTATAAATAGTTTGACACATTTTCATCACACTGGTTAATATAGCCTTCCTGGCATTTTCTTAGTTATTGTGTTAAGACATTTACATTCTACATTTACTAAGTTTCACATGTACCCTTGTAAGATGCACTGCAGGTGTAATCCCACCTATCACCCTCCCTCTGCCCATCCTCCCCCCTCCCTCCCCTCTCTATCCCCATTCCCCATATTCTTAGGTTATAACTGGGTTATAGCTTTCATATGAAAGCCAAAAATTAGTTTCATAGTAGGGATGAGTACATTGGATACTTTTTCTTCCATTCTTGAGATACTTTATTAAGAAGAATATGTTCCAGCTCCATCCATGTAAACATGAACGAGGTAAAGTCTCCATCTTTCTTTAAGGCTGCATAATATTCCATGGTGTACATGTACCACAGTTTATTAATCCATTCCTGGATTGATGGGCACTTGGGCTTTTTCCATGACTTAGCGATTGTGAATTGGGCTGCAATAAACATTCTGGTGCAAATATCTTTGTTGTAATGTGATTTTTGGTCTTCTGGGTATATACCTAGTAGAGGAATTATCTCAATTTTTATTAAAGGTTTAATTTAAAATATGGATATTTGGGGGAGTGAGTTTTACTCTTTTTGCAAATGTGGCATATATTAGTTTCCTGTTGAGAATTTGGTGGATTCAATTTCCTTTTTTTGGAAGCACATTTCTATATGCTTGTCTGGACTCTGGCATTTTTGAGTGTCCTAGGGTGAGAGGAAGACTAATAATACATTTTGAGTTACTCTGGAGCAGTTAAATGGGCCACTAATGATTCCCTGTGGTCTATTTTAATTGGTATTTGAACATACTCTTTGAAAATTTGGGCCAATAACTTAACCTTAGACCCTATTCTTCAGGAAACCTGAGTTTGGTTTAGGCATTGTTAAAATGGTGGATCCCAGGAAGTAGACTTATGTGGACTGAAATTGCCTATGTAGTTACTAAAGATTGTGATTGAAGATTGGTTGAGCCCTGGCCTTTTTTTAAATGCCAAGAAAATCACATGCTATATAGATTATTCATATTGAGCAGTCATAGATAGACAACTGGAACCTGTAATCTGTTAAAGATATTTTCTCCTTAGATCTAAAAGACTATTTCATTGTCATGTTTTATTTCAACTATTTGCCTTGAGAATTTATATAATTTAAATCAAAATGATAATATATTATTTTGTATCTTTTTGTCAAATATTTTTACATATATACTCATTTTCTTCTCACAAAATCTCTTGTGAAGAGAGATTTTTGTATCCATTTTAGAGCTGAGAAAACTGAGGCATAGAAAGGTGAAGTAATTTGCTCAGGTTTGCCCAAGTTTACCCATGGAGTTAGGAAATGGTATCCTAGGAGTCTAAGTTAGGTCTATCTGTACAAAACAGAAAATGAAAAATGGTTAGATCCTCAGGTGTACAATATAAAATGATATAAATCAAAATAAATAGAAGAAACACATTTTTTTGAGACAGGGTAATGCTCTGTCACCCTAGATAGAAAGCAGTGGCATCATCATAGCTCACTACAACCACAAACTCCTGGGTTCAAGCAAGCCTCCCGTCTCAGCCTACTGAGTAGCTGGGACTACAGGCACGTGTCACCAAGGCTGGCTAATTTTTCTTTTCTTTCTTTTTTTATTTTTGGTTACGGACAGGGTCTCTCTTTTGCTCAGGCTGGTCTCAAACTTCTGACGTCAAGTGATTCTCTCATCTTGGCCTCCCAAAGTGTAAACCACCATGGCCAAATTAGAAGAAACAGTTTAAAAATTGGTTAAAATTTATCTTCAAGACTTACTTACCCTTTATGGCCTATTTCCTTATGAGACTGAGCCTTGGATTAGAGGAGAGAATATAAATGACTTGGTAAGAGCAATCTTTATGTTTGAACAACCAATTTAAAATGGATGTCACAGTGATCATACCCAGTTGTAGGACATAGCACTTTTTTTTTTTTGCAGTTTTTGGCTGGGGCTGGGTTTGAACCTGCCACCTCCAGCCTGTGGGGCCGGCACCCTACTCCTTTGAGCCACAGGTGCCACCTGGACATAGCACTTTTGTCCTATGAGCCAGAATAAGTACCTTAAACTGGTGCTGAAAGAATGATTCTGCTGCCCATTTATTTCCTTTGGGTGAAAGAGCATATATTTCCAGTCAAACGACCTACTTATTTACCCTTTGAGAGAGTGGGTTGCAAAGACAAGTTCATGGGCAGGTACATTTTTTTTTAGCCTACTTTTCAGGTTGTCTGAAGATTGCCTAGACATGTGTAGGCTGTGGTGCAGTACCACTCTGGGGGAATCTGGGAAGAGGTAGGATGCCAGCACTCAGTATGCATAAAAAACACTCAAAGTTAAGAGCTTTATCTCTGACATCAGATTTCCTGGGTTGGAATACTGGCTTTGTCATTCACTATGTAAACTTTTTAAACCTTAATTCTCTCAATTGTAAAATAGGGATCAGAAGTGCTCTCCTAAATAGGAATTTGGGGAGGGTTGGATGTGTTATTACATATAAATATTTAGAATGATATCTAGTTCATAGTAAGCCCTCAATAAATGTTAAATGTTGGCCATTATTCCTTTTAGTTCCTATATGCCGGTCTGGACTCTGGTATTTTCGGGGGTATGACAGAAAATGGAATATAATTGTCTCTCAGTATTCATGGGTAATTGGTTCAATGAGCTCCCATCAATACTTAAAGTCTATAGATGCTTAGCTTTGATATAAAATGTTGTGGTGTTTGCATATAACCTGTGTACATCCTCCTGTATGATTTAATCATCTCTAGATTATTTATAACACCTAATAAAATGTAAATGCTGTGCACAGAGCTGCTATATTGTATTGTGTAGGAAATAATGATAAGTGCACATATTTAGTACAGATGCAATTTTTTTCTCAAATATTTTCTAGCAGCAATTAGTTGAATCCACAAATACTGAACCCATGGGATATAGAGGGTTGATTATATATGGTCCTTTAGAAAAATGACTGTGATCTAATCATATCAAAAGTATTTTGAAGAATTTTTTTCTATTTATTTTTATTTTATTTTATTTTTTGTGGGCTTTGGCTGGGGCTGGGTTTGAACCCAACACCTCCGGCATATGGGGCTGGTGCCCTACTCCTCTGAGCCATAGGCACCACCCATTTTTTTCTATTTCTAAGAACCTAGAGAATGAGATGACTGACATCTTCTTTAATATCCAGTTGGGATCTATATTTTTTCCCATTTTTGATGTTCCTTTCCTCAGGTTTGTATATGATTCTAGGATTCCTATTGCAATGTGTTATTTCTGTCCTGGTACTGATGATGAACATGTTTACTAAAATGCCCAAGTGGAAGCAGGTTTTATAGAAGTGCAGTAAGATGCATTGAGAAGGAAATTGATTAGCCAACAAAAACTTTAATTGACTTGTCCATGTGAGTTTATCATTTTTATTATTAGGTTTTTAATACTAGCAAGTCAGTTAATGGCATCAAGAAAACAACTGCTGAATCCAAGATGGCGGCTGAGTAACAGCCTTCCTGTAACAGGGCATGGTGAGTCTGGGGAGATAAGACTCCAGGCATCTCTGGCTGGTGGGATATGCCTATAATCATCCCTTTGAGGATACAGGGAGTCAGCAAGGGACTTTTAGACCCCAAGAGGAGGACAAAAACAGTGGAAAACTGGCAGGTGGTTGCATGTGACCTAATCCCACTGGCAGCCGTAAGTACAAGAAGCAGTGAGACTGCAAACCAGAAGGGCCTTACCTGTGAACTGTTTCGGTGTTTTTGAACTTGGCACTCAGTTGAACTGCCCTGGGGAGAGCTTGAGCAGGAGTGTGGAGAATTTTGGGCATTGTCTAGGGCCCCAGACTGAGCTGCTGAGCCAGACAGAGCTAATAGTGTTTGACTGTGGGCTGCAGGCAGCTGTTGTGAGAGAACTGCCCTGGCAAGCTCTGCCCTCAGGGTCGCAGAGCAAGGGTTGGGCGGGAGCTAGTAACCTAGTGACTGAGCAGCCTAAAAGTGGGGACTGAGCTGCCTTACAGCCTTAACCCTCAGGGGCAAAGTGAGACCGGTTTTGGCACACTGGAGCCTTGGGCTGTTGCCCTGGGTAGAGTGCTGTGGTGTCACAGTTCATAGCAACCTCAAACTCCTGGGCTTGGCGCCACCTGGACCTCCATAAGAGCTGTGCCATGATGCCTGACCCGCGACCCACACCCACTGGGCCTCCACATGCCCTGACCAGGAACTGCGCAATCCTGTGTCCTCCCTCCTGTACCCTCCCTGCCTCCACACCGGCCTGCTCATCTGGCCAGGGGCTCTAGTAGCTGCGTGCCCTCTGGAGCCCTCTCGGCCTCTGCGCAGGGCCCTTCTTCTGGCCAGAGACTGCTGGAGCCTTGGGCTCTCTGTGCCAAAGTCACTGGGTGCCAGGCACTCCCAGAACTGTGCACACCACCTCCCACCCTGTTGCTGGATCCGGGTGTGTCACACTCTGGAGCTGCTTCCACAGCCAGAATTCCCTGGCTGGGGCAGCCCCAGAGGAACTACACAGGGCTACTCCCTACAAAGATCCAGCAATAACAGAGTGATCCTGCTGGGGTCTAATCTTGGAGAAACACCTCTCCAACTCTGAAGACGGCCAGAGGCAATGAAGACAAACAATCATGAGGCAAAATCAATAGAAAAACTCTGGCAATATGAATAGTCAGAGTAGATCAACTCCCCGAAGGATCAATGGGGCAGATACAGCAGAAGATCCCATGCCCAAACAAATAGCTGAGATGTCAGAAATGGAATTCAGAATCTGGATAGCAAATAAGATCAAATTAGAATTCCAAGCAGTAACCCCAAAAGATATCTCAAGAATTCAACGAATTCAAAGACCAAATGACCAAAGATTTTTGACACATTGAGACAAGAAGTTACAGACTTTAAAGATCTGAGAAACAGTAGAATCCCTCAGTAACAGAATGGACCAAGCAGAGGAAAGAATTTCTGACATTGTAGACAAAGTTTTCGAATGCTCCCAAACTCTTAAAGAGGAAGAGAAATGGAGGGCAAAAACAGATCACTGTCTCAGAGAGCTCTGGGATAATTCGAAGAAAACCAATATTTGTCTTATAGGGATCCCTGAAAGTGACAAAGTGGCTTCACAAGGCAC
This sequence comes from Nycticebus coucang, assembly GCF_027406575.1. NCBI lineage: Eukaryota > Metazoa > Chordata > Mammalia > Primates > Lorisidae > Nycticebus > Nycticebus coucang. The sequence continues at coordinate 156,176,394 of NC_069804.1, read as the reverse complement.
GGAGTCTCTTCTCCATCAGATTATAAAGGAGAACTTTCCAGACATGACAAGAGATTCTGAAATTCAGATAGCAGACAGTTCCAGAACTCCAGCATGACTCAACCCAAATAAGACATCCCTCAGACACATCACAATCAACTTCGCTAAAGTTAATATGAAGGAGAAAATTCTGAAAGCAGCCAGACGAAAGAAAACCATCACCTACAAGGGGAAGAATATTAGAATAACTGCAGATCTCTCTGCTGAAACCTTTCAAGCTAGAAGAGGATGGTCATCGACTTTTAATCTCCTAAAACAAAATAATTTTCAGCCCAGGATCCTGTACCCAGCTAAACTGAGTTTCATTTATGATGGTGAAATTAAATACTTCAATGACATTCACATGTTGAAGAAATTTGTCATAACCAAACCAGTTCTCCAGGATATTCTCAGACCTATCCTCCATAAAGACCAGTGTAATCCTCCACCATAAAAGTAAACCAACCCAGAAAATTATGATCAAATTCCAACTTCCACAGTTGCAAAAGGATTAAAAATGTCCACCGGACTCTCGAAAGTTTTATCAATGTTCTCAATTAATGTGAATGGTTTAAATTGTCCTCTAAAGAGGCACAGGTTGGCTGATTGGATACAAAAACTCAAGCCAGATATCTGCTGCATACAAGAATCACATCTTATGTTAAAAGACAAATTTAGACACAAGGTGAAAGGATGGTTATCTGTACTCCAGGCAAATGGAAAGCAGAAAAAAGCAGGCATTGCAATCCTATTCGCAGATGCAATAGGCTTTAAACCAACTGAAATAAGGAAGGATAAGGATGGACACTTCATATTTGTTAAAGGTAATACTCAATATGATGATATTTCAATTATTAATATTTATTCACCCAACCAGAACGCACCTCAATTTATAAGAGAAACTCTTACAGACATGAGCAACTTGATTTCCTCCAGTACCATAGTAGTTGGAGATTTTAACACTCCAAATAACAGTGCTGGATAGATTCTCCAAAAAGAAGCTAAGGAAAGAAATTTTAGATTTAAACTTAACCATTCAACATCTAGACTTAACAGATATCTGCAGTGCATTTCATCCCAACAAAACTGAATACGCATTCTTCTCATCAGCCCATGGAACATACTCCAAAATAAACCACATCCTAGGCCACAAATCTAACCTCAGCAAATTAAAAAAAAAATAGAAATTATTCCTTACATCTTCTCGGACAATCATGGAATAAAAGTTGAACTCAATAACAACAGGAACCTGCATACCCATACAAAAACATGGAAGCTAAATAACCTTATGCTGAGGATAGATGGGTTATAGACAAGATTAAGAAGGAAATCACCAAATTTTTGGAACAAAACAACAATCAAGATACAAATTCCCAGAACCTCTAGGATACTGCAAAAGCAGTCCTAAGAGGGAAATTTATAGTACGGCAAACCTTCCTCAAGAAAACGGAAAGAGAGGAAGTTAATAACTTAATGCGACATCTCAAGCAACTGGAGAAGGAAGAACACTCCAACCCCAAACCCAGCAGAAGAAAAGAAATAATGAAAATCAGAGCAGAATTAAATGAAATTGAAAACGAAAGAATTATACAACAGATCAAAAAATCCAAAAGTTGTTTTTTTGAAAAGATCAATAAAATAGATAAACATTTGGCCAACCTAACCAGGAAAAAAGAGTAAAATCTCTAATTTCATCAATCAGAAATGGTAAAGATGAAATAACAACAGACCCCTCAGAAATTCAAAAAATCCTTAACGAATACTACAAGAAATTCTACTCTCAGAAATATGAAAATCTGAAAGAAATCGACCAATAAAAAGAAGTTGCTCAAGAAAACAAACTTGTTATGGAAAAAAAAAAAAAAGAAATCAACCAATACCTGGAAGCATGCCACCTATCAAGACTTAGCCAGAATGAAGTGGAAATGTTAAACAGGCCTATATCAAGTTCTGAAATAGCATCGGCTATACAAAATCTCCCTAAAAAGAAAAGCCCAGAACCAGATGGCTTTACGCCAGAATTCAACCAAACCTTTAAAAAAGAACTAGCACCTATATTACTTCACCTCTTCCAAAATATAGAAAAAGAAGGAATATTACCCAACATATTCTATGAAGCAAACATCACCTTAATCCCCAAAGCAGGGAAAGATCCAACAAGAAAAGAAAATTATAGACCAATATCATTAATGAATATTGATGTAAAAATAATAAGATCCTAACAAACAGAATCCAACAACACATCAAAAAAATTATACACCATGACCAAGTGGGATTTATCCCATTGTCCCAAGGGTGGTTCAATATTCGTAAATCTATAAATGTAATTCAGCACATAAACAAACTAAAAAATAAGGACCATATGATTTTTTCAATTGATGCAGAAAAAGCTTTTGACAATATTCAGCATCCCTTCATGATCAGAACACTTAAGAAAATTGGTATAGAAGGGACATTTCTTAAAGTAATAGAGGCCATCTACAGCAAACCCACAGCCAATATCATATTGAATGGAGTTAAATTGAAATCATTTCCACTCAGATCAGGAACCAGGCAAGGCTGTCCATTGTCTCCATTGCTCTTTAACATTGTAATGGAAGTTTTAGCCATTGCAATTAGGGAAGAAAAGGTGATCAAGGGTATCCACATAGGGTCAGAAGAGATCAAACTTTCACTCTTCGCAGATATGATTGTATATCTGGAAAACACTAGGTATTCTACTATAAAACTTTTAGAAGTGATCAAGGATGACAGCAATGTCTCAGGCTACAAAATCAACACCCATAAATCTGTAGCCTTTATATATACCAACAATAACCAAGCCGAACAAACAGTCAAGGACTCTATTCCTTTCACAGTAGTGCCAAATAAGATGAAATATTTGGGAGTATATCTAACAAAGGATGTGAAAGATCTCTACAAAGAGAACTATGAAGCTTTTAGAAAAGAAATAGCTGAAGATGTTAACAAATGGAAAAACATACCATGCTCATGGCTGGGAAGAATCTACATTATTAAAATGTCTATTCTACCCAATGTAATGTATTATTTTAATGCAATTCCTATTAAAGCTCCATTCTCATATTTTAAAGATCTTGAAAAAATAATACTTTGTTTTATATGGAATCAGAAAAAACCTCGAATAGCCAAAACATTACTCAGCAATAAAAACAAAGTCGGAAGAATCACGCTACCAGACCTGAGACTGTACTATAAATCAATAATGATCAAAACAGCATGGTGCTGGCGCAAAAACAGAGAAGTAGATGTCTGGAACAGAATAGAGAACCAAGAGATGAATTCAGCTACTTACCGTTATTTGATCTTTGACAAGCCAATTAAAAACATTCAGTGGGGAAAAGATTCCCTATTTAACAAGTGGTGCTGGGTGAACTGGCTGGCAACCTGTAGAAGATTGAAACTGGACCCACACCTTTCACCATTAACTAAGATAGACTCTCACTGGATAAAAGATTTAAACTTATGACATGAAACTATAAAAATACTTGAAGAAAATGCAGGGAAAACTCTTGAAGGAATTGGCCTGGGTGAATATTTTATGAGGAGGACTCCCCAGGCAATTGAAGCAGTATCAAAAACACACTACTGGGACCTGATCAAACTAAAAAGCTTCTGCACAGCCAAGAACATAGTAAGTAAAGCAAGCAGACAGCCCTCAGAATGGGAGAAAATATTTGCAGGTTATACCTCTGATAAAGGTTTAATAACCAGAATCCACAGAGAATTCAAATGTATTAGCAAGAAAAGAACACGTGATCCCATCTCAAGGAGTGCAAGGGACTTGAAGAGAAAGTTCTCTAAAGAAGACAGATGCACGATCTACAAACATATGAAAAAAGCTCATCATCCTTAATCATCAGAGAAATGCAAATCAAAACTACTTTGCTATATCACCTAACCCCAGTAAGAGTAGCCCACATAACAAAATCCCAAAACCAGAGATGTTGGCATGGATGTGGAGAAAAGGGCACACTTCTACACTGCTGTTGGGAATGCCCACTAATACATTCCTTCTGGTAGGATGTTTGGAGAATACTTAGAGACCTAAAAATAAACCTGCCATTAGATCCTATAATTCCTTTTCTGGGTATATACCCAGAAGACCAAAAATCACAATATAACAAAGACATCTGTACGAGAATGTTTATTGCAGCCCAATTCATAATTGCTAAGTCATGGAAGAAGCCCAAGTGCCCATTGACCCATGAATGGACTAGTAAATTGTGGTTCATGTATACTATGGAATATCATGCAGCGTTAAAGAAAGATGGAGACTTTACCTCTTTTGTGTTTACATGGATGGAGCTGGAACATATTCTTCTTAGCAAAGTATCTCAGGAATGGAAGAAAAAGTATCCAATGTACTCAGCTCTACTATGAAGCTAAATTATAGCTTTCACATGAAGGCTATAACCCAACTATAGCACAGGACTATGAGGAAAGGGCCAAGGAAGGGGAAGGGAGGGGGAAGGTTGTGGTGGAGGGAGGGTGATGAGTGGGGCCACACCTATGGTGCATCTTAGAATGAGTATAGGCAAAACTTACAAAATGCAGAATAGAAATATCTACATACAATAACTAAGAAAATGCCATGAAGGCTACGTTGAACAGTTTGATGAGAATATTTCAGATTGTATATGAAACCAGCACATTGTACCCCTTGATTGCAGTAATGTACACAGCTGTGATTAACAACAACAAAAAAATAATAAAACAAATAAAAAAATTAAAAAAAAATTAAAAAAATAATAACAGGTCAAATTGGTCAGTGCCTGTGGCTCAAAGGAGTATGACACCAGCCCCATATACCGCAGGTGGTGGGTTCAAAGCCAGCCCAGGCCAAAAACTGCCAAAAAAAAAAAATGTGAAATTGTGTCATAGCGTTTGAAAAAAAAAAAAAAAAAAGAAAACGACTGCTGTTGTCAGAGAGGAAATAAAGGTAGTATAGTTAGTCTAGTGTGAAGGTTATTTTGTATCACATTTCATTGTGCTAGCCTGTCTGATTTATGGCTGTAACTAACTGATCCTGGCTCTGGCCCTACTTGCTTACGCAGTAATTTTAAGCAAGTCTCTCTCAAAAATACCCTGCCAAAGTATTTATGGAAGTTCCCAGGGGTTATCTTATATGAGCTCAGAATGGCCAGACTACCACCACTGCTGCTGATACTGTGCCCCAGATGCTCCATGCTGTTGCCTTGCCAGCCTGCTATGTACTGCTGATTGTCTTGGTATTGGTGTTCTCAATCTTTGTGGAGCAATGAGATCTTGGCAGTCAACTGCAAAGTCAGAAGGGACATAGGTTTCTCCTTTCTGCATTATGCTTCCCTTAGGGGAGTCTCCTAGCATGCCATTTGGGTCCTGAGGTTTAAGAAGTTTAGTCAGCATATTTTGGGCTATTACAAACAGTGCTTATGTCCCAGAGCACACATTTGTGTAGTCAGAGAAGTTGGATGGACTGAGATGTCTGAGATTTTTTTGAACGGCAATTTTGTTGAATACAGAATTCTACGTGTCTTGTTTTTCTTTTAATACCTTCCATATTTCACTCCACCACGTTGTTGCTTCCTTGGCATCTGATGAGAAGTCAATGTAATTCCTATCCTTGTTCCTCTTTATTTATTTCATACATTTCCCCTTGTCTTTGGTTTTCCTCAGTTTGAATATAGTATACTGAGTTGTAGATTTTTTTTTTTTTTGTAGGGACAGAGTCTCACCTTATGGCCCTCGGTAGAGTGCCGTGGCCTCACACAGCTCACAGCAACCTCCAACTCCTGGGCTGAAGCGATTCTCTTGCCTCAGCCTCCCAGTAGCTGGGACTACAGGCGTCTGCCACAACGCCCGGCTATTGTTTTGGTTGCAGTTTGGCCGGGGCCGGGCTTGAACCCGTCACCCTCGGTATATGGGGTTGGCGCCCTACCAACTGAGCCACAGGCGCCGCCCTGAGTTGTAGATTTTATGGTGTTCATCTTGCTTTATGTTTTCTGAAGTTCTTGAGTCTGTGGTTTGGTGTCTGTCATTAATTTTGGAAAATCTCAGCCGTTATTACTTCAATCATTTTTTCTGCTCCTTTCTATTTTGCTTATTCAGATATTTACAATTGTTTATTCTTCCTTTATTCCCAAGTTTCCACATTTCCTGTTCTTGTTATGTCTCTTTTTTTCTGAAGAAATGTCTTTAATAAATTAAATGCAGGCCAGCTATTTATGAATTTTTTTGAGAATTAAAAAAACACTTTCTTTCCTAAAGCACATTTTCAATGGATACAGCATTTGAGATGACAATTCCTTTCTTTCAGCACTATTAAAATGCTATGCCCCTTACTTCTGGTCTTTGTCTTTTCTAGTAAGAAACCACAGTCTTTCATAACGTTCTTCCCCTACACATTATTAATCATTTTTCTATGGTTGTTTCAGGAACTTTTCCTTTGTCGTTAATTTGTTTACTTTGTCTAAAGAATTTTTGAATATGGTATCTTTTGGAATGTATTTAACTGGTTTATCTGAACTTGGTTCCTTTAGCTTATTGAATTTGTAGGTTTATGTCTTTTGCCAAACTTGAGAAGTTTTCAGTCATTATTTCTTCAAAGATTTTTAGCACTCTACTACTTTTCTTGGTAAGTCATTTGTTGTTACCCCACAGGTCTCTGAAGCTCTGTTCATTTAATTAAATTATTTTTTTCTCTGCATTTCAGAGTGGGTCATTTCTTTAGCTCTATGTTCCGGTTCACAGAATTGCCTTTCCTCTCCCTTTTGCTTTTGAGTCATCTAATGAGTTTTTTAAAAAAATTCAGTTATTGTATATTTAAGTTCTAAAATTCCCACTTGGTTCTTTTGTACGCCTTAATTTCTTTGAAGATATATTTGTATCTTTCTGTTTGTTTCAAGTTTTCATAATGGTTCATTTGAACATTCTTATAATAGCATCTTTAAGGATTTATCAAATAATTTCAAAGTCTGTGTCATCTTATCACTGACCTCCTGATTGTCTTTTCCTATGTAAGTCAAGATTTATGTAGTCCTTCATATGACTGAGATTTAGGATTGAAACATGGACATTTTGAACATTACATTATGAGACTCTTCATCTTGTTTATATCCTTTGAAGCATGCTGACTTTTTGTTTTTATCAGGCAAGTGATGTGTTTCAGTTCAAATCACAAGTTCTGAGACATCTGGATACTGAGGTTTCTATATAAGTTTAGTTCTAAATTACTTTAAATATAAAGCTAAACTATGTTTTTAAAGAAAAAAAAAAACATTTTCAGGTCTGTTTGAATCTTTACTGCATGTGATCTACCCAGTGGCCAGACTAAGACTTGGATAGTGGTCTGTTACTTCAGATTAAGTTCTCAAAGGCATTGGTATGCTGATTAGGACCAGATCCACACATGCATAGTTTTGTGGTGAGCAGAGTAGTTAATGAGCAACTTTATGGGGTCACTTTCCTAAGCTCTCTCCTCCCTTCAATCTCTTCAATAATTTCTGGTTCCCTGGGGCTCTTTTTATGGTCTCCTGGCCAGAAACTACCTATTTTCATGATTGTATTACTGCCAGGGCCAAGCAGCAGGAGGGCAGAGAGAGAATAAAAGGTAATGAGACTTGGCTCCACTTTCTTGGAGGTGTAGCTCAACTAAATGGAGGGAAAAGGTCCCTCTACTTTAGAGCTTTGGCTTTAGCAGTTTTCCAATACCTGCTGCTGCCACTGACATGGCTATAGCTATAGGATTGCCTGGAGGCTGGGGCACAACCAAAATGAGAAAGAAGAAAAAGAACCAGAGCTTTTCTTCCATTTTATGAGTGTTAGGAGTTTCCTTTTCTGTTCCTTGAGCCATGATTAGAGAGCTTCTTCTGGGGCTTTTTCTGTCTGTACCACAGTACTTACTTCAGGTTTTCTGGCTGGCTTCATGTCCGGCCAGGGGATACAGGAGGGGAAAATATAGCCTACTGGTGGTTGGAGTGTGGTTTCTCACCTTTTGACGTTGGGCCATATGACTAAGTAGTCCATATGACTAAGTAGACCTGGATAAAGCAGAGACTTGGAATGGGATTTTGTGGTTGGCCTTGCCCTCTTGGCCTTTTGCTATTAACATGACAACATGCCCAGTGGATCCTGCCACTTTGAAGAGAGTAACAGACATGTGTTACATACCTGGATCCAACCCACAGCTCAGAGCTAAGCCCATCTGCACCTGATCTAAGTGAGTGACATATGAATAAAAAAATGATAGTTGTTTCAACTTGAGTTTAGAGGTGGTTTGCTTGGTTTGCTATACAGAATTATTGCAGCAAATGGTGTGTTAATTATGACCATATATGTATTCAGTTGAGGACTTCTTATGTTTTTACATTAAATTTAAATGAACATATGATTTTGATTTAAATCCAAATACCTAGGAATAGGCATCTTCCTAATCTCTTCTGTCTTCATTGCTTATTTTATTTTCACCAGAACACCGTTCTTACCAAGGAGCAGGCTTTTCTTTAACTGTAGCTCTGGTGGTTCTTCTAAAGTTTACCAGATCTATTTTGGACTTCAGAACATGGTGGATACTTGTTGTATAAGGAATCAAAGTTTTTACCTCCCCAGCCTGGACTTACTACTCTCAGGCCCCTTTATAAATGCAGCTTCAGCATTTCTGTAGGTCTCTCTGCCTGGCTTGTGCTGACAAGAAGCCACAGATTACAGGGCTGGGCACTGGCACACTCCTCATGACTTTATCTTTTCCAATGTGGTATAGTGAACTCTAGAATAGGTTTTAGACAGTCTCTGACTTGAATACTATTTCTGTCCTTTAGTGTCTGTGGGACTGAGGGCAAGCTACATATATCCCTGAGCTTAAGATTTCTCAAATATGAAATTTCAGGGTGAAAATCTCTGTCCAGCCTCCTTCACAGCATCACTGTGAGCCTTAGGAGCTCTGTAAAGGTTAAGGAGATCTCATGTTTTCTGTTATTTACCTTGGGCATGTTCAGCAAGCTAGTAGTCAGTAGTACTCATCACAAATATTCTCTTTTTCTTCCTTAGGAGAGGAAGATTTTGGAGATCTGGGACTTGGCAGTTCCACGTAACCATCTCTGGCTTAGTACACAGTCTGGGCTCAGCAGTCTCACTATCCCTATGTGTCCTTCTATCACCATCTGAATAGGAGGATCCTAACCACTCTCACCATATGCCTAGTACCCAGGGCATCCTGTTTCCCATATGATAGGCATGTGGATGTCAAAGTGAGTCACCTTTGGGGAGCTGAAGCAGTGGCAGAGATGCTGCCCTTGGCTCTACATTGACTTTGGCTTGTTGGTTTTTTTCCCAGTAATTGTTCAAATGCAGAATGAGTATGGACTCAGATTCTAACAACAATAACAAAAACATGTAGCCTACCAGCTTTCTTCCAGCTGCATAGGCTCTGATGTTTTGCAAAAATAAGGCAGCTCTTCTACCACACTCTTGGTGATCTTTTTAGAATCACACAACCTGTGGAGCCTGAATGTAATTATTATAGTTATGATTAAATTTACTCCTTGGTTCACAAGTTTAGTTGATGGGGCTTTATAGAGAAAGGGAGCTCTCCTGTTGAGTATTTACCAAGTATCAGGTGATTTACATCTTTATATCATTTACTCTGATTTAGTCCTGACATTGGTTCTTTCATTTGCATTTTACTAATCAGAAAATTTAGGCTTAGAGTAAATAATTAACAGAGTCAGTAGTTATACCCATACCTGCTGGGTCTAACATTTGTACTTTTAGTGACATCACAAAGCCACTGTTTGCATTTTGATTATTTTTGGTCATTCAGAGAGTATAGTAATGTGCTCTACCATCATTTTGGTAAGCAGAGGTTAGAGCTAGGATATGGACTCAAACAACCCTGGGTTTGAATTATGGCCTTATAATTTATCTGCTGTGTGATTGTAGAAAATTTATTTAACCTCTCCACATGTCAATTTCCTTATGAGAATAATAATAGTATTTCTTTTATAGGATTTTGGAGTTATTAAATGAAATGATATATGTGAAAAGACTTGTGTAGTACCTGGCATAGTGTCTGTCACATAGCAAATAATAATTACTGGCTAAAAAACTATCTGTCTCAAAGTATTAATAGAAGTATCATTAGAGTTAAAATCTATTTTGTTCACTTTTATAGGACATCAGCAGGTTCTTGTGAACTTAGGTACAAGAGGTTAGAACTAGAGGTGGGGGCATCTTGGGATTGGTTAGTCCAAGCTCCTCATTTTGCCTATGGTGAGCTGAGCTTCAGAGTAGGGGAATGACATGTATTTGTGTTATCCTGCATTGTTTCTAATTGCAACTCACAAAGTTTCCTGATAAAATTGTGACATTAAAAAAGGTCAAAAATTATAATCTTTCTTGACCTTGCTTTTTTTTTTGCCAGGGCTGGGTTTTAGGTGTTTATGATTAGAAAAGCATGCAACTCCTCCAAACACTCCCCTTTCTTACATTCCACATATGCTTATGATTCCCAGGCCAGGCCTGCAATTCAAGGAGTGTCCTCCATCTCTGGATATCTTTATCCTCTTTGCAGCCATTATTGTCCAAACTCCCTTGCCTTGTTTCATTCCTGGGAAACAGTTGTCTGTCAAACTCATGTAATAAAATAAAATATAGAATAAGGTGTTAATGGTCAATCTATTACCTTCCCCACATATTGTATGTGTATTAACAAAAGCCTTTTATTATAGGAATGTTTTTCAGAGAGATTTCATGCCTGAAAGCACAAGCTTAAGAGAGCAATTTGAATAGTTGTCTTCTATTATTACACCACATGGATAGTCACTTGGAAAATATTCATCCTTTTAAGCCTCCTTAGACAGAAAAAATAGAGAATCTTCTTAGGGCTACAAGAAAGCGTGATCTTGCCTTGGTAGCCTTTTACCATAGAGCAGTGGTTCTCAATCTTCCTAATGCCACGACCCTTTAATATAGTTCCTGTGAGTCGTGACCCACAGGTTGAGGATTGCTCCCATAGAGGGTGTGCAGAAGTAGAACTTGACTAAGCTCTTGGTGATGGGTACTGACCTGCTTGGGCTCTGAAGTCTGAGGTTGGTATTTGAGACTTTTTAAAGAGTATTTAATGGGATGAGGATTTAGATATGTCTCAATCTGGATAAAATAATCAAGAGGAATACTGCGTGGATCAAGGCCAGAATCATCTCCTGCCTTTCCTTTGAAGGCAGTTGGAATCCAGATATAACAAAATAACTGGTGCTCACTTTCATCATCCTCATTAGTTGAGACACCTGCATAATGACTGATCATAAAGGCTGGGGCGGCCCTGTTTATTGGAATTGGAGTCAATTATTTTCAACCAGTATGTACAAAAAGATGCTGGGACAAGAACTCTCTCAGTATTGCTATTAGTACTATGTCTTTTCCTGTTATGAGTCTCAGCATATAAGAGGAAATGTTTGTAAACATCATCTAGTTCACTACTAGTGGGGGTGACTTGCCCAAGTTTGCAGAGTGAATTCATGGCTTCATGAGGGCTATGTTCCAGGGCTCCTGAAGCCCTACTTTGTGCTCTTTTTAGTGTATAACAAAACTCACTTATGTAAGGTCAAGACAGCACAGGTGGGCACTATCATCTCCAGAAGACTCCTGTTTTAAAGGTATGTGTGTGTGTATGTGTGTATATGTATATACACATGTCGTGTGTGTAGTTCTTAGAACAGTGGCTGGTGCATGGTTATCTCTCAAACATTTTGGCTATTGTTATTATTATTGATGATCTTTTATACATATACACAGCATATAAAAGAGCCTTGAGACTCTGTAGCCCACTCTTCTTAGTTTATTGATGACAGTTCTAAAAATGATATCACATATATTAAATATTCATAACAATCACATGAGGTTAATATTGTTTTTATTTTGTGGTTGTTGTTGTTATGATCCCAAACTCACAGATGAAATAATAGGCTCAGAAAAGTTGAGTAGTTGCACAAAGACATGCAGCAAATCAGTGATGGAGTAGAGTTGGGCAAGGCCAGTAGTTATACTCCAACATCAGGGCCTTCTTTCCAATAACTGGAGAGTGAAACTGGATAACTTAGCCAATAGAGCCTTGGACTCGTAATCTGAAGACCAAGAGCTGTAGAAGAGGTATCATAGCAGGCCCAAGTCCTGAACACAGAGCAGGTCAATAATATACTGCAACCACAGGTCCAAGGACAAAGGGGAGCCATGTGTACAAGTAGCAGATGCCTGAGAGCAGGAGCTGAGGGGCAGTGACACCTAAGATAGACCTTCACTTTTCATCCAATTCTGTTAGGACTAGCTATGCTCATGAGAGTGCTTCTCCCCATATCAACTCCCTCTCTAAGTGTGCTCAAGTGCCAAATAATTGGAATGCAACTGACAAAAATAATGAACTCAGATCAATTTACGAAGCCCAGATCCACCCTGACAATAGAATACAGCAATATAGTTGAGAAACAGAAGGTAGAGGAAAAGAAAGAGGAAACATGAGGGAGGGAGGGAGGGAAAGAGACATGAAAGAATTTTACAGGCAGGATCTAAACGTATAAAATATAGAGGTAAAAAGCAAGCAGCTACGTGAGAACAAAGAATATTCTGCTGCTCCTTATTCTGCTTGTTGCCCAGACTCTTCAATTGCAGCTCCTACTAAATAATAATGTGGGATCTCTCTTTGCTCCTAGCTCAAAGAGAATGGTAAAATAGCAAAATACTCAAAGTTACAGAACTGTCACAGATAAAAATTGATGACAGGGGTTCCCCCAACCCCTACTCCCACTTTGGCAGTCCCTACTAGAGACACACAATGATAGTGAATACATTGAACAAAGAGGGAAAAGAATACTGAGCCAAGCTGCAAAAGGAAGCCTTTCTTTATTTCCCCAGTGGTGTATTTTGATGATTGCTGATGTCTGTAGTACTTACTTTTGTGGCAGAAAGTGGGAGTGGAAGGAGAGGCTAGTTACTCTGGTTTCTCAATTCTTAATAGGACACAGCTATCTTAGATGTGAAAGTCACACATCAGATAGGATGGTAGACATTGATTTCTAGATTTGTCTGCAGATTAGGAAAGTTAAAAGAATAAATTGGACCCTAGATTCTACCCACATATAAGAAGACATGAAATAGTGAAATGATATGCCGGGTTTTAGAAAGGAAATAATGATGGACTGCATAAACCATAAACTGGCAAGCCTGATGTAAATTTTAGATAATGATTCTAGAAATTTTTATCAAAAGATGACTCACAAATCCAAAGAAGAATTAGCAGTGATCAGTGAGAGTTGACATGGATTTACTGAGAAGTCATGTAATATGAACATCATGAACTTATTTGATGGGGTTGGATGAGTGGCACACGCTATGGCCCTGGAGATGTGTGGCACACGCTATGTACGTTAACTGTCATTCTGGCATTTAGCAACACTTTTAATGACATTTTTGTGGAACATGTGAAGATCTGTGGACTCATACAATTATGTCAGTTAGTTTACTGATGTAATATACTCAAAATGTATGGGTACAGATTTGGACAGTGTTAATATGACAGTTTTTACTAACAAGACACAGGGTTCTGTCTTCAACCCTGTCCTGTAAAAAATTTTAAATAATTACTTGGCTGAAGTTATAAAAACAAAAAAAGGCTCATCAGATTTATAAAGGGATAGTAAACACAATAGATACCAGATTTTGAGAGATTTGGTGAATGTACTGAATCCGTAAGATGACATTTAATAGACATAAGAATAAAATACTAATGGGGTGGCAATAATTAAGAAACCTATTAGCAAAATACAGAATGTGGCTTCAGGGCTCATGTAAGAAAGGTTTATGGGTTTTAATGTACAATGAGATCAAATGTAAGTTACTTATTAGACATGGCTATACATTTTTAAGACACATTAATATAGTGGTTCACACATCTGGTTTCCCAAGCTTCAACTCAGATCAATTATAGAAAAAACTCTGGGGGTAGATCCTTTAAAAAAATTAAAAACAATTTCAGGTTAATGTGAGGATAAAAACAACCAGGTCACAATATTTGAGCTTGTTAGGTAGAGTCCCTCTTGTAGTTGTGTACTGCACCCAAAAGGTGTGCCATATACTCCTACGTTATGCCATTAAGTGAGAGCACACCTATCTCCCCTTCCCTCTCCTGCCTCCCTCTGCCCCCCAACTTGAATTGAAATGAGTTTTTTCCTCTGTGTGAATGAATTACATCATCTACTGGCTTCATATTAGTATTGAGAACATGGAATATTTTCTTTTCCATTCTTGTGATACTTTACCAAGAAGAATGTGTTTCAACTTCATCCAAGTTAATACAAAAGATGTAAAATAACCATTTTTTGTGGCATAATAGTATTCTATGGTATACTTATACCACAGTTTGTTAATCCATTCCTGAGTTGATGGGCATTTTGGTTGTTTGCACATCATGGTGATTGTAAATTGAGCTGCAATAAACAATCTAGTGCAAATGTCTTTATGATAATAAGATTTTTTTTCTTCTGGGTAAATGACTACTGGGGGATTGTGGTGTCAAATGGGAGGTCTAATTTGAGTTCTTTGAGGATTCGCCATACTTCTTTCAAAGGGGCTGTAGTAGTTTGCAGTCCCAACGACAATGTAAAAGAGTTCCCCTCTTTCCACATCCATGCCAGCATCTGCAACTTTGGGACTTTGTGATGTGTGCTAATCTTGCTGGGGTAGGTAATATCTCAGGGTGGTTTTGATTTATATATCTCTGATGATTAGAGAAGATGAGCATTTTTTCATATGTTTGTTAACCATCTGTCTGTCATCTTCAGGGAATGTTCTGTTCATGTGTCCTGCCCAGTGATAGATAGGAATGTTGCTCTTTTTTTGTTGTTGTTAATAATTTGAGTTATCTATAGATCCTAGTTATCAAGTCTGGCAGATTTGTAGCATGCAAATGTCTTTTCCCTTTCTGAAGGTTGTCTATTTGCTTTAATTGTTATGTCCTTAGCTGTGCAGAAGCTTTTCAGTTTAATTAAGTCCCATTTGTTAATTTTTGTTGCTGTTGCGATTGCTGGTGAGGTCTTCTTCATAAAATCTTTCCCCAGTCCAAAATCATCAAGCATTTTTCTCACACTTTCCTCTAGGGTTTTTATCATTTCATGTCTTAGATTTAATTTCTTTATGCATCTGGAGTCAATTTTTGTAAGTGGTGAAAAGTGCAGGTCCAGTTTCAGTCTTTTACATGTGGTTATCCAGTTCTCCCAGCATCATTAATTGAATAGGAATTCTTTTCCCAATGTATGCTTTTGTTTGTTTTATCAAAGATGAGATGGCTTTAAGAGAATGGTTTCATCTCTTGGTTTTCTAATTGATTCCATATGTCTACGCCTCTATTTTTTGTGCCAATACCATGCACTTTTGATCACTGTGGACTTGCAATATAGCAAAACGTCAGGTAGAGTGATGCCTCCAGCTTTATTTTTATTAAAAACAATTGTTTTGGCTTGGTGCCTGTGGCTCAAGTGGCTAAGGCACCAGCCACATACACCTGAGCTGGCAGGTTCGAATCCAGCCCAGGGCCCGCCAAACAACAATGACGGCTGCAACCAAAAAGTAGCCGGGCGTTGTGGCGGGTGCCTGTAGTCCCAGCTACTCAGGAGGCAGAGGCAAGAGAATCGCTTAAGCCCAGGAGTTGGAGGTTGCTGTGAGCTATGATGCCACAGCACTCTACCCAGGGTGACAGCTTGAGGCTCTGTCTCAAAACAAACAAACAAACAAAAAAAAAAAACAACAAAAAAAAACTGCCATGGCTATACAGGTTTTTTTAATGGTTTCATTTGAAATGAAGAACTTTTTTTTATTATTATTTCTTTGAGTCTGATGTTGCTATTTAAGCGGGGATTGCATTGAATCTGTAGATTGCTCTGGGAAGTATAGACATTTTGATAATGTTGATTCTGCCCAGCCAGGAGCATGGTATGCTGTTCCATTTGTTGATGTCTTCTGCTATTTCTTTTCTTAGTGTTTCGTAGTTCTCTTTGTAGAGGTCCTTCACTTCTTTTGTTAGATATATTCCCAGGTATTTCATTTTCTTTGGAGCTACTGTGAATGGAATAGTATTTTTGACTTTTTTTTTTTTTTTTTTTGAGACAGAGTCTCACAGCAACCTCCAACTCAGGCTGAAGCGATCCTCTTGCTTCAGTTTTTCTATATATATATATATTTAATAGAGACAGGGTCTCACTTTTTCTCAGGCTGGCATAGAATTTGTGAGCTCAAGCAATCCACCCACCTCGGCCTGCCAGAGTGCTAGCACTGCAGGCATGAGCCACCTCACCTGGCCTGGAATTGTATTTTTGATTAGCTTCTCAACTGAGCTGTTGTTGGCATATACAAAGGCTACTGATTTGTGGACGTTAATTTTATACCCTGAGACATTACTTTTTTTCCTGATCACTTCTAAGAGTCTTATGGTTGACTCTCTGGTGTTTTCTAAGTATAAGATCATATTATTGGCAAAGAGTTTGACCTGCTCTGCCTCCATTTGGATGCCCTTTATAGTTTTCTTGTCTGATTGCATCGGAAAGAACTCTACCAAACATGTTCTATGAAGCAACTATCACCCGGATACCAAAACCAAGAAATGACTGATCTAAAAAAGAGAATTACAGACCAGTTTCACTAATGAATGTTGATGTAAAAATACTCAATAAAATATTAGCCAATAGATTAATTGAACTTCCAGCACTATGTTGAATAGTAGTGGGGATAGAGGACATCCTTGTGTGTTTCCAATTCTATGTAGAAAAGCTTTCAGTTTTACTCCATTCAGCATGATATTAGCTGTGGGTTTGTCAGAGATAGATGGTTTCATTCAGTTGATGAAGTGTGTCGCCTATGCCTGTGTTCTTAAGTGTTCTTATTAGAAAAAGTTGCTGAATTTTATCAAATGCTTTTTCTGCATCTATTAAGAGGATTATATGGTCTTTGCTGTTGCTTCTATTGATATTATGAATTACATTTATGGATTTACATATGTTAAACCAGCCTTATATCCCATGGATGAAGCCTACTTGATCCTGATGCATAATTTTTTTAATTTGTAGGTATAAACTATTGGCTAAGATTTTATTGAGTATTTTTGCCTTGATATTCATTAGTGAAATTGGTCTTTGGTTCTCTTATTTAGTTGGGTCTTATCCTGATTTTGGTATCTGGGTGATGTTTCTTTCATTGAACATGTTTGGTAGAGTTCCTTCCTTCTCAATGTTTTGGAATAGGTTCTGCTGTATAGGTACTAGCTCTTCTCTGAAGGTTTGATAGAACCTTTTGTGAATCCATCTGGTCCCAGACTTTTTTGTTGTTGGAAGATTTTTGTTGTTTCTTTGATCTTAGTGCTTGATATTGGCCTGTTCAAGAGAACTATATCTTCTTTGTTAAGTCTGGGGGGAGGGTGTGATTCTAGGTATTGGTCAATTTCTTCCACATTGTCAAATTTCTGGGCATAGAGTTTCTTGCAGTAGTCAGAGATAATCAATCTCTTGTATCTCTGGAATATCTGTTGTTATTTACCCTTTTTCATTTCTGATTGAAGTTATTAGAGATTTTACTTTTCTGTTTTTATTTAATGTGACCAAAGGTTTATTGAATTTTTAAAATATTTTTGAATAACTTTTTGTTTCATTAATTTTCTGAATGATTCTTTTGTTTTCAATTTCATTTATTTCTGATTTAATTTTGGTTATTTTATTTATTTATTTATTTATTGCTATGTTTGGGATTAGATTGTTCTTCCTTTTTCATTTCCGTAAGATGATTCACTAGGTTGTTGCTGTGTACTTTTTCTGTTTTTTAGATATAGGCATCTCGTGATAAATTTCCCTCTTAGGACAGCTTCTTACAGTATCCCATGGGTTCGGGTAACTTATAGCTTCTTTGTTGTTATGTTTGAAGAATTTAACTATTTCCTCCTTTATCTCTTCCTCAATACAACTGTCATTCAGTGTAAGGTTGGTTAATTTCCATGCCTTTGTGTGGGAATGAATATTTTTGTTGAAGTTCCATTCCAACTTTATTGCCTTGTGTTCTGAGAAGATACAAGGTATAATCTCAATTCTTTAAATTTTGTTTAGGTTTGATTTGTGTCCTAGGATATGATCTACTTTGGAGTATGTTGCATGGGCTGATGAAAACAACATATATTCCTTAGCTTTGGGATGGTGTGTTCTGTATATGTCTATTAAGCACAGTTGTTCTAGGTCACATTTGAGTTCTTTGTATCTTTGTTTACTTTCTGTTTAGAGAATTTGTCTTATTCTGCCAGAGGGGTGTTAATGCCCCCAGCTATTATGGTGCTATATGATATCATATTGCTCAGACCAATCAAGGTCTGTTTTATAAACCTGGAAGCATTTAATTTGGGTGCATAAATATTTAGAATTGAAATGTCCTCTTGTTGTATTGTTCCCTTGACCAGAATGAAATCACTATTTTTGTCTTTCTTAGCATTAGGTGCTTTAAGTCTACTTGTATCTGACAATACGATTGTGACCCCTCCTTTCTTCTGGGTTCCATGTCCCTTAAGTACTGTTTTCCATCCCTTCACTTTGATTTTTGTTTTGTCTTTCAATGTTAGGTGTGTTGCCTGGAGACAACATATGGATGTCTTGTGCTTTTTTAATATAAGTGACAGGAGATCCACCCCACCTTGTATTCAATCCTGGCCGCTGGACACTCTTTGAGTCCACCCACTCATTTAAGTTTTCAAAGGCTGTTCCAGTGAGTAAGTTTAGCTCAAAATCAAAACTACAGGATATCATTTTCCTGTCCCCAGTTCTCCAGGCAGATTGGCCAGCTGGTCTCTGCCTGTTCTCATGCCTTCACCTTCTGTGATAGTTTTCCTCAGCTCCAGACCCCCCCACTGGCTCCTGTAGTCCACCACTGCTTCACTGTTCCCCCAGAGTGATGTCCCTGGATGGGATCCCCCAGCCAGAGGTGGTTGGAGTTTTCTCTTCCCTGCCTTTCTGTGAGTGGCTAGTAAGGAGATGTTTCTAGTCTACCATCTTGCCCCACCCATCTAGGGGTAGATCCTTTGTAGTTTGTGTGATGATTAGGTTTTCATGAGTGAGATCCATTTCCCTCATATCCTGTTATGATGTTGGTACATTATCCATCTTATGTGAAAAAAAAAAAAAGAGAAACGATGGGATTAAGTAATCAGTACTTTAAAGTTCCCTAAGGGTGTCCACTTGTCAACCAAGATGGGAACCACTTGATAATAGAATCTGAGGAACTGATAATCTCCTCAGAATGTGTTTTGTTCAAACTATTCCTAGAATATTTCAGTTTGGCAATACCTTTTATAAACTGGAGCACATTCAGAACAGTGTAACCAGGATGATAAAGGCAATAAAGTCATGAAAACTGTGCCATGTGAGGAATATTAAATGCTTGATTTTAGGGAGGACACAAATTCTGCCCTCAGATGAGTGTGCCAGAAGGATTACCATTGTCCCATCTTGTTCCAGAGATGAGAACTAGAACAAAGAAAATAAAGTAAAATGAACATAAATTTTAACTCAATAAAAATAATAACATTTTATCAGGACTGTCTGATGATATAATGGGAAACTCTGGAAATAAATCATTGTCATACACTTTGGGGACTCCAAGCCATTTGACTGGTTAGCCACTTTGTAAGGAGATTGGGGAGAAGGTTTATGTTAGTTGTGACTCTTTTCATGGCACCTGAAAGAAATCTAATTTGAACAGTTTAAAAATAGAGTTTATTTTCCAATGTTAACAGGGAAGTAACTTAAAAAAGGGCTGATTGAAGAGTTTAATTAATATCTTGAGGCTCTGTCTCTCCATTTTTTTTTTTGGCCCCATTCACCTTTTCTTTGCTTTATTCTGCATGCAGGACCTATCAAGGCAGTGTCCTCAGTGGAGAGAGAATATTTTTTTCTAATAATTTTCACAAAATCCTGGGATAGACATTGATTAATGCAATCATAAATGGGTAAACGTGGCCAGAAAGAGGGTGTATTTGTGTGTGTGTGTTTGTCTTTAGGGAGCAGGGTAGGGGAATTAGATGCACAAAACAATAGGGGCCTCAGCCATTGAATAAGGTTAAATGAAGACTCCTCTCAGCTCTGGAATTTTAATATTATAATACTTGATAGCATGGCCGGAATGCAGCCATAAATACAGAGCACAATATCTTTTATGGCTCATCAAATTTACTCTTTTCTCTAACCAGGTCCATCTGTCCATCTTGTCCTTTCTTATCTTCAGACGTTTGCTTGTGCTGCTTAATCTTTCTGAAAAGACCTCCAATTATGACATCTAACCTATAGGTCAAGACTTGTCTCAAGTCTTGCCTCTTCCTCTGCTAGCCTACACTGATCTGTACCTCCTTTGAACTGCTACAGCACTCTGTACAGTTAAACATTTCCTGATAATGTGTCTTGAATGTTTTCCTATTTTTCAGTATAAGTCTGTCTTACAATTGTAACTAACTTTATTGCAACTGAGTTCCTTAAGAAAGGCAAAGCCTTATCCTCCCTGTGCCTGGCATAAATTTGAGGATGTTGTATGGGCTTGTTCATTAAAATTTATTGATTGATGATCTCCTTTGTTTATACCTATTCTTTTTTTACTATCTCTAAAATCTCATCTTTGAATTGACAATGGTTTATATGGCATAGATCGGGTCATTGCCATCAGAGGGTCTCTGTGGAAAAAAAGTGACACTCCTAAAGAGGGCAAAAGTTATGTACCACACTCATGCTGGCAAACTAGTTGCCTTTAATTTTGGAGTCTAGGAATAAGTAGATTTCCTTGGTTAGTCCTTTACTTATTCATTTATTATATAAGAATTTACTTATTACCAATGTAAAGCCAAGCTCTGTTCTAGGTATGGTGGACACACAAAACCCCCATTCTCAAGGAGCTCCCAGGAAGAAATAAAAAAGCAAAATTAGATACCTTAGTGCAGCATCAATCATGAGATAACAGTTCTGTATTAGATAGAGTAAGCACATTCTACCATGTCTCCTCCACTGTATATAGCTAATATAATATGATTAGAATGCATGGCACATTGAAGAGCTTAAGAAATAAATAGTAGCATATTAAGAACCAGAATTCAAAAGTACCACTGAACTGGTGGTAAATATACCATTTTTACCTCTCATATACCCTAGCCTGAACTCAGCACAACAGAAACCTGGAAATGGGCATCAGGGATCAGAGAGAGAGGGTGCTCTAGGATAAACAATTTAATCTGGCTCAAAGAATGAGGGAAAGGGAACTCGTAATGCTTAGTTTGGAAATTTCCCATTTTTTTCTTCTTCCTTTTCTTTGATTTCTTATGCTCCAGCTCCTAAGAAGTCTTGTGGCAATCATGGCAGTCATTGATAATTAGAGCCTGCAGGATTTAAAACTCTGAGGGTAAAGAATCTTCTTCTCTTTCTGGTGGTTCAAAGAGAGTTGGGCCAATGTTCATTGCATTTTTTCCCCTCTGTTTCCCATCATTTGACCCTAAAATAAGGGTACAGTTTCTTTTATTTATTTATTTTATTATTAAATCATAGCCGTGTACATTAATGAGATCATGGGGCACCGTACACTGGTTTTATAGACCATTTGACATATTTTCATCACACTGGTTAACATAGCCTTCCTGGCATTTTCTTAGTTATTATGTTAAGACATTTATACTGTACATTTACTAAGTTTCACATGTACCCTTGTAAGATGCACCATAGGTGTAATCCCACCAATCACCCTCCCTCCACTCATCCTCTCCTCCCTCTCCCCCTTCCCCATATTCTTAGGTTATAACTGGGTTATAGCTTTCATATGAAAGCCGTAAATTAGTTTTATAGTAGGGCTGAGTACATTGGATACTTTTTCTTCCATTCTTGAGATACTTTACTAAGAAGAATATGTTCCAGCTCCATCCATGTAAACATGAAAGAGGTAAAGTCTCCATCTTTCTTTAAAGCTGCATAATATTCCATGGTGTATGTATACCACAATTTACAGTTTCAAAATTACATATCAGAACAGGAAAACTAAAGCCTCAGCTTAGGCCAAAAGACTGAAGAGAGGGTTTAAGGGAATTAGAAAATACTGTAGTGGTCACAGAAAGAGAAGAGCTTGAGGAAATGATCCTATAAAGTTATTTATGAGCTCTGAGTTTCCCTTGAGTGGACATGTTTGGATTAGACCTTATTTAGCCAAATAATGACTTTGAGATCTAAACAAACAGATGGACCTGATCCAGGTCCTAAACGATTCAATGATAGGTGAGCATGTGGGGTGTACCTGGAAAGTGCTAGAAAGACTTTGAAAATGAAATGGACATTGGAACCACAACCCACAGAAGATGCTGTGGAATTTGTCCCTGATAAAACAAAAACATCAACATCAACATACTACATAGGATTTAAACAAGTTCCAGAGTCTCATAAGGTAAATTCAAAGCATCTAGGATATCATCTGAAATTATTAGGCATTCAAAAAATCAGCGAAATCTCAACTTACATGAGAAAAGAAAATCAATGGATGTCAATCTGAGATCACATGTTCTGGACTTATTTGAAAATATTTTGAACCAGCTATTATAAAAATATGCCAAAAAGTAAGGACAAAACCCTGGAAAGGAATGGAAATATAGAAAGTCTCAGCAAATACATTTTGAACTTGTAACAAATGGAAGTTTAGGAGCTGAAAATATACAGTAACCAAAACTAAAAAAAAAAAGTGTCTAAAGTCACAGTACAAAATGGTTACAATTATTTAATGGACTGGGTTACAATTAGGTGCTTGTTAAAGAGCAAATAGAAGTGAACCTAGTGAAGAAGAGTTGTATCAGTTATCTATTGCTATGTAACACATTACCTAAACATGTACCAGAGTAAAATAACAGAAATGACAAACATTTATTATTTCATAGATTATCTGAGGGTCAATACTCCGGGATAGGCTTAACTGAGTGGATTTGGCTCAAACTTTCTCATGAGGTTGTAGTCTAACTGTCAGTGGGAGCATAGTCATCTCAAGACCTGCTGGGATTAGAGAATCTTCTTCCAAGCTCACTCACATGGCTGTTGCCAGGCCTCAGTTTCTTGCCAGATATTAAATGGAGGGTCCCAATTTCTTGCCACCTAGGCTTCTCCATAGGGTACTTCACAGCATGGCAGCTGCCTTCCCTCAGAGCAAGTGATCTGATTAGGCAAGAGAGCAAATGGAAATGGAAGCCACAGTCTTTTTCATAACTTAATCTTTTTATATTAAATCATAACTGTGTACATTAATGCATCTATGGGTATGATGTGTTGATTTTATGTACAATTTGGAATGCTTCTATCAAACTGGTTAACTTCACTTTACTTATTTATTGTGTTAAGACATTTATACTCTACTCTTAATAGTTTTGACAAGTGATTGCTCAGTCCAAGCCATGCTCAAGGGAAGGGGAATTAAATTCCACCTCTTGAAGTGGGGAAGTATCAGAGAATTTTTAGATGTATTTTTATATCTGAGGTGGAGGGAATCAGATAAGCAAAATTTCAGAATAAAGGGAAAGAATTACAAATGGACATTTAGAGCTGTTTCTGTCTTATCTGTATCCAGTTCATTTTGGCTGCTCATTAAGTGTCAAATGGTCATTGGAAGCCTCTTTCTTTATCTTTCTCTCTAGGGAAGGCAGCCAGTCCAGCACCATGCTCTTATACTAGGGGATGATGAGGACCTGAACCCCCACCCTTGTATTTTGTTTTAGGATCTTGGAACAAAAGGGAAAATATAAAAAGGGATAATTTTCTCTAATTTTAGGTGTATGCCTTTATGGTAGCAGCAAGCTGGCCTGGAGATTTCATTAGAGGCTGATTGTCCTTGGGAAGCTCCCTTTCTGCCACTGCCTTCCATCTTCTTACTAGCTAAATCACTGTAAGTCAGTTCTGCTGTAATATCTGTTTTGAAAATGTGAATTTGTTCCAATGATATTGATAATTAGGACATAATTTGAGCATGACATGAATTTTGTGTTTGTTTAAGCATGATTCCAACAAGCAGGAAACACTAGGTGAATGCAGAAAATTACAGCCAACTCAACTGAGCTGTGTGGTAATACATAAAACACACACCTCAAACATCTATCAGCTATACCATCCACATTTAGTGCTAGTGCTTTCAATCTGATTGCATATAAACCTGTTTCCAAAGCTTCACAATAACTCACAAGCTGCAACACCCACATCTACAAACAAACTTTAGGTCTTTTCAAGGTAAAGTGTCATGTTTATTGTATTTTTTATGTATTTCTCAACCATCAACATATATAAAACTATGCTGGCATTCCTATCTGGTTTTTAACATGTCACTGACATTTTTATTTCACCTCTTCTAACCCCATTTTATTCATGAGTCCTCCAGTTTTTATTGTGTGATTTTGCATAGTGCAGTAGTTTCTAAAGAATGCATAAGTCATGTTATAGCAAAACTGATTATATTTTATTTTTTACTTACCTAGCACACTGAATTTGGGTAGGCTTGGCAGTGATGAAAACCAAGTCATTGAGGATTCTATATTGCAGAGGGAAAAGGAATAAGGAAGTATTCCACATTCAGTGGAGATGCTAACCTTTGGTAGAGAACCAGTCCGAGTTGCTATCTAAAGACTGACTTGGTGGATTTTTTTCACTGATAGTTGTTTGTTATTTTTGTTTCTAAGTTTCCTGCTTTTCTGACCTTGAGCATCCTCTTTTACAACAAGAGGGATGGAGGGAGGGGGTTGGGGCCTTGGCGTGTGTCACACTTTATGGGAGCAAGACATGATTGCAAGAGGGACTTTACCTAACAATTGCAATCAGTGTAACCTGGCTTATTGGAGGGAGGGGGGTGGGGCCTTGGTGTGTGTCACACTTTATTGGGGCAAGACATGATTGCAAGAGGGACTTTACCTAACAATTGCAATCAGTGTAACCTGGCTTATTGTACCCTCAATGAATCCCCAACAGTAAAAAAAAAAAAAAAAAAAAACACTCAGTGGAAAAAAAAAAATAGAAGTTCTGTTACTTTGGAGCATAGGACAGAGAATGGGTAGTGAGATATTATTAAAAAATTTGGACTTTATTCTCCTTCCATAACCTTGAGCAAGGTTACTTGTTCTTACTGATTTTATATTCCCTCTGAGAATGTGCACTTATGACCAGCTAGTGGTGCCTGACTTTGGGTTTGTGGCACATGGTGCTGAGGTGGCCACAATCCAGTTCCAAAGTGGTCTGGGCATTTCTAATAGGGAACATAATTCTCTTAGATTAGGGACCACATTTGACTCCATGGAAGGAGGCAGGGGATAAGATTAATTATTTATTTCTCTTTTTCTTCCTCTTCATCACCATTCTTTAACTTCTTTATCTTCATTAAAGCAGTACTGTGTAGTAGTTGAGGATTTTGGCTCTGTGTCCACCACTAAATGGTGCTTGACCTTGGGCCACTCTCTGCACTTCAGTTACCTTATCTTTAAAATTGAGATTATAATAGCATTTACTTCACAGTCTTGTTATGATGAATGACTGAGATAGTCCGTGAAAAGCACTTAGAACTGGGCTAGTTGCTTTGCACATCTGATCTTAATCAATACCTAAAGCATGAGGAGTCAGTGTCTATTTAGACTCGGGTATGGGTAATAAAATTATTCTATACTATTAAATTCTGTCAGTGAGGAAATGTAGTAACATTTATTCACAATTGTTTAGCACTTAACTATTTAATTGAAAAGGTACAATTGTAATTCAGTTTTTATTTATGAAGCTTATAAGCATTGACCCATTTTTTTCATTATTTATATCTCTTACTCGTAGGGCCAAAGTTATCAAGATAGAGGTACTTCTATAGAATTTTGGATGAAGATTTGATATTTAGGTTATACAAATCTAACAATGGAAACATATATTAGTCTGCCAAACCAGTGTATTAAATTAAATGTTAAATGATACAGTAATAATCAGGGACAGAGATGGTGTCATTTTTTTTCTTGTGTCCCCTCAACATCTAACAAAGTTGTTCTCAACTAAAGGGATTTTTGTCTCCTAGGGGACATTTGGCAATGTCTGAAATAGTTTTGACTGTCACAATTTCATGACTAGAGGGCAGAGGAACATGGGTAATTAGTGGACAGAGGCCAGGGATGCTGCTAAACATTCTACAATGTACAGGAAATCCACTCCCCCCATCAAAGAATCATCCAGCCCCAAAGGTCAATAGTGCTGATGTTGAGAGAAACCTTGCTCTAATAAAATGACTGAATATTAAGAACCTTGAAGCCTCTTGATAAATGTGTATTGAATGAATGAATAAAGTTTTGTAGACAAAATGTTGATTTGATAGCAGAGCCAGGGTTTGGCAGACAATCTCATGGAGAACTAATTGCAAGAAAGACCAGCATTTAGCTAATTGGTGTTAGCATGATGTAAAGACTAGTGCTTGACCTGTTCAGACATCCAGTCATTTCTGTCTGTGCCTAGACCACATGGCAGTTAAATGTTTTGAATAATATGCCAAAGAGGTGGTATATTTTCTAAAGGTTGTAGTTGAATGCTTTTGGAAATAAGTTGCCTTAGAAACTGCAGGAAAAAGAAATACATTGGCAAAAAAAAAAAAAGAAAGAAAGAAAGAAAGCAATTGGCTTTGGAGGATATATAGGGATTGGCTATGGATGAATTACACTACTGTGGTAACCATAGAACAGTGGTGAAAGAGGGAAAATCAGAACCATCAATTTCAAAGTTTCTTGGTCCTAGTCAAGGCAACTGTCCTGGAAATGGGGAATTAGGAGGGAAAAATGGGAAGGTAGAGGAAAGAAAGTTCACAACCTATATAAAACACAAAATCTATTTAGATCATTAAATACAAAGTGTCCAATTTTGAATGAAATGTTTACTTATTTATATCTCAAACAAGAAGCAGTACAATTAATCAAAGAATGTGCCCAAACTGTTGACGTGGTTTTGTCATCTTACTGGTAGCTTGTGTATGCCAGCAGCAAAGAAGCCTGGAGAGCAAGTTGCCATGAAATTGTGAAAGGCATTTTCAACACCTTGTTGAGAATTGAATTTTTCCATGTAAGAAGTGACCCAAAGCCTGGGAGAAGTGGTATACAATTGGTGCAAGGTCTGGTAAATATGGTGGATAACCAAAAGTTTCCAAGTCCAGCTTCTATAGTTTGAGCAGTGTTGCATGTGCAACAGCATGTTCTTGCAAGTGGATTGGCTTGCCTCTATTGTCCAATCTCAGTTGCTTATGCACAATCATTCTCATCATTTAATACAATTGGTTGAAGTAGACATCCACTGTAATCAATTGATCACTTTTCATGAAGTTGTAGTGGATAATACCAGTGCTGGACCACCAAACAGACACCATTAGTTTTTACTGATGAATATTCAGTGTGGACTGTATTTCTGAACTTCATCTTTATCCAATCATTGTGTAGAATACTTGCAATTTTCAAAAATAATTCATTTTTCATATCACATAACATAGAAATGGCTCACCTTTATACTATGATGACAAAGAAAGGCAAGCTTTGAGATGATTTCTCTTCCGATGCTCATTTAATTCACGCAGCATCCATCTATCCAGATTTTTTACCTTGCTGATTTGTTTCAAATGGTCCAATCTTATTGGAATAGTAATATCAAACCTTGTTGGTAATTCACACATAGGTTGAAATGAATTTGCTTCCACTGTAGCTTTTAGCTCATTATTATCTACCTTGGTCTCTGGTCACCCATGTGGCTCATTTTCAAGATTAAAATTACCAGGATGGAGCTTCTCAAACCATTGACATACTGGGCATTCATTAGAAACATCCTTCCCAAACACTTCTTTGATATTTCAAGTTCTTTGTGTTACATTGGTTCAATGAAGGAACTCACATTTGAAAATATCATGAATTTTTACTTATCTAAAAAAAAATGCTCTAAAAATCTTTGAAAGATTATCATAAGCCAAAATGTGCACTTGAAAGGATGAGTATGTACCTTCACAATGAAAATAAGAAGCGTCAAAGTGAAATGTTAGAGATATTAACTGTCAAACTTAATACTTAAGAAAATCAGACATTCTATGCTTAATAACCCACACATTTAAACACATATTATTGGGATCTGACTTAAAAACATATTCTGACTATAAGGAATAAAAAGTGTTTTAGGAAAATAAACCAATCCCTGATTGGTTACCCAACAAAAGAAAAGATGTTATTGTGTATAATAGGGCATCTTTCAGAAAAAGTAGCCCAAATGTACAGAATATGAGAGCCTATAAAATATGATATGTTATATGTAGAATTTGAGTGTCCTAGAAAAAATTTGAGGAACTTGTTATAAAACTCTGGATCACATACAGAGGTTTTCTTTTCAGCTTTATAAAAGAGAGAAAACGGGGGACCTGATGATCACTGAGTCTTTTTTGACATATTTCTCAGATAAAAGTTATTTTTCATGGCCATTCGCCTTCAGAGTTCCCCTGAAACTTATACTTTGGTGAAATATGATTAAAATAAATTCATAGAATAGACAGTTCAAAGTTCATGAAGCTTTTGAAGGTATATTAGACTTCAGTAGTAATCAGGAAATTGCAAACTGAAAAAGTGAGGTATTATTTCACCCATCATATTGGTAAAACAGAAAAATTTCAAAAAGAAATGGATACCCTAGTTTGCTATTGGGGAGTATAAATTGGCACAGTCTTTTTGGAATGTATTTTGGATATATATAGTAGAGGTTGAGAATCACTAACCTGACAAATGAAATCTGAAATGCTCCAAAATTGGAAAACTTTTGAGTGCAAACATAATGCTCAAAGGAAATAGTCATTGTAGCATTTAAGATTTTAGATATTTCTACCTTGAGACATTTCATGTTTTCAAATTAGAGATGCTGAACCCATGATAATGCAATATTCCAAAATCTGAAAAAAAATAAAAAAATCAAAAACACTTCTGGTCCTGAGCGTTTTGAATAAGTGATACTCAAACTGTATTTATGAGGAATAATGTACAAGAATGCTCCTTGCTGTATCAAATTGACCAAATTACCTCCACCACTGAAGGTAACTATTAAACCCATAATCAGGGTATAGCCTTATTATGAAATATAACAAATGAGTTAAAAAGGATAAGATATCATCATATTTACTGATATGGAAAATCTCAAAGACATATTGTTAAGAAGAAAGTGGAAAATATAAGTAGCTTGAGACTATTTCTATAAAAGAAAAGTCTCACAAAAAAACTTCATAACAGAAATAACAACAGATGCCACAGACATACAAGAGATCATCTCTGAATACTACAAGAAACTCTATGCCCAGAAATTTGATAATGTAGAGGAAATGGGTCAATACTTGAAATCACACCCCCTCCCTAGACTTAATCAAGATGAAATAGATCTTCTAAATAGACCAATTTCAAGCAATGAGATTAAAGAAACAATAAAGAATCACCCCCCCCAAAATGCCGAGGTCCAAATGGCTTCACACCAGAATTCTATCAAACCTTCAAAGAAGGGCTTATACCCGTATTGCAGAATCTATTCCAAAAAATTGAGGAGGAATTAATCTTTGCCAACACATTCTATGAAGCAAATATCATCCTGATACCAAAACTTTTATTAAAAAAGTCATACATCATGATGAAGTAGGATTCATCCCAGGGATGCAAGGCTGGTTTAACATACGTAAATCTATAAACATAATTCACCATATCAACAGGAGCAAAAACAAAGACCATACGATTCTCTCAATAGATGCAGAAAAAGCTTTTGATAAAATTCAACATCCTTTCCTAATTACAAGGCTGAAGAATATAGGCATTGGTGGTACATTCCTTAAATTGATCAAAGCCATCCATTACAAACCCACAGCTAATATTTTACTGAATAGAGTAAAACTGAAAGTTTTTCCACTCAGGACTGGAACAAGACAAGGGTCCTCTATCGCCACTACTATTCAACACAGTACTGGAAGTTCTAGCCAATATAATTGGGCAAGAGAAGGAAATTAAAGGCATCCAAAAGGGGGCAGAGGAAGTGAAACTATCCCTCTTTGCCCATGATATGATTTTATACTTAGAGAACCCCAAAGACTCAACCACAAGGCTCCTGGAAGTGATCAAAAAAATACAGTAATGTCTCAGGATAAAAAAATTAATGTCCAGAAATCAGTAGCCTTTGTATATGCCAATAACAGCCAAGATGAGAAGGAAATCAAGGACACAATACCCTTCTCAGTAGCTCCAAAGAAAATGAAATACCTAGGTATACACCTCACAATAAAGGTGAAGGACCTTTATAAAGAAAACTATGAAAAGAAATAGGAGAAGATACCAACAAATGAAAGAACATACCTTGCTCATGGCTGGGAAGAATCAA
Source organism: Nycticebus coucang (assembly GCF_027406575.1). Classification (NCBI taxonomy): domain Eukaryota; kingdom Metazoa; phylum Chordata; class Mammalia; order Primates; family Lorisidae; genus Nycticebus; species Nycticebus coucang. The sequence continues at coordinate 156,145,933 of NC_069804.1, read as the reverse complement.
CATTGTCAAAATGTCTATACTTCCCAAAGCAATCTACAGATTCAATGCTATCCCTATTAAAATGCCACCATCATACTTTGAAAACTTGGAAAAATAATTCTTCATTTGTATGGAAACAAAAAATACGCTGTATAGCCAAGGCAATTCTTTTATTTATTTATTTATTTATTTTTTATTTTATTTTATTTGATTTTTGCCAAGGCAATTCTTAACAATAAAAACAAAGATGGGGGCATCAGCCTACCAGACGTTAGGCTGTACTACAAGGCCATAGTGATCAAAACAACATGGTATTGGCACAAAAATAGAGACATACATATTTGGAACTGAGTGGAAAACCAGGAGATGAACCAAACATCCTACAGCCACCTAATCTTTGATAAACCAAACAAGAACATACACTGGGGGAAAGAATCCCTATTCAATAAATGGTGCTGGGAGAAATGGTTAGTAATAGTCTGAAACTGGGCCTATACCTTTCTCCACTCACAAAAATTGATTCAAGATGGATAAAAGATCTAAAACTAAGACATGAAACAATTAAAATCCTCAAAGAAAGTGTGGGGAAAACACTGGAAGCTATTGGCCTGGGGAAGAACTTTATGAGAAAGACTTCCAAGGCAATCACAACAACAACAAAAATAAACAAATGGGACTTAATTAAACTGAAAAGCTCTGTATAGCTAATGTGACAATAACTAAAGCAAATAGACAACCTACACATTGGGAAAGGATATTTGCATATTTTGACTCAGACAAAAGCTTGATAACTAGGATCTACAGAGAACTCAAATTAAAACATAAAAAAGCCAATAATCCCTTAGATCATTGGGCAAGAGAGATGAATAGAACCTTCTCTAAAGAAGACAGATGAATGGCTAATAAACATATGAAAAAAATGCTCAACATCCCTAATAATTAGAGAAATGCAAATCAAAACCACTCTGAGATATCATCTAACCCCAGTGAGATTAGCCTTCATCAAAACTGCAGATGCTGGCATGGATGTAGAGAGAGGGGAACACTTTTACACTGCTGGTGGCACTGCAAACTGATACAACCTTTTTGGAAGGCAGTCTGGAGAACACTCAAAGAACTCAAGCTAGACCTCCCATTTGATCCAGCAATCCCATTGCTGGGCACCTACCCAGAAGGAAAAAAATCCTTTTATCACAAAAACACTTGTACTAGACTATTTATTGCAGCTCAATTTACAATCACCAAAAATGTGGAAACAGCCTAAATGCCCACCAACTCAAGAATAGATCAACAAGCTGTGGTATATGTATACCCTAGAATACTACTCAGCCACGATAAAACACAGAGACTTCACATCCTTTGTAGTAACCTGGATGGATGTGCAACACATTATTTGTAGTAAAGCATCACAAGAATGGAGAAATAAGGACCCTATATACTCAATTCTGATATGAGGTCAATTAAGGTCCTAGTACACAGTGGTGGGTGGGGGAGGGGGAAGAGCTGAGAAAGGGAAGGAGGGAGAGGGTACGGGGGGGGGTCAAGGGATGAGGTACACCTTTTGGGGGTGGAACATCAACGTAAGAGGGTCCCTATCTAACAAAAGCAATTAATGTAACCTGCTTCTGTGTACCCTCTATGAATCCCCAACAATAAAAAAACTTCATAACAACTCCATAAATTTATGTATATGAATACACAAGGATAAAGATGAATAGGAAAAGGCACTGAGGGATATAAAGCAAACTGATCTTAATGGTTTTCTCTATATGGAGGAGAATAGAATGAGGAGGCAGTGGTCAAGGGGGCTTTTTACTTTGTGTGTAATAATTGCATTTTTACAGGAATATATCCTGTTAATACTTGTGTAAGTAAAGAAAAAGTCCAGATACATTTTGCTGGATATTCATGCCCAGAGACATCATTCTTGGAGCACAGTGATACAGTGGGGGACTCCAGGAGGTGAGGAAGAGATCACTCTAACACCCAATCACAGAGACAAGAAAAATTAAGGAGATGGAGGAAGTGAGAGGAGAAAATAGGGGAAAGAAGTGAACAAGAAGAAAACACATATGAAGAGGAAACCAATTAAAAAAAATTGACAACATGAAAAACCAGAATAGATCAACCCCCCAGCAGTGATAACAAGGCCGCTACCATAGAGAATCTCACCTATAAAAATTTTAGAAATTACAGAAAGGGAATTTAGAGTATGGATAGCAAAAATGATGAAGAGAATTGAAAGGGAAGTAGAAAATAACTAAAAGGAAATCCAAAAATTGACCCAAGAAATGAATGAAAGACATGATGAAATTTCAAAGGATATATCAGAGCTTAAGGAACACTTAAGGCACACTTTTCTCACAAGAACACTTAAGAAAATAGACATATATGGCATATTTCTTAAACTGATAAAAGCCATCTATCACAAACCCACATCCAATATCATACTGAATGGAGTGAAACTGAAAGCATTTCTACTTAGTACTGGAACCAGAGAAGGAAGTCCACTATTGCTACTACTATTCAATATAGTTCTGGAAGTTCCAGCCAATGCAATCTGGCAATAGAAGGATATTAAGGGCATCCAAGTGGGGGCAAAGGAGGTCAAATTCTGGCTCTTTGATTATGATATGATTTTGTACTTAGAAAACTCCAGAGACTAAACCATACTCAGAGTCCTGAAAGTGATCAAAAAATACAATAAGGTCTCAGGGTATTAAATCAATGTCCATCAATCAGTAGCCTTTGTGTATGTCAATAATACTCAAGTTGAGAATCAAATCAAGGACACAATACCCTTCACAGTAGCTTCAAAGAATGTGAAATACTTGGGAATATATATAACAAAGGAGGTGAAGGATCTCTACAAAGAGAATTGTAAAACCCTAAGAAAAGAAATAGCAGAAGACGTCAATAAGTGGCTAGGCCGAATCAACATTGTTAATATCTATACTACCCTAAGTAATCTACACATTTAATGCAATCCCCATTAAAATACCAACATGATGTTTTGAAGAACTAGAAAAAATAGTTCTTTGTTTTGTATGGAACCAGAAGAAACCCTGTATAGCTAACACAATTATTAGTAATAAATACAAAGCCAGAGGCATCCCTTTACCAGACTTTGGGTTATATTACAAGTCAAAAGTGACCAAATAGCATGGTATTGGCACAAAAATAGAGACATAGACACATGGAATATAATAGACAATCTAGGGCTGTGGAGGATGCAGGAAGGGCCGACTTGTGGCCTGTGCCAAAAGTGCTATTCAGTAGAGATGAAACCAGCCTCATATCATCATATTTTTGATAAAACTAACAGTCATACAGTAGGGGAAAAAAATCTCTATTCAATAAATGGTGCTGGGAGAACTGGATAACCACATGTAAAAGACTGAAGCTGGACCTGTACCTTTTACCACTTATACAGATTAACCCATGATGAATAAAAAATTTAAATCTAAGACATGAACTGATAAAAATCATAGAAGAACATTGGGGGAAAACTCCTGAGGATGTGAACCTGGGGAAAGATTTTATAAGAATATTCTATTGGCAATTGTAACAACAACAAAAATAATAAATGAGACTTAATTAAACTAAAAAGCTTACGTACAGCTAAGGACACAACAATTAAAGCAAATAGACAACCTTCAGAATGAGAAAAGATATTTGCATGTTATGAATCTGACAATGGGTTGATAACTAGAATCTACAGAGAAGTCAAATTAGTCAACAAAAAAGAGCAAACAATCTCATCTAGCACTGGGAAAGAAACATGAAAAGAATCTTCTGTGAGGAAGACAGAATGGCCAAGAAATACAGGAAAAAATTCTCACGGTCTCTAATCATCAGAGATATGCAAATCAAAATTACCCTGAGATATCACCTAGCCCCAGTGAGAATTATCCACATCACAAAATCTCAAAGCTACAGATGTGGAGAGAAGGAAACTCTTATACACTGTTGGTGAGATTGCAAATTAATATGTCCTCTTTGGAAAGAAGTATGGTGAATCCACAAAGAACTAAGAATAGACCTTCCATTTGATCCTACAATCTTATTACTAGGTATCTACCCAGAAGAGAAAAAATATCATTTTATCCTAAGGACATTTGCACTAGATTGTTTACTGTAGCTCAATTTACAGTCGTGAAGATGTGAAATCAACTCAACTGCCATGAACCCATGAATGGAATAATAAACTGTGGTATATGTATATCATGGAATATTATTCAGCAATAAATAAACAAGGAGACTTTACATTTTTTGTGTTAATTTAGATAGAGTTGAAGAACATTCTCTTTAGTAAAGTATCACAAGAATGTAAATGCAAGTATCAAAATGTATTCAATACTAATATGAAGCTAGTGGATAAACCAATATATATCCACACAAGTGAAAAATCTCAATTCAATTCAAGTTGGGGGGAAGAAGGATGAGGGAGGGGGATTGGTGTGTTCTCATCTAATGGGAACAATCTAAGGTTATGGCACACCTCCTGGGAGAGGGTCACAACTATAACAGATATCTTACCAAACTAATGCAAGCATTGTAACCTAATCATTTTTACCTTTACTAATCTGAAATTTAAAAAAAGTGGAAAAACAGAAAATTTGTACATGTAGAGTGGATGTTCAGAAGAATTATAGGAAATTTTTAGCTTCAAGGAAGGATGTACTAAAAGATTCCTGTAAAGAGCAGGCTTGATTCATAACTTGCTGCCTGTTGCATTAAGGTGGGACTGTGGACTAGGAGCCAGTGAGGCCCAGTCTTAAATAAGTATGGATATAGCATTTGGGTTGGTCTGCCTGTCCAACCTCTTCTTTCAATCCTGAATCCCTCAAGTTGTTCCTGCAGCCTGTATTCCATAGCATTTACAGGTCTTGAGAAAATATCCATACTTTGTCTTATCTCTCTGCTACTTGGCCAAACAATGACACACAAAACCTTTGAGTGTGAGGGCTGTGAAGGTTGCAGGAGGGGCCAACATGTGGCAAAAGTGTCCTGGACTCTTGTTGGACTGGCTCAGTGATTAATGTTCTTGATCACCTTATAGAAAATGAAGTCTTGAAACTCAGAAGATAGTTTAGTAATGAGCTGGAAACAAAGTGGATTTCCTTCTCAACTACATTAATTTAAAAAAATTCATTATTTCTCAATTCAGTCACACGTTTTAAAATAATCACATTTTAAAATAATCTCCTAAATAGTTTCGCAGAGACTTATTTGCTCATGTCATACTTATTGTCATTTTCTTACAATGTAGAGTAGAAGTCCTTCAATGTTTCAGTTGGGAACATGAGTGTAATTAATTTTCTTTTTTTAATTAAAAAATCATAACTGTGTACATTAATTCATTTATCGGGTACAATGTTCTGATTTTATATACAATTTGGAATGCTTACATCAAACTGGTTAACATAGCCTTCACTTCACTTATTTGTTGTATTAAGACATTTATACTCTACTCTTTATAGATTTGACATATACCCTTGCAATGTGCAGAATAGGTGAGGTCCCTCCTGTTACCCTCCCTCCACCCAACCTCCCCCCTCTCCTCCCCTCAACCTCCTCTTCCCTCCTTCATTCTGGGCTATAGTTGTGTTTTATCATTCATATGAAAGTGTGGGTGATTATAAATTGGTTTCATAATAGTACTGACTACATTGGATACTTTTTCTTCCATTCTTGAGATACATTACTAAGAAGAATATGTTCCAGCTCCATCCATGTAAACATAAAAGAGGTAAATTCTCCATCTTTTTTATGGTTGCATAAAATTCCACAGTACACATATACCATTTTTTTTTTTTTGCAGTTTTGACCAGGGCTGGGTTTGAACCCTCCACCCCCGGTATATGGGGCTGGCACCCTACTCCTTGAGCCACAGACACTGACCCATATACCATAATTTGTTAATCCATTCATGGGTTGATGAGCACTTGGGCTGCTTTCATGATTGGCAATTATGAACTGGGCTGAAACAAACATTCTGGTGCAAATATATTTGTTGTAAATGATTTTTGGTCATCTGGATATATACCTAGTAGAGGAATTGCAGGATTGAATGGCAAGTCCTCTTTTAGTTCCCTAAGTGTTCTCCAAACTTCTGTCCAAAAGGAATGTATTAGCTTGCATTCCCACCAGCAGTGCAGAAGTGTTCCCTTCTCTCCACATCCATGCCAATCCCCCATGTAGTTTGGGGATTTCGTTAGGTGGGTCACTCTTACTGGAGTTAGATGATATCTTCAAGTGGTTTTGATTTGCATTTCTTTGATGATTAAGGATGATGAGCATTTTTTTCATGTGTTTGCAGGCCACGTGCCTGTCTTTTTTAGAGAAACTTCTGTTCAAGTCTCTTGCCCACAATGAAATGGGATCTCTTGTTCTTTTCTTGTTAATAAGTGTGAGTTCTCTGTGGATTCTGGGTATCAAACCTTTGTCGGAAACATGACCTGCAAATATCTTCTCCCATTCTGAGGGGTCTCTGCTTGCTTTATTTACTGTGTTCTTGGCTGTGCAGAAGCTTTTTAGTTTGATCAGATCCCCGTTACATTTTTTTGGTGTTGCTTCAATTGCTGGGGAAGGGAGGTGGTCCTCCTCATAATATATTCTCCCAGATCAATTTCTTCAAGAGTTTCCCCTGCACTTTCTCCAAGTATCTTTATAGTTTCATGTCTTAAGTTTAAATCTTTTATCCAGTGAGAATCAATTTTTGTTAATGGTGAAAGGTGTGGGTCCAGTTTCAGTCTTCTACAAGTCGCCAGCCAATTCACCCACCACCATTTGTTAAATAGGGAATCTTTCCCCCAATTTATGTTTTTGATAGGCTTATCAAAGATCAAATGATGCTAAGTGGCTGGGTTCATTTCTTGGTTTTCTATTCTGTTCCATAAATCTACCTCTCTATTCTTGTGCCAGTACCATGTTTGGATCACTATAGATTTATAGTATAGTCTGAGGTCTGGTAGTGTGATTCCTCCTGATTTTTTTTTTTTATTTCTGAGTAATGTCTTGGCTATTCGAATTTTTTTCTGATTCCATATAAAATGAAGTACTATTTTTTTCCAAATCTTTAAAGTATGACAGTGGCATTTTAATAGGGATTGCATTAAATTTGTATATCACTTTGGGTAGTATGTACATTTTAACAATGTCGATTCTTCCCAGCCATGAGCATGATATTTTTTTCCATTTGTTAACATCTTCAGCTATTTCTTTCCTCAGAGTTACATAGTTCTCTTTATAGAGATCTTTCACATCCTTTGTTAGGTAAACTCCCATATATTTCATCTTCTTTGGCACTACTGTAAAAGGAATAAAATCCTTGACTATTTGGCCATTTTACCTCCTCCCTCTAATTTTCTGTTTATTAGTCTTGCTCATGGAGCATGGGACTGGCTGGATTGTCAATTCTGGACTGAGAGACATGAAGCTAGGTGACTGGCCCTGAAATCTAAAACTTTTTGATGAACCACTTAGTTTATGGAAACTTAACCCTCAAATGGGAAACTAGACCTTTCACTTGCCTCTCACTCTTCTCTCTTGCTTCTGCCTGGCTCCACATTATTCCAGGTTAACTTTCACTTATCTTTGATTTGCTTAGGATTTAGGAAACAAAGGTGGAAAGGAGAAGGATGTATGTGTGTTCAGAAAGGGTAGAGATTTTCATTTTTTAAATTGTTGTATTTCAAGTAACCAGAGATGATCATGTTATATAATAGGTGCTCAACAAATATTTGTTGAATCATCACCTATACATATTGTAATATCTGGTTTATTTTAGTACAGCAAGGAGGCCCATGTAAATAGAATGAATTGAGCAAGGGAAGAATGATAGGAAGTGAAATCTGGGAGGTATGTAGAGGCCAATTTGTGTACAGGCTATAGTACAGATTTTCTTTCTTTTTTCTTCTTTCTTTCTTTCTTTCTTTCTTTCTTTCTTTCTTTCTTTCTTTCTTTCTTTCTTTCTTTCTTTCTTTCTTTCTTTCTTTCTTTCTTTCAGACAGAGTCTCACTATGTCATGCTCAGTAGAGTGCTGTGGCATCACAGCTCACAGCAACCTCAAACTCTTGGGCTTAAGCGATTCTCTTGCCTCAGCCTCCCAAGTAGCTGGGACTACAGGTGCCTGCCAGAACACCTGGCTATTTTTTTGTTGTAGTTGTCATTGTTGTTTGGCAGGTCTGGGATGGGTTTGATCCTGCCAGTCCTGGTGTATGTGGCTGGCACCTTAGCTGCTGTGCTACAGGTGCCAAGCCAGTACAGGCTTTCAGTTTTTTCGAGGCAGAGTCTCTCACTTTTTCACCCTGGGTAAAGTGCTGCAGCATCATAGCTGACAGCAACCTCAATTTCTTGGGCTTAAGGGATCCTCTTGCCTCTTCCTCCTGAGTACCTAGGACTACAGGTGCCCACCACAATGCCTGGCTATTTTTTAAAGATGGGGTCTTGCTCTTGCTCAGGCTGGTCTCAAACTCATGAGCTTAGGCAATCCACCTGCCTCGTTCTCCCAGAGTGCTAAAATTATAGGCATGAGCCACTGCACCCTGTTGGACTTTTTTTTTTTTTTGATGGAAATGCTTTGAAGCAACTTAAGTAGATGAGTGATATGATAACAATGGCTAATGTTTACATTTCCAGATACTGTTCTAGGTTCTTAGAATCTATCAAGTCAGTAATTCTCAAAAATTAATAGCTGTAACATAGCTACTAATCATAAAGATGAAGGAAAGTTACAGAGTGAGATTAAGTTCCTTGGCCAAGGTTACATAGCTGGTACATGGTGGAGCTGGAATGTGAACTGTGGCAGTCTAGCTGCAGAGCTGCACTCTTAGCAGTTGCATTATATTTCCTTTTTTGCACATCATGTAAATAATCTAATTTATATTCTAAATGGTTCTATCTGGTTGTTTTGCCTAGAGCAGATCTCTGAGAGGCAGAAGTAGAGGCAGGGAAACTAGTCAGGAGGCTACTCTAGTCCACTTGGCAAGAGATCATGTCAGTTAGGACTAGGGTAGTGGCTAAAGAGATGGAGAGAAGATAGATTCTGAGTCTATTTTAAAGGCAGAGTCTAACGTTTTGCTTAAAGACTGGGTGTGGGACATGAGAGAAAAAGAGAGGTCAAAGATGACACTGAGATGCACATATAACATATAAATGATGTGCATATGACATAAAAATGACTTTTACTGTTGTTGACCTAGAAATCTCCAGGTGTGCCTAGAAGCACTCAGTTTCTTCATAGTGGACACTCATGGGAATGAGAACTGCCTAGTTCTTGGTGATGATGAAAACCCCTTTGGTGACTCAGCTCAGTGTTGTGGTTTACTCTTGTTCAGCCACATATGAATTGACTGTTTCCAGAATGGCAACTCCCCTTCTTGTTTAGTGGTCTTGTGGGCCTGAAATATTTCTCTCTAACATTGGGGTGCCGCGGACCGCCGGTCGATGGGCCTCAGTCCGAGGGTGCTCAGGGTGAACGGTACAGGTTGGTTGAGAGGTCGACGCAGGAAAAAATGACAGACTGCACACAGCACTTGGTGAAGCATGCAGCTGTAAATTTTATTGAGTTCAGAAGTTGGTATTTATACATTTTCTTCCCAAGGTTCAAACAATGCAATCGTTATTTTGCTTATGCTTGTAAATTATCTTTGTGTCTGCATATGTGGTTTATCATGCATTACATGTTCTCAAGGTTTTTGCTCTCCGGAGGGAGGTGATTTATCAGTAACACCTGCTTACTTTCTCTTATCTAGGAATGTCAAGGCTTGTGACTTCTCTTAGTCCTGTAACTGTTCTCAGTTTCTTATAATCTTTTTTAAAAATAGCTGAACATATTCTTTTACGTATAATGCTTGACTACTTCTATATATATTTTCTATATATTTTTATTCTTATTAGTAACTATACTTTGATTTATAATTGATTGTTTGTTAAACATTAAACTACTCTATTGATTTGTATTACATATGAAAATTAGTGAAGCAAGATGTTTTTCTAAGTAAAGTTTTACTGCAGGTGGTGATAGTGTATGTCATGTTGGAACATCTTGTTTGCTGTGCCTGCATTGTCTCAATGCACTGTCTCAATTCACTGACATTTGATGATAGGAACGTGCTATTGCACCGTTCCCCTGGAGACATTGAGTCTCTTCAGGCATTCTTTCTCTGTTTAATTATGGATCAGTAAGTCATTATGTTTATTCTTAGTTTCTCAAGACAAGCAGGCATTCAACTCAACAAACAGGTTTCAGAGCAAAGGTTTCTTAGGCTTTTATGCCGCACCTCGTGAGTCATTACGTTCAACAAAAAGTATGCTAGGCAACTTCTGCGCTGCTGTCGCATACTAGGGGTGCTGGGGGCTTCGCTCCGGGGAGCACAGACCACCTACCCATGCGTTTTACAACGCGGACAGCGCCACCTCGCTGCGGCTTGATGCCGAGGGTGCGGCATTGGGGAGTTATTTTTAAGGAATGCTTAATGGTTTCTCCTGCCACTGTGTCATTTTACCTGGTTCAGAATTTTGGAGACAGATTAAGATTCACCAATGGCACAGTTTAAGAGTGATAACCATGTCCTGATATTCAATGACAGTTTAGGACTACCGTTCCTCCTATCCAAACTTTGTCACACTATGCTTATGCCTATGTCTCAATCCATCTCTGTTCTCTATGTTGACTACCTTCTTTGTGTTCTCTGGCCTCTGAACCTTTTTGAGTCCAGGCTCCTAATTTGCTATCTGTGTTTAACTATATTTAACAGAAATCTACTTTATTTCCTAGTTTTCAACTTTTCTTCTCCCTGCTTGCTCTTAGAAGCTTTTCTATCTATCAGTGTGAACTTGTAGTACACAGTATGGTAGCTATTGGCAACATATGTCAACTATTTTGACTCACGTGGGTAGATACTAGCTGGCCCTTAAAGCTATAAGCCTATCTCTACACTCACATTTATTCATCCCATTTTCTGAGCTCTCTCCTAGGACAAATTTGATTCTTGAACATAAGCTAGGGTCTCAATATGTTCATGAACAGTTGATCGCCAAGCAAGGTGTTTATATTTAAAACAAAAAAATGATAAATTCCTGATCTTAAAGGACATATTGGAACCATTTGTTAAAGGGTGGGCTGCCTCATATATTGCAAATGATTTCTTCTCATTATCAACAAAGCTGAAATGTTTCATAGAATGTCAACAACAAGGCCTATGGCTTCAGAATATTGGAACCATTTTTAAGTGTACGGTTCAAGGCATTAAGTATATTCACATTGCTGTGCAACCTTTATTACCAATAGTCCATCTTCATAATCTTTTCATCTTCCCAGATCAAAACTCTTTACATAAAAAACTCTCTACATATTAAATAATGACTTCACATTCCTCCCTCTCCCAAAACCCTGGCAACCCCCATTCCACTTTCAATTTATATCAATTTGACTGTTCTAGGTACCTCATATAAGTGGAGTCATACGGTGTATGTTGTTTTGTGATTGTTTTATTTCACTTAGCATAATGTCCACAAGGTTTATTCATATAGTAACATGTGTCAGAATTTCCTAACTTCTTAAGGTGGAATAATACTTCACTGTTTGTATGTATCACATTTTGTTTATCCATTAGTCACTGGCTATTGCTTAATGATGTTGCTATGAACATGGCTATACAACTATCTGGTCCAGTCCTTTCTTTCAATTCTTTTGTGTATATATGTATAAGTGGAATTGTGGGATCATACATTAATTCTATTTTTATTTTTTTAAGGAGCCACCTCACTATTTTATACAGGCACTGTACCATTGCACATTTTCACCAGCAATGTATAAGATTTTTGATATTCTCACCAACGCTTGTTATTTTATGAGATTTTTTTTTGTGTGTATATTTTTATTTTATTTTTTTAGTAATAGCCATTCTAAAGAGCATGTAGAGGTATCACATCATGGTTTTGATTTACATTTCTCTAATAATTAATTGTGTTGAGCATCTTTGCCTGTACTTACTGACCATTTGCATAGCTTTCTTGAAGAAATGTCTATACATGTCTGTTGCCCATTTTTGTTTAATTTGCGAACGTTTTAAAAACATGGGACCTTTTGTTGAAAAGACTTCAGCACAGGAATGAACAGAGTTAATGGAAAACCTACAGAATGGGAGAAGATATTCACAAACTATACATATGTCAAAGGACTAATATCCAGAATCTACAAAGAACTCAAACAAATCAATAAGAAAAAAAAATCCAGACAGCCCCATTAAAAGGTGGGCAAAAGAAATGAAAAGAATTTTTTTTAAAAAAGATAGAAAAATGGCCAATAAGTGTATAAAAAAATGCTCAATGTCATTTATCATCAGGAAATTGTAATTTAAAAGCACAGTGAGGTACCACTTTATCCCTACCAGAACGGCCATTTTTTTTTTTTTTTTTGTAGAGACAGAGTCTCACTTTATCACCCTTGGTAGAGTGCTGTGGCATCACACAGCTTACAGCAACCTCCAACTCCTGGGCTTAGGTGATTGCCTCAGCCTCCCGAGCAGCTGGGACTACAGGCCCCCACCACAACACCTGGCTATTTTTTTGTTGCAGTTTGGCTGGGGCCAGGTTTGAACCTGCCACCCTCGGTATATGGGGCCAGCACCCTACTCACTGAGCCACAGGCGCTGCCCCAGAACGGCCATTGTTAAAAAGTAAAAAAATAATAGATGTTGGCATGGATGCAGAGAAACAGGAATATTTATATACTGTGGATGTGACTGCAAATTAGTATAACATCTATAGAAAACAGTATGGAGATTCCTTAAAGAAATACATGTGACTTATAATTTGATCCACCAATGCCATTTCTAGGTATCCATCCAAAGGAAAATAAGTCATTTTATCAAAAAGACACCTGCACTTGAATGTTTATTGCAGCAATAAACATTCCAAAAATGTGGAATCAACCCACATTCTATCAATTCATGAGTAGATTAAAAATGTGGTCTGTGTATACCATGGAGTACTACTCAGCCACAAAAGGGATGAATTGATGCCTTTTACAGCAATTTGGATGAAACTGGAGACCATTATCCCAAGTGAAGTATCTCAATAATTGAAAAACACCACATGTACTCTCTAATAATTGGGAGCTAAACAATGTACACACATGGGCATAAAGAGATGTAAAGGGCATTGGAAACCAAGAAGGGGTGAGGGGGTGAGGAATAAAATCTGACCTAGCAGGAACAATGAATACTATTCTGATGATGGACACACTAAAAGCCCAAACTTATTTAACTAATGAAGCCCATATCTTCACTCTTTAGTTCCAAAGCAGCCTTTAAGAGGGCTCTTTATAACCCCTAATGCAGTTTCTTAGCTCTTTGGAAAAAGTGCTTCCCCCTTGGCAGTTAGAAAGGAATCCATGATTCAGATTATTTGAAAAGACATAGATATGTATACACAAAGAAAGACTCGCCTTTATGTTTCACCAGCCTGAAATATTGACCATGACAAGAGAAATGTGGTGCTTTTCATTGGTGCATGTTAGTGCTGTTTTGTCACTTAGCTCCCAAAGACACGCTCAGCTATTGATCCTTCCACATATCAAGGGAAGCTCATAAATTATTGGGGAAATGTCAGCAAGAATGAAGAAACTGATGGAAACTCTTCCAGACCCAGAGAAAGGCATTATTTACAAATTCATGTTCCCCTGTATCAGGCAAATTCCCACAGGCTGTAAAGGAATTTGTGAGAGCAAATGAGCCTCTGATCATATCGCTATTTATCACCGTCACTCAGTTCTGCTTCAGCCTTCAGACATTGTTGAATCAGGAGAATTTATAGAAGTGGGCGTTTGTAGGTTTAAAAGGATTTTTAAGTTTCAAAGTAAAGTTCTGAGAACAGTTATACTATTTTGAGGGGATAATAGCTGGCCCTTAGCTAAGTGGTTAAGACTCATCTCTCTTTTGGGAGTCCTACTCCCTGTTTAGGGTAACTCCCCAACCCTACTGTCCCAAAGATTTTCATATTGTCTTTGGCCTGGGCAGGGCCTTCCCACCCCTTTCTCAGTGAAATTGTCCAATCCCTATTATCTTGAGAAGCAAATTTCTCTTAATATCTTGACCACTTCTGTTTGTGAGCAAGTGGAAGGCCAACCAATAACACAACACTTTCATTTGCCTGAGTTCTGAACAATTGAAAAATTCCAAGGAATCTCAAAATGGAGTCTAAAATATCACTTTTGATGTGGATAAAGGATAGGATGGAGGAGACAGTTTATATCTATGAGCAAGTGGGTTTTCTAGTGTTGTGGCTCTGTTTTAGAGACACTTAACCCCCTTGGACATAGTCTGTCCTGTACACTGCAGGATATACTTATAGGGCCAGACCCCTCTCGTCACTGGCAGAAATCAGAATAGAATGAAACTCCTCTGTAGTCAGCCATTTTTAAGAGGAATCAGTATAGACAGAGCTATCCATGTCCCAGTTCCTTGTTCCAGGTTTATCAGCCCTAACCCTTCTCTCCATAGGAATATCATACACTCTACATGGAAAGAAACATATGGAGTGGAGAAGAAGAGTATATCCTAATAGTCCTTGAGTTATTTTTCTCTTAATCTTTTGAGCTTAACCATTGAACCATCTCCATGAGGGATAAAGTCAGAAGTTTATGAGGACAGTCCTGCTCTCACTTTCATGAACTTATTCCCTCAGTAGTAATCACTAGGACTGCTGATGGGCAGTGTACGTGGTGGTGTAAGCAGAGGCTTTGAAATGTGCCTGAAGACTATATTAACTAAATTAACATCAAGACCACACATTGACCAAGGATGGAAATTTGTTACCTACTCTATTTCCCTTCTCAAGTGATGTCCAGCTACATTGTTATAGGTAGCCTATTGGAGGATATACAATAAGATCAAAGGACAACATAAAAGCACTATAGTAATAGTGTGTAGCAATAAGATGCCACTTCCTTGCATATAATCTTTTTATCACATTTCCAGGGGGACATTAAAGTTCAAATTTCTTTGTAATTTTCAGGTGAAGTCCACAGAAATGAAAGTCCAAATTTCTTTAAGTCCAAGGAAATTAAAGTTCAAAATAAAGCAGTTTTCGTCTGTGCTGTCTTTTGCTAGAATGGTTGCAGTTTCTTCAGGGCCTCAGAATTTGTATTAGTTCAATGCCAAGTCTCCAATTTTTCATTGCTTATGCTGATGAAGCCACCTGCTGCTGCCCTATGGAGAGTGTATATGACAAGGAACTTGCCAGAAAGAGATGAGTCTCTCAGTCCAACAGTTTTTGAGGAGCTGAATTCTGCTAACAGCTATGTGAATGAGCTTGGAATCAGATCTTCCCTTCTTGGAGCCTTAAGATGATTGATTACAGTCCTGGCCGCCTCCTTGAGTGAAGGACCAGGAGACAGAGAATCCAGGTAAGCTGTACCTATATTCCTGACCCACAGAAACTGTGAGATAATATATTTTTTTCATTTTAAGCTACTGTGTTTTGGAATAATTTGTTATGTTGCAACAATCAGTACATGAGCCAATCCATAGTCCCTGGGGTAAGTTGTCCCATGTAAAATCACATTATTCATATTCAGTATTCAAAATTTCTAAAGACTTAGTACTAGTTGAAGGAAAGTTTGACAGATGAACAAAATCTTGATTTTAGCCTTGCCAGGAGTGCCAGTCTATCCAGATATCTGGAGTTCATTATCTGTAAACTTCAATTCAATTTGGAGGAATTTTTTCATCAAGAGGGTTTTGGTTCTGTGCAATTAAAAGCCAATTGTGTAATTATATACACTAGACTCTTGGTCCAGTGTAAGCCTCTATAGACCATCAAGTTCAAAATATCCTGTTCGTAGACTGAAGTTCAAGGTCTATAACCATGTATCCTGGTACCATCCAGAGGTCCTCCTGTTGTTATTTTTAGCCTGTTAATTCTAGTTATTTGTATTCTCAGTCCACTTTATCAGGTGTTTGGACTGGAGGAGGTCCAATAAATAACACTATAATATTGCAAACTAACAAATATTTAAGAATAAAAAAGTAAGATGGATGGGAAATGAAATAGCCCCTTTTTCTTAATTAAGGTGATACAAATGTAGCTTTTATCTATGGATAATTGAACTTCCTAATACTGCATCCTAGACTTAATCCACTGAATCTAGATCATCAGATTGTCCATCCCCTTCCCATGGATATTTATGTTCCGGTAAAAACTCTCTGCTCAGGCGGCACCTGTGGCTCAGTGGGTAGGGTGCCAGCCCCATATACCAAGGGTAGCAGGTTCTAAACTGGCCCCGGCCAAACTGTAACAAAAAACAAACAAACAAAAAAAAGCCAGGAGTTATGGTGGGCACTTGCAGTCCTAGCTACTTGGGAGGCTGAGGTAAGAGAATCACCTAATCCCAGGAGTTGGAGGTTGCAGTGAGCTGTGTGATGCCATGGCACTCTACCCAGGGCAATAAAGTGAGATTCTGTCTCAAACAAACAAACAAGCAAAACCTCTCTCTCTGCTCTAGGAACAGGTCACACACTCTGTAGAGAATCTCACTCTCAAGAATAAGGGGAGATAAGGATCTGAGACAACTGGGATAGGTTTTTTTTGACCAGATTCACCACTCAGATAAATATCACCTCCCTGGGAAGAAGTAATTGAGAAGGTAGAGTCATAGAAAGCAATGTCAAGAGTGAGACAAAAGTATTCTCTCCTATCTCCATATCTTTTGTAAATTCTCATCTTTTGTGTCTACCTTTTTCTGCTTTTCATAGTTACCAGATAAGGCTGATTAGGTAATACTGGGTTATCATTTAGAGTCCTCCAGGGGCTAGTATAAAATAAGAAGGCATTGTGTTATGTTTAAATATGGGGAAAGCCCAGAGGGATGACTCTTAGCAAAACTGTTTAGTGTTGATGTGATTTTATGTTCTCCTACAAGTTCTTCCAATGCCTGCTACTCCTCTCACTCCACCCTCAACTCCAGAAACCAGGACCTGCTTCATACCTACTCTCCTTTGGTACAGTTACACCCAAAGCATCTGGCTCTATCAAAGTACTCACTTAAGCTTCCTTCACTATATGCCAGTGTATGCATGCTCATTTCTTTTAGAGGGCAATACCTTTTAACTATCACCTTCTGTGTCTTACTGCAAAGGAATGAATTTTGATACTATATGGTAAACTGATGAGGAATTATAAACATAGACAGCCAGTTCCTGGTGAGGCTGGCTCTGGTTTGTACTTAACAATTTCTGAATTCTCTTATTGCCTGACTTAATTCTTCTGACTTGTAAAGAATATCTCAGCCAGAATCCATGGACAATTCCATTTTCTTAGGTAAAATTATCTCTTGTTTGGAAGGGGTGTACTGTCTTACAGCCAGGAGGATTCATATTTGGGTTCTTTGGGATGTTAGCAAGAATAACAAACACTCCTTGAAGAGATTACACATTTAGGAATAGGGTAGTATTCTGTGTTGTCAATTTTGTTTGGAAAACATATGATACATCCCTTTGTCTTATACAAAAAAGCTTTACCAGTATCTGATTGAAATGTAAACATCTACAGCAACAAGATACCCTAGCCAGGGTCCTCTGCTCTTCTGGAAAAGATCAACTTACGTCTAAAAGATTTAATTACTTCTTATGGGCCATTATGGTGTTCAAAAATAGCCATGGTAAATCCAATATTTCCAGGAAGAGAAGATTATGACTTTTTTTGTTCTATGTTCAGCTTTTTAATGTTTATCAATTCTGAAAGGCACAGAAGTAGTTTTGCATGTTTCCGAGATCTGTGCTCCATTTTTCGTGCATTTTCTTATCAAATGCATTTGACTACAACAAAATACAATGTTTATCTTTGGCCCCATTGTAACAGAATGTTATGATGTTTTATACAGCTTACCTGGTGTCCAGAGATATTTGCTTTATGTGTGTGTTTGTGTTGTGGGGTGGAGAGCTAGGATGCAGGGAGGCAGGGAACTAGGGAGGTTGGAATTACAAAAGTTTGCTTGTTTGTGTTAATTTGTTCTTTAAAAAAGTAACATGTTCAAATGGCTTGGTTCAAATGTCAATTTCTGAAATCCCCTGCAAAATCCATCCTTTTCTCTTTTTCTTTTACATTTGGAGCCAAATACAACCAGTCAGGTTGGGTTCTATACCAGATAGAGTAAGGGTCTGCTTACAGAAAGTGGAGTAGCCAACATAAAATTATCCCCCAAATATCTTTCTTTGGGGGTACACACCTTTCATTTTTATTACTCTTTGAGATATGTATTTCAAGTATTTTGTCAAAATGTATATATATATTATCTAATGGGAGTGGGTAGTAAATTAAACTATCATCAGCAGGTTAGGAGGTGGTTCAAGAAATCAAGCAAGCTGATAGGGCCTTGAGGAGAAATTGGATAAATGTTTTGATAGGATGTGGGAAGGGAATGGTCTGGAAATTTTAATTATAATGAGTACTCCTATTCTAATCACTACATCATTACATTTATCGGATTAATAATATATGCTTGGGTTTGTACAAACATTATTTCATTTCCTACAATAGCCCTATGAAGTGGATACCACCATTATCTTAATTTTACAGTGGGGGAAAACTGAAGCCAGAAAAAGCCAAAGTAAATTGTACATGTTTCATAGACAAAAGATGTGAATTCAGGGTTCTAAACTAAGTCAAGTAGAAGGTGAACACTACCATGGGAGATCAGTGTGTTATGTAGATATAGAACAAATATTCCTTTCTGGAATATTTTGCACATCTATGGCTCAGCTTCCAGTCTTGTGTGGGAACAGAATGAAAAAACTGAAGAATTCAAATGTTGCAAGTCTCATAAATTTGGAGGTAGGCTCAGGATTCACAGAACCCAACTTGGGTTGGACACCTATACCAGGAAACCTTGTAAATTGTGGTAAAACATAAATATGATGATGCAAATGCAGAATTTCACTATAAAGATCTTAAATCCAGGCTGTAGCAGCCCTTTACTCTGTAGATGAATTTAGATTGCTTGCTAATTGCATGACTTAAGGAAAATCATTACCTCTTTACTCTTAGTTTCCTCATCTGTAAAATGGAGTTAATAATACCTTTTAGAATTGTTGAAACTATCAATGTACATGAAGGTACTTTGCAAATTGTGAAGGATTATCTATATATACAGAGTATAACAATATAAGAGGTGGGTCATAATGGAAACTCCATTTCCTGATTAGAGATATACTTTGTTGCTTGAATTCAATGAGTAACTAAGGACCAAGGAGGAAAAGGAGATTAGTGGCTTTCACAGGTTTTCCTGCTTTGTTTTGTTTGTGCAAGTCTCTTTATCTTTTCAAGCATTGGCATTCATGTAAGCTGGGTTTGAGTTGAGTCTCTGATGGAAGTTTTATTCCTCTGGAACATGCAAGCCTTATGACTGGCTAATAAAACTGCAGCAACATTATGGTTTGTATTGTTGGGACTCAGAAAATGATACCCTAAATGTTGTGATTTGACATGCTGAACTAATGAACCAGTCTCAAGGTCCCTCTTTGACCCTCTTGGCCTTTATGTCTCTCTATACTACTCTCTCTGAAATATTCTTACCTGGTTATGAAAACTTCTCTCCAAAAGAAATGCAATTGTTTAAGACCTCCTTACCAGGAGTTTTTTTTTTTTTTTTTATCAAATAACCAGGAAAGATTAACCACCAGAGAATAGAAGAGACTGGGAGTTGTCCCTCCACACAGACTTTTCATCTATTTTTTTGAGGGCAAATTTAAGAGATTAATCAAAGGTTTTTAAATTAATTAATTAATTTTTATTGTTAGGAAATAATCGAAGGTACAAAGAGCCAGGTTACACTGCTTGCATTTGCTGGATAAAGTCCCTCTAATTAATCTGAAATTCTTTAAAAAAATTAAGCAAAGCCAACTTTACAAAAGCCTATATGGGGGGAGGGGAAGAAGGGAGGGAGAAGAGGGGAGGAGTGAGGGGATTTGGGGTGATTCCACTTACAGGGTACAATGTAAGTGTATATGACATGTTCCTTAGGTGTGGGGCACAACTGCAATGGGGATTCTACCTAACAAATGCTAACATTGTAAGCTATTCGTTTGTACCCTCACATTAATCTGAAACTAAAAAAAACTGTTTAAAATTTTTAAAAGCCTATATGATCAATGACTATTCTTATAACAACTTATGCATATTATTAAGTCCAAGTAAATGAGGCCAATCTCATTTTACCAATCAGTTGGTAGTCTTGTGATCATATTTGTCAGAAATGAGGAAACTAGAGAGCAAATTACGTTTGGAATAAAACCACAGTACACTTGATATTAGATTCTACTCTGTCCATTGTTTTTGAGTTATTATAATCTGGATTGAATTTTGAATTTTTAGTATATTTTAATATCTGATCACCAGTCTCCAAACTAACATTTTCAATTTTTTTCCCACCCTCCTGATCTGGAATCACTAGAAATTAAAACTGTCTTTTTTGGGGCGGCGCCTGTGGCTCAGTGAGTAGGGCGCCGGTCCCATATGCCGAGGGTGGTGGGTTCAAACCCAGCCCGGCCAAACGGCAACAAAAAAAATAGCCGGGCGTTGTGGCGGGCGCCTGTAGTCCCAGCTGCTCGGGAGGCTGAGGCAAGAGAATCGCGTAAGCCCAAGAGTTAGAGGTTGCTGTGAGCTGTGTGATGCCACGGCACTCTACCGAGGGCGGTGCAGTGAGACTCTGTCTCTACAAAAAAAAAAAAAAACAAAACTGTCTTTTTTTATAATCCCTGAGACCTATGAGGCAAAGATGGTCAAATTGGCTTTAAAGAAAAATCACAATAGTTTGTATTTGGACAGACTTTGTGACATGCAAACTATAGACCAGGAAAATCTGTCAGATCACCATGACATGCTTCTGCACCAACTGTAGATGCTTCCAATCAAAATCTAAATATCTTCTCAAATGACTGCCCTCCAGACTCTAAAGAAACTAGCTGGTAGAGTGCTCTAGACTTTAACCTTTGTTTTTCTTCTGTTTCCATAGATGTGCCTCTTATCAGAAATCTGTTTGCCTGTGCCATGGAGAGATTAAACTTACATGAGAGCCCTGCAGAGACTACCTTTTGCATTGAGATAGAGTTGTTTAATTGGACTAACTTACTCCAAGATATGGGAGACTGGTTTAATGGGATCCTTTGCCACTCAGCTACTAAACTGATTTTTTCCTCTACAGCCATTGACTTGCAATGTATGAAATTTGTAGGAAGTTTCGGACAGAGGAATTATGGGAATCAGAAAATGATGCCTGAAAATGCTGTACTTTGACATGCTGAACTACAGAAGCAGCCTCAAAGGCTCTCTCTGATCTTTCCTTGCCTCCCTGTCTTTCTGATCCCCTTTCCATATTCTTTTGAAGGCAATTCTGAGAGATTATCTTGGGTACTTTACCTGCATAATGAGTTTTTTTATATAGTGAAGTTTTGTCCCTCACTTTCTCGCCACCTCCCCTAGAGCTGAGAGAAAATTATTCCTAGGCCATTGTTCTTTAGGCTCATTCATTTATCATGAGAATCATTCATTCTAACACTCTCAACTCCCCTTATCCTATAAAAAAGGGTCTATAAGCATCTGGATTTCATTGAGTTATTGGGTAACAATTCTGCTGTGATTCCTCCATGTTATACATGTTGAACAAAATTATGCTTTTCTCTTCTATCAGTCTGCTTTTTGTCAGTTCATTTTCAGTGAACTTTCAGAGGTTGGAGAGGGAGTTTTCTCTCCACCCCTACAGAATGAAGATCATTTATATTCCTCTCTGACACTAGTTGATGGAGGATGTCAGAGTTCTGTACACCAGAGATAGGGAGAAACTGTGACTGATATTTATAAGGGTATAAGAAAAATATTCACAACAGTCTACAATTCCATACAGCACATTCATTTAGTTTCTGCATTTTGGTAAGATGACATATTCTTCTCAGTGCTGTCTATGAAATAATTGGAAAGTCACTAAGTTTGTCTCTGGCCTCTAGCCTCACCCTTTTAATAATAATAAATACCATTTACTGAGCACATTCCATGTGCCAGGAATTATGTTATATGCTTTACAAAGTCATGTATAATCACATGTAATCTCTATCCCAAGTCTGATGGCCTGGTTTTTATTGAGTGCTTCCTGTTTGTCCTGCACTATACTATGTACATTCTGTACATTACCTTATTTAATCTTCACAGTAACTTTATGAAGTTGATATCACCATTGTCTCTATTTTATACAATGAAACTAAGACCCATTGAATGAAATGATTTGCTTAAGATCACACACAAGAAAGTAGTACAACTGAAATTTGAAAACTGGCTTTTAAGGAAAAAGTTGAGTCTTATTCACACTAAGATGTAGCATTGGGTTTAAGAAGATGGGAAGCTATGGTGCATCTTAGAATGGGTATAGGTGAAACCTACTAAATGCAGAATACAAATGTCTACATACGATAACTAAGAAAATGCCATGAAGGCTATGTTGAACAGTTTGATGAGAATATTTCAGATTGTATATGAAACCAGCACATTGTACCCCTTGATTGCACAAATGTACACAGCTATGATTTAACAATAAAAAAAGTAAAAAAAAATAATTGAAAAAAAAGTGATTTTACTATTATATATTCTCAGCAGTAAGGTAGGAGTATTCTAATTACCGCATATTCTCTCCAGCACTAGGTATCATCAGTAAACTTTTCTAATTTTGGTCATTCTGATGAGTATGTGGTAATATCTCATTGTGGTTTGGATATAATTTCCTAGATGATTATTGATATTGAGCAATGCTTCAAGTGCTTACTGGCCAAACATACATCTTTTGTGAAGTATTTATTCAAATATTTTGCCTCTTGTGGTGGGGAGAATATTTTCAAAGAACAGAGGTTATTAACTTTGGAGTGGTACAATTTATTGATTTATTTTTTTCTGGTTTGTGTCCTATCTAATAAAACTCTGTCTAACCCAAATTCAAAAAAAAAAAAAAAAAAAAGAAGATGGGAAGAAGAGAATAAGTCTGGGTCAGGAGGAGTATGTTTTATCCTATAATTCATTCAATTCCTTCCTTTAAGTCATTCAGACCAAAATTTTTGCAGTCATCTTTGACTCTTTCACATCCATATCCTATCAGAAAATCTTTAAACTATAGCATTACAGAAACCAGCCACTCCTCCTTATGTCTACTGCCACCATCTTGGTCCGTGCTACCATTATCTTTCATTTGGATGACTGTAATATTGACCTTTTGGTCTAGCCCACTTTGGAAGACACTGACAGCTGTCCATCAAACACATTTGACCTTCTGCTATAATCAAAGGAATATATCCAAATGTACAGCTGTCTAGTTAGACTATATAGCCTATCCTTGCTTTTAGTTAGATATGGCCATGTGATTAGTTTTCATTAATGGAATGTGAGCATAAGTGACATGTGTTATTTCTTAATCAGGAAATTGTAACACCTTGGGCTTGCTTTCTCTATACCCTTCTTTTTGTTTTTGTCTGTGACACCTGTATATCCTGACACTATGACTTTGAGCTAGACTAGTAAGGCCCGAGGCAATGGCAGGGCTACAACTTGGAATGAATCTGGGTCCATGAATCATTATAAGTACTAGATCTGCTCTCTGGATCTGAACTGTTCACATCTGGGGCACTAAATAAGAGAGAAACAAACTCTTTTGTTCTTAAACTACCATAAGGTTGGTTCTCTTTGCTAGAGCACCTTAGCTTTACAAATACACTTCCCACAGTCTGTTCTCTACAAGCAGCCGGAGTAAACATTTAAAAACATAAGTTATATAATTTTTCTTCTCTGCTTAAAACCTAGTGGCTCTTCATTTCTCACAATGTAAAATTCAAAGTTCTTAAAACTATCTGTTCATGCTCTTAAACCTATATTACCTCTTTGATTCTTCTTCAAAGAAGAATCACTCTCCTGCTGGCCTACTTACTATTCTCTTTTGTATCTTAGAACCCGCCAGACACACTCCCACCAAAGTGACTTTGCCCATATTGTTCCTTCTGCCTGGAAAAATCCTTCCCAGATATCTGCATGGCTCACTCCCTCATTTCATTTGGGTCTTGAATCAATTATAACCTTTACAGACAGGCCTTTCTGGACTATCCTACATGAAATAGCATCCACATCACTGAGTAGCTTTTTACCAGGCCTTAGTTTTCTTCTTAGTGCTTTTTGATTGTTGAAATATGTGTTTGTTTATAATCTGCCTTCTCCATTTAGAATGTACTTCCATGAGGATAAGAAATTTGGTTAACTGCTATTTCTCTAGTGCCTGAAAGAGTGCCTAGCATGTGGTATAGTAGAGCTCAATAAATATTTGTTGAATGGATGACTTTATTCATTAATCTTCCATAATCCAGAAGTCAGTGGTTCTCAAACTTAGCCTGCACAAGAATTACCTGAGTGCTGATTCTTGCTGCTCTATCAATTCAGATTCTGATGTAGCTGATCTGGGGTGGGTCCCAGGAATTTGCCTTTTTAAAACTCATACCAACCTCCTTGTAATTTTGATGTAGATAGTAAAGTGACACATCTTTGAGAAATACTGCACTAGACTATAAACTTTATGACGTCTTTCTCAACAATGCTTTATCCAATGTTTCACATATAGTGGATGCTCAACAAAAACTTTTTAATGGGTCAATGAACAAGTGTTTACTGTAGTTTCTTAGTTTTCAGGCACTGTACTAGATGCTGAAACTACTCCAATGGAGCATCTTAATCTGTAAAGATGCCCCAAAATTCAAATCCCTTAGGCCTGGGAATCTACTCAGTGTCACTACAATGTGGACTAACCTGTTCTTTAAGACAGTGCTTCTCAAATTTTAATAGGCACAAAAATCATCTGGGTATCTTGTGAAAATTCAAATTCTGATTTAGTGGGCCTGGTGTGAGTTTGGGATTCTGCATTTCTTATAAACTCCCAGGTGATTTTGATGTAACTACAATTTGAGGAGGAAGGCTTTAAGCTAAAAAGCGGTGGTGGTCTGAGCTAGCCGGATGATTAGTTTTGCCCTGGGTGTACCTGCTCCTCTGCTTTAGGGAAAACTCCTTGCCTGAGGCCCAATGGTAAGGATCTAATTTTCAAACTCTACCAATAACTATACCTGTTTTAATTTAAAAAGACTCCAAAACAATTAAGATAAAGCATTTAGAGTGAGTGTAAAAGTCATGGATGTAAATTGTGGTGGTGGTATTTTTCTAATGGGGAAGGAATCATGTTCCTGTCTTTGTTTAATTAAAAAAATGAAACAAGAGAGGTTTGGGGGATGACAGATGCCTGAAAGTTTTGCAGAGAACTTGGATGAAATAATTTATTTTTAGTGATAAAGACTTAGGCATAGTATATCTTTGCATTTAGGCCACCTGTGTGGAATAATCTGGAAAGATAATGCCTTCCTCACCTTTTCTGGTCCTTCAAGAATCCTAAAATTCCAACTGTCACTTAATTCTTTTTCCTTAATGCATTTAGATACTAGACATTTTCCCTCAGGACAATGTAAAAGCTCCCGAAATAGGAAAACATTAACTACTTAACAATCATTAACAAGTTATGGCAAGGAATTTTAACTCTAGGTTTTCCTGTTTAGGTTAGGGAAACTTTGAACTCCCCCCATTTTTTTTTTCTGATTAGAAGTTTTATAGAAGTTTTATATGACAACACACACTGAACAATAATGCAACAAACAAGGACTGAAGGTCAGGCGCAGCCAGGAAAACTTCCACAAGGAACAGGCTCAGAACTATTCAGGAGTAGTGTCTAACAACATATTTATAAGTCTGATTTGTAACCTGGCCTCTTTTGAGTACAGGTGGAAGTTGCAGGAGAAGCCATGCATGAAATATATATATATATACACTCACACAGACATAAACACCCACGTTTTCATACTTCTTTTACCCATTTTCTCCACAAGGAATAAATGGAAGAAAGGAGAAGCCAGGCCTCTTTCCCCAGAGCTGCTATATTTACTACAGATTGATTAGAGAAGCCCCAGATGGGGCTAGGATTCAAGGAGGCAGACTTCACTCTTCTTTTTCAAATAGAATATTGGTTTTATTTATTTATTTATCTATTTTGGGGGATTTGTTCTTGGTGCCACTCAATCCTGACAATTTACCATGGGAATGATGGGACACAGGCATGAATATTCAGAAGAGGCAAGCAAAATTATGGCTTACTTGAATTACACATTACATGTCAGGGACCTCAGTTTCTCTAGGTACTTTCATACATAGTCTTTCACTAGCTCCTTAGGAGACTCCTAACCTGCAGCAACAGAGCTCAGTGGAGCTGCAATACACAGAGGAAAGCCATATTTTGGCCCAGCACATGCTGGGTTAGTCACTTCATCCAAGACAATGACACATCCCAGCCCCAAGTCAGTCCTCAGGGGCTTCCCGCTGTTTTCTTTGTAGAGTGGAAGTTTGGGCTTTTCCCCCCTCCCTAGATTTCTCCTTGCTGTTCTGAAGAGCTTTCCACTGTTCCCTCTGGACCTGAGAAAGCTGCTCAAAGTGTGCTTATTTATTCTCCTGCTGCTGGCACATCCCCAGCCACTGGCTCGTCCCTGGTGTCTGGCTTCTCAACCTGTGACTGAAGGAATCGGATATTGGACCTCCACTGTGCTGATGGCTACTTTGTCTGGTTGGAGCCACCTCTTGAAATGTTCCAAGATGCTCTCATCAGAATCAAGTCCACTCGCAAAGAACTCTGAGGCTAACTTTTCCTGAAGGAAGCCATCTGTGCATTCCTTCTTGGCTTGGAGTTCTTGGTTTGAAAACTTATTGGTTTGAAGTTTGTCCTTAAAAGTCACTTCCTGCTTTAAACCTTTGATTCTTCTCAGTTTCTTCTCTAGGGATGCTAAATACATTTCTGAATCCTGCAAGGGAGCCCAAGGCTTTACAGCTTGCTGAACAGCAATGTCTGCTGCTTTCCTCTGGCCTTCGTCATCAAGGTAAGAATCCACAAAGGAGTCTAAGAAGGCATTGTTGGCACCATCTTCCTGGTCAGGATTTGGCAGACAGGAACAGATTTAAGCCCAGGGAACCCCCTAGATCTTGTGGTTGTAGAGTCAACACTCTCAAACATTTTCATTTGGAATCTGAACCAAACGAAAACTTTGGTTACACCAGAGCCCCGTGTCCCTGTGTCCCCCAAGGCATCCAGAACTGTGCAGGAAACCCTTGTGTCCAGACTCCAGGCCTCAGTCGCTATGGTGTCAAGGACTGGCTGGGCAGGATGAATCAGGTCCCAAGGTCTCTCTGATATTCTGGGGTCAAAGCAGAGAGGGGAATTCCAAGTGCTGGGCACTCCTGCCCTTCCTTATCTACCATAGTACCTGGCCTAGCAGCCCACAAATGCTCGGCTCAGCTTTAGAACTCCCAAACATTTTATGAAAAAAAAATTGTGTGTGTGCACACACACAGGGTGTCCATATATATATGTCCATATATACACGTACACACGGGGTGTTCATGTGCAATTTAAGTAAACTACATATATACACATACATTGTGTATACACACACACATATATATACAAAGGAAACATTATATACGTATATATATACACACACATATGTATATATACAAAGAACAACATTATATGTAATGTTTTTCTTGTATTTTTTCCCAGGAAGACAGTCTATAGGTTACACAGAATTTTTCAGGTGGGTTCTATGATTCCACAAAGACTAAGAATATTTTTAGATACAGTGAGAACAGAGATTAGGACAGGGGATTTTGAATGATGGGGGGAAAATGTACTACACTCCATTGCAATTTGTTTTGTTTCGTTTTATGTGTTTTTTCCTCTACATTACATTACCTCTTCCTTGAAAGAAAGTCATACTTGCTTGTTTATCCTTGATGCCTAGCACAGTGTCTAGCCCAGAAGAAGTATTCAATGTATGGTTTTGAAATAAGGAATGAAACCAGGCCAAGAAGGTACAAGATCAAGGAGCAAGCTCAAGAAGGAGGGGTCACTGAAGTGCAGGGTTCTGTGTGGATAGGTGGAGGTGAGATGAATGTGAATAGGGAAGACAAGTTTGAAGGGTGGACAGGGAAAATTTCAGTGGATTTGATGTTTTTTTGTAAGGCTTGACTGCGTATGCACATATTCTTTTCTAAGAGCATTCTTGATGGGAGGTAAAATCCAAGTCTAACATCTCAGCTTTTTCCTTTTTGTTTCCTAGTTAAGACATGCTGCTCAATCAATAAAAATGAATAATTTAAATTCAATATCCCTCTGTCACTATCAATAATACCTTTGTGAGTGATGTAGTACTATGGTAATTCAATTTGTTAGTCATTGCTACACTTTCACATGACAGTCTGCTGAAGTTGTAAACTTAATTTACTCCAGGCACCTGACACAAATAACATTGATAGATTTTATCTTTAAAAGTATTGATTTCCCCCCCTGAAAATATCTCCTCTGTATTTAGGTTTATTGAATAAACAGGCACCTGTCTGGTTAAGGAAAACTTTCTTAAGCTAAGGAAGCTTCTTTCTTGGTTTTAAGCAGGTATTTATTGAACAACTTAAAACTTAGAACCTTAGGGCTAGAAGACACCTGGAATTTTATGTTGTCCTGTTGTTTGCCTATTTCCAAGGGCAGCTTTTTATCATTTAGGGCAGCTGAGTTCACTGGTTTGAAAGTTCTCCACACTGGGGACAAAACCTACTATTCTGCAACTTTGACCAATTATTGGCTTTCCTGAGTAATATATTGTAAACATATCCACCAACTGATTGTCAGGCAGGCTTTTCACGTATTTGAAGGCTGTTTCCATGTACATGCAAGATTTTTCCTGTCCAGGTTAAACATTCCTAGTACCTTTAATGCCTTTATGTTTGGCAGGTTTTCTAGATCACCTCACAGCTGTGGCCGTTCTCCTCTGGCTGTACCACAGTAGTTAGCTCTTCTAAAATATGGCATCCAAGAACAAACACAGCACTCCTGCTGATATCTAAAGGGATGGACCTTCAAATAGAATTCTTTTTAAAATGATGCTATCACACCATTGTTCAACCCCCAAAAGTAAAATTAATAAACTATTTATTTTACATGTCTCTCTTTGTTGTCACCCTTTATTGAATTAAGTTAAATTTATCAACTTGGCTCGTTTTTTCATAATGAGTAACTTATACG
This sequence comes from Nycticebus coucang, assembly GCF_027406575.1. Lineage (NCBI taxonomy): Eukaryota > Metazoa > Chordata > Mammalia > Primates > Lorisidae > Nycticebus > Nycticebus coucang. The sequence continues at coordinate 156,116,766 of NC_069804.1, read as the reverse complement.
CAAATAACATGAGCAATTTAAAAGAAACAAATAAAAAGTATGGATCCATTAATAAAATATTAGAAATAACTAAGTGCAGATCTCCACCTTGATATAAGGTCTCATTGTACCCTATTCCTTACTTTTATAGGAAGGACTTATCATGTGTGTAATTAATTATATCTTTAACTATTTGAGCATACTGAGGTTTATATTTTAACCAACTTTATTTGCCTCATACCATTTTAAAATGTTTTTTTGACTTTGGAAAAGTTCAAACTTTTACCAAAGTAAAAAGCATGAACTTGCATGAACTCCCCACCCAAGTTCAACAGGTACTTGTATCATTTCATTTCCAATTTTATTTCATTTATGTAACCCTAGTCCCCTAACAAGGATTATTTTGAAACAAGCCCCAAGCATAATTTCACTTCAAATATTTCTACAAGATGTAAGCTCTTTATAAAGATTATATTCTCATTATAATTATCTCATCTAAAGATTTAATATTTATCATAAAATAATATAGCCAGTGAACAAATTTTCTTGATTTTCTCCTAAGTTCTTTTTAATAGTTTGTTTAAATAAAGGTACAAATAAAGTACACATATGGCAATGAGTTGCTATGTCTCTTAACTATCATTCAGTCCTCAGGTTCTTCTCTCCCTCATCCTCTCTCTCTCCCTCCCTCATTATTTATTTATTTATTTATTTTGAATTTCTTTTTTTATTATTAAATCATAGCTGTGTACATTAATGTGATCATGAGGCATCATACACTGGTTTTATAGACCGTTTGACACATTTTCATCACACTGGTTAACATAGCCTTCCTGGCATTTTCTTAGTTATTGTGTTAAGACATTTACATTCTACATTTACTAAGTTTCACATGTACCCTTGTAAAATGCACTGCAGGTGTAATCCCACCAATCACCCTCCTTCCACCCATCATTCCCCCTCCCCTCCCTTTCCCCCTTCTCCCTATTCTTAGGTTATAACTGGGTTATAGCTTTCATGTGAAAGCCATAAATTAGTTTCATAGTAGGGCTGAGTACATTGGAGACTTTTTTTTCCATTCTTGAGATACTTTACTAAGAAGAATATGTTCCAGCTCCATCCGTGGAAACATGTATGAGGTAAAGTCTCCATCTTTCTTTAAGGCTGCATAATATGCCATGGTGTACATATACTTCAATTTATTAATCCATTCATGGATCGAAGGACACTTGGGCTTTTTCCATGACTTAGCAATTATGAATTGGGCTGCAATAAACGTTCTGGTACAAATATCTTTGTTATAATGTGAATTTTGATCTTCTGGGTATATACCTCGTAGAGGAATTACAGGATTGAATGGCAGATCTATTTTTAGATCTCTAAGTGTTCTCCAAACATCTTACCAAAAGGAATGTATTAATTTGCATTCCAGCAGTGTAGAACTGTTCCCTTTTCTCCACATCCACGCCAACATCTCTGGTCTTGGGATTTTGTGATATGGGCTAATCTTACTGGAGTATAGATGATATCTCAAAGTAGTTTTGATTTGCATTTCTCTGATGATTAAAGATGATGAGCACTTTTTCGTATATCTGTAGGCCGTGCACCTGTCTTCTTCAGAGAAGTTTCTCTTCAAGTCCCTTGCCCAGCCTGTGATGGGATCACTTGTTCTTTTCTTGCTTATAGGTTTGAGTTCTCTGTGGATTCTGGTTATTAAACCTTTGTTGGAGACATAAGCTGCAAATAACTTCTCCCATTCTGAGGGCTGTTTGCTTGCTTTACTTACTGTGTTCTTGGCTGTGCAGAAGCTTTTTAGTTTGATCAGGTCCCAGTAGTGTATTTTTGAAGCTGCTTCAATTGCCCGGGGGGGTCCTCCTCATAAAATACTCGTCCAGACTGATTTCTTCAAGGGTTTTCCCTTTCTAGTATTTTTATAGTTTTTATAGTTTTTATAGTTTCATGTCTTAAGTTTAAATCTTTGATCCAGTGAGAGTCTATCTTAGTTAATGGTGAAAGGTGTGGGTCCAGTTTCAGTCTTCTGCAGGTTGCCAGCCAGTTCACCCAGCACCATTTGTTAAATAGGGAATCTTTTCCCCACTGAATGTTTTTAATTGGCTTGTCAAAGATCAAATAACGGTAAATAGCTGGATTCATCTCTTGGTTCTCTATTCAGTTCCAGACATCTACTTCTCTGTTTTTGTGCCAGTAGCATGCTCTTTTGATCACTATTGATTTATAGTATAGTCTCAGGTTTGGTAGCGTGATTACTCCTGCTTTGTTTTTATTTCTGAGTAATGTTTTGGCTATTCAAGGTTTTTTCTGATTCCATATAAAACCAAGTATTATTTTTTCAAGATCTTTAAAGTATGACAGTGGAACTTTAATAGGGATTGCATTAAAATTGTATATTGCTTTGGGAAGTATGGACATTTTAACAATGTTGATTCTTCCCAGCCATGGGCATGGTATGTTTTTCCATCTGTTAACATTTTCAGCTATTTCTTTTCTTAGAGTTTCATTGTTCTCTTTATAGAGATCTTTCACATCCTTTTTTAGATAACTCCCAAATATTTCATCTTCTTTGGCCCTGCTGTGAATGAAATAGAGTCCTTAACTGTTTTTTCAGCTTGACTATTGTTGGTATATATAAAGACTACCAATTTATGAATGTTGATTTTGTAACCTGAGATGCTGCTGTATTCCTTGATCACTTCTGAGAGTTTTGTAGTAGAATCCCTAGTATTTTCCAGATATACAATCATATCATCTGTGAAGAGTGAAAGTTTGATCTCTTCTGACCCTATGTGGATATCCTTGATCGCCTTTTCTTCCCTAATTGCGATGGCTAAAACTTCCATTACAATGTTAAAGAGCAGTGGAGACAATGGGCAGCCTTGTTTGTTTCCTGATCTGAGTGGAAATGATTTCAATTTAAGTCCATTTGATAATATATTGGCTGTGGGTTTGCTATACATGGCCTCTATCAGTTTAAGAAATGTACCTTCTATACCAATTTTCTTAAGTGTTCTGATCATGAAGGGATGCTGGATATTATCAAAAGCTTTTTCTGCATCAATTGAGAGAATCATATGGTCTTTGGTTTTTAATTTGTTTATGTGCTGAATTATATTTATAGATTTACGTATATTAAACCAGCCTTGAGACCCTGGGATAAAAACAACTTTGTCATGATGTATAATTTGTATGATGTGTTGCTGGATTCTGTTTGTTAGGATCTTGTTGAATATTTTTGTGTCTATATTCATTAGTGATATTGGTCTATCATTTTCTTTTTTGTTGGGTCTTTTGCTGGTTTGGGGATCAGGGTGATGTTTGCTTCATAGAACATGTTGGGCAGTCTTCCTTTTTTCCCTATATTGTTGAACAGATTGAGTAATATAGGTACTAGTTCCTCTTTAAATGTTTGGTAGAATTCTGATGTGAAGCCATCTGGTCCCGGGCTTTTCTTTTTAGGGAGATTTTGTATGGTTGATGCTATTTCAGAACTTGATTTAGGCCTGTTCAACATTTCCACTTGATTCTGGCTAAGTCTTGGAAGGTGATGTGTTTCCAAGTATTTTTCAATTTCATTTAGATTTTCATATTTCTGAGAATAAAGTTTCTTGTAATATTCATTAAGGATTTTTTGAATTTCTGAGGGGTCTGTTGTTATTTTGTCCTTGTCGTTTCTGATTGATGAAATCAGAGATTTTACTCTTTTTTCCTGGTTATGTTAGCCAAAGGTTTATCTATTTTATTGACCTTTTCAAAAAACCAACTTTTTCATTTATTGATCTGTTGTATAATTCTTTTGTTTTCAATTTCATTTAATTCTGCTGTAATTTTGGTTATTTCTTTTCTTCTACTAGTTTTAGGGTTGGAATGTTCTTCCTTTTCCAGTTGCTTGAGATGTCCCATTATGTTGTTAACTTCCTCTCTTTCCATTCTCTTGAGGAAGGCTTGCAGTGCTATAAATTTCCCTCTTAGGACTGTTATTGTGGTATGCCAGAGGTTCTGATAATTTATGTCTTCATTGTCATTTTGTTCCAAAAATTTGTCAACTTCCTTTTTAATCTCGTCTATGACCCAGCTAACATTCAGCATAAGGTTATTTAACTTCCATGTTTTTGTATGAGTATGCAAATTCCTGTTGTTACTGAGTTCAACATTTATTCCATGGTAGTTTGAGAAGATGCAAGGAATAATTTCTATTCTTTTAAATTTACTGAGGTTAGACTTGTGACCTAAGATGTGATCGATTTTGGAGCATGTTCCGTGGGCTGATGAGAAGTATGTGTATTCAGTTTTGTTGGGACGAAATGTTCTGTAGATGTCTACTAAATCCAAATGTTGGATGGTTAGGTTTAAATGTAAAATTTCTTTGCTCAGCTTCTTATTGGAGGATCTATCCAACAATGCCAAAGGAGTGTTGAAAATCCGACTATTATGGAGCTGGAGGAAATCAAGTTGGTCATGTCTGTTAAAGTTTCTCTTATAAATTGAGGTGCATTCTGGTTGGGTGAATAAATATTAATAATTGAAATCTCATCATATTGAGTATTACCCTTAAGAAATATAAAGTGACCATTCTTATCCTTCCTCCCTTTTGTTGGTTTAAAGCCTATTGTGTCTGCAAATCCAATTGCAACACCTGCTTTTTTCTGATTACCATTTGCCTGAAATATGGAAGACCATCCTTTCACCCTGAGTCTATATTTATCTTTGAATGTAATATGTGACTCTTGTATGCAACGAATATCTCGCCTGAGTCTTTGTATCCAGTCAGCTAACCTGTGCCTCTTCAGAGGACAGTTTAAGCCCTTCACATTAATGGTGAATATTGATAAGTCTGGTAAAATTTTGGGTTAGAGTTTTTCGAAAGTCCAGTGGACATTTTTAATCCTTTTGCCACTGTGGAAGTTGGAGTTTGATCAAAAGTTTCTGAGTGAGTTTACTTTTGTGGTAGAGGATTGGGCTGGTCATTATGGAGGATAGGTCTGAGAATATCCTGAAGAGCTGGTTTGGTTATGGCAAATTTCTTCAACATATGAATGTCATTAAACTGTTTAATTTCTCCATCATAAATGAAACTCAGTTTAGCTGGATACAGGATCCGGGGTTGAAAGTTATTTTGTTTTAGGAGATTAAAATTCAATGACCACCCTCTTCTGGCTTGAAAATTTTCAGCAGAGAGATCTGCAGTCATTCTAATATTCTTCCCTTTGAAGGTAATGGTTTTCTTTCTCCTGGCAGCTTTGAGGATTTTCTCCTTCATATTAACTTTAATGAAGTTAATTATGATATGCCTGGGGGATGTCTTATTTGGATTGAGATGTATTGGGCTTCTGAAACTGTCTGCTATCTGAATTTCAGAGTCTCTTTGCATGTCTGGAATTCTCTTTCATAATTTCATGGAGAAAGGTCTCTGTGCCTTGTGAGTCCACTTCATTACTTTCAGGGATTCCAATGAGACAGATATTAGCCTTTTTGGAATTATCCCAGAGCTTTCTGAGAGAATGAACCGTTTTTGCTCTCCATTTCTCTTCCTCTTTCAGAGTTTGGGAGCGTTCAAAAGATTTGTTGTCTTCAATGTCAGAAATCCTTTCTTCTGCTTGCTCTACTCTATTACTGAGGGATTCTCTGTATTTTTCAGATCTTCAAGAGCTGCAAATTCTTGCTTCAGTGCATCAAAATCTTTGGTGGTTTTGTCTTTAAATTCGTTAAATTTTTGAGACAACTTTTGAATTTCTCCTCGAATTTCTAATTCCGAGTTTTGAATTGCTCCTTGAATTTCTAGTTCCAAATTTTTCTCCATTCTATTAATATTGTTTGCAATCCAAATTCTGAATTTGATTTCTGACATCTCGGCCAGCTGTTTATGAATAGGAACTTCAGTTACATCTGTCATATCTTTCCTTGGGGGAGGGGTTTGTGTATTCTGTTTATTAATGTTGCCAGAGTTTTTCCCCTGATTCTGCCCCATGATTATTTTACACCATTCGACTTCCCCCCTGGAGCTTTTTGGAGGACTCATACAGTGCTATGGCCTGAGTAACTGGGGACCTGTTTGGTGTGGTAGGGCTAAGTTGTTCTGTCTTATTTTTACCTGGTCTCTGTCCGACCCTAGTGAAAGAGTCACTCGGGGTTGAAGTCTCAGGTGGAGAAATACCAGCAATTAAATCACCCCGCCCCCCACATGCAACAATTGGAAAAGGAAAATCAAACCTTCCTACAACCATGCACGCTGGGCACTACTTTGATAGTTCTCTGGTGATTGGATTAGTTCAAAAGGTCCAAATCAATTGTCTCAGTCAGCACCTGTCTCAGGTGGGAGAGTTTAAAAGGTCTCTGGCACCTGGATCACAGGGGTCTGGTGACAACTCAAATATGACTTGCTCCGGTGCTCTATGAAGTCAGGAGGACCCACCCAGCAAATAGATTAGTCTGGGAAGTTTGATGCCTCCTTTCCCACCTTGCACCTCTGTCATCCCCTGTCACTGATAGCTTTGCAGGACTGTAACCCAGTTGCCTGTAGTGAACAGATACTCCAGGGGTTTGCAGCTGTCTGAATCACAAGGAAATCTATATCTGCTCAGCCAAGCCACTGTCTCTGCCTCTATCCAGCAGGGAGAGGTGAGGCCTGACAACCTCAGGTGGTTGATGGAGGCTGGGGGTGTTCCCTCAGTGAACAGAAGAGAACAACTTTGTAGGAATTTGTTTCTCTCCCTGCTAAATTCCCCTGCAGAAGAGAAGCTGTTTTGAATTCCCAGAACCTGTGCCTCAGGCCCTGTGTTTGCCACTGCAGGTTGGTATTTGGTTAGCTGTCAGTTCTAGCCACTTGTCTTCCTTTGTCTGTAGGCTGATGATCCCCTGAGGGCTGGGTGCATCTTAGGCTCAGTAAAGCTGTCCTCTGGGTCAGGCCCACGCTGGGAACTTCCCAGCTCTGTGCATACGTTTCTACTTCCAGTGCTTCACCCAGGCTGGTACCACCTCAGGCAAACCCTTTACTCATGGGGCCTGCATTTCTGGCCCAGATCTGTTCCATGGTGGTTGCCACCTGAGTAGATGCCCAGCCTCCTCTGGTTTCCCAGGGAGACAGGGGGTTTGGGTTTGGAATATGCAGGAGTGAGCCCTATTGTTGCCAAAAGACGGCTACTGCTCTGTGCCTCAGGGCACTGGTGCTCCTGTGTGTTTCCCTCTCAGCCAACTGTCCTCTCCTCACTCCCGTTCCACAGAGTCAGCACTGACCAGCTGCAGTTTAGGCCCTGTCCACACCCCTCGAGAAATCACCCAAGTATCTGGACTCCTGAGGGACAGGCCTCCAGACCTCAGAGTGAGAGTGGAGGGGAGTGCTGGGAGCTCAGATTTGCAGGTAGAAAATATATACAGTTTTATACTAGGTAGGAGAACGCTGTGGCATCCTAGTAGGGGAGGTAGGTCCATTTTTTAGAGGGTCTCTCCTGTGGAGTGTAGTGGGAGGAACTTTGAGCTCTGCTCGTTTGTTTGTTGGGCACTCTGAGCCATTCTCATGGGGGAGGGGACTCCCACCCACTTGGTGATGGATTTTGTACCTTTTGTTCGGATCCCTGGGGTTGCAGCTCACCTCAGCGTGGTTGATGTGCGTTCTTCAACCTTCTCTCTTGGTGCAGCTTTAATCCACCAGGTTACTTGCTAAATTTCTGTCCTTTAACTCTCCTTCTGGATGGGAGTCTCTGTGAAAAGGTGGCTTCAGTCAGTCATCTTGTCTCCAATCCTCTCATCATTTATTTTGTAGAGCCTTCCAGTATGGATTTTGGTGATTACATTCTAGGGCTTCCTTGGCCTTCTGTTTGCAATAAAGTGGTAGAGTTAGACTGTTGATCAAGTTCAGGTTTGATATTTTCACAAGAACACCTCATAAGTGGGGTTATATACTTCTATCAGGAAGTAAGTAATGTCTGTTAGTCTCTTTTTTCGTGATGTCACAGCCATTGATGCTCATTGCTCTGTAAGGCTTGCAAAATGGTGATATCCTAGTACTATCATAACTTCCCCATTTGGAATGTTTTCGTAAAGACAAATATCATCTTTATGAAAGATGCGCAGAGGGACGGAGGGAGGGGGTGGGGCCTTGGTGTGTGTCACACTTTATGGGGGCAAGATATGATTGCAAGAGGGACTTTGCCTAACAATTGCAATCAGTGTAATCTGGCTTATTGTACCCTCAATGAATCCCCAACAATAAAAAATAAAAATAAATAAAGAAATAAATACTAATGGCTTAAATCGTCAATTTGAGGGCAATGGTTTTCATATGAGATAAAGAAAAAAACACTGAAAAAAAAAAGAAAAATATCATCTTATCAAATGATTGCAGTGATATATGTATATGTATATACATATATATGTAAATAAAATGAATAATGTGTTGGTTCACTAGCATCTTCCAATAGTGCCAATGTTGGATGTTTTACTGTCATTACTATCATTAAGAAGTCATATCTTAGGGCGGCGCCTGTGGCTCAGTCGGTAGGGCACTGGCCCCATGTACCAAGGGTGGCGGGTTCAAACCCAGCCTCGGCTGAACTGCAACCAAAAAATAGCCGGGCGTTGTGGCGGGCGCCTGTAGTCCCAGCTGCTTGGGAGGCTGAGGCAAGAGAATCGCTTAAGCCCAGGAGTTGGAGGTTGCTGTGAGCTGTGTGAGGCCATGGCACTCTACCGAGGGCCATAAAGTAAGACTCTGTCTCTACAAAAAAAAAAAAAAGAAGAAGTCATATCTTTAGTAAACCTTACGTATTTCAATCTGTTGCAGTTATTTTTTTTTATCAATAATGACATTGTTCCAACAATTATGGCATCAAATATAAGATCTACTTTTAGCTCTTTGAGCATTCTCCATACTTCTTTCTAAAAAGGCTGTACAAGTTTGCAATCTCACCAACAGTATAAAAATGTTCCACAACCATGTCAGCATCTAAAACTTGGGAGTTTGTGATATGGGCTATTTTCACCAGGATTAGGTAACATGTCAGAGTGGTTTTTATTTGCATTTCTCTGATAATTATAGACAATGAGTATTTTCTCACATGTTTATTGCTCATTCATCTGTCTTAGAGGAAGGTTCTGTTTATGTTTCTTTCCCAGTGATAAATGTGATTCCTTGCTCTTTTCTTGTTGATTACTTTGAGTTCTGTTGTAGATTCTGGTTATCAGATTTGTAACATGCAAATATATTTTTCCCATTCTGGAGGTTGTTTGCTTTAATTTTTGTGTCCTTAGCTGTGCCTTTTAGCTTAATTAAGCTTTTTAGTTTAATTAAGTCCTACTTATTTATTCTTATTATTGCTGTGCTTGTCAATGGAGTCTTCTTTATAAAATCTTTCCCCAAGCCAATATTATCAAGAATTTTTTCCATGCTTTCTTCCAGAGTTTTTATAATTTTGTGTCTTAGAATTAAATATTTTATTCTTCATGAATCATTTTTTTGTGAGTGGTGAAAGGTGCAGGTCCAGTTTCAGTCTTTTACATGTGGTTATCCAGTTTTCTCAGTGCCATTTATTGAATAGGGATTCTTTTCCCCAGTGTATACTTTCATTTGATTTATTGAAGATCAGATGGCAATATGAGACTAGTTTCATCTCTAGGTTTTCTATTTGTTCTATAGATCTATTTTTGTGCCAATACCATGCTGCTTGAACCACTCTGGACTTGTATAACCTGGAGTCTGGTAAAGTGATGTCTCTGGATTTGTTTTTATTTCTAAAAATTGTGTTGGTCATATAGGATTTGTTCTGGTTCCATATAAAATGAAAATCTATTTGTTCAAGTTCTTCAAACTATGATGTTGGTACTTTAATGGGGATGGCATTAAATTTGTAGATAGTTTAGTGTAGTATAAACATTTTACCAAAGTTGATTCTTCCCAGCCAAGAGCATAGTGTATTCTTCCATTTGCTAATGTCCTCTGCTATTTCATTTCTTAGAGTCTCATAATTCTCTCTACAGTGATCCTTCACCTCCTTTGTTAGATATATTATCAGGTATTTCATTTTCTTTGAAGCTACTTTGAAGGGTATTGTGCCCTGATTTGATTCTTGGCTTGTTATTGGCATATATGAAGTCTACTGATTTGTGGACATTGATTTCATATCCTGCGGTGTTACTGTATTTCTTGATCACTTCCAGGAGTATTATGGTTTAGTCTCCAGGGTTTTCTAAGTATATGATCATATTGTTGGCAAAGTGTGAGAGTTTGACCTCCTCGGTCCCCATTTGGAACTCTTCATATCCTTCTTTTGACTTATTACATTGACTAGAACTTTCAGCACTATGTTGAATAGTAGTGGTAATAGAGGCCATCCTTGTCTGGTTTCAGGTCTAAGTGGAGATGCTTTCAGTTTTACTACCTTCAATATGATATTGACTGTGGGTTTATCATAGATGGCTTCTATTAGTTTAAGGAATTTGCCATCTGTGCCTATTTTCTTAAATGTTCTTGTTAGAAAAGGGTGCTGAATTTTGCTGAGTGCTTTTTCTGTATCTATTGAGAGGATCATATGATCTGCATTTTTGCTTCTGTTTATGTAGTTCTGGATTTGTGTATAACAAACCAGCCTTTCATTCTCAGGATAAAGTCTGCTTGATCATGATGTATAATTTTTTCTTGAGTACCTGTATTCTATTTGCTAGGATATTATTGAATATTTTTGCATCAATATTCATTAGTGAAATTGGTCTGTAGTTCTCCCTTTTTTTTTAGGTCCTTTCCTGGTTTTGGTATCTGGGTGATTTTGAACTTATAGAATGTGTTGGGTAGTATTCCTTCCTTCTGATTGTTTTGGAATGATTCTGAGTTTATCTTAGTTAATGGTGAAAGGTGTGGGTCCAGTTTCAGTCTTCTACAGGTTGCCAGCCAGTTCACCCAGCACCATATGTTAAATAGGGAATCTTTTCCCCACTGAATGTTTGTAATTGGCTTGTCAAAGATCAAATAACAGTAAGTAGCTGGATCCATCTCTTGGTTCTCTATTCTGTTCCAGACATCTACTTCTCTGTTTTTGTGCCAATAACATGCTATTTTGATCACTATCGATTTATAGTATAGTTTGAGGTCTGGTAGCGTGATTCCTCCTGCTTTGTTTTTATTTCTGAGTAATGTCTTGGCTGTTTGAGGTTTTTTCTGATTCCATATAAAACGAAGTATTATTTTTCAAAATCTTTAAAGTATGACAGTGGAGCTTTAATAGAGATTGCATTAAAATTGTATATTGCTTTGGGAAGTATGGACATTTTAACAATATTGATTCTTCCCAGCCATGAGCATGGTATGTTTTTCCATTTGTTAACATTTTAAGCTATTTTTTTAGATTTTCATTGTTCTCTTTATAGAGATCTTTCACATCCTTTGTTAGATTAAACTCCCAAATATTTCATCTTCTTTGGCACTACTGTGAAAGTGATAGAGTCCTTAACCGTTTTTTCAGCTTGACTATTGTTGGTATATATAAAGGCTACGGATTTATGAATGTTGATTTTGTAACCTGAGATGGTGCTGTATTCCTTGATCACTTCTAAGAGTTTTGTAGTAGAATCCCTGGTGTTTTCCAGATATACAAAAATATCATCTGCAAAGAGCGAAAATTTGATCTCTTCTGACCCTATATGGATACCCTTGATTGGCTTTTTTTCTCTAATTGCGATGGCTAAAACTACGATTACAATGTTAAAGAGCAGTGGAGACAATGGGCAGCCTTGTTTTTTTCCTGATCTGAGTGGAAATAATTTCAATTTAACTCCACTCAATATGATATTGGCTGTTGGTTTGCTGTAGATGGTCTCTATCAGTTTAAGAAATGTCCCTTCTACACCAATTTTCTTAAGTGTTCCGATCATGAATGATGCTAGATATTATCAAAAGCATTTTCTGCATCAATTGAGAGAATCATATGGTCTTTGGTTTTTAATTTGTTTATGTGCTGAATTATACTTATAGATTTACGTATATTGAACCAGCCTTGAGACCCTGGGATAAAACCAACTTGGTCATGATGTATAATTTGTTTGATGTGTTGCTGGATTCTGTTTGTTAGGATCTTGTTGAATATTTTTGCATCTATCTTCATTAGTGATATTGGTCTATAATTTTCTTTTCTTGTTGTGTCTTTTCCATGTTTTTTGGGATTAGGGTGATGTTTGCTTCATAGAACGTGTTGGGTTATCTTCATACTTTTTCTACATTTTGGAACAGGTTGAGTAATATAGGTACTAATTCTTCTTTAAAGGTTTGGTAGAATTCTGACGTGAAGCCATCTGGTCCCGGGCTTTTCTTTTTAGGGAGATTTTGTATGGTTGATGCTATTGTAGAACTTGATATGGGCCTGTTCAACATTTCCACTTGGTTCTGGCTAAGTCTTGGAAGGTGACGTGCTTCCAAGTATTGGTCAATTTCCTTCAGATTTTCATATTTATGAGAATACAGTTTCTTGTAATATTCATTAAGGATTTTTTTGATTTCTGAGGAGTCTGTTGTTATTTTATCTTTGTTGTTTCTGATTGATGAGATTAGAGATTTTACTCTTTTTTTTCCTGGTTAGGTTAGCCAAAGTTTTATGTATTTTATTGACCTTTTCAAAAAGCCAACTTTTTGATTTACTGATCTGTTGTATAATTCTTTTGTTTTTAATTTCATTTAATTCTGCTCTAATTTTGGTTATTTCTTTTCTTCTACTGGGTTTGGGATCGGAATGTTCTATGTTTTCCAGTTGCCTGAGATGTCCCATTAAGTTGTTCACTTTTTTCCATTCTCTTGAGGAAGGCTTGCAGTGCTATAAATTTCCCTCTTAGGACTGCTGTTGCGGTATCCCAGAGGTTCTGATAATTCGTGTCTTCATTGTTGTTTTGTTCCAAAAATTTGGCAACTTCCTTTTTAATCTCGTCTATGACCCAGCTAACATTCAGCATAAGATTATTTAACTTCCATGTTTTTGTATGAGTATGCAAATTCCTGTTGTTATTGAGTTCAACTTTTATTCCATGGTAGTTCAAGAAGATGCAAGAAATAATTTCTATTCTTTTAAATTTACTGAGGTTAGACTTGTGACCTAAGATGTGATCGATTTTGGAGTATGTTCTGTGGGCTGATGAGAAGTATGTGTATTCAGTTTTGTTGAGACGAAATGTTCTGTAGATGTCTACTAAATCCAAATGTTGGATGGTTAGGTTTAAATGTAAAATTTCTTTGCTCAGCTTCTTATTGGAGGATCTATCCAACAATGCAAAAGGAGTGTTGAAATCTCCAACTATTATGGAGCTGGAGGAAATCAAGTTACTCATGTCTGTTAGAGTTTCTTTTATAAATTGAGGTACATTCTGGTTGGGTACATAGATATTAATAATTGAAATCTCATCATATTTAGTATTACCCTTAACAAATATGAAGTGACCATTCTCATCCTTCCTTCCTTTTGTTGGTTTAAAGCCTATTGTGTCTGCAAATTCAATTGCAACACCTGCTTTTTTCTGACTACCATTTGCCTGAAATATGGATGATCATCCTTTCACCCTGAGTCTGTATGTATCTTTTAACATAATATGTGACTCTTGTATGCAGCGAATATCTGGCCTGAGTCTTTGTATCCAGTCAGCTAACCTGTGCCTCTTCAGAGGACAGTTTAAGCCCTTCACATTAATGGTGAATATTGATAAGTCTGGTAAAATTTTGGGTATTGAGTTTTTCAAAATTCCAGTGGACATTTTTAATCCTTTCACCACTTTGGAAGTTGGAGTTTGATCAAAAGTTTCTGAGTGAGTTTACTTTTGTGGTAGAGGATTGGGCTGGTCATTATGGAGGATAGGTCTGAGAATATCCTGAAGAGCTGGTTTGGTTATGGCAAATTTCTTCAACATATGAATGTCATTAAACTGTTTAATTCTCCATCTTAAATGAAACTCAGTTTAGCTGGATACAGGATCCGGGGTTGAAAGTTATTTTGTTTTAGGAGATTAAAATTCAATGACCACCCTCTTCTGGCTTGAAAATTTTCAGCAGAGAGATCTGAAGTCATTCTAATATTCTTTCCTTTGTATGTAATGTATTTCTTACATCTGGCTGCTTTCAGAATTTTCTCCTTCATATTAACTTTAGTGAAGTTATTTATGATATGCCTAGGGGATGTCTTATTCAGATTGAGTCGTGCTGGGGTTCTGAAACTGTCTGCTATCTGAATTTCAGAGTCTATTGGCATGTCTGGAAAATTCTCTTTCATAATTTCCTGGAGAAAGGCCTCTGTGCCTTGTGAGGCCACTTCATCACTTTCAGGGATTCAAATTAGGTGGATATTAGCCTTCTTCGAATTATCCCAGAGCTCTCTGAGAGAATGATCCATTTTTGCTCTCCATTTCCCTTCATCTTTGAGAGTTTGGGAGTGTTCAAAGGCTTTGTCTTCAATGTCAGAAATCCTTTCTTCTGCTTGCTCCACTCTGTTACTGAGTGATTTTACTGTATTTTTCAGATATTTGAGGGCTGCAAATTCTTGCTTTAGTGCATCAAAATCTTTGGTGGTTTTGTCTTTAAATTTGTTAAATTCATGAGACAACTTTTGAATTTCTACTCGAATTTCCAATTCCGACTTTTGAATTCCTGTTCGAATTTCTAATTCCAAATTTTTCTCCATTTTATTAATCTTGTTTGCAATCCAAATTCTGAATTCGATTTCTGACATCTTGGCCAGCTGTTTATGAATGGGCTCTTGAGTTACATCTGCAATATCTTTCCTTGGGGTGGTTGCTCTATTCTGGTTATTCATGTTACCAGAGTTTTTCTGCTGATTCTGCCCGATGATTGTTTTACACTGTTTGATTTTTTTCCCTGGATGTTTGTCGAGGACCCATACAGTGCTACTGTATGGGTCCTCGACAAACTGGGGACCTGGGGACCCAGGTGAGAAACTGGGGACCTGTTTGGGTGGTGGGGCTAAGTGGTTCTGTCTTGTTTTCAGCTGGTCTCTGTTCAACCCTAGTGAAACATTTACTCTGGGTTGAAGTCTCATCTGTAGAGAAGTACCAGCAATTAAGTCACCCTGCCCCCTAGAGGCAACAATTGGAAAAGGAACATCAAACCTTCCTACAACCACGCACTCAGAGCACCACCTGAATAGTCCTCCAGCGATTGGCTCAGTTGAAAAGGTCCAAATCAATTGTCTCAGTCAGCACCTGTCTCAGGTGGGAGAGTTTAAAAGGTCTCGGGCAACTGGATCACAGGGATCTGGTGACTACTCTGTTATGGCTTTCTCTAGTGCTGCGTGGAGTCAGGAGGAGCCACCCAGCAAATAGATTAGTCTGGGAAGGTTGATTCCTCCTTCCCTACCTTTCACCTCTCTCACTCCCAGTCACTGATAGCCCCACAGGGTTTTGACCCTGTTCCCTGTAGTGAACAGATACTCCAGGGGTTTGCAGCTGTCTGAATCACAAGGAAATCTACTTCTGCTCAGCCAGGCTGCTATGCTCTGCCTCTGTCTAGCAGGGGGATGTGAGGCCTGATACCCTTGGGTGCTTGATGGAGGCTGGGGGGTGTTCACTCAGTTCAGCCCTACCCCGCCCTGGTTGATGTTACTGACAGAACAGAACAGAATAACTTTGCGGCAATTTGTTTCTGTTCCTGCTAAATTCCCCTGCAGAAGAGAAGCTGTTTTGAGTTCCCAGAACCTGCGCCTCAGGCCCTGTGTTTGCTCCTGCTGGTTTGTATTTGGTTAGCTATCACTTCTAGCCACCTGTTTTTCTTTGTCTATAGGCTGATGATCCCCTGAGGGCCGGGTGCGTCATAGGCTCAGTAGAGCGGTCCTCTGGGTCAGCCCCACCCTGGGAACTTCCCAGCTCTGTGCGTGTGTTTCTACTCCCTGTGCTCCACCCAGGCCGGTACCACCTCAGGCAAACCCTTTACTCACAGGGCCTGCGTTTCTGGCCCAGATCTGTTTCATGGTGGTTGCCACCTGAGTAGATGCCCGGCCTCCTCTGGTTGCCCAGGGAGACAGGGGTTGTGGCTTCAGAATATCTGTGACTGAGCCTTATTGTTGCCAAAAGACGGCTGCTGCTCTATGCCTCGGGGCACCACTGCTCTGTCGTGGTTCCTTCTCAGCCGACCGTCCTCTCTTCAGTCCTGTGCCATAGAGTCAGCACTGACCAGGTGCAGTTTAGGCTCTGTCCACACCCCTCAAGAAATCACCCAAGAATCTGGACTCCTGGGGGACAGGCCTCCAGACCTCAGAGTGAAAGTGGAGGGGAGTGCTGGGAGCTCAGATTTGCATGTAGAGAATATATACCGTTTTGTACAGTTTTATACTTGGCAGGAGATTGCCGTGGCACCCTAGTAGGGGAGGTAGGTCCAGTTTTTAGAGGGTCTCTCCCATGGAGTGTAGTAGGAGGACCTTTGTACTCTGCTTGTGTGTTTGTCAGGCATGCCGAGCTGTTCTCATGGGGAAGGGGACTCCCATCCGCTTGGTGATGGATTTTGTACCTTTTGTTTGTATCCTTGGGGTCACAGCTTGCCTCAGCAGGTTTGATGTGCGTTCTTCAACCTTCTCTCTTGGTGCAGCTCTAATCCACCAGGTTACTTGCTAAATTTCTGTCCTTTAACTCTCCTTCTGGATGGGAGCCTGTGTGGAAAGCTGGCTTTAGTCAGGCATCTTGTCTCTGCCCTCCCGGAAGGCAAATGGAAAGTACATAGGGAGGAAGATGAACTGCGGCAAAGACTTTGTCATATGATAGTGACCTCGTGGGCTCGCTGGGCATGAGGGCGTGTGTGTGGCTTGCCCTCAGTGTCCAGTCAGGGTTTCTCTATGGGAGACATGTTAAAGCTGACAGCACTATTTTTTTTAACATACTTTTTTACAAATTATTTTTTTATTAAGTCTTTTGTACATAGATCGTAAATACATTTATGCCCATTACAGTGTGTTGATTATTTGTACAAAATGGAGTGCTTACATCATACTAATCAGCATAGCTTTCATCTCATTTACCCAATTATAGCATTAGGACATTTGTGTTCTACACATGATAGAACGAACTTGTACTTGCAATGTGCTCCATAGTTGTGGTCCCCCTACTTTTGTAATAGCTGGATATGGATTGCAGTCTTGAACTTACAGACATGTAAATTCTAATAGGTTCTGGGTCCAGGAACCTGAGGGATGGCCTCTGGCACACATTTCTCAGCTTATGTGGTGTCCTAGCATCTTATTCACAGATCTCCCAGTACTGGCAGGTCCCAGAATAGCAATCCACCTGGATATTCCTGAGCTGAGGAAACAAATCTTCCCAAGTAGCTGGGACTACAGGCACCTGCTGCAACACCCAGGTATTTTTTTGTTGCAGTTGTCTTTGTTGTTTAACAGGCCTGGGCCAGGTTTGAACCCACCAGCCTTGGTGTATGTGGCCAGCACCCTAATCACTGAGCTACAGGCATCAAACCTGATTCTTTTGTTTTCAATTTCATTTAATTCTACTCTAATTATGATTATTTCTTTTCTTCTGCTGGTTTGGGGTTAAATTGTTCTTTTCCAGTTGCTTGAGATGGCCCATTAGGTTTTTGACTTGCTCTTTTTTTTTTTTTTACTTGATGAAAACGTCTAATGCTATAAATTTTCCTCTTAGGACTGCCTTTGTAGTATCCCACAGGTTTTGATAGATTGTGGCTTCATTATCATTTTGTTCAAGAAATCTAATGATTTTCTTATTAATCTTGTCTTTGACCCAGTTGTTGTTCAGCATAACGTTATTTAGTTTCCATGACTTTATTTAGGTATGAAATTTTCTGTTTTCGTTGAGTTCAATTTTTATTCTGTGACAGTCTAAAAATATACAAAAAATTATTTCTATTCTTCTGAATTTGTTGAGGTTAGACTTGTGTCCTAAAGTATGATCAATTTTGGTGGATGATCCATGAGATTATGAGAAGAATGTGTATTTGGTTTTGTTAGGATGAAATGTTCTGTATATCTCTTTTAAGTCCATATGTTCTTGTTTCATGTGTAAATGCATTATGTATTTATTTAGTTTCTGCTTGGATCTGCCCAGTACTTGTAGTAGGATGTTAAAATCTCCAACTATTAAAGTGCATGAAGATATCATATTGTTCAGATAATTTAGGGTTTGTTTTATATATCAAGAATAGTTCAGGTAGGATGCATAAATGTTAATTATTGAAATTTCTTCATGTTGTGTGCTTCCCTTGACAAGTATGTAGTATCCACCATTGCTTTTCCTTATTTTTATTGGTTTAAATCCAATTGTATCTGCAAATAAGATTGAAACCTCTGCTTTATTTCTGATTTCCATTTGCCTGGACCATAGTTTTCCACCTCCTTATCCTGAGTTTTGTATTATCTTTTGGTTTAGGTGTGTTTCTTGCATACAACAGATATCAGGCCTTAACTTTTCTATCCAGTCTATCAGCCTGTGCCTTTTTAGAGGGGAAGTTAAGCCATTCACATTTATTGAGAGAATGGATAGGTATGTGGAGTTTTGGTCATTTCATTTGTCAGAGATCCAGAGGTTTTCTTAATTCCTTTCACCATTGTAGAAACAAGGCTCTGTTCTTTAATTTCTGGGTGTGTTTACTTTGGTGATGGACCATCATGCTTGTCTTTATGAAGAGTGAGTCTGAGTACTTCCTGTAGAGCTGGTCTAGTTATGGGAAATTTCCTCATCATTTAGATGTCAGTGAAATATTTGATTTCTTCATGACAAATGAAGCTCAGTTTTTCAAGATACAGGTTCCTGGGCTGAAAATTGTTTTGTTTAAGAAGATTAAAGACTAAGCCTCAGCCAGCATTGTCAACCAAAATTTTATATATATATAAAAGGCCAATGGTCATTGTCTTCTGGCTTCAAAGGTTCAATTGAAAGATATGTTCTCATCCTGATATTTTTCCCTTGTAGGCGAGACTTTTTTTTAAGCCTGGCTGCTTGCAGAATTTTCTCCTTCATATTCACTTTGGCAAAGTTAATTACACTGTGTCTAGGACATGCTTTGTTTGGAATGAGTAGTATTGGTGTTCCAAAACTATCTACCATCTGGGTTTCTGTGTCTCTGACAATGCTTGAGATTTTCTCCACCATAATGTCTTGGAGTAGAGCATCAATGCCTTTAGGAACATCCTCTTCTTCTTCAGTAATTCCTATAATTTGGATATTTGATCTTTTGGAATGATCCCATAACTTTCTCAGGGAATATTCTATTTTTGTTTTCCTTTTATCTGCCTCTGTGAATGCTTGGGATAGGTTAAAGATCTTGTCTTCAATTTCTGAAATTCCTTCTTCCTCATGTTATACTTTATTACTGAGGGTCTCTACTGTGTTTTGAAGTTCTTCAAATGCCTTTTTCAATTGCTTAAGCTCTGTCATATCTTTACTCATTATGTCTATATGCATGGTGACTTTGTCTTTAAATTCATTAATTTCTTAAGACAACTTTTGGACTTTATTTTGATTTATTTGTTTATTTTTTCAGTTTTGGCCAGGGCTGTGTTTGAACCTGCCACCTCCAGTATATGGGGCTGGCACTGTACTCCTTTGAGCCACAGGCGATGCCCTGATTTCTTTTTTTATTAGATTATTATATAAATGCAGTAATGTGTACATTACTGCATTTATGGGGTATATCTTCTCCTCAATTCCAATTATTTTATTTACCATCCATATTCTGAATTCTATTTCTGACATTTCTCTAGGAATGGTATTTTCTGCCATATCTCCTTTTTTATAGCTTGGGGGAGTTGACCAACTCTGATTTTTTCATGTTGCCAGAATTCTTCTGCTCCCTTCTCCCCATGTATATTTTCAGCTTAAAAAAATACTTTAATTATTCTTTTTTAGTTGAAATAATAAATTGTCCCAGAATATTTATTGAGAGATAGTCTAATTGGGGACCCTTAGGAAACAATTTACTGACCTATTTGGCCATTAAAACTGGTGGCGTGCGACTGGATTTGAAGGCCCCAAGAACTGGGGCTAACCACCCCTTCCCCAATGAGCTGAAGGTTGTGTTTGTGACCTTTCCCTTATAACCTTGCAAAGCTCCCTTTCAGGGCTGCAATTAGAGTCTCTATATCTGGCTTGGTGACATAGCACAACCTGTCTCTGTCCTGGTGTTAGGTTACTCTCTTCCCAATCCTAAGGAATCTTAGTATTTCACTGTAATCTCTGTTGGGCAAAGATACAAACACCTATGACCCCACCTCCTGCTGGCAATAGCTGGTGGAGGGGAATCCATGGACAGACCTGTTGAATCTGTCCCTCACTGCTCCAGCCCTGCCTTTCCACCCCAACACCTCAACCAAGGTCAAATAAGTGGTGAACTTGCAGCCCCAGACAGAGTCAGCTGGAGAACAAAAATCTTTGGACAGTTCTGACTGTGGGTTCCAGTTAAACTCACTCAGGCAGCATGAGTGACACTCACACAAGTTCAGTTGGTCACCAGGTCACCAGGTCACCAGAGATTAATAGTTCCCTGGGACACTGGGGAAGGGACTCTTCCAGTGGGAAAGGAGTCAGGAAAGTTCAAACCTCCCCAGCCAAAGTTAGAACAGCAGCCGATTCTTTGCTGCTGCTCAATGGCCCACACAATGCACTGGGCTCTCAGAGAAGTTGCCAAACACTTTGACCTCTTCAGAGGGCAGTCTGTCTGACAACCAGAGAGGGAGAAGGGTGGGCTGTGGACTAAGGCCTGAATAGAGAATATTTGTCATCTTTGCACCAGGCAGGATGGGGACTGGACTCAGACATGGAACTTCGCAGGTGTAGGAACACTGGGACTTTGAGACTCTCTCCCCTGGGGTGAGGTGAGAGGTCCTTTGTTCTCTGCTCACTTGTAGAAAGCCTGCCCAGGCCGTTCTGGTTGGGGAAGGGGTCTTGCATCCCCTTAGCAACAGATGCCTTCCACTATTTGATCTTTGTTATCTTTCTTCCTGTGTCTTGGCCTGGCAGCTTTTCTCAGAGGGGATGATGCATACCTTGCTTTCTTCTTCTGGTGCTCAACTCCCCACCTTCAGCTACTCCCAGTCCACTTCAGTTCAACTTCTTTCCCTCTGGACAGGAGCCTTTAGTGAAAGCTGCTTCTACTCAGCCATCTTCCCAGAATCCTTGAAATTGGATTTATTTTCCTAGGTAATTCTGATGGCTTGATATTTATGATCCATGGATTTGGATTTGGGAAATAAGTTCTAGAATATGACTGTGTCTTTTTGTCTTCTGCTTTAGGAAGAATTCTAGGTGAGGAGGAGGGATTAAAAGACTATGCATATCTGAAAATCTAGGCAATCTGGGTTCCCAGCTTGGGAGAAAGAGGTCAAGACGTATATCTTAAAAAGGGTTATAGGATATAAAGATTAGGGGTGGGTATTACTAAGCATGTGGACCTCAAACATTAGAGTGAATCTAAATCTCCTGGAGAGCTTGCTAAAAACCTAGATTTCTAGTCCTTTGCCCCAGAATTTCTGGTTGAATAGGTCTATAGTGGAATCCAACATCTTTCATGTCTAATGAGTTCCCCGATGATCCAGATGCTGCTGATTGGGAATAACACTTTGAAGGCCACTGCTGTAGGTCACTATTCCTGATGTCCCTGGCAGGCCAAAAATAAGTAGTAAGAGATTTTTTCTTAAAAACTCTTCCTTTAGATTTTCCCTTCAAGCACATTAAATCATATCTATATCTTCACATACATATGTATGCACACACACATTTATACCCTACTGATTTCACTGTTTGTTCCTCAAAATCAGTGATTGAGTCTTAAGTTGTTTTTGAATCCCAGGCTGCTAGCTGAGTAAAGATTTGATAAATTATGATGTCCAATTTTTTCTACAAAAGGATTCACTCAAATAATTCTTAAAATTTAGTGCTATGACAAAGTTAGTTTTTCTGATTCTCCATAATTCCCTCCATCCTATTCCTGCATTTGGCTATCAGGAAGCTCAGAACTGTTTTGTACATAACTGCTGTACTCATTGTTAATCTGTATTTTCTTCTGCAAATATCTCTATCCTTTTGTCCTTTACTATAAGATAACTGTCTCCATTATTCTGGTTTTAATGGTTCATGTCCTATCTATCATTTTAATTATAATTGGTCTCAATATTTTACCAAATACAAAAATAAATAAATGGGAAAAATCCACTAGTGACTATAATGTGGAGAAGAGTAATGGATATGAACATTTTGGCTAAGTGATCTTCTGCATACTTGTATGCAGGTACCATTCCAAAAACCATCTTCCATATTCATTGGGGAGGAATAAATGTCATCCGGACATTATCTGCCTGCTAGAGTGAGTTCAATGTGTCTGCTTATACAGTAAATTCTGCTTATTACATATGACTCTTCCAGCCTAGGTAGGAAAAGGGGCATAAAATAGCTTTCCTGATTGCGAATATTTTAAAATACTTAGATTATACCTGGGCCTAATTATATCAGATATGTTAATATTCTTTATTTAGTTTTCCTTTTACGGACCTAAATTTTAGGAGACAAGGTTGAGGGAAGTTCAGAGGAACAAATATTCAGAAAATATCCTATTTTTCATGGAAGAGCTGTACATAATCTGAGACAATGAAGAAAACAACTACATTACCCAAAGAGGGCTTTCCATAATACTCTGTAAAGCATCAGATGTTCTTAAATATTGACTTATTGATGTCAAGGGAATGAGCATAATGAACATAGTACAGACATGATCAAGAAATGCGGCCTATGTAAAAAAAAAAAAAAATCTAATTATTACTTGCTGAACCCATCAAACAAGATATGTTGTCCCAGTAGGCAGGCTTATGGAAAGAGCATTGCAATAAACCACCCAATGCAACTTATGACAAAAGTTGAAATGAGATTCTCAGCAACCAATATAAGACATACAATTTCTATATGTTCACCCAAATCTCTTATACCTTCATCATCATTATCTATGTCTGGACACTGAAACTTGGTGCTCAAATAATGGCCATTCAAGGTTCTCCATAAATAAAGTTTAATGAGGTTAGTTTGATTTGGTAAAGTATCCCGGTTTGTGTCATATTCTTACAATGCAATAAATATTAATTAAGTACCTGTAGCATTTAAAGTACTATCCTAGGCACTTCATGGGTAGTGTCTGATGAGAGGAATAGAACTGGTACAAACATAGCTACAGCTGATGTCATAATGTGATAAGGGAGTTAACATGTAAAATTTTACAGGATTTAAGAGGAAAGCAAAGCCTGAACTGATTGAGAGAATCAGGGAAGGCTTTCAGAGGGAAGAATAGGCATGGCTTAAAATAAAGAGAAAATAGGGTTTAGTGGGGGTGGGGAGGTGGTACTGAAGTTCCTAATAAAAGAGTAAAAAATTATGTAAGATTCCAGGTCTTTTCACAAAGGAAAGTTTTGAAATTTTGATTTTTATACATTACATACTTTATTTTCCTTTTTTTTTTTTTTAAAGAAACTCTCTTTGTTTAATACATATTACTTAATGCAGTATTTCAAAAAATGTATTATGTGTAGTAGTACCCAAAGTATATAGATGATATATTTTGTACACTAACTGACATTTTGTATTTTTAAGAGCCATATGTTTAGTTTGATATGCAGTTGAAGAGCATTGTAACCCATTTATCGATCTATGATTTAATGAATATTATGGCTTAAAAAGTATACGAAGTAAACAAGTGACTTGATTTAATGAAAATATTGGCCAAGTAATAATACACTTCTGAGGAACTCCTTTTCATAATTATAAGCCTATGTTCACATATTTAAAAATATTGGTGAAACCTATAAAGTCCATGATCATGAAAATTAATGTAAAATTGAGCTCCAAATAAAAGATACTATGCCTACCCATTAAAATGATCATAAGATTTTGTTGTAAAGGAGTATATGATATGGGAAATATGGTGATGAAGAGAAAAACAATTTTCAGTCACATTGTCCCTAAACTCCCCTAGTGCCAGACGCATTATTTGGAAGGAACAATGCTACTTGATAATGAACTATTTTCTATTCAAGGCAGCAAGTCAAATATTCGTTTCTCATTAATAATTCAATGTGACAAATTTATTACCTTGAAGGTGCTGCAAGTCAATTAGACAATGGGAAATTGTGTCTTCCTTTCAGCCCACTTAATTGGCTTCCAAGTGTGACACTCATCGAAACTTTGACTTTTAATGTAAACTTTATTATATGAGTTGGTTTTTGGAGTTGACCCTTCACACACTTAACCAGCCTTCAGAGTCTGGGCACTCTAGAGCCTTCAGAGAAGCCTAGCCAATCAATGCTGACATTTTGCCTTAGACTATGAAGTGTAACTATTGCTGATGCTGTACATGAAGAAATTATCCTAAAGATCTTTTTGAATTGTATACATCTTTTGGCATTTGCATATTTCTTATCTCTGATGATCTTTAAAATGATGAGGCTGGACTAGTGATTATTTCCCAAGTGTAATATATGTGCCACTAGTAGTAAAGGTTGAGCATCCCTAATGCAGAAATCTGAAATAGTCCAAAATCTGAAATATTTTGAGCACTGACATGATGCCACAAGTGGAAAATTCACACCTAATCTAATGTACACAAATGTTTTGTACACAAAATTATTACAAATATTGTATAAAATTAAATTCTTATCAGTCTATGTATATGAAGAATGTATGAAATTAATTTTGTGTTTAGGCTTGAGTTACACCCCTAGGATATCTCATTTCATATATGCAAATATTATAAGATCTCCCAAAATCTCAAATCTGAAATCCTACTAGTCCCAAGCATTTTGGATAATGAATACTGAACTTGTTAATGGAAACTCATTTACTGGTATTTCATGAATATGGAAATAATTGTAGAGGTGGATATGGATGGCTAAATTTGGAATCTGTAAGCAGGCTTTGCTTTACATATTAGGTAGAATTGATGGGTAGTGTGAAGAACGTCAGAAGACTTCCTTAATCTAAAGGGCTCTCCTCCATTAACCTGCCTAAATTGCCATTGTATCTCATCCTAAGGCCAAGTAAATATGCATTTAAATTGGGTGAAAACATGGTATATAATAATATATTAATACATCATTAGGAGTTAGTTTAATATGATTATCGAACTGTTGTTTTCTATTTACTGAAACAGAGGGTTGGATCCTGAATTACACAGATATTTGAGCAGCAAGATCTTTTTTTTTTTTTTTTTTTTTTTTTGGCCAGGGCTGGGTTTGAACCCACCACCTCCGGCATATGGGACCGGTGCCCTACTCCTTGAGCCACAGGTGCCACCCTGAGCAGCAAGATCTTGATGCTGGGATGGAGAAGGAAAAGTCTGGTGCATAAATTTCTACCTCCATTTGGATGAGGTGCCTGAAATAGAGATTCTTTGCTTTTAGAACCCCATGCTACTGATTTACCTATTATATTCACTCAAATAGGTATTCCTTTTAGAAACTATATACTATACTATCCACCCTGAGGGAATATATAAATTAGGGATAGATTATTCTCATAAAATGATGATCTGGTTTTCCAAAGGATTCAATGCTTGGCTATTTTAAGTGGCGATCTACATTAAC
The DNA here is from genome assembly GCF_027406575.1 of Nycticebus coucang. NCBI lineage: Eukaryota > Metazoa > Chordata > Mammalia > Primates > Lorisidae > Nycticebus > Nycticebus coucang. Next base: position 156,091,225 of record NC_069804.1, on the reverse strand, counting down.
ACATTAAGTGTTTGTTATCACATTACAAGTAACTTAAGATAAATACCAAACAGGACAACAAAAGTTTGGTACAAAAGTGTTAGAATCAAATGTCCATGGAAATTCCATCTACAAAGAAGAGAAAATGTCTTGGAGACTTAAGTAAAGGAAATAGAAATTGGTTTTTTTTTTTTTTTTGTAGAGACAGAGTCTCACTTTATCACCCTTGGTAGAGTGCCGTGGCGTCACACAGCTCACAGCAACCTCCAACTCCTAGGCTTAGGCGATTCTCTTGCCTCAGCCTCCCAAGTAGCTGGGATTACAGGCGCCCGCCACAACGCCCGGCTATTTTTTTTTTTGTTGCAGTTTGGCCGGGGCCGGGTTTGAACCCACCACCCTCGGCATGTGGGGCCGGCGCCCTACCCGCTGAGCCACAGGCGCCGCCCTAGAAATTGGTTTTAAGCTCAGTTTACCTCTAACATATTAAAAAATCCATTTCATTATATGAAACTCATGCTATAGCTATTGGATTTTCTTACACTGCGTTTTCCACCGTTGTGCTTCCTAGGTGAAAAAAATGACCTTTAGAAGATTTCAAGTCCTTTGGATGTCAGAAGATGCTTTACTTCAGTCATTCTATTTCTACCTTTTCAGAGTGTGTTTGGATGTGGAGATTCATACTAGTATCTGTTGGAGTAGGTGCTGGGTGTATTCTGGATGTGTTCTAGTCTTAATCTTTTCAAAACCCTCTTGTACATTTGTTCCCTAATCCCAAAAGTCTTTCTGAAACTTCTGAGAGGAATATGAGTACCTTGACAATACAGAAACACAGACAACCCTTTAGCTCTCTGTTGTAATTCTTCACCTTACTGAATAACACTCGACTTGGCCGCAAGGCTCAAATTATTTTCCTCCAAATAGGACAGTTGTTGGGTATGTAAATGTGAGGTGGGCAATAAAGTAGAGTATAGAGTATTTAGGTTGTGAATTGGGAATGGGAGATAATCAAGGAGCAGAAGGAAAATGTACATATTAAGATAAAGAGGAATATTTGGATATTTAAAGTAATGAAGCCAGCAGAAACTATTTTCTCAATGTCACTTCTTTGACACAGGTAAAAAAAAAATATATATATATATGTGTGTGTGTGTGTGTGTGTATGGAGAGAGAGAGAGAGAGATTCACTTTATCACCCTCGGTAGAGTGCAGTTGCATCACAGCTCACAGCAACCTCCAACTCCTGGGCTTAGGGGAGTCTCTTACCTCAGCCTCCCCAGTAGCTGGGACTACAGGCACCTGCTGGCTATTTTTTTGTTGTAGTTTGGCTGGGTCTAGGTTTGAACCCACCACCCTCAGTATATGGGGCTAGCACCCTACCCAGTGAGTGAGTCACAGGCACCACCCGACACAGGTAAATATTATTAGCTACTTGGATCAGCAGATTCAATATTGTTAAGATGGCCATACACCTCAAATTGATTTCAATAGGTAAAATATGATCCCTAAAAAAATCCCAGCTAGCTTCTTTGTAGTAATTGACGAACTCTCATAAAATTCATGTAAAAATGTAAAAGACTCATAGTAACAAAAAAATTTTGTAAAAGAAGAAGAGAGTTGAAAAACTCACATTTTCTGATATGAAAACCACAAGGGTAGTATTCAAGACAGTGTGATACTGACACAAGATAGACATGTAGATTAGTAGAACAGAATTGAGAATCCAGAAATAAAGCACACATTTATGGTAAATTTGTTTTCAATAAGGTTTCCAAAATAATTTAATGGGAGAAAAGTATTTTTTTTCAAGAAATGTTGTTGATGTAACTGGATAGCCTCATGTGAAAAATGAAGTTATTTTCCTACAAAATGCTATAAATAAACATTAACTTAAAACAAATTAAATACCTAAATTTAACACCTAAAACTATAAATCTCTTATGAGAAAACATGAGTAAATATTTTTAACTGTGGATTAGGCAATGATTTCCTATATCTTAGAGTAAAAGCATAAGCACCCATAGAAAAAGATAAATTGGATTTCATTGAAATTAAAATAACTTTTTTGCTTCAAGAGAACCATGAAGAAAGTAAAAAGGCAACCTGCAGAACGCGAGGAGACTTTTGCAAATCTGATAAGGGACTTGTATGTCAAACATCAAGAACTTTTACAACTCAAAAATAAAAAGATAAATAATCCAGTTAAAAATTGGCAGATTTTGAATAGACATTTCTCTAAAGAATATGCACAAATGGCCAATAGCATATGAAAAGATGCTCAATATCATTAGTGATCAAAGTATTACAATTCAAGACCACAATGAAAAACCACTTCATGTCCACTAGGATGGCTATATAAAAAAAAGGCAAATAATCTTTTATTTTGATTCTGTGAAGGCAAAAAAAGGAAGCCTAGTAAATACATGTATATGTAAAAATAAAAAAATAAAAAATAAAATAAAAGTCCCAACTTAAAAATTATAAAAGACATCCACATAATAAAAACATTTGTACTCCTTTCATATTTTGAAATAAAAATAAATAAATAATAAAAAAGGCAAACAACAGCAAATGCTGGCAAGGATGTGGAGGAATTGGAATTCTCAATCATTCCATGGTGGAAATGTAAAATGATGAAGACACTGATTGAAAATATGCAAATATCCTTTCCCATTGTGTAGGTTGTCTCTTGGCTTTGGTTATTGTCTCCTTAGCTGTACAGAAGCTTTTCAGTTTAATGAAGTCCCATTTGTTTATTTTTGTTGTTGTTGCAATTGCCATGGCAGTCTTCTTCATGAAGTCTTTCCCCAGGCCAATATCTTCCAGTGTTTTTCCTATGCTTTCTTGGAGGATTTTTATTGTTTCATGCCTTAAATTTAAGTCCTTTATCCATCTTGAATCAATTTTTGTTAGTGGGGAAAGGTGTGGGTCCAGTTTCAGTCTTTTACATGTAGACATCCAGTTCTCCCAACACCATTTATTGAATAGGGAGTCTTTCCCCCAAGGTATGTTCTTGTTTGGTTTATCAAGACAAAAGCTTGATAACTAGGATCTATAGAGAACTCAAATTAATCCACATGAAAAAAGCCAACAATCCCTTATATCAATGGGCAAGAGACATGAATAGAACTTTCTCTAAAGACGACAGACGAATGGCTAACAAACACATGAAAAAATGTTCATCATCTCTATATATTAGAGAAATGCAAATCAAAACAACCTGAGATATCATCTAACCCCAGTGAGAATGGCCCACATCACAAAATCTCAAAACTGCAGATGCTGGTGTGGATGTGGAGAGAAGGGAACACTTTTACACTGCTGGTGGGACTGCAAACTAGTACAACCTTTCTGGAAGGAAGTATGGAGAAACCTCAAAGCACTCAAGCTAGACCTCCCATTTGATCCTGCAATCCCATTACTGGGCATCTACCCAGAAGGAAAAAAATCCTTTTATCATAAGGACACTTGTACTAGACTGTTTATGGCAGCTCAATTTACCATTGCCAAAATGTGGAAACAGCCTAAATGCCCACCAACCCAGGAATGGATTAATAAGCTGTGGTATATGTATACCATGGAATACTATTCAGCCATTAAAAAAATGGAGACTCTACATCCTTTGTATTAACCTGGATGGACGTGGAAGACATTATTCTTAGTAAAGCATCACAAGAATGGAGAAGCATGAATCCTATGTACTCAATTTTGATATGAGGACAATTAATGACAATTATGGTTATGGGGGGGAAACAGAAAGAGGGAAGGAGGAGGTGGGTGGGGCCTTGGTGTGTGTTACACTTTATGGGGGCAAGACATGATTGCAAGAGGGACATTACCTAACAATTGCAATTGGTGTAACCTGGCTTATTGTACCCTCAATGAATCCCCAACAATAAAAAAAAAAAAATGATGAAGACACTTTGGAAAGCAATTCAGCAATTTCTCAAAAAGTTAAGCACAGAATTATCATGTGACCCAGAAATTCCACTTCTATAGATATGCCCAAGAAGAATGAAAGTTCATGTTTACACAAAAATTTGTACATAAATGTTCATAATAGCATTAGTCATGATAGCCATAAAGCAAGAAATGATCCAAATGTCTATTAAGTAGGAAATTGATTTAAAAAGTGCCATATATACTTTGTTTGGGCACAGAATGCATATTGCAACATGGATGCACCTTAAAAGCCTTATGCTAGGTGGCGCCTGTGGCTCAAAGGAGTAGGGCGCTGGCCCCGTATGCTGGAGGTGGTGGGTTCAAATCCAGACCCAGCCAAAAACTGCAAAAAAAAAAAAAAAAGCCTTATGCTAAGTGAAAGGAGCCAGACATAAAGGGCCTATGTTGTATTATTCCATTCATATGAAGTGTCTAAGACAGCAAATCTGTAGAAACAGAAGTTAATATTTTCCAGGGTCTGGGAGGAGCAAAGAGGTGAGGAATAATAATGGGAATAGGTATGGGATTTCTTTTAGAGGGGATGATGAAATGTTCTGTTTTTGTTTATTTGTTTGTTTTTGTTTTGTTATGCAGGCCTGGGCCGGGTTTGAACTCAACAGCCCCAGTGCATGTGGTCAGCGCCCTTACCACTTAGATATGGGTACCCAGCCAGGATGATGAAATATTCTGGAATTAGATAGCAGTGATGCTTGTACAACTTTGTGGATATACTGAAGTATACACTTCAAAATGGTAGTTAATTATATCTTGACAAAGCTGTTTTCAAAACATAGATCTTAGGCAGGTCACTCAAACTTTCTTCATTTCAGTTTCTTCCTTTGTCAAATGAAGAAGAAAATAATCCCTGCCCTTTCTACAATGCAAGGGTAGAATGAGGGTCAAGTGTGACAAAACGTATAAAGCATAAAATGCTTTATAAATTCAAAGGCTTATTTATTGTATGCTTCTAATTTCTCTCTTGCACTATGGGCAAGTGCCTCTGCCACCTGCCACTGCAGAATCTGGGGGTCTATCTGTAATTAGGGTTGGGATTATGAGGTTTAAAAAGCCAACCATTTTATTCTCTTATTATGGCCTGATCCCCTCACTCTCCTCTCCCTACCACATACACATACATATTTCCAGCTCAGCAACATTTTCTCTGTTGCCATGTAAGGAAAGTCCTGCTTTTTTTTTCCTTCTTGAAGGGGAAATGAAACAAATTGCATTAAAATGTATGCCAAGCTTTTAAGAAACTTGATTTTAGAATGGAAAAAATAAATGCATCCCACAGTTAGAAGCACAATGGGGTGGGGGCAGCAAAGTGGCTACATGACTAATCTCCCATTTTTTGTTAGAGTCTCACTTTTTCATAATATTCAAATTATTTTAGACCAAATAATGCACAATAAATCCCTCTAAATTGTTGTGTTGCTAATTCTGCCTTCCTGATTGAAGCTAGGAAGACTGGGATGTGGGTGGAACCTGGTACTCCTAACAGAAGCATAGTCAAATGTAGTTGAAGAATGTGTCTATAAATGCTGTAGACACATACAAACTTGTGCATATGTGTCTTCCTTTATTTTATTTGATTGTGCCATTTGTGTATAACCTCTCAGGGTATAAATCAGTCTAACATTAATTAAAATGTATGAAGCCTCATAAAATAGTATTAAAATTCCAGCCTTCAGTTGCCACCCCTTTAGAAAAGGTCTATAAAAAATATAAATCTTACCCCGCTCATCTTTTTCACCCTGTCTCTTTTAAATTCATGCATATGCTCACATATATTTCACAAACTCCTTTTCTGCTTGACTTTGCTTGAGTATCTATAATAGCTCTCTGTTGCCATTTGAATCAACTCTGAATGCACTAGACTGGTAATTTTATAGCCTGCCACACAATGATTCTACCTTAACTACCCAAATCTGCAACAAAGATCTGCTTCAGGTCTGTGTCCTCACTGGTTTCTGACCACTCAATGTTTATTTTCCTTTCACCAATGCCTTATGGCTTATACATAGTATGTTGTTTTTCTATCAATTTTATAAATCTTACTGCTTTTTCATCCATGAAGGCCCCTGGTACTACTTTAGTCCTTAGTAATCTCTGTTTTCTCTGAGCTTCTGCAGTTCCTAAATTTCACATGTACCCTTGTAAGATGCACCCTACGTGTGGTCCCACCAATTACCCTCCCTCTACTCATCCTCCCCCCTCCCCTCCCTTCCCTTTCCCCTTTCCTCATATTCTTAGGCTATAATTGGGTTATAGCTTTCATATGAAACCTTATAAATTAGTTTCATAAGTATCAGTAGGGCTGATTGGATACTTTTTCTTCCATTCTTGAGATACTTTACTAAGAAGAGTATGTTCCAGCTCCATCCATGTAAACATGAAAGAGATAAAGTCTCCATCTTTCTTTAAGGCTGCATAATATTCCATGGTATACATATGCCACAATTTATTAATTCATTCGTGGGTCGATGGGCACTTGGGCTTCTTCCATGATTTAGCAATTATGAATTTGACAAGGATTCTTAATCATGGTGTTGCAATACAAGTTATGAAGCATGTTCTAATTTGGTATAAATATCAATAATGCTATACATTTAAGTGGATTATATGCAAGTGGATATTGAATATATACATTCAAGTTTATTAGTCCTATAGTAAACATCCCTTTTAATTACCTTCATTCAGATGGATTTGATTTCTTGGGTGAGAGAGAAGCACTGGAATTATTAGAATCTTAGATACTTTTGTATGATTAATCTTAACCATGTGAAGATTCATTCATACATTCATTCAACAAATATTTATTGAGTACCTACTCTATTTCAAGTGGAAGGAACATTATTCATTATATGAGCTGAAGAGGGGAACAAGGTTGAGAACTGATGGCTTTTACTACACAGTTTGGCACCTGACTATATATTATCTGATATGTGTCATTAATTGTTTCTTGAAGTTAAGTTTTTTTTTTTTTTTTACCTAGCCCCAATTGAAGATTTTTGAAGTCTGTGAAGTCTGCTTTAATCCTCAGTAGCAACTAGTACAGGAATGGGAATACCATAGATAAATAATAAGTATAGTGAATTGATTAAAATATTATTAAATGAAAGTCAAATATATTGGGAAAATTGAAGTGTGCACAAGAAGGCAGCAAAGTTCATATTCATATCTGTTCATTTGAAATTTTAAGCTATTAAGTTGTCATCACCCCAAGTTTTATTTATTTCATTTTTTAGTCTTTACCTGAAATTATATTAATTAATGAAAAGACTGTTAGTCTAAGTGCTTTAGGGTATTTAATTACTTCTATTTCTGTGTATCTAAAATTTGATAGTTTAAGAATTTGAAGGGTAATTTTTAGAAAATGGAATGGGTGTATGTGGGAAGGGGATTTCAGTGTATAATTTTCTAGTAATTTGAATTAGAATATAAAATAGAATCAGAGAATTTTAGAGCTAGATGGAACTTTAGCAAAACTCTAGTCCCAACCACTTATTTGACAGATGAGGAAATTGAGGTCCGGTCAAAGACTTGCTCAAGGTCACACAGTTTGGGGAAACAAATGAATGTTCTCAGTCATCTGGATGCACACGCACTGCTCTAGTACCCTGGTTTCATTTTTAAGAATGGCAGAAACATAGAAGGTAGAATGAATGTATGTCTATTACTTAGGAAATAACCTGCAAAATGACAAAGCTGACATGCTCATTGACATGGTAAATTATAAATGGCTTAAGGAAATTGTTAACAATTTTTTTCTGGCCAAATGGTGCAAAATGAGCAAAGATAATAAATAATCCTAAAACGATTGATGAGGTGATGGTCTTCTGAAGAGGACAAAGGGCTAGCTAATCCTATGCTTCTTAATTATACTTAATCATGATTATTTCTGAAACTCTGGCATGATTTCAGAATATATGAACTCATATATTCTGAAAGTGTTTTAAAGAAGAACGTATGCCATTCTTAAGGTTTGCAGCCTGGGTTTATCTCACTCCTTTTGTTTTTTACATTATCTGTCCCATACTTTAGCAGAAAAGTGTTCTTTTCATTATCTAGTTGATAATCATTAACCTTTTAAATTACAGCCTATGTTTCACATATGTACTATGCTGTACAATTTTGTTATGTCAGTATTCACTAAAGAATAGCTGCTAGTGCAAGGTAGACTAAGATTGTACCTTATTTTATTTCATTTTTTTGTTAAGTCTGAGTACATACATGGATTGTATCCTTTAACAGAGAATCTGGTACTAACAAGGTCTCCCTCTGTGACACTTGTGCTCGTCATAGAACCTTTTAGAGCTGAATGGACCTTAGAGAGCCTCCAGTGTACCAGTTTTTTGAGGGTCGAAGTGTACTCCTTGGAATACTATCTGTAGAATATGACCAATGACAAGTGGTTACTTGATACATTAAATCTTGGAAACACGTGGATAGTCTTTTCTTCAGAGAGGTTCTTCTCAATATATGCGAGTACGCTTTAGGGTTCTGAGAAGCCTCGAAGTAATAAAACCTGCTTAACTCTATCCAGTGTTACCCTCATTTTTGTGTAACACTAACATCCCAGCAAACAAGATTTTTGATGAGTATGCTTTGGAAAAAAACTGATTTATGTAACCTTATTTACTGATTAGACAAATGAGGATCTGTGAAGGACTTATCCTCATAAGGTTATTAACTCTTTAGTGGCAGAGCTGGATCTCTATGTCAATCTTTTATTGCTGGGTGCAAATACACTTTGAAGAGGATGATCAGTGGAGTGTATGACATTGAGGGTAGAGACAGAAAAAAGTGCTAGCATATTCTTGTTATATGCCTTTGCTTCCCTTTTTATGTGACACAGACTTTTTTTCTCATGACACCTTTCTTTAAAGCAGTTACAGTACCATCCATCATATAATGCTTTTTGGTTCTTTAACTTTCCTCATCAATGTTATAGGCAATAAACCCAGATCTATGGCACTTGGTTATGTTATTTCTTTAGTTCTTATGTGGCTAGATTTTTCTCACCTTTCAGATCTCAGACTAAATGCTACCTCTTCACTGAGACTTCCCCTGATCACTCTAAGTTGCTCTCTTCCCTCCCACACCATGATTCCCTGTTGGAGCATTAGGTGCCTTTCCTTTGGGTTTTGTTTCTCCTTTGGGAAAGTATCTCAGCTGCTTTCCTCACCATGTGCCCCCAGCACAGTGCTTACTCATAGTAGGTTGTCAGGAAATATTTAGTGAATGAATGAATAAAACAAGGGACTAAAATTTTTTCTGTTGACAGTTTTTCTAGTAGATAAATGTATCTTCCCTCACCTTCCTTGGTGCCTTGGATTCTTATTGGTTACTTAGAGGATCTACTGGTTAATCTGTGGAATTCCTAACTCATCAGTATGACACAATTTGCTTGTGTATCTCCTTCACTATGTGAAAGATGTAATTCACTATCCCCTAACAGAGCCTTTTGGGGTTTCTAAAAGTTTAGTGAAGAGATTTAGTGGAAGCATTTGCCAGGAATGTAACAGACAAAAGATAGGTCTCCAGAACAGAATTAAGAGACACTTTGATTGATGTGGTAGAGTAGGCTATTGTTCAATAAAACTGCCCTCCTCCTAATTCCATGACATGAATACACCTTTCTACCCCTTGACCTTGGACTCAACCATATGACTTGCCTTCACCAATGGGATGCTAACAGATGTGATATAAGCAGAGACATGAAATATGCTTGGTTGACCTTAACCTCTTAGGTCTCTGCCATCACCGTAAGAAAAGTGTACCTTCAGCCTGGGTCCAAGAATAAATAAGTATATGCAGGCTCAAGCCTATCTTTTAGTGAGGAGCCGAACTCTGCATGCCAAACATGCAGCCTGAAGTAAAACTGCCAGTCAGGCCAAACCCAGTCTAGATCAGCCCACCCCCTGGAAATTTGCAGACTCATAAAAACAATAAAGGATGTTCTTTAAAGCGCTGAGTTTGAAGTGAATTTATTTATTTATTTATTTTACAAGCAATAGCTGACTGATACAATTGACTTCTGGTCAATCTGCTAATTTTATCAGAGTGTTTCCGGTATCTCTGAGTACTTCACTATGCTCTTTTTATGATAATGCTTGCTAATGTCTTTCTAGTCTAGGGAGAGAGTCATTTTTGTTTTGATAAGACAGCTGGAATCTTGTCTATTTAGCTTCTGCCCAGTATTGAGAGATAGGATAGAGCTAAATTGATGTAGATAAGAAAGGGGAAGAAAGTTGAATGAGGACAGGACTAAGAAAGCAGAAGAAATTAGCTAACTGGCAGTTAGTTGTTAAAGAGGAACTTTAGGGGGAAAAATGACTATTGAGGATTTTGATTAGTTGTTTGCTCTATGATGTAAGCCTTTTCCTTTTCCTCACCACCACATCTTTTTTTTTTTTTTTTTTGGCCGGGGATGGGTTTGAACCCGCCACCTCCAGCATATGGGACCGGTGCCCTACTCCTTGAGCCACAGGTGCTGCCCCTCACCACATCTGTAGTATGATCTACATCGTCAACTTCTGATTTATAGAGAGTTTTTCTTTTGATGTAGTATAGTTCTGAATCTTGCTTTGGGGATGACATGGGCAGTATCAGAGGCTACCCAAAGGCACTAATTCCTAGGCTATAACTGATAAACTATGGAAATGTTGTGGTGTATCTACACAATACAGGAAGGAGGGCCACTTGTAGAGCACATGGTTCTAACAGCAACTTTGTAAAGGGCAAAAGATTTACTCGATTTGAAGAGAAAACAGAGTATTAACAGCAACTTTGTAAGTGCTAGATGCTCAAAGGCATTTATTATTTTCTTTTGCTGGCTGCCCATGCACCCCAGTGTGCTTTCCCTCACCAGGCTTTTTTTTTTTCCTTTCAGTTCTTTCTTTTCTCTCTACTGCCTTGATTTTGGTTAGTAATTGAGAGATACCAGGAAGGGTTCTCCTGCTACTTCCTAAATCTTAACTACTGGTTTGTCTTAGTACCTGAAACTCCAATATTAGAGATTTATTCATCTGGATTCAGGGATCATTTGTTTCAAAATTCAATTGGCTGGTACGTAGTGGCACTCAATGAAAATTTGCTGAATATATAAACATGTTAGTGGAAATTTATTTTTAAGAAAAGTCCATTAGAGTGGGCATTTTGATGGTGGTAGGATACAACAGAATTATTTCATTTTATTATTTTTGTATTATGAAATATTTCAAATAGAAAAGCACAAAGAACAATTTAGTAAGTACCCATGACCAAAATTCAATAAGTGCTAATGTATTGCTCTTTTTAAAGCAATAGTATTGTAGAGTTGTAGCCCCCTTTACACCCTGCTTTTCCCTGATCATATTGCTCCCCCTCTCATTAGACATACCCTATATACTGTAGGTGGTGTGTTTGCTTCCCATGCATATTAGTGTATTTTTAATATATATTAACATCTATACAATATAATATAAAATATATACATATATTCACAGATAATAAACAGATTTATTTTTTTTTTTTTTGGTTTTTGGCCAGGGCTGGGTTTGAACTCGCCACCTCTGGCATATGGGACCGGCGCCCTACTCCTTGAGCATAAACAGATTTTTTTAAGTTTACATATCTATGTTGATGTATGCATATCCAGATAATTCATTTTGGCTGCTGTGTGTCTTCTACTGTATAGCCATATTATTTATTTTTCTTTTCGTGAATACATAGATTGTTTCCTGTTACAATGCTATGACAGCATCCTCAAACATGCTACTTATTCATGTGTGCAAATGTTTTCCAGGATAGAGGACTAAAAGTGGAACTACTGGACACTAGAGAATGTACATCTTCAAATGTACTAGATACTGCCAAATTACTCCCCCATGTAATGTTCCAAAGTATATTCTTATGACCAGTGTATGAAATTCTTCTTTTCTCTATTTTCTTGACAATGTTTGGCCTTTTCAGACTTTGCATTTTGCCAGTAATGGAAATAGTACCTTGTTGTTTTAATTTGTATTATCTCAATAACTATTAACATTGAACATAATTTCATATGTGTATCGGGCATTTGTATTTCCCCTTTTGTGAAATGGCTGTTCAAATCTTTTTGACATCTTTCCTGTTTTTCTTATAGATTTGTAGAAATTCATTATATATTCTAGATATCTATCTTTTGTCAGTTATATAAATCATAAATCCAATCAGCAGTTTATTTTTTAATGTGTTATGACGTATTTCATAATACATAAGTTTTAAGTTTCAATGTAGTGAAACCTATCTATTTTTTATTTATAGTTTTTATGTCTGTGTTTTGTTTAAGGAGGTCTAAGTGTATCGACTACTTGACAGGAAAGAGGCCTGAATGTGCAGATAGAGGATGTAAACAAACTTCCCCTTCATTTTCCTTGCTCTATTCTTTCTTCTCATGCCATTTCTCCTTTTTCTCCCATCCTGAAATTGATGTCTTTAACAAAAAGTTAGGCTGCTTTTTTTCTGTGATTTGTTAAATTTCATATCTAGATATTTTTGGCTCTATTTTGCTGGCTTCTCTCTTGAAAACCTCCCCATCTATTTTTGATGTCACTAGTAAATGCCAATAGAGATGATTGGTTTGTCATTAAGAATAAAAGATGAATAAACACATCTCAGAGTTATAATAATTGTGCTCAATGAATTACTTCATATAATAAAAAACAATAAGCAATAGATCCTATTTGGTGACTATTGTTTTTGGTAAAGAAAAATGTGTTAAATAATCATTTTCTAAATCATTGTTGTTTTAAACCACCACTAGAGCAACACAAAGCCACCTCCATCAACCCCCTCACCATTTATTTAATCAAAATCTAAATCTTGGCAGAGGATTAGAGAGGCACTATGAAAACTGAAGGTCAATGTTGCATCAAGCTTTCTCAGAACTCCCCCAATTCTTACTCTCTCCTTCCACCCTCCACCACACATTGCAGTCTGAATTATTTAGTTACTCAAATCAATCCATTTTTCTCTGTTCAGTGGTTGGACAATAAAAGTAAGATTTACTACAGCAAGTAAATAATAAAAAGCAAATTAGCTGAAAACAAACAAAAAGCTGCTTACGTGGCAATCTTCTGTGTTAATCAAAACCTTGAGGACAGGTTGGAGGATCAATATTTGACTACAAGATGAAAAGAAGCAAAGCTTCTGCTGAGAGTGAGATAAAAGGGAGATCTGGGGGAAAAAAGACCTAAGGGCAGTGTTTATTAAAAGTGGCCACTGGCTAAATTTCATCAGGTTTTTCGGTGGGCTGTTTTAGGGAGGCATCTCTGTGTTTGAGATATAACAGTGTTTTCTATGCACATATCAAAGTTCAATTGGTTTATCTTGGGAAGAAGGCCATCTGTCAGTATTCTCCAAATAATCTACATAATTGACTTTCAAACAAGCCTCAAAGAAATGGGCATTTATCACACTAATTGTGGCAGGCAGACTGTCACTGCCATTTTATCAAGAAATAGTAAAAAGCACCAGGTTTCTTCCCTCTTGTTTCTCCCAGATTTCTTTCACTTCATATATGCAGTTATATTCTCCTTTAAGCCCAAATTCAGAAAAATGCCAGCTAGGCTTTCCTGGGGGAAAATTTGATTGCCTTTCTACAAGCTCTGGAGTGAGCCACCAGCTATATGCCACCTTCCACTCTGCAGTTAGGGACTCAGTATAGGGGTAGATAGTTGTTGGAGAGAGTCACTGAGTATCTCTGAACCAGGGCTGGACCTATGAGAAGCTTGATTGTGTAAGCCTGTGTCTCCTAAATAGGCATAACATGACTTGAAGTTCCCTTTGGGTTTTGGTGGTAGGACCGGGAAGAGACACCCTCAGAACTAGCTTCTCTTTAGCTTCTAGCCCAAGTGACTTCTAGTACAAAGTGGAATATGTTAAGGGATGGTGTCCTTGTTCCTATAAACTCAGGGTGGGACTGAGGAGGTGCTGAGATTATTGTAAGCTTCTCTCTTCCACAACTGAATCCCATAATCATATCTGTAGGAATTTGCTGCTCCATAAAATCTATCTTTAAGAAATCATTCCAGGACAACTCTGCTTGAATAGGCTTTTGTAATTGTCAAGGCAAAGGCCACTCACTCTTTTTTTTTTACCTTTCCAGATTCTGTGAACAGTGCTTCTTAATCAGGCCAGCGCTGGACATCCTCATCTTTCTTGCATATACATTGAGACAAAAGAACTAACACTGTGCAATATTTAGCAAGAAGGAACAGAGAGCAAATTGCCAAACTTGCATTAAGTTCAAACTTTCAGTTTTCTTTAGAACAGTGGTTCTAAACCTTCTTAATGCCGTGACCCTTTAATACATTCCAAAGGGACACGACCCTTTAATACAGTCCAAAGGGGTCGCAACCCACAGGTTGAGAACCACTGCTTTGGAGGATTATAACTACAGAGGAAATGGAGGTGTGTTTGGATTTCCCAAAAATGTTTGAAAATGTGCATTTGCCTGTTAGTAGTCCTCTTTCCCCACAGATAAATGAATCAGTAATTTGTTAAGGGGGTTATAGAAATTGAGGCAGAAGGCTCTTGTGAAACAATAAGTCATTGAGAAAAATACGAATGAAAATAGTCTGGTATCTGAGAATAATTCTTTATTCTTATATATTTTTTCTTTTTTTTATTAAATCATAGCTGTGTACATTGATATAATCATGGAGCATCATTCACTAGCTTCACAGACCGTTTACTAAGTTTCACATATACCCTTGTAAGGTGCACTGCTGCTGTAATCCCACCAATCCCCTTCCCTCTACCCACCTCGCCTCTCCCTCCCCTCCATTTCCCCCTTTCCCCTATTCTTAGGTTGTAACTGGGTTACAGCTTTCATGTGAAAACCCTAAATTAGTTTCATAGTAGGGCTGAGTCCATTTGGTACTTTTTCTTCCATTCTTGAGGTACATTACTAAGAAGAATATGTTCCAGCTCCATCCATGTAAACATGAATGAGGTAAAGTCTCCATCTTTCTTTAAGGCTGCATAATATTCCATGGTGTAAATATAACACAATTTATTAATCCATTCATGGATCGATGGGCACTTGGGCTTCTTCCATGACTTAGCAATTATGAATTGGGCTGCAATAAACATTCTGGTACTAATATCTTTGTTATGATGTGCTTTTTGGTCTTCTGGGTATATGCCCAGTAGAGGAATTACAGGATTGAATGGCAGATCTATTTTTAGATCTCTAAGTGTTCTCCATATCTCTTTCCAAAAGGAATGTATTAATTTGCATTCCCACCAGCAGTGCAAAAGTGTTCCCTTTTCTCCACATCCACGCCAACATCTCTGGTCTTGGGATTTTGTGATATAGGCTAGTCTCACTGGAGTTAGATGGTATCTCAAAGTAGTTTTGATTTGCATTTCTCTGATGATTAAAGATGATGAGCATTTTTTCATATGTCTGAAGGCCACACGCCTGTCTTCTTCAGAGAAGTTTCTCTTCAAATCCCTTGCCCAGCCTGCGATGGGATCCCTTGTTCTATTCTTGCTAATGCATTTGAGTTCTCTGTGGATTCTAGTTATTAAACCTTTGTTGGAGACATAACCTGCAAATATCTTCTCCCATTCTGAGGGCTGTTTGCTTGCTTTACTTACTGTGTTCTTGGCTGTGCAGAAGCTTTTTAGTTTGATCAAGTCCCAGTAGTGTATTTTTGAAGCTGCTTCAATTGCCTGCGGGGTCCTCCTCATAAAATACTCTCCCAGACCGATTTCTTCAAGAGTTTTCCCTGCACTCTCCTCTAGTATTTTTATAGTTTCATGTCTTAAGTTTAAATCTTTGATCCAGTGAGAGTCTATCTTACTTAATGGTGAAAGGTATAGGTCCAGTTTCAGTCTTCTACAGGTTGCCAGCCAGTTCACCCAGCACCATTTGTTAAATAGGGAATCTTTTCCCCACTGAATATTTTTAATTGGCTTGTCAAAGATTAAATAACGGTAAGTAGCTGGATTCATGTCTTGGTTCTCTATTCTGTTTCAGACATCTACTTCTCTGTTTTTGTGCCAATACCATGCTGTTTTGATCACTATCGATTTGTAGTATAGTCTGAGGTCTGGTAGCGTAATTCCTCCTGTTTTGTTTTCATTTCTGAGTAATGTCTTGGCTATTCGAGGTTTTTTCTGATTCCATATAAAACGAAGTATTGTTTTTTCAAGATCTTTAAAGTATGACAGTGGAGCTTTAATAGGGATTGCATTGAAATTATATATTGCTTTGGGTAGTATGGACATTTTAATAATGTTGATTCTTCCCAGCCATAAGCATGGTATGTTTTTCCATTTGTTAATATTTTCAGCTATTTCTTTTCTTAGAGTTTCATAGTTCTCTTTACAGAGATCTTTCACGTCCTTTGTTAGATAAATTCCCAAATATTTCATCTTCTTTGGCATTACTGTGAATGGGATAGAGTCCTTAACTGTTTTTTCAACTTGACTATTGTCAAGTTGAAATAGTCAACATTCATAAATGTTGATTTTGTAACCTGAGATGCTGCTGTATTCCTTGATCACTTCTAAGAGTTTGTAGTAGAGTACCTAGTGTTTTCCAGATATACTATCATATCATCTGCGACGAGCAAAAGTTTGATCTCTTCTGACCCTACATGGATACCCTTGATCGCCTTTTCTTCCCTAATTGCGGTGGCTAAAATTTCCATTACAATGTTAAAAAGCAATGGAGACAATGGGCAGCCTTGTCTGGTTCCTGATCTGAGTGGAAATGATTCCAATTTAACTCCATTCAATATGATATTGGCTGTGGGTTTGCTGTAGATGGTCTCTATCAGTTTAAGAAATGTCTCTTCTATACCTATTTTCTTAAGTGTTCTGATCATGAAGGGATGCTGGATATTATCAAAAGCTTTTCCTGCACCGATTGAGAGAACATATGGTCTTTGTTTTTTAATTTGTTTATGTGCTGGATTACATTTATAGATTTACGTATATTGAGCCAGCCTTTAGACCGTGGGATAAAACCGACTTGGTCATGATGTATAATTTGTTTGATGTGTTGCTGGATTCTGTTTGTTAGGATCTTGTTGAATATTTTTGCATCTATATTCATTAGTGATATTGGTCTGTAATTTTGTTGGGTCTTTTCCTGGTTTGGGGATCAGGGTGATGTTTGCTTCATAAAACGTGTTAGGTAGTCTTCCTTCTTTTTCTACCTTTTGGAACAGGTTGAATAATATAGATACTAATTCCTCTTTAAAAGTTTGGTAGAATTCTGACGTGAAACCATCTGGTCCCAGGCTTTTCTTTTTAGGGAGGTTTTGTATGGTTGATGCTATTTCTGAACTTCATATGGGCCTGTTCAACATTTCCACTTGATTCTGGCTAATTCTTGGAAGGTGACGTGCTTCCAAGTATCGGTCAATTTCCTTCAGATTTTCATATTTCTGAGAATACAGTTTCTTGTAATATTCATTAAGGATTTTTTGGATTTCTGAGGAGTCTGTTGTTATTTAGTCTTTGTTGTTTCTGATTGATGAGATTAGAGATTTTACTCTTTTTTTCCTGATTAGGTTGGCCAAAGTTTTATCTATTTTATTGACCTTTTTGAAAAACCAGCTTTTTGATTTATTGATCTGTTGTATTATTCTTTTGTTTTCAATTTCATTTAATTCTGCTCTAATTTTGGTTATTTCTTTTCCTCTCCTGGGTTTGGGGCTGGAACGGTCTGCCTTTTCCAGTTGCTTGAGATGTCCCATTAAGTTGTTAACTTCCTCTCTTTTCATTCTATTGAGGAAGGCTTGCAGTGGTATAAATTTCCCTCTGAGAACTGCCTTTGCGGTGTCCCAGATGTTCTGATAGTTTGTGTCTTCATTGTCGTTTTGTTCCAAAAAGTTAGTGATTTCTTTCTTAATCTCATCTCTGACCCAGCTATCATTCAGCATAAGGTTATTTAACTTCCATGTTTTTGTATGAGTATGCAGATTCCTGTTGTTACTCAGCTCAAGTTTTATTCCAGGGTGGTCTGAGAAGATGCATGAAATAATTTCTATTCCTTTAAATTTACTGAGGTTAGACTTCTGACCTAAGATGTGATCTATTTTGGAGTAAGTTCCGTGGGCTGATGATAAGTATGTGTATTCAATTTTGTTGGGATGAAATGTTCTGTAGATGTCTGCTAAATCCAAATGTTGGATGGTTAGGTTTAAATCTAAGATTTCTTTGCTCAGCCTCTTGTTGGAGGATCGATCCAACACTGCCAAAGGAGTGTTGAAATCTCCGACTATTATGGAGCTGGAGGAAATCTAGTTGCTCATGTCTATTAGAGTTTCTCTTATAAATTGAGGTGCATTCTGGTTGGGCGCTTAGATATTAATTGAGATCTCATCATATTTAGTATTACCCTTAACAAATATGAAGTGACCATTCTTATTCTTCCTTACTTTTGTTGTTTTAAAGCCTATTGTATCTGCAAATATAATTACAACACTTGCTTTTTTTCTGATTATCATTAGCCTGAAATATGGATGACCATTCTTTCACCCTGAGTCTGTATTTGTCTTTTAAGTTAAGATGTGACTCTTGTATGCAACAAATATCTGGTCTGAGTTTTTGTATCCAATCAGCTAACTTATGCCTCTTTAGAGGACAGTTTAAGCCATTCACATTCATGGAGAATATTGATAAGTCTGGTGAAGTTTTGGGTATCGAGTTTTTCAAAAGTCCAGTGGGCATTTTTAATCCTTTCACCAGTGTGGAAATTGGAGTTTGATCCGAAGTTTCTGAGTGAGTTTACTTTTGTGGTATAGGATGGGTTGGTCATTGTGGAGGATAGGTCTGAGAATATCCTGAAGAGCTGGTTTGCTTATGGCAAATTTCTTCAACATATGAATGTCATTAAAGTATTTAATTTCTCCATCATAAATGAAACTCAGTTTAGCTGGATACAAGATTTGGGGTTGAAAGTTATTTTGGTTTACGAGATTAAAAGTCGGTGACCACCCTCTTCTGGCTTGAAAATTTTCAGCAGAGAGATCTGCAGTCATTCTAATATTCTTGCCTTTGAAGGTAATGGTTTTCTTTCTCCTGGCAGCTTTGAGTATTTTCTCCTTCATATTAACTTTAGTGAAGTTAATTATGATATGCCTGGGGGATGTCTTTTTGTAGTTGAGTCGTTCTGGGGTTCTGAAACTGTCCGCTATCTGAATTTCAGAATCTCTAGGCATGTCTGGAAAATTCTCTTTCATAATTTCATGCAGAAGGGCCTCTGTGCCCAGTGAGGCCACTTCATCTGTTTCTGGAACTCCAATGATTGGATATTCGCCTTCTTGGAATTATCCCAGAGCTCTCGGAGAGAACAATCCGTTTTTGCTCTCCATTTCTCTTCCTCTTTGAGAGTTTGGGAGCGTTCAAAGGCTGTATCTTCAATGTCAGAAATCCTTTCTTCTGCTTGCTCCATTCTATTGCTGAGGGATTCTACTGTATTTTTCATATCTTTGAGGGATGCAAATTCTTGCTTCAGTGTGTCTAAGTCTTTGGTGGTTTTGTCTTTAAATTCGTTAAATTCTTGAGACAACTTTTGAATTTCTCCTCGAATTCCTAATTTTACTTTTTAAATCTTGTCTGCAATCCAAATTCTGAATTCGATTTCTGACATCTCAGCCAGTTGTTTATGAATGGGATCTTCAATTACATCTGCCATATCTTTCCTTGAGGGGGTTGATCTATTCTGGTTATTCATGTTACCAGAGTTTTTCTGCTAATTCCACCCCATGGTTGTTTTACTCCCTTTGATTTTTTTCCCCTGGGGCTTTGTTGAAGGCCTGTACAGTGTTGTGGCCTGAGAAACTGGGGCCCTGTCTGGTGTGGTGGGGCTAAGTGGTTCTGTCTTGTTTTCAGCTGGTTTCTGTTCCACCCTAGTGAAACAGATACTCTGGATTGAAGTCTCAGCTGTGGAGAAATATCAGCAATTAAGTCATCCCACCCCCCACCGGCAAACAATTGGAAAAGAAAAATCAAACCTTCCTGCCACCGTGCACCCAGGGCACTACCTGATTTGTCCTCAGGTGATTGGTTCAGTTCAAAAAGTCAAAATCAGTTGTCTCAGTCTGCACCTATCTTGGGTGAGAGAGTTTAAGAGGTCTCTGGAAGTTGGTCACAGGGGTCTGGTGACTACTCTGGTGTGGCTTGCTCCAGTGCTGCGTGGAGTCAGGAGGAGCCACCCAGCCAATAGATCAGTCTGGGAAGGTTGCTGCCTCCTTCCCCACCTTGCACCACTGTCACCCCCAGTCACTGATAGCCCTGCAGTTGGCTGACCCTGTTGCCTGTAGTGAATCGGTACTCCAGGAGTTTGTACCTGCCTGAATCACAAGAAAGTCTGCCAGGCTGCTGCACTCTGCCTCTCTCTAGCAGGAGGAGGTGAGGCCTGACAACCTTGGGCACTTGATGAAGGTTGGGGGGTTTTCACTCAGGTCCAGTCTCACCCCTGATTAATGTTACTGACAGAACAGAACAGAACAACTCTGCGGTTCCCCTGCAGAAGAGAAGCTGAATTGAGTTCCAAATCAGCTTGTCTTTGCTCTTGTATTGTCTATGGGCTGACGATCCCCTGAGGGCCAGGTGCATCTTAGGTTTAGTAAAGTGGGTCAGCCCTGCCCTGGGAGTTTCCCCGGTTTGCAAGTTGGTGTTGCCCAGGCAAATCCTATACTTAGAGTCTCTGGTTGCCCAGGGAGACAGAGGGTGTGGCTTCAGAATATTTGGTAGTGAGCCGTATTGCTAGCAAAAGATGGCTGCTGTTTTATGGCTCAGGCAACCGCTGCTCTGGTGTAGCTCCCCTCTGGCCAAACGTACTCTCTCCGCTCCCGTACCCCAGAGTCTGCATCGACCGGCTGCAGCCCAGCACTGTCTACACCCCTCGAGCAATCACCCAAGAGTGTGGACCCCTGGGGGAGAGGCCTCCAGACCTTGGAGCAAGAGCAGAGGGGAGTGCAGGGAGCACTGGAAGCCTGGGGTTGTGGGCAGAGAACACACACAGCTTTACACAGTTTTATCCCTGGCTGTATTGTCACCAAAAGACGGCTGTCACACTGTGCCTCAGGGAACTGACACTCCGGTGCAGTCCCCTCTCCGCAGACCGGGACTGGCCTCCAGACCTCAGTGTGAGTGAAGGGGAGTGCTGGGAGCTCAGAATTCCAGGTAGAGACTATATACAGTTTATACAGTTTTATGCCTGGCAGGAGGACGCCGTGGCACTCTAGTAGGTGAGGTAGGTCCAGTTTTTAGAGGGTCTCTCCTGTGGAGTGTAGTGGGAAGACCTTTGAACTCTGCCTGATTGTTTGTGGGGCACTCTGAGCCATTCTCATGGGGGAGGGGACTCCCGTCCACTTGGTGATGGATTTTGTACCTTTTGTTTGTATCCTTGTGGTCACAGCTCGCCTCAGCGGGGTTGACGTGCGTTCTTCTACCTTCTCTCTTAGTGCAGTTCAAATCCACTTGGTTGCTTGCTGAATTTTTGTCCTTTTACTCTCCTACTGGACAGGAGCCTCTGTGGAAAGCTGGCTTCAGTCAGCCATCTTGTCTCCTCCCCCAGAAAGATGTGTCTATTCTTATAATTTTGAACCAGTTTTTGGTCTCTGTTTATGGTGTACATATTTGTGAATATGCACATAATAGCTCTGCATTTTTGTACATTGCAGAATATCATAAAATTATAACATTTTCCCAGTATTGGAAGAAGGAAATATGTAAGGCATGAGTCATGCATACGGTAAGACCCTCTTTTTTTTCCTATCCGGGTAACTGCACTATTGAACTGTCTTTTCTGCCCTGTTTTTTCTCTGATGCACACAGCATGTGGCACTCTGTATTCTGATTAAAGCGTGGAATGTGACAGCAACATCTGGGCTGAATGGGGGCAGGGAAAGTCCAATTTATGATGAGCAGTGGAATTCAGTGACCTAGTAAGGAAATGAAGGTAGAGCAAAAGCTAGTATGGGGAGGCAGAGGCACTTGTTTCACTTGGCATGGATTTCTCTCTGCAGTGATTCTTACCCACTGTGCACAGTGGTATCCTTGTGTTAACAGACGAAGAGGGTCCAGCTACCTGTCACTGTCCAGCCAATATGCAGAGATGGGGTTTAGGTCCAAACAAGCTTTATTTGTCATAAGGCCAGTGATTTTGGAGAACAGCAAGAATAGCCTCTCAATTCTGTTCTGCCTCAGTTACAATTCTAATAACTCTTACAATGGGAATACCAGGAAACAAACCGAGAGAATTTTAACTTTATCTGACAGAAAACAACATCAAAGTAGTCTTGACTTTAACAATACAAAATGTTTAAGTAACATAAAGGTAATTTTCACTTTAATAAGCTATCTGAGAGAATCGTCAAAGAAAACATCATACTATCAAAGTAAACTTTACCAATATCACAACACCTATTGTCTACATGTGTCTACTTCCTTAAATATCCTCAGAAAAACATCCTCACAATCACAGTGAAACCTTAACTAGATAATCATGGAAGGTATGTGGGGAAGACTGAGTAGACTAGGTCAGCTATACTGCTTCCGCTTAGCTTCTCAGACTCCATCTTGCAGGCCATTTTCTGGCTTCGTTTGAAGTCTTCCCCATTCTCTGGTGAAATTTTTCTCATTACATAAATTGTATTTATGGCATAATTGAAGGATCATACTTTGGGAGAAACGTGTGTGAAAATAGTGCCAAGTACAACTTGCTTGAGGAAGACATAATAGCCATAGCATGTCAGGTTGGCATCAAGGAAAGATTGTGTGTGTGTTTTGGAACACAGGAGAATTTTTCTTGTGGAGAAAACAGTTTACAGTTTGACTCAAATGACTTAGGACTGAAAGGCAGCCAAAGGAATACATAAGTATGTATATTTTTATAAACACAATGATATACTGAAACACTATAGTGGGGATTGTATTGCTCATTTAGTTAATGTAGTTTTGAGGCTTTTAATCCCTTCAAGTGTGCTGCCTCAATGTTTGTGTGATATCCCAGATACAAAAGAGTAAATGCTATATGATTTATTACATGTGAAGTTTAGGAACAGGTAAAACTAATCCATAGTGACAGAAGAATTCACAGCAGTGATTTTGTGTCTGAGTAGGCTGTGTATGTATTTATGGCACAATTTTACATGGAAAGGACTGAAATGAACAAGGAGAACTTTCTAGGGTGATGGGAATATTCTATATCCTGTTTTGAGTGGTGGTTACTGAGGTGTATACATTTGTCAAAACTTACCAAACTGAAAACTTAAAATCTGTTCATTTTACTGTATGTTAATGATCTCTTTATAAAAACAGGCAAATGCATAAAAAGAAACATTCCCAGATCTCAGAAGTGCTTGAGAGCCACTGATGTTCTTGTGAATTCAAAGTTCAGCTTTTCATCTTGGGGCCTATTTGTCATGGGTTTGTCAGAGTTTCCATGAAAAACCTCCTTTACATGTAAAACTCACTTCAAACAAAAGGGCAACTCCCTTCATATTTTACAACCTAACTTTTTGTTATTGTTTTAAGTGATGTATTTCTCCAACTCAGGGTTATTCCATCTTAAATGTCACCCCATGTGGAACTCATTTCCTCCATAAACCTTTGCTAATAGTGCTTTTCAACCAGTGCAGTGCCCTTTGGATCTTGTGAGTTACTGCTTTATTGATTGTCTCTCCCACCAGAAGGTCCACCTATGGGCTAGGCCTGTTTCTGATTTATCACTGTATCCCCAGCATCCAGCAAACATAGGGTGAGGAGCTCAGCCTATGTTTAATAAGTGATAGATCATTGTAGGAGGAGCAAGCTGGGTGTTTAAATAACCAATTAATTAGTTCAATAGATACTCTTTGCTTTTTAGGAGCTCACAAAAGACATCCTGATAGTTGGCTAGTTACACAGAATAATTTGATGTAGCATTTAAGATGCTACACTTGACCCCAAGTATTGCTCTTACTACTTTGTTGCCTGCCTCTGCAACCTGTCTTAGATCTCTCTACCATAGGTAAAAGTAAACAATGCAAAAAACGTGGGGACACTTGCTACAGGAGGCGCCAGAAGAAGCACACCTATGTTAGTTTCCCATAGTCTCCTTTAAGTCCTCTTCCGTTATTATACCAGTATAGGTTGCCATGGGAATTTATTTACCACATACATGGAGATCAGACAGTATGAATTATAGGAAATGAAAGATGTTCTGGACTTTACACATTCAGTGGCTTAGAGTGGTATGGTATTAAATTATTTTGCTAGTGACAGCTAGCCAAGGGACTAATTGGTCCTTTCAGGGTGGTGGAGTAGAGGACATGCTTCAGCGATATTAAAGCTAACTATCCCTTTTTGAACATTTGCAAGAGGCAAATTTAGAACAAAACACCTCAAAAGCTGTGAGGTAGACTGTTGAACCTACGGTTTTTGGAAAGGTTCAAAGCCGTGGCTAAAGTCCCACAGTGAGTTAATGAGGGGCATTTGAATACTAAACTAGCCTTAAACATCTCTATCTGGGAAGTTGACAGGTTTCAGTTTGAAGAAAACAATAAAATCCTTCAATGAATGTGTGCCCCCCTCCAGTAAAAAAGGCTCTGAATACAGTAAATACATATAATCTAGCTGAGTAGGTGAATGTGGAAGTATTTTCTAATGGTAAGATATGTAGGTAAAAAGTTAGGCTGCAGATCACTGGAGCAACCTCTCTATGGAAACCTAGGGCCTTGAAGGATGGTTTGCTCTTTAAGGCTATTATGAACTTATCCTCCTCATGAGTGTCTTGGCTCTCAGGTCCATAAAACCTGCAATAACTGCTGTTTTATGACTTAAACCTGGTTATAACACAAAAGATTGATTGGGGCTCCCATCCTATAAGGAGGAAAGACAGTACTGTCAGATATATGGCCTCCCAATAGATTTTTCATGAGAACAGCCAAAAATCCTTCTTCTAGATTTATGCAGGCAAATGTAGTGAGTGCCTAAGACTGTAAATAACACACTCAATTTTTAAAGCTTATACTCTGACCCTTTTGAGTTTGTGGTAACCTTATTAGAGCCAATAATATGTTAGAGGGATGAACTATGCTTTAAAAAAATTAAATTGAAATCTTGTAGGGAAAATATACTGCCCCCCTCCCCAATATTCCTCTGTTTGTTTATCTCCTCTCCCTACTTTCCACCCAGTCCAGGAATGTTTCTGTTAAATCAGCCTGGTATTTTCAAGACTTGCATAAGCTGTTGACAGTTTTATGCAACTAACAAAGAAGACTAAAAAATAAATAAACTCTGTAACTTTCCATATTCTGAAGTCCAAAGCCAAGAAAACAACAACAACAACAACAACAATAACAAAAAAAAAAACCTCTTGTGTGGGAAATGTTAAATGCTGCCTTGTCAGAGAGTGCTGGAAATATGATAGGAAAAAAATGACTTTCATATATCTAAATGACATTTGAAAGAACAAAAATCAGGAGCTGTTAATGTAGCTAGATGGTGAGATTCAGGTAATATGTTTTGTAATTCATTCTGATTGACAGGTGTAAGGAGAAATCAGAGTAGGACTGACCAAAATACCATCCCTTAAAAAAATCAGCAATGGGACTTCAAAACTCATTCCTCACATATCAAACCTGGTATCTCAGAGGGGACTCATTCCAGCTAAATGCTGAATTTAATTCTGTACATCACATTTATTTGTAGAGATTTAGTACTTTAATTATATTTTTATGTGTCATGGAACTGCAAACGTAAATTATACTTTTGTTTTCTTTATCCTTAAAGGAGAGCTTAGAAAAATAATAATTAAAGGTGGATGTGATTCTTTTTGGAGTCTTTTCATTGCTTGTGTGGAGGGGACAATAGTTCTTTGTATTTGTGGCCAAGGAACCCTCTGGCCATACCTCCAGGACATCTCAGTAATCACTGGAAAGTCTACAAGTCATTCAGTCAGCTATTTGTTTTTCCTACAGAGATGATGATTGTTTTGACATTTTTCTTTTTTTAACTGAAATGCTTTGAACTGAGCACCCATTTCTGTATCAGATAGAAGTTGTTTAGCTGTAGCATGGGCTAGAGGAAAATCACTGGAAATATTTTCTTAATTTCTAAAATATTTTAATTGGAACATTTTAGTTCAGACTCTCCTAAATCCTTTTGATCCAAATACTGAAGTTAGTGGTATTGAATATAGGCATAGTTAATAATCTAACAAAATTATCTGGGTATTTTCTTGCATTTTAGTACATCATGGAATGGCATAAGTGATTTTAAAATCAATTGGCCATTAAAAAATATTCTTCAATTATATAAGTCAACAGTTGTTTCTCCTACATATGTAAGAGCTGTTTGTAAAAGTGAAGCTTGCCAGAAAGCTGTGCTATGAAAAGTCCAACCTCATCCCAGCCTGCATCTGACTTGTAGAACATGCCAACGATGCTTAATGTAATGGGTCACATCTGTCAAGAAGAATTACAAATTGTACCTGTGAAACCCTGTAATTAGTAACCCTCAAATGGCTCCAGCTGCTAGTTCTCTGAGCATTTGCCTTGGTAACACCTTATAGGAAATATAGCTGAGAATCAAGAGTATTTAGGTCCAAAGGGTATTGTCTGTAGTGAAATAGGAGCATTTTCTTCTCATCTAAAAATCACTCTTTTTGTGTCACTCTCACCAAGTTTACCATCTCTTTCATCCAGAGACCAGTGTGAAATGTGCTTCAGCTTGTTGAGGAGAGATTTGGCTGTTGACTTTGTTTCAGAGCAAAATTCTCTCATGAATCATGTGAAAAGTAAATATGTCTGTTTTCTGTCTGTTAGGGTGATTTGAGAATGAATGTAAGTCTGTGACTGGAGAATTCACACTGGGAAGTTGACCTTTTGCTTGCAAAGTAGATTTGCTATTTGGTTGGCTCATGGGTATATCTGTAAATTCTGACATGCTGGGTTGTGTTTGCAGATCAGAATCCATTACTTGCTGAGACCTTAGGTGAGGTGCAGTATGGAAAATGCACATTTTTCAAAATGTATTTCACTTGTTTGAGTTTCAGTACACCCTTTCATAGATTAATTTGAATGAGTTTCCAGTGAAAATTCACTATTTTATAAATGGACATGTAATGAAAATGAACTAAAACCAAACCCTTATTTTATACCACACAATAAAAATTTGCTAGATTAAAGTATGAAAATGAAATTATAAAATTATGACAAGAAAATATACGTATTTATTTTATTTATATACTCTTATAGTGGCAACATCTTTCTAAACATAAAAGGAAATGTATGAATCATGAAGGGAAAGATTGAGTTGATGTTACAAAGACAAATGTATTAAACTCTGTCTGTATGGTAAAATTAATAATAAACCAACATTAACAGAAAAGAGCAAATGGAAAAATATTTGGAGCAGGTGTTATGTGTGGCTGGTATACTTAAATAGTCTTTACAAGTTAATTAAAAAGAGAAAACTCAAATAGGAAAATGGAAAAATCATAAATATGTTAAGCCACAAAGGAAGAAATAAAAATGCCCAATAAATAAATGAAGGAATATTTATCTTCTTTCAAAAACTAAAACTAAATCCATACATCACATTGGCAAATTTAATAAAGATTAAATGGACTGCAGCCAGACAATGAAAGCTCTTTTCCCACCCGGCCTTTATGCGCTGTTCCTAGTCTCTTGCTTACTCGTCCAGGGTCTCCCAAGGTAACTCAACCAAGTGCCCAAGTGCAAACACACACACACACACACACAAAAAAAAAAACAAAAACAAAACAAAACAAAAAAAACAAAAACCACGCAGGGCAGGCCTTCCCTGTCTGCAAATTCTTGAGGCTGCTGTAGCTGTAGCTGTAGCTGTAGCTGCCGCAGCCGCCACAGCCACAACGGCTGGCAGTATCAGACCACAAACACTTACCACTTCTCCACTGCTTGTGTCCTCTTCTTGGAGTCTCAAAGTGTCCCGCTGCCTTCCTGTGTCCCCAGAGGGATGTTTCTTGGTGGAGCCCACAAGCCAGAGGTGTCTGGAGTCTTCTCTTCCCAATCTCACTGTGCCCAGTTGCAAAGAGGCTGTTTCTAGTCTGCCATCTTGCTCTGCCTTGTGTATCTTTCTTTGAAAGACTTCTGTTCATGTCTTATGCCCATTTTTTAATAAGGTTGTTTGATTTTTCTTGCCTGGGTTCTTTGTTGATTTTGGTAATTATCAATTTATCAGATGTACACCTTGAAAATATTTTCTCCTTTTTATAGGTTGTCTATTTACTCTGTTGATTATTTCTTTGGCTGTACAGATGCCTTTTAATTTAATCAAATCTCATGTATTTATTTTTCTTGTTGCTATAATCACCTTTGGGGTTTTCTTCATAAATTCTTTGCCTAGGTCAATATCCAGCAGAGTTGTATAAATGTTTTCTTCTAAAATTCTTATGGTTTCATGTCTTACATGTAAATATTTTATCCATCCTGAATTAGTTTTTGTGAATGGTAAGAGATATGGGTCCTGTTTCATTTTCATGTGGCTATCAAAATTTTCTTGCACATTTTATTTAATAAGGATGATTATCTTCAGTGTATTGTTGTCTGCTTTGTCAAAGATCAGTTGAGTATATGTGGATGGTTTTGTATCTGGGTTTTCTGGTCTGTTCCATTGTTCTATGTCTCAATCTTTATGCCAATAGCATGGTGTTTTGTTTATGATAGCCTTATGGTGTAGTTTGAAGTCTTTTAGTATGATGCTTCCAGATTTGTTCCTTTTGCTATAAATTGGTTTGGCTACTTGGGCTCTTTTCTGGTTCTAAAAAAGCATAGAATTATTTTTTTTCTGATCTGTGAAATATGACATTGGTATTTTGATGGGGATTGCATTGAATCTATAAATTATCTTGTACAGTATAGGTCCACTGCCAATTTTGTACATTCTTTTTTCTTTACGTCATCATGTCCTAAAGACTTCTAGAGTCTTCAGTGTTTTCAATAACTCATCCATTTCTACATTTAACAAATGTTTGACAGGTTTGTACTTGTTGCTCCATTCTGTAACCATTTCCTAGTTACTTCTTATTTATACTTATAGTCCTGGGGCCTTTCCCTCAGACCCTGTTAGTAACTGATTAGGACATGTTTCTAATAAGTTCTGTCTGTATTAAATACGTAATACTAGTATTCTATGTGAACTTTAAGGAGGATCAAAAATGTCTCAATCTAAAAGAGTATATGAAGATGATAGGCAACATTATATGTATATGCCTGCCAGACGATGCTATTCTGTCCTGCACACATATTCTAACTGGGCAGCGTGCTTCCAACTATGTTCTACCCTGAAGGGCCTAGACTTCCCATCTTAGCATGAGTCCTGTAGCATGATGTTGCATTGTCAAGGGTGCTTCTCAATATTATTAATGGATATCAGTTGTTCCACTTTATTTGTTCTGATCTTCCCCCTCCTGTGGCTTTTCTAGCTCCTGCCATTTGCCCTCCTCTGCCTTCTGGGATTTACATTCTTCCAATGTATGACCTGCCCTCTTGACTCTGGCTTGCACAATAGTTCTGATCTAAACATTGGCCCCATTTTCCTGAGCACCTGTATAAGTTTTCTAACAGTGTTGTAAAAAATACCTACAAATTTATTTTATTTTATTTTATTTTGCCTTTAAGTCATCTGCTTTTTTAAAAAAAAATTATTTATTATTATATCATAGCTGTGTACATTAATGCAATCACGGGGTACCATACACTGGTTTTATATACCATTTGACATATTTTCATCACACTGGTTAACATAGCCTTCCTGGCATTTTCTTAGTTATTGTGTTAAGACATTTATATTCTACATTTAGTAAGTTACCTCTTTCATGTTTACATGGATAGAACTGGAACATATTCTTCTTTGTAAAGTATCTCAAGAATGGAAAAAAAAAAGGATCCAATGTACTCAGCCCTACTATGAAACTAATTTATAGCTTTCATTTGAAAGCTATAACCCAATTATAACCTAAGAATATGAGGAAAGGGGAAAGGGAGGAGAGGGGAGAAGGGAGGATGGGCGGAGGGAGGGTAATTGGTGGGACTACACCTACAGTGCATCTTATAAGGGTACATGTGAAACTTACTAAAGGTAGAATAAAAATACCTACAAATATAGTGGCTAAAAACAACACAAATTTATTATCATATAGTTTTGGAGATTGAAATTCCAGAATGTATTCCACTGGGATAAAATCAAGGTATGGGTAGGGCTGCTCTAAAAGAGAATCTGTTTCTTTACCTCTTTAAGGTCTAGAAGCCATGTTCATTCCTTGGCTTTAGGCCCTCTCCCTCCATTTTCAAAGCCAGAAATGTTGTATCTTCCATAATAACATTTCTTTAAGCATAGCTGGGAAATGTTATCTACTTTTAAGAAACTATAGTGGATTGAATTGTGGCCTCTATAGAGCTATGTCCACAAGTCAATCCCAGGCCTTGTGAATGTTATACTGTTTAGAAAAAAGTTCTTTGCAATGTGACTATGGATCATGAGATGAAGAGATCATCTGGCTCTAAATCCAATGATATGTGTCTTTATTATTATTATTTTTTATCTGGCTGGGCTCTAAATCCAATGATATGTGCCGTTATTTTATTTATTTATTAAATCATAGCTGTGTACATTAATGCAATCATGGGGCATCATACACTGGTTTTATAGACCATTTGACATATTTTCATCACAGTGATTGACATAGCCTTCCTGGCATTTTCTTAGTTATTGTGTTAAGACATTTATATTCTACATTTACTAAGTTTCACATGTACCCTTGTAAGATGCACTGTAGGTGTAATCCCACCAAACACCCTCCCTCTGCCAATTCTCTCACCCCTCCCTTTTCCCCTTCCCCATATTCCTAGGTTATAACTGGGTTATAGATTTCATATGAAAGCCATAAATTAGTTTCATAGTAGGGCTGAGTACATTGGATACTTTTTCTTCCATTCTTGAGATACTATACTAAGAAGAATATGTTCCAGCTCCAACCATGTAAACATGAAAGTGGTAAAGTCTCCATGTTTCTCTAAGGCTGCATAATATTCCATGGTGTACATATACCACAATTTATTAATCCATTCGTGGATCTTGGGCTTTTTCCATGACTTAGCAATTATGAATTGGGCTGCAGTAAACATTCTGGTACAAATATCTTTGTTACAATGTGATTTTTGGTCTTCTGGGTATATACCTAGTAGAGGAATGATAGGATTGAATGGCAGGTCTATTTTTAGAACTCTAAGTGTTCTCCAAACATCTTTCCAAAAGGAATGTATTAATTTGCATTCCCACCAGCAGTGTAAAAGTGTTCCCTTTTCTCCACATCCACGCCAACATTTCTGGTCTTGGGATTTTGTGATAAGGGCTAATCTTACTGGAGTTACATGATATCTCAAAGTAGTTTTGATTTGCATTTCTCTGATAATTAAGGATGATGACCATTTTTTCATGTCTGTAGGCCGTGCGCCTGTCTTCTTCAGAGAAGTTTCTCTTCAAGTCCCTTGCCCAGCCTGCGATGGGATCACTTATTCTTTTTTTGCTTATACGTTTGAGTTCTCTGTGAAATCTGGTTATTAAACCTTTGTAGGAGACATAACCTACAAATATCTTCTCCCATTCTGAGGGCTGTCTGCTTGCGTTACAATACTCGTCCAGACCAATTTCTTCAAGGATTTTCCCTGAACTCTCTTCTAGTGTTTTTATAGTTTCATGTCTTAAGTTTAAATCTTTAATCCAGTGAGAGTCTATCTTAGTTAATGGTGAAAGGTGTGGGTCCAGTTTCAGTCTTCTACAGGTTGCCAGCCAGTTCACCTAGCACCATTTGTTAAATAGGGAATCTTTTCCCCACTGAATGTTTTTAATTGGCTTGTCAAAGATCAAATAATGGTAAGTAGCTGGGTTCATCTCTTGGTTCTCTATTCTGTTCCATACATCTACCTCTCTGTTTTTGTGCCAGTACTATGCTGTTTTGATCACTATTGATTTATAGTATAGTCTGAAATCCGTTAGCGTGATTCCTCCTGCTTTGTTTTTATTTCTGAGTAATGTCTTGCCTATTCGAGTTTTTTTCTGATTCCATCTAAAATGAAGTATTATTTTTTCAAGATCTTTAAATTATGACAATGAAATTTTAATTAGGATTGCATTAAAGTTGTAGTATATTGCTTTGGGTGGTATGGACATTTTAACAATGTTGATTCTTCCCAGCCATGAGCACGGTATGTTTTTCCATTTGTTAACAATTTCAACTATTACCTTTCTTACAGTTTCATAGTTCTCTTTATAGAGATCTTTCATGTCCTTTGTTTGATAAACTCCCAAATATTTCATTTTCTTTGGCACTACTGTGAATGGAATAGAGTCCTTAACTGTTTTTTTAGCTTGACTATTGTTGGTATATATAAAGGCTACCAATTTATGAATGTTGATTTTGTAACTTGAGATGCTTCTGTATTCCTTGATCACTTCTAAGAGTTTTGTAGTAGAATCTCTTTTTTCTACCAGATATACAATCATATCATCTGTGAAGAGTGAAAGTTTCATCTCTTCTGACCCTATATGGATACCCTTGATCACCTTTTCTTCCCTAATTGTGATGGCTAAAACTTCCATTACTGTGTTAAAGAGCTGTGGAGACAATGGGCAACCTTGCCTGGTTCCTGATCTGAGTGGAAATGACTTCAATTTAACTCCATTCAACATGATATTGGCTGTGGTTTTGCTGTAGATGGCTTCTATTGGTTTAAGAAATGTCCCTTCTATACCAATTTTCTTAAGTGTTCTGATCATGAAGGGATGCTGGATATTATTAAAAGCTTTTCCTGCATCAATAGAGAGAATCACATGGTCTTTGTTTTTTAAGTTGTTTATGTTGTGAATTATATTTGTAGATTTACGCATATTGAACCAGCCTTGAGATCCTGGGATAAAACCGACTTGGTCATGATGTATAGTTTGTTTGATGTGTTGCTGGATTCTGTTTGTTAGGATCTTGTTGAATATTTTTGCATCTATATTCATTAGTGATATTGGTCTATAATTTTCTTTTCTTGTTGGGTCTTTTCCTGGTTTGGGGATCAGGGTGATGTTTGCTTCATAGAACTTATTGGGTAGTATTCTTCTTTTTCTATACTTTGGAACTGGTTGAGTAATATAGGTACTAATTCCTCTTTAAAGGTTTGGTAGAATTCTGACGTGAAGCCATCTGGTCCTGGGCTTTTATTTTTAGGGAGATTTTGTATGGTTGATGCTATTTCAGAATTTGCCATAGGCCTGTTCAACATTTCCATTTGATTCTGGCTAAGTCTTGAAAGGTGACGTGTTTCCAAGTATTCGTCAATTTACTTTAGGTTTTCATATTTGTGAGAATAAAGTTTCTTTTTATATTCGTTAAGGATTTTTTGAATTTCTGAGGAGTCTGTTGTTATTTCGTCTTTGTCATTTCTGATTGATGAAATTAGAGATTTTACTCTTTTTTTCCTGGTTACGTTAGCCAAAGGTTTATCTATTTTACTGACCTTTAAAAAACCTAAGTTTTTGATGTATTGATCTGTTGTATAATTCTTTTGTTTTCAATTTCATTTAATTCTGCTCTAATTTTGGTTATTTCTTTTCTTCTACTGGGTTTGGGGTTGGAATGTTCTTGCTTTTCCAGTTGCTTGAGATGTCCCATTAATGTTTTAACTTCCTCTCTTTCTCTTCTCATGAGGAAGGCTTGCAGTGCTATAAATTTCCCTCTTAGGACTGTTGTTGTGGTATCCCAGAGGTTTTGATAATTCGTATCTTCATTGTTGTTTTGTTCCAAAAAATTGGCAACTTCCTTTTCAATCTCATCTATGGCCCAGCTATCATTCAACATAAGGTATTTAACTTCCATGTTTTTGTATGAGTATGTAAATTCCTGTTGTTAATGAGTTCAACTTTTATTCTATGGTGGTTTGAGAAGATGCAAGGAATAATTTCTATTCCTTTAAATTTACTGAGGTTAGACTTGTGACCTAAGATGTGACCAATTTTTGAGTATGTTCTGTAGGCTGATGAGAAGTATGTGTATTCAGTTTTGTTGGGATGAAATGTTCTGTAGTTGTCTGTTAAATCCATATGTTGGATAGTTAGGTTTAAATCTAAAATTTCTTTGCTCAGCTTCTTTTTGGAGGATCTATCCAATACCGTCAAAGGAGTGTTAAAATCTCTGACTATTATGGAGGTGGAGAAAATCATGTTGCTCATGTCTGTTAGAGTTTCTCTTATAAATTGAGGTGCATTCTGGTTGGGTGCATATACATTAATAGTTGAAATCTCATTGTATTGAGCATTACCCTTAACAAATATGAAGTGACCATTCTTATCCTTCCTTACTTTTGTTGGTTTAAAGCCTATTGTGTCTGCAAATAGAATTGCAATGCCTGCATTTTTTTTGATTACCATTTGCCTGAAATATGGTTGACCATCCTTTCACCATGAGTCTATATTTATCTTTCAAGGTAAGATGAGATTCTTGTATGTAGCAAATATCTGGCCTGAGTCTTTGTATCCAGTCAGCCAACCTGTGTCTCTTTAGAGGACAGTTTAAGGCATTCACATTAATGGAGAATATTGATAAGTCTGGTAAAATTTGGGGTATCGAGTTTTTTGAAATTCCAGTGGACATTTTTTTTTAGGTTCAATTTTTTTTTTATTAAATCATAACTGTATACAATGATATGATTATGGGGCATCATATACTCACTTCATAAACCATTTGACACATTTTTATCACAGTGGTTAACATAGCCTTTCCGGAGTTATCTCAGTTACTGTGCCAAAACATTTACATTCTACATTTACCAAGTTTCGCAAATACCCCTGTAAGATGCACCACAGTTGTGATCCCACCGATCCCCCTCCCTCTACCCACCCCCCCTTTCCCACTTCCCCCTATTGTTAAGTTGTAGCTGGGTTATAGCTTTCATGTGAGAGTCCCAAATTAGTTTCATAGTAGGGCTGTGTACATTGGGTATTTTTTCTTCCATTCTTGAGATACTTTACTAAGAAGAATATGTTCCAGCTCCATCCATGTAAACATGAAAGAGGTAAAGTCTCCATCTTTCTTTAAGGCTGCATAGTATTCCATGGTATACATATACCACAATTTATTAATCCATTCATGGATCGATGGGCACTTGGGCTTTTTCCATGACTTAGCTATTATGAATTGGGCTGCAATAAACATTCTGGTACAAATATCTTTGTTATGTTGTGATTTTTGGTCTTCTGGGTATATGCCCAGCAGAGGGATTACAGGATTGAATGGCAGATCTATTTTTAGATCTCTGAGTGTTCTCCATATATCTTTCCAAAAGGAATGTATTAATTTGCATTCCCACCAGCAGTGCAGAAGTGTTCCCTTTTCTCCACATCCACGCCAACATCTCTGGTCTTGAGATTTTGTGATATAGGCTAGTCTCATTGGAGTTAGATGATATCTCAAAGTAGTTTTGATTTGCATTTCTCTGATGATTAAAGATGATGAGCATTTTTTCATATGTCTGAAGGCCGTGCGCCTATCTTCTTCAGAGAAGTTTCTCTTCAAATCCCTTGCCGAGCCTGCGATGGGATCCCTTGTTTTTTTCTTGCTGATGCGTTTGAGTTCTCTGTGGATTCTGGTTATTAAACCTTTGTCAGAGATATACCCTGCAAATATCTTCTCCCTCCAGTGGACATTTTTTAATCCTTTTGTGACTGTGGAAGTTGGAGTTTGATCATAAGTTTCTGAGTGAGTTTACTTTTGTGGTAGAGGATTGGGCTGGTCATTAAGGAGGATAGGTCTGAGAATATCCTGAAGAGCTGGTTTGGCTATGGCAAATTTCTTCAATGTGTGAATGTTATTAAAGTATTTAATTTCTCTATCATAAATGAAACTCAGTTTAGCTGGATACAGGATTCTGGGTTGAAAGTTGTTTTATTTTAGGAGATTAAAAGTCAATGACCACCCTCTTCTGGCTTGAAAGTTTTCTGCAGAGAGATCTGCAGTCATTCTAATATTCTTCCCTTTGTAGGTGATGGTTTTCTTATGTCTGGCTGCTTTCAGAAATTTCTCCCTCATATTAACTTTAGTGAAGTTAATTATGATGTACCTGGGGGATGTCTTATTCAGGTTGAGTCATGCTGAGGTTCTGCAACTGTCTGCTATATGAATTTCAGAATCTCTTTGCATGTCTGGAAAATTCTCTTTCATAATTTCATGGAGTAGAGCCTGTGTGCCTAGCAATGCCACGTCATCGCTTTCAGGGATTCCAATGAGGTGGATATTAGCCTTCTTCGAATTATCTCAGAGCTCTCTGAGAAAATGAACTATTTTTGCTCTCCATTTCTCTTCCTCTTTGAGAGTTTGGGAGCATTCAAAAGCTTTGTCTTCAATGTCAGAAATCCTTTCTTCTGCTTGCTCCACTCTGTTACCGAGGGATTCTACTGTATTTTTCAGATCTTTGAGGGCTGCAAATTCTTGCTTCCATGTGTAAAAATATTTGGTGGTTTTGTCTTTAAATTTGTTGAAATCTTGAGATAACTTTTGAATTTCTCCTCGAATTTCTAATTCCAACTTTTGAATTGCTCCTCACATTTCTAATTCCAACTTTTCCTCCACTCTATTAATCTCGTTTGCAATCCAAATTCTGAATTCGATTTCTGACACCTCGGCCATCTGTTTATGAATGGGATTTTCAGTTACATCTGCCATATCTTTCCTTGCGGTGGGGGCATTGATCTACTCTGGTTATTCATGTTACCAGAGTTTTTCTGCTGATTCTGCCCCATGACTATTTCACACCGTTTGACTAAATCAGTGGAGAAAGATAAGTTGGCTTCTAGGCTCCAGCAGTAGTGATTAATCAGTTCTTTGCTTAAAAGCAGGGTTGGTGTCTGTACCTTTTCCCTTGGAGCTTTGCTGAGGACCCGTACAGTGCTACAGCCTTAGAAAATGGGGACCCGTTTGGTGTGGTGGGACTAAGTGGCTCTGTCTTGTTTTTAGCTGGTCTCTGTCCAACCCTAGTGAAACAGTTACTGTGGGTTGAAGTCTCAGCTGTGGAGAAATACTACCAATTAAGTCCCCCTGCCTCCACAGGCAACTATTGGAAAAGGAAAATCAAACATTGCTACAACCACACACCCAGGGCATCACTTGGATAGTCCTTGGACGATTGGTCAGTTCAAAAGATCCTAATCAATTGTCTCATTCATCACCTGTCTCAGGTGGGAGAGTTTAAAAGGTCTCTGTCAACTAGATCGCAGGGGTCTGTTACAACTCATATATGACTTGCTCTGGTGCTCTGTGAGGTCAGGAGGACCCAGTCAGCAAAGTCTGGGAAGGTTGATGCCTCCTTCTCCACCTTGCACCTTTGTCACACCCAGCTACTGATAACCCCACAGGGCTGTTACCCAGTTGCCTCCAATGAGCAGATACTCCAGGAGTTTGCACCCACCAAATCCCAAGGAAATCTATTTCTTCTCAGTCAGGCTGCTGCTCTCTTCCACTATCCAGCAGGGGGAGGTGAGGCCTGACAACCTTGTGTGCTTGATGGAGGCTGGGCTGTGTAGCCCTGCCCCTGATTAATGTTACTGACAGAACAGAACAACTTTGCTGGATTTGTTTCTGTCCATGCTAAATTCCCCTGCAGAAGAGAAGCTGTTTTGAGTTCCCAGAACCTGCACCTCAGGCCCTGTCTTTGCTGCTGCAGGTTTGTATTCGCAGCATGGTTAGCTGTCAGTTCTAGCCTCCTGCCCTACTTTGTCTAGCCTGATGATCCCCTGAGGGCTGGGTGTGTCTTAGGCTCAGTAAAGCGGTCCTCAGGGTCAGCCCTGCCCTGGAAGTCTGCCGGCACTGCATGTGGGTTTTCTAGTCCCCACTCTCCACCCAGGCTGGTACTGCCTCAGGCAAACCCTTTACTCATGGGGCCTGTGTTTCTGTCCCAGATCTGTTCCACCGCTGGTTGCCACCTGAGAAGATGCCTGGCCTCTGGTTGCCCAGAGAGACAGGGGTGTGACTCTGGAATATCCAGGGGTGAGCTCTATTGTTGCCCAAAATGGTTGGTGCTCTGCAACTAGTGGCACCATTGCTCCTGTGTGGTTTCCTCTCAGCCGACTGTCCTCTCCTCACTCCTGTGCTGCAGAATCAGCACTGACCAGCAGCAGTTCGGGCCCTGTCCACACCTGTCGAGAAAACACCCATGAATCTGGACTCCTGGGGGACAGGCTTCCAGATCTCAGAGTGAGAGTGGAGGGGAGTTCTGGGAGCTCAGAATTTCAGGTAGAGAATATATACAGTTTTACACAGGCAGGAGAGTGCCATGGCACCCTAGTAGGGGATGTAGGTCCAGTTTTTTGAGAGTCTCTCCCATGGAGTATAATGGGAGGACTTTTGAACTCTGCTTGTTTGTTAATGGGGTACTCTGAGCCATTCTCATGGGGGAGGGGACTCCCATCTGCTTGGTGATGGATTTTGTACCTTTTGTTTATATCCTTGGGGTTGTACCTTGCCTCAGCAGGGTTGATGTGTGTTCTTCAAACTTTTCTCTTGGTGCAGCTCTAATCCGCCAGGTTACTTGCTAAATTTCTGTCCTTTAACTCTCCTTCTGGATGGGAGCCTCTGTGCTGATATGTGTCTTTATAAAAAAAAAAAAAGGCAGAGGGTGACACCTGTGGCTCAAAGAAGTAGGGCACTGGCCCCATATTCTGGAGGTGGTGGGTTCAAACCTGTCCCCGGTCAAAAACTGAAAAAAAAAAAAAAAAGGCAGATAGAAGATTTGAGATAGACAGGAGAGAAGACGTAGATAACAGGAGGCAATGTCATCATAGAGGCAGAGATTGGAGTAATGAAACTACAAGTTAAGAGACACCTAGAGCCACTAGAAGCTAGAAGAGGCAGGGAAGTAGTCTGCACAGAGCTCATCCCTATTGGAGTTCATCCCTGTTGACACCTTGATTACAGACTTGTAGCCTCCAAAACTGTGAAAGAATAAATTCCCATTGTTTTAAACCATGCTGTTTGTGATAATTTGTTACAAGAGCCACCAAAAGCTAATACAGAATTCATGTGATTACACAGGTTCCTCCCAGATAACACAGTATAACTCCCTCCTCACCTCAAATTTCTTAACCTTAATCACATTTGCAAAACTCACTTTTACCATGTAAGGTAACATATTCACGTGTATCAGAAATTAGGATATGGACACCTTTAGGGGGACATTATTCTGCTTACCACAGCCCCTGAACAGCCTGTCTACCTGTAAAATAATTTTTTTGCTCATAATTTCCATGAGCACAGCCAACTCCCAGGCTTTCTTTGATATTTCACTTCTAGTCCAAATTAATTGTCTAGGATCTATCTCCTGGGTGTCAATGTGGCTAATGGAAATCACACATGTGTGGAGTCAGGCAGACCTTTGTTTAAACTTTGAATCTTTACTTATTTTCTGTATATTCTTGGGCAATTTATTCAACATCTATGAGCTTGTTTCTCATGTGTAAAATGTGAATAATCATACACACCTACTAGAGTCATTAGGAGGATTAAAGGAGATAGCTTATATAACATTCCTGGCACATAGTAGTCATTCAATGAATGTTGCTTTCCTTTTTCTATCATCCTATAAACTGTGAACCAATGGCAATCTTCAGTCTTGAAGTAGAGGAAATACTATCATATAGGGACTTTCTAATTTTCCTTCAATTTCCTCTGTGTAAATCAATTTATTTTTTTTAATTTCCCCTGGATTTTTAAGGTATGATTGACTAATAAAAAATTATTAGTCACTATGTGCCACTGTATAGACAGCTTTCTACTACGAGTATACATAAAATTTCCTCTGATGTCATTAAAATTTTATTTTGTATTAGCATTTATACCTATATGACACTAATTTTCTGGTTGAAAAGGGAAAAGTCGTACCAAATAGGATGCTGGGAATAACACAGTTATAATAACAAATTTATTTATTAATAAATAAATATTTATTATGTATGTAATATATGTTAAGTATTATAGGAATTTGGGAATGAGATTGACACAGTATATATGCTTATGAAGCAGAGAAGAATGACCAATAACTAAGTGATTCTAGTATAGTCATCCTTTGGTATCCATGAGGGATTAGTTTCAGGATCCCTGAGGATATCAAAATCTACAGATGCTCAAGTCTATGGTATACAATGGCATAGTATTTGCATATAACCTACATATATCCTCCCACATACTTTAAATCATCTCTGGATTACTTATAAGATCTAGTGCAATGTAAATGTTATACAAATAGTTGTTGTACTGTATCGTATAAGGAATAATGACAAGAAATAAAAATCTCTATATATTCAGTACAGATGCAACCATTATAGGCCCAATTAGTTTTTGATCTGTGATTGATTGAATCCAAAGATGCAGAACCCATGGATACACAGGGTTGACTCTATGGTGTTATTGGTGCTATGCTGAGTCCAAACACAAGGGGAACTTGGCAGGAAATAAAGGCTTCTTAGAATAAGTGATGTCTAAAGTGATATCTAAAGGGTGAATACCAGTTGATTACGTAGAGTCTCTCTTACCATCCACAAAAAGGGAAGGGAGAAAAATGAAAATGAAACCTTGTTTTAATAAATTCAATTTTAGTTAAAAAAATTCTAGGCATATAAAAATAGGCATTATTGTTTTTGCTTACATTTTAAAAAAATTTAGATACAGTTAAACTACAAAGATGAGATGAACGGTCAATTGATAGACTTCTTTCAGGTCACTTGAAAAAGAAAGAGGGCTTTTTTCTTACATTTGGTACACATGTTCCTGGTGAACAGGTGAGCAATTAGTCAAGATGTAGATACTATGTCACAAATGTCCCTGATACAAAGCTCTAATTTAGGGAAGAGGGTGGGTATGGATCTGGTTTTGGTTATGGCGGGATTTGGGGCATGAGGTGGTGTCAAATATTAAAAGATGTAGTTTCTGTTCTGTAGGAGTAATAATAGTGACAAAAATATGTTGTACATTTATTTGTGTGGAAGTTATTGTTCTAAGCACTCTTTATGTATTGCCTCATTTTATCTTTACAGTGATTTGCCAATGAGTCTGTGAGGTAGGCAATACTACTATTCTTACTTTACAGATAAGAAAACTAAAGTACAGAGGTTAAATAACATGGTCTAAAGTTAGACAGTCATCAAGTGATAACTTGGGAATTGGGATCCAAGTCAAGACAAGTTGACTTGAAAGCCCATGTTCTTAAATGTAGGATAATATTTAGAAATAAACATATCCTACATCAAGCACACAAAGTGAACTCAGTGTGTGTTTTAAATGGCTTGCTATTCTTTCAGAGGCTTAAGGGACCTGGGCTACCCTGGGACATGCGCAGAGTTAGCTTGCCTGGAGTTAAAATTACACAAGCCAATTCTCTGAAGCTGTGCACCCTGTTAAGCCTGAGGCCAAAGGGCATGCTGCCCTTCCTCAGAGATACGGGCCAGAGGGTTGACGTATGTTAAAAACATATTGTCAGAGGTCTATAGGTGCTCTGCCCTGAGGAGAGACATAGTTGTTACTTCATGCTGAGTAAACTGAGTAAATGCTTGAAGGTACTCTTCCATTAATTCTGTTCCCCTGTGGCTGCTTTCTTCTTTGTGATCTTTAGATACCTGCCCAAGAGATTAGTGTCTAGAAGAGAATGTTTACTGCAGAAGTAATTGTGTTGATGTGGTAACAGGATATTTCCTTACAAGTTAATTTCAGATAGGTAAAATGAGGAAATGGTGAAACTAACAGATGATAGATTAAGTGTGTACGTGACTAGAAGTGTATAAAATCAAATCCCTGAATAAAGAACTTTGCTACACACCATCCCATACTGTGTAGTCTGTTTCTTGTTTACCCTTAATAATTACAGGAGTGAGCTTATATCCACAGCAAAGCTGCTGTTCTTCCGTGTCTCTGGTCATGCAACATTAAACCTACAGTAAGTACTTTTCCCTTAGGGAAAAAGGGTGTTTGTAAGAATGTAGACACAGAAATGACATATGAGAACAGAAAACAGAATCAAATGACAACATGACTATTTGTTCATATATCCAAAAAATTGGTTGAGTGACTAGAATTATCAAACTTGGGGTTGGGATCAGGTAGGGGTTACTTGATCAGTAAGGTTTAGAGAAAAAGAAATCCTAAAACTGTTTTGTTAAGAAAGAAATGTAATTACAACTACTACTACATAACATTTTCTGATCCCCTACTATGTACCAGTAAATGTTTTACATATATATATATATAACCCTATACTCAAAACAACCTCTAAGGCAGGTACTATTGTATTTCCATTTCAGAGGAGGTAATTTGTTCAAAGACTCACAATTCGAAAATGGTGGAGCCAGGTTTTGAACGAACACAGTCTGACTCTTCCTTAAATATATTGAATTGTTTTAGTAATTTTTCTCTCTCTCTTATCTCACTAATATTTCCCTCATTGCTGAGTCTTTCCCATCAGCCTTCAGATATACTGTAGTCATTTGCATTATTTTAAAAAGTCAATTTTTCTGTCTCCCTTTACAGCAAAAATCCTTGAAAGAATTGTCTCTACTTACTGTCCGTTTGTTCTCTTTCAATTATTATTTTTATTTATTTAATTTCAGGTTATTGTGAAGGTACAAACAACCAGGTCACAATATTTGAATTTATTAGGTAGAGTCCCTCTTGTAGTTGTGTTCTGCACCCAAAAGGTGAGCCATACACCCTTACCTTGTGCCCTTTAAGTGGGAGCATACCAATTCCCCTCCTCT
Organism: Nycticebus coucang; assembly: GCF_027406575.1. Taxonomy (NCBI): domain Eukaryota; kingdom Metazoa; phylum Chordata; class Mammalia; order Primates; family Lorisidae; genus Nycticebus; species Nycticebus coucang. The sequence goes on along the minus strand of NC_069804.1, from coordinate 156,048,508 downwards.
CCAGTCTTCCTTGTTCTATCTCCCCCCAACTTGAATAGAATTAAGTTGGTCTCATATGTGGGCATGTATTAGATCATCTACTGGCTTCATATTAAAATTAAGTACATTGGATACTTGGTATTCCATTCTTGTGATACTTTACTAAGAAGAATGTGTTTCAACTCCATCCAAGTGAATATAAAAGATTTAAAGTCATCATCTTTTCTTACAACTGAATAGTACTCTATGATATACATATACCAGAGTTTGTTAATCCATTCCTGAGTTGATGGGCATTTAGGTTGTTTCTACATCATGGTGATTATAAATTAAGATGTGATAAACAATTTAGTGCAAATGTCTTTATGATAAAATGATCTTTTTTCTTCTGGGTAGTAACAAGTACCTAGTAGTGAGATTGTAGGGTCAAATGGGAGTTCTAATTTGAGTTCTTTGAGGACTCTCCATACTTCTTTCCAAAGGAACTGTGTTAGTTTGCAATGTTACCAACAGTGTAAAAGTGTCCCTCTGTCACCATACCCATGCCAGTATCTGCAACTCTGGGACTTTATGATGTGTGCTATTCTCACTGGGGTTAAGTAATACCTCAGAGTGGTTTTGATTTGCTTTTCTCCGGTGATCAGGGAAGATGAGAATTTTTTCATATGTTTGTTAGTCTGTCTACCTCAGAGAGGGTTCTGTTTGTGTTTGTTGCCCAGTGATAGATGGAATTGTTTGCTGTTTTTTTGTTTATTAATCTGAGTTCTCTGTATATCCTAGTTATCAAGATTTTGTCAAATTCATAATATGCAAACACATTTTCCAATTCTGAAGGTTGTCTATTTGGTTTAATTGTTGTGTCCTTAGCTGCGCAGAAGCTTTTCATCTTAATTAAGTCCCATTTGTTTATTTTTGTTGTTGCAATTGCCACTGAAGTCTTCTTCATAAAATTTTTTCCCAGGCTGACATCCTTAAGAATTGTTTTTCCCATACTTTCTTCCAGGATTTTTATCATTTCATGTCTTAGATTTAAATGTCTTTCGTGAATCCACTTCAGTCACATTTTCACCTCTACTACTTCACTGAAACTGCTCTTGTCAAGGTAATCAATTGCTTTCTTAATGCTAAATGCAAAGGGCAATTCTCAGTTCTTATCTTACTTACCTTTTAACACTATTTCCTAGAGAGGATCCTTACTTTGACTTTTAGAAAATTACATGTGGGTTTCTTCCTGTCTTCCTGGCTGCTCCAGGTTCTTTTTGTTGGGTCTTCTTCATACTCCTAACTTCTTAATGTCAGAATCATAGACCACTTCTTACTTCTACTCACATCAATTCTCTCATTATATCAGCCTGTTTTGTCGCATTAAATGCCATCTTCATGCCGTTGAATCCCCAATTTCATATCTGTAGTGAAGATCTCTCTTCCAAACTCCAGATTTGCATATACAACCGCCTACTTACAGTTCCACTTTTACATGTAATAGGAATCTGAAATTTAACATATCCAAACTCGAACTGCTGATATTCTCCCTACAATTTGATTTTCTCATTGGCTCATTTTAATTAATGGTCAATTAATCTTCTGGTTGCTCAGGCTAAAACATTTGGTATCATCTTTGACTCTTCCCTTTTTCTTTTTCTTTTCTTTTTTTCTTTCTTTCTTTCTTTCTTTTTTTTTTTTTGTAGAGACAGAGTCTCACTGTACCACCCTTAGGTAGTGTGCCATGACATCACACGGCTCACAGCAACCTCTAACTCTTGGGCTTATGCGATTCTCTTGCCTCAGCCTCCCGAGCAGCTGGGACTACAGGCACCTGCCACAACGCCCGGCTATTTTTTTGTTGCAGTTTGGCCAGGGCTGGGTTTGAACCCTCGGCATATGGGGCTGGTGCCGTACTCACTGAGCCACAGGCGCCAACTCTTCCCTTTTTCTCATCCCTCCACACCTCAATCTAAAAATCAATCCTAATAGTTTGCTTTTCAAAATATATTTAGAATCTAAGTACTTTACTGAAATTTCCATAGCATGGTTAGATTATTGCGATAGCCTGCAATAAACTGTTCTTTCTGATCCCACCTTTAACCTTCTAACCCAGAACAGCCAGAGTGATCTTATTAAAATGCAAATTGTATCATACCACTTTTCTTATTAAAACCCTTCAATGGCTCCTCATTGTACCTTAAGCAAAAGCTAATGTCTATATAATGGTCTATGGCCTTACCCCAGTGGTTTTAAATCATTATTGCAAGTTAGAATCACCTGGAGAACTTAAGACAAAACAATGTCCAGGCCACACACCCAAATAAGATGAACTTGTTTCTCCAGAAGGGATACTATGTGGTGTGGACATAATTTTTATAGTTTTTTATAGTTCCTCAGGTGATTCTGAAAACCAGGGAGAGTTGAGAGAATTCCTGGCCTCATTATCCCTTTGATGTAATATAATATTCATTATCTGACTTATTCTACTCTGGTCACATTGGCCTCTTTGCTGGAAGAATCCAGGTACCCTTTTCCTTCAGGCGTGTGGTCCTAGCAGTTCCTGCTGCCAAGTACATCCACCCTGCTGCCATTCCCAACATGGTGTACTCCCTCACCTTCTTCAGGTCTTTGCTTAAATGTGGCTTCTCTGTAAGGTCTTCCATGGTTTCTCTTTACAAATGAATTCACTTTTTCTGCTTTATTTTCACCTGTAGCATATTCATCATTTAAAATATTATTTATTGTTTTACTTACTTTAGTGCATATCTCCCCCATCTAGAATGTAAGCTCTGTGAGGGCAGGAATTGATCTGTTATATTTATTGTTATATCCCCAGTGCCTGATGTATGCTATCAATTCATTAAATCATTGCTGAGTGAATTAATTGTTTGAGAATAGATACATAATAAAATGAGGTTAGGATAATAAGACAGCCGAGTAAAAGTAAGAGACGAAAATCCAGTTAAGCAGTTAAATCTATTTGATAATAGAGGTCAAAATTATGTCCACAGACTAAGTCTATGTGCACACTAATAGAATTTAAGTTTCATTTTTAAACTAGTCAAAAGTCTTAACTTTTTTTTTTTTTTAAATTGTTCATGGACCTCTTTGTCAGTCTGGTGAAGTTTATGAAACTTTTTTCAGAATAATGTTTTTAAATTAATAAAGTAAATCTATAGAATGGTAAAGGGGATCAATTATTTTGAAATACCATTAGAATAATTTTTAAAGATTGTAATATAGTAATAGTATTTATGCCTCCATATTAAAATCATAAGTCAGCATACTTCTTCTGCAGAGAATTAGTTAATAAATATTTTTGGCTTAGTGGGCAATACAGTCTGTTGGAACTACTCAGTTCCAGTCAGACTGAACTACTCAGCTATCATAGCATGAAACCAGTCACAACCAATATATATGTGCATTAGCATGACTATCTTTCAATAAAAATTTTATTTATAAAAATGGGCAGCAGACATTATGTCCCAAATAATAAGATCAACTGATGGGTCTAATAATTATTATAATTTTAAAGTTCCAATGAGCATAAATGGTATTTTGAGATATCTACAATACCTAAAATGTGATATGAACATTTTTATAATTTTTGTTGGTGACAAAGTCACAGGTGTGCTAATAATAATATAATAATAATATATGATTTATATATTCATAGTTGAAGAAAATGCTAAATTATAGAGGTCCATAATGCAGATATAATTTTTTCCCATTCAAACTGACAGACGTACTGAATTCTGTCTATGGACCCAGTACAAGAACTCCTGAGCTAGGAGTCTTTAAAAACAATTCAAAAACATATGTTAACAATTGAATAAATATTTAACATAGAATGAATGACAACCCCTTCGGAGTAATTTTTGAATAAACACAGATCCTGGTCACATATAATTTTGTGGTGGTGATATAGGGTGATACTAAGAATTGATCCCCACAATATCCCACAGCAGTAGTAAAGGGTGTCAGGAGCAGCTACTAAATAGAAACAAGGCTAACAAGAAGCAAAGAGGGTTGAATATGATTATTCGGGGTACAGAGAAGAAATGTGCAAGCAAGATCTTCCATCAGTCTTAATATTCTGAGGAAGTTGCACAAATGTATTCCATTGTCAAGACTTGAAGGCGTTGATACGACTGACTCTGTTCTACACATGCTTGCAATGAAAATAAATGTCATTAAAGAAAGCAATGGCCATGACCTTGGCCATAAAATGGCACATCCCTTCCCTATGAGTAATATATAACCCAGAAGCCTCCAACATCTTAGAATTTCTAATTAAAAAACTCTAAATATCCTATCAATAACTTTCAAACACAACAATCTTCACTAACACTGCCTCATACCCAATTCTGCTTTATAGTGCTGTTCCAATGTAACTGCAGCTATTGCATTGATTGGATCAGATAATCTGTGTGGATTTCTAACCAAATCCCAGCAGAAGCCAGAAACTTATTACCCTTTAAAAAATAGTATTTTGAATTTATGGCAATAATAGAAAAATTGCTAGGTACTTTTGATGAAGGAGTTTAAAGTGAATGTAACACTGCATATATTGACTTCATATTTCAGTGCACATCCAGATTTATTGATTAGAGAAGGACTGACTCAAACCAAGATTGATTTGATAGAAATCACAGTCTGCTTATTTATCATGTGGAGAAAATTTACACATCTACCTAGGCATGGGGGTATTACTTTATTGACTCAGAATTAAGCTTTGGCAGAGTGTCAAGTTTTCACCTGCAGCCTATAGACCCCTTTAAGGAAAATTTTTGCTTTTATTTGAGTAAGAAATGTTCATCAGTTTAAATGCCCTGAAGTACTTTGAAATATCAAAATATAGCAAAACATGGTTAACTGGTATTTGGGGTAGTATTAAGATTATTGTTATTTATAACTGGTATTTGGGGTGGTACTAAGATTGTTGTTATTTATAACAAAAGAAAATTAAGAATAATGTTAACAAATAAAGCACTTTAGATATACTCATTATAAGGAAATATTAAAGTACCAATCAGAAGTCAGTCTATATTTAATAAGGCAGGATGTTAAAGTAAGTAGTCTAAGAACAACCATTCAAAGGCAGCTTCCTAAGTAACTACTCAGAAGCCTTTGGTTAGATTAGTAGTAACTTAATTAATATTTATGAAAGACTTAGAATATGTTAGAATTGTGTTATGTATTTTTCATAAATTGTTTTAAAGCCTTTACCAAAACCCTATTGAGTAGTTATTGGTATTTTTCTCATTTTACATTTGAGAAAGCTGAGTGATTTGCCAGACGTGTCACAGCTAATACATGGAGATGGAATTAAAAAGGGGCACTTTTACAACTGGAACTTCACCCTGGAAGTGAGAACTATGTAATCTATAAATTTGTACCCTCATATCAATTTGAAATAAAGAAAAAATTAGGGCAGCATCTGTGGCTCAAAGGAGTAGGGTGCCGGCCCCATATACTGGAGGTGGCAGGTTCAAACCCGGCTCCAGCCAAAAACTGAAAAAATAAAAATAAAAATAAAATAAAATAAAAACTGGCTTCAATGAGTTATCCTATTTGGGTGTTCTTAGGTGAACTATTCCTCCCACACAGTGAGGAGAGGGTATGGAATAGGGTAAAAAAAGAATATATCAAAAGTATTTAACTGAAAATAGAATTTTTTTTTTTTAATATTTCAGGAGTTAATCATTCAGGGCACAGGTTCTCAACTACAAACCAGGTGGCATTAGATTTGTGAGGAGAAGGGGTTAATCCAATTTGCTACGGGTTATTTTCTGTATTTCCGCTACTATATTGCAAGGGAAATAACTGCTCATAAGTGTTAAAGGTATTATCACTGTTCAAATGCCCTTTTAATACTCCTTTTGCTGGTGAAGGTACATTACAAATGAAATATGGGGAGGAATAATTCAAACTACTCAGATGGTGGCATTTTGTAAACTTCAAAGCCATAGTACAAATCTCTCTCAAACCTCTGGAAATCCATCTTCATAGCATAGAGTAGGTGGGAAGGGGCTTGCAAATCTTTTTCAAACTGACAGCTCAACAACAAAACTTGTTTTCTGATTCTTCAGTTGTGACAGGTTGGTGGTGGTGTATTTTTCACTTCAGAGGCTAAGGACTCTTGCTGGTGTATAAGGATATGAGCAGCTGAGCTTTAATCCTGGATTATCAACAGGGAAGACAAAGAAAGGAGGAGAATGCACCAGTCCTCTTCTGGTGTTTTAGCATGAAAAACATTTGATAATAAACATTGTATTTTATGAGTTCCTGTGTCTTTAGACACATGTCTTCCTGGCAAATTATCAACATTTTGTTTGCCATTTTTTAAAATTTAATTTAATTTAATTTTTTTTATTATTAAATCATAGCTGTGTACATTAATGCGATCATGGGGCACCATACACTGGTTTTATAAACAGTTTGACACATTTTCATCACACTGGTTAACATAGCCTTCCTGGCATTTTCTTAGTTATTGCGTTAAGACAATTATATTCTACATTTACTAAGTTTCACATGTACCCTTGTAAGAGGCACCACAGGTGTGATCCCACCAATCACCCTCCCTCTACCCATCCTCCCCTCTCCCTTCCCTCCCTCTCCCCCTTCCCCATATTCTTAGGTTATAACTTAGAGGCCATCTACAGCAAACCCACAGCCAATATCGTATTGAATGGAGTTAAATTGAAATCATTTCCACTCAGATCAGGAATCAGACAAGGCTGCCCATTGTCTCCATTGCTTTTCAACATTGTAATGGAAGTTTTAGCCATCGCAATTAGGGAAGAAAAGGTGATCAAGGATATCCATATAGGGTCAGAAGAGATCAAACTTTCACTCTTCACAGATGATATGATTGTATATCTGGAAAACACCAGGGATTCTAATACGAAACTCTTAGAAGTGATCAAGAAATACAGCAGCATCTCAGGTTACAAAATCAACATTCATAAATCGGTAGCCTTTATATATACAAACAATAGTCAAGCTGAAAAAGCAGTTAAGGACTCTATTCCATTCACAGTAGTGCCAAAGAAGATGAAATATTTGGGAGTTTATCAAACAAAGGACGTGAAAGATCTCTATAAAGAGAACTATGAAACTCTAAGAAAAGACATAGCTGAAAATGTTAACAAATGGAAAAACATACCATGCTCATGGCTAGGAAGAATCAACATTGTTAAAATGTCCATACTACCCAAAGCAATATACAATTTTAATGCAATCCCTATTAAAGCTCCACTGTCATACTTTAAAGATCTTGAAAAAAAAAATACTTGTCTGCTATTTGTATAAATTCATTTGCTCACTTTATTCAACCCTTTACTTAACCCTTTATCTTCAAGGACATCTATCTCCACAAATTGTAGTGGCAAATAACCTGTATGTCCCTAACCTATCCACTGAGCCTGAAATTTCTACCATAAAGTTTTGATTATTTTTTCCATTTATTGCATTTGTCCCTCCATCCATCCATTCATCCACTGATCTATCAAAAAAAAAAATTGTTGTTTGTTTTGTGCCAAGCACTCTACTGGGTTCTGAAAATTTGTTGGTGATTAATTTAGATGTAGTCTTTGCCTTTGAGCTTATGGCCTATTGGGAGAGACATAATAAACATGTAAGGGAACACAGAAGTAAAACAAATTGTGTTTAGTGCTGTGATGACTATAGATGCAACAGGGAACCATGACAGGAAATACTATGAAGGGAGCTGCTTAGTGTGTTCAAATGTCAGTTCAGTTGAAACTTAAGGCATTCCACCAGAGGGAACTCCATTTAAAATACGAATACATCATGTAGCAAGGATAATTCACTAACTCACTAGCATTGTCACATTCATAGAAGATAGGACTTTGAGGGCATGGGTCTCCAAATAGATCTTTTTGTGGTGGTATGTGTGTTAGGAAGAAGAGAAATAGACTAACTCAATCTGTTCTATGTTCTAGGTGTTGTTTAAAAAGTCATTTATTTTCATTCGAACCTCAGCACTAAGAGGAGGAGAAACAGATTCTGAATGGTCAAGCAACTTGACTGTGGTCAAAAGGTTAGTCTGTGGCAAAGCCTAGTAGTAGGAAGGCTAAGATGTTTGGGTCAGGCGAGGGTATGAAATACAAGGCATACTAAAAGGGAGACATAGACAAAAAAAAAAGAAAAAGAAAAAAGAAAAACAGAAAGAAAAATGGGTATGTGTCATTGACAAAAATGAACTAAAAGAACTGTTCCTGTCTTTGAATTGCTTACAATTCACCTGGGGAACAATGAATTGCAGAGAAAGAACAGGAGAATATAATAAATAACATTAATAGTCAAGTTCAAACTGTGTATTATTCCTGAGGAAAATAAACAAGAACACGAATGGGAGGAGTCAGGACACCTTCAGAAAGCTACTGGGAGGAAGTTGTCAAATCCATCTAAAATGGAGACTTCCTTTAAATATAGTGCTTGTTTTCCTTTTCTTGGGTGAAGTGGTTTTAGATTTCAAGCAAGTTAGGTACAAAACAATGATTACTGAACTGTCTAGAAGGTCAATAGACACATTACAATCATTAAGTTATGAATCACTGAAGGCCATATGGGTCCAGACAACATTCTAACTGTGGATAGTATTTCAGGGTTGAAATACATAATATCAATTGTTGTCCCCAGCTTCACTTCCTGTCACTAAAATGTGACAGTGATTAAATGCAAAATGCAAATATTACAGTATATAAGTACAAATTTAAAACAATAATGGCCTCTTGTCAGACAATATGGAAAGGCAAAGTTGTATGGAATTTGTTATTATACTTGCAAATGCAGCAATATTTACAATGGGTTTGACATAGTGCTACATAATCCAATATGAGGCAAGGGAAGATTTATGAAAAGTGGGACTAGAAAACTATGAACATGGAAGAATGCTGCCTTTAACTTATAATGAAGAGGGAGCAAAATAGTTTCAAGGTCAGTTTTCCTTAGATATTTCTGAAAAGCTCCCATGCTCCTAATTTATTTTATGAATTAAGGCAAGGAAAAATCATCAGGTCATTGAAGTGTGCTTCTGGCTTAATGTCCCAAGTCTCAACTCTAATTTCTTAATTATCTTATATATCATCAATTTGTCTTCTATGAACTATAAGCTCCATGAGGCCAGAAACCACATCTGTCTTGTCCACCATTGTATTTCTGCCATCTAACAGTGCCTGGCACATACTGTATGCTAAATAATTGGTATTGTTTTACATTAGTTAAAGTATCTTTATTAAAGGTACATGCTTCTCATGTCTATTTCACTTAGTTGCAATATACTTTTATGTTTACCATTCATCAATATGCATAATATACTGCTTGGCTGAGCTGTATACTATTAATATTTCTTTTTTTTTTTTAAATTTCAGGTTAAGGTGGGGTACCTACAATTAAGTTACATAGTTTACTTTTGTAGGGTTAAAGTCCAAATTGTACATGTGTCTTTTGCCCAGGAAGTGTGCAATATACCTAAACAATGTAACTGTTCGGCGGTAATTTATCTGTACCCTCCCCCCTGCCACTTGAGTTTCATTGAGTTTTCTCATTCATGTGAGTATGCATGTGTTAATCTGCCACATAGTACTCAGTACTAAATTGGAACTAGTGTATGCAATATTTAGTATTTGAATGAATAGCTGTTCTCTTGGCTGCCTTGAAAGCTCTTGTGGTGTTCCTCCCCTACTGAGGAATTGCTCCAAAGCTCTGTATCTCTTCTTGTCCAGTTACTTTCCCTAAAATCAGCTTATTTTATATTTTATTCCTTCAGAGATTCTCCAAAGAGAGATTTTTAACAGTAAGAGTAATAGTTTCAGGTACTGCATTAATCCAGGTCCAACAAGAAAAAGAGAGAACCACTGAAAGTTTTAAAACAGGGGAAAATTAAGGTAAGGAACTGGTAATACATATAGTGGGGATGCATATGCAGTACTGACAATTAAGTTTGTGAACTTGCTACCATGTGCTTACATTGGCAGCACTATACAAACAACTTAGTAAAATTTCATACATTGGCATATCAGTGTCTCACAGCTGTATTCATGTTGATATATGGTGGTGTCCTGCTTAATATCATTCATTATTGTTGTTGTGTGTTTTTGTGTGCTGTTGTGAGAATACTGCAGCTTGAATTACAGCAAGGAACAAACATTAAATTTCTTATTAAACTTGGCAAGAATGGAAGTTAAATAAGGGAAATGTTAGTCCAATTTTATGAAAATCATGCCATGAAGAAAACAGCAGTGTACAAATAAATGGATTAAATGTTTTTCTGAAGGGAGAGAAAGCATTGTTTTTGAAGAGAGGCCAGGGCAGCCACTAATGAACATAACTGATAAAAACATTGCAAAAATTTGTCTAATTGTGTGTCAAAGGGTGGTGCTTGTGGCTCAAAGGAGTAGGGTGCTGGTCCCATATGATGGAGGTGGCGGGTTCAAACCCAGCCCCGGCCAAAAACTGCAAAAAAAAAAAAAAAAATTGTGTGTCAAAATCATGAGGCACAGCAGACCAAGTAAACATCAATAAAGAAATGTTAAGAAAATCTCAATTGAAAATCTTGGCATAAGAAATGTGTGTGAAAAAAATGATCCCAAAGAAGCTCACTGATGAACAAAAGCAAAGGAGAGTTGAAGTTTTCCAAGACCTTTTGGAGAAGCAAGACACTGTTTTGGGCCATTTTATCATTGGTGATGAAATATGCATGTACCAATATGACACTGAAACAAAGTGTCAAATTGCACAATGGAAATCACCCAATTCTCCATGACCTAAAATGTTCCATCAGTCCAAATTTAGAGTCAAAATGATGATGCTAACATTTTTTGATATTAGAGGTATTATTCATTGTGAATTTTTACCAACTGGACAAACATTTAACCAAGTTTACTATTTGGAATTCCTGAAAAGTCTATGTGAAAAAGTTGGATAAAAATGACCTGAACTTTTTGCCAACAACTCATGGCTCTTACATCATGACAGTATATCAGCTCACATGGCATTATCTGTGAGGGAATTTTTAGCCAGTAAACTGTATAGAACACCCTCCCTACTCACCTGATCTGGGTGCCGAAGAGTTTTTTGTTTACCTAAAGATAAAGAAAATATTTTTTCTCTTCTTTCTCCTTAGGCATAGAATGCCTATTTTCAGGTGGATTCATTTCTACCCAGAATAAAACTATTTTCCTACCTTCCTTGCAATTAGACAAGGCTATGAGACTTTTAGGCTGTAGTATGTAAGTAAAGGTGTCATGTGGGATTTTTGAGGAGGCTTCTAAAAGGGAGCAGATGCATTTAAGAGGGGGACCTTTGTGTTTTTCTGCCTTTCTTCCTTCTTCAGGCCTAGAGGGAAAATATGATGGTTGGAAGTCCAAGGAACCTTGAGGTATCCTTGAGGATAGAAGACATGCGATAGGATGATATAAGGTCTGTGATGGTGCTGTTGATTTATCCTGCATATTCGGACTGCCAACCTCCAGATCTCTTTCAAGTGAAAGAAAGATACATTTCTATATCGTTTAGCCATTATTGTTTTGTTTTCTGGTTTCTTTCTTTCTATGATGTTCAACAACTGAATCTAATCCTAACTGATGCAGCTATATTGCTTTTATTATATCTAAGACAAATGGCCATTTACCTTTGGCTTGGATACTTCTAGTGGTAGAAGAACTTTTCTAGCCCTTGAGGTGGCCCATTTATGTTTTAATAGCTATTATTAATGGAAACCTTTTTCTGAGTGCAAATTTGTCTTAATTTAAATTCCACCCATTGGTCCTAGAATGGTTTTGGGTCATGAAGAACTTTCTAATCCTTTTATTTATGTGTCACACGTTTGAAGGTATTCCCATATTCTTTAGAGTCAGCTCATCTTCAGTCTCAATATGTCCAATTCTTTCAAGTACTGCTTAAAAGACATTCATTCATTCTTCATTGCAAGAAGCTTAACCTAGCTGCATGTATAGGTTCGTTAACAAGCCCTATGGAAAAGAGCTCCAGGCTATAAGATTCAGCTATGTTGCCTGCAGCCCTATTTATTTAATAATTCAGTTGAATTAAGGAAAAGTTACTTTCTACTTGCTCTATGCTAAATTAGCATCTTGCAGTTTACATAATGAAACTCACTGCTTTGGGTGAGCTAAAGTTGAGGTTAAAACAAATATGATCATTTAATCCTATACTATATTATAATTAGTGTGTACCACAAAAGATTGAAAGTTTTAAAATTCATTATTAACCACACTATACACAAACTAGCTTCTCCTTCTATTAGTAAGAGACAACATTCCCAGAATCATTAACTGTTGCTTAATCTGCTTAAACAAAGCTAATTTCCTAAACGTTTTCTGTGGAGGTAGCCAATTCAGACCGTCAGGCTCTCATTTTCAGGACTGTCTGCTTAGCACCTGTCAATCACTTCTAATGGAGAGAGATCCAGGAATCTACTGAGAAAAATCACTTTTGATATGCAATAAAATAAATGTATAGCCTTAAAAAATGAGTATCTAAGAGTTATGCTTCTCCTCCTACCATCCCACTAGATAATGGCAAAAGTCATTGACTCTTACCTGTAAAATTCATTCAGTAAACTAATATTGTTTGTCATTTCAGCTGATACTTTGTTGCATTTGACACTATTGACTACCCCATTTTCAAAATTCTCTCTTCCCTTGGTTACTGATGTGACACCCTTACTGGTTTTTCTTCTTCATGACCATTCTTCAGCTTTTTTTGCTGGGTCTTTTTCTTCTGATCATTTCTTAATTGTTGTTGTTCTTCAGAACCCTGACTGCAGCCCTCTGTGATTCTCACTTTGTACTTTTCATCTGAACAATTCTATTTACTTTGTACCTTTCATCTGAACAATCCTATTTACTTATGTGGAATCAGCATAGATTGATTACTTTTTGATCTGCATCTCCTGCTATGACTGCTCCCTTTTGAGCTACAAATCAATATTTTCAATGGACACAGGGACAGCACTATCTTGTTGACTCAAGGGAATCACAAACCATATATCTTCAAAATTCATCATCTTTTCCTCAACTCAAATTTCAAACTGAAATCTGAGAACCAAGCACTTTCTCACCTTGCTATAGTTATTCCTCCAAACAAACTTGTCAGGTAAGTATTATTGTTTCTATTTAGTGATGTGAAAACCAAGACTCGGGATGGTCTCTTGGAGCTGGAATTTTTAATGACTATATTAAATTTCCTTTACTAGGTAATCCCATTACAGGATATTTTGTCTTCATCTTGAAAATCAGAGAGAAAGACCCTGAGGGAAGAGAACACTAAAGAGAAAAGAATTGTTGAGACATTATGTTAAGAGGAAAGGTGGGATCCCTGAGAAGCTGGGAGAAGCATAAGCCAAAAAAAGTATAGGGAGCAAAAGGCAGTTGAGGGAAAAAGTGTGTAGAGCCAAGGCAGGGAAGGCTTCAGGCCAAAGTTGTCTCTTCTGGGGTCTTGAGGGAAAATTACCTTACAGAGATTCAATTCAGCTTGTGGATAAGTGGTTTCCAGGTGGGATAGGGAAAAATCTTTTGGTAATTTTAAACCTTGATTCCCACATAACTTGTATTGAAATCAAAAGGGCCTATTAACTGATACACATGACTGGTAAACATGACGAGTAGCTGCAGACAATAATAACTGGCATTATGTTGGAACAAAAATCAAAGGTACAATTTTCATAGCACGTTCAGCCATGAAAATTATAAGCAAATTGACAATAAAATAATTATTCTCAAAATATTTTTTTCCAACTCCCTTTGGTTAAGCATCATTCTACTACAGTAGTTTTTATTTCTTCCTCTTCAAATTTTGTCAACATTTTTTTTTCTAGCTTTAAACTAAGCAATCCTTGTATGAAAGTGTGTGAAAGGACAGTGTGTGAAAGGACAGAAAATTTCTTTAATCTCAACATTTTATCAGTATTCATTGCTGGACCAAATCTGTATATTCCAATAATGTTGACTATAAGGCAAATCCTATTTTGCTGTTGCCTTACACTTGAATACTGAGGATATGTTTCCAGGTATCCCCCACTCCTTGTACCCTGACAAATGGAACATGTTAAAAATACAAGAGATAGGTATCAAGCAGACATTTCTTAGATATCATTGATGCTATGATTTTGGGGGAGAGGTGTTTGTTCCCCCAAACAAAACACACCTCTCCTGTTTTCTGTCTTTTGCCATAGGTCCACTGTTCCTCTTATCCTTTTCCAAGAAAAAGAATTTATCCTAAGTTGACTTCCTGAGCATATGTCTTCATTCCTCTTATGGATGTAAATGTTATTTAGAAACTATAGATGTGATACTATATCTCACCACCAAATGCTATGTTTTAACAAAAGGTACTCGAGCATGAAAATTCCTTATGTTACATGAAATACATTCTTCTTAGCAAAGCATCACAAGAATGGAAAAATAAATATCTTGTGTACTCCATACTAATATTAAATCAATATATAAACAAATACATGTTCATAAGAACAATAAAACTCAAATATAGTCTAGTACAGGGGTAGAGGGAGGCGGGAGGGGTAGGGGATGAGGGGAGAACAATTTGCAGAAGGAAGGAGGGTATGAGGTGGGATCTCACCTAATGTGCACATTGTGAGAGTGTATAACATGCCCCCTGGGTGACAGGCTCTTTTATAAATAGAACTTTACCCTGGAAGTGAGAACAATGTGACCTGAAAGTTTGTGCCCTCATATTAATTTGAAATTAAAAATAAATTAAAAAGTAAAGTAAATGATCTTTATAAATATATGGATTAGAACATGGGTAAAGTAAATTTATTTAAAACAAGAGAACAAGTTAAAGCTCAGATTTCTATTGCCTCCTTAATGATATTGTCAAAATGCTTTCATGTGGCTATGGTTTCATTTATAGTTAGAAAAAAGCCAACTACTTAACCCTAAATAGCTACCAATTTATTTATGAGGCAACCAAGGCCATATAGTCTTTATAAATTCATTAAAAGTCAAGACTAAGAATTTCTTTCATGTGTCTCAGCTTCTAAATGCCATGTTTATCTTTAGACAGGGTACATAACCTCTGAGCTGTTACATTGAAAATAATAAGTTATCACTATCCTGTTTCCTTATAGTATTTGAATTTATGGATTAATAATCAGAAAATGCTTTCTTGGATGAATATGGTTTATGTTTCAAAGTGTCTCACAGGCACACATTGATATAACTAGTTTATGAATTCTGAATTTTCATATCTCTTCTCTGAATTATTTTGTCCCTTTCTGATATTTTTATAAGAGTTTAAGACCTGCCAGATTGGATCATGCCAGTATTCCCTATAGCTCACAATTCCGCCTCAAACTATGGCAATAAGAAAAACTTTGTGGTAAGATGGGTATGTTTGCTTTTTATGACATCAACTTTAAAAGCTAGGAACAAATCCCCAGTAATCTTTTTTAACCCATACTTAATTTTTCTTATTATCTAAAAAATTGGCAAATAAAAGTATATACCTATATGGCATACAATATGATGTTTTAAAATATGTATATGTCATGAAATGAAGCTAAATCAAGCTAATTACCATATGCATTACTTCACGTATCATTTTTTGTGGTGAGAGCAAATCTACTCTTATAAAACAACCTTTTTGGAAGGAAGTATGGGGAACCCTCAAAGAACTCAAACTAGACCTCCTATTTGATCCTGACATCCAATTATTGGGCATCTACCCAGAAGAAAAAAAAATCCTTTTATAATAAGGACATTTGCACTAGATTTATCACAGCTCAATTTATAATTGCCAAATTGTGGAAATGGCCTAAGTGCCCACTAATCTAGGAATGGATTAACAAACCGTGGTATATGTATACCATGGAATACTATTCAGCCATTAAAAAGATAGGGAGTTTACATCTTTTGTATTAACCTGGATGGAAGTAGAACACATTCTTCTTAGTAAAGCATTACAAGAATGGAGAAGCAAGAATCCTATGTACTAGTAATTCTGATATGAGGACAATTGATGACCTAGTACACGTTGGGGACTAGAGGAAGGGGGGTTGCAGGGAGAGGGAAGGAGGGAGGGGGTGGACGGTCACAGTATATGGCACACCTTTTGGGGGTGGGACACAATAATAAGAGGGACTTTATCTAACACATGCAATCAGTGTCACCTAAATTTTTGTACTGTCAATGAATCCCAAACAATAAAAATAAATAAATAAATTAAATCTTCTCTTAATAATTTTCAAGTATACAACACATTGTTGTTAACTATAGTCACCATGTTGTATGGTAGATTCCTTGAACTAATTTTTCCTATCTAAAATTTTGTATCCTTTGAATTCTAATAATTTTAACTACTCTCCAGATTTAATATCTGTTAGACATACATTTATCTTAACATCATTGCAACCTAGTATTTTATACTTGGATAACTTAGTTTTTCTACATGCTTAAGCTATGTAAACAACTGATTTGACTAATCTTTACTCACTGAATTGCCAGATTTATTGACAGAATAAGCTGGATGTTTTGGCATTTTATAGATGTAGCCTAAGGCACACACTGAACAAGCAAACTGAATAGGGAAAATGCTTGTGACAGTTTGGCCTAAGGGCACTGTCAAGCTCCCCTGGCATTGAACAAGATCCCTGTTCAGGGAAACCAAAGGGTATGACGAACCTAATGAACAGATCAGGTCACCATCAGGTATCATGAAAAAATGTAGGGACTGAGGGCAAACCTGAGTCAGGAGCGAAGGACCAGGTGGTATCAGACATACACAGAGGGTGCAAAAAATGAATACACATTGTAAGAAAGGAAAATTGTAATATATACTGACAACATTTGTTATCTTATCCCAAACGTGACTTGAGTATTACAATTTTAATATAGGTTTTCCTTTCTTAAAAGGTGCATGCCTTTTTTTGGACCCTCTGTATGTGGGTGTAAGTGACCTCTCTAACTTTCTATCACATATTAATTAGTTACTTGGTTTCAAGATAAGAGTTTCAGATTGGAAACTCCCATGGCCTCTGCAGCTTGCTCCCAGATGGTTTAGTTACTGATAAAATCACTAATAGGAAGAGGATATTTATAGAAATATAGAATTCCACACTAACAAGGAATTGGCCTGCTCTAATCATTACTGACCAGATTTCACTTGGAGTATTAGATTCCTTTTTGAAACTCATCCTTTAAACCGGGATGGTTTCACATTCCAGTCTGAAAGACTAGATTCCTTTCAGAAGCGGATTGTTGGTATAATGAAAGAGTCTAAGCCATGAGATAAGGAACCCATGATGTTTAATTGGGAGTGAAAAAAAAATGTTTCAGGAGGGCTGGTTTGTAGAAGTAGGACTACTTTTGTTCTGTGTGGCTACTTATAACAAATCTAGTAGTGGATTTCAGCTTGGTATAAGAAAGAATTTTCTATAAATTCAAGAAGTCCTAACAAGATTATATTTTTTCTTTTATCATAGATCTTTGGATATATGGATATAAACAGTGGGCAGGATAAGGGTATGGGTGGAGTTCTGAAGTCCACAAATGTTTGGGCCAAGTCAGTTATTGATAGAGTACTGGATTTGTATAACTAAATAGTGAATATTCTCCAAAACAAATTGGAAGTACTAATACTGGTTTCTAACTTATGTTAACCAAGAAAAGCCTGATAAAATTTTAGTAAGGCAGTGGATAACACTTACTGTCTCTTTCTGAGCCTGAAACCCATTGAAATTTGGAGCCAGGATTCCTGGGTATGAATATAGACCCTACCACTTAATAGTGGAGTGACCTTGGGGAAATTCCTTTAACTTTCTGTGCTTCAGTTTCCTCATTTGTAAAATGAGGATAATAATACTTACCTCAAATGTGAACAGTGCCTTTTTCATTAGAAATGCCCTATGTTAGCTATTAGCTCTTAATTGAGATATAAATATAGGGATCAGCTGGGAGATAACATACTGTTAGCCTGGTAAAGCTGAAATAGGAATCGTGGCTTTAGATCTGCAGCTAAGTGTGTGTGTGCTAACCAACTTACTCATCCAATCATTGGTTCAGCTGGATAACTTTAAATTTTCTCTGTGGTAGCTGGTCTCTTTCCTGTTTGGAATATGATATGAGCATTGCATAAATAAGATTGGCTCCAGAAATGAGAAACCCCAAAGAGCCAAGTTGAAGATGCTCACTTTTTTCTTTGGAACATACTGAATAAAATAATTTATTCCCTCTTCCATGGCAAGGAGTAAATGAGGGGTAGGGGAAGAAGGAGTGTCATTTTGGTGAAGATTTCTTGCCATGGAGATACAAGACAAAAAAATGAAGGTTCACCCTCTAATTAAGATGCTAAGGAAAGAAAAGAAACCACCATTTCAAACACCATCATTTCATACTCCCCAAATATAAAGAACATAATTGCAGAATGAAACAAAGTCTTTTAATAAATTTAGCTTTCTACCACATTGCCCTTATTTTTTACATACCTGCAAAATATCATTAGGATTTGGCATTAGTTCCTGGCACTTGCTCTTAGGAGCCACTGATGTCTTTTAGATCCCTCTAACCATGAGATGCTATAATTCTGTGATGGAATTTCATTTGTATCTGGTCCATAGAAGAGAACTAGGGGATTGAACCTGGGTCAAGAGACAGGTAGATCCTGAAAATGTGTTTGTGAAAGGATTGGCAGTCAGGCCAGAGCATTTTTTCTCCTGGGACTTCTTAATCATTTTCCCTAACTTCCAATATGGAGAAAAAATTATCTTGAAAGGCCAGAGGGTTGTTGTGAGAACTAGGTGTTGAACCTCTGTGCTCAATTTTGATCTTTGAGCTTTTCATTGCCAACCTCTGAACCATGATAGCTGTGAGAAAAGACAGAAATGGTGGGGGAGAGACAAGATGGCAGACTGAAGCCAGCTTTCAACAGAGGCTCCTGTCCAGAAGGAGAGTTAAGGGACAGGAATTTAGTAAGTATCCTGGTGGATTTGAGCCGCACCAAGAGAGAAGGTTGAAAAACGCACATCAACACCGCTGAGGCAAGCTGTGATCACAAGGACGCAAACAAAAGGTACAAAATCCACCACCAAGCAGATGGGAGTCCCCCTCCCCCATGAGACCGGCTCAAGAGCCCCACAATTAAACAAACGGGCAGAAATTAAAGGCCCTCCCACTAGACTCCATGGGAGAGACCTTCTAAAAACTGGACCTACCTCCCCTACTAGGGTGCCATGGCATTCTCCTGCCGGGCATAAAACTGTATAAAACTTTAAAAATTCTTTGCTGACAACCCTGAATCCCCAACACTCCCCTCCCGCTCACTGAGGTCTGGAGGCCTGTCCCCCAGGAGTTCGGATTCTTGGGTGATTTCTCAAGGGGAGTGGACAGTCCCCGAGCTGCAACTGGTCAGCGCTGACTCTGAGGCACGCAAGTGTGGAGAGGGCACCGGGCTGAGGGGGAGTCACGCCTCGGCGGCCCTTCCCTGCAGTGCGATGCAGCAGCCCTCCCCGTGCATCAATACGGCCAGAAATAAAACTGAATGAAGCTCTAGCTTCCCCACTGAGCTCTCAGCACTCCCCCCCACTCTCACTCGGGGTCTGGGGGCCTGTCCCTCAGGAGTTTGGATCCTTGGGTGATTTCTCGAGGGAAGTGCACAGTGCCTGAGTCATGACTGGCCAGCGCTGACTCTGAGATATGCGAGTGAGGAGAGGGCACTTGAGGAGAGGGCACTCAGCTGAGGGAGAGTCACGCCTTGGTGGCACTTCCCTGCGGTGCGGTGCAGCAGCCCTCCCCGGGCAACAATACGGCCAGGCATAAAACTGAATGAAACTCTAGCTTCCCCTCACTCTCACTCAGGGGTCTGGGGGCCTGCCCCCCAGGAGTCTGGATTCTTGGGAGATCTCTCGAGGGGTGTGGACAGAGCATAAACTGCGGCCGCTCAGTGCTGACTCTGGGGTGTGAGACAGAGGAGAAAAGGGTCGGCTGGGTGCCCACACCAGAGTAGCAGTTCCTAGAGGCAAATCAACAGCCATTTTTTTTAACAGCAAAACGGCTCACTTCTGGATATTCTGAAGCCACACCCACTGTCTCCCTGGGCAACCAGAGGAGGCCACCAGTGAGCAAAGGATTTGCCTGACCCTGCTCACACACCCGGGAAGCTTCCAGGGCAGGGCCAACACAGAGAGGTAATCGGACACAAACCTCCAGCAGCAAAGACATTTGAACTCAGAACAGCCCATCTTCTGTATGCGATTTTAGCAGAAACAGAGACAGAACTCCACAAAGTTGTCTGTTCTGTTCTGTTAGCAACATCAATCAGGGACGGGGCTAAGCCTGAGTGAACATCTCCCTCCCACCACCTGCATCAAGCACTCAACGATGTCAGGCCCCATCTCCTCCTGCTAGATAGCGGCAGACTGCAGGGGCCTGGCACACTTCCTTGCAATTCAGGCAGGTGCAAACCCCTGGAGTATCTGTTCACTACAGGCAACTGGGTTAGCCATCTGCAGAGATACCAGTGACTGGGTCCGATGGAGGGGCAAAGTGGGGAAGGAGACATCAACCTTCCCAGACTGATCTATTTGCTAGGTGGCTCCTCCTGACTCCACGCAGCACTGGAGTAAGCCATATCAGAGGAGTCACCAGACCCCTGTGATCCAGTTCCCAGAGACTTCTTGAACTCTCCCACCCGAGACAGGTGCCGATTGAGACAATCAATTTGGACCTTTTGAACTGAACTAATAGACTGAGGACTTTTCAGGCAGTGCCCTGGGTATGCGGTTGTAGGAAGGTTTGATTTTCCTTTTCCAACTGGTGCCAGAGGTGGGCGGGTGGGGTGACTTAATTGCTGTTTTTTTCACATACCTGAGACTTCAAGCCAGAGTAAATATTGCAATAGGATTGAACAGAATCCAGCTGAAAACAAGACAGAACCACTTAGCCCCACCACACAAGACAGGGCCCCAGTTTCTCAGGCCACAACACTGTACGGGCCCTCGATAAAGCCCCAGGGGAAAAATCAAAGGGAGTAAAATAACCATGGGGTGGAATCAGTGGAAAAACTCTGGTAACATGAATAACCAGAATAGATCAACCCCTCCAAGAAAAGATATGGCAGATGTGATTGAAGATCCCATTCTTAAACAACTGGCTGAGATGTCAGAAATCGAATTCAGAATTTGGATTGCAGACAAGATTAATAAAATGGAATTAGGAATTCGAGGAGAAATTCAAAAGTTGTCTCAAGAATTCAACGAATTTAAAGACAAAACCACCAAAGACTTAGACACACTGAAGCAAGAATTTGCAGCCCTCAAAGATATGAAAAATACAGTAGAATCCCTCAGCAACAAAATGGAGCAAGCAGAAGAAAGGATTTCTGACATTGAAGATAAAGTCTTCGAACGCTCCCAATCTCTCAAAGAGGAAGAGAAATGGAGAGCAAAAATGGACCACTCACTCAGAGAACCCTCAGATAATTCGAAGAAAAGCAATATACAAATAATTGGGATTTCTGAGAATGATGAAGTGGCCTCGAAGGGCACAGAGGTCCTTCTGCATGAAATTATGAAAGAAAAATTTTCAGACATGCCTAGAGAATCTGAAATTCAGATATCAGACACCTTCAGAACCCCAGCACGATTCAACCCCAATAAGTCATCCCCCAGGCATATCATAATTAGCTTCACTAAAGTTAACATGAAAGAGAAGAGTCTCAAAGCAGCCCAGCGGTAAAAAACTATTACATACAAAGGAAAGAATGTTAGAATAACTGCAGATCTCTCTGCTGAAACTTTTGAAGCCAGAAGAGGGTGGTCATCAACTTTTAATCTCCTAAAGTAAAATAACTTTCAATCCAGGATCTTGTATCCAGCTAAACTGAGTTTCATTTATGATGGAGAAATTAAATACTTCAATGACATTCATATGTTGAAAAAATTTGCCATAAGTAAACCAGCTCTTCAGGATATTCTCAGACCTATCCTCCAC
The DNA here is from genome assembly GCF_027406575.1 of Nycticebus coucang. Lineage (NCBI taxonomy): Eukaryota > Metazoa > Chordata > Mammalia > Primates > Lorisidae > Nycticebus > Nycticebus coucang. Next base: position 156,026,549 of record NC_069804.1, on the reverse strand, counting down.
AATGACCAACCCAATCCTCTACCACAAAAGTAAACTCACTCAGAAACTTCAGATCAAACTCCAACTTCCACACTGGCGAAAGGATTAAAAATGTCCACTGGACCTTTGAAAAACTCGATACCCAAAATTCCATCAGACTTATCAATACTCTCCATTAATGTGAATGGCTTAAACTGTCCTCTAAAGAGGCATAGGTTAGCTGACTGGATACAAAAACTCAAGCCAGATATTTGTTGCATACAAGAGTCACATCTTAACTTAAAAGACAAATACAGACTCAGGGTTAAAGGATGGTCATCCATATTTCAGGCAAATGGTAATCAGAAAAAAGCAGGTGTTGCAATTTTATTTGCAGATACAGTAGGCTTTAAACCATCAAAAGTAAGGAAGGACAAGAATGGTCACTTCATATTTGTTAAGGGTAATACTCAATATGATGAGATCTCAATTATTAATATCTATGCACCCAACCAGAATGCACCTCAATTTATAAGAGAAACTCTAACAGACATGAGCAACTAGATTTCCTCCAGCTCCATAATCGTCGGAGATTTCAACACTCCTTTGGGAGTGTTGGATCGATCCTCCAGCAAGAAGCTGAGCAAAGAAATCTTAGATTTAAACCTAGCCATCCAAAATTTAGATTTAGCAGACATCTACAGAACATTTCATCCCAACAAAACTGAATACACATACTTCACATCAGCCCACGGAACTTACTCTAAAATTGACCACATTTTAGGTCACAAGTCTAACCTCAGTAAATTTAAAGGAATAGAAATTATTCCTTGCATCTTCTCAGACCATCATGGAATAAAACTTGAATTGAGTAACAACAGGAATCTGCATACTCATACAAAAACATGGAAGTTGAATAACCTTATGCTGAATGATAGCTGGGTCAGAGATGAGATTAAAAAAGAAATCACCAATTTTTTTTGAACAAAACGACAATGAAGACACAAACTATCAGAACCTCTGGGATACCGCAAAGGCAGTTCTAAGAGGGAAATTTGTAGCACTGCAAGCCTTCCTCAAGAGAACGGAAAGAGAGGAAGTTAACAACTTAATGGGACATCTCAAACAACTGGAAAAGGAAGAACATTCCAACCCCAAACCCAGTAGAAGAAAAGAAATAACCAAAATTAGAGCAGAATTAAATGAAATTGAAAACAAAAGAATAATACAACAGATCAATAAATCAAAAAGCTGGTTTTTTGAAAAGGTCAACAACATAGATAAACCTCTGGCCAACCAAATCAGGAAAAAAAGAGTAAAATCTCTAATCTCATCAATCAGAAACAACAAAGACGAAATAACAACAGACTCGTCAGAAATCCAAAAAATCCTTAATGAATATTACAAGAAACGTTATTCTCAGAAATATGAAAATCTGAAGGAAATTGACCGATACTTGGAAGCACGCCACCTTCCAAGACTTAGCCAGAATCAAGTGGAAATGTTGAACAGACCCATATCAAGTTCAGAAATAGCATCAACTATACAAAACCTCCCTAAAAAGAAAAGCCAGGGACCAGATGGTTTTACGTCAGAATTCTACCAAACCTTTAAAGAGGAATTAGTACCTATATTACTCAACCTGTTCCAAAAGGTAGAAAAAGATGGAAGACTACCCAACACGTTCTATGAAGCAAACATCACCCTGATCCCCAAACCAGGGAAAGACCCAACAAGAAAAGAAAATTATAGACCAATATCACTAATGAATATAGATGCAAAAATATTCAACAAGATCCTAACAAGCAGAATCCAGCAACACATCAAACAAACTATACATCATGACCAAGTCGGTTTTATCCCACGGTCTAAAGGCTGGTTCAATATACGTAAATCTATAAATGTAATTCAGCACATAAACAAATTAAAAAACAAAGACCATATGATTCTCTCAATTGATGCAGAAAAAGCTTTTGATAATATCCAGCATCCCTTCATGATCAGAAAACTCAAAAAATTGGTCTAGAAGGGACTTTTCTTAAACTGATAGAGGCCATCTACAGCAAACCCACAGCCAATATCATATTGAATGGAGTTAAATTGGAATCATTTCCACTCAGATCAGGAACCAGCCAAGGCTGCCCATTGTCTCCATTGTTTTTCAACATTGTAATGGAAGTTTTAGCCACTGCAATTAGGGAAGAAAAGGTGATCAAGGGTATCCAGATAGGGTCAGAAGAGATCAAACTTTCGCTCTTCGCAGATGATATGATTGTGTATCTGGAAAACACTAGGGACTCTACTACAAAACTCCTAGAAGTGATCAAGGAATACAGCAGCGTCTCAGGTTACAAAATCAACATTCATAAATCAGTAGCCTTTATGTACACCAACAACAGTCAAGTTGAAAAAGCAGTCAAGGACTCTATCCCATTCACAATAGTGCCAAAGAAGATGAAATATTTGGGAATTTACCTAACAAAAGACGTGAAAGATCTCTATAAAGAGAACCATGAAACTCTAAGAAAAGAAATAGCTGAAAATGTTAACAAACAAAGAATTTGTTAACAAATTCTTCCCATGCTTATGGCTGGGAAGAATCAACATTATCAAAATGTCCATACTACCGAAAGCAATATATAATTTCAACGCACTCCCTATTAAAGCTCCACTGACATATTTTAAAGATCTTGAAAAAACAATACTTCATTTTATATGGAATCAGAAAAAACCTCGAATAACCAAAACATTACTCAGAAATAAAAACAAAACAGGAGGAATCACACTACCAGACCTCAGACTTTACTACAAATTGATAGTGATCAAAATAGCATGGTACTGGCACAAAAACAGAGAAGTAAATATCTGGAACAGAATAGAGAACTAAGAGATGAATCCAGCTACTTACCACTATTTGATCTCTGACAAGCCAATTAAAAACATTCAGTGGGGAAAAGATTCCCTATTTAACAAATGGTGCTGGGTGAACTGGCTGGCAACCTGCAGAAGACTGAAATTGGACCCACACCTTTCACCATTAACTAAGATAGACTCTCATTGGATTAAAGATTTAAACTTAAGACATGAAACTATAAAAATACTAGAGGAGAGTGCAGGCAAAACCCTTGAAGAAATTGGTCTAGGCAAGTATTTTATGAGGAGAACCCCCCGGGCAATTGAAGCAGCTTCAAAAATACACTACTGGGACTTGATCAAACTAAAAAGCTTCTGCATAGCAAAGAACACAGTAAGTAAAGCAAACAAACAGCCCTCAGAATGGGAGAAGATATTTGCAGGGTATATCTCTGACAAAGGTTTAATAACCAGAATCCACAGAGAACTCAAACGCATCAGCAAGAAAAAAACAAGGGATCCCATCGCAGGCTGGGCAAGGGATTTGAAGAGAAACTTCTCTGAAGAAGACAGGCATGCGGCCTTCAGACATATGAAAAAATGCTCATCATCTTTAATCATCAGAGAAATGCAAATCAAAACTGCTTTGAGATATCATCTAACTCCAGTGAGACTAGCCTATATCACAAAATCTCAAGACCAGAGATGTTGGCGTGGATGTGGAGAAAAGGGAACACTTCTGCACTGCTGGTGGGAATGCAAATTAATACATTCCTTTTGGAAAACACTCAGAGATCTAAAAATAGATCTGCCATTCAATCCTGTAATTCCTCTGCTGGGCATATACCCGGAAGACCAAAAATCACAACATAACAAAGATATTTGTACCAGAATGTTTATTGCAGCCCAATTCATAATTGCTAAGTCATGGAAGAAGCCCAAGTGCCCATCGATCCACGAATGGATTAATAAACTGTGGTATATGTACACCATGGAATATTATGCAGCCTTAAAGAAAGATGGAGACTTTACCTCTTTCATGTTTACATGGATGGAGCTGGAACATATTCTTCTTAGTAAAGTATCTCAAGAATGGAAGAAAAAGTACGCAATGTACTCAGCCCTACTATGAAACTAATTTGGGGCTCTCACATGAAAGCTATAACCCAGTTACAATCTAACAATAGGGGGAAGTGGGAAAGGGAGGGGAAGGAGGGGGGTGGTTGGTAGAGGGAGGGGGATCGGTGGGATCGTACCTGTGTTGCATCTTACAGGGGTATTTGCGAAACTTGGTAAATGTAGAATGTAAATGTTTTAGCACAGTAACTGAGATAATGCCAGGAAGGCTATGTTAACCATTGCGATGAAAATGTGTCAAATGGTCTATGAAGTGAATGTATGATGCCCCATGATCATATCAATGTATACAGTTATGATTTAATAAAAAATAATAAATAATAAAAAGAAAAGACAGAAATGTCAGTTACAGCATCTCTCTCAGTAATAACATTTCAAATATGTTTTTTGTCTTAATATTTTATTACCGGCTTATAGTTCTCCTCATCCCACATGTGATCCCATGTCCCCCCTTGTGAATTGATGAAGCTACGTTGTAGAAATTGAAAAAGAAAACCACACATCCAGGGTGATTTATCATTAATGTGAAATTCTATACTAACCTGAAAGTCAAGAAGCAGGAATCCCAAACTATCTCAAAATTCATATTGCAAGACAGACAATCAGATGCCCCCCCAACCACAACATCTTGTACTCTATTAATCTTACACTGACAGAGCCCTTTGGTTGCATTTGTATTTCCAAATAAATGCAAACATATGTCGCCATTTTTTATTGATTTTGGACTTTCCTAGGAAGGAAACACTGTCAAATTATAATAAATGGTGTCAACTAAAACAAACAGCACAAAACCCATTAAGAAGGCATTTGTTGCAGAGCTTGGTTTGATTTGTTGGTGTCAGATGAAATCATGTCAGAATAATGTCTTCAGAAACCAAATAAAAATTTGTTTGCAAATTTGTCTGCAGCAAGCATTTCTAGAGCATAAAAATCCTTAAGAATCAATATGGTTTTATTCAATATGCAAATGTACTGAAAAGCATCATGGCAAAAATTCCATTGCTAAATTATATGATAGTGTTAGTGAATTAATAAATAATAGATGATAAATAATATAGGGGTTGAATTAGATCATACATTTATGAAGAAGTAGGAGTAAAAGATTAAGGGGGATAGTCTTGGGAGAAGATCAATTTTCAGATAAGCTAAAATAACATTTTATATTCAGAAAATTAATGGAGTTTAGTCCTGTAACTCAAATAATCCAGTTAAAATAAATTCTGCTGCAGCTTTAGAAAAAAGAAGAGATACAAATTACCTAGTTCTGAAGTGATAACCATTGGAAATATGAATCAGCCTGCATCTATGATTTGCACAACTGTGTTTGCCTTCCAGGTAATTGGGAATTTAATTGCTATCAGGATAAAATTTGAGTGTTATTTGCAAATGATGTCAATGCATCAGAGCAATGTTTCCCAATTTGTACTTTTGGGAGTCATTGTAATTAGGAAAACGGGAGGGCTGCAGCTGGAGCTGGGGTTCAGTATAGTGTCAAAAAAGAGCTTATGTTTAGTGTACCCCAGGTTCTCTTCTGCTACTACCCTCTTGCTCCTCACCTCACTGTGATAGTGAAGCTGAGTCTGATCTTCTTGACCCTCTCTGTCTCTCAGTTTACTCCTTACACTGAAACAGATTCATCCTATTTTCACCCCTGCCCTCAAATCTCATTCCTGGTATGTTTAAAAGAGTTAGTTAAAGTCTTACTTCTCCCAGGTAGTTTCTTTTTCTTTTTGCAAAGTAAACAAATAAAAAACCAAGCTGTACCCCAATCACTATCTACTATCACTATAGTTTGATATAGGGAAGGGCACTTTAGTTCCTGCTCCTGCCTTACCTCCTGATAAATAAAAGCAGGAAGGATACAATCTCAGAATAATGGATAGCTTTTTAATCAAATACATTTAGCTTTCTGACAAACTCTCATTACATTGACCTTATGTTTCTAATTTTGCAAAAAAAAAAAAAAACAAAGTCAAACTTCATCACGGCCAACACTATTTTGCAAAGCGATGTCTGAAGACTATTATTTTAGATTAATAGCATTGCTGTGATGTTTAGAAGCAAGGGTAGTATTTGTTATTACTGATTTACTGATATTCTGGATGGGATGTAGTTATGTAGCAAAGCCGATGGGGCTATTAGGTTCCTCTTAGGGATCAAACAGTAACAGCAGGCTCTTGGGTAAAGTAGAAAGAATACACAGAATATAGAAAAGACAAGTAAGGCCAAACCTGTGGTAAAGGGTATCAGAGAAGGTCACAGGGGCTTTGTAAACATGGCTGCTCAAGGGAAAATGCCTGCAGTTTCTTTCCCTGCCTTCCATAACCTTTTTGACGTAAGGGGTTAGAATTATAGAGTTTTGTATGGTGTATGGTGAGCCTTTTGCTGTCCACATCACACTGTGCTACCAGCTTCCTTTTTGCAATGATTAGACATTGCAATTCCCCTTTCTCTGTACGGCACCACTGATACAACCTCATTTTGAGTTGGCAAAACAGCATTTTTTTTTATCGATTTGAATTTTGCAGTCTTCTGTAAGCAAAGTCTTGTTGAATCAGGACAAAGTTACTGAATTATGCATTATGTACACAGTATATTTGTATGTGTGGATGTATCTAAAACATCGTACCAGTTTCTTTTCTTTTTCCTTTGCAAAAAAAGGGACCAAAAGAGCTGGATCAAAGCTTGAACTAAGTGTTGTCAGGGTTCCAGCTTTAGGGGTTGTTAGAAACATCATGAAGAAAAATCCAAACAGAACAATGTCCTGTTGTTGTGAGTGAAGCCTAGAGACCATCAGAGGGAGTACTTTAGCTGCTGTGGAAAGACTCAGAGGGAGATAGATAATAAGTGTACAACAAACAATCCAATGTCAGAAATGATCACTATTGCAAAATGAGACTGAAAGCCTATTTTTTAGCAATTTCTACAGATGAAGTTCCAACTCTGGTCACAGCCAAATTAGCTGGAAAATTCTTTGAATCTGGCTAATGTGGAATCTTGCAAGGACAAAGAGGATTTGCTCACTAACTGGTAAGAGAGGTGCTGGTCACGCATGCTTAAATGTGCTAATCGTTCTGGTCTTTAATGGTACCAACTTAATGAAGATTATGTTATACATTTTTTAATTGTTTGCCTATCCCTGGAATTTAGCCATGCTTTTCTGACTAATATGAAGATTTGCTGGCCAGTACTGACATTAGCTTGAAAATGGATCTTTAAATTGTCAGTTCCCTCCAAATTTCCCTTGCCTTTGCTTTCCCTAGAGCCTCTCAAATCTATTGAGGAGCCCACTTTCAGACCCAGATCACCCCTACCCCTTACTAAATAAATGTTTAAAATGACAAAAACTATATTAGCAACCTCATACCTTTTAATTGGGGCTTGAAACATTGAGTCAGGAGTGAGCTTTATGCATTTATTCCATCACTGAATTACAATGCTCTTCCCCCTCTTTCTAGGTGACTCTTGCTCTGATTTCTCACCCCTATTTGTGCAGTAATTTGGCCTTGACCCTCTGTAGGTCTGAGATACCACCCTGAAACTGGCCTACATTCTGCCAAACTTTCTTCCTAGGGTCTGTCCCAGCCTGCTCCTTGATACCCTATCATTTTTCAAGATATGGCTATATAATAATGATGATACACTATACTTGACTTCTGGGGTGAGCCTTTCTAGACTATCTTGTTACTGAGTTAGAGCTACTTCCTTTAGCTATTGCTTGAGGATAAGGACACTGCTCTAGATATCTCAACTATTCTGGCTGACATCCTGCCTCTACATTCTGGGCAAGTTCCCTCAGCACCAAACCTAGTCAATGGGTCTTTGCTTGGCCCATCTTTCTCACTTTTCATACTTTGTGGCTGAATCCATCTATGATTTCTCTTCACAGATGACGTGAAAGGTCCTGCAAAAACCTCTATCTCCAAAAATCTCCACCAATGATACTTGAAATTTCATGTTATGAGATTCAGCTCTTTGAGAAAGGGAATTGTCTATAGGCAATGTCTGTAAAAATGTATGTATTCTAAACATCTTAGGGTATGCTAGGCTAAGCTTTGGTAATAAGTAAACCCAAATATATAACATCTGACTGCAATAGTTTATTTCTTGCTCACATAGCAATCTTTTGTGAGTTTTCACATAAGCAAGATGGTTCTCCTCCTCACAGTCATTTAGAGATTCAGACTTTCCCCATCTTGTGGCCTCTCAATTCCCTCTCATTGGCATCTACATGTAGCTGGTAGAAGACAAGGAAGCCTGGAGATTCAGACCCTTTTCTTAAAAGCTTTGATCTGGAGGTGCCACCTCACACTTACTGTCACATGTTGTTCAGAATTCAATTACTTGTCACACCTAATTGCAAGAGAGGCTGGGGAATATAGTCTAGTCATTTTACTAGAACAAAATGGAAGAATGAATGGATTTTAGAGGACAGCTATCAGTCTCTGCCACTCCAAATAAGGCTAATGTGCTAATTTTTTTTTCAGTCTTTGATACTCAAACAAAGTTTTGTTCATTAAATTGTTATTACCTTGGAAAACAGATCACAAATAATAGGATGTGAACTAGGTCAGTGAATTAAAAACAAAGGGAAGGGGGAATACATCCTGAACATAGGAGTTATCGAAAGGAAAGGTCAAGTTTCATTGAGATGGCAAATTTGCAGGGATGGTATTCTTAGAAAGTGAAGGTTTGATATGAGGGTAATGGGAATAGGCGGAATAAGGGGATAGAAATAAAATAAAGATGTAAAGGATGTCTCAGTTTTCTTTCAGGTTAGCCTTAGTTGTATACCCCAAACACTTGCCATGTGAGGATCTTCAAAATGTGAATAATCTAGTATTGTATTTATTTCTGTCAGACATCTGTCTTTGTGAAGAAGAGGGAGAAAAATACTCCCAAAGCCCAGCTTCTTAGTGTGCTCCACCAGGTTCCTGCTGCTTGTAAGTTTTTTCAACTTAATAATAAACCAGAAGAATTAAAATTTCATCAATTTCATCATCCTTTGCTTAGGTCATAATGAAATGATAGTTTTCTTATAGCTATTCATCTAGTGTCAGATTGCCTACTAGGAGCCTTACTACATATGAGGCAAAATCTTTTCATATAGGAATGAGTTCTGTTTCCTGTTGGACTGGCCACTTTCCATGAACAGAATAAGGACTGACTTCTAGTTCATATATATTTTCCTTTCCCTCACATCCCTATGTACCTGGAGAGACTGACCCATGCTGGTGACTGACCAACACATGCTTAGCCAGCTGGTCTGGAGCATAAGTTGATTCAGCGGGGAACAGGGAAATGAGTGGGAGGGTGGAGGTTGCCAAGCAATGGACCTTAGATATTTTCTGCAAAGCTGTTAATGGGACTGAGCCTGATTTGTGTGTAGTCTGAAACCACTTTGCAAAGGGAGACAGGAGGCAAAGGTCTGGAGAGGCAGAGGCATATAAAGTATAGATTTTGCTTTTTAGCTTGTGTCCTGGATATGTTCACTGGATGGCAAAAGAATCATTGAAGGCGGAGAGTCACGGGCAATCTATTCTTGATGAATAGATTTCTAAGAGTCTTAGGGCCTCATTAGTGTAGAAAGTTATCCATGTAATGTGATGTGAGCAGTGCTCCAAAATGTTCTTTTCTTTCAGTGCTTGAAACCTCATTATTAAGGATTATCCTTTAAAAACTTTCTAAAGCAATTTTAATAAAATCAATTTATTTAATAAACAATTATGTAGCATTTACTATACATTCAGCACTCTGCTAAGGGCCTTATTGATACTGACACACATTTCTTGTAACAACCCTATGAGATAGGTACTATTTTTAGTATCTCCATTTTGCAGAGAGGAAACAGAGAGAGAATGGGGGGTGGGTGGAGAGAAAGTGCATGCGTACGGGCACCAAGAACACACAGCTAATGAATAGCAGAGCCAGAATTACAAACCCAGTCATTCTGGCACAAGTCTATATTCTTAACCATTATGCTACTCTGTCTGTCATAGCAGAGTATGTTACATTTATTTGGGTGAAGTGTAACTCATTCTAGCATACATTCCTTTATCTAACCATACTATCATTCCATCCACCTAATAGAAAGCAACAGAACTCTGAATGTGTTGAAGGAAAGAGGCATAAAAGATCCTGATGAGGCAGTTGGGGGAATTAAGGTGTGAGGATGAGGGTGTTACTAAAAGGCTAGATCCTTCCCCACCTATTCTCCCTAAATATGCATCATTCAAGGAACAGTTTTTTCACCTCTTCTTATAGTGGTTACAAAATTGATTCTAGTGATTTGCATTTGCAGCCTCATTTCTTTTTTTAAACACTGAATTTCACATACTCAGAGTCATTATGGGTTGAACACTAAACAAGATGCGTCCTATTCATTCAGGGAACAAAGAATCATTTGGGAAGGATGAGAAGCCATGGGCAGCTACCTGAAAACCAATTTCCTGGTTCTGTACTCAGAGTTGGTATACCTTGCTCTCCTAGGACAGCTCTGTGGAGGTTGCTCTTATGGGATTACTTCCCCTTGTCTGACTTCCCCATGGATAATTTGATGCTAGACACTGATCTCTGATCAGTCAGAGATCCTGTTAACTTTCCCTATCTGCAGCTTCCTCACATCGCTGGTAAAGGGGCATTGCTCTCTCTCCAGAATGTTTTCGCCTGGGGTCACCCTATAGCTGGCTCCTTTACACACCCTACCTGTGGCTCTTCAAATCTTCAATTCCTGTGTTAGACTTCCATGTCTTACTACATATTCCAGAGGCATATATGATGGAAAAGGGCAGGGAAATGATGATTTAGGTAGGTATTACCCCACTAGACAAGGGCTGGAATAATTTTCAGTTTCAGTTTCAACCTGGAATAATTTTCCTAGCCAGATACTGTAACTATTATACATGGGATACTAGATAAATCACTGCATACCTGGGCAATCTGACCTGACCTTACTAAACCTTTACTTTCTCTCCTATAAGAAGGAAAAAATACTGTATCTTGACTGACAAACAGATGCTGTTTCCTGCGCATAACCGAGGATCCAGCTTCTACACTTTAGTGCTGCTGAGCTCATTGTCTTCGTAATTAATGCTAAAAAGAGCAGATTTGGAAAGAATACAGGAACAAGAGGCTGAGTCTCCAGGGGGAGCCTCAGAAGTGGACTCAGTGCTTTTTCCGTCACACTATTAATCCCCCATGGTCACATGCGGGGAATACAAATGCCCTTCTCAGGCCCTCTGGTTCAATTTCACCATAAGACAATTGACCTATCGCCACTGTGAGGAGCAAAGCCTCGAACAAAGCAGCTGCTGAAAGGACTTTGTCAAGCTGGAAATGAATTATTAATATGGCTCTGAAAGGGAAAGGCATTGGAAACCAGGCTCTTTATTATTCACATTAATGAGCTGGAGGACAACGCGATGAGCAAAATCCCAAGTTTGAAGAATACTACATTTTGAAGTGCAACAATGAGTGAAGAAACAATGAAATCCAACAAATATAAATTCAGACTAATGTCTTGAAACAAAGGGTGCAAGGAGGGAATATTTTCAGAGCAGGAAAGGGCTAACGCAGGGTGGCAAGTCATTACTGAAATTCCCTACCGTTAATTTGTTTGGGAATGAAGCTCAGACTTAGGAAGGCAAGTAAAAATGCCTAAGATTACCTGCTGGAAAGACACAATACAATGCACCTATCAAAGGAGACGGCATTATCTTTATTAGAGATGTGTGCGCAGTACAATATGCCATTCGTTTCTTATCTAGGTTGAAGGGGAAAGTCAATTATTCTAATACAATATCATATTCTGCTTCTTAGAGTGATTCTGAGTCTTCACAGCTTGATTGGCAGAGGAGTGCGTGTGTGCAGGCTTTCTGTATACTTCCTCTAATGCTAATTGCTTTCCTTCTGCTACACACAGAGCCCTTTCTCCCATCTACACCCAGCTCCCCTCCCCATAATCAGAAATAATCTTTCTCTTAACCCTCTCTTTCTTTACTACAGCCATGTCATTTAAATATTTCTCCCTGTTAGCCCCAGCCTGTCAATCCTAGAATTGATGCCTGCCTTCACAAGAAGCATAACAATCTCCTAAGGTGAGAGATGAGACATTTTGCCCCTTTTAATTAGCTCCTCCTTCAGACAGGTATTTCTATTTTTTCTGAATTGTACTTCGTCCTATTATATCTACTCATTGCTGGAAATTTGATCGCTTACCTTCTTCTGCATTTCCACCCCTTACGGAGATCCCAATTTCTGTCTTTTTCTGTCATCAGACATTTGTGGCCTCTTGGATATGGGTTATCAGGCTTGGGTCCCACTAATTGTCCTCACTTTCTCTGCTCTCCCTTACACTGACTTTAGCTTGTCTACTTAGCCTAAACCCATTTCTTGCTCAGAGTTCCTGAGCCTGCATAATCTCTACCAAATTTCCTTATTTCTGTGGCCTGCCTACTCTCCTAGGTAGTACTTTGACTTACTATATAGTTCCTGGGTTACAAATGAGATAGGTTTTAGGTTCAGCAGGTTTGTTGTTAAGTTGAATTTGTATGTAAGTTAGAACATTACCTATTACCTGTAATAGCTTCAATTTGTAAGTGCAAGTTATGTCAGTCAGATATTTGCAAATCAAGAACTTATTGTAATAGCCTCTGTTGGTGTGAGTTGTGTGTAAATTGGATTTTTGTAACTTGGGAACTGCCTATAATCTATACTTTGAAGTAATGCTATTATACAACTATGTACCATTTTTTGGAGTGATACCATTGTACAACTCTGTACCATCCTTTTCCAGAGAGAGAAGGGTGGCTAAGGAGTATGTGTGTGTGTGTGTGTGTGTGTGTGTGTGTGTGTGTGCGTAGCCACTTGGATATTATGTTTAATAATTTCTGTTAAATTCTATTAAAGCAAGGCAGGACTTTTAAAAATGATTTCAAACACTGTCAATAATATTGGTTCAGAATGATAGACTTGGGATATGGCTATCTTAATTCTGATTCCTAAGACTGGAAGGCCTTTGGCAATGTTTGGGAAAGAGGCTTGATCTGATTCAGCTGCTCCTCTTGGTGGAGCATACTATAATATATATGCATATGAGGTTCTTTTTACAAATAGCAACAGTTATACTGATCATAAGTGTTCTTTGGCATTTTAGAGTTTAAAAATTGTTTTCAAATACATTATCTTGCTTAATCCTTTTATTAGGTTGAACCATATAAAATTGCTGATATTTGAGCATTTTGACCAATAATGAAATGGTAATTTCATACAGCTTACCCTAATGGTTATAGATGATCAACTTGAGGTGCAGCAAGATGAAGTGGCTTCTCTAAGGTCGTTCATTTCCCCACAGAGCAGTAGAGCTGGGACTCAAATTCCCCTGTCTCACTCACATTTTCTCTCTGTCTCTGTACCTTTGTTTCACATTCAAGATCTCTAAAAAGCACTGGCTACAAGTTCTAGAGCTCAAGCACAAATTTTTATTTAAAGTGCCCTGCTGGAATAAGTGATTCTGAAATGCCCCTTAACAGATTAAGATTGGTCTCAAAAAATCTCAAATTGACATAGAAAAAAATTAATAAATCCTATACAGATAGCAATGTCTAAGCTGTGTGTCCTATGCTTTGTAATATGACAGGATCTGACTATCTGTTTCACTCTTGTTTTTCCCTTGCTCTCTACCTTTGAAAAATTTGTGTCTCTTTTTTTCTCACCTTCTCTTCTTACCCTCCCCATCTATCTGTCTTAAGCTTAAGTTCTTAAGTTTCCTTCTTTCTTTAGTGATCTCTTTCTTGATGAAGATCTGAATGTATCACTGACCCAATTTGATTCAATCCATTTTACCAAGTAATATTGTGGAACAGGAAAAGTGGAGTATGGAATTAGACATCCCAGCAGGAGTCACGGCCACTTACTGTCTAAGAGCTTCCTGTTTTCTCACCTGCCTGGAAGCTTCTGGAAGAGGCTGACAGGTGCCCCGCCCTGCAGCGCTGCTAATGCTGTCCCAAGGGAACACCCTTCAGACCTGAACAGCTTCCTCTCTCTGCTGGGCCAAAATACTATTGTGAAGTGGTGCTTCACTTAACTCAAATCGTTGAGCACCATGCATATTAATGAGCACCCTAATGAGCATTAATTTTTGATGTTCTTCATTAACAAGCATTATAAACTATGACAAATTTTGGTTTGACTTCGTGCCAAAATGAGGATGAGTAGTTGTTTAAAGCTATAAATCCAAAAGCTTCCCCTGGGACTTGGAGGGCTGCTCATTAATAGTTCTGGAGCTTGCAAAGTCAAATAAGACAAATATGTGGCGGGATCTGGTTCCCACTGCTCCTTCTACTGTCTGCCATCATTGTGCCTTACTTTTCTAAGCAGAATCTCTCCTTAACACACACACACACACACACACACACACACACACACACACACTCTTAGCCAAAACCACTTTTCACTTTAGACTGTTGGGAAAAATGCTCACATCTTGGGAGTTACTAGACCTAGTAATTGCCTGCAAATTTCAGATAATGAAACTTCCAGCTTCAAAATACAAATGCTTGGCAGGGATAAATAGATGGATGGAGAGATGTTTCTTTTAATTGAGAATTGGAAACTTCATTAGAATTTTTTTAAAGAAGCCACGTTTTATTCCATTTCTGGTTGTTAAATAAGAAAAGTGCAAGCAGTGATGTGTTTAAGGCACACATCAAACCCAGAAGGAAGCAGAGGCATGATAGGAGGGGCATGAAAAGGTCTTTTCGGTCCAAACCTTCTTCCCTTTGGGCCTGCCAAGGTATCCAAATTCTTGTCATTAGATTTCCTCTTTAGGGGTTTTCAGTTTTAATAGAACTAATGCTTTATATTACCTGGGAGGGGCAACCCATTAGTTACCTAGTAACAGGATTTGATTATTTTATTACATTCATTGCCACCCTGAGGGCTGAGGAATTAAGGGCCTGAGATACAGATTCAATATACTTCATTGGAAGAATAAAGCTGTGATTTCTTCCCTGCCTAATGAAGTGCCCTAGATAGCCATCAGGTGGTCATGGAGCAGGAGGTTAAGTGGTATCTGGTTGTGGATGGGTACTGGATAGCAATTTTTTTCTCCTTTCTAAATTTCCACGAATCTGTCATAGATTGTCCCATGCATGGTCTACCAAAATGAGAATGAGTGCTACAGCTAGAATTCAGAGATTAATAACATTGACTTTACCTTCAGACCATATTGGGTTCAAGCATCAGCTTAACCAACTCTTAGGTGTGAAGTCTTAGAGAAGTCTCTTAACCTTTTCAAGCCTTAGCTTCTTCATCTTGGAAATGGGACTACCCACAGTATCTATCTCATAGGATTGATATATGGATAAACATGAGTTGATTTGTGCAAAGTGATTAGCATAATGTCTGAAAAACAGTAAACACTCAGACATAGTGAATGTAATGCTTTTTATGGAATAATGTATAAAATATGTAAGGCCTCAGGGTCGTGTCTCTCTGGATCTGTCTCCATCTCTGTTACTTGTTTTGTTCATTACCTTTGATATGTGTTATCTGTGGAGTATTTGTCTTTCTCAGGTAGTTTTCCTTCATCAGCCACTGTTTATTTTAAGGTCTGTCTCTCCTGGCTGCCTTCTCAATGTGTTCTTGTGGATGATTCATACTGTTCAGGGAAACCCTAATGAGTTCACAGCACATCTGCCTTCTTGATCAAAAAAGGGATTTCAAATCCAAAATGAAATGGCTTTTGGATTAGCTGTGACATTATTTCCCCTTCCATTGCTGCCCATAATAAAAGCTGTCCTCTCAATATGTTACCTTCATACTTGCCAGTGATGTGGAAAGAATAAATGAGACAGCAATGTGGTGTAGAGAAAGGTGACAGGGAAGGAGGGTAGATTTTGTGAGGATTCTCTCTGTTGATGTTAAACTCAGGAGTAAATTCTGGCAGTGCTGATAGGCATGCAGCCACATTGAATGTGACAGGCAGATTCAGCCAATTGAGAGCTCTTTAGTTTTTCTGTGTCCAACCTTGTGTCAGGTGACTTGGAGCTATAAAGACTTAAGAAATACTATTCTTGACCTCAAGTTGCTTAAAATTGAGCTTGGAGGTTGAGATTGTGATTCATAAAACTATTTGGTGAAAATGAAGTGGGAAAAGGTATGTGGGGGAACTGCAACCTGAGCTATACCTTGAAGGTTGTATTTGGATAGCAGAAGAAGCAGGGGATGGGGAAGATATGCTAAATCCTCATATTGGCAGTGATATGCTAAATCCTCTTACCGGTAGAAAATAAGTGGACATAGTGCTGATAGAAAGCCTAAAAAGAGGAATAAATGTGATGTACACAGAGGATGGTGAGGAAATCAGGTTGACAGGAGCAGAAAGTGCCTGGTGAAGAGCAGTAAGAAATACGACTAATAGCATAAATATGGACAGCTTCCAAAGTATCTTGATAGACAGGCTGAAGGTTTTGACTTTGTGCAATAGCTAATAGAGAACCATTGTGTATTGGGAAACAGGAATGTAATAGAAATTGGAGCAGAGAGATAATTGAAGTAGGGGTTGGGTTGGAGGCTGCTGCAACAGTACAGGGCTTGCTACTCAAGCAAGGTCCAGCAGCATTAATATCAGTATCCCCTGGGAGATGGTTAGAAATACAGAATTTTTCAGGTCCCATACAGATGCACTGTCTAAGTTATCTATTGCTGCATTACAAACTACCTCAAAACCTGATAGTTTAAAATCACAAACCTTTATTAGCTCATGTTTTCTGCAGTCAGGAATCCAGGACTGGCTTAGCTGGGTCATTCAGGCACAGAGGTGATTCTCTCAGGAGATTTTAATCAAGATTTTGACCAGAGCTGTAGTCATTTGAAGGCTTGACTGGTACTGAAGGACTTGCTTCCAAGCTCATTCATGTGGCTGTTAGCAGTAGGCCTCAGTTTTCATTAGCTGTTGGTTGAAGGCCTCAAGTTATCACTATGTTGGTCTCTCCACAGGCTGTCTGAATGACTTCTCAACATGGTAAATGTGTTCTACCAGAGGGAGTAATCCAAAAAAGGACAGAATGAGAGCAACCAAGACAAAATCCACATTATATTCTATAATGATATACTATCACTTCTGTCCTTATTTTCTTGATAATGCAGGCCAATCCCGATACAATGTGAGAGGCATCTATCAGGAGTCTATCAAGAAGAGACCATCAGGAGATGGGGGTCATTGGAGGTTATTTTGTAGGCTGGGAACCATACCTACCAATTCCTAATCTACCTTTTAACAAGCTCTTCAGGGGATAAATATGCATGTTATGCACATTAAATTCTTAGAAAGGCTGGTCTAGGCCACAACACCTACAATAGCAAATAATGAGAAAAAGACATGTGAAAGGATAAACTGGTGGATTTGATGGATATATAAGATGAAGTAGAGGGAAAAGTCAAAGTTAAAAATCAAGTCTCTAGCTTGGGAGATTAAAAAATAGGGAGGCTGAGATAAGAATGAGATGACATGCTCACTTTGACAAGCTGAGTTCAAGGTGATGGGATATCTAGGCTTGAAGATGGGGTGCTGGCACTTAGGTGAAAGATGGATTGCAGAATGAGCAGCAAAGAAGGTAGTGAAGTCATAAATGTGTGAAGAAAGTTTGAGACAAATTTGGAGATTGAGGTGATAGGAAAGGGATACTATAATTAATAAGAAACTATAATGGAAGGCATGGAAAATGGAAATGATGGGCCAAAAAGAGGGTGCATAGGGAGGAAATGAGGACAGGTAAGTTTAAGATACTAGGTAACAGAAATCATTTACACTTTAAAAATAATTTAATTTTTAAAAATAGGTATTATATAAGCATTTGGTATAATATTAAAAATGTATAAAAGTAAAATCTCCTTTCATTTCTGCCCCCCTCTGCAACTTCTTATGTAACTTTCTAGGTATATTATCTGTTATTTATTTATTTAAATTAAAAAAATATTAAGGGGGTGTAAATATTTTTAATACATGGCTTGAGTCAGGGCTATAAATGTGCTCATTACTTGAATAGTGTTTTTTGTACTCATTAGGTTGGTTGTATTTATTGATTTAACAGATGCTTAAATACTATTACTTATCTAAGGCACTAAGACTTTTGCAAATGTTAACTCATTTAATCCTCAACATGATCTAATGAGGCAGATATTGTTATTACTTCCACTTTGCAAAGGGGAGTAAGGCACAAAGAAGTCACACAGTTATTAAGTAGTAGAGCCAAGACTCAAATCCAGGCTGTCTGGCTTCAGAGTCCTTGCTGTTCGTCCTTATGTTCTGTTGCTTTCTGCATACACATACATACAGGTATATTCTCTTCTACCAGTTAGACAAATGGTAATCTACTATATACTATAAACATTGTTATGTTCTTTGATTTTCCATTGAAGTATATATTTTTCGAGAGAATTTTTTATCAGACACATAGATGCCTAATACTTGGATCTATCAGAATTTAGTGGCATGTTCCCTATTGTCAAACATATATTTCTAACCCATTGTTATTACAAAAATACTCCAATTAATATCTTTGTACATTTCTCATGTATAATGCATGAGCATAGCTGTAGAATAAATTCCTAAAAGTGTAATTGCTAGGATAAAAGGTAAGTACATTTCAAATTTTTATAGATATGGCGAACTTACTCTCCATACAGGTTGAAACAATTTACCCTCCCTTCAGCAACTTTTTAGAGTAACTGTTTCCCCACACACTCACCAGCATAATGGTTTAGCGACTTGTTTTATTTATTTATTTTTTTAATTTTTTTATTAAATCATAACTGTATACATTGATATGATCATGGGGCATCATACACTCGCTTCATAGACCATTTGACACATTTTTATCACAGTGGTTAACATAGCCTTTCCGGCGTTATCTCAGTTACTGTGCCAAAACATTTACATTCTACATCTACCAAGTTTCGCAAATACCCCTGTAAGATGCACCACAGGTGTGATCTCACCGATCCCCCTCCCTCTACCCACCCCCCCCCTTTTCCACTTCCCCCTATTGTTAAGTTGTAACTGGGTTATAGCTTTCATGTGACTTGTTTTAAAAAAAATCATCATTAGTCTGACAAGTGGCAAATTATCTCAATGAGCTTTTTAATTTGCATTTCTCTTACAATGGATGAAGTTGAGCAACTATGTTTAATTCAGTATTTCATTTCCTAGAAATAAACTGTTTATTAACCTTTCACCATTTTCTATTTGCTTGTTGATTTTTTAATAACAATTTACTGGAGATCTTTTTTTACTAAAAACGTTAGCCCCTATCCTGTGATATAAATTGCGAGTGTTTTCCCAGTTCACCACTTTTTAAAAACCTTTTGAAATATTTTCCATGAAAGAACTTTTATTTTTATGCGTTTAACTTATCTGACTTTTCTTTTTTGGCTTTAGGGATTTGTGTCATACTTAGATTTCTCCCCCTTCCAAGATAATTTTAAATATGATCTAACTCTTAATCTTTTTCATGGTTTTATTTACATACTAAAACTTTGATCTATCTGGAATTTATTTTGCATCAGGTGTGAGTTGTGATTTTGACTTCATTCTTTTTCTAGATTTCTGCCCAATTGTTTCTATACTGGCTTGGTGCCCGTACACAGTGGTTATAGTGCCAGCCACATACACTGAGGCTGGCGGGTTTGAGCCTGGCCTGGGCCAGCTAAGTAACAATGACAACTACAAAAAAATAAACAACCCCCAAACCCAATAGCCAGGCACTGTGGTGGGTGCCGTAGTCCCAGCTACTCGGGAGGCTGAAGAAAGAGAATCGCTTAAGCCCAAGAGTTAGATGTTGCTGTGAGCTGTGACACCATGGCAATTTACTGAGGGTGACATAGTGAGACTCTGTTTCAAAAACAAACAAAAAAACAAAAAAACAATTGTCTCAATACCATTTAATCAAATACCTCTTCCCCATGGATATAAACACCAATTTTAACATATATTAGCTTCCTATCTGTGATTAGTTTTACTTCTGGACTTTCTAGTCTCCTCTACTGAGGAATCACTAACATTTTGAAAAGACTCTTCAGCTTATAAAAGGATTCCCAAAGGAAACTTATAGAGAGTATATATGGGGGTTGTCTTTTGTATTTTAAGTATTTGTTTATACATCATTAAGTACATGGCAGGAAAGATTGAAGGAAAAGGGAGAGGAAGCAGTGAAACTTAAGACTAATTTGTTAGGAACAAGTACACATTGACAGTCTACCTGAAATTTTCACATATATCAGTGAGAAAATAGGAGTTGCATAAATTCTACAGGAAGAA
This sequence comes from Nycticebus coucang, assembly GCF_027406575.1. Classification (NCBI taxonomy): domain Eukaryota; kingdom Metazoa; phylum Chordata; class Mammalia; order Primates; family Lorisidae; genus Nycticebus; species Nycticebus coucang. The sequence continues at coordinate 156,006,283 of NC_069804.1, read as the reverse complement.
TAAGGAAATCATTGTTTGTCTAGAATGTGAGATGTTTCTACCAAGCTGCTCACAAAGTGCTATTTCAGAATATGCATAGTGGATGAGTCTGTCAGGGTTCAAATCCTAGGTAAAATTAACATCACTAGTAATACCTTGAGAAAATGCTATGGCTCTTCTCCAAGGTCCTCAATGTACTGTTATGCTGATACTTAATTCTACAGCTCTTTTGATAGATTTACTTGTTCTTGGTCCTGTTAACTTTGGCTACATAAACACCTGCTAGATTCGAGTTTACAATGCCATGGCTGCCTGGTTGCTTAGAATTTATGCAACTGCCAGTAGGTCAAATCCACCCTATGGCCTGTTTTTATATTCACATTTAAAAAATATTGTTAAAAAAAGACAAGCTAAAGAAGAATATGTGGCAGAGGCAGTATGTGACTTGCAAAGCCTAAAATATTTACTATCTGGTTTTCTGTGGAAAATGTTTTCCAACTCCTGTTCTGATTCTGGATTTGTTCTTTATCTTATAAAATAATGCTCAGCTTGCTGTAACAAACCAAGCTTTCTGTTGTACTCTAAACACAATCATAAGGCATTTATATGGTATAGGAAAGGGGTTCTATTAGTTTATTACCCACCATGTAGCTGGTCTCACTCCTGTTTTCATGTATCACCTGATGGAGATTTGAAGACTCATGAGAAAATTTCCTTTGTATGACTTAGAGGCAAGATTTGAGGTTGAAAATCTGAGGGAGCTTACAAAACAGACTTTTCAGGTCGTGACTCATCCCTGTTGGATGGCTTGTTTAGAGTAAATCAAAATAACCAGACAACAATTTACTTTTAAACTATCTAATTTCTTCTTTTTGGTATTCTTATGTGATCATAATGAATCATTTATTTTCTTTGCCTTTCCCCTCCTTTTTCTTCTGTGCGTACACACATGTACTTACTCTCCTTATCTCAATCTGTGGGGGCTGCAAAATTTTTCCTGGGCAGATGGAATCACTGAATCATAGAATATTATAGATCTTTTGATATTATTAAAACTTAATATATAATTTTAAAATGATATTTAGGAGTTTTACACAATTGTGTTGTGTACACAATTAAACAATTAAACCTAGGCTCTGGGTTTTACTCACCAATTAACTGGAGTCATGAGAGCTTTAATGATGTTGTCAAAGTCACATACCAAAGAAGGGACAAAGCTGAACTAAACAACAGGTCCCCTGATTCTCAGCACATAACTTTGTCTGTCAGATTATGCTGTTTCATTATCAAAATACTAGAGTACTTTCCTTGCTGTTTATGTCTCCTCTCTTCTCTGAGCTGCTAAAACCAGGCTAGGTTAGAATGGAACTGTAAAGTCAGAGACTTATCCTTCTAGCTTGTTCTTTCTTCCTTAGAGTTGAGATTGGGCCTGTCCATACCAGTTCCTCTCTCCATACTCACAGGTAGGGGTAGGGAAAAATATTTTCTGAGTTTTATTGTTTTATTCTTACTTGTCTTATTGCACCAGATGTCTTAGATAGCCCATTTTATAGTTTGTTTTGGGAGATAGAGCTACTGTTGGTTCTTTAGAGGTGGACTCTAGTCTGCTTTTCTTCCCAAATATTTCATTATTTCCAATATCATCTGAGAACTAATGAGTTGGATTGCCTTTGTTAAACTAGAGAAACCCCTGGTTCTGCTAATCTCAGCCTAAGTTGACCTTAGCAAGTAGAGGCTATTATTTCTAGCTCTCATATTTGGGTTTTATCTCCCAGTTCCTCCTTGACCTCAAACTCATTCTCCCTCTCTTTCCTGCTAGAAATATGTTTTAAACACTCATTCTCAAACTCATTCTCTCTCTCTTTCCTGCTAGAAATATGTTTTAAAAACACTTCTGAGCAAGTTCTTAGGGAAGTCTTTGTCTGTAATTGATAAGATAAATAGTCTAGAGTGCAAACACTTTACTTTAGAAGCTACTTGCTTCATTCTTTCACACCTCTCGATACCTAAAAGAAAGTTTTTGTTTTTGCCCAAGGTAGATTAGACCCTAGTGATACTTAACAAGTGGAAACTGTCTGCACAGTGATCGAGTGTAACTGAAGTGGATAAAGGTTCTCCTTTGTTCAAACTCATGAGAATATCCTTGGTTGAATTCAGAGAACTCTCCACGTTTTGAGCAGGCCTCTGAGAGCTTTTGTTCTCTTAGTTTAAATTCCAAGCTTTTCAGGGCGCACTTAGCATTAGCTATACCTTCACAGCCAAATGATTCTCTATATTTCTTAAATTAAGGTATAGCATTGATGATTTGAAATAACAAATTGAGATGTTGACCAGAGACCAATTTGAATCAATGAAGCATTTTAGTGTTGTGTTGTCTGGGATGTAGATCTCTAAAAAAAAGACACTCAAAACATTGAATAAGAATTATTCTTGTGTTTTCCATGAATGCCTAGTTGGATTTTTTTTCTGAGCAGATGAAGTATCCCCCTAATTATTTTGTTTACAATATATGCTGGATAAGTAATCATCAATTCCATATGTGTAGGGTCCAAATTAGTGGGTCTTTTACATAAACCAGGTACATTCTTTGGGTTATAAAGAGTTATGCTGCAGTCATGTGTGGGTAAACCCACACAGTCAGATCCCATGAAATGGGAAGCATCTCTTAAGTATTAATGCTTATAAAGGTACAAAAGAGAGACAGTTTATATATTTAGAATTAAAAAATAGATGCTATTAAATGTGGGGAGAGGAGGAAGAATTTTTTCTTAAAAAAGCAAATACCTCTGGTCACTAAATACCTCTATCTGGCCTCTGACTATATTTCTGACTTTTTCATTCACATACAGCAATCCAGTGCCCACTCTGCCCTGGCATTTTTCTTTGCCTCACAGGGCCTTTTTATTTACTGGCCCTTTAGTTAAAGTGAGAGGCATGAAGGTTGGTTGAAGGCTTATTTGTAGCTCCTGCTGCTGATGATCATTGCCTTCATTCGCTTCACTTCCCTTGTTCATTACTTTGACACTTGGTGAGTTGAGATGCACCTTCCCCACTCTCCTCACTGCTCTGAAAGGCAACTGTATCTTTAACTAGGTAGTAGGAATTGATTTGAGTACAGTGACATGTATACAGCAGATGCTAAACATGAGCTAAGCTTGGGGCCTCACTGAGGTGATTCAGTCAGTACTATATCTTGAGAATGGAGAGCTCTAAAGGAGGAAATATTTGAGGTGTATGCAAAAGTTGGTGAGATGTCTCAGGCTGGGATGCTCTGTTGTGTTTTTATGATTTTATGTTTTAGTGCTTTGGTTTATTGCAGATACAATTTAATTAATCAAGTGATTCTTACTCTTTTGGATTTTTCACACCCCAGCAATTTGATGACAGGAAAATATTTGAAGGAGGTCTCCTACTAAGATTGCTTTTTGGTGGCCCGTTCTCCCATTCCTTCACACCCCGAACAACTGACTTAGGTTCACACACACTCATCAGTGGGAGCTCTACCTGGGCCTGTTTCCTGTTGCAGATGTCCCTAATATCCTTGCCTCCTATCCTCACTTAACTGCATCATGAGACCTATTCTTTGAGGGCCCCGTTCTAACAATTAAAAAGGTTAATTGAGGTACCAGCTACATGAACCTATGCTAATCTCTTATTTCTCTCAAGCACCATTTCTTAATAAAATTTCAATGCACATGATTCCAGAAGTGCCTAAATATTGAATCTTTGTCTCTGAAACCTTCAGGAATTTGATGAGCCCACAGGAGAATTTTGGATAGTGGAGATAGTGTTCCTTGGTATTTGTTTTGGTTTCTCCTGAGAAAAACCACCTTTTTAGCCATATGTAAAAATTCTAGTGAATACTTTTCCTACACCTGGACGCCATGGTCTAAGTGATTGAGGTTCCTATGATAATGCATAGAAACCGAGAGGTTCAAATAGATAAAATCACTCTAGAGTGGAGGGCTAAGGGTGGAGGGCCATGTTCTAGCAAAAGCAATAAAAAAAGACTTTATTCCATGACTTAGCTATTATGAATTGGGCTGCAATAAACATTCTGGTACAAATATCTTTGTTATGTTGTGATTTTTGGTCTTCTGGGTATATGCCCAGCAGAGGAATTACAGGATTGAATGGCAGATCTATTTTTAGATCTCTGAGTGTTCTCCATATATCTTCCCAAAAGGGAAGTATTAATTTGCATTCCCACCAGCAGTGCAGAAGTGTTCCCTTTTCTCCGCATCCACGCCAACATCTCTGGTCTTGAGATTTTGTGATATAGGCTAGTCTCATTGGAGTTAGATGATATCTCAAAGTAGTTTTGATTTGCATTTCTCTGATGATTAAAGATGATGAGCATTTTTTCATATGTCTGAAGGCCGTGCGCCTGTCTTCTTCAGAGAAGTTTCTCTTCAAATCCCTTGCCCAGCCTGCGATGGGATCCCTTGTTTTTTTCTTGCTGATGCGTTTGAGTTCTCTGTGGATTCTGGTTATTAAACCTTTGTCAGAGTTATACCCTGCAAATATCTTCTCCCATTCTGAGGGCTGTCTGCTTGCTCTGCTTACTGTGTTCTTAGCTGTGCCAAGTGCCCATCGATCCACGAATGGATTAATAAATTGTGGTATATGTATACCATGGAATACTATGCAGCCTTAAAGAAAGATGGAGACTTTACCTCTTTCATGTTTACATGGATGGAGCTGGAACATATTCTTCTTAGTAAAGTATCCCAAGAATGGAAGAAAAAATACCCAATGTACACAGCCCTACTATGAAACTAATTTGGGACTCTCACATGAAAGCTATAACCCAGCTACAACTTAACAATAGGGGGAAGTGGGAAAGGGGGGGGAGTGGGTAGAGGGAGGGGAATCGGTGGGATCACACCTGTGGTGCATGTTACAGGGGTATTTGCGAAACTTGGTAAATGTAGAATGTAAATGTTTTGGCACAGTAACTGAGATAACGCCGGAAAGGCTATGTTAACCACTGTGATAAAAATGTGTCAAATGGTATATGAAGTGAGTGTATGATGCCCCATAATCATATCATTGTATACAGTTATGATTTAATAAAAAAATTAAAAAAAAAAGACTTTATTATATAAAAAGAAGTTCCCACTTTATATGGGAACTGCTGCTAATATTCAATTTTTGTTGCTTTTGGAGGATAGATATATGCTAGTCCAAGCATAAGAGAAATTAGCATCTTTCCCACTACCACATTAAGTAACCAAGGATCTTAATTTTGTCTCCTAAGTAAGTGCTCTCTCTTTAAGTTACAATTTTCTATGGTCTTAGTTACTGATTGCCTTAAACCTGGACAATGGTAGCAGATGACTCATTATTTCCACTTCTCCTCACCATAGTCTTTAGTTTCACCCTATTGCAATCCTATGTAACATGTAAGAGACACTGAAAAACATTTATTCCATTGAATGAAATGCCACAAATTTAATTTTCCTATAGGTGGTTCCAATTTGGCCTATTTTTGCTCAAACTCATTGTATACTTCTTCATTGCCTGCTGAAATAGATACAAGCACCATAAACCTCTCTTCCCAGTTTTATCAGCTTTGTCTCCCACTGTGCTGCAAGATGGACTTGAGGCTCCTACAACACTCATTCCTTATTCTTTCTCACTGATCAATGCTTTCTGTGTTTCCATACCCATTCTGTTTGAGGTTCCTGCATTTATTTTCTTCAGGCTAACTCCTAATTATTCTTCAAGACCTATCTCAAATCCTTTGCTTACCTTAAGTAAAATAGTCGCCCCTTTCCAGCACTTCTTCCCTGTATTATTTTACCCAATGATACTTATCATCATGTGAAATGTACTTTTACTAGTTTCCTTTATGTGATCCCTTTCCCCTTCAGAATTAGGTTCTGTGATGGCAGGGGCCTTTGTATTAAAAAAAATAAAATTAGATCATAACTGTGTAACACTGCATTTATGAGGTAAAATGTGCTGATTTTATATACAATTTGAAATGTTTACATCAAACTGGTTAACATAGCCTTCACCTCACTTATTTATGGTGTTTAGACATTTATACTCTACTCTTAATATATTTTATACCTATTGTTTGTTTCCTTGGGGTTGCAGCTCTCCTCAGCAGGGGTAATGTGCACTCTTCAATCTCTCTTGGCTCAGTTCCAAACCATCAGCTTACTTGATGAATTTCTGTCCTTTAACTCTCCTTCTGGATGGGAACCTCTGTAGAAAGCTGATTCCAGTCAGCCATCTTTCCTCCTCCCCTCCTTAGGGACACAGCGTGCACTTTATAACTTGACAGGTAAATCTTTTGGTGACAGTGAAGAATAAAAGAAACAGAGGCGGGTGGCTGGTCCTAGCACTGCCAGTCCTGTGATTATGCTCAAGGAAACTGCTGTAGCCTGAAACCTCCCTGAATGCCCTAAGCATGGCTACTCTGCAGTAGTCTCCCCTTCCAACTGGAAGTCACCTCAACCCTACTTGGTTGTATTTTTATTTTTTCATTTTTACTTTCTTTCATGGCAAGGATCTTCTATTTTTGTTATACATTTTCACTCCATTTGATTCTTTCTTCTATTTTTACTTCTATCCTTTTTCCTTTCCTTTGGTGGAGCTGTGTTTCTCATCTTTCCCTCATAAATTTCTCATGCAACAGCCGAGATATACCTTTTTTCCTTTATAACTAGGGAGGGGTGAGATGGGGGAAGGGGGTATTGCTGTGCTCCCACTTAATGGGCACAAAAAAAAGATGGACTCAACCTAACAATTTCAAATATTTTGATCTGGTTGTTTTTACCCTCACAGTAACCTGATATGAAAAAATAAAACTAAAAAATAAAATGGCACTACCACTTAAAGCTAAACATACATATCCTACAATCCCAAAATTCCATTTGTAGATATATACCCAAGAAACACGAAAATATGTGACCATAAAAGACTTGTATATGAAGGTTCATAACAGCACTATTCATAATAGCCAGAAAGTAGATACAGTATCCATCAATAGGTGAATGGGTAAACCAATTGGTATATATCCATATAATGGTATATCACTAAATGAAATGGAACACAATACTGATATACAAAACCAGATGAGTAAATACTTACACAGGGTACATACCTTGTGATTTCATTTATATACACTAGAACAGGATAAAATAAACTATGGTGGAAGAATTTTGGATCAGTGGTTGCCTCTGGAGATGGCAGTAGGATTGACTAGGAAAGAGCATGAGGAAACTTCCTAGGGGAATTTTAATGTTCTGACTTGCTAAGGTGTATGTATTTGTCAAAATCCAGAAAATATACATATAAAATTTGTGCTTTTTCATAGCAAGTGAATTTTGAATAAAAAACCCTACAAATAAATATTAAATATTAGTTGATGATATGCATGCTAGTATATAGTTGAAGTATATTTATGGATGTCTGCAATTACTTTGAAATTCACAAGAATCAAGATGGATGGATCACTGAATATAGGGATGAATAGATGGATGAATATGTGATAAAATTTTGGGGAAAAAACCACACCTGGCTTTGAATCTTGTCCCTGGCACTTAGAGTAAGTGACTGGGTAAATCACATAAACTTACCTTTTGTTTATCTTTCTGTAAAATTATCATACAATAGTAGCTATTTCACTGAATACTGTCCTTTCCTTAGCCTTCTCCCAACTGATATTTGGGATAAAAAGGTCAATTTTGGAATAAAATTTATGTTTATGATATGGCTATCTAGTGTTAGTATTTCATATTTCTTTTATAATATTTGGGATTAATAGAGTGTACAAAGAATTAGGTTACACTGATTCCATTTGTTAGGTAAAATCCCCCTTATAATTATGTCCCACCCCCAAGAGACGTGGCATACACCATAACTCCTGTCCCTGCCTCCTCCCCTCTATTCAATCCCTTCTCCCCGTACCCCCCACCTTGTATTAAATTATCTACTGCCTTCATATTATAATTGAGTACATTGGATTCTTGCTTCTCTTGTTATGCTTTACTAAGAAGAATGTGCAACACCTCAATCCAGGTTAATACAAAAGATGTAATGTGTCCATCTTTTGTAATGGCTGCAGTAGTATTCTTCTTAGACAGCACAATGAATGAGAACAGCATTTCCCCAAATACCTTGATCATAATAATCATTCTACCTTAGACCTACTGAACTAGAATTTTTTCCTCAACAAAGTCATGGTCTATTAGAGGAGGTAAACAGATAAAGAAAAAAATTACAGTTAAATATAATGGTTGCAATAAAATAAGAAATTATGGTATACTATGAAAATATATGGTATGAGCACTGAATCCACTTTGGGCATGATGGTCAGTGAAGACTTCCTGGAGGTAGTGACATCTGAGTTGAACCATGAATGACTAATAATATAATCCTGACAAGTATGGGCAGTCAAGGTTAGAGGATAGTATGTTACTATTTTGTAGGACAAACAGAGGCACAGGGAGGCCAGATGAGATAGTATGGCTCATTTATTAGTGGAATCAAAATTCAGAATGCCTATCTTTCTTCCCTAGTCCATTTGATGACTTAGCATGTTGACAAGCACCATCTTCATTTGCTAGTGTTCTTCATTCCAAAGCAGTGATTCCCCATTGTAAATTCAGATGGTGATTTGATTTTTCATTCAAAAAGGATTTGTTTTGTTGCATATGCAAATGAATATGCCAGAGTTAGGCCACTGATTAACAATCTTTAGAGGCAGGCTAATATCTTATTATGAATATTTGTCCCTTGGCACATAGGTAATGTTTTGCAAAAATATCCATTAAAAATTTTTGAGTGAATTATATGCATTATTCCAGAGTATTTTTGAAGATTTTTATGATGAAATTTCTGACCCACTGAGTTGTTGTCAAACCACATTTGGGAATGCTGAGGTTAGGCCCTTCATGTTTCTTCATTCATTTAGTCACCCAAGATTTATTGAGCTCTTACTATGAGTATACGCTGTGCAAAATGCCAGGGTTACAGAGTTGAATAAGACAAAATACTTATGTTAAAACACTATATGTTCTCAAAGGGCCCACAGTTTGGTTGGTAACATACATTAGGCAAGCAGACAATGACGATAGAGAGTAATAAGAACTGTTAGAGAGGGAAGTACAGGTGGCAAAGGGACTCCAGCAGATCATTAAATAGTACTTGGCGCCCTGAAGAGTTGCTGTGCTGGCCCTCATACATAGAGTTGACACTTGGAGACATGTCTCAGTTTTCACTGAGCCAACTACACCTCTCTCTTAGTGACCCCAGTGACCAATGGCACAGATCTGTGGGATGACTGGCCAGGGTTCAAGGTTAGTCAATGGCTATGGAAGAAAGCAGAGCTAATTAGCCCACATGGGCTTCAAATTGGCAAGCATGGCTTCATTAGCACTGTGTTCCTACCTTCTGTGTGCTTTGGCTACCAACTTGGCTTTCCAAAGGGACCTTCAGAAGCCAGGCATCTTTGGTCAGCTTTTTGCTCTCTGGGTCTTATAAGCATGCCTAAGGGTATTTGTCACCCTTGATTTTCAGAAGAGGAAATAAAGGCACTAAGAAAATCAGATTGAATTGAAATTGCTGATAATTTCATGAGGAGTTTTTCAGCTTCTTTGGTGAGTTACATCATCACATGATCTGTGCACCCCTAAGGTGGGTAATAGTTGGACATTTCTGCTCCTATTAACACTTGACCTTCTAAGCTTTGGAGGGTTGCTTATTGCAAATTGTAAGGTTAGCTCTGAAAATGAGTCTTTCAAACACAGATGGGGGAAAAGTCTTCTCTTCATCATTTTTTCTGTTTCATCTTCACACCTTCTCCAAGTTCAAACCATTCAGTTGCTTCAAAATTTCAAATTTTCTCCCCTGCACTCCCCAGTTTTTAACAAGCTGTTGATGTTCCAGGAAATGTCTTTTCCTATGAAAGACACACTATGGCAGCTAAACAGCTGGAGTCCTCTGACAGCCAATCAGCCAAGCCTTGGGGTATCAGTGTGATGAGCAACTCAGCTAGAAAGCGTCTATTCTCTAGCTGAGCAAATGTCATCTCTACCAGGAAGCTGCAAAAGGATGGCGAGAGACTGCACTGAAGTGTCTGTGAGGCTGAGTTCTAAGGGGGAAAAAAAAATCTATAAATACAAATATGCTGCAATATAAGAATACCTGATTGAAGGGTAAATATATGAATGGATCTCTCTTTAAACTGTTCCTATAGCACTATTTACACACTTTGTATATAAAATGGAATGATTTTAAGTGGTGTGTCTTATTAGAGTTCTTACCTTAATATTAATTCATAGATTTTTCTAAGGTAGACTCTTATGAGAAATTCATATCATTGTGTAACCAAACTAAGTAAAAGTTATTGGTGTTTGTACTTGAAGAAAATAGCTGCCCACTACCAGCAGGACAAGACTGCTGAATTCGGCTGTTAATTGGAATTGGTTTGTTCTAATTCTTATATACACTTGTTAAGGTTATTAACATCTTTCTGAGCAGGATTTCCTAGGCCAGTTAAAAAGAAAAAGAAAAAAGTGTGTGGGTATACAGATAAATACAGATACATACTTGGAAAAATAATATTAGATGCCAGCATTTTATTTTGCCATGAAAGAAATACATGTATGTGCACGTGAGTGTGCACGTGGACAGACAGACAGACAGACACACACACACAACCACTAACTACTATTACTGTTATTTCATAAAGAAAAGGCAACTTAAAATAAGTAAGCAATAATCCCAGAGTATTTATTTATATACTTTTTAAACATCCTCAACAACATAGCAATGCCAGATTATTAAAATAAAAACAACCCTTTTAGTTGACTACATTAAATTATATGACTAACCTAGCCTGTGTAAGAAAAAAAAAGAAAGTGAGAATTAATAAAAATAAACAAAGAAATAAAAATATAATTACATTTCACCTCCGTCACAGACTGGTACTGATCCATGAGCTGACTGACATATGGGAAAAACTAATTGAGAGTTTGGGTTGAACCCAATTATAGGAAATGGGGTCGGGACCAAACTCTGAGTCAGGTCCCTTCACAAAGCATCATTCCAAATGTGGATTTTCCTTACTAATTAGACCACACTCTGTTATTATAGGATTTTCACAAGGTTTCTAAGCATTTTTTAAAAATCTAGGTAAAGCTTGGATTCCGTAGTCTGCTAACAACCCAGTAAGGGCTCCTTCAAAAGAGCAACAGAATTAATGAGAAGTGAAAATCTGTTTGATCAGAAAAATTGTTAATTTATCAGCAAATGAAGCACCTCTTTTATCTTGGAAGAGAGAGTCAATAATGTTAAGTCTCTCAAAATTATATACTTCTCACACAATTCTACTGAAATAATTTGACATTAATCCAACTGAGCACTTATTATATTGTGTTAGGAAGTTAAACTTTCTGTAGGGATTTGACTATTCTCTGCCCATTAGTTGACTTTTCTTGACTTTATGTTCTGACCTTTACCAATATTAATTATTTTATCATGTTGACATGCTGGATCATGCTGGATTTCCATTGTTCTTTTAACCCTGTGATAGAGATGTCAGCAATTATAAGCTGCTCTTTCTCTTTATGACTTTGTGGTTTTCAGACTAGCACATTCTCGTGACACAGGATTCACACCTTTCACCATATACACTTTTGGTACTTGTAGATATTTTTTATGGCTTATTTCTTATACTTTTACATTCTGAACTGTCTTCCACTTTACGTTATTTTCACCATCTCTCACTGTTCTTTGTTTCATAGTAATGTGGACACATAGCTCTCAATTGAAAATTCAATAAACTTATATTCCACATACACTATTTTCAAGACACTGTGTTAGGCCCTACAGAAAATTCAGAGATGAATGTGTCTTATTTATGCCCATAAGAAACTTAAGGTTGAGTAAAAGTTGAGGATAAAATAATTAGCAAAAAAAAAAAAAAGGCGCAAAAATGAGGCAAGCTTACTATAAGTAAAGACTTTATTGAGCCTAGTTTGAGGACTGTAACCTCAGAACAGAGATTCAAGTTGCTCTAAATATATGCTCCATTTAGTAGCTGTTTGAAACAGTATTTATTTATTTATTTTTGATTTGCACCAATTAACTGCAAGTGGTTTTTATTTTTTTCTCAAGAAACTCTTTATTATTATTATTAAATCATAGCTGTGTACATTAATGCAATCATGGGACACCATACACTGGTTTTATAGACCATTTGACATATTTTCATCACACCGGTTAACATAGCCTTCCTGGCATTTTCTTAGTTATTGTGTTAAGACATTTATATTCTACATTTAGTAAGTTTCACATATACCCTTGTAAGATGTACCGTAGGTGTAATCCCAGGTTTTTAAAGGAAAGAAAAAGGCAGTTTAAGTTGTTTACCAAAAATTTATGTTAAAATAACATAGGCTATTTATTGGCCATGCACTGTTCTTTGTATCACATATTTCAGGAACATGAAGATAATGGGTGAGGAAGCTAGTAAGAAAATGCCTTTAAACAATTGCCCTGGGCATAGGTGGGTGAAGGGAGAGGGTGACAGAAGTGCTATACTCATGTCTCTCTAAGCCTGATAAATTTTGCAGACCTCACATAGCTCAGACTTCTCTGAGGTATTTTTCTTTTCTCACTACAAGAAGCTAGACCATTACAGTTTCTTGCAAAAGAAATATGAGGAAGAAGAGATTGTGTTTACCTAGGTGAGTAGGAAAAGTTCAGGGAGGAGAAAGTATTTGCAACAGACCTTGTAGGTGTGTAGGATTTTGAGAGGTAGAGATGAAGTTGAGAGAAGAGCATGAGCAGAGACTTAGAATGATTCTTGATGATTGGCCGCACCTAGCGAATTTGGACCAGAGATATCATTATTTGTCTGACTAAGCAAACTGTAAGTTCTATGGCAAGAATAGAATGATAGTTATTATAAGACTCTTTTGATTTAAAAATAAACAAATTATGATAATTCATTTAACATAAGTATTTTTAACTGCACTAAGAGTAGTGAGTTAATGAATAAATTCTGAAAAACTACATCGAATTGAGTTCACATCTATTATTTGTGCAATCTTGCACAGTTACTTAGTATATCTGTGCCTCAGTTCTCTTATCTGTGAAGACTGAGATAATGGTTTTAAGACCATGCCTAGATTATGGTAAGCATGAAATAAATCCATTATTACTTGGAAAACAGAGGCTGGCAATTGGTTAAGTTTCATTTTCTCTCCTGAAATCTCTCTGCATGTAGGAATAATTTGCAGGCTAACCATTGTGATCTATGCATAGTATCTCTGCATATAGCCATGATGTAGAAGTCTCATAGCAGGCAGGGTTTAGACTTGAAAGATTACCAGGAAGAAGGAAAAAATATATGCATTCCCAATCAGATGTGTAGCTGGTAGAGGGGTTTGAAGCTTACCCAAAACACTGAAAGTCACTTTGGAGTAGATAATTTTCCAGATTTAGTAATAGGATGCTTGGTGCGCCTGCCACCTTTGCAAGCACAGGTGTGAGGCAGTTAGGCGTGGACATGAGATTGTCTTGTTTTTCAACTGGTACAAAGAAAGCCTGATTTCTTGAGTTGGTGCCTAACAATAGGCAGCAGCTGTGGGTTCACTCAACAATTGCTGGTAGAAAATATTTTTTTCCTCTGGGGTTATATTTAAATTATAGAGCTTGCTTTATGGAAAGAAGGGCTGGAAAAAATTGCTGCTGCTTCTTAAGTTCTGTTTAAGAAGCCCAGGCATATCAAACTCACAGAAAAGATCAGCTACATTATTAGGATGGTTATTTTTTTAAAGTACAAAGATGTTCCTTAAAATTGAAGGTGTTTCCCTAGTGCTTTTATGGCATGTGAACATATCACAGATTATAGATTGAGAGGACTCAAAACTAAAGTGTTTGCAGCTATTGATCATTAAAAAGCCATTAGGAAAATACATCATTCTCTGCAGTTATGAAAAAATATGATTCACTTTATTTATAAATCTGTTTGATTGACACCTGTATTGCCATCTGTGGAGACAACAGACTAGTTATTGTAATAGGAACTGGAGATACACGGACTTTGCCCTTTTGATTGGGGAGGAAAAAGTGAGTCCAATAATAAAGATATGTTTGAAGTAGAGTATGGGCACCAAGGTGGGTTAATAGGGATTGTGTTTTCTTCACCTCTATGGTCATATATCTCTACCAAATAGTAAAAAGCAAAAACATTTTTTTTTTAAATTTAAAACAGTAAGAGGGAAACTTTACATAACTGCTGGAGTCCAGAGAATGTATAAGATCTAGCCATTGAGGCAAGTTATAACGGAAACAGACTCTGTTCTGTATCAAGGTCTGTACTCTCTCTGTGATTAATTGAATGAGATGAGTTTTTAGATGTGCTCTCTCTCTCTCTTTCTCCTTCCTCTGTGTGCGTGTGTGTGCACACGTGCACGCGCACACACATGCACTACTCTCTTCTGGCCATTTCACTATGCATTTGAGTCTTTGAGAGCTATTTCATGCACAGTAAGAGTCTGTACAGGTGAGAAAGCTCTAGGACCCTTTTATCACCCTGGCTTCCACTTTTATTTAGGACCAGAAGCGATCACTGTCTTCCCCAATAAAGATACAAAATAAGAAGACAAGCTACAGTTGGCTCTAATCTGTTCAGAAGTTGCTGAAGGTGGTATATGTGAGCAAGGAATGAGGTCTGGGGGAAGAAATGACAAGAGAGAAGATGAAAATGCCATAATCTGAGGCAACGATTCGATTCTGAGAAATACATCTTCTTGGCCAGTTGAGCCAATTTTTTTTTTGGCATTAAAATGAATTATTTTGAATGAATTATTTTGCATGTATTGTAGTATTGAGAAACATTCAATATCTTTTTGTTCCAAATGTCAGAAAGAACATTGTTTTATTCCTGATGCTTCCAAAGATTGAATCTCAACAAGCAAGTAGTTTCTCTCTGCTTAGCACTGTGGTACAAAACATAGCCTTTAAAATTAGGCAGACCTGGACTATATATAGGTCTCATCACTTAATTGCTGTACGATCCTAATTGTTTAGAAACAATTTCTATAATACATCTGTGCCTTACTTTCCTCATATGTAAAATGTGGATGAAAATACCTAGCTCATGTGGTTGTTCTAAGGATTAATTAATGCACCATAGATAAAGTTTTTGGCATGGGTGTTAGCACAAAGAGGAATCACTTAAGTACTTCGTATTACAAACTCAACACCACCTTATTTGTCACTCCTTTGTCAGAAAACATCTATGATTCCCTACTATGCTAAGTTCCAAACTATTTGTTGGGGGGTCAGCGGTCCTGATTTCCCGAACTCAGTTGACCTGGTTTGATTACTAACTGGAAGCAAAAGTGAATGGAAACTGAAAATAAAACTGGAGTGGCACTGGCAGTGTAGATAGAAAGTAAAAGTAAGTTACACAAGTTTCAGGGTAACAGAGAGATTTTGTTTAGGAAGAACGAAGAGAAAGTTTCATGCACTTTCAAAGAGAGCTGGAAGTGAGTCCCTCTCCTGAAGGAGAGGTGAAAGAGATGGGAGACCAAGCCCTACAAGAGTATTTAATATTCCATTGGAAATTGGCTGCAAGTCTTTTATTGGCCTCTCTGTGCCTCCAGGAAGTATTGCCCTTTTTTATTGGTCATTGATGGTCTCTTTCTATTGGTCATTGGTTACCTAGGTTACTTCATACCCACTGTTCTTATGGGCCCCCCAGGACTTCCTGGTTCAGCAGGCCAGGTTTTCCTCCCATCCTCCTAGAAGCTCTTTTCTCAGTGTCCCTTCTGATGCTTATCTTGGCATTTACAACTCTGTAAGATTGGACATTAAGTTAAAATACTCTTAAGAATGCTTCCAATATTCTCTTTCCATTCACTCTTCAAACTATACAGTTAGATTCATTTAAGGAAAGGAGAAGGCCTGGAGAGTAAAGAGCTGCGGATAAATGTAAGTAAATCTGGTCCTTATTTGGAGAAAGACATACAGAAATCCAAAACAAGTCCTTTCCTCTTTGAGGAGGCGGGGATAGATCATGGGAGTGTGAAGGGGAGTAGTGGTAATCCACCAATGGGTAACAGGTTCTGGTTGTCATTAAGAAACTGGTACTTCAAGAGATTAAATCACATAGTCCAGCTGTAGAGACTTTGAATTAGGATTCTGTTGTCCTGACTTTCAATCCGGTGAAATTTTAGGTCAGCTTTTATTTTCTGTACCAGGCTGCCTCCTGTTACTTAGAGTAAGATAGGTGTGGGACTGAATAACAAAACTGATTTTCAGCCATTAACAAATTAGTAGTAATTAATTTCTTAGAGCCACCTGTAATCCCCTGTGATATCCTAAGGAAAGGAGTCATTTAAATAGATAAGTGTAGGTAAGAGACATAAGCTACTGCAGCGAAGGCAACACCAGATGGTACACAGCAATGAGAGGCAGCCTGAGGATCCTGGGCATCTGGAGAGCAGAGTGTGAGAAAGGGAGTGAAGGCATGCCTGAGGCAAGATTCTCTTATTTCTCAGCCTTATATGTGTACTTCATTTGCCTTTGGGGAAAGTGGTGGTGGGAGTGGGGAAAGTATTGATGGATGAGATTCAGGGTTGATTTGAAATCTGCTAAAGCAAGTCACCTAATCCTGACCTTCATTCATTGACTGATACTGAATTCTGAATTCATACAAATTACTCTTTGCAGTTAAAAGCTTCACAGATGAGTCCTTTTGTAAGCTGTGCTTAGTATACTAATGAATCATACTTGTCAATGGATTTAACTTTGAAGGGCTTATGAGGTGCAGTCTATCAAAAATGGCTTAATTCTTCAAACTGCTTCTAAGATTGTCAACTGGCAAATGCTTTTGGATGTTCAGAGCCCCCATTCTGGCACCTCAGTAGAGCTTGGCTTATGCCTTTATCTTTAGCTATGGTTGTCTTATGCTCTGACATGTTAGGAACCATGCTAGTCCTAATTCTATGGAACTTAGATTAAAATGTATGCATACATACATATTCCCCCACCCTGCAGAGAGTAGAATTCTCATGTCAGCTGATCAAGAGAACGTTTTCAGACTTTTACATACTGAAGAAACCAATTTGGTAAAGCAGCTCTAGCATTTTGGGAAGAACAGTTAACACTTATTAGCTGTTTGACTTTAGTTAAGTTACTTGCCCTGACTGGTTTTCCCTTCATGCAACTAAAGAAGGTTTTCTTACTTCACGGGACTGCAGCATTGATTAAATGAGAAAGTATATGGAAGTACACTGTAACCTATAAAGTTCAGGTATTAATATGTCAGATATTAATGTCAGGAGTCAGTAGAGCATAGTGATTTAGATCATGTGCTCTATAATCAAACTGCTTGGCCCCACTTTCTGGCTCTACCATTTACTAGCTATGTGATCTTGGTCAAGTTCGATACTCTGAGGCTCAGTTTCCTTGCCTGTATAAAAGAATAATAAAATAACCCATTTTCACAGTGTAGTTGTGAAAAGTAAATCATAAATCAAGATTAAATGTTTAGCACAATGCTTGGCACATAGTAAGTTATCATTGTGAACAAAGAGGTAAAATAGTAAAAATTCCTTATACTGTGCAGCAATGATCAACTTTCATACATGCAGTCACTTTGATTACTAAACAACTTTGTGAGTTTGACAGTACAAGTATCATCTCCATTTTACAGAGAGGTTGGTGGTCTTCTGAGGAACCCATAGCAACTAGGTGATAAATCTTTGATTAGAATCCCAAATTCACTTCTCAAGGCCTAAAGTGAATTCTGAGACTGTTTGGATGATGGCAGCTCCACAGAATAAAGCTTTCTGGCTAGGGATCTTACAGTCAATGATCTTCCTACTCTGCCAATGTTTAGGCCCTGACTTACCATGTGGAATATTATTGTATGGTCTGAATGTTTGTATTCCCCAAGAATTCATATACTGAAATCCTAATCTCCAGCCTGATGGGATTAGAAGGGGGACCTCTGGGGAGGTGCTTAAGTCAAGAAGTTGGAACCCTCCTGAGTAGGATTAGTACATGAACAAAGAGACCTCAGAGAGCTGCCTTACCCTTTTACCAGGTGCAGCCATAGTAAGAAGTCCATCTGTAAGCCAAAAAGTAGGTCTTAACTAGACACAAAATCTGCCTTGATGTTGGATGCCTCAGCCTCCAAAACTGTGATCAATATTAATATAAGCCACATAGACTGTGTTAGTTGGCTACAGCAGCCCAAATAGACTAAGAAAGACAATTATCAGGTCATCAACACACTTGCACTGAAGCCTCTTGTTTTGCTAATTTAGTAATAAATACATTTTATTATGAATTAGAATACATCTTCTTTCTAATCTAAGAATGTTGCTGTCTAGTGTGTCTTGTAAGCCTTTCCCACGCTTATTTCCTCTATGAGGCTATCTTTTTTTTTTTAAATGTTTTAGTTAATCAAAGCAGATATTTCTGTCATTTGGGGACCCATTCTGTATTAATGAATATGGATTGGACTCTTCCTAATTGTTCTCTGAATACCTCCCAATTTTCAAGAAGGCAATTGATTTCAATCATCTTCTTTAGTGCACTCTCTACACTCTCAAAGCCTGTAATTTTCAAGTTCAATATTTGTGTGCTCGCACCCTCAGAAGTGCTTCAGTTGGATCCCATTATAATCCTGGAACCAACTTGAAGTATATTTATCATGAAACTCATTTATTTTCTAGTGTGATTGAGCCATGTTTTATCTAATATACCTCATATACAAATATCTAAATTTTCTGAAAAGCAAAATTATAAAAGTATTTTTAAATTAAAAATGTAAACAAACAACTTGGCTTTCATGAAGAGTATATTGAAATGTATACCATGCCTTTATGGGTATAATAGAGTCTACAGCAAAGAAACTAAGGTCAGATGTTTGGTGTTTACTGTAGACAATTAGTTAAAGAGCTCAGAAGTAAGAGGAGCTCATTTGGAAGATAATGTAAATTTACTTTATAAAAACTTTACTTTTAGTTTAACTTCTAGAAATGCAAATAAAAATATATTTGGATACACTTCCACATAATAGCTTTTTTATGGCTATGAAATTTTTCCCATATTTATATTTTTTTCCTCAAAAGTCCACATTCAAAGGCCTGTAGTGATTTATCATAATACTGTGGAATTTGGGGTGTCTAATTGTACTCTACATTAGATACTCTGCTATTAGTTCTGCCTCTGTGAGCTCAAAGTATTACTGAAATTTTCCTGCGGGTCCTTGGTCTTGGGAATTAAAAAATGAATTCATGGACTATGTATAAGCAAAAGCAGGATTTTATTATAGATAAGAGAAAGGCAAGAGGAAAGCCTCTGGCACAGCAGAAGGGGCCCTGAGCAGGTTTTGGCTCTTTATCTAAGGACTTGTATATTTTCCCCATAACTTCTCTTTTCCTGATTGGCTCTTTCTATATGCAAAGTAAGGATTCTATAATGTACCAATTACATATTCGGTCCTGACATACATGATATAGGAATACATAGTTTCCAATTGACCCCTCACCTATTTTGATGTTTCTACTAGTTTTTAGTTGACCTGTCATCTATTTCCATGATTGCCCTCTCACTCATTTCTCTAGTGGCGTACATAACATTTATGGTTCTATTTCCCCCTCCTAGGGACTGTGGCATGTAGATTGCACAAGTTGTGAGGCTGTGGCCCTCCTGTTGTTCCATCTCACCAGGGGCCATTTTCCAGTCCCTTATTCTTGCCTGCCCTACACAGGTTCCCCCTTCTAAAGCTTCATGTTAAATTTTATGAGAGAAGTAGCTAAATTGAAAATTTGGACACCTTCATCACTTTATTTCTATTAGCATTACTTCCATTGAAGTTCTTATCACCATTGCAAAACATAACTGGACTTCCTACCTCTCTTCTTTCCCCACTTCAAATTATTATGCACACTATTGCCAGAATATTTTCCCCAAAACATTATACATATCATTCCTTTGTTAGATCTTTCATGGTCCCTGCCACCACTGGCCTGAAATCCCAAATCACTCATAATTGAATTTTTGAACTTACTTTTTCAATTGTATTTGCTGTTCTAACTTCATATCCCTTATGCTTCAGTCAGATAAACTATTGTGATTCTTCAAAAACTCCATACGTACTGACACGTGCCTCTGTGTCTACTTATGCTTCTCCCTCAACCAGCAACACCTTTCTCACCATCTCTCTGTATTTACAATTTACATGTATGCATTTTCAAGGGTAACTACAGGCCCTTATAAAAGAGGGACCATAAAATAGATTCACTTAACAATTCAGAAGTTCATTTTATTTTCTCATGTAACTATTCTGTTGTGTGTCAGAGTGACAGTGGCTCTCCTTAGTGTGGTCATTCAAAAACTCAGGCTCCAATTTGTGGAAGCAACCCAAATGCTTATCAACCCATGAATGGATTAACAAACTGTGGCATATGTGTACCATGGAATACTATTCACCCATATGAAAAGATGGAGACTTTACATCTTTTATGTTTACCTAGATGGAGTTAAAACACATTATTCTTAATAAGTATTTCAAGCCTGGAAAAAAATATTCAGTGTACTCAATACTACTATGAAAATAATATACAAACAATTATACACCCATATGAATGGTAAAACACAAATATAGTCGTGGGTAGGGCAATTGGTGGGATCTCACCTAGTGTGCACAACGTGAGGGTGTTCAGCATGCTCCCTGGGTGAAGAACTCAACTACAGCTTGAAATTTACCTTGGAAGTGAGAATAATGTAATGTAAAAATTTGTACCCTCATATTAATTTCAAATAAAAATATTCTATAAATATGAAAATGAATAACAGACAATAAATAAATGTGTGCACTTCTCCTCTCCCAAAACTAAGGCTCCTTATAAGTTGTCAAGTCAAGAACTCATTGTTCTAACTATCTTCTAGGGTAGTGTTTTTCAACATTTTAAAATCTCACAGCACACTATGGTTAAACTTACATGTCACATTTAAATTATATTGACCAAAAAAGGAGTAAAAACAAGAATATACTTACTGTTCTTCAAACTTCTTTTTAAAATAATTTGATTAACGATCTTTAAAAAGTTTCACAGAACACTTGTTAAAAATCACTGCGTGAGGGTGTGGTCCTCATCTGAGTAGTCAAAGTTGGTCCACTTCATACACAACCCTGCTAGAGGAAGGAGAAAAAGTGAATAATACATGTCCTGTTTCTTAGGCTCTGAGTCTGGAGGTAGCACATGGTACTTCTGTTCACAATTCATTGGAAATAGTGACACACTCACAACTGTAAGGGGAGCTAGGAAATGTAGTTTAGCCGTATGTGTGGAAGAAGCAGAGAATACTTTGGTGGACAACTAGAAGTTTACACAACACTGTTGAAATGTAGCTCACCTTCCTTTTTCAGTCCTTTTCTGAGCCTCTTAGCTGGAAGCAATTTTTCCTTCCTCTGAACTACTTTAGTTCAGGGCTAATCAAACTGTGATGTGTTTTAGAATCTTGTGTCAACCTTGGTAAACCACAGACTCTGAATCAGTTGGTCAAGGCTGGGGCCTGAGATCCTATATTTCCAGCAAGCTCCCAGGTAATACCCATGCAGTTGTCTACAGAACACACTTTGAGTGTGCTAGCACATTGTCTGTTCTTTGTGGGATGTAACTTTTCCTACTTTATATTAGCTATTCATGTGCATAATTTAACCTCCTTACTAGACACCTAACTCCCATAGCAGAATCAAGGTCTCTTCAGCATCTGTTACTCTCACTTTTCCTCCTTCCAGCATCAAGAACAGAGCCTTGCACACTTAACAGTACTTAATAAATATCTGAATAATTGATGAGTAGCTTCAACAAATTCAGAATGTTGAGAATAAACACTACTTATGCTAGGTTTTGGAATAGGCTTAGTGCAATTACTTCTTTGAAAATTGTCTGTTAAAAACTCCTCTCTTACACAGCCTGGCCAAACTAAGGGAGAGCCTGCCAGAGAGCTGAACTGAGTTAAGTGGAATGCAGCAAATGGAAATCGTATTTTTTTGAGGACTTTCCTCATCCATGTGCTGTGACTGCTTCAAAGGAAATGCTAATCCCTGTGTTTGGAATTCATTTCCAGAGAGTTTCTCTGTTTAACAAGCATTATTTCGAGCCCACAAAGCTTCATGAGCCAATTTGATTAATTTTGTTGAAGTAGTAGCCTTATTTTTCCACCTGGAAGCACCATTTGGAAAGTCACAAGTTGGGTAGCAATTAAAGCTGGATGAGAATGATTCCTCTCAACCTGAGACCATTTTAGCCTGTTCTTTTCTCAGTTTTGACATATGCAGTCATGTTCTGGGCCTTGGGGCTTAGAGTGGCAGAAGGAATAGGAGGTAAAGTGAGCTAGTATTTAAAACTTTGTAATGTATTCTGAGTAACATGGAGCAAAGTAAGAAGACCTGTGGTTTCTTGCTTTATACCTGCCCGCGTGATGAAATGTCTAACTGGAACTATTTTCTACTTGGAATTTGTCATAAATGAAACAGGGCTGAGGTTTCCCTTCTGGAACCTGTTTGGGAAAATGCTTTCACAAGTGAATGAATCATGTTTTGAAGATTTCAGAAATTCTTTGCCTAGTTGAATAAATGAATTTTAGTTTCTATTAGTCTCACTGGTATAATCAACTAATGTACCAATCACAAATCACAAAATTTTGCAGAGGAATCCTTCACTTTTTACCTGTAGGTCCTCTCATTGGCAGTATCTTGTTACTCCTTAGTTCCATTACTAGACTTTAGAATCGAAAAAAGTGACATTCGGATATGCCACTAATTTATACTAGCTCCTTTCTTTCCTTACTGTGACTATATACAGAGGGTGCCAAAAATATATAAATATTTTTAAAAAGGAAAAACTGTATTAAACTTGTAATACTCAAGTCAGTTTTAACTTCTGCAATTAAAAGTGATAGAAGATACAATATACAAGATAATAAGCATTTTTGGGTGTATTTTGAGTATTACAATTGTAATACAGTTTTTTCCTTTCTTAAAATGTGTGTATATTTCTGGCACCCTCTGTATGAGGATTCATGGTATTATCTGCCTTAATAAGTGGCTATCACACATGTCTGCATTTGATTTTGTAGGTATTCCACATTTTTGACCTTCTCACTTCCCTAGTTCAGACATCATAGCATCACAACTGAAAAATGAAAATATTCCCAACAGGGCTGGGACTATGTGTAAGGCAAGCCATGCCCTTAGGGAGCAAAATTTAAGGGGGCACTAACTTGCACATGCTAACCTTGCACTTGCAGGACTGAGAGTGAATGCCTGCTTAAATTTGGTGCCCTGGGTGCCTGGCTTGCCTTATCCTAAACCAAGTCCAATTTCTCAAAACAGAGCCCAAAGTACCAGTTTCTGAAATCATTAGGATAATTGAGTCAGCTCCAGTCCTTTATCCCACCTTTGTCTTTTTTTGTTTTTATTTTTATTTATTTATTTTTTGGTGTGTATGTAACTGTACATAACTTACAAATGCAGAGAGGAGACAATAAAAATGGAATTCAGTAATCATGATTTTTATTAATAATATGGACGTATTCCATTCATTTGCCCTTTATGCTGCAGCTAAACAAAGTCTGCACATAGATTATTTAATGAACATGCATTAATTATTGGCTTCAAGGATCTCCTTGAATTTAACTCTTGACATTATTCCTTGGTTTCAAAGGTCTCTGATTTTTCAGACCATTAGTGGCACATCCAAATGTAGACGAACACGTCATTCCTATCCAAGTGTCTGGCTATCCCCACTTGCAAGGCATATGTGAATACCACCTAATTAGCTGTGAAGTGCATTTTGACATATGTCGGAAGTTAAAGCCACTACCTTAGAGAAACTCAAACTCTGAATTTATCTTTATTAAGGCCTTGTCCAAATGATAAATATACACTGCCGCCTTGCTATCTACTGCTTGGAAATAAATCACTTTAGGATTGATTTGCTAACGGCTTTATTCACTCTAAGGGTCCTCCTGCCTGAGAGGTCACACTGTCCTTCTTCACAAACAAACACTGATAACCAAGAAGACACCACATACTGACTATATGGTGAACAAAGAAGGAAACCTGGGGCGACAGGAAACATGTCCCTCTGCGCATCCGGGCGGGGGGGAGGGGGACAGCATTACCAATGCACAATATTATATTCTGGAAAAAAGCCCCCCGAACTACTTTTTGAGTGTATGATCAAACAGATGGGATGCATTCATTTTTTTTCCCAGCAAAGCATCATGATACTTCAGTCAGGAATTACAAACTCCTCCAGGAGTCTGCCAGGCAATATAAATAAGTGAAACTTATTACATTCAGGAGTGGTGGGGACTCCAGGGAAACAGAGAATGCATTTCCCATCCACTCCAGTCTCTTTTTGCCACATGGGAATGTGGCTCAAATCTTATTAGATCTGATTCTTCAAAAGAAGCAGGTAATCTTATTTTTTAAAAGCACGATGGTTCTCAGTTGTAAAATGTTAGACATTTAGTTTAAGAAATTCTTAAGGTCGCTGTGTGGAGCAAATCAAATATTCCTGAAGGACAGATCTGCCTCGCTAAGTCTTGCAGTCTAAATCCTTTTCATCTGTGATTCCTTACTCAAGATCATAACTCTTGATTCACTTGGTCACTTTTAATGGATTATCCAGTCATACTGTATGTTCTTAAGATGCCAAGATGTCAAAATTTTATTTTAAATAGTCACATTTACAATGACCTTTGTCTCGCCTGCCTGCTGTCTGCAGTCTTAGCTCCCTCTACCCATTCTCAGCACACCACAACAGTGGACAATTGATTTCCATTAGCTAGATGTGACTGATTGACTTACCATTACCTTTAGAATGAGGCCACACTATCCCCATGGAACCACCTGCTTCCTGGGGAAGAAGTACATGGAAACACTGCTGTCTTAACTAGGTTGGCTTTCTTAAATATTTAATATCTTACTTATCTCAACTGCTTGTTTTTTAGCTATTGTGACTTCTCCTTGCCTGTTTCTGAATTTGGCAGTTAAAGGTGGAGCTTGAATCCAGGTGTCTATTTCTTGAGGAACTATATTCTCTAAATTTATTCCTTGTTGATTGAAGTGAGACTTCTTTGATTTGCCCTGTGCCACAGATGTTTTAAGTCAGCTTGGAGTTTTCTTGCCCTTGTCATTTAGGATGTGAAATTACTTAATGGCCTATTGAAATTCAAACAAATCCTCCAAATTTTGATTAACTTCCAAGGAAGCCTCACATACTTCCTGAGCACTTATGCTTTCCTGTCCTGCATTATATTTACTTGGTGTGAAATGTAGCCTCTGCTTCTCCTTCCAGTTCTCTTGCTCTCCCTTTATTACTCTCAATTTATCCATGAGCTTAGTAGACTTTTCCCACTATGCTGGCCAGGGCCACATTACAACCCCCCAACAGGTTTCATTCATCTCACTTTACCTGTGCTCCTCCCACCTTAGCTCCTCACCCTTGCCTCTCATCTTGCCCTGAAAATGCTAAATTTTTTTCCATCTATACTTACAGAGCAGCCTCCTCAATTTTCTGTAGCCTTGTTGTCACTTAACATTCAGGTTGTTAGAGGTGATGAACTTTGTGAACCTGTAAAAATGAAGTGATTCTTTTTTTAATTAACAGAATAACAGTGCTGAAAAACTTTGTATTCTAATATCTTATGCTGTCAGAACTTGGCAGTTTGAAATAACATCAGAAAAAATGGAACACCCCATTCTTGCCTAGAAGCAGTCTTGATTTCCCAATCTAGTCGCAGAGATTCAAGTGAGGGTACTTAGAATATAATATTCCACAAAGGTCTTAATTTTTTAGTTTCCAAGGAGACAGAACTCTGGGTCTACTTCTGAGCCTGATATTGATCCCATTGCAGCTAACCTTGCTCTACTTTGAGACTATCAAAATGCTGCTTCATGGGCAGTGCCTGTGGCTCAAAGAAGTAGGGCACCCACACCATATGTTGGAGGTGGCGGGTTCAAACCCAGCCCCGGCCAAAAACTGCAAAAAAAAAAAAAAATGCTGCTTCATTTAAATTTTACCTACACTGTTCTCTTAACTAAAATCCACTTCATTTGCTTGTTGACTTGTTCCATAGTTCTTCTTTTGGTATGGAGTCTTCCTTGTCTTATCAAATTAATAAGCTTAGCCTTGTCATACTACAGAGGTATCCCTGGTAGTCGTTATTCGGTGGGCTTTATCACCTTCTACTCCAAGCATTTATTAAAGTATTTGTCCCAACACACGAAGTTTCTTCTGTAAGAGGACTTATCTTTCATTGTAATATAACTTCATAGAAGTTATAACTTTCGTAAAGGCAGTGAAGTTTGCCTGTTTTCTTCACTACTATAGAACAGTCCTTGGGTCATGTTGAAAGAAGCAACCAATGAATTGTGTTACTAGCCATTAAAGTGATAAGATTACCTCCACATTCATATAAAAGTATGGTACTTCATTTCAGTTTTCCTTGGATTCTGCCTTGAGTTCTGGAATCAGGAAGATCTGATATAGATTCTGTATTAGTCCTTTCAGGCTGCTATAACAAAACACAGTAAATTGGGTACCCTATAAAAAACAGAAATTTATTCCTTACAGTACTGGAGGCTAAGAAGTCTAAGACCAAGGTGCCTGCAGATTTGGTGTCTGCTGGGGGCTAATTTCCTGGTTCATAGATGGTGCCTTCTTTTTGTGTCCTCACAGGATAGGAGAAATGCAAACAAGCTCCCATGGACCTGTATTATAAGGACACTAATCCTAACCATTAGGGCCCTGCCCTCATGGCTTAATTACCTCCCAAAGGCCCCATCTTGTAATATCATCTTCTTGGGGATTAGGTTTCTTTTTTTTATTATTAAATCATAGCTGTGTACATTGATATGATCATGGGGCATCACACACTAGCTTCATAAACTGTTTGACACATTTTCATCACACTGGTTGACATAGCCTTCCTGGCGTTTTTCAGTTATTGGGCTAAGACACTTACATTCTACATTTACTAAGTTTCACATATATCCTTGTAAGATGCATTTCATTGTATGAGATTTTGGCGGACAAAACATTCAGACCATAGCAGACCCCCATTATAACATTTAACTAACTGTATGACTTTGGGTGAATTATTTAACCTCATTACACCTTTTTTTGGTTTGTTTTTCAACTGTAAAATAGGGATGATGCTGCCTATCTTACTTGGTTGTGAACATTAAATGAAGTGATGTCTGTAAAGGACTTATTGTGGAATTTGGCACATGGTTAATGCTCAGTAAGCATCAGCTAGTATTTTTTATTATAACTTTCCTTGGCCTTAATCTTTCCACATGCCAGACATTTGGGCATTGCTATGCCTCTGCTTCTTTTATGTGCTAAATTTTATTTTGCACCATAATGTGGTAACATACATATTATCTTTATGTTTAGTTGTAAACTCTTTGATGGCAAGGTCCGTGTCTTATTTACTCATGTAACCATCATAGATAAACACATCTATATCTCTGTCACATGGTAGGTGCTCTAAGTAACTGTAATTGGAAAGTGTGCCTAGAAAGGAAGATGGCAGTAAGTTTATAGAGTTAGGCCTGATTGATAAATGCAATGCCTGCATTGAGTGCTAGCTGATTATAATATAACTTTAATAGCTTTTTTGAGTGATTTTAGAATCTAACAACTAAATAGGAGGGGTGGGGTAATGAAAGAGCTTTTTCTGAGTGTTGTTTGCCCCTGCTGAGTGGGCATTTGAATGACCCAGGGAAAATGAGAGGGAACTAGGCAGTGGGCTTGGATCAACTTGGTCATTTAATTTCTCTATTACTTGGGAATTGCCACTTGAGTTTAGCCTAGCAATTTGGAGGAGGGGGTGAATTATGCATAGCAAATCTGTAACCAGAGATCATTTCACTGAACTATACTGTTTTTTTTCTCTCTTGCTGATCATGTTGGAATCTGTCACCTCTTTGTCTTTTAGTCTCTCTGGGGATAAGAACTAAAAGCAAAGAATGCTGTACTTTCACTGTTGGGCAAGCTTAGTTCTGTAAGTGGCTCTTCACTTGTGGGACTATTGATGGCAAGCGCTCTCTCATTTCTCTCTCTCTCTCTCTCTGGGCCCAGATAGAAAAAGACTCAAGACCTAGGGGATTGCAAGAGGTCAAGCTATATTCAACATTCTTTTTCCTCACAAATTCACATCTTCTGGCTTATCTTCCTTTTCCCAGCATTACAACCCCACCTTCCCTCCTTAGTATTCTCCAGTGGGTTACATCTGATGATGACCAAGGTCCCCTTGGGCATGTGATGTGCTGATAAGCTATTTATCTAAGGCAAAAAGACCCTTGACTTGTACGATTTCCTTCCTCCTTTCCTCCCTCTTCCTCTTTTTTTAGTTCCAAGCATATTAGTCCCACTCCTACCTCTAATAATTCTGCTTAGTTTTTTTATTCTTATCTTAGTATACATACCTTGAGTTTCTTAGCTGTGTGTGGTAGAAGTATACACCATATTATTTAAAAAATATTTCTGGAGACATACAGCCAATTGAAATGATTTACTGGTAGCAGTTTTCATCCAACCATTCAGTGTAAACCATGTGCATGACATCCACAACCTAAGAAGGATGTTTTTTGTCATAATCTTAGAAGTCCTAGGCAGAGAAATCAGGAAGGAGAAAGAAAAAAAAGGCATACAAATAAAAAAGTAATAAGTCAAATTATCCTTGTTCACAAATGACATGATCTTACATTTAGAAAACATTAAAAATAGGCCAGGCACAGTGGTTCATGCCTGTAATCCTAGCACTCTGGGAGGCCAAGGCAGGTGGATTTCCTGAGCTCCTGAATTCGAGACCAGCCTGAGCCAGACGGAGACCTCGTCTCTAAAAAACAGCCAGGCGTTGTGGCTGGCACCTCTAGTCCCAGCTACTTGGGAGGCTGAGACAAAAGAATCACTTAAGCCCAAAAGTTTGAGGTTGCTGTGAGCTGTGATACTACAGCACTCTACCAAGAGCAACAAAGTTAGATATTTCATTTTTAACAGTGAAATATCTCTGTATTATTTCTTGTGAACCTAAAACTGCTCTAAAAAATAAAGTCTATTAATGTCAGGTAATGTGTTGCTGCTTCAAGCTTTTTTATTCTTTTTGCTCAGGATGTCTTTGCCTATAACCACAATCTGTCTCAAAAAAAAAAAAAAAGAAAGAAAGAAAACACTAAAGATTCCATAAAAACTTAAAACTGATGAACAGATTCAATAAAGCTGTAGAATATAAAAATCATCACACAAAAATCAGGATCATTTATATACTCCAACAGTGAGAAATATGAAACAGAAATTAAGAAACCAATCACATTTACAATAGCTACAAAAAGTACAAAATACCTCTAAATAAATTCAACCAAAGAAGTGAAAGTTCTCTACAGGGTAAACTCTAAAACACTGATGAAAAAAAATTGAAGAGGGTACAAAAAGATGGAAAGATATCCCATGCTGATGGATTGGAAGAATATTGTTAAAATATCCATACAACTTAGAATGATCTACAGATTCAATGTAATACCTATCAAAATACAGATGATATTCTTCACAGAAATAGAAAAAGGCATCATAAAATTTATATATAATCACAATGGGCAAAGAAACCCTGAGCAAAAAGAATAAAAAAGCTGGAAGCAGCAACACATTACCTGACATTATTAGACTTTATTTTTTAGAGCAGTTTTAGGTTCACAAGAAATATTACAGAGATATTTCATTGTTAAAAAAAGACCACATGATCCATGGAGAAAAAAAGAGTTTTATTTTCTATAAAAAATGCTGATCTGCAGATTGGCCAGATATAAGCTATGATGTAAAAAAATGAGAGTGCCCTCCAAGAACAAAGAGGGAGCTTGGGTTAAATAGGGAAAGTTCCTGCCCCAACCCCCAATCAGGTCTGTATATGCAAACAAAAGATTTAATTTCAGTCCTGAGTGGTCGAAAATAACTGAGTCCTCACTGAGTGGTTTTTAATCTCCAAATTAGAGGTCTGTGTTGGATGCTCCTTTCAGGCTGTTAGTGGGAAGAGTTTTCCAGCCATGTTGGCTTAGCTCTAGTTCCAGAAACTGTTTTAGCTCAACAGTTTGTCTGGAGCTACTTTCTCCAGAAACAAAGGGTATATGACTGCTCTTCTCTCACCTTGCCATAGCCACTTGGTTCCTATTATCTTAGTTTGGGCATGTCTATCAGCCAGAGGGAGTCTTTCTTGTTGAGAATTTGGGTTTACATTTCTCACCATATACCCCTTGCCCTCGCATATGTACAGCCTCCCAATTATCAACATTCCCCACCAGTGTGGTACATTTGTTATAGTTGATGAACCTTTACTGACACATCATTATCACCAAAAGTTCATAGTTTACATTAAGGTTCATTTTTGGTATTGTACATTCTACAGGTTTTGATAAATGAGTAATGACATGTATGTACTATTATAGTATCATATACAGTAGTTCACTTCCCCTAAAAATCCTCTGTGCTCCATGTATTCATCACCCTGACCCCACCCCAGCTCCCTGGCAACCAATGACCTTTTTACTGTCTCCATAGTTTTGCCTTTTCCAGAATATCATGTAGTTGGAGTCATATAATAATTAACCTTTTCAGATTGGCTTCTTTCATTCAGTAATATGCATTTTAGTTCCCTCAATGTCTTTCCAAGGCTTGATAATATTCCAGTGTCTGAATGTACCACAGTTTATTTATCCATTCACCTACTGATGGACACCTTGGTTGCTTCCAAGTTTTGCTAATTACAAATCAAGTTGCTATAAGCATACTTGTGTGGATTTTTGTGTGGACACAGGTTTTGTTTTGTTTTGTTTTTTATTTGAGACAAAGTCTCAAGCTGTCAGAGTGCCATGGCATCACCACTCACAGCAACCTCAAACTCTTGGGCTTAAGCGATTCTTTTGCCTCAGCCTCCCGAGTAGCTGGGACTACAGGTACCCACCATAATGCCCGGCTAATGGACACGGGTTTTCAATTCTGTTAGGTAAACACCAACAACTATAATTGCTGTGTTCTATGGTAAGAGTATATTTAGTTTTCTAATAAACTGTTGAACTGTCTCACAAAATGGCTGTACTATTTTACTTTCTTACCATCAATGAATGAATGTTCTTGCTCTACATCCTCACCAGCATTTGGTACTATGCTCTGGATTTTGTTGATTCCAATAGATGTGTAGTGGTATCTCATTTTTGTTTTAATTTGCATTTTTCTGATGACATATGACATGGAGCAACTTTTCATGTTTCTTTGTCACCTGGGTATCTTCTTTGGTGGGTGAGATGTCTGTTAAGGTCTTTGGCCCATATTTAATTGAGCTGTTTGTGAGTTTTAAGACTTCTTTGTATATTTTGTCTGATAGTCTTTTATCAGGTATGTCATTTGCAAAGGACTTTTTTTGTGTGTGTGTGTGTTTTTTCTGGCCGGGGCTGGGTTTGAACCCGCCACCTCCGGCATATGGGACCAGCGCCTTACTCCTTGAGCCACAGGCACCGCCTGCAAAGGACTTTTTAACATGTCCTTTTTATAAATACAAAGTAGGTCTTCAGTTCCCTTATTTTTCATATTTGATGAAAGAAAGATCTTTCAATCACATGGGATTTACAGTGTACTTCACATTTTCCTTTTATCACCCCCCTTCTCACATCTTGTTAAGCAGTATGATTTTTTTCTAAGCTTATATATTTCTTGACTTATATAGTGAAGAACAGGCAAGTCCAGCTACTGATAGTCTGTTTCCCTTTCTTCAAAGTATAAAGGAATATGCCCTATTTTCCACCTTTCAGGTTTTGTCCGTTGACATAGCTTTACCATACTTCGTAGTTGTATAAAGTAACTTGTGCTCTCTATCTAGAATTCAATGGAATTTGGCATCACCCATGGCTTGACCCCAGTGAAGAATTCACCTATATAATTTTTCCTATCATTTTATTGCCCTAAGATAAACTTTTTGATGAGAAAATAAAATGTGTTCCAAGAGAAGCTGAAAACAATGTGCAAAGTACAGAAGAAAAGCAAGGCTTTCTGTGTTTTCAATAATATGACCATTCATAATAATGAAGAAACAAGAGTGATTCAATATAACAGAGACCAAACTTTTAATTTGTAAAAACTAAGCAGCCCAGAATCTACGTCATATTTGGAAAAGTATTATGATAGCTGCCAAGCTACCTGTAGCATCTGTACGTCCATTTGACATTCAACTTCGACTTATTTCATTTGATTCTTTTGATATCTTAGACATTAAATGAAGAGCTAAAATAGGAAGATATTTAAGAAACTGCCAAGCTTATTGGGTTCTGATAAGTCTAGTGTTTCTGGGAACTGCCCAGTTGACCACTGGTCTCTGTGGAGTCCATGTGACTCTTCTCAATATGGATTTGAACAGTACTTCAAGTGGTAATTTCCTATCAGCCTCTTCACTTTGTTCCTAATCCGAGTACCTTGTTTATTTTCCAGGGGTTATGAAGGTTTAAATGACAACTGTGGTTGCAGGAACAGATTGTTAAGGGGATGTTTTTCAATGAAAAGTTGGGTCAGACAGAGGCTTTGAAACTGGATCCTTGGATTGAAAAATAAAGTTGGCAGCCATGAGTCTCATCAGTGGCACCTCTACCAAAAGTTTTTTATTGTGGTAAGAACATTTATCTTACAAATTTCTTGTTTCAGATTCATTGAGGGTATAAAGAAATTAGGTTACACTGTTTGCATTTGTTAGATAAAGTCCTTCTTATAGTTGTGTCCCACCCCCAGAGGTATGCTATACAATGTAACATTGTGCCCCTTAAGTAGGAGTAACCTGTCCCCCTCCCTCCTTCCCACTCCTTACTCCCTCATTCCCTCGCCCTCCCACCTTGAATTAATTTGAGTTTTTCTCTTATGTGAATATGTATTAGATCATCTACTGACTTCATATAAGAATTGAGTACATTGGATTCTTGCTTCTCTGTTCTTGTGATACTTTACTAAGAAGAATGTGTTCCAGCTTCATCCAGGTTAATACAAAGGATGTAAAGTGTCCATCTTTTTTAATGGCTGAATAGTATTCCATGGCATACCACATACCACAGTTTATTAATCCATTTTTGTGTTGGTGGGAATTTAGGCTATTTCCACATTTTGGCTATTGCAAATTGAGCTGCAATAAACATGAAATGATTTTTCTCTTCTGGGTAGATGCCAAGTAATGAGATTGCAGGTTCAAATAGAAGGTCTATTTTTAGTTCTTTGAGGATTCTCCATACTTCCTTCCAAAAAGGTTGTATTAGTTTCCAGTCCCACTAAGAGTGTAAAAGTGTTTCCTTCTCTCCATATCCACGCCAGCATCTGCAGCTTTGTGACTATGGTGTGGGCTATTCTCACTGGGGTTAGGTGATATCTCAGGGTGGTTTTGTTTGGCATTTCTCTGATGATCAGGGACAATGAGCATTTTTCTGAGCCATTCATCTGTGTTCATCAGAGAAGGTTCTGTTCATATCTCTTGCCCAGTGGTACATGGGATTATTTGCTCTTTCTTTGCTGATTAATGTGAGCTCTCTGTAGATTCTAGTTATCAACCCCTTTGTCAGATTCATACCATGCAAATATCTTTTCCCGTTTTGTAAGTTGTCTTTTTGCATTGCTTTCCCTGTTGTGTCCTTAGTTGTGTAGAAGCTTTTCAGCTTAATTAAGTCCCATTTGTTTATTTTTGTTGTTGTTTCCATGGCCGCTGAAGTCTTTGTCATAAAATCTTGCCCCGGTCCAACATCATCAAGAGTTTCCCCCACATTTTCTTCTAAGATTTTCATCATTTCCTGTCTTAGATTTAAGACTCTTCTCAATCTTGAGTCGATTTTTTGTAAGGGGTGAAAGGAGTGGGTCTAGTTCAGTCTTTTACATGTGGTTATCCAATTCTCCCAGCACCATTTAGTGAATATGGATTCTTTTCACCAGTGTATGCTTTTGTTTGATTTATCAAAGATCAGATGGCAACTAGAGACTGGTTTCATCTCTTGGTTTTATATTCTGTTCCATAAGTCTATGTCTCTATTTTTGTGCCAATACCACACTGTTTTGATTACTGTGGACTTGTAATATAGCCTGAAATCTGGTAGGGTGATGCCTCTATCTTTGTTTCTATTACTAAGAATATCTTTGGCTATACAGGTTTTTTTTTTTTTTTTTTTTCTGGTTCTATACAAAACAAAGTACTATTTTTTTTCTAGTTCTTCAAAATATGATGTTGGTATTTTAGTGGGATATCTCACAAATTTTAAAATTTACAATACAGTAGTGTTAAAAACGTAGTTTAGGCGGGATGTTGTACTGCAGATCTCTAGAACTTACTCATTTTACATAGCTGAAACTTTATACCTGTTGAATATCAATCACCTCCCCATTTTCTCCTTCCCCTAGCCCCTAGAAACTACCATTTTCCTCCCTTTTCTTATAAGTTTGATTATTTTAGATACCTCTTATAAGTGGAATCACACAGTATTTGTCTTTCTGTGATGGGCTTATCCCACTTAGTGTAATGTCTTTCATGTTCATTCATGTTGCTCAATTGGCAATATTTCCTTATTTTTCAAGGATAAATTATATATATATATACACACACAACACACACACACACATATATATATGATTTTCAGTTTTCATTCAGCCATAGATGCACACTTATGTTGTTTCCAGATCTTGGCTGTTGTGAACAATGCTGCAATAAACATGGAAATGCAGATATCTTTTTAATTTCCTGATTTTGATTCCTTTGCATTATATATCCAGAAATGGAAATGCTAGATCATTTGGTAGTTTTATTTTTAGTTTTGTGAGGAGCTTCTATCCTGTTCTCCATGGTAGTTGCACCAATTTACATTCTCACTAACAGTGTACAGGGTTCCAACTTCTCTACATCCTTCACAACACTTATCTTTGATGATGTTGTTGATAATAGCTACCCTAACAGTTGTGATACAATTTCTCATTGTGGTTTTCATTTGCATTTCCCTAATGATTGGTGATGTTTAGAATTGTTGCATGTTGGCCTTTGTAGAAATATATATTTATTTTTTCCCCATATTTAAATTGAATTATTATTTTTATTATTATTTTGTTATTGAGTCATAAGAATTCCTTATATATTATGGATAGTTGTAGGAATTCCTTGTATATTTTGGAAATTATTTCTGTGGTGTAAATATTCCAATTAAGGCCAATTTTAAACTACAAGCTCAAGACCACAGAATTTTGTGTTCAGAAGAGATGTGCATGATTGGCTCTTATAAACCAGTTTATTCTGGCCCCTGCATCCTATTGCCTTGAGCTCTGACACTTTGACATTGGGTCTTTATCCATCCTGTTTTCCATTCCCCATTATGACACACATATAGTAGATTAAATAAGAAAGTTAAATTGAAAAGCTTCTTCTCAATACTCAAAAAGATGACAAAAAAAGGCAAAAGTGTTTCTTGCGAACTTTAGTATATGCGCTATGAAATCAGAATTGTGTCAAGGATGGGTACTAGCTATTAATTTTTTTGAGACAGAGTCTCACTATATCACCCTCAATAGAGTGCCATGGTGTCACAGTTCACAGCAACCTCAAACTCTTAGGCTTAAGCGATTCTTTTGCTTCAGCCTCCCAAGTATCTGGGACTACAGGTGCCCACCACAACACCCGGCTATATTTTAGGCAGGATGTTGTACTGCAGATCTCTAGAGGTCTTTAAGCAGGTTGTAGTTGTCATTGTTGTTTGGCAGGCCTAGGCTGGATTTGAACCCACCAGCTCTAGTACATATGGCTGGCACCCTAGCCGCTGAGCTACAGGTGCCGAGCCTAACTATTAATTTTTATTATAGTACCTTCTCACATAACATTGTTGGTAAATTATTAAAAATTGCAACTTTAAACGAAACAGTGTACAACAAAAACAATTTTTATTATCAACATTATAACGAAGCAACATTAAACAAAACGTTATTCAATGACCTGATGTATGTCATTTTGCTCAAAGTTGTACTTTCCAAGAACATATTAGGAATGTTAAGTGAGGAATTACTGGAGTAATTAGGGCAGGAGAAGCAAGAAGGACTATGGATTTGTGGTTTTGTAATACTTCCTGAATTGACAAAAGCCTCTTTGAAAGTTAAACCTCAGCTCTGATGATAGTAGGTCCCCTGAGACACATTTTCTAATAGACAGAGTCCTCTCTCCATTAGTTATGGTAAAGATAACAGGGAGCAGTATTATCAAAATATAAACAAGTACATTATTCACTGTTGTATTTCACCTTGTTTCCATGTCCTCACACGTGCTAAAAAGTGCTCTCCTCTTAATTTTTTAATATATCAATTTCTGCTGCCAGTAAAAGATTCTGCAAACTGAATATATTTTTTCTAGCTTGGAGGACAAGAGTGAGTGAAAAGAATTGTGCTTGCTTGCAATTGGTCCAAGTAGGGGAAGCAGAGAGACAGCTGAGTTTGGCCAAAACTGCTTAAAATGTGTGAGGTTTGGTACTGATTCATTCAGTTTTCCTAGGTACCTCACACTCATTTCTCAACCTCTGTCCAGCTGCCTCACACACTCTTTGTTTCTTAGGAGTCCAACAAATCTCACTTGGAGTAACTTGCAAAAATCTAAACAATAAGCCAGGAGTCTAGTGATTGCTGATATATATTTATATATATCGTATAGTGTTCCTCAGACCAAAGGGACAAGGTGCCTGTGGTGTACTGGTGAAAGCTGAATAACTGACTCTCTAGAACAAAAGAATGTGTGTATATTCCTACATTCTATTGATATAAATGATGAGTAGCACATAATTAAAAAACTATGCTCCTTATTTTAAATTCCATCAATCCAGTTCATTGTTGAAATGTTTTTGTTAATTTTTGCAGGTTTTCTAGCCAAAGCAAGCCTATACTTGTGGTTTGTAAATGAATGTAGTCTCAACATAAACATGGTTATTTTCATTTTTGTTAATGAGTAGTAACTCATTAACTAGTAACTTAATAAAAATGTATGTCAGAACTTCATTTATCTCAGTGATGTGACAAAAGCTTTTGCTGAATCAGATAATAGTTTTTGAATGATAAAAGAATGTGTAATTCATTTTTTTTGTTATTCACAACATACTGGCTACAAATATAACAGTTCTATTTACATCATTAGCATGTTCTCTGTAACTTGACTTTCAATAAAGGAATAAACCAAGCTTTAATTTTAAGCATATTTCAGTTTCCATGTTGCAAATACTCCCCACCATGGATGGGATGTTAACTCTAATTGTGAAGTTACTGAAGGAGGAGTCTGAAGAGATGCTGAGCAGCCCACCATCAAGGAGTATTTCCACCACACAAATACTACAGATGCAAATAACCTCAATAGCATAAATAAGAAAAAAATACACTATGAGAATTAGGAAGTGATACATTCTGAGGTGTACATTTAGTTTTAATATAATTTAATTGTAGATATACATAATTGAATTTTTAAAAATAGCTGTATTTAACATTTGGCTCATAAAAATTTTGAAGATTTAACAATTAGTCCTTGTGAGCTGGGATACATCAACTTCCATCAAGCACACTGGCAAACTTTTGAAGAACCTTTTAGAGGATATACACTGTATGTGTAACCTCCAAGATTCCTTATCTCTCAACAATTTTAATAATAACAATATACAATCCATTACCACTGGTTCCTGCCCCACCTGTTTCTTGTGGGATCCCAGAACGCTATTGTATTTTTCAAATTCTTCTGGAAGTCTCTAGTAGATATCTTCTCTATGATCATGAACCAGTTTGCTTATCATGTGCTGTTGCTGCTTTGTTGGACATTAACTATAGGGTGTCCCAAAAGTCAGCATATATAGGGAAAATGGGACATTGTAGCTAAACATACATTTATATACAAAATATTTCTCGCAAATTTGCAAAATATTTATAAAATATTCTCTACATGTTTACTACCTCTTTGTAAAATTTTGTAACAGATATTTTGTAAATAAAGGTACATTTAGGTACCATTTCCCATATTCCCTATGTATGGTGATTCTATGGGCAACTTTTTGGGGCACCCTCTGTTTATGCATCTGGGACTACAGTTTCCCATTTAGGCACTGTTATTTCTTTTAGGCACTACTCTGCTGGCCTTTCATGTTTTTTCTTGACCCTGTGGCCCTTCTGCTGAGCAATGATAACAAAATACAGATACATTTGTGGTGACAGAGCACTTGGGTAATTTGTCTCAAAGTAGGAGAGAATGCATCATCATTCATTTGTATTATACTTTATTGGAAGTGTTCCCAGAACAGGACTACTGATAATCTTGCAATGTTTGCAATGTCTTTGAATAATCTTTTTATTTCAAAATAGTAATATTTTTAGATTTATAGAAAAGAAGGTTTACTTCAGGGAGTTGCCACATATCTAATACCCAATTTCCCCTATTGTTACTATCTGAGATTATTATGGTACATTTGTAAGAATTAGTGAATCAATATTGATGCATTATTATTAGCTGAAGTCTGTACTTTATTCAGATTTCCTATTTTCTTTAATGTCCTTTTTCTGTTCAAGGATCTCATCCAGGACGTCATGTTACATTGAATTGCCCTGTCTCCTTGGGCTTCTCTTTGGTCTGACAGTTTATAAGACTTTACTTGTTTTTGATGACTTGGACAGTTTTGAGGAGTACTGGTTAGGCAATTTGTCGAATGTTCTTCAACTGAGATTTGTCTAATGTTTCTCTCATAGTTAGAATTGGGTTTAGAGGAGGAAAACCACAAAGGTGCCATTCTCATCACATCCTATCAAGGGTACATACTATCAATATGACTTATCACTGTTGATGTTGAACTTGATAACCTGGTTGTAGTTATTAACTTTCTACACTGTATTATCTGAAAGCTGATTTCCCCACTGGAAAGTTACTTCTTAAAATTTTTTTCCATACTGTACTCTTTGGAAGGAAGTCACTATGCACAACTTATGTTTAAAGAGTAGGAAGTATCTTGAGGGTAGAATAGCTACATGAATTATTTGGAATCTTTTGCATTGGATATTTGTCTCTTTTCTCCTATCACTCTTATATCACTATATACTCATTGAATATTTGCTTTAAACTTTGAGTTATAGTCCAATGTAGTCAATTCTCACTTTTGGATTTTATATTTGTGAATTTGCCTACTTTTGAAAATTTATTTGTAACCTGCAAAGCAATACTTATGATGCTTTTGTTGTTCATTTGTAGACATCTGCAGAGGGTCAAATCTTTGAGTAGTCTGATGTACACCTTCCCAGCTAAGGTGCAAGAAGGTGATATTCTACCTTCCTGTTTCAACTTCCATATTGTGAACAGCTATCCTTTATGTGGTCTATTTATTGTCCTGTTTTCCTATTTTTGTGATTTTGTTGGTGAATCCATATTAAGGTAAACATGAGTTCAAACCAATGTGTCCAACTGCATTACCACCTGGACCATTCTAGCCTTTCCCCTTGATTATCTGTAACCTTTCACTCCAACAGCAATAAACCTGGCTCCACCATCTGCTATCCATTTACATAATTGTTGAATTAGGATACTGTACATGTATACCACTATTAGAATTGTTAACCCATACCCTGTGGGAAACAACTTTCTTGGTAGAGTACTCTGCTTCTGTACAATCCTTGTGCCTTTACTCTTATACTCTCCACTCACCTCCAAAGTTACTCAGCTCAGCACCATTTCCCTCCCCCCACAGCTTTTATTATGGTAATACTCTTCAATGTCCTTGACTGTTCAATTTCTCCCTATTCAGACACAAGCCTTGTGGGATTGGGCTAGGAAACAGATCCAAGTATCAGATAACCCATGGTGCTTAGGATCCCTGATGACTAAACTGTTTCATCTCTCCTATTTCATCCCTTGATCAAGGTCAATGTACCTTATTATTTCCCTTTCCATGATTCTCCTGCAGGAACCTTCTTAGTTTATACATAAGAAGGCTCTTTAAGGTTGTTTGAAGATTGTGCCAGATGTACTCAAACATGTCTGAGTTCTAATTAGAAACAAACTGCACTCCTGCTTTACATGCTTCATCTCATTTAATTTCACTTAATCCTCATAGAAATAATTCCTAAACATTATTAAGTGCTTGCTATTGTTGGGCATTTGTCTGCATATAAGTGTTTTTTTTTTTTTATTGAATCATAGCTGTGTACATTGATATGATCATGGGGCATCATTCACTAGCTTCACAGACCGTTTACCAAGTTTCACATATACCCTTGTAAGATGCACCGCTGGTGTAATCCCACCAATCTGCATATAAGTGTTAACTTGATTAGACTTCAAAATTTTATGAGGTAGCATCTATTAGTATTCTGGTGCTTTATAGATGGAAAACAAAGGCTCAAAGAGACTTCTCTCCTATCCTTAGCCATTTTTGAGATGCAAACATATTTCAATTCAATGAACTTGTATTGAATACTTACTCTCTGCAGGCATTGTGCTAGGCAATAGTGGTAAGTAGAAAAATGAGCAAAGGATGGATCCATAATTCAAGGAGCTTTCAGCTTTGTGTGTGTGTGGGAGAACAATATTTACCTAAAATATAATTTCAAATAACATGAAAAGGGAATAAAATGATCTGATTCTTTACAAGTGCATCTTATATGACATTTGGGGCAACTTGTTCATTTTGGAGGCTTTATCTTCTATGCTGTGCTTAATTGATCTTAACGTTAGAATGACTCTTTCAGGAGTAACAATGACCTGGGCCTCTCAGGAACATTTTGATACAAGGAGGACCAGCCTGGGGTACCAAAGTAGCTAAGGATAACCCACATTATGGAGAAATACAACTTGACTGTAGATCTTCAGAGAGGGTCAGTGGGTGCTCCCCGTCTAGCAGAAGGTCAAGTAAGGTTTTTGGTGTTTGATTCCTTCCTACTTAACACTCACAGAGGGAAATCATCAGCTTCACCTTATTTCCTTTTGGCTCCAAACCTCCCAGCCCTCTCTCAGGTTGGTGTTTTCTGGCTTCCTAACCATTCATTCTTCTTCTCCCCACTCTAATTAGTAGATTGGTGGGAGGTAGCTTTAGAAAGGGAAGGCTTTTCCCTCTGTACCCATTCTTTGCAGCTATCCAGCCATTTGGGCTTTAATTGGCTTTGTATGGCTCCTCAGTGCTTTGTCCTTTGTGCATCAGGAAGTTAATTACTTAATAATCCAAATGGGAGCCTTTCAAAAGTACAATGTTAGCCCTTTCTTAGTGTAAAACTTGGGCTAGGCTGGGATACTCCAGTCACTGCAAGAACTGGCTAAAGATACATCTGTGAGACTGGAGAAATCTATATTGAATACTCCAAATGGAGGAGTCCTCTTTCATAGTATGGCTTCTCACAGACCCCTAGGCTCCTCCCTATGGCTCTTTCCCCTTCCCATGCCTCTCCCTATGCTTTGACCATCTCTTAGTGATTCCTTCTGTCAAAATAGTATATATACTGTATGTTCTATTTCTGGGAGACCTAATTTAGTTAATCTGATAAATGAATTTATAATAATATTATTAGGCAACACTTACAATATAAGCCAGAACTTGCAGGCCTTCTGCTAAATACTGCATACATATTTATGAAATCCTTTCAATACCCTATGAAGTTGATAGTTATTCTTACATCCATATACAGAAGAAGAATCCAAGGCTCAGAGAAGTTAATCGATGTGTCTAAGATCACACAGCTAAAAAGCAGTTGGGCTGGGATTTGAATCCAGATTGTCTGACATAGGAACCCATGGTCTATGAACTACCAAACTGCAATGACAACCAAGTTTTGTAATGACTGATAATGGCCTAGTTGTTGAAGCATGTTTGTACAATTTCCTAACCATTGTACAGAGTACCAACTTTGTAATTTAACTTGCTATGAATTTATTGAGCAACTATTATAAACTAGATATTTTCACCTTACCAGTAACAAATAATGTCCTAATTCTTAGTAGTGATTAATGTAGGCATCATGAAAGAATTAGAGAACAATTAAGTGTTAAATTGCATAGTATTGATTGTAAGTACACTGGATTTTTGGAGAGATGGAATTGTTCTAGGTTTGCATAGGTAGAAATGAAGGAGGGAGAGGGCACGTTGGTGGGGGGGGAACATTGCAAGGGATTGAGAAGAAGAGAAGGAGGGAGTAATGAGGAGATGTACTTGACTAGCACAGTGATTTTCAAGTTTCTATGAAACTAACATTAGAACCTCTCAAATCTCATGGCCATAGTCCTGCTGGCTATATCTGCTAAAAATATCTCTAGCAAGCACATTTTTTTGTGACAGTAGCTAACATTTATTGAATGCATGTATCTTATATCATCTATGAGAATTTCTTAATTTAATCTTCAAAACAGCCTTATGAGACTTAAACTATTAGTCCTCTCATTTTATAGATGAGGAACCAGAAGCTCATGGATGAGAAGGAACTTTCTGAAGGTATAATAGCTATTAAGGAGCAAAGTTGAAAGGTGAACCCAGAGTGTGATCTTAACTAGAAGGCTACAGTTCCTCTGTTTGGGAAGTACTACTACTGTCTAGGACCTTGTAACCTCTCTGTAAGGTCCTCCCCTGATTTGGTAAGTCAGAAAATATATTTGAAAGGGCTACTTTTGTTCTTCTTGCCTATGCCCTAGAACAGAAGCAGACCAATAACCAAGTCCCAAAATTGTGGACTCAGGAAGCCCTTGTTTCCTGGTGGCTGGCTTCTTATAGAGAATGATGCCTGGGTTTCACTGGCACAAAAAACTAATTAGCTCTCTAGCAGTTTAGACACATTCTTTCTCTGTTGTCACTATGCCTCCCCAATCTCACCTCTCCCTTCCTGGGATCTGAGTGGGAATTCTTCATTGTTCTCTGCAGAGGGGCATATCTACAATTTTTGGGTTGGGTCAAATAAGAATTCCCTCAAAATGAAAGGCAACATGAATCTTCCTGGTGTAGTTCAGTGCAATTTCTTGCAGTAGCACTCCTCAGACAGATGCATGAAGGTGTAGCTGCCAAGGTGGGGAAATGTCCCCAGGAAGGGATTCTTCTCGGAGGGAATTCACAGGAGATCCCTGCAGTACCATTGATTTCCAAATGTGCTTCATAAGAAGAGTTAGGGTGATGGAAGTTTTTGATATCTTACAAGGATTTTTGACAAAGGTGAGCTAGATAGAGATCTGGGATTGCTGTACACCACCAGCTTGGTCTAAGACAGCGGTTCTCAGCCTGTGGGTTGTGACCCCTTTGCACTGTATTAAAGGTTCACGGCTTTAGGAAGGTTGAGAAACACTTGTCTAAGAGAAAGAGAGAGACTGTGTGCCACTTTGAGTCCTTAGAAACGCAGTCCACATCATTTGGAATTTAATCAGTGGAGTAAAATCACCTACACAATGCTCTAGTTCTCCTTTCTCAGATTCTTTTTGTTTCTTTTTTTTATTGTTGGGGAGTCATTGAGGGTACAATAAGCCAGGTTACACTGATTGCATTTGTTAGGTAAAGTCCCTCTTGCAATCATGTCTTGCCCCCAGAAGGTGTGGCACACACCAAGGCCCCATCCCTCTCCCTCCTTCCCTCTCTCTGCTTTTCCTCCCC
Organism: Nycticebus coucang; assembly: GCF_027406575.1. NCBI lineage: Eukaryota > Metazoa > Chordata > Mammalia > Primates > Lorisidae > Nycticebus > Nycticebus coucang. The sequence goes on along the minus strand of NC_069804.1, from coordinate 155,962,629 downwards.
CCCATGACCTTAATTGTCATTAATTGTCCTCATATCAAAATTGAGTACATAAGATTCATGCTTCTCCATTCTTGTGATGCTTTACTAAGAATAATGTCTTCCACTTCCATCCAGGTTAATATGAAGGATGTAAAGTCTCCATTTATTTTTTAATAGCTGAATAGTATTCCATGGTATACATATACCACAGCTTGTTAATCCATTCCTGGGTTGGTGGGCATTTAGGCTGTTTCCACATTTTGGCGATTGTAAATTGAGCTGCAATAAACAGTCTAGTACAAGTGTCCTTATGATAAAAGGATTTTTTTCCTTTTGGGTAGATGCCCAGGATTGGAATTGCAGGATCAAATGGGAGGTCTAGCTTGAGTGCTTTGAGGTTTCTCCATACTTCCTTCCAGAAAGGTTGTACTAGTTTGCAGTCCCACCAGCAGTGTAAAAGTGTTCCCTTCTCTCCACATCCACGCCAGCATCTGCAGTTTTGTGATTTTGTGATGTGGGCCATTCTCACTGGGGTTAGATGGTATCTCAGGGTGGTTTTGATTTGCATTTCTCTAGTGTATAGGGATGATGAACATTTTTTCGTATGTTTGTTAGCCATTCGTCTGTCTTCTTTATAGAAGGTTCTATTCATGTCTCTTGCCCATTGATATAAGGGATTGTTGGCTTTTTTCATGTGGATTAATTTGAGTTCTCTATAGATCCTAGTTATCAAGCTTTTGTCTGATTGAAAATATGCAAATATCCTTTCCCATCGTGTAGGTTGTCTCTTTGCTTTGGTTGTTGTCTCCTTAGCTGTACAGAAGTTTTTCAGTTTAATGAAGTCCCATTTGTTTATTTTTGTTGTTGTTGCAATTGCCATGGCAGTCTTCTTCATGAAGCTATGTGCACTAAACTGCCTTCCAATTGCCAAAAATGACTACTTCCATTTGAACAATCCTTTATTTCATGCTTTCTGGCTTATGAAATTGTTTCAAGTATGAGAAAAACAATGCTAAGTGGTAAACATTGTTATCTTTTACACAGATTAGAAAACCAAGGTCCAAAAGAATGAAGTTACATGAAGCCTTGAACTTAGATTTACATGGAGTTGACTTGTCTTCATTTTCTCTTCTTTAGAATTGTTATATGAGTTAAGTTTATTTCCTGGAGACCTAAATAGTGGGCACAAATATTCTGGTTGTTGGACAGATCCACACCACCATCATGTATTAATAACTTTGTAGTCTAGGTAATCAGTCTGTTTATTGTGAGTCTGGTTATCATGACTCAGTCCCCAGAGGCTAGGGAAATTGACAGAACCAGGGTCCTGTACGGTGAAGTGCTAGACTTTGGATCATGGTGATTACACTAAAGTGCAGACACCCTCAAAAGACCTGGCTGGAAAATAATCTGCTGACCTTTTCCAAGCTGTCTTAACTGCAAGATCATTCAACTGTTTCCACTTTGTTTTCAAGTTGCTTAAAAAAGAGCAAACAACTCTAATCCCTCTTAGCCAGTTTGCCAGCTGGAGACAAAGAATGGCATAGGGAGCTGATTAAAATGAGGTGGTACTTTAAAAGCCAGAAGCCAATTGACCTTAACTGTGCTTCTTCTTGCTTTTATATGTCGTTGCAGCTGCAGGTAAGTGATTTGCTGGCCTCTGCTCTAGAGAGGTTTTATATATTGTTCGTGTGGTCATAATTCTCACCCATTTTCCTTTCATACTGCTCAGGTAGGGGAATAATTACTGCTTTGGGCTCCTGCTTTTGGGGTATTATTACATGAGTCACTGAAAAGCCAGTCTGTCTGTCCTTTATTCTTCCTTCCTTCCTTTCTCATTTTAATATCTCTTTGTTTAGAAGAAAAAAATCAATTTTTGAATTGATTTTAAATTGCATTTGAATTTGGAAAATTAAAACAGATGAACAGCAAAATACCAGTATTTTTAGAGCTCATAAGACAAAGCCTGGCTGACTTGGGGTTTTGACTATTGGTTCTTATAACAAATGGCTCCTTTAAGATGGCACTTAAGTCAATACTAATGGTTATTATGATTAAGTACAGTTCCCTTGGCGTCCGTTTCCTGCTCTTTGGCTTCTCTCCCCTCTCTCCAATGCACATACATGGTTTCTGTAAAGTCACGTGTCTCTGAGATAGACCAAGGAGGTAAAGTTTGTAGCTGGCTCCTCTGCATCTTTTTCTGTAACACCCTTCTGCTTAAAAACTCAGTGTCTTGGCTCCACTCCCCCTACCACTTCCCACTGAAGTTGCCTCCTCTTCTGGTCCACACTAACTCTCTAAAAATCTTCTAAGCTTAAGTAATTACAAGATTCCCTTCTGATCACTCTTCTTCCTGAAACTGCCTAGCCTGGGCCCTTCTTTCTGCCAGGTCAACGATATGCTTAAATGCCTTCATTAAAGGTTCACAGTGATTTTCAATGTAGTATGTCTCCTGGATAGCATTAATTCAAGAGTATGATTAATGGTGAGGATTTCTGGTGCCTGTGATGAGCATCCTAGAGAGAAAACAGTACTGTTTTGGGTTTCTTTGTAAGACTAAAATAATTCATGTTTGTATAAGACTATATTTTACCACATATTTTCTAATTCATTATCTTGATTTCCCCCATCAAATAGCATTGTAAAATAGATACTATTAATTCACATAAAAATGAGGAAGCTGAGGCTCAGAGAGGTTACACAATTTGCCTGATAGCAAACAGTTAGTAAATGATCACACTGAAACTGGCACCTGGCACCCAATTCATCTGTCTTAAAATTCTGTTTTCGGCTCTGTCACACTGTGTTATCATTTATTCTAAGAATTTTTGGAATACCAGCTGTGCCAGGTCCTGTTGAGGGACATGGTGAGTAAAACAGGCATGGCCCTGTCTTCACTAAAGCTTATTATATTCTAAGTGTTGAGATCTTGACATAATATGAGTGAATAATCTATTTTAAAAATTACAAATCATGGGAAATGATGTGAAAGCAAGCTGAAGTAAGAAATATTGGTAGGGGAACTGCTCTGATAGGTCTCTTGGAGAAGGTGACATTTAGGTTGAGCCTAAAGACTGGAAGAATCTAGTAATAAAGGGTGTGAGGGAGAGACAAGACTAGGGCAAAAGGCCTTGAGGCATATTAGTCATACACAGGTGGTTGCCTTGCACACTCAGTGTCCTCAGGAGCCAGGTTCATTACCCATAGATGTTCTTAGTGCTTGCTGAAGTCTCATTGGGGATTGTTACACTATCATGCCAGCCATACATATAATCTCTCTTATACACTGTGCTCATTTCAAAGCTTACTATAAGAAAGCTCTAGAAACCAGGCAAATTCGAAAAAACTTGGCCTGGTTTTCTGTTGAAGGTAGATAGCTATTCAAGCCATATTGAACTTCATCTGTCATTTTCACAAATATTGTGTCTCAAGTATGAGGTTGTAGATAGCACAGGCAAACCCATCTCCACTGCTAGGGACAAAGCTCACAGGGACCACATAGACAAAGGGCCACCAGGATGTGATCAGGTGGAATTTTGTGTGTGATGAAATGCATGGTAAACAGATTGTGTGTCCTGGGTTTGTAGGATGAGAGGATTTGGGGTATCTTTTGCTAAGAGGGCTCTAGCACACTTACTAAGTGCGCAAACAACGTCTCAATAATGCAGGAATATTAGGTTAAACTGTCTACCTGACACATTGACTGCTAGTCTTTCCTTCTAGATGTTTCTAAACTAAGTACTGATTTAATTAGGCCTTAGCTGTGTACTCCTTCCTGTACTAGGCCTCATAGTAAATGCAGAAGTAACACTATGACAGTCCCTGCCTTTGAGAAGGCTGCATAAGGGGACAACACATAAACATGTTCAAAAATTAGAAAAGAAAATATTATATTCTTTCAATTGCTGGGTGTTGGCATAGAGATGTACCATAAGAGGTCAAAAGGGGAGGGGACACTTCCTAGAAGCTGTCAGACTGGACAAGGGGTTTAAAAGGTGTTGTGTGACCAGAGATGTGAATGAACAGCAGCTTTTCTGGACACCGGGCTGGAGGATGGCTGCCTCCGCCAGGACGCCTTGGAGAGATCTTCACTGAAGTCGCTTGAGGTAAGCTTGAGAACCCTGTAACTGGGATGGTACAATTGCCACGCAGAGTACATGGGATGTTTCCAGCATAGCAAGAAACATAGGAGGAAATAATATGAGTCTTCAGCTCTCTTCCTCTTTGGAGGATCAGTATATTGCCATTTTAAAAACTCTGATTTCTACCATTAAAATTCCGGTAAAAACCAGTAACCTGCAGGAACTTTTCCGTGTGGTTGTTAAGCATTGCCGCTGGTTCACACCTGACCAGAGAGTCCAGCTTAATTTGAAAGTCTGGAAGAAAGTGGGTCGGGCTCCGTTGTTGTGCCCATCAAAAAGGCAATTTTATAAGCAGGGAAATATGGACAACATTTCAGCTGGTTCATATCACATTGGAACTGTTTCAGACATGTTCTGAGCAAACCTCTGAGACTGAGGAGATTGGCACTGATGAGTTGCCACCCCCGCCTCCTTTGCCCAAGCTGGGTCAGTTAGACCAGCCAGAGCAGGCTGCGGAAAGTCTCAGAGAATCGGAACATGAATATGATATGCCACATTCCCATTCTGAACCCAAGCCTACAAAGAAATATGTGGGTGACTTAATTAGTCTAGAGAGTGACGCAAAGAGCTGTCCGGAATTAGTGGAAATGGCTGATGAATCAGCTGGGTGGTAGGAGTAGGATTTGTAGAAAGTAAACACAAAAGGACAGTCCAGAAGGGCAGCATTGCCATGAGCTGGATATAGTCAATTGGCCTTTCAGGGATGGGGTCCACATTGCTGTGTGTGCTGACTGACTTACAGATATAAATGGTTCAGGGAGAGAGCTGCCTGGCTGCTGGTGTGCTAATAATTCTCTAAGGCAAGAAGAATGCCATGCTTGTTTTCTCACTTTCTCTTTTTCACATACACTCCTCAGTCTCTATATTTGTGTTTCCCTCTTGAAGGATGCCCTCAAAATTCATTCGTACTCACATTCCTCTAGTTACAGGGACTGGGGGTTGCAAGAGTGGTGTGTGTGTGTGTGTGTGTGTGTGTGTGTGTTGGAGAAATGATGTGGTTATAATTCAAGCAGATCACTTTTGTTACTGTAGGCATAGCTCAAGGATGGCCATGAACCTTACATAAACCCTCAATAGTAGCCCTGGTATGAGCAGAGGGCGTAGAATTGGAATGAATACAATTCAGGCCCTGAAGGGGGATTGGGATAGGATGGTGGCTACAAGTGAAAAGATTCGGAACACAACTAAGAACACTAACCAGCAGCTTTGACACTGACCACCAACACTGTGGCAATACATAAGGAGCAAGAGACATTGTCCATGCCCTCACAAACCAGCTGGTATAATTGCTAAGACACAATACACAAATGTAAATGACATCAGGTAGCAGAATCAGCAGACATATTCCATGCAGCTCCATAGCAAATATTGGCAGGAAGATGGGGCTAAGGTAATAGGATGGGCTTTTGATTATTAGAGCTCTTCAGCAGTGGAAGCCCTTATGGAGTACTGAGCTCCCTTCCAGCAGAGGTGTTCCAAGGTGGGATGCCTCTTCATCTGGGATGCTGCAGTCCAGAGTTTAGACTGCACAATTGGTTCCCTCTTGGCGTCTGGGAGTTTGCAGCTTCATGCCTTTTAACTGACCTCAGACTTTGAGAGATATGTAAGCCACCTATGGTCACAGCAAAAGCTTGACCAGCAGGTTGGAAGGGCTGAGTAGACTAAGAATTCATCCCCTGGCTATGCATTAGGATCTGTGCTTAACTAGGAAGAAAGGCTGCTAAAGACTTCACTGCTTCAGGGCTGCTCTGGGAAAGTGGTTTCAGACATCTGTCTTCATAGGCAGGTGTCATCTAAATGTGTGGCAAGTCACCTCACCCTGAGAGGCACTTTTATGCCTAAAGCCTGGGGAAGCAATAGAACTAAAACATTGCCTGAGGGAATCTGCTGCTGGTTTGGCTCTGCAAACCTTCCTATCCAGCTAATGAGGAAGGCGTGATTGAAAAATAGCAGAGTTAAATTAAACAAGGAGTTTTAACCATAACAACCTCCCACCTAGTCCACTAAGGTTAAGGCCTGGACCCTAACTCCTGTGAGGATAATGAAGCTCAGAGAATTTCAGAGACATCTGTCCAAGATCTTCTGAACTGAATTTTGGAATCCTTCCCAGGCACCAGAGTGATGTTCTGTAGGCTTAGAAAGATTGTTTTTGATGGTCTCAGGGAACCACACTCCTTCTAAAACAAAAGTCACTTCCCATTGTTTCAGTAATCCACAGTAAAATTCACAGGGCTAGGCTGAGCTCCATTAGATGATAAACTAGTACTTAATTTCATAGAGGTCTCAAAAGCCATGATGAAGAGGCAGAAAATCAAGACGAGGTCTGCTTCTTGCTGATGCAGTTCTTGGCTGAAGTCTAGTTCCCCACCAGAGATGGGGGGGATGATTGATGGGAAGGAATGATTCATATGCATGCTTGATGCAATTTAGCTTTCTATTGCCAAGTTGCCAAGAGAATCAACAAGGGACTCATTTTGAGGTGAAATGGGGAACTAGGCCCTGAAATCAAGCTCAAAGCAAGGGCGTTGACATTTATAGAGAACCTAACTTAAAATTTAGATAGATGTAATCTGGCTTATTTTAGCAGCAATGAACATCCTTATAGCTTTTCCACAAGTTATACATTTGCTTTCCTTCATGTCCCATCCCTTGGGGAGAATGTGTTCAGTATGTGGGTATCTGTATGAAATAGGATAGTTTTTTTTGCCTTCAATAGTAAATTTCCTTAGAATTTTATTTTCTTTAGCTATGGGCTTTATGGTTTTCAACTCTGGCTGAACTGGCAGTGGAGTCTGCTTTGCCTCAGTTTACCTGGTGGGGATGTTATAGACCGCCAAGGTGCCCAAGATCATTCTGGGGTTGTTCTGGATCAATCAGTTCTTCCTATGCTGTTGTTGACTTGGGGGAAATTGTTGTTTACTCTGAAATAAAAGGACTTGAGATATTAACTGCTCAGGACCAGATGTGGCCTGGATAGCTCTGGAAACAAGATTACATATGTGGCTTCTTCCTAAGAGATAATGGCAAAGTGCAACTGCAATTTTGCTAAAACTTTTCATAGGATTTCAAAATCTGAGGCTCCTAAGGCTCTGATACATAGCCCCACCCCTGGCATCTTCATTATTCTGGGCTCTCCCTTCTCTCTCTTCTTTTCTCCTTACTGAAATATGTTTTTAATCTTCTAGGCCTCTCTAATGCATTGGTGTTTCCTGCTTCAGTGATCCCAGTGGAGTCACTCATTCTGTATTTAATGTATTCTGCACTTTAAATGGGCCTGTTAATTACTCCCTCCTCACTCTGAATTTACTAATTTATTGATCAAATTTCTTTTTGTGCATGTGAGTTTTATTTTGTATGTGCTAAGAATTTATTTGGATCAATTTTATTGACCCCCTCCCATTCCTGCCTCATGGGATACTTTCCCAAACTTTAATTAAGTCTTGGGAAGTCTCTTTACTTAAAAGGGAGCCTTTTGCTTCCTCCTTTTGTGAGCATTGATAACATCTGAGTTCCCTGGGCTAAGGTAGGTCTACCCCACACTCTCAAGCAGATGGGTATTTTAAAGGGTAATTAGAGGGGAAGAAGTAGGGCGGGGGCTCTCCGAAGTGTGCTCCTGGGACTAGCTGCTCCTGGAAGCTTGTTAAAATGCAAATTCTCAGACTCCTGCCTCAGATCTAGTGAACTGGAAATTAGGGTGGGACTCAGAACTCTGGGTTTTAACAAAGCCTCTAGGGAATTTTGTTGCCTGCTCAAGTGTGAGAACCACTGATCTAGTACAGCATTAGTCAACCTTGACAATATGGATGTTTTATGCTGAATAATTCTTTGTGGAGGGTGGAGTGGAGCTGTCCTGTGCATTGAAGGGTGCTTAGCAGTCTACTGGCTTCTGTTCACTGGATGCCAGTGAACACCCATCCCCTCATTGATGACCACCAACATCATCTCTAGACATTGCCAAATGTCTCAAGGGGGACAAAATCATCCATGATTGAGAACAACTGCACTAGGGCTTCAAATTATCGTCCCTTCCTTCTTTAAAATCACCTTCTCTTTATCTCTATTGGGAGCTGAATATATCAGATAAAAGTACATTTATCTACGAATAAGTACCCCACAGTCTCTAACATATGGGCTTGCTTTATGTTTCATACGTATGTATTTCTTATCCTTAAGTATTCTGTGTGGGGCTAGGAAGATAATAAGCCCAAAAGCCTGATTTGTTTTAACAAGTCATTTCACCATCTAGGGTTAATGCCCCATTCCCTGACCTTTATACAAAATTCCTTAACTTTTCCAGAGGGTGATCTGATTTTCATTTCCTTCCGAGACTTTAGATCATTTCCAGGCCAAGAAAAAAGTGTGTGTGTGTGTGTGTGTTGGGGGAGGATTCAGATAATGTCATTTATAAGGAGGTGAGTATGAGTAGGGACTAGGCTATAGCTTCTGTTCATGCCCTTCTCTTTATAAGAATAACTAAGTGCAACCATGAAGAGGACAAGTGAAAATTACAATCAGTGCCTAGATTAAATGGATAAAGGAGAATAAACTTGCTTTTGGACATCAGCCTTCCTGTCTACTACAACTTGCTTCCTCTATTCATATCCACTTTGTTCTGTCATGCCTCTTTTCCTGATCCATGGCAAACCTGCCGTTCACTCCTATAACCATAGTAACTCCATATCCACCTCTCACAAAGCATCACTCTGTGTACAGGGGCCAGAATGCAGATTTAGGGAGGTGCTGGGCTTAAGATAATACCACCATCAACTCCAGTATACCTGGTCCACTAAGAGAGGCACTAGTCAAGAGGGGTAATTATGGAAACTTACCTCCCACTCTAGAAATGTGCCAGAAAATTTAGTTTTGTTCTTTTCATTTGGCCAGTGTGGGGGAGGGAGATAAGTATCTTTTCCTGAACAATACCTTTAAGGCCATAGGACATTCTCTCCAGACCCAGGCCAGTCAGCCAATTAAGAGACAGCCAGCTAGAAGGTTTTCCACAGTGCAAATCTAGACAGGTATTACTGGAATAACCCAGCAATATAGTGTTAGTTTATTCAGTTTTTCATACATGACTTCACAGAACTAGTGACATGTAAATTGGTTTTGCTCTTTCCAAAGTTGACAACATCCTCGAGTGAAAATTAAAAAGAAAAACCAAATAAACAACACTGCCGCAAACAAACTCACTTTACTGTCATAGTTGAAATTCTGACACCTAATAATGTATGGCATAGTGTTGATAATGGAAACAAAAAATTTATTAATTAAACTTCAACACCCTTTAATATGACTCTCAGGAACTTGCCTGAGAAATTTGTAAAAGGAAAATGAAGGCCAAGAGTAAAGAAAAGTAGGAAACATGCTGCTAAAATAGCTTCGGTCAGTGGAAGTAAATTAATAAATGACGGTTGTTATTGATAGAAAGTCAGTTTTCCTGCACCCCTGTTTAATTAATGTTAAATATTTGAAAAGCATGCCCAAAGCAACCCCAAGTCTCACACCTTCCCTGCCCAGGTCTGCAGAAAGTAGCTGAAGATGCAGTGTGGCTCAGGGAATTAAATATTTTAGGCCACTTCTATCTTTTCACCACCTGCATTGTGCCTTGGTATGTGTGCATCTGTATTTTCAGACATCCTTGGATTCCTGTCCTAGCTCTCCTTTCTCATCTTGCTTTCTTTAAGCTTGGAAGCCTGATTCCCATAGAAGCTGCCAGTAGGAATTGCCCCATACTTTCATCTTTAGACATGCCATTCATACGCACCTGCAGCAGCAATGAATCTCAGTCCCAAACTTCAGTGTGCATAAAATGTAGCTTTCTTAATTTTCTTTAAGTTGTTATGGTAAAAAAATGAGAGCAGACTCAGAATTTTTAATTAAGTCTTTGCTGTTTATAAGTAGTGCATTATAGGAAGGAAGTATAGAAGTACTCAGTAGCTAGTGGCTGGGGACCATCATACCCCAGATCCTTCTGTCAAAATCACAGGCTGCTTTTTATACATGAGTACGACCTGAGATTCCTTTGCAAGAATTGTCTTATAACAATTGGGGAAGGGGAAACTTTATGACACTTAGCAGAGTACAAGAAATACACATAAGTTAACAAATGTCCAAAAGGCTAGTAACATCCACTTGAAAGGGGGCTTCCCTGTGTGTGTTTAGTGAAATATTAAGGGTTTGTTATTTTGCTGACACTTTTTTCATCAAATTATTGACATATGAAGTCTGGCAATTAAATTTGCGAAATCATCCCCGAAAAAGTGCTACATACCTCATTGCTGAATATCACTACAGTCACCTTTGAAGTACTTCCTTTGGGCAGCTATGTGCCAACATCAGTGCCTTAGTCTACCCTTCAAAGCAATTATGGATCTGTTTTTCTGGAATGGTCATCAGAGCTGTCATTGTATGGCATCTGACAATTAAGTTCATGAACTTGCCACCATATGATTACATTGGCAGCACTGTACAAACAACTAGGTAAGGTTTCATTATGCTCCTGTCAATGTGTGGCAGTGTCTTGGTGAGTGGCATTTATATAGTTGTTGAGTATTTGTGTGCCATACAATGACAGCTCTGATGGTAATTCCAGAAAAAGAATTCCAAATCTGCTTTGAAGGGTAGACTAGGTGCTGGTGTTGATGCATAGCTTCCGCAGGGGAGTACTTCAAAGGTGACTGTACTGATATTCAGCAATGAGGTATGTAGCACATTTTCTAGGATGAGTTCATGAACTTAGATGTTAGACCTCATATGATAATGGCTTTTAATGGAGGAGCTAATTTCCTTCTTATAGTCTATCCTCTGTGGATTTGTAAATCCACACATTTTTACCTACACATGAACTTGGCCATGAATGGGCCTTTCCAAGGATTATACTTGTTTACCATCACTATAAAAGACACTCTAGGGATATGAGTATGGTGGGAGGAAGGAAAGGAAGACCTTCCTGGTGGAAGATGGCAAACTATGAAGGTAAGAAAGGTTAGCATGGTTAAGATTTGGTTGGTATGCTCAATTGTTTCCCAGTTCATATGTCTAGTCTGAAGTTATCTGCCCATGTATTCTTTTGAAACTTCATTATGGTCTTTACCTCAGTGAGTCATAGATGTCAAAATGACTCCCTTATTCCTTTTAGACTAGAGATGACATAGAAACCTAAGGGTTCCTGTCTAACCTTATTATATTAAGTTATATCTTTATTTTTCAGAGGAATTAAGTTTGTCTTGTTTTAGTGGGGTTGTGGCTTGAATCTTTGGTGCTTTGATTCACAAGTGGGGGCAGGCTTAAATGAGGTATATGTTTATATTGGGTGGTCTGGATTCCACACAGTTGTGTAGGTGTATCCAGGTACTTCATAGGATCCAACACTTCTGAGTTTGAGATACTTTTTTCTCCAGAATTCCTTTGCATGGTACTAATCCCCCAACTGCTATGGATTATAGTTCAGTGTTGACCTATAGCCTAAACACATTCTAAGAGGAAGTATAGATATTAGGCCTTGACTATAAAACTGCAATGCATCCTTCAACATTCGAGGGTAACCACTGCACTACTAGCTGGAGGACAATTTCATATAGGCTGAGTTCCGCAGTCCAGTGACTTGCAGCTCACAGGTTCATCCATAACTTGAAGGGCTTTAGGCATCTTACAGCCTGTTCATGACATGATGTACTTAATCCTTGTTCAGTGTTACAGATTTTGCTTTGACTTCCACTTTGCCAGAGATTTAAAGGTGGTAAAGAATATGTGTTTGAATTTTTTTTTATAGTTTTAGTTACATGTTGAAAATTTTGTTCCATAAAATAAAAACCTTGGTCTGATTTCATGTTAAGAGGAATTCCTCAGGGAAGAATGTATTTATGGAGCATAAGAAAAAAAAGAACAGCAATGAAGCATTGTCCTTATTGCAGAGGAAAGCCTTGGGCTATCTGGGGAAAAAAGACACATTAAAACTAAGATAAGGGAGTATTCCACTGCCTGGAAACAGTCAATAAAATCAATTTGCAGGTAGGTGAAGGGCCTTCAACTCAGTACTGTCTTATATCACATTTGTTGCAGTTTCTTTGCATTATAAATAGCACAAAGACAATAGCTGACATAAGCTGACAAGATGCTATATTGGAAAGTCTCAGTGTAAATTTGGCATTTTGTATTTCATTATCCACACCCTTCACTTATGTGTACATTAAGTGAGAATTTGGGCTGGGACTAGAAGGGAAGAACTTAGAGGCCACAGGAGTCAGAGTATTGTGGACAGGATTGAGAGGGAAGGCTACTGATGCCCAAGCAGCTTTCTTCTTAGTGAGGCCCCATTGTATTGGTGGGGAAGGTGGGGCCTGGGGACAGAATAGAGAGCTGACAGTTTGTGCCTCTTTCTGGGAAGCAATGTCAGCAGCTGCTTCACTTCAAGCATGTCTCTTGTAAGTATTTTAGCTGTCTAACAAATAAATCTACCTGAGAACTAAGTATTTTTTAAATTAAATAAAAATAACAAGCCTACAGATCTTAGATGTTTCAATACTAAAAATAATTTATTAAGATTTCACTCTGAAATCATAGCTCTAAATTAATTACCCACTTCAAATTATAATTATAAGGTTGTCACTAACAAGGTTAATTCTCTCATATATTAAACGAAATACAAATTATCAAATATATACATCTTTCTTCTTAACACAAAAATATAAATACAGTAGTTTACTTCTTTTAAACATCTCTATACCTAATTCTAAGACTTCCCAGCTAAGGAATAATTGTCATACCAAATCAATAAGGATATTTGCTGCCAGAGAATTAGGCCTAAAAGCCAACTGGATTCTCACTCATGACCCCAATAAGACACTCCAAGCCCTATTTATGGTTGTTTTAAGTGTGATTTCATAACCTCAAGAGGTGAGTGATAGTGACTTAGCCTATTAGGCCACTTCCCTGTGTTAAGGTTATTCTATTATGCAATAAACCTGCAGCTTCCCATCCCGATTGATAAAACCTTATAATATATTAATGTATTTCTCCTCATTCTAAAGAGTTTATAAATAGATGGGATCCTGAGGTATATGTTAATACCTTTCCCATTCATTCATAGTCTTAGGAACATACATATCTTAAGGATATTCAAATTTATACCCAGTTGAATTCTAGATATTTCATTTGGCTTTGTATGGTTTGAGACCAGTTTGTGGGCCATTTTGATATTCCTCTGGAGTCAGAAAAGGCCCTTCAGTTGATGTATTTACCATTGTACTTTTTATATTCTCCATTTATACAGTAAATTCTTTAATAATGCTTCATAAATAAGAAATAAAACTCCATAGAAATCTATTCTATTCACCTACTTTTGGAATCATTTGTTACCGTTTCTCTTTGTATATCATTATGGAAGGATGGCTTCTCATAGATTTGCTGTATTTCAGGCAACTATAATCATTACTCTATTCTTGATACTCAAATAGTTACAACTTTGGCCAGTAGGAGTCTTTTTCAAATTTGCTTCATTGATCTTATAACATGACCCATTAATAATTGGAAATTTTGTTGCTTTCTGGTACAAGATGATTTTCCAGGCTCACCTTGTGCCTTTCTGCCTCAGACATGGATTCATTCAGTTTTCCAAGGGATTGTGGTTCCTTTTAGTGGAAAAATAACATCAGAGACCAGAATCTGAATGCTAGGGGGCACTGTGGGTATATAATTGTTCTCAGGTCATTTCAATGAACAGATCTAGGAAAGATTTATGATTTTTCTTGTTTCATAGTCTTTTTTTTCCATTTATTTCTAGTGGTACAGAATTCTTTTCTAAATATTTGATTTCTAACACAGTAAATATAATTACTTATTTGCTTAATCTTATTAAGAAGAGTTCCAGAATAACAATATAATATTAAACTATAAGGCCACAGAAAAAGGTTTAAGATTTTCTATACAGTTATTTTTGTTCTTAGCTGTATCCCACTCAGAATATGCAGTCAGCTTTCTTCTAAGATCATTTGTAATGTCTCATTCCATATAGTTAAAGAAGTACTTATCTGATAACTTCATTCAAATAGTTGTTTAAACTTGAAGGCCTTGTCTTTTAGCAGTTGATATTTCTTAGAGTTTAGAAGATAAAGGCTCTCTACTACCCTGCTTATCCTGGTGGAGATAGTAATTAAAGAAGATAGGATGGTCCCCTTACCTATTTACCTAGAGATAATGGATTCAGATGTTCTTTCTCCAAGGTTCTGTTCCATATATAATGGCACAAGATTCATGTATATGATTTCTGGCTAAATAAAATAATTCTGACTCCTATTATTTAATTTTTAGTAATATTAGAACTTCAAATTTTCACATATTCCTTTATTTTTAACTACTGAATGTTGTCTAACTTAACACTTAATTTCTTGCTTTCTTTTCTACGCTCTTCTCTTTGTTACAGCATTGTAACATTGTCTTTACAACTATGTATATGATGCCACATACCATTAACCAAAGTTTGCAGTTTATAAAATGATTTTTTCAATTAGTATTATTTTAATGTGGTGACATTCATAGTCTTTAATGTTCTGCTGGGGACCAAAATGATACCTAGAATATTAGAATTCCATATAACTAACAAAAATAATACCTGCACATATAGATTCCAAAGGTTTTGCTCCTGTCCTTCTTTGGCTCACAAATATTGTCATATTTATCAGTATCATTGTTTTGATCTCATATATTCCTATTGTATGATTTAAGTTTCTTGGAGGGTTTTAAGTAAATACCTTAATGCTACATGAATTAAAACTTCAAAAAAGGCAATTAAAATGATAAACAAATATAACTGAAGTATATTAAAATAAAATATGGTAATCACTGGAAAATTTTATCTTTAAAAATTCTCGCAGAAGCTTAAAGTTCACTTTTTCCCATAGATTTGAAACATTTCCAGCTTCTGTGTTTCTTCTAGAATTTACAAAATAGAACGCTTTTAGGATTATGACAATTTCCACCAAGATCCTATGATTTATGTTTCATTTACATAAAGCTCTAGGTATTTTTATTTCAGTACAGACATCCTAATCCTTAGATCAATATGCCATGCCCTCATTTTTAATTTTGCTTTCTATAGGTACTGCATAAAATTGCATTCTTTGGTATTAAGGTAGACTTAAAATAATTTCCTATTTTCTTATATAATGTTTTCAATCACCTTTTATAATTTAAAAGTTATTCAATACTGAATAGGCAAATCTCAGAGAAATTTTAGGGTAGTGGTACTATCATACTAAAATAGTGGATACATCTCATTATACATTTGTCCAAACCTATAGAATGTATAACACCAAAAGTGAATCATAATGTAAACTATGGACTTTGTGTGATAACAATATGCCAATATAGGTTCATCAATTGTCACAAATGTAGCACTCTGGTGGAAGATGTTGAAAATAAAGGCTTTTATGTGGGGTGAGGGGATGTGTGGGGGCATATACAGAAACTCTGCTTTTATATTCAATTTTGCTGTAAACATAAAACTGTTCTTAAAGTCTATTAAAATGATTTAAAATTTCAACATAAATTATACATGTTTTTAAAAATGAGATTCAGAAATGACTGTTTTATACCAAATAAATGATTTAAAATTATGAAAAATGGTCTTACAATGTGTATTCTCTGCATTTTGGGGGACTTCCTATTGTGGCTATTTATGTCTTCCTGTTCCTTAGACTGAGAGTCACCCACAGGCAATCCATCTAAATGAGAGAAGAGTGCATTAAAATTTTTGAGGTCCTAATTTGGAGTATTCATAACAAAATGACACTGGCATCTTAGATTCCAATCTGAAACAACAAAGCCTTTCTGAGCTGCAAAGGGCTCAGGTACAGAGGAGTCCTAGGGAACAGAAAGGAGTTGAGGAAGAATGAGGTCCTAGTAGGTGTGCCTTCCCTACATTCACTTCTCTATCACTGCCTTTCATTTGGTATTTAAGTTGCATTTTCTTCTGTGGGGACTTGCTGTTTCCTCACTGCAACCAGAAAGTTGGGAGCTCTGGATCTCTTTCTCAAAGATTCACAGACCTCACTCTCTGACTTCTTGCTGCTGCCCTCTAAGCAGGGTTAAGAACTAGGATAGAGAATACAACCCTCTCCTATCTTCCTTCAATTTTGGGAAAAGTTGTCTTCCTCCATAATTCAGGTAAAGACATTTTGTGTTTACCAGAGAATTTCCTTCTCCCAAGGGCTTCACCTTTGGAGACTTAAAAACCAGAAGGATTTGCCTGCTAGTTCTGTCTTCTACTTTGCGCTGTATGCCTTACCTGAGATGATAAGGAGCTATTTATTTGAATGAGGGGAAGGGAAGGAGGAGAAATATCAGGAAAAATATATCCTCACCCTCTAGTTTAATAATAATAAAGGTGATAATGGCCACATGTTAAAGCCCGAGCTGTAGGAAACGTGTATTCTGAGGACAGTCCAAAACTAAGGGACTTATTTGCTCCAAGATCCTGTAGGAACAGAGTTAGAAAGAGCCCTTTAGATATAAGAAAGGAAGAAGCATGTTAGCTAGTCAGTTTAGGAAGAATTCAGGAAGACACTTACTTCTAAATTTAAAATTTGGATCTAGCAATTATTTCAAATGACTATCATGTATATTTCAAGGATACATGTCAAATCTATTTAGAGTAGAGTATAAATGTCTTAACACAATAAGTAAGTGAGGTGAAGGCTATGTTGTTAACCAGTTTGATGAAGCATTCCAAATTATATATAAAATCAGCACATTGTACCCCATAAATGCATTAATGTATAGTTATGATTTAATAAAAAAATTAAAAAAATAAAATACTATTATCTCATTACTCCAAAAGACCATTTGTATCTGCTATTTTTTATTTTGGAAGAGGTGGTGGTAAAAGGATTCCCAGCTAGTGGTAAGTTTTTGAAAGAAAATCAAGCTTTCAAATCTCATTTCACCCATCTGGTGATCGTGGGGCATAGAGAGGGATAAGCTTTTGAGCCATTCCCACTTTTTGGAGATGTCTACCCTTCCCTACTATTTTCCTCAAAGCCCACTACCAAACTATGAGCCTAGAGAAAGAATAGAAAGATGTCTAGGAGATGAAAAAAGGTAGATCTGGAGAAAGAAGAGATGACTTTCTTTCTACTTCAAATATTTTTCTTCATTTTTGTGATCAGGGATGAAGAAGCTCGTGGATTGAGGATTCATGGTGGGGAAGGAGGAAGCACATATAACAAAATCCTGTGGCCCCAGAGAGGAATGTACAGTTCAGAGTAATGCAAGGGAAGAGCCAGTCATGGCTAGCCTGGTGAAGATGTGGATACCTACTTCACAATGGAGCTGAGCAGTGCACACTGCATTGCACATCTCTCAAAAAAAAATCTTGTGAAAACAAAAGAATTCTAACTTCAGTGCAATGAATCTGTAACTGTAACATCCAAAATAAATTGGGTAATGAAGGATTCGAGGACATTTAGGCAAGTAAATTTGCCAACTGACTAGACTGTCTCTTATGATTGTCTTAGAATCAGTCTTCTGAAATATTTCTATCAGTAAATACATATTTTGTAATTTATTCCAAAAGATGAAGCTAGACTCTCAGACTAGATAATTAAGGAAAAAAAAAAAAACTAGTTAAGACAGCTTCTTAGAGGCCTAATAGTGACCTGTGTGAATCTATTATGTGTTTAAAAAAAAAAAAAAAAAGTAAAACCAGCATCACTTTGCTGGCTTGGGTGTATAGAACAATATTGGAGAAAGCTCCTTTAGAAACTCTTGAGCCACCATGTGGGGGGTGGCATTCAGACAAACTTAATAGTCCAGAAGTCTATTAAAGTCACAAGCACGCACCCTTGCTTAGTAATTATGGAGTACACTTATGCTAATGAACACAGATTTACAGATTAGCAATGCATTTTAACGATTTAATTGTAATCCCAAAGTGATATATAAGGGATGAAATTGAACATTGCAGTGCTGTTAGTGATTGGAGCTGCTTTGTTTTCTTATTATTTTTAAAGGTGTGCACACATGGGTTGGAAGAGAGGGAAGAGATTTATAGGAGTTCTAGGAATGCTCATGTAATACATCCCTGGCTTATAATAAAATAACTAGAGCAGAAAAACTGCAGCATTGTACATTCAACAGAAGGAATTTTCAAGAAATGTTCAGTGTCTTAAAGGATAAACTGGGTAAGGGACCATCTACCTCCAGGTGTTACACCCTAGTAAGACTAGTCAATGAAGTATTTGCTTGAAATTAGAATTTAACCAATGTTACAACATAGTAAGCCACTGGAGTAAATTATAATGTATTAGTAAACAGCATTTAACAAACTCACTTATCTGAATTGCTTATTTAGCACCCACTGTCATTTAATTGAGAACAGGGTCTCCAGGGGAGACCGAAAGCCTGATAGGAGCTTTGCAGAGAGGAAAGGAGCAAGATTTGGCTGTGCTAGACCCTGATAATGCCTTCCCTGGCTTGGGAGTCACAGCATGAAGGCATCAGGGCCAGTAGAGAGAGGATCAGAGACAAACTTTATTCACTTCCAAATTTGGCTCTAGTTAGTTTTATTATTCACTTCACCAGGAAACCTGGAACTAGAGAGATAACCCTTTACATTTTTATAACACTTTCTAACTTTGTAATGAGCTCTGTTCATTATCACTTTTGATCTTCATAGAACCCTGTGAAGTTACAGAGTCAGGTTTTATTATATCCATCTGGCAAATAGCCACCTGAATTTTTATCCTTTTACTTTTTGTGGTAGATCATTCTTAAGCAGGGAAAAGGCTTAAGAAATTGGGTAGGCACTTAAAGAAATAAGCTGCCAACTTGAAGCAAAGAGAACAGTTAATTGTTCTATCACTAAGTGTTTAAAAACTGCTTTATTGAGGCATAATTAGCATACATAATATGACTGTACATATTGAATATGTACTTTTTGATAAGATTGTACATATGTATATACCTGTGAAAGCATCACTGCTATCAGAATGATGAGCATATCCAACATTCCCCGAAGCATCTTCATGTCCCTTTGTATTCCTGTCCTCCCTGCTCTGATATATATTTGTTAATTTTCCTCCTTAATTTTAGTTTCATATGATCTCCTAGTTTCCTAAGATAGAAACTAATGTCATTCATTTGATATCTTTCATCTTTTCTAACCTAGGCAGTCAGTGCTATAAATTTCCCTCTAAGTACTGTGTTGGCAATAACACCAAACTTTGATAAGGTGTATTGTTTAAAAATTTTATTCACTCCAAAATACTTTCTAAATTGCCCTTGGAATTCTTCTTTTAGTTATAAGTTATTTAGTTCCAGATAATAAGGGATTTTCCAGATGTTCTCTATCTCTAATTAATAATTTAATTCCCTTGTGAACAAGGAATATACTCTTTATGATTTGAACCCTTTGAAATACATTGAGACTTGTTTTATGGTGCTAGATATAACCTGTCTTGGTAAATGTTCTGTATGTACCTGATAATAATTTGTATTCTGCTGTTTCATGCAGTGCTCTGTAAATATCAATTAAGTCAAGTTAGTTGGCAGTATTGTTGAAATATTTTACATCCTACTATTTTGCCTACATGTTCTATCACTTGTTGAGAGAAGGGTGTTGAAATCTTTAACTGTAATTGTGGATTTGTCTGTTTTCCTTGCAATTATCTCAGTCTTTGGTTCATGTATATTGAAGCTCTGTTATGAGGTATATAAATGTTTAGAATTATTATGTCATATTGATAAACTGACCCCTTTATAATTAAGAAATGCATCTCTTTATTCCTGATCATAGTCTGAAAATGAATTTTTATGATATTTAAATGACTATTGTTAACATGATATATATTTTCCCATCCTTTTATTTATTTATTTATTTTTTTTTGCAGTTTTTGGCCAGGGCTGGGTTTGAACCCGCCACCTCTGGCATACGGGGCCGGCGCCCTACTCCTTTGAGCCACAGGCACCATCCCATCCCATCCTTTTACTTTTAACTTATAGTTTTAGATATGAAATGCATTTTCTTGTTGAAAGCATATAGGTGAGCCTTTTTATTCTATCCAGTAGGACAATCTCTGCCTTTTAATCCAGATATTTAGATAACTTACATGTAACAATACAAAAGTCATCACTTCAGTTTAAAGGGCCATTATAAAAAATAACAAAAGGTGTCAAAGATATGGAGAAAGGAGAATTCTCATACACTGTTGATAAGAATTTAATGTAGTAGACTCTGTAGTAAAGCCACTATGGAAAATAATATGGAATTCTCTAAGAAAATTACAAATAAAACTACTATATGATCCAGCAATCTTGTTACTATCCTAAAGAAAGGAAATCCATATGTTGAAATGATATTTTCATTTTCCAATTTATTACAGTACTTTTTAAGATAGCCAAAATATAAAACTTAAGTATCTGTCAACAGATAAATGGATAAAGAAAATATGATACATGCACATAATGGAAACTATTCAACCATGCAAAAGAACGAAATTTGCATTTGCAACAATATGAATGAAACTGGAGGACATTATATTAAGTGAAATAAGCTAGACACAGAAAGACAAATACCATGTATTCTTACTTATATGTGTAAGCTAAAATAATTGATCTCATGGAGGTAGTGAATAGAATGGTAGTTATCAGAGGCTAAGAAGGGTAGTGAGTAAGTAGATAGAAAGAAAGAGGTGCTGGTTAATGGGTACAAAGATACAGTTACTACAGTGATTTATTGTATATTTTAAAATAACTAGAAGAGTATATATGAAATGTTCCCAATGCAAAATAATAAATGTTTGATGTGATACATATCCCAATTACCCAGATTTGATCATTATATATGTTTGGATCAGAATATCACATCTACTCCCAAAATATTTATAGTTACTGTGTATACATAAAAATAAAGAAAAAATTAGAAACATTAAAACGTCAGTCTCATCGAGAATAGAAAGGTGGTTACCAGAGGCTGGGGATGAGGGATGGTGAGGAATGGGGAAAGGAAAAATGTTGCTTAAAGGGTATAAAGTTTCAGTTAGATAGGAAGAGGAAGTTTCAGTGATTTATTGCCTTACATGTTGACTATAGTCAATAATAATATATATTTCAAATTGCTACAATAGATTTTTAAGATTCTTACCACAACAAAATGATAAATTGGTGAGGTGATAGTGCAGGAGTGCAGCTATCTCTTCTTAACTTGACAGTCTTTCTATAGTGTGTATATAGATCAAACATGACAGTATACCCCATAAATATGCACAATTATTATTTGTCAAATAAAAAATCTAAAAATAGAAAACCATTAAAAATGCAAATGCAAAACAGAGAGTCTATACTAGTAGAAGTAAGCATGGTTGTTACCCTTGAGTGATAGACACAGAATGAGAGCTGGAAAGTTTTAGCAGTGATGGTAATGTTTTATTTTTTGATATAGGAATCAACTACTTGGATATGTTTAGTTTGAGAAAATTTATTGTGCTGTACACTTATGGTTTATGCATTCTCCTGTATGTATATAGTTCAAAGCTATTAAGTTCAACAAAAAGAGGGGAGGGGGAAGATGGCCGACTGGAGCCAGTTTTCAAGAGAAGCTCCCATCCAAAGGGAGAGATAATGGCTAGAAATACCCCAGTAAAGCTGAAAGTCAGCAGCTGAGCTGAGAGAGAAGATTGATAACTGCACATCATCCCTGCTGAGGCAAGCTGCGACTCCAAGGAAGCAAATTTCAGGTACAAAACCGATCCCAAAGAGGATGAATGTCCATCCCCTCTCCCAGGAGAGTGACTTGCTGTGTGATCTTTACAAGCGAGCAGTGAATTGAAGACCTCTTGTCTTACCCCATGGGAGAGAGTCGCTGGAAGCAGGGACTCCTTCTCCAGAGAGACCTAGCTATGAGCCTGGGCATTCTCTTGCCCAGCATGAAAGTTGAACAAATATTTTCCCTGCCATTTTGAACTCCCAGTCCACCCTTCCCCACTTGCCTGGTGGTCTAGAAGCCCAACCCCTGCAGAGACTGGAATGTCCAGGATTCTTTGCTAGGACCAAGCATTACATGTACTGTGGCAGCACAGCTGTGGTGAAACAGCAAATCCAGTAGTAGTGCAGAAAGGCACAGAGGGGAGGGTGTCTGGCCTGGTTCTGCAGAAGTATAAATCAGTGGTGGGTGGAGGCGCGGGAACCTTCATGGAGTCTCAGGAACCAGCGCAGAGGAGTGGAACCCACCTGAGACTCCTGCCACATAGCATCAGCAATAGTAGAGCAATCCTGCTGGGGTCAAATTTCAGAGAGGCACCTCCTCAATTCTGTGGACTGCCCAAGGGAGCCAGACCTCGCCCTGCAGGGGTAGCAGAGGAGGGTACCAGAAGAGCAGTGTGGCTGGGGGCAGAGGCATGTCTCTGAGGGAGAAAAACATTTGCTGTTTTGTTAACCTCTGGCTTGGAACAAACTCAGGTGGAACACTTTCCAGTTTCCTTTGAGCACCCAAGGTATTAAGGCTTCAGCTCCTCCTGCCAGCTGGTGCCAAAGTGTGGTGGCCTGGCCCAGGAGGAGGAATTAACTCCCCTTTGACTCTGGAAGGCACAAATCCCTGGTGTATTTGCTCACTGGAGGGAACTGGACCACAGACCTGGTGGGGTTTCTAGTGACTGGTGCTGACAGAGATGCAAGGTGGGGAAGAAGGCACCAGCCCCTGCTGGACTGACCCTTTTGCTGGGTAGGCCTTTCTGACTCTCTCAAAAAAGAAAACACTGGGATCAGATGGCTTCACTTAAGAATTCTACCAAAATTTTAAAGGGGAACTAGTACCTATATTACATAACCTTTTCCAAAACATAGAAAAAGAAGGAATACATCCTAAGACATTCTGTGAAGCAAATATCACCCTGATCTCCAAACCAGGAAAAGACCCAACAAGGAAAGAAAATTATAGACCAATATTTTTAATAAATAAAGATGCAAAAATATTCAATAAGATCCTAGCAATCAGAATCCAGCAACACATCAAACAAATTATACACCATGACCAGGTTGGATTTATCCTAAGGTCTCAAGCATGGTTCAATATATGTAAATCTATAAATATAATATATCAAATAAAAAAACAAAGACCATATGATTCTCTCATTTGATGCAAAAAAAGCTTTTGATAGTATCCAACATCCTTTCATGATCAGAACACTTAAGAAAACAGGTATAGAAGGGTTTTAAACTGATAGAGGCCATCTATAGCCAATCCACAACCAATATCATATTGAATGGAATAAAATTGAAAACATTTCCACTGAGATCAGAAATCAGGCACAATTTGCCATTGTCTCCACTGCCTTTTAACATTGTAATGGAAGTCTCAGCCCTTGCAATCAGGCAAGAGAAGGTGATCAAGGGTAGCCAAATAGGGTCAGAGGTGATCAAACTCTCATTCTTTGCAGATGATATGATTTTATACCTGAAAACCCCAGGGACTCAACTACAAAACTCTTAGAAGTGATCAAGGAATACAGCAGTGTCTCAGGATACAAAATGAATACTCACAAATCAGTAGCTTTTATATATGACAGCAATAGTTAAGCTGAAAAACCAGTCAAGAACTCTATTCCTTTTACAGTAATGCCAAAGAAGATGAAATATTTGGGAATTTACCTAACGAAGGATGTGAAAGATCTCTATAAAGAGAACTATGAAACTCTAAGAAAAGAAATAGCTGAAGATGCCTTGGTGTGTGTCACACTTTATGGGGGCAAGACATGATTGCAAGAGGGACTTTACCTAACAATTGCAATCAGTGTAACCCGGCTTATTGTACCCTCAATGAATCCCCAACAATAAAAAAAAAAAAAGAAATAGCTGAAGATGTTAACAAATGGAAAAACGTATCATGCTCATGGCTGAGAAGAATCAACATTGTTAAAATGTCCATGTTACCCAAAGAAGCATACAAATTTAATGCAATCCCTATTAAAGCACGACTGTCATACTTTAAAGAGCTTGAAAAAAAAGTACTTTGTTTTATATGGAATCAGAAAAAACCTTGAATAGCCAAGACATTACTCAGAAATATAAACAAATCAGGATGAATCATGCTTCCAGACTTCACACTATACTATAAATCTATATTGATCAAAACAGCATGGTACTGGCACAAAAAATAGGTAGATGTATGGAACAGAAAAGAAAACAAAGAGATGAACCCAGTAATTTAGCATCACTTGATCTTTGATAAGCCAATCAAAAATATAAATTTTGGGAAAGATTCCCTATTAAACAAATGGTGCTGGGTGAATTGGCTGGAGACTTATAGAAGACTTAAACTGGACCCTCACCTTTCACATTCACAAAAATTGACTCTCACTGGGTAAAAGATTCAAACTTAAGACATGAAACTATAAAGATTTGTGGAGAGTGTGCGGGGGAAACCCTTGAAGAAATTGGCCTGGGAGAATACTTTATGAGCAGGATGACACCCCCCCCCCCGGCAATTGAAGCACCACCAAAAATATATTACTGGGATCTGATCAAACTAAAAAGCTTCTGTACAGCCAGGAACACAGTAAGTAAAACAAGCAGACAGCCCTCAGAATGGGAGAACATATTAGCAGGTTATGTTTCTGACCAAGGTTTGATAACCAGAATCCATAGAGAACTCAAACTTATTACCAGGAAAAGAAAAAGTGATCCCATTCCATTGTGGGCAAGAGACTTGAAAAGAAGCTTCTCTGAAGATGATAGGTGCATGGCCTACAGACACATGAAAAAATGCTCATCATCTTTAATCATCAGAGAAATGCAAATCAAACCACTTTGAGATATCATCTAACTCCAATAAGAGTAACCCACATAACAAAATCCCCAAACTACAGATGTTGGCATGGATGTGGAGAGAAGGGAACACTTCTGCACTGCTGGTGGGAATGCAAGCTAATAAAATGTTTCTTTTGGGAAGAAGTTTGGAGAACACTTAAGGATCTAAAAGTAGACCTGCCATTCAATCCTGCTTTTTCTCTACTAGGTATGTATCCGAAAGACCAAAAATCAGTTTACAACAAAGATATTTACACCAGATTGTTTATTGCAACTCAATTCATATTTGTCAAATCATGGAACAAGCCCAATGCCTGCTGACCCATGAATGAATTAATAAATTGTGGTATATGTATATCATGGAATATTATGCAGCCTTAAAAAATATGGAGACTTCACCTCTTTTATGTTTACATGGATGGAGCTGGAACATGTTCTTCTTAGTAAAGTATCTCAAGAATGGAAGAAAATGTATCCAAAGTACTCAGTACTTTTATGAAACCAATTTATAATCACCCTTTCATATGAAAGATAAAACACAACTATAGCCCAGGATGAAGGAAGGAAGAGGAGGGGGAAGAGAAGAAAAGGGGGAGGTTGGATGGAGGGAGGGTGAATGGTGAGACCACACCTATGGTGCCTATTGCAAAGGCACATGCCAAATCTATTAAGTGTAGAGTATAAATGTCTTAACACATTAATTGAGGTGAAGGCTATGTTAACCAGTTTGATGTAAGCATTCCAAATTGTATATAAAATCAGCACATCGTACCCCATAAATGCATTAATGTATACAGTTAATGTATATAGTTATGATTTAATAAAAATAAAAAAGGAAAACAAAGTCTAACAATAAAAGAAAAAGCCAAGAATTTGAATGGTGGGATCCAGTGAGATGTATGATAATGGCCTAATGGCAGCAAAGATTTTAGTAGGGTCACTCAGCTGGGAAAATCCATTCAGGGAAAGTGTTCATAATTCCAGTTGGAGAGTTGCCTGGAGTTGGCGCTAAGTACTTTTTCAGGAGATATACAGTGTTACCCAAGCCCTGCATTCAGGACCCAGTGGAGGTGACCTTGAGAGTGCTATTTGTGGCTTATCCCCTGTTACCAAGGATACTTTTTAAAGCAACCTGTGGATGTGCAAAACTGACCTTCCCTCCCTGGACCTGATAAACTAGTAGTGTGGCCTCAAGGAACCTTCTGTGCACGTGAGAAGCACATCTAGACTGGGTTCCTGAGGGGCCTGTCTTTCTATGAGTTCACCATAATCTGTCACCTGATGCTAGGGGCAAGCAGCAGGGCCTAAACTGGAAACAAAAACTTGCAGACACTTTCTGAGGCCATTATGTGCCCCAGTGGTGCATTCTGTTTTGTAGCTTAAAGTCACAGGCTTCATTTTGGCCTTTATGGACCTTTTATTTAGGTTTTAGGGCTCTACTTCCCTCTGGAGTCCGCAGGAAGCAGGAAGAAGATGGCACAAAGCCAGAGTCCTCTACCGGAGAGCTCTTTATCTTCCTTCTCCGGGAGCCCTGTGCAGAAACAGCAACTTAGGCTGTCCTTTCAGCAGCTTCATTGTCAAAGGCTCAATAGACTTCTCCTTCTGAACAAAGGGAGATACATTTTTTTAATCTCTCTAATTAATGCTTATAATTAAAAAAATTGTGTGCAGTCTGCAGGCTAGAGGATGAGTTATTTGAAAAAAATATATTTTCCTTTGGAAGAAAAAGAAAATGTTGATGTCTTTGATGTATGGATTTTCACATCAGTTAGGATAGAGATTCAGAAAAATAAATTTCAGGGGGTCTATTTTACCCCAGCCTAGACATTTAGGTTCCAATTCTCATTATCTAGCAGTCCAGTGAGTTGAAATGGAGCAAATGCAGATCACTGTGAACTACACTAAATGTGTGTTGCACCAACTACTGTTTAATATGCACAATGCTTTCTGCCTTCACAGTTACACATTTTTTTTAGTCTTGTGCCAAAAGACCAATCATCAAAATCTACTGTGCTGGTAAGGAGAAGAAACAAGTATAGAATGCACTCAAACTTTGTTTCCCAGATCAATTCTAAACTGACCCTGCTGTCTTAGGGAAGTAGGTGCTGGATATGCTAAAGCTTTTCTCCCTGAATAAATCTCTTCTCTCCCCCTTTCACACCTCTTACATACCATCTCTGCTCTTTCTTCTGATGTTTGTTTTCCTGCCTGTTTCTTTCCTACTACTGTCTGGGTGATTGGGCCATGGCATTTTCTTTGTCATGTCTTAACAGGGGATCATTTGAATATCTCGTAAGAGCCACAAAACAAGTAGAAATTCTGCTACAGCACAACTAAATGTTTAGTATATCATCTTGATGAAAAAATATCTCAAAATAGTTTAACGGAAAGACATGGAATCTTTGTAACATGCACTGACAGAGTAATCCAGAAATTGAAATAGCTGTGGGATTGTATTCTATATGTTCTAAAGCTTAGCTTTTAAATACGAGAGATACTATGAACATAAAGTTATAAGCACAGAAAAAAAAGCCAAATAGCAGAGAAAAAATTTTCTATTCTGATTCCTTGGAAAACAGAAAAATATTTCTATAATTGAAATGAGGCCTGTGTTCCCTGGACTCTCTCCTTCTGAGACCAAAGATCCTCTTCAGAGCCAACAAATTCATGTTTCATCCATAGATAATAGACCTTTTCAGAAATTCTAGTCGGCCCTCCTTTTAGACTGGACTTCTCTTTCCTCAAAGCACTGGGTCCAGTGACGTTTCTGCCTCATTCTTGGTTAGTGGCTAACAGAATTACTCCTATGCATAGCTTTGGCTTAGGGCTTCCTGTCAATGTCTACCACAAAAGGTCTTCTGATGAGGATATTTGAGGCATGAAGCTTTATGACCTAATGCTGACTATCCCAGATACATAATGCCAGTCAGTAAGAAAAGAGAGAGGAAGTGGGTAGAGGACTGAGAGACTTGGTAGTAGAGAAGGTGCCATGGAATTGCCCCCAGAGCCTATATACTCAGGCTCTACCTGAGAGGTGCTGTTTTAATTTTCCTATCTCTTCCAGAGCAATTCACTTTATGTTCTTACTCATTTGGAGTTTTCTTTGTTTGCTTTAGAAACTCTTGTTTTATTTCATTCAGCTTTCTATAATGAAATAGAAAATGTTAGTTTGCAAACAACAGAAATTTATGTCTCACAGTTCTGGAGGCTAGGAAGTCCAAGGTCAAAGGGCTGGTAAATTCAGTGTTGGGTGAGGGGCCACTTCCTAGTTTGTAGATGGTCATCTTTTCACATAGCAGAAGGGATGAGGGAACTCTCTGGGGCCTCTTCTTTAAGGGTACTAATTTTATTCATGAAGGCTTCAGCTTCATGACGAAATCACTTCCCAAAGACTCTTACATCCTACTGACATTCCCTCGAGGGTTAGAAATTCAACATGTTGATTTGAGGGGAACACAAGCATTCAGACCATAGCATTTCTCTCTTGCCTGAAGCTTATAGTTGCATCTTTTTAATTTAATGGTGACTATTGTACAGAGTTTGCCACCCAAATCATCTCATGTGGGAATTCAAAGGCATGAATAGTGAAACGTCCATATAAACACAATAATACTGTGATCCTGAATAACCAAGAGATAGCATGATAGAAGAAAAAAAAGAGACAGAAATAAGGAGAAATATAGAATCCTTCTTTTACTCCCCCCAGCTTTTCTAACTTTTCCATCTGGCTGCAAATCTTAAAATTATCACTAGAGCCTATATCCACAGGCTCTACCCTCATAACCTCAGAGCCTTTCTCTCTCTCTCTCTCACACACACACACACGTGCACACACATATACACACAACAATCTCTGTTTCATTACTGTTTCTATATGACTCCCATTCCTGAAAGTTCTATCCTCAGTCACCCTGACATTCAGGGGAGGTGGTTCACCACTTTGGCCTGCAGTCAGTCAATCAGCTCTGGTTATACCCGGGAGGATGCTTCTTCTCAGGCACTCCAACTACTCTCACTCAGACTTCTTTCTATCGGGAAGGCCCAGCCTCCTACAAGAATTCTCCTCTCGAAGTTATATTTTTAAAATCTATCTGTGTACTCTGATAGAAAATTTTGTATTTCTACCCTTTATATCTCTCCCCACTGTCATGGAGACCTAATTATGTACACAGTGATAAATATTTTTTCTTCATTAATGTATGTCCTCACCATTTGGACCAGCTTTTAACCAAATTGTGAAGTATTTGTTGAGCATTCATGATCTCCCAGTAGTATACAACATTATCTCATTTAAGCCCCAAGACATCTCTGTGAAGTAGGCATCATTATCCCTGCTCCACAGGTGAGAAAATTGATGTCCAGAAAGGTAAAGTAAATTATCTAAGATTAAGTGATAAAGTCAGAAGCCAAAGCTAAAGCTGCTTGGTTTCAGAACATTCCTCTTAACCAGCTGTCTTCCTAGGCTGTTTGTCAGAGTCTGGCCCAAGTGGTGCTATCCATCTTTTCTCATTCCCCTGCCTCCCTCTTTTCTCCACCCAGGTACCTGGCACACTCAGGTTTCTCCAAGGCTTTCCTGGCATTGGGGATAGCGATTTTCATCTATTTCACCTCTTTTAGAGGAAAATGAGAGCTTGGAAAAGACACCAAAAAGAGAAATTTTTAGATGTGCTCTTTCAACTTATGTAGTTTTCTGGTTAGGGATGGACATTGAGGCAAGGATGTATCCTTTTCTCCTCAAATAATAGGATAGAGGCAATTGCTAACTCTATTCACATATCAGGCTAGGTTGGAAATGTTTTAAAAACCTTACAGTTTGAAGAAAAAGCTCAAGAAGTGGTGTGGGAGGACTTGTTGGTGCTTACTGTCATGCTTTTTAGCACTCTGCCACTTGGCAATGAATGCTCTGAAATCCTAGGAGAGACCCCCTAGGTTCTCCCACGAGATGACTATTCTCTCATATCTTTTATTTCCTGTGCTTTTTCTAGAGTACACATCACATTCTCTGGTGCTTCCCAGATAATTTTGTCTCCTTTTCATTTCTTTACACCAAATCTTCTTAAAGTCTGGAGACCACATCTACCATGTGCTCTATCATAGTACCTTACTTTAAGTAGATATCTTATACATTTGCTGAATTGAAATAAAGTTAAAAGGATGAATGCTGTTTGAAATTTCAGATTTTGGTACAGACTAGAGGGAGCTCCTATTTGAAAAGAGGTAGGGTTTAGTTATAAAAACATTGATTCTTCTTTTTTTTCTCATTATTCCCCCTCTCTGACTTCTTTTTTTCCACCTTCCATACCAGGACGTCTCATGTGAGACCACAGAGCAGGCTGGAAAAGATAAAGAAATCCCAAGTTAAATCTTGGCATGGAAGCAGTGTGCTTTGAATCAGCTCTATACATTAATAAAAAGAACTGGTGAAGGGGCATTCTTCAGGTTGAAAGGAAAGTCCCAAGATTAATACCTCTTAGGTTCCTGATGGATACCACTATCTATTTTGGGACTTGGGCAAGAAACAGTCTCTGGATTCATTTGTGATCATAGGCCCACACATCATAGGGAAAGGCTCTGAAGGGAGCTGCCTTAGTGTGCTTCACTTTTCTCGGTAGCTGGGCCTCTGAGTAATTGGAAGTCATGGTAATTGGGAGCATGCAGAAGGTTGCTAAAGCTAGAGATTAAACCTCTGCCAACTTTGTGTTAGTGTCCAATTGTTGAAGGATGATCGGTGGTACAGCAGTAGCTGGGTCTTGCTTTTGTTAATGTCTACATGCTGAAAGCCTGAGAGGTAAAACCTTACTGGGAGAATTGTAGCAAATGGAACAACCCTCAGCCAGCTCACAACGTGAGCTGAACATTCATTTGTTTATAGGAACTCAGAGTGTCTAAAATGACCAGGCAGTGAGAGATGTTATGTGGACTTGTCTGCTGACACGGTGTGCTCTTAAATTGGACAGAAAAACATTGGCTTAGTCACTCTGAGAAAACATGAGGGAATTTTCAGTTGGTATTTGTTTTTGAGGCTGAGTAGATGGTATGGCCCTTAAGACGCCTGATAAGATACCCAGAATTCAGGGCATCATTTTGTTTTGATCAGATATCACAGATATCACACTGGGGTCTATTTGACAGATAATAGAAAACCTGTATCAGTGTCCTTTCTTTCTTTTCCTAGAATACTGAACATTCCTGTTACTGACAAATTAGAAAACAAAAGCCTAAGTGTGATCTCTCCAAAATCTACCAATACATTTTTATCCTTATAATTAAGTTATATGAATAATATTAATAATATTATTTTGAAGAATATTTTAAGAAAGAATTAACTAGAAAGAGGGTACAGAAAACTTTTGAACTTTGCTTCCACCCGCATTCTTGGCTAGTGTTCTGATCAGAAAGGCTTTGAATGACTACCCATTTGTGGCTTCCCTTTGTTTCCTTCTTCCTCATCTAATTGAGCTGAAATACCTGTGTCACATACTTATGGCTTAGACCATGTCCTATAGGTTTTAAAAGAGGAGAATTTATGTTTTTCTAATCTAGTAGATAAAAGTCTAGAATTTTGGATTTTTGAAGTTTGGCATGGGAGCAAAGGAGTCCTATCATGGCCTAGTTTGAAAATCAACAGATAAGATATTGGAAAAGGGGCCACTGTCTGCAGAAATTGAAGGATGCAACCCCAAGCTAATTTATATTGTCTCTTATGATCTTTCCACTATCACCAGCCCTTGTTCATATGCCTATTGTCTGGGAGTGGGGTATATTTAGTGGAAGGGGACTGGGAAAGTTGGCCTTATAAAAGCTCTGTGAAAGAATCCCTGAAATACTCTTGAAGTGTGGAAGTTGACACTTATGAAGAGGAGTTTTCTGT
Organism: Nycticebus coucang; assembly: GCF_027406575.1. Taxonomy (NCBI): domain Eukaryota; kingdom Metazoa; phylum Chordata; class Mammalia; order Primates; family Lorisidae; genus Nycticebus; species Nycticebus coucang. The sequence continues at coordinate 155,930,841 of NC_069804.1, read as the reverse complement.
GTATCCATAATACTTTTTTATTATTAAATCATAGCTGTGTACATTAATGTGATCATGGGGCACCATAAACTGGTTTTATAGACTGTTTGACACATTTTCATCACACTGGTAAACATAGCCTTCCTGGCACTTTCTTAGTTATTGTGTTAAGACATTTACATTCTACATTTACTATGTTTCACATATACCTTTGTAAAATGCACCACAGGTGTAATCTCACCAATCCCCCTCCCTCCGCCCCCATCCCCCTCCCTACCTTCCCTTTCCCCCTTCCCCCTATTCTTAGGTTATAACTGGGTTATAGCTTTCATGTGAAAGCCATAAATTATTATTATTATTATTTTTTATTGTTGGGGATTCATTGAGGGTACAATAAGCCAGGTTACACTGATTCCAATTCTTAGGTAAAGTCCCTCTTGCAATCATGTCTTGCTCCCATAAAGTGTGACACACACCAAGGCCCCACCCCCCTCCCTCCGTCCCTCTTTCTGCTTCCCCCCAATAACCTTAATTGTCATTAATTGTCCGCATATCAAAATTGAGTACAGCCATAAATTATTTTCATAGTAGGGCTGAGTACATTGGATACTTTTTCTTCCATTCTTGAGACAATTTACTAAGAAGAATATATTCCAGCTCCATCCATGTAAACATGAAAGAGGTAAAGTCTCCATCTTTCTTTAAGGCTGCATAATATTCAATGGTGTACATATACCACAATTTATTAATCCATTCGTGGATCATTGGGCACTTGGGCTTTTTCTATGAATTAGTAATTATGAATTGGGCTGCAATAAATATTCTGGTACAAATATCTTTGTTATAATGTGATTTTTGGTCTTCTGGGTATATACCTAGTAGAGGAATTACAGGATTGAATGGCAGATCTATTTTAAGATCTCTAAGTGTTCTCCAAACATCTATCCAAAAGGAATATATTAATTTGCATTCCCACCAGCAGTGTAGAGGTGTTCCCTTTTCTCCACATCCACACCAACATCTCTGGTCTTGGGATTTTGTGATATGGGCTAATCTTACTGGAGTTAGATGATATCTCAAAATAGTTTTGATTTGCATTTCTCTGATGATTAAAAATGATGAGCATTTTTTCATATGTCTGTAGGCCATGTGCCTGTCTTCTTCAGAGAAGTTTCTCTTCAAGTCCCTTGCCAAACCTGCAGTGGGATCACTTGGTCTTTTCTTGCTTATATATTTGAGTTCTCTGTGGATTCCGGTTATTAAACCTTTGTCGGAGACATAATCTGCAAATATCTTCTCCCATTCTGAGGGCTGTTTGCTTGCTTTACTTACTGTGTTCTTGGCTGTGCAGAAGCTTTTTAGTTTGATCAGGTCCCAGTAGTGTGTTTTTGAAGCTGTTTCAATTGCCCAGGGGGTCCTCCTCATAAAATACTCACCCAGGCTGATTTCTTCAAGGGTTTTCCCTGCCCTCTCTTCTAGTATTTTTATATTTTCATGTCTTAAGTTTAAAGCTTTAATCCAGTGAGAGTCTATCTTAGTTAATGGTGAAAGATGTGGGTCCAGTTTCAGTGTTCTACAAATTGCCAGCCAGTTCGTCCAGCACCATTTGTTAAATAGGGAATCTTTTCCCCACTGAATGTTTTTAATTGGCTTGTCAAAGATTAAATAACGGTAAGTAGCTGGATTCATCTCTTGGTTCTCTATTCTGTTCCAGACATCTACTTCTCTGTTTTTGTTCCAGTACCATGCTGTTTTGATCACTATTGATTTATAGTATAGTTTGAAGTCTGGTAGCATGCTTCCTCCTGCTTTGTTTTTATTTCTGAGTAATGTCTTGGATATTTGAGTTTTTTTCTGATTCAATATAAAATGAAGTATTATTTTTTCAAGATCTTTAAAGTATGACAGTGGAGCTTTAATAGGGATTGCTTTAAAATTGTACATTGCTTTGGGTAGGATCGACATTTTAACCATGTTGATTCTTCCCAGCCATGAGCATGGTATGTTTTTCCATTTGTTAACATTTTCAGCTATTTATTTTCTTAGAGTTTCATAGTTCTATTTATAGAGATCTTTCACGTCCTTTGTTAGATAAATTCCCAAATATTTTATCTTCTTTATCTACTGTGAATGGAATAGAGTCCTTAACTGTTTTTTCAGCTTGACTATGGTTGGTATACATATAAAGGCTACCGATTTATAAATGTTGATTTTGTAACCTGAGATGCTGCTGTATTCCTTGATCACTTCTAGGAGTTTTGTAGTAGAATCCCTGGTGTTTTCCAGATATACAATCATATCATCTGCGAAGAGCGAAAGTTTGATCTCTTCTGACCCTATTGGATACCCTTGATTGCCTTTTCTTCCCTAAATGCGATGGCTAAAACTTCCATTACAATGTTAAAGAGCAGTGGAGACAATGGGCAACCTTGTCTGGTTTCTGATCTGAGTGGGAATGATTTCAATTTAACTCCATTCAATATGATATTGGCTGTGGGTTTGCTGTAGATGGCCTTTATCAGTTTAAGAAATGTCCCTTCTATACCAATTTTCTTAAGTGTTCTGATCATGAAGGGATGCTGGATATTATCAAAAGCTTTTACTGCATCAATTGAGAGAATCATATGGTCTTTGTTTTTTAATTTGTTTATGTGATGAATTATACTTATAGATTTACAGATATTGAACCAGCCTTGATACCCTGGGATAAAACCGACTTGGTCATGATGTATAGTTTGTTTGATGTGTTTCTGGATTCTGTTTGTTAGGATCTTGTTGAATATTTTTGCATCTATATTCATTAGTGATATCGGTCTATAATTTTCTTTTCTTGTTGGGTCTTTTCCTGGTTTGGGGTTCCGGGTGATGTTTGCTTCATAGAATGTTTTGGGCAGTCTTCCTTCTTTTTCTACATTTTGGAACAGGTTGAGTAATATAGGTACTAGTTCCTCTTTAAAGGTTTGGTAGAATTCTGACGTGAAACCATCTGGTCCTGGGCTTTTTTTTATAGGTAGATTTTGTATGGTTGATGCTATTTCAGAACTTGATATGGGCCTGTTCAACATTTCCACTTGATTCTGGCTAGGTCTTGGAAGGTGATGTGCTTCCAAGTATTGGTCAATTTCCTTCAGCTTTTCATATTTCTGAGAATAAAGTTTCTTGTAGTATTCATTAAGGATTTTTTTAATTTGTGAGGAGTCTGTTGTTATTTTGTCTTTGTCATTTCTGATTGATAAGATTAGAGATTTTACTCTTTTTTTCCTGGTTAGGTTAGCCAAAGGTTTATCTATTATATTGACCTTTTCAAAAAACAAATTTTTTGATTTATTGATCTGTTGTATAATTCTTTTGTTTTTAATTTCATTTAATTCTGCTCTAATTTTGGTTATTTCTTTTCTTCTACTGGGTTTGGGGTTGGAATGTTCTTCCTTTTCCAGTTGCTTGAGATGTCCCATTAAGTTGTTAACTTCCTCTCTTTCCATTCTCTTGAGGAAGGCTTGCAGTGGCATAAATTTCCCTCTTAGGACTGCCTTTCTGTTATCCCAGAGGTTCTGATAATTTGTGTCTTCATTTTCGTTTTGTTCCAAAAATTTGGCAATTTCCTTCTTAATCTCTTCTCTGACCCAGCTATCATTCAGCATAAGGTAATTTAACTTCCATGTTTTTGCATGAGTATGCAGATTCCTATTGTTACTGAGCTCAACTTTTATTCCACGGTGGTCCAAGAAGATGCAGTGAATAATTTCTATTCCTTAAATTTACTGAGGTTAGACTTGTGACTTAAGATGTGATCTATTTTGGAGTATGTTCCATGGGCTGATGAGAAGTATGTGTATTCAGTTTTGTTGGGATGAAATGTTCTGTGGATGTCTGCTAAATCCAAATGTTGGATGGTTAGGTTTAAATCTAAAATTTCTTTGCTCAGCTTCTTATTGTAAGATTGATCCAACACTGCCAAAGGAGTGTTGAAATCTCCAACTATTATAAAGCTGTAGGAAATCAAGTTGCTCATGTATGTTAGAGTTTCTCTTATAAATTGAAGTGAATTCTGGTTGTGTTCATAGATATTAATAATTGAAATCTCATCATATTGAGGATTACCCTTAACAAATATGAAATGACCATTCTTATCCTTCCTTACTTTTTTTTGGTTTAAAGCCTATTGTATCTGTAAATAAAATTGCAACACCTGCTTTTTTTCTGATTACCGTTTGCCTGAAATATGGATGATCATCCTTTTACCCTGAGTCTATATTTGTGTTTTAAGGTAAGATGCGACTCTTGTATGCAGCAAATATCTGGCCTGAGTTTTTGTGTCCAGTCAGCTAACCTGTGCCTCTTCAGAGGACAGTTTAAGCCCTTCACATTAATGGAGAATATTGAAAAATCTGGTAAAATTTTACGTATCGAGTTTTGCGAAAGTCTAGTGGACATTTTTAATCCTTTCACCACTGTGGAAGTTGGAGTTTGATCAAAAGTGTCTGAGTGAGTTTACTTTTGTGGTAGAGGATTCGGCTGCTTATTATGTAGGATAGGTCTGAGAATATCCTGAAGAGCTGGTTTGGTTATGGTGAATTTCTTCAACATATGAATGTCATTAAACTGTTTAATTTCTCCATCATAAATGAAACTCAGATTAGCTGGATACAGGATCCTGGGTTGAAAATTATTTTGCTTTAGGAGATTAAAAGTCGATGACCACCCTGTTCTGGCTTGAAAAGTTTCAGCAGAGAGATCTGCAGTCATTCTAGTATTCTTACCTTTGTAGGTAATTGATTTCTTACATCTGGCTGTTTTCAGAATTTTCTCCTTCATATTAACTTTAGTGAAGTTAATTATGATATGCCTGGGGGATGTCTTATTTGGATTGAGATGTGCTGGGCTTCTGAAACTGTCTGCTATCTGAATTTCAGAGTCTCTTGGCATGTCTGGAAAATTCTCTTTCATAATTTCATGGAGAAGGGCCTCTGTGCCTTGTGAGGCCACTTCATCACTGTCTGGGATTCTAATGAGGCAGATATTAGCCTTCTTCGATTTATCCCAGAGCTCTCTGAGAGAATGATCTGCTTTTGCTCTTCATTTGTCTTCCTCTTTGAGAGTTTTGGAGCATTCAAAGGCTTTGTCTTCAATGTCAGAAATCCTTTCTTCTGCTTGCTCCACTCTGTTACTGAGGGATTCTACTGTATTTTTCAGATCTTTGAGGGCTGCAAATTCTTGCTTCAGTGTGTCAAAATCTTTGGTTGTTTTGTCTTTAAATTTGTTAAATTCTTGAGACAACTTTTGAATTTCTCCTCGAATTTCTAATTCCGAATTTTGCATTGCTGCTCGAATTTTTAATTCCAAATTTTCCTCCATTTTATTAATCTTGTTTGCAATCCAAATTCTGAATTCAATTTCTGACATCTCGGCCAGCTGTTTATGATGGGATCTTCAGTTACATCTGCCATATCTTTCTTTGGGTGGGTTGATCTATTCTGGTTATTCATGTTACCAGAGTTTTTCTGCTGATTCCACCCCATGATTGTTTTATACTGTTTGATTTTTCCCCTGGAGCTTTGTCGAGGACCCGTACAGTGCTATGGCCTGAGAAACTGGGGACCTGTTTGGTGTGTTGGGGCTAAGTGGTTCTGTCTTGTTTTCAGAGAAATAGTTACTCTGGGTTGAAGTCTCAGCTATGGAGAAATACGAGCAATTAAGTCACCCCGCCCCCCCACAGGCAACAATTGGAAAAGGAACATCAAGCCTTCTTACAACCACACACCCAGGGCACTACCTGAATAGTCCTTGGTTGACTGGCTCAGTTAAAAATGTCCAAATCAATTGTCTCAGTCAGCACCTGTCTTAGGTGGGAGAGTTTAAAAGGTCCCTGGCAAATGGATCACAGTGGTCTGGTGATTACTCTGATTTGGCTTGCTCCAATGCTGCGTGGAGCAGGAGGAGCCACTCAGGAAATAGATCAGTCTGGGAAGGTTGATGCCGCCTTCCCCACCTTGCACCTCTGTTACAACCAGTCTCTGATAGTCCTGCAGGGCTTTGACTCACTTGCCTGTAGTGAATAGATACTCCAGGGGTTTGCACCTGCCTGAATCACAAGGAAATCTATTTCTGCTCAGCCAGGCCACTGCGCTTTGCCTCTATCTAGCAGGGGCAGGTGAGGCCTGACAACCTCGGGCGCTTGATGGAGGCTGGGAGGTGTTCACTCAGTTCCAGCCCCACCCCTGATTGATGTTACTCATAGAACAGAACAGAACAGAACAGAACAACTTTTTGGCAATTTGTTTCTATCCCTGCTAAATTCCCCTGCAGAAGGAAAGCTTTTTTGAGTTCCCAGAGCCTGCGCCTCAGGCCCTGTCTTTGCTCCTGCAGGTTTGTATTCAGTTACTTGTCTTTTCTAGCCTCCTGCCTTCCTTTGTCTACAGGTTGACGATCCCCTGATGGCTGGGTGTGTCTTAAGCTCAGTAAAGCAGTCCTCTGGGTCAGCACAGTCCTCTGGGTGAGCCCAGCCCTGGGAACTTCCCAGGCCTGTGAATGCGTTTCTAGTCCCTGTGCTCCACGCAGGTCAGTACCGCCTCAGGCAAACCATTTACTCATGGGGCCTGTGTTTCTGCCCCAGATCTGTTCCATGGTGGTTGCCACCTGAGTAGATGTCTGGTTTCTTCTGGTTGCCCCGGCAGACAGGGCAGAATATCAGAATATCCGGGAGTGAGCCGTATTATTGCAAAAAGACGGCCTCTGCTCTGCACCTCAGGGCACTGCTGCTCCGGTGTGGTTCCCTCTCAGCCGACCATCCTCTCCTTGCTCCCGTGCCCCAGAGTCAGCACTGAACAGCTGCAGTTTAGGCACTGTACACACCCCTCGAGAAATCACCCAAGAATCAGGACTCCTGGGGGACAGGCCTCCAGACCTCAGAGTGAGAGCGGAGAGGAGTGCTGGGAGCTCAGAGTTGCAGGTAGAGAATATGTACAATTTTATATAGTTTTATGCCTGGCAGGAGAATGCCATGGCACCCTAGTAGGGGAGGTAGGTCCAGTTTTTAGAGGGTCTCTCCCATGGAGTGTAGTGGGAGGACCTTTGAACTCTGCTTGTTTGTTTGTGGCGTACTCCAAGCCGTTCTCATGGGGGAAGGGACTCCCCTCTGCTTGGTGATAGATTTTGTACCTTTTGTTTATATCCTTGGGGTTGCAGCTCGCCTCAGCGGGGTTGATGTGCGTTCTTTAACCTTCTCTCGGTGAAGGTCAAATCCACCAGGTTACTTGCTAAATTTCTGTCTTTTAACTCTCCTTCTGGATGGGACCCTCTGTGGAAAGCTTGATTCAGTCAGCCATCTTGTCTCCGCCCCTCCTCTTTGGTGGTTTTGTCTTTAAATTCATTAAATTCTTGAGACAACTTTTGAATTTCTCCTTGAATTTCTAATTCCGACTTTTGAATTGCTGTTCAAACTTCTAATTCCAAATTTTCCTCCATTCTATTAATCTTGTTTGAAATCCAAATTCTGAATTTAATTTCTGACATCTCAGCCAGTTGTTTATGAATGGGATCTTCAGTTACATCTGCCATATCTTTCCTTGGGGGGGGGGGTTGATCTATTCTGGTTATTCATGTTACCAGAGTTTTTCTGCTGATTCTGCCCTGTGATTGTTTTACACTGTTTGATTTTTCCCCTGGAGCTTTGTCGAGGACCCATACAGTGCTATGGCCTGAGAAACTGGGGACCTGTTTGGTGTGGTGGGGCTAAGTTGTTCTGTCTTGTTTTCAGCTGGTCTCTGTTCGACCCTGGTGAAACAGTTACTCTGGTTGAAGTCTCAGCTGTGGAGAAATACGAGCAATTAAGTCACCCCGTCCCCCCCACAGGCAACAATTGGAAAAGGAACATCAAACCTTCCTACAACCACACACCCAGGGCACCACCTGAATAGTCCTCAGGCGATTGGCTCTGTTCAAAAAGTTCCAATCGATTGTCTCAGTCAGCACCTGTCTCAGGTGGCACAGTTTAAAAGGTCTCTGCCAACTGGATCGCAGGGGTCTGGTGACTACTCAGATATGGCTTGCTCCAGTGCTCCGTGGAGTCAGGAGGACTCACCCAGCAAATAGATCAGTCTGGGAATGTTGATGCCTGCTTCCCCATCTTGCACCTCTGTCACAGTCAGTCACTGATAGCCCCACAGGGCTTTGACCCAGTTGCCTATAGTGAATAGATACTCCAGGGGTTTGCACTTGCCTGAATCACAAGGAAATCTATTTCTGCTTAGCCAGGCCACTGCACTCTTCCTGTATCTAGCAGGGGAAGGTGAGGCATGATAGCCTTGGGTGCTTGATGGAGGCTGGGGAGTGTTCACTCATTTCCAGCCCTTCCCCTGATTGATGTTACTGACAGAACAGAACAGAACAACTTTGTGGCAATTTGTTTCTGTCCCTGCTAAATTCCCCTGCAGAATAAAAGCTGTTTTGAGTTCCCAGAGACTGTGCCTCAGGACCTATCTTTGCTTGTGCAGGTTTGTATTTGGTTAGCTGTCAGTTCTAGCCACCTGTCTTCCTTTGTCTATAGGCTGATGATCCCCTGAGGGCCAGGTGCATCTTAGGCTCAGTTAAGTGGTCCTCTGGGTCAGCCCTGTCCTGGGAATTTCCTGGCTCTGCACATGCATTTCTAGTCCCTGCGCTCCACCCAGGTCGGTACTGTCTCAGGCAAACCCTTTACTCACGAGGCCTGCATTTCTATCCCAGATCTGTTCCATGGTGGTTGCCACCTGAGTAGATGCCCGGCCTCGTCTGGTTGCCCAGGGAGACAGGGGGTGTGGCTTCGGAATATCTGGGAGTGAGCCCTATTTTTGCCAAAAGATGGCTGCTGCTGTGTGCCTTGGGGCACCGCCACTCTGGCCTGGTTCCCTCTCAGCCGACCGTCCTCTCCTCACTCCCGTGCCACAGAGTTAGCACTGACCAGCTGCAGTTTAGGCCCTGTCCACACCCCTGGAGAAATCACTCAAGAATCTGGACTCCTTGGGGACAGGCCTCTAGACCTCAAAGTGAGAGTGTAGGGGAGTTCTGGGAGCTCAAAACTGCAGGTAGAGAATATATGCAGTTTTATATAGTTTTATGCCTGGCAGGAGAATGCTGTGGCACCCTAGTAGGGGAGGTAGGTCCAGTTTTTAGAGGGTCTCTCCCATGGAGTGTAGCGGGAGGATCTTTGAACTCTGCTTGTTTGTTTGTGGGGCACTCCGAGCCGTTCTCATGGGGGAGGGGACTCCCGTCCACTTGGTGATGGATTTTGTACCTTTTGTTTGTATCCTTGGGGTTGCAGCTCGCCTCAGTGGGGTTGATGTGTATTCTTCAACCTTCTCTCTTGGTGTAGCTCTAATCCACCAGGTTACTTGCTAAATTTCTGTCTTTTAACTCTCCTTCTGGTTGGGAGCCTCTGTGGAAAACTGGTTTCAGTCAGCCATCTTGTCTCCCGTGTCCATAATACTTTTATGGATTCTCCTGGTTCTCTGATTTTGTTTGCATTTATTATCCCAGGATCCTAGATGTTATTTGTATAGGGGTAATGAATCTTGGCTATGGTAAAACTAAATGTTTATGAATCATCACCTCTTCTCTCATTAATTCTGTTTAATTGACCAGATTAATTTAATTATGATCAACTAAACCCCAAATTAGAATAGGGGTAGTAGGATAAATGGAAACTTCCGAACGTATTCACTAAAGAATTGTTAATGCACTGCTTAGACCTTCTGTGCCCTACCTTATGACATCTAGGGTTTAAAAAAAGTATTGTATATATTTAAGTTGTATAACATTATGGTTTGTTATATAGTCATGCACTGCATAATGATGTTTTGGTAAAAGACCAAACTATAACAGTTATTTCATGAGATTATAATACTGTATTCTTACTGTACTTTTTCTGTTTTTAGATATGTGTAGATACACAAATACCACTGTGTTACAGCTGCCTTCAGTATTCAGTACACTAGCATACTGTACAGGTTTGTAGCCTTAGAGCAATAGGCTATGCCATTTAGCTTAGGTGTGTAGTATGATATGTTAGGATACAGCATCTAGGTTTGTGTAAGTACACTCTATTATGTTCACATAGCAATGAAATTCCTACATGACTGTACGCTGTGAAATAATTATTATAGTCAAGCAAATTAACAAATCCTTCATCTCACATAGTTATCTGTGTGTGTGTGTGTGCGCACGTGTATGTATGATGAAAGTACCTACAATCTCTTAAGAAATTTTCATGTATACAAAATATTAGCTATAGTTTTCAAGCTATACATTAGATCCCTTGACTTATTCATCCATAATAATGGTAACGTTAAACCCTTTGACCTATATATATCCACGTCTCTGTGCCCCTGGTAACAACCCTTCTATTCTCTGTTTCTAGGTATTAACCTTTTTTATTATTTTGCTTGAAGGAGCCATTGATTGCTGCTTCACTGTGAGTTTTATTTGTTTGTTTTTAGACAGGGTCTCATTTTATTTCCTACACTGGAGTATAGTTGCACAATCTGGGACTACATGCATAGGTATGTGCCACCACTCCCAGCTAATTTTTCTGCATTTTGTAGAGATGGGGGTCTTATGTTATCTAGGCTGATGTCAAACTTCTAGCCTCAGTCAATCAATACACCTGTCTCAGCCTCCCAGTGGCACTCTGTCCCACTCATCCCAGTGGTATGATTACAGGTGTGAGCCACTGCACTCAGCCTAATCACTTCACCTTAAGGATGCTATGTCTTCACTCTAACAGTGGTTCGCAACCTTCCTAAAGCTGTGATGTATTTTCATTGTTACAAAGAGTTTGCAACCCACAGGTTGAGAACTGCTGCTCTAGAAGATAGAGCCCTTCTGAATCCCTCTTTAATTTTGGTCCCTGTGTATTTATAGTTTGTTTATTTATGTTTCACATGTGAGATCTTGTATTGCATTAGTCTTTCCCAGTTTATTACATTGATAGACGAGGTTTTAGATATTTTCTGACTGCCCACAGTGGAAGTTTAATTAGATACCTAATCAGCTGCTGTACATGTAGTCTTACATGTTAAAAAAATATATATATAGTCTACCACTAGTATAAGGATTGTCTCTCTGTGTGTATACACACACATACATACACACACACATATATTGCTTTGAAACTTTTTGATTTATCTATAAAAACATTTTTATAAGCTACCAATTTATCCCAAACAGATGGCTTATTAAGTAAAAATCAGCTTTAAAGCAAACATGTCACAATTATTCTATTCTCTGCCACAGAATTCCTACTGTTGATAAACTCCTAATTGGAATTTGGTTCTGGCAAGGAATGAAAAACAGAAACATACTGTGAGGACAGAGTGCCAAAAATAGCATACTGAGCAATACAAAGGACCAGAGTAATCCCACCTTGTGTTTTCTTTAGGCCCTTTTTCTTTCAATTCATGTGGGTGAGACTATTTTGCCCCAGTACAATCCCATCTTGTGAACCAGGAGATGGAAATACTAAGAGGCATAGTCCAAACCACCAGTAAGGAAAGATTCAGGATTTTTAATGAGTTATGTCCTGGTTGTACAGGAATCAATAAGGTCCCAAGCTCAATGGCCCTTACCACCCCTTCATAATACCCAGAATGGATATTGCTAACATGTCTCTGGAACTTCCCTGCTGAAATGGGAACAGCCCTGGAGGGAATGGTGTCAGCAACAACCTTGAAATGGCTAAAAACTATTAGACATTCGCTATAAGATATGCTCTGTGATAAATGCTAGACATACATTCTCTCATTGAATATATGCAAAACCCCTGTAATCCCTAGCAAAACATCTGGCTTACAGATAGACGAGCCAATGGAGGCACACAGTGGTTAAATGACTTGTTCAATGTCAGGAAGCTACTGCATGATAGAGTTGGCATCAGAACCAAGATGTGTTTGGCTCTTAACCATTTATTAATGCCCATTAATACTTAGGCCAGACTCGATTATAAGATTAGCATTCACTTACCTATGTGCCTGACTTAATGGTACATAGGACAGGTAAATTTTATGATGGGGGCTATGTGTGTATGCACATGTGTGTGCATGTGCATATAAGAATAGACATATAAGTCCAGAGCAAGGTTCTATACCTCATCTATTGAAGTATTGTACTAGAAAATCTAAGATAATAGCAGTGAAGAATATCAGCATCATGAAAATCCATGAAATTAGGTTTTATTAATGGAGATTTCTAATAAAGTAGCTTTACTGGCCCAAACACTGAAATCAGTGCAAGATCTTCTTTTAAACACACAGACTGCCTCATTGTCGTCTGCACTGAAATGTGTCGTTTAAAAAATCCACATATGTTTGATACATCCTGACATATTCACCAGCCCTTGCCTGGGGGAAAACAATGTAGTCTCAGGTCCCAGGAGATGCCACAGTGAAAGGACCCCAGGTGGTCTGCAATATTATCAGCTTCTGAAAGGTAGCCTTTTCTCTGAGCTAAGGGCGCCAGGAACACTTGGCATCTAACTTACCATATGGCATGCATTATTGGGCCGCGTTGTTTTGCTCAATGTCTGGTGTGATGTGGCACTTAATGCTGTGGAATTATTTCCTTACTCAATTAAAAAAATATCCTGCTCTAAATTCTCATCTGTTTCTCCTTACAACCATATATCTCCCACCAATCCCCAAGGCACTGAATATATTTTCTGCTTTGCTCCTTGCTTGTCCTTTCTTTTTGCTTTTCTATTCTAAAACCTTTTCCCCCTCCAAATTAAAAGTGCAGCAGGAGAACAGAGCATGGTTACACACACTGGGCTTGGATTTTCACAAAGAAGCTAATCCCTGAAATCTGTCCATTTCCTTTCTAAGGAAGGCTTTTATTTATTTCTTTTTTGTCATTTTTTTTTTTTTTTTTTAGGATTCCACTCTCATTAAAGTTCTTGAGGGCATTAAAGAAAGAAAGAAATATACAAACAAACAAAACTGAGGTACTTTATTAGGAGGTCTACCGATTTTATTTTGGTATCCCCCTCCTCACTTTTGGCTTAGTTTCTCTGAGTCTCTAATACAATCTTCTCTGGTTATGTTATATTCATATATACTTGGTCAAAAAATCATTTTTATTGTTTTTATCACACTGCCCCTGGCCAGGAACCTCCACACCGGTGGGATTTCCTGAACTCAAGAAGATTCTTAGGCCCTGAACATTCCCCTTATGCATCCACTGTAGAGTTTGAAAGTCCTAAGAATTGAATGTTTTCTTCTGAAGCCCCCCTCCCTCACCAAAGTAAGCAATGCAAATGGTTTCTGGGATGGATCCTACATGAATTTATGAGCATTGGTCTGTCAGGTTTGCATAAGAATTACTTGAGTATCTTGTTACCATGCATATTCCTAGGCCCTACCCTAAACCTATGGAATTAAAATATTAAAATTTTGTATTTGTGTGAGGAGATGGAGGCAGGTGACCGGCTCAAAATTCTGCATTTAAAAAGGAGCTCCCTAGACAGTGTTCACAGAAATTTGAGAACCAAACCCCTGTATTATCATAATATTCCTTAAACAGGAAAGAAGTATGGTCACACTTTATTTTTTTAAAAAATGATCTGGTGGCAATGTGGAGATTTTCTGGCCTGTAGCAAAGTGAAGACTTAGATGGAACAAGGAACTTAAAAAGCTGATATAGTGGGGGCAAAATAACTAGGAAACCAATAGAAGGTTCTGCTTTTAGATGTTAAGAAAGAAGTTGGGGGCGGTGCCTGTGGCTCAGTCAGTAAGGCGCCGGCCCCATATCCGAGGGTGGCAGTTTCAAGCCCGGCCCCAGCTGAACTGCAACCAAAAAACAGCCGGGCATTGTGGCGGGCGCCTGTCGTCCCAGCTACTCGGGAGGCTGAGGCAAGAGAATCGCTGAAGCCCAGGAGTTGGAGGTTGCTGTGAGCTGTGTGATGCCATGGCACTCTACCAAGAGCTATAAAGTGAGACTCTGTCTCTGCAAAAAAAAAAAAAAAAAAAAGAAAGAAGTTGGAAGTCTGAAATGAATGTGTACAGTCTCTGAAAACCCAACCTCAGGCCTTTCTCCCCTAGCAATTCCCATCCTTTAAAAATATTTTAAAGGGATATTTATTTCTTTTTCTCCATCATAGGAATGGAGCTCACTTCTCCTTTTAAAGCTAAAACTTAGAGGTAAAATGCCACATCTGTGTGAAGGAGGATGGTGCTACTGAAGCAATGGCTCCAAACAGTGGTTCCCAAGGCCTGGTCCTTTGATCACCTGCTGCTGAATCAGCTGAAATGCTGGCTAAAATGCACATTCCTGGGCCTTACTTTAGACCTACTCAATTAGAATGGTTCCCCAAAATATTCATTATAACTAGATTTCCAGGTGACACTGATATGTGATAAAGTTTGAAAAGCAATATTCTAGAATATTTATGTCATCATTCTTACTGGGAAGTTCTCTTCCCTCTATTTCTGCTTGTGAAAATGTTGTTTATTCCTAAAGTCCCAGCCTTCCCTGATCCACTTGCTCCAGCCTGAACAGATATAACCTCTTAAGTTGCTATGGAAATGGGAAATACGAGGAGACACCACAGATGGGAGCAGGAAAGAGCTGGGGAATACAGAGATATAGCAGCTTGACTAGAGGTGTTGGGAGGGACCTCTAGGGTTTGTACTTTAAATTTGTGCACTTGAATTGAGGTTACAAGAAGGTAGGTAGGAAACCTAAGGCAAACCAACAACAGAATTATCTGGGATGGTCTCAGCTGTGACTTCAACCCCCACAGCAATCGTGCGTAGGGATGAGGATTACAGGTCATGCCAGGGCAAGGGGTCTAGAGTGGAAAGTGAGACAACTGCATATGGGGGAAGGAAAGTGGGCTAGCCTGGAGTCTCCTTCCCTTCCATCTATGCCCATGAGAACCCTGTTTATTTATTTATTTATTTATTTTTTTTAGAGACAGAGTCTTACTTTGTCACCCTCGGTAGAGTGCTATGGCGTCACAGCTCACAGCAACTCTTGGGCTTAGGCGATTCTTTTGCCTCAGCCTCCTCAGCAGCTGGGACTACAGGTACCTGCCGCAATGCCCAGCTATTTTTTGTTGCAGTTTGGCCACGGCCGGGTTCAAACCTGCCAACCTCAGCATATGGGACCGGTGCCCTACTCACTGAGCCAAGGGACCACCCGAGAACTCTGTCTTACTTTCAGCATCACAGTTACCTGCCCAGGCTGCTTGGACCACCCTACTCTGATAGTAACAACTAAACCCTGATGCTTTCTTGTCCCTTTTCACTGGAAGAGTGTATTATTGCAATTTCCTGGCTCTATCTTTGAAATTTTCAGAGGCCCTGAGATAGAGAATATGAAGGAATAGTCCACATTCCTTGAGAGACCTGGGCTATAGGGAGGTCTATCCAGGGAAAAGTGAGCTTTGAAGACCACCTGTATCAAGTTTCTTAGTGAGACTGGGATGCTGTAACAAAAAATTATAGGCAGGGTGGTTTAAACAACAGAAATTTATTTTCTCACAGTTCTAGAGGCTTGGAAGTCTAAGAGCAGGGTGTCAGTGAGGATTTTCTTCCAGGCCTGCAAATAGATGCTTTGTCCTCACATGGCCTTTCCCCTGGGTGCTCATGAATCATGGAGTGGGTGGGGAAGAAAGAGAGATAGGGGAAAAGGAGGAAGTGGGAAGAGGGAGGCAGAGTGCACTCTTTCTATTAGAAGACCACCAATCCTATTGATTAGGTCCCCACTTTTATGACTTCACTTAACATTAGTTACTGCCTAAAGGCCCTATCTCCAAATACAGTGGAATTGGAGATTAGAACTCCAACATGTGAATTGTGGGGGAGAGCACAATTTGATATATACCGATCAGCATTACCTGGGTGTGCTTGTTTGTGTGCTCCAAGCCACATCTCCTCAATTAAAATCACAAGGTAGATCCAGAGTCCACAAATACTTCAGGTAATTATGATGGATGCTGGTGTTTAAGAACCACTGTTATAAAGGACACAATTTATATTTAGTTCACTTTCACCTGATCTCAACTTTTTCAAAGGTTTTATTTGCATCTTATACTATCATTTGGTGGGTAAAACAGTCCCAATTTTTTCTTTTTCTTTTTTTGAGACAGAGCCTCAAGCTGTTGCCCTGGGTAGAGTGCTGTGGCATCACAGCTCACAGCAACCTCAAACTCCTGGGCTCAAGCGAGTCTCCTGCCTCAGCCTCCCAAGTAGCTGGGACCACAGGCACCTGCCACAACGCCCAGCTATTTTTTGGTTGCAGCCATCATTGTTGTTTGGCAGGCCCGGGCTGGATTCGAACCCGCCAGCTCAGGTGTACATGGCTGGTGCCTTAGCCGTTTGAGCCACAGGCACTGAGCCCACAATCCCAATTTTTTAAAATTTCAGATTAATATGAGGATACAAATGATTAAGTTGCATTATTTGCATCTGTGATGTAAAATTTGAGTTGTTGAGTCCATCACCCAGGGGGTATGCTATATACCTATTTTTAATTACTCTTGGCTGAGTTAGGGCTTTTTATAAAAAACTAATACTGTATTTATTCCTATCCATTTTTAAAAATAATTTTCCTCTAATTTAAGCAAAAAACAGCCATTTTTAAATCTAATTTATGATAGTATAGTGTTTCCTGTTTTCTTCTTATTTATACTTTTGTCTTTAGCAAACAATTTTATTTATTTACATTTCAGATTAATATAAGGATGCAAATGATTTTTTTCATGCACCCTAAATCAATGGTTTTCAAACTTTAGTGTGCATAAGAATCAACTAAAATCTTGTTAAAATTAGACTCTAATTGAGTAAGTCTGTGGTGATGTCTGAGCAGCTACATTTTTTAACAACCTCCCAGATGATACACACAGTACAGATGTTGTTGATGTATTGACTATCCTGGGAATTGCAAGGTTCTAAATCATTTTTCCATGTTTTAAAGTGGTTACTCTAACTTAGGGAGACCAAATTTAAATGGCTTCACTGGTTAGACCAGTAAGTAACTGTTAATGTGTGCAACTATCAGGGGTGATATGAATACAACATAGTAGAACTTACAGTCATTCAAACACACATTTTAAAAACACGTTGGCCAAATAGTCTACTGACTGCTTTCATTTGAGGCAACTGGTTTGTAAACCTTTGCTAATACAACTATTGTAAGATTTTTCAATAAGTATTTATTTTTCTCCTCTACCCACTTTATGGGTTTTATTTTTTTTATTGTTAAATCATAGCTGTGTACATTAGTGCAATCGCCTGTACCCATTCTAAGACGCACCATAGATGTGGCCCCACCCATTACCCTCCCTCCACCAAAACCTCCCCCCTCCCTTCCCCGTCCTTGGCCCTTTCCCCACAGTCTTGTGCTATAGTTGGGTTATAGCCTTCATGTAAAAGCTATAATTTAGCTTCATGGTAGGGCTGAGTACATTGGATACTTTTTCTTCCATTCCTGAGATACTTTGCTAAGAAGTATATGTTCCAGCTTCATCAGTGTAAACATGAAAGAGGTAAAGTCTCCATCTTTTTTAAGGCTGCATAGTATTCCATGGTATTCATGTACCACAATTTGCTAGTCCATTCATGGGTCGATGGGCACTTGGGCTTCTTCCATGACTTAGCAATTATGAATTGGGCTGCACTAAACATTCTGGTACAGATGTCTTTGTTATATTGTGACTTTTGGTCTTCTGGGTATAAACCTAGTAAAGGAATTATAGGATCGAATGGCAGGTCTATTTTCAGGTCTCTAAGTATTCTCCAAACATCCTTCCAGAAGGAACGTATTAGTGGGCATTCCCACCAGCAGTGTAGAAGTGTGCCCTTTCCTCCACATCCACGCCAACATTTCTGGTTTTGGGATTTTGTTATGTGGGCTACTCTTACTGGGGTTAGGTGATATCTCAAAGTAGTTTTGACTTGCATTTCTCTGATTATTATTTATTTATTTATTTTGGCCAGGGCTGGGTTTGAACCCGCCACCTCTGGCATATGGGACCGGCGCCCTACTCCTTGAGCCACAGGTGCCGCCCGCATTTCTCTGATTATTAAGGATGATGAGCTTTTTTTCATGTGTTTGTAGATTTTGCGTAGGTCTTCTTTAGAGAAGTTTCTCTTTAAGTCCCTTGCCCACCCTGAAATGGGGTCATGTGTTCTTTTCTTGCTAATAAATTTGAGTTCTCTGTGGATTCTGGTAAATAGACCTTTATCGGAGGTATAACCTGCAAATATTTTCTCCCATTCTGAGGGCTGTCTGCTTGCTTTACTCACTATGTTCTTGGCTGTGCAGAAGCTTTTTAGTTTGATCAGGTCCCAGTAGTGTATTTTTGATACTGCTTCAATTGCCTGGGGAGTCCTCCTCATAAAATATTCACCCAGGCCGATTCCTTCAAGAGTTTTCCCTGCACTTTCTTCAAGTATTTTTATAATTTCATGTCTTAAGTTTAAATCTTTTATCCAGTGAGAGTCTATCTTAGTTAATGGTGAAAGGTGTGGGTCCAGTTTCAATCTTCTACAGGTTGCCAGCCAGTTTACCCAGCACCATTTGTTAAATAGGGAATCTTTTCCCCACTGAATGTTTTTAATTGGCTTGTCAAAGATCAAATAACAGTAAGTAGCTGGATCCATCTCTTGGTTCTCTATTCTGTTCCAGACATCTACTTCTCTGCTTTTGTGCCAGTACCATGCTCTTTTGATCACTATGGATTTATAGTACAGTCTCAGGTCTGGTAGCGTGATTCCTCCTGCTTTGTTTTTATTGCTCAGTAATGTTTTGGCTATTCGAGTTTTTTTCTGATTCTATATAAAACGAAGTATTATTTTTTCAAGATCTTTAAAGTATGACAATGGAGCTTTAATAGGAATTGCATTAAAATTATATATTGCTTTGGGCAGTATGGACATTTTAACCATGTTGATTCTTCCCAGCCATGAGCATGGTATGTTTTTCCATCTGTTAACATCTTCGGCTATTTCTTTTCTTAGAGTTTCATAGTTCTCTTTGTAGAGATCTTTCACGTCCATTGTTAGGTATACTACCAAATATTTCATCTTCTTTGGCACTACTGTGAAAGGAATAGAGTCCTTGACTGTTTGTTCGGCTTGGTTATTGTTGGTATACATAAAGGCTACAGATTTATGGGTGTTGATTTTGTAGCCTGAGACATTGCTATATTCCTTGATCACTTCTAAAAGTTTTGTAGTAGAATCCCTAGTGTTTTTCAGATATACGATCATATCATCTGCGAAGAGTGAAAGTTTGATCTCTTCTGACCCTATGTGGATACCCTTGATCGCCTTTTCTTCCCTAATTGCAATGGCTAAAACTTCCATTACAATGTTAAAGAGCAATGGAGACAATGGGCAACCTTGCCTGGTTCCTGATCTAAGTGGAAATGATTTCAATTTAACTCCATTCAATACAATATTGGCTGTGGGTTTGCTGTAGATAGCCTCTATTACTTTAAGAAATGTCCCTTCTATACCAATTTTCTTAAGTCTTCTGATCATGAAGGGATGCTGGATATTATCAAAAGCTTTTTCTGCATCAATTGAAAGAATCATATGGTCCTTATTTTTAAGTTTGTTTATGTGTTGAATTACATTTATAGATTTAGGTATATTGAACCAGCCTTGAGACCCTGGGATAAATCTGACTTGGTCATGGTGTATAATTTTTTTGATGTGTTGTTGGATTCTGTTAGGATCTTATTGAGTATTTTAGCATCTATATTCATTAGTGATATTGGTCTATAAGTTTCTTTTCTTGTTGGGTCTTTCCCTGGTTTGGGGATCAAGGTGATGTTTGCTTCATAGAATGTGCTGGGTAATATTCCTTCTTTTTCTATATTTTGGAAGAGGTTTAGTAGTATAGGTACTAGTTCTTTAAATTTTTTTGTAGAATTCTGATGTAAACCATCTGGTCCTGGGCTTTTCTTTTTAGGGAGATTTTGTATAGTTGATGCTATTTCAGAACTTGATATAGGCCTGTTCAACATTTCCACTTTGTTCTGGCTAAGTCTTGGTAGGTGGAGTGCTTCCAGGTATTGGTCGATTTCTTTCAGATTTTCATATTTGTGAGAGTAGAGTTTCTTGTAGTATTCGTTAAGGATTTTTTTGAATTTCTGAGGGGTCTGTTGTTATTTCATCATTACCATTTCTGATTGATGAAATTAGAGATTTTACTCTTTTTTTCTTGGTTAGGTGGGCTAAAGTTTTATCTATTTTATTGATCTTTTCAAAAAACCAGCTTTTTGATTTATTGATCTGTGTATAATTCTTTTGTTTTCAATTTCATTTAATTCTGCTCTGATTTTGGTTATTTCTTTTCTTCTGCTGTGTTGGGGTTGAAGTGTTCTTCTTTCTCCAGTTGCTTGAGATGTTCCATTAAGTTATTGACTTTCTTTCTTTCTGTTTTCTTGAGGAAGGCTTGCAGTGCTATAAATTTCCCTTTAGGACTGCCTTTGCAGTATCCTAGAGGTTCTGGTAATTGATTGTTGTTTTGTTCCAAAAATATGGTGATATACTTCTTAATCTCGTCTATAACCCATGTATCCTTCAGCATAAGGTTGTTTAGATTCCATGTTTTTGTATGAATATGCAGGTTCCTATTGTTATTGAGTTCAACTTTTATTCCATGATGGTCTGAGAAGATGCAAGGAATAATTTCTATTTTTTTAAATTTGCTGAGGTTAGATTTGTGGCCTAGGATGTGGTCGATTTTGGAGTATGTTCTGTGGGCTGATGAGAAGAATGTGTATTCAGTTTTTTTGGGATGAAATGTTCTGTATATGTCTGTTAAGTCCAGATGTTGAATGGTTGAGTTTAAATCTAAGATTTCTTTGCTTAGCTTCTTTTTGGAGGATCTATCCAGCACTGCTAAAGGGGTGTTAAAATCTCCAACTACTATGGAAGTGGAGGAAATCGAGTTGCTCATGTCTGTTAGAGTTTCTCTTATAAATTGAGGTGCGTTGTGGTTGGGTGTATAAATATTAATAATTGAGATCTCATCATATTGAGTATTACCTTTAACAAATATGAAGTGTCCGTTCTTATCTTTAATTATTTTGGTTGGTTTAAAGCCTATTGCATCTGCGAACAGGATTGCAATGCCTGCTTTTTTCTGTTTTCCATTTGCCTGGAATATAGATGACCATCCCTTCACCTGGAGTCTATATCTGTCTTTTAATGTAAGATGTGATTCTTGGATGCAGCAGATATCTGGCTTGAGTTTTTGTATCCGATCCGCCAACTATGCCTCTTTAGAGGACAATTTAAACCATTCACATTAATTGAGAGTATTGATAAGCCTTTTGAGAGACCAGTGGACATTTTTAATCCTTTTGCAACTGTGGAAGTTGGAATTTGATCAAAAATTTTTTGGGTAGGTTTACTTTTGTGGTGGAGAATTACTCTGGTCTTTATGGAGGATAGGTCTAAGAATGTCCTGGAGAGCTGGTTTAGTTGTGGCAAATTTCTTCAACATGTGAATGTCGTTGAAGTATTTAATTTCTCCATCATAAATGAAGCTCAGTTTAGCTGGGTACAGGATCCTGGGTTGAAAGTTATTTTGTTTTAGGAGATTAAAAGTTGATGACCATCCTCTTCTAGCTTGAAAGGTTTCAGCAGAGAGATCTGCAGTTATTCTGATCTTCTTCCCCTTGTAGGTAATGGTTTTCTATCATCTGGCAGCTTTCAGAAATTTCTCCTTCATATTTAGTGAAATTGATTATGATGTGTCTGGGGGATGTCTTATTTGGTTTGAGCCGTGCTGGAGTTCTGAAACTGTCTGCTATCTGAATTTCAGACTCTCTTGGCATGTCTGGAAAGTTCTCCTTCATAATCTCATGGAGAAGAGACTCTGTACATTGTGAAGCCTCTTCATCACTTTCGGGGATCCCTATAAGACGAATATTGGTTTTCTTCAAATTATCCCAGAGCTGTTTGAGAGAGTGATCTATTTTTGCTCTCCATTTCTCTTCCTATTTGAGGGTTTCGGAGCATTCAAAAGCTTTGTCTTCAATGTCAGAAATCCTTTCTTCTGCTTACTCCATCCTGTTACTGAGGGATTCTACTGTGTTTCTCAGATCTTTGAGGGATGCAACTTCTTGTCTCAATGTGTTGAAATCTTTGGTCATTTGGTCTTTGAATCCGTTGAATTCTTGAGATAACTTTTGGAATATTAATTTGATCTTATTTGCTATCCAGATCCTGAATTCAATTTCTGACATCTCAGCTATTTGTTTGTGCCTGGGGTCTTGTGGTGTTTCTGCCCCACTGATCCTTGGGGGAGTTGATCTACTCTGATTATTCATATTGCCAGAGTTTTTCTGTTGATTTCACCTCATGATTGTTTTTCACCATTGCCTCTGGCTGTCCTCAGAGTTGGGGAGGTGTCTCTCCAAGATTAGACCCCAGTGGGATCACTCTATAGTTGCTGGATCTTTGTAGGGAGTGACCCTGGTTTAGTTCCTCTGGGGCTGCTCTGGCTAGGGAGTTCTGGTTGTGGAAGCAGCTCTGGTTTGTGACACATGTGGATCCAGCAACAGGGCTGGGGGTGGTGCGCACGGTTCTGGGAATGCCAGGTGCCCAGTGACTTTGGTGCAGAGAGCCGAAGGCTCCAGCAGTCTCTGGCCAGGAGAAGAGCTCTGTGCAGAGGCAGGGAGGGCTCCAAAGGGCACACAGCTACCAGAGTCCCTGTCCAGATGAACGGGCTAGTGTGGAAGCTGGGAGGACACAGGAGGGAGGACGCAGGGTTGTGTGGCTCCTGCAATTCCTGGTCAGGGAATGTGGAGGCCTGGTGGGTGCGGGTCACGGGTCAGGGGTCACTGCACAGCTCTTATGGAGGTCTGGGCGGTGCCAAGCCCAGGAGTTTGAGGTTGCTATGAGCTGTGACGTCACGGCACTCTACCCAGGGCAACAGCCCAAGGCTCCAATGTGCCAAAACTGTCTCACTCTGCCCCTAAGGATTAAGGCTGTAAGGCGGCTCAGTCCCCACCTTTAGGCTGCTCAGTCAGTAGGTTACTTGGACCCGCCCAATCCTTGCTCTGAGACCCTGAGGGTGGAGTTTGCTGGGGCAGTTCTTTCACAATGGATTCCTGCGCCCAGCTCATTGGCTCAGTCTGGGGCCCCAGACAATGCCCAAAGTTCTCCACACTCCTGCTCAAGCTCTCCCCAAGGCAGTTCAACTGAGTGCCAAGTCCAAGAACACTGAAACAGTTCACAGGTAAGGCCTTTCTGGTTTGCAGTCTCACTGCTGCTTGTACTTACGTTTGCCGGCGTGATTAGGTCAATCGAACACACGCAACCACTTGCCATTTTTCCACTGTTTTTGTCCTCCTCTTGGGGTCCAGAAGTCCCTTGCCGGCTCCCTGTATCCTCAAAGAGATGATTATAGGCAGATCCCACCGGCCAGAGATGCCTGGAGTCTTGTCTCCCCAGACTCGCTGTTCCCAGTTGCAGGGAAGCTGTTACTCGGCTGCCATCTTTAATCTCTCCCCCACTTTATGGGTTTTTAGATTTCAACCTCAATCTCTTTTACTCTTCCTCTCCCCACTCTTAACTGGCAGTGTTCGATGTTGCTTTGTAAGCATTTTTAAGGATTATTTTAAAATGTGTGTGCTATATATAAGCAACCAGATTGTAACTCTTCAAGGGCAGGAACTGGGTCTTGTTTCTTTTGTTTCCTCTCAGTAATGTTTAGTTCTGTGTTCAGTTCACACTGGGCACTCAATCATTGATGGCTAATTGACTCACTCACTGTCAGGACTAGGACAGTAATACTTCAGAAGAGAAGTGAGTTCACTAGGATAGCTGAGATTTGGAGATAATGCCCACATCCTATGTGATCAGCATACGGTTTCTAAAAGTTTGAAGAAGGTAAGCCATCAGTGTTGTTTTTTTTTTTTTTTTTGTTTTTGTTTTAAAGGAACATTTTATTTTCCCAGTATTAAAATACAGGCCAGGATTGTTTAAATGCTATTGTTTTGAATTTTGCAGGATGTGTTGTGTTTGCAACTTCTGGACTTGATCTGCTATTTTTGGTGTTCTTTATTAAATGGATTGTTGATATGTAAATACCCAAGTTGCTATGCAGACTTGCCCTAATTTTCTTGGGAATTTTCTTCCTGCAGCTTGTGGAAAGGCATTATGTTACTTCTCCATATTCAAGAATATTTTAAGTATTTATAGCTAAATTGTGCTAAGCCAATTGTCAAAAAGTGGGAGTGTACCATAAAAGAAAATTGATACAGATAAAAATCAACCCATTTGCATGGTCTGCTTATTTATATGTATGCAAATGTATCTGTATGTGGCATAGATATATGCACACATTGTGTTACAGCTAGAGATTCAACTGCAGTTAATGACCATACAAAGAGAAGAATTATTAGCAAATTAATTAAGAACCTGTCTGTCATGCTGTTGTAAAAGGATGTCATTTGTTAGCTTAAAGAGGAACTCTTTTTCTCTCACTGAAAATTGTGATTCTGTAAAATACTTGCTGACCTTTTCTAGATAAAACTTTAGTTCCAATAAACAAAAGATTGTAGATAACTAGTCCACCAAAGAAGTGTAAATATGAACTGAGTTGAATACTTTTTTGATTATGATTCCCTATTTATTCATCTGTTCAACAAATATTGAATGATTAGAAATCCTTCTATATGCCAGATACAGTACTGGCACAGGGTGAACGAGGGGTTATAGTGGTAAACCAGGCACCAATGGTTCTTGCTTTCTTGAAACTAAATTAATTGCAAGTGCTACCGTTACTGTGTGAATGTGTATTTGCATATTATAATTTACAGAAATTTTACATGTTTTCTTTTTGTAATCAGAGAAATATAGAGTAGAGAGATGCCATGAAATGCTATTGAAGTTATTCCCTCATCCTTCAGTAACTGGAAAAAGTTATAGGTTGTGGCATTGTTGGAACCCCACTCAAATCTCCCAGGATCTTGCCATTTCTGTGTATGCTCACCTGGCAAACACCTGTGACTCATTGCCTACATGTTTTTTCTGGTCTCTGGCATCTATAGGGCATTTGCTGGCGAGTTAGCATACTTCCCCACCCATACTCCCACAATGAATCAGCCTTCAATTAAGTATTGAGGGGAATTAGTAGATAAATATTCCTGCTCCCTGCCCTCTGTTGGTATAATTCTGAAGTGTGTTATACATTCTCTTGAAGAATTCCCTGCTGGGATTGAGCCCCAGTCACTTGCAGTGGTGATCCGTTCAATATTGCATCCTATGCGAGCTTTCTTCTCTAATCTGCCACACTTCCCTACTTTCCTACCAGTGCTTCCTGGGATCAACTTCCAAATATTCCACTTGCAGGGCGGCACCTGTGGCTTAAGGAGTAGGGTGCCAGCCCCGGAGGTGGTGGATTCAAAGCCAGCTCCGGACAAAACAAAACAAAATAACAAACAAACAAACAACAACAACAACAAAAAAAACCCCTGCAAATATACCACTTGCACTCACATTCTTTACTTAGGGTCAGTTTCTAGGGGAAATCATAGTATATCATGCATCTAGGCTATCCGAGGACATCTAATGGAATTGTATATTTAAGGGCAAGACAAAGGCAAATTTATCTTGAAAGTCATATTTAAATGTAAAATACATGGTTTTCATTCCGACACAAAGCATAAGTAGATCATTTAGTTTTTCTCAAGATTATTAGAGGCAAACAGTTCACTAAGTGTATTTGGGGAAGTCCTTATCTCTGAGAAAAAGTAAAATTCTTTTGCAATTTGAATAATAGAATCACACTTTTGTTCAGGTAATTTCACAGTTTTATCTACTGGAGTTTTAAGAAAGGAAACCAGTACTTTTTAATATTATGAACCTTGTTTTAGTTATCTTTTCTTACTTCTTCCCCCTCCACACCCAGGTCTTCCTGGAATAGTGATAGAGCATTGAGTTGGGTAGTTACAACATAACCCAAAGCTCATCTTCTCTTTTGTTTATTTTGTTTTCTGTTTTATTTTTATTCCTTTTTTGTCTCATCCACAGTTGTGTCTGTTTTCTTCTGATTTGAATGAAATCTTACCCTTAGTTTTATAGAGACAGTGTCCAAAATTTCCCTTTGCAGCCTCATAAAACCAGTGCATATATTTCCCTCTTCCCTTTATTGGTAGTGAGGAAATTATTTGTTTTTTTATCAGACCTATGAATAATGTAATATTAGAAACAAAAAAAGACAAGCAACAAAACTGTTGAGCTTATGACAGGATGGAAGACTTATAACATGAACTTTCTATACTAGTACACTTTTTGTATGTGTGACAGATTTCTCTTTCTCATTTTCATTCTTCCATCCACTCACTTGCACCTGTTAAGATTCTTTCATTTGTGAACTTGAGGGTGGCCATATCTGGAGAGTGGAGCATGCCTTAAACAGAAGCAAAGAAATTGCTCCCCGATTATAAAGGGGACTTGGCTTCAATTACTAAGGGTTTTTGTTGTTAGGACTCCATGTCTTCTGCATCAATTACTTGTCTGGAAACTTCAACTCTTGCCTTTTCCTACAAAGGTCTTGGTTCAGGATGTTTACCTAGACTTTGGATTTTAGATTTCTGTCTTGTTTTTATTTTCTATGTCCAGTGTAATTACCTAACTCACTGCCTGTTGTGAATTCCTATGCATAGTAGCCATTAAGTAGATATTTCTTAAATATTGGGTATATTCCCTGACTTCTAACTGCAGGACCTTTTTTTTATTAAATCATAAACATATACATCATGTATACATTAATGTATCTATGGGGTAAAATGTGCTGATTTCATATAGAATTAGGGATGCATACATCACACTGGTTAATATATACCTCATCACATTTACTTAATTATTGTGTTAAGACATTTATACTCTATACTAATAGATCCGACATGTACCCTTGCATTTTGCACCATAGGTGTGATCCCACAATTCACCCTCCCTTGATCTGACATCCCCTCTCCCCTCCCATCCCTCTTACTCCCTCCTTCATCTTGGGCCATAGTTGTGATCTATTCTTAATATGAAAGTGTGAGTGATTGTAAATTGGTTTCATAATAATACTGAGTACATTGGATATTTTTTCTTCCATTCTTCAGATACTTTACTAAGAAGAATATGTTCCAGCTTCATCCACATAAACATAAAAGAGGTAAAGTCTCCATCTTTTTATAAGGCTGCATAATATTCCATGGCATACATTTACCACATTCATGTGTTGATGGGCACTTGGGCTTCTTCCATGACTTGGCTATTATGAATGAGCTGCAATGAACAATCTGGTGCAAATATCTTTGTTATAGTGACTTTTGGTCTTTTGGATATACACCTAGTAGAGGAATTGCAGGATCAAATGGCAGTTCTACTTTTAGATCCCTGAGTAGTCTTCATACTTCTTTCCAAAAGGGATGTATTAGTTTGCACTCCCACCATCAGTGCAAAAGTGTTGCATTTTCTCCACATCCATGCCAACATCTGTAGTTGTGGGATTTTGTTATGTGAGCCAGTCTTATAGGATTTAGATGATATCACAAAGTGGTTTTGATTTGCATTTCTCTGATTAAAGATGATGACCATTTTATCATGCGCCTGTAGGCCATGTGCCTATCATCTTCAGAGAAGCTTCTGTTCAAGTCCTTTACCCACAATGAAATGGGATTACTTGTTCTTTTCTTATTAATAAGTTTGAGTTCTCTGTGGATTCTGGTTATGAAATCTTTGTCAGAAGCATAACCTATAAATATCCTCTCCCATTCTGAGGGCTGTCTGACTGCTTTACTTTCTATGTTTTTGGCTATGTGGACGATTTTTAGTTTGATCAGATACCAGTCATATATTTTTGGTGTTGTTTCAATTGCCTGGGGGTTCCCCCTCAATGTATTCTCCCAGGCTAATTTCTTCAAGGATTTCCCCTGCACACTTTCCATGAATCTTTATAGTTTCATGTCTTAAATTTAAATCTTTTATCCAGTGAGACTCAATTTTTGTGAATGGTGAAAGGTGACGGTCCAGTTTCAGTCTTCTACAAGTTGATAGCCAATTCACCAAGCATCATTTGTTAAAAAGAGAATCTGTCCCCCAATTTATATTTTTAATAGGTTTATCAAAGATCAAATGATGATAAGTGTCTGGGTTCATCTCTTGGTTCTCAATTCTGTTCCATATATCTACCTCTCTATTTTTGTGCCAGTACCATGCTGTTTTGATCACTATAGATTTATAGTATAGCCTGAAGTCTGGTAGTTTGATTCCTCCTGATTTGTTTTTATTTCTGAGTAATGAGTAATGTCTTGGTTATTCAAGGTATTTTCTGATTTCATATGAAATGAAGTATTACTTTTTCCAGATTTTTAAAGTATGATGGTGGTGTTTTGATAGGGATTGTGTTAAATTTGTAAATTTCTTTGTGTAGTATGGACATTTTAACAATGTTGATTCTTCCCAGCCATGAGCATGCTACGTTTCTTCCATTTGTTAACATCTTCAGCAATTTTTTTTCTCAGAGTTTCATAATTCTCTTCATAGAGATCTTTCACATCCTTTGTTAGGTAAATTTCCAAATATTTCATCTTCTTTGGCACAACTGTAAAGGGAATAGAGTCTTTGACTTTTTCTTCAGCTTGACTATTATTGGTATATATAAAAGCTATTGATTTGTGAGTACTGATTTTGTATCCTGAGATGCTACTGTATTCCTTGATCACTTCTAAAGGGTTTTGTGGTTGAGTGCCTGGGGTTTTCCAGGTATACAATCATATCTTCTGCGAAGAGTGAAAGTTTGATCTCCTTTGACCCTATTTGGATACCCTTGATCACCTTCTATTGCCTGATTGTGATGGCTAAGACTTTAATTACAATGTTTAAAAGCAGTGGAGACAATGGGAAACCTTGCCTTATTCTTGATCTGAGTGGAAATGTTTTCAATTTTACTCAATTTGATATGGTATTAGCTGAGGGTTTGCTGTAGATGGCCTCTATCAGCTTAAGAAAAGTCCCTTATATGCCTATTTCCTTAAGTGTTCTGATCATGAAAGGATGCTGGATATTGTCAAAAGTTTTTTCTGCATCTATTGAGAGAATCATATGGTCTTTGTTTTTTCCTTTGTATTATATTTATAGATTTACATATATTGAACCAACCTTGAGACGCTGGGATAAAACCCACTGGGTCATGGTGTATAATTTGTTTGATGTGCTGCTGGATTATGTTTGCTAGGATATTATCAAATATTTCTGCATCAATATTCATTAGAGATATTGGTCTATAATTTTCTTCCCTTGTTGGGTCTTTTCCTGGTCTGGGGAGCAGGGTAATGTTTGCTTCATAGAATATGTTGGGTAGTATTCCTTCTTTTTCTATATTTTGGAAAAGGTTAAGTAATATAGGTCTCATTCAGGTGATGTCTGTGGCTCAAATGAGTAGGGCGCCAGCCCCATATACTGGAGGTGGTGGGTTCAAACCCAGCCCTGGCAAAAAACAAAACAAACAAACAAATGAAACAAAACAAAACAACAACAACAACAAAAAAAAAAACCAACCCCCCAACCCCCCATGCAAAGGTCTCATTCAGAACTACTGCCTGAAACTCTGGGCACCTGCTTGGTGTGGTGGGGCTAGATGGTGCTGACTGGTATTCAGCTAGTTTCTTTCCAATCCTAGTGAATCAGTGACTTTGGGCTGAAATCTCAGCTGTGGAGATACATAAGCAATTAAGATACCGTGCCACCCTACAGGTGACAACTGGAAGGGGATAATCCCATACTCCCACAACAACACAACCACGGTAGAACCTTGTTGGGTCCCCGGGTGATTGGCCCAGGTCAAGAGTTCCAAACCAATTGTCCCGGTGGGCACAAACACCAATCAGGAGAGAGAGTTCAAAGGTCTTCAGCATCTAGGCAGTGGGGGTCCACTGGCAAGTCAATTTGGGACCCCACTGCCACTACTGTCAGGGGCAGCTCTGCCACTGTCAGGGGTGGCGCAGCAGGTCTGGGGTACTGCTGTGTGTAGGTTGCAGGAGACAGTGGGGAGCTGGAGGGCTTTGCCAGTGGCAGCAAGAGTCTCAGGAGCCAGGTGGGGAGTAGAAGGGCGGAGCCACTGGCCCTGTGCTGTGGGTCTCAGGAGCCCAGCTGGAGTCACCTGCTGGGCGGGAATCCCCAGCCATGGGCCACAGGTCTCAGGAGCCGGACTGGGAGCAGGGCCAGGAGCTGGAGGACAGAGTCTCCAGCCGTGGGCTGCAAGGATTGCAGGAGCTGGGCATGAGTCACTGGCCACCAGCCATGCATTGCAGAATCTGGGCGGGAGTCGCCAGCCATGGGTCATGGGTTACAGGAGCAGGGCTGGATTCGCCGGGTGCGGGCAGTGGGTCACAGAAGCCATGCATAAGTTGCCAGCTGTGGACCGCTGGTCTCAGGAGCGAGAGGGCAGAGTCACTGGATGTGGGCCTTGCGGGTCATAGGAGCTGGGCAGGAGTTGCTGGCTGCAGGCGGCAGGTTGCAGGAGCTGGGCGGGAGTCGCTGGCCATGGGAGCAGGTTGTAGGAGCTGGGCAGGAGTCGAAGGCTGCTGGCTGCAGGTGGCAGGAGCTGGGAGGGAGTCCCAACTGTGGGCCAGACTGGTCACAGGAGCTGGGCTGGAGTCCCCGCTGCAGCTGCTGGTCGTGGGAGCCTGGTGTGGAGCCAGCTGGGGAGTTGGTGGGCTGTGGTCCCTGGTGTTTAAGTAGTGCGGGACGGTGCAAGTCTCTCTCCCCTTATGACTCCCTACCTCTATTAAAATTATAGTTTCAGCATGACTGTCCCACAGCTCATGAGGTGCTCCACCCTAGCAAAAATCTGCCAAAGGCTCTGGATTTGGTAGGGGGTAGTCTTCCAGTCCGCCAGGAGAGGGGGGAGTGGTGGATTGGGATTTCAGGAGGGTAGGGAGAATATTAGATCAACTTTTGGCCCAGGTAAGAGACTGCCTGGGCTTGCAGTGGTATCTCTCCATGGAGGGAGTCTGGGCCCTCAGTCGTTCTCTCCCCTTTTGTGAAACTAAAAGGTCCTCTGTTCTCTACTCACCTCAAGCTGCTTTCCTCGGGAGGGGAGAGGGGAAGGATTCCCATCCTCTTTGGGATGGATTTTGTACCTGAAATTTGTTTCCTTGGAGTCCCAGCTTGTCACAGCAGGGGTGATGTGAACCTATCTATCCTCTCTCTCAGCTCAGCTCCTGATCTTCCCCTTTATTGGGTTATTTCTGGCCACCATTTCTCCCTCTGTATGGGAGGGAGCCTCTGCTGAAAGCTGGCTTCAGTCAGCCATCTTGCCTCCCTCTCAGCTGCATGATCTTTCTATGGCTTGAAAGACCTGAGCCCTTGATAACTGACTCCAAAATCTGTCCTGAACTCAGTCACATTATTTGACAGGACTGGTAAGTTCCTCTGCCTGGAATCTTCCCTTTACCATCAGCCCTGCCTCAGTTTCTTGGAGTTCTAGGTCCTTATTTTGTACCACAATTTGCTAACTTTCTGTAATTCTAACAGTCCAGTATAGGTAATGTAACTAGGATGTTCGCAATAAGGAAGCAAGCTAAGAAATCTGAGATCCAAAATCCTGTTTACATTTTTATTTTGAAGGATAATTATGTCTTTGCTTAAGTAAGACCCTATGTATTGAGTGCAGATGTCAGAGAAAGAAACCGTTGACTAAGACTGGGTTACTGCTGTGAAGTGCAAGATGTGTAAAATTCTAGCATATGTGCAGAAATTTAAACACTTCATTTACTGACAGGCAATAATTACTTTAATGAAGTCAGGAGACTATTTCAAACAAGCAATCAGAGTTAACAATAAAATTGAAAACAGGGCCCTAATTAATGAATTTTCAAACTGTACTTCCCACCTCTGTGTATGCTATAAGCTATAAAAGGAATGAGAAAAATAATTAATGTCATGCCAAGCACTATGCCAGGCACTTTATATTGTCTCATGAAACTCTCACAACTCTGTGAGGTAAATGATATTATTATTCCCACTTTTCAGATGAGAAAACTGAATTTTAGAGGTGAAAAATATTGTCCAAATTCACATAAGTTACTAAATAGGAGATCTGTAATTTAAACACAGGCTAGTTTGACTCTAAAATTCAAGCTCTTTATCATGGTATAATAATATGTATTTCTAATATACTACCTTAGATTATATAGTACATATATAAAATCCATTTCCCAAATGTGTCAGTCAGGATGTACCAAAGGAAACATATCATACACTCAGATTAGGACAATTTGAAGAAGGTCTACTCATAAAGAGATGATTTACAGAGGTATGGGTATAAAAGACCTACTAGGAGTAGCACAGTAACAGCAAAGGTAGCTATTATTATATTTCTAAGGTAAAGAAACAAGAGGAGGAAGTAGTTACTGGCACCCAAGGAGAGAGTCATATAGAAGAGGCTAACTTGAGAGGAGTAGTGACCTTTTGATTAGGGGCACAGCAAGACTAGAGAAACCTCAGGATTATATACCCTGGCCTTATTTCCTCCCTCCCTATGATCTCACACTGGGCTCACCATTGACCAAGTCCATCTAAAAGCGAGAAGGAAAACAGCCAATTGATAAGCTCATAAGCTCCATATAGGTCAGCTTCTGAGGTGAGGAGCAAGGTGTAGGCCGGAGAGGGGCAAATGGAAGCTATCTATCATACTACATAGTACCAGAACATTCTCATTTACCAATGTGCTCTGCTTAAGTTCAAGTAACTTTTCACAATTTTCAGCTGAGTGGAGAATATAAAGCCTTCACCAAGGAAGACTTTGCTGCCTTTCTAAGTGGTTATAGCAAAATTATCATTTAATGTCTCATGAGCACCTAATAATGAAGTTAGTATTTTCTTTATTCTGTTGAATTTAAGTCAGAGTTAACTTGACATTTACATTACTGCAATTCTTCTCAGGTTAAAAGTTCAGTTATAAATGTTTCTAAAGTTTGAGCATAACTTTCTATCTCCCACTCTTCAAGACTTTCTGATTTTTATCAAAAATACCCCAAACTGGAAAACTGGGAATATCTTTGTCACATCCATTTTGTTATCTAAAATCAACCTGGCCACTGATTACAGTTAATTCTTTTAATTTTTTTACAGCCCCAATTTCTTTCTCTCCTGTTGTAACAACCTTAATACACATGTTTATCACTTCATACCATGGTTTTAGTGATGGCTTCTTAATTGCCACATTAATCTTCCTGGATGATAATTTTGAACATAAAACTTCACTCTCAAAAAATCTTTAAAGCATTCTCAAGTATCTGCAGGAATAGTACCATACACCTTAGTAGAGCCTTCAAACCCTTTGGCAACTCGGCTGGCACATTTTTTTTCCCCAAACTTTTCTCACAATAGTTTCACCAGGCAACTCTACTCCAATTAAATCACTCAACTTCTTTTGCCCTGAAATTGCAATACTTTTCCCCTTCAATGTGTTGGTTCAGGTTGTTCCTTCTTGAAATGGCCTCTTTCTTCTTCAATTGTTTAAATCTCATCTTTCGAGTCTCAGCTCCTGTTTCCTTCAAGGCTGCCTATACATGGTCCTTCTCTGCATAGCAGTATCAGCATGTACATATGTACATAGCAGTACTGGTATCTATCTTCTAAGGTTGTTAATAATAGTACTTTTCTCATGGGTTTGTCATGGAGCTTAGATAACTTAATACAGATGAAATTAAATTCTTAGAATAATGCCTGTTATGTGGTAAGTTCTCAATAAACATTTGCTATCAAAATTATTTACTATTGCTATTATAAGTCATTTGGCACTTAGTTTATTACTTTATGTTCCTACTTTGCTTTGCATGTATGTGGAGTATTTCCCTAATTAAACTTCCATGCCCATGAGGGAAGAATTTGACTTTTAAAGTTAATTGCTATATTCTAACACAGAGCTTAGCAGATAGTGGGCTGAATAAATGCTTATTGTTTGATAGATAATGGTGATGAGGATGATGCTTGCTCTACTCTATTCTTTGCGGAAAATAGCTATAATATATGTCAATTTATAAAATCATTAATTTCATTATAAAACTGGTAAGTAAGACAGATAATTTAGTTCCACACCATATTCTTTTAGACAATAAAACTGAGGCTCAAGGAAGAGGGAAGGACTTTCCCAAAGTCACAAAGTTACTATTAATAGTTAATAACAGTCAGTACTAGAAATCAGAATGTATTCCAGGTTTGTAAATTGAAGAAATATTTATTGAACACTCACTGTGTGTCAAGTACTGTGCTAGATGTTGGGACGATATGTACGACCAGAGCAAAGTCCTTGCCAATCACTTTCTTTTATTGATACATCCTATTTATACGTGTATATCTAATATATCATTGCATGCATAGAATGTAAAATTATCAAGTCAGGGTATTTAGGGTATTCATAACCTTGAGTACTTACCATTTCTATGTTTTGGCACCATTTCAAGTCCTCGCTTCTGGAAAATTTGAAATGTATAATACATTGTTGTTAAGCATAGTTACTCTACTGTGGAAAACTAGAACTTATTCCTTCCATCTAACTGTATGTTTTAATAAACCTCTCTTCATCCTCCCCCTTCACACACACACATACACACATACAAACAACATACCCAGTCTCTGGTATCTATTATTCTACCCTCTACCTCCATGAGATCCACATTTTTTACCTCCCACATGTGAGGATAACAAGAAACATTTATCTTTCTCTGCCTGCCTTATCTCCCTTAAGATAATAACCTCCAGTTCTATCCATATTATTGCAAATAACATTATTTTATTTTTTGTGGGTACGGAATGGAATCATTCTGTTATATATACTACATTTTCTATATCTACATATCCATTATGGACACTTAGGTTGATTCAATATCTTTGCTTTTATGAATAGTGCTGAAATAAATGGGAGGGTTTTACCTGTATCATTTTGATATACTGATTTCCTTTTCTTTGGATAAATAACTAATAGTGGGATTGCTAGATTGTACAATTGTATTCTTGATTTTTTGAGAATTCTCTATACTATTTCCCATAGTGAACTTACTAATTTATACATGTGCATGGTATTTCCATCAGCAGTGTATAAGAGTTTCCTTTTTCTTACATCATAACTAACATCTGTTATTTTTTGTCTTTTTATTTTTTTTTTTATATTTTAGTTTTTAAAGGGACAGGGATGAGGGCTGCCCCCATGCATGTAAGGGCAGAGTGGCCACCATCACTGTGCCTGCCTGGAGCAAGGCCCACCAGGTGTGCAGGAGGAGGACTCGCACATGATGGGCGTGCATGGTGGGCTTTTTGTCTTTTTATTAATAACCATTTTAATTGGGGTTAGATGACATCTCATTGTGATTTTGGTTTGCATTTCCATGTTGATTACTGATATTGAACATTTTCCAGATATCTTTTGGCTCTTTGTATGTCTTCCTTTTTTATTTCAGATTAATATGAGTGAACAAATGACTAGGTTACTTTGTTTGGATTTCTTAGGTATAGTTCAAGTTGCATACACCCTGTAACCCAGAGTGTATGCTGTACATCCTTACATTGTGCACATTAGGTGAGAGCTTTTCTATGCCCCTCCCCCCCTTGAATTTGTGTTTTTCTCTTATGTGGAGGTATACTTGTTTATTTATTGGTTTCATATTAGTATTGTGTACATTGGACAGTTGCTTTCCCATTCTTGTGATACTTTACTAAGAATAATGTTCTTCAACTCCATCCAGGTTAATACAAAGGATGTAAGTCTACATCTTTTTATGGCTGAATAGTATTCCATAGTATACATACATCACAGTTTATTAATCTATTCATGAGCCGATGGGCACTTGGGTTGGTTCCATGCCTTGGTGATTGTGAATTAAGCTACAATGAATATTCTGGTGCAAATGTCTTTATTGTAAAATTAATTTTTTTTTCTTCTGGGTATATACCTAGTAATGGGATTTCAGTATCATATGGAAGGTTTACTTTTAGCTTTTTGAGGATTCTCTAAACTTATTTCCATAGAGGCTATATTAATTTGCAATCCCGCCAACAGTGTAAAAGTGTTCCTTTCTCTGCATCCATTGCAGCATTTGTAGCCTTGGAATATTGTGATTTGGGCTATTCTCACTGGGATTAGGTGATATCTCAGGGTGGTAGGGTGGTTTTGATTTGCAATTATCTGATTATTAGGGATGGTGAGAATCTTTTCATGTGTTTGTTGGCCATTTGTCTGTCTTCATCAGAGAGGGTTTGGTTCATATCTCTTACCCACTTATAAATGAAATTATTTGCTTTTTTCCTTGTTGATTAGTTTGAGTTTTCTGTAGATTCTAGTTATTTTCCCTTTGTCAGATTTATAACATGCAAATATCTTCTCCCATTCTGAAGGTTGTATGTGTTAGTTTTTGTACACTTACCTTCACAGAAGCTTTTTAGTTTGATCATGTCCTACTCATTTACTTTTGGTGTTGCTGCAATTGCCAAGGTGGTTTTCACCATAGAATCTTTTCCCAGGTCAATGTTAAGAATTTTCCTCACCCCTTTTTCTAAAATGTTTATCATTTAGTGTCTCAAATTTTAATCTTTTATCCAGTGAGAGTTAATGTTTGTCAGTGGTAAGAGGTGAGGGTCCAGTTTAAGTCTTCTATATGAGGCTAACAAGCGCTCCCAGCACTGTTTATTA
The DNA here is from genome assembly GCF_027406575.1 of Nycticebus coucang. Classification (NCBI taxonomy): domain Eukaryota; kingdom Metazoa; phylum Chordata; class Mammalia; order Primates; family Lorisidae; genus Nycticebus; species Nycticebus coucang. The sequence continues at coordinate 155,894,184 of NC_069804.1, read as the reverse complement.
AATAGTAGTCTTTTCTCCAGTATATGATTTTCTTTAGCTTATCAAAGATCAGATGTCAATATGTTGCTGAGTTAATCTCTAGGTTCTGTATTCTATTCCATAGAATCAGTAGCCTTCATAGACTCAAATGACAGTCAAGCTGAGAATCAAATCAAAGACATAATACCCTTCACAGTAGCTTCAAAGAAAATGAAATACCTGCAAACATGTCTAACATAGGATGTGAGGGATCTTTAGAGAGAGAACTACAAAACCTAGAGAAAAGAAATAGCAGAAGACATTAACAAATGGAAGAACATATGTTCATGGCTGGGAAGAATCAACATTGTTAAAATATTCATAATACCCAAAGTGACCTACAAATTTAATACCATTCCCATTAAAGTACCAATGTTATACTTTGAAGAACATGAAAAAACTAATACTTTGAAGAACGAAAACAAACAAACAAAATAGCCAATGCAATTTGAAGAAATAAAAACAAATCTGGAGGCATCACTTTACCAGACTTCAGGTTATACTAAAAGTCTACAGTGTTCAAAACAGCATGGTACTAGCACAAAAATAGAAATATAGATGTATGTCTTCTTTTGAGAAATTTATATTTATGGTTTTTGTCCACTTCCTAGTGAGATTATATTTTTCCTTATTGTTGAGTTTCTTATATATTCTAGATATTAGTCTCCCATTGGATGAAAAGTTTGTAAATAGTTTCTCTATTCAACAGGTTGTTTCTTCACTTTGTTGATTGTTTTCTTTGTGTGCATTAGAGTTTTAGTTTAATATAGCCCATTTGTTTATTTTTGTTTTGTTGCCTGCATTTTGAGATTTTAATCATAAAATCTTTGCTTAGGCCAGTGTTCTAAAGTGGCTCTCTTATTTTTAATTCTAGAAGTTTTATAGGTTTAGGTCTTACATTTAGGTTTTTAATAAATCTTGAGTTGATTTTTGTGTATTGTCCAGTTTCATTCTTCTGCATATGGATATACAATTTTTCCAGAATCATTTATTGAAGGGGGTGTCCTTTCCCCAGTGTATGTTCTTGATACCTTTGTTGAAAATAAGTTGATTATAAATATGCAAATTTTTTTCTAGGTTTTACATTCTGTCTCATAGGTGTATGAGTATATCTTTATACCAATACCATGCTGTTTTTGTTACTATAGCCTTGTACTATGCCTGTGAAATCAGGTAGTGTGATGCCACTAGCTTTGTTCTTTTTCTCAGGATGGCTTTTGGCTTTTGGCTATTAAGTTTTTTTTCTTTTTTCTATTTTTGTAAAAAATTTCATTGGTATTTTGATGGTAATTGTACTGAGTCTATAGATTGCTTTGAGTAGTATGGTCACTTTAGCAATAATAACTATTCCGATTCATGAGCATGAGATGTATTTACATTTATTTGTGTCTTCTCCGATATTTTTCATCAGAGTTTTATAGTTTTCCTTGTAGAAGTCTTTTACCTCTTTGTTTGAATTTATTCCTGTGTACTTTTTGGTAGATATTATAAATGGGATTGCCTTCTTGATTTCTTTCTCAGCTAGTTCATTATTGGTGTATAGAAAAAACACTGATTTTTGAATGCTGATTTTATATCCTGTATTTTTAGTAAATTTATTTATCAGATCTAAGAGGGGTTTGATGGTGTCTTTAGATTTTTCTAGATATAAGATCACATTGTCTGCAAAGAGGGACAATTTAACATCTTCTTTTCCAATTTGGATGACTTTTATTTCTCTCTCTTGCTTAATTTCTCTGGATAGGACATCTAGTACTATTGTATAAGAGTGGTGAAAGTGGGCATCCTTGTCTTGTGCCATTTCTTAGAGGAAAGGATTTAATCTTTTTCCCATTCACTAATGATGTTAGCTGTGGTTTATCATATGTATGTGGTCTTTATTATGAGAAGTCACATTGCTTCTATGTCTTGTGTGTTGAGCTTTTATCTTGAAAGGATATTGAATTTTATCAAATGCTTTCTCTGTGTCTAGTAAGAGGATCATATCATTTTTTTCATTCTGTTGATGTGATGTATCATATTTATTGGTTTGCATATGTTGGACATTCCTTGCATTCTTGAGATAAATCCAACCTGATCACAGTTCGTTATTTTTTGGATGTACGATTAGATTCAGTATGCCATTACTTTTTTAATAGGGGAAAGCATAAATACAATCCTCTACCACCACAAATTATGCAGTCAGGTTTCCTGAATTCGGAGAAATAACAGGGGCTCATACAATCGGAGTGCAATGGATGAACCTCACCTTGAGAAAACCACTTTCATGACCATAGCATCTACCCTGTCATGTAAGTATTTCTTTAACATGACAAAATCATACAAATTTTATTGAACATATTTATGTGTACATGGTTACCTTCATAGGAATAATGAAGACCAGATTGCAAAGTGGTTAGGACCAAGAGCTTATCATTTATATACCTTTGTAAAAAAGGAACATAAATTTGTAGTAATAAGAGAATGTTTTTACAAAATATTCTCTGCATGTTGGCCACATCTTTGTAAAATTTTGTAATAAATATTTTGTAAGTAAAGGTAAAATTAGCTACAATTTTCCACTTTCCCTATGTATGACAACTTTAGGGGTGACTTTTGGGACATCCTGTAGTTTGAGAATTGGTATTAGTTGTTCTTTGTGAGTTCAGTAGAATTTGGCAGTGAAGCCATTTGATACTGGACTTTTCTCTTTGGGGGCACTTTTCATTATTGATTTAATCTCCTTACTCATTACTGGTCTGTTAAGGCTTTATATTTCTTCCTGATTCATTCTTGGTAGGTTGTGTGTGACCAGTAATTTCTTTATTTCTTCTCGATTTTCTAGTTTCTTAGCATATAATTGCTCATAATAATCTCTAATGATCTTTTGTATTTCTTTAGTATTAGGGTGGTCTTCTTTTTCATTTCTGGTTTTATTCATTTGAGTCCTATCTCTCCCTTTCCCGGTTAGTCTAGTTAGCAGTTAATTAATTTTATTTATCTTTAAAAATAATCCAACTTTTTTCCATTGATTTTTTGTATTTTTATAATATCTGTTTCATTTATTTCTACCCTGATCTTTGTTATTAGTATCATTCTACTAATTTGGGGGTTCCTTTGTTTTTGCTTTTCTACTTCCTCAAGGTGGGTTGTTAGATTGATTACTTGAAATGTTTCTACTTCTATTATATAATGTAGGCATTTCTTCTTATAAACTTCCTCTTAGCAGTGTTTTTACTGTATCCTATGCATTTTGGTATTTTGTGTTACCATTTTCATTTGATTAAAGATATTTTATAATTTCCTCCTTAATTTTTTCCTTGACCCAATGGTCATTAGGTAGCATATTGTTTAATTTTGATGTATTTGTATAGTTTTCAAAGTTTTATTTGGTATTTATTTCTAGGTTTATTCTATTTTGGTCTGATATTATTTAGATTTTTAAAAAGTTTTTGAGAGTTGTTTTGTATCATAACATATGATATATCCTAGAGAATGTTCATGTGTTGATGAGAAGAATGTATATTTTGTGGCTGTTGGATTAAATGTTCTGCAAATACTTATTAGGTACATTTGATTTAAAATGTAGTTTAAATCCTAAATTTATTTTGTTAATTTTATGACTAGATTATTTATCTAATCCTGAGAATGGGGTATTGCAACCCCCAGCTATTATTGTATTCTACTCTCCCTTTGTATCTAATAATATTGGCTTTATATATCTGGGTGCTCCAGATATATAAAGCATATGTGTTTAGGATTATCATATCCATTTGTTGAATTGATCCCTTTGTCATTATATAATGACTCTCTTTGTCTCTTTTTGCTGTTTTTTAATTAAAGTTTTTTTGTCTAAGTATAGCTACTTTTATTTTCGGTTTCTGTATGTGACATTATAGGTAAGATGAGTTTCTTATAATGTGTAGTTGGATCATTTTAAAAAAATCCATTTAGCCAATATATATCTGTTAAGTGGAAATTTCAAACCATTTACATTCAAGATATTAATGACATGTGAGGGTTTATTCCATCATTTCATTAATATTTGGTTGTTTTGTATATTTGTTGTTCCTTTCTCTCTTATTGTTTGTCATTGTGGTATTCTGTAGAAGTAACATTTAAGTTCTTTCTATTCTTCATCTGTGTTTTTCTTTCACCAGTGTGTTTTATACTTTTATGTCTTTTCATGATAGTAGATATTGTCCTTTCGTTTTCAGGTCTAGGATTTCTTAAGTATTTCCTGTAGGACTGATCTAGTGAGAATGAATTTCCTTAGCTATTGCTTATCTGGGAAAAAAAAATATTCATCCTTAATTTATGATGCATAACTTTGTCTGGTATAGTATCTTGGGTGACAGGATTTTTCTTTCATTACTTCTAATATTTCATCCCATTCTTTACTGGCCTATAAACTTTCTTCTGAGAAATATGCTGTTTGTTTGTTGGGAGTTCCCTTATAAGTGACTAGATGCCTTTCTCTTACTGTTGTTAGAATTATCTCTTTGACTTTTGACAGTTTGACTATGATACGCCATGGATAAGACCTTTTTGAATTATATCTGTTTTGGGATCTCTGAGATTACCATATGTGGTGTCTAAATCTCTTGCTAGACTTGGAAAGTTTTAAACTATTCTATTAAACAAATTTTGTGTCCTCTCCATTTTCTCTTTGACTTCTGTACAATGCAAATTCAAATGTTTGGTCAATTTACAATGTCTCATATGTCACATAGGCTTTGTTCAGTCTTTTAGATTCTTTTTCATTTTTTCTTTTTTATCTGACTGACTTATTTTAAAAGATCTAACGTCAAGCTCTTCAATTTTTTTATTCTGCTTGATTGGGGCTATTGTTTGAGTTTTTGAATATATTCATATTTTACTTAATAAGTTCTTTATTTCTAGAATTTCTGTTTAGTTCTTTTTTAAATGATGCCTATCTCTTTGGTTAGTTTCTCATTTATAACCTGAACTGCTTTTCTGATTTGTTTGTACATTTTTAGTTGTCTTGTATCTCATGAGCTTCTTTTACATCATCATTTTTAATTATTTTGTCCTGGTATTTCATAAATTTCATTTTCATTGGAATCTGTTAATGGAGAATTATTACATTCCTTTGTAGGTAACATATTTCTTATTTTGTAAATGTTTCTTATGTCCTTATGTTGATATCTACACTTTTAGTATAATAATCACTTCTAATATTTTGTATTTGTTTTCATAGGGCACTTATTTTCCTGAAGGTGTATTTACAATGTTAGTTGGGTAGGGCAGTTTGGCATTGATTCTGGGTACAGGCAATGATATAGTCTCAATATAATTTCTTCAGCTGTGAACAGTGTCAGTAGTATCTATCTATGATTTCCTCAGTAGCTTATGGTGCAGTTGTTGTTGGAGGCTGTAATGAAGTTTTGCTGAGGAGAAGAATGACAGGTTGTCCTGTCCCTGGGCCCCAGTGGTGATAGCAACAGGCTGAGCATGCCTGTCCTTGGGCCTCAGGATGGCATATGGTGGCACCAAGGCTACTGGGTCCAGGAGGGCAATTTTGGGGCCGCCAGATTGCTTGCTTGGATGCTGGCAGTGAAAGTAGTGGGTTAGGAAGTTGAGGGGGAGGTTTATCCAGCTCCTGGGCAGTTGACTTGGCATAGGTACTGGTAGCAGTAGTGGCAGGATAATCTTCTGGGTCCCTAGTAGTTTTTACTGGTGTTATTTTTGGCTATGATGGGCTAAGTGGGCTAGTCTGCAGGCTCACATGTGGTAAATGCTATTAGATGCCAGCTATGGTGGCAGTGGCAGGTTGGGTAAGCCCATCCTTAGACCCCATATGGGCCCCTATGTTAGTGTATAAACAGAGCTACTTCTAGGACCCCAGACAGCATGCTTGGGCACAGGAAGGTTAGTGGAGCTGGGCCAGGTGGGCATATTCTCAGGCCCTCTGGTGGTGCATGTGGGCACTGTTGTGGCTATGGTAGGCAGGGGCAAGGAGATCCTCAGTCCCTGGCAGAATGCTTGGGTAGAGGTAGCAACACTGGTGTTGGGGAGTGTAGTTTTGCTTTCAGTGGCAACAGCCATAAACAGGTGGCTGGAAAGCACATGCTCTAGCCCTAGATGGAAGCAGTGAGTAGGGTAGCCTTTCTTCAAGTTCCTTTTAAATATAAGGAGAGCCTGCTACTAGAAGTAGCAGGGTTGCTGCCATGGTTCATGCTTTAGCCCTTGTAGCAGCTAGCAGTGGCACCTGGCTGCAGGTAAAGGATGTCAGTGGGACTCCAGAAATGTGGAGAGCAGGATTTGTTTGGCCCTCGGCAGGATTCAGTCATACAGGGGTTGGATTCTCAAAATGGTACCTTTCTATAGCTACTTAGGATTCAGGTTATATGGGACACGCTGTGAGCTCCCTCTCTGAAGCAAACACTAAGGCTCTAGTTAGCTTCCAATGTTAGTCTGAAGGCCTACAAAGGTGGAGAGGCTCTCCCATAACTAGGATTGTAGGAGTCTGTAGTGGGAGTATAGACTACTAAGAGTGGCTCATTTATCCTTTTTTTACATTAGGGAGTCTCTAAGCTGTCATCCAATTTCAGACATTGAGGCTGCCTTACTTCCTTCTCCTTCCTTGCCTTAAATATTTTCTGTCATCGGGCGGCGCCTGTGGCTCAGTCGGTAAGGCGCCGGCCCCATATACCGAGGGTGGTGGGTTCAAACCCAGCCCCGGCCAAACTGCAACCAAAAAATAGCTGGGCATTGTGGCGGGCGCCTGTAGTCCCAGCTACTCGGGAGGCTGAGGCAAGAGAATTGCTTAAGCCCAGGAGTTGGAGGTTGCTGTCAGCTGTGTGAGGCCACGGCACTCTACCAAGGGCCATAAAAGTGAGACTCTGTCTCTACAAAAAAAAAAAAAAAAAAAAAAATTCTGTCATCTTTGTTTAATTCCAGTATTCTTTCTTAGGTGATCTATTAGAGATGTGAATATCCACTTGTTATTTTGGTTCTTCTTTGTACAGGCAGCAAGTACCAGATGCCTTTGGTCAGCCATCTTGAAACCTATTGCAAAGAAAACTCTATATACTGTTGGTTTCTTTTTCTCCAGGTCTTCATCAGATCTGTTATTTTCTATCTTTTAAATAATATTTATTTTTTCATGGGCTAAAATAATATTTCATTGTGGTTCTTATTTGTATTTCTCTGATTTTAGTGATGTTGAGCATTTTTTCATATATTTGTTAGTCATTCATAAGTCTTTTGAGAAATGTCAATTCATGTTATTTTTTACCGGTGAGTTGTGTGGGTTTCTTGTATATTTTGGACTCTTTAATGCTGGTAGGAAACATAATTAAGCATTTATACAAATAGAAATAAACAGTGTCAATTGCTATCAAGGAAATAAAAGATGGTGATAAAAAAAGACTAAAAGAGCAAAGAGGTAGGTAACTTGAGTCTTTTAAAGTAATAGTTAAGCTGAGTCTTGAATGACCAGAAGGAAACAACCAAAAGAAGATTCCAGGAAAGATTGTTTCAGGCACAAAAAAAAGCACTTGCATAAATCCTGAGATGGGAGTGAGCTTTGTGTATTTTAGGAACTAAGCGTGGTCCTTATAACCATAACATAGTACATGTGAGATGGTAGTAGGATTTGAGGTTAGAAGGCTAGGCAGGGGCCATGTCATACAGAGCTCTGTAGACCATAGTAAAAGGTTTGTATTTTAGTTTTGTAAGTCTGGTTATGACTTGGTTATAGCTTTCATGTGAAGGTCCTAAGTTAGTTTCATAGTAGGGGTGAATACACTGGATATTTTTCTTCCAAGGGGGAAAGTGTGGGGAGGGAGGGGGGAGGTGGGTAGAGGGAGGGGGATTGAAAGGATCACACCTGTGGTGCATCTTACAAGGGTACATGTGAGGCTTGGCAAATGTGGAATGTAAATGTCTTGGCAAAGTAACTAAGAAAATGCCAGGAGGGCTATGTCAACTAATGAGATGAAAATGTGTCAAATATTCTATGAACCAAGTGTATGGTGCCCCATGATCATATTGATGTACACAGCTATGATTTAATAAAAAAAAAAAAGAAAGAAACTGGAACCACACCTTTCACCATTAACTAAGATAGACTCTCACTGGATTAAAGATTTAAACTTAAGACATGAATCTATAAAAATACTGGAAGGAAGTGCAGGGAAAACACTTGAAGAAATTGGCCTGGGCTAATATTTTATGAGGAGGACCCCCCGGGAAATTGAAGCAATACCAAAAATACATTACTGGGACCCGATCAAACTAAAAAGCTTCTGCACAGCCAAGACCACAGTAAGTAAAGCAACCAGACAGCCCTCAGAATAGAAGATATTTGCAGGTTATATCTCTGACAAAGGTTTAATAACCAGAATCCACAGAGAACTCAAATGTATTAGTAAGAAAAGAACAAGTGATCCCATCTCAGGGTGAGCAAGGGATTTGAAGAGAAACTTCTCTGCAGAAGACAGGCACAGAGCCTATAGACATATTAAAAAATGCGCATCATCCTTAATCATCAGAGAAATGCAAAACTAAACTACTTTGAGATATCATCTAACTCCGGTAAGATTAGCCCACATCACAAAAACCCAAAACCAGAGATGTTGACATGGATGTGGAGAAAAGGGAACACGTCTACACTGCTGGTGGGAATGCAAACTAATACATTCCTTTTGGAAAGATGTTTGGAGAATACTTAGGGATCTAAAAATAGACCTGCCATTCAGTCCTACAATTCCTCTATTAGATACATATCCAGAAGACCAAAATTCACATTATAACAAAGATATATGTACCAGAATGTTTATTGCAGCCCGATTCATAATTGCTAAGTCATTGAAGAAACCCAAGTGACCATCGACCCATGAATGGTTTAATAAATTGTGGTATATATACACCATGGAATATTATGCAGCCTTAAAGAAAGATGGAGACTTTACCTCTTTCATGTTTACATGGATGGAGCTGGAACATATTATTCTTAGCAAAGTATCTCAATAATGGTAGAAAAAAGTATCCAATGTACTCAGCCCTACTATGAAACCGATTTATAGCTTTCATACTATAGCCCAAGAATATGAGGAAAGGGGAGAGGGAGGGGAAGGGGGAGCGGGAGGATGGGTGGAGGGAGGGTAATCAGTGGGACCACACCTATGGTGTATCTTACAAGTGTACATGTGAAATTTACTAAATATAGAATATAAATGTCTTAACACAATAACTAAGAAAATGCCTTGAAGGCTATGTTAATTAGTTTGATGAAAATATTTCAAATTGTATATAAAACCAGCACAGTGTACCCCATGATTTTATTAATGTACACAGCTATGATTTAATAAAAAAAGAAAAAAAAGTCTGGTTATGCTTTAAAATAATTATTTAAGTGGCTATATGGAATAATTATCTGTATGGGGGAATAAATGTTTGTAAGAATAATTAACCAAAACTTGGGACTAGGAAAAATAGGGTTACTGAGCCTTCTTTCAGCATGGTGCTGGGCTCCACTTTCTATTTTATAACCTTGTTGAAGCAGAGGTTAACTAGTAGATTGATGACTAGTAGAGAGGCATTTTTTCCCTATTTCCCTTATAACAGATCATCCCAATGGTTATACTTTTGGCCTTTTCTATTTCTATTCTCTAGTTTTGCATTTATCCCAGCAATCATATTTTAACATTATCCATAAATATTTATGGATATTTCTCAAATAGTTTTTGGGTAAGATTTAAAAATCTATTCTTTCCTTCATTAATTAGTGAATTGACTAACATAGTTGACATGTGCTTATTTTTCTATAAGAGTCATAAGTTTATCTATTTGAATATTAAACACTAACAAGTAAAAACAGGCAGAACAGTTAGAGGACAATTGCAGTAGTCTAGGTGAGCCATGAGAATGTCTTGGACTAGGGTGATGATAGATAATATGGTTGGAAGTGATTGCATTGCTTATAGTTTGGAGGCAGAGTAAACAGGACTTCTAATTGATGAAACATGGAAAATGAGTAATTAAGGTGATGAAAATGTGTCAAATGGTCTATGAAGCGAGTGTATGATGCCCCATGATCATATCAATGTATACAGTTATGACTTAATAAAAAAAAAGAGTAATTAAGAAAGATTTCTATACTTTTTTTGCCTAAGAAACAAGTGATGCATTAAGTGATATGGGGATGATGGGTTGTTAAAAAGTTGGCAGAGCATGTGAGGTGGCAAATAAAAGGACAAGTTTTATTTATTCATTTATTTTTTTAAAAAGACCAATTTTTAGATATGCTAAGTAAAAGATGTCAAAGATCTATGTAGAAATGTGATATAGGCTCTGTGGTATATGAGTCCAGATACAGAGGTGTCAGAATTATGGCCTGTAGACTGCATACAGATTATTTGAAGACTATTTTGCTTATCTGCAGTTTTGGACAGTGCCAAAAATATGCGTGGACCTTGTTTTTTAGTCATCAGCTTCCATTAGTTTTTGTGTATTTAATGTGTGGCTCAAGGCAACGTTTATTCTTCCAGTATGTGGCAGAGAAGAAAAAAGGTTGTGCACAGCTTTTGCTAGAACTTAAGTGGGAATTCTGGGATAGAGATTAATATTTGGGTGTCAATAGAATTTAGGTAGGGTTGCAGGAGTGTTCAACTTGTGGCCTGTGGTAGGTTGTATGCAGATTAGTTGAAGCCTTTTTTGCCTATCTGTGCTGTCAGATATTGTGAAAATTATGTGTGTACCTTTTATTTTTGCTGATCAGCTTTTCTTAGTATTTTTGTTTGTAATGTGTGGCCCAAGACAACTCCTGTTGCAATGTGCAGCAGAAAAAAAAAAAAAAAAAGGGTGGACACCCCTGCAAAGTCTGGGCTTGGATAGTGCTAGAGTTGTTAAGGGGATTTTGAAAAATGGAGATTATTAGGCCTCCATTACATATTCAGTGCATACAGTGGAGGCTTGGAAATCTGTATTTTTACCCCATGATCCAGGTGATTTTTACCCTGAGAAACAGTGATCTACAACAGGGGTTGGCAAAATTTTTTCTTTATAGGGTCAGATAGTAAATATTTTAGGTTTTCTGTGACATGCAGTCAGTCTCAGTATTGCCATTGTACCAGGAAAACAGTCACCAACATGTATGGCTGTGTATGGCTGTGTTCCAATAAAATTTTATTTATGAACCTAAAATTTGAATTTCACATAATTTTCACGTCATAAAATATTATTTTTTCCAACTATTTTAAATGTAATCCTTAGCTTATGAGCTGTAAAAAAAAAAAAAAACAGGCAGTGGGCTTTATTTGGCCCATGGGCTGTAGTTTGCTTAAAAGGATCTTGATCAGTGATCTCTCAAGAGACATATGGCAATATAATGTTAAGGTGTGTATTTATTTTACACACATACATATTAATGTTTTAAAAATAAATATCTATTAGGGTAGCATACTAAAGAAAATTTACCTATATGGGTGGGATAACAAAAATTTGGAGGCCACTAGCTAACATAAGCACTATATTAGGGTTCTTCAGAAAAATAGAACCAATAGGACACACACATGTATATGTATATAACAAGGAGTTGGCTCATTTCATGTGATTGTGGAGGCCAATCTCTGATCTGCAGTGGTCAACCTGGAGACCCAGGAGAACTGACATGTAAGTTCTAGTCTGAAAGTGGGAAGCCAGTGACCCAGGAAGGCTAATGTTTCCTGTTGTGTCTGAAGGTAGGAAAAAACTAATTTCTCAGCTTGAAAGCAATCAAGCAGGTGGAATTCCCTCTTACAGAGTCAGCAATTTTGTTCTTTTCAGGCTTTCCACTGATTGGACATGGCCACCTACATGGGAGGGCACTTCTTTACTTAGTGTACAGATTCAAATGTTAATCTCATCCAGCAATACTTTCATAGACACACTCAGAATAATGTTTAACCAAATATCTGGGTACACCATAGCCTAGTCAAACTGACACAAAATCAACCATCACGGGAAGTATCCTTATTAGTTAAACTTCTATTTATTCCTCTATGCTTTTGTGAAATCATATTGATACAGGATTTCCCCACTCAGGGATGGACAGGGACCCTCCCCCCATTCTCTAGGCCCAGGTAAGCTCAGAAATCAGACCCCTATTTCCAGGCACAAACAGGCTGCCTTTTCCAGGCCACATCCTCTGGGCTCTAGCAAGGTAATGAACAAAGCAGCCTGAGTCATTTTTGGGTAGTTCCACCTCAAGTATGGAGCACACACCCCAATCCCTTCTTGGAGACAAAAACTGTGAGGACCCAATAACCTTGCCCTAGTGGAGGAGGGACTACATTCATTCATTTGTTTTTTATTTATTTATTTATTTATTTATTTATTTTATTAAATCATAACTGTATACAATGATATGATTATGGGGCGCTCATTAACTTTGAAAATATGTTTTTCCACCTACCTGGCCATAAATATAATATAGATTCCCAGACAAAGGGCCCATGTGAGAGATTTTCTGACTTGGGTCTTCCCCTTTGCCAGAGGCTCTGGTGATTTCAACTCCTTCTGTATTCCTTTCTATCTAATAAAAATCCTGTCTTACCACTGATTTGTGGTCCATGAGTTCATTCTTCTAATCCCCGAGACCAAGGACCTGCTGAGGAAGGAATTCCAGTATCAATATCATTACCTTGAAACTGAAGCATAATTATATCACCGAAGTGGTGGCTGACTTCCAGTAACTGGAACTTTTTAGATTTGCATGTAGTATACCCCAAACCACACTTTATGTCCTGGGACACCTCCCTATACTCTGTACTCTCAAATGCTTTTAGATATTTAGTTTATGAAAATTATTTGATATCAGCCAACTTTGCAATTAAAGCAATCCTGGTCTTAAAAATCAGAAGCATTGCTCACAAACGTAAGTACATTGAAATTTTTTGAAATGAGATAGAACAAGAACAAGTAGTTTTAAAAGGAAAGGATTTTAGAAATCTTTATTTCCTTATATATTGGTTTAAAGCAGTGGTTCTCAACCTGTGGGTCACAACCCCTTTGGGAGTTGAACAACCCTTTCACAGGGGTTGCCTAAATACATCCTGCATATCAGATATTTACATTACGATTCAAAACAGTAGCAAAATTACAGTTATGAAGCAGCAACAGAAATAATTTTATGGTTGGGGGTCACTATAGCATGAGGAACTGTATTAAAGAGTCCTGGCATTAGGAAGGTTTAGAACCACTGGTTTAAAGGAATGCATACCTCAAGCTGCTCACTCATTCACCTTGATCAGTGAGGATTTCTGCTTGTCAAGTAAGCAAAATGTCTAATTGTATTTTTTTTGTGTGTGTGATCCCTTGTTGATCAGGGTGAGTTTGAAAGCTAAACTATTTGGAGCCATGTGTCCTTTTAAATTCCCCCCCTAAATCCTTTCATTAACTCTGGTTTTGAACCTGTTGTGCTTTCTAAAAGATGAGCAGGTAGAAGAAATGCAAAACATACTAGGCACAGTTCAGTGTGCAGGGGCTTGGGAGCTCTTGCTCAGAAATGCTCTGCATCATATCCTCTGGAGTTTGGCAGATGGGGAGGAGCATTATTGTTTCCAGGGTGCAGTCAGAACCCTGGAGCTATACAGCCAGCAGGAGGAGGGAGGGTTAATACAGAGAAGATAATTAGTCACATCCTGTGATCTTCCACTTTCAAAATCCCCTGTAGCCTGCTTTCTGTATATTAAATGGGTATCTGGGGTGTGTGGGTGGCTGGGGATAGTGAAAAAAGGCCTTATACAATGCAATGTATTTGGTTTTAGCTGTCCCAGAAGGGAGAGATCTGTGGAGGTTTTGCTAAAAATCAGTGAAAGGGAAGATGTTCGCAGAATGGAAAGTAGCTATAGTAAGCCCTATCAAGGAAGCCAAAATCAGAACAAAGGGGAGATCTTGAAATCTCTGAAATGCTCTGGGTTTATCTCATTTCACACAACAAACCCACCCCTAAGGATTGTGCCAATCTCTTGCTCTTATATCCTCAATTTAAAGGCAATTGGGTTGGGTTGTCACATGCCATAAGCTCACAGGGTAAGGAAGACAGGGACAAGGCTGGAAGGGTCAGCACAGCAGATTCTGCAAAGTGGAGTTGTTTGAATAACAAACAAAACAATAGAAGGCAAATCACAAGGAATGGGGCAGAGCAGAAAAGCCCTGTAACATGAGAAGATAGATACAGGAAAAGGCACACAGAGCAACTGTGGTTTCTCTAAAAAGGGGGATTTTGCTTTATTTTTCATCTCTCAAAAGGTGTCAACTTAAGAAAATCTCATAGCTCCTGTGGGTTGCTGGCTCTCAAAGGAAAATGAATTATTCAGAAGTATGATGAATAGTTCATCAAACCTCACTCCAACAGGGTTGCTGCTTAGGTTCAGAGTAATTGGCCAGGAGCAGAAGAGGTTCAGGCCCTTTCCTCAATGCTTCTTTCTTTCTCCTATGGAGGGGGTCCCGGCAAGAGAGGGTGAAGGTAACTGCCTGGGGTGGATCTTTCATCCCAGATGGGAAAAGAACAGCAGAAGCAGACAAAAACAAGTGGTCATTTCCATGACAGGCCTGCAGGAGGAGCCAGCGCCCTTCAGTGGAACAAATCCTCTTAGGAAGGGAGGGCTCTTACCAGGGAGAGCTTCAAGAAGTCTCAGATTTAGCCCTGAATCCCAATCTCCGACCTGGTGGGCCAGACAGCAGGTGCTTCAAGGCCTTTTTAGTCTCTGTTTTCCCTGTTGCAGGGCCTGGGGAATTGGGGGGTCTGCATAAGAGAAGTTTGTCTAACAGAAGTGTGGTACAGTATCTAGCCACCAGGCTATGCTTCAATGCTAGCCTCTGAATAGCCTTGTTTCCTCCCCAATATTCTCTCTCTCCTTTATCTTTTCCTTGTAGGCATCTTTTCCTTCTGCGTGCGCGCGCACACACACACACACACACACACACACACACACCACCTATCTACGCACATCCACACACCCACATGTTTAGTGGAAATGGTCAAAGGGATTAGCCCAGCCTTATGAAAACAGATTCTAGACTGACGAGGCTGTATCTTTTTAAAGGGAAAGAAAGAGGGCATGATTAGAGTTTATAAAATCACTGACAGGACTAGAAAAAGATAGACAAGAATTACTCCTGACCTCAACTTGATCACTAGATGAGGTGAGAGGCAATATAATCTAGTGCTTCTTGTTAGTCTGTCAAATATGGGTTAAAATCAGGGTTCTATTCTTATGCTGTTTGACCTTGGACCTTTCACATAACCTCTATGAGCCTCAGTTTCCGTGTTTTTAAATTAAAGATAGTAGTATACATATATCTCACAAGAATATTGTGAGGATTAGATTAGATAACTTGTATAAAGTGTTTAGCTATAGTAGGCATTTGACAAATGCTACCTGCTATTATTTATGTCATCACCATGCTTCCACATTTGTCATAGATCACATGGGGAACTAGGCAGAAGGATTTGAATGACTCTGGAAAAAACCTACCCCTTACGGTTTGGAGAAAACATTCATGAATCTAGGTAATACATCCTATTTCTTTGTCTAATGATGGACAGCTTTTCTCATCAAACTACTGTTACCATGCTAGTGATTTATCTCCAATCCCCCGTCTCCCTCCCTCCCTTCCTTGCTCTCTCTCTTTCCTCTATGTATCTCTCTCTCTTCTTCACCCTCTCATCCTTCCTCCATTCTTCTTTTCTGCCTCTTTTATTCTGGGAGTATTTTTATGAAATGTTATGAAATGTCTGCTTTATAGCAACAATATTTTTTAGTAAAGGATTTATATTATATTACTAATCCCAGTTGGCCACAACTTTATTACCTACCATTCCAAACCTAACTCCACCTCACACCAAGAGGAATCATTTAACAACACACATGCACAAATAATACGTGTCTCGATTGGTTCCTCTTCTTCCAAAAGATTTAGAAAATCATTTAGTACAATTATTTCTAATATTCTTCCCATCATCTCTAAGACAGTTCTTGTAAAAACAACTGTAGTCATTTTACTCAAAGTAATGGATTAAGATGATAAATCTGACAAGGCCTGCCTAGAAAAGTTAGTGTTGAACTAACAGTCCTTTTCCATCATTTGGAAATGTCTCTTTTAAGAGAAAATGCTCTTAGAAGGAGAATATGTCTCTAGATAAATAAGAAAAATTGAAAATTTGGGACCATAATGGGCTGAAAGCTCATAAACTCAGCTGCAAAAGGTTTCTGGAAACTATGGCTGGGTGTTTTCTACTCAATGCCACAGTGTTCTCTGGGGCTGAGGAGCAGAAAGCTTGATGCCACCTAAATAGTTTAGGATAAGTGCAGATCATCCTAATGCTTCTGTATGTGAGAAGCAAGGTCTTTGTGGCCAGGAGGTTTCCCAGCAACAACTAATAGGTTATGGCTATAAGATTCATATAATCACTCAATGTTTTCACCTAGCACCCACGGTATTCTAAGCAATGGAACTACAGAAAGTACTAAAACCATGGTCTTTACCCTCAGAGAACTTATATGGTAGTCATGAAAGCAGGCAAATTTAGTAGTTCTAAATTAAGAGGAAAACATTGGATATGTAGGGCAAATTGCTGTGGCAGGTCCTCTGTGACATCTGTTTTTAATTGTCTGACAAACATCATGTGGAGAAAGGATCTGATTTGCTTTCCAGAGCTGTTCAGGTCTGAACAAAGAACTAAGAATAAAATTAAAAAAAAATCTAGTTTTTAAGTGTTGCCTTTGTGCCAGGCACTTTACATATATTGCATCATTTAATCCTTACAATAATTGTGATAGTCTGGATGGGCTGCCATAACAAAATTCCATAGACTGGGTGGCTTAAACAATAGAAGTTTACTTTTCCATAATTTTAGAGAGTAGGAAGTCCAAGGTCAACATGTCAGCCAGATGGGACCAAGATGTTAGACTAGAAACAGCCTGCACACACTGCTTTCAAGAAGAGAATTGAAAGTTGCAAGTAGATGTTCACATACAGATGGATCAGAAAGTACCTAGGGAAGGAGCCCACGCACAGGGAAGGGTTAGAGGAAAGAATCTGGGGGCTCCACACTACTCGCACAGACACTGCAACTGAAGCTGCAAAGTGCCCTCCTACCACAGCAGGCCTCTAGACTGATCAGGGAACTGCTTAGAGACTGTGCAGCAGCATTGTACCCAGAGAGCAGATGGTTCCTTCTGACTTATGATCTCAGATTGCCACAACTGATACCATTCTGAGCTTTCAACCCCAGAATGCCAAGTCTGTACAGGGATTAGCACCACTGCAGCAACCTCTCCATCACTCTTGCTTTGGCTGAGGAGGGAGCAGAGAGGGCAAGCACTCTCTCAGGGAGTCTGGACAGAGTGGGTGCCCTCAGGGTCTACTATCTATTGCTATCAACTGAATAGCAGTGCTGTCACCACCACCTCAGTAACACTGTTGGAGCTACCAGCATCAGTCATGGACAAAGAGAAAGCCCCACCTGTCATGAATTGCCAAAAGTATGGTGTGCATCTCAGTATCCCTACCAGATGTGAACAGGCCAGCTTCCACAGCCCTGCCCACAGTAAGCTGCCATGGCCGTGCATGCTACATGCTTTAGTGGCCCCCCATGTACCACTATGATCTTGCCCACCATACAACATGAGCTTCAATGACTCCACCTACTGTGTACTACCTGGCTACTTTGGCCCTACCTCCTGGGAACCATCGTGGACCTGTCCCCATAGGTAGATGTGGGCAGAGAAAACTCCCATGCCACACACTTCTGAGGATAGGGACACATCAAGACCCCACCCATGCTTCCAATGGCGGCCTAGGCACCAACCTGCCAATCCATGCAAATAACCCCCAGCTCTGGCTTGGGTCATGACAACCACCGAATAACAGGACAATACAGGTGAGCAGCTACATTATAGGCTCTCAGTGCATCAGTCCCTCTCCTACAGGTCAATCTTTTAGAGTAGGACAAAAGTCTGCTATTCAGAGACCTCTCCCTAATTGTACTAGAATAATTCTTCTACTTGAAGCAGAATACGGTATACCACAAACTTACCTTTATTAAACTGAGAAAAGAGGTTTCAGATGAGAAGAAACCACCATAAAAACTCTGAAAACATGAAAAAGAAGGCTGTTTTTATACTCCCAAAGGATCACAATAGATTTCCAGCAATGGATCCTGATCTAAAGGAAATTGCTGAAATGTCAGATGTGGAATTCTGATATATCAATGACAAAGCAGATGAATGAGATTGGTGAGTAAATTGAAAACCAATACAAAGAAACAAAACATGATCCAGGGCATGAGTTAAAAAAATCTATGATGTGATAGAGAACATGAGGAAAGATATAACATGATTTAAACGAAAGAGTCATTTAGGGAATTTCAAAATGTAGCAGAATCAGAATAAAGTATTACAGAGTTTGAAGACAAGGATTTTGAATTAACCTAGTCAGTCAAAAATGTAGAAAAAAAGAACAAAGAAGAATGAACAACTACTCAGAGAAATATGAAGCTAAGTAAGAACAACTAATATAATAATCATAGATATGCCTGATGGAGAAGAAGTAAAATGAAAAACCATGTAAAATCTACTTGAGAGAATAATTGAGGAAAATTTCCCTGGTAATGCCAGTGAGTTAGCTACCCAGATACAAGATGATAATTGAACACCTGGAAGATTAATAGAAAATATGACATCACCAAGACACATAAAATGAGTCTGGTCAAAATCAAAATGAAGGAGACAATCCTATAAGCTCTGAGATGCTAGCAACAACTACCTTAGAAAAGAAAGCTCATTAGACAAATATCAGACTTCTCAGCAGAGACTTTGTAAGCCAGAGTGGATTGCAGGTCCCACTTTTAGTCTTCTTAAACAGAATAACTGTCAGACAAAAATTTTGTATGCTAAAAAATTAAGTTTTATAAATGAAGGAGAAATAAATTATTTCTAAGACACACAAACACTATGGGAATTTGTCACAACTAGATCTGCTCTACAGAAAATGCTCAAAAGTGCTCTCTATATAGAACAGAACAATCAATACTCACTACTGTAAAATATACATGAAAATTAAAACTCACAGCTCTCTCATAAAACAGCACAAGGGGGAAAGCAAAACAAGAAGGTTTCATTCAAGATGATGAGCAGACCTACAAAGAACTGATACCTATTTAACTAAAACTCTGCTATGATTTTGAGGAGGGAATTCTCCTTAATTCATTTTTTGAAGACAGAGTCACCCTGATACCAATGCCAGGAAAGGGTACAACAACAACAATAAAAATAAAACTACAGACCAATATCTGTTATGAATATAGAAGCAAAAATACTCAGCAAAATACTAGCAAACCAAATTCAACGCACATCAAAAAGATAACTCACCATGATCTACTGGATTTTATCCCAGGGAAGTTAGAATAGTTCAATATGTACAAATCAATAAGCATGATTCACCACCATATAAATGGAAGTAAAAACAAACACCTTATGATCATCTCCATACATACAGAAAAAATTTGATCAAATCTAGCACCTTTTCATGTTAAAACCTTCAATAAACTAGGCATCAAAAGAACATATTTCAAAATAATAAAGGCCATATATGACTTCTGTTTACATCCTATGCAATTTATTTCTTTAGTTTTTCATAATTCTCCCTATAGAGGTCTTTCTCCTCCTTGATTAAATATTCTCAGACATTTCATTTTCTTTGATGGTATTGTGAAGGGTGTTGTATCTTTAATTTGCTTCTTAGCTCGACTGTTGTTGGTGCATATGAAAGCTACTGATATGTGTACACTGATTTTATAACCTGAAACTTTTCTGAATTTATAAATTCCAGGAACCTCTTGGTTGAATATTTGGAGTTTTCTAGATATAAAATCATATTGTTATCAAAAAGCAAAGGTTTGATCTCTTCTTTCCCCATTTGGGATACCCTTGATTTCTCTCTCTTGTCTGATTGCTCTGGCTAGGACTGTTAGCAATGTGTTCAATATAAATGGTGAGAGTGGACAACCCAGTCCTATTTAAGTTTTAAGTGAGAATCTTTTCAATGTTCCCCCCTTCAGTGTGATGTTTGTCATAGATGGCTTTTATAATTTTGAGGTATGTTCCCTCTATGTGGGCAAAAGATATGAACATAATATTTTTGATGGAAGATAGACTAATGGCCAACAAGCACATAAAATATGTTCAACATCTCTGATCATAAGGGAAATGAAAATCAAAACCACATTCAGGTATCAACTAACTTCAGTGAAAATGGCACATATCAAAAAGTCCTATAACAACACATGCTGATAAGGATGCAGAAAGAAAGCGACATTCTTTTAATGTTGGAGATACTGCAAACTATTATACCTCTGGGGAAAGTAATATGGAGATACCTCAAAGAACTAAAAGTAAACCTACCATTTGAGTCAGCAATGCCACCACTAAGATTTACCGAAAGGAAAAACATCATTTTATCATAAAGACACTTGCACTTGAATCTTTATAGCAGCACAATCATAAAGATGTGGAAACAGCCCATGTACCCATCAATACATGAATGGATTAATAAACTGTGGTATATGTACATCATGGAATACTACTTAGTTAAAAAAATAGTGACATAATATCTTTTGTAACAACCTGGATGGAATTGAAGACCTTTATTCTAAGTGAAGTTTCATAAGCATTGAAAAACTAACACTACATATACTCAATACTAAATTGGAACTCGTTGATCAACACTTATGCACATACATGAAAGCAAAACTCAACAGAATTCAAGTAGGTAGGAGGGGAGAGAAGGAGATGGGTAAACTCACACCTAACAGGTACAATGCACACTTTCTGGCTGAAGGGCACACAGTTATAATTGACTTAAAATATACAAAAACAAATTATGTAACAAAACGTATGTACCCTCATAATATTCTGAAACCTTAAAAGTTATATATGACAAACCCTCAGCCAACAGCATACTCAATGGAGAAAATTTAGAAGCATTCTTCCTGAGAACCTGAACAAGTGTGCCCACTGTCACCACTTTTGTTCACTGTAGGAATGGAAGTTCTAGGTAGACTAGTCAGGCAAGAGAAAGAAATGAAGGGCATACAAATCAGGAAAAGGAAGTTAAACTATCCCTTTTGGCTGATGATATGATTTTGTATCTGAAAAATCCTATGTACTTCACCAAAAGATTCCTAGAATTGAAAAATACATTCAGTTATGTCTCAGGTGACAAAATTAATATACACAAATCAGTAGCATATTTATATACTAATTTCAGTTAAACTGAGGGTCAAATCAAGAATTCAATCCATTTACAATAGTTGCAAAGAAAATAAAATACCTAACAATATACTTAAACAAGGAAGTCAACGATTTCTACAAGAAAAACTATGAAACACTGATGAAAGAAATCATAGGTGACACAAACATATGGAAAATGTCTTATGTTTATGGAATGTAAGAATCAATATTGTTAAATTGTCCATACTGCTCAAAGTGATTTACAGATTCAACACAATTCCCATCAAAATACTGATGTCATATTTCAGAGATCTATAAAAAAAAATCTTAAACTTCATATGAAACTAAAAATGAGCCCAAATAGCCAAAGCAGAATAGAGAACACAGCAATAAAACCATATAGGTATTACCAACTTATTTTTGACAAAGAAGACAATAATATACATTGGGGAAAGGGTGCTCTATTTGATAAATGGTGCTGGGAAAACTGGATAGCCACAGGCAGAAGAATGAAACAGGACTTCTATTTCTCGCCATATACAAAAATGGACTCAAGATGGATTAAAGACTTAAATGTAAGACCTGAAACCATAAAAATTCTGTATAAAGTATAGAAAAAATTCTTTTAGACACTGAGCTAGGCAAAATCTTTATGACTAAGACCTCAAAGGCAAATACAGAAACAAAAGAAATAAATACATGTGACTTAAGTGAATTAAGAATTTTCTGTACAGCAAGGGAAATAATCAACAGAGTAAAGAGACAACCTATATTATGAGAGAAAATATTTACAAACTATGCATTTGACAAAGGACTAATATCCACAATTTACAAGGAACTCCAACAAATCAGGAAGAAAAAAATATGACTCCATTAAAAGGTGGGCAAAGACATGAACAGAGTTTTTGTCACAAAAGATAGACAAATGGCCAACAGACATATAAAAAATGCTTAGGATCACTAATTATCAGAGAAATGCAAATTAAGATCACAGGGAGATACCACCTTACCTCTATGAAACTAGCTATTATTAAAAGTCAGAAAACAATAGATGTTGACATGCATGTAGTGAAAAGGGAATGCTTACATACTTATGATGGGACTACAAATTGGTACAATCTCTATGGAAAACAGTATGTAAATTTCTCAAAGAACTAAAAGTAGACCTATCATTCCCTGTTGCAATCCCACTACTAGGCATCTACCCAAAGGAAAATAAGTCATATCAAAAAGATACCTACATCTGAATGTTTATTGCAGAACAATTTACAATTGCAAAGATATTGAATCAACTTATGTGCCATCAAGCCATGAATGGATAAATAAAATCTGAGATACACACACACACACTTAACCATGGAATCCTACTCAGCCATAAAAATGAATGAAATGATGTCTTTTGCAGGAAGTTGGATGGAACTGAGGACATTATCCTAAATGAAGTGTCTCAGTAATGGAAAAACAAATACCATATATTCTCACTAATAAGTGGGAGCTAAATGATGAGTACATATGGTTATAAAGTGGTATAAATGACATTGGGAACTAAAAAGGGGTGAAGGTGTGAGACAGATGAGGGATAAAAATTTACCTTTGTGGTACAACATATATTATTCTAGTGACAGGCATACTAAAAGCCTTGACTTTAGCATTAGATAGTTCATTTTCTTAATAAAAATACTGGTACCACCTTAATATTACAAAGTGTCAGCTAGTTTAGTCCCTGGTGCTGGTACACTTCTTGGCTTAAAAATGGCTACATTCTAGTTGTATGCTTACATGGCCTTTCTTTTGTGCCTGTGTGTGGGAAGGGGAATGAGGAGGGAAGTTCTTCCTCTTTTTTTTTTTTTTTGTTTTTTTTTTGAGACAGAGTCTCACTTTGTTACCCTTGATAGAGTGCTCTGGCATCACAGCTCACAGCAACCTAAAACTCTTGGGCTTAAGTGATTCTCTTGCCTCATCCTCCCAAGTAGCTGCAACTACAGGCACCCACCACAACGCCCAGCTATTTTTTGTTGCAGTTGTCATTGTTATTTAACTGGCCAGGGCTGGGTTGGAACCCGCCAGCCTCAGTGTATGTGGCCAGCATCATAACCACTGTGGTACGGGGTGCCGAGACAGTTCTTCCTCTTATCAGGTCACAGTTGATCAGATTGGGCCCTGCCCTTAAGCTATCACTTAACCTAATCACCCCCAAAATATCCTATCTCTAGAAACAAATTGGAGTTTTGTACACCAACATACAAATATTTGGAGGGGCACAATTCAGTCCAGCAACTCTATGCCTTAGATGATATTATTATCCTTTCTTTCCAGATGAGGGAACAGAGGCTCAAAGATGTTAAATAATTTGCCCAAGGTAACACAATTAAGAAGTTGTAGAGATAAGAGTCTACCTTTGTCTGACTGATGGATAACTGCTTTCTACCATACTCTGTTGCCTCTTGGATCAGTGGCATCTCCACTCCACTGCGTAGTAGATTTTGAATCAATGTAAGAGAAAGATTTAATGTTAGGAATAATTAGAGCTGGTGACAGATTTTTAAGGTAATATGGTGCCCATCACAGATAGTGTTAAGTAGTGTATATGATAATGTAGAGGAGACTCCTGGATGGTTGTACTGGAGAAATGGTGCCACATGAAGGGGTTGGCTTTGGAATGACCACTCTCATCCCTCTTTTAATCAGAGCCACTCAGAGTTCATCTATTAAAACAATAAGTCAATGTTTATTGGGAATTTAGTAGGCCCTGTTTCATAAGCTTCTCATATATTTATTCATTTAACTATTATAACAGGACCATGTGGTTGGTACTATTATTATCTCTCTTTTATAGATAGAAAAAACTGAGGCATGAAGATGTAAAGAAACTTGTCCAGGATTACAGAGGTGGGGTAAGTGTCAGAGCTGGGATTTGAACCCAGAGCTATTTGGCATGAGTGTCTATACTCAATAAGTAGTATGCCAACCATCTTCTCACTTTTATTATAAATATTGAGTTTCTTTCTTTTCTTTCTTTCTTTCTTTCTTTTTTTTTCTTTAGAGCCAGAGTCTCACTTTGTCACCCTTGGTAGAGTGCCATGGTGTCACAGCTCACAGCAACCTCCAGGAGATTCTCTTGCCTCAGCCTCCCAAGTAGCTGGGACTACAGGTGCCTGCTACAACGCTTGGCTAATTTTGTTGCAGTTTGGCTGGGGCTGGGTTGGAACCCACCACCCTCTGTATATGGGGCTGGCACCCTACTCACTGAGCCACAGGTGCCGCCCCAATACTGAGTTTCTTTAAAGGAATTATTATGCAGCCTTAAAGAAAGATGGAGACTTTTGCCTCTTTCATGTTTACATGGATAGAGCAGGAACATATTCTTCTTGCAAAGTATCTCAAGAATGGAAGAAAAAGTATCCAGTGTACTCAGCCTTACTATTAAACCAATTTATAAGCTTTCATGTGACAGCTATAACCCAATTATAGCCCAAGAATATGGGGAAAGGGGAGAGGGAGGAGACGGGAGGGGGAGGATGAGTAGAGGGAGGGTAATTGGTGGGACCACACCTGCAGTACATCTTAACAATAGTACATGCGAAATTTACTAAGTGTAGAATATAAATGTCTTAACACAATAACTAAGAAAATGCTGTGAAGACTATGTTAGCCAGTTTGATGAAAATATTTCAAATTGTATATAAAACCAGCACATTGTACCCCATGATTGCATTGATGTACACAGCTATGACTTAATTAAAAAAAAGAATAAATATGAATGAAGAGCAATATGGATCAAAATTTTTGAAAATTATCTCTTCTAAAATATTTCAGGTTTCATTGGTTCAATGATCATTCTAAAGGTTGAATTGACCAAGAACCCTTTGTGACTCTTTCTACTTAACTAAGACCTTGGCTTCAGCCTTTGATTGCAGGCTTGAATACTGCCCTTGGCTTTGCTAAGTTGAGAATTGCTGGGTTTGGCCAGGGTCATACCTATATATTGGCAAGTTGCCACAGCCTGGCCTGGTCTCCTGGTTCTGGACTTTGTTTCCTGGCTCACAGTGATTGGCTTGAGTCAATGGAATTTCTTTTTTGTTGTTGTTGTTTTTTGGCCGGGGCTGGGTTTGAACCCACCACCTCTGGCATATGGGACCGGCGCCCTACTCCTTGAGCCACAGGCGCTGCCCGTCAATGGAATTTCTATATACTAAGGGCAACTGATCCATTGATCCTACTCAGCTTGAGAATAAACCTAGGATTAAGATTCACAGACACAGCTGGTGAACTGGTGGAGCATGTGATACTGAAGAGCCTCCTGGGGAAAGATGTCCATGGAAAAGAAGGAGACAGCCAGTAATGATGAGCCTGAAACATTAAGAAATCCTTTATCATTAGAGTGGAGGGGGAACAGTCACTTACACAGCATATGGTATTCTGTCTCTCAGATTTGTCTTCTAGCTAAGACCACAATGGACTCATGCCTCAGTGTGATGAGTCTAATAGAGTCAAACCTGATCAACAAAGTCAGTTATTTAGTTATTATAGGGATTGAACACCAAGGATCTTCAGAGTCCAGTGTTTAGCTTTCTGCTGAGCAAGGAACATGAGGTTTTATCAGAAAGAGAATACAGAATAGAGAAAGGACATGGTCTTTATCTGGCAGTGTCCAAGGATGAAAAGAACAAAAGTACAATATTAAACAGAAGTATATGGCCAGAAGGTACCTAAATATATATGGACTATATATCACCCTGATATCATAAATTCGGTTTCCATATATTCCAAATGTGAGTATTAAAACCTATCTTGCAGAGTTTTTGAGTGGGCTAAAGAAGAAACTATATAAATGAATATAAAGTGCCCAGTTTGGTGCCTATCACACAGGGGCATAGATAAATGCAAGACCCAATTTATTATTATTACTATTATTAGAAGTAGTAGAAGCAGTATTATTGTTATTATTATTATTAATAGCACCCACAAAATATATTGTTCTAAGTAGCAAAAAATACGAATCTAGTGACAGTCTGAATAGAGGTTATGTCTTGTTTGTCAATACCAGCACCAGGTACTTAATCCATGTGATCTTTCTATCAGATATGCTCTGGATGTTATTTCTGTCTTACTGGTCGGATAGGAAGTTCCCTGAGAGTAAGAATTTCTCTCTCATCAAATTAGAAACTTCCTATGGAAGAAAATCACATCTTCCCAGCTCAACTGGAACAGGGGTCCTCAAACTATGGCCCGTGGGCCACATGCAGCGGTGTGATTGTATTTGTTCCCGTTTTGTTTTTTTACTTCAAAATAAGATATGTGCAGTGTGCATAGGAATTTGTTCATAGTTTTTTTTTTTTTTTAAACTATAGTCCAGCCCTCCAATGGTCTGAGGAACAGTGAACTGGCCCCATGTTTAAAAAGTTTGAGGACCCCTGGATGGGGCTATCTTAAAACTACACGCAAGCTTTCACCACTGGGTTTAGTTTTTCCCACAAACATAGATGATATCTTTAACCTAGAGTGCACAAGTGGTCATTTGGTACACAATATTCCTCGGTGGAATGAGATAATATCAGTCTCCTTTTTTATTACTGATTAGTATATTGGTATTATAGTTGTATTGAGCTAGATTAACAAGGCAGAGAAGAAATGAGAGCAGGTAGAGTCCAGAAGCCTTATCATAGTTGGGGTTCTGAGGAATTTCAAAAAAATTTTACAATCCAATATTTTGTAGCTGTCAAATATCCCTAGGCATTGCACTGAGATGTTTTCTGTTGTTTTTAAGCCCAGACAAATTTTAGGACCTATTTAATCCACATGCTTACATTTAATCTATATTTAACACATCAAGATGTTGTTTTGTAAGAAAGATTTCATGTCCAAGAAGCCTGATGAGCTGCATTTTATGAGCTCATAGTTACTGCCTTTGAAGGGATTGAAACCTGGGTGGTGGTCTTTGTTGTCTCTAGCCTCAGAATGGCAGAGGGTGCTGGAATAGTAGAGGGTGCCCTGGAATGGCCTGTCTGACATTGAGTAACTGGTGATCTGAGGAGATGAGATGCTTAAGAGAGGTGTGGATAGGACACATTCTTTGTGCATCTTGACCAATAAAAACATTTGCAGTGCCATATAGCACCTATTAAGACCTAATCTAGCTCCTAGTTATTTCAATGAACTTTTCTTCTTCCTGTTCAGACTTTATCTTCCTCAATTTGTTAACCTTTATTGTCCAAAAACAGTGCCAGGCACAGACTTTTTCTTGTCCAAAATGTTACTATGGTCAGGGGATGTGGACAAAGAAGTATCTGTTTGAAGAGCAAAGAATATAAAAGACATAAAGTGTTGCTAGATTTGAATGAATGTTAGGTACAAAGCAACTAATCCAGTAGTTCTAAACACATATCCCTGTAAGTGAAGCTGGTTTAAAATAATTCAAAATTTTAGAAGCTCCATCTAAAATAATTTTTTTAAAATGGAAACATTATGTAGGCCAAACAAGGGCCCTATTCACCATAGAGTTGCCAGTTTGCAGAACCTTGGTCTAATTCAACCCTCAAATTTATCAATGAGGAAACTAAGGTTTGAGAATGGCAAAAGGTGTGTCAAAATGCTCCCAGACAGTATACTGGAGAGATCCACTTGAACCTAAACTTTTGAAGTGTAAGCACTTCAAGTCCAGTGCTTTCTGTAATTATCTTTACCTTGTGTTACCTCTTCAGATTGAACCTTATTAATTAGAAACAAAATGAGAGAGATACATATGAAACCAATAAAGGGAACTTAGGAACCATCACAATGCCTGTTGCTGTTAATGGGGAGAAGACTGACAAATTGACAGAAGAGAAAGTATGACAAAGTGGCCTGGGCATCAGAATTGAGGAAATGCAAACTAGAGGCAAGCTCCTCAGAAACAAGGATGGTTCAGAGAAAGTGAGCCTTGAATAACTTCTGATTTGGAAGTGACACAAATACTCAAGAGAGCATAGAGGCAGGTGTGAGCATAGAGGAGGTAGAGCAGTGGCAACAGGCAGTCCCTCTGAAGAGCTACATGAGGCAGTCTGAGATGAACAATTTAATCTAAAGTCACCTGTGATCGATATTTCAGTTATCAACTTAAAAGCATATCTGGAACTACCTAAGATAAGGTGTGAAAGAAAGAATATTTGTATTCACCTAGAGGCTCTGATTTTGAGCAATATGATGTGGGCACACAAACGTATGTGTGTGTGTGCTTCTGTGTGTCTACAACTGTTTGATAAAATACATATGTCTAAGATCAGATGTTTGACTGACAAGAAAATGAGTTACACTGTACAAGTGTCTGATGTCAATTCATATATATATATAGCTAAATTTTGACAGATAGCTTTTCCTGGGGAAAATTGTACCATCCACAGGCATCATGATCCTCATTTAATTGCTGTCTAATTTTTACCTGCAGTTAGAAATTGATAGTATGTGCACCTGTGAGGTGCCATTTCAAGTCCTCTGTTTTTATAACCAATTGTGTGATACCATTTTGGGAGGGCTTGACACCATTTAATAACACTCCCAAAGAAGCAACTTTTAGGTAAATTTAAGGAACCCATAAAATAGATTATTTCAAAGACATAGTCATAGTTTACATATGGGGGTATAAGTCTTAATCCTCAAAATTAGGTTTTTATAGCTCAATTTATATGTGGGTCCCCAAAGCCCCTAGGATGGCTAAACTTCATCATTCAAGGATGCCTCCTTCCTTCCGTAGGGTTGTGTGCACTGGGGAGCCATTTGTTCCTCAATGTGATCTACTAGGCAGGATGCACATTTTACTTTCCTCCACCTGCCCCCTTTAGCTCTAGTGGTTCTCTCTTATACTTGCATCCTTTATTTGAGGGCTTGGAAATCATTATGCTCCTTCCTAGTCATGATCCAGCACACAAATCTATTTTCATCTTCATTTTCCAAGACTTTTACCAGGAGGCAGGTTGCAGACCCCCTTTTTTTTTTAATTTTTTTATTAAATCATAAGTGTATACAATGATATGATTATGGGGCATCATACACTCACTTCATAAACCATTTGACACATTTTTATCCCAGTGGTTAACATAGCCTTTCCGGCGTTATCTCAGTTACTGTGCCAAAACATTTATATTCTACATTTACCAAGTTTCGCAAATACCCCTGTAATATGCACCACAGGTGTGATCCCACCGATTCCCCTCCCTCTACCCACCCCCCCCTTTCCCACTTCCCCCTATTGTTAAGTTGTAGCTGGGTTATAGCTTTCATGTGAGAGTCCCAAATTAGTTTCATAGTAGGGCTGTGTACATTGGATATTTTTTCTTCCATTCTTGGGATACTTTACTAAGAAGAATATGTTCCAGCTCCATCCATGTAAACATGAAAGAGGTAAAGTCTCCATCTTTCTTTAAGGCTGCATAGTATTCCATGGTATACATATACCACAATTTATTAATCCATTCGTGGATCGATGGGCACTTCGGCTTTTTCCATGACTTAGCAATTATGAATTGGGCTGCAATAAACATTCTGGTACAAATATCTTTGTTATGTTGTGATTTTTGGTCTTCTGGGTATATGCCCAGCAGAGGAATTACAGGATTGAATGGCAGATCTATTTTTAGATCTCTGAGTGTTCTCCATATATCCCTCCAAAAGGAATGTATTAATTTGCATTCCCACCAGCAGTGCAGAAGTGTTCCCTTTTCTCCGCATCCACGCCAACATCTCTGGTCTTGAGATTTTGTGATATAGGCTAGTCTCATTGGAGTTAGATGATATCTCAAAGTAGTTTTGATTTGCATTTCTCTGATGATTAAAGATGATGAGCATTTTTTCATATGTCTGAAGGCCGTGCGCCTGTCTTCTTCAGAGAAGTTTCTCTTCAAATCCCTTGCCCAGCCTGCGATGGGATCCCTTGTTTTTTTCTTGCTGATGCGTTTGAGTTCTCTGTGGATTCTGGTTATTAAACCTTTGTCAGAGTTATACCCTGCAAATATCTTCTCCCATTCTGAGGGCTGTCTGCTTGCTCTGCTTACTGTGTTCTTAGCTGTGCAGAAGCTTTTTAGTTTGATCAAGTCCCAGTAGTGTATTTTTGAAGCTGCTTCAATTGCCCGGGGGGTCCTCCTCATAAAATACTCACCCATCCCGATTTCTTCAAGGGTTTTCCCTGCATTCTCCTCTAGTATTTTTATAGTTTCATGTCTTAAGTTTAAATCTTTAATCCAATGAGAGTCTATCTTAGTTAATGGTGAAAGGTGTGGGTCTAATTTCAGTCTTCTGCAGGTTGCCAGCCAGTTCACCCAGCACCATTTGTTAAATAGGGAATCTTTTCCCCACTGAATGTTTTTAATTGGCTTGTCAAAAATCAAATAGCGGTAAGTAGCTGGATTCATCTCTTGGTTCTCTATTCTATTCCAGATATCTACTTCTCTGTTTTTGTGCCAATACCATGCTGTTTTGATCACTATCAATTTGTAGTAAAGTCTGAGGTCTGGTAGTGTGATTCCTCCTGTTTTGTTTTTATTTCTGAGTAATGTCTTGGCTATTCGAGGTTTTTTCTGATTCCATATAAAACGAAGTAATGTTTTTTCAAGATCTTTAAAATATGACAGTGGAGCTTTAATAGGGAGTGCGTTGAAAGTATATATTGCTTTGGGTAGTATGGACATTTTGATAATGTTGATTCTTCCTAGCCATGAGCATGGTATGTTTTTCCATTTGTTAACATTTTCAGCTATTTCTTTTCTTAGAGTTTCATAGTTCTCTTTATAGAGATCTTTCACGTCTTTTGTTAGGTAAATTCCCAAATATTTCATCTTCTTTGGCACTACTGTGAATGGGATAGAGTCCTTAACTGCTTTTTCAATTTGACTGTTGTTGGTGTATATAAAGGCTACCGATTTATGAATGTTGATTTTGTAACCTGAGACACTGCTGTACTCCTTGATTACTTCTAGGAGTTTTGTAATAGAGTCCCTAGTGTTTTCCAGATACACAATCATATCATCTGCGAAGAGCGAGAGTTTGATCTCTTCTGACCCTATATGGATACCCTTGATCGCCTTTTCTTCCCTAATTGCAGTGGCTAAAACTTCCATTACAATGTTGAAAAGCAATGGAGACAATGGGCAGCCTTGTCTGGTTCCTGATCTGAGTGGAAATGATTCCAATTTAACTCCATTCAATATGATATTGGCTGTGGGTTTGCTGTAGATAGCCTCTATCAGTTTAAGAAAAGTCCCTTGTAGACCAATTTTTTTGAGTGTTCTGATCATGAAGGGATGCTGGATATTATCAAAAGCTTTTTCTGCATCAATTGAGAGAATCATATGGTTTTTGTTTTTTAATTTGTTTATGTGCTGAATTACATTTATAGATTTACGTATATTGAACCAGCCTTGAGACCCTGGGATAAAACCAACTTGGTCATGATGTATAATTTGTTTGATGTGTTGCTGGATTCTGTTTGTTAGGATCTTGTTGAATATTTTTGCATCTATATTCATTAGTGATATTGGTCTATAATTTTCTTTTCTTGTTGGGTCTTTTCCTGGTTTGGGGATCAGGGTGATATTTGCTTCATAGAACGTGTTGGGTAGTCTTCCTTCTTTTTCTACATTTTGGAACAGGTTGAGTAATATAGGTACTAATTCCTCTTTAAAGGTTTGGTAGAATTCTGACGTGAAACCATCTGGTCCCGGGCTTTTCTTTTTAGGGAGGTTTTGTATAGTTGATGCTATTTCTGAACTTGATATGGGTCTGTTCAACATTTCCACTTGATTCTGGTTAAGTCTTGGAAGGTGGCGTGCTTCCAAGTATCGGTCTATTTCCTTCAGATTTTCATATTTCTGAGAATAAAGTTTCTTGTAATATTCATTAAGGATTTTTTGGATTTCTGATGAGTCTGTGGTTATTTTGTCTTTGTTGTTTCTGATTGATGATATTAGAGATTTTACTCTTTTTTTCCTGATTAGGTTGGCCAGAGGTTTATCTATTTTATTGACCTTTTCAAAAAACCAGCTTTTTGATTTATTGATCTGTTGTATTATTCTTTTGTTTTCAATTTCATTTAATTCTGCTCTAATTTTGGTTATTTCTTTTCTTCTACTGGGTTTGGGGTTGGAATGTTCTTCCTTTTCCAGTTGCGTGAGATGTCCCATTAAGTTGTTAACTTCCTCTCTTTCCGTTCTCTTGAGGAAGGCTTGCAGTGCTATAAATTTCCCTCTTAGAACTGCCTTTGCAGTGTCCCAGAGGTTCTGATAGCTTGTGTCTTCATTGTCATTTTGTTCCAAAAAATTGGTGATTTCTTTCTTAATCTCATCTCTGACCCAGCTATCATTCAGCATAAGGTTATTTAACTTCCATGTTTTTGTATGGGTATGCAGATTCCTGTTGTTACTCAATTCAAGTTTTATTCCATGATGGTCCGAGAAGATGCATGGAATAATTTCTATTCCTTTAAATTTACTGAGGTTAGACTTGTGACCTAAAATGTGATCAATTTTGGAGTAAGTTCCGTGGGCTGATGAGAAGTATGTGTATTCAGTTTTGTTGGGATGAAATGTTCTGTAGATGTCTGCTAAATCTAAATACTGGATGGTTAGGTTTAAATCTAAGATTTCTTTGCTCAGCTTCTTTCTGGAGGATCGATCCAACACTGCCAAGGGAGTGTTGAAATCTCCAACGATTATGGAGCTGGAGGAAATCAAGTTACTCATGTCTGTTAGAGTTTCTCTTATAAATTGAGGTGCATTCTGGTTGGGTGCATAGATATTAATAATTGAGATCTCGTCATATTGAGTATTACCCTTAACAAATATGAAGTGACCACTGTTGTCCTTCCTTACTTTTGATGGTTTAAAGCCTACTGTATCTGCAAATAAAATTGCAACACCTGCTTTTTTCTGATTACCATTTGCCTGAAATATGGATGACCATCCTTTCACCCTGAGTCTGTATTTGTCTTTTAAGTTGAGATGTGACTCTTGTATGCAACAAATATCTGGCTTGAGTTTTTGTATCCAGTCAGCTAACCTATGCCTCTTTAGAGGACAGTTTAAGCCATTCACATTGATGGAGAGTAAGGATAAGTATGGTGGAATTTTGGGTATCGAGTTTTTCAAAGGTCCAGTGGACATTTTTAATCCTTTCGCCAGTGTGGAAGTTGGAGTTTGATCCGAAGTTTCTGAGTGAGTTTACTTTTGTGGTATAGGATTGGGTTGGTCATTGTGGAGGATAGGTCTGAGAACATCCTGAAGAGCTGGTTTACTTATGGCAAATTTTTTCAACATATGAATGTCATTGAAGTATTTAATTTCTCCATCATAGATGAAACTCAGTTTAGCTGGATACAAGATCCTGGGTTGAAAGTTTTTTTGCTTTAGGAGATTAAAAGTTGATGACCAGCCTCTTCTTGCTTGAAAAGTTTCAGCAGAGAGATCTGCAGTTATTCTAATATTCTTACCTTTGTACGTTATAGTTTTCTTTCGCCGGGCTGCTTTGAGAATCTTCTCTTTCATGTTAACTTTAGTGAAGCTAATTATGATATGTCTGGGAGATGGCTTTTTGGGGTTGAATCGTGCTGGGGTTCTGAAGCTGTCTGCTATCTGAATTTCAGATTCTCTAGGCATGTCTGGAAAATTTTCTTTCATAATTTCATGTAGAAGGGCCTCTGTGCCCTTGGCTGCCACGTCATCAGCCTCCGAAATTCCTATAACCCTTATGTTATTTTTTTTCGAATTATCTGAGAGCTCTCTGAGTGAGTGATCCGTTTTTGCTCTCCATTTCTCTTCCTCTTTGAGAGATTGGGAGCGTTCGAAGACTTTATCTTCAATGTCAGAAATCCTTTCTTCTGCTTGCTCCATTCTGTTACTGAGGGATTCTACTGTATTTTTCATATCTTTGAGGGCTGTAAGTTCTTGTTTCAGTGTGTCTAAGTCTTTGGTGGTTTTGTCTTTAAATTCGTTAAATTCTTGAGACAGTTTTTGAATTTCTCCTCGAATTCCTAATTCCATTTTATTAATCTTGTCTGCAAACCAAATTCTGAATTCGACTTCTGACATCTCAGCCAGTTGTTTATGAATGGGATCTTCAATCACATCTGCCGTATCTTTTCTTGGGGGGGTTGATCTATTCTGGTTATTCATGTTACCAGAGTTTTTCCGCTGATTCCGCCCCATGGTTTACTCCCTTTGGTTTTTCCCCTGGGGTTTTATTGAGGGCCCGTACAGTGTTGTGGCCTGAGAAACTGGGGCCCTGTCTGGTGTGGTGGAGCAAAGTGGTTCTGTCTTGTTTTCAGCTGGTTTCTGTTCGATCCTATTGCAACTTCTACTCTGGCTTGAAGTCTCAGCTGTGTGGAAAAATCAGCAATTAAGTCACCCCGCCTGCCCACCTCTGGCCCCAGTTGGAAAAGGAGAATCAAACCTTCCTACAATCGCACACCCAGGGCACCACCTGAAAAGTCCTCAGTCTATTAGCCCAGTTCAAAAGGTCCGAATCAACTGTCTCAATCGGCACTTGTCTCAGGTGGAAGGGTTCAAGAGATCTCTGGGAACTGGATCACAGGGGCCTGGTGACTCCTCTGAGACAGCTCACCCCAGTGCAGCGTGGAGTCAGGAGGAGCCACCCCGCAAACAGAGCAGTCTGGGAAGGTTGACGTCTCCTTCCCCACTTTGCCCCTCCGTCGGACCCAGTCACTGGTATCTCTGCAGATGGCTAACCCAGTTGCCTGCAGTGAACAGACACTCCAGGGGTTTGCACCTGCCTGAATCGCGAGGAAGTCTGCCAGGCCCCCGCAGACTGCCGCTATCTAGCAGGAGGAGATGGGGCCTGACATCTTTGAGTGTTTGATGCAGGTGATGGGAAGGAGGTGTTCACTCAGGCTTAGCCCCGTCCCTGATGGATGCTGCTAACAGAACAGAACAGAACAGACAACTTTGTGAGGTTCTGTCTCTGTTCCTGTCGTCGCCTACAGGAGACGGGCTGTTTTGAGTTCAAACGTCTTTGCTGCTGGAGAATTGCGTCTGAACACCTCTCTGGGTCGGCCCCGCCCTGGAGGCTTCTGGGTTTGTGAGCCGTGACACCGGTGGCCTCCTCTGGTTGCCCAGGGAGACAGGGGGTGTGGCCTCAGAATATCCAGAAGTGAGCGTTCTGCCGTTAAAGAAAAAACGGCTGTTGATCTACCTCCAGGGAACTGCTGCTCTGGTGTGGGCACTCAGGCGACCCTTTTCTCCTCTGTCCCGCGCCCCAGAGTCAGCACTGAGCGGCCGCAGTTTGTGCTGGGTCCACACCCCTTAAGAGATCCCCCAAGAATCAGAACTCTTGGGGGATGGGCCCCCAGACCCGGATTGGGTGTGGGGCGGGGGGGGAGCTAGAGTTTCATTCAGTTTCACGCAATACTACGGTCCGGGGAGGGCTCCTGCACTGCACCGCAGGGAAGTGCCGCCAAGGCTTGATTTTCCCTCAGCAGAGTGCCCTCTCCTCGCTCACGTATCCCAGAGTCAGCGCTGACCTGACGCAGCTCAGGCACTGTGCACTCCCCTCGAGAAATCACCCAAGGAGCCGAACTCCGGAGGGATAGGCCCTCAGACCCCGAGTGAGAGTAGGGGCTCTCAGCTCTCAGCGGGGAGGCCAGAGTCTTATTCAGTCTTGTGCCCGGGGAGGGCTCCTGCACTGCACCGCAGGGAAGTGCCGCCAAGGCTTGATTTCCCCTCAGCAGAGTGCCCTCTCCTCGCTCACGTATCCCAGAGTCAGCGCTGACCTGACGCAGCTCAGGCACTGTGCATTCCCCTCGAGAAATCACCCAAGGAGCCGAACTCCTGGGGGATAGGCCCTCAGACCCCGAGTGAGAGTAGGGGTTCTCAGCTCTCAGCGGGGAGGCCAGAGTCTTATTCAGTCTTGGGCCCTGTATGCCCGGGGAGGGTTGGTGCACTGCACCGCAGGGAAGTGCCGCGAGGCATGACTCCCCCTCAGCCCGGTGCCCTCTCCTCACTCGGCGCGCCTCAGAGTCAATGCTGACCAGTCGCAACTCGGGGACTGTCCACTCCCCTTGAGAAATCACCCAAGGATCCGAAGTCCTGGGGGACAGGCCTCCGGACCTCAGTGGGCGGGAGGGGAGCGCCGGGGATTCAGGGTTGCCGGCAAAGGATTCCCAAAGTTTTATTCAGCCCTATGTCCGGCAGGAGAACGCCACGGCACCCCAGTAGGGGAGGTAGGTCCAGTTTTTAGAAGGTCTCTCCCGTGGAGTGTAGTGGGAGGGGCTTTAATTTCTGCCCACTTGTTCAATTGTGGGGCTACAGAGCCGGTCTCATGGGGGAGGGGGACTCCCGTCCGCTTGGTGGTGGATTTTGTACCTTTTGTTTGCGTCCTTGTGATCACAACTTGCCTCAGCGGTGTTGATGTGCGTTCTTCAGCCTTCTCTCTTGGTGAGGCTCAAGTCCACCAGGATACTTACTAAATTCCTGTCCCTTAACTCTCCTTCTGGACGGGAGCCTTTGTTGAAAGCTGGCTTCAGTCCGCCATCTTGTCTCCCCTCTCTGCAGACCCCCTTTTGCTGGGTTTTAGTTACATCTCAAGTTTTCTCTCTCTTTTCTTTTCTCACAGTGAAAGAATTGTTTTCTAGTCTGAGGATATACAAAATACTTTTTTTGGGCCTCTCTAGTGTTGTCAGAACCTAAGCTTTGGTGCACTAAAATGGAAGAACTCTTACTTCTGCTTTTCTTCAGTCATATTCCTTCCAGAGGCAATAAGCACAAAACTGCTGAACTGTTACAATTTGGAAGGAGTGGTGGTCATTAGGGCAGCACAAACTGGGGGTACCAGGAAAAATTATTTCAGATAATATTATCCTAATCTAAAATCAAAATGATTTAAAATCAATACCTCACCATTAACAATGTGATTACTTGTCATTTATTACCTACCTTTTCCTCTTTATCTATTACGTGCACTTTGAGTTACTTCTTAAAGACTAAGATTAAGCATTTCTGGAGCTTGTCATACCATCTTTATTCCTAGGGGCTTCTGGCATTCTTAAGTCTAGTATCAGAAGCAGTCTGTGGCCTGGGAACTAGGTAAAACAGCCCACAGAACAATTGAATAAAGCCATATATTCTTTTGTACTTTCACCCCTTCAGGATCTAGTGTAGTTATTGCTCTGCATAGATATGTTGTTCAAGGAATTCATTTTTGAAGGAATGCTATGATTTAAATGTATGTTCAAAACTCATGATGAAATTTAGTTGTCATTGTGACTGTACTCAGGGGTAGGATATTTAAGAGGTCTTTAAGTCATGAGGACTACTCCTTCATTATGAACTAAAGCTGTTATCATAGTATGTAGTTAATTATCATTATTGCAGGAATGAATTCACCCCCACCAGTGCAGGCTTTCTTTCTATTGCCCTTCTATCATGTGATGCCTTCAACCATGTTATGATGCAGCAGCAAGGCCCTCACCAGGTTTTGGCTCCTTTATATTGGACTGTCAGCCCCTAGAATTGTGAGTCAATAAATTTATCTTTATAACAATTTCACCA
This sequence comes from Nycticebus coucang, assembly GCF_027406575.1. NCBI lineage: Eukaryota > Metazoa > Chordata > Mammalia > Primates > Lorisidae > Nycticebus > Nycticebus coucang. The sequence goes on along the minus strand of NC_069804.1, from coordinate 155,856,416 downwards.
GTCTGTGGTATTCTGTTATAGCAGCACAAAATGAACTAAGACAAGGGAATAAACTACCATTTAACCATCCTGAAGAAGCAGTATATGTATTTACTTGCTTGCTTGAAATTTCTAGTTGGAATTCCAATTATCATAAATATTTTCAAACTTTAACACTTCTGATTACAAAGTGTGTGTATATATGCATGTGTTCATACAAGGAAGTTAGTTAAGAGACAACACAAACAACAGAGAAAAAATCAACTAGGGCAGTCTAGAAAAGAAGTTGATAGAAATATATTTGATTTTGAAAAACCAATAATCCCACCAATCACCCACCCTCCACCCATCCTCTCATCTTCCCCTCCCTCTCCCCTTCCCCAAATTCTTAGGTTATAACTGGGTTATAGCTTTCATACGAAAGCCATAAATCAGTTTCATAGCAGGGCTGAGTACATTGGATACTTTTTCTTCCATTCTTGAGATACTTTACTAGGAAGAATATGTTCCAGCTCCATCTGTGTAAACATGAAAGAGGTAAAGTCTCCATATTTCTTTAAGGCTGCATAATATTCCATTGGTGGGATTACACCTGCCATGCATCTTACAAGGATACATGTGAAACTTAGTAAATGTAGAATATAATTGTCTTAACACAATAACTTAGAAAATGCCAAGAAGGCTTTGTCAACCAGTGTGATGAAAATGTGTCAAACTGTGTATAAAACCAGTGTATGGTGCCCCATGATCGCATTAATATACACAGCTATGATTTAATAATAAAAAAAGAAAAACCAATAAGTACTTAAATTATGGGTAGGAGCAACAGAAAGGAACTGATGCCTGGATGGTTAAAATAGAAAGCCTGCATTTATAGTCAATAAGATACAGGGGATTGCAGAACAGGGGAGAAAAGAAGCTACCATTGTTAATTCAAGCTCATTTCCCTTTTTTGTTTTCCTTCCACCATACCTCCTCATCCCATGGTGATAAATAGTGATTATGTTCCTAACTGGGAAGATTAGGTAATGGGAAGCATGGTGACAGGAAATGATTTTCTTTGCTAATTGTCAGCAAAGGTTGAAGGACCCACAAGTAGTGGCTCCCAGGGTATTCTCTTATATACTCTTCCAAAGCAAACTCTGGCTAGATAACTCAGCTGGTCAGAGCCCTATGGTAATAGGACCAATATAATGTGTTTCTTCTAATTTAGGCCATAAGCTTTAACTCCATGGATAGTCTCAACCTGAGCCATAACTTTAGTCCTGGAAAAACTCAAACTCTAGTCACAAGTAAAATGCTAATACTGGTCAGAATCTGAGTCCCTAAGCATTACCATAGGATAAACTTTAACCATTATCATAGGTTAAACTCCTAACCCCAGCTGTAGGTTGAGGCCCTGATCCTGCCTAGCTATCTAGCCAAAATTTATCAAAGAATAAAGTGAACTCACCATTTCTACTTCCTCAGCTACATTTATTTTTTAATGTAAACTTTATCAAGGTATAATTTACTATAATAAAATACATACTTTTAAGTGTACATTTAAAGAGTTTTGACAAATTTATAAATCTGTGTCACCTTCACCACAATCATGATATAGATCATGTCCATCACTTTAAAAGTCAATTGCCCCTTTCCAGTTAATCCCTTACCTCCCAGCCTCAAACAAGCACCTATCTGCTTTTTGTCACTATATATTTATTTTTCTAGAGTTTCATATCAATGTAGTCAGTGGAGTATAATGTATACTTTTGAATTTTTATTTATTTTCAGATAAGCTGTTTTCTTCCTCTTTATTTAGGTATAATTAACAAAAAATTGTATAAAATTAAGGTGTACAACATGATGATTTGATATACATTGCAAAATAATTACCACAATCAAGTTAATTAACACCTCACTTACCCTACATAGTTATCATGTTTTTTTGTGTAGTGAGAGTACTTAAGATCAACTGTTTTAGCAAATATAACTGTAGTCAACATGCATTACTTTAGATCTCCAGAACTTACTCATAACTGAAAGTTTGTACCCTTTGACCAACTTCTCCTTCTCTCCTCCCCTCACCACAAACCCTCCAGCCTCTGGCAACCATTCTTCTGCTTGCTTGAGTTCAATTTTTTTTTTAATATTTTTCACATAAATGATATCATGCAGTATTTGTCTTTTTTGTGTATGGCTTACTTCACTTAGCATAATGTCCTACAGGTTCATCCAAATTGTCACAAATGGCAGGATTTCATTAAATTTTATGGCTAATATTCCACTTTATTTATACACCTCTACACACATTTCCATTGTCTATTCATCTGTTACGGACACTTAGGTTGTTTCCATATATTGGCTGTTGTGAATAATGCTGCACTTAACATGGGTGTGCAGATACCTCTCCAAGGTACTAATTTAATTTCCTTTGAATATATATACCACAAAGTGGGATTGCTAGGTCATGTGGTAGTTCTATTTTGAATTTTTTGAGGAACTTTCATACTGCTTTCCACAATGCCTATACCAATTTACAGCAGTTTACAAGGGTTCATTTTTCTCTGCACCATCACCAACAATTTATTATATCTTACCTTTTTGGTGCTAGTCATCCTTGGTGATGTTGTACACCTTTTCATATATGGGCTAGCTATTTGTATGTCTTCTTTAGAAAAATATCTATTCGGGTTCTTTGCCCATCTTTTATTTGGGTTATTTGTGTTTCTTTTCCTATTGAGTTGTATGAGTTAGAATGTACTTTGGTATATCTGACTTCCTATCAGGTTGAAGAAGTTTCCTTCTATGCCAACTTTGCTAGGAGTTTTTCACTGAAGGCTGAACTCAGTAGGTCTGTTCCCAGCCAATCTGTCTTCAAGTTCTATAAGTTAGACCTCTTTAATGTTTCTTGAAATTGTCCATTTTATACTATCTCTTTAATGGAAACCTCCTCAGTTTAGCACTAATGACCAAAGTTACCACTTTAAACTAAGCCACCATTCTTTCCTGCCTCAAATACTATAAGAGCCTCCTAAGTAAGCTCCTTATTTTCACTCTTACCCCACCTTTCTCCAAGTTCATTCTCAACTCAGCAGCCAGAATCATCTTTGAAAAATGTTAATCAAATCATACCTGATTTACCTGGTTTAAAGGTAAATCATCAGGCTTTACCTGATTTAAAGCCTTCTAATGACTTTGCTTTTCAAATAAAATCAAAACTCAGAGGAAGGTCAATAAGGCCTCATGTGATCTTGGTACTGACTGTCTTCAATTTTGTTTTGTGCCATCCATCCATCCTCACCATTTTGTCTAGAGAGTTTCTACTCATCCTTAAGATACAACATAAGGATCACTTCTAAGAGTTCCCTCTTAGAGTTGATTTTTATGACTTTTCTCTTTGGTCATATAGTACCCTGGACTTAACCCCTATGACAACACTCATCATACTTTGATTATTATTGCCTGTTTAGTTGTTTGTCTCTCTAGCTTGATTGTGAAATTCTTGAAAGCAGGTACTCTTCCTTGTCCATAATAATATTCTCAATAGTGAGTACAATTTCTGGCACATAACACATTTTAGGGACAGATGAATGAACTTGAACTACATTTTAAGACGAGGTGATATTTTAAATGAGTTCCAGAACTACACCTAGGTTGTACTAAGATTTTCTTCTTTATTACTGAGGAAGGCACAGAGGAGAGAGAGTACTTAATTGGAGTGATTGGGGAGGCTTGATTTCATCTACATCCAAAAACAGATAGGAATTTTCACAGGTGATTTCAAAGATGATCATTTTCAATGTCAAGGAACAGTATGAGCAAAGGCATAGAGGGAAGCCTGATTATGCATTGAAGGTTTGGGAAAGAGCTTATATTATAGGTTTGTGTCATTAGAAAAAGGGATAGATATAGGGCTGTATTTGGAAATAAATCTATTAATAAATAGTGAGGTTAGGACTCTAAACTGGGAAAGTTTAGATGGCATGTTATGGTGTGTGGACTTTATTCCAAAGGCTCTAAGGAGTATTTTTCTGATGTTTATCATACGTTAAAAACTTGTTAATGATTTAAAAGAATTGGGCCACCTTGAAAATATGATTTTTTTTTATCATGGAAATATATCTTAGAAATTGTACTGTAGGAGGCGGAGCAACATGGCAGCTGAGTAACAGCTTCCTTGCATCTGGGCACCGTGAGTCTGGGGAGATAGGACTCCAGGCATCTCTGGCTGGTGGGATCTGCCTATCATCACCCCTGAGAGGATACAGAGAGTCAGCGAGAGACTTCTGGACCCCAAGAGGAGGACTACAACAGTGGAAAACTGGCAAGTGGTCGCGTGTGTTCAATCCGTCTAAACCCGCCCGCAACTTCCACAGGCACGAGAACTTAAAGAGCAAGAGGAAGTGAAAGGAAAATTAGGGCAAGGAAACAGATAAAAGAAATCACTCATGAGGAAGAATCAGCAGAAAACTCCAGGAAACATGAAGAACCAGTCCAGAACAGCCCCACCAAGGGACCATGAGGTAGCTACTGCAGAGGATTCCACCTATACAGAAATGTTAGGAATGACAGAAAGGGAATTTAGAATACACATGTTGAAAACAATGAAAGAAATGATGGAAACAATGAAGGAAACTGCTAATAAAGTGGAAATTAACCAAAAGGAAATTCAAAAACAGAATCAAATAAGAGATGAACGATATGAAGAATATAAAAAGGATATAGCAGAGCTGAAGGAAATGAAACAGTCAATCAGGGAACTTAAAGACGCAATGGAAAGTATCAGCAACAGGTTAGACCATGCAGAAGAAAGAATTTCAGAGGTAGAAGACAAAAGTTTTTGAGATAACTCAGATAGTAAAAGAGGCAGAAAAGAAGAGAGAGAAAGCAGAACGTTCACTGTCACAATTATGGGACTTTATGAAGCGTTCCAACATACGAGTTATAGGAATTCCAGAAGGGGAAGAAGAATGCCCCAGAGGAATGGAAGCCATACTAGGGAATATTATAAAAGAAAATTTCCCAAATATCACCAAAGATTCTGACACACTGCTTTCAGAGGGCTATCAGACCCCAGGTCGCCTCAACTCTAACCGAGCTTCTCCAAGACACATTGTGATGAACCTGTCCAAAGTCAAGACAAAAGAAAAGATTCTGCAAGCTGCCAGGAGTAAGCGCCAGTTGACCTACAGGGGCAAATCCATCAGAGTGACCGCAGACTTCTCTAATGAAACTTTCCAAGCAAGAAGACAATGGTCATCTACCTTTAATCTACTTAAACAGAACAATTTCCAGCCCAGAATTCTGTACCCTGCTAAGCTAAGCTTAAAAATGGACGGAGAAATCAAATCATTTACGGATATACAAACATTGAGGGAATTCGCCACAACAAGACCAGCTCTACAGGAAATACTTCAACCTGTTCTGCACACTGACCACCACAATGGATAAGCAGCAAAGTAAGAACTCAGAAATTAAAGGACAGAACCTAACCTCCACACTGATGCAAAAGATAAAACTAAGCAATGGACTCTCACAAAATAAGACGAATAGAATACTACCACACTTATCAATTATGTCAATAAATGTTAATGGCTTGAATTCCCCACTGAAGGGACATAGATTGGTTGACTGGATTAAAAAACACAAGCCATCCATTTGCTGTCTGCAAGAAACACACCTGGCTTCAAAAGACAAATTAAAGCTCCGAGTCAAGGGTTGGAAGACAATTTTTCAGGCAAATGGAATTCAGAAGAAAAGAGGAGTTGCAATCTTATTTTCAGATACATGTGGATTTAAAGCAGCTAAAGTCAAAAAAGACAAAGATGGTCACTTTATATTGGTCAAGGGAAAAATACAACAAGAAGACATTTCAATTCTAAATATCTATGCACCCAATTTAAATGCTCCCAGATTCTTGAAACAGACCTTACTCAGTCTGAGCAATATGATATCTGATAATACCAGAATAACAGGGGACCTTAACACTCCTCTTATAGAGCTGGACAGATCCTCTAAACAGAAATTAAGCAAGGATATAAGAGATTTAAATGAGACCCTAGAACAACTGTGCTTGATAGACGCATATAGAACACTCCATCCCAAAGATAAAGAATATACATTCTTCTCATCACCCCATGGAACATTCTCCAAAATTGATCATATCCTGGGACACAAAACAAATATCAACAGAATCAAAAGAATTGAAATTTTACCTTGTATCTTCTCAGACCATAAGGCACTAAAGGTGGAACTCAACTCTAACAAAAATACTCGACCCCACCCAAAGGCATGGAAATTAAACAATCTTCTGTTGAATAACAGATGGGTGCAGGAAGAAATAAAACAGGAAATCATTAACTTCCTTGAGCATAACAACAATGAAGACACAAGCTACCAAAACCTGTGGGATACTGCAAAAGCAGTTTTGAGAGGAAAATTCATCTCTCTAGATGCCTACATTCGAAAAACAGAAAGAGAGCACATCAACAATCTCACAAGAGATCTTATGGAATTGGAAAAAGAAGAACAATCTAAGCCTAAACTCAGTAGAAGAAAAGAAATCTCCAAAATCAAATCAGAGATCAATGAAATTGAAAACAAAAGAATCATTCAGAAAATTAATGAAACAAAGGAGTTGTTTTTTTGAAAAAATAAATAAAATAGATAAACAATTGGCTGGACTAATGAGGAAAAGAAAAGTAAAATCTCTAGTAACCTCAATCAGAAATGATAAAGGGGAAATAACAACTGATCCCACAGAGATACAAGAGATCATCTCTGAATACTACCAGAAACTCTATGCCCAGAAATTTGACAACGTGAAGGAAATGGATCAATATTTGGAATCACACCCTCTCCCTAGACTCAGCCAGGAAGAAATAGAGCTCCTGAACAGACCAATTTCAAGCACTGAGATCAAAGAAACAATAAAAAATCTTCCAACCAAAAAATGCCCTGGTCCAGATGGCTTCACCCCAGAATTCTAGCAAACCTTCAAGGAAGAGCTTATTCCTGTACTATAGAAATTATTCCAAAAAATTAAGGAAGAAGGAATCTTCCCCAACACATTCTATGGAGCAAACATCAACCTGATACCAAAACCAGGAAAAGACCCAAACAAAAAGGAGAATTTCAGACCAATCTCACTCATGAATATAGACGCAAAAATTCTGAACAAAATCCTAGCCAATAGATTACAGCTTATCATCAAAAAAGTCATTCATCATGATCAAGTAGGCTTCATCCCAGGGATGCAAGGCTGGTTTAACATACGCAAGTCCATAAACGTTATCCACCATATTAACAGAGTCAAAAATAAAGATCACATGATCCTCTCAATAGATGCAGAAAAAGCATTTGATAAAATCCAGCATCCTTTTCTAATTAGAACACTGAAGAGTATAGGCATAGGTGGCACATTTCTAAAACTGATTGAAGCTATCTATGACAAACCCACAGCCAATATTTTACTGAATGGAGTAAAACTGAAAGCTTTTCCTCTTAGAACTGGAACCAGACAAGGTTGTCCTCTGTCATCTTTACTATTCAACGTAGTGCTGGAAGTTCTAGCCAATACAATTAGGCAAGACAAGGAAATAAAGGGAATCCAAATGGGAGCAGAGGAGGTCAAACTCTCCCTCTTTGCTGATGACATGATCTTATACTTAGAGAACCCCAAATACTCAACCACAAGACTCCTAGAAGTCATCAAAAAATACAGTAATGTTTCAGGATATAAAATCAATGCCCACAAGTCAGTAGCCTTTGTGTACACCAATAACAGTCAAGATGAGAAGCTAATTAAGGACACAACTCCCTTCACCATAGTCTCAAAGAAAATGAAATACCTAGGAATATACCTAACGAAGGAGGTGAAGGACCTCTGTAAAGAAAACTATGAAATCTTCAGAAAGGAAATAGCAGAGGATATTAACAAATGGAAGAACATACCATGCTCATGGATAGGAAGAATCAACATTGTTAAAATGTCTATACTTCCCAAAGCAATCTACCTATTCAATGCCATTCCTATCAAAATACCAACATCGTACTTTCAAGATTTGGAAAAAATGATTCTGCGTTTTGTATGGAACTGGAAAAAACCCCGTATAGCTAAGGCAGTTCTCTGTAACAAAAATAAAGCTGGGGGCATCAGCATACCAGATTTTAGTCAGTACTACAAAGCCATAGTGCTCAAGACAGCATGGTACTGGCACAAAAACAGAGACATAGACACTTGGAATAGAATTGAAAACCAAGAAATGAAACTAACATTTTACAACCACCTAATCTTTGATAAACCAAACAAGAACATACCTTGGGGAAAGACTCCCTATTCAATAAATGGTGTTGGGAGAACTGGATGTCTACATGTAAAAGACTGAAACTGGACCCACACCTTTCCCCACTCACAAAAATTCATTCAAGATGGATAAAGGACTTAAATTTTAAGCATGAAAGAATAGAAATCCTCAAAGAAAGTATAGGAAAAACACTGGAAGATATTGGCCTGGGGAAAGACTTCATGAAGAAGACTGCCATGGCAATTGCAACAACAACAAAAATAAACAAATGGGACTTCATTAAACTGAAAAGCTTCTGTACAGCTAAGGAGACAATAACCAAAGCAAAGAGACAACCTACACAATGGGAAAGGATATTTGCATATTTTCAATCAGACAAAAGCTTGATAACTAGGATCTATAGAGAACTCAAATTAATCCACATGAAAAAAGCCAACAATCCCATATATCAATGGGCAAGAGATATGAATAGAACTTTCTCTAAAGACGACAGACGAATGGCTAACAAACACATGAAAAAATGTTCCTCATCTCTATATTTTAGAGAAACGCAAATCAAAACAACCCTGAGATATCATCTAACCCCAGTGAGAATGGCCCACATCACAAAAATCTCAAAACTGCAGATGCTGGCGTGGATGTGGAGAGAAGGGAACACTTTTACACTGCTGGTGGGACTGCAAACTAGTACAACCTTTCTGGAAGGAAGTATGGAGAAACCTCAAAGCACTCAAGCTAGACCTCCCATTTGATCCTGCAATCCCATTACTGGGCATCTACCCAGAAGGAAAGAAATCCTTTTATCATAAGGACACTTGTACTAGACTGTTTATTGCAGCTCAATTTACAATCGCCAAAATGTGGAAACAGCCTAAATGCCCACCAACCCGGGAATGGATTAACAAGCTGTGGTATATGTATACCATGGAATACTATTCAGCCATTAAAAAAAATGGAGACTTTACATCCTTCGTATTAACCTGGATGGACGTGGAAGACATTATTCTTAGTAAAGCATCACAAGAATGGAGAAGCATGAATCCTATGTACTCAATTTTGATATGAGGACAATTAATGACAATTATGGTTATGGGGGGGGAACAGAAAGAGGGAAGGAGGCATGGGGGTGGGGCCTTGGTGCGTGTCACACTTTATGGGACCAAGACATGATTGCAAGAGGGACTTTACCTAACAATTGCAATCAGTGTAACCTGGCTTATTGTACCCTCAATGAATCCCCAACAATAAAAAAAATAAAAAATAAAAAAAAATAGCAAAAAAAAAAAAGAAATTGTACTGTAAATCAAAAGGAAAATGATTTATTTTACAAACATCAATTTTTGCAGATAACCTTTTGATAATATATGATTTCCTTTGAATGATATAAATTTTAAGTATATATTAAACTGAAATGATTTTTAAATGTATCCATTGTTTGTACTATCCTGCCATGGCTTCCTTTTTAACATGGGTAATTAATAGTTTACTACATCTTGAATAGACAAACTCCCAGCATTGGACATGCACTTCTCCCTCTAAACACCTTAAATTATGATTGTAATTCCTTTATGATCAAATATAGTAATCAACCATGTCAATTGTCAGCTGTTTCAGGAGAGGGCATAGTGACTTAGTTGGGTGGGGTTAAATGGAGAAGATAAATAAGTGAGCTATAAAGTAGAAGAAATAGATTCTAGTCTTGCTCTGACTCTAACTATGGGACTTTGGAGAAGGAAATATCAACATTACTCAACCCAAATTTCTTTATTTTTTGAGATAATAAAAAAATACTCTTTCTCACACTGATTTATTTCTAGTGAGTTACTCCCATGGTCACATGGCCAAATTATTTTGTTCTTATTAGTAGAAATAAAATAAAAACAAAAATAAAAGCAATCATTTTGTTTCACATAGTATTTTATAGAAAATGGCTCAATCAGTTCCTAAGACAAGTGTTTGCCATTTGGAAGCTTTGTCCCAGTCTTCCCATTACTTCTTCTCTGCATTCTCTGTGGGTGGTGGTGGGGGCAGTGGACATGTATCTAGTTCACTTTTGCAAAAGACTGCTCAAATCTGTATCTCTTAGTTTTGGCTTCTATCCTGAACTTCTTATATTTTCATTTAGATATCCTGCAGATACCTCAAACATAAACTGTCCCAAAGTGAACTCTTCATCTCCAAACAACATTAGGGGAGAGGGAAGGGAGGAAAGGGGGGAGGATGGGTGGAGGGAGGGTAATTGGTGGGACCACACCTATGGTGCATCTTACAAGGGTACATGTGAAATTTACTAGGTGTAGAATATAAATGTCTTAACACAATAACTAAGAAAATGCCATGAAGGCTATGTTAACCAGTTTGATGAAAATATTTCAAATTCTATATAAAACCAACGCATTGAACCCATGATTGCATTAATGTACACAGCTATGATTTAATAATAAAAAAAAAAGAATAACAGAACAAACAAAAGCCAAATGCAGTTTTTTTCTGGTTCCCTAACTCAGTGACTGCTGTAAAGATGTACAACTTTAACATTACCTATGCCTCCTTTGGCTCCCTAATCCTGAACCCCTAAACCTAATCGTTTACAGATGATTTACCTTTTTTTTTTTTTTTTTTACAAATGATTTAACAGATGATTTTTTACAGATGATTTACTTTTTTTTTTTTTTTACCATTTTTTACAGATGATTTACCTTTTTTTTTTTTTTTCATTTTTCTTTCCATCTCATACTGCCACTGCCTTCAATTAGACATTAGTCATTTCTACTCTAGTCTGTTGCAGGAGCCCTCTAGATGGCTGTACTCTTTTATCTTCTATCTGCATTCCAAATTTCCATCACAGTCATCTTTCTAAAGCAAAGCTGCCAATATGTCACATTCTTTCTCATAAACCTGCACAGTCTCCATTCTCATTGCTTACGGGATAAAACCCAAATGGTTGCACTTGGCATCTGAAACCTCTACAATCTAGCCCCAGCCCTCAAGGCTTATCTCCTCTTGTAGTCTATGTTCTATATCTGAAATATATTCTGTTCTTTCTTGACCCCATGGTTTTGTTGATGTGCATTATTTCCTTCTGCCTGCAATGTATTTTTACCCCCATCACTGCCTGGTAAAACATTTCCCATCGTTTAGTCTGTTGTGTATGCTGCTCCTCAAATATTTTGTGATTCTTGGTTTTGAAATTATCTATATGGAGGATATTCAATGCTAGATCTTTGCTGTCCTTGTTTGTGCAATTCCCTGGGAGGTGCTTGTGGGGTTTGTGCTGTTTTTTAAGCACGTCACTCACGAGTCACTGAGTTTAGGGAACCAGAAGAAAACTGCATTTGGCTTTTTTTGTTCTTTTATTCTTAATGTTGTTTGAAGGTGAAGAGTTCACTTTGGGACAGTTTATGTTTGAGGTATCTGCAGGATAGCTAAATGAAAATATAAGAAGTTGGAAGTTCAATCTTAAAAAGTGAGAACAGAAGATGGATAGAGATGACTTTAATGTATTAATAGACAGAATAATTTCACAGTTGGCAATCAGGGCATGACCATTCTCCTTTCCTCCCAGAAGTTGCTAGCCTCCAGGGAGACTATGTTGTCTTTTTTACTCAAGCACTGCTTCTACTTGAAGACATTCACCCCCAGTGCTGTTGCCTCACTCTTGGTGGGGGATACAGCAGAGGAATACATTGAAGTTGACCAGCTAGGCTGCCACAATCACTTCAGTGACTCTTTCAATCTCCTTGTCAGTTTCCCATATGCTACACCCGTCTCAGATTTCATGGCCTCTAAATGTGAAATAACTTTTGTGTAGCTTTTACCTTGTGTGAAAACAGTTCCTGGTAACTAATCTGTGCATGTCCTAGACTATTGTTTCCCTCTTTAGTTTGATTTGTTGGTTTTCAGTATTGCGGGGATTCTTGGGATCTTTCTTAGTTCTCAGACTATGTATGTATCTTCTTGGTTTTGAGTCCGCTATATATTTACTTCACACATAAACACACCACACACACACACATATACACACACACATACACACACACACACATACACACACTTTGGCTTTGGTGGAGAAAGGAAGGTGGAGGGAATGGAATAAGAAGGTAGAAAAACTACAATGTACATTTAGTCTGCCATTTGAAACCAGAGATTTTAATTATTTAGATCTAAGCTCAACTGCAACTTTCTCCATGAAGACATTTTAAATTGTTACTACTTTTTCCCTTGCCCATTCTTCTACCATATTCATAGAAAAAGGAGAAAAAGTCATATATTTATGAAAGATGCTGTAAAAAATGACATTTAACATCTAATCTCAACTAAAAAAAGTAATTCTCAATAAAATTAGGATAGTTGGATACTCCTTAAAATGACTTACAATGACTATATTTATATTTATATATACACACACATACATATAACCTAAAGCAAATATTATGATTAAAGATGAAATACTAGAAAGCTTTCCACTGAAGCCAGGAAGAATGTAACAATTAAGTTTCTACTGGAGATTTTAGACAATTCAATTACATAATTGAATGTAATTCATTTACATTCATTCATTCATTCATTCATGAATGTAATGAATAAGAAATGGGAAGAGCGAAAACCAGAAAGGAGAAGGCAAGATTATCAATTGGTTATGTTATGGTTGAATACCTAGAAAACACAAGAGAATGAACTTGAAAATATAGAAGATAATAATATAATTCAGACTTTTCAGAAAAATTTAATATGTAAAATTGACAAAATTTCTTATATATAGAAACTTAAAATATAATAAAAAATTCTTATCATAGTTGTAAGAAAAATTATAAAAGACCTAGAAATAAATTTATCAGGGATGTGCAAGATCTTTTTTTTTTAAATCTTTTAAATCATAGCTGTGTACATTGATATGATCATGGGGCATCATCCGCTAGCTTCACAGACCGATTACCAAGTTTCACATATACCCTTGTAAGATGCACTGCTGGTGTAGATCTTTTTGAATAAAAGTTGAAACACTAAGAAGAATGATCTAATTGGAGACTTGAACAAATAAAAAAACCTATCCATATTCTTGGGTTGGAACATTGAACATCTAAAGTTGTGGATGTGAAAACTTCAGTGTTATCTAAATAAAAATACCTCTAGGAATCTGAAGTTCATGTAGAAAAATAAACATGCAAGAAAAATCTGGAAAAAAGTACTACTAAAGTGCTATCTTTATCAATATTAGATCTATTATAAAGCTATAGTAATGTAAACTGAAAAATACTGGCACATAGACATAAATCCATGTAAAAGTATAAGTAATCCATAAATAAACCCAACCAAATACATGGGAGAAATTAGTATATAATAAGCATGCTATTTCAAATAAGAGGATAAAAGATGTTTTATTCAAAAAGTGCTGTTGGGTAGACTGGGTAGCCATCTGGGAAAAATAATGTTGGAATTTCCTTCTGTCGATGCCAACTGAACACAGTCAGCAGTGTACGTTATCACCAGTGATGCCCACTGCCAAAAGAGATATCCACCACCAGATCTATGATACACCTATTGTGGGGAAGAAATCCTCAGGGCTCTGACAAAAGTATAGCTATTTGGGAGACAAGTAGAGAAAAAAAAAGCAGGCCAGAAACCAAATTGCATAATTACAGTGAACCCCTTCCCATACTCCCATAAATCTTCATGACTCTGACAAGAGTACAGCCATCCTGGGAGGACAGCTAGTGATAGAGAGAAAGTCAGAGACCCAATGGCATGGTCACAGTAACCTCCTCTCCATCCTCCTGAAATGCTTTAGGGCCCATGTTCCTGGAAGCACCAGGATCCCCTACCTTGGTCCTGGCTGGCACTAGAGATAAGGCCTTCATGCAAGATTAACACATGTTGTGGAAGGCATTAATTCAAAAGTCAGTCTCAGGACACAGCATATTTTACTCTGTAGGAAAGATGACTTTCCTCACCTCTCATGACCCCCTGCCACATTCCAACTACACTAATAAAAGTCCCTTAAAACTATGTGAACTGAGCTGATTTCTGGTCAGACTCCATTCTGTTCCTTTAAAATAAAGCCTATCCTTCATACCTGGACTGGCCTCCTCTCCTTCCTTTAGACTTTGGCAGGACTCTATCCCAAAACTTCTCACCAATCACACCTGACAGTAACTGCCAAACCAACCAGAAGCTAAAATTACTATCTAGCTCCAATCCCACACTTCATGCCTGTCACCAACAACTATAATTATTAGCAATTATCATCACCAACAGTTATATCTACTGCAAGCAGCCTTGTAAATATCCATTAGCAGTAGCCACACCACTGGTTCCACTCAACACCAAGCAAATTCAATACCCTTCCTTGATATCTCTTCTCTCCTATCATGCTCCCTTTACCTTCTGAGCTGCTTTTGCTCATACACATTTTCTGCTGCTATCCTCTTATCTCTTCCAGCCACATTCTTTCCCCAGAAAAGACTAGAATTATCAGCTTAATCATTGATTCTTCACACCAGGTTAGAACCTGGTTTTATTTGTTCCTTGTATTTGCTCATTACATGTTTTAATCATGTAATTAATTAATTATAGCCAGATTTTAAAGTTTGGTCAGAGTATATTTATATTTTGTCACTACTGTATTACTCAGCACTATAGTCCCTAACCCTGGGGATGCAGACTGGTACCAGTCCAGTTTATGGCCTGTTAGAAACTAGGCCATGCAGCAGGAGATGTGTGGTGCAAGCAGGTGAAGCCTCCAATGTATTTATAGCTCCTCCCCATAACTCACATAACTTCTTGAGCTCTGCCTCCTATCAGTTCAGCAATGACATTAGATTCTCATAGGATTATGAACCTTACTATAGACTGCACATTTGAGGGATCTGGGTTGTGTGCTTCTTATGAGAATCTAATGCCTAATGTTCTGAGGTGGAGATGTGATGTGCTTGAATCATCCCAAAACCATTGCCAGCCCCAACTCCTGGTATGTGGAAGAATTGTTTTCCATGAAACTGGTTCCTGATACCAAAAGTGTTGGGGATCACTGCCTTAGAGCCTAGCATAATTCTTGGCATATCATTGGTGTTCAAAAAATATTTGTTGGGCCAGGGAGGAAGCGTAGGAGGTGGAGGCAGCCTTGGCATTCGCCCGCCTGCTCGCTTGCTCTGATTCCCCACCGCTGCTGACGGGAGCCAGAAAAGCCACTGCCACAACCTGCCCTCATCCTGGCCAGCGACCGAATAATTTAAGGATAAGCAAAGGTTATTCTCTTACTAAACACAGCTGTAGTGACACTGACATGCAGGGAGAGCTGTGCCGGGACCCTCCCGGACCTCTGGAAGAGCTGTACCGGGATCCACGATGGGCACCCTCCTGGACCTCCATAAGAACTGCGATGGCCTGGACCGAGGTAAGGGCTGCACCGGACCTGATACCCCACCCCTCAGGCCTCCCCACGCCTTGACCAGGAACTCCAGGAGCCGTGCAACCCAGCGTCCTCCCTTCTATAACCTCCCTGCCTCCACACAATCCCGCTCATCTGGCCAGGGACTCTGGTAGCCGTGTGACCTAAGGAGCCCTCCCTGCCTCTGTGTGGAGCCCTTCTCCTGGCCAGAGACTGCTGGAACCTTGGGCCCTCTGTGCCAAAGTCACTGGGTGCCAGGCAATCCCAGAACCATGTACACGAGCCCCCCACCCCGTTGCTGGACCCAGGGGTGTCACACTCTGGAACTGGTCCCACAACTGGAACTCCCTGGCTGGGGCAGCCCCAGAAGACCTACACAGGGTCACTCCATACAAAGATCCAGCAACAATAGAGTGATCCCCCTGGAGTCTAATCTCGGAGAGACACTACCCCAACTCTGAGGATGGCCAGAGGCAACAGTAAAAAACAATCATGAGACAAAATCAAAGGAAAAACTCTGGCAATATGAATAATCAGAGTAGATCAACTCTTCCAAGAAACAATGGGGCAGACACAGCACAAGATCCCATGCACAAACAAATAGCTGAGATGTCAGAAATCAAATTCAGAATCTGGATAGCAAATAAGATCGAATTATAATTCCAAGCAGTAACCCAAAAGATGTCTTAAGAATTCAATGAATTCAAAGACCAAATGACCAAAGATATTGACACATTGAGACAAGAAGTTGCAGCCCTCAAAGATCTGAGAAACACAGTAGAATCCCTCAGTAACAGAATGGAGCAAGCAGAAGAAAGGATTTCTGACATTGAAGACAAAGCTTTCAAATGCTCCCAAACTGTCAGAGAGGAAGGGAAATGGAGGGCAAAAACAGATCACTCTCTCAGAGAGCTCTGGGATAATTTGAAGAAAATAAATATTCATCTTATAGGGATCCCCGAAAGCAATCAAGTGGCTTCACAAAGCACAGAGTCTCTTCTCCATGAGATTATGAAAGAGAACTTTCCAGACATGCCAAGAATTCTGAATTTGAGATAGCTGACAGTTTCAGAACTCCAGCATGACTCAAACTGAATAAGACATCCCCTAGACACATCATAATCAATTTCACTAGAGTTAATATGAAGGAGAAAATTCAAAGCAGCCAGACATAAGAAAACCATTACCTACAAGGGGAAGAATATTAGAATAACTGTAGATCTCTCTGCTGAAACCTTTCAAGCTAGAAGAGGATGGTCATTGACTTTTAATCTCTTAAAACAAAATAACTTTCAACCCAGGATTCTGTACCCAGCTAAACTGAGTTTCATTTATGATGGAGAAATTAAATACATTAATGACATTCACATATTGAAGAAATTTGCCACAACTAAACCAGCTCTCCAGGATATTCTCAAGACTTATCCTCCATAAAGATCAGCGTAATCCTCCACCACAAAAGTAAACACACCCAGAAAATTTTGATGAAATTCCAACTTCCACAGCCACAAAAGGATTAAAAATGTCCACCGGACTCTCAAAAGGCTTATCAATATTCTCAATTAATGTGAATGGTTTAAATTGTCCTCTAAAGAGGCAAAGATTGGTTGACTGGATATAAAAACTCAAGCCAGATATCTGCTGCATACAAGAATCTCATCTTACATTAAAAGACAAATATAGACTCAAGGTGAAGGGATGGTGATCTATACTCCAGGCAAATGGAAAACAGAAAAAAGCAGGCATTGCAATCCTATTCACAGATGCAATAGGTTTAAACCAACCAAAATAAGGAAGGATAAGGATGGACACTTCATATTTGTTAAAGGTAATACTCAATATGATGAGATTTCAATTATTAATATTTATGCACCCAACCAGAATGCACCTCAATTTGTAAAAGAAACTCTAACAGACATGAGCAACTTGATTTCCTCCAGCTCCATAGTAGTTGGAGATTTTAACACCCCTTTAGCAGTGCTGGATAGATCCTCCAAAAAGAAGTTAAGCAAAGAAATCTTAGATTTAAACTTAACCATTCAACATCTGAACTTAACAGACATCTACAGAACATTTCATCCCAACAAAACTGAATACACATTCTTCTTATCAGCCCATGGAACATACTCCAAAATTGACCACATCCTAGGCCACAAATCTAACCTCAGTAATTTTTTTTTTTTTTTTTTTTTTTTTTTGTAGAGGCAGAGTCTTACTTTATGGCCCTTGGTAGAGTGCCGTGGCCTCACACAGCTCACAGCAACCTCCAACTCCTGGGCTTAAGTGATTCTCTTGCCTCAGCCTCCCAAGTAGCTGGGACTACAGGCACCTGCCACAACGCCCAGCTATTTTTTGGTTGCAGTTTGTCCGGGGCCGGGTTTGAACCCACCACCCTCGGTATATGGGGCCGGCGCCCTACCGACTGAGCCACAGGCACCGCCCTAACATCAGTAAATTAAAAAAAATAGAAATTATTCCTTGCATCTTCTCAGGCCATCTTGGAATAAAAGTTGAACTCAATAACAACAGGAATCTGCATATCCATACAAAAACATGGAAGCTAAATAACCTTATGCTGAAGGATAGATGGGTTATAGATGAGATTAAGAAGGAAATCACCAAATTTTTGGAACAAAACAACAATGAAGACATGAATTACCAGAACCTCTTGGATACTGCAAAGGCAGTCCTAAGAGGGAAATTTATAGCACTGCAAGCTTTCCTCAAGAAAACGGAAAGAGAGGAAGTTAATAACTTAATGGGATATCTCAAGCAACTGGAAAAGGAAGAACATTCCAACCCCAAACCCAGCAGAAGAAAAGAAATAACCAAAATCAGAGCAGAATTAAATGAAATTGAAAACAAAAGAGTTATACAATAGATCAATATATCCAAAAGTTGGATTTTTTAAAAGATCAATAAAATAGATAAACCTTTGGCCAACCTAACCAGGAAAAAAAGACTAAATCTCTAATTTCACCAATCAGAAATGGTAAAGATGAAATAACAACAGACCCCTCAGAAATTAAAAAAATCCTTAACAAATATTACAAGAAACTTTACTCTCAGAAATATGAAAATCTGATAGAAATGGACCAATACATGGAAGTATGCCACCTACAAAGACTTAGCCAGAATTAAGTGGAAATGTTGAACAGGCCTATATCAAGTTCTGAAATAGCATCAACTATACAAAATCTCCCTAAAAAGAAAAGCCCAGAACCAGATGGCTTTCTGTCAGAATTCTACCAAACCTTTAAAGAAAAACTAGTACCTATATTACTAAACCTCTTCCAAAATATAGAAAAAGAAGGAATAATACCCAACACATTCTACGAAGCAAACATCACCTTGATCCCTAAACCAGGGAAAGACCCAAGAAGAAAAGAAAATTATAGACTAATATCACTAATGAATATTGATGCAAAAATACTCAATAAGATCCTAACAAACAATCCAATAACACATCAAAAAAAATTATACACCATGACCACATGGGATATATCTCAGGCTCTCAAGGCTGATTCAATATACGTAAATCTATAAATGTAATTCAGCACATAAACTAAAAAATAAAGACCATATGATTCTTTCAATTGATGCAGAAAAAGCTTTTGATAATATCCAGCATCCCTTCATGATCAGAACACTTAAGAAAATTGGTATAGAAGGGACATTTTTTAAACTAATAGAGGCCATCTACAGCAAACCCACAGCCAATATCATATTGAATGGAGTTAAATTGAAATCATTTCCACTTAGATCAGGAACCAGGCAAGGTTGCCCATTGTCTCCATTGCTCTTTAACATTGTAATGGAAGTTTTAGCTATTGCAATTAGGGAAGAAAAGGCAATCAAGGGTATCCACATAGGGTCAGAAGAGATCAAACTTTCACTTTTCGCAGATGATATGATCATATATCTGGAAAACACGAGGGATTCTACTACAAAACTTTTAGAAGTGATCAAGGAATACAGCAATGTCTCAGGCTACAAAATCAACACCCATAAATCTTTAGCCTTTATATATACCAACAATAACCAAGCTGAAAAAACAGTCAAGGATGCTATTCCTTTCACAGTAGTGCCAAAGAAGATGAAATATTTGGGAGTTTATCTAACAAAGGATGTGAAACATCTCTATAAAGAGAACTATGAAACTTTAAGAAAAGAAATAGCTGAAGATGTTAACAAATGGAGGAACATACCATACTCATGGCTGGGAAGAATCAACATCGTTAAAATGTCTATACTACCCAAAGCAATATATAATTTTAATGCAATTCCTATCAAAGCTCCATTATTATATTTTAAAGATGCTGAAAAAAATAATACTTTGTTTTATATGGAATCAGAAAAAACCTCGAATAGCCAAAATGTAACTCAGAAATAAAAACAAAGCAGGAGTAATCACACTACCAGACCTGAGACTGTACTGTAAATTGATAGTGATCAAAACAGCATGGTACTGGCACAAAAACTGAGAAGTAGATGTCTGAACAGAATAGAGAACGAAGATATGAACCCAGCCACTTACTGTTATTTGATCTTTGACAAGCTAATTGAAAACATTCAGTGGGGAAAAGATTCCCTATTTAACAAATGTTGCTGTGTGAACTGGCTGGCGATCTGTAAATGACTGAAACTGGACCCACAGCTTTCACCATTAACTAAGATAGACTCTCACTGGATAAAAGATTTAAACTTAAGACATGAAACTATAAAAATACTTGAACGTGAAGGGAAAACTCTTGAAGGAATCGGCCTGGGTGCATATTATATGAGGAGGACTCCCCAGGCAATTGAAGCAGTATCAAAAATACATTACTGGGACCTGATCAAACTAAAAAGCTTCTGCACAGCCAAGAACATAATAAGTAAAGCAAGCAGACAGCCCTCAGAATGGGAGAAAGTATTTGCAGGTTATACCTCCGATAAAGGTTTAATAACCAGAATCCACAGAGAACTCAAACGTATTAGGAAGATAAGAACAAGTGATCCCATCTCAGGGTGGGCAAAGGACTTGAAGAGAAACTTCTCTAAACAAGAGAGATGCACAATCTACAGACACATGAAAAAAAGCTCATCATTTTTAATCATCAGAGAAATGCAAATCAAAACTACTTTGAGATATCACCTAACCCCAGTAAGAGTAGCCCACATCACAAAATCCCAAAACCAGAGATGTTGATGTGGATGCAGAGAAAAGGGCACACTTCTACACTGCTGGTGGGAATGCACACTAATACGTTCCTTTTGGAAGGATGTTTGGAGAATACTTAGAGATCTAAAAATAGACCTGCCATTCGATCCTATAATTCCTTTACTAAGCATATACCCAGAAGACCAAAAAGCACAATATAACAAAGACAGCTGTACCAGAATGTTTATTGCAGCCCAATTCATAATTGCTAAGTCACAGAAGAAGTCCAAGTGCCCATTGACCCATGAATGGACTAGCAAATTGTAGTACATGTATACTACGGAATATTATGCAGCCTTAAAGAAAGATGGAGACTTTATCTCTTTCATGCTTACATGGATGGAGCTGGAACATATTCTTCTTATCAAAGTATCTCAAGAATGGAAGAAAAAGTATCCAATGTACTCAGCTCTACTATGATGTTAATTTATAGCTTTCATATGAAGGCTATAACCCAACTACAGCACAAAAATATGGGGAAAGGGCCAAGGGAGGGGAAGGTAGGTGGGAAGTTAGGGTGGAGGGAGGGTAATGGGTGGGGCCACACCTACAGTGCATCTTAGAATGGGTACGGGCGAAACCTACTAAATGCAGAATACAAATGTCTACATACAACAACTAAGAAAATGCCATGAAGGCTACGTTGAACAGTTTGATGAGATTATTTCAGATTGTATGTGAAACCAGCACATTGTACCCCTTGATTGCACAAATGTACACAGATATGATTTACCAATAAAGAAAAGATTAAAAAAAAATATTTGTTGACTGACTCACTGACTGGCTGGGTCACTGTTAATTCCTGGGTTAGTTCTTTAGGCTACCCTGGTGCTACAGATTAGATTGCACCTTAAGGTCTTTCTTTTCCCAATAGCTCTTCTGCCATCTTGCAGAAAGTCGGACCATTCCTTACTTCTCTGTGTTGAAGCTTTGAGGATACTGTGAGAATGTAAATATAGTTGGCCATTGTTTATTACCAGCAAAGAAACCTTATCTCAAATCACAATGCCCTTTGGGATGAGCATTTGGCCAGTTGGTTAGGGGTGAGGAGGCATAGTAGACAGATCCTACAGCATAAACTCTTGGGAGAGAGTATGAGGGCATTGAGGACCCAAGGTGGGAGTGGGATGGAGAGAAACAGTGATGTGACAAACTAGGCTCCATTTATAGTTCAGCTAAAGTTAAGACCTGTGCACATTGTTTTGGTTTCTAGATGTGAATTTGTTGGAAAAAATAGGAACTTTTTTTGTAGGAAAGACAAATTCTAACCGCTTATCTAATGACACTGTGAGATTTATAATTAGATAATAGGAGCTGTCTCCTGAGGGGACTGTCAGTTTGAAAATGATTCTCACCAGATTATGGTAGGATCAATAGGAGCTGAATAATTAAAATTCGATACTACTATGTCTCTCTCAATAACACTGTGGAGAATGATGTATGACAGATTTAATTGAATTTGTCAGACACCACGGCTACATGCATAGATCATGGGGGATATTTTTAGAGTTATATATTTGATTTTTTGATGAGACTTGCAATGGGCCTTTTAACATTTGAGGTTCCTCCTGAGCCCTGCACTGCTGTGCTCTGGGAGTGCTGACAAGGCCAGAGAACACTGACCTGACTTTGTGCTGAACGTCAAAAAGTCTAAACATAAAATGCTATGATGGAGGTAGCTGCTAACTGAATGCATGGAGAAAATGTTGCTTTGCAGGGGAGGTCATAAAAGAGAAAAAAGCTCCTATTACCTAATAATTTGCTTTTCCATGGCATTTGGTTAACCATTAAAGACACAATTCTAGAATAATTCAGGCAG
This sequence comes from Nycticebus coucang, assembly GCF_027406575.1. Lineage (NCBI taxonomy): Eukaryota > Metazoa > Chordata > Mammalia > Primates > Lorisidae > Nycticebus > Nycticebus coucang. The sequence goes on along the minus strand of NC_069804.1, from coordinate 155,833,737 downwards.
CCTGAGTTCTATGCCTAATGGGGTAATGTCATCTGTTTGGCTTCTCTATCTCCTAATATTATCAGGGACAAATAAAATAAATGGTTTAAGTTTTTTCAAACTGTGATGCACTATGATTGGCTATATAAAGTGCTATAACTTATTCATGCTAATATTTCATACATTTGTCCATTTGTTCATTCATCAATCAATTTGCTTATCCATTTAATCATTCATCATCCATTAATTCAGTAAGCTTTTAAGTAAGAGTGAGATCAGTCAAGGTCCTCATCCTTGAGCAGTATAACATCTAGCAGGGGAAAGAAACTTCTTGTCATAGTTTATGTTACTATAAAGGAATATTGAGGCTTGATGATTTATAGTGAAAAGAGGTTTATTAGCTCACAGTTTTACAAGCTGTACAAGAAGCATGGTATCAGCATATGCTTGTTGATAGGGCCTAAGACTGCTTCCACTTGTGGCAGAAGGTGAGGGAGAACTGGATGTGAAGGTTATACAACAAGAAAGGAGGGAAGGGAGGGGAAGGAGGTGCCAGGCTCTTTTTAACAAGCAGCTCTTAAAGGAACTGACAGAGTGAGAACTCACTATTGTGATAATCACACCATTCATGAGGGATCTGCCCCCATGGACCCAAACACCTCCCATTCTGGCTACACATACAATATTGGGGATCAAAATTCCAAGATGAGACTTGGTAGTGCCAAACAAACCATTTCCAAAGCATAGCACATGTATGCAATTACATGCTATAGGTACCATGGCAGAATCATGTCTTAGTTATGGGGGTAAAATCTTGTCATGGAATGGATGTCAGGAAAGGCTTCAGAGAGAAGGTGAACATATCTTGAGTTGATAATGTTAGGTAGATGTTCATAAGGCAGATGATATTGCAGCCGAAACCATTTTCTGTGGAGGAAGAAGCATAAACAAAGGCACAGTCTAGTGTGCTCTAGGAACTTCAGGGTGTTGGAGTGTTTGGAGAGATGAATCTAGAAAAGCCATGGTGGATGGCTCACAAATATGTCATTTATATGTCATTTGAAGGTCATGGGTCCTTGTGCTAAGGGCAATAAGGAGCCACTGGTGGGGGCTTAAGCAAGGGAACTGTATAGAAAGATCTGTCTTTGAGTTAGAACTTTTTCATAGTAGCACGTAGGGTGGATTGGAAGGGGCAGGACTATAGCTGAGGAAAACAGTTAGAAGGTTATTACAGTGGTTCTTGGTAGAGATGATGTGAGTCAAATTATAGGTCTAAATACTAGGCGAGTGATTGCTTGCCAGCCACTTCAGTGGAGGTACCCAATATAGGGGGAAATTTTTAGATAAACTCCTTTTCAATGACAACTTTTGAATTCTACTCCAACTTTGCCTCTGAATTCAGTATTCACAATTTCAGGGACTAGCTTTACCATTCTTCTATTCATACAAGTCAGAAACCTGCCCCTTCCTAACTCTTGACATTCAATCATGTTGATTTTATCTCCAAAATTTCTCTCCACCTCTGCTGCCACCATTCAAGTTTAGGCCACTAAAATTATCCTGTTATCCCCTTTCAATCTGATCACTATAATATAGCCTAGAAGGCTTAGAGAGAAAGGGATCAGAATGGTATCAAATGAGTTATAGCCCTGAGTCCCAGAGTCTTTGTAATACAGGAAAAACAAAGTTAGTTTAAGAAGTGTTTGGTAATTTTGTTGTTATTGTTGTTCTTATCAACTTCATTTTATTATTATTATTAAATCATAGCTGTGTACATTAATGCGATCATGGGGCACCATACACTGGTTTTATAGACCGTTTGACACATTTTCATCACACTGGTTAACATAGCCTTCCTGGAATTTTCTTAGTTATTGTGTTAAGACATTTACATTCTACATTTACTAAGTTTCATACATACCCTTGTAAATTGCACCGCAGGTGTAATCCCACCAATCACCCTCCGCCCCCTCCGCCCCCTCCACCAATGACCCTCCCTTCTTCCATCCTCTCCCCTCCCTCCCCTCCACCTCCCCCTTCCCCCTGTTCTTAGGTTATAACTGGGTTATAGCTTTCATGTGGTACTCAGCCCTACTATGAAACTAATTTATGGCTTTCACATGGTAATTTTGTTTCAGATGGTGGGAAAAGATAGTACACATTTTTGGTTCATTCAACTTCCTGGAGGTAGACCAGTTCCTTTCTTCTATTGAAGGTGGTGTGGGGTAATGGTTTACAGAATCTTTGGTTCCATATACCTATTTCATTTTTCTCTTATGCCATGCAATTTTAAATGTAGCCAACACATTCCTTTATCTTTTATAGGCCTATTTGCATCTTCTTCTTTTGGTGGTTTACTCACAGTTATATTCAGGTAACAAATACCTTTTGCTCAGTATTGCTCATTTATTTTACCTAACTTTGTTATTTTCACAAATTTTTATGGAACTTGTACCTTAAGTAGGTGGAGTAGACAGCTATGTATATGGTGAGATTTCACAGACTCATAAAGTATAAAGCTGGAAGAGCCCTTGGAGATCATCTGTACCAGATCATCTGGAAGCTATACAGTCAGATGCAGAGACCTGGATGAAAATTCCTCTTCCACCGCTCATAAGCTTTGCACATTTGAGCAAGTCACTGTAATCTCTCTGAACCTGATGTTCCTTATCTATAAAGTAAGCATTGTAGTAACTGCTTGGGAAGATAAGGAAATATTTGATGTAAATAGCCCCAAGCAGTGTCTAGCACATAGTAAGAACTCTATACATTTAAGTTCCCTTTATCACCTTCATTTTATTAACATAACACATTTAGGATACTGAGCCTCAGGATACTGACACTAGGAGAGAAGTGATTTCCCAAAGTCATGCTGCTAGACAAGAGTTCAAATAAGAACAGGAGTCTACTGTTTTCTTGCTCATTTTAGTAGTTATGCTTAGAAACCTCTCTGCTTTTGTGCAGGAACAGGTAGAGGAGGGGGTTGGAGAGACCTTGTGTTGCTGGCCCAGGAAATGGGGACAGAGAAGAGTAAAATGGAAAGACAGTGAACCAGGGAAGATGTACTTTACCTTCCTTTTCATTTTGCTGAGGGCTACAGTTGCTATTCTTCTCCTAGAAATTAATGTGTTTTCATTTATCATGACTGAGTTGTATTTATGATGAGTTTACATGCTGTCAGCATGTACGGCTGTTGGAAACAGGGACATACTTGATTTCAGGGGTAGAGGACTTCCCAGCAGCATGTTGGATGATAGGAAGAGTCAGTTAGGTAGGAATGATCAGCACCTAGAGCTGTGGTTTTCAACCTTTTTAAAAAAAAAATCTCACAGCACATTTGAACCTATAGTTCAAATTCTGCAGTATACTTAAATTATGTTGATATAAAAAAGTAAATATATACATATGTATTTACTGAGTTTTGAACTTCTTTCAAAAATAATTTAATTAATGATCTTTAAAATTTTTTGTGGCACACCTAAGGTCCTTTCACAGCACACCAGTGTGCCATGGCACACTAGTTGAAAACCACTGACCTACATACTAATTGAGAAATGGCTGGATTCCAAGATTGTTAGAAAAGGTACATGATTGAGTTTCTGACACTTAATTGCAGGCAGAACTTAGTTATTTCAGAGTGAACCACCTTGAGGTCATTCAGGCATTTTTTTTCTGTATTTCAAATATGTTGTTATTAAGAGACTGAAATTTATTTATTTATTTTTTTTTTTTTTGGCCGGGGCTGGGCTTGAACCCGCCACCTCCGGCATATGGGACCGGCGCCCTACCCGTTGAGCCACAGGCGCCGCCCGAGACTGAAATTTATTTTAAAAATTATTATTTACATCTCAAAGCTACAACAAATGGCAATGATGTTGGATGTTTCACATTTGGGTACTCCTAAGGCTATTGCTCTCAGACATTTATTGTCTGTTCTGCTTATAAATATTTACTTTCATGAATATTCTAGCATGATGGCTTAGTTCCTCTTTTTTCAATATTAGCAGAGTCAGGGTTATGTCAGCAAACAGAATAAAAAGCATATTGATATTATTTACCATGAGGCTCTGAGTCTAGGTGGAGTAGGCTCTATTTACTTCAATGTATTTGTTCATTTACATAAGAGACTCTGCTGTTGACCCTCTATGCCTTCCATCCCCCATCTTTACTGGTGGATTATGAATTACTGTTGGTAATTTGGTATTCTTCCTATAGCAGGGTAACATTGTTAATTTATAACCAATTAGACAAGGTGTGTGCTTTGAATTGTGTTTCTATTGGTTGGGTATGGGATTTTTGTGTCAATCATCACTTTTTCTTTCTTTCTTTTTTTTTTTAATTGTTGTTGTTGTCTTGGTGTCCAACAACAAATAGCTATCAAATGATGGCTAGGAGTAAAGTTCAGTCTGTGGTCAGTGTTAGAGATTCAGTCTGGGGTTAGAATTAGCTAGGTGCCAGGGGACACAGTGAATAGTTACTTCTGGTTTACCCCCTCTTGAACTTTCGTTTCAGCTCAGGACATTTATTTATATGATAATAGCACCTACCACATTCTACTGAGAGAGAGCATAGCTCTGAGGGAAGGCAGCCCAGAGTTGAAAGGCAGAGGAAGGAAGAGGAGATCAGAAGTCAGTCCAGGCTACGGCAACATATGGAGCTGTTGCCCTGTAGGAAGCCCAAGGGCATCAGGCCTTAGCATAACAACTGTGCAGGAACAGCACATGGAGCCTGAGGGCCTGGGAGACACAACTCACCTACTTTACAATTTTGTATTTGATACCTTCTATAGAATCTACCACTTCTATGTGGAGAGTTTTCAAAAGGAGCCATTTTGGAATATCCCATGTGGAGTGATAGCTATGATGGTTCTTCTCTCCACCCTTGAAACCATGGGCTACCTTTGAAGTGTTATCCACCATAAGAAATCTCTTGGCCCCATTGGTAGTCAGGACCTCTGTGTGCAGGAACTTCCAGTCTGATCATGTAGGATGTTGTTTAACCTGGAGGTTTGAGCCTGCTGCCAGGCCTCTCGCTTGAGAGAGGACTAATTTTTCACTGGCTGCTGGATATGTTAGAGAAGGTAAAAGGTCTCAGAGGAAAACCCTTTTAAAGGCATTCAACTTTAATGTCATCAGAGATGACTAGTGCAGCTTTGTAAAGAAGAAAGGAAATGCCCTTGGTATCTACCAGAGGACATATGCTAGAATGAAGTTGTGATAAGAGCTAGGTTAACAAGGCACTGGTGAAGAATCAGGCAGTCTTAGAGGACTGTGGCTTAGAAGTACACTAGAACAGTGATTCTCCAAACTAGTTGGAGATTCCATGGGTCCTAAATGTAGAGATTCTGATTCATTCCATCAAGGTGGAATGAGGGAATCTGTGCATTTAACAAGTACCTCAGGTAATTCTGATGCCACTTCTGCTCATTATTTCACATTTTTTGAATTGGACTATTAGATGTTCTGATGTGAGTTGAGTTGAAACTTCTGACAAGAGGGTTGCTTTAGCAGTGGAACATTACAAACAAGTGCAAAATAGGGAAAAAGGTTTGGATGCATAGGAGAATACTCAAATTCTATCAGAATGAGACATTTGCTGGCACCATTAGGCTATTGTTTTGTGTTCTAAACATTAGTACTTTATGTACATTTCTTCTAAGTCTTTAATTCAGATTTACTTCCTTAAAACTTATCTAAATGATTAATTTTTAACTATATAGAATCACCGATCATGAAATGAGAGGTGCAAAGGGGAGAATGGTATTCAGAATTCCATTTTGAGCAAAGAGAGAAGGATTTTAAGGAAGAGGTGGGTCTTGAACAGGGAATAGAATGATAAGATGAGGTTTGTCTAGACAAAGAAGAGAGGTAGGGGACATCTTGTGGTACAGGGGGTAGGAGAGGCAATCTGAAATAAGCACTGAGAATGGAGTAAGCATGATATATACCCCCCAAAAGGAAAAGCTGATCTTTGCAGGACAAAAGGCTCAAAGTAGGTGAAGATGGGGTCGGAAGTCACGGTGTAAGTAGGTGAAGATAGTCAGGAGGTAGGGTGGGGCTATTGCATGGGGAGCTATGAATACTGGCCTGAGGAGTTTGTTAATTAACAAAGTCAGTGAAATGTTTTCAGCAGAGGAATAACATGTGAAAACTGAACCTTCAAAGGAACTAATCTTGCAGCAGGATATAGGATAGATCAAGGGGAAGATAACCTTGGAGGAAGGTAAATGTCAATTGCAATTGAAACCAGCACAGGGGATGTAGCTTTTCAGCAGGCTGGCAATGGAAAGTTTGGAAAGAAAGCCATCAGACTGGGAAATAGCAAAACTCTGTGACTGATTGAAGGTTCCCCTACTTCAAATTACTTCATATGGAAAGGCTAAGAGGCTGTGGGGCCAATGTTTATCTCAATAGAGCATTTCTGAAGCTCCCGTTAAACTCCTGAAAATCAGACTGTGAAGTGAGATAGCTGCTGCGTGTGACCTTGTGGGAGAATCAACCCTCTTTAATATTGCCAGAGAGGCTGAAAGGTGATGTTCTAAGTGGTATATAAAATTCTGAAAGGATGGGACAAATGAATGCCAATAAGCCTTGTGAGACAGTAACTACTGCTGAGACACAAGGTCATAGGTAGACCTTGGAGAAGCTAAAAGTGAAGTGAGCAATTTAGGCTGGATTTTGTCTACAAGGTACACGTAATTGGAGACCACATTGACAAGGGTTCAGCTATAAACAAGCTATTTGAGGACAATGCCTAATATGCTGTGGGAATGAAGGGTTAAAAGGAAGAAAATTGTGGGCTTTTCTCCTTTCAGCATTTGTGAACCAGAGCCTGACTGGCCAGATGTTCCTCTGCCCTTTTGAATACCTACATTGTATCCTCACAGCATGATAATCATCCTGTGTTTGTTTCATTGTTCATAAAAGTAAGTGACATATGCCCCTATTCCTGGGCTGTGAATTGAATGCAGCACCAAAAAGTCCCTTCCTCTGTAAGTTTCTCTAATTACTAGTATGCCATAGGGCCTGAAATGCCCACTGTGCAAATCATTTTAAGGCACAGGGCCCTGTAAAAAGGCAGGTATGTTAAACCAGAAGAGATTACTTTTGCCTATGCTACCTCCTTAGTATAGAGAGAATTTCAAGGGAATGGGGATACAAGACAGGGAAGTTACGGTGAGGAGAAGCAGAAAAGTTCTGGATGAGGTAGCAATGGGAGAAGTTTCCTCAGTATGTGCGTGAGTGGCACTAGATGGTAAGAGCTATTGCTGGGTGCAGAAAGATGAGAGACTGTGCTATTTCAACAAGTGTTCCCGGATCAGCCCACCTCAGTCAGTCCCCTACTCAAGGAGAGGCTTCAGAAAGTCTTAAATAGGAAGGTCTGGTGAATGTCAGTTTTCTATTTAGCAGAAAATAGAAATAAGTGGCCTGTGCTATTTGAGAAGCATCTTGCCAGGCAGTAGGCTTTTGGAAAAAAGAGCACTGATTCATACTTTGAATATATGTTTCTGCTGGGATTAAAAAGTAACCTGCTAGGACTTAATAGGAAAAATTCACATGCCTCAAGATTAACATGTGGAGGACTACCCCTCCCCTGGATCCTTTTGTAGATTCAAGAGTTGGTACTGAAGTGAATTTCTAAACTGTGAAACAAATTAAGAACTCCTATTGCCTGGCACAGAGTCAGCACTTGATCTGTTAGTTAAATGCACTAATAAATGACTGATTGAGGAATAAAATATAAACATTGGGAAGAAAGTATTATGTTTAAAGTTACAAGGCTTGAATTTAAATTTCTAGACTGCCATTTATAGTGTTGAAATTTAGATAAATTTCAACCTCTTTCAAGTCCTCATTTTTAAAATATGTAATAACATGGGAATAATAATACTTGCCCTGCATCCCTTGTACTGTTGTAGAAGAAACTATATATATATAGATAGATAGATAGATATATAAAGAAATATACTTTGGACACTAAAATCCACAGGGATGTCTGTCCTGGGCTAAATAAGAACAGTCATTTTGGTGTATGCTAAGTTAAAGGTATCGCTGGAGCTCATAATGGAGGGTCACTATTGCCAGCCTTTAGTCCCAGGTACATTCTCCTGCAAAGAAAACTCTATGTTGCTCATCAATCAATTCCTGACTCCTATGCAAACAGTGTAAGAATCAGATTCCTGTTCCACTTGGAATCAGATTCCCTCTCTCTTGAGTGACAGAGAGTACTGGAATCTTTGTGGGCTTTGTATGCAACATCTTTGCAAGCCATTAACCAGATCTCCTCAGCTGGTTACAGCCTTCTCTTCAGAGATGAGAGTTATCTCACCATTTGTTGTCTGTATCCTCAATTTTCTCCATGATGGCATTGTCACAAAGGGGACGTTGGGGTTAGGGGGGAGGTTAGGAGTGAGAGTATGAGTGGGACACTCTCCCTTCTCACCTACCTTGTGACAGGAAAGGAGCAGTTGATTTGATTTTCAACCAGTCTCTTTCTTGTGTCTTCTTCCTTTTGTCTGAGGGCTTACTCCTCACCTTGGGCTCTGCTCAGTTGATCTCAAAGGAAGCTCCTTCACATTCCCTTTCATGAACATATTATACAGAGTCTCTATTTAAATGCTTGCTTTGTTCTCAGGGTTAGGGGAGAGAAAGTGGGATAATTTTAAAATCCTGCCCTGAGTCCTTGAGGAAGCAGGCTAGAGTTCTGTTTGCAGAAGTCAATCGGCTTGTTGTAAGCAGGCATTGTGTGTTCTAGCACAGGTGGCTGAAACAAATCAATTTCAATTTACTTGTTCAGCAAAAGGAGCCATTATTTAGAACTGAATAGCCAGAGTTCCCATAATATATTGTGAAAACTTATTGTAGTTTTTACTACAATAAACTAGCTTATGATGAAATTATTTGTTTAGAAGCAAACTGTGGATGTTTACAGAATATAAATTCTAGAGGTATTGATTAAAGGCAGTTGAAGAATGAGCCACATTTCTTTTCTAAATGTGGTGGTCAGGTGATATCCATAGGACATTGACATCAGAGTACATTGTTGGCTGGAAACCTGGCAAGATCCAGGCTTCTCCCTAACTAACAAACACCCTCCCCCTACCCCGGTGTTAATTGTGCAAGCATGTAAGCACAATTAACACCGGGGTAGGGGGAGGGTGTTTGTTAGTTAGGGAGATACCATGGTTAGGTCTGAAGTTCATTCACCTTTATTTTTTTATTTATTTTATTTATTTATTTTTTATTAAATCATAACTGTATACATTGATATGATCACAGAGTAAGTTGGCTCATAAATTTGCTTCCCTTACAAGAATGTCTGTTGCTGGCTATATATTTTAGCTATATGGCTAGGTATATTACCAGTAAATTGTTTAAATTCCCTATAGAAGTAACATTTAAGGTTTGATTCATGGCAGTTTTACTTTTCTCTTTTCAAGCAGTTTACATTAAAAATAATTCACTAAGACATTTGGGTTTGAAACATGATTTATATCTCTACCCCAAATTGACTGATCATATATGTATATTTTTTAAAATCAGGCTTCTATGTATATCTTGTGTAACTTCCTATTATTGCTCTTTGGAAAATGTCTATAGTTTACTGTTTATACATTGTGATTTTCCATTGAAAGTCATATCCCTGCCTCTCCTATGAGGGCAAGTTCTCCTGTTTTCCACCAAAGTTCAGATTCATTTACCTATAGAAAAACATATCATTATGATCAAAATTCTTTTAGTCAGTGCAACACAGTTTTTTTTTTTTTTTTGTACCAACTCTGTGCCAGATACTAGGCCAGGTCCTGTGTCTTCACCATCACTGTGGTCTAGCAGAAATTTGGATTCTATTTACTTGACTTAGTTGAATAGAACATGGGGTTAAAGAAGGATAATTACTGACAACTTGCCATAATAATCTCAGCTCCAAGTAACCTAGAGGTTATTCTTGCCTCTGCAAGGTGTCCTTCCTGAACTTGTCATTTTCAAACAGTAGTCTCCACTTTGGCTCCTTCTACTCTCCATTCTGAGTGATTTATCGATGGTACCTTGCATGGTGCTTGAATTTAGTGAGAATTCATTAAATATTTATTAACTGAATGAATGCAAGGATGTCTCAAGGGTAAAGAGGGGGATAATTTTATATACTAAGTCAAACCATAAGGTCTTCTTATGCTTCCTTGCTCAGATACAATACAGATATAATATATATATTTAATAAATACTTTCTATTTTCCCATGGTGGGAGCTTTAGACCCCACCGTGGCCCCACGATGTGCCATTTGTGCAACTAGCTCACACTACATACACAAATTAAATATGTGTGATTTAGACTTGTTCTGTTTTTAATACTTGCATTTATTTTCATGTGAGCCTTGTTTTTGGAAGAGAAACCAAGGCTGGAACAAATATAATCAGAATTTCATCAGTACTGAGCAATACCTTCAGGCTGAGAAGCCAGACATTGGTAACCTAAGGTACATTGGTCACTTTAAACTGGTGCTGCCGAATGATCCAGAAAATGACATGGTTCATATCAATTTGAATTTTCAGGGAGTAAAGAGCAAAGATCCAATGATGCCATTTTAATAATACAAGTAGCTAATTATAACAGCTCATTGAGCAGACATTCGTGGCAATTCAGTAAAACTTGTTGGGATGGCATATAGAAGACGACCACTAGTTGATTGATCTTTATTAATTCTAGTTGCCTATAGCATTGCCACATAAGCACAACAGATGTTCTTGTGGACCCTAAGAAAAATCAGTTCTTTCTTGAAGTCACAAGTGGTGAAACAGATCAGATGATCCCTAAACCTTTACTCAGACCTAGTTTTGCTTCTGAAATAGCTGTTCAGGAGACTGATTCTAGTAGTCTGGTTTCAATTAGGTTTCGGATTATTTAATGTGAATAGAAATACTCCCATATTCATCAGGCTCTCTTTTGTAGGTAATTTTTTTGTTTTGCAGAAGCTTCTACAACCCCACTTTAAAACAACTCTGTCTCCTTACCTGCCTTACTTACCCAATTTCTCTTGACTTTTCATCTGAGCCATTTATTTGCCACTCGGTTACCTTTTGACCTCTCCTGTATTCTCTTCTTTTGTGATTATTTAACATTGTTTTTGGTAGGTTTTTTTTTTTTCTTTCAACTCTGGTATATGTTCCTCAAGGGATGAGGCTATGTTAAATACCTTATTATCCACCACAGGCACTAACATCTGCTGAATTAACAACTGCATTGGGTTATAAAAAAAAAAAAAACATAGTAATACTTTGAATTAGTGTTGCAAGGAATTAAGTAGCCATGAAAATAGATTATACATGCACAAAGTAATAATAATGGATATTGAGTGTTTACTGTATAGAAATCTAGAAACTTTGTGTATATTATTTCATTTAATCCTTGCAATGATTCCATTCTATTAGTATCACAATTTTATAGATGAAGGAACCGAGGCTCAGAGATGTTAATTCATTTTTCCATCATTACCCAGGTAATAAGTGGCAGACCTGAGAATTCAGGTCTCTGTGATATGAAAGTTCATGCTAAACTATCCCTCATACCAGAACTTTATGACTTTCTCCATGAAATATTTGAAGAAAAACTCCCTACCCACCTACTGTCAGTCTGTATAGGAAGAAATATTTCAACTTATACCATGGTGATCATACCTTTTTCAGAATTCATAATCTCTTCTATGATAACTATTACAGTGATGTTATAGGCCAAAGGATGAAGATGGGCTCAAAATAAATATGGATTACATAGGTCTACTTATTTCCTTCCATGGAACCACTAAGCTCCAAAAAGCTAACAATATATTATTTGGTATCGAGAATGGTGGTTTAGAGGTTATCACAAGTCTCCTATTAATAATTAGTAAATTGGTCAACAGAGTTGAACTTTCTACATCGGAAATCTAACTCCATGTGTCTGCAATGTTGAAAAGAATAAGGGATTAGGTGATAGGTAGCCTGGCAGAAAAGTTACTGTCCTGCATAATCTGTTACATTTGCTGTGGAGACAATCACTTTTTGAATTGTTTTCAATAGTGCTTTATTTTTTTTAATTTTAAAAATGGTATATTGTGTGTTTTTAAAACAGCTTTATTGAGATGTAATAATTCCTCCATTTGATGAATACAAATCAATGTTTTCTAGTATATTCACAGGGTTATGCAACTATCTATATAATTTTACAATATAAACAAATATATTTATATTATACATAATTTAAACAAATAAAATCTTAGAACATCTTCACCCTCTTAAAAAGAAACTCTGCACTCATTAGAATGAACCATTCTCTGTTTCTCTATAGACCCTGGTGAAAGATTATTGCTATTCAAGATGATTAGGGAAGATTTTATAGAAGAAATAGGAATTGGGGCAGTGCCTGTGGCTCAAAGGAGTAGGGCGCTGGCCCCATATGCTGGAGGTGGTGGGTTCAAACCCAGCCCCAGCCAAAAACTGCAAAAAAAAAAAAAAGAAATAGGACTTGACCTGGGCCTTGAAGAATGCGTAGGGTTGAAGTTAGAAGAATTTAGAGGTACAGGGAATTCAAGGAGAATAAGCCATATGAACAGAAATTTTGAAGTGAAAGTATGTTTAGGAGGTAATGGATGAGGTGAAGAAATTTTTCTTTTCTTTTCTTTCTTTCTTTCTTTTTTTGAGACAGAGCCTCAAGCTGTCACCCTGGGTAGAGTGCTGTGGCAACACAGCTTACAGCAACTTCCATCCAACTCCTGGGCTCAAGTGATTCTCCTGCCTCCGCCTCCCAAGTAGCTGGGACTACAGGTGCCTGCCACAACACCTGGCTATTTTTTGGTTGTAGCCCTCATTGTTGTTTGGTGGACCAGGGCTGGATTCAAACCTGCCAGCTCAGGTACATATGGTTGGCACCTCAGCCGGTTGAGCCACAGGCGCAGCACCAAGGTGAAGAAATTTCACAAGGGAAAAGTGGAAGATGAGCCTGGAAAGACTGAGATTTGAATGTTAGACTAATGAGTATTGAGTTGACCTTATACAATGGGGATGAATGATGTTCTCTGAGTAGGTGACTATGAACGTCATATTAGTTTTATGTATAGGTAAATGTCTTAGTGTAATTTGTGGGATGTCAGAATGCCCCTTTGTCTTATTTTCCTCACCACGTATAACTTTTTCACCTAAGTATGATATTACTGAAATTCCACTCTTAGTGATTTATTCCTTAGAGTTTATTCTCTGCTGTCTTTTGAAATGCAAACATCCCTGAAAAGAGTAACACAATGTCATTAAGCTTTCAGTATGAAGATCTTTATTAGTTCCTTTCATTCCATAGAGTAGAGTTTTTCCCAAGAGTATAGACTGCCTTAACAGGGAGGGAGAAGGAAACTCTGAGTAAGAAAGAAGAGGGAGTCTCAGGCCAAGAAGCTTCTGCCTTCTTTTGGCTTTGAAATTAAGTCAGTTTTCAGCTCCAAACATTTGATCCACTAACCAATTTGATGCTTATACCTTCTCTCGAAAAGTGTGTAGACTAAGAGGTATATTTTTCTTTCTGTGTAAAAGTTTCTATTGAGACTAAATCAACATCCACTGTGAGAATCCAAATCCCTACATTATCCTAGTTTCATTCTCTCTCCAAATCAGGTCTTAATTTATTTACTGAGAAGTAGTCATAGAAATAATAATCATGTGTTCATGTGAGTGTATACATGCCCATACACATATATAATCATTATTTCTATGATCATAGGTACATAATGTATATTTGGGGGAGGGTTTTATAAAGGTCTAATTATTTAGTATTCAGTTTTGGTGCTAAGTTAGCAGAAAATTTTTCTCAGTTGTTGTTTGAGAGGAAAAAGCTCCTCTGCTGAGAGAGATCCATTTTAACTTGGAGAACTTAAGCAGTAGACAAAAAGGAAAGGAGTGATGGGGCATGGGACTGTGAGAGTTAACATGAGGTATGTGGAAGGAAGATCCTCAGATGCCTCAATCAACAGTTCGTAGAGTACACTGGGAGAGAAAGGTAGGTAGGGTAATAAGGGATATCAGGAAGGGGATTGAACACTGATGTGTGTTCTTAGGGCCCTGTTGGCTGGGAAATGGGGATTTTATACATCACAGGTGCTAAACCCTAAAAATGTTGTGTGGTTCCACGTGAAAGCCAGTTTCTGTAGAAGTACATTTTAGTGCGTCTCTGAGTAGTAAACTTACATGAGAGAAAAACACATTTAAATTCAAGAAAGTGGTAAGTTCTTGCCTCCAATACAATATATGGACACGTAAGGGTATAATGCACACCTCTTAGGTGAAATGCTTAACTGCAGCTTGGACTTTATCTAATAAATGAAATAATGTAACCTAATTATATGTACTATATACAGTATATTAGCCTGAATTTTTTAAAAAAATGCATCTTCTGAAGTGGAAGACATTATTCTTAGTAAAGCATCACAAAAATGGAGAAGCATGAATCCTATGTACTCAATCTTGATATGAGTACAATTAATGACAATTAAGTTTATGGGGGGGGAGCAGAAAGAGGGATGGAGGGAGGAGGGTGGGGCCTTAGCGTGTGTCACACTTTATGGGGGCAAGACATGATTGCAAGAGGGACTTTACCTAACAATTGCAATCAGTGTAACTGGCTTATTGTACCCTCAATGAATCCCCAACAATAAAAAAAAAAAATGCATCTTCTCCAAAGATTGTAATTGTAAAGGAGAAATTCTTTGAAAGGACTGTTATTTCATTTGCCCAAGAACACAAATAAAACTTCATCTGCCAAAAAAAAAAAAAAAAAAAAAAGAATAGCAGACTGAGTTGATTGTTTTCACAAATAAAATGTTCTGTTGAGAAAAACATGAAAGGAGTGATAGAGGGGGTAGGGTCAGAGAGAGAGAGAGAGACAAAAGAGAAGAGAGAAGAGATCTCAAAATCTTTGTGGTCAGGGAGATATGGAGGGCCAGGTTTGCTTTGCTAAAGCAACTTCCCAGATTGTAACTGTCACTGAGTGTGTTAGCTGACAGGATTGAGAGAATGACAGAAAATTGGTATGTGCTTAAAACCTGTTCTACAGGTGTGATCACAGTCTATAACATGTTACCTCAGTCTATAACAACTTCAGTTGTATTGACTCCTCCCTGTTCTTAACATCTACTGACAAGGCAGAGATTACCAATCCTGAAGAAGGGTAGGGCTGTTTGCAGGCCGAATGGCATAGATAAAGTGAGTGGCAGTGTGGGAAAAAGAGATAGAAAGACGGGTGAGGATGTACCTATAAAATGCTAGGAGAAGGGAGAAGCTTAGGAATCATGTGGTTTTTCTTTACATAATCCTACCTGGTGACCTGAAAAGCTTTTTTTTTTTTTTTTTTCTTTAATCCCCAGGCTAACTAGTCTCAATTTGAGTACACATTGCCCCAATCTGGGGATAAACCTTAAGTCACTGAATTCTAATTTTGTTGTATCCCACGGAGATATCCAGAACAGCCTGGGATCTAAACCCACATACTACTTGGGAGGTAGAGAAGAGGGTGGCAGTAATGAAATAAATGATTATTTCTGGGGGAATTGTCAGAAACAGGATATCACGAATTACATTAATTCAGTAAGCTTTTATTTTAGTGTGCCTGAATATGAGCCTCGTGCTGGGTTGGTGGGGAGTGTTCTCCGTCTTCCAAACCATTCTCTACATAGCTGTCAGAGTGATATAGGACTTAAATCGAATTATACCACATCTTACATAGATCCAGTCTTCCCAACATCGCATTAGAGGTATTTCATGTTCTTGCCCCTGCCTATCTATTTGGCCTCTTTTTAAACATGTTACGTCTCTTATTTTATGCTGCTTATAGATTCTCAAACCTACCATTCTGTTTCATATGTCTGTTTGTCCTTATTCATAAGGACATATTCTCATATGCTGAGCACATAATGGGCATTTAATAAATGCTTGTTGAATTTTTAAAAAAGTACAAAAGACAATTATATAACCAAAATGTGTGTACCCCAATAATATTCTGAAATAAAGAAAAATGAGTATTTGTGAATTAAAAAGTCATTGTACAGAGGATAACCAAGAAAAGGATGCTTTTCTTCTTCTTTTTTTTTTAGTTATTAGATATGCTAGGCACAATTCCCTTTATGTGACCTGAGAATATGGCTTGGAATGCTTGCATGAGTACCAAATGGCTGATTTGTTCACTGTTGTCAAGTTGCATGGTTTGCAAAGACCTCTTATCTGCTTTGTATTTCTTGCCACATAGATTTGTAATCTTAGATCTGAGAAAGAAAAAAGGTCTATTTGCCTTAGATTTGGCTGTGTACCAGGGAGGCAAAGTTTTATGCAGTCTTTCTACCAGCAGTATGAAGGTTTATTAGGTGTAAAAATGCATTTGCTATTCTTTTGGGGCAGTTGATGGAATGACTACATATAAAATCTTGACAATATTTTCTATTACCCTGAAAAAATTATACTTAAGTACATAAGAAATATAGATATACTATTAATAGTTTATAGTCATACACACAATCCATGTTCAATTTACTTCAGATATTTAGTGTATCCTGTATTTGAGTTATGTGTTAGGCATTTGGGAAAAATGATATGTTAGACAAAGGACTCACCAGAAACTATTCACAGTATGATAAGTACAATGGAAAGAGAAAGTATATAAGCTACAAAGTGAACACAGAGGAAGCATTGGTGGAATTTATTTAGGCAGTCATGACAGACTTCTCTGAAGAGGTAACTTCTGGCTGCTCTTTATGAACAAGGTAATATTCACCAGATAGACA
Organism: Nycticebus coucang; assembly: GCF_027406575.1. NCBI lineage: Eukaryota > Metazoa > Chordata > Mammalia > Primates > Lorisidae > Nycticebus > Nycticebus coucang. Next base: position 155,816,972 of record NC_069804.1, on the reverse strand, counting down.
TAAAGGGAAGGAGGAAGAGGTAATTTGTGTGGTGGGAACTGCATATACAAAGGCAAGGAGAAGCAGTAAAGTTTGTTTCAGGAACTTTTCATAATTCAGAATTGCTAGAGCATGAAATACAAAGGCTTGGGTTGGGAAAATGAGCCTGTAGAGGCAGGTAGAAGCCCAATTATGAAATACCGCATACACTTTATTTTGTACATGGTAAAGAGCCAGTGATAGGATTTAAATAAGAGAGTTATATAAACCAATTTGCATTCACTTATTCACTCAGGCTGTCAGCCAGTTAATAAGAATTTATTGAGCTACTACTATGTGCCAAGCTCTCCATCAGGTGCTATATGGTATGTATAGTCTTCCTTTTTGATGGAGTTTAAGGTCAAGTAGGGAAAACAGATATGAGAAAAATAAATAGACATGTGATGAGTTCTCTGAAGGAGAAGGAGAGAATGCAAAAGGAACTAGTCTACTCTACAAGGGTGAAGAAGTAATAAAATATTAGCAGATGGTAACTAAGCAAATGAGAAAGTACAGAATATTGAAGACCAAGGGAGGGAGAAACTAATAATCCATTTCAGGGTACATGAAAGAATACTAGGGTAGGTGAACTATGAAAGACCATGGGGGAAGAGTAGAAAATGAGGCTAGGTTGATTTGTTAGTCTTGTTTTGTTTTAATTAGTTTGGAGAATGTTTTTAGAAGGAGAATAGAGGGTGGGTTGTGGGAGTGAAAACTGGAAGTGGGAAGAAAAGGGTACTGCAGCAGTTCAAGGGAGATGTAATGAGGGCTGATTTAGAGTGATGACAATGGTAATGGTGAGGAAAGAATGGAATAGAAAGCTGTTTAGGTGGTAGGATCAATAGGACTTAATAACTGACTAGATCTGAGTGCTAAGAGAGAGGAAGGAATGAATGATGACTTCGATTTCTGGCTTTGTTACTGGGGAAATGGGGGCCACCAACCAAGACAAAGAATGTAGTAGGTTGTTTTAACTTTAGCATGGTTTCCAGTCACTGACTGTTTACATGGGCTTTGAACTTCTAGTCTCACTCTTCTGGTCATCACTTGGACCTTCTGTCCAAAATTATGTCTTATTATTAAATTAAAGATGGAATATGAATTCAGTAAAACAATTCAAACAGTATAGGAATGTATAAAAAGAAACTAAAAATCCCTCTCCCTATAATCCCTTGTCACAATCTCCCCACAGGTAATCTTTGTTAATAATTTCTTCTAGAAAATATTGTGTGCATCTAAGAACATATATATGCAGTCTTTGTGAATTCACAGACATAGAATCTTACAGACTATTTTGTACCTGCTTTTTTAACTTTAATATATCATGAAAATCATTCTTTATCAGAATATAACTCATTCATTTTAATGACTACCTAATACAGTATTTTATGAATGTAGCCTAATTAAATTAATCATTCCCTTACTGAGGGACATTTAGGTAATTCCCAGTTCTTGGCTGTCGTTCATGTATTAAATAGATATTTGTTGAAGGACTACTCTGTGCCAGACATAATCCTTATTTTGGTGGATTAAATAGTGGAGAAGGTGGCTACCAGTTAAATTACAAAAATGTAGAATTGCAAACATGCTCCAAAGATGCCGTGGGAACTTTTAATAAGGCATTTGGCCTAGTCAAGGAGGCCCGGAAGGGCTCCCCCAAGGAATTTATGCTTGAACTGACTACCAAAAGATGAGTAGAAAAATAACAAAAAAAGGTAAAATAGCATTCTAGTCAGTGTTCAAAGAATAGCTGCATTTTAAAATTTGATATAAAATAGGAAATCACCTGAATTATCCAAATATTTATTATCTGAGTGGCTAGAGTTAGTCATGCGTTTGTGGAAAAGCAAAGATCATTAGAGTATAACATTATTCTTCAGTGTATTGGCCACTTAGAAAATTGCTTCCCACTCACGTCTCCCTACTTAACACTGGAGCCTATCCTGGCCCACCTGGTCTGTACAATGGACAGAAGCTCATATGAATTGTAAAATGAAATTTCAAATATTGTAATAGACACGAGACTTAATGAAGATGATAGAAATTTGCTTGAATCCCATAAAGCCATTGACAGATGAGGACTTGGGAGTGTTAACTTTTGAGGAAAAGAACAAATTCCCACAGATAGTGACAAGGTGGCTCGGATAAAAGAAAATAATTGGAATATCAGGAATCATGATAGATTGTTGGGAAAACTGATGAAACTCTTTAATATTTTATATAACTTACTCTTTGTATGCCTGCTGTGAAATGAGAAAGATGTCTTACTATACCGTCATGCCATTTTGTCAGAAAAGTCATACCAAATCATACGAATGTACACAGCTATGGTTTAATAAAAAAAAATAATAGTAATCCACAATCAACATTTGATTTATTTATTGTTCAAAGAATGTATTCACAGTTGCATTTAAACTTCTTTTTTAATAACATATGACAGAATATGTCTTTGTAGTTTAAACATTTTAAATATAAAATTTCATTTAAATATTTAAAAAAATCAACAATGATATTCTGGTTCCTGTCTTAAGCAGATTTCCTTTAAGTGGCTCCTTTTCCAATAGTGGTTTATCTTGAATACATGCACTACCTCTATTGCCCAATTATTCTCCCCAGAGGTGGCACCAATTTACATTTTTACCACCAATGTATGAGAGTGCTTATTACTCCTCATCTTGGTGAGTTTTTTAATTATTGACAGTCTTATGGGTGAACAAGATATCTTCATTGCTGTTTTTATTTGCATTTCATTATTGATGAATAAGGTTGAACATCTTTTCATGTGTTTAGTAGCCATATATTTCTTTCTCTGAGAACTGCCTGTTACCATTCTTTGCTTGGTTTTCTCTGGGATTGTACAGCCTTTTGTTATCAATTTGTACAAGCATTTTGTAAACAAACAAACAAAACCCAGTCATTAGTCTGTCATATGTGCTGCAAACACTTCCAGTCTGTCTTTTTTCTTTGTTTCTGACACTCTCAGTATTTGCAATAAGCAAGGATTATATTTATATATCATAAATTTTATATCATTGTTTTTTCTTTTTGGATTCTGAGGTTTGTATCCTGCTTAGGAATTGCTTCGAACTTCAAGTTTATAAATTAATTCCTCTAAGTTTTTGTCCAGCAATTTTATGATTTTTTTATTATTATTGAAAGTTTTGATCTATTGATGATTTATTTTGGTGTGATAAATGAGAAATGAATTTGACATTTATGGTAGACAGCTGCAAGTCCCCGTATCTTCAGTTGAATTTCTCACATTTTCTTTGCTGATGTGAAGTGCTACCTTTGTCATATATTAAATTTCAATAAGTATAGCAGTCTAATTCTGGATTCTATTGTGTTTTATTGTTCCAGCTATTTCTGCTCCACTATCAAACTCTTTTAGTCTTTGCTGGTTCATAAGGCTCTTGATTCTACTCTCTTATGCTTCTTATTCAGAATTTTTCTGGCTATTCTTACTTTTTGCCTACCTTGTCTGTCATTGATGACAGAAATGTGTTAAGATCAACTCCTACTACTGAGGTTTTGAAGATTTCTCCTTGAATTTTATGTAGTTTGTGTTCAATGTATTTATATTCTGCTATTTGGTGCATGAATATTTATGGCAGTTATATCCTTTATCAAAACACCTATTTCCCTTTGAATTCAATCTTCTGTGATATTAGTATCACAACCTCTGCTTTCTTCTTTCATCATTTTCATGGTATATAATGTATTTTATAGTTCAGTAATGCTGTTTCATTCTCAATTTGTTTCTTTTTTAATTTTTTTACCTCTGTCATCTCCATCTTATTCTTCTCAACCCATTGTTTTATCATTTGTCTTTGATGTCTTGTTTCAATGACTCAATTTTATCTTGTTTTTTTTTTTATTTATGGGGGAATATTATCTTTAAGTATGGCTCTATTAATCTGTATTCCCCTCTCTTCTCCATACTCTGCATTGCTCTCCCTCTCTTCATCCCTCTCATGTAGTATCTTTGTAGAGATTTCATTGTGGTTGTGTTTAAATTAAAGAGTTCTTTGAGAAATTCTAGATATAATGTGATAAATTTGTGTTCACTTCCCTCTCATTTTGTAACTTCTTCAGAGCTTCAGTTTGTGTGCTGGGCATTGGGTACTCTAGCCACATCCTGTTGCCCAAGGTATCCCTTAGTGGATCCCTATTTTCCTGTCTGTGACTTCCTTAAAATGCCTGTAACATGATTTACTCCACTTGGTTTATTGATTATCTATCCTTACTAGGCATCATGATCACTTGGATGAAACTTTTGAAAAGTACCAATGTTTGCACCTTACCCCCAAAGATTCTTATTCATGTGATCTAGCCGAAGACTCAGGAATTGGCATGTCTTAGCACTTCATCAGGTGGTTGCTCTATTACATAGTTAGGACTGAGAGCCACTGATCCAAGTGGTGGTATCACCTATTGCACACGGAGTACTTTCAGCTTCAGGTTGTCTTGTAACTCAAAATGATGTCCTAGAACTTTTCCTTCCAACAAATATAATCAATGTCAGAGGTCAAATTTTCCCACTTTATCTTCTTTCTTAGATAATAGAGAAAAGACAATGTGAAACCTTTTGTTCTTTGCCACACTAGTATTACCTTGTATGCCTGGGAGAGAATTCACCTGGGCGTGACCATGAGTCTTTTCTTTCTGAGTCCTTCATTTTTCAAAAATTTTTTAAATTTGATTTCTTGTTTGATTTCTATTTTTGTCTACTCTGTTATTGCTAAAGAAAATAAGCTGGAGATGATTGTTATTGCTATGCCTTCTCAAACTAGCTTTTGTCCTAACCTGTAAAAACCAAAATTAAGCCTCACTCACTTTCTGGTCTTTGGTGTTATACTGAGACTGGTAAAGAGAGACTTCTCAAAAGATTTTCCAAATATTATCCTTTCAATTTATTAACATGAATTTTAATCCATTTATATTCTTTCCACTGTACATTTAATTCATGGGAAAGAGGGGCTTGATGAGAGCTGTATCTGTGAGAACCCTCTGTTTCTCTTTTCCCTTAACTAAAATTTTTCAAAGATTGTGGCATAAGTATGGTCCTTTCTTTTTTTGATTGCTGCTTATTTTTCCTTTTTATATGCATTATTTTTATTTTCATTAAATTTGGGGAATGTATTTCATGTGAACTACCTTCACTTCACCATCTTACTCTTAGAGTTTTTCCATTGTCTTCATTTGTTAACCTAGCTTTATTTATATTTATGAAGTGCCATAATTCTTCATTCTGTATCTTTCTCCATTCTCATGGTCCAGTGCGGCCAAAAGCCTACATTTTCTAATCTGTGATTTAGTTTAGGGTTTTTACTTCTATATTAGCATAGCCTTGGTTTGTGAGAATTAGTCATTTGAAATTAAGTTAACAGTGTAAGTAGTCAATTTGTTATTGTTAGCAAATGTAAATGCATTCTATTGTCATATTTTCTAAATGAAATAGTACCAGGTAATAAGACATAAACATTTCATGGAACATTTTAGGATAGAATAAATCTCAAAGATGGGCGGCGCCTGTGGCTCAGTGAGTAGGGCGCCGGCCCCATATGCCGAGGGTGGCGGGTTCAAAGCCAGCCCCGGCCAAACTGCAACAACAACAACAACAAAAAAAATAGCTGGGCGTTGTGGCAGGCGCCTGTAGTCCCAGCTACTCGGGAGGCTGAGGCAAGAGAATCGCGTAAGCCCAAGTTAGAGGTTGCTGTGAGCCGTGTGACGCCACGGCACTCTACCGAGGGCGGTACAGTGAGACTCTGTCTCTACAAAAAAAAAAAAAAAAAAAAAAAGAATAAATCTCAAAGGTTTGGCTTGAGAAAAATGTAATAATTCAACTGACATTTTATTTATTTATTTATTTTATTTTATTTTATTTTTTTATTAAATCATAGCTGTGTACATTGATATGATCATGGAGCATCATACACTAGCTTCATAGACCGTTTGACATATTTTCATCACAATGGTTAACAAAGCCTTCCTGGCATTTTCTTAGTTATTGTGCTAAGACATTTACATTCCAAATTTACTAAGTTTCACATATACCCTTGTAAGATGCACCACAGGTGTAATCCCACCAATCACCCTCCCTCTACCCCCATACCCCCTTCCTCCTCTTTCTTTCCCCCCTTCCCCCTATTCTTAGGTTGTAACTGGGTTATAGCTTTCATGTGAAAGCCCCAAATTGGTTTCATAGTAGGGCTGAGTACATTGGAAACTTTTTCTTCCATTCTTGAGATACTTTACTAAGAAGAATATGTTCCAGCTCCATCATGTAAACATGAAAGAGGTAAAGTCTCCATCTTTCTTTAAGGCTGCATAATATTCCATGGTGTACATATACCACAATTTATTAATCTATTTGTGGATCGATGGGCACTTGGGCTTTTTCCATGACTTAGCAATTATGAATAGGGCTGCAATAAACATTCTGGTACAAATATCTTTGTTATGATGTGATTTTTGGTCTTCTGGGTATATGCCCGGTAGAGGAATTGCAGGATTGAATGACAGCTCTATTTTTAGATCTCTAAGTGTTCTCTACATATCTTTCCAAAAGGAATGTATTAATTTGCATTCCCACCAGCAGTGCAAAAGTGTTCCCTTTTCTCCACATCCACGCCAACATCTCAAGGGATCCCATCACAGGTTAGGCAAGGGATTTGAAGAGAAACTTCTCTGAAAAAGACAGGCGCACGGCTTTCAGACATATGAAAAAATGCCCATCATCTTTAATCATCAGAGAAATGCAAATCAAAACTACTTTGAGATATCATCTAACTCCAGTGAGACTAGCCTATATCACAAAATCTCCACTGACATTTTAGAGCAGATTCAGATCTGCTTACAGAGGAGTTGGGAAGGGTTACCTCTATTCCTTAAAAAGAATTTGTAGATACGTTTTCTGCTCTGGATGATATTGCACAGTAATACTAGTTTGGTCATTTGGTCTCAAGGTTAATATTTCTTGGATCATATGACCAAAGGAGAGTTATATCCAATGTTTAATCTGCTTATTCTATCAATAAATTTTGATTAGGTACCTACTATATGCTAGACTGTTTTAGACACTAGAAATAAATCAAGAAACAAAGAGACAGAACCCATGCTCTTCTGGAGCTTATGTTCCAATAGAGGAAATAGACAAAAACAGATAGATAAAAAGACTATTTTTATCAGGCAGTGATTAGTGTTAGGGGCAGTGATTAGTGTTAGGGGACAAATAAAAGTGACATAAAGGACCTAATGATGGAGTAGGATTGAGAGATATTTAAGATAAAATGGTCTGTATAATCTCCCTGATTAGGTAACATTTAAGCCAAACTTGAGTGTCTGCTGTGGCATGTGAGTGAGACTAGGAAAGTACTCCTCACATAAGATGCTCTATGAATAAAAGGAATCTACAATTTTATAAGTTTGTGAGCAACTTCATGTTATATTTTTCTACAAGAGTTTATTAATGAAGATTAGTATGGTAATGACTATTGGAAATTCTACAGAAAAAAATAAAAAAACAGATAGCTTTGTTTCTTGAACTTGTTCAATGACATGTACATGGAATTTATATGTCAGGGGAGGAAGTATAAGTTTTGGTAAACACTGCTGAAGTGTGATAGGGTAGCCACATTAAGTGTCAAATACAAAGAAGGCCCTCTTTAGCTGAAATCCAATTATTTATAACCTGTAATTATTGGAATATCTGTGCTGAATCTTTCCTTCCAACTTTCCTGCCCAGAACCAACTTTGAGGAAAAAACAAACTGAGACTGGGATATAAAGACAATAGAGTTTAAAACATTAAAACTAATAACTATGTTTGCCTGGAATTTACTGGGATAGAGTACAGTTACCTCAGTTTCCTATCATGGCTTCAGGTGTAGTCATCTGCTGTATGTTCAGTGTACCCTGAGGCCCAGAAGAATGGTGGGCCCTCAAAGAGGATTTCAACTATATATATGTTTATTATTCCAGACTTTTTTTCAGATATATGAAAGGAATCACATTTTAAGATAATTTTACACATCAGGACGTTGAATCAAAATTATAAGTGCCCCACTTTTCAATACTTATTCCATAAAGCTTACAGAGATGACAACTGAGGGAGTGATGGGGCTAGGGTCATGGTGGTGGCCAGTGTCAGTCTAAGTCCCGAGCTTTTTTGCTAAAATGGGTCAAGAGCATTTGAAAATACATTGGGAATTATTTTAGGCTTTGTTGATGGGGAGAAGAAAACCTGTGGAGTTAAAGTATTTCCTTAAATATTTATTTATTTGTGTGATGGTTTGTTTGTTTTTCAGATCAAACAAGGGTAAAAATGGTTAAGTTACATTGTTTGCATTTGTTAGGTAAAGTACAAGATGTAGTTGATTCTTTGCCCAGGGGGTGTGTGATGTATACCCTACGTTGTGCCTATTAGGTGAGAGATTATCACATGTCCTCCTTCCTCCCCTCTCCTCTTTGACTCCTCCCACCTCCCTCCACATGAATTTAATTGTGTTTTTTTTCTCAAGTTGGCCTGTAGTTGTTTATCTATGGTTTCACATTAGTATTGAGTTAATTGGATGCTTGCATTTCCATTATTGTGATACTTTACTAAGAATAATGTTCTTCATCTCTATCCAGGTTAACACAAAAGATGTAGAGTCTTCATCATTTTTGTGGCTGAATAGTATTCCATCGTATACACATTCCACAGTTTATTAATCCATTCATGAATTCATGGGCACATGGGTTGATTCCACATCTTGGTGATTATAAATTGAGCTGAAATAGACATTATAGTGCAAATGTCCTTATAGTGAAATGATTTCTTTTTCTTCTGGGTAGATACCTAGTAATAGGATTGTAGGATCAAATGGCAGGTCTATTTTGAGTTCTGTGAGGATTTTTCATACTTCTTTCCAAAGAGGCTGTATTAGTTTACCATCCCACCAACAGTGGAAAAGTGTCTCATTCTCTCCACATCTATGCCACGATCTATAGCTTTGAGATTTTAGGATGTGTGCTATTCTCACTGGAGTTAGGTGATATCTCAGTGTAGTTTTGATTTGTATTTCTCTGATGATCAGGGATTATGAGCATTTTTTCAAATGTTTGTTAGCTATTTGTCTGTCTTCATCAGAGAAGGTTCTGTTCATATCTCTTGCCCAGTGGTAGATGGTATTTTTTGCTCTCTTTTGTTGATTAATTTGATTTTTCTATAGATTCTAGTTATCAACACTTTGTCAGATTTGTAGCATGTAATTATCTTCTCCCATTTTGAATGCTATTTGATTTAGCTGTTGTATCCTTATCTGTGCAGAAGCTTTTTAGCTTGATCATGTCCCATTTATTTATTTGTTGTGTTGCTGCAATTGCCAAGGGGTCTTCTTCATAAAATCTTTTCCCAGGCTGATATTGTCAAGAGTTTTTCCCATGTTTTCTTCTAGAATTTTTAACATTTTATGTCTTAAATTTAAATCTTGTATCCAATGAGGGCCAATTTTTGTAAGTGACGTGAAGTACGGGTCTATTTTCAGTCTTCCACATGTGGCTAACCAGTTCTTGAGGCACCATTTATTAAATAGGGATTCTTTCCCCCAACGCATGATTTTGTTTGGTTTATTAAAGATCCCATGGTGATATGAGGCTGGTTTCATTGCTAGGTTTTCTATTCTATTCCACATATCTATATCTCTATTTTTGTGCCATGCTGCTTTGATAACTGTAGACTTGTAGTGTAACTTGAAGTCTAGTAGTGTTATGCCTCCAAATTTGTTTTTATTGCATTGGCTATTCAGAGTTTTTTTTTTTTTTTTTTTGTTCCATATGAAGCAAAATACTATTTTTTCAAGCTCTTCAAAGTATGATATTGGTGCTTTGATGGGGATTGCATTAAATCTGTAGATTGCTTTGGATAGTATGGATATTTTAACAATGTCGATTCCTCCCAGCCATGAGCATGGTATGTTCTTCCATTTGTTAATGTCTTCTGTTGTTTTCTTTTCCAGGGTTTCCTAGTTCTCTCTGTAGAGATCCTTCACATCCTTTATTAGGTATATTCCAAAGAATTTCATTTTCTTTGAACTTACTGTTAAGGACATTGTGTCTTTGATTTGATTTTCAGTTTGGCTGTTATTAGAATATATAAAGGCTATTAACTTGTGGACATTGATTTTGTGTCCTGAGATGTTACTATATTCCTGGATCACTTCCAAGAGCCTTGTGGTTGAGTCCCTGGGATTTTGTAATCGGCAAGATCATGTTATCAGAAAAAGAAAGAGTTTTTATCTCTGCTGTCTCCATTTGAATACATTGATATTCTTCTCTTGCCTTATTGTATTGGCTGAAATTTTCAGCACTATATTTAATTACGGTGCTGATGGTGGACTTCCTTGTTTGGTTCTAGTTCTAAGTAGAAATTTGTGTTCAGTTTTCAGTATGATATTCAGTATGATGTTTTGGCTTTGGGTTTGCCATAGATGGCCTCTATGAGTTTAAGAAATGTGCCATCTATTCCTATTTTCTTAAGTGTTCTTGTCAGGAAAGGATGCTTAATTTTATTTAATGCTTTCTTCTGTATCTATAGGCAGGATTATATGGTCTTTATTTTTGTTTAATTTTATGCAGTGAATTATATTTAAGTATTTACATATGTTGAGGCAAACTTGCATCCTTGGGATAAAGCCCAACTGATCATGATGTATAATTTTTTTAATGTGTAGCTATATTCTGTTTGCTAGGATTTTAGTGAACATTTTTGCATTTTTATTCATTAATGATGTTGGTCTGTAGTTTCCTCTTTGTTGGGTCCTTTCCTGGTTTTGTTATCAGGGTGATATTTGCTTGATAGAACATGTTAGGGAGGGTTTATTCCTTCTCAATATTTTAGACTATGTTCTGCAATATAGGTATGAGCTCCTTTTTGAAGGTTTAGTAGGTCTGGTATAAAACCTGCTGGTCCAGTACTTTTCTTTTTTGGAAGATTTTGTATTGTTTTTGCGATTTTGCTGCTTGATATTGGTCTCTTCAAAATTTCTAATTCTTCCTTGTTTAATTTAGGGATGTGGTTGTGATTCCAGTATTGATCCATTTCCTCCACATTTTTAAATTTCTGGGCATACTGTTACTTGTAGTAATCAGTGATAATCTTTTGTCTGTCTGTGGCATCTGCTGTTATTTCCTCTTTTTCATTTCTGATTGAAGTTATTGGAGATCTTTCTTTTCTGTTTCTAGTTAATCTGGGAAAGAGTTTATCAATTTTATTAATCTTTTCAAAGAATCACCTTTTATTATCTTTTTTTTCCTGCCTTTTTGAATGATTGGGTTTGTTCAAAAATCTTATCTTCAATTTCTGAGATTCTTGTTTCTCCATGTTCTGCTCTATTGATGAGACTCTCTACTGTGTTTTGAACCTTCTTGAATGAACTGTGAAGTCAGGTCTCTGCAGGACCAGTCTGTCAGGCAACCAAAGAAAAAGAGAATGGGCAGTGGCTGCGAGTGATTTGAGCCAAAATTGCTTACTGTTCTTCCAGGCAGGATGGGGACCCAGAGTATGATATTCTTAGGTTCAGGAGAACTGGTTCTCTCACATGGGGTAAGGATCCTGTGTTTCTCTACTCTCTAAGAACTCTCCAGGTGGGGGAGGGTCCCTTTACCTTCTATTCAGCTCTGGGCTTCTCCAGCCTCTTCTGCTTTGTAACTGTCCTCTGCTCTCTTTCTTCCTTTTTGTCACCTTCATTCTCCCAGTTTGTTTCAGTGGAGTTGGTTTTCTTTTCTCCTTGTGATCTCTCACTTTCAACTACTACCAGTTCATTTCAGTCCAATTTTCGTTTTCATCCTTCCGGATAGGAGCTTCTGAGTAATGTTGTGTCTAGTTAGCCATCTTGCCTCCCTCTCTTCTCCCTTAACGATTACCCATTTACTCAAATGTGTTTCTATGTCTTGGCTGCCAATTTCAGGGTTTGCTCTATTAGAAAATAGTATTTTTTTTAAATGCAGAGAGTCTTTGAAAGATCTATATCTTGGGGTATTACCCAACTTTCACAAGCATTAATTTAGTGGTTCCTAAACTTTATTATACATAATCATTACCTGGGATAATTACTTAACATGCACTTTTCAAGATAATGATTATGGTTCAGGAGGTTTGGAGTGTGGCTCAGTTATCTGCTTTTGTAACAACTCTCCAGGTGGTTTTGATGCAGTAGTACAAGAATTACACTAAGATAAACATTAGATTGGTTCAAAGTTTCCCATCACCATCCCAGAAGCCTACATTTCTTACTTATATTTGGCCTTAGGCTTATGCCCTGGAGCACTGCCATTGATAATCATCTTGTTCACCAACACTGGCTCTGTTGCTCCAGCATTGTCTCTTCTGTAATGAAGTTGCTTCTTCCTCTGAACTATGCAGTAGAAAAAATATGTCAAAGCTTTTTACTCGGTCTCAATTTTTGGAGACAAGAAGTTCCCTTTCCTGATTCACCATATAATGAATCTTCTAAAGGAGATACAGTCATGGCATGCTTCAACAGTATTTTTTTTTACACAAACGTTCATAGCAACTTTATTTTTTAACAAGCAAAACCTCAAAACAATCCGAATGTCTTTCAATAGATGAATGATTAAACAAACTATATTTTTATCATAATGTTTACAAGTATTATTGCTATTGAAAAACACTTGAAAATCTTGCTACTCACAGATGACTCCTGCTACCATTCTGGTGAGCATCCCACCAACATCCCACATGCTTATACACATAAACAAACGTGTGTACACCTCAAGTAATTCTCTATCCTTTTCTCACCCAGACATGATTCTCAAAGGGAAGCCATATCTCCCAGAGGGTTATATCACAGTTTCAACTGGGGGTGAGTGATTGGGGAAGACTATATGATTTGAAAAGCTTCGCAAGTAATTAGGAATGACTCCATTCTTACAAAGGCACCCTACTTTCATCCCATTACCCTACTCCACTACCTAGAGATTTTCTTTTTTTATTGCAGTTTTTTTTTGGCCGGGGCTGGGCTTGAAATCGCTATCTCTGGCATATAGTGTCAGCGCCCTACTCCTTTGAGCCACAGGCTCTGCCTACCTAGAGATTTTCTAAACACTTTACACAAATGCTGGAATACCACACATACTATTTTGTAAACTGCTTTTTACATTTTACATTGTCATAATTTGTTTTTGCAAAGTATTACATTTTCTTTGTTGTACCAGAATTCTAAAACTTAGTCCATGTTGATGTTATATAGATGTTTCTATTAAAAATATAAAATAGCTTCAACAATATTTTTGATAGTCTGTGAGGTTCAAGGTTAAGAGGAAGATGTTTTATGGTTTTAAAGCAGAATTATTAATGGAGCCTTTATGAACTTCGTAACTAGAGACATTTCTCAAAAGGTGCTGCCCTCAAGAGTTCAGAATCTAACTTCAGAATAATGATTGGAGTGTTTTTTGCCCTCAAAACTCTAGCACTATGCTTGGTAATTTCTATGATATTGCAAAAATCAAATTGAGTGTGCCTGTACATAAAACATCATTTAATATTCTGGGCAATTTATTTTTAAAGAGGAACTGTCAATCTTTTGACAAGCTTCAAACTTAACTTACTCTTATAAACGTCAAGGTCAAGCATCAAGTTTATCTCATCAATCTTTGTAGTTTTACAGCTCAGGAAGGAACTAGCTAATGTTATCTTAGGGCAGTGAAAACATTAGTAAGTCAGCAGACATGAAAATCTCTGTCTCTTGTTTGATATTTTGCTTTAGTATTTGAGCATAGGCTATAATGCCTAAATATTGTTATCTTATCTTGAAATTCTAATAAACATTGTAGAAAATCCAATCTTTGGGGGGAAAATATATGAATATCATTTCTACTGTCTGAAAAACACCAAATATCAAGAAATGACTCTTCTTAAACAAGATTTCAGTAATATTTCATAGGTTAATCAGTGAGGTGTCTACATCTCCAGTTTCTCTATATTTTCTACTCTTTCCCCAAACCATTGCTAATTGTACCACAAACAAAGAACAACAAAAAACTAACTCTTCCACTTTGAAGTTTTGTATAGATTTGTTCCTTCTTTTAGGCAACCACTGGCAGCTGCATGCACGTGTTATCAGGGTATGGTAAGATAATATAGGGAACTGACTATAGATGTAAGATTTAGATTAAGATCTTTATTTTTCTTGTTTAAGATGCAAAACAATATTTCCCACTTTCTAAATCCTAATTTCTGATGGTAATCCTACTTCTTTTGTTCAATGGATTCGTATATCTATAGACATTTGTTTTCAGTCACTGTTTTGCTTTTGTCTTAATTTTTTTATTAAATATTAACTTGTACATTAATGCATTTATGGGGTACAATGTTCCAGTTTTATGTACAATTTGGAATGCTTACATCAAACTGGTTACATAGACTTCACCTCACTTAATTATTGTGTTAAGACATTTATATTCTACTCTTAATTTGATTATTCCATTTGCTGCAATTGAAATTAGATAGTGGGCAGATAGATTACTTGTGTTTGTGTAGCAAGCCTCCTGGTTTTATTGATTAGTCTTGGAATTGCTTATTATTTAAAAATATTAAGGGGGTAAAAATGTTTTTGTTACATGGATTGCTTTTGAAATGCTTGAGTCAGGACTTTAAGCATGCTCATCACCTCAATAGTGTCCGTTGTATGTGTTAAGTAGGTTTTTGCCCCTCCCCCCCCCATTCCCCTTGCTTGATTTCTGAAGACTTTTACTTCTCTGGGTACACAGGTGTGCCTCCTGGTTAGTTCTACTTTATTAGAAAATACATATGGTATTTGTTTTGGAGAAAAAATTTGGCATCTAATAAACCAAATTTGAGGTTATGATCACATCTTCTCTTCTTCCAAATATTGCATATATTTTTAATATATTTTTTGCTAAAAATTAAAGTTTGTGAAAGATGTGTATCGAGTGTCAGGTCCTAGTATGTTCACATACATTGTCTTTTACCTATCAATGGCTCCATTTATGCTGCATTTTATACTATACAATACTCATTCATTCATTCTTCCAATAAGTAAGCTATTCATTTTAAGAGCCAACTATGTACAGGTTATCCCACCAGCCCCTGGGATGGGGACTGTATTGATAAAACTAAAGAGATATAAAAGAAATGTGAGCCTTAGCCAAAGTTTATAAGTCAACCTATCAAAGAGTGTGGGTGTACGTATATGTACCAGTTGTGAATATTGTGGAGTGTTGATGCTTAAGAGGACCATTATATAATCCTTTATTTAAAGCAAATAGAGAAATTTATATTTCCTGTTTTTTTAATACTCATATCTATTTCTACCCAAATAATCTACTCCCAATACTTTATAAATATGAATTTTCTTAATTTAAAATATATAGGCCATGTAAAACCCAGATGGGGAACGTCATGATATAGAAGTAGGGTTTGGTATTTGGATCATTTTAATCTAAGGAAAGAAGGGTCTTAGTGTGTTGTTTGAGTGCTACATTTATGTTTTCCTCACCACAAAACTGGAGTTTGTGATTAGGAGTTAGCAGTCCATAAACTGAAACCCAACTGGGTTGCTGAGAGGCAGGCAGCTGCAAAGGAAAGCTCAGGCAATTATGGGTTTAAAAGAAGAATAAAAGCTTTCCTAGCTGTTCAGAATTGTGTAATCAAATCTAGTTATCTGTCAGTTGCTAGAGTCAGATCATGGAGTTTGCCTATGATTACATAATCTCAAACTTAGGATGTGCAAAACCCATTAAAAAGAATACTTGGGAAAATTAACCTGGTACCATACAGACTTTAAAATTGCTTTTCATATGTTATCTCCAAATAATCAAATCTAGGAAGGAGAAGAAGCAAGCGGGAAGTGACAGGCATTTTGCTTAAGAAGAAAATAGGCATTTCTGTCTTATTGTTTCCTCCCTGAAATGGTGGTTATAATAATATATTTTAAAAAAACATCTAGCAAGGGATTTTGCCTGTGTCTCTTGCAAGTGAGAAATCAATAGGTATTATTTCCTACAACCTCCACTTTTGTCCACATTCCCAAGTGCAAACCCCTCTTCCCTTCTGTTTTTCCCTTTCCTCCTAATAGGTTTTATTCAATTAATTCTTCTATCTGTATTGATGCTGATTTTCTTCCTTTCTCTTGGTTTTGCTATTTATGCAACATAGATGTGAAAAAGGCATGGTAGATAAGATGGTACCTAGCTTTTTTTGTATCTAATCAGAAGATAAATACATTTATGCTAATAAAAGTATGCACAAGACAGCCAACCAGGTATTCTATTCTTTAATTTATATCATTGACAGTCTGGTACCAAGGAAATCATTATCCACAACATATAGAGCTCACTCTCTTGGTCTAAACAAAACTTTTATGGTGGCCATATTGGCAAAACACTGCTGACATAAATTTTATGTGGGGATAAAAATATGCTTGGAGGGGGTGTAAATTTTATATGGATATATAGATTTCAGAATTCAAACTTGACAAATTGATGAGATGGCCAGGGAGAGCTGAATTTTCATTTTTAAAAGGTGATAAAAATAACCCAAGGGCTGTAGACTGATATAAAAATAAATGCGCTACATAATGTATTTGATTTAATTTATGATGTCTTTCCTGTGGCTGTTCTTAACAGGGTGGAAAGAAGTGGGACTGTCATGCTTCTGGGTCCGGCTTTCAGACAGCAGAGGTAGTTGGTGTTGATTCGTTACCCACTGAAGGCTCTTCCTCCAGGGTAAGTGTAACAATGCAGGGAATTCTACAAAGCACTGCCCAAATCCTTCTTCAAAAAAGGATTTGCTGCTCAGGTACCAGAAGTCAGGTCAGCAGACAGCTTCCTGCTATGAATCTCTTCAAGGTTTGCTTAGGTTACAAAGGATCACCTCATCCTAGTGTCACACTTTTTCTCAGAGCATTTGTATTCAATGTGGGGATAAAAAGTCCTGATCATCTCAGCCCACATTGGAAAAACTCTGAAGAGCCATCCTAGCTTCAGACCTCCCTATGGGGCAGGCCAAGTCTATCTTTAAGCTTATACTGCAACTTTATCTTTCTCTCTATCCCTTTGGCTTCCTTTTCCTTTCTTCTACAAATGTTGCTACTGTAGAAACTTCTTAAATACACTGGATGTTAAACTCTTCCTCAGTATCTGCTTCCCTGGAAACACAACCTGGGGCCAGGGCCATGTTATGACTTTTATGAGCCCTACACATCTTTGCCTTCATGAACCTATTTCTTCATAAATATATTAAAAATGACATTTTATAACTGTATTAGTATGAAGATGAATATATTTATATTATGTTAAAATACCTTTCTTCTGCCTGAAAGTTCATTTTTGTTTCCTGATTTTAAAGAAAGCAGAAGAATTTTGTGGACCCCAGGTACTGTGCCCACTATGCCTAATAGATCTTACCTGTGACAAGAGGCAAATGTGTACCAAGCATCAGACAAAATCATGAAGCCTAAATATATGCATTTTGTTTCTCTTTCTCATCCAGCTTTGAGTTTGGAAGTCCCCTAAATATTGCCCACTTTTTAGGGTAACCAGCTTGAAGCTAACCCTCCTTTTAGAAAGGATAATTTATACTAGGATATGAATGGTTAATAAAGCTGAGATTTAATTGTTTTAATTCTACAAGAGGGTGGTGGTAGAGGCTTGCTTTGTATTTGACAGAAAAGTTCTTATTACTGATTGAGTCATTTCCTGTTCACTTCTGACCTTTCTACCCTGTGTTATTTTCTGCTGTCCTTTTAGATCTTCTTTAGGCCTGGGAGAGGCTCAAATTGCTCTTATCCATGACACCATCTGTGTGGGGATGGGGTAAGGAGGAGTTGAAAGAAGAGTAAGAGGTTGTCCTTTACTTCCTGTCCTTGATGCCATCATCCAGACTGACCAGGTATCTTCTCTTTTGGCTTGCTCGGTCACTGGATGTTTCTTTTATTTGAGATGGAGTCTCAGATTTGAATGCTAGGTCCACCACTTATTAGCCGAATGACCTTGGGCAAGTTACCTAATCATTCTATGCCTCGGTTGCCTTACATGTAAAATGGGAATAGTAAGTAAAATATAATAAGTAAAATGGGAATAATAATAAATAATAATGTATGTATAACATTTAAAATAATGCCTGATATTTGTGCGTAATTGCCTTAAAACATATTAGCTATTGCTATTATAGTTTCTATTGTTTTTACTGCATAGAGTGGTTTTCTTAGCCTTATGAACCTAAAGACTACAGATAGAATCCGAGTAAGTTGTTTTTAGAATTTTTTTTGTAAAATTGAGTATTGGTAGTACTTACTGCTTTGGACCCAGGTGACAAAACACTACACAGCTGGGCAAAGGAGGATTGTCTTCCCCTTTTCTGCATGAAATCAAAAACGTGGGGGTTTGTAAACACTAAGAAATAGTTCCCTGAGTAGGTAAGCTGTACTTTTACCTGAAACCTACCCTATGAGGTCAGGAGATAAAGACAGAAGTAATTGCTAACTTGGGGCAATAAATGATCAGGACTAAATCAAGTTACTGTGGCTTGCCATGCTTTCTCCAACATTGCTTGCCCCCTTTATATGACTCTATACATGAGAATGCCCAGAATCTGGGGTGGAGTTAGGAAGAATGGCAGCTATCAACTCCTTGCAGGTGGATTAGATGGTTGGATGAATGACTCTTTGCTCACTGGGTACCAGACCCAGTGTGACCAATACCGCAGTTCCCCTCTAAACGTATTATGGAAGGCTTTTACTGTAGAGACCTCGTCATTAACAGATTTATTAGGCAGACAATAGGAGATGAAAAGAACTCAGAAGGGGGAAAATGTTGGGGTCAGTAAGTATTAATTTTCAAACAAGGTTCTTTGCCATAATGAAGTAATTACTGTATCTAGATAAAGCAGACTATCTTGGAATAAGCAAGTGTTCTTGGCAGGAAGTTGATCACATGCTGCACAATTCAATTTATGGGCAGCTACAGACAACTTTACAATATCTTTTTTTGTTCAATGTGATGTTGAATTATTAAACTCTCCTTTGTTAAACGTTTGTTAACAATCCCAAAATACCAATAAGTGGATCACCAATTTACTTGTTTTATTCTTAAAAAATTTCCCTCCCTCTCTGTCAACTTCATCTTTTAAAATCATTATTACTAAATTTCTCAGAATATTGGGGAACTGAGCTTCTTTCCTGTGATCCAGTACTAGGTATCTCATGGGTTCATTGTTGCTAAAACTACCATCTCAATGGTGACCTTGAAAGAGATTTCAATTAGCATTTAACACAAACCTCACCTATTTAAAAACCAAATAAAATCCTTGATTACCATTGTCTACTTCTTCCCTTATTTTTCTTCTCATCCTAATTTCTTAAGTAGATTACACTCATTGTCTCTACTTTTGCACCTCTATTCCCTATTCAGTTTTCTGTAAATTGCCTCTGCTGCCATTATCACAGAAACTCCACATGCCAAGGTCAACACTCTCACCAGGCAATGTTGTCTACTCATTATCTATGTGCTGATGATTCCCAGATCTATATTTTTAGCCCCAACATCTCCCTGAAATGTCAGCCGTATATATTTGATGGCCTGCCAGCATCTTCAGCTGGATGTCTCATAGGCAATTCAAACTCTATATCTCTAAAATGGAACTCATCATCTCCCTGCTTAAATACATTCTTTCTTCTGATGGCTTATTTTGTCACCCAATTGAAAAGTCATATTTTATTCCTTTCTTTGTTTCACCTCCTATATTGACAAATCACTACATCTAGTTGACTATCTTGCCTAAAAATTCCTTGCATCTGTCCTTTCTATTCTATCCCTACTAATGCTCTCTCATTTTAGCTTCTAGCCATAGTAATTGTTCCTTAATATATCTCTCATCTTCTTGCCTTCAATCTGTTCTCCATGCTGCCACCAGGAAGATCTTTCTATAATTAAATCTGACCTTGTCACTGCCCTGGTTAAAACTCTGCAAAACTTCCCCATTACCTACTGAATAAAGCCCAACTTACCTCATAAGGCATATAAGCCCATGTAGGACCTTATCTTGCCTATTTTCCAATCTTGGCTTAGAAATGTTTTCATTTCTTCCTTATTATATGTCATTTCTTGTTTTATACTTTTCATATACTACCCACTTTGTTTATAACGGCTTTCTCTCCCTACGCATTTGTGGCCAGTATATTTTGACATATCTTTAAGATTCATTTTAGATCTGTCTTTTTTAGGAAATAGCCCTTACCTACTATCTCTATTTCCAGGATAGGTTAATACTTCCTTTTCTTGTGGGTCTATAATGCCATAATAATTGTGCATACACCTCTTATTTTGTCTCATCTTATTGTAGTTTTTGTTTATATATCTGCCCTTCTTCTAGACTGCAAACTCCTTAAGGTTAGAACCTATGTTTTACCTTGTTCATAGCTCTATTCTCTTCATTCAACACCATCTCTAGTATCTAAACAGGAACTTAGTAAATGATCAATAAACCAATTAATAATGACAATAGCCATTTATATTTCTATAGCATTGTACTGTTATGAAGTTATTTCTCACATATTTCCCACATATTTGAATCAACAGAGTTATATTTAATTCAAAATAAAAGATATATGCCTAGTAGAGGAATTGCAGGATTGAACTGTAGGTTTACTTTTAGTTCCTTGAGTATTCTCCAAACTTCTTTCCCAAAAGGCATATTTCAATTTAACTCCATTCAATATTATATTGGCTGTGGGTTTGTTGTAGATGGCCTCTATCAGTTTAAGAAATGTCCCTTCTATGCCAATTTTCTTAAGTGTTCTGATCATGAAGGAATGCTGGATATTATCAAAAGCTTTTTCTGCATCAATTGAGAGAATCATATGGTCTTTGTTTTTTAATTTGTTTATGTGTGAATTATATTTATAGATTTACGTATATTGAACCAGCCTTGAGACCCTGGGATAAAACCCACTTGGTCATGATTTATAATTTGTTTGATGTGTTGCTGGATACTGTTTGTTGGGATCTTGTTGAATATTTTTGCATCTATATTCATTAATGATATTGGTCTATAATTTTCTTTTCTCGTTAGGTCTTTTCCTGGTTTGGGGATCAAGGTGATGTTTGCTTCATAGAATGTGTTGGGTTATATTCCTTCTTTTTCTATATTTTGGAAAAGGTTGAGTAATATAGATACTAGTTCCTCTTTAAAGGTTTGGTAGAATTCTAACATGAAGCCATCTGTTCCCGGGCTTTTCTTTTTAGGGAGATTTTGTATGGTTGATGCCATTTCAGGACTTGATATAGGCCTGTTCAACATTTCCACTTGATTCTGGCTAAGTCTTGGAAGGTGACGTGCTTCCAAGTATTGGTCAATTTCCTTCAGATTTTCATATTTCTGAGAATAAAGTTTCTTGTAATATTCATTAAGGATTTTTTGAATTTCCGAGGAGTCTGTTGTTATTTCATCTTTGTCATGGAAAAAGCCCAAGTGCCCATCAATCTACTAATGGATTAATAAATTGTGGTGTATGTACACCATGGAATATTATGCAGCCTTAAAGAAAGATGGAGACTACTTCTTTCATGTTTACATGGATGGAGCTGGAACATATTCTTCTTAGTAAAGTATCTCAAGAATGGAAGAAAAATTATCCAATGTAATCAGCCCTAATATGATGCTAATTTATCGCTTTCATATGAAGGCTATAACCCAACTATAGCACAAGAATATGGGGAAAGGGCCAAGGGAGGGGAGGGGAGGGGGGAGGATAGGAGGAGAGGGGGTGATTGGTGGGATCACACCTATGGTGCATCTTACAGGGTCCATGTGAAACTTACTAAATGTAGAATATAAATGTCTTAACACTAAGAAAATGCCAGGAAGGCTATGTTAACCAGTGTGATGAAAATATGTCAAATTGTCTATAAAACCAGTGTATGGTGCCCCATGATTGCATTAATGTACACAGCTATTATTTAATAATAATAATAAAAAGAAGAAAGCATAGGTTAAGTTTGTAATGCACATTTAATGTGGCTCAAAAAAAGTCCTATGCAAATTGTTCTTTTTCCTACTGACATTCCAGAGCTACATTATCTTCATTTCTAACTGATCTTCAGCATACCTTTTATTTATGTAAAGGATTGATTATAAATTTTACTCCATCAAGAGTATTTGAAATTTCATATGGCAAAAGAATATGTTGGGGAAAAGAGATAGTTGAAGTCCTGTTTTGCTGTTCACTAGGACAACCGTAGTATGGCCATCCCCACTATTCTTTTGTTTATAGTCTACCCCTTACTGGTTTTCTTTCTTCTTTTCACTTAAGTTATTAGCATGTTTGATCCATGCTTACCAATTTATACAGTAGATTATGTACTAATTTCTAAGCTTATTCTACTGCTGTTCCACTAAAACTTTTAAGAATAAAATAAAACCTTTTAGAGGCTTGGCCTCTTGCCTGATTCTCTAGAATTTAAGATAAGCTTCCTTCCCAACTCTTGCACTTACAACAAGTGAGCTGGCTTCCTGATGAGGTTGTGCTACTGTGTACTGATTGTGAGCTTTAAGCAACAGACATTCACTCAGGCTACATTAAATTAAAGAAATTCGTTAAGGACATCAGGGATTTGTAATTGAAGAGAGGCTAGAAAACCCGGGTTGAAAAGAACAGAAACTAAAGAAGCTTATAGGAATAGCTTAGTTAGGATGTTGCTGTACTGCTGTCACTACTTCCATCACAAATAACTCACTTCCACTTTCTTGCTTCTTTTACTAAATAAACAAACTCCTCATAGAGCATCTGATTGGCTGTGTTTGTTTTTACAATATAATAGTTACTATTATCTCTCATCTTTTTCCATGTCTGGATTTCCTTTTCAGGCTTGGTCTACATCATCAGATCCTATATATAAAGCACTTAGAACAGTTCCTAGCACATAATAAGAATTCAGAAAGTGATGCATATTATAATTATTAGTATCTTGAAGCAACGCTGTCTTCTGTATCTGTTGGTTTACACATGGGACAGAAAAATAATTGCTTTGGATTTTATAGTTATTTATCTTTTGCCTTAAGCTGGAATAAAGTAATCAATTTTCCTGTGCATGTCATCGAAATGCAAACTGTGACTTAATCTGAGTCAGTGGCAGATACTGAGAAACACTTTCTCAAAATTTAAGAAATGCTGGCATCCCCCCAAATTGAATGAACAATTATCTTTCACTGGAGAATATTAAAAACTCAGTCGATGAAGAAAGATCTGGATTCCTGGGTAATCACAATGAGAGATGGACCTAAGAACTACTCTGCTGCTAATCCTATCTATAATGGGGAGAAATGTTTTCTCTCAAATTAGGACACTATTGAGACAGTAGATAGATTATGGGCAGGTTCTCTCCTGAAATCACTCTCATCAGGCTTTTGTACTCACATGTCTACTAAAATAATTCATCAAGGTCAGTAATAATTGATAACTTACCAAACCCCATGGTTAATTCTCGTTCTCATCTCATTTGCCTTTTTATGTTAAAGTTGATGGTTTTATCCTTTTGATTATTTGTCAAAGTTGATTGTTTTATCCTTTTGGGGATACTTTGTTTACCTGACTTTCAAGGTATTATTATGTCCTATTTTCTCTTTAGCTACTCATTGACAATTTTCTTTTCTGGTTCTTCTTTTTGTCTTTGACTTCTAGTTGTTGTATTGTGCTAATATTCACTCCTTGGATTCTCTTTCCTTACTCCCTTGCCAATCTCATCCAGTCTTATGGATTTAACAACTGTCTATATGCTGATTGCCCCTAAATTTATGTCTTTAGCTCAGATCCTTCCCTGAAACCCAGACTCAAATAAATGTCTATTTTTATTTGGAATTCTGAAAAGCAAATCAAGTTTAACATATTCAGAATACAACTCCTGATCCTGCTCCAAACCTGTTCTTCCTTCCCAGTTTAGTAATTAATGATTCTATTCTTTTGTTTCTCATGCCTAAAATGTTGACATCACCCATAACATATCTTTTTCTCTCATAACCCAATATTTTATGAAGTCCTCTTGTTCTAACATTAAAAGTATATCTATGGTTTGACGACTTCTCTGTACTTCTACTGCTACTATTTTTCTCCAAGGCACAATATATTCTCACCTAATTGAAAGACCCTATTAATTAGTCTCCCTGTTTCTCCCCATCTATATGGTCTACTCTTCTTAAAGAAGCTGGTGTAATTTTGTTAGGCAGTAAGTAAAATCATAGTACTCCTAGGGTCAAAATATTTCAGTGGCCGAGCTCTTTGATCTAGGATTCTCATGTAACATCAACTGGGAAGTCTCTAGCTATGTTATACAATATACTTGCTGTTTAACAAATCTACTGCTCAGTAAACGAATATATGTTTCTAACAAATAGACTAGAATCTACAAGGTCTGGTCTAATTCTGTATGATATTTATCAGAGAAGTGAAAGAATATAGAAAGTAATCGAAAATAGTCTATATTTTATGTGGCTTAGGGAAGTAAAATGTGTTATGTATCAGAGGCCACCAGGTTAAAGAGAAAGGGATCTCAGAAGAAATAGAGGTCATGGAAATTGTGTAAACAGGATCTTTATCAACTAATTATCCAATTCTAAGAACGCAGATTTTATGTCTTTGTGTACTCTAGGCTCATTACAATCTTGAAATAGAATACATTGTAGAAAGAGTCATGAGCATCCAGATGAACAGCAAGAAGAAATCTGGCTAAAAATTTGCTAAATTTAGTGCACTGGAAAAAGCCAGCTGGGGCTTTTAAGCTCTGAGTTTCTATGTGTGCAACAAAGTAACAGGGCTAGAGGTAAGTTATTCAGGTCATCAGAACAGCCACCATCATTGGGTGGTGTTAAAAGGAAATGGAAGAAAATAGAATTTTCAATAGAGTTGTTTAATGAACTACCTAATCTGAGAACCAAGTATGGAAATAGAAGACATGCCCATTATGAGGTGGCAAGAACATGTGAAGCAATGAACATAATAGATTCTGTGTCCAGTATCTTGGGGAAAAAGAACATATGAGAGTATAAGTGAAGAGGCAAAAAATATAGAAGCAGTTATTACAACAAACGACTTCAGCAGATTAGCAAATTAAGTTATGGATGAAAAAGAAAAATTGAATAGATTATTTGTGACAAAATCCTGAGATTTTAATCAGAATATTATCGAACTGACATGCTTACATTAGCAGAGAGAAAGCTAGAAATTGCTTTTTTCTTCTTTTTGATTTATAATGCAAACTGAATTGATTTCTGAATAAACTTCCCAAAGTTTAAAGGGAAGCCTGATAAGATTAATATTGAGGTCATTTATTGACATAAAAAATGCTAATTGTTGCCTCATATTCTATTGGGGGGAAGAAAAGCCTTGCAAATGATTAGCTTTCAATAAAAGGAAGGCCATTGAAGAAAATGCTACAAAAGCTATGTTAACTAATGTGATGAAAATGTGTCAAACGATCTATGAACCAAGTGTATGGTGCCCCACGATCATACTAATGTACACAGCTATGGTTTAATAAAAAAAAAACAAAAAAAAAAACTTTGTTTTTCAAGAGAAGAAAAGAGTGAAGCAACATAATCAATTTTCTATCAATTCTTCCTTACTGAGATTAATAGTTATTTGGTCTCAAACTAATTACCAGCATAACTAATGGCCAAAATATGTCATCACAAACATGAAAACATGTTACCAATATTTCATTATTATCTGGATTTTTTAATTTATTATTTAAAAAAATACATTTCTGGCATTTAATATACCATTTTGGTTTTTATCACTTGCTTCATTTGTTCTACTCAAGACTGTAAATTCCTTGAAACCAGAGCTATGTTCTTTATTAATATCAGTTCATATAGCAAAACTTTATTTGTAGTGGATTCTTCATAAATTACAGTTGATCAAAATAAGAGTGAAAAAACTGTTTATGAAGAAATGTACGCTAATCAAGCCTTCATAAAAACATCATCACCATAACTGTTTTTAAAATCTAGAAAAAAAATTCAAAGCACTTCTCCCCACACACGTGTACAGTACTGGCCTTTAAGTCTCTTAAGTTAAAAAAATGTAATTAGCCAGGAAGGCTATGTTAACCAGTTTGATGAAAATATTTTAAAATGTATATAAAACCAGCGCATGGTACCCCATGATTGCATTAATGTACACAGCTATGATTTCATTTTAAAAAGTAATTAATCTTTTTATATGTATGAATTTTCTCTTAAAGTAAATAAAAGTTAACACATAATTCATGTTTAAAAAAAATAAAAGGAAGGCCATTGGATTTAAAGTGACAGTTTCATTCTTTGTCTTTAGCAACAAGGCAAAGAACAAGTGGAAAGAGAGAGCTGCAGATGTCTGTACTTTATAAAGTATGAAATAGGAGAATATTTTAATCCTGATAATGGTACTGACTGCTACAATTCAATCCAGGGCAAATTTACTGGGCATCTACTATGTGGTAGACATCATATGAGCAGGACTGGGGGATACATAAATAACACAGATTTTGCCTCAAGCTACTGAAAATTATATTGATGGTAGGGATAACTGCAAAAGTAGTCATATCTGTAGAGTCTGTGTATGACTCTAGGAGCACAAGTTATTGCTATCATGTGAGCTAAAACCAGGTTGTAACTGGTAAATAAAAGGGATTTATCCCCATTAATTTCAGCTTGTGGCTTATTATGATTGGCAGGGGAGATGATGAAGATAAAACATTTTGCAGTGGTCTGCACATTATCTGGGAAGCAGTGATTACATTGAGGCTCTATGTGAATATGCAGAAAGATTGCTGGTTGTCTGTTTCCCAGGGCCATCACTACTCTCTAACCCTAAATTTGAGATTTCAGTAGAACTTGGGATTGTTTTATTTGTAAATAGGCCATCCTCTTGTCATCATGTTCATGGGCTGTCTGACTTATTGATGGCTTGTTTCTCAAGCACCTTTGACTTGCTTTTTCTTTTCCTCCCTCCCTCCCTTCTTTTCTTCCACCCGTCCTGCCTGTGTCCTTATTTCGTTCTTTTTTTCAACATAATTGAAATAGAATTTAGAATAATAAAATAAGAATAATAAAAATGCAAAAAGTGTTAACACTTCAGAATTATCCGTCTCTATAAATTGTTCCATAGTCATTTGAAATCATTCCTAACTATAATATTTTTTTTTTTTTGAGACAAAGTCTCAATTGGTCCCCCTGGGTAGAGCGCCATGGCATCATAGCTTACAGTAACCTCAACTTTTTGGGCTCAAATGATCCTCTTACCTCAACATCCAAAGCAGCTGGGACCACAGGTCCCTTCCCAATGCCTGGCTACTTTTTTTTCTGTTTTTGGTAGAGATAGGGTCTTACTCTTGCTCAGGCTGTTCTTGAACTCCTGAGCTCAAGCAATTCACCCACCTTGACCTCCCAGAGTGCTAGGATTACAGGCTTGAGCCACTATACCCAGCCTTCCTATGCTTTAAAGCAGAATTTCTAATAGGTGGCTTCTGTGGTTTCATTGCACTCCCCCAAGTCCATGTGTTAGAAAATTGCCAATGTAACAGTATTAAGAGGTGGAGCTTTTGAGAGGTATTGGGTCATTAAGGCAAAACCCTCATAAATATATTAATGTAATTATTGTGGGAATGAGTGTGTTCTTCAAGTAATGAATTGATTCTTGCAGGAGTGAGTTCTCTTAAGAGAAGGCTGTTATAAAAGTGAATTTGACTTGCTCTTGTGGTCTCTTTTACACGTGCTCTCTTGCCCTTTCTCCGATCCACCATGACATACCCCTTGCCTGGTGCTGGAGCTGCATTTTTGGACTTCCCAGCCTCCCTAGAACTATTAGCTAAATAAACTTTTCTTTATAAATTAACCAGCCTGTAGTATTCTGTTAATAGCAACAGAAAATGGGCTTAAGACAGTGGTTGAATGAACTAACTAGGTGTTGTGCCTTCCCCATGGGTGCTTTCACATGTGTTATGCCATAGCCATTGTCTATAGGACAGACTAAGTGAACTTTTTGATAAAGGAGAAGTAGGAGATGATAAGCTAGAGAAAACAATTTGAAGAAAAACTAAAGGAAGAACTAGTAGGATAGGACAAGCTAGCCAAGAAGGAATAAGAAAAGGAAGCTAGTAGCAAAGTTAGGAGTGAATGACAAAAGGAGAAGAGATGATAGGTAGAGGTGGTAGTGTTGATAGATAAGTAATCCTTTTCAGTAGATAGCAAAGTATGAGTTTAAAAAATAGAAGGAGAAAAGAGGAGAGGAGGGAAAGAACAAAAGCTGCTAAGGGAATAAAGATGGAGATTGCTTGATTATTTTGGAGTCCACAGTCTGAGGCTCTAAGGATGATATACAATTGCTAGGTTTCATTTGGGACCAAAGACAGGATTGTAGGTTCACACACAAACCTTTGAACTAGCTTCAGTGACATTCTGATTCCTTACATGATTCTTGGATGACAGCTTTTATTCAATTGGAACATTATGCAAGTTCTCAAAAATCCTAATATAATAGGCCATTTTCCTTGGTCACAGCAAGAAATATGTGCCTGGTTTTCCAGGCTGAAGAGTCACTCTATGCTGCTTGGAAGGTCATAGGATTTGAGAGATAAAATTGTGAATTGTACTTTTGAACCTGGCCTTGAGATGCCCATCCAGGCAGCTGGGGCAGGCTAAAGTGAACACAAGTTCCGTGCAGGTGAATAATCATAAAAAATGTCATTTGCAAGTCTTCTATGTCAATAACAAAGCTCATCTTTTTGTGCCAGCAAGACATTGCAGGAATCATACATTTCAAATTGAGTTAATCTCAAACTAATTCAAAAATCAAAGAGCTTATTCAACCATCAAGATATACCAGATTGACTCACTGTGTATTCATAGAAGAGATGGTTTTTGGAGGGAGGGGAAGGGAAGAATCCAATATCAGAATCAGTCAAAAATGCACTAGTTTTTGTTCAGTTTAAATTGTTTTCAGACCACACAACTGTACTGTGAATACTAAGAAATATTGCCAAAGAATAGTTAATGGTGTCATCATTTACATTTTCAACTGAAGTAAAATATAATAACACTTTGATTTCTACAATTAGGTGGTCCTTGCATTTCCCTCACGCTAGGGTGTTTCCATATCACTGATTTCCCTTTTAGTTGTTAATTGCACACTCTTTCCTTGCTACAGGATGCTGTAGTTTTAAAAGCTAGCGGGCAGGTGGGCACAGACATCATGTTTGTAATTTGTTACAACATTATCACCTTTGTATTTGCCTGTGTATTGGTTAGCACTTTGGCTTGTTTCTAGATTTTCCTCACTCTCTGAGGGGGAACAGCTGAGGTTACCTAATCTTTATCTACCTGAGCCTCAGTTCTCTCATTTGTGAAATATGAAAGAAAATCATACCATAATATACTGATTTTAAACTGGTGTGCTATGAGAGGATCTTAGGTATGCTGCAAAAAAATTATTTTTTCAAAAGATGTTCAAAGCACAATAAGTATATTCTTTTTTGTTTTTGCTCTTTTTGGGGGGGCATCAGCATAATTTAAGTGTGTGCAGAAGTTTAACTATAGGTTCAAGTGTGCTGTGAGATAGAAAAGGTTGAAAAACACAGCCCTAGAAGTTTCTTGGTAAGTATTGGCTATTTACTCCCTAAACATATCATTCCTCGCTTATAGAAGAGAAAAATACAACTAAGAGAGATAGAGTCTTGCCTAAGGTTATAGCCATATGAATGGTGTGGTTCCCGGATCTGCAAATGTACCCACTATCTTTTCTTTGTACACTACTTGAAGCTATAAGTGAATGAGGTGAGGTAAGAGACCTGGTTTCTTTAGAAGGTATATTGAATAGGCAGCATTAATTACTATACAGTGTATGTTGTTTAATTTTTACCTATAACATGGAAGGCAAACTCAAGAAGTTAAAGGAGGTGTTGCTTCAATTGCCCAGGGGTTCCTCATAAAATATTCTCCCAGGCCAATTTCTTCAAGTGTTTCCCCTGCACTCTCTCCATGTATCTTTATAGTGTCATGTCTTAAATTTAAATCTTTTATCCAGTGAGAATCAGTTTTTGTGAATGGTGAAAGGTGTGGGTCCAGTTTCAGTCTTCTAGAAGTCACCAGCCAGTTCACCCAGCACCATTTGTTAAATAGGGAATCTTTCCCTCAGTTTATGTTTTTGATAGGCTTATCAAAGATCAAATGACAATAAATGCCTGGGTTCATCTCTTAGTTCTCCATTCTGTTCTATACATCTATCTTTCTATTTTTGTGTCAGACCATGCTATTTTGATCACTATAGATTTATAGTATAGCCTGAAGTCTGGTAGCATGATTCCTCCTGATTTGTTTATGTTTCTGAGTAATATCTTGGCTATTTGAGGTTTTTTTCTAATTCCATATAAAACAAAGTACTATTTTTTCCAGATCTTTAAAGTATGACAGTAGTGCTTTAATAGGGATTGCATTAAAGTTGTATATTGCTTTGGGTAGTATGGATATTTTAACAATGTTGTTACTTCCCAGCCTTGAGCATAGTATGTAAGATGGAGACTTTACCTCTTTTATGTTTACATGGATGGAGCTGGAACATATTCTTCTTAGTAAAGTATCTTAAGAATGGAAGAAAAAGTATCCAATGTGCTCAGTACTATTATGAAACCAATATATAATCACCTACACTTTCATATGAAAGATAAAACACAACTATAGACCAGAATGAAAGAGGGAATAGGAGGGGGAGCAGAGGGGAGAAGGTGGATAGAAGGAGGGTAATCGGTGGTGTATATGGCAAGGGTACATGTCAAATCTATTAAGAGTAGAGTTTAAATATTATAACACAATAATTAAGTGAGGTAAAGGCTATGTCAACAAGTTTGATGTAAGCATTCCAAATTGTATATAAAATCAGTATATTGTACCACATAAATGCATTAATGTATACAGGTATAATTTAATAAAAAATTAAAAAAAATGAAGTTAGAGGAGGGTAGTTAGCAATATTTCTACCATGAAAGGGGCGCAGAGGCAGAAGACTGTCCTTTTTCAGTCATTTATTGAGTATAGTTCCACAATCTCTTATCCACAATTTCAAAATACAAAGTCTGAAAACTTTACGTGTTTTTTGTGTGTGTGTGTGTGTGTGTGAATTTGGTGCCCCAAGTCATTTGACAGCAAAATCTATCTTTATCTGATATATAAAGACTTTTGTAGTCTTTATTAATCCAACTTGGAGTATTTCTTCATTTCGCTATAGACAGATTAATGTGTTTGTTAATAGGATAATGCCCCAGATCTTGCTGAGGGTGCACTTTACAGTATATGCCCCACATTACCTTTGTCAAATCTGAAAAGTCTTCCAAATTCTGAAGCACTTATGTACCTAAGCGTTTTAGGTACATGATTTTCACCATATAAATACGTATTTAGTGCCTATAATGTGCCTATCATTGTAACAGGTGCTGGAAATATGACTAGAAATAATGATGATGATGCAGCTGTGATTTTTATAGTACTTACTCCATGCTGGGGGCAGTGGAGTGCTTATGTGAAGTCTTTGATTTACTGGTAAGATTTACCATGACTATTATAACTCATGGTTCTTGTCCTCAAGGAGCTCATAGGCCAGTAGGGAAAACAGCAAATCTATCAGATGGGAGCTAAAATAACTCTTTGAGGGAAATTTATGCACTTTAGATGCTACTGCTTCCTGGGCTCAGACACTGTACTATCCATTGTCACACACTGGTGAATAATGAAGTAAGAAAAGGCCCAAGACCCAAGGGGAGAAGAGGTAGCAAAAATGGAAAAGAAAAGACTAATAAAGGGATATTAAGATGGCTCAGTGGATCAGCAGGTATCAGGGATAACATATAATGGGATAAAAATGTCATCCAATGTATAGAATTGAAATATAAGAGTATATTGCTTGCTGTGAGATGCTGGTCATAAGTCTTTAATACTGTAGTATAGGTAGCTGTGATAGATAAGAATTTATTTGACAGCCTAGCTTGTTAGCTTTGAAGGAATGAGTGAGGGGGCATTTTAAGATGTAGCATCTCATACTCTTTAGCAACTCCTTCTAAAGGTGTGACTTGAGGTGAAACCTCAGGGTCCAAGGTTTTTTAAAGGGGAAGAGCCCTTCCACCTAAGGCCTGTTGATGGCTGCTCAACTCCTCCTAAGTGAGGGTGTTTTTGTCAATAAGTTTATCAATAATGCCTTGCCAAGCTTCAGGGCTAAGATCAAGTCCTGAATGTAAGAGCGAATCCAACCTAATGTAGCATCTGCCTATTGTACTAAAACTTTATTTTTAATTGCTTATATTTAATGCAAAATGTACTCTGTGTTGTTCAGGTGACTATCAATTACAGGTCTCCCTTGGCAACAGGCAATTCTTCCTCCCCTCCCTTGCAGGTAATTGATGGGCTGAAGCCATTAAGGGCTATGCTACGTTGCTACTATCATTCTCATAACCTAAAAGACATAAGCACACAAAGCATCCTCAGTCCTTAACTGATAATTATATGAGTTGTCCAGACAGGGGCGATTTATATATTTGGAGCCCTCATTTTTCTTTATTCCCTGGGTTTAGGTACTGCAGCTGGTAGGGCCATTAGTCACTTGTCCCTGTTGGTGAATTCTGGCTTGGACCTAGCTTGCTGTCAGAACATAAGCCTTGGGCACACAGTGGGTAGTAGGACAGGACAGGTGGGAGGGGAGGGAATCTAAGAATTAGCAATCCACATATGGTGAGGCAGAAACTTTGGGGCTGACGTAACTAGCCTACAGGAACAAGCTGAGCTGGGCCGGTGGGAAGATGACAATAACAATTACAATAACATCAACAACACTTACTATTACTGCTATAATGAATACAGTGACAACTAGCGTTGTTTGAATGCCTGCTCTGTGCTAGGGGCTTTACCTTCATCATTTCATTTAATGATTGCAAGAACCCGGCGAAGTATAAATAACATCCCTCACTTGCCTGATGCTGCACAGCAAAATTGTTTGAAATCCTGGATTCAGCTTCAATTCTATTTCTGTCCAAAGCACATTCCCTTTTAAGTAGACTATACTTCCCATTCAAAAATGTGTCATGCACTGGAGGTAATGTCCTTCAAATTTTCTGGAAGCAGAATTAGATTAAAGGGAAGACCAGCCAGGCAGTCTTCAGAGCTTCAGGCTATGGAGGTGCTTATACAGCACAGGAAATTTTAGATAGGTGGAGCCCATTAACTCGGTTTAACATACATGAACCCTTATATCACTGGCTCTATATCCTTTAAAGCAGCAGTAGCCTCAAAAGAAAATAAAAGCCACCATTTAATAGAATGAACATATATCTATCAAGTAATTTTGCAATACCTGTACAAGTTGCATGAAGCACTGGAGGCCTTGTCACCAATCCTCAGAATAGCCACTTGCCTAAAGTGATGGTAACAGTCAGTTGAAAACTTGAAAGAGAATAATGCATGGTCTTGTGCTGTGTGCCAGAAATGAATGAATTATTTTCCTATCTAAATGTTAAATAATTTTAATATGCCTTACAATAAATTATCTGATTCAGAAAATTGCATTTAATAAATCCTTTAATTTAAGCATAATGAGACATTTTATTAATGGAGAATCAGTTCATGTTTATTTTCATATTTCTCTATATTATTTTCTTTATTCTTCTTTCCCTCTGCTGTTTGCCTGCCTCTTCCTCTCCCTCCTCCTTCCTGCTTTTCCTTTCCCTCCTCCTCCTCCCACCCTGCACTGTCACAAAGGTTTGCCTCAGCTTGCAGTTCCATTTAGCAGTTGCAGACCCTCCTCAATTCTTTATGTATGTGATTTTGTGCATCTCCATTCTGGAAACTGGCAGAGTTCCCTGCCGTGGCAGTGGACAGTCCATTTTGTCTGAGACTTACAGGAGACAAAGGGAAATCAGCATGGAAAGAAAATGTGTTCTCAGCAAAGGGGCCATCAGGTGCTCCAGTAGCATTCTGCTCCTCACAAAGCAAGGCTTCATTGGTGTGAAAGAAAGATGTGTGGCTGGTTGGTATGTTGCTTAAAATGAAGCCCTATATCTTGAGGTTTTTCATTCCTTCCTCCCTCTCACTCCACTTCTCCCCAGAGATATTCACTTGTCAGTACACAGTGCTCTAAAAATCTTTAGCCTCCTATGTGGGCAGCACGACTGACAACATGTCGGGCAGTCTGTGTTAGCAATGCAGCATCCTGATGTTACTCAGAAGCTCTGAATGAAGCCAAGGGCCAGGGAACATAAGCAATTCTAATGGCACAGAAGCTGGGGAGAGATTGCAGAGAGCCCATATATTGTGAAACCTATTGAGGATAGAACCATGAATGTATAGAGCTAAAAGGGGTCAAAGAAATAATTAATCTGATCTTCTCTTTGCAAAAACAGGACATGGCAGCCCAGAGAGGAAAAATATTTGCTAAACTTATATAATGAGTCAGTGTGTGGCAGAGTAGGCCCTAAAGCCTGATGTCCTAACTCTCAAATGAGCGTTATTTCCCCTATCTCATAATCACAGGCAACTTTATGGGTCTGAATGGAATTACATAAAGCTATCACCTTAGGCAGCAGCTATTATAGTCCAGTTCCCTGGATATTCTTTGCACTGGGTACTTTGGGTCCTCCTCAGGTCAAAATGTGATCTAAGTAACTTACTGATCTAGCTAGGAAATGGCTTTGCTGTCGAGGATTATTCTAGAGTCCAAGTATACAGGATTTAGACAAATATAACTCTCTTTGCTTTTAACTTGTCATCTCTTAGTGAAAGGGAATGGGGAAGTTTTAATTGGTTGCTGGTACTTGAAATATTAATGAAATAAAAAAAAAAGCAATATTAATAAAGGATAAAGGAAGTAGCTGTGTGGACAGGGACCTGGCTCCACATTTATTGATTTGTCTCTGAGACCTTGCAGACAATAGGGGAAATAGCATTTCATCTGACATGGTTTTGTTTCAGTGTTGGGGCTCTTTTTTCCCTATACACTTTAGTTTGTTACATTAAAGAAGACTGGGTACTTTTGGTTATTATGTGGTAGGCTACTTATGTTAACTTAGATAATCACAATTGGTCATTTTACTTCCACCATCCTTTAAAAAATTCTAGTAATAAGTGTTTTGTCTTATTATGCTCATCAAATTAAACACACAAACAAACAAAAAAATAGAACCGGTGGAAAATTTCAGATTGGGCTCTCCCGGTACTTCATTTCACAGAATAGGGCCAGGATGGCAGTAAGACTTGTTCAAGGTCATGCAATAAATTAGTGCTAACCCAGGATTAAAATTCAGACTCCATGACTCCTACAATAGTATGCTCATTGGTGAAAGGAAGAATTTTCATGAATTATTTGATAACAAATTATGACATCATATTATTTCCAAAATATTCACAGGATCTGTGATTATATTGCTCATCATGTTTGTGGAACATTGTTTACGTTCAGATGCTGGCTATAATCCTGAGTCAATTACTAACTTGTTGTGTAACCTTGGGCAGTCATTAAAAAATCACTGTGTCTCATTTCTCTCCTCTGTCAAAACAGTAAAACTAATACCTACCTCATTTATCTCACTGGATACTTGGATATTTCAAAACAAGATGGTGTACGACAAGGTGCTTTGCAAAGTGTAAAATGTTGTGGAGGTAGGATTATAGTAGTATTAATGCCTTTAAGATACTGCCAGAAGATTTTCACTTTCAGCAATGGAAGATGGATTTTCAGGGGCACGTCATGACTTTTGTGGTCTCCAGGCACCTTTCCCTTCATGGGCTCTTTCCTACATAAAATATTCAAAATTATTTTTTGTGAATGCATTGGTACAAAGATGAATATATTAATGTTATGTGTTAAAATATCTTCATTAACCTAAACATTCATTTTCTTCTTTTCATTTTAAAAGACATTAGACAAGTTTACAGTCTCTTAAAAGTGTTATAGACCTTAGGCATGGTGTCTACTGTGCCTAATGAATAAATTAATCCTGCTGATTTGGACTAACCTTCCAAGTGAGAACAATGAGACAAGCTAGACGTGTCTAAATATAAATAATATACATTTTTCAGGTACTAGAGATCTAACAAGCAGTAAAGAATTAAGGGAATCAAGATCAGGGTTAGGAGAAAAACCCAAGAAATGAATTGTGCATTTGGTACCGTTCCCCCCTCAACGTATTTTTGATTCCAGATGAGCAGCTGACAGGTTGAGAAGGTGAGCAAAGTTTACCACTCTAGGGGCTGTAGGACAAATTAAAGGTCAGGGCCCATCCATTAGAAGGGTTTCTGATAAAGCAACCTGTTTTGGGTTGGGGCCCTAAAGGGCAACATCTTAGGTGAAAGGGGAAGCCAGAAATAGGATAGCTCTTATAGGAACTGAAGCCTAGCATCTAGTAATCTTATTATCTGATTGGATTAAAGTAACCTGTACTTGTCTGTGTCCTTAGACTCTTAGTACCTGTCAAAAACAAACATAAATTATCTCTGGAAGAAGATAACATTATCTACAGCCTCAAAATAGTTTTACAATTTTTCACAAATGATGTTTTGGACATTCAGGCAAAAGTAATCAGACACAGGTGGAAATAAGACTGTATGACTAAAAACTAAGCTAAATCGTAGATAAAAGAAACAGATCCAGAAGGGCCTCAGATGATGGAATTATTAGATGCAGAGTTTTGAATAACTATAATTTATATGTTTAAAGAATTAAAATATTTTTCTGATAAGATGGTTTGTTCTATGCTGGAAATGAATTATGGAAATACACGTGAATATACAGTGAGGCATTTGTCAGTTTGGAACATTTGCCACATCCATTTCCTACATGTAAATCTTATACTTGAAAAGCTATCAGTAGGATCCAGAATGAGATATTTCAATTTATGTAATGTTAGGTTTTCCACAGACGCTTATGTTTTCTTTGAAAATTTAGGGTTCCAATTTCCTAGAAGCATTTACTTTTATAACTCCTAACAAATTTAGAATTTATTATCATTTGGAAAACACTTGGCTTTGTTTTATCTTTGCATGCAAAAATAGTAAAACATGATTTTAGAAGGAATGTCAAGTTTACTTAAGAGACTAAATTACTTTTAAACAGTTCTTGAATAGTCATTTTCTTTACACCTGCCTTCTCACAAATAATATTCTAATTACAAATGAGTCATATCTCTTAATTAAAGCTTGTCTGAGGCTTTTTACTAAAGCAGTTTATTAGCAGCTAGTTTACATTTGTGCATAATAATTGATGGAATTATTTTTCTTTAACATTTGTCTAAAATTTAGACTGCATAAATTCAGATAAATTCTATTCCTAAATAATCTGATATGGCAAAGATTTATTCTCATAAAAGATAACTCTGAATATTACATTCCGTGGATTGCTCCAATTGGCCTTTTAACAAAATATAAATTATAATAATGATGTTTTAGTAGGATCTTGGGGGAAAAGGGTCAATGTTTTGAGACACGGTTTCAATTATTTTTATAGGGGAGACTACTCATGGCCGAAGGAATGCAATTTGCTTTTTTTATTATTTAGGTTAGGTATGGCCCTAAGTGTTCATAAGGAGTTAGGCAGAGAGAGGAATAAGAATTTAGAATTATTGCTTCGGAGACAGTTTCAAGTGGATAATGAAACAACTTCCAATTTGACAAAGAACCAAAATGCTATTCATGGGCCACCAATAACATAGGTTTTCCCTTCCTCTCTTCTTTCTTCCCTTTAAAGCCTTACTCGCCTGCCCTTTTCCTTTTTCTGGATGTTAAGTTCTCCCCCAGGAAGCTTTCCTTAGTTTGAATAATCCAGTTGCTTTGGGAATTATTCTCTTTTGCTTTATTGTTGCTTCTGAAGAGAACAAAGTTAGCCCTAAGATATTTTTTAATGGATATTATAGTTTCCTTCCAGGAGTGTCACATCTTTTCCCATAGAACACAACATAGGTACAAACCTTCAAATTCAGGAGGGGGTAACATCATTAATTCAAAGGAATTTTTATTTTCTCAGTTGCTACCTTTTATAAATCATACGTAACCACGTTTCTGAAAGTACTCTTAAACCTCTTGTTCACTGGATACAATAGAATTCAGCTCACTGCCCTATCTTCATGACCATGACATAAATAGCCTTTTATTGAGGACCATCTACATGAGGAATTCACATTAAGAGCTAAAGGGAGAGATAGAGGAAAGCACAGCAAGGGATTCTGTTTTTATAAGAGTTATGAACAAATAGAATAAATATACGTGAGGAAATGTGAGGCCTTTGCTCTATTCTATATTCAAACCTCATCTCTTTAGCTCCCACTGTGCTTAACATAGTGCTTGGTATATTTTAGCCATTCAATAAAGGGCTGTTAAATACATTAAAGAAATGAATTAGTGTGCACACTAATTCAGTGTTAAGCCAAACACATACCCCCTGGGACAGAGCTCATTTGAGGAGAGCTAATGCAGTGCTCACAAGGAGGTAGTAAAATTTGATGGCTTGCTGACCATCAACTCAGCAGTAGATCTTAGCCTTTGATGAGGTCATTGCTGTTTGAGAATATGAAAAAAAAAATATGAACACTTGTTCCAGAAAAATACATGAATCTACACATAAAGTAACTTTTGAATGCAATTTAACCTTTCTGTGGATTACCTAAATGTCCATAGTTCCCTGATTAGGAACCCTTATTCTTCAAAGTGCATATTATGAGTCAGGCACTGTGTGTAGCAAATGCTGGGTGCTATGAGAGCCCAAGAGTAATGTTTATCTCAACCTGGTGACTCAAGTAAGTTTCTTAGAGATTTGAAGACTGAGGCTGAAACTTCAAGGATGAGCATAATAATTATTATTATAATTCACCTGCCACTAATCAGATCATTCCTATTAATCCAATTGAAAATAATGACCTATTCTGTGTCATTACTATTTCTTTATTTTTCAAAGTACTTGTCACGATCTGTAATGGTATTATTATTTTGTTTACATACTTATTACCAATGCCCCTACTGGAATGTAAGTGCCACAAAGGTAAGTGAATTGTGTTTTATGTGTTCACTACTACATCCTCAGTGTCTGTAACAGTGCAGTAATGCTAAATTATTTGTTGAATGAATGAGGGCTTTCTAGGCTGATGGAATAACTTGAACTAAAGCACAGAGACATAAGAAAGGCTTAGGCTCTGTTAATAAGGATAACGATGATGATTCTAAAAGTAAAGTTGGTCCAGACACTGTGCCACACTGTATACAAAGATTTTTGTCATTTCATCCTCACAATTACCTTATAAAGGAGGTGCTATTATATTACAATCCTATGACCTAGACAAGGAGATTGAGACTCAGGTGAAGCAACTTCCTCAATGTCACACTCCAGCAAGTGGAGGAGTATGGATTTGAACAAAACCAGGCAGTCTGGGTCCAGTGGCCAATTCTAATTAGTAACCTCTACTACTTTTCTAACCACTAGACTCCTGTTTCTGCCCCGAGGTTGTGTCTCTGAACTTGGATAGACTCAGTGCCACATCACTGGATTTGTTGTCCTTAATTTCTTTCCTTAGTGCCCTAACAGTAGCTTAAGGGACTTTATGGCCATGTCTTACTCTAGTCTGTGATAAAACATCACACGAAGAATTGTCCAATCTCCAATGATATTCAGCTTTGAATTCTCTAGAGGTAGTTTGACTGGATCAGAAACTATCTGGGTGAAATCTCGCTTTCAACTCAGTATTGATGTTGTTATTTTAAGTAATTTATTAATAGAGATAGTGTCTTTGGTTAGCTTAAGAAGGCCTTGTCTGTTAAAGCAGATACTGGCCTGTGCCAGAAAATGTAGGTACTAGTATGTCTATGAAGCCATTTTTTGAATCAGTCTATATCACAATGAATATCTAATGAGGTAACAGGCTAACAAATACTAACATTTTTGGGTTGCTTACTATTTAATTTTCCAGACACTTTCTATAGCATTTTGCACATATTTACTTCTTTAATTTGCGTAAATTTATGACGTAGTGGCTAGTATTATCTTCATTTTACAGATGAGGAAACTGAAGTACAAAGAAATAGCTTTTTTAATTGCCAAAACTAAAAAGAAAGTAAGCAGTAAGGGTTGATTATGAATCCATAAAAATCTTGGTTCCCAGCCTTCTCTCATTCTTTTAATTATAGACAGGCTGTTGTTTGCAGAGTAGTTTCATCATGCTGTACAAGGGATCAGATCATAACCCCAAAGGTTACAATTCTGAACACTATAATCCTGAATGTTGAAATGCAGAAATGTCAAAATCTCTAAGTTTAAAATCCCCCAAATCACAATCCTGAAAAACTGAAAATCCTGAGTGATAAAATCTTCAAAGCCAAATTATGCGGAAGGGATGAGTGTATTTTTAGTTGCATGCAGGATAGGTACATCATGTTCATTTCATTATGTTATGTAGAACCATTACCTTTTTATCCTCTTTACTTGAATTTGGTGGAAAATTCAGATGAATGGATTGGCTGTGCAATAATGGCACTGACAAAAACTTTACATTAAAAATGCATCATTTGCCTATATTGGTATTCCTTCCAGCTGATGATATTCTAGGAACTTTTAAGGAATTAAATCCATGTTTTCCTGAAGAAGCCAGCAATGTTACTGACTAGTTTAAAAATAATTATGTGCATGGTAAGATAGGAAGACGTTTATGCAACAGTGTTACTGTTCAATTGCCAGTATTGTTTATGCCAAATTTGTGGTTTGTAAATGAGCGCATGTGGAGTGGATTTCCCTGTACTGAAAACAACGTAGAAGCATAGTACAGAAGATGGTAAAAATTGATAGGGAATACTCATGTTAGTGTATATCAAATCATAGAAGAATTTGAAAAAAAAGCAGCACCATTTAGAAAATGGATGTGAACCTTTTATCTCAGGAGAGCCACATCCTAAACAAACAAAAATGCAGCTATTAATTGTGATGCAAGACTTCAAAATAAAGTTAATAATCATGAATATTCACCAACTCTTGGTGGAGACAAGATGGCGGACTGAAGCCAGCTTTCAACAGAGGCTCCCGTCCAGAAGGAGAGTTAAGGGACAGGAATTTAGTAAGTATCCTGGTGGACTTGAGCCTCACCAAGAGAGAAGGTTGAAGAACGCACATCAACACCGCTGAGGCAAGTTGTGATCACAAGGACGCAAACAAAAGGTACAAAATCCACCACCAAGCGGACGGGAGTCCCCCTCCCCCATGAGACCGGCTCAAGAGCCCCACAATTAAATAAGCGGGCAGAAATTAAAGGCCCTCCCACTACACTCCACGGGAGAGACCTTCTAAAAACTGGACCTACCTCCCCTACTGGGGTGTCGTGGTGTTCTCCTGCCAGGCATAAAACTGAATAAAACTTTGGGAATCCTTCACCGGCAACCCTTCTGGCGCTCCCCTCCCGCCCACTGAGGTCTGGAGGCCTGTCCCCCAGGAGTTCGGATCCTTGGGTGATTTCTCAAGGGGAGTGGACAGTCCCCGAGTTGCGACTGGTCAGCATTGACTCTGAGGCGCTCAAGTGAGGAGAGGGCACCGGGCTGAGGGGGAGTCACGCCTCGCAGCACTTCCCTGCGGTGCAGTGCACCAACCCTCCCCGGGCAACATTACGGGGCACAAGACTGAATAAGACTCTAGCTTCCCCGCTGAGAGCTGAGAGCCCCTACTCTCACTCGGGGTCTGAGGGCCTATCCCCCAGGAGTTCGGATCCATGGGTGATTTCTCGAGGGGAGTGCACAGTGCCTGAGCTGCGTCAGGTCAGCGCTGACTCTGGGACATGTGAGCGAGGAGAGGGGACGCTGCTGAAGGGAAATCAAGTCTTGGCAGCACTTCCTTGCAGTGCAGTGCAGGAGCCCTCCCCGGGCCGTAGTGTTGCGTAAAACTGATTGAAACTCTAGCTTCCTCCCCCCGACTCCCAATCGGGGTCTGGGGGCCCATCCCCCAAGAGTTCTGATTCTTGGGGGATCTCTTGAGAGGTGTGGACCCAGCACAAACTGCGGCCGCTCAGTGCTGACTCTGGGGAGAGGGACAGAGGAGAAAAGGGTCGCCTGAGTGCCCACACCAGAGCAGCAGTTCCCTGGAGGTAGATCAACAGCCGTTTTTTCTTTAACGGCAGAACGCTCACTTCTGGATATTCTGAGGCCACACCCCCTGTCTCCCTGGGAAACCAGAGGAGGCCACCGGTGAGCTGGGGATTTCCTGACACCGCTCACAAACCCGGGAAGCTTCCAGGGCGGGGCCAACCCAGAGAGGTGTTCGGACGCAAATCTCCAGCAGCAAAGACGTTTGAACTCAAAACAGCCCGTCTTCTGTAGGCGATTTCAACAGGAACAGAGACAGAACCCCGCAAAGTTGTCTGTTCTGTTCTGTTAGCAGCATGCATCAGGGACGGGGCTAAGCCTGAGTGAACACCTCCTTCCCATCACCTGCATCAAACACTCAAAGATGTCAGGCCCCATCTCCTCCTGCTAGATAGCGGCAGTCTGCGGGGGCCTGGCAGACTTCCTTGCAATTCAGGCAGGTGCAAACCCCTGGAGTTTCTGTTCACTGCAGGCAACTGGGTTAGCCATCTGCAGAGATACCAGTGACTGGGTCCAAGAGAGGGGCAAAGTGGGGAAGGAGACGGCAACCTTCCCAGACTGCTCTGTTTGCTGGGTGGCTCCTCGTGACTCCACGCTGCACTGGGGTGAGCTGTGTCAGAGGAGTTACCCGGCCCCTGTGATCCAGTTCCCAGAGACCTCTTGAACTCTCCCACCCGAGACAAGTGCCGATTGAGATAGCTGATTTGGACCTTTTGAACTGGGCTAATAGACTGAGGACTTTTCAGGTGGTGCCCTGGGTGTGTGATTGTAGGAATGTTTGATTCTCCTTTTCCAACTGGGGCCAGAGGTGGGCAGGCGGGGTGACTTAATTGCTGATTTTTCCACACAGCTGAGACTTCAAGCCAGAGTAGAAGTTGCAATAGGATCGAACAGAAACCAGCTAAAAACAAGACAGAACCACTTTGCTCCACCACACCAGACAGGACCCCAGTTTCTCAGGCCACAACACTGTACGGGCCCTCGATAAAACCCCAGGGGAAAAACGAAAGGGAGTAAAATAACCATGGGGCGGAATCAGCGGAAAAACTCTGGTAACATGAATAACCAGAATAGATCAACCCCCCCAAGAAAAGATACGGCAGATGTGATTGAAGATC
The DNA here is from genome assembly GCF_027406575.1 of Nycticebus coucang. Classification (NCBI taxonomy): domain Eukaryota; kingdom Metazoa; phylum Chordata; class Mammalia; order Primates; family Lorisidae; genus Nycticebus; species Nycticebus coucang. The sequence continues at coordinate 155,773,707 of NC_069804.1, read as the reverse complement.
CCATTCATAAACTACTGGCTGAGATGTCAGAAATCGAATTCAGAATTTGGATTGCAGACAAGATTTATAAAATGGAATTAGGAATTCGAGGAGAAATTCAAAAGTTGTCTCAAGAATTTAACGAATTTAAAGACAAAACCACCAAAAACTTAGACACACTGAAGCAAGAACTTACAGCCCTCAAAGATATGAAAAATACAGTAGAATCCCTCAGTAACAGAATGGAGCAAGCAGAAGAAAGGATTTCTGACACTGAAGATAAAGTCTTCGAATGCTCCCAATCTCTCAAAGAGGAAGAGAAATGGAGAGCAAAAACGGATCACTCACTCAGAGAACTCTCAGATAATTCGAAAAAAAGCAACATAAGGATTATAGGAATTTCTGAGAACGATGAAGTCGCCTCCGAGGGCACAGAGACCCTTCTGCATGAAATTATGAAAGAAAATTTTCCAGACATGCCTAGAGAATCTGAAATTCAGATAGCAGACAGCTTCAGAACCCCAGCACGATTCAACCCTAATAAGTCATCCCCCAGACATATCATAATTAGCTTCACTAAAGTTAACATGAAAGAGAAGATTCTCAAAGCAGCCCGGCGAAAAAAAACTATAACGTACAAAGGTAAAAATATTAGAATAACTGCAGATCTCTGTGCTGAAAGTTTTCAAGCCAGAAGAGGCTGGTCATCAACTTTTAATCTCCTAAAGCAAAAAAACTTTCAACCCAGGATCTTGTATCCAGCTAAACTGAGTTTCACCTATGATGGAGAAATTAAATACTTCAATGACATTCATATGTTGAAAAAATTTGCCATAAGTAAACCAGCTCTTCAGGATGTTCTCAGACCTATCCTCCACAATGACCAACCCAATCCTATACCACAAAAGTAAACTCACTCAGAAACTTCGGATCAAACTCCAACTTCCACACTGGCGAAAGGATTAAAAATGTCCACTGGACCTTTGAAAAACTCGATACCCAAAATTCCACCAGAATTATCAATAATCTCCATCAATGTGAATGGCTTAAACTGTCCTCTAAAGAGGCATAGGGTAGCTGACTGGATACAAAAACTCAAGCCAGATATTTGTTGCATACAAGAGTCACATCTCAACTTAAAAGACAAATAGACTCAGGGTGAAAGGATGGTCATCCATATTTCAGGCAAATGGTAATCAGAAAAAAGCAGGTGTTGCAATTTTATTTGCAGATACAGTAGGCTTTAAACCATCAAAAGTAAGGAAGGACAAGAATGGTCACTTCATATTTGTTAAGGGTAAGACTCAATATGATGAGATCTCAATTATTAATATCTATGCACCCAACCAGAATGCACCTCAATTTATAAGAGAAACTCTAACAGACATGAGTAACTTGATTTCCTCCAGCTCCATAATCGTCGGAGATTTCAACACTCCCTTGGCAGTGTTGGATCGATCCTCCAGAAAGAAGCTGAGCAAAGAAATCTTAGATTTAAACCTAACCATCCAATATTTAGATTTAGCAGACATCTACAGAACATTTCATCCCAACAAAATTGAATACACATACTTCTCATCAGCCCACGGAACTTACTCCAAAATTGACCACATTTTAGGTCACAAGTCTAACCTCAGTAAATTTAAAGGAATAGAAATTATTCCATGCATCTTCTCGGACCATCATGGAATAAAACTTGAATTGAGTAACAACAGGAATCTGCATACCCATACAAAAACATGGAAGTTAAATAACCTTATGCTGAATGATAGCTGGGTCAGAGATGAGATTAAGAAAGAAATCGCCAATTTTTTGGAACAAAACGACAATGAAGACCAATATCACTAATGGATATAGATGCAAAAATATTCAACAAGATCCTAACAAACAGAATCCAGCAACACATCAAACAAATTATACATCATGACCAAGTTGGTTTTATCCCAGGGTCTCAAGGCTGGTTCAATATACGTAAATCTATAAATGTAATTCAGCACATAAACAAATTAAAAAACAAAGACCATATGATTCTCTCAATTGATGCAGAAAAAGCTTCCGATAATATACAGCATCCCTTCATGATCAGAACACTCAAGAAAATTGGTCTAGAAGGGACTTTTCTTAAACTGATAGAGGCTATCTACAGCAAACCCACAGCCAATATCATATTGAATGGAGTTAAATTGGAATCATTTCCACTCAGATCAGGAACCAGACAAGGCTGCCCGTTGTCTCCATTGCTTTTCAACATTTTAATGGAAGTTTTAGCCACTGCAATTAGGGAAGAAAAGGCGATCAAGGGTATCCATATAGGGTCAGAAGAGATCAAACTCTCGCTCTTCGCAGATGATATGATTGTGTATCTGGAAAACACTAGGGACTCTACTACAAAACTCCTAGAAGTGATCAAGGAGTACAGCAGTGTCTCAGGTTACAAAATCAACATTCATAAATCGGTAGCCTTTATATACACCAACAACAGTCAAATTGAAAAAGCAGTTAAGGACTCTATCCCATTCACAGTAGTGCCAAAGAAGATGAAATATTTGGGAATTTACCTAACAAAATACGTGAAAGATCTCTATAAAGAGAACTATGAAACTCTAAGAAAAGAAATAGCTGAAAATGTTAACAAATGGAAAAACATACCATGCTCATGGCTGGGAAGAATCAACATTATCAAAATGTCCATACTACCCAAAGCAATATATAATTTCAACGCACTCCCTGTTAAAGCTCCACTGTCATATTTGAAAGATCTTGAAAAAACTTTACTTCGTTTTATATGGAATCAGAAAAAACCTCGAATAGCCAAGACATTACTCAGAAATAAAAACAAAACAGGAGGAATCACACTACGAGACCCCAGACCTCAGACCTTACTACAAATCGATAGTGATCAAAACAGCATGGTATTGGCACAAAAACAGAGGAGTAGATATCTGGAACAGAATAGAGAACCAAGAGATGAATCCAGCTACTTACTGCTATTTGATCTTTGACAAGCCAATTAAAAACATTCAGTGGGGAAAAGATTCCCTATTTAACAAATGGTGCTGGGTGAACTGGCTGGCAACCTGCAGAAGACTGAAATTGGACCCACACCTTTCACCATTAACTAAGATAGACTCTCATTGGATTAAAGATTTAAACTTAAGACATGAAACTATAAAAATACTAGAGGAGAATGCAGGGAAAACCCTTGAAGAAATTGGTCTGGGTGAGTATTTCATGAGGAAAACCCCCCGGGCAATTGAAGCAGCTTCAAAAATACACTACTGGGACTTGATCAAACTAAAAAGCTTCTGCACAGCTAAGAACACAGTAAGCAGAGCAAGCAGACAGCCCTCAGAATGGGAGAAGATATTTGCAGGGTATATCTCTGACAAAGGTTTAATAACCAGAATCCACAGAGAACTCAAACGCATCAGCAAGAAAAAAACAAGGGATCCCATCGCAGGCTGGGCAAGGGATTTGAAGAGAAACTTCTCTGAAGAAGACAGGCGCATGGCCTTCAGACATATGAAAAAATGCTCATCATCTTTAATCATCAGAGAAATGCAAATCAAAACTACTTTGAGATATCATCTAACTCCACTGAGACTAGCCTATATCACAAAACTCAAGACCAGAGATGTTGGTGTGGATGCGGAGAAAAGGGAACACTTCTGCCCTGCTGGTGGGTATGCAAATTAATACATTCCTTTTGGAAAGATATATGGAGAACACTCAGAGATCTAAAAATAGATCTGCCATTCAATCCTGTAATTCCTCTGCTGGGCATATACCCAAAAGACCAAAAATCACAACATAACAAAGATATTTGTACCAGAATGTTTATTGCAGCCCAATTCATAATAGCTAAGTCGTGGAAAAAGCCCAAGTGCCCATCGATCCATGAATGGATTAATAAATTGTGGTATATGTATACCATGGAATACTATGCAGGCTTAAAGAAATGGAGACTTTACCTCTTTCATGTTTATATGGATGGAGCTGGAACATATTCTTCTTAGTAAAGTATCTCAAGAATGGAAGAAAAAGTACCCAATGTACACAGCCCTACTATGAAACTAATTTGGGACTCTCACATGAAAGCTATAACCCAGCTACAACTTAACAATAGGGGGAAGTGGGAAAGGGGTGGGTGGGTAGAGGGAGGGGGATCGGTGGGATCACACCTGTGGTGCATATTACAGGGGTATTTGCGAAACTTGGTAAATGTAGAATGTAAATGTTTTGGCACAGCAACTGAGATAACGCCAGAAAGGCTATGTTAACCCTGTGATAAAAATGTGTCAAATGGTTTATGAAGCGAGTGTATGATGCCCCATGATCATATCAATATATACAGTTATGATTTAATAATAAAAAAAAAGAAAGAAAAAAAATATTCACCAACTCTTATGGATTACTTGTATACAATTGCCCATAATCTATCCCTGTCATATATTTTTCATGTGTTGAATTGTCTTTCAGATTTTTTTCTTTTCTTTTTGTTTTTTTATTTTTCTGCTATTTTAAATTGTCCACATTTATTTTTACAATTTGCTATTCTATGTATTTCATCTTCACATCATTTCCAATGTTGAAGATATAAATTGTGTAGGGACTTTTAGAGAGTTCTAAATCATTTTATGCATTTCTTGCAAATTGGACACTGAAAATGCATTATCAAAATGTTCACTTTGACATAAGTCTTGTGCCTGTATGTAAAAATGTGGACACTTTCTCAATAAATGAAGAGATTTATTTTGTACATATGTTTTTTTTAATTTTATTTATTTTTTTTTATTAAATCATAGCTGTGTACATTATGTATGATCATGGGGCATCATACACTTGGTTCATAGACCGTTTGACACATTTTCATCACACTAGTTAACATAGCTTTCCTGGCATTTTCTTAGTTATTTTGCTAAGACCTTTATATTCCACATTTACTAAGATTCACATATACCCTTGTAAGATGCACCGCAGGTGTAAGCCCATTAATCCCCCTCCCTCCATTTTTGAAAGGTAAAATTTTTCAAGATCTTGGTTCTTTGGGTAATTGCACATGAGGATGGACAATTAAGTTCTCAAATTCATCTTAGAAAAAGTGCTTTGAAGGATGGACCAGGCGCTGGCATTGGTGCATAGCTTCCCAAGGAGAGTACCTCAGAGGTCACTACTGTGATATTCAGCAATGAGGTATATAGCACTTTTTCTAGGATGAGTTAGTAAACTTAATTGTCTAGCCTTTGTATGTGGTCACTGCTCACCTTGGTTTTTGATTGATCTTATCAAAAGACTTTGGTTGTTCATCACAGTATTTCAGATGACCTTTGTTATAAAGCTGGGTGCATACAGCTACCAACCATACTTAGATCTGCTTATACATTTCTCTTTTTACTATTTCTTTATGAATACAATTTGTCTGCTTTTAACTATTATACTTGTATGACTGTTGTTAGTAGATCTGTGTGTGTGCTATTATTGCTAATTTTATTTTGTAAAGTGGCCGGCGTATGAAATGTTATATCATGTTTTCAAATAAGTCTCCTTTTAAAACTGTAAATAAATATTTTTTAAATAATTTACAAATTATATTTTCCATAATTATATTTTTGGGATTTTGATTTTTTATGATTTCAATATTTAAGATTATAGTATTCAGGGTTTTGTGTCTTTTAGGATATTTATGCCTTTCATCATTCAATACATTTGAATTGAGAAACATGTACTGGGTGCCTGTGATGCCTGTAGATGCACACAGCATATTTTTAGGAACTGGATTAGGGTGACTTCACATAATTCAAGAGGTGATGAAGGCTTAAACTCTGGCACTTTAAATAAGTTTGAAACTGGAGGACAGATACAAAGGACAGTTCAGAGATATGATTAGAATTTAATGACTTTTGGGTTTGCATGTTGGCAAGAACATGTATGGAGAGTGGCTGAAGGAGGCATCAAAAATGACTTGAAATTTGTCAGCATACATGACTAGAGAAACTAGTGGAAATGACAAGTAAATATTGGTAGTTAGATCTGGAGGTCAGAACAGGTATCAAGACTAGAAGCACAAGAGAGAATGAGTTCACCTAGGTAGTGAAGGCAGAGTGAGAAGATAAAGGTGCTAACAAGAGAATTTTAGAAAACCACTACATATAGGGATTGGGCAGAGTAAGAGGAATCAATGAAGGAAATTGAAAAGGAGATGACATAATTTAAAATGAGAATTAAAAAAATTTCAGGAGTGAATGCCCTTTGAGGGGAGCAAAAGATACACATTTTCAGATGCTCTACAATGGTCATTAGAATGAATACTGAGAGGAGGCCTTGGGCTCTACAATAATGAAAGTACTGTTTATCTTTAAGTACATATTGATCATGGTGAGGGCAGACTGAAGAGGGCAAAGAAGTAAGCAGATAATGAAAAAAAGGAAGAAGCAACCTTAGACTATTCATTCAAGAAGCTTGGAAGGAGGGAATGAAAGAAAGCAAATAGTAATTTTCAGAGGGTGTAGGTTTGTTTATTTTAGGATACAAGGACTTGAGTAAGCTTATGTCTATATCAAATGGGGTGAGTTCTGGGAGGATGAAGAACAAGGAAGGTGGTAGAGGCAGGAAGAACAAGGTTATGGAGATAATGAAAGATCAGAAACACAAAGCAAGACTTAACTTTATAGCAGTGGAAGACTGTGTTCATATAGGAGAGAATATATTTTTCTTAGTGAAGCATGAGAAAAGCCTATCAGTTAAGAGTGAAGGGACCCAGAATGCCTTTGGAGTTTTGCCAATGTATTGAGAAAAAAGATTTGAGAAGAGAAAATAAAAATGGCTAACGGTGAAATTTCAGTATTTTCGTAAATTATATTTTTCAGAATATTATTCCGAGAGACATTGAGAAAAATGTTTCTAGGCCAAATACATTGGGAAATTAATCATAGTATATCTTTCACATATATGAGAATATTAAAGACACTTAGAATTTCTGTCATAGATAAATTACCTACCTTCATTTATTCTACATTCTCCAATATATTTATAAGTTTTTCATGGTCATTTCTTGCCACAGAAACTATTAATATCCTTTACATCATCAGTGTTCAAGAATGCTGATATAGAGGATTGATTTGAGATAAATCAAAGAACTTGTAAAATACATTGGGAACCCAGGTGCCATTTCATGTGTAATGAAGGTATTTAGTACCATGTTGTGACTTCTGTTAGTAATGCATTCTGTCTTGGAAGCTAGAACTGAGAAAATGGCGAGTCGTATTTGTCCAAGCTTGGATTTTGGCAAGGCAAAGAAGGGGACAAAATAATTGAAGATCTAGAGGGAGTGCTGTTTATATGGCTGATGAGGGCATACATGCTGGGGAAGTAGAATGGCAAAATAAGGAGAAGGAGTGGGGTAGGAGAAGTTGGGGATCTGGTTGTCATAGTGACATCAAAGGATATTTCTGGTGGGAAACTGGGGAGGGGAGAGGTAAAAAAATGGGAGGTGATAGTCAGAGGTGAAGGTATTTATAGATCCATTCATCCCCATTCCCTATTTATTTATTTAACAAATAGGGCATGATAAACTATAAAATACTGCTAAGAGATTGAGTAGGATGAATCTAGAGAAGAGTTTGATGCATTTGACAAGTAGGAGATTATCAGTTACTTTTAAGCTTAAACAATTTTTACAGTGATAAGATTTAATAAGGGAATGTGTGTTGAAGAGGTATATAAAATGAAACATACTCATCAATTTTAGCCAGTAAGAGGAATGAGAAATGGATAATTACTTGAGAAGAATAAAGTGTCAAAAGATTTTTGAAAATAATTCTCCTTCCTCCTCCTCCTCCTCTTCTTCTTCTTCTTCTTCTTCTTCTTCTTTCTTCTTTTTTCTCTTTTTTGTAAATGTGCAGATTATGTGAAACTTTGATGAGTAGGGCATTGGCTTGAAGGGTAGGAATAGGCAGGATGTAAGAAATAAAATAAACAGCAACACTGAGAACTTTGCTAAGGAAAGTCTACATATTCTGTATTTGTCTTATGGTGATTCTCTAATTTGTGTTATCTGTGAAAAGGAGAGTTAGAGGAAGGGAATAAAAGCAGGAGGGATCACCCAGATGGGGAAAGTGGAGAGATGTTGTGAATGGGGGTCATTATGAGATCAATGATTGATATAGTGAGAGGGAGGAAGCAAAGCAGGTTCCATCAAGAAGGGTGAGAGCAGTGTATCAGTTTGAGTTCCAGTGAGGCTAAATTTCAAATTCTGATCAAAAAAGAATGAAGCTTGAAAAGAGTAGAAATGACGGCCTTCAGAGTAGGATTCAAGGAATTTCTAGATCAGAGCATGACATGGATTATGCATAGATAAATTGATGTCACCCTGGATAGGAGTCTGTGTGGGAGGGAACATCATTAGGAACATAAAGTGGGGAAGGGACCTGAGCTGAGCGATGCTATTGTAGAGGATGAGAAGGTGGAGGTATTCTTGGATTATAGTGTAGTCTTCTATGGAGGAGAGGTAGTGGAACAATAAAAGGCAAATGGCTGAGATGAGTGAGGAAAACACAGAATTGCTCTTTTGGCCCTGAGAGGAAGAGAAAGAAAAAGACAATAAAGAAAATGGGCCTGCTCTTGGGATGGTCATGAAGGAAACAGAACTCTCATGGGAAATCCTGCAGGCAGTAGGTAAATCACAGGGTAGAGAGAATATTCTGGGGCGAGGTAGAAAATACAAAAAGTGTTATTGATGGTAGAACAAGGCTCTAGAGGGCATAGTGGAAGGAGCCAAGGGGAAGGCATAAAGCAGGGTCAGGTGCCATAAAATGAGATGGACTGATTGGAGAGAGCTAGAAACAAAATAAGTAAGGCTAGGTTTGATAGCTTTATTCTGGGATCAAGAGTGATGGCTATTAATGTGCATGAAGAATGTAAGGACTTATGGCTTCAAACTAGGACCCAATGGAGAGGTAGGCATTCCTGCCTCAGGAAAAAGGAGAGTGTCATGATTAACTAGAACTAGCTAGACTTTCCATGAGATCTTATTTTTACTTTTATTTTTATTAAACCATAGCTGTGTACATTAGTATGATCGTGGGGCACCATACACTTGGTTCATAGATCGTTTGACACATTTTCATCACATTAGTTAACACAGCTTTTGTAGCATTTTCTTAGTTATTTTGCTAAGACTTTTACATTCCACATTTACTAGGATTCACATATACCATTGTAAGATGCACCGCAGGTGTAATCCCATTAATCCCTCTCCTTCCCCCGCTGTCCCCCCTCCCTCCCCTCCCTTTCCCCTTTCTCCCTATTCTTAGGTTATAACTGGGATATAGCTTTCATGTGAAGGTCCTACATTAGTTTCATAATAAGGGTGAGTACATTGGGTACTTTTTCTTCCATTCTTGAGACACTTTACTAAAAAGAATATGTTCCAGCTCCATCCATGTAAACGTGAAAGAGGTAAAGTCTCCATCTTTCTTTAAGGCTGCATAATATTCCATGGTGTACATATACCACAATTTATTAATCCATTCGTGGATTGATGGGCACTTGGATTTTTTCCATGACTTAGCAATTATGAATAGGGCTGCAATAAATATTCTGATACAAATATCTTTGTTATGGTGTGATTTTTGGTCTTCTGGGTATATGCCCAGTAGGGGGATTACAGGATTGAATGGCAGATCTATTTTTAGATCTCTAAGTGTTCTCCATATCTCTTTCCAAAAGGAATGTATTAATTTGCATTCCCACCAGCAGTGCAAAAGTGTTCCCTTTTCTCCACATCCACGCCAACATCTCTAGTTTTGGGATTTTGTGATATAGGCTAGTCTCACTGGAGTTAGATGATATCTCAAAGTAGTTTTGATTTGCATTTCTCTGATGATTAAAGATGATGAGCATTTTTTCATATGTCTGAAGGCCATGCGACTGTCTTCTTCAGAGAAGTTTCTCTTCAAGTCCCTTGCCCAGCCTGCAATGGGATCCCTTGTTCTTTTCTTGCTAATGCGTTTGAGTTCTCTGTGGATTCTGGTTATTAAACCTTTGTCAGAGACATAACCTGCAAATATCTTCTCCCATTCTGAGGGCTGTTTGCTTGCTTTACTTACTGTGTTCTTGGCTGTGCAGAAACTTTTTAGTTTGATCAAGTCCCAATAGTGTATTTTTGAAGCAGCTTCAATTGCCCGGGGGGTCCTTCTCATAAAAAACTCGCCCAACCCAATTTCTTCAAGGGTTTTCCCTACACTCTCTTCTAATATTTTTATAGTTTCATGTCTTAGGTTTAAATCTTTAATCCAGTGAGAGTCTATCTTGGTTAATGGTGAGAGGTGTGGGTCCAGTTTCAGTCTTCTACAGGTTGCCAGCCAGTTCACCCAGCACCATTTGTTAAATAGGGAATCTTTTCCCCATTGAATGTTTTTAATTGGTTTGTCAAAGATCAAATAACGGTAAGTAGCTGGATTCATCTCTTGGTTCTCTATTCTGTTCCAGACATCTACTTCTCTGTTTTTGTGCCAGTAACATGCTGTTTTGATCACTATCGATCTGTAGTATAGTCTGAGGTCTGGTAGCGTGATTCCTCCTGCTTTGTTTTTATTTTTGAGTAATGTCTTGGCTATTTGAGGTTTTTTCTGATTCCATATAAAATGAAGAATTATTTTTTCAAGATCTTTAAAGTATGACAGTGGAGCTTTAATGGGGATTGCGTTGAAATTATATATTGCTTTGGGTAGTATGGACATTTTAACAATGTTGATTCTTCCCAACCATGAGCATGGTATATTTTTCCATTTGTTAACATTCTCAGCTATCTCTTTTCTTAGAGTTTCATAGTTCTCTTTATATAGATCTTTCACGTCCTTTGTTAGATAAACTCCCAAGTATTTCATCTTCTTTGGCACTACTGTGAATGGGATAGAGTCCTTAATTGTTTTTTCAACTTGACTATTGTTGGTATATATAAAGGATACCAATTTATGAATGTTGATTTTGTAACCTGAGACACTGCTGTATTCCTTAATCACTTCTAAGAGTTTTGTAGTAGAGTCCCTAGTATTTTCCAGATATACAATCATATCATCTGTGAAGAGTGAAAGTTTGATCTCTTCTGACCCTATGTGGATACCCTTGATCGCCTTTTCTTCCCTAATTGCGGTGGCTAAAACTTCCATTACAATGTTAAAGAGCAATGGAGACAATGGGCAGCCTTGTCTGGTTCCAGATCTAAGTGGAAATGATTCCAATTTAACTCCATTCAATATGATATTGGCTGTGGGTTTGCTGTAGATGGCCTCTATCAGTTTAAGAAATGTCCCTTCTATACCAATTTTCTTAAGTGTTCTAATCATGAATGGATGTTAGATGTTATCAAAAGCTGTTTCTGCATCGATTGAGAGAATGATATGGTCTTTGTTTTTTAATTTGTTTATGTGCTGTATTACATTGATAGATTTACGTATATTGAACCAGCCTTGAGACCCTGGGATAAAATCGACTTGGTCATGATATATGATTTGTTTGATATGTTGCTGGATTCTGTTAGAATCTTGTTGAATATTTTTGCATCTATATTCATTAGTGATATTGGTCTATAATTTTCTATTCTTGTTGGGTCTTTTCCTGGTTTGGGGATCAGGGTGATGTTTGCTTCATAGAATGTGTTGGGTAGTCTTCCTTCTTATTCTACCTTTTGGAACAGGTTGAGTAGTATAGGTACTAATTCCTCTTTAAAGGCTTGGTAGAACTCTGACGTGAAACCATCTGGTCCCGGGCTTTTCTTTTTGGGGAGGTTTTGTATGTTTGATGATATTTCTGAACTTGATATGGGCCTGTTCAACATTTCCACTTGTTTTTGATTACGTCTTGGAAGGTGACTTGTTTCCAAGTAACGGTCGATTTCCTTCAGATTTTCGTATTTCTGAGAGTATAGTTTCTTGTAATATTCATTAAGGATTTTTTGGATTTCTGATGAGTCTGTTGTTATTTAGTCTTTGTTATTTCTGATTGATGAGATTAGAGATTTTACTCTTTTTTTCCTGATTAGGTTGGCCAAAGGTTTATCTATTTTGTTGACCTTTTCAAAAAACCAGCTTTTTGATTTATTGATCTGTTGTATTGTTCTTTTGTTTTCAATTTCATTTAGTTCTGCTCTGATTTTGATTATTTCTTTTCTTTTACTGGATTTGGGGTTGGATTGTTCTTCCATTTCCAGTCTTTTGAGATGTCCCATTAAGTTGCTTACTTCCTCTTTTTCCATTCTCCTGAGGAAGGCTTGCAGTGCTATAAATTTCCCTCTGAGAACTGCCTTTGCTGTGTCCCAGAGGTTCTGATAGTTCGTGTCTTCATTGTCGTTTTGTTCCAGAAATTTGGCAATTTCCTTCTTGATCTCATCTCTGACCCAGCTATCATTCAGCATAAGGTTATTTAATTTCCATGTTTTTGTATGTGTATGCAGATTCCTGTTGTTACTCATCTCAAGTTTTATTCCATGATGGTCCGAGAAGATGCATGGAATAATTTCTATTCCTTTAAATTTACAGAGGTTAGACTTGTGACCTAAGATGTGATCGATTCTGGAGTAAGTTCCGTGGGCTGATGAGAAGTATTTGTATTCAGTTTTATTGGGATGAAATGTTCTGTAGATGTCAGCTAAATCTAAATGCTGGATGGTTAGATTTAAATCTAGTATTTCTTTACTCAGCTTTTTGTTGGAGGATCGATCCAGCACTACCAAAGGAGTGTTAAAATCTCCGACTATTATAGAGTTGGAGGAAATCAAGTTGCTCATGTCTGTTAGAGTTTCTCTTATAAATTGAGGTGCATTCTGGTTGGGTGCAGAGATATTAATAATTGAAATCTCATCATATTGAGTCTTACCCTTAACAAATATGAAGTGACCATTTTTGTCCTTCCTTACTTTTGTTGGTTTAAAGCCTATTGTGTCCGCAAATAAAATTGCAACTCCTGCTTTTTTCTGGTTACCATTTGCCTGAAATATGGATGACCATCCTTTCATCCTGAGTCTGTATTTGTCTTTTAAGTTAAGATGTGACTCTTGTATGCAACGAATGTATGGCCTGAGTTTTTGTATCCCGTCAGCTAACCTATGTCTCTTTAGAGGGCAGTTTAAAGCATTCACATTAATGGAGAGCATTGATAAGTTTGGTGAAATTTGGGGTATTGAGTTTTTTGAAAGTCCAGTGGGCATTTTTAATCCTTTTGCCATTGTGGAAGTTAGAGTTTGATCAGAAGTTTCTGAGTGAGTTTACTTTTGTAGTAGAGGATTGGGTTGGTTATTAAGGAGGATAGGTCTGAGAATATCCTGAAGAGCTGGTTTAGTTATGGCAAATTTCTTTAGCATATGTATGTCGTTAAAGTATTTAATTTCTCCGTCATAAATGAAACTCAGTTTAGCTGGATACAAGATCCGGGGTTGAATGTTATTTTGCTTGAGGAGATTAAACGTTGATGACCACCCTCTTCTGGCTTGAAAAGTTTCAGCAGAGAGATCTGCAGTCATTCTAATGTTCTTCCCTTTGAAGGTAATAGATTTCTTTCTCCTGGCAGCTTTGAGAATTTTCTTCTTCATATTAACTTTAGTGAAGTTAATTATGATATACCTGGGGGATGTCTTATTGGGGTTGAGTCGTGCTGGGGTTCTGAAGCTATCTGCTATCTGAATTTCAGGTTCTCTAGGCATGTCTGGAAAATTCTCTTTCATAATTTCATGCAGAAGGGCCTCTGCGCCCAGTGAGGCCACTTCATCTGTTTCAGGAATTCCTATGAGACGGATATTTGCCTTCTTCGAGTTATCCCAGAGCTCTCTGAGTGAGTGATCCATTTTTTCTCTCCATTTCTCTTCCTCTTTGAGAGTTTGGGAGCGTTCAAAGGCTTTATCTTCGATGTCGGAGATCCTTTCTTCTGCTTGGTCCATTCTGTTGCTAAGGGATTCCACTGTATTTTTCATATCTTTGAGGGCTGCAAATTCTTGTTTCAGTGTGTCTAAGTCTTTCGTGGTTTTGTCTTTAAATTCATTAAATTCTTGAGATAGCTTTTGAATTTCTCCACGAATTCCTAATTCCATTTTGTTAATCTTGTTTGCCATCCAAATTCTGAATTCGATTTCTGACATCTCAGCCAGTTGTTTGTGAATGGGATCTTCAATTACATCTGCCGTATCTTTCTTTGGGGGGGGTTGATCTATTCTGGTTATTCATGTTACCAGAGTTTTTCCGCTGATTCCGCCCCATGATTGTTTTACTCCCTTTGATTTTCCTCTGGTGTTTTGTCGAGGACCCGTACAGTGCTGTGGCCTGAGAAACTGGGGCCCTGTTTGGTGTAGAGGGGCTAAGTGGTTCTGACTTGTTTTCAGCTGGTTTCTATGTGACCCTAGTAAAACAGTTACTCTGGGTTGAAATCTCAGCTGTGGAGAAATACCAGCAATTAAGTCACCCCACCCACCACAGGCAACAAATGGAAAAGGAAAATCAAACCTTCCTACAACCACACACCCAGGGCACCACCTGGATAGTCCCCAGGTGATTGACTCAGTTCTAAAGGTCCAAGTCAATTGTCTCAGTCAGCAGCTGCCTCGGGTTGGAGAGTTCAAGAGGTCCCTGGGAACTGGGTCACAGGGGTCTGGTGATTGCTCTAAAATGGCTTGCTCCAATGCTGCGTGGAGTCAGGAAGAGCCACCAGTAAATAGATCAGTCTGGGAAGAATGATGCTTCCTTCCCCACCTTGCAGCTCTGTCACACCCAGTCTCTGCTAGCCCCACAGGGCTGTGACCCAGTCAGTTGTCTGGAGTAAGCAGATACTCCAGGGGTTTGCACCTGCCTAAGTCACAGGGTAGTCTGTGTCTGCTCGACTAGGCCGCTATTCTCTGTCTTTATCCAGTAGGGAGTGGTGTGGCCTGTCAACCTCGGGCACTTGATGGAGGCTGGAGGTGTTCACTCAGTTCCAGCCCCACCCTTAGTTTATGTTACTGGGTGAAGGGAACAACCCTGTGGGAGTTTGTTTCTGACCTTGCCAGATTCCTCTGCAGAGGAGAGGCTGATTTGAGTTCCCAGAACCTGTGTCTCAGGCCCTGTCTTTAGTCCTGTGGGTTTGTATTTGCAGCATGATCAGTTGTTGGCTGTAGCCTCTTGGCCTCCTTTGTCTATAGGCTGGTGATCCCCTAAGGGCCAGGTGCGTCTTAGGCTCAGTAGATCGGTTCTCTGGATCAGCCCCATCCTAGGAGTTTCCCAGATCTGCGGGTGTGTTTTCTAGTCCCCGTGTTCCACCCAGGTCGGTACCGTCTCAGGAAAACCCTTTACTCATGGGGCCTGTGTTTCAGTCCCAGGTCTGTTCCATGGTGGTTGCCATCTGAGAAGATGCTCGGCCTCATCTGGTTGCCCAGGAAGACAGGAGGAGAGGCTATGGGATATCTGGGGGTGGGCCTTGTTATTGCTGTAGATGGTTGTTGCTCTGCACCTCGGGGCACCACCGCTCCAGTGTAATTCCCTCTCAGCCGACCGTTGTCTTCTCGCGCCTTTGCTACAGAGTCAGCACTGGTCAGCTGCAGTCCAGGTCCTGTCTATACCTCTTGAGAGTTCAGCCAAGAATCTGGACTCCTGAGGGGGCAGGTCTCCAGATCACAGAGTGAGAATGGAGGGGGGTGTTAGGCGCTCAGGGTTACAGGTCGTAACACCAAGCTCATTGAGACCAAATGAACAAATAAACAGATACAAAGGTTACCAGGCACATGGGCCCATAGATACAGAGATAGACAGAAACACATAAACATACAAGCAATAGCCACGACAACAGCAATATAAGAACAACTGCAATAAAAATAGTGATAATTGTAAAATAATTGAAAGAAAGGAAAAAAAAGAGAAAAAAGTGGTGTTAGAAGGAATGTTAAGTGAGAAGAAGAAATTAAAATCAGAAGACATAGAAATAAAAAATATATCTATATAAAATATAATAATAAAAAATTATCGAAATCTCCTCTAAGAAAATGGTGAGGAAAAATCAGACAAAAAGAAAACAACAGCAAAAAAAAAAAAACCCACGAAAACCAAACCAAACCAAACAAAACAAACAAACAAACAAAAAGGGCACCAACTGCAAAAATATTCTTGTGGTAGAAACATACCTATAAATGTCTATATGTCTGCTGTAGGGATCAACTTTCGTAGGAATACATTCATACTGCAATATACTTTCTGGACACCAGGGGGCGCTGTGAGTGGTTTTGAGACTTATACCTGGTTTGCAGTTTATACCGTTACCATGGTAACCACCTTCCATGTCCAATCGCCATTTTGGAGTTTCTGTAAAAGTTTGTCGCCTAAGAATTGTGCAACCTCGGCTATTCTCCTCCGGACAGCACTTGCGACCGACCCTCCCACTCAGTGCAGGTGTCCACACTTCCTAAGTCCCTCCACTCTGCTCCCAGTTTCTCCCGCAAACTGGCAACTGCAATCGGCCATAAGGGGTTTGGTGCTGAGTTCGCGCGGTATCTCCTGTAGCTGGTTCCCGGGGCTTCAGCAGCCAAAGCCGGTCCGCGGCTTCAGTTGCTCCGCGGCCCCAGAAGCCAAAGCCGGGTCCTAGGCTTCAAGCCGTTCCCGTGGTTGGAGCGCTCGGGGGATTTATTCTGAGTTTTATGGTTCAGAGTTTTGGATGGGCGTCCGCCAGTTTGCTGCGCAGCCTGAACCGCCAGCCCCCTCCAACACCTGGGGGAAAGGTGCCCACCCTTTTGGTAGTTCAAAATGTCTGTTTGTTTCCCGGGCAGGATCCCTTCCCTTCAATTGTCCAACAGTTTGCCCAGCTCCCTGTGGTTTTAAGTGGCTCTCCTTTCGGATGCCTCCCTCAGTTCAGGATTAATTACTTGTCAGTTGGATTTAGTCAGCATTTACAAGCTGCTGAGCTCCGTGGGGGAGGGGCCTGCTGGCCGGCACGGCCGAGCAGGGATGAATCTCTACAACAGAGTCTGTGATTTTTAAATTACCCCTCATATATGGCAATCCGCCAGTTCGCTGGGCATCTCCAGCTGTCTGTGCACTCCAATAATCCACACACAGGAAAGGTCCAGACCGCCTTTCCTCTCACCTGGTGGCTTGGGAGAGGTGGGCTACATGTCCGTCCTGTCTGCCATCATGCTCCGCCTCTCTCCATGAGATCTTGTTGACACTGAGGGCTCTGCTGCAGTTGAATGCCTCAATAGGCTTACCTGCACTTTTAACTGATGATGACAGTACAGCTTTTTTGAGTTGTCACATTCCACATCAAAGACCTTTATTCAAAGAGAAGCACAGAATGTTCTTGTAATCCTATTTGTGGTAGTAGATGCATTCCCTATCCCTTTGGTTTGGCAGTGCCTCCCAATGCCTTTGTTAAGTTAATTTTTCAGAAGTACTGGGGGCATAGGAGTGAGGAAAAGGACTTAAGCTCAATTTTTAAGGTTTGTTCAGGATCAACCTTGGAGAATTGTGACTTAGAAAAATTGTTTATGGTATATAGTATTTCCATACCCTTCCTGTGCTCAGGGCTCTTGCACCATTTTCAGTTTAACCAGAACTGTTCACAGTAGCCAGCCATGATCCAAACTTTCTCTTTCTCTTATTCCAACACTGTCTTCAAGGCCTTACTTTCTTCTTCCCAGGATGTTCCCCTGGTAGCTAACAAGTAAATCAGTGCTAAAATAGTTGAATCTAATAATAAATTAATTAGATTTATTAATTAAAGATAAATTAATTAGGTCTTCACAGCCCCAGGTTTTTTTTTTTTTTTTTCATTTCACTTGAGTGTCTTAATCCAAGGACAAAACTGACTGTAATGATAGGAATTGGAAGTTCTAGAATAGTGGAAGGAAAGTAAGGAAAGGCTTTCTGGCCCTCAAATTAAACTAGCAAGGCATTCAGCTCCTGTGGTTTTCACTGGGGTGCAGGACTGTTTCTGTTTCCCAGAGCACTTTGGATTAGCACTGGCCTCCTGTGGCCTAGAAATAATGACACCAGAAATTTCTTGGGTACAATGACTTACAACTGTTTATATCTTCATTCTCTGGCCTATCTATTGAGGTCTCTGTGAATTCTGTGGTAATCTTTTTTATTCCTCAGAAACTTTACACTTTAGCTTGCTTGAGGCAGAAATAAGCTAAATATTACAAAAAGCCTTAGAAAGTTACTTCTCCCTAAAATCAATGCAAAGAAGCTTTGAAAATATACCCATTAAGTGGTTTTAACTCTGTATTAAAAACTGTATAATCAGATTAATCTAAGTCTTGAGAAGGCTGAAACCTGAGGTTTTCCATCCATTTTCCTTCCTCCAACCAATGAGACCTGGGTGCTCAGTAAGGAATGTAAATGTCAAGGTGAGCTTTTTTGGATATGTGATTTTTAGGGAGTAGAGGGCGTGTCAATGGCCCTGTTGGTTTCAAGCAGTGTCTGGAGCCCTTGCCAGCAACTGTGGGTCTAAATAATCATCAAATACGGAGTCTAAAGTGGCACAAGTATTATCCAGAGACAAGCCTAAGTATTAATGGAAATAGCTTCCTTTCTATTCAGCTTATCCATTTAATATCTGCTCTTCAGTAAGTGTATGCTGTCCATGATGTCCACGTGTTTCAATGTCAGAGATGTCTGTTTAAAATGATAAAATCATGTATTTTTTTTTTTTTAATTTCTGGATTTCCCAGACTGATGCTTTCTTTTCTCATTCAACTAGCAGCCAACTTATTTGACCATCTGCTTTACTCTCTGCTTCCAGCCACCTTACATATAGAGACACAAGTACACTGGAGTTTCTTCTTTTTCAAGATGTTGAGTGCCTTTAGGCAATCTTTATATAGCTGAGGGACTTCTAATGTGTCCCTTATTATAGAACTGTTGTACTATGCTATGTTCTGTCTATCCCATGTCTGGCAGCTGTCATGTTAGAAATCAATCTGGAAAATCAATAACTGCTAGGATCTTAATACCTGATAATTGCCAAAGTGGTCACTATCTTTCCCCTCAGGCATATGCATATTTGCAGTTTAAAAGGAAAACTTTTAGGACAAAACCTTATGCTAAGGAATGGCTCTCTATAGTACAAATTTCAGACATGTATTATTTTAATAAATGTGTCTTTCATGCCCACTATGAGTTAAAAGTTACATTAGAAACAATGGATACACAATAATAAAATGTGTTTCCACCCTAAGGAGCTTACGGTGTAGTATAAGAGATGACTATGTAAAATAATTTTAGTATAGTGTTATAAGTTCTATAATAATTTATTTATTCTTATTTCATTCAATATATGTTTATTGACTGCCTAATATGTGCCAAGCACTGTGCTAAATATGAAGAAAGTAGCAGAGAGCAAAGCAGACAGTCTTTATCCTCAGTGAGTTTCTATTTTGTTTTATATACAGGGCAATGTGTTTAACACAGGAAGAGATGACTTAACTGAGAAGGTTGGGAAACTCTGCACAGTCATGATATTTGAGCTAGATCTAGAAAGATGAGAAAAAACACATTCTACTTCAAAGGAATATCATGTATGAAGACATAAGAGAATGAAGGATGGACATTGATGATGTCCTTGAGAAATGATGAGTAGTTTGGGGTGTCTTAAGTGCTGGGGATGTGTGGGGAAGAATCATGGAAATGAGCATAGAAAGACAGGTTAGGCAAGATGGCGAAAGATAAATGCTGCATCACCCTGTTTCTGTATAACCCTGTTTTTGTATCAGATGAAACGGTTCAAATTTGAACTCTTCTATTTGCTAGTTATATGAACTTTGGGCTAATTATTTAATCTCTCTGGGTTATGATTCCCTATAGAAGGGGAAAATTATATCAACCTCATGGGATTGGAGTGAGGATTAATTTATGTAAATTATGATATACAGTGCTTAGCCACAGGCATGAGACAATAATTTGAGTTCAATAATTTGAACTATTGTTCAAATAATTAATGAGTTCAATAATTTGTAACTATTGTTCTTTTGTAAAGCACATTGAATTGAAACTGTAGACAGTGGGCATCTATTTAAGTTGGATTCTTGGTAAGGGAAGTGACCTGATCGAATATGTGTTTTAGAAATATCATGTTGGCTTGAGAAAGGAGGAGAGATCTTAGGGTTTAGAGAGCAGAGCCAGGATTAATAGTCAATAAACAAATGTAATAATTCAGAAAAGAGAAAATAAGGGCTTGAATAAAATTAATACAAAGAAGAGTTTAAGGGGGTGAAGTTCAATGGAATTTAGGGTATTGTCCTTTTAGTTCTTGATTTTCATGGAGAAGAAGAGACAGTTAATGTCAAAGATGTAATCAAAGATGATGATGAGTGATTTGAAGGAATAGTGATCCTTTAAACTGAAATATGTATTACCATAAGATGAGTGTGGTTGTTTGGGGGTAAGGAAATTTTATGGAAGGGAATTATTGAGTCTGTTTCAGCAAGTTGTAAGTTTACGTGTCTGTAAGATATCCATCTAGAGATTAATTTAGCAAGTAGATAAAAATAGGTGGTAGCTGATAAAATTATAGCTGATGTAATAGTAGGAGCTGAGATTATTTTAAGAGAGAATATAAAATTATAAGAAAAAAGGACTGGGAACAGGACCCTATCAGCTTTTTAGGACTAGGCAGAGGAAAAGGAACAAAGTAAGAGTATAAGAAAGAACAAAGTGAGAAAGAATACTCAAAGTTATAGAATGCAAAGAATTAGAGTATTATCAGAGCTAAGGGATAAGAGTTTCAAAGAGAAAGGAGAGGGAAATACTCTCAAATACAGCTGAGAGGTCAAATTGAATTGGAAATTTGGAAGATACTTGGAATTCTTCCCAGAGTTATCTTATTGGAAAGGTGAAGACAAAAGCCAGGTTGCCTGTGTTGAGTAGTGGCTTTGACCTCCTTAGCCATCCTGCTGCACAACTGGCAAAGGGATTGAAATTACCCAGGATATCATGAATTTGGAAGAAGGAGTGAAGACTTGGGTTTTGAATGTATATCTAACCAAATGCTCTGCTACTCCCACAGAGCAGCTGTGTCACAAGCAGTAAGGCCTGTGGCTTAGTTTGATGACCCTTGAAAATAGCAACTCAGACACTGTGTAGAGATAGTCTAAGACTAGATTTTAGAGATTTAAAGAGAGGGGAATTTATCTTTTTAATTTATAATTCAATCAAACCAGAAACCCTTTGGTTATCCTTATTAAAATTTAATCATAGATTAGTGAATTAAATTTTCCTTTAAAGAAACACAGTTAGCATTTTTATCTCTGAATAGTCCTTTAAAAAAACTTGCTGCTGTATTTATTTGCCTTTCCAAGGAAAGCTAATTTACCTTTTAATATCTTTGACTCACATATGAGGCATAGAAATTCATATAGCATATAACATTCTTTCTTTTTGTAATTGTATAGAATTTTCACAGAATCCAGATGCCTGTATAGAAAAGTGTAGGTCTTCTGGGTATATGCCCAGTAGAGGGATTACAGGATTGAATGGCAGATCTATTTTTAGATCTCTAAGTGTTCTCCATATCTCTTTCCAAAAGGAATGTATTAATTTGCATTCCCACCAGAAGTGCAAAAGTGTTCCCTTTTCTCCACATCCACGCCAATATCTCTGGTCTTGGGATTTTGTGATATAGGCCCCATGATCATACTAAAATACAAAAAAAAAAAAAAAGAAAAGTGAAGGTTCCCCACCCAACCTTCCCACACAACCCTACTACCCTTTTCTTCATTAGTATTTGAACAAGATTTCTACTTTTCTTCTATCCTTACAATATATGAAAGAATATATACAGAAGAAGCGTATTTTCTAAAGCCACAACTGCCTTTACTTAGAAGGAAAACCACTTTGAAAAGGGCCATTGTGTAACAGAATTAAAGTGTTCATTATAATACACTCTGGAAGTCAGCTTTAAAATTTGTTTCCAAAAGGAATAAAATCACCCAATTCTAGCACTTAGGAGTCTGGGAACCTCTAAGTAGAGAGGAAATTGACTAGCAGATATGCACATGTGGAGGACAGTGTCACCTAACTGCTGAGGTCTAGGATGGATTTTAATCACAGAGGAAGTTTGTAAGCAATAAAAGAAGCCTCTGTGGAGGCTCTTCAGGTCCCAAAGCTCATTTTATCCTAAGAATATAGGGCCCTGGGGCCTGTGTGTTCACAAGCAATAAAGCAGTCGAATTCCTCCCAAGTTGCTAAAAGAGCACAGTAAAAATGATGCCTCCCTCAGCATTTCTTTTCAAATGGTTCAAGAAGAAAAACCATAGCATCTTTTCTAATACCCATATCCTATTTTCAAATCTGCCAAAAATAGTGACTTCACAAGCTTTAGACAAGAGGGGAAAATGCACTCAAAGGAACAGCTTGATTTTCTGCTAATCTTAACATTTTATAAAAATAAGTTTACTGTGTAAGCGATGATCTTGTATAGAAAGTGATCTGATTGGGATACTCAAGCTTTTGAGCTTCTTTGCTTTGTTTTTGTAATTGTTTCCTCGAGTAGATGTCATATTGATTGAGAAATTCAGATTGGAGGTGTGGCTGACAAGGTAACTGCTCAGGCCTGAGTGTCAGCATCATTATTGATGTTTCTTAAGGAAGGAAACTGGAACTACTTCTGATGTGGCTGAGGTTTCTAAAGAACCTGTCCCTTGTGACATGTCCTATTACCCTTCTGTCACTAAGTGGCTCTAAATCTACAAATATGTGTTTAAAAGGTTTAGAGTCAGATATACTTGGCTCAAATCTTTGTTTCACCATTTAATAGCTGTGCAAATTTTGTCATGGAACCTCTTATAAGCCAATCAAAAACATTAAGTGGGGGAAAAGACTACCTATTTAATAAATGGTGCTGGGTGAACTGGCTGGAGACCTGTAGAAAACTTAAACTGGACCCACACCTTTCACCATTAACAAAGATAGACTCACTGGATAAAAGATTTAAACTTAAGACATGAAACTATAAAAATACTAGGAGAAAGTGCAGAGAAAACACTTGAAGAAATCGTCCTGGGAGAATATTTTATGAGGAGGACCCTCCCAGGCAATTGAAGCAACACCAAAAATACATTACTGGGATCCTGTTAAACTAAAAAGCTTCTGCACAGCCAAGAACACAGTACATAAAGCAAGCAGACAGCCCTCAGAATGAGAAGATATGTCTCTGACAAAGGTTTAATAACCAGAATCCACAGAGAATGCAAACGTATCAGCAAAAAAAAAAAAAAGAAAAACAAAACAAAAATAAAACAAAAAAAACCCAAGTGATCCCATTTCAGGGTGGGCAAGGGAGTTGAAGAGAAACTTCTCTGGAGAAGACAGGAGCATGGCCTACAGACATGTGAAAAAATGCTCATCATCCTTATTCATCAGAGAAATACAAATAAAAACCACTTTGAGATATCATCTAACTGTACTAAGATTAGCTCACATCACAAAATCCCAAAACCATAGACGTTGGTGTGGGTGTAGAGAAAATGGAATACTTCTGCACTGCTGTTGGGAATGCAAACGAATACGTTCTTTTTGGAAAGATGTTTGGAGATCACTTAGGAATCTAAAAATAGACCTGCCATTTGATACTGCTGTTCCTCCACTAGGTATATATCCAGAAGACCAAAAATCACTTTTAACAAAGATATTAGTACCATAATGTTTATTGCAGCCCAATTCATAATTGCTAAGTCATGGAAGAAGTCCAAGTGCCTATCGACCCATAAATGGATCAATAAATTGTGTTATATGTACACCATGGAATATTATGCAGCCTTAAAAAGATGGGGACTTTACCTCTTTCATGATTACATGGATGGAGTTGGAACATATTCTTTTTTTGGGGGGGTTCCACTTCATCTTTTTTTTTATTAAATCATAGCTGTGTACATTAGTGCAATCAAGGGGTACAATGTGCTGGGTTCATATACAATCTGAAATATTTTCATCAAAATGTTTAATATAGCCTTCATGGCATTTTCTTAGTTATTGTATGTAGACATTTGTATTCTGCATTTAGTCAGTTTTGCCTGTACCCATTGAAAGATGCACTGTAGGTATGACCCCACCAATTACCCTCCTTCCACCCCAACCTCCCCCCTCCATATGGAAGTGTGGATGCTTATAAATTGAATACGTTCCTTGATTCTTCTTAGCAAAGTATCTCAAGAATGAAAGAAAAAGTATCCAATGTACTTAGCCCTACTAGAAACCAATTTATAAGCACCCACACTTCCATATGAAAACTATAACTCGATTTCAGCCCAAAATGAAAGGGAAAGTGGAGGGTGAGGGGAGAAAAGGAGAGGTTGGGTGGAGGGAGGGTAATTGATGGGATCACACCTATGGTGCATTTTACAAGGGTATATGTTAAATCTACTAAGTGTAGAATATAAATGTCTTAACACAATAACTAAGAAAATGTGGTGAAGGCTACGTTAACCAGTTTGATGAAAGTATTTAAAATCGCATATAAAACCAGCGCATTGTGCCCCATAATTGCATTAATGTACACAGCTATGATTTAATTAAAAAAAAAACCTGAAAAAAAGATGAAAATAATAGTAGTGAAGAAAATGCCAGCAAGGCTATGTTAACCAGTGTGATGAAAATATGTCAAACGGTCTATGAAACTAGTGTATGGTGCCCCATGATCACAATAATGTACACAGCTATGATTTAATAAAAAAAAAAGAAAAAAGAAAATATAGTAGTGTTTGCTTAACAGAATTTTGTGGATGATTAAATTAAATATTTCTAAGTGTGTGGCAATATAAGGTCATTACGTTAACATTACAATTGTCAATATGAGAATAGACCCAACTGAAACTGAACAACTTTGTCCCCATAAGACATTCTCATAATGATAAGATTAAGTTTATCCTATTACAGAAAATAGAACCTTGAGTGAAAGAAGTGCTGGATAGCTAAGTTTAGACAGGATGGGAAGGAATGAAAAATGTGAGTCTGATTCAAAAAATACTATTTAGAAAAGGGCAAACTTGGATATGGATACCATCTGAGGGCTCTCGGTAGTCAGAAAGTATCATGAAGTTACCCTGTCATGAAGATAGGTGCCAAAAGGGAGATGAAGAAAAGTCCCAACAAATTCTGCTGTGCTAAAGTAAAGAAAAGAGTGTAGGACTGGGATTTAGAAGCCTGGACAACTATTTCTCACTCTGTTGTTCACTAGATCTGTGCCTATATAAAAACCAGTTAATATCTCTTGGTGTGAATCTATTAATTTGTAACATGAGTATTGGACTGGATTAGAAGTTGGCAAATATCCAAAATGTAACCTAAGAATAATTTTTTCTTTTTTTGAGACAGTGTCTCAAGCTGTTTCCCTGGGTAGAATGCTGTGGCATCACAGCTCACAGCAACCTCAAACTCTTAGGCTTAAGCGATTCTCTTGCCTCAGCCTCCCAAGTAACTAGGACTACAGGTGCCCACCAAACGCCCAGCTATTTTTGTTGTTGTTGTTGCAGTTGTCATTGTTGTTTTTTTAGCTGGCCCAGGCTGGGTTTGAACCCGCTAGCCTTGGTGTATGTGATTGGAACCCTACCCACTGGGCTACGGGCGCTGCCCACTAAAGTTTCATCCCAGGGATGCAAGGCTGGTTTGACATATGCAAGTCCGTAAACATTATTCACCATTTCAACAGAAGCAAAAACAAAGACCATATGATCCTCTCAATAGATGCAGAAAAAACATTCAATAAAATTCAACATCCTTTTCTAATTAGGACACTGAAAAGTGTAGGCGTAGGTGGCACATTTGTTAAACTGATTGTAGCTATCTTCAATAAACCCACAGCTAATATTTTACTGAATGGAGTAAAACTGAAAGCTTATTTAGAACTAGAACCAGACAACATTGTCCTCTGTCGCCATTACTATTCAACATAGTAGTGGAAGTTCTAGCTAATATAATTAGGCAAGAGAAGGAAATAAAGGGCATCCAAAAGGGAGCAGAGGAGGTCAAATTCTCCCTCTTTGCCTCTAAGAATGATTTTTAAAGTTTTGTTTAATAACAAAACAAAAGAAGAGAAAGGAATACATTAGAGAGACTATAGCTGGTCCTCAAATCCTGAAATATTTGCTATTTAGCTCTTCACAACGTTTACCAGTTCCTGAAATAGATGGTCAGTTAGGTCCTTTTCAGTATTGACAATCTATAATTCTAGTCCTTGGTTGATTTATAATTATTTTAATTGATAGAGCTTGTTTTACTTCCATTCAAACAGTTAGATAGAAGGAATAAGTTTTAGTGTTTGATAGGACAGCAGGGTGCCTATGGTTAACAGTAATTTATTATGTATTTCAAAATAGCTAGGAGAGAATATTTAGAATGTACCCAACAAAAGGAAATGGTAAATGTTTAAGGTGATGGATATCCTAAATACCTGGATTTGATCTGTATACATTGTATGTACCCTGTTTCCCCCAAAATAAGACAGTGTCTTATTTTAAGGTGTGCTCCCAAAGATGAGCTAGGTCTTATTTTCAGGGGACGTCTTATCTTTCCTATAAGTAGGTCTTATTTTTGGAGGATGTCTTATTTTTGGGGAAACAGAGTATGTATGTATCAAAATATCATATAGCCCATAAATGTGTGCAATTATTACATATCAGTTAAAATAAAATTTGATGTTTATACTAAAATATGTATAATCATTGAAAAATAGAGTTATCATTAAAAGGGCCTGAGGACCCTGAGATGTCACCTAACTCCAGTCAGATTAGCCCACATCATGAAGTCCCAAATATGCAGATGTCAGCATGGTTGTGGAGAGAAGGGAACACTTTTACACTGCTGATGGGACTGCAAACTAATACAGCTTCTTTGGAAAGAAGTATGGAGAAGCATTGAAGAACTCAAATTAGACCAGCCATTGACCCACAATCCCACTACCAGGTATCTACCCAGAAGAAAAAAAATCATTTTATCATGAAGTCATTTGCACTATATTGTCTATCGCAGCTCAGTTTACAATCACCAAGATGTGGAAACAAGTTAAGTGCCTATCAACTCAGGAATGGATGAACAAATTGTGGATGTGTAAAACATGGAATACTATCCAGCCATAAAAATGGTGACTTTACATGTTTTTTTTTAACCTGGATGGAGTTGAAACACATTCTTCTTAGTAAAGTATCACAAGAATGGAAAAGCAAATATCCAGTGTACTCAATACTAATATGAAGACAGTAGATGATCTAATTCTAATTCACACCCACATAAAAGAAAAACTCATTCCAATTCAAGTTGGGAGGAGGAGGAATGAGGGATGGAGGAGAAGAGAGGAATGGATATTTGGGAGTGCTCCCACTTAATGGGCACAACATAGGAGTGTATGGCATACCTTTTTGGCACAGGGCACAATTTACCTAACAAATTCAAATATTATGACCTGGTTGTTTTTACCATCACACTAGCCTGAAATTAAAAAAAAAAAATACAAAAAATTAATGTGAAATTTTCAGTAAAAAACTAATGTCTTGACCAACAGTGTTTGAGTCCCGTTCCATTTGCAAAATGTTGTGGTTCAAGGTTCTCTCATTTGTCTGCAATAACCTTCTGCTTTTCAGTGTTAGATAAGATCTTGTGGACACTTGCACCCTGAAAAGTTGTTAGAGGAGATGTTGTGCACACCTGCAACCTGGAAAGGTGTTAGAGGAGATCTATTGCACACCTGCACCCTGATAAATTGTTTTGGGGGTGCAACTGCACCCTGATATGGTGTTAGAGGAGATCTTGTTCACACCTGCACCCTGATAAGGTGTTAGTGGAGATCTTATGCATACCTGCACTCAGGTAAGGTGTTTTAGGGGTGTAACTGCACCTTGATATGGTGTTAGAGGAGATCTTGTGCACACCTGCACCCCCATAAAGTGTTAGAAGAGATCTTGTGAACACCTGTACCCTGATAACATGTTAGAGATCTGTTGCACACCTGTACCCCGATAAGGTATTAGAGGAGATCTTGTACACATCTGCACCACCTCCAAAGGCTGTCTAATAGCTTTGAATATCGTTGTGTCCTTAGCTGTGCAGAAGCTTTTCAGTTTAATTACGTCTCATTTGTTCATTTTTGTTCTTGTTGTAATTGCTGCTGATGTCTTCATCATAAAATCTTTCTCCAAGCCAAAATATTAAGACTTTTTATCACACTTTCTTCTAGGATTTTTATTTCTTGTCTTATATTAAATTTTTAAATCCACGTTGAGTCAATTTTTGTAAGTGTTGAAAGGTGTGGGTCCAGTTTCCTTCTTTACATGTGGTTATCCAGTTCTACCACCACCATTTATTGAATAGGGATTCCTTTCCCTGGTGTATCCTTTTGTTTTGTTTATCAAAGATCAGATGGCAATAAGAGATTGGCTTTATCTCTTCTATTTGTTAATGTCTTCTGCTTCTTTTCTTATGGGTCCATAATTTTCTTTGTAGAGGTCCTTCATTCTTTGTTAGGTATATTTCTAAGTATTTCATTTTCTTTGAAGCTACTATGAAGGGAATTGTGTCTTTGATTAGCTTCTCAATTTGTCTTATTGCCTCATTGGCATATACAAAGGCTACTGATTTGTGGACATTGATTTTATACCTTGAGACATTTTTATATTTCTTGATCACTTCCAAGAGTCTTGTGGTTGAGTCTGTGGAGTTCTCTAAATATAAGATCATATTGTCAGCAAAGAGTGAGTGTTTTACCTCCTTGTTTATATTCTCCTTTTGCCTGATTGCATTGGTTAGGACCTCCAGCACTAACAGTGATGATAGAGGACATCCTTGTCTGGATCAGTTCTAAGTGGAAAAGCTTTCAGTTTATTCAATTCTGTATGATACTAGCTGTGGCTTTGTCATAGATGGATTCAATTAGTTTGAGAAATGGACCATGTATATCTATATTCTTAGGTGTTCTGACGGTGCCCAGCTAGTAGTCAAGCTGATGGGAGATTAACCTCAACAAGAGTGCTCTAGCGAGCAGTTAAGCCTTACATCAAAAACAAACAAACAAACAAATAAAAAAACTGTAGGGTAACCTTTTCCTGTCCCAGTCCTCTGTGGGCAGTTTGGCTAGCTGGCCCATGCCCATTTTGAAGCACTTGACTTCTGCACTGGTTTTCCTCAGTTCCAGACTTCATTGCTGGCTCCTATGGTTCGCTACTGCTTCAATGTGCTCTCAGAGTGATGTCCCTGGGTAGGTTCCCTCAATCAGAGGTGGCTGAAGTTTTTTTCCCCCCTGTCTCACTGTGAGTGGCTAGTAAGGAGATGTTTCTAGTCTATCATCTAACTCCACCCCCAGTCAGCTAATTTTTTATTAAAGATGCTGTGACCGATCAAGTGGCAATCAAGTGGTTTGTTCACAGTCAGATAGTTGTTATTGTCTGAGCCTTATATACTTTTCTTTATCAGAGTCCAATAATGGATGGATGGTTCTTACTTTAGACCTTGGTCCTTAAGCTCATTTATTTTTACTTTTTATTTTAAAATAAGTTCAGACTTATAGAAAATTTGAAAAAATAGGAAAAAGAATTCCTATATACCATTGACCCAGATTTTGCAACTGTTAGCATTTTACTGCATTTGTTCTCTCTCTTACACTCTCTCTCCCTTCAAATACAGCTTTGAATGAACTTTTGTTCCCCTGAACTGTTTAGGAAGAAGTTTCAAACATGATGCCTATTTATATCTAAAACTTTAGTGTGTGTTTCCTAAAATCAAGGGCAATGTGATCTCTTACATAACTACATGCAATGAGTAAAATAAAAAACAAATACTATTATAGTATTATTTAACCTGTAATACTTATCTAAATATTTCCATTTATCCCACTATTATCCCTTGTAGCACAAGCATTTCTTGACTGGGTCCTTGAGAGTACAAATTTAACTTTTAATGGGAGACTTTTCTCTAGTAGGGTTTGAAGACTTCCTAGTTAAATGTGTTTCTAAACTCCTCTATATGCTGATTCCATGCATTTTAAGGTAAAGTGAATTTTCCTTTGAGATACATATACTTTTTTCCTTTTACTTTCATTATTACAAGTAGTCAACAAGATGCATGTAGTATTTTCTTATGGATTAGTGGAAGCCATTACCTCAAGGGACATGTTTCTGGGCTTTAAGTGGTTTGGTAGTATGTGGTCCAAAACTTAGATGGATGGTTATTTGTGTTTAAACTTTACAGTGAAAAATGAAGAAAGAATTGGCACATATTACCTTATGCTGAACACAGACAAATAACACTTATGAGATAAAGATTTAGGTCAAGTCTATTTATTTAACAAATGACAGGTTGATAGGACTATCTCTTGGAAACTTTCAGACGTTTCTGTGAGACTAATGGTGTTGGAAATACATAAGAGAAAAGGTCTCTTTTTAACATTCATTTAGTTTATTTTATTTGGAAGTGTACCAAGTGAAAAGATTAAGGTCTAAAACCATTTATTCAGAAAAATGGGGAAAGCATACTTATGTCTTATTCTACCAGGGCAGTGGGGTTCCATTCTAAAGAGTCAAGTTATATTATAAACAGGTTACTGTGATGTTTGTTAGGAAAAGAATCTTGGAAGGGGTTCTTAGGACACCAGTGTAATATTGAACTCAGCCTTGCAAGGTTTCTTTCTTTCTAGTGGGATTATTTTTTTCTTTCTTTCTTTTTTTTTTTTTATATTGCAGTGATTGTTCTACATATACGTTTTTGGGGATTTTTTTTTTTTAAGTAAAGTAGAACTGAGATAAAACTGTTGTTGAAGAAGACTTCTTTGTCTCTGCTTCCCTCTGTTCATTACTTGTTGGTACTTTCTTAGACACCATCTTGTATTTTATTACTTTTTCTTTTTGTAAAATTTATTTCAGATTAATATGAGTGTACAAATGATTAGGCTACGTTAGTTGCATTTGTTAAATAACATTAAAGTTAGAGTTGACCCTTCACCAGAGGATGTGCTGTATATTGTTAGATTGTGCCCATTAGATGAGAGCTTACCAACTGCCATCCCTCCTCCCATATCTCTTTTCCCTTATCCTCCATCACCCACTTGAATTTAATTGTGTTTTTTTTTTCTCCATGTAATTCTTTATTGATTGATTTTATTTTAGTACTTCCTGCAGAGTTGGTATTGTTGTGGGGAATTTCCTTAATGTTTGCATGTCAGTAAAGGATTTGATTTCTCCATCAAATATGAAACTTAGTTTAGCAAAAAATGAATCCTGGGCTGAAAATTATTTTGTTTAAGAAGGTTAAAAATAAGGCGGCGCCTGTGGCTCAGTCGGTAAGGCACCGGCCCCATATACCGAGGGTAGCGGGTTCAAACCCGGCCCCAGCTGAACTGCAACCAAAAAATAGCTGGGTGTTGTGGTGGGCGCCTGTAGTCCCAGCTACTCGGGAGGCTGAGGCAAGAGAATCGCTTAAGCCCAGGAGTTGGAAGTTGCTGTGAGCTGTGTGATGCCACGGCACTCTACCGAGGGCCATAAAGTGAGACTCTTTACAAAAAAAAAAAAAAAGAAGGTTAAAAATAGATGACCACCCTCTTCTGGCTTGAGACTTTCATCTGTGAAATTCTTTATCACTCTGATACTTTTCCCCTTGTAAGTAAGAAGTAGCTTATGCCTAGCTGCTTGCAGAATTTTCTCTTTCATTTCGACTTTGGCCAAGTTAATTACAATGTGTCCGGGAGACACTTCGTTTGAATTGAGTCATGCTTGGGTTCTGAAACTATCTAGTATCTGAATTTCTGTTTCTGTCATAGTGCTTAGGAAATTCTATACCATGAGGTCCTGAAGTAGAATTTTCATAGTTTTAGGATTCTCTTCTTCTTACCACATCCCTATGATTCAAATGTTCGTGCATTTGGTGTACCTCTCTCAGAGAATGCTTTGCTTTCATTCTCCTTTTTTTGCCTCTTTGAATGATTGGGTTAGTTCAAAAGTCTTGTCTTCTTTTCTGAAATTCTTTCCTCTCCATGTTTTGCTATATTGCTGAAACTCTCTTTCTTGTTTTGAACCTCTTTGAATGCCTCTCAATTCCTTAAGTTCTGTTATACCCTTCCTAATAATGTAAAAATCCTTGGTGACTTTGCCTTTAATTTCACTTATTTCTTGAAACAGTTTTTGGACATCCTTTTGTATTTGTTTTTCTATTTTCTCCTCAATGCCATTCATGTAATTTTCCATCCATATTCTGAATTCTATTTTTGTCATTTCAACAATTTCTGTGTGACTGGTATTTTCAACTGTATCACCCTTGTAATCTCTTGGGAGATTTGATTTGCTCTGATTTTTCATGTTCCCAGGTTTCTTCTGCTGATTCTTCCCCATGTGTATCTTCAGTTTATTTATATATTTATTATACCTTTAAGTTGTAATGTTAGTTTTTCCCTAAGTTCTTATTGAGTAATAATCCAGTTGGAGTCCCTTAGGCAGCACCAAGGAGTACTGTTTGAAACTAGTCATCTGAAATCATATCTAGAGGCCCCAGATTGTGGACCTCACTACCTGTTCCCTACCAATTTTTCAAATGAAGTCTAACTTATATTTGTGAGCCTTCCTTCACACAGCCTCCTAAATCTCCCTTAGGGGGCTTCAGTGTGCAAGGATTCCTGAGAACCAGCTTTCCTTTCTCCACATTGTGTATAGTGGGGCTGGGCAGGATTTCCAGGTGATGCTTCTAGACTGAAGGCAGATCCAGGATAGTGAACCCAAGTGTTCCAGCCAAAGATCCAGCCCCAGGATCAACAGAGTAAAAAAAAAAAAAAAAAAAAGTATGGTTTATGTTGACGTCTAGGCCACAACATATTCAAAATGCCACATTTTTCTTCTGCTATTGAGGGAAGTGGAATCTCTGGCTTGCTGTCTGATTACTGGGCTTTCCCAGAGTGGGTTGCCCTCTTTAAGTTGAGAAGAGGGAAGCTGGGGCCAAACCTCTAGGAGGGGTCTGCTGGGCACAGGTGCTGGACAGAGCCACTCCAGAGGGTGGGAAAATATCCTCTCCTAGCAGAAGGGAGACTCATGTGTGACCCTACCTCATCAAAGTTAGTGGAATTTCGCCCCCATTTCCTCACACAGAAGGACTCAGGGCACATTCACTTCACCAGGCCACACAATACAGAGGTCCATACTGCCAAACACATTGGGTGGCATGACCTATCGCCCTTTCTTCTTGTGGCTGGATAAGTATCCTGCCAGTTGCCCAAATTTGCTCACTATTCTGCCAGGCAGGATGGTGATGCAGAGAAGGATATTCCTAGGTGCAGGAAAACTGGGACTAATTTGTCCTTCATGTCAGAGATCCTGTGTTTTTCTGCCTGAAGAGAGTTCCCTGAATAGGGGGGTGAGTCCCCCTTACCCCTCTTTTTGACTCCAAGCTTCTCCAGTCTGGTCTACTCCATAACTTTCTTCTGTTCTCTTCCTTTATCTTTTTGTCTTCATTCTCATAGTTTGTCTCAGTGGGGTTGCTGAGTGCCTTTATTTCTTTTTGCAGTCACTCACCAATTTCAACTACTCCAAGTTTGCTTAAGTTCAATATCCCTCCTTCTGGATGGGAGATTCTGACGAAAGCTGCCACTAGTCAGCCATTTTGCATCCTTCCCTCTTTCTTTTTCTAAAATATTTTTTTTTACAAGATAGACATATAGAAAAGCAAATAAAAGAAAACATAGAGCTCGTTAATTTTCAGAATGTGCACTCTCACATGTAACCAGCACACAGCACGGCTGAAAAGATTAGGAGAATCTCTCCACCCCCATCCCATACTTCCTTCCAAGTATTTATACCTTCTTAAGGATAACCATTATCCTAACATTTATTTTCATTACTTCCTTAATTTTATTTATAGTTTTATCATTTTTTTAAACTCTTAAACTTCATAGTGTTGCCTATTTTTGAACTTTACATATGTAATAAATAAATGGAGTTCTATAGTATGTATCCTTTGTGTCTAGCTTTTTTTTTTTTGCTCAATATTATATTAGTAAGATTTTGTCTACGTTACATCTCAGTGTAGTTTGTTCTCTCTCTTTTGGGGGGTTGAACATATTACATTTCCTCCCATAGGTAGACATTAGCATTCATTCAAATTTTTGGCTATCATGAATAATGTTTCTGGCGTATAAACATATGTATTTCCATTGAATATTTAAGAATCAGAATTGCCACATAATAAGTAGGGAGACATTATATGCTGATTTGCTTGATTCTGTCCTGATTGATACCTATTGTCCTAGGGTAATTATTTATAATGCCTTATTTCACTCTCAAAAATATAGTTGTACTGGTAATAAAATAGGACATCATAATCATGGAATATACTATAAGATTAAAATTTAAGATAATTCCAAGTGGTTTTATCAAAGTGATTGTAACTATCTACAGTTCTCCAAGCAATTTATGAGATTTTCTATTGCTCCCTATTATTATTAACATTTTTAAAATCTCATTCTTTTTAGTTTCTGTTTTTCCCATGGTAGGTGTGTAGCAGTATTTCATTATAATTTTAATTTTCATTTCCCTAAGTGCTATTGAGATTAAACACCTTTTTAAAGGCTTTTTAATTTTTTTCTATTAAATCATAACTGTGTACATTAATGCATTTACGGGGTACAATGTGCTGATTTTATGTACAATTTGGAGTGCTTACATCTAACTGGTTAACATAGCCTTCACCTCACTTACTTGTCATGTTAAGACATTTATTAAGCACCTTTTCATATGTTTATTGGCTATTTTGATTTCTGTTTTGTGTTTGTGAGTGTGTGTGAATTGTTTGAATTCTGTCACTTTCGCTTTTCATATAATTGTATAAGTCATTATTGTTTATAGTTATCTCCAATGATAATATTTGCATAAACATTTATTTTATTTGATAGTAAGTTGCATCTACTTTCTTTTGATTATTGTTTGAAAAGTATGTTTTTTAATCATTTCATTTTAAACCACTCTGTATTCTTTTGTGTTTGATATGTCTCTTGCACACAACATGTTGGGTTTTTTAAAATCCAGTCCATGAAGCTTTTTCTTTTAATTAGAAGACTGAGTTTATTCACATTCAATGTAGTAACTAATATATTGGGGTTTAAATCTACTACCCTGTTTCCCCGAAAATAAGACAGTGTCTTATTTTAAGGTGTGCTCCCAAAGATGTGCTAGGTCTTATTTTCAGGAGACGTCTTATCTTTCCTGTAAGTAGGTCTTATTTTAGGAGGATGTCTTATTTTTGGGGAAACAAGGTATCTTACTATGTGCTTTTTTATTTTTGTTTTTCTTCTATTCTCAGTTTCCTTTATAACCCTTTTTTTGGTTAATTTTTATTTCTATTTTTCTTCTAGCATTTATATATTATTCTGTTATTATACTAGTAATTAACCTAGAAATTAAAACATCTATCACTGATTTATTAAAATCTAAATTAATTGACAGTCTTACTTTCCTCTCAAAACTCAAAATTCTCAGAACAGTTGCCTCTATTTCCTCTGTTACTGACATACATGCTATTAGCAACATATAGTTTAATTTAATTTAACTTAACATACACATATACACACATAAATTTGTGTATGGGTACATTTAAAAAGCCCAAGTAGATTTTTTAAATCCAATGAAAATTTTTTCTTTAGATACCCTCATGTATAGATAGTATTTTTGTTTGTTTTTGAGACAGACTCTCACTATGTCGCCCTCGGTAGAATGCCATGGAGTCACAGCTTGCAGCAACCTGAAATTCTTGCCTCGGCCTCCCAAGTAGCTGCGACTACAGGCGGCTGCCACAATTCCTGTCTTTTTTTTTGTAGTTGTCATTGTTTATTAGCAGACCAGGGCAAGGTTCAAACCTACCTGCCTCTGTGTATGTGGCTGGTGGCACCCTCACCATTGAGCAATGGACACTAAGCCATTGCTCTGACTATCTGGTATTATTTACTTCCTATTTAGTATTTCTTATTTTACTTCCTAATTAGTGTTGGTTTTCAGTTGGTGAATTCTCTTCGTTTTTGTCTGTCTGAAAATATTTTTATATTATCTTCATTATTGAATGATAATTTACCTGAATATATTTAGTAGAATTCTAGGTTGGTAGTTCTCCCTATCCCCAACACATCGAAGGTATATTTCCATTGTTTTATATCTTCTATTGTTGTTGAGAATCTTCTATCAGACTAAATGTTTCTTCTTTGAAGAAAAAGTTCTTCTTATTACTTTTAAGATTTTCTTTTTGTCTTTGTTTACCTTCAGTCTCTTCATTATGTGTCTTGTTGTGGATTTATTTTTATTAATTCTTTTGGACTCCTGACCATATAAATTTATTTATATCTTTCATCAAATTGGGAACATTTACGGTTTTCATTTTTTAAAACACTTCTTCTGACCCGTATTTCTGAATTTTTTTTTTCTGGAATTCAGATTGTACATGTATTAGATTTTTTTATACTTTATATTTCTCACTTTGTTTTATTTACTTTTCATTCTTCCTTTCTCTTAATCTCATCCTAGATAGGTTTTCTAAAATAAACTCATTTCCATTTCACTAATTTCTTTTGTGTTGTAAATCCCACTCTTTGCATTCCTGAATTTTGTTATTTAGTTATCAGTTCTAGAATTTCCATTTGGTTCTGCAATGTTATTTTAATAGTATCAAATTCCTTGCTGAAATTTTCAGGCTCAGGTTTTATCTACATGAGAATATTACAGATATTTGTCTTATAGATATGCTTTTTAATCTTGCTTTCTGTAATTCTTGTCGACCTCTTCTTTTTTCTGTTTATTCTATGTATCTTTAATGTTATCAGGTCTCTTTATGTGCCAGGATTATCTTTGATTGTTTTCTGGACATTGTATTTTTTAGTAAACTTTCTAATAATAATATTTTGAACAGTTTTTTGATTTATACAAAAACTGCAAAGATAGTACAGAGTTTATACATATATGTCATACTCATTTTCCCTTATTATTAACATCATAAGTCAATATGATATATTTGTTACAATTAATGAACCAATATGAATAAATTATTGTTAACTAAGGAACATACTTTAATCTAATTTCCTTAGTTTTTGCTAATATCTTTTTTCTCTTCTAGGACCTCATATAAGATAACATTTAATTGTCACATTTCCCTGGGCTTGTCTTGGTTGTGGCAGTTTCTCAGATCATTATTACTGTTAAGAACCTTTACAGCTTTGTGGGACACTGGTCTGGCATTTGGTAGAATGTCCCTCAATAGGGATTTGTTTGAATTATGATATCATGTGTTTTTTACATACAGTTATCATAAAAATGTCATACTAATTTTGAGGTAAAAAATGAATCCACCAAACAATTATATGAATTAAACTGAGTCCATCAGGGTACTGGCACAGTTTCTTTGAGGGGGTAAGATTGTGAGAAGAAAATGATGATTCTCAATGACCACCTTCATGGGGTTCAGTAGCTTAGTGGACACTTTACTTAATGATAGAAAGCTTTCTGAAATGTTCACCTGAAGTCTTCAGTGACTCTAAGGGGCTCAGTGACAAAAATTCTACCCATGTTGTCAAAATAAGATTTGACTGTTTGAAGACAACATATAATCAGAGAAATTAAAGAATACAAAATAATATCTTAGAGACAAAGTTTTTGTGTTACATCTGTACATAGTGTCATGATCAATAGCTTCTTAAATTAGAAGAACCATTTTGGAAGCAATATATAGTCAAATCTAAGTATAGTCAGTAACAATGATGCTTTAACTGGAAAACATTCAATACTTTTTGGAAATCCAGTAGATTCTCTATTTAATCTACAGATAATAAAAATTATCCTTTGGCTCAAGTTTATATTTTCTTTTTTTTTTTTATTGTTGAGGATTCATTGAGGGTACAATAAGCTAGGTTACACTGATTGCAATTGTTAGGTAAAGTCCCTCTTGCAATCATGTCTTGCCCTCATAAAGTGTGACACACACCAAGGCCCCAGGATCATTTCATATATTATGTGAGAGGAACATTTTCAAAATACTCAGGCAATATGAGACTATTTTTGAACTTCAGACTTTTTTTTTTTTTTTTTGGTAGAGACAGAGTCTCACTTTATGGTCCTCGGTAGAGTGCCGTGGCATCACACAGCTCACAGCAACCTCCAACTCCTGGGCTCAAGCAATTCTCCTGCCTCAGCCTCCCGAGTAGCTGGGACTACAGGTGCCTGCCACAACGCCCGGTTATTTTTTGGTTGCAGTTTGGCCAGGGCCGGGTTTGAACCCGCCACCCTCGGTATATGGGGCCGGCGCCTTACCGACTGAGCCACAGGCACCACCCTGAACTTCAGACATTTTAAAAGGGATTAACTACCTGAAAGAATAAAGGTCCCTGCTAAATTTTCAAAATTATTTATATTTAAAAAGGAATAAACAACTAATAATCATGGAGGTGTCAGGATAAAGGGCTTCCAGAACTCACTGAAACAAACGAAGTCAACATTTAGTAAAAGAGAAATCCCATATAAATGAGAATGAGATAGGGCATAGAAGACGAGCAGCTAAAGCAAAAAGGAGAATCTGCAGAAATGAATGAGGGTGAATTGATAGTAGACATTTCACATGTCAGAAAGGAGGCATAGAAATGGGAGGTGATCACTTGTTCTTTTCTTGCTTATACGTTTGAGTTCTCTGTGGATTCTGGTTATTAAACCTTTGTCGGAGATATAACCTGCAAATATCTTCTCCCATTCTGAGAGCTGTTTGCTTGCTTTACTTACTGTGTTCTTGGCTGTGCAGAAGCTTTTTAGTTTGAGTAATCCCATCACAGTCTGGGCAAGGGACTTGAAGAGAAACTTCTCTGAAGAAGACAGGCACACGGCCTATAGACATATGAAAAAATACTCATCATCTTTAATCATCAGAGAAATGCAAATCAAAACTACTTTGAGATATCATCTAGCTCCAATAAGATTAGCCCATATCACAAAATCCCAAGACCAGAGATGTTGGCGTGGATGTGGAGAAAAGGGAACACTTCTACACTGCTGGTGAGAATGCAAATTAATACATTCCTTTTGGAAAGATGTTTGGAGAACACTTAGAGATCTAAAAATAGATCTGCCATTCAATCCTATAATTCCTCTACTAGGTATATACCCAGAAGATCAAAAATCACATTATAACCAAGATATTTGTACCAGAATGTTTATTGAAGCCCAATTCACAATTGCTAAGTCATGGAAAAAGCCCAGGTGCCCATCGATCCACGAATGGATCAATAAATTGTGGTATATGTACACCATGGAATATTACGCAGCTTTAAAGAAAGATGGAGACTTTACCTCTTTCATGTTTACATGGATGGAGCTGGAACATATTCTTTTTAGTAAAGTATCTCAA
Source organism: Nycticebus coucang (assembly GCF_027406575.1). Lineage (NCBI taxonomy): Eukaryota > Metazoa > Chordata > Mammalia > Primates > Lorisidae > Nycticebus > Nycticebus coucang. The sequence continues at coordinate 155,734,396 of NC_069804.1, read as the reverse complement.
GAATGGAAGAAAAGGTATCCAATGTACTCAGCCCTACTATGAAACTAAATTATGGCTTTCATAGGAAAGCTATAACCCAGTTATAACCTAAGACTATGGGGATGGGGGAGAGGGAGGGTGATTGGTGGGATTACATCTGTGGTGCATCTTACAAGGGTACATGTGAAACTTAGTGAATGCAGAATATGATTGTCTTAACACAATAACTAAGAAAATACCAGGAATGCTATGTTAACCAGTGTGATGAAAATGTGTCAAACTGTTTATAAAACCAGTGCATGGTGCCCCATGATCGCATTAAGGTAAACAGCAATGATCTAATACTAATTAAAAAAAAAAAGAAATGGGAGGTGATTATAGGCCAGCTTCTTAGGAAAGGAGTTTCTCATAGAGAAGGATAATGGTATATGAAATTGTTGAGGGGAATTGAAAAAGGAAGAAAGTGGCAATATCGTATCAACAAAGCACCAAGTTAAAATGTAGGAAAATAAGAAATGACAAACAGAACAAACTACTATCTGACTGTGATGGGATCATCCAGGTTCCCTCCAGCATTTTACTGCTCAGCTCATTGTGACCCTCACGAGGACTAGTGACCTTCCATGACCTATCAATGTCCTGTGGTGTCTCAGATTCTTTTTCATTATATGGCCTGCAACTCAAAATCTGTCTCTTTTAAGAATGCAATCTAATATATCAAGGATAACCAATGCTAAGTAAATGAAGAGCTCCTATAAAAGTATGATAGACATTTCTTTTATATTTACTGCAGTAAAAGCAGATAACAGACTTTTTAAAATAGAGATTATAGCCCTTGAACATGAAAGAGAATTCAAAGGTGCTGTATGGCAATATAGCATTAGGTGAACTGAGTTCTTAATCTGTATGCTGCTAGAATTTGGAGGTTTCTCTGTGTGTGGGGGGGACAAGGATTCGGAAACTGCAATGTTACAAAAAAAATTTGGTACTGGTAGTTATGATCCAGCTGGTTAATGAGCTCTGTTTTCCGCAAGCTGATGCTATTAGTGTACTTTTTCCTCAGCCATCAAATTCTGCTCAACTATATTTTATTATTATTATTATTATTTTTATTAAATCATAGCTGTGTACATTGATATAATCATGGGGCATCATTCACTAGCTTCACAGACCGTTTACCATCAACTATATTTTAGAATTCTTTAAACAATTGTTTTAACCACTTTCATTTGGTCAATCACTTTCCTATCTTTTATCTCATTTGATCCTCAGAATAATCCATAAAAATATGCTTGACAGAGACTACTTTTTTATTTGCAAGTGAGAGAATGTAGTCTTAGGTAATTGACAAACGTTATATAGCCAATGAGTGACCATGATTGTATTATACCCTAGGTCTCCTGACATCTAGTTCTATTTTGTCTGTCACAGCATCCTTCCATTTTTTAAGTTCTTGTTATTTTGATACTTTATTACACTTCTTTCTTCTTGTCCTCTTTATCTTTTTTAATTGCTGTGACAAAACCAAAGCCAATTAGATGTTCGTCTTGTTAAAGAAGATGGGAATCCCTTGTGAGGTGAAGTTCTTAAAGTTCAAAACTGAATTTATGGCTAATTAGGATGGCTAAATTACACTATGTACATGCAGTCATGTCTATAATTTCTGATATTTTTGTCTTTCCTATTACCTCCCTTCTACTTTTCTTTCTTTCTTTTTTTTTTTTTGTGGTGTGTGAGATGTGTATCAAAGATAAGCGGAGAGAAAAAGACTGATTTGTTATAACCTTAGGTGATTAAGACATCTTGAGTTCCATCTCTGTGAAAGTTATTTTAAAATAATTAGCTACTATGTATTGGATATCTACTATGTGTCAAATACAGGGTCATGTCTTTATTTGTAAAGAATAGCATGATATTCTAGCTTTAAGGACGAGTCTTCATACTAGGATTACTCTAACCTTTAGGCAATTCCTTTGAAAATTAGGCTGTAGCTTTTTATATATAATCTTTGTATTAGGTATATTTATAGAAACTGGGAAATCTGAGGTTTATTCTGTAGTTACTAAATACATGGAACTTGACTTTTTAAACTATTTTTTCTATACATAACTAAGGCAAAGCTGGGTGGTAGATCTGGGTGACACACTTTTTGAAAACTCTAAGATGGAAGGAAGACTGAGTATTTGACAAACCTGGTAATAGCAGAAAGTAGCATTGAAGTGGAAGTATGTAAGACACATTTTGATTCCATATAAAATTAGAGGTTCAGCCTTAATTAGAAAAACCAGACTTGATAGAAGGTATCAAGACAATTTCTAAATTTAGAAGAGCTAGGATTACTTCCCTAGATATAAAAAGAGTATGTTTAGTATCTAACAACATGACAAAATGTAATAATAAAGGCCATGTCTTATACATAGTATGAGGTATGACTATAAATGGTATGATTTAATTTTTTAAAAAATACCTAAGTTGGTTTAACTAATCGAATGGTGTTGTCCTTTACATGGATCCCTTGCAGCACTAACTATTTTTAATGAGGCTGCCGGAGCCTGCAACATTGCTAAAGATTAACCTTGGGAATTGCCTCCTGACACTGCCTCAATGTTTTAAGTCTCCTCCTATGTGACAAAGCTTTATTCTTTAAGGATAGATTTAAATTTTTGAAATATATGAAAACTAGTTAATGTAAAGTCTGTGAGTAATGTGTCTGACTAAACTGAATAAATGCCATTTGTGAGTCTAAAATAAAGGATGACTTTTCTTGTGTGTTTATAGAATGATGCTAAAGTCTCCTCACTAAGCATATTTTTAAAACAGACATTTGAAATATATAATTGGAATGAGCTATGGCCCCTAAATCTAACCACTTTGAAGGGGAAAACACTTCTGTTTGCTGAAAATTAGTCTCAGTATAGCATGACCATAATTAGCTCAACTTCAAAACTTTTCATAATTTGCCTCTATATTTCCATTTGGCTTTAGTTCATTTCTTTTTTTTAAATTGGTAAGCATGTATATTGGTATAACTTTCTTTAAGTGAAGCTTACCTGAAAAAAATAATCAAACTAACATATTTTAATTTGCATTTAACCTATTCTATACTAGGGCAGAGTTTTTTGGGGGCTGGATCTTGAATCCCCGTATTTGTCCATATGTTCAAGTGAATTATTTATTTTGTTAAAGGCAGAGTAATAGATATCATCCCTTTAAATATATGATTATAAAAAATGTTTTTTTAGGCTCAGGGCCTGTAGCTCAGCAGCTAGGGCAACAGCCACATACACTGAAGCTGGTGCGTTTGAACCCAGTTTGGGCCTGTCAAACAAAAATGACAACTACAACAAAAAAATAGCTGGGCATTGTGGCAGGCACCTATAGTCCCAGCTACTTGGGAGGCTGAGGCAAGAGAATTGTTTAAGCCCAAGAGTTGGAGGTTGCTGTGAACTATGACGCAACGGCACTCTACGGAGGGTGACATAATGAAACTCTGTCTCAGAAAAAAATAAGTTACTTAATAATGTTTCTCCTTAATATAGACCAGTTTGAGAGGCATCTAACATATATTGATAAGCATATCTGGTGCATATGCTAGTCTCTGTTTTGGCAATCATTTAGATCAAACATTGCAAACTTCCAAAATGGGTATGATCAGTTTATGCTTTTAATTATTTTTATTCTTATTCATGTATTTATAGAAATGTATAAACTTAATAAAATATGTAATCAATATATACACTTAATAAGGCATTATATTAACATATACACTTAATAAAATGTATATACCCTAATAAAGTATCAATAAAGACATATTAAAGTCACTGAAAAAATAATGCATTTATATTAAAATGCTTTTTACTAGGTTCACAACTTGCCCTTATCTGATTAAAATTCTTCTTCAGTATACCAAAAGTTTTTGAAAGACAGATTAATGTTGCATAAAGAAATAGAATATTGTAATAATTATAGTGACCTTTGTTTTTTGTTACAACTACATGCACTATAAATTATTGATGGTGTGGGGGGAGAGAAAAGCTGTAAAATACCAAAATCTCATTTCTTAGGCTGTCATTTAGAGAAAGGGCAATAAAAGTATAAAAATACAGTCCTTTTTTCATTAAAAAAAATTTTTAGAAGGTATATTTTCATATAAATTTTATCATGCTAAAGTCAGGGCTGACAATGTACCTGTCACTAGAATAATGTACATTGTACTAGATAGGTAGATTTTTATCCCTAAGCCCTCTTTCAGTCTCCCTGTGTTAGTTTCCAACATCCATTACTGTTCTCTTTTTTTATTTCAGGTCAATGTGGGTACAAACAACCAAATCACAATATTTGAATTTGTTATATAGAGTACTCCTTGTAGTTTTACCCTATGCCATACATCCATACATTGTGCCCATTCAGTGGAAGCACCCCAAGCCTCCCTCCCCTTGGTTCCCTCCCCCAATCTCCCTCCCTCCAATTTCAATTGAAATGAGTTTTTTCCCTATATGGGCATAAATTAAATCATCTACTGACTACACAATACTATTGAGTACACTGGATATTTTCATTGCCATTGTAGTGCCACATTACTGAGGGGAATATGTTTCAACTCCATGCAAGTTAATAGAAAAGATGTGAAGTCACCATCTTTTTATTGGCTAAATAGTATTCCATGGTAGGCATATACCACAGTTAGTTAGTCCATTTCAGAGATAATGTTTAGGTTGTTTCCATGTCTTGGTGATTGTAAATTCAGATGTGACAAACAATATGGTGCAAATTTCTTCATGATAAAATGATTTGTTTTCTTCTGGGTAGATGCCTAATAATGGGATTGTGTGGGTTATATGGGAGATATAATTTGAGTTCTTTGAGGATTGTCCATGCTTCTTTCCAAAGAAGCTGTATTAGTTTGCAGTTCCACCAACAGTGTAAAAGGGTTCCTTTCTCTACACACGCATTCCACCTCTGTAGCTTTGAGATATTGTTATGTGAGCTATTCTCACTGGGGTTAGGTGATGTCTAAGAGAGGTTTTTATTTGGAGTTCTCTGATGATCAGGAACAATGAGAATTTTTTCAAATGTCTGGTAGCCATTTGTCTGTCTTTATCAGAGAAGGTTCTGCTCATATCTCTTGCCCAGTGGTAGATGGGATTGTTTACCCTTTTTTGTTAATTAATTTGAGTTCTCTATAAATTCTAGTTATCAACTCCTGTAAATATCTTTCCTATTCTGAAGTTTGCCTTTTTGCTGTACTTGTGTCCTTAGCTGTGCAGAAGCTTTTAAGCTTAATTAAGTCTCACTTGTGAATTTTTTTGTTGTTGTGAGGGCCACTGAAGTCTTTGTCATAAAAATATTCCCCAATGCAACATCCTCAAGAGTTTTTCCCACACATTCTTCTAAGATTTTTATAGTTCCATGTCCTAGATTTAAATCTTTTATCCATCTCGAGTCAATTATTGTAAGTGGTGAAAGGTGTGGGTCAAGTTTCAGGCCTTTACATGTGGTTATCCAGTTCTCCCAGCACCATTTATTGAATAGGTATTTTTTACTCCAGCATGTGCTTTCATTTCTTTATTCAAAAGCCAGATGGCTATAAAAGACTGGCTTCATCTCTTGGTTTTCTATTTGATCACATACGTTTATGTCTCCATTTTCAGTAAATATCATTCTGTTTTGATAACTGTGAACTTGTAATATAGCCTGAAGTATGGTAGGGTGATGCCTCCTGCTTTGATTTTATTACTGAGAATTTCCAAGGCTGTACAGAGTTTTGTCTGGTTCCATATGAAATGAAGAATTATTTTTTCCAAATTGTTAAAGTATGATGTTGGTATTTTAATGGAAATTTCATTGAATCTGTAGGTTGATTTGGGAAGTATGAACATTTTAACAATGTTGATTCTTCCCAGCCAGGAGCATGGTATGCTCTTCCATTTATTAATGTCTTCTGCTATTTCTATTCTTGGGGTTTCACAATTGTATTTGTAGAGATCCTTCATATCGTCAGCAAAATGTGAGAGTTTGACTTCCTCTGCCCCAATTTGGGTTCCCTTTATGTCCTTCTCTGAATGTATGTTGTATAGTAGTGATGATAAAGGACATCCTTGTGGTTCCAGTTTTAAGTGGAAAAGATTTCAGTTTTATACCATTCAATATGATGTTAGCAGTGGGTTTGTCATAGATGGCTTCAGTCAGCTTAAGAAATGTGCCACCTATGCCTCTTTTCTATTTTTGAGAATGTTCCATGGGCTGATGAGAATGTATATTCCTTAACTTTGGTATGGTGTGTTCTGTATATGTCTATTAAGCCCATGTGTTTTAGGGTCACATTTAAGTGCCTTGTATCTTTGCTTAGTTTCTAATTAGAGAATCTGTCCTCTTCTGTCAGAGGGATGTTAACATCCCCAGCTATTATGGTGTTATGGGATATCATATTGCTCAGACCAATCAAGGTCTGTTTCATAGATCTGGAAGCATTTAAGTTGGTTACATAATTATTTAGAATTGTAATGTCCTCTTGTTGTATTGTTCCCTTGACAAGCATGAAGTGACCATCTTTTTCTTTACTTCAGTTGTTTAAATCCACTTATGTCTGAAGATAAGACTGTGACCCCTCCTTTCTTCTGACCTCAATTTGCCTGAAATATTGTTTTCCATCCTTTCACCCTGAGTCTTGATTTGTCCTTCAGTGTCAGGTAAGTTTCCTGTAGGGAGCATATGGATGACTTGTGCCTTTTTTTTTTTTTTTTTATCGAATCAGCCAGCCTGTGCCTCTTCAGAGAAGAATTCAAGCCATTAACATTTATCAAGAGAATTAATAAGTGTGGTATAGTTATATTCATCTTATTTTGTGAGATTCTGTTGCTTAATTTTATCCTTTTCACCTTGTAGAAACTAGATTTGGTCCATTAGTTTCTGGGTGTTTGTTTATTTTGCTGGTCCTCAATTGTGATGGTCAGTGTGCAAAATAGGTGTCAGTATTTCATGTAGAGCTGGCCTTGATATGGCAAATTTCCTCAGTGTTTGCACATCAGCAAAAGACTTGATTTTTCCATTGATTTTTAAAAGCTTAGTTTAGCAGGATACAGAATTTGTGGCTCACAATTGTTTTGATTATGAAGGTTAAAGGTAGATGACTATTATCTTCTGCCTTGGAATTTTTCAGTTGAGAAGTCTGCTATCACCCTGATGGATCTGCCCCTGTAGGTCAGTTGGGTCATATTCCTGGCTGCCTACAGAATTTTCTCTTTGGACAAGTTTATTACAATGTGTCCTAGAAATGCTCTATAAGTGGTGAGAGGTATGGGTTCACTTTCCGTCTTCTGCATGTGGCCAACCAGTTCTCCCGGCTCCATTTGTTAATAAGGATTATTTTCCCCAGTGCATGCTTTTGTTTGGTTTATCAAAGATCAAATGGTGATATGCAGCTGAGGTCATCTCTAGGTTATCTATTCTTTTCCATAGATCTATATCTCTATTTTTGTGCCAGTACCATGCTGTTTTGATCACTGTAGACTTCTGATATAACTTTAAGTCTGGTAATGTGATGCCTCCAGATTTGTTTTTATTACTTAAAATTGTATTGGATATTCAGGTTTTTTTTCTGGTTCCATATGAAATGAAGTACCTTTTTTTCAAGTTCTTGAAAGTGTGATGTTGGTGCTTTGATGAGGATTTCACTAAACCTCTAGATTGATTTGAGTAGTATGGGCATTTTAACATTATTGATTCTTTTTAGCCACGAGCATGGTATGTTCTTCTATTTGTTAACTTCTCGTGCTATTTATTTTTTCAGGGTTTCATAGTTTTCTTTATAGAGATACTTCATATTCTTCATTAGATATATTCCTAGGTATTTGTTTGTTTTTTAGAGCTACTGGAAAATGTATTCTGTCTTTGATTTGAATCTCAACTCAACTGTTACTGGCATATATGAAGGCTACTGATCTGTGGACATTGACTTTGTATCCCAACACCTTACTATGTTTCTTGATCACTTCTAAGAGCTTTGTAGCTGAGTTCCTGAGATTTTCCAGGTATACAATCATGTTACCTATAAAGAATGAGAGTTTGATCTCCTTTGTCCCCATTTGAATACCCTTGATCTCTCTCTCATCTGATTTCAATGGCTAGGGCTTCTAGCACTATGTTGAATAGCAGTGGTGATAGTGGCATCCTTTTCTAGTTCCAGTTCTAAGTGGAAATGCTTTCAGTTTTACTCTATCAGTATGATATTGGCTATGGGTTTGTTGTATCCATCAGTTTAAGAAATCTCCTGCCTATGCCTATTTTCTTAAGTGTTCTTGTAAGAAAATGATGCTGAATTTTGTCAAAAGCCTTTTCTGCATCCATTGAGAGAATTATAACGTTTTTGTTTTTTAATTTTATTTATGTGGTTAATTATATTTATGGATTTATGTATTTTTAACCAACCTTGCATCTTTGGGATAAAACCACTTGATCATGATGTATAATTTTTAGTTGTAAAGGGACATCTTCATCCTTTCAAATGCACATTTTGGCTTGTGATTATCTTTCAAAAAGTTTTGTAGAGCAATTTTTGTGAAACATGGATAAGGTTTCACAATGCACCACATACAGCTCAAAATATCAATTAACTATTTGGGAAGGATGTGGCTAATGGATGCACAGCATGTTGAAGGTTTGAGAAGTTTTGTTCTGGTTATTTTAGTCTTGAAAATGAGCCATGTGGGTGACCTAAGACCTAAGTTGATATTGAGCTGGAAGCTGTGGTGAATGTTAGTCCATCTAAACCTAATGTACACAGCTATGATTTAATAAAAATAAATAAATAAAAAAAGGAAAAAAAATAGCAGCAAGCGTTTATGTTACTATTCTAACAATATTGCACAATAGTTAAACACTTTAGAAATAAATTTCATGTTAAATGTATAGTAATATGCTGATCTAAATGCTTTATATTTAACCTAAAATATTTTCCTTATTACCACACAGAAACAACAGGAAAAAAATCCTAAACAATTTCTTAGATCAAAAAAGGGTAAATATTTTTCTAGAAGAAACTATAAAAATTATTCTGACTGATTGTGTTTTATTTATTTATATATTTCATGGCCAAAATCTTGTCTCTAACTAAAATAATAATTTGCTACTGAGATTCACAAGGCTTCATTTTCTGACCTTGAACCTTGAAGGATGCAATAGCTAGATTATTTCCCTGATTTTCAAAATGAGACGCAGTTAGAGTTGGACACTTAACTCTCTGGATAGAACACAGAAATAAGATATTTTCAGTATAAGAAGGGCAAAGCTAACGGGTAATAGGATTATTATGCAGCCTTAAAAAAAGATGGAGATTTTACCTTTTTCCTGTTCACATGGATGGAGCTGGAACATATTCTTCTTAGCAAAGTATCTCAAGAATGGAAGAAAAAGTATCCAATGTACTCAGCCCTACTATGAAACCAAGTTATAGCTTTCATATGAAAGCTATAATAACTCAATTGTAGCCCAAGAATATGGGTAGAGGGGTGGGTAGGGAGGGGGGAGGATGGGTGGAGGGAGTTTAATTGGTGAGACCACACCTACAGTTCATCTTGCAAGGGTACATGTGAAATTTACTAAATGTAGAATATAAATGTCTTAACACAATAACTAAGAAAATGCCATGAGGGCTATGTTAACCAGTTTAATGAAAATATTTCAAATTGTATATAAAACCACCACATTATACCCATGATTGCATTAATGTACACAGCTACAATTTAATAAAAAAAGAACAAAATAAAAAATAAAAACAAACAAACAGAAAAGAAATAGTTGGAAAGGGGAATTAAACAGTTATTTCACACCATCAGAGTACTAGACCTCGTGGAATCCTCTTGATACTTAAAAGGTCATTTTAGGACAAATGAAAGGCAAACCTGCACCAAAGGGGGTGAACTTATGGAGCTCATTAGTCCAATAAGTGAGTGGATTGGGAAGCATAAACAATCTAAAAAGACACTTAAATAACTCAATGAAAAATCTAGAATAAATAAGTTTAAAAAAAGCATGTTTCTTACATCTATTTGGTGTTCCTATAATAGTGTGTTTTATTGCATATCAAATCACTTATACTTATTGTGATTATTGATGGAATTGGATACATTTTTACCATCTTATTTTAAGGCTTATATGTGTCTTACTTTTTATATACTTAAAATTTTCTTTTCTTTTTTCTTTCTTTTGAATTGATGAGATTTAAAAAAATCCATTTTGTTATTTCAAATTATTTGGTAATTGCTTACTCTCATTCTATATTAGCAATTCACCTTAAAATTTCTTCATGCATATTTATCAAATTCCGTACATGGTGTCTTTAACTCCCCACTAAATAATATGAAGGTCTTCCAACTATTGTGTTCCCATCACTCCCTCTAACCATACATACCATTGTTGTCCAATATTTGAGTTATTATTAATATCCATAGTTAGTGATTGTTAGGTATTGATAATATTTTATCACTGAAGGTGCTAGATAAATACCTTATTCTCAGTAACATATTTTTAATTTGTATATAAATATTATAATTTTATAATAAATGACAAGTAATTGGGTCTGCAGGCTATGATATCTGAATAGATGGTGCCACTGGATGGACTCTACAATCAGGCAAGGCCTTAGTTTGTGCTCTATAGTTGGGTGAAGCTTTATGCTGATCTCCATGATTAGGAAGGTGCTCCTTGTTGTGATCCACAGTTTGGTGGGGTCACTGGTTCCTCTGAGTGGATGGGTAAGGTTGATGGCCAGGATTCATGGTTAGATTAGATGACAAGGTATCTCCTGAAGTTGCACAAGGTTGATGGCTAGGCTCTGTGACAAGGTGGGGCTGCCTCCTATCCTCCATGGCTAGACCAGATGACTGGCTAGGGACCCAAGCCAAGAAGAACTCTTGACATTGCTCCCTGGGCAGATGAGACCACTGGCTTGTCTCTATATGTGGGCAGAGACTCTGGATAGGCCATTAGTTGGGTGAGACCTCTTAGCAGGGACACAGTACCACTGCCAAGATTCAAGCACTGGTTTCTGTGAGTCCTTCCTCCCTTTATTCCTAGCTGATGCCAGATGGTCTAGCTAGCCCTGCCCATTTTCCTAGTGTTCCCTATGGGGTGAGAATGAGTTCCCTTGGAAATGCTCCAGAGTGCAGGGGAAGCAGGATATCTTGGACTTTCTTTTCCCCACTGGAGAAGCCGTAAGTCCAGAGAATCCTTCTTGGTGTGGTACCTTATGGCCTGGGGATTCAATGCAGTCTGTGTGAAACTACACTTCTTAAGCTTCTAATGAAACTTTAATTGGTTTCTGAGCATCTTCTGCCTCATCTCTGAGTGCTAGTATTTTTACAGAGGCATTCTTGGCTATGTATAGTTTCTAGTTAGTATTTTTGTGAGGAGACTGGAACTGAAGACTTCCTATTTTTCCATTATGCTGATGTCCTCCTCACTATTTTTTCTTGTAACTCAGTCATACTTTAGGGATAATTAGATCTCTTATTGAAAAATATTTTCTACAATTTGCTTTTGTGAAAGTTTGTTAGTGGTATATACAATTTTTGTTTAAGATTTTGCTCTCATTATTAAAAGAGAGTTTTGACACCTACACAGTTCTAAATTAATTTATTTTCCCCAGTACGTTGAAGATATTATAACTTTATTCTTGAGGTTATTGTTACTGTGGAGAATCTTTTTCTCCATATAAATGCCTTTTCAAGTCATCCATCTCCTCTCTGTGGCTACATTTAAGATCTTGTCTCTGTCATTGATGTTACAGTTTCACCACAACAGTCTTTAAATGTGCTTAGGATACATTGTCCTTCCTGAAGCAGAGAACATAAGTTTTTCATTAATTCTGGAATCTTCTCAGTCATTGTCTCTTTGAATATTGCTTCCACCATTTCTTCATGCTCTCTTTCTAGAACTTCTATTATACATCATGCTTTTCCATTATATCTTTTATATATTTTAATTTATATTTAATGCAATCCATCTTTTATCTATCTTAATTTTATTCTGAGTATTTGTTTCTGCTTAATTTTCCAGTTCACTTAAACTTTAGCATTATCTAATCTTCCACTGAATTTTTAATTTCAATCACAATTTTAGTTCTAGATATTTTTTATTTTCATTTTATATTTGCCTGTTCTAGCCTTTATTATAAAATTTTAGTATCTGAAGTCTTTGAGAGATAAAATATGTCTTTTTCTTGTGTCTATTAATCCTATGTATGATGGTTTTGCTCTGGCGTAATTTATTTTGCATAAATGCTGAGGGCCTGTGGTTATTGATGCCTTCCTCTAGAGGGGATTTGTGTTTGCTTCTTCTGGTTACAAAGAATTGTTACCAATCTGAGACCTCTTTAATTTAACTTCTTGTTTTGGAGTTTCTTGGGGATGGCATAAATATAACCCCCAGACATAACTGAGGGTAGGCCTATTGCTACTAACCTCAAGAGAGATTATTTATCTTCATCTACAGCTGCAGAAGAAAGAGGAAGTTTTTTTCTCATGGACTCCCTTTACCATTAGGCAGATTTTTTTTCTAGTGTTCAATAATAGTGTGATTTTTCTCAGGGCTCCAGAAAGGATTTCAGCTTAGGCACCCAACTTTCTCTTCTAACACAAGGCCTAATATCATTACCTAGGGCATATACTATTCTCCAAATCCAGGTTCTGGTATCTGTATAGGTTTTTATTTTTGGTTACTACTCTGGTTTTTCCCTCTGTTTATCACTCTCTATTTCTTGATTTCTACTTTTGTTTTACTGTCTCTGCCCTTTCTCCTTAGGGTTTTCTTTAGTTCTCATAAACTCGGCCATGTATTTAAAACTATAATTGTTGCAGTTTATCTACAATGTAGGTATTTTAAAGGAGAAGACTTTTTAGATTATTTACTCTGCTATACTGATCAAAATAGAGCCTGTTCTTGTGCATATTGTGTGTATTTGCTATTCAGTAAATACTTAATGTATAAAAGTATGATGTCAGAGAAAATGAGAAATTTTCTCCTAAAATTGTTCTTTCAGCTATTTATCAGAATTCTGTGATGGATGTATCCAGGGTAGAAATTCTTTTATTTTTTAGTACTTTCATCTAGAATACTTATTTTTATGTGTCCACATATTCCCGTATTTATAGGTTTAGTAAAGAAATGTATACTGTTTTAAAGTACTTATCAGGGTGTGAGGTTCTTTGAAGTAGAATGAGAATGGAAGGGAAAAAATTCACTGCTTAATTTTAAAATATGATTTCATTCCTTGGTGTGTGCCACACCTTCTGGGGGCAAGACGTGATTGCAAGAGGGACTTTACCTAACAAATGCAATCAGTGTAACCTGGATTATTGTATTCTTTTTATGTTCTTTTAATTCTAGAAGAAAAGAGATCAGATAAATGGAAACTTCTATCAGTAACTAGAAACAAATCCTGAGAAATTAAACCAATGAAAATTAGAATCAACTGTGTCAATTTTTCAGAGACAATGGAAACTGGGCACATTTTCTCCATAAAGCTGAGCTATGCTTGGTAACAGGCACTGTGCTGTATAACTATTTTTGTGGGGGAGAGGCTTTATTTTATTGTTGATTTTGAGATTGCATGAAAGTTCTCTTCCCTCTATGAAACTTGTAAGAAAGAAAAATGTGGTCTCTTACTGATATCTGTTTAGGACTGATGAGGCATTCACAGATTGACCTGAGTGTTCTGTTAAACATAAAAATTTTCTTAATAAGTTTCACCTGTACCCTTCTAAGATGAAAATATTTCAAACTGTATATAAAACCAGCACATTGTACCTCATGATTGCATTATTGTACACAGTCATGATTTAATAAAAACAATCAAATGAAATAAAAAAAATTCTTAGAACACAAATATCAGACAAGGTCATTCTGTGACCATAAAAGAGCTAGACAAACTAAGACTACTTTGTAATCATGTCCAAACACTAAAACAAGAACACTGTCAAAGCTACCAAAATGACCAAATGTTCTCCTATCCTAGTGAGTATGAGTGGATGTTACTTCTTTGTCAATTATAGTTAAGCCCTACTGCATTCCTTGTGCATCTTACATAGCAATTATCAATATTCAATCATAGAATTGTCACTGTTTCCTCAGTGAACCTTATCCAGAGCAAAGCCATGCTTACTTAAATTCTCCCCTGAATAACTCAGCATAAGCCTAAATTTTGTAACAAGCTCTTTTTACTGAAACATATGTTCTCTATGGTGTGTTGTTGCCTTATTTCAAAAAATTTATAAACTTAGATTTGTTCCACTACAGATGTGTTTCTGATGGTCTTTGGAGGGCACTAACTCCTGGGTGACATAGAATTTCATGTTCCCCACATAAGGAACATTTTGTTTATAAATTTTATCAAAATTTCTCAACATGGTTTGACAACACTTGCTTAAAAAGGAGTGAATCTGGAAATTCTATAACTTATCAATATGATATAAATAGTGAAGAGAATGTGATGGTGGTCTACCTTCATTAGCAAAAGGAAAAGGGTTTGATTTGGACTGACCAACTTTGGAGATTTAGTTGGTAAATAATACCATATTGATGATACTCATAGCTGATATCCATTCTTTAGCCTGGTTTTTCCATTAGTGTTATAGCAATATTTACAAATGATTATTGACTTTCACCTATGTCCGTCTGCCCCTTTTCCAAAGAACTAGGGCCATCACATATAGCTCCCTGTGAGCAGAAAAAAATTTCAAATACACATTTGCCTTTTAAATTTCTAATAGCATAATCTCATGGGTCAGGTAAAACCAGCTGAAAGTAAATTTAGAGTTTAACAAAATATGGTTTGTTAGGTTTTCAGAGGAAGAAGGAAATATGATGTGCTGAGATAGCAAAGGGGACTGGGAAGTCTGGGTTTATTCCCCACCCTCAGCGCATTCAGCCTGGATTTGTGAAAATGTTAAGAATGATGAATGAGCTGTAAATAGAAGATTTCTCTGAGTGTGGGCCATAAACAACCGTAAAAGTATTAGACTGAAAATCTGGGAGAGAAATCATGGGTATTATGCAGGCACACAGAACCGGCTGTGGATTATAACTAGCATCCCACCCTATTGATTAGCTGTTCCATGGACCATAATAAAGCTATCATGGTTAATTGCTAGAAAGAGGCACACACCTAGAAACAGGCAAGTTAAGGTGTCATCCCTCCAGTTTATTGCTGAAAGGCAGGATAATTTGTGTTTCATTATAGCATTTTTTTCTGCAAGATCTATAGAGCTCAATCAACTACCCTCCCCCTGACACATACTTTTCTTGGGCATGGGAACATTTGATTACATTGCGTTGCCTTCTAGTTATGGATCAGTGACTTTTGTAGTCAGGCCCATTCTGATCTACAAGCAGTCCAAAAGAAAGCCAATAATTTTACAGTATAGCCTGAGTAATACAGAAGGGCGTTTTTCAATACTAGGTAACCAGTTTTCTCCATCAGGTCAACTTAGGATCATTTAATATTTTTTACACATTTTTACTTACACAGAAGCCATAAGCAGAGTAATCCCGTAAATCACATACCTATGTGGGGGAGGTTAGGCTGTTTTCATTATTGTTATGTACACCCAAGAGAAAATGACAGATGTTTGATAAAGAGACTCTTTAGAGTTTCTCCTGCATTTCAGACTTGTAGCATATAGGATAGAGAATGCTTTGGTTTGTGTCATATAATGTTACAGTAAAGGGATAATGGGCTATTTACTTTTGTGTTTTATTATAGCCATTCTGTTTGAAAGGCTAATATATCTCTTGAGACTTTAGTATAGTAGGAAATATGAGAACCATTGGCTATTTCTCTTTAATGCTTTTATCCTAAGGTATGTGCATGTTCTAAGTTCCCAAATGACACATGCCATTGGTAATGGGGTAAATGGTGAGTCTTGCCAGTGTGAAATTTAACGTGATGGGAATATATTTCTAGTATCCATGTAAGTCTATACATGGTTTTCTGCTGTATTCTGGAATATGCCATTCCTTCTGCCATATCCTGAGGTTTCTCCAGCTTAGTAGCCAAAAGCACCATTTTGCTTTATTGGTTCCTGTGTGCAATTATTGACATGCCTGACTGTGTCCTTCTTAATCTAGGGCATGGGAAAGAAGTTGTTTGCTGGTGGGATACAACTTTTCTGAGCTTGACAAGCCATTCTGCCTGGCAATCTGATTTACAGCTCTGGTGTTCTACTTTTATAAGTGAAATGTGAATATGAGCTTAAACATAATCTGAGTTTCATTCAAAGAGTTAATATGTATTTATTGAGAACCTACTATGTGCCAGACCACTTAGTACTGAAAGATAATAGACATATTCTTTAACTCATTGCTAATCATCTTTAGTCTTATTTAAATACAATAATATTGTTACTACCATACATTTGTTTCTTTCCTGAGCACCATAATGTACGTATCCATTCGTGTTTTTTGTTTTAAGTGGTATGAAGTAAAATACGAGCCTTGGCAAAAATACAAAAACAAACAAACAAACAAAAAGATATACACCTCTTAGAACCAGAGAGATAAGACAGATGTAATAGCCTTGGAGATAGAGCTCTTGATAAATTGAAATTTTGGAGTTAAATAGCTATCTCTTTT
This sequence comes from Nycticebus coucang, assembly GCF_027406575.1. NCBI lineage: Eukaryota > Metazoa > Chordata > Mammalia > Primates > Lorisidae > Nycticebus > Nycticebus coucang. The sequence goes on along the minus strand of NC_069804.1, from coordinate 155,717,791 downwards.
CAATAAGTTCTTTGAAAAGACATGCCCTAGGAAATGAACTTTTCTGATACCATGGTGTCTGGCTCTTTGGTAAGAAGGAAATTTAGTTATTGAATTGCTTTCTCTGAAAAGCAGTTGAAGGCTTATCTCTCTCTCCCTGAGAAACTCTGTAGTGGGTTGAATTGTATCCTCCCAAAATATATGGATAAGACATAACCCCCAGTACTTGTAAATGTGACCTTATTTGGAAATAGAATCTTTGCAGCTATAATTAGTTTAGTAATCTTGAGATGAGGGCATCCTGAATTTAATAGGGGCCTCAAATCCAAAGACTGGTAGATTTATAAGAGCAAAAAGAGAAACATTTAAGATATGGAGAGACAGAGGGAAAGGCCATGTGAAGACAGACATAGAAATTAATGTGATGCAGCTATAAGCCAAGGAATGCCATCAATGCCAACCAAAATCTAGGAGAGAGATATGGAATGGATTTGTTTGCCAGAGACTTCAGAAGGAACCATCACAGTCAAAGCCTTGATTTTACACATCTGGCCTCCAGAAATATGAGAGGAAAAATTTCTGTTGTTTTAAGCCAACAAGTTGTTATTTCTTATGGAAGTCCTAGGAAATTAATACAAACATCCACTTTTTATTCCGTACAAAATTCCCTCGGGACATTTTGGGATAAATGAAGAAGGTTTATTGCCCTTAGTCAATTGACAGTTTTCTCCTAAGCTAAAGAAATCCAATATAATTTTCTAATACTCAAACTTTACTGGTCACCTAATCATTATACAATTATGATTGCATACAAACATATCACAACAAGTTTTTTCTTTCCTTTAATTGCTCTATCAGTCTTAGAAATAAAGAGCATTGTCTTAGTCTGTTCATGCTGCTGTAACAAAATACCTGAGATTGGGCAATTTGTGAGAACAAAAATTCATTTCCTCATAGTTCTTGAGGCCAGCAAGACCAGGATTAGGGGACTAAAATCTGGTGAGGACCTTATTGTTTCATAATGCTATGGTAGAAGGCATAAGGTCAAGAAGATGAGAGAGCAAGATGTGGGGGCAAACTTTTCCTTTTATAAGGAGCTTGTTCCCGCCATAATATACCCATTCCTGCTTATAACAGCATTAATCCATTCAGAAGGACAGATGCTTTATAACCAAAGCACCTCCCAACATCCCTTCACTAGAGATCAAGTTCCCAGCACATGAAATTTAGGCGGACACATTCTAATCATAATAAGCATTATACATTCTGTACATGATAACACCCTTCTGAAATGCCTTTCCTCATTCATGTCTGCTAGGCCATATACATTAAGGTATTTTCTTTGAAGTTTCACCAGAAAATATTTGTGAAGTGTGTGTGTGTGTGTATTTCTAGACTTGAGGTTACAGTGAAATCATTTCCTTAATGGACTTACTAATTGTTAATTTTAGTAAGTAAAGCTCTGACTCTTCTTTCTCATACAGCCTGAGATATTTTGTTTATGAGAGATTTTTTTTCTGTCTGGGCTCTTTGGTAATTAACCTACCATTTTCTAGGGGATAGGGTAGAAAGAGAAAAATGATTTATGGTTATAAATATACCTTTTCCTTTTGCTGAGGTCCTTATTATCTATGGGTTTCCAAAAGAGAAAAGGCTTCATTTTCAGCAGATCTCAGATGCCTGTCTTTTTCTTCTAAGCTTAATTTTGTATACTCTGAGTTTAACATGCCTAGTGTTTGATGATTTGAGTTCAAATTTTGGTATATTCTAGCAATATGTTACATAAAGTTAAATATTCTGAACATTCTTCATTCTGAGCATTCTTCCTACTGTTCTCTTAGAGCCAATGCATGTTGACCTCCAGGATAGGAGTGGAGGTATATTCATCCTTTCCTAGTTGGAGTTATTACCTTGTGGATTTCCCAACCTCTTAGATCCAACTTAAGTCTTATCCTGCCAGAGTACTCATAACAGGGATTGATATTTTATCTCCTTTACCTCAAACGTCTACAGACTTATGGGAAGGTCTTTATATGGAGCATCTTCATATAAAATATCAGAATTCATTAGATACTTTCTATTCATTCTATTATATTACTGTAGGGGAATCATTTTAGGGAAATTGAAAAGAGGAGTTTATGCCAAGTTGGCCACGACCAATCAGCAAGTGTCAGCTAATGGATTTTTTTTTTAATTTCAAAATATTAAAGGTGTACAAATGTTTTGTTACATGAAAATCAAGGCTTTTGTGTACCTATCTCCAGAATAATGTTCATGGTACCCAATAAATATGTTTTGATAACTCCTCCCCCTCCTATCCTCCCTCTTCCTACTTCCCAATATTCTTTATAACTCTTTGTGCTCATATGTACCTATTTTTTAGCTCACACTTATTAGTGAGAACATACAGTGTTTGGTTTTCTATTCCTGAGATACTGCACTTAGGATAATGGTGTCAGGTCCATTGCATTGTTGCTGCAAACAATAATTCATTCCTTTTTATGGCTGAGTAGCATTCCATGCTCTGTGTTGTATGTGTGTGTGTTTGTGTCACACCACACATTTTTTTTATCCACTCATAACATGATAGGAACTTTTATTTCACATCTTTATAATTGTGAATATGCTGTGATAATCATTCATTGCAGGTGTCTATTTCATAAAATGAATTTTTTTCCTGTGGGTAGAAACTCAAAAATGGGATTGCTGAATAAATGGAAAGTCTATATTTATTTCTTTGAGGAATTTCAACACTGTTTTCTGTAGAGGTTGTACTAATTTTCAGTCCCACCAACAGTATATAAGTGTTACTTTCTTTTTGCACCCATGGCACCATCTATGGTTATTTGACTTTTTAAATATAGCCATTCTGAAAGTGGTAATGTAGTATCTCATTGTAATTTTAATTTCCATTTCCCTAAAAAATAGTGCTGTTGAGCAGTTTTCATATGTTTGTGGGCAGTTTATTGTTTTTTTGAGAAGATTCTATTCATATCTTTGCTTACTTATTGATGGGTTATTTGCTTTGTTCTTGCTGATTTGTTTGAGGTCATTCTGGATATTAGTCCTTGATTAGTTGTATAATTGTGAATATTTTCTCCCATTATATAGATTGTCTATTAACTATGTAGAGCATTTCTTTTGGTGTGCAGATGCTTTTGAATTTAATTAATTCACATTTAGTTATATTTATTATTATAGTATTTGCCTTTGGGATCTTAGTCACAAATTCTTTGCCTAGGTTGATGTCCAGAAGAGTTTTTCCCAAGTTACCTTCCACATTTTTTATGGTTTCATGCCTTACATTTAAATCTTTTATCCAAAGTGAATTAATTTTAGTGCACATTCAGGGTATGTTGTTGCCTGATTTGTCAAAAAATAAGTTGGTCATAGATATATGGTTTCATTATTAGGTATTCTATTCTGTTCTATTGGTCTGTGTCTCTACTTTTATATCAGAACCACATTATTTTAGTAACTATAACCTTGTAGTGTAAGTTGAAGTCAGGTAATGTGCCTCCAGATGCCTCCAGATTTGTTCTTTTTTTCCTTAGGATTGTTTTGGCTATTTGGACTCTTTTTTGGTTTCACATAAAATTTGGGATTATATTTTCTAGCTCTGTGAAAAATGACATTGTTATTTGAAAATTGTATTGAATATTCTTTTTTTGTCTGAGAATAATTGAGGGTATAAAGAATTAGGTTACACTGTTTGCATTTTTTAGGTAAAGTCCCTCTTATAATCGTGTCCCAGCCTCAAGAGATGAGCCATACAACATAATGTTGTACCTCTTAAGTGGGAGTACTCCTGTCCCCTCTCCTTCCTGCATCCTTGTTCCCCTGTCTCCCACCTTGATTTGAGTTTTTCTATTATGTGTATATATATTAGGTTATCTACTGGATTCATATTAGAATTGAGTACATTGGATGCTCCATTCTTATTATACATTACCAAGAAAAATTTCCAATTCTATCCAGCTTAATACGAAAGATGTAAAGTCTCTTTTTTTAATGGCTGAACACTATTACATGGTATACATATACCACAGCTTGTTAATCCATTCCTGGGTTGGTGGGCATTTAGGTCATTTCCACATTTTGGTGATTGTAATTTGATCTGCAATAAACAGTCTAGTATCACTTATGATAAAGTTATTTTCTTTTCTTCTGGGTAGATGCCTAGTAATGGGATTGCAAGATCATATGGAAGGTTTAATTTGAGTTCCTTAAGGATTCTCCATTCTTCCTTCAGAAAAGACTGTATTACTTTGCAGTCCCACCAACAGTGTAAAAGGGTTCCCTTCTGTCCATATCCACGCCACCATCTTCAGCTTTGAGATTTTGTGATGTGAGCTATTCTCTCTGGAGTTAGGTGATATCTCAGGGTAGTTTTGATTTGCATTTCTCTGACCATCACAAATGACCTTTTTTTCAAATATTTGTTAGCCATTAATCTGTCTGAATCAGACAAGGTTCTGTTCATTATCTCTTACCCAGTGGCAGATGAGATTGTTTGCTCTCTTTTTGTTGATTAATTTGAGTTCTCTGTAGATACTATTTATCAACCCTTGGTCAGATTCATACTCTGAAAATATGTTTTCTCATTCTGAAGGTGTCTTTTTGCTTTACTTGTTGTGTCCTTAGCTGTGCAGAAACTTTTAAGCTTAATTAAGTCTGATTTCTTAATTGTTATCATTGTTGTGATGGCCGTTGAAGTCTTTGTCATAAAATGTTTTGCCAGTCCAACGTCCTCAAGAGTTTTCCCCACAGTTTCTTCTAAGATTTTTATTATTCCATGTCCTAGATTTAAATATTTTATCCATCTTGAATCAATTTTTGTAAGTGGTGAAAGGTGTGGGTTGAGTTTCAGTCTTTTACATGTGGTTTTCCAGTTCTCATAGCACCATTTATCAAATAGGTATCATTTTCTCTTACCAAACATCAGATGGGTATAAAAGAGACTTGTTTCATCTCTTGGATTTCTATTTTATACCATGTGTCTACGTCTCTATTTTTGTGCCGATACCATGCAGTTTTGATCACTGTGGAATTGTAATATAGTCTGATGTATGGCAGAGTGATAACTCTAGCTTTGTTTTTATTACTAAAAATTGCCAAGTCTGGCTCGGCTCCTGTAGCTCAAGCGGCTAAGGCGCCAGCCACATACAAGGGAGCTGGCGGGTTTGAATCCAGCCCAGGCCTGCCAAACGACAATGGCAACTACAACCATAAAATAGCCCGACGTTGTGGCAGGGCCAGCTACTTGGGAGGCTGAGGCAAGAGAATCGCTTAAGCCCACGAGCTTGAGATTGCTGTGAGCTGTGACACCATGGCACTCTACCCAGGGCAACAGCTTGAGGCACTGTCTCAAAAAACATATATATTGCCAAGTCTACATGGGTTTTTTTCTGGTTCCTTATGAGATGAAGATCTAGTTTTTTGAGTTCTTTAATGTATGATGTTCATATTTTAATGGGAATTGCCTTGACTCTGTAGATTGCTTTGGGAAATATAGAAATTTTAACAATGTTGATTCTTCCCAGTGACGTGCTCAGTATGCTCTTCCATTTGTTGATGTCTTCCACTACATCTTTTCTTAGGGTTTTATAATTGTCTTTGAAAATATCTTTCACCTCTTTTGTTAGGTATATTCCTAAGTATTTCATTTTATTTAGCTACTGTGAAGGGAATTATGTCCTTGATTTGCTTCCCAACTTGACTGTTATTGGCAAATACAACATCTATTGATTTTTGCACCTTGATTTTATATACTTCGAGATGATATTCTATTTCCTGATCACTTCCAAGAGTTGTGTGGTTGAGTCTCTGGGGTTTTCTAAGTGTAAGATCATATCATCAGCAAAGGGAGAGAGTTTGACCTCCTCTGCCCCCATTTGGATGCCCTTTATATCCTTCTCTTGTCTTACTGCATTGGCTAGAACTTCCAGCATAATGTTGAATAATAGTGGTGATAGGGTTCCAGTTCTAAGTGGAAAGGCTTTCTTTTTATTCCAATCAATATGACGTTAGTTGTGGGTTTGTCATAGATACCTTCAATCAGCTAAAGAAATGTGCCACCTATGTCTATTTTCTGAAGTGTTCTTGTTAGAAAATGATGCTGAATTTTGTCAAATGCTTTTTCTGCATCTATTGAGACAATCACATGGTCTTTTTTTTTTTTTTTTTTTCAGAGGCAGAGTCTCACTTTACTGCCCTTGATAGAGTGCCATGGCATCACATGGCTCACAGCAACCTCCAGCTCTTGGGCTTACGTGATTCTCTTGCCTCAGCCTCCCGAGCAGCTGGGACTATAGGCGCCTGCCACAACGACCGGCTATTTTTTCTTTGTTGCAGTTTGGCCGGGGCTGGGTTTGAACCCACCACCCTCGGTATATGCAGCCGGCGCCCTACTCGCTGAGCCACAGGTGCCACCCATGGTCTTTGTTTTTACTTCTATTGATATGGTGAATTACATGTATGGATTTGTGTATGTTAAACCAGCCTTGCATCCCTTGGATAAAGCCTATTTGATTGTGATATACAATTTTTTAAGTGTAGCTGTAATCTATTAGCTAAAATTTAGTTGAGTATTTTTGAATCAGTATTCATTAGTGAAATTGGTCTGTAGTTCTCCTTTTTTGTTGTGTCCTTTACTGGTTTTGGAATCAAGCTGATGTTTGTTTCATGGAACATGTTGGTGAAGGTTTCTTCCTTCTCAATGTTTTGGAATACTTCTGCAGTATGGGCACAAGCTCATCTTTGAAAGTGTGATAGAATTCTGATGTGAAGCTGTCTGGTCCCCAGGTTTTTTTCTTTTTTGTTATTGTTGTTGGTAGCTTTTTTATTATTTCTGCAATCTCAGTGCTTGTTACTGATCTGCTCAAGAGATCTATTTCTCCCTTAGGTTTAGAGAGATGGTATGATTCCAGGTACTTGTCCATTTACTACACATTGTCAAATTTCTGGGCATAGAGTTTATGGAAGCAGTGAGAAATAATCTCTTATATCTCTGTCATATCAGTTTTCCCTTTTTCATTTCTAATTAAGGTTATTAAAGATTTTACTTTTTTATTTCTGGTTAATATGGCCAAATGGTTTATTGACTTTATCTTTTTGAAGAATCATCTTTTTGTTTCATTAATTTTCTGAATGATTCTTTTGTTTTCAGTTTCAGGTATTTCTCATTTAATTTTGATTATTTCTGTCCTGCTAGTTTGGGGATTGGATTTATCTTCCTTTTCCATTTCCTTGAGATGATTCATTATATTGTTTATGTGCTGTCTTTATGTTTTTCAGATACAGCATCTAATGTGATAGATTTCCTGTTTAGGACTGCTTTTGCAGGTTTTAGTAGCTTGTGTCTTCATTATTGTTATACTCAAGGAAGTAAAAAAAAAAAAAAAATGATTTCCTCTTTTATCTATTCCTTAACCCAACTGTCATTCAGCATAAGGTTGTTTAGTTTCCATGCCTTTGTATAGGGATGAAATTTTTTGTTATAGTTTAGTTCCACCTTTATTGCCTTGTGGTCTCAGAAGATAGAAAGTATAATTTCAATATATATATTTTTTATTTTGTTGAGGTTTGATTTGTGTCCTAGGATACGATCTATTTTGGAGAATGTTTCATGGGCTGATTAGAACAATGTATATTCTTTAGCTTTGTGATGGTGTGTTTGGTATATGTTTATTAAGCACCATTGTTTTAGGGTCACCTTTAAGTCCCTTGCATCTCTGTTTAGTTTCTCTTTAGAGGATCTGTCCAGTTCTGTAAGATGACTGTTAAAATCCTCTACTATTATGGTGTTATAGGATATCATATTGCTCAGGCTAATTAAGATCTGTTTCATAAATCTGGGAACATTTAAGTTGGGTGCATTAATATTAGGAATTGAAATATCCTCTTGTATTGTTCCCTTGACCAATATGAAGTGCCTATCTTTGTCTTTTTTGATTTTAGTTGCTTTAAATCTACTTGTATCTGAAAATAAGACTGTGACCCCTCCTTCTGATTTCCATTTGCCTGAAATATAGTTATCCATCCCTTAATCCTGAATCTTGCTTTCTCCTTTGAGGGTTGGTATGTTTCCTGTAGGCAAATATGGATTTCTTACACTTTTTAATCCAATATTCCAGTCTGTTCTTCTTCAGTGGTAAATTCATGCCATTAACATTTATTCAGATAATTGATAAGTGTGGTGGAGTTCTATTCATCTTATTTTGTGAAAGTCCATTGTTTAGTTTTATCTTTTGCGTCATTGTGGAAACCAGGTTTTGTCCCTTAGTTTCTGGGTGTTTAGTTTGCTGCAGGTCCACTGTGATGTTCAGTGTGTAGAACAGGTCTAAGTGTTTCCCGTAGAACTGGTCTTGTTGTAAAAACCTCCCTTGATGTTTGCATCTCAATAAAAGATTTGACATCTCCATCAATTTTAATGCTTAGCTCAGCAGGATATAGAATTCTGGGCTGAAAATTGTTTCATTTAAGAAAGTTAAAGATATATGGCAATTGTTTCCTGGCTTGCACAGTTTCATTTGAGATGTCTAATATAACTCTGATGTATTTGCCCCTGTCATCATGTAGCTCTGTTTGAGTTGAGATGACCTGGAGTTTGACATTGATATCCCTCTGAAAGGAGTGTGTCAGAATCTTTGGTGATACTTTGGAAATTTTTAGTTATGTTATCCTCCAGTAGGGCTTCCATTCCTCTGGGACATTCTTCCCCTTCTGGGATACCTATAATTCTTGTGTTTTAACTCTCCATGAAGTGCCATAATTCTCTCAGTGAATGTTCTGCTTTCTCTCTTTGCTTTTCTGCCTCTTTAACTGTTCATGTTATCTCAAGAGCTTCATCCTCTAGCTCTGAGATTCTTTCTTCTCTATGGTATAATCTGTTACTGATATCTTCTACTGCTTCTTTATGTTCCTGGATTGACTTCTTTAATTCCTGAAGCCCTGGTATATCCTCTCTATATTCTGCATGTCTTTTATTTGTTATTAAGATCTGTTTTTCGATTTTCTTTTGTTATTTTCCACTTTCTCAGAAATTTCCTTCATTGCTTTTACCATCCATATTTTAAATTTTCTTTCTTTCATTTTTAACATTTCTTTATAGGTGGAATCCTCTGCAGTAGGATTCTGATACCTTCTGATTCCTTGGGTGATTGGGAATTACTCTGTTCTTGTTTTTCATGTTGCCAGGGTATTTTTCCTGTTTCTTCTTCATGGCTTTTTTCTTTTTGTCTGTTTCCTTATCCTATTTTTTTTTTCCTTTCACTTCCTCTTCCTCATTATGATACCTTCTCTTTGACCTTTGGTATTGAAGTGTGATACAGCTGTATAAGATAAAGGCTCAAAGTTTTTGTCTTGCTGAGAAGATATGGTCCTATTTCCCTGATTTCTTTGCCCTCAGTCCCTGCAGGGTTGAGGCATGAAGCTCTCATCTGCTTGCTTAATAGACATGGCTTTCCAAACCATGTCCCTTGGCCATGCAGTGGCTTTCTCAGAAAAGTGTGTGTTGCTCAAATCTCCCCATGGTGGCTACCCAGTTTATCAGATACGCTAGAACTGGTCTCACACTAGGACTCTGAGGATTGATCCTGCAAGACCTCTTTCCCACAATTGATGCATCCTGGCAAGCAGCTGAACAATGACAGCTCTGCTCTGCCTGGTGGCTCAGTACATGTCCCTGTGCACCATTCAAGATCACTTTCTTGCTTGCCAAAGCTCTCTCAAGGTAAACTTCATCAAATGCTCAGATCTAAAAATAAAAATAAAAATCCTCTGCTCCAACTCTCCTCTTAGGGTCCTGGAGCCTCCTGCTTCTTCCCTGTGCCCCCCAAATGATGCTTCTTAGCAGGGACCAGCAGCCAGAGGTGGCTGGAGTCCTTTTACTCCCATTTCCTCATGCACAGCTGAAACAGCTGTTTCTGTTCTGCCATCTTGCTCCACCTCCTGTATTCAATCTTTAAAGAACTTTGGGAGGAATTGACAATTTAACAATGTTGATTCTGCCAATCCATAAGCAAGAGATCTTTAATCCCTTCATTTGTGTCATCTATAATTTCTTTCACTGATTTTTTAATTGTTTTTTCTTTCTAACCCCCCCCCCCCCACCTTTTTGGATTTAGTTTTGTTTTTGAGACAGAGTCTCACTCTCTCACCTGTCTATGGGTTCTGTGGCATCATAGCTCACAGAAAACTCAAACTCTTGGGCTTAAGAGATACTCTTGCCTTAGCCTTCTGAGTAGCTGAGACTATAGATACCCACCACAATGCCCAGCTAGTTTTTCTATTTTTAGAAAAGACAGGAGACAGAGTCTCACTCTTGCTCAGGCTATTCTCAAACTCATGAGTTCAATGGATTCACCAGCCTCAGCCTCCGAAAATGGTAGGATTACAGGTGTGAGCCACCAGGCATGGTTGCCATTGGTGTTTTATACTGTTCTTTGTAGAAATATTTTACTTCTTTGGTTAAGTATATCCTTGGATATTTTACTTTCATTGCAGCTACTGTAAGTGGTATTGAGTTCTTAATTTGACTCTCTGCTTGACTGGAATTAGTATATAGAAATACTACTGATTTGTGTACATTAATTTTATAACCTGAAACTTTACTGTATTTATTTATTAATTCTAGGAGGCTTTTGGTGGAGTCCATAGGTTTTTTTAGATACAAGATCATATCATCAGGAAATGGAGATTGTTTGACCTCCTTTTTCCAAATTTGGATTCTATTTATTTGTCCTTCTTGGCTGATTGCTCTGGCTAGGACTTCTACTACTATGTTGAATAGGAGTGGTGACAGTAAGCATACTTTTCTTCTTCCAGTTCTTTGGGCAGATGCTTTTAAGTTTTCTTTATTCCGTATGATGTTAGTTGTGGGTTTGTCATATATGGCTTTTATAGTTGTGAGATAGGTTCCTTCTATGCCTAGTTTTTTGAGGGTTTTTATCATGAAAGAATGTTGAATTTCATTGAATGCTTTTTCTGCATTTATTGAGATGATCATGTGGTCTTTGGTTTTGCCTCCATTAATGTGTGGACTCACATTTATTAATTTGCATATGTGGAACCATTCTTCTATAACTTGGATATAATCCATGGCTTATTTTGTTGGTATGTTGTTGAATTGCTAGTATGTTCTTGAGGATTTTTATGTCTATGTTTGTAAAAGATATTGTTCTATAGTTTTATTTATTTACTTTTTTGCCTTCCTGGCTTTGGTATCAAGGTGATATGACTTTGCAAATGAGTTAGGATGGATTCCCTCCTGACATTGTGGAATAGAATAGGTACCAGTTCTTCCTTATAGTTCTTTAGCTGTGAATTTGTCAGATCCAAGGTATTTTTTTGTTTGTTTGTTTTTTGCAGATTTTTTGTTATTGCTTCAATCTTAGTGCTTACTATTGGCCTGGTCAAGATTTTTATTTCTTCCTGATTCAAACCCAGAAGGTTGTATATTTCCAGGAACTTATTCATTTCTTGTTGTTTTTCTAGTTTGTGTGTATAGAGATTTTCATAGTATTTATGTATGATGTTTTGTATTTTGGAAACATCAGTTATAATGTATTTTTCATTTCTGGTTGAACTTATTTGAATCCTTTCCTTTCTACTCTGCTTAATCTGGCTAGTGGTCTATCTTCCTTCCTTAACCCACTCATTCAAATATCAAACTTTCTCCAGAAACACCATCACAGACATACCCAGAAATAGTGCTTTACCAGCTATCTGTGTTTGTCTTAATCTAGTTAATACCTAAAATTATCACAGAGTACACTGAAAACAAGGCAGAGGAATTTAAATATTATGATAGAATATGTGTATTCATTTATCAACTACATATCCTTCCCAATTCTCTACAAAAAGCATATAAGTAAACACACATAACAAAACAGTAAGGGCAAATTTTGGAAGAGAGCTCTAAAACCATTTTAAGAACATGAGGGACAATTACAACAGCTTCTCTCTTTTCCATTCACATCTTTTCTAGCAATTAGGATCTTGCTTATTTATTTTATTCTTATCCATAGCCTGGACCACCATCTGAATGAAATACCACACATTTCCTTGTTTATTTCACTTATCATCTCCTTTTCCTAAATAAACTGTGAGTTTTATCATGGTCATTATTTTTCTTGATTTTGTTCTCTGTGATATTCTTAGTGCCTAGAATAGTGCTTGGTAATAGTAGATGCTTAATAAATACTTTTCCTGAAAAAATAATTATGCTAAGAACCAGAATGGGAGTTGATCTAGATTACTGAGATGTGGCAAAATTAAATAGTCTGAAAGTATTGGTAATTTTGATAGTCATGATGTTTTTCAGGGTGGGTGAAGCCACTAAGGGAACTCTTGCAGTAATCCTCTTATGAGAAAAACAGAGTGTCATTAAGAATGGCAGCAGGAATAAATGGAGATAAAAAGGAATATCTGGAGTACTTGGTATGACCCCTCCATCATTTTTTGCTGTATTACGCCTACCCTTATCATTCTTCATGATTAAGGAGATCTAAGAGAACATGGGAATAGTTAATTCAAAATGTTTTCAACAACTTGCCTTCCAAGAGTATACTGAGCAAGATGATCTTTTATTTGTCCTTTTCAAGGATATGATGCAATAATATTGTGATCCCACCACTCCCAACTTCCAAATAAAGGACACTTCCTTGAATCAGGAAAGATTCTAAAAACATTTTTGATTGAGACAAATACATTGTGAATAAAAATGTGTGAATATGGTTCTATCAGATTCGAAATAGAGAATTTTAGTTCTTATAAGGTTGAAATTTGGGACAGTCTGGAGACATGCCTCCTTTCTATCTCATAATAGAAGACTAATAGTCTTAAATCATGCAATGAGTATGACCATTATAAACTGCACAATGGTAATAGTCGGAGTCTTTGCCAGAGGCTTATGAGAAACAAATCAGTCTCATTATAGCTGAGAGTCTCCAGTGCTGTTGAATTTTCTTGCTCTCATTTTTTCAGTCAATAACTGCTACCACTGAAGTGATGTTCCTGAGTTAGAGACAGGGTTTCCTGGAATTGAAGGCATCTACATTTGCTTTTCTTCAGGAGCAAACTCTCATCTTTTGAAAGAATGTTTTCTATGTGTCTTCTAAGTTGCTGATAATTATTACTAATGGAATCTGTATCATTATCCCTGGCTGACCTTCAGAGCAAAAGAATAAAAATTTTAAGGAAGTAAAATTAATAACTCCATCACAGTGCATCATAGAGATAAGCCAATAATTGCAAGGTCAGATGGGCACACACAGATAGATTGTTAGCTGGTTACACTATAATTAAAGAGCAGAACTTTTACATAAGTTTATAAATAATGTTTCTCATAAAGACAGGAGATTGATTATCCAAGAAAAGCTTCCCCCTGAACCAGAGACCATCAGCAATCACAATAATGAAATATTAATAACAAATTTGAGAAGCCATCAGGAATGAATTTCATAAGCCACTGTAAGGAGCTTCTTGTTTCTAATTTGGGAGAGGAACTAAATGCAATATTATTAAATGAAGAAACAGAAGACTATTTTTTGCATTGGGGCTGAATCAAGATTGTTTCCTCACAAAAAGTAGATTTGAAGAGGTATTGGGTAGCAGATGACAATAGGAAGTTTAGATGATTCCCATATTATCATGCTTTATAATATTTCTATGTTTAATGTTATTTATTTCCCATATAGAAATAATTTAGTTAATCTCATTTTAGAGAAAAATTATACACTGAAAACAAGTGTATAATTACACATTTATATTATAATAGCTTGAAGAATTATATTTCTTAGTTCCCTAGCAACCATAGGAACTCTGAAGTTTTAAGCTAGAGATCAAAAGTAGGATTCTTAACAATGAAATAAATAAACTGCCAGTTAGTAAAAATAGTACATATAGTAATTTTAAATGGTGACCAAAAAAGCACAATCCAATCAATATATCTTTATTTTTCTGATGGATATAAAACTATGTAGGTTTTACCTGACATAAATCCAACATTCAGCTGCTATATTTAGCACCTACATTAAGCTCATATTCTTTGTGATTTTAATTACTCACATTGAGATATATGAATGTACTATTGTTGCATAATTACACATTTTAAGTATAAAAAGGGATGGAGTGTTGCCTTAATACAAATCAAAAGGGACATAATTTAGGACTAGTATATTAATTGCTGCTTTCATACTGGTGGATATGCACAATCACTCATGCTTTAAGTTGTATCTTCTACAGTGGCATTAGACTCACTTTAGATACTCTCTTCCCCAGTCCCATTTGTGATCAAAAACATTCATCAAAAGGCAGTTGGGAATGTTCTAAAATTAGATTGTAATTATGGTTACACAACTCTGTGTATACACTAAAACCCCCTGAACTATATACTTTAAAATGGTGAACTTTATGATATGTGAAATATATCTCAATAAAGCTGTTAATTAAAAAAAAAGAATTAAAAACAAAACACAGTTTTGTAATTCTTACTCCCCCTTTTCTTTCTCAGCACTACCTCCAAAGGTAGTACCATCTTCTGACTAGCCTCATGGCCTCTCTTAAACTCTTCATGAAACATAAGACTGCAAAAAAAGAGAAACAACATTAATTTGGTAATATGCAACAACTTGCGTCAAAATTATGACCTTTTTAAAGAAAACTAGAAGCACTGGTGGGAGAAGAAGTATTAAATGTAATGATCACATCTTGATTTTCAACCCTGATTGTAGGGGCAACATCAAAACTGAGCATATACTGCCCAGAGGGTTTGGAAAGTCCCAGTGCACATAATTAAGGAGCTGAGACTATTGTTGATTATATGCAAATTTTCCTACAGTGAGATTACATATAGAGGTTCTTCAAAAAACTTGAAAGTCATTTTATAAAGAGCAAGCCACATGGCCATTAGGTTCATCAAAGGCAATGGCAAACTGTGGACAGAGGAAAATGAATAAAAGCTCTCATTGAAATACTTATTTATTTTATACAGATAGCACTTAAACTCCTAAATGAGGCAAATAACCAGGGTCAAAATCAGAATTATTATTTGTGACCACAAAGCTGGGTAAATTAATTTTTTTGCAGTAATTAAACTAAAGCTTAGTGGACCCCTGAATTTTGTCCTATACTTTATAGCTCTCCTACTCATAAATGCTCTTCCCTATTTACACCCAACATGCCAACTACTATTACTTTAAAAATATTTTTAAAGAATCTTCATGACTTATGGATTAACCCTAAATTGCCAAGGCGATTAACCAAAGAAGATTAACTTAATGAGATTAACTAAATGTCACAATGACCAACCTATTGTTATTCAACTGAATATTTTATGGATAATATTTTATGGAAAAGTTCTGGAAGATGGCTGACTAGAGACATTTGTTTCCATATCATCCTAGTAAGAAGAAAGGGTTTCAGATAGAGGAGAGAGGGGAATAGAAACAAGTTAGGTGTAGTTCAGGCGAAAACATGCAATAACCTGCCAGAAACTTGAAGAAATCATGTAGTAAAACAACAAGAAGAATAGATAGTGATAGAAATCTACTTGGAAAAAGCTCAGAGCCCAATGAAGATAGTCCTCAGCAGAGGAGAACAAGTGTCCTGCAATCTTATTAACCCAGAGCTGAGAGAAGAGGATCTTGGTGAGAATAAATCAGCAAAAGAACACTGAAAAGATGAAAAAAACAAATTAGTTTAACACCCCTAGGGGATCACTATGGAGCTACAGTAGTGGATTCCACTTACAAGAAAATTGCTGAGATGACAAAAATGGAATTCAGAATATAGATAGCAAATAAGATGAATGGAACTGAAAAGAAAGTTGAAAACCAAAAATGAAGTAAAAAAACTATTTCAGAAAGTTAATGAAAAGGTCACTAAAGAGATAGAAAACATAAGAAAGGACATAATTAAAGAAATGAAAGAGTCATTTAAGGAGCTTCAAAACTCAGCAGAAAGCATAAGCAACGTACTAATTCAAGGAGAAGAAAGAATTCCATATTTTAAGGATAAGGTTCTCAAGATAACCCAGTCATTTAAAGAGGCAGAAAAGAGAACAAAAAAGGTAGAGGAAATCACTTAGAGAGACATGGGATTATGCGAAACAAGTTAACACATGAATTTTAGATAACCCTGAGGGAGAAGGAAAAAAGAACCAAAAGCGTGGAAAAGCTACATGAGGGAATATTGCAGGAAACTTCCAAGCTAACACTGAGAGAATTTGTCATGCCTAAATCTGCCCTGCAGGAAATACTCGGAACTGCATAATACATGAACCAGCAAAATAAATACCCACAAATGTAAAATCATCCCCCCAAATTAAAGCTAATAACTTTTATAAAACAATAGAACTTCAGGGAAAATAGAGCAATAAGGTGCTACCCAACATGATGAACAGAACAGCATCCCATATAACAATTTTATCTCTTAATATTAACAGTCTAAATGTGCTACTCAAAAGACATAGGCTGACGATTAAAAAACACAACCCAATTATCTTCTGTCTCCAGGTTTTAAAGACATTCAAACCAGAAGGACACACAGAGACTCCAGGTGAAAGGATGGAAAAAAAAATTCATGCTAATGGAAACCAAAAGAGAGCAAGTGTAGCTATTCTCATACTAGATAACATTGACTTTATATCAACAAAGGCAAAGAAACACAAATAGGATCATTATATTATGTAAAGGGAGTAATTCAGAAAGAAAACATAACGATCCTAAATATGTACACAACTTATCCAAGATGCATAAAGGAAATCTTACTAGAGCTGTGAAAAGAAATAAATAGCAGCCTTAAAATTTCCAGGGACTTCAATATCCTACTGGACCACCGTGAGATAAAACTAGAAATCAATTACAAGAGAAACACTCAAACCTACACAAAGTTATACAAATTAAACAACCTAATATTAAAAGATTCTTTAAAAATATTTTTAAAGAATAAAATTAATATGAATATCAAAAGTTTGTTTGAACTGAATGACAAAGTAAAGAACAAGTATCAAAATCTATGGGACTCAGCAAAAGCATTCCTCAGGGGAAAATTTATATCCTTAAATGCCTACATCAAAAAGAATTATTAACAATTAACAACCTAATGTCATATCTAAACAAACTAGTAAAGGAAGAGCAAACTGAAACAAAGACAGCAGAATAAAAGAAATAACAAAGTACAGAGAAGAACTAAATGAAATAAAAAACAAAACAAAAAAATACAGAAGATCAACAAAATAAAAAGTTGGTTCCTGGAAAAGATAAACAAGATTAGAAGATCACTTGCTAGATTAACCAGGAATAGAAGAGAAAGGAAACAAGATCAATCATAGTGAAAAAGGAAACTATATATATACATATATATATAATGTTCTTTTTTAAAATGAAATTATAGCTGTGTACATTGATATGATCATGAGGCATCATACACTAGCTTCACAGACCGTTTGACACGCTTTCATCACACTGGTTAACATAGCCTTCCTGGCATTCTCTCAGTTACTGTGCCAAGACATTTACATTCCACATTTACCAAGTTTCACATATACCCTTGTAAGATGCACCGCAGGTGTAATCCCACCAATCCTCTTCCCTCTACCCATCTCCCCCCTCCCACCCCTCCCTTTCCCCCTTTCCCCTATTCTTAGGTTGTAACTGGGTTATAGTTGTCTGAAGAAAGGAAACATTATAACTGATACTACAGAAATACAAAATATCTGTGAATCTTATGAAAATCTCTAAGCACATTAACTAGAAAATGAAGGGGAAATGGACAAATTGCTGAAAACACAGGCCAGGTGCAGTGTCTCACACCTATAATCCTAGCACTCTGGGAGGCTGAGGTGAGTGGATTGACTGAGCTCATGGGTGTGAGACCAGCCTGAGCATTAGCAAGACCCTGACTCTAAAAAAATAGCTGGGCGTTGTGGCAGGTGCCTGTAGTCCCAGCTTCTCAGTAGGCTGAGACAAGAGAATTGCTTGAGCCCAAGTGTCTGAGGTTGCTGTGAGCTATGATGCCAAAGCACTCCACAGAGGTCGACAAAGTGAGACTGTCTCATTAAAATAATAATAATAATTGCTGAAAATATGCAATCTCTCAAGACTCAAATTAGGAGGAAATGGAGCTCCTGAACAGACAAATAAGGAACAGTAAAATTAAAGCAGTAATAATAAACTGTAGTCCCAGCTGCTTGGGAGGCTGAGGCAAGAGAATCACGTAAGCCCAAGAGCTGGAGGTTGCTGTGAGCTGTGTGACACCACGGCACTCTACCAAGGGCAGTAAAGTGAGACTCTGTGTCTACAAAAAAAAAAAAAAAAAAAAATATCTTCCAATAAAAAATAAAGTCCTGGGCCACATGTATTCAAAGCTGAATTCCACCAGACCTACAAAGAAGAGGTAAAACCCATACTACAGAAATTATTCTATAACATAGAGAAGAAGGGAATTGCCCCCAATTTGTTCTATTAAACCAGTATTACCTTGATACAAATGCCAGAAAACCAGGTAGGCATATGCAGAAGCATGAAACAGAGCACCTATCTCTCTCTAAAAAATTTAGATCAATAGTCCTTAAGAAAAGAGATACAAAAATCCTCAATAAAATATTAGCAAACCAAATTGAACAAGTGAAATTCATCCTGGGGATGCAAGGATAGTTCAACATACATACTTAATAAATGTGATACAGGACATAAACAGATGTAAAAACACATATGATCATCTAAATGGACAAAAAAGCATTTGAAAAAATTCACCTTTTCTTGATAAAAATCCTTAACAACACTTGCTTAGAATGAATGTATTTCATATTATAAAAGCTATAGATGACATCCCAAGAGATAAAATCATGGTAAATGGGAAAAATTTGTAAACATTCTCCCTAGGAACTGTAACAAGAAAAGGGTGTCTACTGTTACCACTTCCGTTCAACATAGTGCTAAAAGTCCTAGCAAGATCAATCAGGCAAGAAAAAGAAAGATTTGTTTCTATTATTATTATTTTATTGAGACAGTCTCACTTTGTCGACCTCTCTGGAGTGTTTTGGCATCATAGCTCACAGCAACCTCAGACACTTGGGCTCAAGCAATTCTCCTGTCTCAGCCTTTTATTTATAAATATTAGTTGTCTATTTTTTGAGACTTAAAAAAAATAAGAAGTTAACTGAAGACTTCATACTGAATCTCAGAGTCAAAGCATTCTATAATAGACATACTCTTATTTGACAATGTGAATGTTACTTTCTTTGCATTATTATTATTATTATTCCTTAATATTTCGATGCAGCAATTCTCTGATTTCTTTTCTGAATGTATTTGTATGTTCATTCTTTTTTTTTTCTTTTTTTTTTTTTATTGTTGGGGATTCATTGAGGGTACAATAAGCCAGGTTACACTGATTGCAATTGTTAGGTAAAGTCCCTCTTGCAATCATGTCTTGCCCCCATAAAGTGTGACACACACCAAGGCCCCACCCCCACCCTCCTTCCATCTTTCTGTTTCCCCCTCCCATAACCATAATTGTCATTAATTGTCCTCATATCAAAATTGAGTACATAGGATTCATGCTTCTCCATTCTTGTGATGCTTTACTAAGAATAATGTCTTCCACGTCCATCCAGGTTAATACGAAGGATGTAAAGTCTCCATTTTTTTTTTAATGGCTGAATAGTATTCCATGGTATACATATACCACAGCTTGTTAATCCATTCCTGGGTTGGTGGGCATTTAGGCTGTTTCCACATTTTGGCGATTGTAAATTGAGCTGCAATAAACAGTCTAGTACAAGTGTCCTTATGATAAAAGGATTTTTTTCCTTCTGGGTAGATGCCCAGTAATGGAATTGCAGGATCAAATGGGAGGTCTAGCTTGAGTGCTTTGAGGTTTCTCCATACTTCCTTCCAGAAAGGTTGTACTAGTTTGCAGTCCCACCAGCAGTGTAAAAGTGTTCCCTTCTCTCCACGTCTACGCCAACATCTGCAGTTTTGAGATTTTGTGATGTGGGCCATTCTCACTGGGGTTAGATGATATCTCAGGGTTGTTTTGATTTGCATTTCTCTAATATATAGAGATGATGAACATTTTTTCATGTGTTTGTTAGCCATTCGTCTGTCGTCTTTAGAGAAAGTTCTATTCATGTCTCTTGCCCATTGATATATGGGATTATTGGCTTTTTTCATGTGGATTAATTTGAGTTCTCTATAGATCCTAGTTATCAAGCTTTTGTCTGATTGAAAATATGCAAATATCCTTTCCCATTGTGTAGGTTGTCTCTTTGCTTTGGTTATTATCTCCTTAGCTGTACAGAAGCTTTTCAGTTTAATGAAGTCCCATTTGTTTATTTTTGTTGTTGCAATTGCCATGGCAGTCTTCTTCATGAAGTCTTTCCCCAGGCCAATATATTCCGGTGTTTTTCCTATGCTTTCTTTGAGGATTTCTATTGTTTCATGCCTTAAATTTAAGTCTTCTATCCATCTTGAATCAATTTTTGTGAGTGGGGGAAAGGTGTGGGTCCAGATTCAGTCTTTCACATGTAGACATCCAGTTCTCCCAACACCATTTATTGAATAGGGAGTCTTTCCCCCAAGGTATGTTCTTCTTTGGTCTATCAAAGATTAGGTGGTTGTAAAATGTTAGTTTCATTTCTTGGTTTTCAATTTGATTCCAAGTGTCTATTTCCTTGTTTTTGTGCCAGTACCATGCTGTCTTAAGCACTATGGCTTTGTAGTACAGACTAAAATCTGGTATGCTGATGCCCCCAGCTTTATTTTTGTTACAGAGAACTGCCTTAGCTATACGGGGTTTTTTCCGGTTCCATACAAAACACAGAATCATTTTTTCCAAATCTTGAAAGTACGATGTTGGTATTTTGATAGGAATGGCATTCAATAAGTAGATTGCTTTGGGAAGTATAGACATTTTAACAATGTTGATTCTTCCCATCCATGAGCATGGTATGTTCTTCCATTTGTTAATATCCTCTGCTATTTCCTTTCTGAGGATTTCATAGTTTTCTTTATAGAGGTCCTTCACCTCCTTCATTAGGTATATTCCTAGGTATTTCATTTTCTTTGAAACTATGGTGAAGGGAGTTGTGTCCTTAATTAGCTTCTCATCTTGACTGTTATTGGTGTACACAAAGGCTACTGACTTGTGGACATTGATTTTATATCCTGAAACATTACTGTATTTTTTGATGACTTCTAGGAGTCTTGTGGTTGAGTCTTGTGGTTGAGTCTTTGGGGTTCTCTAAGTATAAGATCATGTCGTCAGCAAAGAGGGAGAGTTGGACCTCCTCTGCTCCCACTTGGATTCCCTTTATTTCCTTGTCTTGCCTAATTGTATTGGCTAGAACTTCAGCACTACGTTGAATAGTAAAGGTGACAGAGGACAACCTTGTCTGGTTCCAGTTCTAAGAGGAAAAGCTTTCAGTTTTACTCCATTCAGTGAAATACTGGCTGTGGGTTTGTCATAGATAGCTTCAATCAGTTTTAGAAATGTGCCACCTACGCCTATAATCTTCAGTGTTCTAATTAGAAAAGGATGCTGGATTTTATCAAATGCTTTTTCTGCATCTATTGAGAGGATCATGTGATCTTTATTTTTGACTCTGTTAATATGGTGGATAACGTTTCTAGACTTGCGTATGTTAAACCAGCCTTGCATCCCTGGGATGAAGCCTACTTGATCATGATGAATGACTTCTTTGATGATAAGCTGTAATCTATTGGCTAGGATTTTGTTGAGAATTTTTGCATCTATATTCATGAGTGAGATTGGTCTGAAATTCTCCTTTTTGTTTGGGTCTTTTCCTGGTTTTGGTATCAGGGTGATGTTTGCTTCATAGAATGTATTGGGGAAGATTCCTTCTTCCTCAATTTTTTGGAATAATTTCTGCAGTACAGGAATAAGCTCTTCCTTGAAGGTTTGATAGAATTGTGGAGTGAAGCCATCTGGACCAGGACATTTTTTAATTGGAAGATTTTTTATTGTTTCTTTGATCTCAGTGCTTGAAATTGGTCTGTTCAGGAGCTCTATTTCTTCCTGGGTAAGTCTAGGGAGAGGGTGTGATTCCAAATATTGATCCATTTCTTTCACATTGTCAAATTTCTGGGCATAGAGTTTCTGGTAGTATTCAGAGATGATCTCTTTTATCTCTGTGGGATCAGTTGTTATTTCCCCTTTATCATTTTTGATTGAGGTTACTAGAGATTTTACTTTTCTCTTCCACGTTAGTCTGGCCAATGTTTTATCTACTTTATTTATTTTTTCAAAAAACCAACTCCTTGTTTCATTAATTTTCTGAATGATTCTTTTGTTTTCAATTTCATTGATCTCTGATTTGATTTTGGATATTTCTTTTCTTCTACTGAGTTTAGGCTTAGATTGTTCTTCTTTTTCCAATTCCATAAGATCTCTTGTGAGATGGTTGATGTGCTCTCTTTCTGTTTTTCGAATGTAGGCATCTAAAGCGATGAATTTTCCTCTCAAAACTGCTTTTGCAGTATCCCACAGGTTTTGGTAGCTTGTGTCTTCATTGTTGTTATGCTTAAGGAAGTTAATGATTCCTGTTTTATTTCTTCCTGCAGCCATCTGTTATTCAACAGAAGATTGTTTAATTTCCATGCCTTTGGGTGGGGTCGAGCATTTTTGTTAGAGTTGAGTTCCACCTTTAGTGCCTTATGGTCTGAGAAGATACAAGGTAAAATTTCAATTCTTTTGATTCTGTTGATATTTGTTTTGTGTCCCAGGATATGATCAATTTTGAAGAATATTCCATGGGGTGATGAGAAGAATGTATATTCTTTATCTTTGGGATGGAGTGTTCCTTATGCCTCTATCAAGCACAGTTGTTCTAGGGTCTCATTTAAATCTCTTATATCCTTGTTTAATTTCTGTTTAGAGGATCTGTCCAGCTCTGTAAGAGGAGTGTTAAGGTCCCCTGTTATTATGGTATTATCAGATATCATATTGCTTAGACTGAGTAAGGTCTGTTTCAAGAATCTGGGAGCATTTAAATTGGGTGCATAAATATTTAGAATTGAAATGTCTTCTTGTTGTATTTTTCCCTTGACCAATATAAAGTGACCATCTTTGTCTTTTTTGACTTTAGTTGCTTTAAATCCACATGTATCTGAAAATAAGATTGCAACTCCTCTTTTCTTCTGAATTCCATTTGCCTGAAAAATTGTCTTCCAACCCTTGACTCGGAGCTTTAATTTGTCTTTTGAAGCCAGGTGTGTTTCTTGCAGACAGCAAATGGATGGCTTGTGTTTTTTAATCCGGTCAACCAATCTATGTCTCTTCAGTGGGGAATTCAAGCCATTAACATTTATTGAGATAATTGATAAGTGTGGTAGTATTCTATTCGTCTTATTTTGTGAGAGTCCATTGCTTAGTTTTATCTTTTGCATCAGTGTATAGATTATGTTCTGTCCTTTAATTTCTGAGTTCTTAGTTTGCTGCTGATCCATTGTGGTGGTCAGTGTGCAGAACAGGTTGAAGTATTTCCTGTAGAACTGGTCTTGTTGTGGCGAATTCCCTCGATGTTTGTATATCCGTAAATGATTTGATTTCTCCGTCAATTTTGAAGCTTAGCTTAGCAGGGTACAGAATTCTGGGCTGGAAATTGTTCTGTTTAAGTAGATTAAAGGTAGATGACCATTGTCTTCTTGCTTGGAAAGTTTCAGTAGAGAAGTCTGTGGTCACTCTGATGGATTTGACCCTGTAGGTCAACTGGCGCTTACTCCTGGCAGCTTGCAGAATCTTTTCTTTTGTCTTGACTTTGGACAGGTTCATCACAATGTGTCTTGGAGAAGCTCGGTTAGAGTTGAGGCGACCTGGGGTCCGATAGCCCTCTGAAAGCAGTGTGTCAGAATCTTTGGTGATATTTGGGAAATTTTCTTTTATAATATTCTCTAGTATGGCTTCCATTCCTCTGGGGCATTCTTCTTCCCCTTCTGGAATTCCTATAACTCGTATGTTGGAACGCTTCATAAAGTCCCATAATTCTGACAGTGAACGTTCTGCTTTCTCTCTCTTCTTTTCTGCCTCTTTTACTATCTGAGTTATCTCAAAAACTTTGTCTTCTACCTGTGAAATTCTTTCTTCTGCATGGTCTAACCTGTTCTGATACTTTCCATTGCATCTTTAAGTTCCCTAATTGACTGTTTCAGTTCGTTCAGCTCTGCTATATCCTTTTTATATTCTTCATATCGTTCATCTCTTATTTCATTCTGTTTTTGAATTTCCTTTTGGTTAATTTCCACTTTATTAGCAGTTTCTTTCATTGTTTCCATCATTTCTTTCAGTTTTTTCAACATGTGTATTCTAAATTCCCTTTCTGTCATTCCTAACATTTCTATATAGGTGGAATCCTCTGCAGTAGCTACCTCATGGTCCCTTGGCGGGGTTGTTCTGGACTGGTTCTTCATGTTGCCTGGAGTTTTCTGCTGATTCTTCCTCATGAGTGATTTCTTTTATCTGTTTCCTTGCCCTAATTTTCCTTTCACTTCCTCTTGCTCTTTAAGTTCTCGTGCCTGTGGACTAAGGGTTACAGGACCAGAAGGGTGAGAAGGTTGAAGAGCAAAAAAGGGATGAAAGAAAGGAGGACCGAGTGATAAGAAAAAAAAAAAGAAAAATAGAGAAAGGAGAGGGGGTGAGTAAAAGGAATATTGACAAAAAGAAGGGAGGCACAGAAAGAGGGAGACAGAGCAATATAGGTGTACAGTAGGGTACTTTGATACAACCTTAAAAAAAACCCACCTTCTGGGGGTGCCTAGTTGTGTGGTTCCCTTGAGGTCAGCAGCTCTTTGCTAACCTGATCAGACACAGTACCCCACCTCCACCAAGTAGAGAGGAAAGACAAAAATGCTATAAATCAAACCAAAACAAGCAAACAGAAAACTTTACGGGATAAAATTGGCTGGAAAAACCAAATAATACCGGTAGAAACACTAACAAAAATGAAGTTCTAATTATTGAAATAGGCAGCAATGGGAAATTATAATTAAACTAGAAAAATTGAGAAAGAAAAAGGATCTGTATGGAAAAGGTTGAACTTAAAAAACAAAACAACAATCAACAACATCAAAATAAACAAAAAAAAACAACCAAACCAAAAAAAAAATAAAATAAAATAAAATAAAAAGAAAACACAACCAGAAACAAAGCAGTATGTATATGTTATTGAATATTGTCTGGGCAACATGTGGTCTTCTGGGGTATGAGATGTTAATCACAGTTCTGATACGACTGGAGGCTGCTACTTTCTCAAACCCCAGGAGGTAGACACCCTAAAACTCTCTTCAACCCACTTAAAAGGCACTTTGAACTTGTTCACTTGCTGAGCAGAAGCTTTCCCAGGGAAGTGCTTGTCGCTGGAATCACTGCTGAAGTGGCTATCCACTTACCCTGTGTGCCAAAACTGGTCTCCCTCTGCCCCCGAGGGTTAGGGCTGCAAGGCGGCTCAAACCCCGCCCTTAGGCTACTTGGTCGCTGAGTTACCAGCTCCCACCCAATTCTAGCTCTGCGACCCTGAGGGCGGAGCTTGCCGGTTCAGATTGCTCACAATGGCTGCCTGTGACCCAGAGCCAAACACTATTAGCTCCGTCTGGCTCAGCGGCTCAGACTGGGGCCCTAGACAAAGGCCAAAATTTTCTGCACTCCTGCTCAGGCTCTCCCCAAGGCAGTTCAACTGAGTGCCAAGTCCAAAGACACCAAAACAGTTCACAGGTAAGGCCTTTCTGGTTTGCAGTCTCGCTGCTACTGAACTTACAGTTGCGGGCGGGTTTAGACGGATTGAACACACATGACCACTTGCTGGTTTTCCACTGTTTGTGTCCTCCTCTGGGGGTCCAGAAGTCTCTTGCTGACTCCCTGTATCCTCTCAGGGGTGATGATAGGCAGATCCCACCAGCCAGAGATGCCCGGAGTCCTATCTCCCCAGACTCACGGTGCCCAGATGCAAGGCAGCTGTTACTCGGCTGCCATCTTGCTCCGCCAGACTCTGTGACTCTGTTTGTTCATTCTTTACAAGGCTTTTCTTTCTAGTCCTTATCTTAAACATTGTTATTGTTATTAAATTGTAAGCCTCTTTAATTTTGTGAAGGCAAAAAATGGAAACCCAATAAACACATGTATATGTAAAAATAAAAAATTTCATGTTTACATGGATGGAGCTGGAACATATTCTTCTTAGTAAAGTATCCCAAGAATGGAAGAAAAAATACCCAATGTACACAGCCCTACTATGAAACTAATTTGGGACTCTCACTTGAAAGCTATAACCCAGCTACAACTTAACAATAGGGGGAAGTGGGAAAGGTGGGGGGTGGGTAGAGGGAGGGGAATCGGTGGGATCACACCTGTGGTGCATATTACAGGGGTATTTGCGAAACTTGGTAAATGTAGAATGTAAATGTTTTGGCACAGTAACTGAGATAACGCTGGAAAGGCTCTGTTAACCACTGTGATAAAAATGTGTCAAATGGTTAAAAAAAAATATAAAAAAAGAAAGATAGGGCATATATATTAGGAAAGAAAAGGTTAAATGGTTGCTTTTTACTGATGACATGATCCTATATCTGGAAAAACCCAAAGACTCCACTCAGAGAATCCTGGAATTGATAAATTCAGCAAAGTCTCACATTACAAAATAAATGTACATAAATCAGCATTTCTATATACCAATAATAGTGAAGCTGAGTATCATATCAAAGACTGAGTACCATTCACAATAGCAACAAAGAAAATAAAATACCTAGGGATATACTTAATTGAGGAAGTGAAAGGTCTCTACCTGGAGAATTACAAAACACTGAGGAAAGAAATTGCAGAGTACACAAACAAACGGAAAAACATTTTGCTTGTGGATTGGCAGAATCAACATTGTTAAAATGTCCATACTACAAAAAGTGATTTATCGATTCCATGCAATCCCCATCAAAATATCCGTTTCATATTCAACAGATGTAGAAATATATCTTTACACTTTGTTTGGAACTAGGAAAGAGCCCAAGTAGCCAAAACAATCTTAGCAAAGATAACAAATTTGGATGTATCACATTACCAGATTTTGAACTATATTACAAAGTTATAGTAACTAAATCAGCATGGTATTGGTATAAATATAGATACATAGACTGAACTGAGAACCCAGATATAAAACCACCTAATTATAGCTGACTTATCTTCAACAAAGCAGAGAACAGTGCACACTGGGGAAATGAAGTCCTAGTCAGTAAATCATGCTGGGAAAACCAGGTAGGGACATATGCAGAAACAGGACACCTATCTCTCACCACTCATAATTATTAGTTCAAGAAGGACAAAAGAGTCAAATATAAGGTATGAAATTATTAAAATTCTAGTGGAAAATGTAGGAGAAACTCTTCTAGATAATGGCCTAGGCAAGGAATTTGTGACTAAAACCCAATGTTAATCCCAGCAACAACAAAAACAAGTAAATGGGATTTGATTAAAAAGCTTCTGCATGGATAAGTTAATAATCAACAGAGAAAATATACAACTTACAGAATGGGCGAAAATATGTTGAAGCTATACGTCTGATTAAGGGCTAATGTCCATAAACTACAAAGAACTCAAGCAATTTAGCATTAAAGAAACAAACAACTTCAATAAAATGTGGACAAACTATATGAGCAGAAGCTTTTCCAAGAAGATAGATAAATTTCCAATACACATATGAAAAAATAGTGAATGTCACTAATCATCAGGGAAGTGAAATTAAAACCACAATGATATATCTATCACCTTACTCCTGTTATAAGGGCTTTTATAGAAAAGTAAAAAAAAGAAAACAGTAGATATTGGTGAGTATACAGAAACAAAGGAATCATTGTGTGCTATTAGTATGACTATAATTTAGTACAGTATTTATGGAAAATAGTATGGTGATTCCTCAAAGAACTAAAAGTAGACCTATCATTCGATCCATCAATCCTATACTTGATATCTATCCAGTCATAAAGAAGTAATTTTCTCAAAAAGACACCTGCACTTGAAATTTTATTTTAGTACAATTCTCAATTCCAAAGATGTAAAATAAACCCAAGTCCCCATGAATTCATGAGTGAATTAACAATATGTGGTATGGAGTCCTCCTCAGGCATAAAAAGTGGATGAATTGATGCCTTTTGCAACTATTTGGATGGAACTAGAGATCATTATCCTAAGTGAAATATCATAAGAATAAAATAGCAAATATTGCATGTACTTTCTATTGAAATGAAACAAATCAATGAGCATATGTATGCACAGAACAATGTAAAACTTAATGGAAATCAAGCAGGGAGGAGGGAGGAGGTAGGAGTGGCAAAAGTCTACCTACCTAGTGTGTACAATGACCACTATTTGTGTAATATGTACACTTACAGCCATGATTCAAGCATTACAAAATTGATTTATGTAACCCAAAACATTTGCATTTAATTAATACTTATTAAACAATTAAAAAATACCTAGCTAGCATGAAGTAGAATGGTAGGCCCTTTGGAGAATGTAGACATGGAAAATATTCCTTCCATAAAGAGAAAAATTCTAGATAATCTCAATATAAATCAGAACAAAATAAACAGAAAAAAAGATTAGGTAAATTTTACCTTGGGGTTTCAAAAGATCACAGCTGGTTGAGCAGATCATAATATATTTGTACAAATAAGTGTCATTTTTGATTACACTTGAAAGAGAGGTTAGATTTTGACAGATGAAAGTAAGGTAGAAAAGATTTCCTAGATACAGGGAGCAACAAGGCAAAAGCACACAGGTTGGAAAGAAGTGAGAGTGAGATGCAGTTAATGAAAGTGAGTATTTAAAACATGATTAATCACTTAGCAGTAAGCATATGATGTACACAAGATATTGTATTGACACTACATATGATCTAACAAAATATAAGATTTTATGCTTGAAACAAGCCAGACCTACAGAAGGCTATTTGTCTAGATATCTCTTATTTTTTTTTTAGATTCTCACAGGAACCACCTCTTCTACTCAACTCGCATTTTGAGATTCTGGCTTCTGCTTTTATTGAAGAATATAAAAATAAACAGCCAAGGGAAAGCTATTTTTATATTTGTTGTAAAAATACTACTTTTAAGGATATTGTATAATAAGGCTCATGTGATCAATTTATTTAGAACTGAATTGTAGAGTAAGATTTGCTTCATCTGACAAACTGACAAGAATTCCTTTTGAGAATGACATCACCGTCTTTTTTTGCTTTGGCTGCCAGGAAATTCATAACCCAAATTTGAGGCTCAATCACAGCAAATTGATTTGATTTATGGTCTACATAGAAGGTTATTTTAAAATTGATTAATGCAACACATATTTACTGAATAGATACTATATTCCAGGGGCCAAATATACAATGATAAATGATACATATATAAATGCCTCCTTCAAGGAGATTATAGTTTAAAAGAAGATTCAGACAATAAATGGGCAAACATGTATATATGCGTAATTTGTATTTGCCTTGTCCTGGTTCCCTATTTGTATTTCTTATTAGTTTACTGAATGTGTCCTTATTGTTAAATGACCTTTATGGAAGGAGGTAGGATATAAACAAATGTATAAATAAATAATATAATTATATGAAAATGTTAATTTGGGAAAATGCTTTATACTTTAAATGAATTTCAGTGTAAGGAACTCAATCAGTGGGGAATTTTTTTAACTAGTACTCTATGTATATAGCTATATCAGATGATGTGGAATTTTCAAAAATAAAATCTTTTGTTTTTAAAGCAGTAGGGAACAGAACAAAACAATTTATTTTTTGATGCTATCAACTTTGGAGGTACCCCCTGAAAAAGAAGATAAACAAAAGATGAATTTTAACTATATGTTGATGTCCATTACAACCTTTTCCACATAAATGATTTATGGGCCTCTACCGATGGTGCATGCATTCCAATCAGGTTCTAGGGTGACTAAAGGATTTGCCTAGTCTTCTCAAATTAGTAAGGCATAAGTGGCAACAGTGTTTTTCCAGATAGATATACAATCAAGTGTATAAATTACATTATTTTTAGGCTCTTCTCAGTCATAAGATAAAATGTTTATTGTCAGTGAAGGGGGAAGAATGAGCAAAGAGAGGGGAGGATAGAGGGGGGTGGGAGGGTCATGGTGTGTGACACACCTTTGGGGGGCAGGACACAATTACAAGAGGGACTTTACCTGACAAATGTAATCAATGCAACCTGGTTCTTTGTACTCTCAATGAATCCCCAATAATAATAATAAAAGAGGAAAACAGTGTTCCATATTTAAAACAAGTGTTTTGATGAGGCCATGGTGAGTAGACTGCAAATAACCACTGCTGACCTCTACTCTCTAAGTTTACTACTGGGGGTGTGTGTGAAGATTTAGATATGTGCACAACTGGAAGGTCGAGTGTGGTAAATGTTAATTAGAGTTATAAGCAAAAAATATATACATATATATATATAAATACCATAGTGGTACAGAGACTAATGTGTTAAATATGCATATCCTGAAGTTATCACATAAATTTTAAGAAGAAGTGGCTTTTGACATGGGTCTTGAAAAATTATTATCATTTTAGTAAGTATATAATATAGTTATGGGCATTCTGACCAGAGAAAATAACATGACCAAAAGAAGGTAAATGTGAAATTTTAAGAACTGGTAAGTAATCCTGGGAAGTAATCCAAAGTGTTTGAAACAGATAAGAATGGCGGCGCCTGTGGCTCAGTGAGTGGGGCGCCGGCCCCATATGCTGAGGGTGGTGGGTTCAAACCCAGCCCCGGCCAAACTGCAACAGAAAAATAGCCGGGCGTTGTGGCGGGCGCCTGTAGTCCCAGCTGCTCAGGAGGCTGAGGCAAGAGAATCGCGTAAGCCCAAGAGTTAGAGGTTGCTGTGAGCCGTGTGACGCCACGGCACTCTACCGAGGGCAGTAAGTGAGACTCTGTCTCTACAAAAAAAAAAAAAAAAAAAGAAAAGAAACAGATAAGAATGCCATGCAATATAAAAACTGGAGATTTTAATGGATCAAAATGAAGGAGGATCTTGAACATGGTGGTGGGGAGTTTGTATTTTGAGATGAAACAATAGGGCATGCTTGATAAATAAATAATGACCATTTGAGAGATATGCATCTCTACATGTTATTTTAATCTACTTTATTCAGGCTTTGTTGGATTGGTCTTCTGGTGCTCAGTGAAGGAAAATGTTAAAACCATGAAGAGAGAGTAATTAATCTCCTGAATTTTGGAGCAACATAGTATTTGGCAATTGTAAGAGACCTAGATTTAGAATTTAGTGTTCCAGATACATACTGTATGGTTTGGATGACTTTGGCTTACAGCCTTGAAGACTTAAAATTAATATATATGTCTATCCAAAATCTAGGAAGAACTATAAAAACCTATGGTGAAAGTAGGAATGTATAGCCCTAGAGAAATACAGAAGAGAAGAATATAAATTATTTTGGGATGCTTGGTAATCCTTGAGGGGCTCCTGAGAAAATCTTGTGTGAAAGTATTTACCCAATGCATCCTTGTGAAGGCTCTGAACAGGGTTTTTTTATTATTAAATAATAGCTATGTACATTAATGCAATCATGGGGTACAATGTGCTGGATTTATATACAATTTGAAATATTTTCATCAAACTTGTTAACATTAGCCTTCATGGCATTTTCTTAGTTATTGTGTTAAGACATTTATATTCTACATTTAGTAAATTTCACATGTACCCTTGTAAGATGCACCGTAGGTGTGGTCCCACCAGTTACCCTCCCTCCACCCAACCTCCCCCCAGGTTTTTTTTTTTAATTTATTTTATTTTTTTTAAAACGAGGACATAGCCTGATCTTGGTAACCCTATATGTGGAACTACTATGAGCTTTATACAGCTGCCTGTTGAATGTGATGGGAAAGGCCCTAAAAGACCATTTTGACAAAGCTATCATCCTTCATGTGAGTTCTGATCAAGGAGGCTGGCCAGTTAGTCAAATGCTTAATCTAAGGGGCAGTTCACAATAGGAGTGACTTGTATGTTTATTAGAATATTAACAGTAACATCCTATTGGATAAAGTTATTCTGAACATTAAAATATAAAATGTATAAAAGTGGAGTTTTTAGTTAAAGCAGGAGAGCTCTGAGCTCATTCACCTTTAGAAAGCACCCTGTGAAACCCAAGTTTTTAGAAGAACAACTTACTTCCAGACATCTAAAAACTTCTCTGCAAAGGAATGTGATGGTGATTGAGAGGACAAGATTGAGAATGTTGATCTCATAGGATAGAGCCTATCCTATGGTAAGACTGTCAGTGGGAGCCCTGAGAAGTCAGAGCCAGTATAGAGCCATGTGGATCTGAAGGAGTAGAAAACAATGGAGATGAGTATTGATTAGGATATGGACAGGCCCTGAAAAAATAGAGGACCACTATGTTTTCTGAGACCACATGTTTTCCCACATCTAAAAACATTCTGTTTTATATTCTCTCTTCACTCTATATAATGTACCCTTTCCCATTGGCCTTACCAATACTTTTTTTTTCTGCAGACTTGATTTTTTGCCTCTTTTACTACAGCATTGAAAATATCCTAGACTTATTTGACAGCAGGAAGCCTAAATACTTCCTGACAATCCACAGTTTAATACCTTTTCCTCTTTCCCTCAGGTTGAGTCATTATTATTTCTACATCTTCAATTACACCACCTCATAGAACTGGCTTATTGTCTCTCTCATTATATAGACATCTCTGTTTTCAGGTTCTATTCATAATATATCTTCTGGTGAATTAAAACTGTTTATATGTCCCGTGTTTCTTGTTAATCTGCATGTATTACCTGCTTCTTCAAAACCTTATTTCATGCCATCTTGTTGATTAGCATTTAGAACTTACTTAGCATTACATGTGCAGAGGACATACAAAAGGAGAAATGGTTAAAATGCATTTATCTGGCAACTTAGAGGACATTTTTTTTTTCTTTCCTCCCTTCATTATAACCAAATGCTTCAGGTACAGTCTTGATTTGGTGTGACAGGTACTATTGAGACTCTCTTCTACCCCCACTTTTACTGCTCAGCAAAGATTTTCACTTTTCTGCAGGAGCTGTTCTGACCTTGAAACTTCCTATGCTCTGAATACAGGGGACTTGGCCCTGGGTCAGAACCTCCCTCTGCAGTAATGTATACTATTAAGCAAATGGCACTGAGCAGTGTTCTCACCCAAGTCAAATGCTCCTATTTAGGTAAAATTTGAGACTGCTGCTGGCAGTTAAGAGCCAGAATGGCAAAGGGGAAATACAATGTAAAAGCAATATGAGCTTGAATGAAATTATGATAAGTGTCAGATGGCATTACTACCAGCATCCCCATAGGCAGGCATTAGGAAAGCTCCATAATGTAATGCTGGCACAGAATTCCAATAATGAAAGGAAGAATGGCATTCCAAACTAGAGTGTGAAACAAACATGTTAATTCTTTGAGCTCCTTTGGGAACCACAGATACTGAGTGACCATAATTTTCCTGTTGGTTGAATAAATAAATAAAGCTCTGGAATATACTACTTGCACACACCCCCCACAACAGAGGATGTAAAATATATATTAACATTTTACGAAAGGAAAAAAACTGTATTAATTTATAATACTCGGGTCATATTTGGCTTCTGCAATTACAAGAGGTGCTCAATGACTTGTATTCATCTTTTGTTATTGGTATATATTGAGTGATTACAATTTTATTTTTTCCTTTTATTAAGTCATATACACATAGATCATGAATACATTTATGCATATGTGGGGTACAATGTGTTGATTTTTTTATACAATTTGGAGTGCTTACATAAACTAATTAATATAGCTTTTGCCTCATTTACTTGATTATTGTGTTAAGACATTTATGTTCTATACTTGATAGATTTGACTTGTGCCCTTGCAAAATGCTCCATAGGTGTGGTCCCACCATTTGTCCTCCCTCTATCAAATCTCCCTCCTCTCCTCCCTTCCCACTCCATTTCTCTCCTTCATCCTGGGGTATAGTTGTCATCTATCTTGCATGACAAAGTGTGAGTAAATATAAATTGGTTTCATAAAAGTACTGAGTACATTGTATACTTTTTCTTCCATTCTTGAGATGCTTTACTTAGGAGAATATGTTCCAGCTCCATCCATGTAAACAAAAAAGAGTTAAAGTCTCCATCTTTTTTAAGGCTGCATAGTATTCTATGGTATACATATACCACATTTATTAATCCATTCATGGGCCGATGGGCACTTGGGCTTCTTCCATGACATGAAAATTATGAATTGAGCTGCAATGAATAATCTGGTGCAAATATCTTTGTTGTAAAGTGATTTTTGGACTTTTGGATATACTCCTAGTAGAGGAATTGCAGGATCAAATGGCAGCACTATTTTTAGATCCCTGAGTGTTCTCCAAACTTATTTCCAAAAGGAACACATTAGCTTGCATTCCCACCAGCAGTGCAGAAGTGTTACCTTTTCTCCATGTCCACACCAACATCTGTAGTTTTGGGATTTTGTTATGGGTGCTACTCTTACTGGAGTTAGATGGCATCTCAAAGTGATTTTGATTTGCATTTTCTGATGATTGAAGATGATGAGAATTTTTTCATGTGCCTGTAGACTATGCACCTGTCTTCTTCAGGGAAGGTTCAGTTCAAGTCCCTTGCCCACAATGAAATGGGATCACTTATTTTTTCTTATTAATAAGTTTTAGTTCTCTATGGATTCTGGTTATCAGAACTTTGTCAGAAATGTAACCTGCAAATATCCTCTTCCATTCTAAGGGCTGTCTACTTGCTTTACTTACTGTGTTCTTGGCAGTGTATAAGATTTTTAGTTTGATCAGATCCCAGTAGTATTTTTGGTATTGCTTCAATTGCCTGGGGGTGGGGGGTCCTCCTCATAAAGTTTTATCCCAGGCCAATTTCTTCAAGTGTTTCCCCTGCACTCTCTCCAAGAATCTTTATACTTTCATGTCTTAAGTTTAAGTCTTTTATCCAGTGAGAGTCAATTTTTGCTAGAGGTGAAAAGTGTGGGTCCAGTTTCCGTCTTCAACAAGATGCCAGTCAATTCACCCAGCACAATTTGTTAAATAGGGAGTCTTTCCCCCACTGAATATTTTTGATAGGCTTATCAAAGATCAAATGATAATAAATAGCAAGATTCATCTCTTGGTCCTCAATTCTACCTCTCCATACATCTACCTCTCCATTTTTGTGCCAGTACCATGCTATTTTGATAACTAAAGATTTATAGTATAGTCTGAAGTCTGGTGGCATAATTCCACCTGATTTTTTTTTTAATTTCTGAGTAACGTCTTAGCTATTCAAGGATTTTTCTGTTTCCATATAAAATGAAGTACTAGTTTTTCCAGATCTTTAAAGTATGACAGAGGTGCTTTAATAAGGATTGCCTTAAATTTGTAGATTGCTTTGGGTAACAAGGACATTTTAACAATGTTGATTCTTCCCAGCCATGAGCATGGCATGTTTTTCCATTTGTTGACATATTTAGCTATTTCTTTTCTTAGACTTTCATAGTTCTCCTTATAGAGATCTTTCACATCCTTTGTTAGATACACTCCCAGATATTTCATTTTCTTTGGCATTACTCCAAAGGGAATAGAGTCCTTGACTATTTTTTCAGCTTGACTATTGTTGGTATATAAGCTACTGTTGGTATAAGCTACTGATGCATGAGTATTGATTTTGTAGTGTGAGATGCTGATGTATTCCTTGATCACTTCTAAGAGGTTTGTAGTTGAGTCCCTGGGGTTTTCCAAGTATACCATTAAATCATCTGTGAAGAATAAAAGTTTGATCTCCTCTGATCCTATATGTATACACTTGCTTGCCTTTTCTTGCCTGATTGCAATGACTAAGACTTCCATTACAATGTTGAAAAGCAGTGGAGAC
Organism: Nycticebus coucang; assembly: GCF_027406575.1. NCBI lineage: Eukaryota > Metazoa > Chordata > Mammalia > Primates > Lorisidae > Nycticebus > Nycticebus coucang. The sequence goes on along the minus strand of NC_069804.1, from coordinate 155,681,869 downwards.
AATGGGCAACCTTGCCTGGTTGCTGATCTGAGTAGAAATGTTATCACTTTTACTCCATTCAATATAATATTGGCTGTGGGTTTGCTGTAGATGGCTTCTATCAGTTTAAGAAATGTCTCTTCTATACCTATTTTTGTAAGTGTTCTGGTCATGAAAGGATGCTGGATATTATCAAAAGATTTTTCTGCATCTATTGAGAGAATCATATGGTTTTTGTTTGTTAGTTTGTTTATGTGATGTATTATATTTATAGATTTACGTATATTGAACCAGCCTTGAGACCCTGGGATAAAACCCACTTGGTTGTGGTGTACAATTTGTTTGATGTACGATCTTATTGAATATTTTTGCTACGATCTTATTGAATATTTTTGCTTCAATATTCATTAGCAATATTGGTCTATAATTTTCTTTTCTTATTGGGTCTTTTCCTGGTTTCGGTGTCAGGGTGATATTTGCTTCGTAAAATTGTTTTGGGAAGTATTCCTTCTTTATCTATGTTTTGGAAAAGGCTAAGTAATATAGGCATTAATTCCTCTTTAAGGTAGAATTCTGATGTGAAGCCATCTAGTCCCAAGTTTTTCTTTTTAGGGAGATTTTGTATAGTTGATGCTATTTCAGAACTTGATATAGGCCTGTTGAACATTTCCACTTCTTGGCTAAGTCTAGGAAGCTGGCATGCTTCCAAGTTTATTGGTCAATTTCCTTCAGATTTTTATATTTCTGAGAATAGGGTTTTTTGTAATATTCATTAAGGATTTTTTGAATTTCTGAGGAGTCTGTGGTTAACTCGTCTCTGTCATTTCTGATTGATGAAATTAGAGATTTTACTCTTTTATTTCTGGTTAGGTTAGCCAAAGGTTTACCTATTTTATTGACCTTTTCAAAAAACCAACTTTTTGATTCATTGATCTGTTGTATAATTCTTTTATTTTCAATTTCATTTAATTCTGCTCTAAGTTTGTTTATTTCTTTTCTTCTGCTGGGTTTGGGGTTGGAATGTTCTTCCTGTTCCAGTTGCTTGAGATGTCCCATTAAGTTGTTGATTTCCTCTCTTTCCATTCTCTTGAGGAAAGCTTGCAACACTATAAATATCCTTCTTGGGACTGCCTTTGCAGTATCCCACAGGCTGTGGTATTTTGTTCCTTCATTATTGTTTTGTTCCCATAATTTGGTAACTTCTTTCTTAATGTCATTTATGACCCAGCTATCATTTAGCATAGGATTATTTAGTTTCCATGTATTTGTGTGAGTTTGCAGATACTTAGTTTGACTTTTGTTCCGTGATGGTCCGAGAAGATACAGGGAATAATTTCTATTTTTAAAAATTTTCTGAGATTAGACTTGGGACCTAAGATATGATCAGTTTTGGAGGATATTCCATGGGCTGATAAGAATGTGTATTCAGTTTTGTTAGAATGAAATGTTCTATAGATGTCTGTTAAATCCAATTGTTGAATGGTTAATTTTAAGTCTAAAATCTTTGCTTTGTTTCTTATTGGAGGATCTATCCTACACTGCCAAAGGGGTGTTAAAATCTCCTACTATTACAGTTTTGGGGTAAATCAAGTTGCTCATATCTGTTAGAGTTTCTCATATAAATTGAGGAGCATTCTGGTTGGATTCATGAATGTTAATAACTGAAATCTCACCATGTTGAGTGTTGTTCTCAACAAATATGAAGTGACCATCCTTACCTTTTCTTACTTTTGTTGGTTTAAAGCCTACTATACCTGTGAATAAAATTGTAACACCTGCTTCTTTTCTGGTTTCCATTTTCCTTAATTACAGATGACCATCCCTTCACCCTGAGTTTATATTTATCTTGTAAGGTAAGATAAGATTCTTGTACTAGGCTGCAGATTTATGGCCTGATTTTTTTATCCAGTCAGCCAACATGTGCCTCTTTAGAGGACAATTTAAGGCATTCACATTAATTGAGGGTATTGATAAGCCTGGTAGCATTTGGGGTGTCAAGTTTTTTGAAAGTCCAGTGGATGTTTTTAATCCTTTTGCAAGTGTGGAAGTTGGGATTTGATCAAAAGTTTCTGAGTGAGTTTATATTAGTGGTATAGCATTGTGCTTGTCATTTTGGAGGATGGGTCTGAGAATATCCTGGAGAGCTGGTTTAGTTATGGAAAATGTCTTCAACATAATAATGTCATTAAAGTATTTAATTTCTCCATCATTAATGAAACTCAGTTTAGCTGGATACAGGATCCTGGGATGAAAATTGTTTTGTTTTAGGAGGTTGAAGGTAGATGACCATCCTCTTCTGGCTTGAAAAGTTTCAGCAGAGAGATCTGCAGTCATTCTAATATTCTTCCCCTTGTAGGTTATCGTTTTCTTACATCTGGCTGCTTGCAGAATTTTCTCCTTCATATGAACTTAGGCAAAGTTAATTATAATGTGTGTGGGAGATGGTTTATTTCGGTTGAGCCATGCTGGGATTCTGAAACTGTCTGCTATCTGAATTTCAGATACTCTTGCAATGTTTGGTAAGTTCTCCTCGATTATCTCTTGGAGTAGAGCATGTGGGCCTTTTGAAGTAACCTTATTACCTTCAGGAATTCCTATAATGTTTGCTTTTTTGGAATTATCCCACAGCTCTCTGAGAGAATGATCCATTTTTGCTCTCCACTTCTCTTGCTCTTTGAGCATTTGGGAGCATTCAAAAGCTTTGTCTTCAGTGTCATAAATCCTTTCTTCTACATGTTTCATTCTGTTACTGAGGGATTCTACTGTATTTCTCATAACTAGGAGGGTTGCAACTTCTTTTCTCAATGTGTCAAAATCTTTGGTGATTTTGTCTTTCAATTCATTGAATTCTTGAGACAACTGTTGAATTATTCCTAGAATTTCTAATTCCAACTTTACTTCCATTCTGTTAATCTTATTTGCTATCTAAATTCTAAACTCAATTTCTGACGTGTCAGCCATTTATTTATGAATGGGATCTTCTGATGTGGCTGCTTTGTTGTTCCTTGGGAGAGTTGATCTACTCTGATTATTCATGATGCCAGAGTTTTTCCTCTGATTCCACCCCATGATTGTTTTTCACCATTTGGCTAGATGAGCAGGTAAGGTGAAATTGGATTGGGGGCTCCTGTGGTTGTGGTTAACCAGCTCTTTGCCAAAGAGTTGGGACTGGTTACTGCAGCTTTTCCCTTATAACTTTGCAAAGTATCCTTACAGTGCTACAGTCTGAGACTCTGGGGACCTGCTTGGTGTGGGGCTAGGTGGCTCTGTCATATATTCAGCTAATCTCTGTCCAATCCTAGTGAATCAGTGACTCTGGGTTAAAGTCTTCAGCTGTGGAGAAATACAAGCAACTAAGACATTCTTCCCCCCATGGGCAACAACTGGAAGAGCAAAATCAAACCTTCCCACTACAACAAAACCAGGGTACCACCTTGGAGGGTCCTCAGGTGATTTTCCCAGTTCAAGAGTTCCAAACCAATTGTCCCAGTCAGCACCAGCTCTCTAGTGTGAGAGTTCAAAAGGTCTCCTGCAACGGACCGCCCTGTCGGTGGCCTTCAGTCCGAGGGAGTGCAGGGAGAAGGAACGAGGAAAGTTGAGAGGTCGGCGCAGGAAAAATGACAGACTGCCACACAGCATGTGATGAAGGAAGCAGCTGTGAATTTATTGGGTACACATGTTGGTATTTATACATTTTTACAGAGCTTACATAATGCAATCTTTTTGCTTACGTGTGCGGGTTATCTTTGCGTTTACAAGTGTGATTTATCATGCATTGTTATGTTTTAACGTTCCGCTTCCGGAGGGTGGCGGTTATTAGTCAACTTTGCCCGCTTCCTCCTATCTCAGTTTCTTATTATTTTTTTAGAACAGCTTGACATCTTCTTTATGTTAATGCTTGACTAATTCTACATTTACTATTTGATCTTATTGTTATTGATAATTATAATTTTGATTTAGAGTAAATTCTTTGACAAGTATTATTTTTCCTATTGATTTTTATTATGCGTGACAATTGGTGAAACAAGATGTTCTGAACAGGACTTTATGGTGGGTGGATGTGTTTCAGTGACTTTGTAACTTATGTAGATAATTTGTATTTCATGTCCTTGGGCTTATCGTCTTAGCTCACTGGTGGGAAAACATCTTTATGTGCTCATTGTTGGTGCCACTGAGTTTAGCAGCTCACAAGGCTGTGCTCTATCTGGATTAGTAGTGCATTGTGCTCATTCTTAGGAAAGTACATATTGACAATTTATCAGAACAAACAGACTTCTGGTACAGGATGACAAACACATGAGTAGACGCCACAATCTTTAAACTTAAGCGGGTAACTGAGCATGCTAGGCAACATTTCTGATGCTGTGCATACTGGGGGCGCTGGGGGCAAAGCTCCAGGGAGCACAAACCACCTTCCCGTCGTTCTGTAACGCGGACAGCACTGCCTCACTACGGCTATATGCCGTGGATGCGGCAGTCTCCAGCACCTAGATAGCAGGGGTCTACTGGGTAGCTCAAGTGTGGCTCACTCCAGTGCTCTGTGAAATCAGAAAGGCCCTCCCAGTTGAAGAGTTGGACCAAGGGGGCTAATACCTCTTCCTTCCACCTCCTCTAACACCAGTCTGTGGTAACTCCAGTCTCTGGTAACCCCACTGTCAGTCACTGGTAACCCTGTCTCTGTAGCCCAGTTTTTTCCAATAAGCAAATGTGTAGGGCTTTGCACCTTCCAGTGGCAAAGGAAAGTCACTGCCTCCTTGGCCTGGCTACTATCCTCTGCCACCAACTGGCAGGTGGAGCCGAAGCCTGCCTGCCTCAGGTACTCAATGGCAACTGGGAAGTGTTCCACCTGAGTTTAGTCCAAACCTGAGGATAATAAGACAGCACATGTTTATCTCCCTCAGCCACTGTACTTTTGCCCTGCTGCTCTGCAGATCCGGTATCCCTGTAGGGTGAGATCTGACTCCCTCTGGCAGTCCTCAGAGTTGGGAAGGTGTCTCTCCAAAATTAGACCCCAGTGGGATCACTCTATTAACACTGATGCTTGGTGAGAGGTGTCTCCACTCGTGTTCCCATGCCTCAGTGCTTCCTGAGCCTCCACTCTTCATGCAGAGACCCAAGCCTCCTCCCACTGCTGAGTTGCACTATCTCAGAGCCAGGCCAGACACCTTCACCCCTGTGTCTTTTTGCACTATTACTGGACTCACAGATATAGCGTAGCTGCACTGTTACCATCCATGCAATGCCGAGTCCTAACAAAGAACTGCGGACATTCTGATATCTGCAGGGGGTGGACTTCTAGACCACCAGGCAAGTGGGGAATGGTGGAATGGAAGTTCAACGTGGCAGGGAAAATATTTGTTTAACCTTCCTGCAAGACAAGAGAATTCTCAGCCTCACAACAGGAAGAGTAAAGAGTCCCAGCTTCCAGCAACTTGCTCCAGTGGGGTGAGAGAAGAGAACCTCAGTTCATTGCTGACTATTAGAGATCCCACAGCAAGCAAGCAACTCTCTTGGGGAAGGGGACAGACATGCATTCTCTATGGGATGAGTTCTATACCTGAAAACTGTTTCCTTAGATTCTCAGCTTTTCTCAGCAGAGAAGATATGTAATTATCTATCTCTTCTCTCAGCTTGGCTACCTGGCTGTTATCTCACCCTCTGGACTGGAGCTTCTGTTGAAAGCTGGCTCCAGTCAGCCATCATCCCCAACTCCTCTTGTTCTTGTTGAATGTAAAAGTTGTACTTAGCAAAAATAGACAACTTGAGGATTTAGCAAAACACAAGACATGCTGAAACAAAATGAACAAATAAATAAACAAAAAAGCAACTAAACATGCAAACAAACAAACAGATGCACAAAAGACAACCAGAAACAGACAGACAAAAAAGAAAAAAAAAAAGAACTCAAATAGCCTGATGTAAGCACTCTCAACAACCATGAGAAGGGAAGAAGAGAAAAAAGTATTAATAATAATTTTAAGAAAATCCTCTGTAAAGCGGCACCATGACCCGTGCCCACCTGGACTTTTGTACGAGTGGTGCCATGATCCGTGACCTGTGACCTGTGCCTGCCGGGCCTCTGCATGCCCTGACCAGGAACTCCAGGAGCCACTCAACCCTGAATCCCCCCTCCTGTACCCTCCTGGCCTCCACACCAGCCCGCTCATCTGGCCAGGGAATCTGGTAGCCACACGCCCTCCAGAGCCCTCCCTGCCTCTGTGAGGAGCCATTCCCCTGGCCAGAGACTGCTAGAGCCTTGGGCTTTCTGTGCCAAAGTCACCAGGTGCCAGGCACTCCCAAAACCATGTGCAATACGCCCTGCCATATTGCTGGATCCAGGTGTGCCACACCCCATAGTTGATCCTACAACCAGAACTCCCTGGCTGGGGCAGCCCCAGAGTAGCTACACAGGGTCACTCCTTTCAAAGATCCAGCAACAATAGAGTGATCCGCTGGGATCTAATCCTGGAGAGACAACTTCCCAACTCTGAGGATGACCAGAGGAGATGGTGAAAACAATCATGAGGTGAAATCAACAGAAAAATTCTGGCGATATCAATAATCAGAGTAGATCAACTTCCCCAAGGAACAATGTGGCAGACACAGGACAAGATCCCATGCACAAACAAATAACTGAGATGTCAAAAATCTAATTCAGAATCTGGATAGCAAATAAGATCAAATTAGAATTGCAAGCAGTAACCCAAGGGATGTCTCAAGAATTCAATGAATTCTAAGACCAAATGACCAAAGATTTTGACGCAGTGAGACAAGAAGTGGAAGTCCTCAAAGATCTGAGAAACACAGTAGAATCCCTCAGTAACAGAATGGAGCAAGCAGAAGAAAGAATTCCTGACATTGAACACAAAGCTTTCAAATGCTCCCAAAGTCTCAAAGAGGAAGAGAAATGGAGGGCAAAAACAGATCACTTGCAGAGAGCTCTGGGATAATTTGAAGAAAACCAATATTTGACTTATAGGGATCCCTGAAAGCGACCAAGTGGCTTCACAAGGCACAGAGTTTCTTCTCCATGAGATTATGAAGGAGAACTTTCCAGACATGCCAAGAGATTCTGAATTTGAGATAGCTGACAGTTTCAGAACTCCAGCATGATTCAACCCAAATAAGACATCCCCCAGACACATCATAATCAATTTCACAAAGTTAATATGAAGGAGAAAATTCTGAAAGCAGCCAGACAAAAGAAAACCATCACCTACAAGGGCAAGAATATTAGAATAACTGAAGATCTCTCTGATGAAACCTTTCAAGGTAGAAGAGGATGGTTATCAACCTTTAATCTCCTTAAACAAATTAACTTTCAACCCAGGATCCTGTACCCAGCTAAACTGAGTTTTATTTATGATGGAGAAATTAAATACTTCAATGACATTCACATGTTGAAGAAATTTGCTATAACTAAACCAGCTCCCCAGAATAGTCTCAGACCTATCCTCCATAAAGAGCAGCGTAATCCCCCACCACAAAAGTGAACCCACCCAGAAAATTTTGATCAAATTCCAATTTCCACAGTCGCAAAAGGATTAAAAATGTCCACTGGGCTCTTGAAAGGCTTATCAATATTCTCAATTAATGTGAATGGTTTAAATTGTCGTCTAAAGAGGCACAGGTTGGCTGACTAAATACAAAAACTCAAGCCAGATATCTGCTGCATACAAGAATCGCATCTTACATTAAAAGACAATATAGACTCAAGGTGAAGGGATGGTCATCTATACTCCAGGCAAATGGAAAGCAGAAAAAAATCAGGCATTGCAATCCTATTCGTAGATGCAATAGGCTCTAAATCAACCAAAATAAGGAAGGATAAGGATGGACACTTCATATTTGTTGAAGGTAATACTGAATATGATGAGATTTCAATTATTAATATTTATGCACCTCAATTTATAAGAGAAACTCTAACAGACATGAGCAACTTGATTTCCTCCAGTTCCATAGTAGTTGGAGATTTTAACACCCCTTTAGCGGTGCTGGATAGATCCTCCAAAAAGAAGCTAAGCAAAGAAATCTTAGATTTAAACTCAACCATTCAACATCTGGACTTAACAGACATCTACAGAACATTTCATCCCAACAAAACTGAATACACATTCTTCTCATCAGCCCACGGAACATACTCCAAAATCAACCATATCCTAGGCCACAAATCTGACCTCAGCAAATTTAAAAAAATAGAAATTATTCCTTGCATCTTCTCAGACCATCATGGAATAAAAGTTGAACTCAATAACAACAGGAACCTGCATACCCATACAAAAACGTGGAAGCTAAACAACCTTATGCTGAAGGATAGATGGGTTATAGACGAGATTAAGAAGGAAAGCACCAAATTTTTGGAACAAAACAACAATCAAGACACAAATTACCAGAACCTCTGGGATACTGCAAAGGCAGTCCTAAGAGGGAAATTTATAGCACTGTAAGCCTTCCTCAAGAAAATGGAAAGAGAGGAAGTTAATAACTTAATGGGACATCTCAAGCAACTGGAGAAGAAAGAACATGCCAACGCCAAACCCAGCAGAAGAAAAGAAAAAATGAAAATCAGAGCAGAATTAAATGAAATTGAAAACAAAAGAATTATACAACAGATCAATAAATCCAAAAGTTGGTTTTTTGAAAATGTGGTATTTGCATACACACACATACCATGGAGTACTACTGACCCATTAAAGTAATGAAATAATGTGTTTTTTAGCAACTTGGAGAAAATTGGAGACCATTATCCTAAATGAAGTCTCTGAGTAATGGAAAAACAAATATCCGAGGGACTAGAGTGGGAGAGGAGTGAGAGATGAAAAATGACCTATTCTTGTGACAGATACATTGAAAGCTCTGACTTCAACATTATGGAATTCATCCATGTAGCAGAAAACACACTTGCACCCCAAAGTTAATTGAAATAAAAAGTTGTTTATACTATACTTCAGTCTGTCAATAGCATTATGTCTAATAAATGTACATACCTTAATTAAGTTGAGCATTGGATCAAACTTAGTCACCAGCTGCATTAGCCATTAACAAGAGAGTCAGCCTGTCCTTCGAAGCTTCAAAGCCAAGCATTGACTTTTCCTCTCTATGTACGAAAGTCCTAGGTAGTATCCACTTCTAATAGAATGCTGTTTTGTCAAAGTTTAAAATCTGTTGTTTAATGTGGCTACCTTTATCAATTAACTTAGCTACATCTTGTGGATAGCTTTTCAGCCCGTGCTATTTCACTTGGTACTTTAAAGTTATGAAGATGGCTTCTTCTTTCCTTAAACCTCAGAAATCAATCTCTACTAGCTTCAAACTTTTCTTAGGCAGCTTCCTCATCTCTCTCAGCCTTCACAGATTTGAAGAGCCTTGAGGCCTTGTTGTGGATTAAGGTCTGGCTTAAGGGAATATTGCAGCTGGTTATTTACTATCCCTAATATTCAAAAATGCTTCATATCAGCAATAAGGCTGTTTTGCTTTCTTATACATTGTGTGATCTCTAGAGAAGCACTTCTAATTTCCTTCAAGAAGTTTTTCTTTGCATTCACAATTTGGTTATTTGGCCGAAGAGGCCTTGTTTTTAGCCTAGCTCAACTTTCAACATGGCTTCCTCACTAAATTTAATCTTTTCTAGCTTCTGATTTAAAGTAAGAGGTACATGATTCTTCCTTTTACTTGAACACTTAGAGGCCACTGTAGGGTTATTAACTGGCTTAATTTTAATATTGTTGTGTCTCAGGTAATGAGAAAATCAGAGGAGAAGGAAAGAGACAGGGAATGGCTGATCAGTGGAGTAGTCAGAACATGTGTAACATTTATTTATTAAGTTTGCCATTTTATATGGGTGTGGTTCATGGAGCCCCAAAAGAATCACGGTCATAATATCAAAGATCACTGATCATAGATCACTATACCAGATGTAGTGTTAATAAATATATTTGAAATATTGTGAGGATTCCTAAAACATGACGCAGAGACACAAAATGAGCACATGCTTTTGGACAAATGGTGATGATAGACCTGCTAGACACAGAGCTGTCACAAACTTTTCATCTGTAAAAAGCACAATACCTGTGAAGCATGATGAAACAAAGCACAATGAAAGGAGGTATTCCTGTATTACTTAGTCCTCCATTGGACAGGAATTGAGGCTTTGCAAGGTTAGGTAACTCACCAATGGTTAACACAATTATTATCTAACAAGTCAAAGAGCCATTATTCAAACAGAAGTCTATTGTGGTAGCTCAGGACAAAGATAAGATAATGCATACTTGAATTAAGTCACATGTAGTGATCTGATACTGGGAAAGAGGGGTTAAATTTGACATTACATAAGAAAAAGAATTAACATTCTGCTTTCAAAATGTCCAGAAGTTCACTAAAACAGTTCTGGTTGGATCATGTTATGAACTTTTTCTAATTAATAAAAATTAATTAGAAAAAAGGCAGCTGTTGAAGTCATTCAATAAGAGGCCATTTTTAAGGTACTAGTGAAAAATCAAATATTTCTTGTGTGACCTAATTCAGTGTGTGTATGTGTGTGTAGCCAGTGTTTGAGCCTGCAGTCTAGTATTACTGTGTATACTGAACAGTAATGACACAGAAGTTCTTTAAAAGCACTTTATTGTTTAAATTGCTCATGCATTAGATTTACTACTCTATCCCTATTTGTCTTAGTCTGTGAGTTTGTGGTAGTTTATTTCTTTTATTGAAATTCACATTTTTCCAGATTTTGGAATTATTTTAGACACATCTCAATTGTATTATATAGCAGTCATGTAAATAAACAGGGTTCGAAAGAACCTTTAATGTCTTGCCCAAAGCAACCTAGATAATTAGTGGTTAAGCCAGACTACAAGTCATAATTCCTGACTCTCAATTCAGTATTCTCTTTATTTAACCATAGGCACCATCTCATCCCTAGCATTTAGCATAGTTCATGAACATAGTAGGTGCACATTCAATGTCTATTCAATGGATGTATGAATGAATAAATATCAGCTAATATTAGCAATGAGTTATGAAAGCTTTAATAATAAACTTCTGGTAATTAATGATTTCCAATGTTTGTTCAAAATCAATCCTTTGTTTTAATGGCACACTAAAGATAATTGAAATGAACCATTGTAGTTAATTTCACCAAGGATAAACTAGAGCTCCATTGATTAGCTTCCAGGGATTGTGGTTGTGGTTGAAAGTCATTCTTTTGATAAAACATAATTACATTTGATTATATGACAAGGATGATTTGTGGCATAGAAGGAAGAATAGCACATCAGAAGACTCAGGTTCAAGTCCCTGTTCTGTAATTTTCTAAATATTGTGACCTTGAGAAAATCATAAAACTTTCTGAGCCTCAATTTCTGCGTTAATAAAATAAGGATAATAATATCTGTATTGATACTATGGCTGTGAAAATCAAATGAGATAATATATATGTGAATGTTCTTTGTGAAATATGCATTATACAAATACTATTTGTGAGTTTTTTATTATTTGATGTTTTAGAGAAGATTAAAGATATTCAATAAAAGCCATAATTCTAAGGAAACCACAAAGTCCAATCAGAAAGGCATTTCTGCAAAGATGACAAGCCAACTTTACATTGTATCTTCACAAAGAAAAAGTTGGAAATAAGTAATGACCCATTGTTAACAGGCTTACAAAAGTAAATGTTTCTGTGAGGCAGGCATCCCCTTGTTTGATTCTGTTAGAGGCATTGCTTAAAATGATTGCACAGTGAATTGATTCAATGTGGATTTGTGGGAAGATGATTCATTTCCTACTGAGGCATCACTTTCTGAAATATAAATACTTTTCTCAAAAATCTCTGAAGGAGATTGGGCTGTGACATCTAATTTACATGCATGAAAATCTGCAAGTCTAGTCCAAGAGCCAGTGGAAATGTATTTGCTGCTTTGAATTTCTTAGTTGTGCCAGATGGCTCAAGTCCAACCTATCTGAAAACAAACTTATCACCTTCTCCTCAAACAAATTCATCTTCTTTGTTTTCTTATTGCTTTATCCAGCAGTTTTTCAGGTCCCTTTTGATTCTGCCTTTCCCTTTTTCCCTGGTTACCATCTGTTGACTGTTATCTGATGGTTTCTTATATATGTGTTTCCTCCTTTCAAAAGGCACTGATTCACTCCCTTGTCCCTTTATATGTGTTAGAATCTACTAGCTCATCTCCCTACCTCCAGCCTCTGTTACCTCAATGCATCCTGTCACCTCTTGAGATGAACCTTCATAAACAATTGCTGTTAATCATTTCATCTCTGTGCTCAGAAGCTTTGGTGGCTTCTAGCTGCCAACGGATGGGCTGCACACTGGCATTGAAGGCCTTCCACAGTCTGTTCCAAATTTTATCTACCTCACTGATACCCTGTGGACTTTAGTCAAAATCCTTTTTTCTTCATTTTTTTCATAGTGCATCTTATTCTTTCCTATCTCATGGCTTTATTCAAGACGTTTCTATGGAAGTATCTTCCATATCTTCACCCAATAATAATCTCTCCATCCTTTAGGGTAAACCTAAAATTCCATACCTCCATATGTGAAAACTGGAGTCAGATAACCTAGGGTCAGATCATGGCTCTACTTCAGGATAAGTTATTTCATATGCTCTGTGACCTTATACAAATTACCTAACTTCTCAGAACCTCAATTTTCTAATCTGGAAAATGGTGAGGGCTCTGTGAAGTAACTACTTTGAGGATAAAAAGTATAATGTGTGAAAGATTTATTACATGACTAGAATATATTAACTGCTAAATAAAATGTAGCTATTTTTATTACCCCAGACAAAGAAGATATAACTTCCCTCTGAACTTCTAAACATCTTTGTACTACTCTCAGGAGATTTATTTCATACTGATTTGTAATGTTTTTACTTTTACATCTTCCATCCTGAGAGATTGCAAGCTCTTTTAGGTTGGGAAATTTATGTTGTATTGCTGTGATGTTGCTTGTATAGTAGGCACTTAATAAATGTTTGCTGAATGAATATAAAATACATGAAAGAAGGGGACCATCTCCTTCTCCTTTTATTAATTTTTGAAGGACAATATTTCTAATAATTATATTATATGCAATGAAATTAGACATATACTCACCACATCTTTGTGAAAGAATGGTAAAGACCATCTCTTTTTGCATATGAGAAAAATAAAACCATAAAGGTACCCAAACAGCATTGTAACACTTCTCACTGAGTTAGCTATGGTTGAGAATTTTGTCTTCATGCCGGTTAATATTACTGTTATATTTTTAATGGTCTGCTTGCTTTCTTGTTAACATACTTCATATTTTATGGCAAACTCTTAATTCATATCATTGTTGTGCACATATTGAAATGCTTAACATAAATATTAAATAATTATATATTTAGTTGAATATACTGTACTTAAATAGACTTCGATCCCCATACTTTATTCCTTTTCACTCGGGCCTGACTTAACTCTCTAGAGAACTATGCAATCCTGGCCTGTTTCCTGACCATTTTCTGAAATGACTGAAATGGAAAGGATGTTAAAAATAACTGTCCTCCTCTTTGTTCCTGCCCAAGCTGTGTATAATGAGGATGAGGTGGAGATCACCCCATGACATGATTAGAAAGTATTTTGACTCTTGAGGCTCAAAGGCAGTGTTGATGCTGGTGATTCCGGAAGGCCAGGAGGAGGGAGGAAGTTATGTGGGAAAGGGGTAGAAAAATGAGAAGGCAGGTGAATCCCAATGAGCTTTACCACATTGCTTTGCTTAACTAGATGAGTTGTCTTTTCAGTCCTTTTCTATTCTCAGGGCCTACACTCCATTCAGATCCCAGATGGTAGGCACTGTATTTTCTGCCTACAAGTGGAAAAATCACACCCAACTTATTAGAGTGCTGTCATTTCTAATTTGGGGAAGTAACTGTGAGATAGGGTGGAAGGAATACAATGACAAGTACTACCTTTAGGTGAGAAGGGAGAGAGGATGGCCTATATCATGTGCACTGATTTCACTCATGTGCAATTTGAGTCAATTCTCAATGTCAATAACCCTATCCTCACAAATGTGACTATCTGTATTATTCTTTTGTCCTAATCCTCTGCACACAGTAGGCACCCAATATTGATTGTTTACTGTCTGGTTTCACCAGAAGGCAGTTCTGTGATCTGAGCTTCTGTTGTGATCAGCTACAACAGGTTTAATTCTCTTTCTGGAAGAGTGAGCTGCAATCTATGTGTAAACTGATGGTATATCCTCCTGCTGAGATAAAATTGATGACAACCATGCTGTGTTTCAGGGAGAACAGAATGCAATCAGTCCTTCTCTAGCCCAATAACCTATGGTATTTTGCCTTGAGCACTTATTTACACATGAATAACCCAGAAAGTATTGTATCCAAAAATAAAATAAATCATTGAGTCATAATTATAAGCATTATATCATGTAAATATTTTAATTAATTTTTTTTTTTTTTTGTAGAGACAGAGTCTCACTGTACCGCCCTCGGGTAGAGTGCCGTGGCGTCACACGGCTCACAGCAACCTCTTAACTCTTGGGCTTACGCGATTCTCCTGCCTCAGCCTCCCGAGCAGCTGGGACTACAGGCGCCCGCCACAACGCCCGGCTATTTTTTGGTTGCAGTTTGGCCAGGGCTGGGTTTGAACCCGCCACCCTCGGCATATGGGGCTGGCGCCCTACTCACTGAGCCACAGGCGCCGCCCTTTAATTAATTTTTTTAATAAGATTGAAATTTTTTTAATAAGATTGAAATACTGACTATTGAGAATAAGTTCAATTGGCTTTGTCCCAATTTTATGTAGAGTATCAAATTAAGTTTTGAGTATTTGCAAAGCAATTGCCTAAGATTGATGGATGGAAATTTGATAATCCACAAATGTGACCTAGCACAACATTGTATTAATTTGTTTTGTGAGGATTAGTTCAAGTATTTTTGGCTTTCATGACAGTGAATATATAGTATGGTACAAATAATGCCCTGTAAACAAATTCTGATCTCCTTTAATCTTTGCAAATATCTTGAGTTGCCTTTTACCTGAGTGTCCTTTTGTGGGCTCTAGGATAAAGCCCAAAGCATGTAGAAAACCACCAAAAAAGAAGACTCCAATCAAAGAGAACAATGGTCTATTAGACCCAGTATTCCTTCCAGGAGTTTTATTTTTTGCTGGTATTTTAAAGACAATTTTGATGTCTTCTTGATAGTTTTTCTTAGTCTTGGCCATACTTAATGAAAAACCAGAAGTGAAATTCCACTGTAATTAAATGTATTATAATAAAACTTCCCATGTTTACTGTAACTATGAAATTCCATTCTGACAATGTAAGTAGTAATAATGTTAACAGAAGAAATCTGGATTGCTAGTTTGGCTATAGTCAAAAATATTGTCTAGGAAATGTTCTCTCACTAGGGTTTACAGCCTCTTTCAGAGCAGTGGTTTGAGGAAGAACTTGCTGAAAATCTGAGAAAAGCAAGTCCTAAACCCTCTTTTTCACACATAGACATGCATATTTTTTCTCATAACTTTTGAGTTTTATAGATATTTTGAAGTTCAACTACTATCAGTTCATGTTTAAAAATTTAGCTTTTGGGGGCCAGAGTAAGATGGACTAAGACAGCTTCTTTGCATCCATGTGTGGTCAGATTGGGGATAAAAAACTCCAGGCACCTCTGGCTTGGGGATAAAAAACTCCAGGCACCTCTGGCTTGTGGGCTCTGCCCAGAAACATCTTTTCTGGGGCACAGTGAGGCAGGAGGAGACTTCAAGACCCCAGGAGGAAGACAGAAGCAGTGGAGAAGTGACACTAGGGCAAGTATTTGCGTGTCAGCAGAGGCCTGCCAATGCAGCAGCAATGGAGATAGTTTACAGATGGAGAGGCTTATCCTATTGCTTTCTTTTCTTTTTTTCTTTCTTTCTTTTTTTTTGGATCTGGGCCCTTGGTTGAGTTACTTTAGGAGAGCTTGAGTGAGCCAGTGAGTGATTTTGAACAGTGCCCAGGGGCCAGGACTGAGCTACCAGTTGAAGTGGAGTTTTCATTGATCGGCATTAGGCTGGCACAGTCATTGTGGGAAAGCTGCCTTGCAGGACCTGCCTAGTCAGGGTCCTAGTGCCAGGGCAGAACTAGCACCTGATAAACTGGGCAGAAACTCAGGGGAAGACTTGAACAACACTTGCTTTCCTGGGAAAGCTACTGGGTAGCCAAGTGACATGGTTTGGAGAGGTCAAGCTATTTCTATTATGCAGGCTGAGGAGCACTTCAGGATTCCAACCCTGCGGGGATTGAATGCAAAGAAGTCAGGATGATGAGACCAAGATGTCCTCAGCAAGACAGAGTCTTCCAGTATCCAACTTATATAGCTGTATCAGCATTGTGATTAGCATCTCATACCCCAGAAGATCACCTGTTCCCTAGGCTATGTGTGTGTGTGTGTATTTAAAAAATGTAAATGTTGTTCCCCCTAGATTTTTCCTTTTCTTTTTTTTCTTTTAATTATAATTTTTCATTGCTTTCTTCATTAATAATAAGGTCCCATTATTACTAGCTTGTCTGGTCCTGTTATTTTTCCCTCGAATTTTATCCCTTAAGGTTTTTCTGTGTGTTTGTTTTGTTTGATTTATAGTATTTTTGTTTTTCTTCTCTGTAAAGGGGGTGGGGTCTTGAGACTTCTCAGGCTGGCAAAAAGCTCCAGACCTCGAGGGACCCACCCCATACCCACAGAGGTTGGGATTTGTAGGTGTGCGTCAAACCGTACACCATTATTACTCCTGTCTGTCTCTTTCTGTTCCTCTATTCTTTTTGTCAATCTCCCCTTTTACTCCCCCATTTCCTTTTTCTTTTCTCTCTCTCTCTCTCTCTTTTAACTTTTATCCCTTCTTGCTCTTCATTCTTCTCCTCATAGGACCAAAAGGACACTTCAACATCTTAGATCAGAAGCATGGTATCTTAAACAGAAGGAAGAAGTGAAAGGAAAAAGTAGGGCAAGGAAACAGACAAGAAGAAAACACTCATGAGGAAGAAACAGCAGAAACATTCTGGCAACATGAAAAACTAGAACAGAGCAACCCCACTGAGGGATCATGAGGTAGATACTACAGATGATTCTACCTATAAAGAAATGTTAGAAATGACAGAAAGGGAATTTAAAATATGTATGGTAAACACAATGAAGGAATTGCTGAGAAAGGAAATAACCAAAAGGAAATCTGAAAACAGAATCAAATAAGAGATAAATGATATGAAGAGTATAGAAAGGATATAGTGGAACTTAAGGAATTGAAGCAGTTAATCAAGGAACTTAAAGATGCATTAGAAAGTATGAATAACAAGACTAGGCCATGCAGAAGAAAGAATGTCAGAGGTAGAGGATAAAGCTCTTGAGTTGACACAGGCAGTTAGAGACAAAAGAGAGAGAGAGAACATTATTCACTGAGAGAATTATGGGATGCAATGAAGCGTTCAAACATATGAATTATAGGTATTCCAGAAGGAGAAAAAGGCCCTAGAGGAATAGAAGCCCTACTAGAGGATATCATAAATGAAAAATTCCCAAGTATCACCAAAGATTCCAACACTCTCCTTTTAGAGGGTTATTGAACTCCAGGTCATCTCAACTCAAACAGAGCTTGTCCAAGAAACATTGTGACGAACCTGTCCAAAGTAAAAAAGAGAAAATTCTATAAGTAGCCATGAGTAAGTGCCAGTTGACCTACAGGGGCAAATCCATCAGGATGACCACGGATGTCTGAAATGAAATAGTTCAAGACAGAAGAAAATGGACATCTACCTTCAATGTACCAAAACAAAACAATTTTCAGCCTAGAACACTATATCTTGTTAAGATTTAAAATTGATGGAGAAATCCAGTCTTTTACTGATATGCAAACATTGTTGCCACAACAGGACCAGCTCTACAGGCAACACTTAGACCTATTCTCCACACTTAACATCACAATAGACTACCAGCAAACTAAACACCTAGAAACTAGAGGACAAAACCTAGCTAGCTTCCAAAATGATGCAAAATATAAAACTAAGCATTGGACTTTCACAAAATAAGATGAATAGAACTCCACCACACTTATCAATTCTCTCAATAAATGTTAATGCTTTGAATTCACACTAAAGAGTCACAGGCTAGCTGATTGAATAAAAAAACACAATCCGTTTATTTTCTGCCTGCAAGAAACACACCTAATCTTGAAGGACAAAGAAAGACTCAAGGTGAAGGGATGGAAAACTATATTTCAGGCAAACGGATTTCAAAAGAAAGGAGAGGTTGCAATCTTATTTTCAGATACAAGTGGATTTAAAGCAATTAAAGTCAAAAAAGATAAAGATGGACACTTTATATTGGTCAAGGGAACAATAAAACAAGAGGACATTTCAATTCTAAATATTTATGTATGCACCCAACTTAAATGTTCACAGATTTATGAAACAGATTTTAATTAGCCTGAGCAATATGATATCCTTTAACACCATAATAGCAGGGTACTTTAACACTCCTCTTACAGAGCTGGAAAGATCCTCTAAACAGAAACTAAACAAACATAAAAAGACTTAAAGGTCCCCTAGAAAAACTGTGCTTTAATACAGAGCACATCATTCCAAAGCTAAGGAATATAAGTTCTTCTCATCAGCCCATGGAACAATCTCAAAAATAGAAAACAGGCATAGGAGGCACATTTATCAAGCTGATCAAATCCATCTATGACAAACCCACAGCTAATATCATACTAAATGGAGTAAAAAGGAAACCTTTTCCACTTAGAATTGAAACCAGACAAGGATGTACACTATCACCACTATTATTCAGCATTTGTACCGGACGTTCTAGCCAATGCAGAGAGAAGGATACAAAAGACATCCAAATGGAGGCAGAGGAAGTCAAACTCTTGCTCTTTGCTGATGATATAATCTTATTCTTAGAAAACCCTAGAGACTCAACCACAAAACTCCTGTAAGTGATCAGGAAATAAAGTAATGTCTCAGGGTATAAAATCAATGTCCACAAATCAGTAGCCTTTGTATACACCAATAACAGCCCAATTGAGAAGCAAATTAAGGACATAATTCTCTTCACTATAACTTCAAAGAATATTAAACACTTAGGAATATACCTAAAAAAAAGGGTGAAGGATCTTTACAAAGAGAATTATGAAACCCAAAGAGAAGAAATAACAGAAGACATTAACAAATGGAAGAACATGTCATGTTCTTGGCTGGGAAGAATCAACATTGTTAAAATATATATTCTACTGAAAACAATCTACAGATTCAATTCATTGCCCATTAAAATACCAACATCATAGTTTGAAGAAATGGAAAAAAATAGTACTTCATTGTCAATGGAACCAGAAAAAAACCCTGTATAGCTAAGGCTATTGTTAGTAATAAAAAAAGTCAGGGGCATCTGCTTACCAGACTTCAGGCTATATTACAAATCTACAGTAATCAAAACAGCATGATATTGGCACAAATACAGATATATAGACTTATGGAAAAAAATAGAAAACCAAGAGATGAGACCAGTCGCTGCTTGCCATCTGATTTAAACCAAAGAAAAGCATACAGTTGGGAAAGAATCCCTATTTAATAAAAGGTTCTGAGAGAATTGGAGAACCAGATATAAAAGACTGAAACTCAACCCACACCATTCACCACTTACAAAAATTGATTCCAGATGAATAAAAGATTTAAATCTAAGACACAAAACAATAAACATCTTAGAAGAAAGTTGGGATAAACTCTTGATGTTGGACTAGGGAAAAATTTTATGACAAAGACTTCAGTGGCCCTCACAATAGCAACAAAAATTAACAAATGAGACTTAATTAAGCTGAAAAGCTTCTGCACAGCTAAGGACACAACAAGTAAAGCTAAAAAGCAACCTTCAGAATGGGAAAAGAGATTTTCAGGGTATGAATCTGACAGACAGTTGATAACTAGAATCTATAGAGAACCCAAATTAATCTACAAAAGAGAACAAACAATCCCATCTCCCACTGGGCAAGAGATATGAATAGACCTTCTTTGATTCAGACAGACAAATGGCTAACATTTGGAAAAAATTGTCATCATCCATGATGGTCAGAGAAATGCAAATCAAAACCACCCTGAGATATCACCTAACCCTAGTGAGAATAGCTCACATCATGAAGTCTCAAAGCTGCAGATGCTGGCATGGATGTGGAGAGAAGGAAATACTTTTACAGTGCTGGTGGAACTACAAACTAATACAACCTTGTTAGAAGGAAGTATGAATCCTCAAAGAACTCAAAGTAGATCTCCCATTTGATTCTGCAATCTCATTACTAGGCATCTACCCAGAAGAGAAAAAAAAAATTATTTATCACAAGGACATTTGAACTAGACTGTTTATCACAGCTGAATTTAACATTGCCAAAATGTGGAAATGACCTAAATGCCCATCAACCCAGGAATGGATTCACAAGCTATGGTATATGTGTACCATGGAGTACTATGCAGTCATTTAAAAAGATGGAGACTTGCTGTCTTTTGTATTAACCTGGCTAGAGTTGGGACACATTCTTCTTAGTAAAGTATCACAAGAATGGAGAAGCAAGAATCCAATGTACTCAATTTTGATGTGAAGGCAGTAGATGATCTAATACATACCCTCAAAAGAAAGAAACTCAAATTAATTCAAGGTGGGGGCAGGGAAATGAGAGTAGGGAGAGAGGATGAGGGTGGGGGTTGGGGTTTACAGTATTTTGCACACCTCTTGGGGGGGCACAATTATACAAGGGACTTTACCTAACATGTACAATTAGTGTGACCTAATTCTTTGTACCCTCAATCAACCCCACAAACAATAAATTAAAAAAGAAAAAAATATATATATTTTAGAAGAAAGCCAGAAGAGAGTAGTTGCAGCTTAGTTATAGCCAAAGAGATTTTAAAACAATTTTTAATAAAATTTCCAAAATATAATTGTGAAACTCTGAGACAATACAGTAAGGAGAATAGGCACCACATAAGAATCTCTTCCTCTCCCCACCCCTGACCCATATTTCTTAGTTTAGTAGCCAATGTTCTATTTTAATATTTTAGAATCCTCCTGTTTTATGAACATCCTGTTAATTAGCTGTGTGGTTTCTGTAAAATTGTTCCCAAAGCATAGGTAGTAGCTATTTGCGGCTGCCAGAAAACCGTGAGTTTTATAAAATATCCTTACACAAAAAAGGGCAACTAATAAGTACTAGATAATGTGTGGTCAAGGGGAAGCTAAGACTGAAAATATGAATTTGTGGAAAAGGGCTCAAAATCTCATCCTAATTTAGCCCAAAGTGAATGAATAACTGTGGCATATTTTATAAAAGCAGTGTGTTATGAAATGGTATTATAATTTAAAACTTTGTCTTGGTAGACCAGGAATTTGGTTCCTATGAGGACACTGAAAATTCATTTAGGTGTAATTTGATCAGGAACTTGATCCATTTCAGCCCCTTTTGGCTTTGATGAAACCCTTTTGGGAACATTGTATAATTGTGAAGTGTGCTTGTAGAGTTCAATGTAAAAGAATATAAGTAAAATGTTTAGAAATAAAAGAAGGAAGGTTACTTTAGAATCTAAAGTTTAGGCCATATTTGATATGGCCTAGGAGAAAGATGAAAGGTGACAAAAGAAGGAACTTTTCTAAGAGAAGTCAAAAGAAGGCAGGCTTGAAGCAAAGGCAGAGCTGTGGCATAGCAGTATATGTATTATGCAGTGTGAGACATCTGAACATAGGTGCTGCTCTGAATACTACTCAACAATCACCTTTCCTGGTTTTCTCAACCAAATGAGTCCCTCCTTTCTCTGAATAAAAGCAAATTTTTCCGATGGAAGGCAGTAGAGTATAGAATTAAAAAATATGGGGTTTGGATTTAAGCTGTGTTCAATTTGTGGTTCACCATTTACTGGGTGAACTTGGGTATTTTATTAAACTATTCTATGTGTCAATTTCTTCTCCTGTAAAATGAGGATACTAACTCTTTTCATGTCATAGAGTTATTGTGGAGATTAAATGAGTTAATATATTTGTATTACTTAAAGTCATCATAAATTAATACCCCATAAGTGTTATTTGTTGTTACTATAACCCCATTATTCATTTTTATTTAGCCAGTATATTGGGTTCTAATGATTCACCTAAAAGTTTGTAAGTTCATTGAAGTCAACAATAGTGACTTATTCATATTTGTATTAATTGTGATACCTTACACAGTGTTTAGAAGGAAGTAGGCAGTCAATGTGTGTCTATTATATAATTATTTTGTCTATGAGGTGACAAGAATTCCAGTTTTAGGAAGAGCAGGAAAGGACAATAAAGGATGGGTCAACTGTTGTCCACAAATATACATTTTAAACATCAATTGTTGTTTGGTTTTTTATGTGTCTTTCTAAGTCTTTTTTTTATTTTTTGGAATTTTTACCTTTTAGGAGAAAGTAGAAAAATACCTATCAGGGAAATACTGGTTTTTAGTAAAGTAGTTCTACCTTATCTTCCAGGAATGTGTTCTAGGACCCCCAGAGGATGCCTAAAACCTTGGATAATATTCAGTCCTATGTATACAATCTTTATTCTTATATATCTATGATAAAATTATAAATTAGTCACAATAAGCAATTAACATTCATAATGAAATAGATCAATTATCACAATATGCCACCATCACTATTCTAATGGTTTTGGGCCATTATTATTATTATTATTTTTTTGAGACAGAGCTTCAAGCTGTCACCCTGGGTAGAGTGCTGTGGCATTATAGCTCACAGCAACCTCCAACTGCTGGGCTCAAGCGATTTTCCTGCCTCTGCCTCCTAAGTAGCTGGGATTACAGGCATCTACCACAATGCCCGGCTATTTTTTCATTGTAGCCATCATTGTTGTTTGGCGGGCCCAAGCTGAATTTGAACCTGCCAGCTCAGGTGTATATGGCTGGCACCTTAGCCGCTTAAGCCACAAGTGCCATGCCAGTTTGGGGCCATTATTAAGTAAAGTAAGAGTGACTTGAATATAAGCACTGCAATACTGCACCAATGGATTTACAAACTAGATGGCTACTAAGTGACTAATGGGCAGAAGAATCTATAGTGGAGATATGCTGGAAAAAGGGAGGATTCACTTTGCTGATGGGGTGGAGTGAGTAGGTAAAAGATTTCATCACACTGCTGAGAACGGCATGTACTTTAAAACTTATGAATTGTTTATTTGGGGAATTATGTATGTAGTATTTTTTGGCTGACTGCAGGTAACTGAAACCATGGAAAGCAAAACTATGGATTAGAGGGGACTGCTGTACTCTACTTTTCACACAGACTCCTGGATAGGGATCAGTGATAGATAACTCTGAAACTCCACAAAATCCTCTAGCAACAAAAGTGCACAAGCTTTATTTTACAACTTAATCATGACAAGGTAAGGGACTACATGACTAATGTATTATTAATACACACACATATATGTATACATATATATGAAAAAGTGAAAAAAATTCATTACTTTTCTGTATGTCTATTTCACAATTTTATCCAAAAATTAAAAATTTCATATATATACACTATATGTGTGTGTATATAAAGTCATGCCGTACACACACTATATGTGTGTGTATATATGAAATTTTTAATTTTTGGATAAAATTGTGAAATAGACACACAGAAAAGTGACGAATTTTTTAAAGACTTTCAGCAACATTGGTTTTAGGGTTTTAGGTTTAAACATTATTTATCAAGTGCAGTTAATTAAACTCATCATCTGTTTCTTATGTTTAACATACCTTTTATGATATTAGAACTCCCATGTTATATATAGGTCTCCTGTGCATCAATTATGCCTGTGTCTACTGTCAACTAGCTATGCTCAGATTAGGCAACTAAGAGTGATAGCCCCCATCCTCTATCAGTTCTTTATACATTTCATGGTTCAAGCTGTGAAGCTGAGGGCATACTTTCTGCATTTTTCCTGGTCACTTCAAATTCCATCAATAACTTTCCATCTGGCAGAGGTCTGTGGTGGTATGTGCCAGAAAAAGAAAATTCTATTCATCTTCTTTCCTGTCCACGCAGTTATTGACCTTCTTTCAATCCGTCTCTTTGATGGCATTTAACCTTGTTCCCCACATGGTTTGCTGATTTCTGATTTTTTAATGGACATTTAGTACTGTTGCTTCTTAGTAACACTTCTGGCACCTCAGAGATTGCTGAATTAGTTCAGCTTCTTTTTTCTAATTGGGTCTTTTAGCTGCCTGCTTTCAAACTCTGGGGTTTTCTATAGCTACAGCTTTGAACATAATGTGAGTAAATTTAATTCAAATAAACCAGCCCTAAATGTTTGAATTTGGATAAATGCAGATTTACTTTTCCCCCTCCCCGCCCTTCTTCTTCTTCTTCTTTTTTTTTTTTTTTGACTTTCTGATTCTAAGACTGAGTTTTGAGCCAAAAATTTTTTATGGGGGGAGGAGGTAATGCTAAATAATAGAGAGAGCCCTGTGAATCCTTATACACATGAAATTACTATTTTCAAGATAAATTTAGGGTTTTATTCAAACTTATTTTAGTGAGGCTAAGTTTGCTCCCTTTCTTAAATCAATAATTGTCCCTGAATAAATGAAAATACGTGACTCCTAAAAGATAGATTTGATATTTACATATGGGATTAGCCATATTTTTATGCTGGGAAATTTTTTTTTTTTGTACTGAGATTTCATCAAATTCATCATTGTATTCAAACTCATTATTTACAAATATAGCAATAATAGACATCTATATATTATACAGCTGTGATATACTAGACTGAGTGTCTTAGTTAATTTGTGCTACAATAACAGAATACCACAGACTGGGTAATTTATAAAGATAAAATTATTTATCATAGATCTGGAGGCTGGAAAGTATAAGATCAAAGCAGTGGCAGACTTCTTGTAAGAGTCTGGTAAGAGCTTGATCTCTGCTTCTAGGATGATTCTTTGAATGCTGAGTCTTTGGTATAGAAGGAATGTTATTCCTCACATAGCAGAAGAACAGGAAAGCCCTTTTTGTAATGGTATTAATCCATTAATAAGGGAGAAATCCTCATTAGCATACCTCCCATCAGGCCATCTTGTGAAATGTTATTGCACTGGATATTAAGTTTCCAACATATGAGTTATGGGTGACACATACAGTCCATAGCACTGCACTAGAAGCTTTATCTGCATTGTCCTATTTAATCCTCATAAAAGTCCTAGAAAAAAAAGAAAAGGGATAGTTACAATGCCCATTTTACAGACAAGGAAACTTAATGGTTAAATAATGTTCCTAAGGCTATAATTGTTATATATCTTCCTACTTAGTATGAAAACTATGTAAATTACTCTCTAGTTAATTGGTTTTATGTATTGTTAACATTAGCTATTACTTGTGCTTTGTATAAATACTCTTTCCTTCCACTATTTCAGTCGTCGTTCCATATGAGATGAGCATACACACACACACAAATAGGCATCCTCCCCTTATGGCCACTTACTCATTATCTCTTTCATTTTAACTCTTGGGCTTTGTTCTTTTAATTCCCACTGCCTTTGACACTAGAATGACCCTAAGAGGTTTACTTTATTTATTTATTTTTATTAAACCATAGCTGTGTACATTAGTATGATCGTGGAGCACCATACACTTGGTTCATAGATCGTTTGACACATTTTCATCACATTAGTTAACATAGCTTTTGTAGCATTTTCTTAGTTATTTTGCTAAGAGCTTTACATTCCACATTTATTTTGCTGGTTTCATATACAATCTGAAATATTCTCATCAAACTGTTCAACGTAGCCTTCATGGCATTTTCTTAGTTATTGTACATAGACATTTGTATTCTGCCTTTAGTAAGTTTTGCCTGTACCCATTCTAAGATGCACCGTAGGTGTGGCCCCACCAATTACCATCCCTCCACCTTAACCTTAAAGACTCAACCACAAGACTCCTGGAGGTCATCAAAAAATACAGTAATGTCTCAGGATACAAAAATCAATGTCCACGAGTCAGTAGCCTTTGTATACACCAATAACAGCCAAGTTGAGAGGCTAATTAAGGACACAACCCCCTTCAGCATAGCTTCAAAGAAAATGAAATACCTAGGAGTCTAAGAAAAGAATGCAAGGGAACTCTACAAAGAAAATTGTGAAACCCTAAGAAAGGAAATAGTGGAAAATATTAATAAATGGAAGAACATACCATGCTCATGGCTGGGAAGAATCAACATTGTTAAAATGTCTACATTTCCCAAAGCAATCCACAGATTCAATGCCATCCCTATTAAATACCAACATCATACTTTCAAGACTTGGAAAAAAGAATTCTTCGTTTTGTACGGAACCGGAAAAAACCCTGTATATCTAAGGCATTTCTTAGTAATAAAGACAAAGCTAGCAGTATTGTTCTACCAGCCATTTGGGTATACTACAAGGTCATAGTGATCGAAACAGCATGTTATTGGCACAAAATTAGAGACATTGACATTTGGAATTGAACAGAATACCATGATGTGAAACAAACATCTTACAGCCACCTGATATTTGATAAACCAAACAAGAACTTATACTGGGGAGAAGAACACCTAGTCAATAAATGGTGTTGGGAAAGTTGCATAACCACATGGAAAAGACTTAAACTGGACCCACACCTCTCACCACTTACAAAAATTGACTCAAGGTGGAGGAAAGATTAAAGTCTAAGGCATAAAAGCATAAAAATCCTTGAAGAAGTGTTGGGAAAACACTTGAGGATATTGGACTGGGGAAAGATTTTATGAAGAAGACTTCTGTGGCAAATGCAACAATAACACAAAAAAACAAATGGGACTTAAAGTAAACAACATCTCTACAACTAAGGAAACAACAACCAAATCAAATAGACAACCTTCAGAATGGGAATGGATATTTTCATTTTATGAACTGGACAAAAGCTTGATAACTAGCATCTACAGAGAACTCAAATTCATTAACATGAAAAGACCCAACAATCCCATATAGCACTGGGCAAGAGACAGGAATACAAATTTCTCTATAGAAGACAGACGAATGTTTAAGAAATATATGAAAACATGTTCATTGTCCCTAATAATCAGAGAAATGCAAATCAAAACTACCCTGAGATATCACCAACCCCCAGTGAGAACGGCCCACATCCAAGTCTCAAAGTGGCAGATGCTGGCATGGATGTGGAGAGAAGGGCATACTTTTACATTGCTGGTGGAAATGTAACCTAATACAACCTTTTTGGAAGGAAGCATGGAGAGTCCTCAAAGAACTCAAATTGGACCTCCAATTGGATCCTGCAATCCCATTACTAAACATCTACCTAGTAAGAGGAAAACACATCCTATTATCATAAGGCAGTGGTTCTCAACCTGTGGGTGATGACCCCTTTGCAACAATGAAAATACATTGCGGCATTAGAAAGGTTGAGGACCACTGTCACAAAGATCTTTGCACTAGACCATTTATCACAGTTCAATTTGCAATTGCAAAAATGTGTAAACAGTATAAATGCCCACCAACCCAGGTATGGATTAACATGCTGTGGCATATGTATATGAGGGAATACTATTCAGCCATTAAAAAAAATTGATGGAGACTTTGCATCATTTGATGGAAGTGGGACACATCCTTCTTTTCTGAAGCATCACAAGAATGGAGAAACAAGAATCCAATGTACACAATTCTAATATGAAGGCAGTAGATGAACTAATACAAGGGGTATGGGGTGGAGGGATGAGGGAGCGGGGAGAGGGGAGGAGTGGGGGATGGGGTCACAGTGTATGGCACACCTCTTAACAAATTCAATCAGTGTAACCCAATTCTTTGTACCCTCAATGAATCACAAATAATAAAATATATTTTAAAAAATAAAACATGTACCAGAGTATTACAATGATAAACAATTCAAAGTTTATTATTTTCATATTTAAGAGGGCAGAATTGAGAATTTTATTTAGAAGAGTAAAATAGATTGAAAAACCAAAAGCACACTTATAACACTAATGGATAAAATTCACTAGGAACATGTTAGTTATTAATACTTATGTACCCAGTAATGCAGGAAAAAATATAATTTTGTAGAGCAAAAGTGACAGAAGGAGAATTATGAAAAGTCATATTACTACTGAGGCTGTTAAATTTTGTGCTCAAAGGCAAGAACAGATTAAAATTCTAGAATTACATGACAATAATGATAACGAAAACAGAATATATCAGAATAGACCACTACAGCAGTGATTAGAAAATATTGTAGGCATCTTAAATATTACTTATATCACTAAAAATAAAAATAAATGACTTGAACCTTAAATTCAAGAAAGCCACGACATAATCTAAATGTATGAAGGCAAAACTACTAGTTAGAGGTGGAAGTTGAAATAAATGGGTTAGAAAATAAAACTGCAGTGAAATGTTACTTAGAAGGATGTTCTCCAGATCCTTCCAGGTAAATATAAAAGAAGGAAAGTCACCATCTTTCTTTACAGGTGAATGTAGGGGTATGTGGAACACTCTCCGGGTGAAGGGTTCAACTACAACTTGCACTTTTCCTAACAAATGCAAATAGTGTAACCTGATTTTACATATCCCTCTCACATTAACGTCAATTAAAAAAAAAAAGTATAGTGAAACTCATATAATATGTTATAAGAGGAATGTCAGGTTTACTTGGGTGGATATCAGAAACATGAAAAGTCACTGTATAAATTAATCAAAAGGGGAGAAAGACAAATGCTCGAAATTTAAAATGACAAGGGAGACATAGTCTTCAATACAAAGAAAATTTTAAGTCTCCTAAGTGCAAAGTTGGCAGAATTCTATTCGAATATATTTGAACACAGATGCAATGGATAATTTTCTAGGGAAACACCATTCACCCACATTAGCCCTAGGAGAGGCAAAAAGTCTAACGAGACAATCACGTACAACACATGCTGAATTTGGATAAATAATTCTTCTATAAAAAAGTATCCAGGAGCATGGCACGTGGGCCACCCCTCCTCAGGGCCTTGGCCACAGTGTGTGGTACTTAGAGGGAGCGTGCAGCTGGCTCAAGGATGCGCCAAATGGCAGTGCCCTGGACAGTGAGGCGGTTAGGGGGAAGCCCGGCCATTGAGAGGAAAGCTCTCCAGAAGTGGCGGCGACCTAGAGTGTCTGTTCGGTCTGGGCGCTAGAGCGGTGGCCGTGCCCAGGTGGACAGGAATTGAGAGCTGAGCGCGTTTGAGCCAGGACCCAGTTCCAGGAGCCTCCTAGGCCCACAGAAATGAGCCCTCGGCCTGACAGGGCACAACCTGCTGGTCCCTCATAAGGTCCACCACCCCACGGGGAGCTGGCGCTGCCTGACACGACTCCATCCAGCAGTCAATTGAGGACTCTTTTCGAGTGTCCAGTCTGCTTTGAGTATGTGTTACCACCTATCTTTCAGTGTCAGCGTGGTCACCTTGTTTGTATCAGCTGTTGGCAAAATCTGGCTTATTGTCCAACTTGCCGGGACCCATTGGGATCCATTCGCAACGTGGCTATGGAGAAAGTGGCCAATTCACTTACCTTTCCATGTAAACATGCCTCGTCTGTGTGTGGACTAACTCTGCCACCCATGGGAAAATGAGACCACAAAGAGCTCTGTGACTTTAGACCTTATTCCTGCCCATGCCCTGGTGTTCTCTGTCGATGGGCAGGCCCTTTGGATGCTGTGATGCCCGATTTGATGCAGCGGCATGACTCCATTATAGCACAAGAGGGAGAGACTGCAATTTTCCTTGCTGTGAACATTAATAATGTTCATGTTACTTTTCAGTGGGTGATGATGCAGTCCTGTTTTGGCTTGTGTTTCATGATGGTCTTGCGGAAATAGGAAAACTACGAGGATCAAGGGAGGTTCTGCGCAATTGTACGGCTGCTAGGAACGCGGCAGCCAGGGGAAACTTTTACTTACCAACTGGAGCTCTGTGGTGATCGAGGGCGACTGACTTGGGAAGCAACTCCTCTATCCATTCACAAGGGAATTGAGACAGCCGTGATGAACAGTGACTGCCTTGTCTTTGACACCAACACTGCACAGCTTTTTGCAGAAAATGGCGATTTAAGCATGACTGTAACTATTGCCCACTATTGAAATGGAAATAAGACATTTTCTGGCCAGTGTTTAGAACTTTAATTTCGCAGAAAAGGTAGAGGGAGGGGGACCGGTGGGATCACACCTGCGGTGCATCTTACAAGAATACATGTGAAACTTAGTAAATGTAGAATGTAAGTGTCTCAGCCCAATAACTGAAAAACGCCAGGAAGGCTATGTCAACCAGTGTGATGAAAATGTGTCAAACGGTTTATGAAGCTAGTGTGTGATGCCCCATGATCATATCAATGTATACAGCTATGATTTAATAAAAAAAAAAAGAAAGTCAAAAGGGCAAATAGTAAAAAAAAAAAAAGAAAAGAAAATAAGGCACCCTTCTGCCTACCAACCTGAAAGTCTTTTGGTTGGTGGAAGGTAGATACATAAAAGTAGATAAAAGGCTGTAAAATACAGGAAGCAGTTTCACGTAGTAACACTGATATCTTTAAACATAAGTCAACAATAAACCACTGAAAGTATATATTTATACACCCAAGGTGGGCATCTTTGTCATTAAAAAAGGAAGCATTGTAAAATAATTCTGAGTTTTGTGCTTGCTGTAGGTTGATTGTATTTTTGAAAACTACTGGGTTTGTTGTTTGCCTGTCTGTGTGCATGTGATCGTGTGTATGCTTTTTGTGTGTGTGTGTGTGTGTGAGTAAGAAAACC
Organism: Nycticebus coucang; assembly: GCF_027406575.1. NCBI lineage: Eukaryota > Metazoa > Chordata > Mammalia > Primates > Lorisidae > Nycticebus > Nycticebus coucang. The sequence continues at coordinate 155,651,082 of NC_069804.1, read as the reverse complement.
TGTGTGTGAGTGTGTACATGTGTGGATTATTTTCTCTTTAACTGAAAAGCCATCTTGAGTGGTCTTGGACCACTGGTTTTCCCCTTTGGGAGTCATTACATAGTACTGGTGTGTGTGTGAGTGTATTTGCTAATTCTTATTCTAGTTTTTGATTAAATAAATTTGACTTTCTTTTCTGTCATTCGGGTTTTTCCTCACCTTTTTTGGTACAATTTTAAAATTAGCATCTTTTGATACACATAATTGTTGATGGTAAAGTTTATACTGTGTCAGATACATATTTTCTCCACCACCACCCCCCCATTAATCAGCTCAATAGAAATATTTTAAATTCAGCTATTTGGTGAAGTTTCAGAAGGGAAAGTTGACATCGGAAAAAGTATTAAAGGCTCTTTAAAGCAGCTCTGAGATGGTGGTCTCTCACTTTCTCTTTTTCTCATTCCATCTGTTCTACAATTGAGTCATACCTTCAAACATGATCTTTAACAGGTTAGGAAATAAATTGATTTATGAAGTATTGAAAACAAACCAGGCATTTTTTCTCTTATTCAAATACCCTGGACAAATCACATGTTGAAAAATTGTTCTTATATTTATTGGTTTTGCAAAAGAAGTCATCATTGTTCTCAGTATTTGTAATGAAAGCAGATAATTTGTTTAAAAAAAAAAGTTGCAAAAAGCATGTTTTGGTTGTTTTATACTTATCATTGAAAGTATATCTGGCAATGAAAAAAAGCACCTGCCCCAGATCTTTTCAGAATAGAATTCTAGAAAACTGTTAGATGTAAGATAATACCAATATTATCCAAACTATTTCAAGGGTATTGGAAGTATATAAAATGAAGAAGAAAGTATAAAACTGATTTTAAAACAGGGCTAAAATAGCACCAAAAATAAAAGTACAGCTCAAATAAAATAATAAGAATGTTCTTAAGTAAAATATTAACAAACCCAAGTAAAAGCACATCAAAAACACATCATGAACTTATGACAGAGTTTATGACTTCATGTACCTTATTCCATGTACACAAAGTGTTTCAATATTAGAAATATTACTAATATAATTTGAGTATTCATGGAGCCAAGGCAACAACTATACCACTGCTTCCATATGTCAAAAGATATTTGATAGCATCAACATTCTACCAGACAAAAGACCCTAGTTTCTTAATCAAATAAGTTGGAAAGTTAAGAAAATAGATTTAACCTCTAGATTAGAAGAGATAGAACATTTTGTAGTAAATTACAGAGCAACTAAGTCAGAGAAATTACAATTAAAACTACAATTGCACACCACCACAAAGCTGCCAGAGCAAAAACTGTTAAAAATCATCAATTAGTCTGTCTTGTGATGCTATAGCAGAACACCTGAGACTGAGTAATTTACAAACACAGCTGTTTATTCTCTCACAGTTCTGGAAGGTAGGAATTCCAAGGATATTTACACTAGATTGTTTATCACAGCTCAATTTACAATAGCCAAAATGTGGAAATAGCCTAAATGTCTACCAACCCAGGATTGGATTACCAAGCTGTGGTATATGTTGAATGGAATACTATTAAGCCTTTAAAAAGATGGAGACTTTACATCTTTTGTATTAACCTGGATGGAAGTGGAATACATGTTTCTTAGTAAAGCATCACAAGAATGAAGAAGCAAGAATCCTGTGTACTCAATTCTGATATGAGGACAATTACTGACCTAGTACATGGTGGGGAGGGGAGAGAGGGAAGCTGAGAGAGGGGCTGGGGTGACACACCTTTTGGGGGTAGGGCACAATCATAAGAGGGACTTTACCTAACAAATGAATTCAATGTAACCTGGTTCTTTGTACCCTCAGTGAATCCCCAATAATAAAAAAAGATAAAGAAAAAGAAAATGTATCTTACATATAAAAAAAAGGATATATGCTGAAGAGTGGACAGAATTGCCCCCAAGAACAGAATGGCCACACCATAAACAGAGCAAAGACCTTTGGAATTTTTAGGCATAATCTTACACCTGATAATTGTGGGTGCTGGAGGAAAGCTGAAGAGGGACAAGAAATATGCTGGTGGAGAGGGAGAGAAAATCACATACAGATATAGACACAGACCCCCATATAGACCTATGTGTTAATTCTACCTGGGGCTCATATTCTGTAAACTCATCAAGTATACACTTTTCCTTTACCAGGGAGAGGATGAACCTTTTGCTGAACTGTAAGAATGTAACATTTATATCTCTGAGCCACTCATAAAACTTGATCTTCTTGGGCTTCTAACTGAAGGACTCTTCTGACTTCTGTTTCACTAGCTGCCTGTGGCTTCGCACAGTGGATAGATGCCTTCCTAATTCTGCCTTCATTTTGATATAAACTTCTGTCCATTCATTTTTGCTTTCTTATCTACCAGAACGTCTATGTCTCAGGTGGTTCTCTGATTTGGGGGCCCTAGATTTGGTGAAGCTAATCTATTTGGAGATCCTTTGGGTAATATTGACTTAATGTATAGCTTTTCCCCATTTTAATATCTCCATTTCAAAGGAGGTTTTCAAAAAATCAAATTATTCACTAAAATATTTGGGTTTTGGTTTGTATCTGATGTAGTATTCTAGAGCCAAATTATTGTAACTTGAATGAGCATGCCCATCTTTCAAGCATATTGAAGGTTTAGTTTCTTTTTTTTTTTTTTTTGTTGGGGATTCATTGAGGGTACAATAAGCCAGGTTACACTGATTGCAATTGTTAGGTAAAGTCCCTCTTGCAATCATGTCTTGCCCCCATAAAGTGTGACACACACCAAGGCCCCACCCCCCTCCCTCCATCCCTCTTTCTGCTTTTCCTCCCCCCCATAACCTTAATTGTCATTAATTGTCCTCATATCAAAATTGAGTACATAGGATTCATGCTTCTCCATTCCTGTGATGCTTTACTAAGAATAATGTCTTCCACTTCCATCCAGGTTAATACGAAGGATGTAAAGTCTCCATTTTTTTTTAATAGCTGAATAGTATTCCATGGTATACATATACCACAGCTTGTTAATCCATTCCCGGGTTGGTGGGCATTTAGGCTGTTTCCACATTTTGGCGATTGTAAATTGAGCTGCAATAAACAGTCTAGTACAAGTGTCCTTATGATAAAAGGATTTCTTTCCTTCTGGGTAGATGCCCACTAATGGGATTGCAGGATCAAATGGGAGGTCTAGCTTGAGTGCTTTGAGGTTTCTCCATACTTCCTTCCAGAAAGGTTGTACTAGTTTGCAGTCCCGCCAGCAGTGTAAAAGTATTCCCTTCTCTCCACATCCACGCCAGCATCTGCAGTTTTGAGATTTTGTGATGTGGGCCATTCTCACTGGGGTTAGATGATATCACAGGGTTGTTTTGATTTGCATTTCTCTAATATATAGAGATGATGAACATTTTTTCATGTGTTAGCCATTCATCTGTCATCTTTAGAGAAGGTTCTATTCATGTCTCTTGCCCATTGATATATGGGATTGTTGGCTTTTTTCATGTGGATTAATTTGAGCTCTCTATAGATCCTAGTTATCAAGCTTTTGTCTGATTGAAAATATGCAAATATCCTTTCCCATTGTGTAGGTTGTCTCTTTGCTTTGGTTATTGTCTCCTTGGCTGTACAGAAGCTTTTCAGTTTAATGAAGTCCCATTTGTTTATTTTTGTTGTTGTTGCAATTGCCATGGCAGTCTTCTTCATGATGTATTTCCCCAGGCCAATATCTTCCAGTGTTTTTCCTATGCTTTCTTTGAGGATTTTTATTGTTTCATGCCTTAAATTTAAGTCCTTTATCCATCTTGAATCAATTTTTGTGAGTGGGGAAAGGTGTGGGTCCAGTTTCAGTCTTTTACATGTAGACATCCAGTTCTCCCAACACCATTTATTGAATAGGGAGTCTTTCCCCCAAGGTATGTTCTTGTTTGGTTTATCGAAGATTAGGTGGTTGTAAGATGTTAGTTTCATTTCTTGGTTTTCAATTCGATTACAAGTGTCTATGTCTCTGTTTTTGTGCCAGTACCATGTTGTCTTGACCACTATGGCTTTGTAGTACAGACTAAAATCTGGTATGCTGATGCCCCCAGCTTTAATTTTGTTACAGAGAACTGCCTTAGCTATACGGGGTTTTTCCGGTTCCATACAAAACGCAGAATCATTTTTTCCAAATCTTGAAAGTACGATGTTGTTATTTTGATAGGAATGGCATTGAATAGGTAGATTGCTTTGGGAAGTATAGACATTTTAACAATGTTGATTCTTCCCATCCATGAGCATGGTATGTTCTTCCATTTGTTAATATCCTCTGCTATTTCCTTTCTGAGGATTTCATAATTTTCTTTATAGAGGTCCTTTACCTCCTTCGTTAGGTATATTCCTAGGTATTTCATTTTCTTTGAAACTATGGTGAAGGGAGTTGTGTCCTTAATTAGCTTCTCATCTTGACTGTTATTGGTGTATACAAAGGCTACTGACTTGTGAACATTGATTTTATATCCTGAAACATTACTGTATTTTTTGATGACTTCTAGGAGTCTTGTGGTTGAGTCTTTGGGGTTCTCTAAGTATAAGATCATGTCATCAGCAAAGAGGGAGAGTTTGACCTCCTCTGCTCCCATTTGGATTCCCTTTATCTCCTTGTCTTGCCTAATTGTATTGGCTAGAACTTCAGGACTACGTTGAATAGTAAAGGTGACAGAGGACAACCTTGTCTGGTTCCAGTTCTAAGAGGAAAAGCTTTCAGTTTTACTCCATTCAGTAAAATATTAGCTGTGGGTTTGTCATAGATAGCTTCAATCAGTTTTAGAAATGTGCCACCTATGCCTATACTCTTCAGTGTTCTAATTAGAAAAGGATGCTGGATTTTATCAAATGCTTTTTCTGCATCTATTGAGAGGATCATATGATCTTTATTGTTGCCTCTGTTAATATGGTGGATAATGTTTATGGACTTGCGTATGTTAAACCAGCCTTGCATCCCTGGGATGGAGCCTACTTGATCATGATGCATGACTGTTTTGATGATAAGCTGTAATCTATTGGCTAGGATATTGTTGAGAATTTTTGCATCTATATTCATGAGTGAGATTGGTCTGAAATTCTCCTTTTTGTTTGAGTCTTTTCCTGGTTTTGGTATCAGGGTGATGCTTGCTTCATAGAATGTGTTGGGGAGGATTCCTTCTTCCTCAATTTTTTGGAATAATTTCTACAGTACAGGAATAAGCTCTTCCTTGAAGGTTTGTTAGAATTCTTGTGTGAAGCCATCTGGACCAGGACATTTTTTGGTTGGAAGATTTTTTATTGTTTCTTTGATCTCAGTTCTTGAAATTGGTCTGTTCAGGAGCTCTATTTCTTCCTGGGTAAGTCTAGGGAGAGGGTGTGATTCCAAATATTGATCCATTTCCTTCACATTGTCAAATTTCTGGGCATAGAGTTTCTGGTAGTACTCAGAGATGATCTCTTGTATCTCTGTGGGATCAGTTGTTTGAAGGTTTAGTTTCTTAAAGGGAAGGAAAGGAAGCTAATAGTAAGTCAAATCTGATCTAACAAGCAGCATCCATATCTAAATGGGGGATGAAGAGAAGTTGATGGGTGAAGATCAGCAGGAATTTCAAGGATGCAATCATAGTTACAGACATCAAGCAGTGTTATAACACTATGTAGGCCATTTATTGGAACCATGCAAGATGGGGGTCGTCTTTCATGGGAAGAGGGTAACAAGGGGAGAAGTCAGTCAAGGCCTCAGCTAAGTGGCCTGAGGTTCTGATAGGAGTATAGTTCCAAAGGATAATTGCAATTTAAATGTAAAATAAGGTATAAGAGTAGTCTTATAAATTGTGGTTAAATTTTCAGGATGTGGCTTCAGCTTACTTTAAATGCCCCTGATGCTGGGTTGTTCAATTAATTCCAGATCCTAATTCATGATAAGGTACTCACTCCTAATATGAGACTGCATTTGACTATATTGCTTTCAGGAAGTTGGCAGGCTGAGTTTCAGCAGTGGATTAAGCAAGGCCTGCAACATGGAGCTTTTTGATAGGCCCCTTAACACCATACCACATCATATTTCATTTGACTATTTATTTCACATTTACTGAGCACCTGCCATATATAAAGAACTGTACTAGGTATCAACATCCTGCTTATTTGGACTATAACAAAGAATAGCCTGATCTGAGAGGGTAAGTCTCACTGATTTCCTGAAAGGGTATCTATATTCCTTTTTCTATAATACATATTCTAGAAGGCTGATTTAATACTGGACAGAGATCTGGGGATCTGGGCTCTTATTTTAACTTTACCACTCACTGGCTATCACCTTAATTAATTATATATCTTCTCTAGGTTTTATTTTCTTCTCTGATATATAAAAGACTTAGAGCAGGTAACCAATAGGTTTTTTTCCTCAGCTTAATTAATTTTTGGTTAAATGTCTCATTGACTGTAATTCACTCATTCATTCATTCATCAAATATCAAATGAATGATATTCATCCTTATAGGGGAAGATATTCAAGGTAAAATGAACATGAGCAAAAGCAATTCTTGTTATGGGTTTAATTTTCTAAGTATCTTTTGAAGGCATAAGTTCCAAGAATATAAGACTCAGAAACGAAAAACCCAAGAAAACCTAAATTAAAGCCACAGCTATCAGAGGCTTAGTAAAGCAATAAGAGGAAACCCTATGATGGTTTATTATTGTATTTTTTTCACCCACAGAATAGCTCCTCCTTTCAATAGGTCATGTCTTAATGAATGCAGTGGGTGCTTAATGAAACACAATGCTAATCAAATGTCCCACGGAGAACTGAATGCATGGTGGGCAGCTACCTGGAATAAAAACTAATATTCATAGCCCCATGGAATTGTCTTCACAGCCAATGAGACATGAGATGGAAGGAAAACTGAAAAAACATTTTGCTAGTCAACAGGGGTTATAGTTGGCTGGCAATATTGGAAGAGGAAGGAAACAGGCAAGCCTAGCTCCCAGGAAAACTGCACAACATCGTCAGGCTTAAATTCTTACCTCCCTATTTTGTCCTTTATGCTGTGGGAAGATAGAAGAGGGAGGTCTTTGCTACTTTAAATGCTGAAAAGTCCCACCCTCTGAGAGGTAGGTATAATTTATTTTTGCTGTTCTTTAACAACTCTCTCTTTATGTCAGTGGTTCCCAAGTAGAGGCAGTTTTGTTTCCTAGGGGAAATTTCGCAATGATTAAAGACCTTTTTTTGTTATCACAACTGGGGATGTGTGTGGTGGTTGGTGTTACTGGTATCTATTGGGTAGAGGCTATGGATGCTACTAAACTTTCTACAATGTACAGGATACATACCCTGTAACAAAGAATTATACAGACCAAAGTGTCAATAGTGCTGAGGTTGGAAAATCTTTCTTTAGGTTATTCACGCATTAAGTCCTTTAGAGTATCTGCTGTGTTCTAGGCACTGTGCTGGGTGCTGGGAACACAGTGATGAATAAGATACATAGTGCCTACTCTCATAGGATTTTATAATGAGAAATACAGAAAATAAACAAGTAACAACAGGTTTATTTTATTTATTGCAGGTTATAATAGTCTCCTTTCATTCTCTGTCAGCCATAACTCCTCATGCCAGTCTCCATAACTAACTCATACATCAAACATTTACTGAGCATCTACTCCAAGCCAGACATCCTGTCAAGGAGGCAGTGATCCTTAAGCCAGATATCATCTCTGTCCTAATAAAAGCTTTGTCTAGTGAGAGAGACAGCCATGGAAATAAAGAATTGCAATGCTAGACAATAGCTTTAATGGAGGTATGGCCAAAAGTGTTATAGGAACATAGAACATAAATGTGTATGTAAGCTTTCTTGGTGGTGACAATGGCAGTGAAAACTCAATGGGCAACATGTATTTTCAGCCAAGTCTTAAAGAAATATTTTGTTGTTGGACTTAAACAATAAGAAAGGCATTTCTGTTAAAGACTTCAATATGAACAAAGTCATGGAGGGTGAACATTTATGGTATATTGGTGAGATGGCCATGGCAAGGTATGTCCACACTATAGGATACCTGAATGGAAGTGGTTGGTATGAGACTGGAAGGGTAAGCAAGAGCAACAACAAGGAAGGCCTTAGATAAGGTCTTTGAGTTTTCTCTCAGGGGCAATGGGACTTGTTGAAATGTTTTAACTAGAATAGTGATATGGTTAGGTTCTTGCTATAAATGGTCAGGACTCAGTGAAGCCCTATTTCAGCTACTCTTATCAAGATTACCATATTTTGATAGGTACATTATGCTCTCATGTATAATACACAGCCACATTTTTGGCCTACATGTTCAGGAAAACATCTTTTGTTTCAATTTTTTTTAAAGGAGAGTGAAAGTGGCCACACAGTGGTGCCTCCTTTTCTTGTGAGAGGCACAATGTGTGAAGCCAGACACTGGAGAGAAACTGGGAGTAAGCCCAGGCAACAGGTGAGAATGGTCCAGATGAACTCAGTACCTATTTACCCTAACTGTCCCCTCTTCCTCACCCTCATCCCCACATCTTCTCATTTCCTATTCACACCTGTGTCTGTTGGTGGGAATATGACTGTGGCCTTTTAATTTAATATTTTGATTTTACTTTGTTTAGGAAGATCTTCAGAGGGAAATGACTGAGATAGATGTGCTAGAACCTTATGTCTATATTTTATTTTTTTGAGTCTCGCATTGCTAAGAGTAGAATGGATACCAGGCTTATTGCATTCAGTCAAGGCTTTCACAGATTTCAAGGCATTGCTACTGATCATTCATTATGTTTTAAACAGCAGAAATCCCAGCACCATTTGTTACTAAGTCCGTTGTTTCTCTGCTGAATTGCCTTCGTACCTTTGTTGAAAATCATTTGACCTCATATTTATCCGTTTATTTACATACACTGTGTTCTGATCCATTGATTGTGCATCTGTCCTTTAGCCAATGTCACACAATTTCGATTACTGTAGTTTTAATATGTGCTGAAATCTAGTAGTGCCATTCCTTAACTTTTTCAAAATTGTTTTGGGTATTCTAGTTTCTCTTTCTTTCCATATAAATTTGATTTTGTTTTATTTTACTTTATTTTATTATTTGGAGATAGAGTCTCATTCTATTGCACTGGGTAGAATGCAGTGGTGTCATCATAGCCCACTGCAACCTCAAATTCCTAGGCTTGCAAAAACTAGATCTGTATGCAAAAAAGGATATTAAACTCAACCCATACAAAATAATGTATACAAGCTAATTCAAAATGGATCACAGACCTAAATGAGAAATCTTTTAGAGGAAGACACAGGAGAAAAATCTTTGTGACCTTGGATTAGGCAAATATTTCTTGGATATAACTCCAAGAATATGAGCTCTATAAGGAAAAAAAGTATAGAAACTGGAATTCATCAAAAGAAAAAACTTCTGCTCTCTGAAAGAGACTTTTAAGAGACTGAAAAGATAAGCTACAGACTGGAAAATATTTAGAAAATACATATCTGAGAGAAGACTTATATTCAGAATATATAAATAATTAAAATTCAATAATAAGAAAACAAAAAACACAACTAAAAATTTAACTAAAGACTTAACAGACATTTCACCAAAGAAGGAATACAAATGCCTTATAGGCATGTGAAATAATGCTCAGCATCATTAGCCATTAAGGAAACAAGAATGACTAACATAATTCTACACATCCACTAGGATGTATATAATTGCATTTTTTTTGAGACAGGGCTTCATTCTACCAGCTAGGATAGAGTGCAGTGCAACAATCATAATCACCATAACCCTGGAATCCTGGGCTCAAGCCATTCTCCCACCTCAGTCTCTGATTAACTGGAGCTAGAGACATGCATCATTATGCCTGGTGAATTTTTAAAATTTTTTTGTGTAGAGATAGAGTATTGAGAGTAATGAATATTGCATCACAATATTTCTGTGAAAGATGTAGAACAATCAACATAATTTTGTAGATAAGGAATAGTCCTAATAGAAAGTGGTGAAACTTACTTTGGTTGTAGCACCATTTTCATTTTTTATTTTTGTGAAGAAATGCTGCTGCAATGAGATACTTTATTTTATTTTATTTTTTTAATAATGAACGTTTATTACATGAACTAAGACAGGAAAGAGGAAGGCTTCTTGCCTGTAGCACAGTGGGCACGGTGCCAGCCATGTGCATGAAGGCTGGCGGGTCCAAACCCAGGGCCAGCTAAAAAATGACAACGGCAGCCATAAAAAAAAAAAAAAAAAAAAAAAAGGAGAGAGGAAGAATTATTTGCCTTTCCGGGCCTTGATTTTCCTCAGATAGAACTCCAGCTCTTTGCCTTCTAGCACATAGCCATCTGCTCGGCCACACTGGCCTGGTCTTGATGCAGTGCATGCAAGAAGCTTGCCCTGCTGGAACTGCTCCTCCAGAAGACTGCTTATTTTGGCGTTCTTTTTCCTTTCATAATATTTCTTCTGAATTTTTTTTGAACATTTTTTGTTTAAAATCTCTTCTTCTGGAGTCTGATAGAGGGATAGGGCATATATATGGATAGCACAGGGATACTTTATTTTAAATTTTCATTTTTTTCCCCCTCATTTCCTTAGTGCTGGGAAGATTGTGATGAAAGCTTAGTCTGGTAATGTCGACATAGATTGTGTATTCTTCTGAACTGTTCATGTCATTATATAATAAACAATCTTGGGCCATATAATTCAATAATAAAATAATTTAAACTCCACCTGATTAGGTTGGCCAGAGGTTTATCTATTTTATTGACCTTTTCAAAAAACCAGCTTTTTGATTTATTGATCTGTTGTATTATTCTTTTGTTTTCAATTTCATTTAATTCTGCTCTAATTTTGGTTATTTCTTTTTTTCTACTGGGTTTGGGGTTGGAATGTTCTTCCTTTTCCAGTTGCGTGAGATGTCCCATTAAGTTGTTAACTTCCTCTCTTTCCGTTCTCTTGAGGAAGGCTTGCAGTGCTATAAATTTCCCTCTTAGAACTGCCTTTGCAGTGTCCCAGAGGTTCTGATAGTTTGTGTCTTCATTGTCGTTTTGTTCCAAAAAATTGGTGATTTCTTTCTTAATCTCATCTCTGACCCAGCTATCATTCAGCATAAGGTTATTTAACTTCCATGTTTTTGTATGGGTATGCAGATTCCTGTTGTTACTCAATTCAAGTTTTATTCCATGATGGTCCGAGAAGATGCATGGAATAATTTCTATTCCTTTAAATTTACTGAGGTTAGACTTGTGACCTAAAATGTGATCAATTTTGGAGTAAGTTCCGTGGGCTGATGAGAAGTATGTGTATTCAGTTTTGTTGGGATGAAATGTTCTGTAGATGTCTGCTAAATCTAAATATTAGATGGTTAGGTTTAAATCTAAGATTTCTTTGCTCAGCTTCTTTCTGGAGGATCGATCCAACACTGCCAAGGGAGTGTTGAAATCTCCAACGATTATGGAGCTGAGGAAATCAAGTTGCTCATGTCTGTTAGAGTTTCTCTTATAAATTGAGGTGCATTCTGGTTGGGTGCATAGATATTAATAATTGAGATCTCGTCATATTGAGTATTACCCTTAACAAATATGAAGTGACCATTCTTGTCCTTCCTTACTTTTGATGGTTTAAAGCCTACTGTATCTGCAAATAAAATTGCAACACCTGCTTTTTTCTGATTACCATTTGCCTGAAATATGTACGACCATCCTTTCACCCTGAGTCTGCATTTGTCTTTTAAGTTGAGATGTGACTCTTGTATGCAACAAATATCTGGCTTGAGTTTTTGTATCCAGTCAGCTAACCTATGCCTCTTTAGAGGACAGTTTAAGCCATTCACATTGATGGAGAGTATTGATACGTCTGGTGGAATTTTGGGTATCGAGTTTTTCAAAGGTCCAGTGGGCATTTTTAATCCTTTCGCCAGTGTGGAAGTTGGAGTTTGATCCAAAGTTTCTGAGCGAGTTTACTTTTGTGGTATAGGATTGGGTTGGTCATTGTGGAGGATAGGTCTGAGAACATCCTGAAGAGCTGGTTTACTTATGGCAAATTTTTTCAACATATGAATGTCATTGAAGTATTTAATTTCTCCATCATAGATGGTCTGGGTGAGTATTTCATGAGGAGAACCCCCCAGGCAATTGAAGCAGCTTCAAAAATACACTACTGGGACTTGATCAAACTAAAAAGCTTCTGCACAGCTAAGAACACAGTAAGCAGAGCAAGCAGACAGCCCTCAGAATGGGAGAAGATATTTGCAGGGTATATCTCTGACAAAGGTTTAATAACCAGAATCCACAGAGAACTCAAACGCATCAGCAAGAAAAAAACAAGGGATCCCATCGCAGGCTGGGCAAGGGATTTGAAGAGAAACTTCTCTGAAGAAGACAGGTGCACGGCCTTCAGACATATGAAAAAATGCTCATCATCTTTAATCATCAGAGAAATGCAAATCAAAACTACTTTGAGATATCATCTAACTCCAATGAGACTAGCCTATATCACAAAATCTCAAGACCAGAGATGTTGGCGTGAATGCGGAGAAAAGGGAACACTTCTGCACTGCTGGTGGGAATGCAAATTAATACATTCCTTTTGGAAGGATATATGGAGAACACTCAGAGATCTAAAAATAGATCTGCCATTCAATCCTGTAATTCCTCTGCTGGGCATATACCCAGAAGACCAAAAATCACAACATAACAAAGATATTTGTACCAGAATGTTTATTGCAGCCCAATTCATAATAGCTAAGTCATGGAAAAAGCCCAAGTGCCCATCGATCCACGAATGGATTAATAAATTGTGGTATATGTATACCATGGAATAGTATGCAGCCTTAAAGAAAGATGGAGACTTTACCTCTTTCATGTTTACATGGATGGAGCTGGAACATATTCTTCTTAGTAAAGTATCCCAAGAATGGAAGAAAAAATATCCAATGTACACAGCCCTACTATGAAACTAATTTGGGACTCTCACATGAAAGCTATAACCCAGCTACAACTTAACAATAGGGGGAAGTGGGAAAAGGGGTGGGTGGGTAGAGGGAGGGGAATCGGTGGGATCACACCTGTGGTGCATATTACAGGGGTATTTGCGAAACTTGGTAAATGTAGAATGTAAATGTTTTGGCACAGTAACTGAGATAACGCCGGAAAGGCTATGTTAACCACTGTGATAAAAATGTGTCAAATGGTTTATGAAGTGAGTGTATGATGCCCCATAATCATATCATTGTATACAGTTATGATTTAATAAAAAAATTAAAAAAAACAAAAAAAAAACCTCCACCATGCCCTAAAATAAATAAATAAATAAACAGCAGGACCCTTGTACATGCAGAAGAAAGACTCATCAGCACTCAAAATATGCATTTTATCAGGGCTCTGAGTTCCATGAAGGCTGTGATAGTTTCTCTTTGTATCCCCAGGGATACTTCTCTCAAGAAAACTTCTGGAAATAAATCTCCATTATTTGAAAACTGCTGATTAAAAGTTAAAATCCCAAAGGCTTCATAAAGTATGCAAAACAGTTTGCTTTTCTTTTTTTTTTAATTTTTTTATTAAATCATAACTGTAAACAATGATATGATTATGGGGCATCATACACTCACTTCATACAGTTTGCCTTTCAATCTTGTGTTAGAAATAGCTCAATGCATAGCTTCTCTTTTTTCATCTCTTGCTTTCTACTTCATCCTCATCTTCAGCTGAAGCACACTTTATGACATGGCCAGGTGGGAATGAATTCAACTGGACAATTCTTTTTTCACTAAAAGGTGGACTTGCCTCCCTATGTATCCCCAACCTATAAGGTCCCTTTGCCATTCTACTGGATCACGAACCTCTCCCCTTATCCAAATAGGAAAGTAACTGATGTCATTCTTTTTTTTTTTTTTTTTTGCAGTTTTTGGCTGGGGCTGGGTTTGAACCCACCACCTCTGGTATATGGGGCCAGTGGCCTACTCCTTTGAGCCACAGGCGCCGCCCTGATGTCATTTTTAAGAATATGAGATTGATTGAGAAATTCACCCACTCCAAAGTGTTTCCTTGCCTGTAGACATTTGCTTTTTAAGCTTTTAATTCTGCAATGAGCACTGATGTTTATAAGTGGATTTCAGGTCTCAGCAGGCAAATATGGAAATTTTGGAGGAATTAGGGGACCCATAAAATCTCAATAGACCTATCAGTTCTGTGAAGTCAAAGGCAAATCTTGGACTTTATTTTTTTTTAATTAAAAATTTATTTTTTTATTAAATCATAGCTGTGTACATCAATATGATCATGGGGCACCATACACTTGGTTCATAGACCATTTGACACATTTTCATCACATTAGTTGACATACCCCTCCTGGCATTTTCTTAGTTACTTTGCTAAGAAATTTACATTCCACATTTACCAAGCCTCACATATACCCTTGTAAGATGCACCACAGGTGTGATCCTTTCAATACCCCTCCCTCTACCCACGTCCTCCCTCCCTCCCCACCCTTTCCCCTTTCCCCCTATTCTTAGCTTGTAACTGGGTGATAGCTTTCATGTGAAGGTCCTAAATTAGTTTCATAGTAGGGGTGAGTACATTGGATACTTTTTCTTCCATTCTCGAGACACTTTACTGAAAAGAATATGTTCCAGCTCCATCCATGTAAACATGAAAGAGGTAAAGTCTCCATCTTTCTTCAAGGCTGCATAGTATTCCATGTGTACATAAACCACAATTTATTAATCCATTCGTGGATCGATGGGCACTTGGGTTTTTTCCATGACTTAGCTATTATGAATAGGGCTGCAATAAACATTCTGGTACAAATATATTTGTTATGATGTGATTTATGGTCTTCTGGGTATATGCCCAGCAGAGGAATTACAGGATTGAATGGCAGATCTATTTTTAGATCTCTAAGTGTTCTCCACATCTCTTTCCAAAAGGAATGTATTAATTTGCATTCCCACCAGCAGTGCAGAAGTATTCCCTTTTCTCCACATCCGCGCCAACATCTCTGGTCTTGGGATTTTGTGATATAGGCTAGTCTCACTGGAGTTAGATGATATCTCAAAGTAGTTTTGATTTGCATTTCTCTGATGATTAAAGATGATGAGCATTTTTTCATATGTCTGAAGACCATGCGCCTGTCTTCTTCAGAGAAGTTTCTTTTCAAGTCTCTTGCCCAGCCTGCGATGGGATCCCTTGTTCTTTTCTTGCTAATGCGTTTGAGTTCTCTGTGGATTCTGGTTATTAAACCTTTGTCGGAGACATAACCAGCAAGTATCTTCTCCCATACTGTGGGCTGTCTGATTGCTTTACTTAATGTGTTCTTGGCTGTGCAGAAGCTTTTTAGTTCGATCAAGTCCCAACAGTGTGTTTTTGAAGCTCCTTCAATTGCCCGGGGGGTGGGGGGGCTTCTCATAAAAAACTCGCCCAACCCAATTTCTTCAAGGGTTTTCCCTGCACTCTCTTCTAGTATTTTTATAGTTTCATGTCTTAAGTTTAAATCTTTAATCCAATAAGAGTCTATCTTGGTTAATGGTGAAAGGTGTGGGTCCAGTTTCAGTCTTCTACAGGTTGCCAGCCAGTTCACCCAGCACCAGGCAAATCTTAGACTTTAAACCTCTCATCCTTTCCAACATGGTAATCCCAGCCCAAATCAAGCTGAAGTTTGAAAATTTATTAGAAATTTATTAGGCACCCTCCTACTCCACAACACCTTTTGCAGGCCAAGCCACAAGTCATTTTTCTCATCCCCAAACTCTCCCTGTTCTAGCCTTCTCTGCCTTCTTCCTGAGATTCTGGCATGACTGGTGGTCAGTATTCTTGGTTTAGACATTGTTGGTTGAACTCCTTCACTCACTTCTCTAGTACTGTGCTATAAACAAATTACCTAAAGGTCAAGAAGCCTCCCCTGCATAAACAACAATGGAGGCTGTGAAACAAAACAATTCAACTCCTAAAACTTAACTGTCAATTTTCCACTGCAAGTGCAGAAAAGGGTAGAGAAATACTCAGCATTTTGTGCTTCCTCTGACTTTAAAGCAACACATTATTATGGCTAGTTAGTGCTTTTCAGTTTATGCCATCAAATTGTAAATTCAGTAACTTAAGACTCATAGTGGGTTTGGTAAAAGCCTTTAATCTTAGTAATGATTCCTTGATCAGCTGTGGTCCTTCCAATTCAGAGGTCATTAGAGGTCCCTGCTGAGAACTCCCCAGCTGTTTCAGTTCAGTTCATGTATATTTATTTACATGGCTTTTAAACCACATTTGGTTATGCAGGAGCACAACTCCTTTTAAAGGTTGGTGTTCCAGATCGTTTTCTGAAAGTGCAGCTGAGCAGGGAGACACACTGAACCCAAGGTGCAGTGTGTTTGTTGTACTTAAGATGCAATTAGCATCCTACTTTTGATTACTTCAGGTTAATGACAGGCCTACCAGGGCCTCTGTTACTTTCAAAAAGGCCAATTGGAAAGAAGAAAGTCATCTTTCAGATAGGATATCATTGTATTGGCAAAGGCAGGGCATTTATATAAGGGAGTCGAAATGATCAACTGAAAAGTAAATTCAGTCAAATTGTTCATTCAGAATTGCTGAGAACAGAAAAAAATGTACTAGCTTGAAGTATCAGGCCACAAAGTTTTGCATGTGTTGACTTCCAAAATGGGTATACAGAAAAATACCTCTCTTTTGGAAGAACTTGTGAAAGACTTGTGGCAGCAAATGACATCTAAGTGGATTTTAAGGATTATTTTGCTTCTCTTAGGAACTTAAAAGAATGTATCAGTAAACTTCTGGAGGTGAAAAGGACACATTACTTGAATCTGACTCAATCTCCTAAATTTACAGTTGACAGACTAAGAGAACTAGAGAAGGGAAACTGCTTTCTAAAATTCACACAAGTTAGTGTAGCGTTAAGACTAAACTGTAGGTGGTGATTATAGCATTTCATTTAGACATCTTTCCTCTATTTTACAACTATAGATAGATTGGTGTAAAATATTACATTGTTAACCCCAAATTAGCCAATAGAGAGTTGAAAGAGCAAAGCTTTGAAGTCAGACAGGCTTCTATATGATAGGAGCCCTGTTCTACTAAGTAGCTACATGAACTTGATTAAAATTCTTAATCTGTCAGTTTCTGCACTTGTTAAATAGGGATAAAGATACCTAACTCAAAGGTACTTCTGGGATTAAATGTGATAACACATGTAAACTGCTCAGTGTGATGCACAGGTAGTGACAACCAAGTGACAGCTGCAGCTGTTGACATTGTCATTATTTCTAAAGGAATCCTCTGATATAGCTTCTCTTATGAGAGAAACCTTTCTTTTCCCATCATTAAGTATTGGACTGGGGGCTAGAATCCAGCACAAATATTCAGGCCTCTGTCAGTTGAAGGTAGAGCCCAAATGAGAATAAAGCTGCTCTATGATTTTATTGTGTTGCAGGAAGGAAATATAACTTGATTTACAAGAATTCAATTGAGGAAAGTCTTCTCAAACCTACCTGCGTAAAGCAAGGCACATCTGCACAGCATAATAGAACATAGAAGCACTTCGCTAAAAAAAAAAAAAAAAAAAAAAAAAGACAAAGGTGTCTTTTAGTAAAGTGGAAAGAATGTACACAGTCTTAGCTTCCAGCTGGGTAGCAAATTTCAGAATATTTCCTGAACAAAAGCTAGTAAGCATGAGGTGTGTTATGTTTGATCATTAGGTAGTTCAGCTGGAAAAAAGATAACGTACACCAAGACAGCAAGGGCTGTCAGATACTGCGTGCAGTGCTTGCAGAATTGGGGTTCTTTTATTTGCTTTTTCAGATTCTCACTCAAACTTCCTTCAGTTATCCTCAAAATGACCTCAGGGACACCCAGTTGGATTTTATCTCATCTCTTTCCATTAGCTCCCCATCCTGTCATGAACTTTTCTTTGCTTTAGTGATCAATAGTGAGATTTCTTTCTATGAAAAATAACAAAGCCCTCAGCATTGCCATTCTTCTTGTGGCTGTGGCTGGCTCATCCCCAGGCCAGGAAGCCAGAGTTGTGGCTATTGATTTGATTACAGCTATGAGAAGGAAAGGGGGTGGGAAGCTTCTTGAACATCTGTTAGATTAGGAACTAGTTGCCATGACTAATCTGGATCCTGAGTACAAAACTGAATAATTGATGGGGAAGACAGGAATTGAGATACTTGTGGGGAAGGAAAAAAGGTCAGATTCATGTGGCGACTTTAGTGGTAACTAAAGAGTTCATTAAGCACCATTTGCATTATAATCTATATCAGTGATTTTCAACCCATGTGCCACAGCACACTGGTGACTTATGAATTATGCCATGATTATTTTTCATTGGAAATAAAAGTCAAACTAGACACTTTCAAATGTCCTCATAAGACCACTAGTCTAGCCACTGGAAAACATGGCTTGAGAGCCCACTGGTTCCTGCTGGGGCACTAGGGTGCTAGAAGCAGAGGAGCTATACTCCTTTGGCCTCCTGGTGGTTCTGTTGACAGAGTTAAAAGTAGCACAAATCTGCTCCTCATCACCTCCAATAAAATATCCTGGAAGATATTGATACAGCATCATCTCAACAAAGGAGCAATCCCAGACAGCACTATCAAAATCCTGTGTCCAAAGGCTAAGAAAATTCAGATGTGAACAATCTCTGAAGGTATTATAGAATTAGTTTTTGGGGGGCTGAATTTTCATAGAAGGAAAAGATATGGGCCTTAAGTTCACCATCTGCATATGAGGTGGATTAAATGATTCCTGAGATATTAACTAGTTCTAGCATGCTATGTATCCCATTATAATAGCTACCATTTACTGAGTAATTATTATGTACTAGACAGTATACTAAGCACTCTGAATACCTAATCTCATTTAATCCTTAAACAATCCATTGAAGAAGCTGGTGTTACTTTCATTCTCATCTTAAAATAAGGACTCTTCAGCTGAGAGAGTAATTTATTTAATACTTAAGATCAAAGATTGGTAGATAGCATAGTTGGGATTTGAACTCACTCCTCCCTGACATAGAGGCACTTTTGCCTGGTTGTATAGAGTACTCAGTCTAGTGTATCTAATTGGTGAAACCGTTAGATCTACTATTCATTTCTAGGATAATGGTCAGCACTAGATACCAGTGGCTCTGTGATAGACATGAGCCATCCAGGGCTGTGTCCTCATCCATATTCCCCTATATCCAAGGGAGCTGGCATTCACTAACCCATTAATGACTATTACATGAGTTTCTGGGTTGCTTAATCAATATCTTAGGTCACAGAGAACAGAGTCCTGATGGCATGGGACCAGGAACGCAGCTACTTTCAATAACAAAGGGGAGATCAGGCTTGGATGAATATCTCTAATGGAAGACCTTGAGCAGCAGGGCAAAGGTTAAGTCTGAGGACATTGGACAGGTATAAAATCCAGTTTATGGTAACTTCTGTAACAAACAATTCCAACATCACACTGGAGTGGCAGGCACATCAAAAGTATATGTCTTTTACATGTCATTGTCCAGTGCTGAACTGTAGGAGAGCTCTGTTCCACTCAGTCATCGTGGTTTCAGTCTCCTTCCATCTAGTGGCTCTGACATAGTCTAAGGCCTCAGTGTTTTCCACTGGATGCTTCTGATAACTAAAGACAGGGAACACAGAAGACATATTTCCTCTTAAACTTTTTGGTCTGGGGTGACCCTAATCATTTCTGCTTATTGCTGAGAATTAGTTACATGGTACCACATAGATGCAAGAGACTTGAAAAAAATAATCTAATGATGTGCTCAGAAAAAAAAAAAAAAGAAGAACATAGGCTCGGTGCCCATAGCACAGTGGTTATAGCGCCAGGCACATGCACCAGTCTGGTGCGTTCAAACCTGGCTCGGGCCAGCTAAACAACGACTACTGCAAGAAAAAAAAATAGCCAGGTGTTGTGGCGGGTGCCTGTAGTCCCAGCTACTTGGGAGGCTGAGGCAAGAGAATCACTTAAGCCCAAGAGTTTGAGGTTGTTGTGAGCTGTGATGCCATGGCACTCTACCAAGGGTGACATAGTGAGACTCTGGCTCAAAAAAAAAAAAAAAAAAAAAAAAGAAAGAAAGAAAAGAAAAGAAAAGAACATAGATTTGGGTGGGCACAGAACACCCATCTCTGGCATAGGGGAAAACAGGATGTAGGGATAAGGTAGAATAAAGAAGGTGACAAAGAGCTTCCCAGAGCAACCATTACTTAATTCCTTTTAGATCTCAGATCAAGGTCTGGGAAGGTATATGCAATAGCAGGGTTGTAGTACAACTCCAGGTGGCACCATTTGCATTATAATCAATATCAGTGATTTTCTTTCTTTTCTTTTCTCTTTTTTCTTTCTTTCTTTTCTTTTTTTTTTTTTTTTTTTGCAGTTTTTGGCCGGGGCTGGGTATGATCCCGCCACCTCTAGTATATGGGGCTGGCGCCCTACTCATTGAGCCACAGGCAGCTCCCCTATATCAGTGATTTTTAACCCATGTGCCACAGCACACTGGTGTGGTGTGAGATGACCTTGGGTGTGCTGTAAAAGTTTTTAAAGATCATTAATTACATTACTTTCTAAAGAAGTTAATTCAAGGCACAGTAAGTATATATATATATATATTTTTTTTTTTTTTACTTTTTTTTGATCATCATAATTTAAGTGTGCTATGGAAGTTTAACTATAGGTTCAAGTGTGCCATGAATTAAAAAAAAAAGGTGGAAAAACAATGGTCTATGTAAATGACTTCTTCTGGAGCACAAGCATATGCCTTTGTCTTAAAAAAAATGATTTGGGGTTGCTTGGAATTCATGTAGTGTATAATGCTCAAAGAACAACCTATGGTCTTTAAAAACTAAACCAGAAAGCAAAACACAAAGAGGCAGAGAGCACTAGTGCTATACTGACAGGATTTGATTTAAGATGAGTGAGACAGATGGTGATGTGTTTTCTTAGAAGCAAACTAGGAAGCAACAGATTTGCAAACAAATGTTAACTGCCATCATTCTTATAATGCCACACATAAGCAATGCAAGCCACCGTGAAGCATAATACTTCCTAAAGGCAACTGTCCCTCCAATGTTTTCCTTCCTCCTCATTCAGAAGAAGAGACCAGTGGTAATATTAGTGAAATAATTCCACCCCTGATATTATCAAAACTCTGATATTTCCTCGGGTCTCAGAGCAATTGGAATTGATCATGTCCATAACAGAAGAGCATGAAGAGGGCATAGGAAAATGTGTCAATCAGTTTGCTTTACTTTTGGAGGTGATGAGAGTTATTTCTAGCTTGGGTCTTCACTATGAAATATAAGAATGGGCAAATTCAAGCATATAACATATTACAGAAACACTTTTCTCCTTGGAATGGCTTTATCTCCAATGAAATATTTTAAGTAACTGTTCATCTTAGGATATGGAGAAAATATAGAGGGACAACTCAAATAATTTGCTGCTTCTTTCTTATTGTCCTGCATTCTAATGAATCATTTATAGCCTACCCTATGCCTGTCACAATGGGTGCTTATAAATCTATGCCTGGCCACTTAATTGTCATGAAGTTTAGATGCCATAATCTTACTTTGGCTCATGGTGATTGCAGGCACTAGTTTTCATGAGATTCATTTCAGTGAATTACTGGCTGCAGTGATGAAAAAAAACTATTTTCTTGGATGTTTAGGCTTGGAACTTCAATGATCAACTCACTCTTTCCCAGTCCTGTTCACCTAGTAGGATGTTAAGGATTAGGGCACAGAGTGAGAACTTAACTTATAGTAACATAAGTGATAAGTGGTAAGATAGGATAGCGAGACTTTACTTGTCACAACTCCTCCCACGTGTTATAATTTTATTTTCCATTATAACAATTCCCAAATAGGGAGGCGGAGCAAGATGGCAGCCGAGTAACAGCTTCCGTGAATCTGGGCACCGTGAGTCTGGGGAGACAGGACTCCAGGCATCTCTGGCTGGTGGGATCTGCCTATCATCACCCCTGAGAGGATACAGGGAGTCAGCGAGAGACTTCTGGACCCCAAGAGGAGGACCAAAACAGTGGAAAACCAGCAAGTGGTTGCGTGTGTTCAATCCATCTAAACCCGCCCGCAACTGTAAGTTCAGTAGCAGCGAGACTGCAAACCAGAAAGACCTTACCTGTGAACTGTTTTGGTATCTTTGGAATTGGGACTCAGCTGAACTGCCTTGGGGAGAGCCTGAGCGGGAGTGCGGAAAACTTTGGCCTTTGTCTAGGGCCCCAGTCTGAGCCGCTGAGCCAGACGGAGCTAATAGTGTTTGGCTCTGGGTCACAGGCAGCCATTGTGAGCAATCTGCCCCGGCAAGCTCCGCACTCAGGGTCGCAGAGCTAGAATTGGGTGGGAGCTGGTAACCCAGTGACCAAGTAGCCTAAGGGTGGGGTTTGAGCCACCTTGCAGCCCTAACCTTCGGGGGCAGAGGGAGACCAGTTTTGGCACACAGGGTAAGTGGATAGCCACTTCAGCAGTGATTCCAGCGACAAGCACTTCCCTGGGAAACCTTCTGCTCAGCAAGTGAACAAGCTCAAAGTGCCTGTTAAGTGGGCTGAAGAGAGATTAGGGTGTCTACCTGCTGGGGTTTGAGAAACTAGCAGCCTTCAGTCGTGTCAGAACTGTGATTAACATCTCATACCCCAGAAGACCACGTGTTGCCCAGACAATATTCAATGACATATTCAAACTGCTTTGTTTTTGGTTGTTTTTTTCTTTTCTTTTTTTTTTTTTTTTTTGGTTTGGTTGTTTTTTTTTTGTTGTTTATTTTGATGTTGTTGATTGTTGCTTTGTTTTTTAAGTTCAACCTTTTCCATACAGATCCTTTTTCTTTCTCAATTTTTCTAGTTTAATTATAATTTCCCATTGCTGCCTATTTCAATAATTAGAACATCATTTCTGTTAGTGTTTCTACTGCTATTATTTGGTTTTGCACCCAATTTTATCCCGTAAAGTTTTCTGTTTGCTTGTTTTGGTTTGATTTATAGCATTTTTGTCTTTCCTCTCTACTTGGTGGAGGTGGGGTACTGTGTCTGATCAGCTTAGCAAAGAGCTGCTGACCTCAAGGGAACCACCCAACTGGGAACCCCCAGAAGGTGTTTTTTGTTTTTTTAAGGTTGTATCAAAGTACCCTACTGTACACCTATATTGCTCTGTCTCCCTCTTTCTGTGCCTCTTTTCTTTTTGTCAATATTCCTTTTACCCACCCCCTCTCCTTTCTTTTTTTTTTTTTTTCATATCACTCGGTCCTCCTTTCTTTCATCCCTTTTTTGCTCTTCAACCTTCTCACCCTTCTGGTCCTGTAACCCTTGGTCCACAGGCACAAGAACTTAAAGAGCAAGAGGAAGTGAAAGGAAAATTAGGGCAAGGAAACAGATAAAAGAAATCACTCATGAGGAAGAATCAGCAGAAAACTCCAGGCAACATGAAGAACCAGTCCAGAACAACCCCGAGAAGGGACCATGAGGTAGCTACTGCAGAGGATTCCACCTATAAAGAAATGTTAGGAATGACAGAAAGGCAATTTAGAATACACATGTTGAAAACAATGAAAGAAATGATGGAAACAATGAAGGAAACTGCTAATAAAGTGGAAAATAACCAAAAGGAAATCCAAAAACAGAATGAAATAAGAGATGAACGATACGAAGAATATAAAAAGGACATAGCAGAGCTGAAGGAAATGAAACAGTCAATCAGGGAACTTAAAGATACAATGGAAAGTATCAGCAACAGGTTAGACCATGCAGAAGAAAGAATTTCAGAGGTAGAAGACAAAGTTCTTGAGATAACTCAGATAGTAAAAGAGGCAGAAAAGAAGAGAGAGAAAGCAGAACGTTCACTGTCAGAATTATGGGACTTTACGAAGCATTCCAACATACGAGTTATAGGAATTCCAGAAGGGAAAAAAGAATGCCCCAGAGGAATGGAAGCCATACTAGAGAATATTATGAAAGAAAATTTCCCAAATATCACCAAAGATTCTGACACACTGCTTTCAGAGGGCTATCGGACCCCAGGTCGCCTCAACTCTAACTGAGCTTCTCCAAGACACATTGTGATGAACCTGTCCAAAGTCAAGACAAAAGAAAAGAATCTGCAAGCTGCCAGGAGTAAGCGCCAGTTGACCTACAGGGGCAAATCCATCAGAGTGACCGCAGACTTCTCTAATGAAACTTTCCAAGCAAGAAGACAATGGTAATCTACCTTTAATCTACTTAAACAGAACAATTTCCAGCCCAGAATTCTGTACCCTGCTACGCTAAGCTTCAAAATTGACGGAGAAATCAAATCATTTATGGATATACAAACTTGAGGAAATTCGCCACAACAAGACCAGCTCTACAGGAAATACTTGAACCTGTTCTGCACATTGACCACCACAACGGATCAGCAGCAAAGTAAGAACTCAGAAATTAAAGGACAGAACCTAATCTCCACACTGATGCAAAAGATAAAACTAAGCAATGGACTCTCACAAAATAAGATGAATAGAATACTACCACACTTGTCAATTATCTCAATAAATGTTAATGGCTTGAATTCCCCACTGAAGAGACATAGATTGGTTGACCGGATTAAAAAACACAAGCCATCCATTTGCTGTCTGCAAGAAAAACACCTGGCTTCAAAAGACAAATTAAAGCTCCGAGTCAAGGGTTGGAAGACAATTTTTCAGGCAAATGGAATTCAGAAGAAAAGAGGAGTTGCAATCTTATTTTCAGATACATGTAGATTTAAAGCAACTAAAGTCAAAAAGGACAAAGATGGTCACTTTATATTGGTCAAGGGAAAAATACAACAAGAAGACATTTCAATTCTAAATATTTATGCACCCAATTTAAACGCTCCCAGAGTCTTGAAACAGACCTTACTCAGTCTGAGCAATATGATATCTGATAATACCATAATAACAGGGGACCTTAACACTCCTCTTACAGAGCTGGACAGATTCTCTAAACAGAAATTAAACAAGGATATAAGAGATTTACATGAGACCCTAGAACAACTGTGCTTGATAGACGCATATAGAACACTCCATCCCAAAGATAAAGAATACACATACTTCTCATCACCCCATGGAACATTCTCCAAAATTGATCATATCCTGGGACACAAAACAAATATCAACAGAATCAAAAGAATTGAAATTTTACCTTGTATCTTCTCAGACCATAAGGCACTAAAGGTGGAACTCAACTCTAACAAAAATGCTGGCCCCACCCAAAGGCATGGAAATTAAACAATCTTCTGTTGAATAACAGATGGGTGCAGGAAGAAATAAAACAGGAAATCGTTAACTTCCTTGAGCATAACAACAATGAAGACACAAGCTACCAAAACCTGTGGGATACTGCAAAAGCAGTTTTGAGAGGAAAATTCATCGCTTTGGATGCCTACATACGAAAAACAGAAAGAGAGCAAGCACATCAACGATCTCACAAGAGATCTTATGGAATTGGAAAAAGAAGACCAATCTAAGCCTAAACTCAGTAGAAGAAAAGAAATATCCAAAATCAAATCAGAGATCAATGAAATTGAAAACAAAAGAATCATTCAGAAAATTAATGAAACAAGGAGTAGGTTTTTTGAAAAAATAAATAAAATAGATAAAACATTGGCCAGACTAACGTGGAATAGAAAAGTAAAATCTCTAGTAACCTCAATCAGAAATGATAAAGGGGAAATAACAACTGATCCCACAGAGATACAAGAGATCATCTCTGAATACTACCAGAAACTCTATGCCCAGAAATTTGACAATGTGAAAGAAATGGATCAATATTTGGAATCGCACCCTCTCCCTAGACTCAGCCAGGAAGAAATAGAGCTCCTGAACAGACCAATTTCAAGCACTGAGATCAAAGAAACAATAAAAAATCTTCCAACCAAAAAATGCCCTGGTCCAGATGGCTTCACTCCACAATTCAATCAAACCTTCAAGGAAGAGCTTATTCCTGTACTGCAGAAATTATTCCAAAAAATTGAAGAAGAAGGAATCTTTCCCAACACATTCTATGAAGCAAACATCACCCTGATACCAATACCAGGAAAAGACCCAAACAAAAAGGAGAATTTCAGACCAATCTCACTCATGAATATAGATGGAAAAATTCTCAACAAAATCCTAGGCAATAGATTACAGCTTATCATCAAAAAAGTCATTCATCATGATCAAGTAGGCTTCATCCCAGGGATGCAAGGCTGGTTTAACATACGCAAGTCTAGAAACGTTATCCACCATATTAACAGAGGCAAAAATAAAGATCACATGATCCTCTCAATAGATGCAGAAAAAGCATTTGATAAAATCCAGCATCCTTTTCTAATTAGAACACTGAAGAGTATAGGCATAGGTGGCACATTTCTAAAACTGATTGAAGCTATCTATGACAAACCCACAGCCAATATTTTACTGAATGGAGTAAAACTGAAAGCTTTTCCTCTTAGAACTGGAACCAGACAAGGTTGTCCTCTGTCACCTTTACTATTCAACGTAGTGCTGGAAGTTCTAGCCAATACAATTAGGCAAGACAAGGAGATAAAGGGAATCCAAATGGGAGCAGAGGAGGTCAAACTCTCCCTCTTTGCTGATGACATGATCTTATACTTAGAGAACCCCAAAGACTCAACCACAAGACTCAACCATAAGACTCAACCACAAGACTCCTAGAAGTCATCAAAAAATACAGTAATGTTTCAGGATATAAAATCAATGTCCACAGGTCAGTAGCCTTTGTGTACACCAATAACAGTCAAGATGAGAAGCTAATTAAGGACACAACTCCCTTCACCATAGTTTCAAAGAAAATGAAATACCTAGGAATATGAATATACCTAACGAAGGAGGTGAAGGACCTCTATAAAGAAAACTATGAAATCCTCAGAAAGGAAATAGCAGAGGATATTAACAAATGGAAGAACATACCATGCTCATGGATGGGAAGAATCAACATTGTTAAAATGTCTATACTTCCCAAAGCAATCTACCTATTCAATGCCATTCCTATCAAAATAACAACATCGTACTTTCAAGATTTGGAAAAAATGATTCTGCGTTTTGTATAGAACCGGAAAAACCCCGTATAGCTAAGGCAGTTCTCTGTAACAAAATTAAAGCTGGGGGCATCAGCATACCAGATTTTAGTCTGTACTACAAAGCCATAGTGGTCAAGACAACATGGTACTGGCACAAAAACAGAGACATAGACACTTGTAATCGAATTGAAAACCAAGAAATGAAACTAACATCTTACAACCACCTAGTCTTCGATAAACCAAACAAGAACATACCTTTGGGGAAAGACTCCCTATTCAATAAATGGTGTTGGGATAACTGGATGTCTACATGTAAAAGACTGAAACTGGACCCACACCTTTCCCCACTCACAAAAATTGATTCAAGATGGATAAAGGACTTAAATTTAAGGCATTAAACAATAAAAATCCTCCAAGGAAGCCTAGGAAAAACACTGGAAGATATTGGCCTGGGGAAAGACTTCATGAAGAAGACTGCCATGGCAATTGCAACAACAACAAAAATAAACAAATGGGACTTCATTAAACTGAAAAGTTTCTGTACAGCTAAGGAGACAATAACTAAAGCAAAGAGACAACCTACACAATGGGAAAGGATATTTGCATATTTTCAATCAGACAAAAGCTTGATAACTAGGATCTATAGAGAGCTCAAATTAATCCACATGAAAAAAGCCAACAATCCCATATATCAATGGGCAAGAGACATGAATAGAACTTTCTCTAAAGACGACAGACAAATGGCTAACAAACACATGAAAAAATGTTCCTCATCTCTATATATTAGAGAAATGCAAATCAAAACAACCCTGAGATATCATCTAACCCCAGTGAGAATGGCCCACATCACAAAATCTCAAAACTGCAGATGCTGGCGTGGATGTGGAGAGAAGGGAACACTTTTACACTGCTGGTGAGACTGCAAACTAGTGCAATCTTTCTGGAAGGAAGTATGGAGAAACCTCAAAGCACTCAAGCTAGACCTCCCATTTGATCCTGCAATCCCATTACTGGGCATCTACCCAGAAGGAAAAAAATCCTTTTATCATAAGGACACTTGTACTAGACTGTTTATTGCAGCTCAATTTACAATCGCCAAAATGTGGAAACAGCCTAAATGCCCACCAACCCAGGAATGGATTCACAAACTGTGGTATATGTATACCATGGAATACTATTCAGCCATTAAAAAAAATGGAGACTTTACATCCTTTGTATTAACCTGGATGGACATGGAAGACATTATTCTTAGTAAAGCATCACAAGAATGGAGAAGCATGAATCCTATGTACTCAATTTTGATATGAGGACAATTAATGACAATTATGGTTTTGGGGGGGAACAGAAAGAGGGAGGAGGGAGGGGGTGGGGCCTTGGTGTGTGTCACACTTTATGGGGGCAAGACATGATTGCAAGAGGGACTTTAACTAACAATTGCAATCAGTGTAACCTGGCTTATTGTACCCTCAATGAATCCCCAACAATAAAAAAAAAAAAAAAGAGTCACACCTGGAAGGTTCCAGTCAAAAGCCAGCACCACCTTTCCAGACCTGTGACGCAGCCATCTCTGAAGTGGGTCCTCCAGCCCCCGTAAAGATGCACTAGTGACGTCACAGAAAGCAGAGAAGAAGCCATCCTCATGGAGCCCTCCCTGAACTTCAGACATGTTAGCAAAATACATGATTGCTATTGTTTAAGCCATGTAACTTTGAGATGGTTTATATCAATAGACAACTAGAACAAGGTCCAACATTTGGCTGATAAGAATTTTAGAAAAAGAGATGAGGGGGAAAAAAGAAAACAATAGAAGGAAGGAAACTTTCAAAATAGCAATACAAGAAAAATTCCCAGAACTAAATGTCCAGATTTAAACTAAAAGAAAAACAAAATACCCAGCGCCCAGCACAATGTGTTAAAAAATACCTACCGCAAGGTACATCATCATAAAATTTCAGAATACTAGACTTAGGGAGATGATCCTAAAAGCTTCCAAACAGAAAGAAAAGACATGTACAAATGTCAGAAATCAAACTTCTTAACAGCAGTCCTGAAAGCCACAAAACAATGAAGAAATACTTTGAAACTACTAGAAACAGTCTTTTGAACCCAGAATTCTACTGTTTGAACCCAGCTCAACTGTTAATCAAGTGTGAGGGGAAAATAAATACATACTTTTTTTTTCAAAAAAAAAAACAAAAAAACAATTCCCAAATAGTCCTACTGCTTTTAGCCTCTCCTTTTCAATCCATTGTACACAGTAATTACCAGTCTTCAAGTACAGTTCGACTCCTGTCATTCCTTTGCTACAAATTATTTTTAAGCCAGATTCCTTAGCTACGTATCTAAGGCCCTCCATGTTTCAGCCTCTACTTGCCTTTTCAGTTTTACTTAAATAACCAACTGAAGTCTTATCAGAATATGTTCTGAAATGCCTTACCTTCAGGCCTTTGCTGTCATTGCTCTCTTCATAATGTTCTTCTTTGTTTCTCCTCTCCCTAATCACTGTCTGTGAAATCTACTCATTCTTCAAGTCTCAGTTCAAAATGTACTGCACTTTGAAGCTTCCTTGACTCTTCAAGTGAAATGAAATTACTTCAATGTGTGCCCATAGCATATTTCTGCTACTCTTTTTTGACATTTATGTTATTCTGCCTCAAGTGTTAGTTTATAATTTACAACTATGCCATCAGTAGTCCATGAGAAATCCTCAACAACAAGGACTATGTTTTTTATTTCTCTCTATATTCCACAGGACATGGCACAGTGACTGACAGAGAAGAGGTACACAATGAATACTTGATGACTTGAACTGATAGATTCCTCAGTTTTCTCCTGTGATACAAGTGGTGATACCTGATTATTGTAGGCACCAACCACATTTCTGCCAGTGGGGTCAGGGACAAGAGGGTCAAGATACTCTCTTCTTGTATTGAAGCAATCAGGCTGAACAATTCAAGTTGAATGCATATTAACCTTTCTTCACGAAGTCATCAGGCACAATTTATTATCAAGTTATTATAAGAGCAGCTTAGAGTATTGAAAAAGGAAATTGAGGGAAAACTTGGGTCAAAGTATATGTCCATCACTGCTAGGGGGAAAGTCCCAGAACATGTAGTAGGAGCCTGCTGATCTAGTCAATTGTCGCAACCCCTACGGCCCTGGTCTTGGCCGCACAAAGGAACCAGGCGTGACACGGATTAGAAGTACAAGCTTGCGGGAGTTGAGCTAATCTTAAGTGCAGGGTATCCCAGAAGCCCCTCCACAATGGTTATTTATTAAGGTTATGCACAACAAGTGTGGAGAGTTAAGGTAATTACATACACAACAGATGTGGAGAGTTAAGGTTATTACATATGAGGGCTGCATGCATAAGGATTGCCATGTGCTCTTTCATCACGTGCTCTTTCCTCACTTGATCTTTCCCCACAACCCCCATGAAGAAGTACCAAGCATCAATGTTCAATACCTGCTTACCAACAAGTGACCAATCTTATCTCATTCCGGAACACTGAGTTACTTGGGGGATTGCCCCTAAGTCACAAAATGTCTCTAGGCTTGCCAGGAAACTGTCCTGTTCTCAGCATTTCCTTTTAATGTGATAAGAATCAGTAACTGTCCTTGTAAGCATGATGTCCATTCCTCTAAAGTCAATGGCATTTTTATGCTATAAATTTACCTTGTCACCTGCCAAATTTCATTTTTTTATCTTCATTATTACCTTCTTCAGGCTCAAACATATTCCATGCTTTCTACTTGTACTGTAAGTGGTATTGTTACTTAGATCCAGTTGGGTAGTCAGAATATGTACCTAGGAGGATAGATACCATAATATATAGTGTAATAGTTGAGAAAAAAAGACTCTGGAGTCAGATTGGCTGGCGTTGAATTATCATTGCCGTATTTACTAGCTGAGTGATCCTGGAAAAGTTATTTTACTTCTTTGGGATTCAAATTGCTTATATGCACAAGGGCATAAAAATTGTAGCCAACTTATAGGATTATAAGGGTTAAATGAACTCCTATATGTAGAGTGCTTAGTAAATGCTTACAAATGCTACTTACTATTATTACATAAAAGCACAAAACAATATAGGGTGGCCTAATGTAATGAATAACAGCTGGGGGATCAGAAGACCTGGGTTCTATACTGACTGCCATTTCTTCACCTGGGTCAGCGCATGTAGCCTCTTAGATTCTTGGTTTCCTAACTGTGAAGTATAGAACTAAGTGATATCTAAAATTCCTTCTAGCTCTAAAATGCTAGTGTTCAATATTGAATAAAAGCTCCTTCCCCAGTAGGAGATGGTTTATTAAAAAAGAAAAAAGAGAAAAGAATGTAATTTGTATCTGCCAAAAGAGATTTTTTTTTCCTCTCCTCTTTTCATTGGCTTCTGATAATCAGAAAAAAAATCAAATGTGTAGCAGTTCATTTTTATTCCTCTTCTTTTGATTTTTCCATCTGGCTTCCAGTCACCATTTCACCAGTGTTCAAGAAAATGAAAATCCTTAAAAATGAGGATCTTTAAAAGCCACTGGTTGCAAAATAGCAGAGATGATTGGTGCAAACATTCAGCTTTGTGCAGTTTTATTTGGAGATCATTTCATATAATTAAAATTGCAATCTTCGCAAGAAGATATACATTTTTTTAAATTATTTTAAGGAATAAAGCTTTTATTAACTGACCTAGTAACTGATGTGAAATTTTAAAATAACTTTCTTTTTAAGACCTGTAAAACAAGATTGAAGTGAGCTTGAGAGCAGTTACCATTTGGAGGAATTTAATAACATCCTATTATCAGCTCTGATGAGAGAGACATGCTATTTCAATGATTCCCAGGTCTTATTTTCGATTTAGTTACTACTCTGACAACTCTCTCTCCTTTCACCATCCCCAACAACCATAGCAAAAATAAAGTTAGAAAAGGTATACCTTTGACTAGTGTTTACATCTCCTTGGCTTTTCAAAATAGGCTGTTCCACCTGTGAAGCACCTGCAAAGGGTCCATAAAGGCTGATCCACAGTCCCTCCAGCTTGGCATGTGTCTGGCTTCCCTGTGTAAGATGGTAGGACAATTTGGAGTGACAAGGCTTAGAAGGTAAGAAAGTGACATTAGGTTGAGAATATATTTAACTTTGAAGTTAGTGGGGTGAGGAACTATTAGGATGCTGTTTTTATAGGTCAAAAATGTTATATGAGTGAACCTAATAACAGTTAGGTCTTAGTCCAGATACACACCACTGGCAATTTCTCAGGAAAATGTTCATTCTTGCTATGGCACACTATTCTTTGGTACCATGGACTTAAAGTTCAGTAAAATCTTCTTTAATGTTTCCACACAACAGTGTCATCTATAATTCATAAAACACACCATCCTTTCACCATTTTCTTCCTTACATTTTTTCCTTTCTTGCTTTCATTTTCTCTTTTGTTTCTTTCTTTTTCTTCTATTCTGCTCTCTTTTTGTGCTTCTTCTCTCTCTCTTGCTCTTTCATTGTAACTAAGTAGTTAAGAGTAGAGATTGGAATCTGGCTTTCATCTTTCACTTCTGTATGATCCTGGAGAAGACAATATCTTTCTGCTGTAGATTCTTCATCTGTAAACTTGGATAATCATACCTACTTCATCAAGTTGTTGAAAACATGAAATTAGATAATATGCATAAAACATTGAATGCTGTGCCTATTATGTAGCAAACAATCATGTTTAGCATTTATATTATTGTCTCTCCTCATTCTTTTTTCACATTTCATTTCTCCCTTACATGTTGTTATTTTCCCCTGCCTCGAATTTCATCTTTCTTAAACTCCACCCTTCATCACTACTAGTTTGTCTTAGCAAATGGACAGATTGAAGCAAATATTTGACACCTTGAACCCTGTGACACATTGTTTAATCTCTTCTCCTTAGCCCTTCCTACATCTGGAAGTCAGAGTAATTTTTTTTCTAAATTGCAATATTACTATGTAATTATTCACTCACAAACCTGCCTATAGTATATAATTCTAAATCCTCATCATAGAAAACAAGGCCATACACAGTATGATTCCTGCCATCAGATTCATACCTCATCTTTGCCACTAAAATAACCCACAAAAATAGGTCACATAGGTATGCTTGTTCCCCAGACACACAACATTCTTTCATTCCTCTGAACCATGGTGCATCTTCTTCCTTTCTACCTAGTGAACTTTTGGGCAGCCATCAAAACCTAGCCACAAATTTTTCTCTGATTTTTTTATTAATTTATTTACTTTTATTGTTAAATAATAGCTGTGTACATTAGTGCAATCAAGGGGTACAATGTGCTGGTTTCATATACAATCTGAAATATTCTCATCAAACTGTTCAACGTAGCCTTCATGGCTTTTTCTTGGTTACTGTATGTAGGCATTTGTATTCTGCATTTAGTAAGTTTCACTTGTACCCATTCTAAGATAGACCGTAGGTGTGGCCCCACCCATAAACCTCCCTCCACCATAACCTCCCCCCTCCCTTTCCCTTCCTTGGCCCTTTCCCCATAGCCTTGTGCTATACTTGGGTTATAGCCTTCATGTGAAAGCCATGATACTTTGATACTTTGTTAAGAAGAATATGTTCCAGATCCATCCATGTAAACATGAAAGAGGTAAAGTCTCCATCTTTCTTTAAGGCTGCATAATATTCCATGGTATACATGTACCACAATTTGCTAGTCCATCCGTGGGTCGATGGGCACTTGGGCTTCTTCCATGACTTAGCAATTATGAATTGGGCTGCAATAAACATTCTGGTACAGGTGTCTTTGTTATATTGTGATTTTTGTTCTTCTGGGTATAAACCTAGTAAAGGAATTATAGGATCTAATGGCAGGTCTATTTTTAGGTCTCAAAGTATTCTCCAAACATCCTTTTAGAAGGTACGTAATAGTGTGCATTCCCGCCAGCAGTGTAGGAGTGTGCCCTTTTCTCCGCATTCATGCCAACATCTCTGGTTTGGGGATTTTGTTATGTGGGCTACTCTTATTGGGGTTAGGTGATATCTCAAAGTAGTTTTGATTTGCATTTCTCTAATGAATAAGGATGATGAGCTTTTTTTCATATGTTTGTAGATCGTGCATCTGTTCTTTAGAGAAGTTTCTCTTCAAGTCCCTTGCCCATCCTGAGACGGGGTCACCTGTTCTTTTCTTGCTAATACATTTGAGTTCTCTGTGGATTCTGGTTATTAGACCTTTATCGGAGGCATAACCTGCAAATATTTTCTCCCATTCTGAGGGATGTCTGCTTGCTTTACTTACTATGTCCTTGGCTGTGCAGAGGCTTTTTAGTTATATCAGGTCCCAGTAGTGTATTTTTGATACTGCTTCAATTGCCTGGGGAGTCCTCCTCATAAAATATTCATCCAGGCCGATTCCTTCAAGAGTTTTCCCTGCACTTTCTTCTAGTATTTTTTACAGTTTCATGTCTTAAGTTTAAATCTTTTATCCAGTGAGAGTCTATCTTGTTAATGGTGAAAGCTGTGGGTCCAGTTTCAATCTTCTACAGGTTGCCAGCCAGTTTACCCAGCACCATTTGTTAAATAGGGAATCGTTTCCCCACTGAATGTTTTTAATTGGCCTGTCAAAGATCAAATAATGGTAAGTAGCCGGATTCATCTCTTGGTTCTCTATTCTGTTCCAGACAGCTACTTCTGTGTTTTTGTGCCAGTACCATGCTGTTTAGATCACTATTGACTTATAGTACAGTCTCAGGTCTGGTAGCGTGATTCCTCAAGCTTTGTTTTATTGCTGAGTAATGTTTTTGCTATTTGAGGTTTTTTTCTGATTCCATATAAAACGAAGTATTATTTTTTCAAGATCTTTAATATATGATAATGAGCTTTAACAGGAATTGCATTAAAATTATATATTGCTTTGGGTAGTATAGACATTTTAACAATGTTGATTCTTCCCAGCCATGAGCATGGTATGTTTTTCCATTTGTTAACATCTTCAGCTATTTCTTTTCTTAAAGTTTCATAGTTCTCTTTGTAGAGACCTTTCATGTCCTTTGTTGGGTATACTCCCAAATATTTCATCTTCTTAGCACTACTGTGAAAGGAATAGAGTCCTTGACTGCTTTTTCAGCTGGGTTATTGTTGATATATATAGGGTGTTGATTTTGTAGCCTGAGACATTGCTGTATTCCTTGATCACTTCTGAAACTTTTGTAGTAGAATCCCTAGTGTTTTCCAGATATACGATCATATCATCTGCGAAGAGTGAAAGTTTGATCTCTTCTGACCCTATGTGGATACCCTTGATCGCCTTTTCTTCCCTAATTGCAATGGCTAAAACTTCCATTACAATGTTAAAGAGCACTGGAGACAATGGGCAACCTTGCCTGGTTCCTGATCTAAGTGGAAATGATTTCAATTTAACTCCATTCAATATGATATTGGCTGTGGGTTTGCTGTAGATGGCCTCTATTAGTTTAAGAAATGTCCCTTCTATACCAATTTTCTTAAGTGCTCTGATCATGAAGGGATGCTGGATATTATGAAAAACTTTTCTGCATCAATCGAAAGAATCATATGGTCCTTATTTTTTAATTTGTTTATGTGCTGAATTACATTTTTAGATTTACGTATATTGAACCAGCCTTGAGAGCCTGGGATATATCCCACTTGGTCATGGTGTATAATTTTTTTGATGTGTTGTTGGATTCTGTTTGTTAGGATCTTATTGAGTATTTTAGCATCAATATTCATTAGTGATATTGGTCTATAATTTTCTTTTCTTGTTGGGTCTTTCCCTGGTTTGGGGATCAAGGTGATGTTTGCTTTATAGAATGTGTTGGGTAATATTCCTTCTTTTTCTATATTTTGGAAGAGGTTTAGTAGTAAAGGTACTAGTTCTTCTTTAAAAGTTTGGTAGAATTCTGACATAAAGCCATCTGGTCCTGGGCTTTTCTTTTTAGGGAGATTTTGTATAGTTGATGCTATTTCAGAACTTGATATGGGCCTGTTCAACATTTCCACTTCGTTCTGGCTAAGTCTTGGTAGGTGGCGTACTTCCAGGTATTGGTCGATTTCTTTCAGATTTTCATATTTCTGAGAGTAGACTTTCTTGTAGTATTCATTAAGGGTTTTTTTAATTTCTGAGGGGTCTGTTGTTATTTCATCGTTACCATTTCTGATTGATGAAATTAGAGATTTTACTCTTTTTTTTCCTGGTTTGGTTGGCCAAAGGTTTATTTATTTTATTGATCTTCCCTAAAAACCAACTTTTGGATTTATTGTTCTGTTGTATGATTCTTTTGTTTTCAATTTTGTTTAGTTCTGCTCTGATTTTGGTTATTTCTTTTCTTCTGCTGAGTTGGAGTGTTCTTCCTTCTCCACTTGCTTGAGATGTCCCATTAAGTTACTGATGTCCTCTCTTTCCGTTTTCTTGAGGAAGGTTTGCAGTGCTATAATTTTCCCTCTTAGGACTGCCTTTGCAGTATACCAGAGGTTCTGGTAATTTGTGTCTTGATTGTTGTTTTGTTCCAAAAATTTGGTGATTTCCTTCTATAACCCATCTATCCTTCAGCATAAGGTTGTTTATCTTTCCTGTTTTTGTATGGTATGCAGGTTCCTGTTGTTATTGAGTTCAACTTTTATTCCATGATGGTCTGAGGAGATGCAAGGAATAATTTCTGGTTTTTTTTTTTTTTTTTTAATTTGCTGAGGTTAGATTTGTGACCTAGGATGTGCTCAATTTTGGAGTATGTTCCTTGGACTGATGAGAAGAATGTGTATTCAGTTTTGTTGGGATAAAATGTTGTCTAGATGTCTGTTAAGTCCAGATGTTGAATGGTTGAGTTTAAATCTAAAATTTCTTTGCTTACCTTCTTTTTGGAGGATCTATCCAGCACTGCTAAAGGGATGTTAAAATCTCCAACTACTATGGAACTGGACTAAATCGAGTTGCTCACGTCTGTTAGAGTTTCTCTTATAAATTGAGGTGCGTTCTGGTTGGGTGCATAAATATTAATATTTGAGATCTCATCATATTGAGTATTACCTTTAACATATATGAAGTGTCCATCCTTGTCCCTCCTTATTTTGGTTGGATTAAAGCCTGTTGCGTCTGCAAACAGGATTGCAATGCCTGCTTTTTTCTGCTTTCCACTTTCCTGGAATATAGATGACCATCCTTTCACCTTGTGTCTATATTTGTCTTTTAATGTAAGATGCGATTTTTGGATGCAGCAGATATTGGGCTTGAGTTTGTGTATTTAGTCAGCCAACCTGTGCCTTTTAGAGGAGAGTTTAAACCATTCACATTAATTGAGAATATTGATAAGCCTTTTGAGACTCCAGTGGTCATTTTTAATCCTTTTGCGACTGTGGAAGTTGGAATTTGATTAAAATTTTCTGGGTGGGTTTACCTTTGTGGTGGAGGATTATGCTGGTCTTTATGGAGGATAGGTCTGAGAATATCCTGGAGAGCTGGTTTAGTTATGGCAAAGTTCTTCAACATGTGAATGTCATTGAAGTATTTAATTTCTCCGTCATAAATGAAACTCAGTTTAGCTGGGTACAGGATCCTGTGTTGAAAGTTATTTTGTTTTAGGAGATTAAAATTTGATGATCATCCTCTTCTAGCTTGAAAAGTTTTCAGCAGAAAGATCTGCAGTTATTCTAATATTCTTCCCTTTGTAGGTAATGGTTTTCTTTCATCTGGCAGCTTTCAGAATTTTCTCCTTCATATTAACTTTAGTGAAATTGATTATGATGTGTCTGGGGGATGTCTTATTTGGGTTGAGTTGTGCTGGAGTTCTGAAACTGTCTTCTCTCTGAATTTCAGAGTCTCTTGGCATGTCTGGAAAGTTCTCCTTCATAATCTCATGGAGAAGAGACTCTGTGCCTTGTGAAGCCACTTTTTTGCTTTTGGGGATCCCTATAAGTCAA
Source organism: Nycticebus coucang (assembly GCF_027406575.1). NCBI lineage: Eukaryota > Metazoa > Chordata > Mammalia > Primates > Lorisidae > Nycticebus > Nycticebus coucang. The sequence goes on along the minus strand of NC_069804.1, from coordinate 155,613,136 downwards.
ATATTGATTTTATTAGAATTATCCCAGAGCTCTCTGAGAGAGTTATCTGTTTTTGCTCTCATTTTCTCTTCCTCCTTGAGAGTTTGGGAGCGTTCGAAAGCTTTGTGTTCAATGTCAGAAATCCTTTCTTCTGCTTGCTCCATTCTTATTGAGGGATTCTACTGTGCTTCTCAGACCTTTGAGGGCTGCAACTTCTTGTCTCAATGTGTCAAAATCTTTGGTCATTTGGTCTTTGAATTTGTTGAATTCTTGAGACATCTTTTGGGTTACTACTTGGAATTCTAATTCGATCTTATTTGCCATCCAGATTCTGAATTCGATTTCTGACATCTCAGCTATTTGTTTGTGCATGGGATCTTGTTCTGTGTCTGTCCCATTGATCCTTGGGGGGTCAATCTACTCTGATTATTCATATTGCCAGAGTTTTTTCTGTTGATTTCGCCTCATGATGGTTTTTCACCGTTGCCTTCATATTGCCAGAGTTTTTTCTGTTGATTTCGCCTCATGATGGTTTTTCACCGTTGCAGAGTTGGGGAGGTGTCTCTCCATGATTAGACTGCAGCAGGATCACTCTATTGTTGCTGGATCTTTGTAGGGGGTGACCCTGTGTAGTTCCTTTGGGGCTGACCCAGCTAGGGAGTTCTGGTTGTGGAAGCAGCTCTGGCGTGTGACACACCCAGATCCAGCAACAGGGCGGGAGGTGGCGCACATGGTTCTGGGAGTGCCTGGCCCTCAGTGACTTTGGCACAGAATGCTCACATCTCCAGCAGTCTCTGGCCAGGAGAAGGGCTCTGTGCAGAGGCAGGGAGGGCTCCAGAGGGCACGCGGCTACCAGTATACCTGGCCAGACGAGCGAGCCAGTGTGGAGGCAGAGAGGATACTGGAAGAAGGACGCGGGGTTGCGTGGCTCCTGCAGTTTTTGGTCAGGGCATGTGGAAGCCCGGTGGGCGCGGGTCGTGGATTGGGGGTCGCGGTGCAGCTCTTATGGAGGTTCGGGCGGCACCAAGCCCAGGAGTATGAGGTTGCTATGAGCTGTGACACCACGGCACTCTACCCAGTGCAACAGCCTGAGGGTCTAGTGTGCCAAAACCAGTCTCACTCTGCCCCTAAGGTTTAAGGCTGTAAGGCAGCTCAGTCCCCACCTTTAGGCTGCTCAGTCACTAGGTTACTAGCTCCCACCTGATCCTTGCTCTGGGACCTTGAGGACAGAGCTTGCTGGGGCAGTTCTCTCACAATGGCTCCCCACGGCCCAGCTCAGCGGCTCAGTCGGGGGTTTTAGACAATGCCCAAACTTCTCCGCACTCCTGCTCAAGCTCTCCCTAAGGCAGTTCAACTGAGTGCCAAGTCCAAAAACACTGAAACAGTTCACAGGTAAGGCCTTTCCGGTTTGTAGTCTCACTGCTGCTTGTATTTACGGTTGCCGGCGGGATTAGGTCGATCAAACACACGCAACCACTTGCCAATTTTCCACTGTTTTTGTCCTCCTCTTGGGGTCCAGAAGTCCCTTACTGACTCCCTGTATCCTCAAAGGGATGATTATAGGCAGATCCCAACAGCCAGAGATGCCTGGAGTCTTATCTCCCCAGACTCACCGTGCCCAGTTGTAGGGAAGCTGTTACTCGGCTGCCATCTTGTTCTTTTCTCTTATTTCTTCTTCAGATTTGGTACTTCTTTTCTTTTTTTTTTTTTTCATGGAAGTTCATTTAAATTACTATGACAATGCCTACAGTAGTTAGTATAGATCACCTCAAATAGATTGTAAATCCTGAGGAACAGAGATCTGTTTTGATTCTCCTTGTTACTTCTGGGTCCCATAACTGAGCCTGTAACTCAAGAAATGAACATATACTATTTATAAATCTAGTTTTTCACCAGATTGGAGAAGGCTTATGTTTATGATTTATGTCCAAAAGCTGATATGATTTAAGACAACTTCGATATCTTTGCTCAATTGCACACAACCTCAGAGAAAAGTTGCACAATGGCATTTTCTGAACATCTCTGACTTAGTATGTTTTGGGAAGTGCTTGATAATTTTGATGGAATATCATTTTGATTATCTTTCTATATGAAGTTTTCTGATAATAGAATGTAGGTTAAGAATCTTATTTTGTGTTTTTGATTGAAAGGATGGCATTGGTGAAAGAAAATATTTTGTTTTCCAGTTGTGTTCACATATTGGCCTCCCTCCTAGCTCTGAAAGTCTGCACTTTCTATATTTCATTACATATGGCTTTGTAAGCAATTGCCAATAGAAAGTTAATATAATCTCTACCCTGTAGGAATTTTAGGAAAGGATCCCCAGCAAAATAGAACTGAAAACCTTTGGATCAACAAATTTCAAAGCTCTTAAACATAGAGATTATTAGATTCTGAAGAAAGAGCAGAATCTAGGTATGTTATTGGCAGCTCTTACTAGGTGAGAAGGTGATAAATTGGAATGAGTTTCTGTAGAATATAATGAATAAAATAGGGGGGAACAGAAAGAAAGACTTATTCATGTATCTTGGAGAGATTAAACAATGTTTCTGGAAGCCTAACCATTGAGGAAGAGAGCTAAAGTTATTGGGAGACAATATGAGCGGAAAGGAAATGGACACTTTTATGTGCTAACCAGGGAACAATAAAAGAAATGAAAATTAAGAAAATGGACGTAAGATGGTGAAAAGGTCCATCAACCCTCCTTTTTTAAAAGTTGTCATCAAGGTAAATTCTCATGCCTCAATTAGACTGTCTCCAAGAATCTTTTTTTTTTTTTTTGAGACAGAGTCTCACTATGTTGCCCTTGGTAGAGTACTGTGGTGTCACAGCTCACAGCAAGCTCAAACTGTTGGGCTTAAGCAATTCTCTTCTCTCAGCCTCCCAAGTAGCACGGACTACAGGTACCCATTACAATGCCTGACTATTTTTTGTTACGGTTGTCATTGTTGTTTAGCTGGCCTGGATGTGGTTCAAAACCGCCAGCCTTGCTGCATGTGGCTAGCACTGTAACCACTGTGCAACAAGTGCTGAGTCTGTCTCCAACAATCTTGACCCAGACAAGAATCTGAATCCTTCCACATTTTGGCATTATGAATTGAACTGTGATAAACAATCTAGTGCAGTGGTTTTCAACCTTCCTAGTGCTGTGACCCTTTAATACAGTTCCTCATGTTGTGGTGACCCCCAACCATATATGAAGTAGCAACGAAAATGTCCTTATGATAAAATTATTTTTTTTTTCTTCTGTATAGATGCCTAGCAATTGCATTATAGTATCCAATGGGCATAATGGTTGTATTAGTTTGCAGTCTCACCAGCAGTGTAAAAGTGTTCCCTTCTCTCCACCTCCATGCCAGCATCTGTAGCTTTGAGACATTGTGTTGTGGGCTAATCTCACTGAGGTTAGGTGATATCTCTGGATGGTTTTGATTTGCATTTCTCTGATATTTAGGGATGATGACCTTTTTCAAATGTTTGTTAGCTATTCCTCTGTCTTCGTCAGAGAAGTTTCTGTTTACATCTTTTGCCCAGAGGCAGACGGGATTGTTTATTCTTTTTCTGTTTTTTTGCACTCTCTGTAGATTCTATTTATCAACCTGCTGCCAGATTGACACCCTACAAATATCATTTCCCATTCTGAAGTTTGTCTTTTTGCTTTACTTATTGTGTCCTTAGCTGTGCAGAAACTTTTCAGCTTAATTAAGTCTCAATTGTTAATTATTGTTGTTGTTTCCATGGCTGCTGAAGTCTTTGCAATAAAATCTTTCTCCAGTCCAATATCATCAAGAGAATGGAGAAGCATGAATCCAATGTACTAAACTCTAATATGAAGGCAATAGATGATCTAATACAAGTGGAGGGTAGGGGAATGCGGAATTGGGGAGAGAGGAGGAGGGAGGAGGATGGGGGCTTACAGGGTACAGCACACCTCTTCGGGTGGGGCACAATTACAAGAATGACTTTACCTAACAACTACAATCAGTGTTGCCTAATTCTTTGTACCCTCAATGAATCCCAAACAGTAAAAAAAAAATAAATAAATAATGAATTCAAGTCTGAATAGTCAAGAAACTTAAAGGAAATATATTATATGAAAATATTTATAACTATTAAAAATAGGCTTTTGAAATAAAAAAATTTAAAAGAAAAACCTGGATCATTAAAAATACCTTCATCCCAAGAGCAAGGTCAATATAGCTGACTGAACTTGAATGATAGCCTATCTTATTTAAGCAACTGCACCAAACAGGATAGTCAAATGTATGCTGAATTGAGCAACATGTGGGAATCACAAGACTCAGGCCAGAGTCTTGGCTCTATCAACAAGCAGCTGTGTGGCCTAGGGCAAGTCACTTTGTCTCTCTGTTTCTTTCTTTTGCTCTTCAAAAATGAAGCCAATTTAAATTCTGCCCTGAATGCCTCAAAATTGCTTGTGAAAATCAAATGAGCTGGCACTAAAAACTATGATTGCATGAACTTCTGTCAGGTTATTTGGCCTAGATTCTAGTAATTTAAGCTCTATTACTACGGTCTAGAGGTAATGTGTATGTTTTTTTTTTCCCCAAAAGATACCAAAGGACTGTTTAAGATAGATCTAGGAGCCACAACTTCAGTTCTTTTGTCTGTATTGTCCCTGTATAGATCTGAAACTTGAAGGGCAAGCTGATAGTAAAATTACCAAATACTGTGTATAAGAATTTTTTAAATCTTAGAACTGATAAATCCATGCATTTCTTGTGATATTGATTATAAAAGCATTATACAGCTCAAAGGTAAAGACTGTGCTCTGTGTGCACATTCTGCCCAGTTTCAGGGGAAATAAAACAAGTAAACCAACTCGGTATCCTTTAGGCTGTGCTAATCCCAACAGCCAAGGTCATTATGAGCAGAGAGCACAGATGGAGCTGCCAGAAGCAAGGAGGGATCTGGGGATGTTCACATTTTGCTGAACAAGGAAAAGAATGGACCGGCCGCTCTTAATATACAATGGTGACATATGTTAGACTCAATAGCAGTCTTCTTCTACTTTTTTTCTAATAGTTAGGGTGGATTTGCACCGAGCCATCCTCATAATCTCACTTGAGCCAAAATCTCCCTTGCCATGGTGACTCACCGAGCTGAGGTTACGATTCAGTCTTTGGCCTGAATTAGAGCTCCTGCTGTAGCTACTGGAACATTTTTCTCTATACATGTATGTATACATTATGTCAATCTTCTACTTTGGTTTTGTTAATACTGATTTTTAACCAAGTGGGCTGTCTGTCACAGCTCAAATAAAACAGTATGGTTTGCAAATTTTTCTTGGCAGATATCTAAAGTGTGTATATCAAGAGGTATATTGATAGAATTCTTCAATGCCTAGGCATGTATACCCGTGCATATGCATTGTGTTTATGTTCACTGGTGCAAGGCTTAGTGCCACACATGATTTCAGGGGATTTATTATCTATGGGAAGACCAAACAACATAAATTATGTAAGTAAATTTATTCTGTTATCTGACTTCACAATCAACAAGGGCCTCTGAGTCTTCTAACAGATCATTTGGCTCCTACCGGCAGTTATGGAAAGAAAGAAGGGAGTTGGTCACAAGGGACGATTTTGTGGGTCAGACCTAGAAGTAGTGAAGTAGTCTATGTTAAATATGCTCACATTCCAATGCCCAGACTCAATCACATGCTCATATCTAATTGCAAGTAAGTCTCAAAAATATAGTGTAGCTTCTTTCCATAAAGGTAAGGAAATAGATTTTGGTCGACACATTGCAGTCTCTGCCACACCAGTTTCTCTGAAAATGGGGTTTGTAAAGATTTTCATTTTGTTTTCATTTCATATGATTTCTAGAAGAAGAAATGATAAGATACTGAAATTATGATTGTTTGATGTACAATTTGAAAGCTTTACAATAATGGATAAGATAAAGGACTTAGATTCAAGTTCTAGTTTTTCTACCTCTATCTTGACCTCTGATATGACCTTCTGAAAGTCATGTAATGGGGCCTCAGAGGGTTGTTATAAAAAGTCAAAGTGTTGTTGTGAAAAGATTAGTGTAAAGTTCTTTATCTTGGAGCTAGAAGTATTAATATCATTAGTAGTAATAGTAGCAGTGTGTTGGCAAGCAGAGCACAGATTAGTATGTGAGGAGTCAGAGGCATGAGAAATAGATACAGTTAAGATCCATATGGGTTGATATAGGCAAGTTTCCACACAGAATTAGCAATTACAGACGGCAATGTTTTTTTGTAAACATTTAGAATAGTGGACAATATAGTAGGGGTTTTTTTTAGCTTTGGGGAAGCCACAATACTCCCATGCAGTCTGGTCCAGGCCTTACTATTAAATTTTAAGTTCTAGAAAATCTCTAGAATTGCTGCAGTTTGATACTAGGTTATATTTCTACCTATGCCACTCCACCAGAGCTCAATTCAACATTTTTTTCTACATAACTATTATTTATCAAGCCATGTACTACTAACTATATGGACTATTGTATGATATACCATATCCTTTCCTTCGTTCAAGTTTTATCTACAGAGTCTCATCTCCAGAAACATGTCTTAATTTGTTCTGTACTTCTTATTCTTTCTCATTGGCTAAGAAAATATTGTTCAATTAACTTTGGAATTATATATTTTCTAGTTTTTTGAAAGGGATAATCAAAATTTTTTCTTGTGTTTGTGTGCTTGTAAAACAATTGGATTGTCAGATTATGAAGAACATTGACAAAAGAGCTTTCCATCTTTTATTTTCTTTGTGTTTCCTCTAATGTACCTAAAATTGACTTTTCACACAGTGGTCATTCGGGGTATGTAGAGTTAACCACCATTTCATTATATACCTAGAATACTGCCAGATTCTTCAAGGAAAGCTACAAAAATAGTCCATGTATTTCTTGATTTTTCTCTAGAGGAGGGAGAACCAGTAAGAACCTAGAATGTGCTGGAAAGTTTCTCAAAATTATTCACAAGACTCCTGGAAAATTGTGCTTGTTTTGATTACATGGCTAAATAACACTCTGGAAGATGAACAGAAGCTCTCTTTGGGTACCAGAAGAATTGCAAATCACACATTGTATATAAGTGTGAGGTCACATCTGAGACACAAACCACAAGGGGTTATATGAAATGTTGAAAACTGGTTCCTACAGCAATAAACAAATTCTGTTTTACTTGCATAGTTCTAATAAGTAGAAATTTTTATTGTATAAGTAGAAAGGATTCGAAAGCCACAGGGCCGTTGGTGATGAAGGTTAATGCTGTTACAGAAATGGTGTTTAATACTCTGTTAATTGGGTTGTGGGTGGGGAAGAAGGGAATTGGGCAGTCCAGAGAGACACAGTGCTTTTAACATGAGAAGAGAATTTGGCCTGTACTATATTTTGTAGTGAAAAGAATATATTTCTCCTTGTGCTATACAGCATTACTCACCAAATAGATTGACAAGTAGTCATCTTGGATCTCTTCTGGCTAGCAGAGAAGTGGAGAAGTTCTTAGAGGAGTGTCATTGTGGATGAGACAAAATCTATGTGTACTGTCCTTTGTAGATTAATACTAGACATTTACTGAGGAAGAATTGATTCTATACTAGTCTTTGTGTAATGTGATAAAGATTCAACTGTGGAGGAAAAAGTGGCCTCTGACTCCTATAAAATAGACACACCAATTACTGACAACCACACATCACATTATGAGATGTATCTCTTCAAGGGGGAGGTGTTTGTGGCACTGAGAAGTACTATTTCCCTTGTAGTCAGTAAACTTTCTACTTTGTAAAATAACTTTATTTTGTCTCTAAAAGTAATCTAAGCTAAAAGTTTGGAAAATATAGACAATATAATGAATAAAATCATTAGTAATCCCACAACCAGAGATAACTATTAATATCTGATGTATTTCATTTAATTGTATTTGTATTTACCTATACTTGATGTACTATATACACATTTTTCAATTTTGCTTTTTTTACAGTAAATTCAAATCATATTCTATGTCATTGAAATACCATAAATATTTTAATGGCTGGATAACATTCAGTTGTGGATATATTGTGTTTTATTCAATCATTCCCTAATTGACAGACATTTAAGATAGTAAATATTTTTAAAATACAGTAGTTTGAGTGGACTAAAAATTGAGTTCAGCTACATTAATATGATGCTTTAAGTGACCTAATTGTGTAAAAAAATAGAGAGGGAAAAAGGGATGGCAACAGGAAAAGAGAGAAAGAGGCAAGGGAGAAAGGGAGGAAGAGGGATATTCTAGATCTGGTTAAACATGCTTCAGTGATATAGTGCTCAAATACATGTTCCCAAGAATCTCTCTGATCACCTGTCAATCAGTTTCTATATAACTATATTGTGACCTCAAAATAAGGACCATATGGATATTGATGGCTAATGGTAGGGACAGTTTTTCTCCTTTTGTGTGGTTCCTACTACTCTTCATAGCATCTGGGAGTTTGCTTTCTGTGGGGTCTTGTAGACCACAGAATCATAGGTATTAATAAAACCTGAGAATTCTAGTAAGAGGGTAAGAGATCAGGGGTACCTAAAAAAACCTTTCCCTTTCCTTGGCTAGGAGACGAGAGTACTATAGAGTTTAAGGGAGCACAGTCCACAAGACTGCCCTCATTTCTGATACCAAATGAAAGTTTTGTGGGGATTCCTAAAACCACCTTCAGGATCAGTGATTTAATAGAAGGATTCATGGAACTCGCTGAAAGCTGTTATACTCATGATTATGATTTACATAATCATTAAAATCATTTAAGAGGAGAGATGTAGAGCAGAGTCAAAGAAAGTTGTGAATGCAGGGTTTCTTATTGTCCTTTTCAGTAGAGTCATGGGTAGCATTATTTCATCAGCTTCAGGGAAGCTCACTTTAATTATCAACCAAGGAAGCTCACCTTAGCCTTGGTGTCTAGAGTTATTATTAGAGCTTTATGAATGAATACCCACATGATTTACCCTTAGTTTCCAGACCCCTCAGAAGTATAGTGGATACCATGTGACTGGCCTATAGTCTCCAGCCCCTCTTAACATAGAGTGAATGCCACATAGCCCAAATCCTTTGCCATAAATCATATTGTTAGATTGTCCAGATGTCAAAGCCCCTGAGTAAAAAAGGCACTCTTATTAGACATGGTATTACAAAGGCTTAGAGATCACTTTCCAAAAGCCAAGATAAAAAGCCAGACTCCTTTCTGGGGAAGATTACCTTTTTTAGATACAAAGCTTTGTCTGGTGGAGACCTCCCCTTGATGATTTCCTACCAGCATAAGATGTACTATGAAGGAAACCACTGATGAAACTAATGCTATATTTTATCTTTTAGAAGGGTGGTAGTGGCAAGCCCATAGAACAATGTTTCGTGGTCTGGTATCCTGGCACTTTTTTTGACCTACACTCTCTTCAGGGTTGTCCAGATATAAGGGCAAATAAAACAGATAATTTTTATGTGGTGAGACATGAAAAATAATAAAATAATTCTCTAATAACAAACCTGTTCCTTCATACCGGGGACCAGACCAGAGAACACCAGAAGTAAATAATATCTTAAAAATCATCTAGTTTGGGGGTTGGCAAACTATGACCTGGGCTAAATCTGGCTCTCTGAATGATTTCATAAATCAAGTTTTATTGAACAGAGCTGTGGCCTTTTGTTTATACATTGTCTGTGGTTGTTTTCATGCTACAGTAGGGGAGTTGTGATGATACCACTTGGCTGAAAACACTATCAGATCAAACAAAATATTTGCTGATCTCTGGATTAATTTAACCATATCATTATGCAGATAGAGAAATTGAAGGCAAAATTGGGAAAAACTGTATTAAATTAGGCAGACATCTATTGAATCCCTGCTCTGGGATGGGAACTATTAAAGGCAATTGAGATATATTAGTCAGCACAACAGATTAAAAGATGTTAGACTAATTATACTAACAATATTAACAATTATATTAACATTGAACTATTAGTAGCAGTTGATAGTGCCATGGAAAATGACTAACAAAAGGATAATGTATTAAGTAGGAATCGGGACTCAGCAACCTATTTAAAATTTTAAATCAATTGAAATTTTAAATAGGTTGATGAGAGTAGACTGGGAAGTTGAGCTTTGCAATGAAAAGTTGAAGAAAATGGAGGTAAATCTTGGAGACAGCTGGGAGAAGACCTTTCCAGGCAGAAGGAAATGTTTAAACAAAGCTCTGAAGCAGACATATTCTAAAAGGCTAGTTTGTTTGGAGTAAAATGAGTGACTAAGAGGGTAATAGTAGATGAAGGAAGAGAGGTAATGGAGTACCAAATACTAGAGGGCTTATAAAGCCATTGGAAAGACTATGAGTAAAATAAGGAACCACTGTGAATTCTGAGCAGAGGAGTGCTTAAAAGGAGCTTTATTTATAGACCCACTGTTGAAGATACCCTATTAGGGGGATGAGGGTGAAAGCAGGACACCAATTATAAAGCTATGCTAGTAATCTAGTTTAGCAATCCTGTCAGCGTGGACCATTTTCATAGCAGTGGAAAAGGTAAGAAATGATTAAATTCCAGATTTATTTAGAAGGTACAACTAACAGGATTTGAAAAATGGTTGGAAGATGGTTATAAGATAAAGCAAGGATTCAAGGTTTCTGGCCTGAGTAACTGGAAGGATAAAGTTGTCCAAGTTATACAGGAGATTGGAAAAGTGAAGTTTTGAACCAGGCCTTTCTAACTTCTCTAATCCAGTGTGTTCTTTCTACAAGCACGAATGTGCCTTTCTGGGGATGCTGATATGACTTTTTTAGACAATGGAAGCTGGCCTACAGTATGTGCAGTAGCAGCAGTGTGCAAATGATAAATAACAAATCTCAGAGCTATGGCTCTTACAGAATATCACTATTTTCATGTTTATTTCAAGGTTTATCTCTCTGAATGCAGGGAAGAAAAAATTTTCTTAATATTTAGCTTGAGCTCATTAAAAAGTCTCCCCTTGACCAGCTTTGATAAAGAGAAGAAAACAAACATAATGACCCCGCTTTCATCTCATAAGATAATAAATATTCCAAGTGAACATAATTGTTTTTAACCTTTATGCCAGGTACAATAAATGTCAAAGGGAATGATAACCCAGCACTCTACTGAAATGGCTTAAATAATAGGCCCCAGTTTGCTTTAATGGAAACTCACCCAGTAGACATACTCATATAACAAATGAGAAGTTCCTAATGAGAGTTGCATTATTTCTATTGGCTTTTATGCCATCCTTAATTGATTGCCATCATGCAGAGCTAATTAAGAGCATGATAATCTGATTGAGGTATTTCAACCAGTGGAATGGTGCGTGCTTTAAAACAATGACTTCTGGAAGCCCACATCAAGGTGGCTGGCAGATTACTAAATAGCAAGGACTGTTCCATTAGAAAGCATTTCCTGAAGTCATCTATCTAGACTGGCACCGTTCTAGAGCTGATTGCCCCAACTGTGAAAAGGAGCAGTGAGACCACCCTTCAATGATGACAAAAATCCTGAAAGGCATTGCCTTCTTGGCTTGAGCACTTCTTTTTTTTTTTTTTTTTTTATTGTTGGAGATTCATTGAGGGTACAATAAGCCAGGTTACACTGATTGCAATTGTTAGGTAAAGTCCCTCTTGCAATCATGTCTTGCCCCCATAAAGTGTGACACACACCAAGTCCCAAAGTCCCAATCCTCTATCTCAGCGTTTTTCAACCTTTTTTTTTTTTTTTCCAAATCTCACAGCACACTTGAACCTATCTATAGCTAAACTTCCATGGCACACTTAAATTATGTTGATCAAAAAAAAAAAGGCAAAAAGAATAAGATATTTACTGTGCTTTGAACTTCTTTAAAAAATAATTTAATTAATTATCCTTAAAATTTTTTTATAGCAGGGCGGTGCCTGTAGCCGAAAGGGGTAGGGCACTGGCCCCATATGCAGGAGGTGGTGGGTTCAAACCCAGTCCCGGCCAAAAACTGCAAAAAAAATATATTTTTTTTTATAGCACACCTGAGATCCTCTTACAGCACACCAGTTGAAAATTACTGCTCTATCGCCTGTCCTCCATGTCAGAGGTCAACATCCTTAATCTCTTTCACATGCCTCTTTTCAGAGGGTCATCAGGTGCACTAAAAGGACTGGATTTCATTTTATTCCCAGTACAAACTGGCTATATGACCTTTGTAAGTCCACTTCTGCCCTGTCATCTACCTTCTCCATTAGAAGTGAAGGAATGGGAGATGTAAATTTCAAGGTTGGTTTTAGTTTTGCCTTTTAGTGGTCCTTCGTCTAAAGCCAGTGATGTGACTGGAGAAGGTTTGACAAATTCAAAGTTTCCATGGTCTCTTACATGAGTTGGGTATGAGAAAACATGTCTGGCCAACCTCAAACATGTTTTCTAAGGAGAATCTAAGTGAATGTGAAAATACTTTAAATTACCCAAATGTAGACTTGTGGTCAAGAGCATTTTTATGTAATCAAATTCATTAAGCCCTGGGTTAGTAAACACAGGACTAGTTCCTTCCCACTTATAGGTGTTTGTGAAGAATGCTCCAAGGAATTTGTAAGACACCTTAAATTTTTGTGCCTCTGATATTATACATATCTGATTGAGGCATGAAATTAGTCCCTTTGGAAACTAATTTACAACACAAATGTGCAAATTAAAATCACAGAAAGATCATTTCACAATAATCAAATGGAAAAAGAGTAAAAATCTGTCAATAATTAATGTTGGTAAGGACATAGTGTTAATGGGAGCTCTCAGGTACTGCTGTTAAGAGTGTGAATTGGTACAATCTTTATATCAAGTAAAGGGCATGAATATTCATAGCAGTGGTTATATGGGGAAAAACTGGAGATAATATGAATGCACATCTATAATATGTATAAGTACATTGGGGAATATCATGCAATGGATGATATTCCATTGACAATATCATATCAAGATGGGTAAATGCAGAGGTGTCCAAACTTTTTTTTGTCTGTGCTGCATATTAAAAGAATAAGAGTTGTCTTGGACCATACATTAAATACACAAACACTATTCAGTGGTGATTAGCAAAAAAAAGGTCCATGTATACTTTCCATGATATCTGACACCACACATAACCAAAAAGAGTCCTCACAAAAATAAGCATGTGGCCCATTGGCTGCAGGTTGGATACCCCTGCTTTTAGATAAAAACATAGCATTTACCAAAAAATTCATGAATAGGATTGCAGTTTTATAATTTTTCCTTTTGCAGTTTTTGGCCAGGACTGGGTTTGAACCTGCCAACTCTGGCATATGGGGCTGGAGCCCTACTCCTTTGAGCCACAGGCGCCATCCTAGTTTTATAATTTTTTTAAAGAAAGTAGACAAAACCAAGTAATACGTTGTTCAGAGATGTAGGAACAGGTAGTAGAACTACTTTTAAAAACCTAACGAATTGGGCGGCGCCTGTGGCTCAGTGAGTAGGGCGCCAGCCCCATATGCCGAGGGTGGTGGGTTCAAACCCAGCCCCGGCCAAACTGCAACAAAAAAATAGCCGGGCGTTGTGGCGGGCGCCTGTAGTCCCAGCTGCTCGGGAGGCTGAGGCAAGAGAATCGCGTAAGCCCAAGAGTTAGAGGTTGCTGTGAGCCGTGTGATGCCACGGCACTCTACCCGAGGGCGGTACAGTGAGACTCTGTCTCTACAAAAAAAAAAAATAAATAAATAAAAACCTAACGAATTATTAAGAAAATATTTAGGATAGTGAATATCTTTGGTGAAAGTTTAAGAAGGCAATTGAAAGGAAAAGAGCACTTCAAATATTGGCAAGTTTTGATAATTTCAAAACTATTATAAAAGCAACATCAACCTATCAAAACACTCAAATAATATAGAACATATAAGATTAATGTTAGAAATTTCCCTTTTCCTCCGTTCTATATTTTTATTGGAGGGGAAAACAGTGCTATCAATAATTTGGGGTTAGATCCTTCTGCAACTGTAGTTCTTAAAGTGTGTTCTCTGGACTAACACTGTAGACATCACCTGGGAACTTGTTAGAAATGCAAATTATGTTGCCTTCCCCAGATCTACTGATTTGGAAAGAATGGAGGTTAGGCTGAGACATTTGTGCCTTTTTTTTTTTTTTAATTTTGAGACAGTTTTATTTGTTGCCCTCAGTAGAGTGCTGTGATATCACAGCTCACAGCAACCTCAAACTCTTGGGCTTAAGTGATTCTCTTGCCTCAGCCTCCCAAGTAACCTGGGACTGCAGGCGCCCACCATAATGCCTGGCTATGAGACATTTGTGTTTTAACAAGCCTGCTGGGTGGTTATCAAACCTAGCTCAATAATAGTACAACCAATGGAACTTCGAAAAAAATACCAGAGCCTAGGTCCTACCGCAAGAGATTTTTTTAAAGCTCCTTCAGTAATTATAATGTATAACCAGTGTGGAGTGAAAGTTACTGGTTTAGGCTTTGTACTATATACACATTATATATTAAAATAGTAAAAATACATAATATATAAAAGATTTTTCTCTCAGGAATACATGAAGTATCTTCTGCATCTAATACTTTTTACTTATATCAATAAGTATTTGAATTTTAAAGCAGTAGTTCTTAATCAGAGATGAATTTGTTCTGAAATTGACTTTTGGCAATACTTGAAGTCTTTTTTGGTTGTCATAACCAGGGAAGGTGCTACTAGCAATTATTGGGTAGAGTCCAGGGATGCTAAATATTCTACAATGTATAGGATAGTAAACTCAACAAAGAATTATCTGGCCCTAAATGTCAATAGTGTTGAGTTTGGAAAACGCTGTTTTAGAAAGATACAGTGTTCCCTTCCAATACATTTATTCCAATCTATTCCTTGTGCTTTTGATGATTTCGTTTAATATCCACAGGCTGTGAATGGTTTGAGAATATCCGGGTTATATGAGTATGTCTTGTCTCTCTACAATTTCCCCCAAAATTCAGTAAAGAGGTATGACTTTTGTTGCAGCCCCCAGTGGCCCCTATGGCCCTGGACCCGATAGCCCCAGAAAGGAACCAGGCATGACACGGATTAGAAGTACAAGCTTGTAGGAGGCGGGCTAACCTTATTTGCAGGATAGCCCAGAGCAACCTCTGCAGTAGCCTTTTATTGAGACAGCACAAGACAGGTGAGGGGAGTGTTAGACGATGACCGCATGCCTGGATCGCCCTGGACTCGGGCTCTTTCTCTGCAAGGAGCACCTGCAGACGAATCACCAGAGGGTCTGTTCCCCAGCTGCAAATCATCTTGCTCAGAGGTCCTCTGGCTCATGGCATCCTCTACATTTCCCCCCTCTAGTGTATTAAAGACATTTATGGATAGGCAAGGGAGAAAATCTGTCATTGGTTATTTCAGGTGTTCTCACTGAGGAGCTTTCCTTCCTGCTAAGAAAAAGAAAAAGGGCATATAAACATAACACAGAATTATACCAACGGAACTAATCCCGGTATAAGGGAAACTATTTTAGTCAAACTAGGCATAGGGGAAAACATGTCCCCTTTGTGCTAATCACCACCCAACTACGTGCTCCGGGCTGATACATCGTGCTCATGACACTTCCATGGGAAGTATTAACCACCACCCGGAAATTAACGTTAGGTGGGGAAAGGGCTGTATCGGACTCAGACCCTTTCCAAGGAGTAGTATAACTTTAAGTAAAGATCAGATGCCCAACTGAAACACATAAATCCAACAAGTGAAATTCTCTTACCTTAGCTAATACCAGTATTTATCATTACCTCCAAGCCTGCTGTTCGAGGTCTTTGTTGTCATACTCTTCAAAGGTTTAGAAGATGTATACTAAACTTAGCTGGGGCTTGTTATTCAGCCCCAAAATAATGAAATCCTGTATCAATCTTCCCACTCTGCATAGAAGCTCCAACTGCCTCTGAGGGAAATAGGACGCTGACCGCTCTTAACTGCTTCATGCTGAAGATGGACCATGATATGGGAGAGGCAGCTAGAGTTCCCACAGAGGAGATTGATCCAGGGTTTCCCTATTATGAAATTACCTAACCTCCAAAAATCCTGTGAGTAAAAGAAAAGTTAGTGAAAACAAATTTGTTAAGGTGCTGGCAAGGTGTCCTGCTCGTGTCCAGGCTTAATCCAGTGGGCTGGTAACCACTGCTTCTCTTGGTCTTCTATAATAATATGGGCATAACCTCGACCCCAATGCAGTACATAACCAGGTTTCCACTCTGTCAGGTTTTCTATAAAAAATAGGTTGTTGTATTGGAGAGGATGGTGGGTGAATGAGCGTTGCTGAGATTCAGAAAATTGAGCTTTTCTCCTATGCCCCAATTTTCCGCAATTACGACGTTTGGGATGGTATGGACTGACCTCTTCTTTTAAAGTGGCAGCAAGCAAATTAGCCTTGTGGAATTCCATTCCTGTATGAGCACATGCCCGTATATATTCCTCTAAAGGAGCATTTTGTACTCTCAAAGGTTGCAAGGCCTTTTGACACTCAGCATTTTCAAATGCTAAAGTTTGGAATAGCATGTCTCTGAGCTCCGGCTGGGCAACGGACTTCACCACTGCAGTTTTTAGTCGGGCTAGAAAGTCAGTATAGGGTTCATTCCCCGACTGCATTATCTTAATAAAAGATTGAGAGATATCTCCAGAAGCCTGAACCTTTTCCCAGGCCCTAAGACAACACAGCCTTGTCTGGACTATGGCTAGGTCATTGTACTGAAGTTGATTGGAAATCCCCAGCCACTGGCCAGAACCAGTGAGCTGTTCTGATGTTATAGGGACTCCTCTTTGCTGGTTTTGGCGACTCATCAGGTCATATCAGTAAGCATTGTTTGGTGCTGACCTTTTCATATTCAGTATTTGACAGCCAGGCTTCCACTAGGTTTTAAACTGTAAATACTGTCCAGACTCAAGAACAGTTCTGGCTATCATGTCCCAGTCATAAGGAATGAGCTGCTGCTCTTCTGCAAGCCCCTGTAACAAACGTCTACAAAACGGGGATTGCATACCATACTGTGCTAGGGCCTGTTTCAAACCTTTCATAACTGCAAAGGTGATCATATGGTGATCAAAACGTTGGCCCCCTTGAGGGTGTTGCAGATCGGGAGGAATATCAGTGACCGTAACTGGAAAAGGCCCAAAATGTCTTCCCACTTAAAGTCACCAGTTTTACGCCCTTCTAACACAGCTTTCATAACAGAAGTCACAGATGGATCATCTACATAGGGAGGCACTGAGGGGAATGTTGAGTGATTTATGTTAACATTTTTAACTATTTTTATTTTATTTTTTTGAGAGCAGGGTGCATGCCCACCCCGCCAAAGTTGGCACTCCTGGACTGGCCTGGATGGGCCCCAGCATCCATGACTGCACCATCCCTGGGACTAGGGGCAGCCGCAGACCCAGCGACTCAGTAGACGCTGCTTCTTGCTGCAGCCCCTGGTCCTGGCTGGGGCGTGAGGAGGTGGCAGGTCCCCGAGCTCAGGGAACGCAGACGGGGAGGTCACCCACCTGGTCCCCGGTTCCTGCTCTGCTGCAGCTGCTGCTCCTCACTCACTCTTCCCACCGCCTGTGGGCGGGAAAGGGGAGGACAGCCCAATGTGGGTCCGACAGACAAACCTGACCCAAGGTGCTCTCTGCACCAGGTGTGCACCAGCGTACATGCTGGGACAAACCCTTGTGCTGAGGGTTATGTTAGCATTTTTAACTGTGAGACTATTCAACTCATCTTCCCACTGTTTATTCTGAGCTGCTATAATGGCCATAGAGGTAATTCCTTGCTTATTTGTGTCTGTATCATATGCCCTTGATTCCCAGTTCTCCTTAGGTCCAGCTTCGCTCTGAACCTCACTATCCTCCTCACTTTCAAATTCTGTTTGAACATCACTTTCTCCCTAAGTTTCTAATTCTCGCGACTCCCCAAACAGGAAATTAGCCATTGTTTTTTCTAAATGTCTTTGCTCACTTATTCCAAGCAAGGTTCCCTAGATTCTAGATTGGCCAAAGGTCCCACTTGCCCTGAGTGGAGTTTCCCTTTGGACTTCCTCCCACTGTCTACCAAAGCGTTCACTTACTTCCGAGTGTCACTTTCCATTTTGGTCCACGTCCCTGGTGTCCTGTTTTGTCCTGCTGGATCCTGCCGACTACACAAGATGTCCCAGCCCCTAGTGGCCCCTATGGCCCTGGACTCGATAGCCCCAGAAAGGAACCAGGCATGACATGGATTAAAAGTACAAGCTTGTAGGAGGCGGGCTAACCTTATTTGCAGGATAGCCCGGAGCACCCTCTGCAGTAGCCTTTTATTGAGACAGCACAAGACAGGTGAGGGGCATGTTAGACGATGACTGCGTGCCTAAGGATCACCCTGGGCTTGGGCTCTTTCTCTGCAAGGAGCACCTGCGGATGAATTGCCTGAGGGTCTGTTCCCAGCTTCAAATCATCTTGCTCAGAGGTCATCTGGCTCTTGGCATTCTGTACAGACTTTTCCTTCTTTTGTGCTCCTATAGTAATCAACACATTTCTGGCCATGTAAAAGTATTGAATTGAATCACCCCCAATCCCTACAATATACTGGGAATCTATTGTATTTGTCTCTAGTTTATGTTAAATCCTAGAAAGGAGGGCTGGGAGAAATTCTTTCTGTCAATAACAAATGGAATTAACCACAGAGTCTCGTGTGTATTGCAGAGTGAATGATGAAAAATTATTGGCAAATAGTAAGCTGTCTACTGTGACCTTTCAGCACTTGGTATTTTGACTGACAGTCCCCTCTTCACAGTTTAGTGAAGTTGTAAACAGAGAGACATGAAACCCACTGAAGGGCCTGGCTGTCAAATACTGAATATGAAAAGGTCAGCACCAAACAATGCTTACTGATATGACTCAGGCTGGCTTAGACTGGCTGGGCCCATGACTCTGTGGCTTTGAGCTGTTGACTTAAAGGGGGAAAAACAACAAATGGTTTCTTACCAAATGGAATGGGGAAATTTTTAGTTTGAATCCCATTGGAGGATTGGAAGTTTGGAAGACATAAGGATTGGAAGGCATAAGTTTGGCTGAAACTTATGTCTCACTAAGGCTATGCATATTTCAAATAGATAATAACACAGGACTGGCCTCTTTGAAGGCCTTTTCTAGCCTTTTTCTTTTTGTTTGTTTGTTTTTGCTAATCAGTATTCATTAGTGTTTGTGTATTTAATGTGTGACCCAAGAAAACTCTTACTCTTCCAATGTGTGATAAAGAAAAAAAGTGTTGGACACCCCAACTTATTGTTGTTTTCCCCCTTCTTTCTTCTTCAAAGGTTTTTAATGTCTTGAAGATACTTAACCCCTTTCTCTCTCCTTCCCTCCCTCTCTCTCATTCGCTTCCTGTTGCTCTATAGGGATCTCTATGCCATACTGTCAAATGCAGACCCTGTGGTCAGTTTTTAGGAAATAGTTCTCTACTTTCTCTCTCACCTGTCTCTCATTTTCATCTTTTCACCATTGTGTTCACTATTTTTTATCTTCTTCCTACACCCTTTAAGACTCTCTTTCTCCAGGAAGTATTTCCATTCTTTCCTTTCTTCACCCTTGGGATACATTCAGTCTCTCATAACAGTAGGTAGTTTAAGCATTTATTTGCTTATTCAGCAAACATTGTTTGATGGTATAGTATTTGTCAGTCCATGTGTAAGTTACCAGGGAGCAGTGAATGGTTTCTGCTGTCTAAGCATAATCAATATAGGAGAAAGACCAGCACCTAGAGAAACATAACTTATTTATAAAAGTGTTAATTTAATGAGGGTACAAACATAAAAGTGTTTACTTTTCCCTAATAACTACCTTCAACTATGTGCTATTGAATTCCCACTCTTATTCTCTTATGGCATCTCAGACATAACACATAATTTTTCTGATTACATTCCACCTGTTAAAGTACAGTCTACCTATTAGGATAGCTCAAAGAAAAAAAACCTGATAATTTTAGGTATTGATGAGGATGTGGTAACACTGAGATGAACCTACATTGTTGGTATGAGGGTAAACAGGTATAATCATTTTGGAAAACTTTTGGCAATAACTACCAATTTGAACATGTGTATAAATTTTACTCCTAGGTATATCCACAACAGAAGTGTTAACATGTTTGCCAAAATATATATACTAGATTGTTCATAGGCTCACTATGGATGATGATCAAAAGCTAGAACATTGCCAAATATACTTCAATAGCAGAATGTAAAGTAAATTGCAGTATATTCACAAAATAAAATAATGTACATTAATGAAACTTAACTACATGATGAAATCATGGAGGATTTTACAAGATTTTATACAATTATTATAGTAGTTTAAAAAATATTGTGGGAGCATGGTGTGGAGAACATACTTGAGGGAGATAAGTGATCATGGAAAACTTCTGGGGAAAGTTACACTTGATTTTTGAAGAGAGAAGAAGTTTACTATGTTATGTGTAGTAAATGGTGGAACTAGAATTTGAATCAAGGTTTGTCTATCTCTAGAGTTGATGTTCTTAATCTCTCAGCTATATTGCTTCTTTGAACAGTTTGTAGTTGAGGAAAGGATAAAGTCTACATAGGCATGTGAGAATAGACTATTCAGTTTTACTTGTGGAGGAGAAGGATTAGGCGAATCAGGACAAACACTTTCAGAAAAGGGGATTACATTTAAATTGAGCTTCCAGATAGAGTAAATCTGACAAAACAGCAAAAGCAAATATATGGACATGTAAATGTATAAATACCTGTTTTGTGGAACCTTAGGTCATCACCAATAATTTCCATAATGTGTATAAAATATTCAAGACATCTCCCTGTGGGCAGGTTCACAAAAATAAATAGTCTTAGCATGTTGCAATATCCACAAATTAGGAAATTCAATAATGAACCTTTGTCTTGGCTTGATTTTTTTTTTTTTTTTTGTCAGACACACTTATTGACCATCATCTTTACTCTCACATAGAATTATTGGCAACATTTCAGCTTAAAAATAGATTTAGTGGCACTGTTCCCAAAAGCAACACACTTGTTTTCTTGCCCTTTATGAACACACAAACATGCTGCCTCATTCTTTGAACTGCAAGTGAAATTCAGTGGACCTTTTCACTCCTGGTTAAAGCCACATTCAACTTTGTGCCCAGAAAGCTTTATCAAATGCTTTTCTTTTTTTTTTAATTAAATTATAACTGTGTATATTAATGCATTTATGGGGTACAATGTGCTGATGTCTTTTTGATATTTCTATATTTATTTATTCATTTATTTATTTTTATTAAATCATAGCTGTGTACATTAATGTGATCATGGGGCACCATACACTGGTTTTATAGATCGTTTGACACATTTTAATCATACTGATTAACATAGCCTTCCTGACATTTTCTTAGTTATTGTGTTAAGACATTTACATTCTACATTTACTAAGTTTCACATATACCCTTGCAAGATGCACCACAGGTGTAATCCAACCAATCACCCTCCCTCCTCCCTCCGCTCCCTTTCCCCCTTCCCCCTATTCGTTGGTTATAACTGGGTTATAGCTTTCATGTGAAAGCCATAGATTAGTTTCATACTAGGGCTGAGTACATTGGATACTTTTTCTTCCATTCTTGACATACTTTACTAAGAAGAATATGTTCCAGCTCCATCCATGTAAACATGAAAGAGGTAAAGTTTCCATCTTTCTTTAAGGCTGCATAATATTCCATGGTGTACATATACCACAATTTATTAATCCATTTGTGGATCGATGGGCACTTGGGCTTTTTCCATGACTTAGCAATTTTTTTTTAATTAAATCATAACTGTATACATTGATTTTTTTTTATTAAATCATAACTGTACTTAGCAATTATGAATTGGGCTGTGATAAACATTCTGGTACAAATATCTTTGTTATGGTGTGATTTTTGGTCCTCTGAGTATATGCCTAGTAGAGGAATAATAGGATTGAATGGCAAATCTATTTTTAGAACTCTAAGTGTTCTCCAAACATCTTTCCAAATGGAATATATTAATTTCTATTCCCAACAGCAGTGTAGAAGTGTTCCCTTTTCTCTGCATCCGCACCAACTTCTCTGGTCTTGAGATTTTGTGGTATAGGCTAATCTTACTGGAGTTAGATGATATCTCAAAGTAGTTTTGATTTGCATTTCTCTGATGATTAAGGATGATGAACATTTTTTCAAATGTTTGTAGGCCATGCACCTGTCTTCTTCAGAGAAGTTTCTCTTCAAGTCCCTTGCCCAACCTGTGAAGGGATCACTTGTTCTTTTCTTGCTTATATGTTTGAGTTCTCTGTGGATTCTGGTTATTAAACCTTTGTCGGAGACATAACCTGCAAATATCTTCTCCCATTCTGAGGGCTGTCTGCTTGCTTTACTTACTGTGTTCTTGGCTGTGCAGAAGTTTTTTAGTTTGATCAGGTCCCAGTAGTGTATTTTTGAAGCTGCTTCAATTGCCCGGTGGGTCCTCCTCATAAAATACTCACCCAAACCGATTTCTTCAAGGGTTTTCCCTGCACTCTCTTCTAGTATTTTTATAGTTTCATGTGTTAAGTTTAAATCTTTAATCCAGTGAGAGTCTATCTTAGTTAATGGTGAAAGGTGTGGGTCCAGTTTCAGTCTTCTGCAGGTTGCCAGCCAATTCACCCAGCACCATTTGTTAAATAGGGAATCTTTTCCCCAATGAATGTTTTTAATTGGCATGTCAAAGATGAAATAACGGTAGGTAGCTGGATTCATCTCTTGGTTCTCTATTCTGTTCCAGACATCTACTTCTCTGTTTTTGTGCCACTATCATGCTGTTTTGATCACTATTGATTTGTAGTATAGATTGAGGTCTAGTAGCATGATTCCTCCTGCTTTGTTTTTATTTCTGAGTAATGTTTTTGATATTCGAGTTTTTATCTGATTCCATGTAAAATGAAGTACTGTTTTTTTCAAGATCTTTAAAGTATGACAGTGGAGCTTTGAAAGGGATTGCATTAAAATTTTATATTGCTTTGGGTGGTATGGACATTTTAACAATGTTGATTCTTCCCAGCCATGAGCATGGTATGTTTTTCCATTTGTTAACATTGTCAGCTATTTCTTCTCTTAGAGTTTCATAGTTCTCTGTATAGAGATCTTTCACATCCTTCGTTAGATAAACTCCCAAATATTTCATCTTCTTTGGCACTACTGTGAATGGAATGGAGTCCTTAACTGTTTTTTCAGCTTGACTATTGTTGGTATGTACAAAGGCTACCGATTTATGAATGTTGATTTTGTAACCTGAGATGCTGCTGTATTCCTTGATCACTTCTAAGAGTTTTGTAGTAGAATCCCTGTTGTTTTCCAGATATACAATCATATCATCTGCGAAGAGCAAAAGTTTGATCTCTTCTGACCCTATATGGATACCCTTGATTGCCTTTTCTTCCCTAATTGCAGTGGCTAAAACTTCCATTACAATGTTAAAGAGCAGTGGAGACAATGGACAGCCTTCTCTGGTTCCTGATCTGAGTGGAAATGATTTCAATTTAACTCCATTGATTATGATATTGGATGTGGGTTTGCTGTAGATGGCCTTTATCAGTTTAAGAAATGTCCCTTCTATACCAATTCTCTTAAGTGTTCTGATCATGAAGGGATGCTGGATATTATCAAAAGCTTTTTCTGCATCAATCGAGAGACTCATGTGGTCTTTGTTTTTTGATTTGTTTATGTGCTGAATTATACTTATAGATTTACGTATATTGAACCAGCCTTGAGACCCTGGGATAAAACTGACTTGGTCATGATGTATAATTTGTTTGATGTGTTGCTGGATTCTGTTTGTTAGGATCTTGTTGAATATTTTTGCATCTATATTCATTAGTGATATCAGTCTATAATTTTCTTTTCTTATTGGGTCTTTTCCTGGTTTGGGGATCAGGGTGATGTTTGCTTCATAGAATGTGTTGGATATTCTTCCTTCTTTTTCTACATTTTGGAACAGGTTGAGTAACATAGGTACTAATTCCTCTTTAACAAAGATATTTGTACCAGAATGTTTATTGCAGCTCAATCCATAATTGCTAAATCATGGAAGAAGCCCAAGTGCCCATCGATCCATGAATGGATTAATAAATTGTGGTACATGTACACCATGGAATATTATGCAGCCTTAAAGAAAGATG
Source organism: Nycticebus coucang (assembly GCF_027406575.1). Lineage (NCBI taxonomy): Eukaryota > Metazoa > Chordata > Mammalia > Primates > Lorisidae > Nycticebus > Nycticebus coucang. Next base: position 155,589,007 of record NC_069804.1, on the reverse strand, counting down.
GAGACTTTACCTCTTTTATGTTTACATGGATGGAGCTGGAACATATTCTTCTTAGTAAAGTATCTCAAGAATGGAAGAAAAAGTACCCAATGTACTCAGACCTACTATGAAACTAATTTAGGGTTTGCACATGAAAGCTATAACCCAGTTATAACCTAAGAATAGGGGGAAGGGGGAAAGGGAGGGGAAGGAGGGGGGAGGTGGGTAGCGGGAAGGGGATTGGTGGGATTACACCAGCAGTGCATCTTACAAGGGTATATGTGAAACTTGGTAAACGGTCTGTAAAGCTAGTGAATGATGCCCCATGATCATATCAATGTACACAGCTATGATTTAAAAAAAAAAAAAAAACGTTTGGTAGAGTTCTGACGTGAAGCCATCTGGTCCCAGGCTTTTCTTTTTAGGGAGATTTTGTATGGTTGATGCTATCAGAACTTGATATGGGCCTGTTCAACATTTCCACTTGATTCTGGCTAAGTCTCGGAAGGTGATGTGCTTCCAAGTATTGGTCAATTTCCTTCAGATTTTCATATTTCTGAGAATAAAGTTTCTTGTAATATTCATTAAGGATTTTTTGAATTTCTGAGGAGTCTGTTGTTATTTCGTCTTTGTCGTTTCTGATTGATGCGATTAGAGATTTTACTCTTATTTTCCTGATTAGGTTAGCCAAAGGTTTGTCTATTTTATTGACCTTTTCAAAACACCAACTTTTTGATTTATTGATCTGTTGTATAATACTTTTGTTTTCAATTTCATTGAAATCTGCTCTAATTTTGGATTTTTCTTTTCTTCTACTGGGTTTGGGGTTGGAATGTTCTTCCTTTTCCAGTTGCTTGAGATGTCCCCTTAAGTTGTTGACTTCCTCTCTTTCTGTTCTCTTGAGGAAGGCTTGCAGTGCCTCTTAGGGACTGCCTTTGTGGTATTCCAGAGGTTCTGATAATTTGTGTCTTCATTGTCGTATTTGTCCAACTTTTGAATTGCTGCTAGAATTTCTCATTCCAAATTTTCTTCCATTTTGTTAATCTTGTTTGTCATTCAAATTCTGAATTCCATTTCTGACATCTCGGCCAGCTGTTTATGAATGGGATCTTCGGTTACATCTGCCATATCTTTCCTTGGGGGGGTTGATCTATTCTGGTTATTCATGTTACCAGAGTTTTTCTGCTGATTTGCCCCATGATTGTTTTACATTGTTTGATTTTTTTTTTTTTTCCCCTGGAACTTTGTTGAGGACCCGTACAGTGCTATGGCCTGAGAAACTGGGTACCTGTTTGGTTTCGTGGGGCTAAGTGGTTCTGTCTTGTTTTCATCTGGTTTCTGTTCAACCCTTTTTTTTGTATCCTTGGGGTTGTAGCTTGCCTCAGCAGGGTTGAGGTGTGTTCTTCAACCTTCTCTGTTCCAATGTGCTGATTTTATATACAATTTGGAATGCTTACATCAAACTGGTTAACATAGCCTTCACCTCACTTAATTATTTGTTGTGTTAAGACATTTATACTCTACTCGTAATAGATTTGACATGTACGTTTGCATTACGCACAATAGGTGAGATCCCACCAATTATCGTACCTCCACCTGGCCTCCCCCTTTCTTCCCCTCACCCTTCTCTTCCCTCCTTCATCCTGGGCTATAGTTGTGTTTTATCATTTATATGAAAGTATGGGTGATTATATATTGGTTTCATAATAGTACTGAGTACCTTGGATACTTTTTCTTCTATTCTTGAGATACTTTGCAAAGAAGAATACGTTCCAGCTCCATCCATGAGTTACACAGTTATAATAAATGGGTAACTTGTCTCAGTATCATATCCATATTTTTATTTTTAACTAAAATCTTTCATTTTATGGTATAAAATAATTAGAAAAGTATAAGGATTAATTTCAGAATTTGTAATAATTAGTTTTTCTTTCCAAAGTAGTTATGCACAGCATGCTGCATGGTTGCTAATATGCCTTCTCTCTTCATTCTATTATATTAAATATATAGGGTAGAGTCTTAGTAGGGTTCCTTCTGTTATTTTTTAGATTTTACTTTTAGGCTGCATTGAGAAAGGTGAACAAAATAAGCTACTATTATCTTTTTCTTTCTGTGCAGATAAATTATGCCTAAGATTATTAGTCAATATTTAACTGTCAATAGTATTTTAGTTTCTTTGGTTTTTAATTTTTTTTCTTACTATTAGAGTAAGAATGGATAGCGTTCTTTGCATAAATTATTCCATAAAAGTGAATCTTCTAGGCAACTGAAATCTACCCCTGGAAAAATTTGTTGACAGCAGTTGAAATTCTGGCTAAGCAATTGAAGACTAGTCTATCTATAGATGCCAGTTGGGCTTATCTTTTCTCCCTAAACTAATTGCATGTTTATTGAAGAAATAAAGACATCCCTGGTCTTTGGTCAGGGATGTTAATATATTATTAAATTACTGATAATTTGTATCACTGCTGATTCTTTTGTTCCCAAGTCTAAGATTTAACACTATTTTAAAGACAGATAACTATACATAATCAAAATAATTTGACTTTGTAATTTTGACTAGAGTATAGCTGTATAGGAGTATACACAATTCTAGAAGGCAGGCTAAGGGACCAATAAAGTTCTTTATAAAGCACATAATATAAACTTTTTTTTTCTTTTCATATAAGTTGCAATTTTACTATGTGCCTCATTAGCTGGATGTATATCAATTACACATGCCATATTGAAGTGTTATATCCTTCAGAAAGTTATATTAAAACTTGTTTTGGGTGGTGCCTGTGGCTCAAAGGAGTAGGCAGCCAGCCCCATATGCAGGAGGTGGCAGGTTCAAACCCAGCCCCAGCCAAAAACTGCAAAAACAACAACAACAAAACTTGTTTTGATTAACAGACTTGCAAGTAATATCCTAAGTTTAGTTTATTATAGGTGACAGCTTCCACACTGAGTTTTCCTTTCCCTCTCTTTCCTACCCACAATCCATTTTTTTTATAAGCTTGAGTAATGTTTTCAAAAATACAAAACTGATTTCATCATACCCCCTTCTTATAGCCTCTTAATGGTTTCCCATTGTAATTTACATAATTAATAATATACTAGTGATGTATAATACTCTACATGATCTAGTTTTTAACTAGCTCTCCTCTAGTCCTACTCCACCTTTTCCACACCACACTCCACTCACATTGTCCATTTTTTCTGCATAGCTTCTGCTAACACTCCAAGTATCTTTACACTTCAGAGTTTGTACAGTTGCAATTTTCTCTGTCAGAACAACCTTTGTTCTTCCTCCAAAATTTTCACATGGCTAATTTCCCGTTACTATTTAGATTTCAGCTAACTATTATCTTTTTAAAGAAGCTTTTTCTGGCACCCTATCTCCAATGTAGACTGGTCCTCAATTACTCTCCATACTATTATTGCATTTTATCCCCTTCACAGCATAGCATAGTCTGTCTCCCATTACTAGAGTGTAACTTCATGAGGGAAGGGTCATACTACTCCCAGAATGTAATGCAATGTCTGCCATATAGCTTGTGATTCATAAATATTTGTTGAATAAATAAATTAAGACATAGAATATTATAGCTAGAATGAGCTGTGATTATAGAGATCTTCAAGTTTAACTTTCATTTAGAAAAAATGAAATTGCATGGCGGCGCCTGTGGCTCAGTGAGTAGGGCGCTGGCCCCATATGCCGAGGGTGGCGGGTTCAAACCCAGCCCCAGGCAAACTGCAACAACAACAACAAAATAGCCGGGCGTTGTGGTGGGTGCCTGTAGTCCCAGCTGCTCGGGAGGCTGAGGCAAGAGAATCGCATAAGCCCAAGAGTTGGGGGTTGCTGTGAACTGTGTGACACCACGGCACTCTACCGGAGGGCGGTACAGTGAGACTCTGTCTCTACAAAAAAAAAATAAAAAATAAAATAAAATTGCATACATAGAGGTGATATGAGTTGGCCAACAAACTATTGTAAACTAATGGCAGAACTGGGACTAAAACTAGATCTTGCTACTATTGCTTTGAGGATTTTTACTAAAAAGTTAGAATTTAGTAAGCTATTATAAATAACTGCTTCAATGGAAGTCATATACTCAAAGGACCCTCTTTGGAGAGAGGTATGCTTAACCCAAATGTATGCTATAAATAACAGAATTTTAATGTTCTGGTACCTGTATGAAAAAAATCCTGTAGATACCTTTAAATCATAACCTCTCCTATGTTAAAAAATTAAGTCAGTCCTATGGCTATACCTGTCATTGGTGTTATATCACATTGGTTATTAACATAGACATTAGAACTAGACATATATAGGTTTGCTTATCATCTCCACTACTTAAACGTGTGGTATTATTTTTGTCTTCATTGATTTTACATTTAGTAAATTGCAGGCTGCTTATCCAATATACTTTTTAAACAGCTGCATTGAGGTATAATTCACAAACCACAAATTTACCAATTTAAAATTTAAATTCAATGGTTTTTAGTAATTTGCAGAGTTGTGCAATTATACCATAATCCAGATTAAGAACATTTTAATCAACCAAAAATTAAACACCATACAAATTAGAAGTCATTACTCATTCTAGCCCACCATTATCCCAGCCTTTTGAAGCCTTTAATCTTTCTACCTCCATGTATTTGCCTATTCTAAACATTTCATGTAAATGGAATTATATAATAAATTTTCCTTTGGGGTTGCCTTCTTTCACTTAGCATACTGTTGAGGTACATCCATCTTGGAACATGGAAGAGTACTTCATTCTTTTTAATTTCTTTTTTTAAAATTTCAGATTAATAAGAAGGTACAAATGATTGAGTGACATTGTTTGCATTTGTTAAAGACCAAGTTGTAGTTGAGCCCTTCCTCCCGGAGGTGTACCAATAATCCATTTTATGTATATATCACAATGATATTATTGATTCTTAAGCTGATAAACATTTGGGATATTTCTAATTTTGGGCTTTTATGAATGAATAATGGTACTATGAATGTTCATTTACAAATTTTTGTGTGGATGTATGTTTTCAATTCTGTTGGGAATGGAATTGCTGGGTCATATGATAACTCTATGTTTAAGTTTTTGAGTAACTCTTAAATATTTTTCAAAGTACTTTACAGTTTTCTGTTCTCAACAGCAATGAATGAGGGTTCCAAATTCTTCACACATTGACTAACACTTGTTATTATCTGTCCTTTTGATAACAGCCATCCCAGTGTGTATGAAATAGTATCTTATTATGGTATTTTTTTGCATTTCTTTAATGGCTAATTTGTTGAACATCTTTTCATATGTTTATTGCTCATTTTCATATCTTCTTAAGAAAAATGTTTATTCATAACATTTACCTATTTTAATCACTTTTGTCTTTTTATCATTGAGTGGTAAGCATTCTTTTATATAGTCTTTATATAGTCTAGGTATAAATCCTTTAACAGATATATGATTTGAAAAAAATTTTTTGAGACAGAGTCTCACTTTGTCACCTTGGGTAGAGTGCTGTAGTGTCATAGCTCACAGCAACCTCAAATTCTTGGGCTTAAGCAATTCTCTTGCCTCAGCCTTCCAAGTCGCCGGGACTACAGGTGTCCACCATAATGACCAGCTATTTTTTTCTTGCAGTTCTCATTTTTTTTTTTTTATTATTGTTGGGGATTCATTGAGGGTACAATAAGCCAGGTTACACTGATTGCAATTGTTAGGTAAAGTCCCTCTTGCAATCATGTCTTGCCCCCATAAAGTGTGACACACACCAAGGCCTCACCCCCCCTCATCTCTCTTTCTACTTCCCCCCCATAACCTTAATTGTCATTAATTGTCCTCATATCAAATTGAGTACATAGGATTCATTCTTCTCCATTCTTGTGATGCTTTACTAAGAATAATGTCTTCCACTTCCACCCAGGTGAATATGAAGGATGTAAAGTCTCCATTTTTTTTAACAGCTGAATAGTATTCCATGGTATACATATACCACAGCTTGTTAATCCATTCCTGGGTTGGTGGGCATTTAGGCTGTTTCCACATTTTGGCAAATGTAAATTGAGCTGCAATAAACAGTCTAGTACAAGTGTCCTTATGATAAAAGGATTTTTTTTCCTTCTGGGTAGATGCCGAGTAATGGGATTGCAGGATCAAATAGGAGGTCTAGCTTGAGTGCTTTGAGGTTTCTCCATACTTCCTTCCAGAAAGGTTGTACTAGTTTGCAGTCCCGCCAGCAGTGTAAAAGTGTTCCCTTCTCTCCACATCCACGCCAGCATCTGCACTTTTGAGATTTTGTGATGTGCGCCATTCTCACTGGGGTTAGATGATATCTCAGGGTTGTTTTGATTTGCATTTCTCTAATATATAGAGATGATGAACATTTTTTCATGTGTTTGTTAGCCATTCATCTGTCATCTTTAGAGAAAGTTCTATTCATGTCTCTTGCCCATTGATATATGGGATTGTTGGCTTTTTTCATGTGGATTAATTTGAGTTCTCTATAGATCCTAGTTATCAAGCTTTTTTCTGATTGAAAATATGCAAATATACTTTCCCATTGTCTAGGTTGTCTCTTTGCTTTGGTTATTGTCTCCTTGGCTGTACAGAAGCTTTTCAGTTTAATGAACTCCCATTTGTTTATTTTTGTTGTTGCAATTGCCATGGCAGTCTTCTTCATGAAGTCTTTTCCCAGGCCAATATCTTCCAGTGTTTTTCTATACTTTCTTTGAGGGTTTTGATTGTTTCATGTCTTAAATTTAAGTCCTTTATCCATCTTGAATCAATTTTTGTGAGTGGGGAAAGGTGTGGGTCCAGTTTCAGTCTTTTACATGTAGACATCCAGTTCTCCCAACACCATTTATTGAATAAGGATTCTTTCCCCCAAGGCATTTTCTTGTTTGTTTATCGAAGATTAGGTGGTTGTAAGATGTTAGTTTCATTTCTTGGTTTTCAATTCGATTCCAAGTGTCTATGTCTCTGTTTTTGTGCCAGTACCATGCTGTCTTGACCACTATGGCTTTGTAGTACAGACTAAAATCTGGTATGCTGATGCCCCCAGCTTTACTTTTATTACTAAGAACTGCGTTAGCTATACGGGGTTTTTTCCGGTTCCATACAAAACGCAGAATCATTTTTTCCAAATCTTGAAAGTACAATGTTGGTACTTTGATAGGAATGGTGTTGAATAGGTAGATTGCTTTGGGAAGTATAGACATTTTAACAATGTTGATTCTTCACATCCATGAGCATGGTACGTTCTTCCATTTGTTAATATCCTCTGCTATTTCTTTTCTGAGGATTTCATAGTTTACTTTATAGAAGTCCTTCACCTCCTTCGTTAGGTATATTCCTAGGTATCTCATTTTCTTTGAAACTATGGTGAAGGGAGTTGTGTCCTTAATTAGCTTCTCATCTTGACTGTTATTGGTGTATACAAAGGCTACTGACTTGTGGACATTGATTTTATATCCTGAAACATTACTGTATTTTTTGATGACTTCTAGGAGTCTTGTGGTTGAGTCTTTGGGGTTCTCTAAGTATAAGATCATGTCATCAGCAAAGAGGGAAAGTTTGACCTCCTCTGCTCCCATTTGGATTCCCTTTATTTTCTTGTCTTGCCTAATTGTATTGCCTAGAACTTCCAGCACTACGTTGAATAGTAAAGGTGACAGAGGACAACCTTGTCTGGTTCCAGTTCTAAGAGGAAAAGCTTTCAGTTTTACTCCATTCAGTGAAATATTGGCTGTGGGTTTGTCATAGATAGCTTCAATCAGTTTTAGAAATGTGCCACCTATGCCTATACTCTTCAGTGTTCTAATTAGAAAAGGATGCTGGATTTTATCAAATGCTTTTTCTGCATCTATTGAGAGGATCATGTGATCTTTATTTTTATCTCTGTTAATATGGTGGATAATGTTTATGGACTTGTGTATGTTAAACCAGCTTTGCATCCCTGGGATGAAGCCTACTTGATCATGATGAATGACTGTTTTGATGATAAGCTGTAATGTATTGGCTAGGATTTTGTTGAGAATTTTTGCATCCATATTCATGAGTGAGATTGGTCTGAAATTCTCTTTTTGTTTGGGTCTTTTCCTGGTTTTGGTATCAGGTTGATGTTTGCTCTATAGAATGTGTTGGGGAAGATTCCTTCTTCCTCAATTTTTTGGAATAATTTCTATAGTACAGGAATAGGCTCTTCCTTGAAGGTTTGCTAGAATTCTGGTGCGAAGCCATCTGGACCAGGGCATTTTTTGGTTGGAAGATTTTTTATTGTTTCTTTGATCTCAGTGCTTGAAATTGGTCTGTTCAGGAGCTCTATTTCTTCCTGGCTGAGTCTAGGGAGAGGGTGTGATTCCAAATATTGATCCATTTCCTTCACATTGTCAAATTTCTGGGCATAGAGTTTCTGGTCGTATTCAGAGATGATCTCTTGTATCTCTTTGGGATCAGTTATTATTTCCCCTTTATCATTTCTGATTGTGGTTACTAGAGATTTTACTTTTCTATTCCTCATTAGGCTGGCCAATGGTTTATCTATTTTATTTTTTCAAAAAACCAACTCCTTGTTTCATTAATGTTCTGAATGATTCTTTTGTTTTCAATTTCATTGATCTCTGATTTGATTGGAGATTTCTTTTCTTCTACTGAGTTTAGGCTTAGATTGTTCTTCTTTTTCCAATTCCATAAGATCTCTTATGAGATTGTTGATGCGCTCTCTGTTTTTCAAATGTAGGCATCTAAAGCAATGAATTTTCCTCTCAAAACTGCTTTTGCAGTAGCCCACAGGTTTTGGTAGCTTGTGTCTTCATTGTTGTTATGCTCAAGGAAGTTAATGATTTCCTGTTTTATTTCTTCCTGCACCCATCTGTTATTCAACAGAAGATTGTTTAATGTCCATGCCTTTGGGTGGGGTCGAGCGTTTTTTTTAGATTTGAGTTCCACTTTTAGTGCCTTATGGTCTGAGAAGATACAAGGTAAAATTTTAAATCTTTGGATTCTGTTGATATTTGTTTTGTGTCCTAGGATATGATCAATTTTTGAGAATGTTCCATGGGGTGATGAGAAGAATGTATATTCTTTATCTTTGGGGTGGAGTGTTCTATATGCGTCTATCAAGCACAGTTGTTGTAGGGTCTCATTTAAATATCTTATATCTTTGTTTAATTTCTGTTTAGAGGATCTGTCTAGCTCTGTAAGAGGAGTGTTAAAGTCCCCTGTTATGATGGTATTATCAGATATCATATTGCTCAGACTGAGTAAGGTCTGTTTCAAGAATCTGGGAGCATTTAAATTGGGTGCATAAATATTTAGAATTGAAATGTCTTCTTGTTGTAGTTTTCCCTTGACCAATATAAAGTGACCATCTTTGTCTTTTTTGACTTTAGTTGCTTTAAATCCACATGTATCTGAAAATAAGATTGCAACTCCTCTTTTCTTCTGAATTCCATTTGCCTGAAAAATTGTCTTCCAACCCTTGACTCAGAGCTTTAATTTGTCTTTTGAAGCCAGGTGTGTTTCTTGTAGACAGCAAATGGATGGCTTGTGTTTTTTAATCCAGTCAGCCAATCTATGTCTCTTCAGTGGGGAATTCAAGCCATTAACATTTATTGAGATAATTGATAAGTGTGGTAGTATTCTGTTCATCTTATTTTGTGAGAGTCCATTGCTTAGTTTTATCTTTTGCATCAGTGTGGAGGTTAGGTTCTGTCCTTTAATTTCTGAGTTATTACTTTGCTGCTCATCCATTGTGGTGGTCAGTGTGCAGAACAGTGTGAAGTATTTCCTGTAGAGCTGGTCTTGTGGCGAATTTCCTCAATGTTTGTGTATCCGTAAATGATTTGATTTTTCCATCAATTTTTAAGTTTACCTTAGCAGGGTACAGAATTCTGGGCTGGGAATTGTTCTGTTTAAGTAGATTAAAGGTAGATGACCATTGTCTTCTTGCTTGGAAAGTTTCATTAGAGAAGTCTATGGTCACTCTGATTGATTTGTACCTGTATGTCAACCGGTGCTTACTCCTGGCAGCTTGCAGATTCTTTTCTTTTGTCTTGACTTTGGACAGGTTCATCAGAATGTGTCTTGGAGAAGCTCAGTTAGCGTTGAGGCGACCTGGGGTCCGATATCCCTCTGAAAGCAGTGTGTTAGAATCTTTGGTGATATTTGGGAAATTTTCTTTTATAATATTCTCTAGTATGGCTTCCATTCCTCTGGGGCATTCTTCTTCCCCTTTTGGAATTCCTATAACTCGTATGTTGGAACACTTCATAAAGTCCCATAATTCTGACAGTAAACGTTCTACTTTCTCTCTCTTCTTTTCTGCCTCTTTTACTATCTGAGTTATCTCAAGAACTTTGTCTTCTACCTCTGAAATTCTTTCTTCTGCATGGTCTAACCTGTTGCTGATACTTTCCATTGCATCTTTAAGTTCCCTAATTGACTGTTTCAGTTCCTTCAGCTGTGCTATATCCTTTTTATATTCTTCATATCATTCATCTCTTATTTCATTCTGTTTTTGGATTTCCTTTTGGTTATTTTCCACTTTATTAGCAGTTTCCTTCATTGTTTCCATCATTTCTTTCATTGTTTTTAACATGTGCATTCTAAATTCCCTGCCATTCCTAACATTTCTTTATAGGTGGAATCATCTGCAATAGCTACCTCATGGTCCCTTGGTGGGGTTTTTCTGGACTGGTTCTTCATGTTGCCTGGAGTTTTCTGCTGATTCTTCCTCATGAGTGATTTCTTTTATCTGTTTCCTTGCCCTAATTTTCCTTTCACTTCCTCTTGCCCTTTAAGTTCTCGTGCCTGTGGACTAAGAGTTACAGGACCAGAAGGGTGAGAATGTTGAAGAGCAAAAAGGGTATGAAGGAAAGGAGGACCAAGTGATAAGAAAAAAGAAATAGAGAAAGGAGAGGAGGTGGGTAAAAGGAATATTGACAAAAAGAAGTGAGGCACAGAAAGAGGGAGACAGAGCAATATAGGTGTACAGTAGTGTACTTTGACAGAACCTTAAAAAAATCCCACCTTCTTGGGGTGCCCGGTTGGGTGGTTCCCTTGAGGTCAGCAGCTCTTTGCTAACCTGATCAGACACAGTACCCCACCTCCACCAAGTAGGGAGGAAAGACAAAAATGGTATAAATCAAAACAAAACAAGCAAACAGAAAACTTTACGGGATAAAATTGGGTGAAAAACCAAATAATAGCAGTAGAAACACTAGCAAAAATGAAGTTCTAGTTATTGAAAAAGGCAGCAATGGGAAAGTATAATTAAACTAGAAAAATTGAGAAAGAAAAAGGATCTGTATGGAAAAGGTTGAAATTAAAAAACAAAACAACATCAACAACATCAAAATAAACAAAAAAACCCTAACCAAACCAAAAAAAAAAAAAAAAAGCACAATCAAAAACCAAGCAGTATTTATATGTTATTGAATATTGTCTGGGCAACATGTGGTCTTCTGGGGTATATGATGTTAATCACAGTTCTGATACAACTGGAGACTGCTGATTTCTCAAACCCCAGCAGGTAGACATTCTAAATCTCTCTTCAGCCCACTTAAAGGGCACTTTGAACTTGTAAACTTGCTGAGCAGAAGCTTTTCCAGGAAAGTGCTTGTCGTTGGAATCACTGCTGAAGTGGCTGTCCACTTACCCAGTCTGCCAAAACCGGTCTCACTCTGCCCCTGAGGGTTAGGGCTGCAAGGTGGCTCAGAGTTCACCCTTAGGCTACTTGGTAGCTGGGTTACCAGCTCCCACCTGATTCTAGCTCTGCGACCCTGAGGGCGGAGCTTGCTGGGGCAGATCGCTCACAATGGCTCCCTGTGACCCACAGCCAAACACTATTAGCTCCGTCTGGCTCAGTGGCTCAGACTGGGGCCCTAGACAACGGCCAAAGTTCTCCACGCTCCTGCTCAGGCTCTCCCCAAGGCAGTTCAACTGAGTGCCAATTCCAAAGTCACCAAAACAGTTCACAGGTAAGGCCTTTCCGGCTTGCAGTCTCGCTGCTACTGAACTTACAGTTGCGGGCGGGTTTAGACGGATTGAACATACGTGACCACTTGCCATTTTTCCACTGTTTTAATCCTCTTCTTGGGGTCCAGAAGTCTCTCGCTGACTCCCTGTATCCTCTCAGGGGTGATGATAGGCAGATCCCACCAGCCAGAGATGCCTGGAGTCCTATCTCCCCAGACTCATGGTGCCCAAATGCAAGGAAGCTGTTACTCGGCCGCCATCTTGCTCCTCCTCTGTCATTGTTGTTTAGCTGGCCCAGGTGGGTTGAACCTTCCAGTCTCACTGTGCTATGGGTGCCAAGTCATGATTTGAAAATATTTTATGCAATTGTATGAGTTGTCTTTTGTGTTGTTGATGGTATTATTTGAGGCACAAAATATTTTTTTTAATTTTAGATTAACATAAATGTACAAATGATTAGGTTACATTGTTTTCACTTCAAAGGTAATGTCCAAGTTGTAGTTGAGCACTTCACCCAGGTGTGCCATATACCCCTGCATTGTGCCCATGAGGTGATAGCACACCAAACTTCCTCCCCCACTTCCCTCCACTTGAATGTTGTTATGTTTTTCTCTCATGTGAGCATGTAGCTCTTTATCTACTGGTTTCATATTAGTATTGAGTACATTGGACACTTTTTTATTCTTATGATACTTTATTTAGCAAGATATTCTCCAAATCTTTTCATGTAAATAAAAAAGGTATAAAGTCTCCATTTTTTTTTTTTTTGGCTGAATAGTATTACATGGTATACATATACCATAGTTTATTTATCCATTTGTGAGTTGATGGGCACCTGAATTGTTTCCACATCTTGGTAATTGTGAATTGAGCTGTGATAAACTGTCTAGTGCAAATATACTTGTGCTAAAACATTTTCTTTTTCTTCTGGGTAGATACCTAATAATGGTTATTTGGATCAAATGGAAAGTCTACTTTTAGTCCTTTGAGGATTCTCCATACTTATTTCCAAATGTCTTCTTCTAGAATTCTTATAGTTTCATACCTTAGGTTTAAGTCTGTTATACATTGTGAATTAATGTTTGTGAATAGTGATTTGTTAGTATCCTGTTTCAGTTGTCTACATGTGACCATCCATTTTTTCAAGCACCATTTATTGAATAGGGATTCTTTTCCCCAGAATATATTATTGTTTGTCAAACATCAGAGGGCAATATGAGGAGAGTTTTATATCTGGGTTTTATGTTATGATCCATTGGTATATGTTGTGTGAAGGCCATTCAGGTGGTTGATAACATGGATGTTAGACCTGTTTATTGAAATAGTATGAGGCAAAGATGACTATAAGCTCTGGTGGCATGACTTCTTTATTTCTGACCAGCTTAAATAGCTAGTTCTGCACGTACACACTGTTAATCAATAATCACCCAATCACTTCATAGGTATATTGTAAAAACAAATTAACCATTTCTTGGAATCTGTTAATTTACTGATCAATTGATACTTATTCTTTCTATTATATTTAAAATTAGTAGTCCCGGAAAAACATGCCATTAGCTATTCCCCACCCCCACCCGGTAAACCTAAGCCACAAGACTGCTGCAGGGAAAAGGTTGATTGTTCTCCTGCTCTGTAGAGGCCCAAATCACCTGGAGGTAGAGACCTTATCTCACAAAACCACAGCCTGGAGATTCCTAGGACTTACCAGTGATGTGTTTGCACACCCCAACCCCAGGGCCAGCTTCTGAGCACTGGACTTTTACCTCCAAAGCACCCAGGCTTAAGGGCCTAGTTAGGGTTCCACCCTGGTTTCAGCCTGACTGTGTAAAGTGAGAATTTGTCTCTGCTCACTCTCAGAATGGTGGGCACACAGACATATAGGCTTTTTGCCTATAGGTATATGTCTCTATTTTTGTGTTAATACCATGTTGTTTCATTTACAATAGTCTTGTAATACAGCTTGAAGTCTGATAAAGTGATACCTTCCAATTTGTGGCATTTACTTCCTGCTTTTGCAGTGCCTCAAGGTCAGCCATATAATTAGAGTCTCCTTAGGCCTTTCCTGAGGATGTGCCACAGGCTTATTCATTAGCATGAGCTTCTATATATCTGGAAGTATATAGGAGCTTTTCAAGTTCTTCTGTGAATATCTAGTACTCTTGCTTTTCTTTTTAAGTCTTTTAGTCAGCTTATCATTTGCCCAACTGTTATTCATTGCACTAGGCAGTCTCAGTGTTATACAATTACCAAAAATCGTTTCTAAAAATTCTCCCCATAGAAATGCTGTTTGTACTAAATTGTGTCAGCTAAAGACATGACTTACATGTGTGATCTTGCAGAAAATTTGACCTGGGCAGGTCAAATAATGACAATTCTTTGGGAATGGAGCTTTGAAGGAGGAATGGCCCCATTCTACTTCAGTGATTTTCAGGTTGCTAGTTCTAATTGGGATTGCGTACTGTTGTTTTTTGAGGCTATTATGGAACTGGGGAAAGAATTTGGGCATAGATCAAGTGAAAATGTCAGAAAGCTTGTAGAAGTATTCAACTATTTTTCTTTAAGTGCTCATAAGATTTTTGCATCATTTATTTAATTTCAAGACATCTGTAAAAGTTTAGTCTTATCATTTTATAAATACTCTCATTGCTTTTGTAGAGGAGAAGATTTTAAAAGATACTTTGCCATTTCTGCTGATATCATGTTCATTTTTTTGTTCTACTTATCTGGTCCATTCTATATGCAGCTTTCTGTTTATATAGCATGGTTGCTATTCAAAATATAAAAAATGAATGAGAACACTGATTACAAGTAGAAGTATGTTGCATGGTGAGTTATCAGGGAATAAGGTACATAAGAGTAAAATTATGAAAGAACAAGACTCGCACAATAATTTGGCCCCAAATTTCTTTCTCAAAATTGGAAGTCAAGGATACCAAGCAAGTGAGTAAAAGATAAGGAAGAAATAATATTGAAAAGAAATATATAGCTACCTCCAAAATAGCTAGCATTGCTATAGGTAGTTTCTAAGAATTGTAAAAGCCAAAGATCAGTCAAGGCAGGAGTTAGAACATTACAGAATGAAATAGAAAACATGATCAAAGAAGATGGTAAAATTATTGAAGTATTAAATGAATTCCTTAATGGATTTACATGGCAGTAAACTAGGCAAATGCTAGCTGTCATTTGCTATTTACCCATCAGCTTATTTGACTTTAAAGTTAGCATTTCAGGGGATCTTAAGCAAGCTGTGGAGATTCAAAACCAACAATCCCCCCAACCAGATGATGTTAATACTAGGTACTCAGTTAAGACCAGAGCCACCTTTCTCAGTCATCATGGGCAATGCATGGAGAAAAAGATGTTGAGCCTAAGGTGCTGCTGGAGCAATTTGAAACAATGTGATGCTTCTCTCTGTGCTTTGTCTTGAGACTGGTGTCTGGAAATAAGCTACCCATTTGAATGAAGTTTAAAACAATGGAAACAACTCACTCTCCATAGAAGTGGAGCCTTTTATATGACAAATTTAGTCCTGTGTCAGAGGGTTAAGCAAGAATTCCTAGTAGTTTTGAAATTGATAACCTAATTTATAATTTAAGAACTAAAAATACTGTATCCTCCTGGATCTTCTCCTGAATGAACATACATGACTTTTCTCTTCTACTTATTTAATTTTCATTTTAAATTTCATTTTATTGTGACATATAACACACATAGAAGTACAAAAAACTTTAATATGCAATTCAGTGAGTTTTTATAAAGCAAACACCTAGCTCAAAAATAGAACATTTACAACACTCCAGTCCTTCCTGCACTTATCTTTATAGAGAATGTATTGAAATTCATTTTGTTTTCATTGTATTGTGACAATTCTAGAAATTAAGATATTTTGGTGACAAATGGTGATGTTTCTAAGTAATATTTAGCAAATAGTATATTACAGAAGTAGGAATCAGGGACTAACTTTTGAAACTTAAATCTGGAGATAGAAGAAAATTATATATATTATTGAGTGTTGAACTTGTCCATTCACCGCACTCCCCAGGGGAATAAAAAAATAAATCTCAGTTTCAGACTGGAGAAAGCTCAGTACAAATCTTATAGGCCAACAGAAACTAACACTTTCTTAGTTATGAGACATGAGCTAATTAGATTGTACTGATACCTACTATAGTAAAAGACATGCATTAGGCCTCCACAAACTCACATCAAATATCTATTTATTTATTTATTTTTTATTGTTAAATTATAGCTGTGTACATTTCTGCAATCAAGGGGTACAATGTGCTGGTTTCATATACAATGTGAAATATTCTCATGAAACTGTTCAACGTAGCCTTCATGGCATTTTCTTAGTTATTGTATGTAGACATTTGTATTCTGCAATTAGTAGGTTTTGCCTGTACTCATTCTAAGATGCACTGTAGGTATGGCACCACCCATTACCCTCCCTCCACCCTGAATTCCCCCCTCCCATCCCCTCCCTTGGCCCTGTCCCCATATTCTTGTACTATAGTTGGGTTATAGCCTTCATATGAAAGCTATAAATTAGCTTCATAGTAGGAATGAGTACATTGGATACTTTTTCTTCCATTCTTGAGATACTTTGATAAGAAGAATATGTTCCAGCTCCATCCATGTAAGCATGAAAGAGGTAAAGTCTCCATCTTTCTTTAAGGCTGCATAATATTCCATGGTATACACATACCACAATTTGCTAGTCCATTCGTGGGTCGATGGGCACTTGGGCTTCTTCCATGACTTAGCAATTATGAATTGGGCTGCAATAAACATTCTAGTACAGATGTCTTTATTAAATTGTGATTTCTTGTCTTCTGGGTATATACCTAGTAAAGGAATTATAGGATTAAATGGCAGGTCTGTTTTTATATCTCTAAGTATTCTCCAAACATCCTTCCAAAAGGAACGTATTAGTGTGCATTCCAACCAGCAGTGTACAAGTGTGCCCTTTTCTCCATAGCCACACCAACATCTCTGGTTTTGGAATTTTGTTATGTGGGCTACTCTTACTGGGGTTAGGCAATATGTCAACGTAGTTTTCATTTGCATTTCTCTGATGATTAAGGATGATGAGCTTTTTTTTCATGTGTCTGTAGATCATGCATCTGTCTTCTTTAGAGAAGTTTCTCTTCAAGTCCTTTGCCCAGCCTGAGATGGGATCACTTGTTCTTTTATTGGTAATACATTTGAATTCTCTGTGGATTCTGGTTATTAAACATTTATCGGAGGTATAACATTTAAATATTTTCTCGCATTCTGAGGGCTGTCTGCTTGCTTTACTTACTATGTTCTTGGCTGTGCAGAAGCTTTTTAATTTGATCAGGTCCCAGTAATGTATTTTTGATACTGCTGCAGTTGCCTGGGGAGTCCTCCTCATAAAATATTCACCTAGGCTGATTCCTTCACGAGTTGTCCCTGCACTTTCTTCAAGTATTTTTATAGTTTCACGTTTTAAGTTTAAATCTTTTATCCAGTGAGAGTCTATCTTAGTTAAAGGTGAAAGATGTGGGTCCAGTTTCAGTCTTTTACAGATGGCCAGCAAGTTCACCCAGCACCATTTGTTAAATAGGGAATCTTTTCCCCACTGAATGTTTTTAATTGGTATGTCAAAGATCAAATAATGGTAAGTAGCTGGATTCATGTCTCGGTTCTCTATTCTGTTCCAGACATCTACTTCTCTATTTCTCTGCCAGTACCATGCATTTTTGATCACTATCGATTTATAGTACAGTCACAGGTCTGGTAGTGTGATTACTCCTGCTTTGTTTTTATTTCTGAGTAATGTTTTGGCTATTCGAGGTTTTTTCTGATTCCATATAAAACGAAGTATTATTTTTTCAAGATCTTTAAAATATGAAATGGAGCTTTTATAGGAATTGCATTAAAATTATATATTGCTTTGGGTAGTATAGACTTTTTAATGATTTTGATTCTTCTGAGCCATGAGCATGGTATGTTTTCCCATTTGTTACCATCTTCAGCTATTTCTTTTCTTAAAGTTTCATAGTTCTCTTTATAGAGATCTTTCACGTCCTTCGTTAGATAAACTCCCAAATATTTCATCTTCTTTAGCACTACTGTGAAAGGAATAGAGTCCTTGACTGTTTTTCTTCGGCTTGACTATTGTTGGTATATATAAAGGCTACAGATTTATGGGTTGATTTTGTAGCCTGAGACATTGCTGTATTCCTTGATCACTTCTAAAAGTTTTGTAGTAGAATCCCTAGTGTTTTCCAGATATATGATCATGTCATCTGCGAAGAGCAAAAGTTTGATCTCTTCTGACACTATGTGAATACCCTTGATCGCCTTTTCTTCCCTAATTGCAATGGCTAAAACTTCCATTATAATAAAGAACAATGGAGACAATGGGCAACCTTGCTTGGTTCCTGATCTAAGTGGAAATGATTTCAATTTAACTCCATTCAATACGATTTTGGCTGTGGGTTTGCTGTAGATGGCCTCTATGAGTTTAAGAAATGTCCCTTCTATACCAATTTTCTTAAGTGCTCTGATCATGAGGGGATGCTGAATATTATCAAAAGATTTTTCTGCATCCATTGAGAGAATCATATGGTCTTTATTTTTTAGTTTATGTGTTGAATTACATTTTTAGATTTACGTATATTGAACCAGCCTTGAGAACCTGGGATAAATCCCACTTTGTCATGGTGTATAATTTTTTTTGATGTGTTGTTGGATTCTGTTTGTTAGGATCTTATTGATTGAGTATTTTTGCATCAATATTCATTAGTGGTATTGGTCTATAATTTTCTTTTCTTGTTGGGTCTTTCCCAGGTTTAGGGATCAAGTTGGTGTTTGCTTTGAAGAATGTGTTGGGTATTAATCCTTCTTTGTCTATATTTTTGGAAGAGATTTAGTAATATAGGTACTAGTTCTTCTTTAAAGGTTTGGTAGAATTCTGACGTAAAGCCATCTGGTCCTGGGCTTTTCTTTTTAGGGAGATTTTGTATAGTTGATGCTATTTCATAACTTCATATAGGCCTGTTCAACATTTGCACTTCATTCTGGCTAAATCTTGGTAGATGGCGTACTTCCAAGTATTGGTCGATTTCTTTCAGATTTTCGTATTTCTGAGAGTAAAGTTTCTTGTAAAATTCGTTAAGGATTTTTTGAATTTCTGAGGGGTCTGTTATTTCATCTTTATCGTTTTTACGCTTTTTTCCTGGTTATGTTGGCCAAAGGTTTATCTATTTTATTGACCTTTTCAAAAAAACAACTTTTGGATTTATTGATCTGTTGTATAATTCTTTCTTTCTTTTTTTTTTTTTGTTTTTGGCCGGGCTAGGTTTGAACCCACCACCTCCAGCATATGGGACTGGTGCCCTACTCCTTGAGCCGCAGGCACCGCCCAATTCTTTTGTTTTCAATTTCATTTCTGCTCTGATTTTGGTTTTTCTTTTCTTCTGCTGGGTTTGGGGTTGGAATGTTCTTCCTTCTCCAGTTGCTTGAAATGTCCCATTAAGTTATTAACTTCCTCTCTTTCCGTTTTTTTGAGGAAGGCATACAGTGCTATAAATTTCCCTCTTAGGACTGCCTTTGCAGTATCCCAGCAGTTGTGATAATTCGTGTTTTCATTGTTGTTTTGTTCCAAAAATTTGGTGATTTCCTTCTTAATCTCGTCTATAACCCATCTATCCTTCAGCATAAGGTTATTTAGCTTCCATGTTCTTATATGGGTATGCAGATTCCTGTTGTTATTGAGTTCAACTTTTATTCCATGATGGTCTGAGAAGATGCAAGGAGTAATTTCTATTGTTTTAAATTTGCTGAGTTTAGATTTGTGGCCTAGGATGTGGTTGATTTTGGAGTATGTTCTGTGGGCTGATGAGAAGAATGTGTATTCAGTTTTGTTGGGTTGAAATGTTCTGTAGATGTCTGTTAAGTCCAGATGTTGAATGGTTGAGTTTAAATCTAAGATTTCTTTGCTTAGCTTCTTTTTGGAGGATTTATCCAGCACTGCTAAAGGGGTGTTAAAATCTCCAACTACTATGGAACTGGAGGAAATCAAGTTGCTCATGTCTGTTAGAGTTTCTCTTATAAATTGAGATCCATTCTGGTTGGGTACATAAATATTAATAATTGAAATCTCATCATATTCAGTATTACCTTTAACAAATATGAAGTGTCCATCCTTATCCTTCCCTATTTTGGTTTGTTTAAAGGCTATTGCATCTGTGAATAGGATTGCAACGCCTGCTTTTTTCTGCTTTCCATTTGCCTGGAGTATAGATGACCGTCCCTTCACCTTGAGTCTATATTTGTCTTTTAGTGTAAGTAGAGATTCTTGTATGCAGCAGATATTTGGCTTGAGTTTTTGTATCCAGTCAGCCATCCTTTGCCTCTTTAGAGGACAATTTAAACCATTCACATTAATTGAAAATATTGATAAGCCTATCGAGAGTCCGGTGGACATTTTTAATCCTTTTGTGACTGTGGAAGTTGGAATTTGATCAAAATTTTCTGGGTGGGTTTATTTTGTGGTAGAGGATTATGCTTGTCTTTATGGAGGGTAGGTCTGAGAATATACTGGAGAATATACTGTGGCAAATTTCTTCAACATGTGAATGTCATGAAAGTATTTAATTTCTCCATCATAAATGAAACTCAGTTTAGCTGGGTACAGGATCCTGGGTTGAAAGTTATTTTGTTTTAGGAGATTAAAATTCGATGACCATCCTCTTCTAGCTTGAAAGGTTTCAGTAAAGAGATCTGTAGTTATTCCAATATTGTTCCCCTTGTAGTTAATGGCTTACTTTCATCTGGTTGCTTTCAGAATTTTCTCCTTCATATTAACTTTAGTGAAATTGATTATGATGTGTCTGGGGGATGTATTATTTGGGTGCTGGAATTCTGAAACTGTCAGCTATCTCAAATCCGAATCTCTTGGTATGTCTGGAAAGTTCTCTTTCATAATCTCATGGAGAAGAGACTCTGTGCCTTGTGAAGCCACTTCATCGCTTTCAGGGATCTCTATAAGATGAATATTGGTTTTCTTAGAATTATCCCCAAGCTCTCTGAAAGAGTGATCTGTTTTTGCCCTCCATTTCTCTTCCTCTCTGAGAGTTTGGGAGCATTCGAAAGCTTTGTCTTCAATGTCAGAAATCCTTTCTTCTGCTTGCTCCATTCTGTTACTGAGAGATTCTACTGTGTTTCTCAGATCTTTGACGGCTGCAACTTCTTGTCTCAGTGTGTCAAAATCTTTGGTCATTTGGTATTTGAATTCGTTGAATTCTTGAGACATCTTTTGGGTTACTGCTTGGAATTCTAATTTGATGTTATTTGTTATCTAGATTTTGAATTTGATTTCTGACATCTCAGCTATTTGTGCTTGGGATCTTGTCCTGTGTCTGCCACAATATTCCTTGGGGGAGTTGATCTACTCTGATTATTCATATTGCGAAAGTATTTCCTTTGATTTCATCTCCTGATTGTTTTTCACCATTGCTTCTTGCCATCCTCAGAGTTGGGGTGGTGTCTCTCTGAGATTAGTCCCTGGAGGAACACTCTATTTTTGCTGGATCTTTGTAGGGAGTGATGCTGTGTAGTTCTTCTGGGGCTGCCCCAGCCAGGGAGTTCTGGTTGTGGGAGCAGCTCCAGAGTGTGACACCCCCAGATCCAGCAACAGGGCGGGGGGTGGTGCACATGGTTCCAGGAGTGCCTGGTGCCCAGTGTCTTTGACACAGAGGGCCTAAGGATCCAGCGGTCTCTGGCCAGGTGAAGGGCTCTGTGCAGAGGCAGGGAGAGCTCCAGAAGGCACGCAGGTACCAGAGTCCCTGGCCAGATAAGTGGGTGGGTGTGGAGGCAGGGAGGGTACAGGAAGAACAACGCAGGGTTGCGCAGCTACCGGAGTTCCTTGTCAGGGTGTGGGGAGGCCCTTACGGAGGGGTAGTGGTCAGGTGTAGCTCTTACGGGTCAGGCAGGCACAGCTCTTATGGAGGGGAGCGTACAGATCGTGGGTCCCGGTGCAGCTCTTCCAGAGGTGGGAAGGTGCTGATCACGGGTCATAGAGCAGCTCTTCCGGAGGTCCTGGAGTGTGCCGATCACGGGTCCTGGCTCCGCTCTTCTGGAGGTGGGAGGGTGCCGAACGCAGGTCCCGGCGCAGCTCTTCTTGAGGGCTGGGAGGGTCCTGGCACAGCTCTTACCTGGGTCGGGCAGGCACAGCTCTTACAGATGGGAGGGTGCCAATCCAAAAGTAAGATTTTTGATAAAGCCAAGATTCTCCTCTCCTTTCACCCGTGAGTGGCAGAGGTTTCATTCCTGATGATTCATGAGGTTCACCCCCACATCAAATATCTAAAGTAATTCTGTGTCCATCTAGTCCTCATACATTATCTCAGTTTCAAACAACTTACCAGTCACATTCATAATTAACACTTAATGGCACTATGTGGTAGGTACTGTTCTAAGCATTTTGCATATATTAACTCATTTGATTATTTAATCCTTGTAATCCTTTGGGAAAAAACGGGCAAACTAAAACACGAAGCAACTCTAGAAGTAAGTGACAAAGTTGAGATTTAAACGCAGACTGGCTGGTATTAGAGTCCATTGTTAAACTACTGAGCTCTTCTACTTCCATGTAAGGAATTTAAAATATTCCCTGATTGAGCTTTCTCATTCAGCTTGATTATGAGGAATAACTATGTTAGCATAATTGTGGCTATTTATTAATTGTTCTTTAATATAAGTGTCAATATAGAGAAGATTTCATCTGAGATTTCTATTGTGGCATGAAAGTTGCATGAAATTTAAATATGCTTGATAAACCAAGAAACATTTTTTTGTGGGCATGAAAATTCTGAGTAAAGACAAATATAATCCTTGAAAATAAAAATTTATTGATGAAATTACATAAGCAGTATTAATTATTAGTATTGTCAATAGCCCATACTTAATACAGTACAAATATAGTTTGGTGCCACTGCCTGAATTCATGCTAAGGGGCCAGTAATTTTTCCACCATTGCCTTTGCACCATAAGTGAGAATTTCAATGTAGAGAAAAAGACAAGGAATATCTTAGAATTACTATGAAGACAGTCTTGAAGACTCCATGAAAGGATCTTGGGTACCACAAGTTGTCCACAGACGCACTTTGAAAACTGATGCAAGCAAAAAACATTTGCTTCATTCTTTTCCTATTTGGAAAGAATTATACATTTCTAAAATCTCTGTTCTCACCTGTGTGTTAGATTATGATGGATCTGTAGCCACCTGTTTTCCTAGCTTATAAATTTACAAATTTGTTTCTCTAGGCTGTCCATACCCACATCTAAATACCATTTTCATTTTCAGAAATAAAATGAAGAGCAACAACAACAAACCTGAGTCACAAATATTCCCAAGATATGAACTCACTAATTCAGGTTTAATTTCCTCACTTGATTTCTTGCAACATGAATTTCTTTTCATGACCCCTAGATTCCTGATGCAGCCTGGTCAAACTTGTATTTATCTGCTAATTGAACTCTCTTCTTTACTTGAAGTTTTCCAGACAAATTAGGTCAATTATCAGGGATGGCTGTGGGGAAGAAATGAAAATTAACAAAATTGACAAAACAAAGGATAGTAAAAGTACCTTCTTGGTCACTTATGAGAAGTAAATTCTTCAGTCAGGATGCTCTCCTATTCTTGCATAAACGTGAGTTGGAATCATTCCTAAATACTTGACAACCAATGGTCATTTCCTGTACCTAATAGAAAAAACAAACAAACAAACAAACCAAAAAAAAAAAAAAAAAAAAAAAACACAAATGAAAGAGAGAGCCCAGTCTTTCCTATGCCCTCAGGCAAGCTTCATAATAGATAGCTTAGTGTTACAAATAAATTCAAAGCTGACATTTCTGTTCCATTTCTTATGGCTCCTCGCTCTGGCTGCACAATTTCCTTGGGAGCAGTCCTCTGTTAATACTAAGGGATTGCATTCTGTATGGAATTTGACCCAGTTAGTTCTAACATGAGAGAAGGCATGCTTAGGACCTTAAGTTACACTGAACAAAAAGTGTACGTGGGAAGGAAATTTGTGTCTGAGAAAAGGACAGGTTTTGCAGTCATCATTCATACCATTCCTTTAACATTATCATTAGAATATTATCTCTGAAGAATTTAAAATTTATTTTAAAAGACTTTTGTCTTCCCTTTCTATTCATAAAAAAAAATAGCAGAGATTTTAAAGCTGGCAAAACTTCAGTTTTTGATTATAGGGGCTCTCTACTCCTCAAACGATATTCACATTTTAATAAAGGTATTTCCAACACTTTCACCTGAGTCTTAATATTTACTATAGTGACAAAACCTTTTTATTTAAACAAACATTAATTAAGCACCTGCTAGGTGCTAAAATCTATAGGAAATTTGGGAAGCTGAAGATATAAATATGTGCTATCTTAGTTCATTTTGTGTTGCTATAACAGAATACCATAGACTGGGTAATGTATAAACAACAGAAGTTTATTTGGCTCATGGGTCTGGAGGCTGAAAAGTCCAAGGTCAAGGGGCCCATATATAGTGAGCACCCTCTTTTTGCATTATCCCAGGGCAGAAGTAAGAAAGGCAAGAAAGTGAGAGCACCAGAGAGAGCCAAATTTGTTTGTGTGACAAAACCACTCTCATGATAATTAACCCACTCCTGTGATAACAACATTAATCATCTGTTATTAGGCCCTGCCTCCGAGCTCTGTTGCGTTGGAGATTGTTTTCAACATTTAAACTTTGGGAGGCACATTCAAACTATAGCATAGGCCGCCTTCCCCTCCAAAAACTTTGAAACTCAGATGAGAGGTAGGAAATACAGAGGAAGACAGATAAGTATTACTTACTTATAGTTGAAGTGAGTAAATGCCAAAGGAAGCCAGACTCAGTATGGTACCAGTCTACCCTAGGGTTTTAATTATGATGTTGGTAGCAAAAAGGGGCCTATCCCAGGTGCACAAAATTCTCCATTCCCCTAATGAGATTTTGCTAGGCATTCAGACACAGAAGCTGGTGGTTGATGGAGAGCCTGCTTTGCAAGTAATGCACCAGGTGGAGGGTTACCATTGTCAACAACTATTACTCAGGCCCCAGGATAGGCATCATCAAGCTATAGAGATGATTTTTAGTCTACACCTACGCCCACCCTTACTAAGGCACTGTACATGGAAGTAATAAGTCTTCTCTGGGATGGAACTACTTATCTTTGGCCAACACCACTGAAAATTATTGCAAAAGAATTGGTTACTGGGCAGTGCCTGTGGCTCAGGGAGTGGGGCACCGGCCCCATGTACCAGGGGTGGTGGTTCAAGCCCAGCCCCAGCCAAAACTGAAGAAAAAAAAATCTGGTTACTATTTTTTAAATATAAAGGAAAATCCCCCAAATTTCAGAGTAATCTGTGATCATTAATACCAAGCATTTTGTTCCAACGTTTATTATTTTTTTAGCTGTTCACAAGCTTTTTATTTATTTTTTTTACTTGGCCCTAAGTCTTTATACAACATTTTATTTTTTAATTATTATTTTTTATTAAGTGTTTTGCATATAGATCATAAATACATTTATGCCAATTTCAGTGTGTTGATTACTTGTACAAATTAGAGTGTTTACATCATACTAATCAATATAGCTTTCACCTCATTTACCCAATTATAACCTTAGGACATTTGTGCTTTACACATGATAGATCCAACTTGTACTTGCAATTTACTTCATAGTTGTGGTCCCCTTACTTTCCCCTACTATCCCTCCCACCCTCTTCCCATCCTTCTCCCTCCCCTTCCCTCCTTCACCTTAGGCTAAAATTGTGTTTCATTTTTCATATGCAAGTGTGAGTTATTATAAATTAGTTTCACAGTAGTACTGAGGCCAAAGTTTATTTTTTTTTAATTTTTCAGTTAGGAAATTAACATCATAAAGTGAGATTGAGGTCAAAGAGTTTAGAGTGTCTCTTCCCTATAGGAGATAAGAGGCAAACTCAAAATCAAACAGAATTTCATTTTCTATTTCACTCAGCTTTGATTTGGAAAGGAGACAGTTAAATTACAACATGAAGAAAATGGCAGTTATAAAGCTTGCCTTCTATTGCAGGCTTTTGCAGCAGCAATTACCTAAGCTACAAATCTCATTTACAGAACTCTTTGAAAGTGCTATCTGGACGATGGCAGAATACACTGGAAATCAATAGAGGGTGATTTCATTCCCAAATTGAAGTTACCACTTAATAGTCAGGGAAAAAAAACACACACTTGCATATCCCAACTGCCTTCGGATTCCTCAGTAGCAATTATGAGGCTCAACTTGCACAAATTCAATTACTACTTGAAAAATATGAATTATAAACACTCTTTACCAATTTAAATGCAATAGCACCCTAGCTTTCAGGAAGAAAATAGACAGGAGCTGTTGGAAATGATTCTAATCATGATGCTAATAAGTAACAGCCCAGTGCATAGTCTGCAAAACAGGCCAGTGCCTGCCTCTTTGTACCCACTATCATGTGATGTTTTCATTCCTGATTTATATATAGCATTTTAGAAACCATCATGCATTTAATCATAATTGATATAAAATTGATACACTAGGAAATTTGTTTCAAAAGGCCTCATACTCCTGGGAGGGATACTTTCTTCTGAGAGGGTATGCCAATAGCCAAATAGATATGTGGAGATTTGAGTCACTTTCCTTGAGATTTCATTGCTCTTCATGATGCTATGTAGTCAGAAAGCCTATAATCCAGGTCTAATCTAAGTAGAAGAAAGTGCTACCAATAGACTGTAATTCCATATGAATATTGAATAGCACAGCAAAGGAGCCTGGGGCTGTTGCTCCCTGGAGATGACCTTAAACCGAGTAAGGGTGGGCCCTGACAGAAGCCCTAACTTTTACCTTATTTACTATTCATTGACTTAACACAGGAAAGGCACTGTCAAAATATTCATGTAACCCAGTTTTAGGAAGAATTTAAGCCATTTTTAGTTATTCTAATTTTCCGGTGTAGTAAATTAGTTATCACCTCAGGGCCCTTTGATAGAGAGGTTGGATCCTTTTTGATATAGAAAAGAAAATATTTACAATGAGGCATAGTACCTAAGAGCCAGAGAAAAAAGAAGATGAAAAGAAGCTACAGAGAAGTTCCTCTATCATTAATTTGGGTAGGGGTTCTCCAAAGTCAATGATAAAATGCTATCAGGACTTTTCCAGATAGGCTCTGTATAATGAAGTAGACTGAGAGAAGAGTAGGAAGTCCATTGTAAAGCTGAATGGCCAATTAGTGTCATAATTTTATCAAGGAAGACATTTTGTAGCTAAAAAAGACATGCTAAGTAATTAAAGATTCTTTTCATTCTGGTCCTGAACTCATTTCCCAAACTCCATATCCCTTCATCACAACCATAACATAACTTGATCCATGATCCTCCTCTCTAACCACAATCTCCTGTGCTTCTATGCTTCCTACCCCTTAGCTGCCACTGAATGGTACCATCATTACCTTTAAACCTTTAATTAGTCTCAATTCCCCTAGCCCATTAGCTCCCACTGTGGTTTTCCTCCATATTCATTTGGCTCTGCAGGCAGCCACTTTGAAGACATGCTCACAAATGCCCTATGATTCCCTAGCTCACTCACTGAAAACTTGGCCAAAACTTTTTAGCTTCCCAATGCAACCCCAGAGCAACTTCTGTTAACAAATTTGATTGCTTCCTAGGTGCTTAGTGTTTTTATGGAAAACCATAAAATAGTAATGAGTTGATTCCCTATATTCCTGATAGCTAAATCCAGTTGGGCCTTTTTGGATGTTCATCTACACTTCTTTTATCAATTGCTTGCTTCCTTTTTCATTCATTTATTCTTTTTTTTTTTTTTTTTTTTTGAGACAGTCTAAAGCTGTTGCCCTGGGTAGAGTGACATCAAGTCATAGCTGATAGCAACTTCCAACTTGGGCTCAAGTGATGCTCTTGACTCAAATTTTTTTTTTTTTCTTTTTAAGTAGAGACAGAGTCTCAACTTTGCTCAGGCTGTTTTCAAACTAATGAGCTAAAACAATCCACCTGCCTCAGCTGCCAGAGTGCTAGGATTACAGGCATAAGCCATGATGCCTGGCCTATTTATACTTTAGATAAACTTTTATTCTGGCAATTATTGCATCCCATCTCTTGGTTTTCTACTCTGTTCCATACATCTACCTGTCTTTTTTGTGCCAGTACCATGCTGTTCTGATCACTATCCATTTATAGTATAGTCTGAGGTCTGGTAGCGTGATTCATCCTGCATTGTTTTTATTTCTGAGTAATAACTTGGCTATTCAAGTTTTTTTCTGATTCCATATAAAACAAAGAATTATTTTTTCAATATCTTTAAAGTATGACAGTGGAGCTTTAATAGGGATTGCATTAAAATTGTATATTGCTTTGGGTAGTATGGACATTTTAACAATGTTGATTCTTCCCAGCCCTGAGCATGGTATGTTTTTCCATTTGTTAACAATTTCAGCTATTCCTTTTTTTAGAGTTTCATAGTTTTCTTTATAGAGATCTTTCACGTCCTTTGTTAGATAAACTCCCAAATATTTCATCTTCTTTGGCACTACTGTGAATGGAATAGAGTCCTTAACTGTTTTTTCAGCTTGACTATCGTTGGTATATATAAAGGCTACCGATTTATGAATGTTGATTTTGTAACCTGAGACGCTGCTGTATTCCTTGATCACTTCTAAGAGTTTTGTAGTAGAAATGCTGGTGTTTTCCAGATATACAAGCATATCATCTACGAACAGCAAAAGTTTGATCTCTTCTGACCCTATATAGATACCCTTGATTGCCTTTTCATCCCTAATTGTAATGGCTAAAACTTCCATTACAATGTTAAAGAGCAGTGGAGACAATGTGAGGCCTGGTCTGGTTCCTGATCTGAGTGGAAATGATTTCAATTTAACTCTATTCAATAAGATATTGGCTGTGGGTTTGCTGTAGATGGCCTTTATCAGTTTAAGAAATGTCCCTTCTATACCAATTCTCTTAAGTGTTCTGATCATGAAGGGATGCTGGATATTATCAAAAGCCTTTTCTGCATCAATTGACAGAATCATATGGTCTTTGCTTTTTAATTTGTTTATGTGCTGAATTATACTTATAGATTTACATATATTGAAGTAGTCTTGAGACCCTGGGATAAAAATGACTTGGTGATGATGTATAATTGGTTTGATGTATTGCTGGATTCTATTTGTTAGGATCTTGTTGAATATTTTTGCATCTATATTCATTAGTGATATTGGTCTATAATTTTCTTTTCTTGTTGGTACTTTTCCTGATTTGGGGATTAGGGTGATGTTTGCTTCATAGAACGTGTTGTGTAGTCTTCCTTCTTTTTCTACCTTTTGGAACAGGTTGAGTAATATAGGTACTAATTCCTCTTTAAAGGTTTGGTAGAATTCTGACGTGAAGCCATCTGGTCCCAGGCTTTTCTTTTTAGGGAGATTTTGTATGGTTGATGGTATTTCAGAGCTTGATATGGGCCTGTTCAACATTTCCACTTGATTATGGCTAAGTCTTGGAAAGTGAAGTGCTTCCAAGTATTGGTTAATTTTCTTCAGATTTTCATATTTCTGAGAATAAAGTTTCTTGTAATATTTATTAAGAATTTTTTGAACTTCTGAGGAGTCTGTTGTTATTTCGTCTTTGTCATTTCTGATTGATGGGATTAGAGATTTTACTCTTTTTTTCCTGGTTAGGTTAGTCAAAGGTTTATCTATTTTATTGACCTTTTCAAAAAGACAACTTTTTGTTTTATTGATCTGTTGTATAATTCTTTTGTTTTCAATATCATTTAATTCTGCTCTAAGTTTGGTTTTTTTCTTTTCTTCTACTGGGTTTGGGGTTGGAATATTCTTCCTTTTTCAGTTGCTTGAGATGTCCCATTAAGTTGACTTCCTCTCTTTCTGTTCTCTTGAGGAAGGCTTGCAGTGCTATAAATTTCCCTCTTAGGACTGCCTTTGTGGAATCCCAGAGGTTCTGATAATTCATGTCTTCATTGTCGTTTTGGTCCAAAAATTTGGCAATATCCTTCTTAATCACATCTCTGACCCAGCTATCATTCAAGATAAGGTTATTCCATGTTTTTGTATGAGTCCGCAGATTCCTGTTGTTATTGAGTTCAACTTTTTTTTTTTTTTTTTGGCCGGGGCTAGGTTTGAACCTGCCACCTCCGGCATGTGGGACCAGCACCCTACTCCTTGAGCCACAGGCACCACCCTGAGTTCAACTTTTATTCCATGGTGGTCCGAGAGGATGCAAGGAAAAATTTCTATTCCTTTAAATTTACTGAGGTTAGACTTGTGACCTAAGATGTGATCAATTTTGGAGTATGTTCCATGGGATGATGAGAAGTATGTGTATTCCGTTTTCTTTATATGAAATGTTCTGTAGATGTCTGCTAAATCCAAGTGTTGGATGGTTAGGTTTAAATCTAAAATTTGTTTGCTCAGCTTCTTATTGGAGGATGGATCCAACCATGCCAAAGGAGTGTTGAAATGTCTACCTATTATGGAGCTGAAGGAAATCAAGTTGATCATGTCTGTTAGAGGTTCTCTTATAAATTGAGGTGCATTCTGGTTGGGTGCATAGATATTAATAATTGAAATCTCATCATATGGATTATTACCCCTAACAAATATGAAGTGACCATTCTTATCCTTTCTAACTTTTTTTTTGGTTTAAAGTCTATTGTATCTGCAAATAGAATTGCAACACCTGCTTTTTTCTGATTACCATTCACCTGAAATATGGACAACCATCCTTTCATCCTGTGTCTATATTTGTCTTTTAAGGAAACATGTGACTCTTGTATGCAGCAAATATCTGGCCTGAGTTTTTGTATCCAGTCAGCTAACCTGTGCCTCTTGAGAGGACAGTTTAAGCTGTTCACATTAATGGAGAATATTGATAAGTCTGGTAAAATTTTGGGTATCAAGTTTTTCAAAAGTCCAGTGGACATTTTTAATCCTTTCGCCAGTGTGGAAGTTGGAGTTTGATTAGAAGATTCTGAGTGAGTTTACTTTTGTGGTATAGGATTGGATTGGTCATTACGGAGGATAGGTCTGAGAATATCCTGAAGAGCTGGTTTGGTTATGGCCAATTTCATCAACATATGAATGTCATTAAAGTATTCAATTTCTCCATCATAAATGAAACTCAGTTTAGCTGGATACAGGATCCAGGGTTTAAAGTTATTTTGCTTTAGGAGATTAAAAGTTGATGACCACCCTCTTCTTGCTTGACAGCAGAGTGAACTGCAGTCATTCTAATATTCTTCCCTTTGTAGGTAATGGATTTCTTGTGTCTGGCTGCTTTGAGAATTTTCTCCTTCATATTAACTTTAGTGAAGTTAATTATGATATGTCTGGGGGATGTCTTATTGGGATTGAGTCGTGCTTTGGTTCTGAAACTGTCTGCTATCTGAATTTCAGAATCTCTTCGCATGTCTGGAAAATTCTCTTTCATTATTTCATGGAGAAGGGCCTCTGTGCCTTGCGAGGCCTCTTCATCATTTTCAGGAATTCCAATTATTCGGATATTACCCTTCATCAAATTATTCCAGAGCTCTCTGAGAGAATGATCTGTTTTTGCTCTATATTTCTCTTCCTCTTTGGGAGTTTGGTAGTGTTCAAAGGCTTTGTCTTCAATGTCAGAAATCCTTTCTTCTGCTTGCTCCACTCTGTTACTGAGGGATTGTACTGTATTTTTCAGATCTTTGAGGGCTGCAAATTCTTGCTTCAGTGCGTCAAAATCTTTGGTGGTTTTGTCTTTAAATTTGTTAAATGTTTGAAACATCTTAGAATTTCTCCTCGAATTTCTAATTCTGACTTTTGAATTGCTCCTCGATTTTCTCATTCCACATTTTCCTCTATTCTATTAATCTTGTTTGCAATCCAAATTCTGAATTTGATTTCTGACATCTCAGCCTGCTGTTTATGAATGGGGTCTTCAGTTACATCTGTCATATTTTTTCTTGAGGGAGTTGATCTGTTCTGGTTATTCATGTTACCAGAGTTTTTCCTCTGATGCCACCCCGTGTTTATTTTACACCACTTGAATTTTCCCCTGGAGCTTTGTAGAGGATCCGTACCGTGCTATGGCCTGAGAAACTGGGTACCTGTTTGGTGTGGTGGGGCTAAGTGGTTCTGTCTTGTTTTCAGCTGATCTCTGTTCACCCTTAGTGAAAAAGTTACTCAGGGTTGAAGTCTCAGGTGTGGAGAAATCCCAGCAATTAATTCACCCCGCCCACCACAGGCAACAATTGGAAAAGGAACATCAAACCTTCCTACAACCACACACCCAGGGCACCACCTGAATAGTCCTCTGGCAATTGGTTCAGTTCAAAAGGTCCAAATCAATATTCTCAGTCAGCACCTGTCTCAGGTGGGAGAGTTTAAAAGGTTTCTGGCTTCTGGATCGCAGGGGTCTCTTGACTACTCAGATATGGCTTGCTGCAGTGCTCTATGGAGTCAGGAGGACCCACCCAGCAAATAGATCAGTCTGGGAAGTGTGCTTCCTTCCCCACCTTGCACCTCTGTCACATCCAGTCACTGATAGCCCGGCAGTTGCCTGTAGTGAACAGATACTCCAGGGGTTTACACCTGCCTGAATCACAAGGAAATCTGTTTCTGCTCAGCCAGGGCGCTGCACTCTGCCTCTATCTAGCAGGGGGAGGTGAGGCCTGACCACCTCAGGCACTTGATGGAGGCTGGGGGGTGTTCACTCAGTTCCATACCCACCCCTGATTACTGTTACTGACAGAATAGAACAGAACAACTTTGCAGGATTTGTTTCTGTCCCTGCTAAATTCCCCTGCAGAAGAGAAGCTGTTTTGAATTCCCAGAGCCTGTACCTCAAGCCCTGTCTTTGCTCCTGCAGGTTTGTATTTGGTTAGCTATCAGTTCTAGCCACCTGTCTTCCGTTGTCTATAGGCTGACGTTTCCCTGAGGTCCGGGTGCATCTTAGGCTCAGTAAAGCGGTCCTCTGGGTCAGCCCTGCCCTGGGAAATTTCTGGCTCTGTGCCTGTGTTTCTAGTCCCCGCACTCCACCCAGGTGAGTACTGCCTCAGGCAAACCCTTTACTCATGGGGCTTGTGTTTCTGTCCCAGATCTGTTCTGTGGTATTTGCCACCTGAGAAGATGCCCGGCCTCCTCTGGTTGCCCAGGGAGACAGGGGGTGTGACTTTGGAATATTCGGGAGTGAGCCCTATTGTTGCCAAAAGACGGCTGCTGCTCTACACCTCGGGGCACCACGGCTCCAGTGTGGTTCCCTTTCAGCCGACCATCCTCTCCTCACTCCCGTGGGGGAGAGTCACCACTGACCAGCTGCAGTTTAGGCCCTGTCCACACCCTTTAAGAAATCACCCAAGAATCTGGACTCCTGGGGGATAGGCCTCCAGACCTCAGAGTAAGAATGGAGGGGAGTGTTGTGTGCTCAGAGTTGCAGGTAGAAAATATATACAGTTTTATACAGTTTTATGCCTGGCAGGAGAATGCCGTGGCACTCTACTAGGGAGGGTAGGTCCAGTTTTTAGAGGTTGTCTCCCGTTGAGTGTAGTGGGAGAACCTTTGAACTCTGCTCATTTGTTTGTGGGGCACTCCAAGTCATTCTCATGGGGGAGGGGACTCCCGTCCGCTTGGTGATGGATTTTGTACCTTTTGTTTGTATCCTTGGGGTTGCAGCTAAACCTCAGCGGGGTTTATGTGCATTCTTCAACCTTTTCTCTTGGTTCAGCTCTAATCTACCAGGTTACTTGCTAAATTTCTGTCCTTTAACTTTCCTTCTGGACGGGCGCCTCTTTGGAAACCTGGCTTCAGTCAGCCATCTTGTCATTTTTTTTTTATTAATATTAAATCATGGCTGTGTATATTAATGCGATCATGGGACACCATACAATGGTTTATAAACAGTTGGACACATTTTCATCACACTGGTTAACATAGCCTTCCTGGCATTTTCTTAGTTATTGTGTTAAGACAATTATATTCTACATTTACTAAGTTTCACATGTACCCTTGTAAGATGCACCACAGGTGCACCAATCCCACCAATCACCCTCCCTCCACCCATACTCTCCCCTCCGATCCCTCTCCCCCATCCCCATATTCTTAGGTTATAACTGTGTTATAGCTTTTATATAAAAGCCACAAACTAGTTTCATAGTTTCATAGGTCATTGGATACTTTTTCTTCCATTCTTGAGATACTTTACTAAGAAGAATATGTTCCAGCTCCATCCATGTAAACATGAAAGAGGTAAAGTCTCCATCTTTCTTTAAGGCTGCATAATATTCCATGGTGTACATATACCACAATTTATTAATTCATTCATGGATCGATGGGCACTTGGGCTTTTTCCATGACTTAGCAATTATGAATAGGCCTGCAATAAACATTCTGGTACAAATATCTTTGTTATGATGTGAATTTTGGTCTTCTGGGTATATGCCTAGTAGAGGAATTATAGGATTGAATGTCAGATCTATTTTTAGATCTCTAAGTGTTCTCCAAACATCTTTCTATAAGGAATGTATTAATTTGCATTCCTAGCAGCAATGGAGAACTGTTCCCTTTTCTCCACATCTACACCAACATCTCTGGTCTTGGGATTTTGTCATATGGGCTAATCTTACTGGAGTTAGATGGTATCTCCAGGTAGTTTTGATTTGCATTTCTCTGATGATTAAAATGATGAGCATTTTTTCATATGTATGTAGGCTGTGTGCCTGTCTTTTTCAGAGATGTTTCTCTTCCAGTCCCTTGCCCAGCCTGTGATGGAATCACTTGTTCTTTTCTTGCTTGTATGTTTGAGTACTCTGTGCATTCTAGTTATTAAAACTTTGTTGGAGACATAACCTGCAAATATATTCTCCCATTCTGAGGGCTGTATGCTTGCTTTACTTACTATGTACTCGGCTGTCCAGAAGCTTTTTAGTTTGATCGGGTCCCAGTAGTGTATTTCTGAAGCTGCTTCAATTGCCTGGGGGGTTCTCTTCATAAAATACTCACCCAGACCAATTTCTTCAAGGGTTTTCCCTGCACTCTCTTCTAGTATTTTTACATTTTCATGTCTTAAGTTTAAATCATTAATCCAGTGTGAGTCTATCTTAGTTTATGGTGAAAGGTGTGGGTCCACTTTCAGTCTTCTACAGGTTGCCAGCCAGTTCACCAGCACCATTTGTTAAATAGGGAATCTTTTCGCCACTGAATGTTTTTAGTTGGTTTGTCAAAGATCAGATAACAGCAAGTAGCTGGATTCATCACTTGGTTCTCTATTCTGTTCCAGACATCTACTCTGTTTCTGTGCCAGTACCATGCTGTATTGTTCACTATCGATTTATAGTATAGTCTGAGGTCTGGTAGCATATTTCCTCCTACTTTGTTTTTGTTACTGAGTAATTTCTTGGCTAGTCGAGTTTTTTTCTGATTCCATATAAAACGAAGTATTGTTTTTTCAAGATCTTTAAAGTATGACAGTGGAGCTTTAATATGGATTGCATTAAAATTGTATATTGATTTGGGAAGTATGGACATTTTAACAATGTTGATTCTTCCCAGCCATGAGCATGCTATGTTTTTCCATTTGTTAATGTTTTCAGCTCTTTCTTTTCTTAGAGTTTCATACTTCTCTTTATAGAGATCTTTCACATCTTTTGTTAGATTATGTCCCAAATATTTGATCTTCTTTGGCACTACTGTGAACAGAATAGAATCCTTGAATGTTTTTTTGGCTTGACTATTTTTGGTATATATAAAGGCTATTTATAAATGTTAATTTTGTAGCCTGAGATGCTGCTGTATTCCTTGGATACTTCTAAGAGTTTTGTAGTAGAATCCCTGTTTTTTTTTTTTTTTCCAGATATATAATCATATCATCTGCGAAGAGCGAAAGTTTGATCACTTCTGACTCTGTATGGACACCCTTGATCAACTTTACTTCCCTAATTGTGATGACTAAACCTTCCATTACAATGTTAAAGAGCAGTGGAGATAATGGGCAGCCTTGTCTGGTTCCCTTGTGGTTTGCATTGTCCTAATAGCACTCCCACTTCAACACCAACACTGAATTTCTATTTACTTTACTTTATGTCTTAGATTCTCAATTATATCTTATTCTATTGTGAAGAGAAGGTTATATGCTCTTCTGCATTGGCTTTCTTCTTAGTGGCAGTAAATTTTTAGCCAACATCCATCAGTATAGAAAAAACACTGTCAACGTATCACATAGTACAACGTAGTAGTCACTGACACATCTAGCTATTTAAATTAATTAAAACTAAATAATGTCAGTTTCCCTAGCAATATTTTAAGAGTGCAGTAGCAATATGTGGCTTGTGGCTGCTGTATTGCATAGCTCAAATATGAGATCTAGATTGGAACATTATAAAATGTCTTTATTTAAAGCATCTGAAGTCTTCTGCGCAGGGATGTGGAATGTCAGGTAAGTTTTACTGGCCTGATAGTCAAAACGAGCAAGTATGTAATAGTGGTTAAGGGGGTGAACTTGAGAGCCAGGTGACCTGAGTTAAAATCATTTCTATGACATTAACTTGCTTTGTGACTTTGAGATAAGTTAGTTTATGTTTTTGATTCCTGTTTCCCTATCAGTAAAGTTTGGGAAATAGGCATGCCTTTCTCATAGGCTATCTCATGTGAGGATTAAATGACATTTTATGTATATACATCTATCTATCTATCTAAATGTGTATAGATACTACTCATATATATATATGTATATATATATATGTATATATATAAATTTAGAATACTGTTTGGTGAATAGTAAGTTCCATTTATGTTTCTTATTGTTATGAAATAGAGAGATAGTGTTTGAGAAACTGGATATTAGGGCAGTTTTCCACAAACAATGCAGTGGTAATAAATTATGTATAGCAGAAAGACTGGTTTAAGAGACAAAGATTTGATGATGATTTGAATACCTGTTACATGTTAGGGGAAAGAGACAAAATTCAGATTGTATGTCCTACACATGGGACTGTGTATGGATTTCCTGGGGAAGGAGGAAATGGTTTGTTTTATTTCCATGCTGAATTTTGAATCCTGGAGAGATATACAAAGATAGTGTGGAAGAAAACAGCAAGTGAGTCAAAAATAGTCAGAGTAGAGTACTAGGCTGGAAAATTAGATTGAAAAATAACCTCTGTAAAGATAGCAGTTACAGCAGGTGAGGAACAGTCACTGAAGGATATATTGAGAATAAAAGCTGAGTTGTAGTAGTGTTGTAGTAAAGGAGAAGAGCTGAGGTATTGTTAGGCAATGAGAAGCTTAAAAAAACACAAAACTTATAGGTACAGTGTGTCCATAAAGTTCATGTGCAACATTAAATTGCACACTATTTTAAATTGTACAGAAACTTTATGGCCACCCTATATAATACAAAGAGGTGTTAGAATACCATCCTCTTCTCCGTCTCATTTTCAGTGGTAGAGCACTACTCATAAAAACAAGGGGCCTGCCCCCATGATGTGATAAAGGTCAAAATTTTTAGCCTCAAAATATTTCTTTTACTGGCCTAAGTCAAGATTTTGATTCTGTATTATAGAATAATTTCTTTGGGTTAAAATATTGAGCAAGTTACTCTGAAAGTATTTGAATAACTCAGTCCTACTCTAATCTAGCTTTTGTTGGCTGTACTGGAAAATATACTGGACAGATAATTTTACCCTTGATTTTGTTCCTTGCCTTAGGACCATCTATCTTGCCATTCCTTACCCTAATAAAAA
The DNA here is from genome assembly GCF_027406575.1 of Nycticebus coucang. Taxonomy (NCBI): domain Eukaryota; kingdom Metazoa; phylum Chordata; class Mammalia; order Primates; family Lorisidae; genus Nycticebus; species Nycticebus coucang. The sequence goes on along the minus strand of NC_069804.1, from coordinate 155,551,278 downwards.
CTCATGCCAGTTTAGTCATTTTCTTACAGCTCTAAGTGGCAATAAGTCAGACTGATGGAAATCCAGATAGGCTGTGATAAAAAAAAATAATCAAATAATACATTTGGGTACCCTGGTATGGTTACAAACAGAAGAGTTACCTGTTATGTAATTGTTTCCACTAAATAAGAGTGAGCTCAGTTACAGCAAACAGTCTTTGAAAAGATAGAGAAGCAAAAATCCTTATGTCTTTAGTGAAATGTAATTAAGTTGTTATGATTTGAGCATAGAAAATTGCAAGGAGGTTGGATAGTGTCAAAAGAGATGATAGTACAATTGTTAGCCAGGGATTTAGTGATAAAAGGCATGACAAACCATACTTAAACAGAGTTGGAAGCACAATATGTTTGGAAAATAAATAACCATTGGGTAGTTGTGATAAGGATTTTAGATTTCATACTGGAGGTGGCAAGCTATTCCTGGTGAGTTGAAAAGAATGAGAGAATTGTAAGAGATAATTAGGAAGGAAATTGAGTAAGACTTACTTGTATTGCAGTGGTAAGAAAGATGAAGGAATTAAGAATTACTCCCACATTTCCGGCATGAAAATTTGTATGGATAGTGGTGATATTCATGGGGAGCACTGGAGGAGAAATAAATTTGAGTTGGGGGAATCTGATAAGACTAGTTTGGGGAATGTTAACTATAGGATACCTGTGGGTAATCCAAATTGAGATTTTCTTTTATCCCCCCCTTTTTATTGAAAATGTTGACTTTAATGAGTTTCTACAAGCTAGAGAGCATCTTTGCTTTCAGTATATTCATGGGATGAGGGGGATGCTAAAGGAATAATGACTAAAATATTCAAACCAAAGTAATGGAAATCAGAACCATCGTACAATATTTCAATTATTCATAATTTATTAATGAATCTCAGTACTTTAGTGAATAATCCAAGTTACATATTGTTATTTATAGAATTAATATTTTAAAATTTTATTTCAAAACATTACAGGGTTACAAACATTTTAGTTACATGAAGTGCTTTTGTACCATTTGATTCAAATTTATATTATGTGCCCATCACCCAGATAATGTGCATTGTACCCATTATGTGTGAATTTACCCATCTCCTCCTCCTACCTTCCACCTATGTGATTTCTGATGAGTGCAATTTTCACATGTATATATTAAGTGTTGATTAATTGGTTCCAATTTAATGGTGACTGCACGTGGTGCTTATTTCTCTATTCCTGTATACTTCACTTAGAAGAATGGTTTTAAGTTCCATCTAGGTTAGTTCAAGAGGTATTAGTTCACTACATATCATTTTTTTTTTTTATAGCTGAGTTATACTCCATGAGGTACATATGCCACATTTTATTAACCCACTAATGTATTGATTGGCACTAGGCTGGTTCCACGTCTTTGAAACTTTGAATTGTGATGCTATAAACATTCAAATGCATGTGTCTTTTTAAAATAAAATTTCTCTCCATATCCATACCAGTTTTTGTTGTTGGGGGATTTTTTGATAAAAGCCATTCTCCCTGAAGTTAAGTGACATCTCATTGTAGTTTTGATTTGCATTTCCTGATGATTAAAGATGTTGAGAAATTTTTCATATGTTTCTTGGACATTATTCTTTCTTCTTTTGAAAAATTTCTGTTCATAGTTGAGTCCCTGGGGGTTTCCGGTTATAGGATCATGTCATCCACAAAGAGTGAGAGTTTGGTCTTCTCTGACCCCATTTGAAAACACTTGATCCCCATTCTCTTGCTTGATTGCTATGGCTAGAACTTCCATTACTATGTTGAATAGCAGTGGAGATAATGGGGATCTTTGCTTATTTCCAGATCTGAGTGGAAATGTTAACAATTTTACTCTATTCAATATGATTTGGCTGTGGGTTTGCTTTATATAGGCTCTATCAGTTTTGGAAATGACCCTTCAAAGCCTATTTTCTTAAGAGTTCTGATCATGAAAGGGTGCTGAATATTAACAATAATTTTTTGCATCAATTGAGAGAATCATGTGGTCTTTGTTTTTTATTTTATTTATGTGATATATTATATTTATGGATTTATGTATGTTAAACCACACTTGTAACCCTGGGATAAATCCTGGTTTGGAGATGAGGGGGATATTTGCTTCATAGAATGGGTTGGGGATTATTTTTTCTTTTTATACATTTTGGAAAAGGTTATGTATGTGGGCAAGAGACTTGAACAGAAACTTCTGTGAAGAAGACAGGTGCATGGATTACAAACACATGAAAAAATGCTCATCATCTTTAATCATCAGAGAAATGCAAATAAAAACCACTTTGAGATATCATTTAACTCCTGTAAGATTAGCCCATATCACAAAATCTCAAAACTACAGTCGTTGGCATGGATGCAGAGAGAAGGGAACACTTCTGCACTGCTGGTAGGAATGCAAGCTAATAAAGCCTTTTTGGAAAGAAGTTTGGAGAATACTCAAAGAACTAAAAGTGGACCTATGATTTGATCCTGCAATCCATCTATTAGGTATTTACCCAGATGATCAAAAATCATTTTACAACAAAATCATTTTAACCATAATGTTTATTGCAGCCTGATTCATAATTGCCAAGTCATGGAAGCAGCCCAAGTGCCAATCAACTCATGAATGGATTAACAAATTGTGGTATATGTACACCATGGAATACTATGCATCCATAAAAAGATGGGAACTTCACATCTGGAGCTGGAAAATATTCTTCTTAGTAAAGTACCTCAAGAATGAAAAAAAAATATCCAATGTATTCAATACTACTATGAAATTTATAGGAATGGGAAAATATAACATTAGTCCAGAAAGAGCGAGAGGAAGGGGAGGAAGAGGGGAGGGGAGGGCAGAGGCTGGGAGGAGGGAGAATATCTGGGGGACCTAACCTAATGTGCATAATGCAATGATATATTTCTAAACTATTAAGAATAGAGTATGTATGGGGTGGCACCTGTGGTCAAGTGCGTAGGGCGCCGGCCCCATATGCTGGAGGTGGCAGGTTCATACCCAGCCCCGGCCAAAAAAAAAGAATAGAGTATGAATGTCTTACTCCAACAAGAACATAAGCGAGGAGATGGTTATGTTAATAAGTTAGATGTAAGCATCCCACATTTTTTTTTTTTTTTGAGACAGAGTCTCACTTTGTCACCCTCGGTAGAGTACCATGGCATCACAGCTCAGAGCAACCTCCAACTTTTGGGGGCTTAAGTGATTCTCTTGCCTCAGCCTCCTGAGTAGCTGGGACTACAGGCACCTGCCACAACACCTGGCTAAAGCATCCCACATTGTATATCAAATCAGCACAATGTACCTTATAAATGCATTAATGTACACAGTTATGATTCAGTAAAGAAGTGAAAAAAAAAAAAACAAATTTATGATAATAAAAAGAAAAGTTTCTCTCCAGGTATTTTTGTCCACTTTTTGATGAGGTTATTTGACTTTTTTTTCTTGCTTCTCAACAGAAAACTAGGTAACAAATCTGAAACTTAGGAAATATAATGGGGTGGAAGATGTTAATTTCAAAAGTGATTAGAAAAGGCAGAAAAGTAGATGATATTCCCTAGGATAATTTTAAGAGAGCCAAAGTAGTAGTCTGGAAAACATCAATATCTAAGTGGTGAATGAAATAAAATGAGCAAGTGAAGGAGAATGAGGGGAAATATAAGTAATTTGATTAGAGCCAAGAAAAAATAAAATGGTACTAAAACACAACTAGAATAATTATAAATACTTGGTTGTCAGTGGAAATATATGTCATATAGGAATCAAGGATTTTTCATTTAGAAGTAATTACTGAGTTTAGTGAGATGATTCAATAGCAATAGTATTTCAGTAAACAGAAATACTGGGTTAAAATAGAAGTAGGGACAGTGGGTGAAGCTTACCCTTTGAAGATGGTTGGCTATGGAGAAGTGAAGAGAGGAAATAATAACTAGAGGAAGATAGAAAGTTGAGGAAGTGGTTGTTCCTTATTTATTGCTTTTGGACTTTTAAAAAGTATATGGAGAAAACTTGAACATGTTTATTAACTAAGCAAAGGCGTCTGTCTCTTGGGAGAAGTTGAAAAAGTGAGGATATGGCATTTCTCCCTTTATAAAAAGGACACAGAAATGAAATTTTGACTGAGATCACAAAAGCTAAAGCACTATTGGAGTGAGTCATGCCTGAAAATCTCATCTGGTGCATGAGTGATCATTAATTGCTTCCTGTATTGAGCATTAATGAGAAGGCGATGGTGACCATTAATTAGGAGATGTTTGCAAGATGAGAAAAAGTGTTCACTCTTTAAAAATTCAATGGATGACATTAAAGGACACTGACTCCTAATAGAATTAAAGGGGGGGATTAATGACACAATATCTTGCCTGAAAAAGGTGTGACAAAATGGAAGCCAAGCAGGTGGAAAAGATCAGAAAATTTCCATTTTGAAGTGGGTACTAAATCTGTATCTAAGCAAGCAAAGGGAAATACAGAGTTTAAATACTTGTTTTTAAAATATCAAGGTCCTCAACCCTATTCTGGAGGAAGATAAATGTATAAGATCAATCAGGACTTCTCAGAGGTACACGGGGTTCAGTGTCCTTTACTGGTTTTGTGGAGCATAGGAGCAATCACACTGGTATTTACCTATTATGCATGTATTCTACTAATCTTCCTCCTCCAATTAATCCAAAGGAACCAGATTATAAGGATTGTAATATAAAAACATAAAAGAAAAACCAAATAAATTCTTTACAAAAAGCCATTTGAATGAGTGTATCTCCAGTGTGTCAAATTAGTACTTTCATTGTTTTTCTGTGAAAAGGTTTAAAGGCCTATTTTTATGCTTGTGAGCTTCTGACTTAGTTTTCTTTAGTTTAGCATCAAGTGGAATATGTCTTTTCCCGTAAGCCATATGCTTAAGGTATATCTGCTCTTAAGTACTCCCTTCTTTCTTTAAAGGTTTCCCTTGACTGGTAATTTGGATTCTGAAGCAGAATGATTGAAGATCATTCACTGCCCATTTAGAATAAGACAGATGGTTCTTTAAGGCTCACTGCTTTAGGTAGCTTTTGGAGCAGTTCCTTCTACACTTGGAGATTAATTTTTATTTTTCATTTATCCATTCTGTTGGTAAATATTTATTAAGCAGTAGCTATGTTTGGAACTATAGTTGGTACTAGAAATATAACATGAACAACACAGACCATATCTATGTGAGGGTCATATACTATTGGGAATTTTAGCTGCAGAGGTTTCTTATGTCTTTGTGCCTTGGCCCAACATCTGATGTTGCCAGGCCCTATGTTGGAAACAGGACTTGACTTGGCTTCTTACTGACCCATTCAGCCTACATGGTCATTGGCTTATATCATTCTGGCATTTATCCTCCTGGGTATCAGACATAGGCCACTTTGCTATTGCTGCTTTGTAGACCTGGGGGAAGGACTTGTATAAGAAAGTGATTTTGTGTTAAAGTTGTTTGTGGGCCAGGCGCGGTGGCTCATGCCTTTAATCCTAGCACTCCAGGAGGCTGAGGCAGGTGGATTTCTTGAGTTCATGAATTCAACCTGAGAAAGAGTGAGACCCCATCTCTACTAAAAATAGAAAAACTGAGGGAAGAGGAACACTTGAGCCTAAGAGTTCAAGGTTGCTCTGAGCTATGATGCCATAACACTCTACCTAGAGCAACAGCTTGAGACTCTGTTTAAAAATACCAAAAAGTTGTTTGCGCAAGCTGCATTGCAAAATGTGAGAAGGAAACACAACAAACCAAAAGGTAAATCACGAAAATGCAGGCCCACATAATGTGTGTTAGCTCCATTGGCCTTCTTAAAATTTGAGAGATTCATGAAGTGAATAGTTTGTCATCTGCAACTTCATGTGTATAATATTAATAAAAGAGCTGAACTAGATAAGTGGTTTTCCTTATTTTGGTTATTAAGGACCTTTTTTATTATCAAAATATTTCACAGGGAGGGCATAGCAAGATGGTCATGCATGGGAGAGATAGGGGAGAATGAACTCCAGCTACCTCTGGCTGGTGGCCAGAAACACCACTTTGGGGACACAAGGAGACAGCAGGAGACTTCAGGAGCACAAGAGGAGGTCAGGAGCAGTGGAGAACTGGAACAAGGGTGAGTACTTGCATCAGGCACACACCGAAGTTTTGGGGATGTTGGAAGTTTACAGACAGAAAAGGTCTGCCCTGTGGGTTTTTTGTTTGTTTGTTTGTTTATTTTTGGTACATGGACTCTTGGTGGAGTTTACCTGGGAAGAACTTGGGAGAACAAGCAAGTGATCTTGAACAATGCCCAAGGGCCAGAACTGAGCTATGAAGTTGAATAGAACTCTCCTTTTCTGGCTGTGGTCCAGGCATAGCCATTGTGGCAAAGCTACCTTACAGAAGCAGCCCCCAGGGCCCACATGCAAGGCAAGTTCCAGTGTGTCTGACAAGCTGAGCAGCCACCAGTAAGGCTAATAAATTACAGCTACACACTAAGAAAAATTATACATCACAATCAAGTAGGTTTCATCCAAGGGATGTAAGGCTGGTATAATATACAAAAATCCATAAATGTATGGATCCACCATATCAATAGAAACAAAAACAAAGACAGTATGATCCTCTCAATAGATGCAGAAAAAGCATTTGGCAAAATTCAGCATTCTTTCATAGAACCAACACTTAAAAAGTAGGACAAATGGCACATTTCTTAAGCTGCTTGAGGCCATCTACGACAAATGCACATCTAACATCATACTGAATGGATTATAAAGGAAAGCTTTTCCACTTAGAATTGAAACCAGATAAGAATGCCCACTATTATTCAACATTGTACTGGACATTCTAGCCAATGCAATCTGGCAAGAGAAGGATATAAAGGACATCCAAATGGAGGCAGAGGAAGTCAAAATTTTGCTCTTTGCTGATGATATAGTCTTATTCTTAGAAAACCCTAGAGAGGGGGTAGATCAAGATGATGGGGGAGAAAGAGCATTTTTGAAACCAGGCATGATGAGATAGGGGAGAGAAGACTCCAAGCACCTCAGGATTGTGGGCTTTACCCAGAAAAATCTCTTTGGGGACACAGGGAGGCAGCAGGAGACTTCAGTACCACAGGAGGAGAATGAAAGTAATGGAGAAGGAGCAAGTGTTTGCATTTTGTCTGAAGCCACCAGCCATGGAGGCTGTGGGTGGCAGCAGCTACAGCAGTGGCGAGAGTGTGCAGAGAGGGAAGGCCTTCCTTGCAGGGTTCTTTGGACTTTGATACTTTGTTGAGTTACCATGGGAGAACTTGGGTGAGCAAGCAAGTGACATTAAACAGAGCCCAGAGATAGGGACTGAGCCACCGGGGCAGAGCAGAGGCTCATTGTTTTGCTGCAGGCCATGCACAATCATTGTGGGAGAGCTTCCTTGTAGGCTTGGCCTTCAGGGTCCTAGAGAGAGACCAGTTCTTGGAGACCTTGGACAAATGAGCAAGTGACTTTGAACAGTGCCCAGAGGCCAGGACTGAGCCTCTGCGGTAGAATGGAGATTTCATTGTTCAGCTGTAGGTTGTGTGCAGCCATTGTGAGAAGGTTGTCTAGCAGTCTCGGCCATCAGAGTCTTAGCACAAGGTCCATTTAGTACACCTGAGAAGCGGGCAGCCACCTCTAGAGAGATATGAGCAAAACCCCCTTTCCTGGGATAGCCTCTGCTTAGCCAAATGACATGGTTTGGAAAGGTCAAGGTGTGTCTATTAAGCAGGATGAGGAGAGATACAGGCTCCCAACCCTGTGGGGTTTGAGGGCAAAGAAGTCAGCAAAGAGTTCCAGTCTCCATCTCATAAAGCTGTATCATGATTAGCATCTTGTATCCCAGAAGATCACCTGTTGCCCAGGTGAATCAGCAAGATATATATGTATATTTTCTTCTTTTCGTTGTTTATGAAGTTGTGTTATTGATAGTTTATTTTTTCTTTTCAAATCTTTTTTCCTTTTTTTAATTTTCAAATTTTTTCTCCCAGATTTTTTTCTTATTCTTTTTTCTTCATGTTTTTTGTGTATAAATATATTTTTCCTTGTTGCCTTCTTTAATAATAAGGAATTCCTTTTTCTTCGTTTTTCTGCCCCTAATATTTGCTTTCCCCAAAAATTTTATATCTTAAAATAGGTTTAAGAGGTTTAGGTTGGATTTTATAGTATTTTTCTTTTTCTTATCCATTTGGTGAAGTAGGGAGCCCTGTGTCTGCTCAAGCGGGCAAAGAGCTTCAGAAGTCAAGTGGCACCCCAAAACAAGCCCCCCAGATGTTGGGATGTGTGGGTGTGGGTCAAAGTACCCTACTGTGCACCACTATTACTCCTGTCTCTTTCTGTTCCTATATACTTTATGCCAATTCTCCCATTTAACCACACCCCTTCCTTTCTCTTCTCTCTCTCTCACTCTGTTTTACTTTCTTTCTTTCTTTCTTTTTTTTTTAATATCTTCTTGCTCTTCAATCTTCTTGTCCTTTTAGTCTTTTACCAAAGGGACACTTCAACACCTTAGGTCAGAGGCACAGTATCTTAAAGAGCAAGAGGTAGTGAAAGGAGAAAGTAGGGCAAGGAAACAGACAAAAAGACACAATCATAAGGAAGAACCAGCAGATAAATCCGGGCAACATGAAGAACAAGACCAGAGCAACCCCCCCACCCCCAAGAGGATTATGAGGTAACTACTGCAGATGATTCTAACTATAAAGAAATGTTAGAAATGACAGAAGGGAGGGGTTAAAATATGGATGGTAAAAGCAATGAAGTAAATGGCAGAGAAAGTGGAAAATAACAAAAAGGAAATACAAAAACAGAATCAAATAAGAGATGAACAATATGAAGAATGTAGAAAGGATATAGCAAAGCTGAAGGAATAGAAGCAGTCAATCAGGGAACTTAAAGATGCAGTAGAAAGTATCAATAACAGAATAGACCACACAGAAGAAAGACTATCAGAGGTAGAGGATAAAGCTCTTGAGCTAACTCAAGCAGTTAAAGAGACAGAAAAAAGAGAGAAAGAAGAAAGAATTCACTGACAGAATTATGAGACTTCATGAAGCATTCAAAAATACAAGTTATAGATATCCCAGAAGGGGAAGAAGGATGCCCCAGAGGTATGGAAGCCATACTAGAGGATATCATAAAGGAAAATTTCCTAAGTAACACCAAAGATTCTGACACATTCTTTTGAGAGGCATATCGGATCACAGGTCATCTCAACTTAAATTGATCTTCTCCAAGACACATTGTCATGAACCTGTCCAAAGTCAAGACAAAAGAAAAGATTCTAACAGTCACCAGGAGTAAGCAGCAATTGACCTACAGGGAAAAATCCATCAGGGTAACTGTGGACTTCTCAAATGAAACTTTTCAAGGCAGAAGTCAATGATTATCTTTAATCAACTTAACAAAATAATTTTTAACCAAGAATTCTATATCTTGCTAAGCTAAGCTTTAGAATTGATACAGAAATCAAATATTATACTGAGATACACTGAGGAAGTTTTCCACAAGACCACATCTATAGGAAATACTTAGACCTATTCTACACACTAACCATCACATTGGACCACTAGCAAACTAAACATCTGGAAGCTAAAGGATAAAACCTACATTCCCAAATGATGCAAAAGATAAAACTAAGCAATGGACTTTCACAAGTAGGATGTATAGAACTCTACCACAAAACACAGGCTGGCTGATTGGATTAAGAAAACAAACAAACAAAAAAAAAAACACAAGCAATCTATTTACTGCCTGCAAGAGACACAACAAGCCATGAATGATAAATTAAAAATCTGGTTTAAGGGGTAGAACACAATTTTTCAAGCAAGTGGAAGTCATAAAAGAGTGGTTGCAATCTTATTCTTAGATACAAGTGGCTTTAAAGCAACTAAATTCAAAAAAAGACAAATATAGACATTTCATATTGGTCAAGGGAAAAATATGATAAGAAGACACTTCCATAATAAATAGTTATTCACCCAACTTACATGCTCCCAGATTCTTGAAATAGACCTTAATTAGTCTGAGCCTTATGATATCCCATAACACTATAATAGATGGCAACTTTAACACTCCTCTTACAGAGATGGACAGATCCTGTAAAAAGAAACTACACAAAGATAGAAGGGACCTAAATGTAATTGTAGAACAACTGTGCTTGATAGACATATATAGAACACTCCTTCCCAAAGCTAAAGAATATACATTCTTCTCATTGGCCCATGAAACATTCTCTAAAATAGAGCATATCCTAGGATACAAATTAAATCTCAACAAAATCAAAAGAATTGAAATTTTACTTCATATCTTCTCAGACCACAAGGCATTAAAGGTGGAACTCAAGTCCAAGAAAAATGTTCAACCCTACATAAAGGCATGGAAGTTAAACAACCTCATACTGAAGGATAGTTGGGTTCAGGAGGATATAAAAGAGGAAATCATTAACTTCCTTAAGCATAACAACAATGAAGACACAAGCTACCAAAACCTGTGGGATACAGCAAAAGCAGTCTTGAGAGGAAATTGCATCATTTTAGATGCCAAAATCCGGAAAACAGAAAGAGTGCACATCAACAAATGTCCAAACCATCTTATGGAGTTGGAAAAAGAACAATCTAAGCTTAAACCCAGCAGAGGAAAAAAATATCAAAAAATAATCAGAGATTAATGAAATTGAAAACAAAAGAATCATTCAGAAAATTAATGAAACACGGAGCTGGTTTCTCAAATAAATAAATAAATAAATAAAACAAATAAACCTTTGGCCAGACTAACCAGAAATAGAAAAGTAAAATCTCTAGTAACCTCAATCAGAAATGAAAAAAAGGGAAATTAAAATAGATGTCAAAGAGATACAAGAGATTATCTTTGAATACTACAAGAAAATCTATGCCCAGAAATTTGACAATATGAAGGAAATGGATCAATATTTAGGATCAAACCTTCTCCCTAGACTTAGCCAGGAAGAAATAGATCTGAACAGACCAATTTCAAGCACTGGGATCAAAGAAAAAGTTAAAAAAAAAAATACTACCAACAAAAAAATGCTCTGGTCCAGATGGCTTCATAGCAGAATGCTATTACCCTTCAAAGAAGAGCTTATTCTCATACTGCAGAAACTATTCCAAAAAATTAAGGAGGAGGGAATCTTGCCCAACACATTCTATGAAGCAAACATCACCCTAATGCCAAAACCGGGAAAAGACCCAACTAAAAAGGAGAACTTCAGACCAATTTCACTAATGAATGTAGATGCAAAAATTCTCAACAAAATTCTAGCCAATAGACTACAGGTTCTCATAAAAAAGTCATACATTACAAATGTGTTTCCCAGTGATGCAAGGCAGGTTTAACATATACAATTCCATAAACATAATTCTCCATATCAACAGAAACAAAAATGAAGACAATATGATCCTCTCAATAGATGCAGAAAAACATTCAATAAAATCCAGCATCCTTTTCTGATTAGAACACTGAAGAATAGGCATATATGGGACATTTCTTAAACAGATTGAAGCCATCTATGAAAAATGCACAGCTAATATTTTACTGAATGGAGTAAAATGGAAATATTTTCCACTTAGAATTGGAAGCAGACAAGGTTGTCCTCTATTGCCACTACTATTCAAAATAGAGCTGGAAGTTCTAGCCAATACAATGATTCAAGAGAAGGAAATAAAGGGCATCCCAAACGGAGCAAAGGAGGTCAAACTATCCCTCTTTGCTGATGATCTGATCTTATACTTAGGGAACCCCAAAGACTAAACCACAAGACTCCTGAAGGTCATCAAAAAATACAGTAATGTCTCAGAATACAAAATCAATGTCCACGAGTCAGTAGCCTTTGTATGCACCAATAACAGTCAAGTTAAGAGGCTAATTAAGGACACAACCCCCTTCACCATAGCTTCAAAGAAAATTAAATACCTAGGAATCTACCTAACAAAAGAGGCAAAGGACCACTACAAAGAAAATTGTGAAACCCTAAGAAAGGGAATAGCGGAAGATATTAATAAATGGAAGAACATACCATGCTCATGACTGGGAAGAATCAACATTGTTAAAATGTCTACATTTCTCAAAGCAATCCAGAGATTCAATGCCTATTAAAATACCAACATCGTACTTTCAAGACTTGGAATAAAGAATTCTTTCTTTTGTATGGAACCATAAAAAACCCCGTATATCTAAGGCATTTCTTAGTAGTAAAGACAAAGCCAGCGGTATTGTTCTACCAGCCATTTGGGTGCACTATAAGGCCATAGTAATCGAAACAGCATGGTATTGGCACAAAATTAGACATTGACATTTGGAATTGAATAGAATACCATGATGTGAAACTAACAACTTAAAGCCACCTGATATTTGATAAACCAAACAAGAACATACACTGGGGAGAAGAACACCTAGTCAATAAATGGTGTTGGGAGAATTGGATAACCACATGGAAAAGACTTAAACTGGACCCACACCTCTCACCACTTACAAAAATTGACTCAAGGTGGAGGAAAGATTAAAGTCTAAGGCATAAAAGCATAAAAATCCTTGAAGAAGTGTTGGGAAAACACTTGAGGATATTGGACTGGGGAAAGATTTTATGAAGAAGACTTCTGTGGCAAATGCAACAATAACACAAAAAAACAAATGGGACTTAATTAAAGTAAACAGCATCTCTACAACTAAGGAAACAACAACCAAATCAAATAGACAACCTTCAGAATGGGAATGGATATTTTCATTTTATGAACTGGACAAAAGCTTGATAACTAGCATCTATAGAGGACTCAAATTCATTAACATGAAAAGACCCAGTAATCCTATATAGCACTGGGCAAGAGACAGGAATACAAATTTCTCTATAGAAGACAGACGAATGGCTAAGAAACATATGAAAACATGCTCATATTCTCTAATCATCAGAGAAATGCAAATCAAAACTACCCTGAGATATCACTAACCCCCAGTGAGAATGGCCCACATCCAAGTCTCAAAGTGGCAGATGCTGGCATGGATGTGGAGAAAAGGACATACTTTAACATTGCTGGTGGAAATGTAACCTAATACAACCTTTTTGGAAGGAAGTATGGAGAGTCCTCAAATAACTCAAATTGGACCTCCAATTGGATCCTGCAATCCCATTACTAGACATCTACCTAGTAAGAGGAAAACACATCCTGTTATCATAAGGCAGTGGTTCTCAACCTGTGGGTGATGACCTCTTTGCAACAATGAAAATACATCGCAGCATTAGAAAGGTTGAGAGCCACTGTCACAAGGATGTTGGCACTAGACCATTTATTGCAGTTCAATTTGCAATCGCCAAAATGTGTAAACAGTATAAATGCCCACCAACCCAGAAATGAATTAACATGCTGTGGCATATGTATATGAGGGAATACTATTTAGCCATTAAAAAAAATGTTGGAGACTTTGCATCATTTGATGGAAGTGGAACACACACTTCCTTTGTGAAGCGTCCCAAGAATGGAGAAACAAGAATCCAATGTACACAATTCTAATATGAAGGCAGTAGATGAACTAATACAAGGGGTATAGTAGAGGAATGAAAGAGCCGGGAGAGGGGAGGAGTGGGGGATGGGGTCACAGTGTATGGCACACCTCTTAACAAATTCAATCAGTGTAACCCAATTCTTTGCACCCTCAATGAATCACAAATAATATATATATATATATATATATATGTATATATATATATTTGATTTTGAAATATGATTTTTTCAGTTTTTTTTATTAAATCATAGCTGTGTACATTAGTGCAATCAAGGGGCACAATGTGCTGGCTTCATATACAATCTGAAATATTCTCATTAAACTGTTTGATGTAGCCTTCATGGCATTTTCTCAGTTATTGTATGTAGACATTTGTATTCTGCCTTTAAATGATAAACAGTTCAAAGTTTATTATATTTAAGAGTGCAGAATTGAGAATTTTATTTAGGAGAGTGAAATAGATTAAAAAACCAAAAGCACACTTGTAACACTAATGGATAAAATTCACTAGGAACATGTTAGTTATCAATACTTAAGTACCCAGTAATACAGGAAAAATATAATTTGTAGAGCAAAAATGACAGAAGTAGATTTATGAAAAATCATATTACTACTGAGGCTGTTAAATTTTGTTCTCAAAGGCAAGAACAGATTACCATTCTAGAATTACATGACAATAATGATAATTAAAACAGAATATATCAGAATAGACCACTACAGCAGTGATCAGAAAATATTGTAGGCATCTTAAATATTACTTATATCACTAAAAATAAAAATAAATGATGTGAACCATAAATTCAGAAAGCCACGACATAATCTAAATGTATGAAGGCAAAACTACTAGTTAGAGGTGGAAGTTGAAATAAATGGGTTAGAAAATAAAACTGCAGGGGGGAGGAGACAAGATGCCTGACTGAAGCCAGCTTCCCAAGAGGCTCCTGTCCAGAAGGAGAGTTAAAGGACAAAAATTCAGCAAGTAACCTGGTGGATTTGAGCTGCACTAAGACAGAAGGTTGAAGAATGCACATGAACCACGCTGAGGTGAGCTGCGACCACAAGGATACAAACAAAAGGTACAAAATCCATCACCAAGAGGAAGTCCCCTCCCCCATGAGAATGGCTCAGAGTGCCCCACAAACAATTGGACAGAGTTCAAAGGTCCTCCCACTACACTCCACGGGAGAGACCCTCTAAAAACTGGACCTACCTCTACTACTAGGGTGCCATGGCATCCTCCTGCCAGGCATAAAACTGTATAAAACTGTATATAGTCTCTACTTGGAATTCTGAGCTCCCGGAGCTCCTCTCCGCTCACACTGAGGTCTGGAGGCTAGTTCCCCAGGAGTTCAGAGTCTTGGGTGATTTCTCGAGTGGTGTGTACAGTGCCTGGACTGCAGCTAGTTGGCACTGGCTCGGGGGCACGGGAGTGAAGAGAGGACGGTCAGCGGAGAGGGGACTGCACCGGAGCAGCGGTTCCCTGAGGCACAGTGTGGCAGCCATCTTTTGGCAACAGTATGGCCAGGCATAAAACTGTGTAAAACTGTGTGTGTTCTCTGCCAACAACCCTGGGCTCCCAGCACTCCCCTCCACTCTCCCTCCAAGGTTTGGAGGCCTGTCCCCCAGGAGTCCAGACTCTTGGGCGATTGCTCGAGGGGCGTAGAAGGTGCCGGGGCTGCAGTCGGTTGGTGCAGACTCTGGGGCGTGGGAGCCGAGAGAGGACGGTTGGCCGGAAGGGAGCTGCACTGGAGCAGCAGTTCCCTGAGGCATAAATAGCAGACCTCTTTTTCTAACAATACGGCTCTCTACCAAATGTTCTGAAGCCACACCCCCTGTCTCCCTGGGCTACCAGAGACTGTGAGTATAGGATTTGCCTGAGGCAACACCAACTTGCAAAATGGGGAAACTCCCAGGGTAGGGCTGACCCAGAGGTCCACTTTACTGCACCTAAGATGCACCTGGCCCTATAGATAATACAAGGACAAAGACAAGCTGATTTGGAACTCAATTCAGCTTCTCTTCTGCAGGGGAACCGTAAAGTTGTTCTGTTCTGTTCTGTCAGTAACATTAATCACGGGCGAGACTGGACCTGAGTGAAAACCCCCCAACCTTCATCAAGCACCAGAGATTGTCAGGCCTCACCTCCTCCTGCTAGAGAGAGGCAGAGTGCAGCGTCCTGGCAGACTTTCTTGTGATTCAGGCAGGTGCAAACTCCTGGAGTACTGGTTCACTACAGGCAACTGGGTCAGCCAACTGCAGGGCTTTCAGTGACTGGGTGTGACAGTGGTGCAAGGTGGGGAAGGAGGCATCAACCTTCCCAGACTGATCTATTGGCTGGGTGGCTCCTCCTGACTCCATGCAGCACTGGAGCTAGCCACACCAGAGTTGTCACCAGACCGCTGTGATCCAGTTCCCAGAGACCTCTTAAACTCTCTCACCCAAAACAGGTGCAGACTGAAATAATTGATTTGGACCTTTTGTACTGAACCAATCGTCTGAGGACAAATCAGGTGTTGCCCTGGGTGTACGGTGGTAGGAAGGTTTGATTTTCCTTTTCCAATTGTTTGTCAGTGGAGGGTGGTGTGACTTAATTGCTGATATTTCTCCACAGCTGAGACTTCAATCCAGAGTATCTGTTTCACTAGGATGGAAAAGAAACCAGCTGAAAACAGGACAGAACCACTTAGCCACACCACACCAGACAGGGCCCCAGTTTCTCAGGCCACAACACTACAGGCCCTCAACAAAGTCCCAGGGGAAAAAAATCAAAGGGAGTAAAGCAACCATGGGGCAGAATCAGCGGGAAAGCTCTGGTAACATGAATAACCAGAATAGATAAACCCACCAAAGGAAAGACATGGCAGATGTAATTGAAGATCCCATTCATAAACAACTGGTTGAGATGACAGAAATCGAATTCAGAATTTGGATTGCAGACAAGATTAAGTGGAATTACGAATTCGAGGAGAAATTCAAAAGTTGTGTCAAGAAGTTAATGAATTTAAAGACAAAACCACCAAAGACTTAGACACACTGAAGGAAGAATTTGCAGCACTCAAAGATCTTAAAAATACAGTAGAATCCCTCAGTAACAGAGTGGAGTAAGCAGAAGAAAGGATTTCTGACATTGAAGACGGAGCCTTTGAACGCTCCCAAACTCTCAAAGAGGAAGAGAAATAGAGAGCAAAAATGGATCATTCTCTCAGGGAGCTCTGGGATAATTTGATGAAGGTAAATATCCGAATCATTGGAATTTATGAAAATGATGAGTTTGCCTCACTGGGCACAGAGGCCCTTCTGCATGAAATTATGAAAGATAATTTTCCAGACATGCCTAGAGATTCTGAAATTCAGATAGCAGACAGCTTCAGAACCCCATCACGACTCAACCCTAATAAGACATACCCCAGGCATATCATAATTAACTTCACTAAAGTGAATATGAAGGAGAAAATTCTCAAAGCTGCCAGGAGAAAGAAAACCATTACCTTAAAAGGCAAGAATATTAGAATGACTGCAGATCTCCCTGCTGAAACTTTTCAAGCCAGAAGGGGGTGGTCATCAACTTTTAATCTCCTAAAGCAAAATAACTTTCAACCCCGGATCTTGTATCCAGCTAAACTGAGTTTCATTTATGATGGAGAAATTAAATACTTTAATGACATTCATTAGTTGAAGAAATTTGCCATAACCAAACCAGCTCTTCAGGATATTCTCAGACCTATCCTCCATAATGACCAACCCAATCCTATACCACAAATGTAAACTCACTCAGAATCTTCTAATCAAACTCCAACTTCCACACTGGCGAAAGGATTAAAAATGTCCACTGGACTTTTGAAAAACTTGATACCCAAAATTCCACCAGACTTATCAATATTCTCCATTAATGTGAATGTCTTAAACTGTCCTCTAAAGAGATATAGGTTAGCTGACTGGATATAAA
Organism: Nycticebus coucang; assembly: GCF_027406575.1. Taxonomy (NCBI): domain Eukaryota; kingdom Metazoa; phylum Chordata; class Mammalia; order Primates; family Lorisidae; genus Nycticebus; species Nycticebus coucang. The sequence continues at coordinate 155,533,805 of NC_069804.1, read as the reverse complement.
AACTCAGGCCAGATATTTGTTGTATACAAGAGTTACATCTTAACTTCAAAGACAAATATAGATTCAGGGTGAAAGGATGGTCATACATATTTCAGGCAAATGGTAATCAGAAAAAACCAGGTGTTGCAATTATATTTGCAGATACAATAGGCTTAAAACCAAAAAAAGTAAGGAAGGACAAGAATGGTCACTTCATATTTCTTAAAGGTAATACTCAATATGATGAGATTTCTATTATTAATATCTATGCACCCAAGCAGAATGCATCTCAATTTATAAGAGAAACTCTAACAGACATGAGCAACTTGATTTCCTCCAGCTCCATAACAGTTGGAGATTTCAAAACTCCTTTGGCAGCGTTGGATCGATCCTACAACAAGAAGTTGAGCAACGAAATCTTAGGTTTAAACCTAACCATCCAACATTTAGATTTAGCAGACATCTACAGAACATTTCATCCCAACAAAACTGAATACACATACTTCTCATCAGCCCACGGAACTTACTCCAAAATTGATTTTAGGTCACAAGTCTAACCTCAGTAAATTTAAAGGAATAGAAATTATTCCATGCATCTTCTTGGACCACCATGGAATAAAACCAGAGATGAGTAACAACAGGAATCTGCATACTCATATAAAAACATGGACGTTAAATAACCTTATGCTGAATGATAGCTGGGTCAGAGATGAGATTAAGAAAGAAATCGACAATTTTTTGGAACAAAATGACAATGAAGACATGAACTATCAGAACCTCTGGGACACCGCAAAGGCAGTTCTAAGAGGGAAATTTATAGCACTGCAAGCCTTCCTCAAGAGAACGGAAAAAGATGAAGTTAACAACTTAATGGGACATCTCAAGCAAGTGGAAAAGGAAGAACATTCCAACCCCAAATCCAGTAGAAGAAAAGAAATAACCAAAATTAGAGCAGAATTAAATGAAATTGAAAACAAAAGAATAATACAACAGATCAATAAATCAAAAAGCTGGTTTTAAGAAATGGTCAATAAAATAGATAAACCTTTGGCCAACCTAATCAGGAAAGAAAGTGTAAAATCTCTAATCTTGTCAATCAGAAACCACAAAGATGAAATAAAAACAGATTCCTCAGAAATCCAAAAAATCCTCAATGAATATTACAAAAAAAATTATTCTAAGAAATATGAAAATCTGAAGGAAATTGACCGATACTTTGAAACACATCACCTTCCAAGACTTAGCCAGAATCAAGTGGAAATGCTGAACAGGCCCATATCAAGTTTGTAAATAGCATCAACCATACAAAACCTCCCTAAAAAGAAAAGCTCGGGACCAGATGGTTTCACATCAGAATTCTACCAAACTTTTAAAGAGGAATTAGAACCTATATTACTCAACCTGTTCCAAAAGGTAGAAAAAGAAGGGAGACTACCCAACATGTTCTATGAAACAAACATCACCCTGATCCCCAAACCACGAAAAGACCCAACAAGAAAAGAAAATTATAGACCAATATCACTAATGAATATAGATGTAAAAATATTCAATAAGATCCTAGCAAACAGAATCCAACAACACATCAAACAAATTATACATCATAACCAAGTTGGTTTTATCCCAGGGTCTCAAGGCTGGTTCAATATACGTAAATCTATAAATGTAATCCAGCACATAAACAAATTAAAAAACAAAGACCATATGATTTTCTCAATCAATGCAGAAAAAGCTTTTGATAATATCCAGCATCCCTTCATGATCAGAACACTTAAGAAAATCAGTATAGAAGGGACATTTCTTGAATTGATGGAGACCATCTACAGCAAACCCACAGCCAATATCATATTGAATGGAGTTAAATTGGAATCATTTCCACTCAGATCAGGAACCAGACAAGGATGCCCATTGTCTCCATTGCTTTTTAACATTGTAATAGAAGTTTTAGCCACCACAATTAGGGATGAAAAGGCAATCAAGAGTATCCACATAGGGTCAGAAGAGATCAAACTTTTGCTCTTCGCAGATGATATGATAGTATATCTGGAAAACACTAGGGACTCTACTAAAACTCTTAGAAGTGATCAAGGAATACAGCAATATATCAGGTTACAAAATCAACATAAACAGTTAAGGACACTATCCCATTCACAGTAGTGCCAAAGAAGATGAAATATTTGCGAATTTATCTAACAAAGTATGTGAACGATCTCTACAAAGAGAACTATGAAACTCTAAGAAAAGAAATAGCTGAAGATATTAACAAATGGAAAAACATACCATGCTCATGGCTGGGAAGAATCAACGTTGTTAACATGTCCATACTACCCAAAGCAATATATAATTTCAACGCAATCCCTATTAAAGCTCCACTGTCATACTTTAAAGATCTGGAAAAAAAAATACTTCCTTTTATATGGAATCAGAAAAAACCTCGAATAGCCAAGACATTACTCAGAAATAAAAGCAAAGCAGGAGGTATCACGCTACCAGACATCAGACTATAATACAAATTGATAGTGATCAAAACAGCATGGTATTGGCACAAAAACAGAGAAGTAGATGTCTGGAACAGAATACAGAACCAAGAGATGAATCCAGCTACTTACCATTATTTAATCTTTGACAAGCCAATTAAAAACTTTCAGTGGGGAAAGATTCCCTATTTAACAAATGGTGCTGGGTGAACTGGCTGGCAACCTGTAGAAGACTGAAACTGGACCCACACCTTTCACCATTAACTAAGATAGACTGTCACTGGATCAAAGATTTGAACTTAAGACATGAAACTATAAAAATACTAGAGGAGAGTGGAATACTAGAGGAAAACCCTTGAAGAAATCGGGATGGGCGAGTATTTTATGAGGAGGACCCCCCCGGGCAATTGAAGCAGCTTCCAAAATACACTACTGGGACTTGATCAAACTAAAAAGCTCTGCACAGCCAAGAACACAGTAAGTAGAGCAAGCAAACAACCCTCAGAATGGGAGAAGATATTTGCAGGTTATGTCTCTGACAAAAGTTTAATAACCAGAATCCACAGAGAACTCAAGCACATTAGCAAGAAAAGAACAAGGGATCCCATTGCAGGCTGGGGAAGAGATATTAAGAGAAACTTCTCTGAAGAAGACAGGCGTGCAGCCTTCAGACATATGAAAAAATGCTCTTCATCTTAATCATCAGAGACATGCAAATCAAAACTACTGGAGATACCATCTAACTCCAGTGAGACTAGCCTATATCACAAAATCCCAAGACCAGAGATGTTGGTGCGGATGTGGCAAAACGGAACAGTTTTGCACTGCTTGTGGGAATGCAAATTAATACATTCCTTTTGGAAAGAGATATGGAGACCAATTGGAGATCTAAAAATAGATCTGCCATTCAATCCTGTAATCCCTCTACTGGGCATATACCCAGAAGACCAAAAATCACATCATAACAAAGATATTTGTACCAGAATGTTTATTGCAGTCCTATTCATAATTGCTAAGTCATGGAAAAATCCCAAGTGCCCATCGATCCACGAATGTATTAATAAATTGTGGTATATGTACACCATGGAATATTATGCAGCCTTAAAGAAAGATGGAGACTTTACCTCTGTCATGTTACATGGATGGAGCTGGAATGTATTCTTCTTAGTAAAGTATCTCAAGAATGGAAGAAAAAGTACCCAATGTACTCAGCCCTACTATGAAACTAATTTAAGGTTTTCACATGAAAGCTATAACCCAGTTACAACCTAAGAATAGGGAGAAGGGGGAAAGATAGGGGAGGGAGGGAGGATGTGGGTGGAGGGAAGGGGATTGGTGGGATTACACCAGCGGTGCATCTTACAAGGGTCTATGTGAAACTTGGTAAATGTGGAATCTAAGTGTCTTGGCATATTAACTGAGAGAATGCCAGGAAGGCTATGTAAACCAGTGGGTTGAAAGTGTGTCAAACGGTCTGTGGAGCTAGTAAATGATGCCCCATGATCATATCAATGTACACAGCTGTGATTTAATAAAAAAATAAAACAAAATAAAAACAATAAAAAGAAAAGAAAAGAAAACTGCAGTGAAATGTTACTTAGAAGGATGTTCTCCAGATCCTTCCAGGTAAATATAAAAGAAGGAAAGTCACCATCTTTCTTTACAGGTGAAAATAGGGGTATGTGGAACACTCTCCGGGTGAAGGGTTCAACTACAACTTGCACTTTACCTGCAAATGCAAATAGTGTAACCTGATTTTACATATCCCTCTCACATTAACGTCAATTAAAAAAAAAAAAGTATAGTGAAACTCATATAATATGTTATAAGAGGAATGTCAGGTTTACTTGGGTGGATATCAGAAACATGAAAAGTCACTGTATAAATTAATCAAAAGGGGAGAAAGACAAATGCTCAAAATTTAAAATGACAAGGGAGACATAGTCTTCAATACAAAGAAAATTTCAAGTCTCCTAAGTGCAAAGTTGGCAGAATTCTATTCGAATACATTTGAACACAGATGCAATGGATAATTTTCTAGGGAAACACCATTCATCCATATTGGCCCTAGGAGAGGCAAAAAGTCTAACGAGACAATCATGTACAACACATGCTGAATTTGGATAAATAATTCTATAAAACAGTATCCAGGAGCCTAGCACGCGGGCCGCCCCTCCTCGGGACCTTGGCCACAGTGTGTGGTAATTAGAGGGAGCGCGCGGCTGGCTCAAGGATGCACCAAATGGCAGTGCCCTGGACAGTGAGGCAGTTAGGGGGAAGCCCAGGCATTGAGAGGAAAGCTCTCCAGAAGTGGCAGCGACCTAGAGTGTCTGTTCCATCTGGGTGCCAAGGCCGTGGCTCTGCCCAGGTGGACGGGAGTTGAGAGCTGAGCACGTTTGAGCCAGGACCCGGTTCCAGGAGCCTCCTAGGCCCACAGAAATGAACCCTGGGCCTGACAGGGCACAACCTGCTGGTCCCTCACAGGGTCCACCACCCCACGGGGAGCCGGAGCTGCCTGAAACGACTCCATCCAGCTGTCAATTGAGGACTCTTTTCGAGTGTCCAGTCTGCTTTGAGTATGTGTTACCACCTATCTTTCAGTGTCAGCGTGGTCACCTTGTTTGTATCAGCTGTCGCCAAAATCTGGCTTATTGTCCAACTTGCCGGGACCCATTGAAATCCATTCGCAACGTGGCTATGGAGAAAGTGGCCAATTCACTTATCTTTCCATGTAAATATGCCTCGTCTGTGTGTGGACTAACTCTGCCACCCATGGGAAAAGGAGACTACAAAGAGCGCTGTGACTTTAGACTTTATTCCTGCCTGTGCCCTGGTGTTCTCTGTCGATGGGCAGGCACTTTGGATGCTGTGATGCCCCATCTGATGCAGCAGCATGACTCCATTACAGCACAAGAGGGAGAGACTGCAATTTTCCTTGCTGTGAACATTAATAATATTCATGTTACTTTTCACTGGGCGAGGATGCAGTCCTGTTTTGGCTTGCACTTCATGGAAGTCTTGCAGAAACAAGAAAACGATGAGGGTCAAGGGAGGTTCTGCACAATTGTAGGGCTACTAGGAACGCGCCAGCCAGGGGAAACCTTTACTTAACGACTGGAGCTCTGTGGTGATCGAGGGCGACTGACTTGGGAAGCAACTCCTCTATCCATTCACGAGGGAATTGAGACAGCCGTGATGAACAGCGACTGCCTTGTCTTTGACACCAACACTGCACAGCTTTTTGCAGAAAATGGCAATTTAAGCATGACTGTAACTATTGCCCAGTATTGAAATAAGACATTTTCTGGCCAGTGTTTAGAACTTTAATTTTGCAGAAAAGAAGTGTTTATAACTTTAATTTCACAGAAAATAAGGCACCCCTCTGCCTGCCAACCTTAAAGTCTTTTGGTTGGTGGAAGGTAGATACATAAAAGTAGATAAAAGGCTGTAAAATACAGGAAGCAGTTTCACGTAGTAACACTGATAATCTTTAAACATAAGTCAACAGTAAACCACTGAAAATACATATTTGTACACTCAAAGTGGGCATCTTTGTTATTAAAAAAGGAAGCATTGTAAAATAATTCTGAGTTTTGTGCTTGCTGTAGATTGATTGTATTTTTGAAAACTACTGGGTTTGTTGTTTGCCTGTCTGTGTGCGTGTGATTGTGTGTATGCTTTTATGTGTGTGTGTGTGTGTGTGTGTGTGTGTGAGTAAGCAAACCTGTGTGTGAGTGTGTACGTGTGTGGATTATTTTTTCTTTAACTGAAAAGCCATCTTGAGTGGTCTTGGACCACTTGTTTTCCCCTTTGGGAGTCATTACATAGTACTGGTGTGTGTGTGTGAGTGTATTTGCTAATTCTTATTCTAGTTTTTGGTTAAATAAATTTGACTTTCTTTTCTGTCATTCGGGTTTTTCCTCACCTTTTTTGGTACAATTTTAAAATTAGCATCTTTTGATATGCATAATTGTTGATGGTAAAGTTTATACTGTGTCAGATACATATTTTCTTAACCCTCCTCCCCATTAATCAGCTCATTAGAAATATTTCAAATTCAGCTATTTTGTGAAGTTCCAGAGGGAAAGTTGACATCAGGAAAAGCATTAAAAGCTCTTTAAAGAAGCTCTAAGATGGTGGTCTCTCTCTTTCTCTTTTTCTCACTCCGTCTGTTCTACAATTGAGTCATACCTTCAAACGTAATCTTTAACAGGTTAGGAAATAAAATGATTTATGAAATATTGAAAACAAATCAGGCATTTTTTCAATTATTCAAATACTATGGGCAAATCACATGTTGAAAATTTGTTCTTATATTTATTGGTTTTTTAAAAGAAGTCATCATTGTTCTCAGTATTTGTAACAAAAAGCAAATCATTTGTTTCAAAAAACACTGTTGCAAAAAGCATGTTTTTGGTGTTTTATACTTATCATTGAAAGGATATCTGGCAATAAAAAGAAAACACCAGCCCCAGATCTTTTCGGAATAGAATTCTAGAAAACTGTTAGATGTAAGATAATACCAATATTATCCAAACTATTTCAAGGATATGGGAAGCATGTAAAACAAAGAAGAAAGTATAAAACTGATTTTAAAACAGGGCTGAAATAGCACCAAAACGAATGTACAGATCAAATAAAATAATAAGAATGTTCTTAAGTAAAATATTAGCAAACCCAAGTAAAAACACATCATGAACTTATGATGGAGCATATGACTTCATGTACCTTTTTCCTAGTGCACAAAGTGTTTCAATATTAGAAAGATGACTAATATTATTTGAGTATTCATGAAGCCAAGGCAACAATTATACCACTGCTTCCATATGTCAAAAGATATTTGACAGCATCAACAGTCTACAGGACAAAAAACCTAGTTTCTTAATCATATAAGTTGGAAAGTTAAGAAAATAATGGTTAGACATTTAGATTAGAAGAGATAGAACATTTAAGTGTAAATTAAAGAGCAACTAAGTCAGAGAAATTACAATTAAAACCACAATCACACACCACCACAAAGCTGCCAGAACAAAAAACTGTTAAAAATCATCTCTTAGTCTGTGTTGTTATGGTATATCAGAACACCTGAGACTGCATAATTTACAAACACAGATGTTTATTCTATCACATTTCTGTAAGCCATAAATTTCAAGGATATTTGCACTAGATTGTTTATCACAGCTCAATTTACCATTGCCAAGATGTGGAAAAAACCCAAGTGCTCATCAACTGATGAATGGATTAATAACCAGAATCCACAGAGAACTCAAATGTATAAGCAAGAAAAGAACAATTGATCCCATTGTAGGCTGGGAAAGGGATTTGAAGAGAAACTTCTCTGAAGAAGATAGGCGCATGGCCTACAGACATATGAAAAAATGCTCATCATCTTTAATAATCAGAGAAATTCAAATCAAAAGTACTTTGAGATATCATCTAACTCCAGTTAGATTAGCCCATATCACAAAATCGCAAGACCAGAGATGTTGGCGTGGATGTGGAGAAAAGGGAACTACTTCTACACTGTTGGTGGGAATGCAAATTAATACATTCCTTTTGGAACGATATATGGACAACACTTAGAGATCTAAAAATAGATGCATTCAATCCTATAATTCCTCTACTAGGCATATACCCAGAAGACCAAAAATCACATCATAACAAAGATATTTGTACCAGAATGTTTATTGCAGCCCTATTCATAATTGCTAAATCATGGAAAAAGCCCAAGTGCCCATCGATCCACAAATGGATTAATAAATTGTGGTATATGTACACCATGGGATATTATGCAGCCTTAAAGAAAGATGGAGACTTTACCTTTTTCATGTTTACATGGATGGAGCTGGAACATATTCTTCTTAGTAAAGTATCCCAAGAATGGAAGAAAATGTACCCAATGTACTCAGCCCTACTATGAAACTAATTTATGGCTTTCACATGAAAGCTATAACTCAGTTACAATCTAAGAATAGGGGGAAGGGGGAAAGGGAGGGGGGAGGTGGGCTAAGGGAGGGGGATTGGTGGGATTACATCTGCGGTGCATCTTACAAGGGTGTATGTGAAACTTAGTAAATGTGGAATGTAAATGTCTTAGCACAATAACTAAGAAAATGCCAGGAAGGCTATGTTAACCAGTGTGATGAAAATGTTTTAAACGGTCTATGAAACTAGTGTATGGTGCCCCATGATAACATCAATGTACACAGTTATGATTTAATAAAAAAAAATAAAATAAAAAAAAGAATGGATTAATAAAATATGGTATGTATCTATCATGGAATACTACTGAGCCGTAGAAAAGATACCTGGATGGAATTGAAGCATGTTAGAGTTACCTGGATGGAATCAAAGCACATTTTTTTTTTTTTTTTTTTTTGGTAAAGTACCTCAAGAATGGAAAAACAAGCATCCTATGCACTCAATAGTAATGTGACACCAGGAAGTGAACATACACAGGCCCACATGAGAGGAAAAACACAATTAAATTCCAGAAGGGGAGGGGGATGGGACAAAGGGGTAGGGGGAAGGGGCTCAGTAATCTTCCATCTAATGGGTACAATGTAGAGGTATATGGCACACCTCCTGGGGGAAGGACTTAAATACAACTCAGGTTTTTCTGATTAAGGCAAACAATATAACCTAATTATATGTTCCTTCATATTAATTGGAAATATTAGACATAAAATATCCCACTACAAAGTCATTAAAACACTTGTTTTTCTGTGACCTTGGGAGAGTGAAACAACCTCTTTTGCTTCAGTTTCTTCTTCTGGAAAGTGGTGAAATTAACTGTCCCTACTTCATGGGTTATTGTCTTGAATACTACTTGAATTGGTAATTAAAAAAGCATGAGAACAGTGATGTGGTAAGCACACAGTAAAAGATCAACACATGTGACTTGTTCTATGAAGTAAAATTTACATGGTAAGAGGGCCAAGCAAGGTGGTGGCCAAGTAACAGCTTCTTTGCAACTAGGCATGGTGAGATTGGGAGAGAAGACTCCAGGCACCTCTGGCTTGTGGGCTCCGCCCATAAACATGCCTTTGGGGACACAGGGAGGCAGCGGGAGGCTTCTGGACCCCAGTAAGAGGACAAAAGCAGTGGAGAACTGGGAAGTGTTTTTTTTTCCATCTGAGGCTGTGGCACCTGCCACATCCATAGCTGCAGCAACAGCAAGATTGCAGGCAGAAAAGGCCTTCCCTGTGGGTTGTTTTGGTTTTATTGCCCTAGGCACTTGGTTGAATTAACTTGGGAGGCTGTGGGGGAGTGTGTATGTGGCTCTGAGTGGTGTCCAGAGTTCAGGAGTGAGCCACTGGGCTGGAGCAGCACTTCCCTTGTTCAGCTGTGGGCCCCACTGCAGCCATTGTAGGAGAGCTGCCCTGAAAGCTTTACCCTCAGTGTCTCAGAGCAAGGCCTGTGCTGCGAGACCTTGGATGAGTGATCTAGTTGACTTTGAACAGCACACAGAGGTCAGAACTGAGACCCCCAGTAAAGAATGGAGCTTTCAGTGTTGGGGGTAGGAGAGCTGCCTTGCATCTTTGGCCCTCAGGGGCTTAGAGTGAGGCTGATTTGGGTGTGTCTGATAAGGAAGCCACTTCAGGAGAGATCTCAGCAACACATGCTTTCCTGGGAAAGCCTCTGCTCAGCCAAAAGTGGGCTGAGGAGAGATTCAAGCTCTCAACCCTGTGGGGTTTGAGGGCAAAGGAGTCAGCAGAAGTCTCCAGTCTCCATCTTATACAGCTGTACCACCATTTAGATTAGATTACTATCTCATATCCCAGAAGATCACCTATTGCCCAGGCAATATTCAACAAGATTTTATATATATATATATATATATATATATATATATATATATATATATATATATATATATAAAAGTATATATATGTATATGTATATATACACTCATTACATATATATATATATCAAAGTATATATACTTTGTTTTTGTTTTTTTTCTTTTATTTCAATTTTCTCCCCTAGGATTGTCTTTTTTTTCTTATTCTTAATTTTTCTAAGTGTAAACATAATTTTTCATTGTTGCCTTATTTAACAATAACTTCATTTTTGCTAGTGTTTCTGCTCCTGTTATTTTGTTTTTCCCCCAATTTTATCCTGTAATGTTTTTTGTTTGTTTGTTTTGGTTTGATTTATAATAGTTTTTTTTTTCATATTTGGTGGCGGCAGGGTACTGTATCTGCTCAGGCTGACAAAGAGCTGTGGACCGAAAGGGAACCACCACCCAACCCAGCATCTCCAGAGGTTGGGGAATTTTTAATGTGTTGGTCCAAATACCCTACTGTACACTTTTATTATTCTTTTCTCCCTCTGTCTCTCTCTTCTTCTTGTCAATCTTTCCTTTTACTCACCCTCTTTCCTTTCTGTTTTTTCTTTTATTTTTTTAAAATCTTTTTCCACGTCTTGCTCCTCAATCCTCTCATCATTTTAGTCCTGTACCAAAAGGCACATCAACACTTTAGGTCAGAGACTCGGTAACTTAAAGAGCACTATGAAGTCAAAGAAAACTTAGGGCAAGGAAACAGGCAAAAGAAAACACTCATGAGGAAGAAACAGTAGAAAAATCCTGGAAACATGAAAAACCAGAGAAGAGCAACTCCCCTACCCCAGCAAAGGGCCATGAGGTAGCTACTTCAGAGGATTCCACCTGTAAAGAAATGCTAGGGGAATTTGAAATACAGATGATGAATACAATGAAGGAAATTTCTGAGCAAGTGGAAAATAACCAAAAGGAAATTAAAAAACAGTATCAAATAAGAGATGAATGATATGAAGAATATAGAAAAGATATAGCAGAGCTGTGCTCGCTTCGGCAGCACATATACTAAAATTGGAACTATACAGAGAAGATTAGCATGGCCCCTGCGCAAGGATGACACGCAAATTCGTGAAGCGTTCCATATTTTTATATTAAAAAAAAAAAGATAGGGCGGCGCCTGTGGCTCAGTGAGTAGGGCGCCGGCCCCATATGCCGAGGGTGGCGGGTTCAAACCCAGCCCCGGCCAAACTGCAACAAAGAAAATAGCCGGGCATTGTGGCGGGCGCCTGTAGTCCCAGCTGCTTGGGAGGCTGAGGCAAGAGAATTGCGTAAGCCCAAGAGTTAGAGGTTGCTGTGAGCTGTGTGACGCCATGGCACTCTACCAAGGGGGGCGGTACAGTGAGACTCTGTCTCTACAAAAAAAAAAAAAAAAAAAAAAAAAAGATATAGCAGAGCTTAAGGAATTGAAGCAGTAAATTAGGAAACTTAATATGCACTAGAAAGTATCAGTAACAGAGCAGACCATGCAGAAGAAAGGATCTGAGAGGTAGAGGACAAAATTTTTGAGATGACTCATATAGTTAAAGAGGCAGAAAAACAGAGAGAGAAAGCAGAATGGTCACTGAAAGAATTATGGGACTACATGAAGCATTCAAACATATGAGTTATATGTAGCCCAGAAGTAGAACAAGAACACCCCAGAGGAATGGAAGCCATACTGGAGAATATTATAAAAGAAAAAATTCCCAAATTTCACCAAAGATTCTGACACATGCCTCTCAGAGGGATATTGTACCCCAGGTTCTCTCAACCCAAATAGAGCTTCCCTAAGACACATTGTGATGAACTTGTCCAAAAGTCAAAACAACAGAAAAAATTCTGCAAGCTGCAAGGATTAAGCTTAAATTGACCTACTTGGACAAATCCATCTAGGTGACTGCAGACTTCTCAAATGAAACTTTTCAAGCCAGAACACAATGGTCATCTACCTTTAATCTACTTAACCAAAACAATTTCCTTCCTAGAATTTTATATCCTGCTAAGCTAAGCTTTACATTTGATGGAAAAGTCAAATATTTTACTGCTATGCAAATGTTGAGCAAGTTTGCCATGAGACCAGCTCTACAGGAAATACTTTGTCCTGCTCTACACACTGACCATCACAATGGACCACCACCAAAGTAAGCACCCAGAAACTAATGGACAAAACCTAGCTTCCACAATGATGCAAAAGATAAAACTTAGCAAAGGACTTCCACAAAATGAGATGAATAGAAATGCACCACGCTTATCAATTATCTCAATAAATGTTAGTGGCCTGGATTCCCCACTGAAGAGGCATGGATTGGCTGAATGGACAAAAAAACACAAGCCATCCATTTTCTGTCTGCAGGAAAAACACCTAGCCTCAAAGGACCAATTAAAACTTAGAGTTAAAGGTTCAAAGACAATTTTTAAGGCAAACGGAATTCAGAAGAAAAGAGGGGTTCCAATCTTATTTTCAGATGTAAGTGGATTTAAAGCAACCAAAGTCTAGAAAGACAAAGATGGTCACTTCATATTGTTCAAGGGAAAAATACAACAAGAAGACATTCAATTCTAAATATTTATGCACCCAACTTCAATGCTCCTAGATTCTTGAAATAGGCCTTAATTAGTCTGAGCAATATGATATCCTATAATACCATAATAACAGGGGACTTTAACACTCTCCTTACAGAACTGGATGGATCCTCTAAACAGAAATTAAACAAAGACATAAGGGACTTAAATGAGACCGTAGAAAAACTTTGCTTGATAGACATATATAGAATGTTCCACCCCAAAGTTAAAGAATATACATTCTTCTCATCAGCCCATGGAACATTCTCCAAGATTGATCATATCCTAGGACACAAAACAAACTTCAGCAGAATAAACACAATTGAAATGTTACCTTTTATCTCCTCAGATCACAAGGCATTAAAGGTGGAACTCAACTACAATAAAAACATTCAACCTCACAGCAAGACATGGAAATTGAACAACCTTATGCTGAATTACAGTTGGGTGGAGGAAGAAATAAAAGAGGAAATCATTAACTTCCTTGACCATAACAACAATGAGGACACAAGATACAAAACCTGTGAGATACAGCGAAAGCAGTCCTGAGAAGCAAATGTATCACTTTAGGTGCCTACATTCAAAAAACAGAAAAAGAGCACATTAACAAACTTACAAGCCATCTTATGGAATTAGAAAAAGAAGAACAAAGTAAGCCTACACCCAGCAGAAGAAAAGAAATATCCAAAATTAAATCAGAGATTAATGAAATTGAAAACAAAAGAATCATTCAGATCATTAATGAAACGAGGAGTTGGTTTTTTTGAAAAAATAAATAAATAGTTAAACCTTTGGCCAGACTAACTAGAAATAGAAAAGTAAAATCTCTCATCACTTCAATCAGAAATGATAAAGGGGAAATAACAACATATGCCACAGAGATACAAGAGATTACCTCTGAATACTACAAGAAAGGCTATGCCCAGAAATTTGACAATGTTAAGGAAATGGACCAATATTTGGAATCACACCATCTCCCTAGACTAAGCCAGGAAGAAATAGATCACTTGAACAGACCAATTTCAAGCACTGAGATCAAAGAAACAAAAAGATCTACCTACAAAAAAATGCCCCAGTGCAGATGGCTTCACACCAGAATTCTATCAAACCTTCAAAGAAGAACTTATTCCCATACTGCAGAAATTGTTCAAAAATATTGAGGAGAAAGGACTCTTCCCCAGAACTTTTTATAAGGCAAACATTACCCTGATTCCAAAACCAGGAAAAGATCCAACTAAAAAGGGGAACTTCAGACCAATTTCACTAATGAATATAGTTGCAAAAATTCTCAATAAAATCCTTGCCTATAATAGACTACAGCTTCTAATCAAAAAAGTCACACATCATGATCAAGTAGGTTTCATCCTGGGAATGCAAGGCTGATTTAACATACACAAATCCATAAATGTTATTTACCATATCAACGGAAGTAAAAACAAAGCCCATATGATCCTCTCAATAGATGCAGAAAAGCATTGACCATATGATCCTCTCAATAGATGCAGAAAATTCAGCTTTCTTTACTGATAACAACATTTAAGAAAATAGGCATTGATGGGACATTTCTTAAACTGATAGAGAACATCTAGAACAAACCCACAGCCAATATAATATTGACTAGAGTAAAACTGAAAGCATTTCCACTTAGAACTCGAACCAGATAAGGATGTCCTCTATCACCACTACTGTTCAACATAGTGCTAGAAGTTCTAGCCAATACAATCAGGCAAAAGAAGGAAATAAAGGGCATCCCAATGGGAGCAGAGGAGGTCAAACTATCCTTCTTTGCTGATGACATTATTGTATACTTAGAGAACCCCAAAGACTCCACCACAAGATTCCTGGAAGTGATCATAAAATACAGTAAGGTCTCAGGATATAAAATCAATATCCACAAGTCAGTAGCCTTTGTATATGCCAATAGCAACTAGGATGAGAAGCTATTTAAGAACACAATCCCTTTCATAGTAGCTTAAGAAAAAAAGAGAGAGAAATACCTACCCCATTCCCTGAAAATAAGATATCCTCTGAAAATAAGACCTACTTACAGGAAAGATAAGATGTCCCCTGAAAGTAAGACCTAGCACATCTTTGGGAGCACACCTTAAAATAAGACACTGTCTTATTTTTGGGGAAAAAGGGTAGGAATATACCTAACAAAAGAGGTGAAGGACCTCAGGGATGGGGAGAGAGGGGGAGGGTAGGAGGGAGGATGGGTGGATGGAGAGTAATTGGTGGGACCATCCCTACAGTGCATCTTACAAGGGTACATGTGTAATTTACTAGGTGTAGAATATAAATGTCTTAATGCAATAAGTAAGAAAATGCTGTGAAGGCTATGTTAATCAGTTTAATGAAAACATTTCAAATTGTATATAAAACCACCACATTGTACCCCATGATTGTATCAATGTACACAGCTATGATTTAATATTAAAGAAAACCTAAGAAAATATATAGCAGAAGATATTAAGAAATGGAAGAACATACCATGCTCATGGCTGGGAAGAATCAACATTGTTAAAATGCTTATACTTAAAACAATCTAGATATTCAGTACCATCCCTATCAAAATACCAACATCATACTTTCTAGAACTGGAAAAAATAATTCTTTGTTTTGTATGGAACCAAAAAACCCAGTATAGGTAAGGCAATCCTTAGTAATAAAAACAAAGTGAGGGACATTAGCCTACCAGGCTTTAGGCTGTACTACAAGGCCATAGTAATCAGAACAGCATGGTATTGACACAAAAATAGAGATGTTAATATTTGGAAGTGAATAGATAAACATGACATGAAACAAACATCTTATAGCCATCTAATCTTTGATACCAAACAAGAACATACACTGGGGAAAACAATACCTATTCAATAAATGGTGTTAGGAGAACTGGATAACCACATGTAAAAGACTGAAACTGGACCCACACTTCTCACCTCCTACCAAAATTGGTTAAAGATGTATAAAGGACCATATTTCAGGCATGAAACGATAAAAATCCTCAAAGAAAGCATGGGAAAAACATTTGAAGATATCAGGCTGGGGGAATACTTTATGAAGAAGACTTCTGAGGCAATTGGAACAACAACAAAAATTAAAAAAAACATAGGACTTAATTAACTGAATAGCTTTGTACAGCAAAGGAGAGAACACCCAATACAAATAGACAATTTACACAATGGGAAAGGATATTTACATATTTTGAATCAGACAAAAGCTTGGTAACTAGGATCTTCAGAAAACTCAAATTAATCAACATAAAAGAGCCAACAATCCTTTATATCACTGGGCAAGAGAAATGAATAGAACTTTCTCTAAAGAGGCAGATGAATGGCTAACAAACATAAAATAAAATGCTCATCATCCCTAATTTTAGAGAAATGCAAATCAAAACCACCCTGAAATATCATCTAACTCCAATGAGAGTGGCTCTTATCACAAAATCTCAAAACTGCAGATTCTGGAGTGGATGTGGAGAGAAGGGAACACTTTTACACTGCTGGTGGGACTGCAAGCTAATACAACCTATTTGGAAGGAAGTATGGAGAACTCTCAAAGAACTCAAAGTAGACCTCCCATTTGATCCTGCAATCCCATTACTGGGCATCTACCCGGAAGAAAAAAAATAATCCTTTTACCATTAGGACACTTGTAGTAGACTGTTTATCACAGCTCCATTTATAATTGCCAGAATGTGAAAACGGCCTAAAAATGCCCACCAACCCAGGAATGGATTAACAAGCTGTGGTATATGTATATTATGGAATACTATTGAACCATGAAACAAAATGGAGACTTTATATCTTTTGTAGTAACCTGGATGAAAATGGAACACATTCTTCTTAGTAAAGCATCACAAGAAAGGAGAAGCAAGCACCCTATGTACTCAATTCTTATGTGAAGACAATTAATGACCTAGTACATTGTTGGGGGAGTGGAAAGGGGAGAGCAGAGGGAGGGAAGGAGGTTAAGGGGGCTGGGAGATCACGATGTGTAACACATCTTTTGGGGTTGGGACACAATTATAAAAGGGACTTTACCTAACAAATTCAATCAAGGTAACCTGGTTCTTTGTACCCTCAGTGAATCCCCAAATATATATATATATATATATATTTATTATATATATATATATATATAATAAAAATAAAAACCTAGAGACTCAACTGCAAAAGTACTGTAAGTGATCAGGAAATACATTAATGTCTCAGGTTACAAAATTAATGTCCACAAAGCAGTAGCCTTTGTAAACACCAATAACGGCCAAATTGAGAAGCAAATCAAGTACACAGTTCCCTTCAAAGTAACTTCTAAGAATATGAAACACTTAGGAATATACCTAAGAAACGAGATGAAAGATCTTTACAAAGAGAATTATGAAACCCAAAGAAAAGGAATAGCAGAAGGCATTAACAAATGGAAGAACATACCATGTTCTTGGCTGGGAAGAGTCAACATTGTTAAAATATCTCTTCTCCCAAAAGCAATCTATAGATTCAATGCAATGCCCATTAGAATACAAAATCATAGTTTGAAGAACTCGAAAAAATAGTACTTCATTTTGCAGGGAACCAGAAAAAAAACCTATATATCCAAAGCTATTCTTAGTAGTAAAAAAAGGCAGAGGCATCTGCCTACCAGACTTCAGGCTATATTACAAGTCCATAGTAATCAAAAAAGCATGATATTGGCACAAATATAGATATATAAACTTATGGAAAAGAACAGAAAACCAAGAGATGGGACCAGTCTCTACTTGCCATCTGATTTTTGATAAACCAACGAATAGCATACACTTGGGAAAGAATCCCTATTCAATAAATGGTGCTGGGAGAACTGGATAACCACATGTAAAAGACTGAAACTAGACTCACACCTTTCACCATTTATAAAAATTGACTCCAGATGGATAAAATGTTTAAATCTAAGACACAAAACAATAAAAATCTTAGAAGAAAGTTTGGGGAAAACTCTTGAGGATTTTGGACTAGGGAAAAATTTTATGTCAAAGACTTCAGTGGTCCTCACAACAACAACAACAATTAACAAATGTGGCTCAGCTCCCATAGCTCAGTGAGTAGTATGCCAGCCACATACACTGAAGCTGGCAGGTGCAAGCCCGGCCCAGGCCTGCTAAACAACAATGACAACTGCAAGCAAGAAATAGTGGGTGTTGTGGCGGGCACCTGTAGTTGAACCTACTCGGGAACCTGAGGCCAGTGAATCACTTAAGCTTAAGAGTTTGAGGTTGCTGTGAGCTGTGACACCATGGCACTCTACTGAGGGGTGACATAGAGTGACTCTGTCTCAAAAAAAAAAAAAAAGAAAAATTAAAAAATGGGAATTAAGTTGAAAACCTTCTGCACAGCTAAGAACACAGCAAGTAAAGCAAAAAGAGAACCTTCAGTATGGGAAAACATATTTACAGGGTGTGAATCTGACAAAGGGTTGATGACTAGAATCTACAGAGAACTCAAATTAATCAACAAAATAGAGCAAAGAATCCCATCTACCGCTGGTCAAGAGATATGAACAGAACTTTCTCTGATTCAGACAGATGAATGGCTAACAGACATTTGAAAAAATGGTCATCATACCCGATAGTCAAATAAATGCAAATCAAAACCATCCTGAGATACAACCGAACCCCAGTGAGAATAGCCCACATAACAAAATCTCAAAGTTGCAGATGGATGTGGAGAAAAGGGACCACTTTTATACAGTTTGTGGATCTGCAAACTAGTACAACCTTTTTTGGAAGTAAGTTTCAAGAATACTCAAAGAACTCAAATTAGCTCTTCCATTTGACCCTGCAATCCCATTGCTTGGCATCTACCAAGAGGAAAAAAAGAAATCATTTTATCATAAGGACATTTGCACTAGACTGTTTATTATAGCTCAATTTGCAATTGCCAAAATGTGGAAACAACCTAAATGCCCACCAACCCAGGAATGGATTATGGTGTATGTATACCATGGAATATCATTCAGCCATTAAAAAAGATGGATACTTTACATCTTTTGTATTAACTTGGATAGAGTTGAATACGTTCTTCTTAATAAAGTATCACAGAAATGGTCAAGGTAGAATACAATGTACTCAAGTCTAATATGAAGCCATTAGATTAACTTAATACCTACTTAGACAAGAGAAAAACTCAGATCAATTCAAGGTGAGGTCCTGGGAAATGAGGGAGTGGGCAGAAGAGAGGAGGAAGGGCAATCATGATGCTCACACTTAAGGGGCACAATGTTATGGTGCATAGCACACCTCTTGGAGGCAGGACACAATTATAAGAGGGACCTTATGTAACAAATGCAAATAATGTATCCTGATTCTTTGTACCCTTGACCAACCTTAAACAATTAGAAAAAGAGTTTCATAGGCTGGCATGATATGTCTTTAATGCATTTGTGAGTGTAATATTTACTTAATAGTAGTATGACTATAAAATGAATATATCCCTTAGTAATTACAGTATCATCTGCAAGGTTTGAAAAACATAATACTTTTTTCACTCATTTGGTTATTTATTCACCCACTATTCACTAATCAACTAAGATAGGTCATTAGACTTTCTAAGTGGTAAGATATAACATTAAATGAGCCATAGTCTCTATTTCAATGATTCATGGTATGTAGGGGAGATAGGTGTGTTATCAGATAGTGGTAAGGTGATGCATTCTGTACTGGAGAAAGTACAGGGTGCTCTGTAGTAAACGGATAAGTACCTAATGAAGCCTAACATCATCAGAGGGGAATTTACATTAGAGGTAATATTTAAATTGAGGCCCAAAGCATCAGAAGGAGTTAGTCAGGCAAGAGGGAGAAACACTCATTTTGAGCTGAGAAGAGACAGCAAAGCATTTTATTTACTCTGACTACAACTGATTCTGGTATATGTATATTCCTGTGACAGCATGCTACCTCAGGGTATTTCTTTTTTTTTTTTCTTTTTTTTTTATTAAATCATAGCTGTGTACATTGATATAATCATGGGGCATCATTCACTAGCTTCACAGACCGTTTACCAAGTTTCACATATGCCCTTGTAAGATGCACCACTGGTGTAATCTCACCAATCCCCTTCCCTCTACCCACATCCCTCCTCCCTCCCCTCCCTATCCCCCTTCCCCCTATTCTTAGGTTGTAACTGGGTTATAGCTTTCATGTGAAAACCCTAAATTAGTCTCATAGTAGGGCTGAGTACATTGGGTACTTTCTCTTCCATTCTTGAAATAATTTACTAAGAAGAATATGTTCCAGCTCCATCCATGTAAACATGAAAGAGGTAAAGTCTCCATCTTTCTTTAAGGCTGCATAATATTCCATGGTGTACATATACCACAATTTATTAATCCATTCATGGATCGATGGGCACCTGGGCTTCTTCCATGACTTAGCAATTATGAATTGGGCTGCAATAAACATTCTGGTACTAATATCTTTGTTATGATGTGATTTTTGGTCTTCTGGGTATATGCCCAGTAGAGGGATTACAGGATTGAATGGCAGATCTATTTTTAGATCTCTAAGTGTTCTCCATATCTCTTTCCAAAAGGAATGTATTAATTTGCATTCCCACCAGCAGTGCAAAAGTGTTCCCTTTTCTCCACATCCACGCCAACATCTCTGGTCTTGGGATTTTGTGATATAGGCTAGTCTCACTGGAGTTAGATGGTATCTCAAAGTAGTTTTGATTTGCATTTCTCTGATGATTAAAGATGATGAGCATTTTTTCATATGTCTGAAGGCCGCACGCCTGTCTTCTTCAGAGAAGTTTCTCTTCAAATCCCTTGCCCAGCCTGCGATGGGATCCCTTGTTCTATTCTTGCTAATGCGTTTGAGTTCTCTGTGGATTCTGGTTATTAAACCTTTGTCGGAGACATAACCTGCAAATATCTTCTCCCATTTTGAGGGCTGTCTGCTTGCTTTACTTACTGTGTTCTTGGCTGTGCAGAAGCTTTTTAGTTTGATCAGGTCCCAGTAATGTATTTTTGATACTGCTTCAATTGCCCGGGGGGGTCCTCCTCATAAAATACTCGCCTAACCCGATTTCTTCAAGGGTTTTCCCTGCACTCTCCTCTAGTATTTTTATAGTTTCATGTTTTAAGTTTAAATCTTTGATCCAGTGAGAGTCTATCTTAGTTAATGGTGAAAGGTGTGGGTTCACTTTCAGTCTTCTACAGGTTGCCAGCCAGTTCACCCAGCACCATTTGTTAAATAGGGAATGTTTTCCCCACTGAATGTTTTTAATTGGCTTGTCAAAGATTAAATAACGGTAAGTAGCTGGATTCATCTCTTGATTCTCTATTCTATTCCAGACATCTACCTCTCTGTTTTTGTGCCAATACCATGCTGTTGTGATCACTATTGATTTGTAGTATAGTCTGAGGTCTGGTAGCGTAATTCCTCCTGCTTTGTTTTTTTTTTTTTTTTTTTTTTTTCTGAGTAATGTCTTGGCTATTCGAGGTTTTTTCTGATTCCATATAAAATGAAGTATTTTTTTTTCCAGATCTTTAAAGTATGACACTGGAGCTTTAATAGGGATTGCATTGAAATTATATATTGCTTTGGGTAGTATAGACATTTTAACTATGTTGATTCTTCCCAGCCATGAGCATGGTATGTTTTTCCATTTGTTAATATTTTCAGCTATTTCTTTTCTTAGAGTTTCATAGTTCTCTTTATAGAGATCTTTCACGTCCTTTGTTAGATAAATTCCCAAATATTTCATCTTCTTTGGCACTACTGTGAATGGGATAGAGTCCTTAACTGTTTTTTCAGTTTGACTGTTGTTGGTATATATAAAGGCTACCGATTTATGAATGTTGATTTTGTAACCTGAGATGCTGCTGTATTCCTTGATCACTTCTAAGAGTTTTGTAGTAGAGTCCCTAGTGTTTTCCAGATATACTATCATATCATCCGCGAAGAGTGAAAGTTTGATCTCTTCTGACCCTATATGGATACCCTTGATCGCCTTTTCTTCCCTAATTGCAGTGGCTAAAACTTCCATTACAATGTTGAAAAGCAATGGAGACAATGGGCAGCCTTGTCTGGTTCCTGATCTAAGTGGAAATGATTCCAATTTAACGCCATTCAATATGATATTGGATGTGGGTTTGCTGTAGATGGTCTCTATCAGTTTAAGAAATGTCTCTTCTATACCGATTTTCTTAAGTGTTCTGATCATGAAGTTATGCTGGATATTATCAAAAGCTTTTTGTGCATCGATTGAGAGAATCATATGGTCTTTGTTTTTTAATTTGTTTATGTGCTGGATTACATTTATAGATTTACGTATATTGAACCAGCCTTGAGATCCTGGGATAAAACCGACTTGGTCATGATGTATAATTTGTTTGATGTGTTGCTGGATTCTGTTTGTTAGGATCTTGTTGAATATTTTTGCAACTGTATTCATTAGTGATATTGGTCTATAATTTTCTTTTCTTGTTGGGTCTTTCCCTGGTTTGGGGATCAGGGTGATGTTCGCTTCATAGAACGTGTTGGGTAGTCTTCCTTCTTTTTCTACCTTTTGGAACAGGTTGAGTAATATATGTACTAATTCCTCTTTAAAGGTTTGGTAGAATTCAGAGGTGAAACCATCTGGTCCCGGGCTTTTCTTTTTAGGGAGGTTTTGTATGGTTGATGCTATTTCCGAAGTTGATATGGGCCTGTTCAACATTTCCACTTGATTCTGGCTAAGTCTTGGAAGGTGACGTGCTTCCAAGTATTGGTCAATTTCCTTCATATTTCTGAGAATAAAGTTTCTTGTAATATTCATTAAGGATTTTTTTGATTTCTGAAGAGTCTGTTGTTATTTCGTCTTTGTTATTTCTGATTTATGAGATTAGAGATTTTACTCTTTTTTTCCTGATTAGGTTGGCCAAAGTTTTATCTATTTTATTGACCTTTTCGAAAAACCAGCTTTTTGATTTATTGATCTGTTTTATTATTCTTTTGTTTTCAATTTAATTTAATTCTGCTCTATTTTTGGTTATTTTTTTTCTTCTACTGGGTTTGGGGTTGGAATATTCTTCCTTTTCCAGTTTCTTGAGATGTCCCATTAACCTCAGGGTATTTCAATACATAGGATGAGAATCACTGGACTAAATATATTTCTTCTAAACCTCATAATTGATAGCCCTTCATCTCTAAATTCTTGCATGATTAATTTGTGTCCATTCAGAAAAAAAATTTAAAATGAATACAGACCAAAGGGGCACAACCAATAATTCCTGACCACAGAACTTTAGTGAAGTGACATATCATTTGGTTGATTAAATTATGGGACTCTCACAGCTCCACTAGCCAAGGTCCTGTCAACAGTGTTCCTAGTTTGTGAAAATGTTCAAAGGTTCTCTAGAGTTGTCCTTGTGGTATTTTTATGTTCATGTCAACCATTGTTACCACTACTCCAACAATGGAATGAAGACTGAGAGATAAACTTGTGCTTCACAGATGATGATCAGAACTAGTTATATAATTTGTGGGGTTCAGTGAAAAAAAATATGAGCCAACTATTTTGGTGTAACTGTAAACTAGTACACCCTCTATGGAAAGTTATATGGCAATTCCTCAAAGAATTAAAAGTAGACATACCATTTGGCCTTTCAATCTCATCACAAGCTATCTACCCAAAATGAAAAAAAAAAAAAAATTACCACGTGGACATTTACGCTCAAACGTTTATAGAAACTCAGTTGACAATCAAAAGGATGTGGAAACAACCCAAGTGCTCTTCAAGACATGAGTGGATTAATAAACTGTGGTATATGTATAATATACACATGGAATAATATTTAGTAGCAAAAAGATAGAGATTTTGCATCTTTTGTAAAAACCTGTATGGACTCAGAAAACTTCCTTCTCAGTGACATGACAGGAATGGAAAGACAACCATCACATGTATTCAGTACTAAATTGAAACTAGTAAATTAACAACTACAGGCTAACACAGGAGAAAAACTCAGCTAAATTCAAGTAGGAGGGATGGAAGGAAGGGGTTCAGTGAGCTCCTACCCAATGGGTACAATGCATCGGTATATAGCACACTTCCTGGGTGAAGGACACAGCTCCAACTTAGACCTTAACCTTACAAATGCAAACTATGTAACGTTCATACGTACTCTCATACTTAAATTTAAAAAATTTTTAAGAAGTCCAAGTTGGTGACCATAGAGCATTAAAACTTGCACAGGACCCTTTAAAGTGTGGAGCTCTGTGTAACTGCATGTCTTTCACAGTCATGACCCAACCATTCTTTTCAGAACACTTTACTGACATTTTGAAGATCACGGAAAATAAATACAACACTAAGAGTGCTTTACTGCCATCACTAGCAGTAAATGTTGCTGCTCTCATAACCAAATCTATAACCAGGATTTAGTAAAAGGATCTGCCTAGATCCTGGCTTGTTTGTGTATGTCCAGGCCTAGCTAACTGCTGCTCCATGCCCCAACCACCAAATAGCATAAGCATGTTTATGCTGTAGGTTCCAGTTGAAGTTCCAGCTTCTCCCATGCCCAGAGAGGAAAGTTTTCCCTTTCTCTCAAAGGAGGACCAATTCCTATGTCCTTATTTTTTACTCAAGCCCTGTTATTTTTAGGGATGATTTCTCATGGGAATATCAATTCCTCTGGGAAGACAACTTCCACACCTTCTTGATCATAGCCTTGCCCATCTCTACCTGTACTTGTCAAGCATAAGGATAGGGACAGTAGAAGGGTATTTACTCAGCAGCAGTGTATTTCCTAATTTCAAAATGAAAGTATGATATACAGAACACTATCAATCTAGTCGAATCCAAGCCACCAAAACCTATTGTGGTTCTTCCTTTGTATCATTTGCTTGATTAAATGTAAGGATTAAAGATATACATCAGGTAAAAATCAAGCCTGTGCATCTCTTATATAGTTTTCTAGGTCTCAGCTAAAACTACCCAGTGAGTATTTGCTAAACACTCCCAAAACTCCAAGGAAACAAGTAACTATTCAAGCACAGTGTAGTATACATCCATAGAAAATCATTATCCCCCCACCACATAGCAATAAAATCTGCAGATGTAGCCCCGACTCAATCATTTATAACAATTTACATTACCAAAGAGAATAGTTATTTCTGAGCCTAAAACATCTAATTTCAGATTACTTTATAGTTTTCTCTGAGGAAAATGTATTTTTTTTAATTTATGCAATAAGAGACATTCGTGACACTTTCATAAAAACAGAAGAGCAGGCTGCCCCAAAGGTGATACAAATTCTTACTACTTGATAGAACAAGGGTATATGTGAAACTTAGTAAATGTGGAATGTAAATGTCTTAGCAGAATAACTAAGAAAATTCCAGGAAGGCTATGTTAACCAGTGTGGTGAAAATGTGTCAAACAGTCTATGAAACTAGTGTATGGTGCCCCATGATCACATTAATGTACACAACTATGATTTAATAATAAAAAAAGAAAACGTTTTTTAGTTTTAAATGACCATTTTCCCCTCTTGTTTTCATCAAGATTTCTAAAATCTTATGTTCAAATTTCAATCATTTTAAGGGTACCCTGTTTTAAGAAGAAAAAAGTAATTAATCTGGCATCACTAAGGACTTTTGAGTGCGTTTAAGCTAGCTTGTGTCTTTATTTCAAAAAATCATTTTGCACTGCACTGCAGTGCATCTTACAAGGGTATATATGAAACTTGATAAATGTGGAATGTAAGTGTCTTGGCACAGTAACTGAGAGAATGCCAGGAAGGCTATGTTAACTAGTGTGATGAAAGTGTGTCAAACGGTCTGTGAAGCTAGTGTATGATGCCCTATGATCATATCAATGTAAACAGCTATGATTTAATAAAAAATAAAAAATCATTTTAATTGCATGTGGAAGTCACAAATATATTCTAGCCACAA
Source organism: Nycticebus coucang (assembly GCF_027406575.1). Taxonomy (NCBI): domain Eukaryota; kingdom Metazoa; phylum Chordata; class Mammalia; order Primates; family Lorisidae; genus Nycticebus; species Nycticebus coucang. The sequence continues at coordinate 155,508,055 of NC_069804.1, read as the reverse complement.
ATTTTTAATAAAGAATAGATAAAAAAGTGAAAATACTAATTGATCCCATCTGCCTCACTCCCCCACCTTTATTCTAGAGGGAACCACTGAAAAGAGGATAGTTTGCATCCTCACTGATCTTATTTTATTTTATATATTTACCTATATAGCTGAATATTTGTGTACGTGCAAGCAATATATTTTTATATTTCATGTATTAATACTATAACAATTTTAGTACCATAACTTCTAAAAAATAAGATAGCAAGTTTTGATAATTGGTAGAGCATAGCCTCCTTCCCTATGCTTTCTCACCTGTACACAAGGACTAATAATGTTATCTTCTTCATAGAGATATTGTGAAATTTAGAGAAGTAGGCAGGAGTCAGACCACGTACTGCCTTGTAAGGTTTAGTAAGGAGTTTAATTTTTATTCTGAGTGTGACAGGAATTCAAGGGAGAGTTTTAAGCATAAGAATGATGTAGTTTGATCTATGCTTTAAAAGATGACTCTCACAGGAATGTTGGTGCTGATAAAAGTTCAAAAGAGGCCCCGCATACTGGTTTGCTGTTCTTCCTTCCAAACTTTTTATTCAGTGAAATCTTTGCTGGGATTACCACAAAGAGAAATGATGTAGAGTTGTGAGATTTAACAAATAGAAATGCAGGATTCTCAGTTACATTTGAATTTCATGTAAACCGTGAATATTTCAGTATAAAGTATCCCAAATAATAACATGTGGCATACTTACTCTAAAAAAAAAAAAAAAATAGTTCATCCGAAATTCAAATTTGACTGGTCATTCTGTGTTTTACCTGGTAAGTACTTACTATATATGTTATTATAGTTCTTTTTTCTTCCCCACTTTGTTTTTTTTTTTTTTTTTTTGTTTCCAGTTTTTGGCTGGGGCTGGGTTTGAACCCACCACCTCTGGCATATGGGGCCAGTGCCCTACTCCTTTGAGCCACAGGTGCCGCCCCCTTCTTCTCCACTTTAAACGCAGACCCCATCATATCTTTTCTGACTTTTCATGGTCTTTTATTTCTCTCTTTCTTAGTAAACTTTTTGAGGTGGGCTTCATATCTAATTCATTCCCTGCTGTGCTGAATACAATGTATAAATATAGAAGTTACTCAGTAAATGTTTGTTAAGTGGCAAATAAGATCACAGAACTGAGAGATTAGAGAACTTGAGATATTAGGAAGAACTGGTCCACATTTATTACACTTCCAGCAAAAGATGACACATGCTAGTTTAAGAACTCTGTTAGTGAGGCCTCTCAGGTTGCATGGCTGTTCCCGTCTCTGCAGCAGCACCATTTACTCCCTGGCTGCCTTATTCTACTTATTTTTATCTCCGAGAGGGAGACAAAATCAAATCTTATATATATGGCTATCCAGCCTCTCAGTTCTGCATTTTTATATTCTCCAGAAAGGAAAAAGGAAGCTTGGTAGCATCACATGTGTTTTGGAGGTTGCTAACAGTTTCACCAGTAAGTTCTTTTCTTACATTATTTTATTTTATTTTTAGTTGAGATCTAATAATCGTTCATATTTATGAGATAAAGAGTGATATTTCCATATATGTATATGGTGTATCATTCATAGCAACATGGATGAGCCTGGAAGAGATAAGTAAGATAAGTAAGGCACATAAAAATAAATACTGCATGTCCTCACTTATGTGGGAGTTAAGGAAATAATTCTGGGCTCTTTGATTTAGAGTTTAGAATTGTGGGTATTAGAAGCTGGGAAGAATAGAGGAGAAAGGAAGATAAGAAATGGTTTGTTATTAGTGTGCTTTCTTTTTTATCAGGTGGAGTAAAAGAGCTAATTTTAATATTAGTGGCTAAGCTTTATTGGTAGAGGGTGAAACATCAGTGATTCTTTTTCCCTAGGAAAATTAATTAATGCTAAATTTCTTACCATTAAACTTTTTATCAGTGAGGACTGTAGCTGGGGCATAGGATTTTCTCTGCTACCCTCATACATCACAATATTTATTGCCTCAGCATCATGCACAATATGGCACACGAGGCTTAAGAGAGGTATGCAAAAGGGGAAGGAAAGTCAAAAGTTAAGGGTGAGGAAGGAGCAGTGAGGATTTTTGGGTCAGTCCACATACACACACACACACACACACACACACCAGCATTAGCACTGGACAGAGTTCTATTTTCATTTCCTTAGTTCCTCTCCAAATTTTAGAACTTGTCCTTTAAATTTGGATGTCTTTCTTTGGTATGAGCAGCTTGTAGTTAATTTGAGACTGCCAGTGGCTAAATGTATCATCAAAACTGATGTTCCTGATGTTTGAGCTGATGTCTTGACACACACACACGTACAGAAGGCATTCTATCTTTACTTTCTGGAAATCACCAATCATCCTGGATATTTTTGTCCTGATGGTGTATATTTAGATTTCTCCATTGGTGTCACTTTGCTTTCTTTGGTTTAGTTTTGCTCTGTTTTTATCTCTTAGATTGTTTGTAGCATCTGACAAAAGGGATGTTATTTATTTGAATTGGCACTGACTGAACACTGTGGAATTTACATTGAGTTTGGGTCTCAAATTTTTATAGCTATGGATGTAGGTAGATAGGTACCTAAATCCTATATCCCTACCTACATTCCTTCTTTTTAAGAGTAGCAGAAAACTGTTAAAATACTCTGATTGCCCACTTTTACTACCCCCTCCAATGTGGGCTTTAACATTTCACCTGCATCATTGTACTTGTATTTCAAGACACATCATTACTAGCCAAGGAGCCATCCCAATAATAAATCCCAAATGTGATAGTACTGGATACTGTGCTTTATGGGTACCCTGTTGGATCACTTGAGTAGATAGCAACTCCAAGGGAGCTAATAGGGAAGGAAAAAGTAAATCTCACAGAAATACCTGAAGATATTGACTACTACGACATCATAGTAAGTAGATTTTATATATCCCTCCAAGGAAACAATACATCAGATAAAATTCACTAAGGATTCAGATTATTTCAATAACAAAAGTAACAAGCTTAATCTAGTAAACATTTATAATTATAATACTGTTCCCCAACTATTAGAGAAGAGATTCAAGTGCAACAAACTAATTGTGTCTTTTGTCATAAAACAAATTGTAACGAATTTCTAAAAATCAGTATCATACAGATTATATTCTCTAAACAGAATGCATTTAGGTTAAGAAAGAAGTAACACCAATGTAAACACCTCCCATATATTTGAAAATGTAAGCACATGTTGCTATTTAACTCATGGGTCAAAGAAAAAATGATATAAATAGATTGCATTAGATCTTAATAATAAAGAATATACTGCATATCAATGTATAGCAGAGTAATACAGATAGTTAATGGGAAATATATAGTCAAAATACTTACATTGGAAAATGGTAAAAAAGCTAACAACTATTAATTTAAACATCTAAATTAAGAATTAAAAATAATATAGTAACAGAAAATATAGTATATTTAGGAAAATAATAAATGTTAAAACAAGAATTTAAAAGTTCAAATGCTATACACATATAAAGTAATAGTTCTCAATACTTATTGAATGTTAGGGTTACTTTGAGAGTTTTCAAAAACACAGATATTTAGGTTTCATCCCAGGATACTTAGAATAGAATTCTGGGTGTATGCTCTTTGGCATCACTATTTTTGTAAAACTTCCTAAGTTGATTCTAGCATGTGGGAAGAGTGGAGAACCACTGAATGAAGTGGATAAACAAAGGCAAAAGTGGTATTAAAGAAAAAAACTAAAATATTGCCAAATATTTTTCAATATTTATTAAAAAGAAAGATAGAAGGTTCAGGATATAATAAAAATAAAGAAAAATTGGGAAATACTATAAATCCAGTGGATATTAAAATGAAATGAAATTACATTGTAAATGACTTCATGATGATGAATTTGAAAATCAGAATTTTCTATAAAATTAAAACTCATCAAAACAAATTTAGGTAGAAATAGAAAGTCTGAATTAGTAATTTAATGTCTTCCACAAAAATAAAACACTCATACCCACATGACTTAAAATCATAATCTATGAAATATTTAAATACCGTACAATTCCTTCTAATCTCACAAAGAATAAGAAAATAGAAAACACCCTAAAGTCATTTTATGAGGCTATTTACAATCTTGTCAGAAAAATAGAGAAGGATGGTTTAAGGAAGGAAAATTATAAATTTTATTGTTCATTAACATAAATACAAAAATCATCAACAAAATATTAGCAAACCAAATCAAACAATGTTTATACAGGATAATACATCATAAGAATCTTCAGTTATTTTTTTTTCTAGAAATTCAGTGTTAGTTATTTTAAGACAATTTACCACTGTCAGTTTAAAGAATTAAAGCCATATGATCCATCATTAAATATATACAGAAAAGAATTCAATTAAGTTTGGCATCTTTTCATAATAAAAACGTTCTCTCTCTCTCTCTATATATATATATATATGTGTGTGTGTGTACACAAATACTCTTAATGAGCTAGGAATATAAGAATACTTCCTTCACCTGATAATGACTATCTGAAAACACCTTTTTTTTTTTTGGCCGGGGCTGGGTTTGAACCCACCACCTCTGGCATATGGGACCAGCACCCTACTCACTGAGCCACAGGTGCTGCCCTGAAAACACCTTTAGAAAAACTCATAATTAATTGGGAATAATTAGAAGCATTCTTTTAAAATAAGGAACAAAACACAAGATGCTCATGATCACCACTTTTAATCAATTATTCAGGTGGTGCTAATCGGTGCAAAAGGCACAAAAATAAAGTTATATGAATTGGAAATATAAAAATAAAAATATCATTATTTGAAAGTAAAATGATAATATACTCAGTCACTTGCAAAAGGTTATATTTATTAGAATTAATAAGAGATTAGTGAAATTTTTATATAATAAATCAATATAAAAAGTATAGACACCTGCATTTGTAGACATAACAACAAACAATTAGAAAATGTAATTAATTAAAGTAAAGCTATTACTTAAAATGGTGACAACACTCTTGGATTGACTAATTAAAATGTAACATTAAAAAAACACTGATATTTAACACGAGTCAAATAATATATGCATTGAATAGTGTGGAAAGGACAATTTCACATTATCCACCTTATTCCTTCCCTAATCTGGAGCAAAATACACACACACATACACACTCACACACGCGCACACACACTCTTCTTGTGAATGAGAGAGAGTGAAGTGAGTACTTGAGCTTTCCAAAGATCTAAGCATCATGTTCATCCAAGTTTATCTTAATGCCAGGTCCACCCCTGCAGACCCACGCTACAGGGCTACCGTAGCACCAGAACAGCTAACATAGACCAAAAAGCAAAAGAAAGTAACAAATATACTACAAAATAGTCATAAAACAATTGACAAAATGACAGTTATAAGTCCTTACTTATCAATAATTATCTATGTAAATGGGTTAAATTCTTCAATCACAAGACATACAGTGATTGAATGGATACATAAATGATATGCTGCTTAAAAGAGACTTATTTTAGCTTTAAAGATGTGTGGGCTGAAAGTAAAGGGATTCAAAAAAACAACAACAACAACTATTACATACAAATGGTAACAAAAAGAAAAGGTAGGGGTGGCTTTACTTAAATCAGACAACATAAATCTTCATCCAAAAACTGTCACAAGAGAAAAAGAAGGACATTGTATATGAGATCTGACAATCAAGTTCACAAATTCATCCTAGAAAAAGTGCTATGTACTCCATTGCTGAAAGTGACAAAGAGTAATAGAGCACTTCTTTTCTGAGATGAGCTTTTGAACTTAATTGTTAGAACTTGTACACTGCCAATTCTGATGGGCATTCTAGAAAAAGAATTTCAAAATTTCTTTGAAGGATGAATAGGCATTGCCATCAGTGCATAGCATTCCAAGGGAGTATCTCAAAGATAACCATGGTGAAATTCATCAATGAGGTGTGTAGCACTTTTTCTAGTGTGAGTTCATGAGCTTAATTGTCTTGCCTCATAATGATGAAAGGGCAAATTCATCAAGAGGATGTAAAAATAGTAAATATATATGCAACCAACATTGGGGCATCCAAATGTAAAGCAAACATAATCAAAAAGAACTGTAGGGAGAAATAGAAATCAATACAATAAAAATAGGGGACTTCAATAATAGTAGGGGCTTTTAGCAATGGCTAGAATATCAAGACAGAAAATCAATAAGGAAATAGCAGACTTAAACAGCACTATAGGTTAAATGGCCTTATCTCCTAACAGACATATGCAAACCAAAAATTCTGTCCAACAAAGCAGAATATGTATTCTTTTCAAGTGCAAATGGAAGATACTCTTGGATAGATCATGTGCTGGCCACAAAACAAGTTTTAACACAATTATGAAAGTCAAAATCATATCAAATATCTTTTGAGACCACATAGGTATGAAAATAGAAATCAACAACTGAAGGAAAACTCAAAAACTCAGATGTGAAAAAGAAACAGCCCACTAACCTAACCCTAACCCTAACACTGTTGGACTACCTATAGGTCAAAGAAAATATCAACAAGAAATTAGAAATATGTTGAGACAAAACAGAAGCACAAGATACTATACCTTATGGATGCAACAAAACAGTTTTAAGAGGGAAGTCTATAGTGATAAATAGGTGTGTTAAGAAAAAAAACCCCACAAATAAATAATGTAATTTTACACTCCAGAGACCTAGAAAAAGATCAAACTAAGTCCAAAGTATGTAGAAGGAATAAAATAATAAAGATCAAAGCAGAAATAAATGAAATAGAGAAAAGAAAACAATAGGAAAAAATCAATAAGATTAAGAGTTATGTTTTTTTGTTTTGTTTTGTTTTTTGAGAAGGTAAACAAATAGGCAAACCTTTAGCTAGACATACTAAAACAGAGTGAAAGAAAACTAAATGAGATCTAACAATTAAGTTCACAAATTCATTCTAGAAAAAGTGCTATGTACTTCACTGCTGAAAGAGGAAACATTACAAGTGATAAGAGAAATACAATGACTCATAAGATACTACTGAAACAATTGCAAGCCAATAAATTGGATGCCCTAGCCTAGAATAAATGTATTATTTCCTAGAAACATGCAACCTACTAAGACTGAATCACCAAGATAGAAAATCTGAACATACTAATAGTGAGTAAGAAGACTGAATTTGTAATCAAAACCCTACCAACAAAGGAAACCTTAGCAGCTGGTATCTTCATGGATGGGTTACACCAAAGTTAGAACTATTAAGGCCAATTTTATTGAATTTAGGACTACATAAAATTCACAATAGCCAAGATATGGAATAAATCTATGTGTATGTCAATGAGTGAATAGATAAAGAAAATATCATACACACACAAACACACACATACAGATGAATATTTTCAGCCTATAAAGAAAGAATAAATAGACCACAGTGAGATACCACTCTCTAAAAGGCTAAAATGAAAAAAAAATTGATACCATAAAAAATTGGCAATGTTTTTGAGCAACTCTAACTCATAAATTGCTGGTAGTAGCATAAAGTATAAAAGCCCTTTAGAAACTTGTTTGTCAGATTGTACTTCACCCAGCAGTTAAACTCCTGAATACTTATCAAATAGAAATGAAAATATTTGTCCCACAACAAGCTTTGTATAAGAATGTTCACAGTAATTGTCTTAGTTATTTTGGGCTGCTATAAAAAATTACCATAGACTAGGTGGCTTAAAAATAAACATTAGTTTTTCACAGTTATGGATGCTGGAAATCTGAGATCAGGGTACCAGTATGATCTGTTCAGGTTCTGATGAGGGCCCTCTTTTGTAGTAGACTACTGACTTCTATTTGCATCCTCATATAGCCAAAAGAGTGCTGAAGAACTCCCCAAGGCCTCTTTTCATAAGGACCCTAATCCCAAACTTGAGGGCTTCACCCTCATGATATAATTAGCTCTCAAAGGCCCCACTGCCTACTATTATCACATTGGGGGTTAGGATTTCAAACATAGGAATTGGGAAGCACAAACATTATTTATATAACAATAGTTTAATTAATAAAATATTAAACTAGAAATAATCCAGATGTTCATCAATAGATTAGATAAACAAATCGTATCTTCATAAAATGGAATACTATTAAGCATTAAAATACTATTAAGCATTAAAAGTTATTACTGATATATCCAACACATAGTGAAACTCAAAAAGTATTAAAACCATGTAGGCATATATACTATATGATTTTATTTATATTAATTATAAATAATTTTATTTATATTTATATGATTTTATTTTATTTATATTAAAAACATGAGCATATGTACTGTATGATTTTATTTATATTAAGTTCTTCAACAGGCAAGACTATTCTATTACAATTGAAATCAGATCAGTAGTTACTTCTGGTCTATGGTTCAAAGACTTTGGTATGAACCAAGAAGAGACAAAATAAGACTTTCTAAGACAATTGACTGTTTTATATTTGGATAGAAATCATGGTTACACAAATGTATGTGTTTCAAAAATGAAAGTACTCTACATATAAGAGTCAGAGCATTTCACTGCATGTAAATTATTCCTCAATTTTAAAGTCTTATAAATGATAGAAGTGATTATATTGTGAAATTTTTAAAAAGCCACTTGATACTTAGGATAACATTTTCAGTGAAAGCATCATGCACATATTTTTAAAAAGAAAAAAAACTCCTGTATTTTAATGAACTTAATATAATGTGATTCAAAAGATAGCTCAGGTTTTGGTAAAATAGTACTTATGTTGATGATTGTTAAGAGTTGCAATGAAATGATTTCATGGAAAAATATGCATGAAAACTCAAACACCAGGAAAATTAAAACTATAGACTCAATAAGGTATTTTAAATACACCAGATTGACAAAAATTTTTAAGCCTGATAATGTCAATTGTTGGTAAAGTTGTGTAGATATCAGTTTTTTTATATACTTTTGGTGGAAGTATATATTGATTTTTTTATTTGAAAATAATTTGGTATTCAATAGTGATGTTGTATACCCTATCACTCCCAATTATACCATATATACTCTATAGATACATGTTTAGTAGTTTTTCATCTCTCCCAAAATGAAGGCCCAAATTCTACTAATTGTCAAAAAGGTTCTATGGAATCTATTCTACCCACCTTGTCATTATCTGTTTTATTTCATGTTTTTTTTTACTCTTTTCCTTGGTTGCTCCAACCTCAGAACCTCCCTTCCTCTTTGCGTAATAGTGCAGAAATGCTCCTAATCTAGGACTTGTGTATTTGTTATTAATCTCTGCTTAAAACACTTTTTACACAGAGGAAAATATCTTGCTCCTTTGCCTATTTCAGGGTTTACTTACATACTATTTTCTCAACAAGCTTTACCCTGACCACATTATTTTAAAATTATATCCTGCCAACATTCTCTAACCCCTTTTTGTTCTCTAATGTTATCCACAGCAGTCAATACCATGCAGCATGTTAACTATTTTACTGTGGAGTGTGGATTGTGAGGTGACAGGACCCCCAAAGCTTGGGGAGGTGTATTCAAGGAATGGACCCCAACTGCTCCTCCTCCCTTCATAAAACAATAGTCCTTTCTCCTTGTTCCATATGCCAGAAGTCACATAGCTTCTGTATACTTTTTTATCTTTTTTCTAAAAGCACATAGTTTTCTCTCCCTAAAGTTAATCTTTACCCCATGTACTATTATTTCCCCTCAACCTTGTAAGATGAAATTATTCCCATTCTCTTTCCTTACTGATTTGCAACATTGTTGGTATAAGCAAACTTGTTAGATACTATATAGCTAACACTGTTCACACACTTCAGTGCCAGACCTGCAGATCCCATCCTTATGTCTTGTGTGATCTTTGTCTTTTATGTGTCTTATTTCTTCATTCCCCACCATTACCATTTTGGTACATTTACTCTTTGTGCTGGTTTGAAAATTTTACTTATTAGTTTAGCATATTTCTCTCCACAGCAATATATATTTCATAAATCCAGGCATTTTTGTCTGTTGTTCTGCTTCTGAAATCCATGGACCTGAATTAGCAATTGGCACATAGTAGAAAATCTAAATTTCTATTGTAGAATATATAGATAGATGTTCATACCAGCCTTGTTTTTTCAATAGATGTTATTATTGATAGAGCAGTTTTAGTTTCACAGTGATATTGAAAAGAAAGTACAGAGCACCTTACACATGTGCAGCCTCCCCAACTACTAATATTCTTCAGCAGAGTGGTACATTTGTTAGGATTAATGAACATACATTGACACATTAAAATCCAAGTTCATAGTAAACTCTGGTTTACTTTTGGTATTGTACATTCTTCAGGTTTGGACAAATGCATAATGACACGTATTCATCATTATAATATTATACATAGTAATTTCACTGCCTTAAAATTTTTTCGTGCTCTGACTATCCATCCTTTCCTCTAACAGCATCATTTTTAGTAGCGAACACCTGGAAACAAGCCAAATGTTCACTGACAGAATGGTAAATAAAATTTGGTGTATTCATACAATGAAATACCATACAGTTGTGGGAAATAATCAGCTATGACAATATATATCAGAATGAATTAATATCACAAATGTAATGTATATGAAAATCAAGTCATATAAGAATGCATATGGTATGATTTCATTTACTTAAATTAAAACATGTAAAATTAGAAATGTATTTTTAGGGGTACATATGAATTTAGTAATATTATAAAGGAAAGGAAAGAAATGATAATCAACATTTTCAGATAGTGGCTACTTCAATGTGGGGGAGGGGGGCAGACAGGTCTTCAGAATTGTGATGGTCTTTCTCTTAATGTGAATGTGATGGTCTTTCTCTTAATGTGAATGCTGGGTAATAAGAAAAAGTACCCAATATACTCACCCTTATTATGAAACTAATGTAGGACCTTCACATGAAAGCTATAACCCAGTTACAACCTAAGAATAGGGAGAAGGGGGGAAGGGAGGGGAGGGAGGGGGGAGGAAGGTAGAGGGAGGGGGATTAATGGGATTACACCTGCGGTGCATCTTACAAGGGTATATGTGAATCCTAATAAATGTGGAATGTAAAGGTCTTAGCAAATTAACTAAGAAAATGCCACGAAAGCTATGTTAACTAGTGTGATGAAAATGTGTCAAACGGTCTATGAACCAAGTGTATGGTGCCCCATGATCATATTAATGTACACAGCTATGATTTAATAAAATAAATAAATAAATAAATTTTGTAATCTTTGTGTATTGCATATAGATTGTATATTTTTATATGCATAAATATTTCAAAACTAAAAAAAAAGTAACTCATAGGGTGTTCCTGTAGATGGGGTAGTCAAAGACAGTCTCTATGAGATCACATTTGAAATGAAACTTGAAGAATATGAAAGCATAAGCACACAAAGATCTAGAAAACATGGGTTATAAGCAGGGGATGTAACTGTAAAGACAAAAAATACTCAGAGATGAAAGACATGAGGAAAAAGGAATAAGAAATCTGACCGAAATATCTTAGGGACTGCAACAGAGGAGAAAGATTTATTCTGGATGAACACAGATGGGTAGAACTTGGGCCAATGGACAAAATCTGTGAAGAAATGACTCAGTACAAGATAAGGAAAAATGTGAGATGTAGAGCCTTATATAAGACAACTTTAGAAAATATTAAGTTCCCTGTCACTGAGGTTATTCTTAGTCACTTGGAGGGTTTGTTCATGTCTTTCTATGCTTATATTTTATTTTATTGTCCCTCTGTACACAACTCCTCATTGTTGAAAACTAGCTTTTAATTTCCTTTAAGGAAATGGACTTCCCTCTGTTCTTGCAAATGTTGATATGACTAACAATTAGTATGGCCTGCCTGCTCTATGCTCTAGCCACGTCATGAGCTTGAAAACCAAACTAAATTAATATTTCTGTCTCTCTCTCTGCCGCTCTCATCTATTAGATGAGATAATTAGACTAATTATTAGTCTAATTTTTCAGACTCTGCCGCTCTATCACTATTTCTTTCTCTACATATCTTTATCTCTATCATCTCTATCACTATCTCTCTCCTTTATACGCTTCTGTATCTGTGTGTGTGTGTGTGTGTGTGTCTTGGAACTTTCTTGTCCTCATTAGTGCAAGGACAGAAACATACAATTTATTCTAGAGGCCATTCCAGTATAGTAACTAACTAATATTTGTACTGGAAGGTTTAAGACTGGTCATCAGATTTGATGAGCTTGGCATGAATATGTGTTGGTATTACATTTTATACATGAATGAAATCACATCAATTGTCCATATAAAGTAGGACAGCTAATCACCCCTTTTATGGAATATATTGGCCCACTCTTTGAAAACTGTTGGCTATCTTCTGTTATCGTGATCCCTGGAACTAACTGTGTTTATGCCCCTTTTCATCCTAGTTCTTTGAGTGTTCCTTCCATTCCACGATATGTCATTCTAATAAATTCAGTTCTTTTCTCATACTCAATGTATGTATTCTGTTTTCTCTATGTTTGCTCCATAGCCAGCATGGTGCAGAATTATCTGCTTCTGATTGTAAGATTTCAGAAAGAATAGAAATACTCACTAAAGCATAAAACCTTTCATGTGGCTTTTAGTGGCCGTGATGAATGGTAAAATTAATTGAAGTGAGATAGTTTGATCATATTCTCACTTTATTTTTGGTCATTGAAACCATCGTACACCACTGCTTGTTTTCCTGAAGCAATGCTAATAAATTGGGATAGTCTTTTAGTTAATTTAGTCTAATTTTTCAGCTGCTTTTAGGAAAAACCAGTTGGCTTGAATAAAATTGCCCTCTGGACGCAGCTATCCATGATATTATCACCTTTTTTAGGGTTTTCAGAATAATAGACAAGATAATAGTAGATTTTAAAAATCCCAGTTTAGATCTAATTTTGCTGCATTTGACTTTAATGATTTTTCAGAAGCTGTTTTGACTCAGCTCTATCCCTAATGAACTACCTTCCCTTTTTCTTCTCCTCTTTTATTTTCCCTTTTTCTTCTCCTCTTTTGTTTTCTAAGCAAATGAAATCTCTCAATTTTTTCTCCCTGTCTCCCTCTTTACCTCTCTCACACACAAAGAGACGAGCTACAATATGATATAGGTAGTGAACAGGTCACAAGCTGTCTTTGGTGCAATAGAAAAGCTATACTTCTGGCCTATACATTGCAGATTACAGAAATGGATGATAGGCCCGTATGTTAACCTGGAAGATATTATACAAAGGAGAAATAAACCAGACAAAAAAAGAAAATAGTGTATGATCTCATTTATATGTGGAATCTAAATAAGTCAAATTTATAAAAGCACAGAGTAGAATGGTGATTACCAGGGGGAAGGGGATGGGTATGGAAAGAGGTAATATTATTCAAAAGGAATGAAGTTTTAGTTATGTATAATAATAAGTTCTACAAATCTAATACACATGAGATCTATAGTTAAGAATTGCATATGTGAAATTTGCTAAAAAAATACATGGTAAGTGTTCTCACCACAAAAAGTTGTAAATATGTGAAAGGTGATATGTTAATTAGCTTTACTACCATAATCAGTTTACTATATATAGGTATACTAAAATATCATGCTGTATATATTAAATATAGACAATAGGCAATTTCAATAAAAATATTAAAATTATTCAGGACAAGCTGACATGATAATTACTTAGTTATGAAAATGTCATATTCATTCAAAATTCTGACTGATAACGCCAAACTAGCTCAAATATTTGAGCAAATGTTACCAGTCTATCTTTCCTACTTACAAGATCTTTAGCCAAAATTTTCATCCTTGTTGAAATAAATGCATCTTCCTTTTGATGTGTTTCATTAAACCACAGATATGCTACCTTGGAATGTTTTTTGTTTTTTTTTTTTTTTGGCCAGGGCTGGGTTTGAACCTGCCACCTCCGGCATATGGGGCTGGTGCCCTACTCCTTTGAGCCACAGGCACCGCCCACCTTGGAATGTTTTGGTTTAGGAAAAATTTGTATGGAAGAGATTTATAACATATAAAAAATTAAGTGGTATGATGTTTTCATAAGGAAGCCATTATCCATCATTAACCTTATTACTGTTACTTGGTCTAGGATTCTGAAAATTGTGGATGGGAATCAAGGGTTTGGAAATAGTAATTTCAAATGGTAATGGGAAAGCAGGAATTTAGTTATCCTTTCAGAGCTCCAAATAGAATAATTCCTCCATATACATCCATTAGGCATTTAGAGATTTTTTATCTGACTTTCTTAAAAGATTTAGCAGAAGGGGGTGGCACCTGTGGCTCAAAGGGGTAGGGTGCTGGCCCCATATGCCAGAGGTGGCGGGTTCAAACCCTGCTCCAGTCAAAAACCGCAAAAAAAAAAAAGGTTCAGCAGAAGGCTAAAAAAGTTTGACAATTATTCCTATTATAAGAAAATTTGGGCACAGTGGCTAATGCCTATAATCTTAGCACACTGCAAACTCAACGTGGGTGGATTGCTTGAGGTTAGGAGTTCAAGACCAACCTGGGCAAGAATGAGGTCCTATTTCTACTAAAAACAGAAAAAGTAGCTGATCATTGTGGCACATGACTGTAGTCCCAGATACTCAAAAGGCTTAGGCAAGAGGATCAGATGTTTAAGGTTGCTGTGGGCTATAATGATGCTATGGCACTCTACCTAGGTACTTACTTAGAGACTCGGTCTCAAAAAAAAAAAAAAGTTGTATAATTTTAATATAAGAAACATCTTGGGAATCATTTCTAATCATCTCATTTGATAGATAAGGAAACTGGGGCATAAACAGACTATGTAGTATGTCCGAGATCAAATAGCTATCTAATGCTTATAGTCTAATTTTATTAACTCTGTATTACATCTTTTGCCATGTATAGTGCACATTTTTTTGCCATATTTTTTCAGGAAAATATAAGGATGTCATTATCCTTAGGTACTGCTGCTCAGGAGTGAGGCAGTCCCTCAGGCCTACCAGGTCTTCTGCACCCTCCTACCTGGGCCTGCTGGACACATGGGGTTCCAGTCTGGGAGGATCCAGAATCTGGTGGGAGTGGGCTGGAGATGCTTCCTCTGAGCACCACAATCAGGAGCATGGGTAGTGGTAGGGCTGGCAAGGAGGACCATGGCTGTGTGGGTGAGGGCTGAGGCCTGAAGCCTGGGTATACAGAAGGGACCGGGAGTCCTGTGCAGGACCCAGGAACCCACCTGGATACCTACAGACTGAGCAGCCTTAGAAGCTCCTACCCCTCTGGCCAGGTGTATGGTTATCTTGGCCACAGCCCCTGATGTGGTGGGGAGGGAAGGTCTCTCAGGAGAGAGGGAAGGGTCAGCCTTCCCAGAGCAGCAAGCTGCCAGAAGGCAGTGCAATCTGCATGTTTACCAAGGGAGTGTTAGCCTTCCCCAGATGTGTTTCTCCTAGCTGAGAGCTGGCTACTTTTTCAAGGGTAGTTTTTCTGAAAGTTAGGGCCAAAAGCATGGGTGTATATTATACATGGCAAAATACAGTGTGTTGTTTCCATTCCCCCCATATATTCTCAGACTTCTTTTATTGGAACCTTCAGATCAATTTTTCTGGAGCAGAGGTAGTCAAACTATGGTTCATGAACCAAATCCAGTTGGCAGGAGGCTTTTGTAAATAAAGTTTTATTAGAATACAAGTACAGCTGTTTATTTCTTATTGTCTATGGCTATTTCTTTAATAGCAAAATTGAGTGATTGTGACAGAAACCATATGGTATGAAATATTCACTACCCGGCTGTTTACAGAAAAATTTTGCCAACTCCTGACCTAGAGTCTTTTCTAATTTAGCTGAACAGAGACAATCCATACCTTCTCTAACCCCTAACCACTTACTGAATGGAATCAGAAGTAATGAAAAAGGGAGGTTTATGACATGTTTTCAGACTTTCTGCCATCAGAGGGAATCCTTGAAATGGCACTATGCTAATTAGCCCTTTCCTTGCTCACCAACTTCCAAGTCATTCCAGGCTGCAAATGCCTCCTGCCACCTACCACTAGCCAGACCATCTGCATATGATCAGTCACCTTAGTTAATTCCAGTATGATTTCTGTTTATTTTTAGCCCAGGTTCTGATTTTTTAAATACTTCTCATCCATTTTTTATCAGAAGATATTTTACAAAACAAAGATATTCAAAATAACACAAAATTTCTTTAAATGGAGAAGGAAAGCTGCTTCTTCACAGAAAGCCAATCTCCAGATGACAAATTGCCTCATTTGCCTGGAGGCCAGTGAGATATTTTGTACTAAATGCAGAGGTAGGCCTGGTGAAACTGATCGTTATCCAAAATCCTCTGAAAGCTTAAAGGAATATTCTTGTCTCTTTCGTAAGCGAGGTTGTCCAGTCTTGACCCCTGACTAGGAAAGAAAAGTGAGTAAATACCCCTGTAATATGCACCACAGGTGTGATCCCACCGATTCCCCTCCCTCTACCCACCCCCCCCTTCCCACTTCCCCCTATTGTTAAGTTGTAGCTGGGTTATAGCTTTCACGTGAGAGTCCCAAATTAGTTTCATAGTAGGGCTGTGTACATTGGGTATTTTTTCTTCCATTCTTGGGATACTTTACTAAGAAGAATATGTTCCAGCTCCATCCATGTAAACATGAAAGAGGTAAAGTCTCCATCTTTCTTTAAGACTGCATAGTATTCCATGGTATACATATACCACAATTTATTAATCCATTCGTGGATCGATGGGCACTTGGGCTTTTTCCATGACTTAGCTATTATGAATTGGGCTGCAATAAACATTCTGGTACAAATGGTAAATGTAGAATGTAAATGTTTTGGCACAGTAACTGAGATAACGCCGGAAAGGCTATGTTAACCACTGTGATAAAAATGTGTCAAATGGTTTATGAAGTGAGTGTATGATGTCCCATAATCATATCATTGTATACAGTTATGATTTAATAAAAAAATTAAAAAAAAAAAGAAAAGTGAGTAAATATTTGAAGGGCTGCACCTAAGTTCTAACTGTGCTGTATTCGGAACCTGTGACATTATTTGGGGGATAAATACTAAATCTTAATAATATTTTTCAATATTGTTAGCTAATGTTAATTGAACACTTACTGTCAAATTCTTTCCTACATATTTAAGTGGGTGATAGGGACCTATCCAAGGTGATGTAAGTAAATAAGTGATGAATTCAGAATTTGGAACCAGTTTGTCTGAATCCAGTCTTTCCTCTTAATCACTTCTCTAGCCTGTTTTTTAATGGATAATATTACAAAACATAATTTTTATTTGTGCAAATTTATGGGGTCCATGAGAAAATTTATTACATGTATATAATGTGTGGTGATCAAGTCAGGGTATTCAGGATGTCTTATCACTGAAATACAATACATTTTTGTTAAGTATAGCCACTCTACTCTGCTACAAAATTTAACATTTATTCCTTCTATCTTACTGTATGTTTTTACCCTTTAACCTACTTCTCATCATCCTCCCTTCTCCCTCTACTCATTCTTCCCAGTTTTTGTTGTTTGCTTTTCTATTTTCTACTTCCATGTGTTCACACTTTTTGCCTCCTACATATAAGTGAGAACATGCAACATTTTAATTTTTGTGCTTAGCTTATTTCACTTAAGGTAATGACTTCCAGTTTCACTTTTGTTGATGCAAAAGATGTAATTTCATTCCTTTTGTGGCTGAATAGTATTGCATGATGTGTATATACTATATTTGCTTTATCTACCCCTCCAATGGTGGAAACATAGGTTGATTCTATATCTTTGCTTTTGTGAATAATATATTCAACATGATAGTGCAGGTATATTTTACTTTATAATACTAAGATGCAAAAATAGAAAATAATCTTTCTCTGAGGCCAGATGACAAGCTCTAAGAGTAGTGTCTGTACCTAAAGGCCATTCCAAAATCTGTCTGCACAAGATTTTGCAGAATTTTAACATATTAAAATTAAATGTCTCATTACATAAGACAATCAGATTATATTAAAATATTGATAGCATTTTAAGATTACTGTGTTGAATTAATTCAATCAACATATTCTGAGTACCTAGTCTGTACCATGAACTGTGTTTTAGTCATCTAGAGATGTCAATAATATATTTATCGTTCACAAGGGGTTCACAGATTGTCTAAGAAGACATACATTGATAATTAACAAATTCTCATTGAAGAAATGAGTGATGGGAATATTACAGTGGCTGAGAAAGATACAGGACCTGTGCTCCTAAAACTGATGAAGTAAACACGTACGCAGATAATGAAAGTATTGAATGATAATAGAATTGGGCATAGAACGTGGCAGGTAGGCAAATTGGGGAAGGACATTTCTGACAGGAAAATCTAGAATGTACAACAAAGTCACAGAAATATGAAATAGATTGTTGTATTAGGAGATTTATAGAGTTCCACACTGCTGGAGGGTGGAAGAGGTAAGAGGAAAAATAACTGGACACATAGATGGGGGAAACCAAGGAAAGATTGTTTTTTTTCATTTAACCAGCATTTATTGACTATCATCTGTTCAGGGCACTGGATTATGATCTGTAGGAGGCAGGAGAAATAGAAGAAATTGTTGAAGAAACTTACTGTTGAGATGATAGTCTGCTTCTTCAGATAGAAACAACTAGGGCATATAAGCAAGTGCATGTATATGTGGTCCAAACTAAATATTTGAGTTCTAATGGTATATGACTAAGGGTGTGATAAGCAGGGAAGGCAATTTTGCAACTGCACATTGTAAGGAAAAGGCTGTTCAGGTTAGGACAAGTCCAGTGTTATACAAATTGTGAGCTTCAGGCTTCTTGACAGGAGGAAAAGTACTGCATTATTGTAAGGGGCCAAGGATATATTTGAGGATAAAGCATTCTTTGTGGTCTAAATAAGTAACATCTGTGGTAATTTTATGTGCAACTGCTGATCAAATAGATGCATTCTGCTCCTGTGATTAATGGAGTATAAGTTGAGGCAAAATATTACTTAATTCATCAACTATTTATCAGCATAGATATTCTCAATTATCTGTAATTGTGGGGCAGAGAATAGTTTCACAAACATGATATTGTTAGAGATCTTTAGATTTCTAAAACATTGGAAACCATAAGCTTTTGGAAAACAGAAAATTAATACTTGCTCCATATAATTATTCTGTATGGCTCTGTGGTATACACTGGCCTGATAATGAGTTATGGAAAAGAGATGACTGTTGGAAAAATATCTAGTGTAACAGTATGGATGGCACATCAGAGAAAATATCACTACTTCAGAGGAAAGAGGTTTTATGACAAAGTTAACCTTAAGCAAACACAAAAGGAAGAGTAGCATGGTGTTTTTCAAAAGGTAATATTTTCTTGGCAAGTTAAAGAAAGAAATTCAGAAGTCTCCCATGAAGTAAAGAGAAGGTGAATCTCCAAGCAGAGAAGAATGGGATGGTAATTTGAGGAAGCCATGATAGGCTGATACCAAGGCTCAGATGCGTTCAAGAGTAAGTCATTTTTTCAAGATTCCCTCCAACTCCCATTCCCAAAGGGAAAAGCTCAGAGGGAGACATAATGAAAAGCTGCAGGGCCCCCTCTCCAAATTGCAAATTTAGAGATAAGGAAAAGGACGGAATTAGGATAAGCCATGCTTCCTCAGGCCCTTGGACTCTTTAAATTACATTTTGGGTGACGAGATAAATTAGTTTGTAAAAGGGTTATTTCTGAGTTGAATAGAAAATTTATCCTTGCCTTATTTCCTCCCCTCTTTTCCTGGTCTCCTACATACCTCATGTTATGCTATACCTCTTCTTTTTCTGTTTTTATCCCTATCTCTTTTTCCTCTTCTACTTTTGTTTCCTCCCTTACCTTCTTTTTTTTTATAGGATATTAAAACATTTTTTTTTCTCTGTTTCTATCTCTTTTGCTCTCTACAAGGAATGAAGACATATGGAGAAGAGAGTAAACTTTTTATTTATTTACATTTCAACCTCAGACAGAGAAATGTCATAGTCTTTTCATGTACCAAATAGAAGAATTTTGAACTTAAATCTAAGTGGTACTCTTTAAAATTTGTATTAATTATGTCATGGAGGCCTATCCTATATTATGTTGGACATTCATTGCCCTCCCTTTTTTTTCTATAAATTAAAAGAGACTCACATTTTATCATACTTCTAGTTTAGAGATTTTTCATCTACTGAATTCTTTTTTTCACTGGCCTCTTTCTGCCTCTACAGTTCTCTTCTTTTCTGTGTTACATGCCAGCCCAGAATTGGGAACTTAGTCACATTTCTTTGATTTTCACAACAAATAGTGACACATATAAGCTTTTTGTATTTAGGGAAATGGACAGGAATTTCACAAAAATCTTTTTTCCTCTCTCATATACTATAAACTCTTATTCAATTCTTGAGCAGAGAAATGAAACTTGCTCTATTTTAACCTTTTTTTTCCTTCTAATGCAAATTCTCCTGATCTCATCTTTTATATCCAATTGACTCTCAATTTATTTGTTAAAATATTACTGTACCTTCTTTGAGGAAATCTGTCCAGTTATTAAAATAACATTTTCACCCTGATATAATAATAGATAAAAGGATATTTTTTATCCTAGGAGTTCTGCAAAGCCCCCTCAAGAGCCACTAAGGGGTGGGGAGAAGAGGGAGGCCCAGGCAGTAGGTTTCCATAGATCCACAGCCCTACTTCAACCAGAATAGCTTCACTTTCATCTCTTACATATTTGGTTTATTGATCATTGTGTTAAAAAAAGTTTCAATTCCTAAAATAAAATTTGAAAACCACTGCTTTATTAGATAAAACTTGTTAGCTCTAAAAGATAATATGAACTGGAGCTATATAAATATGTTCCAAAAGAAGAAAAGAACATCAAAGATGTCAGATCTACCAGATTTATTGGAAAATGATTCAAGGCAAATTAGGATCATGGAAAATATCCAAGGCCGACACCAATGAGGACAATCATATCCTTTGGTGGCTAAATTATTGGTAAAATGGACTCTGGGAAATGATGGAGTTTCTGGAAAAAGAAGCGCTTTCTGTTTATGACAGACTTTGGAATACAAACACTATATAGCAGTTTATATATAGCACTGCTATATATATAGCACTGCTATATAGTGTTTGTATGGGTCAGGAAGCCTTGTTAAATGGGAAATTAAAGACAGATATATATACTTCATAAGCCCATCTTTTAGTTTATTGCATTTATTTTTCCTTGGATATGAATGATGAACAGCATGGCTTTGGAGTTTAGGATGATTTTCAGCATTTGATATCATCCTAAATTCTTTTCTTGCTTCAAATAGTCCCTTGATTTTGACTGTGCCTGATAATGTGAAAAAGAACTCCAGCTGTTTCTAGATTGATTGGTTTGATACATACTGCTGCCATTTAAGAAATATAAAATTCAATGAATCATACATTTCTACTTCTGATTAACTATTGTAGTTAATTAAAAAAGATAAAAACAGGGCGGCGCCTGTGGCTCGGTGAGTAAGGCGCCAGCCCCATATGCTGAGGGTGGTGGGTTCAAACCCAGCCCCGGCCAAACTGCAACAAAAAAATAGCCGGGCGTTGTGGCGGGCGCCTGTATTCGCCTGTACTCGGGAGGCCGCCACGGCACTCTACCCGAGGGTGGTACAGTGAGACTCTGTCTCTACAAAAAAAAAAAAAAAAAAAAAAGGTAAAAACGATTGGTGGGCAAGATGGCCAACTGGAAGCAGCCTCCGACAGAAGCTCCTGTCCAGAGGGAAGGATAAGGTCCAGAAAGTACCCAATTCAACTGAAGACTGGGAGCCAAGCTGAGAGAGAAGTAAGATAACTGCAAACCACTTTTGCTGAGGAAAGCTGCAAACCCAAGAAAGCAATCTTTAGGTACAAAACTCATCCGAAAGGAAAAGTGTCTGATCCCTCCCTCAAGAAAGCTGTTTTTTTTTTTCTTCTTTTTTCCTATATCTCTTCCTTTGCTCCTTTAGGTTTTCTACAGGCAAGTAGTGAACTGAGGACCTCTTGTCTCACCCCACGGGTGAGAGCTGTAGAAAGTGGGGACTACTTCCTCCAGAGGGACCCTGTGGTGACACTGAACACTCTTATATGATTCAATTTATATGAAAAAATGAAGAGAAAGTAAATCTACAGAGGCAAAAAATATATTAGTAAGGCTTACATAGGGCTCCGATAGATGATCTAATGAGGATTGGCAGCTAAAGGACACTGGAATTCTTTATGAGGTGTATTTATTTATTTTGATATTTTGTAATCCTTATTTATTTTTGAAATATTGGCAAATATCTGTAACTATACTAAAATCATAGAAATGGACACTTGAAGTGGATAAATGTATGATATGTAAAATTTATCTAAATAAATACAAACAAGTAAACAAATGTAAAGGTCAATAAAAGAAAGAATATCTTAGGCTGCATAGTATTCCAAATATGGGGAATGGGGAGAGGGAGGGGAGGGAGGGGGAAGGATTGGTAGAGGGAAGGTGATAGGTGGGATTACACCTGCGGTGCATCTTACAAGGCTACATGTGAAACTTAGTAAATGTAGAATATAATTGTCTTAACACAATAACTAAGAAAATGCCAGGAAGGCTATATTAAGCAGTGTGATGAAAATGTGTCAAACTGTTTATAAAACCAATGTATGGTGCCCCATGATCACATTAATGTATGCAGCTATGATTTAATATTAATAAAAAAGAAACAATATCTTGAGTTGATTGTTTCCATCCTCCAAACTGAGCATATATCTGATGCTTAGTTCCTCCCCTTAGCGAAGGGAAGGGTATTTTTAGCATTCTGCAAAACAAAGCTCACCAGAGCAGAGAGGGTAGAGAGTAGTTCTCTGGGACAGGCCCACAGTTTGGCAGCTTCACTTTGTTCTAAAATCAGGCCTCTGCTCTGGGTCCATAGGCTCACTAAAGCTGTTCATATGTATGGTTTGCCTTCCCTGACTATACACCTCACCGGATAGGCAGCACTGGTGGCTCATAGACCCTGTCCCTCTGACACCCACTCAGGACAATTGTTGCCTTGCCTAAATTGTGACATAAAGGAAAATCATCCCTCAGCAGGACCTACACTGCCAGAAATGAGAAAAGATTAGTGGGTTGACGATGGGGTGTTCTGGTACAGTGGAGACAACTTGCTAGCTCCACCTGCATGACAGCCTAAGAATTCTGGAATCCTGTGGCTTTAAAACTTCCAAAGGTGCCTGCATCACAAAGTGGCCTAAGTGTTCTTTCCTTATGTTGATGAGGTTCAGGAAAGGAAGATGCAGACATGTTTAATCCACACGTATTAGATGTTCCAGCTGTGATTTTTGACAATGGTTCAGGGCTCTGCAAAGTGGGTATTTCTGGAGAGAATGGACCTCGTCACATCATCAGCTCTGTCGTGGGCCATCCTAAAGTTAACATTCCTTCAGAAAGAGCCAATGAGAAGAAGTACTTTGTGGGGCAAGAAGGCCTGTGCAGGTATGAGACATTATCTTTGCACTACCCCATTGAACGTGGACTGGTAACAGGATGGGATGACATGGAGAAACTCTGGGAACACCTTTTTGAGTGTAACCTGGGAGTAAAACCCTGTGACCAACCTGTACTTATGACTGAGCCCTCCATGAACCCAAGGGAGACTCGAGAAAGGCTTGCTGAAATGATGTTTGAGAACTTTAACGTGCCTGCTTTCTACCTGTCCAACCATGCCGTGGTAGCTCTCTATGCCTCTGCCTGCATCACAGGCCTGGTGGTGGACAGTGGACATGGGGTCACCTGCACTGTCCCCATCTTTGAGGGTTATGCCCTGCCTCATGCAGTCACCAAGCTCTATGTGGCAGGGAGGGACATCACAGAGCACCTCACCCAGCTCCTCTTTGCTAGAGGGTGTACTTATTCTGGCATTCTCAACAAGGCCTTAGTGAACGACATTAAAGAGAAGCTGTGCTACGTTGCCTTGGAGCCAGAGAAAGAGATATCCAAGAAGCCTGGGGAAGTCTTTCGAGAATACAGACTTCCTGATGAGAATGTCATCCATATTAGGGACCAGTTGTTATACCAGGCACCAGAGGTTCTCTTTGCACCTGACCAGCTAGGCATCCACAATCCAGGTCTCTCAAAAATGGTCTCCAGCAGCATCACAAAATGTGCCACTGACATCCAGAAGAACCTTTTTGCAGAGATTGTACTGTGTGGGGGCACCACTCTCTTTCCTGGACTGGAGGAAAGGCTCTTGAAAGAACTGGAACAACTGGCTTCCAAAGGAACCCCCATCAAGATTACAGCTTCTCCTGATAGACGTTTCTCTGCATGGATTGGTGCATCCATAATGACCTCTGTGAGCAGTTTCAAGAAAATGTGGGTCACTTCTGAAGATTTCAAGGAGTTTGGGGCATCTGTGGTTCAGAGCAGATGCTATTAAAGATCCCTGAGCACAGAAGATGGCCCAAGTGTCAGACTGCAGGAGTACCATTGGAAAGTTAAAGGGTCTCTTGGCCTTCAGCTTGATGTTCAATAAAAGGGTTTTGACATTGCAGATTTCAGTTTATTATTGGTAATGCTAGAATTTCTAACTTATCTTATCAATATTTAAGTGATTGTACCCCTCTATTTTTGTTCTATGGGCCTCTTAAGTTGTTTTCTCCTTAATCAAGCTGGATTTGGGTAAGTTTTTCAGAATCAGTGGGTTAAGTGGTTCTGTCACCCAGTGCCCAGGAGACAGAATCACAAATATAAGTCAAAGAAGGAGAAAGAAATGAAGCAGAAACAGGGAGGCTAGGCTATTGCTAGAGCTCAACAACTCTTTCATTGGTTTGGCCTTTAGTCAGAATAACCAGGTTCTTACTCTGCTGTTATGTGATCAAAAAGCTAAATAGAATGGAGAGAAGAGTTGAGCACAAAGATGACCATTTCTTACAGCTCTTCTAAGCTCAGGGCCTTGCTTTCATTTGGAGCATTAAGAATCAATACCTCTAATTGAAAGGAGTATATTATAAATATCAGCCTGAATGAAATAAAACCATTTATCAACAAAATTAACATTTTAAACATCTTTACAACTCTGTGCTTACTTCTGTCACACTACTAGCCTACATATAGCTGTGAAAGTTGTCAAACACTAGAAATCACTATAAATTTGGCCTTTTAATTTTTATTTATTTATTTATTTATACTTTTTGGCCAGGGCTGGGTCTGAACCCACTACCTCTGGTATATGGGGCTGGCGCCCTACTCCCTGAGTCACGCCCAGGCCTTTTAATTTTTATACTTGAGTACATTTGTTTAACAGCAATTAATTGGGAATTCTAACCTGTGCTCATGATGTATGAGCAATTTAATATTATATAATTTTTATTATATATTTTGATATTATTCCTAGTCAAGACTTTTAAATATGGGGCAGAGTGAGATGGTGGGCCAGAAAGAACATTTGGACCAATGCTCCTAGTGCAAGTGAGGAAGGAAAGAAAGCCAAGCTGTGCCTGGCGAGGAGTCCTTGCCTGAAGCTGTGGCTCAGATGTGCAGCTAGGTGGCAAGGAGCTGGATACATTACATGATCTGGAGCAACAGAGTTGTGACACACTAGGAAAGTTTTCTGTGAGCAGGAGTGACCAACCCCTCCGAGGAGGTCCAGGATGGAAGAAAGCCCTTTGAGAGGAAAGCCAAGAGTGGACACATCAAAACAGCATAAAGAAGCCAGTTGTGGGGACTGATCTGAGCAGATTTGCCACCAGTTTGATGGCAGTAGAGAAGGCCATACATGGAAGATCTTGACAGTCAGGCGATGGCCACTGTGGGAAGTTCAGGAGAAGGTCCTGAGAGCAGACCTTCTACAGGGACACAACATTCTTAGCTCTGCCAGATGGGATCAGACCTTAAATTGTGACAGGCTCAGGGACTCCTGTACCTCATGGGAACTGTTGTCTGGGGGGTCCATTAGTTGTGCTTCTGAAGGATTCGGGAGAGCTTTGAGATCCCAACCTGGTGAAGCCTGAATGCTGAGGAAATAATCCAGGGATCAGTGTGGACAATTAAGTTGGGAAATAGGTCTATCCCTGGGAACTAGACAGAAGTATTTGTAATATCCCTGGGAACTAGCCACTGAAGTATTTGTCATAAAATCTTTCCCCAGTCCAGCATAGTCAAGAGTTTTTCCCATACTTTCTTCTAAGATATTTAGAGATATTTTTTTTTCATTTTGTGTCTTAGATTTAAACCTTTTACCCATCTTGAGTCGATTTTTCTAAAGGGTGAATGGTGTGGGTCAAATTTGAGTCTTTTACATGTAATTATCTAGTTCTTTCAGCATCATTTGTAGAATAGGTATTCTTTTCCCCACTTTATGTTTTATTTGGTTATCAAAGATCAGATGGCAAGTAGAGACTTGTTTCATCTCTTGGTTTTCTATTCTGTTCCATATGTCAATGTCTCTACTTCTGTGCCAATACCATGCTGTTTTGATTACTGTGGACTTGTAATATAGCCTGAAGTCTGGTAGGGTGATGCCTCTGGCTTTGTTTTACTACTAAGAATAGCCTTAGCTATCCATTTTTTTTAATTATTTTTTTCTGGTTTTGTACAAAACAAAGTAATATTTTTTCCAGTTCTTCAAAATATGATGTTGATGAACCACCAGAAAAATTCAGGCACCATGGAAAACCAAAACAGAACAACTGCTCCAAGGGACCATGAGGCACCTTTTACAGCAGACTCCTCCTATAAAGAATTAATGGATCTGACAGAAATAAAATTTAAGTTATGGATGATTAAGACAATAAAGGGAATGGATGAGAAAATGAAAAGACATAACCAAGTCAGATGAGAGATATGTGTAATATAGAAAGGCTATGGCAGAGCTTAAGGAAATAAGGGAGACAATTAAGGAATGTAAAGATGCAGTAGAAAGTATCAAAAATATATTAGACCATGGAGAAGAAAGAACATCAGAGCTAAAGGATAAAGTGTTCAAGTTAATCTAGGTAATTAAAGAGGCAGAAAAGAAGAGAGAAAGCAGAGCAGGGACTTAAGAGAACTATGAGACTCCATGAGGCATTCACACATGTGAACAATAGGAATCCCTGAAGGGGAAAAAGATTGTCCCAAAGGTATGGAAGCCCTACTAAAGACTATCATAAACTCCAAATTCCCAATTTTACTAAAGATCATGACAGACTCCTTTTGAATGGATATTGAACCTGGGACATCTCAAGTCTAACAGAACCTCTCCAAAACACATTGTAATGAACCTGTCCAAAGTCAAGATGAAAGACAAAAATTTTGCAGGCAGCTAGAGTAAGCTCCAACAGACCTACAAGGGCAGAGCCATTAGAATAATAGCAGACTTTTCAAATGAAAATTTCCAAGCCAGAAAAGCATGGTCATCTACCTTCAACATCCTCAAACGAAATAGTTTTCAGCCCAGAATTCTGTATCCTGCTAAACTAAGCTTAAAAATTGATAAAAACCCAAATCTTTGGTGGATTACAAGTACTGAGGAAATTGGACACAAGACTAGCTCTACAGGAAATATTTAGACCTATTCTCAACACTAAACACCACAATGGACCACCACCAAAGTAAATACTAGAAGCCAAAGGCCAAAACTTAGTTTCCAAAATGGCACAAAGGATACAACACAGCAGACTTTCTCATAACAAGATGAATAAAATTCCACCATACTTATTGATATGCTCAATAAATATCAATGGGTAGAATTTCCCACTGAAGAGGCACAGGCTAGCTGATTGGATAAAAAAAAAAAGCCTTTTATATGGTATCTGCAGGAGGCACACCTTGCTCATAAGGACAAAACAAAACTCAGGTTTAAGGGAAGAAAAACAATAGTTCAAGCAAATGGAAATCAGAAGAAAGGAGGGGTGGCAATCTTATTTTCAGATACAAGTGGAATCAAAGCCTCTACTGTTAAGAAAAACAAAGACAGGCACTTCATACTGGTCAAAGGAACAATACAACAAGAAGTCATCTCAATTTTAAATGTTTATACTTCTAGCATAAATGCTCCCAGATTTATGAAACAGATCTTATTGGGTCTGAGCAATATGATATCCCATAACACCATAATAGCCAGGGACATTAATAACCCTCTGACAGAACTGGACAAATGGTGTAAACAGAAACTAAAATAAAATACAAAGGACTTAAATGTGACCCTATAACAAATGTAATTAAGAGATGTTTACTGATAACATTTTATGGTTTTTACATTGCAAAATTAATTATGCCATTGTTACAATAAAAAACTTAAGTTAAAAAAACATAAAAAAAAAAAAGAGATGTTTACTGAACACACCATCCCAAAGGTATGGAATACGCATTTGTTTCATCAGGCCATGGTATGTACTCAAAAATGGACCACATCCTAGGATGCAAATCAAATGTCAGCATAATTAAAAAAACAGAAATTCTGCCTACTATCTTCACACACCATAAGGCAATAAGTGGAACTCAACTCCAACAAAAAAGTTCATTCCCACACAAAGACATGGAAATTAACCAATCTTATGTAGCATGGTAGTTGGGCTCAGGGAGAGATAAAAGAGGAAACCATTAAATTCCTCAAATAACAACGATGAAGACACAAGTTACCAAAACCTATGGGTTACAGCAAAAGCAGTCTTTTTTTTTTTTTTTTGTAGAGACAGAGTCTCACCTTATCGCCCTCGGTAGAGTGCCGTGGCATCACACAGCTCACAGCAACCTCAAAATCCTTGGGCTTAGGCGATTCTGTTGATTCAGCCTCCCAAGTAGCTGGGACTACAGGCGCCCGCCACAATGCCCAGCTATTGTTTTTTTTTGTTTGTTTGTTTTTTGTTGTTGTTCTCATTGTTGTTTGGCAGGCTCAGGATGGGTTTGAACCCACCAGCTCTGGTGTATGTGGCTGGAGCCCTAGCCTCTGAGCTACAGGTGCCAAGCCAGCAAAAGCAGTCTTAAGAGGAAAATTTAATGCATTAGATCCCTATATTCGAAAAAACAGAAAGAGAGAATAACAATAAACTCATGAACCATGTTATGGAATTGCAAAAAGAACAATCTAATCCCAAACAAAGCAGAAGAAAAGAAATAACCAAAATTCAATCAGAAATTAATGAAATTGAAAAGGAAAGAATCATCCAGAAAATTAATGAGACAAAAAGTCAAATAAATAAGTAAAATTGATAAACCTTTGGCCAGATTAACTAGAGACAAAAAAAGTTAAATCTTTAATAACCTCAATCAGAAAAACTAAAGGGGAAATAATAACAGATGCCTCAGAGATACAAAAAGTCATCTCTGAGAACTGTAAGAAAAACTATGCCCAGTAATTTGACAATGTGGAAGAAATGGGTAAATAACTGAAATCAAACCCTGTCCTTAGACTTAATTGAGAAGAAATAGATCTCTTGAACAGACTGATTTCAAGAACTGAGATTGAAGGAACAAGAAAAAAATCTCCCAACAACAACAACAACAATAAAAAAACATGATCTACCACTTTATAATTTAATAAAAAAAATGCCCTGGTCCTGATAGCATCACGCAATAATTCTATCAAACCTTCAAAGAAGACCTTTCATCCATACTGCAGAAATTATTCCAAAAAATTGAGAAGATGGAATCTTCTTCAACATGTTCTACGAAGCAAATGCCACCCTGACACAAAAATATGGAAAAAGGCCAACCAAGAAAGAGAATTTCAGACAAATCTCACTAATGAATATAGATGCAAAAATTCCCCCCAAAATCCTAGCCATTAGATTACAGCTACACATTTTAAAAAATCATTCATCACAATCTACTAGGTTTCATCCCAGGAATGGAAAGCTAGTTTAACATATGCAAGTCCAAAACATAATTCACCATATTAACAGAAGCAAAAACAAAGACTATATTGTCCTCTCAATAGAAGCAGAAAAAGCATTCGATAAAATTTAGCATCCTGTTCTAATTAGAGTACTTAAGAATATAGGCATACGTAGCATATTTCTGAATTTGATCAAAGATATCTGCAACAAATTCACAGTTAATATACTCAATGGAGTAAAACTGAAAACTTTTCCACTTAGAACTGGAACTAGACAAGGTTGTCCTCTATTGCCACTACTATTCAACATAATGCTGGAAGTCCTAGCCAATACAATCAGGCAAGAGAATAAAATAAAATGCATCCAAATGGGTGCAGAGGTCAAACTCTCCCTATCATCATCCCTGATGATATGATCTTATACTTAGAGAACCCAGACAACTACAAGACACCTTGAAGTCATCAAAAAACACAGTAATGTGTCAGGATATAAAATCAATGTCCACAAATCAGTAGTCTTTGTATATGCCAATAAATGCCAAGACAAGAATCTAATCAAGGACACAATTCCCTTCACAGTAGCTTCAAAAAAGGGAAATACCTAGGAAGGCATATAACAAAAAAGGTGAAAGATCTCTTCAAAGAAAATTATGAAATTCTAGCAGAATAAATAACAATATATTAACAAATGCAAGAAATTACCTTGTTCATAGCTGGGAATAACCAACATTTAGAAAACGTCTATACTATCCAAAGAAATCTAATGAAATGCCCATTAAAATATCATCATCATACTTTCAATAATTGGAAAAAAATAATTCTTTGTTTTGTACAGAACCAGAAGAAACACTGTATAGCCAAGGAAATTTTTAGTAATAAAAGCAAAGCTAAAGATATTACTATACCGGACTTTCTCCTATACTACAAGGCCATAGTGATCAAAACAGCATGGTATTCACACAAAAATAGAGACATTGATATTTGGAACCAAACAGAAAACCAGGAGATGAAACTAACATCTTCTAGCCACCTGATCTTTGATAAACTAAACAAAAGATATACACTGGGGAAAAGAATCCCTATTCAATAAATGGTGTTGGTAGAACTAGGTCACCACATGTAAAAGACTGAAACTGGACCTGCATCTTTCACCACTTACAAAAATTGATTCAAGATGGTTAAAAGGTTTAAATCTAAGGTGTTAAAAAATAAAAATCCGTGAAGAAAGTGTGAGGAAAACACTTGAAGATATCAGCCTAAATTTTCTTTCTTTTTTTTTTTTCTTTTTAGAGACAGAGTTTCACTTTGTCACCTTTGGTAGAGTGCATGGCATCATAGCTCACAGCAACCTGCAGCTCTTGAGCTGAGACAATTCTGTTGCTCTGCCTCCCAAGTAGCTGGCACTATAGGCGCCCACCATAATGCCTGGCTATTTTTTTGTTGCAGTTTGGCCAGGGCTGGGTTCGAACCCGCCACCCTCAGTATATGGGGCTGGCACCCTACTCACTGAGCCACAGGCACCTCCACTCCAGGTGGAGTCTTGGTTTGGTTGTTTTTGAGAAACAAGATCATATCATCAGCAAACAGGGATATATTTTATACTCTATAGTTTTTTCTCTTTTCTTT
Organism: Nycticebus coucang; assembly: GCF_027406575.1. Lineage (NCBI taxonomy): Eukaryota > Metazoa > Chordata > Mammalia > Primates > Lorisidae > Nycticebus > Nycticebus coucang. Next base: position 155,476,615 of record NC_069804.1, on the reverse strand, counting down.
CTTTCTTTCTTCCTTCCTTCCTTCCTTCCTTCCTTCCTTCCTTCCTTCCTTCCTTTCTTTCTTTCTTTCTTTCTTTCTTTTCCAACTTCTCTGTCTTTGGTAACAAGGTGGTACTGACATTATAAAATTAGTTGGGAAGGATTTCCTCTTTGTAGATATTATGAAATAATTTCTGCAGCATGTGTACTAGCTGTTGTTTGTACATCTGGTAAAATTCATCTATGTATCCTTCTAATCCATGGCTTTTTCTGTTGGAAATATTTTATTGATATGTCACACTTCTTGCTCTTTATTGGTCAATATCTCCCTGATTGAGTCTTGGCAGGTTGTATCTTTCCAGGAATGTTTACATTTATTTTATGTTTTTGACTTCATTTGCATAGAGATTTCCATAGTATTTACAATGGTATTTTGTATTTCTGCAGTATAAGTTGTAAAGTCTCCTTTTCATTTCTGACTGAGCTTATTTTGATCCTTTGTCTTCTGTTTCTGGTTAATCTGGCAAGAGGTCTATCAATTTTATTTATTTTTATAGAGAACCTACTTTTTGTTTTGTTGATCTGTATTATTTCCTTCTTTTTGATTTTATTTATTTCTGTTTGAAACGTATTTATTTTTTCTCTTCTGGTGGCTATGGGTATGGTTTGGTCTTCATTTTTAGGTCCTTAACACACATTATTAGATTCTTAATTCATAATATTTCTGGTTATTTGATGTGGGAATTTAAAAATATGAATTTTCCCCTTAGCACTGCTTTTGCTAAATCTCATAAATTTTAATAGCTTGTGTCCTGGTTGTCGTTCAGTTCAAGGAATCTTGATATCCATCTTAATTTCATCATTAACTCAAAAATACTTCAGAAAGTTTGTTTAATTTCCATGTGTTTGTGTAGAATTCAGTCTTTCTCTTGGAATTGATTTCTAGTTTTGTTACAGTGTGGTCCAAGAAGATATGTGGTGTGATTTCTATTATTATGGTATTTCTTTAAACATGTTTTGTGCTGTATGGTTTTATCAGACTTGGAGAATATTCCATGTACTGATGAGAAGAGTGTATATTCTGTAGATTTGGGTAATTTTTTTTTAAATACCTATTAGGCCTATTCGTTCTATAAACTCATTTAAGTCTAATATTTCTTAACTACTGCTTTGTAATATGTCCAGTTCTGCAGTGGGCTTGAAGTCTCCAGAAACTATGATGCTCCTATTGACCTCTTTACTTATCTATAATAGGGTTTGATTTATGAATCTGAGTGTTTCTCTGTTAGGTGCACAATCATTTAGGATTGTTTTGTCGTCTTCTTGAATGGAGTCCTTTACAGTTATAAATGTTCATCTTTATCATTATTTATTATTATTGATTTATAATCAGGTTTCTCTGATAGGATAATGGTGATACTTGCTCTCTTTGTTTTCCATTTGCATGGAACATTTTTCTAATTCTTTCAGATTGAACCTCTGTGTGTGTATGTATGTGTCCTTGTGGTTTAGATATGTTTCCTGGAAATGACAGATGGCCAGGTAGTGCTTTTTCCATCCAGTCAGCCAACCTATGTCTTTTTAATTTTATTTTTGTTATGGGTTAATATGAGATAACATAAAATTAGGTTACATTATTTGTGTTTCGAAGGTAAAGTCCAAAGTCTGAGTTGTAGTTCAGTTCTTCACCTAGGAAATGTCATGTATACCCCTATATTGTACACAACAGGTGAGAACTACTTGAGTCCCCTCCCTCCTTTCTTGAATTTTATGATGTTTCTCTTCTTGTGAGGGCCTGGAGTTGTTGGCCTACTATTTTCAGATTAGTTCTGAGTGTATTGGGGTCCTTTCTTTTCCATCCTTAAAATATTTTACTTAGGGTAATGTTCTCCAAATACTATGTCTTTTGATCTGTACTTAAATCCTTAACTTTTAGAGATAGAATTGATAAATAAGATAGTGTTCTATTCATCATGTGTGTTGGTATCTTATTGCTTTGTTTTCCTTATTGTGCTACTGTTTTTATGAGTTTTTTGAGGTTTATTTTTTTTCAGTGGTTTTATTCTGCTGGATATCTATTGCACAGATTCATGTATAATTTAGTTCTGAGTATTTCCTATAAAGGAAGGTCAGCTAATAAAAAATACCTCAGTTTTATTTTTGTCTGAAAAATACTTAATTTCTTCATCAATTGTGATACTTAGTTTTGTAGGATATAAAATTTCATGCTGAAAGTTGTTCTGTTTAAGCAGATTGAATATGGGCCTGAACCCCTTTCTAGGTTTTAGGGTTTCTCGTGAGAAGTCTGTGATGTGCCTGATGAGCTTTCTTTTGCTGGTCAGTGGTCGTTTATATCTATTGGCCTGTATAATTTTTTCTTCATTTTGACTTTGATCAGGTTAGTTACTATGTGTCTTGGAGATGTCCTATTTTCTATGAATCTCCCAGACTTTCATGACCATTTTGCATTTGGATGTCTGTACTATTGTTGATTCTGGGGAAATTTTTTTTCAGCAATTTCCTTGAATAGATTTTGCATGCTTTTAGTTCTCTTTTCTCCCACCCCCCAAGGATACATGTATTTCTCATGTTAGTCTACTTGAAATACTCCCATATTTCTCTGAGTGATTGTTCCAACTTTTTTGTTATATTTTTCCTCTTTTAATGACTAAGTTAGCCTACATGCTTTATCTTCATACTCGAATTCTATTTTCTCTGTGTTTTAATCTGTTGCTGATGCTTTCTGATGTAGTCTCCTAATTGACTTTTTCATTTGAGTTCTATTATATCCTTTCTTATGTTGTCTAATTCTTTAGTACTTTTTATTAATTTCATGATTTTTTTGTTTTGTTTTTGTCAGTTTTCAACTTTCTCTTCAATTTCATCCATCTTATTAGCCGTCTATATTCTGACTTCCACTTATGTAATTTCAACAATTTCCTTGTAGCCTTGGTTCACTACTGTGGCTCCATTTTTTATCCCTTGAGGTATATCTGTTTGGATTTCTCATGTTTCTGGGTTTTTTTTTCTGGTGTTTCTCATCTGAAATGTTTGGGACAATAGGTTTGCAGTGTACCTATTCTTTTCTAGGAACTCTCATGGTTAATTGGAAGAACTGATGTCCCTATATTGTGCTTTTGATTTTCTTTGTACAGGAATGTTGATGCAGCAGTGGATAGGTGTGTGCACTATGAGTTTGTAATGAAGCTATTCTGATTTGATCTTTTGGCCTCCAGTTGTATTTGTTCAAGCCTATACTTGATGCAGTTTGTGTTGGGTATTGGTCTGTTTACCAGGCAGTAGTAGAATTATTGAGATGGGAACTGGGTAAGACCTTCTGCAATGAGACTTGTTTTATGGAGATTGCTCTTCCCCAGGTATCCCCTCAGAGGTGACAGTGGCAGCTTATTGAGGATATTCAGGCAGTGTTTGTGAGTTGGTGGGCTCTGAGCATTTACTCAAACCAGATATCAGTGTACTGGTGGCTTGAACCTGGGGGATCTCTGTGGGGCATTGAACTTTGGAATAATTCCTGTGGCTGTGGTGGAAGATTGGGGCAGTGGGATCTTGGGGCCTACGTACAGTGTTGGAATCTGCTGGAAGTGTCTTGGGAAAAGCAGAAGCTCTGGATACTTAGTACCAGACCCTTGAGATCTGGCATTGAGCCACAAAGCTGAACCTGCAGAGGAACCAGAATCAGGGGTTCTCAGAAGGGCCACAGAGCCAGGAGCATGGCCATGGGGAAAACAAGGTTAATCTGACCTGGAGGGATGGTCAGGACTGATAAGGCACCCGTCAGTTGGGACATGATAAATAAAGTCAGGGCCAAGGAGGTGTGGGGGCTGTTTCACAGACTTAGGCACCAAAATCCAAGTCAAGTGGGTATAAGTCAGTTCCCACAGCCAAGAACTGTGAGGTTCTCAATACAACACTCAGAACCCAAAGAAGCAGTTGACAAAAAGCTCTTAGATGGATGCCTGTGTGCTCAGATCATTTTGCACAGTTTGGTGGAGGGACTTGGCTTACTATCACCAGGTACAGATTAAGGAATCCTCCCATTGGTCATCTCTCTCCCTCAACCTATTTAGAGTAATATGAAGATTGAGGCCACAAAGCTGAGTCCCATGCTTACTTGGAACAATGCATATGAGATCTCAGGATGCCTATAGCTGCTGACTTATCCCCACTACCTCTGTTGTCTTGTGCAATGACTGTTTTCACATTCCTCCCAAGTTCGTGATCTGTGGTAAAAAATTCTTCCACAGGGTGGCGCCTGTGGCTCAAAGGAGTAGGGCGCTGGCCCCATATGCCGGAGGTGGCAGTTTCAAGCCCAGCCCCGGCCAAAAATTGCAAAAAAAAAAAAAATTCTTTCACAACTTGAGCATAGACACAGCAGTGTAAGAGTAATACCTGAGAGCTTTATCTTACTAATATTTCCTGGGGAGGATTTTTTAACCTGTTCCTGGTGATAATAATCCAGGCCCCCCCCCAAATGTGCAAAAGGATCTGAGCACACAGGTACTCATCTGCAATATGCTTTGATATTATCAAATGTGTCCCCTGTCACCCTATTCTTTTCCACAATGAGTGTCCCACACTGTTTCTCTGTGGTTTAATAATATTCCTTCCAAGAACAGCTGTCCATAGGCTGGTACCTCCTTCCTATTAACTCTAATTTCCTTGAGAGCTGTGAGTTTTCAGGCTGCTTCTAATCTGCCATTTTTTCCATACCTAGGTCTCCTTCTGATGGTGTCTTCAGGATAAACTCTTCCAATAGTGATGGCTCGACTCTAAGCGTCCTCCTGCTGTGGCCACAGATGAAAATTTCTTCTGGCTAGAGACTCACTTGTAATTTGCTTGGGGATGACTTTCTTGCCTGAAGTGATGTTACATCTGGGAAACAGTAGCATGAACCAGTGCAAGCAATTCTTCCTCAGTGCCGGGGCTCAGGCCAAGGCTAGAGCGTGGTAGGTCTCATATAACACCACTATAGATCACTGGGGGTTGTGTCCATCCTGCATGCTGCAGCGCCTGAGGTGCCAACAATACCATATTGACTCTTATTTCCTTGGGAATTGTGTGTTTGCAGGCTGCTTCTAGTTTACCATCTGTGTTACACTTTGGATGCATTCTAAAATATATACTCAGAACTACGCCAGTATCTTACTCAACTAGAAAGCAATAGAAACATTTTCATAAGACAAGGGTGAATAACGTGGCCCATTATTATTTATAGAATATTTTATTGTATTGAAGATATTATCCAATGAAGTCAGAAAAGGAAATTAAACAATTGTAATAAATTTTTAGAAAAGTAAGTATAACTATTTTTGACAAGACACATGATTGCACATCTAGAAGATTCAAAATAATCAATTGTAAAACTAAGAAAAACAATTGAATAATACAATAAATTAGTTAGAAATTAAATAAGCATACAAAAAGCAAAGCTCAACTAGGGAGGGGCCAATATGGCTGACTAGAAGCAGCCTCCGACAGAAGCTCCTGTCCAGAGGGAAGGATAATGTCCAGAAAGTACCAAATTAGGCTGAAGACTTGGAGCTGAGCTGAGAGAGAAGTGAGATAACTGCAGGCCACGTCTGCTGAGGAAAGCTGTGACTCCAAAAAAGCAATCTTCAGGTACAAAACTCATCTGAAAGGAAAAGTGTCTGATCCCTCCCCCAAGAGAGCTGTTTTTTTTTCCCTCTTTTTCCAGGCAAGTAGTGAACTGAGGAACTCTTATCTCACCCCACGGGTGAGAACTGTAGGAAGTGGGGACTACTGCCTCCAGAGAGACCCTGTGGTGGATCTGAACACTTTTACCAGGCAGAAAAATTGAACTAACATTTTTCCTGCCATTCTGAACTTCCAGTTCACCCTTCCCCCCTCACCTGATAAACCAAAACCCTAACCCCTGCTGAGACTGAGGGAGAAGGCTCATGAGCAGCATCCCCCCTCCCAATCTGCAGGACCAAGCACCTCACCACCCACTCGGCCATAGTTAGCTGGAGCCCTGTGCCCTGAGCCCTTCCTGTCTCCATGCCACGCTGTGTGATCTGAGCCCTGCCCCCAGCACCCTTCCTGCTTCCATGCCATGCCCTGCCTGACCAGAGTCGGCTGGAGCCGGACCCTGCGCACTGCCCCTGGTGCCCTCCCTGCCTCTGCATCTGCCCTCCTCCGTGCCAGGCCCCAAGCCATGAGCTCAGTTGTGCTCTCCTTGCTGAAGTCACTGGGTGCCGGACACTGCCACACTCGTGTGCAGCATCCCCCACCCTGTTGCTGGATCTGTGTGCACCATGCTCCTGGAGTTACTCCTACAGCCAAAATTCCCTGGCTTTGGCAGTGGCAGAGGAGCGGCGGAGGGTCATTACCCACAAAGATCCGGCAACAACAGAGTGATCCCGCTGGGGTCTAATCTTGGATAGACACCTTGCAACTCTGTGCACTGCCAGAGGAAACAAGAACTCACTCTATAGGGATACAGGTGCTACAGAGTGGCAGGGGAAAAGGCACAGTGGCTGAGGGACAAAAGCATTTGCTGTCCCGGTACCCCCAGGATTAGACTGAGCCCAAGTGGAACACTCGCCAGTGGCTATTGAACGCCTGAGGCAGGCAGGCCTCAGCTCCCCCAGCTGGCTGGTAGAACAGGGAAGTGGCTGGGTTTGGGGGCTTTGAACTTCCTTTGACTCTGACAGGCACTAAGCCCTGGCACATCTGCTTATTGGAAGGAACAGGACTGCAGCCCTACGGGGTCACCAGTGACTGGGCGTGAAAAAGGAGCAAAGTGGAGAAAGAGACTCAGCCCCCTGGTCCTACTGTGCTACCGGTTGGGGCTTTCTGACTCCATAGAGCACCAGAATGAGCAAAATCTGAGCAGTCAGCAGACCTATGTCATCTAGCTGCTGGAGAACTTTCTAACTCTCCCACTTGAGAGTTCGTACTGACTGGGTCAATTGGTTCGGCACCCCTAACTTGGGACAATCACCCAAGGACCCTCTTGGGTGGTACCCTGGTTGTGTAGTAACAGGAAGGATTGATTTTCCCCTTCCAGTTGTTGTACATGGGGGGTGGGGTGTCTTAATTGCTTGTATTTATCCACAGCTAAGACTTCACCAGAGTCACTGATCCACCAGATAAGAACCAGCTGAATATAATACAGAGCCACCTAACCTCACCATACCAAGCAGGTTTCCTCAGCCTCAGACTGTAATAATGTACAGGTCTTTGCAAAGCTGAAGGGGAAAAAGCTGCAGTCATCAGTCCAAGATCCTTAACAATGAGCTGGTTAACCACAAATCCAGGAAACCCCAATTCAATTTCACCTTACTTGACCACCTAGCCTACAGTGAAAAATAATCATGAGGTGGAATCAGCAGAATAACTCTGGCAACATGACTAATCAGAGTAGATCAACTCCCCCAAGAAACAATAAAGCAGACACAGCACAAGATCCTATTCACAAACAAATGGCTGAGATGTCAGAAATCAAGTTCAGAGTTTGGTTAGCAAATATGATCCACAGAATGGAAGAAATGTTGGAATTAGAATTCAAAGCAGAAATTCAATAGATGTCTGAAGAATTCAATGAATTTAAAGATAAAATGACCAAGGATTTTGACACATTGAAGTAAGATTTTGCAGGCCTCAAAAATCTAAAACATACAGTAGAACCCCTCAGTAACAGAATGGAGCAGGCAGAAGAAAGGATCTCTGACATTGAAGACAAAGATTTTGAATGCTCCTAAATGCTAAAAGAGGAAAAAAGTGGAGAATAAAAATGGATCACTCACTCAGAGAGCTCTGGGATAATTCAAAGAGATCTAATATTTGCCTTATAGGGATATCTGAAATTGATGAGGTTGCTGTGAGGGATACAGATGCATTGCTTCATGAAATAATTTAAGAGAATTTTTCAGACATGCCAAAAAATTCTGAAATTCAGATAGCAGTTTTAGAACACCAGCATGACTCAACCCAAATAAAACTTCTCATAGACACATTACAATTAACTTTGCTAAAGTTAATATGAAGGAGGAAATTCTGCAAGCTGTAAGATGTAAGCAAACCATAACATACAAGGGGAAGAACATTAGAATGACTGCAAATATCTCTGCTGAAACCTTTCAAGTCAGAAGAGGATGGTCATCAAACTTTAATCTCCTTAAACAAAATAACTTTCAACCCAGGTTCCCGTATGCAAAGAAACTGAGTTTCATTTATGATGGAGAAATTAAATACTTAAATACATTCACATGTTGAATAAATTTGCCATATCTAAACCATCGCTCCAGGATATTCTCAGACCTATCCTCCATAATGACCAGCATAATCCTCCACCACAAAAGTAAACTCACCCAAAAACTTTTCATCAAATTCCAACTTCCACAGTCACAAAAGGATTAAAAATGTCCACTGGATTTCCAGAAGGCTTATCAATAATCTCAATTAATGTGAATGGTTTAAATTGTCCTCTAAAGAGGCACAGGTTGGCTGACTGGACACAAAAACTCAGGCCAGATATCTGCTGCATACAAGAATCTCATCTTACCTTAAGAGATAAATACAGACTCAAGGTGAAGGGATGGTCATCTATATTCCAGGCAAATGGAAAGCAGAAAAAAGCAGGTGTTGCAATCCTATTTGCAGATACAATAGGTTTTAAACCAACCAAAATAAGGAACAATAAAGATGGACACTTAATATTTGTTAAAGGTAATACTCAATATGATAAGATTTCAATTATTAATATTTATGCACCCAACCAGAAAGCACTTCAATATATAAGAGGAACTCTAACAGACATGAGCAACACAATTTCCTCCAGTTCCATAGTAGTTGGAGATTTCAACACACTTTAGAAGTGTTGGATAGATCTTCCAAAAAGAAGCTAAGCAAAGAAATTTTTTATTTAAACTTAACCATTCAACATCTGGATGTAGCAGACATCTACAGAAAATTTCATCCCAACAAAACTGAGTACATATTCTTCTCATCAGCCCATGGAACATACTAAAAAATCGACCACATCCTAGGTCACAAGTCTAACCTCAGCAAATGTAAAAAAAATAGAAATTATTCTTTGCATCTTCTCAGACCATCATGGAATAAAAGTTGAACTCAATAACAACAGGAATCTTCATACTCATACAAAAACATGAAAGCTAAATAACCTTATGCTGAAGGATAGATGGGTTATAGATGAGATTAAGAAGGAAATAACAAAATTTTTGGAACAAAATGATAATGAAGACGTGAATTACCACAATATCTGGGATACCACAAAGGCAGTCCTAGGAGGGAAATACATAGCACCTGAAGCCTTCCTCAAAAAAACAGAAAGAGAGGAAGTTAACAACTTAATGGGATATCTCAAGCAACTAGTGAAGGAAGAATATTCCAACCCCAAACCCAGCAGAAGAAAAGAAATAACCAAAATTAGTGCTGAATTAAATGAAATTGAAAACAAAAGAATTATACAACAGATCAATAAATATAAAAGTTGTTTTTTTGAAAAGGTCAATAAAATAGATAAACGTTTGGCTAACCTAACCAGGAAAAAAAGAGTAAAATCTCTAATTTAATCAATCAGAATTTGTAAAGACGAAATAACAACAGACCACTCAGAAATTCAAAAAAATCCTTAACGAATATTACAAGAAACATTCCTCTCAGAAATATAAAAATGTGAAGGAAATTGACCAATACTTGGAAGCATGCCATCTACCAAGAATTAGCCAGAATGAAGTAGAAATGATGAACAGGCCTATATCAAGTTTGGAAATAGCATCAACTATACAAAATATCCCTAAAAAGAAAAGCCCGGAACCAGATGGCTTCACATAAGAATTCTACCAAATATTTAAAGAAGGACTAGTGCCTATATTACTAAACCACTTCCAAAATATAGAAAAAGACAGAATACAACCAAACACATTCTATGAAGCAAACATCACCTTGATCCCTAAACCAGGGAAAGACCCAACAAGAAAAGAAAATTATAGACCAATATCACTAATGAATATTGATGCTAAAATACTCAATAAGATCCTAACAAACAGAATTTAACAACACATCAAAAAAATTATACATCCCAAGTGGGATTAATCCCAGGGTCTGAAGGCTGGTTCAATATACATAAATCTATAAATATAATTCAACACATAAAAAAAAACTAAAAATAAAATCCATATGATTCTCTCAATTGATGCAGAAAAAGCTTTTGATAATATCCAGCATCCCTTCATGATCAGAACACTTAACAAAATTGGTATAGAAGGGATATTTATTAAACTAATCAATGCCATCTACAGCAAACCCAAAGCCAATATCATATTGAACGGAGTTAAATTGAAATCATTTCCACTTAGATCAGGAACCAGGCAAGGTTGTCCATTGTCTTCATTGCTCGTTCACATTGTAATGGAAGTTTTAGCCATTGCAATTAGGAAAGAAAAGGCAATCAAGGGTATCCACATAGGGTCAGAAGAGATCAAACTTTCACTCTTCACAGATGATATGATTGTATATCTGGAAAACACCAGGGATTCTACTATAAAACTTTTAGAAGTGATCAAGGAATACAGCAATATCTCAGGCTACAAAATCAGCACCATAAATCTGTAGCCATTATGTATACCAACAATACCAACAAGCCAAAAAAAAAAAAAAAAAGTCAAGAACTCTATTTCTTTCACAGTAGTACCAAAGAAGATAAAATATTTGGGAGTTTACCTAACAAAAGACATGAAAGATCTCTACAAAGAGAACTATGAAACTTTAAGAAAAGAAATAGTGAAAATGTTAACAGATGGAAAAACATACCATGCTCATGGCTGGGAAGAATCAACATTATTAAAATGTCTATACTACCCAAAGCAATATATAATTTTAATGCAATTCCTATTAAAGTTCCATTGCCATATTTTAACAATCTTGACAAAATAATACTTTGTTTTATATGAAATCAGAAAACATCTCAAATAGCCAAATAAAAGCAAAGCTGGAGGAATCACGCTACCAGACGTGAGACTGTACTATAAATCAATAGTGATGAAAACAGCATGATATTGGCACAAAAACAGAGAAGTAGATATCTGGAACAGAATAGAGAACTAAGCGATGAATCCATCTACTTACCGTTATTTGATCTTTGACAATCTGATTAAAAACATTCAGTGGGGAAAAGAATCCCTATTTAACAAATGGTGCTGGGTGAACAGGCTGGTGACCTGTAGAAGACTGAAACTGGACCCATACCTTTCACCATTAACTAAGATAGATGCTCACTGGATAAAATATTTAAACTTAAGACATGAAACTATAAAAATACTAGAAGAAAGTGCAGGGAAAACCGTTGAAGGAATCGGCCTGGGTGAATATTTTATGAGGAGGACTACCCAGGCAATTGAAGCAGTATGAAAAATACACTACTGGGACCTGATCAAACTAAAAAGTTTCTGCACAGCCAAGAACATAATAAGTATAGCAAGCAGACAGCCCTCAGAATGGAAGAAAATATTTGCAGGCTATACCTCTGACAAAGGTTTAATAACCAGAATCCACAGGGAACTCAAACTTATTAGCAAGAAAAGAACACGTGACCCCATCTCAGGGTGGGAAAGGGACTTGAAGAGAAACTTCTCTAAAGAAGACAGACGCAAGATCTACAAATACATGAAAAAAAGCTCATCATCCTTAATCATCAGAGAAATGCAAATCAAAACTACTTTGAGATATCACCTAACTCCAGTAAGATTAGCCCACATAACAAAATCTGAAAACCAGAGATATTGGCGTGGATGTGGAGAAAAGGGAACACTTCTACACTGCTGGTGGGAATGCACACTAATACATTCCTTTTGGAAGGATGTTTGGAGAATACTCAGAGATCTAAAAATAGATCTGCCTTTTGATCCTATAATTTCTTTACTAGGTATATACCCAGAAGACCAAAAATCACAATATAACAAAGACATCTGTACCAGAATGTTTATTGCAGCTCAATTCATAATTGCTAAGTCATGGAAGAAGCCCAAGTGCCCATCAACCCACGAATGTATTAATAAATTGTGGTACATGTATACCATGGAATATTATGCAGCCTTAAAGAAAGATGGAGACTTTACCTCTTTCATGTTTACATGGATGGAGCTGGAACATATTTCTTCTTAGCAAAGTATCTCAAGAGTGGAAGAAAAATATCCAATGTACTCAGCCCTAATATGAGGGTAAATTATAGCTTTCATATGAAGGCTATAACCCAACTATAGCACAAGAATATGGGGAAAGGACCAAGGGGGGGGAGGTTGGGGTGGAGAAGTGGTAATTTGTAGGGCCACACCTACGGTGTATCTCATAATGGGTACAGGTGAAAATTACTAAATGCAGAATACAAATGTCTTCATACAATAACTAAGAAAATGCCATGAAGGGTATACTGAACAGTTTGATGAAAATATTTCAGATTGTATATGAAACCAGCACATTGTACCCCTTGACTGCACTAATGTACACAGCTATGATTTAATAAAAAATATTAAAAAACAAAGACCATATGATTCTCTCAATTGATGCAGAAAAAGCTTTTGACAATATCCAGCATCCTTTCTTGATCAGAATGCTTAAGAAAATAGGTGTAGAAGGAACATTTCTTATACTGATAGAGGGCATCTATAGCATACCAATAGCCAATATCATAGTGAATGGAGTAAAATTGAAATAATTTCCATTCAGATCAGGAACCAGGCAAAGATGCTCACTGTCTCCACTGCTTTCTAACATTGTAATGGAAGTCTTAGCCACCACAATCAGGCAAGAGAAGATAATCAAGTGGATCCAAATAGGACCAGAGGAGATGAAACTGTCACTTTTTGCAAGCGATATGATTATATATCTGGAAAATCTTAGGGAATCAACTACAAAACTCCTAGAAGTGATCAAGGAATATAGTAACATCTCAGGATACAAAATTAACACTCATAAATCTGTAGCCTTTATATACACCAACAATAGTCAAGGGGAAAAAACAATCAAGGACAATATTCCCTTTACAATAGTCACAAAGAAGATGAAATATCTAGGAGTGTATCTAACTAAGGATGTGAAAGATCTGTATAAAGTGAACTATGAAACTCTGAGAAAAGAAATAGGTGAAGATTTTTTTTTTTTTTTTTGAGACAGAGCCTCAAGCTGTCGCCCTGGGTAGAGTGCCATGGCTTCACAGCTCACAGCAACCTTCAACTCTTGGGCTCAAGCAATTCTCCTGCCTCTGCCTCTCAAGTAGCTGGGACCACAGGCACCCATCACAATGCCCAGCTATTTTTTGGTTGCAGCCATCATTGTTGTTTGGCGGTCCCAGGTTATATTTGAACCCGCCAGCTCAGGTGTATGTGGCTGGCGCCTTAGCCGCTTGAGTCACAGAAATAGCTGAAGATTTAACAAATGGAAAAAAATACTGTGCTCATGGCTGGGAAGAATCAACATTGTTAAAATATCTATACTACCTAAAGCAATCTACAGATTTAACGAGATCCCTATTAAAGCACCTCTACCATATTTTAAAAACCTGGAAAAATTAGTACTTTGTTTTATATGGAAACAGAAAAAACCTCAAATAGCCAAGATGTTACTCAGAAATAAAAACAAATCAGGAGGAATCACGCTTCCAGACTTCAGACTATACTATAAATTGATAGTGATCAAAATAGCATGGTACTGGCACAAAAATAGAGAGGTAGATGTATGGAACAGAATTGAAGACCAAGAGGTGAACCCAGACATTTATCATCATTGGTTTTTGATAAGCCTATTAAAAATATAAATTGGGAGAAATATTCCTTATTCAATAAATGATGCTGGATGAATTGGCTGCCAACTTGTAGAAGACTGAAACTGGACCCACATCATTCTCCTCTAACAAAAATTGACTCTTACTGGTTAAAGGACTTAAACTTAAGACATGCAATTATAAATATTCTCAGAGAGAGTGCAGGGAAAATGCTTGAAAAAATTGGCCTGGGAGAATACTTTATGAGGAAAACACCCCGGGCAATTGAAGCAACATCAAAAATACATTACTGGGTTCTGATCAAATTAAAAAGCTTCTGCACTGCCAAGAACACACTAAGTAAAGTAAATAGACAGCCCTCAGAATGGGAGAGGATTTTTGCTAGTTATATTTCTGACAAAGCTCTAATAACTAGAATCCACAGAGAACTCAAACTTATTACTAAGCAAAAAACAAGTGATCCTATTTCATTGTGGGCAAGAGACATGAACAGAAGCTTCTTCGAAGAAGGCAGGCACATGGGCTACAGACACATGAAAAAATGTTCATCATCTTTAATCATCAGACAAATACCAATCAAAACCACTTGAGATACCATCTAACTCCTATAAGAGTAGCCCTCATAACAAACTACAGATGTTGGTGTGGATGTGGAGAAAAGGGAACACTTCTGCACTGCTGGTGGGAATGAAAACTAGTACATTCCTTTTGGAAGGAAGTTTGGAGAACACTTAGGGATCTAAATGTAGACCTGCCATTTGATCCTGCAATTCCTCTCCTAGGTGTATATCCAAAGGTCCAAATATCATTTGACAATAAAGATATTTGCACCAGATTGTTCATTGAAGCTCAATTCATAATTGCCAAATCATGGAAGAAGCCCAAGTACCAATTGACCCATGAATGGATTAATAAATTGTGATATATGTATACCGTGGAATACTATGCAGTAGTAAAAAAATGGAGACTTTTTACCTCTTTTATGTTTACATGGATGGAGCTGGAAAATATTCTTCCTAGTAAAGTATCTCAGGAATGGAAAAAAAAGGTATCCAATGTACTCAGTACTACTGTGAAACCAATTTATAATCACTCACACTTGCATATGAAAAATGAAGTACAACTTTAGCCTAGAATGAAGGAGGGAAGGGGAGGAAGGGAGTGGGGGAGGGATAGTAAGGAATAGTAGGGGGACCACACCTATGGAGCACATTACAAGTACAAGTTGGATCTATCACGTGTAGAACACAAATGTTCTAATGCTATAATTGGATAAAAGGTGAAAGCTATGTTGATTAGTATGATGTAAGCACTCCAATTTGTACAAATAATCAACACATTGAAAATGGCATAAATGTATTTGTGCTCTATGTACAAAAGACTTAATTAAAAAAAAAAAGTAAAAACTTCTGAATTTCCTGGGCCTTAACAGAAATATGTAGTACTTTGGCTTGTTTTTCAAATTGAGGTCAGTTGTGCACATATTGTTTCCCTCTTGGACTATTATCTACTTCAGGGTAGGAGTCTGAAGGTGAATGACTAAGGGTCTTATCAGTAAGGAAGGTAATTTTGCAATTGCACATTGAAAAGGAAAGCTTCTTGTTAGTACAAGGTTGTGTTTGATTCATCTTTATGGCTTCCACATTATTGGGCAGGTAGTGGGTATGTAGAAATAATTAAATTGTTGCTGAAATATATCGTGGTCCACCATTGTATTTCATGCTAAAAGAAAAAAGGTGTCTTGTTGAAAATAAATTTGAAATTGGTAGGAAATAATGATAAAAAGAAGTAACAATTTTATAAATTTACAACGTTCTGTGCATTGTTTCTGGAATCTTGTCTATGTGTTTTCATTTATTATGCTTATATTCCAGTGTCTCAGTTTTTTTGATATGCATTTTGATCTTCTTTGCTATAGTGTTATAGTCTTTCTTTTTCCATACTGTGTTTTACAATTAATGTTTTACTATGTATTTAATTTCTTACAGCAATATTTTTTTTAGTTTCCAGTTTCTAGGTCCTACATAAATTTTTTCAGTTACCTACAAATATTTTATAATTTTGATTCTAAGTGATATTTTAAATTTTAATTTTATAGAACCATGATTGTTTATAGTTATTTTGTGTCCTGTGGCATGTGTTAACTCACTTATTAGTTCTAGATTTTTTTTTGTAGAGTATCATGTTGTCTACGAATAGGCAAAATTTTATTTCTTCCTCTCTAATCCAGTTGGCTATATTGGGTGTGTATGTGTGTGTGTGGACGCACATGCATGTGTGTGCATGTATGCACTTTACTGAACTGACTGAAATCTTCAATATAATGTTAATGAGAGCAGGTATTGTTTTTTTGTTCAGAGCTTACAGAAAAACAGTACGTCTTTCAGCATTAAGCATACTAGCTTCAGGTTTTTGGAGATACCTTTTATGAGGTTGAACAAGTTTTCTTTTTTCCTAGGTTACTGAAATATTCCATTTCATTATACAATCAGAATAATAATTAGATTTTCTCAAATGCTTTTGTTTACATCTAATGGGACAATCATATGTATATGGTGAATTGCATTAATTGTTTTCTAATGTTGCATTGTTGGAGAAAAACCAAATTGATTTTTGTGTATTATCATTTTTATATATGGTTGAAATCTATCTGTTCAAATATTCTGAATTGTTTTGCACCAATGTTCAGGAAGGATATTGGTCTAAACTTGCAGTGGTTCTCAACCTTCCTAATGTAGTGATGTATTTTCATTTTTACAAAGGGGTCATGACACACAAGTTGAGAACAGCTGGAAAGTTTTCTTCTAGCATATCATATCTTTGCAAGTTTTAGTTTCAGCATCAGTTTCATTGCATAAATTAAAAATGATACTTCTTCAATTTTCTGAAAGACTATTTAGAATTATTGTTCAGTATTTCTTATATGTGTATGTGACAGAGTTTCACTGTGCCAACTTCAGTAGAGTGTTAAGGCATCACATCTCACAACAACCTCTAACTCTTGGGCTTAAGTGATTCTCTTGCCTCAGCCTCCCAGGTAGCTGGGACTACAGGTGCCCACCACAATGTCAGGGCTATTTTCTTTTGTTGTTGTTGTTGTTGTTGCAGTTGTCACTGTTGTTTAGCTGGCCCGGGCCAGCCTGAAACCTGTCAGCCTCAGTGTATGTGGCTGGTGCCATAACCACTGGGCTATGAGTGCCAAGCTTGTAGAAGATTTTTAATGGCAGATTCTCATTTTCATAGATACAGATTTATTCATGTTATCCATTTTACTTTTAGTGTGCTTTGGTAGTTTGTACCTTTCAAGGTATTTTCCATTTTATCTGTGTTGTTCAACTTATTGGTATACATTTTTTTCATGATGTTGCTTTATTGAACTTTTATCCAATCTAACAAGTAGACTGTATGATTCAAAAAGTCCCATTCTGCCTTTATTGCTATGACCTTAATCATTAGGGCTTCTTTATTGGCTGTAGTTTGAGAGATGTAACTTCTCAGTCCTCAATAGTGAATTTAGGTACCATCTTTTTTGGCTATTTTTATTGAGTTTAATGTATTATTTACTGTAGCTATGAGGCTATCCCAGAGCACCAAGTGTTAAAGAGGAAGCAAATTAAACACATAGATAACCTTGATTCTATAGACTTGAAATAGCCTTCAAAAATAGCCCCTTTCTTAGTTAATTTGCTAAGACCTTTACATTCCACATTTACTAGGATTCACATATACCCTTGTAAGATGCACCGCAGGTAACTAATGTGATGAAAATGTGTCAAACAATCTATGAACCAAGTGTACAGTGCCCCACGATCATACTAATGTACACAGCTATGGTTTAATAAAAATAAAAATAAAAAAAATAAAAGACACTGAAGAAAATGTAAAAAAAAAAAATAGCCCCTTTCTAACCCACATTCTTCTCTTCTTTGGTGTCTAACAAGTCATCACTTCCTAGTTCCTCTGTGCTCATAGCTTAGATTAGGGTAGAAGTTACCTCACCATTGAAGGAACTGATGACTTTATCTTGCACCCTAATTCCTTTTCCAGCTCATTAAAAACAACATCTCAAACTTAGAGCTCTTGAACTTAATAGCTTTGTTCATTTGCAATTCTCAGAATTACAGAATCCTTGTTTGGTGTTAGCCCTCCTCCCTTTTACTTTATTTTCCTTCAATACAGGTTTAAGCTCCTTTTATCTTTTGTCCTGCTATCTCTTGGTGGTACTTCAATCCATTTGCTCTAGTTAACATGCAATTCTACTTCTTAACTTCTCTAAGTAGTTCCTTATAAATCACAGAATTGTAAGAAGGTCACATATTGAACAAAGGCTAGCCAAAAGGACCTACACTGGGAAAACATTTCTTTTCAGCATATGAACTAAGATATGAAAATCTGGATTTATGCAAAAAATAAATCAAGGGAAATATTTTCACTTTACAGAAGTATTGACCATGGGGTTCCTTTAAATAGCTTGTTCCTTTAGTGTATGCCACAGTGGTATTCTACTATAAAAAACAATCAAATCCAAGTGAAAGTTTTCAGAAAATGGGAAATTACTATGAAACCTGATAAATTTTATAAACTTTCTCCTCCTTGATAATTTTTAAAAAATAGACTCAGAATTAATAGTTAAGGCATAATAATGTAATAATTCTAAGGGGAGGTAGGATGCTCATCTAGGTCAGTATTGCTCCCAGTTACCCACCTGCAGCAGAATCACCTATGGTGCTTTTAAAATGTAAACTCTCAATGGAAAAGGCCTAATAATATGAATTTTAAAAAACTATGAAGTGATTTTAAGTCATAATAAAATTTTCCTTTTTATTTCAGATTAATGTGAGGGTACAATCAGGTTACAATTTTTGCGTTTGTTAGGTAGAGTCCCTGTTGTAGTTGTTTTCTGACTCCAAGATGTGTGCTATATACCCTTTTGTGCACATTAAGTGGAAGCACAACAAATCCCTTTCCTCCTCCCCTATTCTTCTTCCTTCCTACTGTTACCAGTATTTTCTACCCAGGCCCTTTTGTCTTGGAGAATAAAGAACAAAATCTCAGACCATGAGAATAAGCTACAGGGAAAAAGTGTACTTTACAGAGAAGTACATAGACAGAAGGGCAACAAAACCTCCAGTAGTGGAGGGAGAGAAATTCCCGAATGAGAAGACCCCTTGGGTCTTCTGTTTGGCAGTTTATATACTACCTGCAAGCAGAGAGATTTTAAGAGTAAGAATTACTCTTGCTGAGGGGTTGACAGACAAGAAAAGTTCTGTGTTGATTCGGGTTTGAATGTATTAGCAAATGAAGGAGTTTCTCCTAGTGCCTGTCTCAAGCAAAGCAACAGAGTATATGCTTCCCATTTCAGAAGAGGTCATACAGATGACATCTTGCTTATGTTCCAAGAGTGCAGTTTAGAGGGGAAAATGTCCATTTGACCAGGCCTAAAACAACAAGCAAACAAACAAACAAAAAAAAAAACAGGCACCCTGTCCAGCCCTGAATGGGGGAACTCTGTATCACTACCCCATCCCACCATCTTGAATTAAATTGAGTTTTCAGCATCCTGTGGGCATATATTAAATTATCTACTGCCTTCATATTAGTACATATTAGTGTTGAATATATTGAATAATTACTTTTCCATACTTGTGGTGCTTTACTAAGCAGAATGTGTTTCAACTCCATCCAGATTAGTACAAAAGATGTAAGGTCTCCATCTTTTTTATGTCTAAATAGTATTTCATAGTATACATATAGCAGTTTGTTAGTCCATTCCTGGGTTGATGGCCATTTAGGCTGATTTCACATCTTGGTGATTTGTAAATTGAGCTGTGATAAACAGTCTGGTGCAAATGTCCTTATAGTAAAACGATCTTTTTTTCTTCTAGGTAGATGCTTAGTAATGGAATTGTGGGATCAAATGGAAGATCTATTGTTAATTCTTTGAAGATTCTCCATACTTATTTCCAAATACACTGTATTAGTTTGCAATTGCATCAATAGTATAAGAGTGTTCTGTTCTCTCTACATCCATGCCAGCACCTGCAACTTTGGGACTTTATAATGTGGGCTATTCACACTGAGGCTAGGTGATCTCTATGGGTGATTTTGATTTGCATTTATCTGATGTTTAGGAATTATAACCATTTTCATTTTTTGGCCATTCATCTGTCTTTTTCAGAGAACATACTGTTCTTGTCTCTTGCCCAGTGATACATAGGATTGTTTGCTCTATTTGTGTTGATTAGTTTCAGTTCTCTATAGATTATAATTATCAACCTTTTGTTAGATTCAAAAAATGCAAATAATTTTTCCCATTCAGAAGGTTGTCTATTTGCTTTAATTGTTGTGTCCTTAGCTGTGCAGAAGCTTTAGAGCTTAATTAAGTCCCACTTGTTTATTTTTGTTGTTGAGATTTTCACTGAAGTTTTCTTCATAAAAATCTATCCACAGGCCGACATCCTTAACAGATTTTCCCACACTTTTCCCAGGATTTTTATCATTTCATATCTTGGATTTAAATCTTTTATCTGTCTTGAGTCAATTTTTGTAAGTGGTGAAAAGTGTGGGTTTAGTTCCAGTCTTTTACATGTGGTTATCCAGTTCTCCCAGAACCATTTATTGAATAGGGAATCTTTTCTTCAATGTATGCTTTTGTTTGGTTTATCAAAGATCAGATGGCAATAAGAGGCTGGTTTCATTTCTCTTGGTTTTCTATTCTTTTCCATATGTCTATGTCTCTATTTTTGTGCAAATACCATGCTGTTTTGATCACTGTGGACTTATAATATAACTTGAAGTTTGACAGCGTGATGCCTATGGTTTTGTTTTTATTATTAAGAATTGCTATGGCTATATGAATTTTTGTTCTGGTTACATACAAAACAAGGGATTCTTTTTTTCCAGTTCTTTAAAGTATGATATTGGTTTTTTAATGGGGATTGCATTAAATCTGTAGATTGCTTTGGTTAGTATAGACATTTTAACAATGTTGATTCTACCCAGCCAAGAGCATGGTATGTTCTTCCATTTGTTAATGTCTTCTACAATTTCTTTTCTTAGAGTTTCCTAATTCTCTTTGTAGAGGTCTTTCACCTCTTTTATTAGGTATATTCCTAAGTATTTCATGTTCTTTGAAGCTACTGTGAAGGGAATTGTGTCCTCGATTTGCTTCTCAACTTAACTGTTACTGGTATATACTAAGGCAACTTATTTGTGGACATTGATTTCATGCCCTAAGATGTTATCCTATTTCTTGATCACTTCTAGGAGTCTTGTCATTGAGTTTCTGAGGTTTTATAAATATAATATTATATCATTGGAAAAGAGCAAGACTTTGATTTCCTCTGCTCATGTTTGGTAGCCTTTAGTATCCTTCCCTTACCTGATTGCATTGCCTTGAAATTCCAGAACTATGTAGAATATTAGTGTAGATAGTGGGCATCCTTGTCTGGTTCCAGTTGTAAGCGGAAAAGCTTTCAGTTTCAGTCCATTCAATGGACTGTTGATTTGTCATAGATGGCTTCAATCAATGTAGGAATGTGCCATCTGGGCCTATTTTCTTAAGTGTTCTTGTTAGAAAAGGATGCTGAATTTTGTCAAATTCTTTGTCTGCATCTATTGATAAGATCATATGGTCCTTGTTTTGCTTATGTTAATGTGGTGAATTACATTTATGGATTTGTTTAATTTAAACCAGCCTTTAATCACTTGGATGAAGCCTACTTGATCATGATATATATATTTTTTAATGCATAGCTGTAATCTATTAGCTAAGATGTTATTGAATACTTTTGCATCTATATTCATTAGTGAAATTGGTCTGTAAAATTCTTTTTTAGTTTAGTACTGACCTGGTTTTAGTATCAGGGTGATATTTGCTTCATAGAACATGTTAGGGAAGGTTCCTTCATTCTCAGTGTTTTGAAATAGGTTCTGCAGTATATGTGCAGGCTCTCCCTTGAAAGTGTGATAGAATTCTAGTATGAAGCCACCTGGTCAAGGATTTTTTTGCTGGAAATTTTTCATTGTTTCTTCAATTTCAGTGTGAGGTATTGGTCTGTGCAAGGGATGTATTTCCTCCTGGTTAAATCTAGGGGGGTTTTGTAATTCCAGGTATTGATCCATTTCTTCTACATTGTCAAATTTCTGGGCAAAGTGTATTTTGTAGTTATCAGAAATAATTTCTTGTATCACTGTAGTATCGGTTGTTATATTTCCTTTTTGTTTCTGATTGAGGTTATTAGAAAGTTTACTTTTCTGTTTCCATTTAATATAGCCATAGGCTTTTCAATTTTGTTTATCTTTCAAAGAAACAATATTTTTTTCATTGAATTTCTGAATTTTTTTGTTTTTAATTTCAATTATTTCTGATTTCATTTTGGTTATTTCTTTTCTTCTTCTAGGTTTGAAATTGGATTGATCATCCTTTTCAATTTTTTTAAAGATGATTCATTAGATTTTTGATGTATTCTCTTTCTGTTTTTTGGCTGTAAGCATCTAATGTGATAAATTTTCCTTTTAGGACTGCTTTTGCAGTATTCTACTGGTTTTGGTAGCTTGTGGCTTCATTTTTGTTATGTTTCAGAAATTTAATAATTTCCTTCTTTATCTCCTCCTTGACCTAATTGCCATTCATCATAAAGTTGTTTAGTTTCTATGCCTTTATGTGGGGATGAAAATTTTTGTTGGATTTGTGTTTCATCTTATTACCTTGTAGTCTGTAAAGATATAAGTATAATTTATATTCTTTTAATTTTGTTGAGGTTTGATTTGTGTCTTTGGATATAATCTATCTTGGAATGTGATCCATGGACTGACAAGAAGAATGTATATTCCTTAGCTTTGGGGTGATGTGTTCCTTGTATGTGTAATAAGACCAATTGTTCTAGAGTCAAATTTAAGTCCTTTGTATCGTTGTTTAGTTTCTGTTTAGAGGATTCATCAAGTTCTGTCAGAGGAGTGTTAAAAATCCCCATCTATTATGGTCTTGTAGGATAAAATATTGCTCAGACCATTTAAGGCTTGTTTCATAAATCTGGAAGCATTTCAGTTGAGTGAATAAATATTTGGTATTGAAATGTACTCTTCCTATATTGTTACCTTGACTCGTACAAAGTAACCATCTTTGTCTTTCTTAACTTTAGTTGCTTTAATCCACTTGTATCTGAAAAAAGATTATGATCCTTCCTTCTGTTTTTTCTTTTTTTTTTTTCCAGCTTTTTTGGCCAGGGCTAGGTTTGAAACCACCACCTCTGGTACATGGGGCCAGTGCCCTACTCCTTTGATCCACAGGCACTGCCCACTTCTTTTCTTTAGATTTATATTTCCCTGAAATATTGTTTTCCACACTTCAAGCTGAGTTTCATTTTGTCCTTTGGGGTTAGGTATATTTCCTGAAGAAGCATATAGATTGGCTTGTGCTAAATTATTCAATCAACCATCCTGGGCCTCTTCAGTGGAGAATTCAGGCCATTTACATTTGTTGAGAGTTGATAAGTATGGTGGAGTTCTATCTATTTTCTTTTGTGAAAGCTCATTGCTTAGCTTTATCCTTTGTACCACTGTGGAAGCTAGGTTTTGTCATTTAGTTTCTGGGTGTTTATTTTGCTGGTGGTCTGCTGTGCTGGTCAGTGTGGATAACAGTTCTGTGTATTTTCTTTAGCCTGGTTTTGTTTTGGCAAATTTCTACAATGTTTGCATGCCAGTAAAGATTTGATTTGTCTATTGAATTTGAAGCTGAGTCTAACTGGATACACTATTCTGGGATAAACATTGTTTTGTCTAAGAAGGTTAAAGGTAGATAACCACTCTCTTCTACCTTGAAATATTTCAGCTAAAAAAGATTTCTGTCACCATGATAGATCTGCCACTGTAGGTCATTTGGCTCTTTCTTATGGCTTCTTGCAGGATTTTCTCTTTCATGTTGACTTTGAACTGGTTCATTTCAACGTGTCTTGGAGATGCTGTATTTGTGTTAAGATGAACTGGGGTTTTATATCCTTCTATCAAACACACTACAAGAAGTGTGTCAGAATCTGTGATAAGGCTTGGGAGATTTTCATTTATAATATCCATGGGGTGTCCATGCCTTTGGATAGTTCTTCTTCCCATTAGTAAATATTTATAATTCATGTGTCTGAATGTTTCATGAAGTCCCATAATTCCCTTAGCAAATACCATTGCATTTTTCTCTTTTTTTTCTGCCTTTTTAAATGTCTGGGTTAGTTCAAGAGCCTTATCCTCTCACTGAGATTCGTTCTTCTCCATAGTCTAATCTGTTATTGATTCTTTCTAATGCATCTTTAAGTTCCCTAATTTACTCCTTTAATTCCATAAGCTCCAGTATATCCTTTCTAATTTCTTCATGTCTTAATTCATTGTTTGGTTCAGTTTTTGGATTTTCTATTGGTTATTTACCAATTTCCTTTTAATCCCCTTCATTTTTTGGCCATCCATAGTATGACTTCCCTTTCCATAATTTACATAATTTATTTGTAGATGGATTCTTGTATAATAGTTACCTCCTGATCACTTGGGGGATTTGATCTGCTTTGGTTTTTCATGTTGTGGAATTTTTCTGTTGGTTTCTCCTTATGCATATTTTCCTCTTATTCACTTCCTTCTCCTACTTTTTTCTCTCACATTATCCTTATCCTTCTCTTAAAATTACCTTGTCTGTGTTCTTAGGTTTTGAAGTGTCCCTTTGATAGAGATCCAAAAAGAAGGGAAAAGATTGAGAAAGGAGAAAATTAAGAAAAATAGAATAAAACTTGATGAAAGAAAAAATCTGGGATAATTAGGAAGGGAAGATGACTGACTGCAGCCAGCTTTCAATACAAGCTCCCATCCAGAGAGAGAGATAATGGCCATAAAGAACCCAATAAAGCTGAAGGTCAGGAGCTGAGCTGAGGGAGAAGATTGATAATTGCATATCATCTCTGCTGAGGCAAGCTGTGACTCCAAGGAAGCAAATTTCAGATACAAAACCCATCCAAAAGAGGACAAGTGTCTGTCCCTTTCCCCAAGAGAGGGGCTTACTGTGAGATCTCTAGAAGCAAGCAGTGAACTGAAGACCTCCTGTCTCACTCCACAGGAGAGAGTCATTGGAAGCTGGGACTCCTTCTCCAGAGATAAACTGCTGTGAGCTGGGGCATTCTCTTGCCCAGCATGAAATTTGAACAAATATTTTCCCTGCTATGTTGACCTTCCAGTCTACCCTTAACCCCTCACCTGGCAGTCTAGAAGCCCAATCCCTGCAGAGACTGGAATATCCATGGTTCTTTACTAGGACTGGGCATTGCATGGGCCGTAGCAGCATAGCTGCACCAAAACAATGAATCTGGTACCAGTGCAGAAAGGGACAGTGGGGAGCGTGTCTGGCCTGACTCTGCGAAAGTGCAAATTGGCAGTGGGCAGAGGCTCAGGACACCATGCTGTAGGCAGAGACTCAGGAACCCATGTGTAGTCTCAGTAACTTGCACATAGTCTTCGGAACCTGCATAGAGGCACCTCTTATGCAGCATCAGTGATAGTAGAGTGATATCGCCAGGGTTAAATTTTGGAGAGATACCTCCCCAATTATGTGGGCTGCCAGCGGGAGCCAGAACTCACCCTGCAGGGATACCAAAGGAGCAGTGAGGAAGGGGCAGAGGTGCAGTCTCTGAAGGAAAAAAGCATTTGCTGCTTTGTTAACCTTTGGTTTAAAACAAACTCTGGAGGAACACTCCTGAGTTTCCATTGAGCACCAGAGGTTGTCAGGCTTCAGCTCCCCAGCCAGCTGCTGGCACAGTGTAGCAGCCTGGCCAAAGAGGCATTGACACCACTTTGACTGTGGCAGGCACAAATTCCTGGTACATTTGCTCATCAGAGGGAGCTGGGCAACAGTCTCGTGGGGTTACCAGTGACTGGGTGTAATGGAGGTGCAAGGTGGGGAGGAGGCACCAGCCCACCTGGACTAACTCTTTTACTGGGCAGACCTGTACATCAAGACATAATTGAGGAGAACTTCCCAAGCATGGCAAGAGATACTCAAATTCAGATAGCAGACAGTTTCAGAACTCCAGCATGACTCAATCTGAATATAGCATCTCCTAGATACATTGTAATTAAATTTGCCAAAGTTAATTTGAAGGAAAAAAAATCTGCAAACAGCCAGATGTAAGAAAATCATAACCTGCAAGGGGAAGAATATTGGAATGACTGCAGATCTCTTAGCTGAAATTTTTCAGACCAGAAAAGGATGGTCATCAACCTTCAATCTCCTAAAACAAAAGACCTTTCAGTCCAAGATCCTGTAATCCTGTATCCAGCTAAACTGAGTATCATTTGGGATGCAGAAATAAAATAATTTTAATGACATACACATGCTTAAAAAATTTTCCGTAACTAAGGAAGCTCTCCAGAATGTTCTCATACTCATCTTGCACATTGACAAACACAATGCTCTACCACCAAAGTAAATCCATTCATAAATTTTGGATCAAAACCCAACTTCCACAGTGGCAAAAGGATTAAAAAAGTCCACTGGACTTTCCAAAAACTTGACCCCCCAAACACTACCAGGCTTATCAATACTCTCAATTAATGCGAATGATTTAAATTGTCCTCTAAAGAGGCACAAGTTGGCTGATTGGATACATAAACTGAGACCAGGTATCTGGTGCATATAAGAATCTCATCTTACTGTAAAGGACAAAAATAGACTCAGGATGAAGGGATTGACATCCATGATTCAGGGAAATGGAAGTCAGAAAAAAAGCAGGGGTTGAAATTTTATTTGCAGATACAACAAGCTTGAAACTGACAAAGGTAAGAAAAGATAAGGATGGTCACTTCATATTTGTTAAGGGAAACACTCAACATGAAGAGATTTCAATTATGAACAATTATGTGCCCAACCAGAATGCTTCTCAATTTATAAGGAAGACCCTAACAGACACGAACAATTTGATATCTTCCAGCATCATAATAGTCAGAGATTTTAACACCCATTTGGCACTGTTGGCTAGATCCTCCAATAAGAAACTGAACAAAGAAATTTTGGACTTAAACTTGACCCTACAACACAGAATTAACAGATATCTACAGAACATTTCATCCTAACAAAACTGAATATACACTCTTCTCATCAGCCCATGGAACATCCTCCAAAATTGATCACATCTTATGTCACAAGTCTAACTGCAACAAATTTAAAAGAATAGAAATTATTCTTAGTTTTTTCTTGGACTATCACAGAATAAAATTTGAACAGGAATCTTCATACTCCTACAAAGACATGAAAACTAAATAATCTTATGCTGAATGATAGCTGGGTCATAGAGGAGATTAAGAAAGAAATTACCAAATTTTTGGAACAAAACAATAATGAAGATGCAAATTATCAGAACCTGTGGGATACTGCAACAGCAGTCCTAAGAGGGAAATTTATAGCATTGCAAGCATTCCATAAGAGAACAAAAAGAGAGGGAGTCAACAACTTATTGAAACATCTCAAGCAAATGGAAAAGGAAAAACATTCCAACTACAACCCAGAAGAAGAAAATAAATAACCTAAATTAAAGCAGAATTAAATGAATTTGAAAATAAAAGAATCATTCAAAAGATCTATGAATCAAAAGTTGTTTTTTTGAAAAGATTAACAAAATTTTTACCTTTTGATAAGCTAACTAGAAACAGAAAAATAGAATCCCTAATATCATTGATCAGAAATGACAAAGGCAAAGTTACAGTAGACAACTTAGAAATTAAAAAAAAAAATGAATCCTTAATGAATGCTTAAAAAACTAAAGTCTTAGAAACATGAAAATCTGAAGGAAATTGGCCAACACGTGGAAGCAAGTCACCTTCCAAGACTTAGCCAGAAAGAATCGGAAAGGTTGAATAGACCTATATCAACTACTGTAATAGCATGAACTACACAAAATCTCTGGAAAAAAAGAAAAGTCCAGGACCAGATGGCTTCACATCAGAATTATACCAAACCTTTAAAGAGGAACTAATACCTATATTACACAAACTTTTCCAAAACATAGAAAAAGAAGGAATACTTCCCAACAAATACTATGAAGCAAGTATCACCCTGATCCCCAAACCAGGAAAAGACACAAGGAAAGAAAATTATAGATCAATATCTTTAATAAATATAGATGCAAAAATATTCATAAATATTTGAGCAAAAAGAATCCATCAACATATCAAGCAAATTAAACACCATGACCAAATTGGTTTTATTCCAGGGTCTCATGGTTTGTTCAATATACATAAATCTATAAATATAATACATCACATTCACAAAATAAAAAATAGAGACCTTATGATTCTCTAAATTGATTCAGAAAAAGGTTTTGGTAATATCCAGCATCTTTTCATGACCAGAACACTTAATAACATAGGTATAGAAGGGACATTTCTTAAACTTATAGTGGCCATCTACAGCAAACCCACAGCCAATATTGTATTGAATGGAGTAAAATGGAAAACATTTCCACTCAGATCAGGAACCAAGTCAGGTTGTCCATTGTCTCCACTGCTTTTTAACATTGTAATGGAAGTCTTACCCATCACAATCAGGTAAGAGAAAGCGATCAAGGATATCCAAATGGGGTCAGAGGAGATCAAACTTTCACTTTTCACAGAAGATATGATTTTATACCTGGAAAACCCCAGGGACTCAACTACAAAATTCTTAGAAATGATAAAAGAATACAGCAGTATCTCAGGATACAAAATCAATAATCACAAATAAGTAGCTTTTATATATACCAATAATAGTCAAGCTGAAAAAACAGTCAAAGCCTCTATTGCCTTTATAGTTGTGCCAAAGAAGATGAAATATTTGGGAATTTACCTAACAAAGGATGTGAAAGTTCTCTATAAAGAGGAGTCTGAAACTCTGAGGAAGGAAATAACTGAAGATGTTAACAAATGGAAAAACATACCATGCTCATGGATGGGAAGAATCAACATTGTTAAAATGTCCATACTACCCAAAGCAATATACAAATTTAGTGCAACCCCTATTAAAGCACCACTGTCATACTTTAAAGATCTGGAAAAAATAGTTCTTCACTTTATATAGATTCATAAAAAACTTCAAGAAGCCAAGACATTACTTAGAAATAAAGACAAATCAGGAGGAATCATGCTACCAGACGTCAGACTATACTATAAATCTATAATGATAAAAACAGCATAGTAGTGGCACAAAAACAGAGAGGTAGATGTATGAAACAGAATAGAGAACCAAGACATGAACCCTGACACTTATCATCATTTGAATTTGATAAGCCTATCAAAAATGTAAATTGAAAGAAAGATTTCCTATTTAACAAATGGGCGGTGGGTGAATTGAGTGGCGACTTGTAGAAGACTGAATCTGGACCCACATATTTCTCCATTAACAAAAATTGACTCTCACTGGATTTAACTTAAGACATTTAAAGATTAAGTTTAAAGATTTAAACTTAAGACATGAAACTATAAAGATTCTTGGAGAGAGTGCAGGGGAAATACTTGAAGAAATTGGCCTGGGAGAATACTTTATGAGGAGGACCCCCAGGGAAGTGATCAAATGATCACTGGGATCTGATCAAACGAAAAGGCTTCTGCAAAGCCAAAAACACAGTAAGTAAATCAAGAAGATAGCCCTTAGAATTGGAGAAGATATTAGCAGGTTATGTTTCTGACAAAGGTTTGATAACCAGAATCCACAGAGAACTTAAACTTATTAATAAAAAAGAACAAGTGATCCCATTTCATTGTTGGCAGGAGACTTGAACAGAAGCTTCTCTGAAGAAGATAGGCACATGGCCTACAACTCATGAAAAATTCTCATCATCTTTAATCATCAGATAAATGCAAATCAAAACCACTTTGAGATATCATCTAACTCCTGTAAGAGTAACCCACATAACAAAAACCCAAAACTACAAATGTTCGTGTGGATGTGGAGAAAAGGGAACACTTATGCACTGCTGGTGGGAATGCAAGCTAATATGTTCCTTTTGGGAAGAAGTTTGTAGAACACTTAGAGATCTAAAAGTAGACCTGCAGTTCAATCCTATAATTCTTCTACTAGGTGTGTATCTAAAAGACCAAAAATCGCTTGGCAACAAAGATATTCACACCAGATTGTATATTGCAGCTCAATTAATAATTGCCAAGTCATGGTAGAAGCCCAAAGGCCCATCAACCCATGAATGAATTAATAAATTTTGGTATATGTAAACCATGGAATATTATGCAGCCTTTAAAAATATGAATTCTGTACCTCTTTTATGTTTACCTGGATGGAGCTGGAACATATTCTTCTTAGTAAAGCATCTAAATAATGGAAGGAAAAGTATTCAATGTGCTCAGTACTATTATTAAACCATTTTATAATCACCCACACTTTCATATGAAAGATAAAATTTAACCTTAGCCCAGGATGTAGGAGGGAAGAGGAGGAGGATGGGAGGGGATGGGGGAAGTTGGATGGAGGGAGGGTAATTGATAGGACCACACCTATGGTGCATATTGCAAGGGTACATGTCAAATCTATCAAGTTTAGAGTATAAATGTCTTAACACAATAATTAAGTGAGGCTAAGGCTATGTTAACCATTTTGATGTAAGCATTCCAAACTGTGTATAAAATAAGCATATTGTATCCCATAAATGCATTATTGTATGCATGATTTATGTATTTATGACTTAATAAAAAAAGAAAAAAAATTGGAAATAAGGACATAAAAACAGAAAAAGAGAGACAGCATTAATAGTTGTATTCAGCAAGGTGCTTTGACACTCCCCCGCCCCCACACATGCAATTCCAGGACTCTGGATGGCCAGGATGGGTTGATCCCTCAAGTTCTTCAGGTCGTTATTAGCCTGAGGAAAAGAAGGCCCCCTACCTCTGCCAACTAAGGAAAGGAAAAACAGCCGTATGTTTTCAGTAGGGACCTACAGATACCATCCTTCCAACTACAGATACCATCTTTCCAAAGGCAAACAGTGGAAGGACTCCCTAGATCAGAGGCTCAAGGCCTCTTTGATCCAGACCAATGTCATGGCACCCCAGCCCAGGCCTCAGTGTGAGGTTCTGTACCATAATTAGAATATAAAATGAAGTAGAATAGAACAAATTATGAACAAAGTAATAATAAATGTATATAAATAAATTAAAATTAAATTGTATTAGATGTAAAAAAAAGGGGGACATCTTAGTTGTCATTTCAGAAATTTATGTGGGAAAGAGGATAAAGGTAGAAAAATCTCTACCTAAAGAGAGAAAATGGGAGAGAAATAGAAAGAAAAGAAAGAATAAAAGGGCTAGAAAAACCATAGCAAAAATTGAGCCCTTGCTATTGAAGAAAGTAAAAATAAAAAATAAAAATATAACAAAATAATACAAACAATGAAAGCACTAAGGAATATAATTGAAAAATAATATGTATTTCAGTATATTCTTGGACATGAATTGATGCTCCAAGATAGGAAAAAAGGGAAAAAAGTATATAATGCAATATATTGCCTGAGTATCCGGTTGCAATCTGGAATTAGGAGAGACAAAACATACTCACTGATTCTGTTGTATGAGGTATAGGCTGGAAGCCTACCTCTGGATCAAAGAGGCAACTGTCTAGTTGCTGAGGAGACCTGGTTCCATCTTCCTGATTTATTTGCTCTCAATCACAGCTTGGTCACTTAGCTAGCATTAAATCTCTGCAAGGCTAGGGGCCTGAAGCTCTTGCCAGACTGCTTAGGAGACATGCCTTGACCTTCCAAACAATGCCCCTTGACCACAAAGTGCCTTTCCCAGGGGAGCTGCCCATCTCACCCAAGGGTGGCTGCCTGAGCTCAGCATGTGTGTCAGAGCTAGCCACACACCAGGAATCTGTGGGCTGCACCTCCCCAGCAGCACTCTACAGTGGCAACACTATGCTTGCAGCCAAACTTATAAGAGCTCTGCTCCACCTTGTGGAGGAATCCTGGCTGAAGGAATCTGTTCAAGTTCACCCACTTGCTTAAGCCCTCCGAAGGTAGCTCCTGCGAGCACCTAAGTCCAAACAACTGCAGGACAGGTCTTCCTATCTCTATTCCTCCTCTGGAGAGCCAGCCGGCCTCTGCCTGCACCCAGGCAACTCACCTTCTGTGCTAGACTTCCACTGCTCCTGATATACTTGTTTGCTCCTGGAATCCCTTCTGCTTTGCTGTGCCCCCAGAATGATGTTTCTAAGCAGGACACCCTAGCTAGTGGTAGCTGGAGTCCTCTCTCTCTAGCCTCACCACAAGTAGCTGCTACAGAGATGTCCTAGTTTGTCATCTTGTTCTACTTCCTTTCACAATAAAATTTTCAAGAACCATTGGACTATATTTTTTCCTGCTTGAATCTTTCTTGCTTATCTTTTCTTGGCTTAAAGGTCATAAGCCATAGCTTGCGACCTTAACTGTTTTAACTGTTTTATTAGTGAGGAATCAAAGATAATAACATTGAGATGGTAAAGAAAGGAATATTAGGAGCAGGGATGGTGCTGGTGATAAACATGCATTAGTGTGTATTTATGAATACAAAGTGATAAGTCTTAACATATGTTAGGAAAATCCTGGATAATACACTTATATACACATCTTTTACTTCTTTTGTATCTGTAATAGGTGAGCAAGCATTTGGACAACGTGTTTCCTACATAGTTTACTATTGAGGTATACTTTATTTTTCATAGATCCTTATTGTTCACTTATTTTCTTCACCACCACATTCAGTTTCTCTCTCTTTCTTAGATCAATAAAAAGTCAGTCACCTTTTTAATTTTAAACTTTATGCGGTCATTATATCAACATTGTACTAGAGAGATGTACATGGTGTTGAGGGGACTGAGTCAACCATGACGTCATTAGAAGGCCCATTACATTATTCAATGTAATATGAGGTGACTCATTGACCCAGACTTAAACATGACATGGACTGACTACAAAGTGAACACACCTGTTATAATTATTACACAGGTCAATAAAGACAACATAAGCCTCCTCAAATCCACTTTACCCTTATATTCATTATGCCTACTTACCTCCATAAAAGATACCACAATGCTAATTTTTTACCCCATAGATTAGATTAGTATATTTTGAATTTTATAAAATTTGTATAATTTTTATGTATATTTTATACAGATTATTTAATTCAACAGTATGTTGATAATATTCTTGATAACATTCTTAATTTTGTATACACACTCTTTGTTAGTTATATGTGGTAAGAGCTATTCTGTGGTTTGCAGTTTTACTTCTTTACTAGTATTTCTTTTTAAACATAAGTTACTAATTTTAATAAACTCTCATTTATCATATTTTTCTTCCAGCTGAAAGTCTTCCCCCATCTCAGTATCTTTGAGATATGGCTTTGTATTGGTTTTTAAAAACTTTGTTGTTTTATCTTTCACATCCATCTTGAAATTATTTTTTTGCATGGTGTGAAGTAAGGATCATATTTTACTTTTTCCTTATTGATAAAAATGTGATCTAGAATTTCCTTTTCCCACTGATTTCCAGTGCCGTATTTGTCATTAAGGAAGTATTCTTGTTATGTGTTGGTCTGTACCTGGCCTTCATATTATGTTTGATTGATTTCTTTGTCTGTGCTTGTGCCAATACCATATTGTTTTAAGTAATGTGATTTTATAATAAATGGTGGTTATTTGGTAGTATAAGTATTCTAAACCTATTCTTCTTTTTCAAGATTGCCTTGACCATTCTCAGCCTACTCCATTTGAATATTAGCATTGTGTTGCTAATTTTCACCAAAACTTTAGAATTTTAATTGGAATTATGATAAATATACAGCTAGACCAATTTGAAAGAATCAACATCTTCAAAATATTGAATCTCCCAGTCTATGATCTTGATGTATTTGTACATTTATTTCAATCTTCTTTAATATTTGCCAATAAAGCTTTAGAGTTTTTCATTCTGTTTCATTCTGTTTTACATACAGAATATGTATTTCATTGGGTATTTTCCTAGGTATTTAGATGTCTTTTTGCCTTTTATTGGTGTTATTATAAGTATTACCTTTTAAAAATATGTATTTGTTTAGAGTATATAGAAATACAAGTGATTCACCTCAGTCTGGAAGCCTCTATATGATCTATCCCCAGCCTATGTCTACTATCATATTATTTATGTTTTATTCTTCTAAAAATGTAAATCAGACGGTATCACCCTTTTGTTTAAAACCCGCCAATAGATTCCCATTAGAATTAAATCCAAATGCTCTATTTTACAAATATTATCTGGCTCCAGGTTCTTCTCTGATCTCATTTCTTGTCATTCTGTTTTCAGTTCCCTATACCTCAACCACACTGTTTTTCTTTCTTTTCCTCTAAACCAACAAATTAATTCCTCTTATAAGGCTTTTGAACCTCCTGTGTACCTTGCTTGGGATGGTTTTATTCATGATCCTGACTTCTGACTGCCAGGCTCTTTCTCATCATTCAAATACTAGGTCAAATATTGTTACTTCAAAGAAATTATTGTTTACTATATTACATATATTTTGAATCACCTTCTTCACTTTCTTCACCTTTTATCCCATTACCATGCTAAAATAAATTTTTCTTACATTGCTCACACATTTGAAAAAATTATATTTTTCTTGGTTATTTTCTTCTGATAATAAATGTAAACTCCCTAAGTGCAGGAACTTTATATTTTCTTTATTGATGAACTTTCAGTCTTCCAGTGTATATGAAAGACTTAACACATAGTGTCAGTATGTATTTGATGAAAAACATGAATGAATTTAGTAGACACTACCAAAGGTCTCCTATAGTGTAATATCTTCACATCCCTACATCCATTGAAATTCCCTTAATGTTTTTTATTTTTTTCCTCAGAGGGACACTTTCCTAGGCCAAGGAATTTTCATGTTCCTAGAGGCTTTGAAAATGAAATATACATCTGAGAAGTGTGATGCCTTATACTAATATATTCCAGGTCAGAGACTAAGGAAGTAAGATTTGGGGTTGGGAGAAAGATAGAAGAAATCTGAGGGGGACATTCTAGAGAAAGGATCATTTTTAGAGAAGATTGGCCTAGCTGGGGTACCATAATAGCTGATCCAGGCATTTGATGTACTGAGATAGTAGAAGGAAGACTCTAAATATAAATTGTGTGGACTTCCAAATTGGCCAAGAACTAAAACTGAAATGAAATTTTTTTCCCATTCTTTAGGTTGTCTATTTGCTGTATTTTTTCCTTGGTTTTGCACAAGATTTTTAATTTAAGCAAGCCCTATTTATTTATTTTTGTTGTTTGTGCAATTGGCATTGGTTTCTTATTCATAAATTATTCACCTACCCCAATATCAATAAGTTTTTCCAATATTTTATCTATTATGCTTATCATTTCAAATTTTAAGACTTCAATCCATTTTGAATAAATTTTAATGAGTGATGAGAGATGTGAGTCCTCTTTCAATCCACTATATTGATGTCTACTTTTTCAAATATTAGATGGCAAAATGTAGATGTTTTTATATTTGTGTTCTCTGTTCTGTTCCATTGTTCTATGTCTCTATTTTTATGCCAGTATCATGATGTTTTGTTTACTGTAACCTTGTATTATAGATTAAAATATAATAAAGTGATGTCTCCAGATGCTTTCTTTTTATTAACTTTGCTTTGACTAATAGGGCTCTTTTTTCATTCCAGACAAATGATAAATTTATTTTTATAGATCTGCAAAATATGACATTGGTATTTTCATAAGGATTTCATTGAATCTATAAATCACTTTGGGTAGTATAGGCATTTTAACAGTATTGATTATGCCAATCCGTGAGTATGTAAAATAATGACTCTAGAAGCAAAACAAAGCAATAAAGATCTACCAAACAGTATGAACAAAAATGCATCCAACTTACCAATTTTTTTCAATGAATGTGAATGATTTGAACATCACTCGAGAGACATAGGCTGACTAAATGGATACAAGCATGAAAGCCAAGTATCTTCTCTCTACAGGAAAGTCATATAACTCACAAGGACTCATTCAGACTCAAGTTAAAGGGATGAAAAAATAATATTCCATGCAAATGGACATCAAAAGAAAGCATTTATAGCCATTCTTATATCAGACAACATAGACCTCTAACCAGCAATAGTAAACAAAGACAAAGATAATTATTATATAATGATAAAGGGAACAATTAATGAGGAAGACATAAACGTCCTGAGTATTTATGTGACATAACACAAGTATGCCCAGATTTGTAAAGCAAATTCTACTAGATCTGAGTAAACTAATATACAACAGCATTATAATTTCCAGGGACTTCAACACCCCACTGACAGAGCTGGATAGACCTTCCAAGCAGAAAATAAATAAAGAAACACTGTATTTAAATGGAACTTTAGAGCAAATGAGCCTAACAGACATTTATAGACTATTCTACCTCTAAACTACTGAATATACATTCTTCTCCTGAGCACATGAAACCTTTTCTCTGATTGATCATATCCTAAGCCACAAAACATGTGTCATCAAATTCCACAAAGTAGAAATTATGCCATATATCCTCTCAGACCATAGTGTAATAAAATTAGAAATCAACTCCAACAGAAACATTCATTTTTTTTTACTTCTTTTTTTTTTATTATTAAATCATAGGTGTGTACATCAATATGATCATGGGGCACCATACACTTGGTTCATAGACCATTTGACATAAAGTCAGGGAAATTAAACAATTTACTGCTGAGAAATTGTTGGGTCAAGGAGGAAATTAAGGTGGAAATACGAAGATTCCTCAAACTAAATAACAAGGTGGCCACAAGTTATTAAAATCTGTGGGATTCAGCAAAAACAATCTTAAGGGGAAAATTCATATCCTTAAATGCTTATCAAGAGTGTCCAATTTGTGGCCCAGGGACCATTTTGATTTTGTGAGGACTTTTTCTCCTTATTTGTGGTGTCAGATATTATAAAATGTATGCAAATGTATGCAGACCTACAGGAACCTGGGGTTTTTTGTTTGTTTTGTTTTGTTTTTGTTTTTATTTGTTAATTGGCTTTTGTTAGTGTTTATGTATTTAATGTATAGCCTAAGGCACCTCTTCTTTTCCAACGTGGAATGGAAAAAAAAAGGTTGGGTGGGCATCTTGGTCAATAAGACAGAAAGATCACAAATCAACTGTCTAATGAATCAACTCAAGGAACTAGAAAAGAAAGAGCAAATCAAATGCAGAAATCGTCAATAAAATTTTAGAAAACCAAAATAATCAACACATAAAAAAAAATCCAACACCACTAAGTGGGCTTCATCCCAGGGGTGCAAAGATGGTTGAGCACACATAAATTCATAAATGTGATTCAGCAGAAGCAAAATCAAAGATCATATGATCATTTCAATTAATACAAAAAAAGCATTTGACAAAATTCAGCATCTTTTTAGGATAAAAAGTCTTAACAATATAGGCATAGATGGGACATATCTCAAAATTGCAAAGGCTATATATGACAAACCCAGAGCCAACATCATACTGAGTGGGGAAATGTGAAAAGCATTTCCACTCAGAACTGGAAGAAGACAAGGATGCCCACTACCACCACTTCTATTCAACATAGTGCTGGAAAGTCCTAGCCAGAACAATCAGACAAGAAAAAGAAAGAAAAAGGACATCTGATTCAGGAAAGAGGAGGTCAAACTGTTGCTTTACATGGATAACATGAATCCTATATCTAGAAATCTACAAAGACTCCAGTAAAAGTCTCCTGGAGTCGATAAATAAATTCAGCAAAGTCTCTGTTTACAAAAGCCATGTATACAAATCAATAGTATTCTTATATACCAACAACAGTTAAGCTGAGATTCAGATAAAAAAACTGAATAATTTTTGCAGTAACTACAAAGAAAATAAAATACCTAGGAATATATTTAACTAAGAAAGTGAAAGATCTTTACAAAGAAAACTACAAAACACTAAAGAAGGAAATTTCAGATACTGAAAACAACTGCAACACCCCCCAACCTTGATTGCACTAATGTACACAGCTATGATTTAACAATAATTAAAAAGAAAAAAACAAAAAAAAACCCAAAAAACAGTTTTTTGCTGTTCTTCATATACAAAGGTAATGCTACCCACTTGCTGTTCCTGAATTTTACTTTGAATTGTTTCTCTTGCTGTAGGGATAGAGAAAACTGATGCTTTCTATTTCATCTAGTCCCTATTGTGATTTTTAAAATAGCTGGTCAAGATTGGGCACATAGGTATGGTCAGGGTTTAGGATCTCAGTTTTGACCATGATTAAGTTTGAGGGAATGATGAGGAAAGAAACAAACTCATTCACTCAGGGAGATAATACCTTCATCTTAATTGTACTGTTTCTTAACTAGTTTCTGTCAGGGAGGCAGGAACATGAATTTTCTTGTTTTACTTCCATTTGCAATACAATTCAAATTGCTCAATGCATTTTTTCCTCCTCCCACCTGCTGCCATATGTGAAAGTTTCCTGCTACTTCTGCCACTCTGTGAACTGTGCAGTGAAATGAACCTGTTTTGTTTTTCTCACACACAGCAGTCTGAGACTCCCTGTGGGTACAGTGAGATAAGGCAAGAGTAAGACATCTCAGACACTTGGTTATTGGAATCTGTCCTATATAAATCCTCTTGACCCCTACACTCTAGGTCATTACATTTGTGACTTAGTAATATCTGCAAAAGGCATATCAAAGTTAGAGATGATCCCCTTCCCTGTCCACAGCACAGATATACTGCCCTAGCAGGAGGGGAACTTAGCTGAGCTCAGTTGGAAGTTGCTCTTTACATACCCACTGCTTCTGTTTTTAATGACTTTACTTTGACATTAGGAAAACTGAACTTCACTGTCAATGCACTCCTTAACCCACTGAGGGTGGACTGAGATGGGCATGCTGCCTTGGTTTTATGAAGTAGCAGCGGTATCTCTTGTAGTTACTACAACATTAAGGTCGGAGCTTTCACAGAAAAACAAACAAACACACAAACAGTCAGTCCTTTAAGCCTTTAAAAGGGCACAGAATCTCTTTCATGATAGCTTCTGTCGCAACAATATGTAATACCTCAGACCTGGAATATTGATGGCAGAAGGAAATCCATTGTGAGGAAAGTGATCCCAGAAAGACAAGTGAGAGGTATGACCTGTCCAGGAGTTGTCAAAATGAGGCCCTCATACCAAATCTGGCCTGGTTTTGTAAACTTTTATGAAATATTTACTATCTGACCCCTTACTTAAATGTTTGCTTCTTCCCTTTTTAACTAATGGGGCTTAAATGAGCACCTAAATTACATGGAAAGAGTGTTAAAATGTAGATTTCTAGAACCCATCACCAAAGATGCGTATTCATTTTATCTGAAGTGAGTACACTAATCTACATTTTCAACAAGCTGATTCTTTTGATTAGGCGAATTTGGAAAATGCTGATAATGCACACATTGCAAAGATCAGGAATTTCAATCCAGCCACATTCCTGGCTGACTATGCATATAAACATAGAAAATGGCCCTATTTTAGACACGACCATAGTATTTTATTTGCCTTCTTGTTCAAAATCAAAAATGTGTTACCTTCTCTTTTGTCTGAGAACTGTTGCTGTGATTTAGGAACTTGCTATTCAAATTGTGGCCCACAGAGTAGCCACCAACCACATAGGCATAAAGCAAGGAGCAGTTAGACATGCAAAAATTTCAGGCTCCACTGCACACATAGTAAATCAAAATCTTTACTTTTACAAGATACCTAGGTGATTCATATATATCTATACTTTGATGTTTGAGAAACACTGATCTTGGGGAAAAGAACACTGGTTCTGTCCCTAACCACGTGTCCTTGAGTATATCTGCTAGGGGTATATTTTGCAGTGGTAAGATGAGCATATGCTTTGAATTGAGTGGGTGCATTGTTAAAAACCCTGATCTTCTACTTATATGACTTTGGCCATGGTGATTCTCCTCTCAGTTTCATTTCCATATCTGTAATGGGATAGGGGGAATTATACCTGTCTCCCAGTGATATGAATTTCTGTGCAATAATGTATATAAAATGTCATTATAGAAGGTGTTGGATGTATAATAATCATTTATTTCCATAAGCCCTATTTTTTCATCTATAAAATAAGGGGAAGGATAATAATATCCACATAGTCTTTATCACAAAGTTATCATGAGTACCATCTATGTGAAAGTGCCTTGCAAACCATGATTCTTATATAAATGTAAGGTGGCATCACTACTGGTTCTGAAAGTGTATCAAATTCCCAGTAGTTATTAGTAAAAACCAGAAATACCCAAGTAATTACTCTGACAGTATCTACTAAAAATCTTTGGTGTGATGAGAGTATGTTATGGAGCCAAACAACACCAGTAAAAACTTTTTAAAACATGTTTTTAATATATATAATTTTATATATATTGGAGAGAGTCATCCTTGTTATAACCTTTTCACTTTCTGGTTATTCTAATTACTGCCTGGCATTAGCTAGATTTTTCATGATGTTAGTTAGCTTTTGTATTTTTGCCAAAGCCATCTGGATGCCTGGAATGTGAGAAAATGATGCTACATTCCAGAAGGCCTGGTATTACTACTGTGGCTAGAAGACTCAAGAGACAGCACCCAGGAAGAAGGGAAGGTACTAGCAATCATAGGCTCCCGGAGCTGGCAATAATAAAAAAAAAAACAACTACCTGAAGTATTTATATATACTTAGCATCAGTACACAAATACCCCACTACCTTCCTATAACCAAGGCAATATGAACAGGGCAGAGGTAAGGCAGCTTCTCTGTCACTATAAACATGATATTGTTCACATTACTATGGATTGCAGCATATAGGCATAGAGATGATTTTTTGTGTTGTGTACTTATTATTGGCCAGGCAATGTGTTACATTCTTTAAATTTATCTCATTTAATCAATCCTCAATAATCCTATAAGAGAGAAAAATATGATTATTGCCATTCATAATTTACAAATTTGCAAACTGAGATTCAGAGGAATTGCCTGCCCTTTACAAAGTCTGTTTCCACAGGACAATCCCCACATTCAAATCCAGGTCTTTGTGATTTTATCAAATATGCTCATTGGATTTGCTTTACTGAGTCTGCTTTCCTAGGTTTATTAGCTCTACTTCCTTCATAGTGTTTTATAGATTCAGGAACCTTTCAAGGAGGGTTATTTTTTCTTGGTCTATCCTCAGTCAGAGCATCTTTCCTTCCTATGGAGTGTACTGCCACTTATTTCCTTTTTGGGTATCCAGTGGACCAGTGTAGCCTTGTATGCAAGGAAAATTCACAAATTTGATGAAATTCATCCTCCTTATTTGTACTGTTGTGAAATATTTCAGGGAGGAGTCAGAAAATGTGAAGGAATCCAGGAATTTAGGAACAAACATAATGAAGACATGTACCAACAGTGCAATTACTTCTTTGCCTGTAGTCCTGTCTATAGATGACAGATAGTTTTGTGTCTATAGAGTATGAATCATATCTTCTCCCTGCCCTCAACTATCTCTTCAGGCTTGCACATGTAAAAATTTTATGCTACTATATATTCATGAGTCTGTCCATTACTCTACATTCACTATCATACTACAGGTGGTAATCTCTGCCAAAGTAGAACTACATAAATATTTAATGTAATGTAGGCATATTTTGCCAACTTCATTTGGTTACTTTGTCTACAAGTTTGGACTGACATTGTTTATTGCTTCTCCTTCTCCTCCTCCTCTACCTCCTCCTTCTTCTCCTTATTCTTCACTATTGTTATTATAATCACCATAATCGTCATCATTATCACCATTATTTATTATTCTCTAGCAGGGCCAAAGATATCTGCATTTCCATATCATTTAGTTTACCTTTTCTAAATTTTCTTAATTAAAACCCTTTCTGTATTTAGTTCTTCTCAAAGAGTGACCATGAAATCACTGCATCAGAATCAATCACAATTCTTGTTAAAATTCAGACTCTTATATTCTATCTCGAACTTAAGGAATCAGAATATCACAAAAACTGGGCCTTGGAATCTGTATTCTTATCACACTGATATTAGAGAACTCTTGCTCTAATTGTTTTCCTTCCTCCCTTCCAGACCGACTCCAGAGTCCTCTTTGATCTTATTGTTTCCTACTTTCAGAACAGATTAGCGTCTCCAGGAGATGCTTGAGAAGATTTTTTAAGTACCCAGGAGTTAACTGCTAGTCATTTCACAGTAGACACAATTATAAGAGGG
Organism: Nycticebus coucang; assembly: GCF_027406575.1. Lineage (NCBI taxonomy): Eukaryota > Metazoa > Chordata > Mammalia > Primates > Lorisidae > Nycticebus > Nycticebus coucang. Next base: position 155,434,597 of record NC_069804.1, on the reverse strand, counting down.
ACTTTATCTAACAAACGTAAATAAGCCTAAAATAATTCTTTGTACCCTCAATGAATCCCAAACAATAAAACAATAATAATTAAAAAAATAAGAAGCCTGAAGAATACCCTGAAGCCATTTAGGTAATTAAAGCCAATGTATATCAACTATACCCTGAGGAGTGCAAGGTGGTTAAGAAGAAAATGTGTGGACAGTGCCTCCCACATGCACACATGGCCCTATAAGTAGATCTGAAAGCCAGCCTATAATCCATTCACTAACAGCAGGTTTCTTATTTCAGCCTCAAGTGCATAGGCTTGTCAGTAGGGTAGCTTTCTATATTCCAGTTCACCAGCTCCATTGAACTGTGGAGACACTTTTACCTCCAAAATAACCTTACAAACACCTGGCTCTAAAGGCAGAGTTGGGAAATGGAAATCGACTTCAATTCCCAAGAGTAATAGCTGAAGATTGTTAGTGAACTGTTAGGGTGCCGGATATTATTTTGGAGCACATCCTGGCTCCCAAGGTCATATGCAAATCATTCCTTCCTAATGAGATGCTGAAAAATAATAATCTCAAAAAGGAGAGGTTCCAAGCTATAATGATGCCCTGTGGACTCTTAATACAGTTTTGTAGACTTAAAAATCATCACTCACTTTCATTTAATGTTATTGGTCTTGAAAATGTCTAGTGGTGGATACACAAATAGAAGTTGAAATATTAAGTTAGAAAAAGCAAAACAGACTCTTCATCTAAGGGATCTCTTTTATGTAACCATATTATTCATTGTTCAAACTGGGACAATTTGAAGAATGGAAAGGGTCACTACTAATCAAGCCAGGGCAACAGGTATAAAATGGCATGGAAATAAACCTTACTTCTAAGCCATTTAACCTTAGCAAGCATGCTTAGCCATATAGTCTTTTTTCCTGTTGCAGGGAGCTAGACTAGGCAGTATTTTACAATGCAGAAACACAATTAGATTTGAGGAGAAGATGAATAGAAAGTTGGCCTCCTCTGTCTTTATTCCAAGTGACTAGTCAGCTTTTTTATTTTTTAAACAAATATGAACATTGGGGATATGATTCCAGATGACTATATGACCCACCTACCATGGCAGCATCCAGTTATTTTCTTAGCTAATAACAACCAAGTGAAAGGTTATGCATATCACTCTGTTTGAGACTGTAGACTAAGCAGTTCCATTACAGAAATAAATAATAATAATGAGCTCAGAATGCATATGAGCCATTTGGGGTTCAATTTTGGCTTTAGGATTTGGAAGATTTAAAGTCAAATTAATCTCAGGGAGACCTGTTACCATTCAAATCTTTTCCTATATTATTTCAGACACAAAACACTTTCACACATATTCTCAGAAGCCTAAGAGCTCATGCACACATGTGTATGCACACACACATAAAATATTTAACATCCAGTGGTGAAACTCATCCTGATGGGGATATCATGTATGTGGCTCAATATAAGATTAATGGAACTAAGGAATATCCTCCTGTGCTACTCCGCTGCAGGCTGCCAGCGCCTTAGAAGAATCTATATCCCTAAGGAGAATTGAGGAAGGCATCTTATATGAGCCATCTCCCTGATTGTGACTTTTCCTTATTCTCCATTTTCTTTTCCACTTTCTTCCCTGTAGACCACATCTTCAACTTTCAGCAAGTTAACTCAAAAGATTTTCCAATGAATGAGTGCCTCACAAAGAGAATATAGTTGAAGTGCTTATTGTATGCAAATGGGGAGTTGAATAACACCCCATAGACCCCAGTGGCACACTGTAAAAACCTTCTATAGCTTCTGTGCTTTCCATGGGTCCCCTGAAGATCCTACAGTCTCTGTGTCATCAAGTTATGTGAGGGCTGCCCAAAATTTAGCTTCCTTTTGTAGAGGATACTTTTTTAGAAGTTGATAGTGAACTTTCAGGAGTTGATGTGCAAAGAGTATTTAAAATTAATTTCCTATCTGTACTATTGATCTCTAGGGCTTAAACTGCTCCAAGGACAGGAACTAGGATTTTGCAACTGTTTTGTAAGACCTGATTACCGCTTTGTTTCCCATGGCCTTCTCTAGAGAGTAGCCTAAGGTTGCTAGGTGACTGCGCTATTGCTTTGTTTCTTCTTTACAATCACAGGGCTTGTCAACATTATTACTTACTCTCTTGGTAGGCCCCCAGAAAGGCAAAATTTATGTTACAAGAACATTACATATTGGAGTTTGAACACACTACAGAGGTCAACTTATCTAGCCCCTCATTTTGTAGATGATATCTCCTGGAGTTGGTGCACTCCTCCCACGAGGCTCAAATTTGGCTTTGGAATGGAAGGGAGAGTGGTTCAAGCTAAATTGATCTTAAAAATATCTATTCTCTTGGGTGGTGGCTGTGGCTCAAGGAGTAGGGTGCTGGCCCCATATACTAGAGGTGGTGGGTTCAAACCTGGCCCTGGCCAAAAACTGAAAAAACAAAAAACTATTCTCTTTAGATTTCTTTTTTCTTTTAATTGCTGTAATATTTTTATTTCTTTTGGCCTTCACTCTCACAACTAGCCACAGATTCCATATTCAATGCTACACTTTCCTATTTAGATTTCTATCAGAGAATGGCTTCCTCTTGCTTGCTACTACTTTCCACAGCCACAACTGGTAGATTCATAGTCCTTCTCTTTTTCCAAATTAGATTTAAAAGTGAGTCCTAGTTGTATTTATTTGCAAATTCATTCATACCAATATATGGGAAGATAGAAAGCATAGGCTCTTTCTTAGCCCCAGTGGGCCTAAAAGATTAGAATCTACCAAGGACAGATAACCACTTGTTTCTACGCATCTCAAATTTCACTGACATGCAAAGACTGTTATTCAATTATTATTTCTCCCAATTAGAATTCACCTTCTCTCAGTACTTGCTTTTAGTTCTATTTAAGAAAAATTTCATTATGCCTTATATTATTATACCTATTTATCTACTCCATTGGATTGTTAGTTCCTTGAAGAAAGACCAATGACTTAGTGACCTCTGTGTCTTTAACCCTGCAAATAGTGTCTGACATACAGAGGTTTTCAAAAAAGTTTGTTTAAATGAAATTTAAGGCATTACACCAATAGCCTATTGCAGACCACCATAATGCTAGATACCAAGTGACTACCAAGTGGCTTCACCAATAGCATAATATATGTACTTGATTATGAAATTGTTCTTTATTTTTTTAAATAAATAATGAACGCCTACAGTATTCTAGGCATTAAGGCCATAGCAGGGATTTTTACTCATTTTGATTTGGAGTGCTATAACAAATGTAATATAGATGCAACCCAGGTCAGGCATGATGTTGGGCACTGGGCCCGCCTGCCTGTCTTCTGGTGCCCAGGGTAAAGACGGCAGTAATGCTAACGCTGGCAAGCAAACTGAAGCGTGATGATGGCCTCAAAGGGTCCTGGACATCATCCACAGTGTTGACTCCACTCAGAAGATTTCTGTGAGACAAGTTGCTAGTTAAAGAGGTTGTAGAACTTGAAGCAAATTTACCTTGTACATGTAAAGTGCATTTTCCAGATCCAAACAAGCTTCATTGCTTTCAACTAACTGTAACCCCAGATAAGGGTTACAACCAGGGTGGAAAGTTTCAGTTTGAAACTGAAGTCCTCGATGTCTACAACATGGTGCCTCCCGAGGTGAAATGCTTGACCAGGATCTAGCACCCCAACATCACAGAAACAGGTCAAATTTGCCTAAGTTTACTGAGAGAACACTCTACTGTTCTGGCTGGGCTCCCACACAAACACTGAAGGATGTTATCTGGGGATTAAACTCTTTGTTTACTGATCTTTAGAATTTTGATGACACACTGAATATTGAGGCTGCAGAGCATCACCTGCGGGAAAAGGAGGACTTCCAGAACAAAGTGGACGACTTCATCAAGCGTTATGCCAGATGATGAAGAGGACGAGTGCAGTCCCACAGACTGGATGCAACTTGTCTCCAACGTGAAGCAACAAGAGGTGGCCCCTCTGCTCTGTGTCCTCACGCTCCCTCAGTCCCTCTGGATTTTCCGGGCCCTGTGACCATGTCGTGGGAAGGAGATCATCTTCATGACTGCCCATTGTAGATGGAAAGTTCAATGTAAACCCAGCAAGAACACATGTCTGGGCTTCTAAAGAGTTGTATGCTTACTTTAACATGTTTACTTTTTTGAAATTGTACTGTATTGGTTGTTGGTGAAATTCTTGAGAAGTTGTAATGAACTCAAAATTGAGGCTAGAGTTTGCCTCCCCAAACAAAATTGGTTTCCTGCACAAGTGACGCTATTGATGTGTTCATTGTAATTTGCAGATTGGCAATAAGAAATCCGCTACAAACTGTGATTGGATGCAAATTCTCTTAGCTTCTTCCATGAATGTTGGCCCTGCCTAGGTGTTGTAAAGCTTTCCAGAATGCATAGAGTCATCCACTGTAGATCTCTTAATGAAATGTGTATTTTATTTAATGTAAGTATATTTTGGAACAGATTTATAATTTGTACAAAAAATGTAATATAGATGTTATATTGTAATCTGGGCCAAGATAACTTTGCTTTACACCATGCTATATACATACATAACAATGTTAACTCAATTGAGCAAAACTCCAAGTGCAAACCTATGATTATCCCTTCCAACACTATCCCTTTCTAGAGCCTCCAATATTCCCTTATTCCCTACCGGTGATGTCTCCCCATATCTCCCACTATTCAGCAATAGTAGAGAACTCATCTACCTATTGTGGATGGAAAATATGAAATCAAGGAAGGCTTTCTGGAGGAAGCTGACTTGAGAGATGGACAGAGAAGAAAGGAAAGGACAATCCAGAAAGAGACTCCAGTCAGAGCAAAGATACAAGTATAGAGTCGTTCACTAAATTTATTTTGAATTAACAGGTTTATGTAGGACTGGAATGTGTGGAATCTTTATATGAGAACAAACTACTAATACCCCTCTCAATCCACAGAAATTATGGAAGGGTTTTTTTTTTTTTGTTTGTCTTTTTGAGAAGCCCAGTCTCCTTTAAGCATCATCAATATCTTTTATTCAGTGGCCCAACTTTTAGTTTACAATCTCAGTGCATTTCTTCATACATTTTCCTAACAATAGCCCATCCATTTCCTTTTTGTCTCCCTAACCAAGCCAGAAACACTGATGGAGACATCTTATCTTCTTCTAAAAGTTCTTCATGACTGAAAATGCTATGATGTGTTCTTTTGAACTCTGCCCTAAAGCAATAACTAGCCCTATCAGGAACTTGGAGACAGATCTTCTTAACAGTTTATTTTAGATAGTAAAAATTACAGTTTGAAGAAAATCTTATCTACCTTTTTTGCACATCACTTATATAGTGTCCTACACATAGTACATTCTCAGTACGTGTTTATTAAATTGATATGGCTAATGTAGGAGACCTTAACCAATACTTCACTATTGTTTACAATGGGGAGGTTTGAGTTCTGAGTAGATGTGCAATCATAAAAGCTTTAATAATGCAAATTGATCATGATAAAAAGGGAATGAATGAAAGCAGACTCTCTTAGAGATTTTCTGGTTCAAGTCAGTGCCTGAATGGCTTATGATGGATTTAGAACTATTTTCTGAATGGCTTCCTGGCAAAGAGAAATCATCCATGTCTATACTAGTGATTTTCCCTGTTAGAATTGTAAAGGCAAAAGCTATCCCAGGTAGTTAGTAGTGTGTGTGTGTGTGTGTGTGTGTGTAGCATGTGCACACATGCTTGTCTTTTGTTATTGAAAGCACTACTACAGAAAATGGATTTTTTAAATTTTATCTTCCACTATAATTTCCTGTATTTTTATCACACTTAGGAGCTCATGTCTTGAATTTAAAAAAATTTGTTTGATGTGACATTTGAGGGTAAAATTTGATATTGTATTTTTTGACAGGGTATATGTATGTTTATTGAAGGAAAAGAAAAGACTAGATCAGAATTTCCAACTATTGCGAGGGTGATCTTTTTAATTTTTCACTGTGGTCAAAAGTCTAAACATTTTTTTACATTATTCTTTCCCTAAATAATGATATCCCTTGAAGCTTAAATATTGTGTTTAGGTTGAGTGTTTGGGGTTCTCTAAGTATAAGATCATATCATTGACAAAGAGTCCGAGTTTCACCTTTGCCCCCATTCGGATGCCCTTTATTTCCTTCTCTTGCCTGATTGTATTGGCTAGAACTTCCAGCACTATGTTGAATAGTAGTGGAAATACCCACCAACCCAGGAATGGATTAACAAACTGTGGTATATGTATACCATGGAATACTATTCAGCCATTAAAAAAATGGAGACTTTACATCTTTTGTGTTAACATGGAGTTGGAACACAATCTACTCAATGTGTTCCTTTCTAATATGAAGGTAGTAGATGAGCTAATATAAGGAGGGGTAGGGGAATGAGCAAGTGGGGAGAAGGGGGGGTCACGGTGTATGGCACACTTCCTGGGGTTGGGACACATTATAAGAGGGACTTTATATAACAAATGCAATCAATATAACCTAATTATTTGTACCCTAAATGAATCCCAAACAATAAAAATAAATTGTTTTAGGACCAATGGAAGATTTTATCCACCAATGTCAAATTTTCAGGACCTCTCTTTTGGTATAGAACCTATGCCAAGACCTATACCTATACCATAGGTAAATGTCTGAGTTCAGAGTGGCCTGGTCAGAACTGGTCATGACAAGTCATCACTGATCTGAGCCAATGTCAACCAGTCTTGGCATGCCTGTGATGGTCACAGGTAGTCTCAATTGCTCTTCACTGGTCTTATCTGGTCTGGGCTGGTTAGACATGGCCACTGTATGCTGATCAATGCTGATCACTTCCACTGGGTTCCTCTCAATGACGGGAACCTCACAAGGTGGAAACTTTTAAAATTCTAAGGACTAAATTCATTTGGCATGCCCTGGGCCTTTAGTTAAATGTTTCCAGTAGATAATCTATTATTTTGACAAATGTAAATGATAAATGTTAAAGTATTTCAGAGGGAGGTGACTGTGTACTGTGGTATTCTGTTCAATTATGTGATGTAACCTGTACTTTTTCCAGGTACACCTGTATTTTGTATAGGTGTGCATCACATAATTGAACAGAATACCACAGTACACAGTCATCTCCCTCTGAAATACTTTAACATTTATCATTTACAATTTCATACAACTTTATGCAATCTGTGTATCTCAAAGTATAAGTAAAATATTTATTTTGACTATTTTGGGAAGCTTATTATAGAAAGACCTCCTATATATTTTGGTTTAAATCATTTATATGGGACTGATGCCAGAAAGCTTTTGTAATTTTAAGGTGTAGCACATTGGCCCAATCCAAATGGAGGGATATTTGCATGATAGCCATTCAACTGCTAGTCTACTTTGATTAGTATGGGGAAATGCAATGCCCTTCTAGGTATATTCTTTTTAAATCTAGCATGAGGAAATGCTAGGAATATTAACAATCAGCATCAAATACCAAAACTAGGGAGAAAAGCATAAATACAAAAATGTTATTAATTCAAACATTCAGCTTTTACTTTTTAAAAAATAAATTACCTGACTCTGACTAAGAGCCTTACTTTCATTCCTTGGCCCTCTGCTTCTGGGAGGGCTTAAGTGAAGTTAAGGACATTGAAGATAAGCTATTTTTCTCCTGGCCAGTGGCTGGCCAAATACTGAAATAAATCAACCCAGCAGCAACAGCTCTGCTATCACAAGTCTAACCTTGGGCCTAGTCATTTGCAGAGCTTTGTCACCTCAAAGTGTGCAAAGTCACTTTTTCATTGATAAAGATGGGTCAGGGTAGCTGTTTTAGAGAGACTTGCTCTATTTTTTCTTCACAAATATTTCCTATGGCTGAGCACAGGTGAGGACTAAATTCCTGTAAGGGATATGAATTTTATTTTCAGCAATCAGTGTTGTTACAAAAGTCTAGAGTCCAGCTCTGGGGTCCAATGAAGCCTAGATTCTGAGACCTCAATCACACGTGTGTCCTGGCCTCTATTGCCCATTGATCATGGGCATTTTTCACACTGACTTTTGTGCATTTGAATATTCCTAAGAAGGAAAAAGAAAAGAAAAAAAAATTCTTCATAGTTGACTATGGAAAGTCACATAACAGCATAAGCTAGTGCATGATTTGTAAATTTTAGTATATATGTAAAATTTTCCTTGGCCTTGGAATGTGGTACTGAACTCTTATTTTGTATGTTAATGTGTCAGTGTACTTAATGGTCTCTTAGCCTAACTACCAAATTTGTAAGTAAACATACAATTCACTTGTGGCTTCTAGATCTGGTTCTAAGGGTGTAATACTGGCTTACTCACACCCACATTTGCTGGTATTTATGAATCCCATTCCCAGACCTTTGTTGGTCATATGGAAAGAACACAGTTTCTCTGTGATATCTTGTAGACCATCCAGGCTAGTCAAAGCTTGCAACTGAGAGCCAATAGTAGTTTATATACAGACAAAAAAGAAGTATAGCAGAAAACAGCCAAATCCTTAACATTGAGCATGTAGCATAACTGAAACCTAGTTTATGCCATCTGAATATCCTTTGTCTCATATGTAGCAAAATCCATACAGCTACCCTTCTTTATTTGAAAAGAGCCACTATTGCTAACAAATCCACTTGAACTCTTAATTCTCCTGAGTACCTTTCAAAGGAAAAAAAGAGCCATATTCAGGGACAGTATTGAGATAGTTACATTAAAGGAAGAAAGCAGCAAGCCATTTTGCTTCTGACAACACACCTTCTTTGACATTTTTAATATTTGAGGGAGTTGGTCAAGGTGCCCATTAAAATAAAGCAGTGGTACATAAGGTTCCTATCATGCATCAAAAATATTATAGGTTTACATATTTCTGAGCAGATGAAGTGGACCTGGCATAAAATGAAGGTTTATGATGGCTTGTGGCCTCATATTCTGCCTGGTATACTTGTGTTAGCCAGATATACAACAGGAAAACTGCTCTGGATTGGCAGTAGGGACAGGGCTAATTATGATAAATGTTACCCAGCTCTCAATTAGAACCTGGATATGCCACCTGGCAAACTCTCTTTTATTTATTAAAAAATTAAAACATAAGACAGAAACTCTCTTTAGATTTTTGGAAGAGAAAATCTCATTCTTTTCAGCTTGACCTATGATTTCCAATGCCACATGAACAAGCCACTTAGATGGTAAAAGCCAGTCGGTAATTGAACCTATAAAAAATACCACACTCTGTCACAGGCTCACAACCGCTGGAAGAGGTGAGATACATAGGGAGGAGAGAAGTTCCCCACTTTCTAAATTTGAGAAATGCCTCTAGCTCCTTCTCAGTTATCCTGAGAAAAAAGCTAGTAGGCAAGTTGCTAGTTCTAGGCACCCAACCCTTTTTGAATGGGGGTAATGAGGGTGATATGATCAGTTTATGTCTTTCTGTCTGCTCTTCCAATATTTCCTTACATCCTAAGAATGAGGTGATATATTTAACACCTATCCTTCATTTCCTCTACACCCCCCTTGGCTACTATGATAAACACATTTGAATGAAGGTGATATAATGACAGTTTATTGCTATTCCCAGGCATTTTTCTACATTTATGATTGGACCTCAATGCTTTAACGTAGAAAAGTAAGAAATTTGAAGATTTTTAGTTAGTGCAGTAAAGTCTGGGAATGGTAGTATTCTGGGACATAGGATTTTTCACTGTCTTCTCCAACTACTTGAAAGTCAGTTATTTCAGAGTTTTCCTAGCTACTTTGCCTGGTATGTCACCCCACACTCTTCTAACCCCTCCCTTGCCCTATCAAGCAGAAAATGAAAGATTATTTTAAAGTTTAATTTTGCAAGTTTTCACTATTCAAAGCCTTGAAATTCAGAGTGAAGGAAGAGTTAATTTAAGCATTTTTTTTTTAGCCTGGTGCTCCTCACTCGCAGTCCTTTCCTTGCTATTTAAACAAAGACTTGACATTTCTAATTAGGAAGTTTTACATCCAAGCAAGCGGAATTTACCCCCAGCTGGGAAAACATGGCTTAGTAAGAGTTTGACATCAGCCCTCATTGATCTGAAGATTATCTCCCATTTGAGACTGAAGAGCCTCTGGGAGGTAAGGGAGGGGAAACAAATGTGGGAAAGTATGTGGAAATGCATTTTTTGACTTTGGGGGTTAGATAGATAAAGTCTGGCAACCAGAGAGTTGGGAACAGAAATCATTTTCTGATTTCTTTGTTCCTGTTACTGCAGCCTTCCTCCCTAAGCCTCCCTTGTCAATATTTCAGAATCTTAACTTGCCAAAGGAGGGCAAAGACCTTGTTGATTACAGATGTTGGGCAGATTTTCACATTATTTTAACTTCACCAACAAAATGGCTTATTGTGTTGTGGTTTATAGTGATAAGATATTTTAATAAGATGAGGAAAGTACATAGAAAAGTGAATGACCTTGTCTTAGTTTAATTGGGATGCCATTAAAGAAAACCCTGAGACTGGGTGGCATATAAAGAGCAGAAATTTATGTCTCACCATTCTGTAATCTAGGAAGAGCAAGATCACGGTGGTGGCAAATTCAGTGTCTAATGAGGGCTCACTCTCTGCTTTCAAGATGGTGCCTTGAGCCCTTTGTCTTGACATAGTGGAAGGGACAGGTGGGCAAAAGGGCCAAGCTAATTCCCTCAATCACTTTTATAAAATTTCTGATCCCATCCATGAGTGCAGTGCCTTCATCACTTAATCACCTACTAAAGGCTCCACCTCTTAATATTATCACATTGATGATTAAATTTCAATATATGAGGATCTACTATATATATAAGTTGTTTTCTTTTTATTTTACTTGGTTTATTGGTTTGGTACCTTTGACACACCAGGATTTCTGATAACCTTATATATTTCTTCTGTAGCTTAGGGCCTTCAAGTCACACAGTTTATCACCATAATGAATTCCTTCAGTTTGGTTTACCTTCCCTAAAGGATGCCTAGTGGCAGGTGTAGCTTTCTTACAGTGGAATGTCTTCTTTACTAAAGAGAAAACTGTGAGTGTTCAGGGAAACTCATAAGTACAGCTAATACTTCTCATGACAGACCTGTCTGGAGGCCATTGTAGTCTCACATGGGGACACCCTACTCTATCTATAAGCCTGCTATCATTGGGGATGATTACATACACAGTTACATTTATATTGAGCTCTAATGCATTTTTGTTCATCAGTGGGCCATACTTCTTCTTTTTTTTTTTTTTTTTTTGTAGAGACAGAGTCTTACTTTATGGCCCTCGGTAGAGTGCTGTGGCCTCACACAGCTCACAGCAACCTCCAACTCCTGGGCTTAAGTGATTCTCTTGCCTCAGCCTCCCGAGGAGCTGGGACTACAGGCACCCGCCACAACGCCCGGCTATTTTTTGGTTGCAGTTTGGCCGGGGCCGGGTTTGAACCCGCCACCCTAGGTATATGGGGCCGGCGCCACAGGCGCCGCCCGGGGCCATACTTCTTTAACTACTAGAACTTATAAGGATTCTAAGCTCTCATACTTTAGAGTTGTCCTGAGAAGTCTTATCAGGGTTACCACTCAGGGATCCACTTTATTACCAAGAAAGAATGACAGTGCCTTGAGACAGAATTTTTGAGGGTTAGATTTCACTTTGCTTGGAATGAATTATTATATGGTCTTAAGGAGTGTTTCTTTGGTTACCTCTTATTAGAGAATTGACTTTTATGTAAGGGATGTACACAAGTCTCTAATAAATCCTGGGATACTTATATAGATTGGCTTAATGTCCTACAATTCTAGAAAAAATAGGTAAAATTGATCATAACAAGGTTGTAGGCTTAAACTTATAAACATTTTAATGGAAGATAGACTTGCTACTGTAGGGAGCCTTATGAGTAAATTATAAGTCATTTATTTAAATTATATACAGAGTATTCTTGCCTTTGAGTCAGTCATAGGTTAAAAATAGCTAAGGTAGTGGGGGAGGGGTTAAAGATAATAGAATAGCACTGAGGAAAAACTGATTTTAGGCAATATCTGCAGGTATTTAAGGCTTTGTAAGTTCCTTGAATCACTTTAAGTGGGTAGTTGCCTCCATTTCATATAGATAGGACCACCTTAGACATAAAGAAAAAATGCCTTAGAATGAAACAAGTAAGGTAAATGGTAGAAGCAGATTGGGTGCACCAAGACAGGAGCCAGAGTTCTTTTTAGGGGCTCAGGATTAGGCAGGTATCAGAGTTCAGGTATTGATGTATTCACCTAATACATCAACAATGGTGACAAACTCAGTGTTGGAGTAGACATGGTAAGTAAAAGTTTAGGAAAGTCATAAGAAGAAAGCTAACTAGACAAGAATCAGGTAATGAACCATGAGAGAGCTAAATAAAGTGAAAGGGTCATAGCCTGGGCAGATAAGAATTAGGTAATCTCATTATTAGAAGAACAGGAGAAAGCAGATGGTGAAATGTTAGTGAACCAGTCAGGAGCCAGAAATCAGAAGCAACCAAACAAATGTGTCAGATAGAATACCCAGTTGATAGAATCAGTGCCATGAGGCTGAGAATTGAGCCAGCCTATGAGCTTTTATATATTTTCTATAAAAGCAGAGCCCATTTCCTAAGTCTAGGGGTTGAGGTGGAAATAACTGAAAGCTACAGACTGGAATGGAGAGTGAGAAGCTGGAGTGGCAGGTAATGCCTGGTAGAGGTCAAATTACCTATTTTGTTTGTCTCCTTTTCTAAAATAAGATGTCTCCTCATCCAGGTCTTGGCACATAGTAGACATCTAGTTAATGTTGGTTAAATAAATGATTATGGCTTGGGACCCATAGTTTAGTGGTTAGGGTGGTGGCCACATACACTGAGGATGGTAGCTTCGAACCTGGGCTGGGCCTGCTAAACAACAATGACAACTACAACAACAACAACAAAAAATAGCCAGACATTGTGGCAGGCACCTATAGTCCCAGCTACTTGGGAGGCTGAGGTAAGAGAATCACTTAAGCCCAAGAGTTTGAGGTTGCTGTGAGCTGTGATGCCACAGCACTCTACCGAGGGTGACACAGTGAGTCTCTGTCCCCCCCGCAAAATAATAAAATACATAAATAAATAAATGATAATTTTATTAAACAATATAAAAACATTAAGAATAATTTCACTTGATTCAATTACAGGGGTTATTTTACCTACAAATAACTGAGTCCATGAGTTCAAGGACCATGTTTACTCAATACTCCTACTCTCTAGCACAGTGCTTGGCTCATAATAGGTATTAGTAAATATTTTTTTAATGGAAGAATGTAGATACGTACAAGGATTCCAGTTGAATTCTATGAACTAAGCCTTGACTGGGCAGCTGTTAAAAGTAGTGTATTATTTTCTTGATCTTTTCTCTTTTGGCATTCTGTTAATGTGATAGGGGGCAGAGGAGAACCACACAAGGTTCTCTAACTTGATGAAGATGAAGAGGATGTGTATTTTATTTGGGTAGCAAAGGGAGCATTTTCTTCTGGGAAGAGAATAGAGCTGTACTATCTCTAAATGTTACTGTATAGCTTTTAAAAATGGGAGAGAATATACTGTTACATGGCAAATGTAGTTAAAATACGATCCAGTTTATGTAAGTTTGATTTACACAATATAGTTCACAAATATGGTTGGATTGTAAAATATAATGTATGGAGACAGTATTATGGATCATGTTCCAAAGGAATTGAGACACTTTATAATATCTTAACCATTTGCCTTAGTAGTAACCAGTATAAATTACAATTTTAAGGAACCAAAGATGTGGGTTCAAGTTGGGCCTAAGTTATCTGCCTAAAATATGCATGTGTTTAAGTATTTGGGGTGGCAAGCAAACTTGGTATACCAGTTCCTTTTTTCTCTTTTGAAGTTAAGAAAAGCCCAGCTGGGGTTGGGGTGGAGTAGCAGTGGCAAAACGGTGCAGTCAGTCAAGTTTTTCTTGGATGCTTCAGCCTTCTCTTGCTGTTACTTTTGCCTTGCCACTTGAAATATCATTCTCCTTGTGCTTCTTTTTTTGTTCACGATTCCCTTAATTAACCAAGAAATAATTTGATCACTTTACATTCACTACATTTCTGTGACAGTGATTTTTCTTTCAGGTGTTGTTTGCAGTTCACTTCAATTAAAATTGACGGCAATTGAGCATTTACTGCATACAGGATACCAACTGGGCTAGATATAGTAAGTGTAAAGGCTAAGTTGCTATGGTGTCATCCTCAAGAAGTTAACAAATTAGATTTAAATGGGAGAGGAAGGATGAACTCTAGAGTAACTCAGAGACAAGACTGTAAAACATGTTACAAATAAAATGCAAACAAAATATTATAGGAGTATATGTATATGAGTATTAGATTATTCTTAGCAGAATTCTTAGAAGTGGATTATTCTTGCATTAAGACTTGAAAGATGATTACTGCAAGTGGGGATATTAGAGAAAAGTATTCTGGGGAGAAGGAACAGTAAGGGAAAGTTGCACTAAAAGCAAAATGTAGGACATAATTCAAAAAGAGTGAGAGTGTTAAGTGGCTAGAATATAGAGTATGTGAAAAACATGCACTGGAAGATGATACCAAGAAACTTTGATTATTAGGAAGAATTACTTAAATTTTATTCTTTGTGGAAGATAAATCCATCAAAAACATCAATAATTTTTGAAGAAATAAATTCTGATAAGGCATACCTTCTTAAAAATAATGTTGGATTTAAGTGAGATAAGCTTAAGGATGAGAAGCAGTTGAAAAGCAACTGTAATTAAACAATTATATGTGTATGTGATGATGGTCTAAACCAGAGGTGTCCAACCTGTGGTCTGCAGGCTGCAAGCAGATTATTTGAAGACTGTTTTGTTTATCTGCATTGGATATCACAAAAAGTATGCAAGGGACCTTTTCTTTTGTTCATTAGCTGATATTAGTGTTTGTGTATTTACTGTGTGGTCCAAGACAATTGTTATTCTTCTAATGTGTGTCAGAAAAGAAAGAAAGGTTGCACACTAAACCATTTTACTGGTAGAGAAGATGGAAAGGTGGAAAAGATAAAAAAGACAGGAGGAGGAATATCTACAGAATTTTATGGACTTACTAGAAGTGATAGATGTAGAGGAGGTAGGCTTTAACAGTGATTTCATAATGTCAATCCTGATCAACCAGGAGAACGATAGTTTATAACCAAAGTTAGAATCACTGGAGCAGTTTGTTGAAAAGAAAGGTGTGGGATCAAGTTGCTACATGTTGAGCTTAATTGTTGCTCGGTATTCAGATAGAAAGAGGTATCCAAGAGGCAACTGGAAAGGCATGTATTGTAATTCTCAGGAGGAAATACTTGTAAAATGAATGGATGAATGTTATAGAAGCCAGTAGGAAAGACTTCACTTGATGCAGGGGATAAATGCTGTCAAAAGTGGTCTGAAGTTGACTAGAATTCCACCTGAGAATAACACTGAAGGTTGTAATAAAGAGGTCATTCACTGATAATCTCATCAGAGCAGTATCTGTGGTGAGGTGAGGGTAGAAACCAGATTAATTTGAATAGTGAACTGGAATTTAACATAGAGAAGCAGACTGAGTAACTGAGTATAAACTCTTTCATCAAAGATTGAGAATTAAGAGAATGAGATATATGGAATTTTTTTCACAGAGAGAATTTTTCACAAGAAGTTATTCACATTTAGTAAATATCTATTGATTGTGTACCATTTCCTAGACACTTTACTGGATGCTAGAATGTTTTTAATTAAATGAACAATTTACACAAATTTTTAGGCCAAACAGAAGGAATCAATGTAAGGTAAAAGTCTGAAAATGTAAGAGGCAGAAGGGCTAAATAACAGAGCAAAGTATTGGAGGAGTTTGGAAATGCTAAAAGGGGCAGAAGAGATTCAGAGATTAGTACTAGGAGAGGTAGATACTTCTTCCTTTGAAACAAGAAATAAGAATGAAAGGAAATAAAGGGAAAAATGTAAAGATTCTGCTCTAATGTTGGTCATTTCTTTTCTTCTACTGGGTTTGGGGTTGAATGTTCTTCCTTTTCCAGTTGCTTGAGATGTCCCATTAAGTTGTTAACTTCCTCTCTTTCTGTTCTCTTGAGGAAGGCTTGCAGTGCTATAAATTTCCCTCTTAGGACTGCCTTTGCAGCATCACAGAGGTTTTGAAAATTCGTGTCTTATTGTCGTTTTGTTCCAAAAATTTGGCAATTTCCTTCGTAATCTCATCTCTGACCCAGCTATCATTCAGCATAAGGTTATTTAACTTCCATGTTTTTGTATGAGTATGCAGATTCTTGTTGTTACTGAGCTAAACTTTTAGTCCATGGTGGTCCGAGAAGATGCAAGGAATAATTTCTATTCCTTTAAATTTACTGAGGTTAGACTTGTGACCTAAGATGCGATTGATTTTGGAGTAAGTTCCGTGGGCTGATGAGAAGTATGTGTATTAAGTTTTTTTGGGATGAAATGTTCTGTAGATGTCTGCTAAATCCAAATGTTGGATGTTTAGGTTTAAATCTAAAATTTCTTTGCCCAGCTTCTTATTGGAGGATCTATCCAACACTGCCAAAGGAGTTAATAATTGAATAATTAATAATTGAAATCTCATCATATTGAGGGTTACCCTTAACAAATATGAAGTGACCATTCTTATCCTTCCTTACTTTTTTTGGTTTAAAGCCTATTGTATCTGAAAATAAAATTGCAACACCTGCTTTTTTCTGATTACCATTTGCCTGAAATATGGATGACCATCCTTTCACCCTGAGTCTATATTTGTCTTTTAAGGTAAGATGTGACTCTTGTATGCAACAAATATCTGGCCTGAGTTTTTGTATCCAGTCAGCTAACCTATGCCTCTTTAGAGGACTATTTAAGCCATTCACATTAATGGAGAATAATTGAAAACAAAAGAATTGTACAACAGATCAATAAATCAAAAAGTTGTTTTTTTGAAAAGGTCAATAAAATAGACCTTTGAAATAAACCTTTGGCCAACCTAATCAGGAAAAAAAGAGTAAAATCTCTAATCTCATCAATCAGAAACGACAAAGATGAAATAACAACAGACACCTCAGAAATTCAAAAAATCCTTAATGAATATTACAAGAAACTTTATTCTCAGAAATATGAAAATCTGAAGAAAATTAATCAATACGTGGAAGCACATCAACTTCCAAGACTTAGCCAGAATCAAGTGGAAATGTTGAACAGGCCCATATCAAGTTCTGAAATAGCATCAACCATACAAAACCTCCCTAAAAAGAAAAGCCTGGGACCAGATGGTTTCACGTCAGAATTCTACCAAACCTTTAAAGAAGAATTACTTCCTATATTACTCAACCTGTTCCAAAACTTAGAAAAAGAAGGAAGACTACCCAACACATTCTATAAAGCAAACATCACCCTGATCCCCAAACCAGGAAAAAAACCAACAAGAAAAGAAAATTATAGACCCATATCACTAATGAATATAGATGCAAAAATACTCAACAAGATCATAACAAACAGAATCCAGCAACACATCAAACAAATTATACATCATGACCAAGTCAGTTTTATCCCAGGGTCTCAAGGCTGGTTCAATATCCGTAAATCTATAAGTATAATTCAGCACATAAACAAATTAAAAAACAAAGACCATATGATTCTCTCAATTGATGCAGAAAAAGCTTTTGATAATATCCAGCATCCCTTCATGATCAGAACACTTAAGAAAATTGATATAGAAGGGACATTTCTTAAACTGATAGAGGCCATCTACAGTAAACCCACAGCCAATATCATATTAAATGGAGTTAAATTGAAATCATTTCCGCTCAGATCATGAACCTGACAAGGCTGCCCATTGTCTCCACTGCTCTTTAACATTGTAATGGAAGTTTTAGCCACTGCAATTAGGGAAGAAGAGGCGATCAAGTGTATCCATACAGGGTCAGAGGAGATCAAACTTTCGCTCTTCACAGATGATATGATTGTATATCTGGAAAACACCAGGTATTCTACTACAAAACTCTTAGAAGTGATCAAGGAATACAGCAGCGTCTCAGGTTACAAAATCAACATTCATAAATTGGTAGCCTTTATATATACCAACAATAGTCAAGTTGAAAAAACAGATAAGGACTCTATCCCATTCATAGTAGTGCCAAAGAAGATGAAATATTTGGGAGTTTATCTAAGAAAGGACATGAAAGATCTCTATACAGAGAACTATGAAACGCTAAGTAAAGAAATACCTGAAAATGTTAACAAATGGAAAAACATACCATGCTCATGGCTGGGAAGAATCAACATTGTTAAAATGTCCATACTACCCAAAGCAATATATAATTTTAACACAATCCCTATTAAAGTTCCACTGTCATACTTTAAAGATCTTGAAAAAACAATACTTCATCTTATATGGAATCATAAAAAACCTCGAATAGCCAAGACATTACTCAGAAATAAAAACAAAGCAGGAGGAATCATGCTACCAGACCTCAGACTGTACTACAAATCGATAGTGATCAAAAAAGCATGGTACTAGCACAAAAACAGAGAAGTAAATGTCTGGAACAGAATAGAGAACCAAGAGATGAATCCAGCTAGTTACCTTTATTTAATCTTTGACAAGCCAATTAAAAACATTCGGTGGGGAAAAGATTCCCTATTTAACAAATGGTGCTGGGTGAACTGGCTGGCAACCCGTAGAAGACTGAAAGTGGACCCACACCTTTCACCATTAACTAAGATAGACTCTCACTGGATTTAAGATTTAAACTTAAGACACAAAACTATAATAATACTAGAAGCAAGTGCAGGGAAAACCCTTGAAGAATTTGGTCTGGGTCAGTATTTTATGAGGAGGACCCCCCGGATAATTGAAGCAGCTTCAAAAATACACGACTGGGACCTGATCAAAGTAAAAGGCTTCTGCACAGCCAAGAACACAGTAAATGAATCAAGCAAACAGCCCTCAGAATGGGAGAATATATTTGCAGATTATGTCTCTGACAAAGGTTTAATAACCAGAATCCACAGAGAACTCAAGCGCATTAGCAAGAAAAGAACAAGTGATCCCATTGCAGGCTGGGCAAGGGACTTGAAGAGAAACTTCTCTGAAGAAGACAGGTGCATGGCCTACAGACATGAAAAAACGCTCATCATCTTTAATCATCAGAGAAATGCAAATCAAAACTACTTTGAGATATCATCTAACTCCAGTAAGATTAGCCCATATCACAAAATCCCAAGACCAGAGATGTTGGCATGGGTGTGTAGAAAAGGGAACACTTCTACACTGCTGGTGGGAATGTAAATTAATACATTCCTTTTGGAGAGATGTTTGGAGAACACTTAGAGATCTAAAAATAGATTTGCCATTCAATCCTATTATTCCTCTACTAAGCATATACCCAGAAGAACAAAAATCAAATCATAACAAAGATATTTGTACCAGAATGTTTATTGCAGCCCAATTCATAATTGCTAAGTCATGGAAAAAGCCCAAGTGCCCATCAATCCACGAATGGATTAATAAATTGTGGTATATGTACACCATGGAATATTATGCAGCCTTAAAGAAAGATGGAGACTTTACCTCTTTCATGTTTACATGGATGGAGCTGAACATATTCTTCTTAGTAAAGTATCTCAATAATGGAAGAAAAAGTATCCAATGTACTCAGCCCTACTATGAAACTAATTTATGGCATTCACATGAAAGCTATTACCTAGTTACAACCTAAGAATAGGGGGAAGGGGAAAGGGGGAAAGGGAGAGGATGGAGGGGGAGGTGGGCAGAGGGAGGGAGATTGGTGGGATTACACCTGCGGGTATATGTGAAACTTGGTAAATGTGGAATGTAAATGCCTTTGCACAATAACTAAGAAAATGCCAGGAAGGCTATGTTAACCAGAGTGATGACAATGTGTCAAACAGTCTATGAAACCAGTGTATGGTGCCCCATGATCACATTAATGTACACAGCTATGATTTAATAAAAAAATGAAAAATATTAAGAACCTTTGAAGTTTGTTCACAGAGTTGAAAGAATTTATATGAAATGGATTTTTTTCCTCTTCAAAGAAGTAGATGGAAGAGGTTCATCTGTTGAAATTTAAGGCTTGGAGGCCTTGAAAAAAAGTAAAATATCTTTGGTATAGTTCTCTTGAAAACATCACCCTGTGGGCTGGACTGATGAAAATAAATTAATTGCTAATCAGTTCTGAAGGTCCAATTGAGGATGGTCAATCTTGGTCAAAGATCCTATCATAATGTTCACATAACTATCTCCAGCAATGTTTAGCTTTCTAGGAGTAGAAAAAGAGTAAATGGATATGTCAATTATCTTAGTAAAGAATGTCATTTTCTGGCTCGGCTCCTGTAGCTCAGTGGCTAGGGCGCCAGCCACGTACACTGGAACTGGCGGGTTTGAATCCAGCCCGGGCCTGCCAAACAACAATGACAACTACAACCAAAAAATAGGTGGGCACTGTGATGGGTACCTGTAGTCCCAGCTACTTGGGAGGCTGAGGCAAGAGAATCACTTAAGCCCAAGAGTTTGAAGTTGCTGTGAGCCATGATGTCACCACTCTACCAAGGGCAACAAAGTGAAACTCTGTCTCAAAAAATAAATAAATACATTCATGAATCTATGGGCACTTGGGCTTCTTCCATGACTTAGCTATTACAAATTGAGCTGTAATGATTTGTTGAAGTAACTGGGTCAGATTGTATAAAGAAAAAAATCAACACATTGTACCCTGCATATGCATAAATATATTCATGATCTAAGTGTATATGAGTTAATAAAAATAACAATTTCATTTTGGAGTGTGGTAGAATCAATATATTTAAAAGACAAAAGAATGAGAGAATTAAGGCTGCTGGGGATAGAGAATATCATTGAATATACTTTTCCAGTTTGTTGAGCATCTCTAGACAAAACTAACTGTGATAGATGCTTTACTGGCATGTTATAACTTAAATTTCATGCTGTATCTAGAAGATGAGGTTGCTATTACAGCATCCAGTTTACAGACAATAAAACTTTGGTTCAGAAAGATTGCCTTAAGTTTCACAACTAGTTTGAGGGGTAAGAGTGGCTGAGATTCAAACCCCTGCCTGTCTCCAAATGCCATGAATTTTAAATCTTTAGCCATAGAATGAAGTATATTGTCTTCCTTACTGTTAAAGCACCATTATGTGGGAGTAGGGTGAGGGATTGAGGGTATTTGGTGGCTGTAGATACCTTTAATTTGTTCCTGAGAGAGTTAAACACCTCTTCCCTTGATATCTCTGTAGGTAGCTCCTTTATGCTTAGGGGTCTGAGTCAAAGAATTAGTTCCTATAGTTTCCTCTCTCCTTCCACTTGATAGTGTTATGTTTTAGAGTGCTTTAACCTAGAAGCCAGAAGATATGGATTTGAATTTTTCTACATATTGCTTGTGAAACCTTAAATGACATATATCTTTCAGGGCCTTCGTTTCTTTTTTTCCTGTGAAATGGAGACAATAAGCACTTCATCGGATTATACAAGATGACATCTATCAGTCCTCCAGCAGAGTGTTATGTGAGCTCACTAAATGCCATTATAATAAAAATCTGTCATTAATGCAGTTCTTTTCCTTTATTAAAAACCTTTAAGATTCGGGTCTGGCGTATGAGGGAAGTCAGGCATGTTGGCTATTACTAGGTGAGGCACAGGTAAATTTGGTTCTAGAACAAGGCCTGGAAGTGTAGTTGGTTGCAAGAAAACCTCATATGCTAGGAGCTAAAATCTGAGACCTGTGTTTCTGTGGTATTCATAATCAGGATTATGATTAAATTGAGTCAGTATAACATCTGCACAATAATGCTAAAGAGCTAAAATTAACAAGAGATGGTAATGAAGGCATTGCCATACATCTCTACTTTTTAAATCCTTTCTTGATCTGTTCTTCCCTCATTTCCTAACCATGTCCCTGTTTTACACCTTATACTCCAGCAGTAATAAGCCGCGTGCTTTTCTCTTTTTTTATTATTTTTAAAAACTTTTAGATTGATATAAGGGTACATATAATTAGAGAACATTGTTGTGTTTGTCAGGAGAAGTTTGAGTTGTATTTGAGGCTTTCACCTAGGAGGTTTCATACACACACTCCATGATTTTTTGATGCCATTGCATCTTTTATCACAAAGTCTTTCTGTACTGACTTAACCCTCATCTTTTTCTTAGGGCACCTCTACTTCTGCATTAAGAATCAAGTCATATATCACTTCCTCCAGAAAAATTGACTGGCCTTCTACCTGCCATGCCTCAGACCATATTTGGCCCTGAAAACATATTATGCACATTTACATTACTGTACTTCTAAATAATTTGATCAGTTACCTTCTCCCTCTGGTCTTTGAGTTCTTAGAGGACCAGGATGGTGTCTTATTTACCTTTGTACTCATAACATTTAACATAGCATTTAGGACAGAGTTAATAGTAACCATATGTTTAAAAAACATACGTTTGCATGAAGCATGGTAATAATTATGTATGCCATTTAATGTGCATTGGATGACAATTTGTTGAAAGTTTTATTGTATTACAGCAGTGATATCTCTATAAGTTTGCTCAGTCTTCACAGTTTATTGCTGATATAGCATGGCTGTCTGATTACAACTTAGACAAATTACTGAGAACACTGCTTACAGGGCACACATTTTTCTTTATAGCCTTTTGTTCTTTAACCTCTGGAGATTTCTGGTTATTGTATACTATCTTCTTTAGGACAAAATCCCTGAGAACTCATCCTATTGCAAAGCAAGTTAAAATATATATATATATATAATATTTCAATAGCCATAATTCATTGCATAAGCAAAAGCCAATTTAGCTGGCCTCCTGTCACCAATAACACTCTATTAACTGGTCCCTTTCCACAGTACTTATACAAAGAGAACTGATGTTCGAAACATGAGCCTTGAGACCCTATGGCTTCATGAAGTGTCTTCTGAATCATCAAAAGAAAATAGAAGCTCTATTTGGACTTGTTTCAATGAAGAATATTTTTTAATCTTATTATTTGAAAGTGGTCTTATACAGAACGATAATTAGGAAGTAGAATCTTAGATTAACTGTAATCCTTTGACCATGCCAGAAAACAGATTTATTTAAATAGGTCTGAGACAGTAATTAGATTATTGTGTTAAATTTAAATAGCAGGCCAAGTATGATTTCTGTCTTCAGAGTTAGGAATCTAAAGGGTGTTTCTTGACTTTCAGAGAAAGTTATTTTAAGTATTAATTAAATGATATCTGAATCACACCTCTGGCCTCTCTGAGAAAGGTGTCAGATAAGTGCAATGACACCAAGTGAAGCAGGCATCACTTTTTTCTTCCAGTCAATGTTGAAAAAATCTTACAGTTTTCATCTTACAGTAATACAGATAATTTTCATCTTGTTGTGAAGTCTGAACATTTCTTACTTCAACTGGATATAGAATTTTGAAAAGTGTCTTGCAATGTATATTAAGCCCTGTGACTGGTGTTATATTATGTTGTATCTTGGAGGGAAATGTATGCTTCTTGCTCAAATGAAGGCAATTCTAGATAACAGATAAAGGTCACTTTCAAGAGACTTATTATTTTCTTCTAGGCAATATATTTATACATGGTAACTATAACATTAAATATTATAATGTATTCCTAGATTTAAATGCCCAGTTTTTACCCAACCAGCTGACCCCAGGTAATTGTATGAAGTGCAGTATACTTGCACTCCTCTTGCAGAGAAGTTTTTAGAGAGTGATGGGTATGGACGGGGTAGACAACGTACATGGTATCTACTAAAGTATCCATAGTACAGGCAGAATAAGTTAAACAAGTTTTCTGGGAAATTGGAATCAGGACCCAAGGTTCAACCTTGTCCCTTTTGGGACACTCAAACTGGGAAATCATATGTGCCTGAGACTAATGTGACTTTGTTTTGGCTATGTGCTCACAACACAGGGAAAGCCAGGGAGAGGAGAGAGGAGAAAATAGAGAAGAGAGAGAAGCAGAGGCACAGAGAAATTAAGAGATAAGATACCATTTCATTTGATCCGAAAAGAAAAGAGATAGAAAGAGTGGCTTTGTTCTGACAAGCTCCTGGTTCCAGATCCTTGTGAAACTTACCTATGCTCCCTAACCTAGGGTCTGTGCTACACTCCTATGTTCTTCTATTACATTTTGCCAACAATTTTTTTTTTGTCTTGGATAGTTTAATTGACATTCTTCTCCTTGCATTTACTCCCAGATAAACTCTAAATAAGAGAGCCACTTGATTTTTATCTTAATTTACAGTGAAAAAACAAAAGCAAAATCAGAGTGAACGTTGGAACACTGGATGGTTAATTTATACTGAAAAATGTGCTTAATGTATACTTTATAATGTTAGCATGATATAAATAA
Source organism: Nycticebus coucang (assembly GCF_027406575.1). Classification (NCBI taxonomy): domain Eukaryota; kingdom Metazoa; phylum Chordata; class Mammalia; order Primates; family Lorisidae; genus Nycticebus; species Nycticebus coucang. The sequence continues at coordinate 155,410,173 of NC_069804.1, read as the reverse complement.
TCGACCTTTATGCTTGACCATTTTGTAGAACCTATTCAAATAGATGTTTAGTTTCCTTTTTTATTGTCACATTGTTGAGAATTATGTTAATTTTTCCACATTTCTTGAGATCAGTGCATCATCAATCTAAATACTGTAGAACAGTATATTTTATGCATACACACAAACACTCACACAGTTACCCCATTTACATCCTTAGTGAATATATTTAAAGGTCATATTGCCTGTATGATTTTAGCACACTGTTGCTAGAGACTGCTGATCTTTAATTAAAAGGTCAGAGCTCCCATCTTCTCTCTGTGACTTATGATTATTTTCTTTTTTCCTTTTTTTTATTTTTATTTATTTATTTATTTATTAAATCATAACTGTATACATTGATATGATCATGGGGCATCATACACTTGCTTCATAGACCATTTGACACATTTTTATCACAATGGTTAACATAGCCTTTCTGGCGTTATCTCAGTTACTGTCTGCTGGGCATATACACAGAAGACCAAAAATCACAACATAACAAAGATATTTGTACCAGAATGTTTATTGCAGCCCAATTCATAATTGCTAAGTCATGGAAAAAGCCCAAGTGCCCATTGATCCACGAATGGATTAATAAATTGTGGTATATGTACACCATGGAATACTATGCAGCCTTAAAGAAAGATGGAGACTTTACCTCTTTCATGTTTACATGGATGGAGCTGGAACATATTCTTCTTAGTAAAGTATCTCAAGAATGGAAGAAAAAGTACCCAATGTACTCAGCCCTACTATGAAACTAATTTGGGGCTCTCACATGAAAGCTATAACCCAGTTGCGAAACTTATGATTATTTTCATTGCCAATGAGCTAAAATGGTATTATTTAATAAAGCTGGATTCAAGTAACTACCCTGTTTCCCCAAAAATAAGACAGTGTCTTATTTTAAGGTGTGCTCCCAAAGATGCGCTAGGTCTTATTTTCAGGGGACGTCTTATCTTTCCTGTAAGTAGGTTTTATTTTCGGAGGATGTTTTATTTTAGGGGAAACAGGGTATTTACTTACAAAGCTATGGAGGGATTTATTAATTGAGAAGCTTAAATGGAACTGTAAATATTCTATGAGTTCTGGCAATTAAGTTCACATTATATACCTTGTTTTATATAACTTATAGCTGAATATCACTATGGTTACCTTCGAAGTACTCCCCTTGGGAAGCTATGCACTGATGTAAGTGCCTACTCCACACTTAAAAGCAGTTCTGGAACTCTTTTTCTGGAATTACCATTAAAGCTGTCATCGTAGGAGGTCTGGCAATTAAGTTCATGAACTTGCCACCATGTGCTTACATTGACAGCATTGCGCAATCAATTTGGTAAGTTTTCATAACCTTTGTACATCAGTGTCTCACAGCTATGTTCATTTATATTTGTAGCAATGTCTTTCTGAGTGGCTTTCATTATTGTTGTTATGTGTTTTTGTGTGCTATATGATGACAGCTCTGGTAGTCAGTCCAGAAAAAAATGTTTGAAAATCGCTTTGAGGGGTTGACGAGGCACTGGCATCAGTGCATAGATTCCCAAGGGCAGTGCTTCAAAGTGACCATAGAGATATTCAGCAAGGAGCTATGTAGTACTTTTCCTAGGATTAGTTCATTAATTTAATTGTCAGGCTTCATATTTTGTTCAAATATACCCTTCATTAAGTAGTATTGTTAAAAGTCTCCAGGAAATACTTTGAGCAATACCTTTTCTCTCTACCCTTTGGTTCTTTTGAAAGCCATATCATCTTAAATGTCTTGTTCCACAAAACCAAGGCAGAAACCACATTTGGCTTTATTGTATAGCTCATTCCATAGGAGCAACATTTCCCTTCCCAGGCCCATTCCCCAAATCTAATGCCTTCAGCTCCTCCTGGCTACTGCATATTCTTTTTTCTCTCTTTCTCTCTCTTTCTCTCTCTCTCTCTCTGGGTTTGAACCAGCCACCTCTGGTATATGGGGCCAGCGCCCTACTCCTTTGAGCCACAGGTGCCACCCTGCATATGCGTTCTTTACTAAGCTTTCCCCTCCTCCAGGTCCTAGTATTTACCACTGGCACTTCATAGCCTCATGTAAAATTATAGTGGCTGAAGTCTCATGCCATCAAAGTACTGTTCTCTCCATTGTGCTTGTGTGATAAATCAGTTCTCATTGTAGTGTTCACAACTGCAGATAATTTGGTAGGTTCTTTATTTTGGTATAATTGAAACTGAAGTTGAAATTGGAATTCCTGTCTCACTCTTACATAATAATCTATAGAAATAAATGAGTTTGTATTGAGCCATCATATTCTTATTTAGTTCCCCTTTCTATTTGGTTCATCCTGGAAGTGGCTATTTTGTAAAGTAAAGAAGGAAACTATTTTCTTCTATTCTTGAGATACTTTGCCAATGTATACAGCTATAATTTAATAAAAAAAAAACAAACAAAAAAAGGAAACTAGCATTTGTTGAATGTATTCTATGTGTCAAGAACTGTGCCTTCTTTCTCTCCTTCCTCCTTTCCTCCCTCCCTCCCACCCCTTTCTTCCTTCTTCCTTTTCTTCACTCCTTCCCTCCTTTTTTCCTTCTTCCTCCCTATCATTTATCTACCTATACTATGTATATCACTTACTACTTCAAGATAAATTTACATGCAGTTTACATAAATCACTTTCTATTATCATCCTTGTTTTACACGTGAAGGAATGAGTTAAGAGATGTACAGGAGTGGCTCAAGACCACACAGCTAGTAAATGGGGAAGACAGAATTTCTTTCAGAATCCATCACTCACAAATGCTCATACTATTGTAATTAGTGTAACTGATTTAAAAATATGATCAAAATTTTCCACTTCTGTGATTTAAACGAAGGTTCTTGAGTTGTCAGTCTGAATTGTAATTTTAAAAAGCCACTAACATAATAGTGCCACAGACAAAGAACTTGGTTCACTAAGCCTAACGTTTTGTGGTAGCGACAGTTAGAGCTAAGGAACTCAGGTGATGTTGACCTGGAGTCTGCCAATGTGCTAACTAGCATGTGAATCTGGAGGATGCTTTTCCAAGTTCCCTTCCTCTGTCACAAACTTTACTTTTGTTTTAAATCACTGGGTTTCTGGATTTCACTGTCTCATTAACTGTGTGGCCCAGGTCCCTGATGCAGTGCTGTGATTGGAGAGGCATTACAATCTGTACCTGGGCATGAGAAGGGACTGGAATTATAATGTAGGAAATGAGACACTGCTTTTAATTAGCTGCAGCTGATTTTCTATAACTATAATGCAGTTCTGAAGTGCTGCAGCTTGGATCATTTGAATAGCAGGCTGCATTGACTGAGAGCTCCCATCTCCCGATGGGAGCCTATCTACTTTGAGCTAAAGAAGCTGATGTGATTAAGTGTGGGGTTTTTGATTAGGTGGATGTTGACAAGGCTTATTTGATTCTGTCAGGCTGGGGTTTCTTGAGGAATTGCCTCTGTCTTAAAATTGAACCACAACTTGACATGTCTGGGAATTTGGGATTTACAAGCTGTGAGGCTGAAGGAATTAATTTTAATTGGCTAAAAGTAAAGACTGAGGAATTAAGAACATCACACAAGCCCCTATTATCTCACCTAACCATTTGTTTCCCTATCATGGTTTCTAAGTTAAATGAAATACACAGGCTCTGGAGATCATTTCATAATTTTTTATAAAGGGCCTGAGAATTACAAATATATCCAGCCAGAAGTGTTTCTTGGTCTCACATTGCAGGACTCATACCTGGGCCATGTTTCACTTAAGTATCCTTAATAGAGACTCTAGCCAGGTAATCTGCAACTTCAGCAATGGAAGGAGTAAGAAACATTAGGAGTGGGCTTCATGTTAATGTAACATGCAACTAATTATTTGTGTTACTAAACACTGACATTATTATGTTCTGTCTAGATAGTGAAAAATCTATTGGGCCTGACATAGAGATCAAGATTAGTAGTTCCTTTGTTACTGCAAGGCTGCATCTTGATAGCAATTTGGAAGAATTCCTAGGCAACCTCCCGTATGAAACTCAGGAAAGAGTCTTAATATTGTGGGGGATGCAACTTCTCTATGTACATACTTCTTGTATTTGGGAGTTTCTGACCATTTAGCCTTATATAAGAGATAGTAAATGCTGCATCAAAACATATATTAAAACATTACATTGTACGCCTTGAATATATACAATTGTTATTTGTCAGTTATGCTTAAGGAAAGCAGGGGGAAAATGTTTGCCTGGACAATCCAGCTCAGTGTGTAAACTTTAACAGGGTCTTTGAAATAGTTTGGGAAAGACTGGTACTTTCTGAGTTAAGAGAGGTTGATGTAATGTTATAGGCACTTCTATGGAAGTTATTTTTATATTTCAGAATATTATAGGGGTACAAATATCTTTGTTATGTGAATTGCTTTTGTAGAGTTTGAGTCAAATATATAAGTGTGCCCATCACCTAGATAGTGTGCATTGTACCCATTCAGTGTGACTTACCCCTTGCCTCCTCCTCCCTCCCACCTGCTTGCTTTCTGTTGACTTTTAATACCAAATGTGCACATGGGTTTTGAGTGACTAGTTTCAATGAGTTATTAATGCCTACCTCAAAGCTCTTAAATGGACCCAGTTTTCTATAGAGCTAATTCTACAATGTCCACAATGACTTTCTATCACTGATAGCATCTTTATAATGACACATACCCTTGAACTTGGTTTTTAAAAAGAACATGACTATCGAATAAGAGCTATTTTTGAGGAGGAGCAGGTGTGATACTCAAACTTAATTCCCTGGAAAATTCTGTGGTAATTGTGTGCCAGATCTGTGTACTTGCCTGCCCCCCCCCACGCTACTACTGGATTATGAAAGCAAACATCCTAAGTAACACAAAAGATTCAATAACTCATCTATCCTAGGATTCTACCAGTAGTATCAGCAAAGGGCAGATTGTGAGGATACATGGTTACTAATGTGATGCCCTCTTAGTATTTCTAGCTTCCTGAAAGTTGGGAGAAACAGAAAGTCTGACATGCACACTATTCCATGCTTCCTTGGCTACAGAATCTTCCTTATGAATTAAAATTAAGAAAGATTAGTTTTCTGCTGTAGAGCATGTAGAAGATGGCTGCTCCCACGATGAATGTAGAGAGGGTACTACAGGGCTGTGATTCATTGCTCTGTCAGCAATGTGAGATACGCTGTATGAAAATGCCATATAAATGCAAATACAAATACAAACATCACCTTCTCCTGTTGGCTAGTGATAAGGTGCTCATCCAGATGAGACATTAAGATTTAAAGGCAGAAAAGTAATAGCTGTGAGGGACAAAATACAATTACTCTCAAACAAAGTTTCCTTTTTAAGGAAGTAATTAAAGTACTTGCTGTACTCCTTTCCCCACAAATGACAGTTAATCACATAGCCTAAATGGGTAGGCTACAGTCAGAAATGAGGCATTTGTGGATTAATTCAATTAAGAAGAGCAGAAATTTGTAAATAGGATTAGGATATGGGTGATTTAATATGCAAAGGTATGTGTCTTCTCCAGAGGTGAGTAGTTCATAATCAAGTTGCCTCTGACATGTGCTCTAGGCATTAATTTAATGATAAATTTGGATCTTGACTTTATATAATCTCTTACATTCTGAAAGTGAAAGAAAAAAGGCAACAAAGCAGCCTGGTTAAAGTTTAGCCATGGGCTTGCCACTTCTTTACTAAGGAGAAGATAGCAGTGCAGAGAATCGTTTTCTCAGTTGTGCTTCCTGATTGTGTTGCAGACTGATAGCTTACTATTGATTTAGGGAAGAAATTCCTTAAAATGAATATGAAAATAGAATGAATAATGGAATTATATAATTTTAAAGCTGGAATGAGCTTTAGAGGATTTTAACATTGTTCCAGAACTAAAAATTTAGCCAGACTCTCAGCAGTGAAGATTTTCCATCCAATCAGTATTCTTAAATAAGAACACGAAGATCCCACTTGGGCTTCTTCCAATTTAGAATTATAAAAACTGGAACCTACAACCAAAAGATTTCTTGTAAGTAGATCTTCTTTTCCTTCCTGACATCAACCTTAAAACTTAGGGACCTGCTAAACAATCCACTTTTCTCTTTATTACCCCTCTTGAGAGGTGGCACTTACTGAACTATTGAAACTCCTTTTAAACCAGTTTGTATTATCCACCTGTCTCCTATCTGGGAATACTAAGTCAATTCCAACTTCAGTTTATTGGTCTCTAAAGCTGTCTTCCTTGAATTTCAAGTTTGGAATGTGGCCAGGAAGCTTAGTTTTAAACTTCTGAAAATATGTGTATATTTCCTTTCTAACTCGTGAGCAAGAAAGTTATTTCAGGGGCTGTCACTTCCTCTGCTTAATACTCACATTGAAGGGCTTCTGATTGTCTACTGTATCTAAGCAACATTGGTCAACTTGTCATTCAGGGCCTACTATTAATTATTGATCATCTATATGAGAGGTAAGCAAACTATGGCCATGGGTTGGTTGCTGTATTTTGTAAATAAAGTTTTGCTGGAACACAGCATACTCATTTGTTTATATATCATCCACATTTGATTTTACACTGCACAAGTATAGTTGAACAGTTGCAATAAATATTGTGGTTCATGATGCCAAAAATATTGGCTTTCTGGACCTTTATAGAAAAAGGTTAATAGCACCTGATTTTTTTTTAATTGTTTAGAGTTTTCATTATAGAGATTTTTCACTTTTTTGGTTGAGGTTATTCATAGGTATTTTATTTTATTTGTAGCTATAATAAATAGGATTAATTTCTGTTTTTTCTAGATTGCTCACTTTTCACATATAAAAATGCTATTTATTTTTATATGCTGATTTTTGTATCCTATAACTTAACTGAGTTTATTTATTCTAATAGCTTTTATGTGAGATCTAGGTTTTTCTAAATATAAGATCATATTATTTGTAAACAAAGATAATTTGACTTCTTCATTTCTTATTTAAATGCCCTTTCTTACTTTCATCTAATTGCTCTTATTAGGACTTCCATTACTATGTTGAATAAAAGTGGCTAAAGTGGGTGGGTATCCTTGTCTTTTTCCACATTTTAGAGAGAAAGTGTTCAATTTTTCTCTGTTTAATGTGACATTACCTGTGGGTTTGTTGTATACTGCTTTGCCGTGTTGAGGTATGTTCCTTCTATATCCAGTTTTTTTTTTTTTTTGAGGGTTTTTAACATTTGAGGCTGAATTATATCAAAAACTTTCTTGGAATTTATTGAAATGATCATATGATTTTTGCTCATGTGATGTGTCATGCTTATTGATTTGAGTGTGTTTAATCATTCTTGCACCCCTGGGGTAAATCCCACTTGAACGTGATGAATGTTCCTGTTTAATGCATTGTTGAATTTGCTTTGCTAGTATTTTGTTGAATATTTTTGTATCTATGCTCAGAGGTGTTGGCCAGGGCTAGTAGTTTTGTTTATTTGATGTATCTTTTCTTTTCTGGTTTTGGTATCAGGGTAATACTGACCTGATAGAATGACTTTGGCTTTAACTTCTCCTCATCTATTTTTTGGAGTAGTTTGAGTGGGTTATCACTGGTTTTTAATTAGAGATGTATAACACAACTATAGGAGGAGCTTTTCCAGAATAAAGACTTCTAGGCACAACCTTGGTCCTAAGAACATTTTTGGGTGGTTCTTGTGCCTGGTCTTATGAAAAAATACAATCCAGGTGACACACATATACCTTGAACAGGAAGCATCGTTCTCTATGTACATTTTGACTTACAAGAATAGCTTATGGGGCTTGACGGGTAGCTCAGTAAATAGGGTGCCAGCCACATACACCCAAGCTAGTGGGTTTGAGCCTGGCCCGGGCCTGCTAAACAATGACACCTGCAATCAAAAAATAGCCAGGTGTTGTGGCAGTTGCCTGCAGTCCCAGCTACTTGGAAGACTGAGGCAAGAGAATCACTTAACCCCAAGAGTTTGAGGTTGCTATAAGCTGTGATGCCATGGCACTCTACCAAGGACAACATAGTGAGACTCTGTTTCAAATAAATAAATAAGTAAATAAATAAAAAGGATAGCTATGGGTACAATTTTAATAGCATCAAAAATAGGAACACACATTTCTATAATGGCCAAATTGCTGACATAAGATCTCTAGATCTCAAAAATCACACCTAAGTTATGGTTAAGAGTTCCTAGGCTTTGTTACATGTAGTCTTGAATAAGTTTGCCATTGCTAATTACCACCTGCCACCAATTATCACTAAATACAAATTGTGTATCTTCATGCCCATCAAGTACCACCTGTCCCATTGGGCATATGCCAGATATGGCATTATCTGCCAGGTATTACGTGTATTCTATGAAAAGTGATGAACCAGAGTCCTCAAAATGTCAAAGGTGTGTGGCCCCTGGCTCCAACTGGACCTGTGAGCAGAGAAGCAGGCAACAGTGTAGACCGAGTCTGCAGGCGGGAGTGTGGATCCCTGGCTCCAATTGTGTTGTTGGAGACCTTTGAATCCTTCTCTGTTGAGCAGGGTTTGCACTGCCTGAGACAATTTAATTGGAGCCTATGTCTGGGAATGTCCACTTGGGGACATTCTGAGCTTGGCCTTTGTACTTCTGTAGTGGAAAGAACTGAAGGGTGGGGGCTGGGTGCTTCAGCTGTTTGTATCTCTTCACAGTCGAAATTTAAACCTAATACTGTGGTTTCTTAGGATAGGTAGAGGTTGGCTGATATCAAAACAGAACTAGCTTGTGCTATCTCACCAAGTAGATCCTCAGACTCTGAAAGGGGCCTTTGTAAGGTTGTAGGAGATAAGCCACAATTACAAAGCCTAGCACTTTGGTAATGGGCTATCTCTACTACCTGGGAACCCCAATTCAATCTCACCCTACAAATTCTAATAACCAAATGGTAGAAAATAAACATGGTGTGGACCCAATAGAAGAATCTGGCAACATGAATACCAGAGTAGATTATTCTCCCCTAAGAAATGACAAAGGAGATACAACTGAAGATGCCATGCATAGACAAATGGCAGCAATGTCAGAAATCAAATTCAGAATATGGATTGCAAACAAGATAAATAGAAATGAAAAAAAGATAGAAATTGAATTCCAAAGAGTAGTTGTAAAGTTGTCCCAAGAAATTAATGAATTCAAAGTCCAAGTCACCAAAGATATGAACATAATGACAAAAGAGATAGCAGAGCTCAAAGAAATGAAAAAGTTAGTCGAGGACCTCCAAAATACAGTAGAATCCCTCAGTAATAGAGTTGACCAGGCAGAAGAAAGGATCTCTGAAACTGAAGACAAAGCTTTTGAACATTCCAAAACATTGAAAGAGACTGACAAATGGAGAGCAAAAATTTATCATTCCCTGAGAGAGTTGTGGGATCACTCAAAAAAGTCGAAGATTCCTCTTACAGGAATTCCCAAAGGAGAAGAGGATGGTCCTAAAGGTATAGCTGCTCTGCTCCAAAAGATTTTGGAGAATTTCCCAAGCATTGAAAGAGATACATAACTTCAGATAGCAGACAGTTTCACAACCCCAGCAAGACTCAATCCAAATAAAGCATCTCCTAGACAAATTGTGATTAATTTTCTTTTCTTTTTTTTTTTTTTTTTGCAATTTTTGGCCAGAACTGGGTTTGAACCCACCACCTCCAGTATATGGGGCCAGCACCCTACTCCATTGAGCTACAGGTGCCAGCTGACACTGTGGCTCAAGGGGGTAGGATGCTGGCCCCATATGCCAGAGGTGGCGGGTTTAAACCCAGCCCTGGCCAAAAACTGAAAAAAAAAAAAAAAAAAAAAAAAAAACAATTAAATAAATAAATAAAAATAAATTTGCCAAAATTAAGACAAAGGAGAAAATTCTGAAAGCAGCGAGATGTAAGAAAAGCATCGCCTACAAAGGGGGAAGTATCAGAATAACTGCAGATCTCTTAGCCAAAATGTTTCAAGCCAGAAGAAGATGGTCATTGACCTTTAATCTCTTAAAACAAAACAACTTCCAGCCCAGGATCCTGTATCCAGCTAAACTGAGTTTCATTTATGATGGAGAAATAAAATTATTTAATGAAATAGACATGTTGAAAAAATTTTCCATAGCTAAATCAGCTCTCCAGGATATATTCAGACCCATGCTCCACAATGACCAGCACAATGCTTCATCGCCAAAGTAAACTCACCCAGAAATTTTTGAAGAAAACCCCACTTCCACAGGATTGAAAGGATTAAAAATGTCCACTGGACATCCGATAATCATGACACCCAAAACACAACCATGCTTATCAATTCTCTCAATTAATCTGAATGGTTTAAATTGTCCCCTAAAGAGACATAGCCTGGCTGACTGGATACATAAACTCAAACCGGATATCTGCTGTATACAAGAATGTCACATTACCTTAAAGGATGAAAATGCACTCGGGGTGAAGGGATGGAGTCGTATAATACAGGCAAATGGAAACCATAAAAAAGCAGGGGTTGCAATTTTAGTAGCAGATACAATTGCCTTTAAACCAATAATGATAAAGAAAGATAAGGAAGCTCACTATATGTTTGTCAAGGGAAACACCCAACATGAAGAGATTTCAATAATTAACATTTATGCACCCTACCAGAATGCTCCTCAATTCATAAAGCAGACCCTAATGGATAAGAACAACTTGATATGTTCCTGCATTATAATAGTTGGAGATTTTATCACCCCTTTAACAGTTTTGGATAGACCAGGGGTCCTCAAACTTTTTAAACAAGGGGAGAGTTCACTGTCCCTCAGACCCTTGGAGGGCCGGACAATAGTTTAAAAATAAAACTATGAACAAATTCCTATGCACAATGCATATATCTTATTTTGAAGTAAAAAAACAAAAAGGGAACAAATACAATATTTAAAATAAAGAACAAGTAAAGTAAATCAGCAAACTTACCTGTATTTCAATGGGAACTATGGGCCTGCTTTTGGCTAATGAGATGGTCAATGTCTGGTTCCATATTTGTCACTGCTAGTCATAACAAGTGATGCAAGTGTGCATCAGTTAGTCTAGATCTGCTTGGAGATTTCAGATGTTTTATTCTAAAAAACATCTGTTCACAGACATAAGTGCTGTGAAATATGGTTGCCATTTTGAGTGCATGGTTCCTGAGATTAAGATATATCTCAGAGGGGAGAGATGCACAGAAATTAGGAAGGTTGCTTGACTTGAATGCGTCTTTCATAGAGTCACAATTCTGCAGTGCAGCCAGTTCCATTTAGTAAATTGTATCCACATTTTCAATGTCAATAGAAAATGGGTTACAGAAAAGTTGTATGTCCTGTTCATGGAGATGAAGCTCTTTAAATCTAAATTGGAACTCCTTTTGCAACTTTTCCAGTGAATCCACACATATTTTATTTGGGAATGCAGCCAATGGATTTTCTGCTAACAGATTTTGAGTTGTGGGGAGATAGCAGAAGTTTTCCTCCTTCATTTGTTTGATGAGGAGGCCTAATTTTACTTCAAATGCTTTCACATGTGATTGCATATCACAGACGAGCTTCCCCTTTCCTTGAAATTGCACATTGAAACTGTTGAGTAGCTCTGTTACATCTGTCAGAAAGGCAAGGTGCCATTTCCATTCTGCATCACTGAGCTCTGGTACTTCTTTGTTTTTTGAAAGCAGAAAAGCTGTAATCTGTGGAAGTAACTCATAGAAATGTTTCAAAATTCTCTCTTGACTCAGCCAATGGACTTCTGTGTGGTATGGAACATCTTCACAGGCAACATTTAGCTCAGACAGAAATTCCTGAAATTGTCTGTGGTTTAGTGCATTATCGCTAATGAAATTAACACAAGATACCACAGTTTTCATAACAGTACCACTTCAGTGATTTACTACACAGCACTTGTTGGTGGATGAGGCAGTGTATGACTATTGGATGAGAATAGTTATGTTTGTCCACCTCTTGGTTAATGCTAGCAATTTCTCCTTTCTTAGACCCCACCGTGCTAGGAGCACCATCAGTTGTCACACTGGCTAATTTTGCCCAGTCCAGGTCCAAACTATTCAGTTTGGCAAACCTTTTCATAAATATCCTCTCCTGTGTTGTTCCTTTGATGCTTTGTAGTACAGGAAGCTCTTCTGTGACTTTGAAATAGTCATTCATCCCACAAATAATAATTAGAAGTTGTGCAGAATCATGAACATCATTATTTTTGTCAAGTGCCAAGGATAAATAGGAAAGTTTTTTTGTGCAGTTTTGCAAATGCTGATGCAAATTGACTCCCATTTCTTCAATCCTTCATGTAATTGAGGGTCCTGAAAGACTCACTGTAGTGAGTCCGGCCTTCTCTGGACACATCTCTTTGGCAACAGAAAGGCATTCTTTAACAAATTCTCCCTCCATGAATGGTGTGCCAGTGCACACTATTAGCTTGGCAACTTGAAAACTTGCTCGCAGTGATGAAGTATTTAGCTGCTTCTGCTTCACAAAAGTATTTTGCTGAGTTGTCAATGTATATTTCAGTTTTAATATTTTATCTTTTCTCACTTCTCCGACCAAACAATCATATTTATCTTTATGTTGATTTTGATAGCGTTGACACAAATTGTATTCTTTGAACACAGACACTATTTTCTGGCATATCAAACACACAGCTCTTTTCTTGTACTGTATGAAAAAGTAATCATAAGTCCACTATTTGAATATCCCACACTCTGAGTCAATTGTTCTTTCTTGGTATCATTCTTTCCTAAGGATTTCAAATTTCTTTTAGTAAAATACCAATATATATATATATATATATATATATATATATATATATATATAGCACTCCAAAAACAATATGCCAGGAATAACTTTGCCCACACAGAGACATATAGACTGCACTGCCCGGCAATGCAGTCTAATCAGTGCCCATCAATGCAGTCTGATCAGTGTCCATCAATGCAGCCTTGCCAGTCCACATCATTTCAGCCTCGCCAGTGCCCATATGGTGGAACTCTGCTTTTACCTCAGGCTCACACTGTTGCGGTGCGTGAACAGGCACAATTACAGAGCCAGTTCCTCCACCACCTTTCCAGTTCATACTACCCTGTGCGAACTGCACTGCGATCTGTGAACTCGCACAGGAATCTGATCGCATGGGTGAGAAGACCCATTTGATCAGATTCCACTGCAGGAAAAAAGAAGGCATGTATGCCTTTTTTCTTCCAAATCTAATGTGAGTTCAGCCATATGCTCAGAGATCGCAACAGTGTGAACCAGGGCTTAAACAGCACACAACATACAACATCATACACAACTGAATAGCAATCAGAATATAAATGCACTTACTGTCAGTCAAATTGGGTTTCATACTCCTCGGCTGTCTGCAGAGCCGGATTAAGTTCCCATGGGGCCCTAGGCAGATTACCAGTTTGGGACCCCCATACAATAACACTGAGCACTGACCATTGGATTAACACTAACCGCTGACCATTTGCGATAACACTGACTGCTGACAATTTGCATTAATACTGAGCACTAACAATTTGCATTAACACTGAGCACTTACAAATATCATTACCACTGAACACTGAGTATTTGCATTAGCACTGAGCACTGACTATTTGCATTATCACTGTGATGCAACCCCCCTGGAAACCACCCCCAACCAACTAACCAACTTAAAAAAAAAAAGGCTCTCCTAACTTCAAAAAAAAAGGCTTTTCTAACTTCAAAAAAAGGCTCCCCCAATCTGCAATCTGCAAAAACCTCTTAACTTCAGAAAAAAAAGGTCCCCCTTAACCACAAAAAAGGCCCTAGTAACTGCAAAATAAAAAAAAAGACCTCCTAATTTCAAAAAAATAAAAATAAAAAAAAATCCTAACTTGCTTTTACCTTGGTCCGTAGGCAGCAGCAGGCTCTGCATAGGCAACCTGGCGACTCCTCCAATTATACCAGAGACTGACAGGAGGAGTCAAGAGACAGAGAGAAGGAGGGGAGTTGGAGAGTAGGAGGGGAGTCGGAGAGTGGGGGGCACATTCCACACATGAGCACTGCAGGCGGGATTAGTGGGCTGCTAAGCAGGAGGGCAAAAACACCTGGCAGGGAGAGACAGAGAGAAGGAGGGGCAGGGAGAGACAGAGAGGAGTGGAGTTGGAGAGTTGGAGCACTTTCCACACATGTGCACTGCAGCCTGGGACAAGTTGGCTCTAAGCAGGACAGGCAGCTGTGGCAAAAACACCCGGCGGGCCAGATGAATGTCCTTGGCAGGCTGCATGTGGCCAGCAGGCCGTAGTTTGAGTATCCCTGGAATAGACCTTCCAAGAAGAAACTAAACAAAGAAATATTAGACTTAAACCTGATCCTAGAACAAATGGACTTGACAGACCTCTACAGAACATTTCACTCTAATGAAACTGAATATGCATTCTTCTCATCAGCCCATGGATCATCCTCCAAAATAGATCATATCCTAGGACACAAGTCTAACCTCAGCAAATTTAAAAGTGTAGAAATTATTCCTTGTATCTTCTCAGACCACCATGGAATAAAAGTTGAACTCAACAGCAACAGGAATCTTTGTACTCAAACAAAGTCATAGAAACTAAATAATCTTAGGCTGAATAATAGGTGGGTCAAAGATGAGATTAAGTAGGAAATTACCAAATTTTTAGAACAAAATGATAATGAAGACACAAATTATCAAAACCAGTGGGATACTGCAAGGCAGTCCTAAGGGGGATATTTATAGCATTGGAAGCCTTCATCAAGAAAACAGAAAGAGAGGAAGCCAACAACTTAATGGATCATCTCCGGCAACTGGAAAAGGAAGATCAATCCAACCCCAAACCCAGCAGAAGAAATTAGGGCAGAATTAAATGAAATTGAAAACAAAAGTATCATTCAGAAGATCAACAAAACAAAAAGTTGGTTTTTTGAAAATTTAACAAAATTGATAAATCTTTGGCCAACCTAACCAGAAACAGAAAAGCAAAATCTCTAATATTGTCTATCAGAAATGATAAAGGAGAAATAACAACAGGCACTTCAGAAATTCCAAAAATCCTCAATGATTACTACAAAAATCTCTATTCCCAGAAATATGAAAATCTGAAGGAAATGGACCAATACCTGGAAGCAGGCCATCTTCCTAGACTCAACCAGAAAGAATTGGAAATCTTGAATACACCTGTATCAATCACTGAAATAGCATCAACAATAAGGAATCTCCCCAAAAAGAAAAGTCCAAGACCAGATGGCTTCATATATGAATTCTATGAAGCCTTTTAAGATACACTAGTACCTATATTACACAACATTTTCCAAAGCATAGAAAAAGAAGGAATACTTACCAATACATTCTATGAAGCAAATATCACCCTGATCCTCCAACCAGGAAAGGATCCAAAAGAAATAAAATTATAGACCAATATCATTAATGAATATTGATGCAAAAATATTCAATAAGATCTTAGAATATAGAATTCAACAACACATAAAAAAATTATACACCATGATCAAGTTGGTTTTATTCCAGGGTTACAGGGTTAGTTCAATATATACAAATCTTATAAATACAATGCATCAATAAAATTAAAAACAAAGACCATATGATTCTCTCAATTGATGCAGAAAAATCCTTTGACAATATCCAGCATCGTTTCATGTTCAGAACACTTAAGAAAATAGGCATGGAAGGGACATTTCTTAAACTGATAGAGGCCATCTACAGCAAACCCACAGCAAATATCATATTGAATGGTGTAAAATTGAAAACATTTCCACTCAGATCAGGAAAGAGGCAAGGATGCCCACTGTCTCCACTGCTATTCAACATAGTAATGGAAGTCTTATCCATCACAATCAGGTAAGAGAAGGTGATCAAGGGTATCCAAATAGGGTCAGAGGAGATCAAACTCTCACTCTTTGCTGATGATATGATCCTATACCTGGAAAATCCCAGGGACTCAACTTCAAAACACTTAGAAGTGATCAAGGAATACAGCAGTGTCTCTGGATACAAAATCAATATTTACAAGTCAGTAGCTTTTATATATGCCATTATAGTCGAGCTGAAAATATAGTTAAGGACACTATTCCTTTTACAATAGTGCCAAAGAAGATGAAATATCTGGGAATTTACCTAAAAAATGATGTGAAAGATCTCTATAAAGACAACTATGAAACTCTGAGAAAATAAATAACTGAAGATGTTAACAAATGGAAAAACATACCATGCTCATGGCTGGGGAGAATCAACATTGCCAAAATTTCCATACTACTGAAAGCAGTCTTACAGATTTAATGCAATACCTATTAAAGCACCTATTAAAATATTGTCATACTTTAAAGAACTTGAACAAAAGAGTACTTCATTTTATATGGAATCAGAAAAAAAACTCAAATATCAAATACATTACTCAGAAATAAGAACAAATCAGGAGGTATCACATTACTGGACTTCAGGATATACTATAAATCTATAGTGATCAAAACAGCATGGGGGTGGCACCTGTGGCTCAAAGGAGTAGGGCATCAACCCCATATGCCAGAGGTGGCAGGTGCAAACCCAGCCTCGGCCAAAAACTGAAAACAAACAAACAAACAAACAAACAAACAAAACAGCATGGTATTGGCACAAAAACAGAGTGGTAGATTTATGGAACAGAACAGAGAACAAAGAGATGAACCCAGTTACTTATCATCATTTGATCTTTGAAAAGCCTATCAAAAATATTCAGTGGGGGAAAGACTCCCTATTTCACAAATGGTGCTGAGTGAACTGGCTGGCAACCTGTAGAAGACTGAAACTGGACCCCCACATTTCACCATTAAAAAAATTGATTCTTGGGGCAGTGCCTGTGGCTCAGTGAGTAGGGTGATGGCCCCATATGCCGAGGGTGGTGGGTTCAAACCCAGCCCCGGCCAAACTGCAACAAAAAAATAGCCGGGCATTGTGGCGGGTGCCTGTAGTCCCAGCTGCTCGGGAGGCTGAGGCAAGAGAATCGCGTAAGCCCAAGAGTTAGAGGTTGCTGTGAGCCGCGTGACACCACGGCACTCTACCCGAGGGTGGTACAGTGAGACTGTCTCTACAAAAAAAAAAAAAAAATTGATTCTCACTGGATAACAGTTTTAATCGTAAAATGTCAAACTATAAAAATACTAGGGGGGAGACAAGATGGCGGACTGAAGCCAGCTTTCAACAAAGGCTCCCGTCCAGAAGGAGAGTTAAGGGACAGGAATTTAGTAAGTATCCTGGTGGACTTGAGCCTCACCAAGAGAGAAGGCTGAAGAACGCACATCAACACCGCTGAGGCAAGCTGTGATCACAAGGATGCAAACAAAAGGTACAAAATCCACCACCAAGCGGACGGGAGTCCCCCTCCCCCATGAGACCGGCTCAAGAGCCCCAAAATTGAACAAGCGGGCAGAAATTAAAGGCCCTCCCACTACACTCCACGGGAGAGACCTTCTAAAAACTGGACCTACCTCCCCTACTGGGGTGCCGTGGCGTTCTCCTGCCGGACATAGGGCTGAATAAAACTTTGGGAATCCTTTGCCGGCAACCCTGAATCCCCGGCGCTCCCCTCCCGCCCACTGAGGTCTGGAGGCCTGTCCCCTAGGACTTCGGATCCTTGGGTGATTTCTCAAGGGGAGTGGACAGTCCCCGAGTTGCGACTGGTCAGCATTGACTCTGAGGAGCGCGAGTGAGGAGAGGGCACCGGGCTGAGGGGGAGTCACGCCTCGCGGCACTTCCCTGCGGTGCAGTACAGCAACCCTCCCCGGGCATACGGGCCCAAGACTGAATAAGACTCTGGCCTCCCCGCTGAGAGCTGAGAACCCCTACTCTCACTCGGGGACTGAGGGCCTATCCCCCAGGAGTTCGGCTCCTTGGGTGATTTCTCGAGGGGAGAGCACAGTGCCTGAGCTGCGTCAGGTCAGCGCTGACTCTGGGATACGTGAGCGAGGAGAGGGCACTCTGCTGAGGGGAAATCAAGCCTTGGTGGCACTTCCCTGCGGTGCAGTGCAGGAGCCCTCCCCAGACCGTAGTATTGCATAAAACTGAATGAAACTCTAGCTTCCCCCCGCCCCACTCCCAATCGGGGTCTGGGGGCCCATCCCCCAAGAGTTCTGATTCTTGGGGGATCTCTTAAGGGGTGTGAACCCAGCACAAACTGCGGCCGCTCAGTGCTGACTCTGGGGTGCGGGACAGAGGAGAAAAGGGTCGCCTGAGTGCCCACACCAGAGCAGCAGTTCCCTGGAGGTAGATCAACAGCCGTTTTTTCTTTAACGGCAGAACGCTCACTTCTGGATATTCTGAGGCCACACCCCCTGTCTCCCTGGGCAACCAGAGGAGGCCACCGGGTGACGCGGCTCACAAACCCGGGAAGCTTCCAGGGCGGGGCCGACCCAGAGAGGTGTTCAGACACAATTCTCCAGCAGCAAAGACGTTTGAACTCAAAACAGCCCGTCTTCTATAGGCGACGACAGGAACAGAGACAGAACCTCACAAAGTTGTCTGTTCTGTTCTGTTCTGTTAGCAGCATCCATCAGGGACGGGGCTAAGCCTGAGTGAACACCTCCTTCCCATCACCTGCATCAAACACTCAAAGATGTCAGACCCCATCTCCTCCTGCTAGATAGCGGCAGTCTGCGGGGGCCTGGCAGACTTCCTTGCGATTCAGGCAGGTACAAATCCCTGGAGTGTCTGTTCACTGCAGGCAACTGGGTTAGCCATCTGCAGAGATACCAGTGACTGGGTCCGACGGAGGGGCAAAGTGGGGAAGGAGACGTCAACCTTCCTAGACTGCTCTGTTTGCTGGGTGGCTCCTCCTGACTCCACGCTGCACTGGGGTGAACTGTGTCAGAGGAGTCACCAGGCCCCTGTGATCCAGTTCCCAGAGACCTCTTGAACCCTTCCACCCGAGACAAGTGCCGATTGAGACAGTTGATTCGGACCTTTTGAACTGGGCTAATAGACTGAGGACTTTTCAGGCGGTGCCCTGGGTGTGCGATTGTAGGAAGGTTTGATTCTCCTTTTCCAACTGGGGCCAGAGGTGGGCAGGCGGGGTGACTTAATTGCTAATTTTTCCACACAGCTGAGACTTCAAGCCAGAGTAGAAGTTGCAATAGGATCGAACAGAAACCAGCTGAAAACAAGACAGAACCACTTTGCTCCACCACACCAGACAGGGCCCCAGTTTCTCAGGCCACAACACTGTACGGGCCCTCGATAAAACCCCAGGGGAAAAACCAAAGGGAGTAAAGCATGGGGCGGAATCAGCGGAAAAACTCTGGTAACATGAATAACCAGAATAGATCAACCCCCCCAAGAAAAGATACGGCAGATGTGATTGAAGATCCCATTCATAAACAACTGGCTGAGATGTCAGAAGTCGAATTCAGAATTTGGTTTGCAGACAAGATCAATAAAATGGAATTAGGAATTCGAGGAGAAATTCAAAAATTGTCTCAAGAATTTAACGAATTTAAAGACAAAACCACCAAAGACTTAGACACACAGAAACAAGAACTTACAGCCCTCAAAGATATGAAAAATACAGTAGAATCCCTCAGTAACAGAATGGAGCAAGCAGAAGAAAGGATTTCTGACATTGAAGATAAAGTCTTCGAACGCTCCCAATCTCTCAAAGAGGAAGAGAAATGGAGAGCAAAAACGGATCACTCACTCAGAGAACTCTCAGATAATTCGAAAAAAAACAACGTAAGGGTTATAGGAATTCCGGAGAACGATGAAGTGGCTGCCAAGGGCACAGAGGCCCTTCTACATGAAATTATGAAAGAAAATTTTCCAGACATGCCCAGAGAATCTGAAATTCAGATAGCAGACAGCTTCAGAACCCCAGCACGATTCAACCCCAATAAGCCATCTCCCAGACATATCATAATTAGCTTCACTAAAGTTAACATGAAAGAGAAGATTCTCAAAGCAACCCGGCGAAAGAAAACTATAACGTACAAAGGTAAGAATATTAGAATAACTGCAGATCTCTCTGCTGAAACTTTTCAAGCAAGAAGAGGCTGGTCATCAACTTTTAATCTCCTAAAGCAAAAAAACTTTCAACCCAGGATCTTGTATCCAGCTAAATTGAGTTTCATCTATGATGGAGAAATTAAATACTTCAATGACATTCATATGTTGAAAAAATTTGCCATAAGTAAACCAGCTCTTCAGGATGTTCTCAGACCTATCCTCCACAATGACCAACCCAATCCTATACCACAAAAGTAAAATCACCCAGAAACTTCGGATCAAACTCCAACTTCCACACTGGCGAAAGGATTAAAAATGTCCACTGGACCTTTGAAAAACTCGACACCCAAAATTCCACCAGACTTATCAATACTCTCCATCAATGTGAATGGCTTAAACTGTCCTCTAAAGAGGCATAGGTTAGCTGACTGGATACAAAAACTCAAGCCAGATATTTGTTGCATACAAGAGTCACATCTCAACTTAAAAGACAAATACAGACTCAGGGTGAAAGGATGGTCATCCATATTTCAGGCAAATGGTAATCAGAAAAAAGCAGGTTTTGCAATTTTATTTGCAGATACAGTAGGCTTTAAACCATCAAAAGTAAGGAAGGACAAGAATGGTCACTTCATATTTGTTAAGGGTAATACTCAATATGACGAGATCTCAATTATTAATATCTATGCACCCAACCAGAATGCACCTCAATTTATAAGAGAAACTCTAACAGACATGAGTAACTTGATTTCCTCCAGCTCCATAATCATTGGAGATTTCAACACTCCCTTGGCAGTGTTGGATCGATCCTCCAAAAAGAAGCTGAGCAAAGAAATCTTAGATTTAAACCTAACCATCCAATATTTAGATTTAGCAGACATCTACAGAACATTTCATCCCAACAAAACTGAATACACATACTTCTCATCAGCCCACGGAGCTTACTCCAAAATTGATCACATTTTAGGTCACAAGTCTAACCTCAGTAAATTTAAAGGAATAGAAATTATTCCATGCATCTTCTCGGATCATCATGGAATAAAACTTGAATTGAGTAACAACAGGAATCTGCATACCCATACAAAAACATGGAAGTTAAATAACTTTATGCTGAATGATAGCTGGGTCAGAAATGAGATTAAGAAAGAAATCACCAATTTTTTGGAACAAAATGACAATGAAGACACAAACTATCAGAACCCCTGGGACACTGCAAAGGCAGTTCTAAGAGGGAAATTTATAGCACTGCAAGCCTTCCTCAAGAGAATGGAAAGAGAGGAAGTTAACAACTTAATGGGACATCTCACGCAACTGGAAAAGGAAGAACATTCCAACCTCAAACCCAGTAGAAGAAAAGAAATAACCAAAATTAGAGCAGAATTAAATGAAATTGAAAACAAAAGAATAATACAACAGATCAATAAATCAAAAAGCTGGTTTTTTGAAAAGGTCAATAAAATAGATAAACCTCTGGCCAACCTAATCAGGAAAAAAAGAGTAAAATCCCTAATATCATCAATCAGAAACAACAAAGACGAAATAACCACAGACTCATCAGAAATCCAAAAAATCCTTAATGAATATTACAAGAAACTTTATTCTCAGAAATATGAAAATCTGAAGGAAATAGACCGATACTTGGAAGCACGCCACCTTCCAAGACTTAACCAGAATCAAGTGGAAATGTTGAACAGACCCATATCAAGTTCAGAAATAGCATCAACTATACAAAACCTCCCTAAAAAGAAAAGCCCGGGACCAGATGGTTTCAGGTCAGAATTCTACCAAACCTTTAAAGAGGAATTAGTACCTATATTACTCAACCTGTTCCAAAATGTAGAAAAAGAAGGAAGACTACCCAACACGTTCTATGAAGCAAACATCACCCTGATCCCCAAACCAGGAAAAGACCCAACAAGAAAAGAAAATTATAGACCAATATCACTAATGAATATAGATGCAAAAATATTCAACAAGATCCTAACAAACAGAATCCAGCAACACATCAAACAAATTATACATCATGACCAAGTTGGTTTTATCCCAGGGTCTCAAGGCTGGTTCGATATACGTAAATCTATAAATGTAATTCAGCACATAAACAAATTAAAAAACAAAGACCATATGATTCTCTCAATTGATGCAGAAAAAGCTTTTGATAATATCCAGCATCCCTTCATGATCAGAACACTCAAGAAAATTGGTCTAGAAGGGACTTTTCTTAAACTGATAGAGGGTATCTACAGCAAACCCACAGCCAATATCATATTGAATGGAGTTAAATTGGAATCATTTCCACTCAGATCAGGAACCAGACAAGGCTGCCCATTGTCTCCATTGCTTTTCAACATTGTAATGGAAGTTTTAGCCACCGCAATTAGGGAAGAAAAGGCGATCAAGGGTATCCATATAGGGTCAGAAGAGATCAAACTCTCGCTCTTCGCAGATGATATGATTGTGTATCTGGAAAACACTAGGGACTCTACTACAAAACTCCTAGAAGTGATCAAGGAATACAGCAGCGTCTCAGGTTACAAAATCAACATTCATAAATCGGTAGCCTTTATATACACCAACAACAGTCAAACTGAAAAAGCAGTTAAGGACTCTATCCCATTCACAGTAGTGCCAAAGAAGATGAAATATTTGGGAATTTACCTAACAAAAGACGTGAAAGATCTCTATAAAGAGAACTATGAAACTCTAAGAAAAGAAATAGCTGAAAATGTTAACAAATGGAAAAACATACCATGCTCATGGCTAGGAAGAATCAACATTATCAAAATGTCCATACTACCCAAAGCAATATATAATTTCAATGCACTCCCTATTAAAGCTCCACTGTCATATTTTAAAGATCTTGAAAAAACATTACTTCGTTTTATATGGAATCAGAAAAAACCTCGAATAGCCAAGACATTACTCAGAAATAAAAACAAAACAGGAGGAATCACACTACCAGACCTCAGACTTTACTACAAATCGATAGTGATCAAAACAGCATGGTATTGGCACAAAAACAGAGAAGTAGATATCTGGAACAGAATAGAGAACCAAGAGATGAATCCAGCTACTTACCGCTATTTGATTTTTGACAAGCCAATTAAAAACATTCAGTGGGGAAAAGATTCCCTATTTAACAAATGGTGCTGGGTGAACTGGCTGGCAACCTGCAGAAGACTGAAATTGGACCCACACCTTTCACCATTAACAAAGATAGACTCTCATTGGATTAAAGATTTAAACTTAAGACATGAAACTATAAAAATACTAGAGGAGAATGCAAGGAAAACCCTTGAAGAAATTGGTCTGGGTGAGTATTTCATGAGGAGAACCCCCCGGGCAATTGAAGCAGCTTCAAAAATACACTACTGGGACTTGATCAAACTAAAAAGCTTCTGCACAGCTAAGAACACAGTAAGCAGAGCAAGCAGACAGCCCTCAGAATGGGAGAAGATATTTGCAGGGTATATCTCTGACAAAGGTTTAATAACCAGAATCCACAGAGAACTCAAACGCATCAGCAAGAAAAAAACAAGGGATCCCATCGCAGGCTGGGCAAGGGATTTGAAGAGAAACTTCTCTGAAGAAGACAGGTGCACGGCCTTCAGACATATGAAAAAATGCTCATCATCTTTAATCATCAGAGAAATGCAAATCAAAACTACTTTGAGATATCATCTAACTCCAATGAGACTAGCCTATATCACAAAATCTCAAGACCAGAGATGTTGGCGTGGATGCGGAGAAAAGGGAACACTTCTGCACTGCTGGTGGGAATGCAAATTAATTCATTCCTTTTGGAAAGATATATGGAGAACACTCAGAGATCTAAAAATAGATCTGCCATTCAATCCTGTAATTCCTCTGCTGGGCATATACCCAGAAGACCAAAAATCACAACATAACAAAGATATTTGTACCAGAATGTTTATTGCAGCCCAATTCATAATAGCTAAGTCATGGAAAAAGCCCAAGTGCCCATCGATCCACGAATGGATTAATAAATTGTGGTATATGTATACCATGGAATACTATGCAGCCTTAAAGAAAGATGGAGACTTTACCTCTTTCATGTTTACATGGATGGAGCTGGAACATATTCTTCTTAGTAAAGTATCCCAAGAATGGAAGAAAAAATACCCAATGTACACAGCCCTACTATGAAACTAATTTGGGACTCTCACATGAAAGCTATAACCCAGCTACAACTTAACAATAGGGGGAAGTGGGAAAGGGGGGGTGGGTAGAGGGAGGGGAATCGGTGGGATCACACCTGTGGTGCATATTACAGGGGTATTTGCGAAACTTGGTAAATGTAGAATGTAAATGTTTTGGCACAGTAACTGAGATAACGCCGGAAAGGCTATGTTAACCACTGTGATAAAAATGTGTCAAATGGTTTATGAAGTGAGTGTATGATGCCCCATAATCATATCATTGTATACAGTTATGATTTAATAAAAATAAATAAATAAATAAATAAATAAATAAATAAAAAATAAAAATAAATAAAAATACTAGAAGAGAGTGCAGGGACAACACTTAAAGAAATTGGCCTGGGAAAATATTTTATGAGGAGGACCCTGCCCAGGCAACTGAACCAACACCAAAAATTGCATTACTGGGATCTGATCAAACTAAAAAGCTTTTGCATAGCCAAGAGCACAGTAAGTAAAGCAAACACACAACCTTCACAATGGGAGAAGATTTTTGCAGGTTATGCTTCTGATAAAGGTCTGATAACTAGAATCAACAAAGAACTCAAACTAATCAATAAGCATAGAATAAATAACCCCATTTCTATGTGGGCAAGAGACTTGAACAGAAACTTCTCTGATGAAGGCAGGTGCATGGCCTACAAACACATGAAAAAATTCTCATCATCCTTAATCATCAGAGAAATAAAAATCAAAACCACTTTGAGATATCATCTAACTCCAGTAAGATCAGCCCACATCACAAAAATCCCCAAACTACAGATGTTGGCATGGATGCGGAGAGAAGGGAACACTTCTACACTGCTGGTGGGAATGCAAGCTAATACGACCTTTTTGGAAAGAAGTTTGGAAAACACTCAAGGAAGTAAAAGTAGACTTACCATTCGATCCTGCAATTCCTCTACTAATTATATACCCAGATGATCAGAATTGTTTTACAACAAAGACATTTGCACCAGTATGTTTATTGCAGCCAAATTCATTATAGCCAATATACGGAAACAGCTCAAGTGCCCATTGACCCATGAATGAATTAACAAATTGTGGTAAATGTATACTATGGAATACTATGCAGCCATAAAGAATGATGGAGACTTCACATCTTTTATGTTTACCTGGATGGAGCTGGAACATATTCTTATTAGTAAAGTATCTCAAGAATGTAAAAAAGTATCCAGTGTTCTCAATACTACTATGAAATCAATATATAATCACCTACACACTCATATGTATGGTTGTGTTTCAATCATGAACTATCAGAACCTCTTGGATACCCCAAACGCAGTCCTAAGAGGAAAATTTATAGCATTGCAAGCCTTCCTAAAGAGAAAAGAAAGAGAGGAAGTCAAAACTTAATGGGACATCTCAAGAAACTGGAAAAGAAAGAACTTTCCAACCCTAAACCCAGCAGAAGAAAAGAAATAACTAAAATCAGAGCAGAACTAAGTGAAGTTGAAAACAAAAGAATCATACAACAGCTTCTTTTGTTTTCAATTTCATTTATTTCTGATTTAATTTTGGTTATTTATTTTCTTCTGCTCATTTTGGGATTGGATTGCTATTCCTTTTCCATTTCCTTAAGATGATTCATTAGGTTGTCAATGTGTTGCTTTCTGTTTTTCAGGTGTAGGCATCTAAAGTGATATGGTTCCCTCTTAGGATAGCTTTTGCAATATTCTGTAGGTTTTGGTAACTTGTAGCTTCATTTTTGTGTTTGAGAAATTTAAAAACTTCCTCCTTTATCTCTTCCTGAACCCAGCTATCATTTAGCATAAAGTTGTTTATTTTCATGACTTTGTGGGGGGATGAAAAGTTTTGCTGGAGTTGAGTTCCCCCTTTATTGCCTTGTGGTCTGAGGAGATATAAGGTATAATTTCAACTATTTTAATGTTGTTGAGGTTTAACATGTGACCTGTGATATGATCTATTTTAGAATATGATCCATGGACTGATGAGAAGCATGTATATTCCTTACTTTTGGGATGATATGTTCTATGTATGTCTTTTAAGCCCATTTTTTCTTAGTTTGCATTTAGGTCCCTTGTACCATTGTCTAGTTTTTGTTTTAGTTGAGTCTGTCCAGTTCAACCAGAAGGCTGTTAAAGTCCCCAACTATTATGGTGTTATAGGATATCATATTGCTCAAACCAATCATTGCCTGTTTTATAAATCTGGAAGCATTTAAGTTGGGTGCATAAATATTTAGAATTGAAATGTTCTCTTGATGTATTTTATCCTCGACCAGTATGAAGTGACCATCTTTGTCTTTCTTAACTTTAGTTGCTTTAAATCCACTTGTATCTGAGAATGAGACTGTGACCCTTCTGTCCTCCCATTCTCATTCGCCCTAAATATTGTTTTCCAACCTTTTATCCTGAGTCATGTTGTGTCCTTCAAGGATACAAATGTTTCCTGGCTTTTTCATATAATCAGCGAGCTGATGCCTCTGCAGTAATGAATTAAAGCCATTTACATTTATTGAGAGAATATTTGGACTTCTGTCCGTATTACTTTGTTAAAGTCCATTGCTTAGTGTTATCCTTGGCACCACTGTGAAAGCTAGGTTATGTCTTTTATTTTCTGAGTGTTTAGTTTGCTGGTGGTCCATTGTGATAGTGTGGAGAAGTCTCAGTATTTGCTGTAGAGCTAGTCTTGTTGCAGTGAATTTCCTCAATGCAGTGAATTTCCTCAGTGTGTTAGTAGAAGATTTGTTTTTTCCATAGTTTTTGAAGCTTAGTATAGTCAGATATAGAATTCTGGGCTGAAAATTGTTTATTTTTTTATTATTTTTATTTTTTAACTTTTTTTTTATTGTTGGGGATTCATTGAGGGTACAATAAGACAGGTTACACTGATTGCAATTGTTAGGTAAAGTCCCTCTTGCAGTCATGTCTTGCCCCCATAAAGTGTGACACACACCAAGGCCCCACCCCCTCCATCCTTCCCTCTTTCTGTTCCCCCCCATAAACATAATTGTCATTAATTGTCATCATATCAAAATTGAGTACATAGGATTCATGCTTCTCCATTCTTGTAATGCTTTACTAAGAATAATGTCTTCCACGTCCATCTAGGTGAATACGAAGGATGTAAAGTCTCCATTTTTTTAATGGCTGAATAGTATTCCATGGTATGTTTTGTTTAAGAAAGCTAAAGGTAGATGGACACTCTCCTCTGGTTTAAAATTTTTAACTGAAAAGGTCACTGTCACCCTGATATCTGCCCTTGTAGGTCAATTATTGCTTACTCCTGGCTGATAGCAGAATTTTCTATTTCAACTTTACTATGGGACATATTCACTATAATGTGTCTTGGAGATGATCTATTTGTGTTGACATGACCTGGAGTTTGATACCTCTCCGTAAGAAGTGTTTCAGAAACTTTAATGATACTTGGGAAGTTTTCATTTATGATATCCTCCAGTAGGTATAACATTCCTTTGGGACATTCTTATTCCCTTTCAGGAATACCTATAATTTGTATGTTTGAATGCTTCATGAAATCCATAATTCTCTGAGTGAATATTCTGCTTTCTCTCTTGTCTTTCCTGCCTCTTTAATAGCCTGGGTTAGGTTAAGAGCTTTATATCTCAAAGCTAGCTCTGGGATTATTTCTTCTCCATGGTCTAATGTGTCATTTTTGTTTTCTACTGCATCTTTAAGTTCTCTGACTGACTCCTTTAAGTCCTTAAGCTCTCCCATATCCTTTCTATATTCTTTATATCTTTTTCCATGTTTTGGTTCTGTTTTTCTACCTCTAATAAACTCCCTTTATTGTTTTTACATTCATATTTTAAATTTCCTTTCTGTCATTTCCATTAAATTTTTATAGGTAATTCCTGGTTGCAGGGGTGGGGGGTTGCTCTTTTCTTGTTTTTCATGTTGTATAATTTTTCTTATGATTCTTCCTCATGTGTACTTTCTTCTCATTCACTTCCTTTGCCTACTTTTTCCTTCTCACTACCTACTTCACTTTAAAGTACTTAGTCTCTGGACTTAGGTGTTGAAGTGCCCTTTTGGTATAAGGCCCCCCCCAAAGATAAACATAAAGAGCAAGAAAGGAGAAAGAAAAAAAGATAAAGAGGGGGAAAAAAGAAGTGGTGTGGAAGGAAGTAATTGAAGAAGAGGTAGAAAAAGCATAGTAAGAGAGAAAGAGAGTTAATAGAGAAATAGTGGTGTTCGGCAGGGTGCTTTAACCGCACCCACAGCTCTAGGACTTTTGGGGGGTGAGCTAGGCATGTCCCTCAAAATCATGAGCTTCTTACCAGCCTAGGCAAAACCAAGACCCTATCTCTGCCACATATGGAAATAATTCATCAGTATGTTGCAGTAGGGACCAACCAAAGCCCTCACAAAGCTATAAGGATATCCAAAACCATGAGCTTTGGGCCTCCTTCATCCAGATCAATACTGTGACCCTCCAACAAGGTCAATGTCATGGGCCCCCCCACAGCCTTTAGAAAAGGGAGAAAAATGAAAAAAAATAGATTAAAAAATTTAAAATATAATTGTATAAGATGAAAGAATGAAAAGGATATCTTAGGTGTTGTATAAGAAATTTAATGTGGGAAAAAATAAGAAAAATAGAAGAATATCTACCAAGGGAGACAAAATGGAGATAAATAAAGAGAAAAAGAATAAAAGGAGCTGAAAAACCAGAACAAAATTGTGGAGCCCTTGCTACTGAAAACCTTAAAAATGAAAAAAAATAAAAGTTTAATCAAACAAAAAAATAACTAATCAATAATAAAACAATGACAACAATAAATTGGAACAAAAAAGAAAAGAAAAATACTAATGAAATAAATTGATAGAAGAAGCAAAAATGTAAAACCATATATATCTGTTTGTGTATATGTATGTGTGTATTATTGCAATATATTGTTGTGACACCACATGGCTCTGTGTTATTAGGAGATGGGGAAAACATGCTAGTTTTTCTGTACAAAATCAGTGTCAGAAGTCACTCTGTAGTATCAAAAGAGGCCACATCTTGTCTTCCTTACCTCTTTGGCCTCAGTCAGGGCCTGTTCATGTTGTTAGCATTCAATCCTCATGGGATCGGGGTTTCAAAACTCTCACCAGACTTCCCAGGAGGTCAATTAGACAGTGTCCTATGACACCAAAGCAGCCCTCCCTGGGAGGGCTCATCCCAAGGATGGCACTCAAGCTTAGCACACATGCCAGAGCCCACTGTGAACTAGGACCCTGTCAATTGTTTCTCCCATGCATGTAGTCATCCCACAATAGTGGCATCCTGCCAGCAGCAAAGCAAATGGGAGAACCTCCACATCTAGCATTCAACCCAGCTGCTGGATGCTGTTTGAGTTTATTCTGCTGCTCTACTGAGTAACTCAGTCCAACACAGTAATACTGCAGGACAATCCTTTCCCCTTCCCAGCCTTATGTGGGAGAGCTGGTGACCAACAGCCTCTGTCTGTACCAAGAACCTGCCTTATGTGTCAGTTTTCCTCAGCTCCAGACCTCTGCCTTGGCTCCTGAAGTTCCTTGCTGCTTCACTGTGACCCCAGAGTAATGTTTTTGTGCAGATTCCCCCAGCTAGAGGTGTCTGAAGGCCACTTTCCGGTGTTTCTCCAGAAGTAGCCAGAAAGGAGATGTTTTTAGTCTGTGATCTTGCTCCAACCCCTCACACACATTTAAAGTGATACTATTTATACTGGTGTGAATTTTACCCCAGATATTTGACCACATGGATAGAGTAAGTGGTTATCTTGGTTTGACCACAGCTAGTATTTGCCTAAGCAAGTGATGGGGAGAGCAGTAAAGATACTAAAGATGTTTGTGAGGGAGTGACTTTTGACTAATTTTCTGTGTCTTTCTAGAGTTTCTTTCCTGATAATATAAGCAATTATAAATATTCATCCTTTTCTTTCTTTTTTTTTTTTTACACCAAACAGTTACTACACTTTCTTTCACCTGACACCAACAATGTGTCTTGGAGATCTTTTATGATTACACTAAGAGCTTCTTCATTATTTTTTTGTAGCCACATAATATTGCATTGTCTGCCTATAATGTTGTTTATTTAGCAAACTTTAACCTAAGGACACTTGAATTACTTTGAGTCTTTCATTAGTATAAATAATGTAATGAATAAATACATAGCTATAACATACAAAAAATTGGCAGTAAGTGCTATGTGTTAGGTATAATTTTCTTTCTAGTATTGCTATAATTCTAGCTATAATTATAATATTACTCTTTTTCTAGGTTTTCCAGATCTTTCTAAGTATTAGATCCCTAATTAATATCCCAATCTATTAGGAAATCTTATTGGCTCTATCTTCAAAATATATCCAGAATTTAACCACTTCCCTTCAACTCTGCCTTTACTGTGTGATTTCAAATGACTACAATTTATTTTCTTGATTATTTCAGTAGTCTTCAAATGACCATCACATTCATCTTTTCTTCTGCCCAACCTGTTCTCAACATAGCAACCATAGCCCTCAACGCTAAGTTTGATCATGGCTTTCCAATGCTGAATATACTGTAATAACTTTCATTTCAGTTTAAGTCATGAAGTCCTTATACCTAAACAGCCCTTCATGATCAGGCCCCTGTAACTTCTTTGATTTCCTCTCCTTCATTGCTCCATTAATCACTCCACTCTATCTATACAGGATTCTTGCTATTTCTTAATACATCAGACACACTTATCAGGAATTTTGCATATGCTGTTGTCTCTGCCTGGAAACACTTCCCCTAACATCCACATGGTTCACTTTCTCACCTCTTTCAGGTCTTTGATCAAATATCATTTGCTTAGTGAACCCTTTCCTAACCCTAAGTTTAAAACCATACTCCTTCCAAAATCAGCATTCTTATTTCCTGCCCCTGTGAATTTTGTATGCACAGCATTGAACACTATCAAGCACAATATATGGTTTAATTAAATTGAATATTGTGTTTCCTCTCTTCCCCATTAGTATGTAAGTTCTTTTAGGTCAGATACTTTGTTTTGTCTGGTGTTACAGTAGAGCAGACCCTGGCTATGTAGGTACTCAACAGACATTTGTCCAATGAATAGTGTTTAAGCTATTCTTTAGATGTTAGCTAAAAGCATTTCATAGTACTTTAGAAACCTTAAATACTAAACACTCTAAGACCTCAATATTTTCAGTAATGATACTGACATTATTTCCATTTTCAGGACAAAAAATATTACCAGTCATAGTTAATGGAAGAAGATCTAAGCCTGTCATCAAAATCCACAATGTGAGTGAAAATCTACTAGGAAAGGAAAAACAGCTTGTGTGCCCTAGTGGAACGATCATTACAGAAGAGTTAGAAAACCAAAAACAATAGAATTCTCAAGTTGAAAAAGGCCCAAAAGATCTTAGGAAACATCTAGGTATTTATTTATCACATGGGAAAAAGTCCCCCTGGTCTATTAGGAGCATTCATTTTCTAGTCTAGATAACATTGAGCATTCATTTTCTAGTCTAGATAACAAGTTCAGTGCTATTTTCATTGTATGTGATTCTTATCTCTAGGTAGGGGACAGTGTACCATCTAGTTAAAGGACGCTCAACATATAGAAACAAAACAACTTGAGACCAGCTATAAAACTAAATTTAGTATGGACAAAATAACTTTATGAAACCTGGATTTTGAAGGGAGGTAAAGAAAAGTCAGAATGCATGTAAGTAAATCTGGAATGCTTCTTAAAACAAATGCATCTTGATGGATTTTGAAGGAGATAAAGACTTGAACTTAGAAAAGGAGATAGCTTATATTTTAGATGAGGAAGAGAAATAGACTTCTCAACATCTTGTATCAGGAATCAGTGGCTGAGGCAAGAGAATCACTTAAGCCCAAGAGTTTGAGGTTGCTGTGAGCTATGATGCCATTGCACTCTACAGAGAGTGACATGGTGAGCCTGTCTCAAAAAAGGAGAATAATACAAATTTATTACTGTATAGTTACAGAGGTCAGAAATCTAAAATAGATCTCACTGGGTTGAAACCAGGTGATGGCAGGGCTGCTCTTTCTGGAAGATCTTTAAGACAATCCATTTTTTTTTTTTTTTTCCTTCTCAAACTAATAGAGTCTGCTTGTACTTTCTGGCTCATGTCCTTTCCTAGTAATCAAATCACTCTAAATGCTACTTTTGTCCCACATCTCTTTCTCTACTTCCCTCTTCAATCTTTTAAAGATCCGTGTAATTACGCTGGACCAGTATGGATAATACAGGATGCTCTTCCTTATTTTAAAATCTGTAACTTATTTACATTCTATAAAGAAAGTCTTTTTTTTTCCATGTAAGGTAAAATTCTCTCAGATTCCAGGGATCAAAAAGTAGACATTTTGGGAGAAGGTAATTATTTTGAATATCATAGCCTGTAAAAAGAAAAAAAATCTAAACTATTGCCTCATTGATTATTTCCTTAGCTGTGCAGAAGCTTTTTTAAAAATTAATTAATAAATTTTAATATTTTTATTGTTTGAGATTCAATGAGGGTGCAAAGAATTAGGTTACACTGATTGTGGTTGTTAGGCAAAGTCCCTCTTGTAATAGTGTCCCACCCTCAAGAGGTGTGCCATACACCATAACCCCCATTCCCCTCTTTCCTCTCCTCTCTCCGATCTCACATTCCCCAACCTCATCCCTTGTATTATGTCATCTACTGCCTTAATATTAGAATTGAGTACACTGGATTCTTCTCCATTCTTGTGATGCTTAACAAGAATAATGTGTTCCACTTCTATCCAGTTAATACAAAAGATGTAAAGTCTCCATCTTTTTAATGACTGAATGGTATTCCATGGTTTATATGTACCACAGCCTGTTAATCCAATCCATGGGTTGGTGAGCATTTAAGATGTTTCCACATTTTGGCGATTGTAAAATTGAGCTACAATAAACAGTCTAGTGCAAATGTCCTTATGATAAAACTATTTTTTTTTTCTTCTGGGTAGATGCCTAGTGATGGGATTGCAGGATCAAATGGGATATCTAGTTTGAGTTCTAGGAAGATTCTCCATACTTCCTTCAAAAAACGTTGTATTAGTTTACAATCCCACCAGCAGTGTAAATGTTCCCTTTGCTCCACATCCATGCCAGCCAGCATCTATAGCTTTGAGATTTTGTGATGTGGGCTATTTTCACTGGGGTTAGGTGGTATCTCAAGGTGGTTTGATTTGCATTTCTCTGATGTTTAGGGATGATGACCATTTTTTCAAATATTTGTTAGTCATTTGTCTGTCTTCATCAGAGAAGGTTCTGTTCATATCTCTCGCCTAGAGGTATACGGAATTGCTTACTCTTTTTTTCTGTTGATTAATTTGAGTTCTCTGTAGATTCTGTTATCAACCCTTTTTCAGAATGACACCCTGTAAATATCTTTTCCTATTCTGAAGGTTGTCTTTTTGCTTTATTTTTTGTGTCCTTAGCTGTGCAAAAGCTTTTCAGCTTAATTAAATCTCACTTCTTAACTTTTGTTGTTGTTGTGATGGCTGCTGAAGTCTTTAAAATAAAAATTTTCCCCAGTCCAACATCATCAAGAGTTTTTCCCCCACTTTCTTCTAAGATTTTTGTCATTTCATGCCTTAGATTTAAGTATCTTATTCATCTAGAGTTAATTTTTGTAAGGGATAAAAGGTGTGGGTTGAATTTCAGTCTTTTGTATGTGGTTATGCAATTCTCCCACCACCAGTAATGTATTTTTGTCTTGGGGAATGGTTTAGGAGTTAAAGTTACTGAAAACAAAATAGCCGTGGCTATAGCAAAATGATCAAAGTGAGGCATACTGAGGCTTATTTTGCTAAAAACAACTTATTCTCCTTAGGGTCACTAGGCTCATAATTGATTACCAGAAGACTGATGCAAAATTTGTTGTTTCTTAAGAAATCTTCAAATGACTGACTAGGTGGAAGCAAGGTTAGTTGTTTATGGGTATTGAGAGAGGTTAGGAATTGGATGGGTTGTTTTGTATTAGAGATCACAACAGGTAAGCCAAGTAGATGTTACAAAGGGAAAAAATTTAGAAGATTGATAAGCGAGGCAAAACTTCTTGAAGAGGCAGACAAGAAATAATGAAGAAATTTGAGCATTATTTTCTAACCCATTAAGATTTTTCATCCTACCTATTTGTGAGAGAGATGCAATTAAAATTCTTATCTTCAAATCTTCACCACTAGGAAGTATCCATGTAAAAAATTGAACTTTGACTCACTACATTTATACAAATGAAAAAAATCCCTACTCCAGATGACTCTGTTATGTATTAAGCTAGCTGCTTAACCTATCTGAGGCTGCTCTTATCTCTAAATCAGGTGTTGACTCTTGTTACCTATTAGGGTGACTGTGATAACTAAATTAGATGATGCATGTAAAGCAGCTAATATACTTCCTGCTACACAAGAGGAAATCAATCATGTGTAGCTTTTGGTTTGTATAACAAAGATTTGCATTCTTATGATACTTTTCCAGAATATACAACACAGTCAAATACATTCTTATATTTTCTTTATATATGCCTACTAAGGCATATGCCATAATGATAATGATTGTCATTGTTAATAATTTTATTTTTTACAATGGCTATATGATTGCTGCTATTATCACTTAAAAGAAATCTCTAGCTTATATATAAAAACAATAACTTTTCCAGTTACTTTTTATACATAGGATCATTCTCATTACTTTGCTGTTTCAAAATCCAGGGCCAGTGCCTACATCTTTCTAAATTACTATTTCTACAACCATTTATTCCTTCTTTGGAGCAAAGAGATGCAGGGTATTTGTTGAGAGGAACTCTTTAAAGAGCACTATTATGTTTCTGCTTTTAAAGATGGACTTTTCTAACATTTTAGAAGCTAAGACCTTTTATCTGGAAGGAAGACAATGTCTGCTTATGTTGATTTCACAACTGTGAGTGTCCATTGGATTATATACAGTTGTTGATGTTAAAGTACCACATGCAGAGTCTCGGCTGGGCTCACAGCCCACGTAAGGGTGCTAGAGGCCACAGATGTGAAATAGCTGAAGGCCACAGTTGTGAAATAGCTAAAGGCATATGTTCCTTGTGCAACACATATTGAGATGAGTTTTCCCACTCTGTGCAAACAGGGTTATGGACAAGACGAACAGATGGAGCAATCAAAACCAAGGTGAAGAAATGTAATCAGTCAGTTGCTGAACACTATTGGAGCTCAATTTCTCAGAGACTTGACTTCTAGATCTCCTGCATTTTTTGAGATGCAGTGTAAGACAATGTGCTTAAAGAAAGAAGAACACTTGAACAATCACATACCAAAAAACAAACAAACAAAACTAGAGTTAAACAAAGATAGACAGTTTGAGGAAAGCATAGGTGGAGAGAAATGGGCTGCGGAGAGCTCCATTATTCTCTGTATTAATGTTGAAGTCTGCTTTGGCTGGAGTTCAGAGTGAGACAAACAATATGCTGTGGGCACTGTTTATAAAACAAGGAGTATAATGCTTATTGGAGAAAGTCATTATTCTACTAAGATACAATGGAGCCACTTACAACATGTGCCAATATATATAACCTGGAAATTACATAAGGGGAATTGGGAATGGGAGTGTTTAAGGTACCATAGAATGTATAATGTCTCTGGAATCATCAACATAATTAGACTTTAGTGACTAAGGTTCCCGTTCTGTATCTAGAAGACCAGAGTCCAGACAATGCCTACCAGGTGAAATCACGTCTACACTTGGAAAGAAATCAGATGGAATGTTGGGGGATATAATGAAATGATGATGCTCAAAATTGTCAAAACATATATATATATATGTATATATATATATATAACAAAATGGGATAAGGGGAGGGAGGTAAGACAGAACTCATGTATAAAAATGATCTAAAAATAACATGTGTTGAAAATGTCTAAAAATACAAGATAGGTGTAATTAAGTTTTATATCCTAGTAAAATCTTAGAAAAATGACAAAATAGTGAGCATTCTAAGATTGGGACTGAGAAAGCAAGAGAGACTAAGTTGCTTATCCAACAGATGAGCAACTAACTAAATTGATATCTGAAGAATTCTTTAATTATCTCAAAAGTGACTGCCTTCAATTATGAATACTGGGCCATTTTGGGGGGTCCTTTCTCTTTAATTCCTGGTTAATCATTAAGAGGTCTATCAATTTTATTTACCTTTTCAAAGAACTTTTTGTTTCACTGACATTTCATGTTATTTGTTTTTCTTTTTTTTTATTAAGTCACATATACATAGATCATGAATACATTTATGCCTTTGTGAGATTCAACATGTTGATTATTTGTAAAAATTGGAGTTCTTACATCCTACTAATTAACATAGCTTTCACCTCATTTACTTAATCATAGTTTTAAGACATTAATGTTCTATACTTGATAGATTTGACTTGTACCTTTGCAATATGCTCTATAGGTGTGATCCCACCATTAACCCTCCCTCTATGGAACCATCCCCTTCCTTCCCATCCCCCTCCCCTTCTGTCCTTCATCCTGGGCTATAGTTTTAATTCATCTCTCATATCAAAGTGTGAGTGATAATAAATTGGTTTCATAAAAGTACTGAGTACTTGGATATTTTTTTTTCCATTCTTGAGATACTTTACTCAGAAGAATATTTTCCAGCTCCATTCATGTAAACATAAAAGAGGTAAAATCTCCATCTTTTGTTAATGCTGCATAGTATTCCATGGTATATATACCATAATTTATTAATCCATTCATGGGTTGATGGGCACTTGGGCTTCTTCCATGACTTGGCAATAATGAATTGAGCTACAGTGAACAATCTGATGCAAATATCTTTGTTGCCAAGTGATTTTTGGTCTTTTGGATAAATACCTAGTAGAGGAATTGCAGGATCAAATGGCAGGTCTACATTTAGATCCTGAGTGGCCACTCTAATGGGGGTAAAGTGGTATTTTATTATGGTTTTAATTTGAATTTCCTTGATGGTTAGTGCTGGTGAACATTTTTAAAATGTCTGCTGGCAATTTATCTATCTTTTTTTTTTTTTAATGGCTGTTCATGTCCTTACTCCACTTATTAATGGGATTATTTGTATTTTTTTTCTGATTTTTTTTTTTAGTTCCTTGTAGATTCTTTATATTAGTCCATTGTTGGATGTATATTTTGTGACTATTTTTCCACCTGTGGGCTATTTACTCCATTTGGTATTTCTTTTGCAGTGCAGAAACTCTTGTTTCTGGGTGGAAACTGAACAATGGGTATATATGGTCACATGAAGTGGTATAATTGACTTTGAAGACTAGGGGGGAGATTGGCAGGTGGGTAAGGGATCAAATACTACATGTGGAGTGCAATGTATACTATTCAGGTCATAGGCTCACTAACAATATATCCACATAAGAATAAATAAAAAAAAAAACACTGTACCCCTGACTCTTTTGTAATTTAAAAGGTAAATTAAAAAAAATAATAATACTGAACCTAATATTCCCGTTTAGGCTTCAAATCAGAAACTTCCAGGTAATAATTTCTGAGAGGAATCTCTCTAAGTAGAACATAGATTTCTTTTATAATAGGAATAGCATTAGTGATTTATGGCAATTTTAAAATTAAAACTAATTATACAAGTAAATCATGATAATTACATGCAGAAAAAATTTATAAAATAAATGCAAAACTGATTAAGACAACCCCACTTCCTTTCTTCAGAATTGAATACTATTTGTATTTTGATATCTCTTCTTTAAGCCATTTTCTCTGCAACTATATAATACTAATATATATATATTTAAAAAATTTACTCATAGCATACCAAGTATACTGCTCTGGTATCTATCATTTTCCTTGCAACACATCACATATGGTCTTCTTTGTTAATTAATACAGGTTTATGAAGTATCTTAAATCATAATTTGAATACATAGTATTCCATTGCATAGATTAAATATATTTTGTTTTATTAGAATTTGAACCTAGCTTATGTGATTCCAAAGTTTATGTTTTTCCTCACAATGGACGAAATGAGGTATAACTGAAAATAAATAAATTAACATGTAAAATAGGAAGTGTATTACTGTAATTAAAATGGTCTAAAATTCTTTATGTTGTTCAGGGAGGTTTCATAGAAAGAATTGTTAACTTTAGACTTTTAAGTCAAAATGCATGCCAAAAAATTAAGGATTAAAAAAAATTAAGGATTACTTTAAAAGTAAGGGAAAGGCTATAAACAAAATGGAAAAAGTAAACAACTTTTCTTCTGTTCCCCATGTGGTAACTTGAATGCTAACTTGGTTACAAATAAATATACCTTATTTTAAAGCACTTGTATAGTACAGAGAGAAGAGCACTGGACTAGGAGTCTGAAGACCACTATTTTGCTTGTAACTGAGATTGATAAAAATTATATAACACTGTAGAGATTTTCACTTCACAGAGACCGGTCAGTATAAAATGATGGGTATTGAGCTCAGGAGTTTGAAACTGGCCTGAGAAGAGCAAGTGCAAGACACCTCCCCGTCTTTACTAAAAACAGAAAAAAGTCCTAGCTGGGCATTGTGGCTGGTAGCTGTAGTCCCAGCTACACAGTAGGCTGAGGCAGGTGGATTGCTTGAGCCCAAGAGTGTGAGAGTGTGAGGTTGATATGAGCTATGATGATGCTAAGGCACTCTACTCGGGGCAACGGAATGAGACTCTGTATCAATTATAAAAAAGGAGGGATGAAGATTTTGGTTTACTTTGTTTTCTAAATTATACTGAAGTCTTTGTCTAGCTTGGTGGGTGTAAAAACAATTTACCTTTGGTAAATGTATTCCATTTACATTTGAGCATCTCTTATAAGAGAATATCAGAGCAAGTACCCATCTGGTCTTTCCCTTTATCTAATTCTATCTTGTGCTTCAGAGTACAGGTTCTGTGGTCGATGCAAGATTTCTATACCTATGCAACCCAGCAAACCCATTGCTTTGAAAGATTTCTTGTCAATATTTTTACAGTTCTGCCTTTGCAGGACAAGGTGACAGGATACATGGTGATGGAAAATAGGAGGGTGGAAGACCCTGCATAGTGAAAGAGGTAGTTTTCTTCATGGTAGTTATCTCCCTAAGCACAGAATTTGTGTCCATTCATATCACCAATGATCCTCTTGCAAAACCCACTCAAATGAACTCCAAAATTACACAGATAAAAAGAGAAGAGCTACACCTTTGTCCTGTATCTAATAAGCTCTTGATGCTCTCCCTTTTCCATGCTGTTCCTCTCAGTGCCTCCCTTTGTCATATCCTTCCCATTGTCTGTGTATGCCTAGATCACAGCTTCAGGCCCAAAGCCCACTTAACGTTTTTCTGAAATCAAAGTAGACTGTGCCTGCAGCATTGTACCCAAAGAATAATTGGTGTGTCCAGAGAGTATGCAAGTCCACAGCCTATTCTTCTATTTGTCCTTGATATTGGGAGTAAACCAGGCTGGCTAGTAAATTAGCCAATTATTTTAGGACAAGCTCATGGTTCTGGACACATAGCTCCATAGATTTGGGATTTTAGTTTTTTAAGTCTCTTTTCTTCAGAGTTTGCCTTTCTTATGGGGAAACTCTTCATGAGAGTCAGAGGCCAGAATTGCAGGTACTTTACTTTAAAAAATCTGACATATGAATTTTTTGAATCCTCCAAAAGATGAAACAGGAAAGTTTAAGGGGGGAATTGCTCCTCTCTTTCTCTATCTCCCTCTCTGTCTCATCAAGAACATATACAGTATATTTGTATATATAGTATATGTATGTATATATATGTATGTATAAGCTTTAATTGTACATTATAGTTTGCTTCAATATAATAAAAAGCTTTGAAAATGTGCATATCCTTTGCCTATGTTATTCTACTTTGGAGAATTTCTACTAATCAGGTAATCGTGGATATGTGGACAAAGATTCAGCTAAACGAACATTTATGTAAACATTTCTTTACAACTTTAAAAAATAATAAAAATTTTGAAATGTCCAATAATACGGAGCCTCATATAAAAATACTATGAAGCCTTTAAAAATAATGTCTAAAACAAGAAAAAATATTTGCACCTGTGGTTAAGTGAAAAATATAGGTCACAAGTAGCATATAGTGTGAGCTTGTATGTGTGGGGTGGATAGGTGGGTACAAGTGGGCATGTAGAGTGTGTTAGATAGCTACATGCCAAAATTTTGGAAGTCATTTTCTCTGGGTGTTAGAGCTACTTAGGAATTAAAATTTTCTAAAGTTTTGAGAAAATACAGTTTGAAAAGCAATATCAATTATCCCCTCATAATTTATAATTAACATTCTAATACTTGATTTCAATTCTTTTTTAATAAATAACAGAAATAAAACATTATTAATAATATCACTATCCCTACTTTCTTCCCCCATTCCTTTTATCCTGAAGCATATGAAATAATGCTGGAGCAGGGCAGTACATTCCTTGCATTTCTTTCCAATCACTATGGGTAGTACTTATTTTCCTTTTGTCTTTATTTTCTCATTTGTTACAATAAAAGAATATTGCTGTGGTTATGAGAAAAAGTTATTAAATTTTATCCCCTTATGCATTTACATTTTGATTTAATTTGCAAGAACATTGTGTATAAATGATCTCTTCTCTGCATGAAATTACATGAAGTATAAACAATATAGTCTGATCTCAGTATTTCTAGATATACCCTGCTACTTGACATTATCACTGGCAAACTATGGAATTTTGAACAAGTTAGTCAACCTCATTTTCCTTAATCTGATATGGGGATAGCAATAGTGTCCACAGAATAGGGTTTTATGCATATTAAATGAGAAAATGCATATAAAGTACCTGGACTAGTGTTTGGAATATAAGAAATTTTCGATACAAGATAGCTATTATTTTCACCATCTTTACAAATCTGAAAGGAGTGAAATGGATTATATACAATGATAGTTTTAAAGTTGGTCTCATATTGGTAGAATCTAGCTTCTCTCTCGTTGAATGTGGGTCAACCTGTAACTGCTTTCAACAACATAGTGTGGTAAAAGTTATGCTATATGGCCTCTAAGACTGAGTTTTAAAAGCCATAAAGATCCAGCTATTCCTTTTAAAACATTCTGAGGCAATAAGTTAAATTATTTTGAGACTACTGTGCTGTTTATGCCACATGTGTTCTGGTTTTAGCCATTCCCACCAAGGAACCAGATATATAAATGAAGCTAGCTTATATCCTTCAAGATCATCATATCCAGCAGCTTTGTACAACTAAAACTCCCATTTGATGCCAGGGAGAGCAACATAATTGTCCACAAAAACTTGTCCATATTCCTCATAAACAGGATTCAAGAAATATAATGATTCAAATTTTAAGTAACTTGGTTTTGAATAGTGTGTTATACAGCAATCATCACTGGGAACAATTTTGCCGCTACTAATAGGGTACTGCTATTAAATCAAAAATGCCTGGCATGGCTTTAGGGCCAGGCAGCAAATGCAAGCTAAAAGACAATAAAGCAACTGTTAAAGGAGGCTTTGTTGTTTCTCAAGGAGGCTGTTACTAAGGACTTAAAGGAAACAAGGAAAATGCTATTGAAAGCTAGAGGAAAGGAGATGTTTTATATGTACTGGTAGTAGTTTAATAAAATCATTAATATTAAAATATTTAAGAGTAATATTAAAAATATTAGTACAACAGTATTATAAAATAAGAAAAAAATGTATGCAAAGTGATGGATTTGACTGAAGAGATTTCCATGAGAATGTTAAAGGTATCAACTTATTTCTTTTAGTTGTGTATCTTACAGTGTAGATAGAGATGAGCTAACAAAGGAGCTATTTAGTT
The DNA here is from genome assembly GCF_027406575.1 of Nycticebus coucang. Lineage (NCBI taxonomy): Eukaryota > Metazoa > Chordata > Mammalia > Primates > Lorisidae > Nycticebus > Nycticebus coucang. The sequence goes on along the minus strand of NC_069804.1, from coordinate 155,368,192 downwards.
TTTAAGTAAAATCTAGAGAAATTTAAAAGAGTTGGAACTTTCTAAGCTCAAAAATAAAACTATTTTTTACTTCCAATCAGCATGAGAAAAAGCTTCTCAAAGTAAGAAAGGGGCTTCATGATAAACATAAAATCCAAGAAATATGGTCTCCATGCAAAAATTAAGCCAAAGGCTTAGCCATAAAATTCTTCATTAAGACTTCAAAAGATGGCATCTTATAAACCCTTTCAGACAGACAAAAGGGCTTGCAAAGATCCAGCCTCACATAGAACACAACATATAGAAGGACTTATTTTGAAATACTGGGGGATGCGATTTTTGCCTAAAAGAGTGGATAATAAACTGATGTACAAGAAATTCACAATGTTTTTAAAACAATTATATCCACTTGAACTTAATAAGACAGAAAAAAATATAAAATTAAGAGACTCTTGGATGACAAACTTCTATAATTACCAAATAGGCTGAGAAAATGACTTAATTACAAATATAGACTATTTTTTATGAAAAGCAAGGGTGACTCAAAAGGTAGAATTAAGAAACCAGAGAATAGAGCCAAGACCCAGGGAGTAAAATTTGGCCCTAATAATTTTATAGAAATTGTGAATTTAAGAATAGTCCTGGACCCAGGATTGCTAAGTGTTTCCTGCCCTAGTCTTTAAACAATAGTAACTATTATTATGTTATTTCTGCCCTTGATTATATGCTGAGTGGAAGATAACTTGTCTTTTATTTCATAGACTTTTGAAAGACCCATACCTTAGGAAATGAATCCATGTAGCCTTGCATTTGCTTTGACCTGATTAAAATGAAGAAACCCTGTACCTCTGAACCTTAGCCTGGCACCCTGACTGGATAAAACTCTTGGGAAATGTTGGGAAAGATTGAGTGAATTTACATGTGTGAGGAATATAAATGATATTTAGCCAGAGAATGTACTGTGGCTATTTTTAAATAATGGTTTCACATTCTTTAGTAGTCCTTTTATAGAGAGGTAGGATATGTTTCCTCTCCTCTTTAATCCAGTGGGCTTATGACTTTGACCAGCAGCACTTGGTAAGGTAATCTTATATTATTTCTAAGGCTAATTCTTAAGGGGCAATGCAGCTTCCTCATGGTTATCTTGAGACATTCACTCTGTGATAAGGTAGCTGTCATGTAAGAAGTTCTATCATCCTTAGGCCACTATGCTGAAGCCATCATATGACAGTCCAAACTAAGCATAGCTTCCATACTCTTCCAAAATGCAAGATATACGAGTGAAGTCATCTTGATTCCTCTAAACTACCTCATCCTTTAACTGAATACCACTAAGTGACCTCAGTTGATGTTACATGGAGTAAAGAATCATCCAATTGAATCCTGATTAAAATCCTGACCTACAGAATTCAAAAGACGTAACAAAAGTCACAATTGTATGCCATTAAGTTTTGATAGAGTTGAAGCAATACTAACTGAAACATTTTATTGTTACTCAATCAAAGTAAAATGTTTGAATATACGTAAAAAACAAAAAAGTGATACCCAAGAATGTTGATATTCATTTTGAAATGACTCTTGCTATGGTCAATGGACAGTTGACATCCTTGATACCTATATTATCATGTGAAGCCAAAAGTCTTTCCAGAGATGGTCTTTGGCCAGGGCACATATTTTAGCTGTGATATACAGGATGTCCCACAAGTCACTCCTAAAGTTGTCATCCACAGGGAAAAATGGAAAATAATAGCTAAATATACCTTTATTTATAAAATTCTATAAAATACTTAAAAAATGTTCCCTATGTGTTGGCTACCTCTTTGTAAAATTTTATAATGAGTATTTTGTAAATAAAGGTACAGGTAGCTACAATTTCCCATTTTCCCTATGGATGCTTTAGGGGTGACTTGTGGGACACCCTAGAATACCACAAAATATTCCTAGTGCCAAGATATGCTCAAAAAGATCTGCTTTTCTGTCTGTAGTGCCTTTTGTCTGAGTCATTGCTTTGGTATAAAGCGTCCTCTATATAAGAGGCCTAGAGCAGTCAAGAGACTATTGACAATGGGATGTGGGCCCATTATTACTCCTTGACCACCCAAAGAAAATATTGATATAAGATGCTTTTTCTTTTGGAAAGCAGAGAGAAAGGCTCTGGAGAAAGTTGCATAAAATAGAAAGGTTTATGAATGAGAAGAATCAGAAATCCCAAACATAGAGGAAAGGTAATTGGGGAAGGCAGCCTGAGGTGGTGATCTTGGGAGGTGGTTCTTAGCAGTTAGGAACCAACCAAAGAATGCTGGGTGTCTAAGTGGTTTGTGAAAAGCAAGATCAACTTACTCATTATTGGGTCTGAAGGACCAACCTTATATACAATTATTTTGTGGCAATTCTTTACAGGTAGTTACCTTTGGAAGTTTTGAGTGTTATTGCCTTAATAATAGTATTTTCTTACATTCCTATGGTACCTCACAAGTTTATAAAACATATTTTTATGCCGAGAAGGAACTAAATATTACTGTTCCTTTGTATTTTTTACATGATTAAAGTGACTTGCCTTAAATAGCACACTATCCTCAAACTTCATGACTATTGACTGTTTCTACTACAATAATTTCCAGACTCAATGTTATTTCTTATTTGACCACATCAATGCGCCTTCATATAGAAAGCATACAAAGCAAAATACTGTGTCTAGTCACTGCTAATGGATTTTGTTTTCTCTTTGACAATTCAAACTGAAGCACTAATTGTCTTTGTTATTTTCTGTTGCTTATAAAAGAATACATGAAACGAGATAATTTGTTTTAAAAAGGATTTTTTTTTTTTGTTAGCATTATGGAGGCTACAAAGTCTAAGGTCAAAAGCTGCATCTGGTAAGGACCTTCTTGATGCTGGAGACACTCTGCAGAGTCCTGAGGCAGAAGAGGATATCATATGGTAAGGAGGCTGAGTATACTAGCATAGGTTTCTCTTTCTCCTCTTATAAAGTCATCTGTGTCACTCCCATGATAACCCATTAATTCATTAATTTATTAATCAATGAATGGATTAATATATTCAGGAAGATAGAGCCCTCTTGACCCAATCTCTTTTTAAAGGCCCCATATCTCAGTACTGCCATATTGGAGATTAAATTTCAACATGAGTTGTAGAAAGGACAAATATTTAAACCACAACATTTATTACGTTTCATTATAACAAACTACAAATGATTTTCCAGATTTAATTTAGAGCTAGGAATGCAGGGATGTTGAAGCATTACATTCAAACCTTTTAATTATACTGGGAATTCACTTTTATTTCCTGATGGAATGCTATCTGTTAGAGAAAGTAAGATTTAGAATGTAGATCAAATGACTATTAGATAACTTGGTCCAGCATCAGGATATAGTTTGAGACACAATGAGTGAGAAGTAGTATGGAACTGGAGTATATGCTTCTCCACGAGGCAAGAATCCTTGTTTATAAGTTTCTTTCATTTTGACTTGCTATGTAGTTTGGGCAAGTGATTCTTTAAGTTTCACTTGCCTCATCAGAAAAGTGTAGATTTATTTTAGCTTGTTCAGATGTTCTCTTGAGATGCCTTCCCAATATATAATCTAAGATTATAATCTTTCCTCTTTGGTTCCCTCTTTCCCTCTATGGACCTTTCCATTTAAACTCTATTGTAATTGATTTTTATTTTGGCCTTCAGGGTAATGAATGTCAGTGAAGTTCTAATTCCTTTTTCTTTAAAACTGACTCTATCAAGCACAATAGGGCTATGGCGTGAGACTACTATTACAGGACTTGGTTCAATCTGCCCACTTCCCTGGTGACACTAAGTTTCAGGCTGGCTTGAACACTAGAATTGCAAGAAAATATATGTGGGTAAAGAAAAAAATATAATTTCTGTCTTCATTTTATTCCTAAATCACTTGCATTCAAAATCCATGAAGCATTTTCTTTTTGAGATTAATTTTTTCTCCTCCAGTATTTAGGTTCAATAAAACTTAATTGAATTTATTCTCGTTGTATCACATAATTTGCATTTCTTAAGGCTGGATATTTGTTATGATTCCTAATTACATTATAAATTTTTGTGATCATCACAATAGAAATAACAATGGTATTATATAATACAAAAGAGTGGACCTAAACTGTAGTGGAAAAAGATAATATGGAGTAAAATGTATTCATAATCCAAGAAAATGGAACTTTCTCACAGCAAATTTAATTATGGGAACAGCCATTTGAGCAACATCACTTATTTCAGGGACAGGAAATAACTGAATCTCACGCTAGTACTGTTTTACAAATCAAATGTTATTTGTTTTGAGTCATAAGAGGATATGTGATTTTAAATTGAATTATTTTTTAAAATTAGTTTTCTTTAAGATTTTGTAAGTAAGGATCATGAATAACTTTACATTAGTAGATCTTTGAATATATTTCTATAGCTAACATAGTCACCTCAAATCCCAGGTGAAGTTTTCAAATTGGAATTACTATGCATGTTCTATCTTGCATGAAGAAGCAACCAACCCATGTTCATTCTTTCATTTATTCAGAAAACATATATATTATATATATATATACATATTTTTTTTTTTTTTGAGAAAGAGTCTCGCTATGTCTCCCTCAGTAGAGTGCCATGGGGTTACAGCTTAGAGCAACCTCAAACTCTCGGACTTCAGCTATTCTCTTGCCTCAACCTCCCAAGTAGCTGGGACTACAGGTGCCCGCCACAACACCCAGCTATTTTTGTTGTTGTTGTCATTGTTGTTTAGCAGGCCCTGGCCCAGTTCAAACCCACCAGCCCCGGTATATGTGGCTGGCACCATAATCACTGAGCTATGGGCACTGAGCCTATTCAGACAGTATTATTAAATCACTTTCTTTGGGGCAAGCACTATACTAAATACTGCAGATATTACAGTAAATAAGACCAGTGTGGTTCCTACCCTCATGGATTTAAAGTCTACTGGGAAGACAGCCATGGAACAAGTAATTGCAAGTGTTTTGGAATTACTAAGAACAAGTTCAAGATGAAGTTTAAGATTAGGCCATACATGAACTGTGTGTCCTCGGATAAGATATCTTCTCAGAACCTCAGTTTTTTTTTTTTTTTTTTCATTTCTAATGAAGAAATAACAAGTACTGTCTCACAGAGTTTTTCTGATAATAAAATAATATATTTGATAGAAAAATGTTATTTAAAATGTAAATTACTCCACATATATTTGCTCCTATTTTTGTTGTTTGTTTGAGAAGTTGGTAGTCATCTTTAAGCCATTTGGATTCAGTCTTCTTATCTCTTCTTTCTTCTGGTCATTTATTTTCACATTTGTTATTCTTCATGCTTTTTTGTACTTGTTTCAATCCATGCTCTTCCTGCCCCCTTTGAAAAGGTTTGTTAGCTAAGTTAGAAGAGTTTCAAGGCATTACTAATCTTACTATCTGTTAACATGTTTCATGAGTGCCTACTTCATATATGTCTCATGTCTTAATTGATTTATTCTGTAAGCTTAGTAGGTAACAATGATTTCTTAAGACTGTGGTATTGCCATTCTTTCAAGTAGTGTAGTTGGTCCCAAGTCTATTTCATCTGGGCCTTGGGATGCTGGTTAAAGTTCTTTTAATCAAAACTCAAAGAAGTCTTACCTTTCCTACTTGGAATACAGTATCTTATAGTATATTTTTAATTCTAATGGAAGTAAACCTGAAATAGAGCCAGCCTTTTGTGTATAATGAAAGGACTACTGTGAAAGTTTGCTTCCATTTCAAAATATCACTGTGATTTTTCTTACCAATAACTGTGCATTCCCTAGTGTTAGTTTATGAGTAGAGCCAAAGAATTGAAGATAAAAGAGTTCACAGAAAATTATTTTTAGAGAAAGTGGATTTACTCTAGGTCTCAAAGCTAAGAAGAATGGTCTTGTTTAGTGAGAAATACGGTACCAAATGAAGTTTTTGAAAGACAGAATAATTTCATGAAAAAGAGAGGTCTAAAACAGGTTACAGACACAGTATCATCCAGGATATTCTGCAGTAGAGGAGAAGGGTGGGGCTAGTACCAAAGAAGCATGGTGACATAATAAAGAACTTGAATGAGAGTTATAAAATTTGACTTCTACTTTTCATGACTTTTATTATTATTAGCTTTGAGACCTTGGACTCTTATTCCCTTTGAGTTCATATTTCTTAATGGCTAAATAAAAAGTGGAGAGTGGAGGTTGCACTAAATAATCCCTTCCATAAAATAATAAAAACAAAAGCATATGGAAGATTATTGCGACAATCTGATAATTCTTTGTAGACTAAGGGCATAAAGGTGGCAGTGGAAATGCAGCAGAAGTAGTAAGCTGCAAAGAACAGCATCTTGTTGGAATTAGTATTATCACTAAATGAATAACTGCGTGTGGAAGACAGGTGAGAGGGAGGAGTTAAAGCTATCTTAAAAGTGTCAATTCTGACTAAGTAATTGACAATAAAAGAGAAAGGACAATAAAACTAAAGCTATGTTGGTTAAAGAGGATGAGTTGTCAGTAAAGTGGGAGGACAGTCAAGATGATACAATACTCTGATGCAACATGAAAATTCTTAGAAGATAGTGGACAACTATGTTAATATTATTACATACTGAAAAGAGCTTAGAAGAAAAGATTTAGCATTTAGAAGGTAAGGTCACTACTAACAGTAGATGAGTGGTATCAAGAATATGCAAACACACATATACATTTATATAGCAGGTATTTTCTTCTTTATTATGTCCAGTATTATCTCTGAACAAATGGAGGACTTCAAGGCCTCATGATACATATAGGAGGTCTTTAGTATACTTTTTAATTGTGCACATATACTGGCTGAGAAACAGCAATACCATGAAGGTCAGAGTCTTTGAGGCAAAGTTCAAATAGAAAGACCTTCTATAATCCCTTACCTTCACCCTCTAGCTTATGGTCTGAATTATTTTTAGTTCATGGTTAGGGAGAAGCTCTGCTTTCTTCTCGCTTGATTTTTCTATATACATAGAAATCCAAGGGATGCTTGGTAATTACCTGCTTTTTATCCCCTTTTCCCCGTCATGTTTATTTTCACAATCATTTTCTTGTAAATGAGGTTGGATAGAGCTGATACGTGTTGTGTCTCATCTGTCACAGCATATTGAATGGAACTCACAATTGTGTACAGATTGTATAACACCTTTAGATTAATCTTATTTCCTTCCCTTAGATGGTGCTAATAGAGTATGAAAGGAAAACATGATTACATACGATGATTATTATGGTATTGTGTAAAGGCCTGGAGTCACTTGAATGGTTTGGAATTAAAAATAAATGTCTTCTCTGAGAAGTCCATAATACTGTCACAGAGATGATAACCTATTTCTTTTATCAGCTAGAATCTCAAGACATTTACCTTTTTCATCTTCTTCCTTATTCTACAGACTTTTCAAAATCTCTCAAAAAACAATTGTGGTGCAAGTGAATAAGGAGAAGCCTTATCTAGTGCAAGTATTAGAAAACGTTAGTTTATTCTTTCTGAAATAAAAATAGTCTTATTATCTATTTGCACTGTGGCAGGAGTGTTAATAACACTTGTGAAAGGGATAGCATAAGCAGACTTGGAAAACCATAGTTAAGGCCTTTTTTGTGTTAAGGATATTGTATAATTAGTCTGACACTTTGGACACTAGAACCTTGACTGCAATTATCCAGTGGGGTTGAGCTGTCCCAAATAATTCTCAGTAAAAATGCCACAGTGCCTCTTTAATACATGAATTCATAGTAGGTGGGTATTACTAAATGAACACCATAGAACTGACAATCTACTAAACGGTTAAGCACATGTGCATGCAACATACTGTAAATTATATGAGACAGTATTCTGGTATTAATATCTAATTTTCCTGCACAATGAATTATTTTTAAAAGGCTTTAACCATTTGAGGAAAAGAATATTTCTATAGTCCTGTCTGATCCACATTTCTCTAATTTGAGAGCTGTCCAGGTTTTTCCAATCCTTGTTAGAGTGCTTCTAGCTATTCTTGCTTTATGCTGCTCTGCCCTATAGGTGTATTGTAGCAAGGTTCTTTATTTCAATCTCTAATTACATACCTGCTCAAAAATCATTTTTACTTTTAGTTTAGAATGTTTATCAATTTTATTCGTAAAGAACTCCAGATTATCTCTGAAATGTCTGTCATACATTACTTATTATATTGGGAGTGATTTTCATGTTTCCACATATCCTGGTGGAGAAACTAACTTCCAGATTGGATGTAAGCAGTGATGGCTGAAGCTTGGATGCCATAAAATTTCTTTTTTTTTTTTTTCAAGGTTCATCCATGAACCTTGTTTTTTTTTTTTTTTTTTTTTTTTTTTTTTGTAGAGACAGAGTCTCACTTTATGGCCCTCGGTAGAGTGCCGTGGCCTCACACAGCTCACAGCAACCTCCAACTCCTGGGCTTAAGCGATTCTCCTGCCTCAGCCTCCCGAGCAGCTGGGACTACAGGCGCCCGCCACAACGCCCGGCTATTTTTTGGTTGCAGTTTGGCCGGGGCTGGGTTTGAACCCGCCACCCTCGGTATATGGGGCCGGCGCCTTACTGACTGAGCCACAGGTGCCGCCCGCCATAAAATTTCTTATTTAACACTAATAAACTTTCCCCCTGGCTACAGTAGTTTACAATTTTATTGTTTTATACCCTCTGCGATTTGGAATAAGCTTGATATCAGTGACACATAAAACTAGACATGAAGTTTGATTTGTTGAGCTATGACTCTAGATTGACAGGTAGACCTAGAGCTGGAAGAAAGGACAAGATATTATGAGAGATAATAAGTTTCTACTTAGATATGTTTCTAAAATGTGTTTGCATATATAATCAGGAATGAAGTTAATATTAAGATATTTTCAAAGATTATTTTGACTGGTTTAGTAGTCACACTAGTTATTGCTTGGGTAAAGGATCAGGACCAGGTTAGAGAACATCTCTGTCACTAGAAGATGTTTGCATGAAACGTGGCCTTTAAACCTAGAAAAAATGGGAGTCTAATTAATTGCACTCCTCAATTAATTTGGATATTTAAGTGATATTTGAGTATCAGGAGGAAAGAATACCCAGAAACAATTTCACATCAAGAACTATTTAATGACTTACTCATTCATTTATCACTAGGTGCCTATATATAGTGACAAAGGGAATAGTTACTGCATTCCAGTAGAAATAGACAAATGGAAAAATGGAACGATTATAATGAAATTCCGTAAGTGTGGACATAAGCACAGAATATTATAGAATGTATAGGATAGACAATGGGGATATCAAGAAAAGATTCCTAAGGAGGTGACATATAAAGTTAATTTTACATCTTTTATGTTTACCTGGATGGAGATAGAACATATTCTTCTTAGTAAAGTATCTCCAGAACGGAAGAAAAAGTATCCAATGTACTCAATACTACTATAAAACCCATATATAATCACTTACACATTCATACTAATGATAAAAAATAACTATAGTCCAGAATGAAGGAGTGAAAAGAAGGGAGAGGGGTGGGGGAGGTTTGGAGGAGGGAGACTATATGGTGGGACCTCACCTAATGTGCACAATGCAATGGTACATTTCACAAGTATTCAGAGTAGAGTATAAATCTCTTACCACAACAAATAAGTGAGGTGATAGTTATGCTAATAAGTTTGATGTAAGCATTCTACATTGCATATCAAATCAGCACATTTTACCCAATTAATGCATTAATGTACACAGTTATTATTTAATAAAAAAGATGATAACTAAAGGATGTATAAAAATTAGAAGACATGGTTAAAAAATAAAAATAAAGTTAATTTCAAAGGATTAATAGAAGTAGGCCTAGTAAAGTGGTAGAAAAAGGACAAAGGGCAATGCAGGAAAAAGGAGAATCATAAGAAAAGGTGGTATGCAATAAAAACTATAATTAGTTCAGTATAGTTGTAGCACATGGTATGACATTGAACATGGTAGAAAAACTGGACTGGTAGGCAGAAAATAGATCATTAAGGAACTTGTACATCAGGTTAAAGCATGTAGACTGTACCTTGAAGGCAATGGAGATCATTAAAGAGTTATTCTGAAGCAAAATTTCATGGCTGTATTTGCAATTTAGAGGGAGACTTCTGAAGCAGTGTGGAGGTTGCATTAGAGACAAGAGACAGGAACAATTAGTAGGCTGATTTTTAGTAGGTTGTATTATACCAGGTGAGCAATGAGAAGGTGGTAGTGAGAATGGAAAGGAGGGGGAAGATATTAAAATAGTGAGAAAAATTTATGAGGTAAGAGGAAAAGACACAGTGAATTTTTAGAGTTGGTAATTGAGGGAGAGATGGGTAGGTATTTAAGATGTCTCACAAATAGAGATGTTGAAAATAAGATAACTAGCTGGCCAGGGTATGGGTAAGATGACACATTAACTTTTTTATTTTTTTATAGTTTTTGGCGGGGGCTGGGTTTGAACCCTCCACCTCCAGCATAGGAGGCTGGCGCCCTAATCCTTTGAGCCACAGGCACTGCCCAACACATTAACTTTTTTACAGGATGGAAATACTTACAGGTGAAAAGCACATTTCCTAAGGGCTTGGACTTTGGCCAATGGCATTAAGAATGATGATCGTAAGTTATTTGCACCATCCTTATTCAGCAAAGAGAGGTTCAAGTATGTTTACTAGACCAGATTGATTTTTAAAAGTCCCAGATTAAAGTTCTGCTACACAGCAATTTAATTAACCTGAACCCATCATTCCCTAAGTATCTCTCCTATTGAGGCTTTATTGTACTTCTGAGAAGATAAATCTATCTTGCGTCAGATATTCCATGATATTACTGTTGCTTTGGCCCTTTTCTTATTTTTAAAATGCATTACGTTTCCCTAATCAAAGGAGATAAAGAGCAAAACTTCATTTTACAATTGAACAAATTCTCTTTAGTTTGATTTTTACATTCCGTGGTACCCCTAGAGTGGATTTTTTTTCCTTTACCCTTCACTCATATTCATTATTGATTTTTCCTGAAGGATGCCAAAGCAATTACTGCCTACCTCTTACTTCATTTTCCATGAAACGATCTCAAATGACTTCTTAGGGCCCTAGAAAATCAAGTGTCTACCTCAATCACACAACTCAACACATTTTCTCAGCTTCTCAAGATAAAAGTTTAATGTGTCACCTCATTAAAGTGCTTCTGTGATTTTTTTTTTTTCGCTTTTCATCAAGTTCTATCCTTCCCTGTTCTTTCCTTAGAGCTTTTTTTCACAATCCAGAAAGCAACTTGGTAGGGCATAGCTTGAGGATAAACAAAATGTAAAGGGTGGGAAAAGTTTATATTGGTGGGATTTTCTAGTTACCTCTCTAGAGACCAGTGGAAACTTCTTTGTTTCTCTGATTTTCACTGACAATCTTTGTTAGGTTATCAGAATTATTTGATTCAAAATTGAATTGACCTTTTATATTTCTTTCAATAAAATCTTGGTGTTATTATCCTGAGCTTTATTGATTATTGTCAGTTAAACATTAAATAATGTGTCATTGGGGTCAGACAAGGGTAGGTTTGACCCTTGATTCCATTACTTACTAGTTTTGTGACCTAACCTTAAGTCTCTTAATCTTCCACAGCTCCCTGTTTCCTCAAATATAAAAAGATACAATCATACTCTCTGCTTTTATTTTTAGCTTGATGTAGTTTGCAATCAGTAAAATATTTTATCAATTTCCAAACACTGTCCACATGTATTTCACAAGTAGGGTACATATTTAGAAGGTATGGAAGAATAAAAAAGTGAAAGGTTTTGCTGTTCTTTTCTGAAAGATATAATGAATAATATATGGTGACATGGAGAGTTTAAAGATAAAACCAAATATATTTATAAAAACTTAGATTTCATTTAATAAAAACAGGAAAGCTAACATAAATTGAGTACTTGCTATATCCCAAACATTGTTATCTATACTTTAGATGAATTATTGTATCTGATAGTCACAGTGTTGAGTTAGGTATTATTAAGAGAATATTATCTATGAGGAGACTTGCCCTGGGTCACCCAGATAGTAAGTGGAAGAGAGATAAGATTTAAATTTGTGTTTAATGAAAACTTAATGATTTTAGTGACAATGTGATTGGGCCTCATAATCTTTATCTAAACTTGCTTTATTTTGATTTGTTAGTTTATCCTGCAACTATATTATAGCAGAACAATCTAAATTAATTGGGGTGCCAATTGTTACTGTGCTCAGGGGAAAGGACAAAAAGGTCTAGTGAGGGTAATAGCGCCTATATTTTAGAAAATGCCTTGTTCCCTGATTTCTGTGTCAACCATAGGAACAATTTCACAAAGTTAAACACAAACACACATATAGAATGCTCTTAAAACAACTTTTGCTCACTTGACTTTAAAATCCTGAAAGAAAGTGAACATAGGCCTGACAGAGAGGCTGACGCATAGCTGATATCCAATGAGTGTTTGCTGTGTTACACTGAATTCACTCTTGTTTCTCAGCAGACCTTTTATCTACCCTGAACCTGTGTTGACTGTGGTTAGCAGTATCATTAAGAAGCTCTGTATAAACCAAGCACGAAAAGAGATTCAAATGTAGTGTTTGTGTCTACCCAGCAATTCTTGAAAGTTTCTGTACACAAGAGGAATTATATTTAATCTATTGTGAAGCATGACCAAGATATATAACTTACTCTGAAAAAAAATCTGTGGTTGATACATGTTTAGGAAATACAAAAAGGATCACATTGAAATTAAATTTAGATTAAATAATTTTAGATGGATTTATTTAGATTAAGACAATTGGAAGGAATCTTTAGAGTTCACATAGACACCTGTTTTCTCCTTGCCTTTGAATAGTCTGTGCCTAAACTTCACAAAAATCTGAAGAATTAGATGATAATTAAGATTATTTGGTAAGATATTATATCAGTTTTATTATGAAAACATTTCCATGAATACCTACTTTTATTATTAGAGTAATAATTATCAAAGGCAATCAAGAATCAGCATAACCTAGACAGCAGTTCTCAAACATTTGGATTTAGGGTCCCTTTATGTTCTTAGATATTATGAGGAACCTCAAAAAGTTTTTTTGTGAGTCATAGCTATTGATATTATTATGTTATAAATTAAAATAAAAAATTTAAAGTGTTTATTAATTTATTTCAAAATAGTAACAAATCAGTTACATCATTACCTAAGTAACATAGTTTTAAGAAAATTAATATTATTTTCTAAAAAAAAATACTGAGAAGAATGTTATTTTGTTTCTTTGCCAGCCTCTTCAATATCCGGCATAACAGAAGGAAGGTATATTGTCAATTTTTTTCTGCATTTGTTCTCTTGCAATGTTATTTTATTTGAAGTACAGAAAAAATATATAATCCACTCAGTTGTTGGAAAGGGAAGAAATGTTTTAATAGACTTTTCAGATGATTTGGACATTCTTCTTTGATACTACACCAAAATTCAATAATTAATAGTTTTTTTTAAAGTTTAGTTGTAATATTGTATTGGAAAGGAAACCACATTAATGAACTTTTTATACATTGCTTCATTAATGTTCACTGGTCTATCTTGCATGTTCAATGGATTTCGTATTTATGCCAGATTTTGTAACATTGATTATATGGAAAATTTTACTTTCTTGAGTCAGGAAGATCTTCTAAATGTAATTCACATTCATTAATATCACCACTGATATCAGATAAATATTAAAGGAGGAGAAACTGTCAAGTTTACAATTTAGATACAAGTTTTCCAAAATTGTAATGGTCACTTGAAAGCTTGAATTTTATCATTGGTAACAATTACTGTAAGTTGTTTTCTTTGAAGTGACAGGCTCACTTCATTAATTTTTCAAGGATATATCAAAAAATCAAAGTCTGAATAACCATAGTTTGTTAGTTGTTCAAGTAAAAACAAAGTGTTCCATGAGAAAAACAGCTAGTTCAGCTTACAACTCAAATTATAAAACAATAACATAACTCTTTTATTGAGTCAATTATCATACTTTGAAATGTGCCAGGAGGGCTTTATACAAATTTTGCATTTTGTCACACACAATATTAAAAAGACATGTACTCACAGGTCAAGACTTAATAAAGTTAGTGATTTTAATGTTTCACCAAGGACATTTAAAAATGAAGTTGGCTTTTTTGTTATTCATTTACAGTCAGTCCCTACATTACAAATATCCAAGTGATGTATGACTCATTTATGAACAGAGGCTATTATTGGTAAATATACCTGTTTCAATTTACATACACACTCAACTTAGAAACAAACCGATAGAACCTAGCTTGTTTGTAACCCACAGACTACCTACACTGCAAATGCATGTCAGTGAAGAATACAATAACTACTAGTTACATGTGGTGACCCTGCCTTGATTTACACTAAGCCACTGGCAATTTTATCCTCCATTAGTTTTGCACAACCAGAGCAAATGCCAGCACAGTGAAAAAAGGAAATATAAATTATTATTGTAGAAAAGGTTTTGAATTCATGGAGACCTCCATGAACTGCCAGGGGTCTGCAGACCACACTTGGAGAATTCCTGACCCAGAGAATGTCTTTAAAGTGCCAATTTTTGGTAGTGGGAAAGACTTGCAGAAATTTTAATTCAAGAGTTTGGGAAAGGCTAGTAATGTGCATTTTTAACTAGCTCCCTGGAGATTTTGAGAATGGGGGTCTGTGGAACACATTTTTAAAATTATAGCATAATAGGAGAGATGCTCTCACTTTGGCTGTGGTTATGGGAAGCTGAGATATATACTTGCCTAAAACAACTAATTATTTAATAAAATTAGCAACTCTTGCTGGTTCATTGGTTTATTATGTTTATTCTATCTAAAGGTTGAATTTGTGGCTCTTCCTTTGTGTACAATCACTTTCCATCTCCTATATCCATGTCCTTTATTATCTTGGTTTTAACTTTTAAAATTTTGAACCTGTTTATACTGTGTCTTTGCTAGGTTGTGAAGGTCAAAATTGGACAGACATGCCATCCTCTAAGGCTCTGACCATATTAAGAAATTCCTACTGTGTTTTTACACTGTAAAATAATCAGGCTGCTCATCCCTTAAGCTCTCCTTCATCGCTGCTTTCTTTATAGCCCTGTATCTGCCTCTGGAATTCAGATTGTGGCCTCCGTTCCTGGGAAAAGCTGGAGAATATAAATGAGTCTCATCCAGGACTTTTATAGTTGAACACCCTGGGTTCCTTTCTTTAGGGATGATATAGTAGGGTATGTCTGACAAATAGGAAAACGGAAAGCGTAAGTGGGTGAGAAAGCCTGAGACTGAATGCAAGTTTTTCTTATGAAATTGGCCTACTTCTTCTTTTTTTCTTTTTTCCTTTTCTAACAGTGAAAGCTTAGAAACTAGGACTCAGCCATTCTTTTGCTCTCTTTTCATCTTTCTCCTTTCAGACAGCTATAGTTGTCCGCCTGGCTTCAGAGCACTTTTTGAACTTGGAAGACTTCAAACCCCAACTGAGGAATCCTTGATGTTCTGTTGTCTTGTCTGACTAAAATGTACAAGAAACTTTCAGAGCTCAGTCCTTCAGCCTAAACTCTTCCCAGGTGAGAACAAATATTCTTGGTCTTATTTGCATTTTTTCATGACCTGTTCACCTTACACTTAAGGTCATTTTCTTCAATTTTGAGGCATCAAGGTTCATCATCTCAGATATAATTATGAATCACTACTGGTTTCCAAGACAGCTGGGTAGTTCTAAGCAAAATTTGCTACCCTAAATACTCATATGGGCAGTGAAACAGACTTTCAACTATGAAGTTGCTTTGGTTAAAGTCTTGCCTAAGGGTGATAGTAAGTGTTGGCATAACTTAACTAAAATTCTGTATAATTGATCAAAATTAGTGACCTAATGTGAAGGGATATAATTTTAATGTTCAAAAATTTTAAGTAATGAGTATCAGTTTCCAAGACATTTAGCACTTAGGTTTTCAAATCTGACTTCCAAATATGAATATCCTTACCATCTTCACTGACCCTAGTTTATGCATAAAAATACATATATGTACATAGCTTTTTAAGCGTCAAAAATCAAGCTCTGGTGCAGGCAAAAAAATCCACAGCAAATATTCCTGATTATGCTTCTATTCCTAAAACTAATTATAGATTTACGAAACTAATACCTTCTGAGTTTAACAAACACATGCATTTGTTGAGCTTGACCTCTTTGATAAAAAATTCAAATCTATTTGTGGCAAAGCAAGCACATTTTTATAGTAATTACTCTAATCAAGTCAGGATCTTTCTTACACCACCAGAAGCAATAATAAAAACAGCTTTGGGAACAGAAGCATAAACTAAAGCATAATTCATGACTTTGCAAATTTTTCTTCCTTGTGACATACATTAAACTGAATTGTACTTTTGTCTATGACATCTACTAACATATATGACAAAATAATTTATTATAATATTAATTTCTATATATTATTTTCACTGGGGTGGACTTTTTTTTCCCTTTCCCATATGGAAAAAGTAGCTAGAATTTTTTTGATCTCCCATGACAGAGGTAGGAGAGGAGGACTGTTAAATTTTGAATCACTGAAATTAGGAGTCTCCAGAAACCTAGAAGGTGACCTTTATTCAGGTCTTTTGACCTTTAAAAACATTGTATCCATGTTGAATTTTGATCTTAAAAAGAACTGACAGATAATATAAAGTATTCTAAATCATGATCATAGTACAGCCCTCCCTTTATTTCAATCTTTTTTACTACATATTTTCTTTTGATTATGTTTTATAGTTCTCTACATGGTAGTATTGCATTTTCTCCCTAGGAATTTGTTATTGTGTGATGGTATGATAAAAGGTATATTTAAAATTTTACATTTGCTGTTTGTTGCTAGTATTACAGAATACAATTGATTTTTATATACCAAACAACAACAACAAAAACCCCACTGTATCCTAGAGGGATTGTTGAAGAGGACGAGAAATTCCAAGATATGAAAGAGGCGGAATAAGGCAATCTAGAAAGTGAAGCATTTGGGGAGAGCTTTCCTCAGACTGATGGAGGTGTTTTTATTTTTATTTTTGTTTTCGTTTTAGTATCTGGGAGTACAGAAAAACAGAATCTACTTGTTCAAGGGCTGCAGATGGAGAAATTACTAAGGACTGTCTATAGAGGCTTGACCATATGTATCATTGACTTGAGAACAATAGTAATGCTCATTGTGAAGGAATCTTGGATCAAGTAAGCAGACCATTTTATAACAGTCACTCTGAATCCCATCAGAAGGGAATATCTAACTGAAGTTAGAGGGTCTTGGGCCAGGCCTGGTGGCTCACGCCTGTAATTCTACCCCTCTGAGAGGCTGAGGCAGGTGGATTGCTTAAGCTGAGGAGTAGGAGACTAGACTGAACAACAGCGAGACCCTGTTTCTAAAATAATAGCCAGGCATTTTGGCAGGCGCGTGTAGTCCCAGATACCTGGGAGGAGTTAGAGTTTGCTGTGAGCTATGATGCCAGGGCACTTAACCAGGGGTGACAAAATGAGACTATCTCTGAAAAAAAAAGGTAGTTAGAGGGTCTACTTAATAGGAGAATCATATTGTCTAAAGGAAAAATTAAAATATAACCATTATATACTAAGGACTTTTATCACCCCTCAGTTTTGAGGTACCACTTAAACCTGAGATTTTGGTATAATTCTCTGGGAGCTGTGGGAGATGTTCCCAAAAGGACTACCATCCAGGTTGGTGGAGAGTGTGGGGAGATTTCACATTTGGAGATGTAATAAAGTAATATATGCCATAAATCTAAATGTTATGGAATAAAAATGCAAACAGTGTAACTTGATCATACCCTCATGTTAATCTGAAATTAAAAAAAATTATAAAAAATCATACCTATGACAAGTACATCTATAGGAATAGAAGTAACCAATGAGTGTTGATGTCATTCTCATTGGTCTTCTAATTTCCCCAATTTATGGTAGTTCCTATAATTATATGCAATCTTGCTACTGAAAAACAAAGGTACTCCTGGCCCATTTAAAATACTATGATGGCATTTTCATTTATTTTTTATTTTCTGAACACCTATTCAGGGACATAACTAAGGTAATTAATGCCCTTGCAAAAGATTGGTGGGTATTGGAGAGGACTGGGAACTTGTAAATTAAATATTATTGTGACTTAGATTAAGTAGAGAATAGAATGACAGAAATATGACACCTAAAAGAAAACAGAGCTCTAATTTATATCCCATACTGTTGTCTAAATGTGCACTTGTTTTGAAATTCCCTGAGAGCATAAAGTGACTTTTATGCTCTATTCCTTTTCTCTATGAGTTACAGGATTGGTTACTATATATTGTGTAATTTTTTGTGTGTTTATATAGAAAACTGGCTACCTAAAAAACCTACTTGAACTTAGTGTAAAATTGCCTGCTTCATCACATGTATGTAAGAAGCTCTAAGGAAAAGATCCCACAGCAGGTCTAGTTTACTTTATAGATTGTTACTTGCCTTCCACATAGAAAACTCAAAACTGAGGGCTTCAGAGTCTGCATTTCTGTCACTAGACCATGTAGTGATAAATTACATTTCATATAGGCATACGTATCAAAATCAGGGTAAAGGTTGTAAAAGGGAGGTCAGATTTCTTCCTGCCTTTTTGCCCATATTTAATCAAATATTAATTCAGGAAAAACAAATAAGAACAAAAACAATAATGGATAATCTAGTTACTTTTAGGGGACTAAGTAATCTAGTTACTTTCAGGAGACCAGAAAAATAGAATTTTAGACACTGGGAAGTCACGAGAGTTTCTTGAGATGAGTAACAGCAAGATAGAAGGGGTATTTTAAGGAAAAAATCTGGCAGCACTATTCAGAGTAGATTTGGACATGAGAGAGATAGGAATACAGGAGACTAGTTAGGAGATACTACTAAAATTCAGCTAAAAATCTATTACTTGTATGAATAATTTAAACTTACAATATTGAATTGAAATACATACCACCATTATGCTGCTCAATTGTTTGCCTCTTTAAATTTCAAGTTTCAAATATTTTTCTGTTGCACAGTTATTTGAATGCATGAAGTTCCAAGTGTCAAAACACTTGCTGTAACTGTTAAGAAACAAAGGAAAACATGCTATAATAACACAATTACCAATTTCTAAAAGGACATGTGAGCTAAAGTATGCCTCATTAATAATAGAACAGGGACAAATTCCCTTGCAGTCTAACCTAAATTCAAAAAACAACAAGTTATCTGATAGTCTACCACCAGAAAAAAATAATTTATTATATCTAAATTGATTCTATGTATTAACAAATGGAGTTGACAAAATGTCACTGTCAGATAGTAGAACTGAATTTTTTTAATTTTGATTTCTGGTTTACTTTGAACCAAGGGTGCTTAGAATGTGAAGTTAGGAGGTCAGTTTTCTATCAGTTCAATTACTAATATACTAAGCAGTTACACAGTAATAATGACAATAAATCACATTACCTTGATAAATTTTAAATTCTGGAAGCTTTAATCAAACTTCTCCCTAGTAAAGGGAACCACTGTATTTTGCTGTAGATATTAAGAAAGAACTCATGAAGCTGAGGAAATTTTCAGTCTATATGTTCTTTCCCTTTAATTATTGTGATTTTCACCTTAAATCATCAAAATAAAACTCTGTTTTTATTTATATTTAGCCATTTTATGTAAAATTTATTATTAATAATTTATTAGAAAGAAAAACGCTCCCTTCAAACATTCTGTAGTCAAAAAATGTGCTGCTTTTAGAAAGAGTAATTTGATTATGCTTATAACTAGTTTTCAAATGAAGCACATCATAAATTTTATAATGAAAATCAATGAAAAAATAAGATTTTCTAAATTGTGCCTTGTAGGCAACTTATGAGACACACATTTACTTGAAAGAAAACTTTTTCTCCTCATTTTCTATAGTTTCCCACCATGGCACACCCCAGTGCTCCCAAATAGCTTAATTTTACCTTTTTCCAGGGACATACTTTGATGTAAATATGAGCTTTAGTCAATGATATTGAGGCCAGGCAAGAAGTAGGTAGTCAGAGAACTTTGATGATTAATAAAAACACAGATTATAAATTTTTCTCAAAGAAGTTCTGGGGTGGGGCTCCTCTTTGATACTAGTGATATTTGTTTATAAACAAAATCTGAGATGATACAGCCTCTGCTTCAATTAGAAGAATATAAAAAAGAACAGTGAAAATTGTCCATTGCCTACTCCTTCAATTGGGAGACCGTATCCTAGTATGTTATTTTTCATTCTTGATTTTGTTGTTCAACTCAGAAATAGTTGGAATAACATGTCTTTCTTTTTATGGAAGTCTTCTCTTTGGTCAAAGACAAATTCACAGATGCCTCTTCATAACTGGCCTTGAATAATTATTTGTGAACTTTCTCTCAAGAGACTAGGCCATGAGTCAGCAAACTTTCTGTACAAGGCCATAATATATGTATTTAGGCTTGGTGAGTCATTCAAACTAGCTGCAACTACTCAGGTCTGTCATTACAGCAGGAAAGCAGTAATAATATGTGCATGAATGAATGTATAATTCAGTTCTAGTAAAACTTTATGCACAATAGAATTTAAATTTGATATAATTTTTGCATGCTACTAAATACTAGTATTCTTTTCATTTTTCAGCCATCTGACAACATAAAAAACATTTTACCATACATAAATAGGAAGCAGATCAAATTTGGTCCAAGGGTCATAGTTTGCAAACCCCCACTGTAGACCAAATGAATTTTTACTATAATCCTTCTATCACTTCTCACCTTTCATACCTTATATCACTTCCTATTTCATGAAAGCAAAACCACTATGTCTTGTCTTAAAATAAAGATGGAAAATATTAGTTGACCCACAAATGTGTTCTAATAAGTCTAATCAATATCTTATTTCAATACATGGCATTAACAGCACCATTATCATAACAGAAGAAGATCAAATAAAGGGTATGGATCAAAGAATCAGAGATTAGATAATACTGGGCATCATATCCTGTGAATATGTCCATAATAGGTCCAGCAACTGGAGTTTAAGGATCAAAGTATGACTAAGGGTATTTTAAAATAACATACTATACAGCCAAAACTATATGATTATGATTCAGAAGTCCAAGATGATGAATGAGAGATATCTTCTCACCAGCCACTCTATGTGAGATTGGGGAGAGTGGACTCCAGCCACCTCTTGCTATATTGCCCCACCCAGAAACATTGTTTCAGGGTACACTGAGACAGCAGGAAAATCCAGGAGCCAAGGAGGATCTCAGGAGCAGAGGAAGGCTGGCATAGAAGGTGGATGCCAAAGCCACTCCATCACCCAAGTACAGAGACAAGGAAAATTAAGGACAAGGAGGAAGAGAGAGGAGAAAGCAAGGGAAAGAAGTGAACACAAAGAAAACACACTTGAGGATGAAGCTACACAAAAACAAATTCTGGAAACGTGGAAAAGCAGAACAGATCAACCCCTCTCCTAAGGGATCACAATGCAGCTACTACAGAGGATCCCACCTATGAAAAATATATAAAGGGGGCAGAGCCAGATGGAAGACTAGAGACAGAATCTTTACAGCTGTGTGTAGTGATGTTGGGGAGAGAAGGCTCTAGGCACCTCTAGATGATGGGCACTATCCACCCCCATCCCCTTGGGGGCACAGGGAGGCAGCAGGACACTTCAGGGCCCCAAGGTGAGGACAAAAGCTGTGAAAAAGCTGCAAGTATTTTGCCTCCGAACAGAAGCAACTGGGTGCAAACGTGGCTGCAGCTGGAACAGTTTGCAAACAGAGAAGTCCTACCTTGGGGGTGTTTTTTGGACCTGGGCACTTGGTTGAGTTACTTTGGGAGAGCTTGGGTGAGTGAGAAAGTGATTTTGAATAGCATCCCGGGGGCCAGAACTGAGCTACCCAGGTGGAGGGGAGCTCTCACTGTTTGGCTGAAGGCCAGGCACAGCCATTCTGGAAAGGCTGACTTGCAGGTTTGGCCCACATGATCCCAGTGCAAAGCCATTTCCTGTGCACTTGATAAACGAGGCAGGCACTCCTGGGAAGATTTGAGCAACATATGCTTTCCTGGGAAAGCCACAGTTTAACCAAGGGACACAGTTTAGAAAAGTCAAGGAGTGTCTTTTAAGTGGGCTGAGGAGAACTTCAGGGTCCCAACCCTGGAGTTTGAGGGCAAAGAAGTAACGAAGATGGGGCATGGTCTCCTTGGCAAGGCACAGACTTCCAGTCTCCTTCTTATACAGTTGTATCAGTTTAGTGCAGTGGTTCTCAACCTTCCTAATGGCATGACCCTTTAATATAGTTCCTCATGTTTTGGTGACCCCCAACCATAAAATTATTTTCGTTGCTACTTCATAGCTGTAATTTTGCTACCGTTATGAATTGTAATGTAAATATATGATATGCAGGATGTATTTAGGCAACCCCTGTGAAAGGGGGTCCCCCAAAGGGATCACAACCCACAGGTTGAGAACCGCTGGTTTAGGGATTAGCATCTGCAGAAGATCACCTGTTGCCCAAGCAAGATACAGCAAGATAGATATGTTTTTTTCTTTTTAAAAATATTTTTTGAATGTTTTCCCCTAGATTTTTCTTTTTATTTTTTCTTCTTTTTTCTTGTATAGTTATAATTTTTCTTTGTTTCCTTCTTAAATAATAAGGGTTTCATTTTTGCTAGATTTTCTGCCTTGTTATTCATTTTTTCTCCCCAATTGCACCCCTTAAGGTTTTTTGTTTGTTTTAATTTGATTTATAGTATTTTTGTTTTTCATATCTACTTGGTTGAAGTAGGGACTGTGTCTGCTCAGGCTGGCAAAGAGCTCCACATCTCAAGGGATCCAGCCAACCCGGCCACCAAAGGTTGGGATTTGTGGGTGTGGGTCAAGTACCCTACTGTATACTACTATTACTCCTGTCTCTCTCTTTCTGTTCCTCTGTTCTTTATGTCAGTCTTCCCTTTTAATCCTCCATTTACTTTCTCTTTTCCATTTTTTATTATCTTTTATCACTTCTTGCTCTTCAATTTTCTCAACCTTTTAGTCCTTTACCAAAAGGATACTTCAACTGCTTAGATCAGAGGCACAGTAACTTAAAGAGCAAGAGGAAGTGAAAGGAAAACGTAGGGCAAGGAAACAGAAAAAAAGAGAGCACTCATGAAGTAGAAACAGCAGAAAAATCCTGGCAACATGAAAAACAAGAATAGAGCAACCCCTCTGCCAAGGGGCCATGAGGTAACTACTGCAGAGGATTCCAGCTATAAAGAAAAGTTGTAAATGAAAGAAGGGGAATTTAAAATATGGATGATAAAAACAATGAAGGAAATTACTGAGAAAAAGTGGAAAATAACCAAAAGGATATAAAAAAACAGAATCAAATAAGAGACAAATGTTTGAATAATATAGGAAGGATATAGTGGAGCTTAAGGAATTGAAACATTCAATCAGGAACTTAAATATGCAGTAGAAAGTATCAATAACAGATTAGACCATGCAGAAGAGGGAATCCCAGAGGTAAAGGATAAAACTCTTTGAGTAAACACAAGCACTTAAAGAGACAGAAAGAAAGAGAAAGCAGAGTGTTCAGTGACAGAATTGTGGAACTTCATGAAGCGTTCAAATGTAAGAATTATAGATGTCCCAGAAGGTGAAGAAGAATGTTCCAGAGTAATCAATATCATACATGAAAATTTCCCAAATATCATCAAAGATTCTGACACACTCCTTTCAGAGGGACATAAAATCCCAGGTCATCTGAAATCAAACAGAGCTTCTCCAAGACACATCATCATGAACATGTTCAAAGTCAAGATGAAAGAGAAGATTCTTAAAGCATCCAGGAGTAAACACCTATTGATCTACAGGGTCAAATACATTAGAGTGAGTGTGGACTTCATAAATGAAACTTTTCAAGCCAGAAGATAATTATCATCTACATTTAACCTACTTAAACAAAACAATTTTAAACCCAGAATCCTATATCCTGCTAAGCTAAGCTTTAAAATAGATAGAAAAATTAATGTTTTTACTGACATGCAAACATTGAGGAAGTTTGCCACAATGAGACCAGTTCTACAGGACATACTTGTGCCTATTCTACACCTTGACCATCACAATGGACCACCAGCAAAGTAAACACCCAGAAACTAAAAGACAAAACCTAGCTTCCAAACGTCTATACTTCCCAAAGCAATCTACCTATTCAATGCCATTCCTATCAAAATACCAACATCGTACTTTCAAGATTTGGAAAAAATGATTCTGCGTTTTGTATGGAACCGGAAAAAACCCCGTATAGCTAAGGCAGTTCTCTGTAACAAAAATAAAGCTGGGGGCATCAGCATACCAGATTTTAGTCTGCACTACAAAGCCATAGTGGTCAAGACAGCATGGTACTGGCACAAAAACAGAGACATAGACACTTGGAATCGAATTGAAAACCAAGAAATGAAACTAACATCTTACAACCACCTAATCTTTGATAAACCAAACAAGAACATACCTTGGGGGAAAGACTCTCTATTCAATAAATGGTGTTGGGAGAACTGGATGTCTACATGTAAAAGACTGAAACTGGACCCATACCTTTCCCCACTCACAAAAATTGATTCAAGATGGATAAAGGACTTAAATTTAAGGCATGAAACAATAAAAATCCTCCAAGAAAGCATAGGAAAAACACTGGAAGATATTGGCCTGGGGAAAGACTTCATGAAGAAGACTGCCATGGCAATTGCAACAACAACAAAAATAAACAAATGGGACTTCATTAAACTGAAAAGCTTCTGTACAGCTAAGGAGACAATAACCAAAGCAAAGAGACAACCTACACAATGGGAAAGGATATTTGCATATTTTCAATCAGACAAAAGCTTGATAACTAGGATCTATAGAGAACTCAAATTAATCCACATGAAAAAAGCCAACAATCCCATATATCAATGGGCAAGAGACATGAATAGAACTTTCTCTAAAGACGACAGATGAATGGCTAACAAACACATGAAAAAATGTTCATCATCTCTATATATTAGAGAAATGCAAATCAAAACAACCCTGAGATATCATCTAACCCCAGTGAGAATGTCCCACATCACAACATCTCAAAACTGCAGATGCTGGCGTGGATGTGGAGAGAAGGGAACACTTTTACACTGCTGGTGGGACTGCAAACTAGTACAACCTTTCTGGAAGGAAGTATGGAGAAACCTCAAAGCACTCAAGCTAGACCTCCCATTTGATCCTGCAATTCCATTACTGGGCATCTACCCAGAAGGAAAAAAATCCTTTTATCATAAAGACACTTGTACTAGACTGTTTATTGCAGCTCAATTTACAATCGCCAAAATGTGGAAACAGCCTAAATGCCCACCAACCCAGGAATGGATTGGTATATGGTATATGTGGTATATGTGGTAAGCTGTGGTATATGCATACCATGGAATACTATTCAGCCATTAAAAAAAAATGGAAACTTTACATCCTTCGTATTCACCTGGATGGACATGGAAGACATTATTCTTAGTAAAGCATCACAAGAATGGAGAAGCATGAATCCTATGTACTCAATTTTGATATGAGGACAATTAATGACAATTATGGTTATGGGGGGGAAGCAGAAAGAGGGAAGGAGGGAGGGGGTGGGGCCTTGGTGTGTGTCACACTTTATGGGGGCAAGACATGATTGCAAGAGGGACTTTACCAAACAATTGCAATCAGTGTAACCTGGCTTATTGTACCCTCAATGAATCCCCAACAATAAAAAAAAAAAAGTATTTTATGAAATTTTAAAAAAAAAAAAAGTCCTAGCTTCCACAATGACACAAAAGATAAAACTGAACAATGGACTTTCACAAAATAAGATGAATAGAAGTAGACCACACATCAATTTTCTCCATAAATTTTAGGGCTTGAATTCCCCATTGAAGAGGAATAGGCTGAATGACTGGATAACAAGCATAAACCATCCATTTGCTGCCTGCAGGAGACATACCTAGTCTCAAAGGACAAAGTAAAATTCAGGGTTAAGGGTTATAAAACAATTTTTCAGGCAAATGGGAATTAGAAGGAGGAGTTGTGTCGGTGTTGCTCGGCCGCCGACCAGCAGGGACGAACACACCAACGCAGACAGCTTTCAGCAGGTTTATTATCAGGTACAAGCAGCTTGTCCGGGGAGAGCAGGATGGAAAAGCCCTAACCTTGTCCGGGGAGAGCAGGATGGAAAAGCTCTCTTTGTCCGGGGAGAGCAGGATGGAAAAGCTCTCCCTGTCCGGGGAGAGCAGGATGGAAAAGCTCTCCTACCTTGTTTACAGCACTCTGTATATATACTCTAGGACACATCCTGTTATTGCGGTTTCTTGACCTAGATATCTCTCCAATGAGCGCAAAGGGCACGGGCGGCAAGGCTGTTGCCAGGGTGCAGCCTGCAAGCAGGTTTCCTAAAGTATGCCTCCGCCATCCTGTTTTTGTGCCTGATCGATACATTGTATAAGGGCCCTCCACATCTCCCCCTTTTTATTTATTTATTGCGAGTTGTGACCATGCCTGTCTTAGGTTGTCCCCCTGTCCGAGTATAGTCTTACCCGTCATTGAGGGTACAGGCAGCGGTGGCCTGTCCTCTGTCTTAGGTTGATCTACATTGGGGGGGATCTTACCCGTCATTGGCTACTGGTCCAGCATGCTAATCTAGATTTGGGGGGAACCTCCTGCTTGGAGGGCGAGGAGGGCCTGCTGGACGATGACGCAGTCTGGTTGTTGTTTTTGGCGGAGGGTAAGGAGAAGTTTTATGCAAAAGACTATGGCAACTAGAAGTATAATACTTAAAGCCGTGGTGCCGGCCCAATTGCGGGCATGGGAGAGCAAACTAGTTACTTTTCCTAGAATATCGCGAGCGGTAATTACTTGCACTCCAGTGCTATTGATACTAACAATATGATTCAACATTTTGCAGGTGAGGTTTTCAAATTATGCATCCCAGCTCCCCAGAAGGTAACAGGATAGTTGCAAGGAAGCATTACGCAGGGTACCATTAGGTTCAAAAATTGTGGGGGTAACACACAAGGAACTAGACAACCAAAGGAGAGGCATCTCTCCACATCATCCACCCGCTGCTGCAAAATGTCCACTCCCTAATCGACCAACAACAGTCCAGCGCGAAGGCGTCCGGCTGCGGCGGCCCGGGTGCGCAGGGCCTCCGCAACTGAGGCGGACAATTGGTTGACAGCAGTAGCGGTGGGGACCGCGGTGGCAAGGGCTGCAGTCGCGGTGGCGGCGGCTGCGAGGGCTGTGGCGATGGCCATGACAAGGGCCGCGGTGACTCCGAAGTCGCGCTTCGATGTGGCTCCATGGGCGCAGCTTCATCGTGTGAGGGGTTCACTGGATGGGGGAGTCTTTCCGGGACCCACACCGGGGAGCTCTGGTCCTGTGGAGAAACACAAACTGCACCTCGGTTCCAGATGAGAACCGGGTCTGGGCCACGCCATTGGCTGGTAAGGACATCCTTCCAGCGCACTTGCACTGGGGAGCTGGTTTGGCGACCAAGGCAGTGGCGGTCTGCTGCTGTTTGCCCTTTGGCATCCAAAGTTAAAAAATTAAAAATGAAGAAGATTGTGTTGAACGAGGACAGGCAACGAACTGCTGTTCTCACTCAGACTCAAGACAGATACAACAAAAGGGGTCACGAACACCAGACAGTACACACACTTAACAAAAGACTAACACCCGCCACTATGGTCGTGGCCAATGCCCTGTGTACACAATCCCCCGCTCTGATCGCGGGCTCTCGCTTTTGTTGCGAGCTGGATCCCTTTTCCTCCCCCGCTTTGATCGCGGGCCCTCGCTTTTGTCGCAAGCTGGATCCCTTTTCCTGGATCCCTTTTCCTCCCCCGCTTTGAACGCGGGCCCTCGCTTTTGTCACGAGCCGGATCCCTTCTCCTCCCTTGCAAGCTCTGCGGCTACCGCAGAAGTCTCCCCCACCTCTTATCTACCTGGTGGGGCTACCCGGACAAACCCGGCACGGGGGGCGGCTTACCTGTCAGCTGAAAGCAGTCTCGAGAGGGGATCCTGAAGTTCCCGGGTTTCGGCACCAGTTGTCGGTGTCGCTCGGCCGCCGACCAGCAGGGACGAACACACCAACGCAGACAGCTTTCAGCAGGTTTATTATCAGGTACAAGCAGCTTGTCTGGGGAGAGCAGGATGGAAAAGCCCTAACCTTGTCCGGGGAGAGCAGGATGGAAAAGCTCTCTTTGTCCGGGGAGAGCAGGATGGAAAAGCTCTCCTACCTTGTTTACAGCACTCTGTATATATACTCTAGGACACATCCTGTTATTGCGGTTTCTTGACCTAGATATCTCTCCAATGAGCGCAAAGGGCACGGGCGGCAAGGTAGTTGCCAGGGCGCAGCCTGCAAGCAGGTTTCCTAAAGTACGCCTCCGCCATCCTGTTTTTGTGCCTGATCGATACATTGTATAAGGGCCCTCCACAGAGTTGCATTCTTATTTTCAGATACAAGTGGATTTAACGTAACTAAAGTAAAAAAAGACAAAGATGGACATTTCCTATTGGTCAAGGGAGAAATACAACAAGAGGACCTTTCAACCCAACTTAATTCATCCAGATTCTTGAAAAAGACCTTAATAAGTTTGAGCAATATGATATCCTATACTATCATGATAGCTGGGGACTTCAACATTCCTCTTATAGACTGGGACAGATCCTGTAAAAAGAAACTACACAAAGAAACAAGGGAGTTAAATGTGACCCTAGAACAACTGTGCTTAGTAGATACATACAGAACATTATATCCCCTAACTAATGAATATATGTTCTTCTCATTGGCTGATGGAACATTCTAAAAAATAAATCATATCCTAGGACACAAATCAAACCTCAACAAAATTGAAATAATTAAAATTATACCTTGTATCCCTTTGTACCACAAGGAAATAAAGGTGGAATTCAACTACAACAAAAATTATCATCCCTAAATAAAGGCATGGAAATTAAACAACTTTATGCTGAATTACAGTTGGATCAAGGAAAAGATAAAAAAGAAAATCATTAACTTTATTGAGCATAACAACAATGAAGACACAAGCTACCAAAACTTGAGACATTGCAAAAGCTGTTCTAAGAGGGAAATTTATTGCATTAAATGCAATAAATGCATTAGATGCATAAAAAAAGAAAAGAAAGAAAGAAAGAGAACACCTCCAGAAACTAATGAACACATCAAGAAACACATCAATTTATGTGTTTATTTAATGCATCTATTTTATTTAATGCATCAATTTATTTAATGCATCTATTGCATTAGATGCATAAAAAAAAGAAAAGAAAGAAAGAAAGAAAGAGAACACATCCAGAAACTAATGAACACATCAAGAAACACATCAAGAAACTTATATTGGCAGATAAAGATATGTGAATTAAAGTTACAATGTACAATGTAAAATTCATTTTGTGATTAATGTACTTTTCATTTTTAGTGTATAATTAGATTTCATTTATCTAAAACATATTATAATTTGTACAAATTCAAGTGGTTGTTTTGAATTTCATGTATATCACGTATCTGTATATGTAAGCCTCAAATTTACATGCTGTGTATTATTAAAGTGCTTCAGAAAATATGTTATAAAAAAATAAATTATGCTCAGGAGATTTTCAAAAAAAAAAAAAAAGAAATGGAAAAGGATGAACAATCCAATTCCCAAATTACCAGAAGAAAAGTAATAGCCAAAATTAAGTAAGATAATGGCAGCAGCCCAAGTTCCCATCAACTCGTGAATGGATTAACAAATTATATATATATGTATACCATGGCATATTACGCAGCCTTAAAAAAGATGGAGACTTTACCTCTTTTATGTTTACATGGATGGAGCTGAATCATATTCTTCTTAGTAAAGTATCTCAAGAATGGAAGAAAAAATATCCAATGTACTTGGTACTATTATGAAACCAATATATAATAACCTACACTTTCGTGTGAATGATAAAACACAATTATAGCCCAGAAAAAAGGAGAGAAGAGGAGGCCAAGGGGAGTAGAGGGGTGTGGCCAGGTGGAGGAAGGGTAATTGGAGGCACCTCACCTATTGCGCATATTGCAAGGGTACATATCAAATATATTAAGAGTAGAGTATAAATGTCTAAACACAACAATTAAATAAGTGAGGTGAAGGCTATGTTAACCAGTTTGATGTAAACATTCCAAATTATATATAAAATCAGCTCATTGTACCCCGTAAATGCAGTAATGTACACAATAATGATCTAATTAAAAAATGAATTGAAAATAAAAGAATCATTCATAAAATTAATGAAACAAAATGTTGGTTCTTTGAGAAGCTAAATAAGACTGATAAACCATTTAACAGATTAACCAGAAATAGAAAAGTAAAATCTTTAATAATCTCAATGAGAAACTAAAAGGGGGAAATAACAATTGATACCACAGAGATTAAAGAGACTATTTCTGACTATTATCAAAAACTCTACCCTCATAATTTGACAATGTGGAGGAAAGGGACCAATACCTGGAATCACACCATCTTTCTATACTTAACAAGTAAGAAATAGATCTTTTGAGCAGAACAATATGAAGTACTGAGATTACAGAAACAATTAAATAGTCAACAACAACAACAACACCCCAGAACCAGATGGCTTCACATAAAAATTCTCTAAAACCTTCAAAGATGAGCTTGCACCATATTGAAGAACTTATTCTAAAACATTGAGAAGGAAGGAACATTCTCCAACACATTCTAAAAAGGAAACATCACCTTGATTCCAAAACCAGAAAAGGACCCAATCAAAAAGGAGAACTACAGACCAATTTCACTAATGAATATCAATATCAAACTACTCCACAAAATCTTAGCTAATAGTTTTCAGGTACACATTAAAAAAATTATACATAATGATCAAGTAGGCTTTATCCAAGGGATGCAAGGCTGGTTTAACATATGCAAATCAAAAAAATAATACATCATATTAATAGAAGCAAAAACAAAGACAATATTATCCTCTTAATAGATGCAGACAAGCATTTGATAAAATTCAGCACTCATTTCTAATTAGAACACTTACAAATATAGGTATAGGTGGGACATTTCTTATACTGATTGAAGCCATCTACAATAAACCCACACTAATATTATACTCAATGGACTAAAACTGAAAGCTTTTCCACTTAGAACTGGAACCACACAAGGTTGTCCTTTATTGCTATTACTATTCAACATAGTTCTGGAAGTTCTAGCCAATAAAATCAGGCAAGAGGAGGAAATAAAGGCCATACAAATGGGAGCAGAGGAGGTCAAACTCTCATCCTTCGATGATGATAAGATTTTATCCTTGGAGAAGCCCAAATAGTCAACCACAAGACTCCTGGAAATGATCAGGAAATAAATATGTCATGGTGTAAAGTCAATCAATGTCCAAAAATCAGTACCCTTTGTATAAGCCAATAATAGCCAAATGGAGAAACAAATCAAGGACAAAATTTTGTTCACAGTGGCTTCAAAGAAAATAACATACTTAGGCATATACCTAACAGAAGAGGTGAAATATCTTTTCAAAGAGAATTATGAAACCCTAAAGAAAGAAATTGCAGAAGCCCTAACAAATGGAAGAACATACCATGCTCATGGCTGGGAAGAAAAAACATTATCAAAAATGTCTATTCTACCCAAAACGATCTACAGATTCCATGCAATCCCCTTTAAATTACCAGCATCATATTTTGAAGAACTGGAAAAAAAATAGTACTTCATTTTGTATCGAATCAGAAAAAACCCTGTATAGATAAGGCTATTCTAAGTAATAAAAACAAAGCTGGAGGCACCACCCTACCAGACTTCAGGCTGTATTACAAGTCCACAGTAATCAAAACAGCATGGTATTGTCACAAAAATAGAGGCATAGACACAGAACAGAATGGAAAACCAAAATTTGAAACCAGTCTCTACTTGCCATTTAACCTTTGATAAACCTCACAAAAGCATACAATGGGGAAAATAATCCCTATTCAACAAATGGTGCTGAGAGAACAGGATAACCACGTGTATAAGACTGAAACTCGACCCATACCTTTCAGCACTGAAAAAAATTGACTCAAGATGGATAAAAAAATTAAATCTAAAACACAAAATGGTGTACATATACCACAATTTATTGATCCATTCGTGGATCAATGCGCACTTGGGCTTTTTCCATGACTTAGCAATTATGAATAGGGCTGCAAGAAATATTCTGAGAATAGGGAGAAAGGGGAAAGGGAGGGGAGGGGGGAGGGGGAAGGAGGAGGATTAATGGGATTATGCCTGCGGTGCATTTTACAAGGGTATATGTGAATCCTAGTAAATGTGGAATGTAAAGGTCTTAGCAAAATAACTAAGAAAATGCTACAAAAGCTATGTTAACTGATGTGATGAAAATGTGTCAAACGATCTATGAACCAAGTGTATGGTGCCCCACGATCATACTAATGTACACAGCTATGGTTTAATAAAAATAAATAAAAAAAAAACCACAAAATGATAAAAATCTTGTAAGAAAGTGTGGGTAAAACTCTTAATGATGTTGGACTGAGGAAAGAATTTGTGACAAAGACTTTAGTGGTCATAGCAACAATGAAAAAAATTAACAAATAGAAGAACAGTGTAATCCTAAACCCAGCAGAAGATAAGAAATATCCAAAATTAAATCAGAGATTAATAAAATTGAAAACAAAAGAATCATTCAGAAAATTAATGAAATGAAAAGTTGCTTTTTTTGAAAAACTGAATAAAATATAAATACTTTTTGTTACACTAACTAGACACAGAAAAGTAAAATCTCTAGTAACCTAAACCAGAAATGATAAAGGGGAAATAACAACAGATGCCAAGAAGTTACAAAAGGTTATGTCTGCATACTACAAGAAACTCTATGCCCAGAAATTTGACAATGTGAAAGAAATGGAGCAATATTTGGAATATCACCTTCTCACTAGACTTAGCCAGAAAGAGATAGATCCCCGAACACACCAATTTCAACCACTAAGATCAATGAAACAATAAAAATTTTCCCAACCAAAAAATGCCCTGGTCCGGATGGCTTCACACCAGAATTCTATCAAACCTTTGTAGAAGAGCTTATTCCCTTACTGAAGAAATTATTCAAAAACATTGAGGAGGAAGGAATCTCCCCCAACATGTTCTGTAAAGCAAACATCACCCCGATACCAAAACCAGAAACAGACCCAACTAAAAAGGAAATCTTCAGACCAATTTCACTAATGAATATGGATGCAAAAATTCTGAACAAAATCCTAGCCAAAAGACTACAGCTTCTCAAAAAAAAAAAAGTCATACCTTATGATCAAGTAGTTTTCAACCTAGACATGCAAGGCTGGTCTAACATACGCAAATCCCATAGCACAGTGGTTATGGCACCAGCCACATGCACTGAGGCTGGCACATTCAAGCCTGGCCCAGGCCAGCTAAATAACACTGACAACTGCGACAAGAAAATAGCCGGGTGTTGTGATGGGTGGCTGTAGTCCCAGCTACTTGGGAGGCTGAGGCAAGAAAATCACTTAAGCCCAATAGTTGGTGGTTGCTGTGAGCTGTGATGCTACGGCACTCTACCATGGGAGACATAGTGAGACTCTGTCTCAAAAAAAAAAAAAAAAGTCTATAAATGTAATTCACCATATCAACAGAAGCAAAACCAAAGACCATATGATCCTCTCAATAGAGGCAGACAAAGCATTTGACAAAGTTCAGCATCCTTTTCTAACAAGAACACTTAAGAAAATAGGCATGGGTAGCACATTTCTTAAACTGATTGAAGCCATTATGACAAATTCATAGCCAATATAATACTGGAGTAAAACAAAACGTAAGCTTCACTTAGATCCACTTAGAACTGGAACCAAACAAAGGTGCCCACTGTCGCAATTACAATTCAACATAGTTCTGGAAGTTATAGCCAATGCAAGAAAAGGATATTAAGGACATCTAAATGGGGTCAGAGGAAGTCAAACTCTTTCTCTTTGTTGATCATGTTATCTTATCTTTAGAAATCCTCAGAGCATCAACCACAAGACTCCTGGAAGTGATCAAGAAATATAGTAATGTCTCAGGGCATACAATCAAAGTGCACAAATCACTAACTTTTCCACACACTAGTAACAGTCTTGTTGAGAATCAAATCAAAGACCCAATTTCCTTCACAGTAGCTTCAAGGAAAATGAAATACATTGGAATATATCTAACAAAAGAGATGAAGGATATCTACAAAAAGAACTATGAAACCCTAAGAAATGAATAGCAGAAGACTTTAACAAATGGGATAACATACCATACTCATTGCAGGGAAGGATCAATATTGTTAAAATGTTTATACAACTCAAAAAATCTACATATTTAATGCAATTCCCATAAAATTACCAACATTATACTCTGAAGAACTCAAAAAATAGTTTTTAATTTTGCATGTTACAAGAAAAATACCCATATAGCCAAGGGAATTCTTAGTAATATAAACAAAGCCAGAAGCATCACTCTGTCAGATTGCAAGTTATACTACATGTCCACAGTGATTGAAACAGCATGATATTAGCACAAAAATAGAGACATCGATATATGGAACAGAATAAAAAATGTAGAGATGAAGCCAGACTCTGATCAACATCTGATCTTTAATAAACTAAGCAAAAGCATACCTGGGGGGAAAAGTCCCTATTCAATAAATAGTACTTGGAGAACTGGATAACCACCTGTAAAAAAACTAAAAATGGACTTAAACCTTTCACCACTTACAAAATTTTATTCATGTTGGATAAAAGATTTAAATCTAGGGTTGCACCTGTGGCTCAAAGGAGTAGGGCACCAGCCCCATATGCCAGAGGTGGTGGGTTCAAACCCAGCTCTGGCCAAAAACTGAAAAAAAAAAAAAAGTCCACCATAGGTGTAAGTCCCACTGATTATCCTCCCTCCACTCACCTCCCCCTTCCACGGCCCTCCCCCTCCTCTCACCCCCTTCATCTAAGGCTATAGTGTGTTATATCTTTCATATGAAGTGTGGGTGATTATATATTGGTTTCATAGTAGAACTGAGTACATTGGATACTTTTTATTCTATTCTTAAGATACTTTACTAAGAGGAATATGTTCCAGCTCCATCCGTGTAAACATAAAAGAGGTAAAGTCTCTATCTTTTTTAAGGCTGCATAATATTCCATGGTATACATATACCAAAATTTATTAATCTATTCATGAGTCGATGGGCACTTCCATTACTTGGCAATTATGAATTGGGCTGCAATACATTCTGGTGCAAATATCTTTGTTATAAAGTGATATTTGGTCTTCTGGATATATTCCTGATAGGGGAATTGCAGGATCGAATAGCAGGTCTATTTTTTACATCCCTAAGTGATCTCCAGACTTCTTTCCATGTTAGTTTGTATTCCCACAAGCAGTACAGAAGTGTACCCTTTCCTCCACATCCACACCAACATGTATAGTTTTCGGATTTTGTGATGTGGGCTACTCTTACTGGAGTTAGATGATATCTCAAAGTGGTTTTGACTTGCATTTCTCTGATGATTAAAGATGATGAGCATTTTTTCATGTGTCTGTAGGCCATGCACCTGTCTTCTTCATATAATCTTTTTTTTTATTTTACATGATTTTATTTCTTTTTTTTAATTTATTTATTTTTATTAAACCATAGCTGTGTACATTAGTATGATCGTGGGGCACCATACACTTGGTTCATAGATCGTTTGACACATTTTCATCACATTAGTTAACATAGCTTTTGTAGCATTTTCTTAGTTATTTTGCTAAGACTTTTACATTCCACATTTACTATATTCACATATACCCTTGTAAGATCTTTTATTCAAATCTCTTGCCCACAATGAGATGGGCTCACTTGTTATTTTCTTGTTAATAAGCTTGAGTTCTCTGTGGATTCTGGCTATCAAATCTTTGTCAGAGACATAACCTGCAAATATCTTCTCCCATTTTGAGGGCTGTCTGCTTGCTTTACTTACTGTGTTCTTGGATGTGCATAATTTTATTTGATCAGAACTCAATAATGTATTTTTGGTGTTGCTTCAATTGCCCGGGGGATCCTCCTCATAAAGTATTCTCCCAGGCCAATTTCATCAAGAGTTTCCTCTACACCATCTTCAAGTATCTTTATAGTTTTATGTCTTGGGTTTAAATATTTTATCCAGTGAGTGTTAATTTTTGCTAATGGTGAAAGGTGGGGGTCCAGACTCTGACTTCCACAGGTCACCAGCCAGTTCACCCAACACCATTTCTTAAATACGGAGTCTTTCTCCCAGTGAATATTTTTGAAAGGCTTATCAAAGATGAAATGATGATGAGTAGCTGGGTTCTTCTCTTGGTTCTCTATTCTGTTCCATACATCTAACTCTCTGTTTTTGTGCCAGTACCATGTTGTTTTGATCACTATAGATTTATAGCATAGTCTGAAGTCTGGTACCGTGATTTCTCCTGATTTGTTTTTATTTCTGAGTAATATCTTGGCTATCCAAGTTTTTTTCTGGTTCCATATAAAAAGAAGTACTATTTTCTCCAGGTCTTTAAAGTAAGACAGTGGTGCTTTAATAAGGATTGTATTAAATTTTTATATTGTTGTGGGTAGTATGGACATTTTAACAATGTCGATTCTTCCCATCCATGAGCATGGTATGTTTTTCCATTTGTTAACATTTCAGATATTTCTTTCCTCAGAGTTTCAGACTCCTCTTTATAGAGAACTTTCATCCTTTGTTGGGTAAATTCCCCAATATTTCATCTTCCTTGGCACTACTGTAAAAGGAATAGAGTCCTTGACTGATTTTTCAGCTTGACTATTGTTGGTATATATAAAAGCTACTGATTTGTGAGGATTGATTTTTATCCTGAGATGCTGCTGTATTCCTTGATCATTTCTAAGAGTTTTGTAGTTGAGTCCCTGGGATTTTCCAGGTATAATATCACATCATCTGTGAAGAGTGAAAGTTTGATTTCCTCTGGCCCTATTTGGATAAACTTGATCGCCTTCTCTTGCCTGATTACAATGGCTAAGTCTTCCATTACAATATTAAAAAGCAGTGGAGACAATGGGCATCCTTGCCTGGTTTCTGATCTCAGTAGAAATGTTTTCAATTTTACACCATTCAATATGATATTGGCGTGGGTTTGCTGTAGATGGCCTGTATCAGCTTAAGAATTGTACCTTCTATACCTATTTTCTTAAGTGTTTTGACCATGAAAGGATGCTGGATATTATCAAAAGCTTTTTGTGCATCAATTGAGAGAATCATATGGTCTGTGTTTTTTTGTTTTGTTTATGTGGTATATTATATTTATAGATTTACATATGTTGAACCAACCTTGAGACCCTAGGATAAAACCAACTTGGTCAATATTTGTTTGATGTGTTGATGGATTCTGTTTGCTAGGATCTTATTAAATATTTTTGCATCAATATTCATTAGTGATATTGGCCTATAATTTTCTTTCCTTGTTGTGTCTCTTCCTGTTTGGGGGATCAGGGTGATATTTGCTTCATAGAATGTGTTGGGGGAGTATTCCTTCTTTTCCTATGTTTTGGAAAAGGTTGTGTAATATAGGTACTAGTTCCTCTTTAAGGGTTTGGTAGAATTCTGATGTGAGGCTGTCTGGTCCTGGACTTTTCTTTTTTTGGAGATTTCGTATTGTTGATGCTATTTCAGTGCTTGATATAGGTCTATTCAGGATTTGCAGTTCTTTCTGGTTGATTCTAGGAAGGTGGTGTGTTTTCAGGTCTTGGTCTCTTTACTCCAGATTTTCATATTTCTGAGAATAGAGTTTTTTATAGTATTCATTAAGGATTTTTTGAATTTCTGAGGTGTCTGTTGTTTTACCTTTATCGTTTCTGATTGATGATATTAGGGATTTTACTCTTCTGTTTCTAGTTAGGTTAGCCAAAGGTTTATCAATTCTGTTAATCTTTACAAAAAAAAAACTTTTTGATTTATTTATGTTTTGAATAATTCTTTTGTTTTCAATTTCATTTAATTCTGCTCTAATTTTGGTTATTTCTTTTCATCTGTTGGGTTTGAGGTTGGAATGGTTTTCCTTTCCCAGTTGCTTGAGATGTCCCATTAAGTTGTTGATTTCCTCTTTTTCAGTTCACTTAAGGAAGGCTTGCAGCACTACAAATTTCTCTCTTAGGACTTCCTTTGCAGTATTCCATAGGTTCTGATAATTCACATCTTTATTGTTGTTTTGTTCCAAAAATTTGGTACTTTCTTTCTTAATCTCATCTATGACCCAGCTATCATTCAGCATAAGGTTATTTAGCTTCCAAGACTTTGTATGAGTATGGCGATTCCTGTTGTTGTTGAGTTCAACTTTATTTCAGTGATGGTCTAAGAAAACACAAGGAACAATTTCTATTTTTTTAAATTTTCTGAGGTTAGTGTGACCTAAGATGTGATCAATTTTGGAGGATGTTCCATGGGCTGATGAGAAGAATGTGTATTCAGTTTTATTAGGATGAAATGTTTTGCAGATGTCTGTTAAGTCCATTTGTTGTAAGGTCAGGTTTAAGTCCAAAATATATTTACTTAGTTTCATCTTGGAGGATCTACCGAACAATGCCACTGGGGTGTTAAAACCTCTGACTACTATGGTGCAGGAAGATATCAAATTGTTCATGTCTGTTATGCTTTCCTTTATAATTTGAGGAGCATTGTGGTTGGGTACATAAATGTTAATAATTCTTGGTAAAGATTATATAAAGTAGACTCCATTGGCAATCACAGCAATAACAAAAATAAAGGGGACTTAATTAAGCTAAAAGATTTCTTCACAGCTAAGGACACAGCAGTTAAAGCAAGTAGACAACCATCAGAATGGGAAAACATATTTGCATGTTATGAATCTGACAGTGTTATTAACTGGGATCTAGAGAGAACTTAATCACCAAAAAAAGAGCAAAAAATCTCATCTATCACTGGGCAAGAGATATGAACACTACCTTCTCTGATGAAGACAAATAAATGCCTAACAAACATATGAAAAAATGTTAATCGTCCCTAATCATTGGAGAAATGTAAATCAAAACCACCATGAGATATCGCCAAACCCAAATGAGAATAATCCACATCACAAAATCCTAAACCTGTAGATGCTGGCAAGAATATGAAGAGAAGGGAACACTTTTAACTGTTGGTGGGATTGCAACCTAATATAGCCTCTTTAGAAAGATGTATGGAGACTGCTCAAAGAACTCAAAATTGACCTTCCATTATATCATGCAATCTCTAAGTATCTACCTAGAAAAAAATAAACAAAAAACATTTTATCATAAGGCATTTGGACTATATTGTTTCTTGCAGCTCAATTTACAGTTGCCAAGATGTGGAATCAACCCAAACTAATCCATGAATGCATTAATAAACTGTGGTATATGTATACTGTGGAATACTATTCAGCCATTAAAAACATGGAGACTTTATATCTTTTGTATTAACCTGGATAGAGTTGTAGAACATTCTCTTTAGTAAAGTATCACAAAAATGGAAAAGCAGGTATCCAATGTATTCAATACTAATATCAAGCTAGCAGACAAACTAATAACACACCCACAGAAGAGAAAAACTCATTTTAATTCTTGTTGAGGGGAGGAGGCAGAGGGTATAGGGAAGGAGGAAGAAATACTGGTGTTCTCTCACCTAATGGGCACAGTATAAGGGTATATGACACACCTCCTGTGTGAAAGGCACAACTACTATAGGGACCTTACCTAACAAACATAAACATTGTCCTCTAATTGTTTGTATCCTCATAGTAATCTTTCATTAAAAAAAAAAAAAAACAGGATGGTGCCTGTGGCTCAAAGGAGTAGGGTGCCAACCCTATATACTGGAGGTGGTAAGTTCAAACCCTGCCCTGGCCAACAAACAAACAAACAAGCAAAAACAAAGTATATGACAATGGATCATGAATAATCAGGACTCAATTCTCAATTAGTGAAAGGCTTGGCTCTGTATGAAACCACCTTGTTAGGAAATATGATCAGGTGTATTTTTTGTGGGTAAAAATGAAAATAAAATCTATGAATATAAAACTGTCTTCTAGAACTGGTTCATTAAGTAACTTTTTGATTTAATAAAAATTATTATAAATCCAGTATAATACCACACACTCTTCTGACTATTTTATACATATATTTTTTTTTCTTGTAGCTTGCTTCAATTTCCCTTTTCAAAATGAATAAACTCAAACTCAACAAAAGTTAAATTACTTGCCAATGGTGACATAGAAGATATGTGGTAGAGCTACAATTCAAATAACTGTTCTATTGCCTGCAGGTCTTGAGATCTTCCAGAATTACTGTGTTGGGGTCAGTACAGGGAATGGCCAGTTAAAAAAAAAATAAAAAATAAATTTTAATGTAGAAGGTTTGGAGAAGATCAAGCTGATCTTAAGTAGAGAAAAATTTGGAATAAGGTTCTTATTTTCCTGCACCTGTACCTAAGACAGTATCTATTGTTTGTGGACTTTTATTAAAAAAGCTATTCTAACATAAGTAAGGTGATATCTCATTGTGGTTTTAATTTGCATTTCACTGTCACTTAGTGACCTTGAACATTTCTTTTTCATATATTGGTTGGCCATTGGTCTTACTTCTTTTCAGAAGCTCCTGTTCATATTTTTTTCCACTTTTTAATTGGGGTGCTTATTTTTATTTTGCTTATTTGTTTGATTTCTTTGTTCATTTTGGATATTAGCTTTTACACTTTTGGTGGGACTATAGATTTTATTTATTTATTTTTATTTTTATTAAACCATAGCTGTGTAAATTAGTATGATTGTGGGGCACCATACACTTGGTTCATAGATCGTTTGATACATTTTCATCACATTAGTTAACATAGCTTTTGTAGCATTTTCTTAGTTATTTTGCTAAGACCTTTACATTCCACATTTACTAGGATTCACATATACCCTTGTAAGATGCACTGCAGGTGTAATCCCATTAATTCCCCTCCTTCCCCCTCCCTCCCCCCTCCCTCCCCCCTCCCTCCCCTCCCTTTCCCCTTTTACAACCTAAGAATAGGGAGAAAGGGACTATAGATTAATTTCATGCAACACTTATGGAAAACCATATAAAGATTCTTCAAAGAATTAAAAGTAGATATACCATTTGAACCAACACTCTCACTATTGGATATCTACCCAAAGGAAAAGAAGCTTTCTCATCAGAAAGATACCTACACTCTAATGTTTATTGGAGCACAATTCACACTTGTAAAGATGTGGAATCAACCCAGGTGGTCATCAATTCATGAGTGGATTAAAAAAATGTAGTGTATGTATATCATGGTGTACTACTAAGCCATATAAATAGATGAATTAATACCTTTTGCAATAATTTGGATTGAACTGGAGCCCACTCTCCTAAAAGAAGTATTTCAACAATGAAAAAACAAACACCACATGCATTTACTATTAAATTGGAACTAACTGATAAAGACTTGTGTATACAGAGGGAAGTAAAACTCAGTGGAAATTAACCAGAGGGTAGAAAAGAGAAAAGGAGGGGCAAAAATCTAGCTAATGGCTACTATGAACATTATTTGATGGACACACCTATAGCCAGAACTCAAGCGTTGCAAAAGTGACCCATGCAACCTAAAACATTTGTGTACTCTTAATACTTGGAAATTAAAAAAATGTGGATTTACTTCATAAATGGGTTGTTACAGCATTCCCAAATGTGATATAAGTTGTCACCAAAATTCACACCAAAGAGGGTTATCAAACACCTTTATCTTTTTGGTATATGGTGCAAGGTGCTGCCCCTCATCTATCTGTAGAAAAGATTTCCTAAGAAGCCTCAAATACTTGGACCTTTAGAAATTTCACCAAAATGATGGCAGGGCTTTCAACTTTCACACATTTTTTCTCCTACCCTTAGTGTGTATATTTTCTACTTCCCACTCATGAGATCAAATTAACAGTGTAATAACCAATGTAAAGGACTGGTATAACATTTTATAGAATACAATAAAGATAAACCTTTGTCTGTGCTACATAACAAAAAATTAGAGTAGGTATAATATAACTCAGATTTATCAAATGGAAGTTCTATCCCCTTTTAAATTATCTTCTCCTCTGCGTGTAAGTGTATGTGGGTGTGCATACACATACATTCCGGTGTTTGTGGAGAGATATAAAGCTAGTCTGACTGATGAAACAATTCTGATATTTAACCCTAACCCCTCTCTCACTTGATCTCTATCCTTCATCCACTTGCATCTCCAATCCAGCTCCCTCAATGTAACTTGAAGATGTCCCCATAGGGTATGCATATTTCTGAAACAGTTTATTTCCCTTTTGGAAGATTGTTAATGTGAACTCAAAGCATTGGACCTATGAACAAGGCATAGTCACAGTCAATTTTATAATCTTTGGCATACCTTGTGACCTCCTGATAAGTAGGTAGGAGTCCCCTGTGAAAGAGATGCCATGCTCTAATATTTAATGTCATGGTTAGGGTATGTCAGTATTTCTCCTATCTTTAGGCGTCAGTGATTTTAGTTGGTTTTCTTGTCACTTAGTGTAGAATTTGAATCCTCTGGGATTGCTAACATACTCTGTGGGGTCCTTCTCCTAGGTGAATCTGTGTGTTCCCAGGATGCTGACATACGGAAAGAAGGCATAGGAGTCAATAAAACAAATCCATAAGTTGTTATTTGGATTATGATTAGGCATTTTAGTTTACTGGTTAGGATCACACGTCTATGGAACTAGATTCCATTGGTTCAAATTGTAGTTCAACCACAAGCTATTTGATCTTGGCCAATTTACTTAATTTGCCTGTGCCACAGTGTCCACATAAATAACATTGGGATAATAATACTATCTACTTTATAGTATTTTAATAAAGATTGTATTCATACTTGTAAAACACTTAGAATAGTACCAAGCTTAGAACAATACTTCTATAAAGGTTACCGACTATTCTTTCTATTACTACATAAGTTATATCATAGGCTTTATCACCAGGAAACTCTCAAGAATCCAGAATACACCTATTTGAGTTCTGGCTCTGCAACTTGCAACATGTATGGCTTTGAGGAAAGAAGCTTTGACATAATGGCTGCTGGAGTCACACCCTAGGGGCAGGGTCTATTTAAGACCTGTGGATCTGGCTGTGGTCGAGTGAAGAAATGTAAAGTTAGAAACAACAAGAGACAAATATATAAGAAACACAGAATACAATTTTCGTAGGTGGGAGTACAGGGGACCACCACCCATTTGGGGGGTTCCAGCGAGTGGCCCGGAGTGTTTGTTTCACCCAGTGTTGTTGAAGGCTATTTGCTCATTAGCCCAGAGGGTAAACTGAGGAAGGGAATAAAGACATCAGCATTTTCTCTGAGCAAGTATATTAGCTCCTATTGTTTCTATAATCATTAACTTTAAGGATCTGAGCAGTCTTGAGAAATCTGAAACCAGAACCTTGTTTGTGGGCAGCCTCCTGTCTGTGGTCACACACAGATTCCTGGGGGGGGCGGTGTTAATCCCCACTAGTTTACTGTGGAGTAAAATGCCACTGGCATCAATCTCTTCTGAGAAATCCATGGGAGAAAGGAATTTTCCTTTTGTTCTCACTACAAACGGTCTTCCTCTGTGATAAGGAATATAAGCCTTTCTACCCATATTTCAGGGCTTGAGCTGTTCCTTTGATCTCTGCCCCAGCCAAAT
Organism: Nycticebus coucang; assembly: GCF_027406575.1. Lineage (NCBI taxonomy): Eukaryota > Metazoa > Chordata > Mammalia > Primates > Lorisidae > Nycticebus > Nycticebus coucang. The sequence continues at coordinate 155,324,391 of NC_069804.1, read as the reverse complement.
ACAAATCTCCATAATGGGTATTTGCTTTGACTGTTAACTGGGTAGGGGACAGCCTAGTTAATGTTTCTTGTTAGGCCTTACACACAGTATCCTTATGGCCATCATTTTTTCACAGTGTTCATAATACCCAGAAGGGGCAATTGCAAGCTATATCCTCTAAAGGCCAGGCTTCCAGGAAAATTCTCAGATAAGAAATTTAGCAGTGACTGGATTAAAGGTAAACTAGCTGACTTTGTTCTGCTTTGCTCAGCTTATATTTTGTATTTTCCCTTTTTTTCTGGGGGTGTATTTCCTTGCCAAGAATGAGGTCTTCAGTCCCTATTCTGCCTGCCATGACCAAGAGAATGGATTGACATCAAGATTAAGCATGAATTATCAACTTGGTCTATAAAACCAATATAAATAAACATTCTAGACATCTGTCTTCAAACCTCACCTCCAATACTTTTTAATGAAGTGACATTTCAGTAAATTGCTTATCTTCTCATCTCTTCAAGATAGATCATAAATAGCACCTGCCTTATAGGATCATTGCCAGAATTAAAATTAATGCTTAGAAAACAACTAGAAAAAATGTTTCTTACACATAATGAGGACTCATAAGTGCGAGTACACTATTATTTTTATCCTCATCCTCTTCATCTTTAAGAGATGATGTTAAAGATAAGTATACTAAATATATACAAATCATCTCTTAAAGATGAGTGTACTAAATCCCAGGAGAAATGACTTTCTCAAAGTCACAGGGGTAATTAGTGACCTGAATATGGATCTTCTGGCATCTAAGTCACTACTCTTTCTGTCACAGAAAATTACCTTCTTGCTTTCTAGGTAAACAGAGCTTGGAATTTTTGTATAATATGCTCAATATCTGGAAACATCAGAGCTCCTCCTTTTCTATTTTGAAAGGATGAGTTTTGGTAATGGGAAATTCAGTGTTATTCTTCTTTCTTTCATGCATGGGGATTGGGGAGCTTCCCTGTCACTGCTTGCCCATGTACCTATTAAGAGGTGTTAATTACTATTGATGACTATATTCAATGGGGTTTATTGTTACTTCAGCCACTTCACTACAGAGCTCTTACAGATTATTGTCCAATGGTTATATCCTTCCCCAATTACTTCCTATTTTATCATTCTCCCTGAGACCAAATTATAAACCAGATAGTCAAAATTTCTTTAAAAAATTGAGTATCTCTTAGAATAAAAGTATAGTTTAGAATAATGGAGGTTGGATCTTTAACCAACTGGTACCTTGTGCCAAACAAGGGGAGTTCTATTTAGTTTTGGGCTTTTAAAAAGAATGTTTCTGTTCTGCCCATCTCTCTACATACTGCTCACCTCCTTCTTCATTCTAAACAACCACTGTTTCCAAGTCCCCTAGATTTGTATCTTTTTTCCCTGCATCAGAAAATCCTACCTTCTTCAAGGAGGACAAATGTTTCTCCCATAGTTACTTATTGCATTTTGCAAACCTGAGATTTTTCAGGCTTTGGCCAAATGATGATTGAGACTCTCCTCTGCTTTAGAGAACCACAGGTTGGGTATGGGTGCTGTCTCTAGTCCAGTTAGGCCTCTCTGACTCCAGTTCAGACTTTCTGGGCTTATGTCCTTACTAGAAGCCCTAGAATTGAGAATTAGAGATAATTTACTTAATATCATACTTAAAAATGGTATTTCTCCTAGAAGGGCTTTGCTCTGTTTTCTTAAATAAAAGAATAAGAATAAACCATTATGATGCTAAGAAATATTTGTCTCTTTTTAAAGTCTACCTTGCATTATAAAAACTGTCATCTCAAGTATTTCTCAAGGTGAAGGCCATTCAATTTGGAAAATCTATAAGAATAAGGTTTCTTCTGCTAGTGAAACATTTAAATATGTATCTCTATAATATTTAGACAACCATAGCGAGAATGTGGAACTTCTTTTGAATCATCCAGGCCTGTATGCCATGAAGTATTTTAATTTAAGTATTATAAAAGCTTATTAAAAAATTATAGACCTAATCTAGGTAATTCATCATTTAACAGCTAGTTGTATTAATCGGGCTAGTTCTATACTACCAAAATGAAGATGATGAACAGAGTTAATTATCTGGACTATTAAAGTCAATATATTTCAATTGCTTCAGTTTCCTGGACACTTCAGGTGAAAGGTTATTTTGGCTTGAATTATTTGAATAAATTTCTTAGTAAGATATTTCTTTCTGACAATTGAACCCTTAAAACTTTCAGTTCTGGGTGGCATCAGTGGCTCACTGGGTAGGGTGCTGGCCTCATATACTGAGGGTGGCAGGTTTGAACCCAGCCCTGGCCAGCTAAAACAGCAGTGACAACTGCAACAAAAAAAGCCAGACATTGTGGTGGTGCCTGTAGTCCCAGATACTGGGAGGCTGAGGCAAGAGAATCACTTAAGCCCAAGTGCTGTGAGCTGTGATGCCACAGCACTCTACCCAGGGCAAGAAGGGAGACTGTTAAAAAAAAAAAACAAAAAAAAAAAACAAGAAAACTTTCAGTTCTGTAAACATTACATCTATCACAAGCATAATGGAAAAATTATTGGTGGGCTTTGGCTCCACACTGCTTTATAAAGATTCCTTGTAGTGTCATGTTGCAACCTCTTGTTGTTCACATGTAACACTATATTTAGAAAAGAATAAAGATGATGGGTACACAGTAAAAGATGAGTGGAGACAAAATCATTAAAATCATTATTTTCTGGTACAAATATCTTTGTTATGTTGTGATTTTTGGTCTTCTGGGTATATGCCCAGCAGAGGGATTACAGGATTGAATGGCAGATCTATTTTTAGATCTCTGAGTGTTCTCCATATATCTTTCCAAAAGGAATGTATTAATTTGCAGAAGTGTTCGAGATAACGCCAGAAAGGCTATGTTAACCATTGTGATAAAAATGTGTCAAATGGTCTATGAAGCAAGTGTATGATGCCCCATGATCATATCAATGTATACAACTATGATTTAATAAAAAAAAAAAAGAAAAAAAAATCATTATTTTCTCTTCTTGAGAATAAGAGACACTGGCTTTACTGGCTTTAATAACTATAACTATGCTAAATTGATTTGCTTCCTTCTTTATTTCATAAGTTTTAGTGAACTGATTAAGGTCTAAGTACAAGACAAGCAGAATCTATTGCATACAATGTGAAAAAGTAGATCAATTGTGCTTTAGGTTCTATGCCCCTCTTTCCCTTGTTTTGCTTCCCACTCCACCCGCGCCTTCCTGGACATCAAGGAGCACTTCACTTAGCTGTACTATGTCCCTTTTCATATTTGCATAGGGAGTTATCATCATAGGGCTTGTATCTTCCTGAATATATTTGAGCTAATATCATTGATTACTCATAATCATTCAGTGTAGTAATTTTTTCAAAACTATATTTATAATATCCTTTACTCAACAGAGAGAGTGAAGTAGGCTTTCCAGTTACTGTGGTAAAGTCAGAGGGAAGGAAAGAATATCAGGGATGTCTTTCTAGTACCCATCAACTCATGTCATAGAAGTAATTCCCTAAACTACTTATGCATAAATGATGAATTCAGAGGCTGTACTCATACAGAAAAACATACAAAAGGAACATGAATCATCTGGACATGTATCTTCCTATGTTCAGTTGTTTGGAGTTTGACTTTATATATGTACAACCACCCTACCCTAAACTTAACCAGAAGACTTTTTCAGGCAGAGTCTAGGAATTAGACCTTTTCAAAGTGGAATAATCTGGAGAATCTTTTTAAAATACAAATTTAGACTCTGTCAGCCAGGAGTGGGGCCTTAGATTCTGCATTTCTAATAAGCTCTTAGGTTATGCAGATACTTCTGGTCTGTGGAACACACTGAATAGAAAAAATCTGTTACAGAAGGTGTTCTCAAACTGGCTTCCATGGAGCATAAGATTCTATGAAAGTCCCTCAAGGGTTAACTTAGAGGAGTGAGTGAGTAGCCAGGGACATGAAACTCTGAGTCCTCTCTCAATTTTTAATAAAATATGCTTTCTTTTATATAATTAATATGATGTGGTCTTATATAAAATTTTAAAAAGGCAAATAATAAGGTTTGGTACCAAAAATGCAAACAACCTACAAGAATAAAACTTTAGTATTTCTTGAAATAAAGATCATTCAATTTGGACAATTCATATGAATAAAATTGCCCCAGATGGTGGAACATTTAGGTAGTTATTTTTGATATATTTGGATACTAATGTGAATTCCCCAATTAAATTCCAAATTCCCTAGTGAGTCTATCCACAGGAAGAAAGGGATTTCCTAAAATAGGTAATATGATTTGGCTATGACTAGACAATTTGATGTTGTAGGGGAAACAAGTTAGAACCATGTATAAGGAGATCTGCCTTTTAGTTATGGTTCTAATACTAATTTATGGAATGCCTTAGGTAAGTTCTCAACTCTGTAAGTGTGTCTTCTTGTTAGTGAAGGAAGGTAATTATCCTTATCCTAAATCAGGGGTGCCCAACCTTTATGTTTTCTTTGCCGCATATTGGAAGAATAAGAGTTATCGTGGGCCACACATTAAATACACAAACACTAAGGAAAATCTGGTTATCAAAAAAAGGTCCATGCATACTTTTCCTGGTATCTGACACCACAGATAAGCAAAAAAAGTCCTCACAAAATCACATATTGCCTAAGGGCTACAGATTGGACACCACTGGTAAGTACTATACAGAATTGTTTGAAGATGGAATAAAATTGTAGGTAGACTTTTGCAGGGCTGGAGAAGAACCAGGGAGACCAGTTGAAAGTCTTGAATTAAAGCTTGTTTTCTTCCCTTTGTAGGTAATGAATTTCTTGCATCTGGCTGCTTTCAGAATTTTCTCCTTCATATTAACACTAGTTAAGTTAATTATGATATGCCTGGGGGATGTCTTATTCAAATTGAGTCGTGCTGGGGTTCTGAAACTGTCTGCTATCTGAATTTCAGAATCTCTTGGCATGTCTGGAAAATTCTCTTTCATAATTTCATGGAGAAGGGCCTCTGTGCCTTGCGAGGCAACTTCATCACTTTTGGGGATTCAAATGAGGTGGATATTAACCTTCTTTGAATTATCCCAGAGCTCTCTGAGAGAATGATCTGTTTTTGCCCTCCATTTCTCTTCCTCTTTGAGAGTTTGGGAGTGTTCAAACGTTTTGTCTTTACCTTTTTCATGTTTACATGGATGGAGCTGGAACATATTTTTCTTAGTAAAGTATCTCAAGAATGGAAGAAAAAGTATCCAATGTACTCAGCCCTACTATGAAACTAATTTATGGCTTTCATATGAAAGCTATAACCCAGTTATAAGCTAAGAATATGGGGAAGGAGGTGAGGGAGGGTAGGGAGGGGGGAGGATGGGCAGAGGGAGGGTGATTGGTGGGATTACACCTGTGGTGCATCTTACAAGGGTACATGTGAAACTTAGTAAATGTAGAATATAATTGTCTAAACACAATAACTAAGAAAATGCCAGGAAGGCTATGTTAACCAGTGTGATGAAAATGTGTCAAACTGTTTATAAAACCAGTGTATGATGCTCCATGATTGCATTAATGTACACAGCTATGATTTAATATTAATTAAAAAAACCCTGATAATTAAAACTCTCACAATATCCAGAAAAAAAAATAAAGCTTGTTTTCTGGGGGGAAAAAAAAAAGCAGGATTCTTATTGAGAGACCATTAGATTTTATGGAAATTTCATAGACCATTAATCCAGAATTAGAATTCACTTCTTGGACACATTTAAAAAATTTAAATGAACTAGGCTGATTGTTTTTGAGAAGTACAGTTTTATCTTTCCTCTCTCAGCTCTACCTGAGAACTCTGAATTCAGTTATCTAATTAATGCCTCTTCAGGACTGTTTAATTCTTAAAGACAAATAAAGGTCAGTGAAAGCTAATTCTCCTCTCAGACATGCTTCACTTTCTATAACCATCGTGTTGTTGAATTCTTGGTTTAGGGAGAAATGTATTTATCTTGGTTTACTTATAAATCAATTCCTATTTTAATCATTTTTCTGTATATCCAAAAAAATGTTTACTGAGTTCATATCAGGTGTTAGGCTTTATTCAAAGAAAGGTAAGACAGTGTTTGCATATAGAAATATACAATCTAGTCTAGTGTATGGCACAATAAATGAGCACATGAAATAATGCATAAAACTCTTTAAAAATATATGTATAGGGTGTTATGATATCACAGAGGAGATACACCTAACCCACATTAAAAGCTCAGACATAGCTTCACAGAGTCAGTAATTTATGAGCTATGTTTTAAATGAGAAGTAGGACTTAGCCAGGTGAAGAAGAGTGGGGAGAAGGTCACTCTTTCAGGCAGACAGAGCTGCATGTGCAATGGCATAGGCATATAAGAACATGACATGTTTGGAGACCAAAAAATACTTAAGCATGTCTTGGGTTAAAGAGTGCTGATGAGGTATGGAAGAATATGAGACTTGAGAAGAAGGCAGAAGTTAGATAGTGAATAATCTTATTTGCTAAGCTAAGATGTTTGGGTTTTATAAATAATGATGGTATATATTGAGACTTATTTTTGCTACATATAATAATATATGTAATAATATATGATTTACATGTATTATCTAATTTAATCTTCACAGGCTAATGGCACAATATTATCATTATTTTATGAATGGAGAAATTGAAGCTCAGAGAGACTACATAATTTCCCAGAATCATTAAGTGACAAATCCAGGATTCAAATATAATCAATTGTTCTATAACTCTTGCTCTTAACCAATAACTTCTATAGATAGCCTCCATTAATCTTGAAAGCCACAAAGAACACATAGTGAGTTAAATTTGGCCATACTGTCTTTGACACTCTTCCCTTTGAGAGGTTGTGTCTATACCTTCTTCTCTTGACTCTCAATTAACACTGTAGAAAGGGATACTGTGCTGATTTTCAAGTGTAAACCACAAGAAACTGGTGACTTCTACTACTTGTCTTTTAAAATACTCTTTCTGGAAATTCTGAGCCTGCAATGTACATGGTAGATCTACAATGAAGTTGCCACATTAGAAGGTCCATGTATACGTGACTCAGCTGATAGTCCCAGCTGATTTTTGGTTATTTCCTGCCAAGGCCTTCTTCTCAAGTCTCATATTCTTCCATACCTCATCAGCACACTTTTGATGTTTGCTCTTTTATTACTGGTCACATTGATAAGAGATTTTGCAAGAAACAACTATTTTTTGAACTGCTTTAATCACCAACATCTCATGCTTTATAGGTCAAATTTCCACTTCCTTCCAATTCTTGGCATGTTTTTTGGTGTATTATTTCCTTTATACTTTCTCCCAACTTTCTAATAGAACAGAAGAATCAAAGAGTTGAGAATAGGGAAGCATTTCCCTAAGTGTACAGTTGTTTGCAACCAAATGTCAATTTTAGCAGGTAAACTATAAAATGTAACACCTGGCTGGCAAGCTGAGGCAAGATAATTGCTTGAGACCAAGAGTTTGAGGTTGCTATGAGCTATGATGCCACAACACTTTACTTAGGATTAAAAAGTGAGACTCTGTCTCTAAATAAATAAATAAATCAATAAATAAAATGTAACATTTGAGTACTTGGTGAATGCTCAAATATCCTAATGCCCATTGCAACTTGGAATATGAGGCATGAGTATGTACCTGATTGGATAGCAACCTCAACTTTTTATCCTCAAAAAGTCCTGAAATACAGATTTACACCCACTATCAGAATATGCATTCTAAAGGAACCCAAATACATATAATTGCACCATGAAATATTTTTTTTAAATGTCAAGAGCCTGGTTTTAAAATGCTCAACATTTAATTTGGAATGGAATTCTAGAACTAAATTTTGTGAGGAACACAAAAATGTGAGTCTATTTAGTGTCTGCTTGTTTTGAAATTTTTAGTGTCTTGGAGGTATAAGATGACATTTAATTCTGAAATAGACCTTACCCTTTCCTACTAATGAAATGACAACTTTATTTTTTCCCTTTCCTTCCTTCCTTCCTTCCTTCCTTCCTTCCTTCCTTCCTTCCTTCCTTCCTTCCTTCCTTCCTTCCTTCCTTTCCATTCCTTCTTTTCCTTCCTTTATTTCCTTTCTTTCTTATTCTGTTTCAAATCCTGACCTGTCTCAGAAGAATAAAGGTTTATACTGTATATCAATCATTCACTTTTCACTAGCTAAAAAGGCATGTACTTGCCAAGAGAACTTTCATTCTTTCCAGCAGCTGAAATAAACCAAGTAATGTCACTGTACTTTCTGGGATGAAAGTAAAGAGATTCATCTAAAGTGCCAAGTAAAAATGGTAGAAATGGGGGTGGTGCCTGTGGCTCAACGTAGTAGAACGCCAGCCCCATATGCCAGAGGTGGTGGGTTCAAACCCAGCCCCGGCCAAAAACTGAAAATAAATAAATAAATAAATAATTTAAAAAAATAAAAATAAAAATGGTAGAAATGGACACAAGGTACACTTTTGCTTATCTTTTCAGCCCAAGCAGTGAGACAGATCCCTTGCCCTCTGTTATAGAAATGGAAGAGAATTTGTAGAGGCTGGGTAGAGACACTTTTTGAGAGTGGATTAAAAAAATAGCAGTATTAATTACTATAGCCCAGGAGAAGCTAGAACTTCATTGTCAAACCTGCTATTTTGGGTCCCTGACCCAAAACTAGTTCAGTAGTAAATCCATGGGAAACAGAATACACAGTGCTTTAATAGTAAGCAAGCAGCTCAGGAGTAAGTCAAGTCTGCTGCACAAAACTTGATTCAGGAGCTCATTTGAAGCTGAGTGACCTTGATCAAGTAACTTTACTATTCTGAGCCCCAGTTTTCTCATTGATAAACTGTAGATGATTATTCATGATTTATATAGATTCTCATATTTTTTTAATGACAGTAACTAGTTTATCTGAAGTCAGTCTCTCACTATCCATTCAAATTGGTGTATTCATACACATTGAGACTACAAACATGCAGGATGAGAGGTATCTTTACTTTTTCTTTTTTAAAATTTTTTTATTGGAAATGAAAACCTTGTAAAGGACGAACAAACATAAGTACATTCAGGAAAGTAATCAGACAATTGCTACCTCGATATATTAAGCAATAATAATAATGATGATGCGAAGAAAGTAACATTCACATTGTCAAATAAGAGTATGTCTATTATAGAATGCTTTGACTCTGAGATTCAGTATAGAGTCATCAGTTAACTTCTTATTTTTTTAAGTATCAAAAAATGGACAACCAATATTTATAAATAAAAGTAAAAGATAATTTCAAAAAACAGATCATGCTAAGTCTTGTAGACAATAGATAAAGAAGAAATACATCAAAATCATTCTACTTGATCTGGGTACACCTGATATTAAAGTTGGATAAAATATATTATTATAAAGGAGAAATTACAAACATATGTCACTTATAAATGAGGATACAATACCCTAAACAACATATTAACATGTTGGGGTAAAAATTAAAGTTTAAGTAATATACTTTGGTCAAAATTAAAACCATTTTATGTGAAGATTAGTCACTATTTTCTTTTCTTGTTCTTTTTTTCCTTCTTTTCTTTTCCTTCAGCCTTTCCCTCTTTCTCTGTCTGCTCTCTCCTTCCCCCATGCACCACCATGTCATTAATTGTCTTCAAATCAAAATTGAGTACATAGGATCGATACTTATCCACTATTGTGATGCTTCACTAAGAATAATGTGTTCCACCTCCATCCAGGTTAGTACAAAAGCTGAAAAATCTCCATTTTTTATGGCTGAATAATATTCCATGATATACATATACCACAGCTTACTGATCCATTCCTGGGTTGAAGGACATTTAGGTTGTTTCCACATTTTGGCGATTGTAAACTGGGCTGCAATAAACAGCCTAGTACAGGTGTCTTTATAATAAAAAGGTTTTTTGTTTTTTTTTTTCCCTTCTGGATAGATGCCCAGTAATGAATGGGATTGCAGGATCAAATGGGAGGTCTAGCTTGAGTTCTTTGAGGTTTCTCCATACTTCCTTCCAAAAACGTTGTACTAGTTTGAAATCCCACCAGCAGTATAAAAGTGTTCCTTTCTCTGCAAAACCATGCCAGCATCTGCAGTTTTGAGATTTTGTGATATAGGCCATTCTCGCTGGAGTTAGGTGAGATCTCAGTGTGGTTTTAATCTGCAGTTCTCTAATAATTAAGGATGATGAGCATTTTTTCATATGATTGCTGGCCATTTGTCTGTCATCTTTGGAGAAGATTCTATTCATCTCTCTTCCCCATTGATGTATAGGGATGTTGGTTTTTTTCTCGTGAATTAATTGAAGTTCTGTATAGATCCTGGTTATTAAGTGTTTGTCTAATTTGAAATATGCAAATATCCTTTCCCATTGCGTAGGTTGTATGTTTGCTTTTGTTGTTTCTCCTTGTCTGTACAGAAAATTTTCAATTTAATTAAATCCCATTTGTTTATTATTGGTGTTGTTGCTATTGCCATGGCAGTCTTCCTCATAAAATCTTTCCCCAGGCCAATATCTTCCAGTGTTTTTCCTGTTCTTTCTTTGAGTATTTTTATTGTTTCCTGCCTTAAATTTAAGTCCTTTTCAATCTTTAATTAATTTTTGTGAGTGGAGAAACGTACGGGTCCAGTTTCAGTCTTTTACATGTGGATATCCAATTTTTCCAGCACCATTTATTGAATAGGGAATCTTTCCCCTAGTGGACTCTCTTGTTTGGTTTATCAAAGATTAGGTGGCTGTAAGTTGTTGATTTCATGTCCTGGCTTTCTATTTGATTCCAAATGTCTAAATCTCTATTTTTGTGCCAGTACCATGCTGTCTTGACCACTATGGCCTTGCAATATAGCCTAAAATCCAGTATGGTGATACCCTAGTCTTTGTTTTTATTATTAAGAACTGCCTTAGCTATACAGGTTTTTTTCTGGTTTCATACAAAATGCAGAATCATTTTTTGCAAGTCTTGAAACTAGGATATTGGTATTTTAATAGGGATGGCATTGAATTGGTAAACTGCTCTGGGAAGTATAGACATTTTAACAATGTTGATTCTTCCCAGCCATAAATATGGTATGTTCTTCCATTTGTTAAGATCCTCTGCTATTTCCTTTCTTAAGGTTACATAATTTTCTTTATAGAGGTCCTTCACCTCTTTTGTTAGGTATATTCCTAAGTATTTCATTTTCTTTCGGGCTATGGTGAAGAGATTTGTGTCTTTAATGAACATCTCATCTTGGCTGTTGTTGGCGTATACAAAAGCAACTGACTTGTGGATATTGATTTTATATCCTGAAGTATTACTGTATTTTTTTTTTTTTTTGGCCGGGGCTGGATTTGAACCCACCACCTCCAGCATATGGGACCGGCGCCCTACTCCTTGAGCCACAGGCACTGCCCGACATTACTGTATTTTTTAATGACTTCCAAGAGTCCTGTGGCTGAGTCTTTAGTGATCTCTAAGTATAAGATCATATCATCAGCAAAGAGGAAGAGTTTGACCTCCTCTGCTCCGATTTGGATGTCCTTTATTTTCCTAAATTGTCTAATTGTATTGGTTAGAACTTCCAGCACTATGTTGAATAGTAATGGTGACAGAGGACAACCTTGTCTGGTTTCAGTTCTAAGAGGAAAAGCTTTCAGTTTGACTCCATTCAGTAAAATATTAGCTGTGAGTTTGTCATAAATAGCTTCGATCAGTTTCAGAAATGTGCCACCAATGCCTATACTCCTCAGTGTTCTAAGTAGAAAAGGATAATGGATTTTATCAAATGCTTTTTCTGCATCTATTGAGAGAATCATATAGTTTTTAGTTTTACTTCTGTTGATATGGTGAATAACGTTTATAGACTTGCATATATTAAACCAGCCTTGCATCCCTGGGATGAAATCTACTTGATCATGATGTATGACTTTTTTGATGATAAGTTGTAGTCTGTTGGCTAAGATTTTGTTGAGAATTTTTGCATCTATATTCATTAGTGAAATTGTTCTGAAATTTTCCTTTTTATTTGGGTCTTTTCCTGGTTCTGGTATCAGGGTGATGTTTGCTTCATAGAATGTGTTGGGGAAGATTCCTTCCTTCTCAATTTTTTGGAATAATTTCTGCAATATAGGAATATGCTCTTCTTGAAGGTTTGATAAAATTCTGGTGTGAAGCCATCTGGACCAGGACATTTTATTTGTTGTTGTTGTTGGAAGATTTTTTTTGTTTGTTTCTTTGATCTCAGTGCTTAAAATTGGTCTGTTCAGGAGATGTATTTCAGCTGGGGTAAGTCTAGGGAGAGGGTGTGATTCCAAATATTGATCCATTTTCTTCACATTGTCGAATTTCTGGGCATAAATTTTCTGGTAGTATTCAGAGATAATCTCTTGTATCTCTGTGGCATCAGTTGTTACTTCCACTTTGTCATTTCTGATTGAGTTTACTAGAGATTTTACTTTTTTTATTTCTAGTTAGTCTAGCCATAGGTTTATCTATTTTATTTATTTTTTCAAAAAACCAACTCCTTGTTTCATTAATTTTCTGAATGATTCTTTTGTTTTCAATTTAATTGATCTCTGATTTAATTTTGGATATTTCTTTTCTTCTGCTGGGTTTAGGCTTAGATTGTTCTTCTTTTTCCAATTCCATCAGATGGCTGTGACTTTTGTGATGTGCTCTCTTTCTATTTTTCGAATGTAGGCTTCTAAAGAGATAAATTTTCCAATCAGGACTGCTTTTGTATCCCATAAGTTTTGGTAACTTGTGCCTTCATTGTTTTTATACTCAAGGAAGTTAATGATTTCCTTTTTTATTTCTTCTTGCACCCAACTGTCATTCAGCATAAGGTTGTTTAACTTCCATGCCTTTGTGTGAGGTTGAGTATTTTTTTTGGAGTTGAGTTCCACTTTTAGTGCCTTGTGGTCTGAGAAGATGCAAGGTAGAATTTCAATTATTTTGATTCTGTTTAGGTTTGTTTTGTATCCTGGGAAATGATCAATTTTGGAGAATGTTCCATGGGATGATGAAAAGGATATATATTCTTTACCTTTTGGATGGAGTGTTCTAAATACATCTATCAAGCACAGTTGCTCTACGGTCTCATTTAAATCTCTAATATCTTCGTTGAATTTCTGTTTAGAGGATCTGTCCAGCTCTGAGAGAGGGGTATTAAAGTCCCCTGTTACTATGGTGTTATAGAATATCATATTCAAACTAAGCAAAGTCTGTTTCAAGAATCTGGAAGCATTTAAATTGGGTGCATACATATTTAGAATTGAAATGTCTTCTTGTTGTATTTTTCCCTTGACCAATATGAAGTGACCATCTTTGTCTTTTTTGACTTTAGTTGCTTTAAATCCACATGTATCTGAAAATAAGATTGCAACCCCTCTTTTCTTCTGAATTTCGTTTGCCTGAAAAATTGACTTCCAACCTTTAACTCTGAATTTTAATTTGTCTTTTGACGTGAGGTGTGTTTCCTGCAGACAGCAAATAGATGGCTTCTGTTTTTTAATCAGCCAATCTATGCCTTTTCAGCTGGGAATTAAAGCCATTGACATTTATTGAGATAATTGATATGTGTGTTAGCGTTCTATTCAACTTATTTTGTGAAAGTCCTTTGCTTAGTTTTGTCTTTTGCATCATTGTGGAAACTAGGCTATGTCTTTTAATTTCTGGGTGTTTACTTTGCTGAAGGTCCATTGTTATGGTCAGTGTACAGAACAGGTTGAAATATTTCTTGTAAGGCTGGTCTTGTTGTGGGAAATTTCCTCAATGTTTGCATATCAATAAAAGATTTGATTTCTCTGTCAATTTTAAAGCTTAGCCTAGTGGGATATAAAATCCTTGGCTGGAAGTTATTCTGTTTAAGTAGATTAAAGACAGATGACCAATGTCTTCTGGCCTGAAAAGTTTCATTAGAGAAGTCTGTGGTGACCCTGATGGCTTTGCCTCTGTAGGTCAGCTGGCACTTATTCCTGGCAGCTTGCAAAATTTTTACTTTTGTCTTGACTTTAGATAGATTCATCACAATGTGCCTTGGAGAAGGTCTATTTGAATTGAGGCTACCAGGGGACTGATATCCCTCTGAAAGGAGTATGTCAGAATCTTTGGTGATATTTGGGAAATTTTATTTATAATATTCTCTAGAATGGCTTCCACTCCTCTGGGGCATTCTTCTTCCCCTTCTGGGATACCTATAACTCATATGTTTGAATGCTTCATAGAGTCCCATAATTCTGACAGTGAACGTTCTGCTTTCTCTCTCTTCTTTTCTTCCTCTTTAACTATCTGAGTTATCGCAAGAGATTATCCTCTACCTCTGAGATTCTTTCTTCTGCATGATCTAATCTGTTGTTGATACTTTCTATTGCATCCTTAAGTTCCCTAATTGACTGCTTCAGTTCCTTCATCTCTGCTATATCCCTTTTATACTCTTCATATTTTTCATCTCTTATTTGATTCTGTATTTGGATTTACTTTTGGTTTACGCTTTCTCAGAAATTTTCTTCATTGTTTTGTGATTGTCCTCCACTTTCTCAGCAATTTCCTTCATTGTTTTTATCATCTGTATTTTAAATACCCCTTCTGTCATTTCTAACATTTCGTTATAGGAGTCCTCTGTGTAGCTACCTCACAATCCTTAGAAGGAGTTACTCCGAACTGGTATTTCATGTTACCAGGATTTTTCTGCTGATTCTTCTTCATGAGGGCTTTTTTTGTATCTTTTTCCTTACCCTAATTATTCTCTCACTTCTTCTTGCTCTTTAAAGTTCTAATGAGTTCTTTTGGTAGGGGACCAGAGGGATGAGAAAATTGAAGAGCAAGAAGGGAAAAAATCTAGAAAAGAAATAAAAAGAGAAAGAATGGGGGGGGGTGAGTAAAGGGAATATAAAAAAAAAGAAAGGCACTGAAAGAAACAGGAGTAAAATAGGTGTATAGTTGGGTACTATGACCCAACCTTGAAGACCCCCAACCTCTAAGGTCACTGGGTTTGGTGATTTGCTTGAGGTAAACAGCTCTTTGCCAGCTGGATCAAAGACAGTACCCCACCTCCACCAGATAGAGAGGAAAGCCAAAAATACTGTAAATCAAACCAAAAGAAACAAGCAAGAACCCTTATGGGGTAACATTGGAGCAAACAAACAAACAAACAAAAAAAACACAAACAAATAATAGAGGCAGAAATACTGACAAAAATGAAATTCTAATTGTTAAAGAAAGCAAAAATGAAAGATTGTATTTAAACTAGGATAGTGGGGGGAAAAAAAGAAAGAAAAAAAAAAGAAGAAGGAAAGTACCAAGGGAAAATGTTGAAATTAAGAAAAAAAAATAAACGAACAAACAAACAAACAAAAAGCCTCAAAAAACCCAAAAACTGAAGAACCAAATGGTATATGTATCTTGCTGAATATTGTCCGGGCAACAGGTGATCTTCTGAGGTATAAGATGTTAATCACAATGTTGATACGGCTGTACGAGATGGAGACTGGAGGCCTCTGTTGATCTCTCTGACCCCTCAGGCTTGGGAGCCCAAAAATGTCCTCAGCCCACTTAAAAGACACTCCAAACTATCACCCTTGGCCAAGCAGAAGCTTTCCAACAAAAGCACTTATCCCTGGAATCTCTCCCAGTGTGGCTGCCTATTTATCCAGTGCACCAAGTCCAGACCCCCACTACGTCCCTGAGGGCCAAGGCTGTTAATCTGCCACACTTGGAACTCCGCACTTCCCCAGTGTCTCAGTACCCTCCTTTTGGCAGCTCAGTCACTAGATTGCTCGCCCAAGGTCTCCCAGCTGATCTCACTGCTACACACAGGGACAGCTCTCCCACAGCAGCTGTGCGGGCAGCCCACAGCTGAATGATATTAGCTCCCTTCCGGCTCAGCAGCTAATATCAGACAACACCCAAAGTCATCTGTACACAATGGCCCAAGATCTTCCAAGGCAGTTCAATCGAGTGCCCAAGTCCAAGAAAACCAAAACAGGGAAGGCTTTTCCTGTTCGCAGTCTTGCTGTTGCTATGGGTACAGCTGCAGGCAGCCTTAGACCAAACAAACGCACCCACCACTTGCCAGATTTTCCACTGCTTCTGTCCTCCTCATGGGGTCCAGAAGTCTCTCACCGGCTTCCTGTGCCACCAAGAGAAGCCTCTGGGCAAAACCCACTGGCCAGAGATGCCTGGAGTCTTCTCTCGCCACTCTCACTGCGCCCGGCTGCATAGAAGCTGTTACTCGGCTGCCGTCTTTAATTGCTCTTTTTTTGGTATCTTTTCTTTTTTATTACTCACCAAACATAGCTGCTATTTTCTTGTAAATATTCATGATTTTTCAATTAAATTGAACATTTTAATGATCCACCCTTTTCTAAATCTTAGATATTTCTTCTGACTCCTTCAAAAATCCTCTTTAATGAAACTTGTTTGTAATTCCTTACAATCTCTTTAATCCTCAATTTTCTTATAAAATAGAGATGAAATACATAAGGTATAGGTTTTGGGAAAAGAATTAAGGCAAGAGATAAAATATAAAACAAAACCTGGTACATAGCATATGCTTAGTAAATGTAAGGCTCACATAAACTGGAGACATCTTATCAGGAACTGTGTCACTCAGAGGTGTCCAACCTGTAACCCACAGGCCACATGCAGATGATGTGAAGATGTTTTTTTATTTGTGGTGGCGGACATCAAGAAAATTATTCATGGATCTTTTTCTTGTCTTCCTTTCTTTCTTTTTCTCTCATCAGCTTTCGTTAGTGTTTGTGCATTTAATCTGTGGTCCAAGGAAACTCTTTTTTCAATGTGCTGTATGGCAGAGAAGAAAAATGGGGAAAAAGGGCTGGATACTCCTGGTAGAGCTTAATGACAAGATTAAAAAAAATATATGTTCCATTGAAGACCAAACTTATTGCTTTGGCTTTTTTATTCACCTTTTTATTACTATAAAGAAAAAGTCAGTAAATCTATGTGATGGGTGATCACATGGATGATAGGTATGTTGGAGTAACAACTCACTCTATTATTTGTTATGGCAACCAGGCATTAACCCATTTTTTCTTTCTTGGAGGTTAATGTCAAGTTCTTTCAAGCCTGCCTAGAAATAAAGAAGTAACATCTTTGGTGAGGATTGAAATGTTAAGAGAACTGTTGAGACCACAAAAGAGAGGAAGAGAGAAGTACCCAGGAGGGACTTTATTCGTCTTCAATACAAATTTGTTCAGCTTCTTATGGGACCTTTTAAATTCAGAGTGAGTGATTTCCAAACGTAAAAGTATACATTACCAATGCTTGGACAAGCTAAACGGGCAGGTCAGTTAATGACTTTTGGAAGCTTCTCATGGCATATCAGCTATACTTAGTGCTAGTTAAGCTTATATCTTGCTGTGAGATTAACAGTTTTTTGGAAAGTGTTGGGGAAATGCCAGAAAAAAACAGTACCCACCTCTAAAAATTCTAGACTTTTTCTGAAATGCAATGGAAAAAGAGTTGGTTTTCTGGGGTTAAAGGGAACTAAACAATTCTAAGTAGGCTATCCAAACTATCGAGTTGATTACCTCTCTTTTCTTGTGCCTGTGTCCCTTCTTGATGCTATACTGGAACAGAGAAGAAAGAAAAAAATGTTTAAGGGTACATTTGAATAGTTTACACTACTTCAGTGAGAATGTGAAAATCATCACTTAAGGCTATTTCTGAGCTCTTGGGGGTTCCAGATGAATTTAGCAACTCATTCTAATATGATCTAGGAATATATCAAGGCCTAAAGATAGAGCATTCTTTTAATATCTTTGACCTCAGTAAGTAAACTCATTTTTTTCTTGCTCTTTTTCCTATTGCATGTATTCTAGTACCTAATTATCAGTGGTCTACTGTTGTTCATATTAGGTCATATCTATGTCTCTCTTGTTTGTTCATTTGTTTATTCAACATCCATTTATTATTTAACAACTTGCTTCAATATCTTATCTAGGCATTGAGAATATAGACATGAATAAGACTGCCCCTTGCTTTCAAGCTCACAGTCCAATAATATTTGAATTATTCTGTAAGATATTTTAGGATAGGAATCATGACTTATAATTCTTATTACCTACAAAAAATTGGAAACACACAAAGGTTTAAAAGTTAAGATTTACTGAGTTAAATTTTGTTGAATTTATTTTGAAAAATATAGTTTTCTAGGTTGGCTCTTTGGTAGGCAGTACAAAGCATGAGAATATGCAAGATTCCTAAGATTGGTTCAAGTTTAAGTGCTGGATGTAGCATCCCAAGATACTCCAAATATACATGGCTGCAAGATGTATTTTTATTGGCAGGAAATTACCAACTATGTCTATGCAAACATTTATGCTGGGCAACTTTAGCTTCTTCATCTGTGGCTCTATTTTCTTATGTTTAATTGTATTCATACACACTTGTGTATGCTGCACACTTTCTTTGTTTGTGAAATCTCAAAGAAGAAGCATAGCTAGTTTTCCCAAGTCCATTTTATTCTGACATGAATTGTTCTGTCACCAGAGAAGAGTGAGTAGTCTCAAACTTTTGTTTCCCACCTTTTACTTACCCAGTTCCAAATTAAATTGTTTGTTATTATGGGAGTCATAGCATGTAATCCTTTTCCAATTCTCTCACAGCATAATGCAACTTTCCAGAGCCATTATTATTCAGAAAATTGACTAGTCAAGGCAATAGTTCATAACTGGCCAAAAAGATAGTTTATACTTTGACTTTTGCCAAATTGAAGAATCTATGGAAAGTGGAAAAACACAGGGATTTGGAAGAAGGCTATTTTTAGCAAAGATGAAATGATTAATATAAAATCTACCTACTACCTAAGAGAAATAAATCTTTTTCTAAAAATTGAAGAGTTTCATGAATTTCCTTACCAATTACTTACCTCCATCCTTCTTTCTAAGCCCTAAGATTAGGTGATAAACCTATAAGCAAATAAGCAGTTTAATTCCATTCATTAGGAAAGGACTGAACTCATATCCAATATAAGAATATAAGAAGAGCTGAGGCACTAATGTTTTCCTTTCTTTCTTTATCCAGGTATCTGATAATTTGGGTCACTTGAGTTATCTTGCCAAGTTTTCAGCATACTTGTCTTGAATTGATGGTCTTGAACAGAAGCAGTTTGTCACATCAACACATCCCCTTATATACCTACAAAGAGATGGCTCTTTGCAGATACATTGCCTTCCTCTTCTCTGAAGATTGGGTTTTCTCTAGGTATTTTTCAGATGAGATGAAAGGAATGGAAACTTTAGGTCTGAACTGAAGGTTAAGATAGATTGATTGGCCAAAAGGTAGTCTTGGATATACAGATTAGGCAGTACGTCTCTGAAAATTTCATCTCTCTCCTTCTCTTTTTCTTTCTCTCTCTCTCTCTCTCTCTCACACATACAAGCACATACAGATAAAATTTTCTAGAGCAATAATGTGCACTTTTTAATGGCATATATAATTTTATTCAGAACTTTTTTATTAGACAAACTTAAGAACTTTTATTTGTATACCTCTTCCAAAATTATCTTTTTTTGTTAGCATAGTAGTTAACAGTGGCTTAAAAATTATTGTTTTGAGGCCTGGGTAAGATGTGAGCAACGTATAGTTGTGGCCGTGAAAAAAATTATATATCTGCGTTCCAGTCATGTGCACCCGGCACTTGGCTCGGAAGAAGAGCTATCCCCGCCACGGCCTCTGCAGCCCAGAGCTCAAGCTCTTATTGCTGACTGCACAGCTTAGTGGTGGTGCTGACCAAGACCCGGCCTGCAGAAGCCCCCACAGCCCCCGACCCCTCCCTCGGCTCTGCAGTTAGGCCGCATGCTCAGGCCCAGTCTGTGGTGGCCCTGGCCGGTGATGCCAAATACAGCCATGAAGATAAAGG
The DNA here is from genome assembly GCF_027406575.1 of Nycticebus coucang. Taxonomy (NCBI): domain Eukaryota; kingdom Metazoa; phylum Chordata; class Mammalia; order Primates; family Lorisidae; genus Nycticebus; species Nycticebus coucang. The sequence goes on along the minus strand of NC_069804.1, from coordinate 155,304,499 downwards.
TGCTGTTGATGGGGAAGAGCAGGTCGGGGAAGACCAGCTTGAGGTCGATTATCTTTACAAATTATAGTGCTCACGACACCCAGTGCCTGGGTGCCACTATTGATGTGGAGCACTCCCACGTCAGATTCCTGGGGAACCTGGTGGGAACCTGTGGGACTGTGGCGGTCAGGACACCTTCATGGAAAATTACTTCACCAGTCAGCGAGACAATATCTTCCGTAACGTTGAGGTTTTGATTTACAGGTTTGACGTCGAGAGCCGCGAACTAGAAAAGGACATGCATTGTTACCAGTGGTGTTTGGAGGCCATCCTCCAGAATTCTCCTGATGCCAAAATCTCTGCCTGGTGCCCAAAATGGATCTGGTTCAGGAGGATCAGCGTGATCTGTGATCTGATTTTCAAAGAGTGAGAAGGCGGCCTGTGACTTTTATCTCGCCCCCTGGAGTGTGCTTGTTTTCGAACATCCATCTGGGATGAAACGCTCTACAAAGCCTGGTCCATTATTGTCTATCAGCTGATTCCCAACGTTCAGCAGTTGGAGTGAACCTAAGGAATTTCGCCCAGATTATCAAGGCCGATCAAGTCCTGCTGTTCGAAAGAGCTAAGTTCTTAGTGATTTCCCATTACCAGTGCAAAGAGCAGCGTGACGTCCACCGATTTGAGAAGATCAGCAACATCATGAAGCAGTGCTGCTTTCATCGACATCCTCTTACGAACATGATGATTTATGTCAGATCCATCCATCCCTTCTGCAGCTACTCTGATCAACATTCACAATGCCAGGAACCACTTTGAGAAGCTGGAGAGAGTGGATGGCCCCAGGCATAGACCCCTTATGCGTTGAATATTGCCAAATGCCCTTTCTGAAAATGCTAAATTGCCTTCTTTGTTGTTTTTGCATTTATTTTTAATATTCGTAATGTTGTGTGCTTAAAAGTGGGCTTTGAAATGTGTGATGCTTACTACTTCCATCTCTCTCTCTTCCCTGCTCCCCCATCTTTAAACTTTGGATGCTATTTACTTAGCTATCCAGTAGAGCTTCCAGATGGCCATTCTGAAAGTTGGTATGGTGTAATACTAAAATAGGTGGTTTATGTGTGTTGATTACCTTGTTATAATAGATATGCACATCAGAGCCTTTACCACTATCTCCCCGTATTCCTTACCAGATTGCAAAGATGGAATGTTACTATTTTATCAGCAAGTTATTAAAGTGCATTTATAAATTCTAAAAAAAAATTATATGTCTGTGTGAATATATATAAACTTTATACATATATAAATATATATGTATTTATGTGTATACACACATGAGTCTATATACACATGTATACAGCATATACATATGCATATGTGTGTATAATATCTAAAAAGGCATAAACAACATAAAATTACTAAACACATTTCAATTTTGAGTCTGAAAATAATAATAACCAAATGTAGAATTTTGAATGTGGCTAAAAATTAGATGAATATGTTGATACTTGTATACTGAAGCAGTTAAGTCTAATTGCTTCTGTGAGGAAAAAAACAAACAAAAATGAATGAGGTCAATTAATCTGATACAATCATGTAGATATGTTGGATCTCAAGTGGCAAAAATTGAGCATAATTCAGCATTGACAAAACCTATGACTGTTGAAATCAATGTGAAAATTATTATAATGGTTTAATGGCCTGATATAGTTTTGTAGTATGACTCATTTTGGAGTGTGTTAGTGTCTTTAGGTCAATCAGCTGAAGGAGAGGTTCATCCCTGTCACTGAAACAGATGATGATGATAAACCAAAATGGATCATCTGGGTTGGAGACCTCAACCTTCAGGCAACCAAGAATGAAAGTGAACCTAACTTGAATTGATTAGGCTGTCATGACTTCATGATAATAGATGGAAGTCCAACCAAATATACTATGGATCAAAAATTATAATGGCAATTTGTAGTGCTAAGTATAAAGGATATTTCTGGGTAAGCAGATATCTGCACAATCTTGGAGATAATTTATATCTCATTTCTTAAACCCCTCTTTGTTTTTGTTGCCTAAAAGATATTTTTGTGAACCTCACTGATTATTATAAAAATATGCTGACTCACCAATAGCTCTTGTGGTTGAAAGGATTATTTAATAGTATACCAAATATATCACACCTGCTCACAGAGATGAACTAGCTATTAAATATATTATAGAAATTTGGAAATTCATGATATCCACATGATGCCTCATTGTATGATAAGGTGTGCAACAGTCATCTCTGATCACTTCTCCTTTGTACATTAGTGCTCATATACACCTATTTTATACTATATTGTATGTGTTTATTATTATCCTCATAGTAGTTGTTATACTTGTTCATATTTACTCTCTTCATTTAGATTTTAAACTCCTTAGATTACATGGATATATTTTCTACTTCTCCTGAGTATCTTACTAGGATTAAAAAAAAAAAAAAAAAAACGGAAGGGAGAGAAGGAGAATTGGAAGAGCAAGAGAACATTGTTTCAATTACAATGTGCCAGCTAAAGCAAGAGGGTGGTGCAGAGAATTGATGTTAAAATGTGCAGTTAGTTTAAACTGTGAGGTTTAGTACCTTTGCTTCATTGTCTAATCTGGGACAGAGTTCAACTAAATTGATTTGGCTTCTTTCTGGCAATGATTGCCAGTTATGGGCTCAAGGATCCTAACATCCATTAGGGCATATAAAACTGGGCAGAGAACAAATCATCTTTGTCCTAGGGTTAAAGTTCAAATCTGCCTATTAAAACTGATTTTATTGCCTCCTATAATCTTCTGAACTCTGAATCTATTTTGTTACTTATCCATTTAATGACCTGACTGCTGATTTTCACCTTAGCCAACCTATCTGGACATAACCCTTTTCTTGCCTGCCATGACTTATGGATCCCTCACTTACTTAAAGGAAAGTATAGTCCTGATCAGGCACATATTTTTGTCACTCTTATCTCAAATAATAGAAGCTGAAATAGCCAATTGTACATCTCAAATTAATCCATATAGAAAAAGATTAAGTACTGGTTTTGGAATTCCCAGCATAGGTCTGGTCATGGGGGATATTGTGATTATAATATTTACAGTTTAGAATTGATACGATTATTAGAAGAATAATTCTTTACATGGTGCTTGTTATATGATAATAAGTACACAATAAATACTGCTTTATTTTTTGGTTATTTTATTTCTTAAACATATCAGAAGATCAAAAACATTCTAAAATACTTTGGTGATTCATTCTCTCTCTCTCTCTACCTCCCACCCCACACACATGATATTTAGAAGATCAATTTTTTTTTTCATATTTGTGAAACTAAAAGCTGCTGTAATGGTCAGAGATGAAAGGTCAGTGCCTTTATCCTTAAATATCAGTGGGCCTTTGGATAGATGTTTTGAGAAATTGCCTCTTATAGGCTGTGTGCTTATTGAGTAATGCTATAGTTAGTTTCCATAAAGGTAGTGTCAAAACTATAATTACTGAGTGCAAGGAAGTTCATAGTTTTCTCTTTTCATCAATTGTTTAATGAAATATTAGGCTTGGTAATATGAAACAAATGAATGAAGTGCTCTTGGAACAGATGAGCTACAACATGACAAATCCTGTAGATCAGAGCTGATGTTCCAAGAAGCCATTTTTGATATTCAGTGGTGATTTTTTATATTGAACATTTGGCAAAGAGGGAGCACAATGGCCATCAAAGATAGAGCTTTCCATCTGTAACTTATGACTATTGTCACTTAAATGGTCTATGTATTACACCACCATGGGCATTACAGGCCCATGGCATCTAATGCAAAGATGTCATGCGAGTAATTTATAGCCTATTGTATGTCTGATGAACTGTTTTGTGTGTACACTCTTTCCAACTTGTAGATTGAACCAGAGGCTTTCCATGCCAAGGCTTCTATTCACTCACTGACTAAAATAGGTCAATATTTTTAGTTAGTTGGAGAAATTTCATACTCCTTTCAGAATACTAGTGAGGATGAAATCTTGATCTGTTTTACCAATAGTGTAATATTCCTTAGTTTTGTGACTATTTATTTTTTAATCTTTCCAACTTTTTTCCCAATCTTAGATGTTAAAAAATTCTTCCATTTGATGTAGTTTTAGCATAATATTCAGATAGAAATCTTCTCAGACTGCTACCTACATTAAACAAACAAAATGGGAATAGCCTAATTGCTCTCATTCCTGTCCAGTTCAGGATATATCTCTGATAGAAATACCCAGGAATAGTTTAAATTAGAGTATAATGGTCATTCTCCCTTCTCTTGAAAGACCAGATAGTTGGGCTATCCCTCTAAATATTCTAACCTCATTTGATGGTGAACAGTTCTACCGTACATACATTTTTCAAAACCTTTTTCAACACTTTATGTTTTAATGTGCACCATTTGTTCATTTCCTCTTGTATAAACTTAAAAAAGCAGGTACATATTATGGAGACTGGACGACTTGCCTTATATGCAGGCAGGGACTGTAATCAGCACCTTATGGTATATCCTTTACACGCTTTTTGTGAAGTTTAAGGGATGTAGACAACTGCTAGTTATCTGCAATTTTGATTAGTTGAACCAGCTAACAAGAAAGGAGGGTTGAGGATGATTCATACAGCATATGGCACAGGTATCAGTTTATCCTCAGGATAAAAGTTGCAAAAGAGTTGATCAAAAAAGAACAATAGTCAGAGTACTCATTTAGACATTGGGGGAAATAGTTGTACACTTGGACAATACTACCAGAGATATAAGGGCAATCAGATATCAAGATCAGATGGAGAAACAATGAAGACCACCTTTGGAGCTAGTATAGAATGTGATATAGATTGAAAATTTTTATGAGGGAACACCCCAACATTTCTTTAGAAGGCCTTGCCTGACTTTGCAACCTGACATCTATTGACATAATCAACTAGGTATTATTTGAAAAAAATGACTAAAATGTGACCATCATTAAATAGAGTCTATGTTCAACTATATTTCTTCTAAATTCCTTTATAAAAGGGCTTTCATATACTACATCTCACTTTATATATAGGAAGATGTAAGTATTTTCCTAAAATTAGTGCAATCTTAATAGTTATTATCAATCTAAGTATCTTTTTTTATGGTAAAATTCACCTTCAGAGTCAACTCTACCCTTTGATAGTAGAATGGCTTATATAAGGTACAAAATGATTATCTCTTCCCTAACTACATGCAATGATCTTCTGAATGTAAGTGTTCCAGTGAATTGATGCAGGTTCTAAGCAGGTTCTATATTTGTATGTCATTTGGGGCTTAACTATCAAGTAAAAGACAGAGGTAAATATGCAAAGGACAGGTTTCTTTCTTAACAAGTAGCACATGTGGGGGCCAGGTCCGGTGGCTTATGCCTGTAAACTCAGCACTCTTGGAGGTGGAAGGCAGGTGGATTGCTTGAGCTCTGGAGTTTGAGACCATCCTGACCAAGAGTGAGACCCCATCTCTAAAAATAGCCAGGCATTGTGGCAGGTTCCCTATAGTCCCAGCTACTCTAGAGGCTGAGGCAAGAAAATCACTTGAGCCCAGAAGTTTGAGGTCACTGTGAGTTATGAGGCCATGATACTCCACCAACATTGACAAAGTGAGACTCTGTCTAAAAATAACCCAAAGTGATAGCACATGTGGAATTTAGGATTCTATGAAGGGAATTTTATTCAAAGTGTAGAATATCAGGGAATTGGGTAAAAGTATATTTAGATGGAGTCATTGTTCATATTCATTCTTTGACATTTAGGGATGCCACATTTTCTTGACAGATCTGGAAGGTGGTGAGGACAAGATGGCCAACTAGAGACAGCTTTCCTCAGAAGCTCCCATCTAGGAGGAAAACTGGACTGAAGTAAACTTGGAGTAGTTGAAATTGGGGGATAGATTGCAATAACAAATCAAGGTGCTCAACAACCCCACTGAAACAAACTGCAAGGATGAAGATGAGAAAGAGTAAGGAAGAGAATAGAGGAGAGTCATGGAATAATCCAGATTAGAGGAACCTGGAGCCGAATAGAAGGGTTAGGGGAACCCCTCCCCCATCTGGGATCTCAATAAGCAGCAAAACACAGCATCTCTCACCCTGCATGAGAGTGTCACAAAGGACAATAAGATCCAGTTTTCTTGCACCCAAGAATATGCTTCTCTGGTTCCTCATGCCTGCCTGGCAGAATGGAGCAATTTTGACTCCAACTGCCTTGTGGCCACTGTCCATCTCCCTTCTTTCTTTGGTTGCCAGACAGAATGCCCCCTGCCAATTCACAGAGCATGGGTGAATCAGAATGATAATCTGGGAAAGTTGGAGTGCTAGCCCATTCCAAACAGCCTAGAGGGGATGGATGCCCCACACCTAAGCATCAGAAAGGGAAAGAGCTTTGGACCCCTCCCAGCTCCCATAGCAACTGAAGAAGCAAGCATTACAGAGGCCACTTGCTCTGTCACCAGCAACCAGCAGGATCTTTAGCCAGCCATGGGAGGAAAGTGAGACAGGCCCAACAGCCTCAGTGTGTCTGGCAGGAACTCTGAGAGATCTCTGCATTGTGTGGCTTAGGGAACTGAATACACCCTTCCTCACCTTGTGGGAAGTAATAGTGACTCAATTACACTAACTTCGAAAAGGCAGGGTCCCTCCTGAGTCTCCCTCCTGCTGGGGCTTAATTTTCCCTGCCCTCTGGAGTGCCTCTGTCTGAATTCTGTGCTCAGCAAAACCCTCCAGGAAGTTCAGCCCCCAGATTCCCTCCTGCCAATTTGGAGAAGGTAATCCCACTCTGGGAAAGACCAGGAAGCAGATAGCAAGCCATAGATCTACCTCCCCCAAATGCAGGGGAAAGCCTGTGGAGTTTTAAATCTGTTGTGGCAGGGACTGTGGCAAAAAATGCAGAATTTTGAATTTGCTGGCATGGGAACTGTTTGGCTTGCTATCTGAGAGCTGCCCCTGGCCTAGCAGTATCAGTTGGAGGTTCTGTCCCTAGCCGTACTCCACATAGCTTAGAGAAAGCAAGGCTGGTTATCAGGGACCCTCACACACTTCAGCCCCATAAAAGAACTCTGGGAAGTTGTATGCATTAAGGGCCAAGGTATATATGGCATCGCTTTTGAACAGGCTGTGATGAAGAGGAGTACCAATCTCCATATTCTGGGGCCTCTGGATCTGATCTCAGCCCACCAGTTTTAGTTTTCAAACAGGTCTCCTGAGTGGTGGATAAGGGACTCCAAGTAGATTACCTCTCAATAACAATATAGGGAGAACCTAAAATTACAGCTTAAAAAAATGACAAATATATAAATAAACTGTAAATACACATGGGGAGGAATCAGCAGAAGCCTGGAAACATGAAAAATCAGAGCAGATCAGATCCTCCAAGAGATTACAATGGAGATACAGATGAAAATTCTATCCACAGATAAATTGTTGAAATGACAGAAAAATAATTCAGAATATGGATGGCAAATCATATGAATGAAATTGATGAGAAGATGGAAAAAGAAATCCAAAAGGAAGTCCAAAAACTGTCTCAAGAAATCAGTGAAATTAAAGAGAAAATCACCAAGGAGCTAGACATAATTAGGAAAGAGCTTAAGCAATTGTAAGAGGCATTCAAGGAGGTTTAAAACACAGTAAAGAGTCTTAGCAATAGAGTACAACATGGAGAAGAAAAAAAAAAAAACTGAGGGTGGTGCCTGTGGCTCAAAAGAGTAGGGCCCCAACCTCATATGCCTGAGGTGGTGGGTTCAAACCCAGCCCCAGCCAAAAACTGCAAACACAAACAAACCAAACAAACCAAAAAAACCCCAAACAACTGAGCAATAGAAGACAAGACATTTAAGCTAACACAGTCATTTTAAGAGGCAGAGCAAAATGAGAATGAAATAAAATTCTCTGAAAGAACATAAAAATTAAAATCATAGGGCTTCCTGGAGGAGAAGAAGATACTCCTAAAAATATGGAAACTATTTCAAGACATCATGGTGGAGAATTTCACAAGCATTGCATGAGACCCACAAATTTAGATACTATAGTTTCAGAGCCCCAGTATCACTCAATTCAAACAAAGCGTCTTCTAGATACATTGTAATTAATATGGCCAAAGTCAAAATGAAAAAGAAAATGCTGCAAGAATCCAGGTGTAAGCAACTACTTACCTACAAGGGGAAAATTATCAAGGTGACCATTTTCAGCTGAAACTTTTCAAGCAAAAAGAGGGTAACCTTGAACCTTAAACAAAAACAATTTTCTGCCCAGGATTCTGCATTCTACTAAACTAAATTTTTATATTCAATGGAGAAAACAAATCTTTTACTGACATGCAAGTTTGACAAAATTTTCCAAAGAAGACCACCTCTGCAAAAAGTACTCAAATCCATTCTTCACACTGAACATCACAATGGACCAGCAGCAAACTAAAGATACCCAGAAACTAAAGGACAAAGTCTAGCTTCCACAATGTTGCAAGGAATAAAGCTAAGCAACAGGGCAGTCCTGTGGTTCAGTGGGTAGGATACCAGCCCCATATACCAAGGGTGGCGGTTTCGAACCCAGCCCCGGCCAAATTGCAACAAAAAAATAGCTGGGCATTCTGGCGGGCACCTGTAGTCCCAGTTACTTGGGAGGGTGAGGCAAGAGAATTGCTGAAGCCCAGTAGTTGGAGGTTTCTGTGAGCTGTGATGCCACAGCACTCTACGGAGGGCAATAAAATGAGACTCTGTCTCTAAAAAAACAAAACAAAACAAAACAACAACAACAAAAAAAACCTAAGCCATAGATGTTCACATAATAAGACAAACAGAACTCTATCATACTTATTAATTATCTCAATAAATGTGAAAGGCTTGAATTCCCCACTGAAGAGGCATGGGCTGGATGAATGGATAAAAAATACAATTCAGGCTTGGTGCCCGTAGCACAGTGGTTACAGTGCCAGCCACGTACAATGAAGTTGGCAGGTTCAAACCCAGCCCGGGCCAGCTAAAACAACAATGACAATTGCAACAAAAAATAGCCAGGCATTGTGGTGGGCCCCTGTAGTCCCAGCTACTTGGGAGACTGAGGCAAGAGAATCACTTAAGCCCAAGAGTTGGAGGTTGCTGTGAGCTATGATACCATAGTACTCTACCAAGGGTGACATTGTGAGACTTTGTCTCAAAACAAAACAAAACACAATTCAACTATATGTGATCATCCAGAAACACTTTTAACTTCTAAGGACAAAACAATAGTTAGAGTGAAGGATTGTAAAACAATAATACAGGCAGATGGAAATCAGAAGAAAGCAGAGGTTGCAATCTTATTTTCAGATAGAGTTATACTAACAAAAATAAAAAAAAAGACAAAGATGGACACTATGTACTGGTTAAAGGAACAACATAACTGAATGATCTGCATAAGCTAAGAGGTTGCTTTTTTAGAATATACGCTCCTTCTTATTTAGGAAGAAGATTGAAAAAAAATTTACTTGCCTTAGGAAGAAGTTTTGATATACTTTGTCTCACATGTGGTTCTCGGTCCACTGCAATAGTGCCTATATTACACATGTATAAACAAAATTAACAGTAATTGCACTATTCATTGGGGTTCCATGAAGTGAATAACACCTGAGATTCAGGGGTCCTAACTGCACTAGTATCAGCTATACTTACACATGGTTGTGTCAATATAAGTTTCACTTAACTATTATAGGGATCCATTTTCTCACTTAAAATGGGAAGTGGGAATAGTTGTTCATATGAGTGATTTTCTAGGTGATATGGTTGTATTTGTATGTTTATATGTGCATTTTCTCAGTATAATTTTTATTCAAATAAAAACTTGTATGTAACTCCAACATTTGGAACAGAATAAAATAGAACTATCTTGAAACTACCTTCATTTTATGAAACTTTTCTCAATCATGTGTCACCCTTAGGCTGGAACAGTTTAAAAATTATTACTCAGGACTTAAGTCACTTCATTACTCTGATCTTCCATAACTTTGCAATGTCAATTCAAAAGATCCAAATGACCCAATTAAGGTGAACCTTATCTTTATTCACCAGGATGAAACAAATCATTGACTTATTTAGCAGTGCTTAAGATAGTGAAGATTCATATAAAGTATTTATTGTCTACCACAATAAACACTCAGTGTCAAATATGGTGAATTAATTGTTGTAGCCTTAATTAAAAAATGATGGGAGCTCTATGTTCAATTAGTTACATACCATGATAAAAATGAATTTGCCCCATTATGAAGTGGCATCAAGAAATAAAGTCCATCAGGGAGGAAAGCAGCTGAAAAAGTTACTAAATTATTGGTGTATGTGAGTGTGTATAATAGGTGGTGCTGGAGATATTTGAAGTTTTTTACTGCAGTGAGTTTGGAGGACTGCATTACTTATAAGTTGCAGCACAAGGCATGAGTTATGCTGATCTTCCCAAGTAAGTGGCAATAAAAACTTTATAGCACCCCATACTATCCCCACATATTTTATTTAAACCTTTTATTTTCTTTGTAATTTGTATATTTTAATCTATGTCCATTTTTTCCTTCTTGATCATGTTACTCAATATAGAAATATGGCCTATTTGGAGTAGGTGGAGCCAAGACCATCTGAAAATGACAAAGTACAGTCAATTTATGTTCCCTTTAGAAATTTATGCATTGGCGTGAAAAGCCTATAATACATATGTTCATGGTTGTGATTAAATGTAGATTAGGAAGGATAAATTATAAACCATTATTTAGCAGAACAAATGAGAAAGGCATCTGAAATTAAGAATTGTTAACTCCTTTCACTAGCACTAATAGGTCAATGTGCTCTCATTGTTTCATTAGTGAATTTACACAAGCCAGCCTTCTCCTATAGAAAATAATTTTATCTTTGTTTCAAAATTTAACTAATGTTAGAATATAAGATTCACTCTAGCTGTTAGCTTGTTTGGTGACTTGCCACTGTATGTCTAGTGCTTAGAATACTACCTGGCACATACTAGGTACTTGAAAAAAAATTTTTTTGAATGAATGATTGAACTGGATGTAATTATTATTATTATTATTATTTTGTGTGTGTGAGGCAGAGTCTCAAGCTGTCACCCTGAGTAAAGTGCCATGACATTATAGCTCACAGATACCTCAAACTCTTGGGTATAAGCAATTCTCTTGCCTCAGCCTCCCAAGTAGCTGGGACCACAGGCGCTGGCCACAATGCCCAGCTATTTTTTGGTTGCAGTTGTCATTGTTGCTTAGCAGGTGACATTATAGCTCACAGATACCTCAAACTCTTGGGTATAAGCAATTCTCTTGCCTCAGCCTCCCAAGTAGCTGGGACCACAGGCGCTGGCCACAATGCCCAGCTATTTTTTGGTTGCAGTTGTCATTGTTGCTTAGCAGGCCGAGGCTGGGTTTGAACCCACCACCCTAGGTGTATGTGGCTGGTGTCCTGACAAATGAACTATGGTGCCACCTAAATGGATGTAATTCTTATCTCTAAGAGAAGAATGCATGTTTTTAGCTTTTGTTGCTGAGTAGGAGAAATGTTTTATCCAATATTTTCTCAAATATTGGATATTTCTCAAATATTGGATATCCAATATTTCTCAAATATTGGATAAAACTAAGCACCTTCTATATCTGTTGACTTGAAAAACTATGAAGCCAGCAACTCAATAGACACGACAGAATAGAACCCATGAGTCTGGATGATAGTAAAATCTCCCAGAATGGAATGTTATGGTATCTACCAAACAGACACATCCATTTAGGTATACTAGGTGCTTGAGGATAAATTTGGTTTTCTATGATAGAATAAACTTTAGCTCAATATCCTGATAATGTCACAAGAGGTAATGAGCAGCACTTCAAGAATACCATCAGTATCAAAGTAGGTAACCTATAAAGAAAAAATCAAGTGAACAAAAAGCAACAGCAATGACAGAAACAAAAATGTTCAGGTGAATAGAAGATAATTTCTGTCTTATAGTCATTAGTTAATTTATTTTCAATTAAGTAGTAATTGTATATACCACAATATTTTTGCTCAGTACAGCACTGTCTCAAATTCTCTGCACATTTACTCTTACCAGATTGATCTTTTATATCTCCACATTTATCTAAATTTTTGATCTCAAAATATCACCTTCTCTGAGTTAAAGGTTTTTACTATTCTTCTAGCTTCTCTAAATCTTTTAAAATTTATTGATCTTCATGGTAACCCAATTAAAAATATTAAATGATATGTAGTACAATGAATGCACTGAGAGTATAGTTATCAAAAATACAGACATAGCTCCAATTATCCTAGAGCCGACAATGTAGTCTTTCCTATTCCCCATATGCAGTCATAAAACAGTGTTATCATTACTTTTTTACATAAAAGTGATTTTTTTTTATAGTTTCTAACCATGCATTTTATCCACTCAGAATCAATTTCCTTCCATTTTTCAGTATTTATTTTTCTTGTTTAACATGATCTAAGTCTATGAGAAAAGAAGCATGTGATCATTATTTTTGTGTGAACTTGACTGGACCACAATGTACCCAAATATTTTGTCAAAAATTGCTCTGAATGTTTCTCTGAGGATGGTTTGGTATGAGATTAATATTTAAATTGGTAAATTAGACGCAGCAGATATCCCTTTATAATACAGATGCTCCTCATTTAGTCAATTGAATGCCAGAACAGAATAAGAAGGTTGATCTTCAAGTAGGAGAGAATTCTTCCTTCCTGATGACCTTTGAACTGTGACATCATCTTTTTTCCTGCTTTTAAACGTCAAATAAAATATTGGTGCCAACCTTTGGACAGTAACTATATTATTGGATTTTGTGGTTTTCAGGCTTTTGGTATTGACTGGAACTAAATCAAACCCTCTTCCTGGATCTCCAGCTTGCTGATGTACATGTGCTTTGAAGATCTTGAGATTTGCCAGCCACCATAATCACACAAGTGAGTCAATTCCTTAAAAATAAATCTCTATAGTAGGGATGAGTTACAACCTAAGAGTACGAGTAAGGGGGAAAGGGAGGGGAGGGAGGGGGGAAGTGGGCAGAGAGAAGGGGATTGGTGGGATTACACCTGGGGTGCATTTTACAAGGGTATATGTGAAACTTAGTAAGTGTGGAATGTAAATGTCTTAGCACAATAACTAAGAAAATGCCAGGAAAGCTATGTTAACCAGTGTGATGAAAATGTGTCAAATGGTCTATGAAACTAGTGTGTGGTACCCCATGATCACATTAATGTATGCAGCTATGATTTAATAAAAATAAATAAATAAATAAATAAATCTCTATATATTTTGGAGGCCACCAGCTGTGGCAACTGCAGGTGGCAGCAGCAGCTACAGCAGTGCTGAGAGTTTGCAGAAAGGGAAGGCTTTCCCTGCGGGATTTGTTGGATTTGGTCATTTGGTTGAGATACCGTGGGAGACCTTGGGTGACTATGCAAGTGATTTTGAACAGAGTCCAGAGATCGGGACTGAGCCACTGGGACCGACTGAAATTTTTATTGTTTGGCTGTAGGTTGCACACAGCCATTGTTGGAGAGTTGCTTTGCAGGCTTGGCCCTCAGAGTCCTATAGGAAGGCCAGTTCAGAGCACCTGACAAACAGGCAGCCACTTCCAGAGAGATCTGAGCAACACACCCTTTTCTGGGATAGCCACTGCTTAGCCAAGGGATATGATTTGGAAAAGTCAAGGTATGTATATAAAGTGGGCTGAGGAGAGATCGAGACACCCAACCCTGTGGGGTTTGAGGGCAAAGAAGTTAGCAGAGGCTTCCAGTCTCTATATTATATAGCTGTATTTTTATTAGCATCTCACATCCCAGAAGATCACCTATTGCCCAGGCAATATTCAGCAAGGTATATATATACATATAAAATATATATGTATATGTATGTGTGTGTATATATATGTGTGTGTGTGTGTGTGTAGTTATTGTTGTTGTTATTGTTGAAGTTGTTGTTACTGTTAGTCTGTCTTTTTCATTTTCAAAAACATTTTATTCTTTTTTAAGTATTTCTCCCCAGATTTTCTTTTTCTTTTTTTCTTCATGATTTTCATGTAAATGTATTTTTACATTGTTGCTTTCTTTGATAATAAGGACTTCATTTTTGCTAGTTTTTTTGTCTCTGATATTTGTTTTTTCCCCAAACTTTATCTCTTAAGGATTTTTGTTTGTTTGACTTAGAGTATTTTTGTTTTTCTTCTGTATCTGATGAAGATGGTGTCCTGTGTCTGCCAAGATTGGCATCAAGGGACCTACCCAATGCAGCTCCCCAAATGTTGGGATTTGTGGGTGTGGGTCAAAGTACCCTACTGTACACCACTATTACTCCTGCCTTTCTCTTTTGGTTCCTCTATTCTTTTTGTCAATCTTCCCTTTTACTCCCCTGTTCCCTTTCTCTTCTCTCTTTTTTTATTCATCTTTAATGCCTTTTTGCTCTTCATACCTCTCGTCCTTTTATTCCATTACAAAAAGGACACTTCAATACCTTAGGTCAGAGGCACGGTAACTTAAAGAGGAAGAGGTGGTGAAAATAAAGAGTAGGACAAGGAAACAGACAAAAAGAAAACACTCATGGGGACAAAACAGCAGAAAAATCCTGGCAACATGAAAAACCAGACCAGTGCACCCCCTCCAATCAGTCATGAGGTGGCTACTGCAGATGATTCCACATATAAAGAAATGTTAGAAATGACAGAAGGGTGACTTAAAATATGGATGGTGGCTCAGCACCTGTATCACAGTGGTTATGGCGCTAGCCACATGGACGGAGGTTGGCGGTTCAAACCTAGCCTGGGCCAGCTAAAAAACAATGACAAATGCAACAAGAAAATAGTCAGGCATTGTGGTGGGTGCCTGTAGTTCCAGCTACTTGGGAGGCTGAGGCAAGATAATTGCTTAAGGCCAAGAGTTTGAGGTTGCTGTGAGCTGTGACACCATAGCACTCTACCCAGGGCTACATAGTGAGACTCTGTCTCCAAAATAAAATAAAATAAAATAAACATGGTAAAAACAGTGAAGGAAATTACTGAGAAAGTAGAAAATAATCAAAATGAAATTCAAAAAGAGAATCAAATAACAGATGAACAATATGAAGAATATAGAAAGAAAATAGCAGAGTTTAAGGAATTGAAGCAGTCAATCAGGAAACTTAAAGATGCAGTAGAAAGTATCAATACAGAGTAGACCATGCAGAAGAAAGAATCTCAGAGGCAGAGGATAAATCTCTTCAGCTAACTCAGGCAGTTAGATGGAAGAGAGAAAGCAGAATATTCATTGACAGAATTATGGTACTTCATGATGTATTCAAACATACTAGATGTAGGTATCCTGTAAGGGGAAGAAGAACACCCTGGAGGCATGGAAGCCCTATTAGAAGATATCATAAATAAAAATTTTCCAAATATCACCAATAATTCTGACACACTACTTTCAGAGGGATATCAGACCCCAGGTCATCTAACTCAAATTGATCTCCAAAACACATTGTCTTGAACCTGTCCAAAGTCAAGATGAAAGAGAAGATTCTGCAAGCTGCTGGGAGTAGGCGCCAATTTACCTAAAGGGGCAAATCCATCAGGGTGACTATGGTCTTCTCAAATAAAACTTTTCGAGCCAGAAAAAAATGGTTATCTATCATTAATCTATTTAAACAAAACAGTTTTCAGCCCAGAATTCTGTATCCTGCTATTCCAAGCTTTAAAATTGACGGAGAAATCAAATCTTTTACTGACATGCAAACATTGAGGAAGTTTGCCACAACAAAACTAGCTTTACAAGCAATACTTAGACCTATTCTACACACTGGACCACCAGCAAACTAAACATCTAGAAACTAAAGGAAAAATCTGGCTTCCATCATGATGCAAAAGATAAAACTAAGCAATGGACTTTTACAAATTAAGATGAGTTGAACTCTACCACACTTATTAATTATCTCAATAAATGTTAATGGTTTGAATTCCTCACTAAAGAGACATAGGCTGGATGACTGGATAAAAAGCTACAAGCCATCTATTTGCTGCCTGGAGGAAACACACCTAGCCTCAAAAGACTAAAACTCAGAGTTAAGCGATGGAAGACAATTTTTCAAGCAAATGGAATTCAGAAAAGAATGGTTGTAATCTTACTCTCAGATACAAGTGGATTTAAACCAAGTAAAGTAAAAAAAGACAAAGATGAACACTTCATATTGGTCAAGGGAAAAATACAACAAGAAGACATTTCAATTTTAAATATTTACGTACCCAACTTAAATTCTCCCAGATTCTTTTTTTTTTTTTTTTTTTGTGGTTTTTTTTTTTTTTTTTTTGGCCGGGGCTGGGTTTGAACCCGCCACCTCCGGCATATGGGACCGGCGCCCTACCCGCTGAGCCACAGGAGCCGCCCTTCTCCCAGATTCTTGAAACAGACCTTCATTGGTCTGAGTCATATGATACCCCATAACATCATAATAACATGGGACTTTAACGCTCATCAGACAGAGATGGACAGATCCTCTAAACAAAAACTAAACAAAGATGCAAGGGACTTAAACATGATCCTAGAACAACTGTATTTGATAGACATATATAGAACACTCCATCCCAAAGCTGAAGAATATATGTTCTTCTCACTGGCCCATGGAACATTCTCCAAAGTAGATCATATCCGAGGACACAAATAAAACCTCAAGAAAATCAAAAGAATTGAAATTTTACCTTGTATCTTCTCAGACCAAGGTGGAACTCAACAGCAATAAAAACATTCAACCCCACACTAAAGTATGGAAATTAAACAACATTATGCTGAAGGATAGTTGGGTTCAGTAGGTGATAAAAGAGGAAATGATGAACTTCCTTTAGGAAAACAACAGTGAAGACAGAAGCTACCAAAATCAGTGGGATATAGCAAAAGCAGTCATGAGAGGAAAATTTATTGCTTTAGATGTCTACATCCAAAAAACAGAAAGAGAATGCATCAAAAAACTCACAAGCCATCTTATGGAACTGGAAAAGAAAAACAATCCAATCCTAAACCCAGGAGAAGAAAACAAATATCCAAAATTAAGTCAGAGATAAATGAAATTGAAAACAAAAGAATTATTCAGAAAATTAACAAAACAAGAAGTTGGGTTTTTGAAAAAAATAAATAAAATAGACGTTTCACCAGACTAACCAGAAATAGAAAACTAAAATCTCTAGTAACCTCAATCAGAAATGATAAAGGGGGAATAACAACAGATGCCACAGAGATATAAGAGATTATCTTTTAATACCACAAGAAACTCTATGTCCAGAAATTTGACAATGTGAAGGAAATGGATCAATATTTGGAATCACACTCTCTCCCTTGACTTAGCCAGGAAGAAATAGATCTCCTGAAAAGACCAATTTTAAGCACTGAGATCAAAGAAACAACAAAAAATCTCCCCCAAAAAATAATGCCCTAGTCTGGATGGCTTCACACCAGAATTCTGGTTTTTAATTTTTTATTAAATCATAACTGAGCTCACAAATGCATTTATTGGGTACTATGTGTTGATATGATATACAATGTGGAATATTTACATCTAACTTATTAACATAACCACTTATTTGCTGTGGCAAGACATTTATACTCTATCATTAATAGTTTTGAAATGTACCATTATCACACCAGAATTCTATTAAACCTCCAAAGAATAGCTTATTCCCATACTGAACAATTATTCCAAAAAATTGAGGAGGGAGGAATCTTTCCCAACACATTCTATGAAACAAACATCACCCTGATACCAAAACAACAAGTTAGGTAAAGACCCAACCTAAAAGGGGAATTTCAGAACAATTTCAGCAATGAATATAGACACAAAAATTCTCAACCAAGTCCTAGCCAAGAGCCTACAGTTTCTCATCAAAAACTTCATACCTCATTATCAACAGGTTTTATTTCAGGGATCCAAGGTTGGTTTAACATACACAAATCCATAAATGTAATTCACCATATCAACAGAAGCAAACACAAAGACCATAAGATCCTCTCAATAGATGCAGAAAAAGCATTTGATAAAATTCAGCATCTTTTTCTGATCAGAACACTGAAGAATATAGGCACAGGTGGCACATTTCTTAAACTGATTGAAGCCATCTATGACAACCCCACAGTTAATATTTTACTGAATGGAGTAAAACTGAAAACTTTTCCAGTTAGAACTGGAACCAGACAAGGTTGCCCTCTTTCACCACTATTATCAAACTCAGTGATGGAATTTCTAGCCAATAAAATGAGACAAGAGAAGGAAATAAAGGGCATCCCAATGGGAGAAGAGGAGGTTAAACTCTCCCTCTTTGCTGGCGATATGATCTTATACTTAGAGAACCCCAAAGACTCAACACCAAGACTTCAGGAAGTGATAAAAAATACAGTGATGTCTCAGGATATAAAATTAATGTCCACAAATTGTTATCCTTTGTGTATGCAAAGAACAACTGTGATGAGAAGCTAATTAAGGACACAATCCCCTTCATAGTAGCTTCAAAGAAAATGAAATACCTAGGAATATACTTAACAAAAGAGGTGAAGGACCTCTTTATAGAAAATTATGAAACCCTAAGAAAATAAATAGCAGAGGATATTAACAAATGGAAGAACATACCATGTTCATGGCTGGGAGGAATCAACATTGGTAAAAAGTCTATGCTTCCCAAAGCAATTTAAAGATTCAATGTAATACCTGTTAAAATACCAACATCATACCTTCAAGACTTGGAAGAAATAATTCTTCATTTTGTATGGAACCATAAAAAACTCTGTATAGCTAAGGCAATTCTTAAAAAAAAAGCTGGGCCATCAGCCTACCAGACTTTGTGCTTTACTACAAGGCCATAGTGATGATCAAAACAGCACGGTAATAGCACAAAATACAGACATAGACATCTGGAACTGAGTATAAAACCAGTAGGTGAAACTAACATCTTAAAGCCACCTAATCTTTGGTAAACCAAACAAAGTCATACACTGGGAGAATGAATCCCTATTCAATATATGGTGCTGGGAAAACTGAGTCTCCATATGTAAAAAATTAAAATTGGACCAGCACCTTTATCCACTCACTAAAATTAATTAAAGATGGATAAAAGACCTAAATTTAAGGCATGAAACTATAAAAATCCTCAAAGAAAGCATGGGAAAAACACTTGAAGAGATGGTCCTAGGGAAAGACTTTATGAGTAAGAGTTCCATGGCAATTGCAATATCAACAAAATATGCAAATGGGACTTAATTAAACTGAATAGGTTCTGTACAGCTGAGGAGATAACAACCAAAGCAAATAGACAACCTATGCACTGGGAAAGGATATTTGCATATTTTGAATCAGACAAAAGCTTGATAACTAGGATCTATAGATAATTCAAATTAATCAACACAAAAAGCCAACAATTCCTTATATCACTGGGCAAGAGAGATGAACAGAACCTTTTCTAAAGAAGATAGATGAATGGATAACAAACATGAAAAAATGATCATTGTCCCTAATTATTGGAGAAATTCAAATCAAAATCACCCTGAGGTATCATCTAACCCCAGCAAGAATGGCCCACATCACAAAATCTCAAAACTGCAGATGCTGGCGTGGATGTGGAGAGAAGGGAACACTTTACACTGCTGGTGGGACTGCAAACTAATACAATGTTTTCAAAAGGAAGTATGTAGAACACTCAAAGAACTCAAACCAGACCTCCCATTTGATTCTGCAATACCATTACTGGGCATCTACCCAGAAGAAAAAAAAAAATCCTTTACCCATACAGTACTTGCAGTAGACTGTTCATCACAGCTCAATTTACAATCACAGAAATATGGAAATAGTTTAAATCCAACCAACCCAGGAATGGATTAACAAGCTGTGGTATATGTATACCAGAGAATACTATTCAGCCATCAAAAAATGGAGACTTTACATCTTTTGTAGTAACCTGGATGGATGTGGAACACATTCTTCTTAGTAAAGCAAGAACCCTTTGTTCTCAATTGTTATATGAGGACAATTAAAGACCTAGTACACAGTGGGGGGTGGGGAAATGGGAGAGTAGAGAGAGGGGGTGGGGAAATGGGAGAGCAGAGAGAGGGGTGGGGGGAGGGAAAGAAAGTGTCACAGTGTGTGATACACCTTTGGGGGCAGAAGACAATGGTAAGAGAGACTGTACCTAACAAATGCAATCAGTGTAACCTCATTCTTTTTACTAATTAGTGAATCCCCAACAATAAAAATAAAAGAAAGCAGTTTCAAAACAAAATCATTGAATTGATTTGCAAATACTAGAACTAAACTTAAAACTTCTCAGTTGTTAAGTTTCATTACCTTTTCCTTGTGTGTAAAACAAGGATCTTTAAAAATGTCCAATTCTACAGCTCTTCTTTTCTACTTCTAGTTCATAATGTCATAATTTGAAATAATGATTTCCTCATTACATGCATAAACTTATAAAAAAAATCTCTCTATATTTATATAAAGGTATAAATACAAAAGAGAGACAAGATGTATCTGATATATCTGATTAATACTAGGGGGCAACAGAGGAGATATACCACAAGTCCTCCTCCATAATCATACCCCTCAAGTCCATTTTCCCAAAAGTAGTCTTGTTACAGCTGATATAGAATATATGAATGTAAAGAATTTCAATACATTATCTTTTCTGATATACCCTCATTATCAAAATCCATTCACTTTGTTTCTTACCAAATTAGCAACAGGATTTTCCCTATTGAATCATATTGTTTTTGTGAGCCAAGTGTGCCTCTCATCACATGAAATATTTGTACCATAAATTGGGCTTCCAAATTAATAATTTTAATGCATTAAAATCATGGATAATTTTAGCACTGAATAAATTGAGTTCAAAAGATTATTTTTTGACCTTATGCCTTTCCCATAGATCTTCATATAAGTAAAGCTATCCCTGATGGCCACCAATACTACTAACCCATCTTTGGTAGACATTTAACATACCTTCAACTTATAGCAAAGAATATTACACATGTATATTTGTGTCAAAGGTAATATGAATTTAAAATCATGAAATTCCAGCATCAGTAGGGTGTTTTGGTCTGGATAGAGACCAACTAATTTTTTATTCTGTCACCTGGCTAGATAACAACATACTATCAGGAAATAATATCTGTAAGGATTACTTCTACAAATAGTATCTATTAGGGTATATGTAACCAAGTTGAATAAAATATGACTAATAGCTAATGTGAATACTTAAAATATGCTTAGCCTATTATATATCCTTCTTATCTCCTATAGTCCCACCTTTATGCCTCCAAAGGAAGTAACTTTACCTGGGTCATGATGACTTAGTTAAAAATGTTTGTACTGAGGTGTTAAACTGGCCACAAAAGTGATAACATTGGTTCTTCTAGGCTATTGCACATCCAATTTCTGCTTTAATGATTCATATGTTTTCCAAACCTTATACAATTAATACTACTTAATAGGTATGGGAATGATCAAAGGGCATTAATCTAAGGAGATAATGTATTTTTTAATGGTTGCAATATAAAACTTCAAGCAAATGAGCTTTTCAAATGATATTGTTCTGTTTGTTAAAGTGGATATTTTCAAATTGTGCACATTAAAATTTTGGCAGCAGATATCAACTTAAATGTATGCTTCACTGGCTTCTGGAGGCTGGGGAAATCATTACTAAGTGATATGCTTTAACAACCTGAGTTTTCAGAGTTGGGTGAGCCCCAGGGAAATGCTAAGAGGTAGATATTTAATTCTAATTATGCATGGTACATTCTGAAAGTAGACACACTGTGACAGTTATATCATTGTCAAATTACTATATCTCAGGTTTTCTACTAATTTGACACTATTATCAAACAGTATCTCACTGAATTGATGAAAAGAAAAGTAAAATAAATGATGAAGGCAAAAAAAAAATGTAGAGCTTCATGATCTCTACTTGCTATAGGAATTGCCATATTAAAAAGAAAGAGAATTCAAAATTCCCTTTACCAGATTTTTTGGAATGTACAATACATTATCATTAACTATAATACTCCCACTGTGCAATGGACACTAGTTTGTATTCCTCCTCTATAACTGTAACATTGTACCCATTGATCAACCTCTCTTCATCTTCCCTCCTCCCATCCTTACCAGCCTCATATTATGTTTATATTTTTGTGACTGACTTAGTTCATTTAACATAATGTCCTCCAGAATCATCCATGATGTTGCACTCCATAACATGTGTAATTATTGTTCTAATTAAAAAAAAATTCAAGAAGAAGAAAATGGAAAGAAACCAAACCTGATCTTAGTAAATGACATTAATTGACTTTACCCTTATTTTCCCTATGTCCTTCACTTTACAAACTTAGAAACTGGAACAATAGAGATCTAAAAATTCCTTTGAACTGTTTATTGCCAAGTCCCGTGTGAAGAATTGTATCTGTTTAGCTATTCCTGGGTAATTTAGGGTTCTTTGAGAACTAGTGCTAGAATTTGATTTAATATTTGCTTTCCTAAAATTTAAAATCAATGGTGATGCTTGTGTGGATAAGTTTTTCCTATCAAAGTTAATAAGACTTTATTTTGGTTAATTTATTTTAACAAAGAAAACTTTTTCAAGCTTCTCTTAGGTAGGGAGAATGAATATAATTTGGGAGAACATTAAAAGCTAGTTATTAAATTTGCTTATCTTATAAAAACCATTCTATTGTATCCTAACTATACCATGTATTGGACAGAATGGGTTCTG
Organism: Nycticebus coucang; assembly: GCF_027406575.1. Taxonomy (NCBI): domain Eukaryota; kingdom Metazoa; phylum Chordata; class Mammalia; order Primates; family Lorisidae; genus Nycticebus; species Nycticebus coucang. The sequence goes on along the minus strand of NC_069804.1, from coordinate 155,281,754 downwards.
CTCCTGTAATTTCTCCTGGTACAATTCTATTTCTGTAAAAAGCACACAGAGTTACTTCAGGTGCATAACCTGGATCAGCTAAAATTATAAAGCCAAATTAGAGCTTGAAGAAGATGTATCACTTCCAGATTTCTTGTGATCATCAAATATGAGTACTCAAAAAGTCCTAATTAACACTCTAATGCAACCTTGAAGCAGTGGATAAATTATGTTGGATCTGCAATTACTTACAATTAAAATTCTGAAGATTTTTAATGATCACAATCAATTTAATAATGAATAATCTTTGGCATTCAAAGGAAAAGGCTTTGAATATTTTAATTTAAGACTTCATTAATGAATATATCAGATATTCTACCATTTAATAGTTCAATAAATATATATCAAACCATTTGAAAGGCAATTTCATTTTGTATTCATATATGTAGACATATATCAAATGTCATGATTTCTGTTCTCAAAGATAGTTACAACATAGTATGAGGAATAAAGAATGTACCAAGAAATCTACAAATGAAACTGAATATGATGAATACCATTTCAGTGTAGGTATAATAGTCATATAATATATTGTCTAAACTAGAATGGTTTTGAGAGTTAAAGGGGCACTATTAATAAGTCTATCAGTAAAACAGACATAAACCATAGCTGGCCCAAGACAATGAGGATGTACATAAACTCTACATATGAACAATATATGCAAAATGCTCAGAGTTCACAAATAGTTGAGCACTCTTTACATTAACATAATTAGGGAAGTCTTTATGGAGTGGATAGCATTTGAGTCAAATATTGAAAGATATTGAAAGATATATAATCTTGATGGTTAGCTATACAAGGAGGTCATCCTCAGAGGTGGGATAATAATGATCAAGTTCTGGAGAGGTCTGTTTTAGGAGCAGCAAGAAGTATACCTCGAATTATGATTTTAAGACAGAGACTGGAAGATGAAAATAGAGCGGCTGGTTAGGGACAGAACATATGGAGTTCCATAATTTGAGTTTTATGCTAAAAAATGTTAGACTTCATTTTAGTATCCATTTTCTTCTATTGAAAATGCTGTGGAATTATTTAAAAGGGTGGCTATCATTGTTGCCTTAATTATTTAGGGTTAGCTGTATTTACAATTAGATTTTTAGCAGGAAACAAGGTTTTAAAGGAAATCTGTGAAACAGGCCTATCTGATGGTCTAGTGAATGGTATAACTGTGATATTATTTAGAGCAATGTTCATGACCAAGAGATAGAAAAGCTGAATAGACACTGCAGTTTTATAGGGAAAAATGCACAAAAGTGTGCATCATCATCTATTGTTATTACTATTTCTATTTTCTTATTTGCTAGTTGAGGAAGGATCCTTTCATTATGCATCAAAATATGATGCATAGGATCTTCTATTCTGTCAAGTCAATATTTTGCTTTTATTTTTCAAATTGATGTTTATTTGGTATGGGCAAATGTGGCCTTACTTTTGAAAAATTCTATATTTTTCATGTATTATATTATTTTATTTAACCATATCTAATAAAATTATTTCCCATTTTTCTTCTCATTTCTATATCTGCCTGTTATGTTAGTTTTAGAAAGTAATACATAAGAGTTAAAAAAGTAAAATCATGTAAAATGGAAACTTTTATATCTTTTTTATTTTTATTTTTTATTAAGTTATAGCTGTGTACATTGATATGATCATGGGGCATCATACACTAGTTTCATAGACCGGTTGACACATTTTCATTACACTGGTTAACATAGCCTTCCTGGCAATTTCTTACTTATTGTGCTAAGACATTTACATTCCACATTTACTAAGTTTCACTTATACCCTTGTAAGATGCACCGCAAGTGTATTCTCACCAATCCCCCTCCCTCTAAACACCTCCCCCACTCCCTCCCCTCCCTTTCTCCCTTCCCCCTATTCTTAGGTTGTAACTCGGTTATAGCATTCATGTGAAAGCTCTAAATTAGTTTCATAGTAGAGTTGAGAACATTGGATACTTTTTCTTCCATTCTTGAGATACTTTACTAAGAATATGTTCCAGATCCATCCATGTAAACATAAAGGAGGTAAAGTCTCCATCTTTTTTTAAGGCTGCATAATATTCGATGGTGTACATATACCACAATTTATTAATCCATTTGTGGATCGATGGGCACTTGGGTTTTTTCCATGACTTAGCAATTATGGATAGGGGAGCAATAAACACTCTGGTACAAATATCTTTGTTATGATATAATTTTTGGTCTTCTGGGTATATGCCCAATAGAGGAATTACAGGATTGAATGGCAGATCTATTTTTAGATCTTTAAGTGTTCTTTATATATCTTTCCAAAAGGAATGTATTAATTTGCATTCCCACCAGCAGTGCAAAAGTGTTTCCTTTTCTCCACATCCACGCCAACATCTCTGGTCTTGGGATTTTGTCATATAGGCTAGTCTCACTGGAGTTAGATGATATCTCAAAGTAGTTTTGATTTGCATTTCTCTGATGATTAAAGATGATGAGCATTTTGTTCATATGTCTGAAGGCTGTGCACCTGTCTTCTTCAGAGAAGTTTCTCTCCAAATCCCTTGCCCAGCCTGCAATGGGATCCCTTGTTCTTTTCTTGCTAATGCGTTTGAGTTCTCTGTGGATTCTGGTTATAAAACCTTTGTCAGAGACATAACCTTCAAATATCTTCTCCCATTCTGAGGGCTGTTTGCTTGCTTTACTTACTGTGTTCTTGGCTGTGCAGAAGCTTTTTAGTTTGATCAAGTCCCAGTAGTGTATTTTTGAAGCTGCTTCAATTGCCCAGGGGATCCTCCTTATAAAATACTCACCCAGACTGATTTCTTCAAGGGTTTTCCCTGCACTCTCCTCTAGTATTTTTATAGTTTCATGTCTTAAGTTTAAATCTTTAGTCCAGTAAGAGTCTATCTTAGTTAATGGTGAAAGATGTGGGTCCAGTTTCAGTCTTCTGCAGGTTGCCAGCCAGTTCACCCAGCACCATTTGTTAAATAGGGAATCTTTTCCCCACTGAATGTTTTTAACTGGCTTGTCAAAGATTAAATAATGGTAAGTAGCTGGATTCATCTCTTGGTTCTCTATTCTGTTCCAGACATCTACTTCTCTGCTTTTGTGCCAATACCATGCTGTTTTGATCACTATCGATTTGTAGTATAGTTTGAGGTCTGGTAGCATGATTCCTCCTGCTTTGTTTTTATTTCTGAGTAATGTCTTCGCTATTCGGGTTTTTTTTCTGATTCCATATAAAACGAAGTATTGTTTTTTCAAGTTCTTTAAAGTATGACAATGGAGCTTTAATAGAGATTGTGCTAAAAGTATATATTGGTTTGGGTAGTATAGACATTTTAACAATGTTGATTCTTCCCAGCCATGAGCATGGTATGTTTTTTCATTTGTTAACATTTTCAGCTATTTATTTTCTTAGAGTTTCATAGTTCTCTTTATAGAGATCTTTCACGTCCTTTGTTAGATAAATTCCCAAATATTTCATCTTCTTTGGCACTACTGTGAATGGGATAGAGTCCTTAACTGTTTTTTCAACTTGACTATTTTAGGTTTTGATTTTGTAAGCTGAGATGCTGCTGTATTCCTTGATCATTTCTAAGAGTTTTGTAGAGGAGTCCCTAGTGTTTTCCAGCTACGCAATCATATCATCTGTGAAGAGTGAAAGTTTGATCTCTTCTGACCCTATATGGATACCCTTGATCATCTTTTCTTCCCTAACTGTGGTGGCTAAAACTTCCATTACTATGTTGAAAAGCAATGGGGACAATGGGCAGCCTTGTCTGGTTCCTGATCCGAGTGGAAATAATTTCAATTTAACTCCATTCAATACAATATTAGATGTGGGTTTGCTGTAGATGGCCTCTATCAGTTTAAGAAATGTCCCTTCTATACCAATTTTCTTAAGTGCTCTGATCATGAACGGATGCTGGATATTATCAAAAGCTTTTTCTGCATCAATTGAGAGAATCATATGGTCTTTGTTTTTTAATTTGTTTATGTGCTGAATTACATTTATAGATTTACGTATATTAAACCAGCCTTGAGATCCTGAGATAAAACCGACTTGGTCATGATGTACAATTTGTATGATATGTTGCTGGATTCTGTTTGTTAGGATCTTGTTGAATATTTTTGCATCTATAGTCATTAGTGATATTGGTCTATAATTTTCTTTTCTTGTTGTGTCTTTTATTGGTTTGGGGATCAGGGTGATGTTTGCTTCATAGAACGTGTTGGATAGCTTCCTTCTTTTTGTACATTTTGGAACAGGTAGAGTAATAATAGATACTAATTCCTCTTTAAAGTTATGGTAGAATTCTGACGTGAAACCATCTGGTCCTGGGCTTTCCTTTTTAGGGAGGTTTTTTATGGTTGATGCTATTTCAGAACTTGATATGGGCCTGTTCAAAATTTCCACTTGATTCTGGTTAAGTCTTGGAATATGACGTGCTTCCAAGTATCGGTCAATTTTCTTCAGATTTTCATATTTCTGAGAATAGAGTTTCTTGTAATATTCATTAAGGTTTTTTTGGATTTCTGAGGAGTCTGTTGTTATCTCATCTTTGTCATTTCTGATTGATGAATTTAGAGATTTCACTCTTTTTTTTCCTGATTAGGTTGGCCAAAGATTTATCTATTTTATTGACCTTTTCAAAAACCCAGCTTTTTGATTTACTGATCTGTTGTATTGTTGTTTTGTTTTCAATTTTATTTAATTCTGCTGTAATTTTGGTTATTTCTTTTCTTCTACTGGGTTTGGGGTTGGAATGTTCTTCCTTTTCCAGTTGCTTGAAATGTCCCATTAAGTTATTAACTTCCTCTCTTTCCGTTCTCTTGAGGAAGGCTTGCAGTGCTATAAATTTCCCTCTTAGAACTGCCTTTGCAGTGTCCCAGAGGTTTTGATAGGTCATGTCTTCACTGTCGTTTTGTTCCAAAAAATTGGCAATTTCTTTCTTAATCTCCTCTCTGTCCCAGCTATCATTCAGCATAAGGTTATTTTACTTCCATGTTTTTGTATGAGTATGCAGATTCCTGTTGTTACTCAGCTTGAGTCTTATTCCATGGTGGTCCGAGAAGATGCAGGAATAATTTCTATTCCTTTAAATTTACTGAGGTTAGACTTGTGACCTAAAATGTGATCAATTTTGGAGTAAGTTCCGTGGGCTGATGAGAAGTATGTGCCTTCAGTTTTGTTGGGATTAAATGTTCTGTAGATGTCTGCTAAATCCAAATGTTGGATGGTTAGGTTTAATCTAAAATTTCTTTACTCAGCTTCTTGTTGGATGATTGATCCAACACTGCCAAAGAAGTATTGAAATGTCCAACTATTATGGAGCTGGAGGAAATCAAGTTGCTCATGTCTGCTAGAGTTTCTCTTATAAATTGAGGTGCATTCTGGTTGGGTGCATAGATATTAATAATTGAAATCTCATCATATTGAGTATTACCCTTAAGAAATATGAAGTGACCATTTTTGTCCTTCCTTACTTTTGTTGGTTTAAAGCCTATTGTATCTGCAAATAAAATTGTAACACCTGCTTTTTTCTGATTACCATTTGCCTGAAATATGGATGACCATCCTTTCACCCTGAGTCTGTATTTGTCTTCTAAGTTAAGATGTGACTCTTGTATGCAACAAATATCTGGCCTGAGTTTTTGTATCCAGTCAGCTAACCTATATCTCTTTAGAGGACATTTTAAGCCATTCACATTAATGGAGAATATTGATAAGTCTGGTGAAATTTTGGGTATCGAGTTTTTCAAAAGTCCAGTGGACATTTTTAATCCTTTAGCCAGTGTAGAAGTTGGAGTTTGATCCAAAGTTAATGAATGAGTTTACTTTTGTTGTATAGGATTGGGTTGGTCATTATGGAGGATAGGTCTGAGAATATCCTGAAGAGCTGGTTTGGTTATGGCATATTTCTTCAACATCTGAATGTCATTAAAGTATTTAATTTCTCCATCATAAATGAAACTCAGTTTAGCTGGATAGAAGATCTGGGGTTGAACTTTATTTTGCTTTATGAGATTAAAAGTTGGTGACCACCCTCTTCTGGCTTGAAAATTTCAGCAGAGAGATCTTCAGTCATTCTAATATTCTTCCTTCTGTACGTACCGGCTTTCTTTCGCCTGACAGCTCTGAGAATTTTTTTCTTTGTATTAACTTTAGTGAAGTTAATTATGATATGCCTGGGGGATGTCTTATTAGGGTTGAGTCGTGCTAGGGTTCTGAAGCTGTCTGCTATCTGTATTTCAGAATCTCTAGGCATGTGTGGAAAATTCTCTTTCATAATTTCATGCAGAAGGGCCTCTGTACCCAGCGAGGCCACTTCATCGGTTTCAGGAATTCCAATGGTTCGGAGATTGACCTTCTTCGAATTATCCCAGAGCTCTCTGAGAGAATTATCTGTTTTTGTTCTCCATTTCTCTTCCTCTTTGAGAGTTTGGGAGTGTTCAAAGGCTTTGTCTTCAATGTCAGAGATCCTTTCCTCTGCTTGCTCCACTGTTACTGAGGGATTCTACTGTATTTTACAGATCTTTGAGGGCTGCAAATTCTTGCTTCAGTGTGTCTACGTCTTTGGTGGTTTTGTCTTTAAATTCGTTAAATTCTTGTGACAACTTTTGAATTTCTCCTCAAATTCCTAATTCCAATTATTAATCTTGTTTGCCATCCAAATTCTGAATTCGATTTCTGACATCTCAGCCAGTTGTTTGTGAATGAGATCTTCAATTACCTCTGCCATATCTTTCCTTGGGGGGGTGTTGACCTATTCTGGTTATTGATGTTACCAGAGTTTTTCCGCTGATTCCGCCAAATGATTATTTTACTCCCTTTGATTTTTTTCCTTGATCTTTGTTTAGGACCCGTACAGTGCTGTGACCTGAGAAACTGGGGCCCTGTTTGGTGTGGTGGGGCCAAGTGGTTCTGTCTTGTTTTCAGCTGGTTTCTGTCGACCCTAGTGAAACAGTTACTCTGGGTTGAAGTCTCAGCTGTGGAGAAATACCAGCAATTAAGTCACCCCACCCACCACAGGCAACAATTAGAAAAGGATAATCAAACCTTCCTACAACCACACACCCAGGGAATCACCTGAACAATCCTCAGGCGATTGGCTCAGTTCCAAATGTCCAAATCAATTGTCTCAGTCAGCACCTGTCTCTGGTGTGAGCGTTTAAGAGGTCTCTGGGAACTGGATCACAGGGTCTGGTGACTACTCTAATATGGCTTGCTCCAGTGCTGCATGGAGTCAGGAGGAGCTGCCCAGCAAATAGATCAGTCTGGGAAAGTTGATGCCTCCTTCCCCACCTTGAAGCTCTGTCTCACTCAGTCGCTGCTAGCCCACAGGGCTGTGACCCAGTCAGTTGTCTGCAGTGAGCAGATACTCCAGAATTTGCACCTGCCTAAATCACAGGGAAGTCTGTATCTGCTCGTCCATGCCACTGATCTCTGCCTCTATCCAGCAGGGGGTGGTGAGTCCTGTCAACCTCAGGCACTGGATGGAGGCTGGGGGTGTTCACTCAGTTCCAGCCCCAGCCTTAATTTATGTTACTGTCTGAACGGAACAACCCTGTGGGAGTTTGTTTCTGACTCTGCAGAGTCCCTGCTAAATTCCTCTGCAGAGGAGAGGCTGACTTGAGTTCCCGGAACCTGTGCCTCAGGCTCTGTCTTTACTCCTGCAGGTTTGTATTTGCAGCACAGTTAGACGTCCGCTGTAGCCTCTTGGCCTCCTTTGTCTATAGACTGATGATCCCCTGAGGGCCAGGTGCATCTTAGGCTCAGTAAAGTGGTCCTCTGGATCAGCCCCACCCTGGGATTTTCCAGGCCCTGGGGGTGCATTTTGTAGTCCCCGCATTCCACCCAAGCCAGTACTGCCTCAGGCAAACCCTTTACTCACAGGGCCTGTGTTTCAGTTCCAGGTCTGATCCATTGTGGTTGCCATCTGAGAAGGTGCCTGGCCTCATCTGGTTGCCCAGGGAGACAGGAGGATTGGCTACAGGATATCTAGGAGTGGGCCTTGTTATTGCTAAAGACGGCTGCTGTTCTGCCCCTCGGGGCACCGCTGTTTGGGCGTGATTCCCTCTTAGCCGGCCATCATCTCCTCACTCCTGTGTTGCAGAATCAGCACTGTCCAGCTGCAGTCCAGGTCCTGTCTACACCTCTCGAACACTCACCCCAGAATCTGGACTCCTGCGGGGCAGTCCTCCAGACCTCAGAGTGAGAATGGAGGGGAGTGCTGGGAGCTCAGAGTTGCAGGTCATAACACCAAGCTCATTGAGAGCAAATGAGTAAATAGACAGATACAAAGGCTACCAGACATCTGAGCCCATAGATACAGAAACAGACGGAGACACATAGACATACAGACAACACCCATGACCATAGCAACATAAAAAGAACTGCAATAAAAATAGTGATAGTCGTAAAATAATTTAAAAAAGATAAAAAAAGTGGTGTTTGTAGAAAAGTTAAAAGAGAAGAAAGGAGAAATTAAAATTTGAAAAAATAGAAATAAAAAATATATCTATTTAAAAAGTAATAATAAAAATTAACAAAAACTCCTCCAAGTAAATGGTGAGGAAAAAACAGAACAAAAAAAAAAGACAGGCACCACCTACAAAAATATTGTTCTTGTATGTAGAAATATACATCTATATGTATGATGTAGGGATCAACTTTTGTAGGAATATAATCATACTGCAATATACTTTCTGGACACCAGGTGGCGCTGTGTGCAGTTCCCAGGCTTATACCTGATTCACAGTTTATACTGTTACCATGGTAACCACCTTCCATGGCCGATCGTCATTTTGGAGTTTCTATAAAAGTTTGTCACCTAAGCATTGTGTAACCTCAGCTCTTCTGCTCCAGACAGCACTTGGGACCTACCTTCCCACTCAGTGCAGGAGTCCACACTTCTCAAATCTTTCCACTCTGCTCCCAGGTTCTCCTGCAAACTGGTGACTACAATCGGCTGTGGGGAAAGGTGCTGCTGGGTTCACTGCCCCAGCTGGAGCCAGTTCACACAGCTGGAGCCAGTTCCTGCGGCTGGAGCGCCTGAAGCCTGTTCACGTGGCTGGCGCAGCTGGAGCACTCGGGGACCTTATTCTGAGTTTTATGGTTCAGGATTTCCCTGTTGATCAGGACCAGACAGTTCGCAGCACAGCCTGAACCACCAATCCCCTCCAACTTTCTTCAGCAGGAACGTTGTGGTCTTATTCAATCACTGCTGGTCTGGGGGAAGGCGCCCGCCCTTTTGGGTAGTTCAAAATGTCTGTTTCCCGGGCGGAATCCCTTCCCTTCAATTGTCCAACAGGTTGCCTGGTTCCCCATGGTTTTGAGTGGCTCTCTTTTTGGAAGCTTCTCTCAGTTCAGGAATAAATTTTTGTTAATTGGGTTTTGTCAGCATTTGCAAGCTGCTGCCTTCCGTAAGAGAGCGGCTTGAGCTGGCTGGAACAGCCAAGCAGGGAAGAATCTCTACAACAGAGTCTGTGGTTTTAAATTACCCCTCATATATAGCAGTCTACCACTTCACTGAGCGTCTCCAGCTGTCCATCCACACCAATAATCCACACATGGGGAAGGTCCAGACCCCCTTTCCTCTCACCTGATTGCCCGGGAGAGGTGGGCTACATGTCCCTCCTGTCCGCCATCATGCTCCGCCTCCAAGCCTTTTATATCTTAATAACAATAATCATTTTTGAATATTTACACTTACAAGTCTTGAATAAGATAAAAACTTCATAAATCTTTCTGTTAAAGCTTGTTTGAAGTCTCCTATTCAACTACCTGCTACTGCTGTGTGAGACTATAATATTGGGATTACCTTTTAATCCAGGCTAACCAGAATCAATTATTTTAAACTGATGTCTGTTGTGTCATGGTAAATGAAAAAGTTGTAAAATAGGAAATAAGAAAGGGACTAGGTTAGGTTGACTTCATTTGACATTTATATATGAATTTCAGAAACTTTTATTTCTTTACCCCTTTATTTTAGTGCTGTTATACACAATGCTTCTAAGATATATCATTGAACATAGCTACCACATTTTAATCAAATTCTATTTACTGGACTATTATTTATCTCCTCACTAGCATTCTCATAACATGTCTAACCTCATCAAATATTTCATTTGATTATCAGTGTTTGTTTTATTTAGTTAAGAAACACAAGTTATCTGGAGAAAGTGTAGAGAAAGGACATGTGAAGGTAATAAATTGTGGACTTCTGTAGGTGAATAAACTAAAAAAAACTCTAGTTTTAAAAGATAAAGCTGAATGATTGTAGGGTAAGAGTGAATAATATCATAAGGGTGTTGCAGAAGGTGAGCACAAAATTGTTCTCTAGTTCTAGAAACCAAGTTGTCATATTTTGAGGTTTGGTTCAGCATCATCTATCATAATTCAGGGAGATTCCAAGATTCATACTTGGATATATGACTATTAAATTGAGTAAGCTGAGACTAGTAGGGATAGGAGGCTTGGAAAAGTAATATGATTTTAGATTCTGATCAATGCAAGGGAAATTTGAAAACATAACACAGTATAGATTCTCTTCAACTAATTATAGAGTTATATCCTGATGGAATTTTTCTGTATTTACCTACATAAGTGAAATTATAACTTCTGCACTTTAGAAACATTACTCCCATTCTTTTGCAGCTGGTACTTTCCCAGGTGGCCATACTCCAACTTTGCACTATACTTTATAATATTTTCTAAATCTCATTATTTATGATTGACATTCTGGTGTCTAACAAAGGGACCTAAGTGGACCTCCAGTGATCTCCAATATTTCACCCATGACCCAAGCCCTTGTACTAGGATGAAGGCTTTTTGTTTTTGTGATCTTGCTAGAGTCAAGGGGGATATATGATAAGGTCCATCTCAGTCTGAATCTTTACAGGCTTTGTTGAGAATTCAGACTTCATTCAAGCTACTCACATTGCTACCAAATGAGTTTAGAATTGAAGCACTACTACAAGATAAAGGTTACATTTATTATTCTCAGAAAATTATACTATTCATCTATTTGTAATTTTCACTTTTCTCTGAGGTTACAGTTTGTTTGGAACTACTCATTAGAGTTTTTACAAACTTTCCCTTGTTTGAATTTTTGGTTGGGGGAAAACAGTTTATCTCTGAAAAGAAGAAGTAAATCTTTGTGGCTTAAGTGAAAAACTTGTAACCTTTAAAACTGGAAAGATTATGAAGCTTGGTTCAATTGATAAATCTAAACCCTTTTTTTGATTGACCAACATAGTAAAAGGCTCTGTGAGGATAAAATATACCCTGAAGTCAAGAGATGCTTCTTTCTCCCAACTGAAAGGCAGGTTAGTCTTGACAGCCTGTCAGACTTTATTGCTCTTGGTCATAAAGGGAATTCATTGAGAATAATGTGCAAGAAACATTGAACCTTTTGGGTACATAAAGGTGGATTACCTGGTGGCTTCACCACCCAAATTCCTTGAGAACACTGAGACACAACTTATGGGTGACACCTTGAGTTACTATTCCCTCAAGAAGCACAATCCTCTGATTTCAAAAACTTACTACTAGTGTTTGGTCATTCAGGAAGGAAAATCTAAATTATGTGCAACCAGATCTCTAAAAATCAAGTCTTCCTCTTTAAAGGAGAGAGACACCATTGGAAACACTGGTTTAATACTTACAGCACCTTTCATGCAAATATTTAGGAAAATAGTCTCTTAAAACTAGCAATAATCCTGAATTTCAATGGCCAAAATGGGACACTTTTGAAATACTTCAAATAATTTATTTGTATGCTCAATTAGAAAAAGATGGCTCTAAAATAAAATAAAACAATTGGAAGAGTTATTTTCAATAGTACTTAGAAGCTTTTAGAAGAGGTTTTGATAAAGTGATTTCTTTGCAAGAGGATTGTAAAACAACTTCTGAATTAGAAAAGACTGGTGAAAATTCTCTGTTCCTTATTTTCTGACTGAACTGGTCTGTCCAGATTTATCTCCCTTTCCTCTTCCTACTTCTGTTGATGTTCTTGCTCCATTTCAGGAACCCCCTGTATCCAATAGAGGAGAATTTGTCTTGGTTTATCAACCATGATCAAGAATAAAACTCAAATGCATATTTAAAGAATTCCTAGATACTTCTCAGGACTCTATCAGATTGGCCAGGGAATTTAAAGGAAATACTGGAATTTATGACCCTATAAACTCTGATTTATATTAACTGGTTCACATGTTAGTGTCATAAACTAAAGCCAAATATTGGATAGCAAAGGCAAACTGGAAGAATCATTTAGAGGGTTTCCATAAATTTTCTGAAGCAGGTTGTGAATATGACTATATTATTCCTGAAGATTTAGTGAAGATTTACTGAATGACATCTCCTTAGTTTTCCAAAAGTAGTTGATTGTAATGCAAAAATTATTGATGAGCCTGTAATGTCATATTATACAATATTAAAAAGGCAAAATGTAAACAATATTTAGGCCTATCAGAAGAAAGTAATATTAATCACCAAAATTGTACTTTTTGTAACTAACTTTATAAGCAGATTAGACCAAGGATTGGCAATTACATGTACTATAAAGATAGGCACATCAGTTGAGCTACCTCTCAAACTTATGATCTAGTTAATTTTGCTAATAAAATGTATTGTATCTTAACCAAGGAAGAAAATCAAATGGAAATTAAACAGAGAGGAAAAACAAAAAAGATCATGAGTTTACAACTAAAATAATTGTCCAAGCAATTTTTAACTCCTAAATACCCTAATAAGTTCTCAAAACAACCCAGTTCCATGCTTTGGAATTACTCCATAAAGCCTGGACTTTTCAAAAATGAATTATAGAAAATTGAAATAGAAAGAACAGCAATAGACTTGAAAAATAAAAGAAAAACAAGGCTGCTCCAAGAAAGTCAAGAGTGCCTTCTATTTTCTCCTCTCTCATGCCCTGGGAGAAATCAAAGTTAATTTAAACGGTGAACAAATCCAAAATGTTTTTGACACTGGAGCTACATTATCGGTTATAATCAAACCTTATTAAAGGTTCAAGTAAAATAACAGCACAAATGGTGGTTTTTTTGTTGGGGATTCATTGAGGGTACAATAAGCCAGGTTACACTGATTGCAATTGTTAGGTAAAGTACAAATGGTGGTTTTAAGAAATACTCCTATGTTAGTATGTAAATCTCAACGTATAGTTTTCCAGGTAAGTCCTACAGGTGACACATGTTTTCCTTTTGGTTCTCTCACTTCTATATATTTTATAGAGAAATAATATTTATAATTATACAACACCCACATTTCCATCAAAAGAAGGAAATGTGTTTAAAATTAGAAGATAAAATAGGATTTTTGGGTACAAGTATTTTTGAAATCTGATCCTTTTTATTCATAAATTGCAATTCATATTGTCATAAAGGAAGCTAAATTGTTAAGTAATAAAGAGTTATAAGAGCAATTAAAAATAGTATATGATCAACTGAGGTCAAAATATTTCACTGATACTGAGAAAATTATTTCCCTTTCCCCAATTAAAATTTAAATAATTCCTTCAGAACCTCTTCTGGAGCTTAAACAATACCATCTAAGATCAAAGACCTTGAAAAGGATAAGATCCACTATTTTCAATTATTTACAAAGGAGACTTAATTATCCATTGTACAAACCTATATAGTACTCCAATACTACCTATGAGAAAACTAAATGGTAGAGTATAGAGATTTGTGTAGGATATAAAAGCAATTAATAACATATATATTCCTTAATATCCAGTAGTACCAAATCATCAAACATTATTGATTGCCCTGCTAACTGAAAGTTGAATTCTTTACTATAATAGACCTATATAATGTGTTTCTTAGTATTTTTGTGGATAAAGATAGTCAGGTGAGGATTTTCACCTGAAGACAGATGATACTTATGGGCAGTCATGCCTCAGGGATATACTAAGAGACCAACTTACTTTTCACAAATACTAAAAGAAGACATTATATATGTTAAATTCCATGAGAAATTTATCTTGGTATTATACATTGAAAATTTAATTCTCTGCACAGAGAATAAGCAGGAATGCATTCATTACAATTAGTTCTAAAGGAACTGAAGGTCTCAAAAGAAAAACTTCAGTTTTGACCAAAGCAAATGAGATATTTAGGTTACCTAATATAAAAGAAAATCTTTTCTATCAATCTGGATAGGAAAAAAAGGAATATCAGCCATCCCTGCTCCTAAAACTAAGAAACAGTTGATAGGATTTTTAGGGTTAATAGGATGCTACAGAAATTGTATTCCAAACGTCTTGTTAAAAACTCAACTGTTATATAATATTTTAAAACAAGGTAAGACCTCCTGGAATGGACAGAGCAAAATCAGTTAACCTTGGAAGAAATTTGGAAAAGTATTGTAGATGCCCCAGTGTTAGGTCATCCGAATTGCAATACTTAATTTTCATTGTTTGTTTATGAAAATAAAAGAAATGGCTTAGGTGTTCTGATGTAAAAATATGAAGACTATACTTCTTTTCATAAAGGCTATATTACCATTTGCATTTCCACCCATATCAGAGAGGGGGCAAGGGTTAAGGTAAGTTCCAACCCAATGGCTACATTGCACATTCCTGGGTGAAGGACATACCTGCAACTAAGACTTTAACCTTACATAGACAAAGTATGTAACCTAATCTATGTACCTCACATTAATCTAATTTTTTTAAAAAAGTGTTATGTTTCAAAAAAAAAGAGTGACTAAAATATATCTATAAGATATTATAGACTGGACTCTGTGGCTGAAGGATTTCCAACATGTGTAAGAAGAAAAAAAAAAAAGAAAAAAAAATTATTAGTAGGGAGGAACAAGATGGCGGACCAGAAGAATCATTCAGCTGAGCTCTCCAAGAACGACTGGGGAAAAAGAGTGGACCCAGCCATATCTGACATGGGAATCTTACTCAGAGTAATAGCTCAGGGAGCACAGCGAGGAGGTGGTGAGCTGGATACAACATATGATCCAGAGCGGTGGAAATCTAATGAATTAGGCAAGTGATTGTGACTGTCTGGGATTGGCTGGTTGTCCACAGAGGTCCAGGAAGGGAGGAAGTCTTTCCAGACATTTCAGTTGTTGGGGGAAGCTACACACTGAGTGGAAAGCTTGGAAGAGTGGGCAGACTTGGTCATTATACAAAAGTCATATTTGAATGATGGTTGGAATGGATTTGCCATAGGTTTGGTGGCTGCCATACTTAGAAGTTCTTAGTGACCAGGGGTCTGCCATTGTGAGAAGGTCATGAGAAGGTTTTAGCCGGGGCCTAAAGCGTGGCCATCTTAATTCTACCTACTGAGATCAGAACTTCACTCTTGACACAGGCTGAGGGACTATTGCACCCCACAGAAACTGGACTCAAGGGGCCCTGTGAGACCTGCACCTGAAGTATCCTTGTGACCTTTAAGATCCCAACCTGCCAGGGTCTGAGTGCTGAGCAAAACAATCAGGCAGTCACAACTAAATTTGGAATAAGATCCATAGAGGTCACTGGTTGTGCTCTCTATCTCCTAAAAAATTCACAGCACCACCTGGAGTCCCAATGACACATTGCAACATACTATAATCAAGAGCAAGGACACAGAAGGCAGTGAGAAGTAAAAAGGAGGACAAGGAGGTGAACAAGAAGAAAGAACATATGAGGAAGAACCAACAGAATTATTCAGGCACCATGAAAAACAAAAACAGGAAATTTTCCAAGGGACAATGAGGCTGCTACTGTAGAAGACTCCACCTATAAAGAAGTAATGGACATGACAGAAAGGGAATTTAAAATATGGATGATAAAGACAACAAAAGGAATGGATGAAAAAATGGAAAGACAGAATCAAAGTTGGGTGAGAGGTATGTAGAATATAGAAAGGATACAGCAAAGCTTAATTAAATGAAGGAGACAATCAGGGAATGTAAAGATGTAGTAGAAAGTATTGAAAAATAGGTTAGGGGCAGTGCCTGTGGCTCAAAGGAGTAGGGCGCCAGCCCCATATGCCGGAGATGGTGAGTTCAGACCCAGCCCAAACCAGAAACTACAAAAAAAAAAAAAAAAAATAGGTTAGATCATGGAGAAGAAACTTAGAGCTGGAAGATAAAGTTTTTGAGTTAACCCAGGTAGTTAAGCAGAAAAGAAGAGCAAGAAAGAAGAACAGGTGCTTAAAGAACTAAGAGATTCCACAAAGCATTCAAATATACAAATAACAGGGATTCCTGAAGGGAAAAGATTGTTCCAAAGGAATGAGGCCCTATTGAGACCATCATAATGGAAAACTTCCCAAGTTTTACTAAAGAACCCAACATACTCCTTTCAGATGGATATCAAACCCTGGGTCATCTCAATTCAAACATAGCCTCTCCAAGACACATTGTAATGAACCTGTCCAAAGCAAGATGAAAGAAAAAAATTCTGCAATCAGCCAGGAGAAAGTGCCAACTGACCTACAGAGCAATTAGGATGACAGTAGACTTTTCAACTAAAACCTTCCAAGCTGAAAAGCATGGTCATCTATGTTCAACATTCTAAATAAAATAATTTTCAGCCCAGAATTCTGTATCCTGCAAAACTAAGCTTCAAAATTGATGGAGAACTCAGACCTTTTTTGGATATACAAGCACTGAGGAAATTCACCACAAGACCATCTCTACAGGAAATACTTAGACTTATTCTTAACACTGAACACCCTAATGGACCACCAGCAAAGTAAACACCCAGAAGCCAAAAGTCAAAACATACCTTCCACAATGTTGCAATAGATAAAATTACACAATGGAATTTCACAAAGTAAAATGAATAGAACTCCATCACACTTATGAATTCGCAATAAATGTCAATGGACTGAATTCATCACTGAAGAGGCACAGGCTGAATGATTGGATAAAAAAATATAAGCCATCCATATGCTATCTCCAGGAGACACACCTAGCCTTGAAGGACAAATCAAGACTCAGTTTAAGGGATGGAAAACAGTATTTCAAGCAAATGGAAATCAGAAGAAAAAGGGGTTACAAACTTATTCCAAGATATGAGCAGAATCAAAGCAACTGAAATTAAGAAAGACAAATATGGACACTTTATACTACTCAAAGGAACAATTAAACAAAAAGACATTTCAATTTTAAATATTTATGCACCCAATGTAAATGTTCCCAGATTTATGAAACAGATCTTAATGTGTCTGAGCGATATGATATCACATGACACCATAATAGGGAGTATAACACCCCTCTGACAGAACTGGACAGATCCTCTAAACAGAAACTAAACAAAGACGCAAAGGACTTAAGTGTGATCCTAGAAAAAATAGGATTGATAAACATGTACAGAACGCACCATCCCAAAGCTAAGGAATATACATTCTCATCAACCCATGGTATGTACTTCAAAATTGACCACATCCTAAGATACAAATCAAATTACAGCAAAATTAAAAGAATGGATATTATACTTTGCATCTATTCAGACTACAAGGCAATAAAGGTAGAACTCAACTCCAACAAAAATGTTCATCCCCGCACAAAGACTGGGAAATTAAACAACTTTATCCTGAATGAGAGTTAGGTTCAGGAAGAGATAAAAGAGAAAATCTTTGAATTTCTTAAACATAATAGCAATGAAGACACAAGTTATAAAAACCTGTAGGACACAGCAAAAGCAGCCTTAACAGGGAAATGTATCACACTAGATGCTTACATTCAGAGACAGAGAGTGAACAAGCAACCTCATGAACCAGTTTATGAAACTGGAAAAATAAGAACAGTCTAATCTCAAATCCAGCTGATGAAAAAAAAAAAAATTAAAACAGAGATTAAGGAAATTGAAAACAAAAGAATCCTTCAAAAAATTAACAAAACAAAAAGATGGTTTGTCAAAATACAAAATGAAACAAAACAAATCAATAAACCTTTGGCCAGATTAAATATAATCAGAAAAGTAAAATGTCTAGTAACCTCAATCAGAAATAATAGAGGAAATAACAACAGATGCCACAGACATACAAGAGATCATGTCTGAATACTGCAAGAAACTCTACACCCAGATATTTGACAATGTAGAGGAAATGGATCAATGCCTGGAATCACAGCCTATCCCTAGACTTAATCAAGAAGAAATAGATCTCTTGAACAGACCAATTTCAAGAACTCAGATAGAAGAAACAATGACAAAATCTCACAACAACAACAGCAACAACAACAAAAGCCCTGGTCCAGATGGATTCACACCAGAATTCTATCACACCTTCAAGGTAGAGTTTACACCCATACCACAGAATGTATTCCAAAAAACTGAGAAGGAAGGAGTCTTCCCCAACACATTCTATGAAAAAAAAATCACTCTGATACCAAAAGCAGGAAAAGACACAACTAAAAAGGAGAATTTCAGACCAATTTTAGTAATGAATGTAGATGCAAAAATTCTCAATAAAATCCTAGCCAATAGATTATAGCTACACATTGAAAAACATTAATTATGATGATCAAGTCGGTTTCATCCCAGGGATGCAAGGCTGGTTGTTTAACATACAGACGTTCATAAACATAATTCACCATATCAACAGAAGCAAAAACAAAGACAATATGATCCTCTCAATAGATGTAGAAAAAGCATTCAATAAAATCCAGCATCATTTTCCAATTAGAATTCTGAAGAAAATAGGCATAGATGGATGGCACATTTATTAAATTGATTAAAGCCATCTATGACATACCCATAGCTAATATTTTACCAAATGGAGTAAAACCGAAAACTTTTCCACTTAGAACTGGAACAAGACAAGGCTGTTTGCTATCACCACTACTATTGAACACAGTGCTGGAAGTTCTAGCTAATGCAATCAAGCAAGAGAAGGAAATAAAGGGCATCCAAAAAGGAGCAGAGGGGATCAAACTCTCCCTCTTTGCTGACAATATGATCTTATGCTTAGAGAAGACCAAATAGTCAACCACAAGACTCTTGGAAGTGATGAGAAAATACAGAAATGCTCAGTATATAAAAATCAATGTCCATGAATTAGAAGCCTTTGTATATGCCAATAATAACCAAGATGAGAAGCCAATCAAGGAAACAATACTCTTCACAATAGCTTCAAAAAAAATTGGAATACCTAGGGAATATACCTAATAAAAAGAGGTGAAAGACCTCTAGAAAGAAAATTATGAAACCTTAAGAAAAGAAATATCAGATGTTAAAAAATAGAAGAACATATCATGCTCTTGGCTGGGAGGAATCAACACTGTTAAAACATCTATACTTCCCAAAGCTATCTACAGATTCAATGCAATCTCTATTAAAATACCAACATCATATTGGCAAGATTAGGAAGAAACAATTCTTCATTTTGTATGGAAGTAGAAAAAAAAAACCCTATACTTAAGGCAATTCCTAGTAATAAAATGAAAGCCAGGAGCATCAGCCTACTAGACTTTAGGCTGTACTAAAACACCATGGCATAAGCACAGAAATACAGATATAGACATCTGAACCCGAATAGAAAACCATGACAAGTAATGAAAATCTTACCGCCACCTGATTTTTTTTCATTTTTTATTAAGTCTTTTGTACATATATCATAAATACATTTATGACCATTTCAGTGTGTTGATTATTTGTACAAATTGGAGTGCTTACATCATACCATTCAGCATAGCTTTCATCTCATTTACCCAATTATAGCATTAGGGCATTTGTGTTCTACACATGATAGAACCAACTTGTACTTGCAATGTGTTCCATAGTGGGTGGGAGGGATAGTAGAGGATAGTAGGGGAACCACAGCCACCTGATTTTTGATAAATCACATAAGAACATACACTGGGGGAAAGAATTCCTATTCAATAAATGGTACTGGGATAACTGGATATCCACAGGTAAAAGACTGAAACTGGACCTGCACCTTTCTCCACTCACTAAAATTGACTCAAGATTGATAAAAGATCTAAATCTCAGACTTGAAACAACAAAAATCACCAAAGAAAGTGTGGGGAAAACACTTGAAGTTATTGGCTTGGGGAAAGACTTTATGAAGAAGACTTCAGTGGCAATTATAACAACAATAAAGTAAACAGATGAATAGCTTCTGTACAGCTTACAAGAAAACACCCAAAGTAATAGACAATCATCAGAATGGGAAAAGATATTTGCATATTGTGAATCAGACAAAAGCTTGATAACTAGAATCAACAGAGAACTCAAATTAATTAACATGCAAAAGCCAACAATCCCTTATGCCAATAGGCAAGACAGATGAATAGAACCTTCTCTAAAGAAGACAGAAAAATGGCTAACAAACATGAAAAAATTTTCATCATCCCTAATCATCAGAGAAATGCAAATCACAACCACTGTAAGATATTACCTAAACCCAGTGATGGCCATATCACAAAATCTCTACTACAGATGCTGGTGTGGATGTGGAGCACAGGGAACACTTTTACACTGCTGGTGTGACTGCAAAGTAATTCAACCTTTTGGAAGGAAGTATGGAGAACTCTCAAAGAACTCAAACTAGACCTCCCATTTGATCCTGAAATCCCATTACTGGGCACCTACCCAGAAGAAAAAAAATCCTTTTACCATAAGAATACTTGCAGTAGACTATTTATCACAGTTGAATTTAAAATTGCCAAACTGTGGGAAAAAAACTAAAGGCCCACCGATCCAGGAATGGATTAACAAGCTGTGGTGTATGTATACTGGGGAGGAATACTATTCAGCCACTACAAATGATGCAGACATCTTTTGTATTAAGCTCGATGAAGTTGAAACAAATTTTTCTTAGTGAAGCATTACAAGAATGAAGAAGCAAAAATCCAATGTATTAAATTCTCATATGTGGACAATTGATGATGTAGTACATAGTGGAGGTTGGGGGAATGGGGGAGCAGAGAGAGGGTAGGAGGTAGGGTGGTAGTGGATGGCGGGACATAACTATAAGAGGGAGTTTACCCAAATGCAATCAGTGTAAGCTGGTTCTCTGTACACTCAATGAATTCCCAACAATTAAAAAAAAAACAAAACAAAACTATTACTACTCTGTTAGTAAGAACAGACAAAGAAATAGTGATGGGATTTCTGCTCACTCTATTTTTCATTCTGTGGAAGTATTCTACACTTGTACCACACTTAACATAATTCAGTTAGTAGATTGCTTTGTAATAAATTATTCCTCTCTGTTCCTCTTGTTATCATCTCCACATGAAATAATCTAAATACTGGCACTCCTCTGCCCCTGTCAGAAGAAATGCTGCATGATTGCATAATATTAATCAACCATCCCCTTTATACTAGAACATAACTGTAAGAAATCCTTACTAATTCTGATATTATTTGTTTAACAGGTGGATGTTACCTAACAGTCAAATCTAGAAATTTTCAGGCAGATTATGTTATAGCATCTTTGTCTAAATACATAGAAAGTGCTTATCTTCTAGAAGTGAGTTTGGCTTTATAAGCAGAGTTAATAACATTAATTATAGCCTGTCACCTGACCAAAGAAATAACTTCTGATGTTTATACAGATAACAGATACAACTTTGTAATGGCTTGTTACTTGGAATATTGTGGAAACAAAGAGGATTTCTAACTTCGTTCAGTCAGTCCATTTACTATGCAGGTTTCAGTGGGTCTTGTTTCAGAATTATTGGAAGCTATATCATTGCCAATATTATTAGCTGTTATCAAGACTTCAGACCATTCAAAGCCAGACACTTCAGAAAGGAAAGAAAATAAATTAGTAGATGGTATAGCAAAAATAACTGCTTTAAACATAGCTGAATAAGAAAATAAACCAATTTTAAGGCGACATTTGTGTTTGATATACAAGTAATCCAGTTACAGCTCCAAAAACAGGAAAAGAAAATTTGGATAAAAAGGGGAAATGTGTGCCACTTCAAGACTGGGCTATGGTATGAACCCAAATGGACTACCCATACTTTCAAATAAGTTATAGTCCTAGTGTTTAACTTACATATGTAATTTAACTCATGAGAACCATGACAAGATGATTGATTGTGTAAAACAATATTATTTGAAACCTTCCCCAACTATTTCTCACAAGGTGTATAATGACTGCTACATCTGACTAATATATAATCCAGGGTAACCTTTTCATAGTTATCAAGGTCATTTTCCTTTACCAGAAGGTCCTTTTAGGCTGTGGAAAATATATTTTATTTAGCTACCACCATCACAGTATATAAGAACATTCTAGTATGGTTTTTATGTTTTCTCATTGAGTATAAGTATTTTCATGCAGAAGAGCACCTTGGTGGTAAGTAAAATCATCCTGGAGAAAATTATTCAAACTTATGGTGTTCTTCTGGAATTTCACAGTGACATAATGCTCATTTTACCTGACTAATAATCTAGTCAGCATACAAAATCTGGCCTATTCTCCAATATTTCCATTGTGTCTGTCAGCCTCAGCCATTTGGTATAATGCACAAATAGAATAATCAAAAATCATTTGGAAAAAATAACTCAAGTTTTTTAACATCCCTTGGATAAAATTTCTTCATTGGTTTTCTTTAACCTAAGATAAACTCCTTTAGTAAACAATAATTGTTCCTGAAATTACAGCAGGGAAATATATCTGCTATTGATAGATACTATCTCCATGAAACTTTTAAATCTACAATATTAAAAAGAGATGTGTCATATTATTGAAGTGGCATTATAAGGCTTCCACAAACTATAATTTTTTTAAAAAGGCTCTTTCTATAAAGGGGTTCTGTGAGAAAAAAAAAAAGAAAAAAGAAACAACTCAAAAGTCACAGACTTTATCTATGAGATTTTGTCTATTGGAAATGTCTTTTGGAAATCTTTTAAAGGACTCTTCCAATCAAGGTGGAAGGACCTTATCAAGTGCTCCTAACTAACCCATGTGCTGATAAGCTGAAAGAAATCAATTCCTGAATACACCCATTTAATGAAAATCACTTAGCCAATTTGGACTCCATTTCAAACTGATAATTTAACATTGAAATTCTCCAAAACCAACAATAATGAGAAGATGACATCTGAAGTAGTCATTTTTTCCAAGATGCTGGACTAGGCCTGTATTAAATAAACCCTTAATAATCATTAATAAATAGGGAAGGTATTCATTTATAAATTCCCACTAATTTTTAAAAAAAATTATCCCTAGTTCTACTACTACCATCTGTTCATGAAACATCTGTTGCTCATGAAACAAATTTCTTTTTACAATGGACTCAGGGCCATAACAACAGGTTGTAGAAGAATATTTGTTGGGGATGTGGTCTCATGCTTCTTTCTAGTGGTTCTGGCCTACCATGATGGGTATCTCATCTCCAAGGACAAGATTGAATAGACTATCAGAAAGATATCTATGGTTCTCAAAACAGTAAGTAACTGGGGCTTAAGACTAGTATGGACAAGGGATAATATGTATCACTGAGCTGGGAAGAGCTTTTCAATAAAATAAACCAGTTCATCAGCCTTTATACAGGCACTGCCCAAGTTCAGAGATGACAATTCAACTTTAGGATAGTATAACAAAAATTTGGGGTGGTTTTATCTAACTAATCCATTTTATGGTCATTTTAGTCCACTTGCCCATTTTTGTTGGGAATGAAAGAATTACACCAAAGATACATGGCCCAATACCACTAGAAATATGGGGTTGTTACTCCCAAATCAATGTATCCATAGCACTGTATTACAAAGTTCTGACTGGTGAATGGGACACAGTGAATGGGCACAGTGGCCAGGTATATATTGGCTGGCTCTGAATGAAATGTTTTGACTGTGAGACATCAATCTATGGCCATAGTTACTCCTAGGATAGTTAGGACAGTGTCCTTTTGGTTATGCCTGTCTACAAAGAAAAAAAAAAACTTTTAAAACTCATGCATCCTCTTAATTTGCAACTTTGGTTTGTTTTCTATTATCTTGATGCGATCATTTAGCTTATATCTTTTTATCACAATTGGGTGTTGAGGCTGTCATATGACATATAATTGGTACTAACCAATTATAGGAAAAAGTTGCTAAATGATAGTTCCATGGGTACCTTTTTATTAAACGATGAAGTTACTCTTATGAAAAGGATATATTTCAGAATTTTTGGC
This sequence comes from Nycticebus coucang, assembly GCF_027406575.1. Lineage (NCBI taxonomy): Eukaryota > Metazoa > Chordata > Mammalia > Primates > Lorisidae > Nycticebus > Nycticebus coucang. The sequence continues at coordinate 155,257,634 of NC_069804.1, read as the reverse complement.
CTTAGACTTATCTCATTCCATCCCAAGGAGGAACCAATGCAGTCATAAAAACTGAATGTTATGTCTATATCTCAGGTGAATAAAATATCACTAAATTTATGGCAGATATAACCAACATCCTTCCTAAGCAATTGACAAAGTAGCTGGTTTGGATTTTGTGGATATTTGTAGCAAAAAAGAAACAAAAAAAAAAAAACCCTGTTACTTAAAAATGGTAATCATTTGTCATATTTTGTCCGATTTTTATCTTCACTGATGCTATGGAATTTGTTTGCAATGGAGTAAATGCACAACTGAAAAAACTAAAATAGACCTCCAATGAATTGAGTTCATTGAAGACACAGCTATGTAGCCTGACTTAGGACACAAAGACATTTTTTTATGCTATTATTTTTCTATTGATTTTTGTTGATATTTCTGCAATTATTTTTCCTCATATTGAATTGGTCTTTGAGGACAATGGTTCTAAGTTCCTTGCTGCAGCTCCTGGGAGCACCACTCTACTCTTTTTAATGAATTTGACTTTTTAGTATTCAAAATATAAGTGATACTATGCAGAGTGGTCTTTCTATATCTAGCTTATTCCAGTTAGCATAATTCCACCCGGGTTCATCCATGTTGTTACAAATGTCAGGATATCCTTTTGTTCTTTGAGATATGGTCTCACTCTTTTGCCTAGGCAAGGGTGCAGGAACACCATCATTATTTACTACAACTTCCAGCACCTGGGCAGTCATCCTCCTGCCTCTGTATCCTGAGCGTCTAAGACTACAGGCTCTTGCCACCATGCCTGGATAACTATTTCTTATGTTTTTATAGGGATGGAGTCTTGCTATATTGCTCAGGCTGGTCTCAAACTCCTGCCTCAACAACCCTCCCTCCTTGGCCGCAAAACCTATTAGGATTAAAGCCTATTAGGCTTGAGCCATTGTACCTGGCCTGATATCATTATTTTAAGGCTGAAAATATATATATATATATGAATGTACTTATATGTATTTATATTAATAACTATGTATATGTGTTTGTATGTGACAGTAATTTTGTTTGTTTCCATATCTTAGCTATTATAAATAATGCTATAATGAATATGAAAGTACAGATATATCTTTCAGATGGGGATTTCATTTCCTTTGAATATACTGATTATACCTAGAAGTAGGATTTATGAATCATATGGTAGTTCCATTATTAATTTTTTGAGGAACCTCCAGACTATTTTCCTTAATGACCACAACAATGTACATTCTCATCAATTGTGTGCAAAGGTTCTCTTTTCTTCACACATTTTTCCAAACTTGTTATGTTTTGATTTTTTTGATATACCCATTCTAGCAGGTGTAAGGAAATATCTCATTGTGATTTTGATTTGCATTTCCATGGTGATTAGAGATGTTGAGCATCTTCTCATATAACTGTTGGCCATTTATAAATCTTTTTTGAAAAAGTATATATTCAGATTCAATATAAAATGAAGTACCATTTTTTTTCAAGTTCTTTAAAGTATGACATTGATGCTTTGATGGGGTTTGCATTAAATTTGTAGAATGCTTTGTGTAATATGAACATTTTTAAAATGTTGATTCTTCCCAATCATGAGCATGGTATTTTCTCCCATTTGTTAACATTTTCTGCTATTTCTTTTCTCAGGGTTTCATAGTTCACTTTATAGAGATCCTTCACATTCTTTGTTAGATATATTCCCATGCGTTTCATCTTCTTTGGCACTACTGTAATAGGAATAGAGTCTTTGTTTATATTCTCAGTTTGACTATTGTTGGTATATTTAAAGGCTACTGATTTGTAGCTATTGATTTGGTATCCTGAGACACTGCTATATTCATTGATCCCTTTAAGAGCTTTGTAGTTGAGTCCCTGGGATATTCTAGGCATAAGATTATGTCATCCATGAAGAGCAAGAGTTTGACTTCCTCTGTCTCCATTTGAATACCTTTAATCTCCTTCTGTTGCCTGATTGAGATGGCTAGGACATATGATTGCTATTCATATGCTGAATAGCAATGATGACAATGGGCATCCTTGTTTAGTGCTAGATCTGAGTGGAAATGCTTTCAATTTTACTTCATTCAATATGATATTGGCTGTAGATGGCCTCTATCAGTTTAATAAATGTCCCGTCTAAGCCTATTTTCTTAAGTGTTCTAAACATGAAAGTATGCTGGATATTATCAAAAGCCTTTTCTGTATGAATTGAGAGAATCATATGATCTTTGTTTTTGATTTTATTTATGTGATGTATTATATTTATAGATTTACATACATTGAACCACACTTGTAACCCTGAGATAAAACCAACTTAATCATGGTGTATAACTTTTTTGATGTGTCATTGAATTCTTTTTGCTAAGACCTTATTGAATATTTTTGCAGTGATATTAATTATATTGGTCTATTGTTTTCTTTCTTTGTTGAATCCTTTCCTGGTTTGGCATTTGCTTTGTAGAATGTGTTTGGGATGATTCCTTCCTTTTCTATGTTTTGGAATAGGTCATGCAATATAGGTACTAGTTCCTCTTTGGAGGTTGCTGGGCTTTTCTTTTATGGGACCAAAACAGCACGGCACTGGCACAAAAATAGAGATGTAGATGTATGGAATGGAATAGAGATTCTAGAGATCAAACCAGCCACATATTGTCATTTGATCTTTGTTAAGCCTAACAACAACATGCATTGGGGAAAATAATCCCTATTTAACAAATGGTGCTGAGAGGTTAGCCACCTGTAGAAGACTGAAACTGGACCTACATGTCTCACCACTAACAAAAATTGATTCTCAATGGATAAAATATTAAATTTAAGACATAAAACTATAAAAATAGTAGAAAAGAGTGTAGGGGTAATGCTTGTAGATATTGGCCTGGGAAAATATTTTATGAGGAAGAAGCCCCTGGCAATCACAGCGACACCAAAAATAAATTACTGGGATTTGATCAAGCTAAACACTTCTGCACAGCTAAGGACACTACAACCAAAGAAAACAGACAGCCTTCAGAATAGGAGATAATTTTTGGATGTTATGATTCTGACAAAGGTCTGATAACTGGAATATACAGAGAATTCAAATTAATCAATAAGAAAAAAGAAAACTGGCAACACCTGTAGCTCAGTCAGCAGGTCACTGGCCACCTAAACTGAGGGTGCTGGGTTCGAACTGGGCCCCAGCCAGCTAAAAGCAACAATGCAACTGCATCAACAACAAAGAAATAGCCTGGCAACATGGAGGGTTCCATAGTTCCAGCTACTTGGGAGGCTGAGGCAAGAGAATTACTTAAGCCCAAGAGTTTAAGATTGCTGTGAGCTGTGAGCTGTGACACCACAGTACTCTACCCAGGGCAAGAGCTTGAGACTCTTTCTAAAAAAAGAAACAAAGAAAGAAAAAGAAAAGACAAAACAACCCAATATCTTTGTGGGCAAGGGACTTGAACAGAAACTTCTTCGTACATGACAGACAAATGGCCAAGAAACATATGAAAAAATTTCTCATCATCTTTAATCATCAGAGAAATGCAAATCAAAACCAACATGAGGCATCATTTAACTCCAGTAAGATTAGCCCACACCACGAAGTCCCCAAACTGCAGATGCTGGCATGGATGTGGAGAGAAGGAAACAGTTCTACACTGCTGGTGGGATTGCAAACTAATACAACCTTTATGTAAAGAAGTATGGAGAATTCTCAATGACCTCAAAGTTGACTTTCCATTTGATCTTGCAATACAATTACTCAGTATCTACCTAGAAGAACAAAAATAATTTTACCACAAAGACATTTGCACCAGAATGTTTATTGCAGCCCAATTCATAATTGCCAAGTTATGGAAGTAAACCAAATGCCCATGAACCATGAATAGATCAACAAACGATGGTATATATATACTTTGGAATACTATTCAGCCATAAAAAGATGGAGACTTGACATCTTTTATGTTTATCTGGATGGATTTGGAACACATTCTTCTTAGTTAAGTATCTGAAGAATGGAAAAAAAAGTATCCAATGCACTCAATACTATTATTAAATCAATATATAAACATTTATACATTTATATGAATGATAAAACAGAAACATAGTCTAGCAAAGGGGAGGACTGAGGAGGGAGAGTGGAGTGGAAGAGGGTGGGTGGTTGATAGGAAGAAGGAGGGCATTTAGTGGGATATCATCTAATGCTCACAATGCAAGGGTGTATTTCAAAATAACTAAGTGTAAATCTTAAATATTCTACCACAAAAAAGTAAGTAAGTGAGCTAATGGCAATGTTAATCAGTTTGATTTAAACATTGCTTTTTGTATATCAAGTCATCAGATTGTTCCCCATAAATGTATACAATTATAATTTTAATTAAAAATTAATAAGAAAGAAAAATATATATTCAGTCCCTTTGCTCACTTTTTAATTGGATTTTTGGAATTTTTCTCAGCGAGTTGTTAGAGTTCTGAAATACTGTGAAAATTAACTTGTTATTTAATATATTAATTGCAAATATTTTCTCCCATTCTGTAGATTGTATTTTCTTAATTGTTTCCTTTGCTGCAGAAACTTTAAAAATTTGACTTAGTTCAATTTATTCATTTTTGTGACTTTTATTTGTGGTGCACAGCTAAAAAAATATTGTCAAGATTGTCAGTGCTGCTGTGACACCCTGTCACCATGCGAATAAAGCCTCTGGGATACAGATTAAAGTACATACTTGCAAGAGGTGGGCTTCCCATAGGTGCAGGGAAAAGCCTCAAGTAACCTCTGCTGTGGCCTTTTATCGAAGCATTATACAACAGATGTGGGGGGCCCATATACTAGGATCATATGCTTAATGATTTCTATGTGCTCTTCCCCCATGGGCTCAACTCCCACCCTGTTGCACCACACATCTTCAAGGTACAAAACATGCTTGCTAATGAGAGACCAATCTAAACTGATTAATGCATGTGTTTGCTTGAGGTCTTGCCTCTGGGCAGCAAAACATCTCCATGCAGGCTCGAAGATTGTTCCACTCCCAGCACTTCCCTCAAGAATCAGTGACAGCTTCTACAAGCCTGGTGCTCAGTCTCCTACATCTCCCCCTTTTTCCCATTTAAGATATTCTTGTACAGGGTAAGGGAGAAACCTGCAGTTGTCTGTCTTATCTGTTGTCCTCATCAGGCAGCTCTCCTTCTTGCTAGGTAACAGATTAACAAAATTACACCAATGAAATCAGTAAGAGCTTTCACAGAAGAAAGAAGAGAGGGATTATCTATACTGCTGAAAGTGTTTGGAATTCTAATTTTTGTAATATATTGCACTATTTCAGGCGAATTACTTCCTTCATGCCAAGTAATATGGAAATGGTTGATCATGGCAGTAATAATACTGATCTTACACATTTAATGTCAGGTGGGGAAAGGGTAGTATTAATGAGCTCATACTCTTTCCAAGCTGAAGTCTGGAGTAGCAGTAAATAAATAAATTCTCTCCCTTTTGTTGACACCATTGCAATTATTGCCAGGGACAAGAAGTCTGCTGTTTTACTCTGTTGTGTCACCAAATCTCTGGCTGCTGATGGCAGTCTTCTGATGAAGTGGAACTAACGATGCATGCTAACCACCACAAAAACTGACTGCTTTGTTTATGACCTTGTTAGAGCTCAGAGCAATTGTGCTGAGCTCACCCAGGCCTAGAGAATTGGGGGTTCCCTAGTTGGCTGAGCCCTGTATCAATCCTTCCTTTCTGAACAGAAGCGCTAACTGCCATTGGGAAAAGGGACACTGACAACTCCAAACTACTTCCTGCTGAACTAGACAATGATATAGGGAGGCAGTTAGAGGTTCCTCAGAGGAGGTTGATCCAGGTTTCACAGTAAATGAAACTAATGGTATCTTTTAAAGGAAGGCTAGGTTTAAGCTATATAAATTAGACAAAAAATATTGAACCATCTAATGAAAGTGTCATTTGCATATAAAGGACTTGTTCCTCACTGTAGAATTACCTAACACAATTTCTCTTAGCTACTCATTATGGTATCTAATTTATAATAGAATATTTTAAGTCTCCTGTTATGTTTAAATTGCATCAAATTTAAATTATGTTTAGCAGAAGACTGACCTGCGAACCCAAACTATTGCAAAATATTACATAAGCAAGCAACATTAGTCACAGATGTGTTTTGCTGTACATCAAATCAACATTTATAGACATATAATTAGATGTTAATTAGAAAATCCTGGTGAGGTCTCTTGCTCACGTTGAGGATTGATCCAGCAGTCAGGCAGCCACCACTTTTTTTGCTCTGCAATGATATGAGTAAAACCTCGACCCCAATGTAGCATATTACCGGGTTAGTGCACTATCAGGTTCCCGTTCAGACATATCAGGTTTTCCATAGGAAATATGTTGTTTAAATCCCATACTCATATTTTTTGCCCTTGGGCCCTGAGTTGGACCCAGCTGATAGTTTCCCTGCTGTTCCATTCTTATCAAGCCGAAAGCAGCACTCATTAGAACAGTAGAACCCCTCTCTACACCTGGAGCATACACCTGAGGGTTTACATTATCCTTATCTCCTTTGATCACTGAAAAAGAGATTGCCTTTTCCATTAGTATTCTTATTTCTCTTCCTTTTCCAACATTCTTTTCTCAAATGACCTAGCTTCCCATAATTATAGCATTTAGTAGTTTTAACTGTGGGACTATTCACCTGGTATTCCAACTGTTTAATGTCGGTTGCCATTATATATATTAAGGTATCTCCTTGTCCATTTATATCACATTCTTCCTCTTCTGAGGAAGAACTAGAAGAACTCTCATAAATGTTACGTCTTTTACTTTTTGGAAGTTTATTCAGTTTATTATTGTGTTTTTGAATCCACAGATTCAATGCCATCCCTATTAAAATACCAACATCATACTTTTAAGACTTGGAAAAAAAGAATTCTTCATTTGATCTATGTACAAATGACTTAATAAAAAAAATCCCGTATATCTAAGGTACTTATAAGTAATAAAGACAAAGTCAGCAGTATAGTTCTATCAGCCATTTGGGTATGCTACAAGGACATAGTGATCAAAACAGAATGGTACTTGCACAAAAGTAGAGTCATTGACATTTGGAATTGAATAGAATACCATGATATGAAAGTAACATCTTACAGTCACCTGATATTTGATAAACCAAACAAGAAAAAACTTTGGGGACCAGAACACCTATTCAATAAATGGTGTTGGGAGAATTGGATAACCACATGTGTAAAAGAATTAACTGGACACATACCCCTTACCACTTACAAAAATTGAGTCAAAGTGGAGGAAAGATTAAAGTCTAAGGCATCAAAGCATAAAAATCCTTGAAGAAAGTGTTGGGAAAACACTTGAGGATATCGGACTGGGGAAAAATTTTAAGAAGAAGACTTCTGTGGCAAATGCAACAATGACACAAATAAACAAATGAGACTTAAATTACACAACATCTCTACAACTAAGGAAACAACAATCAAATAAAATATACAACCTTCAGAATGGGAATGGGTATTTACATTTTATGAACCAGACAAAATCTTGATAACATCTACAGAGAACTCAAATTCATCAACACATAAAGACCCAACAATCCCATCTATCACTGGGCAAGAGAAATGAATAGAAAATTCCTTATAGAAGACAGACAAATGGCTAAGAAGCATATGAAAAAATGCTCATTGTCCCTAATCATCAGAGAAATGCGAATCAAAACTACCCTGAGATATCACCAAACCCCAATGAGAATGGCCCACATCCAAAAGTCTCAAAATGGCAGATACTATCATAAATGTGGAGAGAAGGGAATACTTTGATATTGCTGGTGGAACTGTACTCTAATACAACGTTTTTAGAAGGAAGTATTGAGAGTCCTTAAAGAACTCAAATTATACCTCCCATTTGATCCTGCAATCCCATTACTAGTCATCTACCTAGTAAGAAGAAAACACATCCTTTTATCATAAGGCAGTGGTTCTCAACTTGTGGGTTGCGACCCCTTTGTAACAATTAAAATACATCCTGGCATTAGGAACTTTGAGCAACACTATCATAAGGACGTTTGCACTAGACTGTTTATCACAGTTCAATTTGCAATCGCCAAAATGTGTAAATAGTCTAAATGCCCACCAACCAAGGAATGGGTTAACAAGCTGTGGTATATGTATACTAGGGAATACTATTCAGCCATTAAAAAGATGGAGACTTTGCAACATTTCATGGAGGTGGAACACACTCTTCTTTTGTGAAGCATCACAAGAATGTAGAAACAAGAATCCAATGTACACAATTCTAATATGAGGGCAGTAGATGAACTAATACAAGAGGTACGGTAGAGGGATGAGGGAGTGGGGAGGGGGGTGAGGTCATGGTGTATGGCACAACTCTTAGCAAATGCAAACAGTGCAAGCTAATTATTTGTACCCTCAATGAATCACAAACAGTAAAATATATTTTAAAAAATCAAATGTGTACCAGAGTATTACAATGATAAACAATTCAAAGTTTATTATTTTCATATTTAAGAGGGAAGAATTGAGAATTTTATTTAGGATAATGAAATAGATTAAAAAACAAAAAGCACACTTATAACACTAATGGCTAAAATTCACTAGGAACATGTTAGTTATTAATACTTATGTACCCAGTAATGCAGGAAAAATATATTTTGTAGAGCAAAAGTGACAGAAGGAGAATTATGAAAAATCATATTACTACTGAGGCTGTTAAATTTTGTGCTCAAAGGCAAGAACAGAATAAATTCTGGAATTACATGAGAATAATGCTAATGAAAACAGAATATATCAGAATAGACCACTACAGCAGTGATCAGAAAATATTGTAGGCATTTTAAATATTACTTACACCACTAAATAAATAAATGACTTAAAAGTTAAATTCAGAAAGCACGACATAATCTAAATGTATCAAGGCAAAACTACTAGTTAGAGGTGGAAGTTGAAATAAATGGGTTAGAAAATAAAGTTACAGTGAAATTTTACTTAGAAGTATGTTCTCCAGATTCTTCCAGGTAAATACAAAAGAAATTAAGTCACCATCTTTCTTTACGGGTGAATGTAGGGGTATGTGGCACACTCTCCGGGTGAAGTATTCAACTACAACTTGCACTTTACCTAACAAATACAAATAGTGTAACCTGATTTTACATATCCCTCTCACATTAACCTGAATTAAAAAAAAACTATAGTGAAACTCATATAATATAAGAGGAATGGCAGGTTTACTTGGATGGATATCAGAAACATGAAAAGTCACTGATTAAATTAATCAAACGGGAGAAAGACAAATGCTCAAAATTTAAAATGACAAGGGAGACATAGTCTTCAATACAAAGAAAATTTCAAGTCTCCTAAGTGCAAAGTTGGCAGAATTCTATTCATGTACATTGGATCACAGATGCAATGGATAATTTTCTAGGGAAACACAATTCACCCACATTGGCCCCAGGAGATGCAAAAAGTCTAACGAGAAAATCACGTACAACACATGCTGAATTTGGATAAATAATTCTTCTATAAAACAGTATCCAGGAGCCTGGCACGCGCGGCCCCTCCTCGGGGCCTTGGCCACAGTGAGTGGTACTTAGAGGGAGCACGCGGTGGGCTCGAGGATACACCAAAAGGCTGTGCCAGCGACAGGGAGGCTGTTAGGGGGAACCCGGGCCATTGAGGGTAACGCTCTACAGCAGCGGCAGCGACCCCGAGGATCTGTTTGGTCGGGGCTCCAAGGCGGTGGCGCTGCTAGCGTCCGCAGGAGTCCAGGGCTGAGCGCGTTTGAGACAGGACTGGGTTCCAGGAGCCTTCTCCGCCTGGCAAAATGAGCTGTTGGCCTGACAGGGCACAACCTGCTTGTCCCTCTCAGGGTCCATCACCCCAGAGGGAGCCGGCCCTGCCTGACACGACTCCATCCAGCAGTGACTTGAGGAGTCTTTTGGAGTGTCCAGGCTGCTTTGAGTGTGTCTTACCACCCATGATTCAGTGTCAGCGTGGTCGTCTTGTTTGTAACAGCTGTCGTCAAAATCTGGCTTCTTGTCCAATTTGCCGGGGCCAATTAGGATCCATTCCCAATTTAGCTATGAAGAAAGTGGCCGATTCACTTACCATTCCGCTTAATATGCCTCCTCTGGGTGTGGACTAACTCTGCCACCCGCGCGAAAAGTAGACCACGAAGAGCACTGTGACTTTAGGCTTTATTACTGTCCGTGCCCTGGTGTTCTCTGTCGATGGGCAGGCTCTTTGGATGCTGTAATGCCCCATCTGATGCAGCAGCATGACTCCATTACAGCACACGAGGGAGAGATTGCAATTTTCCTTGCTGTGAACATTAATAATGTTCATGTTACTTTTCACTGGGTGATGATGCAGTCCTGTTTTGGCTTGTGCTTCATAGTCATGCGGAAACAAAATATGACGAAGGTCAAGAGCAGTTCTGCGCAATTGTACAGCTGCTAGGAACGCACCAGGAAGCGGAAACTTTTACTTACGGACTGGAGTTCAATGGTGATCGACAGCGATTGATTTGGGAAGCAGCTCCTTGGTCTATTCGGGAGGGAATTGAGACAGCCCTGATGAACAGTGACTGCCTTGTCTTTGACACCAACACTGCACAGCTTTTTGCAGAAAATGGCGATCTAAGCATGACTGTAACTATTGCCCACTACTGAAATGGAAATAAGACATTTTCTGGCCAGTGTTTAGAACTTTAATTTCGCAGAAAATAAAGCGCCCCTCTGCCTGCCAACCTGAAAGTCTTTTGGTTGGTGGAAGGTAGATACATAAAAGTAGACAAAAGGCTGTTAAATACAGGAAGCATTTTCACGTAGTAACACTGATACCTTTAAACATAAGTCAACAGTAAACCACTGAAAGTATATATTTGTACACCCAAGGCGGGCATCTTTGTTATTAAAGAAGGAAACATTGTAAAATAATTCTGAATTTTGTGCTTGCTGTAGATTGATTGTATTTTTGAAAAATACTGGGTTTGTTGTTTGCCTGTCTGTGTGCGTGTGATCGTGTGTATGCTTTTGTGTGTGTGTGTGTGTGTAAGCAAACCTGTGTGTGAGTGTGTGCGTGTGTGGGTTATTTTCTCTTTAACTGACAAGCCATCTTGAGTGGTTTTGGTCCACTGCTTTTTCACTTTGGGAGTCATTACATAGTACTGGGGTGTGTGTGTGTGTGTGTGTGTGTGTGTGTGTGTGTGTGTGTGTGTGTGTGTGTGTGTTTATTTGCTAATTCTCATTCTAGTTTTTTCTTTTTTTTTTTTTTTATTGTTGGGGATTCATTGAGGGTACAATAAGCCAGTTACACTGATTGCAATTGTCAGGTAAAGTCCCTCTTGCAATCATGTCTTGCCCCCATAAAGTGTGACACACACTAAGGCCCCACACCCCTCCCTCCGTCCCTCTTTCTGCTTCCCCCCCCATAACCTTAATTGTCATTAATTGTCCTCATATCAAGATTGAGTACATATGATTCATGCTTCTCCATTCTTGTGATGCTTTACTAAGAATAATGTCTTCCACTTCCATCCAGGTTAATGCGAAGGATGTAAAGTCTCCATTGTTTTTAATGGCTGAATAGTATTCCATGGTATACATATACCACAGCTTGTTAAACCATTCCTGGGTTGGTGGGCATTTAGGCTGTTTCCACATTTTGGCGATTGTAAATTGAGCTGCAATAAACAGTCTAGTACAAATGTCCTTATGATAAAAGGATTATTTTCCTTCTGGGTAGATGCCCAGTAATGGGATTGCAGGATCAAATGGGAAGTCTAGCTTGAGTGCTTTGAGGTTTCTCCATACTTCCTTCCAGAAAGGTTGTACTAGTTTGCAGTCCCACCAGCAGTGTAAAAGTGTTCCCTTCTCTCCACATCCACGCCAGCATCAGCAGTTTTGAGATTTTGTGATGTGAGCCATTCTCACTGGGGTTAGATGATATCTCAGGGTTGTTTTGATTTGCATTTCTCTAATATATAGAGATGATGAACATTTTTTCATGTGTTTGTTAGCCATTCGTCTGTTGTCTTTAGAGAAAGTTCTATTCATGTCTCTTGCCCATTGATATATGGGATTGTTGGCTTTTTTCATGTGGATTACTTTGAGTTCTCTATGGATCCTAGTTATCAAGCTTTTGTCTGATTGAAAATATGCAAATATCCTTTCCCATTGTGTAGGTTGTCTCTTTGCTTCGGTTGTTGTCTCCTTAGCTGTACAGAAGCTTTTCAGTTTAACGAAGTCCCATTTGTTTATTTTTGTTGTTGTTGCAATTGCCATGGCAGTCTTCTTCATGAAGTCTTCCCCCAGGCCAATATCTTCCAGTGTTTTTCCTATGCTTTCTTTGAGGATTTTTATTGTTTCATGCCTTAAATTTAAGTCCTTTATCCATCTTGAATCAATTTTTGTGAGTGGGGAAAGGTGTGGGTCCAGTTTCAGTCTTTTACATGTAGACATCCAGTTCTCCCAACACCATTTATTGAATAGGGAGTCTTTCCCCCAAGGTAAGTTCTTGTTTGGTTTATCGAAGATTAGGTGGTTGTAAGATGTTAGTTTCATTTCTTGGTTTTCAATTCGATTCCAAGTGTCTGTGTCTCTGTTTTTGTGCCAGTACCATGCTGTCTTGACCACTATGGCTTTGTAGTACAGACTAAAATCTGGTATGCTGATGCCCCCAGCTTTATTTTTGTTACAGAGAACTGCCTTAGCTATACGCGTTTTTTTCCGGTTCCATACAAAACTCAGAATCATTTTTCCAAATCTTGAAAGTACGATGTAGGTACTTTGATAGGAATGGCATTGAATAGGTAGATTGCTTTGGGAAGTATAGACATTTTAACAATATTGATTCTTCCCATCCATGAGCATGGTATGTTCTTCCATTTGTTAATATCCTCTGCTATTTCCTTTCTGAGGATTTCATAGTTTTCTTTATAGAGGTCCTTCACCTCCTTCGTTAGGTATATTCCTAGGTATTTCATTTTCTTTGAAACTATGGTGAAGGGAGTTGTGACCTTAATTAGCTTCTCATCTTGACTGTTATTGGTGTATACAACGGCTACTGACTTGTGGACATTGATTTTATATCCTGAAACATTACTGTATTTTTTGATGACTTCTAGGAGTCTTGTGGTTGAGTCTTTGGGGTTCTCTAAGTATAAGATCATGTCGTCAGCAAAGAGGGAGAGTTTGACCTCCTCTGCTCCCATTTGGATTCCCTTTATTTCCTTGTCTTGCCTAATTGTATTGGCTAGAACTTCCAGCACTATGTTGAATAGTAAAGGTGACAGAGGACAACCGTGTCTGGTTCCAGTTCTAAGAGGAAAAGCTTTCAGTTTTACTCCATTCAGTAAAATATTGGCTGTGGGTTTGTCATAGATAGCTTCAATCAGTTTTAGAAATGTGCCACCTATGCCTATACTCTTCAGTGTTCTAATTAGAAAAGGATGCTGGATTTTATCAAATGCTTTTTCTGCATCTATTGAGAGGATCATGTGATCTTTATTTTTGCCTCTGTTAACATGGTGGATAACGTTTATGGACTTGCGTATGTTAAACCAGCCTTGCATTCCTGGGATGAAGCCTACTTGATCATGATGAATGACTTTTTTGATGATAAGCTGTAATCTATTGGCTAGGATTTTGTTGAGAATTTTTGCATCTATATTCATGAGTGAGATTGGTCTGAAATTCTCCTTTTTGTTGGGTCTTTTCCTGGTTTTGGTATCAGGGTGATGTTTGCTTCATAGAATGTGTTGGGGAAGATTCCTTCTTCCTCAATTTTTTGGAATAATTTCTGCAGTACAGGAATAAGCTCTTCCTTGAAGGTTTGATAGAATTCTGGAGTGAAGCCATCTGGACCAGGGTATTTTTTAGTTGGAAACTTTTTTATTATTTCTTTGATCTCAGTGCTTGAAATTGGTCTGTTCAGGAGGTCTATTTCTTCCTGGCTGAGTCTAGGGAGAGGGTGTGATTTCAAATCTTGATCCATTTCCTTCACATTGTCAAATTTCTGGGCATAGATTTTCTGGAAGTATTCAGAGATGATCCCTTGTATCTCTGTGGGATCAGTTGTTATTTCCCCTTTATCATTTCTGATTGAGGTTACTAGAGATTTTACTATTCTATTTCCTGTTAGTCTGGCCAATGGTTTATCTATTTTATTTATTTTTTCAAAAAACCAACTCCTTGTTTCATTAATTTTCTGAATGATTCTTTTGTTTTCAATTTCATTGATCTCTGATTTGATTTTGGATATTTCTTTTCTTCTACTGAGTTTAGGCTTAGATTGTTCTTCTTTTTCCAATTCCATAAGATCTCTTGTGAGATTGTTGATGTGCTGTCTTTCTGTTTTTCGAATGTAGGCATCTAAAGCGATGAATTTTCCTCTCAAAACTGCTTTTGCAGTATCCCACAGGTTTTGGTAGCTAGTGTCTTCATTGTTGTTATGCTCAAGGAAGTTAATGATTCCTGTTTTATTTCTTCCTGCACCCATCTGTTATTCAACAGAAGATTGTTTAATTTCTATGCCTTTGGGTGGGGTCGAGCATTTTTGTTAGAGTTGAGTAACACCTTTAGTGCCTTATGGTCTGAAAAGATACAAGGTAAAATTTCAATTCTTTTGATTCTGTTGATATTTGTTTTGTGTTCCAGGATATGATCAATTTTGGAGAATGTTCCATGGGGTGATGAGAAGAATGTATATTCTTTATCTTTGGGGTGGAGTGTTCTATATGCGTCTATCAAGCATAGTTGTTCTAGGGCCCCATTTAAATCTCTTATATCTTTGTTTAATTTCTTTTTAGAGGATCTGTCCAGCTCTGTAAGAGGAGTGTTAAAGTCCCCAGTCATGATGGTATTATCAGATATCATATTGCTCAGACTGAGTAAGGTCTGCTTCAAGAATCTGGGAGCATTTAAATTGGGTGCATAAATATTTAAAATTGAAATGTCTTCTTATTGTATTTTTCCCTTGACCAATATAAAGTGACCATCTTTGTCTTTTTTGACTTTAGTTGCTTTAAATCCACATGTATCTGAAAATAAGATTGCAACTCTTCTTTTCTTCTGAATTCCATTTGCCTGAAAAATTGTCTTCCAACCCTTGACTCGGAACTTTAATTTGTCTTTTGAAGCCAGGTGTGTTTCTTGCAGACAGCAAATTGATGGTTTGTGTTCTTTAATCCAGTCAGCCCATCTATGTCTCTTCAGTGGGGAATTCATGCCATTAACATTTGTTGAGATAATTGACAAGTGTGGTAGTATTCTATTTGTCTTATTTGATGAGAGTCCATTACTTAGTTTTATCTTTTGCATCAGTGTGGAGGTTAGGTTCTGTCCTTTAATTTCTGAGTTCTTACTTTGCTGCTGATCCATTGTGGTGGTCAGTGTGCAGAACAGGTTGAAGTATTTCCTGTAGAGCTGGTCTTCTTGTGGCGAATTTCCTCAATGTTTGTATATCTGTAAATTATTTGATTTTTCCGTCAATTTTGAAGCTTAGCTTAACAGGGTACAGAATTCTGGGCTGGAAATTGTTCTGTTTAAGTAGATTAAAGGTAGATGATCATTGTCTTCTTGCTTGGAAAGTTTCATTAGAGAAGTCTGCAGTCACTCTGATGGATTTGCCCCTGTAGGTCAACTGGCGCTTACTCCTGGCAGCTTGCAGAATCTTTTCTTTTGTCTTGACTTTGGACAGGTTCATCACAATATGTCTTGGAGAAGCTCGGTTAGAGTTGAGGCGACCTGAGGTCTGATATCCCTCTGAAAGCAGTGTGTCAGAACCTTTGGTGATGTTTGGGAAATTTTCTTTTATAATATTCTCTAGTATGGCTTCCATTCCTCTGGGGCATTCTTCTTCCCCTTCTGGAATTCCTATAACTCGTATGTTGGAACGCTTCATAAAGTCCCATAATTCTGACAGTGAACATTCTGCTTTCTCTCTCTTCTTTTCTGCCTCTTTTACTGTCTGAGTTATCTCAAGAACTTTGTCTTCTACCTCTGAAATTCTTTCTTCTGCATGGTCTAACCTGTTGCTGATACTTTCCATTGGATCTTTAAGTTCCCTAATTGACTGTTTCAGTTCCTTCAGGTCTGCTATATCCTTTTTATATTCTTCATATCGTTCATCTCTTATTTGATTCTGTTTTTGGATTTTCTTTTGGTTATTTTCCACTTTATTAGCAATTTCCTTCATTTTTTCCATCATTTCTTTCATTGTTTTCAACATGTGTATTCTAAATTCCCTTTCTGTCATTCCTAACATTTCTTTACAGGTGGAATCATCTGCAGTAGCTACCTCATGGTCCCTTGGTGGGGTTGTTCTAGACTGGTTCTTCATCTTGCCTAGAGTTTTCTGCTGATTGTTCCTCATGAGTGATTTCTTTTATCTGTTTCCTTGCCCTAATTTTCCTTTCACTTCCTCTTGCTCTTTAAGTTCTCGTGCCTGTGGACTAAGGGTTACAGGACCAGAAGGGAGAGAAGGTTGAAGAGCAAAAAAGGGATGAAAGAAAGGAGGACCGAGTGATAAGAAAAAAAGAAAGATAGAGAAAGGAGAGGGGGTGGGTATAAGGAATATTGACAAAAAGAAGAGAGGCACAGAAAGAGGGAGACAGGGCAATATAGGTGTACAGTAGGGTACTTTGACACAACCTTAAAAAGCCCCACCTTCTGGGGGTGCCCAGTAGGGTGGTTCCCTTGAGTTCAGCAGCTCTTTGCTAACCTGATCAAACACAGTACCCCACCTCCACCAAGTAGAGAGGAAAGACAAAAATGCTATAAATCAAACCAAAACAAGCAAACAGAAAACTTTACGGGGATAAAGTTGGGTGAAAAACCAAATGATAGCAGTAGAAACACTAGCAAAAATGAAGTTCTAGTTATTAAAAAAAGGCAGCAATTGGAAATTATAATTAAAGTAGAAAAAATGAGAAAGAAAAAGGGATCTGTATGGAAAAGATTTAAATTGAAAAACAAAAGAACATCAACAACGTCAAAATAAACAAACAGAAAAAAACCAACCAAACAAACAAACAAACAAAATACACAACCAAAAACAAAGCAGTTTGTATATGTTATTGAATATTGTCTGGGCAACACGTGGTCTTCTGGGGTATGAGATGTTAATCACAGTTCTGATATGACTGGAGGCTGCTGATTTCTCAAACCCCAGCAGGTAGACACCCTAGATCTCTCTTCAGCCCACTTAAAAGGCACTTTGAACTTGTAAACTTGCTGAGCAGAAGCTTTCCCAGCTTTCTCGCTGGAATCACTGCTGAAGTGGCTATCCACTTACCCAGTGTGCCAAAACCGGTCTCACTCTGCCCCTGAGGGTTAGGGCTGCAAGGCGGCTCAGACCCCACCCTTAGGCTACTTGGTTGCTGGGTTACCAGCTCCCACCCGTTTCTAGCTCTGCGACCCTGAGGGCGGAGCTTGCTGGGACAATCACTGACAATGGTTCCGTGTGACCCACCGCCAAACACTATTAGTTCCGTCTGGCTCAGCGGCTCAGACTGGGGCCCTAGACAACGGCCAAAGTTCTCCGCACTCCCGCTCAGGCACTCCCCAAGTCAGTTCAACTCAGTGCCATGTCCAAGGACACCAAAACAGTTCACAGGTAAGGCCTTTCTGGTTTGCAGTCTCGCTGCTACTGAACTTACAGTTGGGGGCGGGTTTAGACGGATTGAACACACGTGACCACTTGCCGGTTTTCCACTGTTTTAGTCCTCCTCTTGGGGTCCAGAAGTCACTCGCTGACTCCCTGTATCCTCGTAGGGGTGATGATAGGCAGATCCCACCAGCCAGAGATGCCTGGAGTCCTATCTCCCCAGACTCACGGTGCCCAGATGCAAGGAAGCTGTTACTCGGCTGCCATCTTGCTCTGCCCCTCCTCATTCTAGTTTTTGATTAAATAAATTTAACTTTCCTTTTTTCAATTCAGGTTTTTCCTCACCTTTCTGGTACCATTTTAAAATTAGCATCTTTTGATATGCATAATTATTGATGGTAAAGTTTATACTGTGTCAGATACATATTTTCTCCACCCCCCCCATTTATCAGTTCATTAGAAATATTTTAAATTCAGCTATTTGGTGAAGTTCCAGATGGGAAAGATGACATCAGAAAAAGTATTAAAAGCTCTTTAAAGCAGCTCTAAGATGGTTGTCTCTCTCTTTCTCTTTTTCTCACTCTGTCTGTTCTACAATTGAGTCATACCTTCAAGCGTAATCTTTAACAGGTTAGGAAATAAATTGATTTATGAAATATTGAAAAAAAGGCATTTTTTTCTCTTCTTCAAATACCCTGGACAAATCACATTTTGAAAATTTGTTCTTATATTTATTGGTTTTGCAAAAGAAGTCATCGTTGTGGTCAGTATTTGTAATGAAAAGCAAATCATTTGTTTAAAAAAACACAGTTGCAAAAAGCATGTTTTGGGTGTTTTGTACTTATCATTGAAAGGATATATGGCAATAAAAAAAAAAAAAAAGAAAAAGCACCAGCCCCAGATCTTCTCAGAAGAGAATTCTAGAAAACCATTAGAATTATCCAAACTATTTCAAGGGTATGGGAAGTATATAAAATGAAGAAGAAAGTATAAAACTGATTTTAAAACGGCTAAAATAGCACCAAAAATGAAAGTACAGATCAAATAAAACAATAAGAATGTTCTTAAGTAAAATATTAGCAAACCAAAGTAAAAACACATCATGAACTTATGATGGAACTTATGACTTCATGTACTTTATTCCTAGTGCACAAAGTGTTTCAATATTAGAAAGATTATTAATATAATTTGAGTATTCATGGAGCCAAGGCAACAATTATATCACTGCTTCCAGATGTCAAAAGATATTTGACAGCATCAACATTCTATAGGACAAAATAACTAGTTTCTTAATCAAATAAGTTGGAAAGTTAAGAAAATAATGGTTTGACCTTTAGATTATAAGTGATAGAACATTTAAGAGTAAATTAAATAGCAACTAAGTCAGAGAAATTACAATTAAAACCACAATCACACACCACCACAAAGCTGCCAGAACAAAAACTGTTAAAAATCATCTCTTAGTCTGTGTTGTGATGGTATACCAGAACACCTGAGACCGAGTAATTTACAAACACAGATGTTTATTCTCTCACATTTCTGTAAGCCATAAATTTCAAGGATATTTGCACTAGATTGTTTATCACAGCTCAATTTACAATCGCCAAGATATGGAAACAACCCAAGTGCCCATGAACTGATGAATGGATTAATAAAATATGGTGTGGAATACTACTGAGCCATAGAAAAGATACCTGGATGGAATTGGAGCACATTAGAGTTACCTGGATGGAACTGAAGCACATTCTTTTCAGTAAATTACCTCAGAAATGGAAAAACAAGCATCCTATGCACTCAATAGTAATTTGAGAATGGGAGGTGAACATCTACAGGCCCAAATGAGAGGAAAAACACAATTAAATTCCAGAAGGGGAGAAGGGAGGGCGAGAGGGGTGGAGGGAAGGGCTCAGTAAGCTTCCACCTAATGGGTACAATGTAGGGGTATATGGCACACCTCCTGGGTGAAGGACTTAAATACAACTCAGGCTTTTTCTGATTAAGGCAAACAATATAACCTAATTATATGTTGCCTCATATTAATTGGAAACATTAGACATAAAATAAAATATCCCACTACAAAGTCATTAAAACACTTGGTTTTCTGTGACCTTGGGAGAGTGAAACAGCCTCTTTTGCTTCAGTTTCTTCTTCTGGAAAGTGGGGGAATTAATTGTCCCTACTTCATGAGTTACTGTCTTGAATATTACTCAAGTTGGTATTAAAAAACCATGAGAAACAGTGATGTGGTAAGCACACAGTAAAAGATCAACACATGTGACTTGTTCTATGATGTAAAATTTACATGGTAAGGGGTCCAAGCAAGGTGGTGGCCAAGTAACAGCTTCTTTGCAACCAGGCATGGTGAGATCAGGAGAGAAGACTCCAGGCACCTCTGGGTTGTGGGCCTTGCCTAGTAACATGCCTTTGGGGACACAGGGAGGCAGCAGGAGGCTTCTGGACCCCAGGAAGAGGACAAAAGCAGTGGAGAAGTGGGAAGTGGTTTCTCTCGGTCTGAGGCTGTGGCGCCTGCCACAGCCATAGCGGCAGTGACAGCAAGATTGCAGGCAGAAAAGGCCTTCCCCGGGGGTTGTTTTGGTTTTTTGGACCTGGACACTTGGTTTAATTAACTTGGGAGACTGTGGGTGAGTGTACATGTGGCTCTGAGCGGTGTCAGAGTTCAGGTGTGAGCCGCTTGGCAGGAGCAGAGCTTTCCTTGTTCAGCTGTGGGCCCTGCTGCAGCCACTGTAAGAGAGCTTCCCTGCAGGCTCCCCTCTCAGGGTCTCAGAGCGAGGCCTGTGCTGTGAGACCTTGGGTAAGTGATCTAGTGACTTTGTACAGTGCACAGAGGTGGGGACTGGGACTCCCGGGGAAGAGCGGAGCTTTCATTGTTGGGGGTAAAAGCTGCCTTGCAGCCTTGGCCCTCAAGGGCTTAGAGTGAGGCTGGTTTGGGTGTGTCTGATATGGCAGCCACTTCAGGAGAGATCCTAGCAACAACTGCTTTCCTGGGAAAGCCTCTGGTCAGCCAAAAGTGGGCTGAGGAGAGATTCAAGCTCTCAACCCTGTGGGGTTTGAGGGCAAAGGAGTCAGCAGAAGTCTCCAGTCTCCATCTTATACAGCTGTACCACCATTTAGATTAGCATCTCATACCCCAGAAGATCCCCTATTGCCTAGGCAATATTCAAATATATATAGCTTTATTTTTGTTTTATTTTTTCTTCTGTTTATTTCAACTTTTCTCCCCTAGGATTATCTTTTTTTTTTTTTTTTGTATTCTTCATTTTTCTAAGTGTAAACATAGTTTTTCATTATTGCCTTATTTAATAATAATGACTTCATTTTTGCCAGTGTTTCTGTCCCTGTTATTTAGTCCCCCCCCCCTCAATTTTATCCTGTAAGGTTTTTTGTTTGTTTGGTTTGGTTTGACTTATAACAGTTTTGTTTTTCGTATTTGTTGGAGGTGTGTGAGACCTTGGGTAAGTGAGAGGTAGGGGACTGTATCTGCTCAGGCTGACAAAGAGCTGTGGACCTAAAGGGAACCACCACTCAACCCAGCACCTCCAGAGGTTGGGGAGTTTTTAAGGTGTGGGTCCAAATACCCTACTGTACACCTTTGTTACTCCTTTCTCCCTCTGTCTGTCCCTTTCTTCTTCTTGTCAATCTTCCCTTTTACTCACCCTCTTTCCTTTCTCTTTTGTCTTTTCTTTTTCTAAAATATTTTACCACTTCTTGCTCTTCAATCCTCTCATCATTTTAGTCCTGTACCAAAAGGACTCATCAACACCTTAGGTCAAAGGCTTGATAACTTAAAAAGCAAGATGAAGTCAAGAAAACTTAGGGCAAGGAAAAAGGCAAAAGAAAACACTTATGAGGAAGAAACATTAGAAAAATCCTAGCAACACAAAAAATCAGACCAGAGCAACCCCCTCTTCCCCACCAAGGGGCCATGACCTAAGGTGCTGATGAGTCCTTTGGTACAGGACCCATGGTGATTGCTTGATTATTTCCTCAGGATTTAGGCCACACTGGGTTGAGATCTCAAAGCTCTCCAGAATTCTTCAGAGGCTGGTCTCATTGTTCCCCCAGACAACATTTCCAGTGGGGTACGAGAGTTCCTGAGCTTGTCGCAATTTGAGGTCTGATCTCAGCAGGCAGAACTAAGAAGGCTGTGTCCCCATAGGAAGCCCACCTTCACAACCTTCTTGTGACCTTCTGACAATGGCCATCACCTGGCTGCCAAGACATGCCAAGTATGGCCATCTCTGGCAAACCAGTGGTAAGTCTGCTCTGACAGCTCTCACTACTGGCTGCTGTACACTGTTCAGGCATGCTACTGTTCCAGGCTCTCCTCTTAACCACAGCTTCCCCTGAGAACTGAAAACCCAAAAGGGCTTCCTCCCATCCCAGACCTCCATTGAGGGGCTGGTGGCTCCCACTCATGGAAACTTGCCTAATATGTCATAACTCTGTTGCTCTGGATCATGAACTGTGTCCATACCCTTGTCACCTCACTTCACACCTCGAGCCATAGCTCCAGGCAAGGACTCTGTATTAGGACTGTTCAGCTGAACGTTCTTTGTGGTCTGCCATCTTGCTCTGCCACATAATGTCTTAATCTTTAGGAAATATGCATGACTCAGAGAGTCATTAAAGGAGAATGTTAAAGAGACTGCTTAAAGTTGGTTTGGGTGATGTTAATTTCAAGCGTCAAGGCAGACAGAGAGGAAGGGGTAGAAGAAGAGGTATTTTAGAACAAATGGATCATCCACTGACATTCACTAGTATGGAACACTGAACATAGATGTTCATCAACTCTTCCATGAGAGCAGCAATGAGGCTAATGCATTTTCCACTGACTTATGCCATGCTCATGACAAATTGGGGAATAGGAACAATATAACATGAACATTTTTTGACTCTATAGATTTAATTTCAAACACCAGTCTTCTCTGGGCTCTTAACTGCATGCTATGGTCTGTTTTCTGGGTTATAATATTGTGCTATAATATTCTAATCTCATAGAGGGCCGTGACATCACAGCTCACAGCAACCTCAAAGTCTTGGGCATAAGTGATTCTCTTTCCTCTGCCTCCCAAGTAGCTGGGACTACAGGCTACAGGCACCTGTCACAACACCTGGCTATTTTTTTTTGTTGTTGTTGTTGCAATTGTCATTGTTGCTTAGCTGGCCCAGGCTGGGTTCAAATATGCCAGCCTTGGTGCATGTGGCTGGCACTGTAACCACTGTGCTATGGGCGCTGAGCCTATTAAGGAAAAAAATTTATAGCAATGTAGCCATGTGGTCGTACACATTAAATCATTCTCTGCTTGCAAAACACATATGTCTCCCACACATACATACATGAACACACACACACAAACATGCATACTAGCATACACATAGGTGCTGAGTTCCTAAATTTCTTCCTCTTTTATCTATTTTACCATCAAAGAATCTGAAGTTGGAGTCAGAAGTAGGCAAAGATACAGTTGATTCATTATAATAACTACAGTTTCTGTGACCTTCTGATTTTATTTCTTATTTTTTCCTACACATCATCATGGCTCCCTTGACATCTACAATATACATGTATTTAGAAAATCCACAAGGTGACAATATGCACTGGAAACTGAATTAAGTGTTTAATTGCTGAAGGCACTGGGAAGTAAGTAGAAGACATATAGCTAAGATCATTTCAATAGTTTCTTTGTATTCAGAGACTGATACTGGGAGTTTCAAAGAGGTCAGAGTGTTTTATAATAAAAAGCATTATATTTGAATCTGTTTTCCTGCCTGTTAGTCACTTAACATCTCTGAGCAAGTTTTATCTGTAAATCATAGGATAATTATTAAAATTAAATGAGTTGATATATGCAAAAAAGCCTATTTTAATTTTGACCACAAAATAACTATTAATATAAAATTATTTTTGAGTAAGTGGGGAGGAGGTGTTGGAGATAGAATCCAATCAGTATCTATTGAAGTCCTATATGATCAGGTATAAACAAGGGTCAAGTAAAATAGATTACATAGTTTTTTGAATGCTTATGCAATATCTGTAATACAAGCTCAAATATCACATTCGATTAAGTGAAGAAGGGATCAAAATATGAAAAGTGGTTCTCTGCTGACTACATAAGCTTGAGGGGTACCCTAATTTTATTGCTGTGAATTTACAGTTTTTAACATCAGTTATTATGAAAGGGATTCTGCCGATATCTTGTTTCTAGATAGGTTTGGTGTCTTTATTATTTTGACTATGTGATTTAACCAAGTTTTCTAAACTCAAATCTCAAAAATCCAACAATTTAACCAGAATTTCCGTAGGTTTTTAGTCTTAGATCTATGTTTTTCATTGAATTTATTTCACCAATACTTTTACCATGTCTACATTCCTGAGGTAATTAATCTTATTTATTATTATTTAATAAGATTTTATCCTGGGGTAATTTTTTAAAGAACAACAAATAGTTGATATATTCTCTGAGTTTATGCCTTCTCAAAACACTCTGCACCATTTATTCTGCAGGGTAATTTGGCTATCAAATTCACCCTTTATTTCATACTGAACTTGGAAGATCTTCTGGCATTGAATATTGTCATGGTGGAGAATTCCGATATCATGCAAATATTTCCTTTTGTATATAATCTATTTAATGTCTACATGCATATGAATGTTTTTTCATACTGAAAATCAATGACTCAAGAAGACCATGCCTTGATTTTGGTCTCCCATATAAATTTATATATATATATATATATATATATATATATTTTTTTTTTTTTTTTTTTTCATGAAACATGATGTGCTATCATGTGTTTGGGGTTGGATTGGTCCTTTTCCAGTTGCTTGAGATGACCTATTAGTTTACTGACTTCTCTCTGTTTTTTTGATAAAGGCATCAAATGCTACAAATTTCCCTCTAAGGACTACCCTTGTAATATACCACAGACTTTGATAGTTTGTGGCTTCATTATCATTTTGTTTCAGAAATCTAATGATCTCCCTGTTAATCTCATCTTTGACATAGCCATCCTTCAGCATAAGGTTATATAGTTCCCATGACTTTACTTGAATATTAAGATTTATGTTGTTATTGGGTTCAAATATTGTTCCATGATGGTCCAAGAAGATACTTGGAATAATTTCTATTCTGGAATTTGCGGAGGTTAGACTTGTATCCTAAGATATGGTCAGTTTTGGAGGATGATCCACATGCTGATGAGGAGAATGTGTATTCAGTCATTTTAGGATGAAATGTTCTGTATACCTCTGTTAAGTCCCTTTCTTTTAGAGCCATATTTAAATCCATTGTTTGCTGATTGAGATTCTGCTTGAAGGATCTGTCCAGTACTGCTAGTGGGGTGTTAAAATTTCTAACTACTATAGTGCAAGAAGATATCACATTATTCAGATTTAGTTAAGGTTTGTTTTATAATTTGAGGAGCATTCAGCTAGGATACCTAAATCTTAATTATTGTAATTGGTTCATGTTGTGTGCTTCCCTCGAAAAGTATGTAGTGTCCATCCTTGTCTTTCCTTATTTCTGTTGGTTTAAATTCAATTGTATCTGCAAAGAAGATTGCAACTTCAGTTTTTTTTCCTGCTTTCCATTTGCCTGGATAACTGCTTTCCTTCCCTTCACCCTGAGTCTTAATTCATCCTTTGAGGTAATGTGAGTTTCTTGGAAGTAACAGATACATAGCCTGAATTTTGGAGGAGAATTCAAGAATTCATATTAATTGAAGAAATCAATGTTTATGATGAAGTTTTGGCCATCTTGTTTTTCAGAAGTCCAGAGGTTATTTTTATCCTTTTCACCATTGCAGAAACTAGGATTTGTTCTTAAATTTCAGGGTGAGTATACTTTGGTGGTGGACCATTGTGTTAGTCATTATGAAGAATGGGTCTGTGTACTTCCTGTAGAGGTGGTCTAGTTACGGCATATTTCCTCAATATACACATGTTAGTAAAGTGTTTTATTTCTCCATCATGAATGAAACTCAGTTTAGTGAGATATAGGATCCTGAGCTTAATGAAAATTAGTTTGTTTAAGAAGGTTAAATGTCAATGGTCACTCTCTTCTGGCTTGAAAAGTTTCTGATGAAATATTTACAGTCATCCTGTTATTTTTCCCTTTTTAAGTAATGCTTTTCTTATTCCTGGCTGGTTGCAGGATTTTCTCCTTCATATTAAAATTGGAAAAATTAATTGCAATGTATCTAGGAGATGCTTTGTTTGGATTGAGTTGTGCTGGGGTTCTGAAACTCTCTCTAGTATCTGAATTTGTGTGTCTTTCATAATACTTGGGAAGTTCTCCACTGTCTTGCAGTAGAGCACTTGTACCTTTGGGTCCATCCTCTTCTCTTTCAGAATTCCCTATAATTCATTTATGTTTGATATTTAGGAATGATCCCACAACTCTCTCAGGGAATATTCTGTTCTTGTTCTCCTTTTCTCTTCCTCTTTGAATGTTATGGATAGTTCAAAAATCTTGTCTTCAATTTCTGAGATTCTTTCTTCTACCTGTTAAACTCTATTACTGAGGGTCTCTACTGTATTTTGAAGCTCCTCAAATGCCATTTATCAATTCCATAAGCTCTGCTATATCTTTCTTTATTATGTCCATAACCTTGGTGATTTTGTCTTTAAATTCATCAATTTCTTTAGACAACTTCTGAACTATTTTTTCATTTTCTACTCCCATGTTTTCCTACATTTAAATAATCTTATGTACCATCCATATTCTGAATTCTATTTCTGACATTTCAGCAATTTTTCTATGAATGGTATTTTTATTTTGTATCTCTTTTGACATCCCTGGGGATTGTTTATCTGCTCTGATTTTTCATGTTGTTGGAGTTCCTTTGCTGATTCCTCCCCATGAGTATTTTTAGCTTCCTTTTAAAAATATGTTAATTATACTTTTGTAGTTCAATCTGACATGTTTTTTAATATTTTTGAGAGATAATTTAATAGGAAACCCTTAGGAAGCAGCACACTAACCTATTTGGTAATTAAATGTGGTGGGGTGACACTGGCTCAGGAGGCCCCAGGAACTGGAGCTAACTACTCATTCTCCAAAGAACTAGAGCTTGTGGTTATGGGTTATCTCCTACAGCCTCTCAGAAGTCCCTTTCAGGGCTACAGCCAGCGTTTCTGAGGGCTGGCTTGGTGAGATAGCACTGCTTGGCTCTATCTTGATGTCAGCCTGCCCTCTACTCAATCCAAAGGAGTCACACTGTTATGGTGGAATCTCTTATGGGCAAAGATGTAGACACCTGCGACCCCACCCCTACCGGGTTTAGCTGGTCAGAGTAATCGTCAGACAGTCCTGCTGAATCTGCCCCTCACTATTGCAACAACATCACCACTTTATCAAATGTAGAAAAAGTGGTGAATTGGCAGTCCCAGACAGTAGCTCCAGGGGGAAAATAATCAGAAGAAAGCACTGATCCAGCATTCCAGTCAAAGTTGCTGCAGCAGTGTGGGCTACACCCACCCAATCAAGTTCAGTTGGCTGCCCTGCAGACAGAACTGGCCCAGAGAATTCAGTCAAATTCGCTCAGTCAGTGCTGTCACTGTCCACCCAATCAAGCACAACAGGATGTCCAGCAGATAGCAGTGACCCAGAGTTCTAGTCAAAGTCACTCAGGCAGAAAAAGCACTGCCCACTCAATTGAACTCAGAGGGACAGCTGGTGGATAGCATTTGCCCAGAGTTCCAAAAGACATTCAGACAGTATGGGCGCTGGCCACCCAATCAAGCTCAGAGGTTGGTCCAATGAGCTAAAAACAGAAATCTGTCGGCAGACCTGCCTGAGAACTCCTGAGGAGTTAGTGAAGGATATTTTCTAGTGGAAAAGAGAGATAGGAAAGTTCACTCCTTTCCTTGCCAAAGTTAGGACTGTGGTGTTACTGTTTTTGTGCTGTAGCTCAGGGGCCCACAGAATGCTCAGGCTTCTCAGTGAAGTTGTCAAACACTCTGACCTCTGCAGGGGGATGTCCTTCAGGCAACTAGGATGGGGGAAGTGTTAGCTATGTGCTCAGAATTGTGTAAAAGTATTTAGTCACTTTTGTGCTAAGCATATGGGGCCTAGGGTTAGCACTGGGACCTAACTAGTGAAGGAAGACAGGGACTTTGTGGTGCTCTCTGATGGGGTAGGGTGAGAATACTTTTGTTCCCTGCTCCGTCATGGGAATGCCCACTGTGGAAACCCAGTTTTGGGGAGGTATCTCCCTTCCTTTTGGTGCTGGCCTCAGTACATGATCTTTGTTGTCCTTCTTTATCTTTCTTTTTGTCACCACTTGACTCAGCCTGGATGTTGTACACCTTACTTGCTTGTCTCTGTGCTCAGCTCCACCCTTTAGGCTTCTTTGAGTCCACTTCAGTCCAATATATCTCCTTCTGGACAGGACTCTCTGGCAAAAGCTGCTTATTGTAAGCCATCTTGACTCCTCCCCTTGGGTCCATAAATATTTGGAATTTCATTGTCCTCTTATTGTATTATTCCCTTGTCCAGTTTAAAGTGACCATCTTTGTCTTTCAGAACTTTAGTTGCTTTAAATCCACTTGTACCTGAAAATAAAATTGGGACCCCTTCTTTGTTCTGATTTCCAGTTACCTGAAATATTGTTTTTGAGCTCTTCGTGCTGAGTCTTGTTTTTTCCTTCCAGGTTAGGTGTGTTTCCTGGATAAAATATATGGATGGCTTGTACTTTTTTTTTTGCATTTTTTGGCCAGGGCTGGGTTTGAACCTGCCACCTCCAGCAAATAGGGCCAGCGCTTTACCCCTTTGAGACACAGGCACCGCCCTGGCTTGTGCTTTTTTTCATACAGTCAGCTGGTGCCTCTTCATTGGGAAATTTAAGCCATTTACATTTATTGAGAGAATTGATACGTATGCTGGGATTCTAGTCATCTTATTTTGTGAAAGTCGTTTGCTTAGTTTTATTCTTTGTGCACTTGTGGAAGTTAGGTTTTGTCTTTAATTTCTGGGTGTTTACTGGTTGTCCATTGTGGTGGTCAGTGCGGAGAACAGGTCTGAGTATTTCTTGTGGAGCTGCTCTTGTGGTGAGTTTTCTCAAAGTTTGCATTTCAATAAAAGATTTGATTTCTGCATTGAATTTGAAGCTTAGTTTAGCAGGACACAGTACAGAAGGCTGAAAAGAGTTTTGTTTAAGAAGGTTAAAAGTAGGTGACCATTCCCTTTTGTCTTGAAAGCTTTCTGCTAAAATGTCTGCTGTCACCCTGATGGATCTTCCCATGTAGGTCAATTGGCACTTACTTTTGGCTTCTTGGAAAAAAAATTTTTTCAACTTGACTTTGGACAGGTTCATTACAATATGTCTTAGAGATGCTCTGTTTTTGTTGAGGCTATCAGGGGTTTGATATCCCCGTGAAAGAAGTTTGTAGGAATCTTTCATGATACTTGGAAATTTTTATTTAAGACATCCTCCAGTAGGGATTCCATTCCTTTAGGACATTCTTCTTCCGCTTCAGGTTTATCTACAATTCTTGTGTTTGAATGCTTCCTGAAAGTCCCATAATTCCCTGAGTGAATGTTCAGCTTTCTCTCTTTTTTCTGCCTCTGTAACTGCCTGTGTTAGCTCAAGAACCTTATCCTCTAGGTTTGATATTCCTTTTTCTGCATGATCTAATCTGTTATTGATATGTTCTATTTCATGTTAAAATTCCTTGAAGGACTCCTGCATTTTCTTAAGCTTTGCTGTATCTTTTCTAATTTGTTCATATATTTCCTTCATTTAGGGGTAAGTTTTTTAAAATTTCTTTTTATTTATTCATCACTTTCCCTTTAATTTCCTTCATTGTTTTTGACATCCATATTTTAAATTCCCTTTTGGTCAATTCCATAAATTCTTTATAGGTGGAATCCTTTGTGGTGGCTAACTCATGATCTCTTGGTGGGGAATTGATCTTTTCTGGTTTTCCATTTTTCTAGAATTTTTCTGTTGATTCTTTCTCATGTGTGTTTTCTTCTTGTTCATTTCCCTCCCCTACTTTTTTCTTTCACTTCCTCCTTCTCTTAAAATTACCTTGTCTCTGTGCATAGGTGTTGAAGTGTGCCTTTGGTATAGGGACAAAAGGAATAAAAGAATAAAGTGTGAAAGGGAGAAAAGAGAAAAATAGAGAAAAAGGGGAGTAAGAAAAAAATGAAAAAAAAAAGCTAGAAGAATAACAGAAAGAAAGGAAAAAGAGTAATAGTGGTGTTCATCAGGATGGTTTGACCCACATAAAGAACACCAGACCTCTTGGGGGCCAAGCTGGTTGGATCCCCCATGGTTAGGAGATCCTTACCAGCCTGAGCAAAAGGAAAACTACCATCTCTGACAAAACAGAAAAAAAAATTGCAGTATTTTGCAGTGGGAACCTACCCAAACCATCCTTCCAAAAGTCAAAGCTAGAAGGACACCCTAGACCAGGCATTCAAGGTTTCCTTGAGCTAGACCAATGTCATTGCACTAAAGCCCAGGCCTCAAACTCAGACTCTGTCTCATAAATGGAATATAGACCAAAATAAAGTCAAATAGATCATAAAATGAAAACACAGATATAACAATAGTTTATTAAAGAGAAAATATAATTATGTATGATGTAAGAAAGTAATATCTTAGTTGTTTGTTAAGAAATTTATGTCAGAAAGATAAAAGAAGTAATAAAATGTCTACAAAAAGACAAAAAAGGAGAGAAATAGAAATTAAGGAAAGAATAAAAGGGTTAGTTAAATTTTACAAAACTGGAGCCCTTGCTAGTGAAGAAAGTAAAAATAAAAATATAACAAAACAAAACGAAAAACAAAACTAATAAAAAATACTGAAAAAAGAAAGAATAAAAGAAGCAGAAAAACCATAGCAAAAATAGAGCTCTTGCTAATGAAGAATGTAAAAATGCAAAAATAAAAACACCACCACAACAAATATAGGCAAAAACATTGAAACTTTTCCAAACAGTGCCTCTTGGCCATGTAGTGGCTTTCCCAGGAAAATGTGTTTCAACTAAGTCTCCCCACAGGTGGCTGCCCAGCTCAGCAGGTGCACCAGAACTGGACTAGCACTAGGTCCTTGTGGGGCTTTTCCTCCTGAGAAGCCCTCCCAGAATGGAAGCCCTCTGCTTGAAGCCAAATGATGAAAGTTCCACTCCAGCTGGTGGCTCAAAGCCAGCCAGAAGGTAATTCCAGTGAGTATCCAAGTCCATAAAAATCTGAAGGACAGCTCTGTCTCTAGTCCACCATCACCAGTGGGCTAGCTGGCCTCTGCCACACCCAAGCACTTATCTTCTCTGACAGTCTTCCATTGCTCCTGGCTTCCTTGTCAGATCCCAGAGTTACCTTCTGTTTCTTTGTGACTTTGAAGTGATTTTTCCTAACAGGGCTCCCTACCCAGATGTGGCTGGAGTCTTCTCTTCCTGGTCTCACCATGAGTGACTGCAAAAGAGATGTCTCTTGCCCACCATCTTGCTCCTGAATTACTTTTGTAAAAGTGACTTGAAGGCATTTGGCAGTAGAACTAAGATTGCCTGCCACCTTTTATTAACTTCATTTATTATTGTTTAAGAGGTTATAGAGTTTCCATGCTATTTCTTTTCATATTGCCTATTGATTCTGCTGAGCTTGGTCATTTTTTTCCAGATATTTTCTTTACTTTTATATAGGCTTAGATGAACTATCTTTTATTCATTTCCTACTATATTTGAAACTTATTTTTAATCTCTAAAGTATATTTTGAGAAATATAGCATAGAAAGTTTGGGTAGGATATAACTGTGTTTATGACCTGGATTCTGTTTCTTCTAAGATTTCATAAGAGATTCTCTTGGGAACTATGTCATGGCCCACCATTAGGATATATTTGGGATTTAGATTAACTCTTCAACTTATTATGGAACTCTAAATGATTTCAGGGTTTTCTTGCCTGTGCTGAATTCTTGATGATAATAGGAATGGTTTCCTATTCATTAAGATTTTTACTTTGACATTTCTCTAGGATTTATCAATATACTTGTTTCCAGATTGGAGTTTATTGCTGAACATACTCTGAATTTTGTTGATATACCATCTTCTCTCAGGACTGAATTTATAGGAGCTACACAGAATTATGCCATAATATTTTGTTTAGTACATTGGCTACCACTTTACAGACTTTAGCCTGTATTTTTTTCTCTATATAGGTGTTTCAGTGGAATTTCTTTTATTCATTTATTTGCTTAGATATACAGAGAGACACTGTGACAAAACTGTATTCTACCATTACAGCTGGGATATTTACTGTCTTTTATTTAGAAGTTTCCCTCTCTATTTTGTTAAAGCAGAATAAAATCTCTCTTTTCAAGTTTTCTTCCTTTATTTGCATCTTTATCTGGATTTTCTAGTTGCTAAAAATCACATAATGGTCTTCTTTGCTTTACTAAACCTTGTGAAACTTTGCTATGATAGTTAGAGTTGTATAAATCTTATTTAGACAGTAAATAATTTCCTAAAGAACCTAATCTCTTATCAGAGAAGGTAATTTTCAATTGGGCCTTAAACAGAATCAAACATAAGTTTTGGTCATAGATTTTCAGTGTTTTTATCCCAAGTAATCAAAGGTGAACAGTAATTAGCTCTTTATTGTCTCTTTGTGAACCTTTAGTGGTGGTGAAATCAAAATATCAGCCACAGCTCTAATTTGGTTCAAATAGCACTGGAATTAAACAAATTTTGAATTTAAGGTATACTTACATTCATATCTCCAGATAATGTCCATGACCTAATATGGCATGCAAATTGTTAAGATAATTGGAAGGGGAAATGATGTACTAGGAGAGGACTATGAAACATTTTCAATATGGAAGAGATAAATGACCTGCATATGTATCTGTGAATGTTGACTATTTTAATAGTATGTGAAATTCTTCATTGACTACTCTTATGACACTGGTAGGTATGGGGTCAGTAAAGTTTACCAAGATGATATAGCCTGGTTGGTTGGTGTCAGTCTTCCCTGTAATGCTCCTCAAAAGTCACAGGTAGTCTCAGAGGAGGACTCATAATTGTAACAATTTGGAGAGGGTCCTATTCTTTTGGACTGTTTTGAAAGGAAGACAACTCACTAAAGTTTGGGTTTGTTTGAGATCTTGAAAATGTGAGAAAAACTCTAGTGCTTACCTAAATGATTTGATTATTGTAGTTGTGAAATAATTATGCAAGGAAATTCTCCTTATTTACTGCTACTTAGCCAGCTTTTGCTTTGAAGGGCAGGGGGAATAGGAAAAAGGATAAACTGAATCATCCAAAAGGGAATCTAGACCAAAATACAACAAACATTTTTTATGTAGTAGTTTCTCAAGAAAAATATAAAAGAAAAAGCCTTAATAGGATGTTTTCTCAGTCAGGTCAGACTCTGTTTAGGGGTCATTAGTAGCTGAACAGCTTTTGAATATGTTGGTATTTTCTGTTTGTTTCCAGTGGACAGATGTGAATTATTACTTTCTGTCAGCTTGCCCATTCTGAGAAAACTATATTTGTCTTTCTATTGTTTGGATCATAGTGTCACCCAGTCATTAGTTTCTGGCTGACTATCTGCTTTGACAGGGAAGGAAATCAAGGATGTTAGTAAAGGTTATTTAGGGTCACTCAGTGAATGTATTCAAATGTATTGAAAAGAAAAAAGAAATGCTTTGTCAGATTAGAATTTAGAGAAAGATAAGACAAAGTAGAAAGACATTAAAGTTCAGTTATCAAGTTTTTTTTATTAAATTATAGCTGTGTACATTAATGTAATCATGGGGTACAATGTGCTGGTTCTGTACACAACTTGAAATGTTTTCATCAAACTTGTTAACATAGCCTTCATGGCATTTTCTTAGTTATTGTGTCAAGACATTTATATTCTGCACCCAATAAATTTCACATGTACTCTTGTAAGATGCACCATAGGTGTGGTCTTACCAATTACTCTCCCTCCACCTATCATCCCCTCTCCTCTCCCCTCCCTCTCTTGGGCTATAATTGGGTTATAGCTTTCATAAGAAAGCTATAAATTGGTTTCATAGTAAGACTGAGTACATTGGATACTTTTTTTTCCATTCTTGAGATACTTTGCTAAGAAGAATATGTTCCAGATCCATCCATGTAATCATGTAAGAGGTAAAGTCTCCATCTTTCTTTAAGGCTGCATAATATTCCATGGCGTACATATACCACAATTTATTGATCCATTTATGGGTCGATGGGCACTTGGGCTTCTTCCATGACTTAGCAATTAAGAATTGGGCTGCAATAAACATTCTGGTACAGATATCTTTGTTGTAATGTGATTTTTGGTCTTCTGGATAAATACCTAGTAGAGGAATTGTAGGATTGAATGGCAGATCTATTTTTAGATCTCTAAGTGTTCTCCAAACATCTTTCCAAAAGGAACATATTAGTTTGCATTCCAACCAGCAACATAGAAGTGTTCCCTTTTCTCCACATCCACGCCAACATCTCTGGTCTTGGGATTATGTGATGTGGGCTAATCTTACTGGAGTTAGATGATATCTTAAAGTAGTTTTGATTTGCATTTCTCTGATGATTAAGGATGATGAGCATTTTTTCATGTGTTTTTTTGGCGATTTTCCTGTCATCTTCAGAGAAATTTGTGTTCAAGTTTCTTGCCAACAAAGAAATGGGGTTGTTTGTTAATTCGAGTTATCTGTGTAGATACAAATTTTGTTGCATGGTTAGCTTTTATAATGCTTTGGTCTGGGCTGTAAGTGTGCCCATTACCCAAATAGTATTCATTATACCTGTTAGGTTTTTACCCCTCTCTTTCTTCCCTCTCCCACTCTTTATTTATAACAATTTTTAATTTATTCTGTTCTCATATGTGTCCGTCAATCAGGTACAAATTATCAGAGAGTACATGTGGTGTTTTGTTTTCGGTTCTTGAGATACTTCACTTAGGACAATGGTCTCCAGTTCCATCTAAAATGCTGTAAAAGATAATAATTCGTTCCTTTTCATAAAGGAGTATATTACTCCATGCTGTATATTATATATAACACATTTTATTAATCTGTTCATGAATTGAAAGTCTTTGGTCATATACTTCATTCATATCAAGCTCCACTACATATGTGTTTATATGATTCTATGTATTATACATGTTTATGTGCAACAATAATTTACCCTTATTGAATGTTTGCTATTTACTGTGAATTTTATAAGCTCTTTAAATTATGAAGTCACTTGATACTCATTAAATCTCCAAGACAAAAGTCATACAATTATACCACTTTTATAGATAATGAAAACAAGGCACAACAATGTTAAGTGACTTGCCTAAGGTCATACAACAAGGAAGTGCTATAGCCTGAATTGAAAAAAACAGACTGTCTTGCTGTAGAGCAGCAGTTCTCAACCTGTGGGCCACGACCCACAGGAACTGTGTTAAAGGGCTGCGGCATGAGGAAGGTTGAGAACCACTGATGTAGAGTTCCTGTGCTAAACTACTATGTAAGTCTGTCTCCCATAAGTATATAATATGTATATATCATATATATGTGTGTGTGTGTGTATATATATATTTATTTATTTTTATTAAATCATAGCTGTGTACATTGATATGATCATGAGGCATCATACACTAGCTTCATAGACCATTTGACACATTTTCATCACACTGGTTAACATAGCCTTCCTGGCATTTTCTTAGTCATTGTGCTAAGACATTTACATTCCACATTTACTAAGTTTCACATATACCCTTGTAAGATGCACCACAGGTGTAATCCCACCAATCCCCCTTACTCTAACCACCTCCCTGTTTGCTCCCCTCCTTTTCCCCCTTCCCCCTATTCTTAGGTTGTAACTGGGTTATAGCTTTCATGTGAAAGCCCTAAATTAGTTTCATAGAAGGGCTGAGTACATTGAGTACTTTTTCTTCCATTCTTGAGATACTTTACTAAGAAGAATATGTTCCAGCTCTGTCCATGTAAACATGAAAGAGGTAAAGTCTCCATCTTTCTTTAAGGCTGCATAATATTCCATGGTGTACATATACCACAATTTATTAATCCGTTTGTGGATCAATGGGCACTTGGGCTTTTTCCATGACTTAGCCAGCTACTTACCGTTATTTAATCTTTGACAAGCCAATTAAAAATATTCATTGGGGAAAAGATTCCCTATTTAAAAAATGGTGGATAGTTACTGCTATAGGTCTAATTTTATGTCCCTGAAAGATGTTGAAGTTCTAACTTTCAATAACTGTGAATGCAATTTTATTTGGTAATAGAGTATTTCAGGTAAGCAGGTTAGTATAAGGTTATTAGGGTATATCCTAATCTAATATAAATGTATCCTTATGAAAAAGGGAAATTTAGACACAAAGACAGACAGACACACAGGGAGACTATGGACATGTGACCATGAAGGAAAAGCTCAGGGTGATACATACCCAAATCAAAGAACAGAAGATTGACAGCATACCTGTAGATGCTAGAAGAAAAGTATACAACTAATTCTCATTTAAAGCCCTTAGAAAAAATAAATATTGCCAATATCTTTATCTTGGGCTTTTAGTTTTCAATCTTTGAGGCAATGAATTTCTATTGTTAAGTCACTCAGTTTGTTATACTTGTTATAACAGCCCTAGAAAACTAATTAAAATACCTAAACTTCTCACATTCATGATTGACCTTGACACTACTTACACAAAAATACAGTAATACAAGATGATTGCAAAGCTTTCTGACTACATGTTTATCCTGTGGAATACATTATAAATCATGATATTGAAATGTAAGTGATTTCATATGTTCCTCATTTGCTGAGATAGGTCAATATGGGAATGCATTCATGATAATCCTCACTCAAGTCTGTTGTCCTCTGTTGCTTTTATAGAAAGAAAGATCAATTTTAAAGTATTGGAAACACGACAGCCCTATAATCTGAAGTCATATTTCCAGGCACATCCCACTGAACGTCAACACCAAGGTACTTCTTTGTTGGTTCGGGCAGCAAGAGTTGTTGGAATGCTTATATGGGTAGAGATGTTCTCAAATATGTTCATATCTGTCAAACTGCTTAAGGATTGTCCATTTTTTCTTTTCATTATTTTTTTCCCTATTTTATTGTCTCATAAGTAAGAATAAAACCTTCATTAGTCCATTCAGGGGTCTTAATATAGGCACACCCAAGAGCTGAACTCTTAACTTGAACTGCTCTCACTAAAATTGGGACCACTGAAATTATTATTGTACATAAATACGTAGAATGCATAGATTCATATAGACACACATATAGTAGAGCCTTGATATTCCCAAAGTATATGTCTAAAGACTTTCGCATACACCAAATTGTGAACCGTTACATTATATACTCTCTCTTATAAACTGTTACAAATTAAAACTTCGGACTTTTTATGATTCCATAACAACAGGGCAAGTGAGCTTCATCAGTGAGTGATATCTTCTTGGTTTGAGTCTGTGGTAGTTTCTACATTTTTATTTGTAGAATAAAAAATCAAAAAAACTTTGATTTGATATGAGTTACTATGAAAATTGACTTCTTCAGGAACCCTGGCTTTGGTCCTTGACTACACTTTTAGTAATGGCCATACTGAGTGTAACTCTTGTCCTCCACACTGTCTCCAGTGTGATTTTTCTAAATCTGACATTTATTTTTCTATATTAAAGCCTTCTGTGGATGACTGCCTGAATAATTAAGTCCAGCCCCTTTCAAATAATATTATACAAAGCTCTTCAAAATATGATCTCTGCCTGTCTTTCCTATTGCAGGTCTTGATTAATATCTATAACACAGCTCCTCACTGGAGGGGGAAATAATGGGCAAGATCTGAGTTTCTCCAGAGAAGCCATTAAATATGCACTTGTTAAATTCAATTAAATAGTAAAGTGTATTGGGCTGTGCCAAGATCTAGGGAGAGTGATGGGCTGAAGGCATAGTCTAGAATCTAAGTGGGACATCACAGCAGGACAGCAAAAGCACCTTGAGTATGGTGACAGGGTACTAATAAGAGGAATGAAATGGACATACAGAGAAACTTTGCCCACTTTGCAGCTCTGCTTGATAAACACACTTCTCTAGTACCTGTGAAATATTTGCCTAAGAAGTAGTCTGACTAGGGCAAACTGTTTTGGAAGTTCTATTATTTGACTCTTGCTATGGCAGTGAATAAATGAATATTTGGTTAATCTATGCACAACTTCCTTTTGCACATCCATACCTGAAACATTACAGAGTCCTGCTAAGGCCTTAGACAATAGGA
Organism: Nycticebus coucang; assembly: GCF_027406575.1. Taxonomy (NCBI): domain Eukaryota; kingdom Metazoa; phylum Chordata; class Mammalia; order Primates; family Lorisidae; genus Nycticebus; species Nycticebus coucang. The sequence goes on along the minus strand of NC_069804.1, from coordinate 155,219,742 downwards.
TTTGTGCATCCGTAAAGTCAGAATCAAACACTAATCCATACCTGGTTATTTTGAGTGAACTAAAACACAGTAATTCATTTCCATTATGGATTGGGCATGCTGAAGAGAGAAACTGATCCATAACTGAAATCTGCTGTCTGTTCTCAATTAAGCCTGCTGAGCCTAGGGTCAGTCTGACACTTCAGTATAGGAAAGCCAAGGGGTGGAGGATCATCCCTAGGAGTCAGAAGTTGGCCAGGCTAGTTTGCATTGCATTTTTGGCAGCTGAAAGTGCGCTTTAACTAAATAACTTCTGTCAAAGTCCTCTGTGGTAATGAAATGCATGGGATGATGATTGGGAAGCTTCATAAGAGCCGAATAGATGTAGAAGGTTTGCCTTTCAAAAACATAGAAATCGAGATTTAGTGCAAGAGGGACTTTACCTAACAAATGCAATCAGTGTAACCTGGCTTATTGTACACTCAATGAATCCCCAACAATAAAAAAAAAAGTAAAGAAAAAAGAAAAGAAATTGAGATTTAGGTACAAGTTTGGTCTTCCATATAAATGAATCTCTAAGGGCTAAAAACAGATTCTCCTGGGATATAAAGGGTAGAGTTCATTTATTGTTTTTAAATGCTTGGGAAGATATTTTAACAGAGCCAATGCAAGAGTCCAGTCTTCCCTTCTTTCCGAATAGTTATCCTCTATTAAATCTTCTCAGCTCTAAACTTTTTTTTTTTTTATCAGTCCACTCAGACCTAATAAATTCACATTGTACTAAAAATTTGGACATTTTGTTTGTGTGGTTATTGTTCTTATGTTGGATGTGCATGTGTCTGTGATAGTCTGAGAAAGACACATATATATGCTTTTTCATAGCATATATAGCAAACATTTCAACCAAATGTTCTACATGTTGAGGCTTGTACAGTAAATGGAAATAAAAATTCTTTTAAGTCCAATATCAAATTTTCTTTGATATTCTCCTACTCTCCATGCTTCTTCTAGGTCTCTATAATATGTAGTTTCCTATAACTCCTTTTCCCCACCAGATTGTGTTGGATGAACTAATTAGAAAATCCATTCTTGAAATTATAACATAGAGGCAAGGTAAAATAAAATAAAGAGGGAAATAATGAGTTCTGAGTTTCAACTCTGGATATGTCACAATTTCCCATAATGACTTGAGGCAAGTCTTTATCTTTCTCTGACCTCAGATTCTGAATAAGAAAACCAAAGATTAGACAGTATAATCCATAAGCCATTTCCAGTTTAATCTTCTGATCACTATCATGACTATTCTTTGTTACAGGATATAAGAAATAGGACTTGGGAAGAAACTTGCCCCAATAAGTAAGGTTCTTACATTTAAATAGCTTAGTCAAGGTACTATTTATTGAGAACCTATTACATACAAAGTATGATTTCTGGCTTCTTCCATGTATTATCTAATTCTAATTTAATCCTAAAAACAACTTGAGGATGGTACGATTATTTCCTCCACTTTCAGGTAAGAGTTTACGTACCTTACCTACTGTTGCATGGATAAAAAGTTCAGGGCCAGTACGCAAATCATTTTCTGTTCAAATCAAATGCCAACATTTTTAACCACTGCTTTATGCCACCTGACTATTAGAAATTTAGGACAGACACAGGCAAACAAACATATACACATTTACATATACTCACACAAAAGGACCTAATGGGCTGCCATGATCTGTGAGTAGATAAACATTAACCTATTTCCAAAGAATTTATTTGTGATCTAGGCCTGCTCAGATCTAATGTCAAAACTGTTCCAACACTTTAAAGTAGCTGGATGGTGCCAGGAGCCAAAACACCTCACAATAATGCCCCTTGCTAGCTTGCTTGATTTGCAGTTTTACGAGCAAACTATTCTCAGGAATTCAACCATAACAGCAACGGTACTTTCCCCTTGCATAACTCCCCAGAAATGCACTCCCCGCCTTAGGGACTTGCCACTAGCAATCTTTCAGAAACTAGCCTCTTCCCCGCCCTGCTAGGAACGGCTCTTAGTTACTTCCTCGTTTGAATGCTTATAAGCCCAGCTGAAAAAAATAAACTCTTTGGAGCTTGATCAGACTCTTGACTTGCTCTCATTCTTTTGTGTCTCCTGTCCCCTCATTCGACTGACCCCCTTTGTTCCCCAGGTCCCCACTGAATTCCCTGCGGGTCAGGGCAGGATGGGATATTGAGAAACAGCATGAAAGATGAAGAGTTTTAACCAAGGACACAAGAACAGCACTGCAGGAGATCCTGCAATTGGCGCCCAAACGTGGGGCGAGGGTACGGGGGTCTCATCGAACATTGCTGCCAGTAAGGGTACCCTTATCATTGGATTGCTGCAACCTGAAGGTTGTGAGTGAAAATCCACACTGGGATCGCCGCGCCACAAGAAGGACGTGAGTGAAGATCTGCACCGCGATCGCCGCAGAACTGCCCACCTGTGAGTCTGATCCGTCAAGGTAAGAGAAAGCAACGAATTTATGGGACAAACGTTAAGTGGACACAACTTGTTTATTCAGGGACTCAAGGAGTCCCTCAAGACATGAGGAACTCGGGTAAAGAAAAAAGATCTCTATAAATTTTTTGTTTTTATTGGTGATATCTGTCCTTGGTTACCCCAAGAAGGCACTATTGATGTTCTGAGATGGACTAGAGTCGGTGATTGCCTAAAAGATTATTGTAGGATATTCGGCCCCCAAAAAAATCCCTGTTAGGCATTTTCCTACTGGAATTTGATCTATGAAATTTTAAAAACTTACAACCAATGGCCTGATATCCAAGAGGTTGTTAAAGAAGGGGAGAAGGCGCTTAAAGAACACTCCAGACCACCCTCAGCCTGCCCTTCTGTTTCTGTTCCTATGCCTGAGCCTGACGCTCCCCCCGATCCTAAACCTCCTGTTAATTCCCTATACCCCTCCCTCGAGGAGCCCCCCCGACTCCCTCTCCCCTGAAGAAAACGACCACCCGGGAGGAGGAAGCCGCTAAGTATCACAATTCTGACTGGCCTCCCTTCCCCTCCATCCTAAATCATCCCCCTTCCTATGCTTCTGCCCCTCCATTTTGTGCTCCAATTCTAGGCATAGACACTCCAATTGAAAATGTCAAACGCAAATTATGTCAAGAGGTCTCCTCCCTTAAGGACTTACTCCAAACAAGGAAGGAACATTTAAAACTCATTCAAGAGTTACGTGCTTTAGAATTAGAACTAAACCCCCCCCACCCCAACGTTCCATAAACATAGCTCAAAAGAAAAACCTTTAAAGGCGCTGCACACCTTTCCTGTAACTAAGATAAAAGGGAATCCCCCCAAAATCAGAACCAAAACCCCCCTCTTATGGGGACGAACACCCCTCGGCAGATGACGCCTCGGATAATGACCATAAGGCCTCCAACTCAGATGCTGAAAAAACTGAAACTGCCGATCAGAAGTATCGCCACTTGAATTTAAAGCATGTTAAAGAATTAAAAACTGCTGTGTCCCTCTATGGCCCCACAGCCCCTTTCACTATATCTATAGTTGAATCTCTGAGTGAGTGGTGGCTCACCCCAAATGACTGGTTCTTTATAACTCGCGCCACCCTGCCTGGAGGCGATTATGTCTTTTGGAGAACCGAATATGCTGATAACTGCAAAGAAACAGCAGCCCGTAATCTTGAAAATAAGACCTCCAAGAAATGGACTAGGGATAAACTCATGGGACGTAGTCCCTATGATACTAACATTACACAAGCTAAATTTTTCCCCAGGCTCCTGGCCCAAATACAGAATGCTGCCCTCAAGGCATGGAGAAAGCTCCCTCCCAAGGGATCGGCGACTACCTCCTTGGCCAACATTCGACAGGGCCCTGATGAGCCTTATAGGAATTTCATCAGCTGTCTTACCGATGCGGCTGAGAGACTTGTCGGCCAGCACGAAAGTGAAAGCAAGTTCATCAAACATCTCGCATTTGAAAATGAAAACCCTGCATGTCAAGCCACCATATGGCCTCACCGCAGCAGCAAGACCATTTCTGATTATATTAAACTTTGTGCAGGTATCGGCACTGCTCACTCCATGGGACTCGCTATTGGAGCCACCCTTAAAGAATTCGCTCAGGGAAACAACCCAAAAACTTGTTTTAATTGTAAACAACCAGGACACTTTTCTAGAGACTGCATGGCACCTAAGGCCGAACGACCCATACCCCTCTCTCTTTGTCCACGATGCAAGCGAGGCAAACACTGGGTGTCCAAATGCCATTCAAAAACAGACGCCCAGGGCAATCCCTTACCTCAGAAGCAGGGAAACTTCTTATCGGGCCAGCTCCTGGCCCCCAAACGGGAACAAACCCCTGGGACTGTCAGGTTTGTCCCCCAAAACCTGCCCCCTCAAGTCCAAGCCTCCTCTCCCTCTCCCGAGCAACTGCTGGCAGCGCAGGACTGGACCTCTGTTCCTCCACTGGCGCAATACTAACACCTGAAATGGGCATCCAAATCCTCCCTACTGGAGTTTATGGCCCCTTGCCCCCCAACACTTTTGGACTTCTTCTTGGCTGTGCCAGTACCACCCTGCAAGGCCTTACTATTCCCCCTGGCATCATTGGTAACAAGTAGGCCGGAGAAATTAAAATACTTGCTTCTGCCTCCCTTGGCCCTATAACCATTCACCCAGGCCAAAGAATAGCTCAGCTAATATTACTTCCCCTCTTACCCTCCAACCATCCTTATTCTCTAAAAACCCGGGGTACTCATAACCTCGGTTCCTCTGATGCCTATTGGGTCAGAAAAATCACACAAGATAAACCCCTTCTTAAGCTACAATTAAACGGCAAAACTTTTGAAGGATTACTTGACACTGGGGCAGACGCCACAGTAATCGCCGGTAAACACTGGCCCCCTTCCTGGCCCCTCACTACTTCCCTAACCCATCTCCGGGGTATTGGCCAAACCTCCAACCCCCAACAGAGTGCTGAAATTCTCAAATGGACAGACGAGGAAGGCAACACTGGTACTGTCCAACCTTATATTGTGCCTGGCCTCCCAGTCAATCTCTGGGGCAGAGACATCCTTGCCCAGCTAAGACTAATTATGTGCAGTCCGAACGAAACCATCACCCACCAATTGTTAAAACAAGGGTTTCGCGCTGGTCAGGGATTAGGGAAATATTCCCAAGGAATAAAAGAGCCCATTCAAATAACCACAAATCTTAACCGCACTGGACTAGGCATAGAAAATTTACCCTGACGGCTATTGACCTTCCTGTACCCCACGCTGATAAGATTACTTGGAAATCCAACGAACCGATGTGGGTCGATCAATGGCCGTTAACTACAGAAAAATTAACTGCGGCAGCAACGTTAGTACAGGAACAGCTTGCTGCCGGCCATATTGAACCTACTACTTCCCCTTGGAATATTCCTATTTTTGTCATAAAAAAGAGATCTGGCAAATGGAGACTACTGCAAGATTTAAGAGAAATAAATAAAACAATGCTTTCCATGGGAGCTTTACAACCAGGTCTGCCTACTCCCGTGGCTATCCCTGCTGGATTTTATAAGATTATAATTGACCTCAAAGATTGCTTCTTTACCATTCCCTTACATCCCAAAGACAAGGCATGCTTTGCATTTAGCTTACCAGTAACTAATTTCAAAGGACCCATGCCTCGCTTCCATTGGAAAGTTCTACCTCAAGTCATGGCCAATAGCCCAACACTGTGCCAAAAGTTTATAGCCCAAATTATTGACCCTTTTCGAAAATTATGGCCTGCTATCTATATAATTCATTACATGGATGACATCCTTTTAGCAGGAGCAGATGCTTCCCAAGTACTCCTATGTAGTCAACAACTCTGACAGAAATTAATAGACTGAGGCCTCCAAATTGCCCCAGATAAAATTCAATTAAAAGACCCCTATTTTTATTTAGGATTTGAGCTACACCATCAGAAAATCACCACACAAAAACTCCAATTAAAAACCTTAAATGATTTTCAGCCGTTTAAAAACCTTAAATGATTTTCAAAAACTTTTAGGCGATATTAATTGGATTAGACCCTATCTCAAACTTACCACTGGAGACCTCAAGCCCCTCTTCGACATCCTTAAAGGTGATCCTAACCCCTCCAGCAATAACAGCCCTAAAAACTGTCGAGGTGGCCATCCAGAACCAAGGGGTCACTTTTATCTCTTATGACAAACCCTTCTCATTCATTATTTGTGCCACACCTCATACCCCTACTGGAGTATTTTGGAAACATGGTCCTCTCTTATGGACCCACCTTCCTGCTTCCCCTTCCAAGATTCTCGTCCCTTATGCTACCTTAGTTGCCAGCCTTGTCCGTTTAGGACACGAACAAAGTCGTCAGTTCTTCGGAAGGATCCTGACAGGTTAATATTACCCTATACAAAAGACCAGCTAAACGGGCTCTTGCAAACCACAGATGAGTGGCCAATTACCTGTTTATCTTTTTCCGGTGCGATTGACAATCATTACCCTGCCGACAAATTACTCATATTCAGCAAAATTCACCCTTTTATTTTCCCAAGAATAACTTCCCCTCAACCACTTCCTGAGGCATGCCTTGTATTTACCCACGGCTCCTCTAATGGTCTTGCTGCCTATGCCATAGACGGACAAACCACCACTGTCCAATCTCCTTTTAAATCAGCACAACTTGTAGAACTTTATGCAGTAATTCAAGTCTTCTTAACCTTAACTAATCATCCTTTTAATTTATATACTGATAGCGCTTACATTGCTCATTCAGTTCCTCTCCTTGAGACAATTCCCTATATTAAACCCTCCACCAACACCACCCCCCTTTTTATCCACCTCCAAAAGTTAATCAACTCCAGAAATTACCCCTTTTATCTTGAACACCTTCGCGCGCATTCTGATCTGCCTAGTCCTCTCGCCAAAGGAAAGGCTTGTGCTGATGTGGCCACACTCCTCACCTTCCCTATTTCTGTAGACCCTATTGCAGAATCCCAGCGATGCCATGCCCTACATCATTTAAACGCCCAAACCCTACGGCTAGCCCTTAAAATTACCCGGGAACAAGCACAACAAATTGTTAAACAATGCCCAGCCTGTGTCACCCTACTACCTTCCCCTCATATAGGTATTAATCTCAGAGGTCTAATTCCTAATGATATATGGCAAATGGATATTACATACATCCCTGAATTTGGCAATCTCAAGTACTTGCATGTAACTATAGACACCCTCAGTGGATTTATATTTGCTACCCTCCATACTGGAGAAGCCTCCAAAAACGTTATCGCCCATGTCCTTAATTGTCTCTCAGTCATGGGCAAACCTAAAATCATCAAAACTGACAATGGCCCCGGATACACTGGAAAAAACTTTCAGGAGTTTTGCCACCAAATGCAGATTAAACATATTACTGGCATACCTTATAACCCTCAGGGACAGGGCATCATTGAACGTGCTCATCAAACCCTTAAAAATACCTTCCACAAATTAAAAAATGGAGAATTATACCCCATGAAAGGCTCCCCAAGAAACATTCTTCATCATGCCCTATTTGTCCTTAATTTTTTAAATATGGATGCCCACGGCAAGTCTGCCGCTGACTGCCTTTGGCACCCAGAAACAAATAACAATTATGCCACAGTCCTATGGAAGGATCCACTCACCTCGAAATGGAATGGCCCAGACCCAGTTCTTATCTGGGGCCGAGGATCCGTATGCCTATTTGATACCAAAGAAAATGCAGCCAGATGGCTGCATGAAAGATTAGTAAAACAAATTGATAACAAGTCTAAAATCCAGGAAGAAGAACCTCCCTGAGATTATCTTTCTCCTTTCCCTTCCAGAACCACGGATTTTCATCCATGATGCTGCCTTATCTCCTGATCTTCTGCCTCCCGACACTGGGCAAACCTATTCCAGCAGTCACCAAGCCCTTCGCTTGTAGATTTACAAAAACAAATATTTTCTTCTGAGGCAAACGAGTGGTGGAAATCCTCCATGTACTCCTTACTCATGCCCCTTGCAGGTCCCCTTATTAGCTTGCTGTTGATAGTCACCCTTGGACCCATTATTCTTAACAAAATCATGAATTTTATCAAATTACAGATTGACTCCCTGGCATCAAAACCCATTCAAGTCCATTATCATAGACTCGACCTTGCAGATCTGGGCCTTGCCGAACCTAACAACGAAGATATTCCTCTGGGAACCACGGAAGCACTCAGAGCTATGCACGTTGACTCACCATCCTATGTGAGTACAACCTGGGTACCTTTTTACAGGGTGCAATAAAGACACTGCAAAGGGAAGGCATAAACAGCCTCTCTGAGTCCCTTGGAAGCAAACCTGATTTGCAGAGAGGTTAGCGTCGTAAAAATTTCTCCTCTCCTCCCCAAAAGACACTCAAACTTATCACGCGGTCATTATGCCTGTGGCAGGAATCAGGTCAATACTTCCCCCCAAAAGGTTAATGCCCTCTTCTCAACGCCAACAACTAACAGACCCCAACAAATTTAAAAACTAAAAGGGAGGAGATGCCGGGAGCCAAAACACCTCACAAAAATGCCCCTTGCTAGCTTGCTTGATTTGCGGTTTTACGAGCAAACTATTCTCAGGAATTCAACCATAACAGCAACGGTACTTTCCCCTTGTGTAACTCCCCAGAAATGCACTCCCCACCTTAGGGACTTGCCGCTAGCAATCTTTCAGAAACTAGCCCCCTCCCCGCCCTGCTAGGAACGGCCCTTAGTTACTTCCTCGTTTGAATGCTTATAAGCCCAGCTGAAAAAATAAACTCTTCGGAGCTTGATCAGACTCTTGACTTGCTCTCATTCTTTCGTGTCTCTTGTCCCTCATTCCACTGACCCCCTTTGTTCCCCAGGTCCCCACTGAATTCCCCGTGGGTCAGGGCAGGATGGGATATTGAGAAACAGCATGAAGGATGAAGAGTTTTAACCAAGGACACAAGAACAGCACTGCAGGAGATCCTGCATCTGTGCAAGGAAAGAAAAATACAAGAACCAGGCAGTGACATAAGTCAAGTCAGAGGAAAAGGAGGAAAAAGCCAGTGGGGTAGGGCTCAGAATAATGTTTTCCTGATTTCCTGTCTAGATTGGCTTTGTATATCCTTTTACTACTTGTACCTCCCAGCCCTGAAGTCCAATTAATTCTGCTATAACATAAATAAGAATTTCATATCTTCTTGACCATCTAATGATGAGATACTGATTGTATATGAATCATGAAGAATATCTGTGTCTAAGCCATTGAATTAAAACAGAGGCACTAATTTAAAAAGACTGTTTCTAATTTAACATTGCCCTCTCCCTGAGATTGTGTGAGGAATTGCCCAACACATTGGTCAAGCAAGGGTCCATCCCTAGCACTAAGGGCATGTACTACAAAGTCCCTCCCATCCCAACTCTGCATGGAAAAATAGACCTTTTATTAAACTATTCATTTTTTTCAGAATGAGAAAGAATCCCAGCATTCTTAATAGGAAGAAGTATTCCTGGAAGGCTAGAACGTGGTACAGAGGGAAAGAAATCTCATGGTCTATTTAAGTTATGCTTTAAGGCAAGCATTTGGTGAAGCCAAATTGCACTTAGTTGAAAGAGTTCCTGGGGGTAAAAAGCAATGACCTGGGTAAGATCAACTGTTATGTTTTGATCTGTGTACTATGAGGGGGTGGCTTAGGGACATGGTGAGTGGATTTGGAAGAAATCCTTATAGAAGATTAGAATATGAAGGAGACTAAAATAAGTTCTGTGGGAGAAACTCTACCAAGAGGCTGTTTCTTTGCCTTGCTGGAGTATAGTCACTATATGAAGCTCATCCTCACTTCATATGACTTCAGGTCTTCTATGCCCTGTGTTATTTAGCAGCTGTCTCAATAAAGCATAGAACATTTTCTGAGATCACTTTTCTTACTTGAAAGGGCCAGTTAAACTGAGTTGTTAAGGGGATGGAGTAAGGAAAGTATAAGCTTTCAAAAGAGAATGCAAATAAATTAGAGCCTTACCAAATGCTCTCTAATCCCATATAGGACAGTACCAACAAGAGGGCAAAAAAGGCTTCATTTTTGAAAATGAATGATTAAGAATCCTTCTGAGAATCCCAAAATGAGTGATTAGGAAGAATTTTAAGAAAACAGAAGTCTTACTTATTGTCCTCCACATTTCCTCTTGTGAATAATGTTATCTTTTGACTGCTTTCTTGTGACTTGTTCACTTTGTGGATTAGCTGCTGCCAATTTAGACTGCCCCAAATCTATCATTCTCAATCTCTTGACACAATGATTCTCATTAGCAAATGAACTAATTTTATTATTAATGGAAGCAAAATCCCAGAAGATAAAGATGCAGCAAAGAAAATATATGTAACGATATTATAAATTACAAAGACAAATATGAACAAATTGATATAATTAGTTTTTAGAATTTTTGTGACTCTCCTGTAAAACAGACAAAAAGACAATTACTGTTTTCCATGCAGGATGGTGCTCCTCAGATGAAAAATAAATCATTGAATTGCATTGCAAATACTGAGGCCTTAACTAATGTGGTGATTTTTTTTTTTTTTTTTTTGTAGAGACAGGGTCTCACTGTACCACCCTTGGGTAGACTGCCGTGGTGTCACACGGCTCACAGCAACCTCTAACTCTTGGGCTTACACGATTCTCTTGCCTCAGCCTCCTGAGCAGCTGGGACTACAGGCGCCTGCCACAATGCCCGGCTATTTTTCTGTTGCAGTTTGGCAAATAGGTTATATTGTCCCATTAGCCTCTGAAAAGCAATGAAGGACTTTCAATCACAATAGCTGCATGCTAGGAGGCTCTTTATTTTGTCTTTTAGACACACAGGAAAACAAGTGTTTAAAGGTATCTTGAAAAAAATAGTTTTAACCTTGTGGTCCTGTGAGTAACCTGAGAAACATGTTTTGGAAAGTACAGTCTTATGTTATTCAAGGTACAAAAGTGGTTATACAACAGTGAGCTTCTGGATGCCACCTAGTTGAAGCAGAATTGTGGGATTTGATCTGGAGTTTATTTCTTTTTACAGGGGCAGAGTGGTGAATTGAAGCTTTTATTTCTCAGCTTTATTAGTGAAGTAAACTTCTAGTATGACCTCAAGATTGGTTGGGGATCCCTGTTATTCTAAAATAATCTCTTTCTAGAAAATCAAGGCAAGGTAAAGTCTTTTCCCAGTTAAGACCAAAGTTAAATCCAGGGAACACAGGTACTACCTGTAATTGTGGGACTAGATTCACATCCTTTAGCTTTTGCTTAGATTTAAAACTCATCTTGGGAAAAGATCAAATCAACCTATTGTAATGCCTTTTCTAGGCTCTGTTTCTTTACATATTGTTTCCTTGATACTCACAAGAATTCAGAAACAGAAAGAATTACGACATTAAAATTTTGCTTATGCTTTATAGTTTTCAAATCATTTTAACATTCAAATCTTTCTTATTTAGCATTTATCAAGAACCCATCATGTTCTAGGTACATGCTTGCACATACATTACATATTCAATCATCTCATCAATCCATGTGGTAGATCTAAGTATCCTCATTGTATAGATGAATTAACTGATACTCAAATATTTAAATAAGTTCTCAAAGGCCCTGAGGCTTGTAAATTGCGGAATCTTTATTTTATCTATGTTTTCCTGAATCCAAAATGTGTGCCCCTTCCCTTCATGGCCATATGCATTTCTATAGTGAGTGATAATCATTGTAAAGAACAAAGAGTGACATAGCCTAAGACATTTATGTTGTTTTTCTCTCTACCTTAACCACTCACCTCATTTGCCCTGCCATTTCATGCCTCAGCTTATTCAGAACTGGGTTCACTAATCTTTCCACCTGCAGGTTTAGCTCTGACCTAGATACCATATAGGAAATATTTAAGACACTAACAGGCAATTATTTTCATCTCATTCCAACACTGATAGATTGGTAGTAACTACTCAGAATTGTTTTTGAGAAGGCTTATGTGGTGGCATCCAAGAATAGGTGATGTGACCAATTAGCAGACATGGGAGTGCAGCCAGAATCTCTCTCTCTCTCTTTGCTGGATCCTTGGCCTCAGAGATTTGAAAAATGAATCTGTGGACCACCAGGAGTAAATGACAAGTTAGAATTTATTTTATATTTTTTTTAAATTAAGTCATGTACTTTTTAATTTCTTTCTTTTTTTTCTTTTGTATTATAAAATTATTTTATTCTCTTCTACATAGACATCTTCCCCAAGTAATGTTGCTAGAACAACTTGAGTATGGGGTTTTTTGGTTCAAGGTAAACATAAAAAAAACAAACAAACAAACAAAAAAAAAACTAGCTTATCTCTGTTATACAGAGTTGTGATATAAAAATTATTTATAGGCTGTATGTTGCAGAAATCAGGTAGCTACACTGTAATCCTCCTGAAGAAACTTTCTTATGAAGCCTATGTTATAGAAAGAATAGATATAACTAAAATAATTAAAATATCTTCTGATCATAGTGCTTGAGACCATGAAAGGAATGTTTAGTTTCCTCCATAAAGAGACACCAAGATTTTTTCATAATCTCCCTTGGTTTCATCCATGATGGCTTGGCAAAGAGAGACTCCATACATCTTCTGATAGAATGCTTTGATGTCATTCATGTCAATTTCAGAACGGGAAACCATAATCCTGATCAATTCCTTATGACAAGTTCCAACACCCTTCATGGCATGATGAAGCTTCTCCGCAAAGAAAGCTGGTTTGCTGGTATCACACTTCATGATGGCTGTGAGGCATTTATCAATGTCACCTTTCATCTCCAGGTCCAGAGCTTTGTTCATGTCATGCTTACTGTATTTGCTCAGCGTGAACAGATCAAAGCTGCATATCTCCAGGAGCAGGGAAAGCCCCTGGATGAAGCACTGAAGTAGGCCCTTACAGGCCACCTGGAGGAGGTTACTTTAGCACTGCTAAAAACCCCAGCTAAGTTTGATGCTGATGAACTGCATGCTGCCATAAAGGGCCTTGGAACTGATGAAGACACTCTGATTGAAATATTGACATCAAGAAGTAACAAAGAAATCAGAGAAATTAAGAGAGTCTACAGAGATGAACTGAAAAGAGATCTGGCCAACGATATAACCTCAGACACATCTGGAGAATTCTGGAAGGCTTTGCTTTCTCTTACTAAGGGTGACTGAAGTGAGGATTTTGGTGTGAATGAAGACTTAGCTGACACGAATGCCAGGGCTTTGTTTGAAGCAGGAGAAAAAAAAATTATTTCTTTTTGGGGATTCATTGAGGGTACAAGAAACCAGGTTATACTGCTTGCATTTGTTAGGTAAAGTCCCTCTAATGATTGTGTCTTGTCCCCAAAAGGTGTGTCACACACTGAGACACCCAACCTCCTCCCTCCTTCCCTCTCCCTGCTGTTTCTTCTCTCACCGCCTCCCTGATTCCCTCTCTCTGCTCTTCCTTTCCTCCACCCCACCTCCTTCTCTCTCTTTCTCATCTCCCCTTACCCCACCCCACCATGTACTAGGTCATTAATTGTCCTCATATCAAATTTGAGTACATAAAATTAATGCTTCTCCATTCTTGTGATGCTTTACTAAGAATAATGTGTCCCACTTCCATCCAGGTTAATACAATTAATTAATTAATTAATTAATTAATACAAAGTCTCCATCTTTCAAATGGCTGAATAGTGTTTCATGGTATACATATATCACAGCTTGTTAATCCATTCCTGGGTTGGTGGGCATTTAGGCTATTTCCACATTTTGGCAATTGTAAATTGAACTGCAATAAAAAGTGTAGTGCAAGCGTCCTTATGGTAAAAGATTTTTTTTTTCCTTTTGGGTAGATGCCAAGTAATGGGATTGTAGGATCAAATGGGATGTCTAGCTTGAGTTCTTCGATGATTCTCCATATTTCCTTCCAAAAAGGTTGTATGAGTTTGCAGTACTGCCAGCAGTATGAAAGTGTTCCCTTCTCTCCACATCCATGCCAGCATCTACAGTTTTGAGATTTTGTGATGTGTGCCACTGTTGCTGGGGTTAGATGATATCTCAGGGTGGTTTTCATTTGCATTTCTCTAATAATCAGGGACCATGAGCATTTTTTCATATGTTTGCTAGCCATTCATCTGTGTTCTTTAGAGAAGGTTTTATTCATCTCTTATCCATTGATATATGGGATTGTTGGCTTTTTTCATGTGGATTAATTTAAGTTCTCCATAGACCCTAGTTATCAAGCTTTGGTCTGATTTAAAATATGCAAATATCTTTTCCCATTGTGTAGGTTGTCTATTTGCTTTGGTTGTTGTCACCATAGCTGTACAGAAGCTTTTCAGTTTCATTAAGTCCCATTTGTTTATTTTTATTGTTGTTGCAATTGTCATGGAAGTCTTCTTCATAAAGTCTTTCCCCAGGCTGATATTGTCAAGTGTTTTTTCTATGCTTTCTTTAAGGATTTTTATCATTTCATGCCTTAAAATTAGGTTCTTTATCCATTTTGAATCAATTTTTGTGAGTGAAGAAAGGTGTAGGTCTAGTTTCAGTCTTTTATATACGGATATCCAGTTCTCCCAACACCATTTATTGAATAGGGATTCTTTCCCCCAGTGTATATTCTTGTTTGGTTTATCAAAGATTAGGTGACTGTAAGATGCTAGTTTCATTTCCTGGTTTTCTACTCAACTCCAAATGTCTACATCTCTATTTTTATTCAAGTACCATGCTGTTTTGACCACTATGACCTTGTACTATAGCCTAAAGTTTGGTATGTGGATGCCCCCAGCATTTTTTTTTTTTTTTTTTATCTCTAAGAACTGCCTTAGCTTTACAGAATTTTTTTCTGGTTCCATACACAACAAACAATTATGTTTTCCAGGTCTTGAAAGTATGATGTTGGTATTTTAATAGTGATAGCATTGAATCTGTAGGTTGTTTTGGGAAGTGTAGACATTTTAACAATGTTGATTTTTCACAGCTATGAGCATGGTATGCTCTACCATTTGTTAATGTTCTCTGCTATTTCTTTTCTTAGGGTTTCATAATTTTCTTTAATGAGGCCCTTCACTTCTTTTGTTGGTATATTCCTAGGTATTTAATTTTCTTTGTAGTTATGGTGAAGGGAATTGTGTCCTTAATTAGTCTCGCATCTTGGCTGTTAATGGCATATACAAAGGATAATGACTTGTGAAAGAAATGGATAAATATTTGGAATCACACCCTCTCTCTAGACTTAGCCAGGAAGAAATAGATCTCCTAAACAGACCAATTTGAAGCATTGAGATAAAAAAATAAAAATAAAAAAATAAAAAATCTCCCAACAAAAAATAATGCCCTGGTCCAGATGGCTTCACACCAGAATTCTTTCAAACCTTCAAAGAAGAGCTTATTATCATATTGCATAAACTCTTCCTAAAAATTGAGGAAGGAATCTTCCCCAACACGTTCTATGAAGCAAACATCACCCTGATACCAGAATCAGGAAAAGACCCAACTATAAAGGAGAAATTCAGACCAATTTCACTAATGAATATAGATGCAAAAATTCTCAACAAAATCCTAGCCAATAGATTACAGTTTCTTATCAAAAAAGTCATACATCATGATCAAATAGGGTTTCATCCCAGGAACAAAAGGCTGGCTTAACATACGCAAGTCCATAATTGTTATTCACCATATCAACAGAAGTAAAAACAAAGACCATATTATCCTCTCAATAGATGCAGAAAAAGCATTTGATAAAATCCAACATCCTTTTCTAATTAGAACACTGAAGAGTATAGATATAGGTGGCACATTTCAAACTGATTGAAGCTATCTATGACAAACCCACTAATATTTTACTGAATGGAGTAAAACGGAATGGTTTTCCACACAGACTGGAATCATACAAAGGTTGTTCTCTGTCACCACTATTATTCAACATAGCTCTGGAAGTTCTAGCCAATACAGTTAGGCAAGAGAAGGAAATAAAGTGCATCCAAATGGGAGCAGAGGAGGTCAAACTCTCCCTCTTTGCTGATGATATGATCTCATACTTAGAGAACCCCAAAGACTCAACCACAAGACTCCTGGAAGTCATCAAAAAGTTATAATCTATTGATAGATTTCTAGAAAGATAAGACCTCTGGCACATCAGAGGGGGATTCAGAGTTGGTGGACCATGTTGGATTTTATATATTACTTTTCCTATGGACAGGGAGTTTGGGGGGAGATGCAAAACCTTTGGTGCCAGGGGTTTGAAGGCCATAGTTAATTTTAAAACTGCCCCTGTGTAGGAATGAGGTCTCATTTGGAGTGCGGTCTTGCCTCTTGTGGCAGTATAGTGGAACACTGGTCAGACTGGATTTTGTGATGCTTGGATTTTGTGATGCTGCTTTGGTCCAGAGAATGTAGTCTGTCTTTAAGCTGGTCTGTGAGCCTAATTGGACCTATAAAATTGGGGTACCTGTCCATCCCCAAGTGGTGGGACCCTGTATCAAATCTCCTTTTCTGAATAGAAGCCCTAACTGCTGCTAGGGAAAAGGGGTGCTGATTATTCTGGCTGCTTAATGCTTGATATGGGTGATGACAAAAAGGGGACATTTAGGAGTTCCTCAGAGGAGGACAATCCAGGGGTCCACAGTAAATAGAAGTTTAGATTGATTGTGGTACTGAGTAGTTAACGTTATGCTAACTGGGAGGACAAAAGCTACATCATATAGCACAATGGGACATAAAACACAGGGTTCATTGGATACAACAACTTATAAATCATCCTAAAGCAACTTCTCAAAATGACTTCACACAGACCATCCTAAAAACATACTTGGACCTTCTTGTTTTTGTCCCCAAATCTTCCTTTTAAATAATCAGTTATTTTAGGACAAAAATATTCTATCTAATTCCTTCCTATAGAATATTATTCTCTTTATTTGTACCTTCTGTGTTTATATTTTTCTCTATTATTGTATCTTTTCAAAAAATACATTTCCACGTTCTATAGCATTTGCCCAAATTTCCAGTTATAAGACGCAAGAGGAAATAAGTTTTTTTGTTTTCTTTTCAGACCCTTTAACTTAGCATTTAAATTGCTGATGAGGCATTCTAGCAGGGACTTCCTGCAATGTCCCTTCCACTATCCCCATCATGAACAGGCCTTTCAGCAGACATAGGGGTAGAGAAGCCCCTATGTCTGGTAGAGTACCGATAAGCACTGTGCACCCACCCTCTTTTCCCAAGAAAGTCAGCAAAGAAATAATGACCAAACTCAGTAAAGTCAGAATTGAAAGAATTAGGTTTGAGAGACATTTTAATACCATAGCAGCAGGTTGACTATTTCCTTCAGTGAAAACTTTTGCACCAGAATTATGCATAACCAGCTGAATTCCTAGAAAACATGGCATGTCTTTGAACCTTTCATCTACACCAGTTGACAAAAAAAAATAAAAATAAAAATAAAAGTACTCAGGTGCCTTTCCTTATTTTTTAAAGTTTTTTTTTTCAATTTTATCTATTTTTTGAAGAAGGAACTGACCTGTAATCTAGGGTTTAGTGTGTCTCGATCTAAAGTGTATTGCTTGTAGGTGAGGCTTCTCAGTGTTTTACCATTAAGCTGGTCTCACCCTCTTATGGCTCTCGGTTTCTCTCTCTGGGGTCTAAAACCTCTTGGAGAGCTAAATAGTCCAAGTGATCAGCTCTTACATGTGTTTTCTGCACAAGTTACCTTTTAATTAATTTGTGGGGAGGTTTCACTATAGCGTCACTCATGGCTCCTTTGGGAATTTCCCTAGGCCCTTTGAATAAAGTGCCCTTTGTTTTCAGTCTGAGAAACTAAGTCAGTCATTTAACTGCCAGCAAGAGAGCTCAGTTTCTTCTTTTGCAAAGGCACAGAAAAGCCAATTGAGATTAACTTTGGAGATGACAGGCGAATGGCCAAGAAACACATGAAAAAATGCTCATCATCTTTAATTATCACAGAAATGCAAATTAAAACCGCTGTCACATATCATCTAACTCCAGTAAGATTAGCCCACATAACAAAATCCCAAAACCAAAGATATTCACATGGATGTGGAGAGGAGGGAACACTTCTACACTGTTGGTGGTATTGCAGGCTAATATGGCTTTTTTGGAAAGAAGGTTGGAGAATTCTCAAGGAACTAAAAGTTGACCTACTGTTTGATACTGCAATTCCTCTACTGGGTATCTACCCAGATGATCAAAAATCTGTGCAACAAAGACATTTGCATCAGAATGTTTATTGCAACCCAATTCATAATTTCCAAGTCATGGAAGCAGCCCAAATGCCCATCAATCCATGAATGGATTAACAAATTGTGGTATATGTATACCATGGAATATGACGCAGACAAAAAAGAGGATAGAGACTTTATATCTTTTATGTTTATCTGGATGGAACTGAAACGTATTCTTTTTCATAAAGTATCTCAAGAATGGGGGGGAAGGTTCCAATGTACTCAATGAAGCCAATATATAATCACCTACATATTCATATGAATGATAAAACACTATTACAGTCCAGAAAGAAGGAGGGAAGAGGAAGGAGAGGGGAGGGGTGGGGGAAGGGTGGGAGGAGGGAGGCTATTTGGTGGGACCTCACCAATTCTGCATAATGCAATGGTACATTTCAAATCTATTAAGAGTAGAGTATAAATGTCTGACCACAACAAATAAGTGAAATGATAAAAGAAAGGAAGTGGTTTGTTGCCTATCATATATGCAATGAGTCCCACTATGCAATGAGTGTGATAAGCAGACACTGTATTTTTGAGAATATACATTGTAATAATGTTCTGAATATATTCTGTTAATATAAAATTTTATGGGTTACATGGTTTTGTAAGAAGATATGTTCAGAAATGTATTATAAATATGTACTTAGAAATTTATTTTTATGGCTCAGTGCCCATAACCCAGTGGTTTACAGCGCCTGCTACATACATTGAGGCTGGCAGGTTTGAGCCCAGCCCGGGCCAGCTAAACAACAATGACGACTGAAACAAGAAAATAGCCAGGCGTTGTGACAGGTGCCTGTAGTCCCTGCTACTTGGGAGGCTGAGGCAAAAGAATCGTTTAAGCTCAAGAGTTAGAGGTTGCTGTGAGTTGTGACACCACAGCATTCTACCAAGGGCGACATAGTAAGACCCTTTCTCAAGAAAAAGAAAAAGAAAAAAATTATTTTTGTATATAGAAACATGGGTGTTAATTATGTTATTATTTATATTAAAATGATTAAAGAATTGGAAAAAAAAGAATAGACGATGGTGAATACCCTTTAAAATGCATTTAAAGCAACTGAGAAACAACAGAAAACAGTCCCTTAAGGACATGCAGTCATTACTAAACAAAGCATGTGTGTAAACCACAAGGAAAACACTTTTTTTTTTTTTGATGTTTTTGGCTGGGGCCAGGTTTGAGAATGCTACCTCCAGCATATGGGGCCAGCACCCTACTCCTTTGAGCCACAGGCACCGCCCCAGGAAAAACCTTAAAGAGTCAACCAGGTCCCTCTCTGAGAGTGTACAAGAGACCATTTAGAAGTAAAAGCAGGAGGCTTGGGACCCAGGAGACATGGGCCAATAGCAAAAGAGCCTACGTGTGCATACTTGAGGGGGATATTGCCAGAAGGTCATTGGTGCCATGGGGTCACAACCACTACTGAAGATCCCAGGAGATTTCTGTTTATTGCTTCCATCTATCCTTTAGCTCTCAACCAGAGAAAGATAGTGGAAACAGAATGGGTTTAGGAACCTATGAACATTCCCTTGCATACCTTTGCTTCACACCCCTTGTGGGGCCTGCACCACTTGCTGGAGCTGAGGGGGATTTGAAGGCCAATTCTCCAGGAGCTTTTCACCTGTGTATTACAGGTTAGGTCAGAATCTGCACTTTTTGCTTTTACTGTCTGACAGGTACCCCATATTGTAGTCTCTATAACTATAAAGAAAGTAATATAGAGACAAACAGGGGTCTGATTGCTTACTGTAACAGCAGATCTCAAATCCTGGATGGGTCCCCAAAATATGAAGCCAGAATCTCTCTCTGCTGGGTTCTAGGTCTTGGATATTCAAAGAATGAAATCATGGACCACTGAAAGTCAGTAATAGGACAGATTTTATTGATTGATAGATAAAAAGAAAGATAAGGCCTCTGGTGCAGCAAATGGGGGATCCCAAGTGGGTACCTCATGTGGGCCTTCTGCTTAGGGGTTTATATACCACTTTCCTATCTTGCAGTCAGTGGAGTTTAGGGGATATAGAATGCCATATTTATTTGACACCAGGGGCTTAAGGGCAGAAGTTAATTTTATAACGTCCCCTGTATAGTAATGCAGTCTTATTTAGGATGTGTTCTCAACTCCAGGTGTGGCCACTTAAGTGGACTATCTTTTATGAGCCTGCTTTGGTCCAGGGAATGTGGCGTGTGTTCAGGTTGGTCTGTAAGTCTACTTGGGCCTAGAAAATTGGAGTCCCTGTTCAGCCTTGAGCAGGGAAAACCCTGTATCAGGAGGAGAGAACACACGTCCTGTGAATTTGCTATCCCTAACATAAGCAATCCCAATTCCACTTCTGGTGAGCACAGAAGTGTATGTATATGCAAGTAATGAATACTTATGTCCTTTAGCAGGATTTATCTTGGTTTTAAAAAATTAAGTGTTATATGGTTCCCTAAATGATCACCACTAGCCTCCCATTTCAATGCCATCCCTCTACCCCTACTCCAATTACTTTAATTGACTTGCAAAGGCTGAATTCTATTCAAATGTTGTATCCATCCATAGGTCCAGCATTGAACTTTGAGCCACAAATCACATTCTTCTTTGTCTCACAGTCATACCAGTGCTAAAATCTTGCCTTGTTATTCCAGTTCCCTTCTCTTTCTCCTATGCATGAGACCCTACACCCAGACAAGCACTGATTATACACATGTATCCTTGTATATATAACAATTTACCTGAATTATTTATAATTTATTCACAGAGAGTTGGCTCATACTTAGAGACTTGTCAATGGACTGCTTGCCTATTGAGTGGTCAATAGGCAAAGTGATGTAGACCATAGATGATTGGACAATGGGAATGTACTTGATTCAGACTAGTCAATTCATTGGTTAGGTAGAAATCAGTTTTTTTTCTTTTCTTGAGATTACTTGAAAGAAGGGATAGAAACTTCAATACAAAGAAAGTGTGAGGCACATTGACAGAGGGATTTAAGTTCCAGATACATCAGGATATACTGTTTAAAACACTAAGATTCAGAATCATGTAAATTTTTATCTGTATAACTTTGAGTCTTTGATAATTATAGATAAAAATCCTACAAAACAGGATGTGCCTAACTTCAAATATAATTAAACTAATGAGTTCATACTAAAATTAGGCTCTAGATCTGAACTTTTGTATGTAAAAAAGATTTTAAAAACCAAAGTAAGGGTGGCGCCTGTGACTTAGTGAGTAGGGCGCCGGCCCCATATGCCGAGGGTGGCGGGTTCAAACCCAGCCCCGGCCAAACTGCAACAAAAAAATAGCCGGGCGTTGTTGCAGGCACCTGTAGTCCCAGCTGCTCGGGAGGCTGAGGCAGGAGAATTGTGTAAGCCCAAGAGTTAGAGGTTGCTGTGAGCCGTGTAACGCCACGGCACTCTACCTGAGGGCGGTACAGTGAGACGCTGTCTCTACAAAAAAAAAAAAACCAAAGTAATATGCATATACAGTATAAAAAGTCAAATGATACTTAAATGTGCATTACCAAAACAATCCTCCCTAGCTTCTCTTTTCTATTCTATAGACATTTTGCCTATCTCTCAGAGCTGTTGAGTCAATGTGTTATTATAATACTTGGCCTATCTTATAAGTGTTAAGCAATTATCTATCTTTCCATATAACATCAATACTATACTATGAACCTATCAAAGAATTGAATACAAAGCAACTACATATTTAGCAGAGATCTTCAAAGATATCATTTTTCCCCTCAGTTAGAATAAAAATCTTGAAAACACTGAGAAACAAACTAGCAAGTTTCTTTAACCAAATGGAGAAAGATCCATTAAAAAACAAAAGCTCACTTCTCCCACTTCCCTTCATCTGTGTTCTGAAGAACTCTATGGATAAATACAAAGTTGTCATGTATAAGGCAAAGAATATGATTATTTGACCACCAGAGAAAGGTTTACCTAGTAAAAGTTCATACTTAAATATAAAGAAAGGGAAACTTCCCTTTCACTTTCTGATTAACGCACCTCTTGTTTAACAAACAACAAATACTTAAGTCTCCCCGGTGGTGACTGGGAAGTCATCTGCTTTTGCAATTTGATCTTACCTTGAGATTATCAGGTGATGAATTTGCTATAAGAAATGATAAAAATCATAATTCTTCCCACTCACACAAGTATGTAAAACCAATTTCCTTGTTCAAGTTCCTGAAAACAAAGCATGCCAACATGGAAAGGCTATTTATCATGGCTGTTAGTCAGGTTCAAGCAGGGAAGTCAGTTTCCTTTCTCAAATGACAAACTTCAAGTTCCAGCACAACAGCACTATTTTGCAGGATATGTTTAATAACCTCCTTTCATTTATCACTATTCCCAAATGTCAGAATTATCAGAGGCAAGGTAGATATTCCTCATTCCAGTTTACTAAACTAAATTACGGCCATAATTTTACCAGTATTAAGATATTGCCTATCTTTTGATACAAGAACATTTCCAAATTAGTTTTTTTTTCATTTCTTTTTATTTTCTTAAGGTGAGGTAGTAACTCACCTTTAATTTCATCAAAATCATTAAGGTAATTTTTTTTTTCTGAATTTTGACTTTCCAAAGTAGGCAGTCAGCTACTACCTTTAGCCAGGGAATGGACATGTGAAATTGGCATTAACAGAAAAGGGGATTAAAGAAACCCCAGGTTTTCTTTATTTCCTAGTGGTACAGTGAAAGGCAGAGAACAATGTATGGATGAAGCAATTGTCTGCAAAACCACAAGGTAACAGACTTTGTATACTGTCTGTGCTTATAGGCTAAATACAAACCTGAAA
The DNA here is from genome assembly GCF_027406575.1 of Nycticebus coucang. Classification (NCBI taxonomy): domain Eukaryota; kingdom Metazoa; phylum Chordata; class Mammalia; order Primates; family Lorisidae; genus Nycticebus; species Nycticebus coucang. The sequence goes on along the minus strand of NC_069804.1, from coordinate 155,196,720 downwards.
ATTTTCTTTAAAATCATAAAGATCATGCTAAACATATCATCACTTCAATTAAAAAGAAAGACCAGGGTTTGGGTGTGTGGTGGGAGAGGGTTGGATGAGGTGATTCTATTTAATGAGATATTCTTATAAACAGAAATACCATGTGTTTAACTACTCAGGGTTAAAAATCTTACTGAAAGGATACCTGCTTCCTTCATAAGTATAATTTAGTGATCTCAATGGGTTGGATGAACAAAAGACAGGGAAAGAGAGAAGTGCACTTGGCATCAGCCAACCTGCTACAAACTCTCTGGGTGTATTTGAGCAAGTCACTGAAGTTTTTTGGATGATGATTTCTTTATCCGAAAGAAGAGATAAATATTATGCCCTTATGAGAATCCCAGGAAGGCAATGTATGTAAGTATTACTAGTTTCGTACAACAGAAGATGAAAGCAAAGCACAGAAATGATGAATGGCTTTCAGAAACAATGATTGACAGCTTGGTTCACATGGCTAATACATATCATAATCAGTCTATGAGTCTAGGCATAATTAGAGTCCTGCTAATGCCCCTGTGGTATAATCATTACTTATTTGCTGAGGATCAGAATCCAATTAAATGCCTTTAATAGTTCAATTGGGTAAAGTGATGCCAACATCCTTTGCATTGTTACAGCCCCACGGGAACCTGTCTATTATTGCACTTAATTCACTGTATTGTTTATATTTTTGTGTCAATATCCTCATTAGACTGCAGGATAGTCAGGGGTATGGACCATGCCTCATAGATCTTTCTAAACGCAGAATCTAGTCCTGAGTTCTGCAACATAGTAAGAATTCAGATAATGTTTGCTGTAAGAGAGGAGGAAAAAAAATGGAAGGAAAATAGGCATTTCAGAAGGATTAGGCATTCCAGAACTTTGGGATGCTGTTATGCCCTTACTTATTTTGTACAACACCTGAAAAAAATGTGACTTTTTGAACTTTCTGACAGTTTGAGTACTGGATAAATGAGAGCTTATAATGATGCCTAACTAATCTGAACTTTTTGAATGGTTTAGTGATAAAGCAATCAGCCCAGCCATCTCTCAGGCCAGGCATCAGTTAATCAATAGGAATGATCAGGCTACACCAAGATTTTCTAACAGCTGTCAAGGCTGACTAATCAATGATTGTTCGAAAATCACAATGAAGAGAAAAACTTTTTCTTCTCCTGTGGATTTGCTGTGAGAAAATACCTTGGGTAGGAATTGGAATATTTAATTCTCAAATTATCTAATTAATATAAGGAAAACTATGTAAAATGAGAAAACAGGGAGGAGGAAGGGGAAACTTAAGGACTTAATTGTACTTATCTTTTCACCCTTAGGAACGAATGCAAAAATATATCAGATGCCAGACTTACTAGATTTTCTCAGGGGACTCTAAAAGGTAAGGAGGAGAGAAGGGATAATTAGGAAATAAGAATAAGGGAGAAGGAAGCTAAAGAGATAACAGTGGTGTTCAGAACCTACTCCTGTAGCACTTAGGGAAAAATATTTCTCAACGGCTTTCTCTTCTTTGAAATATCCTCTCAGAGGAATAGTGAATTTTAATCACTGTGAGCACACCTTTATCCTGATTCTTCAAACACACACAAACTTGTAAGTTTCAGCTCTTCCTATACCATCTGCTGTTTTCACACTCCCCAGAGCTCAGACCTATTTGTGGTATTACGGTGAAGAGTCTGTCATTGTTTCCCTTATAAACAGTATTTACCCCAGATTTATTAGTTCACCTATTTCACATTCCATAACGCTCAAACTTGGCATTAAGCATAGGAAGACAGAAGATTTTTTAAAGCGTTCCTGCTTTTTTTAAGCCCCAAATAATCAAAATATGTTATCAAAATATTGTTAATTTAGAAGTGTGAATGCACATTCTTCTGATTCAGAGGTTTTTTTTTTAAATTCCTTCATTTAAAGGTAGCTATTAAAAAATAATATTAGTAATTTGTTTTTGAGCAGGGAGGCCAGAGCCATTGAGGATGTTTTGCCACAATTTGGCATGCAGTGCAGAAGTTGAGGGAATTGTTTGTTTGTTTGTTTGTTTGAGACAGAGCCTCAATTTGTCACCCTGGTTAGAGTGCCATGGCATCACAGCTCACAGCAATCTCCAACTCCTGGGCTCAAGTGATTCTCCCGCCTATCCTCCCAAGTAGCTGGGTCTATAGGCGCTTGCCACAGTGCCCGGCTATGTTTTGGTTCCAGCTGTCATTGTTGTTTGGTGGGCCCAGTCTGGATTTAAACCTACCAGCTCAGGTGTATGTGGCTGGTGCCTTAGCCACTTGAGCCACAGGTGCCAAGCCAGTTGAGGAAATCGTTAAGAAAAAAGTGTAGGGAGAAAATTTGAGTAGATGTTTTAAGATTTTATTCTTCCATGTTCCCAAAATATACTACAATGACTCAAGTTGCAAATGCTATGAGAATTCTGTCTATTTTGCTGGAGTAGGTGCTTTTGCCTCAAAGGCAAGTTAACATATTTTGCCATGTACAATGTATTCCTGTGTATAATGAGCAACCATGTTCTTGGCCCAGACTTTCAGGAAAATGCCCCTTAAGAAAGTGGCTGGCTCTAGGTCAGAAAAAAATAAATATCTAGAAACAGCTAATTCTCCCCTTGGAAACATGTAAGTTTCATTGTCCTCCTGCACCCATCCATTCTGTGAAGGCTGCCCATTTCCTCTGCCTGGGAGCCCTTCTGGTTCTGCCATGTTGAAGGCCATGGCAGAGATGGCCACATGCATGGTCCACAATGCAGGAGATTCTGAGGTGCTTGGCTTATAGGTAACCAGGCATGTCCTTAGCCTGCATGGAGCTCCAAGTCCCCTGCATGTGGTTGGGACACAGGTTTTTGCCCTCACCCTGTATGACCATTGCCTGCCTCCCTAAACCTGCCACTGCCCCCTTTCTGCGCTCCTCCAGCCTGCTATCACTGGATCCTGAATCCTCCAAGACTGGAAACCTGTGTGCCCAGCAGGCCCAGGAGGGAGGCCACAGTGTCCCAGAAAGCCCACTGAGCTCCCTTGCTCCCAAGATATACTTCACATGTATAATGTGTATCTTTATTATTCCCTCAAAAATTTAAAGAAAAAGTACATATTATACACATTATATAAAAAATATGGTATATACTTTGCTGAAAAGAATTATTATACTAATGTTCCAACATGTTGAAAATAGATAATTCCTTTAATTAGTTTGTGAAGATAGTCTTATGCTTACTATGTTAAAAGTGGATAAATGAACTACTATTTTCAAAACTCTCATTTTGAATTAGTGAATTTTGTATTATCCCTTAATATTACCCAACTACATGGGTTTATTTTTTACCTATTCCTTCAACAAAGGATATTTTGCTAATTTTTCTCTTAGGCAACAATTATTCTTTGAAAACTGTGTTTAAGTCTTCCCTGACAATGGGGAAAGAATCCAAGCTTAGTTCTGGGCTATCTGTTTTTTGTTACCAACAAACATTTACTGAGTACTTCTTATGTGCCTAACACTGTTCTAGACACTGCGGCATAACGATGAACAAAAATTAAAATGATCAATGTTCCTGAATAACTTACAAAGGGGATGTAACCACCTTCAGGAAAGGTATCATCATCTGGTGCACCACTCTAATGTCACAATCTAGTAAAGGATCCATTTACAGTGATGTTTATAGAATACACACACAAAAGTACATTTTAAAAGATCCCATTTTGTGCCCACATTATATGGCACTTCTATATGTTGTCTTATTAATTTTCACCAAACACATGACTAAAACATATCAATTTTTAGACAAAGATATAGAATCATCACCCCAGTCCATCCTCACTCTCCAGGTAATCAGGTATGTATTAAAGATTGTAGCCTGAACCCACTGAAACCATCGTGAAAAAGTCCCTACTTGGTGATTCTGTCTACTCCAACAGCAGTGAAGGTGAATGTCATCCTTGACAGGATACAACACTTATATGTGAAAACAGTCAGCAAATGGGGAGTGGATGGTCCAACAACACCCAGAGCATCCCTACCATCTTGCCCTGAGAAAATGGACTACAGCCCTGTCCCAGTCACATACCAGGAGCTGACTGGTCTACACACAGTAAGAGCTTGAGGATGAGCAGCAGCATGGGACTGATTACTGATTCTTTGATTTGGACTTTTTCACCTTTCTTCTTTAATTTTATGTATAAGACATGATGAAGGTTGTGAAAAATGTATCCAAAAGGTAATCAAACTAAACAAATTCTCAAAATTGTGTTATTGCTTTAGTCTTCTTATGAATATACAGGAAAGCCTGAAGGTACTTGCATATATAATAACACCCAATATCAGATATGTGTGCCCCCCCAGTGGACCAGCTCATTGCTACAATCCTTCTGAACCCCAAGAGAAAACTGAATTTGCTATGTGGAATACTGAAATCCATAGAAAGTCAATAATACAAGTTATGACAGAGGGCATGCCTAAACAAATAAAAAAATCCTTAATAACAATTTTTCAGTATATACAGACATGTGTTTTTTTTATATTTTCAATAATAACTAGAAGTTTTCCATGTAGAAATACTGTATATTTCTGAAAAATTATTTCTATGTATTTCATATTTTGTGTTGTAATGTTAACTTTAATTCTCTAATTGTTAATGGTATACAATGGATATTTGTATATTGAACTTAAAAATATTAAATTAATGGTAAACATTAAGAAAAGTAAACAAACAAAAAAAGAAATAGAGTCATCAGAGTTTAGTTTCATTGAAATGTTCAGCATCAAATTCACTTCACACTAGTCAAAAGAACAATACAACAAGAGGACATTTCAATTCTAAATATTTATCCACCCATCTTAAATTCTCCCAAATTTATGAAATAGACCTTAGTTGGTCTGAGCAATATCATATCCTATAACACCATAATATTTGGGGACTTGAATACCCCTCTTACAGAGCTGGGCAGATCCTCTCAACAGGAACAAAAGTACAAGGGACTTAAAGGTAACCCTAAAACAATTCAGCTTACTAGACATACTAAACACATACTAAAGGTAACCCTAAAACAATTCAGCTTACTAGACATACTAAACACATACTAAACATCTCAAAGCTAAGGAATATACATTCTTCTCATCAGCCAATGAAACAGTCTCCAAAATAGATCATATTCTAGGAGACATGAGCAGAAGCTTCTTTGAAGAAGACAGACGCATGGCCTACAGACACATGAAAAAATATTCTAGTATACAAATCAAAACTCAGCAAAATAAAAAGAATTGAAATGACACCTTGTATCTTTTCAGAGCACAAAGCAATAAAGCTGAAACTGAACACAACTATACTCTCCCGCACAAAGGCATAGAAAGTAAACAACCTTATTCTGAATGCTAGTTGGATCAAGGAAGTGATAAGGGAGGAAATCATTAACTTCTTTGAACACAACAACAATGAAGACATAAGCCACCAAAACATGTGCGATACTACAAAAGCAGTCTTAAAAGGGAAATTTATCACATTAGATGCCTACATCCAGAAAACAGAAAGAGAGCACATCCACAACCTAATGAATCATCTTAGGGAAATGGAAAAGAAAGAACAATCCAATCCAAAACGTAGCAGAGAAAAAAACAAAACAAAACAATTAAATAAGAAATGAAAGGAACCCAAAACAAACGAATCATTAAGAAAATTAATGAAGGGGCAGTGCCTGTGGCTCAGTCAGTAAGGCGCTGGCCCCATATACCGAGGGTGGCGGGTTCAAACCCAGCCCTGGCCAAACTGCAACCAAAAAATAGCCGGGCGTTGTGGCGGGCACCTGTAGTCCCAGCTACTCGGGAGGCTGAGGCAGGAGAATCGCTTAAGCCCAGGAGTTGGAGGTTGCTGTGAGCTGTGTGAGGCCACAGCACTCTACTGAGGGCCATAAAGTGAGACTCTGTCTCTACAAAAAAAAAAAAGAAAGAAAGAAAGAAAGAAAATTAATGAAACAAAAAGTTGGTTCTTCAAAAAGATAAATGAAGTTGATAAACCTTTGGTCAGATTAACTAGAAACAGAAAAGTAAAATATCTAATACCTTCAATCAGAAATGAAAAAGGGAAATAACAACTGATACCACAGAGATAAAAGAGATTATTTTTGATTACTACTATAATCTCTTTGCCCAGAAATTTGACAATATGAAGGATACGAATCAATTCCTAGAATCACACAACCTCCCTAGACTAACCAGGAAAAAATTTATTCTTTGAATAGATCAGTATAAAACAGTAAGATTAAAGAAGAAACAATAATACTAAGTAGGAAGAAGTAGTCCAATTATATTGAAACAATTATATTATTACACTTCCAGATATCAAGGAAGATGGCTGACTAGAGGCAGCTTTCACCAGAGGCTCCTGTCCAAAGAGAGAGATACTGGACAGAAGTTGACTCAGTGAAGCCAAAGGTGGGGAGCTAAGAAAGAAGATAGACAAGTGCACATCATCTCTGCTGAGGCAATCTGCAACTCTAAGAGAGATGATCCAAGAAAAAAAATTCCAGGTACAAGGCCCATCACCAAGAGGATAAGAGAGCCTTTCCCCAAGGGGAGACTTGATGTAGGCTCTCTGAATTTAACATGGAGCAAAAGACTTCTCATTTTACCCCAAGAAGAGAGCCACTAAACACCACACCTCCTTCTCTAGGGATGTCCCACTTATGAGCCTAGGCATCATCCTGCCTAGCACAAAATTGAATAACAAATTTCCTCACAATTCTGAACTCCTAGTCTACCCTTCCATGCTCACCTGGAAGTCTGAATGTCTGCCTCCTGCAGAGCCCAGAGAGTTTGGCAATTCCCTGGGATGCCTGGACATTATTTAGGTTGCTGTACAGCAATACAGAAACAGTGAATCTAATGGAAGCTGGGGGCTCAGGAAGAAAGGGACATGTGGGAGAGAGAGATGTGCTGTGACAATGCAAAACAAGTTATCTTTTCTGAGTCAGTGGCTCACCAGAGGGGTTCATGCAACATCTCCATGGGTTTGCAAAATAGAACTGCCCATGGAATTCTATTATCATGTACCGGAGACCTTTTGAACTCTCCCTGTTGAGCAGTGATTATACTGCCTGGGACAATCTGATAAGAACTCTTGACCTGGGATTTCCACCCAGGGACACTCTGAGGTTGAGCAGCAGTTGCTTTGCAGTGGGAAAGGATGGATTCTACTCCTCCAGCTCTCACTGGTGGGGAGTAGGGTGCTGCAGTTGCTTGTATATCTCCCCAGTTGAGATTTCAGCCTAATAATGTGACTCGCTAGGATTGGGTAGAGACTGGCTGACTTCAAGACAGAGCCAGCTTGCCCTATCTCACAAAGCAGATCCTCAGATTCTCTGGCTTCAGCCAGTGAAAGGGACGTTTGTAAGGCTGTAGAGGAAATGCCACAATCTCAAGCCCCAGCTCACTGGTAAAAGGCTGGTTAACCTCACTTCCTGGGGCCCCCAATCCAATCTCACCCTACCAGTTTTAATTGCCAAATTGTGGAAATTGCTCTTGGGGTGGAACTAGTGAAAGAACTCTGGCTACATGAATAATCAAAGTATATCAACTTCCCCAAGGAATGACAAAGAAGATATAACAGAAGATGTCATTCATTGACAAATGGCTGAATTGTCAGAAATAGAATTCAGGATATGGATGGCAAATAAGATGACTAGAACAGAAGAAAAGGTGGAAATAGAAATATAAAGAGTAGTTCAAAAGTTATCTCAAGAAATTAATGACTTCAAAGAGAAGTCACCAAAGATATGGACATAATGAGACAAGATACAGCAGAGCTCAAGGAAGTGAAAAAGTTATTTGGAGAGCTTTGAAATACAGTAGAATCTCTCAGTAATGGAGTTGAGCAGGCAGAAGACAGTATCTCAGAAATTGGAGACAAGGATTTTGAATGATCTCAATCATTCAAAGAAGCAAGAAAAATGGAAAACAAGAACAGAACTTTCCAAAAGATCAAATCTCTGACTCATGGAAATTCCTGAAGGAGAAGAGGATGGTGCTAAAGGCACAGATGATGGAGAAGAGGATGGTGCTAAAGGCACAGAGATTATGGAGGAGAATTTCCAAAGCATTTCAAGAGATGCAGAAATTCAGATAGTGGGCAGTTTCAGAACCCCAGCAAATCTCAATCCAAATAAAGCATCTCCCAGACACATTGTAATTAACTATGCCAAAGTTAATATGAAGGAGAAAATCTTGCAAGCAGCCAGATATAAGAAAAACATTACCTACGAAGGGAGAATATTAGCATGACTACAGAGCTTTCAGCCAAAACATTTTAAGCTAGAAGTGGATGGTAATCAACCTTCAATCTCCTGAAACAAAACAACTTTCAGCTCAGGCCTCTGTATCTAGCTAAAATGAGTTTAATTTGTAATGGAAAAATCAAATATTTTATTGACATACACATGTTTAGGAAATTTGCCATAATGAAACCAGTTCTCAAGGAAACCATCAGACCAATTTTCCATAATAACCAGCACAATGTTCAACCACCAAAGAAACTCATCCATAATTTATTAAACAAAACTAAGTTCCACAAGGGTGAAAGGATTAAAAATTATGCTTAGAAATTTGAAAAACATTATGGCCAAAACACTAAAATATCTGTGAATTATTTCAGTTAATGTGAATGGCTATAAGGAGGCACAGGTTGGTGGACTGGATACAAAAACTCAGGCCATGTATCTGTTGCCTCCAAGAGATTCATTTTACCTCAAAGGATAAAAAAAGACACAGGGTGAAGGAATGTACATGTATAATACATGCAAATAGAAATCAGAAAAAAAGTAGGGATTGCAATTTCTTTGCAGATATAATAGGATTTAAACCAACAAAGATAAGAAACAAACAAGGAGGGATACTAAATATTTGTCAAGGGAAACACTGAAAATTAAGAGATTTCTGAGCAGTGCCTGTAGGTCAGTGGGTAGGGTGACAGCCCCATATACCTAGTGTGATGGATTTAAACCTGGACTCGACCATAACTGCGATAAAAAAAATATCCGGGTGTTGTGGCAAGTGCCTGTAGTCCCAGCTACTCAGAAGGCTGAGGCAAGAGAATTGCCTAAGCCCAGGAGTTGGAGGTTGCTGTGAGCAGTGTGATGCCATACCACTCTACCGAGGATGATAAAGTGAGACTCTGTTTCTAAAAAAAAAAAAAAAAAGAAGAAGAAGAGATTTCAATAATTAACATTTATGTAATCTACCTGAATATTCCTCAATGTATAAAGGCAACTTTAATGGATATTAACAATTTAATATCTTCCTTCACTATAATAGTTACAGATTTTAACACCCCTTTGTCAGTTCTGGATAGATCCTCCAAAAAGTAACTAAACAAATAAATAATGTACTTAAACTTTACCCAAGAACAAATGGACTTAACAGACATATACAGAACATTTCATTCTAATAAAATCGAATATGCAATCTTCTCATCAGTCCTTGGATCATCCTCCAAAGTTAATCATGTCTTAGGATACAAATCTAACCTCATAACATTTAAAGAATGGAAATTATTCCTTGTATCTTCTCAGACCATCACGGAATAAAAGTTGAACTCAATAGCAAGTGGAATCTTCATACTAAAACAAAGTCTTGGAAACTAAATAACCTTATGTTGAATGATAGCTGGGTCAAAGAGAAACTAAGAAGGAAATCATCATGTTTTTGAAAAAAAAATGATAATGAAAGCATAAACTATCAAAACCTTTGTAATACTGCAAAGGCAGGTCTAAGAGGAACATTTATAGCATGAAACCTTCACCAAGAAAACAGAAAAATATAAAGTCAACAACCTAATGGGTCATCTTATGCAACAGGAAAAGGAAGAACAATCCAATCCCAAACCCAGCAGAAGAAAAGAAATTACCAAACTAGAGAAGAATTAAATGAAATTTAAAACAAAAGAATCATTCAGATAATAAATAAAAGAAAAAGTTATTTCTTTGGAAAGATTGATAAAATTGATAAACCCTTGGCTAGACTAACCAGAAAAAGAAAAGTAACATCTCTAATAACATCAATTAGAAACAATAAAGAAGAAATAACAGATACCACAGAAATTCAAAAAATTTTCAATTATTACAATAAAAAATCTCTATTCTCAGAAATATAAAAATCTGGAGGAAATGGAAAAATACCTGGAAGCATGCCACCTTCCTAGACTCAACCAGAAAGAATTAGAAATTTTGAATAGACCTATATTAAGTACTTAAATAGCATCAACTCTACAAAACCTCCCCAAAAAGAGGAGTCCAGGACCAGAATCTGACCAGGCTTCACATCAGAATTCTACTAAACCTTGAAAGAGGAACTGTTACCTATATTACATAACCTTTCCAAAACATAAAAAAGGAAGGAATCCTGCCCAACACATTCTATGAAGCAAAAATCAGCTTGATTTCCAAATCAGGAAAGGACCCAACAAAGAAAGAAAACTATAGACCAATATCATTAATGAATATCAATGCAAAAATACTCAACAAGATATTAGCAAGCAGAATACAATGACACATTAAAAATTTATATGCCATGATCAAATGAGTTTTACTCCAGAGACGCAAGTTTGGTTCAACATACAAAATACATAAATGTAATTCACCACATAAATAGAATTAAAAACAAAGACCTTATGATTCTCTCAATTGATACATAAAAGGTTTTTGATAATATCTAGCATCCTTTGATGATTAGAACATTTAAGAAAATAGGCTTAGGTGGTACATTTCTTGAACTGATAGAGGTCATTTACAGCAATCCCTCAACCAATATCATATTGAATGGAATAAAATTAAAAACATTTCCACCCAGATCTGGAACTAGACAAAGATACCCATTGTCATCACTGCTATTCAACATAATAATGGCAGTCCTAGTCATCATAATGAGGCAAGATTAGGGGATCAAGTGTGTTCAAATAGGGTCACGAAAGGTAAAACTCTCACTCTTTGCAGATGACATGGTCTTATATCTGGAAAACTGCAGGTACTGAACTACAATGCTCTTAGAATTGATCAAGGAATATCCAGTGTCTCAGGATACAAAATCAATACTTAGAAATCAGTAGCTTTTATTTATACCAACAATAGTCAAGCTGAAAACATAGTTAAGAACTCTATTTCTTTTACAGTACTGCCAAACAAGATGAAATACCTGGGAATATATCTAACAAAGGACATGAAAGATATCTATAATGAGAATGATGAAACCATGAGAAAAGAAATAGCTGAAGATGTTAACAATTGGAAAAACATACTATGCTCATGGCTGAGAAGAATCAACATAGTTAAAAGGTCAATACTACCCAAGGTACTCTACACGTTTAATGCAATCCCTATTAAAGCACAAATTTCATACTTTAAAGAACTTGAAAAAATAGTACTTTGTTTTATATGGAATCATAAAAAACTTAAATAAATGACACATTACTTAGAAATAAAAACAAATTAAGCGGTATCACATTACCAGACTTTAAATTATACTACTAATCTATAGTAACCCAAACAGCATGGTACTGGCACAAAAATAGAGATGTAGCTACGTGGAACAGAAGAGAGAATCTAGATATGAATCCAGCCACATATTGTTATTTGATCTTTGACAAGCCTTGCAAAAGTATACACTGGGGAAAGATTCCCTATTTCACAAATGGTACTGAGAGAACTGGCTAGCAATATGTAGAAGACTGAACCTGGACCCTCACCTTTCACCATGAACAATAATTGATTCTCACTGGATAAAGGATTTAAATTTAAGATAAGAAACTATAAGAATACTGGAAGAGAGTGCAGGGAAAATGCTTGAGGATATTGGCTTGGGAAAATATTTGCCAACAATTGAAGCAACACCAAAAATGTATTACTGGGATCTGATTAAGCTAAAAAGGTTTTTGCATAGCTAAGGGCACTGCAAGGGAAGCAAACAGATAGCCTTCCAGTAAAGGAGAAAATTTTTGCAGGTTATAATTTTGACAAAGGCCTGATTTCTAGAGTATAAAGAAAACTCAAATTAATCAACAATAAAAGAACAAATAACCCCATTTCATTGTGGGCAAGATACTTAAACAGAAACTTTTCTGAAGGTGAATGACAAAAACAAACAAACAAAACAAAATGAAAAAATGCTCATCATCTTTAATCATCAGAGAAATGAAAATTAAAACCATTTTGATATATTACCTAACTCTGGTAAGATTAGCCCACATCACAAAATCCTCCAACTGCAGATGTTGATGTGGGTGTGGAGAGAAGGGAACAGTTCTACACTGCTGGTGGGTTTGCAAACTAATACCACCTTTTTGGAAAGAAGTATAGAGAATTCTCAAGGAAATAAAAGTTGACCTACTCTTTGATCCCACAATTCCATTATTAGATATCTACCCAGAAAAACTAAAATCACTTTATCCCAAACAAATTTTTACAAAAATATTTATTGCAGCCCAATTCATACTTTCAAAGTCATGGAAGCAGCCCAAATGCCCATCAACCCATGAATGGATTAACAAACTATGGTATATGTATACCATGGAACACTACATAGCCATAAAAGAATATGGAGTCTTTACATCTTTTATGTTTACCTGGATGGAGCTAGAACATATTCTTCTTAGTAAAGTATCTCAAGACTGGAAAAAAAAATTATCAATGTAGTGAATACTATTATGAAACCTATATATATTCACTTACATATGCATAAAAACACAAATATAGTCCATAAAGAAGGAGGAGAGAAGAAGGAGAGGGGAGGGGAAGGGAGAAGACAAGTGGAGGGAAGGTATTTGGAGGGATATCACTTAATGTGCACAATGCAAGGGTACATTTCTAAAAAACTATGAATTTAATATAAATGTCTTACCACAAAAGTAAGTGAGGTGATGGTTATGTTAATCACTTTGATTTAAGCATTCCAAATTGTATATTATATCAGCACATTGTACCTCACAGATATATACAGTTATGATTTAATAAAAATTACGTTAAAACTAACAAAACAAAAAAAATAAATAAATGAAAATAATTGAATTTAAAATTGAAAAAAATCAACATCATTCTTTGAAGAAGTTGAAAAAACAGTACTTTGTTTTGTATGGAACAAGAAAAAAAAAACATGTAACAAAGGTAATTCTTAGTAATAAAAACATAGCCAGTGGCATCTCTCTACCAGACTTCAGGTAATATTACAAGTCCACTGTAATCAAACAGCATGGTATTGGCACAAAAATATAAATATAAACATATGGAACAGAATAAAAAATGAAGAGGTGAAACCAGTCTCTTTTTGCCATCGAACTTTGATAAACCAAACAAAAGCATGCACTGACTTAAGAGTTCCTGTTCAACAAATGGTGCTGGGAGAATAGGATAAGAACACGTAAAAGAATGAAATTGGACTCACCCTTTTCACAACTTGCAAAAATTGACTCAAGATGACAAAATATTTAAATCTAAGACATGATAGAATAATCATAGAAGAAAACCCTGTATTCCCACCATTAAAAATTTTATTCTGTATGTCTTATTTCTTTGTCTCTCATCATCATTTTTAACTTAATATTTCTTCTGTCAATTGCCACCAGATACATGGGTATTAACAGCCCCTGTCCCTGGGGCAGGACACTGACATTCATATTATTTAAAAGTTCAGAAAGAGACTGGCTGAAACTAGGCAAGGAATGAATACTATTGTTTATGTTGGGCTCTCCTATGAAAGCAGAATAAAATTCATCACCACACCCACAAAAAGGCAACCATAGAAGAAAGAGTATGAAACTGGAGAAAAATTTTATGACAAAGACTTCAGCAGCAATATCAACAACAGCAATAATAAACAAATGAGACTTAATTAGCCTGAAAAGCTTCTGCACAGCTTAGGACATAACAATTAAACCAAAAAGCCCTCACAATGGGAAAATATATTTGCATGGTATGAATCTGACAAAGGAATTATAATCTACAGACAACTGAAATTAATCAACAAAAAGGAACAAATAATCCCATCTACTGCTGGGCAAGAGACATGAACAGAACCTACTTGGGAAGAAGATAGATGAATGGTTAACAAACATTTGAAAAAATCCTCATCATCCCTAATCTTCAGAGAAATGCAAATCAAAACCACCCTGAGATATTACCTAACACCAGTGAGAATAGCCTATATCACAAGATTTCAAAGCTGCAGATGCTGGCAGGGATGTGGAGAGAAGGGAATATTTTTACACTGTTTCTGGGACTCCAAATTCATACAGCCTCTTTGGAAAGAAGAGGAGAGTGTGGAGTGTGTAAAGTCCTCAAAGAACTCAAAGTAGACCTCCCATTTGATCCTACAATCCCATTACTAGGCATCTACCCAGAGGAAAAAAAAAATCACTTTATCATAAGGATATTTGCATTATATTATTTATTGCAGCTCACTTTACAATTGCTAAAATATGGAAACAACCTAAATGCCTACCCAGGAATGAGTTAGCAAACTGTGGTATATTTATTCCATGGAATCCTATTCCACCATTAAAAAAAAAAAATGGAGACTTATCATCTTTATTATTAACCTGGATGGAGTTGAAACACATTTTTCTCAGTAAAGTATCACAAGAATGGAAAAAATAATCTGATGTTTCCAATACTAATATGAAAACAGTAGATGATCTAATACATACCCACGTGAAAGAAAACACAAATAAATTTAAGGTGTGGGGAGGGGAAAAACGGAGGGGAGAGGGGAGTTAGGAGGAGAATGGGTGTTCTCCCACATAATGGGCACAATGTTAGAGTATAGGGCACACCTTCTGGGGGCAGGACACAATTATAAGAGGGACACTACCTAAAAATTACATTGTTATCTATTTATTTGTACCCTCAAATTAACCTGAAAAAAAAGTTTATCGAAAAAATTTTAAAAAGAATATATGGAAAGAAAAGAAATTTTCAGCTTCCTCAAATTATCTTCTACATTTGGCTATGGTAATAGTAGGGATAGGGACCTGCAGGGATACTGATTAAATGAGTAGTCTATAGAGAAAGATTTTCTTTCTTTCTTTTTTTTTTTTTTTCTGAGAAAGATTTTCAAAGCCAGCTAGTTCTAATTTTCAATGAGTGTGTTTGCATTGGATGGAGGTAATGGGAAGGAAATACCAACCTAAACTCTTCTGGGTGATGAAGCTTGGGAGGTAAGAGGCTATTCACCAACCATAGAACACTTATTCCTATTCATTCCTTCATACTGTATGCTAGTTTCCCCCTTCATTAAGAATTAATTTTGTGTGTGTGTGGGGGGGAAACAAAAACACCACCTCAACATGTCTTTCTAGCATCTATTTTTCACATCAGATTCTAGAGTAGATGCTTGCTTTGAAAAAAACAAACAAATAAAAACAAAACTAAACACTATAACTTTTCCTTATGAAGACATATCTCACTCACCATTACCCCTATTTCTACAGCTGCCAATGGTCTCATGCACTTTGAGGTTCAATCAAGAGAAAAATTTCTGGTCTTAGAATGTGCTAAAATATGCCTGGTATCCTGGAGATGGATAACTCAATATATTGGCAATGGCAACCGAACTCAACAGTAATGTATCTGACTCCTGTGTCTCTGGGAGAGAGTCACTCAAGGACTACAAAATGGTTTTACTGTTTTGCCTAAGGTCTGGCCCTACATGCCAGAGGTGCTAAAAACGAATACTCTTTAGCACTGGTCGTCACAGGGATAAACATTCCTTTTGTCTTTTATCAGTTCATTATAGATTTTTTACTCTAGTTTTCAGGATGAGGTTGCACTTTTTTTCTGCCTGTGCCACTCTGGGAAAGTTTAAACATAATCCTCCATCCCTTGATGTTCCATCCCACAGAAGCCACACAACAGCCCTGTGCAGTCTACCCTGAAATTGTTAAGACAAGGCTGTTTCATTAGCCTCCTTCCTCATTTTAAAGAAAAAAAAAAAAAAAATATATATATATAGTGATATTTGTTAAAATGGAAAGGAAGACATTATTTAGGACTATTGCAATAGGCTTCAAGACTATCACAACAGTGAAGAGAAACCGAGCTTAACTCCTTCAAATACAGCAAGGACAGCTGGAAGCTTATAGCCAATGAGCAGAGTGAAGCAGCATCAAGGTGGGGGAGTCTCTCTAAAGTAACTTAATCAGGGTTTGTTCTAATACTGAGTGATATAGTCCTGGCAAAGACAAAATAGGATGGGTGAAAAGGTAGGTAAAGTTAAAGCCTGGTCTAGAAGAGAGCTCATAGTAATCTGACCAAAATTTGGACCCTCTACCATTCTCACAAATTCTGTTTGGTTACAAAAAGGGAGATCCCTTGTAAAAAGATATCCTGATGCCCTGTCCATACCACTAAGTCACTATCAACTAATTTACTGTATAACTAATACAATCTGTTGATAAGACAAAGCTTATTTTATTGCTCCCCACAGTTGAGAAGACTATTACCTCTGAAAAGCCTCAGCAATGTCTCAGATGTGAGGAAGAACAGGCCAAAATTTATTGAGAATTAAAGATCTATTTTGAGGTCACTCTTTAAATGTGGGAATGTGATTAGGAGTGAATATAAATTGGTGGAAAGAAAGCAAGGTAAAAATTTACAAGTAGGTTACTCAAATAATCTTATAGTGAAATTTTCTGTTTATATTTTCCATTGAAGAGTTGATGTATCTTTCAGGAAGGTTCTATAATGAATAATCAAAACATATGTGGTGGAAGAAAATTCCCATAAGAGTAGTAATGAAGACAATGGGATAGCAAAGTCCTTTTAATGTAAAACATTTCCTGGCAGAATGTGAGCATGGCTGCTTTAGGTTCTCATTGCCCTTTAGAAATCAGAAAGACTGAAGTGGGGCATATTTTTTCTGTATTTTCAAGGACTAGACCAATCCAAAATATAGTCCAGTACTGGACTATAGCAATATAGCAATGGGATTTGTTGAAAAAAAAAACACTGAATTTTAGGGAGTCAGAAATACTGAATTTCAATCTTAGCTCTGACTCTAACATGCTGTATGACTTTGGGCAACAAAATTAACTTACTGAGCATCACTTTTAATACTTGTAAAACTATCTGAGTTGGATTGAAAAATGCCTAAGTATCCCTCTGCCACAGACATTCTGTAGTTCTGCCTATTTTCTTTTTTTATGCAGAAAAATGAGGAAGATTCTTGAGCTGAATTTAAAGATTAAAAAGGTTCATTTTCTATTAATAATTCTATAAATGTGGATAAAGTTTAATAAAAGTCCCTCTACTACTAAAACAAATCATTTTTTGGGGGGAAGGCACCGTACACTGGTTTTATATACCATTTGACATATATTCATCACACTGGTTAACATAGCCTTCCAGGCATTTTCTTAGTTATTGTGTTAAGACATTTATATTCTACATTTACTAAGTTTCACATGGACCCTTGTAAGATGCACCGTAGGTGTGATCCCACCGATCATCCTCCCTCCACCCATTCTCCCCCCTCTCCTCCGCTCCCTCTCCCCCTTCCCCACATTATTAGGTTATAACTGGGTTATAGCTTTCATATGAAAGCCATAAATTAGTTTCATAGTAGGGCTGAATGCATTGGATACTTTTTTCTTCCATTCTTGAGATACTTTACTAAGTAGAATATGTTCCAGCTCCATCCATGTAAACATGAAAGAGGTAAAATCTCCATCTTTCTTTAAGACTGTACAATATTTCATGGTGTACATATACCACAATTTATTAATCCATTTGTGGATTGATGAGCACTTGGGTGTTTTCCATGACTTAGCAATTGTGAATTGGGCTGAAATAAACATTCTGGTACAAATATCGTTGTTATAACGTTATTTTTGGTCTTCTGGGTATATACCTAGTAAAGGAATTAGAGGATTGAATGGCAGATCTATTTTTAGATCTCTAAGTGTTGTCCAAACATCTTTCCAAAAGGAATGTATTAATTTACATTCCCACCAGCAGTGTAGAAGTGTTCCCTTTTCTCCACATCCACGCCAACATCTCTGGTCTTGGGATTTTCTGATATGGGCTAATCTTACTGGAGTTAGATGATATCTCAAAGTAGTTTTGATTTGCATTTCTCTGATGATTAAGGATGATGAGCATTTTTTCATGTCTGTAGGTCGTGCACCTGTCTTCTTCAGAGAAGTTTCTCTTCAAGTCCCTTGCCCACCCTGAGATGGGATCACTTGTTCTTTTCCTGCTAATACATTTGAGTTCTCTGTGGATTCTAGTTATTAAACCTTTGTTGGAGACATAACCTGTAAATATCTTCTCCCATTCTGAAGGCTGTCTGCTTGCTTTACTTATTGTGTTCTTGGCTGTGCAGATGCTTTTTATTTTGATCATGTCCCAGTAGTGTATTTTTGAAGCTGCTTCAATTGCCCAGGAGGTCCTTCGAATATAAAATATTCACCCAGACTGATTTCCTCAAGAGTTTTCCCTACAATTTCTTCTAGTATTTTTGTAGTTTCATGTCTTGAGTTTAAATCTTTAATCCAGTGAGAGTCTATTTTAGTTAATGGTGAAAGGTGTGGGTCCAGTTTCAGTGTTCTATAGGTCGCCAGCCAGTTCACCCAGCACCATTTGTTAAATAGGGAATCTTTTCCCACCAAATGCTTTTAATGGGCTTGTCAAAGATCAAATAACGGTAAGTAGCTGGATTCATCTCTTGGTTCTCTATTCTGTTCCATATATCTACCTCTCTGTTTCTGTGCAAGTACCATGCTGTTTTGATCACTATCGATTTATAGTATAGTCTGAGGTCTGGTAGTGTGATTCCTCCTGTTTTGTTTTTATTTCTGGGTAATGTCTTGGCTATTTGAGTTTTTTTCTGATTCCATATAAAACGAAGTATTATTTTTTTGAGATCTTTAAAGTATGACAGTGGAGCTTTAATAAGGATTGCATTAAAATTCTATATTGCTTTTGGTAGTATGGGCATTTTAACAATGTTGATTCTTCCCAGCCATGAGCATGGTATGTTTTTCCATTTGTTAACATTTTCAGCTATTTCTTTTCTTAGAGTTTCATAGTTCTCTTTATAGAGATCTTTCATGTCCTTTGTTAGATAACCCCCCAAATATGTCATCTTCTTTGGCACTACTGGGAACGGAATGGAATCTTTGACTGTTTTTTCAACTTGACTATTGTTGGTATATATAAAGGCTACCTATTTATGGATGTTGATTTTGATAATATCCAGCATCCCTTCATGATCAGAACACTTAAGAAAATTGGTATAGAAGGGACATTTCTTAAACTGATAGAGGCCATCTACAGCAAACCCACAGCCAATATCCTATTGAACGGAGTTAAATTGATATCATTTCTACTCAGATCAGGAACCAGGCAAGGTTGCCCATTGTCTCCACTGCTTTTTAACATTGTAATGGAAGTTTTAGCCATTGCAATTGGAGAAGAAAAGGTGATCAAGGGTAATCATATAGGGTCAGAAGAGATCAACCTTTCACTCTTCGCAGATGATATTATTGTATATCTGGAAAACACCAGGGATTCTACTACTAAACTCTTAGATGTGATCACGGAATGCAGCAGCATCTCAGGTTACAAAATCAACAAATCATTTTTCTATATGGAATTTCTAAGAGCAAAATGCTGGAAGAGTGTCCTTTCTCTAAAAAGTTGACAATTAAAAAGCCACGTGTCAGATAATGTAAGAGAAGGTGAGGCTCATGACAATGTATGTTTTACATATTTTATTTTTTATTTTTGTTTTTTTCACTCTATAATGAAATGTTTTTATTTATTTTTATTAAATTATAACTGTGTACATTAATGCATTTATGGCGAACAATCTACTGATTTGATTTGATATAGAATGTCAAATGCTTACATAAAACTGATTAACATAACAATAACCTCACTTATGTATTTGTGTAGTAAGACATTTATACTCTATTCTTATTTATATGTGGTAGTTTAAATGTTTAATCGAGGCCATTTGTATGTATAAGGTGAAAAATAAAGAGAAAAGCTATTAAAATTCACATTGTAGAAAAATTGTTAGTCATCCAGAAAAAAAAAGCCTATCTTATATTAGTTGAAAAAGTCAGTTTACAAAATTATATTGAGCTCATAGGTAAAGTTTTATATATGAATATTTATGTATACACATAAATATACACATGTATTTGAAAGAAAAGGCCCAAGTAATACTTTGTAATAGATTGTATGAATTTTAATTTTGTTTTTTAACTTTTCTACATTTTAACGGTTTTCTATGTGAATATGAGTTGAATTTTCATTCATATATAACCACTGCCAGATATGTAAAGGAAGGTGAAGAAAGGATGGAAGAGAATGGGATGAACTTTTCTTCAGCATCTGTATTTGAAATGGAATTCACCAGTCTGCCATTATACTTGAATTTCCTATTAGATTTCCTTGCAGTAGGGTAAGGCACCATTCCTAGGAGGCCACTACTTAAGGGATAATAGGTTATTTGAGGTAAAATGAACTCATGAGCATCCATTTACAGAGATAATTGTCCTTAAGGAATTGGTCATAGACAAATGCAGTACTTTGGCAGTAGTGATGATAATAAATTCACCTATTGCCCAAGGAATGTGTATTAAGTGGTAAGCATCATGGTTACAGATTATTTTTAATATTCGTGAAAAATAGAACTTCATAAAAAGGGTGGATTCTTACCTTATGTTCATATTTTATTGTGCTGTCTGTCCATATTTATAAATTTTAAAACCAATAAGATTTTTTTCTATGACAGTTCCATTGTATAATCACATTTCATTTTCCATTCTTAGAGATTTCATTAACTTCTCAGTCAACCAGATAAAGGGAGGAGAAAACATTCCACTCAGAAAAATCACAGTAGATAAGACATGTAATTGTGATAGTCATTAACTTCTTTGCTTGTACGTTGTTTAGGTTTGGGTATTGTGGTGGGTGTGTGGAGGCCCAGGCACATAAGACACAAGGAATTTTCTTTTCTTTTCTCCAGACATAGGCCAATGCTGCCATTTACCATTTCATTGGTTGTGGGAGCCTTTATGTGATTTTTCTCTTATAATCAAGATGTTGTGACAGTGATCATACATGATACATTGCTATTTATAAGTATGACCACTTATATTTTTATTAAAGACATATTTCTTCTGTTTGTGTTAAAAAATTCTTTTATTTGCTGGAGTATAATACTGCATTCAGATAAAATAAGAAATAGATAATTCATTCAGTCTCAGTTTATTAAATAAGTAGTGCCAAACCTCAATCAGCAACATTAGTTGAAGGGAGTAACCATCTGAGAAAAATCCAGATCACTTTGTGTGGCTTTATAATGTATCATATTAGGTTTATTTTTATTGTCTCCAATGAATTTATCTTTCTACAACTACCTACATAAGTAATGAATTATATTTATATTGTATGATTATATAAAAATTGTTTAAGGCTGCATAATATTCCATGGTGTACATATACCACAATTTATTAATCCATTCTTGGGTTGATGGGCACTTGGGCTTTATTTATTAAGGCACAATTTATTAAGTGATGGAAGAAGCCCAAGTGCCCATCAACCCAAGAATGGATTAATAAATTGTGGTATATGTACACCATGGAATATTATGGAGCCTTAAAGAAAGATGGAGACTTTACCTCTTTCATGTTTACATGGATGGAGCTGGAACATATTCTTCTTAGCAAAGTATCTCAAGAATTGAAGATAAAGTATCCAATTTACTCAGCCCTAATATGAAACCAATTTATAGTTTTCATATGAAAGCTATAACCCAATTATAGCCCAAAGACATGGGAAAAGGGGAGAGGGAGGGGAGGGTATGGGGGAGGGTGGGTAAAGGGTGTGTAATCAGTGGGACCACAACTACAGCGTATCTTACAAGGATAGATGCAAAATTTACTAAATGTAGAATATAAATGTCTTAAGACAATAAGAAAATTCCATGAAGGCTATGTTAACCAGTTTGATGTAAATATTTCAAATTGTTTATAAAACCAGCACATTGTACCCCATGATTGCATTGATGTACACAGGTATAATTTAATTTTTAAAAAAGAAAAAGATAAAAAAATAAAATAAATAAAAATTGTTGGTGAATACAAATGAGCCTGGCACTTTCTCCTCTACAAAGAAAGACCAAAATAGCAAGTAGATAGCCACACATGGAATAGATACCCTGAAAAAGAACACTGGAATTCAACAGGGAGATAATAGGGAAGCTCTGAAGCATAGAATGAGAAGGAAGTGAAATAGCCAGCCCAAACAGGATCACCTTGGAGAGATGAGGAACTCTCTATTGTGCAGAAAAAGTACCTGAGATATCCTCTATGACTCATATCCCCACCATGGACTCCTGCAATCCTAGTCATCAGAGAGCCTCTCAGTCTTCATTGGCCTTGAGACTAGAGTAAGGAGCTGCCTACAGCCCATATGGTGGCATTATTCCAGAAAGGGAGTCCACAGTGGGTTCCACAAAGTCCTAAAGATCCAAGTAGCTGCAGCACAGCACCACTTGAGGGCCTAACTTCTACCAGATGGCATCCTGCTCTGAAGCCCAACAGTTTCTGAATGTCTTCATCACTGGAGTTCCACTGGCATATCTCCATGTCCACCAAAAAAGCTGAAGTATCATGATGCCAGCTAGATCCAATGGCGTAGCCTGGTCTGCAGGACTCTAGCCCATATAGTATTTCTCACCTTTAGAAACAGGCTGTATAGTTGACCAGGGAGGCTGGCTCTGGGACAAAGGAAGCCAAAGCATGTGCTTTTCAGAGCCTGAGAGTTGCCTGCCTTGGGTTGTGGTGTGACAGAAACTGTACCCCCATTAGTTGGAGGGCTGTCACTCAACATGTGCCTTCTGGAGGCCTGGAGAATGACCCATTTGTATGCTATTCCAGTTCCTGAAGACAGATCCACTTTATCTGTTTCCACGGGTGCCCACATATACTGTTTATGAGGCAGGGAATTGAACAACCCTACCTTCCACCATTGGTGTTTGTGCACAACATCAGACAGGGAACAGGGTTGCTTCATCCTCCATAACCAGTGACTGCATGCATCATTCAGGGTCCAGAGAACAGGTCCAACCTACCTATCACTGCTGTTGGCAGCACCTAAGCATGTTACCCAGGGGCCTGGGAATTGATCCACTCCACCTGTTTTTGTGGGTATGTATGTGCAATATCCAGAGGCCTGAGGACAGGCTGGCCCTGCCCACTGCAATTACTTCAGGTGATTATGTGTTATCAAAGGGGCTGGGGATTGAGTCAACCCAATTGCTATGTGCTATCCAGAGGCTTGAGGATGAGCACACCCCTCCTACAACCATGATCCATATATCTTCTGGAAGCCTAGAGTGTGGCTCACCTAGCTTGCTGTCACTAATATTGATGTGCATGCACACTCCTTGAGGCAGTTGGCCTATTACTGCTATTTTCACCGCAAATACCATGTACTGCATACAGGGGTTCAAAGGCCTCCCCTACCTTCTCAATCTAGTGCTACCATTCATGATATTTGAGCAATCCACCTGTAGACACAAGGGCTATCTCTCCCAGACTTATGACCATCAATGCCAATGTACTCAATTACAGCCCTGAGGACTTTATTGCACAGCCTACCACCACTACCACCATATGTGCTCAAAACCAAGCCTGTCTAGTGTTCTCATCCCCAGCAAAGCCTTGCTGCATTTTTCATTAACAACCATAGTCATTGAGAAAGTAACAGGCAGCACTGAGATAGGTGACAGCTGAGAAAAAAATATGGAGACTACATTATTGTGCCCAATGAGAATCAAAGCTAAAGTATACTACTAAATCAACACTACAAATACAACTATAGGAAAAAATATTTTCTAATGAAGGCCAATCCATACAATTAGGAGCAACTGTTAAATCAGATGTTCATATATCAATGTCAACATAAAAAGAAAATAGGACACTTTCAAAGGAATGCAATAATTTTCCAGTAACACATGTCAATACAAAGAAAATATATGAAATACTTGAAAAATAATTGAAATTTACAATATTAAAATACTCAGATATGAGAAAGAAAAACAATACAAAGAAATCAAGAAAAGTATTTGTGTTCTTAATGAGAAATTTAATGAAGTGAGTATATATGTGTATATATATATACACACACACAACACACACACTATATATATATAATATATATATAAAATCATACATTCTGCAATAAAAAATAATAAATACAACAAAATAAAATTAAGGGCTTCCATAATGCACTAGATCAAGCAGAAATAAATAATTTTTGAACTTAGATATAGGCCTTTTGAAATAACCCACTCAAATAAAAAACAAAGGAAAGGAAAGACAATATAACTTAAGGGACAACATCAAATGACAAAAGATATTCAAATTTTGAGAATTCCAGGAGGAAAAGAGATGCAGAAAAGTCGCAGAAAATGTACTTAATAAAATAACAGCAGAAAACTTCTCAAGTCTTACAAGAGATATTGACATTCAGGTACAGGAAACTCAAAAATCCACACAAATCTTCCTGAGACACCTTATAGTCAATGAAACACAAAGACAGGAAATCTCAATTAGACTATTAACAAAGGTCTCAGTAGAAATCTTGTCAGCCAATCTTGTATTCAAAGTGCTGAAAGGAAACAAATAAGTAAACAAACAAACAAAAACAAATTCTTATAATCCAAGAATATACCGAGTAAAGCTATCCTTAAAAAAATGGAGAAGAAATAAAGCCTTGCTTAGACAAACAAAAACTGAGCAAATTCATGACCGCTAGATCATCTCCACAAGAAATGTTTAAGGAAATCTTACATATGTAATCAAAGTGGACTATCTACCATGGTGAAAACATACAAAAGTAAAAAAAAAAAACTTATTGACAAAGTATATATACAAACAAGAAAGAGAAAAGAGTCAAATATTATCCTCACAAAACTCACAAAACTACAATGAGAAGGCTGGGCACAGTGACTCATGCCTGTAATACTAGCACTCTGGGAGGCCAAAGCCAGTGGATTTCCTGAGTTCACAGGTTTGAGACAGCCTGAGTCAGAGCAAGACCTTATCTTTAAAAATGGCTGGCCATTGTGGCGGGGACTGTAGTCCCAGCTACTTGGGAGACTGAGGCAAGAGAATCATTTTGAAATTAAGAATTTGAGGTTGCTGTGAGCTATTATTCCACATGGCACTCTACTGAGGGTGAAAGTGAGACTTTGTCTCAAAAACCAAAACAAAACAAAAAACTAAACAAACGAACAAAAAATACTTCAATGATAAACAGTGAAAGTGAAAGAGAAAAAAAGAAGAAAATATACACAAAACAAGCAGAAAACATTTAACAAATTATAAGAATAGTAAATTGGGCTGCTATAAATATTCAAATACATATATCCTTAAGAATAAGTCCTCAACCAATAGTAACCTTGAATGTAAATAGATTACATGTGCCACTTAAAAGATAATGATTTGAGAAGGACCAACGTGGCTAACTGGAGGTAGCTTTCATCAGAAACTGCCATCCAGAAGGAGAAAAATTGGACTGAAGTAAATTCAGAGCAGTTGAAATTGGGGGGTAGATCACAAGATGATGACCTGAAAGAATTCAGCATCCCCCCTAAGATGAACTGTGAGGACAAAGACAAAAAAGAGGAAGAAAAGAATGGAGGGCAGATGTGGATTGAATAAGACTGGAGGAGCTCAGAACCAAATGAAAGCGTAAGAGGGACCCCTTTCCCACATGGGGGACTCTCTACAAGCAGCAACACAGGATCTCTCTCAGACATATTCTTCACACTGATCATGAGAGTGAACCACCAGTAAAGACTCCTATAAATTAAAGGACAATTCTTAGCTCCCACAATGGTGCAAAGGATAAAAGTAAGTAATGAAATAAGATGAACAGAACACCATCATAATTATCAATTCTCCCAATAAATGTGAATGGCTTAAATTCCTCATTGAAGAGATACAAGCTGGCTGACTGGATAAAAAAAAGCACAAGCCAACTATATGCATCTTTAGGAAACACATCTAACATCCAAGGACAAAACAAGACTCAGGGTGAAGTGATGGAAGCAATATTTCAGGCAAATCAAAATCAGAAAAAAGCAGTGGTTGCAATCTTATTTGCTGATGCAATTGAATTCAAAGTAATAAAAATAAAGATAAAGATGGGCACTATACACTGGTCAGCGGAGCAACATAACAAAAAGATTTCAATTGTAAACATTTACGCACTCAAATTAAGTGCTCTCAGATATTTAAAATGAATCCTAACCTATCTGAACAATATTCTATCCTGCAACAGCATAATAACTGGGGATTGCAACACTGCTCGGATAGAATTGAACAGATCCTCCAAGCAGAACCTAAACAAATAAACAAGGGACTTAAAAACAACGAAAGAAAATCGTGCTTAGTGGACATATAAAAAACATACCTCCTCAAAACTGTTCAATATAGGTTCTTTTAATTTTTTTTATTAAGTCATATATACATAGATAATGAATGCATTTATACATTTTTAGGATTCAATGTATTGATTATTTGTACTAATTGGAGTCCTTACATCCAACATCCACCTCATTTACTTAATGACAGTGTTAAGACATTTGTGTTCAATACTTGATAGATTTGACTTGTACCCTTGTAATATGCGCCATAGGTGTGGACCCATAATTAACTTTCCCTCTATCAAACCACCCTCTCCCTATCCGTCCCCCTCCTCTTCCCTCCTTCATCCTGGAATGTAGTTGTGATTCATCTCTCATATGAAAGTGCGAGTGATTATAAATTGGTTTTATAATGTACTGAGTACATTGGATATATTTTTCCATTCCTGACATACTTTACTAAGAAGAATATTTTCCGGCTCCATCCATGTAAACATTTCTAGCCAGCTGAAGGACTATACTCCAAAATTGATCTTATCCTAGGACACAAACCTCAACAAAATTAAAAGAGTATAAATTATATGATGTATCTTTTCTTATCACAAGGAATAAAACCATCATCCCCACAGAGTCATGAAAACTAAACAATGATATGCTGAATCACAGCTGGGTCAAGGAGGAGAAAAAGAATGAAATGATTAGATTTCTCAAACAAAATGACAATGAAGCCAAAAGTTATTCAAACCTGTGTATACTGAAAAAGCAGTCCTAAGAATGAAATGTATTACATTAAAGACTGATATCCAGAAAATAGAAAGAGCCCAAATCAACAACCTAATGAATAAGGGATCTGGAAAATCCAGATCAAAATCTCAAAACTATCAGAAGAAAATAATTAAGATTAGATCAGAATTAAATGAAACTGAGAACATAAGAACCATTCTGAAGATCAGAAAAACAAAAAGTTGGTTCTTTAAAAAGATTGATAAAATCAATACTGTACCCTTGGCCAGATTAACTAGAAACAGAAAAGTAAGATTATTAATAACTTAAATCAGAAAAGAAACAGGGGAAATAACATCAAGAACCACAAAGATCATAAAAAATTGTCACTGACTAAAACAAAAGAACTCTATGCCCAGATATGTGAAAACATGGAGAAAATGGACCTTTACCTGGAATCACACTACCTCCCTAAACTCAACCAGAAAAAAAAACAAGAAGTTTTGAACATACCAATATCAAGCAACAAAGTTGCAACAACAAAAACAACAACAAGAAAATTCCAAAAAATAAAAATCCTGGACCAGAATGTTTTACAACAGAAGTGTACCAACCTTCAAAAAAGAGCTAGTACCAATATTGCAGAAACTATTCCATCATAGAGAAGGATGGGAACCTCCTCAACATATTATATGCAGCAAACATTGCTCTGATACTAAAGCCAAGAAATGATCCACCAAAAAAGAAAAACTACAGACTAATATCATTAATGAATACTGAGACAAAAATATTCAATAAAATCCTAGTAAACATAATACAGATACATGTTTAAAAAAATTATACATCATAATCAGGTGGCCTTTATCCCAAGGATGCAAACTTTGTTCAATGTAAGTAAATCCATAAATCTTATTCATAATATAAATAGAAGCAAAAACAAAGACCATGTGATCCTCTCAATAGATGTAGAAAAGTCATTTGACAAAATTCAGCATCCTTTCTGACAAGAACACATAAGAAAATAAGCATAGATGGGACATTTCTCAAACTGATAGAGGCCATCTACATCAAACTCAGACCAAATATCCTACTGAACACAATAAAACTGAAAGCATTTACACTTACAACTAGAATCAGAGAAGGCTGTCCACTATTACTACCGTTATTCAACATAGTGCTGGATGTTCTAGCCAAGGTAATCAGGCAAGAGAAGTATATCAAGTTATTCAAATGTACATAAAGAAGGTCAATCTCTTGCTCTTTGTCTATAATATGATCTTATACTTAAAAATCCCCAAGGAATCAACCACAAGGTTCCTGGGTGTGATCAAGGAATACAATAATGCCTCAGGATGCAAAAATCAATGTCCACAAATCAGTAGCCTTCATATACACCAATACTATCCAAATTGAGAATCCAATCAAAGACACAGGATCCTTCACAGTAGCTTCAAAGAAAGTGAAATAACTGTGAATATATCTAATGAAGGACATGAAAGATCTCTACAGAGAGAACTATGAAAACCTGAAAAAATAAATAGCAGAAGACATTAACAAATGGAAGAACATACCATACTTGTGGGTGAGAAAAATCAACATTGTTAAAATGTTCATACTACCAAAGGTGAGCTACAGACTTAATTCAATGTCCATCAAAGCACCAACATCATACTTTGAAGAACATGAAAAAATAATACTGTGCTTCATTCTGAACCAGAAAAAAAATCTAAATAGCTGATGCAATTCAATAAAAAGAAAAAATCTGGAGGCATCACATTATCAGACTTTAGATTATACTACAATTATACAATGTTAAAATCAGCATGGGCCTGACACAAATATAGAGATATAGACTTGTGTAATAGAATAGAGAATCTACAGACAAAAAAGGTCGTATATCACCATGTGATCTTTGATAAACCAAACAAAAGCATGCACTGGGGAAAATAATCCCTATTTAGTAAATGGTTCTGGGAGAACTTGTTAGCCACATACAGAAGACTGAAATTGGACCTCTCAACATTTATAAAAATCGATTCTTGATGGATAAAAGATATAAACATAAGATATAAAAAATCTAAATCCTAGAATAAAGTGTGGGAAAAACTTAATAACAATGGCACTGGGAAGCATTTTACAAAGAAGACTTGTCTTGGCAATTGTAGCAACAACAAAAATAAATGAATAGAACATGATCAAGCTAAAAAGCTTCTGCACAGATAAGGGCACCTGGAACTCCTTTTCATTTAAATGTGTTCAGGATCAGAATGGAAATGTACATTATGTAATAGCTTATCCAGCATGTATGTAACATGAAATGTTATAGCTTGTCTGGCATGTATCTAACAAAAATACTTGGGTCATTTCTGTATTCTGGTCCCTAACATAATAAACCTTTGATTTACTTTGTGAAACTAAACTTATTATCAAAAACACATTTATTCCTGATGTCTGTTATGTTGATGCCTGAAAATTTTTCATGATATTTTTGAGCATGAAAAATAAAATGAGAAAGATGCAATTGTTTTCCACTCTGAAAAGATTAATGTGAAATTGCTTATTTGATAATTTTTCAGTATTTTTTTCTGAATATTTAATTTTCTTTTTTTTTTATAAGTATGCTACATTGTTTATTTATACACAGATGATTTCTAAAAGCTGAGAACGGTAGGAAGATTTTATTTTATTTTTATTTATTTTTTTTTTATTAAATCATAGCTGTGTACATTGATATGATCATGGGGCATCATTCACTAGCTTTACAGACCGTTTACCAAGTTTAACATATACTCTTGTAAGATGCACCGCTGGTGTAATCCCACCAATCCCCTTCCCTCTACCCACCTCCCCCCTCCCTCCCCTCCCTTTCCCCCTTCCCCCTATTCTTAGGTTGTAACTGGGTTATAGCTTTCATGTGCAAACCCTAAATTAGTTTCATAGTAGGTATGAGTACTTTGGGTACTTTTTCTTCCATTCTTGAGATACTTTACTAAGAAGAATATGTTCCAGCTCCATCCATGTAAACATGAAAGAGGTAAAGTCTCCATCTTTCTTTAAGGCTGCGTAATATTCCATGGTGTACATATACCGCAATTTATTAATCCATTCATGGATCGAAGGGCACTTGGGCTTCTTCCATGACTTAGCAATTATGAATTGAGCTGCAATAAACATTCTGGTACAAATATCTTTGTTATGATGTGCTTTTTGGTCTTCTGGGTATATGCCCAGTAGCGGGATTACAGGATTGAATGGCAAATCTATTTTTAGATCTCTAAGTGTTCTCCATATCTCTTTCCAAAAGGAATGTATTAATTTGCATTCCCACCAGCAGTGCAAAAGTGTTCCCTCTCCACATCCACGCCAAAATCTCTGGTCTTGGGATTTTGTGATATAGGCTAGTCTCACTGGAGTTAGATGGTATCTCAAAGTAGTTTTGATTTGCATTTCTCTGATGATTAATGATGATGAGCATTTTATCATATGTCTGAAGGCCGCACGCCTGTCTTCTTCAGAGAAGTTTCTCTTCAAATCCCTTGCCCAGACTGCGATGGGATCCCTTGTTCTTTTTTTTTTTTCTTTTTTCTCATTTTTTTTATTTATTTTTATTAAACCATAGCTGTGTACATTAGTATGATCGTGGGGCACCATACACTTGGTTCATAGATCGTTTGACACATTTTCATCACATTAGTTAACATAGCTTTTGTAGCATTTTCTTAGTTATTTTGCTAAGACCTTTACATTCCACATTTACTAGGATTCACATATACCCTTGTAAGATGCACCGCAGGTGTAATCCCATTAATCCCCCTCCTTCCCTCTCCCTCCCCCCTCCCTCTCCTCCCTTTCCCCTTTCTCCCTATTCTTAGGTTATAACTGGGATATAGCTTTCATGTGAAGGTCCTACATTAGTTTCATAATAAGGGTGAGAACATTGGGTACTTTTTCTTCCATTCTTGAGACACTTTACTAAGAAGAATATGTTCCAGCTCCATCCATGTAAACATGAAAGAGGTAAAGTCTCCATCTTTCTTTAAGGCTGCGTAATATTCCATGGTGTACATATACCACAATTTATTAATCCATTCATGGATCGAAGGGCACTTGGGCTTCTTCCATGACTTAGCAATTATGAATTGAGCTGCAATAAACATTCTGGTACAAATATCTTTGTTATGATGTGCTTTTTGGTCTTCTGGGTATATGCCCAGTAGCGGGATTACAGGATTGAATGGCAAATCTATTTTTAGATCTCTAAGTGTTCCCCATATCTCTTTCCAAAACGAATGTATTAATTTGCATTCCCACCAGCAGTGCAAAAGTGTTCCCTCTCCACATCCACGCCAAAATCTCTGGTCTTGGGATTTTGTGATATAGGCTAGTCTCACTGGAGTTAGATGGTATCTCAAAGTAGTTTTGATTTGCATTTCTCTGATGATTAATGATGATGAGCATTTTTTCATATGTCTGAAGGCTGCACGCCTGTCTTCTTCAGAGAAGTTTCTCTTCAAATCCCTTGCCCAGCCTGCGATGGGATCCCTTGTTCTTTTTTTTTTCTTTTTTCTCATTTTTTTTTATTTATTTTTATTAAACCATAGCTGTGTACATTAGTATGATCATGGGGCACCATACACTTGGTTCATAGATCGTTTGACACATTTTCATCACATTAGTTAACATAGCTTTTGTAGCATTTTCTTAGTTATTTTGCTAAGACCTTTACATTCCACATTTACTAGGATTCACATATACCCTTGTAAGATGCACCGCAGGTGTAATCCCATTAATCCCCCTCCTTCCCTCTCCCTCCCCCCTCCCTCTCCTCCCTTTCCCCTTTCTCCCTATTCTTAGGTTATAACTGGGATATAGCTTTCATGTGAAGGTCCTACATTAGTTTCATAATAAGGGTGAGAACATTGGGTACTTTTTCTTCCATTCTTGAGACACTTTACTAAGAAGAATATGTTCCAGCTCCATCCATGTAAACATGAAAGAGGTAAAGTCTCCATCTTTCTTTAAGGCTGCATAATATTCCATGGTGTACATATACCACAATTTATTGATCCATTCGTGGATCGATGGGCACATGGGCTTTTTCCATGACTTAGCAATTATGAATAGGGCTGCAATAAATATTCTGATACAAATATCTTTGTTATGGTGTGATTTTTGGTCTTCTGGGTATATGCCCAGTAGGGGGATTGCAGGATTGAATGGCAGATCTATTTTTAGATCTCTAAGTGTTCTCCATATCTCCCACCAGCAGTGCAAAAGTGTTCCCTTTTCTCCACATCCACGCCAACATCTCTGGTCTTGGGATTTTGTGATATAGGCTAGTCTCACTGGAGTTAGATGATATCTCAAAGTAGTTTTGATTTGCATTTCTCTGATGATTAAAGATGATGAGCATTTTTTCATATGTCTGAAGGCCATGCACCTGTCTTCTTCAGAGAAGTTTCTCTTCAAGTCCCTTGCCCAGCCTGCGATGGGATTCCATGTTCTTTTCTTGCTAATGCGTTTGAGTTCTCTGTGGATTCTGGTTATTAAACCTTGTCGGAGACATAACCTGCAAATATCTTCTCCCATTCTGAGGGCTGTTTGCTTGCTTTACTTACTGTGTTCTTGGCTGTGCAAAAGCTTTTTAGTTTGATCAAGCCCCAATAGTGTATTTTTGAAGCAGCTTCAATTGCCCGGGGGGTCCTTCTCATAAAAAACTCGCCCAACCCAATTTCTTCAAGGGTTTTCCCTACACTCCCTTCTAGTATTTTTATAGTTTCATGTCTTAGGTTTAAATCTTTAATCCAGTGAGAGTCTATCTTGGTTAATGGTGAGAGGTGTGGGTCCAGTTTCAGTCTTCTACAGGTTGCCAGCCAGTTCACCCAGCACCATTTGTTAAATAGGGAATCTTTTTCCCACTGAATGTTATTATTTGGCTTGTCAAAGATTAAATAACGGTAAGTAGCTGGATTCATCTCTTGGTTCTCTATTCTGTTCCAGACATCTACTTCTCTGTTTTTGTGCCAGTACCATGCTGTTTTGATCAAATACTAGGGACTCTACTACAAAACTCTTAGAAGTGATTAAGGAATACAGCAGTGTCTCAGGTTACAAAATCAACATTCATAAATCGGTAGCCTTTATATATACCAACAATAGTCAAGTTGAAAAAACAATTAAGGACTCTCTCCCATTCACAGTAGTGCCAAAGAAAATGAAATACTTGGGAGTTTATCTAACAAAGGACGTGAAAGAGCTATATAAAGAGAACTATGAAACTCTAAGAAAAGAGATAGCTGAGAATGTTAACAAATGGAAAAATATACCATGCTCATGGTTGGGAAGAATCAACATTGTTAAAATGTCCATACTACCCAAAGCAATATATAATTTCAACGCAATCCCCATTAAAGCTCCACTGTCATACTTTAAAGATCTTGAAAAAATAATTCTTCGTTTTATATGGAATCAGAAAAAACCTCGAATAGCCAAGACATTACTCAAAAATAAAAACAAAGCAGGAGGAATCACGCTACCAGATCTCAGACTGTACTACAAAGGGATCCCTTGTTCTATTCTTGTTAATGCGTTTGAGTTCTCTGTGGATTCTGGTTATTCAACCTTTGTCAGAGACATAACCTGCAAATATCTTCTCCCATTCTGAGGGTTGTTTGCTTGCTTTACTTCCTGTGTTCTTGGCTATGCAGAATAGTGATCAAAACAGCATGGTATTGGCACAAAAACAGAGAAGTAGATGTCTGGAACAGAATAGAGAACCAAGAGATAAATCCAGCTACTTACCGTTATTTAATCTTTGACAAGCCAATTAAAAACATTCAGTGGGGAAAAGATTCCCTATTTAACAAATGGTGCTGGGTGAACTGGCTGGAAACCTGTAGAAGACTGAAAGTGGACCCACACCTTTCACCATTAACTAAGATAGACTCTCACTGGATCAAAGATTTGAACTTAAGACGTGAAACTATAAAAATACTAGAAGAGTGTGCAGGGAAAACCCTTGAAGAAATCGGGCTGAGCGAGTATTTTAGAGGAGGACCCCCCCCAGGCAATTGAAGCAGCTTCAAATATACACTACTGGGACTTGATCAAACTAATTTTCTTTTAATTTGGTCAGCCAATCTTTTGAATCCATGGCAGTCTTTGCAAAATACAGTTTTCTTTTCTGATATCTTCTTTTGATAGTCTCACTCACCTACTTTCCTACTTAACTATTCAAGCCTTTGTGAAAAATTATTTATATGAATAAAAGTTGATTACTTCTCTTATGTGCAAAGAAAAACATGTAATATGGATAAAATTTGAAACATTTGGACAAAATGTTCATATTTTAACATGTTCCTAAAAGAAATATATTTAAATCTCTACTGTTTCACTTACTAACTGAGTGACTTAGGCCAAATTGCATACTTTCCTCAACCTCAATTTTCTGATCTATAAAATGGGGATAAAAGGAATACCCACCTCATAATTTTTTATATAGGTTGAATAAGATAATTCACAGCATGTACTTAGTACAGAGCCTGGCTCATACTAAATGATATAAATATACCTTTAATGGTGAATTGTGGGATGATGGCTGACTAGAAGCAGCCTTTCACCATAGTCCAAAGGAAGAGATATTGGACTGAAGTGGATGATAGCCAAATGAGAGGAGCTCCACACTTAGAGGATTGCATGAGGTACACTTCACTAGACTGAACCTAGGGGAAGAAACAAGAAAGTGGAAGAAAAACAGATATGAGCCAAGCTCCCAGAGGAAGGAAGACCCCTCCCCTCAAACAAAGACCTCTCTGTTTTCTACCCTTCATGACAACTTCTGAGCTCCGTGGTGGGTGACCAGCCAGCCAGCAAAATGTGTTCAAAAGCCTCCTTACCTTATTCCATGGGAGAGAAGTTGCTAAGTCTCATTCTTCCTTCCTTATTGAGGTCCCACCACTGAGGCTGGGCCCCATTCTGTCTGACACAAAAGAAAAAATATTTTTCCTGCAAACCTGAGAACCCAGATCTCCCTTACCCCACCCTAGTTTCTGGAAGGACTGCGCCTGAGGCTGGGGAAGTCTGCTGGCCACCAAGCTTCAGCGTGAGAACAGTAGCACAGTAGTCCAAGCTTTTGTGGGGAGAGAGTGAACTACCCATCTCCAGCTCCTCAGGAATTCTCAGGCAGCTCTGTTTTCTGCCCTTAATGACAACTTCTGAGCTGCATTGGGGTAGGCAGTGCTTAAATGACTTTGACTTGTGACTGAATTTTGGACCTGCTCCTGCCTCCAGGCATGGCTATCTGAGCTTGATTAGATGGGCAGGCAGGTGTCTAAGTGACTTTGGACTGAATTTTGGACATTTGGCATCCACCAGACAGGGCTCTCTGTGCTCAACTGGGTGGGCAGGGTTGAGATTTAAGCATCTTTAAACTGAACATTGGACCTGTCCCCTTTGCCAGGTGGGACTCCCTGAGTTCAATTTGGTGGGTGGGCTGGGGTTTAAGTGACTTTGGACTGAACTTTGGGCCCTGAGCCTCCACCAGGCAGGGCTCTCTGAGCCCATTTGGGTGGGTGGGGCCGAGGTTTAAGTGACTTGGGACTGAACTTTGTATTAGCACTCACCACCAGGTGAAGGTTCCCTGAGCTCAATTGGGTGGGAGGGGCTGGGATTTAGGCAACTTTGGACTGAACTTTGGATTAACACTCTCCACTGGGTGGAGGCTCTCTGACCTCAATTGGGTGGGGGCTGTGCCTGGTGCCTGAGCATCTCTTATCAACCTGTGTCTCCTGCTGGGCAGCAGCCCCCTCAGCTTGACTGGGCAGGCAATGCCCAGTGCCTGAGTGACTTTGTCTGAGCTCTGGTCCTAAACTATCTACAGAGCTGTAGATCTCAGAGATCCATTGGCTCGATAATGCCCAGCACATGAGCATCTCTCCCAAACACTGGGCAAGCACTGTCAGCTAGGCAGCCTCCTGAGCTTGATTTGGTGGGAAGAGCAAGCATAGACAGAGTGACTTTTATTTTTGTTTTTGAGATAGAGTCTCACACTGTCACCTTGAATAGAGTGCTGTGGCATCACAGCTCACACAACCCCAAACTCTTAGGCCTAAGCAATTATCTTGCCTCAGACTCCCAAGTAGCTGGGACTACAGCTGCCCATCACAACGCCTGGCTATTCTGTGATTGTGGCTGTCATTGTTTTTTGGTGGGCCAGGGCTAGATTTGAACCCACCAGCTCCAGTGTATGTGGCTAGCACCCTAGCTGCTTAAGCTAGAGGCACCAAGCCTTTGATTGAAACTCTGAGCCAGTACTGCCTACTGATTCTTATTCTTCTAGAAATACTATCTGGAACTGTAGATTCACCACTTGTCTGCCTTTGTTAGTGCAGTAGTGGCACTGCAACAGTGAGGAGTGAACCTGTCAGGGACAACCTATCAATTCAACTAAAAATGTATAATTAATATATTTAAAAAAGAGAAAAAGAAGAAAAACTAAAAATATTCTTGAGGAGTAATCAGCTGAAGAACTCTGGCAACATGAAAAATCAAAGCATATCAATACCTCCTGCAGACGTCAAAGAAAATGCCACAGAGAATCCCAACTGCATAGAAATTGCTGAAATGTCAGAAATAGAATTTAGAATATGGATGGAAAATAAGATACTTGAAAATAAGGAGAAAAATATGGAAACAG
Organism: Nycticebus coucang; assembly: GCF_027406575.1. NCBI lineage: Eukaryota > Metazoa > Chordata > Mammalia > Primates > Lorisidae > Nycticebus > Nycticebus coucang. The sequence continues at coordinate 155,159,860 of NC_069804.1, read as the reverse complement.
AACCAAAAAACAGTCCAGAAGTTCTCTCAAGAAATTAATGAGTTCAAAGAGAAAGTCACCAAAGATATAGACGTAATAAGGAAAGATATAGCAGAGCATTAGAAATTGAAAAAGGTATCTGTGGAGCTTTGAAATACAGTAGAATACCTCAGAAATAGAGTCGACTAGTGAGAAGAAAGAATCTCAGATAAAGAAGACAAAACTTTTTAACTATCCCAAGCATTCAAAGAGTCAGAAAAAATGAAGAAAAAGAACAGAATATTCCCTGGGAGATTTATGGGATCATGCCAAGAAGTCTAACATACAAATTATAGGGATTCCTGAAGGAGAAGAAGATGGTCCCAAAGGCACATATTCTCTGCCCCCAAGACATTATGGCAGAGAATTTCTCAAGTATTTCAAGATATACAGAAATTCAGATAGTAGATAGTTTCAGAACCCCAGAATGACTCAATCCAAACAAAGCATCTCCTAGACACATTATAATTAATTTTGCCAATGTTAATATGAAGGGGAAACTTCTGAAAGCAGCCAGGCATAAGAAAAGTATTACTTACAAAGGGAAGAGTGTACGGATGACTGCAGATCTTTCAGTTGAAAATTTCCAAGCCATAAAAGGATAGTCATAGACTTTCAACCTTCTTAAGCAAAATAATTTCCAGCCCAGGATGCTATACTCTGCTAAACTGAGTTCAATTTGTGATGGAGAAATCAAATACTTCACTGACATCCACATGTGAGAAAATTTGCCATGACTCAACCAACTCTACAGGAAATACTCAGACCCATTCTTCATAGCAGGCAACAGGAAATACACCACCAATGTAAACCTACCCAGAAATTAAAGAACAAAACCTAGCTTCCATAATGGTGAGAGGTATAAAATTAAGCTCTAGACTTCTGGAAAACAAGATGACCAAACTCTGCCACATCTGTAAATTCTCTCAATTAATGTGAATGGTTTGAACTCTCTTTTAAGAGGCAGAGGCTGGTCAACTGGATACAAAAACTCAGGCAAGCTATCTGTTGTCTACAAGAAATTCACCTTACCTCAAAAGATAAAACAAGACTCAGGGTGAAGGGATGTACAATAGTATTCCAGGCAAATGAAAAGCAGAAAAAATCTGGGGTCGCAATCTTGTATGCAGATACAAAAGGATTAAAACCAATAAAAAATAATGAAAGACAAAGATAGACACTTCATACAGGTCAAGGGAAACACACAATATGAAGAGATTCCAATAGTTAACATCTATGTAGTCTATCTGAATCCTCCCTGATGTATGAAACAAACTCTAACTGATCTGAACGATATGTTGTATTCACACACTATAATAGTTGGAGATTTTAACATCCCATTGGCAATACCGGACAGATCCTCCAAGCAGAAACTAAATAAAGATATAATGACCTTGGAACAAATAGACTTAACAGACATTTATATAACACTATATCCTAATAAAACTAAATACACATTCTTCTCATCAGCCCAATGATAATGTTCCAAAATTGATCATATCTTAGGTCACAAGGCTAACCTCAATCAATTCAAAAGAATAGAAATTATCCCCTGTATGTTCTCAGACCCTCATGGAATAAAAGTTGAACTCAACAGCAACAGAAATCTTCATACTCAAATAAAGGCTTGGAAATTAAATAACCTTATGCTGAATGACAGCTGGGCCCTAGAAGAGACCAAGAAGGCGATCATTACATTTCTGGAACAAAACAATAATGAAGATACAAACTATCAAAACCTGTGGGATATTGCTAAGGCAGTTCTTAGAGGGAATTTATAACATTAGATACCTTTATCAAGAATACAGAAAGAGCAAGTCACCAATGTAATGAGCCATTTCAAGCAACTGGAAAAGGAAGAACAATCTAAACCCAAACTCAGAAGAAAAAAAATAATAATAACCAAAATTAGAGCAGAACTAAATAAAATTGAAAAAAAAATAATTTAGAAGATCAGTAAATCAAAAAGTTGGTTCTTTGAAAAGATTAATAAAATTGATAAATCCTTGGCAAGAGTAACCGGAAACAGAAAAATAAGATCTCTAATAACAAATACTACAATCAGAAATGATAAAGGGGACAACAGATGCCACAGAAATACAACAAATGCCACAGAACTACAAAAGATTCTCAACAATTACTGCAAAAATCAAAAATCTCTATTCCCAGATATATGAATATGTGGAGGAGGTGGAATGATATCTGGAAGCACAATGCCTTCCAATATCAAGTATTGAAATAGAATCAGTTATACAAAATCTCCCCAAAATGAAAAGCCCTGTACCAGATGGTTTCACACCAGAATTCTATCAAACCTTCAAAGATAAACTAGTTCCTATAATACCTAAACTTTTCCAAAATTTAGAGAAAGAAGGAATACTCCCCAGTGCATTCTATGAAGCAAATATCACCCTGATCCCCAAACCAGGAAAGGACCCAACAAAAAAGAAAACTATAGACCAATATCATTAATGAATATTGATGCAAAAATATTCAACAAGAAATTAGCAAACAGAATACAACAACACATTAAAATGGTTATACATTATGATCAAGTGGGTTTTATACCAGAGACACAAGGTTGGTTCAACATATGCAAATCTATAAATATAATACACCACATAAATAGAATTAAAAACAAAGACTATATGACTCTTTCAATTGATGCAGAAAAGACTTTGGACAACATCCAGCATCCTTTCATGATAAAAACTCTCAAGAAAATAGTTTTAAAGGGAACATTCCTTAAGCTGATAGAGGCTATTTACAACAAACCCATGGCCAATATCATATTGTATTAAGTAAAAATGAAAGAATTCCAACTCAAATCTGGAACCAGACAAGGGTTCCCACTGCCTTCACTGCTATTTAACATAGTGTTGGAAGTCCTAGGCATAGCAATCAGGCAAGAGAAGAAAATCAAGGGAATCCAAATGGGGACAGTGGAGGTCAAACTCTCCCTCTTTGCAGATGAAATGATCTTACACCTGGAAAACCCCAGGGACTCAAATACAAAGCTCTTAGAAATGATCAATGACTATAGCAATGTCTCAGGTTACAAAATCAATACCCAGAAATCAGTCACCTTCATAGTGTCAACAATTGTCAAGTAGCCAACAATTGTCAAGCCGAGAACAAAATCAAACACTCCTTTTACAATAGCACCAATGAAGATGAAATATCTGGTAATATATCTAACAAAATATGTGAAAGATCTCTATAAGGAGTATTATGAAACATTGAGAAAGGAAATAGCAGAAGATGTCAACAAATGTAAAAACATACCTTGCTCATGGCTGGGAAGAATCAACATCATTAAAATGTCCATACTACTCAAAGCAATCTATAGATTTAATGCAATCTCCATCACAGCACCAATGTCATACTTTAAAGATCTTGAAAAAAATAGTACCTCAATTCATATGGAACCAGAAAAAAAAAAAAACCTGAATAGCAAATACAGTTCTTAGAAATAAAAACAAATCCATAGGCAACACGTTGCCAGACTTCAGGTTATATCACAAGGAAATAGTGATCAAAACAGCATGTTACTGGCACACAGATCTATGGAATAGGATAGAGAATCTTCAAATGAACTCAGCCACATATCCTCGTTTAATCTTTGATAAGCCTAACAGAAACATGCAATGTGGAAAAGAATCCTTATTTAACAAATGGTGCTGGGAGAACTGGTGATCCACATAAAGAAGACTGAAACTGGACCTGCACTTCTGAACATTGACAAAACTTGATTTTCATTGGATAAAATATTTAAATTTAAGATATGAAACAATAAAAATTCTACAAGAAAGTATGGGGAAAGCACTTGAAGATATTGGCCTGGGAAAAAATTTTGTGAAGAAGACCCCCACTAGCAATTGCAGTAACACAAAAAATAAATAACCTGAAATTGATCAAGCTAAAAAGCTTTTGCACAGCTAGGAGTACCACAAGCAGAGCAAACAGACAGCCCTCAGAATTGGAGAAGATTTTTGCATGTTATAAATCTGACAAAGCCCTGATAACTAGAATCTACAGAGAACTCAAATTAAACATTAAGAAAAGTGAAAATAACCCTCTTCATAAGTTGGCAAGAAATTTGAAGAGAAAACTCTCCAAGGATGACAGATGAATGGCCAAGAAACACATGAAAAAAATGCTCATCATCTTTAATCATCAGAGAAATGGAAATCAAAACCACTGTAAGATACCATCTAACCCCAGCAAGATTAGCCTACATCACAAAGTCTCAAAACACCAGATGCTGGTATGGATGTAGTGAGGAGGGAACACTTCTACACTGCTGGTGGGATTGCAAACTAATATAGCCCTTTTGAAGAGAAGCAAGGAGAATCCTCAAAGGTCTAAATGTAGATCTTCCATTTGACTCTGCAATCCGATTACTAGGTATCTACACAGAAGAACATAAATCATTTTAACACAAAGACATTTGCACTAGAATGTTTATTGTGGCTCAATTCATAATTGCCAATTTGTGGAAGCAACCTAAGGGCCCATCAACCCATGAATGGATCAACAAACTGTGGTATATGCATACCATGGCATATTATTCAGCCATTAAAAAGATGGAGACTTTACATGTTTTACACTTACCTGGATGGAGTTGAAATACATTATTCTTAGTAAATTATCATAAGAATTGGAAAAATAAATATCCAATGTACTCCATATAAATATGAAATCAATATATAAAAAATTACATGTTCCTAAGGGGGGGAAAAAAAAAACTATTATAGTCCAGTTCTGGGGTAGAGGGAAGTGGGGTAGGTGGAGGGCATATGGCAGAAGGAAGGAAAGCATGAGGTGGGATCTCACCAAATGTGCACATTGTTAGGGTGTATAACATGCTCCCTGGGTGAGAGGTTCTTCTACAAATGAAACTTTACCCTAGAAATGAGAACAATGTAACCTAAATATCATACTCTCATATTAATTTGAAGAAAGTTAAAAAATACTTTAATATTATTATTGAAATATTCTTCAAAATCATTAGAAAGATCATTTAGGTATTGTTGTTTTTAAATTTTCTGATCAAAAGTTTCTTTATGTATGGATTGTGTTCTATACATGGCCAGAGACCTAACACTTTCTGCTAAAGTCTCAAGCAGCTGGCTCAACACAAGTTTTCTTAGCCATGCATTATTAAAGCAGCTAATAAATTGCTCTTTCATTTCCTGTTTCACTAAAACTGCATATGGCTTCCACTGGGCTAAGCCATTCAACCAGTCTGGACTTCAGAGCACTGCTTAGTTCTGAGGTGGTATTCAGCCCAATAGTATTCTGATCAGAATTGATGACTTCCATGAGGAGGCTGCAATCCTGACATGTATTTGTCAGAACTCACACAAGTACTCCCATGGTACCAGCTTATAGGCCTCTGAACATGGGCATAATTTTAGCTCATACACAAAAGAAATAGAATATGCCCTTGGCCTATGTCTCTTTCTGGAAGTGCTGAATCTGTAATGTAAACTTTCATTGGTCGGGTATTTGATATTGATACCGTATACTCAATGGATTAGTACTTATGACATCTAGAGTTTGACGACAATAATAATAATAATAGCTAATATGAATTTGTGTCCATTGTGTACCAATCAGTTTAGAAGATCTATCTACTTGAATGTTCATAGCCACCCTGTGGAATTGAAGTATCGTATAGATCAGAAAAATGATGAATTAGAATTAATTTCTCAATATTTGCACTAGTAATTGATGTACTGTAATTTTAAATGCATGTCTCTATGGCTTAGAGACCCTAAGGCTTTATTGGCCTTAAGAACAATATTACTGTCCCCAGAATAATAGCTTTCTTTGTTGTTGTTATAATTCTGAAGCACTGAAAGATACTCAAATGCTCTCTGAATCACCAAAGGAAGAATGCTGTTTTTTCCCGTTCAGCAGTATATATCCCATCCCATGTATGTAGTATACTATCATAAAGCATATAATCTATATTACCACATGACAAGGTATGTACTATCAGTTTGCACAGAGACATTTTAGAGCACTGAGTTATGGTGACACAGAAGCTGGATCTGGTAATGTGATAATGCCAGAAATAATGGTAAGAAAATAACAGGGAGAGAGGGAGCAGCAAGATAACAGACTGGAAGGATCTCTTCAATGGACTTTCCTAGCATGGCAGGGGGAAAAAGAGAACCAAACCATATCAAGCATGGGGAACTTACCTGGAGTTATCACCCTGGGAGCACAGTGAGGTGATGGTGGATTGCAGGAAGACAACAGGAGAGCTGCAGCTGTGAAGGATGGATTCAATAGGTAAGTGCTTGGGAGCTGACGGGGACTGACCAGCACTCAAACATAGATCTAGGGAGGGGAGGAAGCTTTTTGCAGTTTTTGGATTTCAGGGGAAACTGCACAGTGAGTGGAAAGTCTAGAATAGTGGGTGGACTTGACCAGTGTACAGAAACAAGGCCTGAATACCTGGTGGAGTGGATTTACCATCAGTTTGGTTTGCTGGTGAGGTGGCCATACTGGTAAGGTCCCAGATGCCATTGTGTGAAGGGTAGGTGAATATGTCTGTCTGCAGGGGCTTAAAGCATGGCTGAGATTGGGCTTCCAGTCTTGGGGAAAGCTGAGTGGCTCCCAAACGACTGAGAAATTGTACTTCCTGTCTAAGGATTCTAGAGAGATTTAAGACCCCCATATAGCTAGAGATGAATGTTAAGGAATCAGTCAGGTGCTCACTGAGGGCAACTAATTCAGGAAGACAAGACCTGTTCTCTTGGAAACTAGTGGGGAGTAGTTTGTATTCTCCATCTCCTAAAACCACAGTGCCATCTGCTGTCCTGACAATCAATGTGGCAATATATACTTATTATAGTTGCTCCCTTCATATATATATATATATAATATATATATATATATATATATTTTAGAATGTATATTATATTTATATATATTATATATATATTTTGGAAGGGAGCAACATATATATTAATATATATGTAGTTATTTTCCTTTATCTTCTTTTGTTGCTAAAATGGTTGGTGCTTTTGGCTATTTGAGCTTCTTTTGCTTTGTTTTGTTTTGTTTTCATTAATTTGTTTGGTTGGCTCTATTCTTAATTTCCACTTTTACATTCGTCAAGAGCAAGGGTCCTTATATTTTTTATGGTATTTCAGCCTCATTTATCCTCTCTTTCTATTTAATTTCTCTACTTTCTTTTTTGATAGAGACTTTTCTACTTTTCTCATCTTTCCCACATAGGTTGCTCATACAATGGCTAAGACATCAGTCCGTTTTGTTTTTGTTGCTTTTATTCTTTATTTTTTGACTTCCTTCTCTCTCCTTCATTTGATGCAACTGTATTTTTAACTTTTGGTTATTATTACTATTATTATTTAATCTCTTTTCTCTGATTATTGGGGTGGCATGGCATTGGTGTGGCTAGGAGACCATGTCAGTGGTCTGTCTAAAAAGGGCCAAGAGATTATGGTCCAGGGAGTCCTTCTATATTTGGCCTTTGGAAGACAGTATTGTCTAGTCCACACTGCTAAATTTTTCTTTTTCTTTTCAATGTCTTTTTTTATTATTTTCTTGTTTGTTTGTTTTTATATCTTTTTATTCCCTTCCTATTTTTTCAGAGATATGGTCTGGCTTTGCTCAGACTGGTAAGGAGATCTTGGTAAAGAGTTGATTTTGAGGAATCCACCCCGCCCAACCCCCCCAAATCCTTGATCTAGAGGCATGGCTTTGGCACCATGCCAAACATTACCATGTCTCCTGTCACTCTCATTCTATATTTCTGTCCTCCTTCTCTCCTGTTTTTCAATTCTTTTCTATGCATCTTCCTCTTTATCTATTTCCTTCCTTCTTTTTCATCATTATTTATTTTCCCCTTCTATCTCCCTCCTTGCTCTTTATCCTTCTCTTCCTTTTGGTCTTATCACAAGTGACCACTTCAACAACTAAAAATCAATGACAAGGTAATTTAAAGCAATGGAGGAACTGAGAAAGAAAAAACAGAGCAAGAAGGCGAAAAAGAAGAAAACATACATAAGAAGGAACCAACAGAAAAATTCTGGCAACATGAAAAACCAAAACAGAGCAATTTCTCCAAGGCACCATGAGGCAGCTACAGCAGAGGACTCCACCTTTAAAGATCTTTTGGAGTTGACAGAAAGGGAATTTAAAATATTGATGATAAAGACAATAAAGTAATTGATGAGAAGGGGGAAAGAAAGAACTAAAAGATGGATGAGAGACATGAAGAATATAGAAGGTATATGTTAGAGCTTAAGGAGATGAAGAAGACAATCAGGGAATGTAAAAATGTAGTACAAAATATAAAAACATAGATTAGACCATGGAGAAGAATCTCAGAGCTACAGATAAAGTTCTTGAGTTAACCCAGATGGTTAAAGAGGTAGAAGAGAGAAAACAGAACAGTTGCTCAGAGAACTGTGGGACTTCACCAAGGATTCAAACGTATAAATAATAGGGACTCCTGAAGGAGAAGAAGATTGTCTCAAAGCATAAAAGAGCTACTGGTGACAATCATAAATGAAAGCTTCCCAAGTTTCACTAAAGATTCTGACAAAATCAGTTTAGAACTTCTCTAAGGCATATTGTGACACAATGAACAGGTCTAAAGTCAAGACAAAAGATAATATTCTGCAAGAAGCCAAGAATAAGTGGCAACTGACCTGTAGGGGCAGAGCCATTAGGGTGACAAAGGCTTTTCACCTTAACCTGAAATAAATTTACTTTTCAAAAAAAGAAAAGAAAGAAAAAAAGAAAATAACAGGGAGAAGAGAGTTCCATCCAGGGAGAAAATAATGAAACAAAGGTCAGAAAGATGTATCCAAACAGAAGGCATGCTTCAGGAAAAGAACAAATAATTTTCTGTGACCAGAAAAGAATATATGTGGCAAATTGAAAGTGGGGGGGATTACATAATAAATTGTGAAGAAGGTTGGGTGTTCTTTATCTTTCCTTTTAGCAATGGTGTGTGTGTGTGTGTGTGTGTGTGTGTGTTTGTTTGTGTTTTCTAGTGTGTAGGTTTAGGCGGTGGTGACAGCTAGAGTCAAAGACACATGAAGAAAGATTACAAGTGATGACATTCAATATGCAATATTATCCTTTATTTACTTCATATTCTGTAATCTTTGACATGTTACTTAGTATCCACAGTTTTCTAGTAATAAATGAGAAAAATAACTCCTACCTCTGTTGCTAAAAGGATTAAATAAACAAAGCACAACTACAAAGTATATAATATAGTAGAAATACAGAAATGGTAAATGTTCTTTTTCACCTCTCCTGAACTTGTTATGTACATGATGCAGATATACAATTATTAACTCATTTTGGGTGTATAGCAATTTAGTATATTTTTCCAGTCAAGTTTGTGAACCAAATTCTACAAACGCAAGTGATTCTAATTTCTTCTTCTACTCATACGATCCCTGAATGTGTACTACTGTGAAAGAGAAAAGAGTAAAAATGAATACATAATCTTTAAATAACTAAGAAGCCAAGAAATAAAACTGATGGGTAATTTCAAAGAATAGTATGACTATGAGTGTAGATAAGTTTTATCGTTCATTCTTTTGGGCACACTTTACTTCATCCAATGAACATTTGCCAAGTTATTAATATGTCCAAGGTGCAAGGCTGAGTGATACTGATTAAGAGATGTTTAAAATGTAACTACTTTCCTTACAGAGTTGTCTAAGTCTAATTGTACATATCCTGAGATTAGTTTGAGTTACTGAAAAATGAGAGCATTCTCATACAGCTTCTTTTTCTTCTCAGCAAACACACATATTCAAATAATAGACACATCACCTATATGGATGCTGATAGAGATCTTTAAAATATAAAATCTTTGTTAAAGCCCATACTGAATGTCTATATCCTGTGAGTCCATTGTAAGTATCCAGTATTTATTTTTTATTTATTTATTTAATTTATTTATTTATTTATTTTTTGTAGAGACAGAGTCTCACCTTATCGCCCTTGGTAGAGTGCCGTGGCGTCACACAGCTCACAGCAACCTCCAAATCCTTGGGCTTAGGTGATTCTCTTGACTCAGACTCCCAAGTAGCTGGGACTACAGGCGCCTGCCACAATGCCCGGCTATTTTTTTGTTGCAGTTTGGCCGGGGCTGGGTTTGAACCCACCACCCTCGGCATATGGGGCCTTTTTATTTATTTTTTAATATTTTTATTTTATTTATTTATTTTTGTTTTTCTTAAATCCTAACTGTGTACATTGATGCATTTATGGGGTTCAGTGTATTGATTTGATATACAATGTGAAATGTTTACATTGAACTAAGTAACACATCTATCACAATTATACTCTTTTCTTAATAGTTTTGAAATGTATCATTGCATCAAGCATATTAGGTGAGGTCCCACAAAATACCCTTCCTCCTCCCACCTCCCCCTCTCCTCCTCTCTCTTCTCTTCCTTTCTACTTTCTTGAATATAGTTGTGTTTTACTATTTATATGAAAAAGTAATTGAATATATATTTATTTCATAGTAGTATTGAGTGCATTGGATACTTTTTCCCCCCATTCTTGAGATATCTTACTAAGAAGAATATGTTCCAGTTCTATCCAGGTAAACATGAAAGATGTGAAGTCTCCATCTCTTTTTATGGCTGCATAGTATTCCACGGTGTACATACACCACAATTTGTTCATCCATTCATGGGTCAATGGGCATGTGGGCTGTTTCCATGTCTTGGCAATTATGAATAGGGCTGCAATAAACATTCTGGTGCAAATGTCTTTGTTGTAAAATAATTTTTGATCATCTGGATATATACCTAGTAGATGACTTACAGGATCAAGTGGTAGGCCTACTTTTAATTTCTTGAGTATTTTCCAAACTTCTTTCCAAAAAGGTCTTATTAGCTTGCGTTCCCACCAGAAGTGTAGAAGGGTTTCCTTATCTCCACATCCACACCAAGATCTGTAGTTTTGGGATTTTCTGATGTGGGCTAATCTTACTGGAGTTAGATTACATCTCAAAGTGGTTTTGGTTTGCATTTCTCTGATGATTAAAGATAAGGAGCAATTTTTCATGTGTTTGTAGGCCATGAACCAGTATTCATCAGAGAAGTTTCTATTCAAGTCTCTTGCCAACATAGAAATGGGGTTATTCATTCTTTTCTTATTGATTAGTTTGAGTTCTCTGTGGATTCTAGTTATCAGACATTTGTTGGAAGCATAACCTGCAAAAATCTTCTCCCATTCTGAGGATTGTCTGTTTTCTTTACTTACTGTGGTCTTGGCTGTGCAAAAGCTTTTTAGTTTGATCAGATCCATGTAATGTATTTTTTGTGTTTCTTCAATTAACTGGGGGATCCTCCTCATAAAATACTCTCCCAGGCCGATTTCTTCAAGTGTTTTTCCTGCACTCCTTTCTAGCATTTTTAGTCTTAACTTTAAATCTTTTAGCCAGTTAGAATCAATTTTTGTTAATGGTGAAAGGCAGGGTCCAATTTCAGTCTTTTACAGGATACCAGCCAGTTCACCCAGCACTCCCTATTTGTGAAATAGGGAGTCCCCCACTGAATATTTTTGATAGGCTTATTAAAGATCAAACAACAATAAGTAGCCAATAAGTAGCTGGGTTCATCTCTTGGTTCTCTACTCTGTTCCATAAATCTACCTCTCTATTTTTATGTCAGTGCCATACTGTTTTGATCACTGTATATTTATAGTACAGTAAGATGTCTGGTAACATGATACCTCCTGATTTGTTCTTATTTCTAAGTAATGTATTTGGTATTCGAGGTTTTCTCTGATTCCATATAAAAAGAAGCACTATTTTTTCAAACTCTTTAAAGTATGACAGTGGTGCTTTAATGGGGATTGCGTTAAATCTGTAGATTTCTTTGCATAGTATGAACAATTTAACAATGTTCATTCTTCCCAGCCATAAGCATGGTATGTTTTTCCATTTGTTAATATCTGCAGCTACTTCTTTTCTCAGAGTTTCATAGTTCTCCTTATAGAGATCTTTAAAGTCCTTTGTTAGGTAAATCCCCAGATATTTATCTCCTTTGGCACTACTGTAAAGGGAATAGAGTCCTTGACTATAGTTTCAGCTTGACTATAGTTGGCATATATAAAAGCTACTAATTTGTAAGTATTGAATTTGTATCCTGAGATGATGCTGTATTCCTTGATCACTTCTAAGAGTTTTGAAGTTGAGTCCCTGGGATTTTCTAGGATCACATCATCAGTGAAGATTGAGAGTTTGATCTCCTCTGACCCTATTTGGATGCTCTTGATTGCCTTCTCTTGCCTGATTGCAATGGCGAGGACTTCCATTACTATGTTGAATAGCAGTGGAGACAATGGACATCCTTGCCTAGTTCCTGATCTGATTCGAAATGTTTTCAATTTTACATCATTCAATATGATATTGGTGTGGGTTTGCTATAGATGGCCTCAATCAGTTTAATAAATGTCCCTTCTATGCCTACTTTATTAAGTGTTATAATAATGAAAGAATGCTAGATATTATCAAAAGCTTTTTTTTGCATCAAATGAAACAATCATATGGTCTTTTTTATTTTAGTGATGTGATGTGATGTATTATATTTATAGATTTTCATATGTTGAACCAACCCATTAATCCTGGAATAAAACCATCTTGATCATGGTTTATATTTTTTTTTTGATGTGCAGTTGCATTGTTTGCTAAGATCTTATTGAATATTTTTGCATCTATATTCATTAAATATATTGGTCTATAATTTTCTTTCCTTGTTGGGTCTTTTGCTGGTTCGGGATAAGGATGATAGTTGCTTCATAGAATATGTTGGGAAGAATTCCTTCCTTTTCTACGCCTTGGAAAATGTTGTATAATATAGGTACTCATTCCTCTTCAAAGTTTTGATGGAATTCAGATGTGAAGCCATCTGGTCCCTGGTCCCAGACTTTTATTTTTTTTGTGTGATTTCATATTGTTGATGCTATTTCAGTGATTGATATAGATCTATTCAAGATTTCTAATTATTTCTGGTTGAGTCTAGGAAGGTGGCGTGCTTCTGGGTATTAGTAAATTTCCTTTAGATTTTCATATTTCTGGGAATAGAGTTTTTTGTAGTAATCATTGAGGATTTTTTGAATTTCTGAGGTATCTGTTCTTATTTATCCTTTATTGTTTCTGAAAGACGATACTAGAGATTTTACTTTTCTGTTTCTGGCTAGATTGGCCAAAGGTTTATCAGTTTAATTAATCTTTTTTAAACTTTTTGTTTAATTGAGCTTCTGAATGATTTTTTTGTTTTCAATTTCATTTGATTCTTCCCTAATTTTGGTTATTTCTTTTCTTGTGCTGTGTTTGGGTTGAAACTTTCTTTCTTGTCCAGTTGCTTGAGATAGTCTATTAAGTTGTTGGCTTCCTATCTTTCTGTTTTCTTGATGAAGGCTTCCAATGCTATAACTTTCCTTCTTAGGACTGCCTTTGCAGCATCCCACAGGTTTTGATAATTTGTATTTTCATTATCATTTTGTTCCAAAAATTTGGTGATTAAATTCTTAATCTTGAATTGACCCAGCTATTATTCAGCCTAAATTATTTAGTCTCCATGACTGTGAGTATGAAGATTCCTGTTGCAGTTAAGTTCAACTTTTATTCCATGGTGGACCAAGAAGATGCAAGGAATAATTTCTATTATTTTAAATTTGTTGAGGTTAGACTTGTGTCCTAGGAAATGATTAATTTTGTAGGATGATCTATGGGCTGATGAGAATAATGTATATTCTATTTTATTAGGATGAAATGTTCTGTAGATGTCTGTTAAGTACATTTGTTTTAGGGTAAGGTTTAAGTCTAATATTTCCTTGTTTAGTTTCTTCTTGGAGGATCTATAAAAAATTGTCAAAGGTGTGTTAAAATTTCTAACTATTATAGTGCAGAAAGGTATCAAGTTGTTCATATCATTAGGATTTGCTTTATAAAATGTGCTGGAATGTGGTAGGGTGCATAAATGTTAATTACCAAAATTTCTTCATTTTTGTGTGAGAAAATTCTTCAAGCAGACAAAATGTAGATCTATAAATATGTAGTCACCATCCTTACCTTTCTTAACTTTGTTGGTTGAAAGCCAATTGTATCTATGACTAAATTTACAACCCCTGCTTTTTTCTGCTTTCCATTTGCCGGTACTATAGATGTGCATCCCTTCACCCTGAGTATATTTTTATCCTTTAAGGTAAGATGAGATTCTTGGATGCAGCAGATATCTGGTCTGAGTGTATCCTGTCAACAAGCCTGTGTCTCTTCAGAGGACAATTTAAACCATTCACATTAATGCAGAGAGTTGATAAGCCTGGTTGTTTTTTGTGTGTCATGATTTCGGCTGTCCAGTGAACAAATTTTAATACTTTCATCACTGTGGAAGTTGACTCTTGTTCAAAAATTTCCGATTGAGTTTAATTTGGTGGTAGATCATTGTGCTGGTCATTGTGGAGGATGAATCTGAGAATATCCTGGAGAGCTTATTTAATTATGGCATATTTCTTCAACATGTGTATGTCATTAAATTATTTGATTTCTCCATCACAAATGAAACTCAGTTTAGCTGGATACAGAATCCTGGGCTGGAAGTTGTTTTATTTTAGGAGATTGAAGATCAATGATCATCCTCTTCTGGCTTTAAATGTTTCAGCTGAGAGATCTGCAATTATTCTGATATTTCTCTCTTTGTAGGTGATGCTTTTCTTATGTCTGGCTGCTTGAAGAATTTTCTCCTTCGTTTTAACTTTGGCAAAGTTAATCACAATGTTTCTAGGAGATGCTTTATTTGGATTGGGTCTTGCTAGGGTTCTGAAACTATTATATGAATTTCTGTATCTCTTGCAATGTTTGTGAAATTCTCCTCCATAAACTTGGAGTAGAGCATCTGTACCTTTAGGACCATCCTATTCTCTTTTAGCAATTAATATATGATGAATGTTTTGGAGTGATCCCACAGCTCTCTTAGGGAATGATCTGTTTTTGCTCTCCATTTGTCAGCCTCTTTGAATATTTTGGAATGTTCAAAAGCTTTGTCTTCAACTTCAGATAATCTTTCTTCTGCCCGGTCAACTCTGTTACTTAAGGATTCTACTGTATTTTGGAACTCCTCAAATAACTTTTTCATTTTCTTGAGCTCTTCTATCTCTTTTCTCATTATGTCCATGTCTTTGTTGACTTTGTCTTTGAATTCATTAACTTCTTGAGTCAACTTTATAACTACTCTTTGGATTTTAATTTCTAAATTTTCTTCCATTTTATTCATTTTATTTGCCATCCATACTCTGAATTACATTTCTGACATTTCAACTATTTATTTATGCATGGCATCTTCAGTTGTATCTCCTCTGTCATTCCTTGGTGGTGTTGATCTACTCTGGTATTCATGTTGCTAAAGTTCTTCTGTTGGTTCTACACCAGGTTTATTTTCCACTGTTTGGTTATTGGAATTGGCAGGGTGAGATTGAATTGTAGTTCCCAGGTAGTATATATAATCAGCCCCTTACCAAAGTTCTAGGCTTTGTAATTATGGCTAATCTTCTGCAACCTTACCAAGGCCCCTTTCAGAGTTTTGTTCAGACACCTTGAGTATCTATTTGGTGAGATAGTGCAAGCTATCTCTGTTTTGATATCAGCTAACCTCTATCCTATCCTAAGAAGCCATGGTATTAGGTTTAAATCTCAGCTGTGAAGAGATACAGATAGCTACAGTGTCCATCCCCCACCTTTCAGTTCTTTTTCACTACAGAACTTCAAAGATCAACCTTAGAGTGTCCCCAGGTGGACAGCCCCAGACATGAGTTCCAATTAAATTGTCTCACGCAATGCAAACCCTGCTCCATAGAGAGGAATCCGAAGGTCTCCAACAATGCAATTGGAGCCAGTCATCCATGTCCCTGTCCCCCAGACTCAGTCCATACTATTGTCCAGTTCTCTGCTCAGAGGCCCAGTTGGAGCTAGGAGCCATGCCCCTGCCCACAGGTCTCAGTCCACACCTAGAAAACCTTTGCTTTTCAGAACAATTGGAGTCAGGGAACCATGCCACTGCCCAGCAATCTCATTCCCACCTGGCAAGCCTCTATTTACTGGCTCTGCTGGAGTCAGGGGACCATGTTCTGCCCATAGGTCTCAGTGCATGTCCAGCAAGCCTCTGAACACCAGCCCACCTGGAGTACAGGCACCAAGCCCCTGCCCACAGGCCTCATTTCCCTCCTGGATGCTTGACAGCTCTGTTGGAGTCAGGGGACCATGCCCATGCCCTCAGGTCTAGGTGCCCACACAGAAAACCTCTGTTCAAGGGTTCTGATGGAGTCAGGGGACCAAGCTCTTGCCTTCAGATCTTGGTCCACACCTGGCAAGCCTCTGCTTACAGGCCCAGCTGTGGCTGGGGTCCAGCCCTGCCTCCTGAACTCAGTCCATACTGGAAACCACTCTCTTACTGTAAGCACAAGTTCTGCACCCACTCCTGCCAGACACAGCCTGAACCGAGGGTCAACACCACCACTGGCCAGGCAAAGTCATAACCAGGGGACTGCTCCTCCTTCCACAGATTGTCCCTTTCTTCCAACACCCTCTTTCTTCCCCTAATAGACACAGATTTTGTCCTGATGGCTAGTGGTCCAACCTATGCCCAGATGTCTCAGGAAAAGACCAAACACTCTGTGTTCTGCAGGGGGAAGAACTTCAGACCTCCATACGAGGGGGGGGGAATGGTGTACTTGGAGTTTAGAATTGAGGGAAAATATCTGTTCAATTTTATGCCTGACGGGGTGGTTTCTAGTTTTATAAGTGGGACCTCCCTGGAGAAAGAGACCTGATGTTTAGTGGCTCTCCTCGGTGACGTAAAATGAGAGGTGGTTTGTTCCCTGCTCGCTTGCCGAGAGCCTGCAGCAGGACTTCCACTTGGAGGAGGGTCTCCTGTCCTCTAATAGATAGGCTTTGTACCTGTAATTTGTTTTCTTGAATGTTCTTCCTTGGAGTCACAGCTTGCCAAACTTCTTTCTTGGCTTAGCTCCTCACCTTTGGCTTCATAGAGTCTGATTCTGTACAGTTTTTCTCTCTGTGGTCAGGAACCTCTGATGAGGGTTTCTACCAGTCATCCATTTTCTCAGAATCTAAAATGCCTGACATGGTGACTCATGCTGGTCCAGCTGCCAGTGAGCAGGGGCTGGAACACAGTCTCGTGGGTGAACTTCAAAAGTTGGTCCCTCTTGCCAAAAATAGGCTCCTGACATCCAAACATTCACAGGAGCCAATGGGAACCCAGAGGGGACTCCATTCAGTTGGGATCAGCAGCACTAGGGGAGGGCAAGACGGGGGGACTCAGCAGGCGGGGTGCATGCTGCCCAGTGCAGGAGTCCACTTGGGCCTGGCATTCACCGCTGCCTAGGTGAGTCCAATGCCCTCCACGCATCTAGCTAGTTCCCCAGCCTTGCTCCTCTTTCCAACTTCTTAGTCTGTACTCCTCTGGCTGAGCCTCAGTTCAGACTGGAGTATCTAGTATTTATTGTTCAAATTTATTCTTTAGACTAATCCCTGAACTTCTTAATAATCTCTTTTGGGCATGCATTTATCTTACCACCCTTAGAAGGAGAAATATTTTTTTTTTTTTGCAATTTTTGTCTGGAGCTGGGTTATTATTATTATTATTATTATTATTAAATCATAGCTGTGTACATTAATGAGATCATAAGGCACCATACACTGCTTTTGTAGACCGTTTGACACATTTTCATCACACTGGTTAACATAGCCTTCCTGGCATTTTCTCAGTTATTGTGTTAAGACATTTATATTCCACATTTACTAAGTTTCACATGTACCCTTGTACTATGCACCATAGGTGTAATCCCATCAATCACCCTCCCTCCCCCTCCCTCCCCTCCCTCTCCATTTTCCCCATTCTCTTAGGTTATAACTGGATTATAGATTTCATATGAAAGCCATAAATTAGTTTCATAGTAGGGCTGAGTACACTGGATACTTTTTCTTCCATTTTTGAGATACTTTACTAAGAAGAATATGTTCCAGCTCCATCCATGTAAACATGAACGAGGTAAAGTCTCCATCTTTCTTTAAGGCTGCATAATATTCCATGGTGTACATATACCACAATTTATTAATCCATTCGTGGATTGATGGGCACTTGGGCTTTTTTCATGACTTAGCAATTATGAATTGGACTGTAATAAACATTCTGGTACAAATATCTTTGTTATAATGTGATTTTTGGTCTTCTGGGTATATACCTAGTAGAAGAATTATAGGATTGAATGGAAGATCTATTTTTAAATCTCAAAGTGTTCTCCAAACATCTTTCCAAAAGGAATGTATTAATTTGCATTCTTACCAGCAGTATAGATGTGTTCCCTTTTCTACACATCCACACCAACATCTCCGGTCTTGGGATTTTGAACCCCACTACTTCCGGCATATGGGGCTGGCGTGCCACTACTTTGAGCCACAGGTGCTGTCCAGAAGGAGGAAATTTTAAGCTCATTTTATTGTGTGCTGAAAAAGGGCAGCACAAATGAAACCTGATGGAAAATCTTATCTTCTTCCTAATGTTACAAGGACATCCTGAGATAATGACTGAGGATCTTTCCACCAATACCCCATTGGATCCCTGATACTTACATTGGCAGATGCGTTATCAACACAGACATTGATTTAGAGTGAATTAAGTAACAAATTTCCATTTTCAAGCCTCAAATTCCATTTTAGTATGAGGAGATATTAACCAGTATTGTTATGGGTGAAATCATATTGTGTTAAGGACAAAGGAGAATGTCTGGATAATCAGAAGGAGTCAGGATAGGAAATTAGAGTTTTGAGTTTTATTGCCATCTCTCAATCACCTTTAGAAACTTACATTATGACAGTCTCAGCTTCTAAAAATCAAATTTTACTTGGTATGATCCTGAAAGAAAAAATTTGGATTACTGGCTTGCTGTATATAACTCTCTTGTAAGTGTATGTAAGGAATTGCTATAGGTGTTGGCTTTTGTAAGTTGCTCAGTGAAAGAAATATATTACTTTTCATCTGTATAGCCAGCAAACTAAAGAGCAATGTGAACTACTTAAATGCTCTAATTTCCAGCATGGGTACAGCAAATTGAGCACAGCAGAGAGGGAAAGAAGAAAAATAGAAATTCTTATGTACGAAGTCATTGTAAGACATGCAAAAATATTAATATTCTGTAATAATAATTCTGTATACAATTATGGTACATTAAATATTCAAAATATTTATTTGTGCTATTTGACATCAACAAATATTTTAAATAACAAAAATATAGCCAGAACTTTGTTGAGATGAATTATGAATCAAATTATCTCTGTTTTCTCTCTCTGTTTCTCTCACTAAGAGCATAATTACACAGCATTTTACATGTCACATATGAGTCAATTCATTTGAGGTAATATTATTTTTTTCTTATTTCATAGTTAACAAAAGTTAAAGCACAAAGACATTGCTACTTACTATGGTTTTCTAGCTAGGACTTAAATTCTGCATTCTGCATTTATTTTTCAGTGATGTCTTTACCTCAGCATTCTGTGTATACTACATTATGGTACATATTAAAGAAAGCTATAGAACCTGAAAGATCCACAATTTAATTTGGGCTAAAGGCCTCAAAGAACAATTTCATTATTGAGGTGGGATATCAGAATCATGGAAATTTTATATGAGAGAACACTCAGAACAAATGGTATTTTGTATTATTTTTAACCTGAGAGTGATACTCAAACTTTCTGAAAATAAATAGCTTCTAGTATTTTATTAGCATTATGTTTTGTAAGCCCTGTGAGAGGTGTTCCATAAAAAATGGCAAATGTCTTTAGGAAATTTTGTATATGATATCCTGTTCTTAGAGATTCATAGTGAACATTATAAATCAAAGGTTCTGAGAATTTCCACAAAAAAGTTGTTCATATTTGTTAGATCTAACTGTTCATTCTTTTAAAAATCTAGTATCTGTTAAATTTATTCTGGAACACTAATATTTATATGAAATGTAATTTGGGAAATGGAAAGCAATCTCCAATTTATCCTACTAAGAACATCACTTCTGTTTATTCCACTTATTAAATAAGTGAATGCTAAAAGAACCTAAGATAAATTGATGGTAAATATATTGAATATAGTCAATATTATCAGAGTGGAAACTTATAAAGCCAAGATCTGCTTTCTTTATTTCTACTAAAGAGTCTCACATATCACAGAGGCTCAGTTATTCTGATGACATTTTCATTTTACTGACATGTAAATATACTCTGAACACTTTTATCCATGTGAAGGATAAAATATTCCTAGAACTATTAAGAAAAATAAATATCTATTCAGGGATATTAGATTCATCTTTATGAGAGCTGAGGACTGGAAGAATTGTTTATTTCCTATAGTTCCATTAACAAAGGCAATTTTTATGGCTTCTATACATTGCTCTTATTCAACTCTATCTCAATCAAATTTTAGCTGTGAGGTAACGAATTCTTTGTTACTATCTGAATATAACTTTTTGGCCTATTAGATTAAATTGAATGTTACTTATACCAATGTTCCTACCAGAATAAATCTGCATACTTTTATGGTTTGTGGCAAGTTTTCCTATGAATTATGCAGTGCTCCATGATATCCAACCCTTTGGGAAAGGGACATCTATCTAAAACCAGAAGCAGAAACTGATGGGGGCAAATTCTAAATGTGTTATAGACACATCTCCTTTCAGTAGATCAAAATATTAGCAGGTATTCCTAAATGGAGCATAATGAGATTTTCCCCTTTACATGTAGAAATTCTTAAAGGTAGAAATTTAAAAAAGAAAAAAACTAAGCAAAACGTTATTAAAGGCACTAATCAAACAGTAATATTGAAAGACAATGAATAGAATTATTTGGAGCTAAGGCCCTCAAACCCTGAAAACAAGCTATACATAATAGGATTCAAGAGTTATTTCATCCATTATCTTCCACTGTTTCCCCAGTATTCTATGGCACAAAATGTTTGAACGTGTTTCATATTTTTAAATAGATTATTATTTCCCCAAAGATATTTTGTTACATTCTATTCCTTATTCCTGTGACATTCCTCCTCTTTCTTGTACTCACTCTTATTCGATGAATACTTACTCAGGTTTTAGTTCTTAAGATTTTATTTATTCTTGGCAGGAATTCCTCTTGATATTTGCCCACTCATCTTTTTCATTTAGTTAAGAATTTTGATGTCCCTCCTGTGTAATGTCAGGACATCCTGCATTTTTTTCACTAATGCACTCACAAATCTATATAGTAAATATCTGTTGAGTCTCTGTGTCTATTATTGATTTTTGAGCTCTCTTTAATTAAAGGGTATGTCCTCATTGTTCATCATTTTCTTTTGAACAGTAATAGATAATAATGGATTCTCAATAAACATTTTCTGAATGAATAAATATGACATATTGTTAATTTTGTATGGATTTTACTGTATTTCTTGATTCAATTATTATTTGAAAATGCTAGAAGGAATGGAGAAGAGCGAAGAAGATGACTCTCAGAAGTATAGCATCTTGGAAACCGTAAGCAGAATCCAGCATAAAAAGGAAGATGAGGAGATACCATTTTGTCTCAAACTAGAAGATCAAGAATACCTCTAATTTGCTTTTGATGGAATCTATACAAATTATATCTTTTCTTTGTGAGTATGGTTCTTTCATTATAGGTTGTTTCAATCATGAAAGAAAAAGCAAAATAAAAAGACAAACAAAAATAAATCATTTGTTGATATCTCAAATCAATAAAATGAAGTCATTTTAAAATGGCCAGTAATTTGTAACACTGTGAAAATAAATAGCTATGATGTAATTACTTACATTGGATATTTTAAAATACATTTTTCAGATGAATGCAGTTAAAATTTTAACCCTTGCAACACACATGAAGATTATATTTATTTAAAATGTAGAACATGCTATTTGCAACAAAACCTCATTGATATTTTTTATTTTGCTATTAGCTACCCATATCTATCTTTGGCTTTTTGTTCCACTAACTGTGGCCATTGAACAGCAATGATGCGAAGGAGGAATTGATCAGGCTAAGCAGTTGAGGATTTGATAAGGTGCCAGGAAGGAGAAGGGACAAAAGAAATTGCTCTGTATTTGATTATCTGACTGAAGCAAAGAGATGGCTTCTGCTCTCTTTTTATTTATAGTACTCTTAGCTTTCCTACAATCCCTAGTTTGGCTAAAACAATGTTCAATTCCTTTGTTTTCCTACACAAAATGATTATGGAAAACTATGGTATATTCATGGTTTTTAATGTGTTTCTGCCAAAATATTTATACCAATGTTTTGGATAAAATAATGGCACAGTTCTCTTATAAATGACATTTTAATAACATACTAGTTGGGTTACAAAAGGAAGTAATGCAAACAACTTTACAATGTTGACGGATGACATTTTTCTGGAATTGTGAGATTAGGCTAATATTTACTTCCCTGAAATATAATAATAGCCGCAAATAACATGAAATAGTCTAAGGTCAGATTGGTTGTTGAGTGAACTGTGGAAAATTAATCTTCCAGTCAGTCATTGAGTAAGAGCTGTGTAGCTTCTGTATTATGGTTAGCCCTTTTCTAGATGTTATAAAATGTATAACAGAATAGAACAATATTGTCAGAACTAAAAAATCTTATAATATTGTTGGAGAAAAAAACATATCTCATACTCAAAATCATGAGATAATCTCACAAATTGTGAGTGATCATGATATGCTGCAAATTTTGTTATGTATAAGCAAAGGAAAAGTAGAGATCACTGTGGTCTACTTACTAGGAAAATAGGAGAAAGATTATCCAGGCGGCTGGGTGTCCTAGCCAGGCTTTGAAGGACTACAAAATGCACTCCTGTGTTAGACATTGAATGAATATATTTTTATTTTTATTAAGAAATGTGTGCTCAATACAATCTTTTAAATAACTAGAAAGATGATGAACAGAGAAGTGAGTGCCAGGGTCCCACCCTGGGGGCAGGGTCCTTTAAGACCTGCAGAGCAAGAGGTAATCAACTGAAGAAAAATAAAGTTAGAAGTGTCAAGAGATAAATAGACAGGATGTGCAGAATAGAATTTTCAAATGTGGGAAACATAGGGGTGAATTGCTAGTTTGTGGGGTCCATTGGATGTCCCTAAGTGTTTGTTCCACTCAGCTTTTCTGAAGGCTATTTGCTCATTTATCCCAAAGGGTAAGCTGAAGAAGGGAACAAAAATGTTAGCAATTTCTCTGAGTAAACATATCAGCTCTCATTATTTCTATAATCATTAACTTTAAGGGTGTGAACAACCTTGAGAAATCTGAAATCTGAGCCTTGTGTGAAGGCAGCCTCCTGTCTGTGCTCTCACACACAGATTCCTTGGGGGAAGTTGATCCTCACTAATTCACTGTGGAGCAGACACCATAGTATCAGTTCTCCTCTGAAGAATCAGTGGGAAAGAGTAATTTTTCTCTTATCTCCAACCCAAAGGCATTTTCCTCAGTTATAAGGGTACACAAACCCTCCTGCCAATATTTCAGGGCTCAAGCTGTTCCCTTGATCTCTGCCCTGGCCAAATATAAATCCCCACAATGTGTATTTGCTTTGACTATTGACTAGGCAGGGGATGGCCTAATTAATGTTCATTTGCAGGCCTTGCACGCAGTTTTCTGTGTGGCCATTATTATTGCAGAGTGTTTATAGAACCAGCAGGACTGTTTGAAAGCTGTATCCCTAACAAGCTAGGCTGCTATGAAAACCAGGAAACTGCTCAGATAAGAAATTTAGTGGCTGGTTTAAAAGCAAACTGGCTAAACTGTTTTTATTCCACCTTGCTCAGCTTATTTCTCTGTTTTCCCCTTTTTCTGAGGGTGTTTTACCTTGACGAGAATGGGCTTTCTGTCTCCATTTTACCTGCAGAGGGCAAGATGAAGAGTATTATCCTAGATGGAGGAGATCATCTTGATAAAGTAGATGACCTATCAAATTATTTGTTTTAATGCAAATTATGGCAATAATGTACATTAAGGAGTTTTCTCATCTATTCAAACTCTCTTCTTTGCGTCAATTACTGCAAGAAGACTAGACAGATCAAGAACTGCAGTTTAGAATAATAGAAAATACTTGTATAGCACTAACTATAGGTCAAGAGTTGTTTTTTATTTACATATCACTTCCTATATATCAGTTAAATTATTTATTTTTTTCTCCCTCATAACTATATAAGGTTTTACAGGTGAGGAAAATAAGTCACAGAGGGTTAAAGTGATTTCCCATGTTCATATAACTAGTAAGTGGCACATAACTAGTAAGTGGTCAAGTTACTAAGGTAACTTTGGTTCTAGATTTTAAATACTATGTATTGTGGCTTGGGTTGTACTTAGTTATTTTCAGGGCCTGAACTTACCTCTAGGTTGTGTATATATGGTTGAACTTGTGCACTTAGTATTTGGTTTCCTTTGACTTCTATTTTTTTGCTATATATTACATAGATTCTGAGGAAATATGGTGGAAATAATGATCCAGAGATCATGGAGGATTTTATAATATATATATGGAAAGCAGAGAGTTTTTTAGTGTATCTGCAATTATGATGCAAAATTATTGACTCCTCAGTTGTTATGTTTGTTTAAACTTTTATGTAGCAGTGGGTTAAGGACTATAATTCGTTAAGGTATAGCTATGATCAGAATAGTGCAGGAAACTGTAGCAGGTAACTCTCCAGGGTAGCTATCATAAAGGGAACAGACATTCTGAGGAGGTACAAATACTTTTCAACTAGTCTCCCTCTTCCTATTTTCTTGGTTATCTCACATCACAGAGTATTTCCACCAAAGCCTATATTTCTTACATTTTTCCTTCTTAAACTCAAAACCAACTACTCAAAAAGTACCTGATAAATAATGGTGAATAGTAAAGCTGATAGATCTTTAAGGTGGCTCACTTTTAAGACTCTGAACTCCTGGGGTACTGGCCTCCAGACTTCAGTGTGAGTGAAGGGGAACGCTGGGAGCTCAGAATTCCAGGTAGAGACTATATACAGTTTATACAGTTTTATGCCTGGCAGGAGGATGCTGTGGCACCCTAGTAGGGAAGGTAGGTCCAGTTTTTAGAGGGTCTATCCCGTGGAGTGTAGTGGGAGGACCTTTGAACTCTGCCCAATTGTTTGTTGGGCACTCTGAGCCGTTCTCATGGGGGAGGGGACTCCCGTCCGCTTGGTGATGGATTTTGTACCTTTTGTTTGTATCCTTGTGGTCGCAGCTTGCCTCAGCAGGGTTGACATGCGTTCTTCAACCTTCTCTCTTAGTGCAGCTCAAATCCACCAGGTTACTTGCTGAATTTTTGTCCTTTAACTCTCCTACTGGACGGGAGCCTCTGTGAAATGCTGGCTTCATTCAGCCATCTTGTCTCCTCCCCTCCACCTACAATTATATAGTAAACATTATTATATGTCACTAGAATATTATTCTACAATATAATTGTTTCCAGTTTTGAACTATTGTGAATGTTTGCGTGAATATTTTAATGCAAAAATATTTGTACACCTCTCTCATTTACTAGAGGATTAATGTTCCCAAGACTTAGAATCATTTCCAAAGCCTGTGATACATATTACCACAATATCCACAAGAACTACCTAATTTATTTACTTTCCACTCGGTGTTAGTTGAGAGCACAACTTTCCTTAAACTTTTGTCAATACTGTCATTTTGATAGGTAAACCTGGTGTCTTATTTTTATTATTTGCATTTTAAATGAATAGTAGATTGAACAGTTTATAATTATAAATAGATTGCCTATTTGCCTTTCTTTTTCTATGAATTCCTATTCATCTCTTTAGTTAAGAAATATGTAAAATTTTGCTATAAAGTGCCAGATAGTCAACATTTTAGGCTTTTTTTATTAAATCATAGCTGTGTACATTAATGTGATCATGGGGCACCATACACTAGTTTCATAGACCGTTTGACACATTTTCATCACACTGGTTACCATAGCCTTCCTGGCATTTTCTTAGTTATTGTGCTAAGACATTTACATTCCACATTTACTAAGTTTCACATATACCCTTGTAAGATGCACTGCAGGTATGGCCTTTTATAGCTACTCAACTCTGCCATGTGTACATGAATTAGCATGACCATGTTCCAGGGAATTTTACTCACTAAATTAGGTGATGGGTTAATTTAGGCCCTTGGACTATACCTACCCACTGATCATTGCTAGCCACTGATTTACTTAAATGTGCTTCTGAAGGTATTTATCATTTTCTCATTGATTTTGAAAAGTTCTACATATAAATCTTTGTAATGTTGGAAATGCTTCCCAATTTGTTCTAAAATTATGTATTGAAATTTATTATCTCTTTTCATTTTTATTTCTCCCTTTGCTTTTATACTTGGCATGATTTTCCCCACCACAAAAATAGATAATTACTTACATTTCCTTTTAGCTCTCAAATGGCTTTAAGTTTTATTATTCACTCTTAAATCTATCTGGAAATAATTTTGGTATGAGGCTTGGGGCAAGGAACTGACTATATATATGTATATATATATATATATTTTTTTTTTTTGATGCATCTTTACTGATCTTAGAGGTGCTGCCCTTGAATCTAGCATCTGCAAGTAATGGCTCTGGAAGTATTTTCATAATAGAAGCTTCTCCAGCTCCCTTTGTGCTTACATACGTTTAGTTTTATCTTTCACATATCTCTGTCTCTTTGCATTTGTGTATAGTCTGGTACTTCTCAGTGGGAGACACGTCTTCCTATAAAGCTATTAAAGCTGTGACTACTCTTTCTGTTATAATGTAACCTTAATGTACTATTTTCATTTGTAATGAGCTTAGTTTTCTCATGGTGTGCTAACTGCAATACTACACAATGTCTTCTTCTCATCCTTTTTTATCTGTGCCTGAGTTATTCATTCTTTTTAATGACCTGACTGACTGTAAGGATAACTCTGGGCTTCCTGGAATCCTGAGTAGGGATATTGACTTCTGATTTTTCTAATTCCAATGCCTATGATGACATACTCCCACTAGAGTGTTATACTCACCTTGACCATTTCATCTCTATTGTCTTCTCTGACAATAAAAGTAGAAACTTCTGGTCTCCCTAAACTCTCTCATCTCAATTGTCACCCTGTGTTCTTTGCTCCCAGTCTTCTATAAGTATGCTGAGGAGTTGGATGTCTTTTTCCATGGCTTGGGAAAAGAAGGAATGGCTTTCATCAAGGAGATCACTAGGAATATTAACCCTAAAATGCCAGTAAATAATAATTCTTTTGAATTCCTTTCTTGTTTTCAATTTTAAAGTTACTCTGCATCCTTACAACTTTAATACAAGACAAAAAATTGTTATTTCTAAAATAACCCATTCTTACATTTCCATTTCCCTAACAAAGTCATTGTAAAATCTTGATTTCTTTCCAATCTCACAATCATTAGGTTTTCAATGGTGGAGGTAGAATATACCTATATTCATACATAGAATATATAGAACATAGAATATTAAATATCTATATTCATACATAGAATGTATAGTTATATGTCCATCAAAATTCTTTGATTTGAAAATTACATCATAAAATAAAAGATCTGTTTTTTTTTTTACACTTTTTGGCCGGGGCTGGGTTTGAACCTGCCACCTCTGGCATATGGGGCTGGCGCCTTACTCTGTTGAGCCACAGGTGCCTTCCCAAGATCTATTTTTTTTTTTTTCAGTGAGATCTATGTATACTTCTTGTATTGGAAAATCAGTAAATGCATTTTATTAAATATTAAAGTTGAAAAATATAACTCTAATGTCCTACAGTAATATTTTAGAATAGAAGAAATTCGATTAATCAAAACTTTTCAAAAGCAGTTATCTTGGGCGGTACCTGTGGCTTAAAGGAGTAGGGCACCAGCCCCATATGCCAGAGGTGGTGGATTCAAACCCAGCCCTGACCAAAGGAAAAAAAAAAGGAATGTATTAATTTTTATTCTCACCAGCAGTGTAGAAGTTTTCCCTTTTCTCCACATCCACGCCAACATCTCTGGTCTTGGGATTTTGTGATGTAGGCTAATCTTACTGGAGTTAGATGATATCTGAAAGTAGTTTTGATTTGCATTTCTCTGATGATTAAGGATGATGAGCATTTTTTCATATGTCTGTAGGCCATGCACCTGTCTTCTTCAGAGAAGTTTCTCTTCAAGTCCCTTGCCCAGCCTGTGATGGGATCACTTGTTTTTTTCTTGCTTATACATTTGAGTTCACTGTGGATTCTGGTTATTAAACCTTTGTCGGTGACATAACCTGCAAATGTTTGGAGAACACTTAGAGATCTAAAAATAGATCTGCCATTCAATCCTATCATTCCTCTAATAGGTATATACCCAGAAGACCAAATATCACATTATAACAAAGATATTTGTACCAGAATGTTTATTGCAGCCCGAAAGATAATTTCTAAGTCATGGAAAAAGCCCAAGTGCCCATCGATCCACAAATGGATTAATAAATTGTGGTATATGTACACCATGGAATATTATACAGCCTTAAAGAAAGATGGAGACTTACCTCTTTCATGTTTACATGGATGGAGCTGGAACATATTCTTCTTAGTAAAGTATCTCAAGAATGGAGGAAAAATTATCCAATGTACTGAGCCCTACTATGAAACTAATTTATGGCTTTCATATAAAAGCTATAACCCAGTTATAACCTAAGAATATGGGGAAGAGGGAGAGGAAGGGGAGGGAGGGAGAGGATGGGCAGAGGGAGAGTGATTGGTGGGATTACACCTACGGTGCATCTTACAAGGGTACATGTGAAACTTACTAAATGTAGAATATAAATGTCTTAACACAATAACTAAGAAAATGCCAGGAAGGCCAGGTTAATCAGTGTGATGAAAATAGGTCAAATGGTCTATAAAACCAGTGTATGGTGCCCCATGATCGCATTAATGTACACAGCTATGATTTAATAAAAATAATAAAAAAGCAGTTATCTCCATTTGGTTATAATGTAGTATATATTGATGGCAATTTTGAATCATACCATTCCAAGTACCTTACGAATGGTATTAACATTTACTTGTAATCCTGCCAGTGTCTTTGTAAGGCCTATTAAATAGGATAGTTTGTTATGCATTACAGAGAAACCAAGACATGGAGGTGAAATGATTTGCCCTAGGATGTGTAGTCTGCAAATGAATAAGTGCAGCCTTCCATGTCTCACCAACACCTTTGTGACTACCCTTCTGTACCTGAAGTTGACTTTGGGTGTGGTAAATTATTTACTGTCATCATCATAAAGACTCAAGTGAAGACAATACATCTAACTTTTCTAGGAAACATGTCTTCATCTCCCTTGGCTCTGATCACAGCATTTCACCATTTACATTCTTTACATTCTGTACTTAGGAACATAGCTTATGTTATATGAACTTGCCTTATTTAAAAATATTATAAAATGGGCTCAGGGCCAGTAGCTTTGTGGTTATAATGTCAGCCACATAAAATGAGGCTGGCAGGTTCAAACTTGGCCCAGGCCAGCT
The DNA here is from genome assembly GCF_027406575.1 of Nycticebus coucang. NCBI lineage: Eukaryota > Metazoa > Chordata > Mammalia > Primates > Lorisidae > Nycticebus > Nycticebus coucang. Next base: position 155,130,246 of record NC_069804.1, on the reverse strand, counting down.
AAGCAACAACTACAACTGCAACAGAAAAATGGCCGGGTGTTGTGGTGGGAACCTGTAGTCCCAGCTAGTTGGGAGGCTAAGGCAAGAGAATTGCTTAAGCCCAAGAGTTCGAGGTTGCTGTGAGCTGTGACATCATGGCACTCTACCGAAGTGCCATAGTAAGAATCTGTCTCAAAAGAAAAATTATAAAATGACCAAAATTATAAGGATTTTGTTTGCTCTAAGATCTAATGAAAGCTTCTTGACCCAGGAAACAATATAATTTTTGTTTCCTCTATCTACACTAGTGCCTAGTTTAAGGGAGCATGATACTAAACTAGTCTAAGGAATATAAAACTTAATTCAGAATAGTACAGTGGAATGAGCAATTGACTAGTGGTTATATGTTTTCAACAAAATCACCCATCCCTTTGGATACTGGTTGTTAGAAAGAGAGAGAACTAATCTATTTCATCTCTGAGGTTTCTTCCAAATTTAGAATTTTATAAATCCCAAACATTTATTATATTTTATTTTATTTTACAGTATCAGTATACTACAGTTGTTATGTACATGGATTTTTGGGTCAGATAGACTTAGGTTAGAAGAATAATTTTATCACTCTATACTTAAATAATCTTGGGTAAGTCACTTGGCCTCCCTAAACTTCCATATTCTTTATTTGTAAAATGAGCATAATAATATTTCTTCAAAAAGTTATTCTGAGATAATATATGAAAAGCTCTGTGCACAGTTGATAGCACATATAAATAACTAAATAAATAATAACTGATACTATAAGCCATATTTAGGACCAGCTCTTGGCAAAATAATAATAAGCAAAGTTGGAGATTGACATTTCCCTTTCTCCCTTTTGCTCCTTGGGTTTTATTTTCTCTGTGGTCACTGCTTTGTCACTCACTACATCCAAGTGTAAAGTACTAAGACTATTTGGGGAGGGCTTTTGGTGTCAGCTCAATGATTACACAGTACTGCAGTCACTCCATTTCTATCTAACCTAGCTATGTATATGCAATACTAATAATTATTTTGAGATATTTAAGTATATAATTTTCTATTTCCCACTAGAATAATATTTTCCTGATAATTAATAGTGAATGTCTGATTCCAGGAACCATGCCTCAAGAGAGTTTGCCTGCATGCAATGCGCATTAGTTATTAGGGACTGCCTGACACTCATTTATAAAGCTAATAACAGGCCTGTTTTCAATCACTTAGAGAATGCTCAAACGGTGCATCTTAGAATGGGTACAGGTGAAACTTACTAAATGCAGAATACAAATGTCTACTTACAATAACAAAGAAAATGCCATGAGGGCTATGTTGAACAGTTTAATGAGATTATTTCAGATTGTATATGAAAGCAGCACATTGTAACCCTTGATTGCACTAATATACATAGCTATGATTTAACAATAAAATAAATAAATAAATAAAAATTGCACAAGTTCAGGCATACTAGGTCTCCCCAAGAGCTATACATTTTTAGGGAAATAAATGTTTATACTTATTACATGACAGCTCACATGCTCACATCTATCACTTTTTTGAGAGTAGCTTATTTGCAGCCTGGTGAAAGTTATATAATCTGATGCTAAAATTTTAATAAAGAAACATGAGGTAATTAATAGAGAGGTGCACTGCTCACCATTCCAAAAATTATGTTGTGTTTATAGAAATTAGATCTCAAATTAGTGGCAGGTTCTCCTGCCCATTCCAAGTACCATCATTATGCTGTTCTATCAAAATCATTAATTCTATCTCTTTCACACACATGTACACACATACGCATCACACACATGCATAAATTGGGCTTTGATAAGTATATAAGAAAAATTATATAAATACTACTTAATATCAAGCCTATGGGTTCATGTGTACCGGTTGTTTTTAAAACAGTGGCTTGGTCTCCTGAGATTCTGATGTTTTGGGCATGGTATGAGTATTGGGATGCTCAAAACACTTCCTGTAATTACATTGTACAACAAAATTGGAAAATAACTTACTCTGGATGTCTTCCTTTAACCAATGGGCATTGAGTAGCTAGTTATGTCAAGATCTTAACAACATAGAGATGAGAAATCCTGGCCTGTGTGCAGGGAGTAGATTTTCCCTGGAAGGGAAATAGTAGATATAAACTGAGTAACAGCTAATTTTGCTAGGCTACCAGAGAGAGTTGTGGCTAAAGATTACTTCAGAATACACTATATATCCTAGAAAACATGCCCCCTCTCCTTTACCAGTTCTATACCCCCCAAAATAAGTACATAAAATGCCATTTTAAGCTAGAAAGAACAATTTTTAGATCAATTTTTGATGGGAAACTAATTTTAGGTGAACATCAGACAGTCCTGAATGAAAACATTTTCATCAAGGAATAAGATTCTTCTGGGAAGGCTATGATATAGAAGAGAAAAGTGGACTATTATGCTTAGTTCAAAGAAGTTAAAGAAATATGTGTGCTAATTTTATGGAGATAAGGAAGATTTGGCAAAAGCCTCTCTGCCCTCACCTGGTTGTCTACCTGTGTCACAGCACAGCTATCGGTGGCTGCAGTAGAATTAGTCCTATGTAGAAGTTTGGCTGAGCATTTGATGGGCACAGAACAGATAGCTATGTTTTACACTTGAAAGAATCCAAGCAGATGAACCACAGACAAAGTGAATATTTCACCATTAACTTAAAGCTGTGCTATGCCCATCCCACAAGCAATCATTTTTGCCAACAATATTAGGTAGCTTTATAATGTCTCCACCTTCTTTTAACACTCCATGTGAATCTGTAATAAAGCACCTGAGCCTTTATTAGAGGCTTCTCTAAATGTGGTCCAGAGATCAACAGCATCAGTATTACCTAGGAGCTTGTTAGACTTGAAGAATCAAAGGTCCAGTCTCAGAATTATTGAATCAGAATCTGCATTTTTAACAAGATCCTCAGTTGATTCACACACACACACACACACACACACACACACACACACACACAAATTAAAATATATAGCTAGAACAACTCCTTTAAAGATTCAGTGATGAGTGGGGAATCTTGTCTTAGAACAATTATGCATCACCCTCTCTAGGCTTACTCAGCTTAGCCTATTTCAATGAACTATCACTGAGTATCTGCTATACTTCAAGCATTGGGGATATAGTACAATAGTTCATAAAACACAGAGTTCCTTTTTTGTGAAACTCTTCCAATGGTATAAAATAGAGCAACTACGGACCAATTTACACCTGGATTTTAATAATACCAAGAGAAATTCCAAGCTGGATTATGGGAATATTTCCCTAACTGGGACCCCTTACTTTAAAATTTGCTCTTTCTAATCATTCATCCATATAGCAGCTTCATGAGGTTTTGACGCCTCTTACCACTCCCTCCTTGCTTTCTGCAATGTAGTCAATCTAGTCAATCTAGTCATACTGGCCTTCTTTCAGTTTCTTGAAAGGAACTAGCTCTGACACTCCCTAGTGACTTCATGTACGACCCCCACTCCTCGCTGTGGGCTGTTCTTCTCCTAATCTGGTTAACTTTATTTCTTCGCAACTCATCTCAAGTGGCACTTTCTCAGACAACATTTACATTAACCGTCTCTCAATCTTGTCATCTTTTATTCCACTCCTTTTTTATTCCTGTGTAATGCTTATAAAATTGTACATACAATTTATAGTTATATGTTTATTTGGGAATTTTTTTTCTTTTTTTTTTTTTTTTTTTTGGTTTTTGGCCAGGGCTAGGTTTGAACCCACCACCTCTGGCATATGGGACCAGCGCCCTACTCCTTGAGCCACAGGCGCCGCCCGGGAATTATTTACTAACTCTCTCCCCTACCATAATTTAAGTTCCATGAAAATAGATATTTTGTCTAATTCTTCACCATGGATACTTTCGACTACTATTTGGTCCATAATACTTGCTCAGTAAATATTTATTGCATGAAATGCATGTCTTCTCTCACCAGCTTGTCTAATATTACTTCCCCAGCTACTCTTTAACAAATTGTCCTGTTTTATTTATTATAACAATTATCATTACCTGAGAGTATTTTGCTGATTAATGCATTTAGTTATATGTTATTGCCTGTCTTCAACTAGAATCTAAATTATATGACAATGAAGATTCTGAAGAAGACTGCCTGTGTTTGATTCTCGAATTTGCCTTTACTTCATATGTACCCATGAGAAAGTCACTTAAGCCAGCTTCTATACCTTATTAGTAAAATGGTAGTAATTTTCATGACCTTATGAGACTGGGGTTGTGAGGATTAATTTAAAAATTATATATAAATCTAGCAGAGTGCACATAGTAAGCATTTTATTAGTGCTAATTGTTGTGATGATGGTGGCCATTATTGTTACTATTCATCTCTTTTTTTCCCCACTTTGGCAAATAGATCCACACTAGATGCACAGAATATACTCCATAAATATATCTTGAATATATTAAGGAAGGTTTTTGTCTTATTGTCTATTAAAACTATAGCTTCTTTGGCTTATATTTGGCCTTTTAGAAAGATTGCCCATATACTAAGTGTCATAGATGTTATTTATCTGCCATGATGTTACTCATACAAAATTTCCCATTATGCTATGGGTGGAAGGGGAGTATGTTAGCTTTTGCTGCTTTGTTTCTGATTTGGGGACCAAGAAGGGTAACATCCTAAAATCTCCACTCCTTTAATCAGTGTGACACTGGATATTATTCTCCTAAAACAGCCCTTCAATCTAGTCAATCTAGTCCTACTGGCATTCTTTCAGTTTCTTGAAACATCCTACTCCCACCTCCATTTGGTCCATACCAAATATAGTTTAAATTGATTTTAGTTTCACTGTAATGATAACTTCTGCCTGAGCAAGGAATACCTTCTAAGTGTAGAGTTGGATGCTAATTTAAATTCTTTTTTCTCTACAAAATTTTAAATATTGAAACAAGTTTGGGCAGGGAGATTCAAGCACTTAATTCAACCCTCTCTCCACATATATGAAACGGAGAAGCTTAGTGATTTATCATACTCTGTGTTTTATTGTACTGTCATTTTTACTATATTTAAGTTTGGATAATACAATCTTGACAGCAGGGTGGAATGTAATTTAAATTTTAATATTTTCAGCTACAGCAATGGAAATGTATTATTTCTGCCTGTGGTAAGATACCGATTCTCTGACTGATGTAGTGGAGGGGGAAAAATATATCCTCAAGTTACTTCTTGAAAAACAGAAGTGAAAAATCACCTCACCATGTCACTAATATAGTGACATAAATAGACACTTTGAATTATTCACTATTTTTGATGCCAAAGATTTCATAAAGATTTGTGCTATATATTTTTAACATTTAAAATAGATATTGAAGATAATTATTTAATTTTCAAAATTAGTCATTCACCATTAGAACCCCATTATATGAAAATCACTCAATAATACTTAAGAAGGCTAAATTTTAATTATTCCAAATATAAAATTCTGAATGTGAATAACTTATAAGGCTAATTTTCTTTTTATCTAATTTTCACATATACATGTGTTCATTAGGCTTCCACTTTTTGTCTTCATAAAATTAAAAAGGCTTAAAATTTAACAACAATAACAATGTTTAAGATAAGGCTAATTTTCATACTGTTTCCTGATGCAAGCCCTGTGCTAATGGTTTTGCACTATGAAGATAAAAATTTAGGTAACATCAATTAGAGCTACATGAAAATCAGAGAACCAAAGACTATTTGATCTGGAAGTAAAATATATGGGGACTGAGTCCAGAGTATAGAATAATAATTGTCTGTCTACTTCCAGGCCTATGAATAAGACATCTAGTTATCCAAACCCAAGAGAAGGCATATACACCTATGTTCACACATGATACAATGGGAAAAGGGCCTACTTTCCAGGACTCTAAAGAAACGCAATGATTTAATCAATTTGGAATAATTACTGTAAATCAATGAACCAGGTTTTTGTTAATCTTCTTTATCATTGTCTCTACAATTGTGCCTGGTGTATATTAGGTACATAACACATGTTTACTGGATAAATAAACAAATGTTTGTCATTTAAAAAAAATAAAACCACAGAACCTTTTGTCAGATATTACTTAGAACTTTAAAATTCTCCTGTAGGCTTGGGATATCTTTGAAACAAAGTTTGAACCCTCCGGCCTTGGTGTATGTGGCTGGCACCCTGCCCACTGAGCTAAGGGTGCCACCTGGAACAAAGTTTAAAAACCACTGGTGCAAAGTAACCATAAGAACTGGGGTGAAACAAAGAGCAACTGTACAGTTCTAGACCTCAATTATTCTGAATCCTCCAGCATCATTTTTCCTTCACTGTTTTACTTTCCTATTTTCTATGTCCAGGAGATCGTACAAGAAACACTAATGAAGAAGACAGGATAGGGTAAAATGTTGAAAGAAGTGTAAAAGCTCACTGAATTGAGTTTCAGAATCTTTTAAAAAATGAAATAAGATGAAAACTTGGGGAAAATTAAAATAGCCTTAAATTAAAATTTAAAAATGACTATAATTAAAATAATAGTCATTCCCTATTATTTTCTGGTATCTGATTCTATGAATTACTGTTACTAATAGAATATTTTCTGGACTAGAGCATATTAGTTTAGATAAAAGTAAGCAGAACATCTTTTTGAAGCATGGATGCTGAAGAATTGACCCAGTATATGGCAACCACAGTCTCTCATCTACCAGAAATAGTGTTTTAGATAATTAATAAAAGATAATCACCATGCATTTTTGAGCTTCTTTTCTGGGTGTGGGTATGGGTCTAATTTTCAAATTGTCAGCACGGCCAGAGGCTAGTGTCTGTTGGCATTAGACTTGCAGAGCTTCTTCCACAATCTCAAATGAGGTAAGTGACTCTACTTATAAAACAATCTAACACAACAGTTTCCAATGATATCACTTAAACCTGGGTAACTGGATGCAACATTTAGTTAGGGGATTTTCCCATAAGGACAGCCTGAAGCAAAATTGAGGGAGGAAAAGTTAGTCTTTCTTTCTGTATGATATATTTTTTTTTCAATCCCAGGTATCCCCCTATTTGGGGTCCACAGTTCCTGTCTTGAAATTCCATTTCCAATTTCTGTTTTCCTTAGACAATCCTTTGGGATGTTCTGCTAAAATTCTATGCTCAGCATGTGCTGCTTATGCAAGATAGTGTGGTGTTTATGCTAAATATTAAAATGTACATGCAAACATTTTAAAAAAGTGTATGATTCCATTTATTGCAACGAGAGAAGATAACTTAATAGTGAAGAGAAACTCTCTAAGTTGTAGTTATGAATAGAAGATATTATTAATTTTTTTACCACAAAAATAAGTGAGGTGATGGCAGTGTTAATCAGTTTGATTTAAGCATTTCACATTATATATGAAATTATCACATTATATACCATAAATGTATACAGTTATTATTTTAATTAAAAATTAATTTAAAAATAAGAATAAAAGGATAATTATTAATGAATGTATACTTAAGAATGATATGTAGCATGAGGTACAGGAAAATGGTAGAAAAACTGAGCCAAAGGGACTGTGGGTTTACCCAAAAGGCTAAGATTAATAAATGGCTTTGAAAGGCATACTTCAAATAAGAAGAGCAAGGCAGAACTGTAGCTTAAAGCTGATGGAGAAAGTAGAAATGACTTCTATGTTCCTTACTGTATTTCATCTTCTCTGAGAGTGGGCCTCAAATGAGAATGGGTAGTAGACATAGGTTTAGAGAGACTTTTTTTCCAGCTCTATTTAGGTATAATAGATGAATAAAAATTGTATATAATTGAGATATATGTTTTTATGTCTTAATATGTATATACATGTTAAAATAATAATAATAATTATTATTTTTACAGTTTTTGGCCGGGGCTGGGTTTGAACCTGCCACCTCTGGCTTATAGGGTGAGTGCCCTACTCCTTTGAGCCACAGGTACCACCCTTAAAATAATTATTACAATCAAGCTAATAAATATACCCATCTCCTCTCATGGATAACATTTTTTTACATGTGATAAGATGATTTATGATCTACTCTCTTATCAAATCAAGGCATAGTATATAGTGTTATTGACTATAGTCGCCACGTTATTCATTAGATCTCCACAATTTCTTCATTATACCTAACTAAAACTTTGTATCCCTTGACCATTGACTTTTATTTCTACAACTTTCATCCCCCAGCAACTAAGATTCTATTCCCTGCTTCTATGAAATTGGCATTTTCAGAATCAAGGGATAGTGAGATCATGGAGTATTTGTCTTTCTTTGAATGGCTTATTTCTTTTAGAATAGTGACCTCCAGTTTCATCCATGTTGTCACAAATGACATGATTTCCTTTTTTAAAGTATGAATAGATGAATAATATTACATGGAGTGTGTGAGTGTGTGTGTATATATATATTACACACAATGGTTTCCTTATTTGTTAAAAAGCTTTACGGTTTGTTACATTCACTTTGTGGCCTTTGTTTTTAGGGTCATACACAAAAACCATTGCATAGACCAGTGTTGAAAGGCTACTTGTCTATGTTTCCTTGTAGTAGTTTCAGAGTTTTATGTTTTACATTTAAGTCTTTAATCCACTTGACTTGATTTTTGTGTATGGTATGGTTTTAGTATCAGGGTGATTATCTGATAGAACATGTTGGGGAGGGTTCCTTTCTTCTTTATGTTTTATAATAGGTTCTTCAATATAGGTATAAGCTCCTCTCTGAAGGGTTGGTAGAATTCTGGTGTAAAGCTGTCTGGTTCCCAGCTATGCTTTTTTGGAAATTTTTTTTATTGTTGTTGCAATTTTGGTGCTTGATATTGGTCTATTCAGATTTCTAATTCTTTGTGGTTGAGTTTAGTGAAGTGGTGATTCCAGGTATTGGCCTATTTACTCCACATTTTCAAATTTCTGGGTGTAGAGTCTTTTGTAGTGATAAGTGATGTTCTTTTTTATCTCTGTGGTATCTGCTGTTATTTCTCCCTTTTTGTTTCTGTTTCAGTTATTGCGGATTTTATTTTCTGTTTCTAGTTAATATGGCACAAGTTTTATCGAGTTTATTAATCTCTTCAAAGAACCAACTTTTTGTTTCACTGATCTTCTGGATGGTTCTTATTTTCTTAATTATATGAAATTCTTGTGTAATTTTGGTTATTTATTTTCTTCTTCTAGGTTAGAGATTGGATTGCTGTTCCTTTTATAGCTCCTTGAGATGGTTCATTAGGTTGTTGATTTGTGCTATTTTTGTGTTTTGGCATTTAATGTGATAAATTGTCTTCTTAAAAAATCCTCTGAAGTATCCCACAGATTTTGATAGCTTGTGGCTTCATTGTCATTTTGTTTGAGAAGTCAAAACCAGGAAAGGACCTGGTTTTGGAAATGGAAAAGGAAAACTACAGGCAAATATTATTAATGAATATGGATGCAAAAATATTCAATAAAATCCTAGCAAACAGAATATGGCAACATATTTAAAAATTATACATGATGATCAGGTGAACTTTTCCCAGGGATGTAAGGATGGTTCAACATACAGAAATCCCTAAGCATAATTCACCACGTAAATAGAAGTAAAAATAAAGACCATATGATGATCTCAATAGATACAGAAAAAGAGACAAAATCCAGCATCCTTTTCTCACAAGAACACTTAAGAATAGACATAGATGGAACATTTCTAAAATTGATAGAGGCCATCTACAACAAATTCACAGCGAATATCATCCTGAATGGAATAAAACTGAAAGTATTTCCACTTAGAACTGGAACCAGACAAGGATATCCACTAATACCACTGCTATTCAACACAGTGCTAGAAGTTCTGTGGCCATTAGGCCAGAGAAAGATATCAAGGGTATTCAAATGGGGAGAGAAGAGGTCAAATGCTCACTCACTTTGCTGAAGATATGATCTTGTACTTAGAAAAACCCAGGGATTCGACAACAAGGCTACTGGAAGTGATCAATAAATACAGTAATGTCTCAGGATACAAAATCAATGTCCACAAATCAGTAGCCTTCATATACATCAATAACATTCACACTGAAAATCCAATCAAAGACACAATACCCTTCACATATCTTTCAAATAAAATAAAATACCTGGGAATATACCTAAGAAAGACATAAAGGATCCCTATGGAGAGAACTGTGAAACCCTGAGAAAATTAATAGCAGAAGACATTAACAAATATAACATACCATGTTTATGCCTGGGAAGAATCAGCAATTTTAAAATGTCCCCCAAGGTAATTTATAGATTTAAAGCAATCCCCATTGAAGCACCAACATCATACTTTGAAGAAACTGAAAAAATAGTGCTTAGTTTCATATGTAAACACAAAATCTCCAAATAGGCAAAGCAATTCCAAAAAATAAAAACAAATCTGGAGGCACCACTTTACCAGACTTCAGGTTACACGCATCTGCAGTGATCAAAACAGCATGATACTGGCACAAAAAAAGAGATATAGATCTATGGCATAGAATAGAAATTCTAGAGATAAAACTAGCCACTATTGCCTGCTGATCTTCAATAAACCAAATAAATGGTGTTTGGAGAACTGATTACCCATATGTAGAAGACTGAAACTGAACATGCACCTCTCACCACTTAAAAAATTGACACTTGCTGTCTAAAGTATCTAAATTTAAGACACAAAATAATAAAAATTGTATAAGAAAGTATGGTAAGACCCCTTGAAAATGCTGGCCTTGGAAAAGTTTTACATATACAGTATGGTAAAGGGTACAATTACATTATTTTTATTTTTTAAATTTTATATTAGCATAAGGATTCTGCACATCTAAAGTAAATAGACAAGGCCATCTACAAAAAATTCACAGCCACATAATTATGTTACATTGTTTGTATTTATAAGGTAAAGTTCAAGGTAGAGTTGAGCCCTTTACCCAGGTTTTGTACCATGTACCCCTACATTCACATGATAGGTGAGAATTTACCACACCTCCTACATTCCTTCACCCTTCTTGAAATTTAGTGTGTTTTCTTTTGTGTGGGCATGTAGATGTTCATCTAGTAGTTTTATATTAATAAGAAAAACACTGAATGCTTGATTTCCCATTATTGTGATACCACACTTAGGAGGATGTTCTCCAAATTCTTTCAGGTGAATATAAAAAATGTGATGTGTCCATCTTTCTTTGTTGCTGAATAGTATTCCGTGATGTACATATACCATAGTTTACTAATCCATTCATGGGTGGATGGGCACTTGGGTTAATTCCATGTCTTTGTGATTGACAATTGAGCTTCTATAAACATTGGATTACAAATGTCCTTATGGTAAAATGAATTTTTTTCTTCTGGGTGGACGCATAATAATTGAATTGTGGGATCAAGTGGAAGGCCCATTTTTAGCTCTTTGAGGATTATCTATACTTCTTTCCAAAAAGTCTGTATTAGTTGTAATCCCACTAATAGTGTATAACTGTTCCATCCTCTCCACACTCACACCAGCATCTGCAGCTTTGGAATTTTGTGATGTAGGCTATTCATGGATGGAGTTGGGTGAGATCTCAAAGAGGTTTTTATTTGCATTTCTCTGATGATTAGGGACAATGAATTTTTTTTTTCATGTGTTTGTAAGCCATTCATCTGGCTTCTTAGGAGAATGTTACATTCATTTACTTACCCAATGATAAATGGGGTCGTTTTCTCTTTCCTTGTGGATTAGTTTGAATTCTCTGTAGATTCTGGTTGTTAGGCTTTAGTTGTATTCATAACACACGAATATTTTATCCAATTCTGAAGTTTGTCTATTTGCGTTATCTGTGCAGAATCTTTTTAGGTTGATCATGTCCTATTTATGTATTTTATGTGTTGCTGAAATTGCCAAGGGAAACTTATTCATAAAATCTTCTTCCAGTCCAATATTCTCAAGAATATTTCCCACAGTTTTTTCTAGGATTTTTATCATTTAATGTCTTACATTTAAATCTTTTATCCAGTGTAAGTCAATTTTTATAAGTAGTGATAAGTGTGGGTCCTGTTTGAGTTTTTTGCATGTAGCTAAATAGTTGTCCCAGTACTCTATTAAATAGAAGTTATTTCCCTCTGTGTATGCTTTGTTCGGTTTATTGAAGATCAGATGGTGATATGCAGCTGGTTTCATCTCTAGGTTCTCTATTCTATTCCATAGATCTAGGTTTCTATATTTCTGCCAGTGCCATGCTGTTTTGACAATTACAGACTTGTAATACAACCTGAAGTCTGGTAACATGATGCCTCCAGATTTGTTTTTATTTATTAGAATTGCATTAGTGTGATGTTGGTGCTTTGATGGGCATCGCATTAAATCTGTAGATTGCTTTGGGTAGTATGGGCATTTTAATAATGCTGATTATTCCCAGTTATGAGAATGATATATTCTTCCATTTATTGATATCTTCTTCTTTTCTCAGGATTTTATCATTCTCTATGTAAGGATTCTTTATATCCTTTGTAGGTATATTCCCAGGTATTTCATTTTCTTTTAAGCTACTGTCAAGGGAATAGTAATGTGGATTTGATTTTCAGCTAGACTGTTGTTGGTATATATAAAGGCTACTGATTTGTGCACATTGATTTTATTATCTGAGTGGACAATTTTTCACTTCTAGGAATCTCACGGTTGAGTTCCTGGGATTTTTTAAGTGTAAGATCATATCAGCAATAGCAGAAAGTGATAGTTTGACCTTCTCTGACCCCATTTGGATACTTCTGATACACTTCTCTTGCCTGAATGTATTGACTAGGGACTTATAGCACAATGTTGAATAGTAGTGGTGATACTGGACATCCTTGTCTTGTTCCAGTTCTAAGTGGAAATGTTCTCAGTTTTACCCCATTCAGAATGATATTGTCTGTGAGTTTGTTGTAGATGGCCTCTATCAATTTTAGAAATGTCCCATCTATGTCTATTCTTAAGTGTTTTTATGAAAAAAGGATGCTGCATTTTGTCTAATTCTTGTTCTATATCTATTGAGATGATCAGATGCTGCATTTTGTCTAATTCTTTTTCTATATCTATTGAGATGATCATACGGTCTTTATTGTACTTCTATATATGCGGTGAATTATGTTTATGTGTTTCTGTATGCCCAACTAGCTTTGCAATTCTGGAATAAAGCTCAGTTGATTATGATGTATAATGTTTTAAAATATTTAGTAGTATTCTACATGCTAAGATTTTGTGGAGTATTTTTGCATCAATATTCATCAATGAAATTTGTCTGTAGTGTTCATTTTTTTTAAGATCCTTTTCTGGGTTTGATATCAATGTGACATATGCTTCATAGAAGGAGTTGAGGATGGTTACTTCTTTCTCCATGTTTTGGAATAGTTTCTGAAATATAGGTACAAGCTTTTCTTTGAAGATTTGGTAGAGTTCAGGTATCAAACCATCTGGTCCCATACTTCTTTGGTTGGAAGTACATTTTCTTGTTACGAATTTGGTTCTTAATATTTGCCTATTGAAGACTTCAATTTTTATTTTTAGGTCTGGGGAGATTGTGCTATTTCAGATAATGATCCATTTATTTACCATATTAAAATTTCTGGGTGTAAAATTTTTTGTTGTAATCAGTGATGTTCTTTTGTATCTCTGTAGTATCTGTTTTCTTTCACCCATTTTAATTTCTGATTGAGGTTATTGGATATTTTTCTTTTCAATTTTGAGTTAATTTGGCCAAGGGTTTATCAATTTTATTAATCATTTTAAAGAACCAACTTTTTATTTCTTTTATCTTCCCAATGGTTCTTTAGTTCTTAGTTTCATTTAATTCTGATGTTATTTTGGTTATCTCTTTTCTTCTACTAGACTTTAGATTGGATTACTCTTTCTTTTCCAGTTTCTTGAGATGGTACATTCAGTTGTTTGTGTGTGTTCTGTCCATTTTTTGGATGTGGGAATTTAATGCAGTAAATTTCCCTGTTAGGACTGCCTTTGCACCATCCCACAGGTTTTGTAAGTCTTGGCTTTATTATCTTTTGTTTGAGGAATCTAATTATTTTCTGTCTCATCTCCTCCTTGATCCAATTGTAGTTCAGTGCAAGGTTGTTTAGTTTTCATGACTTTGTATGTGGATGAAGGTGTTTATTAAAATTTAATTATACTTTTTTCCATTATTATCCCCAAAGACATAGGTATAATTTCTATTCTTTCAAAATTATTGAGATTCGAGGCTCAGCATCCGTAGCACAGTGGTTATGGCACATACACTGAGACTGGCGGGTTTGAACCCAGCACGGGCCAGGTAAACAACAATGACAACAGCAACAAAAAATAGCCAGGTATTGTGGTGGGTCCCTGTAGTCCCAGATACTTGGGAGGCTGAGGCAAGAGAATTGCTTAAGATCAAGAGTTTGAGGATCCTGTAAGCTATAATGCCACAGCACTCTACCAAGGGTGACATAGTGATTCTGTCTCAAAAAAAAAAAAAATATTGAGATTTGATATGTGTCCTAAGATATGATCAGTTTTGGAGAATGGTCCATGGGCTGACTAGAAGAATGTATTACTGGGATGGAATATTCTGCATATGGCTGTTAAGCCCATGTGTTGTAAATTTGTGTTTAAAGTTTTTTCCTTCTTTGTTTAGTTCTGCTTGAAGAATCTGTCTCATTTTGTCAGTGGCATGTTGAACTGACAGTGTTCAATATGCAGTTGTTCACACTGGTTAGGATTCATTTGATATATCTGAGAGCATTTGAGTAGGGTATATAGATATTTATGATTTAAAGGCCCTCTTGTTGTATTCCCTTGGCCAGTAGATAGTGTTCATCTTTGTCTTTCTTTAATTTTGTTGGTTTGAAGCCCAACATATCTGAAAATAAGAGAATTATTCTTACGTTTTTTCTTATTTCCGTTTGCCTGAAACATTGTTTTCAAACCCTTCACCCTGAGCCTTGTTTTGTCCTTGGAGTTTAAATGTGATTCCTGAATATACCACATAGTTTACTGGTGTCTTTTTATCCAGTCACCCAGACTGTGCCTCTTTAGTGGAGAATTCAAGTCTTTCACCTTTATTGAGAGAATCGATAAGTATGGCAGAGTTTTGTTTGTCTTTCTTTGTGGAGGTCTTTTGCTTAGTTTTTTCACTTGGGCTACGGAGGAAGCTACACTGTCCTTTAGTTTCTTGGTGTCTTTACTTTGATGGTGGTTCATTGTGTTGGTCAGTGTCCAAGATGGGTCTGAGTGCTTCCTCTAGAGCCAGTATTATAGTGGCAAATTACCTCAATGTTTGCTTTTCAGTAAAGGATTTCATTTTTGAAAATTGCTTTGTTCCAGAGGGTTAAAGACATATGACCTCTCTCTTCTAGCTTGTAAAGTTCTCACTAAAAAGTCTGCTTTTTCACTCATATTTTTCCCCTTGTAGGTAAGAAGATGCTTATACCTGGCTGCTTGCAGAATTTTGTCTTTCATTTTGACTGTGACTAAGTTAATTACAGTGTGTCTAAGAGATGCTTTTATGAATTGAATTGTCCTGGACTTCTGTAACTATCTATAATGGTTTTTATAGGTATCCTATAATGCTTGGGAAATTCTCCACAATGATGTCTTGAAAGAGAGCTACCATGCTTTAAGAACTCTTTTCTTCTTCTTCGAGGGTCCCTGTGATTTGTATGTCTGTATGTTTTCTGTAGTCTTATGTCTCTCTCAACGTTTGCTCTGATTTTTCTCTGTTCTTTTTTGCCTCTTTCAAAGATTGGGTTAGTTCAAAAGTTTGTCTTTGATATGTGAGATTGGTTGTTCTACTTCTTCTATTCTGTTGCTGAGACCTTCTTCTATGTTTTGAAACTCCTTAAATGGCTCTTTCAATTCCTTAAGCTCTGCCATGTCCTTCCTAATTATGTCCAGATCTTTGATGATTTTTCTTTAATTTTACTGATTTTTTGAGACAATTTTTTGACTTCTTTTTCCTTCTTGTCTTCAATTCTGTTCATCTTATTTGCCATCTACATTATGAATTCTATTTCTGTCATTTCAACAATTTATTTATGGGTAGTTTTTCAGCAGTATCTCCTTTGTAATCTCTTTAGAGAGCTGATATGTTCTCATTTTTTATGTTGCTAGGGCTCTTCTGCTGATTCCTTTGTGTGTGTGATTTATTTATTTATTTTTAATTGTTAAGCTAGAATGCCTCTAACTTGCAATTGAGAGGTATTATATTTGAGTTCCCTTAGGAAACTCCCAGGAGCACTTGCGGCATGGAAGAAAGAGCCTGGATGACCAAGTGGCACACATATCTGTTGGTAATAGTGCCATTCAACTGGCTCTGAAGGCTTTTGGCTCTCAAGTCAGGTGGTCTGGTGATGGCACTGGTTTCCCTGAAGCACAGAGATCTCTATTACCCTTCTAGGACTTGCCAGTGCCAAGTTCTGCTTCTTTTTTCACCAGCTGCTCATCAGGTATTAGAGCTGTTTGGCTGAGTGATCTGGTGGACTGGTATCTATTATGGAGGTCCCAGGTGTGGGGCTCTCCACTTCTATTCCAGAGACTCCTAACACAAATTTGCTTCTTACTGTTCTGTCAAGCACTCCATAGACTTTTAGAATTGTTTGGATGCCTAATCTTGGGGGATGATGTCAAATTCAGAGGCTCTGTGATGTGGAGCTCACCCTACCTTTTCCTGGACTGCTAGAGCAAAGTAGTTTCTTGCTAAAGAGTTAGCCTTCTCAGCTGGGATTATGGGCCATTTGGATACTAAAACAGGCTGGATGATATCATTTTTAAGGGTCCCAGGGCATGTAGTTCACCTTGCTCCTTCCAGGGTCCGTCAATGCAATACAAGAGCTTATTGTTACCTTAACTCAACAGCACATTTGTAAGGCCATTTGGAAACTAATTCTAGTGGGTTGGGATCAGATCCAGAGGTCCCAGAATGTAATTTTCACCAGTCCCTTTCACCACTGCCTTTTTAAATGAGCCACTTCTTCATCCTGTGGCCCTTCCTGCATATTGCCTCCCAAAGCTCCCTTATCTGGCTGTATGGCGCAGAGGTCCCTGAGGACCAGTCTTGTTTTCTCTAAGCTGGGTAGGGTGGAACTGGGGGCAGGACCTTCAGGTGATGCTCATCAACCTAAGACAGGTCATGGATAGCAAACTGAGCTATCCCAGCCGAAGTGTTAGCCCTTCAAGTAACAGATTAAAACAAACAAACAAACATGGGTTTTGCCAGCTGTTGGGAGAGGGGAATCCACAGCTTGTAGTATGCCTCCCAGGATTTTCCACAGTGAACATCCCCACCATCCCTGTAGGAGGCAGAACATCTGAGATGTTCCCCCAAGCTGGGGAAAGTGCACAGATGGTGGTCCAAACCACCCCACCTAGGATGAGGCAGGCTAGTTGATCCACAATTTACTCCTACAGGAGTGGCAGGAACTCCCTATGGTGCAGTGGCCCTCCTGATTTTCTGTCAGATAGTGGTGGGAAAGCAAGGCCCTTATCTTTTCATTTTTCTTGTCAGTGGCAGTCAATCCTGCTTGGTGCCAGTGAGAGAAAAACTGGCTTTGGTAGTGCTTTTGCAATTGCTATCGGGGTTGGGTAGAGTCCCAAATCCCTTTGACTCTGTTGCCTGGGGTGGGACTGTACTTCTAGGCTGTCTGAGCTGGCCCAGCATTCCACACTTGCCCATCCAAAGGGAAACAGGCCCCTGAAGAGGGAACTCTGTCCTATAACCAAAGAAAAAGGATGGATGTGGCCACAAGCTGGCTGCAGCCAAAATTGCTCACTATTCTGCCAGGCAGGAGGACAAAGAGAAGAATAAACCTTGGTGCAGGAAAGCAGGATCTCTGTTTCTTCTTACACTCTCCAATGGGGTGAGATTTTTTGTGGTTTGCTGCTCCTGAAGAGCTCCTGGGTGGGTGAAGGGGTCCCTCTTACCATTCTGTTCAGCTGCAAGCTTATCTGAGTCTGTTCCTCTTCATAACTGTTCTCTCCTTTCTCCTTTCCCTCTATCTTCTTCTTTCTCACAGTTTGTCTCAATGGAGTTGCTGAACACCTGAATTTCTTCTTACTGCAGTGTAACTCGCAACTTCAACTTCTCTGAGTTAACTTTAGTCCAGTTTTCCTCCTTTTGGCTGCTTCTAGTTATCCATCTTGCCCCTCTCCAATGTTATTATTTTTTATGTGGATATCTACTTCTTCCAGTACCATTTATTGAAGATACTGGCCTTTCCTTATCATGTGTTTTTGATGCTTTATTAAGATCAGTTTTCTATAAATGGGTGAGTTTATTTATGGAATCTTTAATTTTTTTTTATTTAGTGTAAGTTCTTCATTATAACATTTATCTTTTTCGTTTGTTTTTTTCTTGTTTGAGACATACTGTCACTCTGTTGCCCAGGCTTGAGTGCCCTAGCATCCACTTAGCTCATAGCAACCTCAAACTCCTAGGTTCAATTGATCTTCCTCCCTCAGTCTCTCAAGTGGCTAGAATTACCAGCACCTGCCACAAAGCCTGGCCATTTTTTCTATGCTTTTCAGGTTGGTTTCATACGCCTGAACTTAAGTGGTCCTGTACATCGGGTTCCCAGATGTGGATTACACCACAGAACTTGACAGAATTTGTAATCCAGGCTAGGATTACAGGTGTGAGCCACATTCTTGTCCTCCATCCAAATCTTTTCAATCGGGTTCACTTTGCTTACATTTTAGCTACATTCACTAAAGCAGTGGTTCTCAACCTTCCTAATTTCCACGTTGTTACAAATAGAAAAACGGGGTTGCAACCCACAGGTTGAGAACCACTGTTCCAAGGTTTTTTTTTTTTTTTCATATTTAGTATTGTTATTACCATTCATTTAAAAATACTTTTTATTTTACTTATTTTTTTTTTTTTGAGACAGGGTCTTCCTGTGCCACCCAAGCTCGAGTACAGTGGCATGATCATAGCTCCTCTCAAATAAAATACTTGCCTGGGTTGAAGCAATCCTTCTGCCTAAGCATCTGGAGTAGCTGAGAATATAGATGCACACCATCACCTCCAGCTAAATTTTCTATTTTCACTACTGCCTCTGGTTAATTTTTCTATTTTTGGTAGAGACTGGGTTTCTATATGTTGTTTAGCCTGGTCTTGAACTCCTGGCCTTAAGTGATCCTTCCCTCTTGGCCCCCTAAGATGCTAAGGTTACAAGCCTGGGCTACTGTACTCAGGCAGTTTCCATTATTTTTTGACTTACAAATAAATATTAAAAGCATTTTTAACATTCCAAATCCATGGAGATCTTCTATTCATATTTTTAGTTTAACTGAATTGTGGTATAACTTACCCATTCTGTATAATTTCAGTCCTTTAATATTTGTTGAGACTTTAAGTACTTGGACATAGCTTATCTGAAAATTTTGAAGTATACACTGGATGGCTGCAGTGTTTTATTTATATATAATTATATATAGAATACAATCCATACTTTAATCAAAAGTTCTAATCCTTATTGATTTTTGTCTACTTTGCTGTCAGTTACAGATAAAAAGTACTAAAATTATCTACTATGATCATAGATTTTACTATTTCCTATAAGTTCTGTCAATTTTTGCTTTATATATTGAGATTATGTAAATATATAACACCAAAATTTAAAAATTCTAAATCTTCAAACTGAAGGGAACTTTTATTATTATGAAATGACCCTCTCTCTCTAAAATGTTTATTTGGGTCCTATATTCTGTTTTCTACAAGAGTAGTATAATACAAACTTTCTTTTAGTAATTTTTCTTTGGTCTATCTTCTTCCTGTCTTTTTCTTGCACCCTTTCTGCCTCTTGTAAACAGCACAAGAGTTGAATTTTAAAAATCAAGTATGATACGTTTATGTTTTAATTGGAGTAGTTAATTAATTTTTATTAAAGTTAATATTGATATATTTCAGTTTAAAATCGCAATCTTCTTTTGTGCTATTTTCCCATGTCATGGGTTTCTTTTTGTCTCCTTTCTAATCTCTCTCTCTCTCTTTTTTTTTTTTTTTGGTTTTTGGCCGGGGCTAGGTTTGAACCCACCACCTCTGGCATATGGGACCGGCGCCCTACTCCTTGAGCCACAGGCGCCGCCCTCTAATCTCTTTATGAATTATTTAAAACCATTCCAATTTCCCCCTATACTACTATGGAAATAATTTACTATTTCTATTTTTTTAGTAATTACCTTAAAAAAACAATAAGATGCATGGTTCAACAAACTCAAAGTTAAACAAAACATTTAACCCCTCACCTTTCAACTTAGACATTATTATTTTCATGTATTCAATCATCATTTTTCCAGCCTCGCCAACATTATTATTCATCTACATTTGTTTAGTATTGTCTGAGTATTGGACACCTTCTTTATTCTTCTTTTACATCTTACTTTTTCCACTTAGCATCACATTCCTTTTAATACTATCCTTGAGAATTCCCATTAGCTAAGATCTGTCATTATCCGTCTTGGTTTTTGTCTTAAAATGATCTTTTCACTCTCACTGTTGAAATTTTCCTTCTCATTGCTGTATTACTAAACTGTATAAATGTGGGTTTATTTTTATTTATCCTTCCTGGATTTTGTTTTTAGCTGACTGTCTTAGGCATTCTGGGACATTCTCAGTCATCACTTCTTCAAATATTGGCTCTGTCCTCACTCCTATCTTGGAACCCCAATCAGACACACATCTCAGTCTACTCTCTCTAATTCTTAATTAATCTTACAAATTATGCATCTATTTGGTTCTTTAACATTAATTATATATATTTCCTTCTGCTCTATATTACCATTCATTTATTCTCTTTAATTTAATATTCTTATAAACCCATCTGTTGGATTTTTCTTACAGTTATTGAAATTTTAATGTCTTATAAGCTATAGCTGGTTCCATTCTCAAATTTGCTAAGTCATTGTATATTTTCCTGTTCCTTATAGATATGTTAGATCTTGCCTTTTAAAGTATAGTAAAGCATTTAAAATTTGTTAACAGTTTCATTGTCTTATGTTATCGCAGATATATTCTTGTTGGTCCTCATTCACAGTGCTTTGCATCCTTTTCACAGTGCTTTGCATCCTTTGTGTTCGGTTATTCCTAACTGTGTACTGTTGATTTTCCTTCAGTTATTACAACTGGGGATTCACTCAGTCTAGCATAAACATTCAGTCCTTCAAAGATGTGCCTGCTTGTGGCTTGGTCCAGAGCACTGTCCATTCTGGTCAACTTTGTAGTCACAGACATGAGAGGGGAGGAATCATCATGTTCACCATCTCTTTGGAATTAAAAGAGAGGAACAGATGGAATGTCTACAAAGAAGCTACCCAAAAGCAGTTGCAGTGTGCAGCTGGCCCCCATGAGCTGTCAGCTTCTACCACATGGAGTCTTTTGCCTTAGAGCTGTTAAACAGTTCCACCTACACCTTCATTTCTGGCTCTCTATTCTCTTCCATTGGTCTATATGCATGTTTTAATGCCGGTACAATACTGTATTAATTACTGACGATTTTCAGTGTATTTTAAGTTTTGTTAGGGTGATGCCATGTCCTTTGTTCTTATTCAAGGTTGTTTTGGCTATTCAGGACCTTTTGTAGTTCCATACAAATTTTGTGATTGCTTTTTACATTTCTGTAAAAACTGTCATTGAAATATTGTTAGGGCTTCCTTTGAATCTTTAGATGGCTTTGGGTAATATGGATATTTTAAGAAATTTTTTTTTCCTAATTGATGAAGACAGGATGTATTTCCTTGTATTAGCATCTTCTTTAATTTCCTTCATCACTGTTTTTATAGTTTTTGGTGTACAAGTCCTTCATTTCCTTGGTTAAATTTATTCCTATTTCTTTTATTCTTTTGGGGCTATTGTAAATGAAATTGTTTTCTTAATTTCTCTTTCAAATGGTTCATTTTTACTATGTAGGAGTACAACTGAATTTGGTATGTTGATTTTATATTCTGCACATTTATTGAATTATTAATTATAGTTCTAAGGTTTTGGCTAACATCTTGAGGGTTTTATATATTTAAGAACACGTTATCTGCTTGCAAAGATGATTTTTTTCTTTTTGTTTCTGATTTGGGTATAGTTTATTTTTCTTGCCTAATTCCTCTGGCTATTACTTCCAGTACTATATTGAATAGAAGAGGTAAGAGTGCACATCCCTGTCTTACTCTTCATCCAGAGGAAAAGCTTTAAGTTATTCACTGTAAGGTATGTAGTTGTGGGCATGTCATAGATACACCTTTGTATTGTAGTAAAGTGGATTCCTTCTAGAGGTATCTTTTGAGAATTTTTATCTTGAAAACGTTGAAATTTATCAGATGTTCTTTCTGCATCTATTGAAATTATTATGCAATTTTTATCTTTTATTCTAGAAGTGTGGTGTGTAATGTTTACTGATTGGTATATGTTGAACCATTCTTCCATTTCATGGATAAATCCCACTTGGTCATGGTGCATGGTACTTTTACTATACTATTGAATTTGGTTTGCAAATACTTTGTGGAGGATTTTCACATCCATGTTAATTAGGAATAATGACTTCTAATGAAAATAAATTGGGAAGATTTTCTTTTTCTTCAGGCTTTTTTTTTTTGGAAGCATTTGAGAAAAATTGATATTCATTTTTTAAAATGTTTGGTAGAGTTCAGCAGTGATGCTATCAGGTCCTGGACTTTTCTCTGAATTTTTTTTGTTGTTGTTTTATTTTGTTTTGTCATATTACTGCTTCATCTCCTTTATGATTATTTGTAGGTTCATATTTTTTATTTCTTAATAATTAATTTTGGCCAGTTTTACAATTTTAGGAATTTACCTATTTCTTTTTTTTTTTCCAAAGGGTATGTGCATTTTATTTTATTTATTTATTTATTTTTTATTAAATCATAGCTGTGTACATTGATGTAATCATGGGGCATCATTCACTAGCTTCACAGACCGTTTACCAAGTTTCACATATACCCTTGTAAGATAATGAATTTGATAATGTATAATTGTTCATAGACGTTTTGTGACTTTGTATTTCTGTAGTATAAATTGCAATGTCTCCATTTTTATTTACAATTTAATTCATTTGTGTCTTCCCTCTTTTCATTTCTTAGTCTAGCTAATGGCTTGTTCATTTTGTTCATCTTTTTAAAAGAGCAGCTTGGTTTTATTAATATTTTATGTTATTATTTTAGTATCTATTTTATTTATTTTTGTTCTAATCTTTATCATTGTCTTCCTTCTGTTAACTTGGGACTTACCATGATCCTTTCCTAGTTGCTTGAAGTATAAAGTTAGGTGTTTATTGGAGATCTTTCCTCTTTTTTTAATTATCATAACTGTATACAGTGATGCATTTATGGGGTACAATGTGCTGGTTTTATATACATTTTGGAATACTTACATCAAACTGTTTAACATAGTCTTCCTCACTAATTAATTATTATGTTAAGACATTTGTGTTCTACACTTAATGGATTTGACATGTACCCTGGCAATATGCACCAAAGGTGTGGTTCCATAATTTACCCCCACTCCATTGCCCTTCCTCCCTTTCCTCCATTCCCCCTCTTCTCCCCTCCTTTATCCTGGGCTATAGTTGTATTTTATATTACATATGAAAGTGTGGGTGAGGTTGGGTGCCTATAGCACAGTGGTTACAGTGCCAACCACATTCACCAAGGTTGGCGGGTTTGAACCCAGCCCAGGCTGGCTAAACAACAATGACAAATGCAACAAAAAATAACCAGGGGTTGTGGCAGGTGCATGTAGTTCCAGCTATTTGGGAGGCTTAGGCAAGAGAATCACTTAAGCCCAAGAAAGTATGGGTGATTATATATTGGTTTCATTATAGTACTGAGTACACTGGATACTTTTCCTTTCATTCTTGAGATACTTTACTAAGAAGAATATGTTCTAGCTCCATCCATGTAAACAAAAAAAAAATGTAAAGTCCCCATCATTTTTAAGGCTGAATAATATTCCATGCTCTACATATACCACAATTTATAATCTATTCATGGGTTGATGGGCACTTAGGCTTCTTCCATGCAATTATGAATTGAGCTGCAATGAACAATCTGGTGCAAATATCTTTGTTGTAAAGTGATTTTTGGTCTTTTGGATATATACCTAGTAGAGGAATTGCAGGATTGATCAGAAGGTCTACTTTTAGATTCCTAAGTGTTCACCAAACTTCTTTCCAAAAGAAACATATTGGCTTGTATTCCCACCAGCAGCGCAGAAGTGTTCCCTTTTCTCCACATCCAGGGCAACATCTGTAGTTTGTTATGAGGGCTACTCTTATAGGAGTTAGATGGTGTCTTAAAGTGGTTTTGATTTGCATTTCTCTGATAATTAAAAACGATGAGCATTTTTTTATGTGTCTGTAGGTCATGCATCTATCTTCTTCAGAGAAGCTTCTGTTCAAGTCTCTTGCCCAGCATGAAATAAAATCACTTGTTCTTTTCTTATGAATAAGTTTAAGTGTCTGTGGATTCTGGTTATTAAACCTGTCAGAAATATACCTGCTAATATCTTCTACAATTCTGAGAGCTGTCTGCTTGCTTTACTTACTGTGTTTTTGGCTGTGCAGAAGCTTTTTGATTGATCAGATACCAGTAATGTATTTTTGGTGTTGCTTCAATTGCCTGAGGAGTCCTCATCATAAAGTATTCTTCCAAGCCAATTTCTTCAAGGGTTTCCCCTGCACTCTAAGTACCTTTATAGTTTCATCTTTTAAGTTTAAATCTCTTATCCTATGAGAGCCAATTTTTGTTAATGGTGAAAAGTGTGGGTCCAGTTTCGGTCTTCTACACGTTGCCAGCCAATCTACCCAGTGCCATTTGTTAAATAGAGAATCTTTCCCTCAATTTATGTTTTTGATAGGCTTATCAAATATCAAATGACAATAATTGTCTGGGTTCATCTCTTGATTCTCTATTCTTTTCCATATTTCTACCTCTCTATTTGTGTGCCAGTACCATGCTGTTTTGATCTTTATAGGTTTATAGTATAGTCTGAAGTCTGGTAGCGTGATTCCTCCTAATTTGTTTTAATTTCTGAGTAATGTCTTGGCTATTTGAATTTTTTTCTGATTCCTTATGAAACTAAGTAGTATTTTTTGAGATCTTTAAAGAATGACAATGGTGCTTTAATAAGGATTGCATTACATTTCTATATTGCTTTGGGTAGTGTGGACATTTAACAATGTTGATTCTTCCCAGCCATGAGCATGGTATGTTTTTCCATTTGTTAACATCTTCATATATGTCTTTTCTCAGAGTTTCATAGTTCTCTTCATAGAGTTCTTTCATGTCCTTTGACTTTTGAACACTTTTTTTGTTTTCAATTTCATTTAATTCTGCTCTAATTTTGGTTATTTCTTTTCTTCTGCTGAGTTTGGAGTTGGGATGATTTTCCTTTTCCAGTTGTTTGAGATTTCCCATTAAGTTGCTGACTTCCTCTCTTTCTGTTCTCCTGAGGACGGCTTGCAATGCTATAAATTTCCCTCTTAGGATTGCTTTTGCAGTATCCCACAGGTTCTGATAATTCATGTCTTCATTATTGTTTTGTTCCAAAAAAAATTTGGTAATTTCCTTCTTAGTCTCATATATGACTGATCTATCACTCAGCATAGGATTATTTAGTTTCCATGTCTTTGTATGAGTAGGAAGATTCCTGTTGTTTTTGAGATCAACTTTATTCCTTGATGGTCAATGAAAATATAAGGAATTATTTCTATTCTTTTAAATTTGCTGAGGTTAGACTTGTGACATAAGATGTGGCCAATTTTGGAGGATATTTCATGGGATGATAAGAAGAATATATATTCAGTTTTGTTAGGATAAAATGTTCTATAGATGTCTGTTAAGACCATTTGTTGTAGGGTCAAGTTTAAATCTAAAATGTCTTTGCTTAGTTTATTGTTGGAAAATCTATCTAACACTGACAAGGCAGTGTTAAAATCTCCAACTATTATTGTGCAGGAAGATATCAAATTATTCATGTCTGTTAGGGTCTCCCTTATGAATTGAGCAGCATTCTGGTTGGGTGCATAAATGTGAATAATTGCAATCTCTTCATGTTGAGTGTTTCACTTGACAAATATGAAATGATCATCCTTGTCTTTCCTTACCTTTGTTGGTTTAAAGCCTATTGTATCTGCAAATATTTGGAACCCCAGCTTTTTTCAGATTTCTGTTTGTCTGAATTATAGATGTCCATCCCCTCACCCTGAGTCTACATTTATCTTTTAAGGTAAGATGAGATTCTTGTATGCAGCAGATATCTGGTCTGAGTTTATGTGTCCATTCAGCCAATCTGTGCCCCTTTAGAGGACAAATGAAACCATTCACATTAATTAAGAGAATTGATAACCCTGGTAGTGTTTAGGTGTCAAGCTTTTTGAAAGTCCAATGAATGTTTTTTAATCCTTTTGTCACTGTGGAAGTTGAGTTTTGATCAAAAATTTTGGAGTGACTTTACTTTGGTGGTAGAGCATTGTGCTTATCGTTGTGGAGGATGGGTCTGAGAATACCCTGGAGAGCTGGTTTAGTTATGCAAATTTTTTCAAAATGTGTATGTCATAAAGTATGTGATTTGACCATCACAAATAAACTGAGTTTAGCTGGATACAGGATCCTGGGCTGACAGTAGTTTTGTTTTAGGAGATTGAAGGCTGGGCGGCGCCTGTGGCTCAGTGAGTAGGGCACTGGCCCCATATGCCGAGGGTGGTGGGTTCAAACCCAGCCCTGGCCAAACTGCAATAAAAAAATAGCCAGGTGTTGTGGCGGGCGCCTGTAGTCCCAGATGCTGGGGAGGCTGAGGCAAAAGAATCGCGTAAGCCCAAGAGTAGAGGTTGCTGTGAGCCATGTGACGCCACGGCACTCTACCCGAGGGCGGTACAGTGAGACTCTGTCTCTACAAAAAAAAAAGGAGATTGAAGGTTGATAGCCATCCCCTTCTGGCTTGAAAAGTGTCAGCTGAGAGATATGCAGTCATTCTAATATTCTTCCCCTTGTAGGTTATGGTTTTCTTATTTATGACTGCTTGCAGAATTTTCTACTTTGCATTAACTTTGGAAAAATTAATCACAATGTGTCTAGGAGATGCTTTGTTTGGATTGAGTCATGCTGGGATTCTGAAACTGTCTGCTATCTAAATTTTGGTATCTCTTGCCATGCATGGGAAGTTCTCCTAAATTATATCTCGGAGTAGAGCAGAGCATCTGTGCCTTTAAGAACATTCTCTTCACCTTCAGTAATTCCTATAAGGTGAATGTTTGCTCTTTTTTTTTTTTTTTTTTTGGCCGGGGCTGGGTTTGAACCTGCCACCTCCGGCATATGGGACGGGCACCCTACTCCTTGAGCCACAGGCACCACCCATGAATGTTTGCTCTTTTAGAGTGGTCTCACAACTCTCTCAGGGAATGATCAGTTTTAGCTCTCCATCTGTCTACCTCTTTGAGCATTTGGGAGCATTCAAAAGCTTTGTCTTCAATGTCAGAGATGCTTTCTTCTGCCTGCTCCATTCTGTTACTGAGGAATTCTACTGTATTTTTTAGATCTTTGAGGGCTGCAAGTTCTTGCCTCATTGTGAGTAATTCTTTGGAGATTTTATCTTTGAATTCATTGAATTATTGAAACAATTTTCAAATTCCTCCTTGAATTTCTAATTTCAACTCTGCTTCAATTTTACTAATCTTATTTGCCTCCAAATTCTGAACTTGATTTCTGACATCTCAGTCATTTGCTTATGAATGGGATCTTCTGTTACGTCTCTAAATCTGTTCAGTTCTAGCAGGTAAAGGGCTTGGTCCTTATAATATTTAATATCTAGTGACTTAACATGGGTAGCAAGTAAGCTATGCCAAGTGGCATAAGTCTGGTTTGTGAGCCATCCATAGTATCTGGTGATTTGACATGTGTTGACATCATGAGGTTTAGTGTCAGCCTCATTTATACTTTTTGTAAAAGGTACAAGAGAGACATATGTGGTCTGACCTCAACATTGCCCTAGCTTGTCACCTAGAAAAGATCCAACATCATCCCTCTTCTCAATACAGAGGGAAAAAATTCTTTCTGGTGAACTTACTAGAGCAAAAGATACTTCTTGGAGTTTGACACAGGTTTTTTTTCATGTCCAGTTGACTCGTGAACAGGAGAAGCAGTATATTCTTCCTCTGGTTGTGCCACATCTTGTCATACATCCATTTTCCAGGCTAGTTCCACCAGGCACTCATATTGAGTTCAAGTTCCTTTGTATAATTTAGACATTGGCATAACTAGTAATTACATTGATTATCTAATGTGTGCATCATTTGAAATACTAGTGTAAAGGGATGCCAAATCTGCACTTTACCTACTGGATGAATAACAAGGGCAAGGCATAGTTTGAAAGAAATATCATGCCGGAAGACTAAAAGGGCAAGTGGGATAAGTGGAGGAAATCTCCTATCAACTTGAAATGTGCAATCATATTTTAAGGGTGGTTACAAGAAAAAATGTTAAAAAACTCTTTGGGGGAATGTTAAAAGGAAACAAAACAGAAAAAAAAAAGATATTTTGGAAGAAAACTTGGGTTTCATGATCTGTGATCTTAGGAAAAAGCAGTCAACTTATGAAGATGTATGGTTCAGGGGCCTGGGAACTGGCCCTGGAAATCCCTACTTGCAAGTTAACTGTATGGGTAGTCCTCCAATTGCGTTGTTGCTATTTAGTGTCGTGTATGTGAATCCAGGAATATTTTTATTTTATTTTAATGGCAGTATAGGTGGTTAATAGTACTTTAGGCCAGGCATGATGGCTCACACCTGCAATCCTATCATTCTGAAAGGCTGAGGTAGGAGAATTGCTTGAGCTCAGAAGTTTTATACCAGCCTGAGAAAGAGTGAGACTTCATCAGTACTAAAAATTGAAAAAAAATATCTGGGCATCATGGGGCATGCCTGTAGTCCCAGCTATTCAGGAGACCAATGAAAGAGGATCACTTGAGCACAGGAGCTTGAGGTTATAGTGGGCTATGATGATGCCACTACACCACTCTACACAGAGTGACTTTGCAAGGCTCTGTCTCAAAACAAATCCAAATAAATCCCAAATCACAAACCCCTTTAATATGGGCCTTCCAAGTGAGGAAACTTTGATATACGCACGATATATGTGTTAAAAGGATGAAAGAATGACAAGGCTTATAATTGGCAGAAACTATGTTCCTTTCACCTGTTGATGACATGTTCCAAACCTGCTTGTTATCACCTTTATGTATCTGTATGGTATTGAATTGTTCAATTAAATTCCCATAATTTTCAAGTAGCCTGGGAATAGAAAATTTACACCTGCCAATAAGCATGAGATGACTGAACACTATTTTAAAAGGGGTTAATCTATGTTTTCTATTTGGAATATTTTTGATTTTTATAAGGGTAAAGGTAATGCTTCTGGCCATTTAAATCCAGTGTCATGACAGACATTTCCCAAGGTCCTTATTATGTCTAGATTTTACATTCCACTTTCCCTGATAATTGAAAATGATATGGTGTATGCAATTTTAACAAGTGCTCCAGAACCATTAGAAGTTTGTTTCTGGCACAAAATTATTCCCTTTATCTGACTCAATCCATAATGGAATGCCAAAATGAGGTATAAACCCAGGTACTAATTTATTTGCTTTGGTTGTAGCATCAGCACACCTAGTTAGAAAGCATTCAGTCCATTCACTAAACGTAAAATAAAAAACAAATAGTTAGAAAGCCTAAAACTAGAGGTAAGTCTATACAATCAATTTTGAATGCCACAAGGGCCAATGCAGGCCTTTGGGGGCTAGGTGGAGAGTATTGGTTTCCTCATGAAGGTTTTTGAGATTTATAAATACAGTAGAACCTCTGTAGTTGGCCACCTCCCTACACTGTCCACCTCCTTAAGTTGACCAAATTTTCATTGTCTTGGCATGCACCACATGTATATATCAGTATAGGCTTACTTCCTTATGTTGACCACCTCCACGTGTTGGCCAGTTTGTATTAGTTCCTTGGGTGGTCAACTTACGGAGTTTCCACTGTAATTCACTTATAAATAGTTTGGTAAGAGATTTTGTAGATCCCAGGGAAGTGCTAACTATTTTTTAGTTTCTTAATTATCCCCTATTTTCACATATGTCCCATCTGATGGGAAATAAGTACAATCCAAAAATTTAAAAGTAAAGGAGGCACAAGCAATGAATTTGTGCCAATATAAAATTCATCTCATTAGGAGGCAGAGCAAGATGGCAGCCGAGTAACAGATTCCTTGCATCTGGGCACCGTGAGTCTGGGGATATAGGACTCCAGGCATCTCTGGCTGGTGGGATCTGCCTATCATCACTCCTGAGAGGATACAGGGAGTCAGCGAGAGACTGCTGGACCCCAAGAGGAGGACTAAAACAGTGGAAAACAGGCAAGTGGTCGCGTGTGTTCAATCCGTCTATACCCGCCCGCAACTACCACAGGCACGAGAACTTAAAGAGAAAGAGGAAGTGAAAGGAAAATTAGGGCAAGGAAACAGATAAAAGAAATCAACCATGAGGAAGAATCAGCAGAAAACTTCAGGCAACATGAAGAACCAGTCCAGAACAACCCCACCAAGGGACCATGAGGTAGCTACTGCAGAGGATTCCACCTATACAGAAATGTTAGGAATGACAGAAAGGGAATTTAGAATACACATGTTGAAAACAATGAAGGAAACTGCTAATGAAGTTTTAAATAACCAAAAGGAAATCCAAAAACAGAATCAAATAAGAGATGAACGATATGAAGAATATAAAAAGGATATAGAAGAGCTGAAGGAAATGAAACAGTCAATCAGGGAACTTAAAGATGCAATGGAAAGTATCAGCAACAGGTTAGACCATGCAGAAGAAAGAATTTCAGAGGTAGAAGACAAAGTTCTTGAGATAACTCAGATAGTAAAAGAGGCAGAAAAGAAGAGAGAGAAAGCAGAACGTTCACTGTCAGAATTATGGGACTTTATGAAGCGTTCCAACATACGAGTTATAGGAATTCCAGAAGGGGAAGAAGAATGCCCCAGAGGAATGGAAGCCATACTAGAGAATATTATAAAAGAAAATTTCCCAAATATCACCAAAGATTCTGACACACTGCTTTCAGAGGGCTATCGGACCCCAGGTCACCTCAAATCTAACCGAGCTTCTTCAAGACACATTGTGATGAACCTGTCCAAAGTCAAGACAAAAGAAAAGATTCTGCAAGCTGTCAGGAGTAAGCGCCAGTTGACCTACAGGGGCAAATCCATCAGAGTGACTGCAGGCTTCTCTAATGAAACTTTCCAAGCAAGAAGACAATGGTCATCTACCATTCTTTAAGTAGATTAAAGAATCTACTTAAACAGAACAATTTCCAGCCCAGAATTCTGTACCCTGCTAAGCTAAGCTTCAAAATTGATGGAGAAATCAAATCATTTATGGATATACAAACATTGAGGAAATTCACCACAACAAGACCAGCTCTACAGGAAATACTTCAACCTGTTCTGCACACTGACCACCACAATGGATCAGCATCAAAGTAAGAACTCAGAAATTAAAGGACAGAACCAAACCTCCACACTGATGCAAAAGATAAAACTAAGCAATGGACTCTCACCAAATAAGACGAATAGAATACTACCACACTTATCAATTATCTCAATAAATGTTAATGGCTTGAATTCCCCACTGAAGAGACATAGATTGGCTGACTGGATTAAAAAACACAAGCCATCCATTTGCTGTCTGCAAGAAACACACCTGGCTTCAAAAGACAAATTAAAGCTCCGAGTCAAGGGTTGGAAGACAATTTTTCAGGCAAATGGAATTCAGAAGAAAAGAGGAGTTGCAATCTTATTTTCAGATACATGTGGATTTAAAGCAACTAAAGTCAAAAAAGACAAAGATGGTCACTTTATATTGGTCAAGGGAAAAATACAACAAGAAGACATTTCAATTCTAAATATCTATGCACCCAATTTAAATGCTCCCAGATTCTTGAAACAGACCTTACTCAGTCTGAGCAATATGATATCTGACAATACCATAATAACAGGGGACCTTAACACTCCTCTTACAGAGCTGGACAGATCCTCTAAACAGAAATTAAACAAGGATATAAGAGACTTAAATGAGACCCTAGAACAATTGTGCTTGATAGACGCATATAGAACACTCCATCCCAAAGATAAAGAATATACATTCTTCTCATCACCCCATGGAACATTCTCCAAAATTGATCATATCCTGGGACACAAAACAAATATCAACAGAATCAAAAGAATTGAAATTTTACCTTGTATCTTCTCAGACCATAAGGCGCTAAAGGTGGAACTCAACTCTAACAAAAAGTTCAACCCCACACAAAGCCATGGAAATTAAACAATCTTCTGTTGAATGACAGATGGGTGCAGGAAGAAATAAAAGAGAAAATTATTAACTTCCTTGAGCATAACAACAATGAAAACACAAGTTACCAAAACCTGTGGGATATTGCAAAAGCAGTTTTGAGAGGAAAATTTATTGCTTTAGATGCCTAAATTTGAAAAACAGAAAGAGAACACATCAACAATCTCACAAGAGATCTTATGGAATTGGAAAAAGAAGAACAATCTAAGCCTAAACTCAGTAGAAGAAAAGAAATATCCAAATTCAAATCAGAGATGAATGAAATTCAAAACAAAAGAATCATTCAGAAAATTAATGAAAGAAGGACTTGGTTTTTTGAAAAAAATAAATAAAATAGATAAACCATTGGCCAGACTAACGAGGAATAGAAAAGTAAAATCTCTAGTAACCTCAATCAGAAATGATAAAGGGGAAATAACAACTGATCCCACAGAGATACAAGAGATCATCTCTGAATACTACCAGAAACTCTATGCCCAGAAATTTGACAATTTGAAAGAAATGGATCAATATTTGGAATCACACCCTCTCCCTAGACTGAGCCAGGAAGAAATAGAGCTCCTGAACAGACCAATTTCAAGCACTGAGATCAAAGAAACAATAAAAAAGCTTCCAACCAAAAAATGCCCTGGTCCAGATGGCTTTGCACCAGAATTCTATCAAACCTTCAAGGAAGAGCTTATTCCTGTACTGCAGAAATTATTCCAAAAAATTGAGGAAGAAGGAATCTCCCCCAACACATTCTATGAAGCAAACATCACCCTGATACCAAAACCAGGAAAAGACCCAAACAAAAAGGAGAATTTCAGACCAATTTCACTCATGAACATAGACGCAAAAATTCTCAACAAAATCCTAGCCAATAGATTACAGCTTATCATCAAAAAAGTCATTCATCATGATCAAGTAGGCTTCATCCCAGGGATGCAAGCCTGGTTTAACATACGCAAGTCTATAAACGTTATCCACCATATTAACAGAGGCAAAAATAAAGATCACATGATCCTCTCAATAGATGCAGAAAAAGCATTTGATAAAATCCAGCATCCTTTTCTAATTAGAACACTGAAGAGTATAGGCATAGGTGGCACATTTCTAGAACTGATTGAAGCTATGTATGACAAACCCACAGCCAATATTTTACTGAATGGAGTAAAACTGAAAGCCTTTCCTCTTAGAACTGGAACCAGACAAGGTTGTCCTCTGTCACCTTTACTATTCAACGTAGTGCTGGAAGTTCTAGCCAATACAATTAGGCAAGACAAGGAAATAAAGGGAATCCAAATGGGAGCAGAGGAGGTCAAACTCTCCCTCTTTGCTGACGACATGATCTTATACTTAGAGAACCCCAAAGACTCAACCACAAGACTCCTACAAGTCATCGAGAAATACAGTAATGTTTCAGGATATAAAATCAATGTCCACAAGTCAGTAGCCTTTGTGTACACCAATAACAATCAAGATGAGAAGCTAATTAAGGACACAACTCCCTTCACCATAGTCTCAAAGAAAATGAAATACCTAGGAATATACCTAACGAAGGAGTTGAAGGACCTCTATAAAGAAATCTATGAAATCCTCAGAAAGGAAATAGCAGAGGATATTAACAAATGGAAGAATATACCATGCTCATGGATGGGAAGAATCAACATTGTTAAAATGTCTATACTTCCCAAAGCAATCTACCTATTCAATGCCATTCCTATCAAAATACCAACATCGTACTTTCAAGATTTGGAAAAAATGATTCTGCGTTTTGTATGGAACCAGAAAAAAACCCGTATAGCTAAGGCAGTTCTCTGTAACAATAATAAAGCTGGGGGCATCAGCATACCAGATTTTAGTCTGTACTACAAAGCCATAGTGGTCAAGACAGCATGGTACTGGCACAAAAACAGAGACATAGACACTTGGAATCGAATTGAAAACCAAGAAATGAAACTAACATTTTACAACCACCTAATCTTTGATAAACCAAACAAGAACATACCTTGGGGGAAAGACTCCCTATTCAATAAATGGTGTTGGGAGAACTGGATGTCTACATGTAAAAGACTGAAACTGGACCCACACCTTTCCCCACTCACAAAAATTGATTCAAGATGGATAAAGGACTTAAATTTAAGGCATGAAACAATAGAAATCCTCAAAGAAAGCATAGGAAAAACACTGGAAGATATTGGCCTGGGGAAAGACTTCATGAAGAAGACTGCCATGGCAATTGCAACAACAACAAAAATAAACAAATGGGACTTCATTAAACTGAAAAGCTTCTGTACAGCTAAGGAGACAATAACCAAAGCAAGGAGACAACCTACACAATGGGAAAGGATATTTGCATATTTTCAATCAGACAAAAGCTTGATAACTAGGATCTATAGAGAACTCAAATTAATCCACATGAAAAAAGCCATCAATCCCTTTTATCAATGGGCAAGAGACGTGAATAGAACTTTCTCTAAAGACGATAGATGAATGGCTAACAAACACATGAAAAAATGTTCACCATCTCTATATATTAGAGAAATGAAAGTCAAAACAACCCTGAGATATCATCTAACCCCATTGAGAATGGCCCACATCACAAAATCTCAAAACTGCCGATGCTGGCATGGATGTGGAGAGAAGGGAACACTTTTACACTGCTGGTGGGACTGCCAACTAGTACAACCTTTCTGGAAGGAAGTATGGAGAAACCTCAAAGCACTCAAGCTAGACCTCCCATTTGATCCTGCAGTCCCATTACTTGGCATCTACCCAGAAGGAAAGAAATCCTTTTATCATAAGGACACTTGTACTAGACTGTTTATTGCAGCTCAATTTACAATCTCCAAAATGTGGAAACAGCCTAAATGCCCACCAACCCGGGAATGGATTAACAAGCTGTGGTATATGTATACCATGGAATACTATTCAGCCATTAAAAAAAATGGAGACTTTACATCCTTCATATTAACCTGGATGGACGTGGAAGACATTATTCTTAGTAAAGCATCACAAGAATGGAGAAGCATGAATCCTATGTACTCAATTTTGATATGAGGACAATTAATGACAATTATGGTTATGGGGGGGGAACAGAAAGAGGGAATGAGGGAGGGGGGGTGGGGCCTTGGTGTGTGTCACACTTTATGGGGGAAGACATGATTGCAAGAGGGACTTTACCTAACAATTGCAATCAGTGTAACCTGGCTTATCGTACCCTCAATGAATCCCCAACAATAAAAAAAAAAAAGGGAAAAAAAATTTCATTTGATTATTGTTGAGCACCATTTTGAATTCACATACCTTTTTAAAATTGTAGGGCATTGGCTTGATAAACAGTAATATCAGACAGAGATAAAGGCAGGCTAATAAACCAAGTAAATGAAGAATAGGGTAGCGTACTTTTGGCTGCCTCTTTAACAACCCTCCCTGCCCTATTATTTTCTAGGAATACAGTATCATTTTCCTTAGTGCAGGCTGGACAATGAATAAGAGCAATCTTAGAAATCAGATGAATAGCTTGTAATAGGGCAGCAATTACAGTCCCATTAACAATAGGAATTCCATCAGAAGTTAAAAAAAAAAAAAAAAAAAAAACAAACATGAGATTTCCAGATTGTGCCAATTGCATGGCAGAATACAAAGGCATATTTGGAGTCTGTGTAAATAGTGACAGTTTTTCCTTTTTTGCCAGTGTGCAAGCTCTAGTCAGGGTTATAAGTTCAGCAGCTTCTGTTGACTTTATGATAGGCAGAGAATATGCCTCAAGAGTTTCATAAGGGAAAACTAAATTGCAAGAGCTTTAACAAAAGAGGAGTTGTCTGAGGAATGTCTAAAAGATGTTACTGTGTCTTTGAAGCCATATTGACAGTGGTAAGGTAATCATGTGAAATGTAGTGGGAGTCTCCAACATCAGGGAGAGGTATGGAGGTAGCTTGATTTAAAACATTGCAGCAATGTAATATAATGGCATTATTGGTTAATAAAACTTATTAACAGGTTGTTTGTCATCTAGTAAAGAGATGTTGTGTTTTATGGACTTGTAAGAGAGCAGACACAGCATGAGGAACATAGCGATGAATAGGGCAATCTAATGTAAGGGTGCCAGCTTTGTCAATTAGGACGGCAGCTGCTACTACTGCAGGCAAGCATGTAGTAAACTGGGTAAACTGGCTATCACCTGATCCAATTTTCATAAAACATATGCTGTAGGATGGATTTGAAAGAAAATGGTCTGTCCTAAAATATGAGCATCAAAACCCTTATTTTCATGGAAATATATGTGGAAAAGTTTATCAAAATTAGGTAATCCTAGAACAAGAGATGTAATGCTAACTTTAGAGCTTTAAAGGATTTTAATGTGTCTGAGGGCCAGATAATAGGCTCCTGAATACTATTGTTGAGGAAGAAATGTAATGATTTAGTGAGAGCAGAAAAATTATGAATCCTTTGGTGAGAATAGCCAGCTGCTCCCAGAAATTTACCTAACTATTGCTTGGTTTTAGAAAGATGGTTGGATAAAATTGGCACAAGGCATTTTGTGGTGAGTTTTTGAGTGCCCTGAGATATTTCATGTCCTAAGTAAGCAACAATTGTCTGTAACCACAGACAATTTAGACCTGGAGGATTCGTGGCTTATCTCAGCTGGATCCTTCAAAAGATTGAAGTAATATAGTAGAGCACCCTACTTAGTCTGGTTATAGAGTAAATGATTATAAATATAATGAACAGTAGTAGATCCCTGATTAAATGTTACAGAATCTAAATCAGCTTTGAATTTTTGAGAGAATACAGAAGGATACTCACAATATCCCTGAGGTGTTTGGATGCATGTTAATTATCTCTCTCTCTGAAGGTAAACGTAAAGAGAAATTTTAAGTCAGTGTACAATGCAATTGAAAAGAAAGATGAGCAGAGGTCAATTACTGTAAAACAGGCTACATCAGAAGGAATTGAGGGAAGGATAGTAGCAGGATTAGGCACAAGATGGTGTGGAGGGATTACAAAGGAGTTTAAGGTTCTCAGATTCTATAAAAATTAACAGATTTGATTCCTCTCTGAATCAAATTTTTATTTTTTTTAACTAGTAGAATTGGGGTGTTACAAGGTAAGCTGGAGGAGACAACTAACCATTTTTGTAAAGGTAGTCTGTTATAGGTTCAATTACCCTTTCTTCATCTCATGAGAGGGGCTATTGAGATACTGAAGGGAAAGGTTTAATTTCTTTTCCAAGAAATGCATATAAGTTCCGTGCTCAGCACCTTGTCTGACCTCATTGGCATGTTTTGCCAATAGACTATCTGGAATGTCCTATAAGATTTTATCTTCAGAGGAATTAAAATAAGAATGGATCTCTTTTAAGGTGAGTATAAAGTATCAAGTTTGATCTGAGAGCAGAGAAAATTACCCTTCTCATTACATTGTATGGTGGCATTACATTTACGTAACAGGGCTCTGGCTAAATGGTTTGCACATGAGGAGTCAGACAGGAGAAAGACATGGTAGGTGGTTAAGAGGGCCTATGGATATCAGGGTAACTTGAGAGATAGTTAATGAAGTAGGTTGCCCGTAGACTCCAATAGCTTAGGTGGAAGTAAAGGTGAGAGGTAGAGAAAAATTCCTCTAATTGAATGGAAGAGAATATGAAACCACCCTTTACAAATCAATAAAGGAGTACAAGGTGAGAACTGGATTCAGGGCCTAAATTTCTGTGAAGGCATGGGGCTAGCTAAAAATAGCGATAATAATCAGCCATTGTCCCCTCATTTTCTTGATAATAATTAGGCACTGTCCCCTTATTTGATCCTCTGTAATTGCTACTCTGGAATCACATAGCTGGTGGTCATAAAGAATCTTAACTTTCTATGTGGATAGTATCACTGATCAAAACCTAAAGGTAGTTCCTGAGATGTCTTCCAGGCCCCACATTCTAGTGGATGGGCCAACCCATCCAGATCAGTAGTCCATACTAACTAAACAAAACAAACAAAAAAACAAACAAACAAAAATAAAAAAACTACTCAATTGGAATTGTGATCCCAACCAAGGAACTGAAGTAACACAAGATGATTCTACACCACTATAATTTTTCCCTAATACTAGCCAATTAGCAAACCCAATTGCCTCATCTTTTGCCCAACAAACTATCCTTAAAAACCCTGTCTCTCCAATTCTGAGGGAGTCAGATTTGAGAAATTCCTCCCATCTCCCTGTTTAAAGATCTGAAGAATTAAACACTTTCTCCCTTGCAACACTGACAGTTTTGATTTATTTACTCTTCTCTGCACATCAGGCAATACAACTCAGTTTGGTGGCAACAACTGTAACATCAGCATCTATTAGAAAATCAAACTTTTTATCCTCTATCTTAAATTTAATGATGGTATCTGAGGTGCAATTGAGGATCAGCTCACTCCCTCAATTAATGTGGTATTGTTCCACAGAAGGAGAAAAATGAACCTGCTGGGTTTTGGGAAGATCTTTCCTTCAGTTTACCTTTTTTTTAAGGGCTGGATAACAGTTTTCTCATTATCTGGGTTTTCTGCAGTATGTACAAACATCTGGAGAAATATTCTGTGACTGATTAGAAAAATGAGAGGATTTTGATCTATTTTCAGAGGGCTGTTTTTGCTTTTGCAGTGATTCAGCCTGAAAATCAAGGACTGCAAATTTCAAATGTTTATTTTTTTATTATTGTTGTTATCTTCTAAGCCATTTTCAAAAAACTGCATAGCTGTCTCCTTTATAATGCGTAGAGGCTGACCAGCACAGCCAACTATACTGTTTAGAATTTATTTCTTAATATCTGGAAATATATTTCCAAATAGGACAGAAATTAAAATAATTCTATGCTCTTGTACTTCAAAATTTAATGCAGTATACCTCAGAAAAACTTGTGTAAATCTCTCAATAAAAGCTTTAGGGTGCTATCCCTTCTCAGAGTACGTAATTCAACCATAGACAAACTAAGTTTAGGAGACAAAGCCTTCAAAATTATCCCTATCATGCCCCGAATACCATCATTATCCGGGCTACTCTCTGGTTATCTGTAAGAAGCCGAGGGAGACAATCTGGCCACCTGTTCCTTCTATGGTTAGAGTTTCTCTCAGGAGGGGTTCTGGCTTATCAAATGACTGAAGTATAATAACAGGTATACCCTTGTGCAGGCAATTGAAGTCCCTTGGAATGGAATTATGAATGGCTATTATCCTGTCAAACTCCACTCTAAATTTGGTAGAATTTTCTGACAGTAGGAATAAAAGTATTTTGTAATTCAGAAGATTTGTTGCTATCCAGGAGACGTGAATTCTTTGTGGTAGCAGTCCTGGATACATTCTGAGGGGCATTGCATAGGGAGGGCTAGAGCTGATGAAGTTAGATTACACAGCCCTGGAAAGTAAGAGAGATCATATGGCACAGGGAGCTGAGTTTTGCCTTGTTACTCACAGGCCACCCTCTTGCTTGTTAGCTTTTATTCAATTGACCTATATGTCTTGGAACTGTGAATAAAACCTAAGTGCCCTCTGTAAATGTTAGAGAGACACAGAGGTTAAAGTAGGCAGTTGTTCATCTAAAGGATTTTCTGAAGAAATTGGGGATGAGATAGTTTTAGTGATTATTAAGGAAGATTGCTATGGAATTAAGGCTGGGATTTTGAGGGTGTTTTTTTACAAGGGATCGAGAGATCAGAAAGATCTTCTGCATATGTGATTGGGTTAATCTCTAGTTTCTCTATCCCATTGGTCTGTATCTCTATTTTTGTGCCAGTACCATGCTGTTATGATCACTATTGACTTGTAATATAACCTGATGCCTCCATATTTGTTTTAATTTCCAAGAGATGCATTTGCTATTAAAGTTTTATTCTGGTTCCATATGAAGTAAAGTACTATATTTTCAAGTTTTTAAAAGCATGACATTGGTGTTTTGGTAAGGGATTACATTTAATATGTAGATTTCTTTGGGTAGAATGGACATTTTAACAATGTTGGTTCTTCCAAGCCATGAGCATGGTATGCTTTTCCATTTCTAACATCTTCTGCTATTTCCTTCCAGAGTTTCATAGTTCTCTTTATAGAGATATTTCACATTCTTTGTTAGATGAATTCCCAGGTAGTTCATTTTTTTTTTTATGAGCTACTGTAAAAAGTATATACTCTTTGATTTTATTTTCAGCTTGACTGTTATTGGCATGTATAAAGGCTACTGATTAGTGGATGTTGATTTTGTATCCTGAGACACTGCTATATTTATTGATCATTTCTAAGAGCTTTGTAGTTGAGTCCCTGGGGTTTTACAAGTATAAGATCATGTCATCTGCAAAGAATAATAATTTGACCTCCTTGTAGCTCATTTGAATATTCTTAATTTCTTTCTGTTACCTGATTGCAATGGCCAGAACTTCCAGTACTATGGTGAACTTTTATAAACTAAACAAAAAAAATGCAATGGGGAAAATAATCACTATTTAATAAACGTTGGTGGAGAACAGGTTAGCCACATGTATAAGACTGAAACTGGATCCACAATTACCACTGAGAAAAAATGATTCTCATTGGGTAAAAAATTTAAATTTAAGAGAGGAAACAATAAACACTCTAGAGGAGAATGTGGGGAAATGCTTAAAGATATTGACTTTTTGAGGAAGACCCAACTGGCAATGTAGCAACACCCAGCCCCCCAAATCAGTGGGATTTGATCAAGCTAAAAAGCTTTCCCACAGCTAAGAGTACCACAACCAAGGCAAATAAACAGCCTTTGGAATGGAAGAAGACTTTTGTGTGTTATGAAACTGACAAAGGCCTGATAACTAGAATCTACAGAGAACTCAACACGAGAAGAGCAAACAGCCCCCTTTGTAAGTAGGCATGGAATTTGAACAGAAACTTCTCTGAAGATGACAAGCGAATGATTAACAAACATGAAAAAATGCTCAGTGTCATTAATCATTAGAGAAATGCAAATCAAAAACACTCTGAGATATCACCTAACTCCAGTAATATTATCCCCCAATCCAAAGTCCCAAAACTGTAGGTGCTGGCATAGATGTGGAGAGAAAGAAATACTTTTTCACTGCTGGTGGAATTGCAAAGGAGTATGGAGAATTCATAAAGAACTAAAAGTTGACCTTCCATTTACGTCTTTTATGTTTACCTGGATGGAGTTTAAGGTAAACTCCTGGATGGAGTTGAAGGTAAACTAATAGGATTGTGGGATCCTATTAGTTTAGGGAT
Source organism: Nycticebus coucang (assembly GCF_027406575.1). Taxonomy (NCBI): domain Eukaryota; kingdom Metazoa; phylum Chordata; class Mammalia; order Primates; family Lorisidae; genus Nycticebus; species Nycticebus coucang. The sequence goes on along the minus strand of NC_069804.1, from coordinate 155,088,665 downwards.
CCATTGGATCCCACAATCATATTAGTAGGTTCTCTACCCAAAAGAAAAAAAATCATTGTACCATAGGAAATTTTCACCATAGTGTATATTGCAGCTTAATTAATAATTGTCAAGTCATGTAAGCAACCTAAATTTCCATCATCCCTTGAATGGATCAACAAACTGTGGCATATGTGTACCATGCATTTCTATACAGCCATAAGAAAAGATGGAGACTTTCCATCTTTTATGTTTACCTAGATGGGATTGGAACACATTCTTCTAGTAAGTATCTCAAGAATGGAATAGCAATATCCAGTGTACTCAATACTAATGTGAAATCACTATATAAACAATTGCACTTCCCCATAAACAATTTTTATTCTTTATTCCACACAAATATATTCTAATGAGGGGGAGGGAAAAGGAGGGAGAGAGGCAGGGGGAGGGAGGACAATTGGTGTGATCTCACCTAATGTACACAATGTGAGGGACTTCAGCATGCCCACTGGGTGAAGAGCTCAACCACACCTTGAACTTTACTTTGGAAATGAGAATAATATAACCTAAAAATTTGTACCCTCAGATTTAGTTAAAATCGAAAAAAAAGAAAGATCTTCCAGAGGTCTGGAACTAGTAGTTGATGATAAAGAGGAATGTAAGTTGGGGAGAGAGCTTAAGACAAGGGCATATCTTAACTTTTATTTTCATCATATTTCTTACATTTTTTTTTTTTTTTTTTTTTGTAGAGACAGAGTCTCACTTTATGGCTCTCGGTAGAGTGCCGTGGCCTCATACAGCTCACAGCAATCTCCAACTCCTGGGCTTAAGCGATTCTCTTGCCTCAGCCTCCCGAGTAGCTGGGACTACAGGCGCCTGCCACAACGCCCGGCTATTTTTTGGTTGCAGTTTGGCCGGGGCCAGGTTTGAACCTGCCACCCTCGGTATATGGGGCCGGCGCCTTACGGACTGAGCCACAGGCGCCGCCCATATTTCTTACATTTTTAAGATAGTTTTTAAGGCTAGTCATAACATTGATATGTTTCTTTCATTTTCTTTTTTTTTTTTTTGCAGTTTTTGCTGAGGGCTGTGTTTGAACCCGCCACCTCTGGCATATGGGGCCGTGGCCCTACTCCTTTGAGCCACAGGCGCCACCCTGTTTCTTTCACTTTTAAAAATTTCAAATTGATAAAAAGGTACAAATATTTATGGTACAATTTTTTCACTTCTAAGGTAAAGTTCAAGTTGTAGCTGAGCCCTTCACCCAGGAAGGTGCTGAACAGCCTCATTTTATGCACATTAAATAAGAATAAGCCAGCCCTGCCTTGTTCCTCTCCCTCCCCTTTCACTCTTCTCTCCTCCCCTTCGCTAGACTGTACTTGGGTTTTTCTTTTATGTAGGCTTATAGTTGTTTATATATTGATTTCATATTAGTATTGAGTGCATTGGATACTTGCTTGTCATTCTTGAGATACTTTTCTGAGAAGAGTGTGTTTCAACTCCATCCAGGTAAACATAAAAGACATAAAGTATCTTTTTTTTAAGTCTGAATAGTATTCCATTAGACATAAACCACAGTTTGTTCATCCATTCATGAGTTGATGGGCACTTGGATTTTTTCTATGATTTGACAATAATTAATTCAGCTTCAATACATATTCTGGTACAAATTTCTCTGTGGCAAAATGATTTTCTTCTTAGGGGCAGATAACCTAGTAATGGGATTGTGGGATCAAATTGAAGGTCAATGTTTAGTTCTTTATGAATTCTCCATACGTCCTTCCATGGAGGTTGTAGCAGTTTGTAAGCCCACTAGCAATGCAAAAGTGTTCCCTTCTCTCCACATGCATGCCAGCATCTGCAGCTTTGATATTTTGTGATATACACTAATCTCACTGGGGTTAGGTGATAGCTCAGAGTGGTTTTGATTTCCATTTCTCTAATGATTAGGGATGATGAGCATATTTTCATGTATTTGTTGGCCATTTGTCTGTCATCTTCAGAGAATTTTCTGTTCAAACCTTTTGACCACTTACAAACGGGCTTGTTGCTCTTCTTTATTGATCACTTTGACTTCTCTGTATATTCTAGTTACCAGCCTTTTGTCATATTCGTAGTATGTAAATATCTTCTCCTATTTTGAAGGCTACTTGCTTTAGCTGTGGTGCCCTTAGCTATGCAGAAGCTTTTCAGGTTGATAATGTCCTATTTATTTATTTTTGGTGTTGCTGCAATTGCCAAGGGTTCTTCTTCATAAAACCTTTTCTCAGGCCAATTTTGTCAGGAATTTTTTCCATATTTTTTTCTAGAGTTTTAATTGTTTTGTGTTTTAAATTTAAATCTTTTATTAAACAATTTCTTAGAATTAGAGTTCTCTAAAATTTTCTTTAAATCAGAAAGACTTTCTAATTCAAAGAAGCCATCCTCTGGCAACAGATAATTAGAATTCTAAATGGTACATTTATTCCAAAAGTGATTCAATCCAATAAACCCTTTCATAAAAAGCCCATGTGGTAATTTTCCATGTTTAGACTACGTTTTTTTTTTTTTTTTTTTTTTTTGTTGTTGTTGTTGTTCTTTTTTACCATATAAACAAGAGGTATTCCTGGAGAGGGCATAGAAGAGACAGTTATCATGGTTTCCAAAAATTTACTCTCAAAATAGACAATATAGATAAAGCAAATAGGACCTTTTAAGAAAAAATAATATCTTAGAGCTTTAAATATTGAACACAAAGAGTATGATAGTTGGAATCTTACATGTCTTAGATTCCCAGTCTTTTCAGATGGGCTACCTGGCATGATTCCATAAAAAAAGTAGAATCCCCCTAAGAGAGTGGAGATTGAGGAGAAAATTCCCACTCAGTTACAAAACAAGCTCATGGAAATACAACAGGATGACACAGGTGTTTAAAGCATTTCTTTTCAGGACTATCTACATCTATGTTTAATTTTAATAGATGCTGGTATAGCCATAACTTTATAACTGATTAGTCACCATAGCCAGCTAAAACAGTAGGCTTATAGGGGACTCTATGCCTGTGTTATACCCTATGGTAGATCTCTTTAAGACAGAATACAGGACTCAGCTCTTAACTTCCTGGGACCTGGAGGCTGACTCTTGCTTCTTCTTCTGTGAAAGCCAGAGATTCTGTTAGAGTGGAGCCCACTTCTCCACCTTGATGCAAACTGTCCAATGACTAAGACTATGGCTTCTTTTCTGTTGACATTCTACATGAGGAGGCAGGGCCAACAGGGTCTGCATCCAATCTGCTATTGCCTAGTATCCCTGGGGTGAAGGAGACTGGGAGCCTGTTACAATCAGGAAGAGTCTTCAGAAAGTAGCCTGGAGATGCCTGGGAAGAGAACTGGAAAAAGAATAAAGCACTCTGTGACTGAAGCCAGCTTTCCACAGAGGCTCCTGTCCAGAAGGAGAGTTAAAGGACAGAAAATTAACAAGTAACCTGGTGGATTAGAGCTGTGCCAAGAAAGAAGGTTGAAGAACGCACATCAACCCTGCTGAGGTGAGCTGTGACCCCAAGGATACAAACAAAAGGTACAAAATCCATCACCAAGTGGTCAGGTGTCCCCTCTCCAATGAGAACAGCTCCGAGTGCTCCATACAAACAAGTGAGTAGAGTTCAAAAGTCCTCTCATTATATCCCACAGGAGAGACCCTCTAAAAACTGGACCTACATCCCCTACTAGGGTGCCATGGCACTCTCCTGCCAGGCATAAAACTGTACAAAATTGTACATATTCTCTACCTGTAATTCTGAACTCCCAGCACTCCCCTCCACTCTGAGGTCTGGAAACCTGTCCTCCAGGAGTCCAGACTCTTGGGTATTTTCTTGAGAGGTGTGGACAGGGCATGGACTGCTGCTGGTCAGTGTTGATTCTGCAGTGGTACCCCAAGGCACAAAGCAACAACCGTTTTCTGGCAACAATAGGGTTCACCCCTGGATATTCCAGAGTGACACCCCCTGTCTCTCTGGGCAACCAGAGTAGGCTGGGCATCTTCTCCGATGGCAGCCACTGGTGGAACAGATCTGGGATGGAAACACAAGCCCTGTGATGAAGAGTTTGCCTGAGGTGGTACCTGCCTGGGTGGAGCACAGAAACAAGAATACACACATGCAGAGCTGGCAGATTCCCAGGGTGGGGCTGACCCAGAGGAACACTTTACGGAGCCAGGGACATACCGGCCCTCAGGGAATCATTAGCTGAGACAAAGGAGGGCAAGAGGCTGGAACTGACAGCTAACCTTGCTGTGAATACAAACTACAGCCAAGACCGGGCAGCAACAGAGACAGGGCCTGAGGCACAGGTTCTGTGAACCCAAAACAGCTTCCCTTCTGTAGGGGAATTTAGCAGGAACAGAAACAAATTCTGCAAAGTTGTTCTGTTCTGTCAGTAACATCAATCAGGGGCGGGGATGGAACTGAGTGAATAGCCCCAGCCTCCATTAAGCACGCGAGGATATCAGGCCTCACCTCCCCCTGCCGGATAGTGCAGAAAGCAGCAACCTGGCTGAGGAGACATAGATCTCCCTGTGATTCAGGTAGGTGTAAACCCCTGGAGTATCTGCTCATTGGAGGCAACTGGGTCACAGCAATGCAGGGTAATCAATGACTGGGTGTGACAGAGGTGCAAGGTGGGAAAGGAGGCATCAACCTTCCCAGACTAATATATTTGCTGAGTGGGTCATCCTGACCTCATGGAGCACTGGAACAAGTCATATTTGAGTTCTCAGCACCCCTGCAATCTAGTTGCCAGAGACCATTTAAACTCTCCCACCTGAGACAGGTGCTGACTGAGACAATTGATTTGGATCTCTTGAACTGGGCCAGTCACCCGAGGACTATCCAAGTGGCACCCTGGGTGTGTGGTTGTGGGAAGGTTTGATTTTCTTTTTTCAATTGTTCCCTGTGGGGGGTGGGGTGACTTAATTGCTGGTATTTCTCCACAGCTGAGACTTCAACCCAGAGTAACTGATTCACTAGAGTAGGACAGAGACCACTTGTAAACAAGACAGAGCCACTTAGCCACCACACCAAGCAGGTCCCCAGTCTCTCATGCCATAGCACTGTATGGGTCCTTAAAAAAGCTCCAGAGGAAAAGGTACAGACACCATTTCCAGCTTCTTGGCAAAGGGCTGGTTAATCACTATTCCTGGAGCCCTGAACCTAACTTTTTTTTGTCTACTCATCTAGTCAAATGGTGTGAACTATTCATGGAGCAGAATCAGTGGAAAAACTCTGGTAACATGAATAACCAGAGTAGATCAACTCCCCCAAGGAAAGATATGGCAAATGTAACTGAAGATCCCATTTATAAACAGATGGCCGAGATGTCAGAAATCGATTTCAGAATTTGGATTGCAAATAAGATTAATAGAATGGAGGAAAGGTGGAATCAGAAATTCGTGGAACAATTCAAAAGTTTTCTCAAGATTTCAATGAATTTAAAGACAAAATCACCAAAGATTTTGACACATTTGAGGCAAGAATTTGTAGCCCTCAAAGATCTGAAAAATACAGTAGATTTCCACAGTAACAGAGTGGAGCAAGCAGAAGAAAGGATTTCTGACATCAAAGACAAAGCTTTTGAACGCTCCCAAACTCTCAAAGAGGAAGAGAAATGGAGAGCAAAAATGGATCATTCTCTCAGAGAGCTCTGGGATAATTGAAAGAAGGCTAATAGTCACCTCATAGGAATCCCTAAAAGTGCTGAAGTGGCTTCACAAGACCCAGAGGATCTTCTCCATGAAATTATGAAAGAGAATTTTCCACATATGCCAAGAGATTCTGAAATTCAGGTAGCAGACAGTTTCAGAACTCCAGCACGAATCCACCTGAATAAGACATCCCCCAGGCACATCATAATTAACTTCAATAAAGTGTATGAAGGAGAAATTTCTTAAAACAGCTAGATGTAAGAAAACCATAACCTACAAAGAGAAAAATATTAGAATGACTGCAGATCTCTCTGATGAAACCTAACAAGCTAGAAGAGGGCAGTCATTGAATTTAATCTGCTAAAACAAAATAACTTTCAACCCAGGATTCTAAATCCAGCAAAACAGAGTTTCATTTATGAGAAATTAAACACTTTAATGACATTCACATGTTGAAGAAATTTGCCATAACTAAACCAGATCTTCAGTATATTCTTAGACCTATCCTCCATAATGAACAGCCCAATCCTCTACCACAAAAGTAAACTTACTCAGAAACTATTGTTTAAACTCCAACTTTCACAGTGGCAAAAGATTAAAAATGTCCACTGGACTTTTGAAGAACTCGATACCCATAATTTAACCAGGGTTATCAATATTCTACATTAATGTGAAAGGCTTAAACTGTCCTCTAAGGAGGCACAGGTTGGCTGATGGGATACAAAAACTCAGGCCAGATATCTGCTGCATACAAGAATCTCATCTTACCTTAAAAGATAAATATAGACTGAGGGTGAAGGGATGGTCGTCCATGTTTCAGGCAAATGGAAATCAGAAAAAAGCAGGTGTTGCAGTTCTATTTGCAGATACAATAGGCTTTAAACCAACTAAAGTAAGGAAGGATAAGAATGGTCACTTCATATTTGTTAAAAGTAAAACTCAATATGATGAGATTTCTATCATAAATATTTATGCACCCAACCAGAATGCACCTCATTTATAAGAGAAACTCTAACAGACATGAGCAACTGGATTTCCTCCAGCTCCTTAATAGTTGGAGAATTTAACACTCCCTTGGCAGTGTTGGATATATCCTCCAAGAAGAAGCTGAGCAAAGAAGTTTCAGATTTAAACCTAACCTTCCTGTATATGTCTGGATTTAACAGACATACACAGAACATTTCATACCAACAAAACTGAATACACATTCTTCTCATCAGCCCATGGAACATACTCCAAAATGGATCACATCTTAGGTCACAAGTCTAACCTCAGTAAATTTAAAGGAATAAAAATTATTACTTGCATCTTTGAGGACCACCATACAATAAAAGTTGAACTCAGTAACAACAGGAATCTGTATACTCATACAAAAACATGGAAGTTAAATAACCTTATGCTGAATGATAGCTAGGTCATAGATGAGATTAAGGAGGAAATTAACAAATTTTTGGAAGAAAACGATAATGAAGACACGAATTATCAGAACCTCTGGAATATTGCAAAGGCAGCCTAAGAGGGAATTTTATAGCACTTCAAGCCTTCCTCAAGAGAATGTAAAGAAATGAAGTTAACAACTTATTGGGACATATCAAGCAACTGAAAAAGGAAGAACATTCCAACCCCAAACTCACTATAAGAAAAGAAATAACCAAAATTAGAGTAGAATTAAATGAAATTGAAAACAAAAATATTATAGAACAGATCAATAAATCAAAAAGTTGGTTTTTTTTAAAAGTTCAATAAAATAAATAAACATTTGGCTAACCTAACCAGGAAAAAAGAGTAAAATCTCTAATTTCATCGAACAGAAATGACAAAGATGAAAAAAAACAATAACAGACTCCTCAGAAATGAAAAAAAAAAAAAACCTTAATGAATATTACAAGAAACTTTATTCTCAGAAATATGAAAATCTGAAGGAAATTGACCAATACCTGGGTGAACTTCACCTTCCAAAACTTAGCCAGAATCAAGTGGAAATGTTGAACAGGCCTATATCAAGTCCTGAAATAGTATCAACCATACAAAATCTTCCTGAAAAGAAAATTCAGGGACCAGATGGCTTCACATCAGAATTCTACCAAACCTTTAAAGAGGAACTAGTACCTATATTACTCAACCTTCTCCAAAATATAGAAAAAGAAGGAATACTACCCAACACATTCTATGAAGGAAACATCACCCTCATCGCCAAACCAGGAACAGACCCAACAAGAAAAGAAAATTATAGATGGATATCACTAACGAACATAGATGCAAAAATACTCAACAAGATCCTAACAATCAGAATCCAGCAACACATCAAACAAATTATATATCATGACGAGGTCAATTTTCTCCCAGGGTCACAAGGCTGGTTCAATATACGAAAATCTATAAATATAATTCAGCACATAAACAAATTAAAAAAGAAAGGCCATATGATTTTCTCAATTGATACAGAAAAACCTTTTGATAATATCCAGTATCCCTTCATGATCACAACACTTAAAATTGGTATAGAAGGGACATTTCTTAAACTAATAGAGGCCATCTACAGCAAACCCACACCCAGTATCTTATTGATTGGAGGTAAATTGAAATAATTTCCACTTAAATTAGGGAACAGACAAGGCTTACCATTGTCTCCACTGCTCTTTAACATTGTACTGGAAGTTTTAGCAATCACAATTAGGGAAAAAAGGTGATCAAGGGTATCCATATATGGTCAAAAGAGATCAACCTTTCACTCTTCGCAGATGATATGATTGTATATCTGGAGAACACCAGGGATTCTACTACAAAACTCTTAGAAGTGATCAAAGAATACAGAGGCATCTCCAGATACAAAATAAAAACTCATAAATCTGTAGCCTTTATATATACCAACAATAGTCAAGCGGAAAAAAACAGTCAAGGACTCTATTCCTTTAACAGTAGTGCCAAAGAAGATGAAATATTTGGGCATTTAACTAACAAATGACATGAAAGATCTCTATAAAGAGAACTATGAAACTCTAAGAAAAGAAATAGCTGAAAATGTTAACAAATGGGAAAGATACCATCCTCATGGCTGAGAAGAATCAACATTGTTAAAATGTCCATACTACCCAAAGCAAAATACAATTTTAATGCAATCCCTATTAAAGCTCCGCTGTCATACTTTAACGATCTCAAAAAAATAATACTTAGTTTTATATGGAATCAGAAAAAAAACTCAAATACGCAAGACATTACGCAGAAATAAAAACAAAGCATGAGGAATCACACTACCAGACCTCAAACTATATTATAATTTGACAGTAATCAAAACAGCATGGTACTGGAACAAAAACAGAGAGATAGATGTATGGAACAGAAAAGAGAAACAAGAGATGAACCCAGCTACTTACCGTTATTTGATATTTGACGAGCCGATTAAAAACATTCAGTGGGAGAAAAGATTTCCTATTTAACAAATGGTATTGGGTGAACTGGCTGGCAACCTGTAGAAGACTGAAACTGAACCCAAACCTTTCCCCATTAACTGAGATAGACTCTCACTGGATTAAAGATTTAAACTTAAGACATGAAACTATAAAAATACTAGAATAAGGTGCATGGAAAACTCTTAAAGAAATTGGCCTGGGCGAATATTTTATGAAGAGGACACCCTGGGCAATTGAAACAGCATCTAAAATACGCTACTGGGACCTGATCAAACTAAAAAGCTTCTGCACAGCCAAGAACACAGTAAGTAAAATAAGCAGACAGCCCTCAGAATGTGAGAAGATATTTCCACGTTATGTCTATAACAAAGTTTTAATAACCAAAATCCTCAGAGAACTCAAATATATTAGCAAGAAAAGAACAAGTGATCCCATCTTAGGGTGGGTAAGGGACTTGAAGAGCACCTTCTCTGAAAAAGACAGGTGCATGGCCTACAGACATATGAAAAAATGCTCATCATCTTTAATCATCAGAGAAATGCAAATCAAAACTACTTTGAGATATCATCTAACTCCAGTAAGATTAGCAAATATCACAAAATCCCAAGACCAGGGATGTTGTCGTGGATGTGGAAAAAAAAATAACACTTCTACATTTCTTGTGGGACTGCAAACTAATACATTCATTTTGGAAAGATGTTTAGGGAACACTTAGAGATCTAAAAATAGAGCTGCCATTTGATCCTACAATTCCTTTTCTAGGTATATATCCAGAAGACCAAAAATCACATTATAACAAAGATATTTGTACCAGAATGTTTATTGCAGCCCAATTCATAATTGCTAAGTCATGGGAAAAGCCCAAGTGCCCATTGATCCACGAATGGATAAATAAATTGTGGTATATGTACACCATGGAATATTATGTAGCCTTAAAGAAAGATGGAGACCTTACTTCTTTCATGTTTAAATTGATGGAGCTGGAACATATTATTCTTAGCAAAGTATCTCAAGAATGGAAGAAAAAGTGTCCAATCTACTCAGCCGTACTATGAAACTAATTTATAGCTTTCACATGACCCAACCCAACTATAACCTAAGAATATGGGGAAAGGGGAAAGGGAGGGGAGGGGAGGTGGGAGGATTGACAGAGGGAGGGTAATTGCTGGGACCACATCTACAATGCATCCTACAAGGGTACATGTGAAACTTAGTAAATGTAGAAATGTTAGTAAATGTTATAAATGTCTAACACAATAACTAAGAAAAAGCCAGGAAGGCTATGTTAAGCAATGTGATGAAAATTTGTCTAATGGTATATAAAACCAGTGTATAGTGAAAAAAAAAAGACAGAATACAATAACAACTTAATGCAACAAAAACAACAAAAGGATATTTCTTACAGGAGATGGATCAGACAACATGAATATTCATACCACAAAGTACACACACAAACACATACATACATACATATGCACACACACACATATACACACACTTGTACACACACACACATAGAGTCTCTATCAAGACTAGTTTAGTACAATGTTTTTTCTCTCATTAATATTAAATTTGGAAAGGAAAACGAGGTAATAACCTTTAATATCTGATCATTTGTAGTTCATAGACAGGGAAATTGAGAGTCTGACTGGTAGGTAAATTATCTTACCACGATTCACTGTGGCTTCTGAAGAGCAGAATGACTTTGAATAATTTGCTACCCACTCTGGGAAGGGTTGGTAGTAGATATTTACTAAGTGTTAGAGCTAGAAATAAAGTAGACTAGATTCCTCTGTATCTTTATTATTCTCCCCATCTGAGCCCAAACTACCCATATTAATAATAATTATTGCAGTCATTCAGATCAAGCAAAGGGCTCACGTGGGACAGCGATAAGTCATATTTTCTTTTTGTTCATTTTACATAGAGAAAAAAGAGAGTTAGGAATGCAGTAACTTACAAATTCATTTTTTTCTCCAAAATATGAAGTTTTTTGAGACCTTTTTTTCAGAAACAATTGCATTTGTGTCCTTGATACAGTTAATGAGATATGCAAATTTGGTATAAATTGGTCTGCTATGAATTCTTGATAAGAAAACATCTGCTTGGCTCACTGTCTTTTGCTTTCTATGGATGAAGTCAGGCTTTAAAAACAATAATATACGATAAGGTATAAGACGCTGCTTTGAGGAAAACAATTTAAAATAACTAATTGTTTCTGGATTCAAGATATAGGAGAAAAGATGATTAAATTACACCAAGAAAAGAGAGATGACTCCTAGAATTAAATTGAATTAGACCCAGCAAATGTAGGCAAGGAGGTTTAAAGGCCATGGTAATATATTTGAATAGTTGAATGGAGTTGAAAAAGATCATGCTTGCCTGAATTGAATCATGGTGACCTAAAGAAAGGCATCTGTCTAATCATTTGTTGGGGCCCAAAGTTAATCTCATCCTTGGGAAATATGTTGAAGAATAATGATCTGAGGTTTTAATTATGTTTTATGTCTCTTTTCCCTGTCCTTTTCCTCCACATTTTCTCTTTACCTCTGATACAAAATTTCCAGAATATATTCAGGAAGAAGGAACAGCTAAGTAAATGATACCACTTTTTGTAACAAAAATACTAGGATGAAGATATAGTTGTGTTTGTAGTTTATACATAAAAAGAAACTTTAGTTCCTCCTTGTTTAATACAATCATACTAAATGAAAGATATTTCAGGTCTGAAATATTTTTTATCAATGTATTCCATTTATTCTTATTTTAATAAATATGTTAAGGTGAAATTCACATGTCATGAAATTCATCTATTTAAAGTATGCAGTTAATTTTTTTTTTATAAATTCACAGGCTTATGTAACCACCATCATAATCTACTAACATTTTAGAACTTTTATTTATTTATATATTTATTTTTTATTGTTGGGGATTCATTGAGGGTACAATAAGGCAGGTTACACTGATTGCAATTGTTAGGTAAAGTCCCTCTTGCAATCATGTCTTGCCCCCTTAAAGTGTGACACACACCAAGGCCCCACCCCCCTCCCTCCATCCCTCTATCAGCTTTTCCTCCCCCCCATAACCTTAATTGTCATTAATTGTCCTCATATCAAAATTGAGTACATAGGATTCATGCTTCTCCATTCTTGTGATGCTTTACTAAGAATAATGTCTTCCACGTCCATCCAGGTTAATACGAAGGAAGTAAAGTCTCCATTTTTTTTAATAGCTGAATAGTATTCCATAGTATACATATACCACAGCTTGTTAATCCATTCCTGGGTTGGTGAGCATTTAGGCTGTTTCCACGTTTTGGCGATTGTAAATTGAGCTGCAATAAACAGTCTAGTACAAGTGTCCTTATGTTAAAAGGATTTTATTCCTTCTGGGTAGATGCCCAGTAATGGGATTGCAGGATCAAATGGGAGGTCTAGCTTGAATGCTTTGAGGGTTCTCCATACTTCCTTCCAGAAAGGTTGTACTAGTTTGCAGTCCCACCAGCAGTGTAAAAGTGTTCCCTTCTCTCCACATCCAGGCCAGCATCTGCAGTTTTGAGATTTTGTGAAGTGGGCCATTCTCACTGGGGTTAGATGATATCTCAGGGTTGTTCTGATTTGCATTTCTCTAATATATAGAGATGATGAACATTTTTTCATGTGTTTGTTAGCCATTCATCTGTCATCTTTAGAGAAGGTTCTATTCATGTCTCTTGCCCATTGATATATGGGATTGTTGGCTTTTTTCATGTGGATTAATTTGAGTTCTCTATAGATCCTAGTTATCAAGATTTTGTCTGATTGAAAATATGCAAATATCCTTTCCCATTGTGTAGGTTGTCTCTTTGCATTGGTTATTGTCTCCTTAGCTGTACAGAAGCTTTTCAGTTTAATGAAGTCCCATTTGTTTACTTTTGTTGTTGCAATTGCCATGGCAGTCTTCTTCATGAAGTCTTTCCCCAGGCCAATATCTTCCAGTGTTTTTCCTATGCTTTCTTTGAGGATTTTTATTATTTCATGCCTTAAATTTAAGTCCTTTATCTATCTTGAATCAATTTTTGTGAGTGGGGAAAGGCGTGGGTCCAGTTTCAGTCTTTTACATGTAGACATCCAGTTCTTCCAAAACCATTTATTGAATAGGGAGTCTTTCCTGCAGTGTATGTGCTTGTTTGATTTATCGAAGATTAGGTGGTTGTAAGATGTTAGTTTCATTTCTTGGTTTTCAATTCGATTCCAAGTGTCTATGTCTCAGTTTTTGTGCAAGTACCATGCTCTCTTGACCACCATGGCTTTGTAGTAAAGACTAAAATATGGTACGCTGATGCCCCCAGCTTTATATTTATTACTAAGAACTGCCTTAGCTGTACGGGGTTTTTTTCTGGTTCCATACAAAATGCAGAATCATTTTCTCCAAATCTTGAAAGTACGATGTTGGTATTTTGATAGGAATGGCAATGAATAGGTAGATTGCTTTGGGAAGTATAGACATTTAAAAAATGTTGATTCTTCCCATCCATGAGCATAGTATGTTCTTCCATTTGTTAATATCCTCTGCTATTTCCTTTCTGAGGATTTCATAGTTTTCTTTATAGAGGTCCTTCACCTCCTTCGTTAGGTATATTCCTAGGTATTTCATTTTCTTTGAAACTATGGTGAAGGGAGTTGTGTCCTTAATTAGCTTCTCATCTTGACTGTTATTGGTGTATACAAAGGCTACTGACTTGTGGACATTGATTTTATATCCTGAAACATAATTGTATTTTTTGATGACTTCCAGGAGTTTTGTGGTTGAGTCCTTGGGATTCTCTAAGTGTAAAATCATGTCATCAGCAAAGAGGGAGAGTTTGACCTCCTCTGCTCCCATTTGGAATCCCTTTATTTCCTTGTCTTGCCTAATTGTATTGGCTAGAACTTCCAGCACTATGTTGAATAGTAAAGGTGACAGAGGACAACCTTGTCTGGTTCCAGTTCTAAGAGGAAAAGCTTTCAGTTTTACTCCATTGTGTAAAACATTAGCTGTGGGTTTGTCATAGATAGCTTCAATCAGTTTTAGAAATGTGCCACCTATGCCTATAATCTTCAGTGTTCTAATTAGAAAAGGATGCTGGATTTTATCAAATGCTTTTTCTGTATCTATTGAGAGGATCATGTGATCTTTATTTTTGCCTTTGTTAATATGGTGGATAATGTTTATGGACTTGCATATGTTAAACCAGCCTTGCATCCCTGGGATGAAGCCTACTTGACCATGATGAATGACTTTTTTGATGATAAGCTGTAATCTATTGGCTAGGATTTTGTTGAGAATTTTTGCGTCTATATTCATGAGTGAGATTGGTCTGAAATTCTCCTTTTTGTTTGGGTCTTTTCCTGGTTTTGGTATCAGAGTGATGTTTGCTTCATAAAATGTGCTGGGGAGGATTCCTTCTTCCTCAATTTTTTGGAATAATTTCTGCAGTACAGGAATAAGCTCTTCCTTGAAGGTTTGATAGAATTTTGGTGCGAAGCCATCTGGACCAGGGCATTTTTTGGTTGGAAGATTTTTTATTGTTTCTTTGATCTCAGTGTTTGAAATTGGTCTGTTCAGGAGCTCTATTTCTTCCTGGCTGAGTCTAGGGAGAGGGTGGGATTCCAGATATTGATCCATTTCCTTCACATTGTCAAATTTCTGGGCATAGTGTTTCTGGTAGTATTCAGAGATGATCTCTTGTATCTCTGTGGGATCAGTTGTTATTACCCCTTTATCATTTCTGATTGTGGTTACTAGAGATTTTACTTTTCTATTTCTCGTTAGTCTGGCCAATGGTTTATCTATTTTATTTATTTTTTCAAAAAACCAACTCCCTGTTTCATTAATTTTCTGAATGATTCTTTTGTTTTCAATTTCATTGATCTCTGATTTGATTTTGGATATTTCTTTTCTTGTACTGTGTTTAAGCTTAGATTGTTCTTCTTTTTCCAATTCTATAAGATGGCTTGTGAGATTGTTGATGTGCTATATTTCTGTTTTTCGAATGTAGGCTTCTAAAGCGATGACTTTTCCTCTCAAAACTGCTTTTGCAGTATCCCACAGGTTTTTTGGTAGCTTGTATCTTCATTGTTGTTATGCTCAAGGAAGTTAATGATTCCTGTTTTATTTCTTCCTGCACCCATCTGTTATTCAACAGAAGATTGTTTAATTTCCATGCCTTTGGGTGGGGTTGAGCGTTTTTGTTAGAGTTGAGTTCCACCTTTAGTCCCTTATGGTCTGAGAAGATACAAGGTAAAATTTCAATTCTTTTGATTCTGTTGATATTTGTTTTGTGTCCCAGGATATGATCAATTTTGGAGAATGTTCCATGGGGTGATGAGAAGAATGTATATTCTTTATCTTTGGGATGGAGTGTTCTATATGCGTCTATCAAGCACAATTGTTCTAGGGTCTCATTTAAATCTCTTATATCTTTGTTCAATTTCTGTTTAGAGGATCTGTCCGGCTCTGTAAGAGGAGTGTTAAAGTCCCCTGTTATGATGGTATTATCAGATATCATATTGCTCAGACTGAGTAAGGTCTGTTTCAAGAATCTGGGAGCATTTAAATTGGGTGCATAAATATTTAGAATTGAAACATCTTCTTGTTGTATTTTTCCCTTGACCAAAATAAAGTAACCATCTTTGTCTTTTTTGAATTTAGTTGCTTTAAATCCACATGAATCTGAAAATAAGATTGCAACTCCTCTTTTCTTCTGAATTCCATTTGCCTGAAAATTTGTCTTCCAACCCTTGACTTGGAGCTTTTATTTGTCTTTTGAAGCCAGGTGTGTTTCTTGCAGCAAATGGATGGCTTGTGTTTTTTAATCCAGTCAACCAATCTATGTCTCTTCAGCGGGGAATTCAAGCCATTAACATTTATTGAGATAATTGATAAGTGTGGTAGTACTCTATTCATCTTATTCTGTGAGAGTCCATTGCTTAGTTTTATCTTTTGCATCAGTGTGGAGGTTAGGTTCTGTCCTTTAATTTCTGAGTTCTTACTTTGCTGCTGATCCATTGTGGTGGTCAGTGTGCAGAACAGGTTGAAGTATTTCCTGTAGAGCTGGTCTTGTGGTGAATTTCCTCAATGTTTGTATATCTGTAAATGATTTGATTTCTCCGTCAATTTTTAAGCTTAGCTTGGCAGGGTACAGAATTCTGGGCTGGAAATTGTTCTGTTTAAGTAGATTAAAGGCAGATGACCATTGTATTCTTGCTTAGAAAGTTTCATTAGAGAAGGCTGAGGTCACTCTGATGGATTTGCCCCTGTATGTCATCTGGTGCTTACTCCTGGCAGCTTTCTGAATCTTTTATTTTGTCTTGACTTTGGACAGGTTCATCACAATGTGTCTTGGAGAAGCTCGGTTAGATTTGAGGTGACCTGGGGTCCGATATCCCTCTGAAATCAGTGTGTCAGAATCTTTGGTGATATTTGGGAAATTTTCTTTCATAATATTCTCTAGTATGGCTTCCATTCCTCTGGGGCATTCTTCTGCCCCTTCTGAGATTCCAATAACTTGTATGTTGGAACGCTTCATAAAGTCCCATAATTGTGACAGTGAATGTTCTGCTTTCTCTCTCTTGTTTTCTGCCTCTTTTACTATCTGAGTTATCTCAAGAACGTTGTCTTCTACCTCTGAAATTCTTTCTTCTGCATGGTCTAAACTGTTGCTGATACTTTCCATTGCATCTTTAAGTTCCCTAATTGACTGTTTCAGTTCCTTCAGCTCTGCTATATCCTTTTTATATTCTTCATATAATTCACATATCATTCATCTCTTATTTTATTCTGTTTTTGGATTTCCTTTTGGTTATTTTCCACTTTATTATCAGTTTCCTTCAATGTTTCCATCATTTCTTTCATTGTTTTCATCATGTATTCTATATTCCCTTTCTGTCATTCCTAACATTTCTTTATGGGTGGAATCCTCTGCAGTTGCTACCTCATGGTCCCTTGACAGGGTTGTTCTGGACTGATTCTTCATGTTGCCTGGAGTTTTCTGCTGATTCTTCCTCATGAGTGATTTCTTTTATCTGTTTCCTTGCCCCAATTTTCCTTTCACTTCCTCTTGCTCTTTGAGTTCTCATGCCTGTGGACTAAGGTTTCGATGGGTCCTTTTTGTACAGGACCAGAAGGGTGAGAAGGTTGAAGAGCAAGAAAGGTATGAAAGAAAGGGAGACCGAGTGAAAAGAAAAAAAAAAAACAGAGAAAGGCGAGAGGGTGGGTAAAGGGAATATTGACAAAAAGAAGAGAGGCACACAAAGAGGGAGAAAGAGCAATATAGGTGTACAGTAGGGTACTTTGACACAACCTTAAAAATAACCCACCTTCTGTGGGTGCCCAGTTGGGTGGTTCCCTCGAGGTCAGCAGGTCTTTGCTAACCTGATCAGACACAGTACCCACCTCCACCAATTAGAGAGGAAAGACAAAAATGCTATAAATCAAACCAAACAAGCAAACAGAAAACTTTACGGGATAAAATTGGGTGAAAAAACAGATAATAGTGGTAGAAACACTAGCAAAAATGAAGTTCTAGTTTTTAAGAAAGGCAGCAATGGGAAATTATAATTAAACTAGAAAAATTGAGAAAGAAAAAAGATCTGTACAGAAAAGGTTGAAATTAAAAAACAAAACAACATCAACAACAGCAAAATAAACAATAAAACAACCAAACCAAAAAAAAAAAAATACACAGCAAAAACAGTATGTTGTTCAATATTGATTGGGCAACACGTGGTCTTCTGGGGTATGAGATGTTAATCACAGTTCTGATATGACTGGAGGCTGCTGATTTCTGAAACCCCAGCAGGTAGACACCCAAAATCTCTCTTCAGCCCACTTAAAAGGCACTTTGAACTTGTAAACTTGCTGATCAGAAGCTTTCCAAGGAAAGAGCTTGTCACTGGAATTACTGCTGAAGTGGCTATCCACTTACCCTGTGTGCCAAAACCTGTCTCCCTCTACCCCTGAGTGTTAGGGCTGCAAGGTGGCTCAGACCCCCACCTTAGGCTACTCGGTCGCTGGGTTACCAGCTCCCACACAATTCTATCTCTGCCACCCTGAGGGCGGAGCTTGCCAGGGCCGATTGCTCACAACGGCTCCCTGTGGCCCACCGCCAAACACTATTAGCTCCGTCTGGCTCAGCGGCTCAGACTGGGGCCCTAGACAATGCCCAAAGTTCTCTGCATTCCCGCTTAGGCTCTCCACAAGGCAGTTCAATTGAGTGCCAAGTCCAAAGACACCAAAACAATTCACAGGTAAGGCCTTTCCGTTTTGCAGTATCGCTGCTACTGAACTTAGAGTTGCTGGCGGTTTTAGACCGATTGAACACATGCAACCACTTGCCGGTTTTCCACTGTTTTTGTCCTCCTCTTGGGGTCCAGAAGTCTCTCGCTGACTCTCTGTATCCTCACAGGGGTGATGATAGGCAGATGCCACCAGCCAGAGATGCCTGGACTCCTATCTCCCCAGACTCATGGTGCCCAGATGCAAGGAAGCTGTTACTCGGCCGCCATCTTTCAACAACATCCCCCATTTTTGAACATTTTTATCACTATAATGAGTATCCCAAATCATTAGCAGTTGTACCCATGTACTCTACCAAATCTAGACAGTCATGAATCTTAGGTTTGCAATTTCTATACAAACAAGTATGGTCAGTTGAGTTGCTTTCATGTGCCTCATTAGTTATGTCTAATATACTTTATATAAAGAACATAGTTTATATAAAGAAAGAAAAGGCAGGAAATTAAGGAAGTGGGATTGTTTGGTCATTTGAGAAATATAAGCTGTAGATGAGTTATCTCCAAATGTCTAATGAGAGATAAAAATGAAGCTGTATATCTAACACTTTTCTTTTTTTTTTTTATAGACCATTTGACACATTTTCATCACACTGCTTAACATAGCCTTCCTGGCATTTCTTAGTTATTGTGTTAAGATATTTACATTCTACATTTACTAAGTTTCACATATACCTGTGTAAGGTGCACTGCAGGTTATAATCCCACCAATCACTCCCTTTCCGCCCACCTCCCACTTCCCTCCCCTCCCTTTCCCCCTTACCCCTATTCTTGGGTTATAACTGGGTTATAGCTTTCATGTGAAAACCATAAATTAGTTTCATAGTAGGGCTGAGTACATTGGATACTTCTTCTTCCATTCTTGAGATACTTTACTATGAAGAATATGTTACAGCTCCATCCATGTAAACGTGAAAGAGGTAATTCTCCATCTTTCTTTAAGGCTGCATAATATTCCATGGTGTACATATACTACAATTTATTAATCTATGCGTGGATCGATGAGCACTTGGGATTTTCCAAAGACTTAGCAATTATGAACTGAGCTGCAAAAAACATTCTGGTACAAATATCTTTGTTATGATGTGATTTTTGGTTTTCTGGGTATATGCCTAGTAGAGGAATTATAGGATTGAATGGAAAATCTATTTTTAGATCTTAAGTGTTCTCCAAACATCTTTCCAAAAGGAATGTATTAATTTGCATTCACAGCAGCAGTGTTCCCTTTTCTCCACATCCACGCCAACATCTCTGGTCTTGGGATTTTGTGTTATGGGCTAATCTGACTGGAGTTAGATGATATCTCAAAATATATTTAATTTGCATTTCTCTGACAATTAAAGATGATGAGCATTTTTTCATGTCTGTAGGTCATGCTCCTGTCTTCTTCACAAAAGTTTCTCGTCAAGTCCCTTGTGCAGCCTGCAATGGGAACACTTGTTCTTTTCTTGCTTATATGTTTGAGTTCTTTGTGGATTCTGGTTATATAACCTGCAAATATCTTCTCCCATTCTGAGGGCTGTTTGCTTGCTTTACTTACTGTGTTCTTGACTGTGCAGAAGCTTTTTACGTTGATCAGGTCCCAGTACTGTATTTTTGAAGCTGCTTCAATTGCCGGGGGTGTCCTCCTCATAAAATACTGCCCAGACCGATTTCTACAAGGGTTTTCCCTGCATACTCTTCTAATATTTTTATAGTTTCATGTCTTAAGTTTAAATATTTAGTCCAGTGAGAGTATATCTTGGTTAATGGTGAAAGGTGTGGGTCCAGTTTCAGTCTTCTGTGAGTTGCCAGCCAGTTCACCCAGCACCATTTGTTAAATAGGGAATCTTTTCCCAACTGAATGTTTTTAATTGGTTTCTCAAATATCAAATAACTGTAAGTAACTGGATTCATCTCTTGGTTCTCTATTCTGTTCCAGACATCTACTTCTCTGTTTTTGTACCAGTAGTGTGCTGTTTTGATCACTATTGATTTGTAGTATAGTCTGAGGTCTGGAAGCGTGATTCCTCTTGCTTTGTTTTTATTTCTGAGTAATGTCTTGGCTATTCGAGGTTTTTTCTGATTGCATATAAGATAAAGTATTGTTTTTTCAAGATCTTTAAAGTATGACAGTGGAGCTTTAATAGGGTTGCATTAAAATTGTGTATTGCTTTGGGTAGTATGGACATTTTAACAATGTTGATTCTTCCCAGCCATGAGCATGGCATGTTTTTCCGTTTGTTAACATTTTCAACTATTTCTTTTCTTAGAGTGTAATAGTTATCTTTAAAGAGATCTTTCACGTCCTTTGTTATATAAACTCCCAAATAGTTCATCTTCTTTCTCACTACTGTGAATGGAATAGAGTCCTTACCTGTTTCTTCAGCTGGACTATTGTTGGTATATATAAAGGCTACTGATTTATGAATGTTGATTTTGTAACCTGAGATACTGCTGTATTCCTTGATCACTTCTAAGAGTTTTGTAGTAGAATCCCTCGTGTTTTCCACATAAACAGTCATATCATCTGCGAAGAGTGATAGGTTGATCTCTTCTGACTTTATATGGATACCATCAATCACCTTTTCATCCCTAATTTCAATAGCTAAAACTTCCATTACAGTGTTAAAGAGCAATAGAGACAATGGGCAGCCTTATCTAGTTCCTGATCTGAGTGGAAATGATTTCAATTTAACTTCATTCAATACGATATTGGCTGTTGATTTGCTGTAGATGGCCTCTATCAGTTTAAGAAATGTCCCTTCTATACCAATTTTCTTAAGTGTTCTGATCATGAAGGGATGCTGGATATCATCAAAAGATTTTTCTGTATCAAATGAGAGAATCATATGTTCTTTGGTTTTTCATTTGTTTATGTGCTGAATTATACTTATACATTTACGGATATTAAACCAGCCTTGAGACCCTGGGATAAAACCAACTTGGTCATGATGTATAATTTGTTTGATGTGTTGCTGGATTCTTTGTATTAGGATCTTGTTGAATATTTTTGCATGTATATTCATTAGTGATATTAGTGTACAATTTTCTTTTTTTTGTTGGGTCTTTTTCTGGTTTGGGCATCAGGGTGATGTTTGCTTCATAGAACATGTTGGGTACTCTTCCTTCTTTTTCTACATTTTGGAACAGGTTGAGTAATATAGGTACTAATTCCTGTTTAAAGGTTTGGTAGAACTCTGATGTGAAGCCATTTTGTCCCGGGCTTTTCTTTTTATGGAGGTCTTGTATGGTTGATGCTATTTCAGAACTTGATATGAGCCTGTTCAACATTTCCACTTGATTCTGGCTAAGTCTTGGAAGGTCATGTGCTTCCAAATATTGGTGAGTTTTCTTTAGATTTTCATGTGTCTGAGAATAAAGTTTCTTGTAATATTCATTAAGGATTTTTTTAATTTCTGAGGAGTCTGTTGTTATTTCATCATTGTCGTTTCTGATTCATCAGATTAGAGATTTTACTCTTTTATTCCTTGTTAGGTTAGCCAAAGGTTTTTCTATTTTACTGACATTTTCAAAAAACTAAGTTATTAATTTATTGATCTGTTGTACAATTCTTTTGTATTCAATTTCATTTATTTCTGCTCTAATTTTGGTTATTTCTTTTCTTCTACTGGGTTTGGGGTTGGAATGTTCTTCCTTTTCCAGTTGCTTGAGAAGTCCCATTGAGTTTTTAACTTCCTCTCTTTCCTTTCTCTTGAGGAAGGCTTGCAGTGCTATAAATTTAACTCTTAGGACTGCCTTTGCGGTATCCCGGAGGTTCTGATAATTTGTGTCTTCATTGTCGTTTTGTTCCAAAAATTTGGCAATTTCCTTCTTAATCTCATCTCTGACCCAGCTATCATTCAGCATAAGGTTATTTCACTTGCATGTTTTTGTATGTGTATGCAGATTCCTGTTGTTACTGAGCTCAATATTTATTCCCTGGTGTTCGAAGAAGATGTAAGGAATAATTTCTATTCATTTAAATTTACTGAGGTTAGACATTTGACCTGAGATGTGATTGATTTTGAAGCATGTTCTGTGCTGATGAGAAGAATGTGTATTCAGTTTTGTTGGTATGAAATATTCTGTATATGTTTGTTAAATCCAAATGTTGGATGGTTAGGTTTAAATCTAAAATTTCTTTGCTCAGGTTCTTATTGGAGGATCGATCCAACACTGCCAATATAGTGTTGAAATCTCCAACTATTATGGAGCTTGAGCAAATCAAGTAGATCATGTCTGTTAGAGGTTCTCTTATGAATTGAGGTGCATTTTGCTTGGGTGCATAGATATTCATAATTGAAATCTCATCATATTGAGTATTACCCTTAACAAATATGACATGACCATTCTCATCCTTCTTTACTGTAGTTGGTTTAAAGCCTATTGTATCTGCAAATAAAATTGCAACACCTGCTTTATTCTAATTACCATTTGCCTGAAATATGGAGGACCATTCTTTCACCCTGAGTCTATATTTGTCTTTAAAGTTAAGATGTGACTCTTGTATGCAACCAATATCTGGCCTGAGTTTTTGTATCCAGCCAGCTAACCTGTGCCTCTTTAGATAACAGTTTAAGCTGCTCACATTAATGGAGAGTATTGATAAGTCTGGTAAAATTTAGGTTATTTAGTTTTTCAAAATTACAGTGGACATTTTTAATCCTTTTGCCACCCGTGGAAGTTGGAGTTTGATCAAAAGTTTCTGAGTGAGTTTACTTTTGTGGTAGAGGATTGGGCTGGTCATTATGGAGGATAGGTCTGAGAATATCCTAAAGTGGTCGTTCTGTTATGGCAAATTTCTTCAACATATGAATGTCATTAAAGTATTTAATTTCTCCATAACAATTGAAACTCAGTATAGCTGGATACAGGATCTGGGGTTGAAAGTTATTTTGCTTTAGTCGATCAAATGTTGATTACTACACTCTTCTGGCTTGAAAAGGTTCAGCAGAGAGAGCTGCAGTCATTCTAATATTCTTCCCTTTGTAGGTAATTGATTTCTTACATCTGGCTGCTTTCAGAATTTTCTCCTTCATATTAACTTTAGTAAAGTTAATTTTGATAAGCCTGGGGGATGTCTTATTGGGATTGAGTTGTGCTGGGGTTTTGAAACTGTCTGCTATCTGAATTTCAGAATCTCTTGGCATGTCTGGAAAATTTTCTTTCATAATTTCGTGGAGAAGGTTCTCTGTGCCCAGTGAGGCCACTTCATCACTTTCAGGAATTCCAATGAGTTGGATATTAGCCTTCTTTCAATTATCCAGAGCTCTCTGAGAGAATGATCCATTTTTGCTCTCCATTTCTCTTCCTCTTTGAGAGTTTGGGAGCGTTCCAAGGCTTTGTCATCAATGTCAGAAATCCTTTCTTCTGGTAACTCAACTCTGTTACTGAGGGATTCTACTGTATTTTTCATATCTTTGAGGGCTGCAAATTCTTGCTTCAGTGGGTCAAAATCTTTGGTGGTTTTGTCTTTAAATTCATTAAAATTCTTGAGACAACTTTTGAATTTCTCCTTGAATTTCTAATTCTGACTTTTTAATTGCTGCTCGAATTTTAATTATAAATTTTCCTCCTTTTTATTAATCTTGTTTGCAATCTAAATTCTGAATGTGATTTCTGACATCTCGAACAGCTGTTTATGAATTGGATCTTCTGTTACATCTGCCATATCTTTCCCTGGAGGAGGGTGTTGATCTATTCTGGTTATTCATGTTACCAGAGTTTTTCCACTGATTCCACCCCATGATGGTTTTACACCATTTGATTTTTTCCTTGGAGCTTTTTTGAGGACCCGTACAGTGCTATGGCCTGAGAAACTGGGGCTCTGTTTGGTGTGGTGGGGCTAAGTGGTTCTGATTTGTTTTCAGCTGGTTTCTGTTTGACTCTTGTGAAACAGTTACTCTGGGTTGAAGTCTCAGCTGTGGAGAAATACCAGCAATTAAGTCACCCCACCCCCCACAGGCAACATTTAGAAAAGAAAAATCAAACCTTCCTAAAACCACACACCCAGGGCACCACCTGAATAGTCCTTAGGCAATTGGCTCAGTTGAAAAGGTCCAAATCAACTGTCTCAGTCAGCACCTTTCTCAGGTGGGAGAGTTTCAAAGGTCTCTGGCAACTGGATAACAGGGGTCTGGTGACCTATTCTGATATGGCTTGCTCCATTGCTGCGTGGAGTCAGGAGGACCCACCCAGCAAATAGATCAGTCTGGGAAGGTTGATGCCTTTTTCCTTACCTTGCACTTCTGTCACACCCAGTCACTGATAGCCCCGCAGTTGGCTGACCTAGTTGCCTGCTGTGAACAGATACTCCAGGGGTTTGAACCTGCCTGAATCACAAGGAAATTTATTTCTTCTCAGCCAGGCCACTGCGCTCTGCCTCTATCTAGCAGGGGGAGGTGAGGCCTGACAACCTCAGGCGCTTGATGGAGGCTGGGGGAAGTTCATTCAGTTCTAGCCCAGTCCCTGTTTGTTGTTACTGACAGAACAGAACAACTTTGTGGGAATTTGTTTCTGTCCCTGCTAAATTCCCCAGCAGAAAAGAAGCTGTTTTGAGTTCCCATAGCCTTTGCCACAGGCCCTGTCTTTGCTCCTGCAGGTTTGTATTCAGTTACCTGTCAGTTCTAGCATCCTGTCTTCCTTTGTCTATAGCCTGACGATCCCCTGAGGGCTTGGTGTGTCTTAGGCTCAGTAAAGTGGTCCTCTGGGTCACCCTGCCCTAGGAACTTCCTTGGTTTGCGAGTGTGTTTATCGTCCCTGCATTCCACCCAGATCAGTACCACCTCAGGCAAATCCTTTTCTCACGGGGCATGCATTTCTGTCCCAGATCTGTTCCGTGGTGGTTGCCACCTGAGTAGATGCCCAGCCTCCTCTGGTTGCCCAGGGAGACAGGGGGTGTGGCTTCAGAATATCTGGGAGTGAGCTCTATTGTTGCTAAAAGACGACTGCTACTTTGTGCCTCAGGGCACTGCTGCTCCCCTGTGGTTCCCACTCAGTTGTCTGTCCTCTCTTCACTCCCGTGCCCCAGAGTCAGCACTGACCAGCTGCAGTTTAGGCACTGTACACACCCATCAAGAAATCACCCAAGAATCTGGACTCTGTGGGACAGGCCTCCAGACCTCAGAGTGAGAGTGGAGGGGAGTGCTGGGAGCTCAGATTTGCAGGTAGAGAATATATACAGTTTTATCCTGGTAGGAGAATGCCGTGGCATCCTAGTAGGGAAGGTAGGTCCAGTTTTTAGAGGGTCTCTCCTGTGGAGTGTAGTTTGAGGACCTTTGAACTCTACTCATTTGTTTGTGGGGCACTCTGAGCCATTCTCATGGGGGGGGGGACTCCCGTCTGCTTGGTGATGGATTTTGTAACTTTTATTTGTATCCTTGGGGTCACAGCTCACTTCAGCAGGGTTGATGTGCATTCTTCAACCTTCTCTCTTGGTGCAGCTCAAATCCACCAGGTTACTTGTTAAATTTCTGTCCTTTAACTCTCCTTCTGGGTGGGAGCCTCTGTGGAAAGCTGGCTTCAGTCAGCCATCTTGTATCCGCCGCAAGGGTCTTTGTATATCTCATTCTTATTTGAAACAATAATGTTGAATAAAGACTAAAATCTGAGAGATAAAAAGGTGAAATAGTTCTTATCCTGACTTACCAGAAGAGTTCCCTCACATATCTACCATACTGAGCTATGGAGAAGGAAGGGAAAGAGATAAGAGGAACCAAGAAATAAGAATGGAGGTGGAATACGTTGAGGGAGAACACAGGGGAAAAAATGAGAAAAAGAAAAGGAAAGAAATCCAGGGGGAGGGAGAAGGAATGGGATGGGAAGAAAATGGTACACGTAGAAGAGAGGAGAGAAGGACAAGGGAAGCTTTGAAAGAAAAGATGAAGAAGAAAATATGAAGTATCCTAGAATGGATTGACTACCCTGCACGTTGTCATCTCTTCCTACTCTCAGCCTCATTGTACTTCCCTCACTGTGCTCTAGTTGCAATGATTTTCTTTCACTTTCTCTAATACACTTTGTTTGCTCTTGATTTCAAGGGTCATTTAGAAACATATTATATAGCTCAGAGATATATGGAATTGTTTTTAGTCATCTCGTCTTTACTGGTAATTCTTGGATTTAATGAAATTTCATTCATAATTTATTATATAATCCATATTTATGAATGATGTCTGAGTACATAAGAAGAATATAAATTCTTAGGTATGAAATATGAAATAATTTTTTAGATATTATTTTTATATACCATTTTTTAAATTAAATCCTAGCTGTGTACATTAATGCAGTCATGGAGTATAATGTGCTGGTTTTATATACAATCTGAAATATTTTCATCAAACTGGTTAACATAGCCTTCATGGCATTTTATTAGTTATTGTGTTAAGACATTTATATTCTACATTTAGTAAGTTTCATATGTACCCTTGTAAGATTCACTGAAGGTTTGGTCCTGCCAATTACCCTCCCTCCACCCATCCTCTCCCCTGCCCTCCCCTCCCTTTCCCCTTTCCCCATATTCTTGGGCTATAATGGGTTATAGTTTTCATATGGGAACTATAAATAAGTTTCATAGTAGGGCTGAGTACTTTGGATACTTTTTCTTCCATTCTTGAAATACTTTGCTAAGAAGAATATGTTCCAGCTCCATCTATGTAAACATGAAAGAGGTAAAATCTCTATCTTTCTCTAAGGCTGCATAGTATTCCATGGTGTACATTTACTGCAATTTATTAATCCATTCATGGGTCGATGGGTGCTTGGACTTCTTCCATGACTTAGATGTATACCATTTCACTGCTTGATGTATCAGTTCTTGACAGGAATATGTTAAAATCTCTAACTGTGATTGTTAATTTGTTGATTTTGCTCAGCAGTTTCATCACTTTTGGTTTAACTTTGAAGTTATATGTTTAAGTACATATATGGTCTTCATCGCTACATTTTATGCCTCTATTACTCCTTTCTCAGTATCTGTCTTCTCACCTTATGATATTTCATTCATTTAATTTTATTTTGATGAAAATTTTTTGTTACTTGCGATAGTTAATTACATGGATCAACTTGGTTAGTCCACAGGTACTCATATATTTGGTGAAATACTGGCTTAGATGAAACCATGAAAATATTTTTAGATGAAATCTGTTGCTTTTATTAATAGACTTTGTGTCAGATAAATTCCATAATGTGTGAAGCATTATCTAATTAGTTGAAACCCTGAAGAGAAG
The DNA here is from genome assembly GCF_027406575.1 of Nycticebus coucang. NCBI lineage: Eukaryota > Metazoa > Chordata > Mammalia > Primates > Lorisidae > Nycticebus > Nycticebus coucang. The sequence goes on along the minus strand of NC_069804.1, from coordinate 155,061,077 downwards.
AAGACTCAGTTACTTTGAGAAAAATAAAATTCTACCTCAGACAATCTTTGGACTCAAGCTATATAAATTCTTTCCTGGATCTTCATCCTACACCCTTTTCCTGCCATTTTAGAATTGAAACTCCCAATGATTTTGTAATTCAATTCCTTCAAATATCATTGTCTTTTATTATTTCTCAACATACATGTTTGTATGTATGCATGGCTATTATGTCTGTGTATCTGTGTGTGTGTAACCACATGTATAGATACTATTGATTCTTTTTTCTAGGAAACCCTGACTAATATATTATTGTAACATTTTTAGCTCTTATTTGTGTGTTATATATTTTCCATAATTTTATTTTCAACCTTTCTCTACAACTTTCATTGTGTCTCTTATACACAGTATATTGCTGGCTATTTAAAAATCAGTTGTGGAATCTGTCTTTATACTGTTGAATTTAACCCACTTACATTTATGTAAATACTATTATACTGGAACTGTCTTCCTATTTTTCTCCTATTTTCTGTTTAGAGTGTTCATATTCGTCCTATTTTTTTTTTCCTTTTTGAGGCAGAGTCTCACTGTGTCACTTGGGCTAGAGTACAATTTCATCATCATAGCTCACTGCAACCTCAACTTCTAGGCTCCAGATATCCTCCTGCCTCAGCCTCCTGCATAGCTGGGACTACAGGAACATTCCACCATGCATGGATAATTTTTACTATTTTTAGTAAAAATGAGGTCTAGCTCTTAATCAGGTTGCTTTTGAACTTCTGATGTCAAGCAATCCTCCTGACTCAGCTTCCAAGAGTGCCAGGATTATGGGCATGAGCCACTGTGCCCAGAATATATTTTTTCTTTATTTCAACTCTATACTTCTTGTGTTTTTATGGCCTTAAAGTTTTTATTTTATAGTATTAAAATTCTCCTTTATTTGTTTTAGGATACTTATTATCCTTCTTTTAAATTCTTGTTTTAAGAATTCTTCCTGTGGTTTATTTTTTTCAGTTAGTTGACTCCCTTTAATGGAAAATGTACTCCTCATATTTCTATTTATTTTGGCCTTTGAGTTCTTCATTCCACAGGTGTATCATATACTGTATCTGGTTACATGTATTGGGGAAAGGACAAATTTCAAGTCAGTTTGTATCCTAACCGTTGCATTAGATGTTAGTGATATGTCTTAAGAGATAGTGTGTTGGGCCTTCTCATGTGGGCAAGGCCTACTTGAGGCCTAGAGGAACTTCCTAAGCCTGAGTGGAGTTGGTGCTGTCCGCGCACTTCCACATAGGAGTGACTCGGCAAGACCCGACCTGAAAGGGCCTCTACCTGGATACAGGTGATGGGGTTAATTTTATTGGCTTGAAGCCTGTCACCCCATTTTACGTACCCCCTCCTTCCTGCTCCCACCTCTTCCCCCTAGCTGAAGTGTATACAAATTGCAGCATGTTACAATAAAGTTGAGTTCCTGCTTCGACAGACTCCCAGCTCCGTGTTTCTCTGTTCGAGCCGCCAACACTCACCATCCGCTCAGCCCCTGGAATGAAATTGGGCTGGCCCCGATCTTCCCTCAACTGCGACTGCCCGAGGACCCAGCAGATTGGTGCCCTGTGTGAGGAAATTAGGCTCCCCACACGAAGATCGCTGACAGGCCAATCGGTCTGCGGGTGAGTGTGCTCCCATAAATTATGGGGAAGTCTTACTCTAAACTTGACCCTGCTTTAGAATCCCTTCAAGTTTTATTCAAGAGTCGAGGGCTTGACCTCTCAGATAGTCAGGCTTGGGTGTGCTTGCTCCGGATCATGCCCTGGCTTCCAGAGAGCAACCTCTTCGACTGGGACACTTGGGACAGAGTTGAAAGGTTGATTCGGAGAGTTCATATAGAAAAAGGAGAAATCCCACCTATTGGAGCTCTCCCCACAGTGTCTGCCCTGAAGGGTTGTTTCCCTCCCCGTCCACCCAAGGAGGCGAACAAAGCTCCTCTCCCTCAAGGAACAGAGAACAAAACCCCTGACACCAGTTGGGACTCAGATCAGAGTCCCAAACCTGTAAGCCCCACTCCCCCACCAAATCAGCCTCCCTCTCTTTATCCTTCTCTTGATCCATTCGGGAGTGCCCCTTGGCCCCATAAGGAGCCACATTCCCCGATAACCCCGACCAACCACTTTCGGGCCCCACCTGCACCTCCTCTGTATAGCGGGGAAAGTGAGGTTGGGGATGGAACGACCGGCCTCTTTCTGGTCAATGTCAATCCTGGAGGCAATCGCCCTGCGGCCTGGTATCCCTGGGAGCCTCAAGATCTTAAAGACCTAAAAAAGGCAGTCGCTGAGGATGGTCCTAATTCACCTTGGGCAGAAACTATCTTAGAAGGGCTAGCCCATCAAGCTTGTGTTGCCTGTGACTGGAAGGAGCTTGCCAAAGCTGTACTCCCCAGTCCTTCTTTCCTTAAATGGATGGCTTTCTTTCAGGAAGAGTGTCACGTATATGGGGAACGTAACCAAGCCACCCGACCCTGTATACCTATCACCTATGGCATGCTTTGTGGCACGGCTGATCAATTTTCCACTGGCCTCCAACAAGCTACCATCCCCCCTCCCTATCAAGACCAGGTCAGGGCCTGTGGGCTAGCCACTTGGAAAAAGCTCGATCAGGGCCCAACTGAGTCCCCCATATCAGGAATTTTCCAGAAGGGCACTGAGGACTTCCCCACGTATGTTGACCAGGTCCAGAAAAGTTTAAAAAACAAGTTCCCTGCCGACGAAATGCGCGATTGTTTCATTCGCTCCCTAGTTTGGGACAGCATGACCAATGAGTGCAAGCTTTCTTGTTCCGGGCTTAGAAACCAGTCCATAGAGAGATGGATTATTGCTACCAGAGACGTTAGTACTGTGTCTCACCACACGAGGGCAATGGTCTCCGCATTACAGGCTAACCACCAGGAGGAGCTTCAAACGCTTATTAATGCCTTGCAGTTAGCCCCCACATCAGGCAAGCGGAAGTGCTTTGTGTATGGCAGAGAAAGACACTTCCAACGAGAATGCCCTAGCCAGCCTAAAGCCCCTTCCGCCTCCATGGGTGGAGGTGGACCCTGGAACCCATGTCTCCATTGTAAAAAGGGTTTTCATTGGGCCTGCAACTGTAAATCTAAATTTAATATCAAAGGTGAGCCTTTAAACTCCCAACGGGGCCGGCCCCAGCCCTGTTAAATAAGGGAAGCCAACCTGTCCACGCTCACTGGACCATCCCTCTCATTAGCGGCCTGAGACCGAAAATGACTTTCAATAGGGGACAAATCCTTTAAATTCCTCATCGATACTGGGGTGGATCGCACAGTCATCAGAAAGGAAGAAGTGCCCACGTCCTGGCAGCTAATTCCTGGACTGCCTCTGGTAGGGGTGGGTGGCCAATCCACATCCTGGGATACTGCTGACTGGCTCGCCTGGGTAGACCCTAGTGGAAACAATGGAGCAATCCGCCCACTTGTAGTCCCTGGCTTATCTGCCAATCTTCTGGGTCAAGATATTTTAGGCGAAGCTGAAGCATGTATTACCGCTGACCACAAGATCCTTTATGACAACCTTTCAAACCATGACAGAATCAAGCAGCTGCCTCAACAACAATATAAAAGCCAGCCCAATCTGACACATAATTCACTTCCTGAGCCAATTACACAATTTTTTCCTGGGGTTCACCCCCAACCCTAAGGGCCACTGCTCGTCCCCCGGTATTCCAAATACAGTGGATACCCGGAGACCCTGTGTGGGTAGAGCAGTGGCCTCTTCCTATGACTAAACTCCAGCAACTGCTTGTATTAATCAAACAGCAAATAGATCAAGGACACCTAAAACCTTCTACTAGTCCTTGGAATTCCCCTGTTTTCATTATTAAAAAGCCCAGTGGTTCCTGGAGGTTTTTACAAGACCTTAGAAAAATAAACGATAAAATGATCCCTTTTGGACCCCCCAGAGGGGCCTTCCCTGGATCCCAGCAATTTCCTCAACTTACCACCTAACCATCATCGATATTAAAGACTACTTGTTTTCCATCCCCCTTCACCCTAACGACACTGAAAAATTTGCTTTTTCCGTACCCTCAACTAATTTCCAAAAACCAGATTTAAGATCTGAGTGAACAATATTGCCCCAAGGGATGGCTAACAGCTCCCCTATTTGCCAATACTATTTAACACATATTTTTACCCCATTAATAGAACACCCAAATGTATTATTCTATATTTATATGGATGATATCATCATAGGAAATCCTACTCCACATGGCCTCCAAGAATTTACCACTAAATGTCTCAACATTCTCCAACAAAATAACTTCCAAGTTGCACCCCAAAAAATACAAACTGTCCCCCCTTTCAAAATCTTAGGATCTATCCATTCTTTAGATTCTATTTCCCCCATTAAGCTCCAGCTAGTCTTTCAAAACATTTATACCTTACCCCAACTCAAGAAATTATTGGGAGAGATTAATTGGCTCCGACCTTGGATTCCCATTTCTACGGAAGAGTTAATTCCCCTATTCGATCTCCTTAGAGGCCCTGATTTGGCCTCTCAAATTACAATCCCACCCCACTGTTTATCTATCCTCACAAAAACCCAACAATCCATAGATAAAGCCTCCCTCAAAAGATTTAACCCCCACATCCCTCTCACTCTTTATCTTTTCCCAGGGGAAACTTTATGTACTGCCCTCCTGGCCCAGGAAAGGGAGCCTATCCACTGGATCCACCTTTCAGTGGGAGGAATCCCCCAAGTGTATTCCATGATCAATCAAATTTCTAACTGCATCATTAAGGGAAGAGACACAGCAGTCAGGTTATTCGGTATTGAACCCCATTTCATCATTACCCCATATAGGGCCACTGACTTTTCATGGCTCCACAGGAATAACAACAGAATTGCATTGGCACTTGAAGAATTCCTTGGCCAAATTGACTGTCACTACGGACCCTATAAGTGGATGAACTCTTTCTCCCAATTAACTTGGAGACCTCCCCAATTATTCCTTTCTCACCCTAACCCTAGTTTCCTCATGATTTTCACAGATGGGGGGGCACCTGGGAGCTTCTGTAATTATTTATCCACCCCTGCTCCAAGCACAAGAGCCCACACTTTCAAAGTCCCTTTTACAAGAACTTAAAGGATCGGCTCAGTTCAAATAACTCTTTGCAGTAGTTATGGCATTAAATGCCGTCACCGAACCTTTCAACTTATTTTCAGATAGCCTCTATGTTGTAAAACTTCTACCCCATTTAGTGGAAGCTCATATTAGATTAAATTCCAACCCTAATTCTCCCTTAATGATCCAAGCCAGAACTAATCCTATTTATATACAACATCTCTGAGGACATCAAAATCTCCCAAAAGTCTTAACAACCGGCAATAAATTAGCCGATCAATTAGCTTCTCATCCTCAATGTAATACAGTCATAGAAACCACTCACTTCCATCAACTCACTCATACCAATTGGAGAAGATTAAAACATAAATACCCCCAAATTCCCATCAAGGACTTAAAAAAAGATCATTCGCACCTGTCAATCTTGCCAACCTTTCCTTCAAGTTCCCCCACTTCAACCCGCAGGAACCAATCCACGGGGCCTCCAGCCTACTCACCTCTGGCAAATAGATATCACTCATTATACCCCTTTTGGAAAACTAAAATATATTTTCATGTCTATCTACACTTCCAATGCTTGCTGGGTATCGGCACTTTCAGGGAAAAAAACTAAACATGCCATAAGCCATATGCTTCAATGCTTTACCACATTAGGCCTACCCAACCAAATCAAAACCGATAATGGTCCCTGCTTCACAAGTAAACCTTTTATTACTTTTTTCCAAACTTGGAAAATTTTCCATTCCACTGGTATACCCTATAACCCCCAAGGACAAGCAATCGCAGAAAGATTCAACCAAACCCTTAAAAATCAATTACAAAAACAAAAGGGGGAGTTACTGCCCCCACATGATCAACTCAAGAAGGCATTATTCACATTAAATATTTTAAATTTTTCCAGAAATGATCCGTATCTCTCCCCCTTTCAAAAGCATTGGTCTTCTTCTGTCACTTACAGCTCCATTTGGGTCAGGTGGAAGGACCCGCTCATGGGAGCATGGAGAGGCCTGGACCCCCTGCTTACAGCAGGGAGAGGATTTGGGTGTGTTTTCCCACAAAATGAAAACAGACCTATTTGGATTCCGGCACTCAATCTCAAATATTTGCCCCAGCCGGAACACACTGATCACCCTTTGTCCAGGGAGTCTGACACCCCTGATACCCCCCTCCTATTTTTTCCCCAGATACTACTCACAATGAGGATGCAGATGCTGACACCTTTGTTCCTCTCCCTATTAATAATGTTCATCCACCCCAGCGAGGAGGGGCTTGATGATACTGCTGCCACGAAAGCACTCCTGCAGAGGACATACAGTAATCCTTGTGCCTGTTCCGTAGGAATGGTTACTGCCCTTCCAAGTTTTACTGTACAAAAAAAAAGGGGGGAGTTGTTGGGCCTTCTCACATGGGCAAGGCCTACTTGAGGCCTAGAGGAACTTCCTAAGCCTGAGTGGAGTTGGTGCTGTCCGCGCACTTCCACATAGGAGTGACTCGGCAAGACCCTACCTGAAAGGGCCTCTACCTGGATACAGGTGATGGGGTTAGATTTTATTGGCTTGAAGCCTGTCACCCCATTTTACGTACCCCCTCCTTCCTGCTCCCACCTCTTGCCCCCTAGCCGAAGCGTATACAAATTGCAGCATGTTACAATAAAGTTGAGTTCCTGCTTCGACAGACTCCCAGCTCCGTGTGTCCCTGTTCGAGCCGCCGACACTCGCCATCCTGCTCAGCCCCTGGGATGAAATCGGGCTGGCCCTGATCTTCCCTCAACTGCAACTGCCGGAGGACCCGGCAATAGTGTCTGCCCCAGGCACCATGGAATTATTAAACATATACTGTCACTTCATTACATAATCACTCTATATTAGGGAACAAGAAACAGAAGCTGTCTTTTAGCTTATACTCCATTGGTCCTCAAATTTGGTAGCAAGAGGATGAAAACATAAATGCCCTATAATGGCTTGCAATCCTGCACTGTTGCACACCAGCTTTGCACATATTGACATGACTTTTTGCTGACCTGATATTAATTCACTGCCACCAGAATATCTGGGCTGTTATTGCCACTTTCTGTGGCAATAGGATAGGCAGTGATCATTCTAAAGCAATGTGAAGTAGATATCAGAGTAGCATGCAAAATTTGTCATCTAAACTATTCCCTCAATTTTATCTAGATAATCTGTGCACCAGGCTGAAATCATTTACACACATACACACACATTCCTGTAAACCTTTGATATGTCCAAGGGTTTCTCATGTTGCATGTTAATACCTCTAATACATGCTTCCCTCTTCATTTCTATGATTTTTGATAAAAGAAAATCTACATTTTTGTTTGTTTACCATGTTTTCAGGAGTCAAATATTGCTATTCATTTGTGTGATTTTTTCATAGATGTTACAATATCAAAAGTAGCTAATTGTAATTTAAACAAAATGTATTACTAGCTAGGTAAATATTATGAGGCAGAACAGCTATATTATTGTCCATCTGAATTCGTGTAGTTTCCTACATCCTCCTAAGGGTTCCAAATGGCAAGTGTTAATGTTTTAAATTAAAAGGAATAAAATAATAAAGTTTTAATTGATAATATTTTCATAAGCATTTCTTGACACACCTTAGAATACAGAGAATTCATAGGGATTCTCTACTTTCCAAAAAAATGTGTTTTTAAATCCAGATTTCTTGTTCAATGTCCCCTTAAAGCTTAACAAATGAAATCTAAACGTTTTGTCATTATATTTAAAGTAATCTATAATATGCACTAGGTCCTTTGTTCATGTACTTGGGATTACCATAGTACCACTATAGTACACTCATACAACACACACACTCTACATTTCTCTTGGTCTTGTTTAATGTCATTAACCTTGTTTGAAATCACTTTCTCTTTCATACTGATTTTTCCTTATATATATAAATTTTTCACCATTACCTTGGAATGCAATATAAGCCATATTTATTTATTTACAGTTTTTAAATCAAATTAGATCCAGTTTGAGCAGATACTTATCAAAGTTGATGAAAAGGAACATCATCCCAGTCACTTGATATATATATATGTGTGTATATATATATATATATATATATTTTTTTTTTTTTTAACCCTGGCTTTCCATCATCTATCCTATGCCTTGGCCCCTTAAAGTATTTCTTAATTTCTCAGTTTTATGATTTGCCCAACATGATCCCTTGAAGCCTGGAGTTCTGATGGGCATTTAAGCAGTTCTGCCAAACTTGGTCATAAGGAATCATTAAGACTTACAAAGCACAGGATTTAGTGCCTTTTACAGATTCCCACTCAATTGTTGTCATTCAAATTATTGTTACATTCAAAGCACTGTGCTCTAGAAAGATCAGGTTTCCTCTATTTCTTCTACAGTGCTCATACTGGTCTATAGAGATATACGATTATAAGGGACATAAATCTATTTCTCTTAAATCTTTGAAATAGCAAACTACTATACTCTTTGGGGAAATTTCAAAAATATCCAAAATTTATTTTTATTCCTCTGCATATGGCCCCGTTGCAAGGTGACTTTGATATTGTTTTCATCAAGAGATTAAGTTATTTTTTCTTCTGCTTAAATCTGGGCTGGATCATGTAATTTGTGTTGGTTAATGTAATATAAGCAAATGTTGAAAGAGGCTTGAAAAGTGCTTTCATTTTGGAGCTTGCTCTTTTGTTGCTATTGGAATCCCAGAAAATACCATGTACAGGAGCCCAAGGAAGTCTTCTGGAGAATTAAAAGACTATGTGAAGGGAAACTAAGAATCATAGCCAAAAGACAGTCCACTTCCATGTAGGAGAGTGGGGTCAACCTATGCAACATCTAGCCTTAACCTAATGAGGAACTACAGACCTATAGGCAAATCCAATTAAGGTTATTTGAGCAAGCCAAGCACAAAAAGAAGTGCCCAGCGGAAACATATGCTAAATAATAACTATTATTTTAAGTAACTATGTTAATTTTCCAGAGCCACCATAACAAATTGTCACATAGTTGGTAGCACAATCAACAGAAATTTCTTTTCTCATAGTTCTGAAGGCCAGAATTCAGAGATTAAGGTGTCAGAAGGTTTGGTTTCTTCTGAGGCTTCTCCCTTTGGCTTGTAGATGGCCATCCTTTCTCTGTATCTTCACATGGTTTTCTCTGTTTGTATCTGTGTCCTAATCTGTTCATACAAGAACATCAGTTGCTTTGCATTAGAGCCTACCCTAATGACATCATTTTAGCTTAATTAGTTAAGAACTTTATCTCTAAATATAATCATATTCTGAGTACTAAGGTTTAGAATTCTAATATATGAACATAGGGCACAATTCAGTTCAAAACAGTCAATCAATTATCAGTCTCTTCATGAGGCTTCTTGCCCCTAAAAATGTTATCTTGAGAGTAGCAATTCTTCTTCACTTACTCTGGAATATAAAACACTATGTGTTTTTGCTCCGACATTATAGAGATCCTAGATTTTTAAGACCTTCATCTTTTTTGGTGGTGAGAAAAATAGCACCAAGAGGTTTGCTCATTAAAATGTAAAAGTAATAAATTATAGCAACCCTTTAATTTCCTCTGCCATGGAACTTTTCTTAACTTCATCAATACTAAACAATCTTTTGTTCTGAATTCCTATAGCAGTGATACATCCCTACCATCCTATGTAATACTTGAATATACACTATCTTGCATTGTAAACCTAGTTCATATATGTGCCATTTAATAATGTGGACTATGAACTCTTAGAGGTTGGAGCTCTGGCAGATAATTTGTACCTACAATATAAGAGCAGATCATGCTATTGAGGTGTAAATCTTGCAATCAATGACTCAAATAACACCTGTTTTGTTTTAATTTGTCTATAATCTGACTTTTATGGTTTCCATAGAAAAATGTGAACACGTGTTTTCTTTTTCTGTTATCATAGAAATTACTTTGAGATTTTAGGGCTTACAATGTGCTTCAGAAATGAGTTACCTAAAACACTAATAATGCTAGTGTTACTGTTTCATGTTTTCAACTTTGCAAAGATTATGTAAGCAGCGAAAATACGCCTTGTAAATATATGTAATCATTTAAATTTAGACAATGAAATTGGTATACTGCATATTATATATAAATTTAAACTAGAAACATCACTCTTTTTCCATTTATTAGTGCTTAAGAAAAAGTGAGGCAAACTTCAACCACACAGGCTGTAGGGTAGTTATTTGTTACACACCTGTTACACACCAGAGGGGTTGCAATATACATGCATGATAGAAAATGATGCTTTTTATATCATAGTTAGTAAGAAGACTATTGCTATTATAGCCATCATCTGCAATGTGCAGCAATATCACTAAGCTAATTGAAACTGGAAATTTCAAGTACCTGGAAAGCTGCTGCAAACAGCTTTCCTCTGAGCTAAATACAATTTTGATACATCCAGAGTGACTTGCCTCTAAAAACCCTGAAAATGCAGTGGATGACTGTCTATCCTTATACTTAACAGTACCCCTAACATTAGTCACTCAAGCTATGCCCACTGTTCAGTCTGAGCTCTATGCTTACCATTATCAATCTGGAAATGTCTCTCTTTTTAACAATCTCTGTTCATGAATTTCTACAAGAGCAAGTGCATAAATTACCTTTTCAAATAAACAGAAGTAATATCTAGCATTTGCTCTGTGCCAGGACTTGTCCTAAATATTTTAATATATTAAGTCATTTAATCTTTTCAATAGTATTATTTATTATTGTAGTGCTATCATGCTAACTTTTTTTTTTTTTTTTTTTGCAGTTTTGGCCGGGGCTGGGTTTGAACCTCCAACCTCCGGCATATGGGACCAATGCCCTACTCCTTTGATCCACAGGCACCTCCCTATCATGCTAACTTTTAATGGAATAAGTAACAAGTTACAGGGAGATTAAGTATTAAAAATTTGTTCTTGTAACAATGGACATGGCTAGTAAGTAAAGGGAAGAAGCTATGAATATAGGGAGTCTATCCCTAGACCTTATTATGTCTTTAACAATTGTACCATGGTGCCATGATGAACTAATTTATTCTGCACTCCATTCATACTCACACATACATTTTCAATATTTTTAAAGTTAATAAAATAATTTATTTGAATTGACAAATAATTATATATGTTTATGGAACATAATGTGATGTTTTTATCTACATATATATTGTCAACAGATTCAAACTAATAACATATCTATGACCTCAACAACATATTTTTGTGGTGAGAAAGTTAAAAATTATTATTTTAGCAATTTTAAATTATACAACAATTCATTGCTATAGATTACTAAAACTTATTGCTACAATGTAACTTAAACATGGTACCCTTTGATTAACATATCCTCTTATCCCATCACTCACCTTGCCCAGCCTCTGGTAACATTTCTACTCTGTTTCAATGAAATCAACTTTTTGATATCATACAGTATTTCTGTTTCTGTGCTTGCCTTATTTCACTTAGCATAATGTCTTTAGTTCCATCCATATTGTCACAAATGACAAATTTCCTTATTTTAAAGGCTATGTAGGCTTGGTGCCCATAGCACAGTGGTTACGGCACCAGCCACATACACCGGGGCTGGCGGGTTCAAACATGGCCCGGGCCAGCTAAACAACGACAACTGCAAGAAAAAATAGCCAGGCATCGTGGTGGGAACCCATAGTCCCAGCTACTTGGGAGGCTGTGGCAAGAGAATCACTTAAGCCCAAGAGCTTGAGGTTGCTGTGAGCTGTAATGCTATGGCACTCTACCGAGGGTGATACAGTGAGACTCTGTCTCAACAACAACAACAAAAATAAATAAATAAAGGCTATATAATATTCTAGTATGTGTAAACACACACACACATGATTTTAACATGGATTTGATGGATACATAAGTTTTTTCCATATCTTGGCTATTACGGATAGTGCTAATAATAAACATGGGAGTTCAGATGTCTTTTCAACATACTGATTTCAAACTTTTTCTACTTGTACCCAGAAGTGGGATTTGTGGATCGTATGGTAATTCTATTTTTAGTTTTTTTGGAACCTTCATATTATTTTACAAAATGGCTATACTAATTCACATTCCCATCAACAGAGTACAAAGGTTTCCTTTTCTCCAGATCATCACCAACACTAGTTATCCTTTGTCTTACTGATAATAGAAATTCTCAAATTTGTGAGGTGCTATGTTATTGTGGTTTTAATTTGCATTTACATGATGATTTGACAATTTGAGCACGTTTTAATATATCATTTGTCTATTCATCTCATCTTTTGAGAAATACATGTTCAAATCATTTGCCCATTTTTAAGTGAGTTCTTTGATTTCTTGCTATTGTCTTTTTTGAGTTTCATATATTTTTTTAATATTAGCCCATAACCAGATATGTAGTTTCTAAATATTTTCTCCCAACATGGAGGTTGTTTCTTTACTCTGTTATTCAGGTCCTTTGCTGTGGAGAAGCATTTTTGTTTGATTCAATAACATTTGTCTATTTTTGTTGTTTGAAATTTTGGAGTCTTACTCAATAAATCATTTGTCCCAACCAAAGTTGTAGAGATTTTACCTTATGTTTTATTCTACTAGATTTATAGTTTCATCTCTTACATTTAAGTTTTTTATACATTTTGAGTTGATTTTTGTATATGTTATTAAATATGAAATACCTGATGTCCTTAAGTACTATTTGACAGTTGATATCTCTGACATTTCATTTTGACATTTTTTATTTTATTTATAATTCTCTTTGTAGAGATCCTACACCTCCTTTGTTAGGTATATTTCTAAATATTTCATTTTATTTGAAGCTACTGTGAAGGTAATTGTGTCCTTGATTTGCTTTTCAACTTGGCTGTTATTGACATATAGAAAGACTACTGATTTGTGGACATTGATTTTATACCCTGAGACATTACTGTATTTCTTGATCACTTCCAGGAGTCTAATGGTTGAGTTTCTGGGGTTTCATTTTTCTTTTCTTTTTTTTTTTTTTGTAGATACAGAGTCTCACTGTACTGCCCTCAGGTAGAGTGCCATGACATCACACGGCTCACAGCAACCTCTAACTCTTGCCTCAGCCTCCCGAGCAGCTGGGAGTACAGGCACCCGCCACAACACAGGGCTATTTTTTTGTTGCAGTTTGGCTGGGGCTGAGTTTGAACCCACCACCCTAGGCATATGGGGCTGGCGCCCTACTCACTGAGACACAGGCACCACCCATCACTGAGGTTTCTAAGTATAAGACCACATTAATAGCAAATAGCAAGAGTTAGACCTCTTTTCCCCCCATTTAGATATCTTTAATATCCTTTTCTTGCTTGATTGCATTGGCTAGAGCTGCCTGAACTATGTTGAATAACTGTGGCAATAGAAGACATCCTTGTCTGGTTCCAGTTGTAAGCGGGAAAGCTTTCAGTTTCAATATGTTCAGTATGACATTGGTTTGTCATAGATGGCTACAATCAGTTTAAGAAATGTGCTACCTATACGTATTTTCTTAAGTGTTCTTGTTAGAAAAGGATTCTTAATTTTAAAAAATATTTTATCTGCATCTATTGAGAGAATCATATTGTCTTTGTTTTTGCTTCTATTGATATGGTGATACACATTTATAGAGTTTCATATGTTAAACCAAGCTTACGTCCCTGGGATAAAGCATCCTTGATTATGGTATATATTTTTTAATGTGTAGCTGAAATCTGCTACCCAAGATTTTATTTAGGATTTTTGCATTGATATTTATTAGTGAAATAGGTCTGCAGTTCTCCTTTTTTATGAGGGCCCTTTCCTAGCTTTAGTATTGGGGTGGTGTTTGCTTCAAAGAATGTGTTGGAGAGGGCTATTTCCCTCTCGATGTATTATAGTAGCTTCTAAAATATAGGTATAGACTCTTTGAAGGTTTCATCAAATCTTTTGGTATGATTGACTTCCAATATGAAGCCATCTTGTCCAGGGCTTTTTATTGTTGGAAGATTTTTTATTGTTTCTTCAATTTCTGTGCTTGATACTTGTTCAAGAGATCTATTTTTTTCCTGGTTAAATTTAGAGAAATTCCAGATATTGATCCATTATCTCCGCATTTTCATCGTTCTGTTGTTATTTCCCCTTTCTTATTTCTTATTGAGATTATTAGAGATCTTACTTTTCTATCTCTAGTTAATCTGTCCATATATTTATCAATTTTCTTTATCTTTTGGAAGACCCATTTTTTAATTTTTTAATTTTCTGAGTGATTCTTTTGTTTTAAAATACATTTATTTGTGATTTGATTTTGGTTGTTTCTTTTATTCTTCTAGATTTGGAATTGACTTGCTTTTCCTGTTCCATTTCCTAAAGATGATTCATTAGGTTGTTAATGTGAACTCCTTCAGTTTTTCAGGTGTAGGAATATAATGCAATAAATGTCCCACTTAAGACTACTTTTGAAGTATCCCACAGATTTTGGGACCTTGTAGCCTATTGTTATGTTCAAGGAATTTAATAATTTCCTCCTTTATCTTTTCCCAGACCCAACTATCATTCAGCATAAGGTTGTTTGGCTTCATGCCTTTGTGTGGGGATGATAATTTTTGTTGGAGTTGAGTTCTACCTTTATTGCCTACTGGTCTGAAAAGATACAAGGTATAATTTTAATTCTTTTAATGTTGCTGAATTTGATTTGTGTCCTAGGGTATGATCTATTTTGGTGAATGTTTTATGGGCTGATGAGAAGAATATATATTACTTAACTTTGGGATGGTATGTTCTGTATATATCTATTAGGCCCAATTGTCCTAGGGTCACATTTAATTCCTTTGCATCTCTGTTTAGTTTCTGTTTAGAGAATCTGTCCAGTTCTGTCAGAGGGGTAGCATTAAAGTCTCCAACTATTACAGTGCTATAGGTAATCATATTGTTCAGACCAATTAAGGTCCATTTCATAAGTCTGGAAGCATTTAAGTGCATAAGTATTTAGAATTGAAATGTCCTCTTATTGTATTTTTTCCTTCATCAGTGTGAAGTGACCATTTTTGTCTTTCTTGACTTCAATTGCCTTAAATCCACTTGTATCTCAGAATAAGATTGTGACCCTCCTTTCTTATCATTCCCATTTCTCTGAAATATTGTTTTCCAACACTTTACTCTGAGTCTTGTTTAGTCCTTTGAAGTTAGCTATGTTTCCTGGGATAGCATATAGATGGCATTGGCTTTTTTATATAATCAGCCACCCTATCCCTCTTCAGTGGGGAATTAAAGCCATTTATATTTATTGAGAGAACTGGTATGTATGTTGGAGTTCTACTCATCTCATTTTGTTAAAGTCCATTTCTTGGTTTTATCCTTTGCACCACTGTGGAAGTTACATTATGTCCTTTAGTTTCTATGTCTTTACTTTGATAGTGAGCCATTGTGATGATCAGTGTGGAGAAGAAGTCTGAGTATTTCCTATAGAGTTGGTCTTGTGGCAAATTTGCTCAATGCTTGCATTGCAGTAAAAGATGTTTTCTCCATCACTTTTGAAGCTTGATTCAGCAGGATATAGAATTCTGGGCTGAAAATTATTTTGTTTAAGAAGGTTAAAGGTAGATGACCACTCTCCTGTGGCTTGAGCAGTTTCAACTGAAAAGGTTACTTTCACCCTGATGGATTTTCCCCTGTAGGTCAATTGGTGCTTACTCGTGACTTATCGCAGAATTATCTCTTTCATTTTGCCTTTAGACAGATTTATTATGATTTGTATTGTAGATACTCGGTTTGTGTTGAGATGACCCAAGTCTTGATATCCCTCTAAAAGGAGTGTACCAGAATCTTTGGTGTTGCTTGGGAAATTTTAATTTATATCCTCCAATAGAGCTTCTATTCCTTTGAGTCATTCTTCTTCCCCTTAAGGATGCCTATAATCAGTATGTTTGAAATTCTCTAAGTGATCACTCTGCTGTTTTTTTTTTTTTTTTTTTTCTACATCTTTAACTGCCTGGGTTAGCGCAAGAGCTTTATCCTCAAGCTCTGAGATTATTTTGTCTCCATGGTCTGATTTGTTATTGACACTTTCTACTGCATCTTTAAGTTCCCTGATTGACTCTTTCAATTTCTAAAGCTACAATATATACTTTCTCATTTCATCATTTATTTCATTCATTATTTGGTTTAATTTTTGGATTTTATTTTGCTGATTTTCCACTTTTCCTTCAATTACGTTCATGATATTGCCATGCATATTTTACATTTCCTTTCTGTCATTTCAATAATTACTTTATAGTTTGAATCCTATGAGGTATCTACCTCATGATACCTTGGTGAGGGTATTGCTTTGTTCTTGTTTTTCATATTGCCAGAATTTTTCTGTTGGTTTCCATCATGTTTGTTTTATTTTTGTTTACTTTTGTCTCCCCTGCTTTTTTCTTTTCACTTCTTCCCTCACTTTAAGTTTCCTTCTCTCTGTGCATAGGTGTTGAAGTATCATTCTTGTATAGGGCCAAAAGGAAGAGAATAGAGTGAGAAGGGAAGAAAGAAAGAAAAGGATAAAGAAAGGAAACAAAAGGAGGTGGATAAAAGAAAAAAAATTAAAAAGCTGAAAAGAAAGACAGAAAGAGAGTCAGGAGAAATAATAGTGTTCATCAAGGTGCTTTGATCAGCACCCATAATTCCAGGACTTGGAGGTACTGACCTGGGTGGGTAACTCAAGGTCAGGAGCTCCTAACCAGCCTTACAAAAAACAAGACACAATTTCCACCAAATATGGAACAAAGTCAGCATTATGCCCCAGTAGGTATCTGTTAGTACTGTTTCTCCAAAGGCCAAAGTTAGAAGGGTACTCTAGCCCACAGGCTCAAAGCCTCCTTCAGCTAGCCCAATGCTCTGACACCCCAGCACAGGCCTCAAAGTGAGGGTCTGTCCCATAAATAGAAAACAGAATGAAATAGAATAAAACATCTCTGAAAAACAGAAAATAATAACAATAAAAATAGATAAATTATAATAAACTTATGTAAGATGTATACAAAAATGATATCTTAGTTGTTGTTTAAGAAATTTATGTGATATAGATAAGATAGAAAAGTAGAAAAATCTCTCTAAGAAAGGGAGAGAAAAGCAGAGAAATTGAAAAGAAAGAATGAATACAGGGGAAGAAAAACTGTAGCAAAAATGGAGCCCTTACTATTGAACAAAATAAAAATGGAAAAATAAAAATACAAGAAAGCAAAGCAAAATAAAAGATAATAATGAAAAATCTAGTTTAAAAATTAGAAAGAAAGAAAGAAATATATATTATATTAATATTATAATATATTGCCTGAACATCAGTTGCTGCTCCAAGAAGATAGAAAGAAAAGGGAGAAAGATCTCTATAATGTAAGTGGACACCAAGTGGTGCTATTGTTTTTGGAGAAACAAAGCACGAATGCTGATTTTGCTGTATAGGATGGGGGCTGGAAGAGCCACTGTGTAGTTCCCAAAGAGATCCTTTCCAAACTTCCTGATTTATTTGTTCCCAGTCAGTGCTTGGTCACTTCTCTACCAGTCAGTCCTCGCAGGTTGAGAACCTAAAGCTCTCAATAGTTTTCTTAGGAAGCATTCTTTGATCTTCTAAACAATGCCTCTTGGTCACAAAGTGGCTTTCCTGGGGGTGCAGGAGCTACCCAACTTACCCCAATAATGGCTTCCTAAGCTCAGCAGGCATGCCAAAGCTAGCCATGCACTAGAAACCTGCAGGCTGTTCCTCCAAGTCAGCCCTCCCACAATGGCAGTGCCCTGCTAGTAACCAAGCCAATGAGAATTCCATCTGGCCTGGTGGGCACTGTTTAAGTTCACTCCCTAACTTAAACACTTCAAAGACAGCTCTGGTCAGCACCCTAGTGCATCCATCCATGCATGCATACATACATACATACATGCAAACAAACAAAAACCAACCTGAACCTGCAGGACAGGCCTTCCTTCCTGATTGCTCATCCTCGGCTGGAGGGTGGACCAGACTCTGCCCTGACCCACGCAGTTGCCTTCTCAGCATGTCTTCCACTACTCCTGATCTCCTTGTTGGCTCCTGGAGTCCCCTGCTGCTTCACAGTGCCTCAAAGTGATATTTCTGGGCAGAACAACCCAGCCAGAGGAGGCTGGAGTCTTCTCACCATTGCCTTTTCACTAGTGGCTTATAAGCAGATATCTTTAATCCACCATTTTTCTCCATCCCTACCATGCTATTTTGATTACAATAGCTTTATCACATATTTTAAATTGAGGTGTATGATGCCTCCTAATTTTTCTTTTTATTCAAGACTGCTTTGGCTATGAGTAATTTCTTCTGGTTTCCTATAAATTTTAGAATTCTTTTTCTCTTTCTGTGAAAAATACCATTGAAATTTTGATAGGTATTCTACTGTTTCTGTAGCTTGTTTGGGGTAGTATGAACATTTAAAAAATATGAATTATTACAATATTTGACATAGAATATCTTTCCATTTATTTTTCTTTATTTTCTTTCATCAATGTCTTACAGTTATAATTTATAGATCTGTCACCTTATTAGTTACATTTACTTTAGTGCTTTATCTTAGATGATATTATAGATGATTTTTGTATCTTAATTTTTTTCAGATAGCTTGTTGTTAGTTTATAGAAACACTGTTAACTTTGTATGTTGATATTTTAACTTGAAAGTTCACTGAATTGAATTATCAGCTCTAATTTTATTTTGGTGCAAGTTTTAGTGTTTTACATACAAGTAATCATATAACCAGCAGAAATAGTTTTTGTCCTTTCATATATGAATGCTTTCATTTATTTTTCTAATTATACCAGCTAAAATGTCTAGTACTATGTTGAGTAGAAG
Organism: Nycticebus coucang; assembly: GCF_027406575.1. Taxonomy (NCBI): domain Eukaryota; kingdom Metazoa; phylum Chordata; class Mammalia; order Primates; family Lorisidae; genus Nycticebus; species Nycticebus coucang. The sequence goes on along the minus strand of NC_069804.1, from coordinate 155,042,151 downwards.
TGACAAGAGTTGGCATTTTTTCCTTGTTTCTGACCTTAGAGGTAAAGCATTCAACTTTTTCCCATTAGATATAACGATAAGTTGGGCTTGTTATATATGGCTTTTATGGAGCTTGGGTACTTTCTATGCCTGTTTTATTGGAAGTGTATCATGAGATGTTGTATTTTGCCAAATGCTCTTTCAGCATCTATTGAGATGTTAAGAAGCTCATGTGGTTTTGTTCTTCATTTTTTTTATATGGTGTATCACATTAATTGATTTATGTATGTTGAAACATCCTTGTACCACACTGATAAATCCCACTTGATAATAATGAATAATCTTTTTAATGTGCTTTTGAATTCAGTTTGAAAATGTTTTGTTGGGGGTTTTTGCAGTTATATTTCTTAGGAATATTGACCTATAGTTTTCTTTTCTTTTTTTCCTAACATCTATTCTAGCTTTAGTATAAGGGTAAAGATGGCTTCATAAAATTAATTGGAGAATTTTTCCACGTTTTTTACTTTATGAAAAGGTTTGATAAAAATGGATTTTAGTTTGTCTTTAACATTTACTAGAATTCATTAGTGAAACCTTCAGTTCCTGAAATTTTCTTTCTGACATTTTATTATTTCATTTTCCTACTTATTATTGGTCTGTTCAGACTATTTTTGTCTGATTTATTCTTGGTGACTTGCATGTTTCCAGGAATTCATTGATATCTTAAAGGTCATTTGTGTGTGTGTGTGTGTATGTGTGTGTATAGTTGTTCATAGTAGTTTCTTACGATCATTTGTATTTGTATAGAATCAACTGTAATGTTTCCTCTTTCATTTCTGATTTTGTTTGAGCCTGAATTCTTTCCTGTTAGCCTAATGAAATGTTTGTCAATTTTATTTTTTTTAAAAAGTCAGTTTTATTGGTCTTTTTTTTCCTAACAGCTAATTTATTTATTTATTTTCTGATTTGTATTATTTTCTTCCTTCTGCTAAGATTGGGCTTACTTTATTCTTCTCATTCTAGAGGTTGAGGTTTAACATAAGGGAATTTGTTATAATTATTTCTTCTCTTTTGCTTTAGGGGTTTATTGCTCTCATGACTGCTTGTGCTGCATGTTATACATTTGGAGAAATTGTGTTTCCATGTTTGTTTGCTTTAAGCTATTTTTAAATTTATCTTTTAATTTTTATTTTGACCCATTGGTGTTTAGGACATGTTGTTTAATTTACACATATTTATGAGTTTTCCCAGATTTCTCTCATTACTGATATTTTGTTTTTTATGTTATTGTAATAAGAGAAGAAACTCAATGTGATTTTAATCTTGTTAAATTTGTAAAGACTTGTTCAGTGGTCTAGCACATATTTTATCTTCAGGAATGTTCCACATGCATTTGAGAAGAATGTGTATGTTATTGCCTTTGGCTAGAATGTTCTGTAAATGTGTGTTACATCCATTTGGCCTAGAGTGTAGTTCAAGTCAAAGATTTTCTCACTAATTTTCTGCCTAGATTATCTGCCTAATATTGAAAGTGTGGCACTGAATTCTTTGAGTATTAAATTAGAGTCTAGCTCTTGCTTTAGGTCTATAAATATTTCCTTGGTGCATTAGGTGAGTCATTGTTTGCTAAATATATATGATATTTACAATTTTCATAATTTCTTGATGAATTTACCTCTTTATTGTTTTATAATTACTTTCTTTGTCTCTTTTTACAGTTTTTGACTTAAAACCTACTTTGTATGTTATTAGTGTCACTGTATTTTCTCTTTTTTTGGTTTTCACTTGCAGAAAACATTTTCTATCTGTCCCTTTTGGTTTGTGTGTTTCTTGCAGGGAACATATAGTTGGATCTTTTTATTTAATCCATTCAGCCACTTGATACATTTTGATTGGAGAATATAATTCATTTACATTATAAGTAATTAATTATGCTTAAGGACTTGCTAATATCTTTTTTTTTTTTTTGTAGAGACAGAGTCTCACTGTACCACCCTCGGGTAGAGTGCTGTGGCATCACATGGCTCACAGCAACTTCTAACTCTTGGGCTTACCCGATTCTCTTGCCTCAGCCTCCCAAGCAGCTGGGACTACAGGTGCCTGCCACAACACCCAGCTATTTTTTTTTTGTTGTTGTTGTTGCAGTTTGGCCAGGGCTGGGTTTGAACACGCCACCCTCAGCATATGGGTCTGGCGCCCTACTCACTGAGCCACAGGCGCCACCCGCTAATATCTTATTAATTGTTTTCTGGTTGATTCGTAGATGCATTGTTCCTTTATTCCTCTCTTGCTATCTTCCAGAATAGTTTGAGGATTTTCTTTAATAGTATGATTTGAATAATTTCTTTTTATCTTTTGGGCATCTACTAAGAGGTTTTGCTTTGTTTTTGCCATAAGGCTTAAATAAAACATCTATAGTAATAACTAATACTAACAAACATTAAAAATATTTTAGTGTGATATTAATTTAACTTTGATTACTTTACACAAACTCTAATTTTACTCTCCCCCCCATTTTTTTATGATACCATTTGTATCTTCTGTGGTTTATGTCTCTTAATAAATTATTGTAACAATAGTTGTATTTATTTTTTTTAATTTATTTATTTTTATTGTTAAATCATAGCTGTGTACATTAGTGCAATCAAGGGGTACAATGTGCAGGTTTCATATACAATCTGAAATATTCTCATCAAACTGTTCAACGTAGCCTTCATGGTATTTTCTTAGTTACTGTATATAGGCATTTGTGTTCTGCATTTAGTAAGTTTCACCTGTACCCATTCTAAGATGCACCGTAGATGAGGCCCCACCCATTACCCTCCTTCCACCAATACTTTCCCCCTCTCTTAAATGTTTTTCTTCTAACTTTCTTACTAGATATATAGTTCATTTTTACTCCATTACAGTATGTGTGTTCGGAGTTTTACTAAGTAATTTCTTTTACAAGCTGGGCATGGTGGCTCACGCTTGTAATCCCAGCACTCTGGGAGGTCGAGGAAAGTGGATTGCCTGAGCTCAGAAGTTCAAGACCAGCCTGAGCCAGAGCGAGATCCCATCTCTAAAAATAGCTGGGTATTGGGATGGGTGCCTGTAGTAACAGCTATTTGGGAGGCTGAGGCAAGAGAATCACTTGAGTCCAAGAATTTGATGTTACTGTGAGCTATGATGCCACTGCCCTCTACTGGGAGCAACAAAGTGAGACTCTGTCTCAAAGAAAAAGTTATTTTACCAATGAGTTTTATATTTTCAGGTAACTATTTCGTGAAATTTCCTTCAGCTTGAAGGACTCCCTGTAGTATTTCTTGCAAAGAATATCTGGTGGCAATAAAATTCCTTCAGCTTTTTATTGCTTGAGAAATATTTTTTATCTCCTCTTTATTTTTTAGATACAGGATTGCTGAGTGTAGTATTCTTGGACGTTACTTTTTTTTTTCAGTTTTTGGCCAGGGATGGGTTGGAACCTGCCTACTCCTTTCAGCCACAGGCATTGCCCTAGATATATTTTTTAAGATTTCAATTCCCTCTGACCTGCAGATTTTCTGTTCAAAAATTTGCTAATAATCTAATGAGGACCCCTTGTATATAACAAGCTCTTTTTTCTTCACAACTTTCAATATTCTCTTTTTGTCTTTAATTTTTGATAATTTTATGATACAATAGAACCTCCATGGTTGGCCATCTCATTACATTGACTTCCTCCTTAAGTTGGCCTAATTTTCATAGACCTCACATGCACCACATGTACTTATAATACAGTAGGACTAATTCCTTATTTTCACTACCTATATATGTTGATCAGTTTGTTACAGACTTTTATGGAGTCAGCTTAAGGAGCTTGTACTGTAATTTAGTTGGTATATCACTTTGAATTCATCCTATTAAATGTTTTTTAATCCATGCTCAATCTAATTCCTTCCTTAGACTTGAGAGGTTTTTAGTCATTATTTCTTTGAATGTGTTTTCTATTCTTTTATATTTCTTTCTTCTCCATCTGGAACTCTAATAATGTACACATTTTTCCACTTGATGATGTCCTATAACTTCCTTAGGTTGTCTGTATTCTTTTTCATTTTAAAAAAATTTTTATCCTTCAGTTTAGATAATTTATAATTACCTCTCTTCAAAACGTTTTCTTTTGTTTGATTTTGCATATTCTTAAATCTCTCTGCTGAACATTTAGTTAAGTTATGGTATTCTTCAGCTTTATGATTTATATTTGGCATGTTTTTACATTTTCTTTCTCTTTGCTAAAATATGTTTGGTTTTGCATTGTTCTTCTTACAGTGGTATGTATCTTTATGACTACCCTTTTAAATTTCCTCTCAGGTAAATCACATATTTCCATGATGTTAAGTTTAGTTTGTAGAGATTTATCTTTTTCAAAAATCTTTGGAACATATTTTATTGAATTTTTAAAATTCTTTTTGACTCTGTGTATTGATTTCTGCATATTAGAGAATAATAACACCTTTCCTAGTCATGGAGTGGTGTCATAAACTAAATGTTCCTCCTTAATCAGCCAGGCCAGAGATTCTAGGTACTTCTAAACTCTTGGTTCCTGTTCAACATGTTATCTTTGTTCTGAGTGGCCCTGAAAAATTGTATTTCACATTGTGCTATTTTCCTAAAAGAGGTGGAATCAAGGGCGGTGCCTGTGGCTCAAAGGGGTAGGGCACCAGCCCCATATGCCAGAGGTGGCAGGTTCAAACCCAGCCCTGGCCAAAAACTGCAAAAAAAAAAAAAGAGGTGGAATCAATGACATTGCTTTGCTATGTAGCTAGAGAGGTTGGACTATTAGACCGTTTTTTTTCTTTCCTTGTAGAAAACCTAAGATAAAGATTTCATGCTATACTTTTTCTGTCCTAAACCAGGAACAGTGTCAAAGGCACATGTCTTTCCTCTTTATCAGACTACTGACTTTAAATCTGGACAGATAGTTACTGAATGTTTACAAGTTCAAAAGTCACCTTTTTGTTCTCTATGGTTTAAGAGATTCAGTAGTGCCAAGTATCATCAACTTCCATAGCTAAGGGATTTAGCAGCCATTCTTGGGTAAAGCTGTAAAAATCGGAATGGTTCCTGTGAGAAAATGCTACTTTCAGGAAGAATGCGCAGGTGTCTATTTCTTGCTGGAGCAAGCCAGGGAAGAAGAAACATGGAGTGTCCATTTTCCCTTTTAGTCACAGAGACATCTCTCAGCTGTTGTGGTGCTAGAACGAACCACACACAGTGGACTGAGAATTCCTCAAGTGGGGATTTCCATGACCACCTGGGGTCTGCAGGAAGAGGGAGAAATGGCACTGAGAAAGCAACATGCAGAATTTTGATGAAAAAGTCTGAGACCCAGAGAGGTGGACCCTGTGTCAACCTGTATCAAGGCAAATAGGTGCCACCCAGAAATGAATTCTCAGGAGTTGTTATTAAGATTTTAGGGTGTGTGTTTACAGAAGGAGGAAGAGTTAATAATTTCCTGATACAATCGTGTAGATGGTCCTTTGATTATGAAAATGATCATCAGGATGGAGGCACTAAATCACAGAACAATTCTCAAGGGAATAAGTAAGGAGGTAAATAGCAAAATTGCCTTAGGGAATGGGAGAAGAACAGTTATGGTTCCAGCCTTCAGGCTAGATTGTATCAGCTCAAGGGTAATTTTTAGTCCCATTCTAATTCTGCTGATATCCTGTCTCTACTAAACTGCTAAATTTTACTGAGATGTCCGCAAACTAGTTTTCTGTTTATACAGGTGAACATTCTGACCCCTCTTACCACCATAGGTGTGCTGAGCTGCTGGGGGCTAAGGCATGGGGATATTTCCACAGGAGTCCTCTGGAATGTCAGCTTGCTTTATGTTTCTACCCACACTCAGCCTTCTTCCAATGGCAGATTGCAAAAATGCATTTCTAAATAAAGCCAAGGAATATGTCACAAGGAATTCTATCTCTTCTATCCTTGCCAGAAGAGGCCTCCAATCTCTTTTTTATGAAGAGATCACAGGGTTATGATTTATCACTGGAGCAAGCCAAGAACAGACATACAGATGGTGTCCACTCTGTTGTTTAAGCATGTAAGATTCTTGGACCTTCCTTGCAGGGGAAGCCTCTGGTCTGGAGTTATCAATGAAGTATGCTGAAGAAGAGAGAATAGGAATAGCTCACTTTCTCTTTTTAGGCACAGGGAGATTAGGTCCCTCTCCCTTCAATGGGAGATTGTAGAAATTTATCTCAGGAGCTAACCAGGAGAAAAGGTTCATGGAGAGATGTCCCTGACATTTTTGCTGGCAGAAATCTCTACCTTGTTTCCTCAGACATAATGGTCTTGGATTATTCCTGGAGCAAGCCAAGGAAAAACATTACAGTATGACCCACTCTCCTGTTTAAGGAAACAGAAGTTTCTCATTCTCCTTTATAGGAGATCCTTCTGGTCTGGTGTTTTTCTTTATAGGCATGGGAGTTGTCCCACCTCCTCCCAATGAGTTTGCAGATTTTTATTTTTTCATGAGCAAACTAGGGAAGAAAGCATTGGAAGTGCTGTCACATCTGTTTTTGCCAGCTGAGGCCTTCAATCTCTTTCTGAGGAGAGATTATAAGACTGGAATTATTGCTAAAGCAAACCAAAGAGGAAAGTGTGGCAGAATGCCTTCTTTTAAGTTTAGGCTCTAGGAGGTCTATTTCTTATTTTCTAGGTAAGTTTCCATATACTGGCTTGTTAGAGGCTACAACTATAGGGAGCTGCTGGAAAATTCTTTGCCCAAACCCTTTCAAAATGGAAGATCAAAACTGGGTTGATTCAAAGGTCCATAGCTGCTAGGAGTGCTCACTCAGTTTAAAACAGCTTTTGTTTGTCACGCTTGAGGGAAATTCTGTGAAGCTGTATCCCTGAAATTTCTCAAGCAGGTGATTTCAGACCCAAACCTGCTGGTGGAGGCTTTAAAGGTTGAGCACTATTTGTGTGATATGAACCCTTAACCCCTTATGAAGAAGATGGGAATTGGAGTTTCCTTCCTAGTTTTAAGGCACTATTCTCAGGGTAGGGTTAGTATAATAAGTGAGTTTATGTCTGCCTTTCCTACCTGTTTTGATGTGGATATTTTCTCATTTGTCTGGTATGTATAAGTTTTCCAAGTGGATTCTGGATTTCTCTAAGAGAAAATTTATCAGTGTGTGTCTGTTTACTTGGTATGTTTTTTTTTTTTTTTTTGAAAGAAGACATTTATTCAGTAATTAGCATTGCAATGGGAAACCAGCACCCTAGTGAACCCTGTGCACAATCAGGGATGTAAAGAAAGAAGTTTTGAAGGAAAAATAGGAAGAAATACATAATAGTTCTGAGAAAATTATCATTGGCTACAAGGATCTATAACAAGGGTGATGTCAGTGCATGGTTGGATAGGCAGTTGCCAACCAGATGTCTTTACAGAAGTATTTTTTGTGTGTGTGAGGTTATCCCGGCCTTTGTGTGAGGCTGTGGGTTTCGAAGTCTTTGTGACAGTTCTTGTTAGCAGGTATGTTTGTGGGAGCACTTCTTCCATTTTGGATATTTTTAATGTCTACTATGTATCCTGCGGTAATTTATGTACTCATAGATGTTATATTAATATTCAAAATACCTCTGATGTAGGGACAGAAGTATTAGGTACTTGGGTACTTTTATTTCACACAAATATGAAAAGATTCATTATAGTTAAAATTATCCATCAAGATCCCTTAATTTGCCCATAAAGGAAAGTATGCATGGCTTTGTATATGTACCGCTTTGTATATGATAATTCTTGTGCATACAAAAGTATGGAAGTCCTTCATCTAAATTAAAGGAAATAATGTGAAAAAAAACCACTATATTGAAGTCCTGAAATTCAAACTACACTGTCTTTGAGATAATTATCAAATCTCTAGAAAAGTATGGAAGATGAGTAGAGAATTTGAAAGTGTTCTTGGTAGTCAGCACAGTTTATTGCACACTTTTTAGGTTAGGTTTCCCTAATATTAATGTGAATTATTAGATTTGTTTGGTATGAGGATGATGATAAGTAGCATAATTATACCTTGTGGTCATTGTGGTATTAGGTTATTACAAATAGTTTCTAATTTTAATGTAATTATAATGTGACTCTACTGTATTATTATTACTCTTATTTTATAGATGATGTTATTGAAACTCCAAGAAGATAGGTAACTCTTGCAAGATCATCTAGATCAGAAGTCTTGGAAATAGGTTCCAGCTTGATTCCAAAGCACGTTCTGTTTCTACAACAATGGGTTAATTTAGGAAGAAGTAATACTATATTGAGTAAGAATTCTGTCTTTGGATCTAGATTGCTTGTGTAAATTCTAGCCTGTCATTGGCTAAATGTAAACAAAATACTTTAACATTTTGTGCTTCAGTTTCCTCATTTGTATGGAGAAGATAATAATGGTAATATGGTTGTTTGGTAATATACTTATTTGATCATATTATGAAAATGGAATGGAAAACAAAAGTACAATAAAACATTTCCAAAATGCATGGTAAGTACTACATATCTTCCATTATTAACTAGCTTTTGTCCACAGGCTCAATTTCAGTAAAGTGAGGGAAGTAAGTTGAAATTCTATGCTGATTGTATGTTATAAACTATTGCTTCCTTATGTTGTCCTTGATCAATCTTGGAAACAATAGCAGGAAAACAGAGAGCTTGTATTATTGTGCTGGGGCTCTACTGCATAACATAGGCCAAACTTATTGTGTTCCCAGTTAAAGAGAGTTGATAGAAACATCTACTTCCATAATAGACTCACAAAATATGTCGATGCAAATGCACTCCTTTAATAAATAGAATACCTGAAGGCATCAAGCTAGGGGGCAGATGGAGACTGTACATAATTGTGCTGACATTTATGTTATCAATATTCTTCCCTGAGTTATTACAAAGTTCTTAGGGGTCTCTCCCTTCCTCTTTGGAAGGCTGCAATTTCTGTCAGTGGTGACCAGACTTATATTTGCATCAAGAGATTCATAAAATTCAAAGAAACTGTCAGAATAAGTATTTCTAGGCTGTAATTTGATAAAAAAAAAAGTATTACAATGAACAATGAGTAAACAAACCCACTTCTCCCACATTTTGTTTTATAATCAAAACAGTTGTCAATTTTAAACAATGTGAATAATTAAATTATACATCACTGAGCCTGATATTTTCACTTGGGATAGTAGAAGTCGGAATGATACCTAGGGAGTGTGAACCTTGTGGAAACTGGTTAGTGGTGAAATTCCAAAGGGAAGATTTTGGATTTTCTGGAAAATGTGTATATTGGTAGGAGACTGACAAGGGTATTTAGAAGAAGGTTCTGTTTAAAGGGCTAGTTAGTGTTAGTTCAAATCAGTCTTACTTAATATGGCTTGGGTAGCAGAAGTAACTCAGGAGCTGTAAAAAAAAGACACAAATAGCCAAAATTTATCCTATACTTATCAAGTAAGAAGTTCAGGAAAATAATATTTTGATTAAAAAACATATAAGTTTTTAAGGTGGTTCTCCTCTGTACCTTATATTAATAACCACTGTCTTATATAATTTAGAGTACAAAAGGATTACCAAATGGCTTCTTAAAAGCATGAAAATCAATTTCCTTACCCGTTCTCAGATTCCAACTTAGATCTTAATAGCAGGCTCAGGAATTCTGTATCGCCAGGTACCAATTTGAATACTAGAAATTAATGGAATATTAGGGGTGAGAAACCTGCATCTCCAAGGTCACATGTGGCGTTCCAGATTGCTAAGTGTGGCCCCTTGACCAAATTCAAACTTCACAGAACAAATGACTTTATTAAAGGGATCCATTCTATAAAATTTGGATTTATTAAAAAAGCTGCACTCCAGGATCTAGTCATGTGGTCATTGTGTATTGAATGATGATAGCTCAATGTAGGCCTTTCCACAATTCTCTTAACTCCTTTCCCTGATCCAAAATAATTCTACATAAACCATATCAATTTACAGCTGTGACTCTGGGCAGTACAAACCATCAACCCTCTGTAGTCAGTGTATTTACTCTGAGAGAAATGGGGTGACTTTTCAAGTCAAGTTTTCTCACTTATTTTCTTCCTCTTACTGACATATCTTTTACTAAAGTGAAGATGCTACCTGAGAAGGAACACTAAGAAAGGAACTTCAAGGAGGATGGTAGAGAAGCCTGGCCTGGTGAACCAAAGTCTAGGCCCATAAAAAAGTGAGCATGAGGTAACCTAGGAAACCAACAACCAATAGAAACAATAATCAATGACAAATAGAAGAGGGCAATAATTCTTTAAGTTACAGAGAGGCCAATGAAAGATTTGCAACCAATTTCAAATGGAGAGAAACAGGGTATTTATACCTCTGCACTCCCTTTGCACCTCATCTCTCTCATCTCTCCTCCATCATGAGAGGGATCCACTTCTAATTCTCTTGGGAACTGCTGGAAGCTTTCTCTTTGTTCTTCTTAAATAACATTTCTCTTTGTTACCGTGAAACTTGTGCAGTTACTTCTATTCTCTATTCATGCTGCTTGTTTTATTTTCTGTTTCCATTCAATCTTTGCTTTCAATTATCACCATGCCTTGATTGAACTTTCTAACTCATCCAAGTAATTGAACCAGTTCAACTAGATATGGAGAAATGGAACCCTCAACCCCCAACACTGCCCCTTATTTCCCCAAAAAGAAGATGTAAATTTTTCTCCCTAATATACATGAATGTATTTGCCAGTTCAAGAAAGAAGTAACACCTTTTCACTTTGGAAGTGAATTTGAACTTTATAGGAAGAAATGAACACTGTGGTTCTCTCACTTACTTGTCCAAATAAAATATCTATGGCCTTTTCAACTGTTGCCTGAAGTTAAGGTAAACACCACATTTTAGCTCTTTGGAATAATTTTGTCTTGTCATATTAGTTGCCACTCTGCATTTGCCACCTTTTACCAATCATGGGCATCTATTTTATGCTATGAAGTTAATCATTACTATTAAAAATAAATATGTTGAGAAATACAGTGGTAGGTTGCTCCTTTTAATCTAAATTATAGCTCTATAAAGACAAACTGCCTTGTTGGTTTTGTTTCTGGCTCAAAGTTTGCGTCAATTTTTATGGATTTCTTCATTCTAACCATCCTCATTCTTCTAACCATCCTTTCTGGACTTACATATTCTGGGATACATTGTACTTTATATTTGATAGCCTAAAGAGGAAAATGTATTTTCTGGCAATATTATATTTGCTTTGTATTTTTGAAAATATCTTTGGCATACATATTATTATTAGATTATCAGAACACTTCTCAGATGTAAATATAGTTATTCCTAATTATAGACAAAAACATTAAAGCAAAGTGTTTACATGATATTCTCCTGATCATACAGTTCAATGGTAAAGACAAATAAATAAACCATAAAAATACAAAAAAATTACGTAAGAATGCAGGTCATTTAACTTCTGGCATAAGTTCTTTCTCTATAATTTTAAAATGAATTAGTAATTCTAAAGTGTACTCTGGAAATTAAAAATACAGTAATATGGTGGAGTCCATTACCTTCCCATCCTATATCTATTCTTCCCATCTTTACTAAGAAAAATCTTATATTGTTTAGTGCCATTATATACTCATCTCTAAGATTATAATACCTATTTGTAAGAGTCATTACATTAAAAATATACTTCCTTTTGCTTCAATGCACATGGGTTGAGTACATCTTCCATTCTCCTTTATTATTACTTATGGCCATATTGGCTAAATTATAGCCAGGTGAGTGTCAGTAGAAGCAATACTTGCTAGTTAAACATCCATTTTATGTTGTTTAACTATTATGGTTAAACAATAGTAGTTATTGTTACATGTGATGTTTTAATACAGCTATACAATGTGAATTAATCAAATCAGGGCATTTGGTGTGTCCATCACCTCAAGTATTTTTCATTTCTTTGTATTATGAACATTCCAATTTCACCCTTTTGGTTATTTTAAGATAGATCTTAACTTACTATTGATTATAGTCACTTTGTTGTGCAATCAATTATTGTTAATTCTATCAATATAACTATATTTTTCTTCCATAAACACCTCCACTTTATCCCCCACCCCTACTGCTTTTTTTCTCATCCTCAGGTAACTGTCATTCTACTTTATGTCGTCATAAGATCAATTGTTTTTAATATTAACTCCCTTGAACTATGAAACCCTGAGAAAAGAGATAGCAGAAAATGTTAACAAATGGAACAACATACTATGCTCATGGTTGGGAAAAAAAATCAAAAATGTTAAAATGTCCATACTACCCAAAGCAATATATAGATTTAATTCATCAAAGCAATGCCATACTTTTAAGAACCTGAAAAAATAGTATTTCATTTCATATGGAATTAGAAAAAAAAATATCCAATCCCATTCTGAGAAATAAAAACAAATTGATAGGTATCACCTTGCCAGACTTCAGGTTATACTACAAATCTATAGTGATCAAAACAACATGGTACTGGCACAAAAATGGACACACAGATCTGTGAAATAGAAGAGAGAATCTAGATATTAACCAAGACACATATAATCATTTGATCTTTGATAAGCTTAACAAAAACATGCATTGGATGAAATAATTCCTATTTAACAAATGGTGCTGGGATAACTTGTTAAACACTTATAGAAGATTAAAACTGGACCCACACCTCTCACTAGTGACATAAAATGATTCTCTATGGATAAAAGATTTAAATTTAAGACATGAAACAATAAAAATTCTAGAAGAGAGTGTGGTGAAAACGCTTGAAAATATTGCCTGGGAAAATATCTTATGAGGAAGACTCACCTGGAAAATGCAGCAAGACTAAAAATTTGATCTTGGAATTTGACCAAGTATCAGCACAGCTAAAGGTATCACAACCAAAGCAAACAGACAGCCTTCAGAATGTGAGAAGATTTTTTCATGTTATGATTTTGATAAAGGTCTGATAACTAGAATCTACAGAGAAATAAAATTAATCAATAAGAAAAAAAGCAAACAATCCCATTTATAACTGGACAAGAGACTTGAACACAAACTTCTCTAAAGATGAGGAACAAATGGCTGATAAAAACTGGAAAAAATGTTCAGCATCTTTAGCCATCAGAGAAATGCAAATCAAAACCACTCTGAGATATCACCTAACTCCAGTAAGATTAGCCAATATCAAAAAGTCCTAAAACTGCAGATACTGGCATGGTTATGGAGGGAAGTAAATACCTCTACATTGCTCTTGGGATTGCAAAATAATACCATGTTTGTGGAAAGAATTATGGAGAATTCTCAAAGAACTAAAAGTTTACATTCCATTTGATCCCACAATCTCATTACTAGTTGTCTTCCCAGAAGAACATAAATCATTTTACCTGAAAGACATTTGCACCAGAATGTTTATTGAAGATCAATTCATAATTGACAACTTATGGAAGCAACTCAAATGCCCATCAACTGATAAATGGATTAACAAATTGTGATAAATTTATACCATGGGATACTATTCAGCCATAAAAATATGGATACTTCACACCTTATATATTTATGTGCATGGAGTTGATAAACATTCTTTTTAGTACAATATCTCAAGAATGGGGGAAAAAGTATCCAATGTACTCAATACTAATATGAAACCCATATGTGAACACTTACAAACTCATACAAATGGTAAAACATAAATATAGTCTAGCAAAGCAAAGGGGTGAAAATGGAGAGAGGAGGGAAAGATGGAGAGCAATTGTCAGGAGGAGGAAGGGCATTTGGTGGGATTTCACATTATATGCACAATGTGAGGGTATTCAGCATACCCTCCAGGGCGAGGGCCTCTTCTACAACTTGAACTTTACCTTGGAAGTGAGAACAATATAAACTAAAAATTTATTCCCTCATTTTGATTTGAAAAAAAAAAATTAGCTCCTTCATGTGAGAACAAGCAATATTGATCTTTCTATGATTAGCTTATTGCATTAACATAATGTTCTCTATTTCCATCCATGTCATTCCAAAGGCAGGATTTTATTTTTTTGTGGCTATGTAATATTCCATCATGGGGGGAGGAGACAAGATGGCTGACTGAAGCCAGCTTTCCACAGATGCTCCCGTCCACTAGGAGAGTTAAAGGACAAAAATTCAGCAAGTAACCTGGAGGATTTGAGCTGCACTAAGAGAGAAGGTTGAAGAATGCACGTCAACCCCGCTGAGGTGAGCTGAGACCACAAGGATACAAACAAAAGCTGAGACTTCAATCCAGAGTAACTGTTTCGCTAGGGTGGAACAGAAACAAGCTGAAAATAAGAGAGAACTGCTTAGCCCCATCACAACAGACAGGGCCCCAGTTTCTCAGGCCACAACACTGTACAGGCCCTCGACAAAGCCCCAGGGAAAAATCAGAGGGAGTAAAACAACCATGGGGCGGAATCAGCAGAAAAATTCTGGTAACATGAATAAGCAGAATAGATCAACCCCCCCCAAGGAAAGATATGGCAGATGCAATTGAAGATCCCATTCATAAACAACTGGCTGAGATGTCAGAAATCGAATTCAGAATTTGGATTGCAGACAAGATTAACAAAGTGGAATTAGGAATTCGAGGAGAAATTCAAAAGCTGTCTCAAGAATTTAAAAATTTAAAGACAAAACCACCAAAGACTTAGACACACTGAAGCAAGAATTTTCAGCCCTCAAAGATATGAAAAATACAGTAGAATCCTTGAGTAACAGAATGGAGCAAGCAGAAGAAAGGATTTCTGACATCGAAGATGAAGCCTTTGAACGCTCCCAAACTTTCAAAGAGGAAGAGAAATGGAGAGCAAAAATGGATCATTCTCTCAGAGAGCTCTGGGATAATTCGAAGAAGGCGAATATCCGAATCATAGGCGTTTCAGAAACAGATGAAGTGGCCTCGCTGAGCACAGAGGCCCTTCTGCATGAAATTATGACAGAATCTCCAGACATGCCTAGAGATTCTGAAATTAAGATAGCGGACAGATTCAGAACCCCAGCACGACTCAACCCCAATAAGACATCCCACAGGCCTATCATAATTAACTTTACGAAAGTTAATATGAAGGAGAAAATCCTCAAAGCTGCCAGGAGAAAGAAAACCATTACCTTCAAAGGGAAGAATATTAGAATGACTGCAGATCTCTCTGCTGAAACTTTTCAAGCCAGAAGAGGGTGGTCACCGACTTTTAATCTCATAAAGCAAAATAACTTTCAACCCCAGATCTTGTATCCAGCTAAACTGAGTTTCATTTATGATGGAGAAATTAAATACTTTAATGAGATTCATATGTTGAAGAAATTTTCCATAACCAAACCAGCTCTTCAGGATATTCTCAGACCTATCCTCCATAATGACCAGCCCAATCCTATACCACAAAAGTAAACTCACTCAGAAACATTGGATCAAACTCCAATTTCCACACTGGTGAAAGGATTAAAAAAGGCCCACTGGACTTTTGAAAACTGGATACCCAAAACTTCAATATTCTACCCAGACTTATCAATATTCTCCATTAATGTAAATGGCTTAAACTGTCCTCTAAAGAGTCATAGGTTAGCTGATTGGATACAAAAACTCAGGCCAGATATCTGTTGCATACAAGAGTCACATCTTAACTTAAAAGACAAACACAGACTCAGAGTGAAAGTATGGTCATCCATATTTCAGGCAAATGGTAATCAGAAAAAAGGAGGTGTTGCAACTTTATTTGCAGATACAATAGCCTTTAAACCAACAAAAGTAAGGAAGGACAAGAATGGTCACTTCACATTTGTTAAGGGTAATACTCAATATGATGAGACCTCAATTATTAATATCTATGCACACAACCAGAATGCACCTCAATTTATAAGAGAAATGCTAACAGACATGAGCAACTTGATTGCCTCCAGCTCCATAATTGTGGGAGATTTCAACACTCCTTTGGCAGTGTTGGATCGATCCTCCAACAAGAAGCTGAGCAAAGCAATCTTAGATTTAAACCTAACCATCCACCATTTGCATTTAGCAGACATGTACATAACATTTCATCCCAACAAAACTGAATACACATACTTCTCATCAGCCCATGGAACTTACTACAAAATCGATCACATCTTAGGTCACAAGTCTAACCTCAGTAAATTCAAAGGCATAGAAATTATTCCATGCATCTTCTCGGACCACCATGGAATAAAACTTGAGCTGAGTAACAACAGGAATCTGCATACTCATACAAAAACATGGAAGTTAAATAACCTTATGCTGAATGATAGCTGGGTCAGAGATGAGATTAAGAAAGAGATCACCAACTTTTTGGAACAAAACGACAGTGAAGACACAAACTATCAGAACCTCTGGGACACCGCAAAGGCAGTTCTAAGAGGGAAATTTATAGCACTGCAAGCCTTCCTCAAGAGAACGGAAAGAGAGGAAGTTAACTTAATGGGACATATCAAGCAACTGGAAAAGGAAGAACATTCCAACCCCAAACCCAGTAGAAGAAAAGAAATAACCAAAATTAGAGCAGCATTAAATGAAATTGAAAACAAAAGAATAATACAACAGATCAATAAATCAAAAAGCTGGTTGTTCAAAAAGGTCAATAAAATAGATAAACCTTTGGCCAACCTAATCAGTAAAAAAAAAAAAACAGTAAAATCTCTAATCTCATCAATCAGAAACAACAAAGACGAAATAACAACAGACTCCTCAGAAATCCAAAAAAATCCTTAATGAATATTACAAGAAACTTTATTCTCAGAAATATGAAAATCTGAAGGAAATAGACCGATACTTGGAAGCACGTCACCTTCCAAGACTTAGCAAGAATCAAGTGGAAATGTTGAACAGGCCTATATCAAATTCGGAAATAGCATCAACCATACAAAACATCCCTAAAAAGAAAAGCCTGGGACCAGATGGTTTCACATCAGAATTCTACCAAATTTTTAAAGAGGAATTAGTACCTATATAACTCAACCTGTTCCAAAAGGTAGAAAAAGAAGGAAGACTACCTAACACGTTCTATGAAACAAACATCACCCTGATCCCCAAACCAGGAAAAGACCCAACAAGAAAAGAAAATTATAGACCGATATCACTAATGAATATAGATGCAAAAATATTCAACAAGATCCTAACAAACAGAATTCAGCAGCACATCAAAAAAATTATACATCTGCCTCTACAAAAAAAAAAAAAAAAAAAAATTATACATCATGACCAAGTTGGTTTTATCCCAGGGTCTCAAGGCTGGTTCAATATACGTAAATCTATAAATGTAATCCAGCACATAAACAAATTAAAAAACAAAGACCATATGATTCTCTCAATCTATGCAGAAAAAGCTTTTGACAATATCCACCATCCCTTCATGATCAGAACACTTAAGAAAATCAGTATAGAAGGGACATTTCTTGAATTGATAGAGACCATCTACAGCAAACCCACAGCCAATATCATATTGAATGGAGTTAAATTGGAATCATTTCCACTCAGATCAGGAACCAGAAAAGGATGCCCATTGTCTCCATTGCTTTTTAATATTGTAATGGAAGTTTTAGCCACCGCAATTAGGGAAGAAAAGGCAATCAAGGGTATCCATATAGGGTCAGAAAGATCAAACTTTTGCTCTTCACAGATGATATGATTGTATATCTGGAAAACACTAGGGACTCTACTACAAAACTCTTAGAAGTGATCAAGGAATACAGCAGCGTCTCAGGTTACAAAATCAACATTCATTAATCGGTAGCCTTTATATATACCAACAATAGTCAAGTTGAAAAAACAGTTAAGGACTCTATCCCATTCACAGTAGTGCCAAAGAAGATCAAATATTTGGGAATTTATCTAACAAAGGACGTGAAAGATCTATATAAAGAGAACTATGAAACTCTAAGAAAAGAAATAGCTGAAAATATTAACAAATGGAAAAACATACCATGCTCATGGCTGGGAAGAATTAACATTGTTAACATGTCCATACTACCCAAAGCAATATATAATTTCAATGCAATCCCTATTAAAGCTCCACTGTCATACTTTAAAGATCTTGAAAAAACAATACTTCATTTTATATGGAATCAGAAAAAACCTCGAATAGCCAAGACATTACTCAGAAATAAAAACAAAGCAGGAGGAATTATGCTACCAGACCTCAGAATATACTACAAATTGATAGTGATCAAAACAGCATGTTATTGGCACAAAAACAGAGAAGTAGATGTCTGGAACAGAATAGAGAACCAAGAGATGAACCCAGCTACTTACCGGTATTTAATCTTTGACAAGCCAATTAAAAACATTCAGTGGGGAAAAGATTCCCTACTTAACAAATGGTGCTGGGTGAACTGGCTGGCAACCTGTAGAAGACTGAAAGTGGACCCACACCTTTCACCATTAACTAAGATAGACTCTCACTGGATCAAAGATTTAAACTTAAGACATGAAACTATAAAGACACTACAGGAGAGTGCAGGGAAAACCCTTGAAGAAATTGGTCTGGGTGAGTATTTTATGAGTAGGACCCCCCGGGCAATTGAAGCAGCTTCAAAAATACACTACTGGAACTTGATCAAACTAAAACGCTTCTGCTCAGCCAAGAACACAGTAAGTAAAGTAAGCAAACAGCCCTCAGAATGGGAGAAGATATTTGCAGGTTATGTCTCCAACAAAGGTTTAATAACCAGAATCCACAGAGAACTCAAACGCATTAGCAAGAATAGAACAAGGGATCCCATCGCAGGCTTGGCAAGGTATTTGAAGAGAAACTTCTCTGAAGAAGACAGGTGCATGGCCTTCAGACATATGAAGAAATGCTCATCATCTTTAATCATCAGAGAAATGCAAATCAAAACTACTTTGAAATATCTAACTCCAGTGAGACTAGCCTATATCACAAAATCCCAAGGCCAGAGATGTTGGCGCGGATGTGGAGAAAAGGGAACACTTTTGCACTACTGGTGGGAATGGAAATTAATACATTCCTTTTGGAAAGAGATATGGAGAACACTTAGAGATCTAAAAATAGATCTGCCATTCAATCCTGTAATTCCTCTACTGGGCATATACCCAGAAGACTAAAAATCACATCATAACAAAGATATTTGTACCAGAATGTTTATTGCAGCCCAATTCATAATTGCTAAGTCATGGAATGAGCCCAAGTGCCCATCGATCCACGATTGGATGAACAAATTGTGGTATATGTACACCATGGAATATTATGCAGCCTTAAAGAAAGATGGAGACTTTACCTCTTTCATGTTTACATGGATGGAGCTGGAACATATTCTTCTTAGTAAAGTATTTCAAGAATGGAAGAAAAAGTACCCAATGTACTCAGCCCTACTATGAAACTAATTTAGGGTTTTCACATGAAAACTATAACCCAGTTACAACCTAAGAATAGGGGGAATGGGGAAAGGGAGGGGAAGGAGGGGGGAGATGGGTAGAGGGAAGGGGATTGGTGGGATTACACCAGTGGTGCATCTTACAAGGGTATATGTGAAACTTGGTAAATGGTCTGTGAAGTTAGTGAATGATGCCCTGTGAATATATCAATGTACACAGCTATGATTTAATTAAAAAAAAAGAGAAAAAAGAAAATGTGATACATACATATACAAGGGAATATTATGTAGCCATTAAAAAGAATGAGATTTGGACACATGCTATATAACTTGAATAGACATTATGCTAAGTGAAGCTAGCCAAATACACATGACCAAATATTGTGTAATTCCACTTACATGACATATCTAGAATTGGCAAATTCATAGAAATAAATACAGATTGCCAGGGATTGTGGGAAGGGGATCATGGGGAATTGCAGTTTAGTTAATATAGAATTTCTACTGGAATAGTAAAAGAGTTTTGGAAATAATGTTGTACAATCTTGTGAATGTAATTAATTGTACTAAGTTGTACAACAAAACACGGTTAAATTATAAAATTTTATGTTATATATATTTTACCATAATAAAAATATTTTTAAGATCTCAAAAAAAAGAAAAAAAGAACAATAACAACAAAAAACAGTAAGGATAGTCCAACTATTTTCCTAAACAGGATTTTTGATAAAAGACTTTTTTCTTCTTACATGGGGAAGCAAGAATTTAGTATGATCACTGAAAAATAATTTGTGACAGACTTTTCATCCAAATAAAATTAATTTTCTCATTTGTTAAAAAAATTCTCAGTTTATAGGAAATTCTACTTTTCTGTTTAAAATTATTCTGAAAGGACTCTACCTCCTTTCCTCACTAAAACCTTTTAATTTTTAACATTTTATTCATCTCAATTAGGTTTTCATCTAACCCATTACCTTTTACTTAGCCATTTGGCCTCTAAGTTCGCTGGGCAGTGCTGGGTTTATTCACTTATGTTCAAACGAAAGCCAGCTTTAGTCAAGAATCCGCAGCTTCTTCAATCCAGCCTAGGTTCTCTACTGGACCATAAATTCTTTGTACAATTTGCTATTTACCAAGTTCCACTGAGGAATCTCTATAATCACCAGTCTCCTACTAAATACACGAATAGGTTAAGAGTGGAATAGTTAATAGAACTCAGCATATTATACTAATTACAGAAGTAGTGTCCAAACAGCAGAGATTATCTTGTTAGCAAGTGGTAACATGCCAACATATTATATTCCATGGTTTTATTATAAAATTGCATCCTTCACCTTCTATAAATGACTTTAAATGCTTCCAAAATAAAGAGTTTCCCAGGAAACCAAAAGTTAGAAACAAATAATTTTTCCACTATCTTTGAACATTATCTAGGACAGGAGACTGTTAGTAATTTTTATTATTTTCTAGACTTTTTTAGTCACCCCCAGCTTATAAGTTTCATGTTCTATTTTGGTATAATTATAATGATTGGAAATATATATTCATCTTTCTTGCCGGTATTCAAAAATATCACTTTACCAGTTTTTCAGCCTACACAAACTAATACAGATTGATTCAGATTGGCCTCGGAGTTTCATTAGGTATCTGCTCCCCTTTCTTTTTCAGCTCGTGGCACTGTCTCCCCAACAATCATCTCATTCTGTATTTTCAGGTTTTAAGGTCTACAAGAACCAGCAGAGAAAGCAGTAAGAGAGACAATAGGGCTAAAATTAGCCACCAAGATAAGTGTCTCAGATACACTGGTGTGGCTTAAATTCTTTGCATGACCCTCTCCCACTGTTTCTCTCCAAACCTCCTTCGACCTGTTCAAAGCATTTTGCAACTGATGCGGCAGACTCTGCTCACCCACAAACTAAAGAGTCTCTGGGTCTCCTTTTCTCAAGAATCTGTTTTATAAGGTTTTAGTCTTTAAACCAAAAATTTTATTGCCTCTTTAAATGGTGAGGATGAAATTCCCTTATCATCTATCCCACATTCACTTTTTAGAAACCATGCCATAATTTCTAAGGCACACTCTACATACATGCATCAAAACCACTGGACAAGGTGATATTCTTTTTTGTGGACAATAGGTGAGAAGATTGACATACTTATTTTGACATTTATAAAATATATTAACTATTGTTGTTAAACAATAATAAAACATACCAGTTTTGACTGCACACAGATACTCTGGGCACCTTGTACACATATACATTATTTTATTTGATTCACACAATAATCCTTGTCAGGGCAGGTATGTACATGTTTCCATGTGATATATGTATAATTTCTGGCAAAGAGAAGGTAAGTACTCTTCCCAGGGTTACTTAACTGGTAGGAGAAAGATTGAGATTTTATCTTAGCTGTGCCAGACCCCAGAGCAAAATATCTTTTTTAGCATCTTCCTAAAAATGTTGCTGTGGTAGAATCTGTTGGTCATTGTCAAAGTACTTTTCCACGTCCGTCCAGCTGCACTCCACTTCCCAGCCTCCTCTGCAGTAAAGCTGGGGACATGTGACTGAGTACTGGTCAACGAAACAACAGTGAACTTCATATGTCCCCTTCTAGGGCAAATGCAAAAATGCCTCCAAGCATGAGTCTCTATGCTGTTTTCCTCTCTGCAAGCTTGATTTTGAAAAATACGTATGGCAACCTCGACAGTTAAATGCTAAGTATGGAAAACTTCTGTCAGCCTGAGCTGCTGACTGTGTGGTACAGAATCACTTGCATGCTCATTACTTACCCTCCACCACTGACCATAAGCAGTCTTGAACTAGTAAATGTACTTGAGCCCTCACATATTTTTAATGTCTACTTGTTACAGCTTTTAGCCCACTCTAACTAAAAATGTCCCATATACAAATTCAGTCTCAAAGGACTCTCCTCAGGAAATCAATCCTAAACTAAATTATATCAATAACCATGTTTCCCCAAAATTGGATAATTTGAAATACTAGAAGAAATTCATTACATATTCTAACTGTGGAATATAAGAGATCAACTTCATAATGAGAAAATTATTTGGGGTTAATGTTTTAATTGCTATCTCATTTATAGAATGTTATTCACTTGCCTAAGAATTATTTATTGAACACTTTGTCATCATGGAAATTCAAGTCAATAAGGTCTGAGATGTACTAATAAAACTGGACCACCATCTTGAATTTATATCTTTCTGTTAAGATTGTTATATCAATACTGGTTTTTAAAATGTGAATTTTAGAGACATATTTAATCGACAAATTATTAATATTCATTTCAAATTAGAGTATAAATACATTTAATACACTTGTACTTAGGTCTTAAATATTTCCTCTGATGTGCTGCCTAGTATTTATTTTACACATTTGTGTAATTTTCTTTATATTTACCTTGTTTAGAGTCTCGTTCAAATATTATAAATTTAATGAAAATAAATTCTATATTTTCGTAAACCCATAGAGAAAGCAACTTGAGTGGCAGTTTGAAACATAGTTTAATGACTTAATTGCCATTGTTCTAGTTTTTTTATTTTGGCATTGGGATACACTGACCAGCAGAAGGGAAACTGAGCCAAATCTCAGGTAAGATCAGGTGGCTTTAGATGTCAACGTCCAGATCTAAGTAGGAATTATCCATGTGTACAATAAGAGTATGTCAGTAGAACACAAATCCTTCACAGGTGTGGTACCAAATTGGAAAGAATATGTGAAAGATACTATTGCTGTAATTGAGTATTCATAATAAAATTGTGATGTCTGCTAAAAAAAAAATTCCATCGTGTACATGTATCATAATTTCATTACCCATTCATCCACTGATGGACACTTACATAGATTCCAAATTTTTGCTTTTGTGAGAAGTGCTGAAATAAATATAGGAGTTTAGATCTTTTCATATGCTAAATTTCCCTCTTTGAATATATACACAGCAGTGTAATTGCTGGGTCATATGCTAGTTGTAGTTTTAAGTTTTTTAAGAAACTTTATACTGTTTTCTCTAGTGGTTGCACTTATTTACATTACCACCAACAATGAACTAGGATTCCCCTTTCTCCACATCCTTGCAAGCATTCATTATTGCTGATATTTCTAGTAAAATCCATTTTAACTAGGATGAGATATGTCATGCAGAGAAAACTGAGCCCTTACGTTTAGCACAACTTATTTCCTGCTTGAGAGACCTGAAGAATCATGAGAATGGCAGATGAATTGAGTACATGCAGGAGATCAGAAAACTGGCATCCAAGGGAAAATATATATGTGAGGTGTGGCAATAAAAGGCTTAGTGTTTATAGTAAAGATTCTCTAGATTCCAAAGATCTCTTGAGGCTAGAGGCAGAGGTCTTGTTTAAGGTCTGAGATTTTGCAAAACAAATTGGAGACATTCTATCTGATATTTTCCATATTCTACCTTTTTTAATACTAATGTCTGATAAGTAACTTTTAACTACTTTTTCCTGCTTTGTGATAATAAATACAGATCCTGATGTTTACTCAGAAGGGCTTTTCCCAAAGTTCCTCTGCCCCCCAGACTTGGTGTGAGGAATGAAGAGGCTTGACACATAGACGTCTTCATCTGGTGATCCCAAAACCCTCCAGTGTCATTGAAGTATTGATTTGCATTTCTTTGGTGAATAGAGATGGTGAACATTTTATTATATACTTGTGGTCCATTTGCTTGTCTTCTTTTGGGAGATGTCTATTCAGATCCTTTGCCCATTGATATTTATTAAGTCATAAACACATAGATCATGTATACACTGATGTCTTTGTGGGGTACAATGTACTGATTTTATATACAATTAGGAATGCTTACATCAAACTAGTTAATATAGCCTTGACCTCATTTACTTAATTATTGTTAAGACATTTATACTCTATACTTAATAGATTTGACATGTAACTTTGCAATATGTACCAAAGAATGGTCACACTGTTTACCCTCCTTCCATCGAATCTCCCTCTTCCCCTCCCATCCCCCTCCTCTTCCCTCCTTCATCTTGGGCTATAGTTGTGATTTATCTTTCTTATGAAAGTGTTAGTAATTATGAATTGGTTTCATAATAGTACTGAGTACATTGGATACTTTTTCTTCCATTCTTGATATACTTTACTAAGAAGAATATGTTCCAGCTCTGTCCATGTAAACATGAAAGAGATAAAGTCTCTATATTTTTTAAGGCTGCATAATATTCCATGGTATACACATACCACAATTTATTAATCCATTCATGGGTTGGTGGGTACATGGGCTTCTTCCATGACTTGGCAATTATGAATTGAGCTGCAATGAACAATCTGGTACAATTATCTTTGTTGTAAAGTAATTTTTGGTCTTTTGGATATACACCTAGTAGAGGAATTGCAGGGTTGAGTGGTAGGTCCACTTTTAGATCCCTGCGTGTTCTCCAAACTTCTTTCCAAAAGGAACTTATTATCTTGCATTCCAACCAGCATCTGATTTCATATTTTTCCTGTTGACTTTTTGGAACTCTATATATTCCAGCTAGTAATACTTTGTCAGATGGATAATATGGAAATATATTCTCCTAACTATATGTTGTCTACAAGAAGACACTTTACTTATAAAAACTCATTTATATATATAAATTTTCTTTTCTTTTACTAATTTTGAGGTTTATCTTGCACTTATATTTCTAGTTCTTTGAAATTCATTGTTCAGTTTTTTTGTTTAAAACTTTTCTACATTTTAGATATGGGTACTGCTGTAAACTTTTTTATTATTACTGTTGTTGCTATACCTCATGGGTTTTGTTATGTTGTGTTTCTTTTTTATATGTTTTGAAGTATTTTTTGAGATTTCCTTCTTACTCTCTTCATTCAAGAGTGTATTGTTTAATTTCCATGTGTTTGTATATTTTCCAATTTTCTTCTGGTTACTAATTTCAAGTTTTATTCCATTGTGGACAGTAAAAATACTTAGTATGATTATAATTTTTTTAGGCTTGTTTTATGGCCTAACTTACGGTCTATTTGTACACCTCACCTATTGGATGAAACATTCTGTAAATATCTATTAGTTTCATTTGTTCTCAAGTGCAGATTAAATTCAATGTTTCTTTTTTTGATTTTCTGTCTTAATGATCTCTCTAATGGTGAAAGTGGAATGCTGACATTGCCTGTGATTATTATATTGGTGGCCATAACTCTCTTTAGCTCTCTTAATATTTGCTTTATATATCTTGGTGCTCCAATGTTGGATGTTTTTGTATTTATAATTGTTGCATTCTCTTGCTGAATTGGCTACATTATCATTACATAATGACTTTCTTTATCTATGTTTGCAGTTGTGCTTTGAAATTCATTTTATCTTATAGCAGTATAGCTACTCTAGCTCTTTTTTGGTTTTCATTAGCATGGAATATTTTTTTCATTCCTCATTCTTTCCTTGTTAGTATATATGAGTTTTTGTTTTTGTTTTGAGACATAGTCTCACTATGTCACCCTCAGTAGAGTGAAGTGGCATCACAGCTCACAACAACCTTAAAAAGTCTTGGGCTTAAATCATTCTCTTGCCCAAGTCTCCCAAGTAGCTGGGACTACAGGGACCCACCACAATGCCCAGCTATTTTTTTGTTGCTATTGTTATTGTTGTTTAGCTGGCCTGGGCTGGGTTTGAACCTGCCAGTCTTGGTATATGTGGCTGGCACTGTAACCACTGTGCTATGGACACCGAGGCATATATATGCGTTTTTATAAGTGTCTTTTTGTAGACAACACCATATATATGTGTTTTTATAAGTAAAGTGTCTTTTTGTAGACAACATATAGTTGGCTCTTGTTTTTTTTTTTGGCCATGGCCGGGTTTGAACCCACCGCCTCTGGTATGTGGGGCCGGTGCCCTACTCCTTTGAGCCACAGGTACCACCATGGTTCTTGTTTTTTTTTTAATCCACTCAATTACTCTATTTCGCTTGATTGGAAAGTTTAGTTCACTCACATTCAATGTTATTATTGATATGTAACTCTTTCTGTCTTTTTTTCTTCCTTCTTATCTTCATTTGTTGAAAGATTTTCTCTGGCAGTTTGTTTTACTTGCTAAGTTATTGTTTTTTTTTTTTTTTGTATCTGTTCAAGTTTTTTGGTTTGAAGTTACCACAAGACGTGAAAAGAACATTTTAAAACAATTTATTTTAAGCATATGACAACTGTGTTTACATACACACCCACATATAAACGACTAGAGAGAAATGTAACAGAAATTTTATACTATAGCTCCATCCCTGCCCCCCCCACTTTTAATCCTTTTTATTATTTCCATCCATATCTTTTTATAGTATCTATATTTGGAAAAAATGTAGTTTTTTTTTTGCTTTTTGTCTTTTAGTCTTCCTGCTCAGGTTATAAGTGGTTTATGCACTATGATTACACTAATAATTTCCTGTACCTGTAGGTTTATTGTTACTTGTGAGTTGTATATCTTGAGATGATTCCTTATTGTTCTGTAGCATTTTTCCTTTCATATTAAAGAATTTATTTTGGTATTTCTTATTAGGCAGATCTAATATTGATGAAGTCCTCAGCATTTGTTTGTCTGGAAAAGTCTTTATTTCTCCTTCATGTGTGAATAATATTTTTGTAGCATATAATATGCTAGGGTTAAGTTTTTTTTTTTTTTTTTCCCTTTCAGCCCTTTTAATATATAACACTACTCTCTCCTGGTCTGTAAGGTTCTTAATGAGAAGTCTTCTGCCAGGTTGATTGAAGCTCCTTTATAGGTTATTTTTTTTCTTTTTTCTTTCTACTCTTAGGATCTTTTCTTTATCCATAGCCTTTAGGAGCTTGATTATTAAATGACTTGAAGTCTTCTTCTTTGGGTTAAATCTGCCTTTACTTCTATGGCCTTCTTGATATATTTTTTCTAGATTTGGAATGTTCTCTGAATTTATTTTCTTTTTTCTTTTTATATAAAAGGCTTTATTTGAAGGGATTAGGAATTCAATCAAATTCAAATGAATTTCACCCTAATTTCTCTCTTTACTCCTCTAAGCCCAATCACTTTTAAATTTGCCTTTTTAAATTATTTTAGAGATATTCTTAGTGTGCTTAATTCTTGATTATTCTTTTTTCCTCTTTTTCTCTTCTATCTGTGTATTTTTAAATAGACTGTCTTTAAGCTCACTACTTTTTCAGTTAATTCTTCTGTTGAAAGAAGATGCATTTCTCAGTTTGACAACTGAATTTTTAAGCTCCAGTATTTCCAAATTTTTTATTACCTCAATTTCCTTATAAAATTTATTTGATAGGCTTCTGAATTCCTTCTCTGTGCTCTCATTATTAGGTCTAGTCAGGACAGTTAAGTATTTCTTTTAATTTCACAGTCCGAGCTTATTTGAACCCATCCTTTTTGAGAAGGCTTTCCATATATTCAAAGGTAATTGAGTTTTGTGATCTATGTCTTTGGTCACTGAAGTATATAAACACTGGGCATGCCCTAAACCCAGTAATTCTATGAATATTTCACCACCTTGATGGACTTAAGTAAGATATGATAGAATTTCCTGGATTATCAGACAAAGTCTCTCTCCCTTCCCTCACTCTCTTCTAGGCTTCTGGAGTTGGGAGAGGAATGGTATTGGTACTTTCTCATGACCACCAGAACCGGGTTACACCTGAAGCCAGCCCAGTCTCACCAAACACCAGTGGTGAGTGTTTTCTTGCTACCTTTCATGTTTATTCAAATCCCAAGGTATGTATAGTCAGCAGGTGGTGTACCCTACCAGGACTGGGTCCTTCCTTTTAGTGAAGCATCTTTATTTCTGCACCTGGGTAGGTAGAAATTCCAATAGAGAACTAAGGTCTAGGCTCAAAGCCTTCAAATGCTTGCTTAGTACATTATTTTGCTGTAGCTTGCCTGGTAGTGAATCTGTAAAATAGAGTCCACTGAGCTCTTCCTTTTCCTCTCCCCAATTGGAAGAAGACTCCCTGAGCTGTACTGCCTGTTATTGGGGAAGGTATGACACAGGCACTGGCTTGGCTGCCACCAGTGGTATCTCACTGGGTCACATGTCCCTCACATCCACTGGCCTTGATCCTTCATAACCACAGGAATTGCATAAGGACTACAACTTTTGTAGCCCAAATTTCTTGTGAATTGTTCCATGTACCGGGCTGCTTTTTGTTAGCCAGTGGTGGGGCTAAGTGAAACTCACCTTTAAGGGTAGACCACTTCCCTTTGGCCGATCTGGTCTAAATGCTCCTTCCATAGGCACAAGCAGAATTCTTCCCTGTTTTGTGTTCCCCTATTCCAAGGTAGTTCCGAATTTCAGTGTAAATCCCACAGTCGTGTCCCTCCACTCTCCCTCTCCCAGGCACATAGATTCTCTCACCACTCACAGTGCTGGCATGGCACATCTGGGGACTAGGGCAAGGCTGCCATATGTAATGCAAGATTGTCTTTTCTGCCCTCCTCACTGACTCTATCTTTAATATAATCCCCAAATCGGATAATATGATTGCTCATCTGATTTTTGATTCTTCAGAAGGAGATTCCTTACATAAATAGGGGTTGAATTTTGTGTTTTATAGAAGAAGGATTTTCAGGGGGGTTTAATTTAGCAATCTTGCCTGGGATGAAGCTTGTAACAAAAGCATCTTTAGTTGTATACTTCTTTCTTTTTCTTTTTTAATTTTGTTTTTACTTTTGGAATAGATGTATGTGTTTTGGGGGGTACATGTGATATTTTGATCTATTCCTATAATCTGTAATAATTTAATTAGGATAATTGGGATATATATCACCCTCAACAGTTTTCTTTATGCTGGGACATCCATATTTTTTACCCTTTTATATTCACCTGCTTGATATAATCTTGATGATGACGCTCTAGTGAATGACAGAGCTATAAAATAGTAGGAGCCTAGATTCTAGAATTACCTTGTGACAAAGAGCTTCCTACTAATCAGTACATTTGCTTTATACTGTTAGATGATGGGTATAAACTTCTATTGTGTTAGAGTCAGACCATTTGAATCTATTTATTATAATATTTTCACCTATTCTATTATATTTGAACTTTGTTGTGGATTAATGCGACAGTATGACAAAGTTCTGAACAGTGGTACAAATATAAATTTTGCAGGGAGAGATTTCTAGAAAGTTTCCAGAAACAGTGTTTCTAGGTTGTTGATTCTAGGTCCATGGTGACTCATTGTACCACTATACTAGCTCCTGCACATTTTAATGCAAAATAATATACTATGGTGTATTTAACTACTGTTATTTGGGTTTTCTGTACAGGAAGCTATAGACCATATCTAGATAAAAATACGGGCCACACATTTTTCTGACATATTAATTGAGAAGACTTTGTAGGTTCAAATCCTACCCTATCCACCAACTATTCACTCTTAGCTTGCTGAAAACCTAAAATTTTATACCATAAAACTCAGCCCTTTGGTATAAGCCAGTGGTTCTTTAAGTGTGGTTCCATGGCATCACCTATGAACATGTTAAAAATGCAGAATAAGAATCTCTGGGGAAGGGACACTGTTTTAATATACTTTCTAGGTGATTCTTATGCACTGTAAAATGTGAGTGTTTTTCTCAAGGCATCTGTTGGTACTCAATTGTTATTTTAGTAACTTAATCATTAACAAATTGATATGGATTTAGTGATTCTCAGTACAAGCTGCACATTAAAATCACATGAGGAGCTTTAAAAATACCTATGCCTAGGCTAAAGTTATTAACATTTATAGCAGAGATATATGTAAATTGTC
Source organism: Nycticebus coucang (assembly GCF_027406575.1). NCBI lineage: Eukaryota > Metazoa > Chordata > Mammalia > Primates > Lorisidae > Nycticebus > Nycticebus coucang. Next base: position 155,012,058 of record NC_069804.1, on the reverse strand, counting down.
CTGGCTGGGGTCACAGGTGATCAAAGAATCAGAAAGCAGAAATGAGACTCAGTATAGGGTAGAAATACCTAAAACCTAGCTTATAGGTATGAGGAAATTAATTTTATAGTCTTTTGTAAATTGTTATTTTCCAAATATCTTTGTCTTTTCAACTTGATCCTGAGGCTATAAAAGTCACCATTACTACTAACATGATTACTAATAGTAATATTACCTATAATAATATCAGATAAGTGAAGACATTATACTTTAATACCAAAAAATCTGCTGAAACTCTATGGATTATTAGGCTCTGTAGTTATATCTAAATTAGCATTGGCATACTGTGGGAAGCAGTGACTTGTTTGTAGATACTACCGAAGGTGAAGACTTCAGTTCTCTGTTATTGTCTTTATCCTCTAAGGGAGGAAACTTGCTTCTTTACTACTACCTGTCAAAGATATATTTATCTGTTAATGATTATCTTTATCTTCCATTAAACTAAAACAGTATTCAATATTAAATTAAGATCCAAAGTGGGAAAATTATTTTATGTTTAGGGATTATTTCAGCTAATATATATATTATATATATAATGTATATATCCTTAGACTTATGTCATCCTTGTCTATTTCTTTGGTTGCTATTCTTTTCTGGATTTCCTAGAAATAATTTATATCACTGGAAAGAAATCTTGAAACACAAAACTCTGATACTGCATCTTTATCTTCCTATAACGGAAAACAAGGAAAGTAAGAAAGAAAAAAAAATAGAAACAATGTAAGTTGAAATTTTAGAAACAATAAGCTAAAACCCAACTGGAGAACTGTGTGTCAATCATTCATAATTCTAATAGAATGCTTTAGTTTATAAAAAGAAAAATTCTGGCTTATTTTCCAGGGGAACATTCAAATTCAATTAAGTGTTTAATTTTCTTAGTGATTAGATAGTCTGAGGGAAGGAGTAGAACAAAGTGCAAAGGGAAAAATAAATGGGAATGAGTGGGGATTGATTTTCTTAGACATTCACTGAGGAAGCACTGGGTTAAAAGCCTTCTTTTCTTATGTTTGAAAATTCTTTAAGGGTTCTGAAGAAATAAAAGCTCAGGCTGCTTCAAGATAATCACAGGCAAGAAGTTAACGGGTACAGTGTAGGGGTATATGACACACCTTCTGGGTGACAGGACTCAACTACAACTTCATCTTTACCTTATGAACACAAACAACATGATTTGATTATATGTACCCTTATAGTAATCATAAATAAAAATGAACAAATCTACCATTAAAAAAAAGAAATATCTTTGAAAATTCTAGGAGGTATAGGAGTCATAAAATGCAGTTTAGCTTAATCCTTTCAGAGTAATTATCTATTCATTAGGAAAATGAGAGGGAAGAGAATTGAGAAAAATGGGAAGGTAGAGGGAGAATGGAAGCTTACCAAAGTGGTAATTTAGTCACCCAGGTAACCATACCACTTCTGAAATGAAGGTAGTTGTCAGGGATTGATTGTTAAATAGAAGGTGAGGGAGAGAAGAGAAGTAAACTCATATTTTTTGTATTAAATATATATATTTATTTATTGCTTATGACTTATGGTAGGATCACTCAAAGAATAGGGGAATAGAGAAAAATATCAAGTTGAGGCCTTATACATATCCAGTGAAACCAATTAGTGTGAGATGAACAGTGCCTAGGAGGAGGAAATAGAATGTCAAGAATAGTTCAATTAGAGCCAGGTTGCACCGACTGACATTAAGCCTTGTGCTGAGGCAAAGGTAGAGAGAAAAATGCAGGTCAGCCTTTCACGATTAGGGCAGTGTCAATGCTATTTGTAACTGAAGCACCATGACTGGTTTCCTTCCTTTTTGCTATCCTGTCATTGTAAATAATTATGCAATCAATGAGACCAGCCCAGGAAGGCCCCTGACCCTGGTAAGTGACTCAAACTCAGTCCATAGCTGTGATTTTATTAAGTAGAGAGCTGTTAGTCAACTGTTAGTCATGTTAGTGATGACTGGGTTCAACTGTGAATACTTAGATAAAATGGATTTTTTTTTCTTTTCTATGTAAAGAAATATGAAGGTGTAGTCTGAGGTTATGTCAGCTCTACAATAATGAAATACTTGAGCTCATTTTGCACCCCTTGTCCTTCTAATGTTAATTTTACACCACATGATACAAGATGACTGTTCAACTCAATGGGATAAGAAAAATAAACTTGCTTCCTTTAAGCATACTTTTTAGAAGTTGTGCATGACACTGTAATATTTCTACATCCTAAACATGCTCACATAGCCATATCCAACTTAAAGGGAAATTGAAGATTAAAGTCTTTCCCTCTAGGTAGCTACATTTCCAGCTAAAAATTAGTAGTTTAGTAACTGAAGGACAAGGGTAGAACACAAATTAAGCAAGCTGCGGGTCTCTGAGGAATACATCACTAATACACAAGAGAGTTTTCTTTTTAATTTTATACCACAAATTATAAATTGCAAATGAGAGTATTCTTCATTATTTCTTTGGTAAATTCAACAATAGCTTATTTAGCACCTAAATTAATAATAAACACATTTTTCAATCAAGAGGGAAGAAAAAAATAGAATTCAAAACAAAACCATAACAAACTCTAAGGCAGAGTGTGATAAATATTATCAGAAAGGCTTAAGCAAAGTTTAATGCATCCCACAAGCAGGAGAGATTAATTCTAGTCAGGGCGTTAGAGAAGGAATTGACTAAGCTTTAAGATGAAGAAGCTATGGTTGGGGGTGCAAATGTAGCCCACTATTGAGTAAATAAGGTTTAATTAGAAGACAGTCATGTTCAGTTATTCATGTACTGCCTATGGTAGCTTTCATGCTATGACAGCAGAGTTGAGTAGTTATAATAGAAACTGTATGACTCCAACTGACTAATACTTACTGTCTGGTCATTTGCAGGAACATAGCATTTGAGAATGGCCTGGAAGAATTCTAAGAAGAGCACATTATAAATAGGAGAGAGAGTATGAACAAGGGCAGTGATGTGAGAAAGTCCTTGGTTGTTTGTTAATGGAAAAGTAATTGCAGTAAAGTTTATAATATGAAATTTATAGTGTTTCAAGAACATATAATTTTGTAAAATGAAGGTGTGTGTGTGTGTGTGTGTGTGTGTGTGTCTTCCATTTTTGAGGGGTCAGTGGAAGAACCAGAACTGGCTTATTCAGCTAGTCTACCAGGGGTCTGATTGAACAATTCAAATTTGTCTAGGTTCTGGCTGTTGTTTGGACACACCTAGTAACTGTTTAGATTCTTTAGGATTGGATCAGTAATTAAACGAGTATCCCAATACTTGGCTCATGTTTCATTGACCAGACCTAGGGAGGTAGAATAAGACTGGTGATATTGGATCTGACCTACATCTCTCTGCTCTGCAAAATTAGATTGCTTGCTTATTCTCAAACCAGGCTAACCACCTATCCCACCACACACTGAACACTGCCCCCATGTCATGCCTATTACCTCCCTGGACCAAGATAAAACTTTTATCTCACTGTATTCACAAATGAGTCTGCACAGAAGGTGAGAGTCAGTTGCCAATGATGTTATGTCCAAGTTGGCTTTACTACAGGGCATGCTATCACAGGGTTTTACATAAGTTCAGTTTGGCTGGAACATAAGGTACTTGTAAGAATATATGGTAAAGTAAGAATGAACACACACCAGGGAAAGCATACAGTGACATGATAAGGAGTTTGGACTTCATTGTGAAGGTGATGAAGGAACAATTATACAAGGTATTTCAGGTTATTTTTAGCTAGAGGTTGACATGCTATCTTTTAGACAAAAATAAAATCTGTGGATGTTTTAAATAAAGAGCTTTATTATTTTAACAATGTAAGGCATAATCAAGTATAAAGGTTTGAGTTAGATGAGCATTCGGGAAAAGAACTGTATTGTACCTGAGGATGATAAAAGTACCAGGCAATGTCCAGTACTTACAAACTTTTTAAAAGGATAAGAAGCATCTAAGAGCTATAGACACATTCATCGGAGCTTATAAAAATATTAAAGAGAGAGATCACAAATCCACTAGATTGTGAGTTTCTCATGCCTGAATCCTCACCACCTGGTACCATGAGTAGAAGGTGTAGATGACTGGACTGGCTTAACTTTAACTGAGCCTGTTTTGTTTTATTTTTCCCTCCAAATCAAGGCCATATGGGCCCATTTGATTAATTAAGCTCTGTATTTTTCTGGATCCTAATTACTGAACCTACAATTCATCTATTATACATAGCATTGTGTAACTCTGTAATCCATAGTGACAAAAGTATCACTTCTGTGTGTGTTTGTGTTTGTGTGTGTGTTTTATTTTGTAAGATCTCATTATTGCATTTGCTTACAGCTCTATGCTCTGGGAACTTAATCATTTTAACTTTTGTTTTTTAGTTAATACCATACTATATATTCTAAACTACCTTTGATAAGTTCTTCCCTTTAAATTAGGATGGGAGAAATTTATGAAATTGAAATTTCTGGTTTTGCTTGTATATTTAAAGGCTAAAACACAGTCTCTCAGCATCAGTGAGACTTGTTAAAATTTGAAAGAGGCCTTCGGCCAATTGTCTGACAAAAGTATATGATTTTTATCACCCAAATTTCAGTAAGTCCTCCTTCTTCTAGCCTTCTAATTAATGCCTCTCTGGGGAAAAACAAAAATCTTTTCCAGATCCTACTTTTTAATGCACCTCTGAAAGGCAAAGCAAGGCATTTACACTACCTTCAAATTTCTAATTCTGTGTGTACTTTAGTAGCAAACTTGAATCTTTACAGCATTAACAAGAAATGAAGTTTGACTCTTGAACCCGTGAATTGCCCTGTATAACAGTTTTCTCCAACTGTTTTTACTTTAGAGTGCCTCAGTTAGGACATTGAGTTGTATGGAGAACCTACATATGATTTTGCCTATGGATATTCTGGACACTGACCTACACAGCAACCATCTTCTGGCCATGAGAGAAGCACCAAGAAAATTTCAGAAGCAATGTCTTTGACATCACTGAACTGTTTAACCAAAGTCAGTCACTGTGCTAAAATAGCCTACCTCTAGACTTTTAGTTTTCTTTTTGTTTTGTTTTGTTTTGTTTTGTTTTTGAGACAGAGTCTCACTATGTCACTGCTCACAGCAACCTCCAAACTCTGGGGGTTAAGCTATCCTCTTGCCTCAGCCTCCCAAGTAGCTGGCACTACAGGTGCTCACCACAACCCCCAGCTATTTGTTGTTGTTGCTGTTGCAGTCGTTTAGCTAGCCTGGACTGGGTTTGAACTCGCCACCTTCAGTGTATGTGGCTGGTGCCATAACCACTGTGCTACGGGTGCCAAGTATAGACTTTTAATTTTGTGAGAAAAATAAGCTCCTGTTTGTTTAATCACTGAAGTTTGGATTTCTATTACAGATGACAGCTGTGTCATATGACACAAACATAGTGCAGACAGAGTAGTACAATTAAATGTTGCAAATGCTCTCATAAAAGGCTTTAAGACATGAGGGATAATAAAAGAGGGCTTAGTCTGTTTTGCTTATGGGCTTTTGCTCTCATTTTGGTAAAATTGAAAGTCTTATGAGCTGTAGCATACGTGTATTAAGAAAACGCAGGTTCTGGTGGTGCCTGTGGCTCAAAGGAGTAGGGCACCAGCCCCATATACCAGAGGTGGTGGGTTCAAACCCAGCCCCAGCCATAGACTGCAAAAAAAAAAAAAAAAAAAGAAAGCACAGGTCCTGACTTATATAGAACTAGGATCAAATCACAATTTGGCCACACCCTGGCATGAAGTCTTATATCAACATCATGACAGTTTTGGAGGTTTGAATAGTGAATAATCCTTCTGGTAGCTTAGAATGTACATGACATTCAGTGTTTTCAGGGCATAATGCCAATATTCTGGTTCTGGAATTCTAATGATGTGTCATATTATATTTTGCCCTCTTTTTCCCCTTCAGGATTGTTTGCCAGATTCTAGCCTGAGATTCATTTCTCCAATATTTTGAAATCTCCTGTCAATCACAGAAGGGAAATACAAATTATTTTTAGAATGAAATGTTCACGTTTCTCTGGTTCAAGATAGTTAATTTTCAGAAGTCTTAATAATAATAAAATCAAGAGTTTATGTGAACTTGCCATGCCATGAATAGCAAGACAATTTCTTCAAACAGACTTCAAAAAGACATATCCCTCTTCCACAAATAAAACAAACTTAAAAATAAACAAGTAAAAAATGAGAGCTGGTTACTAATTTTGCTCTGTCAATAATTATTGCTAATCTTTAACTGGTTGTGTATGCTTTGTTCGTATGATTCCACATCCCTTTGTGTCATAAATATTTCATAATATATTCAAATCCAGGTCACAAGCAAGTAATAACAAACATCAGATGACACATTAGGAAGTCACATGACAATTTTCAGCATAAATTCTATAGCAAAGCTCAATTAACATCTTAACGTAAGTAACATTCACAGAGAAATGTGAGGCTACAATTAGCATGGACATATGAAGTAGTAGCCCTTTCTCACTGGAAAAGGAAGAGAGCAGCAGCTGCAGTTCTTTTGCATCTTTCTGCATACTATCCACACTCTCGTGCATGAGGCTTCTATTGCAAACCTTTAAAGAGACCGTACTTCATGCACTGAAGAGACTGAATTATCTCCCTGGGTAACAAATGTTATGTTCTTAGTCAAGCACTGGTCCTTGGTAAAATTATCAAGTTGTAAAGTCAGGCGAACTCCAGTTTTTTTTTTTGTTTGTTTGTTTCCCTTTCTTTCCTTTGACCCAATCCTCTATAAGGATGTTCCCAGAGTTTTCACCATGTCTCCACCTGCCTTTTCTTTAATTCACTCTCAATCCAGCCCTACCCATCAGAGCTTCATTCTCCTGGGTGTTGCTCTGAATTACTGAGTGATAGCATCCTGAGAAAAAAATGTCCAAATGTCAATGACTGACAGCAGTTCTATGTGTTTACTTCCCTACATAACATGTGTGCGCTTTGGCTGGAACTTTCAGAGCCATACCTCCAAGTAATTGTTACTGCGAAAATTCAAAATTCAAATACCCATTGTATACTATTAATAATTAGAGAATTAAATTTAACATGATAACACAAAATATGAAACACATACAAATAATTATTCAGAAATATATAGTATTTATACATGGAAACCTTCTCATTATTATTGATAATATAAAAATACACATGTCTGTATATATTGCAAAATTGTTATTAATGGTGTTTTCTTTAATCCCCCCCCCAAAAAAAGAAAAAACAAAAACGGAGGCTACACCTTCCCTGGGATCATGGACAAAGTAGAAACCAATAAAAAAAAAATTCCAAATACTATAAGATGCCAATGGGGAGAGGTTTTAAGTATTTTCATTTATTTTATTTTTTATTTTATTTATTTAATTAATTATTATTTTTTTTTTTTTGAGAACTGAATCTCAAGATATTGCCCTGGGAGAGTACCATGGAGTCATAGCTCACAGCAACCTTCAACTCGGGCTCAAGTGATCCTCTTGTCTCAGTTTTTCTATTTTTAGTAGAGACGGAGGTCTTACTTTTGCTCAGGCTGGTTTCAAACTCATGAGCTCAAGCAATCCACCCACCTCAGCCTCCCAGAGTGCTAGGATTACAGGCATAAGCTATAATTCCCAGCTGGAGAGAGATTTTTAATCAGGGAGGTGTTTCTGGGCATTCCTCGAGTCACATCATATATATATTTTTTAATTTACCTGCACATAAGATTGACATAGCTCAGCAACAATCTTCTTTAGCAATCGAGAAACCAAAATGTTCAGAGGAAAGTTTCTTAAAAGCTGACCTTTAATGATACTGTTTAGTAGTACTCATTGCCATGCTTATTTTCATGACTTTTTATAAAAAAATAGAAGTTGTAATGACGTTTTTTTCTTACACCTGTGGGAAAATACCCTTGGCCAACTATATAAATTCTTATAGCATTCATTTATTTATTTAAATAAATAAAAATTGCTTAATGGTGCACAATTTGTGGCTGCGTATAACATTTTATTATTCTTCTTGAATTCCTCAGTGCTTATTCATTTATTAAAAAAAACATTTTTTAAGCATTTTTCTGGTATGTGTTGGAAATTATGTAAAATCTGGATACAAAGAGAGGAGATTGTCAGGTAGTAAATGAAATGCATGATGAAACAAAGTGTGGTATGTATCTGGTAGTGGGTACATAAGGTATTTATGTGGAAGTTCAGAGGTAGTAGGTTGAGCTTATGCAACCAGTAGTCTAAGAAGATGTAAATGTAGAGTGCTTCAAAAGGGCAAGTGGCTAATGGCATAAGGTGTAACAGAAAGAGTGCAACTGGGTTTTGAAATGAGACAGACTTATATAACTTCTTTGCGTCTTTAGTCTCCTCAACTGTGCAATGGAGTTAATAAATCCCACGACAGTTTTTTTTTAAATGAAAATTTCAAGTAATTACAGAAGAGATTATTAATTCAGACTTTTCATTCTTTTCAAACAAATACCTCAAAAGCAAGCCCTGAAGTTTTGTTCAAAGAAATTACTGAGGTCCGAGATTGTTTTTTTTTAAACAGATTCTCACTTTTGTTGCCCTCAGTAGAGTGTCGTATTGTCATAGCTCACAACAACCTCAAACTCTTGGGCTCAAGTGATTCTGTCTGTATATCCTACTCACATGGTTATGGAAAAAGATTTTAGCAAAAATACTAAGTTTATATTAGGGACTAAGTTAATTTCTAAGGGATAATTACTAGACCTATTAAAAACTATGTATCAAGTTAGAGGCTCAGAATACTAAGAAGCTGGTTAGAGTATCTCTGCAAATAAAGAGATAATTGCCTTGCTCTGGGCTGAGGGTCTGACCTTTGGGAAATTGTTCAGGTCCCGTCTATGTGTACACCTAACAGAGTTGATAAAAATTTCCAGCAAACCAGCCTCTAGGACTTCTTTTGTCTTAGAGATTTATCTGCCTACATATCCAGGGAGCTGCTCATACATTACTGCCCTCTCTAGATGATACCTTTTATATTCAACAGCAAGTGAGCTGACAGAGTTGATCAAATAACCCTAATCTTCCCCTTCCTATGTGTCTGTGATTCTTTGGGTCAAATAGATGGGAAAGAGAGAGGAATTGTGAAACACTTGCTTAGTCCATATTGTCCTGCTATAACAAAAAGAAACAGTCTGGGTGATTTATAATCAACTCCAATGTATTTCTGACATGTCTGGAAGCTTGGAAGTTTGGAAGGAGGAAGAGAGAGAGAGAGAGGCTCAGAATGCTTTAATATAACAATCTCCCTCCCATAATTGTGGTATAAATCATAAGAGTTAAGCCCTTCTGGCCTAATAACAACTTACAGGTCCCACCTTTTAATACTGTAAAAATGGTAACTAAATTTCAAAATGACTTTCAAATGGGATAAACATACAAACCAAAGTATTCTTCCTCTGGACTTCCAAAATCCACATCTTTCTCACATATAAAACACATTCATTCCATCTCGGTAGCCCCCCGGATACTTAACTCATTTTAGCACCAATTCCTGAGTCCAAAGTCCAAAGTCTTGTTTAAATCAGACATGAATAAGATGCCAAGGTCTGATTCATCCTGAGGCAAATTTCCTTCAGCTATTAACACTGTGAAATCAAATATGTTCTTGACTTCAAAATACAATTGGTAGGACAGGCACAGAATAGACATCCCCAAGCCAAAAAGAAGAAATAGGCAAGGAAAATAAAATATCCTAAGTTAGTCTAAACCCCCCAAAAGCAAAGAAACTATATTCCAAGGCTTGAAAATAATCTTCTTTAGCCCCATATCCCACCATCTAGCCACACAGGTGGGGATAGGGTCCCCAAAGCTCCAAGGAAACCTGTATCTCTGGCTTTGTGAAACATATCTCATGTAGAGTTATGTTCTTATTATGTCGGAGTCTGGTGCCTGCTGCCCTCTCAGCCTGGCATTGTACTCTGATAGCCCTTAGGTTTATAATTCCAGGGGTTGCCCTAGACTCATGGTTCCACTATGCCTAGTGGAAACACTCTGTGTCAACTCTGACCCCACAGATCCACTCGGCACTGCTCTAGTGGATATTCTCTGTGGAGGCTCCTCTCCTAGCAGTAGACTCTATTTGGATTTCTAGGCTGTTTGCAACATCCTTTGAAATATAGATGGAGAAGGCCATGTCCTCATAGCTCTTATATTTGGGGTACCTCAAAATTAACACCATGTAGACACTGACAAAATTTACACCTGTGCTTCCCCAAATGGTGTTTTGAACCACACCTGGGTCTGCTTGAGCCACAACTGGGGTGACAGAGGAATTCTGGACAACAATGCAGAGACTTGAAGCAGCCTTGAGCAGCCAGATTCTAGGTTCTGAGTGTGCCCTGGGCCTCTCTCCTGAAACATTTCCTTCCATTAGGCCTTGGCACACTGGGCCTGTGAAAACAGTCGTGGCAATGGTAATCTCCAAAGACCCTTGAGGTTAGTCTTGATAACCTATTTATCAAACGGTTGCTTAGCCGCACTCTTGGTTTCCTTTCCTGAAAATGCTTTTATTCTCTGTCACACACCCAGTCTCAGAAAACTTTAAATCCCTAAATTCTGTTTCCCTTTTAATTATAAATTCTTCTTTAAATTATTTTAATTATTTCTCGGCCAGGTGCAGTGTCTCACACCTGTAATCCTAGCCTTCTGAGAGGCTGAGGTGGGTGAACTGCTTGAGCTCAGGAGTTTGATACCAGCCTGAGCAGGAGTGAGACCCCATATCCACTAAAAATAGAAAAACTAGCCGGGTGTTGTGGTGGGTGCCTGTAGTCTCAGCTACTTAGGAGGCTAACGCAAGAAGATTTCTTGAGCCCAAGAGTTTAGGACTGCTGTGACCCACGGTATTCTACCCAGGGCCACAAAGTGAGACTCTGTCTCAAAAATATAGGTGTATTTCTTTCTTCTATTTTGTTATATGCAGTTAAAAGAAACCTATATTGCTCTGAATGTTTTTCTGTTTAGGTATTTATTTCCTCAGATACTCCAGGTTAATAATTGATCTTGGCATGGACACAATTAAGCCAAGTTCTTCACCACTTTGTAAGAAGGATGACCTTTACTCCATTTTCCAATATCTTATTCCTCATCTATGAAACATCTTTAGAATTTCCTTTACAGTTTGTATTTTACCAACATTCTGATCACATCCTTAAGTAATCCCTAAATTTCAGACTTCCCTAACAGCACTTCTCTTTTTCTGAGCCCTCACCTAAATCTCTCTTAAAGCTTTCTTCATGGCAATACAAGCCTTTTCTAGCTCTCACTTCAAAACTGCTCTAGCCTCTATCCTAAGCCACTTCCACATTTTCAGGAATTTATTACAGCAACAGTTCATTTCTCTGATCCTGTTTTTGTGTGTTGGTCCGTTCTTTGCTACTATAGCAGAATACCACAGACTGGGTAGTTTATGATGAACGTAACTTTACTTCCTACATGTGTTTGGTCTGTAAAATCTGAGATCAAGGTGCCAACAGCATCTGAAGAGAGCCACCTTCATGCATCCTCATATAGTACAAGGCAATGAAGGGGAGAGGGGAAAGGTGGGGAGAGAGACAGAGAGAGAGAGAGTGAGAGAGTATGAGTGCACCTGCCTGTCCTAATTCACCCTAACCACCTCTTTAATGGTTTTCATTTTTAATACTATTACAATGACAATTAATTTTTTGGGGGGTAGTTACTATATTTATTTTTTAAATTAAATTATAACTGTGTACATTGATGCATTTATGGGGTTCAGTGTACTGATTTGATAAACAACATGAAATGCTTACATTGAACTGATTAACACCAAAACAGCCCAAGTGCCCATTGACCCATGAATGAATTAACAAATTTTGGTACATGTACATCATGGAATACTATGCAATTAAATTTTAACATGATCTATAGGGTGTGCAAATGAGGAAGAAGCATGGTGACTGCAAGGGCTTTTAGGCATTTTCAGTAAAATACTAAGTTGAAATTTTACACGTTCCAACTAATTTACAACATACAGACCACTCAAATGCCAAGGATAACAAAACAACAACAACAAACAACAAGTAGAACTCAAAGTCTTTTGCACATTGATATGTGCTCATCCTTGCTAATAATATGAAAATTCAAACTCACCCACCCACACACCCAAAAGAGTGGGAGAGCTATAGTAGAAGAAATATTTGTGGTGCTATCTTAATAGAGTCACTGAAAAGTTTATGACAACATAGCTCAAAATACAGTTTTAGGACATCAATATCAACTAGAATTAAAGAGTTTAAAGGACCTGAAAGTTTACCATCTCAAACCCCACTCAGATTGAGACCTGAGATTATTCTCTCAATAATCTAAAAACTCCTTTTTTCTTTTTAATCAAAGGGAGTGCCATTCCAGTTTTTAAGACAGTCTGCTCTTCCTGTGTCAAATTAATGTCTTGATGTTCAGAATTTATGTTGCAATACCTCAGAATAGACTATCATACTATATATATATACACATATATATACACACATACATACATATGTACATAATATATAATATTGTATATTTAATAATTATATATTTACACAATAAATCATATTATATATTTATATAATAATTATATATGTTTATATATCATATATAATGTACATTATATATTACATATATTTATTATATATGATATATTAAATATTATACAATATATAATATAAATATATTATATAAAAATATATTTTTATATAATTATGTATTATAATTATATAAAATTTATAAATATAAATTATAATTATTATATACAATTATATATTATTACATATAATAATAGTTTATATATTGTTATATATAATTATTTATTATTGCATATAATAATTTATATATTATTATATAAAATAACTATATATGTATTACATATATTATATCATATATATTTATAATATAATACATTTTGTATGTTTACATAGAATACATTATATATTATACATTCTTTATATCTAATATAATTATATAATATTATATTCATATTATAAATATATTATAAATATAAATATAATATATATGATATATTATATATAATATAAAATTATATATAATTATATAATTTTAAATTATTTATATATAATTTATATAGAATTGTATCATATATAAGTCATATATATTATATAAATTATATAATATGTAAGTGTTATATATAATATATTATATATGTTATATATAAATATATGAATCTAGTTAAACTTCAATTTCAGGGTCATTTGGTTTTTAATACTAAGCATATAATTAATGATTAGGCAGGTTCTTAATACTAAGCAGATAATTAACGATCAGGAAGGCTTAATTCACATTCCAGGGATTGTCAACTAGCTCCTTTCAGGAAGTCCAGAGAACAGAGCCAGATTTATCAAGTACTTATCAGTTTTTGTTTCTATCAGAAGTTTTTGCTAATTAGAACACACTATGTCAGAAATTGTCTTTTATTGTTGAAATCTCATACTTAATAATTATCATGATGAATCCCTAGGAATAGGATTCTGTTACAGAAATGAAAAACTTTCAAGATACAGGTAGGAGTACTGACTAATGTACGTTAGAGTCTTTCTTCAGAATTGAGGAGAAGGTTTTAGAATCCAGTGAGGCATTACTATCTGAGCAACTACTGGTTTAGGATATACAATATCTAGTTGCCTGATGTTTCCTATAAAGATAAAAATAAGATTATACCCCCAGAATAGCTTTTGTGTCTGCTTTGAGTTTCCTTTTATGAAAGATAGTGGTAAGAGTAAGAAAAAAGGGCAAAGAAGGCTTTATTTAGTTTATAGAACAGATTTGTTGTCAATTTAGTGCCTGTTTTCTAAAAAGTTTTAATTAATGTATATGTGGTAAAATTTAGTCTTAGACATTGTTTTCTTAGTAACTTAGCAGCAATGTTGTAGGGAAGTAGATAAATCTGACTCACGTCAAGCTTTCTTAGTGACAATGCTTATGTAATGAAAATTACCTGGAGTTGTGCATAATCAAAGTGGCTAAGGTCAGTTTGTAACAAAACTTTAACTATAGCTACATTTAGTAATAATTTTAATTTAGCAAAAGCTTTACACATAAAAGAGAGATGAGCCTCATGTAGGTGTTTTATTTCTCATCTCAGTACATCTTTTGGCATTTACAGAGTTAATTGCTTTGTGGTTGGCCTGTCAGAGGAAGATCAAAGCTTAGGCTCTTAATATAAAGTGAATTTTTTTTCAGCCTTTCTGTGTATTTCCTGAATTAAATCCTTTGAGAAAAAAAGCAGTGTAAACATTATATAGGAGTAGGTTTTTCTTTCTTTCTTTTTTTTTTTTTTTAGTTGTTCCTGTTTTTTGTTTAGGAATGTGCTAAAATCAAAGTTTTTCTGTTGTTTTTTCTCTCTCCAATTTACAATAGGGCACAGATGCTAATAAAAAGTTAGAAAGACAGTAATATATCCTTGAGTTCTGAGAGAAACATGTATGTGATTAAGGGGGGCTAAAAAAAAAACAAAACAGGCCTAAGCAGTAAAAAATTTCTTCTACATATACCTACTACAAGGCTATTGAATGGTTTGTGGAGAGTTGGAAAATGACTTCTCAGAAAAGAAGGCAGTACCATTTGACTCCATCCCCTTGGAATTATGGAAGTTTTATTGAAAAATAACTCTAATGAATAAGAAAGGGACACTGGAACTTCTATATCAAGTGAATCTGGGGTGTACTAAGACCAAATTTCAAGGAAAAACTGAAAAGGTGAAGAGGTAAGTTGTTCAGAGAACTTTGAAAACACCTTTGTAGATCTAGATGATCTGATTAATTGGAACAAGCAGATAAGCCAGAAAAAGAAAAAAAAAATGTTTTAGAATGTGAGCAAAAGACATGAACAGAAGCTTTTCAAAAGAAGAAAGACATTTTCTTAGTTATTGTGCTAAGACATTTACATTCCACATTTACTAAGTTTCACATAACTAAGAAAATGCCAGGAAAGCTATGTTAACCAGTGTGATGAAAATGTGTCAGTCTATGAAACTAGTGTATGGTGCTCCATGATCACATTAATGTACACAGCTATGATTTAATAAAATAATAAATAAATAAAAATAAAAAAGAAGAAAGACAAATGACAAAAATGAAAAAATGCTAGGGGTCATTAATCGTTAGGTAAGTGCAAATTAAAACCACAATGAGATATCACCCCAGTCATAGTGTCTTATATTAAAATGTTCAACACAATAGAAGCTCTCATGTGTGCATAGAGAAAGGAATGTATAACTTAGTACAACCCTTAGGGGAAAACGTATGGAGATTCTTCAGAGAACTAAGAGTAGACCTACCATGGAATCCAGGAATCTCACTATTGGGTATCTACATAAAGGAAAATAATACTTTTTATCAAAAACACACCTGCTTTCAAATATTTATTGGAGCACAATTCACAGTTGCAAAGATGTGGAAATAACCCAACTTCCCATCAATTTATGAGTTAGATTAATAAAATATGGTATATGTATACCAAGGAGTACTACTCTGCTATAAAAAAGATGAATTAATACCTTTTGCAAAAATATGGATGGACTGGAGACCATTCTCCTGTGTAAAGTATCTCAAGAACCATTCTCCTGCGTAAAATATCTCAAGAATGAAGAAGCAAACACTACATTTACTCACTCTTTAATTAGAACAAGTGCATATAGAGAAGTAAACCTCAGTAGAAATTAACTAGTGTATGCTTTGTTGAAGTTCAGTAGATTGTAAATAGATGATTTTATATTTGGGTTATAATCTATTCCATTAGTTTATGTCTATTTTGTAACAATACCAGGTTGCTTTCATTATTATAGGCTTGTAATATCATTTGAAGTCTGGAGAAGCAGCAGGAGACTCCAGGACCAAAGACTCCCAGACTTGAAAGCAGCAGAGAACTGGCACAAGGGTGAATAATTGCAGGCCGGAAGAGGCTGATTGGTTTGGTGGTTTGGTGGTGGCTGCAGTCTTCAGACAGAGAAGCCATGTCCTTTTTTGTTTTTTTAGAAGGCCTGTCCTTTTTTAATTTATTTAATGTATTTTTTTTTATTTTGGGGGGACCTGGGCACTGGGTGGAGTTTACTTTGGGAGAGCTTACACAAGTGAGCAAGTGATCTTGAACAGCACCCAGGTGCTGGAACTGAGACAACAGGCAGAGAAGAGTTCTTATTGTTCATCTGCAGGCTGGGAAGAGCTATTGCGAGAAAGCTGCCTTGTAGTATCATCCCTCAAGGTGAGACTGCAAGGCTGGTTGGCGCATCTGATAAGTTGGGCAGCCACTAAGGGAGATTTGAGACACACACTCTCACAGGAAAGCCACTGCATGGCTGATGGACATGGTTTAGAAAGGTTGAGAAATGTCTATTAAGCAAGCTGACAAGAGCTTCAGTTTCCCAACCCTGTGGGGAATGAAGGCAAAAAAATCAAGAAGACAGAACCAGGTCTCTTCCCCAAGATCAAGTCTTCCAACCTCCACTCAAACAGCTGTATCAGTGCTGTCATTAGCATCTCATACCACAGAAGATAACCTGTTCCCTGTTGCCCAGGCAATATATGTTGATATATATATTTATATACATAATATATATATATATACAATTATATATGTACACATTTATATACATATTTTATGTATATACACATTTATATATAATTGTGTATATATACATATATATATTTTTCCTTTTTAAAAAAATTTTTCTCAACATTTTTCTCCTAGATTTTTCTTTTATTTTTCTCTCATAGGTATAATTTTTTTATTGTTTCCTTTATCAATAGTAAGGGATCCATTTTTGCTAGTATTTCTGCTCCTGTTACTCTTTTTCTTTCCCCAATTTTATCCCTTAAGATTTTCTATTTGTTTGTTTTGTTTGATTTGTAAAATTTTTGTTTTTTTTTTTCCCTATTTGGTGGTAGTGGAGCTTGTGCCTCCTCAGGGTGGTAAAGAGTTCCTGACATCAAGGAACCCACCAATCCCAGACCCCCCTGAGGCTGGGTATTGTGGGTGTGGGTTAAATACCCTATTTCACACCACTATTACCTCTCTCTCTCTTTATGTCCCGTTCTTCTTTTTGTCAATCTTCCCTTTTACCCCCGTTTCCTGTTTCTTTTTTCTTTGTTTATCTTTTCTTCCCTCATTTTTTTTATTCTTCTCCTTTTGGTCCTATACCAAAAAGACACTTCAACACCTTAGGTAAGAGACAAGGTAACTTAAAGAGAAGGAAGAAATTAAAGGAAAATGTAAACTAAGGAAGCAGACAAAATGAAAATACTCACATGGAAGAAACAACAGAAGTATCCTGGCAACACAAAATACCAGAACAGAACAACCCCCCAAGGGATCATGAGAAAGAAATGTAAGTAATGACAGAAAGTAAATTTAAAATACTGATGGTAAGAACTTGAAGGAAATTGCTGAGAAAATGGGAAATAATCAAAAGTAAATAAGTAAATCCAAAAACAGAATCAAATGAGGGATGAAATATATGAAGAACATCTAAATGATATAAAAGAGCTTAAATAATTAAAGCAATCAATCATGGAATTTAAAGATGAACTTTCTATTGAAAGTATCAATAACAGATTATACCACAGAGAAGAAGGAATCTCAGAGGTAGAGCATAAAGCTCCTGAGTTAACACAGGTAGTTAAAGAGGAAGAAAAGAAGAGAGAGAAAGCAGAACATCCAAGGAGAGAATTATGGGACTTCATGAAGTGTTCAAATGTGAATATAGGTAACCCATAAAGGGAAGAAAAACATTCCAGAGAAAAGGAAGCCCAACTAGAGGACATGATAAATGAAAAATTCCCAAGCATTATCAAAGATTCTGATACACTCCTTTCAGAATGATGTCAAAACCCATGTTATGTCAACTCAAACAGACATTCTCCAAGACACATTGTCATGAACCTGTCAAAAGTCGAGATGAAAGAGAAAATTCTGCAAGTAGCCAGAAGTAAGTGCCAAATGACATACAGGGGAAATCCATAATGGTCACAGTGGACTTCTCAAATGAATTGTTTCAAACCAGAAGAGAATGGTCATCTACCATTCACCTAAATTAAAAAAAAAAAAAAAAAAAAAAACAATGTTCAGCCCATAATACTATATTCTGCTAAGCTAAGCTTTAAAATTCATGGAAAAATCAAATCATTTACTGATATGCAATCACTGAGGAAGTTTGTTCCAACAAGACCAGCTGTACAGGAAATACTTAGACCTGTTCTACACACTGACAATTACAATGAACACCAGCAAATGAAAAACCCAGGAACTAAAGGACAAACCCTAGCTTCCACAATGATGCAGAAGATAAAACTAAGCATGAACTTTCACAAAATAAGATATCTAGAATCTAGTACACTTATCAAGTCTCACAATAAATGTTAATGGCTTGAATTCCCCACTGAAGAGGCACAGGCTGAAAGATTGAATAAAAATCATAAGCCATCCATATACTGACTACAGAAAACACACCTAGCCTCAAAGGATAAAGTGAAAATCAGGGTGAAGGGATGGAAAAAATTATTTCACGCAAATGGAAATCAGGGGTCTTATTTTCAGATACTGGGGATTTGAAGCAACTAAAGTGAAAAAAGACAAAGGTGGACACTTTGTGTTGGTTAAGGGAACAATACAAGAAGAAGACATTT
Organism: Nycticebus coucang; assembly: GCF_027406575.1. Classification (NCBI taxonomy): domain Eukaryota; kingdom Metazoa; phylum Chordata; class Mammalia; order Primates; family Lorisidae; genus Nycticebus; species Nycticebus coucang. Next base: position 154,993,360 of record NC_069804.1, on the reverse strand, counting down.
CAATTCTAAATATTTATACACCCAAATTAAATGCTCCCAGATTTTTGAAACAGACTTTAGTTATTCTGAGCGATCCAATAACAACCTATAACACCATAACAGAAGGGGACTTCATCACTTTTTTTACAGATCCGGATAGATCCTCTAAACAGAAACTAAACAAAGATAAAAGGGACATAAATGTGGCCCTAAACAACTGTGTTTAACAGGCATATACAGAACACATCATCCCAAATCCAAGGAATATACATTTTTCTAGTCAGCCTAGGGAACATTCTTCAAAACACATCACATCCTAGAACAGAAATCAAACCTCAACAAAATTTAAAAAGAATTAAAATTTTACCTTGCATCTTCTCAGTGAGTAAAAGTGAACTCAACTCCAACAAAAATTTTTGTCCCCATACAAAGGCATGGAAAATAAACAATCTTATGCTGAATGTCACTTGGGTCAAAGAAGAGATAAAAAAGGAAATAATTAACTTCCTTTGGCATAACAACAATGAAGATACAAGGTACCAAAACCTGTGGGACATATCTCTAAAAGAAGTGATAAAAGGGAAATTTATTGTATTACATGCCTATATCTGAAAAATAGAAAGAGAGCAGAACAATAATCTAATAAATCACCTTAAAAAAATGGAAAAGAAAGAGCAAGCCAATTCCAAACCTAGAAGAAGAAGAGAATAACTGAAATTAAATCAGAAATAAATGAAATTTAAAATAAAAGAATCATTTGGAAAATTATTGAAACAAAAAGTTGGCTCTTTGAAAATGCAAATAAAGTTCAGAAATTATTTTCCATATTAAATAGAAATAGAAAAGTAAAGTATTTAATAACCTCAATTGGAAACTAAAAGGGAATAAAAACAACTGATACCACAGACATCCAAAAGATTATTTCTGACTACTATCAAAAATGTCTATGCTCAGAAATCTGACAATGTGGAGGAAATGGGCCAATACCTGGAATCACACCATCACCCTAGACTTAAACAGCAAGCAATAGATCTCTTGAACAGACAAATATAAAGCACTGAAATTGCAGAAACAATAAGAATTCTTCCAACAACAACAACAAAAAGCCTGGGACTAGATGTCTTCACAACAGAATTCTATCACACCTTCAAAAATGAGCTTGTACCTACTATAGAGCATATTCTAAAATACTGAGCAGGAAAAAATGTTCCCCAGCATGTTCTATGAAGCAAACATCACCTTGATACTAGAACCAGAAAAGGAACCAACTAAAAATGAGAACTACAGACCAATTTCACCAATTAATATTGTAAAAATACTTAATAAAATATTAACTAATAGATTGCAGCTAGACATTAAAATAATTATACATCATGATCAAGTAGGCTTTATCCAAGGGACGCAAGGTTGGTTTAACATACTCAAATACATAAATATACCAATAAATGTAATATACCAATATTACAAAGACCATATGATACCCTCAATAGATGCAGAAAAAGAATTTGACAAAATTTGTCATCCTTTTCTAACAAGAACAGTTTAGAAAATAGGCATATATGGCACATTTCTTAGGCAAATTGAAGCCATGAATGACAAACTCACAGCTAACATCATACCAAATGGAAAAAACTGACAGCTTTTCCACTTAGAACTGGAACCAGACACTGATATCCATTATCACTACTATTAATCAACATTATGCTGGAAGTTCTAGCCAATGTAATCAGACAAGATATAAAGAGCATCCAAATGGTGCAGAGGATGTCAAATTCTCTCTCTTGATGAGGATATGATCTTATACATAGAAAACCACAGAGACTCAACCACAAAACTCCTGGAAGTGATAAAGAGATACAGTAATGTTTCAGTGTGTAAAATCAGTGCCCCCGAATTAGTGGCCTTTGTTTATACCAATAACAGCCAAGTTGAGAAATAATTCAAGGACAAAATTTTGTTCATAGTAGCTTCAAAGAAAATGACATACTTATTCAATAACATAAAGAAAGAGGTGAAGGATCTTTACAGAAGGAATTATGAAACTCTAAGAAAGAAATAGAAAAAGACACCAACAAATGAAAGAACCTACCATCCTCTTGTCTGGTAAGAAGCAACGTTTTTAAAATGTGTACTCCACACAAAGCAATCTACAGATTCAATGCAATTCCCATTTAAATACCAACATCATACTTTAAAGAACTGGAAAAAAATAGTACCTCATTTTGTATCAAACCAGAAAAAAAACACGTGTGGCCAAGGCTGTTCTTAGTAATAAAAACAAAGCTGGAGGCTTAACCCTACTAGACTTCAGGCTACATACTGTAAGTCAATGGTAATAAAAACAACATTTTATTGGCACAAAAATGGAAACATACACATATGGAACAGAATAGAAAACCAAGAGATGGAACCCATCTCTACTTGCTATCTGATCTTTGATAAACCTAACAAAAGCATACATCGGAGAAAAGAATCCCTATTCAACAAATGGTGCTGAGAGAACTGGATTACCACATGTAAAGACAGATACTGGACCTACACCTTTCACCATTTACACAAATTGCCTCGAGATGGGTAAAAGACTTAAATCTAAGACATGAAATGAAAAAAGCTTAAGAAACAGTGTGAGTAAAACACTTGATGATGTTGGGCTGGGGAAAGCTTTATGAGAAAGACTTCAGCAGCCATTGCAACAACAAAAATTAATAAATGGGATTGGGAGACCAAGGTGGGTGGCTTTTCTGAGCTCATAGGTTTGGGACTAGATTGAACAAGAGTGACAACACATATCTTAAAATAGCTGGGCATTATGGTGGGTTCCTGTAGTCCCCGCTCCTTGGGAGGTTGAGACAAAATAATTGCTTGAGCCCAAGAGTTTGAGGTTGCTAAGAGATATGATGGCATGGCACTCTTCTGAGGTTGACAAAGTGAGGCTGTCTCAGAAAAAAAAAAAAAAAGGGACTTAATTAAGCTGAAAATATTATGAGCAGCTAATGACACAAGTAAGCAAAAGGACAACCTTCAGGATGGAAAAAGACATTTTTAGGGTATGAATATCACAAAGCGTTGATAATTAGAATCCTCTATAGATGATTAACTCAAATTATTATCAACAAAAATAGAAAACAATCCCATCTAAAACTGGGCAAGAGATATGAACAGAACCTTCTCTGATGAAGACAGATGAATGGCTAACAAACATTTGAAAAAATGCTCATAGTCCTTGATTGTCAGAGATATGCAGATCAAAACCACTGTGGAATATCACTTAACCCCAGTGAGATTATCTCATTTCACAAAGTCTCAGAGCTGCAGATGCTGGCATGAATGTGGAGAGAAGGGAACTCTTTTACACTGTTGGTGAGACTGCAAACTAGTACACTTTTTTGGAAAGAATTATGGAGAGTCCTCAAAGAACCAAAATTAGGCCTCCCACTTGATCCTGCAATCTCATTACTAGGGATCTACCTAGAAGAAAAAAATAATTTTATCATAAGGACATTTGCACTACATTGTTTATCACAGCTCAATATACAATTGCCAAAGTGTGGAAACAACCTAAATACCCATCAACCCAGGAATGGATTAACAAGCTGTGTTATATGTACACCATGGAATACTATTTAGCCTTTAAAAAGATGGTGACTTTACATCTTTTGTATTAAGCTATATAGAGTTGGGACACATTCTCCTTAGTAAAGTATCACAAGAAAGAAGAAGCAAGAATCCAATGTACTCATTTTAATATGAAGCCAGTAGACCATCTAAGAGATACCCACATGAGTGAAAAACTCAAATAAATTCAAGGTGAGGGGCTGGGGAATGACGGAGTGGGGAGGCAGGACAGGAGGAAGGGGCGTGGGGGTTAAGGTCTATGTCACAACTTTTGTGGGTGAGACACAACTATGAGGGACTTTACCTAACAAATGCAAATAGTGTGACCCAATTCTTTGTACACTCAATGAACCTGAAAGAATTGAAAAAAGAAAATAAAAGATTGCTTTGACTATTCATGCTCTTTTGTGCTTCCAAATGAAGTGTAGAATTATTTTTTCTTGATTTGTGAAGTAAGATTGATAATTTTATGGGGATTGCATTGAATATGTAAATCATTTTGTGTGAGATGGGCATTTTAACTATGTTGAACCTACCTATCCATGAGCATGATGTTTATCCATTTGTTTGTATCTTTTGCTATTTCTACACTTGATCTTAGCCAAAAGGCTGAGAAGCGATCTCTTTTGCTATTTCTTTTCTAAAAATTTCAGAGTTGTTGTAGAGAACTTTTGCATCCTTAGTTAAGTATATTCCTAGGCATTTTATTTTCTTTGTAATTATTGTAAAAGTTATTGAGTATTTGATTTGAATCTCAGCTTGACTGTTGTTAATATCTAGAAATATTATTGATTTAGATAAAATATCCTGAGACTCTGCTGAATTTATTTATCTATATGAGGAGACTCTTGGTGGAATTTTTTTTTTTTATATACAAGATCATATTGTCAGTAAAAAGCAAGAGTTTCACTTTCTCTTTCATGATTTGGATACCCATTATTTTCTTCTCTTTCCTGATTCCCTGGCTGGGACTTCTAGCAGTATGATGAATAGAAGTGGTGATAGTGGGTATCCTTGTCTTGCTCCACTCATTAGGGTTAATTTTTTAAACTGTTTCCCATTAAATACTATATTGTCTATAGGTTTACCATACATAGGTTTTATAATTCTGAAATGTGTTCTTTCTATGCTTTTTTTTTCCTTGAGAGATTTTTATCATGAAAGGATGGTGTATTTTGTTGAATGCTTTTTCTGAATCTATTGAGATGATCATAAGGTCTTTGTTTTTGCTTTTAGTTATATGGTTCATCACATTTATTGATTTGTGTATGTTGAACCATCCTGCTTCCCTAGATGAATCCCACTGGGTCCTGGGATTGGGTCCATTTGATGAGTCCATTTAATGTACTGTTGAATTTGGTTTACCACTATTTTATTTAAGATTTTTACATCTATATTCACAAGGGATGTTGGTCTGTGATTTCCTTTTTGTTGTTTTTGTTGTGTCCTCTCCAGGTTTTTGTTCTTGTTTTTATTGTGTCTTTTCCAAGGTGACACTGGTTGTGTAGAATAAGTTGGAGAATATTCCCTCTTTCTCAATTTTATGTAATAATTTCTGTATTCTGAGGACAAACTCTTCTTTGTACATCTCAGAAAATTTTCCTGTGAATGCACCATGTTTAGGGCTTTTTGTTGTTTGAGTTTTGTTATTACTCTTTCAATTTAATGGTTTTTTGTTGATTGTTCAGGAGTTCTACTTCTTTTTTGGTGAGTCTTGTGATGTTGTATGCTTCCAGGAACTTGTCCATTTAATCTACATTCTTTAGTTTATGGACTTAAAGGAGTATGTAGTATTCATGGATGATGTTTTGTATTTCTGCGATATCAGTTGTAGTTTTGCTCTCTTAATTTCTAATTGGGTAAACCTGGGTTCTTTCTTTGTTGATTTAAAGTCAATTTTATCTAATATGAAAATAGTTACAGCTGATCTCTTTTGATTTTCACTTGTGTGGAATGTTTTTCCCATTCTTTTGTATTGAGTCTGTATTCATCCTTGTGATTTATGTGTTGTTTCCTCCAAGAAGCAGATACTTGAATTCTGTTTTTTCATCCATTCAGCCAGCCTATATATTTTGAGAGAACCATTAAGTACATTAGCATTGTTTGATAGTATTGATATATGGGATTGTTGATGTGTTTATCTTCTTGGGTAGTCTCTTGTTGCTTTGTATTACCTCTTGTTCTATTGTTGTATGCAAATTGTGATTGTTGGGAGGGGTTATATGATTTTACACTGGTGAGTATCTCTTATGCTGACTTGTGTTTAATGCTATTTTCAGTGTTTCATGCAGAAAAGGTCCGGTGATGACAAATTCCCTCAGTGTTCACTTGTTTGGAAGAGATTTAATTTTTCCATCGCTTGTGAAACTTAATTTTGCAGGATACAAAATTATAGTATGGCAGTTGTTCCATTTAAGTTGATTGAAGATTGGGCTCCAGTTTCTTCTGTTTTGTAATGTTTCTTCTGAGAAGTCTGCAGTTAGCTTAATGGGCTTTCATTTGTATTTGGTGCTTTCATCTTTTTGATTTTGGAATTATTTCCTTCATTTTAACTTTTGCCCATTGATTATTGTCTGTCTCAAAGATGACCTATTTGATATAAACTTGGTGTCTGCATTTTTGGTGATACCAAGGAAGTTTACCACAATAATTTCTTCAATAGATTCTCCATATTTTTAACTTTTTTCTTCTTCTCCCTCAGAGATATCTATCATTTAAATGCTAGTTCACTTTAGAAATCACATATCTTTCTCAGTGATTGCTTGGATTTTGAAACACTCTTTTCTGCCTCTTTGAATGACTGAGTTATTCAAGAGGTTGGTCTTCAAGCTTTTAGATTCTTTGTTTTCCTTGAGGTAACTTAAAGTTTTCTGATGTGTTTTAATATTTATTAAATGATTATTTCAGTTCTTTATATCCTTCCTTATATCTAGCTCTGTAATAACTTTTCATTTTTTAAATCAATTTCCTGAAATATATTTAACTTCTTTTTTAGTTTCAACATCCTATTCAACTCCATTCACCTTATTTGCCATCCATATTCTGAATTTCATATCTGTCATTTTGGGAATTTGTGGATGGAGTTCACTACTGTAGCTCCATTGTGTTCCTGTGGCAGTATCAAATTATTTTGTTTTTTTCATATTTCCAGGGTTCTTTTGCTGGTTACTTCTCATCTGATTCCTCTTATCTCAGTTCTGGGTTAATAGGCACCTGTTCTCCTTTGCTGTAGACTCTTTATAACAAGTCCAGGAGTGATCATTACTCAGAGATGGGGGTCCTGAGTATGGTATTGGACCTCAGAGAGTTTCTTCCTACCCAGCCATAGTGGTGTGGAATCAGTGGTTGGGTCCTTCTTGGGTCCAAACACAATTCTGTGGTGTCAGGGGTGGAGTTTCAGGTCCATTGGCTGCCTTGGAAAAACACAGGCAGAACTTCAAGCTCGGACACGGTGGAAGCTTTCAGATCTGGCTCTAGGGAATTTGGGGTCAGATCTGTCTCTGTGCAGGGCTGCTCCACCAATGTGAGAACTGCCTATGCCCAGTCATGAAGGCAGGGACTTGTCCCATTGGCTGAAGGTAAATTTAGCAGGGATAGAGCTTCTGGTCATCAAGGAGCTCCCTGCACACCTAGGACCTACTGAAATAGTCACCCAGGCTTGCAATATAGTTTCTGGGAGTCCTCTTTTCAGCTCTCACCCCAAGAAGGAGACATTGTGGGCCTCTTGTCACATAGCATGACACAAGGGAGTGTCATTTCCCTCCCCATCCCAGAAGGAGTGATGTAAAAGCTACTTCTGGAAGGTTGGGTTCCAAGTAGATCTGGCTCCATGTTCCAGAGTGATCAGGAGGGTGCTCATTGTAGAAACCTGGGATTGGCAGGCCCCAGATCTCTGCTTCATCTGCTTTCCAGGGGTATGTCTCTGCACAGACTTTGAGCCCCACTCTGATTAGCCCACATATCTGCAGTGGAAAAGGAAGATCCCTGATGCATTGAGCTGCCTGTAACTTTAATTTCTCTCCTAAAAAGCAGTAACCCTCAAGTTGCTTCTATCTTTTCTGTCTTTACCTATTCTCAGCTGTGTCAATTGTATTTGTTGCCCAAATATCAGTCTCCAAGATGGTGAATGATGTTTGTAAGTAATAATAAACAGGCCTTATTTGGTTGGATTGTCTGATGCTGTAATTAGGTATACAGTTGTTTTCCCTGTCAGTGTTTATGCTTGTAAGAGTTAGTTGCAGAGATATTATTTTGTGCCTGTAGAAAGCTCTAGTCCCTCAGGCTTTGGGAGAGGCTATATACATCCCAGGGGGTTGTTTTTTCTCCACCAGGGTGGAGGTAGTTGGAGGAGGGAGAATAGGTGTTTAAATTGGGTGAGCCTGGAATTCTTTGCAAAATCTTGGCAGGTTTACGACATTATTTTCCTGGGCACTAGGGAAATCAACTTTGAGAAGTGTCAAGGCAGGATCTCCAGACTGGGAAGGGTGCTCATGAGGAAGGAGCCACAATTCTCTCACTGGATTTTGGGAATGAGCTCTGTCATTGTGTTAACATTTTCCTTGCCCTCAGGAGTCTGTAAGTGGTGCCTGAAATTGTCACACACATTTGTTATGGTACTGTGGACTGGGATCTTCCCTGAGGGGGAAGCTTGCCTAGTCTTAGAGCTTAGCTTTGAGCCTCTGCAGGGTACCAAGGCAATTTTCTCTGAAGGTAGGGTGGTCTACTGGGAGGAGGATCAAGGCAGCCTCACACAAACAGGAAGGCTGCTCCGGAGGAAGGGGCTGAAATTCTCTCACTGATTGTCAGAAGTGAGCTCTTACCCCACTTGTGCTATCCCTGCCCTCTGGTGTCCAGTTGCGAATGGGTGCCTAAACACAATGCACTAGGTTGCTACGATGCCAGAGGCTGGGTTATTCACTGCTAGAATGCCCAGCCTAGACCCACAAAATTTTGGTGATCAGGGACCTCCCAAATTGAGTGTCCCAGATCCACTTCAGGTCTTCAAGGTCAAAGAAATGGGCTCCATTCTCTGTGAAAACCTCAGACTGGAGGACATACCAGCTGGAGAGAAGCAGGTGCTCACCAAATTTTTAACTCAAACCTCTCTTTCAGTTGTAGCAGGTTGGAGAGTAGGGGCAGGGAGAATAAGAGCCTGAATAGAAGAAAGCCATCTTTCCTGCCTCTCAGTCACTCTTCTTGGAGGGTTTACTGCATGGAATGTCCAAGCTCTTGAATCATACATATTCTTTCCACACTTTTGTGGTTCTATAATGCAGTGCTTGGGCTTGTGTGTGTGAAAAAGCTTCCAAGTAACTTGGTAGCCTTCTGATCACTTGAAAAATTTTGGTAAGGAGAAGTGGATCCCCTCCTTACCCCTTTACTGTGCTCTGAGTCTCTCTGGGTTTAATCCTCATATATATATTATACTTCCCCTTCTGTCCTCTTCCTTCTCTGCTTCACACTTTTTCTCTATGAGGTCTCCGGAAGGCTACTATACTTATTCCTCTGACTGCTACATGAGCTGTGTTCTTTCTCCTTTTTTTCTTTATATGAAATCCTTCCTTCCCTAGAATGGTGTGCTAAGGAATGTTTCTAGTCAGCCATTTCCCCTAGTTCCTTACGTTTTAGATATAGCAAATTTATTAATATGTTAAATGTACAAATCATGGATTCTTTGACAAATCCTTTCTCAGAGAATCTGCTTCATCCATAATCCTTAAATAAGGCAGTCTTTCTTAAAAACATAATTTAAAACCCTGTCTATTAGCTGATTGTATTAGATATAGATATCTGACCTAAAGTGGATCTACCACTCATGAGTCTTTTTCCTTAGAAATGGAAACTGATTTCCATTTCTGAGAGAGTAGGACAGTTAAGCAAAGGATGCTTAAAGAAAAAGTATCAAATAAAATTTTATCCAGAGTAAGTGTCAAAACAAGTCTAAGTTTTGTAGTGAGACTGAAAGTATGGAGGATCAGAAATCCATGAGTTGAAAATAGGTCTGCATTGAGAAATAGGATAATGGAACATATACACAGAAACAGAGATAAGGGACCTAGGATGCATGAGAGATAGGGAAAATTATTTCAGTTCCTAATTTTTCAGTTTTAGGCCATGCATAGCCAAATAGTATTTTGGGTCAAGTTCTTGGATATCTACAAGATTGCTTGTCTCACACACACACACAGAGACACACACACACACACACAGACATATATGAAATATTCTCTTGACTTATTCTGCTATGATTGGAATTCTGATCTTTTAGTAAGAAGATTATGTAATTAATAATCAACTAATTTTTATGTAATGGAAGGAAAAAATAGAAATAAAGTTCATGACATCATCTTTTTTATAAAATCTTGATTGTTTTGTGGTGAAAAAACTAACACATTTATACAAAATAATAAATAATATTTGCCAGCATTTTATTTTAGATATCTTAAATAAAAACATACAAATATGGTAGACATTTCTATCATTACAACCAAATGTGATTGTTATTTCTATACTGTGAATAAGGATAATTTATACAAACATGTGTTAAGGGTTTTATATTTACCACACTCTTTTTCCTGTTGCTTGGTAATTATCTGTTGTTTTTATTGATGCATAATTTATTACTTAGTATCAAGTAGAGAAGAAATTATTCTTCTTTAAATACTAGCAATCCTACTTATTATAGAAATCAAGAAGTTAAATTGTTTGTTCATGATCCATATTATGAATAGGGATACATGAATTGACACTAATACTGCTATAATTTTTTTTTCATTTAGCATCTTTTGTGAACAAAGTTTATAAATTCTGTAATGTTTTTGTGGTCACTGAAGTCCTTAAACACTTTGCTTAGTGGTCAGATAATGACTGAACAGAGGTTTCCTAAAATACCTGGCACCAACATGTCTCCCATTTATTGCCAAAGGCGTGTGTGTGTGTGTGTGTGTGCATACATGTGTGTTAGGGTATGCTATCAACATTCTTTCAGGCAATTTATAATAACTCTGTCTTAGCCTTTACTTTCTGTTCATGCAGAGACTAAAGTTCAGCCTGAAGTGAGGTTTTAGAACCTTCTGAAGATTTTCTTATACATGGCATCTTACACATGCATTGATTCCCAGGAATATGCTTGAGATTTTCAAAGCTACAATGCACACATATTTCATTCCCCAGCTTTTCCTATTAAGCTTTTGGGTTAGCCTGGTGTTTGTCCTATCTCTTATCCACTGCTTTGAGCAGTCGATATGTTAAATAATTTCTTCTAATAATTTTTTCAGATAAAAAACCCCACAGGAGAAAAATAACTTTTTCATTAAGCAACCTCCAGATGCTGTTAAATAAAGACAGCTTTGTGAATGGTGTCTTCTAAATAATCACCAAATTAAATAATGATGATTTTCTGGTAATTTGTCTTTGAAAGAGCTCCTAACCCAATCCTCTCTAGTTATCATATTGCTGGCTTTCACTGTGATGCCAACTGTGCTGGCAAATTAAAACACTACAAAGCTTTGTGTTCTTACTAAGATTCTGCTATTTTGCTTGAATACATCTCTTGTTAAATTCCAGAGTTCTGAAAATGCTAGTTCAACCATTTATAGCTAGTGTTCTCCTTGATTATACAGAAGAGAAAATATTTGGTGGCTCATTGCCGCGCCCACGGCATATAGCCGTAGTGAGGCAGTGCTGTCCGCGTTATAGAACGACGGGAAGGTGGTTTGTGCTCCCCGGAGCTTTGCCCCCAGCGCCCCCAGTATGCACAGCATCAGAAATGTTGCCTAGCTTGCTCAGTTACCCGCTTAAGTTTAAAGATTGTGGCATCTACTCATGTGTTTGTCATCCTGTACCAGAAGTCTGTTTGTTCTGATAAACTATCGATATGTACTTTCTTAAGAATGAACACAATACACTGTTAATCCAGATATAACACCACCTCATGAGCTATTAGACTCAGTGGCACCAACAATGAGCACATAAAGATGTTTTCCCACCATAAATACCAGTGAGCTAAAACGATAAGCCTAAGGACACGAAATACAAATTATCTACATAAGTTACAAAGTCGCTAAAACACATCCACCCACCATGAAGTCCTGTTCAGAACATCTTACTTCACCAACTGTCACGCATAATAAAAATCAATAGAAAAACTAATACTTGTCAAGAAATTTACTCTAAATCAAAATTATAATTATCAATAACAATAAGATCAAATAGTAAATGTAGAATTAGTCAAGCATTAACATAAAGAAGATATCAAACTGTTCTAAAAAGATAATAAGAAACTAAGAAAAGAGTTGGAGGCAGTAACATTCCTGAGATAGGAGGAAGCGGGCAGAGTTGACTAATAACCGCTACCCTCCGGGAAGCGGATCCTTAAGACATAACAATGCATGATAAATCACACTTACAAACACAAAGATAACCCGCGCACGTAAGCAGAAAGATTGCAAGCTCTGTAAAAATGTATAAATACCAACATGTGTACCCAGTAAATTTACAGCTGCATACTTCACCCGTAGTGTGCCAGACTGTCATTCCTGCGCCGACCTCTCAACCTTCCTCGTTCCTTCTCCCTACTTTCCCTCGGACTGGAGCCCACCGACAGGGCGGTCCGCGGCAGCTCATTCTATTCCATTTCCACTGAGTCACTTCTTCTCCTTTTTCTTCCATTCTATTATCTCTCAATAGAGAAAGACTTTGTGTGCTTCAGTTTGCATGTAAGCAGCTTCACCAACCCCATTGTTCTCAAGTTTGTTTCACTTCAGTTTAAGTGACAAGTCTTACTAAAACAAAATCTTACATTTTCCATTCCAAATTCTAGAGAGAAATAATGGGATTGGTGCAGCTTTTGTTTAGCATTCACCCTAGTCCAAAAATATGTGGTCAGGATGTCAGTGCCATGTAATATTAATGTGGAATACTGAAACATTTCTCTAAGGATAAAGATGCATTTGGGCTCATTATCAATAGAAACATGAACTCGTTTCCATTACATGATGACATCACTAGATATATCACAGAATAAATGAAACACAAAGGTAAATATTAGGAAATTTGTAGTTACGCAAGATTCTTATTAACTTGAGAGAATAGAATAATTATAAAAAGAGAAAATAATTTTTATTCTTACTATCCAGAGGTGACTATTAACAACATGATACACAGTTAGCCCTCTGTATCTGTGGGTTCTGCATCTATAGATTCAGCCAACTACAGATAAAAAATACTGGGAAAAAATAAAAATAGAACAATAAATATTAATACAAATTTAAAAACAGTACAATATAATGACTATTTGTATCACATTTACATTGTATTAATTATTATAAGTCATCTAGAAATGATTTAAAGTGGGTGGGAGTATGTTCATAGGTTATATGCAAACACTACACCATTTTATAATATTTAAGAAACTTTAGAATGCACAGACTTGGTAATGAGGTTGGGAGTTTCCTGAACTAATCCACTATGGATTTGGATGGACAATTGTATATCTTTCTAGTCACATACAGATATATTATGATAATTTTTTCATGTTATAAAATATCCTTCTAAAATTTTAGAAGTTAAAGTTTTGTAGTAGTCTCCTTCTAATTCCAAGGTTTCCTAGACATCAACAATTGTGAGTATGTTTAATAGGTTCACCTTAACCATTATAACTCAAGTTTTAGTTATTTTTCTTACATACTTAAAATACAAAATCCTTTCTGTATTTAGAACTGATGTCATCCATATATCGTTGTATACATATTTATGTACTTAGGGTTACTTAATAAGAAAAACATTTTGTATTATTTGGTCAAGGATATGAATATATTTGATAATTTTGTTATATCTTGCCTGATTGCCCCTTTAGACTTAATTTTTACTAGGTTTCTTGTGATGAGACTTTTTATAGTCTAATATAAGAAGCTTACCCATGTGTCTGAAAGTTTTCTTATGCCAACTTTATTACACCATTTTTTTCTGAATATCATGCTATATTTCTTGAAGAATCTAAATTTACTGTAACAAATTGAATAGTTCCTCTTCTACTACTTATTTGGTTAAGAAAATGATATGGTTTCAATCATTGTATAATAATTTTCCAGATGGATTTATGATAGAATTTACTATATAATATCAACATATTATTCCATTGTAATTATGATTTTATATTCTATTTAAAGAAACTGTATTAATAAACATATCCCTTTTGGCTCGGCGCCTGTAGCTCAGTGAGTAGGGCCCTGGCAACATACACTGGCCTGGGACTGCTAAACAACAATGACAACTGCAACCAAAAAATAGCCAGGCATTGTGGTGTGCGCCTGTAGTCCTAGCTACTTGGGAGGCTGAGGCAAGAGAATCGCTTAAGCCCAAGAGTTGGAGGTTGCTGTGAGCTGTGACGCTAAGGTACTCAAGGGCGACATAGTAAGACTCTGTCTCAAAAAACAATAAATGAATAAAAATAAACATATCCCTTTTGGTATTGTACCTAGTGAAGAAATGGTATTGAAGTCCCTGAAAGAATAGAGACATCTATTTACTACCTTTTGATGATTGCATCTTTTCTGGGATCAACTCTTATTTTATTCTTCAATTTTCAAGGCAGTGTTCCTTCGATTTATGCTGATGCATATTCAGAAAGTCAATTTATCAAGAATCTCTAATCTTGAGAAATAATTATGCTATACTCCCCAGAGTTATATGTTTTTAATTTGGCTGTTTGTTTAAACTAGAAAGTCTGTGTTTTTCTTTCTTGGATCTTCTCGTTTTATAAGTGTAAAACTTCAGGAGATTAAAAAGTCAGCATGCATAGTAATATGTGAAACACTTGAATATATATATGTATATATATATGTACATACATTTGAGTATATATATTTGAACTTGAATATATACAGATTTTGTCTGAAAGACTGGTTAACCAGATTGAATTGAGTTATAGTTTATTTCAATATGATTAAGAGGAAATTACCAGTCTGTAGTAGAGTTGTTCATAGGTTAGAACATTATGCTAATTGCTACTAATTTTAACAACTTTTTTATTCAATCTTTTAAAGATCTAATTATTTGTGTGTAAGTAGAAATTGTTCTAGTCTCTGGAGTTCAAAGGTATAGCATACTTCCTGTTCTTAAGATTCTTAAGATTTGGTAAAGTATCACAAGAATGAAAAAGCAAGTATCCAATGTATTCAAAACTAATATGAAGAGAGTAGACAAATTAATACATGCCTTCACAAGAAAAAAATCAATTTAATTCAAGTTGAGGAGGAGAAGGGAAGAGGGTGTGGCATTAGTGTGTGCTCAATTAATGGGCACAATGTAAGGGTATATGGCAAACCTCTTGAGTGAGAGCACAACTACAACAAGGATTTTACCTAACAAAGGCAAATGCTGTAACCTAATCATTTGTAACCTCGTATTAATCTGAAATTTTTAAAAAAGATTCACATTTTCTATTCAATCCACGTATTCATACAAATGAGTCTAGTAGGTCTAATAGGTGCCCCTTTATATAAATTAAAGCATTAGATATATTGATGTAGTTATTAAATTAAGTAATATGCACACGTAAGTGCATATTTCCCTGAATCTCACCAGCCTCTCCAGAGAAGGAGCAATGATATTCAGATTTCCCTCACTCTTGTTTTCCTTGATGCTGTTCTTTTACATTGGCCTCTCTGAGTGAGGAAATATATGTTTACATGCTATTATTGCTTCAGAGGACTTCCTAATTTTTGGTGAGTGCTGGGGTTGTTCAGTTAGGTATTTATACACTATTACAATCAAGGCTCTGAAGGTACCACAATATGCTGCTGTAAATCTGTCTTTTATTTTTTCCTGTTACCCTCCACTTTGAAATAGAAAAATGTGTAGATTTACATCACATAATTCTGAGTTGGAGAGATATATTCTCTTTCTCTAAAAACAAGAAGAAGCTGGGTCAAAGGAAGGAGTTTGCAAGTTCATTTTGGCTTTCAGTTAAAGTTGTATCTTTCACTTAAACTTTCATAAATAAAGATAATTTTGTTTTTCAGTTGTTATCCTTTTTCCTTCAAATAGTTCAGAATTTGGGTAGATAATACAATTTATTTCTTTTTTTGTGTGTATTTATTTTTTTTATTAAATCATAGCTGTGTACATTAATGTAATTATGTGGTACAATGTGCTGGTTTTATATACCATTTGAAATATTTTCATCATGGTGCATTTTACAAGGGTACATGTTAAATTTACTAAGTGTAGAGTATAAATGTCTTAACACAATAACTAAGAAAATGCAGTGGAGGCTATGTTAACCAGTTTGATAATACAATTTCTATTTGGGGAGAATTCCCAAAGACTCCAACATCTATGATGGAATGGTGCTGCTGGTGCCCAGATGTGTTTTGGAGTTTTTCATGAACTAATGCTCTTGGATTTTTATGTCCGTAGGGATCTTTTCTAGGAGACAAATATAAGACAAAGAAAATAATGCTGCATGGTGATTGTTCCCCTGCACTCTGCTGGAGGGATTTTAACTGGGCCAGTCTTATCATTGCTGGCTGGCTCCTTCTTTTTCAGGAACGAATTTCCCCAGGAGGTTCCACAGTTATGTCCACTGAACCTTATGCTGGTTTATGCTCAAGCTAGGTGGGACCAATGGATCAGCTGTCTCAGCGTAAAGAAATGTCAAGGACTTTCAAGAACATAAGACAAGAAACAAAGTCCATAATCAGGAGACCAGGTCAGGCTGTGGCAAATTACAAATGCAAAGGTATAACCTTTGTCAAATTCAGCAAGTCTTCACTTTAGAAAGTCAAGGGCAAGAATCAAGTCAATAGTTGGAATCTGAGACCAAGGTCTTAGCTGGGTATACAGAGTCACAGAGGGTTTTTAGCCTAACCCAGAGTAGTTAAACTAGTTAAACTAAAAAATTTTAAAATTGACTAAGCATGGTGGCTCATGCCTATAATCCTAGCACTTTTGAAGGCCAAGGCAGGAGGATCCCTTGAGACCCTGTCTCTATTAAAAATAGAAAAAGAAATTAACTTGGTGTCCTGGTTGGTTCCTGTTGTCTTAGCAAATTGGGAGGCTGAGGCAAGAGAATCACTTGAGGTCAAGAATTAGAGGTTGCTGTGAGCTAGGCCATAGTTCTGTATGCTCTGTTGCTGTGATGCCATAGCACTGTATCCTGGGAAAGAGAGTGAGACTTTAGCTCAAAAAAAATAAATAAATAAAAAAGAAACTCAAAATCGTAGATTTTTAGAGTTCTAAGGGAATATAAATAAATATATGAATCATATATATATATATATATATATCCATCCTCTGGAAATCTTATCATATCCTCTGGAAATTTCCTTAGAACTCTAAAAGTCTATGATTTTGAGTTTCTTTTTCTAAATATATATATACACATACACACACATACATATATGTATTTACAAATTGACTAATATGAATTCGTTGAAAGAAACCCATTATTTCTAATGACATTGACATCACTGACATGCTGGTTGTCATATTGCTTAAGGAGTACAGGTCCTCACACTAGTTAACATAGCTTTCGTAGCATTTTCTTAGTTATTTTGCTAAGACCTTTACATCCGTTAACTAGTGTGATGAAAATGTGTCAAACGATCTATGAACCAAGTGTATGGTGCCCCATGATCATACTAATATACACAGCTATGATTTAATAAAAAAAAGAAAAAAATAAAAAAAAAAGGAGTACAGGTCCTCATGCCAGACAACTTGGGCTCAATTTGCAGTTCTAGCACTTGTACAATGTGTGTGACTTTGTGGGACAAATTTCTTCTCTTCTTTGTGTTTCTAGTTTTTCTTTGTCTTGTTGTTTTTTGGATATTTTTGGTTATCTATAAAATTAGGATAATAAGAGTACCTACCTAAATATTACCTATTCTCAATATTAAATGAATTAGTGCCAGCAAAGTTTTCAAAATAGTTCCCGGTGTACATTAAATGGTCAATAATGCTAGGCTTCATATGAAAGCAAAATGTCTTAGAAGGAATGGTGGGTGTTGTCATCCTAGAGCCCTACTTCCTCACTTAGCTAAGAGCATAGAAGTCTCCATAGAGGTTCATTAAATTGCTATAGTTTTTCAGAGCATATTTTTTAAATCACTACTCTAATACAATCCCTATCAAATCCAAGAATCCCCTCTATAGAATCCATGTAAGATTTGGGCATCTAACTTCTGCTTAACATTTTCAGCAATGGTGGGCTTATAATTTTAAAAATCTATTAAGTGGTTTTAAGTATCCCAAATATCAAAGATGCAACATTTCTTAACTGAACTTAGAGGTGCCATTAATCTTTGATGTAGCAGGATATAACAGGAGGAGTAGTTGTCTATAACTTGGATAGACCTAAGATCTCATCTCTGTAACTTCTTAGAGGTAAGAGCTTGCAAATGGCTTAATTCTCCTGAATCTTCATTTACTTATATTGAATATGGGGATAAACCACAGGTTTGTTGCAAGAACTAAATGAGTGTTATATGTGACACGTCTAGCACATAATAGGCACTCAAAAAGTTGCTTGTTATGAGTCTACCCATTTCTCTTCTTTGTTAGAAGACAAATAGAAGAAAAAAATAATTCCATTCACATAATTGCCATTGGATGGTTACACATATCACATAATTCCCACCTCTTCTTTCTGCTCTCTCATGTATTTTCTGAAATGTTTTTTTTTGACAATTTTTCTCCAAAATACTATTTGTCCCTCTCTGACTATTCTTTAGTTGGCTAATGGTCTTCTAATACTATGGCAGGCTATCTTGATTACCAGCTTTCCATGCGTGGTAATTAGGGTTTTGTTAATTAGCATGCCTTAGGTTTATTGAAATTTTCTAATTTTGCAAAGTATCATTTAGTTACTGTATCATATTTAACCTATGTTTAACTAAAACCCAGATTGAGGGTAGTAGGGAGATATTTCACTTAAGTTGTCAAATATATATGTGTTCCTTTTTGGAAGGAATATATAACTTAAAGAATCAGTCTCTTATTCATAAACTTAATTTATGAAGTGTATGGGTATACATTAACAGTCTTCTAATATGAAGACAGGGTATAGAAAATACCTAATATGAGGAAATCTGGGCAAATGTTTTCCATAAAACCTTACAGTTTCTTGTGATGTGAGTTTATTTTTGTCCTGTTATATTCTATTGTTTCATGGCTTCGTAAAAATGTGTCATAAGAGTAGTGACAAAGACTGTGGAGGATCCCAAATCCACCTCTTATCTTCTCACCCAACAATAGACACTCTGTTTGATTAAGCAGAATGGTTGGGATAGCATTCACATTTTTCCTTGTTTGTATATTTAAAGGTATACTTTATCAACTTAGACTAATAATTTCAGCAATGATATGGAGGTTTTTTTTTTTTTTTACTTATACTGAAATCTAAGTGTCAGTTACTATTCTAGACTCCGGGATGGGACAATGACAGAAATACACATGATATATTTTGTTCTTAAGGACATTGTAGCCATCAGTAAGTAAATAATTCCAATATAATGGCATAAGTCCTATTTCTCAAATATTTATTATGGGTATGAGATCAAGAGGTGGCAACTGACTCTGACTGCATGGAGAGGTTAAAATGAAAACAGTGGCTTCTTTTCTGAGACCTGAACAATAAATAGAATTTAAATAAATTAACCAGGCTTTAATGGTTTAAATGTTAGGTGTGTGTGTGTGTGTGTGTTTTGTTTGTGTACATAGAAAATTTTGTGTGTGCATATATTTTTTTGTGTTGAGTTTTTCATAAAATACATATTGTATTGTATGTTTTGGCTTTCCAAACTACCTACTTTGTTTAAGAAAATACTGATTTTTAGCACTTTTGAGTTATTCATTTTCATTCAATATAAAAGTATCACTCTAACTCTATTCATTCAAAACACTTTACATTGTATCCCATAATTGCATTAATGTACACAGCTATGATTTAATAAAAAATAAAAAAACACTTCTGAACGACCTTTATTTGACAAAACATCTTAACTGTATTTCTTAAGATTTGTTGTATAGATGTGTTCTTTTTAACACAAACTAAAGAAAAACCACTGTTTAATTTGTTCTTCTATCTAGATTTCAGTAATATAGACTTCCCTTTAGTTCATTTGAGCTTGGAAAGGTAGAATATATCTATATATATGAGTAACAGATTCAGCCAAGGTAATGTATCTTAGTCAATTTATGGTTGTTTGAAAAAAATAAAATAAAAATCCAATTTTAACCTGGGAAATCGGTTGAAAATGTGGGAAACTCAGACAGATGACAGGAAACCGGTGACCAGGGCCACTTAAATTGTGTTTGAAATGGAATTTCAGGCTATAAAATGCTTTAAGATTTTAAGAAAAAAAAAGATTTTAAGGAAATAAGTAATCTAGTGATTTTGGTTTGCTAGGAAGAAGTGTTAAAAACTTCCTAACTATGGAACAATAGCATATCCTAAGGCAAATTATAATTAAAGCACTACAGATTGTATTTTTATTTTTCAGAGGAATTGTAAAAAGCAAGACAAATTCAATACAGCCTCCAAAGGAACATTGAAATATCTCCATGTAAAGAAATACCTGCTCTGGAAACACAGGGAAAAGAGAAATGGTATAAAATAGCAATTGGCTGTATAAGTGAAGAATTTTAGGAAAGAGATAAAGGCAGAGGCAGCAGGAAAGTGAAGTGAATTCATGCTTAGAAAAGCAGTCAGAGATTAAAAGAGGGAACAGATAATGGAAATCTTTATGATTATATCATAGATCAGAAACAAAATGGATTTGTTAATGAATTGAAGAAACTAAAACGACTATGTGTATGTGCTTTCTCAAGTCTATAATTAACAGTAAGAATGCGTTTCTTTTCTAAGTACTATTTGAACAAGTTGGAACTAATGGAAAGTAAGCAAAAAAAAAAGTGAACAGTCAGGAGCTAATAATTACATGAGAAAAGAATTGCATTAGGGAATGGGAATTTTGTAGGTTGGATTCTCATGTCCTTTCTGTGGGAATTCCTTTTACCTTAAAATATGAAACCCAGTTCTGTTTCTAGGCACCTAACCAAAGTAAGAGAGTATCAATTGAAATCAGGTATGAGTGTGTTTAGAGGTGTAATAAGTTGAATGAAGTTACATTGCAAGATGAGAATTTTACAAATTTTCGAGAATTTAGTAGTCATATATAAGAGAATATAAAATATATCATCAAAAGTTATATTTAAAGGCACGATCAGTGGCTGGTATTTAAAAGGCTGTTAAAAACACTTATGTTGGAACAGACACTATTACAAATTACAGTAATATAGGAGAACCAGTTGCATCAGACACACATTTCTTTTATGTATTTTGAAATAGCTAAAGGCATGACAATAAAAAGGTAAAAGTGAGTATTTTTAATTTTCCCAATCCTTATCCTTAGAACATTCCCAACCAAGCTTGCCATCCAAATTTTACTAACCATTTTCCTCATCAAAATCTGAAACATTCATGCTCAGTCCTCTCAGAGACCTATTCTCTGCAAACCAACTAATCAATTAAATCACATTACCATTATCCTGTACCGCTACTTACTTCTCGGTTACTTTTCTTTCCCAACAGTTTAGAATTTGAGTAACCATCCTCTAGAGATCCACGACTTCTTTTTAACAAAGTATATAATTATGATAGTAATTCTTTGAAAAATACAATAGGCAGGAATCCTCAAACCTTTTTTTTTTTTTTATTGTTGGGGATTCATTGAGGGTACAATAAGCCAGGTTACACTGATTGCAATTGTTAGGTAAAGTCCCTATTGCAATCATGTCTTGCCCCCATAAAGTGTGACACACACCAAGGCCCCACCCCCCTCCCTCCTTCCCTCTTTCTGCTTCCCCCCCATAACCATAATTGTCATTAATTGTCCTCATATCAAAATTGAGTACATAGGATTCATGCTTCTCCATTCTTGTGATGCTTTACTAAGAATAATGTCTTCCACTTCCATCCAGGTTAATAAGAACGATGTAAAGTCTCCATTTTTTTTAATGGCTGAATAGTATTCCATGGCATACATATACCACAGCTTGTTAATCCATTCTTGGGTTGGTGGGCATTTAGGCTGTTTCCATATTTTGGCAATTGTAAATTGAGCTGCAATAAACAGTCTAGTACAAGTGTCCTTATGATAAAAGGATTTTTTTCCTTCTGGGTAGATGCCCAGTAATGGGATTGCAGGATCAAATGGGAGGTCTAGCTTGAGGGCTTTGAGGTTTCTCCATACTTCCTTCCAGAAAGGTTGTACTAGTTTGCAGTCCCACCAGCAGTGTAAAAGTGTTCCCTTCTCTCCACATCCACGCCAGCATCTGCAGTTTTGAGATTTTGTGATGTAGGCCATTCTCACTGGAGTTAGATGATATCTCAGGGTTGTGATGATTTGCATTTCTTTAATATATAGAGATGATGAACATTTTACCATGTGTTTGTTAGCCATTCGTCTGTCATCTTTAGAGAAAGTTCTATTCATGTCTCTTGCCCATTGATATATGGGATTGTTGGCTTTTTTCATGTGGATTAAATTGAGTTCTCTATAGATCCTAGTTATCAAGCTTTTGTCTGATTGAAAATATGCAAATATCCTTCCCCATTGTGTAGGTTGTCTCTTTGCTTTGGTTATTGTCTCCTTAGCTGTACAGAAGCTTTTCAGTTTAATGAAGTCCCATTTGTTTATTTTTGTTGTTGTTGCCATTACCATGGCAGTCTTCTTCATGAAGTCTTTCCCCAGGCCAATATCTTCCAGTGTTTTTCCTATGCTTTCATGAGGATAATTATTGTTTCATGCCTTAAATTTAAGTCCTTTATCCATCTTGAATCAATTTTTGTGAGTGGGGAAAGGTGTGGGTCCAGTTTCAGTCTTTTACATGTAGACATCCAGTTCTCTCAACACCATTCATTGAATAGGGAGTCTTTCCCCCAAGGTATGTTCTTGTTTGGTTTATAGAAGATTAGGTGGTTCTAAGATGTTAGTTTCATTTCTTGGTTTTCAATTCGATTCCAAGTGTCTATGTCTCTGTTTTTGTGCCAGTACCATGCTGTCTTGACCACTGTGGCTTTGTAGTACAGACTAAAATTTGGTATGCTGATGCCCCCAGCTTTATTTTTATTACTAAGAAGTGCCTTAGCTATACGGGTTTTTTTCTGGTTCCATACAAAACGCAGAATCATTTTTTCCAAATCTTGAAAGTACAATGTTGGTATTTTGATAGGAATGGCATTGAATAGGTAGATTGCTTTGGGAAGTATAGACATTTTAACAATGTTGGTTCTTCCCATCTATAAGCATGGTATGCTCTTCCATTTGTTAATATCCTCTGCTATTTCCTTTCTGAGGATGTCATAGTTTTCTTTATAGAGGTCCTTCACCTCCTTCGTTAGGTATATTCCTAGGTATTTCATTTTCTTTGAAACTATGGTGAAGGGAGTTGTGTCCTTAATTAGCTTCTCATCTTGACTGTTCTTGGCGTATGCAAAGGCTACTGACTTGTGGACATTGATTTTATATCCTGAAACATTACTGTATTTTTTGATGACTTCTAGGAGTCTTGTGGTTGAGTCTTTGGGGTTCTCTAAGTATAAGATCATGTCGTCAGCAAAGAGTGAGAGTTTGACCTCCTCTGCTCCCATATGGATTCCCTTTATTTCCTTGTCTTGCCTAATTGTATTGGCTAGAACTTCCAGCACCATGTAGAATAGTAAAGGTGACAGAGGACAACCTTGTCTGGTTCCAGTTCTAAGAGGAAAAGCTTTGAGTTTTACTCCATTCAGTAAAATATTGGCTATGGGTTTGTCATAGATAGCTTCAATCAGTTTTAGAAATGTGCCACCTATGCCTATACTCTTCAGTGTTCTAATTAGAAAAGGATGCTGGATTTTATCAAATTATTTTTCTGCATCTATTGAGAGGATCATGTGATCTTTATTTTTGTCTCTGTTAATATGGTGGATAACGTTTATGGACTCGCGTATGTTAAACCAGCCTTGCATCCCTGGGATGAAGCCTATTTGATCATGATGAATGACTTTTTTGATGATAAGCTGTAATCTATTGGCTAGGATTTTGTTGAGAATTTTTGCATCTATATTCATGAGTGAGATTGGTCTGAATTCTCCTTTTTGTTTGGGTCTTTTCCTGGTTTTGGTATCAGGGTGATGTTTGCTTCATAGAATGTGTTGGGGAAGATTCCTTCTTCCTCAATTTTTTGAAATAATTTCTGCAGTATAGGAATAAGCTCTTCCTTGAAGGTTTGATAGAATTCTGGAGTGAAGCCATCTGGACCAGGGCATTTTTTGGTTGGAAGATTTTTTATTATTTCTTTGATCTCAGTGCTTGAAATTGGTCTGTTCAGGAGCTCTATTTCTTCCTGGCTGAGTCTAGGGAGAGGGTAGATTCCAAATATTGATCCTTTTCCTTCACATTGTCAAATTTCTGAGCATAGAGTTTCTGGTAGTATTCAGAGATGATCTCTTGTATCTCTGTGGGATCAGTTGTTATTTTGTCTTTATCATTTCTGATTGAGGTTACTAGAGATTTTACTTTTCTATTCCTCGTAAGTCTGACCAATGGTTTATCTATTTTATTTATTTTTTCAAAAAACCAACTCCTTGTTTCATTAATTTTCTGAATGATTCTTTTGTTTTCAATTTCATTCATCTCTGATTTGATTTTGGAGATTTCTTTTCTTCTACTGAGTTTAGGCTTAGATTGTTCTTCTTTTTCCAATTCCATAAGATTTCTTGCTAGATTGTTGATGCGTTCTCTTTCTGTTTTTCAAATGTAGGCATCTAAAGCGATGAATTTTCCTCTCAAAACTGCTTTTGCAGTATCCCACAGGTTTTGGTAGCTTGTGTCTTCATTGTTGTTATGCTCAAGGAAGTTAAAGATTTCCTGTTTTATTTCTTCCTTCACCCATCTGTTATTCAACAGAAGATTGTTTAATTTCCATGCCTTTGGGTGGGGTCGAGTGTTTTTGTTAGAGTTGAGTTCCATCTTTAGTGCCTTATGGTCTGAGAAGATACAAGGTAAAATTTCAATTCTTTTGATTCTGTTGATATTCGTTTTGTGTCCCAGGATATGATCCATTTTGGAGAATGTTTCATGGGGTGATGAGAAGAATGTATATTCTTTATCGTTGGGATGGAGTGTTCTATATGCGTCTATGAAGCACAGTTGTTCTAGGGTCTCATTTAAATTTCTTATATCTTTGTTCAATTTCTGTTTAGAGGATCTGTCTAGCTCTGTAAGAGGAGTGTCAAAGTCCCCTGTTATAATGGTATTATCAGATATCATATTGCTCAGACTGAGTAAGGTCTGTTTCAAGAATCTGGGAGCATTTAAATTGGGTGCATAAATATTTAGAATTGAAATGTCTTCTTGTTGTATTTTTCCCTTGACCAATATAAAGTGACCATCTTTGTCTTTTTTGACATTAGTTGCTTTAAATCTACATGAATCTGAAAATAAGATTGCAACTCCTCTTTTCTTCTGATTTCCATTTGCCTGAGAAATTGTCTTCCAACCCTTGACTCAGAGCTTTAATTTGTCTTTTGAAGCCAGGTGTGTTTCTTGCAGACAGCAAATGGATGGCTTGTGTTTTTTAATCCAGTCAACCAATCTATGTCTCTTCAGTGGGGAATTCAAGCCATTAACATTTATTGAGATAATTGATAAGTGTGGTAGTATTCTATTCGTCTTATTTTGTGAGAGTCCATTGCTTAGTTTTATCTTTTGCATCAGTGTGGAGGTTAGGTTCTGTCCTTTAATTTCTGAGTTCTTACTTTGCTGCTGATCCATTGTGGTGGTCAGTGTGCAGAACAGGTTGAAGTATTTCCTGTAGAGCTGGTCTTGTTGTGGTGAATTTCCCCAATGTTTGTATATCCGTAAATGATTTGATTTCTCCATCAATTTTGAAGCTTAGCTTAGCAGGGTACAGAATTCTCGGCTGAAAATTGTTCTGTTTAAGTAGATTAAAGGTAAATGACCATTGTCTTCTTGCTTGGAAAGTTTCATTAGAGAAGTCTGCCGTCACTCTGATGGATTTGCCCCTGTAGGTCAACTGGCGCTTACTCCTGGCAGCTTGCAGAATCTTTTCTTTTGTCTTGACTTTGGACAGGTTCATCACAATGTGTCTTGGAGTAGCTCGGTTAGATTTGAGGTGACCTGGGGTCCGATATCCCTCTGAAAGCAGTGTGTCAGAATCTTTGGTGATATTTGGGAAATTTTCTTTTATAATATTCTCTAGTATGGCTTCCATTCCTCTGGGGCATTCTTCTTCCCCTTCTGGAATTCCTATAACTCATATGTTGGAACACTTCATAAAGTCCCATAATTCTGACAGTGAACGTTCTGCTTTCTCTCTCTTCTTTTGCCTCTTTTACTATCTGTGATATCTC
The DNA here is from genome assembly GCF_027406575.1 of Nycticebus coucang. NCBI lineage: Eukaryota > Metazoa > Chordata > Mammalia > Primates > Lorisidae > Nycticebus > Nycticebus coucang. The sequence goes on along the minus strand of NC_069804.1, from coordinate 154,967,343 downwards.
AAGAACTTTGTCTTTCTCTCTCTTCTTTTCTGCCTGTTTTACTATCTGTGTTATCTCAAGAAGTTTGTCTTCTACCTCTGAAATTCTTTCTTCTGCATGGTCTAACCTGTTGCTGATACTTTCCATTGCATCTTTAAGTTCCCTAATTGACTGTTTCAGTTCCTTCAGCTCTGCTATATCCTTTTTATATTCTTCATATCGTTCATCTCTTATTTGATTCTGTTTTTGGATTTCCTTTTGGTTATTTTCCCCTTTATTAGCAGTTTCCTTCATTGTTTCCATCATTTCTTTCATTGTTTTCAACATGTGTATTCTAAATTCCCTTTCTGTCATTCCTAACATTTCTTTATAGATGGAATCATCTGCAGTAGCTACCTCATGGTCCCTTGGCCGTGTTGTTCTGGACTGGTTCTTCATGTTGCCTGGAGTTTTCTGCTGATTCTTCCTAATGAGTGATTTCTTTTATCTGTTTCCTTGCCCTAATTTTCCTTTCACTTCCTCTTGCTCTTTAAGTTCTCGTGCCTGTGGACTAAGGGTTACAGGACCAGAAGTGTGAGAACTATGAAGAGCAAAAAAGGGATGAAAGAAAGGAAGACCGAGTGATAAGAAATAAAAAGAAAAATTGGAGAAAGGTGAGGGGGTGGGTAAAAGGAATATTGACAAAAAGAAGAGAGGCACAGAAAGAGGGAGACAGAGCAATATAGGTGTACAGTAGGGTACTTTGACATAACCTTAAAAAAAACCCACCTTCTGGGGGTGCCCAGTTGGGTGGTTCCCTTGAGGTGAGCAGCTCTTTGCTAACCTGATCAGACACAGTACCCCACCTCCACCAAGTAGAGAGGAAAGACAAAAATGCTATAAATCAAACCAAAACAAGCAAACAGAAAACTGTATGGGTTAAAATTGGGTGAAAAACCAACTAATAGCAGTAGAAACACTAGCAAAAATGAAGTTCTAGTTATTGAAAAAGGTAGCAATGGGAAATTATAATTAAACTAGAAAAATTGAGAAAGAAAAAGGATCTGTATGGAAAAGGTTGAAATTAAAAAACAAAACAGCATCAACAACATCAAAATAAACAAACAAACAAACAAAAAAAACAAACCAAAAAAAAAAAAAACCACCAAAAACAAAGCAGTATGTATGTTATTGAATATTGTCTGGACAACATGTGGTTTTCTGGGTTATGAGATGTTAATCACAGTTCTGATACGACTGGATTCTGCTGATTCCTCAAACCCCAGCAGGTAGACACCCTAAATCTCTCTTCAGCCCACTTAAAAGGCACTTTAAACTTGTAAACTTGCTGAGCAGAAGCTTTCCCAGGAAAGTGTTTGTCGCTGGAATCACTGCTGAAATGGCTATCCACTTACCCAGTGTGCCAAAACCGGTCTCACTCTGCCCCTGAGGGTTAGGGCTGCAAGGCGGCTCAGATCCCACCCTTAGGCTACTGGGTCGCTGGGTTACCAGCTCCCACCCGATTCTAGCTCTGCGACCCTGAGGGCAGAGCTTGCTGGGGCAGATCGTTCACAATGGCTCCCTGTGACCCACAGCCAAACACTATTAGTTCTGTCTGGCCCAGCGGCTCAGACTTGGGCCCTAGACAACGGCCAAAGTTCTCCGCACTCCCGCTCAGGCTCTCCCCAAGGCAGTTCAACTGAGTGCCAAGTCCAAAGACACCAAAACAGTTCACAGGTAAGGCCTTTCTGGTTTGCAGTCTCGCTGCTACTGAACTTACAGTTGTGGGCGGGTTTAGACGGATTGAACACACGCGACCACTTTTCGTTTTTCCACTGTTTTAGTCCTCCTCTTGGGGTCCAGAAGTCTCTCTCTGACTCCCTGTATCCTCACAGGTGTGATGATAGGCAGATCCCATCAGCCAGAGATGCCTGGAGTCCTATCTCCCCAGTCTCATGGTGCCCAGATGCAAGGAAGCTGTTAATCGGCCACCATCTGGCTCTGCCTCCTCTGTCCATCCTCAAACTTTTTAAACAGGGGGCCAATTCACTGTCTCTCTGACTGTTGGACTGCCAGACTATAGTTTAAAAAAACAAACAAAGAAACAAAAGACTATGAACAAATTCCTATGCACACTGCACATATCTTATTTTGAAGTAAAAAAATAAAATGGGAACAAATACAACCACACCACCTCATGTGGCCTGCGGGCCGCAGTTTGAGGACCCCTGCATAGAGTATCACAACAAATTACTTGGACAGGTGAAACTTTCAAGCATCTTTTAAATCATATTACACACTTGTTTTTTCATTCAAATTAAAATCCATTAATTATTTCATTATGCTGCCTATTATAATTTGTCTTCTAGGTGCTTTTACATGGTTTAACTAGTTTGATTCTCATAAAACAACTCTTTGGATTAGGTATAATGATTATGCTGTAATTTATAGATGGAGAAATGGAAAGCCTATGATTAGCTTGCCTCACATCACACATCCAGTAAGTTGTAGAGCTAGGACTCAGACTTAACTGGTGTCTGATTCCAGAGCCTCAATTTTCAACCACTATTTGTACTACTTCTACATTACATTACCCTTTTTTGGAATGGGGTTTTCTTGAATGTCTGTTATAGTGGGCAAAGTAGGGCTTGGATATCTGAACCATCTTTTATTTCAAATGTTGTCTATATGTAGGAAGATCAATTAGGGAACTCATGTTTTTTTTCTGTGGTTCCCCCATATTGACTATCTTCCTTAGAAGAAGAGTCAATTATCCAGTTCTCCTATTCAAGAGAAAGAATTGGGCATGCAGAATTTAGCACCTTTCACTTTTCTATTTAAACTCAGCCTCTCTGAGCTCTCTGCAGAGACCATCCATTACATTCAGCTATTTGTGCCTTAAGTCTTTCAGGCTATTTCACTGCAAAAAAAGAAGCCAGCACTTTAGCATTAAGAATTCACCTTTGACACATACCTATTCCAAGTTTTTCAATAGCTTCATCAATAATAATGCTAACATTTAGTTCTCCAGCTGCTTTAATGCTTTTTAAGCTCTCAATTGTTTGAGAACTCAGTAGTAAAAAAAGGATATAAATTATTGATCACTTCATAGCACTAGAGTTAATTATGGTTAAGATTTAGAAATGATGTCTTTTGAATGGCAAAGAAAATGAAAACCAGATTACATTGACATGATAACAAACATTTGTACAGTTGAATATATCTATATTATCCTTTTATTTTCTGAAGTTATGCACCTGATACTGTTTTACATGTAATAAAAACTTACGTCAGGTATAACACTTGCCTATTTATCTTAAGGTATTTCTTGATGAGTTATTTCAAATGTGAATGGAGGGACAGTGTCAACTTAGCATCTATATTTGATATTAATTATTAATGAAGATATAAGTAGCTTATTTAATTAGAAATCCTTGTATTGAATCATTCTAAATATTTAGATCAACTGTAGAGAACTTATTTATAAGGCCTAGTAGCGTCAGAATAGTCTATTACCTGTAGCACACAATCAGACACTTGCATCTGTAGTACCTTCTTTCGATTTCTAATTGTTTCATATATCTTGGTATTATCTTCCAAATGAGATTATAAACTCTTCTAGAACAAGGGCTACATGTAATACCTTCTTTTTATATTTAATTCTGATTCTTGCTACTCATAAGAATGACTAAAAGGTTATGACTAAAATAAAATTTGTTGATTTGTAAAAAGGAAAAAATTATTTGGGTTACTTAGCTACAAATCACCAAGTTTCCTACCTTGAATTATCTGACTTTTAAACCATTGTTCTAATCTTGGAGAGATATGGTACATATCCCTTTTCATACGCTGGCTCTTTGAAGTAGTAGAGTAGGCAGCATCTTTTGCCCATATTTATTCACATGTCTTCTAAATTATATTCACAAAAATTGGTTGAAATTTTCATGTTTCCAAAACTTTGGTAGGACTGAGTAAGGTGGTGATGGTGTCATGGGAAGAGGCGGCTTTGATAGGAGAAACACTTACTTTCTGTCACCATCAGAGTCAGTACATAAATCATTTGCCAGTGTCCTGGGAGAACTAGTGCCATACATGTCAAATCATATCTTAAGGTTTTCAGGGCTTTTCCAAGATGTATTATGAATAGAGGTGAGCTATGTGACTTATGTCAGGTAGTAGGTTTGGGCTGATGTCAGACATGCAAGTCACATAAGTAAGAGCAAGCCATGTTCTTTTGCAGAACGTCTGTGATGCCTCAACAGTGATATTCTATATGTATATTTACACTTTGATATTACCTGCTGAATAACAGCTGTGTAAAGATTTTATTTCTTGGATTTGTATTCTCTTTTTTAATGTAAAATTTGCATAATATGATGCAAGTACTAGGTGACAGGTTTGCACCTCCAAGTCTTGTTTCCTCATTTAGAGGCTATCAGTGTAAACATACCAATGAAAGCTAATTCAGATTAGCAAAATCAGGCAACTCTAGATGATCATCAAGCTGAGGCAACTGGTTGCTTGTGTGGATCTGGTACTATTTCCCAGATGAGATCAGCCTTTTGTCAGGAGTTCAAATTCCAGTTATATTTGTGACTTCTGTCAAGTATGTTAAACTTGTCAAGTATGAAAACTTCGTATTTCAATTGTTCAATTTGATTATACATAATTGTATTTAAAATTTACTATCTTGCACAGAGCCAAAGCCATCAATCAGTGAACTTCAGTAAATATATTTTATGGTGCTACTAAGGTAAATAAAAGTTATGATAGGTATCTGGGGAGGATTTTAATTAATATTAGTAATTAACAATTAACATCAAAGGTATAATTGGTATATATTAATTAGAGTTAAAAATTGTCACATGTTGGGCGGCGCCTATGGCTCAGTGAGTAGGGTGCCTGCCCCATATACAGAGGGTGGCGGGTTCAAACCCGGCCCCGGCCAAACTGCAACAAAATAATAGTTGGGCATTATGGCGAGCACCTGTAGTCCCAGCTACTCAGGAGGCTGAGGCAAGAGAATCGCCTAAGCCTAAGAGCTGAAGGTTGCTGTAAGGTGTGATGCCACCGCACTCTACCAAGGGTGACAAAGTGATACTCTGTCTCTAAAAAAAAAAAAAAATGTCACAAGTTAACACAAAGTGGCATTATTCTTTGCCAGTACTAAATAGGAAAAAAATGGTTTCTTAATTCAAAGCAGCATTACTACATATTTACCCAAGAAAATGGACTTTCATTTAATATTTTTTCATCCGAAGTATTACAAAAGGAAATTACTATGTGCAATCTCCTGAAATACATTATTTACTGCTTTCTTCTCAGTGAGTTTTCTAAAATACTCTTTACGCTTAAAATCCACTTTGAAATGAAAATGATTTAGTGGGGCCCCACATCATAGTCCTTGCTGTCTTAAAGCTGTATGGAATAAATGTAAGGTTTGAGGGTTTGAAGAATCCATGAAACACTTGTTTTTCTAGTAAATTCAGTATAATAAAAAATTAGGGCTCTAAATGGTCACAAGAGGGGAAAAGGTATTAGGGGAAGAGAGATAAACATTTTTCAAAACTTAACAGTTTCATTCTCATATGAATTATTATTTTCTACCATGTGGGACCAGCCACACAAAAGTGTGATTGGATCATTGAAGAGAAAGTGTAAAATACAAGGAGGCAAAGAAGAGAGAGAGAGGAGGGTGGTAAAACAAACACTTCTTTAACACATTCTCTATTAATTACTTCATGTATCTCATCACTGATAGCAAAGGCAGAGGACTGAGACCATGAGGACTTCAATATCTTCAGAGATTGAAAAAAAACACTTGAGATCTTGTGAAAGAGTAATAGCTGAACTGATGGATAAGTATAACCTGAATCTCTAGGTGTCTGGAAAGAATAAAAAGATGAAACATATAAAGAAGACTTTGAGTTAGTGTATTTGTAGAAGCTCTTTCTTTCCAAAAGATCTCTATTACATTTACTGGCATTATCCTTCTTTTCCAAATACCAATGCCATATGTCTAGCTTCCAAATGAAAATAGCACAATTGTTTTGCTGTCTGATAGGGCTCACTTCTCTTCTCCCTTAACAGTCTATTATTACCTATGGAAATAATAGAATGTAGTAGGCATTTTCCCTCCACACAATCTTAGTCATTTCAGAATATTAAGTATATTCTGGTTCCAAATCTCTGTCTATACTACTAAGCAACAGAGTGAAAAATTAAATTCAAGTTAATCATGCCTTTGGCAAGTCATTTCACTGAAGTAGATTTTGAAAAATATTTTTTCCATGCTTCATGAATCAAGAAAAATAAGGTGGCTCCTGGGGTGTTGTATGTGTATTTTCAGTTGGGCTTCCTACTAAGAAAGAGATTTTCAAAGGGTTTTTATCTTCAATTTACACTATTTTAGTCATTTATGCTTAAGAAGCAACACTAAAGAAATGAAATATGCATACTAGAACTAAGAGAGCCAGGAGAATGATAATCATAATTAAAGTAGCCTGGATGGAGGTAGAGGAAATGGTAAAATAAAAACAAAGTTTACAGTAGGAGCTAAAATAAGATCCAAGTGTTAATGGCTAAATAGTTAATTTTGGAGGGATAATTCTTAGACAGAGAAAAAGGAAAGTGTCCAATTAAAGCACCATCATGGTCTGTGCAAATAGATATTGGGAACTGGTAATGTTGAAGCATGAAGTATGAATGGTAAAAAATAGATTGAAAAGGTAGGCAATTATTTTATCTACTTTGGCGACCAAATATTTGTCCCTGACACATATAATAAGAAAGAATTTTTTGTGTTATTCTTCCTGTTGTGAGAATGAGTTTGGGGTGAACCCCCCATACTTTGTTGCCAACATGTTTTGTGACAATAGCCTCTCTGTGTGAGGACCCTGTGCAAAATTTGGAGCATGATTTCCATACTGTTATGCTTGGAGTTCAGATTATAATAACTCAAATCGATTGAGAAAATAAAATTAAGCTTATAGGAGTGTAACGATTGTTTACGTGTTATAGAAAATTGATATCTTATACATCTCCTGCTGAATCAAAATTACAAGGACAGGAATATTTATCCATGACATGAGTTCACAAAATGTTGTTAGTGTTTCCCCAGGAGGAAAAATTAGTTAAACGTTTTCTTTCGATTGTACAGAAAGTTGTAAATATGATGTTAATAAGTACCTATCAAGGGATTATTATGTTCTGATATTTTTAATCATGTCACAGATAGGATTGATTTATTTTTTTTCTTTGTAGAAAAAGAGTCTCACTTTATGGCCCTCGGTAGAGTGCCATGGCATCACACAGATCACAGCAACCTCTAACTCCTGGGCTTAAGCAATTCTCTTGCCTCAGCCTCCCGAGTAGCTGGGACTACAGGCACCCGCCACAATGCCCAGCTATTTTTGGTTGCAGTTCGGCCGGGGCTGGGTTTAAACCCACCACCCTCAGTATATGGGGCCGGCGCCTTACCAACTGAGCCACAGGCGCCGCCCGATAAGATTGATTTTTAATAGCAAGGCATCTTGTAAATATCATGAGGATTATTTTCAGCACAATAGTGACAGTTGTGTTGCCTATGTTAAAAAGAAGAGCAAAGGAAAAGTGAATTTTCTTCGTTATCTGGTACTTCTTGACAACTTTTTGTTAAACATAGTAAATAATAGATATACAAACTTCTCATACGTTTATATTTAATGTTCAAATTCTAGTATGTACCAAAAAAAGTTAGCAAATTGTCAGATGAGTTGACTTTTTCTTCGTGAATGAAATATGTGGGAATATGTAGGGCTTTTGATTAATTCTCTACTGTAGGTATTTATATGCCTGTTTATATACCTAAACAACAGAGGTAAAATTTAAATTCAAGAAAACCATATATTTAGCGAATTGATTAATTAAAAGGACCTTGAAATATTTGAGTCATGTCTAAGAAACAGGAAAATCATGTAGGGTTTGAGGCTAGCCTTTGGAATTTGGAAAACATTTCTTAGGTTTAATAAACCCTAAAGGACAGCTTGAGCCACTCAAGGGAGAATCCTCCATATTGAGGTTGTTCATTAGACAAATCTCCAGGTTCTAGGGCTGATTTCATTTGCACATGAAGATGTATTTATATTCTTGCATTTGTTTTCCTCTTGCATAGCAATTGTTTAAAATTTCAGAATATAATAGGGATAGAAATGTTTTAATTATGTAGTTTGCTTTTGTACATTTTAAGTCAAAGGTAAGTGAAGTGTGCCCTTCACCCAGAATGTGTGCATCGTACTAGTTAGGTGTAAATTCACCAAACTTCTCCTCTCTTTCTCACCTACTTGATTGCCACTGAGTTTTACTTCCATATGTGCACATAATTGTTCACCAACTAGTTCCAATTTATTATTGAGTACATATGCTATTTGTTTTTCCATTCTTGTAGCACTTCATTTAGAAGAATGATATCCACATCCATCTGGATTGTTATGAAAGACAATAGATGAAAAAAAAAATTTTTTTTTGCGGTTTTTGACTGGGGCCAGGTTTGAACCCACCACCTCTGGTATATGGGGCCAGTGCCCTACTCCTTTGAGCCACAGGTGCTGCCCCTAGATCAACATTTTTATGGCTAACTAGTACTCTATTGTGTACATACACTATATTTGATTAATTCACTCACATGTCGATAAGCACTTGGATTGTTTCCACATCTTTGAAATTATGAACTGTTCTGTTATAAACATTTAAATTAAAGTATTTTTTGGATGAAATGTCTTTCTTTTCTTTGAGTAAATTCCTAGTAGTGGGATCAAATGATATATCTCCTTTTAGTTCTTTTAGGTATCTACATACAAGTTTCCACAGAGGTTATACTAGCTTGCAGTCGCACTAACAGTGTATAAGCGTTTCCTTCTCCCCGTATCCATGCAAGCCCTTGTTCTTTTGGAACATTTTTATAGGAGTCATTTTCACTGGTGTTAAATGATATGTCATTGTGTTTTTGATTTGCATTTCCTTGATGGTTAGAAGTGTTGAACATTTTTCATGTATTTTTTGACCATTATAATAACTTCATTTGAAAAGTTTTCTATATGTCTTTTGTCCACTTTTTAGTGGAGTTGTTTACATTTTTTTCTTGCTGATATGCTTGAGTTCTTTGTAGACTGGTTATCAGCCATTTATCAGATGTATCGTGTGCAAATATTTCCTCCCATTCAGTAGGTTTTCCATTTCCTCTTTTTATTTTGCCTTTAACTATGCAAATTTTCTTTTAATTTCAAATTAATGTGGGGGTATAAATAATCAGATTCCATAGTTTGCGTTTGTAAGATTCAAGTCTGATTAGAAGGTGTGTCTTACATGCAGGTAGTGTACCACATATCCATGCAATGTACACTTTGGGAAGGAATTTACCAAAAAGCTCCCTCTCTTACCTCTTCCCTGCTTGAATTTCATTGAGTTTTTATCTTATATGTGCTTGTATTAATCTACTAATTCAAATTTAGTACTGAGTGCATATGGTGTTTGATTTTTCATTCTTACAATACTTTACTTAGAAGAAGGGTCTCCAATTCCATACAGGTTGTTGCAAAACATACATTATCTTCATTTTTTTTTTTTTTTGTGGCTGAATAACATCCCTCAGTATACAGATGCCACAATTTATTATTCCATCATATGTTGAAGGAGACTTGGTTTGTCTCTACATCTTTGCAATTGTGAATTATGCTGCTGTAATGTTGGAGTGTAAGTGTCTTTATGATAGGATATATATATTTTAATTGTTGGGGATTCATTGAAGGTACAAAGAAACAGGTTAAATTGATTGCATTTGTTAGGTAAATTCCCTCTTATAATTGTGTCCTGCCTCCAACAGGTGTGTCACACACTGTGTCCCCCACACCCCTCCCCACTTCCCTCTCCTTGCTCTCCCCTTCCCCCAACCGCCACTGTGTACTAGGTCATTAATTGTCCTCGTATCAGAATAGAATATATGGGATTCTTGCTTCTCCATTCTTGCAATGCTTTACTAAGAATAATGTGTTCCACTTCCGTTCAGGTTACTACAAAAGATGAAAAGTCATTGTTTTTTTTTGTTTTTTTTTTTTTTTTTTTTTTTTTTGTAGAGACAGAGTCTCACTTTATGGCCCTCGGTAGAGTGCCGTGGCCTCACACAGCTCACAGCAACCTCCAACTCCTGGGCTTAAGCGATTCTCTTGCCTCAGCCTCCCCAGTAGCTGGGACTACAGGCGCCCGCCACAACGCCCGGCTATTTTTTGGTTGCAGTTTGGCCGGGGCCGGGTTTGAACCCGCCACCCTCGGTATATGGGGCCGGCGCCTTACCCACTGAGCCACAGGGGCCACCCAAGTCATTGTTTTTTTAATGGCTCAATAGTATTCCATGGTATATATATACCATAGCTTGTTAATCTATTTCTGGGTTGGTGGGCATTTAGGCCATTTCCACATTTTGGCAATTGTAAATTGAGCTGTGATAAACAGTCTAGTGCAAGGGTCCTTATGGCAAAAGGAATTTTTTTCCTCTGGGTAGATGCTCAGAAATGGAATTTTAGAATCAAAAGGGAGGTCTAGTTTGAGTTCTTTGAGGGTTCTTCATACTTCCTTCCAAAAAGGTTGTACTAGTTTGCAGTCCCACGAGTAGTGTAAAAGTGTTCCTTTCTCGCCATATCCATGCCAGCATTTGCAATTTTGTGATTTTGTGATGTGGGCCATTCTTTCTGGGGATAGATAATATCTCAGGGAGGTTTGATTTGAATTTATCTAATAATTAGGGAGAATGAGCATTTTTTCATATGTTTGTTAAACATTCATCTGTCTTCTTTAGAGAAGGTTGCATTCATCTCTCTTGCCTATTGCTATAGGGGATTGTTGGCTTTTTTCACGTTGATTAATTTGAATTCTCTGTAGATCCTACTTATCAAGCTTTTGGTTGATTCAAAATATGCAAATATCCTTTCCCATTGTGTAGGTTGTCTATTGGCTTTGGTTGTTGTCTCCTTAGCTGCACAGAAGCTTTTCAGTTTAATTAAATTCCATTCGTTTACTTTTGTTATTGTTGCAAGTGCCATAGAAGTCTTTATAAAGTCTTTCACCAGGTGGATATTGTCAAGAGCATTTTACCATGCTTTCTTTGAGGATTTTTATAATCTCATGCCTTGAATTTAGGTATTTTATCCATCTTGAATCAATTTTTGTGAGTGAAGAAAAGGTGCGGGTCCAGTTTCAGTCTTTTGTATATGGATATCCACTTCTCCCAGCACCATTTATCGAATAGATATTCTTTTCCCCAGTGTATATTCTTTTTTGGATTTTCAAAGATTAGGTGGCTGTAAGTTGTTAGTTTCATTTCCTCATTTTCTATTCCATTCTAGATGTCTGCCTCTATTATTGTGCCAATATCATGCTGTTTTGAGCATTATGGCCTTGTAGTACAGCCTAAAGTTTGGTAGGCTGATGCCCCAGCTTGGTTTTTATTACTAAGAACTGCCTTAGCTATAAAAGGTTTGTATGGTTCTATACAAAATGAAGAATTATTTTTTCCAAGTCTTGAAAGTATGATGTTGGTGTTTTAATAGGGATGGCATTGAATCTGTAGATTGCTTTGGGTAGTATAGACATTTTAACAATTTTGATTCTTCCCAGCCATAAGCATGGTATGTTCTTCCATTTGTTTATATCTTCTGCTATTTCTTTTCTTAGAATTTCATACAGTTGGGTGCAGGAAGAGATAAAAGAGTAAATCATTAACTTCTTTGAGCATAACAACAATGAAGACATAAGCTACCAAAACCTGTGGGATATAGCAGAAGCAGTCCTGAGAGGAAAATTTTATTGCTTTTAGATGCTTACATCTAAAAAACAGAAAGAGCTCATCAATAAACTCACAAACCATCTTACATAATTGGAAAGCGAAGAACAATCTAAGCCTAAACCCAGCAGAAGAAAAGAAATGTCCAAATTTAAATCAGAGATTAATGAAATTGAAAACAAAACAATTGTTCAGAAAATTGATGAAACAAGGAGTTGGTTTCTTGAAAAAAATAAATAATGTAGATAATTGTTTAACCAGACTAACTACAAATAGAAAAGCAAAATCTCTAGTAATCTCAGTCAGAAATCGTAAAGGAGAAATAACAACAGATGCCACAGAAATACAAGAAATAATCTCTGAATACTATAAGAAACCCCTATGCCCAGAAATTTGACAATTTGAAATAAAGGGATCCATGTTTGGAATCACACCCATTCCCTAGACTTGGCCAGGAAGAAAAAGACCTCCTGAACAGATTTATTTCAAGCACTGAGATCAAAGAAATAATAAAAATCTTCCAGCAAAAAATGTCCTGGTCAGGATGGCTTCACACCAGAATTCTATCAAACCTTCAAAGAAGAGCTTATTCCTATACTGCAGAAACTATTCCAAAAAAATTGAGGAGGAAGGAATCTTCCCCAACATGTTCTATGAAGCAAACATTACCCTGATACCAAAACCAGGAAAAGACCCAACTACAAAGGAGAACTTCAGACCAATTTCACTAATAAATATACAGACAAAAGTTCTCAACAAAATCCTAGCCAATAGACTATAGCTTATCATCAAAAAAGGCATACATCATAATCAAGTAGGTTTCATCCCAGGGATGCAAGGCTGATTTAACACATGCAAGCTCATAAATGTAATCCACCATATCAACAGATGCAAACACAAAGACCATCTGATCCACTCAATTTATGCAGAAAAACATTCAATAAAATCCAGCATCCTTTTCTAATTAGAACATTGAAGTGTACTTGCATAGCTGGCACATTTCTTAAATCAAAGCCTTCTATGACAAACCCACAGCTAATATTTTAGCGAATGGAATAAAACTGAAAGCTTTTCCACATAGAATTGGAACCAGACAGGGTTGTCCTCTATCACCCGTACTATTCAACATAGTGATGGAAGTTCTAGCCAATATAATCAGGCAAGAGAGGGAAATAAAGGACATCCAAATGGCAGCAGAAGAGGTCAAACTCCCTCTTTGCTGATGATATGATCATATACTTAGAGAACCCCAAAGACACAACCACAAGACTCCTGGAAGTAATAAAAAAATACAGTAATGTCTCAGGATATAAAGTCAATGTACACAAATCAGTAGCCTTTGTATATGCCAATTACAGCCAAAATGAAAAGGAACACTACCCCCTTCACAATAGCTTCAAAGAAAATGAAATACCTAGGAATATACGTAACAAAAGAGGTGATAGAATGTTTTTGTTTGTTCCTTTGGGTAAATATCTAGTAGTAAGATTGCAGTATCAAATGGTAGGTCTACTTTTCTTTCTGGGAGGAATTTCCATACTGCTTTCCATAGTGGTTGCATAAGTTTTCAGTCATGTGAACAGTGTATAGTTTTCCATTTTCTCCACATCCATGTCAGCTCTGTTGCTTTGGGACATTATGATGTGAACTATTCTCTTTGTGATTAGTTTGTATCTCAATGTGGCTTTGATGTGCATTTCTCTGATGATTAGAAATGATGGCCAATTTTTAATGTATGTTTTTGGCCATTAGTCTATCTGAACTAAACAGGTAAAGTTCCTGTTCATGTTTATTGCCCAGTTTTTAATGGGGTTCTTTGATTTTTTCTTGTTGAAAATTCTTGAGTTAGTAGTGGATTCTGGTTATCAGCCCTTTCAAATGAGTAGCATGCAAATATCTTATCCCAGTCTGTACATTGTCATTTTGCTTTGTTGACTGTATCCTTGGCTGTGTAAAAGCTTTACAACTTGATAAGGTCCCATGTCACTATTTTCATTGTTGCTATGATTGACAATTGGGGTCTTCTTCATAAAGTCTTTTTCAAGGCCAATAAGGTTTAGAGTTTTTCTCACATTTTCTTCTAGGTCCTTTATAGTTTCATGTCTTAAATTCAAATATTTTATTTATTGTGAGTTAATTTTTGTAAGTGGTGAGAGTTCAGGTCTAGTTTCCATCTTTTACATGTGGCTAACCAGTTCTCCTAGCAACATGTATTGAGTAGGGGTTTTTTTAACCCAATATATGATTTTATTTTCTTTGTCAAAGATCAGATGACAATGAGTATTTTTGCATCTATATTCAATAAAGATATTGATTTTCTTTATACATTATGTCCTTTCCTGTTTTTGGTACCAGGGTGATGTTTATTTTATACAAGGAGTTTGGAAGGGTTCATTCATTCTCAAAGTTACAGAATAGATTCTGCAACATAGGTACCAGCTCTTCTTTGAAGGTTTGGTAGAATTATGATGTGAAATTATCTGGTCCAGCACTTTTCTGGTTGGAAAATGTTTCATGTTGCTTTAATTTCAGAGTTTGATATTGTTCTCTTCAAAAGTTCTACTTATTCTTAGCTGATTCTAGGGAAGTAGTGTGTATCCAGAAATTGGTCCATTTCCTTCACATTTTCAAATTTCTGGATGTAGAGATTTTTGTAGTATTCAGTGATGATATTTTGTATTTTCATAGTATCTGTGGTTACACCTACTTTTTTGTTTCTGATTTAGCTTATTAGGCAATTTACTTTTCTGTTTCTGATTAATATGGGCAATGACTTGTCAATTTTGTTTATCTTTCCACAGAACCAACTTTTTGTTTCCTTAATCTTCTGAATGGTTCTTTTGTTCTAAATTTCATTTATTTATGACTGATTTGAGATATTTTGTTTTTCTCCTGGGTTTGAGATTGGATTGTTCTTCCAGTTCCTTAAGATGATTTGTTAGATTGTTGATTTGTGCTTTTTCTGTTTTCTGGATGTGGGCTTTTAAGGCAACAAATTTAAATGCTGATAGTATTTTTGCAGTATCTTATTGTTTTTTGTAACTTTTGACCTCATCTTTTTGTTCAAGGAATCTATTGATTTTTAACTTTATCTCCTCCTCGACTCAGCAATCACTCAGCATTAAGTTGTTTACTTTCCAGGACTTTGGGTGGGGGAATAAAATCTTTTAATGACAATAAGGAAACTTTTAAAAACTAGATCAGTTCTTCAGGAAGTACTCAGATCTGTAGTATATACATACCAAGACAATGGAGTCACAACAAAATAATAGTATCTTGAACCTAGAGGACAAATCTTAGCTACCATGACAGTCTGAGTGATAAAGCAACAGAGTCCCACACAACAAAATAAACAGGAATCAGGAGTAGAAGTCAAGATGGCTGACTAGAAGCAGTTTTTGCTAGAGGCTCTGGTCCAGCGGGAGAGATGTCAGACTAAGTGGACTTGGAAAATCTGAAGGTTGAACACAAAGAGAAGAATGTGAGGTGCACATCATCCCTACTGAGACAGATGGTAAGTCCAAGAAAGAAGAAAAAAGACAACAAAGATCAGGTATAGTGTGACTAGTCAGAAGGCACCCATTGTCAATAGGAGAAGAGACCTGTCTCTCAAACAGGAGGTCTGCAGTGAGCATTCTGAAAATGAGCAGGGAAGAAAAGACCTCTAACTTTACATCACAGGAGAGAGCTGCTAAACCTCAGTCCTGTTACTCTAAGGAGGTCCAGCCTCTGAGCCTAGCCCCATCCTGTTGAGTACAAAAGTGAACAAATATTTTCTCTACAATCCTGAGCACACAGCTTACCCTTCCCACATTCTGGTTTCCTGAAGGACTGCTCTGTCTAAAGGCTGGAGTGTTTAGTGCGTTTTCTGAGAGGCTGGAGCATTGTGTGGATTGCTAAGCTGTAGCACAGAAACAGTGGTGCCACAGTTCTAACTTTGTCAGGGAGAGGAGTGAACTTTGATAACTCCCTTTCCCACTAGGAAAGACCCTTCTCTAGCTGCCCCTGAGAATTCTCAGACAGATATGACCATGGATTTTTGTTTTCTAGCTGCCTGATGAGCCTCTGAACTCTTTTGTGTGGGTGCTGCTTGTGCTGCCAGAGTGAGTTTGACTGGAACTCTCAGCCCTAGCTGTCCACCTGGTGTCTCTTTGAACTCATTTGGGTGGGTGTTGATCGTACTGCCTAAGCAAGTTTAACTGCACTATCCAGCCAGTTCTGTCTGCCTAGCAATTATCTGAACTAATTTGAGTGGATGTTGCTTGCCCTGCCTGTGTTTGACTGGAATTTTGGCCAGCGCTATCCACCTGGCAACCATCTGAACTCGTTTGAGTTGGTGTTGCTTGCACTGCCTGAACATGTTCAACTATAACTCTTAGCCATAGCTGTCCATGGATTCTTGCAATCCTGCCACTACTATCTGTGGCTGCAGGTTCACCATTTATTTGTCTTTGTTTCAGTGTCAGTTGCACTGCAGCAGTGAGGAGTGGATTCAGCACGTCTGTCTATGTAACCCCTCCACCAGCTTTTGTTGGTGGTGGGTGAGGGAACAGGTGTTTGTATTTTTGCCCAGAAAAGATTCCAGTGAAATAACATGACTCCTTAGGATTAGGTAGAGGGCAGGATAAAATCAATACAGAGTCAGGTTATGTTATCTCACCAACCTGTCCATCAGACTCTATCTGTATTCCTGAAATAGACCTTTACAAGCCTCTAGGGGAAAAGTCAATCACAAGGCCAAGCTCATTGGAGAAGGGGTGGTTAGCTCCAGTTCCTTGGACTTCTTAATCTAGTCTCACCATGCCAGTTTTAATTTCAAAATAGGTTAGTAGAGTGTTCCCTAAGGGTCCCCAATTAGATTATATCCGAACAATTATTAAGGGACATTTCATTTCAACTAAAAAGTGCAATTACTACGGTGTATCTTACAAGGGTACATGTGAAACTTGCTAAATGTAGAATATAAATGTCTTAACATAATAACTAAAAAAATGCCATGAAGGCTATGTTAACCAGTTTGATGAAGATATTTCAAATTGTACATAAAACCAGCACATTGTACCCCACGACTGCATTAATGTACACAGCTATGATTTAATTTAAAAAAAGTCTGAAAATACTCATAGAGAAAAACCAGTGGAAAAACTCTGACAACATAAAAAATCATAGCAGATCAATTCCCCCAAGAGATTACAAAGGAGATAAAACATAAAATACCATCTATAGAGAAATTGCTGAAATGTGAGAAATAGAATACAAAATATGGATGACAAATATAATGAGTGGAACTGAGGAGATGGAAATAGAAATTTAAGAAATAGTCAAAAAGATGTTATAAAAATTAATGAATTCAGAGACAAAGCACAAAAGATAGGGACATAATGATAAAATACACATCAGAGCTTAATAAATTGATAAAGGCCTTCAAGAAGCTTTGAAACACAGCAGACCCTCAGTAATAGAGGTGAACAAGGAGAATAAAGAATTTCAGAATTTGAAGACAAGACTTTTGGACTATATCGAACACTCAAAGAGGTGGAAGAAAAAGAACAAAAAATCCAAAATATTCTGTGAGAGAGTTATGGGATCATTGCCAAAGATCAAACATCTGAATTATAGGGACTCCTGAAGGAGAAGAGGATGGAACTAAAGGCACGATATTCTACTCCAAGAAATTATGGTGTAGAATTTCCTAAGCATTGTAACAGACACATGAATTCAGACAGTAACCAGTTTCAGAACACCAACCTGACTCAATCCAAACATAGCATCTCCTAGGCACATTGTGATTAACTCTCCTAAAGTTAATATGAAGGATAAAATCCTGCAATCAGCCAGTCATAAGAAAAGTCTTACCTACAAAGACAAAAATATCAGGATGATTCAGATTCTTCAGCAGAAAATTTTCAAGCCAGAAGAAGGTGTTCATTGAACTTCAATGTTTTTTAACAAAATAATATTCACCCAGGGATCCTGTATCCTGCTAAACTGAGTTTCATTTGTGATGGGGAAATAAAATATTTTACTGACATGCAAATGTTGAGAAAATCTTCCATAACTAGACCAGCTCTACAGAAAGTATGAAGAATTATTCTTTATAATTACAAGTATGATGGTCCACCACCAAGGTAATCTCACCTAGAAATTAAAGAACAAAGTTTAGCTATCACAATGAAGAAAGGGATAAAATTAAATTCTGGACCTCTGAAATATAAGATGATCAAAACTCCACCATACCCATCAATTCTCTCAAAAAATGTGAATGGATTAAATTTTCCTCTAAAGAGGCATAGGCTGACTTACTGGGTACAAAAGTTTGGGCCATATATCCCATCTGTTATGTCCAAGAAACACACCTAACCTCAAAGGATAAAACAAGATGAGAGTGAAGGGATGGAAAACAGTAATCCTGGTAAATGAAAATCAGAAAAAAAGTAGGAGTTGCAATTCTATTTGCAGATACAATTGGATTTAAACCAACAACAATAAGGAAAGACAAGTATAGACACTACATACTTGTCAAGGGAAGCACACAACATGAAAAAAATTGTTCTCTAGCTGAAAGCTTCTCAATTTATAAAACAAACTCTCATTGATCTGAACAATATAATATCTTTCTGCACTTTAATAGTTAGAGATTTTAACACCCCAATGGCAGTACTGGACAGATCCTCCACATGGAAACTAAACAAAGAAATAATGGATCCAAACATGACCCTAGAACAAATGAATTTAACAGACATATACAGAACATTTTATCCTAACAAAACTGAATGCACATGCTTCCCATTAGTGCATGGATCATCCTCCAAAATTACTTATCTCTTAGGACACAAGTCTACCCTCTTCAAATTAAAAAGAATAGAAATTATTTCTTGTATCTTCTCAGATCATCATGGAATAAAAGTTGAACTCAACGGCAACAGAAATCTTCATACTCAAATAAAGGCTTGGAAACTAAATAACTTTATGCTGAGTGACAGGTGGATCGAAGACAATATTAAAAAGGAAATCATTAGATATATGGAACAAAATGATAGCGAAGCCACAAATGTTCAAAACCCGTGGGATACTGCAAAGGCTATCTTAAGAGGGAAATTTATAGCATTAGACACCTTCATCAAGAAAACAGAAGGAGAGCAAGTCAACAACCAAATGGACCATTACAAACAACTGGAAAAGGAAGAAAAATCCAAACACCTCAGAAAAAATAAATAAATAACCAAAATTAAAGCAAAATTAAATCAATTTGAGAATAAAAGAATCATTCAAATTCAAAAGATCAGCAGAACAAAAATTGATTCTTTATTTTATTCATAAAATAAAACCTTTGGCCATAAGAATGAGAAACAGAAAAGTAAGATCCTTAATAACTACAATCAGAAACAATAAAGGGAAAATTACATCAGATCCCACAGAAAAACAAAAGATGCTCAACAATTACTGCAAAAATCTCTATCCCTCAAATATGAACATGTAGAGGAAATGGATCAATACCTGGAAGCATGGCACCTTCCTAAACACAACCAGACAGAATTAGAAACTTTGGATAGACCTATATAAAGCACTGAAATAGCATCAAATATACAAAATCCCCCCAAAATAAAAGCCCTTGACTAGATGGTTTCATACCACAATTCTACAAAATCTTCAAAAAGGAACTAGTTCCTATATTGCATGCTCTATTCCAAAACATAGAGATGGAAGTAATTCTCAATAACATGTTTTATGAAGCAAATATCACCCTGATACCCACAACAGGAAAGTACCCAACAAAAACAGAAAATTATATGCCAATATCATTAATGAATATCAATGGAAAATATTCAATAAGATCTTAGCAAGCAGAATATAGCAACACATTAAAAAATTATGTACCTTTATCAAGTGAGTTTTATTCCAGGGATGCAAATTTGATTCAATATACATAAATACATAAATGGAATTCACATAAAAAATATGATTCTGTCAATTGATGAAGAAAAGGCTTTTGATAATATCCAGCATCCTTTCTTGATAAGAACACTTAAGAAAATAGTCCTAATGGGACATTTCTTAAACTGATAGATGCCATCTACAACAAACCACAGACAATGGAGTAAAAATGAAAACATTTACACTCAGATTTGTAACTAGACAAGGATGCCACTGTCACCAATGCTATTCAACATGGTTCTTGAAAGTGAGAACAATGTGACCTAAAAATTTGTACCCTCGTATTAATTTGAAATTAAAAAATAAACAAAAATCCACCCCACATATCAATTCTCTCAATAAATGTAAATGGCTTTAATTCCTCATTTAAGTAACATGGGCTGGCTCATTGCATAGAAAAATACAAGCCAAATACTTATTGTCTTCAGGAAATGGATCTAACCTCTTCACTCCAAGGATAAATCAAAACTCAGGATGAAGGGTTGGAATATTTTATACACATGGAAACCCCAGGAAAGTGAAAATTGCAATTATTATTGCAGATACATTTGGATTTAAAATAAGAAAAATGAAGAAAGACAAAGATAGGCACTATATATAGGTAAATAGAACCATTTAACAAAAAGACATATCAATTCTCAATGTTTATGCATCCAATATGAGTGTTTCCAGATTTATAAAGAAAACTCAACTTCATCTAAACAATATGATAAATAACACTACACTAATAGTGTGAACTTCAGCACCCCACTGTCAGATGTGGACAAAACCTCCAAGTAGAAACTAAACAAAAAAATTATAGACTTAAACATGACTTTAGAAATAAATGGGATTAATAGGCATCTACAAAGCATTGTGCCCCAATACTACCAAATATATGTTTTTCTTATCAACTCATAGATTATCTTCCAAGATTGATCCTATCCTAGGTCATAAATCAAGCCTCAACAATTTTTATTTATTTATTTATTTGTTCCTCTTATTTTTTATTAAATCATAGATGTACATTAATACATTTATGGAATACAATGTTCTGATTTAATATACAATTTGGAATGCTTACATCAAATTGGTTAACATATCCTTCACCTCACTTACTTAATTATTGTGTTAAGACAAAAAAAATATAAATTTTACCATCTGTACTTATAGGCCACGATGTGATGTGTAGAAGCTTTTTCATTTGATCAGATCCCATTTATTTATTTTTATTGCTGGTGTAATTGTTCTGGGGGTCTTCATCACAAATTGTTTTTCTAAGCTGATATATATTAGTTTTTCCAACATTCCTTGTAGAATTTTCATAGTTTCATACCTTAAGTTTAAGTCTTCTATCCATCATTAATTAGTTTTTGTGAATAATGAGAGGTAAACATCCTGTTTAAATTTTTTATATGTGGCCATCCAGTTTTCCCAAACCATTTATCGAATAGGGATTCTTTTTCTCAATGTGTTCATCTGCTTTGTCAAAAATTAGATGGAAATTTGAGGATGATTTCTTCTCTGGGTTCTCTGTTATGATCCTTAGGTCTGTGTCTCTGTTTTTGTGCCAGTAACATTCCATTTTCATTATTATAGCTTAATAGTATAGCTTGAAGTCTGGTAAAGAGACACATCCCACTTTGCTCCCGTTACATAAGGTTGCATTGGCTAGCTGAGGTATTTTCAGTTTCCATACAAAGCATAGAACTATGTTTTTCTTGATCTACTAAAGATGATGCTGTGTTGTGTGAAGGCTGTTCGGGTGGTTGATGATGTGGAGGTTAGACCTGCTTATTGAAATAGTATGAGGCAAAGAGGACTACAAGCTCTGGTGGCATGTAGCAAACTTCTTTATTTCTTACCTGCTTAAATAGCCAGTTCTGCATGTACACACTGTTAATCAATATTACACAATCATTTAATAGGTATATTGTAAAAACAAATTAACCTTTTCCTGGAATCTGCTAATCTACTGATCAATTGATACTCATTCTTTTAAACTTTCTATTGTATTTAAAAATAGTAGTCCCCAAAAAACATGCTGCTAGCCATTTTTTCCATAAACCACTAAGTAACAAAACTGCTGTGGGGAAAAGGTTGATTGTTCTCCTGCTCTCTGGAGGCCCAAATCACCTGGAGATAGAGACCTTATCTTACAAAACCACAGCCTGGAGATTCCTAGAACTTACCAGTGACATGTTTACACACCTCAGCCCCATGGCCAGCTTCTGAGCACTGGAATTTTACCTCCAAAGCACTCAGGTTTAACGGCCTAGTAGGAGTTCAGCACCGGTTTCAGCCTGACTGTACAAAGTAAGAATTTGTCTCTTCTCACTCTCAGAATGGTGGGCACAGAGGCATATAGGCTTTTCACCTATAGTGCTGGTATTTTAATGGAGATTGTATGGAATCAATATATCACTTTGGATGGTATAGCCATTTTAACGATGTTGATTCTGCCAGTCCATGAGTATTATATGTTTTTTCATGTGTTTACATCCTCTGCAATTTCTTTCCTCAGTATTTCATAGTTGCCCATAAGGAGATCTTTCACCTCTTTAGTTAAATACACTCCTGGTATTTTATTTTCTTTGTTGCTACTGTAAATGATACTGTGTCTTTGATTTGATTCTCAGCTTGACTATTGTCACTTTATATAAAAGCTATTAATTTGCATACATTGGTTTTGTAACCTAAGACTTTGTGAAATGCATTTAATTCCAGGAGTTTTTTGATTGAATCTTTTGGATTTTCTAGGTATAAGATCATATTGTCAGCAAAGAGTGATAATTTGACCTTTTCTTTCCCTGTTTGGATAGTATTGATTTCCTTCTCTTGCTTCATGGCCTTGGCTAGCACTTCCAGTTCTATGTTAGACAGAAATGAACATAGTGGCAACCTTTTCTGTTTTCAGTTCCAAGTGGGAATCTTAATTTTTCCCCATTTTTCCCCCATAGACACTGACTATGATTTTGTTATATATGGCTGTATAATTTTGAGGTATGTCCCATTTGTACCAATTTTGTTCAGTGTTATTATTATAAAGGATGCTGAATTTTGCCAAATGCTTTTTCTACATTTATTGAAAGGATCATATAGTCTTTGTTTTCATCTATTTATATAGTGAATTACAATTATAGATTTGCATTTGTTGAGCCATCCTTTCATCTCTGGGATGAAACTCCTTGGTTGTGATGGAGTATTATTTTAATGTGCAGCTGGAATCATCTTGCTAAGATTTATTTTTAGAATTTTTGTATTTATATTCATAAAAGATATTGGTCTTTAATTTTCATTTGTAGTTGCATCCTTTCCTTGTTTTGGTATCAAGGTGATATTGGCTTTGTAGAATGAGTTGGGGAGGGTTCCTCCCTTCTCCATGTTATGTAATAATTCCTGCAGTAGGGTGGCATCTGTGGCTCAGGGGTAGGGCGCTGCCCTCATATAAGGAGGATGGTGGGTTCAAATCCGGCCCTGGCCAAACTGGTACAAAAAATGGCTGAGCATTGTGGTGGGCACCTGTAATCCCAGCTACTTGGGAGGCTGAAGCAAGAGGATCACCTAAGCCAGGAGTTGGAGGTTGCTGTGAGCCATGAGATGCCATGCGGCACTCTATCGAGGGTGATAAAGTGTCTCTACAAAATAGTAATAATAATAATTCCTGTAGTATAGGTATAAGTTCTTTTTAGGTTTGGTAACATTCAGGCATAAACCTGTCTGGGCCAGAATTATGTTTATTACAATATTTTTATGCCTTCCTTTTTTGCATTATTATAGTTTTATTTGTTCTTGATAAAGCTCCTTGAAATCACATTTGCCTACAAACAAGAATGTCCTATATTGGCTCTGCGCCCATAGCTACGTGGTTAGGGTGCCAGCCACATGCACCTGGGCTGGTGGGCTCCAACCTGGCCCAGGCTGGTTAAACTACAATGATAACAACAAAAACAACAAAATAGCCGAGCGTTGTGGTGGGTATCTGTAGTTCCAGCTATTTGGGATGCTGAGGCAAAACAATTGTTTAAGCCCAAGAGTTTGAAGTTGCTGTGAGTTGTGACATCACAAGACTACTGAAAGCAGCACAGTGAGACTCTGTCTACAAAGAAAGAAGAACAAAAAATAATGCCCCATATAAATTAATAAACTATGACTAAAAAAATGTTTATGCAACCTGTTAGATTCAGTACCAAATAAATAAATAAAGTGGAATGGGCTGTATTGTGTTCTAGAATTACCAATGAAATGCATTGAAAATATCGTGCTATTCATTTGACATCATACAGACAAAACGTTTTATTTATGTAATTGGATTTTTAGCTGTTTAACTGGCTGTATTGGTGTCTTTTTAAAGCAGCCAAATTCAGAAGCCTGTACCCTTTTCAAGGTCTTGTATATTGGTGTATTCTGACTAATCTTCAACACATAGTATTAAGAATCCTGCATGTTCTAATCACTTTCTGATATACTTCCTCCTGCGTGCACACGCACACACACACACTTAAACACATACACAACAGTGCTCTTTCACACATTTTGCAATACATGGACTTAAGTTTTATGTAATTATGTGAATGGAACATCTTTCCAAATGTTTGGCTAATGAGGTCCTGGGGGTCAGCAAATTATGCTTTTATATATTTGAATGTAATCATATATTTTGTAGAGTTGTGCAAAAAACAGATGCAACTTACTCAATGAATTAATTATTGAAATGACACAAAAGAGCTGGATGATTGAGTAAAGCCATAGATATTCTCAGATGTTGTAAATTCATATCTCAAAACTGCTTGCTTGTGATTATGTTCTAAGTATGGAGTGTTATAATTTTCCAGGAGTTCTGTGAGTTTCAGGAAAAGTATAGCAAAGTATAGTGTAGTGGGTATAGTGATTATCTTTTGTTGTGTAATAATTAATTTCAGAGGGCATTTGTTAAATGCTCATCAGCATTGATTCATCCCCTTCTCTCTCTCAGCCATGGTGAGTACCTCTTGAGTATAGTAATTGTTTTATTTGTGTATTCATTGGGGAAAATGGAAGGAGGCTCCAGGTGATATCCCTAATTGCCTTTTTCACTACCAAACTGCTGCACATTTTTCAATGGCTCTATCTTTAAAGAGAGCATCTTAATCTTTTTCTCTAATTGAGAGTGAATTCCATCTTCTAATTAAGAGATTTGCCAATGCAATCAATGGGCTACTGGTGTGTATTTTGGGCAGGCAGGAATTCAGTCTAACTATGTATTTCTTTTTATCACTCCAGCATTGAGTCAAGTGATTGTGTAGGGTAATTATTTTTTTTTCTTGCCTGTCATTCACACATTCATGTGGGAGTGGCACTTTGATCCTAAGAAATAAAGGCCAATTCATGTGCATTCAGTACAACTAAATAGAACTTGTTTATGGAACTCTCTTAAAATGGGTTAAACCCTTGACACAGCCTCAGTGAGGCTAGGATTCAGAAAAATGTTGAGGCAGGAGCTAGAGAAAATTTGCTTGATATTTATACTATTTTTTAACAAAATATTCATTTCAAAATGTTTTACTTACCAAATATATTCATGTATAACTTTGTGAATATGATTTATAAATTCTGTACATGTGTTGTTTTCTTGTTCTTCCTCTCCCATTCTCTCCTTCAGCCAGCCACAGGTACTTTTTACAATGACCCCTCTCTACATCAAACTAAAGTCATAACCTAATTTTTCTCACTTTTGCTTCCTCTATACTGCTGATGAGAGACATTTAGTTCTCCTTCTCTTAGTCTACTTCTGTTATACGTTTTCAAGATATTCTTTTCCTAATAAAATAATCATTACAATACCATTGATAATGAAAATAATAATAATGATAATAAGTCTAAAAGAGTGTTTGGCTTGATGAAATCCTCAAGAAAAAAGATTTGTTAAATGAATGATGATAACCCTAGGAAAGACTATGGACTTATTGTTGATACTGGTTCCAACCCAGTCACAGATGCCAAAATGGTTAAAACAAAGCCGCAGGGGACTGGCCCCTTGAACCCCTTGGAGTGCTACTGAGACCATGCTGACCTTTATAGAACACTGCCTTACCATACCTGGTTGCACATACTGTATTCCAATGTTTCTTTGTGCTTTTTTCCCTTAATTTTGTCTGCCTCTTTACTTTTTACATATTTTTTTCAATTTTTATAATTTTATATTACTATGAGGGTACAAATGGTTATGTTAAATTATTTGTGTTTGTTAGGAAAATTTGAAATTATAGTTGAGAACTTCACCAAGGGGGTAATGTTGTATACTTTTACATTGTGCACATTAGCTGAGAGCTTACCAATTTCCCTCCATCCTCCACTTCCCCTTCCCCACTTCTCCCCTCCCATTTCTCTCCTTCTTTCTCCCCCTTACTTGAATTTAATTGTGTTTTTTCTCTCATGCAGGGGTGTAAATTTTTATCTATTGGTTTCATATTAGTATTGAGTACATTGGATACTAGCTTTCCATTCTTGTGATACTTTACTAAAAAGAATGTTTTTTTTTTTTTTAACTCTATCCAGGTAAATAGAAAAGATGTAAAATCTCAATCTTTTTATGGTTGAATAGTATCCTGTGTTTGTGTTTTCTTATGTAACCACTTACTGTTTCTGGGTGTAATGCAGAGAATTGTCTGGCAATTGACCTCAATAAACTCAAGTCTCTTTTCTCTGATCCTCCAGTTTCATTCTTCAGTATCAGTTCATATTACGCAGAAGCTTTAAAGGCTCTTAATCAGCAAACCAGATACTATTGACTAGATGCTTCCTAATTTTATATTTATGTTTTATTTTTACTTTTGGCTTTGGAAACAAGTCTTTATTTTACCTATTTTGTGCATAAGAACTCTAAAATTCAAACTGAAGATAATCACATTTACTTTTAAAGAGTAGTTAGAGAGTACTACTCAAGTTCAAATGAACATATGAACCATCCAGGGAATTTTGACAAAATGAAAATTGCTATTCAGTAGGTCTTAAGTGGGACCCATTTCTGCATTTCTTACAAGTTCCCACAAAGTGGCCACACTGTTAGCCTGAGTGAACCAGCATATTCAGTAGTGATATTTCCATAGAATGACCTGCAGATGAGGATGTAAAATTCAGATTCTTGGTCCACACAGATCTACTTAATGATAATTCTGAAAGTAAGAATCAGTGACCTACTCAATAGGCAGTCTGGTGTTTATTATGAAGATTAAATGATTAAAGTGTATTGGTCATGCTTTATGAACCAAAAGTGTTATATAAATATTAGAATGTCATTGTTACATTATCATTGTTACAACTATTACTGTTATTGATATAAAGTTCATCTTTGCACAACTCCAAACATTGATATTGGTTGAAAGGTTATTTTTACTAATGCATAT
Organism: Nycticebus coucang; assembly: GCF_027406575.1. Taxonomy (NCBI): domain Eukaryota; kingdom Metazoa; phylum Chordata; class Mammalia; order Primates; family Lorisidae; genus Nycticebus; species Nycticebus coucang. Next base: position 154,940,274 of record NC_069804.1, on the reverse strand, counting down.
CTACAATAAAATCTTTTAAATTAAATTTCTGGGATACTATTGTGGAAATATGGGCAAAAAATATTGTGAGGGGAAAAAGCAGATAAGCTACATTTTACAATGGAAATAATATGTATGTGTTTTTGGAATAATATCTACTAATCTCCAATAACCTTAAATTGTAATACTTCATACTGATTTAATTTTTATAAAATTGGGGACAAACTATTTTCATAGATATGCCTATTTCTATGAAGTGAAGTTCCATAAGTGTACTTAAAACTAAAAAGCAACAAACTATCCAGTATTTTGAAGCTTTGGGGTTCATTTAAATGAATATAGAATTTGACTGAATGTCATGTTTGCTATTTAACTTGAAAATAAATAGTCTATGGCCATACCACTATGAACGCGCCCGATCTCATCTGATCTCGGAAGCTAAGCAGGGTCAGGCCTGGTTAGTACTTGGATGGGAAAATAAATAAATAGGTAGTTCTCATATATTCCATACATCCTTAATATGACTTAACACTAAGCTAATCATTCTAAAATATATATTTTCATAATAGAATTCCAGGTTATATCTGAATTTGACATATGCATTTAGTTATACATCATCACCCTAAAATTATACTTGTCTTTTAACTTTGTTTTGTGAACAATATTGCTGATCTAAATGTAAAAACAAAAAAACTTATTTATTATTTTTAACCCTATAGAATTCTATATTTGGAAAATCTAACATTGTGCTAAAATTTAATTTTGGTCTGTCTCTTTTATTTTGTCTACATTCTCAGTAGAGTGTTATCTGAAAACAACTATAGATAGATTGGACATCATTTAAAATAAAAAGTCTTTAAAGGCATTTTAACATACAAAAATAATATTTTCACATTTATATTGTGCCAAAGGTGATAAGACTACTTTATCATCTGTATCAACCTCCATCACCACTTTTTAGTGGTTGCATACAGTATTGGGCTGGAAAGGACTATGACTAATTCGCAATGACTATTAAGGATATGGAAGAAGAGAGTGGAAGCATACGTGCTAGGTATTCTCCAGCTCAGGATTAGGACAGAGTCTCTTCCAGAGTGGGAAAAGCACAGGATTTGGAGTCAAAGATACCTTGGTTCAAATCCCAATCCTTGGTCATTTTTATTCTGTTTCTACCTATGTAGAATGAGAAGGCAATAACACTTTCACAGCATTGTAATGGGTACTAAGTTATATAAGACAAGGAGAATAATTAGCATAGTGACAGAATGAAGTGCCTGAACATCTAAACTCATCCATCTAGTGCCTCTGAGTAGGGAAGTTATTATATTAGAATTAGTGAATATATAATTAGATTTGTTCATTACCTCACCCTTAGTAATTTATCAGGCATCTGCATACCATCACATAGAAAATACTTTTTAAATATATGTATTTTAATTGAGGGAAGTGGAGAGAAGTCCCCAAAGTTCTCATAAAGAAAGAAAAAACACAAAGTATGAAACAATGTAAGATACCAGGGAGCAGGTAAGTAACTTAAAAGCATTATTCATTAGAAAGAAAAAAAGAAAGAAAGAAAGAAAGGAATAGTGCTATAGCAAATGATAAATCCTTCTCTAACTTTGCAAGTGGTCACAAAGGAAGGTAGTAGAGACATTATTTAACTTCTCTGTTCTTTCTTTAAAATGACTATTATAGTATACCAATTTCTAAAAGTTTTGAGAATTAAATATATCAAATGAATTAATAAGAGAAAATTACTTAAAATAATACCTCATGCAGAGTAAGCACTATGTAAGTATTTGCTAATTGTATTTTATTTTCTTTTATTTATTTATTTTTTAGGCAGCATCTCACTTTGTCACCCAGACCAGAGTGCAGTGGCATCATCATACCTCCCTGAAACACCAATCTCCTTGGCTCAAGTGATCTTCCAGTCTTATCCACTCAAATAGCTGCAAATACAGTCTTGTGCCACCACACAAGCTCAGCTAATTTTTCTATTTTTGCAAAGCCAGGGTCATGCTCTTTCTTAGGCTGATCTCAAACTCCTAGCATCAAGCAATCTTCCCACCCTAAACTCCTAGAGTTCTAGGATTACAAGATTTAGTGTAGTATGTACCCAGCCAGGTAACTAAATTTTATTTTATTTTATTTTATTAATTTTTGGCAGGGCTGGGTTTGAACCCGCCACCTCCAGCATATGGGTCCAGCACCCTACCTCTTTGAGCCACAGGTGCTGCCCCAGGTAACTAAATTTTAAAAGATAACAACTTAAATTACTCCACTAAATAAATACTAAATACAGTTTAAGATATGGTAGGCATGTTGTGCACTCATGTAGCCACCCAACTGGGTTATATTGTTCTCTGCACAGAGAAAAGTTGATACACTGAAGCAGTCAGGGTCTCAATTGAGACTACTTAATTCCACAGAGTGTTAAGTGAGGAGATGGGAAGAATTTCTCAAATCTGTGTCCTTGAGAATTTGGGAAACAAGGTTTTTAAAGATAGTTTGGTAGGCAAAGGATTAGAAAAATAGTTATACTATTTTTTTAATATATATTTGAGACAAAATTATAGGGGTGTAAAAGTTACCTTCTTGTGTTGAGTCTATTCCTGGATTGGCATCACAATTATAACTGAGTCAGTTTCTTGGTATAGGCTACTGGTCTGGGTGGATTAGTCAACCCACTGAAACATGGGTTCTGGAAGATATCTCAGAAACTATCTTTAGGTTTTTAAAAGGTGATATTATCTATAGAGAAACAGCAATCTTTCATAGTATTGTAATAGTTATTAAGTTATTGAGGATATGGGAAAGAAGAATGGAAGCATACATGCCAGGTTATTTTATCATTGTTATGACCACCATCTATGTGACTTGAGAGTAGCAATTATGCTGGAGCAAAAAAGGGGACAGTGAGTAATTATTTTCCAGCAAACAAGGGAAAAGTGTCTGATTATTACAATTACTTTTAGCTAGGCCTTCACTTTTGCAAAGTTTTAGGCCTTTACTAGTTCTTGTCTTGCACCCCTTTATTGATTTGTAAAGAGTGGTTTCAATCCCTCTTGGGCTTTTACCCAGCCTACAACTTTAGAGGTGGGCAAATGAGAAGGGAAAGGGAAAATAAATAGTATGGCTTCCTCTTGATGACAAGAAACATAGTTGTGGTTGAGCCACAACATTATGTGGTTGAGGATAAAAGGATAGAAAATATTTTGCAGGTTTCTAGGAATATTTACAGATGCTGGAAGACCTAATGTTTGCATGATAAGAACAGTAGTACTCTTATTTATAGCCTTAGCACTGTACTTAAGTGACTATATGTGTAGTCATCCTGAGCTACAGATATAAGACAGGTAGTTGGTCCTCAGATAAGGAGGGAGAGTTGTGGATGTGAATTTCATTTATGGAACTAACCTTGAATCCCTGGGAAAAAACCCACCTGATTGTGATGTATAAATTTTAAATATGTAGGTATATCCTGTTTGCTAGGATCATATTGAATCTTTTTGCATTGATATTCGTTAATGTTATGGGCCTACAGTTTTCCTTTTTTGGAGGTCCTTTACTCGTTTTGAAATCAGGGTGAATTTGAAGTTGTTTGCACAAGGGACATTCATGCTGCAGGAACAGGAACAGTTGAGATTGTCTGCAGATTTCCCTCCTCTAGCCATTACTGGCAGGGGGCACAGCAGTTTAAATCTGTTATAGCGGGGATTCCAGTGAAATACCATGGCTTTCTTAAACTGGGTGGAGCATGGGCTGATATAAAACCAGATTCAGTTTATGCTAATTAATCAGGAGACAACCTCAGCCTACAACCATCACCAACAAGTCCACCTCCCAGCAATACCTCATCCATCCTGGAAAAAGCAAGGCCAGTCCTCAGAGACTCTCACACTGCAGTCCAGAAAGGCAGCTTCATGAAGCTGTATGGGAAGGGCCATAGACACAAGCTTCAGCTCATTTGCATTTGAGCAGTCAGTAGTAAAGGGGGGAAAGTTTCATTTCCTGGATCCTCCAGATCTGATCTGACCCTCCTAGTTTTAATTGACAAATAGGTCTCTGAGGTGCTGACTAAAGGTACAAAATTAGATTATCTCTCAGTAACTATTTAGAGACAATGTAACATGCCAGCTTAAAAGTATAATAAATATATAATTATGCTAAACATTCATGTTTGGAGAAACCAGCAGAATTCTGGAAACATGAAAAATTAGAGCATATAAACCACTTGAGGATATCTTGAGGGAGAAATAGCTGAAAATACCATCCATAGTGAAATTTTTGAAATGATAAAAATATAATTCAGAATATAAATGGCAAATAGTATGAATGGAATTAAGAAGAGGATGGAAAAAGATATCAAAAAGTTGTCAAAAACTGTATCAAGAAATTAGTGGAAACAAAGGCAAAATCACCAAGGATCTGGACATAATTAGGAATTATACAGCAGAGCTTAAGCCCCTTGCCAGCAATGGCTAGAGGAGGGAAACACAGTAGAGAGCCTCAGTTGTATAGTAGAATCTGAAGAAGAATGAACTTCAGAAATTGAAGGTAAGACTACTGAGCAAACTCAATCATTCAAAGAGGCAGGATAAAAAGAACAAAACCAGAATAGTCTCTGAGAGAATTATGGGATTACTCCAAAAGATCAAATATTTGAAGTACAGGGACTCCTGAAGAAAAGAGAATGGTCCTAAAAGCACTAAAGATCTATTTCAAGACATGACAGTGGAGAATTTTGTGAGAGACCTAGAAATGAAGATACTATATAATACCACAACCCCACCATGACTCAATGCAAAGCATCTCCAGACACATTATAATTAACTTGGCCAAAGTCAAAATGAAATAGAAGGTTTACAAGCATCAAGGCATAAGCGAAGTCTTAACTACAAAGGGAAAATATCAGGGAAAATTCAGCTAGGCTTTTAGCTGAAACTTTTCAAGCCAGAAGAGGGTGGTCATTAACCTTTAACTGCCTTAAACAAAACAATTTTCAGCCCAGGATTTTGTATTCTGTTAAACTAAGTTTCATATTTGACAGAGAAATCAACTATGTTACTGACATGCAAATGTTTAGGAAATAAGAACAGTCCTACAGGGAGTACTCAGAGACATTTTTTCATACTGACCAGCATGATGGTAAACCAGCAAAGTAAAGACACCCAGAAACTAAGGAACAAAGGCTAGCTTGCACAGTGAGACAAGGACCCATCAATTCTCTCAATTTATGTGAATGTCCTGAATTCCTAACTGAAGAGTTACAAGCTGGCTGACTAGTTAAAGAAACACAAACCTAATATATGTTATCTTTAAGAAACCCATCAAAAATCTAAGGATAAAACAATACTCAGGATGGAGGCATGGAAAACAATATGCCAAGTATATGAAAATCAGAAAAAAGCACACATTGTGATCTTAATAAATTTTTAAGTTATTATAAAAATATTCCAAATCTTCTCCTTTATCCATTTTGGAATACACAATAATTTATTGTTAATTAGAGGGACCCAACTATGCTATTGAACACACATATTCTTTCTGTTTTTATACCCATTAACCAACTTCTCTTCCAAGACACTTTTTGAAATAACAAGCTACTACATCTTTAAAATACTAGCAATGCTCTCCATTTTTGATTAATATATTCACAGTCATCTCATATTTTTCTGCTCTTCAACCTGGATATCAGCCACATTCAAACTGAGCTTCACTTTGTTTTGGATAACATAAAGCAAGCCTATAAATTCATTATTACTGAATAGTACTTCCTGAGGTACTCTTAGAATTACACCATGTAGAGTTAAGAGTTTCTGATCTGAATAGACGTAAATGTCAAGTCTACTTCACATTCACCTCATTCTAAAGAGTAACAGAAGGTGATCCAATTAATGTATGTATATATCATTATATACTATATAATATATAAAATAAAATATATTATTATATTAGAAACTGGAATTGCTTCTGTGTGCAGTTATCATTGTCCATAAACATAGTGTATCCTTTATCTGACATAGATATAATATCCCAATTTCAATGTCTGAGGGAGTATTTCAAGTTTAAATATTCTCTTATCATGCATCTTAGAAGTTCCTAACAATAAATCAGTGATTTAATATCTGTAAGTTCTAGAACCATCAGACAAATTATTTTTTATAAAAATATTCTTTCTAATTTATATAGTAATAAAAACAAATACATTTTCAGAAGTAATATTTGTTGAAGTAGTTCCTATTATATTCTGAACATGTCTTATTTAATGGTCCCTTATTGGATTTTGAATGTTGTATGATCTGGAGATAGATAATATCAAGTTATTTGATCTATGCATATTTTTATATTTTGGGTGAGATTTCCAGGAGATAAAATTATGACCAAGAACCATATTATGTAATAACCCATACTCTCCTTCTGAAATATTCAGCATACAGCCATTTACACAAATTAATTTGGGAGTGAATATAAATATAAACTCTGAAGTTACAGTATTATAGTAGCAATATATTGACTGCAACCTAGTATCTATTGTCAGTAGAATGTATTTATAAATCTATTTTATTTGTAAAGATGTGGCCAGTTAGTATAGCACATGATTAACATTACCATTGTCTCTTTTACCAATCAGTTCTAGTTTCTCTATAATTCAGCATGTAGTTTGGAAGCCTAAACTACAGAAGGTAAAGAAAAATTAGTTTGTTTATATTAACTTAGTTTTTTCATCATTGCAATTGTAATTGCTCTGCAATAAACATTCAAGTGCAGATATCTTTTTGATAAAATGATATCTTTTTCTTTGTGTAGATACCTAACAGTGGGATTGGTGGATAAAACAGTAGGTTTACTTTTTGTTCTTTAAGAAAATATTCATATTGTTTTCCATAGAGATTGTCACTATTTTGCAATTCTACTAACATTATATAAGTAGAACTAATCAATGGGAACAGATGGGCACAGAAAGAAGTAAAAATCATTGGAAGTCAAGAAGAGGGAAGGAAGTAGAAGTGGATGAATAAAACCCTACCTAACAATTATGATGAATACTATTTAAATGATGGGCATGCTTATAGCTCTGCTAAAGCATTTTAAAAATTATTCATGTAACAAAAACATTTGTTCTCCTTAATATTTTGACAAAAAATAAATAAGAAGACAAAAATATATCTGGATTTGCTTTAAGTTTTATTTGAAGGAATCAATGAATTCATCTTATATTTTTAAAGAATAAATTAAAGCTTAATATTTCATTGTAAATCATTTCAGAATTATCCTGTAAACATAGTCTGGAGAGAAATTATGTTTCAAAAAATCTTGTATTTGAAAATATGAAAAGGAATAACATTTATCTACTATCTTCTTAGTCACATTAAAATGTGTATAGATAAGGGCAGCACCTGTGGCTCAAAGGAATAGGGCCCAGCCCCATATACTGGAGGTGGTGGGTTCAAACCTGGCCCTGGTCAAAAAACAAACAAACAAAAAAATGCAAAAAAAAAAGTGTGTATAGATAAAATTATACTACAGAAAAACCAAAACATGTTTATAAAAAACATTTCTTTATTTTTATGGATCCATTTTAGTTCATTCAATAAAGTTGGGTCAGATTTCCTGTTCTTAGAAACCCCAGACTTACCACTGACTCTGCTTATATCTGAGGCTCAAACCTTCCTAGGCTCTGAATCAGTATAACCCTTTGGTGGAGTAAATAGGAAGACCCACGGATTCCTGGAGCATCAGTTTACTTAGCATCAAGCCAACTTTTTGCCTATTGATTTTGACCTAATAATTTGTTCTAAAATTTGGCTCTATCTTATAACCAAATGATGGCCTTCTTGATTATTTCCCTTAATTGTATTTTGGTTTTGTTCCAGTCTTGATATTCATGTTACCCAAGAATTTGACTTCTACTTGCTTCTCGGTCCTTCAATTTTCTACCAATTTTCATCCTTATACCGTATTTACAATATTTGAGTGGCTGCTACCTGTTGCCAGATTTCCAGGACACCAGTCAGCTTATCTAGATCCATTGATGTGCTGAAAAATTGTTAAACACTTTACAAAAATCAAAGGCCCTGCTATGTTGTACTTTCTTCTAGACTCCCTTGGACCTTTCAAATACAAATTCCATCTTTGTCTTATTGTCTGAATTTCATTTACTTGGTGTTATTCATTACCTGCCATCTTCCAATGATATGGTCTAGTAACTACCCTCTAATTTTCAATTTTTTCTATATCTGAGTAATTCCCCCCTATAGATTCAGGTTAAAGCTATATATGCACTTCCATTTCCATTGTGTCTAGAAATAGAGGATAACTGATGAATTTAACACAATATATTCATAATAGTTTATAAAGTAAAATGCTACCAATTAAAATAGCCTTACACAAATAGTATTTGTACTGGTATTTATAACCTTTAGTTTTGATGATTATTGCTTTAGAATTTTGTCCTGCAATAGAAAAAGTGCTCTTTTAAAATCAATTTTCGCTACTACTTCAAATGTGTGCCTTTTCACAATTTTGTTGCATATCAATGAAAATGCTGCAATGTCTAATAATTTTCTTCTCCGTGAAATGAGGGTAACATTATTATGAGTTTAACATAAGATAATATATCCAAAATATACCTAGCATATAGCAAACACTCAAAAATATCAATAGGAGTGGTATTAGAAATAGAAATATGTAAATGATGAATTGTGATTGCTATCTATCTTCCTTTATTATACAGATATTTTTGTTGAATTATTTACCATAAGATTAGATACACATTTTGACTAATAGTGCCTCAAATTTGACTACTCGAACTAGTTACTAATAGTTAATTTATTTAGGTACAGTCAGTAATAATGAATAAGTCAACTTTCAATAAATTAATCTAGAACAAATTGAGTTATATAAAAGTAACTATCAACTCAGGGACAAAGGGGGCTAAAGACAGCAGATACAGCATTTTTTTTCTTTTTTAGTGGAAGAATTTTCATCTGGGTGTACTGTCACTTATATCAAGCTTCTTAATGTAATAACAAATGTTTCAGGAAGCATTCTAAGGTTAAGTTAGTATTCCATTTTTTCTTATTATCCCCTTCAAGTTATAATGTTATATTTAAGTTGACTTTATATCCATCTTGATTTATAAATAGGAATTCATACTTATTTTTCTTATTATATAATTGCTCTAATAAAGTGCCAGATGTACATGTCATTCTATCTCGTGAGATTAACTATATGTAGTTTAGTCACAGTAGTTGAAGGATTATGTGGAAATACATGTCAGACAGGACATTTTATTATTGATACACGCACACATGTTCATTTACAAATACCAAAACAAAGAAAAACAACATCTCACAACAAATACATGTGTTTATCAGTTATACAAATCAAATAAAAGTTATAAATGGAATTTTAAAAATATTTCCCTACAGTTAAAATTTTGGCTTTTCTTATTAAGGAAATTAAATATTATTTCTAGGAACATATAATTTACTATGTCTTTTTATTTCAGAAATTTCAAAAAATATTCTATACTCACTTTTAAATTCGAATGGGGTAAATGATTATTTCATTCATTATTACTATTCATGCAAAGTTGAAATTTGTAAGTTTCACCAAATTTTTAAGAGAAACATTATTGATTTAAGGAAAAAGCCCATAGATGTTAAGTAAGCATTGACTTCTTGTCTAAAATGACATGAAAACATATTAACAATGAATTTATCATTAACTACCTTCAAACATAATTTTTATACTTTTTAATTTATTTTTTTCACTTTTTGGCATTCATCGAGGGTACAAAGAAGTAGGTTACACTGGTTAGGTCTGTTAGGTAAAGTCTGTCTTATAATTGTGTCCTACCCACAAGAAGTGTGCCATACACCATAACCTCGCATCTCCCTCCCTATCCCTTTCCCTGTTCCCTCATTCTCCTAAACCCCAAGATAAGATAGTTTATGTAGGTATTTTTTTATTTTAATGACTTAAGAATTCACACAACAAAATTTATCAAGTAAACACTGTATTAATAATTGATATCTTAGTATTATAGTAAGATGTAAGCAAGGACTTATCTTCAGAAAGTTTGAAATCCACTAGGGATACCTTGTTGTCACTTAGATCATATAATTTTACTATAACTACAATTCCAAAAAGTTCAATATTGTCAATCTCCAACCTAAATTTAATTATTGTATTGTATTGTTTAATTTCAACTGACTCACACAAAAATATTTGGTTTATTGTTTTAAAAATGTCAACTCTTGCTATGCTGAGTAGATTAAATTATTTTCAATATGGTCTTCAGTCATTGAAAGAACTTTTAAAAACACAAAGCACTAAAAAGACCAATAAGACGATATAATCTACAACCATTAACTCCATATTTTCATGTGCAGATTTTCTGTAATAATGGGTAAGTATAAAACCAAACAAACCTAAAGACTAAATATGGCTTAGCACAAACTGATAAATGGTTCTTAAGAGAGTTAAATCTACTTTAAAAAAAAATATTTGATGTGTTTACTCATTCTAAATTGTATTTATAGGCATCTACAAGATTCTTCACAGAAAATAAAATGTGTTCTTGCCATCTCAAAACCTTTTTCAGTTGTCTAAATAGATGTTGATGTTTAATTGAATGTTATTTCCCAAGAGTGGTCATATAAACTCCAAGGATTAGCTTTACTTCCATCATGTATATTCTTCACTGTATCTGTGAATTTCTTTATCATACATAATAAAAGTAATGGGGGCAAGACATGATTGCAAGAGGGACTTTACCTAACAATTGCAATCAGTGTAACCTGGCTTATTGTACCCTCAATGAATCCCCAACAATAAAAAATATATATATATATAATTCTTCAAAATATTTATTTATTTATTTATTTAATTTTATTGTTGGGGAATCATTGAGGGTATAATGAGCCAGATTACACTGCTTGCCTTTGCAGGATGAAATCCCTCCATTAATAGTGTCCCGGCCCCCAGAGGCACCTTGTGGCTCCACACGCCCATTCCTCCTTCCCTCTTTCTCCTCCCTGATTCTGCCTCCCACCACTATGTACCACCTCATATCAGAATTGAGTACATTGGATTCTTGCTTCTCCATTCCCTGTGATTCTTTACTAAGAAGAATGTATTTAAACTCCATAAAAATTAATACAAAAGATGTAAAGTCAACATCCTTTTCAGTGGCTGCATAGTAGTCCATGGTATGCATATACTACAGCTTGCTAATCCATTCCTATATTGGTGAGCATTGAGATTGTTTCCACAATTTGGTAATTGTAAATTGAGCTGCAATAAACAGTCTAATGCAAATGTCCTTACGATAAAATGATTTTTGTTTCTTCTGGGTGGATGCCCAATTGCAGGATCAAATGGGAAATCTAGCTTGAGTTCTTTGAGGATTCTGCATACTTCCCTCCAAATGGTTGTATTATTTTTGAGTCCCACCAGCAATGTAAAAGTGTTTCCCTCTCTCCACATCTTTTGTTAGGTATAATCCTAGGTATTTCATTTTCTCTGAAGCTACTGAAGAAGGAATTGTGTCCATAATTAGCTTCTCATCTTGGCTGTTATTGGCATACACAAAGGCTACTGACTTGTGGACATTGATTGTATATCCTGAGACAGTGTTGTATTTTTTTTTTTTTATCAATTCCAGGTGTGTTGTGGTTGAGTCTTTGGGGTTCCCTAAGTATAAGATCATATCATCAGCAAAGAGGGAGAGTTTGAGCTTCTCTTCCCCCATTTGGATGTCCTTTGTTACCTTCTTTTAACAAATTGCATTGTCTAGAACGTCCAGCACTATGTTGAATAGTAGAGGTGATAGCAGACCACCTTGTCTTGTTCTAGTTCTAAATGGAAAAGCTTCCAGTTTTTCTCTATTCAGTATAATATTAACTGTGTGTTTGTCATAGATAGCTTCATCACTTTAAGAAATGTGCCACCTATGCCTATATTTTTCAGAGTTATAATTAGAAAAGGATGTTGAATTTTATTGAATGCTTTATCTGCATCTATTGAGGGGATCATATAGTCTTTGTTTTTGCTTCTGTTGATATAGTGGATTATATTTATGGACCTGTGTATGTTAAATCAGCCTTCAATCCCTGGGGTGAAACCTACCCGATAGTGATGTACGACTTTTTAAATGATAAGCTGTAATATATTGGCTAGGATTTTGAGAAATTTTGCATCTATTTTCATTAGTCACCCTGCACTGTTGTTTTCCTTTTTAGTTAGGTCTTTTCCTGGTTGTGGTTTCAGGGAGATGTTTGCTTCATAGAACATTTTAGGGAAGATTATATCTTTCTCAATTTTTTGGAATAATTTTTGCAGTATGGGTATAAGCTCTTATTTTAAGGTTTGATAGAAGTCTGGTGTGAAGCTATCTGAACCAGGGAATTTTTTTGTTTGGAGATTTTTTTGTTTGTTTGTTTGGTTCTTTGATCTCTCTTAAAGTTGTTCTGTTCAAGAGATCTATTTCTTCTTGTTTAAATCTAGGAAGAGGGTGGAATTCCAACTGTTGATCCATTTTCTCCACATTGTCAAATATCTGGGCATAGGGTTTCTTGTAGTATTGGGAGATAATCTCTTGTATCTCTGTGGCATCTTTTGTTATTTCCCCCTTTATCATTTCTGATTAAAGTTACTAAAGATTTTATTTTTCTGTTTCTAGTTAGTCTGGCTGAAGGTTTACCTATTTTATCTTTTCAAAAAACAACTTTTTTGTTTTGTTAATTTTCTGAATTTTTTTATATCATTACTCTCTGATTTAATTTTGGCTCTTTCTTTTCTTCTGCTGAGTTTAGGGTTAGATTGTTCTTCTTTTTCCAATTCCATAAGATTGTTTGTGAGTATGCTGATGCACTCACTTTCTGTTTTTCAAAAGGAGGCATCTAGTGCAAGTGATTTTCTTCTCAGGGGTACTTTTGCTGTATCCCACGGGTTTTGGTAACTATGGTCTTCATTGTTGCTATTTTTGAGACATGGTACAATTTCTTTTCCTTTTGTGTTGCTGAGGTTTGATTTGTATCCTAGGATGTGATCTATTTTGGAGAAGGTGCCATGAGCTGATGAGTAAAAAAAGTATATTCTTTTGCTTTTGGGTGGTTTGTTCTGTATATCTTTCTTAATCCCATTTGTTCTTGGGTCACGTTTAAGTTCTTTGTATTTTAGTTTAGTTTCTATTACATCATTTGTCCAGTTCTGTCAGAGGGCTATTAATGTTTCCAGCTATTATGGTGTTATGGGATATCATATTTCTCAGACCCATCAAGATCTGTTTCATAAATCTGGGAGCATTTAAGTTAGAAGTATAAATATTTAAAATTGAGATATCTTCTTGTTTTATAGTTTCTTTGACCAATATGATGTGTTCGTCTTTGTCTTTCTTGATTATAGTTACTTTGAATCTGCTTGTATCTGAGAATAAGATTGAAACCCCTCCTTTATTCTGATTTTCATTTGCTCTAAATACTGTTTTCCATCTATTAACCCTGAGTATTTATTTGTTTTTCATGGCTAGGTGTGTCTCATAGCATATGAATGGCTTGTATTTTTATATCTAATCAGCCAGCTCATGTTTATTCAGTGGGAAATTAATTTTATTGACATTTATTGAGAGTATCGATAAGTGTGGTGGAATTCTATTCACCTCATTATGAGATAATTTGTTGTGTAGTGTTATCCTTTGTGCCATTGTGGAAGCTAAGCTCTGGCTTTGGCTTCTAGGTGTTTACTTTGGTGGTGGTCCATTGTGGTATTCAGTACTGAGAATAGGCCTAAGTATTTACTGTACAACTGATCTTGTTGGGGCGAGTTTCCTCAGTTCTTGTATATCTGCAAAAGATTTGATTTTTCCATAAATTTTCAAGCTATGTTTATCAGGACACAGAATTCTGTGCTGAAAATTATTTTGTTTAAGGATGTTGAAGGTGGATGACCATCCTCTTCTGGCTTGGAAAGTTTCAGTTAAAAAGTCTGCTGTCATCCTAATGGCTCTGTCCTTGTAGGTTAATTGGCACTTTACTCCTAGTAGCTTGCAGAATTTTCTCCTTCATATTGACTTTGGACAGGTTCATTACAATGTGCCTTTGAGAGGCTCTGTTAGAGTTGAGATGACCCAGTGTTCAATATCCATTTGAAAGGAATGTGTCAGGGTCTTTATTAAAACTTGGGAAGTTTTCATTTATGATTTTCTCCACTAAGGCTTTCATTTCTTTGGGACAATCTTCTTCCCTTTCAGGGATTCCTATGATCCATATGGATGCATGCTTCATGGAGTCTCATAGTTCTCTAAGTTCCTGTTCTGCCTTTACTTTCTTCTTTCTGATTCTGTAACTACCTATGTTATCTCAAAGATTTTATCCTCTAACTCTGATGTTCATTCTTCTTGATGGTCTAATCTATTTTTGATACTTTCTACTGCATCTTTACATTTCCAGATTGTCTTCTTCATTTCCTTAAACACATCCATGTCCTTTCTATGTTCTTCATATCTCTGGTCTCACTTTAGTTTCTGTCTTTCCATTTTCTCATTCATTCCTTTTATTATCTTAATCATCCATATTTTAAATTTCATTTTTGTAAGATCTATTAAATCTTTATAGGAGAGGGACGGAGGGAGGAGGGTGGGGCCTTGGTGTGTGTCACACTTTATGGGGGCAAGACATGATTGCAAGAGGGACTTTACCTAACAATTGCAATCAGTGTAACCTGGCTTATTGTACCCTCAATGAATCCCCAACAATAAAAAAAAAAAAAAATTCTTCGTGGTCCCTTGGAGGAGTTGCTTTATTTTGGTTTTTCATGGGCCTAAATTTTTCTTTTGGTTCCTCTTCATGTGTGCTTTCTTCTTCTTCTTCTTCTTTTTTTTTTTTTTTTTTGTAGAGACAGAGTCTCACTTTACCACCTTCGGTAGAGTGCCATGATGTCACAGGACTCACAGCAACCTCTAGCTCTTGGGCTTCCGTGATTCTCCTGCCTCAGCCTCCCGAGCAGCTGGGAATACAGGCACCCGCCACAACACCTGGCTATTTTTTTGGTGGCAGTTCAGCTGGGGCTGGGTTTGAACCCGCCACCCTTGGTATATGGGGCTGGCGCCCTACTCACTGAGCCACAGGCGCCACCCTGTGCTTTCTTCTTGTTCATCTGTTTGTGCACTTTTTCCTCCTCAGTTCCTCCTTTGCTTCAAATTACTCTGTCTCTGATTTTATGTGATGAAGAGACCTCTTGGTGTGAGGCCAAAATGAGGAGTAACGTAAAGAGCAGGCATAGAGAAACAGGGTAAAAAGAAACCAAGAGGAAAAAGAAGGAAAGAGTATAAGAAAAGAAAAAAGAAAAAAGGAAAGAGGAGTAACAGAAGAAAAAATAGAAACAACTTTGAGAACAGGAGAGAAGGAGATCAGGAAGGGAGGCTGAGAGTGATAGAAGAAATAGTATTGATCAGGATGGTACTAAGGCCATGCTTGCATCCCAAAACCCTCCAAGGGTTTTGATGTGGTTGGACTGGAAGGGTTCCTCAAAATCAGGCAGTCCTTACCAAACTGAGTAGAGCCAGACTCTCCCTCTGCCAAAACTAATAAGGGAAGGAAAAGAGAAAAAACAAAACTACGGAAATATTAAGTAAGAATGAAAATAAAATAGAAAAATTCTTCACCGTGGTCGTTCCAGTATTATCTTCCTAGGGCCATAGGTAAAAAGTTCTCTTAGCCCCTTGAGCCAGATCACTGCTGTGGCCTATCTGCCAGACCACAGCTGTGTCCCCAGCTGTCAGCAAAATAATAATAATAATAATAATAATAGTAATAATATATGAATAGATAAAGGAAATTAAAAATACTATTGTATCTAATAGAGGAGAGAGGGGGAAATGAAGTAAAGAAAGAAAGGTAGAAGACAAGAAAAAGGGAGGGGATATCTTAGCTGTTGCAGAGGCAATTATCATGGGAGAGATGAGAAAGTTAGAAGAGTCTCTCTTCAAAGACAAAATGTACTGGAGTGAAATATGGAGAGAGAAAAAAATGAGGCTAAAATACTCTAACCAAAGAATACAGAAGCCCTTGCTCTTGATGAAAGTAAAAATAGAAGTTAAGAAAAGAACCAATCATACAAATAAGCAAAAAACAAAACACATCAATAAAAAATATATATGTGTATATATATGTATAAATATATATGTGTACATATTTATATATAGCAGGAGGGTCCTACTTTGGTAGGGATATATTTGTGTTTCAATATATTGCTGGGACATCAGGTGGCACTTTGGTTTTAGGGGATGGACAACATAGCTCATAACATCTCTCTAAATCCCAGGCATATACCAGTTCCCCAACTTAACTGTCCACAGTGGTTCCTCTTGGTTGGGAACTCAGATCTCTCCAGAATCCTTCACAGGCAGGTCTCACTGTATGCCAAGACAACAGTTCTCATCGGTTATGGAGTTCCTGGGCCTGTCACTACTGATCTGACCCTAGCAGACAGAACTAAAATGGCTATGATCCTGTAGGAAGCCCGCTTTATAACTTCCTGAAAACATTTCCATAATGGCCAACCCCTTGCTGCCAGAACCTTCCCAGGATGTCTGTCTCTACCACTGCCAAACAGGTGGCAAATCTGCTCCAACCAGCCCCCATATCTGGCTTCTATATACTGTTTGGGTTCACTCACTCTTCCAGGCAATTCACTCAATGCACTTCCCCTGACTATTTTTTTATTATTACTAAATCATAGCTGTGTACTGCAAAAAGGCTTCTTCACATCCCAGACCTCCCCTGCTCCCGCCGAGGCTGCCACCCTGTGGCTGCTGCCCTGGCTCCTGCAAGACTTGCCTAGGGTGTCAGACCTCTGCCCCACTGTTCCAGTTCACATGCAGCAACCAGCACCCTGCCACCTCCCAAAATATTTATTAAATGTACACTTTGTATAAAATCCTCAAATAAATTAGTTGAAAAAGATCTAAACACAGACTTAAAATACTTTGACAGTATTAGTTACCTCATTCTAATTAAATTTCCTTAAGGTATAATTAAATGGGTTTGACATCACAGCTATGTCTTCTTATTGCATGGATTTTTGTATACAAGATGATAAATAAGATTTCTATAGCTAAAAATATTATTATAAAAATACATACCCTGTACTTCTCAGAGCAGTTTATTTCCTTTTTGCAACTGGATATTGCCATAGAAAATGTGGTCAATTTGCTGGAAATTCTTGAAATCTTATCAGATAGCTTCCTTACTTACAAAAGAGAAACTTGAATTTTGGAAATAGTACATTTGACTAGTTAATTTTTTGAACAGTAGAAACCTGAAACCTGCTTTTCTCACTTCTAAGAGAATAATCTGGGAATGTTCATGTGTGCAGCATAAAATTAAATGTCATGATAATCTATATAAAAAGATGACATAAGTGAGAGTATGTCATTCTGAATACAAGAGTCAAATGAAGATGGAGGAGACAAGATGGCGGACTGAAGCCAGCTTTCAACAAAGGCTCCCGTCCAGAAGGAGAGTTAAGGGACAGGAATTTAATAAGTATCCTGGTGGACTTGAGCCTCACCAAGAGAGAAGGCTGAAGAACGCACATCAACACCGCTGAGGCAAGTTGTGATCACAAGGACGCAAACAAAAGGTACAAAATCCACCACCAAGCGGACGGGAGTCCCCCTCCCCCATGAGACCGGCTCTAGAGCCCCATAATTCAACAAGCGGGCAGAAATTAAAGGCCCTCCCACTACATTCCACGGGAGAGACCTTCTAAAAACTGGACCTACCTCCCCTACTGGGGTGCCGTGGCGTTCTCCTGCCGGACATAGGGCTGAATAAAACTTTGGGAATCCTTTGCCGGCAACCCTGAATCCCTGGAGCTCCCCTACCGCCCACTGAGGTCTGGAGGCCTGTCCCCCAGGACTTCGGATCCTTGGGTGATTTCTCAAGGGGAGTGGACAGTCCCCTTGAGTGCGACTGGTCAGCATTGACTCTGAGGCGCGCCGAGTGAGGAGAGGGCACCGGGCTGAGGGGGAGTCACGCCTCGCAGCACTTCCCTGCGGTGCAGTGCAGCAACCCTCCCCAGGCATACGGGACCCAAGACTGAATCAGACTCTGGCCTTCCCGCTGAGAGCTGAGAGCCCCTACTCTCACTCGGGGTCTGAGGGCCTATCCCCCAGGAGTTCGGCTCCTTGGGTGATTTCTCGAGGGGAGTGCACAGTGCCTGAGCTGCGTCAGGTCAGCGCTGACTCTGGGACACATGAGCGAGGAGAGGGCACTCTGCTGAGGGGAAATCAAGCCTTGGCGGCACTTCCCTGCGGTGCAGTGCACCAACCCTCCCCGGGCATAGGGGGCCCAAGACTGAATAAGACTCTGGCCTCCCCGCTGAGAGCTGAGAACCCCTACTCTCACTCGGGGTCTGAGGGCCTATCCCCCAGGAGTTCGGCTCCTTGGGTGATTTCTCGAGGGGAGTGCACAGTGCCTGAGCTGCGTCAGGTCAGCGCTGACTCTGGGACACGTGAGCGAGGAGAGGGCACTCTGCTGAGGGGAAATCAAGCCTTGGCGGCACTTCCCTGCGGTGCAGTGCAGGAGCCCTCCCCGGACCGTAGTATTGCGTGAAACTGAATGAAACTCTAGCTTCCCCCCGCCCCACTCCCAATCGGGGTCTGGGGGCCCATCCCCCAAGAGTTCTGATTCTTGGGGGATCTCTTAAGGGGTGTGGACCCAGCACAAACTGCGGCCGCTCAGTGCTGACTCTGGGGCGTGGGACAGAGGAGAAAAGGGTCGCCTGAGTGCCCACACCAGAGCAGCAGTTCCCTGGAGGTAGATCAACAGCCATTTTTTCTTTAACGGCAGAACGCTCACTTCTGGATATTCTGAGGCCACACCCCCTGTCTCCCTGGGCAACCAGAGGAGGCCACCGGTGACACGGCTCACAAACCCGGAAGCCTCCAGGGCGGGGCCGACCCAGAGAGGTGTTCAGACGCAATTCTCCAGCAGCAAAGACGTTTGAACTCAAAACAGCCCGTCTCCTGTAGGCGACGACAGGAACAGAGACAGAACCTCACAAAGTTGTCTGTTCTGTTCTGTTCTGTTAGCAGCATGCATCAGGGACGGGGCTAAGCCTGAGTGAACACCTCCTTCCCATCACCTGCATCAAACACTCAAAGATGTCAGGCCCCATCTCCTCCTGCTAGATAGCGGCAGTCTGCGGGGGCCTGGCAGACTTCCTTGCGATTCAGGCAGGTGCAAACCCCTGGAGTGTCTGTTCACTGCAGGCAACTGGGTTAGCCATCTGCAGAGATACCAGTGACTGGGACCGACGGAGGGGCAAAGTGGGGAAGGAGACGTCAACCTTCCCAGACTGCTCTGTTTGCTGGGTGGCTCCTCCTGACTCCACGCTGCACTGGGGTGAGCTGTGTCAGAGGAGTCACCAGGCCCCTGTGATCCAGTTCCCAGAGACCTCTTGAACCCTTCCACCCGAGACAAGTGCCGATTGAGACAGTTGATTCGGACCTTTTGAACTGGGCTAATAGACTGAGGACTCTTCAGGTGGTGCCCTGGGTGTGCGATTGTAGGAAGGTTTGATTCTCCTTTTCCAACTGGGGCCAGAGGTGGGCAGGCGGGGTGACTTAATTGCTGATTTTTCCACACAGCTGAGACTTCAAGCCAGAGTAGAAGTTGCAATAGGATCGAACAGAAACCAGCTGAAAACAAGACAGAACCACTTTGCTCCACCACACCAGACAGGGCCCCAGTTTCTCAGGCCACAACACTGTACGGGCCCTCGATAAAACCCCAGGGGAAAAACCAAAGGGAGTAAACCATGGGGTGGAATCAGAGGAAAAACTCTGGTAACATGAATAACCAGAATAGATCAACCCCCCCAAGAAAAGATACGGCAGATGTGATTGAAGATCCCATTCATAAACAACTGGCTGAGATGTCAGAAGTCGAATTCAGAATTTGGTTTGCAGACAAGATTAATAAAATGGAATTAGGAATTCGAGGAGAAATTCAAAAATTGTCTCAAGAATTTAACGAATTTAAAGACAAAACCACCAAAGACTTAGACACACTGAAACAAGAACTTACAGCCCTCAAAGATATGAAAAATACGGTAGAATCCCTCAGTAACAGAATGGAGCAAGCAGAAGAAAGGATTTCTGACATTGAAGATAAAGTCTTCGAACGCTCCCAATCTCTCAAAGAGGAAGAGAAATGGAGAGCAAAAACGGATCACTCACTCAGAGAGCTCTCAGATAATTCGAAAAAAAAACAACATAAGGGTTACAGGAATTTCGGAGACTGATGAAGTAGCTACTAAGGACACAGAGGCCCTTCTACATGAAACTATGAAAGAAAATTTTCCAGACATGCCTAGAGAATCTGAAATTCAGATAGCAGACAGCTTCAGAACCCCAGCACGATTCAACCACAATAAGCCATCTCCCAGACATATCATAATTAGCTTCACTAAAGTTAACATGAAAGAGAAGATTCTCAAAGCAGCCCGGCGAAAGAAAACTATAACGTACAAAGGTAAGAATATTAGAATAACTGCAGATCTCTCTGCTGAAACTTTTCAAGCCAGAAGAGGCTGGTCATCAACTTTTAATCTCCTAAAGCAAAAAAACTTTCAACCCAGGATCTTGTATCCAGCTAAACTGAGTTTCATCTATGATGGAGAAATGAAATACTTCAATGACATTCATATGTTGAAAAAATTTGCCATAAGTAAACCAGCTCTTCAGGATGTTCTCAGACCTATCCTCCACAATGACCAACCCAATCCTATACCACAAAAGTAAACTCACTCAGAATCTTCGGATCAAACTCCAACTTCCACACTGGCGAAAGGATTAAAAATGTCCACTGGACCTTTGAAAAACTCGATACCTAAAATTCCACCAGACTTATCAATACTCTCCATCAATGTGAATGGCTTAAACTGTCCTCTAAAGAGGCATAGGTTAGCTGACTGGATACAAAAACTCAAGCCAGATATTTGTTGCATACAAGAGTCACATCTCAACTTAAAAGACAAATACAGACTCAGGGTGAAAGGATGGTCATCCATATTTCAGGCAAATGGTAATCAGAAAAAAGCAGGTGTTGCAATTTTATTTGCAGATACAGTAGGCTTTAAACCATCAAAAGTAAGGAAGGACAAGAATGGTCACTTCATATTTGTTAAGGGTAATACTCAATATGACGAGATCTCAATTATTAATATCTATGCACCCAACCAGAATGCACCTCAATTTATAAGAGAAACTCTAACAGACATGAGTAACTTGATTTCCTCCAGCTCCATAATCATTGGAGATTTCAACACTCCCTTGGCAGTGTTGGATCGATCCTCCAGAAAGAAGCTGAGCAAAGAAATCTTAGATTTAAACCTAACCATCCAATATTTAGATTTAGCAGACATCTACAGAACATTTCATCCCAACAAAACTGAATACACATACTTCTCATCAGCCCATGGAACTTACTCCAAAATTGATCACATTTTAGGTCACAAGTCTAACCTCAGTAAATTTAAAGGAATAGAAATTATTCCATGCATCTTCTCGGACCATCATGGAATAAAACTTGAATTGAGTAACAACAGGAATCTGCATACCCATACAAAAACGTGGAAGTTAAATAACCTTATGCTGAATGATAGCTGGGTCAGAGATGAGATTAAGAAAGAAATCACCAATTTTTTGGAACAAAATGACAATGAAGACACAAGCTATCAGAACCTCTGGGACACTGCAAAGGCAGTTCTAAGAGGGAAATTTATAGCACTGGAAGCCTACCTCAAGAGAACGGAAAGAGAGGAAGTTAACAACTTAAAGGGACATCTCACGCAACTGGAAAAGGAAGAACATTCCAACCCCAAACCCAGTAGAAGAAAAGAAATAACCAAAATTAGAGCAGAATTAAATGAAATTGAAAACAAAAGAATAATACAACAGATCAATAAATCAAAAAGCTGGTTTTTTGAAAAGGTCAATAAAATAGATAAACCTCTGGCCAACTTAATCAGGAAAAAAAGAGTAAAATCTCTAATATCATCAATCAGAAACAACAAAGACGAAATAACCACAGACTCATCAGAAATCCAAAAAATCCTTAATGAATATTACAAGAAACTTTATTCTCAGAAATATGAAAATCTGAAGGAAATAGACCGATACTTGGAAGCACGCCACCTTCCAAGACTTAACCAGAATCAAGTGGAAATGTTGAACAGACCCATATCAAGTTCAGAAATAGCATCAACTATACAAAACCTCCCTAAAAAGAAAAGCCCGGGACCAGATGGTTTCATGTCAGAATTCTACCAAACCTTTAAAGAGGAATTAGTACCTATATTACTCAACCTGTTCCAAAATGTAGAAAAAGAAGGAAGACTACCCAACATGTTCTATGAAGCAAACATCACCCTGATCCCCAAACCAGGAAAAGACCCAACAAGAAAAGAAAATTATAGACCAATATCACTAATGAATATAGATGCAAAAATATTCAACAAGATCCTAACAAACAGAATCCAACAACACATCAAACAAATTATACATCATGACCAAGTTGGTTTTATCCCAGGGTCTCAAGGCTGGTTCAATATACGTAAATCTATAAATGTAATTCAGCACATAAACAAATTAAAAAACAAAGACCATATGATTCTCTCAATTGATGCAGAAAAAGCTTTTGATAATATCCAGCATCCCTTCATGATCAGAACACTCAAGAAAATTGGTCTAGAAGGGACTTTTCTTAAACTGATAGAGGCTATCTACAGCAAACCCACAGCCAATATCATATTGAATGGAGTTAAATTGGAATCATTTCCACTCAGGTCAGGAACCAGACAAGGCTGCCCATTGTCTCCATTGCTTTTCAACATTGTAATGGAAGTTTTAGCCACCGCAATTAGGGAAGAAAAGGCGATCAAGGGTATCCATATAGGGTCAGAAGAGATCAAACTCTCGCTCTTCGCAGATGATATGATTGTGTATCTGGAAAACACTAGGGACTCTACTACAAAACTCCTAGAAGTGATCAAGGAATACAGCAGCGTCTCAGGTTACAAAATCAACATTCATAAATCGGTAGCCTTTATATACACCAACAACAGTCAAATTGAAAAAGCAGTTAAGGACTCTATCCCATTCACAGTAGTGCCAAAGAAGATGAAATATTTGGGAATTTACCTAACAAAAGACGTGAAAGATCTCTATAAAGAAAACTATGAAACTCTAAGAAAGGAAATAGCGGAAAATGTTAACAAATGGAAAAACATACCATGCTCATGGCTAGGAAGAATCAACATTATCAAAATGTCCATACTACCCAAAGCAATATATAATTTCAACGCACTCCCTATTAAAGCTCCACTGTCATATTTTAAAGATCTTGAAAAAACATTACTTCGTTTTATATGGAATCAGAAAAAACCTCGAATAGCCAAGACATTACTCAGAAATAAAAACAAAACAGGAGGAATCACACTACCAGACCTCAGACTTTACTACAAATCGATAGTGATCAAAACAGCATGGTATTGGCACAAAAACAGAGAAGTAGATATCTGGAATAGAATAGAGAACCAAGAGATGAATCCAGGTACTTACCGCTATTTGATTTTTGACAAGCCAATTAAAAACATTCAGTGGGGAAAAGATTCCCTATTTAACAAATGGTGCTGGGTGAACTGGCTGGCAACCTGCAGAAGACTGAAATTGGACCCACACCTTTCACCATTAACTAAGATAGACTCTCATTGGATTAAAGATTTAAACTTAAGACATGAAACTATAAAAATACTAGAGGAGAATGCAGGGAAAACCCTTGAAGAAATTGGTCTGGGTGAGTATTTCATGAGGAGAACCCCCCAGGCAATTGAAGCAGCTTCAAAAATACACTACTGGGACTTGATCAAACTAAAAAGCTTCTGCACAGCTAAGAACACAGTAAGCAGAGCAAGCAGACAGCCCTCAGAATGGGAGAAGATATTTGCAGGGTATAACTCTGACAAAGGTTTAATAACCAGAATCCACAGAGAACTCAAACGCATCAGCAAGAAAAAAACAAGGGATCCCATCGCAGGCTGGGCAAGGGATTTGAAGAGAAACTTCTCTGAAGAAGACAGGCGCACGGCCTTCAGACATATGAAAAAATGCTCATCATCTTTAATCATCAGAGAAATGCAAATCAAAACTACTTTGAGATATCATCTAACTCCAATGAGACTAGCCTATATCACAAAATCTCAAGACCAGAGATGTTGGCGTGGATGCGGAGAAAAGGGAACACTTCTGCACTGCTGGTGGGAATGCAAATTAATACATTCCTTTTGGAAAGATATATGGAGAACACTCAGAGATCTAAAAATAGATCTGCCATTCAATCCTGTAATTCCTCTGCTGGGCATATACCCAGAAGACCAAAAATCACAACATAACAAAGATATTTGTACCAGAATGTTTATTGCAGCCCAATTCACAATAGCTAAGTCATGGAAAAAGCCCAAGTGTCCATCGATCCACGAATGGATTAATAAATTGTGGTATATGTATACCATGGAATACTATGCAGCCTTAAATAAAGATGGAGACTTTACCTCTTTCATGTTTACATGGATGGAGCTGGAACATATTCTTCTTAGTAAAGTATCCCAAGAATGGAAGAAAAAATACCCAATGTACACAGCCCTACTATGAAACTAATTTGGGACTCTCACATGAAAGCTATAACCCAGCTACAACTTAACAATAGGGGGAAGTGGGAAAGGGGGGGGTGGGTAGAGGGAGGGGAATCGGTGGGATCACACCTGTGGTGCATATTATAGGGGTATTTGCGAAACTTGGTAAATGTAGAATGTAAATGTTTTGGCACAGTAACTGAGATAACGCCAGAAAGGCTATGTTAACCACTGTGATAAAAATGTGTCAAATGGTTTATGAAGTGAGTGTATGATGCCCCATAATCATATCATTGTATACAGTTATGATTTAATAAAAAAATTAAAAAAAAAAAGAGTCAAATGAACTAAAATTACAGAACAAGAGTGCAACTCAACCTGAAACTATAAGAACTCAGACTAATGTAACATTTCTTTGTCACTTAGTGGAACAAGTATATCCAGCAGAGAGGTGATCAAATTGGGGCAATATTTTAATTTCTGATTTGTTTTGTTTCATAAGGTTTGCTAGCCGATTGATTTAATTAGTGTTGATGATCAAGGCAGTCAATTTTGTACATAATGCTATTTTTTATGGACTTTTGGAGAGATGTAATACTGATAGTTTACTGTGAATTTTCTGTAATTGTTCACTAATGGGAAATAGTCTCCAACAATTTACCATTAGTTATCCTAGGAAATCTAGTTAATCCTCAGGCAATGGGTAGTTCATGTGGAGGAAATAGCATGCTGATTTGCAGTTATAATTGAAGAAAATTGCTTGAGAGGATTCTGACAGCCCAGAAAATAGGCCAATTAGTTACTGAACTCTCATCCTCCTGTGAGTCATGATTGTCTCCACTTAATTTTGCTGTCACTTATAAAGTGATGTTAAGAATAGATTTGCTTCTTTTAGCCACATTTTACAATTAGCTTACTCTTTTGCTCCTGGTTTTTCTTTTCTTCTTCTTCTTCTTTTTCTTTTTTCTTTTTTTGAGCATTATTTAGTTTAAAAAAACAGTGGTACTCAAAACTTTATTTAACATTTATTCTTCATAAAACACTTGCTAATGTTTAAAATCACTTCACTTAGTGTCATAAACTAACAATTCCTCATGATCAGAGTAGTTTATTTTTTTTCCACCAAAGGATCATCACAAGTTGCTTTGAAAAATTTAAAACCAAATCCAAGAAGATATAATAAGTTTTAGACAAGCTAATAGATATTACTAATTTAAAACCAACAAGTTCATTACATGAAAATGGGACAAAATAAAAGCATAATGTAGAAAGAAAACCCAATTGCTTGTAATGTAATTTAAGAAATCAATATTTTACTTCCTACTTCTATTATTTTTAATTATTTCAAAACATCATTCATATTTCCCTTAATAAGAAAAATAAAAGATAATGATAATAAGGATATTTCAGTTGATACAGATATGGGGAAGTCATCATATTTTTTCAAATTTGATACATACATATATATCAGTCTAGCTAAGTTTGAACTGTTCTAACAGCACATATAATAGGCCAATTTAGTTTAGTTATGTCACAAGTTGCTACACCTGGCCTGTTCATGTGCATGCTTGTGTGTGTGTTGTTATTCTTATTGCTGTCTTTTCATTTAATAAAGATTTTTTAAGGACCATAATAAGGCTTTTGCTTATATTATGTTGCACTCTAAGCACCTGCTTTGTATATCAGCTCACATTAGCAAGTAAGTATGTGTGGATATTAGCACTCACTAAACTAACATGATTTGCCACTGAAAAGAAGTTGTCCTACTATATCTAGAAGCCACAAGGTTCTTTTTGTCAATTTAATTGATCTGCATCATGTCTGAAGCAATGTGGTGTGGATTATTTAATAAGATCCCTGAAAGACAACAGTAGGGAGCTGTAATACTGTATAGTTTTGATTTTTCATTACAATACTTTCTGTTAAAATCTATGTATCTATCCATTCATTCATCCATACATGCAGTTTATCTCTTTTCTTATTATTAAATCATAGCTGTGTGCATTAATGAGATCATGGGGCACCATACACTGGGTTTATAGACCATTTGACATATTTTAATCACACTGGTTAATATAGACTTACTGGCATTTTCTTAGTTATAGTGTTAAGACATTTATATTCTACATTTACTAACTTTCACATGTACCTTTGTAAGATACACCATAGGTGTAATCCCACCAATCACCCTTCCTCGGCCCATAGTCCCCCCTCTGTCCCCTCCCTCTCCCCCGTCCCCATATTCTTAGGTTATAACTGGCTTATAGCTTTCATATGAAAGTCATAAATTAGATTCATAGTAGGGCTGAGTACATTGGATACTTTTTCTTTCATTCTTGAGATACTTTACTAAGAAGAATATGTTCCAGCTCCATCCATGTAAACATGAAAGAGGTAAAGTCTCCATCTTTCTTTAAGCCTGCATAATATTCCATGGTGTACATATACCACAATTTATTAATCCATTCGTGGATTGATGGGCACTTGGGCTTTTCCCATGACTTAGCAATTATGAATTGGGCTGCAATAAACATTCTGGTACAAATATCTTTGTTATAATGTGATTTTTGGTCTTCTGGGTATATACCTAGTAATGGAATTATAAGACTCAATGGCAGGTCTATTTTTACATTTGTAAGTATTCTCCAAACATCTTTCCAAAGGGAATGTATTAATTTGTATTCCCAACAGCAGTGTAGAAGTGTTCCCTTTTCTCCACATCCATGCCAACATCTCTGGTCTTGGGATTTGTGATATGGGCTAATCTTACTGGAGTTAGATGATATCTCAAAGCAGTTTTGATTTGCATTTTTCTGATGATTAAGGATGATGAGCATTTTTTATATGTCTATAGGCCGTGTGCCTGTCTTCTGCAGAGAAGTTTCTCGTCAAGCCCCTTGCCCAGCCTTAGATGGGATCACTTCTTCTTTTCTTGCTAATACATTAGAGTTCTCTGTACATTCTATTTATTAAAACTTTGTCAGAGATATAACCTGCAAATATCTTCTCCCATTCTGAGGGCTGTCTGCTTGCTTTACTTACTCTGTTCTTGGCAGTGCAGAAGCTTTTTACTTTGATCAGGTCCCAGTAGTGTATTTCTGAAGCTGCTTCAATTGCCCTGGGAGGTCCTGCTCTTGAAATATTCGCCCAGACGGATTTTTTAAAGAGTTTTCCCTGCACTTTCTTCTAGTATTTTTATAGTTTCATGTATTAAGTTTAAATCTTTAATCCAGTGAGAGTCTATCTTAGTTAATGGTGAATGGTGTGGGTCCAGTTTCAGTCTTCTACAGGTTGCCAGCCAGTTCACCCAGCACCATTTGTTAAATAGGGAATCTTTTCCCCAGTGAATGTTTTTAATTGGCTTGTCAAAGATCAGATAACGGTAAGTAGCTGGATTCATCACTTGGTTCTCTATTCTGTTCCAGACATCTACCTCTCTGGTATTTATTTATTTATTTTTTTATTAAATCATAGCTGTGTACATAGATATGATCATGGGGCATAATACACTAGCTTCATAGACAGTTTGACATATTTTCATCACAATGGTTAAAATCGCCTTCCTGGCACTTTCCTAGTTATTCTGCCAAGACATTTACATTCCACAATTACTGAGTTTCACATATGCCCCTGTAAGATGCACCACAGGTGTAATCCTACCAATCCCCCTCCATCTACCATCCTCCCTACCCCACTCACTCCCCTCCCTTTCCCCTTCCACCTATTCTTAGGTTGTAACTGTGTTATAGCTTTCATGTGAAAGCCCTAAATTAGTTTCATAGTAGGGCTGAGTACATTGGGTACATTCTCTTCTATTCTTGAGATACTTTACTAAGAAGAATATGTTCCAGCTCCATCCATGTAAACATGAAAGAGGTAAGGTCTCCATCTTTCTTTAAGGCTGCGTAATATTCGATGGTGTACTTATAATACAATTTATTAATCCATTCGTGGATCAATGTGCACTTGGGCTTTTTCCATGATTTAGCAATTATGAATAGGGCTGCAATAAACATTCTGGTACAAATATCTTTGTTATGATGTGATTTTTGGTCTTCTGGGTATATGCCCAGTAGAGGAATTGCAGGATTTAATGGAAGCTTTATTTTTAGATCTCTAAGTGTTCTCCATATATCTTTACAAAAGGAATGTATTAATTTGCATTCCCACCAGCAGTGCAAAAGTGTTCCCTTTTCTCCACATCCACGCCAACATCTCTGGTTTTGAGATTTTGTGATATAGGCTAGTCTCATTGGAGTTAGATGATATCTCAAAGAAGTTTTGATTTGCATTTCTCTAATGATTAAAGATAATGAGCATTTTTCATATGTCTGAAGGCCACACGCCTGTCTTCTTCAGAGAAGTTTCTCTTAAAATCCCTTGCCCAGCCTGCGATGGGATCTCTTGTTCTTTTCTTGCTAATGTGTTTGAGTTGTCTGTGGATTCTGATTATTAAACCTTTGCTGGAGACATAACCTGCAAATAACTTCTCCCATTCTGAGGGCTGTTTGCTTACTTTACTTACTGTGTTCTTGGCTGTGCAGAAGCTTTTTAATTTGATCAAGTCCCATTAGTGTATTTTTGAAGCTGCTTCAATTGCCCAGGGGGTCTTCTTCATAAAATACTCGCCCATACCGATTTCTTCAAGGGTTTTCCCTGCACTCTCCTCTAGTATTTTTATAGTTTCATGTCTTAATTTTAAATCTTTAATCCAGTGAGAGTCTATCATAGTTATTGGTGAAAGGTCTGGGTCCAGTTTCAGTGTTCTGAAGGTTTCCAGCCAGTTCACGCAGCACCATTTGTTAAATAGGGAATCATTTCCCCCACTAAACATTTTTAATTGGCTTGTCAAAGATTAAATAACAGTAAGTAGCGGTATTCATCTCTTGGTTCTCTATTCTGTTCCATACATCTACTTCTCTGTCTTTGTGCCAATACCATGCTGTTTTGATCACTATCGATTTAAATAAAGTCTGAGGTCTGGTAGCGTGATTCCTCCTGCTTTGTTTTCATTTCTGAGTAATGTCTTGGCTATTCAAGGTTTTTTTCTGATTCCATATAAAACGAAGTATTAGTTTTTTGAGATCTTTAAAGTATGACAGTGGAGCTTTAATAGAGATTGCGTTGAAATTATATATTGCTTTGGGTAGTATGGACATTTTAACAATGTTGATTCTTCCCAGCCATGAGCATGGTATGTTTTCCATTTTTTGACATTTTCAGCTATTTCTTTTCTTAGAGTTTCATAGTTCTCTTTATAGATATCTTTCACATCCTTTGTTAGATAAATTCACAAATATTTCATCTTCTTTGGCACTACTGTGAATGGGACAGAGTCCTTAACTGTTTTTTCAACTTGACTATTATTGGTATATATAAAGGCTACCGAGTTATCAATGTTGATTTTGTAACCTGAGACGCTGCTGTATTCCTTGATCACTTCTAAGAGTTTTGTAGTAGAGTCCCTAGTGTTTTCCAGATATATAATCATATCATCTGCGAAGAGTGAAAGTTTGATCTCTTCTGACCCTAAATGGATAACCTTGATCGCCTTTTCTTCCCTAATTGCAGTGGCTAATACTTCCATTACAATGTTAAAAAGCAATGGAGACAATGGGCAGCCTTGTCTTGTTCCTGATCTGAGTGGAAATGATTCAAATTTAACTCCATTCAATATGATATTGGCTGTGGGTTTGCTGTAGATAACCTCTATCGGTTTAAGAAATATACCTTCTATACCAATTTTCTCAAGTGTTCTGATCATGAAGGGATGCTGGATATTATCAAAATCTTTTTCTGCATTGATTGAGAGAATCATATGGTCTTTGTTTTTTAATTTGTTTATGTGCTGAATTACATTTATAGATTTACGTATATTGAACCAGCCTTGAGACCCTGGGATAAAAATGACTTGGTCATGATGTATAATTTGTTTGATATGTTACTGGATTCTGTTTGTTAGGATCTTGTTGAATATTTTTGCATCTATATTCATTAGTGATATTGGTCTATGATTTTCTTTACTGGTTGGGTCTTTTCCTGGTTTGGGGATCAGGGTGATGTTCACTTCATCTAATGTATTGGGTAGTCTTCCTTCTTTTTCTACCTTTTGGAACAGGTTGAGTAATATAGGTACTAATTCCTCTTTAAAGGTTTGCTATAATTCTGATTTGAAACCATCTGGTCCCGGGCTTTTCTTTTTAGGGAGGTTTTATATGGTTGATGCTATTTCCGAACTTGATATAGGCCTGTTCAGCATTTCCACTTGATTCTGGCTAAGTCTTGGAAGGTGACGTGCTTCCAAGTATTGGTCAATTTCCTTCAGATTTTCATATTTCTGAGAATAAAGTTTCTTGTAATATTCATTAAGGATTTTTTGGCTTTCTGAGGAGTCTGTTGTTATTTTATCTTTGTCATTTCCGATTGATGAGATTAGAGATTTTACTCTTTTTTTTCTGATTAGATTGGCCCAAGGTTTATCTACTTTATTAACCTTTTCAAAAAAACGAGCTTTTTGATTTGTTGATCTGTTGTATTGTTCTTTTGTTTTCAATTTACTCTAATTTTTGTTATTTCTTTTCTTCTACGGGTTTAGGGTTGGAATGTTCTTCCTTTTCCAGTTGCTTCAGATGTCCCATTAAGTTGTTAACTTCCTTTCTTTCTGTTCTCTTGAGGAAGGCTTGCAGTGCTATAAATTTCCCTCTTAGAACTGCCTTTACTGTGTCCCAGAGGTTCTGATAGTTCATGTCTTCATAGTCGTTTTGTTCCAAAAATTTGGCAATTTCTTTCTTAATCTCCTCTCTGGCCCAGCTATCATTCAGCATAAGGTTATTTAACTTCCATGTTTTTGTATGAGTATGCAGATTCCTGTTGTTACTCAGCTCAAGTTTTATTCCGTGGTGGCCTGACAAGATGCAAGGAATAATTTCTATTCCTTTAAATTTACTGAGGTTAGACATGTGACCTTAGATGTGATTGATTTTGGAGTAGGTTCCGTGGGCTGATGAGAAGTAAGTGTATTCAGTTTTGTTGGGATGAAATGTTCTGTAGATATCTGCTAAATCCAAATATTGGATGGTAAGATTTAAATCTAAAATTTCTTTGCTCAGCTTCTCTCACCCCTTGAGAGATCATCAACAAATCCGGATTCCTGGGGGCGGGCCTCCAGATCCCAGAGTGAGGGCGAAGGAGGGTGAGGGCGAAGGATAGTGCCGGGAGCTCAGAGCTGCAGGTAGCGAGCACACACAGTTCCACACAGTCTTATGCCTGGCTGCACCACTGCCAGAAAACAGGCGCCACTCCATGTCTGGGAACAGCTGATCTGGAGAGGTTCCCTTCCAGCCGACCGTCCTCTCCTCGCTCCCATGTCCCAGAGTCAGCACAGCTCAGGCACTGTCCAAACCCCACCAGCAATCACCCAAGAATCCAGACTCTGGGGGACAGGCCCCCAGACCCCAGAGCAAGAGTGGAGGGGAGCGCTGGGAGCTCAGTGTTGCCATCGGGGAAGATACACAGTTTCACTCAGTTTTATGCCTGGCCACATTGCTGTCCAAGGAGGGCTGTTGCAATATGCTTTGGTGAAGTACCGCCCTGGTGTGGATCCCCCTCAGCCAACTGCCCTCTCCTTGCTCCTGTGCCCTAGGGTCAGCGCTGACCAGCTGCAGCTCGGGAACTGTACACACCCCTTGAGAAATCACCCAAGAATCCAAACTCCTGGGGGACTGGCCTCCAGACCTCAGTGTGAGTGGAGGGGGGTGCTGGGAGTTCAGGGTTGCAGGTAAAGGATATTCACAGTTTTATACAGTTTTATGCCTGGCACGAGGATGCCATGGCACCCCAGTAGGGGAGGTAGGTCCAGTTTTTGGAAGGTCTCTCCCATGGAATGTAGTGGGAGAGCCTTTGATTTGTTTGTTTGTTTGTTTGTTTGTGGGGCTCTTGAGCCGGTCTTGTGGGGGATGGTGGGAATCCCATCCGCTTGGTGATGGATTTTGTACCTTTTGTTTGCGTCCTTGTGGTCACAGCTCACCTCAGCATGGTTGATGTGTGTTCTTCAACTGTCTCTCTTGGTGCAGCTCAAATCCACCAGGTTTCTTGCTAAATTTTCATCCCTTAATTCTCCTTCTGGACAGGAGCCTCTGTGGAAAGCTGGCTTCAGTCCACCATCTTGTCTCCCTCCCGAGCTACCTCTCTGTTTTTGTGCCAGTACCATGCTGTTTTGATCAGTATTGATTTATTGTATAGTCTGAGATCTGGTAGTGTAAATCCTCCTGCTTTGTTTTTATTTCTGAGTAATGTCTTGGCTATTCAAGGTTTTTTCTGATTCCATATAAAACAAAGTATTATTATTGAAGATCTTTAAAGTATGACAGTGGAGCTTTAATAGGGATTGCATTAAAATTGTATATTGCTTTGGGTAATATGGACATTTTAACAGTGTTAATTCTTCCCAGACATGAGCATGGTATGTTTTTCCCTTTGTTTACATTGTAAGCTATTTCCTTTCTTAGAGTTTCATAGTTCTCTTTATAAAGATCTTTCACGTCCTTTGTTAGATAAAGTCCCAAATACTTCATCTTCTTTGCACTACTGTGAATGGAATAGAGTCCTTAACTCTTTTTTGAGCTTGACTACTGTTGGTATATATAAAGGCTACCAATTTATGAATGTTGATTTTGTAACCTGAGACGCTGCTGTATTCCTTGATTACTTCTAAGAGTTTTGTAGTAGAATCCCTGGTGTTTTCCAGTTATACCATCATATCATCTGCAAAGAGTGAAAGTTTGATCTCTTCTGACCCTATATGGATACCCTTGATTGCCTTTCTTCCCTAACTGAAGTGGCTAAAACTTCCATTACAATGTTAAAGAACAATGGAGAGAATGGGCAGCCTTGTCTGGCTTGTGATCTGAGTGGAAATGATTTCAATTTAACTCCATTCAATATGATATTGGCTGTGTGTTTGCTGTAGATGGCCTCTATCAGTTTAAGAAATGTCCCTTCTATACCAATTTTCTCAAGTGTTCTGATCATGAAGGGATGCTGGATATTATCAAAAGCTTTTTCTGCATCAATTGAGAGAATCATATAGTCTTTGTTTTTTAATTTGTATATGTGCTGAATTATATTTATAGATTTATGTATGAACCAGCCTTGAGACCCTGGGATAAAAATGACTTGATCATGATGTATAATTTGTTTGATGTGTTGCTGGATTCTGTTTGTTAGGATCTTGTTAAATATTTTTGCATCTATATTCATTAGTGATATTGGTCTATAATTTTCTTTTCTTTTTGGGTCTTTTCCTGGTTTGGGGATCAGGGTGATGTTTGCTTCATAGAACGTGTTGGGTAGTCTTCTTTCCTTTTCTATATTTTGGAAAAGGTTAAGTAATATAGGTAATAGTTCCTCTGCAAAGGTTTGGTAGAATTCTGACATGAAGCCACCTGGTCCCAGGCCTTTCTTTTTAGAGAGATTTTTTTATGGTTGATGCTATTTCAGAACTTGATATTGGCCTCTTCAACATTTCCACTTGATTCTGCTTAAGTCTTGGAAGGTAACATGCTTTCAAGTATTGGTCAATTTCCTTCGGATTGTCATATTTCTGAGAATAAAGTTTCTTGTAATATTCATTAAGGATTTTTTGGATTTCTGAGGTGTCTGTTGTTATTTCGTCTTTGTCATTTCTGATTGATGAGATCAGAGATTTTACTCTTTTTTTCCTGGTTAGGTTGGCCAAAGGTTTATCTATTTTATTGACCTTTTCAAAAAAACAACTTTTTTTTTTTTCTTCTACTGTGTTTCGGTTTGAAATGCTCTTAATTTTCCAGTTGCTTGAGATGTCCCATTAAGTTGTGAACTTCCTCTCTTTCCGTTCTTTTGAGGAAGGCTTGCAGTGCTATAAATTTCTCTCTTAGGACTGCCTTTGCAGTACCCCAGAATTTCTGCTATTTCATGTCTTTGTTGTCACTTTGTTCCAAAAATTTGATAATTTCCTTCTTAATCTCATCTATGACCTGCTTTCATTCAGCATAAGGTTATTCAACTTCCATGGTTTTGTATGAGTATGTAGATTCCTGTTGTTACTGAGTTCAACTTTTTTTCTACTGTGGTCCATGAAGATGCAAGGAATAATTTCTATTAATTTAAATTTACTGAGTTTAGACTTGTGACCTAAGATGTGATTGATTTTAGAGTATGTTCTGTGGGCTGATGAGAATAATGTGTATGCAGTATTTTGGGGATAAAATGTTCTGTAGATGTCTGCTAAATCCAAATGTTGGATTGTTTGGTTTAAATCTAAAATTTATTTGCTTGGCTTCTTATTGGAGGATCTATCCAACACTGCCAAAGGAGTGTTAAATCCTCCAACTATTATGGAGCTGGAGGAAATCAAGTTGCTCATGTCTGCTAGAGTTTCTCTTATAAATTGAAGCACATTCTGGTTGGGTGCATAATTATTAATAATTGAAATTTTATCAGATTGAGTATTACCCTTACATATATGACATGACCATTCTTATCCTTCCTCCTTCCTTACATTTTTTACTTTAAAGCCTATTGTATCTGCAAATAAAATTGCAACACCTGCTATTTTCTGATTACCATTTGCCTGAAATATGGATGACCATCCTTTCACCCTGAGTCTATATTTATCTTTTAAGGTAAGATGTGATTCTTGAATGCAGCAAATATCTGGCCTGAGATTTTGTATCTGGTTTGCCAACCTGTGCCACTTTAGAGGACGGTTTAAGCCTTTCACATTAATGCAGAATATAGATAAGTCTGGTAAAATTTTGGGTATCAAGTTTTGCTCTGTCTTATTTTCAGCTGGTCTCTGTCCGACCCTAATGAAACAGTTACTCTGGGTTGAAGTCTAAGCTTTGGAGAAATACCAGCAGTTAAGTCACCACAACCCCTACAGAAAACAATTCATAAAGGAAAATCAAACCTTCTTACAACCACACACCCAGGGTACTGCTTGGATAGTCCTCAGGCAATTGGCTCAGTTCAAAAGGTCCAAATCAATTGTCTCAGTCAGCACCTATCTCAGGTGGAAGAGTTTAAAATGTCTCTGGCAACTAGATCGCAGGGGTCTGCTGACAACTCAAATATGAGTTGCTCCCGTGCTCCAATGATTTCAGGAGGACCTGCTCAGCAAATAGATTAGTCTGGGAAGGTTGATGCACCTCTGTCACACCCCACTTTGCACCTCTGTCACACCCAGGCTCTGATAACCCCACAGGGCTGTTACCCAGTTGCCTCCAATGAGCAGATGCCCCAGCAGTTTGCACCTGCTTGAATCTATGTCTCCTCAGCCAGGCCGCTGCTCTCTGCCTCTATCTGGGAGGGTGAGGTGAGGCCTGACAACCTCCGGCGCTTGTTGGAAGCTGGGTGGTGTTCACTCAGTTCCAGCTCTGCATCTGATTGATGTTACTGACCTAACAGAACAACTTTGTGGAATTTGTTTCTGTCCCAGCTAAATTCCCCTGCAGAAAAGAAGCTGTTTTGAGTTCACATAACTTGTGCCTCAGGCCCTGTCTTTGTTGCTGCAGGTTTGTATTTGCAGCACAGTTATCTGTCAGTTCTAGCCTCCTGCCCTTTTTTGTCTAGGCTGATGACCCCCTGGGGGCCGTGTACATCTTAGGCTCAGTAAAGTGGCCCTCTGTGTCAGCCCTGCCCTGGGAGTTAACCAGCACTGCACGTGCATTTTCTAGTCCCTGCACTCCACCCAGGCCAGTACTGCCTCACGCAAACACTTTAATCACGGGGCCACTATTTCTGTCCCAGATCTGTTCCACTGGTGGTTGCCACCTGAGAAGATGCCTGGCCTACTCTGGTTGCCCAGAGAGACAGGGGGTGTGATTCCAGAATATCCAGGGGTGAGCCCTATTGTTGCCAAAAAATGGCTGATGCTCTGCACCTCTGGGCACTGCCGCTCCGACATTGTTTCCTCTTAGCTGACTGTCCTCTCCTCACACCAGTGCCACAGACTCATCACTGACCAGCTGCAGTCCAGGCCCTATCCACACCCCTCAAGAAATCACCTAAGAATCTGGACTCCTGAGGACAGGCCTCCAGACCTCTGAGTGAGAGAGGAGGGGAGTGCTGGGAGCTCAGAATTGCAGGTGGAGAATATGTACAGTTTTACACAGTTTTATGCCTCACAGGAGAGCACCATGGCTCCCTAGTATGGGAAGTAGATCCAGTTTTTAGAGGGTCTCTCCCGTGGAGTATAATGGGAGCACTTTTGAACTCTGGTCATTTGTTTATGGGTACTCTGAGCTGTTCTTATGGGGGAGGGGACTCCCGTCTGCTTGGTGATGGATTTTGTACCTTTTTTTTGTATCCTTTGGGTCACAGCTTGCCTCAGCGGGGTTGATGTGCGTTCTTCAACCTTCTGTTTTGGCGCAGCTCTAATCTGTCAGGTTACTTGATAAATTTCTGTCCTTTAACTCTCCTTCTGTATGGGAGCCTCTGTGGAAAGCTGGTTTCAGTCAGCCATCTTGTCTCCTCCATCCCATTTCAAAGTTTTTAACGTGTGTGGAGCTGGCTTGGTGGCCGGGCCAGACTGGACATTGCCAGAGGCTCAGCGCCACATCCTGCCAGCAGGGGCAGGCACACGGCACTGCTCCAAGTGCTCAGTACTACAGTTTATCTCTTATCTAAATTAAATTTATTCATATTAAAATATTTTAGAACAAAGATGTTTTACAAAACCAGGTTAAAGAATGTTTTGATTTATACTTCAATTATATGTTTAGTTGGGACATTACTTGTGTGATTTCTTGAGTTTTCATAGCCAAAGATTATATTATAAAATAGAAGCAAGACAATTTAATTGTAAGGGTTTCTTTCACATGCTATAGCAGTGCAAGTATATTCATACCAGGTGTGGAAACATGTGATATAAATAAACTATTATTTAATGCTTAGCTGTCCCTATTAGAAATCTCTGAAACTAAAGCTGTTTGGTGTTTAATAATCTAAATTTTTTTATGGTTGAAAAATGCTTGTGCAGGAGGATCTTATCGACTTTATTCAGTCCCATCCATTTCTGGGGATTGAATAAAGTCTTGATTATAACTGAGATCTTGTGAATTACTTTAAAATGTCCATTTACATATTTGCTTCTTGTCACACACAAATATCAAATCATGACGTGATTACTCTCGAGTTAAGTATATAATCTATAGACTAATAGAGTTGTTCTTTAATCAACAGATAAAACATATACAAATCAATTTTCTAAGCATAAGAAAATTATAATATTATTTAAGTAATTAATCTTGATAGATAGAACTAATAAGAGGAATTTTTTTTTTTTAATTTCAGGTTACTGTGATGATATAAACAACTAGGTTACTACGTCTTCATCAGTTACATAGAATCCCTCTTGCAGTTGTGTCCCTCAACCCAAGAATCATGCCATATACCCATACATGTGCCCATTAAGTGAGAGCACACTATTGCCTGTCTCTCCTCCCCTCTCCCTCGTCCCTTGTTCTGCCTCCTTCAAAGTTGAATTGTTTGAGTTTTCTCTTATGTGGGAGAGTATTATATAATCTACTAGATTTATATTAATATTGAGTACATTGGATATATGTTTTTCCATTCTTGTGATACCTTACTAAGAAGAATGTGTTTTAACTCCATTCAGATTAATACAA
Source organism: Nycticebus coucang (assembly GCF_027406575.1). Taxonomy (NCBI): domain Eukaryota; kingdom Metazoa; phylum Chordata; class Mammalia; order Primates; family Lorisidae; genus Nycticebus; species Nycticebus coucang. The sequence goes on along the minus strand of NC_069804.1, from coordinate 154,901,917 downwards.
AAGCTGTAAGATTTCATCTTTTTATGCCTGAATAGTATTTCACAGTATACATATACCACATTTTGTTAATCCATTTCTAGGTGGGCATTTTGGTTTTTTCCATATATTGGCAGTTTTAAATTGAGCTGTGATAAACTATCTAGTGCAAATGTCTTTGTGATAAAATTATTTTTTTTCTTCCTTAGGATCAAAGGAGAGGTTTAATTTGAGTTCTTTGAGGATTCCCTGTATTTGTTTCCAAAGAGGCTGTGCTAGTTTTCAGTTCCACCAACATTGTAAAAGTGTTTCCTTTTCTCCACATCCACACCAGCATCTGTAACTTTGGGAATTTGTGATGTGAGCTATTCTCACTGGGGATAAGTAATATCTCAGGGTGGTTTTTATTTGCATTTCTCTGATGATTATGAACAAGGAGCATTTTATCATATATTATTTAGCCGTTCATCTGTCCTCATCAGAAAAGTTTCTGTTCATGTCTCTTACCCAGTGATAAATAGGATTGTTTGTTCTTTTGAGGTCAATTAATTTGAGTTCCCTGTAGATTCTAGTTATCAACCCTTTGTCATATTTGTTACATGCAAATACCTTTTCCCATTCAGAAGGATATCTATTTGCTTTAATTGTGGCCTTAGCTGTGCTGAAGCTTATCAGCTTAATTAAGTCTCATTTGTTAATTTTTGTTGTTGCTGTGATTGCCATTGAATTCTTCTGCAAAAAATATTTCCCCAGAGCTGAGATTATCAAGACTTTTTCCCACACTTTCTTCTAAGATTTTATTATTTTATGTCTTATATTTAAATATTCTATATACATCTTGAGTCAAATTTTATAAGTGGTGAAATGTGTCAGTGTACTTTTAGTTTTTTACATGTGGTTATCCAGTTTTTCTAGCATCATTTATTGAATAATAGGGATTCTTATCCCCAGGGTATGCTTTTGTTTGGCTATAAGAGGACCAGCTTCATCTCTTGGTTTTCTATTCATTTCATATGAATATGTTTCTATTTTTTTTGAAAATTCCATTCTGTTTTGATCACTGTGGACTTGTAATACAACCTGATGTCTGGTAAAGCGGTGCTTCCTGCTTTGTTTTTATTACTAAGAATTGCCTTTGGTATACAATGTTTTATCTCATGCCATATGAAAAGAAGAATTATTTTTTCTAATTATTCAAAGTATAATATTGGTATACTAATTGGATTTTATTTTATCTATAGGTTTCTTTGGGTAGTATACACATTTTTAAAATGTTGATTCTTCCTAGCCAAGAGCATAGTATGTTCTTCCATTTGTTAAAGTCTTATGTTATTTCTTTTCTTAGGTTTCATAATTCTCTTTGTAGAAATCCTTCAATTCTTTTGTTAGGTATATTCCTAGGTATTCAATTTTCTTTGAAGCTATTGTGAAGTGAGTTTTGCCTTTGAATAGTTTTCAACTTGGGTATTATGTGTATAAAAGGCTACTGATTTGGGGACATTGATTTTATGACAGGAGATTATACTCTATTTCTTGATCACTTTCAAGAGTCTGTGGTTGAGTCTTTAAGGATGAGATCATATAATTAGCAAAGAATTAGAGTTTGAACTTCTCTGCCCCCATTTAGATGCCATTTATATCCTTCCCTTGTCTGATTGCATTGGCTAGAACTTCCAGAATTGTGCTGAATACTAGTGACAATGGAGGAAATACTTGTCTGTTTCTGGTTCTAAGTGAAAATTTTTCACTTTTACTCCATTTAGTACGATATTAACTGTGGGTTTGTCAATCAGTTTAAGAAGTATGCCACTTATGCCTATTTTCTTAAGTGTTCTTATTAGAGAAGGATGTTGAATTTTATCAAATACTTTTACTTCATCTACTGAGATGACCATATTGTCTGTGTTTCTGTTCTATTGATATGGTGCATTACATTTGTGGCTTTGCCTATGTTAAAACAGACTTGCATTCCTGGATACAACCTACGTGATTGTGACGTATAATCTTTTGAATGTTTAGCTGCAATCTATTAGCCAAAATTTTATTGAGTATTTTTGCTTTGATATTCTTTAGCAAAAGTTGTCTGTAGTCCTGTTTTTTAGTTGGGACATTTCCTGGTTTTGGTATCAGTGTGATGTTTGCTTCATAGAATGTGTTGGAGAACATTCTTTCTTTCTCAATGTTTTGGAATATATCCTGCAGGTTAGATTTAAGTTCTTCTTTGAAGGTTTGATAGAATTCTGGTGTAAAGCCATCCGGTCCTGTGATTTTTTTTTTTTATCATAACTATGTACCTTGATGCTTTGAGATATATCTAACTCCAGTAGGCTTAGCCTATATAACAAAATCCCAAAACTACAGATGTTGTCATGGAGACAGAGAGAAGGGAACACTTGTACATTTCTGGTGGGAATGCATGCTAATACATCCTTTTTGGAAAGAAGTTTGGAGAATATTCAAGGAACTAAAGGTAGACCTTCCATTCAATCCTGCAATTCCTCTACTAGGTATATACCCAGATGATCAAAATTAATTTTACAACAAAGACATTTGAACCAGAATGTTTACTGTAGCCCAATTCATAATTGCCAAGACTGGGCATTTTTGTTATTGTTGTTGTTGTTGGAAGCTTTTTCATTGTTTCTTCAATCTCAGTGCTTGATATTCAATTCTATTGTTGTTGTTGTTGGAAGCTTTTTCATTGTTTCTTCAATCTCAGTGCTTGATATTCAATTCATCTGTTCAAGAAATCTGTTTCTTCCTGTTTAAGTCTAGGGAGATTGTATGATTCCAGGTATTGGTTTATTTTCTCCACATTGTCAAATTTCTGGACATAAAGTTTCTTGTGGTTGTCAGGGATAATCTCTTGTATCTCGGTGTTATCTGTTATTATTTTCCCTTTTTCATTTCTCATCTACTTTATAAGAGATTTTACTTTTCTGTTTCTAGTTTATCTGCAAAAAATTTCATAGATTTTGCTTCTCCTTTCTATGGAACAACTTTTTGTTTATATCAATATCAAACAACTGATTTTCTGAGTGATTATTTTTAAATTTAATTTCTTATTTAATTTTTGTTATTTCTTTTCTTCTTATAGGTTTGGGATTGAATTTCTCATCCTTTTCCATTTTCTTGAGATGATACAAGAGGTTGTTGATGGGTTCTCTCTCTGTTTATTCAGAGTGGGCATGTAATGTGATAAATTTCTCTCTTAGGACTACTTTTGCATATTTCCATGGGCTTTTGTAGCCTATAGCTTCCTTGTTGTTATATTCAAGGAATTTAAAAATTTTCTAATTTATCTCCTCCTTTACTCAACTGTCATTTAGCAAAAAAATTGTTTAGTTCCATGACTTTGATTAGGGAAGAAAAATTTTGTTAGCATTGAGTTCTACCATTATTGCCTTGTGGTCTGAAAAGACACAATGAATAATTTCAATTCTTTTAATTTTATTAAGTTTTGATTTGTGTCTTAGGATATGATTTATTTTTTACTAAGTTCTATAAGCTGACGAGCAGAACATATGTTTCTTACCTTTGGAAATGGTGTGTTTTTTATGTTTATTAGGCCTCATTGTTCTAGAATCATATTTAAGTTTCTTTTATCCTTGTTTACTTTCTGTTTAGAGCATCTGTCCATTTCTGTTAGAGGGGGTGTTAAAGTCCCCCGCTTTTATGTTGTTGTTATAGGATATCATATTGCTCAGACAAACTAAGGTTTATTTCATAAATCTGGGAGCATTGAAGATGGTGCATAAATATTATCTTGTATTATTCCTTTGGCCAGAAAGAAGTGAGCGTGTTTTTCATTCTTTCTTGTTTTATTCTTTGGAGTTCATAGAGAGTACAAAGAATTAGATTAAATGGATCATATTTATTAGGTAAAGTCCCTCCTGTCATTGTGTCCAAACCTGAAGATCTGTGCCATACATCATAACTCCCAAGCCTCCTCCCTCCTTTTCTCTTCTTTCATACTCATTCCCCTGCTCCCCACCTTGTATTGATTTAAATTTTTCTCTTGTGTATTAGATCATATACTGGCTTCATATTAGAATTGAGTACATTGGATTCTTGCTTTTCCATTTTTGTGATACTTTACTAAGAAAAATGTGTTAGAACTCTCTCCAGGTTAATACAAAAGATGTAGTTTCTGTGTTTTTAATGGCTGAATAGTATTCTATGGTATACATATAGCACAGCTTGTTAATCCATTCCTGTGTTGGTGGGCATTTAGTTTCTACACTTTGGCAATTGTAAACTGAGCTGTGATAAATGGTGTGGTGCAAATGCCATTACGATAAAATGGTTTTTCTTCTTTTGTGTAGATGCCTAGTAATGCAATTTCAGGATCACATCTCTTTCTTTCTTAACTTGGGTTGGTCTTATTTTGGCAAATTTCCTAAATGTTTGCATATCAGTAAAAGATTTGATTTTCCCATTTTTTTTGGAAACTTAGATTAGCAGGATATAGATTTCTAAGCTGACAATTGTTTTGCCTAAGAAGGCTAAAGGTAAATGACCAGTTTGTTCTGGCTTGGAAACTTAAAGGTTAATACTGCTGTTGCCCTTATGGATCTGTCTCTGTAAGTCTATTGATGCTTACTCCTGGATTCTTGCAGAATTTTCTCTTTCATCTTTATTTTGGATAGGTTAATTGCAATGTTCCTTGGAAATGCTCTGTTTCTATTAAGATGACACAGGATTTTTTATCTCTCTCAAAAGAGTGTGTTGGAACCTTTGGTAATATTGGGGAAATTTTCATTTATTATATCCTCCCATATGGTTTTTATTCCTTTGAGATGTTCTTCCTGCCCTTCAGGGATACCTAGTTTGTTTTTTGAATGCTTCATGAAATCATGTCATTCTCTGAGTGAATGTTCTGCTTCTCTCTCTTATTTTCTTCCTCCTTAAATTTCTCGGTTAGCTTAAGAGTTTTATACTCTAGCTCTTAGGTTCTTTATCCTCCATAGTATAATCTTTTATTGATACTTTCTGCTACATATTTAAGTTCCTTGATTGATTACTCACTTTCTTTTTTGTTGTTGTTGTTGCAGTTTTTGGCCGGGGCTGGGTTTGAACCTGCCACCTGCGGCATATGGGCCCAGTGCCCTACTTTTTGAGCCATAGGCACTGCCCAACTCCTCACTTTCTTGATCTCTGCTATATCCTTTCCATATCTTCATATGTTTCATCCATTTTTTAATTCCTTTTCATTATTGTCCACTTTCTCTTCACTTCCCTTTGCTGTTTTTGCCATCCATATTTTAAACTCTCTTTTTGTCATTTCCATTATTTCTTTTGAAATGTGATCCTTCGTGGTAGCTAACTCATGATTTCTTGTTGGGTTTGCTCTGTTCTGGTTTTTCATGTTGCCAGAATTGTTCTGTTGGATCCTTCTCATACGTTTTTTCTTCTTGTTCACTTCCTTCCCTTAAATTTTCCTCTCACTATGTACTTCACTTTAAATTATCTCATTTATGTGCTTAGGTGCTGAATTGTCCTTTTGATATAAGACCAAAGGGAAGAGAAGGTAAAGACCAAGATGGGATATAGGGAATAAAAAGATAAAGAAAAAAATGGGTGCTGGTGAAAGGAAAAAAAAAAAATTAAAATAGAAAAGAACACAAAGTAAGAATGAGAGAGACTTGAAGAATAGTGGTGTTTGGCAGGGGGCTATGACCCACAACTACAATCAAGGAATCAGGGGGGTTGGGATAGGTCAGTCCCTCGAGATCAGGACCTGCTTACCAGCCTTGGCAAAAGCAAGACCCCTGCATCCATGAACTATAGAAAAAAATTAGCAGTATGTTGCAGTTGTGACCTACCAATATCATTTATCCAAAGGCCAAAGATAAAAGGACACCCTAGACCATGAGCTCAAGGCCTCCTTAAGCCAGATCCATGATAGAAACTCCCATCCCAATCCTCAGATTAAGGCTCTGTCCCATAAATAGAATACAAAATGAAATATCCAAGATTCATTGTAATGAACTTGTCCTAAGTCAAAATGAAAAAAAGAATACAAAATTAAATAGAATAAAGCATATTAGAGAAAAAATAATATAAATCATGAAAATTATAACTAGATTTATATAAGATGCAGAAAAAACAGAATATCTTTGTTGTTGTAAAGGAAAATTTGTGGAGGAAAGTTGAGAAAATTAGAAAAATTTCTACCAAAAATAACAAAATGGAGAGTTGTAATAAAGAAATAACAAATTAAAGGAGCTGAAAAAAATGTAGAAGAAATAGAGGAGCCCTTGCTGTTGAAGAAAGTAAAAATGAAATCTTAAAAATACAATCAAACTTAACAAAACAAATAGCAACAACAACAAAAAATAACTAAGGAAAAGATTCAGATAAGGAGCAAAGAATAAAAAATATATATGTGTGTGTATATATATATATATTTTTTCAATATATTCCCTATCCAACAGGAGGTGTTTTGGTTTTAGAAGATGCAGAACACTCATGTGGGTTTTGCTCTATATGGTGAGGGTCAGAATCCACTATCTAGCTGTGGAAGAGGCTTGGTCCTCTTGTTTTGATTTATTTGCCCAGAATAAAGGCTTGCTCTTTTTGCTAACATTCAGTTCCCATAGGATTGGGGTCCTGATACTTTCACCAGCTTTCTTGGGAGGCGCATCTTGGTCTTCTAAACAGTGCCCCCTGATAACAAAGTGGCTTTCCTAGAGTAGTGGGAGCTGTCCAACTCACCCAAAGGATGGCTGCCTGAGCTCAGCAGGTGCACCAAATGCAGCTGTGCCCTAGGACTCTGAAGACTGTTTCTCCCAGGTGGTCCTCCCACAATGGCAGCACTCTGATAGTAGCCAAGCTGATGGGCGTTTCACCCTGCTTGGTGATTCAGTCTCAGTGGTTCAATGCTATTCAAATTTACTCCCTCACTTAAGTCTCTACAAGGGAGCTCCAGTGAGCAGCCCAGTCAAAAAACAAAAAAACTGCAGGAGAACCCTTTCTTATCTCTAGTCCTCCACTGGAGAGACAGCTGGCCTTTGATTGTATCCATACACTTGCCTTCTGTGCTGGTCTTCCTCACCTCCAGATCTTCTCATTGGCTCTTAGAGTCCTCTGTTGCTTCACTATGCCCTTGGAGTTATGTTCTTGGGCATTATCCTTCAGGCAGCTGAAGTCTTATTTCTCCTATAACATTGTGAGTGTATGGTAAGGAGAAGTTTTTAGTCTTCCATTTGCTCCCTTTCCAAGAGGACGATTTTGTAAATTGAAATTTTGTACTTATTTTTGTCTGGTATATAATTAAAAATAAAATGAAGTATGGAAGAATAAACATTGTCTGAATTTGTCATGAAAATTATTTGGGTAGAATTAAACTAGAAAGATAAATTTGAAAAATTTTGGTAATCATTCTTATCATCCATTATGATAAGTGAAAATGTTAATATGGATGTTTATGATTATATGAACCAGGTGTAATCATTTTCTTCCTGAAACTGATTTTAAAAGTTTGAGAAACGGTTTCTCAAGATGGTGAATATAGACTTTATTCATCACTTCTTCTCAGAAAGAAAAACCAAAGGTACAGGTGAATAAGCATGGTCCAAGTTAGGTACTGAGAAATAAGCACCAGAACCTACCAGAGAAGCCAGGGGAGGAAACTGGGGAACCTAAGATGAAGGAAGGAAACAAGAATTTTTCAGTGACTGATCCCTGAGGGACTTGGATTTCCCTAGAAATAGTTGGTTGGGATGTTTCTGTGGCAGACTGTTGGCTTTCAAATTGTTGGAGAGCCTCTTTATTCTTGTAAACAAAAGCAATGCTGTGGGAAGCAATATGGAAACTTTCCAAGGGTAGAGCACTGGGATGCCTCCCTGTGCAATATTGCTTACCTTCCCTTCCAGATCCAAGCTCAGGAATTGGACACCCTACTGGTTATGCATCAATTGTGGCTCAGGCTCAGGTTATGACATCAATGTACATAAATCAGGAGAATTTTTATATACCTGTAACAACCAGCTGAGAACAAAATAAAAACTCTATTCAACTTATAATAACAAATAAGAAAATACCTAGAAATATATTCAATAAAAGAAGTGAAAGACCTGTACATGAAAAAAAATTACAAAAGATTAATAAAATAAATCATAGATGACACAAATAAATGGAAAAACATCCCATACTCATGGATTGAAGGGATCAATATTATTAAAATGACTATACTTCCCAAAGCGATGTCTAGATTAAACACAATTCCTATCAAAATACATATTCTTCTTAACAAAGTATCTCAAGAATGGAAGAAAAAGTATCCAATGTACTCAGCCCTACTATGAAGCTAATTTATAGCTTTAATATGAAGGTTATAACCCAACTATAGCAGAAGAATATGGGGAAAGAGCCAAGGGAGGGGAGGGGAGGGGGAAGGTTGGGGTGGAGAAGGTTGGGGTGGAGGGAGGGTAATTGGTGGGGCCACATTTACGGTGCATCTTAGAATGAGTACAGGCGAAACTTACTAAATGCAGAATACAAATGTCTTCATACAATAACTAAGAAAATGCCATGAAGGCTATGTTAAACAGTTTGATGAAAGTATTTCAGATTGTATATGAAACCAGCACATTGTACCCCTTGACTGACTAATGTACACAGCTATGATTTAATAATAATAAAAAAAACAATTCCAATTTTGACAAAACTAGAAGAAACAACCCACAATTTACATGAAACCAAATGAAAAGTACAAATAACCCAAAGACCACTACACAAAAAGAAAAAAAAAAAAGGGAGTAATCTTATTACCTGACTTCAAATAATATTACAAGGCTAAAGTAATCAAAACACCATGATACTGGTATGAAAATAGAGATAGATTAATGGTACATAATAAATAACATGAAAATAAATCCATATTCCTACAACCAAGTGATTTTTGACAATAAAGGCAGTAACAATATGCTGGAGAAAGGACACCCTATTCAATAAATGATGCTGGGAAAATTGGTTAGTCATGTGCAGAAATAAAACTGGATCCCTATCTCTCACCATGTGTGGATATTAACTCAAGATGGATTAAAAACTTTTAGCTAAGTCCTGAAACTATAAAAAATTCTGAAAGAAAACCTAGGGAAACCAAATCTGGTTATTGACCGAGGTAAAAAATATATGATTAAGATTTCCAGAACAAATGCAATAAAATTAAAATAAACAAATTAAACTAAAGATGTTCTGTACAGTAAAAGAAATAATCAGCAGAATAGACAACCAAAAAAAGAGAATAGAAGAATATATTCATAAACTGTGCATCTGTCAAACCCCAATTATACATTATCTACAAAGAGCTCAAACAAATTCTCAAATAATCCCATTAAAAAGTGGGAAAATGACACAAAAAGTTTTTTAAAGGAAGAGATACAAACGGCCAATAAACATATAACAACAACAACAACAACAACAACAAAGTTCACTAATTTTTAGGAAAGTACAAATTAAAACCACCATGAGCTACCACCTTACCCCTTTCAGAATGGTCATTTTTAAAAAAGTTATAAAACAACTGATATTGGCATAGTCACAGTTAAAAAGAGAATGTTGATACACTTTCAGTGTGAATGTGCATTAGTACAAAACCTATAATCAAAAGTATGGAGATTTCTCAAAAAACTACAAGTAAACCTACGATTTGATCTAACAATACCACTTTCTGGAATCTATCCAAAGGAAAATGAATAATTATTTAAAAAAATACCTGCACACTCTTATGTTTATAGTAGCACAATTACTGGTAGCAAAGATATGGAACCAATCTAAATGTCCATAAACTGATAGACAAAGAAAATGTGGTATATATACATCACAGGATACTACTCAGCCATAAAAAGGAATGAAACAACATCTTCTGAAGTGACTTGGGTGGAATTGAAGGCCATTGTCCTAAGTTAAGTAATGAAGAAAAAAAAAAAAAAACACTGCATACTGTCACCTACAAGTGTCAGCTAAGCAATGGGTATGCATGATCATACAATATGACATCATGGATATTGAAAACTGAGAAAGGGAAAGTTGAGAGCAGGATAAGTGACAACAATTATCTGTCGAATACAATGCACACTATATAGGTGATGGGTACAGTAAAACCCTAGACTTTTCCACTCTGCCATTTATCTATGTAACACTGCACTTGTACCCCCTGAATATATTGAAATTTAAAAAGCTGAAAAATAAGAGATTTATTATTATTATTCTTAGGTTACAGATCATTTTGAGTCATTATGACAACCTAAAAGGTGAAACATTTGATCAAATTATTTTTTTTGAGATAGAATCTCACTCTGTCATCCCAGGTAGGGTTCTATGAAATAATAATAGCTCACAGCAACCTCAAACTCTTTGGCCTAAGAAATCTTCTTACCTCAGCCTCCCAAGTAGCTGGGACTACAGTCGTATGCCACCACATCTACCTAGTTTTTCTATTTTTAGTAGAGTTGGGATCTCATTGTTGCTTAGGCTGATTTAAAACACCTGAGCTCAAGCAATCCACCTACCTTGGCATCCCAGAGTGGTAGGATTATAGGCATGAGCCACCACACCTGGCCATTGATCAACCTAATTAGGTGACATTTTTTATACCAAACATAACTATTTAAATTAACTGTAAATGACAAAGTTAGTATAGTCAAATGGATTTTTAGATTTATTTGGTGTTAGACTCCAGGAATAATAAACTAATGTATATTCTCACTTTCTATCAGGACTAAAAAAACATGTGAAGATAGATTGTGAAAATACCTGTTACCCCTGTTGTCAGGATGATTACATGAATATACCATATCACTAGATTGGTAAAAATTCATTTAGTGTTCCATTGTATGAAATAGTAATTCAATTATGTCTTTATTTCTTTGAGTAGGTCAGTGGCACAAGTAAGCCAAATGCCAAGCTTATTTTATGAAGTAGATTTTAACTGAACTTCTGATACTGACAGCCTGATGCATCCATTTATAAATTTCCCATCAACCATCATTTAATAGAGGGATAGCATGGCCACATAATTTATCATACAAGTGGGGAAACTTTGAGCATGACAGAGGGAAGCAAAGTTGATTAAAATGATGCATTTTAAAAATACTTATTGCCCTACTGGTTGATTTCATTTTACTGACGGATCTATAAAATGTTTCCATTAAAAAATTATTTTCAAAAACTAAATTATTTCTACAAAACAGCATCTATGTAAATTACAAAAATATTTTATATCAATAATTCAAATGTTAGAACTTAAGCATAGTAATTATTGTTAGTATGTGGTCACATACTTTAGTGAGTTTCTTACCTCTATCTCTCATTAATGCCATAATAATGATATTGTCCTGAAGGTTGCATTTTCATATGGCATTTATTTTATTTTTAGCCAAAAAAAAATTCTTCAATGTTTTTTAAAGTAGCATTTTATAATTAGTAAATTTGATATTTTTAACACTGTCAATTGACTTCTCTGTAAACCATAATATGTTTACTTCACAGAATGCTTCTACAGTTATAAGATTCCTGATAACTTCAGAACAAAACTCTGTTAAACAGAGGATACTCTCAGTCTGACTTTTAACATTTTAAAATTTTAAATTATATAAATAATGCAACCCAAATATTTTTAAAGGTACTTTCTCATAAACCATGTATAACTCATTTCAACATCACTGGATTTTATTCTATTAAACAGAAATCACATCCAGAAATGTTTTTAAGGTAAGTTTACTATGTTGGGACACTATTCCCTGAAGTTGAAGTTCAGATTTTATTTTTTTGCTGTGTATGTGATTTTTTTTTTAAAAAATATATGATTCCTAATGCTATGGAATGCTATGCAGCATTAAAAATGATTTTTGTTTTTTTTTTGAAACAGAGTCTCACTCTCTCAACCTGGGTAGAGTTCTGAGTCATCATCATCGCTCACAGCAACCTCAAACTCTTAGGCTTGAGCAATCTTCATGCCTCAGCCTTCCAAGTTGATAGGACTATAATAGGCATGCACCACTACATCTGGATAGTTTTTTTGGTTTTAGTAGAGAGGGGATCTTTCTCCTTCTCAGGCTGGTCTTAAACTTCTAAACTCAAACAATCCACCCTCCTTGGCCTCCCAGAGTGCTAGGATTACAGGCATGAGTGCCCATACCTGGCCTCTAAATGATTTTTTTTAAGTGCAGCTAATAATATTTAGAGGATTAATTGACAATAGGTAATTTAATACAACTGTATGTCATGTAAGGTGATTTAAAAACTAGTTACTTTTTCCAGTGGATATGAAGTTAAAAATAAATAAAAAATAGTTACTTTTAAGACTCAAAATTTTCTAAAATTTAATTGATAATGGAAAATTAAAAAAAATATTCTGCTGACATGTGACATGTCCAGTGTCAACCTCATTACAAAAGCTATGCAGTTCAGTTACTGTACCTACTGTGTGATAACATATTGGTAAATTTTGATAAACATAGCCTCCATTAAAATAGGTAGGTTATTATAGCTTATTTGGATGTACTAATGAAGTAACATTACACCAAAATCAATGTGAAGTATATTTTCATTCGTAGATGTTTAAAACTAATAAAATATTATTATCACATGCTATACTTCAACAAAATATGTGTTATTTATGCATAAATCAAATCATGTTATCATAATTGTTGAATTTTTAAAGTTATTTTACAAACTGATATGCATTTAGGTTCATTTAACTTTATTTTAAATATTTTGTTTTTTATTTTTGATTCATAATTTTTAACTATATGAAGTTTTATAGGAATATCTCAATTTATTGTATATGACTGTATTGTGCTTCACATATTTTGCATATTTTTACACATTGAAGATTTGTGGTAACCCTGTATGAAACAAGTTTATGGGTACAATATTTTCAACAGTATATGCTCACTTCATGACTCTGTGTTACATTTTGATAATTTTTACAATATTCCCAATTTTTTCATCATTATTATATGTGTTGTGGTGATCTGTGATCTTTGATGCTACTATTGTAATTGTTTTGGGGATTCCACAAATCAGGCCCATATAATATGATGAACTCAATTAACATAAAAGAATTGTTCCCCTATCTTTCTCTCTCTCCTCAGGCCTCCTTACTTCCTGAGACACAGCAGTATTGAAATTAGGCCACTTAATAAATCTTCACTAGCCTCTAAGTGTTCAAGAGAAAGGAAGAGAAGCATGTCTCTCACTTTAAAGTAAAAACAAGAAATGATTATGTTTAATGAGGACAGAAACTCAAAAGTTAAGATGAGGCCAAAACCCATGACTCTTGTGCTCAATTGTCAAGCTGTTAATGCAAAAAAAAAAAAAAAAAAAAAAGTCCTTGAAGGGAATTGTGTTAATCCAGTGAATATATGGATGATAACAAAACAAAACAGTTTTATTGCTGTAGTATGTAGAAAGTTTTAGTGGTCTGGATAGAAGATCAAACCAGCCACAACAATCCTTTAAGATAAAGCCTAATCCATAAAAAAACACCTAACTGTCTTCAATTTCATGTAGGCTGAGAGCTTTGGGGAAGCTATAGAAGAAACGTCTGAAGCTGGTAGAGGATGGCTTATGAGGTTTTAGGAGAGAAGCCACCTCTATAACATAAAAGTTTAAGTTGAAGCAACAGCAAGCACTAATGAAGAAACTGCAGCAAGTTATCCAGAAGATTTAGCTAACATAATTAGCAAATATGGCTGTGTTAAACAATAAATTTTCAGCAAAACTGCCTAATATGGGAAGAAGATGCCATCTAAGACATTCATAGCTAAGGAAGAATAATCAATGCATGGCTTAAAAGCAAAGAGTAGTTTTGACTTTCAAGTCTTACTATTTAAGAAATGCATTTCCTAAAGCTGTAGCTGCCGTAAATTGAGACTCCTCTGAGGTATCTAGCCAAAGTAAATAAAAAAATCTATAGATAGGAATCATCATTCTAAGTGACATTAAAAACATTTGTTATTCAAAATAGGTGGTCAAAATGTCAACCTTAAGAGGAGTTTTGAGTAAGTTAACTCCAATCTTCATGGATGACTTTGAGGGGTTCTAAACTTCAGTTGAGAAAGTAACTGCAGATGTAGTGGAAAGAGAAAACTGAATTAGAAATGGAACTTGAAGACACAACTAAATGTCTGTAATCTCATAATAAAACTTGAAATGAGGAATCTATTCTTATGCATGCACAAATAAGTTGGTTTCTTGAGATGTACTCTACTCGTGGTGAAGATTCTGTGACACTGCTGAAATGATAAAAAAAATTAGGTACACCTACAGAGTAATCTTTTATAAAAGATTAAGTCAATCATTAGGGGAAACCTCATTATTGTTATATATTTTCATATATATTCAATTATATGAAATTACTATAGACACTTCAATTTTCAGCAACTACCCCCTCATTGCTCCGCAGCCATGCACACCTAGTCCAGATCTTTCATCATCAAAAAGATTATGACTCACTAAAGGCTCAGATGATGGTTAGCATTTTTTAGCAATAAAATATTTTAATTGAGGTATGTAAATTAATTTTATAGATATAATGCTATTGCACAGGTAGTAGAGTACATTATTGTATAAACGGAACTGTTATATGCACTGGGAAACCAAATAAAATCATGTCACTCATTTTATTATAATATTTCCTTTATTGTGGTGGTCTGGAAACAAACCTACAATATCTCCAAGATATGCTTATGTACCATAATGAAAACTCTGAAGGTTTATCCTGCCTGTAGTCACAAGCATTTGGTAGGCTGAGGCGGGTGGTCTGCCTGATCTCACAGATTTGAGATCAGCCTGAGCCAGAGGGAGACCTCGTCTCTAAAAATAGCCAGGTGGTGTTGCGGGTGCCTGTAGTCCCAGCTACTTGGGAGGCTGAGGCAAGAAAATCACTTAAGCCCAGGAGTTTGAGGTTGCTGTGAGCTATGACGCCATAGCTCTCTACCAAGGGTGACAAAGTGAGACTGTCTCAAAAAAAAAAAAAAAAAAAAGATTTAGATTAACTGAAGATTTTCCATCCCTCATGTTCCCGTTTTCTATCCTTCCCTCTCCTATAGTTAACCATATGAATTGGCTTTTATTTTTCCATAGCTTCCATTGGAAAAAAAAAATTGTGTCTTCATATCCCACTTCTTTCTTTTTATTTTTTCTTTTCACCTTTTAACAAATATTTTTGTTGCAATATTTAGCACAATAACTTAAATTAATTTTATAGATATAATGCTATTTATAGGAACAAATGCAATATTTCTACAACAACTTAAAATATTTATTAAGAATAAAAATAGAACTATGTACCTGGTTTCTGATTTTTAAAGTACACCAGCGGAGGACTGTTGATGTTATTTGTGGGACTCCTTTCCATTTTTCTTCTTAAAAAAATTAAAAAAAGAAAGAAAGGAAAGCTTAGTGCATTTATGGGATTCAAGTGTTTGTTGTTGCATGAATGGACTCTATAATGCTGACGTAAGGGTTTTCAGTGTACCCATCACCAGAATAGAGTACATTGTCCACAAGAGGTAGGTTTTTATCTCTTAATACCCTCCCACTCTCTCCCCATTTTAGTTTTCAATGTCCGATATGTCGCTTTACGATGATATGTACACATTGTTTATTATTTATTTGTTTATTTGAGAAAGAGTCTCATTTTGTCACCAACAGTAGAGTGCCTTGGCATCATAGCTCACAGCAACCTCAAACTCTTGGGCTCCAGAGATTCTCCTGCTTCAGCCTCCCTAGTAGCTTGGACTATAGGCACCCACCACAACACCGGCTATTTTTAGAGGCAGGGGTCTTGCTCTGGCTCAGGCTGGTCTCAAACCGGTGAGCTCAGGCAATCCACACACCTCAGCATCCCAGAGTGCTGGGATTACAGGCGTAAGCCACTGCGCCCAGCCTGTACACACTTTTTAGCCCCCACTTATAAGTGATAATATTTGGTATCTGTTTCTCCATTCCTGAGATATTTTACTGAGAATAATAGTCCCCAATTCCTTCCAAGTTGCTAGAAAAAACATGATTTTGTTTCTTTTTAATGTTTAGTAGTAGTCAATGGCAAATATTTACCATATCTTCATTATCCACTCAATAGTTGATGGCCACTTGAGGTGATGCCATATCTTTGCGATTCTGAAATGGCTGTGATAAATCTTAGAGCACAGGTGTCTTTTTTGTTTTTTAAAAGTAACTTCTTCTTTGGGTAGATACCCAGTGGAGAAACTGGTGGAATGAACGGTAGGTCTAATTTTAGTACCTTGGGAAATTATTGTTTTACATATAGGTTGTGTTAGTTTACATTCCCACTAACAGTGTATAGGTGTTCCCTTTTCCCCACACTTATTTTACTTTTCTTATTGTTTTTCTTACTTTTTAATAATGGCCATTCTGGTAGGCATGAGGTAGTATTTTTAAGGTGGTTTTAATTTGAATGTTCCTGATGATTGGTGATTTTCAGAATTTTCATGTTTGTTGGTCAGTTACACATCATCTTTTTAAAAAAAATAGTCTGTTCATGTTTTTGATGAGGTTATTTGATTTTTCTTGATTGTTTGAATTCCATATAGATTTTAGATATTATCCCTTTGTCAGATGTGCAGGTTGTGAATATATTTTCTTGTTCCATAGGTTATCTATTGATTCCGTTGATTATTTCTTTGATGTGCAGAAACATTTTTGTTTAATTAAGTCCTATTTATTTATTTTTGTTGTTGCTGTATAAAGGATGCATAATTCAAATACCCTTCTGAATCTTGTTTTCTTTACCCCAAATCAGGATATAAAAATGTTCATCATTCCTTAATTTAACATTTTATTTGGAAATAATTTCAAATTAAAAGAAATAAAATTTTCAAAATATATGTATAAAGAACACTCATATATCCATTTTCCAGAATCTACTCGTAACAATTTGCCATATTTGATACAGTGTCAGATGTATCAAATGCACAGATGCATACATACACACAAATGCATACATGCATACATATACATTTATATATGCAGATATAAATGTACATATACATTTATATATGCATATATAAATGTATGTATACATACATTTACATTTATATATGCAGATATAAATATATGTATACATGTTCTTACTTAAAATATTACCATTATTGTCATTTTTCAGATATTTATACTTAGTGGGATTTTACTGAACTTGTTTTTAGGTAATCATAAATTCCTTGAAACTTCTGATTAACTAAAAGATACATATAATCTTAGATTCATATGCAACTGTAAGAAATAATCTAGAGATATTCCATATACCATTTACATTCACTGGTGGAAGTGTCATGCAAAACTATAACAACCAGGGTATTGATATTGACACAATCCACTGACTTTATTCATATCTTTCCAATTTTACTTGAACTCATGTGTGTGTATTTAGTCCTATGCAATTTTATCACATTTAGGTTCTTGTATCCAACATTATAGTGAATAGACTGAACAGTTATATTACCACAAGGACCCTCTGTGTTGCTCTTTCATGTCCATATCCACTTCTCTTGAGATTATTCTACCTCTGTTGAGATGATCCTGTATTTGTATGTAATTTCTTCCATCGTATAGTATATTTCATACATTTATTTTGTATTTGAAAGCAAATTTGGATTTTTTTAATAAATCCTGCTTTTCAATATATGCTGAGGATTTGAGTACTGATGTTCATCAAAGATATTGGCCTTTAACATTATTTTCTTATGATCTATTTGTCCAGAGTTAGTATCACAGTAATACTAGCTTTGTAAGATGATCTCCTACTACTTTGATATTATGGAAGATTTTTGAAGAATTGTTATTACCTTGTTTTAAAATGATTGGTAGAATTCAATAGTGAAGTTATCTTGGCCTTGGTTTGGGCAGGTTATTTGTAATTACTAATTCAATTCATTTAATTGTTATAGCTCAATTAAACTTTTATTTATTAAGTCAATTTTGATAATTCATATGTTCCTAGAATATGCCACTTTTTCTAAATAATCAAATTAGTCATTAGAAGATTATAGTATTTACTTAAAATCTTTTTAATTGCCTTAGATCAATAATGATAGTCTCTATTTTATTCTAGAATGTGGTAATTTCTGTTTTCTTTCTATTTTACTTACACTTTGTTGAGTTAAGCAAATAATATGTAAATTTGTTAGTATTTTCAATAAACAAAATTTTGACTTTATTGATTTTTGTATTATTATTTTTTTTTGTAGTTTTTGGCCAGATGCCAGGTTTGAACCTGCCACCTCTGGTATATGGGGCCAGCGCCCTACTCTTTTGAGCTACAGGCACTGCCCTGTATTGATTTTCTTATCTATTTCTTCTGTAATCATTATTTTCTAGTTTCTTAGATAGAAAGTTAGGACATTGATTTGAAATCTCCAAACATAGACATTTAAAACTGAAAATTTTTTGTCTAAACCTTGCTTTAAATGTATCCTGTGTATTTTCATATAGTGTGTTTTATACAATATAAATTATTTTCTATTATTCCTTGACATTCTTTCTTGACCCTTGGTTTATTTAGAAGCATTTTGCATAATGTTCACATTTTTGTTTTTATCTTAAATTTCCTTCTACTCTTGATATCTGATGTAAATTTGTTGTAGTTGTGAGAACATACTTTATAATTTAACTCTTTTCAAATTAATTATTTTTATTTATTTATTTATTTTTACACAGAGTCTCAAACTGTCACCCTGGGTAGAGTGCCATGGTGTTACAGCTCACGGCAACCTTAAACTCTTGGGCTTAAGAGATTCTCTTGCCTCAGCCTCCCAAGTAGCTGGGACTACAGGCACCCTCCACAACACCTGGCTATTTCTTTTGTTGCAGTTGTCATTGTTTTTTAACTGGCCTGAGCCAGGTTTGAACCCGCCAGCCTGTGTGTATGTAGCCGACGCCCTACCCAGTGAGATATGGGTGCTGCCTCCTTTCAAAAATTTTATTTTGAGTTTTTTTTTTTTTTTGGCCAGGGCTGGGTTTGAACCCACCACCTCTGGCATATGGGACCGGCTCCCTACTCCTTGAGCCACAGGCGATTGACACATATGTGCTTGTAAGAACTGTATTTTTACAAAATTAAAAGCAAGACAGATACAGGTGGTTGACGGGGTTGCTCAAATTTCCTTTATCAGTATTGATTCTATATAAAGACGTTTATTTTCTCTATTACTGAGAGTTAGGTATGGAAGGTTGCCAACTATTATTTTTGAATTATCTCATTATCCCCTCAATTCTGTCTGGTTTTGCTTCATGTATTTCATGTATGTTATCTACGTACATATATGTGTTTATAATATTTATATCTTTCTAATGAGTGAACATTTTTATCAGTATAAAATATCCCTCATTGCCTGTAGTATTATTTTATCTGTTATTTGTACAGTCTATTCTATGATAGTTATAGTTTATATAAGTAGATATTTTTCTATTCTTTTACTTTCAACATATTACATCTTTGCATATAAACTTAATATCTCATAGACAACAGAATTACTCTGGCCAGGATTTTTATTAACGTATTAAATGAAAGTGGTGAAAGTGGGCAGTGTCTTATTTCAGGTATTAGAGGAAAGGTTTTCAATTTTTCCATACTCAATACAATGTTAGTTGTGAATTTGTTATACAAATCCTTTATTATTTGTAGGCATGTTTTTCTATACACAGTTTGTTAAGAGGTTTTTGTTTTTTAAATCATGAATAGATGTTGAATTTTATTGGATGTTTTCTCAGCATTTGTTGAAATTATCATATAATTTTTATTCTTGATTCTCTTAATATGGTGTATCAAGTTTATTGATTTGTGTTTGTTGAAGATTCCAGCACCCTGGAATGAATTCCATTTTATAACAATGAATTAATTTTAAATGCATCATTGAATCAGTTCATTGAGAATATTGACCTGCAATTTTCTTTTATTGCATCTTTGTCTGGTTTTGGTATCAAGGTAATTCTGGTCTCATAGAATGATTATGTAGATATACTGTTCTCTTCAATTTTTTGAGCTTTGAGGTTAGCTGGTATTCTTTCTTTCTTAAATGTTTGGTAGAATTCAGCAATGAGGGCATCAGGTCCTGGTGTTTTCTTTGATGGAAAACTTTTACTACTACCTCAGTCTTATTACTTGTTATTGACCTGTTTAAGTTTTCTTCTTCTTCATAATTCAAACTTGGTAGGTTGTGTGTTTCCAGGAATTTATTTACTTCTTGGTTTTCCAATGTGTTTGTGTATAATGTTACCTAGTAATCTCAAATGAGCCTTTATATTTATGTGGTGCTAGATTTAATCTCTCATTTTTCATCTTTGGTGTTATTTGTAGTGGGTTTCTCACTTGTCTAACCATAGGTTTGCCAATTTTGCTTAAATTTTTTTATAAATCTAACTTTTCATTTTGTTTATCTTTTGTGTTATTACTCTCATTTTCATTTACTTTCACAAATACATAATATTTGTACATGTTTATGTGATACATGTGATGCTTTGTTACATACATGTAATGTATAATGTTCAAGTAAGGGTATTTATTATATTTATCACCTGGAGTATTTATCATTTCTATGTGTTAGGAACTTTTCCAGTTCTTTCTTCCTGCTATTTTGAAATATATACTACATTACTGTTAACTATAGTCTTTTTTCAGATCTTTATTGCTTCTGTCTTTCCATTAATTTAAATTTTCTTTTGTTCTTGCTGTACTACCCTGTTTCCCTGAAAATAAGACAGTGTCTTATTTTAAGGTGTGCTCCCAAAGACGCGCTAGGTCTTATTTTCAGGGGACATCTTATCTTTCCTGTAAGTAGGTCTTATTTTCAGAGGATGTCTTATATTTGGGGAAACAAGGTAGCTTTTTTTGAGGTGCTTCATTAGTTTGTTTAATTGAAGTCTTTGTACATTTTTACTAAATCATAACTGTGTACATTAATGCATTTATGGGGTACAATGTGCTTATTTTACATACAATTTGCAATACTTACATCAAACTGGTTAACATAGCCTTCACCTCGCTTACTTGAGTGTTAAGACATTTATAGTCTACTCTTAATAGATTTGACAAGTACTCGTACATTATGCACAATAGGCGAGTTCCCACCAATTGCCCTTCCTCCACCTGGACTCCCCTCTCCCCGCCCCTCCCCTTCCTCTTCCCTCCTTCATTTGTATGTTTTAAATATAGATGTTTATTGCTATTAATTTCCCTTTGGATCTGCTTTTGCTCTACCCCATAGGTTTTGGTGTGTCTTATTTACATTTTTTTCATGATAAGACATTCTAAATTTCCTTTTTAATTTATTCATAGACCCATTTACTGTTCAGAAGCATACTTTTTATTTTCCATATATTTGTACAGTTTCTAATATTTCCTCTGTTTTGATTTATGATTTTATTCCATTATGATCAAAAAGATACTTGATATACTATAATATTTTTAATTTTTAAGATTTATTTTATGATCTAACATATGGTCTATTCTGGAGAATGTGTCATGTGCTATTGAGAAAAATATATAATCTTCACCTGCTTGATAGAAGATTGTGCAAGTACACTAGGCCAATTTGGTCTACAGGAAAGTTTAATTCTGACATTTCTTTGTTGATTTCCTGTCTGGAGTAATCTATCCATTAATCAGTGTGTGTTAAAGGGTGTTAAAGTTCCCTACTATTATTGTATTGCAGTCAATCTTTCCTTTTATGAGTATTCATAAGTGTTTTATATATCTGGGTGTCCCAGTGTTTGGCATATATATAATTGTTATATTTTTTAGCTATATTGATGCCATTAACATTATAAGATGACCTTATTTATAATGATCTTCTATACTCTTTTATAAAAGCCATTCTCAGTGGAGTTAGTTGATATCTCATTGTGGTTAGATTTTCATTTCATTAGTGATTGCATGATGTTAATCTTCTCTTTTGCAGTTTTTTGCCAGGGACGGTTTTGAACATGCCACCTGCGGCATATGGGGCCAGCACCCTACTCCTTTGAGCCACAGGTGCTGAGGTGCTGCCCCTCATGGTTTTTTTTTTTTTTTTTTTTTGCTATTAGACTATCTACATTTAAAAAGTTTTTACTTGTGTCTTTTACCAACTTTTTAATTAGGTTGTTTTATTTGTTCTTGATGATTTCCTAGAATTCTTTTTAGATTCTGATTCTCAGCCCTTTATCACATATGTAGCATGCAAATATTTTCTCTGATTCTGTAAGTTGATTATTTTACTTTATTAACTGTGTCTTTGGCTGTGTAGAAACTTTTTAATTTGTTCAGGTTTCATTTAATAATTTTTATTTTAGCTCTGATTGCTTGTGAAGTCTTCTTTATAAATTCTTTGCCTAGATCAATACTTATATGAGTTTTTTGCCATGTTATTCTGGAATTTGTATAGTTTCATGCCTTAGGTTTCATTCCTTTACCCATTGTAAATTAATTTTTGTGAATGGTGAGAGGTACAGATCCTGTTTCAGTCTCGTACATGTGTCTATCCAGTTTTCTCAGCACCATTTATAAAACAGGTATTCTTTTTTCAATGTAGGTTCTTATCTATTTTGTCAAAAATCAGATGGGATTTAGAAGATGATTTTATTTCTGGGTTCTCTGACCTGACCCTTAAGTATACGTTTCTGATTTTTGTTTTAGTACAAGGATGTTTTCATTGCAATTGCCTTGTAGTATAGCTTGAAGTCTAGTAAAGTGATGCCTCCCACTTTGTTCTTACCACATAAAGTTGCATAGGCTATTCAGGGTTTTTTATGGTTCCATATGAATCACATAATTATTTTTTTATACATCTGCAGAAAATGGTGTTGGTATTTTAATGAGGATTCCATGGAAACTGTAAATCACTTTGTGTAGTGTAGCCATTTTAACATTAATTCTGTCAATCCATAAGCATGAAATGTTTTTCTATGTTTTTGCAACCTCTGCAATTTATTTTCTAAGTATTTCATAGCTCTTCCTGTAAAGGCCTTTCACCTCCTTGGTTAAATATATTCCTTGGTATTTTATTTATTTATATTTTTGGTGCTACTGTGAAAGGTATTGCATCCTTAATTTGATTCTCACATTGACTTTTATTGATGTATATGAAAGCTACTGATTTGTGTACATTGTTTTCTTAACCTGAGACTTTGCTGAATGGATTTATTAATTACAGGAGTTTCTTGGTTGAATCTTTGCAGTTTTCTGGATATAAGATCATATGGTAAGCTGTATATAGTTCAACTGTTTCTTTCCCCATTTTGATACCTTTGATATCCTTCTATTGTCTGATTATTCTGGCTAGGACTTCCAGCGCTACGTTAAATGGAAATGGTGAATGTGCACAACCTTATATGGTTCCAGTTATAAGTGGGAATAATTTCAGTTTTTTTCCCATTCAAT
The DNA here is from genome assembly GCF_027406575.1 of Nycticebus coucang. Taxonomy (NCBI): domain Eukaryota; kingdom Metazoa; phylum Chordata; class Mammalia; order Primates; family Lorisidae; genus Nycticebus; species Nycticebus coucang. Next base: position 154,878,552 of record NC_069804.1, on the reverse strand, counting down.
CTGATGCTGTCCATGGGTTTATTGTATATGGCCTTTAAAATTTGCATGACCCATCTACACTAATTTTGTTAAGCTTCTTATTATAAAAGAGTCCTGCAATTTGTAAAATTCCTTTTCTAAATTTATTGAAAGGTCCATATGGTCTTTGGTGTGGCATCTATTTATATCATGAATTACATGTGTAGATTTGCATATACCGGTACATAAAATATACATATAATTTCTCTCAAATAAATTATCCAATTCTTGTGTATTTTCTTCTTTGTCTTTAAGGATGCCTATGATTCTGTTTGACTTCTTTACATAGTCCATATCATGAGTTACATGTATAGATTCGCATATTTGTGTGGCTATCCTTACATTCCTGGGATAAAGTCCATTTTCCATTCAGCTAGCCTATGTCTCTAGCATACATCTCAGTGTAGAGTGGGTTTCTGTTAATTTTGTTGAGTAGACCCTTATTTACTTTGTTTTACCTCTTGAGTTTTCTATCTGGGTTCTAAATTTTAGCTTTTGGATGTTTTTACATTGGTGGGTACCTATTTTTCTGACCAGCATATAATACAAGTTTGAGTACTTCCTGCAGGACAGGTATAGTCATCAAAAATTCCCTCAGAAATTGCTTGTCTGAGAAAGTTTTTATTTCTTCTCAATACTCACATAAGATGCTTAGTTTGGCAAGATACAACATTCTAGGCTGGCCATTATTCTATTTTAGAAGACCAGTAATGTGTCCTCAATCCCTTCTGGCTTGTATGATTTCATTTGAGAAGTCTACAGTCAGTCTGATCAATTTTCCTTGCAACTTACCTGCTCCTTTCACTTTAGTGTTTATAGAATGCCTCTTCCGAATATACTTTGGCTGTCCTAATGAATATGTGTTCTGGTGGCTGCCTCTGTACAATGAATTTCCCAGGAGTCATGTGTGCTTTTTGTACCTGAATATCTAGATTTATACCAAGGCCTGGAAAATTTTCCTCAATAATTTCCCTCAAATAAATTATCAAATTCTTGTGTATTTTCTTCTTTGTCCTCAAGGATGTGTATGATTCTAATGTTTGACTTATTTATATAGTCCAACATTTCCTGCAGGCTTTGTTAATTTCTTTAATTTCTCTATTATTTGTCCCTGACAGACTTGTTTAATACAAAGGTATTATCTTAAAGTACTGACATGATTTCATCTGCCTAATTAAGCCTATTGTTAAGGCTTTCAACTGTAGTTTGTAATTCCGTGAATGAATTTTCAGTTCCAGAAGTTCTGTTTGTTTTTTCCTTCATATTTAATTTTCTTTGGAGAATTTTTCATTTATTTCCTATGTTGTCTTTTTGGCTTGTGTTGAGTTATTATTTTCTCTTAAATTTCTTTGAGCTTCTTTCTAATCCATGTTTGGAATTCATTACCTGTCATTTTCATTATTTCATTAGGCTGGTATCCATTGGTAAGGAATTTTCTTTATCGGGTAATCTTTCACTTTGATTTTTCATATTTCCAGAGTTTTTTTTTCACTGATTCTTTTTCATCAAGCCTCTTAGTCATGAGTCAAAGGTGTTAGGGGATGACTTATGGGTTTATCTCCAAAATCCAAGTTCCTGTCCTTGTCAGGACAAAGAGTGCTGGTCCTGAGAAGTCAATGGGAAGCTGTAGTATGTATGATGAACCTCTTCGTCTGTGTCTAACCTATTATCTTTATCACTTCACAATACTGGGTGGTGAGTTAAGTCCCTATGCTCAATCTCTGAGTTGCTATATAGAATTTGTAGTTTTGAATCTTCCTTTCCCTATTTGCTTGAGTTTGAAGGTGCTATATTTAGGAATGAAATTGCTCCCCTTGTCTTCCAATCCAGTTTGTGTGGAAGAGCCAGTTTCCAAGGAGCTCTTTTGTGACTGAGGTAAGCTCTGGTGCTGCTGAAGATACACAGAGATACCTCAAGTTTTAGCAGAAATCCTATGCCTCTCAAAGAGTTGGCTGACTTCTAGTTCCCACGAGGTAGGGTGGTACAGGAGTGGTCAAGACTGAGTTGAAGAGCCTGTGAGGAATTTATTGAGCCTCACAGGATTTTATTTTAGTTCACAATGGTGTCATATTTGCCTGAGTTTTTGAAATCCTTGTTTCTATACAATGACCTCTCCAAATTTGAAGGCACAACCACCTCTAGTTTTTGTGCATATTCTTTGTTGGTGTTTAAACTCTTACTACTTAGTATGATAACTTAAATAATGATCTATCTGTTGTTTCTTCTTGTTCTCAGGTAGCATTATGGTAGATACCACAAGTTAAACATTGCTCCAAAACTAAATCACTATTCTGTTGTCTGGAAAATATTTAAGAAGACACTGAAATTTAATTCCTACCATTTAGTTTCTTCATATCAGAGGAAGGTTCCTTGTGAGTGTCTGGCTGTTGTGAAAAAATCTAATCAGATATTTTGGGTGATGTATACTTCATAGAACATGTTGGGTAGTATTCCTTTTTTTCCACATTTTGGAACAGGTTGAGTAATATAGGTACTAGTTCCTCTTTAAAGGTTTGGTAGAATTCTGACATGAAGCCATCTGGTCCCGAGCTTTTCTTTTTAGGGAGATTTTGTATGGTTGCAGCATGGTACTGGCACAAAAACAGAGAAGTAGATGTCTGGAACAGAATAGAGCACCAAGAGATGAATCCAGCTACCTACCATTATTTGATCTTTGACAAGCCAATTAAAAATATTCAGTGGGGAAAAGATTCCCTATTTAACAAATGGTGCTGGGTGAACTGGCTGGCAACCTGTAGAAGACTGAAACTGTACCCATACCTTTCACCATTAACTAAGATAGACTCTCACTAGATTAAAATTTTAAAATTAAGACATGAAACTATAAAAATACTAGAAGAGAGTACAGGGAAGACCCTTGAAGAAATCGGTCTGGGCGAGTATTTTATGAGGAGGAACCCCCAGGCATTTGAAGCAGCTTCAAAAATACACTACTGGGATCTGATCAAATGAAAAAGCTTCTGCACAACCAAGAACACAGTAAGTAAAGCAAGCAGACAGCCCTAAGAATGCAGGTTATGTCTCCAACAAAGGTTTAATAATCACAATCCACAGAGAACTCAAACGTTTAAGCAAGAAAAGAACAAGTGACCCCATCTCAGGCTGGGCAAGAGACATGAAGAGAAAATTCTCTGAAGAAGACAGGCGCACGGCCTACAGACATATGATAAAATGCTCATCATTTTTAATCATCAGATAAATGCAAATCAAAACTACCTTGAGATGCCATCTAACCCCAGTAAGATCAGCCTAAATCACCAAATCCCAAGACCAGAGATGTTGGCATGGATGTGGAGAAAAGGGAACACTTCTACACTGCTGGTGGGAATGCAAATTAATACTTTCCTTTTCAAATGATGTTCAGAGAACACTTAGAGATCTAAAAATAGATCTGCCATTCAATCCTATAATTCCTCTACTAGGTATGTATACCCAGAAGACCAAAAAGCACATCATAACAAAAGTGTTTGTACCAGAATGTTTATTGCAGCCCAATTCATAATTGCTAAGTCATGGAAAAAGCCCAAGTGCCCATTGATCCATGAATGGATTAATAAATTGTGGTATATGTACACCATGGAATATTATGCAGACTTAAAGAAAGATGGAGACTTTACCTCTTTCATGTTTACATGGATGGAGCTGGAACATATTCTTCTTAGTAAAGTATCTCAAGAATGGAAGAAAAAGTATCCAATGTACTCAGCCCTACTATGAAACTAATGTATGGCTTTCATATGAAAGTTATAACCCAGTTATAACCTAAGAATAATGGGAAGGGGGAGAGAGAGGGGTGGGGTGGGGATGATGGGCAGAGGGAGGGTGATTGGTGGGATTACATCTGTGGTGCATCTTACAGGGATACATGTGAAATTTAGTAAATGTAGAATATAATTGTCTTAACACAATAACTAAGAAAATGCCAGGAAGGCTATATTAACCAGTGTGATGAAAATCTGTCAAACTGTTTATAAAACTAGTGTATGCTGCCCCATGATCGCATTGATATACACAGCTAACCAGAAATTTGAGACTTCCAGTGTATTGTGACCCCTACAAGACCATAATGCTGATTAGTCTCTTTAATGTCACATCTCACTGATGAGAGCACAAGGTAACTTCCATCCCAGTTGCTGCAATCAGTGCCTGCTTTTTGTCTCTAATCGAACCCAGGTGGTTTAGCCCCCACCACTGACACTCCCATTGTTCAGATGGCACAGGACTAGAATGGGCTCCCCAGGAAAATCTCTATACTGTTGGACAGGTGAAGTATCTACTTGCAATTATCTCTTTCTTATTTCAGAAGGCATGGGACTAGGGAATTTCTCTGTTAGTGATATTCTTGTCTTGAGGAAAAGGGTGGGGAAATCTGAAATGACCATTTGTTTCTTTTACTCATAACACAATGGGTTTCTCCACTTTTCTCCTAAGTTTTGGTGAATTCAAAGTAATATTCTTGACATTTAAAAGTTTCTAGTTGCATTTTTATGGTGGAGTATTGCTAGGGTATTTTCTGTACTGCCATTTTGTTTATGTCTCTCTCCTGCAAATCGTTTTGTGAAGCTTTTCTGTATACAAAATGTCCTTGGACAGTTTATGCTTTTCTTTCAAAATGGGAATATTTAGTACCACTTCTTTTGGTCTCATTGTTTCTGGTAACGAATAAGCCGTTTAGCTTAGTGCAATTTGCTTATCTGTAATAATTTTTTTTTTTGGTGTTTTCAAGATTTTTTTCTTTTTATTTAGCATTCAGGGGTTTGATTATGATGTGTATAGTGATGTATCTCTCTCTTTTTTTTTTTTTTTTGGTAGAGATAGTCTCACTTTATGGCCCTCGATAGAGTGCCATGGCCTCACACAGCTCACAGCAACCTCCAACTCCTGGGCTTAAGCGATTCTCTTGCCTCAGCCTCCGGAGTAGCTGGGACTACAGGCGCCCGCCACAATGCCCGGCTATTTTTTGGTTGCAGTTTGGCCGGGGCTGGGTTTGAACCCGCCACCCTCGGTATATGGGGCCGGCGCCTTACGGACTGAGCCACAGGCGCCGCCCATAGTGATGTATCTTGTTGTGTTTATTGTACTTGGAGGTTTTTATGTTTCTTAAATTTACTCAATTTTCATCGAGATTGTGACGTTTTCAGATACAATTTTTTCAAATATATTTTTTGTTTGATCTTTTTATCTTTCTGCTTTCCTTCTATAACTACCATTACACACACACACACACACACACATGCATATTCATATACTTGCTAATGTCCTGTCTTTCTCCAAATCTTTCTTCATTTTTTGAAGTTTTTATTCAAATTACATAATTTCTATTGATTCCTCTTCAAATTGATTTATTCTTTCTTCAATAGGCTCAAATATTCTGTTGAACACCTCAAGTTAATTTTTAATTTGGTTTTTGTACTTTATATAATTTCAATTTTATTTTATAATTTTTATTTATTAGTATTGTATATGTGGAAAGTCATTGTCATTTTACTTTAATTTTTGAATATGTCTTTCTTTCATTATTTATACACATTTATAAAAGTTTCTTTTAGGTTTTGTTTTTATACAACTTCTTTGACTTTTAAAAAATTTTTATTGCCTTTTTTGGCTTTTATTCCAGTTTCATGTGGTCACACATGCCTGCTTCTTTGTATGTGTCATAATTTTTCTTAAAAATTGAACATTTCAGGGCGGCGCCTGTGGCTCAGCGGGTAGGGCGCCGGTCCCACATGCCGGAGGTGGCGGGTTCAAACCCAGCCCTGGCCAAATTAAAAAAAAAAAAAAAAATTGAACATTTCAGATAATATATTGCAACAACTACCAATTTCAGTCTCTCCCTGAGGTTTTTTGTTGTTACTGTGTCTATTTATTTATTTTCTTGCCTTGACTGATTCAGCATAGTCTCTTTTTTTTTAAGTATATGAAATGAATGAATGGATGAATAAATAAATAAATAAATAAATAAAAGAGAGAATATGAGGGAAAAAAATACCACATAGGAAACTAACTGATTGCATCATGTCTCTGGATAGAAAAGGAAAATATTTTTCTTTGAAAGTTTTCTTTAAAAGTTTTCTTTGAAAGTTTAAAGTATATGACCTAATTTCTCCAAAGTTTAAAAAATATATTTTTATATGAATACTTTATTCATGGTAAAAACACCTGGATCAGCATAGTTTAGTGGTTATCCTGTAAAGTGGTCAGAGATTTGGCTTAATTACTTCAATCCACTGAGGCTTCTACCGTTTGTTAATGATCTATCATGGTCATGAAGATACTTCAAATTTTCAGGAAAGTTTAAAAGTTTAGAGGCATTTAAGTTTTAGAATTAACAAAATCTCATTTCATCCAGGGAGGAATAGTTCACTAGGATATCTCTGGTGCTTCCTGTGTATGTGTACTCTTACATATATTCAAAGCCATATAGAAACTATGAGAACTTATCAAAACCAACTATTTGAGGTCTTAAAGTTAAATGACTTTCTTCTAGAAAATATTTGGATTTGCTTCAACCAAGTACCTGAAAATTATATGAATTAAGAAATATTTTAAACTTAGCTTTCCGTTTTTAATTTCTTAAGCCTAAACAGAGAGAATTGTTTTATGTTCAAAAACTTTCAAAGAAAAATATTTTCCTCTTCTATCCAGAGACATGATGAAGTCACTTAGTTTCTTATGTGGAATTATTTCACTCATATTCTCTTATTTATTATTTATTTATTTATTCATTCATTTATGTATGTTATGGGGTACACACTTTTTGATTGCATAAATTGCTTTTGTACAGTTTGAGTCAAAGTTATAAGTGTGCCTATTACCAAAATAGTGTGAATTATGCCAATTGGGTGTGAAATTCCCAATTCCCTGTTCTTCTCCCCCTAGTAAACTAATGACTCTTATTTTCCTTTTAATAAGCTTTTTAGGACTCATTTTCTTTTATTGTTGGGGATTTATTTAGGTTACAAAGTACCAGGTTACACTGGTTTGCATTTGTTAGGTAAAGTTTCTGTTATAATTATGTATTGTCCCCAAGAGGTGTGTCACACACCGTGACCCCCCCAGCCCCACTCCTTCCCTCTACCTTTACCTCACTTCCCCAGCCCTCCACCATGCACTAGGTCATAAATTGTCCTCATATCAGAATCGTGTACGTAGGATTCTGGTTCTCATTTCTTTGGATGCTTTACTAAGAAAAATGTGTTCCACTTCCATCCAGTTTAATACAAAAGATGTGAAGTCTGTATCTTTTTAAATGGCTGAATAATATTTCATGGTGTATGCAGCAGCCTGTATAGCATATGGCTAGGAGGAGTGAGAGTTATAAAATATACCTGTATAGCTCAATAATGGAACTCCTTGGTGCAAAGGGCATGGAGTGGGATTTAGCTCTTGTAACAAGCATGAGAGAGCACCCAAGATCAGAACATTGGTGAATTGGCAGTCTCTACACATGTGATGTTGAGAAACAGGAAATAAGCCTTATGTTAGGCTGGAGGAGAAGAAATTTCGGAGCGTACGCACTCTATCATGGACCCACTCACTCTGACTCTGTTGCTTTTCCTGACTACAGAAAGCCAGCATGGTGTCTTTCTGCTGAAGATCACTAAGGTCTGCCAAAGACTAAGATCTATCTTTCTAAGAAGACTGCTTCACTCTCTCAAAGACTATCTCTCTCTCTCCCACTACTCCATGAGCTAAAGTAAATAGCCCTCAGGCACCTAAGAACAATTTTCTTGAGAAAGGTAATAGCATAGCAGTCCATGTCCAGAACTTAGATAAGACAGCGCTGGAGACCAACCAGTTTGGGGCCCTGATAAGTAGCGACCATGAAGGGACCCCAACAAGTGGTGTCAGAAGTGAGATAGTGAATACCACTGACAAATGGGGTATCCATCCCAATAGAGGGCAAGCCACTGACCTCTAGTAGACATGGGCTGAAGGAAGAATAAGCTAAGAACAAACAAAGGAAAGAGAGGAAAAAATAGGGATAAGAAATGTGTAAGAGAACAAGGCAGCCAGCAACAGGCTGTCTCTTCATTCAGTTTCTTTTCTATGCTTTGTCTTTCCAAATTCTAATTACCTCTTCTGTGGGAAAAAAAAGCCAAAAAGCCTTTAGACTTTTCTGTGAAGTAGCTGGGGAAAAAAGCAGAGAAAAGCCTTTAGAGAGGAAAGAGAAAAGATAGAACTAGGAGATAAGAAGAACCTTTAGTAAACAAAAGCCTTTAGCCTCGGGGCCATGGCAGCTAATTTTGTAATTTAAGCATTCATATGAACTACCTGTGGACATATATTAAACTGATTGTCAAAAAAAAAAAAAAAGAGTTTATTAAGTTAGTAAAAAGAACTTCTACTGCCTTCCTCTATATCTTTCCCCATTGCCAGCAGGAAGTACCTTTTGAGAGACTGACACCCCGAATGCCTTTCTGGCAGTTAAGAGTTCTATTTGAAAGAAAGGAATTGAGGTAGATTAAGGGGGCTGGAGAAACAACGGGGGAAGTGAGTTTTTGTGAAAAAGCTAAGACTCCAGAGTAAAAGAAAGAGCTAAAGAGATCTCTTGTCCCTTTAAGGCAGCCAAAAGTTCTAAGAGTTGAAAATGAAAGATTGTAAAAAGTAGAAGGGCAAAAGAAAAAGCCAGTAGAGAAAAATCATGGCAAATGAGATACAGAAGTTGAAATATCAGATGGAACATCTCAAAGACCAGATTAAGATCATGGTAACTGATATAAAACAGTTGAAAGATCAGACGAATAATCTTATAGTTGAAGCTGGTAAATGCTATATTGACATGATGACTCAAATTGGTCAGCTGGAAGATCACAGATTTAATCCCCCAGTTAACATCAGATGCCATAGATGTGGGAAGCTAGGCCATAAGAGAAAAGAGTGTTTAAAAGGGAAAAAAATGCTGAATGCTAAAGAAAAGGAACAAAAAGCATGTAAGCCTCCAGGTGTAGGTCCCAAGTGTAAAAAGGTCTTTCATTGGGCAAACAAATGTCATTCTAAATTTGATAAAGATGGAACACCTTTATTATAGGGAAACTATCAGTTGGGCCAGAATCAGGACCAACTAGTAAATGAAGAAGTTAAAACAACATAGTTTCTTTAATATTTTCATTTCAAACTATTTTTGGAAAAACAGTATAATTCAATTCTATGCCATGGGAGCACTCTGCCAGCTCAGTTAGACCTGTGGTGCCTCAGCATAAAACTAAGGAAATTAACCCAGACCAATGGGTGATGATGGAGAATAATTAGATTAAATATGTTTGTGGAATATTTGGTTATCCTGCATGGTGAAGGGGTAACCCACCTCTCATCAGCATCTGTGTACTATAACCATTTCCAGCTAAAAAGCCTGGACATGGCCCAAAGGGGAAAGGGACACTCAGAAGTAAGTGACTCCTTCAGAAGATTATGAGAGGGAGGGCAAAGGGATGGAAGAATAACTAAGAGTTAAACCACCTTTGTGCTAGGGAGCACCATTTGAAAAAAGAGTCTGGACTCCATTAGCAAAAATTCCACTGGAAAAGCAGCTTGAAAGCAGGAAAAACCTCACTATCGAGGAACTGTAAAGTGTGGGACCACTGAATGACAGCAAGTAATAGAGCCTTTTAGAGTAACTGTGAAGTGTGGGACCTTTAGTCCACAAATAACAGTCTTTTATGATCTGTGAAGGGTGGATTTGGTAGGAACAGGAGTAGCAAAACCTTCGAAATAGTGAGAGAGAAATCCTTGTTTGCAAAGACTGCAAGGAAAGCATTATCTTTTGTTTGTCTGTTAAGTAAATATCAAAGGAAAGTTCATACAGTTAAAGAAATGGTAAATTCTCTCAGCTAGGATTTTCTCAGTTTATTTTCTCAGTTCAAAAAGACCTTTAACGGAATTAACATTACAATCACCATTTTTCCCTAGCAGCAGCTAAAAGTTTAAATATGTATTGGGCTATATCATTTAAAGAGCCTTTACCTGGAATTTAGAACTTTGACAATGACCATATTCTTTTACCTAGCAAGAAAAGGGCTAGATAACAGGAAGAACTGCCCTTACCACATTAAAAATTATTTTGTTTGTATATGAAAAGGGGGGAAATTTTAGCAGCCCATATAGCCTATGGCTAGGAGAAGCGAGACTTGTAAGAAATACCTGTATAACTCAATAATGGAACACCTTGGTGAAAAGGGCATGGAGAAGGATTTAGCTCTCGTAACAAGCAGGAGAGAGCTCATGAGATGAAAGCATTGGTGAATTGGCAGTCTCTATACATGTGGTGCCGAGAGGCAGGAGATCAGTCTTACATTAGGCTGGAGGAGAAGGCAGTCGGGTGTGTGCTCAATGTATCATGGACTCATTCACTCTGACTCTGTAGTTTCTCCTGCCAGCAGAATGCCAGCACAGCGTCTCTCTGCTGAAGATCACTAAGCTCTGTTAAAGACTAAGATCTATCCTTCTAAGAAAACTGCTTTACTCTCTCAAACACTATCTCTTTCTCTCCCACCACCCAGTCAGCTAAAGTAAATAGCCCTCAGGCACCTAATAGTGGTCTGTGTCCAGAACAGATAAGCCATGGCTGGAGACCAACCAGTCCTGGGCCTTGATAAATGACGAGCATGAAGGGACCCTGACAGGTATACATATACCACAGCTCGGTAATCCATTCCTGGGTTGGTGGTACTTTAGGCCATTTCCACATTTTGGTGATTGTAAATTGAGCTGTGATAAACAGTCTAGTGCAAATATCCATATAATTAAATGATTTTTTTTTTCTGAATAGATGCCCAGTAATGGGATTGCAGGATCAAATGGGAGGTCTAGTTAGAGTTCTTTAAGAATTCTCCATACTTCCTTCAAAAAAGTTTGTATTAGTTTACAGTCCCACCAGCGATGTAAAATTGTTCCCTTCTCTCCACATCCATGCCAGCACATAAAGTTTTGATATATTGTGATGAGGGACATTTTCACTGGGGTTAGGTGATACCTCAGGGTGGTTTTGATTTGCATTTGGCTGATAATTAGGGATGATAAGCATTTTTTCATGTGCTTGTTATCCATTCATCTATCTTCTTTAGAGAATGTTCTATTCATTTATCTTTCCCACTGATATTAGGGATCGTTGGCTCTTTTTATGTTGATTAATTGAGTTCTCTGTAGATCCTAGGTATCAAGTTTGTTTTCAATTCATAATATGCAAATATCCTTTCCCATTGTGTAGGTTGTTTATTTGCTTTGGTTGTTGTCTCCTTAGGTGTACAGGGGTAGTCAGTTTAATTAAGTCCCATACACTAGAGGAAAGAATTCCTATTTAATACATGGTGCTGAGAGAACTGGATATCCACATGTAAAAGACTGAAACTGAACCCGCACTTTTCTCCTATCACAAAAATGGATTCAAGATTGATAAAATACCTAAATGTAAGGCATGAAACAATAAAAACCACAAAGAAAGTGTGGGGAAAACACTTGAAGATATAGGCCTGGGGAAAGACTTTATGAAGAAGACTTTTGTGGCAATTTCAACATCAACAACAATAAACAAATAGAATAAATTTTTTTCGTTAGTCTCTCTTTAACTTCCAATACGATAAGTTATTTGGGCCTTATCCCTTGTTACTAGTTTACCATGACATTAAGTTTAAAATTTTCAGGACACTGGGTGGCGCCTGTGGCTAAGTGAGCAGGGCGCCAGCCCCATGTACCAAGGGTGGCGGGTTCAAACCTAGCCCTGGCCAAACTGCAACAACAACAACAACAAAATTTCAGGACACCACAGATCTGCAGATATCCTCCAGGAAGCAATCTACTGTAAAACTGAGTTGCCTTTCTAGATTTATGTTTTCTCATTCTTTTGACTTTGTAGTAGGTAGCATAATGACTTTCCAAAGATGTTCATTTCCTAATCCCTGAATCTTGAAAGTATGTTAGGTTTTATAGCAAAGGGGAAACGAAAGTTGCCGATAGAATTATGGATGATAACTGATTTTTAGAAGAGAGAATTACTCTGAATTTTGTGGATGGGCCCTATGTAATTAAAAGAATGGTTATAAGAAAAGTGATGTATAAGATAAAGATTTAGGAACCTGACAGCATGAGAAGGACTAGGTACTACAATGTTAGCTTTTATGATAGGGGAATGAGGCCAACAGTTAAGACGGGCAGGCAGCCTGTTGAAGCATTTTAATGTATTTTAAGTAATTCAACCAGCATTTTCAATTATTCTGTATCATGAGGTTTTCTAAGTGGGTATAGTCCTCTATATTTCCTGAAAGGTTAATTCAGAAAAATACCTTCAGCCAAATAAAATTTATGTTAACCTGTTGAAAAATGTATATTTGGGCTACTGAATCTCACATCTAGTGATTATGGAAAATGAATGGTTCCCTTGACCCTTGTGCCTCTTAGTTTCCATAAATTACTAGTAACACTGGATTTATTATCTGGCCTCTATACCTATGCATCAGAGAGTCTTTCTCTCACTTTTTTTTTTCCTATTGAATCATAGCTGTGTACATTAATGCAATCATGGGGCACCATACACGGGTTTTATAAACAGTTTGACACATTTTCATCACACTGGTTAACATAGACTTCCTGGCTTTTTCTTAGTTATTGTGTTAAGACATTTATATTCTACATTTACTAAGTTTCACATGTACCACTTTCAATGTGTGGCAGAGGAAAAAAAGGTTGGATACCTCTGAAGCCCCAAAGATAATTGTGAATCTTTTCAGAGATAGCAGAAATAAAACAAAATAAAGAAAAATAAAGAAGCCAAGTGGCTGAATCTGGGATTACTCATCTCCTTAAAAGTGAGAGAAAAGAGCTTTTTCTCATTTTGTTTTATTTCTGCTATCTCTGAAAAGATTCACAATTATCTTTGGGGCTTCAGAGGTATCCAACCTTTTTTTCCTCTGTCACACATTGAAAGAATAAGAGTTGTCTTGGGCCATACATTAAATGCACAACCACTAACAAAGGCTGATTAGAAAAATAAAGGAATAAATAGATAAATAAATAAAGAAAACAGTCCTCACATTATTTTTGTGATATTCAACACCACAAATAAGCAAAAGGACTTCCTCATAAGATGAGCATGTGGTCCATGGGATGCAGATTGGATACCCCTTCCTTAGATAATGCTTAGCACCCCTGCTCCTAAGTATGCTTGCTAAGAATATACCTCAGGCTGATATTCTATTTTTATTTTGATTAGAGAACAAATGTGGGTTTTAGCCCAGAGAAAATCTTCAACTCTTTTCAGTAGGGGAACAGAGTGGGACTTCACTGATCCAGCTGTTATGATGTTTTGAATGCAGTTCTTTCAATTAACTATGGATATAATTTCAACTGTAATCCTTTCTGTTCTATGCATGTGTTGGCTCAAAGTTTCATAGGTCCCAAAAGCTTAAACAGTTGAAACTGTTCCCAACCTTTGGTACTTTGAGTTATATAATGCCACAGTTTTCTTGTTCTGTTATTTCAGTTACTCAGAGCATATAAGCTTTTTAATTACCATAAAATCTTAGAAAATTGCCTGTCCACTTCTAGTATACATTCTTTACACTTTGAAAGTTATAAATGTATGGTGTTAAACACATGCATTTTCTCTAATTTCAATATCACTTTGAGCAAACAAAAAATATTAACAGTGACTATATCTGGGAGGTAGAAATAAGTTTGGTTTAAAATGGATATTTTTCTTTGATTATTTATGTATAATGTTGTGGATAAGAGAATATACTTTATATTGGCAGGAACATGCATGGATTGAAATCTTAGCTTTGACACTTATTAACCAAGGTATTAGAAAATCATTAATTATTCTGTACATCAATTTCCTCAATATAAAATAGGGGTAATAATAATTTCTATCTTATAGGAATGGTATAAAGATTAAGTCAACTAATACATGTAAAATACTTAAAATATCAACCATAAGATATGTGTAGTGTAAATGTTAGTTATGATATTGATGGTATTAATTAGTGCTATTATTATATTATGTGTATTATATACCTAGTATATACATAACAAAGAAACAATATAGAATAATTTTAAAAAAATCAAGAAAAAGTACAAAAAATAAATCTAGATGGTGAGCTGGTAAATAAAATTAAATGGCCCTAACCTTGAACAGACCACCTATTCAGGGAAAGGGGGAGTTTGTGAGTGGGGAGGAACATTCATCCAAGTAATTAAGATAAATTAATCCACAATATGAAAGAGATGTGGTTATAATGAAAGAAGAATGGGGGTCACTTTTTGTGAGTACTGGTCAAGTATTATTATTATACTGTGTTTTTTTTTTTTATTAAATCATAACTGTATACAATGATATGATTATGGGGCATCAAACACTCACTTCATAAACCATTTGACACATTTTTATCACAGTGGTTAACATAGCCTTTCCGGCGTTATCTCAGTTACTGTGCCAAAACATTTACATTCTACATTTACCAAGTTTCGCAAATACCCCTATAATATGCACCACAGGTGTGATCCCACCGATTCCCCTCCCTCTACCCACCACCCCCTTTACTGTGTTGTTTTTAGTCATTTCTTGACAGTATATTAAGTATCACTGTTGGCTCTATGTGTGGATAAGATAATAGGTCAGTTGTAAGGGTCATTCATATCGTGTTCAAGGTGATGGATCAAATTCAGTGACCCTAGAAAAGTAGGCCATACAAGTGGGAGCCCCTAAAATTGTGACACACACATTACATTGACTGGAAAACAATCTCCTATGTCTCAAGAGTACAAGAAGAGGTTAAAATATAATTAGCTGTTTATAGGCATAGTATGGATGAATTTATGTCATGGTCAAGTATTTAGTGATGGAATGTACGGAATTATCCCTACATCATAGGATGAAGTAAAGCTACTAGTGTATCTGAGGCACTATGAGAGTTCTGAATACAATTTCTGAAGTATATAACAGACAGTAAAAAAATATTTCAACTTGTGATATACCTATACTTTGAAACATTATTCTTTTACCTTGCAGTATTTTTATAGTTAAAGTGAAAAATGGAATTTTCTTTTTTTTAAATTTCAGATTACTATGAGGGCACAAATTATTAGGTTACATTGCTTGTTAGGTAAACTTCAAGTTGTAGTTGAGCCCTTTTCCCAGGGGGTGTGCTATATACCCTTACATAGTGCACATTAAGTAAGAGTTTACAAATCCCCTTCCCTCCTCCTCTGTACCTTTTTCCTCCTTCTCTCTCCTTCCCACTTGAATTTAATTGTGTTTTTCTCTTGTATGGGCATGTGTTTGTTTATCTATTGGTTTCATATTAGTATTGAGTACACTGTATACTTGCTTTTCCATTCCTGTGATACTTTACTAAGGAAATATTCAACTCTACCCAGGTTAATGCAAAAGATGTAAGTATCCATCTTTTTTGTGGCAGAATAGTATTCCACAGTAGACATATACCACAGTTTATCAATCCATTCATGTGTTGATGGGTGTTTGAGTTGATTCCACATCTTAGCAATTGTGAATTGAGCTGTGATAAATATTTATGTAAAAATGTTCTTATGGTAAAATGACTTTTTTTTTCTTCTGGGTAGATAGACGCCTAATAGTGGTATTGCTGGTTCAATGGAAGGTTTACTTTTAGCTCTTTGACAACTCTCCAAACTTCTGTCCATCGAGGCTTTATTAGTTTGCAATCCCACCAGCAGTGTATATGTGTTCCCTTTTCTCCACATCCACTCCAGCATCTGCAGCTTTGGGATTTTGTAATGTGGGCTGTTCTTACTGAAATTAACTCATATCTCAAGGTGGTTTTGATTTGAATTTCTCTGATGATTAGGGACAATGAGATTTTTTTCATGTGTTGGCCATTAATCTTTTTCTTTTCTTTTTTTTTTTTTTTATTTTGAGACAGAGCCTCAAGCTGTTGCCCTGGGTAGAGTGCTGTGACATCCCAGCTCACAGCAACCTTCAACTCCTGGGCTCAAGCAATTCTCCTGCTTCCGCCTCCAAAGTATCAGGGAGTACAGATGCCCGCCACAATGTCTGGCTATTTTTGGTTGCAGCCGTCATGGTTGTTTGGCGGACCCAGGCTAAATGCCAACCCGCCAGCTCAGGTGTATGTGGCTGGCACCTTAGCCGCTTGAGCCACAGGTGCCAAGCCTCATCTGTCTTTTTCAAAAAAGGTTCTATTCATGTCTCTTGCCCACTTACAAATTGGATCATTTGCTCTTTTCGTTTTGATTAGAGTTCTCTGTAGATTCCAGTTATCCACCTTTTGTCAAGTTCATAACATGCAAATATCTTCTCACATTCTGAAGGTTGTCTGTTTGCTTTAGTTCTTATGTCCTTAGCTATGCAGAAGCTTTGTAGCTTGATCATATCTCATTTATTTATTTCTGGTGTGGCTGTAATTGCCAAGGGAGTATTCTTCATAAAGTCTTCTCCAAGGCCAATATTGTCAAGAGTTTTTGCTATAATTTCTTCTAGGATTTTTATCATTTAGTGTCTTAAATTCAGATATTTTACCCAGTGAGTGTCAATTTTTGTAAGTGGTGGGAGGTGATAACTGAGAATTAAATCAAAGATACGGTACCCTTCACAGTAGCTTCAAAGAAAATCAATTGCCTTGGACTATAATTAACAAAAAATGTAAAACATTTCTACAGATAGAATTACTAAACTCTGAGAAAAGAAATAGTAGATGTTAACAAATGGAAGACCATACAGTGCTTATGGCTGGGAAGATCAACATTGTTGGTTGGATGCAGTCGCTTACACCTGGAATCCTAGCTCTTTGAGAGGCCAAGGTGTGTGTATCACTTGAGCTCAGGAGTTTGAGACCACCTTGAGCAACAGCAAGACCTGGTATCTACTAAAAAAACAGAAAAAAAAAAAAGTAACCCAGCATTGTAGTGGGTGCCTGTAGTCCCAACTACTTGGGAGGCTGAGGCAAGAAGATTAATTGAGCCCAAGAGTTTGAGGTTTCTGTGAGCTGTGATGCCTTGGAATTCTGCCCAGGGGAACACAGTGAGACAAAATGTTAAGATGTCCATACTACCCAAAGTGATTGAAGCACCAACATCATACTTTTAAAAACTTGACAAAATAATACTTAATTTCACGTAGAACCACAACAAACACTGAATAGCCAATGCAACTGTAAGAAATAAAAACAAATATAGAAATATTGTATTATAAAATTTTAGGTTATATTACAAGTCTACAGTGAACAAAACTACATGCTACTGGCATGAAAATAAAGATATAGTCCTATGAAATAGAATAGAAAACCTAGAATGAAATCAGCCACATATCACCATATGATTTTTGATAAACAAACAAAACCACACACTGGGAGAAAATAATTCCTGTTTAATAAATGATGCTGGGAGAACTAGCTAGACATATGTAGAAGACTGAGACTGGCCCTGTACCTCTTATCACTTAGAAAAATCTAATCATCTTTTCTCAAATATAAGGGCAACATAGGAAGAAACATCATTTCAAAATTTTAATATCAAAACAAAATAAAACAAGGCAATGTATAAGCTTCACTTCTTGGCTTACATTTGCTTTTCATGGACAAAACCTTATAAATGATTACCTCAGAACTACTTACATAAATTAACAGATATTGGAAAGGCTTATTTTTGTTAGTCCCTAACTTGTATTTAAAGCAACAAAACAATCCCCCAAACCCAATGCTCCATCCATGATTTATGTCAGATGCTTAAAGAAAGTTTTTCTTCAAGACTAATTCAAAGCAAGGGCAGTTTTCTGATAAAGTAAAATTGTGTTCAACAAGAAAACAAACGACCAATTTTTATTTCCACACCTGAATATCTTTACTTTGTTTTGACTACCTAATGACTGCACATGACAGAGGCACTTTCAATATACCCAGGTAGTTGATATTTTCAGAAGAAATAATCTTCTCTCTGTTATCAATGCAAATCATTAATTAGTTCTTAATATTAATCAATGTTTGTAACCTCTGTAATTCTTTCCAACAGTCACAGGTGAAATTTTTTTTCTTTTTTTTATTATTAAATCATAGCTGTGTACATTAATGCGATCATAGGGCACCATATACTAGTTTCATAGACCATTTGGCACATTTTCATCACTGTGGTTAACATAGCCTTCCTGGCATTTTTTTTTTTTTATTTTAAGTAAATTATCCTTCAGAGATTCATAATGTAAACACAGGCAAAACAAACTTTTAAAATATGTGTCCATTCAAAAGTGTTCAGTTAACTGATTTATATGGTATTTGGTTTTCAAAGGTGTTTTGACATTCTCTTAGAGCATTGACCTAGCATATTAGGGACTGTTGCTTTCCTTTGATTTATGATTTATTTTATAGGGTACCTCCTTAAAAAGTAAGAATACTTTGAGACATTGCTGCCTATTGTGTGATGGGGGGCATAACTAACCTTAGAATATAAGCCAATCAGTCAATTTCCAATTAACCTACTTTCCCTTTTTTGAGTAGGTTTGGTGATCATTTGAAGATCTACATTTTTTTTTTTTTTTTTTGTAGAGACAGAGTCTCACTTTATGGCCCTCAGTAGAGTGCCGTGGCCTCACACAGCTCACAGCAACCTCCAACTCCTGGGCTTAAGCGATTCTCTTGCCTCAGCCTCCCGAGTAGCTGGGACTACAGGCACCCGCCACAACGCCCGGCTATTTTTTGGTTGCAGTTTGGCGGGGGCCGGGTTTGAACCCGTCACCCTCAGTATATGGGGCCGGCGCCTTACCGACTGAGCCACAGGCGCCGCCCGAAGATCTACATTTTTTAACCAAAATGTATAAGTGTCAAAATGAGTCAGGGAATCACCAAAAAAGATTTGAGAAACATAGACTTGGATGTATTTCTTCTGTTAGGCTTTATTTTTGAAAAACTCTATTAAATGGGTTAATAAATGACATAAGTATGCTTTCTCCACAGTTGACTCAGAAAATTGCTAGAAGACATGTTCAGATACTTGGATTTATGTTCTAAAGATTAAGACCCTGTTCATAAGTCCTAAACTCTTTCCTTTACCCTTTCCTCTAAGTCACGGTGGTTTTCAACCTTCCATATGCCACAATGTATTTTCATTGTTAAAAAGGGTTTACAACCCACAGATTGAAAACTGCTACAAGAGAAGCTCAACCTGAAGAAATAAAAATTCAAAAGTATTAAAGAAAAACACAGGAAAAAAGAAGTAAAATCGCCTTAAAACTGAGAAAGTCAGTTTTTTTACTTTATTATTAGTACTGAAATCTTTATATACCCAAGCATGATCACAGTTAATCTAGAAAAGGGTGTCAACTGAAGAAAGAGAATTCGATGTATGTCTTGTCTGAAGCCTTACCCTTGAATCCTAAAGTGGGCCAGACTTAACAGAGTATTTTCATTTTAAAAGACATCCACTAGGCTTGGAGTCTATAGCTCAGTGCCTAGATCATGGCCACATCCACCAGGGCTGGAGGGTTCAAACCCGGCCTGGGCCTGCCAAACAACAATGACAACTACAACATAAAAACAGCCAGGTGTTGTGGTGGATGCCTGTAGTCCCAGCTACTTGGGAGGCTGAGGCAAGAGAATCACTTAAGCCCAAGAGTTCAAGGTTGCTGTGAGCTGTGACACCATGGCATTCTACCGAGGATGACAAAGTGAGACTCTGTATTAAAGAAAAAAAAGACAACCACTAGTAAACACCTAGTTTGTTCAAAATTCTAGCAAGTTATTCTTTGTGCCAAACAATAAAAGTTAAAAAGGAAAACAAAATCAACTTTTGAATTGAAGAAAGTTAATGGTATTTCATTAACAAACTGTAAATAGTAACAACGTAAGTTGTATGAGAAGCTGCTTTCACAGGCCATAAATGCTTAATGTTTATTACCAATAAAAGTCAAAGGAGCATTTAGTAGAGCAGTTTACCAAACAAACATTAAATACATTAATGCATTAGCTTCAGTGGACAGAATAAGGCTATTTAATTAGCAATGAGTAATCTGTTAAGCTTTGATTCACCACAAATTCTCTGCAGCTTAATACAGAATGATAGTTTTTGAAAGCAAGAGATGAAGATAAAGACCAGTTTTCAAGTAATTGAATCTCATACAAACCTAAAAGTAGAGGAATGAATACTTGCTTTATGCAGCATGGTGCAGGGAAGAGAAAATAACTCTCTACTTCTAAGATGTATTATTTAGGAACAGTTTTCTTTACTACTTAAGTTTCTTCATCTTCAAAATGAATCCTATCTTATTTGGTAGCAATGAAGATTAATAATAGCATATACATTTTTCTGAGACATAATGAGTATCCAGGCTTCAAAGCTATTACCATAGACTGAAAAAGCCTTCTTTGCGACTTTCCTCTACCCACCACAAAACAAGAACTCCTCTCCTTTTTAGGATTAGCTGGATACCTCAGAGCATGGATTCCCAACTTTTTTCTCCTAGCTTCTTCTTTATATAATGCTACTCGAAGTGACCCTCCTGAACCTCTCCCAACCTCCATTTCCACTTTTTTAAAATCTTTACAGTGTGCTTTATTAGAAGGTTCAGCCCTCCATCTTCCTGATCTTTCTCACCACTTCCTCCTATATGTTACAGAAAAATGTGGATTTGCTCTTGGTGTACTTGGACATCAGCTAGGCCCCACCTTCGCTCCAGTTGCTTATCTCTCAAAACAATTAGATCACACTGTTCGAGGTTGGGCCCCTTGTCTCAAGGCATTGGCAGCCGCAGTTGATCTAATACAAGAATCAAAGAAACTCACTTTTGGTTCCCCTACTACTGTCCTATTACCTCATTATCTATCTGATATTTTTTTTTTAATTTTTTTATTAAATCATAACTGTATACAATGATATGATTATGGGGCATCATACACTCACTTCATAAACCATTTGACACATTTTTATCACAGTGGTTATTTTAACATAAAAAATCTTTAAACCCTACCACCATGCCACATTCTTAACCTTCAAACCTCTCTTATCTTTTAACATATGTCACACCCTAAATCCTGCATCCTTCTTATCTACCCCTTCTGACTCGTCACCCACTCTTGTGTCTTCAAACACAAGACACTCTTTTTTTTTTTTAATTTTTTTATTAAATCATAACTGTATACAATGATATGATTATGGGGCATCATACACTCACTTCATAAACCATTTGACACATTTTTATCACAGTGGTTAACATAGCCTTTCCGGCGTTATCTCAGTTACTGTGCCAAAACATTTACATTCTACATTTACCAAGTTTCGCAAATACCCCTATAATATGCACCACAGGTGTGATCCCACCGATTCCCCTCCCTCTACCCACCCACCCCCTTTCCCACTTCCCCCTGTTGTTAAGTTGTAGCTGGGTTATAGCTTTCATGTGAGAGTCCCAAATTAGTTTCATAGTAGGGCTGTGTACATTGGGTATTTTTTCTTCCATTCTTGGGATACTTTACTAAGAAGAATATGTTCCAGCTCCATCCATGTAAACATGAAAGAGGTAAAGTCTCCATCTTTCTTTAAGGCTGCATAGTATTCCATGGTATACATATACCACAATTTATTAATCCATTCGTGGATCGATGGACACTTGGGCTTTTTCCATGACTTAGCTATTATGAATTGGGCTGCAATAAACATTCTGGTACAAATATCTTTGTTATGTTGTGATTTTTGGTCTTCTGGGTATATGCCCAGCAGAGGGATTACAGGATTGAATGGCAGATCTATTTTTAGATCTCTGAGTGTTCTCCATATATCTTTCCAAAAGGAATGTATTAATTTGCATTCCCACCAGCAGTGCAGAAGTGTTCCCTTTTCTCCGCATCCACGCCAGCATCTCTGGTCTTGAGATTTTGTGATATAGGCTAGTCTCATTGGAGTTAGATGATATCTCAAAGTAGTTTTGATTTGCATTTCTCTGATGATTAAAGATGATGAGCATTTTTTCATATGTCTGAAGGCCTTGCGCCTGTCTTCTTCAGAGAAGTTTCTCTTCAAATCCCTTGCCCAGCCTGCGATGGGATCCCTTGTTTTTTTCTTGCTGATGCGTTTGAGTTCTCTGTAGATTCTGGTTATTAAACCTTTGTCAGAGTTATACCCTGCAAATATCTTCTCCCATTCTGAGGGCTGTCTGCTTGCTCTGCTTACTGTGTTCTTAGCTGTGCAGAAGCTTTTTAGTTTGATCAAGTCCCAGTAGTGTATTTTTGAAGCTGCTTCAATTGCCCGGGGGGTTCTCCTCATGAAATACTCACCCAGACCAATTTCTTCAAGGGTTTTCCCTGCATTCTCCTCTAGTATTTTTATCGTTTCATGTCTTAAGTTTAAATCTTTAATCCAATGAGAGACTATCTTCGTTAATGGTGAAAGGTGTGGGTCCAATTTCAGTCTTCTGCAGGTTGCCAGCCAGTTCACCCAGCACCATTTGTTAAATAGGGAATCTTTTCCCCACTGAATGTTTTTAATTGGCTTGTCAAAAATCAAATAGCGGTAAGTAGCTGGATTCATCTCTTGGTTCTCTATTCTATTCCAGATATCTACTTCTCTGTTTTTGTGCCAATACCATGCTGTTTTGATCACTATCGATTTGTAGTAAAGTCTGAGGTCTGGTAGTGTGATTCCTCCTGTTTTGTTTTTATTTCTGAGTAATGTCTTGGCTATTCGAGGTTTTTTCTGATTCCATATAAAACGAAGTAATGTTTTTTCAAGATCTTTAAAATATGACAGTGGAGCTTTAATAGGGAGTGCGTTGAAATTATATATTGCTTTGGGTAGTATGGACATTTTGATAATGTTGATTCTTCCTAGCCATGAGCATGGTATGTTTTTCCATTTGTTAACATTTTCCGCTATTTCTTTTCTTAGAGTTTCATAGTTCTCTTTATAGAGATCTTTCACGTCTTTTGTTAGGTAAATTCCCAAATATTTCATCTTCTTTGGCACTACTGTGAATGGGATAGAGTCCTTAACTGCTTTTTCAATTTGACTGTTGTTGGTGTATATAAAGGCTACCGATTTATGAATGTTGATTTTGTAACCTGAGACGCTGCTGTATTCCTTGATCACTTCTAGGAGTTTTGTAGTAGAGTCCCTAGTGTTTTCCAGATACACAATCATATCATCTGCGAAGAGCGAGAGTTTGATCTCTTCTGACCCTATATGGATACCCTTGATCGCCTTTTCTTCCCTAATTGCGGTGGCTAAAACTTCCATTACAATGTTGAAAAGCAATGGAGACAATGGGCAGCCTTGTCTGGTTCCTGATCTGAGTGGAAATGATTCCAATTTAACTCCATTCAATATGATATTGGCTGTGGGTTTGCTGTAGATAGCCTCTATCAGTTTAAGAAAAGTCCCTTCTAGACCAATTTTCTTGAGTGTTCTGATCATGAAGGGATGCTGGATATTATCAAAAGCTTTTTCTGCATCAATTGAGAGAATCATATGGTCTTTGTTTTTTAATTTGTTTATGTGCTGAATTACATTTATAGATTTACGTATATTGAACCAGCCTTGAGACCCTGGGATAAAACCAACTTGGTCATGATGTATAATTTGTTTGATGTGTTGCTGGATTCTGTTTGTTAGGATCTTGTTGAATATTTTTGCATCTATATTCATTAGTGATATTGGTCTATAATTTTCTTTTCTTGTTGGGTCTTTTCCTGGTTTGGGGATCAGGGTGATGTTTGCTTCATAGAACGTGTTGGGTAGTCTTCCTTCTTTTTCTACATTTTGGAACAGGTTGAGTAATATAGGTACTAATTCCTCTTTAAAGGTTTGGTAGAATTCTGACCTGAAACCATCTGGTCCCGGGCTTTTCTTTTTAGGGAGGTTTTGTATAGTTGATGCTATTTCTGAACTTGATATGGGTCTGTTCAACATTTCCACTTGATTCTGGTTAAGTCTTGGAAGGTGGTGTGCTTCCAAGTATCGGTCTATTTCCTTCAGATTTTCATATTTCTGAGAATAAAGTTTCTTGTAATATTCATTAAGGATTTTTTGGATTTCTGATGAGTCTGTGGTTATTTCGTCTTTGTTGTTTCTGATTGATGATATTAGAGATTTTACTCTTTTTTTCCTGATTAGGTTGGCCAGAGGTTTATTATTTTATTGACCTTTTCAAAAAACCAGCTTTTTGATTTATTGATCTGTTGTATTATTCTTTTGTTTTCAATTTCATTTAATTCTGCTCTAATTTTGGTTATTTCTTTTCTTCTGCTGGGTTTGGGGTTGGAATGTTCTTCCTTTTCCAGTTGCGTGAGATGTCCCATTAATTTGTTAACTTCCTCTCTTTCCGTTCTCTTGAGGAAGGCTTGCAGTGCTATAAATTTCCCTCTTAGAACTGCCTTTGCAGTGTCCCAGAGGTTCTGATAGTTTGTGTCTTCATTGTCATTTTGTTCCAAAAAATTGGTGATTTCTTTCTTAATCTCATCTCTGACCCAGCTATCATTCAGCATAAGGTTATTTAACTTCCATGTTTTTGTATGGGTATGCAGATTCCTGTTGTTACTCAATTCAAGTTTTATTCCATGATGGTCCGAGAAGATGCATGGAATAATTTCTATTCCTTTAAATTTACTGAGGTTAGACTTGTGACCTAAAATGTGATCAATTTTGGAGTAAGTTCCGTTGGCTGATGAGAAGAATGTGTATTCAGTTTTGTTGGGATGAAATGTTCTGTAGATGTCTGCTAAATCTAAATATTGGATGGTTAGGTTTAAATCTAAGATTTCTTTGCTCAGCTTCTTTCTGGAGGATCGATCCAACACTGCCAAGGGAGTGTTGAAATCTCCAACGATTATGGAGCTGGAGGAAATCAAGTTACTCATGTCTGTTAGAGTTTCTCTTATAAATTGAGGTGCATTCTGGTTGGGTGCATAGATATTAATAATTGAGATCTCGTCATATTGAGTATTACCCTTAACAAATATGAAGTGACCATTCTTGTCCTTCCTTACTTTTGATGGTTTAAAGCCTACTGTATCTGCAAATAAAATTGCAACACCTGCTTTTTTCTGATTACCATTTGCCTGAAATATGATGACCATCCTTTCACCCTGAGTCTGTATTTGTCTTTTAAGTTGAGATGTGACTCTTGTATGCAACAAATATCTGGCTTGAGTTTTTGTATCCAGTCAGCTAACCTATGCCTCTTTAGAGGACAGTTTAAGCCATTCACATTGATGGAGAGTATTGATAAGTCTGGTGGAATTTTGGGTATCGAGTTTTTCAAAGGTCCAGTGGACATTTTTAATCCTTTCGCCAGTGTGGAATTTGGAGTTTGATCCGAAGTTTCTGAGTGAGTTTACTTTTGTGGTATAGGATTGGGTTGGTCATTGTGGAGGATAGGTCTGAGAACATCCTGAAGAGCTGGTTTACTTATGGCAAATTTTTTCAACATATGAATGTCATTGAAGTATTTCATTTCTCCATCATAGATGAAACTCAGTTTAGCTGGATACAAGATCCTGGGTTGAAAGTTTTTTTGCTTTAGGAGATTAAAAGTTGATGACCAGCCTCTTCTGGCTTGAAAAGTTTCAGCAGAGAGATCTGCAGTTATTCTAATATTCTTACCTTTGTACGTTATAGTTTTCTTTCGCCGGGCTGCTTTGAGAATCTTCTCTTTCATGTTAACTTTAGTGAAGCTAATTATGATATGTCTGGGAGATGGCTTATTGGGGTTGAATCGTGCTGGGGTTCTGAAGCTGTCTGCTATCTGAATTTCAGATTCTCTAGGCATGTCTGGAAAATTTTCTTTCATAATTTCATGTAGAAGGGCCTCTGTGTCCTTGGCAGCTACTTCATCAGTCTCCGAAATTCCTATAACCCTTATGTTGTTTTTTTTCGAATTATCTGAGAGCTCTCTGAGTGAGTGATCCGTTTTTGCTCTCCATTTCTCTTCCTCTTTGAGAGATTGGGACGTTCGAAGACTTTATCTTCAATGTCAGAAATCCTTTCTTCTGCTTGCTCCATTCTGTTACTGAGGGATTCTACTGTATTTTTCATATCTTTGAGGGCTGTAAGTTCTTGTTTCAGTGTGTCTAAGTCTTTGGTGGTTTTGTCTTTAAATTCGTTAAATTCTTGAGACAATTTTTGAATTTCTCCTCGAATTCCTAATTCCATTTTATTAATCTTGTCTGCAAACCAAATTCTGAATTCGACTTCTGACATCTCAGCCAGTTGTTTATGAATGGGATCTTCAATCACATCTGCCGTATCTTTTCTTGGGGGGGTTGATCTATTCTGGTTATTCATGTTACCAGAGTTTTTCCGCTGATTCCGCCCCATGGTTTACTCCCTTTGGTTTTTCCCCTGGGGTTTTATCGAGGGCCCGTACAGTGTTGTGGCCTGAGAAACTGGGGCCCTGTCTGGTGTGGTGGAGCAAAGTGGTTCTGTCAGCAATTAAGTCACCCCGCCTGCCCACCTCTGGCCCCAGTTGGAAAAGGAGAATCAAACCTTCCTACAATCGCACACCCAGGGCACCGCCTGAAGAGTCCTCAGTCTATTAGCCCAGTTCAAAAGGTCCGAATCAACTGTCTCAATCAGCACTTGTCTCGGGTGGAAGGGTTCAAGAGGTCTCTGGGAACTGGATCACAGGGGCCTGGTGACTCCTCTGACACGGCTCACCCCAGTGCAGCGTGGAGTCAGGAGGAGCCACCCAGCAAACAGAGCAGTCTGGGAAGGTTGACGTCTCCTTCCCCACTTTGCCCCTCTGTCGGACCCAGTCACTGGTATCTCTGCAGATGGCTAACCCAGTTGCCTGCAGTGAACAGACACTCCAGGGGTTTGCACCTGCCTGAATCGCAAGGAAGTCTGCCAGGCCCCCGCAGACTGCCGCTATCTAGCAGGAGGAGATGGGGCCTGACATCTTTGAGTGTTTGATGCAGGTGATGGGAAGGAGGTGTTCACTCAGGCTTAGCCCCGTCCCTGATGCATGCTGCTAACAGAACAGAACAGAACATACAACTTTGTGAGGTTCTGTCTCTGTTCTTGTCGTCGCCTACAGGAGACGGGCTGTTTTGAGTTCAAACGTCTTTGCTGCTGGAGAATTGCGTCTGAACACCTCTCTGGGTCGGCCCCGCCCTGGAGGCTTCCGGGTTTGTGAGCCGTGTCACCGGTGGCCTCCTCTGGTTGCCCAGGGAGACAGGGGGTGTGGCCTCAGAATATCCAGAAGTGAGCGTTCTGCCGTTAAAGAAAAAACGGCTGTTGATCTACCTCCAGGGAACTGCTGCTCTGGTGTGGGCACTCAGGCGACCCTTTTCTCCTCTGTCCCGCGCCCCAGAGTCAGCACTGAGCGGCCGCAGTTTGTGCTGGGTCCACACCCCTTAAGAGATCCCCCAAGAATCAGAACTCTTGGGGGATGGGCCCCCAGACCCCGATTGGGAGTGGGGCGGGGGGAAGCTAGAGTTTCATTCAGTTTCACGCAATACTACGGTCCGGGGAGGGCTTCTGCACTGCACCGCAGGGAAGTGCCGCCAAGGCTTGATTTCCCCTCAGCAGAGTGCCCTCTCCTCGCTCACGTGTCCCAGAGTCAGCGCTGACCTGACGCAGCTCAGGCACTGTGCACTCCCCTCGAGAAATCACCCAAGGAGCCGAACTCCTGGGGGATAGGCCCTCAGACCCCGAGTGAGAGTAGGGGCTCTCAGCTCTCAGCGGGGAGGCCAGAGTCTGATTCAGTCTTGGGCCCCGTATGCCTGGGGAGGGTTGCTGCACTGCACCGCAGGGAAGTGCCGCGAGGCGTGACTCCCCCTCAGCCCGGTGCCCTCTCCTCACTCGGCGCGCCTCAGAGTCAATGCTGACCAGTCGCACTCAAGGGGACTGTCCACTCCCCTTGAGAAATCACCCAAGGATCCGAAGTCCTGGGAGACAGGCCTCCAGACCTCAGTGGGTGGGAGGGGAGCGCCGGGGATTCAGGGTTGCCGGCAAAGGATTCCCAAAGTTTTATTCAGCCCTATGTCCGGCAGGAGAACGCCACGGCACCCCAGTAGGGGAGGTAGGTCCAGTTTTTAGAAGGTCTCTCCCGTGGAGTGTAGTGGGAGGGCCTTTAATTTCTGCCCGCTTGTTGAATTATGGGGCTCTAGAGCCGGTCTCATGGGGGAGGGGGACTCCCGTCCGCTTGGTGGTGGATTTTGTACCTTTTGTTTGCGTCCTTGTGATCACAACTTGCCTCAGCGGTGTTGATGTGCGTTCTTCAGCCTTCTCTCTTGGTGAGGCTCAAGTCCACCAGGATACTTATTAAATTCCTGTCCCTTAACTCTCCTTCTGGACGGGAGCCTTTGTTGAAAGCTGGCTTCAGTCCGCCATCTTGTCTCCCCCACGTTATTGGTTTTGGGTTATGAGGTATAAAGTAAATGTGGCTTTGAGTCTAGAGAATAGGTTTCGACCAAGCAGGGGAGTAGGGTGTTTATAAATTATTAGGGAAAAAATGGGAGAATGTCAGGTGTCCTGACTGATAGGTTAGAGATGGAGTTTTAAGTGGAATAAAAAGGGATTCCATCATCTCTAACTACAGAAATGGAAGAGAAGAGTAATGGCCTTGAAAAATCAGGCAATATTAAGAATGTGGCCCCCCATGTACAGGAGGAAGGAAATTTTTTACCAGCAACCAGATAATAAACCTGTGGTTCTTGAAAGAAATGGTAACAATGGGGGCCTGAAAGCCTGAGCCCCTTTAGTCTTTAGCTAATCACAGCAGTTCAGGCTGCTCAACTTCCAGCTCAGTCAGTCTTGGAAGGGGTGGCTCCAGGATTGCAGCCTGGGGACATTCATTCTTCCCATGACTTTGGACACTATAGAGTGGGCAGGCAGAGTCTGAGTGAAGCTTGAGGATTAGGGCAGTAGCAGGCCCAGTGTCTCTGTTCGCCACACTTGTAGCAAGGACTTGGAGGCTGAAAAGAATTAGGTGAGTGTTTAGGTTGCCTGATAGACCCCTTCCGCTGTCCCTGAGGAAGTGGCCAGTATCTCTTGCCTAGCCTTCTTAATCATGGCCACCTCCTTCTCTCTGTTGTTACAGATCTTACAGGCCAGTTTAACTAATACATTTTGGAGAGTCTAGGGTTCATTGTCAAATTTCTGAAGCTTTTTTATTATATGAGAAGCTAACTAAGATATAAAGTGACTGTTTAGGTAAAGCCTTCCAGCCTCGGATTCAGAGTTGAGGTTCATATATTTTATGAGGGTTTCAGTTAAGATATTTGTGATGGCTATGGCTGCAGCACAAATATGGGTTTTGAGGGTTTTTTTCCCCCTCCTCAGGAGTGGAGGTAGGGGAAAGCACTGTGAAAATGTCCTACCCAGTCATAAGACTGGGTCATCAGACTGGTCATAGGCCTCCAATTTACCAAGTCCTGGGTTAAATATCAGAATTCTTTCATAAATTAGGTAGGATTATTTGAAAAGGACCCAAGGCACTTTTTAATTTGGGATAGATTTTCTAGGTTAAAGGGGACATGAACTCTCTGATAATGCCTTAGCTTCTGGAGGCTGTTGCCAAGAGCAGACATGTGAAGAAAAGGAGTCAGGAGGCAGTGCCTGTGGCTCAAAGGAGTAGGGCACCAGCCCCATATGCTGGAGGTGGTGGGTTCAAACCCAGCCCCGGCCAAAAACTGCAAAAAAAAAAAAAAAAAGAGAGAGAGAGAGATAGAGAGAAAGAAAAGGAGTCAGGAAAAGAGAGAGGAAAAAGGGAGTCAGCTTGAGGTGGCAGCTGAGGAAGGTTGAGATGGCAGCTGCTCATTGAGAAGAAGAATTTGGAGGATTTTGCAGGTTTGGCAAAGTGAAGCATGACCCCAAAGGAGAAAGAAAGCTTGATGTTAGATTGTTCCTCCCTAGTGTCAGGGCTTAAATTGGGAAGGAGAGAGTAGAAATAGATACCTTGGAAAGGGAAGATGATGAGAACAGATAGAGTATAGATCAGAAAGTTCAGCAAGCATAAAGAAAGCATTAGATTCTCCTGGTTCACTCACCAAAATGTCAGGTGTGGAGGAACTAGGTGTCACATTCCCGTATTTCTAGGTTTTTGGTTCCTGGTACTTAGTTGATGGAGTGAATGAGCAGAGTAAATAGGTATAAGATGGAAAAAGTGACCAAGTTTATAAAACATTAAAGTATAGTACTTTCCAAAGTAAGAATGAGTCAGTCTCTGCAAGTGGAGGAGCAAAGGAGGTAACTGGAGAGGTTGGAAGTGTAGAAGTTGGGAACTGAAAAAAGATGAAAGGTTTGGAAGGTTTAAGAGGTGTGAATACATAAAGTGAGAGGTGAAGAATGGCAGTAGGGTTGAAGTCAGAGTCAGCAGTGGAAGGTTGGGGCAGTAGCTGTACATTGAGAGGGAAAATTTGATAGGTGGTATGGGTCTGGCAGAGAGAAAGATGACACAAAGAAGAAGAAAGCATAAAGATAGGGGACACCAGGACACTTAGGACCACTTGCTGTTGTGAATTATCAAATTTTGAAGATCACTGAGAACTTTTAAATTGAAAGTCATATTCTCAGGTTATTGGTTTCCATTATCTAGTATATGTTGTGGGCAGTCAATGTTTTATAGCAATCATTTAGTTTTGATGTCTCCTTTAGATCCAGGCTTGCTTCCCAGGTATTTGAGGAGATAGCCCATTGGTCTCTGGAGGGGATGGATTAATAAGTGCTATGGCATGTGAAGTAAGAAGGAGGAGAAATGGGGTGAAGGCACATCATCAGGGAGGTAGGCATCCCCTCCCCATGTCACCTGTGGATCTAAAAGGTCAAACAGTCTATGAAACTGGTGTATGGTGCCCCATGATCACATTAATGTACACAGCTATGATTTAATAAAGAAAAAAAGAAAGAAAATCAGGTGAATCCCAACCCTGTAAGTCAGACATCCCCAAGGGAAGGTGTTGGGACACTGATCGCAGATCCCAGGGGAAATCCCAATCCAGTACTAGAAGAGAGAGGGGGAGAGAGAGAGAGAGAGAGAGAGAGAGAGAGAGAGAGAGAGAGAGAGAGAGAGAGAGAGAGAGAGAAGAAGAAGAAGAAGAAGAAGAAGAAGAAGAAGAAGAAGAAGAAGAAGAAGAAGAAGAAGAAGAAGAAGAAGAAGAAGAAGAAGAAAGAAGAAAGAAGAGATCTAGGCAGCAAACCCTTTCCTCCAATTTACCAATTCCTAAGGAATTACCTGGGGTGGTCACTGGACTTTTCTCATGGCCTCCTTTTCTGCCCAATGCACCAAAAAGATGAGAAGTTCTGGCATAGAACTTGGGTGATAATCCATAAGAAGGAAAGGAGGCCAGTCCAGGGACAAGGAAAGGATTTATTATAGGGAAGAGGAGAGTGGAATTTCACCAGGAGTCAGTTTCACTCCCACACAGTTGCAAAAAGCTTTTATTAGACATATCAGTATAGTTGGAATGGGAAGTGAAGTATAGCTGGAATGCAAATTGAGCCTAGAGTATAGCCCAGGGCTTATCCCTAGTGCTGGTCAGAATTATGTAATCCAGCCAGGATATATGTAGAGCATTTCCCAGAAACTCTGTCCTTGAAGCACTCCAGGTGTCTGGGGGTAATGGCTGGTTTCTGACCTGTTATTCTAAAATGGTTGCATTTTTGTCAGGGTTATGAGTTTATATATATATATATATATATATATATATATATATAGAGAGAGAGAGAGAGAGAGAGAGAGAGAGTTTCTTTTTACTAGGTAGACATTTATTAGGATAATATAATAACTTGTATTAAAACATTATAATTTATTACATTTTGTATGTGACCTTTTTTGCCTAACTACTGCATGTGTGCTTAAATATGTTTAATTACTCTGTAAAAGTATCATTATGGTTTTATTCTGAAAAAATATACAGTTAAAGGTGGCAGAATATATCACCCCAAAATATGCCACTTGGCATAAGGATTATTTTGAGATAAAGATACTTTAAAAACAGCAGAAGCAAGATCATTCTAATCTTCCCTTTACTTCATGAAAACAGGAGATTAAAAACTTTCACATGAAGCCTGCCTCCTCTGTACTGGGGTAAAGGTAGCATTCATCAGTGCAGATTCATATCTGAGAAAATTCTACACAATAGGACCTTATTAAAATAATTCTTATTTTCCTCTAGCTTCTCCATGAAATTTAGTTTTTTCCACATTTGTTTCTCTTTATTCAACCTAATATTAAAGCACCGGATTCTTCCCATTTCTCTGGGTCTTTATTTCCTTATGAGGGCTTTTGTGTCAAACAAAACATATTAAATTGGCATCCTTTTCTCCTACTAATATGTCTTATACCAACTAGATTTTCAGGCACAGCTAAGAGGTCTTAGGATGATAGAAGTAAAGTTTTGCACACCCTTTCTAAGTTGATAAGTTTCCATGAAAAATTGTTTGCCATTGTGGTCCAGAATCAAAACTGGTCCCTACTGAATCATAGTTAAATCTACGTGTAATTGAAAATAGGGTACTATCTACAAAATATCACTTAAATGAATTTATCCTATTGTTATAAATTACAAAGTTAAATTTTAGTTCTTTATACAGCTCAGAGTACCTAGCACAATATTGGGTATACAGCAGATACTCATTAAGTTCTCATTGATTATGTGATACTTCTACATTAGAGTGCATATGAGGTTGTTAGAAGAAAGGTTGAAGCAGATAAAAGCACTTTGTAAAAGATTTAAGTGCAACTCAGTAAAAGATAACTTACACTAATAATGTTCTTTGTAGAATTTAACAGAAAAGGTTATTCTTTATCTTTTCTCTTTACATAATTTGATGCCTTAATGTTTTCTTTTTCATATTAAGTCACTGATAATTTGAAAGATCCAATGTTTCATGTGACAAGATTTGGCACAACCACCACATTCGTTCCATTATTGTTCTTATCTGACCTTTTATTTTTGTTAGAGTTAACCATAAGTTAATTTTAAAATTGCCTTCATTGTCTCTGTAAGAATAGTATTATAAAATGTTTTAATGGAATCATATGGCATCACTTCAGGAAAAGTTACTTTGCTTCATATGCAAACATGGTTAGTTACTTATTGAAATATGTACCTTCTCAGCCATTCTGAAGTATATACTCCTCTGGAAATCAGGATAATTGAAAGATTGATGTACCATGCTGTTTGTAAATAAAAGCACATGATTTTAAAATTAAATCAATATTCAGATTTAAATGTCCATCAATACTTAGGAACATAGGCTTAGATGAGACATTTCTTAAACTGATAGAGGCCATACACAGCAAACCCATAGTCAATATATTGAATGGAGTAAAATTAAAAGCTTTTCCACACAGATATTAAAGTAGACAAGGATGCCCATTGTCACCACTGCTGTTCAACATAGTACTGGAAGTCCTAAATGCCACAATCAGGAAAAAGGAGATCAAGGGTATTCAAATGGGGACAGAGGAGGTCACATTCTCACTCTTCATGGATGACATACTCTTATACCTAGAAAAACCCAGGGACTCAACCTCAAAGCTCTTAGAAATGATTAAAGAATATAGTAGTGTCTTGGCATACAAAATTAATCCCCATAAATCCATAGCCTTTATACATATTAACAATAGTCAAGCCACAAATATAATCAAAGACTCTATTTCTTTTACAGTAGTGCCAAAGAAGATGAAATACCTGAGAACATACCCAATGAAGGATGTTAAAGATCTCTACAAAAAGAACTATGAAACCCTTAGAAAAGAAATAGAAGATATTAACAAATGAAAGAACATAACATGCTCATGTTTGGGAAGAATTAACATTATTAAAATGTCCATACTACCCAAAGCAATATACAGATTTAATACAATCTCCATCAAAGCACCAATGTCATACTTAAAGAACTTGAAAAAATAGTACTTCATTTTATGTGGAATAATAAAAAACACCAAATAGCCAATATAATTCTTAGAAATAAAAACAAATCTGGAAGCATCACATTACCAGACTTCAGGTTATACTATGAATCTATAGTGATCAAAACAGCATGGTACTGGAACAAAAATAGAAATGTAGATCTACAGAATAGAACAGAGAGTCTAGAGATGAACCTGGCCACATATTGTTATTTTACCTTTGATAAGCCTAACAAAAATATGCGTTGGGGAAAATAATCCTTATTTAACAAATGGTACTGGAAGAACTGGTTCGTGACCTGCAGAAGACTGAAACTGGACCTACTCCTCTCACCACTAACAAACAATTGATTCTCACTGGACAAAATTTAAATTTAAGACATGAAACTATAAAATTACTAGAAGAGAGTGCAGGGAAAATGCTTCAAGTTATTGGACTGGGAAAATATTTTATGAGAAAGACTCCCCTGGAAATTGCAGCAACACCAATGATAAATAACTGGGATTTGATCAAGCTAAATATCTTCCACACAGCTGAGGGCACTACAACTGAAACAAACAGACACCCTTTGGAATGGGTGAAGACTTTTTTATGTTATGATTTAGTCAAAGGTTTGATAACTAGAATCTACAGGGAACTTAACCAATATGAAAAGAACAAACAACCCTATTTGTTTATGGGCAGGAGACTCGAACAGAAACTTCTCTGAAGATGACAGACGAATGGCCAAAAAACACATGGAAAAAAAATGCTCATCATCTTTAATCATTAGGGAAATGCAAATCAAAACCACTTTGACACATCACCTAACTCCAGCAAGATAAGCCTACATAACAAAGTCCAAAAACTGCAGATTCTGGCATGGATGTGGAGGGAAGGGAACACTTCTACACTATTGGTGGGATTCAAAACTAATACAACCTTTATGGAAAGAAGTATGGAGAATCTTCAATGACTAAAAGTTGACTTTCCATTTGATCCCATAATCCCATTAATATGGGGTACTAGGTACCCAAGAAGAGCAAAAATTATTTTACCACAAAGACATTTTCACAAGAATGATTATTGCAGACCAATTCATAATTACTAAGTCATGGAAACAACCCAAATGCCCATCAACCCATGAATGGATTAACAAATTGTGGTATACATATACCATGGAATACTATTCAGCCATAAAAGATGGAGACTTTATGTTTTATTTTTACCTGGATGGAATTGGAACACATTCTCCTTAGTAAAGTATATCAAGAATGGAAAAAACAAACAAACAAACAAACAACAACAACAAAAAAAAACGATATCCAATGTATTCAATACTATTATAAAACGAATATATAAACACACACTCATATGAATGGTAAAACACAAATATAGTCTAGCAAGGGGGGTTAGGAGGAAGAGGGGAGGGAAGGGGAGTGTGCAATTGGTGGGAGGAGGGTCAGCATTTGGTAGCATCTCATCTAATGTGTACAATGCAAAGTTATATTTCAAAATAACTAAGAATAAATTTTAAATGTCTTACCACAAAAAATAGGTAAGTTAGGTCATGGTTATATTAATCAGTTTGATTTAAGAATTCCACATTGTATATCAAATCATCACATTGTACACAAGAGATACATACAATTATAATTGTAATTAAAATTTAAATTTAAAAATGCCCTTCAACTAAGGAGTGGATTAACAAACCATGCTATATTTGTACCATGATGTACTAATCAGTGGTAAGGAAAGATCGTATCACTAAAAAAAGCATGCCAATTTACCATTAGCAATTAATAATTTAGCACTAATGAATTGGGCTGCATAATCACTCTGGTGAAAATGTCTTTGTGGTAAAAAAGCATGCCAATTTTTCCAAGAATAGAAAAACAAGTGTCCAATGTACTGACGTTTATTATGCCAGTAGACAATCTAACACATGCCTATGTAGGAGAAAAAGTTAATTTTTATTCAGGTTGGACAGTGGGAATGAAGGAGAGGAGGGGTGATTGGTTTGCTTCCATTTAAAGGGTACAAGGTAGGGGTATCGGGAATATATTTTGGGTGTGGGGTACAACTACAAGAGGGACTGTACTTAACAAATTAAAAAATCATTACCTGGGACGGCGCCTGTGGCTCAGTGAGTAGGGCGCCAGCCCCATATGCCGAGGGTGGCGGGTTCAGGCTTGGCCCCGGCTAAACTGCAATCAAAAAATAGCCGGGCGTTGTGGCGGGTGCCTGTAGTCCCAGCTACTCGGGAGGCTGAGGCAGGAGAATCGCTTAAGCCCAGGAGTTGGAGGCTGCTGTGAGCTGTGTGAGGCCACGGCACTCTACCGAGGGCAATAAAGTGAAACTCTGTCTCTACAAAAAAAAAAAAAAAAAAAAATCATTACCTGGTTGTTTGTACCCTCACAATAACCTGAAATAAAAAAAATAAAATAAACCAGAGAAATCTGTAGATGAGGAAGAAATTGTTAAAGTAATACAGTTAAAGTTACTATTATTATGTTAAAACTCAAAAATACATTCTACATTATGCTAAAATGCTAACTGTACTATATTAAAGAGTGAAATTTAAGTACTTTCTCTTTGTTGCTTTTTTTATGGTATGAAAAGCATGTTAAAATAGTTGACATTTGCAAGTAAGGGGTTTGTTTCAATTTTAACTGATTGTAACTCAAGTTTAAGAGTCTTGAAACCACTGATCAACAATGCTCGTTACTTACTAACAATCTGTAAATGTTCATTCTATTATTAAATTATGCTTTTCTTTTTATTTGTACAAAACATTTGCACTTTAAACATCCTAATCCTAATTCGTGGGTTAAGAGTCAATCACTGTGTGCATAGAACATCATAATTTAAGGGATAAAGATGATGACATAAACCTAACCCCTATTATTAAGGATTTAGTATGAGATTTAAAAACATCTATTCAACAAGTGTTTGATAGGAACCACTTGTTTTGACCCTTGTTTGCAGATGAATATACAGAAATAGAACTTACTTACATTCTTTTTCTTTAAGGAGTGCACAATGTGCCAGAGGAGAGAGAAAGCTAAATAGTAAGCAAAATGTGTAATAGAGTAGGGAAAAATTCCTTAGAAGAGTCTGGAACACTTGATGCTTCAAATCTGTAAAAACAGACCAACTTAATAATAGAGGATCTTTAAAATATCTTAAATACTAAAACATTTTTATTTATTTATTTATTTTGTTGTTGCATTTTGTCCCAGATTGTGTTTGAACACACCACCCTTGGTATATGGGACTGGCACCCTACTCACTGAGCCATAGGTGCCTCCCATTAAAACATTTTTAAAAACACCTTTTTTGATAAAGGTTTCTTATGTTCTGACAGATTCTGTCAGACCTTTCTAAAAATTCAAGGATTACCTTACTTGCTCTCCTGCCTTGTAGCAAGATCATACATAAATGTTGGATTTAGTAAGGCTTAAATTTACAGAGCATTTTGTTTGACTTCAACTTATCCCTTCGTTCCCCTCATCTCTCCAGCATGAAAATCCATAAAAACATGCTTTCTGAGATAAAATAGTGCAGTTATGTTCAAACACTATGTACTGGAACACTGGTGTGCCCTGAGAGCATCTTAGGTTTGCCACAAAAATGTTAAAGATAATTAATAGAATTATTTTGGAAAGAAGTTCAAAACACAGTAAATAAATTCCTTTCTTTACTCTTTTTTTTGATCAACAGAATTTAAGTGTTCCACAGAGGTTTAATTTCAGGTTCCAGTGTGCTATGAGATGAAACAGTTTTAAAAACACTGATAATGCATAGTATGCATAGTAGATAACAGGGGGAGGTGTCCTCAAACTTTTTAAACAAGGGCCAGTTCACTGTCCCTCAGACCATTGGAGGGACAGACTATAGTTTAAAAAAATAAAAATAAAAAAAAAACTATGAACAAATTCTTATGCACACTGCACATATCTTATTTTGAAGTAAAAAAACAAAATGGGAACAAATACAATCACACAGCCTCATGTGGCCCATAGGCTGCAATTTGAGGAACCCTGTAGAGAATCCAAGGGAGAAAAAGAAATCACTCACGAAATGCAAATGTTTGCAAAAAGTAAAGCCAACATTCCAATCCTGAGTTAAATATTTCTACACCCTCTAGATTTGATGAACCATCTGGTATCAAGGCATGCACGATAATCATGTGGAAAAATGACAGGGTATATCATTACCCTCAAACTCATTTCTAAAAGGTATAGAAGATGAGATTTAAATTTGTTCCTGTCTCTTAACTAGATGCCACATAGGATGAGATTGGGAACTTTAGGGTTGCAGAATATATTTCAGTATGGAACAAAGTCATATACATCAGAAAAACACTGAGCAATGCTGCCAAATATAGCTAAATGGCAAAAAAGAACAAGTCTTATTGTCAAATGTTATTTGTTGCTCACATCAAACCCTAGACAATAAGCTAGAATAACATTTTGATTTAGTGAGGATATGGCTGCAACCTTGTCAGAACAGGCACCTAAGAGTACTGAATCATTTTATCCTCTTCCTCTTTTCCACCCCAGTAATGTAAGAGCAATTTCAAGAAGTATAAGGAGGATTTTGGAAGATATAAGACATCTCAATCCCTCCTATCATTATCTGTTAACTTGGGATAAGACAAAGGGTAGCAGTGGGTAAGAAGGAGAAGGCTTTGGAAATTAATAGGTGATTAAATATTAATAAGAATAGAGTAAGACTTAAGAAATGAAATGTGACTATTTTAATATATGAAAGTGAGTGAAAGTTATGGATTTTAACTGAAATGTTAAGGAACAGCAATACTTAGTAATAAAGCAGGAGTTGTACCAAAATAATTCATAATATTTAGAAAACAATAAAACTATAATCTGATATTTTTATCCCAAACTTATATCCCAATAAGTTGAGTTCTTTCACTAAAGTGGTTATAGGTATTAATCATACCACTTACTGATTAATGAAAGATATTACAATTTTGGATTAAAAAGAATACTAATGATATACCAGTAACACATTTCAAAAACATAAGGTGTCGGTCATTCTTCCTAGCCTCTCATAGGTGACAACTTACATAAAATGGACACATTTCTATGAAAGCAGTTTGTCAAATTTCACTCAAGAAGAAATAGATAACTTGAATAGTTATCTGTATACATTAGTTATCTATATACATTAAAGAGGTAAAACTTATAGTTAAAATCCTTCCAAGAAAAACAAACAAACAAACAAACAAACAAAACAGCAAACAAAGAATGCATCACTGGCAAATTCTAGCAAATATATATGTGCTGCTGAAGTGAGCACAAATTCTAGGAAATGGTTAAGGAACAAGTAATATAATTTTCATACAGATTCTTCCAGATAATAAATGGAAAGGAGAAAATACTTCTCAATTCATTTTATGAGTACAGTATACTCTAATGCTAATACAGATAAATACACTACAATATTTAAAAACTGCAACAAATATTCCTCATGAATACACAGCCATAAGTTCTCAACAGAATATTAGCAAATTTAATCCAACAGTTCATAAACCTAGGTGGAACTTAGATTAGGAATATAAGGCTAATTTCACTGTTGAAAATAAATCAATTGTTTACCATAAAAAGAAAAAATGTGGTCATCTAAATGTATTCAGAAAACTCATTTGAAAAAATCCAACATTATTCTTATAAAAATTAAAATATCTCAAAAAGCTAGGAGTAGGTGGTAAGAGTAGAGATAACACTTACCTAAGCAACTTTGAAAATAAGTGGAGACTATAAATCTAAAGACAAAATGAAATGCACATAAATCTTGTACTCAGTTTAGTATTACATATTAATAATTACCAAACCACTACACATACACACAAGGATAAAATAAATAAGTAAATAAATACTGGGAGTCAGGTTTCTCAGTCAGGGAATGGAAGGTTACATATTAAACAAGGGTGAAAGGCTAGAATAAACCTTGTGATACTGCATAAGAATTAGACATCAGAATAGTAATCAGAAAAAAGCAGGTGTTACAATTCTATTTGCAGACACAATAGGCTTTAAACCAACAAAAGTAAGGAAGGATAAGAAAGATCACTTCATATTTGTTAAGGGTAATACTCAATATGATGAGATTTCAATTATTAATGTTTATGCACCCAACCAGAATGCATCTCCATTTATAAGAGAAACTCTAACAAACATGAGCAACTTGATTTCCTCCAGCTCCATAATAGTCTGAGATTTCAACACTCCTTTGGCAGTGTTGGATCGATCCTCCAATAAGAAGCTGAGCAAAGAAATTTTAGATTTAAACCTAACCGTCCAACATTTGGACTTAGCAGACATCTACACAACATTTCATCCCAACAAAATTGAATACACATACTTCTCATCAGCCAACAGAACATACTCCAAAATCGATCACATCTTAGTTCACAAGTGTAACCTCAGTAAATTTAAAGAAATATAAATTATTCCTTGCATCTTCTCGGACAACCATGGAATAAAAGTTGAACTCAGTAACAACAGAAATCTTCATACTCATACAAAAACATGGAAGTTAAATAACCTTATGCTGAATGATAGCTGGGTCAGAGATGAGTTTAAGAAGGAAATTGCCAAATTTTGGAACAAATGACAATGAAGATACGAATTATCAGAACCTCCGGGATACCGCAAAGGCAGTCCTAAGAAGGAAATTTATAGCACTGGAAGCCTTCCTCAAGAGAACAGAAAGAGAGGAATTTAACAACTTAATGGGACATATCAAGCAACTGGAAAAGAAAAAACATTCCAACCCCAAACCCAGTAGAAGAAAAGAAATAATCAAAATTAGAGCAGAAATAAATTAAATTGAAAACAAAAGCATTATACAACAGATCAATAAATCAAATAGTTGGTTTTTTTAAAAAGTCAATAAAATAGATAAACCTTTGGCTAACCTAACCAGGAAAAAAAGAGTAAAATCTCTAATCTCATCAAACAGAAATGACAAAGAAGAAAAAACAACAGACTCCTCAGAAATTCAAAAATCCTTAATGAATACTACAAGAAACTTTATTCTCAGTAATATGAAAATCTGAAGGAAATTGACCAATACTTGGAAGAACGTCACCTTCCAAGACTTAGCAAGAATCAAGTGGAAATGTTGAACAGGCCAATGTCAAGTTCTGAAATAGCATCAAGCATACAAAATCACCCTAAAAAGAAAAGCCTGGGACCAGATTCTTCACGTCAGAATTCTAACAAACCTGTAAAGAGGAACTAGTACCTATATTATTCAACCTGTTCCTAAATGTAGAAAAAGAAGGAAGACAACACAACACGTTCTATGAAGCAAACATCTCCCTGATCCCCAAACCAGGAAAAAAACCAACAAGAAAAGAAAATTATAGACCAATATCACTAATGAATATAGATGCAAAAATATTCAACAAGATCCTAATAAACAGAATCCAGCAACACATCAAACAAATTATACATCATGACCAAGTCAGTTTTATCCCAGGGTCTCAAGGCTTGTTCAATATACGTAAATCTAGAAGTATAATTCAGCACATCAACAAATTAAAAAACAAAGACCATATGATTCTCTCAGTTGATGCAGAAAAAGCTTGAATAATATCCAGCATCCCTTCATGATCAGAACACTTAAGAAAATTGGTATAGAAGGGACATTTCTTAATCAGATAGAAGCCATCTACAGCAAACCCACAGCCAATATCGTATTGAATGGAGCTAAATTGAAATCATTTCCAGTCAGATCAGGAACCAGATAAGGCTGCCCATTGTCTCCACTGCTCTTTAACATTGTAATGGAAGTTTTAGCCTACACAATTAGGGAAGAAAAGGTGATCAAGGGTATCCATATAGAGTCAGAAGAGATCAAACTTTTGCTCTTCACAGATGATATGATTGTACATCTGGAAAACACCAGGGATTCACTACAAAACTCTTGGAAGTGATCAAGGAATACAGCAGCATCTCAGGTTACAAAATGAACATTCATGAATCGGTGGCTTTTATATATACCAACAATAGTTAAGCTGAAAAAACAGTTAAGGACTCTATGCCATTCACAGTAGTGCCAAAGAATATGAAATATTTGGGAGTTTATCTAACAAAGGACGTGAAAGATCTCTATAAAGAGAACTATGATTCTCTAAGAAAAGAAATAGCTGAAAATGTTAATGAATGGAAAAACATACCATGCTCATGGCTGGGAAGAATC
This sequence comes from Nycticebus coucang, assembly GCF_027406575.1. Taxonomy (NCBI): domain Eukaryota; kingdom Metazoa; phylum Chordata; class Mammalia; order Primates; family Lorisidae; genus Nycticebus; species Nycticebus coucang. The sequence goes on along the minus strand of NC_069804.1, from coordinate 154,836,475 downwards.
AACATTGTTAAAATGTCCATACTACCCAAAGCAATATATAATTTCAACGCAATCCCCTTTAAAGCTCCACTGTCATACTTTAAAGATCTTGAAAAAAAAAATACTTAGTTTTATATGGTATCAGAAAAAACCTCGAATAGCCAAGATGTTACTCAGAAATAAAAACAAAGCAGGAGAAATCACACTACCAGACCTCAGACTACACTATAAATCGATAGTGATCAAAACAGCATGGTACTGGCCCAAAAACAGAGAAGTAGATGTCTGGAATAGAATAGATAACCAAGAGATGAATCCACCTACTTACTGTTATTTGATCTTTGACAAGCCAATTAAAAACATTCAGTGGGGAAAAGATTCCCTATTTAACAAATGGTTCTGGGTGAACTGGTTGGCAACCTGTAGAAGACTGAAACTGCACCCACACCTTTCACCATTAAGTAAGGTAGCCTCTCACTGGATTAAAGATTTAAACTTAAGACATGAAACTATAAAGATACTAGAAGACAGTGCAGGGAAAACCCTTGCAGAAATCTGTCTGGGCAAGTATTTTATGAGGAGGACCCCCCAGGCAATTAAAGCAGCTTCAAAAATACACTACTGGGACCTGATCAAATGAAAAAGCTTCTGTACATCCAGAACACAATAAGTAAAGCAAGCAAACAGCCCTCAGAATGGGAGAAGATATTTGCAGTTTATGTCTCCGACAAAGATTTAATAACCAGAATCCGCAGAGAACACAAACGTATAAGCAAGAAAATAACAAGTGATCCCATCACAGGCTGGACAGGGGACTTGAAGAGAAACTTCTCTGAAGAAGACAGGCACACGGCCTACAGACATATGAAAAAATGCTTATCATCTTTAATCATCAGAGAAATGCAAATCAAAACTACTTTGCGATATTATCCTACTCCAGTAAGATTAGCCCATATCACAAAATCCCAAGACCAGAGATGTTGGCGTGGATGTGGAGAAAAGAGAACACTTATACACTGGTGGGAATGCAAATTAATGCATTCCTTTTGGAGAGATGTTTGGAGAACACTTAGAGATCTAAGAATAGATCTGCCATTCTATCTTATAATTCCTCTACTAGGTATATCCCCAGAAGTCCAAAAATCACATTATAACAAAGATATTTGTACCAGAATGTTTACTGCAGCCCAATTCATAATTGCTAAGTCATGGAAAAAGCCCAAGTGCCCATCGATCCACGAATAGATTAATAAATTGTGGTATATGTACACCATGGAATATTATGCATCCTTAAAGAAAGATGGAGACTTTACCTCGTTCATGTTTACATGGATGGTGCTGGAACATATTTTTCTTAGTAAAGTATCTCAAGAATGGAAGAAAAAGTATCCAATGTACTCAGCCCTACTATGGAACTTATTTATGGTTTTCACATGAAAGCTATAACCCAGTTATAACCTAAGAATGGGGGAAGGGGGAGAGGGAAGGGAGGGAGGGGAGAAGATGGAAGAAGGGAGGGTCATTGGTGGGATTACACCTGCAGTGCATCTTACAAAAGTATATGTGAAACTTAGTAAATGTAGAATATAAATGTCTTAACATAATAACTAAGAAAGTGCCAGGAAGGCTATGTTAACCAGTGTGATGAAAATGTGTCAAACGGTCTATAAAACCAGTGTATGGTGCCCCATAATTGCATTAATGTACACAGCTATGATTTAATAATAATAATAAAAAAAGAATTAGACATCAGTATGAATTATGTTTAGTTTAATATGCATGCACACATATGTGTATATATATGCATATATATTTATTTTTAGGTATATATTATGTGCACACACTGTTTAGTGTACATCCATATATTTGTATTAATTTGAAGTCTCACCAACAGTGTAAAAGTGTTTCCTTCCTTCCACATCTGCACTAGCATCTGCAGCTTTGAGACTCTGTGATGAAGGCTCTTCTCACTGTCTCACCATGACAGGCTGGTAAGAAGATGTCTCTAGGCTGACATTTTGTTCCAACCTTTATTTTATTGATCTTTTGATGAAACTAGCTTTTGATTTCATTGTTTTTTCTATATAGGTATTTTTTTCTTATTCATTTCTTCTTTTATATGTATAATTTTTGCTTGCTTGGACTTAACTTTCTCTCATTTTTAAAGTTTCTTTAGGAAGAACTCAAGATAATTGATTAGAAACTTTATTGTTTTCTAATGCATTCATTTAGTGTTATACATTTTTACTAACCACTGTGTGAGTTACATTCAACAGATGTTTGTGAATTTTATTCTTATTTTAATTCAGTTCAAAATATTTGTTTATATTATTTGAGATTATCTTTCTGACTTACTGGTTATTTATAAGATTTGAATATTTTTCAGACATTTGAGATTTTTCAAATATTCTTCCTTTATTTCTATATTCTAAGATACTATATTTCATGAGTTATATAATTTAAATTCTATTAAGGTTTGTGTTATTCCCCAGAGTGTGGTCTATTATGAGGGATATTCCTTATGCAATTGAAAAGGTTATATGTTATGTTGTTGTTTGGTGGATTATTATATGAATAGCAATTAGGCCAAGTTGATTGACAATGTTGTTTACATCTTGTTTACCTTTGATGAATTTGAATCTGGCTGGTCTCTCTATTGAAAGAGGTGTATTGAGGTGTCTAATTTTAATTTTGATTTTGCCTATTTCTCTTTTCAGAGTTTTAAGTTTTGAAACATGTATTTGAAGACCATTTTTATAATCATTATATGATAAAATTATGTTTCATCCCAACAAACCTGAATACACATTCTTCTCATCAGCCCACGGAACATACTTCAAAATCAATCACATCTTAGGTCACAAGTTTAAACTCAGTAATTTAAAGGAAAAGAAATTGTTCCTTGCATCTTCTCAGACCACCATGGAATAAAAGTTGAACTCAGTGACACAGGAATCTGCATACTCATACAAAACATGGAAGTTGAATAACCTTATGCTGAATGATAGCGGGGTCATAGACGAGATTAAAAATAAAATTATCAAATTTTTGGAACAAAAAGACAATGAATACATGAATTATCAAAACGTCTCAGATACCACAAAGGCAGTTTTAAGAGGGAAATTTATAGCACTGCAAGTCTTCCTCATGAGAACAGGAAAAAAGAGGAAGTTAAAAACTTAACGGGACATCTCAAGCAACTGGAAAAGGAAGAACATTCCAATCCCAAACCCAGTAGAAGAAAATAACCAAAATTACAGCAGAAATAAATGAAATTAAAAGCAAAAGGATTATATAACAGATCAATAAATCAAAAGTTGTTTTATTGAAAAAGTCAATAAAATAGATAAGCCTTTGGCTAACTTAACAAGGAAAAAAAGAGTAAAAACTCTAATCTCATCAATCAGAAATAACAAAGATGAAATAACAACAGACTCCTCAGAAATTCAAAAAATCCTTAATGAATATTACAAGAAACTTTATTCTCAGAAATATGAAAATCTGAAGGAAATTGCCCAATACTTGTAAGCATGCCACCTTCCAATACTTAGCCAGAATCAAGTGGAAATGTTGAACAGGCCAATATCAAGTTCTGAAATATGATCAACTATACAAAATCTCCCTTAAAAGAAAATCCCAGAACCAGATGGCTTCACGTCAGAATTCTACCAAAGCTTTAAAGAGGAATTAGTACCTATATTACTCAACCTTTTCCAAAATACAGAAAAAGAAGGAATACTATACAACACATTCTATGAAGCAAGCATCACCTTGATCCCCAAACCAGGAAAAGACCGAACAAGAAAAAAAAAATTATAGACCAATATCACTAATGAATATTGATACAAAAATATTCAACAAGATCCTAACAAACAGAATCCAGCAACACATCAAACAAATTATACACCATGGCCAAGTGGTTTTTATCCCAGGATCTCAAGGCTGGCTCAATATATGTAAATATGCAAATATAAAAAAATTAATAAACAAAGACCATATGAATCTCTCAATTGATGCAGAAAAACTTTTGATAATATCCAGCATCCCTTCATGATCAGATCACTTAAGAAAATTGGTATAGAAGGGACATTTCTTAAACAGATAGAGGCCATCTACAGCAAACCCACAGCCATATCGTATTGAATGGAGTTAAATTGAAATCATTTCCACTCAGATCAGAACCAGGTAAGGTTGCCCATTGTCTCTACTGCTCTTTAACAGTGTAATGGAAGTTTTGGCCATCTCAATTAGGGAATAAAAGGCAATCAAGGATATCCATATAGGGTCAGAAGAGATCAAACTTTCACTCTGCAGATGATATGATTGTATATCTAGAAAACACCAGGATTCTACTACAAAACTCTTAGAAGTGATGAAGGAATACAGCCATGTCTCAGTTTACAAATCAATATTCATAAATCGGTAGCCTTTATATGTACCAACAATAGTCAAGCTGAAAAAACAGTCAAGGACTCTATTCCATTTACAGTAGTGCCAAAGAAGATGAAATACTTGGGAGTTTATCTAACTAAGGATGTGAAAGATCTCTATAAAGAGAACTATGATACTCTAAGAAAAGAAATAGCTGAAAATGTTAACAAATGGAGAAACATACCATGCTCATGGCTGGGAAGAATCAAGATTGTTAAAATGTCCATACTGCTCAAAGCAATATACAATTTTAATGCAATTCCTATTAAAGCTCCACTGTCATACTTTAAATATCTTGAAAAAATAATACTTCGTTTTATATGGTATCAGAAAAAACCTCAACTAGCCAAGACATTACTCAGAAATAAAAACAAAGCAGGAAGAATAACACTACCAGACCTCAGACTATACTATAAATCGATAGTGATCAAAACAGCATGGTACTAGGACAAAATCAGAGAGGCAGATGTATGGAACAGAATCAAGAACCAAGGAATGAATCCACCTACTTACTGTTATTTGATCTTTGACAAGCCAATTAAAAACATCCAGTGGAGGAAAGATTCCCTATTTAAGAAATGGTACTGGGTGAAGTGGCTGGTGACTTGTAGAAGACTGAAACTGGACCACACCTTCACCATTAACTAAGATAGACTCTCACTGGATTAAAGATTTAAACCTAAGACATTAAACTATAAAAATACTAGAAGAAAGTGAGGGTAATCTCTTGAAGATATCAGCCTGGGCAAATATTTTACGAGGAGGATCCCCTGAACAATTGAAGCAGCATCAAAAATACACTACTGGAACCTGATCAAATGAAAAAGCTTCTGCACAGCCAAGAACACAGTAAGTAAAGCAAGCAGACAGCCCTCAGAATGGGAGAAGCTATTTGCAGGTTATGTCTCCTACAAATGTTTAATAACCAGAATCCATAGAGAACTCAAATGTATTAGCATGAAAAGAACTGGTGATCCCATCTCAGGCTGGACAAGGGACTTGAAGAGAAACTTCTCTGAAGAAGACAGGCACACGGCCTACAGACATGAAAAAATGCTCATCATCCTTAATCATCAGAGAAATGCAAATCAAAACTACTTTGAGATATCATCTAACTCCAGCAGAATGGAATAAAAGTATCCAGTGTACTCACCCCTACTATGAAACTAATTTATAGCTTTCATATGAAATCTGTAACCCAATTATAACCTAGGAATATGGGGAGAGGGGATAGGGAGGTTAGAGGAGGGGGGATGATGGGCGGAGGGTGGGTAATTTGTGGGACTATATCTATGGCACTTCTTACAAGGCTATATGTGAAACTTACTAAATGTAGAATTTAAATGTCTTAATAACTAAGAAAATGCCAGGAAGGTTATGTTAACCAGTGTGATAAAAATATGTCAAATGGTATATAAAACCCATGTATGGTGCCCCATGATTGCATTAATGTACACACAGCTATGATTCAATTAAAAAAAAAAACAGTGTTAAAATGTTCATATTACCCAATGTGATTTATAAATATACTGCATTGCCCCAAGAAACTACTAGTCTTAAACTTCACAGATATAGAAAAAAATAATTCCGCACTTTGGAAGATTAAAAAAGCCCAATAGCCAAAAAAAAAAAAAAAAGAGCTAATCTGGAGGCATTACATTATCATACTTCAAACTATGCGACAAGGCTGTTGTAATGGAAATAGCATGGCATTAATACAAAATTACAGACATAAACAAATGCAACAGAAAAGAGAATCCAGACATAAAACATCTACCTACAAACTACTGATCTTTGTCAAAGCAGATAAAAACCTACACTGGAGAATAGAAGCTCTATTTGATAAATAATGCTGGAAAAATTAGATATCAATATGCAGACAGAAGAGTAAAACAGAAATCCTGTCTATTAGTACTCCCAAATTTAATTATTTAATTAAAGATTGATAAAATAATTAAATATAAGGCATGAAACCATAAGTATTCCAGAGAAAAATTTAGGAAAAAGTCTCTCTAGATATCTTTTCATAGACAAAGAATTTATGAAGGAGACATCAATGGCAATCATGGCCACAATAAAAATTAATAAATAGGGTTTGATTAATCTAGAAAGTTCTTTTTTTTTTTGCAGTTTTTGGCCGGGCCTGGGTTTGAACCTGCCACCTCCAGTATATGGGGCCGGTGCCCCACTCTTTTGAGCCACAGGAGCCTCCCTAAACTAGAAAGTTTTTTCACATCCACAAATCCAAGTAAACAATAAACAGAGCAAGTAGACAACCTACATAATGGAAAAAAATATTTGCATGCTACACATATGATAAAGGGCTACTATTCAGAATTTACAAAATACTGAAGAAAATCAGCACGAAAACAAATCTATTCAAAATTGGGCAAAAGACATGAACAGAAGATTATCAAAAGAAGAAAGACATATTGGAAATTAACATATTAAAATACACTCAATGCAACTAATAATTAGGTAAATACAAAGTAAAACTGCAATAAGATATTGCCTTATCCCAGTTAGAATGGCTTTTATTAAAAATTCCAAAACCAATGTATCCTGGCATGGCTGCAAAAAGAAATGAATATTTATATGCTGTTGGTCAAATTCCTAATTAGTACAACCCTTTTGGAAAGCAGTATGGAGATTCTCAAAGAACTAAAAATATACCAACCATTTGATTCAGCAATCCTACTACTGGGTATCTACTCAAAGGAAAAAAAAAAAAAAAAAAAAAAAAACCTTTTTATCAAAAAAGATACCTGGGGTGGCACCTGTGGCTCAAAAAAGATACCTGCACTCAAATGTTTGTTGCATCACAATTGCAAATATATGGAATCAACCCCAAAGTCCATTAATTCATTAGTGAATTAAAAAATATGCTATGTGCATGCTATGAAGTACTACTCAGCCATAAAAGGATGAATTTATACCTTTTGCAATAATCTGGTTGGAACTGGAGATGATTCTCCTAAGCAAAGTATCTCCAAAATGGAAAAACATCACATTAAATTGGAACTAACTGATGAGCACACATGTGCACAGAGGAAAGTAAATGTTGGTGGAAATCAGCCCCAGGGGAGTGGAAGGGGGGAACCAAACTTTTAGACACAATGAATACTATATGGGTGATGAGCTCAACATAGCTGGAGCTCAAGTATTACAAAGCAATTCATGTAACTTATATTCATAGCCCCATAAATATTTGAAATTAAAAAGTAGTTAATTTTAATTCTCTATCTGTCTCTTCAGACTATATTTTCTTTGAAACTTGATATGTTTTGTGATATTTTATTGAAAGGTGATTATGTTTTACTGAATAATAGACATTAAGGTAAATTGTTTTTTGTATGAAAAATATATATTTCCCTTTGCAAGGCCATTTGGGTGGGAATTTGTGTTAATCTTCAGCAGTCAGGCTGTGTTTCACATTTGCTGTTTTTAGGGTTTGTATTTTGTTTCGAGTTGCTGTTTCTATCACTACCAAAATTTAAGTTTGTTATTGCTATTGATAAATGATACTCCGTATTTTTCCAGTGGTTTATAATTATATTTCCTGTTTTATTTCAGAGCTTTCCTTTGTGTTTATCCTTATAATCATAGTCTATCATAATTTGTATTCAAGACTTTTTAGTTTGATGGTGGATGGTGGATGGTGGAGTCATTGTCTGATGTTGTAATTAGCTTGGAAGGCATCATAGGCTCATGTCTTAAGAGTGTGGTCTTGACAAGGACTTCTCTCTCTCCTCCAGAGTTGGACCTTCTCCCATTTCATTATTTTCCCCAGGCAACAGTAGATAAACAATAGAGACTTTATGCTATGGTTTAGAAAATCTTCCTATAAATAATAAGGCTTTTGTTACTTAGAGAAGATAAAGAAGATGAGCTACTGCTGTCTTCTTTTTCCTTTGCTTAGCTGTGATGAGATTTCCCCTGAGTCCTCAGGCTACATAGCCTTTCTTTCTTTTTTTATGAAGACAGAATCTCACTATATCACCCCCAGTAGGGTGCCGTAGTGTCACAGCTTACAGCAACCTCAAACTCTTGGGCTTAAGCAATTCTCTTACCTCAGCCTCAGCCTCCCATGTAGCTGGGACTACAGGTGTCTGCCACAATGCCTGGCTATTTTTGTTGTTGTTGCAGTTGTCATTATTGCACTACCAACGTACTCTTGATCTTTCTCATAATCACATTCTAATGTCTATTAGTGTTTGTGAACTCCTCTTGAGTCTGTGACTTTTATGAATTCTCTACTTTCATAATAGTTTCAACCTCTCCATTAAAAAACCTTGAATATATTTGCTGAGATATTTTTACCTTCTATAGTAGCCTTGTGTTCCTCATATAGACCCATGCTCACAGCTAAATAATCTTTGAAAATGTCTTTGTCCTCTAATGATTTGCTAGGTAAGTATTCTCTTAGTCAGTTTGGGATGCTATGAAGGAATACCACAGACTGGGTGGCTTAAACAGCAAACATTTATTTGTCACATTTTTGGAAACTGGGAAGTTCAAAATCAAGGCATGACTAGATCTAATGTTTGGGGAGAGTACTTCTTCATAGCAGATGGCTACTCTCTTATCATACCCTCACATGGTTGAGAAAAAGGCCAATTCTCTCATGTCTTTTGTTAAAGGGCACCTGATCCCATTCTTGTGGCCTGTTGACTCATGATCTAATTATATTCCAAATTCCCCCACCTCCTAATACCATCACATTGGGGGTTAAAATTTTAACACACAAATTTGGGGAGGATACAAACTTTCAGATCATAACACATATACTGCGAGCAAAGCTTATTAATGGTTTTAAGGGACATTATGATTTGTTAGATTACTAGTAACCATCTTCCAGGCTTTTACATCCCAAGTAGAATCCTATAAGGTACAGTGTTAATTTTTTTATTAAAAATTCTATGAACATTGCCGCACCCCCGGCATCTAGCTGGGGTGAAGTGGCGCTGTCCGCATTATAAAATGCGTGAGTAGGTGGTATGTGCTCCCCGGAGCGAAACCCCCAGCACCCCTGGTTTGCGACAGCAGCGCATAAGTTGCCTAGCATGCCTTTGTTTGAACGTAATGACTCACGAGGTGCGGCATAAAAGCCTAAAAAACCTTTACTCTGAAACCTGTCTGTTCAGTTGAATGCCTGATTGTTTTGAGAAACCAAGAATAAACATAATGACTTACTGATCCACAATTAAACACAGCAAGAATGGCTGTGCTGAACTCAGTGGCTCCAAGAGAGCCTGCACAACAGCACGTCCCTACCATAAATGTCAGTGACTTGAGACAATGCAGGCACGGCAAACAAGATGTTCCAACATGACATACACTATCACCTCCTGCAGAAAAACATCTTACTTCACTAATTAGTAAAACTTTACTTAGAAAAACATCTTACTTCACTAATTAGTAAAACTTTACTTAGAAAAACATCTTACTTCACTAATTTTCATATGTAACACAAATCAATAGAGTAGTTTAATGTTTAACAAACAATAAATCAAAATATAGTTACTAATAAGAGTAAAAATACATAGAAAATATATATAGAAGTAGTCAAGCATTATACATAAAAGAATATGTTCAGCTGTTTTTAAAAGAGATCATAAGAAACTGAGACCAATTACAGAACTAAGAGAAGTCACAAACCTTGACATTCCTAGATAAGGGGAAGCAACCAGGTGTTACTGATAAAACCACCTCCCTCCAGAGAGCAAAACCTTGAAAACATATAGTGCATGATAAACCACATATGGAGACACAAAAATAATTTACAAGCATAAGCAAAATAATGATTACATTGTTTAAACCCTGGGAAGAAAATGTATAAATACCAGACTTAAAAATCAGTAAAGTACAGCTGCTTTCTTCATCATTCGTGGTGTGTGGCAGTCTGTCATTTCATCCTGCGTCGACCTTTCAATCAACCTGTGCCGTTCGCCCTGAGCACCCTCGGACTGAGGCCCATCGACTGGCGGTCCGCGACAGCACATGTCAATAATTGTAAAGTCACTTGCACTTTCAAAAGATAATACAGACATTTCACAATTATTTTTTCAATTTTCCCCAATGGTAATAATATTGCAAAATTATTGTATATTATCACGACAGAAGTATTATTATTATTATTATTAAGATAAACCTCTGGCCTTATCAAATTTCTTACTGGACTAGTACTCATTTGTGTGTGTGCATGTGTGTGTGTGTATGTATGTATGCATGGTATGCATTAAATTCTGTAATTTTTTTTCAGAAGTGTGCATCTGCATATACACCAACAATATGAAGATGACAAATGGTTCAAACACCACAATGATTTCTTATGTTGCCCCTTTACAATCTCAACTGTCATTCCATCCCCCAACTCCATTTCCACCCCAGGAAAATATCTAATTTGTCCTTGATTTCCAAAATTTCATAAATTCAAAAATGTAACATAATGCTGGGGATTCATTGAACCAGGTTACACAGATTGCATTTGTTAGTTGAAGTCTCTCTTAAAATTAAGTTCCATCCCAAGTCCACCAAAATTAAAAAAATTCAACATTTGGCACAAAAACGCTATTTGACAACTGTTAAAATTGCTCTTTTAATAACATAAATGTGTATAGAAATAATGTAACATAAATGGAATTGTTTAGTTTAAAACATTTGGGGGTTGACATTTCACTTGACAGAATTTCTTGAATATTCATCCAAGTTTTTATATGTATAAATTTTTCCTTTTTTCATAATTGAATATAATTCATGATATGGATGTATCAGTTTATTTACTATTCATCTGTTGAAATATAACTGGACTGATTTCAGCTTGGGAATTTCCGGAATAGAACACTTATGGATATTTCTTTTTTTTTTTTATTGTTGGGGATTCAGTGAGGGTACAATAAGCCACGTTACACTGATTGCAATTGTTAGGTAAAGTCCCTCTTGCAATCATGTCTTGCCCCCATAAAGTGTGACACACACCAAGGCCCCACCCCCCCTCCTTCCCTCTTTCTGTTCCCCCAAAAAAACCATAATTGTCATTAATTGTCCTCATATCAAAATCGAGTACATAGGATTCATGCTTCTCCATTCTTGTGATGCTTTACTAAGAATAATGTCTTCCATGTCCATCCAGGTTAATACGAAGGATGTAAACTCTACATTTTTTTTAATGGTTGAATAGTATTCCATGGTATACATATACCACAGCTTGTTAATCCATTCCTGGGTTGGTGGGCATTTAGGCTGTTTCCACATTTTGGCAATTGTAAATTGAGCTGCAATAAACAGTCTAGTACAAGTGTCCTTATGATAAAAGGATTTTTTTCCTTCTGGGTAGATGCCCAGTAATGGGATTGCAGGATCAAATGGGAGGTCTAGCTTGAGTGCTTTGAGATTTCTCCATACTTCCTTCCAGAAAGGTTGTACTAGTTTGCAGCCCCACCAGCAGTGTAAAAGTGTTCCCTTCTCTCCACATCCACGCCAGCATCTGCAATTTTGAGATTTTGTAATGTGGGCCATTCTCACTGGGGTTAGATGATATCTCAAGGTTGTTTTGATTTGCATTTCTCTAATATATAGAGATGATGAACATTTTTTCATGTGTTTGTTAGCCATTCGTCTGTCGTCTTTAGAGAAAGTTCTATTCATGACTCTTGCCCATTGATATATGGGATTGTTGGCTTTTTTCATGTGGATTAATTTGAGTTCTCTATAGATCCTAGTTATCAAGCTTTTGTCTGATTGAAAATATGCAAATATCCTTTCCCATTGTGTAGGTTGTCTCTTTGCTTTTGTTATTGTCTCCTTAGCTGTACAGAAGCTTTTCAGTTTAACGAAGTCCCATTTATTTATTTTTTTTGTTGTTGCAATTGCCATGGCAGTCTTCTTCATGAAGTCTTTCCCCAGGCCAATATCTTCCAGTGTTTTTCCTATGCTTTCTTGGAGGATTTTTATTGTTTCATGCCTTTAATTTAAGTCCTTTATCCATCTTGAATCAATTTTTCTGAGTGGGGAAAGGTGTGGGTCCAGTTTCAGTCTTTTACATGTAGACATCCAGTTCTCCCAACACCATTTATTGAATAGGGAGTCTTTCCCCCAAGGTATGTTCTTGTTTGGTTTATCAAAGATTAGGTTGTTATAAGATGTTAGTTTTATTTCTTGGTTTTCAATTTGATTCCAAGTGTCTATGTCTCTGTTTTCGTGCCAGTACCATGCTATCTTGAGCACTATGGCTTTGTAGTACAGATTAAAATCTGGTATGCTGATGCCCCCAGCTTTATTTTTGTTACAGAGAACTGCCTTAGCTATACGGGCTTTTTTCTGGTTCCATACAAAACACAGAATCATTTTTTCCAAATCTTGAAAGTACGATGTTGGTATTTTGATAGGAATGGTATTGAATAGGTAGATTGCTTTGGGAAGTATAGACATTTTAACAATGTTGATTCTTCCCATCCATGAGCATGGTATGTTCTTCCATTTGTTAATATCCTCTGCTATTTCCTTTCTGAGGATTTCATAGTTTTCTTTATAGAGGTCCTTCACCTCCTTCGTTAGGTATATTCCTAGGTATTTCATTTTCTTTGAAACTATGGTGAAGGGAGTTGTGTCCTTAATTAGCTTCTCATCTTGACTGTTATTGGTGTACACAAAGGCTACTGACTTGTGAACATTGATTTTATATCCTGAAACATTACTGTATTTTTTGATGACTTCTAGGAGTCTTGTGGTTGAGTCTTTGGGGTTCTCTAAGTATAAGATCATGTCGTCAGCAAAGAGGGAGAGTTTGACCTCCTCTACTCCCATTTGGATTCCCTTTATTTCCTTGTCTTGCCTAATTGTATTGGCTAGGACTTCCAGCACTACATTGAATAGTAAAGTTGACAGAGGACAACCTTGTCTGGTTCCAGTTCTAAGAGGAAAAGCTTTCAGTTTTACTCCATTCAGTAAAATATTGGCTGTGGGTTTGGCATAGATAGCTTCAATCAGTTTTAGAAATGTGCCACCTATGCCTATATTCTTCAGTGTTCTAATTAAAAAAGGATGCTGGATTTTATCAAATGCTTTTTCTGCATCTATTGACAGGATCATGTGATCTTTATTTTTGCCTCTGTTAATATGATGGATAACGTTTATAGACTTGCGTATGTTAAACCAGCCTGGCATCCCTGGGATGAAGCCTACTTGATCATGACGAATAACTTTTTTGATGATAAGTTGTAATCTATTGGCTAGGATTTTGTTGAGAATTTTTGCATCTATATTCATGAGTGAGATTGGTCTGAAATTCTCCTTTTTGTTTGGGTCTTTTCCTGGTTTTGGTATCAGGGTGATGTTTGCTTCATAGAATGTGTTGGGGAAGATTCCTTCTTCCTCCATTTTTTGGAATAATTTCTGCAGTAGAGGAATAAGCTCTTCCTTGAAGGTTTGATAGAATTGTGGAGTGAAGCCATCTGGACCAGGGCATTTTTTGGTTGGAAGATTTTTTATTGTTTCTTTGATCTCAGTGCTTGAAATTGGTCTGTTCAGGAGCTCTATTTCTTCCTGGCTGAGTCTAGGGAGAGGGTGTGATTCCAAATATTGATCCATTTCTTTCACATTGTCAAATTTCTGGGCATAGAGTTTCGGGTAGTATTCAGAGATGATCTCTTGTATCTCTGTGGGATCAGTTGATTTCCCCTTTATCATTTCTGATTGAGGTTACTAGAGATTTTACTTTTCTATTCCTTGTTAGTCTGGGCAATGGTTTATCTATTTTATTAATTTTTTCAAAAAACCAACTCCTTGTTTCATTAATTTTCTGAATGATTCTTTTGTTTTCAATTTCATTGATCTCTGATTTGATTTTGGATATTTCTTTTCTTCTACTGAGTTTAGGCTTAGATTGTTCTTCTTTTTCCAATTCCATAAGATCTCTTATGGGATTGTTGATGTGCTCTCTTTCTGTTTTTTGAATGTAGGCATCTAAAGTGATGAATTTTCCTCTCAAAACTGCTTTTGCAGTATCCCACAGGTTTTGGTAGCTTGTGTCTTCATTGTTGTTATGCTCAAGGAAGTTAATGATTTCCTGTTTTATTTCTTCCTTCACCCATCTGTTATTCAACAGAAGATTGTTTTACTTATGGATATTTCTTTACAGGCTATATTGTGAACATAACTTTTCATTTCCTGTAATAAATGCCTAGGAGTTAAATTGCTGGGTTATGTGCTAATTGTGCATTTTGTTTTATAGCAGGGTATACTATACCACATTATTTTCTCATCAACAATTTATGAGTATCTACCTTCTTTTCATCCTCTCCAGAATTTGTGCTGTCATTATTGTTATTTTAGGCATTGCAAATATTTAATGATATCTCATTGTGTTTTCGGTTTGGATTCCCCTTTTGTTTAATGACTTTGACCATCTTTTTGTGTTATTATTTGCCATCTGTCTCTCCTCTTAAGTAAGATGTCTATTTGTTCACATCTAATTTTATAATTGCTAATTTTCTAATTGTATTCTTTCATTCACTATTATATTAATAGTATATGTGTATACTATTTACTGTTGAAAAAATCAGTTGACTATATTTCTGTGTTTTTATTTCTGGTCTTCTAGTTTGTTCAGTATATATATGTATATATGTATGTATATGTATGTATGTATACATATATATATATATTTGTCTCTCCACTAAATATATGTGTGTGTATAATCCACTAATACCACACTATCTATATTATTACATATGCCTGTTAAGTCTTAGATACATAATGACTTCTCCCATGTTATACTTTATTGTAATGATTGCATCTATCTATTCTTGGGCTTGTGCCATTTAATAAAAATTGTAGTAAAAGTTTCTCTTTGGCTACAAATCTTTGTTGACGTTTTATAGAAAGTCCATTAAATTTATTCATTGTTTTTTGAGGTGAATTATCATCTATGTTGAGTCTTTCAATCCATGAACATTGTGTATCTTTCTATTTATTTAGTCTTTGAATTTTTTCCTCAACATTAAAAGAAAAAGTCGGAGTAAGGATTCACTACATAATTTTTTAAGTGTATGAAAAAGACAATTAAGTTTACAAACTGATTCATCTTAGAAAAAGTGCTATGCACCTCATTGCTGAATGTCACTATAGTCATTTTTTTAATTAGTCCCTTTGGGAAGCTATGGAATGACACTAGCACCTAGTCCACCCTTCAAAGTATATTTTCCAGGATGATATAAACTTATTTTTCATACCTCACATACCTAAATATTTCATTTTCTTTAGTGTGGCTGCAGACAGTATTGTGATTTGATTTTGGGGTTTTCATTTTCATATTATTCATATGTAGAAATATGATGACTTATGATTTTTTACCTTGTATCTTGGGACATTGTTAAAATCTTTTTTTTTAGTTTTAGTACCTTTTTTTGTCTTTTCTTTGGTATTCTCTATGTAGACCATCATGTCATTTACAAAGGGTGATAATCTTTTTTCCTTTCTAATCTGTATGCTTAATTTTTATTGTATTATTGCAATAAATAAAAGTCCCAGCATTACGTGGACTAAGTGTGGTGATAACAGACATTCTTGTCTCATTCATTTAAATGTAAAAGTGTTCAATATGTCACATTTACGTATGTTCTTAGCTATAGGTTTTTTGTAGAATTATCTTTATCACATGAAGTAATCTCCTCTCCTAACTTCATGAGACCTTTTAAAATTTGAGAATATTACAGGGGTACAATCATTTTGGCTACATGAATTTCTTTTGTATAGTTTGAGTCAAAGTTGTAAGTGTGTCCATCAGTCAAATAGTGTGCGTTTACCCATTACCCCTCTCCTATATCTCTCTCCCACCAACTTGATTTCGTGAATTTTAATCATGAATGGGTGTTGGAATTTTCAAGTGTTTAGCTGCATCTATTGAAATAATTATAACATTTTTTTTTTCTGGCCTACTGATAGAGTATATGACAATGGATAAATATTGAATTTTGAAGTAGCCTTGTATACCTTGAATCCCTCTGGTGTGGTGTATACTTTAAAACATTTATTATCAAATTCAGAAAAATAATATTTTGTTGAATAATTTTGTAAGTGTGTAAGTTCATGAGAGATATTGATTTATAGTTTTCTTTTTTTTCTTTGTACTCTTTTAACCTAATGTCAGTACTGGGGTAATAATGTCTTTATAAATTGAGAAGTATTTATGAATCAAGAAATATTCATTGTGCAGCTGCTTCCTGGAACAGTTGAGAGAATTTGCTGTTAATTCTTTAGTTTGCTTGCTCTTAATATGTCTTGTTAGGAGCATTTTAAAAATTTTTAATTTGTATTTTGATTTAGAGACAGAATCTTGGCATGTGGCCAGTCTGGCCACAAACTTCTGTAACTCAAACAATCCTTTCACTTCAGCCTCCTAAGTAGCTGAGACTACAAGAATTTAACATCATGCTTGGCTAAGAACTTATAATTTTTTAAAAAGATTTTTTTTATTGGTGATAATGTAATTAAAATTATCTATTGATCTTAGCTGAGTTTTGGTAGTACGTGATTTTTGAGGAATTGATTTAATTTAAATTGTACAAACCATGAGTGTAAATTTCTTTGTAATACTCCCTCATTATTCTTTTTTGTGGTTGCAGACCATGTAGTTATATCCCCTTTTTTAGTGCTGAATCTGTTCCTTCGATGTATTATATAGTATTTATTTATCTAAATTTTCCTCTCAGCACTTTTTACCTACCTCATATATTTAGATATATTTAATTTTTATTTTAATTTATTTATATGTCTTTTTTAATTTAACTTGGGGGAATTTCCTCTTAAAATCATGCAGTACTTAAAATTACACCATTTAAATTCCAAATGCTTTGATATTTTCTTACTATTTTTCTGTCATTGATTTCTGGTTTGATTACATTATGTTCAGTTAAATGTTACTCTATGGTTTCAACATTTTAAAATTTGTTGAGACAAGTTTTCATGGTCCAGAATACGGTACATGATCCATCTTGGTCAATGTTCCATACGTGCTTAAAAAAATATGTATTCTAGTGTTGTTAGGAGGAAGATTTTATATAATGATTGCTGATTTTCTGTCTAGTAGCTCTATCAGTTGTTGAGAGAGATTTTGTCAACCCCAAATATAAATTTTGGATTTGCCTATTTCTTCTTTCAGCATTATCAATTTTTGTATCACATATTTTTAGGCTTTAGTGGTTGGTTCCTACACTTTCGTTGAATCATTATGTTTTTTCTTGTGGGCTGATTATTTTATTATTATTTAATGTGTGCCTTTGTCCCTAGTAATATTCTTGGTTCTAGTATTTCTTTTGTATGATATTAATATGTATTTATACTTATTTGATTAATTTCTTCATAATATATCTGTTTGCATCATTTCACTTTCAACTTATCTACATTGTTGACTTCGGTTTCTTATTTTCTTTGTTTTGTGCCTGTTACCTTAGGCTCTCCTTCCTATATTTCTTTACTCTTGCCTTGCTGAGAAATAAATATATATGTACGTATATTTATTTATGTATGTATGTGCATATATATACTTATATGTGTGTGTATATATATATGTAATATGTAAATACCATATTTCTTTTCTCTTCTCCATCTTGGACTCTGATTATGTGAATATTGAGTCTTTTGTTATTGTTCCATAAGCATAAGGGTCTTTACATTTCCCCTCTCAGTTAATATTCTCTACTGTGTTGCATGGTTATGTGTGTATGAATGAATACACACACACGCGAATAGCCATGCACACACAGTAGAAACTCTGCAAATTGACCACTCAAGGGACCGTAACAATCTGGGAAACATATGGAGGTGGTCAACGTAAAGAACTAGGCCTACTATCCTGACACATGCACATGGTACATGTCCAGTCTATGAAAATTAGGTCAACTTAAGGAGTTGGTCAATGTAGGGTGTGGTCAACTATGGAAGTTCTACTGTATATGAATTCTATCCTATTTTTCTGTTTGGAGTATCTGTTTGTTTAGGTTTGTAGTGGTTGCTTTAAGTGTTATGATATACTTATGTAACATTACACTATTCATATTAATGTGCTACCACTTAGAATGGAGTTTAGAAACCTTATTTCTAATTAGGTCCCTTTATCTTCACTTTTAAGTAGAATTGTCTTGGGTATCAGACAGTATTTAAATTTGTATTTAAATCTTCAAATATTTATAAAGTTCATGAGGATTTGGAAGCTCTATTTTATTTTTCTATATTTCAGCTCATTCTATTTTATCTTCCTTCTTGATGTTCCAAGGTATTATTTCCTTTAGTTTTAAAGAAAATCCCCTAGCCAATGTTTAAGTAGGACAGATATCTACAAATCCTAGGTATTTCTTAATTTGTTAATGTCTTTATTTCCACTATTTTCTGAAGTTTAGTTTAACCAGATGTAGAATTTACAGTTGAAATTCTTTTTTCCTTTCACCACTTCGTAATTATTGTGATACTTTCTCTAGTCTTCATAGTTACAGATGTGTGAATGACAGAAATGTGCTCTCATTCAAATAGGTGTGTCCATATCAGTAATGTCTTATTTGTCTGTATTTCCTTTCTAGATTTTTTTATTGTGTGTATGTGTTTTCCAATAGTTTAAATAATTTTTGGCATAGATTTATTTGTGTTTACCCTGATTATAATTTGGTCTTCTCCTGGATCAATAGGTTTATGTCATTCTCCACATTTGGAAAGTTTTCACCCATATTAGTTTTTCTTTTTTTCAAATTAATATGATGGTACAAATTATGAAGTTAAATTGCTTGCCTTTCTAAGAAAAGGGGAAAGGGGAACAGGGAGAAGGATTGGTAAAACAATATTTCTTTAAATAATCTTGAAGCTTCATTTTCTTTTCTCCAACTTGGACTCTGATTATATGAATATCGAGTCTTTTGTTATTGTCCCATAAGCATAAGAGTCTGTACATTTCTCCTCTCAGTTAATATTCTGTTTATTAGATGGGGTCAATTTATTTTTATTTTGTATCTTCAAGTTCAATGATTCACCTTCACTGTACTATTGAGTCCATCTAGCACACTTTAAGTTATTTTGTTTTTCAATTCTGTAATTTCTCTTTAGTTTTCTTTATAACTTCCATTTGTTTAAATTTTCTAGCTTGTAATTGTTGAAGAATTTTTATGGTGGATGCCAGAAAATAATTGTCAGATAATTTCAACAACAGAATCAGCTGTGTTTTGGCATCCTTTCATTGTATTTTGTCATTAAAGTTGTAGTTTTTTAGTTTTATATGTGATGAATGTTTTTCAGTTATATCATTTACCTTATGTGTGTCACATTAAAATACACTTATCCTATTTAAATCTTTTATTTTAGCAGATAGTCCTGCTTAGTTCATATTTAAGGTTGTCTTTTACTTTTTTGTGCTTTAATTTTCAGAGACTTTGTGATATTATTCTGGTCTGCTTGATCTATCTGGTTCTTCTATGCCTCACACTTATCCCTACCAATGTGCTTCATGGGATTATAGGTGGTTCCCCTGCAGGGTACCTTGTTAGGATGGCGTGTGGTGAGATTCCCTACCAGCGCCCTCCTTTTGCCTTAGTGCTTTTGGGTGTAGAAAGAAAGTGTTGGGATGAAAGATAAAAGTGGGCTTCCTACACTGAGATGTTTGCTGTGGGTGGATCTCTTTTACATGATTTGACTTTCACACAGGTCTATCTGGGAGGGGGAGGAGGATCACATGCATCTGGCAACAATAAGTTTTCTCAGACCAGGCATTTTTCTATGGCTGCACCACTTATTCCATTTTTAACCACTCACCATGGTTTCCAGTTGGGGAAAAGTGTCTTTGGCTACTGCAAAAAAGAAACTTCTCAGACTTGGCCAATTCTTTTCTGGACTCTTTTCTCAGATTATGCCTATTAGCAGTAGTGTTTTTAGGTAAGTGGATAAAGAGATTTCCCAGATCTGCTGTAGCTCAGTCTCTCCTTCTGGCTCCATCTTCCTCAATTTCTCTGGGGTGGAAAAGCAAAGTGTAAGTAAGGACTAGGGGAAATGAGAGTGGCTGCACTGGCTGCTTATTTCTGGCTGGTCTCTTCATTGATACCTCTTGCTCTTGCTGTATGCTTCCGCTACCCCATTTCCCTGAAAATAAGACATCCTTGGAAAATAAGACCTACTTACAGGAAAGATAAGATGTCCCCTGAAAATAAGACCTAGAACATCTTTGGGAGCACACCTTAAAATAAGACACTGTCTTATTTTTGGGGAAACAGGGTACCTGCTGCCTAATGTGTTGGAGGCATTCTTGATAAATTTAAGGAAAAAATGAGTCTACCTCATGTGTTTCATTTTACTAAGTAGAGAAACACTGTATCTGAGCTTCTTTCTGTTGGATGGGTAGGTGCAATACACCCTGCAGCTGTACTATTCTTTCAGTCTTGGAATTCTAAAGAATAACTCTACTCCCTTAAAAGTTTTCATATATATATTGTTTGTCTTTTGCACTATTTCTTAGGTTAAAACTTGTACTTAACATGGAAAAGCAGGTAAAAATAGGTCAATGACTGGGTGGTGCCTGTGGCTCCAAGGAGTAGGCCCTGGCCCCATATGCCAGAGGGGGCAGGTTCAAACCCAGCCCTGGCCAAAACTGCAAAAAAATAAAATAAAATAAAATAATAATAATGATAATTAAAATAGGTCAATGACCATCTTGACTAGGCTGGAAATACTTATAATGTTTTTTGATGGACAGAAATTTTTAGAGTTTATGTTCTTATTTTTCATTATGATCACTAGTATTGTTCAAAAACTGCATTTCTTTCTTGATATCGTACAGATTTATTCTTTATATTTACTTCTGCATATTTTAACTTTTACTATTTTCCTTTGTCTTGCTAGTCCACCTGGAATTATATTTTGTGAGTAATATATTATTTGAATGTGCTTTTATTTTTCACACAATATGCTTTAAGAAACAAACATTAAATGATCAGTGTCTTAATACACGAAATGAATTGTTTATATAACAGTCCAATACTGGTGTTCTCAGTTGATCAAATTTTTTTTATTCTGCATCACTATGTTTTACATGTGTCTTCCAATTTTCTGTGTTTTTCTGCATAAAGTATTTGGTAGGAAAAAATCACTGAGGCAAGTGAGGTTTTGTGGATCTGACTTAGAAGCAGCACAACTCACTTCCATTTTTTTAATTGACTATAACTTCAGTCACCTCTTTACATTTAATACTAGGAAATTCTGAGAAATGTAGTCTACTATGTGCCAAGAGAAAAAAAAATCACTTCTTTAATAATCTTACAGTGTCTGTCACTTAAGTAGTCCATTTTAAAAGAAATTACAAAATGCAATACTTTTTTATACATTATTTTTGTTCATATATTTGTATATGTATGTCTGTTTTTTTTCCATTATGTATTGATAATGATTTTCCCTTAAGTAATATTACACTGTTTCACTTGATATAATATTATCAAAAGTATTGAAACCAGGGCCTGTTTTCTTGTCACTTTCATTTTTTCCCTATTTACTATTTTCGGACCCTTGATCTTTAATGTAGGTATTAGACTTAACTGTTCTGTTTTTCCACAAAAAATTAAAGGGAACTTATGATAGGAGTTCAGTTAAAAATGCAATGTTTCTATAAAACAATTTAAAGAGAAATTATGTCCTTTTGATACCTAACCTTCCATGCATATAACAGAGTTCTCCATTTGCTTGGACTGTCTTTAGTGATTTTTACATATGAATATGTTTAGAAACTATTTGAATTAGCAAATATTATTAGTTATTGTATTCTTAGATTACAATAACAACATGCCATAGAGTGGGTGGCTTAAATAACAGAAATTTATTTCCTCATAGTTTGGGGGAATGAAGTCTAAATTCAAAGTGTCATTATGGTTGGGTTTTGGTGAGGAATTTCTTCCTGGCTTGCGGATGACTGCCTTCTTGCCATGTCCTCACAAGGCAGAGGTATCACTCTTTCACTCTTCCTCTTATTTTAAAGCCACTAATATCATCATAAGGACATCACTTTTGTGACCAAATCTAATCCTAGTTAACTTCTCAAATTTTATCTCCAAATACCATTGCATTGTATGTTAAGACTTCCATATGTAATATTGGGGAATCACAAATATTCGGTCCATACAGTATATAATCATTCAAATAATGTTAAAATGTGTCTTTGTAAAATTGCATTGATAATAACTATTTGTTGATTTTTAAATGCAGTTGAATTTGCTATTTTCACTTTTATCTAAAATACTTTCTAAACAACCTTTAAATCTGAAAAATTTGTATAGTTTATCGTTCAGAGTTCTTGTATATAGTATACTATTACCTGGAAAAATAATAACTTATTTTTCCTTTACAAATATTTTGGTTTTATT
Organism: Nycticebus coucang; assembly: GCF_027406575.1. Lineage (NCBI taxonomy): Eukaryota > Metazoa > Chordata > Mammalia > Primates > Lorisidae > Nycticebus > Nycticebus coucang. The sequence continues at coordinate 154,813,682 of NC_069804.1, read as the reverse complement.
TATCCAGACTTTTTCTATTACCATGTTTTTCAATGTAACATTAAAAAGAAATTAGAATAACTAGAAACTTTGATCACTTCTAGGAGTTTTTTTTTTTTTTTTTTTGTAGAGACAGAGTCTCACTTTTCATGGCCCTCAGTAGAGTGCCATGGCAGCTCACAGCAACCTCCAACTCCCCAGTGTCTTTCAGATACACAATCATATCACCTGCGAAGAGGGAAAGTTTGATCTCTTCTGACCCTATATGGATACCCTTAATCGCCTTTCTTCCCTAACTGTGGTGGCTAAAACTTCTATTACAATGTTAAAAACCAATGGAGACAATGGGAAGCCTTGTCTGGTTCCTGATCTGAGTGGAAATGATTTCAATTTAACTCCATTCAATATGATAATGGCTGCGGGTTTGCTGTGGATGGCCTCTATCAGTTTAAGAAATGTCCCTTCTATACCAATTTTCTTAAGTCTTCTGATCATGAAGAGATGCTGGATATTATCAAAAGCTTTTTCTGCATCAATTGAGATAATGATATGGTCTTTGTTTTTTAATTTGTTTATGTGATGAATTACATTTATAGATTTATGTATATTGAACCAGCCTTGAGACCCTGGGATAAAATCGACTTGGTCATGATGTATAATTTGTTTGATGTGTTGCTGGATTCTGTTTGTTAGGATCTTGTTGAATATTTTTGCATCTATATTCATTAATGATATTGGTCTATAATTTTCTTTTCTTGTTGGTTTTTTTCCTGGTTTGGGCATCAGGGTGATGTTTGCTTCATAGAATGTGTTGGGTAGTCTTCCTTCTTTTTCTACATTTTGGAACAGGTTGAGTAATATAGGTACTAATTCCTCTTTAAAGGTTTGGTAGAATTGTGACACGAAACCATCTGGTTCCGGGCTTTTCTTTTTAGGGAGATTTTGTATGGTTGATGCTATTTCCGAACATGATATGGGCCTGCTCAGCATTTCCACTTGATTCTGGCTAAGTCTTGGAAGGTGAAGTGCTTCCAAATATCGGTCAATTTCCTTCAGATTTTCATATTTCTGAGAATAAAGATTTTCGTAATATTCATTAAGGATTTTTTGGATTTCTGATGAGTCTGTTGTTATTACGTCTTTGTCGTTTCTGATTGATGAAATTAGAGATTTTACTCTTTTTTTCCTGATTAGGTTGGCCAAAGGTTTATCTATTTTATTGATCATTTCAAAAAAACAGCTATTAGATTTATTGATCTGTTGTATTATTCTTTTGTTTTCAATTTCATTTAATTCTGCTCTAATTTTGGTTTATTCTTTTCTTCTACTGGGTTTAGGGTTGGAATGTTCTTCCTTTTCAGTTGCTTGAGATGTCCCATTAAGTTGTTAAATTCCTCTCATTCCGTTCTCTTGAGGAAGGCTTATAGTGCTATAAATTTCCCTCTTAAAACTGCCTTTGTGGTGTCCCAGAGGTTCTGGATAGTTCGTGTCTTCATTGTTGTTTTGTTCCAAAAAATTGGTGATTTCTTTCTGAATGTCATCTCTGACCCAGCTATCATTCACCATAAGATTATTTAACTTCCATGTTTTTGTATGGGTATGCAGATTTCTGTTGTTACACAACTCAAGTTTTATTCCATGGTGGTCCAAGAAGATGCATGGAATAATTTCTATTCCTTTAAATTTACTGAGGTTAAACTTGTGACCTAAGATGTGGTCGATTTTGGAGTAAGTTCCATGGGTTGATGAGAAGTATGTGTATTCAGTTTTGTTGGGATGAAATGTTCTGTAGATGTCTGCTAAATCTAATATTGGATGGTTAGGTTTAAATGTAAGATTTATTTCCTCTGCTTCTTGTTGGAGGATCGATCCAACACTGTCAAAGGAGTGTTGAAATCTCCAACTATTATGGAGCTGGAGGAAATCAAGTTGCTCATGTCTGTTAGTTTCTCTTATAAATTGAGGTGCATTCTGGTTGGGTACATAGATGATAATAATTGAAATCTCATCATCTTGAGTATTACCCTTAACAAATATGAAGTGACCATTCTTGTGCTTCCTTACTTTTGTTGGTTTAAAGAATATTGTGTCTGCAAATAAAATTGCAATACCTGCTTTTTTCTGATTACCATTAGCCTGAAATATGGATGACCATCCTTTCACCCTGAGTCTGTATTTGTCTTTTAAATTAAGGTGTGACTCTTGTATGCGGCAAATATCTGGCCTGAGTTTTTGTATCCAGTCAGCTAACCTATGCCTCTTTAGAGGACAGTTTAAGCCATTCACATTAATAGAGAGTATTGATAAGTCTGATCAAATTTTGGGTATCGAGTTTTTCAAAGGTCAAGTGGACATTTTTATTCTTTTCACCAGTGTGGAGGTTGGAGTTTGACCCGAAGTTTCTGAGTGAGTTTACTTTTGTGGTGTAGGATTGGGTGGGTCATTATGGAGGATAGGTCTGAGAATATCCTGAAGAGCTGGTTTACTTATGGCAAATTTCTTCAGCATATGAATGTCATTAAAGTATTTAATTTCTCCATCATAAATGAAACTCAGTTTAGCTGGATACAAGATCCTGGGTTGAAAGTTATTTTGCTTTAGGAGATTAAAAGTCAATGACAACCCTCTTCTGGCTTGAAAAGTTTCAGCAGAGAGATCTGCAGTCATTGTAATATTCTTCCCTTTGTACATAATGGCTTTCTTTCGCCTGGTAGCTTTGAGGATTTTCTCCTTCATATTAACTTTAGTGAAGTTAACTATGATATGTCTGGGGGATGACTTATTGGTGTTGTATCGTGCTGGGGTTCTGAAACTGTCTGCCATCTAAATTTCAGAATCTCTAGGCATGTCCGGAAAATTTTCTTTCATAATTTCATGCGTAAGGGCCTTGGTGCCCATCAAGGTCACTTCATCAGTTTCAGGAAATCCAATTATTCATTTATTGACCTTCTTCAAATTATCCCAAAGTTCTCTGAGAGAATGATCCACTTTTGCTCTCCATTTCTCTTCCTCTTTGAGAGTTTGGGAGCGTTCAACGGCTGTATCTTCCATGTCAGAAATCCTTTCTTCTGCTTGCTCCATTCTCTTGCTGAGGGATTCTACTATATTTTTCAGATTTTTGAGTGCTGCAAATTCTTGCTACAGTGTGTCTAAGTCTTTGGTGGTTTTGTCTTTAAATTCATTAAATTCTTAACACAACTTTTGAATTTCTCCTCGAATTCCTTAATTCCACTTTATTAATCTTGTCTGCAATCCAAATTCTGAATTCGATTTCTGACATCTCAGCCAGTTGTTTATGAATGGGATCTTCAATTACATCTGCCGTATCTTTCCTTGGGGGGGTTGATCTAGTCTGGTTATTCATGTTACTGGAGATTTTCCACTGATTCCACCCCATCGTTGTTTTATTCTCTTTGATTTTCCCCCCTGGGGCTTTGTTGAGGGCCCATTCAGTGTTGTGGCCTGAGAAACTGGGGCCCTGTCTGGTGTGGTGGGGCTAAGTGGTTCTGTCTTGTTTTCAGCTGGTTTCTGTTCGACCCTAATGTAATATTTACTCTGGGTTGAAGTTTCAGCTGTGGAGAAAAACCAGCAATTAAGGCACCCTGGCCGCCCACCTCTGGCACCAATTGGAAAAGGAAAATCAAACCTTCCTACCACTGCAAACCCCGGGCACCACCTGAAAAGTCCTCAGTCTATTGGTTCAGTTCAAAAGGTCCAAATCAATTGTCTCAGTCAGCACCTGTCTCGGTTGGGAAAGTTCAAGTGGTCTCTGGGTACTGGATCACAGGGGTCTGGTGACTACTTTGATATGGCTTACTCCAGTGCAGCGTGGAGTGAGGAGGAGCCACCTAGCAAGTAGATCAGTCAGGGAAGGTTGATGCCTCCTTCCCTACCTTGCCCCTCTGTCGGACCCAGTCACTGATATCTCTGTAGATGTCTGACCCAGTTGCCTGTATTGAACAGATACTCCAGGGTTTTGCACCTGCCTGAATTGCAAGGAAATCTGCCAGGCCTCTTCACTCTGCTGCTATCTAGTAGGAGGAGGTGAGGCCTGACTTCCTTGGGCACTTGATGAAGGTGGGGGGTGTTCACTCAGGTTTAGCCCGGCTCCTGATTGATGTTACTGACAGAACAGAACAGAATGGAACAACTTTGCGGATTTCTGTCTCAGTTCCTTCTAAAGTCATCTGTAGAAGAGAAGCTGTTCTGAGTTTCAAGGTCCTGTCTTTGCTGCTGGAGGTTGGTATTCGGTTACCTCTCTGAGTTGGCCCCGCCCTGGAAGCTTCCCGGGTTTGTGAATAGCCTCAGGCAAAATGTTTACTCATGGATGGCCTCCTCTGGTTGCCCAGGGAGACAGAAGGTGTGGCTTCAGAATATCCAGAGTGAGACGTTTTGCTATTAGAAAAAAACGGCTCTCGCGCCCCGGAGTCAGCACTGACCAGCCGCAGTTTATGCTTTGTCCACACCCCTCGAGAGATCACCCAAAAATCCAGACTCCTTGGGAACAGGCCTCTAGGTCTCAGAGTGAGGGGAAGGAGAGTGCTGGGAGCCCAGAGCTGTAGGTAGCGAGCACACACAGTTCCACACAGTTTTATGCCTGGCTGCACCACTGCCAGAAGACAGTCACTGCTCCGTTTCTGAGGGAACCTCCACTCTGGAGTGGTTCCCTCAGGCACCGCTCTGCATCTGAGCGAACTGCTGCTCTGGAGCAGTTCCCTTCTAGCCGATAGTCCTCTCCTCACTCACGCACCCCAGAGTCAGCGCAGCTCAGTCACTGTCCACACCCCATGGAGAAATCACCCAAGAATCCAGACTCCTGGGGCACAGGCCCCCAGATCTCAGAGTGAGGGGAAGGAGAGTGCTGAGAGCACAGAGCTGTAGGTAGCGAGCACACACAATTCCACATAGTTTTATGCCTGGCTGCACCACTGCCAGAAGACAGCCACCACTCCGCCTTTGAGGGAACATCTGCTCTGGAGTGGTTCCCTCAGCTGCTGCTCCACATCTGAGGGAACCGCTGCTCTGGACCAGTTCCCTTCTAGCCAATCGTCCTCTCCTCGCTCACGCCCCCAGAGTCCGCGCAGTTCAGTCACTGTCCACACCCCACTGAGAAATCACCCAAGAATCTGGACTCCTGGGGGACAGGCCTCCAGACCTCAGTGTGAGTGGAGGGGGGTGCTGGGAGATCAGGGTTGCAGGCAAAGGATATTTACAGTTTTATACAGTTTTATGCCTAGCAAAAGAACGCCATGGCACCCTAGTAGGGGAGGTTGGTCCAGTTTTTAGGAGGTTTCTCCCATGGAGTATATTGGGAGGGCCTTTGATTTCTGCCCGTTTGTTTGTTTGTGGGGCCCTTGATCTGGTCTCATGGGGGAGGGGGGACTTCCATCCACTTGGCAATGGGTTTTGTACCTTTTGTTTGCATCCTTGTGGTCGCAGCTCACCTCAGCGGGGTTGATGTGCATTCTTCAGCCTTCTGTCTTGGTGCAGCTCAGATCCACCAGGTTGCCTGCTAAATTTTTGTCCCTTAACTCTCTTTCTGGGTGGGAGCCTCTGTGGGAAGCTGGCTTCAGTCCGCCATCTTGTCTGGAAGCCGCTATGGTAAATTTTCTCAATGATTGCTTGTCAGTAAAAGATTTGATTTCTCCATTGAATATGAAACTTATTTTAGCAGGATACAGAATCCTCGGCTTGGAGTTATTTTGTTCAAGAAGACTGAAGATGAATGATCACCCTCTTCTGGCTTGTAAAATTTCTACTGAATAATCTGCTGTTATGCTAATGTTTTTGCGATTGTAAGTTAGCTGCTGCTTGCAAAATTTTCTCTTTTGTTTTGATCCGGACCAGGTTAATTACAATGTTTCTAGGAGATGCTTTGTCTGAAATGAGACAAGTCAAGGTGTTATATCCATTTAACAGGAGTGCGTCTAAATTTTTGGTGATACTAGGAAAATTTTCAGTTATGATATCCTCTAGTAGGGCTTTTATCCCTATTAGCATCTTTTCTTCTCCTCCAGGGATAAAGATAATTCATATATTTGTGCACTTCATGTAGTCCTATAATTCTCTAATAGATTGCTGTGCATTCACACCCATCTTTTCTGCCTCTTTTGATAACTGAGCTCAAGAGCCTTATCTTCAAACTCTGAGATTCATTCTTCTCCATGGTTTCATCTGATATTGAAACTTTCTACTTCATTTTGAAGCTCCCTGAATGACTCCTTAAATTCTTTACTCTCTTTTATATCCTTTCTAATTTCATCATGTCTTTCATTTATTTCTTTGGTAAATTTTTGGATTTTCTTTTGGTGGTTTTCCACTTTTCCCTTCAGTTCTCTTCATCTTTTTTGCCATACATACTCAAAATTCCTTTTCTGTTATTTCCATGATTTCTTTATACATGGGATTACTTATGGTAGTTGAATCATGATTTCTTGGTGTGGTTCATCTGCTACCATTTTTTTTTGATATTTCACTTTGTCTTTATTTGACACATTTTCATTTTATAAGAGAAATATTTTTTTAAAGCAAGTTTTTTTTTATTAAATCATAACTGTATACACTGATATGATCATGGGGCATCATACACTTGCTATATAGATCTTTTGACACATTTTCATCACAATGGTTAACATAGACTTCCTGGCATTATCTCAGTTACTGTGCCAAAACATTTACATTCTACATTTACCAAGTTTCGCAAATACCCCTGTAAGATGCACCACAGGTATGATTCCACCAATCCACCTCCCTCTACCCACCACCCCCTCCCTCCCCTCCCTTTCCCACTTCCCCCTATTGTTAGGTTGTAACTGGGTTATAGCTTTCATGTGAGAGCCCCAAATTAGTTTCATAGTAGGGCTGAGTACATTGGGTACTTTTTCTTCCATTCCTGAGATACTTTACTAAGAAGAATATGTTCCAGCTCCATCCATGTAAACATGAAAGAGGTAAAGTCTCCATCTTTATTTAAGGCTGCATAATATTCAATGGTGTACGTATACCACATTTTTTTAATCCATTCGTGGATCAATGGGCACGTGGGCTTTTTCCATAACATAGCAATTATGAATTGGGATGCAATAAATATTCTGGTACAAATATCTTTGTTATGTTGTGATTTTTGGTCTTCTGGGTATATGCCTAGCAGAGGACTTACAGGATTGAATGGCAGATCTATTTTTAGGTCTCTGAGTGTTCTCCATATATCTTTGCAAAAGGAATGTATTAACTTGCATTCCCACAAGCAGTGCAGAAGTGTTCCCTTTTCTCCACATCCACACCAACATCTCTGGTCTTGAGATTTTGTGATATAGGCTAGTCTCATTGGAGTTAGATGATATCTCAAAGTAGTTTTGATTTGCATTTCTCTGATGATTAAGGATGATGAGCATTTTTTCATATGTCTGAAGGCTGTGTGCCTGTCTTCTTCAGAGAAGTTTCTCTTCAACTCCCTTGCCCAGCCTGCGATGGGATCCCTTGTTTTTTTCTTGCTAATGCGTTTGAGTTCTCTGTGAATTCTGGTTATTAAACCTTTGTCAGAAATATACCATGCAAAATCTTCTCCCATTCTGAGGGCTGTTTGTTTGCTTTACTTACTGTGTTCTTGGCTGTGCAGAAGATTTTTAGTATGATCAAGTCCCAGTAGTGTATTTTTGAAGCTGCTTCTATTGTCCGGGGGGTTCTCCTCATGAAATACTCGCCCAGACCAATTTCTTCAAGGGTTTTGCCTGCACTCTCCTCTAGTATTTTTATAGTTTCATGTCTTAAGCTTAAATCTTTAATCGAATGAGAGTCTATCTTAGTGAATGGTGAAAGGTGTGGGTCCAATTTCAGTCCTCTGCAGGTAGCCAGCCAGTTCACCCAGCACCATTTGTTAAATAGGGAATCTTTTCCCCATTGAATGTTTTTAATTGGCTTGTAAAAAGATCAAATAGCAGTAAGTAGCTGGATTCATCTCTTGGTTCTCTATTCTGTTCCAGATATCTACTTCTCTGTTTTTGTGCCAGTACCATGCTGTTTTGATCACTATCAATTTGTAGTAAAGTCTGAGGTCTGGTAGTGTGATTCCTCCTGTTTTGTTTTTATTTCTGAGTAATGTCTTGGCTATTCTAGGTTTTTTCTGATTCCATATAAAACAAAGTATTGTTTTTTCAAGATCTTTAAAATATGACAGTGGAGCTTTAATAGGGAGAGTGTTGAAATTATACATTGCTTTGGGTAGTATGGACATTTTGATAATGTTTATTCTTTCCAGCCATGAGCATGCTATGTTTTTCCATTTAACATTTTCAGCTATTTCTTTTCTTAGAGTTTCATAGTTCTCTTTATACAGATCTTTCACGCCCTTTGTTAGGTAAATTCCCACATATTTCATCTTCTTTGGCACTACTGTGAATGGGATAGAGTCCTTAACTGCTTTTACAACTTGACTATTGGTGTATATAAAGGCTACCGCTTTATGGATGTTGATTTTGTCACCTGAGACGCTGCTGTATTCCTTGATCACTTCTAGGAGTTTTGTAGTAGAGTCCCTAGTGTTTTCCAGATACACAATCATATCATCTGTGAAGAGCAAAAGTTTGAACTCTTCTGACCCTATATGGATACCCTTGATTACCTTTTCTTCCCTAATTGCGGTGGCTAAAACTTCCATTACAATGTTGAAAAGCAATGGAGACAATGGGCAGCCTTGTCTGGTTCCTGATCTGAGTGGAAATGATTCCAATTTAACTCCATTCAATATGATATTGGCTGAGGGTTTGCTGTAGATGGCCTCTATCAGTTTAAGAAAAGTCCATTCTAGACCAATTTTCTTGAGTGTTCTGATCATGAAGGGATGCTGGATATTATCAAAAGTGTTTTCTCCATCGATTGAGAGAATCATATGGTCTTTGTTTTTTAATTTGTTTATGTGCTGAATTACATTTATAGATTTACGTATATTGAACCAGCCTTGACACCCTGGGATAAAACCAACTTGGTCATGATGTATAATTTGTTTGATGTGTTGCTGGATTCTGTTTGTTAGGATCTTGTTGAATATTTTTGCATCTATATTCATTAGTGATATTGGTCTATAATTTTCTTTTCTTGTTGGGTCTTTTCCTGGTTTGGGGATCAGGGTGATGTTTGCTTCATAGAAAGTGTTGGGTAGTCTTCCTTCTTTTTCTACCTTTTGGAACAGGTTGAGTAATATAGGTACTAATTCCTCTTTAAAGGTTTGGTAGAATTCTGTTGTAAAACCATCTGGTCCCGGGCTTTTCTTTTTAGGGCGGTTTTCTATAGTTGATGCTATTTCTGAACTTGATATGGGTCTGTTCAACATTTCCACTTGATTCTGGATAAGTCTTGGAAGGTGGCGTGCTTCCAAGTATCGGTCTATTTCCTTCAGATTTTCATATTTCTGAGAATAAAATTTCTTGTAATATTCATTATGGATTTTTTGGATTTCTGACGAGTCTGTTGTTATTCCGTCTTTGTTGTTTCTGATTGATGATATTAGAGATTTTACCCTTTTTTTCTGATTATGTTGGCCAGAGGTTTATCTATTCTGTTGACCTTTTCAAAAAACCAGCTTTTTGATTTATTGATCTGTTGTATTATTCTTTTGTTTTCAATTTCATTTAATTCTGCTCTAATTTTGGTTATTTCTATTCTTCTACTGAGTTTGGGTTTGGAATGTTCTTCTTTTTCCAGTTGCTTGAGATGTCCCATTAAGTTGTTAACTTCCTCACTTTCCGTTCTCTTGAGGAAGGCTTGCAGTGCTATAAATTTCCCTCTTAGAACTGCCTTTGTGGTGTCCCAGAGGTTCTGATAGTTTGTGTCTTTATTGTCGTTTTGTTCCAAAAAATTGGTGATTTCTTTCTGAATCTCATCTCTGACCCAGCTATCATTCAGCATAAGGTTATTTAACTGCCGTGTTTTTGTATGAGTATGCAGATTCCTGTTGTTACTCAATTCAAGTTTTATTCCATGATGATCCGAGAAGATGCATGGAATAATTGCTGTTCCTTTAAATTTACTGAGGTTAGACTTGTGACCTAAAATGTGGTCAATTTTGGAATAAGTTCCATGGGCTGATGAGAAGTATGTGTATTCAGTTTTGTTGGGATGAAATGTTCTGTAGATGTCTGCTAAATCTAATATTGGATGGTTAGGTTTAAATCTAAGATTTCTTTGCTCAGCTTCTTGCTGGAGGATCAATCCAATACTGCCAAAGTAGTGTTGAAATCTCCGACTATTATGGAGCTGGAGGAAATCAAGTTACTTATGTCTGTTAGAGTTTCTCTTATAAATTGAGGTGCATTCTGGTTGGGTGCATAGATATTAATAATTGAGATCTCATCATATTGAGTATTACCCTTAACAAATATGAAGTGACCATTCTTGTCCTTCCTTACTTTTGTTGGTTTAAAGAATATTGTATCTGCAAATAAAATTGCAACACCTGCTTTTTTCTGATTACCATTTGCCTGAAATATGGATGACCATCCTTTCACCCTGAGTCTGTATTTGTCTTTTAAGTTAAGATGTGACTCTTGTATTCAACAAATATCTGGCTTGAGTTTTTGTATCCAGTCAGCTTACCTATGCCTCTTTAGAGGACAGTTTAAGCCATTCACATTAATGGAGAGTATTGATAAGTCTGGTGGAATTTTTGATATCAAGGTTTTCAAGGTCCAGTGGACATTATTAATCCTTTCACCAGTGTGGAAGTTGGAGTTTTATACGAAGTTTCTGAGTGAGTTTACTTTTGTGGTATAGGATTGGGTTGGTCATTGTGGAGGATAGGTCTGAGAATATCCTGAAGAGCTGGTTTACTTATGGCAAATTTTTTCAACATATGAATGTCATCGAAGTATTTAATTTCTCCATCATAGATGAAACTCAGTTTAGCTGGCTACAAGATCCTGGGTTGAAAGTTATTTTGCTTTAGGAGATTAAAAGTTGATGACCACCCTCTTCTGGCTTGAAAAGTTTCAGCAGAGAGATCTGTAGTTATTCTAATATTCTTTCCTTTGTACGTAATAGTTTTCTTTCAATGGGCTGCTTTGAAAATCTTCTCTTTCATGTTAACTTTAGTGAAGCTAATTATGATGTGCCTGGGGGATGACTTATTGGGGTTGAATCGTGCTGGGGTTCTGAAGCTGTCTGCTGTCTGAATTTCAGATCCTCTAGGCATTTCTGGAAATTTTTCTTTCATAATTTCATGGAGAAGGGCCTCTGTGCCCTTCGAGGCCACTTCATCATTTTCCGAAATCCCGATTATTTGTATATTGCTTTTCTTTGAATTATCTGAGAGTTCTCTGAATGAGTGATCCGTTTTTGCTCTCCATTTCTCTTCCTCTTTGAGAGATTGGGAGCATTCGAAGACTTTATCTTCAATGTCAGAAATTCTTTCTTCTGCTTGCTCCATTCTGTTGCTGAGGGATTCTACTGTATTTTTCGTATCTTTGAGGGCTGTAAATTCTTGCTTCAGTGTGTCTAGATCCTTTGTGGTTTTGTCTTTAAATTCGTTAAATTCTTGAGACAACTTTTGAATTTCTCCTTGAATTCCTAATTCCATTTTATTAATCTTGTCTGCAATCCAAATTCTGAATTCGATTTCTGACATCTCAGCCAATTGTTTATGAATGGGATCTTCAATCACATCTGCCGTATCTTTTCTTGGGGGGGGGGGTTGATCTATTCTGGTTATTCATGTTACCAGAGTTTTTCCACTGATTCCTCCCCATGATTATTTTACTCCCTTTGATTTTTCCCCAGGGGCTTTATCGAGGGCCCGTACAGTGTTGTGGCCTGAGAAACTGTGGCCCTGTCTTGTGTGGTGGGGTAAGTTGTTCTGTCTTGTTTTCAGCTGGTTTCTGTTTGATCCTATTGTAACGTTTACTCTGGCTTGAAGTCTCAGCTGTGTGGAAAAACCAGCAATTAAGTCACCCAGCCCGCCCACCTCTGGCACCAGTTGGAAAAGGAAAATCAAACCTTCCTACAACCGCATACCCAGGGCACCGCCTGAAAAGTCCTCAGTCTATTAGTTCAGTTCAAAAGGTCCAAATCGATTGTCTCAATCGGCACCTGTCTTGGGTGGGAGAGTTCAAGAGGTCTCTGGGAACTGGATCACAGGGGTCTGGTGACTCCTCTGATATGGCTTACTCCAGTGCTGCGTGGAGTCAGGAGCAGCCACCTAGCAAATAGATCAGTCTAGGAAGGTTGATGTCTCCTTCCCCACTTTGCCCCTCTATTGGACCCAGTCACTGGTATCTCTGCAGATGGCTAACCCAGTTGCCTGTAGTGAACAGATACTCTGGGGGTTTGCACCTGCCTGAATTGCAAGGAAGTCTGCCAGGCCCCTGCAGTCTGCCGCTATCTAGCAGGAGGAGATGGGGCCTGACATCTTTGAGGCTTGATGCAGGTGGTGGGAGGGAGGTGTTCACTCAGGCTTAGCCCCGTCCCTGATTGATGTTGCTAACAGAACAGAACAGAACAGACAACTTTGTGGGGTTCTGTCTCTGTTTCTGCTAAAATCGCCTACAGAAGTTGGGCTGTTCTGAGTTCAAATGTCTTTGCTGCTGGAGGTTTGTGTCCGATTACCTCTCTGTGTTGGCCCTGCCCTGGAAGCTTCCCGGTTTTGTGAGTAGCGTCAGGCAAATCCTTTGTTCACTGGTGGCCTCCTCTGGTTGCCCAGGGAGACAGGGGGTGTGGCTTCAGAATATCCAGAAGTGAGCCGTTTTGCTTTTGTTTGTGTCCTTGTGATCACAGCTTGCCTCAGTGGTGTTGATGTGCGTTCTTTAACCTTCTCTCTTGGTGCGGCTTAAATCCACCAGGATACTTACTAAATTCCTGTCCCTTAACTCTCCTTCTGAACGGGAGCCTCTGTTGAAAGCTGTCTTCAGTCCAGTGCTCCCATTTTTTTATGTTGTCAGATTTTTGTTTTTCATTGGTACCACCTTATGTGTGGTTTCTTCTTGTTTATTTCCTTCCAGTACTTGTTTATCTCAATTCTTCCTTCTCTGTGCTTTGATGTAGAAAAGGCATTTTGGTATAAGAAAGAAAAGAAGAGAAAAGAAAAGAAGAGGAATAATGGGAAGGAAGAGAATGTGCAGAATGATGGGGAAAATAATAGTAATAGCCTGGGCATGCTGATTCACACCAGCAATCCCAGAACTCTGAGGAGGCACTTGTGGTAGAATAACCCAAGGTTAGGTGCATGAGATGCCTGAGTAGGAGCAAGATGAAATTCCACATCTAATGTGTGCGCATGCATGTGCGTGTGTGCACACACACACACGCACATATATATCAGCCAATCAGCCAAGCAACATGGTGGGGACCTGTGGTCTCGGCTACTTGGGAGGCCAGAGCAGAATGGTCTCTCAAAGCAAGGGTTTGAGACTGTTTTATGTCCCATTTTATTTAGGTGCGCTCTGACCTTAGTTGTGCATATTCCTTTTATTATGCTGGATTTGGTTTTGGTTTGCTCTTCCTTTTGTTTGTTTGTTTGTTTTTAACCTTTTGACTATGAACAATGCCTACAGGCATTCAAACAACATGTATCTTTGATGTGAAGGACACCTTTAGGCATTCAATACAGACTGTCCATTTTGTGATAATTACGCCTGTAGGCATGTTTCTTTTCTGAGTGCTCCATAGTAAAATGTTTAAATATGTCAACCTCTATTATAAATTTTTCACTGATTTCCTGAATTGTTTTTCTGCTTTTTAAAAAGTTATATTTTCACTTTCTTTTATATTTCACTGATCTTTCTTACAATCCATATTTGGAATGCTTTATTTGTCATTTCAATATTTTCATTTTCATTGGTATTCATTATTAGAGAGCTGGTGTACTTTTTTGGGTGTATTCTTTGTTATGATTTTTCATAATTCCAGGTTTCTTTTGCTAATTTTTTTTGTCAGAGAAGCTGCAACTTCTTATTTTTGTATGGGGGTTTTCTCCCCTCTCCACACTTGTAAGGGTGTGTCTGTAGCGTATGTTGGGTAAGAACATTACAAAGCATTGTTTGCATGTGGTTTGATGGTGATTTAGGTTCTGCGTGAATGACTTCATTTGATATACCCTTTGTGTGTTGGTTTTATAAGTTATTAGTTGTTTATAGGCTGTACCATTGGTGATCTTTGTATGTGGGCGTATTTCCACTTTCTCTTTGATAAGGAAGGTTGGAGGTCTTTGAAATCCTTTCATTTTCCTCTGTACTGTGGTCATTTTAGCAGTGTGAATCATATTGGCACACTCAGTATAATCTTTAAGACAGTAGGTGATGCTTGTGGGTAAGAATCAACCACACCTTATATTATTGTGTCTGTAAATGCTATAAGGGGCTGTGCACATTGACCTCCTTTCCAGCAGGTGGCGCTTGCTGGATGGAACAAGCTACATTGTTGTTTTGGGGACCTGTGACCAGCTGTAGTCACTCAGGAAAAGCATTCAAATGCCCCAAGTGGTGAGTTAGTTCCTGTGATTACCAGGTAAGTCATTCTCTGCTACAGTAGAATTGGGTGGAAAAGAAACTTCGGTTAGGGCTTGGTTGTGAGTTTTTCTTTAGGGTCCACAATAGCTGGTAAGTTAGCTATTTTAGCAAGTGTCAAAGGTCTGCCCCCAGCTTTTGGAGAAAGCCAACAAGGAGGGGCTAAAGTGGTCACAACAAGCCTTAAAGTTGGCTTGTGGAGGTAGAGCCATCTGAGATCCATAGTTTCGCCATCAGAAATGAATTTTGCTCTTTTCTCTCTGCTTCTGCTCTGGTTATCCCTCTGACTTCTGCGAACACCCTGGAGCTCAAACTAGCTGAGCTCTCCCATAATGGTGCTGTGGATCCTGCCCTCAGCCAAGAGCATGGCCTTCCTCTGAGGAAGGGTTGTTTGATGAGTGTGCTATGTCTGGGACACATGTTGCACTTTATTTTTATTTTGGCCAATGTGGGATCCCTCACCTTCTGAGATCAGTTCATAAATCTCCTCTTTGTGAATAACACAATATAATCCTCTGGGTACAGGATATGGCCTGCAGGCTTGTCCCCAGGACACAAAAGACCAATCCCTGACTGTGCTGGGGAGAAACATGCTGATATTGAGTTGCCTATGGAGTATTCAAACACGTTTGATGTCCCTCCAGTTTGGGTGTTATTTGCTCTGATGGAGCAGCCAAGCAAGCAGAACCAGGGAAGGATTGTGAGTAGGGACCTCACAATTCAAGCACCCCTTAGTCCCCTTCAGGTCTTTAAGAGGAGAGATTTGAGCTTGATTCTCTGCGAAATCCCAAGGGTGGTGTATAAACCTTTAAGTGGGAAGTACCAGCTCCTGAAAGCCCAAGCTCAATCATCTCCTTTGGCAGCCATGGGTAGCAGAGGGGAACAGGAGGAAAAGACTCTATATGGAGGAAAGGTACCACTCTGGTGATCTCTGTCCCTCTCTCTGGAAGTCATTCAGCCTACAATATGCAGGTTCTGAGCTCAGGTAGATAATACAAGACCCACCAGCCTCTCTGGCTCCTAAAGTCTAGGCTGAAGTTAGAAAATGTTTGTGTGGGAACAAGCAATATGAAACTGAGGGGATGAATCTCTCTTGGGGAGAGTTCATGGTGGTGGAGAAGCAATATTATACTTTCTTTCTTGATTTGGTTCTGTGGTGATGGTAAGTGCCTCAAGGTAGTAGGTAGGTTTGTGCTTTATCCTAGAGAAGCTCCCAGTTCAGTGACAGCAGCAACTTTTGGGTTCTTGATCATAGAAAGGCTCTCCAGAAATTTAAGAGGCTTTTAACTGTTAGAGATGTGAGGGAGAAAGAAACAAAACTCTTCATTTACTCCTGTCATTGGACTCAAACAATCTCAGGGGGTTTCCTCTGCTAATAATTTTGTTCATTTTCATTCTGCTCCATAAACAATCTTCCCATGGACTGTCTTGTGGGTTCTGCCACTTTCCCCTCAGAATTATAACTGATCTATATATATATATATATATATATATATATATATATATATATACTTTTCTTTTTTATACAAACTTTCTCTTTCTTCTGCAATAACCTGGAAAGTGATACCTCTGGTCAGACAACTTGTTTGGTTCCTTCTTTTGTAAGGCAGTAAATCTGAAAACACTTGTTGAATGCTTAAGTTCTCTTAATCAAGGTAACTACATCTGTGTTATCCTTCTCCCAGTGCCTTACAGAATACATGCACCCTAAACAATAGGGCATCCATCAGGAGGGGAGAGAAAGTGCCAAATGGATTAAAGGTCATGATACCATGAGGTGAACATTCCAGGCAGCCAGAATAGCACTCAGACTAGCCCACATATACAACCTGCCATGAGAGGATGGCTTTCTGTCTCCTTCCTCCAGCTGGCTCCCACGCATGCCCCATTCCATTCATCATTGCTACATCTTTCCCTACATCTGTGGCCAGGCCCTAAAATTTTCTTTAAGATTGTATCTTTCATGTTTACATGGATGGAGCTGGAACATATTCTGCTTAGTAAAGCATCTCAAGAATGGAAGAAAAGGTATCCAATGTACTCATCCCAACTATGAAACTAATTTATGGCTTTCATAGGTAAGCTATAACCCAGTTATAACCAAAGAATGTGGGGAAGGGGGAGAGGAAGTTGGGAGATTGGGCAGAGGGAGGGTGATTTGGTGGGATTATACCTGCGGTACATCTTAAGAGGGTACATGTGAAACTTAGTGAATGCAGAATATGATTGTCTTAACACAATAACTAAGAAAATGCCAGGAATGGTATGTTAACCAGTGCGATGAAAATGTGTCGAACTGTTTATAAAACCAGTGCATGGTGCCCCATGATCGCATTAATGTACACAGCTATGATCTAATACTAATAAAAATAATAATAAAATAAAATAAATAAAAAATAAAAACAATTAGGCATCAATATAATAAAGATTATTTATCATTTGATTTCATATGTAGCATAGGAAATCCACCACATCCCACATGTGAAATATGTGATAAAACATTAGTAAATGAAGCTATGTTTCGTTTACTAATGAAGCTAGTGGTATAATACTAGCAATACTAGTATTACTGAGTACAAGCAAAAATATAACCAAATATGCAATGATTATTAGATAAAACACAAGAAGTTTGTTACACAGTTGCAGAAATCATAGCTAGGAAAATGAAATCTCATACAATTGCAGGATCCATTATTTTACTCGCCTGCTGTG
Source organism: Nycticebus coucang (assembly GCF_027406575.1). Lineage (NCBI taxonomy): Eukaryota > Metazoa > Chordata > Mammalia > Primates > Lorisidae > Nycticebus > Nycticebus coucang. The sequence continues at coordinate 154,796,502 of NC_069804.1, read as the reverse complement.
CAATTGTAAAAATAATATTTGGAGAAGAATACAAAAAGTAAATTTTAAAAATTCCTCTTTCAATTAATACAATTTCTCAACATGTTAAGTATTTATCTGAAAATATAGAATTTCAAGTAATGTCTCACCTCAAAAAAGTAAACATTTCTGCAATTCATTTGAATGGATCTACTGATATCAGTGGTAAATGTCAATTTTAGCATTCAGTAGATTTGTCTATAAAGGAGAAATTACAGAACAATTATTATTTTGTTTACTACTCGAAACAAGAAAGGGCCAAGATATTTTTGCTTTGATTGATAATAACTTTAATTCTAATAACTTGTGTCGGGATTCCAGACATGTATTTAAAGGGATTTCTTACTCAATCCAGAGGTTGATGGGCACTTAGGCTGCTTCCATGACTTGGCAATTGTAAATTGGGCTGCAATAAAAATCTGGTGCAAAAATAAATAAATAAAAAATAAAGATTGTAGTTATTTGTTTCCTATACTATTGGTAGAATTTATTGCTGAAGACTACTAAGCCTGAAGTTTAGTATGTGGGAAAGTTTTTAGACTATATCTCTATTCTTTAATGATTAAGGGATTATTTGGGTTTTAGTTGGCATGTAATATTTGCACATATTTATGGATACAGGTTGATATTTTTATACCTATATACAATTTAGAATGATCAAGTCAAGGTACTCAGCATGTTCACTACCTTGAACATTTATCTTTGTGTTATGAATACTTAAAATTCTCTCTTCTTGCTTAATGAAATATACAATAAATCATAATTAACCATATTGCGGAACACCAGAACTCATTCCTACTATTTATCTGTAATTTTGTGTCTATTAACTAACCTCACCTCTCCATTCTCCCCTTAGCTACCCTTCCTAGTGTGAAAAGCAAACAAATTCACTCTCTACTTCCATGAGCTTAGTTTATTCATAAACACACACACACACAAATACACACACGCACATAATTTTTGAGGCAAATTCTCACTCTGTTACCCACTCTGGAGTGCAAACATGATCATAGCTCATTGCAGCCCAAAACTCCTGGGCTCAAGTGATCCTCCTTCTTCAGCCTCTAGAATAGTAGCTGGGACTACAGGTGTGTGCTACTGCTCATTTTTTTCAATATTTTTGTAGATTGGAGGTCTCTATGTTTCTCAGGCTGGTTTTGTAGTTCCTGTTTTTTTTTTTTTGTTTGTTTGTTTTTTTAGGCCTGGGCTGGGTTTGAACCTACCACCTCTGGTATATGGGGCCAGTGCCCTACTACTATGAACCACAGGCACCGCCCCACAGGGCTGATTTTGAAGTCGTGACCTCAAGAGATCCTTCTGTCTCTACCTCCCAAATTGCTGGGACTTACAGGCATGAGCCACCAGCCCAACCTCATGTTTTTTTTTTTTTGTTGTTGTTGTTTGTTTTGTTTTGTTTTGTTTGTTAAAAAAAAACAAAACTAGTGCATATGGATGAGAATATGTGGTACTTAACTTTTTCTGAAACTGACTTATTTTGCTTAACATATTATCCTCCATGTTGATCCATGTTGCCATGAATAATAAGATCCCTTTTATGGATAAATAATATTCCATTTTGTACACATACCACATTTTCTTTATTCATTCATCTGTTGATGAAAATTTAGGTTGATTCCATAGCTTAGCTATTGTAAATGATGCTGCAAATCATATGGCTATGCACATATTTATTTTATACACTGATTTCCTTCCTTTTTCATAAATACCCAGTAGTATGATTAGTGGATTGTATAGAGGTTCTACTTTTAGATTTTGGATTAACCTCCATACTGTTTTCCCTAATGGCTATACTATTTACATTCCCAAGAAAAGTATATAAAAGTTTCTTTTTCTAAACAAATAGGACTAAAACCTTTCTTCATGGGAAAGGAAACATTCAAAAGAGTGGAGGGATGAAATGGAGAATAGGAGAACATATTTGGAAACCATTCATCTGACAAAAAACTGCTATGCAGTATGTACAAAGAATGGTAATAACTCAGCAGCATAAGTACAAATATTTTAGTTAGAAACTGGGCAAAGGATCTGAATAGACATTTATCAAAGTATATATACAGTTGTCCAACAGATGCATAAAAAATGTTCAACATTGCTAATCATTAGGAAAATGCAAATCAAAACTGCAATAAGGTACTATCTTACTACAGTTAGAATGGCTATTACCAAAAAAGATAAAAAGTTGTAGCTGCTGAGCTTTACTTATATTGTTAGAAATATAGTGGGAGTTGGAGACTGTATATTTTCAGTATTATAGTAATGCCATTATAGTTGCAATGTTGGAAAATTTATGCTGTTATAGTGTTGCAGTTATGTTATATTTTTAATTATAGTGTTTCTTTATAGTTGGTTTGTTGTATACTAGTTGTAGAGTTATCATTTACTCTTGTACTTGTGCTTATAACCTTTTAAATTGTTTTGATTTTTTTAAAATTTCAGAATATTAGTGTACATACATTCTATTTATTTTTTTATTAAATCATATCTGTGCACATACATATGATCATGGGGCATCATACACTAGCTTCATAGACCGTTTCACATATTTTCATCACAATGGTTAACATAGCCTTCCTGGCATTTTGTTAGTTATTGTGCTAAGATATTTACATTCCACATTTACTAAGTTTCACATATACCCTTGTAAGATGCACCACAGGTGTAATTCCACCAATCCCCCTCCCTCTACCCCCTCCCCCATCCCACCCCTCCCTTTCCCCTTCTCCCTATTCTTAGGTTGTAACTGGGTTATAGCTTTCATGTGAAAGCCCTAAATTAGTTTCATAGTAGGGCTGAGTACATTGGGTACTTTTTCTTCCATTCTTGAGATACTTTACTAAGAAGAATATGTTCCAGCTCCATCCATGTAAACATGAAAGAAGTAAGGTCTCCATCTTTCTTTAAGGCTGCATAATATTCCATGGTGTACATATACCACAATTTATTAATCCATTCGTGGATCGATGGGCACTTGGGTGCTTTCCATGACTTAGCAATTATGAATAGGGCTGCAATAAACATTCTGGTACAAATATCTTTGTTATGATGTGATTTTTGGTCTTCTGGGTATATGCCCAGTAGAGGGATTACAGGATTGAATGGCAGCTCTATTTTTAGATCTCTAAGTGTTCTCCACATATCTTTCCAAAAGGAATGTATTAATTTGCAATCCCACCTGCAGTGCAAAAGTGTTCCCTTTTCTCCACATCCACGCCAACATCTCTGGTTTTGAGATTTTGTGATATCTGCTGAAACTTTTCAAGCTAGAAGAGGGTGGTCATACACACATTTTATTTACAGATTTTGTTTTTGTACAGAGTCAAAATTGTGTGTCCCTCACCTAAATTGTTAGCAGTGTTACCCAGTAGGTATGAATTTACCTGTCTTCTCCTCTCCTCTCCCACCAGTTAGGTTTTCATTGATATTTATTTCCATACCTGCACTTAACTGTGGATCGATTAGTTCTAATTTAGTACTCAGTACATGAGTTTGTTTCTCTATTCTTGTGATTTTTTTCATTTGTGAGAATGATTTCCAGTTCCATCCAGGTTGTCACAAAGGATACTAGATTGACTTTTTAATGGCTGAGTAGTGCATACTCTGTGGTATGAATGTACCACATTTTGTTAATCCATCCATGTATTAGTGGGCACCTGGTGTGTTTCCATGTCTTTGCAGTTTTCAATTGTGCTTCTATAAACATAAAAGTACAGGTGTCCTTTTAAAAAATGACCTTTTTTCCTTTGGGTACATACCGAGAAGTGGGATTGCTGGACCACATAGTATATAATCATAACACTATTATGGTGCTAAATTTTCAGTATAGTGCTATAGTTAAATTTATAGTGCTTTAGTTACAATTACAGTGTTAGTTTTACAGTGTTGGTAGTATACTTTTAATGTAGTGTTATAGTTACAGTGGCAGTATTAAAAAGTTATAATTAATTGTAATTAATGGTGTTAGTGTTATAGTTATTGTTTCAAACTTAAGTATAGGTGAAATGTTAGCATTATAATTGTCATGGGTCTGTTATAGAAATAGCATTACAGTTATAGTTGTATTATTAGTTACATTTCTGTAGTTATAGTGTTAGAGTTAAGTTGTTATAGTTGTACTGTTGTAGTCATAACTTTTTCAATATAGTTTTAATATTTTCATCACAGTTATAAAGTAAACATTATACTTAGGGAGTTATGGTTATTGTTAAAAATTTATAGTTTTAGTTTTATAATAATAGTTATTGTTAAAGATTTATGGTTATATATTATAGTTACAGGTCTATGTTTGTAGTTATTATAGTATCTTCTATAGCTATGTATATTGCTAATTCTGTAATTGCAAACCTATATATAGATTTATGGTGTTATTAATATAGGTATTGTGATGATATTATAGTTATAATTATCACAATGACATAGTTGCACTGCTATAATTGTTATAGTTTTATGGCTATAGCAACAGTCTGATAATTGTAGTGATAGTGGTTTGATTATACTTACAGTATTGTGGTTATGGTGATATTGTAATAGTAATACTGCTAATGTTATATAGTTTTATATTATAGGGTTATATTTGTATTTTTGTAATTATGAAGATTCATTATATTTAGAGATTTGTGGCTATATTAAAGAGTTTTAGTTATAATTACAATAGTATAATCATAATGATAATGGTATAGTTATACTGTTATACTTGTAAGTATATTTGTGTGGTTAGAGTGCTATTAGATAGTATATAGATTGTAGTGATTTTGATTTTTTAGTTATAATGTTATGGTTATAGTTTTATTGTTAACTATTACTATAACTGCTATTCTTCAGTATTGTAGTATAGGGTTATATATGTAGTGTTATAAATATTTAGATAGTTATAAAATTATAATGTTACAGTGTTATAGTCAAAAAGTTATAGTTACAGTTCTATAGTTACATTTAGAGAAGTAAATCATAGTTATGCTATCATTATAGGTATAATAGTATCTTTATAGTTTTCATGTTGCAAATATAGTGCTGTTATTGTAGTTAAAATGCTATTATTGTCATTATAGTGATAATATTATGATTTCAATACTATAGCTATTTTAACACTTTCCTAAGTATGGTTGTGATTTTAGTGTTGCAGTAATGGGGCTATTCCTGTTGCAGTAATAGGGCTATTCCCGGCTATTAGGTAACAAAATATTGTTGTGGTAATCATGTTGTCATCATAGTGATAATGTTAATGGTTATAATAATAGTTATATTGTTAACTTTAACTTTAGAACTAACTGCAACTTGATCACTATAAGTATAGAACTATAACTCTATAACCATAATATTAAAACAGTGTTAGTGTTAAAGTGATAGTTCATTGTTGAAATCATAATGGCAGTGTTATAATTACACTGATAACGTTATAGTATTATATTAATAGAGATATGAGCATAATTTTAGATAATTATTGAATAATACTTATTCAATATATTATATGTTATATGGACATAGTTATAGCTATAATGCTAGTAATATAGTTAAAGTGTTAGCGTCATAGTTATAACTATGTTGTGATATAGTTAAAAATATGTGTTATACTAACAGTTATACATACTGTATTATAGTTACAGTGTTATACTTACAGTGGACAAATAATAGTCATAATGTCATATTGTTATAATGTTATGATTATAAAATTTATTTCTAGTTATATTGTAAATAGTTTTGGAGTTAAAAATGTAGTGACAGTGATAGTAAAAATATAATGATAGTGATAGTAGTGATAGTATATACCGTAGTGATAAAGGTATGGTTATACACATGTAGATATAGTATTTTGGTTATAATAATACTGTTATACCTAGAGTTCCAAACTTGTATTATTTATAGAATCAAAGTCATAAGGTCATGATTCCAGTTATAGGTTTTAGTTCTAGTTATTTTTATGAGTTATACTTATTCTTATAAAGTTATTATTGTAGAGTTATAGTTATTGTAGTGCAGTGCTATAGTTATAGTAAAATAGTTTTGTTTTCTTGTGTTATATTTATAGTGCCAAAGCAATAAATATAATTATATAAATATAAAGCAAAGATGTAATTACCACTTTCATTATGGTTTTATCATGTTAGTTTTAGTGTTAGTGTTATATTTATATAATGTCGAAGTGTTTTTTTAGTTAGAATTTTGTATTTCAACTACTATCACGTATATAATTTAATATTTGCAGTTATCCTATAGTTACATAGTTAATGATATAGTATTATAAGTTTAACATTTTAGTTATATTTAAGAGAGTTATGGCTAAAGTGTTAGAGTTTAGCATTACTGTTATATGGCTATCATCATAATTGTAGCGTTAGGACTCTATTTATTGTGATAGAGTTAAAGTATTATATTTCTAGTGTTATCATTATAGTTCGAGAGCTACAATTGCAGTTAAAGTGTTAACATTATACAATTATTTATAGAGTTATACTATTAGTGATAGTGTTATGTTGAACAGTAAAAGATAAATAAGTGTTGAATTGTATCATTGCTGTATTTAAAATGTTTTTGTTATAGTTATAGTGTGATAGTTTCAGTTTTATAATATAGATAATAGTGAAATGATTATATAGTTATAATAGAGTGTAATTTTTATCAGCTATTGCTAATTTAAACTATTTTTATTTTTATAAAATCATAGTACTAGTTTTAATGTACTTGTTCTAGGCATTGAATCCTCATTTTATTTAATGGTGTAGTTACAGTTTTAGAGTTAGAATACAGTTATAATCATATTTATAGATTTTTATTAATAGTTGTAATTATACAGATATAATATTATAATTGTTGTTATAGTGATATAATAATAGTCCTAGTGACACACTTATATTTATGGTATTTGTGATGCAGACTGTGTTATAATTATAGTGTTATGGTGATAGTGGGTTGATTATTTTTGTAGTGTTATTATTATAGAATTATATTTACAGTTGCTGAGAGTCAGTGTTTTAGATTCATAGGTCTAGTTATATACTCATAAGTTAATTGTAATATGTATCAAATTTATTTGCAGTTTTAGTGATCTAGTTACACTGATAGAGTTATTATTCTTTTAGTTTTTGTATGGTTAGCAATATAGTGTTTTAATTAGAGTTTAGTGTTCTTGTCTGGCAGTTTGTATGTGATGACATAATTTTATTTCATTATCAGTTAATTTGTTTCTTTTCCTAGAAGAGTAATAGATATATATTTTGCACATTTCAGTAATTTAAATATAAAATGACATGGTGTTGGCCATTCTGGCTTTGTATTTTCCCAAGTGTGTGGTATGCCCTTTAAGATGTTCTGCTCTCTTACTTTGGGTTTCCTATTCAGGGAAGCTCATACAAATATTGGATCTTCTAAGCCAATATTCACTGTTTGTCACTATCTCTTAAATCATGTTTGTCTTTTGATATTTCTTTCTTTAAATTCTTTAAATATTATCTTTTCACCTTTGCTTTCCAATATAGCATTAAAAAATATTCACTCTTGATTTTTCTTGCTTAGATTTCATTTATGAAATTGATATAGAGATTTATTATTTCTAATATTTTTGAATTTTATTACCTCATATTTCACTTTTTATAATTCTGGGGGTGTTTTTATACAATGCATTATTTCTTTAAGGATTTTTATGTACTTCTTAAATTGACGTTTAGAGTGATTATTTACACAGTGGACAGGCCTTTTGGGTGTGATTTGATTATTTATAAGGATTTTATTTTGCTTTCTGTGCTCTGTTTCTGATAACAAAATGTTTGGGGTGATTTGATCTTCATGGTTTTGGTAACTCTTTTACTTGTGAGATTTAACTTCTTGAAATTTAAGAAAGAAACACAGTTTAAAGTAGTTTTTATTTTTATTTTTAACTTCAGAGAAACTTCTTTTCCAGTTATTTTTTTGTTGGTAATATTCAAATATACTGACTTTATTTTCTTATTTTATTCTATGTCACTACTTTTGTATGGACTATCTCTTTCATTTTTCTCTCTTTACCCTATTCAGTTTTTATTTTATTCCTGGTGATTTTTCCTTAGTGTGAGGTCTTTCCTAAAATCTTCTTAGAGACCAAACTACCTCACTCTTGTAGGACCTTTTTACAGATGCTTGCATTCACCGAGTATCAAATTGGACAAAATACTCACCTCTTTCAGCTGTTGTTCTCTTGTTAGAACACCATTACTTCTGTAGCGTATCTGCTAAGTCTTTTAAGATTCTCTTATACCTACATCCATTAGATGTTACTTCTTTCCTTCACTTTATTCCACACATTTGCTAAAACCATGCATGCAGGTCTTGTGGCAAAATGTGATGTGTTATTACCCAGTTATATTTTAGAGTACGTGAAGATAACATGTAACTTCATTTTATTTTATATATTGCCTACAGATTATATTTTGTTATCTACTTATGACTCTTTTGTGTAAGTTTTCAGAAAGATTGAATGCAATCAATGCTATCATCTCACCAGTGTGTATGTATGTGTTTATGTAATACATATGCAGAGACACTGACTGAAGGTTAAAATACTGTCTATATGGTAATGTGCATAAAAAGAAATGTAGCTAAGAAAGATCAAAATGGAGGGGGGTTATTCTCCTTTTTTTTTTTTTTTGCAGTTTTTGGCCGGGGCTGAGTTTGAACACGCCACCTACGGCATACGGAGCTGGTGCCCTACTCCTTTGAGTCACAGGTGCTGCCAGGAGGGGGGTTATTCTTTTAAGACTTACTAATTATAAACAAAATTATAGTCATTTCTGTACCTCACTTCTACTTTTTGTGCATCATTTTCCTTTCTTTGTCCATAAATCTCCAATCACACACAGTGGAAGACTCTCAGACTATTCTGGTCTTGGAGCTGCTCAATTTGTGAATAATACTTTGTATTGTTAAACTCTATTAAATACAATTAATCTAAAATTTTCATTAGGTTGAATATATTTTGACATGTTCAAGAAATGTCTTAATCAAAACACTTCATTTGAAAACTACTTATTCGTGTATTTTTGTCATTATTTTTCTGTTGATTTGTTTATCTTTTGATAATTCAAATTTTAGGAAATATTTCTATAGTTGGAATAACAGCCAATTGTCTGTGATATAAATTACAAGCATTTTACCTCCTTTTATTTCTGCTCATGACTTTATTATTTTTCTTTAAAGGTGTTCTTAGTCTTTTTTTTCTTTGTTTTTTTTCTTTAGATATAACATAAAATTTACCAGTTCAGGGCATTATGTACATTGTTACCTACCATCACCATCATGTCTCTCAAGAACCATTTTATCTAACAAATCTCTGTATCTGTTAAAAAAAAAAAAATAACTCCCTTCAAACTACCCAAAGTCCTTGACAACCACCATTCTACTTGTATGGCTATGATTTTCAGTACCCTAAGTACTTCATATACATGGAATCACACTTTTTTTTTTTTTTTGTGATTGTCCTGGTTCACTTTGTATTATGTACTCAAGCTTAATCCATGTTGTAGCATATGTCACAATTTCTATGGCTGAAAAATATCCCATTATATCTATACATCACCTTTTGTTTATTCATTCATTGATGAACATTTGGGTTGCATCCACAGTTTATCTATTGTAAATAATGTCGCTATGAACTTGGATGTATAAGAATCTCTTCAAAACTCTGTTTTGAATTATTGTAACTTTATACCCAGAAGTGCAATTACTGGATCATATCAAATTCTATTTCAATGTTTTCAAAAATGACCATAATGTTTTGCACAACTGTGATATTTTCTATTTTCACCAATTATGCACAATGTCTTTAATTTCTTAACATCCTCACCAACACTTGTCATTTTCATATGTATATATATAATACACACACACACACACACACACGCATGTGTGTATAAAATTGCCATCCTAATAGGTATTAGGTGTTATCTCTTTATAGTTGGTTTGCATTTCTTTAATGAATAGTGATGTTGAATATCTTTGCATGTACTTACTGGTAATTTGTATATATTCTTTGACAAAATGACTATTTCAGTGCTTTCCCCACTTCTGAGTTGGTTACCATCCTAAAATTATAGCATTCCAGTTTGAATTTATACCAGCTTAATTTCGATAGCATGAATAAGCTCTGCTGCTTTTACAGCCTTGTCCCCATCCCTGTATGGGGTGTTGTTTTTGTCACAATTGTTTATGAGTTGTTGTTTATGTCACAGAATTGTTTCTTAGTACAGTATATCTAAAACAAAATAATTTTAATGCATTAATCTCTTAAATGATGTATAAAACAAAAAGTAGATTTATATACCACTGTTACAATAACATAAGCTTTTATAATGTCTCATACATTTATGTTTATTAGGTTCTTTATTTCTTCATTCATCTTTGGATTAGTGCCTAACACCTTTCATTTCAACATGCAGAACTCCCTTAAGCATTTTTCCTTCAGCTTTTGTTTATATAGTAATGTCTTAATTTATCACCCTCTTTTGAAGGGCAGTTTTGCCAGATATAAGATCCCTGATTGACAGTGCTTTTTTTTTTTTTGCATTTTGTATAAATCAGCTGACTGCTTTCTGAATTCCAATGTTTATGATGGGAAATCTGTTGATACTCTTATTGATGAACACTTTTATGAGCTAAATTTCTCTTGCTGCTTATAAAACCCTCTATATTTAGCTTTCAACTGCTTTATTATAATGTTTTGTAATGTGGGTCTCTTTAGGCTTAACCTACTTGGTATTGGATGAGATTCTTGCATGTTTATGTTCACATTTTTAAAATCAAATTTTGAAACATTCTGGACGTGTTTTTTAAAATACTCTTTCTTCCTTTCCATTTCTTTCTTCTCTGTCTAGAATTCCCACAATGCATTTATTGCTTGGATTGATGGTGTCCCACAGGTGTTAACCTCTATTAGCTTTTCTTCAGCATTTTTTCTTTATTTTTAGTCTCAATAATTTCTATTGTCCTGTTTTAGAGTCCATTGAATCTTTCTTCTGCTTTCTAAAATATGCCTTTGAATCTCTGTAGTGAATCCATTGTTTTAGTTACTGTACATTACATTATCAGAATTTATTTGTTATTTCTTTTTAAGTTTTCTACCCCTTTATTGATATTTTCATTTTTCATACATTATTTCCTTGAGATTATCTACATCTTCCTTTAGTTCTTTGAAAATTTTAAGACAGTTATTTTGAAATATTTTTCTAATGGATATTGCCATCAAGTCTTTTTTCAGGGGTGGTTTCTGTTGGCTTATCATTATTTTTTCCTTTAATAGGCTATACTGTCCTGTTTCTTTGTGTACCTTGTGAGGTTTACTAAAAACTGGACATTCGTATATGGGCATCTGAATAATCTGGTAACAGAAATAAATTTTCCTGCCTTCTTTAGAGTTTGATTCATTGTTGTTGTTTTTGTTTTTGGTTTTATTTTGTTTTGTTTTTCTATTGCTGTAGGCTATTATTCTGCCTAGGAGTACCTTGAGATATAAATAGTATTTTATGGGGCTATACTTTCTCCTGTGCATGCACAGTGACTTTCCAATTCTCTTTGTATATGTGGTTGCTTTTGAGTGACCTAGATTTCAATGTCTGATTCCCAAAGGGAAAAAAGAGAAACAGGAAAAAATGACTATCTCTTGGAAATCACTTCAACTGGAGGGGATGTGTTTTTCAATAATTGGGCTACTTACAACAATAATGGCCAAGGCTTCCTTGTCTATACATCAATCACCAGAAGTAACAATCAGGGATCAGAACACAGATTCCCTCATATTAGTAGAACAGAGTTTACTACTTTTTACTACACCCTAGCTCCTTCAAGATGTGTGCACACTGCCCCAGAAACATGTGCACAGCTACCTTCCGTGAAGCTAAACTGTGGAGCACATGTCACTGGTGCTCTGGTAAGAACTGAAATGGATCACAATTAACTATCATTTATCATCAAAGCCTCCTGTTGAAAGTTGCAAAATTTCAAAAGACTCTAAACTTGTACAATAGTTATATCAGATATATTTTTCCAGTATAATTTTTATTCAGATGAGAATACAAATTTTTGGTTTTTGCTACTCCACCATTGGTAAATAATCCTTCCTGTTCTATAGACTTTAAAGTCATGATGGTTTTAGTGATGTCTCATTTTATATTCCTTTGTGCTATTGTATTTCATCAGTCCTACGGGGGAATTATCAATTTTATTACACTTTTCAATAAGCTAGTTCTGTCTTTGTTGTTAGTATAACATGACTTTATCTCATGAAATTTAATTTTTCCTGTATGTATTTTTGTCATTACTATTTAAATTTTATGTTTTGTTAATTGTCTTATTTCTGATTTGCATTTTTACCTCCTTAATTTTCAATTACATACATTTTAAAATTAAAGTTTTGTATTTCTCTATAAGTAACACTTTCCCTTTGCCACTGAACCTTTAAACACGTTTTTAGTAAAGTATAACATCAATAGTACAAGTTGCCTAAATTGCAAGTTTACATCTTACTTATTGGTAAGTAATTCAGCTTTTACATCACTATGAGGTCAATCATCACTTCAGATTGCCCTTCGTACTCACTATTCATCACTCCTTATTACTTCTTCCCTAAAGGAAACAAATATATTAACTTCAAGTTTTATGGTTAAATTCTACTAGTTTTTCCTTAAATAATAGATTAATAAATTTTTGTTCTTTTGCTTAGCTTCTTTCCCTCATTATTTTGTGAACTTTGTTCATGCTGTGTGTTTGTGTGTCAGTTCTACATTTTTTATAGTATTCAATTGTATGAATATACTTTGATTTATTTATCCATTCTATTGATGAAAATGTTGTTAATTTTAAACTTTCAATTAATAAAAAGAATAATGTTGGGAAAAGTATTATATGTGTCTTTTGGTACACACTTGTCCTCATTTCTGTTTGGTATATACCTAAAAGTGAATTTGCTAGATCATATTCTATTTTTATAGATAATATTTGCTTTCCAAGATGTCATATCTATTTATGGTTTATTGGCAGAACATGAGAACTCAGTTACTTCATGTTCTTGCTAACAAATATGACATTCCCAGTCTAATTTTTATTTTCATATTTCTGATGGGTGAGCTATTAAATTTCATTATAGTTTTAATTTTTATTTGCTTGATTTTTACTGAGTATAGGCATATTTTCATATATTTTGGTCCTTTAGATATTCTCCTTCTTGCAATGCCTATTTAAACCTTTTCCTCATTTTACTATTGGGTTGTCATCCTTTTTCATATCAATTTTAGTACTTTTTAAAATATATTTTCTATATAAATTCTTTGTAAATTATATGTATGGCAAATATATTTTACCCATCTGAGGCTTTTGTTTTCACTTTTTGAAATGCAGTATAGTAAAGACAAACTCTGAATTTCAGTAGTTTGACCATAATTTTTTTCTATATTGGAAAATTGTGTCCACTTAAATTTTTTTTTCTAGTCCATGTTTGCTATGTCTCAGAAACTCACTTGTTTTCAGACTTTCTTTTGTTTTAATATACAAACTCTGACAATTAAGTTCGAAAATTCATCCTTGAAAAAGTGCTACATACTTCATTGTTGAATATCACTCTGGTAACCTTCAACATACTCCCCTTAGGAGGCTATTCACCAAAGCCAGTCCCTAGTCTGCCCTTCAAAGAAATTTTGGAATTCTTTTTCTGGAATGGCTACCAGAGCTTTACTGTATTACCCTGATGTCCTGACTGTCAACAAAATTTCTTCATTTCAATATTTCTTTTATCTTAGGGTAAAGAAAAAGTCATTGGGAACTAGATCAAATGAGTAAGGAGAATGTTCTAATACTGTTATTTGTTTACTGGCTAAAAACTCCCTCACTGACAGCATTCATGAGTGAGCTCCTTTGGGACCATTTTGCACATACCTTTCTCATGAAAGATTTTCAGTTAAGATTTTCCTATTTATCTACTGATATTTACTTGGTCTTCTATGCTTCTCACAGTCAGTTGATGATTTTGATGCATAATTTTTTGCGATTTGTTTAACAGTTTTACTTGTTACTGGATGCCCTGACTTTGTCAGTAAACCTTTCCCTCCCATCAGAAAAATGTTTAATCCATTTGTAAACTGACATTTTCATCATGGCATTATCCTCATAAACTTGGACTAACATATCCTTTACGTCACTTTCACTCTTGCAAAGTTTAAGAAATTTAATGTTTGTTTGTTGCTCTAATTCAAGCTCTGACATTTTTTCAATGGCACACAAAAAACACAACCATAATGAGTGCCACTCATCAAGATACTCCAGAAAATTAACATAAACACAGCTGTGAGTCACCGACATACGAAGGTTATGAAATCTTGCCAAGATGTTTGTACAGTGTTGCTAAAGTAAGCGTCCATACGTTTGCTACATTTTTATTCAATTCACGAAAGACTTTAATTGCCATTCTTAATTGTTTTCACACATGTGTTATTTAAAAGTGTTTGGTTTACTTTCCAAACATATAAATATTTTTAGTGTTGTTATATTCTAGCATAATTTCATTATGTTCAGAACATGCTCTGCATGATTTTGATATGTTGATTATTTTGATAATATAAATTTATCATTTGTGCTTTCTGCATCTCTGACATGCTATTGATTGTAAAATCTCTTATGTCTGAATAATGTCCTTTAATATTCACTGTAGTCTGATGATCAGTTTAGTTTTTGCTTATGTGAAAGTTTCTCTATTTCACTTTCATTTTTGAAAGACATTTTTTGCTGAGTATAGTATACCAGCTTAATTTTTTTCATTGCTCTGAATACATTTTCTATAGCTCTCCTTATTTTTTAAGAAAATATGGGTACATAATAGTTTCTCATCTAAACATTTATGATGTACATGTGATACTTTGATATAAACATATAATGTGATCAAATCAGGGTAATAAGTATACTCATCATCTCATACATTTTTCATTTCTATTTTTAGTAATATTTCAAATTAATTTTCTAGTTATTTCAAAATACATAACAAATTATTGTGAACTATATTTGTCCTATCTTGATACTGAATACTGAATTTTATTCTATCTGTGCATTTGTATCCATTAACCAAACACTTTTTATTCACACACTCCTAATAGCTTTCTGAGGCTGTGGTAAACATCATTCTACTCTTCATATTCATGAGTTCACTGTTTTAAGCTCCAACTTATGAATGAAAATATTCAATATTTGTCTTTCTTTGCCTGGCTTATTTCATTTCACATAATGTCCTCTAGTTCCATCTATGTTGTTGCAAGTGAACATGAATTCATTCATTTTGTGGGTGGACAACATTTGTATTATTATTCCATTAAATTTCCAATACAATTAATATTTCATTACACTTTTATGTAACTATTATTTTCATATTTTCTCATTATAAATTCAGTTTCTTGATATTTTATTTATATATCTTTGAAAAATAGATGTGGTTTAAGTCTGTATCTTATAATACCATCACTTTGACTCCTGTGCATCTGCTTCTAATATATGATGTTTTCTTCTTGTTCTAGCAGATGTTATTTTTGGTTTCACTGTTTTCTGTATTATTTTAACATTTTGTTTAGAATGATGCATATGGAAAAAATAAAAGCACTATTTTCAGACTTAGAAAAAAATTATAAAGAAATTTAAATCTGGTGCGTGTCAAGGGACACTGGTAATTTCCAATAATTTAAATTCATTTTTAGATATTAAGATGGAGAGGTCAATATTTACAATGTCATCTTATTTCTAGGATGTAGCTCTTTCGTGTCCTAATTCAAAAACATTAGAATTTTACCAGACTCCTACTTCTTTCATAAAATTTAACTTCAATTTTTTGTCTTCTTTAGCCTTGTAAAGCTCCCAAAACCTACTTTCAATTTTTCTGTCACTTAAAGCCTCTTCATGAATCAACTGGTGCCTTTTAAGAAATAGCTTTTTGAAATGCTGAATTTACATCCCTGAGATTCCCAAATCTTAGTATCATAGATATCTACCATTATCTTTTTTTTTTTTTTTTTTGCTCTCAATTGCTTTTAAGCAGGTTCTTTTGTCATATTATAGCCATCTTTTTTACTTTTACTTAATAGGAGGGATGTCTTATATTACCTATACTGACAGTAATATTGGTGAATATATCTTCTTTCCTTATTCATATGACTCTAAATGGTAGAAAGTTCTTAGTGTCAATTTTTCGTATAGCTTTTCACCACTGATACAAATTATACCCTTGTAGCTGCATATAAAATATTTGATCCAATTTCTGCATAATTATTTATAAAATAGTTGAAGAGAACAGCTTTAGTACAAGGTTCACCTGTTGCAAGAGACAACTCAAACTAATATTATTTCAAATAAGATTAAATAATTTTTCTCATATAAACAAAATCCATACATAATCTTTTTTTATATGGCAATTTCTAGGTATAAGAACACCTTCTAGATGGTTTTAGTGCAATTTAAAGACATGGTTTGTACTTTGAGATGGAAAATGTCTGCTCCAGCTTCACCTACCATTTCTGTATTCCTGCCATTTGTAAAAAGAAAAACAGGTCACCCCTTTATGTTTGCATAAAACTACCTGAAAACAGACATACCGTTAATGCATTACATTTTCAAGATACTATCATATTATCACTTGTCTATATTATCACTTGCCTATAAAAGTCAATTAAGGTCTCATCCTTGAAAAATTGCTACAATACTTCATGGCTGAATATCACTATGATCAACTTTGAAGTTCCCAGCTTGGGAGGCTATTCACTGCCACCAGTGCCTCATTCACCCTTCAAAGCAATTTTGAAACTCTTTTTCTGAAATACTATCAGAGCACACAAAAACACACAACAGTAATGAGCACCCCTTAGCAAGATATTGCCACATGTCAATGTGAATACAACTGTGAGACACTGAAACAACATTATAAAACCTTACCAAATTGTTGGTATGGTGCTGCCAACATAAGGGCATAGTGGCAAGTTTGTAAACTTAATTGTCACACTTCAAATAGTCTTTATTTTGAGAAGTTATATGTGCAGAAAATAATTGGTATTGGTATTCCTCAAGGGGTAAAAAAGGATAAAAAGATTTCTAATTGGAATATAACTAAATATATTTGCCACATGGGAACTCAATTTCCCTGGCCTATCTCACAAAATTGTCTCCACATTTTCTTTTATCATTTCTCATATGATATAATGCTTTTTCATTAATCTAATTGTTAGTGACTGGGTATCTTTTATGTGACAAACACTGGATTATGTTCAAGAAATAAAATGGAGTGGCACCTGTGGCTCAAAGGAGTAGAGTGACAGCCCCATATACTGGAGGTGGCGGGTTCAAACCCAACCCCGGCCAAAAACTGCAAAAAAAAAAAAAAAAAGAAAAAGAAATAGAACGACTAACAAGACTTGGTACTTGCCCTAATAAATAATTATGACCTATCCTTGGTAAAATGTGTGGTGTAACCACCTCTCTAACCTTATAAATACCGAGTAGTATTACATCAGCATTTTGACAACCAGTTTATTCTATTGACTCCAACTCAACTGAAGGGCAGTTTGAAAATGTGCTATTAAGCCACATTTCTCTGCATATATATTTGTGTACTTCTTTTACATCTCTATTAAATTTGATCGTGTTACAGATATCTTTAATATCTGGCCATACTATTAATAAATGTCCTTTAGTGAATAGCATCTGCTCCTTACAGCTGAGGGCCATATGTCAATTGTATCATCATGATACATCATTAAAATACTTTTCCATATCATTCCTTCCCCCCCAAAAAAAGAAGAACAGGTTTTATAGAAAGATTCTACAGTATTCTTAGATATGTTGTTAAAAACATTTCCCTTACTATTTATATCTGGATTTAATAAATATAGATGATCATTTTGAATAAGGATATAATAACTGTCACTTGTTATTTGAAAAAATTTAAGAGTTCCAAAACCTTTGTAATTATAAAAAAAATTCTCATTTGTCAATAGATTCCCTTACTGGCAACAGCTAGATATTTACGTGACTCTTTTTCCCCATTTACCTCTTCAAATATCGGCTTTAACAGATACTTACGCAGTAACACACACACACACACACACACACACCAACTTTGCCATTTATAAATCTTAGTCACAGTTTTCTCAGTACAATTCTATTAACAAGGAAGCATCAATAAAAAGGAGAAACAATTCAAAGCTGGAAAGAAACATTGCAATTGCCAGTTTTTGCTGGAAGTGCCCATATACTTTCACCTTGGAAATGACTTCTCAACTCCCATTTTGGTTTTCTGAACTATGGTCTGCAGAGCCAATTTATGTGTATTCTTGAAAAATCATAGTTATGGAAAACTTTGTTTATGCATTGGTTTTGTACTAAAAATAAATAATAAATTTGCATTTCATTTTTATCCTCTTATTACTATGTGACATGGTAAATGACAAAACCATGAAGCAGAATTTGGTTGTCATTCCATAAACAATTAATTCCACCACATAAAACTGATTGTACATAGACTTGCTGTATACCATTCATTTATCACAAAACTACTTCTAATAACTTTTAAATTGTTTTTATGTTCAAGAAGATAGTCTTAAATCTACCTGTTCTTCTTTGCTAAAGTACTATACTTAACAAAAATCCCAGAACATAAATCACAAAATTTAGCTTGGATGAGTTTAAGTTAATGTTGAAGGAAAAGATATAAGCTTTATAAGAGAATGAGACGATCTTATTTATGATTTGGAAATTATAAAGTCATATAACAGAAAAGGTTATAAAAATAAGAAAATTCTGCAGAGCATACCACCTAGACCAAATTTAATTTCAATTAATTTTATTTTTGTGAAATGATTTCACTTCCACACTTTTTTTAATAGCTGATTCAATCACCCAGTATTTAATTCCCTGGGAAATGTATTAGTCTATGTCTTGGAGTTTACTTTTAAAAGTTAGATAATTTGGCAACTAATTTTTTAGAATTAATGTATTTTATCTCTCCATAATAGCTTGCATGCCTTAACAGGTACTTTCTAGGCAGAACAGCAGAATCTGGAAGTGTAATTGCAATGTGGACAATTTCATTTCAATTTTATGATAATTTTTACTTTTCTGAGTATTTGATCAATAGACTCTTGAGTGAGTTGATTGACTTTAACAAAAATAAAACAAAAGAATAAAATATATTAAAATAAATTTGTGATTTCTTTTACTAGTTTGAAAGATATTGATAGCCAATATATTTTTCAAATGTATACATTTATTTTAAATCATATTTTTATAAATTATATATATCTACTAAATCACAGAACTACATAGTAAAATAAAGTGTATGATTTCTCAATACTAACAAGAACAAAAATATTGGTGTAGTCTTCTTCTTTTTTTTTTTTTTATAGAGACAGAGTCTCATGATTTCTCCTTTTTTTTTTTTTCAACAATTGCCTAGGGCATAAATTGCTTTGTAGTCTAATACAATTAACTTCAAGCAGAAGTCCTTTACACACAAACACATATGCATACACACAATACACATGCACACATACACAGAGTGACGAAAAGTGTATACACATTTTGAGAAAGAAAAAACTATATTAAAATTGTAATGCTCAATATGTACAAGTAATGATTGTTATTTTGTATATTGTATCTTGTATCTCTTGTAATGGCAGAAGTCAAACATTGTTTGGGTATTACCATTGATTGTGTATTGAGAATACAAGGGACCTCATGTTTTTTGCCACATCTACTTGAAGTGTATCTACCATTAAGTTGAGCTGGGGATTTGGGAGTGGAGTTGTGGATTACTGGGATTGTTTTTGAAATGCCACAGACTCTACCTGATTTTACAGTTTTAGTAGATTCTCTTGAATGAATAAATGTTTCTTTATTATGTCTTTGGGGCAGTTTCTAGAGACTGTAAATGCTTGGAGGTTTTTTCACAGTTTTTATCACTGTTGCTTGTTTCATTGAAGATTAAATCCACAGAGCTCCTAACAATGCCATCCCAGAATTAAATAACTCCAGATGATAACTTTAACATTATGCACTGTATTAGTCAGAGTACTCCATAGAAACATAAGCAATATGACATAGAATATATTTTACTAGAATTATTTTGTACTATTATGGAGGACAGTAAATCCTATGATCTACAGTCTGTAAATTGGAGAACCAGGAATTTGTTGGCCTAAATAGTCCAAGTCTGAAAGTATGAGAACCAGAAGAGCTGATAGTGTAAATCCAGATTTGAATCTGAAGGCTCATGAATAAGGAGCAATGATGTTTGAGGGCAGGAAAAGATGAATGTCCCAGCTCAAAATGAAAGTGTCACTTCACTCCTTCACCACATTTTTATTTTATTCCCATCTTCAATGGATTGGATGATGCCCATTCACACTGATGAGGGTGGTCTTCCTTCCTCAGTCAACAGATTCAAATGCAAATCTCTTCCAGAAATATTCTCACAGAGAAACCCAGAAATAACATTTTATCAGCTCCCAAGCATCCCTTAGCACAGTAAAGTTGACACATAAAACATTACATCAGACAAATCTTTCTAAGGTTTATGTCATCTTTAGTAATGTTATAGAACACCATGTATACATATAAAAATACAATTATTATGAACATTTATATTATAGTCTCTAAAGTTAATATGAATCCTTCCATTACTTTCTTTGGAAAAATATAGGAATAAAATAAACAGAGCCACTCTTTTTCTCATTTTATCACATAAACCCAGCAAATAAAATTGAGTACTATAAACAATTCTCAGTTGTTGTTAAAGTCAGGCATTATGATTTCAACTATTAAGCAGCTTTTAATTCAGGAGATGTAGAAAGATATGAGTTCTCTAGGATTGGTAGCTACTTTTCCATTTCTTGATGGTTCCTTCCATATATCTTGATTATTATCCCCATTATCATATCACTTTAGGACTTACACTTTTTCCTCCCATAGGAAAGAGGCAAGATGAAAATGAATGAAATATTTTGTAAGAATAGGTTTGTTATGGTTGATTCCATTTTTTTCACTCTTTCTAATCTACTCCTTCTATCTTCCACACCCACTTTGGAATTAGATTTCCCATAGAGATCATTTACTCTTTTCTCTTCCTTGACGGCTTTAATTTTTACAACAAATCTTTTCTCCCAGTGCAAGGTGGGGATTAGCAACAAATACAGTGTAATCGACATAAAACATGAGAAAAGTAAAGAGAATGGAAATGTAATACAAATATGCGGGCCAATTAGAGATCATTCATGTTGGTTTTGGTTGAGTGAAGAGATTAGTGACACATTTTTGGGTTTCCACAGACAGTACAATATATGATATCAGTGTGTTTCCAGAGGAAATGGTTTCACTTATATCATCCTAAGATTTTTATTTGGCAATTTTTGTGATATGCCTTGGTTTCCTCTGTCTTCCCATCTTCAAGTTAATTTGTATATTATCTTACATCTTTCCAAAGAATTAACTTTTAGGTTTTAATTAGTTAAAAGTAATTTCTGTCAGTTGCAATCAATAACCAAGTAGAAACTCTGTACTTTATAAGGTAAGGGTACTAATAATAGATGTTTCATGGAGTTGTTATGAGGCTTTACATGGTAATTAATTAAAAGTTCTCAGCACGTCTTATGAGAATCTTAAGGAATTTTAAGTATGTGTAATTTTGACACATTTTAAAAAAATTTAATAAAATCAAAATTTGAAGAGACTATAATCAGGGCAATAAAATTTATTTAAATCAACTTTTGTTTACAACACCCTTGGCAATTCAGAAAAAACGCATCAATGTGGCAACATTTTGTTAAAGTCTCGTTAAAATGTGATGAATGTTGAAATTAAAGAATGTTGAAATCAGTTACGTTTTTTAAAAAGATGATGTCATTTACCAATATAAAATCATATTGTGAAGAATGCAAATGTTCTAACGTAAGCACAAGAGTTGATATGATAAAAGATTAAGTGAGCCTAAGTCCTTGTTGTATATTTAAAATAATCAATGATTAAAATATTCAATGTTTATAAAATGAATATTTATTTTTTGAAATTAATTAACTTTAAAAATTTAGGTTATTTGTTTTAAAGAAAAAACTGTAGTTAATAATGTAATCATATAAATGACCAGGATTAATGATATGGTGAAATCTTCATATTTAATGAAATCCTGTTATTTTCCCTTTTACCACAAAGAAAAATATTTTATTGTTCCATTAAAATACAAAATTAGATGACCTAAGATTAGGGCTGTACATCACATATTAAAGGAGTTGTAAACAGTTTTAATAAATAATGTTGCACATAACAACGAACAGTAATTTTTTAAAATTCACCCCTAATTTTGGCCTCTGCACTATGCAGATAATACGTCTACATAGATCTTGTTAATAGAATTATTCCTATCTCTTCTTTTATTTTATGCTGAATAAATAATATGTATTTTTAATTTTCCTGTTGACTAAAGCAAAGTAAAAGCTGAGCGTGCATCTTAGACATTGTGGTTCCTGTGGTACTTTTCATGGCATAGGAAAACATCTGTCTGAAGTAGTCACTTTGATGTTTGTCATATACAATATCTACTCTAGTCTATATTTTACAGATTAGTATTTAGGAGAAAATAGTAAGGAAGTTACTGTGAAAGTGAACCTATGGCCTATAATTAATAGCAATTAGGAATATTTTCACTATTTAAACAGTGAGAGGTGAAATTGCTTTGGGGAAATTTGCATCTCCATAAATCTTCAGTTCTATCAAATTTCTTAGCTACGGTTGGTTGATAACACATGTTACAAAGTTTGACTTTGTCAGCTAATCATTCTGATGTCTTGATATCATCTTAATGCTCACAAAATACAAATCTCTACTACTATATCAAAGGCAATCCATTGAGCAACTTTATATATTCCTAATTTAATGATTTATGACATGTTAAAACACTCTCTCCTTCACTATTAACTTAATTTCTTGATTTTTTCAAACCACTATTGGAAACTATTGGACATTAACATTTCTTTTTTTTTTTTTAATGTTGGGGATTCATTGAGGGTACAATAAGCCAGTTACACTGATTGCAATTGTTAGGTAAAGTCCCTCTTGCAATCATGTCTTGCCCCCATAAAGTGTGACACACACAAGTCCCCACCCACCTCCCTCCTTCCCTCTATTCCCCCCCCATAACCATAATTGTCATTAATTGTCCTCATATCAAAATTGAGTACATAGGATTCATGCTTCTCCATTCTTGTGATGCTTTACTAAGAATAATGTCTTCCACTTCCATCCAGGTTAATACAAAGGATGTAAAGTCTCCATTTTTTTTAATAGCTGAATAGTATTCCATGGTATACATATACCACAGCTTGTTAATCCATTCCTGGGTTGGTGGGCATTTAGGCTGTTTCCACATTTTGGCGATTGTAAATTGAGCTGCAATAAACAGTCTAGTACAAGTGTCCTTATGATAAAAGGATTTCTTTCCTTCTGGGTAGATGCCCAGTAATGGGATTGCAGGATCAAATGGGAGGTCTAGCTTGAGGGCTTTGAGGTTTCTCCATACTTCCTTCCAGAAAGGTTGTACTAGTTTGCAGTCCCACCAGCAGTGTAAAAGTGTTCCCTTCTCTCCACATCCACGCCAGCATCTGCAGTTTTGAGATTTTGTGATGTGGGCCATTCTCACTGGGGTTAGATGATATCTCAGGGTTGTTTTGATTTGCATTTCTCTAATATACAGAGATGATGAACATTTTTTCATGTGTTTGTTAGCCATTCGTCTGTCGTCTTTAGAGAAAGTTCTATTCATGTCTCTTGCCCATTGATATAAGGGATTGTTGGCTTTTTTCATGTGGATTAATTTGAGTTCTCTATAGATCCTAGTTATCAAGCTTCTGTCTGATTGAAAATATGCAAATATCCTTTCCCATTGTGTAGGTTGTCTCTTTGCTTTGGTTATTGTCTCCTTGGCTGTACAGAAGCTTTTCAGTTTAATGAAGTCCCATTTGTTTATTTTTTGTTGTTGTTGCAA
This sequence comes from Nycticebus coucang, assembly GCF_027406575.1. Classification (NCBI taxonomy): domain Eukaryota; kingdom Metazoa; phylum Chordata; class Mammalia; order Primates; family Lorisidae; genus Nycticebus; species Nycticebus coucang. The sequence continues at coordinate 154,772,453 of NC_069804.1, read as the reverse complement.
TTGCCATGGCAGTCTTCTTCATGAAGTCTTTCCCCGGGCCAATATCTTCCAGTGTTTTTCCTATGCTTTCTTGGAGGATTTTTATTGTTTCATGCCTTAAGTTTAAGTCCTTTATCCATCTTGAATCAATTTTTGTGAGTGGGGAAAGGTATGGGTCCAGTTTCAGTCTTTTACATGTAGACATCCAGTTCTCCCAACACCATTTATTGAATAGGGAGTCTTTCCCCCAAGGTATGTTCTTGTTTGGTTTATCAAAGATTAGGTGGTTGTAAAATGTTAGTTTCATTTCTTGGTTTTCAATTCAATTCCAAATGTCTATGTCTCTGTTTTTGTGCCAGTACCATGCTGTCTTGAGCACTATGACTTTGTAGTACAGAATAAAATATGGTATGCTGATGCCCCCAGCTTTATTTTTGTTACAGAGAACTGCCTTAGCTATACGGGTTTTTTTCCGGTTCCATACAAAACACAGAATCATTTTTTCCAAATCTTCAAAGTACGATGTTGGTATTTTGATAGGAATGGCATTGAATAAGTAGATTGCTTTGGGAAGTATAGACATTTTAACAATGTTGATTCTTCCCATCCATGAGCATGGTATGTTCTTCCATTTGTTAATATCCTCTGCTATTTCCTTTCTGAGCATTTCATAGTTTTCTTTATAGAGGTCCTTCACCTCCTTTGTTAGGTATATTCCTAGGTATTTCATTTTCTTTGAAACTATGGTGAAGGGAGTTGTGTCCTTAATTAGCTTCTCATCTTGACTGTTATTGGTGTATACAAAGGCTACTGACTTGTGGACATTGATTTTATATCCTGAAACATTACTGTATTTTTTGATGACTTCCAGGAGTCTTGTGGTTGAGTCTTTGGGGTTCTCTAAGTATAAGATCATGTCGTCAGCAAAGAGGGAGAGTTTGACCTCCTCTGCTCGCATTTGGATTCCCTTTATTTCCTCGTCTTGCCTAATTGTATTGGCTAGAACATCCAGCACTACGTTGAATAGTAAAGGTGACAGAGGACAACCTTGTCTGGTTCCAGTTCTAAGAGGAAAAGCTTTCAGTTTTACTCCATTCAGTAAAATATTGGCTGTGGGTTTGGCATAGATAGCTTCAATCAGTTTTAGAAATGTGCCACCTATGCCTATACTCTTCAGTGTTCTAATTAGAAAAGGATGCTGGATTTTATCAAATGCTTTTTCTGCATCTATTGAGAGGATCATGTGATCTTTATTTTTGCCTCTGTTAATATGGTGGATAACGTTAATAGACTTGCGTATGTTAAACCAGCCTTGCATCCCTGGGATGAAGCCTACTTGATCATGATGAATGACTTTTTTGATGATAAGCTGTAATCTATTGGCTAGGATTTTATTGAGAATTTTTGCGTCTATGTTCATGAGTGAGATTGGACTGAAATTCTCCTTTTTGTTTGGGTCTTTTCCTGGTTTTGGTATCAGGGTGATGTTTGCTTCATAGAATGTGTTGGGGAAGATTCCTTCTTCCTCAATTTTTTGGAATAATTTGTTCAGTACAGGAATAAGCTCTTCCTTGAAGGTTTGATAGAATTCTGGAGTGAAGCCATCTGGACCAGGGCATTTTTTGGTTGGAAGCTTTTTTATTGTTTCTTTGATCTCAGTGCTTGAAATTGGTCTGTTCAGGAGCTCTATTTCTTCCTGGCTGAGTCTAGGGAGAGGGTGTGATTCCAAATATTGATCCATTTCTTTCACATTGTCAAATTTCTGGGCATAGAGTTTCGGGTAGTATTCAGAGATGATCTCTTGTATCTCTGTGGGATCAGTTGTGATTTCCCCTTTATCATTTCTGATTGAGGTTACTAGAGATTTTACTTTTCTATTCCTCATTAGCCTGGCCAATGGTTTATCTATTTTATTAATTTTTTCAAAAAACCAACTCCTTGTTTCATTAATTTTCTGAATGATTCTTTTGTTTTCAATTTCATTGATCTCTGATTTGATTTTGGATATTTCTTTTCTTCTACTGAGTTTAGGCTTTGATTGTTCTTCTTTTTCCAATTCCATAAGATCTCTTGTGAGATTGTTGATGTGCTCTCTTTCTGGTTTTCAAATGTAAGCATCTAAAGCGATGAATTTTCCTCTCAAACTGCTTTTGCAGTATCCCACAGGTTTTGGTAGCTTGTGTCTTCATTGTTGTTATGCTCAAGGAAGTTAATGATTTACTGTTTTATTTCTTCCTTCACCCATCTGTTATTCAACAGAGGATTGTTTAGTTTCCATGCCTTTGGTTGGGGTCGAGCATTTTTGTTAGAGTTGAGTTCCACCTTTAGTGCCTTATGGTCTGAGATGATACAAGGTAAAATTTCAATTCTTTTGATTCTGTTGATATTTGTTTTGTGTCCCAGGATATGATCAAGTTTGGAGAATGTTCCAAGTGGTGATGAGAAGAATGTATGTTCTTTATCTTTGGGATGGAGTGTTCTACATGCGTCTATCAAGCACAGTTGTTCTAGGGTCTCATTTAAGTCTCTTATATCCTTGTTTAATTTGTGTTTAGAGGATCTGTCCAGCTCTGTAAGAGGAGTGTTAAGGTCCCCTGTTATTATGGTATTGTCAGATATGATATTGCTCAGACTGAGTAAGGTCTGTTTCAAGAATCTGGGAGCATTTAAATTGGGCGCATAAATATTTAGAATTGAAATGTCTTCTTGTTGTAGTTTTCCCTTGACCAATATAAAGTGACCATCTTTGTCTTTTTTGACTTTAGTTGCTTTAAATCCACATGTATCTGAAAATAAGATTGCAACTCCTCTTTTCTTCTGAATTCCATTTGCCTGAAAAATTGTCTTCCAACCCTTGACTCGGAGCTTTAATTTGTCTTTTGAAGCCAGGTGTGTTTCTTGCAGACAGCAAATGGATGGCTTGTGTTTTTTAATCCAGTCAACCAATCTATGTCTCTTCAGTGGGGCATTCAAGCCATTAACATTTATTGAGATAATTGATAATTGTGGTAGTATTCTATTCGTCTTATTTTGTGAGAGTCCATTGCTTAGTTTTATCCTTTGCATCAGTGTGGAGGTTTGGTTCTGTCCTTTAATTTCTGAGTTCTTACTTTGCTGCTGATCCATTGTGGTGGTCAGTGTGTAGAACAGGTTGAAGTATTTCCTGTAGAGCTGGTCTTGTTGTGGCGAATTTACTGAATGTTTGTATATCCATAAATGATTTGAGATTTCTCCGTCAATTTTGAAGCTTATCTTAGCAGGGTACAGGATTCTGGGTGGAAATTGTTCTGTTTAAGTAGATTAAAAGTAGATGACCATTGTCTTCTTGCTTGGAAAGTTTCATTAGAGAAGTCTGCCGTCACTCTGATGGATTTGCCCCTTTAGGTCAACTGGCGCTTACTCCTGGCAGCTTGCAGAATCTTTTCTTTTGTCTTGACTTTGGACAGGTTCATCACAATATGTCTTGGAGAAGCTCGGTTAGAGTTGAGGTGACCTGGGGTCCGATAGCCCTCTGAAAGCAGTGTGTCAGAATCTTTGGTGATATTTGGGAAATTTTCTTTTATAATATTCTCTAGTATGGCTTCCATTCCTCTAGGGCATTCTTCTTCCCCTTGTGGAATTCTTATAACTCGTATGTTGGAACGTTTCATAAAGTCCCATAATTCTGACAGTGAACATTCTGCTTTCTCTGTCTTCTTTTCTGCCTCTTTTACTGTCTGAGTTATCTCAAAAACTTTGTCTTCTACCTCTGAAATTCTTTCTTCTGCATGGTCTAACCTGTTGCTGATACTTGCCATTGCATCTTTAAGTTCCCTGATTGACTGTTTCATTTCCTTCAGCTCTGCTATATCCTTTTTATATTCTTCATATCGTTCATCTCTTATTTGATTCTGTTTTTGGATTTCCTTTTGGTTATTTTCCACTTTATTAGAAGTTTCCTTCATTGTTTCCATCATTTCTTTCATTGTTTTCAACATGTGTATTCTAAATTCCCTTTCTGTCATTCCTAACATTTCTGTATAGGTTCAATCCTCTGCAGTTGCTACCTCATGGTCCCTTGTCCGGGTTGTTCTGGACTGGTTCTTCATGTTGCCTGTAGTTTTCTGCTGATTCTTCCTCATGGGTGATTTCTTTTATCTGTTTCCTTGCCCTAATTTTCCTTTCACTTCCTCTTGCTCTTTAAGTTCTCGTGCCTGTGGACTAAGGGTTACAGGACCAGAAGGGTGAGAAGGTTTAAGAGCAAAAAAGGGATGAAAGAAAGGAGCACCGTGTGATAAGGAAAAAAAAAGAAAAATAGAGAAAGGAGAGGGGGTGGGTAAAAGGAATATTGACAAAAAGAAGAGAAGCACAGAAAGAGGGAGAGAGAGCAATATAGGTGTACAGTAGGGTACTTTGATACAACCTGAAAAAAAAAAAAAAAACTTTCTGGGGGTGCCCCGTGGTGTGGTTCCCTTGAGGCCAGCAGCTCTTTGCTAACCTGATCAGACACAGTACCCTACCTCCACCAAGTAGAGAGGAAAGACAAAAATGCTATAAATCAAACCAAAACAAGCAAACAGAAAACTTTACGGGATAAAATTGGCTGGAAAAACCAAATAATAGCGGTAGAAACACTAACAAAAATGAAGTTGTAATTATTGAAATAGGCAGCAATGGGAAATTATAATTAAACTAGAAATGTTGAGAAAGAAAAAGGATCTGTATGGAAAAGGTTGAACTTAAAAAACCAAACCACAATCCACAACATCAAAATGAACAAAGAAAAACAACCAAACCAAAAACAAACAAACAAAAAAAAAAACAACCAAAACCAAAGCAGTATGTATATGTTATTGAATATTGTCTGGGCAACACGTGGTCTTCTGGGGTATGAGATGTTAATCACAGTTCTGATACGACTGGAGGCTGCTAGTTTCTCAAACCCTAGCAGGTAGACCCCTTAAATCTCTCTTCAGCCCACTTAAAAGGCACTTTGAACTTGCTCACTTACTGAGCAGAAGCTTTCTCAGGGAAGTGCTTGTCGCTGGAATCACTGCTGAAGTGGCTATCCACTTACCCTGTGTGTCAAAACTGGTCTCCCTCTGCTCCCGTGGGTTAGGGCTGCAAGGCGGCTCAGACCCCGCCCTTAGGCTACTTGGTCACTGGGTTACCAGCTCCCACCCAATTCCAGCTCTGCGACCCTAAGGGCATGTCTTGCTGGGGCAGATCGCTCACAATGTCTGCCTGTGACCCAGAGCCAAACACTATTAGCTCCGTCTGGCTCAGCGGCTCAGACTGGGGCCCTAGACAAAGGCCAAAGTTCTCCGCACTCCTGCTCAGGCTCTCCCCAAGGCAGTTCAGCTGAGTGCCAAGTCCAAAGACACCAAAACTGTTCACAGGTAAGGCCTTTCTGGTTTGCAGTCTTGCTGCTACTGAACTTACAGTTGCAGGTGGGTTTGGACGGATTGAATACACGCGACCACTTGTCGGTTTTCCACAGTTTTAGTCCTCCTCTTGGGGTCCAGAAGTCTCTTGCTGACTCCCTGTATCCTCTCAGGGGTGATGATAGGCAGATCCCACCAGCCAGAGATGCCTGGAGTCCTATATCCCCAGACTCATGGTGCCCAGATGCAAGGAAGCTGTTACTCGGCTGCCATCTTGCTCCACCTGGACATTACCATTTCTAAAATAGTAGGCAGTGTTCATCTCACTCCATTTCTTATCTTAGTCTCAAGTCTTTTTAACAATTGACTACATCATTTATGTCAAATAGAAATGTAACTGTATAATCATTCTTTATTTGCTTGTATGATTCTCTTCCAACTGGATTTAAACCTATTTCTAGTTATTTAAAACAAATAATATCTCTGAGTCATACAATCTCAGAAGAACCTACGGTATAATTACAGAAATATCTGTGAAGAATTAATTATAGGGTTGAGCTAACTATTGCAGTATGAAACTATAACATTTTTTGACTTATTGAAATAAGCTCAGATATATCATGGCATTTCCTATTTTCCCAAATGTATATGCTAAAATACTATATAAAATATATTAATATTTTCTCACACACAACTGAACTTGAAGGAAGGAAATTCTTTAGAAAACTGTAAAAATAAAACTTTATCAGAATGGCAGAGAACTATATTTGTCTAGTAAATTTTGCTATATTTTGTGGTCAATGTCTTTAGTGACATATGCAGAACAAGAGAAAATAGGGTGAAAAGACACAAATAAGGTGAGTGGTGACACTTGAATTCCACACATAAATAAGGTGAAATATGTCATTTGAATCTCACACATAAAATGGAGACCTTTGAAGAAAGTGACATATACAGTTAGTGAAAGAAAAAAAGCCTCTCCTTAAAATTCTTAAACATATCCCTTGCTTGTCTTCACACAGTTTGAGAATAGGATTTGATGGACATGTATGACATGAAAACACACAGCCAAAATTTTATAATGGAGTGGCCCCAGCTTTGCAAATTATCTCTAGTAAAATTCACTTCAAATACAAACATCAATGAATTTCTATGAATGAGGGATGTATTAATCTTTTCAGGCTGGGTAAAAGAATAATAGAATGTAATAAAAATTTATTTTTCACAATTATGGAGGCTGAGAAGTCCAAGATCAAGGCATCAGCAGATTTAGTGTGAAGTTTTGCTTTATGCCTCATATGGCACCTTTGCTGCTGTGTTTTCACATAGCATAAGGCTGGAAGAGCAAAAGGAACTGAACAACTCCCTCATGTTGTTCTACAAGAGATAATTCAAGAGGGCTCCACAGTCACAACTTAATCACCTCTTAAGGATCCCATCTTTTCATGCTGTTGTATTGCATTGAGGATTAAATTTGAATGTAAATTTTGCAAGAACACAAACATTCAGATCATAGCAAAGAGCCAAGAACATTATTTCATAAGGAAAATGTCACTAAAACATTAGAAATATAATCTGTATAATGCAGAGTCAACTACAGCCTTTAGATAAAACAAAGTCTAATACTAGACCTAAGAAAATTGCATGTTTTGAAATTTTATTTATAGTATATGGAAATCATATCCTTAAGTAAATGAAGTTAATATTTAAATGTATAATGAAGAAACATGCCACTATTAAACGTGATAAAGTAGACTTGAAGAGAAATAAGATGTACTTCTAGAAATGAGAAATGTGATTATTGATATTATAAATAAAATAATATTATATGTTACATGTAAATTTACACTATTATACAGAATATTAGTAAACTGAAAACAAAAAATATCCAGAAAGCAGTATAAAAAGTGATTGTGAGGGGAAGAGATTAGCTTAAAATAAGGATTAAAATAGAAGTTCAAATGTGCCTAATATGAATGTTACAAAGGAGCGACAGAATGAGAAAGAATAATATAGAGAAAACCAAGAACTTCTCAGAACTTAAAAAAGAGACCAATCCACAAATGCAAGCATCTGAATGAATATGAAACAGAAACAAAATATTTACAAGTTATGATTTCACAAATTTCAGTATAACATTCAAGGCTGAGAGGAAGAGAAAGTGATTACTTTTAAGGAATTGGCTCATACAGTTGTGTGGCTGGCAAGTCTAAAATTCACAGGGCATACTGAAAAATCAGGCAAGAGTTAACTTTACAGTCAAATTTGAAATATGTAAAACAGAACAGTAGGTTAGAAACTCAAGTAGATGTCTACATTATAGCATTGAAGCAGAATTCCTTCTCCAAGAAATCTCACTTTTTTCCTAAAGGCCTTTAACTAATTGAATGATGCTCCCCAACATTATGAATGGTAATATCCTTTGCTTGAGTAAATTGTTTATAAATGTTAATCACATCTATGGAATAATCTTAACATCAATATGTAGACTAGAATTTGGCCAAAGGAGTGGGTATAACAGCCTAGCCAAGTTGAGATATAAAATTAATATTTAGAAAGAAGAAAATACCTCACATACATATAATAACTTTCCACCCAAAGTCCCTGTAAAAATAAAATCAAATTAAAAGGAACTAAATGAATGAAATGATAAACATTAGAGCATAAATATTGGAAATAGAGACTAGAGAAACAAATATAGAAATCAATAAAACAAAAACAGGTTTTTTTTTAAGTTAAGAAAAAATAGAAGTAATATTGCTACCAACTTTACAGAAATATGTAAGGATTTTAAAAGAATACTATGAGTGATATTATGTCATACATCAGATAATTCAGATGAAACAGACAACTTTTTAGGAAGACACAGACTATTGAAGCTGACTTTAGATGGAAGAGATTGAATTAGTAATTAAAAAACTGCACACAAAGAAAAGCCCAGAACCACATGGCTTCACTGCTGAGTTCTATGACATGTTTAAAGAAGAAATAATACCAATTCTTCAAATACACTTTCAAAAAAAATTGAGGATTAGGGAAAAACTCTCAGCTAGTTCTACAAGGACAGAATTCTCATGATAACAAAACCAGACAAACGTATCACAAGAAAGCAAAAGTGAATACAAATACGACTTATCAATATACATGTAAAAGCCCTCAATAAATTACTAGTAGGCTCAGTACCTGTGGCTCAAGTGGCTAAGATGCCAGCCACATACATCTGAGCTATCCAGTTTGAATCCAGCCTGGGCCCACCAAACAACAATGATGGCTTCAACCAAGAAATAGCCGGGTGTTGTGGTGGGCACTTGTAGCCCCAGCTACTTGGGAGTTGGAGGCAGGAGAATCACTTGAGCCCAGGAGTTGGAGGTTGCTGTGAGCTGTGATGCCACAGCACTCTACCCAGGGTAACAGCTTGAGGCTCTGTCTCAAAAAAAAAAAAATTATGTAGTAAACCAAAGATAGAATTACAAAAGTATATGTACCATAAACAAGTAGGACTATCTCAGGAATGTGATGTTTATTTACATCTGAAAATCAATTAATATTATATCCCACATCAATAAAATAAAAACCAAAATTCACATGATCATCTCAAAACGTGTAGATAAAGTTTTTAAAAAATACTTATCACCCTTTTATGATGAACACACTTAACAGACTAGAAAGAGAAGGAAAATTTCTTAACATTAAAAATGTAAAAAATTGCTAAGAAAAACCCATAGCTAACACTATACTTACTGGTAAATGACTGGATTCATTCACCTTAAGATAAAGAACAAGGGGGAGGAGACAAGATGGCTGACTGAAGCCAGCTTTCCACAGAGGCTCCCATCTAGAAGGAGAGTTAAAGGACAGAAATTTAGCAAGTAATCTGGTGGATTAGAGATGCACCAAGAGAGAAGGTAGAAGAACACACATCAACCCTGCTGATGTGAGCTGCGACCCCAAGGATACAAACAAAAGGTACAAAATCCATCAACAAGCGGATGGGAGTAGCCTCCCACAAGAGAACAGCTCAGAGTACCTCATAAACAAACGAGCAGAATTCAAAAGTTCTCCCATTATATCCCATGAGAAAGACCCTTTAAAAACTGGACCTACTTCCCCTACTATAGTGCCATGGCGCTCTCCTGCCAGGCATAAAACTGTATAAAACTGTATATATTTTCTACCTGCAATTATGAGCCCCCACCACACCCCTCCACTCTCACTCTGAGGTCTGGAGGCCTGTCCCCCAGGAGTCCAGATTCTTGGGTGTTTTCTCAAAAGGTGTGAACAAGGACTGCAGCTAGTCAGGGCTGATTCTGTGGCACAGGAGTGAGGAGAGAATGGTTGGGTGAGAGGGAACCACACAGGACTGGCAGTGTCCCGAGGCACAGAGCTGCAGGCATTTTTGGCAACAATAGGGCTCACCCCTGGATATCTGGAGTCACATTCCTAACTCTCTGGGCAACCAGAGGATTCCAGGCATCTTCTCAGGTGGCAACCACCAGCGGAACAGATCTGGGACAGAAACGCAGGCCCCATGAGTAAAGGGTTTGCGTGAGGTGATACCAGCAGGGGTGGACAGCAGAGCCTAGAAAACACATGCGCAGTGCCAGCAGACTTGCAGGGTGGGGCTGACCCTGAGGACTGCTTTACTGAGCCTAAGAAACACCTGGTGCTCAGGGGATCATCAGCCTAGACAAAGGAGGGCAGGAGGATACAACTGACAGCTAACTATACTGCGAATACAAACTACCGAGCGGGAGCAAAGACAGGGCCTGAGGTGCAAGTTCTGTGAACTTAAAACAGCTTCTCTTATGCAGGGAAATTTATCTGGGACAGAAAAAAATTCTGGAAAGTACTGTTCTGTGAGTAACATCAATAAGGGGCTGGGCTGGAACTGAGTGAAGAGCCCCAGCCTCCATCAAGTGCTCAAGGATGTCAGGCATCACCTTCCCCTGCTGGAGAGTGGCAGAGAGCAGCGTCCTGGCTGAGGATACATAGACCTCCTTGTGATTCAGGCAGGTGCAAACCCCTGTAGTATCTGCTCATTGGAGGCAACTGGGTCACAGCCCTACAGGGCTATCAGTGACTGGGTGTGACAGAGGAGCAAGGTATGGTGTGGCAGAGGTGCATCAACCTTCCCAGACTGATCTATTTGTTTATTTGTTGGGTGGGTCCTCCCGAACTCACGGAGCACTGGAGCAAGTCATATTTCAGTTGTCAGCAGACCCCTGTGAGCTAGTTGCCTTTTTATTTTTTTATATAATCATAGCTGTGTACATCAATATGATCATGGGGCATCATACACTTGTTTCATAGAACATTTGACACATTTTCATCTCATTAGTTGACATAGCCCTCCTGGCATCATTCTAGTTACTTTGTCAAGACATTTACATTCCACATTTGCCAAGGCTCACATGCAGAGACCTTTTGAACTTTCCCATCTGAGACAGGTGCTGACTGAGACAATTGATTTTGACCTTTTAAACTGACCCAATCACCTAAGGACTATCCAAGTGGTGCCTTGGGAGTGTGGTTGAAGGAATGTTTGATTTTCCTTTTCCAATTGTTGCCTTTGGGGTTCGGGGTGACTTAGTTGCTGGTATTCCTCCACAGCTGAGAGTTTGACCCAGAGTAACTGTTTCCCTAGGGTTGGACAGAGACCAGCTGAAAACAAGACAGAGCCACTTAGCCCCACCATACCAAGCAGGTCTCCAGTTTCTCAGGCTGTAGCACTGCACAGGTCCTCGGAAAAGCTCCAGGGGAAAAGGTACAGATACCAGTCTGCTTTTTGGGAAAGGGCTGGATAATCACTACTCCTGGAGCCGGAACCAAACTTTTTTTCATCAACTCATCTAGTCAAATGGTGTAAAATAATCATGGGATGGAATCAGTGGAAAAACTCTGGTAACATCAATAACCAGAGTAGATCAACCCCTACCTCAAGGAAAGATATGGCATATGTAACTGAAGATCCCATTCATAAACAGATGGCCAAGATGTCAGAAAACGAATTCAAAATTTGAACTGAAAATGAGATTAATAGAATGGAGGAAAAATTGGAATTAGAAATTCGAGGAACAATTCAAAACATGTAATTAGAAATTCGAAGAGGAATTCAAAAGTTGTCTCAAAAATTCAGTGAATTTAAAGACAAAAGCACCAAAGATTTTGACATGGTGAAGCAAGAATTTGTAGCCCTCAAAGATATGAAAAATACAGTAGAATCCCTCAGTAACAGAGTGGAACAAGCAGAAGAAAGGATTTCTGATATTGAAGACAAAGCTTTTGAACTCTCCCAAAATCTCAAATAAGAAGACAAGTGGAGAGCAAAAATGGATCATTCTCTCAGAGAGCTCTGTGATAATGAGAAGAAGGCTAATATTCACCTCATTAGAATCCCTGAAAGCGAGGAAGTGCCTTCGCAAGGCACAGAGGCTCTTCTACATGAAATTAAGAAAAAGAATTTTCCAGCCATGCCAAGAGATTCTGAAATTCAGATAGCAGACAGTTTCAGAACCCCAGCATGACTCAACCCAAATAAGACATGCCCCAGGCACATCATAATTAACTTCACTAAAGTTAATGTGAAGGAGAAAATTCTGAAAGCAGCCAGAAGTACGGAAAAAAAATAAATAACCTACAAAGGGAAGAATATTAAAATGACTGCAGATCTCTCTGTTGAAAATTATCAAGCCAGAAGAGGGTAGTCATCGAATTTTAATCTCCTAAAACAAAATAACTTTCAACACGAGATCCTGTATCTAGCTAAACCAAGTTTCATTTATGATGGAGAAATTAAATACTTTAATGACATTCACATGTTGAAGAAATTTGCCATAATCAAACCAGCTCTTCAGGATATTCTCAGACCTGTCCCCCATAATGACCAGCCCAATCCTCTACCACAAAAGAAAACTCACTCAGAAACTTTTGATCAAACTCCAACTTCCATAGTGGCGAAAAGATTAAAAACTTTTGAAAAACTCGATACCCAAAACTTTACCACACATATTAATATTCTTCATTAATGTGAATGGGTTAAACTGTTAGCTAAAGAGCCACAGGTAGGCTGACTGGATACAAAAACTCAGGCCAGATATCAACTGTGTACAAGAATCTCATCTTATCTTAAAAGATAAATATAGAGTCAGGGTGAAAGGATAGTCTTCCATATTTCAGGAAAATGGTAATCAGAAAAAAGCAGGTGTTGCAATTCTATTTGCAGATACAATAGGCTTTAAGCCAACAAAAGTAAGGAAGGATAAGAATGGTCACTTCACATTTGTTAAGCATAATACTGAAGATGATGAGATTTCCATTATTAATATTTATGCACCCAACCAGAATGTACCTGAATTTATAAGAGAAACTCTAACAGACATGAGCAAATTGATTTCCTAGGCCCCATAATAGTTGGAGATTATAACACTCCTTTGGCAGTATTGGATAGATCCTAAAATAAGAAAATAAGCAAAGAAATTTTAAATTTAAATCTAACCTTCCAACATTTGGATTTAACAGACATCTATAGAACATTTCATCCCAACAAAACTAAATGCACATACTTCTCATCAGCCCACGGAGCATACTCCAAAATCGATCACAACTTAGGTCACAAGTCTAACTTCAGTAAATTTAAAGAAATAGAAATTATTCCTTGCATCTTCTCGGACCACTGTGGAATAAAAGTTAAACTCAATAACAACAGGAACTTGCATACTCATACAAAAATATGGAAGTTAAATAAACATATGCTGAATGATAGCTGGGTCATAGATGAGATTAAGAAGGAAATTGTCAAATTTTTGGAACAAAATGACAATAAAGACACAAATTATCAAAACCTCTGGGATACCGCATAGGCAGTCCTGAGAGGAAAATTTATAGCACAGAAAGACTTCCTCAAGAGAAGGAAGAAGAAGTTAACAACTTAGTGGGACATATCAAGCAATTGAAAAAGGAAGAACATTCCAACCCCAAACCCAGTAGAAGAAAACAAATAACCAAAATTAGAGCAGAATTAAATGAAATTGAAAACAAAAGAATTATACAACAGATCAATAAATCAAAAAGTTGTTTTTTTGAAAAGTTCAATAAACTAGATAAACATTTGGCTAACCTAACTAGGAAAAAAAGAGTAAAATATCTAATTTCATCAATCAGAAATTACAAAGATGAAATAACAAGAGACTCCTCAGAAATTCAAAATATCCTTCATGAATAATACATGAGACTTTATTCTCAGAAATATGAAAATCTGAAGGAAATTGACCAATACTTGGAAGCATGCCACCTTCCAATACTTAGCCATAATCAAGTGGAAATTTTGAACAGGCCTATATCAAGTTCTAAAATAGCACCAATTATACAAAAATCTCCCTAAAAAAGAAAAGCACAGGACCAAATCAGAATTCTACCAAACCTTTAAAGAGTACCTAGTACACATATTACTCAAGCCTTTCCAAAATGTAGAAAAAGAAAGAATATTACCCAACATTTTCTATGTATCAAAAATTACCCTGATACCCAAACCAGTAAAAGACCCAACAAGAAAAAAATTTATAGACCAATATCACTAATGAATAAAGATGCAAATATATTCAACAAGATCCTAACAAACAGAACCCAGGAACACATCAAACAAATTACACATCATGATCAGGTCAGTTTTATCCCAGTTCTCAAGGCTGGTTCAATATACGAAAATCTATAAATATAATTCAGCACATAAACAAATTAAAAAACAAAGACCATATGATTCTGTCAATTGATGCAGAAAAAACTTTTGATAATATCCAGAATCCCTTCATGATGAGAACACTTAAGAAAATGAGTATAGAAGGGAAATTTCTTTTTTTTTTTTTTTGGCCAGGGCTAGTTTTGAACCCGCCACCTTTGGCATATGGGACCGGCACCCTACTCCTTGAGCCACAGGCACCGCCCAGAAGGGAAATTTCTTAAACTGATAGAGGTCATCAACAGCAAATCCACAGCCAGTATCCTATTGAATGGAGTTAAATTGAAATCAATTCCATTCAGATCAGACAAGGTTGCCCATTGTCTCCACTGTTCTTTAACATTGTAATGGAAGTTTCAACCATCTCAATTATGGAAGAAAAGGCAATGAAGTGTATTTATATAGGGTCAGAAGAGATCAAACTTTCGTTCTTCGCAGATGATATGATTGTATATCTGGAAAACACCAGGGATTCTACTACAAAACTCCTAGAGGTGATCAAAGAATACAGCAGTGTCTCAAGTTACAAAATCAACATTCATAAATCGGTAGCCTTTATATAAACCAAAAATAGTCAAGATGAATAAACAGTGAAGGACTCTATTCCATTCACAGTAGTGCCAAAGAAGATGAAATACTTGGGAGTTTATCTAGCAAAGGACATGAAAGATCACTATAATGAGAACAATGAAACTCTAAGAAAAGAAATAACTGAAAATGCTAACAAAAGGAAAAACATGCCATGCTCATGGCTGTGAAGATTCAACATTGATAAAATGTCCATACTACCCAAAGAAATATACAGTTTTAATGCAATCCCTGTTAAAGCTCCACTGTCATACTTTAAAGATCTTGAAAAAATAATACTTCCTTTATATGGAATCAGAAAAAAAAAAAAAAGTCAAATAGCCAAGACATCACTCAGAAATAAAAACAAAGCAGGAGTAATCATGCTACCAGACCTCAGACTATACTATAAATCAATAGTGATCAAAACAGTGTCGTACTGGCACAAAAACAGAGAGGTAAATGTATGGAACAGAATAGAGAACCAAGAGATGAATCCAGCTGCTTACCATTATTTGATCTTTGACAAGCCAATTAAAAACATTCAGTGGGAAAAAGAATTCCTATTTAACAAATGGTACTGGGTGAACTGGCTGGCCACCTGTAGAAGACTGAAAGTGGACCCACACCATTCACGATTAACTAAGATAGATTCTCACTGGACTAAGTATTTAAACTTAAGAAATGAAACTATAAAAATACTAGAAGTGAGTGCAGGGAAACTCTTGAAAAAATCGGTCTGGGCAAATATTTTACGAGGAGGACCCCCTGGGCAATTGAAGCAACTTCAAAAACACACTACTGAAACCTGATCAAACTAAAAAGCTTCTGCACAGCCAAGAACACAGTAAGTAAAGCAAGCAGACAGCCCTCAGAATGGGAGAAGATATTTGCAGGTTATGGCTCTGACAAAGACTTAATAACAAGAATCCACAGAGAACTCAAATGTATAAGCAAGAAAAAAAAAAGTCATCCCATTGCAGGCTGGGCAAGGGACTTGAAGAGAAACTTCTCTGAAGAAGACAGGCACACGGCCTACAGACATATGACAAAATGCTCATCATCCTTAATCATCAGAGAAATGCAAATCAAAACTACTTTGAGATATCATCTAAATCCAGTAAGATTAGCCCATATCACGAAATCCCAAGACCAGAGATGTTGGTGTGGATTTGGAGAAAAGGGAACACTTCTACCCTGCTGGTGGGAATGCAAACTAATACATTCCTTTTGGAAAGATGTTTGGAGAACACTTAGAGATCTAAAAATAGATCTGCCATTCAATCCTATACTTCCTGTACTAAGGTATATACCCAGAAGAGCAAAAATCACATTATAACAAATATATTTGTACCAGAATGCTTATTGCAGCCCAATTCATAATGGCTAAGTCATGGAAAAAGCCCAAGTGCACATCAATCCATGAATGGATTAATAAATTGTGGTATATGTATACAATGGTATATTATGCAACCTTAAAGGAAGATGGAGACTTTACCTCTTTCATGTTTACATGGATGGAGCTGAAACATATTTTTCTTAGTAAAGTATCTCAAGAATGGAAGATAAAGTATCCAATGTACTCATTCCTACTATGAAACTAATTTATGGCTTTCATATGAAAGCTATAACCCAGTTAAAACCTGAGAATATGGGGGAGGGGGAGGAGGGAGATTGGCAGAGAAAGTGCGATTGGTGGGATTACACCTGCGATGCATCTTACAAGGGAACATGTGAAACTTAGTAAATGTAGAATATAAATGTCTTACACAATATCTAAGAAAATGCCAGGAAGCCTATGTTAACCAGTGTGATGAAAATATGTCAAATGGTCTATAAATCCAACGTATGGTGCCCCATGATTGCATTAATGTACACGGCTATAATTAATAAAAAAAAAAAAAGGTCAAGAACAAGAAAGGGATGGCTCCTTTAACCACTCCTACTCAACTGGAGGTTCTAGATAAAAACTTAATCAAGATAAAAAACATGAAGTTTCAAAAATTAGAAGCAAATCTATACCTAAAGATTACATATATGTATTAAATAATCTGATTAAAATTAATGAAACAATTTAAGACATTCAGAAAGGTGTGAAGGCACAAGATCAGATACACAAAAATAAATTGTTTATACCCTCTCAATGTACAATTTGAAAAACAAAATAAGGACAAGGGAGAGCATGATGTACTCGAGTAACAGCTTCCTTGCAACTGGGCATGGTGAGTCTGGGCCGACAATACTCCAGGCATCTCTGGCTGGTGGGATCTGCCCATAAACATCCCTTTGAGGACACAGGGAGAAAGCAAGACACTTTTGGGACCCAGGTGGAAGACAAAAGCAATGGAAAACCGGACTCATTGAAACCCCAGTCCAGTGGCATGCAACTTCAAGAACAAAAGAAAGTGAAAGGAAAATTAGGGAAAGGAAACAGATAAAAGAAATCACTCATGAGAAAGAATCAGCAGAAAAATCCTGGCAACATGAAAAAACAGTTCAGAGAACGCCCCCCCCCCAAGGAACCGTTTGATAACTACAACAGAGGATTCCACCTATAAAGAAATGTTAGAAATGACAGAAAGGTAATTTAGAATACAGAGGATAAAAACAATGAAGGAAATGATGGAAACAATGAAGGAAACTGCTGATAAAGTGGAAAATAACCAAAAGGAAATCCATAAACAAAATCAAATAAGAGGTGAATGATATGAAGAATATACAAAGAATATAGCAGAGCTGAAGGAACTGAAGCAGTCAATTAGGGAACCTAAAGATGCAATAGAAAGTATTAACAACAGATTAGACCATGCAGAAGAAAGAATTTCAGAGATAGAGGACAAAGGTCTTGAGATAACTCAGATAGTTAAAGAGGCAGAAAAGAAGAGAGAGAAGGCAGAATGTTCACTAACAAAATTATGAGACTTTATGAAGTGTTCAAACATATGAGTTATAGGTATCCTAGAAGGGAAAGAAGAATGACCCAGGGGAATGGAAGCCACACTTGAGAATATTATAAATGAAAATTTCACAAACATCACCAAAGATTCAGACACACTCCTTTCATAGGGATATCAGACCCCAGGTGGCCTCAACTCTAATGGAGCTTCTCCAAGACACATTGTGATGAACATTTCCAAAGTCAAGACAAAAGAAAAGATTCTGCAAGCTGCCAGGAGTAAGCACCAGTTGACCTAGAGGGGGAAATCCATCAGGGTGACTGCAGACTTCTCTAATGAAACTTTCCACACAAGAAAAAAATGGTCATCTACCTTTAATCTACTTAAACAGAACAATTTCCATCCCAGAATTCTATATCTTACTAAGCTAAGTTTTAAAATTGATGGAGAAATCAAATCATTTACTAATATACAAACACTGAGGAAATTAACCACAACAAGACCAGCTCTACAGGAAATACTTCAACCTGTTCTACACACTGACCATCACAATGGATCAGCAGCAAAGTAAGAACTCGGCAATTAAAGGACAGAACCTAACTTCCACACTGATGCAAAAGATAAAACTAAGCAATGGACTCTCACAAAATAAGATGAATAAAACACCACCACACTTATCAATTATCTCAATAAATATTAATGGCTTGAATTCCTCACTAAAGAGGCATAGATTGGCTGACTGGATAAAAAGACACAAGGCATCCATTTGCTGTCTGCAGGAAACACCTAGCTTCAAAAGACAAGTTAAAACTCCAAGTTAAGGGTTGGAAGACAATTTTTCAGGCAAACAGAATTCAGAAGAAAACAGGAGTTGCAATCTTATTTTCAGATGCATGCGGATTTAAAGCAATTAAAGTAAAAAAAGACAAAGCTAGTCACTTTATTTTGGTCAAGGGAAAAAATACAACAAGAAGACATTTCAATTCTAAATATTTATGCACCCAACTTAAATGCTCCCAGATTCTTGAAACAGACCTTACTCAGTCTGAGCAATATGATCTCCTATAATACCATAATAACAGGGGACTTTAACACTCCTCTTACAGAGCTGTACAAATTTTCTAAACAGAAATTTAACAAGGATGTAAGGGACTTAAATGAGATGCTAAAATAACTATGCTTCATAGATGCATATAGAACACTCCATCCCAAAGACAAAGCATACACATTCTTCACATTGCCCCATGGAACATTCTCCAAAATTGATCACATCCTAGGATACAAAACAAACCTCAAGAGAATAAAAAGAATTAAAATTTTACCTTGTATCTTCTCGGACCACAAGGCACTAAAGGTGGAATTTAACTCCAACAAAAATGTTCAACCCCACACAAAGGCATGGACATTGAATGACCTTCTCATGAATGACACTTAGGTGCAGGAAGAAATAAAACAGAAAATTACTAATTTCCTTGAGCATAACAACAATCATGACACAAGCTACCAACACCTGTGGGATACTACAAAAGCAGTTTTGAGAGGAAATTTATCACTTTACATGCCTACATTCTGAAAACAGAAGAGCATATCAACAAACTCACAAGCCATCTTATGGAATGGGAAAAAGAAGAACAATCTAAGCCTAAACCTAGTAGAAGGAAAGAAATCTTCAAAATAAAATCAGAGATCAATGAAATTGAAAACAAAAGAATCATTCAGAAAATTAATGAAAAAATAAGTTGGTTTTTTGAAAAAAAAAATAGATAAAGCCTTGGACAGACTAACTAGAAATAGAAAAGTAAAATCTCTAGTAACCTCAATCAGAAATAATAAAGGGGAAATAACAACTGATGCCACAGATATACAAAAGATCACCTCTGAATACCAGCAGAACCTCTATGCCCAGAAATTTGACAATGTGAAGGAAATGGGTCAATATTTGGAATCACACTCTCTGCCTAGACTTAACCAGGAAGAGCTAGAGCTTCTGAACAGATCAATTTTATGCACTGAAATTAAAGAAACAATAAAGAAGCTTCCAACAACAACAACAAAATGCCCTGGTCCAGATGGCTTCACACCAGAAGTCTATCAACCCTTCAAGGAAAAGCTAATACCCATACTGCAGAAATTGTTCCAAAAAATTGAGGAGGAAAGAATCTTCCCCAACATGTTCTACGAAGCAAACATCATCCTGATACCAAAACCAGGAATAGACCCAACTAAAAAGGAGAATTTCAGACCAATTTAATTAATGAATATAGATGCAAAAATTCTCAACAAAATCCTAGCCAATATATTACAGCTTATCATCAAAAAATTCATACATCATGATCAAGTAGGTTTTATCCCAGGGATGCAAGGCTGGTTTAACATACTCAAGTCCATAAATGTTACCCACCATATTAACAGAAGGAAACATAAAGACCATATGATCCTCTCAATAGATGCAGAAAAAGCATTCGATAAAATCCAGCATCCTTTTCTAATTAGAACACTGAAGAGTATAGGCATATGTGGCACATTTCTGAAACCGATTGAAGCTATCTATGACAAACCCACAAGTAATATTTTATTGAATGGAGTAAAACTGAAAGCTTTTCCTCTTAGAACTGGAAACAGATAAGATTTTCCTCTGTCACCATTACTTTTCAATATAGTGCTGGAATTTCTAACCAATACAATTAGGCAAGACAAGGAAGTAAAGGGAATACAAACGGGAGCAGAGGAGGTCAAACTCCACCTCTTTGATGATGATATGATTTTATACTTAGAGAACCCCAGTGACTCAACCACAAGACTCATGTAAGTCATCAAAAAATACAGTAGTGTCTCAGGATATAAAATCAATCTCCACAAATCAGTTGCCTGTTATATGCCAATAACAGTCAAAATGAGAGGCTAATTAAGGACACAACTTCCTTCACCATAGCTTCAAAAAAAATGAAATACCTAGGAATATATGTAACAAAGGAGGTGAAGGACCTCCATACAAAAAGTTATGAAATCCTCAGAAAGGAAATAGCAGAGGATATTAACAAATGGAAGAAAATACCATGCTCATGGCTTGGAAGAATCAACATTGTTAAAATGTCTATACTTCCCAAAGTAATCTACCTATTCAATGCTATTCCTATTAAATACCAACATTGTACTTTCAAGATTTGGAAAAATTGATTCTGAGTTTTGTATGGAACCAGAAAAAAACCCGTATAGCTAAGGCAGTTATTAGTAATAAAAATAAAGCCAGGCATCACCATACCAGATTTTAGGCTATACTAGAAAGCCATAGTGGTCAAGACAGCATGGTACTGGCACAAAAATAGAGACATAGACATTTGGAATTGAATAGAAGACCAGGAAATGAAACTAACATCTTACAACCATCTAATCTTCGATAAACCAAACAAGAACATACACTGCAGGAAAGACTCCCTATTCAATAAATGGTGCAGGGAGAACTGGATATCCACATGTAAAAGACTGAAACTGGACCCGCACATTTCTCCACTCACAAAAATTGATTCAAGGTGGATAAAAGACTTAAATTTAAGGCATGAAACAATAAAAATTCTCAAAGAAAGCATAGAAAAAACACTGGAAGATATTGGCCTGGAGAAAGACTTCATGAAGAAGACTACCATGGCAATTTCAACAACAACAAAAATAAATGAATGAGACTTAATTAAACTGAAAAGCTTCTGTACAGCTAAGGAGACAACAACCAAAGCAAATAGGCAACCTACAGAATGGGAAAGGATATTTGCTTATTTTGAATGGGACAAATGCTTGATAACTAGGATCTATAGAGAAGTAAAATTAATCCACATGAAAAAATCCAACAATCCTATATATATCTGAGAAAGAAACATGAATAGAACCTTCTCTAAAGAATATAGACTAATGGCTAATAAACATATGAAAAATGCTCATCATCCCTAATTATTTGAGAAATGCAAATCAAAAACACCCTGAGATACCATCTAACCCCAGTGAGAATGGCCCACATCACAAAATCTCAAAACTACAGATGCTGGCATGGATGTGGAGAGAAGGGAATACCTTTACACTGCTGATGGGACTGCAAACTAATACAACCTTTTTGGAAGGAAGTATGGAGAACCCTCAAAGAACTCCAGCTAGACCTCCCATTTGTTCCTGCAATCCCATTACTGGGCATCTACCCAGAAGGAAAAAAAAATACCCTTTTACCATAAGGACACTTGCACTAGACTGTTTATTGCAGCTCAATTTATAATTCCCAAAATGTGGAAACAGCCTAAATGCCCACCAACCCAGGAATGGATTAACAAGCTGTGGTATATGTACACCACGGAATACTATTCGGCCATTTAAAAAAATGGAGACATTACATCCTTTGTATTAATCTGGAAGGAAGTGGAACACATTATTCTTAGTAAAGCATCACAAGAATGGAGAAGCATGAATCCTATGTACTCAATTTTGATATGAGGACAATTAAGGACACAGTGGGGGAGTGGGAGGGGGACAACAGAGTGAGAAAGGAGGGAGGGTGGGGAAAGGAAGAGCAGAGAGAGGGAAGGAAGGAGGGGGTGCAGCCTTGGTGTGTGCCACACCTTTTGGGGGCAAGACACGATTGTAAGAGGGACTTTACCTAACAAATGCAAACAGTGTAACATGGTTTCTTGTATCCTCAATGAATCCTCAACAATTAGAAAAAAGGCCAAAAAAAAAAAAAGAAAGAAAGAAAATTCATTTCTATAGGTATCAAGAAATTATGAAATATTTAGGGATAAATTTGACCAAAGCAGTGCAAAAGTTATGCTCTGAAAATGACAATATTGTTTAAAGAGATTGAAGTAGGATCTAAATAAATAAAAAATAACATATTATATATTATGGATTAGAAGAATTCATATTGCTAAGAAGGAATACTCCCAAAAGTGATCTAGTGATTCAAAAGTCTCTTTCTCTCTCTCTCTTTTCCAAGAGATCAAATCTCTCTCTTTTGTACAGGCTTCAGTGCAATGTCAAAATCTTAGTTCATTGAAACCTCAAACCCTTGGGCCCAAGTGAGTTTCCTGTCTAAGCCTCTAAAGGCATGGGAATAGTACACATGCACCACCATACTCAGCTAATATTTTATTTTCAGTTTTTACATAAGGGTTTTGCTATGTGTCCCAGGTTAGTCTAGAATTTCTGGCCTCAAGTGATCCTCCTGCCTTGCTCTCTCAAAAGGCTTGGATCACAGGCATGAGCCACCATGTCCAGTCTTGAAGGCAAACTCTATCAATATTCACATGGAATTAAAATGGACTCTGAATAGCAAGCATAAACATAAAAAAGACCAAAGAAGGGGAAAACAAACTTCGTAACATAAAAATTAATTGCACAAAAACAGTAATCAATGCAAAGTATTACTAGCATGAGGGTAGGAATATAGATCAATGAAATAGAACTGAGAGTCCAGAGATAATACAATTATCTGTGGAAAACATTATTTTGACAAGAATACTAGACATTCAGTGAGGGAAGAAATAATCACTTTAATAAATGGTTAGCCACTGAAAATGAACAATAGGATAGCCATATTCAAAAGAATGAAGTTGGAAACATAAAAATTAAAAAAAAGTAAATAAAAAGTTAAAAGCACAAAACTCTTAGAAGAAAACATAGGGGCACATATTCAAAATTTTGGATTTTATAACGAATTCTTTAATATGACACAAAAATATAAGCAACAAATTATAACAAACATAGGTTAAACTATATCAAAACTTAAAACTTTTTATAATTACAAGGATGTCACAATGAAAGTGAAAAGACAAATCAAGAATAGAAGAATGTACTTGTATATAATGTATCTAATTAAGGCTATAATGTTGAATATGTGAGGAAAAGGGTTACAATTGAATAATGAAAAAGGCAACATGAGTAAATAATAATTGAAGTGGGCAAAGGCTCTGTTTAGGCATTTTCCAAAACAAGATATTCAAATGGCCAATAAGCACATAATCATATTTTCACCATTATATATAAATCAAAACAACAGTGAGATACTATAGAATACTTCATACACACCAGGATGCCTAGAGGCAAAATATTACAGTGGGGAGGATCCTATAGAAGAGTAAGAATATTCCAACACAGTTTCACAATGTAAAATGTCACAACCCTTTGGAGAGCAGTCTTAGAGGAAACTGACTCAAGCAGTTTAACATATAGTTGTCATATTCTACTTAGCGATGCCAAATGTACACACACATACACTCACACATATATATGTATGCACAAACAAAAGAAATGAAAAGGTAAGCCCACATAAAACATAGGTGATTGTATCTAGAGGCATACTATATCATACACAAATAATTAAAACACCCATTGACCGATATATAAAGAAAAGGTGTTATATCCAAACAGTTGATGAACTTCGATGGTAATATGCAGTGAATGAATCCAAAAACAAAAGGCCATGTATTATATGTTTCAATTTATATGAAACAATTAAGAGAAAGTAAATATACACAGGCAAAAAATATATTAGCAAGGCTTTGATAGGGCTCTGGTAGATGATCTAATGAGGACTGGCAGCTAAACGACACTGGGATTCCTTATGAGGTGTATTTACTTATTTTGATTTTTTGTAATCTTCATTTATTTTTGGCATATTGGCAAATATCTGTAACTATAGGGAAATTTATTATTGTGAAATTGGCAAATATCTGTAACTAAACTAAAATCAGGGAAATGGACACTTCAAGTGTTTTAATATATAGTCTGTAAAATGTATCTTAATAAAACCATTACAAACAAGAAAACAAATGTTAAGGGGCAATGAAAGAAAGAAAATCTTGTGTTGATTATATCCTTACTCCAAACTGCGCCTATGTCTGATGTTTAGTTTCTCCCCTTAGCAAAGGGAAGGATATTTTTAGCATTCTGCAGAACAATGCTCACCAGGACAGAGAGGGCAGAGAGTAGTACTTTTGGTACTTTGGGACAGGCACACAGATTGGCAACTTCACTTTGTTCTAAAAACAGGCCTCTGATCTGGGTTCACAGGCTCACTAAAGCTGTTCATAGGTATGATTTGCCTTCCCTGGCTATACACCTCACCAGATAGGCAACACTGGTGGCTCATAGACCCTGTCCCTCTGACACCCACTCAGAACAATTGTTGTCTTGGCTAAATTGTGACATAAAGGACAATCATCCCTGAAGTTGCATCAGCAGGACCTAGACTGCCAGAAATGTGAAAAGATTAGTGGGTTGATGATGGGGTGTTCTGGTACAGTGGCGACAACTTGCTAGCTCCACCTGCGTGACAGCCTAAGAATTCTGGAATCCTGTGGCTTTAAAACTTCCAAAGGTGCCTGCCTCACAAAATGGCCTAAGTGTTCTTTCCTTATGTTGGTGAGGTTCAGGAAAGGAAGATGCAGACATGTTTAATCCACACGTATTAGATGTTCCAGCTGTGATTTTTGACAATGGTTCAGGACTCTGCAAAGTGGGTATTTCTGGAGAGAATGGACCTCGTCACATCATCAGCTCTGTCGTGGGCCATCCTAAAGCTAACATTCCTTCAGAAAGAGCCAATGAGAAGAAGTACTTTGTGGGGCAAGAAGGCATGTGCAGGTATGAGACATTATCTTTGCACTACCCCGTTGAACGTGGACTGGTAACAGGATGGGATGACATGGAGAAACTCTGGGAACACCTTTTTGAGTGTAACCTGAGAGTAAAACACCCCATCATCAACCCTGTGACCAACCTGTACTTATGACTGAGCCCTCCATGAACCCAAGGGAGACTCGAGAAAGGCTTGCCGAAATGATGTTTGAGAACTTTAACGTGCCTGCTTTCTACCTGTCCAACCATGCCGTGGTAGCTCTCTATGCCTCTGCCTGCATCACAGGCCTGGTGGTGGACAGTGGACATGGGGTCACCTGCACTGTCCCCATCTTTGAGGGTTACGCCCTGCCTCATACAGTCACCAAGCTCTATGTGGCAGGGAGGGACATCACAGAGCACCTCACCCAGCTCCTCTTTGCTAGAGGGTGTACTTATTCTGGCATTCTCAACAAGACCTTAGTGAATGACATTAAAGAGAAGCTCTGCTATGTTGCCTTGGAGCCAGAGAAAGAGGTATGGAAGAAGCCTTGGAAAGTCTTTCGAGAATACAGACTTCCTGATGAAAATGTCATCCACATTAAGGACCAGTTGTTATACCAGGGACCAGAGGTTCTCTTTGCACCTGACCGGCTAGGCATCCACAATCCAGGACTCTCAAAAATGGTCTCCAGCAGCATCACAAAATGTGCCACTGACATCCAGAAGAACCTTTATGCAGAAATTGTACTGTGTGGGGGCACCACTCTCTTTCCTGGACTGGAGGAAAGGCTCTTGAAAGAACTGGAACAACTGGCTTCCAAAGGAACCCCCATCAAGATTACAGCTTCTCCTGATAGACGTTTCTCTGCATGGATTGGTGCATCCATAATTACCTCTGTGAGCAGTTTCAAGAAGATGTGGGTCACTTCTGAAGATTTCAAGGAGTTTGGGGCATCTGTGGTTCAGAGCAGATGCTATTAAAAATCCCAGAGCACAGAAGATGACCCAAAGTGTCAGACTGCAGGAGTACCATTGGAAAGTTAAAGGGTCTCTTGGCCTTCAGCGTGATGTTCAATAAAAGGGTTTTGACATTGCAGGTTTCAGTTTATTATTGGTAATGCTAGAATTTCTAACTCATCTCATCAATATTTAAGTGATTGTACCCATATCTTCTTGTTCTATGGGCCTATTAAGTTGTTTTCTCCTTAATCAAGCTGGATTTGGGTAAGTTTTTCAGAATCAGTGGGTTAAGTGGTTCTGTCATCCAGTGACCAGGAGACAGAGTCACCAATATAAGTCAAAGAAGGGGGAAGAAATGAAGCAGAAACAGGGAGGCTAGACTATTGTTAGAGCTCAACAACTCTTTCATTGGGTTGTCCTTTCGTCAGAGCAACCAGGTTATTGCTCTGCTGTTATGTGATCAAAAAACTAAATAGAATGGAGAGAAGAGTTGAGCACAAAAATTACCATTTCTTTCAGCACTTCTAAGCTCAGGGCCCTTGCTCTCATTCAGAGCATTAAGAATTAACACCTCTAATTGAAAGGAGTATAGTATAAATGTCAGCCTGAATGAAATAAAACCATTTATCAACAAAATTAACATTTTAAACATCTCTGCAACTCTGTGCTTACTTCTGTCACACACTAGCCTACATATAGCTGTGAAACTTGTCAAACACTGGAAATCACTATAAATTAAGCCTTTTAATTTTTCTTTCTTTCTATCTTTCTTTCTTTCTTTCTTTTCTTCTTTATTTCTTTCTTCATACTTTTTGGCCAGGCCTGGGTCTGAAACCACCACATCAGGTATGTGGGTCTTATGCCCTTCTCCTTGAGTCACTGCCCAGGCCTTTTCATTCTTATACTTTAATACATTTGTTTAACAGAAATTAATTGGGAATTCAATCCAATGCTCATGATGTATGAGTAATTTTATATTTTATATTTTTTATTATATATTTTGATTTTATTAATTCATAGTCAAGACTTTTAAATGTGGGGCAGAGCAAGATGGTGGACCAGAAAGAGCATTTGGACCAATGCTCCTAGTGCAACTGAGGAAGGAAAGAAAGCCAAGCTGTGCCTGGAGAGGAGTCCTTGCCTGAAGCTGCTGCTCAGATGTGCAGCTAGGTGGCAAGGGGCTGAATATAGAACATGGTCTGGAGAATCAGGGTTGTGACACACTAGGAAAGTTTTCAGTGAGCGGGAGTGACCAACCCCTCCAAGGAGGTCCGGGATGGGAGGAAGCCCTTTGAGAAGAAAGCTTGGAAGAGTGGGCACATCTGAGGAGTGTACAGAAGCCAGTTGTTAGGACTGATCTGAGCATATTTGCCACCAGTTTGATGACAGCAGAGAAGGCCACACATGGAAGGTCTTCACAGCCAGGCAATAGCCATTGTGGGAAGTTCAAGAGAAGGTCCTGAGAGCAGGCCTTCTACAGGAACACAACATTCTTAGCTCTGCCAGCTGGGATCATACCTTAAATTGTGACAGGCTCAGGGATTCTTGCACCTAATGGGAACTGTTGTCTGGGGGCTCCATTAGTCCTGCTTCTGTAGGATTCAGGAGAGCTTTGAGATCCCAACCTGGCTAAGCCTGAATGCTGAGGAAATAATCCAGGGATCAGTATGGAAAATTAAGTTGGGAAACAGGTTTATCCCTGAGAACTAGACAAAAGTATTTGTCATATCCCTGGCAACTAGCCACTGAAGTATTTGTTATAAAATATTTCCACAGTCCAGCATAGTCAAGAGTTTTCCCCACACTTTCTTCTAAGATATTTTATTCTCATTTTGTGTCCTAGATTGAAATCTTTTACTCATTTTGAGTCAATTGTTCTAAAGGCCGAATGGTGTGGGTCAAATTTGAGTCCTTTACATGTGGTTATACAGTTCTCCCAGCATATTTGTTGAATAGGTATTCTTTTTCCCACTTTATATTTTATTTGGTTATCAAAGATCAGATGGCAAGTAGAGACTGCTTTCATCTCTTGGTTTTCTATTCTGTTCCGTATGTCAATGTCTCTATTTCTGTGCCAATACCATGCTGTTTTGATTACTGTGGACTTGTAATATAGCCTGAAGTCCTGTAGGGTGATGCCTCCAGGTTTGTTTTTAGTACTAAGAATAGCCTTGGCTATACAGGTTTTTTTTTTTTTAGTATTTTTTCTGGTTTCGTAAAAAACAAAGTACTATTTTTTCCAGTTCTTCAAAATATGATGTTGATGAACCACCAGAAAAATTCAGGCACCATGGAAAACAAAAATAGAGCAATTGCTTCAAGGGACCATGAGGCACCTTTTACAGAAGACTCCTCCTATAAAGAATTAATGGATCTGACATAAATAAAATTAAGGTATGGATGATTAAGACAATAAAGGGAATAGATGAGAAAATGAAAAGACAGAACGAAGTCAGATGAGAGATATGTGTAATACAGAAAGACTATGGCAGAGCTTAAGGAAATAAGGGAGACAATTAAGGAATGTAAAGATGCAATAGAAAGTATCAAAAATATATTAGGCCATGGAGAAGAAAGAACATCATAGCCAAAGGATAAAGTGTTTGAGTTAATCCAGGTAATTAAAGAGGCAGAAAAAGGAATGTATTAATTTGCATTCCCACCAGCAGTGCAGAAGTGTTCCCTTTTCTCCGCATCCACGCCAACATCACTGGTCTTGAGATTTTGTGATATAGGCTAGTCTCATTGGAGTTAGATGATATCTCAAAGTAGTTTTGATTTGCATTTCTCTGATGATTAAAGATGATGAGCATTTTTTCATATGTCTGAAGGCCGTGCGCCTGTCTTCTTCAGAGAAGTTTCTCTTCAAATCCCTTGCCCAGCCTGCGATGTGATCCCTTGTTTTTTTCTTGCTGATGCGTTTGAGTTCTCTGTGGATTCTGGTTATTAAACCTTTGTCAGAGTTATACCCTGCAAATATCTTCTCCCATTCTGAGGGCTGTCTGCTTGCTCTGCTTACTGTGTTCTTAGCTGTGCAGAAGCTTTTCAGTTTGATCAAGTCCCAGTAGTGTATTTTTGAAGCTGCTTCAATTGCCCGGGGGGTTCTCCTCATGAAATACTCACCCAGACCAATTTCTTCAAGGGGTTTCCCTGCATTCTCCTCTAGTATTTTTATAGTTTCATGTCTTAAGTTTAAATCTTTAATCCAATGAGAGTCTATCTTCGTTAATGGTGAAAGGTGTGGGTCCAATTTCAGTCTTCTGCAGGTTGCCAGCCAGTTCACCCAGCACCATTTGTTAAATAGGGAATCTTTTCCCCACTGAATGTTTTTAATTGGCTTGTCAAAAATCAAATAGCGGTAAGTAGCTGGATTCATCTCTTGGTTCTCTATTCTATTCCAGATATCTACTTCTCTGTTTTTGTGCCAATACCATGCTGTTTTGATCACTATCGATTTGTAGTAAAGTCTGAGGTCTGGTAGTGTGGAGAACACTCAGAGATCTAAAAATAGATCTGCCATTCAATCCTGTAATTCCTCTGCTGGGCATATACCCAGAAGACCAAAAATCACAACATAACAAAGATATTTGTACCAGAATGTTTATTGCAGCCCAATTCATAATAGCTAAGTCATGGAAAAAGCCCAAGTGCCCATCGATCCACGAATGGATTAATAAATTGTGGTATATGTATACCATGGAATACTATGCAGCCTTAAAGAAAGATGGAGACTTTACCTCTTTCATGTTTACATGGATGGAGCTGGAACATATTCTTCTTAGTAAAGTATCCCAAGAATGGAAGAAAAAGTACCCAATGTACACAGCCCTACTATGAAACTAATTTGGGACTCTCACATGAAAGCTATAACCCAGCTATAACTTAACAATAGGGGGAAGTGGGAAAGGGGGGGGGTGGGTAGAGGGAGGGGAATCGGTGGGCTCACATCTGTGGTGCATATTACAGGGGTATTTGCGAAACTTGGTAAATGTAGAATGTAAATGTTTTGGCACAGTAACTGAGATAACGCCGGAAAGGCTATGTTAACCACTGTGATAAAAATGTGTCAAATGGTTTATGAAGTGAGTGTATGATGCCCCATAATCATATCATTGTATACAGTTATGATTTAATAAAAAAATTGAAAAAAAATAAATAAAGAGGCAGAAAAGAAGAGAGAAAAAGCAGAGCAGGGGCTTAGAGAACTATAAGACTCCATGAAGCATTCACACACGTGAACAATATGAATCCCTGAAGGGGAAAAAGATTGTCCCAAAGGTATGGAAGCCCTACTAAAGACTATCACAAATTCAAAATTCCCAATTTTACTAAAGATCATGACAGACTCCTTTTGAATGGATATCGAACCTGGGACATCTAAAGTCTAACAGAACCTCTGCAAGACACATTGTAATGAGCCTTTCCAAAGTCAAGATGAAAGACAAATTTTTGCAGGCAGCTAGGAGTAAGCTGCAATAGACCTACAAGGGCAGAGCCATTAGAATGACAGCAGACTTTTCAAATGAAAATTTCCAAGTCAGAGAGCATGGTCATCCACCTTCAACATCCTCAAACAAAATAGTTTTCAGCCCAGAATTCTGTATTCTGCTAAACTAAGCTTAAAAATTAATATAGAACCCAAATCTTTGACAGGTATACAAGTACTGAGGAAATTGGCCACAAGACCAGCTCTACAGGAAATACTTAGACCTATTCTCAACACTAAACACCAGAACGAACCACCACCAAAGTAAACACCTAGAAGCCAAAGGCCAAAACTTAGTTTCCAAAATGGCACAAAGAATACAACACAGCAGACTTTCTCATAACAAGATGAATAAAATTTCACCACACTTATTGATACGCTCAATAAACATTAATGGATAGAATTTCCCACTGAAGAGGCACAGGCTACCTGATCAGTTAAAAAAAAAAAAAAAAAAAAGCCTTTCATATGCTATCTGCAGGAGGCACACCTTGCTCGGAAGGACAAAACAAAACTCAGGTTTAAGGGAAGGAAAACAATAGTTTAAGCAAATGGAAATCAGAAGAAAGGAGGGGTGGCAATCTTATTTTCAGATACAGGTGGAATCAAAGCCTCTATTATTAATAAAAACAAAGACAGACACTTCATACTGGTCAAAGGAACAATACAACAAGAAGACATTTCAATTTTAAATGTTTATACTTCTAGCATAAATGCTCCCAGATTTATGAAACAGATCTTATTGGGTCTGAGCAATATGATATCCCATAACACCATAATAGCCAGGGACATTAATAACCCTCTGACAGAACTGGACAAATGGTGTAAACAGAAACTAAAATAAAATACAAAGGACTTAAATGTGACCCTATAACAAATGTAATTAAGAAAAGTTTACTGAACACATCATCCCAAAGCTATGGAATACGCATTTTTTTCATCAGGCTATGGTATGTACTCAAAAATGGAACACATCCTAGGATGCAAATCAATTGTCAGCATAATTTAAAAATGGGATACAGCAAAAGCAGTCTTTATTTTTTTTTATTTTTTATTCTTTTTGTTCTCATTGTTGTTTGGCAGACTCAGGGTAAGTTTGAACCCACAAGCTCCGGTGTATGTGACTGAAGCCCTAGCCTCTGAGCTACAGGTGCAAAGCCAGCAAAAGCAGTCTTAAGAGGGAAATTTAATGCATTAGATCCCTACATTTGAAAAACAGAAAGAGAGTATAACAATAAACTCATGAACCATGTTATGGAATTGCAAATATAACAATCTAATCCAAAACCAAGCAGAAGAAAAGAAATAACAAAAATTAAATCAGAAATTAATGAAATTGAACAGGAACGCATGATGTAGAAAATTAATGAGACAAAAAGTCAAATAAATAAGTAAAATTGATAAACCTTTGGCCAGATTAACTAGAGACAAAAAAGTTAAATCTTTAATAACCTCGATCAGAAACACTAAAGGGGAAATAGCAACAGATGCCTCTGAGTTACAAAAAGTCATCTCTGAGAACTACAAGAAAATCAATGCCCAGTAATTTGACAATGTAGAGGAAATGGATAAATAACTGAAATTAAACCCTGTCCTTAGACTTAATTGAGAAGAAATAGATCTCTTTAACAGACTGATTTCAAGACCTGAGATCGAAGGAACAAGAAAATATCTCCCAACAACAAAGAAAACATGATTTACCACTTCATGATTTAATTAAAAAAAAAATTCCCTGGTCCTGATAGCTTCACACAATAATTCTATCAAACCTTCAAAGAAGACCTTTCACCATACTGCAGAAATTATTCCAAATATTTGGTAAGAGGAATCTTCTTTTACATGTATTACAAAGCTAATGACACCCTGACACCAAAATATGGAAAAAAGCCAACCAAAAAAGAGAAATTCAGACAAATGTCGCTAATGAATATAGATATAAAAATTACCAAAAAAATCCTAGCCAATAGATTACAGCTACACATTAAAAAAAAAAAAAAAAATCATTCAGAGCTCTAGCAAGATGCCGGCTGAGTAACAGTTTTCCTGAAACTGGGCAAGGTGAGTCCGGGGAGATGACACTCCAGGCATCTCTGGCTGGTGGGATCTGCCTATAATCATCATCCCTTTGAGGATACAGGGAGTCAGCAAAGGACTTCTGGACCCCAAGAGGAAGACAAAAACAGTGGAAAACTGGCAAGTGGTTGCGTTTGTTCGATTGACATAATCCCGCTGGCAACCGTAAGTACAAGCAGCAGTGAGACTGCAAACCAGAAAGGCCTTACCTGTGAACTGTTTCAGTGTTTTTGGACTTGGCACTCAGTTGAACTGCCTTGGGGAGAGCTTGAGCAGGAGTGCGGAGAACTTTGGGCATTGTCTGTGACCCCAGACTGAGCCGCTGAGCTGGACAGAGCTAATAGTGTTTGGCTGTGGGCCACAGAGAGCCACTGTGAAAGAACTGCCCCAGCAAGCTCTGCCCTCAGGGCTTCAGAGCAAGAATTGGGTGGGAGCTAGAAACCTAGTGACTGAGCAGGCTAAAGGCAGGGACTGAGCTGCCTTACAGCCTTAAATCTCAGGGGCAGAGTGAGACCAGTTTTGTCACACTGGAGCCTCGGGCTGTTGCCCTGGGTAGAGGGCTGTGGTGTCACAGCTCATAGCAACCTCACGATCCTGGGCTTGGCACTGCCTGGACCTCCATAAGAGCTGCGCCGCAAACCCCAACCTGCGACCCGCGCCCACCAGGCCTCCACATGCCCTGACCAGGAACTGTGGGAGCTGTGCAACCCTGCGTCCTAAATCCTGTACCCTCCCTGCCTCCACACTGGCCCGCTTGTCTGGCCAGGGAAACTGGTAGCCACATGCCCTCTGGAGCCCTCCCTGCCCCTGTGCAGAGCCCTTCTCCTGGCCAGAGACTACTGGAGCCTTAGGCTCTCTGTACCAAAGTCACTGGGCACCAGGCACTCCCACAGCCATGCGCACCACCTCTTGCTCTGTTGCTGGATACGGGTGTGTCACACTCTGGAGCTGCTTCCGCAACCAGAACTCCCTGGCTGGGGCAGCCACGGAGGAACTACACAGTGTCACTTGCTACAAAGATCCAGCAACAATAGAGTGATTCCGCTGGAGTCTAATCTTGGAGGGACATCTCCCCAACCCTGGGGATGGCCAGAGGCAATGGTGAAAAACAATCATGAGGTAAAATCAACAGAAAAACTACGGAAATATGAATAATCAGAGTAGTCCAACTCCCCTAAGGATCAATGGGGCAGACACAGCACAAGATCCCATGCACAAACAAATAGCTGAGATGTCAGAAATCAAATTCAGAATCTGGATAGCAAATAAGATCAAATTAGAATTCCAAGCAGTAACCCAAAAGATATCTCAATGATTCAACGAATTCGAAGACCAAGTGAACAAAGATTTTAACACATTGAGACAAGAAGTTGTAACCCTCAAAGATCTGAGAAACACAGTAGAATCCCTTGGTAACAGAATGGAGAAAGCAGAAGAAAGGATTTCTGACATTGAAGACAAGGCTTTCAAATGCTCCTAAGCTCTCAAAGAAGAAGAGAAATGGAGGGCAAAAACAGATCACTCTCTCAGAGAGCTCTGGGATAATTAGAAGAAAACCAATATTTGTCTTAGAGGGATCCCCAAAAGCGACAAAGTGGCTTCATAAGGCACAGAGTCTCATCTCCATGAGATTATGAAGGAGAACTTCCCAGACATGCCAAGAGATTCTGAATTCAGATAGCAGACAGTTTCAGAACTCCAGCACGACTCAACTCAAATAAGACATCCCCCAGACACATCATAATCAATTTCACTAAAGTTAATATGAAGGAGAAAATTCTGAAAGCAGCCAGTTGAAAGAAAACCATTACCTACAAAGGGAACAATATTAGAATAACTGCAGATCTCTCTGCTGAAACCTTTCAAGCTAGAAGAGGATGTTCATCAATTTTTAATCTCCTAAAATAAAATAACTTTCAACCCAGGATCCTGTACCCAGCTAAACTGAGTTTCATTTATGACGGAGAAATTAAATCCTTCAATGACATTCACACATTGAAGAAATTTGCCATAACTAAACCAGCTCTCCAGGATATTCTCAGACTTATTTTCCATAAAGACCAGCGTAATCCTCCACCACAAAAGTAAACCCACCAAGAAAATTTTGATCAAATTCCAACTTCCACAGTCACAAAAGTATTAAAGATGTCCACCGGACTCTCAAAAGGATTATTAATATTCTCAATTAATGTGAATGATTTAAACTGCCCTCTAAAGAGGAACAGGTTGGCTGACTGGATACAAAAACTCAAGCCAATTATCTGCCGCATACAAGAATCACATCTTACATTAAAAGACAAATATATACTCAAGGTGAAGGGATGATCATTTATACTC
The DNA here is from genome assembly GCF_027406575.1 of Nycticebus coucang. Lineage (NCBI taxonomy): Eukaryota > Metazoa > Chordata > Mammalia > Primates > Lorisidae > Nycticebus > Nycticebus coucang. The sequence continues at coordinate 154,737,461 of NC_069804.1, read as the reverse complement.
CAAGCAAATGGAAAGCAGAAAAAAGCAGGCATTGCAATCCTATTTGCAGATACGATATTCTTTAAACCCACCAAAATAAGAAAGGATAAGTATGGACACTTCATATTTGTTAAAGGTAATACTCAATATGATGCGATTTCAATACAAATATTTATGCACCCAACCAGAACGCACCTCAATTTATAAGAGAAACTAACATACATGAGTAACTTGATTTCCTCCAGCTCCATAGTAGTTGAAGATTTTAACACCCCTTTAGCAGTGCTGGATAGATCCTCCAAAAAGAAGCTAAGCAAAGAAATTTTAGATTTAAAATTAACCATTCAACATCTGGACTTAACAGACATCTACTAAACATTTCATCCCAACAAAACTGAATACACATTCTTCTCATCAGCCCATGGAACATACTCCAAAATCAACCACATCCTAGCCCACAAATCTAAACTCAGCAAATTAAAAAAAAAGAAAGAAATTATTCCTTGCATCTTCCCAGACCATCAGGAAATAAAAGTTAAACTCAATAACAACAGGAACCTGCATACCCATACAATAACATGGAAGCTAAACAACCTTATGCTGAAGGACAGATGGGTTATAGACTAGATTAAGAAGGAAATCACCAAATTTTTGGAACAAAACAACAATGAAGACACGAATTATCAGAACCTCTGGGATATTGCAAAGGAAGTCCTAAGAAAAAAGAGTAAAATCTCTAATTTCATCAATTACAAATGGTATGAAATAAAAACAGACCCCTCAGTAATTCAAAACATCTTTAATGAATACTACAAGAAACTCTACTCTCAGAAATATGAAAATCTGAAAGAAATCAACCAATACCTGGAAGTACGCCACCTACCAAGACTTAGCCAGTATGAAGTGTAAATGTTGAACAGGCCTAAATCAAGTTCTGAAATAGCATCAACTATACAATTCTCCCTAAAAAGAAAAGTCCAGGACCAGATGGGTTTACATCAGAATTCTACCAAACCTTTAAAGAAGAACTAGTACATATATTACTAAACCTCTTCCAAAATATAGATAAAGAAGAAATATTACCCAACACATTCTATGAAGCAAACATCACCATGATCTCCAAACCAGGGAAAGACCCAACGTGGAAGAAAATTATAGACCAATATCACTAATGATTATTGATGCTATAATACTCAATAAGATCCTAACAAACAGAATCCAACAACACATCAAAAAAATTATACACCATGACAAAGTAGGATTTATCCTAGGGTCTCAAGGCTGGTTCAACATACGTAAATCTATAAATGTAATTCAGTACATAAACAAACTAAAAACTAAAGACCATATGATTCTTTAAATTGATTCAGGAAAAGCTTTTGATAATATCCAGCACCCCTTCATGATCAGAACACTTAAGAAAATTGGTATAGAAGGGACATTTCTTAAACTGATAGAGGCCATCTACAGCAAACCCACAGCCAATATCGTATTGAATGGAGTTAAATTGAAATCATTTCCACTTAGATCAGGAACAAGCCAAAGTTTCCCATTGTCTTCATTGCTCTCTAACATTGTAATGGAAGTTTTAGCCATTGCAATTAGGGAAGAAAAGGCAATCAAGGGTATCAACATAGGGTCAGAAGAGATCAAACTTTCACTCTTCGCAGATTATATGAACATATATTTGTAAAACACTAGGGACTCCACTACAAAACTTTTAGAAGTGATCAGGGAATACAGCCATATCTCAGGCTACAAAATCAACACCCATAAATCCATAGCCTTTATATATACCAACAATAACCAAGCTGAGAAAATAGTCAAGGACTCTATTCCATTCACAGTAGTGCTAAAGAAGATGAAATATTTGGTAGTATACCTAACAAAGGACGTGAAAGATCTATACAAAGAGAACTATGAAAGTTTAAGAAAAGAAATAGCTAAAGATGTTAACAAATGGAAAAACTTACCAAGCTCATGCCTGGGAAGAATCAACATTGTTAAAATGTCCATACTACCCAAAGCAATATATAATTTTAATGCAATTCCTATTAAAGCTCTATTGTCATATTTTAAAGATCTTGGAAAAATAATACTTCGTTTTATATATAAAAAAAAAAACTCGAATAGCCAATACATTACTCAGCAATAAAAACACAGCAGGAGGAATCATGCTACCAGACCTGAGACTGTACTATAAATCGATAGTGATCAAAACAGCATGGTACTGGCAGAAAAACAGAGAACTAGATGTCTGGAACAGAATAGAGAACCAAGAAATGAATCCAGTTACTTACCATTCTTTGATCTTTGACAAGCTATTAAAAACATTTGTTAACAGTGGTGCCTGTGGCTCAAAGTGGTAGGGCGCCAGTCCCATATGCCAAAGGTGGCAGGTTCACACCCAGCCCCGGCCAAAACCAACAAAAAAAAAAAAAACATTTGTTAAAAAGATTCCCTATTTAACAAATGGTGCTGGGTATACTGGCTGGCAACCTGTAGAAGATTGAAACTGGACCCACACCTTTCACCATTAACTAAATAGACTGTAACTGGGTAAAAGATTTAAACATAAGACATGAACCTATAAAAATATTTGAAGAATGTGCAGGGGAAACTCTTGAAGGAATCAGCCTGGGTGAATATTTCATGAGGAGGACTCCCCAGGCAATTGAAGCAGTATCAAAAATACACTACTGGGACCTGATCGAATTTAAAAGCATCCACACAGCCAAGAACACAGTGAGTAAAGCAAGCAGACAGCCCTCAGAATGGGAGAAAATATTTGCAGGTTATACCTCCGATAAATGTCTAATAACCAGAATCCACAGAGAACTCAAATGTATTAGCAAGAAAAGAACATGTGATCCCATCTCAGCATGGACAAGGAACTTGAAGAGAAACTTCTTTAAAGAAGACAGATGCACGATCTACAAACACATGAAAAAAAGCTCATCATTCTTAATCATCAGAGAAATGCAAATCAAAACTACTTTGAGATATCACCTAAGCCCAGTAAGAGTAGCCTACATAACAAAATCCCAAAACCAGAGATGTTGGCCTGGATGTGGAGAAAAGGGCACTTCTACACTGCTGGTGGAATGCACAGTAATACGTTCCTTCTGGAAAGATGTTTGGAGAATACTTAGAGACCTAAAAATAGACCCGCCATTCAATCCTATAATTCCTTTACTAGGTATATTCCCATAAGACCAAACATCATAATATAACAAAGACATGTGTACCAGAATGTTTATTGCAGCCCAATTCATAATTGCTAAGTCATGGAAGAAGCCCAAGTGCCCATCGACCCACGAATGGACTAGCAAATTGTGGTACATGTATACCATGGAATATTATGCAGCCTTAAAGAAAGATGGAGACTTTACCTCTTTAATGTTTACGATGGAGCTGGAACATATTCTTAGCAAAGTATCTCAGGAATGGAAGCAAAAGTATCCAGTGTACTAAGCCCTACTATGAAGCTAAATTATAGCTTTCACATGAAGGCTATAACCCAACTATAGCACAAGACTATGAGGAAAGGGCCAAGGAAGGGGAAGGGAGGGGGGACATAAGGGCGGAGGGAGTGTAATGGGTGGGGCCATACCTATGGTGAATCTTAGAATGGGTACAAGTGAAACTTACTAAAGGCAGAATACAAATGTCTAGATACAATAACTAAGAAAATGCCATGAAGGCTACGTTGAACAGTTTGATGATAATTTTTCACATTGTATATGAAACCAGAACATTGTAACTCTTAATTGCACTAATGTACACAGCTATGATTTAACAATAAAAATAAAATCATTCATCACAATCTAGTAGGTTTCATCCCAGGAATGCAAGGCTAGTTTAACATATGCAAGTCCAAAACATAATTCACCATGTCAACATAAGCAAAAACAAAGACCATATTGTCTTCTCAATATATGCAGAAAAGGCATTTGATAAAATTCCGCATCCGGTTCTAATTAGAATACTTAAGAATATAGGCATAGGTGGCACATTTCTGAATTTGATCAAAATTATCTGGAACAAACCCACAGTTAATATACTCAATGGAGTAAAACTGAAAGCTTTTCCACTTAGAACTGGAACCAGACAAGGTTGTACTCTATCGCCACTACTATTCAACATAATACTGGAAGTCCTAGCCAATACAATCAGGCAAGAGAATAAAATAAAATGCATCCAAATGGGTGCAGAGGTCAAACTCTCCCTATTTCCTGATGATATGATCTTATACTTAGAGAACCCAGAGGACAACTACAAGACACCTTGAAGTCATCAAAAAATATAGTAATGTCTCAGGATATAAAACCAATGTCCACAAATCAATAGCCTTTGTATATACCAATAACAGCCAAGATAAGAATCTAATCAAGGACACAATTCCCTTCACAGTGGCTTCAAAAAAGGGAAATATGTAGCAAGGTATAAAACAAAAAAGGTGAAAGTTCTCTACAAAGAAAATCATGAAATCCTAGGAAAATAAGTAACATAATATATTAACAAATGGAAGAAATTACCTTGTTCATAACTGGGAATAACCAACATTTGGAAAATGTCTATACTATCCAAGGAAATCTAATGAAATTCCCATTAAAATATCATCATCATACTTTCAAGAATTGGAAAAACAAATTCTTTGTTTTGTACAGAACCAGGAGAAACACCGTATAGCCAAGGAAATTCTTAGTAAAAATAGCAAATCCAAAGGTATTACTATACCAGACTTCCTCCTATACTATAGTGATCAAAACAGCATGGTATTTGCACAAAAATAGAGACATTGATATTTGGAAACAAACAGAAAACCAGGAGATGAAACTGACATTTTATAGCCACCTGATCTTTGATAAACTAAACAAAAAACATACACTGGGGAAAAGAATCCCCATTCAATAAACGGTGTTGGGGGAACTAGATCACCACATGTAAAAGACTGAAACTGGACCTGCATCTCTCGCCACTTACAAAAATTGATTCAAGATGGTTAAAGCGTTTAAACCTAAGGCATTAAAAAATAAAAATCCGTGAAGAAAGTGTGAGGAAAACACTTGAAGATATCAGCCTAATTTTTTTTTTTTTTTTTTTTTTAGAGACAGATTCTCACTTTGTCACCTTTGGTAGAGTGCTGTGGCATCACAGCTCACAGCAATCTCCAGCTCTTGGGCTGAGGCAATTCTCTTGGGTCAGCCTCCCGAGTAGCTGGGACTACAGGCACCCACCATAATGCCTGGCTATTTTTTTGTTGCAGTTTGGCCAGGGTTGGGTTTGAACCTGCCACCCTCAGTATATGGGGCTGGCACCCTACTCACTGAGCCACAGGCGCCTCCCCTCCAGGTGGAGTCTTGTTTGTTTTTGAGAAACAAGATCATATCATCAGCAAACAGGGATATTTTTTATGCTCTATAGTTTTCTTTTCTTTCTTTCTTTCTTTTTTTTTTTAACTTCTTTGTCTTTGGTAACAAGGTTGTACTGACATTATAAAATGAGTTGGGAAGGATTCCCTCTTTGCAGATGTTATGGAATAATTTCTGCAGCATATGTACCAGCTGTTGTTTGTACATTTGGTAAAATTCATCTGTGTATACTTCTAATCCATGGCTTTTTTCTGTTGGAAATATTTTATTGTTCTGTCACACTTCTTGCTCTTTATTGGTCAATATCTTCCTGATTGAGTCTTGGCAGGTTGTATCTTTCCAGGAATGTTTACATGTATTTTATGTTTTTTACTTCATTTGCATATAGATTTCCATAGTATTTACAATGGTATTTTGTATTTCTGCAGTATAAGTTGTAAAGTCTCCTTTTCATTTCTGGTTGAGCTTATTTTGGTCCTTTATTTTCTGTTTCTGGTTAATCTGGAAAGAGGTCTATCAATTTTATTTATCTTTTCAGAGAACCTACTTTTTGTTTTGTTGATCTGTATTATTTTCTTTTTGATTTCATTTATTTCTGTTAGAAACTTATTTATTTTTTCTCTTCTGCTGGCTATGGGTATAGTTTGCTCTTCATTTTTAGGTCCTTAACACATGTTATTAGATTCTTTTCTTTTTTTTAATTTATTTTTATTAAACCATAGCTGTATACATTAGTATGATCGTGGGGCCCCATACACTTGGTTCATAGATCATTTGACACATTTTCATCACATTAGTTAACTTAGCCTTTGTAGCATTTTCTGTTATTTTGCTAAGACCTTTACATTCCACATTTACTAGGATTCACATATACCCTTGTAAGATGCACAGCAGGTGTAATCCCATTAATCCCCCTCCTTCCCCCTCCCTCCCCCCTCCCCTCCCTAATTCATAATATTTCTGGTTTTTCGATGTGGGCATTTAAAATTATAAATATTCCCCTTAGCACTGCTTTTGCAAATCTCATAAATTTTTATAGCTTGTGTCCTGGTTGTCGTTCAGTTCAAGGAATCTTGATATCCATCTTAATTTCGTCATTAACTCAATAATCCTTCAGAGAGTTTGTTTAATTTCCATGTGTTTGTGTAGAATTCTGTCTTTCTCTTGGAATTGATTTCTAGTTTTGTTACAGTGTGGTCCAAGAAGATATGTGGTGTAATTTATATTATTATACTATTTCTTTAGACATGTTTTGTGCTATATTGTTTTATCAATCTTGGAGAATCTTCCATGTACTGATGAGAAGAGTGTATATTCTGTAGATTTGGGTAAATTTTTTAAAAAAATATCTATTAAGCCTATTTGTTCTATAAACTCATTTAAGTCTAGTATTTCTTTAGTTAACTACTGCTTTGTAATATGTCCAGTTTGTCAGTGGGCTTGAAGTCTCCAGAAACTATGATGCTCCTATTGACCTCTTTACATATCTATAATAGGGTTTGATTTATGAATCTGAGTGTTTCTCTGTTAGGTGCACAAATATTTAGGATTGTTTTGTCTTCTTCTTGAATGGAATCCTTTACAGTTATAAATGTTCATCTTTATCATTATTTATTATTATTAATTTATAATCAGGTTTTTCATATAGGTTAATGGGGATACTTGCTCTCTTTGTTTACCATTTGCATGGAACATTTTTCTAATTCTTTCAGATTAAACCTCTGTGTGTGTATGTGCATGTCCTTGTGGTTTAGATGTGTTTCCTGGAGATGACAGATGGTCAGGTAGTGCTTTTTCATCCATTCAGGGAACCTATGTTTTTTAATTTTATTTTTATTATGGGTTAATATGAGGTAACATAAAATTAGGTTACATTATTTGTGTTTTGAAGGTAAAGTCCAAAGTCTGAGTTGTAGTTCAGTTCTTCACCTAGGAAATGTGATGTATGCCCCTATATTATACTCAACAGGTGAGAACTACTTGAGTCCTCTCCCTCCTTTCTTGAATTTTATGATGTTTCTCCTCTTGTGAGGACCTAGAGTTATTGGCCTACTATTTTCAGATTAGTTCTGAGTGTATTGGGATCCTTTCTTTTCCATCCTTAAAATATTTTACTAAGGGTAATGTTCTCCAAATACTATGTCTTTTGATCTGTGCTTAAATCCTTAACTTTTAGAGATAGAATTGATATATAAGATAGTGTTCTATTCATCATGTGTGTTGGTATCTTATTGCTTTGTTTTCCTTATTGTGCTACTGTTTTTATAAGTTTTGTGAGGTTTAGATTTTTTCAGTGGTTTTAATCTGCTGGATATCTATTGCACAGATTCATATATAATTCAGTTCTGAGTATTTCCTGTAGGGAAGGTCAGCTAATAAAAAAATCCCTCAGTTTTTTTTTTTTTGTCTGAAAAATACTTAATTTCTTCATCAAACGTGATACTTAGTTTTGTAGGATATAAAATTTCATGCTGAAAGTTGTTCTGTTTAAGCAGATTGAATATGGGCCTGAACCCCTTTCTGGGTTTTAGGGTTTCTCATGAGAAGTCTGTGATGTGCTTGATGAGCTTTCTTTTGCTGGTCAGTGGTTATTTACATCTATTGGCCTGTAGATTTTTTTCTTCATTTTGACTTTGATCAGGTTAGTTACTATGTGTCTTGTAGATGTCCTATTTTCTATGACTCTCCCATAGTTTCATGACCATTTTGCATCTGGATGTCTGTACTATTGCTGATTCTGAGCAAACTTTTTTTCAGTAATTTCCTTGAATAGATTTTGCATGCTTTTAGTTCTTTTTTTCTCCCATCCCAAAGGATATATGTTTCTCATGTTAGTCTACTTGAAATACTCCCATATTTCTCTGAGTGGTTCTTCCAAATTTTTTTGTTATATTTTTCCTCTTTTAATGACTGAGCTAGCCTACATGCTTTATCTTCATACTCAGATCCTATTTTCTCAGTGTTTTAATCTGTTGCTGGTGCTTTCTGATGTGTTCTCTAATTGACTTTTTCATTTCTTTGAGTTCTATTATATCCTTCCTTATTTTGTCTAATTCTTTAGTAATTTTTTATTAATTTCATGATTTTTTTGTTTCGTTTCTGTCAATTTTCAACTTTCTCTTCAATTTCATCCATCTTATTAGCCATCTGTATTCTGACTTCCATTTATGTAATTTCAACAACTTTTTTGTAGACTTGCTTCACTTCTGTCGCTCCGTTTTTAGCCCTTGAGGTATATCTGTTTGGATTTCTCATGTTTCTAAGGCTTTGTGCTGGTGTTTCTCATCTAAAATGTTTGGGACAATAAGTTTGCAGTGTACCTGTTCTTTTCTAGGAACTCTCATGGTTAATTGGAAGAATTGATGTCCTTATATTGTGCTTTTGATTTTCTGTGTACAGGAATGTTAATGCAGTAGTGAATAGGTGTGTGCACTATGAGTTTGTAATGAAGCTATTCTGATTTGATCTTTTGGCCTCCAGTTGTATTTGTTCAAGCCTATACTTGATGCTGTTTGTGTTGGGTATTGGTCTGTTTACCAGGCAGTAGTAGAATTATTGAGATGGGAACTGGGTAAGACCTTCTTCAGTGAGACTGGTTTTATGGAGATTTCTCTTCCCCAGGTCTCCCCACAATAATTTGACGGTGGCAAATTATTGAGGCTATTCAGGCAATATTTGTGAGTTGGTGGGCTCTGAGCATTTACTCAAACTGGATATCAGTGTACTGGTGGCTTGGACCTGGGGGATCTCTGTGGGGCATTGGACTTTGGAATAATTCCTGTGGCTGTGGTGGAAGATTGGGGCAGTGGGATCTTGGGGCCTAGGTACCGTGTTGGAATCTGCTGGCAGTGTCTTGGGAAAGGCAGAAGCTCTGGATACACAGTACCAGACCCTTGAGCTCTGGCATTGAGCCACAGAGCTGAACCTGCAGAGGAACCAGAATCAGGGGTTCTCAGAAGGGCCACAGAGCCAGGAGCATGGCCATGGAGGAAACAAGGTTAATCTGACCTGGAGGGATGGTCAGGACTAAGTAGGCACCCGTCAGTTGTGATATGACAAATAAAGTCATGGTCAAGCAGGTGTATTGGCTTTTTCAGAGACTTAGGCACCAAAATCCAAGTCAAGTGGGTAGAGGTCAGTTTCCACAGCCAAGAACTGTGGGGTTCTCAATACAACACTCAGAACCCAAAGAAGCAGTTGGCAAAAGGCTCTTAGATGGATGCCTGTGTGCTCAGGTCTTTTTGCACAGTTTGGCGGAGGGACTTGGCTTACTATCACCAGGTACATATTAAAGAACCCTCCCATTGGTCATCTCCTTCCTTAACCTAGTTAGAGTAATATGAATATTGTGGCCATAAAGCTGACTTCCATGCTTACTTGGAACAATGCACGTGAGATCTCAGGATGCCTATAGCTACTGAGTTATCCCCACTACCTCTGTTCTCTCGTGCATTGACCGTGTTCACATTCCTGCCATGTCCGTGATCTGTGCTAAAAAATTCTCTCACAAGCGGCACCTGTGGCTCAAAGGAGTAGGGCGCTGGCCCCATATGCCAGAGGTGGCGAGCTCAAGCCCAGCCCCGGCCAAAAATTGCAAAAAAAAAAATTCTCTCACAACTTGAGCATAGACACAGCAATGTAAGAGCAGTATCTGAGAACTCTATCTTACTAATATTTCCTGGGGAGGATTCTTTAACCTGTTCCTGGTGATAGTAATCCAATCCCCCCTCCAAATGTGCAAAAGGATCTGAGCACACAGGTACCCATCTGTGATATGCTTTGATATTATCAAATGTATCCCCTGTCACCCTATTCTTTTCCACAATGAGAGTCCCACACTGTTTCTCTGTGGTTTAATAATATTCCTTCCAAAAACAGCTGTCCATAGGCTGGTACCTCCTTCATATTAACTCTAATTTCCTTGACTCAGCCTGTGAGTTTGCAGGCTGCTTCTAATCTGCCATTTTTTCCATACCTATGTATCCTTCTGATGGTGTCTTCAGGATAAACTCTTAAAATGGTGATGGCTGGACTCTAAGTGTCCTCTTGCTGTGGCCATAGACAAAAATTTCTTCTGGGTAGAGACTCACTCGTAATTTGCTTGGGGATAAGTTTCTTGCCTGAAGTGATGTTACATCTGGGAAACAGTAGCATGAACCATCCCAAGCAATTCTTCCTCAGTGCCAGGTCTCAGGCCAAGGCTAGAGCATGGTAGGCTTCATATAACACCACTATAGATTACTTGGGGTTGTGTCCATCCTGCATGCTGGAGCGCCCGAGGTGCCAACAATACCATATTCACTCTTATTTCCTTGGTAATTGTGAGTTTGCAGGCTGCTTTTAGTCTACCATCTTTCTTCCACTTTGGATGCTTTCTAAAATATATACTCAGACCTATGCCAGTATCTTACTCAACTGGAAAGCAATAGAGGCATTTTTTAAAGACAAGGGTAGAATAACATGGCCCATTATCATTTATACTATATTTTATTGTATTAAAGATATTATCCAATGAAGTCAGAAAAGGAAATTAAACAATTGTAATAAATTTTTATAAAGGTAAGTATAAATATTTGACAAGAAACATAATTGCACATCTAGAAGATCCAAAATAATCAATTGTAAAACTAACACAAACAATTAAATAATACAATACATTAGTTAAAAATTAAATAAGCATACAAAAAGCAAAACTCGATTGGGGAGGGTGCAAGATGGCCGACTGGAAGCAGCCTCCAACAGAAGCTCCAGTCCAGAGGGAAGGATAATGCCAGAAAGTAGCCAATTAAGCTGAGGACTGGGAGCCAAGCCAAGAGAGAAGTGAGATAACTGCAGGCCACGTCTGCCAAAGATGTGACTCCAAGAAAGCAATCTTCAGGTACAAAACTCATCTGAAAGGAAAAGTGTCTGACGCCTCCGCCAAGAAAGCTGTTTTTTTTTTTCTCTTTCTCTTTTTCCTTTCTCTCTTTGTTTGCTCCTGTAGTTTTTCTACAGACAAGTAGTAAACTGAGGAACTCTTGTCTCATTCCATGGGTGAGAGCTGTAGGAAGTGGAGACTTCTTCCTCCAGAGGGACCCTGTGGTAACTCTAAACACTCTTACCAGGCAGAAAAAATTGAACTGACATTTTTCCTGCCATTCTGAACTTCCAGTCAAATCCCCCCTCACCTGATACACCAGAAACCTAACCCCTGCTGAGACTGAGGGAGGAGGCTCATGAGCATTGCCCCCCTAACACTCTGACCAAGCACCCCACCTCCAGCCAGGCCAGAGTCAGCTTGAGCCCTGCGTCCTGCACCCTGCTCCTGCACCCTCCCTGTCTGTGCTGCTCTGTGCATTCCAAGCCCTGATCCGGGCACCCTGCCTGCTTCCATGCCATGCCCCACTCGACCAGAGTCTGGTGGAGCCGTGTCCTGTGCCCTGCCCCTGGTGCCCTCCCTTCCTCCATGCCATGCCTGCCCACTGCGTGCTGCGTCCACCCTGCCTACACGCCAGGCCCCCACCCGAGCCACAAGCCACAAGATGAGTGGTGCTCTCCTTGCTGAAGTCACTAGACACTGCCTGCGTCGTGTGCAGCATCTCTCACCCTGCTGCTGGATCTGTGTGCAGCATGCTCCGGAGCTGGTCCTGCAGCCAGAATTCCCTGGCTTTGACAGTGGCAGAGGAGCTGCGCAGGGTCACTTCCCACAAAGTTCCAGCAAAAATAGAGTGATCTCGCTGGCCGGAGTCTAATCTTGGAGAGATATCTCCCCAACTCTGTGCACTGTCAGATGAAACCAGAACTCACTCTGTAGGTATACCGGTGCTGCAGAGCAGCAGGGGCAAAAGTGCAGTGGCTGAGGGAGAAAAGCACATGCTGTTATGGTACACTCAGGATTAGACTGAGCACAAGTGGGACACTTGCCAGTGGCTATTGACACCTGAGGCAGGCAGGCCTCAGCTCCTCCAGCTGGCTGGTAGCAGAGGGTAGTGGCAGGGCCATAGGGGCATTGACCTTCCTTTGACTCTGATAGGCACTAAATCTTGGCACTTCTGCTTATTGGAGGGAGCAGGACTGCAGCCCTGTGGGGTCACAGTGACTGGGAAAATCACCCAAGGACCCTCTTGGGTGGCACAATGGTTGTGTAGTAACAGGAAGGGTTGATTTTCCCCTTCCAGTTGTTGTCCAGTGGGGGTGGGGTGTCTTAATTGCTTGTATTTCTCCATGGCTAAGACTTCACCAGAGTCACTAATCCACCCAGATCAGACAAGAACAAGCTGAATACAAGACAGAGCCACCTAACCCCACCATACCAAGCAGGTTTCCTCAGCCTCAGACTGTAATATTGTACAGGTCCTTTGCAAAGCTAAAGGGGAAAAAGCTGCAGTCATCAGTCCCAGATCCTTAACAAAGGGCTGGTTAACCACAACTCCAGGAAACTCCAATCCAATTTCACCTTACCTGACCACCTAGCCTACAGTGAAAAAAAAATCATGAGGCGGAATCAGCAGAAAAACTCTGGCAACATGAATAATCAGAGTATATCAACTCCCCCAAGGAACAATAAAGCACACATAGCACAAGATCCCATTCACAAACAAATGGCAGAGATGTCAGAAATCAAGTTCAGAGTTTGGATAGCAAATATGATCAACAGAATGGAGGAAATGATGAAATTAGAATTCAAAGTAGAAATTCAAAAATGTCTCAAGAATTTGACGAATTTAAAAACAAAATGACACAATACTTTCACACAATGAAACAAGAATTTGCAGTCCTCAAAGATCTAAAAAATACAGTAGAATCCCTCAGTAACAGAATGGAGCAAGCAGATAAAAGGATCTCTGACATTGAAGACAAAGCTTTTGAATGCTTCCAAATGCTCAAAGAGGAAAAAAAGTGGAGAGCAAAAACAGATCATTCTCTCAGAGAGCTCTGGGATAATTTGAAGAAAGCTAATATTTGCCTTATAGGGATACCTGAAAGTGATGAGGTTACTGTGAAAGGTAAAGATGCTTTGCTTCATGAAATAATTAAAGAGAACTTTCCAGACATGCCAAGAGATTCTGAAATTCAGATAGCAGACAGTTTTAGAATACCAGCATGATTCAACCCAAATAAAAATTCTCATAGACACATTATAATTACCGTCACTAAAGTTAATATGAAGGAGAAAATTCTGCAATCTGTAAGACATAAGAAGACCATAGCATATGAGGAGAAGAACATTAGAATGACTGCAGATCTCTCTGCTGAAAACTTTGAAGGCAGAAAAGGGTGGTTATTGACCTTTAATCTCCTTAAACACAATAACTTTGAACCCAGGATCCTGTATCCAGCTAAACTGAGTTTCATCTATGATGAAGAAATTAAATACTTTAATGACATTCACATGTTGGAGAAATTTGCCATAACTAAACCAGTTCTTCAGGGTATTCTCAGACATATCCTCCATAATGAACAACACAATCCTCCACCACCAAGGTAAACTCATTCAGAATTGTTTGATCAAATTTCAACTTCCTTAGTAACGTAAGGATTAAAAATGTCCCCTGGACTTTCAAAAAATTCGATACCCAAAACTCTATCTGGCTTATCATTACTCTCAATTAATGTGAATGGCTTAAATTGTCCTTAAAGAGACATAGATTCACTGATTGAATTTACAAAAACTCAGGCCAGACATCTGCTGCATTCAAGAATCTCACTGTACCTTAAAAGAGAAACATAGACTCAGCGTGAAGGGACAGTCATCAATAATTCAGGCAAATGGAAATCAGGAAAAAGCAGGTGTTGTAATTTTATTTGCATATAAAATAACCTTTAAACCAATTAAGGTAAGAAAAGACAATGATGGTCACTTTTTATTTGTTAAGGGCAACACTCAACATGATGAGATTTCAATTATCAATATTTATGCACCCAACCAGAATGTGCCTCAATTTATAAGAGAAACTCTAACTGACAGGAGCAACTTGATTTCTCCCAGCACCATAATTGTTGGAGACTGTAACAATCCTCTGGCAGTGTTGGACAGATTCTCAAAAAAGAAGCTAAGCAAAGAAATTTTAAAATTAAACTTAACCTTTGAAAATTTACATCTAGTATACATCTACAGAACATTTCATCCTAATAAAACTGAATACACATTCTTCTCATCAGCCCATGGATCATCCTCCAAAATTGATCACATCTTAGGTCACAATTCTAACCTCATCAAATTTAAAAGAATATAAATCATCCCTTGTGTTTTCTCAGACCATCACAGAATAAAAGTTGAACTCAGTAACAACAGGAATCTCCACACGCATCCAAAACATCGAAACTAAATAATCTCATGCTGAATGATAGCTGGGTCATAGACGAGATTAAGAAGGAAACTACCAAATTTTTGGAACTCAACAATAATGAAGAAACAAACTATCAAAACCTCTGGGATACTGCAACGGAAGTCCTAAGAGGAAAATTTATAGCATTTCAAGCCTTCCTCAAGAGAATGGAAAGAGAGTAAATCAATAACTTAATGGGACATCTCAAGCAAGTGGAAAAGAAAGAACTTTCCAACCCTAAACCCAGCAGAAGAAAAGAAATAACTAAAATTAGAGCAGAACTAAATGAAATTGAAAACAAAAGAATCATACAACAGATTAGCCAATCAAAGAGCTGGTTTTTTGAAAAGGGCAATAAAATAGACAAACCTTTGGCTAACCTAACCAGAAGTAGATAGTAAAATCCCTAATTTCATCAATCAGAAATCATAAAGGCCAAATAACAACTGACTCCTTGGAAATTCAACAAATCCTTAATGAATACTACATAAAACTCTATTCTCAGAAGTATGAAAATCTGAAGGAAATAGATCAATACTTGGAAACATGCCACCCTCTTAGACTTACCCAGAAAGAAGTGGAAATGTTGAACAAGCCTATAACAAGCTCTGAAATAGCATCAACCATAAGAAATCTCCCCAAAAAGAAAAGCCGGGGACCAGATGGCTTCATGTCAGAATTCTACCAAACCTTTAAAGAGGAACTGGTACCTATATTACTTAATGATTTTGAAAACTTAGAAAAAGAAGGAATACTTCCCAACACATTCTATGAAGCAAACATCACCCTGATACTCGAACCAGAAAAAGACCCAACAAGAAAAAAAATTATAGACCAATATCTCTAATGAATATTGATGCAAAAATATTTAATAAGATCCTAGCAAACAGAATCCAACAACACATCAAACAAATTATACACCATGACAAGGTGGGTTTCATCCCAGGGTCCCAAGGATGGTTCAATATACATAAATCAATAAATATAATACATCAAATAAACAGATTAAAAAACAAAGACCATATGATTCTCTCAATTGATGCAGAAAAAGCTTTTGATAAAATCCAGCATCCTTTCTTGATCAGAACGCTTAAGAAAATAGGTATAGAAGGAACATTTCTGAAACTGATAGAGGCCATTTACAGCAAACCCATAGCCAATATCCTTGTGAATGGATTGAAATTAAAATAATTTCCACTCAGATAAGGAACCAGGCAAGGATGCCCACTGTCTCCACTGCTTTTTAACATTGTAGTGGAAGTCTTAGCCACCGCAATCAGGAAAGAGAAGACAATCAAGGGGATCCAAATAGGACCAGAGTACATCAAACTGTCATACTTCACTGATGATATGATTATATATCTGGAAAATCCCATCCAATTAACTAAAAATCTTCTAAAAGTGATCAAGGAATATAGTAACATCTAAGGATACAAAATTAACACTCATAAATCTGTAGCCGTTATATACACCAACAAATTCAAGGGAGAAAAACAATCACGAACTCTATTCCCTTTACAATAGTGCCAAAGAAGATGAAATATCTTGGTGTGTACCTAACTAAGGATGTGAAAGATCTCTATAAAGAGAACTATGAAACTCTGAGAAAAGAAATCACTGAAGATGTTAACAAATGGAAAAATATACCATGCTTATGGCTGGGAAGAATCAAGATTGTTTAAATGTCTACACTACCTAAAGCAATCTACAGATTTAATGTGATCCTTATTAAAGCACCTTTGTTATATTTTAAAGACCTGGAAAAATTAGTACTTCATTTTATATGGAAACAGAAAAAACCTTGAATAGCCATGACATTACTCAGAAATAAAAACAAATCAGGAGGAATCATGCTTCCAGACTTCAGAGTATACTATAAATTGATAGTGATCAAAACAGCATGGTACTGGCACAAAAATAGAGAGGTAGATACATGGAAAAGAACTGAAGACCAAGAAGTGAACCCAGACAGTTATCGTCATTTGATTTTTGATAAGCCTATTAAAAATATAAATTGGGGGGCGGTGCCTGTGGCTCAGTGAGCAGGGTGCTGGCCCCATATACTGAGGGTGGTGGGTTCAAACCCAGCCCCGGCCAAACTGCAACAAAAAATAGCTGGGTATTGTGGTGGGCACCTGTAGTCCCAGCACTCAGGAGGCTGAGGTAGGAGAATCGCCTAAGCCCAGGAGTTGGAGGTTGCTGTGAGCTGTGTGACACCACGGCACTCTACCGAGGGCAATAAAGTGAAACTCTATCTCTACAAAAAAAAAAATAATATATATATATATATGTAAATTGGGAGAAAGTTTCCCTTTTCAATAAATGGTGCTGGATGAATTGACTGGCAACTTGTAGAAGACTGAAACTGGACCCACACATTTCTCCTCTAACAAAAATTGACTCTCACTGGTGAAAGAACTTAAACTTAAGACATGAAACTATAAATATTCTTAGAGAGAGTGCAGGGGAAATGCTTGAAAAAATTGGCCTGGGAGAATACTTCATGAGGAAGACACCCTGGGCAATTGAAGCAACATCAAAAATACATTACTTGGATCTGATCAAATTAAAAAGCTTCTGCACTGCCAAGAGCACACTAAGTAAAACAAATAGACAGCCCTCACAATGGGAGAGGATTTTTGCAAGTAATACTTCTGACAAAGGTCTAATAACCAGAATCCACATAGAACTCAAAATTATTACTAAGAAAGAAACAAGTGATCCCATTTCATTGTGGGCAAGTAATGTGAACAGAGCTTTCTCTGAAGAAGATAGGCACATGGCCTACAGACACATGAAAAAATGCTCATCATCTTTAATCATCAGAAAAATGCAAACCAAAACTACTCTGAGATACCATCTAACTCCAGTAAGGGTAGCCCACATGACAAAATCCCAAAACTACAGATGTTGGCATGGATGTGGAGAAAAGGGAACACTTCTGCGCTGCTGGTGGGAATGCAAGCTAATACGTTCCTTTTGGAAGGAAGTTTGGAGAACACTCAGGAATGTAAACGTAGATTTGCCATTTGATCCTGCAATTCCTCTTCTAGGTGTATATCCAAAGGACCAAAAATCATTTGGCAATAAAGATATTTGCACCAGATTGTTCATTGAAGCTCAATTCATAATTGCCAAGTCATGGAAGAAGCCCAAGTGCCCATTGACCCATGAATGGATTAATAAATTGTACTATATGTATACCATGGAATACTATGCATCAGTAAAAAAAATGGAGACTTTACCTCTTTTATGTTTACATGGATGGAGCTGGAAAATATTCTTCTTAGCAAAGTATCTCAGGAATGGAAAAAAGTATCCAATGTAGTCAGTACTACTGTAAAACCAATTTATAATCACTCACACTTGCATATGAAAAATGAAACACAACTTTAGCCTAGGATGAAGAAGGGAAGGGGAAGGAGAAGGGAGGGGAGGGGAGGGGGTGGGAGGGATATTAGGGGATTGTAGGGGGACCACATCTATGGAGCACATTGTAAGTACAAGTTGGATTTATCATGTGTAGAACACAAATATCCTATGCTATAATTGGGTATATGAAGTGAAAGCTATGTCGATTAGTATGATGTAAGCACTCCAATTTGTACAATCAACACATTGAAAATGGCATAGATGTATTTATGATCTATGTACAAAAGACTTAATAAAAGAAAAGCAAAACTCCTCATATTTATAGGCAATAATCAGAGTTTATCATAGATTAAAAATATATAGAGAGAGGCAACAATAATATATGTTGTAAATTTTACAAAAAAGAAAATGGAAACTTAAGTATTACTAAAATATGTAAGTAAACCCAAATAAATTAAAAATAATTTAATGTTCTTTCATTACATGACTATAAATCAATGAGTTTTCCTATGGAAACAGATACTTTTAATATCATCCCAATCAAAACAATTTTTTGGTGAGGCTAAATATGTTATTTTCCAATTTCATCTAGGAAAATAAATGACTAAAACCAGATAGCAGAATCCTGTAATGATGATTTCTTCTTGCAGATAATACAACATCCCAATGACTCTTTGTATTAAAATGAATGGGGTACTTGGACATGAATAGAGATAAACCAGTAACATGAGACGTAAATTTCAGAAATAGACAAGTACTAAGTTGAACTCTCAAGGCAGTGGCACAAGGAAAAAAAATAATTGGTCGTTGGACATATTGGATAACCACTTGTAAACTAAAATATCTTTTATCCATGCCTCTGGTTATATATCATAATGAGTATTACTAAGTTCAAAGATCAAAATATTCTCTAAAAATTAATATCATTAAAGAAAAATAAGGGTTATTTCTATCTTTAATTGGAAATATGAAACCTTTCTAGTTATTATTATAAAGAAAGATGAAATGAAGAATAGTAAATTTTGTTATTAAAATTTGTATACAAACGGCAGAAAACACAAAGTGAGAAATGCGACACAATATGTGAAACACAAATTTGAAAAATATTAATAGCTGTCACATCGGTTATAGATAAACCATAAACTTTCTAATTTTAAAAGAGCTCATAATATCAAACTCTATTAGTAAATTGAAGAAAAGTCATGAATAAATAATTTACATAGAAGGATATAGAGCCAAATACAGTGGTTCATGCCTGCAATCCTAGAACTTTCAGAGGTTGAGGCAGGAAGCTCATATGAGGCAAGTAGTTCAAGATCCTATCTCTAAAAAGAGTAGAAAAATTACTCAAGAGTGCTGGTGCCCATCTGTAGTCCCAGCTATTTGGGAAGGAGGCAAAATGATTGCTTGAACCCAGGAGTTTGAGGTTGCAGTAAAGTATGATGATACCACTGCAATCCAGCATGGGCAAAAGAGTGAGAACCAGTCTCAATAAAAAAAAGGGGGTGGAGGAAGGGTAATTGGTAGGGCCACACCTACGGTACATCTTAGAATGGGTACAGGCAAAATTTTCTAAATGCAGAATACAAATATCGTCATACAATAACCAAGAAAATGCCATGAAGGCTATGTTAAACAGTTTGATGAAAATATTTCAGATTGTATATGAAACCAGCACGTTGTACCCCTTAACTGCACTAATGTACACAGCTATGATTTAATAAAAAAATAAATAAAAAGTATATAGAAAATTTTCTTAAATATATGAATAAATTCACAATCATACTCAGAAAGATGTAATTGAAAATGCTAGTGATATGTAATATTTTTTACTCACAAATATGTTCAAAATTTACAGATTTTCTGCATAAGCTATTGGTATTTCTTGAAAGTACTGAAATATACTTCCGTTTGAATTCGAACTTGTATAACAGTTATTATGATATACTTGGAGATTTCATATATGTGTGTGTGTGTGTGTGTGTGTGTATACACAAATTTTCCCTTAGAGCTAGAAAGAAGTGTACTGTGAAAACACATTGCAACAGTAGGAAAAAAGTAAATTCAAGCACAAGATTATTTGCTGTTATCTGTGTAATAATACAAAATATTAAAAGCAGCTAAAAAGCTTAAGCAGATTCCTGAAAGAGGCAGAGCAAGAGGGAGAACTAGAGATATCTCCTTGGCAGCCATTCACAGGGAGACCAGTGTCCTGCTGAGAAACATTCCAGGGGCACAGTGAAACAGCAAGGAACTCCAGGATACAAGGAGAGAAGGAACAATGGAAGACAAACAGGGAAGGTGAAGAACCAACTGCTGTCCAGAAAGATATTGCAATATATATATTTTTTTTCAGTTTTTTTTTTAATTTTAGTTTTGTTGTGTTATTTTCTCATTTTTACTTACTTTAATATAAAGGGGACAAATTTTATCATGGTTTTTATGCTTTTTTATTCTTTTTTTTTTTAATTCTCTCCTCTTTGTAAAGATTATGTCTACTTTTCTCCTCCTTTCCTCATAAATTTCTCAAAAAACATTTCATATATTTTTATTATTAATTTAATTTATTATTACAATTTTCTTTTCTCTGATCTGTTTATTCTATTTAATTATGTAATGTATTTTATTGAACTGACCCTCACTCTGATGCTTGAACTGGGGTGCCATGGCATTAGGCTGGCTCAATAAATCATTGATTACTTGATCTTGGATGTCCTTCTAGCTTTGGCCATTAGAAGAATGCTATTGGTAGGTCTTCACTGCAATATACTGGTAATTTTATTCCATATTTGGAGGAGGCGGGGTCTTGTTTTTGCCTAGACTGGTAAGGAACTCCAGAACTCGAGGTATCCAACAAGCCCGGCCCACCAAGAGTCCTGGAATTATATTTATGGGGCAAAGCACCCCACCAAACACCACTATTACTCCTGTCTTCCTCTTTCCAATCTTCTTCTATCCTTTTATTTCAATATTTTCCATTCACCACTTTTTTTTTCTTTTTCTTCCTTTTTACCTTCTTGCTATTTACTCATCTCTTCCTTTTCACCCTGTACTAAAAAGCGACTTCAACACTTAAGCACAGAGACAAGGTAATTTAAATTGAAGGAGAATGTAAGAATAAAAAGTAGAGGAAGGAAGGAAGTAAGAAAAAAACACATGAGGAGGAACCAACAGAAAAATCCTGGAAACATAAAAAGTGAGAAGTGATCAACCTTTCCAAGGGATCAATATGCAATTACTGCAGAGGATCTGACGTATGAAGAAATTACGAAAATTAAAAAGGAAATTGAAAATACACTTGGTAAAAAAAATGAAGGGAACTAAAGCGAAGGTGAAAAATCACCAAAAATAAATCCAAAAATTGGCTCAGCGCCCATAGCTCAGTAAGTAGGGTGCCAGCCACATACACTTAGGCTGGTGGGTTCCAGCCCAGCCAAGTCCTGCTAAATAACAATGGAAACTGCAACCAAAAAATAGCCTGGTATTGTGGCAGGCACCTGTAGTCTCATCTACTTGGGAGGCTGAGGCAAGATAATCGTTTAAGCCCAAGAGTTTGAGGTTGCTGTCAGCTGTGATGCTACAGCACTCTACCAAGGTTGACATAATGCTGTATAAGATGGAGACTGGAGGCTTAGTACTGTAGCTCAGCAGCTAGGGCGACAAATACATACACCAGAGCTGGCGAGTTTGAGCCCAGCCCAGGCTTGTCAAACAACAATGACAACTACAACCAATGTGTAGCTGTCTCTATTTGCTTTAATTCATTAGCGAAATTGGTCTATAGTTCTCCTATTTAGTTGGATTCTCTCCTGGTTATGGTATCAAGTTGATACATTAGTTTTGCTTTAAGTTCACTCGTATCTGAAAATAAGATTGTGACCCCTCCTTTGTTCTGATTTTCATTTGCCTCAAATATTGTTTTCCACCACTTCACCCTGAGTCTTAGTTTGGCCTTTGATGTTTGGTGCATTTCCTGAATGCAGCATAGAGATGGCTTGTGCTTTTTTTATCCAATCAGCCAGCCTATTCCTTTTCAGTGTGGAAGTCATGTTATTTAAATTTATTGAGAGTACTTATGAGTATTGTGGATTTGTAGTCATCTTATTTTATCAAATTCCATTACTTATTTTATCTTTTTCATCATTGTGCAAACTAGGTTTTGTCCTTTAGTTTCTGGGTGTTTACTTTGTTGGTGGTGTATTGTGATGGTCAGTGTAGAGTATAGGTATATGTATTTCCTGCATGGCTGGTCTTGTGGTAAATTTCCTCTATGTCTGTAAGTCAGTACAGGATTTAATTTCTTCAGTAAATTTGAAGCTTAGTTTATCGGGATACAGAATCATGGACTGAAAATTTTTCTGTTTAAGAATATTAAAGTTAGATGATCATATCTTCTGGCTTGGAAATTTCAGTGGAACCGTCCATTGTCACCCTGATGACAGTTGGTGCTTATTCATTGTAGGTCCTTGTAGGTCAGTTGGTGCTTATTCATTGCTGCTTGCAAAATTTTTCTTTAAGTTTTGACCTTTTTTTTTGAGTCTCACTTTGTCACCCTTGGTAGAGTGCTGTGGCGTCACAGCTCACAGCAACCTCCAGCTCTTGGGCTTAGGCAATTCTCTTGCTTCAGCCTCCCAAGTAGCTGGTACTATAGCCTCCCAAGTAGCTGGGCCATAACGCCCTGCTATGCTTTTGTTGCAGTTTGCATGGAGCTGGATTTGATCCCGCCATCCTCAACATATGGGGCTGGCACCTTAATCACTTAGCCACAGGTGCAGCCCTAGTTTCAACTTTCAACAGGTTCAATAAAATGTGTCATGGAAATTCTGTTGTGTTGAGATGACCCAGGTACTCTAAAAAGAGTGTGTTAGAATCTCGGTGATGCATTGGAAATTTTAATTTATTATATCCTCTAGTATGTTTTCCATTCCTCTCACTCATTGTTCTTCTTCTTCAGAGATATCTATAATTTGTATGTTTGAATGCTTTGTGAAGTTCCATAATTCTCTTAGTAATTACTTTGTTTTTGCTCCCTTCTTTTCTACCTCTTTAAATGCTTGTGTTAGCTCAAGAGCCTTATCCTCTATCTCTGAGATTCTTTTTTCCCTGTGGTCTAATATTTGTATTAATACTTTATACAGAATTTGTAAGTTTCTGGATTGACTCCTTTAATTCCTTAAGCTTTGATGTATCCTTTTAAATTTTTTCATGTCTTTCATTCACACTTTGGTTCAGTTTTTAGATTTCTTTCTTTATTTCTGTCTTTCTTTCTATTTTTTTTTTTGAGCTAGAGTCTAGCTGTATCAGCATTGTGATTAGCATCTCATACCCCAGAAGATCACCTGTTGCCCAATGTTCAGCAAAATATATACACTGGTTGTTTTTGTTTTGTTTTGTTTTCCTTTTTTTCAAATTTTAACATTTTTCCCAAAGATTTTTCTTCTTTTTCCCTTTTCTTTCTTCATTTTGATAGTGTAAATCTAATTTTACATTGTTGCATTCTTTAATAATAAGAACTTCATTTTTGCTAGTGTTTCTCCCCCTGTTATTTGGTATTTCCCTGAATTTTGTCCTGTAAGATTTTCTGTTTGTTTGTTTAGGTTTAATTCATAGTATTTTTGTTTTTTCTCTCTATTTGTTGGAGGGAAGTTACCATGTCTGCTCAGGCTGGAAAAGAGCTGATGATCTAAAGGGAACCACCCAGCTCAGCACCTCCAAAGGTTGGGAATTTTAAAGGTGTGCATCACAGTACCCTAATGCATACCTTTATGACTCCTGTCTCCCTTCTTTCTGCACCACTCTTCTTTTCATTAATATTCCCTTTTACTCACCTGCTCTCCTTTCTCTTTTTTTAAATTTATTTTTATTAAATCATAACTGTGTACCTTGATGCATTTATAGGGTTCAGTGTACTGATACAGTGTGAAATGCTTACATTGAACTTATTAACACATCCATAATAATTATATTCTTTTCTCAATAGTTTTGAAATGTACTATTGCATTATGCACATTAGTTGAAGTCCTTCCAAATACCTTCCCTCTTTTTTCCCCTTCTTGGTCTTCAATCTTCTCATCCCTTTTGTCCTGTACTAAAAGGACTCATCAAAACCTTAGGTCAGAGGCATGGTAACTAAAAGAGCAAGATGAAGTGAAAGGAAAGTTAGGGAAAGGAAACAAATAAAAGAAAACACTCATAAGGAAGAAACAGCAGAAAAATCCTGGCAACTTGAAAAAACAGTTGAGAGAAATCTCCACAAGGGACTATAAGGTATGTACCGATGAGGATTACACCTATAAAAAAATGTTAGAAATGACAGAAGCAGAGTTTAAAATACAGATCATTTAAATCAGTGGTTCTCTAAGACCTTTACATTCCAAGGTCTTAGCAAAATAACTAAGAAAATGCCAGGAAGGCTATGTTAACTAGTGTGATGAAAATGTGTCAAACGATCTATGAACCAAGTGTATGGTGCCCCATGATCATACTAATGTACACAGCTATGATTTAAAAAAAAAAAAAAAAAACTAAATAAAATAAAAAATAAATAAATAAATAAATAAAGCAGTGGTTCTCAATCTTCCTAATGCTGTGACCATTAATACAGTTCCTCATGTTGTGGTGACCCCCAACCATAAAATTATTTTTGTTACTACTTCATAACTGTAATTTTTGCTACTGTTATCAATCATAATGTAAATATCTGATATTAGGCGACCCCTGTAAAAGAGTCATTCAACCCCCAAAGGTGTCACAATCCACAGGTTGAAAACCCCTGATTTAAACAATGAAGGAAATTGCTTAGAAAGTTGAAAATTACCAAAAGGAAATACAAAAATGATCAAATAAGAGATGGATGATATGAATGATATAGAAAGGATATAGCAGAGCTGAAGGAATTGAAGCAGTCAATTAGAAATCTTAAAGATGCAATAGAAAGTATCAGTAACAGATTAGACCATGCAGAAGAAAGAATCTCAGAGGTGAGGCTAAAATTCTTGTGATAAATCAGATAGTTTAAGAGACAGAAGAGAGAGAGAGAGAGAGAGAGAGAGAAGGGCGTCACCTGTGGCTCAAAGAGTAGGGCTCCAGCCCCATATACCTGAGGTGATGTGTTCAAACCCAGCCCCAGCCAAAGAGAGAGAGAGAGAGAACAGAACATTCACTGACAGAAATATGTGACTTCATTAAGTATTCAAACATATAACTTATAGGTATCCCAGAAGGGGAAGAAGAATGACCCAGAGGAATGGAAGCCATGCTACAGAACATTATTAATGAAACTTTCCCAAATATTACCGAAGAATCTGCCATCTCCTTTCAGAGAGATATTGGACCCCAGGTTGTCTCCACTCAAATAGAACTTATCCAAGACACATTGTGATGAAACTTTTCATTCACATCATCAAATTTCTTGGGCATAAATTTTCTAGTAGTATTCAGAGATAATCTCTTGTATCTATGTGGCATATTTTGTTATTTCCCCTTTATCATTTCTGACTGAGGGTACTAGAGATTTTTCTTTTCTATTTCTAGTTAGTCAGGCCAAAGGTTTATCCATTTTATTTATTTTTTCAAAAAAACACCTCCTTGTTTCATTAATTTTCTGAATTCTTCTTCTTTTTTTTTTTTTTGTAGAGACAGAGTTTCACTTTATCGCCCTTGGTAGAGTGCCGTGGTGTCACACAGCTCACAGCAACCTCCAACTCCTGGACCTAGGCGATTCTCCTGCCTCAGCCTCCCGAGCAGCTGGGACTACAGGCGCCCAGCACAACGCCTGGCTATTTTTTTGTTGCAGTTTGGCCGGGGCTGGATTTGAACCCACCACCCTCAGTATATGGGCCAGTGCCCTGCTCACTGAGCCACAGGCGCTGCCCCTTCTTCTGTTTTAAATTTCATTAATCTCAGATTTAATTTTGGATATTTCTTTTCTTCCACAGATTTACGCTCAGATTTTTCTTCTTTTTCAAATTCCATAAGATGGTTTGTGAGTTTGTTGATGTGTTCTGTTTCTGTTTTACAGATATAGGCATCTAATTTGATAAAATTTCCTCTCAGAAATGCTTTTGCTGTATCCCACAAGTTTTGATATCTTCTGTCTTTATTGTTGTTATTCTCAAGGAAACTAATGATTTCCTTTTATTTCCTCCTACGGCCAACTTTCATTCAGCATAAGGTTGTTTAATTTTCATGCCCCTGTGTGGGGTTGAGTGTTTTTGTCAGAATTGAGCTCCACCTTCACTGCCTTGTGTTCTGAGAAGATACAAGGTAAAATTTCAATTCTTTTGATTCTTTTGAGGTTTTGTGTTCGAGGATATGATCAGTTTTGTAGAATGTTCCATGGTTCAATAAGAAGGATGTATATTCTTTAGCTTTGGGATGGAATGTTCTATATATAGCTATCAAGCACAGCTGTTCTAGGATGTCATTTAAGTCCCTTACATATTTGTTTAATTTCTGTTTACAGTATCTGCTCAGCTTTTTAAGAGTGTTAAAGTCCCCTGTTATTACGGTGTTATAGGATATCATATTGCTCAGACTAATTAAGGTATTTTTTGAGCATCTGGGAGCATTTAAATTGGGTGCATAAATATTTATAATTGACCAATATGAATTGTCCATCTTTTCTTTTTTTTGACATCTATTGCTTTAAATCTACTTCTATCTGAAAATAAGATTGCAGACCCTCTTTTCTTCTTAATTCAGTTTGCATGAAAAATTGTTCTACAACACTGAACTCTGAATTTTAATTTGCCCTTTGAGGCTAGGTATATTTCCCCCAGACAGAAAATGGATGGTTTGTGTTTTTTTATCCAATCAGCCATTCTATGCCTCTTCAATGGAAAATCTAAGCCATTAACATTTATTGAGATCATTGATAAGTGTCACACCATTGCTAAGTTTTATATTTTGCATCATCATGGAAGCTTAGTTCTGTTCTTTAATTTCTTGGTGCTTACTTTGCTGGTAGTCCATTGTGATGGTCAGTGTGTAGAACAGATTTATTTTATTTCCTGTAGAGCTGCTCTTCTTCTGGCAAACTTCCTAAATGTTTGCATATTGGTAAATGATTTGATTTTGCTGTCAATTTTAAAGCTTAGCTTAGCAGGATATTGAATTCTGGGCTGAATGTTGTTTTGTTGACATAGATTAAAGGTAGATGACCATTATCTTCTGGCTTAAAATGTTTCATTAGAGAAGTATGCAGTCACCCTGATGGACTTGCTGCTATAGATCAATTGATGCTACTTCTCTCCCACTGCTGGTAGTACTGAAAATGAATACAATCTTTCTGGAAGGAAGTATGGAGAACCCCAAAAGAACTCAAGGTAGACCTTCCATTTGATCCTGCAATCCCATTACTGGCCATCTACCCAGAAGGAGAAAAATCCTTTTACCATAAGGACACTTGCACTAGACTGTTGTTCTCAGCTCAATTTATAATCACCAAAATGGGGCAACAGCCTAAATGCTCACCAACCCAGGAATAGAATAACAAGCGGTGGTATATTCAGCCATTAAGGAAGATGGACACTTTTTATCATTTGTAATAATCTGGATGGAAGTGAAATACATTATTCTTAGTAAAGCATCAAAAGAATAGAGAAGCAAGAATCCTATGTACTCAATTCTGATATGAGGATAATTAATGAAATAGTACATGATGGAGGTTGGGGGAAAGAGAGAGAAGAAAAATGGAAGGAGGGAGGGGTGGGGGGTTCTTGGTGTATGTTTCCCACACTTTCTGGGGGGTGGGAAACAATTATAAGAGGGACTTTACCTAACAAATGCAATCAATGTAACCTGGTTCTTTGTACTCTCAATTAACCCTGAACAATACATTTTTTTCTCTGCCCTTTAAATCACCATGATATTAGTAAAAGAACAATATAGAGCATGAAAATGGTAACTCAACTGTAGGAATTACTACAGAAAGTCTTGGTCAGATCCAGCCCCTTTACTTTGAATATTCCTCTCCTCACCTAGTGACACTACAAAAGATCTAAAAAAAAATACTTCCTGTCAGTGTAGCTGTCATTTTTTAAACCTCCCTGCCTTCTTTCCTGAGAGTGTACTTTCAATCAAATGCAATTTGATTGCTTAGCTTATGTGGTGGGTGATGAAATTATTTTTCCAAAGATCACAAAGAACCTGAAAAAACTCCACTCAGAGGACAGTAAAAACATCGTCATAAGGTATCACCCTACATATTACTCATTATGTATGGTAGT
This sequence comes from Nycticebus coucang, assembly GCF_027406575.1. Taxonomy (NCBI): domain Eukaryota; kingdom Metazoa; phylum Chordata; class Mammalia; order Primates; family Lorisidae; genus Nycticebus; species Nycticebus coucang. The sequence continues at coordinate 154,709,198 of NC_069804.1, read as the reverse complement.
ACATAAGTAAATAGGTACCTTTTTCAATGTGAGATCTAATGATCTCAGGCCTTTAGGAAATAATCAAATTTAGTTCTACCAATAACAGAAGAAATGACATTATATGTATTTTCATAGTATGCTTTGAGAAATACATACCATTATTTATACATGACTCTTACCATAATGGTTTAAACTGATCATAAAAGAACCCCAAAAAACATAAAATGTAGATTATGAGTCAATAGTGAAAACAACAAACCTGGATATTTCGAAGTGGCAACTTCAAGGAAGACTAAATAACAACAACAAAAAATGTCCAAATTAAATAAGGCAAAGACATGATAATCAAATAAAATGTACAATACTTCATGGATTTTATGATTGTGTAACAGATTTATTGTGATATAATTCTTATAATTTATTGATTTAAAATATATAGTTCAAGGAGAGGAAGATGGCTCACTGAAGCCAGCTTTCAACAGAAGTTCCTATCCAGAGGGAGAGACAATGGCCAGAAAGAACCAAGTAAAGCTGAAGGCTGGGAGATAAACTGAAAGAGAAGATTAATAACTGCACATCATCTCTGCAAAACGAAGCTGTGACTCTAAGGAAGCAAATTTCAGGCACAAAACCTATCCCAAAAAGGACAAGGGTCTGTCCCCTCCCCCAACAGAGTGGTTTGCTATGGGATCTCTATAACTGAAGACTTCTTATCTCACCCCCTGGAGAGAGACCTGGAGGCTGGGACTCCTTTTCCAGAGTGACCCTGCTGTGAGCCTGGACATTCTCTTGCCAAGCATGAAACTTGAACAAATATTTTCCCTGACATTTTGAACTCCCAGTCCACCCTTCCCCACTTGCCTGACAGTCTAAAAGCCCAACACCTGCAGACACTGATTTTGTCCATAGTTCTTTGCTAGGACCGGGCATTGCATGAGCCATGACAGCACAGGTGTGTTGAAACAGTAAATCCAGTAGCAGTGCAGAAAGGCTCAGTGGGGAAGGTATGTGGCCTGGCTCTGCAAAAGTGCAAATCAGCAGTGGGTGGAGGCTCAGGAACCTGTGTGGAGGCATGGGAATCCACACCGAGGCATGGGAATACACCTAGAGGCACCTCCCACGTAGTATCGGCATAGAGGAATTCCGCCAGGTACCTCCCCAATTCTGTGGACTACCAGAGGGAGCCAGATCTCACCCTGCAGGGGTACCAGAGGATCAGTGTGGTTGGGACAAAGGCACAGTCTCTGAGGGAGAAAAACATTTGCAGCTTTGTTAACCTCTGGTCTGGAACAAATTCAAGAGGAAAACTATTCAGTTTCCATTGAGCACCGAAGGTAGTTAGGCTTTAGCTACCCCTGCTGGCTGGTGGCAGAGTGTGGTGGCCTGGCAGAGGAGGCATTGATTCCCCTTTGACTCTTGCAGGCACAATTTCCTAGCGAATTTGCTCAATGGAGGGAACTGGGCCACAGCCCCATGGGGTTATCAGTGACTGGGTGTGATGGAGTTGCAAGGTGGGGAAGGAGGCACCAGCATCCCTTGGAGTAAATCTTTTGCTAGGCAGTCCTTTCTATCTCCATGGAGCACTGGATAGAGTCACACCTGAGCTTCCAGTGGACCCCTGTTGTATAGTTGCTGGAGACCTTTTGAACTCTCCCATGTTATCTGCATTTGTGCTGATCTGGACAATTGCTTTGGAACTCTTGACCTGGGTTGATCATGCAGGGACCCTCCAAGGTTGTATCCTGGTTGTGTTGTAGTGGGAGAGTCTGATTCTCCTCTTCCAGTTGTTGCCCATGGGGGATGGGGTATCTTATTTGATTGTATTTCTCCACAGCTGAGATTTCAGCCCAAAGCCACTGATTCACTAGGATTGAGTAGGAACTAGCTGAATGCAAGACAGAGCCACCTAGCCCCATCACACCAAGCAGGTCCCCAGAGTCTCAGACTGCAGTACTGAATGGGACCTTTGTAAAGCTGTAGGGGAAAAGCCAAAGTCACCAGTCCCAGCTATTTGGTAAAGAGTTGGTTCACTAAAACTACAGGAGCCCTCCATCCAATTTCACCTTACCAGCTTCTCTAGCCAAACGGTGAAAAATAATCATGGTGAGGAATCAGTGGAAAACCCTTGCAACATGAATAAGCAGAGTAGATCAACTCCCCCAAGGAATGACGAAGGAGACACACCAAAAGATGCCATTCTTAAACAAATGGCTGAGATATCAGAAATTGAGTTCAGAATTTGTGTAAAAAATAAAGATTAACAGAATGGAAGTAAGTTGGAATTAGAAATTCAAGGAGTAATTCAAAATTTGTCTCAAGAATTCAATGAAATCAAAGACAAAATTTCCAAATATTAACTCACAATGACACAAGAAATTTCATTCCTCAAAGATCTGAGAAATACAGTAGAATCCCTCAGTAACAGAATGGAGCAGGCAGAAGAAAGAATCTCTAACATTGAAGACAAAGTTTTGAACACTCCCCAAAGCTCAAAGAGGCAGAGAAGTGGAGAGCAAAAATGGATCATTCCCTGAGAGAGTTGTGGGATCACACCAAAAGAGCAAACATTCCCCTTATTGGAATTCCTGAAGGAGAAGAGGATGTTCCTAAAGGCACAGATGCTCTATTCCAAGATATAATCACGAACTTCCCAAATCTGGCAAAAGATACTAAAATTCAGATAGGGACAGTTTCAGAACCCCAGTATGAGTCAATCCAAATAAAGCATCTCCTAGACACACTGTAATTAACTATGCAAAAGTTAATATGAAGGAGAATATACTGCAGGCAGCCAGACTTAAGAATATCATAACCTACAAGGGGAAGAATATTAGAATGACTACAGATCTCTCAGCTGAAACTTTTCAAGCCAGAAGAGGATGTTCATCGACTTTCAATCTCCTAAAACAAAACAACTTTAAGTCAGGATCTTGTATTTAGCTAAACTTAGTTTCATTTGTGATGGACAAATCAAATATTTTAATGACATACACATGTTGAAGAAATTTGCTGTAACTAAACCAGCTCTCCAGGACATTCTCAGACCCATTCTCCACAATGACCAGCACAATGCTCTACCACCAAAGTAAATTCACTTAGAAAAAAAAAAAATTTTGCAGTTTATTTGGCTGGGGTTGGGTTTGAACCTGCAACCTGCGGCATATGGGGCCAGCGGCCTATTCCTTTGACCAATAGGCACCGCCCGTCCCTCAGAAAGTTTTGATAAAAACTAAACTTTCACAGTGGCAAAAGGATTAAAAACAACTACTGGAATTTCAAAAAACTTGACACCTAAAATACTCCCAGGCTTAGCAATTCTCTCAATTGATGTAAATAGTTTAAATTGTCCTTTAAAGAGGCACAGGTTGGCTGACTGGATACATAAACTCAGACCAAATATCTGCGGCACACAGGAATCTCATCTTATATTAAAGGATAAAAATAGACTCAGGATGAATGAATGGACATGTATAGCTCAGGCAAACCAGAAATCAGAAAAAAAGTAGGGGTTTGCATTTTCATTTGCAGATACAATAGACTTCAAACCAACAAAGGTAAGGAAAGACAAGGATGGTCCCTTCATATTTGTTAAGGGAAATTATTCAACATGAAGACTTCAATTATTAACATGTATGTACCCAACCAGAATGGTCTTCAATTTATAAGGCAGACCCTAACAGACATGAACAATTTGATATATTTTGGCACCATAATAGTTGGAGGTTTTAACACTCCTTTGGCAGTTGAATAGATCCTTCAATAAGAAAATAAACAAATAAATTTTGGAATTAAACTTGACCTACAACAAATGGAATTAACAGATGTCTACAGAACATTTCATCCTAACAATACTGAATACACCTTCTTCCCATCAGCCCACGGAACATCCTTCAAAACTGACCACATCTTATGTCATGAGTCTAACGTCAGCAAATTTACAAGAATAGAAATTATTCCTTGTATTTTCTCAGACCATCGGAAATTAAAGTTGAACTTAATAACTACAGGAATCTTCATACTCCTACAAAGATATGGGAACTAAATAATATTTTGTTGAATGATAGCTGGTCATAGATGAAATTAAGAAGGAAATTACCAAATTTTTGTAACAACGTGATAATGCAGAAATGAATTATCAGAACCTGTGGGATACTGCAAAGGGAGTACTAAGAGGGAAATTTATAGCATTGTAAGCCTTCCTAAAGAGAACAGAAAGAGAGAAGTCAACAACTTAATGGGAAATCTCAAACAACTGGAAAAGGAAGAACATAACTCTAAACCCAGCAGAAGAAAAGAAATAACCAAAATTATAGCAGAATTAATAAAATTAAAAAAAAGAATCACTCAAATGATCAATGAATCAAAGAGATGTTTTTTTAAAAGATAAACAAAATTGATAAACCTGTGGCTAACTTAACCAGAAACAGAAAGTAAAATCCCTATTATCATCAATTAGAAATGATAAATGTGAAATAATAATATACTTCAGAATTTCAAAAAATCTTTAATGAATACTACATATTTCCTATTCTCAGAAATATGAAAATTTGAAAGAAATAAACCAATATTTGGAAGCATGCCACCTTCCTAGACTTAGCTGGAAAGAATTAGAAATGTTGAATAGACCTATATCAAGTATTGAAATAGCATCAACTATAAAAAATCTCCCAAAAAAGGAATGTCTGGGACAAGATTGCTTCACATCAGAATTCTACCAAACCTTTTAAGAGGAACTGGTACCTACATTACATAATATTTTCCAAAACATAGACAAAGAAGGAATACTTCCCAACACATTCTATGAAGCAAACATCACCCTGATCCCCAAACCGGGAAAAAACCCAAAGAGGAAAGAAAATTATAGACCAATATCTTTAATGAATATAGATGCAAAAATATTCAATAAGATCCTAGCAGAGAATACAGCAATGCATCAAGCAAATTATACACCATGCCTATATTTATTTTATCCTAGGGTCTCAAGGTTGGTTCAATATACATAAATCTATAAATTTACTATATAACATTAAAAAAAGTAAAATAAAGACCTTATGATTCCCTTAATTGATGCAAAAAAAAGTTTTGATAATATTGAGCATCCTTTCATGATCCAAACACTTAAGAAAATAGGAACAAAAGGGACATTTCTTAAGCTGATAGAGGCCATCTACAGGAAACCCACAGTTAATATCGGATTGAATGGAGTAAAATTGAAAACGTTTCCACTCAGATCAGGAACAAGGCAATGTTTCCCATTGTCATCACTGCTTTTTATGAGTGTAATTGAAGTCATAGCCATCCGATCAGGCAAGAGAAGGTGATCAAGATTATCCAAATAGGGTCAGAGGAGATCAACCTTTCACTCTTTGCAGGTGGTATGATTGTGTATTTGGAAAATACTAGGGATTCAACTACAAAACTCTTAGAAGTGATCAAGGAATATAACAGCATCTCAGGATACAAAGTAAATACACACAAATCAGTAGCTTTTATATATACCAATAATAGTCAAACTGAAGAAAATAGTCAAGGACACTATTCCTTTACCATAGTGCCAAAGAAGACGAAATACTTGGGAATTTACCTAACAAAGGACGTGAAAGATCTCTGTGAAGGGAACTATGAAACTCTGAGAAAAGTAATAGCTGAAGATCTTAACAAATGGAAAAACATATCATGACATGGCTGGGAAGAACCAACAATGTTAAAATGTCCATACAACTGGGGAGGAGACAAGATGGCTGACTGAAGCCAGCTTTTCACATAGGGTCCTGTCCAGTAGGAGAGTTAAAGGACAGAAATTTAGCAAGTAACCTGGTGGATTAGAGCTGCACCAAGAGAGAAGGTTGAAGAATGCACATCAACTTTGCTGAGGAGAGCTGTGACCTCAAGAATAGAAACAAAAGGTACAAAATCCATCACCAAGTGGATGGGAGTCCCCTCCTCCATGAGAATGGTTTGGTATACCCCATAAACAAATGAGCAGAGTTCAAAAGTGCTCCCATTATACTACACGGGAGAAACCCTCTAAAAACTGGACCTACTTTCCCTACTAGGGTGCCATACACTCTCCTTCTAGGCATAAAACTGTGTAAAACTGTATATATTCTCTACTTGAAATTCTGAGCTCCCAGCACTCCACTCCACTCTCAATCTGAGGTCTGGAAGACTGTCCCCCAGGAATCTGGATTCTTGGGTGATATCTCATGGGGCGTGGACAGGGCCTGGACTGAAGCTGGTCAGTGCTGATTCTGCAGCACAGAAGTGAGGAAAGGATGGTTGCCTGAGAGGGAACCACGCCAGAGTGGCGGTGCCCTGAGATGCAGAGCAACAGCCATTTTTGGCATCAATAGGGCTCACCCCTGGATATTCTGAAGTCACAATCCCTCTCTCTGGGTAACCAGAGGAGGCAAGGCCTCTTCTGAGGTGGCAACCATTGGTGGAAGATCTGGGATGGAAACACAGGCCCCAAGAGTAAAGGGTTTGCCTGAGGTTGTACCAGCCTGGGTGGAACACGGGGACTAGAAAATGCACACGAAGTGCTGGCTGACTCCCAAGGCAGGACTTAACCAGAGGACCACTTTACTAAGCCTACGACGGACCTGGTGCTCAGGGGATCAACAGCCTAGACAAAGGTCTCTTATGCAGGGGAATTTAGCTGGGACAGAAACAAATCCCGCAAAGTTGTTCTGTTCTGTCAGTAACATCAATCAGGTGTGGGACTGGAACTGAGTGAACACCCCCAGCCTCCATCAAGCTCCTGAGATTGTCAGGTCTCATCTCCCCCTGCCGGATAGAGGCAGAGAGCAGTGTCCTGGCTGAGGAGACATAGATTTCCTAGTGATTCAGGCAGGTGCAAAACTATGGAGTATCTGCTAATTGGGGGCAACTGGGTCACAGCCCTGCGGGATTATCAGTGACTGGGTGTGACAGAGGTGCAAGGTGGGGTGTGACAGAGGTGCATCAATCTTCCCAGACTAATCTATTTGCTTGGTGGGTCCTCCTGACCTCATGGAGCACCAGAGCAAGTCATATTTGAGTTGTCAGCAGACCCCTGCGATCTAGTTGCCAGAGACATTTTAAACTCTTCTACCTGAGACAGGTGCTGACTGAGATAATTGATTAGGACCTTTTGAACTGAGACAATCCCCCAAGGACTATCCAAGTGGTGCCCTGGGTATGTGGTTGTAGGAAGGTTTGATTTTCCTTTTCCAATTGTTGCCTGTGGGGGGTGGGGTGGGGCGACTTAACTGCTGGTACTTCTCCACAGCTGATACTTTAACCCAGTGTAACCGTTTCATTAAGGTTGGACAGAGACCAGCTGAAAGCAAGACAGAGCCACTTACCCCACCACACTAAACAGGTCCCCAGTTTCTCAGGTCGTAGCACTGTACAGGTCCTCGGCAAAGCTCCAGGGGAAAAGTCAAATGGTGGAAAATAATCTTGGGGTGGAATAAGTCAAAAAACTCTTATAACATGAATAACTAGAGTAGATCAACCTCCTCAAGGAAAGATATGGCAGATGTGACTGAACATCCCATTCATAAAAGATAGCCAATTCAGAAATGGAATTCAGAATTTGGATTGCAAACAAGAATAATATAATGGAGGGAAATTTGATATTAGAAATTCGAGGAATAATTCAAAAGTTGGAATTAGAAATTCAAGGAGAAATTCAAAAGTTGTCCCAAGAATTCAACAAATTTAAAGATAAAACCACCAAAGATTCTGACACATTGAAGCAAGAATTTGCAGTTTGCAAAGATCTGAAATATAGAGTAGAATCCCTCAGTAACAGAGTTGAGCAAGAAGAAGAAAGGATTTCTGACATTGAAGACAAAGCTTTGGAACTCTCCCAAACACTCAAAGAGGAAGAGAAATGGAGAGCAAAAACATAGCATTCTCTCAGAGAGCTAAGGAATAATTCGAAAAAGGCTAATATTTGCCTTATTGGAATCCCTGAAAGCAATGAAGTTGTTTCACAAGACACAGAGGCCATTCTTCATGAAATTATGAAAGATAATTTTCCAGACATGCCAAGAAATTCTGAAATTCAGATAGCAGACAGTTCCAGAACCCCAGCACAACTCAACCCAAATAAGACATCCCCAAGACACATCATAATGAACTTCACTAAAGTTAATATGAAGGAGAAAATTCTGACTGTAGCCAGACATAAGAAAACCATTACCTACAAGGGAAGAATATTAGAATGACTGCATATCTCTCTGCTGAAACTTTTCAAGCCAGAAGAGGGTGGTCATTGGCTCTTAATCTCCTAAAACAAAATAACTTTCAACTCCCGATCCTGTATCCAGCTAAACTGAGTTACATTTATGATGGAGAAAATAAATATTTAAATGGCATTCACATGTTGAAGAAATTTGCCATAACCAAACCAGCTCTTCAGGATATTCTCAGACCTATCCTCCTTAATGACCAGCCCAATTCTCTACCACAAAAGTAAACTCACTCAGAAACTTTTGATCAAACTCCAACTTCCACAGTGGTGAAAGGATTAAAAATGTCACTGGACTTTCGAAAAACACGATACCCAAAATTTTACCAGACTTATCAACATTCTCCATTTATGTGAACGGCTTAAACTGTCCTCTTAGGAGGCACAGATTACTTGACTGGATACAAAAACTCAGGCCAGATATTTGCTGCATACAAGAATAAAAGGTAAATATAGACTTAGGGTGAAAGGATGATCATCTATATTTCAGGCAAATGATAATCAGAAAAAAGCAGGTGTTGCAATTCTATTTTCAGATACAATAGGCTTTAAACCAACAAAAGTAAGGAAGGATAAGAATGGTCACTTCATATTCGTTAAGGGTAATACTCAATATGATGAGATTTCAATTATTAATATTTGTGCACCCAACCAGAATGCACCTCAATTCATAATAGAAAATCTAACAGACATGCACAACTTGATTTCCTCCAGCTCCATAATAGTCAGAGATGTAACACTCCTTTGGCAGTGTTGGATCGATCCTCCAATAAGAAGCTGAGCAAACAAATTTTAGGTTTAAACCTAACCATCCAACATTTGGATTTAGCAGACATCTACAGAACATTTCATCCCAACAAAACCGAATACACATACTTATCATTTCCATCTTTCAGACCACCATGAAATAAAAGTTGAACTTAGTAACAATAGGAATCTGCATACTCATACAAAAACTTGGAAGTTAAATAACCTTATGCTTAATGATAGCAGGGTCATAGATGAGATTAAAAAGAAATTGCCAAATTTTTGGAACAAAACAACAATGAAGTCATGAATTATCAGAACCTCTGGGATACCACAAAGGCAGTCCTAAGAGGAAAATTTATAGCACTGCAAGCCTTCCTCAAGAGAACAGAAAGAGAGGAAGTTAACAACTTTATGGGACATCTCAAGCAACTGGAAAAGGAAGAACATTCCAACTCCAAACCCAGTAGAAGAACATAAATAACCAAAATTACAGCAGAATTACATGAAATTGAAAACAAATGAATTATACAACAGATCAATGAATCAAAAAGTTGCTTTTTTGAAAAGGTCAATAAAATAGATAAACCTTTGGCTAATCTAAACAGGAAAAAAAGAGTAAAATCTCTAATCTCATCTATCAGAAATGACAAAGACGAAATAACAGCACACTCCTCAGAAATTAAAAAAAATCCTTAATGAATATTACAAGAAACTTTATTCTCAGAAATATGAAAATCTGAAAGAAATTGACCAATACTTGGAAGCATGTCACCTTCCAAGACTTAGCCAGAATCAAGTGGAAACGTTGAACAGGCCAATATCAATCTGAAATAGCATCAACCATACGAGATCTCCCTAAAATGAAAAGCCCGGGACCAGATGGTTTCACGTCAGAATTCTACAAAACCTTTAAAGAGGAACTAGAACCTATTTTACCCAACCTGTTCCAAAATATAGAATAAGAAGGAAGACTACCCAACACGTTCTATGAAGGAAACAACATCCTGATCCCCAAAACAGGAAAAGACACAGCAAGAAAAGAAAATTATACGTCAATATCACTAATGAATTAGATGCAAAAACATTCAACAAGATCCTAACAAACAGAATCCAGCAGCACATCAAACAAATTATATATTACGACCATGTAGGTTTTGACCCAGGGTCTCAAGGATGGTTCAATATACGTAAATCTATAAATATAATTCAGCACATAAACAAAGTAAAAAACAAAGAACATATGATTCTCTCAATTGATGTAGAAAAAGCTTTTGATAATATCCAGCATTCCTTCATCATCAGAACACTTAAGAAAATTGGTATAGAAGGACATTTCTTAAAATGATAGAGGCCATCTACAGCAAACCGTAACCAATATTTTCTTAAAAGTAATTAAATTGAAATAATTTCCACTCAGATCAGGAAACAAACTAGGTTGCCCATTGTCTCCACGGCTCTTTAACATTGTAATGGAAGTTTTAGCCATCGAAATTAGTGAAGAAAAGGTGATCAAGAATATCCATATAGGGTGAGAAGTGATCAAACTTTCCCTCTTTGCAGATGATATGACTGTATATCTGGAAAACACCAGGGATTCTACTATAAAACTCCTAGAAGTGATCAAGGAATACAGCAGCATCTCAGGTTACCAAATCAACATTCATAAATCGGTAGCCTTAATATATACCAACAATAGTCAAGCTGAAGAAACAGTTAAGGACTCTATTCCATTCACAGTAGTGACAAAGAAGATGAAATATTTGGGAGTTTATATAACGAAGGATGGAAAGATCTCTATAAAGAGAACTATGAAACTCTAAGAAAAGAAATAGCTGAAAATGTTAACAAATGGAAAAACATACCATGCTCATGGCTGGGAAGAATCAAGATTGTTAAAATGTCCATACTACCCAAAGCAATATACAATTTTAATGCAATCCCTATTAAAGCTCCACTGTCATACTTTAAAGATCTTGAAAAAATAATACTTCGTTTTATATGGAATCAGAAAAAACCTCGAATAGCCAATACATTACTCAGAAATTAAAACAAAGCAGGAGGAATGACACTACCAGACCTCAGACTATACTATAAATCGATAGTGATTAAAAACAGCATGGTAGTGGCCCAAAAACTGAGAGGTAGAACAGATTAGAGAACCAAGAGATGAGCCCAGCTACTTACACTTATTTGATCTTTGACAAGCCAGTTAAAAACATTCAGTGGGGAAAATAATCCCTATTTAACAAATGGTGCTGGGTGAACTGGCTGGCAACTTGTAGAAAACTGAAACGGGACCCACACTTTTCACCATTAACTAAGATAGACTCTCACTGGATTAAAGATTTAAACTTAAGACATGAAACTGTAAAAATACTAGAAGAGAGTGCAGGGAAAACTCTTGAAGAAATCGGTCTGGGCGAGTATTTTATGAGGAGGACGCCCGGGCATTGAAGCAGCTTCAAAAATACTCTACTTGGACCTGATCAAACTAAAAAGCTCCTGCACTGCCAAGAACACAGTAAGTAAAGCAAGCAGACAGCCGTCAGTATTGCAGGTTATGTCTCTGACAAAGGTTTAATAACCAGAACCAAAGAGAACTCAAACATATAAGCAAGAAAAGAACAAGTGATCCCATAGCAGGCTAGGCAAGGGACTTGAAGAGAAACTTCTCTGAAGAAGACAGGCGCACGGCCTACAGACATATGAAAAAATGCTCATCATCCTTAATTATCAGAGAAATGCAAATCAAAACTACTTTGAGATATCATCTAACTTCAGTAAGATTAGCCCATATCACAAAATCCCAATACCAGAGATGTTGGCGTGGATGTAGAAAAAAGGGAACACTTCTACATTGCTGGTGGGAATGCAAATTAATACATTCCTTTTGGAAAGATGTCTGGAGAACACTTAGAGATATAAAAATATATCTGCCATTCAATCCTATAATTCCTCTACTAGGTATATACGCAGAAGACCAAAAATCACTTTATAACAAAGAAATTTGTACCAGAATGTTTATTGCAGCCCAATTCATAATTGCTAAGTCATGGAAAAAGCCCAAGTGCCCATCGATCCACGAATGGATTAATAAATTGTGGTATATGTACACCATGGAATATTATGCAGCCTTAAAGAAAGATGGAGACTTCATCTCTTTAATGTTTACATGAATGGAGCTGGAACATATTATTCTTAGTAAAGTATCTCAAGAATGGAAGAAAAAGTATCCAATGTTCTCTGCCCTACTATGAAACTGATTTATGGCTTTCGTATGAAAGCTATATCCCAGTTATACCCTAAGAATATGGGGAAGGGGGAGTCTGAGGGGAGGGAGTGGGGAGGATGGAGGATGAGAGGGAGGGTGATTGGTGGGATTACACCTGCGGTGCGTCGTACAAGGGTACATGTTAAACTTAGGAAATGTAGAATGTAAATGTCTTGACACAATAACTAAGAAAATGCCAGGAAGGCTATGTTAACCAGTGTGATGAAAATATGTCAAGTAGTGTATAAAACCAGTGTATGGTGCCCCATGATTACATTAATGTACACAGCTATGATTTAATAATATTAAAAAAAAGTCTGTACTACCCAATGTAATCTACAAATTTAAAGCAATCCCTATTAAAGCACCACTGTAATACTTTAATGATCTGGAAAAAATGCTACTTTGTTTCATATGGAATCAGAAAAAAACCTCCATTGGCCAAGATATTGCTCAAAAATAAAAAAAAAAAAAATTCAGGAGGAATCACGCTACCAGACTTCAGATTATATTATGAGTCTCTAGTGATCAAAACAGCATGTTACTTGTACAAAAATAGAGAGGGAGATGTATGAAACAAAAGAGAGAACCAAGAGATGAACTCAGACACTTAATTTCATTTGATCTTTGATAAGCCTATCAAAAACATAAATTGGGGTAAAGAGTCCCTATTTAACAAATGGTGCTTGGTGAATTGGTGGTGACTTGTGTAAGACTGAAACTAGATCCACACCTCTCATCATTAACAAAAGTTGACTCTCACTGGACAAAAGATTTAAACTTAAGACATTAAACTATAAAGATTCTTGGAGAGAGTGCAGGGCAAACACTTGAAGAAATTGGCTTGGAGAATACTTTATGAGGAGGACCCACCCAGGCAATAGAAGCAACACCAAATATACATTACTGGGATCTGATCAAACTAAAAAGCTTCTTCATAGCCAAAACCATAGTATGTATAGCAAGCATCATGCCCTCAGAATGGGAGAAGGTATTTGCAGGTTAAGTTTCTGACAAAGGTTGATAACCAGAATCCAATGAGAACTCAAACTTATTAATAAGAAAAGAAAAAGTGATCCCATTTCATTGTGGGTAAGAGACTTGAACAGAAGCTTCTCTGAAGAAGACAGGTGTATGGCCTACAGGCAGATGAAAAAAATGTTCAGCATGTTTAATTATCAGAGAAATGCAAAACAAAATCACTTTGAGATATAATCTACCTCCAGTAAGAGTAGCCCACATTAAAAAAAAAAAATCCAAAAACTACAGATGTTGGCATGGATGTGGAAAAAATGCAACACTTCTGCACTGCTGGTGGGAATGCAAGCTAATACGTTCCTTTCGGAAAGAAGTTTGGAGAACATTTAAGGATCAAAAAGTAGATGCGCCATTTGACCCTGCAATTTCTCTACTAGGTATATATCCAAAAGTCCCAAAATCACTTTACAACAAAGACATTTGAACCAGATTGTTTATTGCAGCTCAATTCATATTTTCCAAGTCATGGAAGAAGGCCAAGTACCCATCAACCAACAAATGGATTAATAAATTTTGGTATATGGATACCATGGAATATTATTCAGCCTTAAAAAGGATGGAAAGTTTACCTCTTTTATGTTTATATGGATGAAGCTGGAACATATTCTTCTTAGTGTAGTATCTCAAGAATGGAAGAAAAAATTTCCAATATACTCAGTACTATTATGAAACCAATTTATAATCACCCACATTTTCATATGAAAGTTAAAACACAATTATAGCCCAGATGAAGGAGGGAATAGGAGTCGGATGAGAGGGGAAGGGAGAGCTTGGATGGAGGGAAAGTAAATGGTGGGACCACACCTATGGTGCATATTGCAAGGGTACATGTCAAATCTATGAAGTGTAGAGTATAAATGTCTTAGCACAATAATTAAGTGAGGGAGGTGAAGGCTATGTTAAAGTTTTATGTAAGCATTCCAAATTCTATATGAAATCAGCACATTGTACCCCATAATTGCATTAATGTATACATGATTTATGTATTTATGACTTAATAAAAAATGTGTAACTCAATAATAGTTAGATTTTCTGCAGAGTTGTAAAACATTCACCACATAGATTATCTTAAATGACACAGCTGTACTTTAATTTGGGAGACAATTGAATATTTGCAGCATATATTATAATATAGTGTGTATCAATATATCTTAGACCTGATAATTCTATTGTAAACAATTATCATATTAATTCATTCATATGTAAGCATTTCATATGTCCCTAAATGTATGTCACAGACATTTTTTTCTTTGTTGCAAAGAACTCACTTATATGAATATACTGATGTATATTTAACAAGTCTTTTATTTTTTTCAATATTTTATGTGTGGGTATACGTTACATATATTTTCAATTGGCGCATCTGTCTATTGATTGTTAAGATGAATTTGTACATGTCTAGCTCACATGGACATTCTTATCGTCCCAAACTATTGCAAAAAGTGAACACATAAAATGGTTGTCACATAGTCAGCACTATTATTTATTAAAGAAAAGAAAATAAAAACCACATCAGATATTTTACATCAAATAAGAGACATATAAGAAGAAAGGTTAGAACAGGGCTAAATTGGAACCCTAACACCATAAGAAGTAAATGGCGCAGTCAATGTGCAAGACTTTCTAGAAGTTCTTCAAAAGGCTAAACAAAGAATTATCATAAATAGTCCAGTAATATATAGCCCAGTAATTCCACTTCTAGGTATGTACATAAGATAAGTGATAATATTTGCTTATATAACATTTGTATGTAAATGTTGGTATCTTCATTATTTATAGCAAACAAAAGAAAAAATTAATCCAAATGACCATGAACTAATGAACAAAAGAATTGTGATATATCCAAACAAGAAAATACTATTTTTCTGTAAATAAATGAAGTGTTGTACTGACACATGCTACAACATAGGTGACTTTAAAAACATTGTTAACATTGCCAACCAAAAAGCAAACACTGATAATGAAACAAAGTCCGCAAACTCCTCTTATATGAAATGTCCATAATAAACAGATCAATAGAGTCAAAACATTTAGTGCTTCTTATGACCTGGAGAATTTGGGAAAAAATGTGAATTACTAATGAGTACATGGTTTGTTTTTGAGATGATAAAATTGTATGAACATGACTATTTTTACTCATCTTTGGGATTTACACAGAGAACTGTAGATTATAAAAACCAATTCTTCTGTTATAAAATATTCCAATAAATTCCATTTATAATTTAAAAAATATTGCAATTCTTGGAGGCAGAGCAAGATGGCAGACTAGAGACAGATTATTTGCCACTGGGCACAGTGAGATTGGGGAGAGAAGACAACACGCACCTCTGGCTTGTAAACTCCACCCAGAAACATCCATATGGGGGGCACCAGGAGGTAGTGGGAGATTTCATGACCCCATTAGGAGGATGTAAGCAGTGGAGAAGTGGCAAGTGTTTGTGATAAGTTAAGAGGCTAGCTGGCTATGGTGGCTGTGGTGGCAGCAGCTACAGCACAAGTGAGAAATTTTCAGGCAGGAAGGCCTTCCCTGCATTTTTTTTTTTTCTTTTTTTGGAGACTTGAGGACTTTGTTGAACTACATTGGGAGACCTTGGGCAAGTGCGCAAGTGAACCAGCAGGTGGAATGGAGCATTCATTGTTCAGCTGTGGGCCTAGCACAGCCCTTGAGGTAGAGCTGACCTACAGGCTCAACTCTCAGAGTCCTAGAGTGAGGCCAGTTCTTGCACATCTGACAAGAGGGCAGCCACTTCTGAGGAAATCCAAGAACCACATGCTTTCCTGAAAAAGCCACTGATTAGCGAAGGGACACTGATTGGAAATATCAAAGCATGTCTATTAAGCAGGCTAAGGAGAGATTCAGGTTCCCAACCCTGCAGGGTTTGAGAGGAAAGAAGTCAGCAGAGGTTTCCAGTCTCCATCTCACAGTTGGAGAAAGTTGTATCAGCATCGTGATTAGCATCACATACCACAGAAGATCACCGGTTTCCCAGGCAATTTTCAGCAAGATATATATATATATATATATATATATATATCTTGCTGAAAAAAATAAATATTTATTTGTTTGCTTATTTTCATTTTTAAAGAAAAATTAAAGGGCCTAATGTATAGTGCTTTATACAACTTTCACAGCTAGATGTAGGCTAGTAGTGTGACAGAAGTAAGCACAGAGATGCAACAATGTTTAAAATGTTAATTTTGTTGATAAATGATTTTATTTCATTCAGGCTGACATTTATAATATACTCCTTTCAATTAGAGATATTAATTCTTAATGCTCCAAATGAAAGCAAGGGCTCTGAGCTTAGAAGAGCTGTAGGAAATGGTAATCTTTGTGCTCCACTCTTCTCTCCATTCTATTTAGGTTTTTGATCACATAAAAGCAGAGCAATAACCTGGTTGCTCTGACTAAAGTCCAACTCAATGAAAGAGTTGTTGAGCTCTAGCAATAACCTAGCCTCCCTGTTTCTGCTTCATTTCTTCCCCCTTATTTGACTTATATTGGTGATTCCGTCTCCTGGTCACTGGGTGACAGAACCACTTAACCCACTGATTCTGAAAAACTTACCCAAATCCAGCTTGATTAAGGAGAAAGCAACTTAAGAGGCCCATAGAACAGGAAGATATGGGTACAATCACTTAAATATTGATAAGATGAGTTAGAAATTCTAGCATTACCAATAATAAACTGAAACCTGCAATGTCAAAACCCTTTTATTGAACATCACACTGAAGGCCAAGAGACCCTTTAACTTTCCAATGGTACTCCTGCAGTCTGACACTTTGGGTCATCTTCTGTGCTCTGGGATCTTTAATAGCATCTGCTCTGAACCACAGATGCCCCAAACTCCTTGAAATCTTCAGAAGTGACCCACATCTTCTTGAAACTGCTCACAGAGGTAATTATGGATGCACCAATCCATGCAGAGAAACGTCTATCAGGAGAAGCTGTAATCTTGATGGGGGTTCCTTTGGAAGCCAGTTGTTCCAGTTCTTTCAAGAGCCTTTCCTCCAGTCCAGGAAAGAGAGTGGTGCCCCCACACAGTACAATGTCTGCAAAAAGGTTCTTCTGGATGTCAGGGGTACATTTTGTGATGCTGCTGGAGACCATTTTTGAGAGTCCTGGATTGTGGATGCCTAGCCGGTCGGGTGCAAAAAGAACCTCTGGTGCCTGGTATAACAACTGGTCCCCAATGTGGATGACATTCTCATCAGGAAGTCTGTATTCTCGAAAGACTTTCCCAGGCTTCTTCCATACCTCTTTCTCTGGCTCCAAGGCAATGTAGCACAGCTTCTCTTTAATGTCGTTCACTAAGGCCTTGTTGAGAATGCCAGAATAAGTACACCCTCTAGCAAAGAGGAGCTGGGTGAGGTGCTCTGTGATGTCCCTCCCTGCCACATAGAGCTTGGTGACTGTATGAGGCAGGGCGTAACCCTCAAAGATGGGGACAGTGCAGGTGACCCCATGTCCACTGTCCACCACCAGGCCTGTGATGCAGGCAGAGGCATAGAGAGCTACCACGGCATGGTTGGACAGGTAGAAAGCAGGCACGTTAAAGTTCTCAAACATCATTTCGGCAAGCCTTTCTCGAGTCTCCCTTGGGTTCATGGAGGGCTCAGTCATAAATACAGGTTGGTCACAGGGTTTTACTCTCAGGTTACACTCAAAAAGGTGTTCCCAGAGTTTTTCCATGTCATCCCATCCTGTTACCAGTCCACGTTCAATGGGGTAGTGCAAAGATAATGTCTCATACCTGCACAGGCCTTCTTGCCCCACAAAGTACTTCTTCTCATTGGCTCTTTCTGAAGGAATGTTAGCTTTAGGATGGCCCACGACAGAGCTGATGATGTGACGAGGTCCATTCTCTCCAGAAATACCCACTTTGCAGAGCCCTGAACCATTGTCAAAAATCACAGCTGGAACATCTAATACGTGTGGATTAAACATGTCTGCATCTTCCTTTCCTGAACCTCACCAACATAAGGAAAGAACACTTAGGCCACTTTGTGATGCAGGCACCTTTGGAAGTTTTAAAGCCACAGGATTCCAGAATTCTTAGGCTGTCACGCAGGTGGAGCTAGCAAGTTGTCTCCACTGTACCAGAACACCCCATCATCAACCCACTAATCTTTTCACATTTCTGGCAGTCTAGGTCCTGCTGATGCAACTTCAGGGATGATTGTCCTTTATGTCACAATTTAGCCAAGGCAACAATTGTTCTGAGTGGGTGTCAGAGGGACAGGGTCTATGAGCCACCAGTGTTGCCTATCTGGTGAGGTGTATAGCCAGGGAAGGCAAACCATACCTATGAACAGCTTTAGTGAGCCTGTGAACCCAGATCAGAGGCCTGTTTTTAGAACAAAGTGAAGCTGCCAATCTGTGTGCCTGTCCCAAAGTACCAAGAGTACTACTCTCTGCCCTCTCTGTCCTGGTGAGCATTGCTCTGCAGAATGCTAAAAATATCCTTCCCTTTGCTAAGGGGAGGAACTAAGCATCAGACATAGGCGCAGTTTGGAGTAAGGATATAATCAACACAAGATTTTCTTTCTTTCATTGCCCCTTAACATTTGTTTTCTTGTTTGTAATGGTTTTATTAAGATACATTTTACAGACTATATATTAAAATACTTGAAGTGTCCATTTCCCTGATTTTAGTTTAGTTACCGATATTTGCCAATATTTCAAAAATAAGTAAAGATTGCAAAAAATCAAAATAAATAAATACACCTCATAAAGAATCCCAATGTCCTTTAGCTGCCAGTCCTCATTAGATCGTCCACTAGAGCCCTATGTAAGCCTTGCTAATGTATTTTTTGCCTGTGTAGATTTACTTTCTCTTAATTTTTTCATATAAATTGAATCATATAATACATGGCCTTTTGTGTTTGGATTCATTCACTGCATATTACCTTCAAATTTCATCCACTGTTTGGACCTAAAACCTTTTCTTTATATATTAGTCGATGGGTGTTTTAATTATTGTATGACGTAGTATGCTTCTAGAAACAATCACCTATGTTTTGTGTGGACTTACCTTTTTATTTCTTTTGTTTGTGAATACATATGTGTGTGCGTGTGTGTGTGTACATTTGGCATTTATGAGTAGAATATTACAACTATATGTTAAACTGCTTGAGTCAGTTTCCTCTAAGACTGCTCTCCAACAGGGTGCGACATTTTACATTGTGAAACTTTGTTGGAATATTCTTACTCCTCTACATGATCCTTCCCTCTGTTATCCACCTTTGTTTTTATGTACACAGATTTATATGACTTTTTATTTGCCATTTTAAAATTATCTTTTCTCCCCCACTTCAGATTTAATAATCGCTTAATTAGTTGCTTCATTGCCTTAGACAATCTGTTTTAGTGAACTCTACATTTGCATTTCCAAATCGTGAAACTAGGCATTACACTTGTGTCTCAGCGCACAGAACTGAAACCTAAATTTAGATGAGATTTGTTACATAAACTTTGAGTTGTCATTAATTTTATCCTATAAGTTTCTAATGGTTTCAGGGATGTCCAATCTTTTTTTTTTTTCTTTTCTGCTGAACATTGGAACAATAAGAGTTGTCTTGGGCCACACATTAAAAACACAAACACTAATGAAAGCTGATGAGCAAAAGAAATGAATAAATAAATAAATAAATAAATAAAGGTTCATGCATACTTTTTTGCACTATCTGACATAAACATAAGCAAAAGAAGTCTTCACAAAATCAGCAAGTGATGCTGAAGCCACCCAAAGGCCAAAGAGGAAAATGTCCTTACAGATAGAGTATATATTTTTTAATATTTATCATTATGCTATTTTTTAAATTAAATATACAAATATCCATTGTATACTATTAACAATTAGAGAATTAAAGTTAACATGACAACACAAAATATGAAATACATAGCAATAATTCTTCAGAAATATATAGTATTTCTACATGTAAAACTTCTAGTTATTATTGAAATTATAAAAAGACATCCCTGTATATATTGCAAAATTATTATTAGTAATTTTTTATTTGCTTTGGTATTCCTTTTGTTATAACTCAAGTTATTGTCCTCTTTCTAGGGATATCAGTATATCACAAAGCAAATTCAGTTTGCTCTGGGGGGTCAGAAGGGTTATAGCAAACAGCTGACCCACTGGGGACACACATGTAAGTCACTATGAAAAACATTATTTTATTACTTTATGTGGCTCAGTAGTACTCCTTTTTTTCTTCATCCACTATTGAACTGATGGGCACGTAGACAGATTCGACATCTTTGCAATTGTGAATTGTGGTGCAGTAAGCATTTGGGTGCAGGTATCTTTTTATATAATGACTTTTTTCTTTGAGTAGATATCCTGTAGTGAAACGGGTGGATTTAATGGACAGTCTACTTTTACTTCTTTGAGGAAACTCTGCACACTTTCCCATCGAGGTTGTAATAGTTTACATCCCCAGCCGCAGTGTGCAAGTCTTCCTTTTTCAGCACATCTATGCTGGTGACTATGTTTTTTTACTATTTAGATAATGGATATTCTGACAAGTAAAGTGGTATCAATTGTGGTCTTAATGTACATTTCCCTCATAATCAGTGATGTTGAGTAGTTTTTCATACATATGGTGACCATTTATCTATCTTTTTTTGATACATTATTTATTCATGTCTTTTTCCCACATTTTATTGTTTTTTTTAAATTTTTCACTGATTCTTTTAAGTTTTTTCTTGTATCTGGGTTTTTTAGTCCTTTGTCAAATGTACAGTTTGTGAATATTTCCTCCCATTCAGTAGTTTGCCTAATTATTCTTTTGATTATATCCTTTGCTGTAGGGAAAATTTTTAGTTTAGTTAAATCCCTATTTATTTATTTTTATTGTTACTATATTTCCTCTTGAGATCTTAGTCTTAAATCCCTTCCCTAGGCTAATGTACAGAGTAAATTTTACCTAATTTTTTTCCTAGAGTTGTTATGGTTTCAGGTCTTAATTTGTAATTATTCTTGATTTAATTTTTATATGGTGAGAGATAGGTATGCAGCGTCATTGTTCTACATTTGGCTATCCATTTTTCCAAGCATCTTCATTAAATGAGAATCTTGTGCCCACTGTCTGTTTTTATCTACTTCGTTGAAGATCAGATTTATATTTAGATTCTCTATCCTGTTCCCTTGGTGTATGTGTCTACCTGTATAGACACATATATACAATAGCTTGGTAGTTTAATTTGAGTTCACGTACAATGATGCCTCCATATTTATACTTTTCAGTGAGGATTGTTTCAGCTATTCAGGCTCTTTTTTGATCCATGTTAAGTTTAGGAAAATTTTTTCTAGATTCTAAAAGAACAAGGTTAGCATGTTGATGAGAATTATATTTCATCTGTAAATCACTTCAGGCAGGATAGACATTTTAATGATGTTGATTCATTCAATTTATGAGTATAAGATATTTTTCATTTGTTTGTGTCATCTATAATTTCTTTCAGCAGTGTTTTGTAGTCCTTCATGTAGCTATCATTCACCTCTATGAGTAAGTACACTGCTAGGTAAGGTATTTAATTTTATTTGGTCTACATAAATAGAGTTCTTGATTTGACTCTCAAGGTGAGTGTTATTAGAGTATAGAAATGCTACTGATTTGTGTAGATTAATATTGTTGCCTGATATTTTACTAATTTGTAGTTTCTAAGAATATTTTATTTATTTATTTATGTCATAACTGTGTACATTAATGCAATTTTGGGGTACAAAGTGCTGATTTGATATTCAATGTGGAACACTTACTTCAAAATCATTAACATAACCATCATCTCACTTACTTATTTGTTGTGATAAGACATTTATACTCTACTCTTAATAGTTTTGAAATGAACCATTGTATTGTGCATATTAGGTGAGGTTCCACCAAATACCATCCCTGCTGCCAGCCTCCTCTGTCCCCTCCCCAGCCTCTTCCCTCCTTTCTTGACTATAGTTGTATTTTATGATTTGTATGAGTGCATAAGTGATTATATATTGGTTTCATAATAGTATTGAGTACATTGTGTAGATTTTCCTCCATTCTTGAGATACTTTAATAAGAATACTAAGTTCCCACTATAACCAGGTAAACATAGAAGATGTAAAGTCTCCATATTTTTATGGCTGCATAGTTTTCTGTGGTATACATTTATGAAAATTTGTTAATCCATTCATGGGTCAATGGACAATTGGGTTGCTTCCATGAATTGACAATTATGAATCAGGCTTCAATAAACGCGCCAGTGCAAATGTCATTATAAAATAATTTTGAGTCATCTGGATATATACCTAACAGAGGACTTGTATGATCAAACAGCAGGTCTACTTTTAGTACCTTGGGTATTCTCCAAACTTCTTTCCAAAAAGGATGCATTAGCTTGTATTCTCATGAGCAGTGCAGAAGTGTTCCCTTCTCTCCAAATCCATGCCAACATCTGTAGTTTTGGGATTTTGTTATGTGGGCTAATATTACTGGTGTTAGATGATATCTCAAAGTAGTTTTGATTTGCATCTCTTGGATGATTAAAAATGATGAGCACTTTTTCATGTGTATTTAGGCCATGCACCTGTCTTCTTCAGAGAAGCTTCAGTTCAAGTCTTTTGTTCACAAAGAAACGGGATTATATGTTCTTTTTTTATTGATTAGTTTGAGTTCTCTGTGGATTCCAGAGAGAACCTTTGTCAGAACCTTTGTCAGAAACATAATCTTCAAATAACTTCTCCCCTTCTGAAGGATGTCTGTTTTACTGTGCTCTTCGTTATTCAGAAGTTTGTACTTTGATCAGATCCCAGTAATATATTTTTGGTGTTGCTTCAATTGCCAGGGGGGTCCTCCTCATAAAATATTTTCCAGGCCAATTTCTTCAAGTGTTTTCTATGCGCTCTCATGTAGTACTTTTATAGTTTCATTTCTTAAGTGTAAATATTTTTGCCAGGGGTGAGAATCAATTTTTGATAATGGTGAAATGTGGGGCTCCAGTTTCAGTCTTCTACAGGTCGCCAGCAAGTTCACCCAGCACCATTTGTTAAATAGGGAATCGTTCCCTGAATGAATTCTTTTGATAGGATTATCAAAGATCAAATATGTGTTTGGGTTCATCTCTTAGATCTCTATTCTGTTCCATATATCCACCTCTCTATTTTTGTGCTACTACTGTGATGTGTTAATCACTATAGATTTACAGTATTGTCTGAAGTCTGGTAACATGATGCCTCTTCATTTATCTATTTATTTATTTTGTGAGTAATATATTGGCTATTCGACTTTTTTTCTGATTCCATATAAAACAATGTACTATTTTTTTCAAGATCTTTAAAGTATGACACTGGTGCTTTAATAGGGATTGTATTAAATCTAGATACTGCTTTGGGTAGTATAGAAATTTTAACAATGTTCATTCTTTCCATCCACGAACATGGTATGATTTTTCATTTGTTAACATCTTCAGCTATTTCTTTTCTCAGTGTTTCATAATTGTAATTATAGAGATCTTTCACATACTTTATTAGGTAAAGTTCCAGATATTTCATTTTCTTTGGCACTACAGTAAAAGGAAGAGTCCTTGATGATATTTTCAGCTTGACTATTATTGGTATTCATAAAAGCTTCTGATTTGTAAGTATTTATTTTGTACTCTGAGACACTGTTGTATTCCTTGATCACTTCTAAGAGCTTTGTACTTGTGTTACCAGGGTTATCTAGGTATAATTTCATATTATCTGTGCAGAGTGAGAGTTTACTCTCCTCTGACCCCATTTGGATACTTTTAACCACCTTCTCTTGATGGATTGCAAAAGCTAAGACTTCCATTACTATGTTGAATAGCAGTGGAGACAATGGGCGTCCTTGTCTACATACCTGAGTGGAAATGCTTTCAATTTCACTCTATTCAATATGATATCAGCTGTGGGTTTTGCTGTAGATGGCCTCTATCAGTTTAAGAAGTGACCCTTCTAAGCGTATTTTCTTAAGAGATCTGATCATGAAAGGATGCTGGATATTATCATAAGCTTTTTCTGCATCAACTGACAGAATCATATGGTCTTTGTTTTCTATTTTATTTATGTGATATACTATATTTATAGGTTCACGAATGTTGAACCAACCTTGAGACCCTGGGATAAAACCAGCTTGATCACAATGTATATTTTTTTTTTATTTGTTGTTCAATTATGTTTGCTAGGATCTTATTGAATATTTTTGCATTGATATTCATTAATGATATTGGTCTATAGCTTTCTTTCTTTGTTGGATCCTTTCCTTGTTTGGGGATCAAGGTGATATTTGCTTCATAGAATGTTTTGGGAAGTATTCCTTCTTTATCTATGTTTTGAAAAGTTATGTGATATATGTACTAGTTCCTCTTTAAAGGTTTTATAGAATTCTGATGTGAAGCCATTTGGTTGTGGACTTTTATTTTATGGGAGATTTCGTATAGTTGATGTTATCTCAGTGCTTGATACAAGTTTATTAAAAATTTCTAATTATTTCTGGCTGAATCTCAGAAGATGACATACTTCCAGTTATTGGTCCATTTCCTCCAGACTTTCATGGGGAATCTCTATTTCTGAGAATAGAGCTTTTTTAGTAATCATTGAGGACTTTTTGACATTCTAAGTTGTCTATTTTCATTTCTCCCTTATAATTTCTGATTGAGGATTTAGAGATTTTACTTTTCTGCTTCAGATTAGGTTAGCCAAAAGTTTATCAATTTTATTAATCTTTTCAAAAAACCAACTTTTTAAAATAGATTTTCTGATTGATATTTTTTTCAATTTCATTTAATTCTGCTCTAATTTTGGTTATTTATTTACTTACGCTGGGTTTGGGGTTGGAATGTTCTTCCTTTTCCAGTTATGTCAGATCATCCATTAAGTTGTTGAATTCCTCTCTTTCTGTTTTTGTCGATGAAGGATTTCAATGGTAAGAATTTTCCTCTTATGAGTGTCCTTGCAACATCCCACAGATTTTGATGATTTGTATCATCATTATCATTTTATTCCAAAAATCTAGTGATTTCAATTTTGTTATTGTTGTTGTTGTTGCTTATGTGATTTTTTTATTATTAAATCATAGCTGTGCACATTAATATGATCATGGGGCACCACACACTGGTTTTATAGACCATTTGACATATTTTCATCACACTGAAAATCACACTGATTTTCATTTTTAATCTCATCTTTAACCCAGCTATCATTCAGCATAAGTTTATTTAGTTTCCATAACTTTGTTTGCGTATGGAGATTCTTGTTGCTGTTGAGTTCAACTTTTATTCCATGATAGTCTGAGAAGATACAAGGAATAATTTCTAGTCTTTTAAATTTGCTGAGATTTGACTTGTGTTCTTTGATATGATAAATTTTGGAGGATGATCCATGAGCTAATGAGAAGTGTACATTCAGCTTTATTAGTATGAAATGCACTGTAGATGTCTGTTAAGTCCATTTGTTCTACCGTCAAAGTTTTACTCCATTAGCTCTTTGTTTAGTTTATTATTGGAGGATCTATCCTGAAATGACTAAAGTGAATTAAAATCTCCAATGATTATGGTGCAGGAAGATGTCAAATTGTTCATATCAAGGTTTGCTTTATGAATTGACGAGCATTCAGGTAGCATTCAGACAAATTGTAATTATCAAAGTCTCTCCATATTTTGAGTGTTTCCCTTGACGAATATGTAGTGTGTAACCTTATATTTCCTTATCTTTATTGGTTTAAAACCAATTGTAACTTGAAATAAATTTGAAACCCCTGCTTTTCTCTGATTTCCACTTGCCTGTAGTATACATGTCAATCCCTTCACACTGAATCTTTTTTTTTTTATCCTTTAAGGTAAGATGAGACTCTTGTATGCACCCAATATCTGGCCTTAGTTTTTGTATCCTATCAGCCAACTTCTGCCTCTTTAGAGCATAATTTAAGCAATTCACATTAGTTGAGAGAATTCATAAGGATCGTAGTGTTTTGGAGTTACATTTTTCAAAACTCCTATGGATATTTTTAATTCTTTCACCACCGTGGAAGTTAGGTTTTATGCAAAACTTTCTGGGTGAGTTTACTTTTGTTTTCGACCATTGTGCTGATCATTACAAAGGATGGGTCTGAGAATATCCTGGAGAGCTGGTTTAGTTATGGAAAATTTCTTCAACATGTGTAACTCAGTAAAGTATTTGATTTTCCATCACAAATGAAACTCAGTTTAGCTGGATACAGAATCCTGGGCTGAAAGTTGTTTTGGTTTAGAAGATTGAAGGTCGATGACCATCCTCTTTTGGCTTGAAAGGTTTCAGTTGAGAGATCTTCAGTCATTCTGATATTCCTCCCCTTGTAGGTAATACTTTTCTTACCTCTGGTTGTTTGCAGAATTTTCTCCTTCATATTAACTTTGGCAAAGTTAATTACAATGTGTCTAGGAGATGCTTTATTTGGATTGAGTCTTGCTAGGTTCTGGAAGTATCTAGTATTTGAATTTCTGCATCTATTGCAATGCTTCTAATTTCTGCATCTATTGCAATGCTTCTATTTTCAATGTGAAACCAAAATTTCACATTGCATCTATTGCAATGTGAAATTCTCCTCCATAATATCCATCTTCTTCTCTTTCAGGAATTCCTATAAGATGAATGTTTTATCTTTTGGAATGATCCCACAACTCTCTCAGTGAATAATCAGTTTTTATCTCCATTTGTCTGCCTCTTTGAATGTTGGGAGCATTCAAAAGCTTTATCTTCAACTTCAGAGATCCTTTCTTTTGCCTGCTTAACTCTATTACTGAGGGATTCTACTGTATTTTGGAGCTCTTTGAATAGCTTTTTCATTTCCTTGAGCTCTGCTATCTCTTTTCTCATTATGTTCTTATCCTTGGTGATTTTGCCTTTGAATTCACTGATTTCTTCAGGCAACTATTGCACAACTCTTTGGATTTCTATTTCTATGTTTTCATCTATTCTATTTTTATTTTCCATCCATATTCTGAATTCTATTTCTGACATTTCAGCCATTTGTTTATAAATGGCATCTTCTGACATATCTCCTTTATCATTCCTTGGGGGAGTTGATCTACTCTGATTATTTATGTTTCCAGAATCCTTCCACTGGTTATGCCCCATGATTATTTTCCACCGTTTGCTTAATGAAACTCATTGGGAGAGATTGGATTGAGAGCTCCAGGAATTGTATTTAACAAGCCCTTTGCCAAAGAGCTGGAACTGGTGAGGGTGGCTTTTCCCTTACAGAATTAGAATGGTTCCTTTCAGAACTGCAGCCAGAGACTCTAAAGACCTTATTGGTGTGATATAGGTAGCTGCTTCTGCATTCAGCAAGCCTTTATCCAATACTAATAAGTCATGTATTTAGGCTGAAATATCAGCTGTGGTGAGATACAAACAACTAAGACACCCTATCCTCCACCAGTAATAGCTGGAAGAGGAGAATCAGTCCCTACCACTACAACACAACCACGGCTCAACCTTAGAGGGTCCCTGGGTGGCCAGAGAAGGTGACAAGTTTCAATATGATTTTCCCAGGCAGAGAAATCACTGCTCAACTGGGAGAGTTCAAAAGTCTCCAGCAACTTGACAGCAGGGATCCTCAGGCTGCTTCATCCTGAATCTCAAAAGGCTGGAGTGTGGCTGCCTCTGGTGCTCAATGGAGTCAAGAAGGCCCATCCAGCCAAAGATTCAGTCCAGGGGGCTTATTGCCTCATTACCTGCCTTACACCACAGCCACATCCCACCACCAGTAACCTCGCTAGGCTGTGATCTGTCTCCTTCCAGTGAGCAAAGGCACCAGGGATATGTTCCTGTTAGAGTCAAAGGGGACTCATTGTCTCCTCCCCACTGCACTCTGCCACTGACAGGCAATTTGAGGGGGCTGAAGCCCAGCTACCTGTGGTGCTGAACCAAATCTGGGGAGTATTCCA
Source organism: Nycticebus coucang (assembly GCF_027406575.1). Classification (NCBI taxonomy): domain Eukaryota; kingdom Metazoa; phylum Chordata; class Mammalia; order Primates; family Lorisidae; genus Nycticebus; species Nycticebus coucang. The sequence goes on along the minus strand of NC_069804.1, from coordinate 154,680,986 downwards.
CCAGAGTCTGTCCAAGGTGTAAGCACCTCCGTCCAAGTCTGCCAGTACGTACTGTTAGAGCATGTATTTCTCTCCCACAGAGTCTGCATCTTTGCCCTAGCTGCACTACACATCTGGGACCCTTGCAGGATTGAGGCCCAGCTCCCTCCAATGGTCTACAGAAACAGGGAAGTGTTTCTCCAAGATCCGTCCTGAGCATGAGCTTTGTCACTGCCATGCATACTGTGATGGTGCTATACTTTTTCTACTCCTCTGTCCCCCAACTTTCACTCAAGTCACTGTTTTAGCATAGTTGTGCAGTGGCACACACAATGCCTAGACCGCTCAAGGAATTGCCAAACACTCTGGGCTCTGCAGGGGACAGGATTTCAGACCGCCAGGTGAGGGGGGAAGGGTGAGCTTGAAGTTCATAATTGCAGGGAATATATTTGCTCAATTTTATGCTGGGCAAGAGAATGCCTCTTCTCAGAGGTGGGATTTCTCTGGAGAAGGAATCCTAATGTTTAGTGACTCTCTCCCATGGGGTAAAATAAGAGCTCTTCTGAACACTGTTCACTTGTAGAGAGCACACAATGAGCCAATCTCTTGGGAGAAGGGTATCTTGTACTCTTGGCAATGGGTTTTTACGTAGAGTTTGTTTACTTGGAGTTGAAGCTTGCCTCAGCAGGGATGACGTGCACTTATCAATCTTCTTTCTTAGCTCAGCTCATGACCTTCAGCTTCTTTGAGTTCATTCTGTCTGTTATCTTTCCTTCTGGATGGGAGCCTCTGGAAAGCCAGTTGGCCATCTTACTTCCTCCCCTCTAAGAATATTTTAATAGAGTCTTTAGGGTTTTCAAGATATAAAATCATAGCATTGGTAAATAGAAATATTTTGAACTACTCTTCTCTGATTTGGAAACAATTTATTTCTTTCTCTTACATAATTGATGTAGCTAGTACTTCTGGTAGTATATTGAATAGAAGTGGTAACAGTGGACATTTTTATCCTGTTTCATTTGTTAGGAGGAGTGCTTTCAACTTTTTCCCATGTGATGTGATACTGGCTGTGGGTTTGTTATATATGGCTTTTACAATTTTGAGGAACATTTTATGCCTGGTTTGTCATGAGTATTTATTACCTAAGGGTTCTGGATTTTGTCAAACTCCTTTTCTGCATCTATTAAAATGATCATATGGTTTTTATTTTTAATTCTGTTTATGTGGGGAATCACATTTGTTGATTTGAATATGTTGAAATATCTTTACATCCCTAGGGTAAAACCCACTTCATTATGAGTTAACTTTTTGATGTTCAATTGGATTTGTTTTGCTAGTATTTTGATGAATACTTTTGAATCTACGTTCATACTGGTAGTCTGTAGTTTTCTTTTTTTGTTGTGTCCTTTCCTGGTTTTGGTATAAGAATGGAAATTATTTCATAGAATAAATAAAGGTTGATTCTCTTCTTATCTATGTTTTACAACAGTTTCAGTATAACAGATGTCAGTTCTTGTTTGTATGGATGGTAGAATTTGTCAGTGAATCCATTTGGTCCAGACTTTTTGTTGTTGTTGGCTGGTGTTTTTATTACTGCTTATATTTCACTATGCATTATTAGTCTGCTCTGGATTTCTGTTTCTTCCTGACTCATGCTTAGGAGTTTGTGTGTTTCCAAAAATGTATCCATTCCCTTTAAATGTTCTCATTTGTTTATGTAGATGCTTTTATAATATTCATGGATAATGTATATTTGGTATTTCTATGATATCACTTGCAATATCTTTCATTTCTGATTGTCATTATTTTTACCCTTTCTCTTCTATTCTGATTAATCTCTCTGGTCTATAGATTGTGTTTATCATTTCAAAATATCAACTTTTAGTCTCTTTGGACTTCTATATTGCATATTTGTTTTTTTATTATGTTTAGTTCTACTATGATCTTTGTTATTTATTTTCTTATGCAGGCTTTTGTTTGTTTGTTTTTACCAAGATCCTTGAATTATGACAGTAGGTTCGTAATTTGTGATCTTTCTGCCTTTTTGATGAAGGCATTCAGGGCTATGAAATTTCCTTTTAACACTGTTTTTATGGTCTCACAGGTATTTTGGAATCTTTTGATTGATTTGCCATTAATTTTGAAAAATCTGATTTCCATCTTGATTTCATCTGTGACCCAGAGGCTGTTTAGGAATAACTTATTTAATTTTTATGTACTCGTGTAGTATTGAGAGTTTATCTTGTAATTTATTTCTAGCTTCTTTCCATGGAAGGCTGAGAAGATACATGGTATGTTGCTGAGTTTTTTGAATTTGCTGAAACTTGTTTTGTAGCCTAACATATTATATATCTTCCAAAATATCCCATGTGCTGATAAGATAAATGTATATCATGCAGTTTGAGGGTAGAATGTTCTATAAATATTTATTAAGCACATTTTTTCTGGAGTTCCATTTACACACGGCATTTCTTTGTTGATCTTCTGCCTCACTGACCTGTTCAGTTCTTTAAGTTAATTGTTTATGACACTGGCTATTATGATACTGCTGTTTATTTATTACATTATGTGTAGTAGTATTTGTTTTATGAATCTAGGAGCTTCTGTGTTAGGGCCATGTATAATTAGAATTGTTACATCTTCTTGTGAAACAATCTTTTAACGTTCCATTTTGACCATATTCTCTTTTTTATTCTATTTTTGATTTATAGTCTATTTTATACAATATGAGAGCAGCTATTTCTGCTTGCTTTTGATTTCCATTTCAATGTAACTTTTTCCCACCATTTTACTTTGAGTCTGTGAGTCTATGAGAATCTTTAAGAGTTAAGTGGGTTTGTTCAAGACAGAATATATTTGCATTGTGTTTCTTTATCCATTCAGCCAATCTATAGCTTTTAATTGGAGCATTTAGACTATTAACATTTAGTGTTAGTATTGTTATGTGCAATACTGTCTGTTCAAAGTGTTGACCATTACCTAGTTTCTTTGTTTTCTATCTTATGTTACTGTGTTTTGTAAGAGCTGTGAGTTTAAACTTTTAGTTCTTTTTTTTTTTTCCCCTCTCTGGTAGATATTATTTGTTCTGTTCCAAGTGTAGCAAGCATATAGTGTAGGGCAAGTCTGGTCTAGTGGTAACAAATTCTTTTAGTGTTTTCTTGTGAATTATGTTCACAGTGGGACTTCCCAGTAGGTGACAACTATAGTGGCTGTACTGCCAATATGACAAGCAGTAGGTGCTGAGGGTGTGACTGATTGGGGCCACTCAGGCTATGGCATCAGGTCCAAGATTCATGGTAGCCTGCTCTGCTTAGGCTCCTGACACTGCAACTACTCCTCATGCACATTAGAAAAGTTATCCACTCACTCTACCCTAGTCCTTCAGAGTCAAGAAAGTAGGAAGCTGCTACTAACATAACCCCAGGGTAGATGCAGTGCTTTGTGGTTTGAATTCCAAAATGGCTCCAGCTGCAATATCCAGGGCTTATAAGCCAGCTGTGCCTTCTACACAGTGCAAAGCTACTGCATAGTCTCCATTCAGGTCCCTGTATCAGTACAGACGGCTGCTGTGGTGGAGGGACATTCTCTATCTCAGCTCCGGCTCCGATATTCACAGGGGAATTACAGAGTCCTGGGTTTTTCTCTCAATCCCTTCCACAGAATATACTCAATGTACCCAAATTCTTTTAAGTGTTTTTTATTTCACATCCCTCTACTTCACATTGGATGCCTTCAAACACTTGTATGTTAATTTCCAGTGCCCTCAAACAACCAGTGAAAATTCTTTCACTGATTTTGATCCTCTCTGCTAGAGTGGCATTATGCAAGGTGATTTTATTCTGCCATCTTTACTTCTTTCTTCAAAATAAAATTATAGATACAATTATAAGACTTTATATACACTTTTGATAAATTTCATTGGGATAATTTTGCCTAAAAATCAGATTAATCAAAATATATTTTGGACTCTAAAATTCTAAGTCTTATTATCATTATAATTTCCTAATTATGATGGAATATCAATATTCTCCTTAATCACTGCTATGTATTATTAATGGGAGAGATTTCTATGATATGATATTAGTGAATATGTTCTAGGTTGATAGGCACCCAGGAATAATCAATGTCTGTGTGGAGTAAGGTTACTCAACCAATTAGAGATGAAGTTAACATTATTATTATCTAGCCGAGATATTCTCATCATTTCCAGATGGATGCAATAAAACACTGACTAAAGGAAGACATGCCATATTTACTAATATATTTTCCTGATGTATGTATCTAGAAGCCTAGTCAGAAACCAGGTAAATATATTGATTAGTGCTCAAGCTCTCATTTCAAAATGGTCAACAATTAATTTAATGCTTAATTTGTAATATTATTGGAATCAAGGGACTTGCCACCAATTATTTTATCTTTTTTAGGAAAACCAGGACAATACTCTTCCATATTTAGCTTTCTGACTCTATACAAATACTTCATAATGACGATAAATTTTTGGAAGATTTGATGATAGAACAATTAAACTCACTCAGAACACTTTTATGTATTTAATTTGGATCAGAATTCATGAGTATATCTGAGAGATTCTCTTTTATTCTCCTTACATATGTTTAAATAGGTATTTTTTATTATCAATATTGATTACATAATTTCTAGTCTGAAACTTATTCATCTTGCCTGAGAAGTTGAAAACACAAAAAAACAACTAGTCTTATTTTCTCGGCATCACGTACAAACATCGCCTTCCTATTCTCAGGTGTCATACATTTCCTTTTCTTTTTAATATTTTAGTTTAAATATTATTTTAAAATATCATTTGAATAATTTCATCACTTTGTAGTATATGCAAATTTCACCATTATATCATCATGTTCATATTGCAATAATAATTTACAACCTAATATAACACATTGGCTTCCATAAGAAAACACAAGCCCTAGGCTCAATACTCAGCAAGCTAAATAAAATTCATGGAGAAGTTAATGCGATATATCAAAAATTTCTGCTTACCAAAAGACGCTACAACTAAAATGAAAGGGAAAGCCACAGACTAATAGAAAATCTTTGCAAAACATATGTAAGGACTTGTGCGCAAACTATACAAACAATTCTTAAAACTCAATATCAAGAAAAGAATATCTGAGTGGACACCTCCAGAAAGAAGAAAATCAGATGGCAAATATGAATATGAAAAGATGCTTAGAATCACAGGACATCAAAAATGGAAATTAAAATAACAGTGACATACCACTACAAATCCATTAGAACGGCTAAAATCTGAAAAGAATACCAAATGGTGATGAAGATGTGGAGCAACAGAAACTCTCATTAAATGCTGGAGCATATGTAAAACGGTGAAGCCACTTTGGAAAATGACTTAGCAGTTAGCACTGTCTTATACAATCAAACATTTTCCTATAATATGATCAAGCAATTGTGTTATTTGATATTTATGCAAATTATTTGAAAATGTATGTCCATAGAAAAACCTTTTTATAGTTGTTTTATTTGTAATTGCCTAAACTTGGAAGCATTCAAGATATCCTTTAATATGAGTATGGATAAACTCACAGTGGCGTATCTATATAACTGAACATTATTCAGCACTAAAAAGAAATGAGCTATAAAGCCAAAAGGAAAACACAAACAGGAGCCTTAAATGCATATGATTAGTGTTGATGGGAAAGAAGACATACTCTGTAAAATGATTTAAAGAGGTTTATTCCATGGCACAAAAATAGAGATATAGACATTTGAAACTGAATAGAAAACTATGAGATGAAATTAACATCTTACAGCCACCTTAACTTTGATAAACCAAACAAGAACATACACTGGGGAAAAGAATCTTTATTCAATAAATGGTGCTGGGAGAACTGGATCACCACATGCAGAAACTGAAACAGGACCTGCAACTTCCACCACTTACAAAAATTGATTCAAGATGGATAAGAGGTTTAAATCTAAGGCATGAATAAAAATCCTCAAAGAAAGGGTGGGGACAACATTTGAAGATATCAGCCTGGGAAAAGATTTTATGAAGAGGAATCGTGTGGCAATTGCAACAACAACAACAACAACAACAACAATAAATAAATTGTACTTAATTAAACCGAAGCTTCTGTACAGCTAAAAATCCAACAACCAAACCAATAGAGAACCTTCAGACTGGGAAAAGATATTTGCATATTATGAATTGGACAAAGGCTTCATAAGTAAGATTTACAGAGAATTCAAATTAATCAACAACAAAAGTACCAACAGTCCCATACATTACTGAGCAAGAAACATGAATAGAACCTTCCCTAAGGAGGGCAGATGACTGTCTAATATATGAAAAATTGATCATTGTCCCTAATCATTAGATTAATGCTAATCAAAATCACCCTGAGATATCACCTAACCTCAGTGAAATTATAGACATCCCAAAGTCTCAAAACTGCAGATGCTGGCATGGATGTGGAGAGCAGGGAACACTTTTACACTGCTGGTGGGACTGCAAACTAATACAGCCTGTTTTGAAGGAAGTAAGAAGAATTCTCAAAGAACTTAAATTAGACCTCCCATTTGTTCCTGCAATGCCATTACTAGGCATCTACCCAGAAGAAAAAAATATCATTTTATTTTAAGGACATTTGCACTAGAGTGTTTGTTATAGTTCAATTTACAATAACCAAAATTTGGAAACCAACTAAATGCCTATCAACCCAGGAGTGGATTAATAAGGTCTGGTATATGTATACCACGGAATACTATTCAGAAATTAAATAAGATGGAAACTTTACATCATTTTTATTAACCTGGATTGAGTTGGAACATATTCTTCTTAGTAACATCTAACAAGAATGGAGAAGCAAGAATCCAATGTACTCGATTCCAATATGAAGGCAATAGATGATCTAATGCAAGTTGGGGGTAGAGGAATGAGGCAGTGGGAAGAGGGGAGGAGGAAGGAGGATGGGGTTCATGGTGTACAATGCACCTCTTGGAGGCAGGACACAATTATAAGAGGGACTTTACCTAACAAATGCAATCAGTGTAACCTAATTCTTTGTACCCTCAATGCATCACAAACAATACAAAAATGAGGTTTATTATGAGCCAAATTTGAGGACCATGGACCTCTGAATACTCCTCAGCAAGAGGGAATGTTGGGAGGGTCCCACATCCATTTAATTTCAGGGCTATCTTTCTCTGGTTAAGAGCCCAAGGAGGGAAGAACCAGGTAGTCAGAAGCCCTGGACCTAGGGTCTCTGGTGATGAATTGAACTCATGGCTCCCTACAAACCTTCTGGAAAAACCCACCGGCAAGCATTCCCATGCTCTGTACAAACCTTCTGGCAAAACCGTCAGTGAGCATCCCCGGGGTCTCTTACCATCAGCCCATGTCTCTTGGGTCCCAACCCTCTTGACACCTATCTTTGCAGGTAAGTGATAAGGTTTCTTCTCTACTCATGGAGAGGGACCACTTGCTCTTTGAAGGTGTTCCCTTGTGGTTCTTGTCCTTTGTTCAGTAATGTCTGTTTGCGGGTAAGGGGTTGCTTTATGTGTTTGGTTAAGTTTTTGTTGACGTTTCCTAGTGATTCTCAGTTGTTTTAAGTGCATTTTAAAGGGAGTTCTCTATTCATTCTTCCTCACAAAATTACTCTCAATAGGCTTTTATGTGCATTTTCTTTCTAAAAAATTTTTAATTTTAATTTTTTTTTTTTAGAGGCAGAGTCTCACTTTGTCACCCTCGGTAGAGTACCGTGGCATCACAGCTCACAGCAAACTCCAGCGCTTGGGCTTAGGTGATTCTCTTGCCTCAGCCCCCCAAGTAGCTGGGACTACAGGTGCCCACCACCATGCCTGGCTATTTTTTGTTGCAGTTTGGCCAGGGCTGGGTTTGAACCCACCACCCTCGGTATATGGGGCCAGTGCCCTACTCACTGAGCCATAGGCGCCACCCTTTTATGTGCATTTTCAAAAGAGGTGGACTGAACTGTCTTATTGCACATGAATGAGAGACTGAATTACTTAGGTCAGATGAAAGGCATTTTAACTCCTCCTAGGGAAAGGCACACTTGGGTGATTAGGAGCCTGAATGGCAGTTGCGTGGGGTGATTCCTCAAGGTGAGAGTGACCTTATACCAAATACCCCACAATTAAAAGAAAGCTCATTCAGGAAACACATATAAGAGCTGATCATTCAGTGTTTTATGCCATCCTGGATGTTCTAGACCCTTAGAAAGAGAAACAAGCCACATAAGACAGTGAGACTGGCTCAGTGATGAATCACTTAGAAGCCTCAATAACAAACAGCACACTCCAATCCACTACACTAAACCCTAGAAGATAATTCAGTTCATTTTTCAAAAAATAAAAAAAAAAAATCCTTTAAATTTGAGGAAAGACAAAGAGAACATCCCTGGGAAACCCTCTTGGTTTATTGGTATAAATGGAAAGAATCAAAGGCATGTTTTCTAGGACTCAGATTGGTTACGGCTAATTTTTTTGCGCAAGTAGTTACTAAAGAATAAATTACGTCAAGGAAGAGTCAGAACTCAAGGGGTCAACCTGCCACTATGGTGCATTTCTCAAACCCACTTCTTTCAGTTACATTAGCTTTTACTTTACTGAGTTTGGCCATTACTGCTTTTCTGGATTTCTCAGGGAAAAAGAGAGGGTGGGAGCACTGTCCTTTCCAGACTTAGGGGCTTCCTTACCCCTATGTAGGACAAAAGGTTTTGTTCAAGATGGGGATGATGGACTCGGCGCCTGTGGCTCAAGCGGCTAAGGTGCCAGCCACGTACACCTGAGCTGGTGGGTTCTAATCCAGCCCAGGCCTGCCAAACAACACTGATGGCTGCAACCAAAAAATAGCCAGGCATTGTGGCGGGCGCCTATAGCCCCACCTACTTGGGAGGTGGAGGCAGAAGAATCACTTGAGCCCAGGAGCTGGAGGTTGCTGTGAGCTGTGATGCCACAGCACTCTACCCAGGGTGACAGCTTGAGGCTCTACTCAAAAAAAAAAAAATGGGGATGATGGAAGTGACATCCCAGGCATCGCCCCGCTGGAATGCCTCCTCAGCAACTTAATATGAATATAGAGATGCATTTGTCAAGAAAAGATTAAACAGAAGAGAATGGGTTTGTGTGGGGAAAAAAAAAATAAGAGAAGAAATGGGAATAAAGAAAGAGAATAATATTGTATAGAAACACATTAAATGGGAAGTTTTTGTCCTGACCTAATTGGTGCTTTAAAAGAAAAGTTTGGGGCAAGAACACAAAGTCAGGAATGTATTGACTAGTCTGTGTAAGTTGTAATATTTGTAAAAGGGAACTTTAGAATAAAATACGTGCAAAAAAAAGAGAAAGTTTACTAAACTTTCAGACTCTATCTCCTGGTTACTTTAAGTCAACAGTCTAAGTTCAGAGGTTATTGGGAACAGCCAGTTTTTAGAACAGTGAAGTGAGACTGGGGAATATGAATGTAAATGTCATTTTCTGTAACTTACATTTGAACAGGAGCTTCATTCCAGCAGGTTTAATCCATACAAGCAATAGGTAGCACTGATAGAGGAGCCATTAGAGTCCAGTCAAATCCTGCTCTCTCCACCTGTGGTTAGTGGAGCAAAGGAGCCTAGCATCCAGGGATTGCTATACTGGTAAGTGTGAATGATCTGGGCAAGTGACTCACAGTGGGTGGTCGCACACCCTAGGGAATCTCCTTCAGCCCTGATGGGATGCCCTCGGGACTTGAACAGGAGAATACAGAGAGAATAATTAGATGCTGGTCATCTATGTTTCTTCTCTTCTAGATGGAGAATTCTTCCTGAGCTCTCAGAAGAAGCACCCTACTGGGATGCATTGTACAAGTATAGGAGACTCTAAAGAAATTAGTGTAATTTTTCCTTATACTAAAGCCCAGCACTAATATAATTCTCCAATAATGACCAACAGCCACCAGTGGACACCCCAAGCTATCTCACAGTTAGGTTTATTTTGCCAAAGACAAAGTAGCCCCTCTGGCCATAGTGGGGACTCTCAAGAGACTTGAGATAGTTAGAAATTCCCAAGGGAGACGCTGCCACTTTATCTTGATCCACCAAAAACACCTCTCCCACCTTCTTTAGTGCCTTTAGTACCTTCTTAAGGGAAATGGAGAATGAGCCAAAACAGAGAAAGATCAGTCCCAGAAATTTCCTCGAATTCTGCATGAGTGGTAATATAAGAAATGTTTGAGTGTACAGCTCAGTCTCTTTTTCCAACAAATTAAGAAGGATTTGGAAAACTTTTAATATGATCCTGGTAAGTATACAAATCTCTTACTCTAAGAGGTAGGACAGCACTTTGACCTCTCATGGAGAGATGTAATGTTTTTGACCAAACATTGACCCTAAATGAAAAGAAAGAATTTTTATAAAAGGCTATAAAGTGAAATGATTTGTGATTTATAGCCAATACCAACAATAATATGTCACCTAAAATAGGACAAGGCACTCCATGGAGAGACACACAATCCCCTTTTAGCATCCTGAGTGGGACCCTGAAAGTTATTCTAAGATGTCTACATCACTAAGAAGAAGGAAAAAAAAATCCCTTAGACTTTCTTTAATGGCTTAGGGGGGCATTGAGAAAACATACCCAGTGAACACCTGACTCTTCAGAGGAACAAATTATTGTAAAATATAAATTTAACACTAATGCAGGCCTAGAAATTTGCAGGAAATTACAAAAATTGGCCCTAGACCCTGACCATAATCTGTAAGACATGCTAAAACTGACCATATTAGCCTTTTATAATTAAACCAGGAAAAAAGAGAAAGACAGTGGTTCTGATTCAAGCAAGCACCACCTGAGAGGCAAGTCACCAGCCATTGTCCAGAATGCAGGGGTAATGACTGGAGATTATCCTATCTCCAGAGGGAAAGCCCTCACGGAAAGGGAATTCTTTCAGCCTCTGAGCCTGATGGAAGACTTCCAGCAGAACATCTTATGGCTCTGCATCATATCATCTCTGCCCAAGAGCCATGGGTGTGCCTGACTATGGAGGGCCAGGTGATAAGATTTTTCCTAAATACCAGAGTCACCTTTTCTACATGTCTCTCAAATCCTGGACTCTCATCTCTCAAATCCATAACTATCAAGGGCATAGCTGGATGACCAGTTACCAAATTTTTCTCTCAACTCTTATAATTGAGAAAATTGGCTATTTTATCATGCCTCTCTAATCATGCCTAAAAGTTCTATTCCAGTCTTAGAAAACTATATACTGACTAAAACAGGAAAAAAATTTCTATGAACACGAGACAGGATCCTATCTTATGTCTTTCCTTATTAAAGATAGATATTAACCCTAAAGTATAGGCTACTGAAGGACAGATGAGAAGAATGAGCATACCCTAAACCTATTCATATCAAATTAAAATATCTTACTTTTTATCTCTCCCACCACAGTTAAAACTGATTGAACTTAAAACCTGCACTCATTACACCCAAGTCATGCCCTACCCACTGACAAAAGTGACAGAATCCGATACACCAGTACTCCATATCTGGACGATGAAATTAGTTGGTGACACAAAGATCTAGATAAAGAAATGGCTGCAAGATGCACCCTTCTTCTTTTCATTCGCTTCTCTTTTTTGATTCTGGGAATTGTGGGAAAGGGACAAGATATAATACCCTGTCAATGATATGAGAATGTTTGGACTTACCTGGTTAAAAATATCATGAATGTGTCTGATTGTTATCTAGTAGGGGAACTTACATAGATAGGATGTTTACATTTTGTTCAATAGAGGTTTGTACTTCATTAAAAGTGATCAGGAGCTTCACTGTGTTATAGCACATCTAAAAGAGTATCAACTATCAGGATTTGTATGGATGGGGACCAGGGTGACAAACCAAGGAAAGAATATGTTTCCCATCTGCCTTAAAACAGTTATACCAGGAGAAGATTATATAAAGTTCTCAGGATGCCCCACCTCCTGTGTCCATTTAAGTAACAGATTCTCAAATGTTTTAAGACAACTACCATATCTTATGCCAGTGTACACACTCAGTTTCCTAAGGGGTGATTTTTGCTGTGTGGATACCAGACTTTTTCTTATGCTCTGGCTAATGCCACTTAGGGTCCCTTCATCCTAGGGAAACTAACTCTTTTCTTGCCAGAAATAGGACCTGAAAGACACCAGAAGTTGAGAAACCTGAGATCATAATCTCCTATATTTCTGGAGGGATGTTCACCTATTCAGCCCAGCTGAATATATTTCCTTGCCCTTATTTATAATGCCAGACATGGTAATTAAACTAAATGTTGAGAGTAGTTAACTGTCTTGCTGTATAGTAAAAGCTTTGAATGCTACCTCACAAGCTATTAGCACTCTAAGCGTAGAACTTGGACAAGTCAAGAAAGCAGTCTTGGAGAACAGACAAGCCATTGATTCCTCTTATGACATAATCTTGGGTGTGCAAAATTTAAAGGAATGTGCTGCCTCAACCTTTCAAACGACTCCCAGTTAATAGAACACAATTTAAAGTAAGTACAAAATGTACTTTACAATATCACCCAAATAGAAGGCTTTTATGGTTTAGATTTTAATCAATAGTTTTATTCTTTTTCTAATTCAAATTGGTTAGTAGCATTAGTTATTGTGGGAATTATTCTAGTTTTAACATTATTTGTATGTTGTTGTAGCCAATAAACCCGTGTTTTATGTCACTACTACATAATTACAATGCTGTAATTTTTGTGCCACTAGGGATCATAAGATTGACTCACGTATTAATTATTTCTAATCAAAACCACAGTCAATCCACAATCTCAATTATTGTGGACCCTAGGATTGGCCTCCTCCATGAGACCCCTGAATATCCCCCTTTTATCTTTGCCCCAATCCAGCAGGAAGCATTCGAGATCTGTCTTCACCCCTTTTTCTCTAACCGTAGTTAGGGCTTCCACTTGGAGGGAGAATTGATGCAGGTCCACTTTCCCTAGGGCTGGACACAGACTATTTTCTAGCCCTAAGCAGGCTAATAAATTAGTTTGATCAATGTTTCATCTAAGCTGCCACTCCCTAGGAGAAGCAGAAAGCCCCCCAAAAGACCACATTGCTATACAATGGAAGTTTTAAAATTAACTTCTGCTCACGGGCATCTGGCACCAATGGGCATGGCAAATTTTAGACATACATATCACTTTCTCAAACTCCCCTGCCTGCAGGAAAAAATAAGCCACATATAAATCCCCCCAAAAATAGCAAACGTTGGCATCATCCAACTCTGGACCCCCTCTGCTGTGCTGGAGGCTTTCCTTCTAATTTTATACATAATATCTATTAAAAAAAAACTGTCCTATCACTTAATAATAGTAATCTGTGAATTAATTCTTCAATTTCCTGAGACCAAGAAGAAGACAGAGAAATTCCAGTAACAGGATCTCTTTGCATTTTCTGTTTAATTTTTCTGTAAAAATAAAACTTATCTGGAAAATAAGTTTATTAATTTTAATCAAATAAAAATTTGACTAAGGCTTTGTACTTCTAACATTTGTGATTTTTCATTTAAGAAAAATAATTCATTGGCAATCATGTAATTCTCCCCTCCTTTATTTATTTTTTCCCAAATTTCTCATTGTAATAATTTGCAATTACTACTAAGACCTATCAATTATATTTCATCTACAACTCCCACTGTACTCTTTTAAAATCATGCTCTTATTTTTGATATAGTCCTCAAACATGTCCACTTATCTCAGTAAATGCCCCATCAGTCTGTATACCTTTCTGGTTCCAGTTTTCTTTCTAAATCCTTAATTAATTTATATAAAATCCATGATTGACACTTCATCTTTTTTAATATGATTTTTATTTTCTTTCTTGTTTTTTTACCATAACATAAAAACTCAACGTAATTTCACTGCATTTATAGTCTTCATATTCTTATGACATATCTTTCACTAAAAATATATAATATATATGCTAAAATATATACAGATATGTATATATATACATATATATACATTTTATATGACAAATACACGATAATAATCCTTATTCCTTAAATTTTTCATAGTACATTAGTTCTCTGTCACTTTACTCATGCTATTCGTTATTCTCCTACATCCTGCATGGACAGAATTTACAAAAATATTTAAGATACATGTAAAATTTGTGTCTTATCAAATTCTTGCTAAATATTCTAAGTTAAATTTGTTTCCTTTAAGAGGCTAGTTTAGCTATTATAGCTGTTTTAGCTCTGTAAAATAATTTTTCAATTACTTATGTTCCTTTCCTACCTTCTTTAGCCTAATAGGATATTTTTAAGAAAAAGAATATAAATTTTATTTTTCAACATGAACTCCATCAAGTTCAAGATACTTTTGTAAAGAATGACACCAGCTATTTAGTTCATTTGTAAAAATTTGTGGGTATTAAGAATTTAACCATGCCAATGCAGATACACTATTAACTGAAAACAAATATGCACCCTGTAAAAAATTTTTAGAGATTAGGATAGAAAATAAAATCAGAAGCCAAATCAAGGATGTAAGGTGGATTCCTAATGATTTTCCATGAAAATTCTCACAAAATTGTCTTTGCTTGCTGGAGGAATGAGATGACACGTTGTGGTGATGGAAAAGACACTCTAGTGAAGCTTTCTTGTTTTTTTTGCTGCTAAAATTTTGGCTAATTTTTGAGAGCCTTCCACAATAAGCAATAGAGACTTACCTCATTCCTTTCTCTTATCTATAATTAAATCTGTCCTTTTGCTTCCACCTGGTTGGTGAATTAGTTCTTCAATTTCCTAGATCAAGGACCTGGCACAGAAATTTCCATAACAAAATGATCTAGCAATCTCACTACCATTATATATCCAAAGCAGCAGAAATCACCCTGTCAAATAAATATCTGCATTACCATATGCCCTTAAGCTTTATTTACAATAGCCAGGATAGGGAATCAACCTATGTGTTCATTAACACATGAATGAATATAAAATGTTTTACATATACAAAATAAAATACTATTCATTCTTAGCAAAGTAAGAAATCTTTTAATTCGTGAAAATATGATGAACCTTCAAGATATTTTATTAATTGAAATGAGCCAGGCATTAGAAAGACAAAGACTGTGTTATTTCACTCATATGTGTAATTTTATAAAGTTAATCTTGTAGAAGTGAAGATTAGAATGTTGGTTGCTGGGTGTTGAAGTTTGTGGTGGATGGGGGATAGAAGAGCCGTTGGTCAAAGTTTACAAAATTTTAATGACATAGAAGGAGTAAATTCAAGAGATCCGTTATACAACATAGTGACTAGAGTTAATAAAAATATATTCTTGAATAATGCTAAGAGAATAGATTTTAAGTGTTCTTACTACAAAATGACAATTATGGGTAATTATACATATGTGAATTATCTTTATTTACAATGTGCATATATATCTCAAAATATGATGTACATGAAAAATATATTCAATTTTTTCTGTTATATACTATGTGAGTTTAAAAATTCACCAAATGTTTATAAATTAGAAAATAATTACCTATAATAGCTATGAGATAAGTTATAATATGAAATAGAGATTAAAATATAACTAGAATTAAATGATAAAGCCAATGTTATAGTATATATAAAATATTGTAGTTTAAATTGAGAAAAATGTGAAGACATATATATTGAATATAAAAGTGATGTTGAAAAACATTATACTAAATATTCATTTCAAAAATATAAAAACAAATTAAAGTTAAACATACAGGGGGATTAAAATATAAAATCTAAATTTAATAAATTTAAAACATATATAACAGAAATTACTGCATTTTTCATGAAAATAACAAATTTGATAAAATCCTAGCAATAATAATTAAAAGGGAATAACATCATAAATAAAAACTAAGACCAAACTACAGATCACAAAGACAGTAAAATGATAATAAAAATAGTATATGATGAAACATTAAATTTGTAGAAGACATGAAAAATTCTTTGCCATCTAAAACTTCATAAACTAAACATAAGAACAAATAAATGGCTATACATGTATCTACACAAATAACTATTAAAATAATTGCATCCATAGTTCAATTCATTTTCTTTT
This sequence comes from Nycticebus coucang, assembly GCF_027406575.1. Classification (NCBI taxonomy): domain Eukaryota; kingdom Metazoa; phylum Chordata; class Mammalia; order Primates; family Lorisidae; genus Nycticebus; species Nycticebus coucang. The sequence goes on along the minus strand of NC_069804.1, from coordinate 154,664,916 downwards.
TCTGTTTCTGTGAAGACAGAGTAGATAAAGGAAAACATATCAGGAAGGAAATTGAAACTCTCAACAAAGTAATAGAAAATATGAAGAAAATATTATGGAAAATATATGATACAACAGTTATGAAAGTATATAGATAATATTTTTTCTTTTTTTTTCTTTAATGTTGGGAATTCATTGAGGGTACAATAAGCCAGGTTACACTGATTGCAACTGTTAGGTAAAGTCCCTCTTGCAATCATGTCTTGCCCCATAAAGTGTGACACCCACCAAGGCCCCACCCACCTCCCTCCTTCCCACTTTCTTCTTCCCCCCCATAACCATAATTGTCATTAATTGTCCTCATATCAAAATTGAGTACATAGGATTCATGCTTCTCCATTCTTGTGATGCTTTACTAAGAATAATGTCTTCCACTTCCATCCAGGTGAATACAAAGGATGTAAAGTCTCCATTTTTTTTAATGGCTGAATAGTATTCCATGGTATACATATACCACATCTTGTTAATCCATTCCTGGGTTGGTGGGCATTTAGGCTGTTTCCACATTTTGGCGATTGTAAATTGAGCTGCAATAAACAGTCTAGCACCAGTGTCCTTATGATAAAAGGATTTTTTTCCTTCTGAGTAGATGCCAGTAATGGGATTGCAGGAACAAATGGGAGGTCTAGCTTGAGTGCTTTGAGGTTTCTCCATACTTCCTTCCAGAAAGGTTGTACTAGTTTGCAGTCCCACCAGCAGTGTAAAAGTGCTCCCTTCTCTCCACATCCACGCCAGCATCTGCAGTTTTGAGATTTTGTGATGTGGGCCATTGTCACTGGGGTTAGATGATAGCTCAGGGTTGTTTGGATTTGCATTTCTCTAATATATAGAGATGATGAACATTTTTTCATGGGTTTGTTAGCCATTCATCTGTCGTCTTTAGAGAAAGTTCTATTCATGTCTCTTGCCCATTGATATATGGGATTGTTGGCTTTTTTCATGTGGATTAATTTGAGTTCTCTATAGATCCTAGTTATCAAGCTTCTGTCTGATTGAAAATATGCAAATATCCTTTCCCATTGTGTATGTTGTCTCTTTGCTTTGGTTATTGTGTCCTTAGCTGTACAGAAGCTTTTCAGTTTAATGAAGTCCCATTTGTTTATTTTTGTTGTTGTTGCAATTGCCATGGCAGTCTTCTTCATGAAGTCTTTCCCCAGGCCAATATCTTCCAGTGTTTTTCCTATGCTTTCTTGGAGGATTTTTATTGTTTCATGCCTTAAATTTAAGTCCTTTATCCATCTTGAATCAATTTTTGTGAGTGGGGAAAGGTGTGGATCCAGTTTCAGTCTTTTACATGTAGACATCCAGTTCTCCCAACACCATTTATTGAATAGGGAGTCTTTCCCCCAAGGTATGTTCTTGTTTGGTTTATCAAAGATTAGGTGGTTGTAAAATGTTAGTTTCATTTCTTGGTTTTCAATTCGATTCCAAGTGTCTACGTCTCTGTTTTTGTGCCAGTACCATGCTGTCTTGAGCACTATGGCTTTGTAGTACAGACTAAAATCTGGTATGCTGATGCCCCCAGCTTTATTTTTGTTACAGAGAACTGCCTTAGCTATACGGGCTTTTTTCCGGTTCCATACAAAACGCAGAATCATTTTTTCCAAATCTTGAAAGTACGATGTTGGTATTTTGATAGGAATGGCATTGAATAGGTAGATTGCTTTGGCAAGTATAGACATTTTAACAATGTTGATTCTTCCCATCCATGAGCATGGTATGCTCTTCCATTTGTTAATATCCTCTGCTATTTCCTTTCTGAGGATTTCATAGTTTTCTTTTTTTTTTTTTAATTTTTTTATTAAATCATAACTGTATACAATGATATGATTATGGGGCATCATACACTCACTTCATAAACCATTTGACACATTTTTATCACAGTGGTTAACATAGCCTTTCCGGCGTTATCTCAGTTACTGTGCCAAAACATTTACATTCTACATTTACCAAGTTTCGCAAATACCCCTATAATATGCACCACAGGTGTGATCATAGTTTTCTTTATAGAGGTCCTTCACCTCCTTCGTTAGGTATATTCCTAGGTATTTCATTTTCTTTGAGACTATGGTGAAGGGAGTTGTGTCCTTAATTAGCTTCTCATCTTGACTGTTATTGGTGTATACAAAGGCTACTGACTTGTGGACATTGATTTTATATCCTGAAACATTACTGTATTTTTTGATGACTTCTAGGAGTCTTGTGGTTGAGTCTTTGGGGTTCTCTAAGTATAAGATCATGTCGTCAGCAAACATGAGTTTGACCTCCTCTGCTCCCATTTGGATTCCCTTTATTTCCTTGTCTTGCCTAATTGTATTGGCTAGGACTTCCAGCACTACGTTGAACAGTAAAGGTGACAGAGGACAACCTTGTCTGATTCCAGTTCTAAGAGGAAAAGCTTTCAGTTTTACTCCATTCAGTAAAATATTGGCTGTGGGTTCGTCATAGATAGCTTCAATCAGTTTTAGAAATGTGCCACCTATGCCTGTACTCTTCAGTGTTCTAATTAGAAAAGGATGCTGGATTTTTTTTTTTTTAGGTTTTGACAAATCTAACTCCAAATTTACTCCTTCATTTTCCTTAAAATGTACAAGTGTGACATAGTCTTAATGAGGAAGAAGGCATGCCTTAGTAAACAGACTTTGCAATCAGACACACATCCAGCTTTCTTCACCTCTCTAAGTCTCGGTTTCTTCAAGCCCCTTTTGAATCAATCACTCCAGGTTTGGCATTAAACTTCACTGTCTTCAATCGGGCACGTTCCTTTCTTTCCACCCTTCGCTTGCTGGGGATGACCCCCATCTCCTCACTGTCCCCCTCCAGCGTGACTCTCCTGGCTTGCCACCACTCATCATCAGAGGCGTTGATGACATGAAGAATATCTCCATATTTAAAACTAAGTCCTTGACTTGGCAGCCCACTGTCCTTGTTCTTTTCATAGTCAAACATGGCTCTGACATAGAGGAAGCGTTTCTGATTGGTTCGTAGGGACCCAGACCCAGAGCTCATGCTGTGGTTCATCATCTGCTCTCGTAGGTCATGGATTTTATCAAATGCTTTTTCTGCATCTATTGAGAGGATCATGTGATCTTTATTTTTGCCTCTGTTAATATAGTGGATAACATTTATAGACTTGCGTATGTTAAAATAGCCTTGCATCCCTGGGATGAAGCCTACTTGATCATGATGAATGACTTTTTTGATGATAAGCTGTAATCTATTGGCTAGGATTTTGTTGAGAATTTTTGCGTCTATATTCATGAGTGAGATTGGTCTGAAATTCTCCTTTTTGTTTGGGTCTTTTCCTGGTTTTGGTATCAGGGTGATGTTTGCTTCATAGAATGTGTTGGGGAAGATTCCTTCTTCCTCAATTTTTTGGAATAATTTCTGCAGTACAGGAATAAGCTCTTCCTTGAAGGTTTGATAGAATTCTGGAGTGAAGCCATCTGGACCAGGGCATTTTTTGGTTGGAAGATTTTTTATTGCTTCTTTGATCTCAGTGCTTGAAATTGGTCTGTTCAGGAGCTCTATTTCATCCTGGCTGAGGCTAGGGAGAGGGTGTGATTCCAAATATTGATCCATTTCTTTCACATTGTCAAATTTCTGGGCATAGAGTTTCTGGTAGTATTCAGAGATGATCTCTTGTATCTCTGTGGGATCAGTTGTTATTTCCCCTTTATCATTTCTGATTGAGGTTACTAGAGATTTTACTTTTCTATTCCTCGTTAGTCTGGCCAATGGTTTACCTATTTTATTTATTTTTTCAAAAAACCAACTCCTTGTTTCATTAATTTTCTGAATGATTCTTTTGTTTTCAATTTCATTGATCTCTGATTTGATTTTGGATATTTCTTTTCTTCTACTGAGTTTAGGCTTAGATTGTTCTTCTTTTTCCAATTCCATAAGATCTCTTGTGAGATTGTTGATGTGTTCTCTTTCTGTTTTTCGAATGTAGGCATCTAAAGCGATGAATTTTCCTCTCAAAACTGCTTTTGCAGTATCCCACAGGTTTTGGTAGCTTGTGTCTTCATTGTTGTTATGCTCAAGGAAGTTAATGATTTCCTGTTTTATTTCCTGCACCCATCTGTTATTCAACAGAAGATTGTTTAATTTCCATGCCTTTGTGTGGGGTCGAGCATTTTTGTTAGAGTTGAGTTCCACCTTTAGTGCTGTATGGTCTGAGAATATACAAGGTAAAATTTCAATTCTTTTGATTCTGTTGATATTTGCTTTGTGTCCCAGGATATGATCAATTTTGGACAATGTTCCATGGGGTGATGAGAAGAATGTATATTCTTTATCTTTGGGGTGGAGTGTTCTATATGCGTCTATCAAGCACAGTTGTTCTAGGGTCTCATTTAAATCTCTTATATCCTTGTTTAATTTCTGTTTAGAGGATCTGTCCAGCTCTGTAAGAGGAGTGTTAAAATCCCCTGTTATTATGGTATTATCAGATATCATATTGCTCAGACTGAGTAAGGTCTGCTTCAAGAATCTGGGAGCATTTAAATTGGGTGCATAAATATTTAGAATTGAAATGTCTTCTTGTTGTATTTTTCCCTTGACCAATATAAAGTGACCATCTTTGTCTTTTTTGACTTTAGTTGCTTTAAATCTACATGTATCTGAAAATAAGATTGCAACTCCTCTTTTCTTCTGAATTCCATTTGCCTGAAAATTGTCTTCCAAACCTTGTCTCTGAGCCTTAATTTGTCTTTGAAGCCAGGTGTGTTTCTTGCAGGCAGCAAATGGATGGCTTGTGTTTTTTAATCCAGTCAACCAATCTATGTCTCTTCAGTGGGGAATTCAAGCCATTAACATTTATTGAGATAATTGATAAGTGTGGTAGTATTCTATTCGTCTTATTTGGTGAGAGTCCATTGCTTAGTTTTATATTTTTTATCATTGTGGAGGTTAGGTTCTGTCCTTTAATTTCTGAGTTCTTACTTTGCTGCTGATCCATTGTGGAGGTCAGTGTGCAGAACAGGTTGAAATATTTCCTGTAGAGCTGGTCTTGTTGTGGCGAATTTCCTCAATGTTTGTATATCCGTAAATGATTTGATTTCTCCATCAATTTTGAAGCTTAACTTAGCAGGGTACAGAATTCTGGGCTGGAAATTGTTCTGTTCAAGTAGATTAAAGGTAGATGACCATTGTCTTCTTGCTTGGAAAGTTTCGTTAGAGAAGTCTGTGGTCACTCTGATGGATTTGCCCCTGTAGGTCAACTGGCGCTTACTCCTGGCAGCTTGCAGAATCTTTTCTTTTGTCTTGACTTTGGACAGGTTCATCACAATGTGTCTTGGAGAAGCTCGGTTAGATTTGAAGTGACCTGGGGTCCGATAGACCTCTGAAAGCCGTGTGTCAGAATCTTTGGTGATATTTGGGAAATTTTTTTTTATAATATTCCCTAGTATGGCTTCCATTCCTCTGGGGGCATTCTTCTTCCCCTTCTGGAATTCCTATAACTCGTATGTTGGAACGCTTCATAAAGTTCCATAATGCTGACAGTGAATGTTCTGCTTTCTCTCTCTTCTTTTCTGCCTCTTTTACTATCTGAGTTATCTCAAAAACTTTGTCTTCTACCTCTGAAATTCTTTCTTCTGCACGGTCTAACCTGTTGCTGATACTTTCCATTGCATCTTTAAGTTCCCTAATTGACTGTTTCATTTCCTTCAGCTCTGCTATATCCTTTTTATATTCTTCATATCGTTTATCTCTTATTTGATTCTGTTTTTGAATTTCCTTTTGGTTATTTTCCACTTTATTAGCAGTTTCCTTCATTGTTTCCATCATTTCTTTCATTGTTTTCAACATGTGTATTCTAAATTCCCTTTCTGTCATTCCTAACATTTCTTTATAGGTGGAATCCTCTGCAGTAGCTACCTCATGGTCCCTTGGCAGGGTTGTTCTGGGCTGGTTCTTCATGTTGCGTGGAGTTTTCTGCTGATTCTTCCTCATGAGTGATTTCTTTTTTTTTTTTTATTAAATCATAACTGTATACATTGATATGATCATGGGGCATCATACACTTGCTTCATAGACCATTTGACACATTTTTATCACGGTGGTTAACATAGCCTTTCCGGCGTTATCTCAGTTACTGTGCCAAACCTTTACATTCTGCATTTACCAAGTTTCGCAAATACCCCTGTAAGATGCACCACAGGTGTGATCCCACCGATCCCCCTCCCTCTACCCCCCCTTCCCACTTCCCCCTATTGTTAAGTTGTAACTCGGTTATAGCTTTCATGTGAGAGCCCCAAGTGCCCATCAATCCACAAATGGATTAATAAATTGTGGTATATGTATACCATGGAATACTATGCAGCCTTAAAGAAAGATGGAGATTTTACCTGTTTCATGTTCACATGGATGGAGCTGGAACATATTCTTCTTAGTAAAGTATCTCAAGAATGGAAGAAATAGTACCCAATGTACTCAGCCCTACTATGAAACTAATTTGGGGCTCTCACATGAGTGATTTCTTTTATCTGTTTCCTTGCCCTAATTTTCCTTTCACTTCCTCTTGCTCTTTAAGTTCTTGTGCCTGTGGAAGTTGCGGGCGGGTTTAGACGGATTGAACACACGCGACCACTTGCCAGTTTTCCAATGTTTTAGTCCTCCTCTTGGGGTCCAGAAGTCTCTCGCTGACTCCCTGTATCCTCTCAGGGGTGATGATAAGCAGATCCCACCAGCCAGAGATGCCTGGAGTCCTATCTCCCCAGACTCATGGTGCCCAGATGCAAGGAAGCTGTTCTAGATAATATTTTAAAAAACGGTTTATGGGCTTAATGGAAGGGTGGAGGAATAGAGAAAGAAAACTCAGTCTACCAGGGAACACTAGAAATTATTCCCTCTGAATCATAGAGAATAAATAGACTTACAAAAAATAAACAGAATTCAAGTACATGTGGTATTATACATATTATAATAAAAGGTTTACATTTGTATAACTGGGGTTATGAAGGGATAGAAAAAAAAAGTCTGAAAAAATATTCTAATAATAGCAGAAAACTTCCCACGTTTGCAAAGTCTAAGTCTGCAGATATAAGAAAATGGGCCAAAACCAGATATGGATAAATTCAATGGAATATGCACAAAGAAACATTATAGTCAAATTTCTGAAGACTAAGGACAAGGTAAAAATTCTTGAAAAAAGTTACAAAAGCAATAACTTCTTTATTGGGAAAACATTTTAAATCCAGAATCCCAGAATCCTATATCAAACAGAAATATCCTTTATGAATAAAATAAAAATCAACACAGTTGCAGATAAAAGGAAAATCAAGAAAATATTTTTTCACTCTATTTATTCCAAAAGAGTATCTAGTGCTCACTTCAGGAGCACAAATACTAAAATTGGAACAGTACGGAGATTAGCATGTGCCCTGTGAAAGCATGACAACCAAATACATGAAATGTTCCATATTTTTTTCTTCTTCATAAAATATCTCAAGAATGGGGGGAAAAGTATTCAATGTACTCAATACTAATATGAAACCAATATAGAAACAACTACATCCTGACAGAAAAGAAAAATCATAAGTATGTTCTAACAAGGGGTAAGGGAGTGGAGATAGAGGAAAGGGGAGAGAGAGAGGTCAATCTCGGCAGGACCTCACTTAATGTGCAAAATGTGAGGGTATTCAGTACATCCTCTGGGTGAAGGGCTCAACTACAACTTGAACTTTATCTTAGAAATAAAACCAATATAACATAAATATTTGTACCCTCATATTATTCTGAAATGAAAAAAGAATAGCTACAGGAAACATTCTAAACAGAAAAAAAAAAAAAGAAAACAAAATGAATCTTGGACTATGAGGAATAAAGAAGAAAACATAATGAACAAAAATATAAATAAATAAAATAGATGGCCCTTTTTCTCTTTAGTCTTCTAATTATGTTTGACAATTTAAGCCAAAGATAAAGTATTATCTCATGTGATCTTAAATTAGTGTAAAAGATACATTTAAGGAAATGGTACATACAGAGAAAAGTAAAAGGAGTAAAAATTTCTGCTTTTCACACAGCACACATAAAAAGAACGTACCAATGAGCTAAGGTAAGCTGTGTGTATATAATGTGACACTAAAATAACTATATAAAAAATGACTCAACAACTATATAAATTAATCAATAATGGAACACTCAAAATGTTTAAATAGTCCACAGGTAGCCAGAAATAAAATAATAGAAAAATGAAAATCAGAAAAAAAAACAAAACCCAGTAAAATGACATACATAAGCCCTAATACATCAGTAATTATATGAAATGTAAATAGTGTAAATAAAAAAAGTAAAAATAGAGAATTTAGGAATGTTTTAAAAAATATGACTCAGCTACACAATGTCTAAATGACACTCACGTCAAATATAACTATAGTGAATGGTTGAAAAGTAATAGGATGCCAAAATCCATGTAAATATTAATCAAAGCAAGCAAAATTTTCAATATCAGTTATATTAATATCAGGACAAGTGGTTTTGGACCATAAAAAAAAAATCGTGCCTGTGACAGAGAGAGAGAGAGAGAAAGAAATATTGTGTAATTAGTCATGGAACACTCCATAAAGTCATAGAAATCCTAAATATGCATATACTAAAAAATAAAGCTACAAAATATGGGGATATATGTATTATAGAACTGGAAGGAGGAAAAGACAAATCTATGATTATAAAGTAGTTGAAGATTTCAATAAGTTTTTCTCAAAGTTTGAGAGAAATAAGTAGGCAGAAAATCATCAAGGATACATACAAATCTCAAAAACATTTTTAATGGATAAGAAACAATTGATGTCTATAAGAGACCTTACTCAACAATAGCACAATATTTTCTTTTTAAATGCCCACAGAATACTCACCAAGATAGGCCCTATATGAAATCACACAATTAACTTCAACATATATAAAAAATTGAAAATATAAAGTTTATTTTATCAATGCAGATAAATCAAATTAATGACAGATAATAATCATGACAAGAGAAAAAAATTCTTAATACTTGGAAACTTACCACTTCTAAGCATCACAGTTTTTATAAGGGAAATTTCAAGGAAATTTTTTTAAATGTATTTTACTGAATCAAAATTAAAATGCAGCATATAAAACTAGTGGGGCATACTGAAAGCATTGTTGAGTGGGAATCGAATGGATTAATAAATTGTGGTATATGTATGCCATGGAATACTATGCAGCCTTAAAGAAAGATGGAGACTTTACCTCTTTCATGTTTACATGGATGGAGCTGGAACATATTCTTCTTAGTAAAGTATCCCAAGAATGGAAGAAAAAGTACCCAATGTACACAGCCCTACTATGAAACTAATTTGGGACTCTCACATGAAAGCTATAACCCAGCTACAACTTAACAATAGGGGGAAGTGGGAAAGGGGGGGGTGGGTAGAGGGAGGGGGATCGGTGGGATCACACCTGTGGTGCATCTTACAGGGGTATTTGCAAAACTTGGTAAATGTAGAATGTAAATGTTTTGGCACAGTAACTGAGATAATGCCAGAAAGGCTATGTTAACCACTGTGATAAAAATGTGTCAAATGGTTTATGAAGCGAGTGTATGATGCCCCATGATCATATCAATGTATACAGTTATGATTTAATAAAAAAAATCTACATTTAGATGCAGATTATAAATGAAGATATTAGAAAAGAGAAAAAATCTCACAATTATATCCCAATATGTTCCCTCAAAATGAACTCATGTAGGCATAATAAGAAAAATAACACAGATAAGAGCAGAAATCACAAAATTGAAAACAGAAAAATATAGAAGCTATCAATGTAACAAAGAGCTGCTTCTTTGACAAGATCAATAAAATTTGCAAACATACAGCAAGATCACCTAAGGGAAAAGAGAGAGTACACAAATTACAATTTTTATTATTATTATTAAATCATAGCTGTGTACACTAATGCGATCATGGGGCACCATACACTGCTTTCATAGACCGTTTGACACATTTTTCATCACACTGGTTAACATAGCCTTCCTAGCATTTTCCCAGTTATTGTGTTAAGACATTTACACTCTACATTTACTGAGTTTCACATATACCCTTGTAGGATGCACCTCAGGTGTAATCCCACCAATCACCCTCCCTCCATACACCTCCACCCTCCCTCTCCTCCTTTTCCCCCCTTCCCCCTATTTTTAGGTTATAACTGGGTTATAGATTTCATGTGAAAGCCACAAATCAGTTTCATAGTAGGGATGAGTACATTGAATACTTTTTCTTGCATTCTTGAGATACTTTACTAAGAAGAATATGTTCCAGCTCCATCCATGTAAAAATGAAAGAGGTAACGTCTCCATCTTTCTTTAAGGCTGCATAATATTCCATGGTGTACATATACCACAATTTATTAATCCATTCATGGATTGATGGGCACTTGGGCTTTTTCCATGACTTAGCAATTATGAATTGGGCTGCAATAAACATTCTGGTACAAACATCTTTGCTATAATGTGATTTTTGGTCTTCATATACTAGGTATATGCCTAGTAGAGGAATTATAGGATTGAATGGCAGGTTTATTTTCATATCTCTAAGTGTTCTCCAAACATCTTTCCAAAAGGAATGTATTGATTTGCATTCCCACCAGCAGTGTAGAAGTGTTCCCTTTTCTCCACATCCACCCCAATATATCTGTTCTTGGGATTTTGTGACATGGGCTAAGCTTACCGGAGTTAGATGATATCTCAAAGTAGTTTTGATTTGTATTTCTCTGATGATTAAAGATAATGAGCATTTTTTCATCTGTCTGCAGGCTGAGCACCTGTCTTCTTCAGAGAAGTTTCTCTTCAAGTCCCTTGCCCAGCCTGTGATGGTATCCCTTGTTCTTTTCTTGCTAATGTGTTTGAGTTTTCTGTGGATTCTGGTTATTAAACCTTTGTCAGAGACATAACCTGCAAATATTTTCTCCCATTCTGAGGGCTGTTTGCTTGCTTTACTTACTGTGTTCTTGGCTGTGCAGAAGCTTTTTAGTTTCATCAGGTCCAAGTAGTGTATTTTTGAAGCTGCTTCAATTGCCTGGGGGGGTCCTCCTCATAAAATACTCGTCCAGACTGATTTCTTCAAGGGTTTTCCCTGCACATTCTTCTAGTATTTTTATAGTTTCATGTCTCAAGTTTAAATATTTAAGCCAGTGAAAGTCTACCTTAGTTAATGGTGAAAGGTGTGGGTCCAGTTTCAGTCTTCTGTGGGTTGCCAGCCAGTTCACCCAGCACCATTTGTTAAGTAGGGAATCTTTTCCTCACTGAATGTTTTTAACTGGTTTGTCAAAGATCAAATAACGGTAAGGAGCTGGATTCGTCTCTTGGTTCTTTATTCTGTTCCAGACATCTAATTCTGTGTTTTTGTGCCAGTACCATGCTGTTTTGATCACTATCAATTAATAGTATAGTCTGAGGTCTGGTAGCATGATTCCTCCTGTTTTGTTTATATTTCTGCATAATGTCTTGGCCATTTGAGGTTTTTTCTGATTCCATATAAAATGAAGTATTATTTTTTCAAGATTTTTAAAGTATAACAGTGGAGATTTAATAGGGATTGTATTAAAATTCTATATTGCTGTGGGAAGTATGGACATTTTAACAATGTTGATTCTTCCCAGCCATGAGCATAGTATGTTTTTCCATTTGTTAACATTTTCAGCTATTTCTTTTCTTAGAGTTTTGTAGTTCTTTTTATAGAGATCTTTGACATCCTTTGTTAGATAAGCTCCCAAATATTTCATCTTCTTTGGCACTACTGTGAATGGAATGGAGTCCTTAACTGTTTTTTCAGCTTTACTATTGTTGGTATATATAAAGGCTACCGATTTATGAATGTTGATTTTGTAAACTGAGACGCTGCTGTATTCCTTGATCAGTTCTAAGAGTTTTGTAGTAGAATGCCTAATATTTTCCAAACATACAATCATATCATCTGTGAAGAGCAAAAGTTTGATCTCTTCTGACCCTATATGGATACCCTTGATTGCCTTTTCTTTCCTAATCACGGTGGCTAAAACTTCCATTAGAATGTTAAAGAGCAGTGGAGACAATGGGAAGCCTTGTAAGGTTCCTGATCGGAGGGGAAAGGATTTCGGTTCAACTCCATTCAATACGATATTGGCTGTGGGTTTGCTGTAGATGGCCTCTATCAGTTCAAGAAATGTGCCTTCTATACCAGTTTTCTTAAGTGTTCTGATCAGAAGGGATGCTGGATAATATCAAAAGCATTTTCTGCATCATTTGGGAGAATCATATTGTCTTTGTTTTTTAATTTTTTTATGTGCTGAATTATACTTATAGATTTACTTATATTGAACCAGCCTTGAGAACCTGGGATAAAACCAACATGGTCATGATGTACAGTTTGTTCGATGTGTTGCTGGATTCTGTTTGTTAAGATCTTTTTGAATATTTTTGCATCTATATTCATTAGTGATATTGGTCTATAATTTTCTTTTCTTGGTAGGTCTTTTCCTGGTTTGGGGAATAGGGTGATGTTTGCTTCATAGAACGTGTTGGGTAGTCTTCCTTCTTTTTCTACATTTTGGAACAGGTTGAGTAATATAGTACTAGTTCCTATTAAAGGTTTTGTAGAATTCTGATGTGAAGCCATCTGGACCTGGGCTTTTCTTTTTAGGGAGATTTTGTATGGTTGATGCTATTTCAAAAGTTGATATGGTCCTGTTCAATATTTCCACTTGATTCTGGCTAAGTCTTAGATGGTGATGTGCTTCCAGATATTGGTCAATTTCCTTCAGATTTTCATATTTATGAGAATAAAGTTTCTTGTAATATTCATTAAGGATTTTTTTAATTTATTCCCCCCCAGGCCTCAATTTTTTTTTTTATTTCTGAGGAGTCTGTTGGTATTTCGTCTTTGTCATTTCTGATTGATGAGATTAGAGATTTTACTCTTTTATTCCTGGTTAGGTTAGCCAAAGGTTTATCTATTTTATTAACCTTTGAAAAAAACAAATTTTTGATTTATTGATATGTTGTATAATTCTTTTGTTTTCAATTTTATTTAATTCTGCTCTAATTTTGGTTATTTCTTTTCTTCTACTGAGTTTGGTGTTGGAATGTTTTACCTTTTCCACTTACTTGAGATATCCCATTAAGTTGTTAACTTCCTATCTTTCCATTCTCTTGAGGAGGGCTTGCAGTGCTATAAACTTCCCTCTTAGGACTGCCTTTGTGGTATCCCAGAGGTTCTGATAATTCATGTCTTCATTGTCATTTTGTTCCAAGAATTTGGCAATTTTCTTGTTAATCTCATCTCTGACCCAGCTATCATTAAGTATAAGGTTATTTAACTTTCATGTTTTTGTATGAATATGCAGATTCCTGTTGTTACTCAGTTCAACTTTTATTCCAGGATGGTCCAAGAAGATGCAAGGAATAATTTCTATTCCTTTAAATTTACTGAGGTTATACTTGTGACCTAAGATGTGATCGATTTTGGAGTATGTTTCATGGGCTGATGAGAAGTATGTATATTCAGTTTTGTTGGGATGACATATTCTGTAGATATCTGCTAAATCCAAATGTTGGATGGTTAGGTTTAAATCTAAAATATCTTTGCTCAGCTTCTTATTGGGGGATCTATCAAACACTGCCAAAGGAACATTGAAATCTTCAACTTTTATGTAGCTGGAGGAAATGAAGTTGCTCATATCTATTAGAGTTTCTCTTATAAATTGAGGTGCATTCTGGTTGTTTGCATAGATATTAATAATTGAACTCTCATCATATTCAGTATTACCCTTTACAAATATGAAGTGACCATTCTGATCCTTCCTTACTTTTTTTGATTTAAAGCCTATTGTATCTGCAAATAGAATTGCTTTTTTTCTGATTACCATTTGCCTGAAATATGGATGACCATCCTTTCACCCTGAGTCTATTTTTATCTTTTAAGGTAAGATGTGAGTCTTGTATGCAGCAAATATCTGGCCTGAGTTCTTGTATCCAGTCAGCTAACCTGTGCCTCTTTAGAGGACAGTTTAAGCCATTCACATTAGTGGAGAATATTGATAAGTCTGGTAAAATTTTGGGTATTGAGTTTTTCAAAAGTCAAGTGGACATTTTTAATCCTTTCACCAATTTGGAATTTGGAGTTTGATCAAAAGTTTCTGAGTGAGTTTACTTTTGTGGTAGAGGATTGGGCTTGTCACTATGGAGGATAGGTCTGAGAATATCCTGAAAAGCTGGTTTGGTTATGCGATATTTCTTCAACATATGAATGTCATTAAAGTATTTAATTTCTCCCTCATAAATGAAACTCAGTTAGCTGGATACAGGATCTGGGGTTGAAAGTTATTTTGCTTTAGGAGATTAAAAGTAGATGACCACCCTCTTCTGGCTTGAAAAATTTCAGCAGAGAAATCTGCAGTCATTCTAATATTCTTCCCTTTGTAGATAATGGATTTCTTATGTCTGGCTGCTTTCATAATTTCCCCCTTCATATTAACCTTAGTGAAGTTAATTATAATATGCCTGGGGGATTTCTTATTCAGATTGAGTCGTGATGGGGTTCTGAAACTGTCTGCTATCTGAATTTCAGAATACCTTGGCATGTCTGGAAAATTCTCTTTGATAATTTCATATAGAAGAGCCTCTGTGCCTTGCGAGGGCAATTCATCACTTTCAAGGATTCCAATGAGGCGGATATTAGCCTTCTTCGAATAATCTCAGAGCTCTCTTAGAAAATGATCAGTTTTTGCTCTCCATTTCTCTTCCTCTTTGAGAGTTTAGGAGCATTCAAAAGCTTTGTCTTCAATGTCAGAAATCCTTTCTTCTGCTTGCTCCACTCTGTTACTGAGGGATTCTACTACATTTTTCAGATCTTTGAGGGCTGCAAATTCTTGCTTCAATGCATCAAAATCTTTGGTGGTTTTGTCTTTAAATTCATTAAATTCTTGAGTTAACTTTTGAATTTCTCCTCAAATTTCTAATTCAGACTTTTGAATTGCTCCTCGAATTTCTAATTCCAAATTTTCCTCCATTCTATTAATCTTGTTTGCAATCCAAATTCTGAATTCGATTTCTGACATCTTGACCAGCTGTTTATGAATGGGATCTTCAGTTACATCTGCCATATATTTCTTTGGTGGGGTTGATCTGTCCTGGTTATTCATGTTACTAGAGTTTTTCTGCTCATTTCGCTCCATGATTGTTTTACAATGTTTGATTTTTCTCCTTGAGCTTTGTCAAGGACCTGTACATTGCTATGGCCTGAGAAACTAAGGACCTGTTTGGTGTGGTGTGTCTAAGTGGTTCTGTCTTGTTTTCAGCTGGTCTCTGTTCAACCCTAGTGAAACTGTTACTCTGGGTTGAAGTCTCAGCTGTGGAGAAATACCAGCAATAATGTCACCCCACCCCCTACAGACAACAATTCGAAAAGGAAAATCAAACCTTCCTACAACCACACACCCAGGGCACCACCTGAATAGTCCTTGGGTGATTGGCTCAGTTCAAAATGTCCGAATTAATTGTCTCAGTCAGCACCTGCCTCAGGTGGGAGAGTTTAAAAGTTCTCTGGCAATTGGATTGCAGGGGTCTGGTAACTACTCAGATATGGCTTACTGCAGTGCTCCGTGGAGTCAGGAGCAAATAGATCAGTCAGGAAAGGTTGATGCCTCCTTCCCCTCCTTGCACCTCTGTCACACCCAGTCAATGATAGTCTTAAAGGGCTTTGACACAATTGCCTGTAGTGAATAGATACTCCAGAGGTTTCCACCTGCCTGAATCACAAGGAAATCTATTTCTGCTCAGCCAGGCCACTGGGCTCTGCCTTTATCTAGCAGGGGGAGGTGAGGCCTGACAACCTAGGGCACTTGATGGAAGCTGGGGGGTGTTCACTCAGTTCTAGCCCTGCCCCTGATTGATATTACTGACAGAACAGAACAGAACAACTTTGCAGGAATTTGTTTCTGTTTGTGCTAAATTCCCCTGCAGAAGAGAAGCTGTTTCGAGTTCACAGAGCCTGCACCTCAGTTCCTGTCTTTGCTTCTGCAGGTTTGTATTCGGTTACCTGTAAGTTCTAGCCTCCTGTCTTCCTTTGTCTATAGGCTGACGTTTCCCTGATGGCCAGGTGCGTCTTAGGCTCCGTAAAGTGGTCCTCTGGGTCAGCTCTATCCTGGAAACTTCATGGCTCTGTGCATGCATTTCTAGTCCCTGCGCTCCACCCAGGCCAGTACCACCTCAGGCAAACCCTTTACTCACAGGGCCTGCGTTTCTGTCCCAGATCTTTTCTGTGGTGGTTACCACCTGAGTAGATGCCCGGCCTCCTCTGGTTGCCAATGGAGACAGGGGGTGTGGCTCCGGATATCCAGGAGTGAGTCCTATTGTTGCCAAAAGACGGCTGCTGCTCTGTGCCTCAGGGCACCTCTGCTCTGGTGTGGTTTCCTCTCAGCCCACTGCCCTCTCCTCACCCCCATGCTGTAGAGTCGGCACTGACCAGCTGCAGTTTAGGCCCTGTCCACACCCCTCAAGAAATCACCCAAGAATCTGGACTCCTGGGGGACAGTCCTCCAGACCTCAGAGTGAGATTGGAGGGGAGTGCTGGGAGCTCAGATTTGCAGGCAGAGAATATATACAGTTTTATACAGTTTTATGCCTGGCAGGAGAATGCCGTGGCACTCTTGTAGGGGAGGTATGTCCAGTTTTTAGAGGGTCTCACCCGTGGAGTGTAGTGGGAGGACCTTTGAACTCTGCCCGATTGTGGGGCACTCCAAGCCATTCTTATGGGGGAGGAGACTCCCATCTGCTTGGTGATGGATTTTGTACCTTTTGTTTGTATCCTTGTGGTCGTAGCTCGCCTCAGTGGGGTTGGCGTGCATTCTTCAACCTTCTCTCTTAGTGCAGCTCAAATCCACCAGGTTACTTGCCAAATTTCTGTCCTTTAACTCTCCTTCTGGATGGGAGCCTCTGTGGAAAGCTGGCTTCAGTCAGCCATCTTGTCTCTGCCCCCCAACCCCCAAATTACAAATTTTGTCAGAGTGGTGATATAAATACAAACTACATGTATCTAAATAAAAAGAAGGGAATACTATGAAAAACTACACATCTAAGTTTGACAATTTAGAAAAACGTAATAATTTCTTGAAAATCACAACTACCCTAACTTATCTAATATGGAGTAGATAATTTGCATAGCTCTATAATTATGAAGGAAATTAAAATTGAAATATAAAAACTACCAAAAATAAATCTGGAGAATTCTACCAGTTGTTTAAAAAGCAATTAACACTAATTCTACGCAATCACTTCAGGAAATAGAAGAGGAGATACTACTTTTCAATTTTTTTTTTCCATGAAGCTATCATTATCCTCTTACCAAAATCAGAGGAAGAGAATAAAAAATATATATAGAACAATATCCTTCATAAATATAGAGACAGAAGTCCCAAAGAAAATATTAGCATATAGTCCTTAGACTTTAGTACTTTATTTCAAAATATTATGGAGGTACAAAAATTTTTGGTTACTTGTATTTTTTTTTATGTACTTGAATCAGGGTTTTAAGTGTGCCCATCACCTAGATAGTGTTAATTGTCCATGGTAGGCAGGTCTTTGCCCATTCCTTCCTCCCCCACTACTGAATTTGCACTGAGTTTTACTTGTTCTCTGTGCCCATGTATGCTCATCAGTTAGTTTCAATTTAATAGAAAATATAAGCGGTGTTTGTCTTCCCATTCTTGAACCACTTAGGATAATTAATTATCTTTGGCTCCATCCAAATAGCTACAAAAGGCATTAAGTCATGCTTCTTCATGGCTTAGTACTATTCTGTGTGTATATATATATATATATATACACATACATATGTATATATACATATGTATATACATATATATGTGTGTGTATATATTATATACATATATATGTATGTGTATATATATGCACACAGAATGTGTGTGTGTGTGTGTATATATATATGTATTTATATACCATATTTGTTAACCCATCATGAGCTGATGGCTACATGGGTTTATTCCACATCATTGTAATTGTTAATAGTGCTGCAATGAATATTCAAGTACAGTGTTTTTGAGATAAAATGAATTCTTTTTCTTTGGGAAAATACCCAGTAGTGAGATTGCCAGATCAAATAGAGTGTCTCCTTTAAGTTCCTTAAGTTACCTTCATACTGTTTCCATAGTGATTGTACTAATTTGCAGTTATACCAACAGTGCTAAATGTTGCTTTCAGCATCCATACCAACATATATTATTTTTTGATTTTAAATAAAAGCCATTCTACCTGTGGCAAAGTGATATCACATTGTGGTTTTAATTTGCATTTACTTAATTATTAATGGTGCTCACCATTTTTTATGTTTAATTTACATTTACATTATGTTTATTTTACATTTATCTACCTTCTTTTGAAAAGCCTCTTTCCATATCTTTTATACACTTTTCCACGGAGTTGTTTGATTTTTCCCTGATGATCTGCTTGAATTTTCTGTAGACTCTGGTAATCAGTCCTTTTTTATATTTGTAGCTTGAAAATACTTTCTCACATTCTATACATTATCTATTTTCTCTGTTTATTATTTCCTTAGATGGGTAAAAGCTTTTTAATTTAAACAAATCTCATTTATTTATTATTGTTGTTGCTGTGATTATCATTTGGCTGTTTTTCATAAATTCATTGCCTAGGCTGCTATCTATGTGATTTTTTTCATATTTTCTTCTAGAATTGTTCTAGAATTAATTCTTCTAGAATTAATTTTTTGCCTTACATTTAAGTCTTTTATTTATCTTGAATAAGTTTTTGTGAGTAGTGAGAAATATAGATCTTATTTCACATTTTTCTATGTGGCTATTCAACTTTCTAAGCATCATTTATTGACTAGAACTTCTTTTCCCCAATGTATATTGTAGTCTTTTTTGTTAAAGGACAGATGGTTGTAGGCAGATGGTTTTATACCTGGGTTCTCTGTTTTGTCCATTCTCCAGATCCCTATTCTTTTACCAATACCATGCTTTTATTGGTTAGTTTAACCTGTTATAGTTTTACTTCTGGTATTGTTTGCCTGCAGATTTGTTTTGTTTTGTTTTGTTTTTGAGACAGAGTGTCACTTTATCCTCTTTGGTACAGTGCCATGGTGTCATAGCTCACAGTAACTTCAAACTCTTGAGCTCAAGCAATTCTCTTGTTTCAGTCTCCTGAGTAGCTGATACTACAGGCACCTGCCACAATGTCTGGCTATTTTTAGAGATGGGGTCTCATTCTTGCTCAGGCTGGTATTGAACCAGTGAGCTCAGGGCAATCCACCCACCTCAGCCTTCCAGAGTGTTATGACTGCAGAAGTGAGCCACCGTACCCTGCCAAGATTTGTTTTTGCTTAAGATTGCTTTGGCTTTTTGAGCTCTCTCTGGTTCCAAATGAAGCATAGAATTACTTTTTCTATATCTGTGAAGTATGATGCTGATAAACAGAAACATATAATGAAGCAAAAACAAAGACCATATGATCATCTGCATCAACTCAATATTACATCATAAAAAATTATACACTTTAATCCAGTGCAATTTATTCCAGAGATGCAAGGCTGTTTCAGTATTAAAAATCTAAACAATGTATCCACCACAATGATTAAGCAATCAAGTCTGTGTGGTAGAGGCACAGGGATTGATCAATGGAACAGCACAGAGAACCCAGAAATAGACCCATTTAAATATGTCTTAACTTACTTGACAAAGGTGCAAAAGCAATTCAATGGAGGAAAGGAAAGCATTTTAACAAGTAGTCATTGAAGAATTAAGTATCTATAAGCCCCTTCCCCAAAAAAAGAAAAAAGAAAAAAAAAACTGGAAAGTGTCTATGTTTACAAAACACTATAATTTTTTAAGAAAATATAGCAGAAAGACTTTGGTTTAGGGCGGCGCCTGTGGCTCAGTGAGTAGGGTGCTGGCCCCATATGCCAAGGGTGGTGGGTTCAAACCCAGCCCTGGCCAAACTGCAACAACAACAACAAAAATAGCCGGGTGTTGTGGCGGGCGCCTATAGTCCTAGCTGCTCGGGAGGCTGAGGCAAGAGAATCACATAAGCCCAAGAGCTGGAGGTTGCTGTGAGCCGTGTGATGCCACGACACTCTACCGAGGGCAGTAAAGTAAGACTCTGTCTCTACAAAAAAAAAAAAAGACTTTGGTATATGTTAGGAAATGTCTTCTCAGATTTCAAAACGCATAATTCAGAAGAAGAGAAGAATAAAAGTTGGAGCTTATTATAATTCAACATTTTTATTTTTCTGTGAAAGAACCAGAAAGAGGATGAAAATACTAGGTATGATTATTGCAAATCACATATCCCACAAATGGTTCATGTTTAGAATCAATAAAAAATTATAAAAAGAAAAAAAAACTCAATGATAAAAAAGATTCATTTAGTAAATGAGCAAAAGTCTGGAAGAAACAGTTCAGTGAATATTAAATACAGATAACACATGAGTACATAAAAAGATATGAAATATCACTGCTCAGTAGGAAAATGGAAAATAAAACCATCATTAGAAATTACTATGCAACTATCAGAATGAGTGAAAATATACTGATAATACCAAATACCAAGGATGTGAAGAAACTAAATTTTTCACACATTACTGGTTAGAATATAAAATGGTGCACCCACTCTAAAAAATTTTGGTAGTTTCCTAGAAAAGTAAATACGTAACTACCATATTTCTCTAGTGGGGGAAGAATTAGATTATGACAGGACAGAAGTCTGCTCATGGATTTGGAGGCATAGCAAAATATTATTTCTTGATGTATGCAGTTACAAGTGTGTTTGTCCTACTGTAATTTAATAAAATGTACATTTATATTTTATGTATTTTTAATATTTCTCCATAAAATATTTCTAAAAAGAAGCAACAATGGAATAGATTATTTGTATTCGGCTAGAAGTTTCCAACAGATCCTTTCTTGACCTTAAATGATTATGGAGAAGAAAAAGACAATGGCACACAATAAATACTATGATTGTCAAAACTACCTAATGATAATATGAGACAGTATGCTTGATTGACTCAAGGTCAAAGGAATGGAAAAAGAGGGGAAGAATGAACCAGGTTAGATTTTTGGCACAATAATTTTATTAGATGGCATAGAGACTATCTGAGAAAACATAAAAGGAGATGTAATATTTACATTTTTTTACATAACTATAGTCTATATACTAACAAGATAATTATATATACTATTCTAAAATTTTTCAGTGTTATAACTTTTCATACCTCACTTTTTTTTATTAAGTCATAGCTGTGTACATTAATACAACCATGGGGTACAATTTGCTGGTTTTATATACAATTTGAAATATTTTCATCAAACTGGTTAACATAACCTTCATGGCACTTTCTTAGTTATTGTGTTAAGACATTTATATTCTACACTCAGTAAATTTCAAATGTACCCTTGTAAGATGCACCATAGGTGTGGTCCCACCAATTACCCTCCCTCCACCCATTCTCCCCATCCCCTCCCCTCCCTTTCCTCTCCCCTTTCCCCTTCTTCTTGGGCTATAATTGGGTTATAGCTTTCATAGTCATCTCAAAAGTACAATTTGCTGAAAATATTTAAGCAACAAGTACTAGTAGTAGTAGTGAGGGAGTGGTTGGTTTTCAAATGTCTATTTCATCTGTAGTGACTAACTCATCTGAGTTTAGCTCTACCTTCCCATCTTTTAAAACTGAAAACGCCCAGTAATCCACTCAACAAACTGACACAATTTGTTACCCTAAAGGAGGGAATAACACCCTACAGGTAAATCACTATTTATACCATCAAAGAGTAAAATAACTTTGGAGAAGTGAGTAGTGGAAATTGATAGCATTTTACTTTATTATTCAAGAGCATCAGAGAATAATATGGTGAAAATCAGAGAGGATAGCACCTCAGAAAATGTGGCCATCCTTTGGCCATGGTGTCAATTTCTTTACTAATATAAGCTACAGGTTATAAAACTGTACTCCGGGGTTGGGTCAAAACTCTTAGGGAAATTGCAGTCCACTCTATAATATACAGTTTAAATTGTTATCCAGTAGGAAGACTCAAATCAGGGGACTATAAAATAGCATTTTTCAACAGTTGGATGCCATATTTTCTTCTGGTTTCATTCTAGAGTGACCAGACACTCTTTTTGAACATTTTTAAAGAATAAAGTGGTCTAGCTATTTCACTATATCCAGGGATCCAGAGTCTGAAAAAGCATGTAATTCTTAAGAAACTTTGAAGCTGTCTGAGAGTTTGAGAGTTAGGATGAGCCAATATTAGTTATTTTCTTTCTTTGCTCAAAGCTCTCTTCCTCTGTGAATGTTGGAGACCCAAATAAATGCACTTCAGACACGTAATTGGGCTTTATCCTTGGAAACTTTGTACCCACAATCAGCTAGAAAGTATAATAGAACTTGGCTTATTTTGTGGCATTCCTCTGCATCTGGTACTCCCAAAAGAATGTCATCTACATACTGAACTAGAGTCCCTGGAGGATATGAGAAACAACTCAAGTCTTGGGGTAAGTCTTGTCCAAACAAGTGAGGGCTGTCCCTAAGTCCCTGAGGTAACACAGTCCCTGTAAGTTGAGTATTGGAGTCAGAGGGATCTTCAAAAGCAAAATAAGGTATTCTCATGAGAAGGAATTCAGAAAAAGGCATCTTTTAACTCTAGGACTGTAAAACAGGCAGTTTTTTCAGAGATTTGAGGTAATAAAGTATATGAACTGGGAACTATAGGATTGGAATGACAGCTTCATTTATAATGTGAAGGTCTTGTACTATTCTCCAAATCCCTTTTGACTTTGGCACTTCTAGAATAGAAGTGTTACACGGACTGGTGTGAGGTATTACAATTTCTGTCACTTTAGAGTTTGTATTATGGGTATTAACTAATTCTTAGCTTCTGCTTTCAGAGGTTATTGTTTTTGATTTGGATAGACAGTGGGATTTAAGTTAATTTAGATTGGTTGAACACATATTGCTCTTCCTATTTATCCCTCAGTAGCCCATACTTCTGTGTTAATTTCTGTCTCTAATAAGGGAAGGCACAGTATAGGTTCTTGCTCCATATACATATGAATGGTTGTTCCCCCTTTAGATAGTATGTCCCTAACCAAAAGGGGAGCAGAACTTTCATGAATTGGAAGGCGTGATAGAACAGCCAGTCACATCAATTGCATCTTAAAGGCTTAGAGAAAAATTTGGTAGTTGGCTTTTGAGACACCCCCTGTGTACTCACAGATTTGGAGGATAGAAGACCAGGGTTAAAGAAAAAGTACAGAAAAGGTTGTTCCAATGTCCATAAGAAATTCTGTCTCCTGGCCCTCCACTATGAGGCAAACTGGAGGTTCTTGAGAGGTGATGACACAAGCTAGAGTCATAATAATCTGCCCCAGGCACAATCAGTCCAGTTTGAGGGCTGATGGGATCACTGTCCCAGGAGACACTGTCCCTGGGGACAGGCTACCCTCTAGTGGTCACCACTGCATTCTGGATAGGGGCCATATGGATTGTCCAGCAGGTAGTGCTGCCGGGGACAATGTCTCTTGAAGTGGCCAGTTGGATTACGTTGAAGTACTTGCTCTTAGCTCCTCTGGATTCTCTCTGCCCCTAAATGGTGCCTGTTTGTCAGAGTGACATTAATAGAGCTGTCATTATTTTTCTATCCCAGGGCAGAGATGCAGAAGGTGTGGTAGGTCCTTCCCAGTGGCTGGCGCTGACCAAGCTGGGTTGCACCTGCTCTGTATCAATAATAGAATTCTTTCCACACAAGGATGGAAACTTAGACTCTTAATCAAGTAGAACTGCTGTCTTGAAGACAGTTCAGAGAAATACCTGACCCTTAACTATTTTCTTGTAGATAGTGCAATGTATTTTCTAAATCTTGAGTAATATACATCATGTTAAATAGACAAAGACCCTAGACAGGAAAAGAAAGCTTTAACATATCAGTTTTTAATAGATGTTATGACAAAGAATATTTCAAACAGTGTATGTTTATTCACTATGGATAAATTTGAAGCACAAAATTGGAAAGCATAGTTTTATTTTTAACTTCTTAGAATGAGAGAATAAATTATTGGAAGAAAGTTTAGTAATACAACACACAGAGAGGTGGGATATTAGAAAATAAAATAGAAACAGGAAATATCTTGAAGATAATGAGTCAGACAAACCAGACACTTCTACAGCTCTCTTAATTTGATAAGAGAGTTCTAAATGAATAGGAAAGTAAAGGTTGCTTTAAATAGCATGTTTTCCTGTTCTTTCCTGTATTTTATTCTGGTATCTCCTTGTGGTCTCTCGGGGTTTGGGGGGATGGTTTGAATATGGGTTAGAGGTAGATAGGAAAAGAAAGAATTGGAAAGAGCCATTGCATACAAGACTTGTTCTAATTTAAAATGTATGATGCTTCAGAACTATTGAGCTATAAATCAATACAATTTTTAGTACACTTTTAGGAGGAGGAATACTCAATTTCCCTGAACTGTATTTTAAACATATTTGTTTCATTATAATATGCATGGGGATTATATTGGATGGGTGAGGATTAGTTAACATCAGAATTAGACTTCAAAGGAAGCTTTGTATTTTCCTTTTTTGTTCATGAACTAGTTTTATGCCCTCCTACACTATGCACTTAATTTTGACATTTTTTGAATTTTAACAATTTGAACAAAGTACCAACTAGGGAACTGCTGATTGAATCAGTTGCTTTTTCAATTGGTCACTCTTAGATTCACTACATGCAATTAATTTCCAAATATCCTTCAGAAAGTTCCCCAAGGTAGAAATTAGGTATTATTTCCTACCTAAATAGAGAATTGTCTAGGTGTACTTAGCCTCAAAGTAAATATTAGAAAGAGAATCACAGATATCCTCTAGTTATCATAATGTAATTTTATTTAATTGAAGAGGGATAATAATAACAGTTAAAAACCCTTAGTCCTCAGAAGAATTGTGTTTTTTGAGACTAGAACAATGTTTGTCAATTGAATTTGTTTGCTAACCTAGTGTCACATTTACCTAAATTTTATGGAGCAGTGGTGTTGGAGGAGAGGATGTAAGTGAAATTAAAAAAATAAGTCTCACTAAAGCACATTAAAAGGAAAGATTGAAAACTGGTCGCTGTCAGGAAAAATATGACCCTTGGATACATTTTGTTTGACTCACAAGTTCTAATAAATTTATTAAGTAAACACAGGGGAGTTTGTGGTTGATGTTCAATAATTCTGTATCTTGGTCAAGGTTGCGGTTATAGAAATCTACACACGTGAGGAAATTTCTTTGAACTACACATACACATATACACACATATATGAGTGCAGTACAACTAGTGAAGTATAAATAACCTTTTTGTATTTTACCAGTGTCAATTTCCTTATTTTATAGGAAATTCCATATTATAGTCACACAAGGTATTATTATTGAGGAGAATTGGTTGTGTGGCACATAGATTCTTTTTATTTGTTTGTTTATTTGTATTGATAGTTGAGAATTTTCTTTTTTTGTTATTGGAGATTCATTGAGAGTATAAAGAACCAGGTAACATGGATTGCATTTGCTAGGCACATAGATTCTTCCTGTACATTTTTGCAACTTCCTGTAATTCCATAATTATTTCAAATTTTTTTCATTCCGTGTCTCAGAAAAAATAGTTAAAATAGTGATTGCTATGCTACCTTCACTTACATGGTTATTAAATTTTGTGTTATAGAAGCCTCTTACCCCTAAACAAAGTTCCACAGTGAGAATTGAACAAACCACTACATAAGCAAGAAACAAAATACACATAAACTTCACTACTAATTTCAAAATCCAATGATCTAAAGGATAAAAAATGGTTCATATGTGTATGTATGTATAGTGTGTGTATGTATATATACATTTTTATATATTTATATATGATGCAAACTCCTCCCTGAAGACTGAGTAAATATCACCAGCTTGAAAAGCAGTAGAATGATCACATGATCAAGAAAATACAAGACTGAGAGGTAGTAACCTTTGACTAACCAAGTGATTTTAGTGGCCCTCATCAAAATGCCACATGAAAGAGAATCAGTGTCATGTTACTTTTTTTTTTTTTGGTAGGGACAGAGTTTCACTTTACTGCCCTCAGTAGAGTGCCATGGCATCACACAGGTCACAGCAACCACCAAATCCTGGGCTTAGGCGATTCTCTTGCCTCAGCCTCCTGAGTAGTTTGGACTACAGGCACCCACCACAATGCCCGGCTATTTTTTTGTTGCAGTTTGGCTGGGGCTGGGTTTGAACCTGTCACTCTCAGTATATGGGGCCAGTGCCCTACCCACTTAGCCACAGGTGCCACCCATGTTAGTTTTTATTATTTCTTTAAAATAATATTAGTTAGATCTATCTGGAAGTTAAGTACTTTTTTGCTTCAACACTCTGTTTCATCTCCTACCTTTCAAATGAACTATTCTGTGTTGATAAATCTTATTTCTACGCCTAGGGCAATAATAACTCTGTGAAATGGAGGTATTCTTGACTCCTCAAACTGTTGATGATGTAAGGGAGAGGAAACCATTCAAATCCTAAGACCAACCAGTAAAATAAAATTTACTGATTTTATTAAGTAGAGCCAGAATAAAACCTCATTGAGATTCTCCAAGGTCCCATTACAATATTATAACATACCAAACTTGTTACAGCTGAAATTTAGAAATATGGTCATGCATTTAACAAATATTATATATATATATATACACACACACATATATATGTGTGTGTATATATATATACACAAACATATAAACATAGATATGTTACATATGGTGTGTATATGTATACATATCTATGTTTATATGTTATGTGTATATATATATATATATATAATATTATTATCTGCCAGGCACTATTCTAACCATAGTAAACAAAACAAACAATAATCCATTGCTCATGTAGAACTTACATTCTAGTGCATATGTTTCCAGAGGGACAGTTGATAGTTCATAAACAATCAAATAGCTAAAATACATAATGTAAATAATAGTAAATATTGTTGGGACAAAATGAAACAGTGAAAGGATATAGGAAGTATTTGAGGCATGGTATAGAATCAGCCAAGTTTAATTTTTTGTAGGCATTTTAATCAGGTGATTAAGACAGGCCTTGTATATTGAAAAGGCAATATTTATTTAAAAAGTGAAGCTGTAGGAGTGTGACATGAGAATATCAAGAAGGAGCATATTCCATATATGGCCCTGAAATGTAGTTTGTCTGTTACATTGCAGGTATAATAAAAAGTATGGGGCTTCTAACAAAGTGATGAGAGAGAGTAATAGAAAGATGAAGTCAGTGGCCCCACTGACTGAAATTAATTGTATCTATTCAGGTTCAGCTTCAATAACAGACAAAAAATAATCAGAAACATGTAATTTTGACAATGCAGTTGCCAATTACCAGCAAAATAAGAATAGTAATTCCAGCTTTTCATCTCATTTATATCCAATGTTACAGTGAGCTGCATGAGATGATCATCTTCAGTCATATTTCTTCTAGATCCTTTCAGAGCTAATTTTTTCTATATGTGACCAGTAACCAGCTTCTCCATCTATTCCCATATTGAGTCTACCAGTGTGAGCTAAGATAAACTATTTCCCTGAAAATTTTACTACATATATATTTCTAGATCATAGAAATAGGTTAAGTGTACAGAAACACAAAAAAAATTGCTTATCATCCAGATTGGAAAGCAATAAAATATCTTTATTTTCAAATGGCTTGATTTTTGTGGGTGACATATCAGTGATAGAAACCAGTTTAGACTAACATCCTTGGGAGTTCAGACAGTATGCTTAGCAGTTAAAAGGTTAGGATCTGAGTAGGCAAATGTAAGTATACATTGGGATGGATAGGGTAAGTTAGGAAAAGTTACAGACTACTTTCAAAGCATTGTATTCATTCTTATTTTTGTTTTATGATTTTGTGACTATATGACATTTGTTTTCTTCTACTTTTCCCCATTGCTTCCTTGTTCTTTACCACCAGGGTTCTTTCATTTTATAATTAACATTGATCAAAAAAAAGACCCCCAAGGTTTTTGTGGGAGGCTGCATTTCTTTGTCATTCTTTCATGTGAAATTGCTTACCTCTCTGAGACTCATTGGTAATTGCATTGCTAATAACTGAGTGTAAGCATCTTTTTTCCACATTGCTCCCTTATCATCTATCCACCAAAGTGGATATATGAAAAATACTGTGAAATACACACAAATTAAAAAAAAAAACTGTAATAATTAAAGTGTTGAGGTAAGTTTCAGGGCACCAGACCAGTGTACCAAACTCAACTGTAGTCCTACACAGTTGGAAAGAGCAATCTAAAAGTAAAAGTAAAATACAAACAATTCCATTTAAAACAGTATCAAAACAATAAAATATCTAGGACTATTTTGCTTGTTTAAGTAAAAAATACAAAGCTTAACTGTCTTTGAAGAAATTAACAATAAATGGATAAAGGACATGACATTTACGGTTTACAGATTAATAGACTTAATAATATCTAGGCCTTGTGACTTTCACCTGTTATCCTAGCAATTTTAGAGGCCAAGGAAGGTGGATTGCTTGAGCTTAGGAGTTTAAGACCAACATGAGAAAGAGTGAGACTCTGTCTCTATTAAAAATAGAAAATCTAGCTGGGCCTTGTGGAACACGCCTGTAGTCCCCTACTCAAGAGGTTGAAACAAAAGGATCGCTTGAGACCAAGAGTTTTAGGTTACTTTGAGCTATGATGCCACAGCACTCTACCCAAAGTGAGACTCTTTCTCAAAAAAGACTTAATGATATGAATATGGCAATAATACTTCAAATTGACTCACAGAAGCAACATAATCCATTTCATCATACAAAATTAATAATTCCAAATGGACCACTGGCTAAAATGTAAATAACATATATAAAAATCTTAGAGGAAAATCTAAACTTGTGAAGATTTACTTTTATGTTTTCTTTTGAGTTTTATGCTTTTAGTCCTCACATGTATATCCATGATCCACTTAGAGTTAATTTTTACCTACTGTGTGAGGTGGCATCCCATGTTCATTGTTTTTAACCTGTGTTTTTCCTGTTGTCCTAACACCATTTGTTGAAAAGGGTATTCTTTTCTTACTGAGTTGTCTTGGTACACTTGTCAAAAATTAATTGATCAACTATGAGATTTTGTATGCTCTATAATATGTATCTCTACCTTAATATGAGTCCTATAACATTTTAGTAAGATTTATTTTTTCTTTATTAAATCGTAACTGTGTACAGTGATGAATTTATGGGGTACAATGTATTTATTTTATATACAATGTGAAATGCTTACACCAAACTGATTAACATACCCTTTACCTCACTTACTTATTTGTTGTGGTAGGACAATTATATCCTTTTCTTATTATTTTTGAAATGTACCATTGTATTATGCAAATTAGATGAGGTCTCACCAAATACCCTTCCACCTCTGGCCTTCCCTCTCCTTTCTCCTCTCCCTCCTCTTCACTCCTACTTTCTGGCCTATAGTTATGTTTTCCCATTCGTATGAATGTGTAGGTAACTATTGATTTCATAGTAGTATTGAGTATATTGTATACTTTTTTTTCCATTCTTGAGATACTTTACTAAGAAGAATATGTTTCAGCTCCTTTCAGGTAAACATAAAAGACATGAAGTCTCCATCTTTTTTTATGGCTGCACAGTATTCCATGGCATACATATACCACATTTTGTTAACCCACGTATGGGTTGATGGGCAATTGTGCTGCTTCCATGTCTTGGCAATTATGAATTTTGCGCAATAAACATTCTGGTGCAAATGCCTTTCTTGTAAAGTGATTTTTGGTCATCTGGGTAGATACCTA
This sequence comes from Nycticebus coucang, assembly GCF_027406575.1. NCBI lineage: Eukaryota > Metazoa > Chordata > Mammalia > Primates > Lorisidae > Nycticebus > Nycticebus coucang. The sequence continues at coordinate 154,634,993 of NC_069804.1, read as the reverse complement.
GGAGAGGAATTGCAGGAACAATTGATGAGTCTACTTTTAGTTCCTTGAGTATTCTCCAAAATTCTTTCCAAAAAGGTCTTATTAGCTTGCATTCCCACCAGCACTGTAGATGTGTTCCCTTCTCTCCACATCCATGCCAACATCTGTAGTCTTGGGATTTTGTTATGTAGGCTAATGTTACTGGAGTTAGATGATATCTCAAAGTGGTTTTGGTTTGCATTTCTCTGATGATTAAAGATGATGAGCACTTTTTCTTGTGTTTCTAGACCATGTGCCTGTCTTCTTCAGAGGATTTTCTGTTCAAGTCTTTTGTCCAAATAGAAATGGGGTTATATGTACTTTTCTTATTGATTAGTTTGAGTTTTCTATGGAAGCTAGTTATCAGACATTTGTAGGAGGAATAACCTGCAAAAATCTTATGCCATTCTGAAGGTTGTTTGTTTGCTTTACTTACTGTGCTCTTGGCTGTGCAGAAATGTTTTCGTTTGATCCCAGTAACGTAATTTTGGTGTTGCTTCAATTGCCCAAGGGGTCCTTCCCATAAAATATTCTCCCAGGATGATTTAGTCAAGCATTTTCCCTGCACTCTGTTGTAGTATTTTTATAGTTTAATGTCTTAAGCTTAAATATTTTATGCAGTGAGAATCAATTTTTGTTAATGGTGAAAGAAGAGGGTCTAGTTTCAGTCTGCTACAAGTCGCCAGCCAGTTCCCCCAGCATCATTTATTAAATAGGGAATCTTTCCCCCAGTTAATGCTTTTGATAGGCTTATCAAAGATCAAGTGACAATAAGTGGCTGGATTCATCTCCTGTTTCTCTATTATGTTCCATAAATCTACCTCTCTATGTGCCACTGCCAGGCTGTTTTCATCACTATAGATTTATAGTATAGTATGAAGTTCGGTAACATGATACCTACTCATTTGTTTTTATTTCTGAGTAATGTATTGGCTATTCAAAGTTTTTACTAATTGCAAATAAATCAAATTACTATTTCTTCGAGTTCTTTAAAGTATGACAGTGGTGATTTAATAGGGATTGCATTAAATATGTATATTGCTTTGGGCAGTATAGACGTTTTTACAATGTTGATTCTTCCCAGCCATGAGCATGGTATGTTTTTCCATTTGTTAACATCTTTAGCTATTTTTTTTCTCAGAGTTTCATAATTCCCTTATAGAAGTCTTTCATGTCCTTTGTTAGGTAAATTCCCAAATATTTCATCTTCTTTGGCACAACTTTACAGGGAATAGAGTCCTTGACTATTTTTTTTCAGTTTGACTATTGTTGGTATATATAAAAGCTAGTAACTTGTAAGTATTTTGTATCCTAAGATGCTGCAGTATTCCTTGATCACTTCTAAGAATTTTGTAGTTTAGTCCCTGGGGTTTTTCAAGTATATGGTCATATTATCTGTGAAGAGTGAGAGTTTGATCTCTGCTGACCCCATTTTAATACCCTTGATCGCCTTTTCTTGCCTGATTGGGGTGGCTAAGACTTCCATTACTATGCTGAATAGCAGTAGAGAAAGTGGACATCCTTGACCAATTCCTAGTGAGTGGAAATGTTTTTAGTTTCTCTCCATTCAATATAATACTGCCTGTGGGTTTGCTGTATTTGGCTTCTATCAATTTAAGAATTGTCTCTTCTAAGCCTATTTTCTTGTGTTCTGATCTTAAAAGGATGCTGGATATTATCAAAAGCTTTTTCTGCATCAATTGAGAGAATCATATAGTCTTTGTTTTTTATTTTGTTTATGTGATGTGTTATGTTTATAGATTTACATATGTTGAACTAACCTTGTAATCCTGGAATAAAACCCACTTGATCATGGTGTATAATTTTTTGATGGGTTGTTGAAATCTGTTTGATCATGGTGTATAATTTTTTGATGGGTTGTTGAAATCTGTTTGCTAGGATCTTATTTAATATTTTTGAATCTGTATTAATTAATGATATTGGTCAATAGTTTTCTTTCCTTTTTGGTTCCTTTCCTGGTTTAGGGATCAGGGTGATATTAGAAAGTGTTGGGAAACATTCCTTCTTCTTCTGAGTTTTAGAAAAAGTTAAATGTTCTCATTTCCTCTTTAAAGGTTTGGTAGAATTCTGATGTGAAGCCATCTGGTCACGGACTTTTCTTTTTTGGCAGATTTCACATAATTGATGCTATTTCAATGATTGATATAGGTCTATTGAAAATTTCTAATTCTTTCTGGCCGAGTCTAGGAATGTGGTAGGCTTCCGAGTAATGGTCCGATTCCTTGAGATTTTTATATTTCTGAGAATATATTGAGTATTTTATGGATTTCTGAGGGTCTGTTGTTATTTCTCCTCTATCATTTCTTTTTTTTAAAGATTTGTTTTATTTTATTTATTATTAAATCATAGCTGTGTACATCAATGTGATCAGGGGGCACCATACACTGGTTTTATAGACCGTTTCCTCTATTGTTTCTGACTGATGATTTAGAAATTTTACTTTTCTATTTCTGGTTAAGTTACCCAAAGTTTCATCAATGTAGTTGATATTTTCACAAAACCAACTTTTTGCTTTGTCCATTTCCTGAATGATTCTTTTATTTTCAAGTTCATTTAATTCTACTCTATTTTTTTTTTCTTTTATTCTGCTTGGTATGGGATTGGGATGTTATTCCTTTTCCAGTTGTTTAAGATGTCTCATTAAGTTGTGGACTTCCTCTCTTTCTGTTATCTTGAGGAAGGCTTGTACTGCTATAAATTTCCCTCTTAGGATGGCCTTTGCAGTATCTCACAGGTTTTGATAATTCATATCTTCATTATCATTTTGTTCCAAAAATTTGGCGATTTCCTTCTTAATCTCATGTTTGACCCGGTTATTCAGCATAAGGTTATTTAATTTTAATGACTTTGTTTGAGTATGAAGATTCCTATTACTGTTGAGTTCAACTTTTATTGCATGATGGTCGAAGAAGATACCAGGAATAATCTCTATTCTTTTAAATTTGATGAGGGTAGACTTGTGTACTAAGATATGATCAATTTTGGAGGATGATCCATGAGCTTATTAGAAATAGGTGTAGTCAGTTTTATTAGGATGAAATGTTTTGTAGATGTTTGTTAAGTCCATTTGTTCTACAGTGAAATTTAAGTCTATTATTTCTTTTTCTAGTTCTTGGAGGATCTATCCATAACTCCCAAAGGGGTGTTAAAATCTCCAATGATCATAGTGCAGGAAGATATCAAATTGTTCATGTCTCTTAGGGTTTGCTTTATAAATTGAGGAGCATTCTGGTAGGACACATAAATGTCGATTATTAACATCTCTTCATGTTGAGTGTTTCATTTAACAAATATGTAGTGATCATCCTTGTCTTTCCTTATCTTCTTTGGTGTAAAGCCTATTGTACCTGCAAATTAAATTGCAACCCCTGCTTTTCTCTGGTTTCCATTTGCTTGTATTATAAATGTTCATCCCTTCCCCCAAGTCTATTTTTGTCCTTTAAGTTAAGATGATACTCTTGTGTGCAACATATATCTGGTCTGAGTTTGTGTATCCAGTCACCCAACCTGTGCCTCCTTAGAGGACAATTTAAGGTGTTCACTTTAATTGAGAGAATTAATAAGCCCCGCAGTGTTTTTGGTGTCATGTTTTTCAAATGTTGAGTGGATATTTTTCATCCTTTCACCACTGTAGAAGTTAAGTTTAGTTCAATTTTTTTTTTTTAGAACAAATATACAGTGTTTATTCCATTTTTCTTCTCTTGTGACATGATATTGTGAACATTATCCTATGTTATTTGCAAAAGCATTTTAGAATGGCTGCTGTGATCAATATATAATAAACACATTTAGAGCTTATATATCCAATTGTGAGCTTCCCTTTATTGCTGTCAGGAGGTAATCACTTTTTCTGTTTTTTTTTTTTTTTTTTTTTTTAAGCTTTCCTGGGATTTTCTTAGTTATTTTGCAAAAATTTCTTGGAGAGTTTACTTTGGTGGTAGACCATTGTGCTGATCATTATGGAGGATCAGTCTGAGAATATCCTGGAGAGCTGGTTTAGTTATGGCATATTTCATCAACATATGTAAGTCAGTAAAATATTTGATTTATCCATCACAAAGGAAGTGCAATTTAGCTGGATACAGGATCCTAGGCTGGAAAAATGTTTTGCTTTAGGAGATTAAATTTGATGACCATCCTCTTCTGGCTTGAAAGGTTTTGGCTGAGAGATATGAAGTCATTCTAATATTTCTCCCTTTACAGATAATGTTTTTCTTACATCTGGCTGCTTGCAGAATTTTCTCTTTCATATTCACATTGGCAAACTTAATGACTCTATGTCTAGGAGATGCTTTATTTGGATTGAGTCTTGCTGGGGTTCTGAAACTGTCTACTATCTGAATTTCAGTATTTCTAGCAATGCTTGGGAAATTCTCTTCCATGATATCTTGGAGTAGAGCATCTCTGCCTTTAGGGCCATCTTCTTCTTCAGGAATTCCTTTAAGGCGAATGAATGCTTGATCTTTTGGAGAGATCCCACAACTCTCTCGGGGAGTGATCAGTTTTTGCTCTCCATTTGTCTGCCTCTTTGAGCATTTGGGAACGTTCAAAAGCCTGTCTTCAAGTTGAGGGATCCTTTCTTTTGCCTGCTCAACTCTATTACTGGGGGATTCTACTGTATTTTGGACCTTCTCAAATAACTTTTTCATTTCCTTGAGCTCTGCTATCTCCTTTCTCATTATGTCTGTATTCTTGGTGATTTTGTCTTTGAATTCATTAATTTATTGAGACAACTTTTTCACAGGTCTTTGGATTTCTATCTCATCTTTTCCTCCATTCTATTCATCTTATTTGCCATCCATATTCTGAGTCTATTTCTGAATAGAATGTGTTTATGAATGGCATCTTCTGATGTATCACCTTTGTTCTTCCTTGGGGTAATTGATATACTCGGATTATTCATGTTGCCAGAGTTTTTCTGTGGGTTCTTCCCCATGATTATTTTCCACAGTTTTGCTAGTAAAGCTGGTGGGATGAGATTATATCATGGGCTCCATATTACCTTGTCTCAGAATTTATGTGATGAAGAGACCTCTTGGTGTAAGGCCAAAATGAAAGGTAATAGCAGGTAGGGAGACAGTAGGAGAATAGGAAGAAAGGGTGAAAACGAAGGAAATAGTAAAGGAAAAATAAAAAGGAGAAAAGAAAAATGGAAAGAAGAATAACTGAAGAAAAGAAGTAAGAAAAAACTTGGAGAACAAGAGAGACAGCGGTGAGGAAGAGGGGTTGAGAGTGATGGAAGAAATTTTATTGATCGTGGTGGTGCGAAGGCCATGCTTGTAACTCCAGTGTTTTGAGAGGGCTGGACTGGGAGGGTTCCTTGAAATCATGCTGTCCTTACCAGACTGAGAAGAGCCAGACTCTTCCTCTGCTGAAACTATGAAGGGAAGGAAAAGATAAAAAACAAAAAACACTAAAGAAAATTTAAGTAAGAGTGAAAAAAAAAAATCAAAAAGTTCTTCAGTGTGGCCTTGTCAATACTGTCTTCCTTGGACCAGAGTTTGAAATGTCTCTTAGCCTCCTTGAGCCAGATACCTGCCGTGGCCTACCTGTCAAACCACAGCTGTGTCTTCCCAGCTCTTAGTAAGCAAAAAACTAAAATGATAATAATAGAGAGAGAAAGAGAGAGTCCAACTTTTGTAGGAATACATTTGCATTTCAATATATTTTCAGAACATCAGATGGCACTGTAGTTTTAGGGTAGGGGACAAACAATACTGCTGTTAAACTCTGTTTAGAGATCCCAGGTATATACCAGATCCTCAACTTAATTGTGCACTGTGATGGCCTGATTATTTCCTCATAATTAAGGTCCCACAGGATTGGGGACTCATATTTCTCCAGAATCCTTCAGAAGCAGGTCTCACCATGTACGCCTGACAATAGTTCTCACGGGGTGCTGGAGTCCCTGAGCCTGTTGCAACTGGAGGACCAATCCTAGCTGGTGGAAATAGAATGGTTATGTTCCTGTAGGGAGCCTTCCCTCTCGACCTTCTCATGACCTTGCCATAATGGGTGACCCCTTGCTACCCAGATCTTCCTAAATTGGCCATCTCTACTGCTGCCAAACTGGTGGTAATTCTGCTTTAACCAGCCTGCAAATCTGGCTGCAATATACTATTTGGGTTTGCCCTCTCTTCCTGTAAATCCACACAAGGTACTTCCCTTGAGAACTAAAGACTACAAAAAGGCTTCCTCCAGTCCTGGACCTCTGTGGCTCCCACCCATGGTCAGCCACCCATGGCTCTTGTTGGAGCTCATGTAAGACTTGCCTAGTGTATCAGGCATCCACTCTGCAGCACCAGTTCACATACAACAACCAGCACCCCGCCACCTCACAGCACACTCTGAGCCACAGATCTAGCCAAACGCTGCCTAACTCTCTTTTCTCAACTGCTGTAGGAGAGTTCAGTTTGATGTTTTTCCCACTTCTCCATCTTCATTTAGTAAGATTTAAAATTGAGAAGTATATGTCCTCCAGTAGTTCTTAATTTTCAAAATTATTTTGCTTTATATATATATTTTGCATTTTCATGCATTTTCATTTTAGGATCAGCTTGTAAATTTCTGCAATTATGAAGCTGAGATTTAAAGATACTGTGTTGAAGCTGTAGATCCCTTTAGGGAGAAACAAAATTATAACAATAATAAGTTTTCTAATCCATGAAGATGGAATAATTTTTATTTGCATAGGCTTTCTTTAATTTTCTTCAAAAATAGTATATAGTTTTCAGTGTAGATGTCTTACATTACCTTTGCTAACTTATTAATGCAGGACAAGTGTCACCACAGCCTGTGCCTTAGCCCTCGCAGTGTTGATGCTGTGGCAGCAGGAGAAACCAGCTTGCTGGAAGGGCAGGACACCTGCGGGAAGACACTGGTACCTTGGTGTCTCTTCCCCATGCACTTCTGGGTGGTCAATTTCAAATGGAAGGTCAACTTTTAGTTCCTTGAGGATTCTCCATACTTCTTTGCATGAAGGTTGTATTACTTTGCAATCCCACCAGCAGTGTAGAGGTGTTCCCTTCTCTCCACATTCGTGCCAGCATCTGTTGTTTTGTGACTTTGTGATATGGGCTAATCTTGCTGAGATTAGGTGGTATCTTAGAGTGGATTTGATTTGCATTTTTCTAATGATTAAAGCCAATGAAGCTAATGAGCATTGTTTTATGTGTTTGATGGCCAGTTGTCTGTCATCTTCGGAGAAGTTTCTGTTCATGTCTCTTAGCCATAAAGAAATGGGGTCGTTTGTTCTTTTCTTATTGAATAATTTGAGTACTCTGTAGATTCTAGTTATCAGGCCTCTGTTGGAATCATAACATGCAAAAATTTTCTCTCACTCTGAAGTATATATGTTTGCTTTAGTATCAGTGCTCTTAGATGTACAGGAGCTTTTTAGCTTGACCAAATCATAATAATGTATTTTTAGTATTGATGCAATTGCCAGGGGTTCTTCCTCATAAAGTATTTAACCAGGTCGATATCTTCAAGCATTTTCACCACACTGTTGTCTAGTATTTTTATAGTCTCATGTATTAAATTTAAATCTTTTATCCTGTGAGAATCAAATTTTTTTAGTAGTGAGAGATGCGGGTTCAGTTTCAGTCTTCTACATGTCACTAACCAGTTCTCCCAGCACCATTTGTTAAATAGGGATTCTTTTTTGCCCCAAGGCATGTTTTTGTTAGGCTTATGAAAGATCAAATGACGGTATGTGGCTGGGTTCATCTCCAGATTATCTATTTTATTCCATATATCTACATCTCTATTTTGTGCCAGTACCTTATTGTTTGGAGCAATGTAGATTTGTAGTATAACATAAAGACTGGTAGTGTGAGGCCTCCAGATTTGTTTTAATTCTAAGTATTATATTAGCTGTTCAGGGGATTTTCTGATTCCATATAAAACAAAGTACTATGTTTTCAAGATCTTTTGATGGGGATTGAATTAAATTTGTAGTGTCGCAGACCGCCAGTCGTTGGGCCTCAGTCCGAGGGTGTTCAGGGTGAACGTTACAGGTGGATTGAAAGGTCGACGCAGGGTGAATTGACAGACTACTACACACCACGGGTGATGAAGAAAGTAGCTGCACTTTATTGATTTTTAAGTCTGGTATTTATACATTTTCTTTCCAGGGTTAAAACAATGTAATCATTATTTTGCTTATGCTTACAAATTATCTTTGTGTCTCCAATTATCTTTGTGTCTCCATATGTGGTTTATCATGCATTATATGTTTTCAAGGTTTTGCTCTTTGGAGGGAGGTGGTTTATTTTTTCAAGGTTTTTGTTCTAGGGAAGTGGTTTCATTAGTAACACCTGGTTGCTTCCCCTTATCTAGGAATGTCAAGGCTTGTAACTTCTCTTAGTTCTGTAATTGTTCTCAGTTTCTTATGATCTTTTTTAAAAACAGCTGAACATATTCTTTTATGTATAATGCTTGACTACTTCTATATATTTTTACTCTAATTAGTAACTATATTTTGATTCATAGTTAATTGTTTATTAAACATTAAACTACTCTATTGATTTGTGTTACATATGAAAATTAGTGAAGTAAGATGTTTTTCTAAGTAAAGTTTTATTGCAGATGGTGATAATGCATGTTGTTAGAGAAAAGTTTTTCTGTGAGAGGCACTGTGGATGGTGGGTGTGCATATCGTGATGGAGCATTTTGTTTGCCGTGTCTGCATTCTCTCAATACATTGTCTCAATTCACTGACATTCATGGTGGGAGCGTGCTCCCTTGGAGACATTAAGTCTCCTTTGGTTATATGAGATTATGGACAAGTAAGTCATTGTGTTTATCCTCAGTTCCTTAAAACAATCAGGCATTTAAACTTGACAAACAGGTTTTAGACAGGTTTTAGGCTTTTATGCCGCACCTCATGACTTCCTACGTTCACTAAAAGGCATGCTAGGCAACTTATGCGCTGCTGTCGCAAGCCAGGGGGACTGGGGGTAACGCTCCGGGGAGCATGCACCGCCTTACCACAGTTTTTACAACGCGGACAGAGCCATCCCGCCACGGCCAGATGCCGGGGGTGCGGCAGTAGATTGCTTTGGGTAGTGTGGACATTTTATGTTGATTCTTTCCAACCACGAGTATGGTATGTTTATCCATTTGTTAACACCTTCTGCTATTATTTTTCCTCAAGGTTTCATAGTTCTCGTCTCTCTTCATAGAGATCTTTCACATCCTTTGATATATATATATGTGTATATACATATATATATATACACAGAGATATTTCATCTTCTTTGTCACTGCTATAAAAGGAATAGAGCCTTTGATTATATTCTCAGCTTGACTATTGTTGGTATTTATAAAAGCTAGTGATTTGTAGGTATTGATTTTGTATACCAAGACACTGCTATATTACTTGATCAATTCAAAGAGCTTCTGTATTTGAGTCCCTGGAGTTTTTTTTTTTTTTTTAATTTTTTTTTTTTTTGTAGAGACAGAGTCTCACTGTACTGCCCGAGGGTAGAGTGCCGTGGCGTCACACGGCTCACAGCAACCTCCAGCTCTTGGACTTACGCGATTCTCTCGCCTCAGTCTCCCAAGCAGCTGGGACTACAGGCGCCCGCCACAACGCCCGGCTATTTTTTTGTTGCAGTTTGGCCGGGGCTGGGCTTGAACCCATCACCCTCGGTGTATGGGGCTGGCGCCCTACTCACTGAGCCACAGGCGCCACCTGAGTCCCTGGAGTTTTCCAGGTATAAGATCATGTCATCCGTGAAAAGCAAGAGTTTGGATTCCTCTGTACCCATTTGAATAACCTTGATCTCTTTCTCTGGCCTTTTTTAATGGCTAGGACTTCTAGTACTATCTTGTCAGTGGTGACAATTGGCATCCTTGTCTGGTTCCAGATCTGAGTGAAAATGCTTTCAATTTTACTCCATTCAATATGATAATGGCTGTGGGTTTGCTGTAGATGCCCTCTATCAGTTTAAGTAATGTCCCCTCTAAGCCTATTTTCTTTTTTTTTTTTTTTTTAGTTTTTGGCCGGGGCTAGGTTTGAACCTGCCATCTCTGACATATGGGACCAGCGCCCTACTCCTTGAGCCACAGGTGCCTCCCTAAGCCTATTTTCTTAAAAGTTCTAATCATGAAAGGATGCTGAATGTTGTCTAAAGCCTTTTATGCATCAATTGATAGAATATTCTGGTATTCTTTATGATTTTATTTATGTGGTGTAATATATTTACAGATTTACATATGTTGAACCAACCTTGTAATCCTGGAATAAAACTGACTTGATCATGGTGTATAACATTTTTGATGTGTCATCATTGAATTATTTTTGCTAGGATCTTATTGAATATTTTTGGTCTATATTTTTGGTCTTTAGTTGTCTTTCTTTGTTGGGTTCTTTCTTGGTTTGGGGGTAAAGGTGATATTTGCTTCATAGAAAGTGTTGGGGGGAAGATTCCTTCTTTTTCTGTGTTTTGGAAAAGGTTATGCAATATAGGTACTGGTTCCTCTTTGAAAGTCTGGTAGAATTCTGATGTGAAGTCATATTGTCTCAGACTTTTCTATTCTTGGAGATTTCATATAGTTGGTGCTATTTTTAATGATTATATAGGTCTATTCAAAATTTTTAATTCTTTCCGGTTGAGGTTAGGAGTGAGATGTGCTTTCAGGTATTAGTCCATTTCCTCCCGATTTTCATATTTCTGAGAACAGAGTTTTGTAATAATCATTGACGATTTTTTGGATGTCTGATATCTGTTATTATTTCCCCTTTATTATTTCTGATTGAAGTTATTATAGATTTTACTTTCCTGTTTCTAATTAGTCTAGCCATAGATTTATCAATTTTATTAATCTTTTCAAGGAACCAACTTTTTGTTTCATTGATTTCTGAATTACATTATTGAGGTTAGAATTTTGTCCCAAGATATGATCTATTTTGGAGGAAGATCCGTGGACTGATGATTAGAATGGGTATTCAGTTTTATTAGGATTCTAGCTATATGTCAAGTTATTTTCTTTGAATATATTCATTATGAGTTTTTTGAGGTAACAGTGCCTGGGAATGAGTCCCAGATGTGCCATATTTTACCTTAATTAATACAGTGACTTTTTCTAGGTTGAATTCATGAACTGACATCATATATCCAATAAATTAAAGAAGACATACATAAATGGGAAGATATTCTGTGTTCATGAATGAGAAAACTTAGTATTGTCAAGTCATCATTACTGGTTAAAGCAATCTATAAATTTAATCCAATCCCTATTATAATCTCAGCAATGTTTTTTGCAGGAATAGAAGCATCCCTTTTAAAATGTATACAAGATATCAAGAGACTTAAAATTATCTTATAAAAGAGTGACTGAAATAGAAGTCACACACTCACTTGTTTCCAAATATTTTAATCACAAGAGTGATCAAAACAATGTCGTACAGAGAAAGACAGATTAAAAAAAAAAAAAAAAAAAAAAAAAAAACAGAACATAGAGTGGAATAGAGAGCCCATAAATAAAATCTCACATATATGGTCAAATATATTTTTTTTTTTTAAGTTTTTAGCCAGGGCAGTGTTTGAACCCACCACCTCCAGTATATGGGGCCAGTGCACTACTCCTTTGAGCCACAGGTGCTGCCCTTGGTCAAATAATTTTTGACAGCTGTGCCAAGACTGCTCTATAAGAATAATACAGTCTTTACCATAAATGGTACTGGGAAAACTGGATATCTGCATAGAAGAAAATGAAGTTGGATATTTTATATATATATATATATTCAAAATACCTCATATAAATAATTGTAAAAACTAAAACTATAAAAGTCTTTGAAGTAAACATAGGGAAAAGGCTTTATGATGCTGGATTTGGCAGTGATTTATTAGATGTGGCTTCTCTAAAGTACAGAAAACAAACAAAAGATTAATTAGACTTAATCACAATTACTATTCTGTATCAAAAGATACTACTAATAGAGTTGAAAGGATACCTAAAAAATTGAAAAAAATATTTTCTATTCATATATCTCATATGGAATTAATATCAGACCATGTAAAGAGCTCCTACAAGTCCACAAAAACAAAAATCCAATTTATTAATGGATAAAGAACTGAAATACACTTTTTTCCAAAGAAGATAGAAGAATGTACAATAAGCACATGAAAATATGTTCAACATCATTAGTAATTAGGAAAACACAAGTCAAAATGTTAGGTAGCTAATGTGGGATTCTATCTTTCCTAAGGACAATGGAGAACACCCTATCTTTATCCTGCCCCGAACAACTGCCACACCTGGGAGAAGGTGGAATTTACTGCTGATTTGAAAAGGAATTCTAGAGTTTCCCAGCATACAGGCCAGGCATCCCACGCATAGCAGGGACTAGAAAGTGACCTATAGTAACCAAAGGCTAATTATCATGTTGTTAAAGTAGTTCAGTGGTGATCTCTGAACCATAATGATGGCCAAATCCAAGCACTATGAAACAAGACCCCAGACCATAACCTGAGCCTCCTATTACAACATGGCTTCCATTTTCCATATGTGGTGAACGTACCTTGCTCTTACTCTATAAACTTCTTTTGCCTTTTTTAAAAAACTTTATTTCATGTTTGTCTTACTTTTAGAGTGTCTGGTCACTCTTTAGCCAAGTGTACACTAAAAACAAAGAATAAGCTGCCAAACTGAGAAAAGTTATAATGACATACCACTCACACTCCTTAGGATGACTATTATTTTCAAATGACTAAAAATAATAATGGTTTTAGAGGATATGTGAAAAAATTTGAGCACTTATGCTTTACTTATGGTAATGTATAATGGTACAGCCATTGTGAAAAACATTTTAGTGGTTCCTCAAAAATTTAAACAAAAAATTACTATATGATTCAGCTATTTTACCTCCTGAGTATATACTCCAAATAATTTATAGTGGGGGATCAAACAGGTATCTGTACACCGATGTTCATAAAAGCACTGCTTATAATAGCCAAATAGTGGGGAAAATGTAATATTCCATAAATAGATTAATAAGTAAACAAAATATTATATACATATACTGAAATATTATTCAATCTTAAAAAAGGAATTAAATTCTGGCACATGCTATAATGTGGATGAATATTATTGACATTATTCTAAGTTAAATAAACCTGACCAAAAGGGCATATATTGTACTAGTCGTCTTATACAAGGTACCTAGAGTCATCAAACTCACAGAGACAGAAAGAAGAATGGTGATATCCCACAGCTGAGTGGAGAAAGGTATGAGGAGCTATTGCATAATGAGTACAGAGTTTTAATGTGGAAAGATAAAAAAAATAAGAATTGGTATTGATGGTTGCACAATAATATGAAGGTAATATCATTGACTGTCACTTAAAAATAATTAAAATGGTAAATTCCATATATTCCACTATGATAAAAAAATAAAAATTATTGTTAGACTAGAGAATACAGAAATGAAACCCATCTCATATTTCCTTCTAATTTTTAACAAATCAAATCAAAGCATTTACTGGGAAAAAGAATCCCTATTTAATAAATGGTTCTAGGAGAACTGATTAGCACATGTAAGAGAATGAAATTGACTCTCACCTCTCACCACTTACAAAAATTAACTAGTGATAAATAAAAGATCTATATATAAGACAGAAAACATAAAAACTCTAGAAGAAAGTGTGGGAAAAAATCTTGATCTTACCAGCTTAGGAAAGGAATTTATGAAGAAGACCCCAATAGCAACAGCAACAACAAAAATAAATAAATAAGACCTGATCGAGTTTAAAAGGTTTTTTGTTTGTTTGTTTGTTTGTTTGAGACAGAGTCTCACTATGTTGCCCTCAGTAGAGTGCTGTGATGTCAAAGCTCACATCAACCTTCAACTCTTGAGCTTAAGCAATTCTCTTGCCTCAGCCTCCCAAGTAGTTGAGACTACAGGCACCCGCCACAATACTGGGTATTTTTTCTTGCACTTGTCATTGTTGTTTTAGCTGGCCCCTGCTGGCGCTGTAATTACAGTGCCAAAAATTGCCAATGCGGACTATATTTCAAGTCGTTGTGGTGGGGTATTGGAAAAAGTTTGCTATTAGCAATAATCGCTCCCTGGATAAACCTCCTTGGGTATGATACTGCACAGAGCTAAGTCTAAAAGCTTTTGCACAAATGATTTTTGGTCCTTTGGATATACACCTAGAAGAGAATATCCAATGTATTCAGTACTACTGTGAAATCAATTTTTAATCACTCTTACTTACATATGAAAGATGAAACACAACTATAGCCTAGGATGAAGGAGAGAAGGGGAGGGAGACGGGAAGAGAGAGGGGTGGGTCAATAGAGGGAGGTTTAGTAGGGGGACCACACCTATGGAGCATATTGCAAATACAAGTTGGGTCTATCAGGTGTATAACACAAATGTCTTAACGCTGTAATTGGGTAAATGAGGTGAAGGCTATGTTGATTAGTAGGATGTAAGCTCTCCAATTTGTACAAATAATCAACACATTGAATCCCATAATGGTATAAATGTATTCATGATCTATGTACAAATGACTTACTAAAAAATAAGAAAAAAAGCTATTGCACAGCTAAAATCAAAAAGACAACTTCAGAATGGGAAAAGGTATTTGTATGCTACAAATTTGACATAGGGCTAATCACTAGAATCTACAATGCACTCAAGTATATCAACAAGAAAAGAACACATAAGCCCATTTAAAATTGGGCAATAGACATGAACAGAAACTTTTCTCATGAAGACAAATGAATGGCCAATAAACATATGAAAAAATGCTCATGATACCTAATTATCAGAGAAACACAAATCAAAACCACTTTGAGTTATCACCCAATCCCAGTGAGAATAGTCCTCATCACAAGTTCCCAAAATGCAGCAGTTGCTGGTATGACTACAGACAGAAGGAAACACTCTTGCACTGTTGGTGGGACTGTAGACTAGTATAGCTTCTATAGAAAGAAGTGTGGAGATCCCTGAAAGAACTAAAAAAAGATACCCACCATGTGACCCTGCTAGGTATTTACCTAATGGGAAAAAAGATATTAACATATTTTATCACAGGGAAATTTGAACTAGATTGTTCATAGCCTCTCAGCTCACAATTACAAAAATGTGGAAACAACCCAAGTACCCATCAACACACAAATGGATTGATATACTGGTACATTTTTACCATGGAATACTATTCATCACTAAAAAAAAGATAGACATTTTTCATCCTTTGTAACCACGTGGATGGATTTGGGGAACATCCTCCTAAAGTAAAGTATCAGAAGATTGGAGAAACAAGCATCATGCGTACTCAGTATCAAATTGATACTAAGAGATTAATTATCATATACCCTTACAAGAGAAAATCTGAATTAAATTCAAGAAGGGGAGGGGTCGGTAACTTCCCACCAAATTGGTATAATGCATGTATATATGGCACACACCTCAGTAGAGGACACAACTACAACTCTGAATTTTACCTGTCATGTGTAAATCATATAACTTAATGATTTGTACCCTTATATTAATCTGATAAAAAAAGAAAGAAAAAACCATTTTTGAAAGAGGAAAGAAAAAGAGAAAGAGAGATCTGACCTAACACATTCAGCCCCCCTGTTGGCAGGGTAAAACCTATTGTAAGGATGGAGCTGTACCCCTTAACTCCTGCATTCCAACTGAACTATACAACACATTGACATTGAGGCAGCAATTCAACCACATGATATTCTGTGATACCTCAGGACTCAGCCAAGTCCCCACCAGCAATAAGACCCTCACCAGACATACTGCCTTGACCTTGGACTTCATAGCCTACAAAACTGTGGGCAAGACATTTCATTCCTAATAAATTGTCCAGAGTCGGGTATTGTGTTATAAGTAACAGTAAATGGACTAAGAGATAACAAATTAGAACGCTCAGGCCATATCTGGCCTTATAACATAATTTTGTTGTAGAACGGCTTTCACATTTTTCAATGGTTGAAAAAAATCAAAAGAAAAATACTTTGAAATACAAAAAACACTATATGAAATTCTAATATAAGCATCCATAAATAAAGTTTTATTGGAAAATAGCTGATATTAGTGCTGTACTGTCTATAACTGCTTTTGAGTAGTTGCAATAGAAACCTTAGTGGCGATCTTATCATTTAAAACTGCCACTTGATATACTATAAATTCAGGTGCCACACATATCACACTTCCACAATATTCTTTTTTAAAATACCAGTGCATACTTGCTATGCCAAAACAAGAAAAATGGACTTACAATGTTGTGCCTTTAATGAACAGGAGTATGGATTATTTTACCTACTTAGATGTCAAAGCATTATTTGTTTATTAGCAATGACTGTAAGCTGGGATAAATGAATACAGTATACATAAATATATATGTATTTACCAGACTAAGCCCTCATCATAATATTCCCAACTCACAAGAAAGTAATTATCAGAAACATCTTCTAAAAATAGAAACATTAGGTCTTATCACAACAAAATTTCTTCTAAAAAAGAAAAATTGTACTGCGATTGAAATATGTTTCCTAGTGCCTCATTTGTCAACCAAGTAAAGAAAACTGTTTACTACAGGTAAATTGAGGATATTGATATCTATATATTAGCAGTTGTAGTGGGCAAAAAAAAAGCCCTCAGAAAGAAATATTCATGTCAAATACATTTAATTCAATCCCTAAAGTCTGTGAATGTGACCTTATTTTCAAAAAGAAAGGGCCATTGCAAATGTAATTAAGATAAGGGTTGTGAGATAAGAACATCCTGGATTACCTGGTGGACTCTGTAATTCAATGACAAGTGTTCCCATAAGAAACTCACAGAAGAGAAACGCAACAAGAAAATAAAATGATCTAATCCTGCATCACTTTGTACTTTTGTACTATAAAGAGTTTCTTTCCTTACACCTCATTAATTAATCTCTGATAATTTTAAACTTTTGTTCTGTAGTTTCCTCATATCTCTTCACCTTTTTAGAAATAAAGAAAGGTAGAGACTTGCTATAAATTAGGGTTTTTTTTTTGTTTTTTTTTTGTAGAGACAGAGTCTCACTGTACCGCCCTTGGTAGAGTGCCGTGGCGTCACACGGCTCACAGCAACCTCTAACTCTTGGGCTTACGCGATTCTCTTGCCTCAGCCTCCCGAGCAGCTGGGACTACAGGCGCCCGCCACAACGCCCGGCTATTTTTTTGTTGCAGTTTGGCCGGGGCTGGGTTTGAACCCGCCACCCTCGGCGTATGGGGCCGGCGCCCTACTCACTGAGCCACAGGCGCCGCCCCCTAAATTAGGGTTTTGTTTCAGAGAATTTTATGACTGGTTTGATATTTCATTCAGATTATGAAAAATTTCTCCATATCAGCAATAGATTGTTTTGCTTTCTTATTATTCATCTCTTCACTGGAATTCTACATTTAATTTATTCTAATAACTTTTCCTTTGAATTCTCAAATAAGCTATTTGGGTGAAGAGACCTGGTTCTTACCCTTTTTTGGCTTCCCCCATACCTTCCTTACTAAGCTTAATCATTTCTATCTTTCAATATAAAGTGAAAGGTGTGTGACTCTTACTTTCACTTGAACACTTAGGAGCAATTTTAGAGTTATTAATTTTTATGAATTCAATATTCTGTTTTTCAGAGAATGGGGAGTTCTGAGGAGGGTAAATGAGACATGGGAATGGCTGGTTGGTGGAACAGTCAGAATATACGTGGCATTTTTTAAGTTCAATTTCTTATATGTGTGTGGTTCATGATACTTTAAAAAAATAAATACAATAAGAACAGCAAAGATTAAAGGTCAAAAATAAGGATTTAAGTTATAACAATAAAAAATTGAAATATTCTGTTAACTACCAAAATGTGAAACAAAGAAATGAGATGAACTATGTTGTTGGAAAAACAATGCCACCAATAGACTCATTTGACATGGTGTTAACCACAAACCTTTAATGTGTAAACAAATGCAGTATCTATGAAGCATAATAAAATGATTCACAGTACAATGAGGCATGCCTGTATTAATAAACATGTTTCCCCTGAGTGGCTTAAAATGGGTGAAAATCCTGTTTTTATATCATATATCTTTATCAGTAAATTTGAATATAAAGCATAAATTATATTTAGCAATTATTTCTCATTTAGCTTCAAAAAAACACTCTTTTGTTTTGTGATGGAGTCTCAGTCTGATGCCCTGACTAGAGTGCTATGACATCAGCCTAGCTCACAGCAACCTCAGACTCCCAGGTTCAAGTGATCTTCCAGCCTCAAGCCTCCTGAATAGCTGGGACTACAGGATCCCCCACCACAATGTTCAGCTAATCGTTTCCATTTTAAGTAGAGATGGGGACTCACTCATGCTGAGGCCGGTTTCAAACTCCTGAACTCAAGGGATGCTCCCACTTTGGCCTCCCAGAGTACTAGGATTATGGCTTTCAGCCACAGTGCCTGCCCCCAAAAGCGCTTTTCAATGATTATCTCCCTAATAAACTGTGATTCAATATATGGAAAATATGATTAGGCTTATTCCTAGAAAGATATTGGGAGCATTCCTAGAAAGATATTGGGAGTGTAGAGAAGTAAATTAGTTGCTTAAGATAATCTAGGTTGTCAGCGGTAGAGATGGAAAATATTTGGACTTCAAATTTGGCAGGGACATGCTGATAAGCATCTATGAAACTAATTTAATTGTTGCAGTATTCTGGGAAATTAAAAATGTCAAGTTTCAAAGGAAATAAAAAAGTGAATTAAGTATATAAGTAATATGTTTTTCCTTATTTTCTCTTTAGCTAAATTGTTTCAAACAGTGAAGAATTACTGTGCACTAGATATATTGCTGGTGGGGACTTGGCTGAGTCCTGAGGTAACACAGAATATTATATGGTTGAATTGCTGCCTCAATGTCAATGTGTTGTATAGTTCAGTTGGAATGCAGGGGTTAAGGGGTACAGCTCCATCTTACAATAGGTTTTACAATATAGTTCATATATTGTTCTTATATGAACTGTGTCAGTGAAGGTACAATTATGAACTATAGTTATAAAGCATACACATGTGCATGGACATCTAGAAAAACTGTTAGGGCAACACAGTGGTTCTAGATAGCAGAAAAATAATTAAGAAGAGCAAGTAAAGTTTTAGTAATAAAAGAAATTTTATTAACAATCAATACAGCAAGCCAGGTTCCATCCTCGTTACTGCAGTTTCCATGGAAAGTGCAGTTTGGGGATTTTATACAACACTCCAAGGAGTATGAGCTGCTTCTTGAAAGTCTTCCAGGGTTTCAATAATTAACTCTGTCCTCGA
Source organism: Nycticebus coucang (assembly GCF_027406575.1). Classification (NCBI taxonomy): domain Eukaryota; kingdom Metazoa; phylum Chordata; class Mammalia; order Primates; family Lorisidae; genus Nycticebus; species Nycticebus coucang. Next base: position 154,615,662 of record NC_069804.1, on the reverse strand, counting down.
AACAACCCACCCGCAACATCCTGATCAGCTCCATTCCCATAATAGTGCAGGTCAGCCTGACAAAGACCCATCTAAAATAGCCTAAATGTATCTGCCCTGCTACTATCTAGCTAACTGCCTAACACAATAAACAATATGTCATTTAATAAAACCTTCACTGATATTAACAAATAATTATTGATGAAAATTTGAATGATTCAATTTTTATAAAATTAGTTTCTTTTCAGTGCACAAAGTATGTTAACAAAAGAACCTGAGAGCTGTGAAGGAAAAAGAAAGAGCTTTTTTTATTATTAAAAGCAATCAATCTGGAGTGGTGCCTGTGGCTCAGTGTGTAGGGTACCAGTCCCATATACCAAGCGTGGTGGGTTCAAAATCAGCCCCGGCCAAATTGCAACAAAAAATAGCCAGCCATTGTGGTGAGCACCTGTAGTCCCAGCTACTCGGGAGGCTGAGGCAGGAGAATGGCCTAAGCCCAAGAGTTGGAGGTTGCTGTGAGCTGTGATGCCACAGCACTCTACTGAGGGCAACAAAGTGAGACTCTGTCTCAAAAAAAAAAAAAAAAAAAGGAAAGAAAAAAAAGAAATCAATCTGCAGATTGGGTGTGCAGCCTCTGGTGTAAAATGTAATAGTAGGAAAGCAGAAGCTGTGTTTTTTTCTATTTTGTAGGAACTAACTTACTTAAATATTTTGCAATTTGGTGAAAAGCTTATGAATAATTATGAAGAGAGTAAAGTATATGCACAGTGGGTAAACATATATGTAATATGCATTCCACATTTACTTCAATGTGGGGTAACAGCAGTAAAATGCGATGGAGGCCAGATGTGGTAACTCATTCTATAATCTCACCACTTTGGGAGGCTGTGGCAGGATGATTGCTTGAGGCAAGAATTTGAAGACTAATGTGGGCCATGCTGGTGAAACTCCACTAAAAATAAAAACAAAATTAGCTAGGCTTGGTGGCATGTAGCTATGGTCCCAGCTAATTGAGAGACTGAGGCAGGAGGATCATTTGAGCCCATGAGTTGGAAGTTACAGAGACTGTGTCACTTCACTACACACCAGATAGGAAAAAAAGAGTAAGATTCTATCTCTGAAAGACCAAATAATAATGTAAAAAAGTAAAATGAGATGCAATTTGACTCTTTACCTCAAAAGTGAACTACAGGGCCAGTGGAAACTGGCTTGAGATATACAGCTGTTTTTTGGGAAATAGTAACTCTAAGGCTAATCCTTTTGTCCAGTTGAAATTATAGTATAACTGCAAAGCCAGGACAGGGGCTGGAAGTTGAGGGTTAGAGTGTGAGCAGTTGGAAAGTAGGGTGGAGAATTATTCAGTTGGTTGGTCAGTTGGGGAATTTCCAGCTGCATTCTATCTTGGCACTGACAAAAGGAACTGATTGGCTCTATTGTATAAATGGGGGGCCTGTGACACTTTTAAAACATCTTTCTGAGAATGCAGTGGATGTGGTCACTCTCTTACTCAGCCATGGCCACCTGATTTTATTTAACTTTGAGCACCTCTGTTAGCCATGGGAAGTCTATTTTGTCTATGGAGGGCAGGAAATACTTTAACAAATAAATCAATCTGTTTTAATAATAGAAACTTCAGGATGGAGTCCTACTTATAATAAAAGTATGAGAAGTTTACATTTAGCTTAATAAGTTCAAATTTTAGATGTACTCCTGTTCAATTAGATTAAATTCTTAAATGTGAGAGTTTACATTAATAATTGTGGATGCATTAATTTCCAAGAGAAAATTCTCCTCAAAGTTAGTGGAAGCCACAATCTCTGAACTTAATGACTTTCAGGTATTTTTTTTTATTCTTTTGTAACTTTTGTTGTTTTAGTGTTTTTCCCTAGAGTCAGTAAAGCTAAACAAAAAGGGTATCTTCAGATATGTGATATTCTCTCGATTGTGTAACTATTCAGTCTTTTTAAATAGAAAAATGGCTTTCCCTCTGCATGCTTGGCATTTAGGCACTTTTTCAGCCAGAAAATGCCTCTGGTCAATGGAATAGATGATAGAATATTTGGAAATATGTAAGCCTTTCTAATTAGCAATGTGTTCTTCCATGCTTGTTACCGAAAATCAAAGCCTGGCAGAAACACATGAGCATGAGAGGAATTTTGCTTTAAAAAGCAAATGCAAATGGTGACCTTTAAAAGTAATTGAAGTTGTTCCATAAAGTGTTTTAAAAACTGGAAAATAGGCATTACTTATAGGTAATAGACATGACAGAATCAAAACTGCCTTTATTAGCTCTTGTTACTATTATTTACTTGATTAAATGAATTAGTACTCTTTCTATATTGGTTTTTTGGTCAGAAAGGTAGAATCATCTTCCTAATAGTAGCAAGTGAAAAATGAGTCCATATTTTTTTTTGGCTTATGTAGAACATTTTTTCAGGGCAATACTTTATTAAGTTTGACAAACAACAAAAAAATCCAGAAACATTTTAAACATGTATAAAAGTCAAATGCTAAACAGTACTGGGGATTTTTTTTTTTTTACATCATTAGAAATAATGAGCACACATTTAAGATTCTACAAGCTAGTAAAATTAAGATGCTGGCTTCTGAACATATGTCACAAAAATACATATAAAATATATAATTTATCTTCACAAAAATTACAGCCAAGCAATAAAAAATAATGGTATTAATGAAGATACCAATACTTATGTGTACTACGTATACCTTATACACTAAAATGCAGCATCCTGTACCCTGAAAAGTCACAAGTATAGAATTTTTTTGTCATGTAAAGAAAAGGGTGAACTTTAATTCTTATTTTACAAGAGGCTGCAGGATATGAAATTCCACATAGAAACAAGAAACCCTTTCAGAGGACAGGCTCCACACAGTATGTACAGTTTGGAACTGCTCGAGTATAGTTTTGTTATAAAAAATGCTACAATAACAAACCACATTTAAAAAGAGTCCTTAGTAGAGAAATAGTTAAACAAACTTATACCAAATATAGTACACAATAACTTTGTGCCTCATATGTACAATCTAAAAGTTAAAATTCATGTGAGAGTCCCAAATTAGTTTCATAGTAGGGCTGTGTACATTGGGTATTTTTTCTTCCATTCTTGGTGTCAAATGGTTTATGAAGTGAGTGTATGATGCCCCATAATCATATCATTGTATACAGTTATGATTTAATAAAAAAATTAAAAAAAATAAAATAAAAGTTAAAATTCTCAGGAGTGCCATCATGAACTTAGAAAGTAGAATCTTCAGAGGTAGTTTCTGATACTACGTTTTAATCCTTCTCTTTCTCTATAGAAAAATACTTCCCATTCAAGTCTGATGGAACCTTGTACACAGATTCATTTTCCTGGTTTTGTAGAGGTTCAATTTTGTCCAAGCCTCCACATTCTTCAATCATTATACTAAGTTTCTCAGTTTCACCTTGGTGCTCAGCAGCATGAAAGATATTTGAAATGGCATCCAGAATATCCAGAATAATTTTGGTATCTTTCTAAGTTACAAGTTCATCAACTGTTCTATTATAAAACAGTGAATGAGGTATACAATCTGTTCAACTTTTCCACCACTTGCATAGTTGGAACAACCCATAAGGCTTCCTTTTGTGTCTTAAAGTTTTAGAGAGAACACCAACAAGTAATGGGACTAGTCCATGATACACAACTTGCTGTATCTGGTCCTGACAGCCACCTGCGATTTTTGATATCGTGTGTATAGCTTTCCTTTGAATGTTAGTTTAGGGGTTTGTCAGCAGGCTAGGAAAATTAGTAAGTGCTTCTGCATCAATTAGAACCTGAGTCTGTTCATCTGTCCCAGTGACAATATTCCCTATGACTCTTAGCACGTGAGTCACAATTGGCAATTCATAGCTCCCAGAAGCTTCACAAGTTGGGGCATAACTCCTATTTTCACAACCGTTTTAATCCATTAATTTGGACCATCAGTAAGGTAGGCAATAGACCAGAAGATATCTGCTAATACTTCTGATCATCATGATGTGGGAGGCACACTAAAGTAGGAAGAATCTGTTCTACAGCATCTAATGGGGGTACAGGATTCTTGTTGCAACAAAGGTTTGAAAATGTCCAGGTAGCTTAATAGTATTCCATGGTATACATATACCACAGCTTGTTAATCCATTCCTTACATCCTTTGTATTAACCTGGATGGAAGTGGAAGACATTATTCTTAGTAAAGCATCACAAGAATGGAGAAGCATGAATCCTATGTACTCAATTTTGATATGAGGACAATTAATGACAATTAAGGTCATGGGTGGGGAGGAAAAGCAGAGAGAGGAAAGGAGGGAGAGGGGTGGGGCCTTGGTGTGTGCCACACTTTCTGGGGGCAAGACATGATTGCAAGAGGGACTTTACCTAACAAATGCAATCAGTGTAACTGGCTTATTGTACCCTCAATGAATCCCTAACAATAAATAAATAAATAAATAAAAAGAAAATGTCCAGGTAAGATTATGCAAGTAACTACATGATAAAGATGACATATCAGGAATAGCTAGAATGCCAACAGTGTACGAACTGAACCACATACTTGCAATGTTTCCTAGAGCTCATACAGCTTGTTCACTGGATATGTGCATGGGGAGATGACAACAGAGTAATGAATGCTGGAATAGCACCTCCATCTACTACAGCTTTTGTCTATTCTGATCTCCCTGAAGCAATGTTAGTTAGTTCCTAAGCAGATTCAAACTGAATGGAACTACAATCAGTTCTTCCCCCAAAGGACACAAATTTTGGGATCAAATCATCTAGATTATGTTGTCCATGGGAGGCTGTTTTCCTCTGGAAAGTAGTTTCCTGGCAACTTGAGCAACTTGGAACTGGTTTTCCATACTGGTGCTGTTTATAACTTTGACAATATCATCCTCAGACCAACTTACAGTACCTTTTGTTGTTGTGGGTTTCCTTCAGTGGAGAAGTATCATCATCAGGAAACCAGCTTGCATTTCATCTTTTCAGTAGCTGGTCATCTTTCTTATCTTTCCTCAACTCTACATTAACACTTCTATTTGGCATCACCTCATCTCTGTACTGTCTTTTCCCTTGTTCTTGAACCTTTTAAGTCGGGCAGTTGGTGAAAGTATTATTGTTGGTTGACAAGGTTATGAGACAAGGGAGAAAGCAGCACTGCTAACTTAAGCTTCCACAGGAGGAGGTGCAGGATTCAGAGACTCTAGTTTGGCTTCCCTGGAAATGCCCACCACAGCTCAGCCAGAACATGGTGATTTGTTTGTTTATTTGTTTGCTTTGTTTGTTTTAAGACAGAGTTTCACTTTGTCACCCTGGGTAGAGTGCCATGCATCATAGCTCACATTAACCTCAATCCCTTGGCTGAAATGATCCTCTTGCCTCAGCAATAGTGCCCACAGCGTCCAGCTTGTATTTCCATTTTTGGTGGAGACAGGGTCTAGCTCTTGGTCAGGCTAGTCTCAAACTCCTGATCTCAAGCAATCCTCTAACCTCAGCCTCCCAGAGTGCTATAATTACTGGCGTGAGCCACTGTGCGCAGCCTAAATGTGGAATTTTTAATATTTTGATGAGGCTTATCACAAATCACCATTGCACAGAAAGGGGAGAAGAAGATAAATATTTTTAACTTAATACTATGACATTATAATCAGATAACTTGTATAATAAAATGACAACTAACAGTGATGATAACACTCATCAAAATATTTAGTCTTTTATGAAGAACACCAAAAGACTTAACCGAGGGACATAACAAAATGCTCTAAATTATTGAAGAATCCTGTGAGCAAACTGGTAATTTTAAAAATTGCATATATAATTGCTAAATAATTACATATATTCCATTTCTTTTTTTTTTTTTTTTTTTGAGACAGAGTCTCACTGTACCGCCCTCAGGTAGAGTGCCGTGGCATCACACGGCTCACAGCAACCTCTTAACTCTTGAGCTTACGCGATTCTCTTGCCTCAGCCTCCCGCGCAGCTGGGACTACAGGCGCCCGCCACAACGCCCGGCTATTTTTTGGTTGCAGTTTGGCCGGGGCTGGGTTTGAACCCGCCACCCTCGGCATATGGGGCTGGCGCCCTACTCACTGAGCCACAGGCGCTGCCCCATATATTCCATTTCTAATACTAAAGAATATTAGTATTAGGAAATACAGAAAGTACAAGGCCAAAGAGAACACAAATACAAAAAGTCTAAAATGCTGCTAAAATTTTGGAGTTCAAGCTGAGGTACAGGAAGACAGGGAAAACTCCCATGGTTACAGATGTAAGAAATACATAATAAAGTATATTTCCTCAAGATAAGAAGCACATTTGGAGTATGGAACCAAAATATCTTTTGTAGAACAATAGAAATAAGATGCACTAGTTGATGATGATTTTTTTCCAGTACCATCCTTTGGTTCCACAAACAGGAATCAGACTTAAACACATAGAAGAGCTTAAGTTTCCAAAGCAGTCTGCCATTGTGACAGTTGGGAGAATGTGACTGTATTATGAACTATCCTAGATCCACCTACCTATAATAGATGGATAAGTGTAACATCTACATTACCACACACACACACACAAAAAAAAAAACCTGCGTAATAAGAAAATGACTTAAAACACAGAAAACAGCCCAGACATCTCTGCAAAGAAAACTTATAATAAATAGCTGACCCTGAAAAAACATATTCAAAGATGAATAATTTTAAAAAGAAGCAATATAAGATCCATTCAGATATATTATTTATGAAAATAATGAAACAAAGATATATTTAAACATAATTTATGAATAAAATAATTTAACCTTTTAATTGAAAGTTTAAATGATGTCTTCAAGAACACTGAGACAAGATCTATGCATGTGTACCTCCATATCTTTAATGTACATAGCCATTATATATACTATTATATTATTTATGGGCTCTAACACTCTATAAATATGCACAACACATTTTAATATAATCTAAAATATATGTTATATAAAAAATGTTCAATTTATTATATTGACTAGTTTATATGTAATAATGTAATAAATAATATTTATTCATGATAAATAATATATACATTTATATGTAAAAATATTGAACTTTAATAAAGAAACATTTTTTGGTGCCACCAGATAAATAAACACCAAATGACACATTTTGTATGTATTCAAATCAGACCTGACATCACAACAATTCATACAACGGTTGGTCAATAGCTGGAAGAAAAAAAAAATCCTACAAAATTCTTCAGTTACTTTTTTGTGTTGCTGCAAATAAGAGGATTTCATTTTTTTAATGGTTCAATAATATTACTTTGTGAATACATACCAAACTTTCTTTATCTTGTTGATGAACACTTAAGTTGATTCCTTATCTTGGCTATTGTTAATAATGCTGCTATAAACACAAAAGTCCAAATACCATTTCAAAACACTGACTTTTTGTCTTTTGAATATATACCCGGCAATGGGATTGCTGAATCACATAACTAGCTCAATTTTTAATTTTTGAGATATATCCAGACTTTTTCCCATAGTAGTGATACTAATTTACATTATTTTTAAGGTGCTGAAAGGAAAGATCATTCAACACAAAATTCTCTAACCAAAATAATAAAATAAAATAAGCACTTCATAAATAAAGGTGAAATAAATATATTTTTCAGGTGAAAAATACTAGTAAGGAAATTTACCCAACAGAAAAAAATTCATAATGGAAGGAAATTTGGAACATTAAGAGAAAGAAAGGATCAATAGAAGGATAAATATATGGATGAATGTAATATTACTTTCTTTCAAATATTTAAAATTATATTTGACTGTTGAAATAAAAAACTCACACTGTCAAAAGTGGTACTCAGTGTATGTAAAAGTAATATTTAAGTCAAATATATCATTAAGGGATAGGAGGAAAAATAATGTAAATCAAATGGCAACATATTAATAGGAATAAATGACATCAGCTATGTTTTCATATTTCAGCTCCCCAAAAAACTATAGAAAATGAACACAAACTATACAAATACTAAAAGCAATATAAAAATTAAAATGATAGGGGCAGTGGCTCAGCACTTTGGGAGGCCACGGTGGGTGGATCACCAGAGCTCACAAATTCGAGAACAGCCTAAACTAGAGTGAGACCCCACCTCTAAACAAAACTGGGCATTGTGGTGGGTGCCTGTAGTCCCAGATACTCAGGAGGCTGAGTCAAGAGAATCCCTTGAGCCCAACAGTTAGAGGTTTCGGTGAGCTATGACACCAGAGCACTTTACCAAGGCTGTGTACTGGGGTGACTTTGTCTCAAAAAGAATTACAATGATATATTACAGAATGTTCATGTAAGCCATGGTACTGTAGGCTGAATAAGATATTCCAAAAGATATTCATGCCCTAATTCCCACAACCTGTGAATATTTTAACTTGCATGGAGTAAAGGACTTAGCATATATATGTTAAGATTATTGACTTGGGGAGATTATTTTGAACTGCCAGATTAAGCTTACTGCAATCACAAAGATCCTAAAAAGACATATTTGAATATTTTCATAATAAAATGTTTGAAAAAATAGATTAAAAGAAAAAAAACAAGAAAAGTAGCATGAAATTATTTACAGCATATTCAAGTAAAATTGAAAACCAAAAAAAAAAAAATACTGAATAGATGAATAAAATGCTAATATAAAAAAAGATACGAATGATAAAGAATAAACAAATAACATGAAAATGAAGGCATAACAATATAGTATAAAAGAGTCTAAAAATTTTCCTTGAAAATTTCTATGCTAGAGAGGTGAAGCATGATAGCAGATGGGACGGACGTGTAGCCAACCTCTCCCAAGTCATCAGGTGAGAGGAAGAGGGGTCTGGATCTTTTCCCTGCATGAATTATTGGTGCGGACAGACAGCTGGAGACGCGCAGTGAATTGGCAGATTGCTGTATATGAGGTGTAATTTAAAACCACGGACTCTGTTGTAGAGATTTTCCCTGCTTGGCCATGCTGGCCAGCAGGCCCTCCCTCATGGAGGACAGCAGCTTGCAATTCCTGGCAAAACCCAATAGATGAAAATTTATTTCTGAGCCCAGTGTGGCACCCAAAAGGGGAGCCACACAGAACCAGAAGGAGCTAAGCAACCCAATGGAAAATTGAAGGGAAGGGATCCTGCCCGGGACACAGACATTTTGAGTTATCCAAAATGGCGGACATCTTCCCCCAGAACAACAGAAGTGATTAAATAGACCAGACCATTGCTGCCGGGGAATATTGGAGTTGGCTGGCAGTTTAGGCTGTGTGGCAAACTGGCAGGTGGCTGGACTCAAAAGTGCAGATTAAAAAGTGAGACTCTGAGCCACAAAAACTGAGGATAAGGTCTCCGTGTGCTGCAGCTGCCAGAGCCAGCATCAACCGTGGGTGTCAGCAGCAGATAGAGCTGGCAGCAGCCAGCACCCTCCCCCACAGCTGATTGCAGTCGTCAATTGCAGGAGAATGCGGGAGCAGGGTGGAAAGATTTGTGAAGCTGGACTCCTGCACTGAGTTGGGAGGTCAGATAGGAGTGCTGTCTGGAACAGAGCAGCTCAGGTTGCACAACAATTAGGTAATAAACTATTACAGAAACTCCAAAATGGCGATCAGCCAGGTAGGGTGGTTACTATAGTAGCAGTATAAACTGTAAATCAGGAATAAGCCTGGAAACCACTAACAGAGCCACCTGGTGTCCAAAAAATATATTGCATTATAAATATATTCCTACGAAAGTCGATCCCTACATCATACATACAGATGTATATTTCTACATATATACAGGAATAATACTTTTGTGGTTGGTGCCTCTTTTTCGCTTTTTTTTCCTTTTTTTCTCACCATTTTCTTAAAGGAGCTATTGTTAACTTTTATTATTTTATATATATATATATTTATTTTTCTATTTTTAATTTTTTCTTCTTTTTTTCTTTTTTAACGTTTTTATGAACACCACTGATTTTTTTTCCTTCTGTATTCCTCTTTTCCCTCCTTATGGTTTCTGAGAGTGCTTATATCAGATTTTTAGAGGTTTTTTGTTTGTTCATTTTATTTGTATGTTTTTTACTTTTTTTTACAATTATCATTATTTTTATTGTAGTTGTTTTTTGTTGTTGTTGTCATTGTTGTTGTCTGTATTTCTATGTGTTTCTGATTGTTTGTGCATCTATGGGCTTGTGTGTCTGGTAGCCTTTTTATCTGTTTATTTGCTCATTTGGTCTCAATGAGTTTGGTGTTTTGACCTGCAATTATGAGCTCCCAGCACTCCCCTCCACTCTCACTCTGAGGTCTGGAGGCCTGTCCCCCAGGAGTCCAGATACCTGGGTGATTTTTCAAGGGGTGTGGACCTAGACTGCTGCTGGTCAGTGTTGATTTTGAGGCATGGGAGTGAGGAGACGATGGTCGGCTGAGAGGGAATCACACCAGAACGGCAGTGCCCCAAGGCACAGAGCAGTAGCCGTTTTTGGCAAGAGTAAAACCCACCCCCAGGTATCACAAAGCCACACCCCCTGTCTCCCTAGGGAACCAGAGGAGGCCGGGCATCTTCTTAGATGGCAACCACCGCGGAACAGATCTGGGACTAAAACACAGGCCCCGTGAGTAAAGGGTTTGCCTGAGGTGGTAAAGGCCTGGGTAGAATGCAGGGACTAGAAAACACACATGCAGAGCTGGGAAATTCCCAGGGTGGGGCTTACCCAGAGGACTGCTTTACTGAGCCTAAGACGCACTAGGCCCTCAGGGGATCATCAGCCTATAGACAAAGGAAAGCAGGAGGCTAGAGCTGACAGCTAACCATGCTGTGAATACAAACCTGCAGGAGTAAAGACAGGGCCTGAGGCCCAGGTACTAGGAACTCAGATCAGCTCCTCTTCTGCAGATGAATTTAGAAGGGACAGAAATAAACTCCCACAAAGTTGTTCTGTTCTGCCAATAACAGGGACAGGGCTGAAACTGAGTGAATAACCCCCAGCCTCCATCAAGCAACCAAAGTTGTCAGGCCTCACCACCCCCTGCTGGATTGAGGCAGAGAGCAGCAGCCTGGCTGAGCAGATACAGACTTCCTTGTGATTTAGGCAGGTGCAAACCTCTGCAGTATCTGCTCACTGGAGACAATTGGGTCACAGCCCTGCGGGGCTATCATTGACTGGGTGTGACAGAGGTGCAAGGTGGCGAAGGAGGCATCTACCTTCCCAGACTAATCAACTTGCTGTGTGGGTCCTCCTGACTTCACGGAACACCTGAGCAAGTCATCTTTGAGTTGTCACCAAACACCTGCGAACCAGTTGCCAGAGACCTTTGAAATTCTTCCACCTGAGACAGGTTCCTGACAGCGACAATTGATTTGGACCATTTGAACTCAACAAATCGCCCCAGGACTATTCAAGTGGTGCCCTGAGTGTGTGGTTCTAGAAAGATTTGATTCACCATTTCCAATTGTTGCCTGTGGGGGGTAGGGTGACTTAATTGCTGCTATTTCTCCACAGCTGAGACTTCAACCCAGAGTAACTGTTTCACTAGGGTCGAACAGAGACCAGCTGAAAACAAGACAGAACCACTTAGCCCCACCACAGCAAATAAGTCCCAAGTTTCTCAGGCCATAGCACAGTATGGGTCCTCAACAAAGCCCAGGGCAAAAGTCAAATGGTGTAAGGTAATCATGGGGCAGAATCAGTGGAAATACTCTGTTACCATGAATAACCAGAATAGATCAACACCCCCAAGGAAAGATATAGCAGATGTAACAGAAGATCCCATTCATAAATAGCTGGCAGAAATCAATTCAGAATTTAGATTGCAAACAAGATTAATAGAATGGAGGAAAATTTGGAATTAGAAATTTGAAGAGCAATTCAAAAGTCAGAATTAGAAATTCAAAGAGAAATTCAAAAATTATCTCAAGTAGTTAATGAATTTAAAGACAAAACGACCAAAGAATTTGATGCACTGAAGCAAGAATTTGTAGCCTTCAAAGATCTGAAAAGTACAGTAGAATCCCTTAGTAACAGAGTGGAGCACGTGGAAGAAAAGATTTCTGACATTGAAGACAAAGCCTCTGAACGCTTCCAAACTGTCAAAGAGGAAGAGAAATGGATAGCAAAAACATATCATACTCTCATACAGAGCTCTGGGATAATTCAAAGATGACTAATATCTGCCTCATTGCAATCACCAAAAGTGATTAAGTGGCCTCACAAGGCAAAGAGGCCCTTCTCCATGAAATTGTGAAAAAGAATTTTCCAGGCATGCCAAGAGATTCTGAAATTCAGATAGCAAACATTTTCAGAACCCCAGCACGACTCAATCTGAATAAGACAGCCCCCAGGAATATCATAATTAACTTCACTAGTGTTAATTTGAAGGAGAAAATACAGAAAGCAGCTAGACATAAGAAATCCATTACCTACAAAGGGAAGAATATAAAAATGTCTGCAGATCTCTCTGCTGAAACTTTTCAAGGCAGAAGAGGGTGGTCATCGACTTTTAGTCTCTTAAACAAAATAACTGTCAACCCTGGATCCTATATCCACCTACACTGAGTTTCATTTATGAGGGAGAAATTAATACTTTAATGACATTAATTTGTTAAAGAAATTTGCCATAACCAAACAGGCTCATCAGGATATTCTCAGACCTATCCTCCATAATGACCAGCACAATCCTCTGCCACAAAAGTAAACTCACTCAGAAACTTTTGCTCAAACTCCAACTTCTACAGTGACGAAAGGATTAAAAATGTCCACTGGACTTTTGAAAAACTAGATACCCAAACTTTACCAGACTTATCAATATTCTCCATTAATGTAAATGGCTAAAACTGTCCTCTAAAGAAGCACAGGTTATCTGAATGGATACAAAAACACAGGCCAGATATTTCTGCATACAAGAGTCACATCTTAGCTAAAAAGATAAATATAGACTCAGGGTGAAAGGATGGTCATCCATATTTCAGGCAAATGTAATCAGAAAAAAGCAAGTGTTGCAATTCTATTTGCAGACATAATATTCTTTAAACCAATAAAAGTAAAGAAGGATAAGAATGGTCACTTCATATTTGTTGAGGGTAATACTCAATATGATGAGATTTCAATTATTAATATTTATGTACCCAACCAGAATGTGCCTCAATTTATAATAGAAACTCCAGCAGACATGAGCAACTTGATTTCCTCCAGCTCCATAATAGTCAGAGATTTCAACACTCCTTTGGCAGTGTTGGATAGATCCTCCAATAAGAGGCTGAGAAAAAAATTTTAGATTTAAACCTAACCATCCAACATTTGGATTTAGCAGACATATACAGAACATTTCATCCCAACAAAACTGAATACACATACTTCTCATCAGCCCATGGAACATACTCAAAAATTGATCACATCTTAGGTCACAAGTCTAACCTCAGTAAATTTAAAGAAGTAGAAATTATTCCTTGCATCCTCTCGAAACACCATGGAACAAAAGTTGAACTCAGTAACAACAGGTATCTGCATATTCATACAAAAACATGGAAGTTAAATAACCTTATGCTGAATGATATCTGGGTCAGAGATAAGATCAAGAAGGAAATCACCAAATTTTTGGAACAAAACGACAATGAAGAAACAAAGTATCAGAACCTCTGGGATAATGCAAATGCAGTCCTAAGAGAGAAATTTATAGCACTGCAAGCCTTCCTTAAGACAATGAAAAGAGAGGAAGTTAACAACTTAATGGGACATCTCAAGCAACTGGAAAAGGAAGAACATTCCAACTCCAAACCCATTAGAAAAAAAAAAGAAATAACCAAAATTAGAGCATAATTAAATGAAAATGAAAACAAAAGAATTATACAACAGATCAATAAATCAAAAAGTTGGTTTTTTGAAAGGTCAATAAGATAGATAAACCTTTGGCTAACCGAACCAGGAAAATAAGAATAAAATCTCTAATTTCATCAATCAGAAACAACAAAGACGAAATAACAGCAGACTCCACAGAAATTCAAAAAAACCTTAATGAATATTACAAGAAACTTTATTCTCAGAAATATGAAAATCTGAAGGAAATTGACCAGTACTTGGAAGCACGTCACCTTCCAAGACTTAAGCAGAATCAAGTGGAAATTTTGAACAGGCCAATATCAAGTTCTGAAATAGCATCAACAACCATATGAGATCTCCCTAAAAAACAAAGGCCTGGGACCAGATGGTTTCACACCAGAATTCTACCAAACCTTTAAAGAGGAACTACTACTTATATTACTCAACCTGTTCCAAAATGTAGAAAAGAAGGAAGACAACCCAACACGTTCTATGAAGCAAACATCACTGTAATCCCCAAACCAGGAAAAGACCCAACAAGAAAATAAAATTATAGACCAATATCAATAATGAATATAGATGCAAAAATATTCAACAAGATCCTAACAAGCAGAATCCAGCAACATATAAAACAAATTATACATCATGACCAAGTTGGTTTTATCCCAGGGTTTCAAGTCTGGTTTAATATACATAAATCTATAAGTATAATTCAGTACATAAACAAATTAAAAAACAAAGACCATATAATTCTCTCAATTGATGCAGAAAAAGCTTTAGATAATATCCAGCATCCCTTCATGATCAGAACACTTAAAAAAAATGGTATAGAAGGGACAATTCTTAAACTTATAGAGGGCACCTACAGCATACCCACAGCCAATATGGTATTGTATTGAGTTAAACTGAAATCCTTTCCCCTCAGATCAGGAACCAGAAAAGGCTGCCCATTGTCGCCACTGCTCTTTAACATTGTTATGGAAGTCTTAGCCATTGCAATTAGGGAAGAAAAGGTGATCAAGGGTATGCATATAGGGTCAGAAGAGATCAAACTTTCGCTCTTCACAGATGATATGATTTTATATCTGGAAAACACCAGGGATTCTACTACAAAACTCTTAGTAGTGATCAAGGAATACAGCAGCATCTCAGTTTACAAAATCAACATTCAAAAATCAGTAGCCTTTATATATACCAACAATAGTCAAGCTGAAAAAACAGTTAAGGACTCTATTCCATTCACAGTAGTGACAAAGAAGATGACATATTTGGGAGTTTATCTAACAAAAGACGTGAAAGGTCTCTATAAAGAGAACTATGAAACTCTAAGAAAAGAAATAGCTGAAAATGTTAATAAATGGAAAAACATACCAAGCTCATGGCTGGGAAGAATCAGCATTGTTAAAATGTCCATACTACCCAAAACAATACACAATTTTAATGCAATCCACAGTCATACTTTTAATATCATGAAAAAATAATACTTAGTTTTATATGGAATCAGAAGAAAAAAACCCAAGTAGCCAAGACATCACTCAGAAATAAAAACAAAGCAGGAGGAATCATGCTACCAGACCTCTGACTATACTACAAATCGATAGTGATCAAAACAGCATGGTACTGGCACAAAAACAGAGAAGTAGATGTCTGGAACAGAATAGAGAACCAAGAGATGAATGCAGCTACTTACGATTATCTGATCTTTGACCAGCCAATTAAAAATGTTAGGTAGGGAAAAGAATCCCTATTTAACAAATGGCGCTGGGTGAACTGGCTGGCAACCTGTAGAAGACTGAAACTGGACCCACGCCTTTCACCATTAACTGAGGTAGACTCTCACCAGATTAAAGATTTAAACTTAATACATGAAACTATAAAAATACTAGAAGAGAGTGCAGGGAAAACCCTTGAAGAAATCAGTCTGGGTGAGTATTTTATGAGTATTATTTGCTGTTTTCCAAGAGTCCTTGGGCAAGAGAAGGGGTCTCCCTTACACTTCTACTCAGCTCCAAGCTGCTCCAAATCTGGTTCACTCTGAGACTGTCCTCTGTTCTCTCTATTCTTCTTTCTCATCTTGCCCATGTAGTTCCTCTGAGTGCAGTCTCTGAACACTTTTGTTTCTTCTATCTGACATCTACCCCCCATTTCGAATTTTTCTGAAGTTACTTCAGTCCAATCTTCCTCCTTCTACCTGCGTAATCCAGCAAGAGCTGCCTCTAATTGACCATCTTGGGAGCTCTCTCCCATATTAACTTTAAAATCATTCTCTAAATTTTAGAAGAGAAGGAAGGGAACATCTATTTTGTTATGTTGGCCCTTCCAGAAATATGAAATATCTGTTTTAAGTTTTTTAATCTTGTGTCCCTAAGTGAGCTGGTATGGTTTCCTTTTTATAGGTGACCTACTTTTTGTAGATCTTTGTGTATAATATAAGTTTGATCATTACTGTGAACGAGTTCTTTTTTCCACATCAGTATCTAATTGATTTTTAGCAATGTGGAGAAAATTATTTTATATTTTATTATCACCATGGCAAGTTACTCAATTTTTATGTTTTTTTAGCTACGTTAAAAATTTTTCATTGAAAAGTCAAATTCTCTGCAAATAAACAAAATTATGTATTTTTTCTTCCAAATTTTTTACACACTGTTTAGTTATATTTTATTATTTAATTTGTAAGTTCTTCCACATGAATGTTGAATAATACTGATTATAGCAGGCAAATCTAAGTTCTTGATTTTTTATATAAATGACATTGGAAATTCAATTTGTGGAATAATGTTGATTTCTTTATTTTTTTGATGTGTAATACCAACAATTTTAAATATTTTCTGTTTATTGCTACTTGACTTATAAAGTTTAATTAAAAATGTCAATAATTTGTTTTCAGATAGCTTTTAGTAATGTGTTCATATAATAATGTATTTGTAGTGTAATAAATTATATCATAATTGATGATCATATGTCTTCACATTTTTACTTTATTATATTATAATATTATTTTGGCATATGTTTAAACTTTATGTGTAAATATCTCATTGATTTTTCATTGATTTTATGGAATAATTTGAATGGATAATGTGGAATTCCATTTTAGTTTATATTATGAAAGGATGCCAAATCAACTCATAGCCATAGTGAAAACAAAGAATAAATTATAAGATAATAATCATAATTTCTTCAAATATATCAAAGAACAATAGATGCAAAGATATAAATTAAACCCTAGAAAGGTCTGGAATATTTTGGGGAGAAAAAATAGACAGTGTCTTCTTTCAAACATTCAGATAATAGTCTAAATTTAATATATGGCTGAGGGTGGTTATGGTTGGTACCACATAGTAACATAAAAAAGACATGGGAGGGTAGAGGAGAAACTAGAGTTTAAAATTGCTGATGTAATAGATTAGAATAAAAAAGGTGATCAAACACAAAAATAAATTGCTCATCATGGTGGTCCAACCATCCTCCACCCCACACTGGAAATTTTGCTGAGTAATCGGCAGTGGAAGTAAAACTTGAAATCAGATAAAGACCTGATAGAATTGAGCACACTGTCTACATTTATATCCCAGGATATTAGTGGATGTTAATGTAAATCTAAGCCCAAAATAACTAACATCAAATCTGAATTTTATACAGTCTCAAAAACCAGATCAAATACATCAACAAGATGTGGGAGTTGTGAATTTGATTTAATGCCAGTGGGAAAACTCAGAAATCTAATTGAAAATACAAGGGAACACAGCATAGTGAAAATGGTAGCCTAGGCTTGGCACCTGTAGCTCACCAGCTAAGGCCACCAGCCACATACACTGGAGCTGGTGGGTTCGAATCCAGCCTGGGCCTACCAAAAAAAAGACAACTGCAACCAAAAAAATAGCCAGGCATTTTTGCAGGTGCCTGTAGTCCCAACTACTTGAGAGGACGAGGCAAGAGAATCACTTAAGCCCAAGAGTTGAAGGTTTCTGTGAGCTGTGACACCACGGCACTCTACCAAGGGTGACAAAGTGAGACTCTGTCTCAAAATAAAATAAAATAAAATGGTAGCCTAGACAGTATTTAGAATATCATTTGTTTGAATGAAAATGATCATTTCCTTATCTTAGTTGCTTGATAGATGCAATAATTTGTATTTGCAGGATCACAAAACTAAAAGTATAAACAAAAACATTATACTTCAGTTTTTGTATTGTTTAATAATCAATGTACAGAATAGGATCAAAACCTGAGACATATATAATAAATACATATGAGACTAGCCTGAGTCAGTGCAAGACCTCATCTCTAAAAATAGCTGGGTGTTGTGGCCAGTGCCTGTAGTCCCAACTATTTGGGAGGCTGAGATAAGAGAATTGCTCAAGCCCAAAAGTTTGAGGTTGCTGTGAGCTGTGAAACCACAGCACTCTACCAAGGGCAACAAAGTGAAACTCTGTCTCCATAAATAAATAAATAAATAAATAAACAAACAAACAAATAAATACAAAACTTTTAACCATGGAAACAGAAAAATAAGTATTAAAAGCAGAGCCATTAATTTTCTTTTCTTTATGGCCCCCATTACCACACATTGAATGCTTGTATCAAATATGAAATATGACTTATAAGCATGTACAACTACTATATAGCCATAATAATTAAAAAATAAAAATATAAGGAAGAACAACACCTGCCCCAATATTGGAATTGTCATACAAGGGCAATAGAAACATTATAAAAATACATCATTAACTTCAGAGTAAGAGATGAATAGAATATATGAAGTTGTGGAATAGTCTATGAGTCATAAACTATAAAACTTTAAAAGTGTGGATTCTAAATCTATAAAATGCAGTATCTGTAGTGAAAATTTCTTCTGATCAAATCAATAGCAGACTGAATACCATGGAAGAAAACTATCAGTGAACTTGAAGTCAGGTCAGTAGATATTTTTCAATGGAAAACATAATGTACAACAACAATACTGAACAGAGCATCAGTGAATTGTAGGAAAATAAGTAGTTTCAAATAGACATTTCTCTATTATTGTTATTATTATTTTTTACTAATAATGAAATTTTCACAGGATTTAGAATCAGAGGAGAACCATCCGCTGGTATTCTCTGAAGATAGGCATTGCAAGGCATGGTGAAAAACACAGAAATGTCAGTGGGTTCCAATTTGTTGTTGCTTTACTCTGATCTATGCTTAGCTCTTCTTTTTGTGTGTTGGTCCTGTTGATAAACATCATTCATAAATTCAAAGAGGCAACTTATTCCCACATTGGAGACTTTACTTTTCTGGCTTCTGTAATTGTGACTCCTTCACTATTATCACTGGCGTTCTTAACTTTCCCTGCCAACACCTGCCACAATTGTGTGATGCAAACTTATACAATAACTCCCTTGTAACTAATAATGTTTAGGTTTTTTTTTATCTATTTACTCTGATACTAATTTTAAATTTGTTATTGACTTAAATGCCTAAGTAATTTTGTTTATATTTCCCACAATTCTAAATTTGGGAAGTTTATTGTTGAATCACTGATGAATTTAGTCTTCTCAGAGTTACTTCATCCTAAGAAAATAAATGTGAACCATGATTATAACATGCAAAATATTCACTTTTGCTCCATGTCATTGGTAATGTTCAGGACCTTTAGCTAAGTAATTAGTGGGAATGTTGAATGCAACACATTTTAGAACAGAGCACTGTATTGTCTCACTATAAAACTCTCTCCAAACTCATATTAGTGCACTTATTAATATGGCTTATCTTAAAAATAATAGCAATACAAATAATGGGATGTCCGAGAAATCTATTTCTTTTCAATTATGAAAACACGTGTAACATAAAATTTAGTATTTTAACTATTTATACTATGCAATTCAGCATCAAGCACATTCACAAGGCTATGCAACCATTAACTGTTTATTTCTCTGTTCCAGAATATAACAAATCTGCTGAGGAGATAAATACTTATTTAAAACAATAGACTAGACTTTTTCTTACATTCACATTGCCACAAGTTCAATCATTTCCAGCATTAAATATTGACAAAAAATATGATTTTAAGAAATTCACATTAGCTATTTAATAGTCTTAATGATATTTTAAAATGCAAACCAATTATTGTAGATAACATAAGATGACTACATGACATTTTTCAAAAATATACCAATAAAGATGATAATGAAAATGCAAATGAACTATGAGTTATTATGGCTCCACTAGGTAACTTCCTACTTTTATGACTTTTTCTTTAAATTTATTTTTTAAACCTCATGGTTATTAACAAAAAATGTATTTCTTACCCTGTATCACTATTTTTAAGTCTATTGGAGGCTGAAGTAGATGTAGACTACACCTCTCTCCTACCATTCACCATCTAAAAATTTTCAGAAAAGTTTATGCCTATGAAATTGGCAATTAAAATGTTTTAAAAGTAGAAGCAGAATTGATAGCTAATAATTTCCTTATACATTCATATATATTTTATTTGTTAGAGAAATATGATATAGAAATCAATATAAGATTTTCAAGTGAAAATATCCATTAATATAAGATATTATGGAGTGGTTAGAATGGAAATATGTGTTCAGAGAGAAAAAACCCAGATTTCTAACTTTTATTTAAGAGCCAGTTTATTTTTAAATGACAAGTATGTGGTATGAAATTGCTATTTTTTATTTAATCAATATTAGGGTGAATCATATAGAATTACTATTTTTATTGGTTAAAGTGTTTCATACACTTAATTGTATATAGAAATATTATATGGTATGGTGACTATATATTTTAAGTCAAAAACTGAGAATTATCACACAAAGAGTGTGATTTCTGCTTACTGTTATATTATTAAAAATTAAAAATATACAACAATTAAATTGCACTACATTATGTATTTAATAAATACATTTATTGCAACAAGATTAAATTTTGTGAAAATTAGAATATACCAGTAATTCTGGAGTGCATGGACAATTTAGCATAAGCACAGATATGCATTCAAAAGTGAAAATTATGTTGAAAGTTCATAAATTGGGCAGCGCTTGTGGCTCAACGGAGTAAGGCGCCAGCCCCATATGCTGGAGGTGGTGGGTTCAAACCCAGCCCCGGCCAAAAACTGCAAAAATAAGAAAAAAAAAAAAAAGAAATTAAAAGGTATCTACTCTTTTAGGAAATAATTCTTTATCTATGATACAGTAAAGTTTAAAGTAAATTATAATACTCTATATTTTGTTCCTGTTCTTCAAAGTAACAGTTTTATTAATTTTACATTATAATAGAGATAACCATGTGTGGTTGGTATCATTAATTTTATTGTTGAACTGAATCTTAAAATGCTATAGTGCTTTACAAAAATGGGGATTATTATTTTCTAATCACATGTTATTTTCCATAGCAAATTTCATAGACCTTCCATGGGCTCAGAAAGAGAGAGAAAAAAATTATATGGAATTATTCTATGTATTCTAGTTTATTAATACTTGGTTCAATGTTTATTCTATTGACCAAAGTGCTTCCTTCAACCAGTTCCCTAGACCAAGAGCTCTTAATTTGTGGTTTAAAATTCCCTTGAAGGTATCCATTAAGTCTTCTTTTCCCTAACTACACATATTTTTAGGCCAAATTATCTTCATATAAGTCAATCAAACAACATATGTTAATTGACTCAATGTAGATGTGTATATGAGAATCCAACTATTAAACTATACATTAAGAAAATCCACAACATATAAACTTTTTAACTCTTTGTACTGTTTGTAAATATAATTGTTTTCATAATAATTAAATATTTATATATTGGTATTTAATTAAATAAATATTTTTAAATTATATGTTTTTAGATCCTTTTGTAGTTCACAGGAATGATGATTGGGTGTTCACATGACTGTGTGAAATGTGCCTCTCTCAAAACTTGTTACTATATTGACATATTACTTTTCTGACATGAAAAAAATGAATAAAAACATGTTTGAATATCTACAGTAAATATCAGTAGAGATGAAGAATAGATGTAAAAGACTTTAGAGTCTCTAATAATTTGTAGTAGGTCCTGGAACCAAAAGGTGTAAGAACCACTATTCTAAACCTTTAAAAAAGAAATAAAAATATTCAGCACTTAGGTTACACCAACAAGCTACTTTCCAAAAATAGCCATTTTGTTAAAAACAACCCCAGTATTTTGAATTAAGTTGTTTTCTTTGTGCAGTATTTAATATTTTACCTTACTCAGAAAATGCATTTCAATGTATTTCAGTTATTGATTTTTATGTTTTTTTAATGAGATGAAACTCACCTCAATTCACAGATCTACCACTTGCTAGTTCTGAAACTTTCAACAGATCATTTTACTTCTGTAACTTTCATTTTTTTCATTTACAAACAGAAGTAATACATGACTCATATTGCTAACATGAGGATACATATATATATGTATATGTGTGTGTAACTTTGTGAAGTAAAGCATGGTAGAAAAATTAGTAATAATAAATATAGTAAAAGAGATAATATATAGCCAAAGTAATATGTCTGGAAGGAATATTTTCTCATTAAGTCTGAAGATACTCATAGTAAAGGAGTCCTTTGGTTACTCTTGAATTATACATATAAGCTAACAGCAAATATTGACTAAAGGTAGAGCTGCCTTGACTATTTACCCTATACATTTGACAAATATGTACCATGACACTTAATTCCTATGGTAAAATTCTACTTGCTTAATGTGTGCCATATTTCAAAACCCAGTACCCTGCAGGAATATTATAAACTTCACTTGGGTTTGTCAACTTTTCTGGCTCTTTTCTCCATTCAGGCAGATAGTAGGACTGCATTCTTTCCCCTTTCTCTCTTTAAAGTTGGGCATGATCAAGAATGTTGCTTGGTCTATGAGAAAGAATGTTGTACCTCACTTTTTTAAATTTTTGAGACAGAGTCTCACTATGTCACCTTTGGTAGAGACCTGTGGCATCACAGCTCATAGCAACCTCCAACTCTTGGGCTTAAGTGATTCTCTTGCCTCAGCCTCCCAAGTAGCTGGGACTATAAGCACCTGCCACAACACCCAGCTATTTTGTTGTTGTTGTTGTTGTAGTTGTTGTTGTTTTAGCTGGCCTGAGCTGAGTTCAAACCCTCCACCCTTGGTGTATGTGGCTGACACTGTAACCACTGTGCTATGGGAGCCAAGCCTGTACCTCACTTTTGTGTGGAATATTTCAAAGTCAAATGCTCTTCCTTGTGTTATCTTTTTCATGCTTCTACAATCAAATAGAACCAGATTGCATCCACATACTAGATTTTTTAATCCCTATATAGAGGACAAGTGTTTGATAGAGATGACTGGATCTATAGCCGATTTTCATAAATGATACAATGCCTTTATCGTGTTAATTCACTGAGATGTAGCAGTTGGTGAAGTAGCATAACAATGTCTACCATACTGATTATCAAACTAATCGCAATAGTGTCACAAATTCAGAAATACCATTGCACAAGTACAATATCAACTAAGTGTCTCTGAGACACAAATAATATACTTCTCTGCTTTTCACCACAGATTGCCAATCTATTCAGCACAATATTGATATTAAACCTTCTTCCACTGGAAACATCCTCTGAATTTAGTAAAGCTTTTCAAAGCTTTCATTTGTCAGTTACTCTGTATCTTTTATAAGAGGCAATATTTTAAATAAAGTAAACTCAATTAGCCCTTCTTACTTTTGTCTTCCATTTTCACCAGGGCAATAGAATACATAGTTGAAATTCATTCTCATGAATGTGAAGCTTAAAAAGATTAGTGGATAATAGAGTCTAAATTAGGGGCTTTGAACATTAATCCATAAAGAATAAAAGTTAGAAAATGTATCATATTGTGAGCTATTGGGCACAATATTTAGCCAGTAAGGTTTGGAGAGATTATATAATACTTGGAAACACATGTGGACTGAGGTGGATTAAAAACTCGTTTTCTTCCACCATCTGGTGCAGCCAATTTTACTGCGAAAACAGTCTATGATATTGTGCTGCTCAGTGCAGACGTTTGCAATTTTTTTATTCCATGCTACTTGTAAATGTCTAATTTACTTGGTGTGTGATCATAGTGACAGTGGTGTTAATCCATCTTTGTCCATTAAGAAAATGTGGTCAGAGAAGAAATTAATATATATTAATTGACCGGCAAGGAATACACAGGGTTTTTATTTTTTTAACATTATGCAGAGGAAGTACATGTAGCAAAAGAACCTGACACCAAAATTCTTTGGATGTTTAAATGTGGAAGGCCTTGACTGTGACCTTCAGTATGGCTATATCAAAATGGAGCATACAAGAAGTACAGACTGGGGAATGGGAACAAGTTTGAGGTCTAAGCAGAAAGGCATATGGAGAGGAAAAGTTTTTGATGTTAAAGTGGATTTGCTACACTCCATCAGTGAAATCTTAATGCCATATTGGTGGATGTCTAAAAATAATTTTCTGTTATTTGATAGTTGAAAGTCTAGATTAATACAACAAAACTTGTATCATTGCTTTACACTTATTCATTTCTTAGATTTTGTTTGTTTAGATAGCTGTATTATTCCTAGCATAACCTTTATTCATTTAATGTGAACTTGAATATTGATAGGGAAAATGATATGATTGTTATCACTCACTTCAAATTTATAATTAAAAGTTATAAAAAGGCACACAATATTGTCAGATGATTGTATTTCCCCAATGTATTCACTTTTCCCTTGTATAAGATGTCTACTTTACAGTCTATCTCTCCTTACATTTTTACTCCACCCTTACCTAATAACCTCAGTGCACAGTTCATGAATAAGGGATGTAATCAGAGAATGACTTCACTTTCTTGCCTTAAATCCTGCCAGTCTTCCAGCATCTATAAACATGTACTCTCCCTACTGTTTTTTGTTCTATATAAGGTCAAACCTCTACTTGATTCAATATATTTAGGTATACTTAAGGCTTTTATCCTTGCATATGCAACTTTCTAATACACATCCCAGCATAAATGTGGGAGAGGTATGTCATATTTAACATTTATCTGATTGAACTCTGGAATGTTGACTTTTTTTCTGTTAATCACACTATCTTAATTCTGTTCTGGGTGCTTCACTATTACTATTACTATTCTTTCTGCTTTTAGCACCCATGGCAATTAAATTAATAACAGAAATAAATAAAAGAAATTTTTTTACATAAAGATTTTCTGCACAACCAAGTAAATAATCAACATAGTAAATAGGCAAATGGAAAACCTACAGAATATGAGAAAATATTCATAAATTATACATTTGGTGCCGGGATAATATCCATAATTTACAAAGAACTTGAGAAAATCAGCAAGGAAAAGCAAACATTTAAGAAAAGGACAAAAACATGAATGAGGTATCAGGGAGATAAGAGAAGGGGGAGGGATGGGCTCATGGTGTATGGCACAATTCTTAGGGGTGGGGCACAATTACAAGAAGGACTTTACCTAACAACCGCAATCAGTGTAACCTAATTCTTTGTACCCGACAATGAATCCCAAACAATAAAAAAAGACACCTTTTTGGGGGGCAGAGCCTGTGACTCAGTGGTTAGGACACCGGCCCCAAATACTGAGGGTAGCAGGTTTGAACCCAGCCCTGGCCAAACTGCAACAAAAAAATAGCTGGGCGTTGTGGTGGGCACTTGTAGTCCACCTACTTGGGAGGCTGAGGCAAAAGAATCACCTAAGCCCAGGAGTTGGAGGTTGCTGTGAGCTGTGAGGGCCATCAAATGAGACTTTGTCTCTTAACAAAAAAGCCACCAACATTTGAATGTTTATTCCAGCATATTTGACAATCATAGACATGTGGAATAAACACAATGCCAATTAATTCATCAATGGATTAATAAAATGTAGTATATGCATATATGTACCAAGGAGTACTAATTAGCCATGAAAAGGATAAATTACTGCCTTTTGCAACAATTTGAATGAAACTGGGGATGATTACCCTAAGTGAAGTATCTAAAGAATGGAGAAACAAACAGCACATATACTCTCTAATAATTTGGAACTAACTGACGAGTACACACAGGCACAGAAAGAAGTAGAAACTATTGTAAATCAAGAAGGTAAGATGGTGGAGGAGGGAAGGGGTAAAAACTTACCTAACAGGTACAATGAGCATTATTTGGTTGATGGACACACTTATAGCCCTAACTAAAGCATTATAAAAGCTATATATGAAAATAAAAACTTGTCTCCCTTTAATATTTTGAATTAATATATAAAATACTTTTAAAAAGTTGTGTTTACACTATATTGTAGTCTATTAAGTGTAAAAGCATTATGTCTAACAAAAGTATATAACTAAATAAAAATATTTAATTGCTAAAATATGCTAAAGATTATCTTAGCCTTCATAAAGTCATACTCTTTTTGGTAGTGAAGAATCTTGTCTTAGCATTTGCAGTTGCTGACTTGATCAAGCTGGTGGTTGTGGAAGCCTGAGGTCACTGTGACAATTTCTTAAAACAAAACAACAATGGAATTTACCACATTGATTGACTCTTTTTTTCATGAAAGTTTTCTCTGAAGCCTGAAATGCTGTTTGATGGTATTTAACTCACAGTAGAAACATTTTCAAAATTGGAGTAAATTTTCTGAAACACTTTCATTGTTTTGTGAAATAAATTTATATAATCTTCTAAATCCTTTGCTGTTCTTTCAACAATATTCACAGCATCTTCACAAGGAGTAACTTCCAATTCAAGAAAACTTTTTCTTTCATTATTCATTAAAATTGTATTGTGAGACTGCACCAATCAAGACACATTTTCATACTCCATTTATAATTCTAGTCATCTTGCTGTTTTCACCATGTCTGTGGTTACTTCTTCCACTAAAGCCTTGAACCTCTAAAGGTTCAGACTTCTAATTGACTTCTTCCAAACTCTTGTTAAAGCTGACATTTCAGCCTCCTTCCATAAATTCTGAATGTTATGGGTTGTATTTAAAATGGTGAATCCTTTCCATAACATTTTTTACTGAATTTGCCAAGATTTATTAGAGGAAACACTATATATGCCAGGTGTAGCCCTAGGAAATGTATTTCTTAAATAATAAGCCTTGAAAGTTGAAATTATTAGTTGATACATGGGATGCAAGATGTATGTTATGTAAGCAGTATGAAAATAGCATCATTGTCCTTTTACATCGCCATCAGCACTCTTGGATAATCAAGTGTTTTGTATGTGGGCAGTAATATTTTGAAATAAATCTTTTATTTTATGAGAAGTAAGTCTCAACAGTGGGGTAAAATAATCAGAAAACCATGCTATAAACAGATGTACTATTAACTAGGTTCTATTGTTGGATTTATAGAGTACAGAAAGAGTGAATATAATATAATTTTCAAGGTTCCTAAGATTGTAATAATTGTAAAAAAGAACTGGCTTCAACTTAAAGTCATCAGTTGTGCTAGCTCCTACCAAGAAAATAAGCCTGTCCTTTGAAGCTTTGAAGGTAGGCATTAACTTATCCTCTCCAGCTATGAAAATCCTAAAAGACAACTTCTACCAATATCAGATCCTCAGTTGAAACTCTGTTTAGTGTAGCCACTTCCATCAACTATCTCAGAGAGGTAATTCTGATTACTTGCTGCAGCTTCTGTATCAGCAATTGATGCTCCAACTTGCATTTTTATGTTTTAGAGATAACTTCTTTTTTTTAACCTCACGAATTAACCTTTGATAGCTTCCAACCTTTATTCTGCCACTTTCTCACCTCTCTTCACTTTCATAGAATTAAAAAGAGTTATTGCATTGTTCTGTACTGTTTTGCTTAAGTGAATGTTGTTTCTGATTTTATCTTCTATCCAGAATGCTACCATTTTCTCCATATTAGAAATAAACTGATTTGTTTTCTTATCATTCATGTGTTCAATATAGTATTACTTTTACTTTGCTTCCAAATCTTTTTCTTTGAATTCACAACTAGTTTAAATAACTGTTAGGTGTAACAAGCCAAGACTGTAGCTTGGCAGTTTTAATAATCTTTCTTCATTAAGCTCAGTCATTTCTACCTTTTGATTTAAAGTGAGAGATGTGTAAGGGCAGAGCAAGATGGTAGACCAGAAGGATAATTCAGTAGAGCTCTCCCAGAACAACTGGAGAAAAAGAGAGGACCCAGCCATACTTGATGTGGGGATCTTATCCATAGTCATAGTTCAAGGAGCACAGTGAGGTGGTGAGCTGGATATAGCATATGATCTGGACTGGTGGAAATATGATGAATCAGTCAAGTGATTGTGACTGGCTGGCATCAGCTGGCTGCCTACAGAGGTCCTAAATGGAGGAAGCCTTTCTGGAGTTTTCTGTTGTTGGGGGAAACTGTGCATTGAGTGGAAAGCTTGGAAGAGTGAATGGATTAAAACAGTGTACAGCAACCAAATTTGAATGCCAGTTGAAGTGGATTTGCCATAGGTTTGGTGGCTGGCAAGGCAGCCATAATGAAAAGGTCTTGGCAGCCAGGGGGCTGTCATTGGGGGAAGGTCTTACTAGGGGCATAAAGCACAGCTGTCTTAAATCTTCCTGCCAAGATTAGAATGTCACTCTCAGGACAGGCTGAGGGACTCTTTCTTGTACCCCATGGGAACTGGGGCTGGGGGCACAGTGAGACCTGCCCCTAAAGGATTCTTGTAAGCTTTCAGATCCCAACCAGGTAGGGTCTGAATGCTGATGAAACAATCAGACAATCACTGAAGGCAGTAGAGGTTGTTGGCTGTGCTCTTAGTCCCCTACAGAAAACACAGTGCCATATGGTGTCCCAGTGATATATTGCAACATGGTGTCATCAACATCAAGGACTTCTGCTTGAAGCAAAGGAGTCAGTGAGAAGTAAAAAGGACAGCAGGTAAGTGAACAAGAAGAAAGAACACATGAGAAGGAACCAACAGAAAAATTCAAGTGACATGAAAAAGCAAAACTAGGAACTTCCCAAGGGACTATGAGACAGTTACTGCAGAAGACTCGACCTGTAAAGAAGTAATGGACTTGACAGAAAGGGTATTTAAAATATGGATGATAAAGACAATAAAAAGAATGGATGAGAAAATGAAAAATTTGGATGAAAGATATATAGAAATGATGTGTCAGAGCTTAAGAAAATTAAGGAGACAATCAAGGAATGTAAAGATGCAGTAGAAAGTATAAAAAATGGGTTACATCATGAAGAAGAAAGAAACTCACTAGAGGATAGTTTTTGAGTTAACCCAGGTTAACCCAAGAGGCAGAAAATGAGAGAGAGAAAGCAGAACAGGTGCTTAGAGAACTACAAAACTCCAAAAACATTGAAACATACAAGTAATAGGGATTTTTAAAAGGGAGGAAGATTGTCCCAAAGGAATGGAAGCCCTACTAGAAACTATCATAAATGAAAATTTCCCAAGTGTTATAAAGACCCTGACACACCCCTTTCAGATGAATATCAAACCCCAAGTCATCTCAACTCAACAGAGCCTCTACAAGACATATTATAATGAACTTGTCCAATGTCCAGATGAAAGAAAATATTCTGCAAGCATCCAGGAGTAAAGGCCAACTGACATATAGAGGAAGAACCATTAGAATGACAGCAGACTTTTCAACTGAATCCTCCAAGCCAGAAGAGCATGATTATGCACCTTCAACATTCTTTAAAAAAAAAAAAAAAAATTCAAGCCCAGAATTTTGTATCCTGCTAAACTAAGCTTCAAAATTGATGGAGAAATCAACTCTTTTGTGGATAGACAAGCACTGAACAAATTCACCACAACAAGACCCACTGCACAGGAAATACTTAGACCTATTCTCAACACTGACTGTTAAATAGACTACCAGCAAATTAAACACCCAACATAAAGGTAAAAACTTAGCTTCCACATGATACAAAGGATAATACTACACAATGCACTTTCACAAAATAAGATGAATGTAACTCCACAACACAAATTCTCTCAATAAATGTCAATGGACTGAATTCACCACTGGAGAGGTACAGGCTGGCTGATTGAATAAAAAAAGCAGAAACTATCCATATACTGTCTCCAGGAGACACACCTATCATTGAAGGACAAATTAAGACTCAGGGTTAAGGGATGGAAAACAGTCTTTCAAGAAAATGCAAATTAGAAGAAAGGAAGGGTTGCAATCTCATTTTCAGATACAAGTGGTTTTAAAGCTACTAAAGTTAAGAAAGACTAAAATGGACACTTTATACTGGTCAAAGAAACAATAAAACAAGAAGACATTTTAATTTTAAATATTTATCCTCCCAACTTACATGCTTCCAGATTTATGAAACAGTCGTTGATTGTCTGAGCATTATGATATCCTATAATATCATAAAAGTCAGAGACTTTAATACCCCTCTGACAGAATTGGACAGATCTTCATAAACAGAAACTAAACACACATACAAAGGACTTAAATATGACCCTAGAACACATGGAATTAATAGAAATATAGGTAATACACCATACCAAAGCTAAGAAATCTACATTTTTTTTCTTGTCAGCCCAAGGTTCATACTCCAAAATGGACCATGTGCTAGGGTCTAAATCAAACCTCATAAAAATTAAAATAATACAAATTATACCTCATATCTTCTCAGACCACAAGGTAATAAAGGTGGAACTCAACTCCAACAAACATTCATCCCCACACAATGATGTGAAAATTAAACAACCTTATGTAGCATGATAGTTGGGTTCAGGAACAAATAAAAGATAAAATCATTCAATTAAAAAAAAAAAAAAAAAAAAAAAAAAATCATTCAATTAGTCAAACATAACAACAAGGAAAACACAAGTTA
Organism: Nycticebus coucang; assembly: GCF_027406575.1. Taxonomy (NCBI): domain Eukaryota; kingdom Metazoa; phylum Chordata; class Mammalia; order Primates; family Lorisidae; genus Nycticebus; species Nycticebus coucang. The sequence goes on along the minus strand of NC_069804.1, from coordinate 154,585,066 downwards.
CCAAAACCTTTGGGATACAGAAAAAGCAGCCTTATGAGAGAATTTTATCACATTAGATGCCTACATTTGAAAAACAGAAAGAGAGTGCATTAACAAATTTATGAACCATCCCATGGAATTCAAAAAAGAAAAACAATCTAATCTCAAACCCAGCAGAAGAAAAGAAATAACAAAAATTAAATCAGATATTAATGAAGTTGTAAAGAAAAGAATCATTCAGAAAATTAATTAAACAAAAAAAATTTGAAAACTAAATAAAATCAATAAAGCTTTGGCCTGATTAACTAGAAAGAGGACAGTAAAATCTCTAGTATCCTCAATCAGAAATGATAAAGTGGAAATAACAACAGATGCCAAAGAGTTACAAGAGATCATCTCCAAGTACTACAAGAAACTCTATGCCCAGAAATTTGACAATGTGGTGAAAATGGATCAATAACTGGAATAACACCCTCTCACTATACTTAATCAAAAAGAAATAGATCTCTTGAATTGACCAATTTAAAGCACTGAGATAGCAGAAACAATAATAAATTTCCCAACAACAAACCCTGGTCCTAATGGCTTCACACTAGAATTCTATCAAAATTTCAAAGAAGAGCTTATACTCATACTGCAGAAATTATTCCAAAAAAATGAGGAGGAAGGTATCTTCCCCCATCATGTTCTATGAACCAACACAACCTTGATATCAAAACCAGAAAAAGACTCAATTAAAAAGGAGAATTTCAGACCAATTTCATTAATGAATATAGATGTAAAAATTATCAATAAAATCTCAGCCAATAGATTACAGCTACACATTAAAAAAAATCATTCATCACAATCAAGAATGTTTTATCCCAGGAATATAATACTGGTTTAACATATAGAAGTCCATAAATGTAAATCACCATGTAAACAGAAGCAAAAAAAAAAAAAAGACCATATGATCCTCTCAATAGATGCAGAAAAATTATTTAATAAAATTCAACATCCATTTCTAATTAGAACACTTAAGCATATAGGCATATGTGTCACATTTCTGAAGCTGATCGAAGCCATCTACAACACATGAACAGCTAATATTATAATGAATGGAGCAAGATGGAAGCTTTTCACTTATAACTAGAACCAGATAAGGTTGTCCTCTATTGCCACTACTGTTCAACACAGTGCTAGAAGTTCTCACCAATGAAATCAGGCAAGAGAAGGAAATAAAAGCATCCAAATGTGTGCAGAGGAGGTCAAACTCTTGCTCTTTGCTGATGTTATGATCTTATAGTTAGAGAACCCCAAAGATTCGACCACAAGACTCCTGGATGTGATAAAAAATACACCAATGTCTCAGGATAAAAAATCAATATTCACAAATTGTTTGTCTTTGTATATGCCAATAATAGCCATGATGAGAGGCTAATCAAGGACAGACTTCCCTTCAAAGAAGCTTCAAAAAAAAAAAAGAAAGAAAGAAAGAAAGAAAGAAAGAAAGAAAGAAAGAAAGAAAGAAAGAAATACCTAGGAATATACATATCAAAAGGGATGAAGGACCTCTACAAATAAAATTATGAACCTCTAAGAAAAGAAATTGCAGAGGATATTAACAAATTGAAGAACATATCATTATCATGGCTGGGAAGAATGAACATTGTCAAAAATTTGTATACTACCCAAAGCAATCTACAGATTCAATGCAATCGCCATTAACATACCATCACCATACTTTCAAGATTTGGAGAAAATAATATTTCATTTTGTATGGAACCAGAAGCAAACCCATATAGCTAAGGAAATTCTTAGTAATAAAATCAAGACTAGAGGTATCACTCTACCAGACTTTCAGCTACACTACTAGGCCATGGTGATCAAAAGAGCATGGTATTATCCCCAAAATAGACATTGACATTTGGAACAGAATAGAAAACCATGACATGAAACTAACCTCTTGCAGCCACCTGGTCTTTGATAAACCAAGCAAGAATATACACTGGGGGAAAAATATCTATTTAATAAACAGTGCTAGGAGGTGGAACACATTCTTTAATAAAAGTGATCCACCACTTATAAAAGACTGAAACTGGACCTGCACCCTCCACCACCTACAAAAATTGATTGAAGATGAATAAAATATTTAAATCTAAGGCATTAAACAATAAAAATCCTCAAAGAAAGTGTGGGGAAAACATTTCAAGATATCGGCCTGGGGAATGATTTTATAAAGAAGACTTCCGTGGCAATTGCAACAACAAAAATGAACCAATGGGCTTAATTAAATCAAAAAGCTTCCATACAGCTAAGGAAACAACAATCAAAGCAATCAGACAACTTTTAAAATGGGAAAAAATATTTGCATACTATGAATTGGACAACAACTTAATAACCAGGATCTATAGGGAACTAAAATTAATCAACATAAAAAGATTCAACAAGCCTATATACCACAGAGGAAGAGAGATAAATAAAGCATACGAATGGCTAACAAACATATGAAAGTATTCTCGGTGTCCCTAATCATCAGAGAAATACAAATCAAAACTACCCTGAGATATCACCGAACCCCAGTGAAAATGGCTCACATCATAAAGTATCAAAACTGCACAAGCTGGCGTGGATGTGGAGAGAAGAGAACACTTTCACGCTGCTGTTGGGACTGGAACCTAATATAACCTTTTCGGAAAGAAGTATGGAGAATTCTCAAAGAACTCAAATGTGATCTCCTATTTGATCCTACAATCCCATTACTAGTCATCTACCAAGAACAACAACAACAACAAAAAACCTTTTTCATAAGGACATTTGCACTAGACTGGTTATGGCAACTCAATTTACAATCACCAAAACATGGAATTGGCCTAAATGCCCACAAACCGAGGAATGGATTAATAAGCTGTGATCTATTTATTCCATGGAATACTAGTCATACATTAAAATGATGTAAACTTTGCATCTTTTGTATAAACCTGGATGGAGGTGGAACACATTCTTCGTAGTAAAGCATCACAAGAACAAAGAATTGGGCTGCAATAAACTTTCTGGTGCAAATATCTTTCTTATAATGTGATTTTTGTTCATCTGGGTATATACCTAGTAGAGGAATTGTAGGATTGAATAGCAGATCTATTTTTATATCTCTAAGTGTTCTCCAAACATCTTTCCAAAAGGAATGTACTAATTTGCATTCCCACCAGCACTGTAGAAGTGTTCCCTTTTCTCAACTTCCACGCCAACATCTCTGGTCTTGGGATTTTGTGATATGGGCTAATCTTACTGGAATTAGATGATATCTCAAGGTAGTTTTGATTTTCATTTCTCTGATGATTAAAGATGATGAGTATTTTTTCATATGTCTATAGGCCATGTGCCTGTATTCTTCAGAGAAGTTTCTCTTCAAGTCTCTTGCCCAGCCTGGCATGGGATCATTCGTTCTTTTCTTGCTTATGTTTGTGTTCTCTGTGGATTCTTGTTATTAAGCCCTTGTTGGAGATATAACCTGCAAATATCTTCTCCCATTATGAGGGTTGTCTGCTTGCTTTACCTACTGTGTTCTTGGCTGTGCAGAAGCTTTTTAGTTTGATCAGGTCCCAGTAGTGTATTTTTGAAGCTGCTTCAATTCCCCGGGGGGTCCTCCTCATAAAATACTCACCCAGACCAATTTCTTCAAGGGTTTTCCCTGCACTCTCTTCTAGTATTTTTATAGTTTTGTGTCTAAAGTTTAAATCTTTAACCCAGTGAGAGTCTATCTTAGTTAATGGTGAAAGGTGTGGGTCCAGTTTCCGTGTTCTACAGGTTGCCAGCCAGTTCACCCAGCACCATTTGTTAAATAGGGAATCTTTTCCCCACTGGATGTTTTTGATTGGCTTGTCAAAGATCAAATAACAGTAAGTAGCTTGGTTCATCTCTTGGTTCTCTATTCTGTTCTAGACATCTAATTCTCTTTTTCTGTGCCAGTATCATGATGTTTTGATGACTATCGATTTATAGTATTGTCTGAGGTCTGATAGTGTGATTCCTCCTGCTTTGTTTTATTCCAGAGTAATTTCTTGGCTATTCAAGGACTTTTCTGATTCTATATAAAATGAAGTATTATTTTTTCAAGATCTTTAAAGTATGACAATGGAGCTTTAATAGGGATTGGATTAAAATTGTATGTTGCTTTGGGTAGTATTGACATTTTAAAAATGTTGATTCATCCCAGCCATGAACATGGTATGGTTTTCCATTTTTTAACGTTTTCAGCTATTTCTTTTTTTAGTGTCATAGTTCTCTTTATAGAGATCTTTCACATCCTTTGTTAGATAAACTCCCAAATATTTCATCTTCTTTGGCACTACTGTGAACGGAATAGATTCCTTAACTGTTTTTTCAGCTTGACTTTTGCTGGTATATATAAATGCTACTGTTTTATGAATGTTGATTTTGTAACTTGAAACAACGCTGTATTCCTTGATCACTTCTAAGAGTTTTGTAGTAGAATCCCTGGTGTTTTCCAGATATACAATCATATCATCTGCGAAGAGTGAATGTTTGATCTCTTCTAATCCAATATGGATACCCTTGATCATCTTTTCTTCCCTAATTGTGATGGCTAAAACTTCCATTGCAATGTTAAAGAGGAGTGGAGACAATGGACAGCCTTGTCTGGTTCCTGATCTGAGTGGAAATGATTTCAATTTGACTCCATTCAATACGATATTGGCTGTGAGTTTGCTGTGGATGGCCTCTATCAGTTACAGAAATTTCCCTTCTATACCAATTTTCTTAAGTGTTCTGATCATGAAGGGATTATGGATGTTATCAAAAGTTTTTCTGCATAAATTGAGAGAATAATATGGTCTTCGTTTTTTAATTTGTTTATGTGCTGAATTATACTTATAGATTTACGTATATTAAACCATTCTTGAGACCCTGGGATAAAACCAATTTCATCATGATGTATAATTTGTTTGATGTTGTTTTGAGGTTGCTGGATTCTGTTTATTAGGATTTTGTTGAATATTTTTGCATCTATATTCATTAGTGACATTGGTCTATAATTTTCTTTTCTTGTTGGGTCTTTTCCTTGTTTGGGGATCAGGATGTTGTTTGCATCATAGAACGTGTTGGGTAGTCTTCCTTCTTTTTCTACATTTTGGAACAGGTTGAAAAATATAGGTACTAGTTCCTCTTTAAAGTTTTGTTAGAATTCTGATGTGAAGCAATCTGGTCCCGGGCTTTTATTTTTAGGGAGATTTCGTATGGTTGATACTATTTCAGAACTTGATATTGGTCTGTTCAACATTTCCACTAGATTCTTGTTAAGTCTTGGAAGGTGACGTGCTTCCAAGTATTGGTCAATTTCGTTCAGATTTTCATGTTTCTAAGAATAAAGTTTCTTGTAATATTCATTAAGAATTTTTTGAGTTTCTGAGGAGTCTGTTGTTATTTTGTCTTTGTCATTTCTGATTGATGAGATTAGAGATTTTACTCATTTTTTTTCCTGGTTAGGTTAGTCAAAGGTTTATCTATTTTATTGACCTTTTCAAAAAACTAAATTTTGGATTTATTGACCTGTTGTATAATTCTTTTGTTTTCAATTTCATTTAATTCTGCTCTAATTTTGCTTATTTCTTTTCTTCTACTGGGTTTGTGGTTGGAATGTTCTTCCTTTTCCAGTTGCTTGAGATGTCCCATTAAGTTCTTAACTTCCTCTCTTTCTGTTTTCTTGAGTAAGGCTGCAGTGCTGTAAATTTCCCTCTTTGGACTTTCTGTGTGGTATCCCAGAGGTTCTTATAATTTGTGTCTTCATTGTTGTTTTGTTCCAAAAGTTTGGTAATTTCCTTCTTGATCTCATCTCTGACCCAGCTATCATTCAGCATAAGGTTATTTAGCTTCCATGTTTTTGTATGAGTATGCAGTTTCCTGCTGTTACTGAGTTCAACTTTTATTCCATGTTGGTCCAAGAGGATACAAGGAATAATTTATATTTTTTAAATTTACTGAGGTTAGACTTGTGACCTAAGATGGGATCAATTTTTGAGTATGTTCCATGGGCTGATGAGAAGTATATATATTCAGTTTTGTTGGGATGAAATATTCTGTAGATGTATGCTAAATCAATATGTTGGATGGTTAGCTTTAAATCTAAAATTTCTTTGCTCAGCTTCTTATTTTAGGATCTATCCAACACTGCCAACGGAGTGTTGAAATCTCTGACTATTATGGAGCTGGAGGAAATCAAGTTGTTCATGTCTGTTAGAGTTTCTCTTATAAATTGAGGCACATTCTGGTTGGGTACATAAATATTAATAATTGAAATCTAATCTTATTGAGTATTACCCTTAAGAAATATGAAGTGACTATTCTTATTGTTCCTTACTTTTGTTGGTTTAAAGCCTATTGTGTCTACAAATAACATTGCAATGCCTGCTTTTTCTGCCTACCATTTGCCTGAAATACGGACAACCATCTTTTTACCCTGAGTCTATATTTATCTCTTAAGGTAAGATGTGACTCTCGTATGCGGCAAATATCTGGCCTGAGTTTTTGTATCCAGGCAGCTAACCTGTGCCTCTTTAGAGGACAGTTTAAGCCATTCACATTAATGGAGAATATTGATAATTCTGGTAAAATTTGGGGTATTGAGTTTTTCGAAAGTCCAGTGGACATTTTTAATCTTTTCACCACTTTGGAAGATGGAGTTTGATCAAATGTTTCTGAGTGAGTTTACTTTTGTGGTAGAGAACTGGGCTGGTCATTATGGAGTATTGGTCTGAGAATATCCTGAAAAGCTGGTTTGGTTATGGCAAATTTCTTCAACATATGAATGTCATTAAAGTATTTAATTTCTCCATCATAAATGAATCTCAGTTTAGCTGGATACAGGATTAGGGTTTGAAAGTTATTTTGTTTTATGAGATTGAAAGTCGAAGACCATCATCTTCTGGCTTAAAAATTTTCAGCAGAGAGATCTGCAGTCATTTTAATATTATTCCCTTCCTAGGTAATGAATTTCTTACCTCTGGCTGCTTTCAGAATTTTCTCTTGCATATTAACACTAGTGAAGTTAATTATGATATGCCTGGGGAAGGTCTTATTCAGATTGAATCGTAATGGGGTTCTGAAAATGTCTGCTATCTGAATTTCAGAATCTCTTGGCATGTCTGGAAAATTCTCTTTCATAATTTCATGGAAAAGGGCCTTTGTGCCTTGTGAGGCCACTTCATCACTTTCAGGGATTCCATTGAGGAGGATATTAGCCTTCTTCGAACTATTCCAGAGCTCTCTGAGAGAATGATCTGTTTTTGCTCTCAATTTCTCTTCCTTTTAGGAGTTTGGGAGCATTCAAAAGATTTGTCTTCAATGTCACAAATACTTTCTTCTGCTTGCTCCACTCTGTTACTGAGGGATTCTACTGTATTTTTAAGATCTTTGAGGGCCGCAAGTTCTTGCTTCAATGCATCAAAATCTTTGTTGGTTTTGTCTTTAAATTCATTAAATTCTTGAGACAACTTTTGAATTTCTCCTCAAATTTCTAATTCTGACTTTTGATTTGCTCTTCAAATTTCTAATTCCAAATTTTTCTCCATTCTATTAGTCTTGTTTGCAATCCAAATTGTGAATTTGATTTCTGACATCTCAGCCAACTGTTTATGAATGGGATCTTATGTTACATCTGCCATATCTTTCCTTGGGGGGGGGGTTGCACTATTCTGGTTATTCATGTTACCAGAGTTTTTCCGCTGATTTTGACCCATGATTATTTTACACCATTTGACTTCCCCCCCTGGAGCTTTGTTGAGTATCCGTACAGTGCTATGGCCTGAGAAACTGGGGACCTATTTGGTGTGGTGGGGCTAAGTGGTTCTGTCTTGTTTTCAGCTGGTCTCTGTTCGACCCTAGTGAAACAGTTACTCTGGGTTGAAGTCTCAGCTGTGGAGAAATACCAGCAATTAAGTCACCATGCCCCCCACAGGCAACAATTGGAAAAGGAAAATCAAACCTTCCTACAACCACACACTCAGGGCACCACTTGAATAGTCCTTAGGCGATTGGCTCAGTTCAAAAGGTCCAAATCAATTGTCTCAGTCAGCACTTGTCTCAGGTGGGAGAGTTTCAAAGGTCTCTGGGAATTGGATCACAGGTGTCTGGTGACAACTTAAATATGACTTGTTCCAGTGCTCTGTGACATCAGAAGGACCCACCCAGCAAATAGAGTAGTCTGGGAAGGTTGAAGCCCCCTTCCTCACCCTGCACCTCTGTCACACCCAGTCACTGATAGCCCCGCAGGGCTGTGACTCAGTTAGCTCCCATGAGAAGATACTCCAGGGGTTTGCACCTGCCTGAATCCCAAGGAAATCTGTATATGCTCAGCCAGGCCACTGGTCTCTGCCTCTGTCCAGCAGGGGTTGGTGACGCCTGAAAAAATCAGGCACTTGACAGAGGCTTGGGGGTGTTCTCTCAGTTGCGGCCCCACCACTGATTGATGACGGAACAGAACAACTTTGTGGGAATTTTTTTCTGTCCCTGCTAAATTCCTCTGCAGAAGTGAAGCTGTTTTGAATTCCTAGAACCTGTGCCTCAGGCCCTGTCTTTACTCCTGCAGGTTTGTATTCATAGCATGGTCAGCTCTAGCCTCCTGCCTTCCTATGTCTATAGGCTGATGACCCCCTGACAGCTGTGTGTGTCTTAGGCTCAGTAAAGTGGTCCTCTGGTTCAACACTGCCCTGGGAATTTCCTGGCTCTGCACATGCATTTTCTAGTCCCTGTGCTCCACCCAGGCTGGTACTGCCACAGGCAAACCCTTTACTCATGGGGCCTGTGTTGCAGTCCCAGATCTGTTCTGCATGGTTGCCATCTGAGAAGATGCCCAGCCTCCTCTGGTTGTCCAGGGAGACAGGGGTTGTGGCTTCAGAATATCTGGGGATGGGCCATATTTTTGCCAAAAACGGCTGCTGTTCTGTGCGCTCCAGTGTGGTTCCCTCTCAGCTGACTGTCATCTCCTCACTCCTGTGCTGCAGAATCAGTACTGACCAGCTGCAGTCCAGGCCCTGTACACACCCGTTGAGAAATCATCCAAGAATCTGGACTCCTGTGGGACAGGCCTCCAGACCTCAGAGTGAAAGTGGGGGGGATTGCTGGGAGCTCAGAATTGCAGGTAAAAACACCAAACTCATTGTGACCAAATGAGCAAATAAACAGATAAAAAGGCTTCCAGACCCACATGCACACAGATTCACAATCAGAAACACATAGACATACAGACAACAACAACAACCTCCAAAAATAACTTCAATAAAATAATGATAATCATAAAATAATCGAGAAGAAAAAAGATAAAAACATACAAACAAAACAAGCAAACAAACAAAAAACCCTCTAGAAATCTGATGTTAGCACTCTCAGAAGCCATAGGAAGGGAAGAAGAGGAAGAGAGAAGGGAGAAAAAAAAGTGGTGTTCATAAAAAAGTTAAAAAAGAAGAAAGGAAAAATTAAAAATAGAAAAAATAAAAATATATAAAAATAATAAAAAATAACGATAGTTCCTCCAAGAAAATGATGGGGGAAAAAAATCACCAACCCCAAAAATATTATTTTTGTGTATATGTAGAAATCTACATCTATATATATGACGTAGGGATCAACTTTTGTAGGAATTTATTAATAATGCAACATACTTTCTGGACACCAGTTGGCACTGTGAGTAGTTCCCAGGCTTATACCTGATTCACAGTTTATACTGCTACCACTGTAACCACCCTACCATTTTGGAGTTTCTAAATGTTTTTTACGTAATTGTCGTGCAACCTCAGCTGCTCTGTTCCCGACAGCACTCCTACGCAACCTCCCAACTCAGTGCAGGAGTCCATGCTTCACAAGTCTTTCCACTCTGCTCCTGCGTTCTCCTGCAAATTGGCAACTGCAATCGGTTGTGGGGGAGGGTGCTGGCTGCCACTGGGTCTCATTGCTGGCACAGCGGTGGCACACGGAAACCTTATACTCAGTTTTTGTAGATCAGAGTCTAACTTTTGAATCTGGAATTTTGAGTCCAGCCACCTGCCAGTTCACCGCACAGTCTGAACTGCCAGCCCACATCAATATTCCCCACCAGGAATGGTCCGGTCTATTTAATCACTCCTGTTGTTCTGGGGGAAGGTACCCACCATTTTGGACAATTCAAAATGTCCGTTTCCCAGACAGAATCCCTTCCTTTCAATTTTCCATCAAGATTCTGAGTGGCTCCCCTTTTGGGTGCCAAACCCTGCTCAGGAATAAATTTTCGTCAGTTGGATTTTGCCAGGAATTGCAAGCTGCTGTCCTCCATGAGGGAGGGGCCTGCCAGCCAGCATGGCCAAGCAGGGAAAATCTCTACAACAGAGTCCTTGGTTTTAAATTACACCTCATATACAGCAATCCGCCAATTTGCTGTGCATGGAGCTGTCTGTCCACACCAATAATCCACGTGACAAAAAGGTCCATACCCCCCTTCCTCTCACCTGATGACTTGGGAGAGGTGGGCACACATCCGTCCTGTCCGTCATCATGGTCCCAATAAATTTCACATGAACCTTTGCAATATGCACCATATGTGAGGTCCCACCAATTACCCTCCCCCATCCAACCTCACCCCTCCTCTACCCTCCCCATCCTTTTCTCTCTTTCACCTCAGACTATAGTTATGTTTTATCATTCATATGAAAGTGTGGGTGAATATAAATTGATTTCATAATAGTACTGAGTACATGGATACATTTTCCTCCATTCTTGAGATACTTTATTAAGAAGAATATGTTCCAGCTCCATCCATGTAAAGTAGGTAAAGTCTCCATCTTTTTAAAGGCTACTTAATATTACATGGTATACATTTACTATAATTTGTTAATCCATTCATGGTTTTATGGGTACTTGTGCTGCCTCCATGACTTGGCAATTATGAACTGTGCTAAAATAAAAATTCCAGTGGAAATATCTTTGTTGTAAAGTGATTATGTGGTCTTCTTGATATATACCTAGTGGAGGAATCTCAGGATCAAACAGCAGGTCACTTTTAGTTCCCAAATGTTCTCCAAACTGATTTACAAAAGGCACATATTAGCTTGCATTCCCACAAGCAGTGTAGAAGTGTTGCCTTTTGACCACATCCATTCCAACATCTGTAGCTTTTGGATTTCATTATATGGGCAACTTTCACTTAAGTTAGATGATATCTCAAAGTGGTTTTGATTTGCATTTCTCTGATGATTAAACATTATGAGCATTATTTTCATAAGGCTGTACGTCATGTGCCTGTCTTCTTCAGAAAAGCTTCTGTTCAAGTCTCTAGCCAACAATGAAATTGGATCACTTGTTCTTTTCTTATTATTTAGTTTGAGTTCTCTGTGGATTCTAGTTATCAAACCTTTGTCAGAAACATAATCTGCAAACATCTTCTTCCATCTGAGGTATGTCTGCTTGCTTTACTTACTGTGTTCTTGGCTGAGCAGATGATTTTTAGACTGATCAGATGCCAGGAATATATTTTTGGTGTTGCTTCAGTAGCCGAGGAGGTCCTCCATATAAAATTTTCTCCCAGGCCAATTTTATCAGATGTTGTCTCTGCAATCTCTCCAAGTATCTTTTTTTTTTAAGTTTTTGGCTGGGGCCAGGTATAAACTCACCACCTCTGGTATATGGGGCTGGCACCCTACTCCTTTGAGCCATAGGCACCTCTGTCTCTCCAAGTATCTTTATAGTTTCATGTATTAAGTTTAAATCTTTTATCCAGTGAGCATCAATTTTTGTTAATGGTTAAAAGTTTGGGTCAAGTTTCAGTGTTCTACAAGTTGCCAGCCAAATCACCCACCACCATTTGTTAAATAGAGAATCTTTTCCCCAATTTATGTTTTTGATAGACCTATCAAAGATCAAGTGACAAAAAGTGTCTGGGTTCATCTCTTGATTCTCTGTTCTGTTTCATACAGCTACCTCTCTATTTTTGTGCCAGTACCATGCTGTTTTGATCACTATAGATTTCTCGTATAGTCTAAAGTCTGGTAGCATGATTCCTCCTGATATGTTTTTATTTCTGAGTAATGTCTTGGCCACTCAACGTTTTTGCTGTTTCCATATTAAAAGAAGCACTGTCTTTTCTTTTCTTTTTTTTATTTATTTTTATTTTATTTTATTTATTTATTTATTTTTATTATTTTTTTTATTAAATCATAGCTGTGTACATCAATATGATCATGGGGCACCATACACTTGGTTCATAGACCATTTGACACATTTTCATCACATTAGTTGACATAGCCCTCCTGGCATTTTCTTAGTTACTTTGTAAGACATTTACATTCCACATTTACCAAGCCTCACGTATACCCTTGTATATCTTTAAAGTATGACAGTGGTCCTCTAATATGGTTTGCATTAAATTTGTATATTCCTTGGGTAGTATGGGTATTTTAACAATGTTGATTATTCCCAGGCATGAGCATGGTATGTTTTTACATTTGTTAACATCTTCAGCTATTGCTTTTCTCAGAGTTTCATAGTTCTCTTTATAGAGGTCTTTCACATCCTTCATTAGATAATTTCCCAAATATTTCATGTTCTTTGTCACCACTGTAAAGGGAATAGAGTCCTTAATTTTTTTTCAGCTTGACTATTTTTGGTATTTATAAAAGCTCTTGATTTGTATTTTTCTGTATCCTGAGACTCTGCTGTATTCCTTAATCAATTCTAAGAGTTTTGCAATTTAGTCCTTGGGGTTTTCAGGTAGAAGATCATATCGTCTGTGAAGAGTGAGAGTTTGATCTCCTTTGGCCCATTTGGACACCCTTGATCACCTTCTCTTTCCTGATTGCCATGGCTAAGACTTCCTTTACTATGTTGAATAGCAGTGGAGACAATGGGCATCCTTGCCTAGTTCCTGGTGTGGGTAGAAATGTTTTCAATTTGTGGGTCTGTGTAGATGACCTCTATCAGTTTAAGAAATGATCCATCTAAGCCTATTCTCTTAAGTGTTCTCAACATGAAAGGATGCTGGATATTATCAAAAGTTTTTTTCTGTATGAATTGAGAGAATCATATGATCTTTTTGTTTTATTTTAATTATGTGATGTATTATATTTATAAATTTACATATGTTGAACCAACTTTGAAACACTAGGATAAATCCAACTTGGTCATGGTGTATAATTTGTTTGATCTGTTGCTGGATTCTGTTTTATAGAATCTTATTGAATATTTTTGCATCTATATTATTTAAAGATATTGGTCTATAATGTTCTTTCCTGGTTGAGATTTTTCCTGGTTTGGGGATCCAGGTGGTATTTGCTTCATAGAATGTGTTGGGAAGTATTTCTTCTTTTTCTGTTTTGGAAAAGTTATGTAATATAGGTACAAATTCCTCTTTAAAGGTTTGGTAGAATTCTGATGTGAAGTTATCTGGTCCCAGATTTTTCTTTTTTGGGGATATTTTGTGTAATTGATGCTATTTTGGCACTTGATATATGTCTATTTAACATTTCCAATTCTTTCCGGCTGAGTCTAGGAAGGTGGTATGCTTCCAGGTATTGGTCTATCTCCTCCAGTTTTTCATATTTTTGAGATTTTTTTTATATTATTCAGTAAGGATTTTTTGAATTGCTGAGATGTCTGTTGTTATATCCTCTTTGTTATTTCTGATTGACTATATTAAGGATTTTACTTTTCTGCTGCTGGTTAGGTTAGCCAAAAGTTTATCAATTTTGTTAATCTTCAAAAAATCAACCTTTTGATTCATTGATCTTCTCAATAATTCTCTGGTTTTCAATTTCATTTAATTCTGCTCTAATTCTAGTTATTTCTTTTCTTCTCCTGGGTTTGGGGTTGGAATGTTCCTTTTTTTTTTCAGTTTCTTGAGATGACCCATTATGTTGTTAATTTCTTCTCTTTCCTTTCTCTTGAGGAAGGCTTACAATGCTGTAAATTTTCCTCTTAGGACTGCCTTTGCAATATACCTCAGGTTTTGAACATTTGTCTCTTCATTGTGATTTTTTTCTAAAAATTTGGTAATTTCTTCCTTAATCTCATCTTTCACCCAGCTATCATTCTGCATTCCACACGTTCTCATAATTCATGTCTTCATTGTCATTTTGTTTCTTCTTATTCTCATCTATTACCCAGCTATCATTCAGGATAAAGTTATTCAGTTTCCATGACTTTGAGTAAGAGGATTCCTGTGGTTGTTGTGTTCAAATTTTATTCTGTGATGATCTGAGAAAATACACGGAATAATTTCAATTATTTTAAATTTGCTGAGGGTACACTTGTGACCTATGATGTGATCAATTTTGGAGGAAGTTCCGTGTGCTGATGATAACAATGTGTATTCAATTTTATTAGGCTGAAATGTTCTGCAGATGTGTGATAAGTCCATTTGTTGTAGGGTCAAGTTTAAGTCCAACATTTTTTGTTTAGTTTCTTATTGGAGGATCTATCCAACACCATCAAAGGGGTGATAAAATCTATGACTATTATGGTCCAGGAAGATATCAAATTGTTCATGTCTGTTAAGATTTCCTTTATAAATTGAGAAGGATTTTGGTTTGGTGCATAAATGTTAATAATTGAATCTTTTCATGTTGAGTGTTTCCCTTGAAAAATATGAAGAGACAATACTTATCTTTCCTTACCTTTGTTGGTTTAAAGCCTATTGTATCTGCAAATAAAATTGTAACCTCTGCTTTTTTCTGATTTCCATTTTCTTGAATTGCAGATGTCCATCTCTTCACCCTTTATCTATTTTTATCCTTTTTTTTAATTTTTGTTTTATTTTTTCTTTCTTTCTTTTTTTTTTTTTTTTTGTAGAGACAGAGTCTCACTGTACCACCCTTGGGTAGAGTGCTGTGGCATCACACGGCTCACAGCAACCTCTAACTCTTGGGCTTACGTGATTCTCTTGCCTCAGCCTCCCGAGCAGCTGGGACTACAGGCGCCCACCACAACGCCCAGCTATTTTTGTTGTTGTTGTTGTTGTTGCAGTTTGGCCGGAACTGGGTTTGAACCCGCCACCCTTGGCATATGGGGCCGGTGCCCTACTCACTGATCCACAGGCATGGCCATCTATTTTTATCCTTTAAGGTAAGATAAGATTCTTGTATTCAGCAGATATCTGGTTTGAGTTTATGTATCCAGTTAGCCAACATGTGCCTCTTTAGAGGAAAATTTAAAACGTTTACATTAATTGAGAGAATTGAAAATCCTGGTCATGTTTTGTGTGTTATGTTTTTCAAATATCCAGTGGATGATTATAATCCTTTGAACACTGTGGAACTTGGGTTTTGTTTGAAATTTTTTTTAACAAAAACAGTTTACTTTAGTGGTAGAGTATTTTTTGTTCATTGTGGAGGATTGGTCTGAGAATATCCTGGAATTACCAGTTCAGTTATGGCAAATTTGTTTAACATGTGTTTTTCATTGAAGTATTCAATTTCTGCATCACAAGTGAAACTCAGTTTAGCCTGATACAGGATCCTGGGCTGAACATTATTTTGTTTTAGGAGACTGAAGTTTGATGACCATCCTCTTCTGGCTTGAGAAGTTTCAGCTGACTGATGTGCAGTCAATCCAATATTTTTCCCCTTGTAGGTTATAATTTTTCTTATGTCTGGCTGTTTGCAGAATTTTCTCCTTCATGTTAACTTTGGCAAAGTTAATGACAATGTGTCTAGAAGATGCTTTATTTGAATTGCGTCTTGCTGGGGTTCTGAAACTATCTGCTATCTGAATTTCAATATCTTACCATGCTTGGGAATTTCTCCTTCATTATATCTTGGAGTAGAGCTTCAGTGCCTTTAGGAGCATTCTATTCTCTTTCAGGAATTCCTATAAGGAGAATGTTTACTCTTTTGGAGTGATCCCACAATTTTCTCAGGGAATGATCCATTATTGCTCTGCACTTCTCTGCCTCTTTGAGTGTTTGAGAGTGCTCAAAAGTTTTGTCATCAGTGTCAGAGACCCTTTCTTCTGCCTGCTCCATTCTGTTACTGAGGGATTTTACTGCATTTCTCAGTCATTGTAGGAGTGTAATCTCTTGCCTCATTGTGTCTAAATCCTTGAAGATTCTGTCTTTGAATTCATTGAATTCTTGAGACAACTTTTGAACTACTCCTTGAATTTCTAATTCCACATTACTTCTATTAATCTTATTTGCCTTCCATATTCTGAAGCCTTTCCTCCATTTGTTTATGAATGGTATCTTCTGTTGTGTCTCGTTTGTCATTTCCTGAGGGAGTTGATCTACACTGATTATTCATATTGCCAGAGATTTTTCACTAATCCCACCCCATGATTATTTTTCACAGTTTGTCTAGAGAAGCTGGTAAGGTGAAATTGGATTGAGGGCTCCTGGAGTTGTAGTTAACCAGCCCTTCACCAAAGAGCTGGGACTGATGACTGGGGCTTTTCCCCTACAGCTTTACACAGGTCCCAGTCAGTACTGTAGCCTGAGACTCTGGGGATGTGCTTGGTGTTATGGGGCTAGGTAGCTCTGTCTTGTATTCAGCTAGTCTGTATCCAATTCTAGTGAATCAGTGGCTTTGGGCTGAAATCTCAGCTAGGGAGAAATACAAGAATCTAAGGCACCCCAACCCCCACGGGCAACAAATGGAAGAGGAGAATTGAACTCTCTACTACAGCACAACCAGGGTTCAACCTTGGAGGGTCCCTGAGTGGCCCAGATCAAGAGTTACAAACGAATTGTCTCAATCAGGACAATTGCTGATCAAGTGGGAGCATTCAGAAGGTCTCCAGGAACTAGACAGCAGGTGTCCACTGGCAGCTCCTGTGTGACTCGCTCCAGTGCTCTGTGGAGTCAGAAAGGCCTGCCTAGCAAAACAATTAGTCTGGGGGGGGGCTGGACTAATTGCAGCTATTCATTGAACTCCAAGTTTACCCCTTACCCCCTCATGGCAGTCTGGAAGCCCATTCATTGTAGAGACCAGAGTGTCCATGGTTCCTTGCTAGGGCTGGCATTACATGGGTCACATCAGTGAAGCTGTGCTGAAACTTTAACTTGAGTGGGACCTCAGAATGGCAGGGCAAACATTTGTTCACCTTTTATGTCGGGCAAGAGAATGCCCAGGCTCACAGCAGGGTCACTTCTTCCCCATCTTGCACCTCTGCCATGCCCTTTCACTGATAACCTCAAGGGGCTGTGGCCTATTTCCTTCCAATGAGCAATTGCTCTAGGGATTTGTGCCTTCCAGAGTCAAAGGGGATTCAATGCCTCCATGGCTAGGCCACCACACTCTGCCATCAGCAGGCAGGGTGACCTGAAGCCTGACTCCCTCTCATGCTGAATGGAAACTGGGGAGTATTCTACATGAGTTTGTTCCAAGCCAGAGTTTAACAATGCAGTGAATGTTTTTCTCCCTCACAGAGGGAGACCTCACCTCTGCCTCAGCCACACTGCTCCTCTAGTACCACTACAGGGCAAAGTCTAGCTCATTCTAGCAGTGCACAGAATTGGGGAGGTGTCTCTCCAAAATTTGACCCAGGTGGAATCACTCTATATTGCTGCTGCTGAGTGGCAGGTGCCTCTGCTCGAGTTTCCAAGCCTTGACCTGCTGCTCATATGCACTTTTGTGGCACTGGGCCATTCACCCTCCCCACTGTGCCTCTCTTCACTCCCACTTGAGTCGCAGTTTCAACACAGCTTCACTGCTGTGACCCATGCATTGCCTAGCCCTAGCAAGGAACTGCAGACACTGTGGTCTCTCCAGGGGGGTGGGCTTCCAGACTGCCATGAAAGGGGGGAAGGGTGTACTGGGAGTTCACAATGGCAGAGAAAATGTTTGTTCACTTTTATGTTGGGCAAGAGAATGCCCAAGCTCACAGTGGTGTCTCTCTGGAGAAGAGGTCCTACCCTTTCCCACGGGGTGAGACAAGAGGTTTTATGTTCACTGGTCACTTGTAGATATTACACAGCAAGCCACTCCCTTAGAGGAGGGAATGGGCTCTCATCCTCTTTGGGATGGGTTTTTTAATGGAATTTGCTTCCTGGTAGAGGCAGCTTGCCTCATCAGGGATGACATGCATTTATCAATCATCGCTTTTCAGCTCAGCTCCCGTCCTTCAGCTTAACTGGGTTCTTTATGGCCATTATCTCTCCCTCTGGACAGGAGCTTCTGTTGCAAGCTGGTTCCAGTTGGCCATTTTCTGCCCAACCCCCTGATGTTGGTGTTTAATGGAAATTGCATTGAATCTGTAGATTTCTTTGGGTAGAATAAACATTTTGACAATGTTGATTCTTCCCTGCCAAAATCATGGTATTTGTGGTATATTTTCCATTTGTTGTTGTCTTCTGAAATTTCTTTTCTTAGGGTTTAATATTTCTCCTTGAAAAGTTATTTTACTTCTTTTGTTAGGTATATTTCAAAGTATTTCATTTTATTTGAAGATACTGTTAAGGCAATTATGTTTTTGATTTGCTTTTCAATGTGGCTATCAGGAGAGTACACAAAGGCTACTTATTTGTGGACATTGATTTTATACCCTGAGACATTACTGCATTTCCTGATTATTTGCAGGATTTTTGTGTTTGAGACTCTGGGGTTTTTTAAGAATAGGGTCATATTATCAGCAAGGAGGGAAAGTTTGACCTACTCTGCCTCCATTTGGATGCCCTTTTTACCCTTCCCTTCCCTGATTGCATTGGCTAGAACTTCTAAAACTATGTTGAATAAGGTGGCAAGTAAAATTGATTCAAGATACAATATCTAACTCAATATCTAACTCAAAGAAACTGTGAGGAAAACAATTGAAGTTATCAGACTGTGGAAAGACTTTCTGAAAAAGACTTAAATGACATTGGCAGCCACACACACAAAAATAAACAAATGGGGATAAATTAAATTGAATAGCTTCTGTATAGCTAAGGAGTCAACAACCAAAGCAAATAGACAAGCATCAGAATGGGAAAATATATTTGCATATTATGAATCAGATAAAATTTGATAACTGGGATCTACACAGAGCTTAAATTAATCAACATGAAAAAGGCCATCAATCGTTTTAATCAATAAGCAACAGAGGTGAATAGAACCTTCTCTAAAGAAGATAGTAAATAGCTAACAAACATATAACAAATTCTCATTGTCCCTAATTATCAGAGAAATGCTAATAAAAGCCCCCCTATGATATCACCTAATCTCTGTGAGAATTGCCCACATCACAAAATCTCAAAGTTAAAGCTGCTTTTCTGGATTTGGAGAGAAGAGAACACTTTTAAACTGCTTGTGACACAGCAAACTAATACAACCCTTTTGGAAGGAAGTATGGAGAATTCTCTAAGAACTCGTGCCAGATCTCCTGTTTGATCTTGCAATCCCATTACTGGGCATCTACCCAGAAAAAGAAAATCGTTTTATTATAAGGACATTTTCACTAGACTGTTCATCACAGCTCAATTACAATTGCCAAACTGTGGAAACAAACTTGTCTGGTTCCAGTTCTAAATGAAAAAGCTTTCAGTTTTACTTCATTCAGTATAATGTCAGCTGTGGATTTGTTATAGAAGGCCTCAATCATCTTAAGAAATGTGCTATATATGCCTATTTTCTTAAGAATTCTTTTATAAAAGAATTCTGAATTTTCTCAAATGCTTTGTCTGCATTTACTGAGAGGATCATATGGTCTTTGTTTTTGCATCTGTTGATATGACGCATTATATTTATGCATTTGTTTATTTTAAACCAAACTTTCATCCCTTGGATAAAGCATATTTGATCATTATGTATAATTTTTTAATGAGTAGCTGCAATCTATTAGCTAAGATTTTGTTGAGTATTTTTGCATAGATATTTATTAGTGAAATTGGTCTGTAGTATGCATTTTTACTTGGGTCCTTTCCCTGTTTTGGAATAAAGGTGATATTTGCTTCATAGAAGGTGTCAAGGAAGGTTCCTGTCTTCTCAATATTTTGCAATAGGTTCTGCAGTATAGGTGCAAGCTCATCTTTGAAAGTATGATAGAATTCTGATGTGAAGTTATATGTTTCTGATTTTTTCTTGTGCTCTTATTTTTTCTGCAATCTGTGTGCTTGATATTGGTCTGTTTAATAGACCTATTTCTTCCTTGTTGAGTATAGGAAGAAGGTGTGATTCCAGGTATTGATCAACTTCCTCCACATTGTCAAATTTCTGGGAATAAAGTTTTAGGTAGTAGTCAGAAATGTTTTCCTGTATTTTTGTGTTATCAGCTGTTATTTCCCCCTTTTCATTTCTCATTAAGTTTATTAAATATTTTACTTTTCTATTTCTGTTTAATCTGGTCAAGGGTTTACTGATTATATTTATCTTTTCAAATAACTGAATTTTTGTTTCATTAATTCTCTGAATAATTTTTCTGTTTTTAATTTCATTTATTTATGATTTAATTTGGTTATTTCATTTATTCTGCTAGGTTTGGAATTGGATTGCTCTTCTTTTTCTATTTCTTTCAAATGATTCGTTGGATTCTTGACATGTTCTCTTTCTGCTTTTAGGATTTAAGCATCTAATGCAATAAATTTTCCTCTTAGGACTGCTTTTGCATATGTTTTAGTAGCTTGTGTCTTCATTGTTGTTATGCTGAAGGAAGTTAATGATTTCCTTTTTAATCTCTTCCCTAACCCAACTGTTATTCAGCCTAAAGTTGTTTAATTTCTATGCCTTTGTGTGGGAATGACAATTTTTGCTGCAATTAAGTTCCACATTTATTGCCTTGTGGCCTGAGGAGATACAAAGTAAAATTTCAATTCTTTCAATTTCAATATTTTGTTGAGGTTTGATTTGTGTCTTAGGATTTGATCTATTTTGGAGAATGTTCCATGGGCCAATGAGAAGAACACATATTTTTTAGCTTTGGGATGTAGTGTTCTGTATATTTCTATCAAACACAGTTTTTCCAAGTTGACATTTAAAACACTTGTATCTTTGTTAATTTTGTTTAGAGGATCTGTCCAATTCTGTAAGTGGAATTTTAGTGCACTCCACTATTATGGTGTTATGGGATATCATATTGCTCAAATTAATTTATGTTTGTTGCAAAAATCTGGAACCATTTAATTTGGGTGCATAAGTATTTAGAATTGAAATGTCTTCTTGTATTTTTCTCTTGACAAATATTAAGTGTTTATATTTGTCTTTTTTTTTTACTTTAGTTGCTTTAAATTCACTTGTATCTGAAAATAAGATTGCAACCCATCTTTTCTTCTGATTTCCGCTTGCCTGAAAAATCATCTTCCATCACTTAACCCTGAATTTTACCTTATCCTTTGAGGCTATGTGGGTTACCTGAAGACAGCAAATGGATGACTTGAGCTATTTTATGCAATCCTCCAGCATATGCCTCTTTAGTGGGGAATTCAAGCCATTAACATTCATTCAGAGAATTGATAAGTGATAATAATTCATCTTATTTTGTGAAAGTCCATTGGTTAGTTTCATCTATTATGTCATTGTGGAAGCTTGTTTTTTTCCTGTAGGTTCTGGGTTTTTAGTTTTGCTGATGGTCCACTGTGATGATCAGTATGTAGAATAGGTCAAAGTATTTCCTATAGAGTTCAACTATAGTTCTATTTGGTCTTTTTGCAGCAAACTTCCTAAATGTTTGCACATTAGTAAATAATTTGATTTCTCTGTCAATTTTAAAGTTTAGCATAGGAGGATATTGAATTTTGGGCTGAAAATTGTTTTGTTTAAGTAGATTAAAGGTAGATGACTGTTTTCTTCTTGCTTTCAAAATTTCTTTGCCAATGTGCATGGTCACCCGGATAGATTTTCCCTGTAGGCTAATTGGTGTTTACTCCTGGCAGCTTGCAGAAACTTTCTTTCATTCTAACTTTGGACAGGTTGACAAGGTGTCTTGGAGAATCTCTATTTGGTTTGAGAAGACCTGAGATCCAATATCCCTTTGAAAGGAGTATGTCAATATCTTTGATGAGATTTTGGAAATTTTAATTTATGATATCCTGTAGTAGGACATCCATTCTCCAAAGCATTCTTCGTCCCCTTCTGGAATACCCACAAAATGTATGTTTGAACACTTCATGTAGTTCCATAATTCTGTCAGTGAATGTTCTGCTTTCTCTTTCTCTCTCTTTGTCTCTTTAACTGCCTGAATTTTCTCAAGAGCTTTATCCTCCACCTCTGAGATAATTTCTTCCACATGGCTAATTTGTTTTTGGTACTTTTTACTGCAACTTAAAGTTTCCAGACTGACTTCTTCATTTCCTTAAGGTCCACTATATTATTTCTGTACTCTTCATTCATTCGTTTCTTATTTGATTCTGTTTTTGGATTTCCTTATTTGTATTTTCCACTTTCTCAGCAACTTCCTTCATTGTTTTTACATCCACATTTTAAATACCTTTTTTGTCATTTCTAACATTTTTTTATAGGTGGAATCCTATGTAGTAGCTACCTCACAATCTCTTAGGGTAGAGTTTGCTCTGTTCTGATTTTTTTTTGGTGCCAGGGTTTTTCTGCTGTTTCTTCCTCATGATTTTTTTCTTTTTTTTTTTCTATTTACTTGCCATAATTTTTCCTTTAACTTTCTCCTGCTCTTTAAGTTACCATTCCTCTCATCTAAAGCGTTGAAGTGTCCTTTAGGTAAAGGACTAAAAGGAAGAGAAGATTGAAGAACAAGAAGGGATAAAAGATAAAAAAGAGAGAGAGAAAAGAGAAAGGAAAGTGGTCAATGAAAGCAAAGATTGACAAAAAGGAAGAGAGGAACAGAAAGAGAGAGAAAAGAGTAATAGTGGTGTACAGTAGGGTACTTTGACCCACACCCACAAATCCCAACCTCTGGGGTGGCTTGGTTGGGTTGGTCCCTTGAAGTACAAGCTCTTTTTTGGCCTTAGCAGACACAAGACCCCTCCTACACAAAATAGAGAAGTAAAACAACAATAATATAAATAAAACCAAAATATGTAGGTGGTGCCTGTGGCTGTATACCCAATTCAAAATTGCTAAGTCAAGGAAAAAGCCCAAGTGCCTATTAATCCATGAATGGATTAATAAACTGTGGTATATGTACACCATGGAATATTATGCAGCCTTAAAAAAGATGGAGACTTTACCTCTTTCATGTTTACATGGATGGAGCTGGAACATATTCTTCTTAGTAAAGTATCTGAAGAATGAAAGTGAAAGTATCCAATGTACTCAGCCCTACTATGAAACTAATTTATGGCTTTCATATGAAAGCTATAACCCAGTTATAACCTAAGAATATGGAGAAGGGTGAGAGGGACGGGATGGAGAGTGGAGAATGGGCAGAGGGAGGGTGATTGGTGGAATTACACCTGCGGTGCATCTTTCAAGGGTACATGTGAAACTTAGTCAATGTAGAATATAATTGTCTTAATACAATAACTAAGAAAATGCCAGGTAGGCTATGTTAAACAGTGTGATGAAAATGTGTCAAACTGTTTATAAAACCAGTGTATGGTGCCCCATGATTGCATTAATGTACACATCTATGATTTAATATTAATAAAATAATAATAATAATAAATTTATTAATAGTAGGGTATAAATATTTTAACACAATAATTAAGCAAGTGATAGAAAAACTATTTTAACTAGTCTAATGTAAGTATTCCTAATTGTATATAAAATCAGTACATTGTACTCCATAAATGCATCAATGTACACTGTTATGATTTAGCTAAAAAAAGAAGAAAAATGATAAAAGCTTATCCTTTCCCTATCAAAAAAATAAATAAAATACTAACTTTGTTCAATGTAACCATTTCACATTGTATATTGAAGCAGTACCCTAAACTCCATAAATGCATCAGTGTACAATGTTATGATTTAAGAAAAAATAATTAAAAAAATAACATCATATTTTGTAGAACTAGAAAAAAATAGTACTTCATTTTATATGGAACCAGATAAAACCCTTATTGCTAAGTCTATTCTTAGTATTAAAATTAAAGTTGAAGGCCTCACCCTACCAGACTAAAGTATAGGCTATACCAGAAGTCCACAGTAATGAAAACAGTGTGGTATTGGCACAAAAATAAAGACATATGCATATGGAAGAGAATAGAAACAAGAACTTTTAAACCATCTCCATTGGCTATCTGATCTTTCATAAACCAAACAAAGCATACATTGAGAAATAGAATCCCCATTCCACAAATGGTTCTGGGAGAACTGGATAACCACATGGAAAAGACTGAAATTCAACGTACAAATTTCACCCCTTACAAACATTGACTCAAGTTATATAAGAGACTTTAATCTAAGACAAAAATTGATAAAAATCTTATAGAATATGATGTTAGACTTGGGAAGGATTTTATGACAAATACTTAAGCAGCCATCACAACAACAACAAAATTAACAAATGGGATTTAATAAAACTGAAAATCATATGCCCATCTAAGGAGACAACTAGTAAATCAAAAAGACAACTTTCAAAACACAAAAAGCTATTCAGAGTATCAATCTGACAAAGGGTTGATAAACTAGAATCTGCAGAGACCTCAAATTAATCAACAAAAACAAAAAAAGATCAAAAAATCCCATCTACCTCTGGGTAAGAGTATGAACAGAAACTTTTCTGATGAAGACAGACAAAATGCTAATAAACATTTGAAAAAATGCTCATCATCCACCATCATTAGAGGAATACAAATCAAAACCACTCTTAGATATTACCTAGCCCCAATGGGAATAGACCAAATCAAAGATACAAATGCTGGTGTGGAACACGTTTACTCTGCTGGTGGGACTGCAAGCTAATATAACCTTTTTGGAAGGAAATATGAAGAATACTCAAAGAACTCAAATGTGACCTCACATTTGATCCTGCAATCCCCTTACTAGGCATCTACCCAGAAGAAAAGAAAATCATTATATTGTAAGGTCATTTGCACTAGACTATTTATTGCAGCTCAATTTACATTGCCAAAATGTGGAAACAACCTAACTGCCCACCAACCTAGGAATGCATTAATAAGCTATGGTTCCAACTTGATCCAAGTTAATACAATAGATGTAAAGTACCCAGGTACAATATACCATGTAATAGTATTCAGCCATTAAAAGAGATGGGTACATCTTTTATATTAACTTGGATCACGTTGGAACACATTATGCTTAGGAAAGCATCATAAGAATGGAGAAGCAAGAATCCAATGTACTTCATTGTAATATGAAGGCAGTAGATGATATAATACAAGGTGGGAGTAGTGTAATGAGGGATCAGGGAGAGTGGAGGAGTGAGGGCATTAGAGCTTCATGGTGTATGGCACAGCTCTTGGCAGTGGGACACAATTGTATGAGGGACTTTACCTAACAAACATGATCAGTATAATTCCTTTTACCATCAATGAATCCCAAACAATAAAAAGAACATAATAAAATAATAATAATAATGATAAAAAACACACAAGCAGAAACTACTCAAAAAGCCAACAACAAAAAGAAAATCCTAGCAACATGAAAATTTGATGTAGATAAACTTCTACAATGTATTACTATGGGATTACAATTGAAAATGTTATCTATAAAGAATTTATTGAAATAAAAAATAGAATTTATAATATGGATGTCAAATAAGATGAATACAATTGAAGAGAAGGTGAAAAATAAGTAAAAAAATGTGTTGAGAAATCTACAAAATTAGGGGAGGGGCAAAATGGCCGACTAGAGCCAGCTTTCAACAGAAGCTCCCGTCCAGAGGGAAGCGTTATGACCAGAATGTATCCAGCAATGCTGAAGACTGGGAGCCAAGCTGAGAGAAAAGAGTGTGCTGAAGACTGGGAGCCAAGCTGAGAGAAAAGAGTGATAACTGCACATCACCTCTGCTGAGGCAAGCTGTGACTCCAAGAAAGCAAATTTTAGGTACAAAACTCATTCCAGAGGAAAAGTATCTGCCCCTTCCCCAGGAGAGTTTTTTCTTTGTTTGTTTGTTTGTTTGTTTTCTTTTTGGCTCACTGTAGATTTTCTACAGGCAAGTGGTGAACTGATGACTTCTTGTCTCTTCCCATGGGAGAGAGTTGCAGGAAGTGGGGACTACTTATCCAGAGGGACCTTGCTGTGATCCTGAACACTCTCTTGTCAGGCATGAAAGTTGAGCTAATAATTTTCCGGCCATTTTGAACTTTCAGTCCACCCTCCCCCACTCACCTGACAGTCCAGAAGCCTAACCCCTGCAGAGACCGGAATGTCTTTGGTTCATTGACAGGTCTGGGCACTGCCAGGGCTATGATAGAAAAGCTACACAGTAACAGTGAGCCCAGCAGTACTGCAGACAAAGTGGGGAAGCTGTCGAACTGGGCTCTGTGAAATAACAAACCAGTTGTGGGAGGAGGCTTGCAAGCCGAGCCACACGTTCTGTCCTGCTGGAACCAAGTACACCTGTACACCACCCAGAGACATGCCCCACTTCCTGCTCAGCCAGAGATGCCCTGCCAAAGGCCTGAGCCCTGTGCCTCATCCTGCTGCTGAAGCTCTTTGTTCCACGCTCCCAGAGCAGCCACTACAACCACCTCCCTGGCCATGGGAGCTGCCTGGGAGCTGCGCAGGGACACCTCCCATGAAGATTCAGCAACAGTAGAGCCATCCCACCAGGGTATAATCCTGGAGAGACACCTCCTCAAATCTGAGGACTGCCGGACAAAGCCAGAATTTGCTTTATAGGGTTACCGGTGATGCAAAGCAGCTGGGGCAAAGGCACAGTGGCTGAGGGAGAAAATCATTTGCTGAACTGTTTTCCTCAAGTTCAGACTGAGCTCACGTGGACCGCTCTCCAGTTGCCATTGAGTACCCAAGGCAGGCAGGCCTCACTTCCCCCAGCCAGCAGGTGGCAGAGAGTGGTGGCCAGGCTGAAGGAGCATTGACTTTCCTTTGACTCTGGTAGATGCAAAGCCCTGACACATCTGCTTATTGGAATGAACAGAACCACAGTCCTGTGGGGCTACCAGTGACTGGGCATGGAAGAGGGCAAGGTGGGGAAAGAGATACTAGCCCCCCTGGTTCACCTTGGCTACTGGGCAAGTTTTTCTCACTCCAAAGATCACAAGAGTGAGCCACATTTGAGCAGCAAGTAGTCCTCTGTTATCTATTTGCTGGAAACCTTTCGAAATCTTCCACATGAGAGTTGGTACTGACTGGGTCAATTGGTTTGGAGCTCCTAACCTGGACCGATCACCCAAGGACCATCTTGGGTTGTACCCTGATTGTGTGGTAATAAGAAGGATTGATTTTACTCTCCCGCTTGTTGCCCATGGGGTGTGGGATGTCTTAGTTGTTTGTATTTCTCCAGAGCTGATATTTCATCCCAGAGTCACTAATACAATAGGATTGGACCAAGACCAGCTGAATAAAAGACAGAGCCACCTACACCCACCACACCTAGTAGGTCCCCAGAGCCTCAGACTGTAACACTATATGGGTCCTTTGCAAAGCTGTAGCAGAAAAAGCTACAGTCACCGTCCCCAGATCCATGACAAAGGGCTGGTTAACTACAAGTACAGGAGCCCCCAATCCAATTTCACCTTAACTGCCCATCTAGCCAAATGTTGAAAAAAAAATTATGGGGCAGAATTAGCAGAAAAACTCTGGCAATATGAATAATCAGAGTAGATCAACTCCCACAAGGAATGAAAAAACAGACACACCATATGATCCCATTAATAATCAAATGAATGACACATCCGAAATTGAGTTCAGAACTTGTGTGGCAAATAAGATCAACATAGTGGAGGTAAAGATGGAATTAGAATTTCAAGGAGTAATTCAAAGTTGTCTCAAGAATTCAATGAATTCAAAGAGAAAATCACCAAGATTTTGACACATTGAGGTAAGAACTTGCAGCCCTCAAGGATTTGAAAAATACAGTAGAATCCCTTAGTAACAGAATAGAGCAAGCAGAACAAAGGATATCTGACATTGAAGACAAAGCTTTTGAACACTTCCAAAGGCTCAAGGAGGAAGAGAAGTGGAGAGTAAAATGGGTCATTCTCTCAGAGAGCTCTGGGATAATTTGAAGAAAACTAATATTTGCCTTATAGGAATTCCCGAAGGTGATGAGGTTGCTTTGAAAGGCACAGATGCTCTACTGCAAGAGATAATTGAGGAGAACTTACCAAACATGGCAAGAGATTCTGAAATTCACATAGCAGACAGTGTCAGAATCCTAGCACGACTCAACTCAAGTAAACCATCTCCTAGACACATTATAATTAACATTGCCAAAGTTAATATGAAGGAAAAAATTCTACAAGCAGCCAGATGTAATAAAATCATAACATATAAGGGAGAAGAATATTAGAATGACTACAGGTCTCTCTGCTGAAACCTTTCAAGCTAGGAGAGGGTGGTCATCAACCTTTAATCTTCTAAAACAAAATTTTAAATCCAGGATCCTTTATCTACTTAAACTGAGTTTTATTTATGATGGAGAAATTAAATACTTTAATGAAATTCACATGTTGAAGAAATATGCCATAACTAAACCAGCTCTCCAAATATTCTCAGATCTATTCTCCATAATGACTAGCACAATCCTCTACCACCAAAGTAAATTCACCCAGAAAATTTTGATCAAAATCTAACTTCCACAGTGGCAAAAGGATTAAAAATTTCCACTTGACCTTTGAAAAGCTTGAAATCCAAAATACTACCAGGATTTGGTAGTAATACATTCACTTTCAATTAATGTGAATGGCTTAAATTGTCCTCTAAAGAAGCACAGGATGGGTGAATGAATACAAAAACTCAGGCCAGATATCTGCTGCATACAAGAATCTCATCTTACCTTAAAAGATAAATATAGACTCAGGGTGAAGGGATGGACACCTATAATTCAGGCAAATGGAAATCAGAAAAAAGCATATGTTGCAACTTTATTTGCAGATACAATAGGCTTTAAACCAATAAAAGTAAGGAAAGATAAGGATGGTCACTTCATATTTATTTAGGGTAACACTCAATGTGATGAGATTTCAGCTATTAACATTTATGCACCCAACCAAAATGTGCCTCAATTTATAAGAGAGATGCTAACAGACATGAGCAACTTAATTTCCTCCAGCACCATAATAGTCATAAATTTTCACACCCCTTTGGCAGTGTTGGATAGATCCTCCAGTAAGAAACCAGGCAAAGACATTATAGACTTAAACTTACCCATTCAATGATTGAATTTAAGAGAAATCTACAGAACATCTCATCCTAACAAAACTAAATACACATTCTTCTCATTAGCTCATGGAGCATCCTCCAAAATTGATCATATCTTAGGTCACAAGTCTAACCTCAGCAAATTTAAAAGAATAGTAATAATTCCTTGTATTTTCTTGGACCATGATGGAATAAAAGTTGAACTGAGTAATAACAGGATCCTGCATACTCGTACAAAATCATGGAAACTAAATAACCTCATGCTGAATGATAGCTGGGTCAGAGATGAGATTAAGAAGGAAATTACCAAATTTTTGGAACAAAAAAATGATGAACACGCTAATTACCAGAACCTCTGGGATACCGCAAAGGCAGTCATAAGAGGGAAATTTATAGTGTTGTAAGCCTTCCTCAAAAGAATGGAAAGAGAGGCAGTCAACAACTTAGAGGAACATCTCAAGCAACTGGGAAAGAAAGAACTTTCCCATCCCAAACCCAGCAGAAGAAAAGAAATAATAAAAAATTAGAGCAGAATTAAATGAAGTTGAAAATAAAATGAACAGATCAATAAATCAAAAAGTTGATTTTTTTGAAAAGGTCAATAAAATTTAGGTTAACCTTTGGCTAACCTAACCACAAATAAAAGACTAAACTCCCTAATTTCATCAATCATAAATGATAAAGGCCAAATAATGACAGACTCTTCAGAAATTCAAAATATCCTTAATGAATATTAAAAAAAAACCTTTATTCTCAGAAATACAAAAATTTGAAGGAAATAGACCAATATTTGGATGCTTACCACCTTCCTGGACTTAACCAGAAAGAAGTGGAAATGTTGAATAACCCTATATCAAGTTCTGAAGTAGCATCAACTATAAGTTCTTTTTGGGAGCCGAAAAGAAAAGCCCAGGACCATATGGCTTCACATCAGAATTCTACCAGACCTTTAAAGAGGAACTAATACATACATTTCTTAACCTTTTCCAAGACATAGAAAAAGTGAATACTCCCCAAGACATTCTATGAAGCAAATATCATCCTGAACCACAAATTGGGAAAAGATTCAAAAAGAAAAGAAAATTATAGACCAATATCTTTAATGAATATTGATGCAAAAATATTCAGTAAGATCCTGTCAAATAGAATCCAGTAACACATCAAAAAAATTATACATCATGACCAGGTGAGTTTCATGCTTGGGTCCCAAGGATGGTTCAATATATGCAAATCTATAAACATAATGCATCACATAAACAAAATAAAAAACAAAGACCATAGATTCTCTCAATTGATACGGCAAAAGCTTTTTATAATATCCAGCACACTTTCTCAATGAGAAAGCTTAAGGAAATAGGTATAGAAGAAACATTTCTTAAACTGATAGAGGCCATCTATAGCTAACCCACAGCCAATATTGTGTTGAATGGAGTAAAATTGAAATCATTTCCACTCAGGTCAGGAACCAGGCAAGGTTGCCTATTGTCTACACTGCTTTTTCACATTGTAATGGAAGTCTTAGCCTTCAGAATCAGGCATGAGAAGGCAATCAAGTGTATCCAAATAGATCAGAGGAAATCAGACTGTCACTCTTCGCAGATAATATGATTATATATCTGGAAAACCCTAGGGACTCAACTACGAAGCACCCAGAAATGATCAAGGAATACAGCAGCATCTTTAAGATACAAAATCAGTACTCACAAGTCTGTAGCATTTATATATACCAACAATAGTCAAGGTAAAAAAAATAATCAAGGTCTCTATTCCCTTTGCAATACTACCAAAGAAAATGAAATGTCTGGGAGTATGTCTAACAAAGTACATGAAAGATCTCTATAAAGAAAACTATGAAACTCTGAAAAAACAAATAGCTGAAGATGTTAACAAATGGAAAAATATACCATGCTCATGGTTGAGAGGTGTCAACATTGTTAAAATGTCTATACTTCCCAAAGCAATCTACAGATATAATGCAATCCCTATTAAAGTACTTCTGTCATACTTTAAAATTCTGGAAAATTTAGTGCTTCTTTTCTATGGAAACAGAAAAAACCTCGAATAGCCAAGATATTACTCAGAAATAAAAACAAATCAGGAGATATCATGCTTCCAGACTTCAGACAATACTATAAATCTATAATGATCAAAACAGCATGGTACTGGCACAAAAATAGAGAGGTAGATGTATGGAATAGAATTGAAAACCAAGAGCAGAACCAGGACCCTTATCGTCATTTGATCCTTGATAAGCCAATCAAAAATGTAAATTGGGGGAAAGATTTCCTGTTTCACAAATGTTGCTGGTTGAATTGGCTGGCGACTTGTAGAAGACTGAAATTTGATCCACACCTTTCTCCTCTAACAAAAATTGACTCTCACTGGTTAAAAGACTTAAACTTAAGACATGAAACTATAAAAATTCTTGGAGAGTGTGCACCAGAAACACTTGAAAAAATTGGCTTGGGGGAATATTTATGAGGAAGATCCCTGGGCAATTGAAGCAACATCAACAATACATTACTGGGACCTGATTGAACTGAAAAGCTTCTGCACTGCCAAGAACACAGTAAATAAAGCAAGTAGACAGCACTCAGAATGTGAGAGAATGTTTGCAGGTTATATTTCCAATAAAGGTCTAATAACCAGAATCCGCAGACAACTCAAAACTTATTAATAAGAAAAGAACAAGTGATCGCATTTCATTGTGGGCAAGAGACATGAACAGAAGGTTCTCTGAAGAGGACAGGCATATGGTCTATAGACATATGAAAAAAATGCTCATCATCTTTAATCACCAGAGAAATGAAAACCAAAACCACTTTGAGATATCATCTAACTCTAGTAAGAGTAGCCCATGTCACAAAATCCTAAAAGTACAGATTTTTGGTGTGGATATGGAAAAAAGAGAATACTTCTGCACTGCTGGTGGGAATGCAAGCTAGTACAGTCCTTTTGGAAAGAAGTTTGGAGAACACTCAGGTATGTAAATGTAGACCTGCCATTTGATCCTGCAATTCCTCTGCTAGGCGTATATCCAAAAGGCCAAAGAATCACTTGGCAGCAAAGATATATGCACCAGATTGTTCATTTCAGCTCTATTCATAATTTCCAAGTCTTGGAAGAAGCCCAAGTGCCCATCAACCCATGAATGGATTAATAAACCATGGTATATGTATCCCATGGAATACTATGCAGCCTTATAAAAGATGGAGACTCTTTTATGTTTACAAAAATGGAGCTAGAAAATATTCTTCTTAGTAAATTATCTCAGGAATGGAAAAAAATACAACGTACTCAGTAATACTACAAAACCAATTTATAATTACTCACACTTTCATATGAATCACTATAGCCCAGGATGAAGGAGAAATGGGGAGAAGGATGGGAAGGGAGAAGTGTGGTTGGATAGAGCGAGGGTTAATGGTGGGACTACACCTATGAAGCATATTTGTCTTAACACTGTGATGAAGTAAATGAGGTGAAATTTGTGTTAATTAGTAAGATGTAAGAACTCCAATTTGTACAAATAATCAACACATTGAATCCCACAAAGGCTTAAATGAATTCATTATCTATGTATATATGTCTTAATAAAAAATAATTATCTAAATTAATAAAATAAAAAAGCATTAGTTTAATGATATATTTTCTAAAGATTTTATATACAGATTTAAAATATAATGATAAATATAAGCCTTTTTTGCCTTGAAATAGTTTACTATTAAGCAAAAGACATACCGTAAATATGAACAGAGCTTTGAGAAGAGCCAAGTTTTATAAATGTTAGAGTTTTGTTTCATTATTTAGTTCTTAAAAAAACTGAGAGGATATACAGCATCATTTCTATTATATGTTTGCTTCAAATACTTTTAGAAATAAACTGCAATTGGGGGGCCACAGATGCATCATGAAAGAAGTATCCTGGTTTAATTTTGGAAGTCCTTTAACTTTTGCTTGCTTCAAGTTGAAATTTTCTAAAAAAAAGTTGGCTTATTATTTTGCAAATATTTTTGGACATAAGGAAATACATGACTGGATCTAAGCAGCTATTGAAAAATGAGAGAACTAGCATGATCTCGTTGGTTTGTGAACATTTTCCTTCCAGTAGCAAGATGACACATTTAATTATGAAGAAATGTAGATAAATTGAAAGGCATGATAGGGAACAAAACTTATAGTGAAAATGATAATTTTGATAAAGGAATTGTGGGCTGTAGTGGCATATTTATGAAAATTAGGAAATTTTGATCTCTGTTTAGAAATCCTAAATAGATTCTTATCAATCTTAATATATGAAAGGATCATTTGCAGGAAAATTAGCCAAAACATTACCACAGGATAAAGATAAAAATTGCTTCTTCTTTTGCATTATGCTTATCTCAATACTGGAAACACTTTGTGGTATTACACACTCCTTTCTTAAGTTTTAAAATAATCATGGTTAAAAATCCTGCAAGTGCAACTGTCCTTACTGTACAACAAACATATATACTTTGTTATTGCCTTCTGCTGTTATATAGACTGTTCATTTTTAGGTAGTGATCCAAACTGATGAATCCAAGCAATATAATTCTAATTTGCATGTTCACATAAAATAGTTTTCCCACAATCTTGCACAGAATCACACCTAGCATCCACTTGTTTTGGTTAATGTGATATATTATTCTGAAAAGAAGGCAGAAAATGAGTAGGAGGTCTGCAATGGCTACATTAAGTAGGTAAATTTGAATGGAATTTCTTTTTTTTTTAATTTGAAACTACAGAATTTATTTATTTATTTATTTATTTATTTATTTATTTATTTATTATTGTTGGGGATTCATTGAGGGTACAATAAGCTAGGTTACACTGATTGCATTTTTAGGTAAAGTCCCTCTTGCAATCATGTCTTGCCCCCAGAAGGTGTGGCATGAACCAAGGCCCCGCCCCCCCTCCTTCCCTCTCTCTGCTTTTCCTCCCCACCCCCATAACCTTGTCATGAATTATCCTCATATCAAAATTGAGTACATAGGATTCATGCTTCTGTGGTGGATACTCAGAAACACATAGAGGGCATTTATGTTCCCAACAAGTCCCAAAGAAAATAACAGAGTAGAATTTTGTTAACACGTCTGCTTTAACACTTTCTTTGCTCCTCCCCCTGCCCCACTGTTGTTAACTCTGTTGTTATGGCCTACCACTAAATGTTTTATATTAAAGGTCTAGAAAAACAACTTTTAACAGTAGAACTTAACTTATACTTAGCTTTTCTTGATACATCTGAAGTATTTACTATGGTCAAAAAACTTCTCATGCTATTGCTGAGAATCATTTGTTCTCCTACTCGAGGTACTGGTTTATTTTATTCACATTATATACTTTATCAAGATAATTTCTTATTTGTCTTTATTAAGTTGTTGATTAAAATAACCCTACACTTTAAAAGGGTTAAGTACAATTTCCTGTATATCCTTTGAAGTCTTTTGATGACTACCACTCTTGGTGAAATAAATGGCCATCATTTTACAGTGACCTGTGTTCCTATTTTGAGGAAGACTTTTAAACCTTTGATATTTGGAAGCTTTCCAAAATCAAAATGTCAAATTATGTCCAACTGATTTTTTGATGAGGGCCCCTGAAATCCAGGAGAGACATAGCAAGATTTTGTATGTTTAAATTACACAAGAAACATTGTCAAATATGAAATGGTATTTAATTTTCTTTAATCTACATTTATGTAAATGTGCTATTGATGTATGTTCCAAAATTTTAGGAGGTCCCTAAAATTCTGATATGTCTTGGTATATGTTTTCCATAGTAATTATGATTATTAGTTAAATCATTGCATGCCACAGAAATAACCAAATTATTTTGTGTCTTTAACCATGGCTATTCAAAGACTTTTGTCATCCACAGACAATTATTGTTTTGCTTCAATTTGTCTGAAAAAGAAGTTTATAATCAGCTACATTCCAAAATTTGCTTCTTCTTTGGGAAAAGTCATGGAAAGCTCCTCTCAAAGTTATGTTGCTGATATCTTTGAATGTTGTACATTTTCACTAGTTAAAAATTTCTAGAAGTCTAATTTAAAAGCTCGTGCAGTAAAAAAAAAAAAAAGAAAAAAAAAGAAACAGAAAGAAAAGAAAAGAAATCAACAAATTAAAGACTACATCGCCAAGGATCTCAATACAATTAGGAAGGATATAATAGCAGTTAAGTATTGGAAGAGGTATTCAAGGAGTTTTAAAATACAGTAGAGAGTATAAGAAATAAAGTAGAACATGGAGAAGAAGGAATTTCAGAACTCAAAGACAGGAATTTCTGACTAACCCAAGCATTTGAAATGACAGTAAAAAAGACACCAGAAGCGTAACAATCTCTTAGTGAGGTACTGGATGACACAAAGTATACAAACATACAAATAATAGGTATCCTGGAAGGAGAAGGAATGTCCTAAAACCATGGAAGTATTATATCAAGACCTCATTGTGGAGAATTTCCCAAGCATTGTAAGAAAGCCATACATACAGATACTAGATACCTACATGAAGAATCATTTCATACAAAGCATCTTATAGACACATTGTACTTAACTTAGCCAACGTCAAAATGAAAGATAAAATTCTGCAAACACCCAAGTATAACCAACATCTAACTCACAAAGAAAACAATATTAAAAAACTTTAGGGTGACAACAGATAATTCAGTGTAAACTTTACAAACCGGAAGAGCACAGTCACTTGTCTTTAATCTTCAACAATGCAACTTTAAGTCTTGGATTCTGTACTCTGCTAAACTAAATTTCATATTCAATGGAGAAATAAAATATTTTACTGACAAGAAAACATTGAGGAAATTTGGCAATACGAACGAAAAACTGCAGGAAGTACTCAGACCCATACTATAAATAGCCCACCATCATTGACTGCCAGCATAGTAAAGACTCTCAGTAATTAAAGAAAAAAGTGTAAGCTCCACAATGGCCCAAGTGACCAATCTAGAAAATAGACCCTCACAAAACATTAACAGAACACCATTATTCTTACCAATTCTCTCAATAAATGTGAATGGCTATATAATCCACTAAATAAGCACAAACTGACTGAGTGGGTAAAAATTTACAATCCAACTATATGATGGATTCAGAAAACATATTTCACCTGTATGAACAAAACAATATTTAGGCTAAAGGATTAGAAAACAGTATTTCAGTGAAATGGAAATCGGTAGAAAGCAAAAATTATATTCCTATTCACAAACACATTGGGCTTTTAAGCAACAAAAGTGAAGAAAGATAAAGATGGACTCTATATAATGATCAATGAAACAACGCAGTAAGAAGAGAAGACATTTCAATCCTAAATATCTATACTTCCAACTTAAATGCTCCCAAATATATAAAATAAACCCTAACCAGTGTGAACAATATAATATTCTGGAAAACCATAATAGCCAAGGACTTGAACACCCCACTGACAGAACTGGACAGAACCTTGAAGCAGAAAATAAACACAGAAACAAAGGAATTAAACATGACTCTAGAAAAAAACAGACATATACAGAACATTTCACAACAATAATAATGGGTATACATATTTACTTTTAACTCATGAATCATTCTCTAAAACTGATCATATCCTAGAACACAAATCAAATCTCAATAAATTTAGAAAATAGCGATTATACGTTGTATAGTTTTGGACCATAATGGAATAACAGTTGATCTCAACAATAACAAAAACCTTCATCCCTACAAAAAGTCATGTAAACTAAATAACCTTATGCTGACTTATAGCTGGGTCCCAAGAAAATCATTTGTCTTGTTGAACAAAATAACAGTGAAGCTGCAAAGTAACAAAAGCTGTGGGATGCCGAAAAAGCAATACTAAAAGGGAAATTTGGCTTGGTGCCCATGGCTCAGCAGCTAGGGCACCAGCCACACACACTAGAGCTGGGGAGTTTGAATCTGCTAGGGCCTGCCAAACAATAATGACAACTACAACCAAAAAATAGCTGGGTGTTGTGGTGAGCACCTGTAGTCCCAGCTACTTGGGAGGCTGAGGAAAGACAGTCACTTAAGCCCAATAGTTGAAGTTTGCTGTGAGCTGTAATGCCACAGCACTCTACCAAGGGTGACACAGTGAGACTCTGTCTAAATAAATAAATAAATAAATAAATAAATAAATAAATAAAATTTAAAAAGTGAAATTTATTATATTAAATACTCACATCCAACAAATAAGAACATAAATAAAAAAAACTAGTGGATCATCTCAAGGAACTTGGAAAGGAAGAGCAGCAATCCAATCACAAACCTAGCAGAATAAAATAAATAACCAAAGTTATATTAGAATAAAACAAAATTGAGGACAAAATAACCATGTATTTGGAAGATAAAAAAAAAAAAAAACTTGGTTCTTTCAAAAGATACAGGAAATAGAAAAACGATTCACCATATTAACCAGAAACAGATAAGTAAGATCTCAAATAAATTGAATCAAAAACAAAAATGTGAAAGTAACAACAGATACCACAGTGATACAAAAGATCATCATTGATTACTATAAAAAGGCTATGCCCTGAAATTCGACAATGTGGAGGAAATGGACTAATACCTGAAATACAACAGCCTCCCTAGACCTAACCAAAAAGAATTAGGACTCTTGAACACACCAATATCAAAGCACTGAAATTTCAATACCAATAAAAAATATTTCACTATAAAAGTCCTTAGCAGACAGTTTTACATCAGAATTCTACCAAATTTTCAAGGAAGAGTTCATACCTATATTGTATAACCTACTCCAAAACATTAAAAAGAAATGAACCCTCCTCAACTCCTTCTATTAAGTAAATATCACCTTGATGCCCAAACCAGGAAAGGACACAACAATAAATGAAAATTACAGACCAATATCATCAACGAATATCCATTAAAAAATACTCAGTAAATTCCTAGAAAATAGAATCTAGCAATACATTTTTTAAAAATATACATCAGGATCTGGTGGGCTTCATACCAGGTATTCAAGGTTGGTTCAACCTTCATAAATCCATAAATGTTATTCACCACATAAATAGAAGCAAAACAAAGACCACATGATTCAGCATCCATTTCTTATAAGAACACTTTTATAAAATAGGCATAGGTGGGATATTTCTTCAATAAATAGACACCATCTATGACAAACTCACAGCTAATATCATACCTATTGGAGTACACCTGAAAGCATTTCCACTTAGAACTGGAGTCAGACAAGGATGTCCACTATCACCAGTACTATTCAAATCATGCTGGAAGTCCTGGACAATGCAGTCAGGCATGAGAAGGATATCAATCTCAGGTTATAAAATCAATACCCACAAATCAGTAGTCTTCGTGAATGCCATTTGTAGTTAAGCTGAGAATCAAATCAAAGACACAATTTCATTCACAATAGCTTAAAAAAAAAAAAAAGAAATACCTTGGGATATACCTAACAAAGAATGTGAAGGATCTCTACAGAGAGAACTATGAAACACTGAAAAAGAAAATAGCAGAAGACCTTAACAAATGGAGGAACACATCATGCATATGCCTGGGAAAAACCAACATTGTTAAAATGTCACACTATTGAAAGCACTCTGCAGGTTTAATGTAATGCCCATTTTAACACCAACATCACATACACTGAAGAACTTTTCAAAATAGTTCTACATTATACATTGAACCTGGAAAAAACTCAAAAAACCAACACATTTCTTTGAAATATAAACAAATCTGGAGGCATCACTTTACCAAACCAGGTTATACAAATCTGTACTGATCAAAACAACAAGGTGTTGTCATAAAAATAGAAACATAGATCTATGAACAGAATAGAAAACATAGAAATCAAACCAGACTCAAATCACCATCTGACCTTTGCTAAAACAAACAAAATTTTACACTAGGTAAAAAATATGTAGTTAACAAATTTTGCTGGGAGAACTGCTTAATTACATGTAGAAGACAATGTGAGAAAAAAAATATTGATTATATCAGCCTGGGGAAAGATTTTATTAAGAAGACCAAATTGGCAATTGCAGATTCAAAAATAAATAAATAAATTGAAACTGATCATTGTCAAAAATTCTGCACAGTTAAGGATACGATAAACAACATAAATAGACAACCTGTAAAACGGGATAAGATATTTGCATGTCATAAAACTGACAAAAGGCCAATAAACAGAATCTGCAAAAAACTCAAGCAAATCAACAAGAAAAGAGAAAACAATCTCATTCATTAATCACTGGGTAAGAGACATGAACAGAACCTTCTCCAAAAAGACAGAATGGCCAACAAACATAACACATGAAAAAAATGCTCATCATCCCTAAGTATCAGAAATGCAAATCAAATCTACCTTAAGATATCAATTAACCCTAATGAAAATAGCCCACATACAAAGGTCCAAAGCTGCAAACACTGGCTTGAGTGCAGAAAAAGAAAACACTTATACACTGTTGGTGGTATCTCAAACTAATACAGCTGTTTTGGAAAGAAGTATGGAGAATCCTCAAGGAACTAAATATTGACCTTCAATTTGATCTCACAATCCCATTATTAGATGTTTACCCAGAAGAAAATAAAGTCATTTTACCATAAGAACATATGCACTCAAATGTTTATAGCAGCTCAATTCACAAATACATGGAAAAAAACCCATGTGCACATCAACCCATGAATGAATTAATGAACTGTAATAAATATGTACCATGAAAAATTATTCAGCCATTAAAAGGATGGAGAATTTTCATCTTTTGCATTATCTTGAATGGAGCTAAAGAACATCCTCCTTTGTGAAGTATCTCAACAATGAAAACACTAGAGTCTCATGTACTCAATATTAATTTGAAGGTAGTGGAAGAACAACTATAGGACCTCAGAAGAGGAAAAACACTATTACATTCAAGAAGGTGGGGAAGCTGGGAAGGAGTTCAGTAAGCTCCCACCTAATAGATACAATGTATGGCACATCTCTTGGGTGAAGGACTTAAATACAAATTGGACTTTTCCTAATGTAAACAAAGGAACCTAATCATATGTACCCTTATATTAATCTAAAAATGAAAAATAAAGTTGTTATGAAAGAATATGTATCTTGGAAAAGAAAAACTTTTTTTAAATTTCAGATTAATGTGAGGGTACAAACAATTAGGTTACAGTGTTTGCATTTTCTGTGGATAGTACCTGTTGTATATGTGTCCTCCACCCAGAAGATGTGCATATAGCCTTCCACTGTGCCCACTAAGTATATGTAAACCTTCGAATTCTATTAAGCCATAAAAAGATAAAGAGGAAAACATTTTTAAAAGAATATACAAACCTAATCAATTTATCTTTCAAAGCAGCAAAGGCAACTCAATGGAGAAAGCATTTACTTTTCAACAAGGAGTGGTGAAATAACTGGACATCCTCATGAAAAAGTAAATCTAAATCACAATTCTTACACCTTTTGGAAAAATTAACACAAAATGGATCATAGACCCAAATATAAAAAGCAAAAGTATAAAACTCCTACAAAATAACATATTAGAAAATCTTGGTGACATTGGTTTTGTTGATGACATTTTAGGTATCAAAATATAATCTTTAACAAAGTTAATAAGCTATACTATAGTCAATTCATAACTGTCTGCCCTGTGAGAGATAATGTTAAAAGACAAGCTACAGACTTGGAGAAAATCTTTGCAAAATACATATCTTAAAAAGGCCATACGTAAAATATACAAAACCCACATAAAACAAAACAGCTTTATTTCTTCTAAAGGATTACAGTCTGCAAGTTGGCTATTCAGACAGTCTAGGATGAAGAGACTTTGGCCAAATTCAGAGGCAGGCACTTCAAAGGAGGTAGGGATATGACAAGAATTTAACCTGAACAGGTTGTCCAAGTGTACATATTTAATAGGTTACAGGGAGAAATAAGAATATTTATAAAAGTGGTTTTAACACATTTGTATTGGACAGACATGCATGTTACATATGACCTATGTCCAATTTGGGGTATAGACTTAACAATAAATGTATTTTAGTTAGCCACTACACATAAAAAGTTATTTATAGGACACAAATGCACTCAAATGTTCAGCCTTTGTTAAATAGCCAGAACCAGTCCTTGGTCAGTGGTCTTATCATGATAAAGTTGTTGAAATTAGTCTCTTATCCAGTCAAAGCTGTAATTATGGCTTATGGAAGAAACAGGTAGTGGTCAATGTTTGGCCCCAAGCTACACTTGTTTTACTATTGCATATTTTTAGTCCAATGCTTATTTAACTGCTAAGAGAGGAAGAAAAAATTATTAATGTATTAATTAGAACATATATTATCGTCTCTATTTTAATGTAAATGCTGATCAGTTGTGTTTAAAACCCCAAATGGAAGGGATATAATGAAGCATGTTTTACTTCTCATCCTATTTGGCAAGAAATTATTTTTATGGTTTCTCTGGTGTCCTTTTGGCCAAAAGTTCAGTCAATTGGGAGGTTTGAGATTTTATTTTTAATTTACAAAGGCTGAGAGGAAATTTGAATACTGTTTTTAGTGAAATTCAATCTATATAGGATATTTTCTTAGTCCATTTGTATTGCCATAAAGGAAAACCTAAGACTGAGTAATTATTAAAGAAAAAAATTATTTGGCCCACAGTACTGCATGCTATATGAAAATTATGGTGCCAGAAGATGCTTCTAGTGAAGGACTCAGGAACCATTTACTCACAGTTGAAGGCAAAGGGAAAGAAGACATGTCACATTGCAAAACAAGGAGCAAGACAGAGAAGAAGAAGTTCCAGACTCTTGTAAACAACTAGCTCTCATGTAAACTAATAGAGCAAGAACTTATTCATTACCTCAAGGAAGGCAGCAAACCATGGATGAGAAATACTTCCCACGTGATTCAAACACCTCCAACCAGGACTCATCATCATCATTGAGAATCATATTCAAACATGAGGCCAGCTTAGTGTCTAATGCTTGTAATTGTAGTACTGTAGTACTTTGGGAGGCCAAGGCAAGACAATAATTCGAGGTCAGGAATTTAAGATGAACCTAAGAGACACATAAATACTTCATCTGTACAAAAAAAAAAAAAGAAAGAAAGAAAATTTAGCAGAGTGTGGTGGCATATGCCTGTAATTCCAGTTACTAAGGAGGCTGAGGAAGGAGGATCACTTGAGCACAGGAGTTAGAAGTAATAGTGAGTTATGATGAGCCACTGCACTCTGGCAAGGGCAACAGAGGGAGCCGATAGATAGATAGATAGATAGATAGATAGATAGATAGATAGATAGATAGATAGATAGATAGATAAGAAATAAAAATAATAAAAATTTCACCATGAGATTTGGAGCAGAAAAATATCCACACCTTCTCAGCTAAATACTGTAGGACTCCAACTATCCAACCTTCTGTAAAGGGCAAAACTATGGAGAGAGTAGAAGAAACAGTGGCTTCTAGGTTGACAGGAGAGAGGGATGAATACATGGAGGACAGGGAAATTTTAGGGCAGTGAAAATATCCTGTATGATACTGTAATGGTGGACACATGCCACTATACACTTATAAAGATAAATAAAATATACAAAACAAAAAGAAAACACTAATATAAATTATTTGCTTTAATTAATAATAGAAAATCAATATTGGCTCATCACTTGTAACAAATGTACCACAGTAATGTAATATGTTAATAAATAAAAGAAACTGGGTGGAAGTAAGAGTAAGGGAGTGTATTTCAATGCTCTGTATTTTGTGCTCAATTATTTTGTAAATCTTAAATTGTCCCCTACAATAAAGTATACTAATTAAATAAATAAAGATGCAGAAAATGATTTATCAAACATTAAATATTACAATAAAGGTGTACTAACAAAAATAATTTGTATTTGACAGAATAATGGAACAAATTTATCAAAAGAACAAAACAAAGATTTCACAAATAGACTTATAAATGCAAGTATCATGTATGATAAATGCATTTTAATTTTAATTGATTAGTCAAAACATATTTTAATTAATATGTTTAACCAGCCTATTTGATAATTCTCTTGAGGAAACAAAATATTTCATCCCACCTCACAATACATAAAAATATGTATCAAGTTTAAATTTTGAAAAATAAAATATAATACATTACATAAAATTGTAAATGAATTATATAAACATGTTTTATATCTGAAGGATATTTAAGACCTTGTGAACATCAGAAAAAGAACAAAAACATAATGGAAAAGACATTAGTGGATATATTCTTAACTTCAAATTTAAAAATAACAACATACAAACAAATAACTATGAAAATAATTTTTTAAATGCATAGATGATGGAGATATTAGCAATGAATATGACATTCAAAAAGTTATCATCATTAAATGCAAAGATAGTACAACTGATAAATGTGAGAAAAATATCATTATATGTGACACGTGTTAATAATTAGAATTAGCAAGTTTACAAAAAAGGAAATTTTAATTGCCATAATATATAAAAAGGTAGTCAACCTAACTAGAAATTGGGAAATTTATTTTTTTATTTCAAATTAATATAAGGGTACAAATTTTTAGATTACAATGTTCTCACTTCCAGGGTAAAGTTCCAGTTGTAAAAGAGCCCCTCACCCAGTGGCATATTACACACCCTGACAATGTGCACAATAGATGAGATCCTGCTACATGCTCTTCCTCCTTCTGGCAATAGTCCTCTCCCCCTCACCATTGCCTCTCCCTCCTCTTCCATACTAAACTATATCTATGTGTTGTTGTT
Organism: Nycticebus coucang; assembly: GCF_027406575.1. Classification (NCBI taxonomy): domain Eukaryota; kingdom Metazoa; phylum Chordata; class Mammalia; order Primates; family Lorisidae; genus Nycticebus; species Nycticebus coucang. Next base: position 154,541,198 of record NC_069804.1, on the reverse strand, counting down.
CATATAAGCATGTAATTATTTGTATATTGGTTTAATATTAGTATTGAGTACATTGGATATTTATTTTTTCACTCTTGCAATACTGAACTAAAACAAATGCATTTTTAATGGCTGTAATAGTATTCCATGATATACATATACCTCAGTTTGCTGATCCATTCGTGGGTTGATGGGTATTTGGGTTGCTTCCACAACTTGGCAATTATGAATTGAGCCACAATAAATATTCTGGTGCAAATGTCTTTGTGTTTAAATGATTTTTGTTCTTCTGGGTAGATACGTAGCAATAGAATTGCAGGATCAAATGGAAGGTATACTTTTAGTTCTCTGAGGATTCTCCATACTTCTTTCCAAAAAGGCTGCATTAGTTTGCAATCCCACCAGCAGTGTAGAAGTGTTGTTCCCTTATCTCCACATCCACACCAGCATCTGCACATTTGTAACTTTTTGTTGTGGGCTAATCTTATTGGGGTTAGGAGATATCTCAGAGTAGTTTGTATTTGCATTTCTCTGATGATTAAAGATGATGAACATTTATTTTTTCATGTGTTTTTGGCCATTCATCTGTCCTCTTCAGAGAAGTTTCTGTTCAAGTCTCTTGCCCATTTATAGAGGGGATTATTTGTTATCTTGTTACTGTTTAATTTTAGTTCTCTGTAGATTCTAGTTACCAGGATTTTGTCAGATTCATAATATGCAAAAATCTTCTACCATTACAAAGACTGTCTGTTTGCTTTGTTTGTGGTACCCTTAGCTGTGCAAACATCTTTCAGCTTGTTCAAATCCCAATTATTTATTTTTGGTGTGGCTGCAATTGCTATGGGGGCTTCCTCATAAAATTTTCTCTGAGGTTAATATCTTTAAGCATTTTCCCCATACTCTCTTCTGGAATGTTTATTGTTTCATGTCTTAAAGTCTTTTATCCAGGGAAAATGAATTCTTTTTAGTGGTGAGAGATGTTCATCCAGTTTTAGGCTTCTACATGTGGAGAATGAGTTCTTTCAACCCTATTTGCTAAATAAGAATTCTTTTCCCCAGAGCACATTTTTGTTAGGCTTGTCAAAGATCAAATGATGATATCTAGCTGGGTTTATCTCTAGATTTTCTATTCTATTCCATATATGTATGTCTCTATCTTTGTGACAGTACCTTACTGATTTTGTCACTACAAACTTGTAGTCTATCCTGAAATTTGGCAACATGATGCCTGCAGATTTATTTTTATTTGTAACTATTGTATTGGATATTCAGAATTTATTATGATTCCATATAAATTAAAGTACTATTTTTCAAGTTCTTTAAAGTATGGCATTGGTTCTTTGATGGGGATTGCATTAAATCTGTAGTATAGACATTTTAACAATGTTGATTCTTCCCAACCATGAGCAAGTTATGTTCTATTTGTTGATATCTGCTATTTCCTTTCTCAAGGTTTCATAGTTCTCCTTATAGAGAATTTTCACATGTTTCATTAGATATATTCCTAGGTATTTCATCTTCTTTGTCACTATTGTAAAGGGAATAGAGTCTTTGATTTTATTCTTGGCTTGGCTATTGCTGACATATATAAAGGCTACTAATTTATGGTTATTGATTTTGCATCCCAAGACACTGATATATTCCTTGATCACTTCTAAGAGATGTGTAGTTGAGTCCCTAGTGTTTTACAGGGAAGGCAGAGTTTAACCTTCTGCAAAGAATGAGAAATTGACTTCCACTGTCCAGATTTGGATACCTTTGTTCTCCTTCTCTTGTCTAGGACTTCCATCACTATGTTGTATAGCACTGGTGACAGTGGACATCCTTGTCTAGTTCCAGATTTGAGTGTAAATGCCTTAAGTTTTACTCTGTTCAATATTATCTTGGCTCTGGATTTGCTGTATATGGTCTCCATCAATTTAAGAAATGTTCCAGAAGAGGAATCAAGATGGTGGCAGAGTAACAGCTTCTGTGCAACCAGGCACAATGAGAATGGGGAGAGAAGACTCCAGGTATCTCTGGCTAGTGGGTTCTGCCCAGAAACTTCCCTTTGGTGACACATGAAATCAGAGAGAGACTTCTGGACCCCACGAGGAAGACAAAAGTGCTGAAAAACTGGCAAATGGTAGGCGTGTTTGTTCGGTTGGAGGCTGCCCTCGGCTGTAACCATAGCCACAGAGAGACTGCAAGCAGGAAAACCCTTACCTGTGGACTGTTTTAGTTTTTTTGGACTTGGGCACTGGATTGAACTGCCTTGGGAGATCTTGGGCGGAGGTTCAGATGACTTTGGGCGATGTCTGTGGCCCCGGAGTGAGCCGCTGAGCTGGAAAGGAGCTAATATTGATCAGCTGTGGGCTGCCCACACAGCTACTGTGGGGGAGCTTCCCCTGCATGTTGCAACTCGGGGATCAGTCGGGAGACCTAGGGCAAGTAATCTAGTGACTGAGCTGCCCAAAGGAGGGGACTGAGATGCTGGGGAAGAGCAGAAATCTAAGTGCTTGGCAGATTAACAGCCTTGGCCCTCAGAGGCATAGAGTGAGACTGGTTTTGGTGCACTGGATGAGTGGGCAGCTATGCCAGGAGAGAGTGCAGTGATAAGTACTTTCCTTAGAAAGCTTCTGCTTAGCCAACATTCACAATTTTGAGTGTCTTTTAAGTGGGTTGAGGAGATATTTTGGGTCCCAAGCCTAAGGGTCTGAGAAATCAGCAGAGGCCTCCAGTCTCCACCTTATACAACTGTATCAACATTGTGATTAACATCTCATACCTCAGAAGATCACCTGTCGCCAGGACAATATTCAGCAAGATATATATACTGTTTGGTTTTTTGGTTTGGATTTTTTTTTCTTAATTTCAACATTTTTCCTTGCCTTTTTGTTTGTTTGTTTCCTTTTTTTTTTCTATTTTTTCACTATTCTAGTTTAAATAGAATATTCCATTTTTGCCATCTTCTATGATGAAAATTTCATTTTTGCTAGTGTTTCTGCCCCTATTGTTTGTTTTTCTTCCACAATTTTATCTCGTAAGGGTTTTGTTTGTTTGTTTGTTTGTTTTTTCAGTTTGATTTATAGTATTTTTATCTTTCCTTTCTTCTTGGTGGAGCTGGAGTACTGTGTCTGATCAGGCTGGCAAATAGATCTTGACCTCAAGGGAACTACCCAACCCAGCACCCTCAGAGGTTGGGGGTTTTAAGGTTGAGTCATAGTACCTTACTATACCCCTATATTACTCATGTTTCCTTCTTTCATTGCTTTTATTCTTTTTGTCAATATTTCCTTTTACTCAAACCTTCTTCTTTCTCTTTTTTCTTTCTTTTTTAAATATTTTTTTTTCACTTTTTGCTCTTTAATCTTCTCATCCTTCTGGTCCAAAACCAAAAGGACTCATTAAAACGTTAGGCCAGTGGCACAGTAACTTAAAGAGCAAGAAGTGAAAGGAAAATTAGGCTAAGGAAACAGATACAAGAAAGAATTCTTGAAGAAGATTCAGCAGAAAAATTCTGGCAACATGAAATACCTGTCCAGAATAACACCTTCTAGGGATCATGAGGTAGCTACAGCAGAGGATCCCTCCTATAAAGAAATGTTAGAATGACAGAAGGGGAATTTAAAATACATATGATGAAAACAATGAAGTACATTGCTGAGAAAGTGGAAAACAATCAGAAAACAATGAAGGAAATTGCTGAGAGGGTTGAAAATAACCAAAAGGAAATTCAAAAAGAGAACCAAATAAGGATGAACAATACAAAGAATATAGAAAGGATATAGAAGAGCTGAAGGAACTGAAGCAGTCAATTAGGGAACTTAAGGATGCAATAGAAAGTATCTATAACAGATTAGATCATATGAAAGAAAGAATCTCAGAGGTAGAGGATAAAGCTCTTGAGATAGTTAAAGAAGCAGAAAAGAAAAGAGAGAAAGCAGAACATTCACTGACAGAATTATGGGACTCTATGAAGGTTCAAATATACTAGTTATAGGTATCCCAGAAGGGGAAGAAGAATGTCCCAGAGAAATGGAAGCCATTCTAGAGAATATTATAAATGAAAATTTCCCAAATATCACCAAAAATTTTGACATACTCCTTTCAGAGGGATATTGGTCCCCTGGTCACCTCAACTCAAATAGAGCTTCTCGAAGGCACATTGTGATGAATGATGAATCTATCTAAAGTCAAGACAAAAGAAAAGATTTTGCAAGCTGCCAGGAGTAAGCACCAACTGACCTACAGTGTAATATTTGGAAAATATTACCAAAGATTCTGATATATTCCTTTCAGAGGGATATTGGTCCCCTGGTAACCTCAACTCAAGTAGAGCTTCTCCAAGGCACAATGTGATGAATCTATCTAAAGTCAAGACAAAAGAAAAGATTTTGCAAGCTGCCAGGAGTAAGCATCAACTGACCTACAGTGTGATATTTGGAAAATATTACCAAAGATTCTGATATATTCCTTTAAGGGATATTGGTCCCTTGGTCACTTCAACTCAAATAGAGCTTCCCCATGGCACATTGTGATGAATCTATCTAAAGTCAAGACAAAAGAAAAGCATTTGCAAGCTGCCAGGAGTAAGCACCAACTGACCTATCAAAGTGACCATGGACTTCTATAATGAAACTTTTCAAGCCAGAAGACAATGGTCATCTATCTTTAATCTACTTAAAAGAAAAATTTCCAGCCCAGAATTCTATATCCCACTAAGCTAAGCTTTAAAATTGACAGAAAAATCAAATCTTTTATTGATATGAAAACATTGAGAAAATTTGCCATAACAAGACCAGCTTTATAGGAAATATTTCAACCTGTTCTACACACTGCCCATTACAATGGACTTTCTCAAAGTAAACACTCAGAAATTAAAAGACAGAATCTAGTTTCCACAATGATACAAAAGACAAAACTAATCAATGGACTTTCAAAAAGTAAGATGAATAGAATTCTACCACACTTATCAATTATCTCAATAAATGTCAATGGCTTGAATTCCCCACTGAAGAGGCATAGATTGGCTGATTGGATTAAAAAACACAAGCGATCTATTTTCTGTCTGTAGGAAACATATCTCATGTCAAAGGACATTAAAACTCAGAGTTAAGGGTTGGAAGTCAATTTTTCAATTCAAAAGAAAAGAGGGTTGCAATCTTATTTTCAGATACATGTGGATTTAAAGCAACTAAAGTCAAGAAAGACAATGATGGTCATTTCATATTGGTCAAGGGAAAAATACAAGAAGACATTTCAATTCTAAATATTTATGCACCCAATTTAAATGCTTCCAGATTCATGAAACAGACCTTGCTTAGTCTGAATAATATGATATCCTACTATTTCCTACTATCCCTCCCACCCCATCCCCTTTCCTCTCCCTCCCCTTCCCTCCTTCATCCTAGGCTGAAGTTGTGTTTCATTATTCATATGCAAGCATAAGTGATTATAAATTGGTTTCACAGTAGTACTGAGTACATTGGATACTTTTTTTTCCATTCCTGAGATATTGTACTAAGAAGAATATTTTCCAGCTTCAGCCATGTAAACATAAAAAAAAGTAAAGTCTCCATTTATTTATTTATTTATTTTTTTACTGCTGCATCGTATTCCATGATATACATATACCACAATTTATCAATACATTCATGGGTCGATGGGCACTTGGGCTTCTTCCATGACTTGGCAATTATGAATCGAGCTTCAATGAACAACCTGGTACAAATATATTTATTGCCACATGATTTTTGGTCCTTTGGACATAGAGCTTCTCCAAGGCACATTGGAGAAGAGGAATTGCAGGATCAAATGGCAGGTCTACATTTATATCCCTGAGTGTTTTCCAAATTTCCTTCCAAAAGGAATGTACTAGCTTACATTCCCACCAGCAGTGCAGAAGTGTTCCCTTTTCTCCACATCCACATCAACATCTGTTGTTTTGGGATTTTGTGATGTGGGCTACTCTTACTGGAGTTAGATGTATCTCAGAGTAGTTTTGGTTTGCATTTCTATGATGATTAAGGATGACGAGCATTTTTTTCATGTGTCTGTAGGCCCTGCGCCTATCTTCTTAAGAGAAGCTTCTGTTCATGTCTCTTTCCCACAATGAAATGGGATCACTTGTTTTTTTCTTGTAATAAGTTTGAGTTCTCTGTGGATTCTGGTTATTGGACCTTTGTCAGTAGTATAACTTGCAAAAATCTTCTCCCATTCTGAGGGCTGTCTATTTGCTTTACTTAGGGTGTTCTTGGCAGTGTAGATACTTTTTAATTTGATCAGATCCCAGTAATTCATTTTTGATGTTGCTTCAATTGCCCAGGGTGTCTTCCTCATGAAGTATTCTCCCAGGTCAATTTTTTCCAGCATTTCCCCTGTACTCTCTCAAAGAATATTTACAGTTTAATGTCTTAAGTTTAAGTCCTTTAACCATTGAGAGTCAATATTTGTTAGAGGAGAAAGGTGTGGGTCCAGTTTCTGTCTTTTACAGGTCATCAGCCGATTCACCCAGCACCATTTATTAAATAAGTAATCTTCCTCCCAATTTATATTTTAGTAGGCTTATCAAAAACAAATGTCAATAAGTGTCTGGGTTCACCTCTTGGTCTTCATTTCTGTCCCCCACATCTACCTCTCTATTTTTGTGCCAGTACCATGATGTTTGGATACTATCGATTTATAATACAGTTTGAAGTCTGGAAGTGTGATTCCTTGCAATTTGTTTTATTTCTGAGTAATGTCTTGGCTATTCGAGGTTTTTTATGTTTCCATAAAAAACACAGTACTAACTTTTCCAGGTCTTTAAACAAACAAAATCTGGCAACACATCAAACAAATTATACATCATGACCAAGTCGGTTTTATCCCAGGGTTTCAAGGCTGGTTCAATATACGTAAATCAATAAGTATAATTCAGCACATAAACAAATTAAAAAAAAAAACAAAGACCATATGATTCTCTCAATTGATGCAGAAAAAGCTTTCAATAATATCCAGCATCCCTTCTTGATCAGAATACGTAAGAAAATTGGTAAGGAAGGGACATTTCTTAAACTGATAGAGGCCATCTACAGCAAACCCACAGCCAATATCGTATTGAATGGAGTTAAATTGAAAGCATTTCCACTCAGTTCAGGAACCAGACAAGGCTGCCCATTGTCTACACTGCTCTTTAACATTGTAATGGAAGTTTTAGCCATCACAATTAGGGATGAAAGGCGATCAAGGGTATCCATATAGGGTCAGAAGTGATCAAATTTTCACTCTTCGCATATGACATGATTGTATATATGGAAAACACCAGGCATTCTACTACAAAACTCTTAGAAGTGATCAAGGAATACGGCAGTGTCTCAGGTTAAAAAATCAACATTCATAAATCCGTAGCCTTTATATACACCAACAATAGTCAAGCTGAGAAAACAGTTAAGGACTCTATTCCATTCACAGTAGTGCCAAAGAAGATGAAATATTTGGGAGTTTATCTAACAACGGATGTGAAAAATCTCTATAAAGAGAACTATGAAACTCTAAGAAAAGAAATAGCTGAAAATGTTAACAAATGGAAAAACATACCATGCTCATGGCTGGGAAGAATCAACATTGTTAAAATGTCCCTACTACCCAAAGCAATATACAATTTTAATGCAATCCCTATTAAAGCTCCACTGTCATACTTTAAAGATCTTGAAAAAATAATACTTCATTTTATATGGAATCAGAACAAAACTTGAATAGCCAAAACATTACTCAGAAATAAAAACAAAGCAGGAGTAATCACACTACCAGACCTCAGACTATACTATAAATCAATAGTGATCAAAACGGCATGGTACTGTCACAAAAACAGAGAAGTACATGTCTGGAACAAAATAGAGAATCCAGGTCTTTAAAATATGAGAGAGGTGCTTTAATAGGTATTGCATTAAATCTGTAAATTGCTTTAGGTAGTATAGACATTTTAACAATATTGATTCTTCCCAGCCATGAGCATTGTATATTTTTCCATTTGTTAACATCTTCAGCTATATCTTTTCTCAGAGTTTCATAGTTCTCATTATGGAGATCTTTCTCGTCCTTAGTTAGAAACACTCCCTGTTGCGTGATCGGAGACGCGAGAGAGTCAGCAGCTTTGCCACAGGTGTGAGCTCGCTCCTGCAATGTTTGTGGACCCAGGGAAAAATGACTACACACACAAAAGATGGCGTGTAGCAAGGAAACTTTATTTTATGCCACCTTATATACCCTGGTGGTCACGTAGGCACTTAATATATAAACTTTACTATTACCTAAATCTTACCTAACTTTAGCTAAAATTAACTTTTGGGTAAATATCAAATCTCCACGTTAATACAATTTCTTCTGTTTTTTACATTCTTCTCAGTCATGTGTCAATTCTAACTACAAATCTGATTAAAGATATCACAGAAACTGCAAGGGAACTGAGGAAGTGAAACTCCTCGTAAGCACATTCAATTTACTCGGCATAGATTCATGGCTTTGTTTCTCCACAGCACAGAGACCTTTAGGTTCTTTGAGACATTATGTTTTCACTTATGTCAACCTCTGATCCGTGACTCTAGGAATGAGGCTGTAACAACTGCAACTCCCCAGCTTGATGAAATGCATAACTTCAGAGTCATTGTTTCACAGAATTTTACCTCCAAAGGAAACACGCCCTGTGTATGCTCAGGGGAGCCAAGCTCTCTGTTCAGCTTTTTTGCTGTCTGCAAAAGCTGCTTCTGTGTTAGCAAAAGACAATTAACACTTACCAGGCTGTGTCATGTGCTTCATGTGGGGAGTTCTGTTACCCCACACTCCCAGATATTTCATCTTCTTTGGGACTATTGTAAAAGGAATAGAATCCTTGATTGTTTTTTCCCCTTGACTATTATTGATGTATATAAAGGTTACAGATTTATGAGTGTTAATTTTGTATCCTGATATGTTACTATATTCCTTGATCAATTCTAGGTATTTTGTAGTTGATTGCCTGGGTTTTCCCAGATATATAATTATATCTTATGTGAAGAGTGTTAGTTTGATCTCCTCTGGTCCTATTTGGATCCCCTGGATTGCCTTCTCTTGCCTGATTGTGGTGGCTAAGAATCCAGTACAATGTTCAAAAGCAGTGTAGACAGTGGGCATCCTTGCCTGGTTTCTGATCTGAGTGGAAATGATTTCAATTTTATTCCATTCACTATGATATTGGCTGTGGGTTTGCTGTAGATGGCCTCTATCAGTTTAAGAAATGTTCCTTCTACACCTATTTTCTTAAGCATTCTGATCAAGAAAGGATGCTGGATAGTGTCAAAAGCATTTTCTGCATCAATTGAGAGAATCATATGGTCTTTGTTTTTTAATTTGTTTATACGACGTATTATAATTATAGGTTTACATATATTGAACCATCCTTGGGACCCTGGGATGAAACCCACCTGGTCATAGTGTATAATTTTTTTGATGTGTTGTTGGATTCTGTTTGCTAGGATCTTATCGAATATTATTGTATCAATATTCATTAGATATCTTGGTCTATAATTTTCTTTTCTTGTTGGGTCTTTTCCTGGTTTGAATATCAGGGTGATATTTGCTTCATAGAATGAGTTGGAAAGTATTTCTTCTTTTTCCATGTTTTGGAAAAGATTAAGTAATATAGGTACTAGTTCCTCTTTAAAGGTTTGGTAGAATTTTGATGTGAAGCCATCTGGTCCCGGGCTTTTGTTTTTGGGGAGATTTCTTATAGTTGATGCTATTTCAGAGCTTGTTATAGGCTTGTTCAACATTTCCACTTCTTTCTTGCTAAGTCTAGGAGGGCAGCATGTTTCCAAGTATTGATCTATTTCCTTCAGATTTTCATACTTCTGAGAGTAGAGTTTTATGTAGAATTCATTAAGGATTTGTTGAATTTTCGAGGAGTCAGTTGTTATTTGGCATTTATGATTTCTGATTGATGAAATTAGGCATTTTACTCCTCTACTTCTGGTTAGGTTAGCCAACGGTTTACTATTTTATTGACCTTTTCAAAAATACATCTCTTTGATTGGTTGATCTGTTGTATGATTCTTTTGTTTTCAATTTCATTTAGTACTGCTCTAATTTTAGTTATTTATTTTCTTCTGCTGGATTTAGGGTTGGAAAGTTCTTCCTTTTCCAGTTGCTTGAGATGTTCCATTAAGTTATTGACTTCTCTCTTTCCTTTCTCTTGAGGAAGGCTTGCAATGCTATAATTTTTCCTTTTAGGACTGCCTTTGCAGTATCACAGAGGTTCTGGTAATTCATGTCTTGATTGTTGTTTTGTTCCAAAAATTTGGTGATTTCCTTCTTAATCTCGTCTATAACCTATGTATCCTTCAGTATAAGATTGTTTAGCTTCCATGTTTTTGTATAGGTATGCAGGTTCCTGTTGTTACCGAGTTCAACTTTATTCCGTAATGGTCTGAGAAGATACAAAGAATAATTTCTATTCTTTTAAATTTGCTAAGGTTAGACTTGTGATCTAAGTTGTGATCAATTTTGGAGAATAATCCATGGGCTGATAAGAAGAATGTGTATTCAGTTTTATTAGGATGAAATGTTCTGTAGATGTCTATTGGATGTAAATGTTTAATGGTTAAGTTTTGTTCTAAAGTTTCTTTGCTTAGCTTCACTTTTGAGGATCTATCCAACACTGCCAGAGGAGTGTTAAAGTCTCCAACAATTATGGTGCTGGGGAAAATCAAGTTGCTCATGTCAGTTAGAATTTCTCTTATAAACTGAGGTGCATTCTGGTTGGGTGCGTAAATGTTGATAATTGAAATCTCATCATGTTGAGAAGTGACATGTCATTAGTAACAAGAAGTAACAAATAAGAAGTGACCGTCATTATCTTTTCTTACTTTAATTTGTTTAAAGCCTATTGTATCTGTGAGTAAAATTGCAACATCTGCTTTTTTCTAATTTCCATTTGCCTGAATTATTGATGACCATCCCTTAACACTGAGTCTATGTTTATTTTTTAAGGTAAGGTGAGATTCTTAAATGCAATAGATGTCTGGCCTGAGTTTTTATATTCACTCAGTGAACCTGTATCTCTTTAGAGGGCATTTTAAGCTATTCACATCAATTGTGAGTAATGATAAGCCAGATAAAGTTCTGGTTTTCAAATTTTTTGAAAGTCCAGTGGACCTTTTTAATCCTTTTGCCACTGTGGACGTTGGAATTTGATCAAACATTTCTGAGTGACTTGACTTTGGTGGTGGAGGATTGTGCTGTTCCTTATGGAGGATAGGTCTGAGAATATCCTGAAAAGCTGGTTTAGTTATTAGTTATGGAAAATTTCTTCAACGTGTGAATGTCATTAAAGTATTTAATTTCTCTGTCATAGATGAAACTCATTTTAGCTGTATACAGGATCCTGGTTTGAAAGATGTTTTGTTTAAGGAGATTAAAGGTCGATGACCACCCTCTTCTAGCTTGAAATCTTTCAGCAGAGATATCTGCAGTCATTATCATGTTCTTCCCTTTGTATGTAATGGTTTTGTATGTAATGGTTTTCTTACGTCTTACAGCTTCAAGAATTTTCTCCTTCATATTAACTTTAGTGAAATTAATTATAATGTGTCTATGAGAATTTTTATTTGGGTTGAGTTGTGCAGGTGTTCTAAAACTGTCTGCTATCTGAATTTCAGAATCTCTTGGCATGTCTGGAAAGTTCTCTTTAATCATTTCATAAAGCAAAGCATCTGTATCCTTAGCAGCAACCTCATCATTTTCATGTATTCCTATAAGGTGAATATTAGATCTCTTCGAATTATCCCAGAGTTCTCTGAGAGAATGATCCGTTTTTGTTCTCCATTTTTTTTTTTTCCTCTTTGAGGGTTTGGGAGCATTCAAAAGCCTTATCTTTAATGTCAGAGATCCTTTCTTCTGCCTGCTCCATTCTGTTACTTAGGGATTCTACTGTAGTTTTTTAGATTTTTGAGGGCTGCAAAATCTTGCTTCAATGTGTCAAAATCTTTGGTCATTTTGTCTTTAAATTCGTTGAATTCTTGAGACATCTTTTGAATTTCTGCTTTGAATTCTAATTCTATCATTTCCTCCATTCTGTTGATCTTATTTGCTATCTGAACTCTGAACTCGATTTGTAACATCTCAGTCATTTGTTTGTGAATGGGGTCTTGTGCTGTGTCTGCTTTATTGTCTCTTGGGGGAGTTGATCTACTCTGAATATTCATGTTGCCAGAGTTTTTCTGCTGATTCCGCCTCATGATATATATACATTTTTTTTTGCTGTAGTCTAGGTGGTCAGGTAAGGTGAAATTGGATTGGGGTTTCCTGGAGTTGTGGTTAACCAGCCCTTTGTTAAGGATCTGGGACTGATGACTGCAACTTTTTCCCCTTTAGCTTTGCAAAGGACCTATACAGTATTAGTCTGAGGCTGAAGAAACCTGCTTGGTATGGTGGGGTTAGGTGGCTCTGTCTTGTATTCAGCTCGTTCTTGTCTGATCCTGGTAGATCAGAGACTCTGGTGAAGTCTTAGCTGTGGAGAAATACAAGCAATTAAGACACCCCACCCCCCATTGACAACAGCTAGAGGGAGAAAATCAATCCTTCCTGTTATTGCACAACCAGTGTACCTCCCTAGAGGGTCCTTGGGTAGTTGTCCCAGATTAGGGGTTCCTAGCCAATTGACCCAGTCCATATTGAGCTATCAAGTGGGAGAGTTTGAAAGGTCTCCAGCAGTTAGATGGCAGAGGTCTGTTGGCCGCTCAGATTTGGCTCACTATGATGCTCTATGGAGTCAGAAAACCCCACCTGGTATCACAGTTGGACCATAGGGATGAGTCTCTTTCTCCATTTTGCTCCTTTTTCATGCCCAGTCACTGATGACCCCACAGGGCTGCAGTCCTGCTTCCTCCAATAAGCAGAAGTGCCAGGCCTTAGTGCCTGTCAGAGTCAAAGGAAAGTCAATGTCCCTGTGCCTCAGCCACTGCCCTCTGCTACCAGCCAGCTGGGGGACCTGAGACCTGCCTGCCTCATGTGTTCAATAGCCATTGGGGAGTGTTCCACTTGGGCTCAGTCTAACCCGGGGGTACCAGAATAGCAAAGGCTTTTCTCCCTCAACGACCACACCTTTGCCCCTGCCACTCTGCAGCACCGGTATCCCTATAGGGTGAGTTCTGGTTTCCTCTGGCAGTGCACAGAGTTGGGGAGATGTCTCTCCAAGATTAGACCCCGGTGGGATCACTCTATTGTTGATGGATCTTTGTGGGAAGTGACCCTGTGCAGCTCCTCTGCCACTGCAAAGCCAGGGAATTCTGGCTGTAGGAGCTGCTCCAGGAGCATGGTGCACATAGATCCAGCAGCAGAGTGGGCATGCTGCATGCAACTCTGGCAGTGTGTCCAGTGCCCGGTGACTTCAGCAAGGAGAGCACCACTCCACTAGCTGCTTGAGGCTTGGGTGGGGGCCTGGCGTGGAGGCAGGGCAGGCACGGTGCTCTACTGGCACTGTGCAGAAGTATGGAGGGCACCAGGAGCAGGGCCCAGGGCTGTTGGCTTCAGCAGACACTTGTTGGGTGGGGCAGCGTGGAAGTAGGAAGGGGGCCAGGGGCAGAGTCAGGATGCACACTGCAGCTCTGTGACAGGGAGGGCAGGGGTGCAGGGCTCCAGCTGATTCTGGTCAGGTGGGGGGTGGGGCACTTGATTTGGCAGATTTGGAGGAGGGGATGCTGCTCATGAGCCTCCTCCCTCAGTCTCAGCAGGGGTTAAGGTTCTAGTTTATCAGGTGAGGTGGGGGAGGGTGGACTGGAAGTTCAGAAAGGCAGGGAAAATGTTAGTTCAATTTTTTCTGCCTGGTAAGAGTGTTCAGGGTTACCGCAGGGTCCCTCTGGAGGAAATAGTCCCCACTTCCTACAGCTCTCACCTGTGGGGTGAGACAAGAGGTCCTCAGTTCACTACTCCCTTGTAGAAAACCTACAGGAGCAAATGAAGAGAGAAAGGGAAAAGGAAAACAAACAAACAAACACAACTTTCTTGGGGGAGGGGTTGGACACTTTTCCATTTGGATGAGTTTTGTACCTGAAGATTGCTTTCTTGAAGTCGCTGCTTGCCCCAGCCGAAGTGGCCTGCAGCTATCTCACTTCTCTCTCAGCTGGTCTCCCAGTCCTCAGCTTAACTAGGTACTTTCTGGATGTTATCCTTCTCACTGGACAGGAGCTTCAGTCGGAGGCTGCTTCCAGTTGTCCATCTTGCAACCTCACCCAGAAACAATTTTTAAATGGTTTATAATGCATATTGCCATCCTTTAGATTGCATTGCCTTGGTACATAAACCTATGGGATCTATGTTGTAATTATACTTTTGGAATTCTCCATAAATTTCACACTGTGCCTGGAAAATATCACAAATAAGTCTAATTCTATAGACTCTACTAAGTCATTTGGACCAAGCATCAGTGTTCCTTAAAGTATAGCCTGGACATGTGAAAGAACAATTTCTTGCTTTTGGCCACACTTAAAGCTGACATGATTTTTTGTGTGTAATAAAATATATTGATTGGTTGAAATAATATTTCCAAGTTAAAAATATACTGCTTCCATACCCTGTAGAGGCTTATCTGGACTTATGCTTCTTTCATACTGGTGGGAATTATAAGAGTTAACAAATTGTTCTTTAATTTGGAAAGGATATCTTAAATAATGCAGATTCCTAGATCCCCTACAGTTCTAGTGATAAGTCAATTACTTAATTTGTTTTAGGGTTATCTACCATCTCCTTGAACACATGTATTATACCAAGGCCTCTAATATATATGCCATCTCTTATTTATATAGTCCGATTAGTGATGGCTGTTATACAGTGTTCCAATTTTATCTAGTATATATAGAGGTCTCAGATTCCTTTAGATTTATTCCTTTATAAAGGGTAGAATAATTCACATAATTTCATACTCTTGCCCATTCCATGTGAATCAGAACTGCTTCCAATGACCCTTTTTGGTAAATATATACATTTAGAATAATAGTGGCTGCAAACCACATGCCTGACACCATATTAATTTTATACAGGAAAAATACCTCATATAGGACTTCAGGTAAAATTAGGGATCCTCTTGTTAGAGCTTGAAGTAGTCCACTGTCATTTTACTAATGCCAGGCATGTTGACTCACACCTCTAATCTCAAAAATTTGGGAAGCTGAGGTTGAAGGATGCCTTGAGGCCAGGAGTTTCAGGCTATAGACAGCTATGATACCACCCATTTCCCCAGGACAAAAAAAGAGTAAAAATTGGCGTAACTTCTGTATGTGTTGGAGTAGTGAATTAAATGAATATTTGCATCATGGAATCCTTTAGAACATTAGCATTAGTGCTAATCTCTTTAGCAATAGGGCCACTAGATGCCCTATTCCTCCTGAGTTATTCATTTGTTTGATGTAGAGGTCAAAGTACTGATGAACAAATTGCTAACTACAAGGAGAATAATTGACCAAGAAGCTTAACTATTGCACTCTGGATTGATCAACACATTTGTGCCAGGGCCACACTTCCCACAGACTGTTGACTGTCAGATAATTGAGTATGGCAGGGATACTAAGTTAAGCCTATTAAGGATATACATGGAGCTGCTTTGTATTTCAACTTGGCTTGAAGTATTCTCAACAGCTTTGTGTAAACATTATTAGCCTGCATGGCTAAAATATCATGTTACTAATGCCAAATGAAAAGGGTACATTTCTATATTATCATCTAGAATTGTAAATATTGACTTTCACATTGGAATCCTTGATTTTTTTTTTTGCATTTTTTGGCTGGGGCTGGGTTTCAACCCACCACCTCTGGCATATGGGGCTGGCGCCCTACTCCTTGGAGTCACAGGCTCTGCCCTGGAATCATTGATTTTTATATTTTTCTATGATTCTTTCTCTTTATCCCCTTCTTTTTTTCTTCTTTCTCACTTCTCTCCTCCCTGTCCTTATTTGTGTTTTTGAATGCTGTGAAACACAAATTTTTATTTATAATTTTTCCACAAGATTATTTAATTAAGCCATCCCTAAACCATTATCTCAGTATTTTTTTTTCCAGTGTTTTAGCCGGGGCCAGGTTTGAACCCACCACCTCTGGTATATGGGGCCGGCGCCCTACTCCTTGAGCCACAGATGCTGCCCAGAGAAGTGGTATTTCTCTCTCTCTGTCTTTTTTGTTGCAGTTTTTCTTGGCTGGGGCTGGGGTTTGAACCCATCACCTCCAGTATATGGACCCAGCACCCTACTCCTTGAGCCATAAACACCACTCCTTAGTATTTCAATTGTGAATAATTTTATAGCAAGTTTCCATGACTAGTTCTAAACAAGTTCCCTACCTGGTTTTATCTCTGGTTATCTAGAATATTGTTGACAAATAGATCTGACATGTCAACTTCAAAACAAAGTAGTTAACATCTTACAACTTTGGTAGAATTATGATTGAAATGTATTGGATCTATAAATAATTTTATGGAGAAATGTCATCGTTATGTTAGCATGTTTCTAAAAATGAGCATGCTGAATTTCTTTATTTCTTAGGTATTCTTTAGTGACTTTAGAAAAAAGTTTTAAAAGTTTCCCAATGAAAGCCTTGTACATAAAATTATTTCTGTTATCTTATATTCCTTACTAATATTGTAAATATCATGTTTTGAAATTAGTTTGTTTGAAGCTAACATTAGAAATATAATTGACTGTGGATACTTACTCCACATCTGAAAATTGATACATATCTCAATTATAGCATTTTTATCGCTACTTTCAGGTTTTGGAAAAATAGTCTATCATCTCAGAGTAATGGTAATTATAATTTATTATTTTTTAATTATTATATTTTTGTTTTTCTTGTGTCTTTTTTTTTTTTTTTTGCTGTTTTTTGCCAGGGCTGGGTTTGAACCCACCATCTCTGGTATATGGACAAGGGGCTGGTGCCCTACTCTTTGAGCCAAGGGCACTGCTCCCATACTCTCCTTCCTTTAAGGTATCTTCAGCAAATGACAAAGTCTTTTTTTTTTTGATACAGAGCTTCAAGCTGTAGCCCTGGGGACTGAGCTGTGGCATCACAGCTCAGAGAAACCTCCAAATCCTAGGCTGAAGCGATTCTCCTGCCTCCGCCTCCCAAGTAGCTGGGACCACAGATGTCCTTCAAAACGCTTGGCTATTTTTTGGTTGCAGCCATCATCATTGTTGTTTGGTGGGCCTGGACTGGATTCGAACCCACCAGCTCATTGCCCAATTCAATTGCCCAATTCTCTAGTAAAATCCTTAATGAAATTGGTCTCTCATACTTCATCATAAATATCCTAGTATTTCATACTTTATAAAATGCTTGATGTGTGTTTATAGATAATATTTTAAGGTAATAATATCTTTTCCACATTGAATACTTTTTATCATGAATAGATGTTGACTTCACAAAGCTTTATTTATAGTTTGCATCTATTCAGATATAATAAATTATACACATAAATTTACAAGTTGAATACCAACTTTTCATTTCTGCAGTAAATCAAAGTTGGTTTTGATAAGAGAAGTTTTCAAACATTGGTTAATTTACTATGACAGTATTTTATTTATTAATTTTGTATCTATGTTCATGATTGAGATATATCTAAGTTTTTCATATATTGCCTATGATCATTTATGGTATGAAAGTTATAGTAACTAATAAAATGGGTTAGAGTTTTCTCTTTATTCTCTAGTGTTACAAGAGGTTCATAAAAGTAGAATATTTGAGTGACTGACAGAACTTAACAAGACAAACATCTAGAACTAATACTTTGTGTTACAATTTTTAAATAATTTTGAAATTTTCATACTAGATAGGGATATTAATTTCTAACTTATAGTTTAGGTAAATTTAAACTTATGTGAAAAGTGTAAAGTATTTTTAATAATATACACATTGTTTAGTTTTTGCTTTATCATCATTTATTACCACATATTGATTCTTATAATTTTAAACTTATTCATTGCATTTTTTTTTTCTTTTTTCTTTTAGGATAATGTAAAGCTGAAAACAACTGGGTTACAATATTTGCATTTGTAGGTAGAGACCCTCTTGCAGTTGTGTCCTGCACCCAAATACCCTTACATTATGCCCATTAAGTAGGAGTATACCAACTCCATCCTCCCTCTACCTGCCCTTGTTCCCTCTGCCCACAACTTGAATTAAATTGAGGTTTTCTCCTATGTGGGAATGTGTTAGATTGTACACTAGATTCATATTAGCAGTGATTTCATAGGATATTTCATTTTCCATTCTTGTTATACTTTACTAAGAAGTATATATTTTAAGTCCATCCAGCTTTATATAAAAGATGTAAAGTCTCCAACATTTTATGTCTTTTTTATTGTTAATCCATTACTGGGTCGACCTGCATTTATGTTGTTTCCACATCTTGGCAAGTGTAAATTGATCTGCAATATAAGAATTAGGCCAAATGTCCTTATGATAAATGATTTATTTTCTTTTAAGTAGATGCCTAGTAATGGGATTGCAGGATCAAATGGGAGGTCTAATTTGAGCTCTTTATGGATTCTCCATACTTCTTTCCAAGGAAACTGTTAGTTTGCAGTCCCACCATCAGTGTAAATGTGTTCTGCTCTCTCCACATCTGTGCCAGCATCTGCAACTTTGGGACACTGTGATGTGGGTTATTCTCACTGTGGTTAGTTGATATCTCAGGGTTATTTTGATTTGCACTTCTCTAATGATTAGGGATGATGAGAAGTTTTTTATGCTTGTTAGCCATTTTTCTTTCTTCTTTAGAGAAGGTTCTGTTCAAATCTTTTGCCCAATGGTAGATGGGTTTGTTTGCTCTTTTTTGTTGATTAATTTGAGTTCTATGTAGATTCTAGTTATAAACCATTTGTCAGATTTGTAATATTCAAATATATTTTCCCATTCTGAAGGTTGTCTATTTGCTTAAATTGTTGTGTCCTTCGATGTGCAGAAGTGTTTCTGTTTAATTAAGTCCCATTTGTTTATTTTTGTCGTTGTTGTGATGGCTGCTGAAGTCTTTGCCATAAAATCCTTCTCCTGTCCAACATCATCAAGAGTATTTTCCACACTTTCTTCTAAGATTTTTATTGTTTTGTGTTTTACATTTAAATATTATTTCCACCTTGAGTCAATTTTTGTGACTAGTGAAATCTGTGGGTCCAGTTACTTTTTTACTTGTGGTTATCCAATTCTCCCAGAACCATTATTTCAATAGGGATTATTTTACTCAATGTATATATTTTTGGTTTATCAAAAATCATATAAAAGCCTGGCTTCATTTATTGGTTTTATATTTGGTTCTATATGTCTATGTCTCTGTTTTATGCCAGTACCATTCTGTTTTGATCACTGTGGACTTGTCATATAACCTAAAGTCTGGTAGAATGATGCTTCCACCTTTGTTTTTATTACTAAAACATGCTATGACAATATGGGTTTTTCCAAGTTCTTTAAAGAATGATGTTGTTACTTTGATGGAGATAGAATTAAATCTGTAGATTGTTTTGGTTAGTATAGATATTTTAACAATATTGATTCTTCTCAGCCAAAAGCATGGCATATTTTTCCATTTATTAATGTTTTCTGCTATTACTTTTCTTAGGGTTTCATAATTCTCTTTGTAAAGACCCTTGAACTCTTTTGTTAGGTATGTTCCTAGGTATTTAATTTTCTGTGAAGTTACTGTGAAGGGAATTGTGTCTTTGATTTGATTATGAACTTGGCTGTTATTGGTGCACTCAAAGGCTATTGATTTGTGGACAATTACTTTGTATCCTGAGATGTTACTGTGTTCCTTGATCACTTCCAGGAGTGTTATGGTTTAGTTTCTGGGGTTCTCAAAGTAAAGATAAAACAATGAGGAAAGAGCCAGCATTTGACCTTTTTCCCCGCTTCAGATGTCATTAATGTTCTTCTCTTGCATGATACATTGGCTAGAATTTCCATAACTGTGTTTAATAGTAGTGGTAATTAAGGACAATCTTGTCTGATTCCAGTTATAACTGGAAAACCTTTCGGTTTTACTCCATCCAGTATCATATTGGCTGTGGATTTGTCATAGAAATATTTAATCAGGTTAAGATATGTGCACCTGTACTTATTCTCTTCTGTTTTTCTGTTAGAACAAAATGCTAAATTTTACAAATGCTTTTTCTGAATCTATTGAGAGGATTATATGGTTTTTGTTTTTGCTTTTATTGATATTGATTACCAGGCTCCCAATCCTGTGGGGTTTGAGGGAAAAGAACTAAAGAACTCAACATAAGCTTCTGATCTCCATCTTATACAGCTGTTTTGGAAATTAGCATCTCATACCCCTGAAGATCACCTGGTGCCCAGGCAATATTAAGCAGGATATATATACTTTTTTAAATTATTATTTTACTTTTTCTTTTAAAAAAAAATTCAACTTTTTCCCCTAATTTTTTTTTCTTTTTTTCTTCACTTTTCATGCATAAATACAATTTTTTCCACTGTTGCCTTCTTTAACAATAAAGGCTTAAATTTTTCTTGTTTTTCTGCTCTGGATATTTCTTTTTCTCCCTCAGTTTTCACCATTAAGGTCATTTCTTTGTTTGTTTTTGTTTAATTTATAGTAATTTTGATTTCCTTCTCTATTTGATGGAAGTGGTGTCCTCTGTCTGCTCAAACTGGCACAGAGCTGCATGCCTCAAGGCATGCACCAAACCCAGCCAGCCCAGAAGTTGGGGTTTGTAGAAGAGGGTCAAAGTGCCCTACTGTATACCAGTATTATTCATCTATCTCTTTCTCTTTCTATGCCTTTCTTCTTTTTGTCAGTCTTCCCTTATACTCACCTCCTTTCCTTTATCTTTTGTCCTTTTTTTTTTTTAACCTTTTATTGTTTCTTGGTCTTTACTCTTCTCATCCTTTTAGTCCTTCACCAGAACAACACCTCAGCCCCTTAGGTCAGAGCCATGGTGACTTAAAGAGCAAGAGAAAGTTAGAGGGAAAAGTAGGGCAAGAAAACAGACAAAAAGGAAACACTCAAGAGGAAGAAACAGCAGAAAATTTGTAGCAACCTGAAAAAACAGACAAGAGCATCTCCCATCCGCCCCCCTCAATGAATCCAGAGGTACTGCAGAATATCCACTTGTAAAGAAATGTTAGATATAACAAGAGGGAAATTTGAAACATAAATGATAAAAACATTGAAACAAATTGCTGGGACAGTGGAAAATAACCAAAAGGAAATCCAAAAACATAATCAAGTAAGAGAGGAACAGTATGAATAATATAGAAAGTATTTAGCATAGCTTAAGATACTGAAGAAGTTAATCAGGGAACTTAAAGATGCAGTAGAAAGTATCAATAATAGATTAGACCACACAGAAGAAAGAATCTCTGTGGTAGAGGATAAAGTTCTTGAGCTAACCCAGCCATTAAAGGACAGAAAAAAAAAAAAAGAGAAAGAGAGAAAGCAGAACATTCACTGACAGAATTATGGGACTTCATGAAGTGTTCAAACACATGATATATATATATATATCTCCCAAAAGGGGAAGAAGAAAGCCCCAGAGGAATGGAAGTCATACTAGAGGATATAATAAATGAAAATTTCCCAAATATCACCAAAGATTCTGACACACTCCTTTCAGAGGGACTTTGGACATCAGGTCTCTCAACTCAAAAAAAGCTTCTCCAAAACACATTGTGATGAACTCATCCAAAGTCAAGACACACAAGAGGATTCAGCCAGCTGCAAGGAGTAAGCACCAATTGATCTACAGGGGAAAATCCATCAAGGTGAATGGGAATTCTCATATGAAAGTTTTAAGGCCAGAAGACAATGGTCATCTACCTTTAATCTACATGAAACCCTAATAAAAGAAATTGCAGAAGGCATTAACCAATGAAAGAACAAACCATGCCCTTGGCTGGGAAGAATCAACATTGTCAAAATGTCTATTCTACTCAAAGTAATCTATAGATTCCATGCAATCCTCATTAAAATACTAACATCATATTTTGATGAACTAGAAAAAGTAATACTTTATTTTTTATGGAACAACAACAAACCCATATAGCTAAAGGCTATTCTTTAGCAAAGCGAAGAATAAAGTTGGAAGCATCACCCTACCAGACTTCAGGCTATATTACAAGTCCACAGTAATCAAAACAGCATGGTATTAGCACAAAAATAGAGACATAGACATATGGAATAAAATAGAAAACCAAGAGATGAAACCAGTTTCTAGTTACCCTCTGATCTTTGATAAACCAAACAAAAGCATACAGTGGGGACAAGAATTCCTATTCAACATATGGTTCTGGGAGAAATTAAAAAGACTGAAACTTTTTTTTTATTAAATCATAACTGTATACATTGATATGATCATGGGGCATCATACACTCGCTTCATAAACCATTTGACACATTTTTATCACAGTGGTTAACATAGCCTTTCTGGCGTTATCTCAGTTACTGTGCCAAAACATCTACATTCTACATTTACCAAGTTTCGCAAATACCCCTGTAAGATGCACCACAGGTGTGATCCCACCGATCCCCCTCCCTCTGCCCACCCCCACCTTCCCACTGCCCCCTATTGTTAAGTTGTAGCTGGGTTGTAGCTTTCATGTGAGAGTCTCAAATTAGTTTCATAGTAGGGCTGTGTACATTGGGTACTTTTTCTTCCATTCTTGGGATACTTTACTAAGAAGAATATGTTCCAGCTCCATCCATGTAAACATGAAAGAGGTAAAGTCTCCATCTTTCTTTAAGGCTACATAGTATTCCATGGTATACATATACCACAATTTATTAATCCATTCGTGGATTGATGGGCACTTGGGCTTTTTCCATGACTTAGCTATTACGAATTGGGCTGCAATAAACATTCTGGTACAAATATCTTTGTTATGTTGTGATTTTTGGTCTTCTGGGTATATGCCCAGCAGAGGGATTACAGGATTGAATGGCAGATCTATTTTTAGATCTCTGAGTGTTCTCCATATATCTTTCCAAAAGGAATGTATTAATTTGCATTCCCACCAGCAGTGCAGAAGACTGAAATTGGACCCACACCTTTCACCATTAACTAAGATAGACTCTCATTGGATTAAAGATTTAAACTTAAGACATGAAACTATAAAAATACTAGAGGAGAATGCAGGGAAAACCCTTGAAGAAATTGGTCTGGGTGAGTATTTCATGAGGAGAACCCCCCGGGCAATTGAAGCAGCTTCAAAAATACACTACTGGGACTTGATCAAACTAAAAAGCTTCTGCACAGCCAAGAACACAGTAAGCAGAGCAAGCAGACAGCCCTCAGAATGGGAGAAGATATTTACAGGGTATATCTCTGACAAAGGTTTAATAACCAGAATCCACAGAGAACTCAAACGCATCAGCAAGAAAAAAACAAGGGATCCCATCGCAGGCTGGGCAAGGGATTTGAAGAGAAACTTCTCTGAAGAAGACAGGCGCAAGGCCTTCAGACATATGAAAAAATGCTCATCATCTTTAATCATCAGAGAAATGCAAATCAAAACTACTTTGAGATATCATCTAACTCCAATGAGACTAGCCTATATCACAAAATCTCAAGACCAGAGATGTTGGCGTGGATGCGGAGAAAAGGGAAAAAGACTGAAACTTGACCCAGACACTTTACCTCTTAAAAAATTGACTCAAGATAGATAAGAGACTTAAATCTAAGACAAAAAATGAGAAAAATCTTTAAAGAAAGCATGGGGGGATGCTTGATGAGGTTGGACTGGGGAAAGATTTTATGACAAAGAATTCAGTGGCTATCATAAAAATAAAAATTAACAAATGGGAATTAATTTAGCTGAAAAGCTTCTGCACAGCTAATGACACAAGTAAAGCAAAAAGACAAACTCCAGAATGAGAAAAGATATTTTCAGGCCATCAATCTGACAAAGGGTTGCTAACTATAATCTATAGGGGACTCAAATTAATCAACAACAAAAAAAGAGAACAAACAATCCCATCTACCTCTGGGCAAGATATATGAACAGAACCTTCTCTGACGAGGAAAGACAAATGGCTAACAAATATTTGAAAAAAATGCCCAGCATCCATGATCATAAGAGAAATGCAAATAATATTGACCCTGAGATATCATCTAACCAAAATAAGAATAGCCCACATCACAAAGTCTCAAAACTGCATATGCTAGTGTGGGTGTGGAGACAAGTGAACACTTTTACACTGCTGGCGGAACTGAAAACCAGTACAACCTTTTTGAAAAGAAATATGGAGGATCCTAAAAACCTCAAATTAGACCTTCCATTTTATCCTACAGTCCATTACTAGGCATCTACAATAACAAAAAAAGACCTTTTATCTTAAGGAGGTTTGCACTAGACTATTTATTTCAGTTCAATTTACAATTGCCAAAATGTGGAAACAGCCTAAATGCCCACCAAACCCAGGAATGGATTAACATATGTATAATATGAAATACTATTCAGGGATTAAAAAATATGGAGACTTTACATCTTTTGTATTAAGCTAGATGTTGCTGGAACACATTCTTCTTAGCAAGGCATCATAAAAAAAGAGAAGCAAGAATCCGATGTAGTCAATTCTAATATGAAGGGTGTAGATGATCTAATACAAGGGAAGTGGGTATAGGAACAAGAGATTCGGGAGAGGACGAGGGAGATGGAGGGATGGTGGGTGGCACACCTCTTGGAGATGGGACACAATTACAAGAGAGACTTCACCTAGCAACTGCAAGGAGTGTAACCTAATTCTTTGTACCCTCAGTGAATCCCAAACTATAAAAACCGTGAACAAGTGAACCAACCATACAAATTAGCAAGGACAAAAACACATCAATACGAAATAATAAAGATTACTAACAAAAAAAAGAAGCAAATTCAACAACTAATAAATGAGGGTACCAAAAAAGAAAAAAATACCAACAACAAAGAAAGAAAAAAAGAAAGACAAGAGAAAGGGAAAAAATGATAAAAAAAAACAACATAATTATACATATACATATATATAAAAGCATATATATATATATATGCAAACATATATAAAAGCACACACAAAAAACACAAACACAAGGTGTATTTCAGAATGGGCCAACATTAGAAGAAATAGCTTACTGTTGCAATATATTGCCAGGACACAAAGTGGTGAAGTAGGATTAGGGGATGAAAAACACCATTAGTAACCTCTCTCTGGTTTCAAGGCATAGAACAGTTTCCCTAATTAATTGTCCACAGTGATCCACTGACTATATCCTCAGCATTCAGGTCTCGCAGGTTTGGAATCTCAAAGGTCCCCAGAACCCTTAAGAGGCAGATCTCACTGTGCCCTGAGAAAACAGTTTTCATAGGGGTGCAAGAGTTCCTGACCCTGTCACGATTGGAGGTCAGGTCCAAGTAGGTGGAAATAAGAAGGTTGTTTCCCTGTAGGAAGCCAGCCCTCATGACCTTCTCTCAACCTTCCCACAATGGTCATCTCCTGGCTGCCAAGATCTTCCAAGTATGGCCTTCTCTGCCGCCATCAAACCAGTAGCAAATCTTCTCCGACGAACCTTCACGCCTGGCTACTGTATACTGTTTACATGTGCACAGTCTTCCAGGCTTTCCTCTCAAAGGGCTTCCTCCCATCCCAGACCTCCACAGAGGGGCTGGTCTCTCCCAATCCCAGAAAACTTACATAGTGTGTCACAGCTCTGCTACTCCAGATCCTGTACTGTACCTAGCCCCTTGCCACCTTGCTGCACACCCGAGCCACAGTTCCACTCAAGGGCTCCTCACCAGGCACAACTTTGCTTTCTCCCATTCCTCAGTTTCACTAGCAGCATTGGGACAAATACATTTACTGGTCCACCATCTTGCTCTGCCCCACATTTAAAACTCCTGACTATAAATTAATAATATCAAAATGTATAATGAAAATTACATAACATAAAATTACTCATACATCACAAGTACTGGTTGGAATTCCCAATTAATTCCTGATAAACCAATGTAGTCAAATAAAAAATTAAGAGGCCTAATTTATGGTGATTTACAGTGTTTGACAACTTTCATGGCTATATTTACGCTAGCAGTGTGATAGAAGTAAACAAAGAGTTGGAAAGATGATTAAAATATTAATTTTTGATAAATGGTTTTATTTAATTCAGGATGAAATTAATAATATAATCCTTTCAATTAGAGGTATTGATTCTTTTTTTTTTTATTGTTGGGGATTCATTGAGGGTACAATAAGCCAGGTTACACTGATTGCAATTGTTAGGTAAAGTCCCTCTTGCAATCATGTCTTGCCCCCATAAAGTGTGACACACACCAAGGTCCCACGCCCCTCCCTCAGTCCCTCTTTCTGCTTCATGCTCCAGATGAGAGCAAGGACCCTGAGCTTAGAAAAACCTTAAGAAAATGTTATCTTTGTGCTCAACTCTTCTTTCCATTCTATTTAGCTTTTCAATAACACAAACAGGAGAGCAAGAACCTGACTGTTCTTACTAAAGGCCAACCCAGTGAAAGTGTTGTTGAACTCTAAGAATGATCTACCCTTCCTGTTTCTACTTCATTTCTTTCCACTTCTTTTACTTACAACTGGTGAATCTGTCTCCTGGGCACAGGGAGACAGAAGCACTTAACACACTGATTCTGAGAAACCTACCCAAATCAAGCATGATTAAGGAGAAAATAACTTAAGAGGCCCATAGAACAAGAAGAGAGGCATATACTCACTTCAATATTATAACACGAGTCATAAATTCTAGTACTGTTAAGAATGTGAAACTTGGTAAACGGTCTGTGAAGCTAGTGAATGATGCCCCATGATCATATCAATGTACACAGCTATGATTTAATAATAATAAAAAAAGAATAAACTGAAACCTGCAATGGCACAACCCTTTTATTGAACATTACGCTGAAGGCCAAGAGACCCTGTAACTGCCTGATGGTACTCCTGCAATCTGACTGTGCTCAGGGATCTTTAAAAGCATCTTCTTTGAACCACAGATGGCCCAAACTCCTTGAAATCTTGAGAAGTGACCCACATCTGCTT
This sequence comes from Nycticebus coucang, assembly GCF_027406575.1. Lineage (NCBI taxonomy): Eukaryota > Metazoa > Chordata > Mammalia > Primates > Lorisidae > Nycticebus > Nycticebus coucang. Next base: position 154,514,201 of record NC_069804.1, on the reverse strand, counting down.
GAAAGTGTTTAGAGAGGTCATTATGGATGCACCAATCCATGCAGAGAAACATCTATCAGGAGAAGCTGTGATCTTGATGGGGGTCCCTTTGGAAGCCAATTGTTCCAGTTCTTTCATGAGCCTTTCCTCCAGTCCAGGAAAGAGAGTGGTACCCCCACACAGTATAATCTCTGCAAAAAGATTCTTCTGAATATCAGTGTCACATCTCATAATGCTGCTGGAGACCATTTTTGAGAGTCCTGGGTTGTGGATGCCTAGCTGGTCAGGTGCAAAGAGAACCTCTGGTACCTGGTGTAACTGTTCCCCAATGTGGAGGATATTCCCATCCGGAAGTCTGTATTCTCGAAAGACTTCCTCAGGCTTCTTACATAGCTCTTTCTCTGGCTCCAAAGCAATGTAGCACAGCTTCTCTTTAATGTCATTCACCAAGGCCTTGTTAAACATGAAAGGAAATTTACACCCTCTAGCAAAGAGGAGCCGGGTGAGGTGCTCTGTGATGTCCCTCCCTGCCACATAGAGCTTGGTGACTGCATGAGGCAGAGCATAACCCTCAAAGATGGGGACGGTGCAGGTGACCCCATGTCCACTGTCCACCACCAGGCCTGTGACGCAGGCAGAGGCATAGAGAGCTACCACGGCATGATTGGACAGGTAGAAAGCAGGCACATTAAAGTTCTCAAACATCATTTCGGCAAGTCTTTCTCGAGTCTCCCTAGGGTTCAAGGAGGGCTCAGTCATGAGTACAGGTTGGTCACAGGGTTTTACTCCCAGCTCCCACTCAAAAAGGTGTTTCCAGAGTTTCTCCATGTCATCCCATCCTGTTACAAGCCCACGTTCAATGGGATAGTGCAAAGATAATGTCTCATACCTGCACAGAGCTTCTTCTCCCACGAAGTACTTCTTCCCATTGGCTCTTTCTGAAGGAATGTTAACTTTAGGATGGCCCACAACAGAGTTGATAATATGACGAGGGCCAGTCTCTCCAGAAAAGCCTACTTTGCAGAGTCCCGAACCATTGTCAAAAATCACAGCTGGAACATCTAATACATGTGGATTAAACATGTCTGCATTGTCCTTTCCTGAACCTCGCCAACATAGGAAAGAACACTTAGGCCACTTTGTGATGAAAGCACCTTCAGAAGTTTTAAAGCCACAGGATTCCAGAATTCTTAGGCTGTCATGCAGGTGGAGCTAGCAGATTGTGTCCAATGCACCAGAATACCCCATTATCAACCCATTAATCTTTTCTCATTTCTGGCAGTCTAGGTACTGCTGAGGCAACTTCAGGGATGATTTTCCTTTATGTCACAATTTAGCCAAGGCAACAATTGTCCTGAGTGGGTGTCAGAGGGGCAGGCTATATGAGCCAGAAGTGCTGCCTATCAGGTGAGACATAAAGCCAAGGAAGGGAAAGCATACCTATGACCAGTTTTAGTGAGCCTATGGACCCAGAGCAGAGGCCTGATTTTAGAGCAAAGTGAAGCTGCCAAACTGTGGGCTTGTCCCAGAGAACTACTCTCTACCCTCTCTGCTCTGGTGAGCTTTGTTCTGCAGAATGCTAAAAATACCCTTCCCTTTGCTAAGGGGAGGAACTAAGCATCAGATATAGGCTCAGCTTGGAGGAAGGAAATAATCAACTCAAGATATTCTTTCTATTATTGCCCCTTACATTTGTTTACTTGTTTGTATTTATTTAGATAAATTTTACATATCATACATTTATCCACTTCAAGTGTCCATTTCTATGATTTTAGTATAGTTATAGATATTTTCCAATATTACAAAAATAAACAAAGATTACAAAAATAAAAATAAATAAATACGCCTCAAAGAATCCCAGTATCCATTAGTTTCCACTCCTTGTTAGATCATCCTTCTGAGACCCATCTAAGTCTTGCAAATGTATTTTTTGCCTCTGTATATTTACTTTCTCTTCATTTTTTCATATAAATAGAATCATAATATATGGCCTTTTGTGTTTGGATTCATTCACTGCATATTACCTTCAAAGTTCATCCATTGTTTGGACATAACATGTTTCCTTTATATATGAGTGGATGGGTGTTTTAATTATTTGTTTGTGATGAAGTATGCTTCTAGAAACAATCATCTATGTTTTGTGGGAACTTATCTAGTCATTTCTTTTTCTGTGTGCATATACATCTATCTATCTGTCTATCTATCTATCTATCTATCTATCTATCTATCTATCTATCTATCTATCTATACTACAATTAGGATTGCTGAGTAGAATATGACAAGTGTATGTTAATCATTTGAATCATTTTCCTCTCAGTCTGCTCTCCAAATGGTTGTGACAGTTTACAACGTGAAACTGTAGGAATATTCTTACTTCTCTACATAATCCTTGACACTGTTTTTTAAGAGAATTGATAAGTGTGGTAGAGTTCTCTTCATCATATTTTTGAAAGTCCGTTGTAAAATTTTATCCTTTGTATCATTGTTGAAGCTGAATTTTAACCTTTACCTTCTGGATGTTTACGTTGCTGTTGGTCCATTTCGATGGTTAGTTAGTACTGAGAATAGGTCTAAGTATTTTCTGTATGGCTGGTCTTATTCTGGCCAATTTCCCCAGGGCTTATATATCCACAAAAGATTTGATTTCTCCATAATTTTTTCAAGCTTAGTTTTTCAGGCTACAGAATTCTGGGCTGGAAGTTGTTTTGTTTAAGAATGTTGAAGGTGCGTGACCATGCTCCTCTGGCTTGGAAGGTTTCAGTTGAAAAGTATGCTCTCATCCTAATGACCCTGTCTCTGTAGATCATTTGGTGCTTACTCCAGGCTGCTTGCAGAATTTATTTTTCATCTTGACTTTGGAAAGGTTTATTAAACTGTGTCTTGGAGAGGGTCTGTTTGAGTTGAGATGAGTTGGACTTTGATATCCATCTGAAAGGAGTGTGTCAGGCTCTTTAGTAACACTTTGGAAGTTTTTATTTATGATAGTTTCTAGTAGTGCTTCCATTCCTTTGGGACAATCTTCTTCCCCCTCAGGAATGCCTATTTTCCATACTTTTGAATGCTTCGTGGGTGGGGTCCCTCATAGTTCTCTAAGTGCCTGTTCTGCTTTCTCTCTCTTATTTTCTTCCTCTTGAAACTTTATCCTCTAGCTTGGAGGATTTTTCTTCTCCATCGTCTAACCTATTTTTACTACTTCTATTGCATGTTTACATTCCCTGATTATCTTCTTAATTTTCTCAAGCTCTGTCATATCCTTCCTACATTCTACATATGTCTCCTCCAACTTTTGGTTCTGCCTTTTCATTTTGTCATCCATTCCTTTTATTGTCTTTATCATCCATGTTTTAAATTCCCTTTCTGTCTAGTCCATTACTTCTTTATAGGTGGAGTTTTCTGCAGTAGTTGTCTCATGGTCCCTTGGGGGAGTTCTTTCATTTTGGTTTCTTGTGTTGCCCAAATTTTTCTGTTGGTTTTTCCTCATGTGTTCTTTCTTCTTGTTCACCTCCTTGTTTTCCTTTTTCCTTATAACTGCCTCCTTTCTTTCAAACAGAAGTTCTTGCTGTTGATGACAGTATTTTGGAATAAATCACCTGGACACAAGGTGTGTTTTTTTTTAGGAGACAGAGAGCATAGCCAGCAATCTCTATGGTCCTTATTCCAAATGTGGTTGTCTTTAGTGATTGCCTGATTGTTTCCTCAGCATTCAAACCCTGGCAGGTTTTGATCTTAAAGCTCACAACAGTCCTTCAGGGGCAGGTCTCACAATCTCCACTAAATCTAGTTCCCATAGCATGTGGGAGTCCCTTACAGGGCTTGACTCAAGAGCAGAGTTCTGATCCTGCTAGGTGGAATTAAGATGGCCATGCTTTAGCCTCCTGCTAGGACCTTTTACAACTCTCCCACAATTCTCAGTATGACTGCCTCACCAGTACCGAACCTATGGCAAATCCAACTGGCATTCAAATCTCATTCCTATATACTGTTCAAATATTCCCACTCTTTGAAGCTTTCCATTCAATGTGCATCTTCCCCCAAATACTGAAAACTCAACTCTGGAAAGGCTTCCTCTCTCCTGGACGTCTGTGGGGGTGGGGGAGGCAGCCAGTCTCAACCAGTCACGATCACTTGCCTAATTCATCAGATTTCCACCACTTCACATCACATACTGTATTCATCTCACCACCTCCTTATTGTGCTCCCTGGGTAAGGTCCCCATGCTAGGTAAGGCTTTGTTCTTTCTTTTTCTCCAGTCATTCTAGGAATGCTAAGCTGAATGATCCTACTGGTCTGCGATCTTGGTGCATCCTCAATTTTATTAATCTTTTCAAAGAATCAACACTTATTTCGTTGATGTTGTGAATAATAGTTTGTTTTCAAGTTCATTTAGTTGTGCTAACTTAGTTCGTTATTTCTTTTCTTTTGCTATGTTGGAGTTGGATTGTTCTTCCTTTTCCACTGGCTGTGATGCTCTGTTAGGTCTTCCTAACTTGCCTTCCAAGATTAGGACTTTGTTTCTTTCTGTTTTCTTGATGTAGGTTTCTAATGCTACAAATTTCTCTCTTAGGACAGACTTTGCAATATCCCACATGTTTTGATATTTTATATCTCCATTATCATTTTGTTCAAAAAATCTTATGAATTTTTCCTTAATCTTGTCTTTGGATGAGATATCATTCACCCTAACATTATTTAGTTTCCATGACTTTTTTCAGTATGGAGATTTCTGTTGCTGTTAAGTTCAAGTTTTATTCCATGATGGTCCAAGAAGATACAAGGAATAATTTCTATTCTTTTAAAGTTGTTGAGATTTGACTTGTGTCTAAGATATGATTAATTTTGGAGGATGATCTGTGGACTGATGAAAAGAGTGTATATTCAGTTATATTAGGATGAAATGTTCTGTAAATATCTATTAGGTCCAGTTTTTCTAAGATCACTTTTAAGTCCATTTTTTCCTGTTTTAGTTTTTTCTTGGAGGATCTGTCCTGAACTGCCAAAGTGGTCTTAAAATCTCCAACTATTATAGTGCAGGAAAATATAGTATTTTTCAGATCCATTAGGATTTGTTTTATAAATTGAGGAGCATTAAGGTAGGATGTATAAATGTTAATTATTGAAATATCTTCATGTTGTGTGTTTCCCTTGACAAATATGTATTTTCCATCCTTGTCTTTCCTTATTTTTGTTGGTTTAAATCCAATTGTATGTGAAAATAAGATTGCAACTCCTGGTTTTATCTGATTTCCACTCACTTGGAGTATAGATGACCATCTCTTCACCTCGAGTCTTGCATTATCCTTTGAGATAAAATGAGTCTCTTGCAGCAGTAGGCACCTGGCTTGAATATTTGTATCCAGTCAGACAACCTATGCCACTTTAGAGAAGAATTTAAATCATTCACATTAAGTGAGAGAATTGATAGCTGTGGTAATGCTTTGTTGTCTTGTTTTTCAAAGTTCCAGTGCATATATTTAATCCTTTCACCATTGTGGAATCTAGATTTTGTTGTTTAAATTCTGTGTGAGTTTATTTTTGAGGTAGTCCACTGTGTTGGACATTATGAAAAATGGATATGAGTATTTACTGGAGAGCTGGTGTAGTTATGGCAAATTTCCTCAACATTTGGATATCACAAAAGTGTTTGATTTCTCCATGAAAAAATGAAAATAAGTTTAGCTGGGTACAGGATAAAGGCTTGAAACTTTCTTTTATTTTAGAATGTTAAAGGTCGATGACCTCCTCTTCTGGCTTGAAAATTTTAGCTGAAAGGTCTGCAGTCAATCTAATGTGTTTCCGTTTGTTGGTAAGACTTTTCTTACACCTGGCAGCTTGCAGGATTTTTTCCTTCATATTAACTTTGGCAAAGTTAATTACATTGTGTCTAGGAGATGCTTTATTTGCACTAAGTCATTTTGGGTTATGAAGATTATCTACTATATGAATTTTTGTATCTCTTGTCATGCTTGGGAAATACTTCTCCATAGTATCTTGGAGTAGAGCATCAGTGCCTTTAGGACCATCCCCTTCTCCTTCAGGGATTCCTATAATTCAGATATTTGATCTTTTGGAGTGAATGATCCCACTAGTCTCTCAAGGAATGTTCTGGTCTTGTTCTCCATTTTTTTCTACCTCTTTGAATGCTTGGGATCATTCAAAAGTCTTGTCTTTAATTTCTGAAACCCTTTATTCTGACTGGTTAACACTATTACTGAGGAACTCTACTATATTTCAAAGCTCCTTGAATGCCTTTCTCATTTCTTTAAGCTCTGCTATATTTTTTTCTCCATATGTCCATATCCTTGGTGACTTTATCTTTTAATTCATTAATTTCTTGAGATAAATTTGGACTACTTTTTGGATTTATATTTCCATTTTTCCTCCATTCTATCCATCTCATTTGCCATCCATATTCTAAATTATTTTTCTGACATTTCATTCATTTCTCTATGAATGGCTTCTTCTGTTGGATCTCCTTTGTCATCCCTTGGGGGATTGGTCTACTCCGATTCTTCTTTTTTTTTTTTTTCATTTTGTGGTTTTTGGCCGGGGCTAGGTTTGAACCCGCCACCTCCAGCATATGAGACTGGTTCTTCCCATGAGTATTTTACAGAACCTGGCAATTAAAACTGGTGGCTTGAGAGTGTATTGGAGGCGCCAGGAACAGGAGCTAATCTTCTGTTTACCAATGTGTTAGGGATTGTGATTGTGGCTTTTTCCCTACAGCCTTAATAACATCCCTTTAAAAGCTGCAACCAGACTCTGAGGAGCTGTTTGGTGAGAACATGCAAGCTAGCTCTATCTTGCTGTCAGCCTCCTCCTACCCAATCCTAGTAAATTGAGTAATTAGGCTGGAATCTCAACTAGGGAGAAATACAAACAACGGCAGCATGCTTCCAGCCACTAGCAACAGGTAGAGGAGAAAGTGTTGCTCTCCCCTACAAAACAGCAACCAATTGTAGGGTTCCCAGGTGGACAGTCCAGGTCAATAGTTCTTATCAGATTGTCCCAGGCAGTACAATCACTGCACATGAGAAAGTATTCAGAGTTTCAAGCATTCAAAAAGTAGAAATCCACAGCATTTCATCTGGTAACCCCTTGGGGATTGGGTCTGGTCCCCTCAATGGGTAAGAGAGTCAGGGAAGTTCACCAACCAAAGTAAAAATTCAGATGACAATGCCTTCACGCCTGCCTCACTGTCTCATGCATTGTTCTCTTCCCAGATGTACCTCTCTCCCTGCATCTCCTTTTTTCCCCTCAAGTCACTGTTTCTACACTGTTGTCCAGTGTTCAACACAATGCCCTGGGCCTGCTCTGCAGGGTGTAGACCTTCAGGCAGCTGGGCTGGTCTTTGATTATATTCAGCTTGTCTCAGCAGAGATGATGTGCACTTGTCTGTCTTCTTTCTATGCTCTACTCCTCGCCTACAGTTTTTGTGAGTCCTCTTCCATCCAATATCTCTCCTTCTGTGTTGGATCCTCAGGTGAATGCTGCTACTGGTCAGCTATCTTCTTTCTCTTCCACGAATTTCCTCTTTCATCTTGATTTTGTCACGTTCATTGCAATGTGTCTTAGAGATGCTCACTTTGTGTTGAGATGACCTGGGTTCAATATCCCTTAAAGGAGTGTGCCAGAATCTTTAGTGATCTTTGTGGAAATTATATTTATGATATTCTCCAGTAAGGTTTCCATTCCTTTAGATAATTCTTCCTCACCTTCAGGGATACCAATAATTCATATGTTTGAATTATGAAATCCCATAATTCTCTAAGCAATATCTCTGCTGTTTCTCTCTTTTTTTCTGCCTTTTTAAATCCCTGAGTTAGTTCAAGAGCCTTATCCTCTATTTCTGAGATACTGTCATTTTCATGGTATGATCTGTTATTGACACTGTCTAGTGAATCTTTAGATTCTCTGATTGACTCTTTCAATTCCTTAAGGTCCACTATATCCTTTATAAATTCTTCATATCTTTCTTTTTTTATTTTGGTCTTTATGGATTTCCTTTTGATTATTTTCCACATTCTCTTCAATCCCCTTCATATTTTTCACCATCCATATTCTAAATTTCCTTTCTGTTACTTCCCTGATTTCTTTATAAGTGGAGGAATCATCTGTGGTAGCTACCTTGTGGTCTCTTGGGATATTGTTGTTTTTTGTTTTTTTGAGCTGCCAGAAATTTTCTGTTGCTTCCTTTTCATGTGTGTTTTCTTCTTTTTCACTTCCTTATCCTATTTTTGCCTCTCATTTTCTTCTTTACTTTAGATTACCTTGTCTCTGTGTTTAGGTGTTGAGATGTCATTTTGATTTAGGAACAAAAGGAAGAGAAGAAGATAGAGGGGGAAGAGAGAAAAAAAATAAAAGGATAAAAAAGAGGAAGTGAAAAGAAGAAGTTTAAGAAAAGGTGATAAAAATGACAGAAAGAGAGATACAGGCAACATAGTGGTATTCATCAGGGTGTTTTGACCCACACCCACAATTCTAGGACTCAAGGGCTAGGGTGGGTGTGTCCTTTGAGGTCAGGAGTTCCTTACCATGGTAAAAGCAAGATCCCACCTTCACCAAATGTAGAAAAAAATCTTCAGTGTGTTGCAGTGGAGACTTTCCAATACTGTCTTTTTAATGCCAAAGCTAGAAGAACATGCTAGATCAGGGGCTCAAGTCCTCTTTGAGCCAGATTAATGCCATGACATCCCAGCCCAGGCTTCAGAGTGAGGGTTTGTCTCATAAATAGAATGAAGGATGAAATGGCATAAAGCAGATTAAAAAAAAAAAAGAAGAAGAAGAAAAGATAATATAATAAAGAAAATTAAGTATAAAGTTATATAAGATGCAAAAATGGTATCTTAGTTGTTCTTTGAGAAATTTATGTTAAAATAATGAGAAAAGTAGAAAAATCTCTACCAAAATATATAGTATAGAAGACAAATAGAAAATAAAGAAATAATGATAAAGCTGAAAAACTATAGCAAAATGGAGCCCTTGATATGGTAGAAAATAAAAGTGTAAAAATAAAAATACAACAAAACAAAAAACAGGAATGACAGTCAAAATATACAAGTAAAAATAAACTAAGAAAAATTGATAAAGGGGAAATATATATTGCAATATATTGTAACATATTGCCTGGACGCTAATATATTGTAGTGCTCCAAGAAGAGAAGAAAAAAAGGATAGAAGTTATATAACGCAATATATTGTTTGGAAAGCAGATGGTACTGTAGTGTTAGAAGATGCAAAACACCATATTGTTTTTGCCGCATAATTTGGGTACCAGATGCCACTATGTGGTTACCAAGGAAACCAGTTCATGTCTTCTTGATTTATTGTTCTGAATTTGTGCTTGGTTGTTTCACTAGAATTCAGTCACCGTGGGATTGGGATCTTGGATCTTTCACCAGATTTCTTAGTGGTACACTTCAACTTTCCAAACAGTGCCCTGTAGGCATGAAGTGGCCAGGGGTGTGGAAGCTGTTCAACTCAGCTTAAGGATGGCTTCCTGAGTTTAGCAAGCACTCCAGACCTGTATTTACACCAGGACCTTGATGACTGTTCCTCCCTGGAAGCCTTTCCTCAATGGTGGTGCCTACCTAGTAGCAAAGCCAATGGGAGTTCCACCCTGCTTGATTCAATCTTAGCCACAGGATACCATTCAAGTTCATTCACTTGCATAAGCTCTTCCAAGGCAGCTCCAGGCAGCTCCCCACTCCAAAAAAGAAAAACTGCAAGACAGACCTTCCCAGTCTCCTGCCCTCCACTACTGAAGGGCCAGTCAGCCTCTGCCTAAAGTCACTTGCCTTCTGTGCTAGTCTACACTGCTCCTGACCTTATTTGCTCTTGGAGTCCCCTGTGTCTTCACTGTGCCAGCGATATGTTTCTGAGCAAGATGGCCCAACCAGAAGTGACTGGAATTATCAATCCTTGGTCTCACAGTGGATAATGGCTGCTAAGGAAATGTCTCTAGTCTGTCATCTTGCTCTGCCCTCCTCCCATTAATGTTATTCCTAATATTGATTAGAATAATTTTATTATGACATGGAAGAATGAAGAATGTGGTCTGAAATGTGTTGGAGAATATTAAGGTGGAAATAAGTTTCTTTAGAATTCTCTTTTGAAAGGTTTTATCCTCAATGGGAAAAGAGAGGTAAACTTGTAGTTAGAGTGTTTTGCGGGATAGAGAGATTTCTTCATTTATTATCATTGGAGTTTGTAAAATAATTTTCTTTAATGATTTAAATGATTCAACAGATTGAAAGAGCAGAAAAAATTAAAAATATATAATTTATATATTTTATAAAAAAGGAAATGATGTCATAAATCATATTCATGTGAATGGATTGTTTTTTAGAGGAAAAGGTAAATTACTTTGATTTTAACAAAAGAAAAGAAAATTAAGACAAGTGTTGGTTCATTAATTTAATAACAGAGAGCTCAAGAAGCTCCATTTGTTGGATTCTATTTGTTCAATGATAATTGGAAAAAGGAGGATAACATCAAGCAGAATTTGCAAATGGAGGGAGGTAATAACAGGTGAAAAGTTGAAATAACAAAGAGAATGGGAGTGTGGGTGTTTATAAATTGGTTTCATAGTAGGGCTGAGTACATTGGACATTTTTCTTTCATTTTTGAGATACTTTGCTAAAAAGAATATGTTATAGCTCCATTCATATTAAAAATAAAAGAGGTAAAGTCTCCATCTTTTTCAAGGCTGCATAATATTCCATGGTAAAAATAAAAACCAAACAACAAAGAGAATGCATGACATTGTCATTAGAAATCTTTAAAAAATTACTAGAAAGAAATAGTTTTGGTGGAGATTGTTGAAGGCTCAATTAAACTCTTTTTTTTTAATTTTTGTTTGTTTGTTTGTTTTTAAGACAGTGTTTTCAGACACCACACAATTTTTATAACTATATGTACTAGTTTTCTATGGTTGAAGCAATAAAATGACACAAACTTACTGGCTTAAAACAGTATAAATTTATTCCTTCACTGTCTTGGAGTCCCAAATCAAAATGTCAGAAGGGCCATATTCTCTTTGAAGTCTTTAGTGGAGAATTTCTCCTGTGTCTTCATTTCTCATAGCTTTAGGCATTCCTTGGAATGTGGCTGAATCATTCCGATCTCTGCCTTGATATTTACACTGTTTTCTCCTTTCCTCTTTCTTCTCTTCTATCTCAAATTTCCATATGCCTTTCTCAGGTAAGAAATTAAGAAAGTTCATCATTGGATTTAGGGACCGCCCAAATAATGCAGGATTATTTCCTCCCAAGATCTTAATTTAATCTGGTAAAATCTTTTTCCCACATTGAATTTTGCATGGACATTTCTTTTGAGAGGCCATTATTCACATATTACAGAAAGAATCTATTCCCTTGTATTTTCTGACTTCTAGAGGCTGCCTGCATTTCTTATCTTGTGGTCCCTTTTTATATTCAACATAATCTTCACATTGTATCACTGTGACTGATTGGTTTTCTTGCTTCTTTCATTTAAGGAGTTTTGAGATTACAGTGGCTCCAACGAGATAATCCAGGGTAATATTTCTCAGTCAATGTTATTTGATTAAGAAACATGATTCCATTATATCCTTAATTATGTAGTTTAATTATATGTTCCAGAGAGTAGGTATTTGTCATCTTTAGAGGATAATTATTCTGCCTACCTCACAAAAGAATGCTAAGATGCTTTTGCTCATCAGGGAAACACATATTTTCCCATGTTTTAATAAGCCTTTTCTATGTGCATAATGAAAAAAAAGATCACACATCTTTAAGCTACAGTCAAAATATTTTCAAGTCTATTTCTAAAGCACCCGTAAAATATTGATGCTATTCTCTCTGCAATAAAGCTATAGTTAAGGAATACTTATCACATTTAATCAAATATAGATTGCATCATGTATAACTTTATGCTCAATTGCTAATATTTACCTAGGGTTGTTTTTTTTTTTTTTATCCTTTAAAATGAAAAGGAGTCGTAGGATGTTTACCTAAATTATTTTAATTTTATTACATTATTTATACTACAGGCAAATAAAGGTTCTTTTCAAAATAATAACTCAGAAGTCATGTCAGGAATTTCAAATATGAAAGGTCCTCAAAAGGAAAGTGAAGTTTTGTTTTTGTCCTGGAACAAAGGAATAGAAATGAATATGCTTAGTTTATTTGTATTATTTTCATTTTCTATTTGTTTACATAGTCTCATTCTGTCACCCTGGGCATAGTATCATGGCATAATAGCTCACAGAAACATTAAACTCTCTTAGGTTCAAGAAATAGTCCTGCCTCAGATTCCCAAGTAGCTGACTACAGGTTCCCACCATGATACCTAGCTTGTTGCTTGTGTTTTTTTTGTTTTGTTTTTTCTCATAGAAATGGAGTCTCGTTCTTGCTCAGGGCTGTCTAAAAAACATCTGAGCTTGAGTGATCCACCCACCTCAGCCTCCCAAATTGCTGGGATTATAGTCATGAGCCACCACACCTACCTGGCCAGTATTACTTTCATTTTCATGATCTCATCAATGTGGATATATTCTTATTCAGATGAATGTAGTTATTACTGATCTTGCTGTTACTTTATCACAGCATTATATTACTGATCTTTCTAGAGCAGAATTTGCAAATATTCTGGACTAGACTACTTCATTAAGTAGAAAGGTTTGATTATTTAACTCAATTTTATATTCTTATTATAGCACAATTAGAAATATCCAAAATTTATTCTCTAAATTATTTTTGTCTCTTTTGCCAGTTTAAAGTTTAAATTTTACATACTATTAATACTTTAACAATATTCTAAAAGAGGTGTGCAAAAATCAGATATTCTCATGATCAAATGTTACATTGAAATATGTGAATACAAATAGAACAATGTAAGATGCAGGTTTTATAAATAAACATAAAGTGCTTAGTACAGTGACATCATTCCAAAATGATATGCACAAAATAATTTATACATCTTAGAAAAATGAAATCATAGAATACTATATATGACTCAAACATGAACCAATAAAAAAGAAAATAATAGCATAAGTCAAAGTTAGAACCATTAAGTACATTATTCAGTAAATATATTCTGAGAGTATTGTGTGTAAAAGGTACTTGCATAAATAAAACAAAATAAATCTAATGTAAATTTGGTTAAATACCACTATAAAAGATACACAGGGTGCTAAGAATGCACATACAAAACTCTAACATCTAGAACAATTTGGAGTGCTTACATCAAACCAATCAACATAGCTCTTGCCTCGTTTACTTGATTATTGTGCTAAGACATTTATGTTTTTTTTTTCTATGTGGGATGGTTGATCTTGAGCCTGTGGGGAGTAAGCTGGCCCCAGACTTCTCCAAATCCACATTTCTTTGCCTCCAATTCTTACGTGTCCAAAGATGGGGAACCACAGACACGCCTTTGTAGGAGGATAAGACATTTATGTTATACACTTGACAGATTTCACTTGTACCCTTGCAATATACTCCATAGGTGTGATCCCGCCTTTTACCCTCCCTCTATCAAACCTCCCCCTTCCCTTCCCTTCCCTTCCCACTCCATTTCTCTCCTTCATCCTGGGCTATAGTTGTGTTTTATCTTTCATAAGAAAGTGTGAGTAAATATAAGTTGGTTTCATAAAAGTACTGAGTACATTGGACACATTTTCCTCCATTCTTGAGATACTTTACTCAGGAGAATATGTTCCCATTGACCCATGAATGGATTAATAAATTGTGGTATATGTATACCATGGAATACTATGCAGCCTTAAAAAAAATGGAGCCTTTACCTCTTTTATTTTTACATGGAGGGACCTGGAACATCTGCAATGTTTTAAAAATCACTACTACTCTGTGTTATTTAAATATCTTCTACTTTCTGATAGAGTAAGAAGGACATAATATATGAATAGAATTGTTTGAGGCATTTCCAGTGATAGATATTCATTGCTGGAATGATACCCTGTTTCCCCAAAAATAAGACAGTGTCTTATTTTAAGGTGTGCTCCCAAAGATGTGCTAGGTCTTATTTTCAGGAGACATCTTATCTTTCCTGTAAGTAGGTCTTATTTTCAGAGGATGTCTTATTTTCGGAGAAACAGGGTAGCTGCTATTTTACTGCAGGAAAATCTTAAATAGTCACTAGAGTTTTTTTTTTTTTTTTTTTTGGGGGGGTGGGCCAGGCTTGAACCCGCCACCCCTGGTATAGGCCAGCATCCTACTCCTTGAGCCACAGGTGCTGCCTGTCACTAGAGTCTTGAGAGAATCAGTAATGATAGTCCAAGTATTGTATATTCATTGAAAAAATGAGTTAGTCCAGGTAGAAAATTATAAATGTGTAGGTGGGAGTGGTACAAAGCAATGAATGAAAGATAACTGCCTATTTAATGTTTATTAAAACTTTATGAAAAGATATTGCTTCATATTTAAATGTGGTTACACAGTCGCTACTAGGTTACTATGCAAGAATCGCTTGTTTGTACTGAGAAATCATTTTCCCCAGCTCTACCGATAACTGACAAATAATAAATGTATATATTTACAGGGTAGAGGGTGATGCTTTTATATATGTATACATTAATAAATAATAACTACAAGCAAGCTAATTAACATATAATCACCATATATATTTTTGTGAGTATGGTAAGAACATTTAAGATATTCTCTTAGGAATTTTTAAGTATACAATGTTGTAATGTTCTTAGTCATACAAATATTATATTGTACATTTATTACATAATAATAGTGTATTCTTTGATGACATACATGGTTAATTATTGTAAATACTGTTATAATTTTGATTTTTCACTTTTCTAAAAACTATAGCCATAATTAAGATAATTGGTATAAATAGTAACTCTTTAATATTTGTTTAATGATACCTTTGATCAATTTACCTTTTCCCTGAATTTATTATTATTATAATTTTTGACTCTTTAATGAGTGTAAGCATTGAGAAATCCTTCAGGTTTGAGTGAAGTATTAGAAATAAGATTTCAAATCTAGAACAGTTTACAAAAAAAACATTTTGCAGTTAAGAAAATCAGTGTAAAAAGTGTAGTCCAGTAGAAGATACTTATTAGCTACATTTTTCACTTTAAAAAAAACAAATATAACTTTTTTCATTTTTCCTAATTATTCTCTCTCTTGATTTTTTTGTCATTTAACACAACTTTGCTTGAATCTAAAGGAGAAAAAAACATTTTTAAATTACTTTTATAGGCTGAATTATACTCAAAATGTGATTTTTTTAGCAAAAACCTGAGAAGATGATATAGTTTAGATTTTCCATTAGGAATAAAAATGTTAAGATTACATCTTAATGTTCTTTGGTCATATTCAGAGAACAGAAAAATTTCAATTATTTAATCATCACATCCTTTTGCTTAATGGAGTGATGGAATCACATTATTTCTCTGTTTTCATCATCCATCTCCTAATGTTTTATTTTTAATGTTAAAGTTGCAAGGTTCAAAATAATACCTTTTATTCAACATTTCTGAGTATCTCTGATGTTATACATTTGAATTAAACTAGAGAAAATTCTTGACATTTATTATACTCCCAAAACAGGAAAAATATCAAAATATTTTAAGTGTTATAATTTTAAATATTATGTTTTGATTTATTGGGAGGTGAAAAACCAAGTTACTAGACTTATTAGGTCTTAATTCATTGTCACAATTATCTCCATAGATGCATTTCTACATCTACGAAGACTCTTCTTGCTTATCATTTTTAATTGAAGGCAGCAGCCCAAGTCACACACCAGTACAATGGCCATCAGTAAAAATGTCATATCAAAATGAATTCAAGTAAATGAACTTCCAGGCTCTCAGGTGTCTAACAAGACATTATCTATCTTGATGCTCATATATCATATGTATGAAATGTTTATTATGGGTGAGCTTTCTTGCTGCAATGTATATATCAAAAATTATAGCAATTGCCCACACAACATAAAGTCACTGGCACAAAGCTATAATAAAAATTATGCAAAAAAATTATGCAATACTGGTACAAATTCACACATATTAATTGAAAAAACAGAAATTATAGGAGAAGGAAAAATGAAGATAATTATTTGGTACATGATGAATATAGCATATCCAATTGGAATGAAAAAGAATTACTATTTAGTCAAGTATGTTAAAATAATCATTTAGAATATATGTGTATGTATGTATATATGCACATATATGTATTTTATATCTACAAAATTACTTCATGTTTTATATTCAAATTGATTTTACATGGACTAAAGCAATAATTTAAAGCCAAGAGATACTTATAGAATAAATGCTTCAAGTCTCTCAAAATATTCATTACAGTCTTGTTCACTTGAACAAAAAATTGAGAGAAGTAAATTATCAAAATAAGAGATTAAAAAATAAGGATACATTAATTTAAAGAACCTTTTGGAAGAGGCACATGAATGACATATTTTATTGACACAAAAATTTTGTAATATAACATTAAGATAAAATGCTTACTTCTAATAGTGCTCGGTGGATTTTTAAAAATCAAAATCAAATTCTTACATTCTCAACTTGGAACACAAAATAAAAACTAATGATTTTCTGCCTGTACTAAAAAAAAAAAAAAAAGAATTAACTATGATACAAACTATATGTGTAATATGCAATAAGTGAGAGGTAAAAAGAAGAAACTAGAAAATATAGGATAGAACAATAATTGTTACCTTAGTTGTTTAAATTCAAATATATTTTTCCTATTTCATTTCCCTTTTGTAACTTTTTGAATTATCTGTGATTTCAAATTTGTCTTCCATTAACACATATCGTTTGTGTATTGAAGACATCAAAATTAGAAGAATGCTGAATTTGGATAATACACACACAGAGATATATATATGTGTGTGTTTGTGTGTGTGTGATTTTATATATATGTATGTATATACATGCAGCCACAATATTTTTCACTTAATATAATTATTTTAACTATTTTTTTTTCTTTCTTAGTTTGTTGGCGTGATATAAATATAACCTGTCCTGGTGAAAACTAAAAATGGAAAATCCATTCAACTGTATGTCTTGTCCACATATTTTTTTCTATGAACTGAATTAATTGAAAGACTGAATGACTTATAGAAATAATAATATAATACACTGAAGAGTAAATAAAAAGTATATCTATAAAAACTACAGTACTCAGAACTATTTTTTTTTTTTGAAATCACATAATGAAATTCTATCTTCCTGGATATGAGGAAAATGAGTAACCAGTAGGTGTTTCTTTAATTAAATTGCCTAGGGCGGTGCCTGTGGCTCAAGGAGTAGGGCGCTGGTCCCATATGCCGGAGGTGGAGGGTTCAAACCTAGCCCCGGCCAAAAAACAAAATAAATAAATAAATAAATAAAAATAAATTGCCTATTACACAACGTTCCTGAAAAATCTATGTAGGAAAAATTGGAAACCAACATAATAAAGAATCGAAACAACTTAAGAAGCAAAACAACAAAATACCAGAACTAGCTTCTCCTGATCTTTCTCTTTCAGACTGTGTAATTTTGCATTAAACCAAAGTGAATGTTTGGAGAAGTATAAATCAGAACCAAGCAATTATTGTTTTGAAAAAAGAATGACTGATCTTTTTCTCCCTGGATTCTAAGCCTTTATTTTTAAACTTGTATAAAAATGTATGAGCTTTGTACCAAAAATATCTTTGCTAGTAAAATAATCAGACTCCTAGCAAATATAATACTTTAGAATTAGTCATTCACTTGGAATTAATGCAAAGGAAAAGAATAAAGAAAATGTAAGTTTTAAAACTAAGTCACAACCAGAAGACTCTACTGCATAAAAAGGAGGGTACACATTTGGATTAGATAAATTTACATAAAATAAGGAAATAGGTTTGAAGCAAGGGCACTGTGATGACAGCAAAATTATGTAGAAGTACATGCAAAAGTAGAATATAAAAATATAACCAATAGTAAAAAGCATTTTTTAAAAATACTTTTTTCTTTGAATTAAAAGTTTGCATTATTTTCAATAACCATAATGTATATGATTTTTAGATAGCTTTATATATATTTGCTTTAATTTTTTTACTGGAATTTTTTCTATATTGCAACTTCTCCATTACTTTTTCAACACTTGGTCAGTAGAAATTATTTAAAAACATTTACTTTCAAGATGAGTAATACAAATACATTAGTATATGTATTTTCTAGTTCTTTACATATTCAGACTTGCTTTCTGTCGTTTTTCTTCATTAAGGACAATTTGGTTGATAGAATTGTGCTGTGAATTCTATCCATTCAAATCCTGAGATCATTTTCTTCCTAATGCATAGAATCTTGTAAAGGAGAAATCTGATGAAAGACTGATTTTTCGGTTTCTCCCTGTGTAAGAATTAACTTACCTTTTATGTGTAAATGTGTGAAGAATTTCCAGGATATGACTATGTATGGGTAATTTTCCCTTGGGTTCATAACTGTATAGGTGATTGTGTTTGTATACATATACTTGCACACAATTGCTCAAATCAATGTCTCTTTTCTCACAAAACAGCAACAATTTTTTTGTAATCTATTTTTTTTAAGTACATCAAGGAAAAAAAGAAGGTATAAGCTGCTAATCTCACAGCCTAGAATTAGCTTCAGTATATTTTGGAATATTATTTCCTGCTTTTTCATATTTATTTCCTTGTAATAATAAATAATTAAAATATTGGAGGTGAACATTGCTAATGTCTCCATTTAATCATTTAATAGTTTATTTAACAAATATTTAGGGAGCCAGAAATTATCCTAATATACATCAATACTTAGGAGACATATGTTTAAAAAGAAGCACAATATCACTGCTCTTACAGAGTTTATATTATAGTGATAACAAAAATATAATCAAATAAATAGGTAAATTGAATCACATAAGATGGTAATATTACTGTATTAGTGAGTATTCTCTAGAGAAAATAAACTAATAGGACATGTTATTTTAGGGAATTAAATCACATGATTATGGAGTGTGGCAAGTCCAAGTCCAAAATCTGCTGGGTGGGCCAAAAGCCCATTCCAGGGAAGAGCCAACGTTGTGATGGAAGTCAAAAGGCCAACAGGCTAAATGTTAACCTCATTCAAAAACACACAGAAACATTCAGAATAACATTTGACCAAATATTTGGGCACCATAGCCCAACCAATTGACACATAAATTTTACAATCACAAATCCACTCCTTGTTTACTTGGCAACCATATGTATTTTCCTTAAGCCATACTTAATCTCTAAATGAAGAAAATAACAAGGCTACATGTTCTCTAACATTATACAAATATCCTGCCTACAACCAAAAATCCACTAATTCTTATCTGAGAAGAGGATGCTAAGTAGTAAATACTTGCATGATATTTATTCTTCTCCTCAATATTCTGTAACACAAATACTATGATGTAAAGTAAACAATAATTAAATACTAGGACATAAAGTCAATATGTATTCTGATACATGATAAGGGGGTAAGAGAGGGGAGAAAACAAGAGGAAATGTATGTATACACATTTGTATATTTATAGTTTACATATATATAGTTTATAATAAAATAAGGAAGAAATACTCATTACAATTAGTCCTCTTTTCTGCACCTGGTCACATGATCTCAGCTGGCATTTATAACCTCCTTCTTTACTATCTATAATGTACAGTATTTCCTTTGCCTTCAACAAGTACCTTAACCGGTTGCAATTTTTTAGCTGATGAGGCAACCCAAATTTTCATTTATGAAAGATTTGGGCCTTTAAGATTGACTTGTTATAATTTGCCATTCATTTTAACACAGGGCATGGTAATATGAAGAGATGTCCCAAGGGATCTCCTATATTTCAGAGATATCCTTCCTTACCTTATTTTTGAGTAGCAGCCTAATTTCTCCTTAGTAGTCAGAATCAGTCATATCAGCAATGATAGTAATTCTATTCTTTGCTTTTAATTTAGAGGCATAACAGTGTTCAAAGTAGCCTGGTGGCACTATTAACTTCCAGTTCAATAGAATCATTATTATATCTCTGGGTAAAACATTTCTCTCTTTGGAACTGACTTCTAGACCAGAAAAGCAGGGACACAGGGAAAGAAAAAAAATGCTAATGGGTCATAGACGTAACAATAAATGGTACCATTCCTATTTCCACTACTTGATTCCTGGATCCATGTGAATTCTGGACTACTGAAGAAAGAGCACTGCATGTTGGGTATTGATTTAGAGCATATGCTACCTATAGCATACTAGAGAAAATTATCCTAGCTCTAAAAAGTACAAACAACCCTCAAATTGTGATTGTTCAACTTAGGCTTTTTTGACTTTATGATGATGTGTAAACAACACATATTCAGTAGAAATCATTCTTCAAATTTCAGTTGTGATCTTTTACATGGCTATCAGTATGTAGTACAATACTTTCACATGATATAGTCAACATTTTATTATAAAATAGGTTTTGTGTTATAATTTTTTCTCAAACAGAGGAATATTTTGAGCAGCTTTAAGGTAGTCTAGGCTAAGCTGTAATATTTTATTGGATGGTATATTAAATGTTTTTTTTTTTAATTTATATATTTTCAGTTTGCCATGAGTTTACTAGGACAGAACCTATCATAAGTTGAGGATCCTCTGTGTTGCTATCTAGCTAGTGCCCTGGGTGAGTCTTTGAAATGATATTCTGCCACTCTCTCAAGGAAGGCATTTGCTTAAGAATTTTAGGGAATATGGTAATGTCAGTGAATTCCATGAGAATGTGCCTGTGGCTATAGTCATCTATGCAGGACTCAACTTGCCTTGGCCATCTGGTGACCACAGTGATATTTAGCAATGAGGTATGTAGCACTTTTTCTAGTATTAGTTCATGAACTTAATTGTCTGGCATCATCATACTCAGCAGTAGTGGTAGCTAGGCCAGCACTGGTGAGGAGAAGTCCAGGTTGGTAAGTCAATGTATAACCTCAATTTTTGTCACTATGGACACTTTGTTCATGAACCCATTGGTGATGATGACGTGGCTGGGAAAACAGTCTAACTGGTATCCAAATGACAAGTCACCCTATCCACTTAATTATCAAAGTAAAATGCTTCCCTGCTGAAGTCACTCTTTATTAAACATTCACCCGGAACACAAATATCTTTATATATTTTACCCATTCTGAGATGTTTACTCACAAACCTCTTTCCCAAACATTCTTGTCACTAATATTCTAAGCATAATCTTTCCTAGCCTCTGACTATCCATGCAAATCATCAGCCATAGCCCTAGAATTAGTATATCATCCTACATCTGCTCATTTTTTCCTTCCAACTCAGATATACATACAACCAGGTGCATTACTTGAAATTATGTCCACTGAGAAAATTTTCCTTCACCATATCCTTCAGGGATTCTCAGAAGGGGCCACAGAGTTGCAGGTAGCCCACTCATAGGTTGTATCTGCCCATCATGTAGAACTGTCTTTAAATCATACATTAATCTTCCCTTCCCCTGCCAACTTATCATGGAGAACTTACATAAAGCCACAGGTTCAGGCTGGGAGAGAGTAGGTAGCATATCGGAAGTGTGGACCATGGGCATTGAGCCACTTTATGGGATTCATTCGTGCTTTAGGATCTCCTTGCACCATATTTTATATATCCTACTTCCATTTGATAGTGTAATGCATGCCTAAAGTTTTGTTTTGGTAAGCCAATTAACACTTGGTTCATTATGGGTAGCTTAGGTCTCATGGCATCTCTGTTGTCTCTGGTTCAGCATTTAGTTTCTACAAAGACCAAGTAGTAGGCCAAGAGCTATTTCTCAATTAAAAATACTTATCCATAGAGGATGGCAGGGCTTTACTTCAAAATGTAAATGGATGCACTGTAATTTACTAATAGGAGCTTGCTAAAGACTCCAAAGAGCATTTGTCTTTGCTACTGACACTTCAATCACTACTGAATCTGTGGATCATTTAGCCCTAGAAGAAGAACATCTTATTCATCAACCTGGACCTGTTGCTGAGACTAGAAGTCTGGGACTACACTCAAAATTAGTAGCTTTTAGCATCACTCTATAAATTAGCTGGAGTAATACTCCCTGATGAGAACTACGTTACCTCCAAATTCTAATATGAACCCTAGGGAGTATGCCCCCTTTATGGCTGTAGGTAGGGCCACAGGCAACAATTATCTTTCACCTTAGAAGTGTTATGTCAACATGCTCAACACCAATGGTCTCCTAGAAATTTTTCTCAGGCAGAAAGTCCATGATTTTTTTTTTCAAATTTACATAAGTTACTATGACAGACTGTGTTGTAGTCCATTATTTCACTTCCCAAAACCACAGTCAACAGTGTCTTTTCCCATTCACCTGCACAAGTTTCATCTTGCTCAGCTTATAGGAATTGCTTGGAGGACTTAATTTGTTTCCATCCATTTGGATTTTATGTTTCTTGATTTTTGTGGATCTCAAAACTTTCATAATGACTCCCGTATTTTCCATCTTCTGACACACAAATGTCTTACCAGTAAGTCTAGAGTTTTTTTTTTTTTGTCTTTTGTTTGTTTGTTTATTTTATTTCTTGTTCATTAGGTACAATCAACATAATCGCTAAAATGGACCATTGTATACCTTGTGGAAGGGAAAGAAGATCAAGATTCCTGTGAACCAAATGTGACTGTGTTAATCTTTCTAGGCTTTCATAAGTTGCCATCCCATACTGGGTGACTTAATCAATAGAAATGTATTTTTCACAGTTTTGGAATCTGGAAGTCCAAGATGAAGATGCTACCAGTATTGGTTTCTAGTGAAGTCTTTCTTCCTTGATTGCTGTTGGCTGCCTTCTCACTGTGTCCTCAAGGGCCTTTCTTCTGCATGTGTACATTTTGTATTTCCTCTTCTTCTTATAAGGTAACCATTTCTATTGGTTTAGGGCTCAACCCTAAAGATTTAACTTAAACTTAATTATCTCCTGAAGGCTCTATCTCCATGTATAGTCCCTTTGAGGGTTAGCACTTCAACACATAAATTTAGGAGTTACAATTCAGTCAACAACAATAACATAGGGCTAGAGAGTTAATACACCCATGAGGAAGGACGGCGAAAGTGTATAGTTGGCTCTTTGAGCTAAAAAAAAAAAAAAAAAAAAAACATGTTTCTTGTGGTCTTTGACAAGAATGGAGAAAAAAATTTAAAAAAATGGACATAGCAATTTCTTCATAACTACTATATACTGGGGGTTTGTTAATCTGTTAAAGCGATGAAAACATACCTGGTAAAACAGCTACGGTTGCACTTTGTTAAACTTACTATATTCTGTTATAATTCTTCAAGATCCCTGTCTTCCACATAGGCCAAATGGGAAAGTTAAATGTGAATGTGGTAGAAATTACCACCCTTACAACTCTGAAGTCCTTGATGGTGGAATTAATCTCTACAATCACTCCAGGAATGGAGCACTGTTTTTAGTTTATAAGTTTTCTAGGTAGAGGTAATTTTAGTGTCCTCCACTGTCATTTCTCACTGTATTAGCTCTCACTCTACATGTCATGGAACTAATGTCAGGATTCTGCATATTGAGTATGTATATTCCAATTATCCAATCTGGAAGTGGGGCTATAAACACAGTATGAGTTTGAAACCCACTGGGACCACTGTGAGACAAGCCTGAGGTAACATTCCATTGAGCTGGATCATTTGTCATGTATAGTATGCCCCAAATGTAGCTTCATTTTCCAGATGTCTTAATGCGAATAAAGTTTTTCATCATTAAAACAAATAAAATTTTATTGATCTCATGATTTCTATAAGCCCCTACTTACTGGCAGGCCACAGTAATATTTTTGGGTCTTCTAGAATTAGTGTTTAGATTAGAGTTAGTATCTAATAGTCCATGAAAAGTCTAATTATTTCCTTTTCATCAGTGCTCAGTCAGTCATAGTAAAGTCTTTAGTTTCTTTGAGGAAGGCTAGGAGAAAGATTAATAATATACATTTCTGGTAGCATGCCATGGATCTTCATTTAGGGATCTGGCCTCCTCTATCATTCAAGGGGTTCTTGCTCTATAAACTACTTAAAATCTTGGAATTGATTGAGGAGTTCTGACTCTTAAATTTTGTGATTTAGGTTGGACTTTTGTACACTTGAACAAGAATATTTCTGCTTTTACAGATCAAGTGAGAATTTAGGAACATCATGATCAATTTTCCACAACTGCGGGTCTGCTCAAGTCAAAATATTTTGATTGCTTCATTGACTCTGTTGTCCATTATGAGAACCACACTCACCTTGTCTTTAATGGGTGAGTGCTACCACTTGGCCCCTGGAACTCTGGGATCCAAATAATGCCTCTGCATTTACATTCCAAAATTCAGTGACAGAAATTCCCACTGTACATTCTAGTCTAGAGAAAAGAATGACTACAATTCTTTTTAAGGCAGTTGGGGCTCTACTCAAACGTCTATTTGTCATAGATTTGTGAAATGTGAGTCTTCAGAACCCTTCCAACGTGAGTGAGAAAGTTTTACATGAATAATCCAACTTGACATTTCAATCCTGTACTCTGCAATAAACAAAGACAAGTCTACAGCAAGTTAATTCACTGTAGGCCATCTTATGCTTCATATTTCAGCCAACTAAACAAATTTTAGAGCTTTTTCTAAATGCCCAAGATGCAACATGCATGTAGAATCTCAGCTTATGTGTTCATATCAGTAGATTAGATTCATCTAGCTTTATGTTCTTTTCATTGTTACCTTACACCCTTAATATCTATTACCACATGTAATACTCTGGATTTGTGTGTATATGGATTAGAAAATTTGAGTAGTTCTTTTGGAGTGTAGTATACTTCCTTGTGTGTCATACTTTATACTTCACCTTTAGAAACCTACTGGGACATGAATATAATTGTTAGTCTAGAAGCATAGTAGGGTAGATTCTGAGGAAAGTCAGTAGCCTTTAACAAGGCAACTGTACCAGGTGAGGCTATTACAGTTTTTTTAGGAAAAGTAGGTTTAATTTCCAAAGACATATGTGGAGAGGCTGTTTTAAAGAGAAAAAAAAAGACATAAGATTTTGGGGGGCTCAAGTTCCCAGGTTCATCAAAGTATTCTTATGTGACCTGTTTTAATATTCAGGAACCCATTCCTTCCCAATTAGTGACTGAATACTAATCTGTTAACACACCTTAACAGATGTGATACTGATAATTTGATTTGTGCTTCAGTTGAGCTACTCACAGTAAAAGAGTCCAGATTTTGTTTTCATTAATCTCAGTCCTGCAGATATAGAATATAAACACCTTTTTCACCTCTTTCAGAAAGATAACTTTTCTGGTAATGTATTTGGAGCTTTAGCTTGGAATTTGAATGCCTGAGCTCATCATATTTTCTCACTTTTTCCTGCAAAATTAGATGTGACATTCTCATTTCATACTTATTAGTTTGACAAAGAAGTACAAAGATGTTATTATAAATAACTAGCCAAATATTTGTCTCTTATAAGAGTTTGGTTAGGAATTCAGTGGAGTAAAATTACTCTCCTTCCTATTGAAAATAGAGTAATTAATGTCTTTAAATCTAATTAAATTAACAACAAATTTGAGAAACCCCCACATCATCTTCGAAAATTAATCCTTAAGAATTCTGTTTCTTTAAAACCACTCCCAGTATCAAAACAAAATATGTACTAGTAAGGCTTTCCAGAAAGAAGGAACAAATGGGAGATTTCATATATATATAAAATACATGGGTCATTATTATATATAACAATATATATAATATATGTTATATGTTATACAATATATATGTTATACAATATATGTTATATACAGTAACATAAGTCATTATATTTGTGTCTGTGTGCAGGTATACACAGAGGGTACCAAAAAAGTAAAAGCATATACATTTTTATTTTTATTTTTTAGCATACACATTTTAAGAAAGAAAAAAATCTGTAACAAAAATTGTAATACTCAATATGCAATATACACTTATAACATTTGTTATCTTGTCAGGCACAATGGCGCATGCCCGTAATCCTAGCACTCTGGGAGGCCAAGGCAGGTAGATTGCCTGAGCTTATGAATTCAAGACCAGCCTGTGCAAGAGCAAGACTTTGTCTCTGAAAACATAGTCAAGCATTGTGGAGAGATCCTCCTAGGCTGAAGACTGGGGCTTCCCACTTGGGTTCCTCCTCTCTGTTACTAGAGGTTCTACTCCCTATATTTTGTTTCCACCTTTTTTGTTTATTCATCTTTCTATAAATATTTCCCTGTCAATAAACTTTGTCCTGTCACTTTTCTGCATGGTTCATGGTTTCATTCTTCAAATTCCAAGACCAAGTGCTCAGTATAGAGAGAAGTTCTGGCATTAGATGGGTTGAATTTATTATATTTTAGGGTCATTTGAAGCAGTTATCCAACAACACAAAACCTTAACTTTTAAAAATTTATTTTTATACCTCTGTTGAGGCTTAATTGTTGTACAGTGAGCTACACATATTTAAATTTATGATTTGATTAGACTTACGTGTATGCTCATCTATTACCAAAATCAAGATAGTTATATACCACTAACAAAGACCCATATGAGAGACTTCAGACTTGGGTCTCATTCTCAGAAAAACACAATTCTGCTTTATGTTGCTATAGATTGTTTCATTTATAGAATTTTATGTACACAGAAACATGCAGTATGTATTAATTTTTGTCTGGATCCTTTCACTCCTTATAACTTCTTGGGATATGCCTATATTGTTGCATATAAAATAGATAATAATTTAATAGATGAAAACATTCCACTGTATGTATACACCACAAATTAATTATCCATTTTGGCTCTTTTCAGTTTTGAGCGATTACAAACAGATGCTACAAATATTCATGTGCAAGTCTTTCTGTGGACATAGTCTCTCCTTTCTCTTGAGTAAATAGAGTATAATGGCTAGGTCATGGGATATATGTACATTTAAACATTTGTTGTCCTTTAAAACATAAAGCATGATCAATTATTTCACAGGGTAAATATATATTCAGTAAAATAGGAGAAAAAACTATTTTTGCAATGGTGAAGCTATTGTGAACTTTGGAAACTATAAACTTATAAGAGTGTTATAGACCAAAAGCATTTTAGAATAGGGTTAGGAAAAACTATGAAGTGAAAAGATTGCTTAGGGAGTATTGATAACTCGAGGACTTTTTCTGTGAAGAGTAACAAGAATAAATTTCTGGTATATGGATGGTGATAGTGCCACTGGAATTTATTTTTTCAGTAGGTCTTTGTTATTAAGGATTCTAAGAATAAACTCATGAATCACAGATCAGTGGTAAGATAGGATTTTACTAGACAGAAAGGAATACAGAAGGACTAAAAAGCACCAGAGCTTCTGGCAAAGGGAAAGACCCAAGTCTGAAGTCTCTCATATGGGTCTTTGTTAGTGGTATATATTATATTTTGGCCAGGACTTGGTAAGTGGAAAAACAGCTTTTAAAAGTTAGTGAGTGTATTAATAAATGAAAGAATGCAATCCCTCTCCTAGGGCAAGTTTATTAGGTCTTTCTAGTTTTTGTCTCAGGGAAGAGATTAGGGTGTGTGTTCCCTACTCAAAGGGAAACCACCCCCAAAATTTTCAGGCTGCTTTGTTCATGATCTTGCTAGAGCCCAAGGGTGTGGCCTGGAAAGGGCAGCCTGTTTGTGCCTAGGGATGGTGATCTGCTTTCTGAGCTCTCCTGGGCCTAGAGAATGGGGGTCACTGTCCAGCCCTGAGTGGGGGAATCCTATATGAATAGGGAGTTCAGTAAAGTTTTGCTTATTTGTGAAAAAAAAAATAACCCAAGAGATGTTAAGAGAGCATACTTTTATCCCTGTAGGAATTATCTAGTAGAGACGGAATCATGATTGTAGGAGAGAAGTGCTTGAAAAGGCATCATGCAGTAATATCATTAAAAATAGATGGAATAAATGGATTTAGATAGCTGCAAAGAGACATCATAGTCAAAAGAAATTATTCAGAGATCATGGGTCCATATATGAGTAGAGTTGTTACGTGGGGGAAAAAGGAAAAAGAGTTAATATTTTATTCTATTATTTACTTTTACTAGTTGTATGTTTTATATATATCTATATATATATATATAGATAGATAGATATATAGATATATATGGAAAATTTATCTGCTGAGACAGAGTCTCTTGCTTAGGCTGATCTCAAACTCCTGAGCTCAAGCAATCCACCTGCCTTGACCTTCCAGAGTGCTAGATACACAGACATGAGTCACCATGCCAACCTTAGCATCAACTTTATTGTTTTATGTTTTCCTTTTTTAAAAATATATTTCATACTAATATGAGGGTAGAAATAATTAGGTTACATTATTTTGCATTTGTTAGGTAAAGTTCAAGTTGTAGTTGAGCCCTTTACCGAGGGAGTGTGATATATGCCCTCACATTGTGCCCATTAGATAAGAGTTACTAATCCCGCTTTCACCTCCTCTCTTCTCTTTCCCTCCTCTGCCTCCCTCCAATTTGAATTTAATTGTGTTTTTCTCTCATGTAGTGATATAGATTTAATCTATTGGTTTCATATTAGCATTGTATACATTATATACTTACCTTTCCATTCTTATGATATTTTACTAAAAGGAATGTCCTTCCACTTCATCCAGGTAAATACAAAAAATGTAAAGTCTTCATCTTTCCTTACTAAGCCTTGACTTTAAATACAAATTTAGCTTTCTGGTGCCAGAAAAAGGGCTCAGTCACCCTTGACACAGTTTCCATTCTACACCACAAACAAATGCCTCAAGCAGGGGGCCAAATATAAATAACGTGGAGATTTTTTTTTCTTTCAGCTTTCCTTAAGTGGATCATTTAAGCATTTATCTACAAACTTAAAGTGACCACATCATATTCTCATGTCTAGTACTACTTGTCACTTACTTTGTTTTCCTCTCTCCCCTGCCAGTACTCCCTGACCTTAGTGTGTATGGCCCCTAAGAATGTCATGTACCCCCAAGGTATGTAGTACTAAAACTTAAACTTTTCACATTATGGTAATCTCATTGAATCCATGTTCACAGTCTGGCCCCTGATGGCAATACCTCCCTGAAGGGACATATGAAGTGGATCCTTTTCTGGTGCTTTTTCATCTGGAACCCTGGTAGCTATTGGGGAGAACTTAGCAGATAGTGAAACTTCAACAACTGGTGTAGTCAGTAAAATTTTGCTCATGGCTTCAATATAATCCATTGTCTGTCTGCTGTGAATGGCTTTCTAAATTTCTGTATCAGATGGTCCATTTGGTCAGGGATGGTACTGATGCTTGTTGGTAGTATATAAAATTGCTTTGCACTGCTGTGTACTACTGTTGTAGGATGTTGCCTTGGGGATTAACACAAAATTTTGATGGCTCTGCATGGCCCTCTGCATTGTCGGACTCCCTTATAGTCTATGCTGGAGAGAGGGTCCCAGTGATAACAAGAATACATTTTTCTGGGCAGTGCCTGTGGCTCAAAGGAGTAGGGCGCCAGCCCCATATGCCGGAGGTGGTGGGTTCAAACACAGCCCTGACCAAAAAAACTGAAAAAATAAAAATAATAATAATGTAGTTTTCTGTGAAAATCAGCTTCCCTTCTTGGGTCAACTCTCTAAACAGTTGACCACTACTTGAGGGTGTGTTGTCTATTGAGCCAGGTCTATTGTTCCAATTAACTGGGGTCTCAGTAGTGGTCAGAATGTATTAACAACAAATGGAAAAATCCTGCTGTTGAGCCAGGGTGAGCAGGCCAGAACAGTGATTCTTACCTCCATCTCATAAGTGTTAAAGAATCAGGCCACCAGTTTCCAGGGGAGCAACACTCTTCCCTCCCAGTGAAGTCAAAGGGAGTAAAATGATGCTGGGCTTAACAGTGTCACTGTTGGTTAAGTAGATTCAGTGTTAAAGACCCAAATTATCTGACCCTAACCCACCGATGATTGCAATTTCATCTGAGACCCCATGGTACCCCTTAGGAAGTAAGTTCTTCTGAGGCAAGGGCCTCTTTTGTTGAATTCCTTGCTACCATCACTCATCATCCTCCCTCATTGAACCCCAGTGACCCTTCAGAGATAAACTGGGAAACCTTTGAAGAGGGAAGCTACTGCCTAGGAGCTCAACTAATATGAAGGTAATAATCTAATTTTCCTGTAACAATCTGTGAGGTCAGAACAACAGGGACCTATTCAATACCAACAGGACCTTTTCAGGTAAACATACCAAGAGGGACGAGAGAAGAAAAATGTATTTGTCACCTAGAAATACAAGCATTTCTAAACTTACAAAAAGGGAAGTGTGAAAGACTGATCATCTCTCCATTGGTGGGGACCATCCCCAAAAGAGGCTACTGCCTAGAAGCATAAGGCTACTTTCCTCCAGCATCTTTGCCTCTCACTCATCAACTTAGAGACAGAAGCTAATAACTTTAGCTTCAGAAAACTAAAAATCCAAAACAAACAAACAACAAAAGACAAAAAGAAAAAGGAGATTATTACTTTAGGTGGCTACAAATCCAAGAAAAAAAATGAATTTTAAATTTTAAACACTGAGCACAATTTAAGTCTGACAAAACACAATTCTTACCTTAGATTACTTACTGATGTATGAACAAAAAACTCTTGGATACAGGGGGAATTGAATGTAATAAATTAATTCTATATGATATTTTAGTATAAATTTATAATAAATAGATAAATTGTGAATACAATATATTTTCTATAATTTTATTCCATAGAAATTAAAAATTCATATACTAATTTATATACCAAAGAATTTCTACAGCAAAATGAGAAAAGAGGCACTGATTGGCTTTTGCACCTCTACAACACAGGTGCTCATTCACTTTAACATTTATTAAAATGAACTAATTAACAAAAATGCATGGACTTAATATTGGTGCTCAAATTATAGTTATACCTGGAAAATCTCAGTAAATTTAAATACTCTGTCCTTATAATTTTGAGACGTTAACTAAATGCAAAATAAAAAGTGAATATACCTCACTTTAACTATAGCCTTGCCTGTATTTTCCATAGTCATATACTTACTGTTTTAAAATATTCTGTTAGAGATAGATGCTCTCCAACAGTAAATAAATTAAAATTAAAGTAATGTTTTGTTACCTATAAATTGGCCTGACAAAATGGGACCCCATAAATGCAATGTACGCCATAAAGTTAAGAAGTTGACTTCAAGGATTAAAGCTTGTATAAAACCTAATTAGTAAAAGAGAGATTATCCCCACTGCTTCTCCCCTCTCCATTTAACAGCCCAATTTTGCTTGTTCTCAAATGTGATAAAGAAATAGACAATGTATGCTGTATGTTTAATTATTATAAACTTAACCTTATTGGCCTGTCCATTAGGAGTTGATATCTAATACCTAACTTTATTAAAATTACTGGTTATTTTTAAGCAGCAACTGGTAAATACTTTGTTCTAACAGATATGGCTAACGTGTTTTGTTTAATGCCTATTTTAATAGCCTGTCAGCTGCAATTTGCCTCTACTTCCAGAGGAACACAATACACCTTTCTAGGCTATCTATGGGGATTTCCACAGCTTTCTTATCATGGGTAATCTTTACAGACAAGATTTTTTTTTTTTTTAAGACAGAGTCTCAGTTTATTGCCCTTGGTAGAGTGCTGTGGCATCAGAGCTCACAGCAACCTCCAACTCCTGGGCTTAGGTGATTCTCTTGCCTTAGCCTTCAGAGTAGCTGGGACTACATGCACCCCACCACAATTTCTGGCTATTTATTTTTGAAGTTTGGCCAGGGCCATGTTCGAACCCACCACCCTCGTTATATGGGGCCGGCACCCTACCCACTGAGCCACAGGTGGTGCCCCTACAGACAAGATTTTAACAACATCTTCTTTCTCCAGGAACTCAGGTAAGGTTTTATATTAAGGATATCCTCTTCAAGGAGGTTCATTTTGTACACACATTAAGGACAATTAAGGCTACTATTTCTTAGTACCTTAGGGTTTTGGTGGCAACATATTCCTCATTTATAAATCTTACTTCTAAATTGTAATCAACATGCACGCCTATTAATGTTCTAAAAGAAACTCCTTCACTGTAGAGGCTTTGTCAATTGTTTGCAATGACTCCTAGAATCTCTGGACCACATATGATGATCATTAGTATTCCTAAGGCTTCTGGTGTAAGATAATGCCCCTTTCAGCCTTGCACTGTACACCATTAAAATAGCAAGACCTGGATATGTACTGAGCATTCTTGAAAATGGAGGTTTTCGCAAACCTTGAGCCTGTGATTCTCAATATCTAGCTGCCAATTATGCTTTATATCATGGAAACAAATAGCATCCCACAAGCTCAGTACAGCTACCAAGGCTTTCCTGAGACAGCATGGAGCAAAACCTGAGCTCTCTAGTATATTGTACTTGCAGAAGGGTGTGGGATCTCCTGTCTTCTGTTCCTTGAAAAATGTCAGAAGCTGCAGGAAGTCATCCTTCTCCAAGATTCCTTGAATATTTGGAAATATCCTGGAGATTAACTGAGTGAACAGTAATGGGATTCCTTAGGCTATGTGAATGGCACTACCAACCATCACATGTAATGAAGCTTAATGGAATGCTGCTGTTTTCTTATCCTTAGTCAGGGTGTTTCTAGTAAAAGATAGAGCCTATGAAACAATACATTTGGCCGAACTTTAGTCAGTTGTCTTAGCACTGGGTGTCCTGCTCAACAAATGATCTTGCCTTCACATTTTAAATAAGCTATTGGACCATTGCTTTAAAATTACCCCATTTGAGGTTAAAAAGAAAAAAGAAAAATCAATAAGGAAAAGAAAGAAAGAAAGAAAGAAAGAAAGAAAGAAAGAAAGAAAAGAAAGAAAGAAAGAAAGAAAGAAAGAAAGAAAGAAAGAAAGAAAGAAAGAAAGAAAGAAAGAAAGAAAGAAAGAAAGAAAGAAAGAAAGAAAGAAAGAAAGAAAGAAAGAAAGAAAGAAAGAAAGAAAGAAAGAAAGAAAGAAAGAAAGAAAGAAAGAAAGAAAGAAAGAAAGTAGGACACTGAGCACCAGGCTTATAGAAGCAGCCACCGGGTCTTAAAGAAGGCACTGGGAGCAAGACAATCTCCCAGCCAGCATGGAGATGTTTTTCAGTCTGCAGATAAGCTCTCAAGCAGCTGCATGCATTAATGAGATAAGATCGGTAGCTCTTTAGCAAGCAAGTATTATGGTGTAACATTCATAGGCAACAGGATGGGAGTAGAGCCAGCGTGGAAAGAGCACTTAACACCCATTAAACATGTGTCCCCACTTCTGTGGTCTGAGGCTTCAATAAAAGGCCAAGAGAGAGTTTTCTTGGGGCTCTCAGAGAACAGACAGGAAGCCCACCTCTTGCAGGCATGTACCTTCAATCCGTGTCCTGGCTCCTGGCTCTTTTTATTTGCACGGTGTTGGGGTGCCACAGTGGGCCCTGACAGAATAAGACAGAAAATAAAAGGAAAACAACCTCTGTGTATTTATTGCCTTGCTGACACCCAAAGTATAAATTCAAATAACACTTCTCTACATTTACTAAGGTCATAATACAAGGCCTTGGTAAGATACTTATTTCCCTTCAGAATTACAGACATTATTAATAGTAACCAAGGTATACATTTCCCTTGGAGTTTGCCATATTAGGTGCTCGAAAGAGGTATTCAATAGAATATTCATGCTCCTGATAGGTTCAAAATAACTAGTTTAACTGAGATACATAAGGATAGCCTCAACAAGAGCTTTACAAATTCCAATATAACAAATAAACTTTGAAATTTCCCTTGTTTGCTTCAGATCTTGACCTATTTTTTTTTTGTTTGTTTGTTTGTTTTTGTAGTTTTTGGCTGGGGCCAGGTTTGAACCCACAACCTCCAGTATATGGGGCTGGTGCCCTACTCCTTGAGCCACAGGCACCGCCCAACCTTGACCTATTTTTAATTTTTGATCTGACCCTATCCTATAAAGGCTTGTGGCCATATATCAAGAACACTTAACTATCCTAGCACTCATTATTGTATATTGTGCCACTGTATCCCAAACAAATCTCTGTCAAGTATAGCTGTACACTATTCTTTTGGTTGCTGGTCTTGTTAGTTACTATTGGTTTTGGTGCTTTGGTTTATAACCAGAGATAGAAACTCTGTAGTAGTC
Source organism: Nycticebus coucang (assembly GCF_027406575.1). Lineage (NCBI taxonomy): Eukaryota > Metazoa > Chordata > Mammalia > Primates > Lorisidae > Nycticebus > Nycticebus coucang. The sequence goes on along the minus strand of NC_069804.1, from coordinate 154,480,054 downwards.
CACAGTTTCAACCAATTATGATAAATTCCGAGGCCCAAATCAACTTGAGTGAGTACCTACTAAATAGTTACCTCAGAAACACATCCCATATGACATTGTCATGGCCCCAAATCTCACTGTGGGAGATTACATTGCTTCAGTAGATATCACTCTAACTGAAAACCTCAATATTGGAGATGATTTCACTCCCATGCTGTAAGAAGACTTGACCTCTTACATTAAACTTCTACTCGGCCCTGCCCATGGGCTATCTCTACTAAGACACAAATGGGCATAGGACATTTTTGCTTATCTTCATGAACTCACTGTTTGCTTAGTACATGGTATATTTCTTGTTCTTTGCTCAAACATACACCCTCAAAATTTCCATACCTAAAGGGAACTCTGATAAAGGTTGCTAAAAATTAATGTAGATTGTTGATTTCTGCTGGAGGTACTAATACAGTATCAGACAATCCCTTGATCCCTCTGAGCCCCTGAGATAGGACCACTCAATTCCTGGTAACTTTCATACTACCATCTTAAGATTTCTATTCCAATCTCTCATCTTGTGTCCCCAAATGTAACTACTACACACTTTCTTCTTATAATCAACAGATTGTTACCTTTCATTTACAACTTCCTTAAATTTAAGTATAATACTGAGGCACCAAGGGGTAAATTATAGTGAATTCTAATAATTCTATGTTTCTTTGGCATCCATTTTTAATGTAGGCTTAGCTTTTGCATGCCAGAGAGAAGGCTCAGTAGCCACTGACACAGTTTCCTATTATAGACACTCAAATGGCTCAATCCAAAAGTCAGAGATAAGGATTTAGAGACATGTCTCCCACATAGCTGAGTGAGTTACCTGATTTCCTATCCCACTGCTTGCTTTAAATTCAGACATTTGCCCCCAAACTTAAAGTGACCCACATGCTATTTCCCAATGTATACTAATATATACTGGTAGATTTCAGACTCTCCTCACTCTCCCTGGCTGTGCTCCCTGACCTACTGGTGTGTGACCTCCAAGTGTGCTATATATTTCCCAGGGTTTGTAATTACCAAAATATTTTGACATTATAGGTGTGTCATTGGACTCTGATAAAGGAAAAAATGGTAAAAATACAAAACTTTAACAATATCATGAATGGAAGAGTAGATATCACCGTAAATCCTATAGACATGAAATGATAATAAGATGATACCAAAAGGAAGTCTCTGATAATAAATTTGAAAACCTAGAGCTAGGCATGGTGGTAGAAGACTTTAATCACATGCACATGGAAGGCCGAGAAAAAGGGTCACTTAATTCCAGCAGTTGGAAACTAGATTGGGCAACAAACAAAACATTGGCTCAAATTTTTATTGAGACAGTCTTACTTTGGTGGCCCTGGTTAGAGTGCTGTGGCCTAAGCCCATTTGACAGCAACCTCAAATTCCTGGGCTTAACCCATCTTCAAATATCAGCTTCCTGAGTAGTTGGGAATATAGTAGCCCAGCTAATTTTCCTATTTTTAGTAGAGATAGGGCCTCACTCTTGCTCAGGCTGGTTTCAAATTTCTGAACTTAAGAGAGTCTCTCCTATTTTAGCCTTCCAGAGTGCAAGGATTACAGGCATGCACAACTGAGCCTGGACTTTTTTTTTAATTGAGATAAAATAGATAAATTCTTTAAAAATCACAGTTAACCAAAAAAATTCAAGAAATAGGAAGCACAAATAGCCTTATTTATGATAAATAAATAGGAGAGAGGGTAGAAGGGAGAGAGATGAGGTGTTATGGTATATTGCACACCTCTTGGGGGTGGGACATAAGTATAAAAGGAACTTTACCTAACAAATACAAACTGTGCAAAATAGATCTTTGTACCCTCAATGAACCTGAAACAATAAAAAGGAGAATGAAATAAAAATTCAATGAATTTCATATATAATTTTAAAAACAATAGGCACAGAAGACTATAATGGTGTATTCTTTTAAATACTTAGAAACAAAAGACTCAGTGTCCATAGCTCAGTGATTATGGCAGGGCGCCAGACATATACACTAAGGCAGATGGGTTCTAACCCAGCCTGGGCCTGCTAGATAACAATGAAAACTACAACAAAAAAATAGCCAGGCATTGTTGTGGGCACCTGTAGTCCCAGCTACTTGGGAGGCTGAAGCAAGAGAATTGCTTAAGCCCAAGAGTTTGAGTTTTCTTTGAGCTGTGATGCCACAACACTCTACGGAGGGTGACATAGTGAGACCCTGTCTCAAAATAAATAAATAAATATTGTGATTTTTGGTCTTCTGGGTATAAACCTAGTAAAGGAATTATAGAATTGAATGGCAGGTCTATTTTTAGGTCTCTAAGTATTCTCCAAACATCCTTCCAGAAGGAACATATCAGTGTGCATTCCCACCAGCAGTGTAGAAGCGTGCCCTTTTCTCCACATCCAAGCCAACATCTTTGGTTTTGGGATTTTGTTATGTGGGCTACTCTTATTGGGGTTAGGTGATATCTCAAAGTAGTTTTGATTTGCATTTCTCTGATGATTAAGGATGACGAGCTTTTTTTCATGTGTTTGTAGATCGTGCGTCTGTCTTCTTTAGAGAAGTTTCTCTTCAAGTCCCTTGCCCACCCTGAGATGGGATCACGTGTTCTTTTCTTGCTAATACGTTTGAGTTCTCTGTGGATTCTGGTTATTAGAACTTTATCGGAGGTATAACCTGCAAATATTTTCTCCCATTCTGAGGGCTGTCTGCTTGCTTTACTTACTATGTTCTTGGCTGTGCAGAAGCCTTTTAGTTTGATCAGGTCCCAATAGTGTATTTTTGATACTGCTTCAATTGACTGGGGGAGTCCTCCTCATAAAATATTCACTCAGGCCGATTCCTTCAAGAGTTTTCCCTACACTTTCTTCAAGTATTTTTACAATTTCATGTCTTAAGTTTAAATCTTTTATCCAGTGAGAGTCTATCTTAGTTAATGGTGAAAGGTGTGGTTCCAGTTTCAATCTTCTATAGGTTGCCAGCCAGTTCACCCAGCACCATTTGTTAAATAGGGAATCTTTTCCCCACTTAATGTTTTTATAACAAAGACATCTGTACCAGAATGTTTATTGTAGCCCAATTCAATTGCTAAGTCGTGGAAGAAGCCCAAGTGCCCATCGACCCACGAATGGACTAGCAAATTGTGGTTCATGTATACCACGGAATATTATGCAGCCTTAAAGAAAGATGGAGACTTTTTCTCTTTCATGTTTACATGGATGGAGCTGGAACATATTCTTCTTAGCAAAGTATCTCAGGAATGGAAGAAAAAGTATCCAATGTACTCAGCCCTTCTATGAAGCTAAATTATAGCTTTCACATGAAGGCTATAACCCAACTATAGCACAAGACTATGAGGAAAGGGCCAAGGAAGGGGAAGGGAAGGGGGAGGTTAGGGTGGAGGGAGGGTAATGGGTGGGGCCACACCTATGGTGCATTTTAGAATGGGTACAGGTAAAACTTACTAAAGGCAGAATACAAATGTCTACATACAATAACTAAGAAAATGCCACGAAAGCTACGTTGGACAGTTTGATGAGAATATTTCAGATTGTATATGAAACCAGCACATTGTACCCCTTGATTGCACTAATGTACGCAGCTATGATTTAACAATACAAAAATTAAATAAAATTAAAAAATAAATAAATAAAAGCACACATGAACTTTTAAACTAATAGCAAATTTAACATAGCCATATATAAAAATGTTACTAATTATTAGGTATATTTCAAGATACTTTTTTTACTTCATATATAGGGGCACAGTTGGTCTAAACTGCAGTATTAATTACTAAAGCCTGTTGAATTAACAGAATAAAAATAAACTACATGATAATCTCAAAATCTTCACCCTTTCACCCTGGAGTCTCCAGTGTTTATTATTCAACTTTCTATGATCACATGCACACTTTATTAATCTATCATTTGTGAGAACATGTGGTATTTGTTTTGTGTTTCCAATTTATTTCACTTACGGTAACAGCCTCTAGTTCCATTCATGTTTTTGAATGAAAAAGCGATTTCATTTCTTTTTATTGGTGAGTGGAATACCACACACACACACACACACACACGGTATTAATGACACTAATCCATATATATGTATATGAGGATTAGTTCAATTATGAGATAGATGGACAGATAGAAAAATATATAACACATTTTCTTTATTCAATCATTTCTTGATGGACATTTAGGTTGATTTCATATCTTTGCTATTGTTAATGGTTCTTTCAATAAATATATGAGTGCAGTTTTCTTATATAACAATTTTTCTTCCTTTGGGTATATATCTGATAGAAGATTACTGGATTGAATAATAGTTCTATTTTAAATTCAAGATGAAGACTTAAATGTGATACCTGAAACTTTAGAAATTTTGGAAATAAATCTAGGAAAAACTATTGTGTACATTGGTCTAGGCACATAATTCATATTCATGACTAAGATCTCAAAAGTAAATATAACAAAAACAAAAATAACCCAATGCAACTTAATTAAATTAAAAAGATTCCATTTAGGAAAACAAATAGTCAACTGAGTGAACAGATGACATACAGAATGTGAGAAAATATCTGCAAACTGTGCAGCTTACAAAGGACTAATATCCAAAATTTACATGGAATTCAAACAATTCATCAAGAAAAATACAACTCTACAGGGGGTGCCTGTGGCTCAAAGGAGTAGGGCACAGGCCCCATATACTGGAGGTGGCAGGTTCATACCCAGTCCCAGTCAAAAACTACCAAAAAAAAAAAAAATTGAAAAAGAAAAGAAAAAGAAAGCTCTATTAAAAAGTGGGCACAGGACACCAACAGATGTTTTTTTAGGCTGGTCAAGTGAAGAAGCGGGAGTAAAAAAGGACTAAAGGAATCTGTAACTGATTATGATCAATTAGTTGTAAACACCACTGCACTCAGACCAGTCACAAACATACAAATACTCAACAAGCATATGAAAAAAAAAATGCTCAACATCACTAATCAGCAGAGAAACTGCAAATTAAAAACACAATAAAATATCATCTTATACCATACAAAATGGCTATTATTAAAAAGTCAAAAAAATAACAGATATTGATAAGGAGGAGAAGAACGTGAATGCTTATATGCTGTTAGTAAGAATGTAAATTGATAAAACTTCTATAGAAGAAACACACATTAATTATTAAAATTGCCAATAAATTGAGTAAAGAAGAAATCTGTGGCTGGCATCATATTTTACCATAATAAACTGAATGATATCCTCTTGAGGATGGCAAAAAGAAAAGAATGTTGTCTTCCATACCTTCTATACAGTATTTTTTTTCCAGAGATACCAGCTAATGCAAAAAGATATAAGAAAAAAAGAAGTAAATGTCATACAGATATGAAAGGAAGAAAAAGCACTGTTTATATTAAATGCTTTGTTATATACAACATCCTAAGGAATCAATAAACACATTGCAAAGTTAATAAGTGAATATAGCAAGGTCTTAATATGCAAGTTCTGTGTGTGTATATATATATATAATATACAGAATATATATGTAGATATATATTATTGTATATCTACATGACAGTCAAAAAGGTAGACAACTGAAAGAATGCTAATATCATCAAACCTATACATTTCTTAGTAACTAATGAATTGAATAAAAGTGTTTGAATATTTGTCTCTCTTAAAATTCATATATTGAAACTTAATCATCAGTGCAATGATGAGAACTGTAACATTTGGGAAGTGATTACATTATAAGGGTGGCGTTCTGATGAATTGGATTATTGCCATTATAAAAGAGGTACGATACAGCTGCCTTGTTCCTTTACTATGTAAAGGCACAGTGAGAAGGTGCCATCTCCGAAATAGGAAATAGATTTTCAGCAGACACACACACAATCTTTTCGCTCCTTTATCTTGGACTTCACAGACTCTGGAACTGTCAGAAATACATTTCTAGTGTTTATAAGCCTTCTACTTTACACTGTTTTGTTTTAGGAGCCCAAAGTAAGATGGGAAGTATTACTTCCCATTCACTACTTGAGTTTGTTTACTATTATTATTATTATTTTCAAAAGTTTTTTTTTCTTTTTTTTTTTTTTACTTCATACATTAAGTAACCTTGGACTAAAGAGGTAAGTTTTTGTGAAAGTATTTTCAATTATAAATAATATTATTTTAACAAATGTAAGATTTTCCAGATTATTTGTTTCCTTTCGAAAAAGTTCTAGTAGTTTTGACTTTCAAGAAATATGATAATGTAATGTAAGTTATCAAATTTATTGGTATATGATTGGTATATACCAAATGTATTGGTACATGTATACACATATATATGATTGATGTATGATAAAAAGTCCCTATTTATCATTTTGTTTTATTCTATTTTATTTGGTTTTTTTTTTGTTTTTTTATTGTTTCTGGTTAATTTGAGGGGACAAAGTGGTAGAATACAATGTTTTCTTTTGTTAGATAGAGTCCCTAAAAATTATGTCCCACCTCCAAGATGTGTGCTTCTATACCCTAGCATCGTGCCCATAAATAAATCAGTCACCTTCCCTATTCCCCTCTCTCTGCTCCATCCTTCCCCAGTCCTCCACCTTGAATTGATTTGAGTTTTTCTCTTATGTGGGCATGAATTTGATTGCAAACTGGCTTCATATTAATATTGAGTAAATTGGAAGCTTCCTCCTCTATTCTTGTGATACTTTACTAAAAAGAATGTGTCTCTACTCCATTCAAGTTAATACAAAAGACATAACTTTCACTCTTGTTATGGCTGAATAGTATTCCATGGTATAACTATACCATAGTTCGTTAAACCATTCCTGAGTTGGTGGGCATTCAGGTTGTTTCCACATCTTGGCGATTGTAAATTGAGCTGTGATAAACAATCTAGTGCAAATGCCCTTATGATAAAATGATATATTTTTTTCTGGGTAGATGCCTAGTAATGTGACTGCAGGATCAAAAGGGAGATCTGATTTCAGTTATTTCAGAATTCTCCATACTTCTTTCCAAAAGGATTGTATTAGTTTGCAGTCCCACCAACAGTGTAAAAGTGTTCTCTTCTCTGCTTATCCATGCCAGCATCTGCAGCTTTGAGACTTTGTGATGGGGCCTATTCACACTGCGGTTAGGTGATATCACCAGGTGGTTTTGATTTGCATTTCTCTGACAATAAGAAATGATGAGAATTTTTTCAAATGTTTGTTAGCCATTCATCTATCTTCATCAAAGACGATTCTATTCATAACTCTTCTCAGTGGTACATGGGACTGTTCACTTTTTGTTGTTGTTGATTAATTTGAGTTCTCTGTAGATTCTAGTTACCAACCCTTTGTCAGATTCATACCATGCAAATTATCTTTTCCCATTCTGAAAGTTGTGTATTTGCTTTACTTGCTGTGTCCTTAGCTATTCAGAAGCTTTTAGGCTTAATGAATTTTTGTTTGTTTTTGTTGTTGTAACTCCTGCTGAGGTCTTCATCATATAATCTTTCCTCAGTCCAAGAGCATTTTTTCCCACACTTTCTGCTAAGAATTTTATTATTTCGTGTCTCAGATCTAAATCTTTTATCCAAAATGAGTCAATTTTTGTAAGTGAAAGGTATGGGTCCAATTACCATCTTTTACATGTGCTTCTCCAGTTTTCCCAGCACCATTTGTTGAATAGGAATTCTTTACCCACCACTATATGCTTGCTTTTGTTTGATTTATCAAAGATCAGAAAGACTAGTTTCTTCTCTTTGTGTTCTATTATTTTCCGAATGTCAATGTCTCTGATTTTCTGCCAATACCATGCTGTTTTTATTACTGTGGACTTGTAATATACACTGAAGTCTGGTAGAGTAATGCCTCCTGCTTTGTTTTTATTACTAACAGTAACCTTGGCTATACTGTGTTTTTTCTGGTTCCATACAAAATGAAGTCCTATTTTTTCAAGTTCTTCAAAGTATGAAGTTGGTATTTTAATGTGTATTGCATTGAATCTTTAGGTTACTTTGGGTGGAATAGACATTATAACAATGTTGATCTTCCCATCCAAGTGCATGATATGATCTTGAATTTGTTAGTGTCTTCTGCTATTTTTTTCCTTGGGGTTTCATAATTCTTTTTATGAAGATCCTTCGCTTCTTTTGTTAGGTATATTCCTAAGTATCCTATTTTCTATGAAGGTACTGTGAAGGGAATTGTGTCCTTGATTTGCTTCTCAGCTTGGCTGTTATTGGCATATACAAAGGCCACTGATTTGTGGACATTGATTTTATACCCTGAGATGTTACTTTATTTTCTGATTACTTCTAGGAGTTTGCAGTTGATTCTCTGGGGTTTTCTAAGTATAGTATTATATCATCAACAAAGAACTCCTTGAACTCCTTTACCCACATTTGGATGTGCTTTATATCCTTCTCTTGTGTAATTGCATAGAATAGAACTTCTAGGATTATGTTGAATAGTAATAATGATAGTGGACATCATTGTCTTGTTCCAGATCTAGGTGAAAAAGCTTTCAGGTATACTCAATTCAGTTTGATGTTAGTTGTGGATTCTAGCAACTTAAGAAATGTGCAATCTATGCCTATTTTCTTAAGCATTCGTGTTAGAAAAGAATGCTAAATTTTGTCAAATTCTTTTTCTGCATCTATTGAGAGGATCATATGGGCTTTGTTTTTCCTTCTTTTGTATGATGTATGAAATTTATGGATTTGCATACGTTAAACCAGCCTTGCCTTCCTGTGGTAAAGTTTAATTGATTGTGATTTATAATTTTTTAATTGCATAGCTCCATCTATTAGCTGAGATTTGGTTGAGTATTTTTGCATTGATAATCATTAATGAAATTGGTCTATAGTTCTTTTGATTTGGGTCCTTTCCTGGTTTTGGAATCAGGGTGATGTTTACTTCATACAACATGTTGGGGAAACATGTTCCTTCCTTCTCAATGTTTTGGATTAGGTTCTGCAGTATAGGTATAAGCTCATCTTTGAACGTTTGACAGAAATCTGGTGTCAAGCTATCTGGTCTAGGGTTTCTTTTCATTGAAAGCTTTTGTTGTTCTTGTTCCCTTAATCTCAGTGCTTCATACTGGTCAGTTTAAGAGATCTATTTATTCCCACTTATATCTAGGGTAATGGTGTAATTCCAGCTATTGGTCCATTTTCTCCACATTGTCAACTTTCTGGATATGGTTTTTTTTATAGTAGTCAGAAATAATCTCTTGGATCTGTATGGTAACAGTTATTATTTTCCCCTTTTCATTTTTGATTGAAGTTATTATGGATTTTGTTTTTCTGTTTCTAGTTAATCTTGCCAGTGGTTTGTTGATTTTATTTATCTTTCAAAGAACCAGATTTTTGTTTCATTAATTTTCTGATTGATTTTTCATTTTTCAATTTCATTTGTTTCTGATTTAATTTTTTGTTATTTCTTTTCTTCTGCTAGGTTTGGGATTGGATTACTCACCTTTGTCCATTTATTTAGGGTTGATTCATTAGGTTGTTGTCTTGTCTTTCTGTTTTGGGATATAGGCATCTCATGTGATATATTTCCCCCTTAGGACTGCTTTTTCAATGTCATATAGGTTTTGGTAGCTTGTATCTTAGTTGTTATGTTAGAGGAAATTAATGATTTCCTTTTTTGTCTCTTCCTTGACCCAACTGTCACTCAGCATAAAGTTGTTTAGTTTCCATGCCTTTGTGTGGGGATGAAAATTTTTGTTATAATTGAGTTCCACCTTTATTGCCTTTTGGTCTGAGGGGATAGAAGGTAAATTTTCAATTCTTTTCATTGATTCTCTTGAGGTTTTATTTGTGCCCTAGGATATAATCTATTTTGGAGAATGTTCTATGGGAAAAATTTATATTCCTTTTCTTTGGCATGGTGTATTCTGTATATGTCTATTAAGCACAATTGTTCTAGGGTCATATTTAAGTCCCATGTGTCTTTCTAAATTTCTGTTTAGAGGATCTGTCCTTCTCTGCAAGAGGGGTGTTAAAACCCCCTACAACTATGGTGTTATCATCTTGCTCAGATCAATTAAGTTCTGTTTAATAAATCTAGGGACATTTAAGTTGGGTGTATAAATATTTGAAGTTGAAATATTGTTGCATTGTTCACTTAACTAGTATGAAGGGTCCATCTTTGTTTTGTTTTGTTTTTCTTTAGTTGCTTTAAATCTACAGTTATCTGAGAATAGGATTGTAATTCTTCCTTTCCTGTGATTTCCATTTGCCTGAAATGTTATTTTCCATCCATTCATCTGTGTCTTGTTTTGTCCTTCGAGCTTTGGTGTGTTTCCTGGAGACAACGTATAGATAACTTGTGCTTTTTTTATCCAATCTGCCAGCCCGTATCTCTTCAGTGGAGAATTTAAGCCATTAACTTTTTATTGAGAAACTTGATCATTGTGGTGGATTTCTATTCATATTATTTTGTCAAAGTGCATTGCTTAATTTTGTGTGACATTGTGTAAGCTAGGTTTTGTCCTTTAGTTTCTGTATGTTTACTGTTATGGAGATCCATTGTGATGCTCAGTGTGGAGAATATGTCTAAGTATTTCCTGTAGAGCTGTTCTTATTGTGGCAACCTTTCTCAAAGTGTGCATATAAGTAAAAGATTTGATTTATCCATGAATTTAAAACCTTAGCTTAGCAGTATATAAAATTTAGGGCTGAAAATTATTTTTGTGGGGAAAGGTTAAATGTACACAATCATTCTCTTCTGGATTAAACATTTTCATGTGATATCTGCTGTTACCCTGATGGATCTGTCCCTGTAGGTAAATTGGTACTTATTTCTGGCTGCTTGCAGAATTTTCTCTTTGGTCTTGACTTTGGACCGGTTTATGACAATGTTTCTTAAATAAACTTTGTTTGAGTTGAGACGACCTAGGGTTCAATATCCCTTTGAAAGAAGTGTTTCATCTTTCATATGAAAGTTTAAGTGATTATAAATTGGTTTCACAGTAGTGAAAGAAGAATATTTTAGTAATATATAATAATATTAGTAATATATAGTAATTATTAGTAATATATACTTAGTAATATTAGTAATATATACTAAGAAGAATATTTTCCAGCTCCATCCATGTAAACATAAAAGAGGTAAAGTCTCCATCTTTTTTAATGCTGCATAGTATTCCATGGTATACATATACCACAATTTATTAATCCATTCATGGGTCGATGGGCACTTGGGCTTCTTCCATGACTTGGCAATTATGAATTGAGCTGCAATGAACTCCAATTTGTATAAAAAATCAACACATTGACTGCCACAAAGGCATAAACATACTCATGATCTATGTATACATGACTTAATAAAAGGGGAAAAATGAAATAAAATAAGAGAAAAAGAAAAAAAAAAGAAAGTAGTGTTTCAGTGCCTTTGGTGATACGTGGGAAATTTTTATTTGTGATATCCTCCTGTAGAGCTTCCATTCTTTTGGGGCATTCTTCTTTCCTTCCTGAGATACCTATAATTTGCATGTTGGAAGGCTTTGTGAAGTCCCATAATTCTCTGAGTAAACGTTCCTCTTTCTCTCTCTTATTCTCTTCCTCAACTACGTGTGTTAGCTCAAGAGCTTTATATTCTATCTCTGAGGTTCTTACTTTTCTATAGTCTAATCTGTTTTTGATACTGTCTACTGCATCATTAATTTACCTGATTGACTCCTTGATTTCCTTGAGGTTTGCCATATCATTTCTATATTCTTCATATCTTTCATCCCTTAATTGGTTGTGTTTTGGGATTTTCTTTTGGTTATTTTCCACTTTCTCAGCAATTTTCTTCATTTTCTTAAAACCATCCATATTTTAAATTCCCTTTCTGTTATGTCTAACATTTCTTTCTGGGTTAAATTTTCTGCAATAGCTGCCTCATAATTACTTGGTGGAGATTCACTGTTTTAGTTTTTCATGTTGCCGGGATTTTTCTTTTTGTGTATCCTCATGAGTCTTTTCTTCTTGTCTGCTTCATTCCCTTATTTTTTTCTTTCACTTCCTTATTCTCTTTATATTACATTGTCTCTGTGTTTAGATGTTGAAGTATCCTTTTGCTATAGACCAAAATGAAAAGAAAAGAGTGTAGAGGTGAAGGTAGAAAATATGGAAAAATAAAGAAGAAAAAGAAAAAGTGGGGATAAAAGGAAAAATTAACAGAAAGAAGAGAAGAACAGCATATGAGAGACAGGAGTAAAAGTGTTGTAAAACAGGGTGCACTTTGACCCACACCTTCCATTTCTTGCCTCTGAGGTCTGGTTTTGGTGGGTCCCTCAAGAATAGGATCTTCTTATAATCCTTAGCAAAAGAAAAAAAAAAAGGATCTACCTCCATCAAAAAGAAAGAAAATAAAAAAAAGCATTACATTGTACTGAGGAGTTACTGAGAGCATCCTTCCAAAGGGCCTAGCTAGAAGGAACTCTTAGACCAGGGGTTCAAGGTTTTCTAGCACCAGTCAAATGTTATGGCACCCCAGCCTAGGCCTCATAGTAAGAGGAACACATATCAGCAAGAATAAAACAGATCAGAAAAAAACAAATACTACTACTACTACTATTAATAATAATAAAAACATATAAAGAATATTTAAAATAAAATTATATAACATGTAAAAATATGGGGGTATATCTTATTTTTTATTTTAGAAATTTATGTGAGAAAGATAGGAAAAGTAGAGAAATCTTTACAAACAGAGAGTGAAGGAGAGAATTGGAAAGGAAACAAAGAATAAAATTAGTAGGAAAACTGTAGCAAAGATAGAGCCCTTAATGTTAAAAATGTAAACATGGATAAATAAAAATACAATAAAATAAAACAAAATCAATAAACAAATGCAAAACTTTATGGAAAAAAATGAAAAAAATTATAGAAGCAAGAATCTATAGAAAAAATGGAGCTCTTAAATATTGAAGAGAGAAACAATGAAAAGTTATGAATATGAAGCAAAATAGTAAAAATATCTAGGGGGGAAAATTAACAGTTATGGTAAAATGTATATTTCATATATATATATATAAATGTATATTTCATATATATTATATATATATATAATGTTGCTATATATTTCCTGGACAACAGGAGATGCTCTGGCTTATGAGGTCCTGATCACTATGCCGATACTGCTGTATCAGCCAAGAAGACCTGGTCTTGTCTTCCTTATGTCTTTGCCCTCAATCCCTGCAGTGTTGGGATTCTGAAGCTCTCATCAGTCTACTTAATAGACATACCTTGACTTTTCCAAAATGTGTCCCTAGGCCATGTAGTTGCTTTCCCAGGAAAGCATTTTATGTTCAAATATCCCCACAAGTGGCTGCCCAGCTCAGCAGGCATGCCACAACCAGCCTCATGCTAGGACCTTGCAGGCTGATCCTTCAAGGCCACAATATCTATGTCCTACCCATAGCCAAATAGTGAGACCTCTGCTCTGCCCAGAGGCTCAATTTGGCCTCTGCCAGCACATACGTACTCACCTTCTGTGCCAGTTATCCACTGCTCCCAACTTCTTTCTTGGCTCCTAGAGTCTCTTGATGCCTTCCTATGCCACGTAAGCAATGTTTCTGGGCAGGCCCTCCCCCCGCCCTGCCAGATGTGGCTGGAGTCCTTTATCCTTGATTTCACTATGTATGGCTGCAAAAGATGTGTTTCTAGTCTGCCATCTTGCCCCGCCTCCTCTACTTATCCTTTTAAAATCTGTATAATCTGTAGTTATGTTAACTCTGGCATGTTGTGTACCAGTAATTGACCATACCAAAGAAACTGTTTTTTGTTTGTTTGTTTTTTTGTTCTTCTTGCTCTGGTTTCTACTTCCTTAATTTCTCATGGAATTTTTGCTTTATATGTTCTTCCTTTATTGTACTTACATTAGGTAATCTGTCCTATATTTTCTAGTTTCTGAAGATAGACGTTGAGGCCACTAATTTGAAATCATTCTTCTTTTTCCAATATAATTATTCAGAATTATAAAGTTACTTCTAAGCATTGCATTAGTGGCATCATCTGAATTTTGACATACTCTGTTTTCATTTTTGTATATTTCAAAGGCACTCTACTTTTATTTCCTTTTTGATGACTTGTTTATAAATGTGTTATATAGTTATTAAATATTTTGAATTTTCAGTAAGTCTGTGTTTCATCTCTGATTTTATTGTGGTCAGAGAACATGCTTAGTAGTAGACAAATCTTGATACATTTACTCATAACTATTTCATTATAACATTATGGTCTATCTTCATAAATCTCTCAACCAGGGAAAGAATGGTTGAGATTTCATTTGTACTGTTCTACAAATATTTCTTCTATCAAGTCGGATGATAGTGTTTTCCATATCTACTATGTTTGTATCAATTCTCTTTCTACTTATTATATCAATTATTAATAAATTGATAGAGAAATCTCTACAAATAAATATTGTTACTTTTTCTGTCTTTGTAGTTCTATAAGTTTTTGATTTATGTATCTTAAAGCTATATTTTAAAGTGCACACACATTTAAGATTATTATATTATTTTGATGAATTAATCCATTTATCATTATGAAATTATTTTCTTTATTCATATTGATATTCTTGGCACTAGAATCTACTTTACCTAATGTTGAGACAGCCTATTTTTCTCTTGGTTAACATCAGAATAGTTTATATCTCTTTTTATAACCTTGTTTTGAACCTTTCAATGTTTTTATCTTTAAAATATCAGTCTTAAAAACTCTTATTTTAATTGAAGTATTTAGATATTATATATTTAATGTCATTATTGATATATGATATCAATTGTTGTTTATTTATGTATAATATATGGTTAGATTTATATCTATTATTTTTTATTTGTTTTTTATATTTATCATACTTTCCTTTTTTTCTCTAATCTTTTTGGGTAGTTATTTCCTAACCACAAGTGGTTTCAATACTTATGTGTCCTGATCAGTGCTCTTCTGAATACTCAAAGGGGATTACTGTTGATATTTGCAGCTCTATGCATCGCTCTTTATTATTCTGTATGCTGTCTTATGAATGATAATCTTTATGCTTTAAACTCTTATAGATTCTTCAAATTCGGAAGGAATTATATGGTGCTGTGCCTAGATTCTCCCTGTTATTTTTTTACTCCAGAATTTCTCTCAAGTAAGTAAACTAAACTGTCACTATCTTCCATTGCCTGCATTTTTATGTCTTATAAACACTTGTTTTATTTATTTTGGGTATTTTTGGTTGTTTCAGGTCAGAAGATAAATCTGGTCCTTGTTACCCCATCTCCTTTGAAAGTAAAAATTTATCCTTTGACTTTCAGTTGTCATAAGTAAATTAAAATTAGATCTTGATAGTTAAGAAAATAAACTTCTTATCTGAAATACATACGGTTATTATGTAATTTCTTAATAAAGTCAAACATTCAATATTTTATCATATTCTCAAAATCTGTCTGCAGAATATGATCCACAATATCTTGTTTTCAAATCTGAAATAAGCAGCTCCTTGTGGTGGTGACATTTGACTATAATAGTACCCAATCCACAAATTACTGGATAATAAAAATCTTTTCTTTCTGGCCTCAAACAATTTAAGACTTGTGATTTACTACTCTATTGTCTGATCTGAGAAACAAATATGAAATTCCTTTGCTAAAATGTTTTATTGTTCCACACTCTTTCCTTTTAATAGTGACAGGCAAATAAAATTAAACTAAAATATGTCTATAGATTGAAATTACCTGGAAACTTTTCAGTTTTAGGCATTCCATTTCAAATCTACTAAATCAGAATGTCTATAAGTTAAATGAAGGTATTGCCACTTTGTAAAATCTCCCAAGATGTTTCTTATGCACATTGCACCCTCAGACCATATAATATCATTGTGATGGCCATTATACTCTCTTAAGACCAAAATTTTATCCCTCAGGTTACTTTCATCAAGAAAAATAATCTTTATAAAACCATTAAGATTGGAATGGACATATAAACAATTAGATGAAAGAAGAAAATCATTTTGAAGATTTGTATTTAGATATTTGGAAAAAATGGGCTGCAGGGGGTGGCGTCTGTGACTAAAAGGAGTAGGGTGCTGGCCCCATATGCTGGAGGTGGCAGGTTCAAACCCAGCTCCAGCCAAAATCTTCAAAAAAATAAAAAGAAAAAAATGGGCTGCAGGCATGTCTTAATGACACAAATGTGTTGAAGTGTTATTTTTCATAGTTTTTTTTTTGTTTTGCTCTGAGACAGAGTCTCACTCTGTCACTCTGTGTAGAGTGCCATGGCATCATTGTAACATACAGTAACCTCAGCTCCTGGGTTGAAGCAATCCTCGTGCTTCAGCCTGACATATAGCTGGGACTACAGGCATGTGCCACCATGTGTGTTAGATTTTTCTGTGTTTAGTATAGACAGAAGTCTCACTCTTGCTCAGGCTGGTCTCAGACTCCTGAGCTCAGCAATCCACTAAACTTGGCCTCGCAGAGTGTTGTGTTTACAGGTGGGAGCCATCAGGCCTGGCCCATAGTATTCTATGATTATAGTTTTCAATGATTCTTCTTAAAACAAAGATAATATTATATAGTCTATTAGGAATTTTTTTGTTGTATTTGGTTGTGCTGTATTTGATAGAATAAGTCAATTTAACATTTCCCCTAGGATCTTCCCTTTATGTCCATTCTAGTTTTTCTATAAAATTCCAAGTACTAATGTCTACACAACCCAACTTTAAACTGTTAGCAGTCTAACTGGAGTACTTTCTATCCAACTCAGAGTAAATCATATTCATTATTAATTTCGTTGTATATCTGTTTGCTTATTTTAATTTTCAGGGCATTTCCATTTAACTCATATCAAAATTTGTTAAAATAAAAAATTAATGTACTTACGAATATATTTTTCATATAACAATAATCAATATGACAAAAATGAAAATAAAAAAAGTACGTTATACACCATTTACATGGTTTTACAATCACTAGACTGAAATAAAAGATAGCACTGTTTTAACAATTGCTAGAGTTAGCATCGGTCATTTTATGTGAAATGTCCAAGTTTGAATCAAAATTTTGGTTTGTTATATATTGAACAAAAATAAGTACAATTAATCAAAGTATGGACCTAAGTTATTGGTACAGTTTTTCCATATTAACAGTAGCTTATTTATGCCAGCAGTGAAGAAACCTCGAGAGCTGGTAATGATAAAATTGTGAAAGGTGTTTTCCACAGCTTGTTGAAAACTGAGTATTTTTCCTTGCAAGAAGTGGTCAAGGTCAGGTGCTGTGACTTAGATCTGTAATCTTAGCACTCTAGGAAATGAAGAGGTAAGTGTAACTTGGACTCAGAAGTTCAAGACCAGCCTGAATAATAGTGACACCCCATTTTCACTAAAAAGAGAAAACTTAGCTGGGTGTTTTACGGGGTGCCAGTAGTCTCAGCTACTCAGGAAATTGAGGCAAAAGTATCCATTGAACCCACGAGTTTGAGACTGCTGTAAGCTAGGCTGAGGTCATCATACTCTATCCCAGGAAACTGAGTGAGATTGTCACCCCCCCCCAAAAAAAAAGCATGGCAGGAGTGGTAGTCAGTTGTTGCAAGGTCTGGTGAATATGATGGATGAAAGAGGGTTTCCAAGTCCAGCTTCTGTGGATTGAGCAATATTGTGCAACATGTGGTCTAGTGTTGTCTTGCAAGAGGATTGGCCTATATCTGTTGACCAATCTTAATTGCTTAATCACAAGCATTACCATCATGTCATCAAATTGGTTGCAGTGGACATCTGCAGCAACTGATTGACCAAGTCTGATGAAGCTGCAGTGGATAGTACCAGCACCGCTACACCAAACAGACACAGTTTTTTTTTTTTTTTCCCATGAGTACTCAGTTTTGGACTGTGTTTTTGTACTTCATCTTTATCCAACCATTGTTCTTAAAACTTGTGATTGTCAAAGAGAGTACATGTTTCATTACACATAAAAATAGGATGTAGAAATGGTTCACCTTTATGTTATGACATCAGATAAAGGCAAGTTTCTAGACAATTTCTCTTCTGATGCTTATTTAATTCATGCATAATCTATCTATCCAGGTCCTTTACCTTGCGATGTTGTTTCAAATGGTCTAATATTGTTGGAATGGTAACATCGAACCTTGCTGCTTGTTTAGTCATTGGTTGATATGCTTGCTCTACCACAATGGCTTTCAACTAATCATTATCCACCTTAGTCTCATGTGATCTACATGGCTCATTTCCAAAATTAAAATCAATAGAATGCAACTTCTCAAACCATCCACATATGGTATATTCATTAGTCACATCATTTCCAAATATTTTGTTGATATTTTGAACTGTCAGCACAGCATTCATTCCATGATGAAATTCATATTCATAAAGAACACAAATTTTTGAATTAACCATGGTGTCACAAAAATTGGTCTAAAAGTTTTGAAAGGTAATCACAAGCTAAAATGTGCATTTGAAAAAAATAAGGATATACCTTTCCAATTAAAATAAAACAAGAAGTGTTAAAGTGAAGTGTCAGACATATCATCATCAAAATTAGTACTTAAAGGAATCAAATATTTCATAGTTAATTATAGATGTACAATTTACCGGTATCATTTAGTTTGTGATGTATTTACTCATATAGGTCAGACATTAAAATAAACCGAATGATTTTTTGTTAGTTATTTGTTTGCTTTTCTTATTTGCCTCTAGGACTATCACATACCTAAATATATATACTAGTGGTTTTCAATTGGGAACAAGTTTGTCCTAGAGGCAACAATATCTGGAGGTATTTTTGATCATCACAATTGGAAGAGTGCTCCTAACATCTAGTTGGTAGCATATAGGGATTATGCTAAATATAATACTATGCATTCAACTCTTTCCTACAATAAAATTTGGCCAATATGTCAATACTGTTAATCTCACCTAAAACAAAGCTGTTGATTGATGGTAAGTATGTAAAACCAAGATCTCTGAAAATTTTGAGAATGAAGGGTTTCCAGGTATTTCTGTATAAGTGAAGGAAAATTTGCATGCTATGTATAAAATTGTAAAATATTTAACATATAAGTACTGTAGATGAAACACTTTTAAAATTTTTGGTATTTTGGCAAATTTTTAGTTTGAGATTTTTATTGGTCATCATGTTAATTAATAACTCTTATGTAATAATGATAAATTCCTTCTTGAGTTCAGTTATAAGAAATAATTGTCTCTCCATTAATTTTTATTATTTTCTTTTTCAGAAATACAAAGAACACCACCAATAAAAACCTTACAAATTTTCTCATTTTTTCTTCTTCCTCAAATGTTCTGTTTTACAGGAATGTAGTTATGTTTTTTATCACTGTCAATTAAATTGACATTATGATAAAATACCCTTAAGTCTTCTGGGAAATTGACTTTTTTTTTTTTTTATGAGACAGTCTTATTTTGTTACCCTCGGTAGAGTGCTGTAGCATCACAGCTCACAGCAACTTCAACCTCTTAGGCTCAAGCAATTTTCTTGCCTTAGTTGCCCTAGTAGCTGGAAATATAGGAACCCACCACAACACCTGGCTATTTTTAGAGAGAGGGTCTTGCTCTTGTTCAGGCTAGTTCCTAACCTGGGAGCTCAAGCAATCCACCCGTCTCAGCCTGGGGGTGCTGGGATTACAGGCATGAGCAAACGTGCCTTGCTCTAACAATGACTGTAAATCTTAAGTAAAGTGAAACTTTAAATAATTTTCATTTACCCTTATCAAAATATTATGATGACACGATCTTGGAAGTTTGTGAATCATATGTTTCTAAATCTTATGTCTTTTTCTTGGTGTAATGGGCAAATTTCTTATGTCTTCACTGAATTACAAAACTCATTATAAAATGGCAGTAGTCACTTCAGTTTTGTTTTAAATTTATGTTTGTTGTTACTAATGGATTTTCCTCCTAGATCTGATTTAACAGAATTAGGGTTTTGTCAGTGGATCCATAAACCCCAATACTGCTTTTGTTACTTCAATTTAAGAAAATATAAAACTCAATCATGGTTCTGTGTTAAAGCCCAAGTAGAATATTGCACAGCGAACATCAAACATGTTAATATATAGTACATTTGGTAAATTTACCTGTAAGGTATTTTTTGGCAGCTAGATGTTACTTCATTTTCACTCAAAATGTGTATTTGTTATAGGATCAAAAGAATAATTGTTTCATGGTTAACTGCAAGTGACTGTTTCTTTTTTCTTATGTATTTGATATTGTTAGCCTTTTTAATAACTATTGATGACAGTTTGGCATAAAGATGATTTTTCAAGCTTTTTATAATCCAAATGCTTTCCCTCCCCACCCTGCATTAAGTGGTTTTTAAAACCTCCCAGAAATAATACAGATTTAAATATTTCTCTGTCTTGAACTCCAAAAGGAGACATACCTTTAAGTAAATAAATTTTTATAAGGTCATTAAAATGGCCTTTTTACTTCTTTTAAGTCATCTTGTGCAAATATTGATTTCACTGGCCTAGCTGTCTTACATGATTATCATCAAGAGAAATCTACAAGTCAGCTGCAGCCTTTTTCTAAAATTTAATCTAATATATGCTCTAAAGGTGAAAACAGCACAAAACTGTTGAGTCACTTGTGCTTCCTCCAAATTCATTGCAAATTTTCTTTAAACACTGATGAAAAAATTTTAATATTAAAAAAGAGAAAAACGATAAGCGAAGCCTGAAGCCATTGAAAGCTGTACATATTTTTTGTAATGGAAGATTGATGCAGAAGTTAGAATTTAATTTTTAATATTTGCATGTGTAAATAATCAACTGGTTGCATGAGCTTCAATTGAAAGGGTAGTGAAAGATGGTCTTTATTTTCAGATTTTATTTATGTCAGGCTCAAACTTGGAATTTTCTACCGGACTATCATAATTATTAGTAGGAAATGTTTTCCACACTGCAAAGGGAAGTGTTTTATCTTATGAGGCATTTCCACATATTGAAGGTTAGAGACTAATTTTGGAGAGAAGTAACTGTACTGAGGCCTGGGAAATATTTAGAAGTTAATATTGTTAGGTAGAGATGAATACTCGAACAAAATGTTTACTTGTATTAATAAACTGATCCAATGCTGAATTAATTTCTGCCTGTCTGATGATATGTTAGAGTTAACAAGTGAGTTCATTATAAAAGTATAAAAATATTAAAACATGTTAATATTTGTAAAGTCTAGAAAATTAATATATAATATTAAGTATAAACCACATATACTGCTCTATATTGGTCTAAGGGAAAATGGGCATGGATGTTAAAATCGTTGAGTTAATTAAATGAAGTTGTATAGTTGGTGATGAATGAAGTCTCAATTACCAGGTGTTTAATGATAGTATAGAGCTTAATAATATAAAAACCAAAATGAGATTCTGGTGTAATTATATATTTTCTGTGTACCTTCACAAACAAATTTAATTAAACTCTGGGGATAGCACCATGCCCAACTAAAATGTCAAAAATCAATTTTAGGCTCTCAATACTGAGTATAATGGAACTTCAAGCAAAAAATTCATGAATAATAGTAAGATAACTAATATTAAAAATAGCTGTTAAATGGGCGGCGCCTGTGGCTCAAGGAGTAGGGTGCCGGTCCCATATGCCAGAGGTGGCGGGTTCAAACCCAGCCCCGGCCAAAAAAAAAAAAAAATAGCTGTTAAAGTAATTAAATACAATGGTAAATGAAATATGCACCAAATAATTCTTTGCATCTTCTGTATATACAGCCTAGGGAAATAAATTATCTGTACTTGCTTTTTTTTGATAACTGTTTGATTTTGGTATACTAACCATACTTAAATTCTTTCTAAAATGTATGAGGAATATGGCATTTGCTGTGCTCCAAATCATATGCACTTTAAGCACTAGTATTAATTAATTTTACTATATATATCTTAGTTGGATTTATGCCAGGTAACTAAGATGTCTCATAAACTGAGATTGACGTAGTCATTATATTTTATTATATGTAAATGATAAAAGAAATGTAGCGGCAATTTCCTATTTATATACATGCTGGTGTTGGGAGTTCTGACCACACTAAATTTTCATCAAGATTTGTCCAAACAAATTAACAAAGTATATTTTCCCCAGTAATGTCTTATGTATTGTCTATGAATGAGGCTTATGAAAGACTTTGTGTAGGAGTTGATTACTGAAAAACTGGAAAGAATGATTAAAAAGTTCAGCATACATAAACTGCAATAAAAAGTCAGTAATCTTTTACTCACAAGTTTTTTTTGCCACATTAGAGAGATGTGGAGATGTAGGGGGGTGCTTGGAGTTCTGTGCATGGACATCTAGGTTGAAATGGAAAGGACACATTTTATTTTTAATTGGATATAAACACTTTCTAAGAACTCTGCCCTCACACACAGAGTTACTAAAACACTGAGATGTCTTTTTATGTCACTATAGTATTCTAGTTCCCTGGAAAGCATGTCCACTCTGTGATAGAAAAGGTAGCGACTGCAAAACTGTCTGGGCTAAGATGTGCCTAATGTAATTTGCTTCAGTATTCACATCATATTATGCCAAATATACTGCAGGGAACAAGCAGTTATCACATAAATGTGCATCCTGTGAGCCAAGATAAACACTCATTACTCTCTCTCTAAACTAACCCTTTTAGAGGGAGAAAAAATAAATATGAACACGAAAGGGAGAATGGGGTGATGGTAACCCTTTGTAAGAAGGCAACAACCAGTTGAACTTTTTTCTTATGTTTTCCCACTTGCTATTAGAAAAAAATTGCTATTTTACCAACTAACCCTAATAACTAGGGTTCCAGGTTGTGAAAAGAAATACCAACTTGTACCAGGTACGAAGTCCTTTCTACCTCATCTTGAATCCTTCTAACTCACAATTTTCTATGTTAAAGTTATGTTGCAGAGTTTTAGAGATTTAGTGCCTATCATCCACACTTTTCTGAAATGTTCACTGATGCATCATTTGCAACAGCTAAGAATACAACAAAAATGTCCATCAACAAAAGAATAAAGAAATGTAATATATACAAACAGTGGAATATTTTTTAGCCTTAAAGAAGAAGAATTAGCAATTTGTGATAACATAGATGTATCTCTAAGTGAAATGTCTGTTACGGAAGTATAAACACTGCAAAATTTTTATATGAGACATTTAAAACAATCAAAGGGATAGAAGCAGATATTAGGACTTAGTTACCAGAAAATGGGGGAAGAAGGATGCTAGTTGTTTTTCAATATGTATAAAGTTACAGGCATACAAGATGAGTAAATTCAAAAGGTCTGCTGTATAACATAGTGCCTATAATTAATAACATATATTGTGTATTTAAATTGACATTAAGAGAGTAAATATCATACTAAATTCTCTTACCACAAAATAAAGCAAAGAAAAAATTAAGGGACACAAAGAAACATTTAGAAATGATCAAAATATTTCTACCTGATGTATGGTGATAGGAACATGAGTGCATATATATGAGTACATTGGATAATTTTTCTTCCCTTCTTGAGATACTTTACAGAAAAATATATGTTCCAGCTGTATCCATGTAAACATAAAAGAGGTAAAGTCCCCATATTTTTTAAAGCTGCATAATATTCCATGGTATACAACTACCAAAATTTGTTAATCCATTTATGGGTAGATGGGTACTTGGACTGCTTCCATGATTTGGCAATTAAGAATTGGGCTGCAATAAAAATTCTTGTGCAAATATCTTTTTTGTAAAGTGATTTTTGGTCATCTGGATATATGCCTAGTAGAGGAATTGCAGGATTGAAGAGCAGGTCTACTTTTAGTTACCTCAGTGTTCTCCAAACTTATTTCCAAAAGGAACGTATTAGCTTTCATTCCCACCAGCAGTGCAGAAGTGTTCCCTTCTCTCCACATCCATGCCTGAGAATTTTCTGAGTTTATAAGTTTTAAGTTTTTTTTCTTTGTGTGTGTGTGTGTGTATCCTTAAAGTTTTCTATATATAAGATTACATTACCTGCAAACAGATACATTTTTACATTTTCTTCTTTAGGCAATTGTTTTTATTTTTCTCGCCCAGTTATTCTACCTAGGACATCTAGTATCACACTGAGAAAAATCATGAGACTTGGCATCTTTGTCTTATTCATGATCTTAGAAGAAAAAAGTTCAAATTTTTACCATTGAATATGACATTTTCTATGGGTTAGTCACCTTTGGCCTTCATTACATTGAGGTACCATCTTTTTTATTGCTTTTTTTTAGAGATTTTATCATAAATTGATGTTAAATTTTGTCAAATTTCTTTTATAAAATGATTATATTCTTTTATTTTACAATCTCTTAATGTGGCGTATCACATTTATCAATTCGCATATATTTAGCCATCTTTCCATCCCAGGAACATATCCAACTTGATAATAGTGTATGATACTTTTAATGTGCTATTGATTTCAATTTGTTGAGGTTTCGCTGAGAATTTTTTTTTAATATTTGTTCATTAGATTATTGGACTATAAGGATATTTTTCCTTGCATACAATGAGTTTGGAAGTGTTCTTCAATTGTTTGAAAAAGTTTGAGAAGGATTCTTATAAATTTTTTAGATGGTTGTTAGTAATCACAGGTGAAGCTATTAAATCCTGGGTCTTTCCTTTTAGGGAGGTTTTAGAATGCAAATTCAACCTCTTTTCTCATTTTTCATCTACTTATATTTTTCTTCATCATTAAGTCTTAGTAACTTGCATGTTTCTCGGAATTTTTTCACTCTCCTAGGTTATTCAATGTGTTGGTTAAAATTTCTTATAGTAGTGTATTCTGATACATTATATTTCTGTGGTTTTAGCTGTAATATAACCTTTTTCATTTCTAATTTTATCTATTGAGTCTTATTTCTTACATAGCCTAGAGAAGGATTTATTTCTTGTGTTTCCATAATGTCCCACTGGTCTATGTGTCTATTTTTCTCTACTCCTATTATATACTACAAAACCTAAGTTGAGAATCCATGAGACTGTAACAAACTGGTCAACATACCAAGGTAGTCAACATAAGGAACTAGGCCTACTCTACTGGTATGTATATATGGTGCATGTCCAGTCTAAGAAAATTAGGTCAAACTTAAGAAGATGGTCAATGTAGGGAAGTAGTCAACTATGGAGGTTCTATTTTTTTTTTTTTTTAGATTTTGGCCAGGGCCAAGTTTGAACCCACCAGCTCTGGTATATGGGGCCAGCGCCCTACTCCTTTGAGCCACAAGTGCTGCCAGTTCTATTTAATTTTTAAGTCAGGTAGTGACAGCTTTATTCTTTTTAATGAGGGTTGCTTTCACTATTTGGCATCTTTTCAGATTCTTATGAATTTTACGATTGTTATTTCTATGAAATTTTTCAGAGAAAAAAATTTCTCTGGTGTTTCTTTGGTGTTTTCAAAAGGATTTCATTGAATATGTATATTGAATTGGGTAATAAAAGAGTGTTAATTCTTCTGATCCATGAATGTCATATGACTTTGCATTTATTGGTGTCCTTTTTAATGTTTTATCAAAATTTTCTAGTTTCATTTGTATTTCTCATCCTTGGTTCAATTTATTTGTAGGAATTTTTTGTAGTATTGAACATGGGATTTCCTTTTTGGTTTATTCCTCAGAAAACTCCATTGATACATAGAAATTCTATTAATTTTTGTATGTTCATTTTATATCATGCAACTTTGCTGAATTATTTAAATAAAATCTGAGAGTTTTATGGTGGAGATTTTAGGGTGTTCTAGATGTAAGATTATGTAACCTACATAAAGGGGCAATTTGACATCATTTTTTTCCAATTTGGATGCATTTTTTTTCTTTCTCTTACTTGATTGCTCCAAACTTCGAAAATTATGTTGAATGGGAGTAGGGAAAGTGGGCAACATTGTTTTGCTCCAGTTTGTAGAGGAAAGATTTTCAGCTTTCCCCTTTTAAGTATTTTAGCTATAGATTTATCATAAATGATCTTTATTTTATTGAAGTGTCTCCAATTCCTATTTTGTTTAGAGTTTTCATTAAAATATTTTGAATTTTGCATCTTTTGCCCTTTTTTATATTCATGTAATATATAATGTTTATTTATTTGCAGATATTGAATCTTTTCTGCATCCCTGGGATACATCTTCAATCATGGTGTATTATCTTTGTGATGCACTGTCATACATAGCATTTGGTTGGCTTGTGTGTGTCAAGGATTTTGCATCCATGATCATTAGCCACATTAGCCGATAATTTTATTTTTCTGTTGTGTCTTCATTTTGTTACAGTGTCATAACAAAACACTAGCTTTATAAAATGTGTTAGGGAGAATTTCTTCCTCTTCAATTTTTGTAAATAGAATGAAGAAATTTGCTGTTAGTTCTTTTTTGAAAGCATGGTAGAATTTGGCTCAGAAGCCATCCTGACTTGAATTTTTCTTTTGGGGGAGAATTTTTAATTACTTATTTAGTTTCATTATTTATTATTTCTTTCTGAGTCAATCTTGGTAGGGTGATAATGTGTCCAGGAGCACATACATTTCCTCTGGGTTTTCTAGTTAGTGCATAGTTGTTCATAATAGTCTCTGATGATCTTTTGTATGTCTGCCATATCAGTTGTGATGTCTCTTTTTTATTTATGATTTTATTTTTTTTGAGGCTTCTTTCTTTTTTTCTTGGTTAATCTAGCCAGTGTTTAGTGATTATGCTTATCTTTTCAGAAAAACATCTTCTTTATTGATTCTTTGTATTGCTTTTATGAATCAGTAAGCCTCTATTTCATTTGGCTGTGCTGTGATTGTTACTATTTATTCCCTTCTACTAATTTGGGACTTGGTTTATTCTTGCTTCAGTAGTTTGTTGATGTTCATTTTAGGTTACTTACTTGAAGTATTTTTACTTTTTGATGTAGATTCTATTACTGTAAATTTTCGTCTTAGCGCTGTGTGTGTGTGTGTATTCACAGGTTTTAGTATGCTGTTTTTCTATTTCTATTTGTGTTAGGATTTCTTATTTCCTCCTTAATTTGTTTCTCAACTCAATATTCATTCAGAAGCATGTTATTTAATTTACATGTATTTATATAGCTTGCAACCTTCTTCTTTGCATTTATTTTATCTCATTTTGTTCAGAAAAGATATTTGACATACTTTCAGTTTTTAAAGCTATTTTTTAGTCTTATTATTTATCTTAACATATGATCTATTCAGGAGAATGTTCCACATGCTGATGAGAAGAATATTTATTCCATGGCTTTGGATCAAATCTTCTGTAAATGTTTGTTAGGTCCATTTTTTTTTTCTAAATTATAGCTTAAATAAAATGATACTTTTTAAAATTTTCTATTTAGATGATCAAATGGTGACAGTGGGTGCTTGAATTCCCCAACTATTATTGTATTGGATCCTATTTTTATATTATATCTAACAGTATTTACTTTAGATATCTGGTGCTCTCGTGTTTGGATGCATATATATTTACAATGTTCATATCCTATTCCTGAATTGAACTCTTTATGATTATATGGTGACATTATTTGTTTCCTTTGACTGTTTTTGGCTAAAAATCTGTTCTATCTGATATAAGTTTAGCTACTTTTGTTCCATTTTTAGTCTCTGTTAGTATGGATTATCTTCCTCTACTGCTTAACTTTCAGGACTTATGCATTTTTTACAGAAGAGATTAATTATTTACAATCAGAATGTGTTTGAATTATGCTTCATTATCCAGTCACCTAGTCTATAACTTTTAAGTGTAACTTTTAATCCCTTTACATTCAATGTTATTATTGATATGTAAATTCTTATTCTTACCATTTTCATTAATTGGTTTCAGGTTGTTTTGTATATCTTTTGTCTTTTTCCTTATCTCATAGTGTTTAGCATTGTCATTTGATGGTTTTATGTAGTGGTAACATTTGAGTACTTTCTCATCTTCATTTGCATATTTCCTTTACCCATAAATTTTATAATTTTGCATGTTTTCATGATGGTGGATGTCATAGCATTACTTCTGCATAGAGGACTCCTTTTGTATTTCTTAAATGACCTATCTTGTCCTGATTAATTCCCCAGCTTTTCATTTTCTGGAAAATACTTTAGTTCTCCCTCATTTATGAAGGATAATTTTGTTAAATATACTAATTTCGACTGCCTTTTTTTTTCATCACTTTGAATATACCACCCCATTCTCTCCTGGCCTGTCAGTTTTTTAGTAATATAGTAGCTGTTATTCAGAAGGGGTTTCCTCAAAAGTGACTAGACATTTTAGTCTCATTGTTTTTTTAAATTTTCTCTTAGTCTGACATTTGATAGTTTGACCATAATATGCCACAGAGAACTTTTTGAATTTTATCTGTTTGGGTATCTCTGTGCTCCTTGTATTTGGATGTCTAAATCTCTTTCTATACCTAAGAATTTTTCAGCTATTGTTTTGCTAAATATATTTTCTACTCCTTTCATTTCCTTTCACCTTGTGGAACACCAATAATTTAAATTTTCCTCACCTTATGGTGTCCCATATTTCACATAGGCTTTGTTCATTCTTTTTTTGTTGCTGCTTGTTTTTTTTTTTTTTTAAATTTTTACCTGAGTTATTAAAAAAAGCTATCTTCAAATTCTCAATTATTTTCTTTTGCTTGATCTAATATATTAGTAAGGCTTCTCAATGTATTTTTTCATTTCACTTTATGAACTATTTAGTTCCAGAATTTTGTTTGTTTCTTTTTTATTATGTCTATCTTTTTGGTGACTTTTTCATTTATATCCTGAATTATTATTCTGATTACTTTATATTGTTTTTCTGAGTTCTATTATAGCACAGTAATATTATTTAGTATCAGTATTTTGAATTATTTGGGATGCATTTCATAAATTTCTTCATTGGAATATGATTTTGGAGCATTGTTTTTCTTTACAGTTGGTGTATTTCATTTCTTTATTTATATTTCTTGTGTCCTAAAGTTAATATCTGCACATCTGGTGTAACAACTGCTTTTGCTAATTTATTGAATTTTCTTTCATGGGTAGTATTTTTTTGAAGATGAATCTATGGTGCTATTTGTGTTGGGCAGTTTGGCCATAGTACTGGTGCAAAGTGTAGTGTAGTAACTGGATGATTTCTTCAGCTCCAAAGGGTGTCAACATTGTCTGTTGTTTCCTCAGTAGCTTAAGATATGTTTTTTAGTGGAATCTGTGGTAAGGTTTTACTGAGGATGGAGACATTGGGGGACCAGTCCTTGGGACCCAGTAGTGGCAGAAGAGAATGAACGTGTTTTTCCATGGGCCCCAGTGTGATGAACTTGGACTCTAGTTTAGCAGATCAAAAGAAGCTAATTCCAGGACCTCTGTGCAGTTTTCCTGGATGGCAGTAGTGGGTTGGGCAGATAGTCAGGTCCTTGGTCCTCTGTGTAACAGGTATGGCAGAGTTGATAGTATTAACAGTGGCAGGATAATCCTATAGCTTCCACCTTGTCCATGCTGGTATTGACAGTGGCTATGACAGGATGATGGCCCAGTGTTAGATCTATAGGCAGCATGTGTGGGTTAGTGCCAGTTGTGATAGTGGCAGGCTTGTTTCGCCCTTCCTCAGGCCCTTATGAGGAGTGCTCATATCCCAATGGTGGTGAATTGAGCAGCATGAGTCCCTGGCTTCTGGATGGTGTGTCTGGGCATGGATAGTGGCTGTATCATAGCTGGAAAGGTCTATTCTTAGGCTCCCAGTGATTCATTTTGGTGCTGGCTGTGGTATGCAGGAGTAGGGTGATCCCCAGGCCCTTGGTTGACTATTCAGGTGAAGACAGCAATAACTGCACTATATTTCTGCTGCTGAGAATGATGTAGTTGCTTTAAATGGCAGCATCCATAAATAGGCAGTTTGGGACAAGACATTTATGCCCCAGGTTGTAACTATAAGCAGGGTAGCCTTTCCTCAGGGGACTTTTAAATGTGCAGTGGCCCTACTATAATGGATGATGGAATAACTGCAAATAGCTGGTGCTTTTACCCTGGTAGCAGCAGACAATAGTGGCACTTGGCTTCAGGAAGCAGATGGGAATGAGATTCCAGAGATGGGGAGATGCAGGGGATAATGGGTGCCAGGGCAGAGTGCAGTCTGGCGGGAGTGCATTCTCAAAATGGTACATTGATGTAATTGGTTAGGATTCAGGGTGTGTGTGAGACTCTGTGTAATCTCTCTCTTTAGATCAATGACATTGTACTATATCCAAGCAACTCCCTGTCAGTTTCATGACATGCATGTGTCAAGGAGCTCTCCCAAGGTTAATATTATAGGACTTGGATGTGGACTGTAGACCGAAGGGAGTAACTTCCTTTTTTTCCTTTTCATTAAAGCTTATCTCCATAAATCCATTTAATAATATCCACAAAACTCTTTCAGTCATACACACCAGTCAGGCCACATTTCTTTCAATTCATTCAGGTTTTACACTCAAATATATAACTTTATATTTACTTCTGTTAAATTTTATCTTGTTATATTTAATCTGTGTTTAGATTTTTATTGATTTTTACCTGTTTTCAACATGTCAATTTGTCCTTCCTGGTTTAAGTTTTTTGGTAATTTGATCAGCAAATTATCATTGTCTTTGTCCATGTCACTAATAAAAAATATTAATAGCATAGGGCTGATAGAAAAATTACTTGTAAATCCCTTTAGTATGATTGTTACCCCTTAACCAAATCTCCTTGCTTATGCATTTCCAACTATACATGATTTCTGACTTATGATTTTTTTGGTTTTATAATTGCATGAAGGTGATATGCACTCAGTGGACACTATAGATATATATTAGCCATATAGCCATTCTGCTTTTCATTTTTAGTATAGTATTCAAAAAATCCCATAAGACATTCAATGCTTTATTATAAAATAGGCTTTATGTTAGATAAATTTTTGTCCAACTGTAAGCTAACCTGTTGTTCAGTAGGTTAGGTATATTAAATGCATGTTTGGACTTATGATATCGTCAATCTGTGTTGAGCTTATCAGGATGTAATTTCATCATACTTTGAGGAACATCTCTACTTGTAACTCTATAAAACTTCTGTTATTTTCTTATTTTGCTATTCTTTCAGAAATTTTATCATAAAACATCTAATAATTATTTAAATTTAGACATCCAATCTTTTTATTTAACTTTTACCTGTACCCTGAAGTACTGGTCCCTGCTTTTCTGACTTACTGATAAATGTAGCTATTGATACTAACAGGGCTTACATCTTGTTAGTTTGGTTCTGTTTTTCCATTAATTCTCTATTAGTTGGGCTGTGTCTCTGAAGATATTCTTAAATTTTTTTCAGATTGTTTTTTAGTTTTGGGAGCTAAACATTTGAGAATTGTTCCCACAATTTTAGTAATAATCTGGGACCTTTAAAAAACTCAGATATGTATGTCAGGAACTCAAGTGAGCCAGAGAGTGAGATGAGGTATCAGGTGTCAGAGTAACTGATTGATTAAAGCAACAAGCCAAATTGATAACACCAGACATACCCTACAGGAAATATTCATACCAGCCTTACACATAGAACAGCACAACAGACACCCACCAATTCAAAATCACCCAAAAGCTAAAGTTCAGAGCACATATACCACAATGCCTCTAGAGGTAAGACAAAGCAATGAGGTTCTATCCAACAGAGTGAAAAAAAAAAATCCACAACATGTCTCTATACTTTCAAAAAATGTGAGTGCCTTGAACTCTCCAGGAAAGAGACATAAGCTGGATGGATGGATAAGAAAACACAAACCTTTACTTCCCAAGGGGCAGTGAAGCCCTGTTCAGCCAGCTGTGATGACTCCAGGTGAAGATTCCTTCCACCTTTGCTGTCATGGGTGTGGTCACGATGATGGGGTAAAGTTCTTTCTACCTTGGTTTGAGGGGGGCCAGGTTCTGATTCTGGACCTAGATGTGGTCCCCTTGATACAGAGAGAAAGGATGTACAGACACAAAAGACTAAACAGAACATGGTTAATTACAGAAGTGGAGATTTTCCTTGCTACTCTTTCTAGGATTTTTGTCTATTTAGTTCAGTCTTTTCCAGTTCTTTTAGGAGTCCCTGCTAAATTGCAGAGGACTGATGGAGGCCTCTTTGAACAACACCAGTGGCAAGGCTTGTATCTAATTAAGCTTAGCTTCCTGGAAGAGTTTACCAATTTCTGTTTATATGGTTCTGTTTATCCACTTTACCCTGTCTAAGCTTTGAGGCCTATAAGTTACATATAATTTTCTGGTGATATTTAAAGCTTTAGCTTATTATTTTCACTATTTCTATTATTATGGTTAGCACATTGTCAAATTAAAACTAGAGTGGCAACCTAAACCATGGGACAATTTCTCTGGGCAACACTTTTACTAATTCAGGAGTCCTTTTTATCCTGGTGGGGAAGGCTTTTACCTATTCCAAGTATGTTCAGATCATCACCAGAGAGTACTTATTCCCACTACACCTCACCTGGGCATTTCAGTAAAGTCTACCTGGAAGTCTATGAAGGGCATTGCTCCATACAATTGGATTTCTAAGAGTATCTTCGGCCCTGCTCCAGCCACATACTGGGTGCTGGCTATTCAATGCATAGCTGAAGCCTTAGGAAATTCTTCAAGAGACTTGTCTTAATTGGACTTTGGACATTGGGAAAAGGGGGGGTCAAGAATGTCACACAGGGAAAAATAAAAACTCATATGCATATTAGCCTACCATCATGGTACTATTAAGGCCTGAGTAGAGAACACAAGAAGAGTCACAGTCCTTAAAATGTCAGTGCTGAAAAGTAATTAATATCTGCACCTGAAGAAGCAAGCTGATATTGAGACCCCAAGTTAAAATATATTGGAGTCTGAAAAAGGGGGTGAGAGAGGATACCTGAGAAGGGTGAAGTCTAGGAGAACAGATCTTCTAAAGGAGACCATAAGGATACACCTATGGGGTCCTCTCCATGGTGACGCAGCTCTTGGAAATTTGTAAATTTAACTTTCTGGACCTTGGAAATTTCTAAGTTCCGTGAAATCCTGTAGTTCTGTAGGAGCTGGAATAGCATCTTCCCCTTGATTCAAACTGGCCAATGAGAAGGGTACTTGTGGGTTGGAACATTTTGACTGTCAATAAAAAGGGAAAGACCAAGCCAGTCGGGGAGCACAGCCATTTGGAATTCTTCTATGCTGTAAGCTCCCAGCTGGTAAATAAAGCCCTTCCTCTAAGAAAAAAAAAATAAAAAAGGAAAAAAAAAAAAAAACCACACACACACGCAAACCAACTATCTGTTGTATTCTCAAATCAAAACCACCTGGAAATACACTGAACCCCAGTGAGAATGGCCCACAGCACAAAATCTCAAAACTGCAGATGCTGGCACAGACGTGGAGAGAAGAGAAT
This sequence comes from Nycticebus coucang, assembly GCF_027406575.1. Classification (NCBI taxonomy): domain Eukaryota; kingdom Metazoa; phylum Chordata; class Mammalia; order Primates; family Lorisidae; genus Nycticebus; species Nycticebus coucang. The sequence goes on along the minus strand of NC_069804.1, from coordinate 154,446,703 downwards.
ACTTTTACACTGCTGGTGGGGCTGCAAACTAATATAACCTTTTTTTGTAGGAAATATGGAGAATCCTCAAAGAACTCAAACTAGACCTCCCATTTGATCCTGCACTCCCATTACTGGGCATCTACCCAGAAGAAAAAAAAAATTATTTTATCTTAAGGACATTTGCACTAGACTGTTTATCGCTGCTTAATTTACAATTACCAAATTTGGAAACAACCTAAATGCCCCCAATCCAGGAATAGATTAACAAGCTCTGGTATATGTTTGCCATGGAATACTATTCAGCCACAAAAAGATGGAGACTTTACAACTTTTGTATTAATCTGGATGGAGTTGAAACATATTCTTAGTAAAGCATCACAAGAATGCAGAAGCAAGAATCCAATGTACTCAATTTTTATGAGGACAATTGGTTCTAGTACATGGCAGTGGGTAGGGGAATGGGGAATTGAAGAGAGGGAAAGAGAAAGTGGGTTGGGGAGTCATGTGACACACCTCTTGGGGGCAGGATACAATTATAAGAGGGACTTTAACAAATGCAAGCAGTGTAAGCTGGTACCTTGAACCCTCAATGAATCCCCAATAATAATAAATAAATAAACCACAAGTACTTATTTAGACTTGAGGTGAAAAGTTAGAAAACAATATTCCATGTGAATACAAACCAAAATAAAGCAATGTAGCCATTTTTATATCAGACAGCATAGATTTTAAATCAAGAAAATAAAGACAAAAATGGACATTATATAATGGTGAAGATGATAATCCAACAAGAGGACTTGAGAATCATAAACATGTATGCATGCAACCCAAAAGTGCCCAGTTTCTTAAAGTAAACTTTACTAAACTAAACAAAATTATAAACAGCAGCACAATCATTGCCAGGGATTTCAACAACTCACTGACAGAACTGGATAGATCCTCCCCCAAAAATATAAATAAAGAAATAATGGACCTAAATAGAACTCTATAACAAATGGACCTAACAGATATTACAGAACATGTGCCCCAAAATGAGTGAGCATGCATTTTTCTCATCAGCTCAAGGAACATTCTCCAAAATTGATCATATATAGACCAAAAAATACATATTAACAAATATTAAAAAATAGAAAGTACTCCTTGTACCTTCTTAGATCACAATGGAACAAAACTAGAAATCAATTTTAACAGAAACACATGTCTCCGTACAAATTTATGAAAATTAAACAACTTAATGTTGAATGATGGGTCAATGAAAAGGTAAAGAAGAGAATCAAAAGATTATTTGAGTAAAATGGCAGTGCATACACAAGTTATCAAAATCTGTGGGTATAGCAAAAGCTATCCTGAGAGGAAAACCCATAACCTTTAATGCCCACATTCAAAAGACAGAAAGACACAAATTAACAATCTAATGCATCATCATAAGGAATTCGAAAGTGAAGAGCAAAATCATCCCAAACATGGCAGAAGAAAAGAAATAACCAATATCAGAGCAGAAATAAATGAAATAAAAAACAAAAGCACTATCCAGAATATTAATGAAGCAAAAAATGTTTCTGTAAAATGACCTTGCTAGATTAACTAGAAATAGGAAATAAAGTACTCCAATAAGTTCAATTAAAAGAGAAAAAGGAAACGTCAAAACCAATATCCCATAAATATAAAATATCCTCTCAGAATACTATGAAAATCTCTATGCCCATAAACATTAAAATATGGAGGAAATGGACAAATTCTTGAAACAAATAACTTCTGAGGCTCCATCAGAAAGAAATAGAACTCCTGAAAAGACTATATTGAACACTGATATTGAAGCAGAAAGAAAAAAAAAAACTTTCAATTAAAAAAATCTTAAACAAGATGGTTTTACATACAAATTTTACCAAATCTACAAAAATGAACTAGTACCTCTACTGAAGAAATTATTCCATAACATTAAGAAGAAAGGAGTCCTCCCCCAAATCATTCTATGAAGCCAATATTACCTTGATACCAAAGCCAGGAAAGGACACAACTAAAACAAAACAAAACATACAACAAAAAGAACAAGAGCAAGACAAAAACTAAAGACCAATATCTCTTATGAATATGAATGCAAAAATTCTCAATAAAATTTTAGAAAATTCAATTCAACTGTATATCACAAAAAAAAAAAAAAGAAAAGAAAAGAAAATACTCACCATGATGAAGTGGGATTCATCTCAGAGACACAAAAATATTTCAACATATGCAAGTCTAATGTAATTCACCACATAAAGATATGCAAAATCAAAGATCATATTATCCTTTCAATCAATGCAGAAAGAGCATTTTACAAAATTCATTACCCTTTAGTGATACGAATGCTGAACAAAATTGGTATAGATAGAACATTTCTCCAAATTATAAAAGCTATATATGACAGCCCCTCAGCCAACATCATAATGAACAGGGAAAAATTGAAAGCATTGCAGCTTAGAACTGGAACCAGACTAAGTTGTTCCTGTTCATCACCTTCATTCAGCATAGTGCTGGAAGTTCTGGCCAGAACAATCAGACTAGAGAAGGAAATCAAGGGGATATAAATGGGGAAAAAATTGAATTATTTCTGTTTGCTGATATGATTTTATAACTATAAATCCTCAAATATTCAACCAAGAGACTCCTTGAATTGATAAATAAATTCAACAAAGCCTCAGGTTAAAAAAATCAATGTACACAAATCAGGAGCTGTCATATATGCCAACAGTAGTAAAGCAGAGAATCAAATAAAAGATGGAAAACATTTTTAAGTAGCAATGAAGAAATTAAAATATGTAGGAATATACATAACAAAAGAGGTGAAAGACCTCTATGAGGAGAACTATGAAACACTGAATAAAGAAATTGCAGAGGATGCAAATAGGATGAAAATTATACCATGCTCATGGATTAGCAGAATCAACATTGGCAAAATAGCTATACTACCCAAAGTGATTTATAGATTTAAGCAATTCCCATTAAAATACCAATTCCATTTTTTTAATAACTAGAAAAAGTAGTTGTACACTTCATATGGAGTGAGAAGAGACCCGCAAATATTTAATGCAATCTTACATAATAAAGACAAAGCAGGAGGCATCACTTCACCACACTTTGAGCTGTACTGCAAGGTTATAGAAACCAAAAGAGCATGGTTCTGGGACAACAACAGACTCATAGACCTATGGATCAGAAAACAGAACCTACTCATGAAATCATCCTTATATTCTCATCTTATTTTTGACAAACAGATAAAAACATGCACTGGGGCAAGGAATCACTCTTCATTAAAATAATGCTGGGAAAATTGGATAGCCACATGTATGTAAAGGACTGAAACAGGATCCACAACTATCATCACTCAAAAAATTTGCTCATGATAAATGAAAAACTTAAAGCTTTGGATTTAAGGGGGGGAATTAAAAGACTCCTAGAAGAAAATATTGAAAAAAATATTATCTTTTTAACTATTTTTTTTTTTTTAATGTAGAGACAGAGTTTCACTTTATGGCCCTAGGTAGAGTGCCCTGGCATCATACAGCTCACAGCAACCTCCAACTCCTGGGCTTAAGTGATTCTCTTGCCACAGCTTCCCGAGTAGCTGGGACTACAGGCGCCCGCCATAACACCCGGCTATTTTTTTGTTGCAGTTCGGCCGGGGACGGGTTTGAACCCGCCACTCTCGGTATATGGGGCTGGCGCCTTACCGACTGAGCCACAGGTGCCGCCCAATATTGAAAAAATTATTATAGATACCGGCCTAAACTAAGAATTTATGCAGAGGACCACTAAAATAATCATAATAACATCAAAAATAAATAAATGAGATATGATCAAATTAAAAATCCCACAACACAATCAAAAGAACAAATAGACACACTTAGAATGGAAAAAAAATTTCATTCTATATATCCAGTAAAGTCCTGATAACCAGAATCTATAAAGAGGTCAAGCAAATCAGGAAGAAAAATCAAATAACCACATTAAAAAGTGGGAAAAAGACATGAGAAGAAACTTTTCAAATGAAAATGGCTAACACACTCATGAATAAATTTTCAATGTATTGGGAATGTCTATCAAATGATTATGGGAATGCTGGTCAAAACCACAATGGGATAACACCTAACTTCAAAGAAAATGGTTTGTATTAAAAAGTCTCCAAACACAGACGTCTTCTTCATAAAGTCTTTCCCCAGGCTGATATCTTCAAGTATTTTCCCCATGCTTTCTTTGAGGATTTTTATTGTTTCATGCCTTAAATTTCGGTCTTTTATACATTCAGAATCAATTTTTGTGAGTGGAGAAAGGTGCAGGTCCAGTTTCAGTCATTTACATGTGGATATCCAGTTCTAGCACCATTTATTGAATAGGAATTATTTCCCCAGTGTATGTTCTTGTTTGGTTTGGCAAAGATAAAGTGGCTATGTTATTTTCATCTCATGGTTTTCTATTCAGTTCCAAATATCTATATCTCTATTTTAGTGCCAATGCCATGCTATTTTGATCACTATAGCCTTGTAGTACAGCCTGAAGTCTGATAGTCTGATGCCTCCAGCTTTGTTTTTATTATGAAGAATTGCCTTAGCTATATGGATTTTTTCTGGTTCTATACAAAAGGAAGAATTATTTTTTCCAACATTTGCAGTTTTGAGATTTTGTGATGTGGGCAATTCTCACTGGGGTTAGATGATATTGCAGGGTGGTTTTGATTTCCATTTCTCTAATAATTAGGGATGATGAACAATTTTTTCATGTGTTTGCTAGCCATTCATCTATCTTCTTTAGAGAAGTTTCTATTCATCTCTCTTGTCCATTGATATAAGGGATTGTTGGCTTTTTTATGTTGAGCAAATCAAATTCTCTGAAAATCCTAGTTATTAAGTTTTTGTCCAATTCAAAATATGCAAATATATTTTCCCATTGTGTAGGTTGTCTATTTGCTTTGTTTTTTTTTTGTCTCCTTAGCTGTACAGAAGCTTTTCAGTTTAATTAAGTCCCATTTGTTTATTTTTGTTGTTGTTGTAGATGCTGGCATGGATGTTGAGAGAAGGGAACACTTCTACACTGCTGGTGAGATTGATACTAATACAATCTTTTTGGAAGGAAGTATGGAGAACCCTCAAAGAACTCAGACTAGATCTTCCATCTGATCCAACAATCCCATTCCTGGGCATCTACCCAGAAGAAAAAAAAAATCCTTTTACCATAAGAGCACTTAAACTATACAGTTTATTACAGCTCAATTTACAATTGCTAAAATGTGGAAACAGCCTAAATGCCCACAAACTCAGGAATGGATTAACAAGCTGTGGTATATGTATGGATGGAATACTATTCAGCCACTAAAACAGAAGGAGACTTTACATGTTTTGTATTAACCTGGGTGGAAGTGGAATACATTATTCTTGGTAAAGCATCACGAGAATGGAGAAGTAAGGATCCTATGTACTCAATTCTGATATGAGGATAATTAATGATCTAGTACACAGTGGGGATGGGGGAAGGGGAGAGCAGAGAGAGGGAAGGAAGGATGGTGTGGGGGGTCATGGTGACCTTTTGGGGGCAGGGCACAATTATGAGAAGGGCTTTACCTAACAAATTCAATCAATATAACCCAGTTCTTTGTACCTTCAATGAATCTCGAACAATAAAAAAATGTTCTCAAACAACAGATGTTGGCATGGATGCAGGGAAAAAGGAAATCTTATACAATCTTAGTGGGACTGCAAACTAGTACATATCTATAGAAAAGTTTATTAAGGTACTTCAAAGAACTCAAAGCAGACAGGTATATTACTTGATCAAGAAATCCCTGTACTGATTATATACCCAAAGAAAATAAGGTCATTTATAAAAAGGGCACCTGAACTTGGATGTTTATAGCAGCACAATTTATTATTGTGAAGATGTATAAACAGCCTAACTACCCACCAATACATGAATAGATTAATGAAATGTGGTATATGCATAACATGGAGTACTACCCAGCCACAGCCATCAAAATGGCAATCTAGTACTTTTCTGACAACCTGGATGGAACTGGAAACCATTCTTCTACATAAAACATCATAGGAAGAGAGACACAAACACATGTGCTCAATAACAAATTGGATCTAATTTATTACCACTTAAATGAACATATGGAAGTAATTCTCAGTGAAAATCAAGCTGGAGAGAGTTAGGAATGGGTAATTGGATACAGTGCACAGTATATGGGTTAAGGAAACACTTATAACTTTGACTCAATCTGTACAAAAACAAAGCATATAAACGAAACATGTGTACCCCTTAATATTCTGAAATAAAATAAAATAAAAATGCATAAATAAAGTAACAAGTCCAAAATGAAAGTAATGACTAATTCATTAATTAATTATGGTGATAATAGAAATAAAGGAATAAAATTGAGGAAAATGTCAACTCCCCATTACCATTTTTTCCTCATGGAATGGTATGCTGAGAGGTCAGTTGGATCCCGATAGACATACAGATCATCTCATTGTTCAGGGAGCCTATAATTGTTTGATAAGGCTAATGTTCTGGACCTAATTATGTCCACCAAAAATTCCTATATTGAAGCTCTAATCCCCAGTTCCTAGGAGTGTGACTGTATTTGAATATGGGGCTTTTAAATAGGTGATTAATTTAAAATTAAATCATTATGATAAGCCTTAATTCAACCTTACTATTGTCCTTGTAAGTAGAAAATATTAGGGTACACAAGAGACACCAGGGATGTGCACACAAAAAACAAAGATCATATGAGAACAAATAGATAAGGTGGCTATCGCCAAGCCTAGGAGAGGCCTCAGGAAAATACAAACCTTCTAATACCTTGATCTTTGAATTTCATCTTTAAGAACTGCAAGAACATGGATTCCTATTGTTTTAGTCACCCAGTCTGTGGTATTTTGTTATGGTAGCCTTAAGTAAACTAATACAGCTTCCATAATAAAGTACTACAAATTGGTGGATTAAACAGAATAAATTTATTTTCTTATAGTTATGCAGGCTAGAATTCTGAGATCAAGGTGTTAGCATGATTTGTTTCTTTTAAGATTTCTCTCCTTGGATGGCAGATTGTTGTTTTCTCCAATGTCTTCACATAGTTTTCCTTTTATAAGTGTCTGTGTCCACATTTTCTTTCCTTTGTAATGATACCAGCAAAATTGGATTAGCACCCCCTCACATTATTTCCCTTTTCCTTAATTGCCTGTTTAAAGCTCTTGTCTTCAAATGCAGTCACATTCTGAGGTATTGACTGGAGGTAAGAGCCTCAACATATAAATTTTAAGAGAACTAAAGTTAGCTAATAATGAGCCTCAAACAAAAGGCATTGGCAGTTTTGTGGACCCTAGGGTTGGGGATAACTAAGCAGTGGGGTTTAGGAGTAAAAATACTGGGTATTGAGTCAGAATTAGGGTATCTTTAAAGTCTCCTATCCATTACCCATTGTACAATGAGGACTTAGCACAGGTGCCTAAGGAAAAGCTCTGAATCTTGAACTTCAGTTCTTTCAGAGACTGCCACTCACTGGCTGTGCATCAAGTTTGGTATGAAGAAGGCACTGAATGAGACCTGCCAGGTAAAGCTTTTTTAATTGCCTGTGACGGAACCTGGAAAATCATACACAGGTTTCTAACCAGACTTTTTAATGTACTGTTACTGTGAAAATTCCTTGGATATTGATGTCATTTTAGATTAGACCTGAGATTTGAGGGCTTTTTTTATGGACTGTGTGCAATCCTTTTTGGAGATCAGACTTACAAAGTCAATCAGTCTACTCTCCTCCCTTCTGCTTTGCTACTGGTATGTGGCATGTCTGTATGATGTTTTTATAAAATAATTGACTTATAATACAAAGTCCTTATTGTATTAAATATATACAGATTATTATTTAATAGATATACAAGCAGTTCTCAGGTTACAAATGAGAAATTTTTAAAGATATCTTTATGTTCTCAGATCCCTGATGAACAACTATTTGATAATAATAATAGCAATACTATTATGTTTCATATGTGGTAATAATAATTAAGGTAGGGGTGGCACCTGTGGCTCAAAGGAGTAGGGCTGGCCCCATATACCAGAGGTGGTGGGTTCAAATCTGGCTCTGGCCAAAAACTGCGAAATAATAATAACAATAATAATTAAGTGTAATACCATAATAATAATACCTCTGTATGCAATAATAAGTTATAGAAACTATTGTACTCTTTCTTTTAATTCAAACACACAGAATGTAAAGTCAAACTCAAGCAAAATGTCTATATTAGAGATTGAAATTACGAAAAAGTTTATTAAAGGTTAACATCCACCTTATGCTGCATCAGTGTCTACTTACCAAAAGGGACATTTTGGGGACAAGAAGTCAGGCTAACATTACTCAAAAGATGATGCTAGAAATGATGCTTTAGAAGATGTAGTGGGTGCTGGAGTATCAGAATTTGATTCTGCTGCTGGAGAAGGGGAACTTACTGGTAAAGTCAATTTCTTTAAAAAGGGTCATTTGTACAGCCTTTTTACTTTTTTTTTTTTTTAAATCATAAATTGCCTTGTAACTGCATGGTAAACCTTTGTAAACTGCTGAAAGTTGGGTCTTGTTCCTTAAGCTTACCAAATCTTCTTTCAGTGAGAATGCTCCAACTATTTTGTCATAAACTTTCTTAGCTCTAGATCTTCTGATTCTTAGTTCTTATGTTTCTATCTGCTGCTTCTATATTTCCATATGGTCTTCACTAGTTAATTCTTGTGAATGCAATTCTAGTAAATAAATTACATTTTTATTGATATACAATTGCAGTACATTGCCACTATCCTCCATGGCTTTTCTGGCTTTACTGATGTCTTCTTTTGTGAAGCCACAAAAATCAAAACAGAATTGAGGGCGCAATTTGTTACATACCCCTTTTATTGTTGATTACTTCATTTCCTCTCAAGAATTAGCAATGCTTCTGATGACATCATAAACATAATTCTTCCAGAACTCTGTAAGGTCATACCATCATCTTCCATAACCCTAACTACTTGTGTGGATACATGACATAAATACAAAACCTTAAGTGCATAAATGACTCCAAGGTCCATTTTCTGGGGGTCCATTTGCTGATAATAAGAATACAATGTTTACATTAGGGTGAAGGTCATCTAAATATGTTAGATGTACAGGAGTATTACTCAGCATAAATGGAATTTTAAAGAAAATTTTCTTAAAACAAAAATGTTCCATAGTATAAGTACATAATACAACAATTCAAACATGACAAGTGTGACTCATGTCTTTGACTTGAAAATATGGGAAAGTTTCTTTAATAATGTGATGAAGTGCTTTTGAAATTTTGGAGTGGTAAATAAGCAAAGGCTTGAGCTTAAAGTTTCCAGATGCATTACCCCCAAATACTAAGATTAGCCTGTCCTTTGCTATTTTATGTTCTGGTGAACTCTTTTCTTCTGTTGAAATGTAAGTGATTTTTTAAAAGTTTATTTATCTATTTATTTAAAATTAACATGAGGGTACAAATATTTAGGGTACACTGTTTTCAATTCTAATATAGAGTTCAAGTTGTAGTTGAGCCCTTCACCCAGGGGATGTGCTAAACACACTCACATTATGCATATTAAGTGAGATTCCACCAATTGCCCTCTCTCTTTCCTCCTTCTCTTTCCCTCCTCTCCCCGGTTCATTTCTAGACTATATCTGTGTTTTATCATTTGTGTGGGCATGTAGTTATTTATATATTGGTTTCTTATTATTATTGAGTTCACTGGATATTATTTTTTCCATTCTTCAGATGCTTTACTAAGAAGACTGTGTTTCAATTCCATCCAGATAAACATAAAAGATGTAAAGTCTCCATATTTTCTTATGTCTGAATAATACTCCATGGTATACATATAACATAGTTTGTTAATCTATTCATGAGATGATGGACATTTGGGTTGTTTCCACATCCTGACAATTGTGAACTGAGCTGCCATAACCATTCTGTTGTAAATGTCTTTGTGGTAAAATAATTTTTGTTCTCTGGCAAAAATAATAATAATTAATATTAAAATTAATATTAATTAATATTAATTTTTGTTCTCTGGCAAAATTCCTAGCAATGGAATTTTGGGATCAAATGGAAGTTTGACTTTTAGTTATTTTTTCTCTTTTTTTTTTGGGGGGGGGCAGATTTTGGCCAGGGCTAGGTTTGAACTCGCCACCTCTGACATATGGGACCAGCACCCTACTCCTTGAGCCACAGGCTCCGCCCAGACTTTTAGTTCTTTAAAAATTCTCCATACTGCTTTCCATAAAGGTTGTATTAGTTTGCAATACCACCAGTACTGTAAAAGTGTTCCTTTCTCTCCACATCTGTGCATCTGCAGCTTTGGGACTTTGTGATATGGGCTAATTTCACTGGAGTTAGGTGATATCTCAGAATAGTTTTGATTTGCATTTCTTTGATGATTAGAGATGATGACCATTTTTTCATGTGTTTGTTGGCCATTCATCTGTCATCTTCAGAGAAGTTTCTGTTTACATCTCTTGCTGCTTACACATGGGGTTGTTTGCGCTTTTCTTGTTAATTAATTTGATTTCTCTGTAGAATCTAGTTATCAGCCATTTGTCAGATTTGTAACATGAAAAAATATTCTCCCATTCTGAGGACCATCTGTTTGCTTTAGTTGTAGTACTCTTAGCTATGCAGAAGCTTTTTAGCTCCATCGAGTCCCATTTATTTATTTTTGTTTTTGCTGAAATTGCTGGAGAAGTCTTCTCTATAGAACCTTTTCCCAAGCCAATTTTTTTCAGAAATTTTCCCCACACTGACTTCTAGAATTTTTACTGTTTTGTGTCTTAAATTTAAATCTTTTATCTAGTGTGAGTCAATTTTTGTCAATGTTGAGAGGTGTGGATTCAACTTCAGTCTTCTACATGTGGCTAACCAGTTCTCCAAAAAATATTTAATTTATTAAATGGAGATTATTTTCCTCAGTGCATGCTTTTGTTTGGTTTATCAAAGATCAAATGGCTATACGTAGCTAGGTTCATCTGTAGATTTTCTATGCCTTCCATAGGTCTTTATCTCTATTTTTTGTGCCAATATGATGTGTTTTGATCACTATAGACTTGTAGTATAACCTGAAATGTGGTTAATGTGATGTCTCCAGATTTGTTTTTATTTATAAAAATTGTATTGGCTATTCAAGGTTTTTCTGGTTTCACATGAAATGAAGTACTATTTTTTAAAGTTCTTCGAAGTTTGACATTGGTGCTTTGATGGGGATTACATTAAATCTGTAGATTGCTTTGGGTAGTATGGACATGTTAACAATGTTGATTCTTTCCAGCCATGAGCATGGTATGTTCTTCTATTTCTTAATATCTTCCGCTCTTTCTTTTCTCAAGGTTTCATAGTTCACTTTATAAAGATTCTTTACATCCATTGTTAGATATATTCTTAGGTATTTCATCTTCTTTGGAGCTATTATAAAGGGTATAAAGTCTTTGATTTTATTCACATCTTGACTGTTATTGGTATATTTGCACACTACTGATTTGTGGGCATTGGTTTTGTATCCTGATATGCTACTATATTCCTTGATCACTTAAAAGAAATTTGTTCTTTAAAAAGATTAATAAAATTGATAAACCCTTGGACAGAATAACCAGAAACAGAAAAGTAAGATCTCTAATGACTTTGATCAGAGACAATAAAGGGAAAATAACAACAGATACCATAGAAATACAAAATAATGTCAATGATTCCTACAATGAACTCTATGCCCAGAAATATGAAAATTTAGATAAAATTGACCAAAACCTGGAATCATGTCATCTCCCTAAATTCAACGTGAAAGAATTAGACATTTTTAATAGACTTATATAAAACACTGAAACTACATTAACAATACAAAACTTTCCAAAGAAGAAAATACATGGACCAGATAATTTCACACTAGAATTCTACCAAACCTTGAAAGAGAACCTAGTACCTATATTGCATAACCTATTCCACAACAGAGAAGGAAGGAATCCTCCCCCACATATTCTATGAAGCAAATATTACCCTGATTCCAAAACTGGGAAAGGAACTAACAAACAAAAAAACAAAATTATAGGCCAGTATCTTTGAATATTGATGTAAAAATATTCAACTAGCTCCTAACAAGCAGAATACAGTGACACATTAAAAAAAATCTATACATCATGATCAAGTAAGTTTTGTCCCAGTTATGTAAGGTTGGTGTGCCATGCATAAATCCATAAAAATAATTAAATACATAAATAAAATAAAAACAAAGACCATATGGTTTTCTCAATTGATGCAGAAAAGACTTTTGACAATATCTAGCATCATTTTTCCTATAAGAACACTTAAGAAAATAGGCTGGGGTGGGACATTTCTTAAACTGATAACTTCGTCTACAACAAACCCATAGGCAATATCATATTAAATGGAGTAAAACTGAAAACATTATCACTCAGAACCGGAACTAAGAAGGGATGCTCTCTATTGCCCTAGCTATTCAAGATAATGCTGAAAGTACTAGTCATTGCAATCAGGCAAGAAAAAGAGATCACAAGCATTCAAACAGAGAGAGAGGAGGTCAAACGCTTGCTTTTTGAAGATGACATGGTCTTATTTCTGTAAAACTGCAGGGACTCAACTACAAAGCTCTTGAAATCTAAGTTCTTTCAGACGTTTTCTCCAGTACTTTTCACTCTAATTTATATAAATATTTGTTATGGCAATAATTCTTAATAATTCCTTTCGACATTTCAGGAAATTCAGTTGCTACAGTTACATCACCACTGTCTATTTTCACTTGCACTTTAATAATATGATTATTTGCCATATTTTTTAAATGATTAAATCAACCTTTACCTGCACAGATTCAAATTCTCTATCACAGACTTCCTTCGCTTTCTATGCACACAGCTTTTAAACTGCTGAAAATGCTTCAGGCCTTTTCTTGCACTAAAGCTAGGCTAATCAGAATATTATATTTTTATGTGTTATTCTTACAAAATAAGAAATAACCTATTTCAATAATTAATCCACAATGCTGCTTAGTCATAATTGATGATTTGATTGGAGTATTACTTTTGCATATTTCATTATTCTCACTTGGTTCTTTATAACAGTTCTGAGAGTCAAGTGACTAAAGCCTAATATTTATCCAGTGAATGATGGCATCTAACCTTTCTCTGAATTCTTAATTATTTCCACTTTTGTTTCAATTATAATCATTGACTCTTACTGAAGTTTGACCTAGACATGCAATGGACTTTCACTATGGAGGCATTGTCATAAGGTTAAACACAGACTCATAAAATTGAATAAAGTAGTTAAGAGGAAAGTGATACTGTGTATAAGAATCTGTATAAACAATGAAACTAGCCACCAGTGTAAAGTTGCTGCCCCAATGAACCACTTCTTCTATGTGGTTTTGTTTACACGCATGGAAGAAACTAATTCCTATAGTATTATTTTAATTATTTAATTATAAAATATCCTTTCTGGGAACCTTAGAGTCCATTCATAAGTACTGAAAGCCATAAGCCAGCTCATCCACAATCTAGTGACTGCCTGTACTCTACCATCTTTCTTATAGTTGATATCATTGCCGAATGCATTATTTTCCACTTTAGTTTTTTTTTTTTTTTTTTTTTTTTTTTTGCAGTTATTGGCTGGGGCTGGGATTGAACCCATCACCTTTGGCATATGAGGCCAGCACCCTACTCCTTTGAGCCACAGGCGCTGCCCTGTCCCCTTTTTTTAAGTGTCTCATTTGACTATCTAAATTTGTTGTCACTTCTTCTGATTATCATGATTACTAAAAGATTGTAAACATTGCTTTGGCAATATTATCTGGGAACTATTTTGGAAAACTGCAATCTTGAATTTTTGTAAAGGTATTAAGTGATCTCTAACAATCAATGCAAAATATCTTAGACTTCAATTTCTTCTGGCCAGTGTTTGTTCCACAGTTTTTTTTTTCTCTGAAATTATTATTCTATTTATTTTATTTTATTTTTTTATTAAATCACAGCTGTGTACATTGATACGATCATGGGGCATCATTCTTTAGCTTCACAGACCATTTGACACACTTTCATCACACTGGTTAACATAGCCTTCCTGGCATTCTCTCAGTTACTGTGCCAAGACACTTATTCTAATTAGAGATGTCTATTATATTAAGACTGAATAGTTTTGTCTTCTTTTTGTCATTCACTTTAATGACTTTACATTCTCCAAACATAAAATCTTTCTTATTATTCTATTCTTTGTGAATGCATTCTTTGTGGATGCACATACAGAACAGATTTTCTTTTCCAGGTAATTTTTGAGTAATATTTTACTTTGACACTTTCCACAGACTACATAAGCAAAACCATAGCATTCTTATGAGTTTTTATTTAATCTACTGATAGAAGTCTTTATTGTTTTTTACACATTTTTATAGAAATGAATGCAATTGTGAGGTAAGACCCTGTGTGAAATTTTATTTATTTTTTAGATCCCAGATACTTACATATACCTCACATATCATTTATAACTATTTACTTGGAATTAAGTTTAAGAAATTATCTGTCTTCTTAATCTATGTTTATTTTTAAGAGTGTCAATTTACAGATCATGAAATTTGCACTCTGCTTCTTTAAAGACTTAGATACATATTTGAGAAAGTTCACTTTACTCCTTCATTTATTACGTTCATTGTCTCTACCAAATTTTTTTAATTTTAATTTAATTAACTAAATTAAATTTGATAGTCATAATTAGATCTATTTGCAGTATTTCCCTTTGTCATGCTTTCTTATTAAGTTATAAGTAAACTAAAGAAATAATTTGACAAATATTATTCTAGTTTAGTAGAATAATGGGATTGTGGTATCAAATCAATTATCAGATGTCCTGATTGTTGAAATGATAAAGGATTGTATATTTTGCCCTGGTGCCAACTTTCTGTTTCTCAAATCAATTATCTATTTTGCTATCTCATTGTACTATCAGAAATTATATACCTACAGCGTTAGAAGTCATACTCTTCTTCACATTACTCTTTCTGCATCTATAAGTCAGAGATATTTCATTTTTAGAATTGTAGATTTCTATGCAATTAGACATATGCAGTGGATGTGTTTATAGTCTATTCCTCAAATTATATTTACGGTATTTTTCTCATCTGAAGTCCTATAAATATCTTTCTAGTGCTATTCATTTTATTCAGATCACACCTGATCACTTCCATTGTAATACAGAAAAATTTTACTAGTATGTTTCTATACTAATCTCCTTTTTAAACTTAAACACTTCTTCAATACTTCTGTGAAGTGGTTTAGTATATTTGCAATTTTTTATTTCAAAAAGCCAAGTTTATGTTTCATTGATCTTTTGTAATATTTTGTTTCAATTTCATTTATTTATCCTGTGATTTTCTAATATATTGTTTGTATTTTGTAGTTTTTTTTATTTTATAGCTCTTCAAAATGGTCCATTAGATTGTGAATTTGAAGTTTTTCTACATTTTTGATGTACTCACAGCTATAAACTTTTCTCTTCATACTTCTTCCGTTGTATCTCATAGAATTTGGTATGTCATGTTTACATTTAATTTGTTTTGATAATTTTTTAAAATTTCCTTTTTAATCACTTCAATATCCCACTGGTCATTCAGAAGCATGTTATCTAATTTCCATGTGCTTGCATAATTTTCAATATATATTGTTATTAGTTTCGCATTTTATTCCATTGTCTTCAGAGAAAATACTTGATATGATTTCACTTTTTATTTGGAAATTTTTTAAAACTCATTTTTGGCCTAACATGTGGTCCATTATTTAAAGTGATCCATGAGAAAAGATGAGCATGTATTCTTTAGTTGTTGGACAAAATATTCTGTAAATATTTATTATATTTTTTTTATTGTTAGGGATTAATTGAAGGGTACAAAGAACCAAGTTACATCGACTGCATTTGTTAGGTAAAGTCCCTCTTATAATTGTGTATATTACATTCTTTGGATCTATAGTGCAGATTAAATGTTTCTTTTTTTGATTTTATGTCAAGATGATTTGTCCAATGCTTAAGCTGTTTTGATATTACCAATGGTTATTGTATTATCATATTTGGATCTACATTTTTAAACTCTGATAGTTTTTGCTTTATATATCTGGATGCTTCAGTGTTGAATGCATATATATTTTGAATTTTTACATCCTCCTGCTGAAATGACACATTCATCACATATAGTGGGTTTTTTTAGTCTGTTTTTACAATTGTGATCTTGAAATCTATTTTATCTAATAGAAGTATAACTACTCATGCTCTTGTTTAGATTTCCAGTTGCATGGGATATCTTTTTTTATCCTTTTATTTTTATTCTATGTGTGTCTTTACAGGTGAAGTGGGTTTCTTATCGATGACATATAGTTGGATCCTTGTTTTCTTGATGCATTCAGCCACTCTATATCTTTTTTACAATTTATTTATGTATCTTTATTTCAGGTTAATGTGAGATTACGAACAGCTAAGTTACAATGTTTGCATTTTATTTTAGCAAGTATAATCCATTTTAATTTTGAAACTAAGATGTACAAACAGAATATATCTATTACATCTAGTCTCCATTCTTTGTACCAGACTCAAAAAACAATGCACACCATTCTTTTAATCTGACTTTCACCTTTGGCCATTCTGCATACTCATCCACCTGGCAACTATTCCCTGATGGAGAAAATGAGGAATGGCAGATTGATGGTGCTCTTTGAAATAAATTTTTTAAAAGAGAAGACATTAATGGTTTTAAAATAGTAAGGTTTAAGAAGTATTTTAACAAGTGAAACAGGAAAATGTTTAGCTTTTAACAATGTTTTCATTTGCTAGGTAGAATCCCACATGTAGATGTGTCCCACACCCAAGCGATGTGCCATAAATCCCTTACATGTGCCCATTAAGTAAGAGCACACCTATTCCCCTCCTGCCTCTCCTCTTCCCTGTTTCTAGTTCCCCCTCCCCCAGCATGAATTGAATTGAGTTTTTCTCTTATGTGGGCATGTATTACATTGTCTACTGGCCTCATATTAGTATTGAGTCATTGCATGCTTATTTTCCATTCTTCTGATACTTTACTAAGAAGAATGTGTTTCAATTCTATCCAGGTTAATATAAAAGATGTAAAGTCTCTGTCTTTTTATGGCTTAATAGTATTCTATGGTATACATATACCACAGATTGTTAATCCATTTCTGGGTTGGTGGATATTTAGGTTGTTTCCGTATTTTGGCAATTATAAATTGTGCTGCATTAAACAATCTAGTCCAGTTATCCTCATGATAAAATAATTATTTTTCCTGGGTAGATGCCTAGTGATGGGATTGTGGTATCAAATCAAATAACTAATTTGAGTTCTTTGAGTATTCTCGATAATTCTTTCCCAGGAGGCTGTATTAGTTTGTATTGCCACCAACATTGTAAAAATATTCCCTTCTCTCTGTATCCACGCCAGCATCTGCAACTTTGGGACTTTGTGATGTAGGCTATTCTTATTGGAGTTAAGTAATATCTCATTGTGGTTTTCTTTTGCATTTCACTGATCAGGAACAATGAGAATTTTTTCAGAAGTTTGTTAGCCATTCATCTGTCTTACTCAAAGAAGATTCTGTTTATGTCTCTTGCCCAGTGATATATGGGATTGTTTACTCTACTTTTATTGATTAATTTGAATTGTCTATAGATTCTAGTTATCAATGCTTTGCCAGATTTGTAACATCTGATTATTTTTCCCCATTCTAAAGATTGTCCATTTGCTTAAATTGCAGAAGCTTTTTGGGTTAATTAAGTCTCATTTGTTCATTTTTATTGTTGCAATTGCCACTGAGGTCTTCTTCATAAAATCTTTCCCCAAGGTGACATCATCAAGAGATTTCCCCCACAATTTCCTCTAGGATTTTTATTGTTTCATCTCTTAGATTTAAATCTTTTACCCAGATTGAGTCAATTTTTTTAAGTGGTGGAAGGTGTGGTTTGAGTTTCAGTCTTTTACATGTGTTTATCTAGTTCTCTAAGCACCATTTATTGAATAGGGATTCTTTTCCCCACTGCATACCTTTGTTTGGTTTATAGAAGATCATATGACAGGAAGAGATGGTTTTCTATTCTGTTCCATATGTCTATGTCTCTATCTTTCTGCCAATACATGCTGCTTTGATCACTATGGACTTGTAATATAATCTAAAGTCTGGTAGAGTTATACGTCAGGATTTGGTTTTATTACTAAATGTTGATTTGGCCATATGGGTATATTTTTCTGATTCCATAAGAAACAACTATTTTTTCAAGTTCTTCAAAGTATGATTTTGGTATTTTAATGGGGATTGCATTGCATGTGTAGATTGCTTTGGATAGTATACACATTTTGACAATTGATTCTTCCAATACAGGAGCATGGTATGTTTTTCAATTTTTTAATGTCTTCTGCTATTTTTTTTCTTAAGGTTTCATAATTATCTTTGTAGATATCCTTCACCTCTTTTATTAAGTATATTCCTAGGAATTTCCTTTTCTTTGAAGCTACTGTGAAGAGAATTGTGTGTTTGATTTACTTCTCAACTCAGCTGTTATTTCACTTTAGTCTTTGTGTTCAAGGTGAAAATTGTTTATATGCCACAATTACAGCAATAGCATATTTTGTATTTGTATACCTACTGTCACCAGTATTATACCTTCAGATTGCTTCATATTATTCATTAGTATCCTTTGCTTACATATGGAATAAACCTTTTAGCATTTCTTGTAGAAAAGATCTTGTGTTGATGAAATTACTCAGCTCTTTTTTTTGTCTCAAAAAGTTTCCATTTCTTCACATTTGAAAGATATATTACAGTATATAATATTCTAGGGTTAAGTTTTTTTGTTCTTCTTCTTACTTCAGCAGTTTTAATATGACATGCATCTCATTCCATGCTCATAAGCTTTCTTCTGAGAATTCTGCTGCTTAATGTATCTGAGGTCATTCTATATAATTCATTTTTTTCTTGCTTTCTTTATGAACTTTTCATTATCCATGGCTTTTGGAACTTGATTATTAAAGTGTCGTGATAATATCATTTTCATTATTATTGACTTGGGGTATTATGACCTTCTTGTACCTGAATATATATTTCTTTTTCATTATTTATGTATTCATTTATATTTCATAATATGATAGGGTACAAATGTTTTGGCTACCAGAATTGATTTTACAGATTGATTCAAAGTTATAAATGTGCCCATAACCCAGATAGCATTGTACCCATTAGATATAATTTTACCCATTCTCTACTCCCTCTTTCACCCTCTTGATTTCTGTTACATTATACTTCCATATGTGCACATAAATGTACATCAATTTGTTTCAATTTAATATTGAAAACATGAAGTGTTTGTTTTTATATTCTTGTAATACTTTAATTAGGAAAATGGTCTCTGGTTTAAGCCAGGTTGTTACAAAAGATATCAGTTCACTTTTTTTTTTGTATTTTTAAAAATATTTTAATAGTATTCCATGGTATATGTATACTACTTTTTATTAATTCACTCATATACTGATGGACATTTGGGTGGGTTCCACATCTGTGTGATTATAAATTACATTGCCATAAATATTTGAGTATGAATGTCCTTTTGATAAAATAGCTTTTTATTCTTTGGATATATAACCAATAGTGGTATTTTTGTATCAAATGGTAAGTCTATACTTTGAGTCTCTATGAGGTATCTCCATACTACTTTCCATAGATGTTGTACCAGTTTGTAGTCCCACAAACTGTATATATATATCTTCCTTTCTACATCCACACCAGGATCCACTGTTTTGGAAATTTTTGCAAAGCTTTTCTCACTGGAGTTAGATGATATCTAAATGTGATTTTGACTTATATTTATCTGATTAGAGTTGATGAGCATTTGTTCATATGCTTATTAGCCATTAATCTATCTTCTTTTGAAAAGCTCCTGTTCATGTCCTTCACCTGCATTTTTCTGGGGCTGTTTCATATTTTTTAATCTTATTTTCCCGAGTTCTTTGTAGATTTGGTATATTAGCCCTTTATCAGATATATATCATGAACATATAATATTATTTTTCCATTTTGTAAAATGTCTATTTGTTTACTATTTATTTATTTAGACAAAGTCTCACTCTGTTGACCTGAGTAGAGTGCTATGGCTATAACAGCTCACAGCAACCTCAAACTCTTGGGCTTGAGCAAGCCTCTTATCAGCCTCTATTTGATCTATTGATTGCTTTTTTGACTGTGCCTGTAATTTTCAGTAGCAGACAACTTTATTAGGATATTATTCTTCCCTGTTGGAATTTAGATGGAATATGGTATTACAAGATGTTGGTGTGAATGCCAATGCCGCAGAAAGACAGCCTGGCAGCCTTCAGGGATAAGCTCACTCCTGCAATGTTAAGAAATGAGGGCAAGAAACAAACTACACAGCATGGGATGGTGTGTAGCAAAGTTCTTTATTCAGGGGTCTGATTTTATACACTTTTAGTCAGGTACACACTTAATCTATCATCTGTTAGTTTTACCATTACCTCATTTTACCTATCTGAAATTAACTTGTAAGGAAATATCCTGTTACCACATCAACACAATCACTTCTGTAGTAAACATTCTTTTCTAGACACTGACTAATCTCTTGGGAAGATATCTAAATAAAGATCACAAAGAATAAAGCAACCACAGGAGAACAAAGTTAATGGAAGAGTACCTTCAAGCGTTCACTCAGTTTACTCAGCATGAAGTAACAACTGTGTTTCTCCTCAGGGCAGAGCACCTATAGACCTCTGACAATATGTTTTTTAACATATGTCAACCCTCTCGCCCATATCTCTGAGGAAGGGTGGCATGCCCTTTGGCCTCAGGCTTGACAGGGTGCACAACTTCAGAGAATTGGCTTGTGGAATTTTAACTCTACACAAGTTAACTCTGTGCATGCCTCTGGGGGGCCCAGGTCCCTTAAACCTCCGTAAGAATAGCAAGCCATTTTAAACTCACACTGAGTTCACTTTGTGTGCTTGATGTAGGATATGTTTATTTCTAAATATTATCCTACACAATATCCCTTTCCTCTGCTATAATAACCTTTCTGGCTATATAAGAGTAATGTACAAAAGTTTCTGAACTTATTTCAAGTTCCTTAGTGTCAAGGCAGGAAAATTTTATATGAAATTATAGGGGGGCGGAGCATTGATGGCAGACAGGATGGACGTGTAGCCCACCTCTCCCAAGCCATCAGGTGAGAGGAAAGGCAGTCTGGACCTTCCCTGTGTGTGGATTATTGTAGTGGACAGACAGCTGGAGGCACCCAACGAACTGGCGGATTGCTATATATGAGGGGTAATTTAAAATCACAGACTCTATTGTAGAGATTCTTCCCTGCTCGGCTGTGCCGGCCAGCAGGCCCCTCCCCTACAGAGGTCAGTAGCTTGTAAATGCTGACAAAACCCAATTGACAAATAATTATTCCTGACCTGAGGGAGGCATCCGAAAGGAGAGCCACTCAAAACCACGGGGAGCTGGGCAAACTGTTGGACAATTGAAGGGAAGGGATCCTGCCTGGGAAATAGACATTTTGAACTACCCAAAAGGGCGGGCACCTTTCCCCCAGGCGTTGGAGGGGGCTGGCGGTTTAGGCTGCATGGCGAACTGGCTGATGCCAATCCAAAAGAGAAACTCTGAACCATAAAACCCAGAATAATTCCCCCGAATGCTCCAACCCCAGGACCCGGCTTGAAGCCGCCGACCAGGCTTTGGCTGCTAAAGCTGGGAAGCTACAGAAGCCACAGACCCGGCTTTAGCTGCTGAGGCCGCGAACTTGGCTTCAGCCCCGGGAGCCAGCTACAACAGATAAAACTGCAAGTCCGCCAACAACCCCGCGAACTCTGCACGACTACCCCTACAGCTGATTGTAGTCGCCAGTTTGCAGGAGAACCTGGGAACAGAGTGGGAAGACTTGAGAAGCGTGGACACCTGCACTGAGTGGGAAGGTCGGTCGCAAGTGCTGTCTGGAAAAGAACAGCCGAGGTTACACAATTATTAGGCGACAAACTTTTGCAGAAATTCCAAAATGGCGATCGGCCATGGAAGGTGGTTACCATGGTAACAGTATAAACTGTAAATCAGGTATAAACCTCGGAACCACTCACAGCGCCACCTGGTGTCCAGAAAGTATATTGCAGTATGAATATATTCCTACGAAAGTTGATCCCTACAGCAGACATATAGATAAATATAGGTATATTTCTACATGCAAGAATATTTTTGTAGTTGGTGGCTTTTTTTTTTTTTTGGTTTTCATGTTTTTTTTTTGTTTGTTTGTTCTGTTTTTGTCTGTTTTTTCCTCACCATTTTCTTAGAGGAGATTTCGATAATTTTTTATTATTACTTTTTATATAAATATATTTTTATTTCTATGTATTCTAATTTTAATTTCTTCTTTCTTATCATTTAACATTCCTAATAACACCACTTTTTTCTCTCTATTTTTTCCTTTCTTTCAATTGTTTTACGATTATCACTATTTTTATTGCAGTTGTCGTGGCTGTTACCTGTATGTCTATGTGTTTCTGTCTGTCTCTGTATCTATGGGCCCGCGTGCCTGGTAACCTTTTTATCTGTTTATTTGTTCATTTGGTCTCAATGAGCTTGGTGTTACGACCTGCAACTCTGAGCTCCTAACACTCCCCTCCACTCTCACTCCGTGATCTGGAGACCTGCCCCTCCAGGAGTCCAGATTCTTGGGTGAACTCTCGAGAGGTGCAGACAGGACCTGGACTGCAGCTGGCCAGTACTGACTCTGTAGCAAAGGAGCGAGAAGATGATGGTCAGCTAAGAAGGAATTACACAGGAACGGTGGTGCCCCGAGGTGCAGAGCAACAGCTGTCTTCAGCAATAACAAGGCCCACCCCCAGATATCCCATAGCCTTTGCTCCTATCTTCCTGGGCAACCAGATGAGGCTGAGCATCTTCTAAGATGGCAACAACCATGGAACAGATCTGGGACTGAAACACAGGCCCCGTGAGTAAAGGGTTTGCCTGAGGCGGCACTGACCTGGGTGGAACACAGGGACTAGAAAACACACCCACAGAGCCAGGAAACTCCCAAGGTGGGGCTGATCCAGAGGACCGCTTGACTGAGCCTAAGATGCACCTGGCCCTCAGGGGATCACCAGCCTATAGACAAAGCAGACCAAGTGGCTGCAGCTGACAACTGATCGTGCTGCGAATACAAACCCATAGGACTAAAGACAGGGCCTGAGGCACAGGTTCTGGGAACTCAAATCAGCCTCTCCACTGCAGAAAAATCTAGCAGGGTCAGAAACAAACTCCCACAGGGTTGTTCCATTCACCCAGTAACATAAACTAAGGGTGGGTCTGGAACTGAGTAAACACCTCCAGCCTCCATCAAGTGCCTGAGGTTGACAGGACACAATACCCCCTGCTAGATAAAGACAGAGAGTAGCGGCCTAGACTACCCTGTGATTTAGGCAGGTGCAAACCCCTGGAGTATCTGCTTACTGCAGAAAACTGACTGGGTCACAGCCCTGTGGGGCTAGCAGCGACTGGGTATGGCAGAGCTGCAAGGTGGGGAAGGAGGCATCAATCTTCCCAGATGGATCTATTTACTGCGTGGCTCTTCCTGACTCCACGCAGCACTGGAGCAAGCCATATTAGAGCAGTCACCAGAACCCTGTGATCCAGTTCGTAGGGACCTCTTGAACTCTCCCACCCGAGGCAGCTGCTGACTGAGACAATTGATTTGGACCTTTTGAACTGAGCCACTAACTTGGGGACTATCCAGGTGGTACCCTGGGTGTGTGGTTGTAGGAAGGTTTTATTTTCCCTTTCCATTTGTTGCCTGTGGTGGGTGGCGTGACTTAATTGCTGGTATTTCTCCACAGCTGAGACTTCAACCCAGAGTAACTGTTTCACTAGGGTCAAATAGAAACCAGCTGAAAACAAGACAGAACAACTTAGCCCCTCTACACCAAACAGGGCCCCAGTTTCTCAGGCCACAGCAATGTAAAGGTCCTTGACAAAACACCAGGGGAGAAATCAAAGGGAGTAAAACAATCATGGGGCGGAATCAGCGGAAAAACTCTGGTAACATGAATAACCAGAATAGATCAACCCCCGCAAGGAAAGATACAGCAGATGTAATTGAAGATCCCATTCACAAACAACTGGCTGAGATGTCAGAAATCGAATTCAGAATTTGGATGGCAAACAAGATTAACAAAATGGAACCAGGAATTCGTGGAGAAATTCAAAAGCTGTCTCAAGAATTTAACAAATTTAAAGACAAAACCACCAAAGACTTAGACA
Organism: Nycticebus coucang; assembly: GCF_027406575.1. Lineage (NCBI taxonomy): Eukaryota > Metazoa > Chordata > Mammalia > Primates > Lorisidae > Nycticebus > Nycticebus coucang. Next base: position 154,422,342 of record NC_069804.1, on the reverse strand, counting down.
CACTGAAGCAATAATTTGCAGCCCTCAAAGATATGAAAAATACAGTAGAATCCCTTAGCAACAGAATGGACCAAGCAGAAGAAAGGATCTCCGACATTGAAGATAAAGCCTTTGAACACTCCCAAACTCTCAAAGAGGAAGAGACATGGAGAGCAAAAATGGATCACTCTCTCAGAGAACTCTGGGATAACTCGAAGAAGGCAATTATCCGACTCATAGGAATTCCTGAAACAGATGAAGTGGCCTCACTGGGCACAGAGGCCCTTCTGCATGAAATTATGAAAGAGAATTTTCCAGACATGCCTAGAGAACCTGAAATTCAGATAGCAGATAGATTCAGAACCCCAGCATGACTCAACCCCAATAAGATATCCCTCAGGTATATCATAGTTAACTTCACTAAAGTTAATATGAAGGACAAAATTCTCAAAGCAGCCAGGTGAAAGAAAACTATTACCTTCAAAGGGAAGAACATTAGAATGACTGCAAATCTCTCTGCTGAAACTTTTCAAGCCAGAAGAGGGAGGTCATCAACGTTTAATCTCCTCAAGCAAAATAACTTTCAACCCCGAACTTGTACCCAGCTAAACTGAGTTTCATTTACGATGGAGAAATTAAATACTTTAATGACATTCATATGCTAAAGAAATTTGCCATAACCAAACCAGCTCCTCAGGATATTCTCAAACCTATCCTCCATAATGACCAACCCAATCCTCTACTACAAAAGTAAACTCACTCAGAAACTTCTGATCAAACTCCAACTTCCACAATGGCAAAAGGATTAAAAATGCCTGTTGGACTTTCAAAAAACTGAATATCAAAAATTTCAATAAACTTATCAATACTCTCCATTAATGTGAATGGCTTAAACTACCCTCTAAAGAGACATAGGTTAGCTGACTGAATACAAAAACTCAGGCCAGACATTTGTTGCATACAAGAGTCACATCTTAACTTAAAAGGCAAATACAGACTCAGAGTGAAAGGATGGTCATCCATATTTCAGGCAAATGGTAACCACAAAAAAATAGGTGTTGCAATTTTATTTGTGGATACAATAGGCTTTAAACCAACAAAAGTAAGGAAGGACAAGAATGGTCACTTCATATTTGTTAAGGGTAAGACTCAATATGATGAGATTTCAGTTATTAACATCTATGCACCCAACCAGAATGCACCTCAATTTATAAGAGAAACTCTAACAGACATGAGCAACATGATTTCCTCCAACTCTATAATAGTCAGAGATTTTAACACTCCTTTGGCAGTGATGGATCGATCCTCCACCAAAAAGCTGAGTAAAGAAATTCTAGATTTAAATCTAACCATCCAGCATTTAGATTTAGCAGACATCTACAGAACATTTCATCCCAACAAAACTGAATACACATACTTCTTATCAGCCCACAGAAATTACTCCAAAATCAATCACATCTTAGGTCAGAAGTCTAACCTCAGTAAATTTAAAGGAATAGAAATTATTCCTTGCATCTTCTTGGACAATCATGGAATAAAACTTGAGCTGAATAACAACAGGAATCTGCATACTCATACAAAAACATGGAAGTTAAATAACCCTATGCTGAATGATAGCTGGGTCAGAGATGAGATCAAGAAGGAAATTGCCAAATTTCTGGAACAAAACAACAATGAAGACACAAACTATCAGAACCTCTGGGACACAGCAAAGGCAGTTCTAAGAGGGAAATTTATAGCACTGCAAGCCTTCCTCAGGAGAACAGAAAGAAAGGAAGTAAGCAACTTAATGGGACATCTCAAGAGACTGGAAATGGAAGAACCCTCCAACCCCAAATCCAGTAGAAGAAAAGAAATAACCAAAGTCAGAGCAGAACTAAATGAAATTGAAAACAAAAGAATAATACAACAGATCAATAAATCAAAAAGCTGGTTTTTTGAAAAGGTCAATAAAATAGATAAACCTTTGGCCAACCTAATCAGGAAAAAAAGAGCAAAATCTCTAATCTCATCAATGAGAAATAACAAAGATGAAATAACAACAGACTCCTCAGAAATCCAAAAAATCCTTAATGAATATTACAAGAAACTTTATTCTCAGAAATACGAAAATCTGAAGGAAATTGACCGTTACTTGGAAGCACGCCACCTTCCAAGACTTACCCAGAATCAAGTGGAAATGTTGAACAGGCCCATATCAAGTTCGGAAATAACATCAACCATACAAAATCTCACCAAAAGGAAAAGCCCGGGACCAGATGGTTTTACGGCAGAATTCTACCAAACCTTTAAAGAGCAATTATTACCTATATTACTCAACCTGTTCCAAAAGGTAGAAAAGAAGGAAGACTACCCTACACCTTCTATGAAGCAAACATCACCCTGATTCCCAAACCAAGAAAAGACCCAGCAAGAAAATTATAGACCAATATCAATAATGAATATAGATGCAAAAATATTCAAGAAGATTCTAACAAACAGAATCCAGCAACATATCAAACAAATCATACATCATGACCAAGTCAGTTTTATCCCAGGGTCTCAAGGCTGGTTCAATATATGTAAATCTATAAATGTAATTCAGCACATAAACAAATTAAAAAACAAAGACCATATGATTCTCTCAATCGATGCAGAAAAAGCTTTTGATAGCATCCAACATCCCTTCATGATCAGAACACTTAAGAAAATTGGTATAGAAGGGACATTTCTTAAACTGATAGAGGCCATCTACAGCAAACCCACAGCCAATATCATATTGAATGGAGTTAAATGGGAATCATTTCCACTCGGATTTGGAACCAGACAAGGCTACCCATTGTCTCCATTGCTCTTTAACATTGTAATGGAAGTTTTAGCCGCCACAATTAGGGAAGAAAAGGCGATCAAGGATATCCACATAGGGTCAGAAGAGATCAAACTTTTGCTCTTTGCAGATGATATGATTGTATATCTGGAAAATACTAGGGACTCTACTACAAAACTCTTAGAAATGATCAAGGAATACAGCAGGTTCTCAGGTTACAAAATCAACATTCATAAATCGGTAGCCTTTATATATATCAACAATAGTCAAGTTGAAAAAAACAATTAAGGACTCTATCCCATTCACAGTAGTGCCAAATAAGATGAAATACTTGGGAGTTTATCTAACAAAGGACATGAAAGATCTATATAAAGAGAACTATGAAACTCTAAGAAAAGAGATATCTGAGAATGTTAACAAATGGAAAAATATACCATGCTCATGGTTGGGAAGAATCAACATTGTTAAAATGTCCATACTACCCAAAGCAATATATAATTTCAACGCAATCCCCATTAAAGCTCCACTGTCATACTTTAAGGATCTTGAAAAAAATAATACTTTGTTTTATATGGAATCAGAAAAAACCTCGAATAGCCAAGACATTACTCAAAAATAAAAACAAAGCAGGAGGAATCATGCTACCAGACCTCAGACCATACTACAAATTGATAGTCATCAAAACAGTGTGGTACTGGCACAAAAACAGAGAAGTAGATGTCTGGAACAGAATAGAGAACCAAGAGATAAATCCAGCTAATTACCGTTATTTAATCTTTGACAAGCCAATTAAAAACATTCAATGGGGAAAAGATTCCCTATTTAACAAATGGTGCTGGGTGAACTGGCTGACAACCTGTAGAAGACTGAAACTGGACCCACACCTCTCACCATTAACCAAGAAAGACTCTCACTGGATTAAAGATTTAAACCTAAGACATGAAACTATAAAAATACTAGAAGAGAGTGCAGGGAAAACCCTTGAAGAAATTAGGTTGGGCGAGTTTTTCATGAGAAGGACCCCCTGGGCAATTGAAGCTGCTTCAAAAATACACTATTGGGACTTCATCAAACTAAAAAGCTTCTGCACAGCCAAGAACACAGTAAGTAAAGCAAGCAAACAGCCCTCAGAATGGGAAAAGATATTTGCAGGTGATGTCTCCTACAAAGGTTTAATAACCAGAATCCACAGAGAACTCAAACGCATTAGCAAGAATAGAACAAGGGATCCCATCACAGGCTGGGCAAAGGACTTGAAGAGAAACTTCTCTGAAGAAGACAGGCGCACAGCCTTCAGACATATGAAAAAATGCTCATCATCTTTAATCATCAGAGAAATGCAAATCAAAACTACTTTGAGATATCATCTAACTCCAGTGAGACTAGCCTGCATCACAAAATCCCAAGGCCAGAGATGTTGGTGTGGATGTGGAGAAAAGGGAACACTTTTGCACTGCTGGTGGGAATGCAAATTAATACATTCCTTTTGGAAAGAGATATGGAGAACACTTAGAGATCTAAAAATAGATCTGCCATTCAGTCCTGTAATCCCTCTACTGGGCATATACCCAGAAGACCAAAAATCACATCCTAACAAAGATATTTGTATCAGAATATTTATTGAAGCCCTATTCATAATTGCTAAGTCATGGAAAAAGCCCAAGTGCCCATCGATCCACGAATGGATTAATAAATTGTGGTATATGTACACCATGGAATATTATGCAGCCTTAAAGAAAGATGGAGACTTTACCTCTTTCATGTTTACATGGATGGAGCTGGAACATATTCTTCTTAGTAAAGTGTCTCAAGAATGGAAGAGAAAGTACCCAATGTACTCACCCTTATTATGAAACTAATGCAGGACCTTCACATGAAAGCTATAACACAGTTACAATCTAAGTATAGGGAGAAGGGGGAAAGGGAGGGGAGGGAGGGGGGAGCTAGGTGGAGGGAGGGGGATTAATGGGATTACACCTGCAGTGCATCTTACAAGGGAATATGTGAATCCTAGTAAAAGTGGAAATTAAAGGTCTTAGCAAAATAACTAAGAAAATGCCACGAAAGCTATGTTAACTAGTGTGATGAAAATGTGTCAAACGGTCTATAAACAAGTGTATGGTGCCCATGATCATACTAATGTACACAGCTATGATTTAATAAAAAAATAAAAAATAAATAAATAAATAAAAATAAAAAAAGAAAATTTTATAGGAAATTATTATTGGATATGAACAAGAATAACAATGCTAGATAACACCAACTTCCTCTTAAGGGAAGGCAGCCAATGATTTAGACTTTCTTGAAAAGAGCGCTTTTTGTGGATACTTTCTTCATTTCTATGTTTCTCCTGCCTTCAGTTTTGTACCCATGTGTTTATAGCTTCCTCTCAATCAAAAACTTTATTTTCACACTTGAGAAAATTTTTCCCTTTTCCACAGGTTAAAAAAAGTGAGTCTTACCAAGTCTCATAGTTTAATTGTGTGAATAGTAATCTCAGAATGCACAAATGATTTCATCCTGGTTGACATTAGTATTCCTTCTTTATAAGATTCTTAAAAAGTAATTTAATTTTAAGTATCCCAGGCAGTGTAATTCTTAGCCTAACAGATCTTTTATTAGTTGGCCTATTAAATATGTACATCTTAGAAAGTAGAACATTATTTTTTCTCTCCCTAAGAAATAGCATAATCCAAATGCACTTTGGAAAAAATAATCTTATATGCAAGGTTTTGGTTGTATCTTGAAGTTAATATGTGTCTCTTACAGATCTAAAAGAATATGTTCTTTGCCTAGATTAATGAAAAATATGTCATACAAGCTTTCCCATTTTTTTCCTGAGAAAATCTACTAAACTCAATTCATCATCTTCCACTTGAACAAAGGTGGAAGTCTCTTGAACATTAGAAAATATAATAGTATGTGCAGTTCTAATAATTGTTCTTACCATACATCATGCCTCCAAATCAAACATGTATCTATAGCAATAAAATATTAAAAAATCAATGAGTTACACTTCATTTTACTGATTAACATTTTAGATTAAATCTAAATATTTTTAGGGCTTGAAATTTTCTGAAGAAATAATTAAGTCTTAAACTTCCGATTGGAGATGACAGTAGTGAGACCCTAATGAAAAACTGAAATATAATTGGTACAGCTAAAAACTGTATGTACAGTTCACAACACATGCCAATTTTTAAGTCTTATTATTTTTTAATTTCAGATTAATATGAAGGTACAAATATTTAGGTTACATTGTTTTCATGTCTAAGGTAAATTTCAAGGTGTAGTTCATTCCTTCACCCAGATGATATGCTGTGGGGGATCTCCAAGAAAAAGACTATGGATTGGAAGAGATGTGACACCCAAGGAATCCACCTGTTCCAGGTCCTCACTCTGCCACTTATAGCCCTCTTTGTGTGTTCCCATGGCCATTTCCCCTGACCTGACTATAATTTTATCCACCCTTCCCCTGCCTTTGATTTTTGTCACACATACTAAATTCACCAGAAACCTGAAAAAATATTGCCAAAGGCCTCCCTTTCTCCTTTTTTACCCTTTCACTCCTCCATCATTCCCCTCATAATTTTCAAGTCATAAATTCAATATTGGAAATCCAAGTTGAGATAAATCATATTTAACAACTGTTACTCAATCCCAGAAGTTCTCTTAAATAAATAACTTTTAAAATAAAAATTAAAGAATAATCCTATGGCCTGTTATAAATTAGATTCTGTTTAATATTTTATACTTAAATTTGTATATCAATACTCCATGTAAATTTCCTTTTTTTGTTTGGGATTCATCAAGGGTACAAAGAATTAGCTTACACTGATTGAATTTGCTAGAAAAGTCCCTCTTATAACTGCGTCCCACTGCCAAGAGGTGTGCCATACACCATGGAATCCATGCACCTCCCTTATCCCCTCTGTCTACTTGCTCATTCACCTATCCCTCCTTGTATTAGCCCATCAATTGCTTTCATATTAGAATTGAGTACATTAGATTCTTGCTTCTCCATTCTTGTGATGCTTTACTAAGAAGAACGTGTTTCACCTCCACCCAGGTTAATACAAATGATCTAAAGTCTCCATCTTTTTTAGTGGCTAAATAGTATTCCACCCATACTTATACTCCAGCTTGTTAATCTGTTCCTGGGTTGGTGAGCATTTAGATGTTTTCCATGTTTTGGTGATTGTAAATTGAGCTTCAATAAACAGCTAAATAAACAGTCTAGTGTAAATCTCCTTATGATAAAAGGATTTTTTTTCTTCTGGGTAGTTGCCTGATAATAGGATTGCAGGATCAAATGGGAGTTCAAATGTGAGTTTTTTGAGGATTCTCCATACTAACTTCCAAAAAGGTTGTATTAGTTTGCAATTGCACAAGCAATGTAAAAGTGTTCCCTTCTCTCCACATCCATGCCAGCATCTGCGGCTTTGAGACTTTGGGATGTGGGCCATTCTCACTAAGTTTGGGTGATATCTCAGCATAGTTTTGATTTTCATTTCTCTGATGATTAGGTGTGATGAACATTTTTTCATATGTTTGTTAGTATCTGTCTGTCTTCTTTAGAGAAGGTTTTATTTATGTCTATTTCCCAGTGATATATGAGATTGTGGCTCTTTTGCTGTTGATTAATTTGAATTCTCAGTAGATCCTAGTTAGCAAGTTTTGTCTGATTCATAATATGAATATAAATATCTTTTCCCATTCTGAAGGTTGTCTGTTTGCTTTCGTTGTTTCCTTAGGTGTGCAGATACTTTCCAGTTTAATTAAGTCCCATTTGATTATTTTTATTGTTGTTTCAATTGCCATGAAAGCCTTTTTCATAAAATCTTTCCCCAGACTGATATATTTAAGTGTTTTACCCACACTCTTTGAGGATTTTTGTTGTTTCTTACCTTAAATTTAATTTTTTTATCTATCTTCAATCAATTTTTGTAAGTGGTGAGAGATGCAGGTCTAGTTTCAGTCTTTTACATGTGATTATCTAGTTCTCCCAGCACCATTTATTAAATAGGGATTCTTTACCTAGTGTATATTCTCATTTCATTTATCAAAAATCAGATGGCTAGGGAAGTGCCTGTGGCTCAAAGGAGTAGGGCACCAGCCCCATATACTGGAGGTGGCAGGTTCAAACCTGGCCACGGCCAGAAAAACTGCAAAAAAAAAAAAAAAAAAAATCAGATGGCTATACGATGTTAACTTCATCTCTTAGTTTTCTATTCTGTTCCATAAATCAATGTCTCTATTTTTGTGCCAATACCATGTTGTATTGATCACTATGGCAATACAGTATCCCCAAAATCTAGGTAGAGTAATATCATCAACTTTATTTTTATTACTAAAAATTGCCTTGGCTATAAGGGGTTTCTTCTGGTTCTATAAAAATCAAAGAATTATTTTTTTCCAAATGTTGAAAAGTATTATGATGGTATTTTATTGGGTATTGCATTGAATCTGTAGATTGCTTTGGGTAGTATAGACATTTTAACAATATTGATTCTTCCCAGATATGAGCATAATATGTTCTTCCATTTGTTAATATCTTCTGCTATTCCTTTCCTTAGGGTTTTGTAATTTTCTTTGTGGCAGTACTTCACCTCTTTTGTTATGTATATTCCTAAGAATTTCATTGTTTTTAGAGCTACTGTGAAGGAAATTGTGTCCTTGATTAACTTCTGATCTTGGGTGTTATTAGCATATAGTAAGGCTACTGATTTGTGGACATTGATTTTATAACCTGAGATATTGGTGTCATTTTTGATCATTTACGGGAGTCTTGTGGGTTCCTTAAGTATAAGATCACGTTGTTGGGAAATAGCGAGAGTTTGACCTCCACTGTCCCTATTTGGACGCCCTTTATTTCCTTCTGTTGTCTGCTTGCGTTGGCTAGAACTTCTAGCACTATGTTGAATAATAGTGTTGATATAGGACAACCTTGTCTGTTTCCAGTACTCAGTGGAAAATCTTTCAGTTTTAATCCATTTGGTTAATGTTAGTTATGGGTTTGTTGTAGATGGCATTGATTAGCTCAAGAAATGTGCCACCAATGCCTGTATTATTTAGTGTTCACATTAGGAAAGGGTGCTAAATTTTATCAGATGCTTTTTCTGCATCTATTGAGAGGATCATATGGTCTTTGTTTTTGCTTCTGTTGATATGGTGAATTATGTTTGTGGACTTGCATATGTTAAACCAGTCTTGCATGCATGGGATGAAACCTACTTGATTGTGATGTATGACTTTTTTGATAAGAAGCTGTAATCTATTGCCTAGGATTGTATTGAGAATTTTTGCATCTATATTTGTCAAGGAAATTCTCCTTTCAAGTTAAGTCTTTTCCTGGTTTTGTTATCAGAGTGATATTTGCTTCTTAGAATGTGTTTGGGAAGATTCCTTCCTTCTCTATTTTTAATACTAATTTCTGAAGTATTGGAATAAGTTATTCTTTGAAGGTTTGATAGAATTGTGTTGTGAAGCCATCTGGACCAGAACATCTTTTGCTGGGAGAATTTTTATTGTTTCTTAGATCTCAGTTCTTGAAATTGTTCTTCTCAAATGTACTCACCCTTATTATGAAACTAATGTAGGACCTTCACATGAAAGCTATAACCCAGTTACAACCTAAGAATAGGGAGAAGGGGGAAAGGGAAGGGAGGGAGGGGGGAGGTAGGTGGAGGGAGGGGGATTAATGGGATTACACCTGCGGTGCATCTTACAAGGGTATATGTGAATCCTAGTAAATGTGGAATGTAAAGGTCTTAGCAAAATAACTAAGAAAATGCTACGAAAGCTATGTTAACTAGTGTGATGAAAATGTGTCAAACGATCTATGAACCAAGTGTATGGTGCCCCATGATCATACTAATTTACACAGCTATGATTTAATAAAAATAAATAAATAAATAAAAGATCTATTTCTTATTGATTAAGTCTAGACATAGGATGTGATTCCAGGTATTGATCCATTTCCTCCACATTGTCAAATTTCTGGCCATAAAGTTTCTTGTAGTTCTCAGAGATGATCTCTTGTATCTCTGTGGCATGTGTTGTTATTTTCCATTTATCATTTCTGATTGAGTTTATTAGAGATTTTACTTTTCTGTTTCTAGTTAATCTGGCCAAAAGTTTATCCATTTCATTTCCTTTAAAAAAAAAAAATCTTTCTGTTTCATTAATTTTCTGGATGATTCTTCTGTCAATTTCTTTAATTTCTGATTTAATTTTTGATATTTCTTTTCTTCTGCTGTGATTGGTATTAGATTGTTCTTTTTCCAATTACATAAGATGTTTTTTGAATTTGTTGTTGTACTTGCTTTCTGCTTTTTGAACGTATGTATCTAATATGATAAATTTCCTTCTTAAGACTGCTTTTGCTGTATCCCACAGGTTTTGGTAACTTGTGTTTTCACTATTACTATGTTTAAGGAATTTAACAATTTCTTCTTTTATCACTTCCTGAACCCAATGATCATTGACCATAAGGTTGTTTAATTTCCATGCCTATGTGTGGGGATGAATGTATTTGTTGGCGTCAAATTCCACCTTTATTGACTTATAGTCTGAGAAGATACAAGCTACAAATCTACTCTTTTAATTTTGCTGAGGTTTGATTTGTATTGTAGGATGTGGTTAACTTTAGCGTATATATAATGGGCTCATGAGAAAAATGTATATTCTTTAGCTTTGGATGGTGTGTGCTGTATATGTCTATTAATTCCATTTGTTCTTTGCTAACATTTAAGTTCTTTGTATCTTTGTTAAGTTTCTGTTTAGAGGATCTGTCCAGGTTTGTCAGGGTGTTAAAGTCCTTGGATATTGTAGTGGTATAGAATATCATGTTTCTCAGACCTATCAAGATCTGTTTCATAAATCTGGGAATATTTTAGTTGGGTGACTAAATATTTAAAAATAAAATGACTTCTTGTTTTATTGTTCCTTTGACCAATATAATGTGTCCATATTTGTCTTTCATAATCTTAGTTGCTTTAATTCCTCTTCTATCTGAGAATAAGATTGCAACCCCTCTTTTCTACTGATTTCCATTTGTTTGAAATACTGTTTTAATCCTTTAACCCTACCTCTTGATTTGTCTTTCAAGGCTTCATGTATCTCCTGGAGACAGCATATGATGGCTTGTGCATTTGTTTGTTTGTTTTAAATTTTTTTCGGTTTTTGGCTAGGGTTGGGTTTGAACCTGGCACCTCCAGTATATGGGGCCAGCACCCTACACCTTGAGCCACAGATGCCACCTGGCTTTTGCCTTTTTATCTAATCAGCCAGCCTATGCCTCTTCAGTGGTGAATTCAGTCCATTGACATTTATTGAGTGATTTAATAAGTATGGTGAAGTTCTATTCATTTTATTTTGTGAAAGTCCAATGTATAGTTTCATCTTTTGCACCATTGTGGAAGCTAAGTTTTGACGTTTAATTTCTTGGATTCAAGAAGTAGTCCATTGTGATGGTCTGTGCTAAGAATAAGTCTAAGTATTTCCTTCAGAGCTTGTCTTTTTGTGGTGAATTTTCCCAGTGGTAGTGTATCCACATAAGATTTGATTTCTTCATCAATTTTGAAGCTTGATTTAGCAGGATACAGAACTCTGTGCTGTTAAATGTTTTCTTTAAGAATGCCTAAGGTGGATAATCATGCTCTTCTGGCTTGGAAGTTTTCAGTTAAAAGTCTATTGTCATCCTAATGGCCTCTGTAAGTCAGGTGGCACTTACTCCTGGCTTTTGTAATTTTTTTTTCATCTTGATGTTGGACAGGTTAATTACAATGTGTCTTGGGGAGACTCTGTTTCAGTTGAGATGACCTGGGGTTCCATATCTATCTGAAACAAGTGTATCAGAGTCTTTAGTAAAACTTAGGAAGTTTACATTTATGATAGTCTCCAGTAGGGCTTCCATTCCTTTGGGGAAATCTTCCCCTTCAAAAATCTCTATTATTCATATGTTTGAGTGCTTCATGGAGTTGTGTAATTCTCTAAGTGCCTGTTCTGCTTTCTCTCTCTTCTTTTCTGTCCCTTTAACTACCTGGGTTAACTCAAAAATGTTATCCTTTGGTTCTGAAGTTCTTTATTTTCCATAGGCTAACCTATTTTTGACACTTTATACTGTGTCTTTGCATTCCCTGATTGTCTCCTTCGTTTCCTTAAGCTATGCTATATCCTTTCTATATTATACATATCACTTTTCCAGTTTTTATTTCTGTCTTTCCATTCTTTTGTCAATTTTTTAATTGTCTCTATCATCCATATTTTCAAGTTCCTTTCTGTCAAGTCCATTAAGTCTATACAGGTCAAGTCCTCTGCGGTAGCTGACTCATGATCCCTTGGGGAATTCCTCTGTTTTGTTTTTTCATGTGGCCTTAATTTTTCTGTTGGTTCCTCCTCATGTGTTCTTTCTTCTTGTTCATCTCCTTGTCCTCCTTTTTCCTTCTGACTGCCTCCTTTGTTTCAAATTATCTTGTCTCAGAACTTAAGTCTTGATGTGGCCTCAGGCTAAGCAAAATCAAACTCTTCCTTGGTGGCCAAATAAACAAAAGTCCTAGCTCTTGATGAATATGTTGCAATATTTTTCCATGTCACTAAATGGTGCTGTGGCTATTTTAGGAGACAGAGAGCAGCCAGCAACCTCTGTGGTTATTACTTAAAACTTAGTTGCCTTCAGTGATTGCCTGATCTTTTTTTCTCCGCCTTCAGACCCTGCCAGATTGAGACCTTAAAGCCCACGAGAATCCTTCAGGGGTAGGTCTCACAGTGACCCCTGGCTCCAGTTTCCATGGGGTCCATGAGTCCCTCAGCCTGTGTCAAGAATGGATCTCTGATCCTGGCAGACGGAATTAAGACAGCTGTCCTTTAGGTCCTTAATAAGAAGGACTCATGACCTTCCCATAATGACTGCCCCCTGGGCACTGAGATATTCTTTGTATGTCTGCCTCATCAGCCACCAAACCTATGGCAAATCCATTCCAACTGGCATTCAAATCTGGTTGCTTTATACTGTTCAAGACTGCCCACTCTTCCAAGCTTTCTATTCAATGTTCAGCTTCCTTCAACAAATAAAAACTCCAGAATAGCTTCCTCCCATCCCAGCCCTCTATGAGGGGCCAGCTGATCCCATCTGGTCACAATCACTTGCCTAATTCATCAGATTTCCACTTCTCTGGATCATATGCTGTGTCTAGCTCACTATCTCCTCTCTGTGCTCCCTGAGCTACAACTCAGGGTAAAGGTCCCTGCATCAGACATGACTGGGTTTTCTCTTTGTTCCCACTCATTCTAGGAGAGCTCAGCTGAACAATCCTTCTGGTCCACCATCTTGCTCTGCCCTTACTCCATGTATATTTAAAGATGAAAATACTGAATAACTTTCAATACAGACATTAGCAAATTTAAGATATGTTGATTAACAATAACTTTAAAAATCCCCTGCACAGTGATAAAAAATATAGTATCATTTGAGTATAGGATTAATTTATACTCTATATAATTTTTAATTTCCAGGGAGAAGTATACATTTCTTCCTTTTTCCATGTGATTCTAATTCAGACAACAGAAACTGTACATACAATGTCAAACAAAAAATAGAAATTAAGTCCACAGACTAAATAACTGCAAAGTATTTTAAGTATTCAGTTAATACTTACAACAACTGTGATGAATCAAAAACATATTCAGAAAATGTCTAGATAATTTATGGTTGGAATATGATGCACAGTATTGTTTAATGAAAAGGGATGAATATAAATATAGCCACAAGTGTATTTGTTGGGAAAGTCTTGTCAAAGGATTCTATAATTTATTTATTGAAGGAAACACCTTTTATATTTTTTGTTTGGTTTTGAGCCAAAATTAGTAGTGTTTATGTACAGAAACTAAAAACTTTATTTTGAGTGTGTGTGACAGAGTTGTAAGTTAATGTAGTGATTTTCTACATTTCTATTTTTCTTATGGTTAAATATTTTTGTACATTTAAGTCTACCTCAATTGACTATAAAAATTTAAAATAGAATAATATCCTATGGGGGAAAAAAACATATCCATTGAAAATTATAAAATGAGCATTAAAATAATCAGAAAATAGGCATATCCCTGAATATTTACAATTCTCATGCACCATTGTTAAGTAGTAAAATAAGCATAAATTCCAATTTATAAACAGCCATCTTGGCTATAATCACTTCACAGCCTGCTCTTCTCTCTTTTTTCTTCCTTCTTGCTCCTTTTTCTTTCTCTTTCATTGAAAATTTACTAAGGTACTGAAACAGGAAGAGTAGTTTGAGCCAAGAATTTTGTATGTGGCCACCTTTCCCCAGTTGACATGTCCTCCAGTCTAAGGTTCCCACTGAGATTCTGGCCCACCCTCTCCATGAGAGGACCTATGGTGATCCTAGGATGCTGATCTGGAAGCTCCTTGCTCATTGGCATTTCTCAGAGACACACACCAGAAGGTGAGACACTCAGACTGGATCCCATGCCTCCAGCAATTCAGAAGGTTGCTGTGGACATAAAGAGGAGGTTTGGGAATTGGACTCAGGAGTTAAGGGAGCCCATGTGGGAAGAACAGCCAGATATTACTATGAGTGTCTGAGAGTGGTGATCTGGGGAAGCACCCTCTACCACAGCAAATCCACCTGTTGGACTAAGGCAGTGCAACAGCAGGGAAAGCACCAGCCCATGGCAGCATAGCAACCATATGTGGTGCAATCAGGTACCAAGAATGTGGGAGAATTTTGGCATGTTCTTCTGAGCAGTCTTCTTAGTCTGCAGAATTTTCCTTTATCTTGCTCCCATCATCTTTCCTAGAAGAGCCCTGATGAGGCTCAAAGTTATGTGATCAAACTAGGGAGGGTCTCCAGTTAGAGAAGATCCCATCCCTCCTCACCCAACTACATGAATGGGTGCCTGTAAAGTCAGGTAATTGAAGTCTTTTCTTTATGAGCAGTAATACCAGTCTGGAGAGCCTTCCTTAACCATCCTCTGAGTGGCTTACTCTAGCAACTTGGAAAGCAACCTCTGAGATTTATCAAGGCTTTTCACAACCTTCTAGGTTCATGCAACGTACTCATTCACTCACCTCTGCTGTAGGGGCGATCAAGTAATCTCCTAGGAGCTACAAGTTGATTCCCAAAGCCTAGGGCAGTCAAGTGTTCAACCTTAGGGACTAGAGCTTATTATAGGAACAGAAAAACATTTCAGCCTTTGGCTGTTTACTGCTGCTCTCAACCACTGAAAGGGAGAAAAACTTTATTGCTCATCACACTATCTACCAACTCAATCAAAGTGTGGGGCTGATTCACATTCACAAGTATCATCCGTCATCTCAGACACTATGATGTGGTTCCCAACACCATTTACATTGCTGGCAAGAAGTGAAGACAACAGAATAGTGGAAACCCAAGGGGACACTGATTTTTAGGAGGGAAACAAAAGTTACAGCAAGATCAATCTGTGAGGAATTTCTGTCTTGCAATGCAGATCTCTGGAAGGATTGGAGAAAAGTTCAGAATCTGTGCAGAGATATTCCATTAGAGAGAAAGTGCAGCAGATATCATATTTCTGCAATTGAAGGCATGCTGATTACACTGGTACATGGAGCTACGTCTTCTCAGGACACATTCTTCTAGCAATAAACTTTGCATCACTATGGCCATGCCTAGGAGACACCAAACACCTGTGATGGGGGGCCAAGCACACCTCCTCCTTGATGTGAGACATAAACTTAGGAGCAGCCTTAGATGCCACAGGCATCACTTAAGATGTCATTTATTCATAAATAAATTCTGTGGCTTCTAAGTGTAGATGAAGAACTTTGGCCATCCAGCAAACGTTGGAACACCTACATGACATCTAGACTGTTGAGACAAACTCGTACCTGTGCAAATGGCATTAGTTTTCCCCACACTCATGGAACACCCTCCCCCAATATGGGTGGTTCTGCTTCCAAAATTCAAAAAAGCCAGTTCAGAAGGTCTAATATGAGTCTAAGATTCTGTTTTTGTAGCTACTATTCACCTACTTGGCGTGTAACTATACCCCTGAGACTTTAAGAGTTGTGCCTTGTCCTCAAGACACCACTACTGAATGTTCACCACTGCTACTGAGTTGGCAGAACCACCCTGAGGTGCAAAACTTTACTCAGAAACCCCCAGGCCTAAGCAGACATCATACTGGACTTGTTTCAAGAGAGGTCCCAGCAAAGGATAGGAGGTTCCATAAATTTTATTAACCCAGTGGTCAGAGAAGGGGGTCCATAGGAGAATAAACCAGGAATAGAACCCTGGCAACATGAAAATAAAAACCAAAATAGTTCAACACCATCAAGGCAGTACACTGGACCTACAGTAGTAAACTACACCCGTAAGAAAAATGCTAAAATGACAGAAATATAATTCAGAATATAGATGGAAAGGAAGGTAAATGGAATTGAAGAGAAAGTTGGAAACTAATGAAAAGAAGCAAAAATATTTTTCAGGAAATCAATGAAAAAAAGAAAAAGTAACTAAAGGGATAAACACACAAGAAAAGATATAGTAGAACTTAAATAAATAAAAGTGTCACTTAGGGAGCTTTAAAACAAAGGAGGAGGCTTTAAGAACAAGATAAACAAAGGAGAACAAAGGTCTAATTCTTTTTTTTTTTTTTTTTAAAGGTCTAATTCTTAAAGACAAGGCTCTCAAGATAACCCAGTGATTCAAAGAGATAGAAAAGAACATAAAAAAGTCTGAGCAATCACTGAGAGAGATATGAGACTATGTGAATAAACTGACATTCAAATTACAATTATCTCTGAAGGAAATGAAGAAATATCTAAAATCATGGTAAGTCTATTCAGGAAAATTACTGAGAAAAACGTTCCTTGTATTGCCACATACTGATATCCAGATAAAAGATGAACATTAAATACTAGTACTATTAATAGAAAATAGGTCACCTCCAAGACACATAATAATCCACCTGATCAAAGTCAAAATGAAGGAGAAAATTCAGCAAGCAACGCAGTGAAAGCATAACCTACAAAGGAAAACTCATCAGGCTAACTGCAGGCTTTTAAGCAGAAATCTTACAAGCCAAAAGGGATTGGGTGCCATCTTTAATCTACATAAAAAGAGCATCTGCCAGTCTAGAATTTTGTATCATGCAAATCTTAGTTTCCCAGTTAATAGAGAAATCAATATTTTTCCAAACAAGAAAATACTGAGTAAATTTGCTATAACCATACCTGCTCTGTATGAAATACTAAGAGCACCACTATACACAAAACAGTACAATAGACTCTCACCAGTATAATTTATCCTAAAAAGTCTCCCAAATTTACAATTCTCATAAAACAATAAAACAAGAGGTAAACCAAAGCAATAAGGTACTACCCAATAGGATTAACAGGCTAACATCCCATATATGAATGCTATTAATTAACATTAATGCACTAAATGCTCCTCTCAAAATATAGGCTGTCTGAAGGGTTGAAGTGGATAAAAACACCCAAGCCAAATAACTGTTGTCTCCAGAAAACACATGTAAGGCACAAGGATGCACACAGACTCAACCTAATAGAATGGAAAAAAATATTTCACATAAAAGTAAATCAAGAAAAACAGTTATAGTCTTTCTCATTTCAGACAAAATTGACTTAAACCCAATAAAAGTAAAGAAAAAAAAAGGTGATTATATAGTGGTAAAGTGAGAAATTCATCAAAAACATATGACAATCTTAAATATTTATATGCCCATAACAGAAGCTTCCAGATGCATAAAGAATGTTTTACTAGAGCTAAGAAAAGAAACAATTAGCATCATCATAACTTCTAGCAACCACAGCTCTCCAGTATAAGAGCTCAAAAAATCTTCAAGTAAAAAAATAAAGAAACAGTGGATTTAAAACCAAATCTAAATTGAACGAATGTAATAGACATTTAGAAATATTCCTCCCCCAAACTACGGAGGAAGAAATATAACTCCTAAGCAGAACAATAATAAACAGTAAGATTGAAAGAGTAATAATATAAACGTCCTTTACCCCCTGGAACAGATGGATTCAGAGTCAAATTCTATCATATGTGCAAAGGAGACCTGTCATCCATAATATAGACATTGTTCCATAATATTGAGAAGCAGAGAATCCTTCCCAAACTCAGCATGACCTTGATACCAAAGCCAGGAAAGAATACAACAAAAATGAAAAGAAAACTACATAACAATATATTTTATAAATATAGATGCAAAACTCCTCAATAAAATACTAGCAAACCAAATTCAAGAACACATGAAAACAAACAAATAAACAACAACAACAACAACAACAAAAACAATTACCAATACCAGGCATCCAAGTGTGTTTCAATATGTGTAAATCAATAAATGTGATTCATCACATAAACCAAAGCAAAACAACCACCACATGATCATCACAATAGATGTAGGAGATATATTTGACTAAATTCAGCACACTTTCATGATAAAAACCATCAATGAACTAGACATTGAAAGAAAATATCTCAGAATTATAACATCCATATATTACAAACACACAACAAAAATCATACTTAATGGAGAGACATTGTCATAATTCTGCTTAAGAACTGAAAAAAGACTAAGATGCCCACTGTCACCACTTTTATTAAATGTGGTGCTGCATGTCCTCGCCAGAGCATTCAGGTAAGAAAAGTGTACTAAGGGTATCAAAATTAGGAAAAAGGAGGTCAAATTATTAGTCTCAGTTGATGGTATGATGTGGCATGTAGAAAATATCAAAGATTTCATCAAGGGTCTCCTGGAATTGGTAAATAAATTCAGCAAAATATCAGGATACAAAATCAATATACATAAATCAGCAGCATTTCTAAATACTAATAGTCATCAAGCTGAGAGTCAAATTAAGGACTCAATAACTTTCATAATTGTTATAAAGAAAATAATATACCTAACTATATAGTTAACCAAGAAGGTGAAAGATTTCTTCAAGGACTATGAAACTCTGAGGAAATAAATCACGAAGGAAACAAATAAATGGAAAAATATATTGTGCTTATAGATAAGCAGAATTAACATTGTTAAAATGTCCTTACTACCCAAAGCAATTTACAAATTCAATGCAATGCACATCAGATTACTAAAATCATACTTCCAAGATCTAGAAAGAAAAATAATTCTATGCTTGATATAGAATGAGAAAAAAGCCCTAATAGCCAAAGCAATCATAAGTAAAAAGAAGACATTTGGAAACATCACATTACCAGGCTTCAAACTATACTACAAGGCTATAGCAATGAAACAGCATTATTTTGACACAAAAAGAGAGACATAGACTAGTGTAACAGAAACAAAAACTCAGATATAAAACCATTTACCTACAACCTCTGATCTTTGACAAAGCAGACAGAAAAACACACTGAGTAAAAGAAGCCCTATTCAGTAAATGGTGCTGGGAAAATAGAATAGCCATGTGCAGAAGGATGAAACAGGATCCCTAAGTCTCACTTCTCAGAAAATTAATTCAACATGGATAAAAAAGACTTAAATCTAATGCACAAAACCATAAAAATTCTAAGGGAAATATATGAAAAACTTTTCTACATGTTGTCTTAAACAAAGAATTTATAATTAAGATCCCAATGGGAATCTGGCAACAACAAAAATTAAAAAAATGAGAGTTGATTGAATGCTAAATACCTTCTTCACAGGTAACAAAATAATCAATAGAACAAATAGCCTACAAAATGTGAGAAAACGTTTGCAGGCTATACATCTGATTAAGGGCTAATAACCAGAATTTAGAAGAAATTCAAACAAATCAGCAAGAAATAAACAAACACCCCTATTAAAAAATTGGGCAAAAGACATGAACAGAAGCTTCTCAAAAGGAAAATCAGAAATGGCCAATAAACGTATGAAAAACTGCCCAAGTCTCTCATTATCAGGAAAATAAAAAATAAAACCACAATGAAATAGCACATTATAATATTTAAAATGGCTTTTATTAAAAAGTCCAAAAACAGTAGATGCTGGCATGGGTGCAAAGAGAAAGAAACACTTTTACACTGTTAGTTCAACTACAAATTAGTACAATATCCATGAAAAACAATATGGAGATTCCCCAATAAATTAAAAGTAGACCTATCCATTCCTCAGTTGGTGGGCATTTAGGCTGTTTCCACATTTTGGTGATTGTAAATTGAACTTCAATAAACAGTGTAGTGCAAGTGTCCCTGTGGTAAAAGGATTTTTTTCCTTCTAGGTAGATGCCAGCAATGGGATTGCAGGATCAAATGGGAGGTCTAGCTTGAGTTTTTTGATGGTTCTCCATATTGCCTTCCAAAAGGGTTGTATTAGTTTGAAGACCCACCAGCAATGTAAAAGTATTTCCTTCTTTACACATCCATGCCAGCATCTGCAGTTTTGAGACTTTGTGATGTGGGCATGGACTACTATTCAGTCACTAAAAAATATGGAGGCGTTACGTCCTTTGTCTTATTTTTTTCCTTTTACTAAGTCATATATACATAGATCATGAATATATTTATGCCTTTGTGGGATTCAATGTGTTGATTATTTATACAAATTGGAGTGCTTACATCCAACTAATTAACATAGCTTTCATCCCATTTACTTAATCACAGTGTTAAGACATTGTGTTTTATACTTGATAGATTTGACTTGTACCCTTGCAATATGCTCCATATATGTGGTCCCACCATTAACCCTCCCTCTAATGGGTACAATGAAAACTATTTGGGTGATGGAAAAACCTATACCTGGGACTCAATTATTACAAAAATAATCGATGTAGCCTGAAGTATTTGTAGTCCCTCAATATTTTAATATAATAAAAATAATAATAAATAATAAAAAAATTCATTAGGCCAAATTGGAATTTGAAAAGGGGATATTAATACATCTTTTCTTTACAAATTTGAAGTCATTGGTGGAAATTTGCTGTTTTACTACAGTGTAAACTTGAAATAGTATTCAACATTTGTAAGTATACAAAAAGAAGAAAAAAAGAGATAAATACAGTGGAAACACTATGTTGACACCCCGAGGAACTATAACAAATTGGTCAGCAAATGGAGGAAGTTAACATAAGGAACTAGGCCTAATGTACTAACATGTACATGAACCCTGCTTTCTTGCACAGCTTTTATTAGAGAATATTATACAAAATTATGCATAATCAAAACACAGTAAAATCATAAATATGGCATACGAAATCAGTACATTTACTGTTTTCTCCTGGCTTAATAATTCTCTATTAAAAAAAGAGTCAACCTTGATCTATTGACATAAGTGCAAGCCCTCTCAATGCTTGCTACACAACCCAGTATAAAATTTGTCCACAGAAAATAACTTCACTGCATTATTAATGCTTGACACCTCTTCTTTCGGAGTCTCTGAAATTTTTGTCATCTTCACTGCTTCTTACACTTCATCAGCTACTTCCTACAGTTTAGAAAGTTTCATGCTCTTACTTTTGTTGCCATTCATGACAATGCATCTATCAGGCACAACCTTGGAAATCAATCTGCACTCCTGAGCATTAAAGATGTGATTATCTTTGAAGCCTCTACTGTAGTCTGGGAAATTGTTGATGAACTTTTACACAACTTCTACTGAAACTTTATTGAATTCACCACTAAGATGTCCTGGGAGTTTTCATGTTGCATTTTAAATGTCTTCTGCCAATCACTTTATGCTTGGAGATCTGCCACCCCTAATTTGTGTGTGAATTTTTAAGCAGCATCTTGAGTTATCATCCCATAGGCTAACAAATTAACTGCTCTCATTTCTTCAAACCAGTTTAATGTGGCCTCATTGATTTCATTGAGGAGTTTTTCTCTTTTTCCACTGTAAGTCTCAACTTTCCTTGCCATTTCTCTCCCAGTACTCATGTTAACATTTTTTGATGCTGTTTACTGTAATCTTGCTAATACTAAAGTATTCTGCCATCTTTCTTTGACTGTTGCTTTCCACAAAATGTAGAAGATCAACCTTTTCCTTCAATGTCAGCACTCTGAGATTTATTTTCAGCCATCATATCTCAATTAACTGCAAATTTTTCCAGCAATTTTAGAATTTAACTGCAATTTGGACCAGAACTTTACATTCAAAAAGAAAAACTTCAGCATGTGATAAAAAAAATAAGATGTTAGGCCTAATACAACCATAGTAATACTAAAACAGGAAAAAATAACTTATACTAAAGAAAAAATAATACAACTAATGGGAAAATCCCACACCTTCTTCCCTTTGGTATAGAGTGGATTCAACTATTCAAGTTATAGAAGATAAATTATTATGTGTGTCACAGTACTAGTGGACAAGATATAAAGTACAGAAGTGGTTAATAAACAGAAGTCAGTCTTCTTTGAGTACATGTGGTGCATGTCTTGTGTATGAAAATTAGAGTAACTCAAAGATGTGGTCAATGTAGGAACGTGGGAAAATATGCAGGTTCTACTGCATGCGCAATATGCAAAAAAAGTTGATAGAAGCTTTGGAATTGGAAGATATGATAGAAATAGGACAACCAAAGTAAAGAAAATAATTATGTTGATTAATATTACTTTCAGAAGATGAAATGATATAACTGTTCCTGATACATCTTTCTAATATGTATGTTTAAAAAGTCACTGTGATTTATTTTCTATTAAGGACATATAAAACATGTGTAAAACATTTCCATGTAGGATGTATAAAACATGAACATTGTTACTTTGGTAAAAATGATGAAATGTCAGAAAATTTTAAAAAGTCATTTGGTTTTTTGAACCCATCAACGCATTGAGGTTACAAATTAAACAGAGAAGTTAGAACAAAGCAGTCAGAATTCTAAAGGAATATATAATCCCATCAAAAGAGATCTGGAGCATGAAAAATGCATCCCCTTAAGCAGAATTATTCTGATCAAGGGTTAAGAATGTAGGTAGGGTTAGAGGAGAGGACTGACTATAAACTAGCATACACAACTTTTTGGGTGATGAAATGATGGAAATATTCTATATCTTGACTGTGATTAGGATTACATTACTTAAAAGTTATTTGTCAAAAATCATTAAGCTGTACACATAGAAAGAATGAGTTTAATTTACTCTTCAAATTCTTGGTGTTTTTAGACAAGAAAGAAAGAATTACTAAAATACAGAAGAACCTCCATAGTTGACCACTTCCTCACATCAACTACCTCCTTAAGTAGACCACCACATGTATGTATCAGTACAGTGGACCTTATGTTGACCACCTTTGTATGCAGACGAGTTTGTTATAGTCTCTTGGGGAGTCAATTTACAGAGTTTTTACTGTATTAGTAACAAAAGAGTGCTATCAAAGAACCTTCAAAAGGTTTAAACACATGTTTAATAAATATGTTTAATACATTAATTATCAGAAGCCATTCTTTTCTGGTATATTATAAGTATATAAAGAGATTATGGTATATATTCACAATTGGGAATTCAATTCAATAAGTATTTATTGGGTAACTCGTGTTTACATATTAGTTTACCATTTCTTAAGTATGCTTAGTTATTAGTTATAAATACAAACATGGAATGTGTTTGGAGTTGGGTAGAGATATTATTGTATGTATATAAAGAGATTATAGTATATATTCATGATTAGGGATTCAATTCAATAAGTATTTATTGGGTAACTCGTGTTTATATATTAGTTTACCATTTCTTAAGTATGTTTAGTTCTTAGTTATAAATACAAACATGTTACGTGTTTAGAGTGGGATAGAAATATTATTGTTCCCTTTTAGAGAGAAAACTGATGCTTAAATAAGTTAAAACTCTTGCACAGAAACAGACAAGAAGGAAAGAGCTGTGGAGCTGAAAATAATTTAAATAGTTCTCAGATATATATTCTAAAACTGGATTTGGAGAATCCCAAGAAGTACATCCCTGGAACAAAAATGATCTTCGCTGGCATTAAGAAGAAGGGAGAAAGGGCAGACTTGTTAGCTTATCTCAAAAAAGCTACAAATGAGTAATAGACGGCCATTGCCTTATTTATTACAAAAGAGAAATATCTCATGGCTTTTTTTTTTATGTGTACCAATATTTGATTGGTCTCATTTACCAGAATTCAGATCATGAATGAGTGACAGAATATTTTTGTTGGAAAGTCCCAGTTTAACTAAGACTGGCTTGTGGTTAAATGAATATGATCGGTTTTTTGGATTTTGATAGTGATTCCAGTTCAGTAAATGCATCACTGTTTTCCATTTCTAAAGATATGTTCAGATTTAATTAGCAATGTTTACCTTTCACAAAGATAGTAAATTGCCATCCCAAAGCCTATTGAAGATTGGTTTTATATTAAGATTTATATAACTGATTATGTGAAATCCCCTCACTGTCTCAAAACCAAGCAAGATTCACTGGTGTTTTAATTGGTGTTCATTAGCCTGTTAAAGGTGATGGCTGGAGAGAAGGTAGCAATGTTTGCTTTGTATTTTTGATCTTTATTACGCCAATATAATTTCCCTGGGTCTACTAAAAAGAAAAAAAAAAAAAGAAGAAGGGAATTGACTTCTGAGTTGTTAGAGGATTGAATGAGATAATGCATGCAACCAACATTACACATTGTAAGTTATCTATTTGTTAGCTATTGATATTATTCTTCTGGTTAATATGTCTTAGAAAAATGGGTTTGGAATGAACCCTACAAATCATGTAGCCTAATAATTTGTGGATTGTTGAAGTATCTAATTTAATCTTTCTTCTGCAGCCCATCATTTAACTATTTCCCATTCAAAATACCCTCAATAAAAAGATGAGATAAAGAAAAAAAAATATTTTCAATTTAACTTCCCCCGAAGCACATATTCAAGTTTACACTTCTTACTTGTAAAAAAAACAAACATCTGCCAGCTCTAACATACATGAGCAACTTGATTTCCTCCAGGTTCATAGTAGTCAGAGATTTTAACACCCCTTTAGCGGTGTTGGATAGATCCTCCAAAAAGAAGCTAAACAAATAAATGTTAGATTTAAACTTAACCATCCAACAATTGGATTTAACAGATATTTAAAGAACAGTTTATCCTAACAAAACTGAATACGCTTTGTTCTCATCAGCTCATGGAACATACTCCAAAATTGATCACATCTTAGGTCACAAATCTAACCTCAGAAATTTTATAACAATAGAAATTATTCCTTGCATCTTCTCAGACCATCATGTAATAAAAGTAGAACTCAGTAACAATAAGAACCTGTGTACTCATACAAAAACATGGAAACTGAATAACTTCATGCTGAATGATAGCTGGGTCATAAATGAGATTAAGAAGGAAATAAACAAATTTATGGAACAAAACAACAATGAAGACACGAACTGTCAGAACCTCTGGGATACCTCAAAGTCAGTCCTCAGAGGGAAATTTATAGTACTGCAAGCCTTCCTCAAGAGAACGGAAAGAGAGGAAGTTAACAACTTAATGGGACATCTAAAGCAATTGGAAAAGGAAGAACATTCATATCCAAAACCCAGCAGAAGAAAAGAAATAACCAAAATCAGAGCAGAATTAAATGAAATTGAAAACAAAAGAATTATACAACAGATCAATAAATCAAAAAGTTGGTTTTTTGAAAAGGTCAATAAAATAGATAAACCTTTAGCTAACATAACCAGGAAAAAAAGAGTAAAATCTCTAATTTCATCAGTCAGAAATAGTAATGATGAAATAACAACAGACTCCTCAGAAATTCAAAAATCCTTAATGAATACTACAAAAAACTTTATTCTCAGAAATATGACAACCTGAAGGAAATCGACAAATACTTGGAAGCACTCCACCTCCCAAGACTTAGCCAAATGAGGTGGAAATGTTGAACTGACCTACATCAAGTTATGAAATAGCATCAACTATACAAAATCTCCCTAAAAAGAAGAGCCCGGGTCCAG
Source organism: Nycticebus coucang (assembly GCF_027406575.1). Lineage (NCBI taxonomy): Eukaryota > Metazoa > Chordata > Mammalia > Primates > Lorisidae > Nycticebus > Nycticebus coucang. The sequence continues at coordinate 154,396,637 of NC_069804.1, read as the reverse complement.
ATGGCTTCACATCAGAATTCTACCAAACGTTTAAAGAGGAACTAGTAACTATATTACTCAAACTTTTCCAAAATATAGAAAAAAGAAGGAATACTACCCAACACATTCTATGAAGCAAATATCACCTTGATCCCCAAACCAGGAAAAGACCAACAAGAAAAGAAAATTATAGACAAATATCACTAATGAATATTGATTCAAAAATATTCAACAAGATCCTAGCAAAAAGAATCCAGCAACACATCAAACAAATTATGCAACACAACCAAGTGGATTTTATCCCAGGGTCTCAAGGCTGGTTCAATATACACAAATCTATAAATATAATTCAGCACATAAATAAATTAAAAAAAAAGACCATATGATTCTCTCAATTGATTCAGAAAAAGCTTTTGATAATATCCAGCATCCCTTCATGATCAGAACACTTAAGAAAATAGGTATAGAAGGGACATTTCCTAAACTAATAGAGACCATCTACAACAAACCTATAGCCAATATTGTGCTGAATGGAGTTAAATCAAAACCATTTCCACTCAGATCAGGAACCAGGCAAGGTTGCCCATTGTTTCCATTGCTCTTTAACATTGTAATGAAAGTTTTAGCAATTAGGGAAGAAAAGGCGATCAAGGGTATCCATACAGGGTCAGAAGAGATCAAATTTTCACTCTTCACAGATGATATGATTGTTTATCTGCAAAACTCCAGGGATTGTAGTACAAAACTCTTAGAAGTGATCAAGGTGTACAGCAGCATCTCAAGTTACTAAAATCAACATTCATAGGTCGGTAGCCTTTATATATACCAACAATAGTTAAGCTGAAAACACAGTTAAGAACTCTATTCCATTCACAGTAGTGCCAAAGGAGATGAAATATTTGGAAGTTTATCTAACAAAGGACATGAAAGATTTCTATAAAGAGAACTATGAAACTCTAAGAAAAGAAATAGATGAAAATGTAAACAAATGGAAAAATATACCATGCTCATGGCTGGGAAAAATCAACATTGTCAAAATGTCTATACTGCAATATACAAATTTAATGCAATCCCTATTAAAATTCTACTGTCATACTTTAAAGATCTCAAAAAAGTAATACATCATTTTGTATGAAATCATAAAAAAACTCAAATAGCCAAGACATTACTCAGAAATAAAAACAAAGCAGGAGGAATTACTCTACGGGACCTCAGACTATACTGTAAATCAATAGTGATCAAAACAACATGGTACTGGCACAAAAGCAGAGAGGTAGATATATGGAACAGAATAGAGAACCGAGAAATGAACCCAGCTACTTACCATTATTTGATATTTGATAAGCCAATTAAAAATATTCAATGGGTAAAAGATTCCCTATTTAATAAGTGGTGCTGGGTGAACTGGCTGGCAACCTGTAGAACACTGAAACTAGACCCACACTTTTCACCTTTAACTAAGATAGACTCTCACTGTATTAAAGATTTAAACTTAAGACATGAAACTATAAAAATGCTAGAAGAAAGCACAGGGAAAACTCTTGAAGGAATTGGCCTGAGCGAATATTTTTTGAGGAGGACCCCCCCCCCCACGGCAATTGAAGATGCATCAGAAATACACTACTGCGACCTGATCAAACTAAAAAGTTTCTGCACAGCCAAGAACATAGTAAGTAGAGCAAGGAGACAGCCCTCAGAATGGGAGAAGATATTTGCAGGATATGTCTCCGACAAAGGTTTAATAACCAGAATCCACAGTGAACTCAAACGTATTAGCAAGAAAAGAACAAGTGATCCCATCTCAGGCTGGGCAAGGGACTTGAAGAGAAACTTCTCTGAAGAAGACAGGAGCATGGCCTACAGACACATGAAAAAATGCTCATCATCCTTAACCATAAGAAAAATGCAAATCAAAACTACTTGGAGATATCGTCTAACTCCAGTAAGATTAGCCCACATCACAAAATCCCAAAACCAGAGATCTTGGCGTGGATGTGGAGAAAAGGGAACACTTCTGCACTGCTGTTGGGAATGCAAACTAATACGGTCCTTATGGAAAGATGTTTGGAGAACACTTAGAGATCTAAACATAAATCTGCCATTCGATCCTATATTTCCTCTTCTAGGTATATATCCAGAAGACCAAAAATCACACTATAACAAAGATATTTGTACCAGAATGTTTATTGCAGCCCAATTCAAAATCGCTAAGTCATGGAAAAAACCCAAGTGCCCACTGACTCATTAATGGATTAATAAATTGTGGTATTTGTATACCATGGAATATTATGCAGCCGTAAAAAGGTGGAGACTATACCTTCTTCATGTTTACATGGATGGAGCTGGAAAATATTCTTCTTAGCAAGGTATCCAAAGAATGGAAGAAGTACCCAATTTACTCAGCCCTAATATGAAACTAATTTATAGCTTTCATACAAAGGCTACAACCCAATCTCAGCACAAGAATATGGGGAAGGGTGCAAAGGAGGGGAAGGAAGGGGAGGTAGGGTGTAGGGAGAGTGATTGGTGGGTCCACACTTAGGGTGCATCTTGAAAGGGTGCAGGTGATGTTTACTAAGTGTAGAGTATAAGGGTTTGAACACAATAATTAAGAAAATGCCATGAAGTCTATGTTAACCAGTTTGGTGAAAATATTTCAGACTGTATATGGAACCAGAAAATTGTACCTCATGATTGCATTATTGTTCACAGCTATGATTTAATAAAAAAAAAAAAAGAAATCATTCAAGAGGTACATATATATCAGGTACTCTTTGAGTCCCTCAAAGCCAAACAATGAATAAGTTCCTTGTCTTGGTTTATGAAATAATTAAATTAACAGTGAAGAAAGAGTCCAGTGCATGAGCATGTAGTCTTTTTCCAACATGGTTTTGCCAAACCACTCTAAGAATCTCAGACCAAAATACAGTCACTCAGTTTCTAATGCTTATCCATTTCTAAATTACTTAAGTGTCATATTTTTTTTTCAAAATCAGAGGAGACACTTTTTGCTTCTCTTATAATAATGATACTAGTTAATTTTATATTGCTCACTATGTGACAGTGAGACACTTTTATAAATACTTTATACTGTCACCCTTCATCCTTACAGCAACTCTACAGAGTTATGTACTATTATTACACTTATTTTATATATTTGGTATAAGAGACATAAAATATTCAAATGGGGGTAGTGCCTGTGGCTCAAAGGAGTAGGGCGCCGGCCCCATATGCCAGAGGTGGTGGGTTCAAACCCAGCCCTTGCCATAAACTGCAAAAAAAATAAATAAAATAAATAAATAAATATTAAAATGGTAATAGAGCTGAGATTTCAAAAGGTCTGCATCAGTTTTTTTTTTCTTTTGTGTGTTTGTGTGTGCTTTTTACTTAATTTTTATTTATTATTAGTATGTAATCGTGGTATATATTAGTTACCAGAGTACATATCATGTATGACACTGGTGTACTATACAATGTATCATAATGAAGTCAAGATAGTTTGGTATCCATCACTACAAGCATTTATTTTTTGTGTAAGAAACCATCTAATCCCACTCTTAGTCATTTTGAAATATACAATAGATTATTATTAACTATAGCTACCATGTTTTGATACCAAATACTAGACTTTATTTATTTTTTCTCAATCTATTTTTGTACTAATTAACCATCTCCACTTTATACTTTCTTCTTCATTACCCTTACCAGCCACTGGCAACCATCATTCTACTGTCTTCGTGGGTTTAATTTTTTAAAACTTTTAACTTCTACATGTGACTGAGCATATGCAAAATTATTCTTTTTGTGCCTAGCTTGTCACACTTAACATAATTTTCTTCAGTTCCATCCATATTATTTCAAATGACAAAATTTTATTAATTTTATGGGTGAAATATATTATTTATACATATATTATCTTTATTCTTTTTTATGTATTTTATCTATTTATCTGTATTCTTTATCTATCTATCTATTAATGGACACAATGTTTGTACCATATATTATCTATTGTAAATACTGCTGTAGAACCCATAGAGTACAGATATCTTCTTGATAAACCAATTTTCTTTCTTTGAGATACATATCCAGCAGTGAGATTGCTGGATCACATAGTCGTTCCATTGTTAGTTTTGTGAAGAACCTCTGTACTGTTCTCCATAGTGGCTGTACTAATTTACATTCCCACCAACAGTGTACCTGAGTTCCCCTTTCTTCACATCCTCACCAGCATCTATTATTGCATGAGTTTTGGACAAAAGCCATGTTAACTGTGATGAGATGATATCTTACTGTAGTTCTCATTGGCATTTCTCTAATTATTAATGACATTGAAAGTTTTTTCATGAAATGGGCAATTTATATATCTTAATTTTATAAATGTCTATATATCTTAATTTTGGAAATGTCTATTAACATCTTTTGCTCATTTTTCAATTAGATTATTTTAAATTTGTTCTTATGATTTGTTTGAGCTCCTTACATATTTTGGTTATTAGTACCATGTCATATAGATAGTTTGCAAATGTTTTCTCACTTTATGTGGGTTGTCTCTTCATGTTTTCATTTGCTTCCTGTAAAGAAGCTTTTCAGATTGATGTAATCCCATTTTTCCTTTTTTTGTTGTTGTTCATTCCCTGTTTTGCAGTATTACTCAAGAAACCATTGCCCATACCAATGTCCTTCAGTGTTTCCTTAATTTTTTCTTTTAATAGTTTCATGCTTTAGATTTAAGTCTTTAACTATTACAGTAAATGGAAGTCTTAACAATAGAGTTCCTATTAATTTCAGAAAATATTAATTTGAGGTTATTGAGAATCAATGCAAAGAAACTTGAAAGGTATTCTAAGGTATCTTAAATATAGTATTTGTTTCAGAGAGGGATCAGAACATAATCCCCACAGAGACTTTCTACTGTGTAATAGATTGCAAATTAAATAAATAGTTTGCATGGCTTGGTAAACTAAGAAAGAAAACAGGGCTTTGAAACACATAAATTCTCCTCCTACTATTTGTATATTCTAACTATGGTTTTAAAAGCTGTTCTTATACTCTAAGCATTAGTTTTGTCCTCACTAAAAGAAGACATCCATCTTCAGTAGTTAATACAGTATCTGAACATGGTAGAAATTAATATAAATCATTTAATTAATTATTAAATATCTCTGTATTCAATATTTATCTTTAAAATATCATTATTTTGTTGCTACATAAAGCCAAAGTGTTACTTATATAGAATCATAAAATAGTGCTATAAGAACATACCATTGATTAAAAAATGCAGCAAAACAAAATAACAATTTTCACTTTAGAGCATGGAGAAAAAGATATAAAAGACTATTGTGGTTTACTTCTTTCTCTGTATTTATTAGAATATGTTGTGCCGCACCCCCGGCATCTAGCCGGGGTGAAGTGGCGCTGTCCGCATTATAAAATGCGTGAGTAGGTGGTATGTGCTCCCCGGAGCGAAACCCCCAGCACCCCTGGTTTGCGACAGCAGCGCATAAGTTGCCTAGCATGCCTTTGTTTGAACGTAATGACTCATGTGGTGCGGCATAAAAGCCTAAGAAACCTTTGCTCTGAAACCTGTTTGTCGAGTTGAATGCCTGCTTGTTTTGTGAAACTAAGAATAAACATAATGACTTACTGATCCACAATTAAACACAGCAAGAATGGCTGTGCCGAACTCAGTGGCTCCAAGAGAGCCTGCACAACAGCACGTCCCTACCATAAATGTCAGTGACTTGAGACAATGCAGGCACGGCAAACAAGATGTTTCAACATGACATACACTATCACCGCCTGCAGTAAAACTTTACTTAGAAAAACATCTTACTTCACTAATTTTCATATGTAATACAAATCAATAGAGTAGTTTAATGTTTAACAAACAATTACTTATGAATCAAAGTATAGTTACTAATAGAGGTAAAAATATATAGAAAATATATATAGAAGTAGTCAAGCATTATACGTAAAAGAATATGTTCAGCTATTTTTAAAAGAAATTATAAGAAACTGAGAACAATTACAGAGCTAAGAGAAGTCACAAGCCTTGACATTCCTAGATAAGGGGAAGTAACCAGGTGTTACTGATAAAACCACCTCCCTAGAGCAAAAACCTTGAAAAGATAAACCACCTCCCCAAAACAAAAACCTTGAAAACATGTAATGCATGATAAACCGCATATGCAGACACAAAGATAATTTACAAGCATAAGCAAAATAACGATTACATTGTTTGAACCCTGAAAAGAAAATGTATAAATACCAACTTCTGAACTCAATAAAATTTACAGCTGCTTTCTTCATCACTCGTGGTGTGTGGCAGTTTGTCATTTCATCCTGCGTCGACCTTTTCAACCAACCTGTACCGTTCACCCTGAGCACCCTCGGACTGAGGCCCATCGACTGGCGGTCCGTGACAATGTTGGATCCAAAACATTTGAACTCAGAAAGAGTAGAATGATAGTTATTAGATGCTGGACAGAGGACGGGGCCTGTGGCTCAGTGAGTAGGGCACGGGCCCCATATACCAAGGGTGGTGGGTTTAAACCCATCCCCAGCCAAACTACAACAAAAAAATAGCCGGGCGTTGTGGCAGTTGCCTTTCCTCCCAGCTACTCAGGAGACTGAGGCAAGAGAATCACCTAAACCCAGGAGTTGAAGGTTGCTGTGAGCTGTGACGCCATGGCACTGTACCGAGGGTGATAATATGAGACTCTGTCTCTCAAAAGAAAAAAAAAAGAAAAAAAATGCTAGGCAGGGAGGTTATAAGGGAAGAATGCAGAGTTTTTGGTCAATGAGTACAAATAGAAAAAATAAGTTTTGAGATCTATTGCACAGTACAGTGACTATAATTAATAATTATGTATTGAATATCCCAGAATAATTAAGAGCATAAATTTCAAATACCATAGATGTGGAAGGGAAATGAGGTAATGCATATGTTAATTAGATTGATGTAATCATTCCATATTATATACATATTTCAAAATATTGCATTGTATTTCATAAAGTACATAAAATAATTTCTTTATTAAAATATTAGTTTTTTTAAAAATAATTGTTAGTTTTAGCTGCCATAACAAAATGACATAGTCCTGGTGGCTTCAGCTCTATAGGCTGAGAAGTCCAAGATCAAGGCTCAGGCTGACTCAGTTCCTGGTGAGGGGTTACTTCCTAGCTTTCATACAATCATATTCTTGCTATGTAATCCCGTAACCTTTTTAGTGCATGCTCAATGACAGAGGGTGATATCTCCGGAGTGTCTTAAAACAAGATTTACCCTCATTACCACATCTAATCCTAATTATCTCATAAATGGTCTAACTCTAATTAACTCTTTAGATAACCACATCTGGGGTCAGGGCTTCAGTGTATGAATTTGAGGGAGATGCAAACATTCAGTCTAAAAAAAAACTAAAATCCACATTTTGTTCATTATTATTATATTTGTTGTTTTATTAAAACATAGCATTAGCCACAAATATTTCAAATGATGAACTAAGACATTATTTTTGTAAGATTAAAAGGAAAGCTTAAGTTAATTTAAAATGAAAAAAGTCATTTACAGATTTTACATTTTATGTTGACTTTATAACCTCAAGTAACTATAGTAGCATGCATGGTCACATTGAAAGTTAGGTTGACCCTCCCAATGAAGACTGCTTGATCTGTGTGATTATGTCTACATGGGATTTGAAGCTAATTAATCCCTTTCATATATATTGATATGTATTTAAAATCTATACAATAACAGAATACATGTCTTAATCATTTGTTATAAATATATAGTATTATATTTACATTCAGGAGTGTATGTCTACCATAAGAAGGCCTGTGAAATATGCCTATAAATAACATCTATTGTCCTACATATTTATTATTTGGTTGTTCATTTTCATCACTAGACATCATCTTGGGTCATTTTTGTCTGCTTTTCTAATTTTGAAATCTTAATATATGATTTTTCTATCAGTTTTCCTAAAAGCCAATAAATAATGTTTTTAATGAAAATATGGATTTTGAAAAAAAATGTTTATTGGGAGAGTATCCATCAGGCAAAATAATAAACCAATAACCTAGAAACAAAAATGTCAACAGATGTACAATTGTGACTACCTGTGGATTTTCATGTGGACCTTAGAATAAATGGAAAATAAACACATTAATTAATTTAGTATTAAAAATTCTTTCCAGAAAATTTATGATATATAGTTTGAATTACTTTTCAACATCTGAGAAATATTTTATGTGTAGCATGCATATAATAGGTTTCCTTGGTTTGTAAGTAGTTAACTTGCTACATTTATTTATTTATTTATTTATTTATTTTATTAAATCATAGCTGTGTACATTGATAGGATCATAGGGCATCATTCACTAGCTTCACAGACCGTTTGACCATTTGACACACTTTCATCACACTGGTTAACATAGCCATCCTGGCATTCTCTCAGTTACTGTGCCAAGACACTTACATTCCACTTTTACAAGTTTCATATATACCCTTGTAAGATGCACTGCTGGTGTAATCCCACCAATCCCCTTCCCTCTACTCACTTCCCTCCTCCCTCCACTCCATTTCCCCCTTCCCCCTATTCTTAGGTTGTAACTGGGTTATAGTTTTCATGTGAAAACCTTAAATTAGTTTCATAGTAGGGCTGAGTACGTTGCGTACCTTTTCTTCCATTCTTGAGATACTTTACTAAGAAGAATATGTTTCAGCTCCATCCATGTAAACATGAAAGAGGTAAAGTCTCCATCTTTCTTTAAGGCTGCATAATATTCCATGGTGTACATATACCACAATTTATTAATCCATTCATGGATCGATGGGCACTTGGGCTTCTTCCATGACTTAGCAATTATGAATAGAGCTGCAATAAACATTCTGGTACAAATATCTTTGTTATGATGTGATTTTTGATCTTCTGGGAATATGCCCAGTAGAGGGATTAAAGAATTGAATGGCAGATCTATTTTAGATCTCTAAGTGTTCTCCATATATCTTTCCAAAAGGAATATACTAATTTGCATTCCCAACAGCAGTGCAAAAGTGTTTCCTTTTCTCCACATCCGTGCCAAAATCCTGGTCTTGGGATTTTGTGATATAGGCTAGTCTCACTGGAGTAGGATGATATCTCAAAGTAGTTTTGATTTGCATTTCTCTGATGATTAAAGATGATGAGCATTTTTTCATATGTCTGAAGGCCGCATGCCTGTCTTCTTCAGAGAAGTTTCTCTTCAAATCCTTTGCTCAGCCTGCAATGGGATCCATTGTTCTTTTCTTCCTAATGCTTTTGAATTCTCTGTAGATTCTGGTAATCAAACCTTTGTCGGAGACATAACCTGCAAATATCTTCTCCCATTCTGAGGGCTGTTGGCTTGCTTTACTTACTGTGTTCTTGGCTGTGCAGCTGCTTTTTGGTTTGATCAAGTCCCAGGAGTGTATTTTTGAAGCTACTTCAATTGCCCGGTGGGTCCTCTTCATAAAATACTCTCCCAGACCGATTTCTCCAAGGGTTTTCCCTGAACTCTCCTCTAGTATTTTTATAGTTTCATGTCTTAAGTTTAAATCTTTAATCCAATGAGAGTCTATCTTAGTTAATGGTGAAAGGTGTGGGTCCAGTTTCAGTCTTCTACAGGTTGCCAGCCAGTTCACCCAGCACCATTTGCTAAATAGGGAATCTTTTCCCCACTGAATGTTTTTAATTGGCTTATCAAAGATTAAATTATGGTAAGTAGCTGGATTCATATCTTGGTTCTCTATTCTGTTCCAGACATCTACCTCTCTGTTTTGGTGCCAACACCATGCAGTTTTGATCACTTTCGATTTGTAGTATAGTCTGAAGTCTGGTAGCCTAATTCCACCTGCTTTGTTTTTATTTCTGAGTAATGTCTTGGCTATTTGAGTTTTTTTTTCTGATTCCATATAAAATGAAGCATTATTTTTTCAAGATCTTTAAAGTATGACAGTGGAGCTTTAATAGGGATTGCATTGAAATTATATATTGCTTTGGGTAGTATGGACATTTTGACAATGTTGATTCTTCCCAGCCATGAGCATGGTATCTTTTTCCATTTGTTAACATTTTCAGCTATTTCCTCTCTTAGAGTTTCATAGTTCTCTTTATAGAGATCTTTCACGTCATTTGTTAGATAAATTTCCAAATATTTCATCTTCTTTGGCACTACTGTGAATGGAATAGAGTCCTTAACTGTTCTTTCAACTTGACTATTGATGGTATATATAAAGGCTAACAATTTATGAATGTTGATTTTGTAACCTGAGACACTGCTGTGTTCCTTGATCACTTCTAAGAGTTTTGTAGTAGAGTCCCTAGTGTTTTCCAGACATACAATCATAACATCTGTGAAGAGTGAAAGTTTGATCTCTTCTGACCCTATATGGATACACTTGATCACCTTTTCTTCCCTAATTGTGGTGGCTAAAACTTCCATTACAATGTTAAAAAGCAATGGAGACAATGGGAAGCCTTGTCTGGTTCCTGATCTGAGTGGAAATGATTCCAATTTAACTTCATTCAATATGATATTGGCTGTGGGTTTGCTGTAGATCGTCTCCATTGGATTAAGAAATGTCCCTTCTATACCGATTTTCTTAAGTGTTCTGACCATGAAGGGATGCTGGATATTATCAAAAGCTTTTTCTGCATTGATTGAGAGAATCATATGGTCTTTGTTTTTTAATTTGTTTATGTGCTGAATTACATTTATAGATTTACATATATTGAACCAGGCTTGAGACCATGGGATAAAACAGACGTGGTCATGATGTATAATTTGTTTGATGTGTTGCTGGATTCTGTTTGTTAGGATCTTGTTGAATATTTTTGCATCTATATTCATTAGTGATATTGGTCTATAATTTTCATTTCTTGTTGGGTCTTTTCCTGGTTTGGGATCAGGGTGATGTTTGCTTTGTAGAACGTGTTGGATAGTCTTCCTTCTTTTTCTACCTTTTGGAACAGGTTGAGTAATATAGGTACTAATTCCTCTTTAAAGGTTTGGTAGAATTCTGACGTGAAACAATCTGGAACCGGGCTTTTCATTTTAGGGTGGTTTTGTATGGTTGATGCCATTTTAGAACTTGATATTGGCCTGTTCAACATTTCCACTTGATTCAGGCTAAGTCTTGGAAGGTGACGTGCTTCCAAGTATCGTGCAATTTCCTTCAGATTTTCCTATTTCTAGGGAAGAAAGTTTCTTGTAATATTCATTAAGATTTTTTTGTATTTCTGAGGAGTCTGTTGTTATTTCGTCTTTGTCGTTTCTGATTGATGAGATTAGAGATTTTACTTTTTTTTTCCTGATTAGGTTGGCCAAAGGTTTATCTACTTTATTGACCTTTTAAAAAAAACCAGCTTTTTGATTTATTGATCTGTTGTATTATTCTTTTGTTTTCAATTTCATTGAATTCTGCTCTAATTTTGGTTATTTTTGTTATTTCTTTCCTTCTACTGGGTTTGGGGTTGGAATGTTCTTCCTTTTCCAGTTGCTTGAGATGTCCCATTAAGTTGTTAACTTCCTCTCTTTCCGTTCTCATGAGGAAGGCTTGCAGTGCTACAAATTTCCCTCTTAGAACTGCCTTTGCGGTGTCCCAGAGGTTATGGTAGTTCATGTCTTCATTGTCAGTTTGTTCCAAAAAACTGGCGATTTCTTTCTTAATCTCACCTCTGACCCAGCTATCATTCAACATAAGGTTATTTAACTTCCATGTTTTTGTATGACTATGCAGATTCCTGTTGTTACTCAGCTCAAGTTTTATTCCATGGTGGTCCGAGAAGATGCATGGAATAATTTCTATTCCTTTAAATTTACTGAGGTTAGACTTGTGACCAGAGATGTGATCAACTTTGGAGTAAGTTCCGTGGGCTAATGAGAAGCATCTGTATTCAGTTTTGTTGGGATGTAATGTTCTGTAGATGTCTGCTAAATCCAAATGTGGATGGTTAGGTTTAAATCTAAAATTTATTTGCTCAGCTTCTTGTTGGAGGATTGATCCAACACTGCCAAAGGAGTGTTGAAATCTCCGACTATTATGGAGCTGGAGGAAATCAAGTTGCTCATGTCTGTTAGAGTTTCTCTTATAAATTGAGGTGCATTCTGGTTGGGTACATAGATATTAATAATTGAAATCTGATCATATTGAGTATTACCCTTAACAAATATGAAGTGACCATTCTTGTCCTTCCTTACTTTTGGTGCTTTAAAACCTATTGTATCTGCAAATAAAATTGCAACGCCTGCTTTTTTCTGATTACAATTTGCCTGAAATATAGATGACCATCCTTTCACTCTGAGTCTGTCTTTGTCTTTTAAGTTAAGATGTGACTCTTGTACACAACAAATATCTGGCCTGAGTTTTTGTATCCAGTCAGCTAACCTATGCCTCTTTAGAGGACAGTTTAAGCTGTTCACATGAATGGAGAATATTGATAAGTCTGGTGAAATTTATGGTATCCAGTTTTTCAGAAGTCCAGTGGACATTTTTAATCCTTTCACCAGTGTGGAAGTTGGAGTTTGATCTGAAGTTTCTGAGTGAGTTTACTTTTGTGGTATAGGATTTGGTTGGTCATTATGGAGGATAGGTCTGAGAGTATCCTGAAGATCTGGTTTGGTTATGGCAAATTTCTTCAACATATGAATGTCATTTAAGTATTTAATTTCTCCATCATAAATGAAACTCAGTTTAGCTGGATACAAGATCCGGGGTTGAAAGTTATTTTTCTTTAGGAGATTTAAAGTCAATGACAACCCTCTTCTGGCTTGAAAAGTTTCTGCAGAGAGATCTGCAGTCATTCTAATATTCTTCCCTTTGAAGGTAATTGTTTTCTTTCTCCTGGTAGCTTTGAGAATTTTCTCCTTCATATGAACTTTAGTGAAGTTAATTATGATATGCCTGGGGGATGTCTTATTGGGGTTGAGTCGTGCTGGGGTTCTGAAGCTGTCCGCTATCTGAATTTCAGAATCTCTAGGCATGTGTGGAAAATTCTCTTTCATAATTTCATGCAGAAGGGCCTCTGTGCCCAGCGAGGCCACTTCATCTGTTTCAGGAACTCGAATGATTCAGATATTGACCTTCTTCGAATCATCCCAGAGCTCTCTGAGAGAAGGATCGGTTTTTGCTCTCCATTTCTCTTCCTCTTTGAGAGTTTGGGAGCGTTCAAAGGCTTTATCTTCAATATCAGAAATCCTTTCTTCTGCTTGCTCCATTCTGTTGCTGAGGGATTCTGCTGTATTTTTCATATCTTCGAGGGCTGCTAATTTTTGCTTCAGTGTGTCTAAGTCTTTGGTGGTTTTGTCTTTTAATTTGTTAAATTCTTGAGACCACTTTTGAATTTTTCCTTGAATTCCTAATTCCACTTTATTAATCTTGTCTGCAATCCAAATTCTGAATTCAATTTCCGACAGCTCAGCCAGTTGTTTATGAATGGGATCTTCAATTGCATCTGCCATATCTTTCCTTGAGGGGGTTGATCTATTCTGGTTATTCGTGTTACCAGAGTTTTTCCACTGATTCTGCCACGTGGTTGTTTTACTCCCTTTAATTTTTTCCCCTGGGGCTTTGTCGAGGGCCTGTACAGTGCTGTGGCCTGAGAAACTGGGGCCCTGGTCTGGTATGGTGGGGCTAAGTGGTTCTGTCTTGTTTTCAGCTGGTTTCTGTTCCACACTAGTGAAACAGATACTCTGGATTGAAGTCTCAGCTGTGGAGAAATATCAGCAATTAAGTCACCCTGCCCCCAACAGGCAAACAATTGCAAAAGGAAAATCAAACCTTCCTACTACCATACACCCAGGGCACCACCTGATTTGTCCTCAGGCAATTGATTCTGTTCAAAAGGTCCTAATCAATTGTCTCAGTCTGTACCTGTCTTGGGTGAGAGAGTTTAAGAGGTCTCTGGGAACTGGATCACAGGGGTCTGGTGACTATACTCTGGTGTGGCTTGCTCCAGTGTTGCTTGGAGTCAGTAGGAGCCCAGCCAATAGATCCGTCTGGGAAGGTTGATGCCTCCTTCCCCACCTTGCACCACTTTCACACCCAGTCATTGATAGCCCTGCTGTTGGCTGACCCAGTTGCCTCTAGTGAACCAATACTCCAGGAGCTTGCACCTGCCTGAATCACAAGGAAATCTGCCAGGCTACTTTGCTCTGCCTTTCTCTAGCAGGAAGAGGTGAGGCCTGACAACCTCAGGTGCTTGATGAAGGTTGGGGTGTTTTCACTCAGGTCCAGTCTCACCCCTGATTAATGTTACTGAAAGGACAGAACAGAACACCTTTGCGGTTCCCCTGCAGAAGAGAAGCTGAACTGAGTTCCAAATCAGCTTGTCTTTGCTCTTGTATTGTCTATAGGCTGATGATCCTCTGAGGGCCAGGTGTGTCTTAGGCTCAGTAAAGCGCACCTCTGGGTCAGCCCCGCCCTTTCCCCAGTTTGCAAGTTGGTGTTGCCTCAGGCAAATCCTATTCTCACAGTCTCTGGTTGCCCAGGGAGACAGGGGGTGTGGCTTCAGAATATTCGGTAGTGAGCGGTATTGCTACCAAAAGAGGGCTGCTATTTTATGCATCAGGGAACCGCTCCTGTGGTGTAGCTCCCTTCCAGCCAACCGTCCTCTCTCCGCTCCTGTGCCATAGAGTCTGCAATGACCGGCTGCAGCCCCGGCACTGTCCACACCCCTTGAGCAATTGCCCAAGAGTCTGGACTCCTGGGCGACAGGCCTCCAGATCTCAGAGTGAGATCGGAGGGGAGCACTGGGAGCCCAGGGTTGCAGGTAGAGAACACACACAGTTCCACACAGTTTTATGCCTGGCTGTATTGTTGCCAAAAGATGGCTGCCACACTGTGCCTCAGGGAACCACAGCTCCGGTGTGGCTCCCTCTCAGCTGACTGTCCTTTCCTCGCTCCAGCGCCCCAGAGCCAGCACCCACCGGCTGCAGACCAGGCACTGTCCACACACTCGCTCTTGAAACCACCCAAGAGTCTGGACTCCTGGGGGACAGTCCTTCAGACCTTGGAGCGAGAGCAGAGGGGAGCGCTTGGAGCCTAGTGTTGCGGGTAGAGAACACACACAGTTTTACACAGTTTTATGCCTGGCCATATTGTCGCCAAAAGACGACTGTCACACTGTGCTTCAGGGAACTGCAGACCCCTCTCAGCTGACCGTCCTCTCCTCACTCCTATGCCCTGGAGCCAGCGCCAACCAGCTGCAGTCCAGGCACAGTCCACACCTCTCGAGAAATCACCTAAGACTCTGAACTCCTGGGGGACTGGCCTCCATACCTCAGTGTGAGTGGAGGGGAGCACTGGGAGCTCAGAATTCTAGGTTGAGACTATATACAGTTTTATACAGTTTTATGCCTGGCAGGAGGACGCCTTGGCACCCTAGTAGGGGAGGTAGGTCCAGTTTTTACAGGGTCTCTCCCATGGAGTGTAGTGGGAGGACCTTTGAACTCTGCCCGATTGTTTGTGGGGCACTCCAAGCTATTTTTATGGGGGAGGGGACTCCCATCCGCTTGGTGATGGATTTTGTACCTTTTGTTTGTATCCTTGTGGTCGCGGCTTGCCTCAGTGGGGTTGAAGAGCATTCTTCAACCTTCTCTCTTAGTGCAGCTCAAATCCACCAGGTTACTTGCTAAATTTTTGTCCTTTAACTCTCCTTCTGGATGGGAGCCTCTGTGGAAAGCTGGCTTCACTCAGCCATCTTATCTCCAAGTTCAACTTGCTACTTTTAAATAAATGCAGTTGTTTATAGATGGTGGTGAACTTCCTATTTCATTGTGTTAAGAAAGAAGTCAATGTGCAGCCAAAAAGTGTTCAAAGGCCTTTAATAGAAGCCCTCAGAAGAGTAAAGCCAGAGGTATTTGGTCTGTGACTAATGTTACAGTCAATTTTACTTCTGGTTTAGGAAATGTCTTTTTGGAGTCCAGCATCATAGATGCAGATGCTCTAGTTGGAAACAATCCATGATACATTTTGATCACTGGGTTATAATGGTTGACAACTTCAAAGTGCCTCCTCTCTGCAAAAGAGGCTGTTTGGTATTAAAGATAAAGATGCAGCTTACCTAAGAAAAGATCAAAGGGATCCACATTTAGAAGATGCTCATGGGAGAAGTTTCAGTATGGCACTTAGAATAGAATAATTGTGCTGAAGTGATGATTCATGTAATTTTAGTCTTATTTAAGCCTTAAAATTTTCAATGGGTAAAATCAGATTCTCTGTATTTGAACTCTAGAATTTGTGATTACAATTGGAGTGAAGACTCTATATTTTCTAGTCAACACACCTGCTGCTTGCAAGCAGTATATGAACCCCTAGAAAAAAGATCCAAGTGGGTTTCCCATTTGGGAATCCCCCCCACTATTTTCTGCAGGAGGATTTGTTATCCTTCCTCTATTTCCTCGGTAAAATAAACATGTGCTGTTGCTTACTCACATGGTCTGTTGTTTCATTCTTCAATCTCCAAGATCAGGAACCCATTGCAGAAAAAATACTGGTAGCAATATGGTTCTATATAAATAGTTTCCATGAATCTAAAAACTAAACAAGACAAAACAAACAACAAAAACAAAATATCTTCCTAGAATTAATAATTAAATTCAGCCTGATCATGGGATATAAGACACACACACAAATCAATTTTGCTTCTATATGCTAGGAATGAACACGTGAACACTGAAATTTCAAATAAAATGCATTAATGAGCAACAAGAAATGAGATACTTATGTGTGAGAAAATGTGTAGAACCTCTATGTTGAAATTAGCAAATTCCTGATGAAACTAATTAAATATCTAAAATGAGTGGAGAGATTTACAATGTTTATGAATTAGAAGTATCAATGTAACAAGTTTGGCAATTCTTCCAAATTGATTATATGTCAAATATATAAATGTCTAAACACAACAATTAAATAAGTGAGGTTAATGCTATGTTAACCAGTTTGATGTGAACATTCCAAATTGTATATAAAATCAGCACATTGTACCCCATAAATGCAGTAAAGTACACAGTTATGATCTAATAAAAAATTGATTATATATTTATCTCAACCTTCATATCCATCTCAAAAGAAAATGTTTATATACATCAGACTGTTTTAAACGTTTATAGAAATACAAAAAAACTAACATAGCCACTATAATTTTGAAAATGAAGACTAAATTTCATGGATTCTATCCAAATTCAAGAGGTAGTATATTGCTACAACAATCAAAATTTTGTGGTATTGGTCTAGGAATAAACCCATATGTCAATGAAATAAATAGGTATTCCAGAAGCAAGTTTACAGACCTCTAGCCAACTAATGTCCACAATGGTGCAAAAACAAGTTCATGGAGGAAATAGTCTTTTCCACAAATAGTTCTGTGAATTATACATCCATAGACAATAATTTTTAACCTGTTTCACATAACATATGCAACAATTAACTCAGAGATAGGGTCCATTTAAAGGGGATATCTAGTGTGATACTTCCCCACTTTAAGTAAAAAAGCTGATAACACTTCACACTAAGGAATTGTTCCCCGCTGTTGTTGGAGTCCCGGGCAGGTTCTTGGCTGTTCAGCTTCAAGCTTATTGTACCCTCAATGAATCCCCAACAATAAAAAAAAAAAGAAAGAAAGAGGAGGTGGCCTCTGTAGCCACAGTAAGTGTTACAGTTCAAATATACTCTGACTCGTGGAGTGTGATGCAGAGCCTATTTATTTCAGCAAGGGGTGGGAGGATTTCCTCATGGAAGAGAACCCAAGAGAGAGTTGCAAAAAAAGATGGAAGCTCTAGTTATATATCCTGACATTCACTCCTCTTCAATCTCGACCCCAGCCAATGAGGTCTGTTTATTTTCAATCCTCCTGATTATTGGTTGTATCTTCAATCCTCCCTCTAATTCGTTTTTGATCCTGGGGAAAGTCCGAAGGGAAGTCCCAAGACCTACCAGCAGTCCTGTATCAGCCACTTGTAGAATGATGCAAGTACTTGGCAGAAGTAAGAGTAATTCTTTTCAGGAGAAGAGAACTGTCATCTTAGGGCTTGGGAAATAAATAAATACTCAATAGCAGTAGGTCAAACAAAATGATTAATAAAATATATAAGAAAACAAGATTCTTTGAAATAAAGCCAACCATAATAAAATAGGTATGGTGATTATAAATAGAAATTATCTGAACTCTTAATCATGTAGGTTCTAGATAAAGAAGACTATTTGTAAAATGATGCTTATATTCACGGTCATAAACATTTCAAGTTTTTATTTACTATGGATTATGTCACATGAAGAACACATTTTCTTGAGCAGAGTTAGAGAAGAAGCAAACTAATAGGGAGAAAAGAAATTAGGTGCTTATTTAATTTAAATAACCAGATTAATAACCATTTGCAACACATTATGTTATTGCAAACATGAAAACACAATGGTTGGCAAATATGAATAAGTGAGATTTGAAGATATATTTCATGAGTGCCTCTGTATAAAAATGATTTTAATTAATAACAGTCAACATGATATCTTCATCTTACTATTCATTCAATATTGTTTAATATTATAAGGAAATTCTTTAGATAAATCTTCTAGTTCTATAATAAATGAAATATGGATCCTATATTATTTAAATATGTCAGGTTATTTGAAGGTGTAGAATTAATGTTTAAATTTACAGATAGTGTTCCCCGAAATATATTCCCACTTCTTTATATAAATATTAAGACATCTTTGTTTCCATTGTTAGGTTTTCACAGTCTCTTATTTATAGGTATATTACAAACATATCTGTAAGTTTCTTTTGTTCCAGCCTATTGTTTCTTTTTTGTCAAATGTGTGAATGAATATTAAACATCTATTCTGTTTGATTATATGTTTTTATTTTATTTGTATTCCTCTACGACAACATACCTTTGAATTATTTTATGGAATTTTTTTTTTTTTAGGTCCCACTAGCTTTATTATCAGAAGGCCAGCAATTCCTGAGAACATTGAGAGTAGTCACTCAATTCTGTTCTGCCCTTCCATTTCCAAAATCACAGTTTTATACATAAAAGTTGAAAGCAAATATCACCTTAACCCTTATCTTAAACAACAATAATTAACCCTTATCTTAAACAACAATAATCAGCATAACCCATGACCCATAATAAACAATAATTGGCGTAACCGGTGACCGCAAACAACACTTCTAATTCTAAAGTTAATCTCTTAAATCAATTGCCATAAACTACTCAAGATAAACGTTTTTAAGTTAAAGCTGAATTTACAAAACAATAAGGATAGAAGACATGAGGTGAAGGTCATGTTGAAGCTAAACTGACTAGACCAGCTGTGTCAGCCCTGGCCTCCCTGATTCTGTCTTATTCTCACTACATGTGCTCTCATCAGCACCAATAATTTTTTTTATTAAATCATTTGTACATAGATAATAAATACATTTATGCCATTATGGGATTCAATGTGTTGATTATTTGTATAAATTGGAGTGCTTACATCCTACTAATCAACGTAGCCTTCACCTCATTTACCCAATTACAACGTTAAGACACTTGTGTTTTACACCTGATAGATCCAACCTGTACTTGCAATAAGCTCCATAGGTGTGGTCCCCCTTCTAACCCTCCCTCTATCGACCCACCCCCCTCCACTCTCCTCTCCCTCCCCTTCCCTCCTTCATTCTAGGCTATAGTTGTGTTGTATTTTTCTTATGTAAGTGTGAGTGATTATAAATTGGTTTCATAGTAGGCCTGAGTACATTGGATATTTTTTTTTCCATTCCTGAGATACTTTACTAAGAAGAATATTTTCGAGCTCCATCCATGTAAACATAAAAGAGGTAAAGTCTTCATTTTTTTAATACTACAAAGTATTAAATGATATACGTATACCACAATTTATTAATCCATTCATGGGTTGATGGGCACTTGGGCTTCTTCCATGACTTGGCAATTACGAATTGAGCTGCAATGAACAATCTGGTGAAAATATCTTTATTGTCAAATGATTTTTGTTCCTATGGATATACACCTAGAAGAGGAATTGCAGGATCAAACAGCAGGTCTACATTTAGATCCCTGAGTGTTCTCCAAACTTCCTTCCAAAAGGAACATACCATCTTGCATTCCCAAGAGCAGTGCAGAAATGTTCCCTTTTCTGCACATCCACGCCAAAATTTGTAGTTTTGGGATTTTTGTGATGTGGGCTACTCTTACTGGAGTTAGATGGTATCTCAGAGTAGTTTTGATTTGCATTTCCTGATGATTAAAGATGATGAGCATTTTTACATTTGTCTGTAGACCATGCACCTGTCTTCTTCAGAAAGGCTTCTGTTCATGTCTCTTGCCCACAATGAAATGGGATCACTTGTTTTTTTTTCTTAGTAATAAGTTTGAGTTCTCTGTGGATTTGGGTTATTAGACCTTTGTCAGAAATATAACTTGCAAAAATCCTCTCCCATTCTAAGGGCTATCTACCTATTTGCTTTATTTAGTGTGTTCTTGGCAGTGCAGAAGCTTTTAAATTTGATTGGATCCCAGTAAGGTATTTTGATGTTGCTTCAATTGCCCGAGGTGTCCTCCACATAAAGCATTCTCCCAGGCCAATTTTTTCAAGCGTTTCCCCGGCACCCTCTCTAAGAATATTTATTGTTTCATGTCTTAAGTTTAAGTCCTTTAACCAGTGAGAGTTAATATTTGTTAGAGGAGAAAGGTGTGGGTCCAGTTTCAGTCTTTTACAGCGAATTCACCCAGCACCATTTATTGAATAGGCAATCTTTCACCCAATTTATATTTTTAACAAACTTATCAAAAATCAAATGACGATAACTGTCTGGGTTCACCTCTTGATCTTCAATTCTGTTCCCTACAACTACCTCTCTATTTTTGTGTCAGTACCATGTTGTTTTGATCACTATCAATTTATAGTGTAGTCTAAAGTCTGGAAGTGTGATTCCTCCCAATTTGTTTTTATTTATGAGTAATGTCTTGGCTATTTGAGCTTTTTTCTATTTCCATATAAAATGAAGTACTAATTTTTCCAGGTCTTTAAAGTACGACAGAGATGCTTCAATAGGGATTGCATTAAATATGTAGTTTGCTTTAGGTAGTATAGACATTTTAACAATGTTGATTCTTCCCAGCCATGAGCATGGTATATTTTTCCATTTGTTAACATCTTCAGCTATTTCCTTTCTCAGAGTTTCATAGTTCTTTTTATAGAGATCTTTTACATTCTTAGTTAGATACACTCCCAGATATTTCATCTTCTTTGGCACTATTGTAAAGGGAATAGAGTCCTTGATTTTTTTTATCCCTTGACTATTGTTGGCATATATAAAGGCTACAGATCTATGAGTGTTAATTTTGTATCCTGAGATGTTGCTATATTCCTTGAACACTTCTAGGAGTTTTGTAGTTGATTCCCTGGGGTTTTCCAGATATATAATCATGTCATCTTTGAAGAGTCACAGTTTAATATCCTCTGGTCCCATTTGGATCCCCTTGATTGCCTTCTCTTGCCTGGTTGCAGTAGCTAAGACTTCCATTACAATATTAAAAAGCAGTGGAGAAAATGGGCAACCTTGCCTGGTTCCTGATCTGAGTGGAAATTATTTCAGTTTTACTCCATTCAATATGATATTGGCTGTGGGTTTGCTATAGATGGCCTCTATCAGTTTAAGAAATGTTCTACCAGAATGTTTATTGCAGCCCAATTCATAATTGCTAAGTCATGGAAGAAGCCCAAGTGCCCATCGATCCATGAATGGATTAATAAATTGTGGTATATGTACACCATGGAATATTAGCAGCCTTAAAGAAGGATGGGGACTTTACCTCTTTCATGTTTACATGGATGGAGCTGGAACATATTCTTCTTAGTAAAGTATCTCAAGAATGGAAGAAAAAGGACCCAATGTACTCAGCCCTACTATGAAACTAATTTAGGGTTTTCACATGAAAGCTATAACCCAGTTACAACCTAAGACTAGGGGGAAGGGGGAAAGGGAGGGGAGGGAGAGGGGAGGTGGGTAGAGGGAAGGGGATTGGTGGAATTACACCAGCGGTGCATCTTACAAGGGTATATGTGAAACTTGGTAAATGGTCTGTGAAGCTAGTGAATGATGCCCCATGACTATATCAATGTACACAGCTATGATTTAATAAAAAAAAAAGAAATGTTCCTTCTATACCTATTTTCTTAAGCATTCTGATCAAGTTAGGATGCTGGATATTGTCAAAACCTTTTTCTGCATCAATTGAGAGAATCATATTGTCTTTGTTTTTTAATTGTTTTAATATAATACATCACATATTGTTTATGTGATATATTATATTAAAACATGTGAATGATGCCCCATGACTATATCAATGTACACAGCTATGATTTAATAAAAAAAAAAAGAAATGTTCCTTCTATACCTATTTTCTTAAGCATTCTGATCAAGATGGAATGCTGGATATTGTCAAAACCTTTTTCTGCATCAATTGAGAGAATCATATTGTCTTTGTTTTTTAGTTGTTTTAATATAATACATCACATAAACAATATGTGATGTATTATATTAATGGATTTACATATATTGAACCATTCTTGGGACCATGGAATGAAACCCACCTGGTTGTGATGTATAAATTGATTGATGTATTGTTGGATTCTGTTTGCTAGGATCTTATTGAATATTTTTGCATCAATATTCATTAGAGATATTGGTCTATAATTTTCTTTTCTTGTTGGGTCTTTTCCTGGTTTGTAGATCAGGGTGATATTTGCTTCATAGAATGTATTAGGATGTATTCCTTCTATTTCTATGTTTTTGAACAGGTTGAGTAATATAGATAATAGTTCCTCTTTAAAGATTTGATAGAATTCTGTTGTGAAGTCATCTGGTCCTGGGCTTTTCTTTTGGGGGAGATTTCTTATAGTTGACGCTATTTCAGAACTTATTATAGGTTTGTTCAACATTTTCACTTCTTTCTGGCTAAGTCTGGGATGGTGGCATGTTTCCAAGTATTGATCTACTTCCTTCGGGTTTTCATAGTTTTGAGAATATAGTTTTATGTATTGTTCATTAAGGATATGTTGAATTTCTGAGGAGTCTGTTGTTATTTGGCCCTTATCATTTCTGATTGATGAAATTAGGGATTTTACTCTTCTACTTCTGGTTAGGTTAACCAAAGGTTTATCTATTTTATTGACCTTTTCAAAAAAACAACTCTTTGATTGGTTGATCTGTTTTATGATTCTTTTGTTTTCAATTTCATTTAGTTCTGCCCTAATTTCAGTTATTCTTTTCTTCTGCTGGTTTTAGGGTTGGAATGTTCTTCCTTTTCTATTTGCTTGAAATGTCCCATTAAGTTGTTGACTTCCTCTATTTCCATTCTCTTGAAGAAGGCTTGCAACTCTATAAATTTCCCTCTTAGGACTGCCTTTGTGGTATCCTAGAGGTTCTGATAGTCCATGTCTTCGATATTGTTTTGTTCCAAAGATTTGGTAATTTTCTTCTTAATTTCATTTATGACCCAGCTATCATTCAGCATGCAGTTATTTAGTTTCCATGTCTTTGTATGCATATGCAGATTCCTGTTGCTACTGAGTTCTACTTTTGTTCCATGATGGTCCGAGATAATATAAGATGTGATTTCTATTCTTTTAAATTTGCTGTGGTTAGACTGGTGCCCTAAGATGTGATCAATTTTTGAGGATGATTCATGGGCTGATGAGAAGAATGTGTATTCGGTTTTGTTAGCAGTAAATGTTCTGTATATGTCTGTTAGATACATATGTTAAATGGTTAAGTTTAAGTCTAAAATTTCTTTGTTTAGCTTCCTTTTTGAGTATCTATCCAACACTGCCAAAGGGGTGTTAAAGTCTCTGACAATTATGGTCCTGGAGGAAGTCAAGTTGCTCATGTATGTTAGAGTCTCTCTTATAAACTGAGGTGCATTCTGGTTGGGTGCACTAATGTTAGTAATTAAAATCTCATAATGTTGAGTGTTGCCCTTAACAAATATGAAGTGACCATCATTATCTTTCCTTACTTTTATTGAGTTAAAGCCTATTGTTTCTTCAAATGAAATTGTGACACCAGCTTTTATTCTGATTTGCATTTGCCTGAATTATAGATGACCATCCCTTCACTCTGAGTCTATGTTTATCTTTTAAGGTAAGGTGACATTCTTGAATGCAGCAGATGTATGGCCTGAGATTTTGTATCCAGTCAGTCAACCTGTGCCTCTTTACAGGGCAATTTTAGCCATTCACATTAATTGCCAGTATTGATAAGCCACAAAGAATTTTGGGTATCGAGTTTTTCGAAAGACCAATGGACATTTTTAATGCTTTTGCCACTGTGGAAGTTGGAATTTGATCAAAAGTTTCTGAGTGAGTTTACTTTAGTGGTGGAGGATTGTGTTGTTCATTATAGAGGATAGGTATGACAACATCCTGGAGAGATGGTTTAGTTATGGCAAATTTCTTTAACATGTGAATGTCATTAAAGTATTTATTTCTCCATCACAAATGAAACTCAGTTTAGCTGGATACAGAATCCTGGGTTGAAATTCATTTTGTTTAAGGAGAGTCAAGGTCGATGACTGCCTTCTTCAAGCTTAAAAGGTTTCAGCAGAGAGATCTGCAGTCATTCTAATGTTCTTCCCCTTGTTGGTTATGATTTTCTTACATCTGGTTACTTGCAGAATTTTATGCTTCATATTAACTTTGGCCTAGGTAATTATAATGTGTCTATGAGAATTTTAATTCAGGTTGAGTCCTGCCAGTGTTCTGAATCTGTCTACTATCTGAATTTCAGAATCTCTTGGCATGTCTGGAAAATTCTCTTTGATTATTTCATGAAGTAAAGCATCTGTATACTTTGCAGCAACCTCATCACCTCCAGGTATTCCTATAAGGTGAATGTTAGATCTCTTCATATTATCACAGAGCTTTTTTTGTTTGTTTGTTTTTGTTCTCCACTTCTTTACCTCCTTGAGCATTTGGGAGCATTGAAAAGCTTTGTCTTAAATGTCAGATACCCTTTCTTCTGCCTGCTCCATTCTGTTACTGAGGGATTCTACTGTATATCTCAGATCTTTGAGGGCTGCAAATTCTTGCCTCAATGTGTCAAAATCTTTGGTGACTTTGTCATTGAATTCATTGAATTATTGAGATATCTTTTGAATTGCTGCTTGAAATTCTAATTCCATCTTTTCCTCCATTCTGTTGTTTTTATTTGCCATCCAAATTCTAAACTCCATTTCTGACATATCAGCCATTTGTTTATGAATGGGATCTTGTACTGTGTCTGCCTTATCATTCCTTGGGGCAGTTGATGTAGTCTTATTATTCATGTTGCCAGAGTTTTTCTGCTGATTCCACCTCATGATTATTTTTCACCATTAACTAGATGGGCAGGTAAGGTGAAATTGGATTGGGAGTTCCTGTTGTTGTGGTCGACCAGCCTTTTGTTAAGGATCTGGAACTGATGACTGTAGCTTTTTCCCCTATAGCTTTGCAAAGTACCCATACAGTATTACAGTCTGAGGCTGAGGAAACCTTCTTGATGTGGTGGGGTTATGTGGCTCTGTGTTTTATTCAGCTGGTTCTTGTTCGATCCTAGTGGATCAGTGACTCTGGTAAAGTCTTAGTTGTGGATAAATACAAACAACTAAGACACCCCACCCCCCATGGAAAACAACTGGAAGAGGAAAATTAACCCTTCCCGTTACCACACAACCAGAGTAACACCCGAGAGGGTCCTTGGGTGATTGGCCCAGGTTAGGAGTTCCAAACAAATTGAGCCAGTCAGTATGAACTCTCAAGTGGGAGAGTTCTAAAGGTCTCCAGCAAGTAGATGGCAGAGGTCTAATGGATGCTCAAATTTGGCTTGCTCCGGTGCTCTGTGGAGTCAGAAAGGCCCACCTGGTAGCAGTGTTTGATGAGTGGGCTGAGTCTCTTTCTCTACTTTGCTCCTTTTTCATGCCCAGTCACGGGTGACCCCACAGGGCTGAGGTCCTGCTCCCTCTAATAAGCAGATGTTCCAGGGCTTAGCACCTGTCAGAGTCACAGGAAGGTCAATGCCCCCATGGCCGAGCCACTACCCACTACTACCAGCTGGCTGGGGGAGCTGAGGCCTGCCTGCCTCAGGTACTGAATAGCCACTGTCAAGTGTTCAACTTGGATTCAGTCTAATCCTAAGGGTAACAAGTTAGCAAATGTTTTTCTCCCTCAGCCACTCTGCCTTTGCCCCTGCCACTCTGTAGCACCAGTATCCCTATAGAGTGAGTTCTGGCTTCCTCTGACAGTCCTCAGAGTTGGGGAGGTGTCTCTCCAAGGTTGGACCCCATCAGAATAGCTTTATTTTTGCTGGATCTTTGTGGGAAGTGACCCTGTGCAGCTCCCTAGCGACTGGTACAGCCAGGGAGTTCAGGCTGTAGGAGCAGCTCCTGGAGCATGGGGCACACGGATCCAGCAGCTGGGCATAGGATGCTGCACATGGTTCTGGCAGCACCTAGCCCCCAGTGGCTTCCACAAGGAGAGTGCTTGGCTCATGACTCTCGCAGGGCAGGGGAATGGCGTGGAGGCAGGGAGGGTGCAGGGATAGGAGTGTGGGACACAAGGCTCTAGTTGGGTGGGAGGCAAGGCTCTGGCCAAGAGTGGGAGGAGCCTTGGTCCGGCAGGGCAGAGATGCTGCTCATGAGCCTCCTCCCACAGTCTCTGCAGGGGTTAGGCTTCTGGTTTGTCAGGCAAGGGGGTAAGGGTGGACTGGATGTTCAGAATGTCAGGGAAAAACGTTAATTCAATTTCTCTGCCTGGCAAGAGAGTGCTCAGGGTTACAACAGCGCCTCTCTGGGGAAGTAGACTCCACTTCCTACAGCTCTCACCCTTGGGGTAAACAAGAGGTCCTCAGTTCACCACTTGCCTGTAGAAAACCTACAGGAGCAAACAAAGAGATAACGGGGAAAAAAAAACCACAGCTTTCTTGGGAGAGGGTACAGACACTTTTACTTTGGGATGAATTTTGTACCTGATGTTTGCTTTTTTGGAGCCGCAGCTTGACTCAGCAGAGGTTACCTGCAGTTGTCACTCTTCTCTCTTGGCTTGGCTCCCAGTCTTCAGCTTAATTTGGTACTTTCTGGACATTATCCTTCCCTCTGGACAGGAGCTGCTGTCAGACGCTGGCTCCAGTCGGCCATCTTGCCCCTCTCTCTGGATTTTTTTTTATTATTATTATTCTGTTCTTAACTGCCATTTGTGTTCTCAAAGTAAGCACTTTGAAATATGTACAATTAACCTGTAAGTTCACTCTGGGGTTTTCCTTGAAAAAGTTAGTGCTAGTTAGTCTTACGCCTTTTCTCAGTTTGAAAAGTTGAATTAATATAGAAGAAATAAACAAGTAGAGGAAAAGTATCAATGCATCCCTAAACTTTTTCTGTGTTAAAATTTAACCCACTCTTTTGCTATTTTTATAACTCACTAAAAATCATGAAATAACGCATTTACATATTTATTCCAAACTTATTTTCTTCCTTTCTTTCTATAAGGCAACTTTAGTTAATTGTTCCAGACTTAGAGAACACAAAGGAAAACAAGAACAAAATCAGTCTTTTTATCCAAAAATAATTTCTTACACTCCTTTTATTCCTGAAAAGCATTTTTCTGCATGTATTCTTTTTTATATAAAAAATGCCCATATTATGCATCTGTTTGATACCTTCTTTTATTTGTGAATATGGGAAGAACATATTTGATACACATTAAGCATTCTTCTGTACATAATTTTGATGGCTGAACTAATGCTTTTCATTCAAGCACCTATTTCCTCATAATAAATTTACTTATTTTTCTGATAAGGTAATATGTGCTCATTATGGAACATTTAGAAAAATTCAGGACAATATAAAGGAAATTAATTTTGCTCATACTCTTGATACACATAAACATGAAGGTGGTTAACATTTTCATCATATGTCCCTTATTATGTTGTTGAAATTATATTTATATGCTTATTTATATCTTGTTTTTTACATTTACCATATCATAAACATTGGTCTTAGAAAATATGGCATTTTTAAAGGCTTCAATGATATGACATTCTATAAATGTCTTACATGTTATATAATTGACTATCTACATTTTGACATTTATATTGGCTCCAGTTTTTCATGATCATAATAAACTCTGTGATGAACATCTTGGTGTGAAATTTTTACAAGTTTCTAGAATTATTAGCATATATTACTATAAGGAGAATTACTAGCTAAAATTAGTGTAGATATTTTTTCATGTATGCCTTGGCAAAATGCCTTCAAAAAGTTTTGTACAAATTTATAATCTTCAAAGTTGTGTTAAATAAGTAACTCCTTTTTAAGTATGTAAGAAAGTGAAAGTAATATTTTAATAACATGAGCACTATCATTTAAAAGGTTTTGTCAATCTGATAGGTGAAAATGGTATTCGGTTGTTCTAATTTGAATTTATTATTAATGCTGAAGTTAGTTTTTCAATATTAATTATTTCTCTGTATTTTAGTTGTCTCTTCAGATCATCTCTCTTTTTTATAGTTATAAGCCTATGTACATTTTCCTCTTCATATAAAAGAATATTAATCTTTTGCCTCTTACCTATGTAGCAAAGCATTTCTCCAGAGAGCTCTTTCATGTGCATTTACTTTTATATACAAAGTTTTATTGAAATACTGCCCAATGCCCATTTGTCTATGTATATTTGATGCTGATTTTACACCACAATAGCAGAGTTGAGTAGCTGGGACAGTGACTATATGGCTGGCAAAGCCAAAAATATTTACTATGTTATCCTTTATACCAAAAGTTTGACAAAGCCTTTCTTGTGTACATTTGTGACTACTTTATATTAATGTTATGATAGGCACAAATGCATAACAGGAAAACTCTCCATAATTTATTGTATGCTTTCAGTAGCATTTTAAATTTATACTTATTCTAATTGAGGTAAGATATAGAACTAACTTGTCATACTAAAAATTAATTCTTTAAAGTTATTTCCTTGGTATTACATTAGATGTATATGTAAATTTGGGAAATATTGGTATCTCTATAATGTTAAATGAACACCTATAAAAATCTATGACACTATCTAACAGATAATTAGCCTTCAATGAACATGAGTTACCTATAGCTATAGAGCTATTCATTACAGTAACCTGGTATGTGTTTGAATGTATTGATAACTCCTTTTGATGCCCTGAGTAAAATTGTGTAATTTCTTTGTATTTAACCAGCTTATTTTTTGTCCAGATAACCCTTTTTGTATTTTCAAATACATTTTTTATATTTCACTTATTATTGTGAATGATACATTCTCGCATTATTTCCCAAGTGATAATTACTTCTTTATAGAAATGTCACCAATTTTATAAATTTATCCACTTATCCATGAATCATTGCATCAAATTATTAGTTATCATAGTTGTATTTTTACTTGCCAGTATAAAATATGCTCAATTAGACCATTACAAGCATTTTTGGCTTGGACAGGCATATGGTAATCACTGCCTCAGCTACTCAACTCTGCTATTATGGTCTGTATTTTAATTAAAGAACCTAAAAGCACAAATAAAAGAACAATCCATCAATACCAGAAATAAGAACTATTCAATTTCTGACAAATATTTATTTGGAGCTATTGCTGATTTTTCTCATCCAGTTTCACATTGATGGTAAATAAACAAAACCCCTTCCTGTTTGTATATAACAGGCTCTGATGGTGACACAGGAATGTATGTGTCCAGATAAACTTCCAAAATTAACTCAAGTTCTTAATAGATTATGTAATTTAAGACAAAGAAACAATTTGTTCTTCAGAACTCAGTATCATTAGAAATACTCCATATTTTGACAGTGAACAGAATAAAAGCTATATGGAAACACTGCAATAAGTGTTACATAAGAAACATGGCCTATAATTTTATTATTTTTCCTTTATTGTATGTTTACCTGTTCATAGCGGACATGCTTTTGTAGCCATGAAACAGAAAAAATAGCCAGAGCTTGCAAAGCAAAATAAAAATCAATTCTGGACTTTGTAAATCATTGAAAGTATTCTTTTTTTTTTTTATTAAATCATAGCTGTGTACATTAGTATGATCATGGGGCACCATACACTTGGTTCATAGACCGTTTGACACATTTTCATCACACTAGTTAACATAGCTTTTGTGGCATTTTCTTAGTTATTTTGCTAAGACCTTTACATTCCACATTTACTAGGATTCACATATACCCTTGTAAGATGCACCACAGGTGTAATCCCACTAATCCCCCTCCCTCCACTTGTTTACATTACATTTGGTTGTCAGAAGAATGAAAATTTTTTTGTTGTTTTTGTTTTTGTCTTCCTGAGACATAGTCTCAAGCTGTTGCTGTGGTTAGAGTGCCATGGCATCATTATAGCTCACAGCAATCTCCATCTCTTGGACTCAAGCGATCCTCTTGCCTTGGTTTTTCTATTTTTAGTAGAGACAGGGTCTCACTCTTGCTCAGAGCTGGTCTTCAACTCCTGATCTCAAGAAATCCACCCGTGTCATCTTTCAGAGTGCTAGGATTACAGTCATGAGCCACTGGGCCCAGTCAGTGGTGTACTTTTATTTGATTACATCCTCTTTGAGGACTTGGTTTACTCATTTTCACCCAGTTACTCCAAAACATTGTAAACAGCCTACGGAGATGAGTAAAGTGAATCACCTTTAGCCCTAGTTGCTTGAATTTTATTTATACCTTCTTAATTCCATAACTATAGCAAATGAGTCCTAATCAGTGATACACAGTAAATTTTCTCAGTCAAAAAATCAGAACTACACTTTGAAAAATATAGAAATATAGAAAAATGTTCATTGTAGATTATTTGAAAAATAACTTAAAATAAAATGTAAATTGGAAACAAAATTGTAGGAATCATAGATAGCACAGCTAACATTCTAAAGTATTTTATTCTAGTATTTTCTTTTCTTATTTCAAATTAATATGAGGGGAAAAAATTTTAGAACACATTGTTTTCAATTCTAAGGTAAAGTTCACTTGTAGTTGAGCCCTTCACCCAGGGGGCTTACTGAGCACCCACACATTGTGCGTATTAGATGAGGTCACTCCAATTAGCCTCTCCTCCCACCTCCCTTCTTTCTCCTTACCCACTTGATCATGATATATATATAATGTATATATCATGATAAAATATATATAAATATATATATATATGGTGATCAAGTATATATATATATCATGGTATTCACTGAGGGTACAAAGAGTAATGTTACACTGGTTGCGGTCGTTAGTAAAGTCCCTCTTGTAATTGTGTCCTGACCTCAAGAATTGTGCCATACATTGTGATTCAAGATCCCCCCCTCCTTGATCCCACATTTCTCCATCCCACCATTTGTATTAGATTATCTACTGCCTTTATATTAGAATTGAATACATTGAATTCTTGCTTCTCCATTCTTGTGTTGCTTTACTAAGAAGAATGTGTTCCAGCTCCATCCAGGTTAATACAAAGGATGTAAAGTCTCTGTCTTTTTTAATGGCTGAATAATATTCCATGGCATACATATACCACAGCTTGTTAACCTATTCCTGGGTTGGTGCTTTTAAGTTGTTTCCACATTTTGAAGACTATAAATTGAGCTATGATAAACAGTCTAGTGAAAATATCCTTATGATAAAATGATTTTGGGGGGGAGGGAGTGTAGATGCCTAGTAATTGGATTGTAGGATAAAATGTGATGTTTAATTTGAGTTCTTTGAGGATTCTCCATACTTCCTTCCAAAATGGTTGTATTAGTTTAAAGTCCCACAAGCAGTGTTAAAGTGTTCCCGTCTGTATACATCCGTGCCAGCATCTCCAGCTTTTAGACTTTGTGATGTGGTATGTTCTCATTGGGGTACGTGATATATCAGGGTGGTTTTGATTTTCATTTCTCTGATGATCAGGGATGATAAGTAATTTTTAAATGTTTCTTACCATTCATCTGTCTTCCTCAGAGAATGTTCTGTTTATATCTCTTGCTCAGAGGTAGATGGGATTGTTAGCTCTTTTTTTGATGTTGATTAATTTGAGTTCTCTATATATTCTAGTTGTCAACCATTTGAGAGATCGATGCCCTGCAAATATCTTTTCCTGATCTGAAGGTTGTCTTTTGGTTTACTTGTTGTGTGCTTAGCTGTGCAGAACCTTTTCAGCTTAATTAAGTCCCATTTATTAACTTCTGTTGTTGTTGTGATGGCTGCTAAAGTCTTTGTTATAAAATCTTTCCCCAGCCCAACATCATCAGGAGTACTCCCCACACTTTCTTCTTAGATATTATCATTTTTTGGCTTAGATTTAAGTATCTTATCCATCTTGAGTCATTTTTTTTTTTTTTTGAGACAGAGCCTCAAGCTGTCGCCCTTGGTAGAGTGCTGTGGCATCACAGTTCACAGCAGCCTCCAACTCCTGGGCTTAAGTGATTCTCCTGCCTCAGCCTCCCAAGTAGCTGGAAATACAGGTGCCTGCCACAATGCCTGGCTGTATTTTGGTGGCATCCATCATTGTTGTTTGGCAGGCCCTGGCTGGATTCAAACCCGCCAGCTCAGTTGTATGTGGCTGGTGCCTTAGCCACTTGAGCCACAGGCTCCAAGCCTTGAGTCAATTTTTTTAAGTGGTGAAAGGTGTGGGTTGAGTTTCAGTGTTTTACATGTGGTTATCCAGTTCTCCCAGCACCACTTTTTGAATAGGGATTTTTCCCCCCACTGTATGTTTTTGTTTGGTTCACCAAAGATCAGATGGCAAGTAGAGACTGGTTTCATCTTTTGGTTTTCTATTCTTTTCCATATGTCTATGTTTCCATTTTTCTGCCAATATCATACTGTTTTTATTACTGTGTATTTCTAATATAGCCAGAAGTCTAATAATGTGATGCCTCAGAATTTTTTTTAATACTAATAATAGCCTTAGCCATATGGGTTTCATACAAAATGAAGTACTATTTTTCCCAGTTTTTCAAAATGTGATGTTGGCATTTTAATGGGAATTTCACAGAATCTGTAGACTGATTTGGGTAGAATAGATGTTTTGACAATGTTGACACTTCCTAGCCAAGAGCATCATGTGTTCTTCCATTTGTTAGTATCTTCTGAAATTTATTTTCTTAGAGTTTCATAATTCTCTTTGAAAAGACAATTTACCTCTTTTGTTAGGTATATTCCTAAGTATTTCATTTTCTTTGAGGCTACTGTGAAGTGAATTGTGTCCTTGATTTTCTTCTTCACTTGGCTGTTATAGGCAAATACAAAGGCTACTGGTTCGTGGACACTGATTTTATACCTTGAGACGTCACTGTATTTCCTGATGACTTCCAAGAGTTTTGTGGTTGAGTCTCTGGGGTTTTTCAAAGTATAAGATCATATCATCAGCAATGAGGGAGAGTTTAATATCCTCTGCCCCAATTTTGATGCCACTTACATATTTTTCTTGACAGTTTGCATTGGCTAGAACTTCCATAATTATGTTGAATAATAGTGGAAATCCTTGTCTGGTTCCAGTTCTATGTGGAAAAACTTTCAGTTACATGCCATTCAGTATGATGTAAACTGTGGGTTTGTCATAGATGGCTTTAATCAGCTTAAGAAATGCTTATTTTCTTAACTGTTCTTGTGAGAAAAGGATGCTAAATTTTGTCAAATGCTTTTTCTGCATCTTATTGAAAGAATCATATGGTCTTTTTTTTTGCTTCAATTGATATGGTGTATTACATTTATGATTTTATGTATGTTAAACTAACCTTACATCCTTTGGATGAAGCCTACTTGATCGTGATGTATAATTTTTTTTATGAGTAGCTGCAATGTATTACCTAAGTTTTTGTTGAATATTTTTGAATTGATAGTCATTAGTGAAATTGTTCTGTAGTTCTCCTTTTTGGTTGGGTCCTTTCCTGATTTTGGAATCAAGGTGATGTTTGCTTCATAGAACATGTTGGGGAAGACTGCTTCCTTTTCAATGTTTTGGAATAGGTTCTGCGGTATAGGTACAAGCTCGTCTTTGAAGGTGTGAGAGAATTCTGGTGTGAAACCATCTGGTCCTGGGCTTTTATTTGTCAGAAAACTTTATTGTTTCTTCCATCTCAGTGCTTGATATTGGTCAGTCAAAAACATCTATTTCTTCCTGGTTATGTCTAGAAAGATGGTGTGATTCCAGGTATTTAACCATTTCCTCCACATTGTCAAATTTCT
This sequence comes from Nycticebus coucang, assembly GCF_027406575.1. NCBI lineage: Eukaryota > Metazoa > Chordata > Mammalia > Primates > Lorisidae > Nycticebus > Nycticebus coucang. The sequence goes on along the minus strand of NC_069804.1, from coordinate 154,362,416 downwards.
GGGCATAAATGTTTTGTTAATAGTCAGAAATAATCTGTTGTATCTCTGTGGTATCAGTTGTTATTTCTTGCATTTCACTTCTTGTTAAGGTTATTAAATACTTTACTTTTCTATTTCTGGCTAATCTGGCCAATGGTTTATCAATTTTATTTATCTTTTCAGTGAACTGAATTTTTGTTTCATTAATTTTCCGAATGATTCTTTAATTTTCAATTTAATTGTTTTCTTATTTAATTTTGGTTATTTCTTTTATTCTCCAGGTTTGGGATTGGATTTCTCTTCCTTTTCCATTTTTTAAGATGATTCATTAGGTTATTGATGTGCTCTCTTTCTGATTTTTGGGTGTAGGCATCTAATTCAATATATTTCTCTCTTAGGATTACTTTTGAAGTGTCCCAGAGGTTTCGGTAGCTTGTGTCTTCATTGTTGTTATTATTTTCTCTTTTATCTTTTCCTTGACCTAACTGTCATTCATCATGAGGTTAATTTGTATGCCTTTGTGTGGGGATGACAATTTTTGCTGGATTTGAGTTGCACCTTTATTGCCTTGTGATCTGCGGAGATATAAGGTAAAATGTCAATTCTTTTGATATTGTTGAGGTTTAATTTGTGTCCTAGGATATAATCTATTTTTGAAACTGGGCTGATGAGAAGAACATATATTCTTTAGCTTTGGGATGGAGTGTTCTATATATGTCTATCAAGCACAGTTTTTCTAGAGTCACATTTAATTCCCTTTTATCTAGGTTTAGTTTCTATTTAGAGGATCTATTCAACTCTGTAAGAGGAGTGTTAAAGTACTCTGATATTATAGTATATTGTATTGCTCAGACTAATTAAGATCTGTTTCAAGAATCTGGTAGTATTTAAGTTGGTGCATAAAAATTTAGAATTGAAATGTATTCTTATTATATTGTTCCCTTGACCAATATGAAGTGTCCATCTTTGTCTTTTTTTGAATGTAGTTGCTTTAATTCCACTTGTATATGAAAATAAGATTGTAATCCCTATTTTCTTCTGATTTCCATTTACCTGGAAAATTGTCTTCCATCCCTTAACCCTGAGCTTTAATTTGTCCTTCAAGGCTAGTTTTGTTTCCTACAGTCAGCAAATTGATGGATTATTCTTTTTATTTAATCCACCAGCCTGTGCTTCTTCAGTGAGGAATTGAAACCATAAACATTTATTCAGATAATTGATAAGTGTGGTGTAGTTCTATTCATCTAATTTTGTGAAAGTCCATTGCTTAGTTTTATCTTTTGCATCATTGTTGAAGCAGGTTTTGCCCTTTAGTTTCTTGCTGCTGACTTTGCTGGTGGTCCACTGTTATGGTCAGTGTAAAGAACAGGTATAATTATTTCCTGTAGAGCTTGTCTTGTTGTGGCAAACTTTCTCAATGTTTACATGTCAGTAAATGATTTTATTTCTCCATCAATTTTAAAGCTTAGCTTAGCAGGGTATAGAATTCTGGGCTGAATGTTGTTTTGTTTAAGTAGATTAAAGGTAGCTGGCCATAATCTTCTGGCTTGAAAAATTGTATTTGAGAAGTCTGTAGTCACCCTGATGGATTTTCCCCTGTTAGTCAATTGGTGCTTACTCCTGACATCTTGCAGAATCCTCTCTTTTGTCTTGACTTTGGACAGGTCCATGAAAATATGTCTAGGAGAACTCTATTTGAGATGACCTGACCTGAGGTCTGATATCCCTCTGAAAGGAGTGTGTCAGATTCTTTGTTGATATTTGGGAAATTTTCTTTTGCACTAGTAGGGCTTCCATTCCACTGGGGTGTTCTTCTTCCCCTCCTGGGATACCTATAGCTCATATGTTTGAATGCTTCATGAAGTCCCATAATTATGTCAGTGAATGATTTGCTTTCTCTATCTTTTAATCTGTGTCTTTAACTGCCTGAGTTGATTCAAGAGCTTTATCCTCTACCTTTGAGATTCTTCAGTATGCTCTAATCTGTTATAGATACTTACTACTGCATCATTAAGTTCCGTATTGAGTGCTTCAGTTCCTTAAGCTCTGCTATATTCTTTCTATATTCTTCATATTGTTCATCTCTTATTTGATTCACTTTTTGGATTTCTTTTTGGTTATTTTCCACATTCTCAGTAATTTCCTTCATTGCTATTACCATCCATATTTTAAATTACCCTCGGGTCATTTTTGCCATTTTTTTACAAGTGATATTCTCTGTAGTAGCTACCTCATGATCCCTTTGGGGGTTGCTCTGTTCTGTTTTTTCATGATGCCAGAATTTCTCTGCTATTTCTTCCTCATGACTGTTTACTTTTAGTCTATTTCTTTTCCATACTTTTTCCTTTTAATTCTTTCTCCTCTTTATGTTACCATGCCTCTATCCTAAGGTGTTGAAATGTCCTTTCTTTCAAGGACTAAAAGGAAGAGAATGGTTAAGAACAAGGAGCGATAAAAAATAGAAAACAGAAAAGGGAAAGGAAAATGGGTGAGGAAAAGGGAAGATTGACAAAAAGAAGAAAGGAACAGAAAGAGAGACAGGAGTAATAATGGGGTATGCTAGGGTACTTTGACCCACATCCACAAATCCCACCCTCTGAGGGGGCTAGGTTGGGTGGGTCTCTTGTCATCAGCAGCTCTTTGCCAGTCTGAGAAGACACAGGACCCCACCTCCACCAAATAGAGAAGAAAAGCAAAAATACTATAAAGCAAACCAAACCAAACAAATTAAAAACTTTGAGGGATAAAACTGGGGAAAAAAAAAAACAAATAACAGTGCCTGAAAAACTAGGAAAACTGAAGTCCTTATTACTAAAGAAGGCAACAATGAGAAATGATATTTACATGGGAAAAATGAAAAAAAAGTAAAATCATACAGTTTTTAATATATATCTCGATATATATATATACATATATATGTATATGTGTGTGTGTATATATATACATATATATGTGTGTATATATATGTATATATCGAGATATATACATATATATACACACATATATATGTATATATATACACACACACACACACATATAAATATATTTATATATATCTTGCTGAATGTTGCCTGGGCACTAGGTAATCTTCTGGGGTATGAGATGTGTTAATCAGAATGCTGATACAGCTGTGTTAGATGGAGATATGTAGACTGGAAGCCTCTCTAGACTTCTTTGCCCTCAAATCCTGCAGCGATGGGAGCCTGAATCTCTCCTCAGCCCACTTTATCATCACACCTGCACCTTTCCAAACCATGTCCCCTTGCTAAGCAGGAAAGTGTGTGTCACTCGGATATTTCCTGAAGTGGTTGCCCACTTATCAGATGCAGCAAAACCAGCCTCACCATAGGACCCTCAGGGCTGAGTCTACAAACCCATAGTGGCTGCACTCAGCCTACAGCCAAACTATGAAAGCTCTGTTCCACCCCATCGGCTCACTCCTGGCCTATGAGTGCTGTTCAAAGTCACTTGCTAACTTGTACAATGTCTTCCAAATTAACTCAACCAAGTGCCCAAGTCAAAACAAAACAATACAAAAAAAACTGCAGGAAAGGCCTTCTCTGTTGGTCAACACTCTCTCTCTCTCTCTCTTTTTTTTTTTTTTTTTTTTTTTATAAATCATAGCTGTGTACATTAATGCGATCATGGGGCACCATACACTGGGTTTACATACCATTTGACATATTTTCAGCACACTGGTTAACATAGCCTTCCTGGCATTTTCTTAGCTATTGTGTTAAAACATTTATATTCTACATTTAGTAAGTTTCACGTGTAACCATGTAAGATGCACTGTAGGTGTAATCCCACTAATCACCCACCCTCTGCCCATCTTCCCACCTCCCTCCCCTCCCTCTCCCCCTTCACCATGTTCTTAGGTTATAACTGGGTTATAGCTTTCATAGGAAAGCCATAAATTAGTTTCATAGTAGGGCTGAGTACATTGGATACTCTTTCTTCCATTTTTGAGATACTTTACTAAGAAGAATATGTTTCAGCTCCATCCATGTAAACATGAAAGAGTCTCCATCTTTCTTTAAGGCTGCATAATATTCCATGGTGTACATATACCACAATTTATTAATCCATTCGTGGATTGATGGGCACTTGGGCTTTTTCCATGACTTAGCAATTATGAATTGGGGTGCAATAAATATTCTGGAACAAATATCATTGTTATATGTGATTTTTGGTATTCTGGATATATACTTAGTAGAAGAATTATAGGATTGAATGGCAGGTCTATTTTTAGATATTTAAGTGTTCTTCAAATATCTTTCCAAAAGGAATATATTAATTTGCATTTCAGCCAGCAGTGTAGAAGTGTTCCCTTTTCTCCACATCCACGCCAAGATCTCTGGTCTTGTGATTTTGTGATTTGGGCTAATCTTACTGGAGTTAGCTGATATCTCAAAGTAGTTTTGATTTGCATTTCTCTGATTATTAAGGATGATGAGCATTTTTTCATATGTCTGTAGGCTGTGTGCCTGTCTTCTTCAGAGAAGTTTCTCTTCAAGTCTCTTGCCAAGCCTGAGATGGGATCACTTGTTCTTTTCTTTTTTTAAAATATTTTTTATTATTAAATCATAGCTGTGTACAGTAATGTGGTCATGGGGAACCATACACTGGTTTTATAGACCATTTGACATATTTTCATCACACTGTTTAACATAGCCTTTCTGGCATTTTCTTTGTTATTATGTTAAGACATTTATATTCTACATTTACTAAGTTTCACACGTACCCTTGTAAGATGCACCACAGGTGTAATCCCACCAATCACCCTCCCTCTACTCACCTGCCCCCTTCCTCCCCTCCCTCTCCCCCTTCCCAATATTCTTAGGTTATAACTGGGTTATAGCTTCCATATGAAAGCCATAAATTAGTTTCATAGTAGGGCTGAGTTCATTGGATACTTTTTCTTCCATTCTTGAGATACTTTACTAAAAAGAATATGTTCCAGCTCCATCCGTTTAAACATGAAAAAGGTAATGTCTCCATCTTTCTTTAAGGTTGCATAATATTCCATGGTGCACGTATACAATTTATTAATCCATTCGTGGATCTATGGGCACTTGTGCCATTCGTGGATCTATGGGCACTTGTGCTTTTTTCATGACTTAGCAATTATGAATTGGGCTGCAATAAACATTCTGGTACAAATATTTTTGTTATAATGTGATTTTTGATCTTCTAGGTATATACCTAGTAGAGGAATTATAGGATTGAATGGTAGATCTATTGTTAGATCTCTAAGTGTTCTCCAAACATCTTTTGAAAAGGAATGTACTAATTTGCATTCCCACCAGCAGTGTAGAAATGTTCCCTTTTCTCCACATCCACGCCAACATCTCTGGTCTTGTGATTTTGTGATATGGTCCAATCTTACTGGAGTTAGATGATATCTCAGAGTAGTTTTGATTTTCATTTCTCTGATGATTAAAGATGATGAGCATTTTTCATATGTCTGTAGGTGGTGCATCCATCTTCCTCAGAGAAGTTTCTCTTCAAGTCCCTTGCCAAGCCTACGATGGGATCACTTGTTCTTTTCTTGCTTATACATTTGAGTTCTCTGTGGATTCTGGTTATTAAACCTTTGTAGGAGACATAACCTGTAAATATCTGACAGCTGTCTTCTTGCTTTACTTACTGTGTGTTCTTGGCTGTGCAGAAGCTTTTTAGTTTGATTAGGATCCATTAGTGTATTTTTGAAGCTGCTTCAATTGCCCAGGGGGTCCTCCTCATAAAATATTCACCCAGACCAATTTCTTCAAGAGTTTTCCCTGCACTCTCTTCTAGTATTTTTATAGTTTCATGCCTTAAGTTTAAATCTTTGATCCAGTGAGAGCCTATCTTAGTTGATGGCGAAAGGAGTGGGTCCAGTTTCAGTCTTTTGCAGGTTGCCAGCCAGTTCACCCAGCACCATTTGTTAAATAGGGAATCTTTTCCCCACTGAATGTTTTTAATTGGCTTGTCAAAGATCAAATAATGGTAAGTAGCTGGGTTCATCTCTTGGTTCTCTTTTCTGTTCCATACATCTACCTCTTTGTTTTTGTGTCAGTACCATGCTGTTTTGATCACTATAGTATAGTCTGAGGTCTGGTACCATGATTCCTCCTGCTTTGTTTTTTATTTCTGAGTAATGTCTTGGCTATTTGAGTTTTTTTCTGATTCCATATAAAACGAAGTATTGTTTTTTTCAAGATCTTTAAAGTATGACAGTGGAGCTTTAATAGGGATTGCATTAAAATTGTATATTGCTTTGGGTAATATGGACGTTTTAACAATGTTGATTCTTTCTAGCCATGAGCATGGTATGTTTTTCCATTATTTAAAATTTCAACTATTGATTTTCGTAGGGTTTCATAGTTCTCTTTATTGAGGTTTTTCATGTCCTTTGTTAGATAAACTACCAAATGTTTCATCATCTTTGGCACTACTGTGAATGGAATAGAGTCCTTAACTGTTTTTCAGCTTGACTATTGTTGGTATATATAAAGGCTACCGATTTATGAATTTTGATTTTGTAAACTGAGACACTTCCTTATTCCTTGATCAATTCTCAGAGTTTTATAGTACAATCTTTGGTGTTTTCCAGATATACAATCATATCATCTGTGGAGAGGGAAAGTTTGATCTCTTCTGACCCTGTATGGATACTCTTGATCGCCTTTTCTTCCCTAATAGTGATGGCTAAAACTTTCATTACAATGTTAAAGAGGAGTGGAGACAATGGGCAACCATGTCTGCTTCCTTATCTGAGTGGAAATGATTTTCATTTAACTCCATTCAATACGATATTGGCTGTGTGTTTGTTGTAGATGGCCTCTATCAGTTTAAGGAATGTTCCTTCTATACCAATTATCTTAAGTGTTCTGATCATGAAGGATGCTATATATTAACAAAAGCTTTTTGTGCATCAATTGAGAGAATCATATGGTCTTCGTTTTTTTATTTGTTTGTGTGCTGATTATATTTATATATGTATGTATATTGAACCAGCCTTGAGACACTGGGATAAAACCGTGTTGGTCATTTTGTATAATTTGTTTAATATTTGCTGGATTCTGTTTGTTAGGATCTTGTTGAATATTTTTGCATCTACATTCATTAGTTATATTGGTCTAGAATTCTCTTTTCTTATTGGGTCGTTTCCTGGTTTGGGGATCAGGGTGATGTTTACTTCATAGAACGTGTTGGGTAGTCTTCCTTCTTTTTCTATATTTTGGAACAGGTTAAGTAGTATATGTATTCATTCCTCTTTAAGGGGTTGGAAGAATTCTGTCATGAAGCCATCTGGTTCTGGGCTTTTCTTTTTATGGAGATTTTGCATGATTGATTATATTTGAGAGCTTGATATAGGCCTGTTCAACATTTCCACTTGATTCTGGCTAAGTCTTGGAAGGTGACGTGCCTCCAAGTATTGGAGTATTTCTGTCAGATTTTCATATTTCTGAGAATAAAGTTTCTTGTAATATTCATTAAGGATTTTTTGAATTTCTGAGGAGTCTGCTGTTATTTCATCTTTGTCATTTCTGATGGATAAAATTAGAGATTTTACTCTTTTTTTCCTGATTAGGTTAGCAAAGGGTTTATCTATTTTATTGACCTTTTCAAAAAAACAACTTTTTGTTATTGATCTGTTGTATAATTCTTTTGTTTTCAATTTCATTTAATTCTGCTCTAATTTTAGTTATTTCTTTTCTTCTACTGGGTTTGGGGTTGGAATGTTGTTCCTTTTCCAGTTGCTTGAGATGTCCCATTATGTTGTTAACTTCCTCTCTTTTCATTCTCTTGAGGAAGGCTTGCAGTGCTATAAATTTCCCTCTTAGGACTGCCTTTGTGGTATCCCAGAGGTTCTGATAATTCATGTCTTCATTCCCGTTTTGTTCAAAAAATTTGGCAATTTCCTTCTTAATCTCATTTATGACGAGCTATCATTCAGCATAAGGTTATTTAACTCCCATGTTTTTGTATGAGTATGCAGATTCCTGTTGTTACTGAGTTCAACTTTTATTCCATGGTGGTCCGAGAAGATGCAAGGAATAAGTTCTATTTCTTTAAAATTACTGAGGTTAGACTTGTGACCTAAGATGTGGTCGATTTTGGAGTATGTTCCATGGGCTGATGAGAAGTATGTGTATTCAGTTTTGTTGGGATGAAATGTTTTGTAGATGTCTGCTAAATCCAAATGTTGGATGGTGAGGTTTAAATCTAAAATTTCTTTGCTCAGCTTCTCATTGGAGGACCGATCCAACACTGCCAAAGGAGTGTTGAAATCTCCAACTATTATGGAGCTGGAGGAAATCAAGTTGCTCATGCCTGTTAGAGTTTCTCTTATAAATTGAGGTGCATTCTGGTTGGGTGCATAGATATTAATAATTGAAATCTCATCATATTGAGTGTTACCCTTAACAAATATGAAGTGACCATTCTTATCCTTCCTTACTTTTGTTGGTTTAAAGCCTATTGTATCTACAAATAAAATTGCAACACCTGCTTTTTTCTGATTACCATTTACCTGAAAGATGGATGACCATCCTTTCACCCTGAGTCTATATTTATCTTTTAAGGTAAGGTTTTCATTGCTTATGGTTTCATTATTGTTTTGTTCAAGAAATCTAATCATTTCCTTTTTTTTATTTCCTTCTTAATCTCATCTTTGATGTAGCTGATATGCAGCATAAGATAATACAGTTTCCTCAACATTATTTCCATATGAAGATGTCTGTTTCATGATGGTCCATGAAGATGCAAGGACTAATTTCTGTTCTTTTGAATTTGGTGACATTAGTCTTGTGCCCTAAGATATGGTCAATTTTTGAGGGTGATCCATGGGCTGAGCAAAACAATGTGTATTCATACTTCTTAGAATGCAGTGGTCTGTGTATGTCTGTTGAAGTCATTTGTTCTAAGGTCATGATTTAGTCTGTTATACCTTTAATTAGTTTTTGTGTGGAGGATATGTCCAGTACTGTTCAATGGGTGTGAAAATTTCCAACAATTGTAGTGATGAAAGATCTCTTGTTGTTCAGATCTTTTACAGTTTATTTTATGTATCAAGCGGTCTTTAGGTTGTTTGCATAAATGTCAACTTTTGACATCTCTTCATGTTGTATGCTTCCCTTGACAAGTATGTAGTGTCCATCCTTGTCTTTCCTCATTTTGTTGCTTTAAATCCAACTGTATCTGCAAATATTGCAAACCCTGCTTTGTTCTAATTTCTATTTGCTAGGATTGTTGTTTTTCATCCCTTTGCCCTGAGTCTTATTGTATTCTTAGAATTCAGGTATGTTTCTTGAAGACAATAGACATTGGGCTTGAGCTTTTGTATTCAGTCAGTAAGCCTGTGTCTCTTTAGTGGAGTACTGAACACATTCACATTTATTGAGGTAATCAATAGGTATGGTAGAGTTTTAGTTTTTGTCATCTCATTTTTCAGGGGCCCAGAATTTACTTTATTCCTTGCAACATTGTGGAAGCTTGGCTTTGGTGTTAATTTCTGTGTGCGTTACTTTGTTTATAGATCATTGTGCTAGTCATTATGAAGAATGGGTATAAGTACTTCCTGTAGAGAAGGTCTAGTTATGACCAATTTCCTCAAAATTTTCTTGTCAGTAAAATATTTGATTTCTCCATCACCAATAAAACTCAGTTTAGCAGGATACAAAATCCCAGCTAGAAAACTGTTTTAAGAAGTTTACAGGCCAATGACCATCCTCTTCTGGCTTAAAAATTTTCTCTGAAAGATGTGCAGTCATACTTACATACTTCCCTTTGTAGGTAAGTGAAAAAAAATCTGGCTGCTTGCAGGGTTTTCTCCTTCATATTTACTTTGGAAAAGTTAATTAAAATGTCTCTAGGAGATAATTTATCTGGATTGATTTGAAACTACTATCTGAATTTCTGTCTTTTTCAAAATGCTTGGGAAGTTCTCCACCATGTTGTCTTAAAGTAGAGCATAAATGCCTTCAGAACTACTATCTTCTCTGTAAGGAATCCTTATAATTTGATGTTTGATCTTTTGAAATAATCTCATAATTCTCTAGGACAACATTCTGTTTTTGTTCTCCTTTTTTCTGCCTCTTTGAATAATTCTGATAGTTCAAAATATTGTCTTCAATTTCTGAAATTCTTTCTTCTCCATGTTCTCCTCTATTTCTGAGGATCTCTACTGCTTTTTGAAGCTCCCCAAATGTCTCTTTCAAATACTTCAGCTGTGCTTTATCATTCATCATTATATCCAGATTCTTGTTAAATTTGTCTTTAAATTCACTAATTTCTCAAGACAACTTTGGACTTTTTTTGATATTTATTTTCATCTTCTCAATTCCAATAATATTATTTGCCATCTATATTCTGAATTCTGACACTTCAGCAATTTCTTTATGAATGTTATTTTCTGTTATATCTCCCTTGTAATCTCTTCCAGGAGTTTATCTCTTCTGATTTTTCATGTTGCCTGAATTTTTCTTTTTGCTCCTCCCCATGAGTATTTTCAGCTTTACAAAAGTATTAATTATACCTTTTAGTGGAAGTGATATGTTGTCCCTAAATAGTTATTGAAAGATAACCTAAATGGAGACTCTTGAGTAGCACCATACGGACCTATTTGGCAACTAAAACTGGTGGTGCAAGTCCACATCTGGGGGAACCAGCAAGTGGAGTTACCTACACCTTTGCCTATGAGCTTGAATTTTTGCTTGTGGCCCTTTTCCTGTGACCTCATAAAACTCTCTCAGGGCTTTGGTGAGAGGGATGGCTTGCTTAGATAGCACAACCTGATTCTATCCCAGTATCAGCCTGTCCTCTACATAATTCAAAGGAGCCACAGTATTTCACTGGAGCCTCTGCTGCACAAAAAATTGAACATCTGTTGTTCTGCCCCCACTGGCAACAGCTGGAGGAGGAAAATCCTCAGACAGACCTACTGGTTCTTCCCTTCACTGATAAAACACACACTGTGCAAAGAAATTCAAATAAGCAGTGAATATGTGGCCCCAGCCAGCTTTGGCTGAAGAACAAGAATCCACAATCACTTTGACCAATATTTTCAGTCAAGTTCACTCAGGTAGCTGAGCAACACCCACACAAACATTCTCAGAGAATTCATGGTCTTTTCTTCCTCCCAGGGTCCTGTCTGTGGATTGGATAAAGTGCAGCCATCACCCATAACTGGGGAGGGTGACTACTTCCTGGACCTTCCCAGTGCTCATCTACTTCCCTTCTCTGGAGGGAAGTTGAGTGTTACCAGTTGTCACTGGGCACAGACATCAGGCAACTGCTTTCCAGAGGTCTGGATAAAGTTCTTTTCTAGTAGGAATGAAATCCAGGAGAAAACATACTTCCCTATGCCAAAGTTAGAATTGTGGTGCCACTGTTTCCTCTTGGAGAAGGTGGGGCACAACTCAGTTCAGTAGCCCAGACAATGCAGAGGCCCCTCAGAGATCTGTCCAAACAGTCTGACCTCTGTAGTGGGAAGTCCATCAAGCGACCAAAAAGGGGAAATGGTTGGTTGTGGGCTCAGGACTGCTGACAGAATATTTTTTCACATTTTTACCAGGGGTCTGGACTTAGAGATGGAAATTTCCAAATAGAGTAGAACCAGGACCTGTGGTTTTCTCCTGTAAGGTGAGGTGAGGGGTGAGGTGAGTGGTCCTTTGTTCCCTACTCACTAGCAGAAAGCTTGCAGTGAGCCTCCCAGTTGGGGAGAGGTCTCCCTTCCTCTTGGCAACAGACACCTTTAGTCTAGTCACTTTGAACCTGATCTCTGTTATCTTTCTTCCTCTTTCTTGCCCTTACAGCTTGTCTCAGTGGGAATGATGTACACCTTGATTTCTTCTCATTGTACTTAACTCCCAAATTTCGATTTCTCCAATTTCACTCCAGTTCAATTTTGCTTCTATTAGACAGGAGCTTCTGGTGAAATCTGCCTCTACTCAGCCATCTTGCCCCTCAATCTCCTCCTGGTATTTTTTAAGACATATTTACTTGATTAATGAGTGCATTTTACTATATCTTGCCTTTTTGAATTTAAAATAGCAATTGAAGTTTTTTTAATGTTATTTCTGCCTTGTTCCAAAAGGAAATAATCTTGCCTTTTTAATTGAACATTCCAATGATAGTTTTTTAAATGTTAGTTCTGCCTTACTTGCAAAGGAAATACTGCACTGCTTAGCTATCAACCTAAATCCTCTGGTTCGCTCACAGCTGTAGGTAACCACTAATCTACATTTTGTTTCTGTGAATATGCTTACACTGAATATTTCATATAAATTCAATAAATTTTACTATACTTGTAACTTATAATCATGAGTTAATTATAGAAATAATTCTGCACACAGAACAACAACAACAACAAAAATAATCCAGGGAAGAAAGAGGAAAGACAGGATGGCAAAAGGGAACGATGGGGAAAAAAATTAAACAATACCAGAGGCTATAAAATGAGAAATAATATTCAATCCTCTGCTCAAAATCACTGTCTCAAGAGGTGATCCTTTTTATTTATTTATTTTTTATTAAATCATAGCTGTGTACATTGATATGATCATGGGGCATCATACACTAGTTTCATAGACCGTTTGACACATTATTATCACAATGGTTAACATAGCCTTCCTGGCATTTTCTTAATTATTGTGCTAAGACATTGACATTCAACATTTACTAAATTTCGCATATAACCTTGTAAGATGCACCACAGGTGTAATCCCACCAATCCCCCTCCCTCTAACCACCTGCCCCCACCCTCCCCTCCCTTTCCTCCATCCCCCTATTCTTAGTTTGTAACTGGGTTATAGCTTTCATGTGAAAGCCCTAAATTAGTTTCATAGTAGGGCTGAGTACATTGGATAATTTTTCTTCTATTCTTGGGATACTTTACTAAGAAGAATATGTTCCAGCTCCATCCATGTAAACATGAAAGAGGTAAAGTCTCCATCTTTCTTTAAGGCTGCATAATATTCCATGGTGTACATATACCACAATTTATTAATCCATTCATGGATCGATAGGTACTTGGGCTTTTTCCATGACTTAGCAATTATGAATAGGGCTACAATAAACAGTCTGGTACAAATATCCTTGTTATGATGTGATTTTTGGTCTTCTGGGTATATGCCCAGCAGAGGAATTACAGGATTGAATGGCAGATCTATTTTTAGATCTCTAAGTGTTCTCCATATATCTTTCCAAAAGGAGTGTATTAATTTGCATTCCCACCAGCAGTGAAAAAGTGTTCCCTTTCCTCCACATCCATGCCAAAGTCTCTGGTCTTGGGATTTTGTGATATAGGCTAGTCTCACTGGAGTTAAATGGTATCTCAAAGTAGTTTTGATTTGCATATCTCTGATGATTAAAGATGATGAGCATTTTTTCATATGTCTGAAGGCCGCATGCCTGTCTTCTTCAGAGAAGTTTCTCTTCAAATCCTTTGCTCAGCCTGCAATGGGATCCATTGTTCTTTTCTTGCTAATGCGTTTGAATTCTCTGTGGATTCTGGTAATCAAACCTTTGTCGGAGACATAACCTGCAAATATCTTCTCCCATTCTGAGGGCTGTTTGCTTGCTTTACTTACTGTGTTCTTGGCTGTGCAGAAGCTTTTTAGTTTGATCAAGTCCCAGTAGTGTATTTTTTTTTATTTTTATTTTTTAATTTTTTTATTAAATCATAACTGTATACAATGATATGATTATGGGGCATCATACACTCACTAGTGTATTTTTGAAGCTGCTTCAATTGCCCGGGGGGTCCTCCGCATAAAATACTCACCCAGACCGATTTCTTCAAGGGTTTTCCCTGCACTCTCCTCTAGTATTTTTATAGTTTCATGTCTTAAGTTTAAGTCTTTAATCCAGTGAGAGATTATCTTAGTTAATGGTGAAAGGTGTGGGTCCAGTTTCAGTCTTCTGCAGGTTGACAGCCAGTTCACCCTGCACCATTTGTTAAATAGGGAATCTTTTCCCCACTGAATGTTTTTAATTGGCTTGTCAAAGATTAAATAACGATAAGTAGCTGGATTCATGTCTTGGTTCTCCATTCTATTTCAGACATCTACTTCTCTGTTTTTGTGCCAATACCATGCTGTTTTAATCACTATCGACTTGTAGTCAAGTCTGAGATCTGGTAGCGTTATTCCTCCTGCTTTGTTTTTATTTTCTGAGTAATGTTTTGGCTATTCAAGGTTATTCTGATTCCATATAAAATGAAGTATTGTTTTTTCAAGATATTTAAAATATGACAGTGGAGCTTTCATAGGGATTGCATTGAAATTATACATTGCGTTGGGTAGTATGGACATTTTAACCATGTTGATTCTTCCCAGCCATGAGCATGTTATGTTTTTCCATTTGTTAACATTTTCAGCTATTTCTTTTCTCAGAGTTTCATAGTTCTCTTTATAGAGATCTTTCACGTCCTTTGTTAGATAAATTCCCAAATATTTCATCTTCTTTGATGCTACTGTGAATGGGATGGAGTCCTTAACTGTTTTTTCAACCTGACTATTGTAGTATATATAAAGGCTACCGATTTATGAATGTTGATTTTGTAACCTGAGACACTGCTGTATTCCTTGATCACTTCTAGGAGTTTTGTAGTAGAGTCCCTAAAGTTTTCCAGATACACAATCATATCATCTGCGAAGAGTGAATGTTTGATCTCTTCTGACCCTATATGGATACCCTTGATCGCCTTTTCTTCCCTAATTGCAGTGGCTAAAACTTCCATTACAATGTTAAAAAACAATGGAGACAATGGGCATTCTTGTCTGGTTCCTGATCTTAGTGGAAATGATTCCAATTTAACTCCATTCAATAAGATATTGGCTGTGGGTTTGCTGTAGATGGCCTCTATCAGTTTATGTCCCTACAATACCAATTTTCTTAAGTGTTCTGATCATGAGGGATGCTGGATATTATCAAAAGCTTGTTCTGCATCGATTGAGAGAATCATATGGTCTTTGTTTTTTAATTTGTTTATGTGCTGAATTACATTTATAGATTTATGTATGTTGAACCAGCCTTGAGACCCTGGGATAAAACCGACTTGGTCGTGATGTATAATTTGTTTGATATGTTGCTGGATTCTGTTTGTTAGCAGATCTAAGTGGGAAATTTATAGGACTGCAAGCCTTCCTCAAGAGAACGGAAAGAGAGGAAGTTAACAACTTAATGGGACATCTCAAGCAACTGGAAAAGGAAGAACATTCCAACCCTAAACCCAGTATAAGAAAAGAAATAACCAAAATTAGAGCAGAACTAAACAAAATTGAAAACAAAAGAATAATACAACAGATCAATAAATCTAAAAGCTGGTTTTTTGAAAAGATCAATAAAATAGATAAACCTTTGGCCAACCTAATCAGGAAAAAAAGAGTGAAATCTCTAACCTCATCAATCAGAAATGACAAAGACGAAATAACAACAGACTCCTCAGAAATCCAAAAAATCCTTAATGAATGTTACAAGAAACTGTATTCTCAGAAATATGAAAATCTGAAGGAAATTGACCAATATTTGGAAGCACATCACCTTCCAAGACTTAGCCAGAATCAAGTTGAAATACTGAACAGGCCCATATCAAGTTCGGAAATAGCATCAACCATACAAAATCTCCCTAAAAAGAAAAGCCCGGGACCAGATGGTTTCACGTCAGAATTCTACCAAATCTTTAAAGAGGAATTAGTACCTATATTACTCAACCTGTTCCAAAAGGTGGAAAAAGAAGGAAGACTACTCAAGAGCTAATCCTGACAAAAAGCTATCACTGTTGTTGGTGTTGTCTGTTTTCAACTTTTCTTCTGGTAGTTACATTCCAAGATTCTTATAAAATAATATACTTAGTACTTCTATTCATATGTAAGTGTAACTGAATCTGTGCTATCAAATATGAAATAAACTAGTTTATTTACACTATGCTATCTCTAATCAATACTTACTCATCCCTTTGTGATTATATTATGCCATCACAAATAGCTCAAAAAATGATTACATTTTGGCATTTTTTACATTCCTAAACAATTATTTTTTGATTTATCTATTCTCATAACTCTGTACTGATAATCTTTATTCAAACAACAAGAGAATTAATACATTTACCCATGTCATTCACAACACCTATATTGTCCCAACTTATATTAATGGTATTGATTTTAGACTATAAAGGTTAATGTTAAGTATATTAGCTACTGTATTTTTATATACATGAATATGTATATAAATGATATGAATAAGAATAAAAATGAACTTTATTATTAATGTCAATGTGTTTCTTTTTTAAACAGCTTCTTTTGTGGGAAAATGACATACCATATAATTCATACATTTGAACTGTGTAATTTGATATAAGGTGTTCATAGAGTTGCACAAGCATCATTATGTTCAATTTTAGGACTTTTTTTTTTTTAGTTTGTTTATTTATTTATTTATATTCACTTTATAGGCCTCTCTCTCTCCCCCCATTCTCTACCTTCTATTTCTTTTCTTTTTTTTTTTTGCCCCACAATCATACTAATGTACACAGCTGTGGTTTAATAAAAATAAATAAATAAATAAATAAATAAACAAATAGGACATTTTCATTACTATGAAAAGAAACCCAGCACCTATTAGCTATCAACCTATAAACATCTAATGTACCTCCAAATCCTAGGCAACTAAGAATCTGCCTTTTTAAACTTTAAAATATTAAAGAGGAAAAATGTTTTTGTTTGAATGTGGCCATCTTCAGAATAGTGTGCATTGTACCCAAAAGGTAAGTTTTAACGTTAGCTCTCAATTATTAGAAAGTAGATATCGTGTTTGTTTTTTCATTCCTGAGACACTTCACTTTCGATAATTGTCTCTAGTTCCATGCAAGATGATGAAAAATACCCATCATACATAAATGTGTATATATGTATATATACATTATATATATACATACACGCATACATATGTACAAATATACATATATACACACATATAAATTTGTACATATGTACAAATTATATACTTATATATAAACACACACTGTACTACCCACCCTAAAATATCATTTTGTACATATATGTATATATACCTTGTACATATATACACACATATAAATGTGTATATATATAAATGTATATATATGCCCATAGATATGTGTATATGTGTACACATACATACATATACATATATGTGTGTATATATACATGTGTTATGTGTTTGTATAGTTGTTTATATACTGCTTGCATGTATGTGTGTGTATCTATCTATATAAAAACTTCACATGTTCTTTATTAATCATCAATTGAGTCTTAACACAATAACTAAGAAAATGCCAGGAAGGCTATGTTAACCACTGTGATGAAAATATGTCAAATGGTCTATAAAACCAGTGTATGGTGCCCCATGATCACATTAATGTACACAGCTATGATTTAATAATAAAAAATAAATAAATAAACATTTTTAAAAAATCATCAATTGATGTGTACTTAGTTTGATTCAGTTGATTCCGTATCTTTGCAACTGTGAATTGTGTTGGAATAAATATTAGAGTGCAACTTTTTTTATTGAATGATTTATTTTCTTTTGGATATATACCCAGTAATTGGATTACTGGATCAATTTGAAGGTCTAATTTTACACCTTTAAGGAACCTCCATACTGTTTCCCATAGAGGTTGCACTAATTTACACTCTCACAGCGTTTAAGTGATCTGTTCTCTCTGAAGCCATGCTGGCATCTAATGTTCTGTAAATTTTTCATAATGGCCATTCTTTCAAGAAATAGTATGGTATCTCATCATGATTTTAATTTGCATTTCCCTTACCATTAGTGATGCTGAGCATATTTTCATATGTTGGTTGACCCATTTGCCTGTCATCCTTAGAAAACATTCCATTCATGTCTTTTGCCAACTTTTCAATGAGGTTGCTTGCATTTACTCACTGATTTGTTGAGTTATTTGTTCTTGGTAACATTTCTTTGTAGGATGTATTGTTCATGAATATTTTATACGATTATTTTGGTTGTCTATTTTGTTAATTATTTTGTTTGTTGTGCAGAAGCTTTTTAATTACATTGAGTCCCAATTATTTATTTATTTATTTATTTTGGAGACAGAGTCTCACTTTGTCACCCTTGGTAGATTGCCATGGCATCACAGCTCACAATAACCTCAAACTCTTGGGTTTACACGATTCTCTTGCTTCTGCCTCCAAAGTAGCTGGGACTAGAGGCACCTGCCACAATACTCAGCTATTTTTAGGGACAAGGTCTCACTCTGAGTCAGGTTATTCTCAAACCTGTGGGCTTAAGCAATCCACCCACCTCGGCTTTCCAGAGTGCTAGGATTACAGGTGTGAGCCATCACACCTGGCCACAATTATTTAAGTATTGCTGTATTGCTGAATTTGTCCTTGGGGCCTTAGTCATAAATTCTTTGCCTCAGCTGGTATCTAGAAAGTTTTCCCTATGTTTTCTTCTAGAACTTTTATGACTTTTTACCTAACATTTAAATTTTTATCCATCTTGAATTCATTTCCATATAACGTCACTCTATTCTGTTCCAATGGGCTATACCTCTAAAGTTATACTACTATCATGTTGTTTTGGTTACTAAAGCTGGGTAGTATAATTTGAAGTCTAGAAGTGTAATAGCTCTAGATTTATCCTTTGTGCTTCAGATTGCTTTAGATGTTTACTTTGATTCCAAATGAAGCTTAAAAGTATTTTTTTCTTGATATGTGAAATATAATATTGGTACTTTGAAAGGGGACTGCATTGAATCTGTAAAACATTTTGTGCAGTACAGACATATTAACATTGTTGCTTTGACCGGTCCATAAACATGGTATTTTTTTCCATTTGTTTGTGTCATCCATGATTTTTTATTTTTTTGAAAAAAATTATAAGTATTAATTAGGAGGGTACAAGTGTTTTTTCTTACTAGGATATCTCGTGTAACGCTTAAGTCAGGGTTTTTCCTGTGCTGATTATCAGAATAATGTTTTTGTACACAATAGCTAAGATTTTACCCTATGCCCGTCCTCCCACTTTTCCCACGTGATAGCTTCTCATGTCCTTTAATATCATTCTATGCCCCTGTGTACCCATTTATGAGAATATATGCTCTTTCTTTGGTTTTCCATTCCTGAGATACTTCACCTATGATAATGGTTTCCAAGTCACTTTACATTGTGGTGAATGTATTATTTTGTTCCTTTTAGTGTCTGAGTAGCACTCCATGGTAAGTATATATGTATGCACACATATACATATATCTCATTTTCTTTTTTTTCTTTTATATCAGAATATTACAAGAGTAAACATAGTTTTGGTTACATAATTTGCTTTTCTACATCTTAACTGAAGTTATAAGTGTGCCTTTGCATACATTGTACCAGTTGACTGTGAATTAATCCAATCCCTCCCACCTACTTGATTCCCACTGAATTTTACATCCATATTTTCATGTAAGTGTTGAATGACTTGTTTCAATTCTGTATTGAGTACATGTGGTGTTTATTTTTCCATGCTTGTGATACATCACATTGAAGAATGGTCTCTAGATCCATCCAGATTTTTTAAAAAATAATAGATCATCATTTTTGTTATGGCTGAGTAGTACTCCATTTTATACACATACCACATTTTAATTCACTCATATATTGATGGACACTTAGGTTGTTTTCACATCTATGTAATTGTGCATTTTGCTGCTATTAACATTTGAGTGCAGTGTCTTTTTGATAAAATGTCTTTTTTCTTCATTGGCTAAATACCTAGTCATGGAATTTCTGGATCAAATGACAGATCTACTTTTAGTTCTATGAGGTTCTGTATACTAATATGCACAAAGGCTACTCTAGTTTGTAGTACCACCAAAATTGTATAAAATTTTAGTCTGTTTCCGCACTATCACTTTTTGTTCTTGAACTCTTCAAGAAGAGCTATTCTCACTGGAGTTTGATCATACCTCATCATAGTTTTGATTTGCATTTCCTGATGATTAGTGATGTTGAATATTTTTTATGTGTTTGTTGGCCATTAGAATATGTTAATTTATAAAAGTTTTGTTTATGTCTTCTGGCAACTTTTTCTTGTTATTTTGCTTGAGTACTGTGTAGATTATGTTTATCAGCCCTTTATTTCATTACATAGAGATAATTTCTCCCATTCTGTAGGTTGTCTATTTATTGATTGTGTTCCTAGCTAGGTAGAAACTTTTTGATCAGGTCACATTTGCTCATTTTTATCATTGCTGTGATGGCTTTTGAGTCTTCTTCATCAATCTTTCCTTAGGCCAATATCTGTAAGATTTGTCCCAACATTTTATTATAGGATTCTTATAATTTTATGCCTTAGGTTTAATTCCTGTATCCATCACATTACATTTTCTTTATCTACTCATGAAATGTAGAACACTTAGGTTGATTACTCATCTTTGGAACTGTAAATTGTGCTGCTATAAACATTTGAATGTGGGTTTGTTTTTGATTAAATTACTTCATTCCCTTTGGGTTGATACCCAGCAGTGCAATTGCTGGATAGAATGGTTAGTCTACATTTATTTCTTTGAGAAATTTCTGTACTATTTTCCATAGAGGTTAGATTAATTTGCATTACCTTCAACAGTATATAAGTGCTCTGTTCTCTCTGAAGTCATGTCAGCATTCATTGTTTTTTGACTTTTTAATGAAAGCCATTCTGATAGGTGTAAGGTGATATTTCACTGTGGTTTTAATTTTTATTTGCTTGATGGTTAGTGATGTTGGCTATAATCTTTTTTTAAAAACTTCTGTTCATGCTTTTTGGCAACTTTTTTGATGAATTCTTTTTGTACATTTCCTTACATTATTTTAGGTTCTGAACAATTGTCCTGTGTGAGAAGTATACTTTGTGATTATTTTCTCCTATTTTCTAGGTTGTCTATTCACTCTGTAGATTATTTTTTTTTTGTTGTTGTGCACAAGTTTTTAAATTTAATTAAATCTCATATATTTGTTTTTGTTCTTGCTATATTTGTCTCTGTTCTCTTAGTCAAAAATACTTTTGTTAGGGCCCTAGGCTAATGTCTAAAATATTTTTTTCTTACATCTTCTACTAAAATTTTGTGGGTTTATGAATTAAAGTATTTCACACACTTCATGTCGGCATTTTGGGAAGGGGAATTTCAGATCAAGGTTGCAGATAGAATTAAGGTTCCTACCTTAAGATAAAGAAATTAGTCTTGAATTATCTTGATTATTCTACCTATTTCACTGGCCAATATTACTTATGTCATTGTATTTTAGTTATCACAGCAAGTCACAAGACATCCCAGATTCAAAAGGGAACAGATGTAAACTCCTCTCTTTAATAGTAGAAGTAGAAAAAATTTACATGGCCAAAGGAAGAATAGAATAAGATATGTTGTTACAGGAAAGATTATTTCAGTTGTATTTTGAAATAATTTTCTACATTTACAATTATGAATTTCCTTCAAAGGGAAGGGTCTTAAACAGTGTGGGCTTTGGTAATGGAAAATATTGTGAAAATTATTTTAAAAATTCTAAAAGGGAGATTTATGGAAAGATAGAGGTATACTTCAGTAAAGATTTAGGTAATCCATCATGCATTTTTAATTTTCTGAAATAATTGCAATAAATATGTTAGCTTGACTTCATTTGTTGCTAGAAAGATAGGACACAACAAAAATTTCTGAATGGAATTATCAGGTAAATTATTGAAATAGAATGTAATTCTTTCTGTAAACTGTAGCTATCATCACAGAAAAATAATTTTCGTTTTACATAGAAGTAAAATTTCAAGAAACTTTGTGTAGGGTATATTAATAAATGAATCAACATATGAAGATGAAAACAGGATCTGTTTATTTACAAAGCCAAGACTAAGGTTTGTGCAAATATGCGACTTGGTACAACTTTATTCCATTGTCCTTTTATTTGATATATTCTGAATGAGCCATCTTTCAATTTTATCTGCTATATCTCTCTACTGTGATTGTTGTTTGTTACGGATCTACTACCAAAAATGTACCACTTGCTTTCTTGCTTTATGCCTTCAAAATACACTTTTCTCAAAGAGAAAAGATGAAGAGAAATTGGAAAAGTAACTTTTATTCATAAGACTAAGTGCTTCTAAAGTTTTCCTAAAAATTAACCTTTAACCCAACCCAGTATTTTTAACTGATATATTAGAATATTATAACTTCTACATTAAATAAGAAATATTTGTTTACAAAGTAAATAGGATTTTTGTGGTCTTAACATCCAAAATTTAACACTTACATGACTTTTACTGCTTTAAATATAATGTGAGGAGACAATTTGGAAATTTGTTTTTTTATTAAAGTAACTTAGTTGGAGTTACATGACTTTTACCAAGGACCATATTTATGCACGTAAATGTTGAGAATGGAACAGAATTGTAAGAGTTTTTTAATGTATGAATGATATATTTGTATTAAAATTTTCAGATATACCCTTTAATGATGAGCACTTTCTATTGAATGAAACTTATGGTTTGGCACCTGTAGCACAGTGGTTATAGCACCGGCCACATACATGAAGGGAACAAGGTTCAAACCTGGCCCAGGCCAGCTAGACGACAATGACAACTACAACAAAAAATGGCCAGGCATTATGGCGGGTGCCTGTGGTCCCAGCTGCCTGAGAGGCTGAGGTAGGAGAATGACTTCAGCCCAGGACTTTGAGGTTGCCGTGAGCTGTGATGCCATAGCACTCTACCCAGGGCGACAGCTTGAGACTCAGTCTCAAAAAAAAAAAAAAAAAAGAATTACCTGCAGGTTTTTTTTGTTTGTTTGTTTTTTGGTTGGTTGGCTTAGTTTAGTTTAGAAGTTTTCACAAACTGGAAGTTTTGTTTTTGTTTTTTTGTTTTTTTACTATTTAAAATATATTTCTTACCAAACCCCCTCACCCCTCCACCCCTTCTTGAATTTAAATGTTGTAAGTTCTCACCTATCAGGTACAAGATAGGGGTATATGGCACACCTCTTGAGTGAAAGTTTAAACTACAACTTGGACTTTACCTAATTAACACAAACAATGTAACCTAATCATATGTACCCATATAATAAATAAATTAATAGAAAAAAAACAGAAAATAATTGTTCTGGAAGTCCTACCCTGCATAATAATAGAAGAAAAAGAAGTAAGAAATGAGGGGTAGAAAGAATAAGAAAGAAAAAAAAAGCTGTTATTTACATAGAAAATCCCTTAAAACCACAGACAACAAAATATTTAGCAAGAAAAATAATGTAGAAAGATTTTAAAAAATACGTCTACAGTTTTATACCATTAAGGGTAAACTTTGCTGATAGTCAATCTTGGTAGGTTGTTGAATTTGACTTAAATTCTTAATTATATAAAAATATTTTAAACACAATTTACATTTGCTAAATTTTAATTATCATATTTTTCTTTCTCAGGCTACTTAGCTAATTTTAGCATATAAAATAAAAATACGTTGACATAGTAGCTCACATCTGTTGATATTCTGACTTTTTGGATGGTGTCACCAGTAGAATATATCATTTTCAGATATTCCGGCTGCCAAGGGAACCTATAGTGAGACATGCTATAAATAGTCTGATATTTTGTGGCCTCCTCACATCCCATAATAAACAAATTATAAATCTATCATTGTTTTTATTCTATATGTGGACATATGTGGGAAGGTTGATGGTAGCCTTTTAGTATTTTCTCATACAAATGTAGACCACCTGAAATGTTGCAAATGAAAAAAAAATGTGTTTTTATCTCTTTTTATTACAAAATATTGTACTCAGGCTAGAAAAAGTAGAGAGTTATGAGAATCAATATGTATACATAAAGGGAAAGTTATGGAGCTCCAAAGTTATGGAGCTTGAATGAGATGTTCCATTATAAATAATTTTTAAATATATTTGACATATATGCTTCTTTATTTCACACTACCAATTGTGCTTCTCTGATAATTCGTAATTTGTATTCCCTTCTACCTTTGAATTCTACCTCATGGTTCCCCATGTCAGTAATCCTTTGTAACTATTTAGTTACAATTTTTACCATTAACAGGCTGCTTGTGTCTATGACCCTTAGTACACACTTCCAAAGCAGCCTGTGCAAATTTTGCACTTTCTTTTTTATATGTCTGTATGTATGATTTATTTATTTGTTTATTTATTTCTTTTTGAGACAAAATCTTGCTCCATTGCCTGGGCTAGAGTGCAGTGGCATCATATAACTCACTGCAGTCTCAAACTCCTTGGCTTGAGAAATTATCTTGCCTCAGTCACTGGATATCAATTTATCTAGTCATCTGTCTATTATGTCCATTCATCCATCTATCTTTCCATCAATCTATCTATGTTTACCATTTAGGGATATTTTATCTCTTTAGGGACTTGTAAATTAAATAGTTGATTATCAAGTTGTGAAGAGCTGACTATATTTTTCATTAAATAAAATTCAACTGGGTATAACAGTTAAATAACTATTTTATCTTTACTTTTTATTTTACTTTTAAGACAAAAGTAATGGAAAATTGCTCAGAGAAATTGATGACAAGTTTAATTCCAAATATATACATAGGTACAATTTACTCAACATTTTATTTTGCCACAGGCAAAAACTTGTGAAACATAAGAACATTTGCAGCTAAGTGAAGAATGATATATTGTACTTCCTGCTGTTTACAACTTAATCTTGAATTGTTCTTATTAAAACCTATAACCACTACCACAAAAATATTTATCCAGTATCCCATTTATAATAATGAACAATTTTCTGATATGTTAAGGGATCCAGGGTTTCTCCTTTGCTACATTTAAGAATTTCCCAAAAGGTATCAAAAATTTTCGTGTCTAAGCTGCCTTTCAGATCAATTACATCAGAATCTATGGCTCATGACTTATGCAACAGCGTTTTTTAAAGGACCTCAGGTAAATCTAATGTCTATTCTGTAAACATAAGTGAATCACTATAATGCATTGTTCCTTCCTTTTACACTCTGAGACATTTTAACTGTTGTTAAAGAGTTGCACGTTTGGAGTAAACCAGGGATTTGTACCCTTTTCTTGGGCAAAGAATTATGTTTGCAATCTGGAAAAGCCCATAGATATCTTCTAAGGATAATGTTTTTAAATTCAGGTAATAAATTGCATAGATTTCCAAAGGAAGAAAACTATTTATATAACTATAAAAATACTGTGTGGCACCTGAAGCCCAGTGGGTAGAGTGCCAGCCAC
This sequence comes from Nycticebus coucang, assembly GCF_027406575.1. Taxonomy (NCBI): domain Eukaryota; kingdom Metazoa; phylum Chordata; class Mammalia; order Primates; family Lorisidae; genus Nycticebus; species Nycticebus coucang. The sequence continues at coordinate 154,337,215 of NC_069804.1, read as the reverse complement.
ATACATTGAGACTGGTGGGTTCAAACCCAGCCCAGGCCAGCAAAAATCAACAAATACAACTGTAACAAAAAAATAGCCAAGCGTTGTGGTGGGCACCTGTAGTCCCAGACACTTGGGAGGTTCAGCAGGCAAAAAAAAGACTCACTTACACCCAAGAGTGTGAAGTTGCTGTGAGCTGTGATACCATAGCACTCTACCCAGAGACAGCTTGAGACTCCATCTCAAAAAGAAAAAGGCAAACTATAAAAATACTGAAAAAGTGATATATTAATGTATGTACTAATTAATTAGCTAACTGAAAATACATAGTGGTGTATCTGCTTTCATAATTTTGAGAAAATAATTGACATAAATGGCATCTATCAGTAACAGCTGTAATGTATTTGAACAATATCCATATCTATGATAAGACAATCACAGATAATCTGAATAATATATTAGATTCTTGTTGCCTTTTTTTTCTAGAGCTGTATAATAAAAGAAAATTCTAAATTTCAGTTTCATGACAGACAAAAGAGAGAGGTAATTTTTTCAAACAAAATTTAAGGCTATTCTGAACACTATAAGAGTTTTGTGTACCATAAAGATTAATCCCTGGGGAAATGTGTTTTCTCTGTTAAACTAAAATGTGTCTCTATATATACCACACCCAGATTAAATCAAATAAAGCTAGAAAATAAGTTCTGATATGTCTCTATGTCAATTAGCTAGTAACTCCCGGTCTCCATGTCAATTAGCTAGTAACTTCCTGCTGCCACCACATGCAGAAGAAGAAGCAGTGTTTTTTATTTGTTTCCTAACACTGGAGCATCACCCAGAATCCAAAAATGTATTTCATTGTATATTTTTTTTAATATTAAACTTTCTATCTTTATTATAGGTTCTTTTTGCTCATTTATTTATTCTACCCTTTTTTCTTTACTTAATTTCTTCTTTTCTACTATTTTTCTTCATTTATCAACTTTCCCTAATATATTCCTTAAACAGCAGCCAAGATATTCCTTTTGTTTTCTTTTGTGATCTGCTTTCTTCTGTTTTTGTTTGTTTGCTTGTTTCTGGGATAGAGCCTTGCTCTGAGGCCTGGGCCTGGGTGCCATGGCATTGGCCTGGTTCACAGAGAACTCAGACTTCTGGGCTTGCACATTTGTCCTGCTTTGGCTGCCTGAGGGAATGCATCTGAAGGTTCCTGCCAAGACACATAATTAATTTTTTTTTTCTATATTTGGTGCAGGTGGAATCTTACTTTTGTTCAGGCTATTTAGGAGCACCTTACCTCAGCTGAGTTTCCTGCCCTAGTTAACCAAAGTACCACAATGGAAAATGTGGGTCACTATCCCACTCAAACAGCATTATCATTACTATTTCAATTTTTTTCTATCTTTCTTCTCACCCTTTATTTTTTATTCCTCCCTTATCACTCCCTTCTCTTCTGTACCTTTTGTCCCTGTACCAAATGTCACTTAAACAGTAAAGGATAGAGGCAAGAAAGTTTAAGGAGATAGAGAAAGTAAGAAAATTAAGTAGAGGGAGGAAGTAAATCATAAGAAAACACACAGAAGGAGGAACCAACAAAAAAGACAGTCCATATAAGAAACCAGGACAGATCAGTCTCAAAAAGGGATCACTAGGAGGCTACCACAAAGGATCCCACCTGTGAAGAAATTATGGAAATGATACAAAGAGGATTTAGAATGTGGATGGCAAAAATGATGCAGGAAATTGTAGGTAAAGTAGTAAAGAAAAGGAAATCAAAATATTGACCCAAGAAGAGAATGAAAGACATGATAAAAATAAAAAGGATATGTAACAGCTTAAAAAACTAAAGGAGTCAGTCAAAGAACTTAAAAGTGAAGTGGAAAGTGTCACTAACAGGTTAAACTATGGAGAACAAAGAGTCTCAGAGCTAGAAGATGAGGCTTGTGAGCTAACTTAGTCATATAAAGAGGCCAGAAAGAAAAGAGTAAAAGCAGAGTGATCATTCAGAGAACTATGAAACTTCATGAAGCATACAAACATATAAATTATTGGTATCCCTGAAGGAGAAGAACAACCCAAAGTTATGGAAGCCCTACTGGAAGATATCATAATGGAAAAATTTCTAAGTATCATGAAAGATTCAGATACAGTTATTTTAAATGGATATCAAAACCCAGTTTGTTGCAATTCAAACACAGCATCTCCTAGACACATTGTATTGCACTTGGCCATTGTACAAAATGAAAGAGAAAAATATGCAAGTAGCCATGAATAAACACTAACTGACTAACAAAAGAAAATGCATCAGAATGATAGTGATATCTCACCTGAAACTTTATAGACCAGAAGAGATTGGGCTCCCACTTTCAATGTATTCAAACGAAACAACTTCCAGTCTACGGTCTTGTATCCTGCCAAACTGAGTTTTATATTCAATGGAGAAATGAAATCTTTTACTGACAAGCAATTATTGAGGAAATTTTTCACTACAAAATCTTCTCTACGGGAAGTTCTCAGACTCATACTACATAAACACCATCACAATGGACCACCAGGAATGTAAAGATACACAGAAATGAAAGATTAAAGCATAGCTTCCGCATGGGACCAATTCATAAAACTAGGTGACAGACCTGTACAAAAGAAGATGAACAGAACTGCAGCATATTCACCAATTCTCTCAGTAAATGTGAATGGCTTTGATTCTTCATTGAAGAGGCAGAGGCTAGCTGACTGCATAGAAAAGCACAAGCCATACAGATTCTGTGTGCAATAAACACATCTAGCTTCTAAGATCAAAACAATACTCAGGGTGAACGTCTGGAAAGCACTATTTCGGGCTAATGGAAATGAGAAGAAAACAGGGGTGGCAAATTTATTTTCAGATACAAGTGTATTTAAAGAAGCAAAAGTAAAGAAAGACAAATATGGACACTATGTGTTGGTAAAGAAAACAATACTGCAAGAAGACATATGAATTATAAATATATATGCACCCAATTAAAATGTTCTCAGATTTATAAAACAAATACTAAAAACTCTGAACAATATGATATCCTACAGTATAGCTGGTGACTTTAACAATCCATTGACAGAACTGAAGGGATCCTCTAAAAATAAACTAAACAAAGTAACAAGGGATTTAAATGTGACCCTAGAATAATTAGGCTTAATAGATATATGCAGAACATACCACCCCAAACTACTGAGTATTCATTCTTCTTGCCAGCTCATAGATCATACTAAAAAATTGACCATATCCTAGGACACAAATCAAACCCCAACAAGATTAGAAGAGTTGAATCTTGTATCTTTCCAGATAGCTAGGGAGTAAAGGTAGAACTCAGTTCCAACAAAACCTTCATACTCATGTAAAGTGATGAAAACTGAACAACCTTATGCTGAACAACAGCTTTATCAAGGCAGAGATATGAAAGAAATCATTAGATTCTTTTGAACATGATGACACTGCAGCCACAAGCTATTAAAATCTATTGGATACTGCAAAAGTGATCCTAAAAGGGAAATTTATCACATTAGATGCCCACATCCAAAAAACACGAATGGCACACATCAATAACCTAATGAATCATCTCAAGGAACTGACAAAAGGAAGAGCAATCCGATCCAAAATCTATCAGGAGAAAAAAAAACTAAAATTAGATTAGAAATAAATTAAATTGACAACAAAAGAACCATTCATAAAATTAACAAAACAAAAAGTTGGTTCCTTGAAGGGATAAATAAAATTGATAAAACTTTGGCCAGATTAATTAGGAAAAGAAAAGTAGCATCTCTAATAAACTCCAATCAGAAACAAAAAAAGAGAACATAACAAAAGATCCCACAGAAAAACAAAATATCAACCTCTGATTACTATAAAAACTCTATGTTCAAAAGTTTGAAGATATGGAGAAAATGGATTAATACCTGGAATCAAACAATATATCTAGACTAAACCAGAAAGAAAAAGATCTCCTGAATGGACACATATCAAACACTGAAATTGAATAACAATAAAAAATCTTCAACAACAACAACAATGAGAGTCTTGGACATGGCTTTAAACTAGCATACTATTTAAAGAAGAGCTCATATCTATTTTCCAGCACCTATTCACAAACATTGAGGTAGAAGGAATTCTCCCCAACACATTATGAAGCAAATGTCTCTCTGACACCAAAACCAGGAAAGAATCCAATAACAACAACAACAACATCAACATTATAAACAATTTCGCTAATGAATATAATTTTCCAATTACTAAGTAAAATCCTGACAAATAGAATACAGCTACTCTTAAATTTTTTTTTTTACAACACAATCAAGTAGGCTTTATCTCAGGATTGCAAGACTGGTTCAACATATGAAAATCCATAAGTGTAATTCACCACATAAATAGAAACAAAAACAAAGACCATATGATCCTCTCAAATGATGCAGAAAAAGCATGTAAAAAAATTCAGAATTCTTATCCAAAAGAACACTTAAGAAATAGGTATAGATCTAACATTTCTTAAACTGACAGAATTCATCTATGACAAATCCACAGTAAATATCATACTTAATGGAGTAAAACTGAAAGCATTTCTATTTAGAAGTGGAATCAGACAAGGATGTCCATTTTCACAGCTACAGTTCAACATAGTGCTGGATGTTCTAGGCAATGCAATAGGGCATGAGGAGGGTATCAAGTGTATCCAAACAGAAACAGATGAGGTTAAACTGTCACTCTTTGCTGGTGATATGATCTTATAATTAGTAATTCAGAGATTCAACCAAAAGACTTCTGAAAGAGATCAAGAAATGCAATAACTTCTTAAGATATAAAATCAATGTACGCAAATTGGTAGCTTTTGTATACACCAAGAGTCAAGCCAAGGATCAAATCCAGGACACAATACCCTTCACAGTAGCTTCAGAAAAATGAAATATGTGGGAATACAGCTAACACAGGATGTGAAGTATCTCTACCAAGAAAACTATAATACTCCGAGAAAAGAAATTGTAGAAAACATTAATAAATAGAAGAACATGTCATGTTAATAGTTGGAAAGAATAAATATTGTTAAAATGTTGACACTATCCACAGAAATCTATAGATTTAATGCAAACTCATGGAAAATACCAACATTATACTTTGGAGAACATAAAAAAAAAACACTTATTTGTGTTTTATGGAACAAGAAAAAACCTTCATAACCAATGCAATTCTTAGAAATACAAACAAATTTGGAGACATCACTTTACCAAACTTCTGGTTATAGAGTCATATGTGTGGAACAGAATAAAAAACTTAGAGAAAAAAACTAACTTTGTATCACCTTTTGATTTTTGACAATCAAAACACAGCATACATTTTGGGAAAGAAACCATTCCAATAAATGGTGCTGGGAGAACAGGTTAATCACATGCAAAAGACTTAAAGGGGATCTGCACTTCTCACCACTTGCAAAAAAAATTGAATCATGACGGACAAAATATTTAAATCTAATACACAAAACAAAATGAAAAGTTCTAGATGAATGTATTAGAAAAGTTCTTGATGATGTTGAACTGGGGAAAATTTTTTTGAAGATTAATTCAGGAGCAATAGAAACAACAACAAAATAAACATATGCAACTTAATTAAGCTGAGAAGCTTATACACAGCTAAGGACACACATTTAAAGCAAACAGACTACCTTCATAGTGGGAAAAGATATTTTCAGGTTAGGAATGTGACAAAGGGCTGATAACTACAATCCACTGAGAATTCAAATTAATCAACAAGAAAACAAGAGCAAACAATCCCATTTATCATTGGGCAAAAAATATGAACAGAACCTTCTCTGAGGAAGATAGACAAATTGCCAACAAACACATTGAAAATGCTCATCATCTGTAATCATCAGAGAAATGCAAATGAAAACAACCTTGAGATATCACCTAACCCCAGTGAGAAAAGGTCACATCACAAAATCCCGATGCTGAAGTGGATGTGGAGAGAAAGAAACACCTATACACTGTTGATGGGAGTGCAAACTAATGCAGTCTCTTTGGAAGGAAATAAGGATAATCCTCATAGAGCTAAAAGTAGATCTGCCATTTGATCCCCAAATCCCATTACTAGGTATCTACCCAGAGAAAAATCAATATATGTACCAAAAGGACATTTGCACTAGGATATTTATCTCAGCCCAATTCACAATTACCACAATGTGGAATCAATCCAAGTTCTCATCAAACCATGAATGTATTAATAAGCCGTGGTATATGTATACCATGGAATACTATTCAGCCATAAAAAATAATGGAAACTTTACATCTTTCATATGAATCTGGATGAATTAGAATTTACCCTTTACCAAAGGTACATTCTCATTAGTAAAGTATCACAAGAAAGGAAAAGCAAGTATCCAATGTACTCAACAGTAACACAAAATGAAGACATGAACAACTACATTCTCACACATGAGACAAACACAATTAAATTCAAGGTAGAAAGGGGAGGAGGATTAGAAAGAGCTCACCAAATAGACATAATGTAATGATATATGGCATACCTTCTAGGTGAAGAACTAGTTAAAACTTGGAATTTATCTAAAAAAAAACAATGTAACTTAATCATTCATGCCCTCATATTAATCTGAAATCAAAAAAGGCAGAAAAAAGAAATAAATTCTTTACTCTGATTTACTTTACACTACCCTTTATCTTAATTTATAAACAGTGCAACTATGAAGTGATAGGGGTAAACCTTTTGTTGCATGTATCAAATAATTGGTACTCCTTTTTAAACAGGATTTATTACCCACAATAACTATTACGTGTCTACATATGACTTAGGGGCTGGGATTTACAGATTTGCATGCCTCATTTTAATAATTCAGAAGATATTCAGTAATAAAATAGGAACAGTCAATACAATCCCTCAAATTTACATTCATTTGAGTCATTTAGAGGAAAATTACCAAATCAATGCCATGTTCTATCCATAAATGTGTGTGTGACTTTGGTTTAAGAAGAATTAATATAAGCTAGAATAATGTAACTCATTGATCAGGAAGTAAACAATTAAGAGCATCATATATGAAAACTCCAGAGAAATTGAGGGTTTTACTGAGACATTTTAAATACTCTATTTAACATAAGACTTCATAGCTGGCCGGGCATGGTGGCTGATGCCTGTAATCCTAGCACTGGGAGGCTGAGTTAGTAGGTTGCTTGAGATAAGGAGTTTAAGACTAGCCTGAGCAAAAGTGAGACCCTGTCTCTATTAAAAAAAAAAAAAAAAACTGAGGCAAGAGGATCACTTGAGTCCAAGAGTTGGAGGTTGCTATGAGCCATGATGCCATGGCACTCTATCCAAAGTGACAGCTTGAGACTCTATCTAAACAAACAAACAAACAAACAAACAAAAACTTTATAGCTAAAACATATTGAAGATCATTTGTAAAAGTGACTTTGTGTTTATTTTCTCTAAAAATGGGTTTCCTTCTTTGTTAAATTTCAATAGTATTCCATCGAGCACATCTATTCTTTTGTAAGGGTCACTTAGGTTTATTATATAATTTTCCTATTGTGAATAGTGCTGCAATAAAAATGTAAATACAGATCTCCTTTTGAAGTACTGATTTCATTTCCTTTGTAAATATGCCTAGTAGAGAAATTGCTGGATTATATGGCAGTTCTATTTTTAATTTTGGGGGCCCCTCCATACTGTTTTACATAATGACAGTGCCAATTTTCATCCCCACCAACAAGATACTAGGGTTCCTTTTTCTTCATGTATTTACTAACACTTTCTCTTTTTTTCTTTTTTATATAAGCTATTCTAAAGGTGTGAGATAATATCTCATTGTGGTTTTGATTTGCATTTCCTTTATGATTAATGATGCTGAGTATGTTTTATACTTCTATTGGCCATTTGTATGACTTCTGAGAAATATCTAATGAATTCCTTTACCCAATTTTACTCATGGTTTTTGATTTCTCATGGTTAAATTGTTTGAGTTTCTTATATAAAGCTTTTTGGCAGCACCTACATTAACAAGAAACTACTATCAATTCCTTAAAAGTATTGATATTTTGAATATTAACACATTATAAGGTTTATACTTTGCAAATATTTTCTCTTTTATTCTGTTAGTTGCCATTTCATTCTGTTTATTGTTTCCTTGTCTATAAAGAATATTTTCAGTTTCATCTATCCACATTTGTTTAGTTTTGCTTTTGTTTTTTGTGCTTACAGAATCCTATCAAAAAAAGAAAAATCATTGCCTAGACCAGGGACACACAACCTGTGGACCACTTCCTGAACACATACAAGAATGGGTATGAATGGTGCCCAACACAAAATTATAAACTTACTTGAAATATTATGAGTTTTTTTTTTTATCTTTTTTGCGTAAATTGATTGCATGATTCTCTAGGGTAAACTTAATAGATGACATCATGTGGCAATGTCACTTAAAATAAACATATGTACACTCTTGCTATTTATACTCATGCATGACTTCAGTTTTATAAGCATGTGTAGCTTCCAGTGTTTTATCTTCCAAACCAGTCAAATTTACACCAACAGATGTTACATGTGCTCATGGTGAATTGGTGAGGCAGAGATTATCAATAATTTTTCAGCCTACCATGGCAATGTTAGTTGTTAAATGTTACCTAAAAGTCAGGTAAGCATTCTGACTTGATTATTCAGGGTACTTCCACACTTCAGCAGTGCTTCACATATAACCTGCCATGCTTTACAAGCAATTGGCCCTTCACCTTGCCCTGCATCAGTAGCTGAGATATGGAAGTATACAAACCTGGCTTTCTATTTTCCTGTAATTAATTTTCATAGTAAAAGTACATGTAGTACCTTATCTATTATTATGTTTCAATCACAGCATAGTTTTCACAACAGTTCAAAAGAAAAGAGAACCTCAAAAAAGATAAATTACAGATGAAAAATAATGTTCAATGAAAAGTGGGCTGATGACTACCTTTCCTACCTTTTGTCTAGGAAAAGAGTAAGAGACAGTCCACTTACTGTGTGGTAAATTTGTGCACGTTTTCAAAGACTATAATTTGAAAAACATGCTGTCAAATGTAATGTACATAAAGGATTGTATGTTAAGGTTAAAATAGTGGAAGTGATAAAAAGGCTGTGTTCTCAGCAAATTTTATATAATTACAAATCAGATTTATTATAAAATATAGTTATGTGGTAGCATACTTAATAGCAAAAAAAAAATCAAAACCATTTCCTGATGGTTAGTTTATTAAACAATGTATGGAAAACATGGAAGATGTCATTTTCCCTGAGAAAAAGAGGAATATCTCCAAAATCAGTTTTTCTCACAAGACAATTAACCAGGTGAATTGAAGAAATTGAAACTCTATTAAAAGAAGCTTGGAGAGTAAAGCTGCTAATTCTAAATTTTATGTTTTGGCAATGAATGACAGCACTGTTGCTACAAATGTGGCTAAGCTTGCTATTTTTATTAGTGGTATTGATGATGAATATAATGTAATTAAAGAAATGGCTTACTTAGTGCCATTAACAGATGTAACTCAAGAATTCTATATGAAGCAGTAACATACATGTCAAAGTGATTTTCTTTGTCCACTGTCAATATATCTGGTATAGTTACTTATGGTGCCCCATTAATGGTAGGTAAAAGAGAGGAACTGTAAAATTAATAGAAGACAATACAATTGCCCCCAGAAACTCACATTTGGTGAACTATCATTTCTGAGTACATCAAGAAAATTTCTGTACAAAAGCTTTAAAAAAGAATAGCATTGTGTAAATTATCATCAAAACTGTGAATTTCATAAGATCCAAACAAATAAATGATTTCCAATTCCAGGAATTCCTTAAAAGTATTGATACTGAGTATGGTGACATAATTTACTTTTCAGAAGTAAGATGTCTAAGTCAACAACAAATGTCAAAAAATTACAATTTGAGACATGTTATCAAGTCATTCATGGTATCAAAAACCAAACTTCTGCCAGAACTTGATGATGAGAATGGGCTTATATTAGCATTTTTGGTAGATTTAACCACTCACATAAATAAAAACATGCATCTTCAAGGTGAAAACAAACTTATCAATACAGTGTTTCAAATTATAACAGCATTATAAATTAAACTGATATTATGGCAAGCTCAAGTTAAGGCAAAACATTTTATGCATTACAACACATTGGCTAAAAAGTCCCATGAACAGCAAAAAGTATGCAGCCTTGCTTTTTTATTTGACACAAGAATTTGAAAACATATTTCATGATTTCTGGGAAAACAGTATTTTGGTGCATTTGTGACACTATTTTTACTTAAAAGAAATATGAGGTTGAACAATTAAGTTCACAAACTGAGCCTGAAAAATATGCTAATACCTCATTACTGAATATTACTATGGTTATCAGATAGCCGAGGGATTACTTCAAAAGTGACCACGTTGATAGCATGAGTTTGTGAATTTAATTATCAGTCCTCGTATGTTTCCTGCCAATTTTCAAATGGAATGCATAGAGCTGTAATCTGACATTCAACTTATAAGTTGATCATGTTTACTTACTGGACTTTTAGGTCCTATCTTCCTAGAGACAAATAATCACTTTCTTCACAATCAGATCTTATTTATATCACAGCTTTTTGGCAGCACCTACATTAACAAGCAACTATTTTCAAGAATCAAGCACATTAAAAGTAAAATTAGAATCAATATATCTGATCAGAGCACCTTGAGAACTCACTGAGAATTGCAATGTCTTCCACCAAACCAGATATTGATGCATTGGTTTCTTAAATACAAAATCAAATATCTCACTAGATTTATGTTCCCAGTTTTCTTGTACTTATATAATAAAAAATATAAGCATACATTTTATTTTCTATATTAGTGATCACAAACTTGAGTCCCCCTTGAAAATTTCAAAAGACTCTGAATAACCCACTGAATAATTAGGATTATTATGTAAGGACTTTATTATTTATCTATGATGATGACTCTACTTCAATGCCACTCAGAGAAGCCAAAAGGTTGGACACCTTTTTATTGACCATTATCAAGGAGCTCTTCCCCAATTTTTCTTCTGATAGTTTTGTAGCTTGCAGTCTTTTATTTAAGACATATTCTTCTGTTTGTGAATATCTGATTTTCCCAAGACCATTTATTGAAAAAGTTTTCCTTTTCTTATTTTGAGTTGCTAGCATCTTTGCCCAAAGTCAATTGACCAAAAAAAAAAATTGGAATTATTTCTAGGTCACCTATTCTGTTTGGTTGGTTTATGTGTTTGTTTTTTATGACGGCATCATGCTGTTTGGTTTACTTTAGCTTTGCATCATATTTTGAAGTTATGCAGTTTGATGCCTCTAGCTTTCTTTTGCTCAAGAATTATTTGGCTAATTGTGGCCTTCAATGTTTCTAAAGAAGTGTTAAGAAAATGTTTTAATTTTTGTGAAAAACGTCATCATACTTTTAATATGAATCATGAAATCTTTGGATTGCTTTGTGTAATGTGGACATTTTAACAATATTAATTCTTCCAATCTTGGAACAGAGAGTAACTATCCATTTATTTCTATCTTTGTCAATTTTTCATCACTATTTTATAGTTTTCAGTGTGCAGGTATTTCTGCTTCCTTGGTTTACTATAGTGTTAAGTATTTTCTTAATAAAGGAGGTTTTTTAAAAACATTTTTGGATAGTTTCTTATTAGAGTGTATATAGAATTGCTACTGATTTTTTACTTTTTAAATTCTTTATTAAATCATAACTGTGTACATTAATGCATTTATGGGGTACAATGTGCTGATTTGGTATACAAAGTGCAATGCTTACATCTAATTGATTAACATAACGGTCTCCTAGCTTACTTGACAGTTTCAGAACCCCAGCACGACTCAATCTGAATATTTTTATTGATTTTTTTAATAACTTTGTACTCTACAATATTTCTAAGTTTGTTTATTACCTACAATTGTTTCCTTGATAAATTAATTCTTCAGAGCCTTTTTATAAATAAGTTTTATTATCTCTACACAGGGAAAATTTAACTTTTTCCTTTACAATTCAAATTCATTCTTTTTTTTTTATTAAATCATAACTGTATACATTGATATGATCATTCTGTTTCTTTATCCTGAATTATTGCTTTGGTGAGGACTTTCAAAACTATGTTGAATTGAAGTGAAAAGAATGGGCATCCTTGTTTTGTTTCTAATTTTTATTTATTTATTTATTTATTTTTGAATTCTGGCTTTGCCGGAATTTTCTTTTTATTTATTTGTTTTTTTATTAAATCAGAGCTGTGTACATTAATGTGGTCATGGGGCACCATACTCTGGTTTTATAGACCGTTTGACACATTTTCATCACACTGGTTAACATAGCCTTCCTGGCATTTTCTTAGTTATTGTGTTAAGACATTTACATTCTACATTTACTAAGTTTCACATATACCCTTGTAAGATACACCGCAGGTGTAATCCCACCATTGTTTCTAATTTTGAAGGGAATGGTTTCCATTTTTTCACCATTGAGCAGGAAGTAGTTTGTAAATTTACACATAGCTTTCATTGTGTTCAGTTACACTCTTTTTATAACTAATTTGTCACGATTTTTTGTCATGAAAGGATGATGTATTTTGTCAACATTTTTCTGCATCTATTGAAATAATGATGTGTTTTTATTCCTTTATTCAGTTTATGTGTGTCCAATTTCCTTTGTCTCAAGATAACTTTTCATTTTACTATGAATTTCTCCATTTACTCATTAGTTGTTCAAAGGCGTATTCTTCATTTCCACGGATTTGTGAATTTCTTAAATTTCTCCTCCTAAAACTTTTCCTCCTAAAACCACATTTTGATATTTAGTTTTATATATCCATATATTTATATATAAAACAGGATTTAAAACACAAACTTTAAAACGAGACAAAGAATGTCATTATATAAATACAAAGGAATGAATTCATCAAGAGGCTGTAACAATTGAAAGTATATTATACACCCAGAATTCCTCCTAAAACTCCTTTTTAAATTTTGATATTTAGGGAGGCGCCTGTGGCTCAGTGAGTAGGGCGCCGGCCCCATATGCCAAGGGTGGCGGGTTCAAACCCAGCCTGGGCCAAACTGCAACAAAAAAAAAATAGCCGGGCGTTGTGGCGGGTGCCTGTAGTCCCAGCTGCTCGGGAGGCTGAGGCAAGAGAATCGCGTAAGCCCAAGAGTTAGAGGTTGCTGTGAGCCGTATGACGCCATGGCACTCTACCCGAGGGCGGTACAGTGAGACTCTGTCTCTACAAAAAAATAAAAAAATAAATAAAAATAAATTTTGATATTTAGTTTTATACCATTGTTATTGGAGAAGATATTTGATATTATTTCAATCTTCTTTTTTTAGTATTATGTTAGCAGTAATCTATTATTTATCTTGAATTATGTTACATGTGTGCTAGAGAAGAGTGTTTATTCTGCTGCTGTTGGGTAGTTTGGCCTGTATATATCTGTTATGGCCATCATATGTCCAGTGTTTGCTTATTGATTTTTATGTTGGATGATCTGTCCATTGTGGAAAGTGTGATACCAAAGTCCCAAAACACTATTGTATTTTAGTCTATTTTTCCCTTTAGAACTATTTCATACTTACTTCGTATATTTAGGTGCTCTCATTCTCGGTGCATATATAATTTAATTGTCACATTCTCTCGATGAATTCATTCCTTTTTAATTATATAATTAATGACCTTCTTTGTCCCTTTTTAAAGTTTGTGTTTTAAATTCTGTTTTATATATAAATATATTGATATGTAATTACATATATCCATATCCATATATATGTGTGTGTGTATATCTATCTATCTATATATATATAGAGAGAGAGAGAAAGAGAGAGAGAGAGATTAGTTTAAGTTTAAGTTTAGTTACTTGACTTTAGTTTAAGTTGTAATGGAATACTTTAGTTACTTAACTTTAGTTTAAGTTTAAGAATACTTTAGTTTCTTAACTGAACTTTAGTTTAAGTTTTCATGGAATACCTTTTTCCATCCTTTCACTTTCAATCAATATATGTTCTTAACCCTGACGTAAATCTCTACATATAACATATTGCATGATACTGTATACATATATTTTTTTGAGATAGAGTTTCACTTTGTCACCCTTAGTAGAGTGCCTTCCAAAACTGTTAAATTTAAATGACAAGAACGGGCACCTTGTTTTTTTGTTGTTGTTGTTGTTGTTTGTTTGTTTTATGCAGTTTCTGGCCGATGCTGGGTTTGAACCTGCCACCTCCAGCATATGAGGCCAGTGCCCTACCCCTTTGAGCCACAGGCACCACCGGACAACCTTTTTTTTTTTTTTTTTGTCATAGCTCACAGCAACCTCAAACTCTGGGGCTGAAATGATTCTGTTGCCTCATCCTCCTAAGCAGCTGGGACTACAGGCACTTGCCACAATGCTGGCTATTTTTAGAGATGGGGTCTTTCTTGGGCTCAGACTGGTCTTGAACTAATGAGCTCAGGAATCCTTTGGCCTTCCAGTGTGGGAGGATTACAGGTGTGAGCCACCACTCCTAGCCTACTGTATTTTTATTTTATTTATTTATTTATTTATTTGCAGTTTCTGGCTGGGGCTGGGTTTGACCTCACCACCTCAGGCATATGGGGCCGGTGCCCTACTCCTTTGAGCCACAGGCGCCACCCTACCCTACTGTATTTTTTAATCTAGTCACTTTATATATTTTGATTGGAGAATTTAAACCAATCATTTCCAAAGTAATTATGGATAAGTAATCACTTACTAGGACCATTTTCATAATTGTTTTCTGGCTCTATTGCATATTCTGTATTCCTTTTTTTATGTTTTATGGTCTTTCTTTTTTGATGATATGATTTTCTTTAATAGTATTCTTTGATTATTTACTCTTTAGCTTTTGTGTATCTACTGCAGTTTTTTGTCTTGTGGTTACCATGAGGTTTATATAAAACATTTTGCATGTATAACTGGCTGTTTTAAAATTATAACTGCTTTACCAGTCTATAGTTTTACTTCACCCATACATATTTTGTTTTTGATTAACAGTTAACATATTTATATTTGTATCCTTTAACAAATTATTGCAGCTACTATGATTTTTAATATTTTTGTCTTTTAATCTCTATGTTAAAATATGTAATTTATATATCATCATTACAATATTTACATATTCTGAATTTTACTATGTTCTTACTTTTCTCAATGAGTGTTATTCTATCATATATTTTCACGTGACTAATTAGAGTCCTTTTAATTATGTGTGAAAAACCTCTTTTAACATTTTTTTGAGTAGGTATATTTTCTTTTCTCTTATTTTTTATTAAATCATAATGGTGTACATTAATGCATTTATGGGATACAATGTGCTGATTTTATATACTATTTGAAATGCTTACATCAACCTGGTTAACATAGCCTTCACCTCACTTAATTATTATGTTAAGACAATATACTTTTAATAGATTTGACATGTACCCTTGCAATATCCACAATAGATGAGGCCCACAGATTAACCTCCCTCCTCCCTTCCCTGTCCTCCTTCTTTCATCCTGAGCTATAGTTGTGTTTTACCTTTCGTATGAAAGTATGGGTGATTACATTTTAGTTTCATAATAGTACTGAGTACATAGGATACATTTTCTTCCATTCTTGAGTGACTTTACTAAGAAGAATATGTTCCAGCTCCTTCCATGTAAACATAAAAGAGGTAAAGTCTCCATTTTTTAAGGCTGCATAATATTCCATGGCATACATATACCACAGTTTATTAATCTGTTCTTGGGTTGATGGGGACTTGGACTGCTTCCATGACTTGACTTGGCAATTATGAATTGGGATGCAACCAACATTCTGGTGCAAATATCTTTGTTGTAAAATGATTTTTGGTCTTCTGGGTATATACCTAGTAGAGGAATTGCAGGATTAAAGGACAGGTGTACTTTTAGTTCGCTACGTATTCTCCAAACTTCTTTCCAAAGGAGCATATTAGCTTGCATTCCCACCAGCATTGCAGAAGTATTCCCTTTTCTCCACATCCACGCCTACATCTGTAGTTTTGAGACATTTTTTATGTGGACTACTCTTACTGTATGATATCTCAAAATGGTTTTTATTTGCATTTCTCTGATGATTAAAGATGATGAGCATTTTTACATGTGTCTGTAGGCCATGTGCCTATCTTCTTTAGAGAAGCTGTTATTCAAGTCTCTTGCCCACAATGAAGTGGAATCACTTGTTCTGGTCTTATTAATCAATTTGAGTTTTCTGTGGATTCTGGTTGTCAAACCTTTGTCAGAAACATAACCTGTAAATATCTTCTCCCATTTTGAGGGCTGTCTACTTGCTTTACTTACTGTGTTCTTGGCTGTGCAGAAGCTTTTTAGTTTGATTGGATCCCAGTAATGTATTTTTGGTGTTACTTCAATTGCCTGGGGCAGGGGCCTCTGCATAAATTATTCTCCCAGGTCAGTTTCTTCAAGTTTTTCCCCTGCACTCTCACCAAGTATCATTATAGTTTCATGTCTTAAGTTTAAATATTTTACCCAGTGAGAATCAATTTTTGTTAATGGTAAAAGGTGTTGGTCCGTTTCAGCCTTCTACCAGTCACCATGCAATTCACCCCATTTGTTAAATAGGGAATCTTTCCCCAAATGTATATTTTTGATAGGCTTATCAAAGACCAAATGTTGACAAGTGTCTGGGTTCATCACTTTGTTCTCTTTTCTGTTCCATATATCTACCTCTCTGTTTTTCTGCCAGTACCATAATGTTTTGATCACTATAGATTTATAGTATAGTCTGAAGTCTGGTAGCATAATTACTCCTGATTTATTTTAATATGTGAGTAAAATCTTGGCTATTCAAATTTTTTTCAGATTCCATATAAAACAAAGTACTATTTTTTCTAGATCTTTAAAGTATGACAGTGGTGCTTTAATGGGGATTGCATTAAATTTGTAAATTGTTTTGAGTAGTATGGACATTTTAACAATGTTGATTCTTCCCAGCCATGAGCATGATATGTTTTTCCATTTGTTAACATCTTCAGCTTTTTCTTTTCTCAGAGTTTCATAGTTCTCTTTATAGAATTCTATTATGTCCTTTGTTAGGTAAATTCCCAGATATTTCATCTTCTTTGACACTACTGTAAAAGGAATAAAGTCCTTGATGATATTTTTAGCTTGATAATTGTTGGTATATATAAAAGCTACTGATTTCTCAGTATTGATTTTGTATCCAGACATGTTCTTGTATTCCTTGATCACTTCTAAGAGTTGAATTGCTGGGGGTTTTTTAGGTAGAAAATCATATTATCTGCGAAGAGTGAGAGTTTGATCTCCTCTGACCCCATTTGGATACCCTTGATTCTCTTCTCTTACTTGATTGTCATGGTTAAGAATCCCATTACTATGTTGAATAGCAGTGAAGACAATGGGCATCCTTGTCTAGTACCATAACTTAATGGAAATCTTTTCAATTTTATTCCACTCAATATGATATTGCCTGTTGGCTTGCTGTAGATGGCCTCTATCAGTTTAAGAAATGACTCATCTAAGCCAATTTTCTTAAGCGTTCTGCTCATGAAAGGATGCTGGATATTATCAAAAGCTTTTTCTGCATCAATTGAGAGAATCATATGGTCTTTTTTTTATTTTGTTTATGTGATGTATTATATTTATAGATTTACATATTTAGAATGAGCCTTGAGACCCTGGGATAAAACCAACTTAGTCATGGTGTATAATTTGATTGATATGTTGCTGAATTCTGTTTGCTAGAACCTTATTGAATATTTTTGTATTTATTTTCATTAATGATATTGTTCTATAATTTTCTTTCCTTGTTAGGTCATTTCCTGTTTTGGGGATCAGGGTGATACTTGCTTCATAGAATATGCTGGGAAGTATTCCTTCTTTTTCTATGTTTTGGAAAAGGTTATGTAAGATAGGTACTCGTTCCTCTTTAAAGGTTTGGTAGAATTCTGATTTAAGGCCACCTGGTCCTGGATGTATCTTTTCCAGCAGATTTTGTATAGATGATGCTATTTCTGTGCTTGATATAGATGTATTCAACATTTCCAATTCTTTCTGGTTGATTCTAGGAAAGTGGTGTGCTTCCAGGTACTGGTCTATTTCCTCCAGGTTTTCGTATTTCTGAGAATAGATTTTTTTGTAGTATTCATTAAGCATTTTTTTCTTGAAATTCTGAGGTGTCTGCTAATATTATGCTTTTATCATTTCTAATTGATGAAATTAGGGATTTTACTCTTCTGTATCTGGTTAGGTTAGCCAAAGGTTTAACAATTTTTTTAAATTTTTACAAAAAAACAACTTTTGATTTGTTGATTTTTGAATAATTCTTTTGTTTCCAATTTCATTTAATTCTGCTCTAATTTTTATTATTTCTTTTCTTCTGCTGGGTTTTGGGTTGGAATTTTCTCCCTTTCTAGTTGCTTAAGATGTCCCATTAAGTTGTTGACTTCCTCTTTGTCCATTCTCTTGATGAAAGCTTGGAATACTATAAATTTCCCTCTTAGGAATGCCTTAGCAGTATCTCACAAGTTTTTTTTTTTTTTTTTTTTTAAATCATAGCTGTGTACATTAATGCAATCATGGGGGTGCAATGTGCTGGTTTTATATAGAATTTGAAATATTTTCATCAAACTGGTTAACATAGGCTTTGTGGCATTTTCTTAGTTATTGTGTTAAGACATTTAAATTCTACATTTGGTAAATTTCACATGTACCCTTGTAAGATGCATCATAGGTGTGGTCCCACAGATTACCCTCCCTCCACCCATCCTCCCCCTCCCATTCCCTCCCTCTTCTCTTTCCCCATATTCTTGGGCTATAATTGGATTGTAGCTTTCTTATGAAAGCTATGAATTGGTTAATTCGTGTCTTCATTGTCATTATATTCCCAAAATTTAGTAATTTCCTTCTTAATATCACTTACACCCCACTATCATTCAGCATAAGGTTATTTAGTTTCCATGACTTAATTTGAGTGTGAATATTTCTATTGTTGTTGAGTTCAACTTTTATTCCATGGTAGTCTGAGAAAACACAAGGAATAATTTCTATTCTTTTACGTTTGCTGAGGTTAAACTTGTGACCTAAAATGTGATCAATTTTGTAGAATGTTCCATGGGCCGAAGGTAAGAATGTGTATTCAGTTTTGTAAGAATGAAATGTTCTGTACATGTCTTCTAAGTCCATTTGTCATAGTGTCAAGTTTAAGTCTAATATTTGTTTATTTATTTTTTTCTTTGAAGATCTATTCAACACTGTTAAAGGGATGTTAAAATCTCCATCTATTATACTGTAAGAAAATATCAAATTGATCATGTCTGTTAGTGTTTCCGTTATAAATTCAGGAGGATTCTGGTGGCATAATGTTAAAAATTGAAAGCTATTCATGTAGAGTGTTTCTCTTGACAAAAATTAAATGATCATCCTTATCTTTCCTTACCTTTGTTGGTTTAAAGCCTATTGCATCTGCGAATAAAATTGCAACCCCTGCTTTTTTCTGATTTCCATTCGCCTGAATTATAGATGTTCATCCCTTCAGTCTCAGACTACTTTTATCCTTTAAGGAAAGTTGAGCTTCTTGTATGCAACAGACACATCTGGCTAGAATTTTTGTATCCAGTCAGCCAATCTGTATGTCTTTAGAAGACAATTTAAGCCATTCACATTAATTGACAGTAATGATAAGCATGGCAGTGTTTTGGTTGTCATGTTTTTTAAGTGTTCACTGGATATTTTTAATCCTTTCACAATTATGGATGTTAGGTTTTATTCAAGGCTTTCTGGGTGAGTTTACTTTAGTGGTACACCATTAAGCTGATCATTATGGAGGATGGGTTTGAGAATATCCTGGACAATTGTTTAGTTATGGCAAATTCCTTCAACATGTGTAGTTTGGTAAAGTATTTGATTTCTCCATCACAAGTGAAACTCAGTTTAGCTGGATACAGTATCCTGGGCTGAAAGTTGTTTTGTTTTACAAGATTGAAGGTCGATGACCATTCTCTTCTGGCTTGAAAAGTTTCAGCTGAGATATCTACAGTCATTCTAATATTCTTTCCCTTATAGATTATGATTTTATTGCATCTCTCTGTTTGCAGAATTTTCTCCTTTATATTAACTTTGGCAAAGTTAATTACAGTGTGTCTAGGAGATGTTTTATTTGGATTGAGTCATGCTGGGGTTCAAACTGTCTGCTATTTGAATTTCTGTATCTTTTGCCATGCTTGGGAAATTCTCCTCCATTATATTTTGGAGGTCTTTAGGACCATTCTCTTCTTCTTAAGGAACTCCTATAAGGTGAATGTTTGCTCTTTTGTAGTGGCCCCACAACTCTCTCAGGAAATGATCTATTTTTGCTCTCCACTTCTCTGCCTCATTGAGCATTTGGGAGCATTCAAAAGCTTTGTCTTTAGGCTCAGCACCTGTAGCCCAGTGGTTATGGCACCAGCCATATACACAGAGGCTGACAGGTTCAGAAGGGGCCCAGGCTAGCTAAACAACAATGACAACTGCAAGAAAAAATAGCCAGGCATTTTGGCAGGCACCTGTAGTTGCAGCTACTTGGGAGGCTGAGTCATGGGAATCAGTTAAGCCCAAGAGTTTGAGGTTGCTGTGAGCTGTGACACTACAGCACTCTGCAAAGGGTGACATAGTGAGACTCTGTCTCAAAAAAAAAAAAGTAAAAAAAAATAAAATCTTTGTCTTATTTTTTTCACTATTTTTTTATTTTTTTATTAAATCATAGCTGTGTACGTGCATCTTACAAGAGTATATGTGAGGCTTGGTAAAATCTTTGTCTTAAACATCAGAGATCCTTTCTTCTGCCTGTTGCATTTTATTGCTGATGGATTCTACTGTGTTTCTCATTTCTTTGAGGTCTTCAATTTCTTTCACCATTATGCTAAATCTTTGTAGATTTTTGTCTTTGAATTCGTTGATTTCTGGAGATAACTTTCGAACTACTCCTTGAATTTCTAATTCCATTTTTACTTCCATTCTATTAATCTTATTTGCTATCCATATTCTGAACTCTATTTCTGACATTTAAGCCATTTGTTTATGAATTGCATCTTCTTTTGTGTCTCCTTTGTCCTTCCTTCAGGGAGTTGATCTACTCTGATTATTCATATTGCCAGAGTTATTCTGCTGGTTACACCCATGATTATTTTTCCCAGTTTGGCTGGAGAAGCTGGTAAGGTGAAGTAAGGTGAAATTGGATTGAGGGCTCACAGTGTTGTGGTTAACCAGCCTTTTACCAAAGAGCTGGGACTGGTGACTGTGGCTTTTCCTGTACAACTTTACAAAGCTCCTATTCAGTCCTCCAACCTTGGGTTCTGGGGACTTGCTTGGTGTGATGGGGCCAGGTGATTCTGTCTTGTATTCATCCAGACTCTATGCAATCCTAGTGAATCCATGGCTTTGGACTGAAATCTGAGCTGGGGAGAAATGCAAACAAATATGACTCCCCACCCCCCATGGGCAACAACTAGAAGAGGTGACATGCACTTTCTGGCACTGAGCCAATAACTCTCCCTCCTGTGACTCTCTCCACTTCTACTTGAGTCACAGTTTCAGTGCAGCTTTGCTGCTGCAGCTTATGCCATGCCCAGCCCTAGCAAGGAACCACTAGACACTCTGGTCTCTGCAGGGGGTAGGCTTCCAGACCACCAGGCGATGGGGGAAGGGTCGACTGGGGGCTCACAATGGCAGGGAAAATATTTGTTAAACTTTTATGCTGGGCAAGAAAATGCCCAGGCTCACAGCATGATCTCTCTGGAGAAGGAGTCCTAGACTTCTGTGACTCTCTCTTGTGGGGTGAAAGAAGAGGTCTTCTATTCACTGCTTGCTTGTAGAGATCACACAGCAAGCTACCCTCAAGGGGACGGACTCTCATCCTCTTTGGGATGGGTTTTATACCTGAAATTTGCTTCCTTAGAGACGTAGCTTGCTTCAGCTGGGATGACGTGCACTTATCCATCTTCTCTTTTGGCTCAGCTCCTGACTTCCAGCTTTATTGGGTTCTTTTTGGCCATTATCTGTCCCTCTTGATGGGAGCTTCTATTGAAATCTGGTTCCAGTTGACCATCTTACCTTTTACCTGAGCAGGCATATTGATGATGAACAATTTTGGCTTTTGTTTGTCTGGGAAAGAGTTTATCTGTCATTCATTTCTGAAGGAATCTTAGTTATGCTATATATAGCATAACTTTAGATGCTCTCCCATAAATCTGTGGGATTTCTTTATTCCTCTTCATTCTTGCTTTCTATTTGTTCTTGCACTTGTATATCTCCAAATAATCTTCCTTCAAGTTCACAGCCTCTATTCTCCATTGATTAATTTTTTGTTGTATTTGAATTTTAAATTTTATTAATTTTTTTATTCAGCTCCATAATACAAATGTCAATTTTTAGTTTTTCAATGTGTGCTAAATGTTTCCTTTGGTTTATTTGTTGATTTCATAAGTTTATAAAATTATATCTTCATGTTTTCTTGAAGTAAACTGAGGTTTTTTGTTTTTGTTTTGTTTTTTGTCCAGGGCTGGGTTTGAACCCACCACCTCTGGCATATAGGGCCAGCACCCTATTCCTTTGAGCCACAGGCGCTGCCCTAGACTGAGCTTTCTTAAAACAGTTATTCCAGATCAGTTATACACGATGGCTAAATAGAAACATCAGTCACCAGATTTTCTTGCATAAAAGAAAGTTTTAGTTGAAAATAAGAACACAGCTCAGGTCTAATTCTGAGGGAAAGTTCTAGAATCTACCATACATTTCACAAGAAGGGGCTGCAGAGAAGAGCAAGAAGTAGAAAGATATTGACAGTGATAAACTCCTGTGAAACTTTGAGCCCCTTGGGAAGGGTAGGTGGTTATATTGTTTCTCCTTCTCTTAGACCTCTGCCAGTTAGCATGCTCCCAAGCTGCTGGAGAACTTTTCTACTATCATGAGTGCAAAAGCTGTGGCCCTATGTTAACTGGATTTTTCTTGAAAACAAAGTCCTGGGCTGCACTTCCCATTGTGTCAATTCTCATCATCACAGAACTGAAATGGCAAGCATCATACTGCTTTTTTATCCATTGTATGCCTTTGTCTTCATGTTTAAGCTTTTTAAGTCTCATGTTACTTATTCCTACAAAAACTTTACCTTACGTCTGTCAAGACTGTGGTGATCACAAGGGCCTTTGGGTCCCAGGAGATATCTGTGACACTAGAAACAGACATTTTAGGCAAGCTGCCTCTCAGGGAGAAAGATAAAGACAACTACATTGCCTATATTTTTCCTTTCAGACAGTTTCCCTCCTACTCCCTTTCCTCTGTCTATTGCATCCAGGTAGCACAGGTGCCATAAGGTATGGTTGACCTGGGGCTCTCAGGAATAGCTGTTTTCCTTGTGTTGTCATGTCTACTACATGAAGTCTCCCATGGAGATTAAGGCTCACACTTTTCCCCTTTAAACTCTGTAGTGAACCTAAGGGTTCTATGATTGTTAGTTTTCTGTCTGCTGCCCCTCTCCAATGCTGTTCACTTGGCTGCTTCAGCAGAGCAAAGCATACCCTAAAGTGGAAGAACATTAAACATACTTGAGCACTCCATGTACAACTTAGGACCAGGTCCCTGGTCTTATTCCCCCATAGCTTGAGAGCTGAATCTTGCTTTATGCTAAGACAGTTTTTATATCTGCTTTTGTGTGAAACCTAAAGGTAGGTTTATCCCACTTAGCCCATACTTGACATTGCTCCTTCACCCACTTCTGCTGTGGTGGAGAATATGGAGTCACTTTGAAGTTTCAGTTCTTCTCTCACCACTTGGGGCAACCAAATGATTCTCCTGATGGAGTTGAAGCTGGTCACAAATCCCAGAAAGTGACACTGCAACTTTTCTTCAAGCAAATACTATTGGTAGGGAGTAAAATTTTTACAGCCCATTATGGAATTTTTGACTCATTTATACAGAGTGTCAGTGACTTTGCCCATAAGAATTACCTACTATCTCATATAGATGACTGAAGACATCTCAGAGGACAACTTACAAGCCAGAAGAGATCAGAGACCCATCTTTAGTCTGCTTAAGTAGAATAAATAGTGCTATCCCAGAATTTTGTATACTGTATAACTAAGTATCATAATTGATAGAGAAATAGAATCTTTTCCAGGCAAGCAAACATTGAAAGAATTTTTCATGACCAGACAAACCCTCCAGTAAATACTCATAATTGCATTATATATTGATCAACTCAGTTGAAATACACCACTGTAAAAACACACAAAATCTAAAGCTCAAAGCTCATATGAAACAAGAGTATAAGAAAAAAAAAATAAAAGCAAATAGGTATTATGGTATTGATGAACAGAAGACCACACCACTTATCAATTCTATCAGTCAATGTTAATGTTCTGAATGCCCCTCTCAAAAGACATAGAGTGGATGAATAGATGAGAAAAATAACCCAAATACATGGTGTCTCCAGAAAACACACCCACCTCACAGGGAATCACAGAGACACATGCTGAGGGATTGATAAAATATTCCAACTGAATGAAGAATAAGCAAAAGCAGCTCCATTAATTTTTTTCTGTTTTCTCCCTATGAATAATTTTGTTAGCTTGAAAACCTTGTCTCTAAGCTGAAATTATTTCTTCTTTTTGGTTTAGTCTTCTGTTGAAGCATTCTACCATACTTTGAAGTTTCATATAAAATTTTAAAAAGATGTTAAAACGACAATGGTAAAGAAAGACAAACATTATATAATGATGAAAGGAGTAATTCAACAAAAAAATAACAATTCTAAATATTTATGCCCCTGTTAATGGAGCACCCAGATTCATAAAACAAATTCTACTAAAGGAAATGAAAGAGGCAAATATTATAGTAGTGCCATAATTGCTGGGAGATTTAATACCCCATGGTCAGATTTGGACAGACCATCAAAACACAAAGTAAATTAAAAAATGGACTTAACTAGTATGCTAAAATAAATAGACATTTACAGAACATTTTACCTAAAAATTACTGTATATATATTCTCCTCATCATCTCTTGAAACATTCTTCAATGTTGATCATATCTTAGGCCACAATACAGATCTCAAAAAAATCAAAACAATCGAAATCATACCATTAACCTTCACAGACAACAGTGAACTAAAACCAGGAATCAACATACTCAAATCTATACAAAGTTGTGGAAATTAAACAGCCTACTAAAAAAACTATTATTAAAAGAAGGCAGAAATAAAATGATTCTTCAGATTGAAAGACAAAAGATACACAAGCTATCACAATCTTTAGTATTCACCTAAAACAGTCCTAAGGGGGAAAAAAATAATAGTCTTAAATGCCTACATCAGAAAGACAAACCACAAGTTAACAACCTATTATTAAATTTCAACATACTAGAAAAGGAAGAGCAAAGAAAACCCAAAGCCAATAGATGAAAGGAAATAACAAGCTCAATAGAAAACAAAAAATCAATACATAAATAAATACCATTATCTGTTGTTTTGAAAAAATAAACAAAATTGATAGAATGTTTGCTTTATTAATCAAGAATAGAGGAGAAATGGCCCAAATAACCTCAATCAGAAATGAAAAGGAGGT
The DNA here is from genome assembly GCF_027406575.1 of Nycticebus coucang. Lineage (NCBI taxonomy): Eukaryota > Metazoa > Chordata > Mammalia > Primates > Lorisidae > Nycticebus > Nycticebus coucang. The sequence continues at coordinate 154,311,590 of NC_069804.1, read as the reverse complement.
ATTACAGCTGATATCACAGAAAAACCATATATAGTCCATGAATACTATAAAAATATTTAAACATATAAACTACAAAAAGTAGAGGATATGTACAAGTTCCTGGAACTGCCTAACCTCCCAATACTCAATGAGGAAGAAATATAACTCTTGCAGAGACTAATAATGAGCAGTCAGATCAAAGCAGTATTAAAAAATCTTCCAAAAACAATCAAAAAATCCCCAGACCAGATGAATTCACAGCTGAATTCTAACACACCTAAAAGAAGAGTTGGAATTCAAGCAGCAGAAATTATTCCATAACATTGAAAAGGAGGAAATGCTTTCAAACTTATTCTATGAAGCAAGTATTACTTTGATACTAAAGCCAAGAAATGACACAACAAAAATAAAAAACTACAGAGAAATATCCATTATGAACACTGTTGCAAAAATCCTCCACAAAATAAAAGCAAATAAAATTCTTGAGCAAATCAAAAAATAATCTACTGTGTGAGGGGCAAGACGCCCAATGACAACTTTTATTAGATGGTCCCAGCCGGAAGGAGAATTGGACTAAAGTGAACAAAGATCAATTGAAATTGGGAGGTAGATCACAGAGAGAAGAAATTAAAAGTCAGCAACCCCAGTCAGACAAACTGCAAGGATGAAGAGGAGAAAGAGAAAGGGAGACAGGAGATGACAGTTATAAAGTGAACAAGAATTGAAGGAGCCTCCAAAGGCAAAGAAGGGTAAGAGGATTTCCTTCCCCTACTTGGGGTCTCTCCAGTGCTCAATGCAGCATGGGAACTCTTACTTTATGGGATAGTGGCACAGGGACCAAAGACGCAGCTTTCCTGAACATAGACATATGTTCTTCCAGGTCTTCCTCCTGCCTGGCAGAATAGTGAGCAATTTTGGCTGTAGCCAGCTTGTAGCCACAGCTCATATACCCTTTTCTTCAGTTACCAGACAGAGTGCCCCCGGCTAGGGCCTGCTTCCATCTGCCCACATGAATGGGAGATGCTACCCTGGCTCAGACAGGCTGTAAGGGCTGCCCTACTACCTCATCCACCAGAGAGGCAAAATAACTTTGGACCTTACTCAGCCCTCATAGTAAATGTAGAAGCAAGTGTTGCAGAGGACAGTTTCTCTCTCAGTGGCACCTGGTGGGAATGAGTACCAGCAGAAAAAGCAAAGGAAGCTGGGGCCTGCCTCCTCACCATATCTAATGTGAAGTCAAATGGACCTCTTCAATGTGTTAGCCAGTGAACTTAGAGCACCCCATCTGTCCACCACAGAAAGAAACTGTGGCTCAACTAGCCTGCCTTCTACATGGTGGGATTACTCCTCACCCAGTGTGTTGGTCCTGCCTGCCAGCTGAGCACTGCCCCTAGCCTGGGGGAACATCCTGGAGGTTCTCCTTCCAGCTCTGCCCCAAATGGCTTGGAGAGGTGTAAGTCTAGCCTCAGTCAACCAACCCTGGCATAACCTGGGAGGCAAAATACAAGCTGCGAATTCCCCTCCCTCAACCACAGATGAAAGCCAAGACCTTTTGAATCTGTTGCTGGAGGGAATGACACTTTGCCTGGGAGAGTTCTCCTCACTATCTGTGAAATACCCACAGCCAAGGATCCTCAACTGAGGATCCTGCCCCAGCCTTACCCTACTCAGCTTAGATTTAACAAGGTCCTCAGAGACTCCTACACCATATGGCTCTGAAAGAGAGCTTTGCTCATTTAAGCAGTTGGTGATGAAGGGGAGTGGAAGCTTCACAACTTGTGCCTCTGTATCTTATATCAGCCCACAAGTTTTACTTTACAAATGGCCTTAAAACCCTGCTGAGCTGGTGAGTTTAACAAAAAGTTGCCACATCATTTTTGTTACTGGATTTTCTCTGCCTGGTCCTTGGTCTCAGGAAATAGAAGTATGAATTCATCAACCACAAATAAGTAATAAGATAGGTTTTATTACAGATAAGCAAAAGAGAAAAGCAAAGCCTCTGGCATAGAAGAGGAGTTCTCAAGTGAGTTGCAAATTTTGACTCTCTATCTAGGGATTTACATGCAGTTTCAAATCATCTCTCCTTTTCTGCAGGCAGGAGGTTTTGGAGGAATGGAATGTATATCTAAAATAAGTCACAGCCATTGCACCAATGACCTGTGGGCAGACAAATTTTAAAGATACCGGCAGGTAAAATTGTAGTTATAATTTGGGTATTTCACTCTTCCTGAGGAGTGGTGGGTTAGATGGACTACTGATTAAAATTCTTTATGAGCCTGATTAGGCCCAGAAGATGGAGTCCATGTGTAGCCCTGAGCATCAGGAACCTGCATTATTTTGACAGGGCCTGGAAATGGCATGGTGCATTCCATGCCATGACTGGGCCCTTGTAACTAATATTAGCCAGCCTGTTTTAGTATTAAAATGTCTGATGAGTAGGTTAACTGTGTAGGAAGCAGCTACTTTGATATGGTAGGTCTTGAAAGGGTAGGGGTGAGCTCCACGTACCAGAGCCTCTGAACTTGACATCAACTCCTCAGATTAGGCATCCAAATGGCCCTAATAATGTACTGAGTGGTTGACAGAATAAGTAGTCACTTCATCTCAGCAGGCTCTGGAATAGAAGTGGAGAGCACTGCCCCTGGGTTCTATGAAACTTATACCAGCTCACCAGATAAGGCGGCCAAACAGTCCCAATAACCACTGAGCAGCTGGTGGAAAAAGGAGCTGCCACCTGACACTGAAAATTCTTAGAAGGAGCATGGAGAACCCTGCACTTCAGGGCAGCTGGTGCCATCATCTGGACACTGGGATTGAAATGAAAAAGTACCCAGAGACAGCCGAATGGCACTATTGTCAGCAGATTGGTGTGCCACTTGGTCAGTCCAGGTTCTACCTTTCAGGTCCCAACTATCCCCTGGGAGCTATCTAAGGGAACCCAACTACAATATCTCTCACTACATTTTAGGGACACCTTAACATTCTAGCTTAAAATATTAAAAATAGATAAATAAGGTGGAGAAGCAAGATGGAAAACTAGAGATAGTTTCTTTGTAGCCAGGAATGTTGAGATTGAGGAGAAAACACTCCAAGTACCACTGGTTTGTGGGATTTGCCAAGAAACATCCCTTTGAGAGCACAGGCAGGCAGTGGAAGACTTCAGGACCCCAAAAGCAGGATGGAAGCACTGGAGAAGCTTCACAAGAACAACTACTTACATTCTGGCAGAGGATGACAGGTGCAACAGTGGCAGAAATGACAGTTTACAGTCAGAGAAAGCTTGCCCTGTGGATTTTATTTTAGGACCTGGGCACTTGGGAGAGCTTGGGCAAGTGAGCCAGTGATTTTGAATAGCCCCCAGGGCAGAGACTGAGCTACCAGGTGGAATGGAGCTATCACTGTTCAGTTGTAGGCTTGGCACACTCATTGTGAGAAAGCTGCTTTGCAGCCTTGGTTCTCAGGATCCTCTTACAAAGCCAATTCTGTCGTGCCTGATAAGATGGCAAGTCACTCATGGAGAAATTTGAATGACACATACATTCCTGGGAAAGCCAGTGTGTGGCCAAGGGACACAGTTCCGAAAGGTTGAGGCCTTTCCATAAAGTGATCTGAGGAGAGATTTAGGCTCCCAACCCTGTGGGAATTGAGGAAGAAACACCAGAAATATCCTGGAAACATGAAAAACCACAACAGAGCAACCGACCCCACCCCCAGGGATCATGAGGTAGCTACTTCAGAGTTTTCCACCTACAAAGGTGCAAAAGCAGAACATTCTTTTAGAGATACATGGGACTACACAAAGTGGACAAACATACAAATCATATGCATCCTTTGTGGGGAGTGGGCTGTGGGTGGCAGGGTTCCCACACCCTGGGAAATGCTCAGACAATGACCCCCACACACTTCTCCTCCTCTGACAACATTCTTTCCACCTTCCAAAAGTCACATAGCCCATGCATAATTTCCTTATCAGCAAGTACATAGTTCTCCCTTATTAAGTTTGATCTCTACCCCATGAGTTAAGATTTAGGCAACCTTGTTCAGACACTGTATAAATAAAGCTGTTCCCATGGTTCAGGTGCTGGCTGCAGCCAGCAGCTGCATCAGACTTCCCGACGCCATCATCATCTCTCGTCTTGTGTATGTTTTTTTCTTGTGTACCTCTTCTTCATTTCCCACCTTTCCACTCAGGTCAACTCTTCTTCCTTGCTCTAAGTCGAGAGAGGTCTCTGTCTCTCACACCAGTATGTGACAATCCCTGGAGGATAAGAAGAGAGTCCTAAAACATGGAAGTTCTATTTTAAAACATCAAGGTGGTATTATCTTATATTTAGAAAATCCCAGAAGCTCAACAAGTGTAATCCTGGAAGTGATCAAGAATTCCAGCAACATCTTGGGGTATGAAATCAATATGCACAAATCAGTAGCCTTCATATACACCAATAATATCAAGCTGATGATCAAATAAAAGGCACAATTACCTTCACTATAGCTTCAAAGAAAGGTAAATATTCTGCAATATACATAACAATGGATGTAAAATATTTCTACAAAGAGAACTATGAAATCCTGAGGCATGAAACAGCAGAAGATTTTACCAAATGGAACAACATGATACTCACGGCTAGGAAGAATCAACATTGCTAAAATGTCCATACAACCTAAAGTGATTACAAATTTAATGCAATTCCATTAAAGTACCAATGAGAATAGCCCATATCACAAAGTCTCAAAACTTCAGATGCTGGTTTGGACAGGAAGAGAAGGGAACACATACACTGTTGGTGGAATTGCAAACTAATATGGCCATTTTTGATAGAAGTAAAGATAATCTTCAAAGACCTAAAGATAGATCTTACATTTGATTTTGTAATTCTATTCTTCTGCATATATCCAGAATAAAAAGAAATCATTTTACCATAAGGACATTTTCATTAGAATGTTTATCATACCTCCATTGACAATCACACAGATATGGAAATAACCCAAGTGCCCATCAACATAAGAATGGTCAAATAAATTGTGGCATAGTTATACCATGAAATACTATCCAGCCCTTAAGAAAAATGGAGATTTCACATCTTTTATATTTACCTGGAAGAATTTGAAGAACATCCTTCTAACTATCACAAGAATGGAAAAGAAAGCATCTGATGTACTCAATATTAATATGAAAGTAGTAGATGAAAACTTCACACGCACATTTATTAAAAACACATTTAAATTCAAGAAGGGGGAGGGGATATGGGAGATGGATTATAGTAAACTCTTACATGTCAGGTAAAATGTAGGGTTATATGGCACACTTGGGTGAAGGGCTCAACTAATACTTGGACCTTACCTAACAAATGCAACCAATGTAACCTAATTGCATGTACCCTTATATTAATCTGAAATAAAGAAAAATAGGCTTTGTGTGAGGAAAACAAATACACATTTGGTAGAAATTAAAAATAAATAAATAAAAGAATCTACCATGACCAGGTGGGCTTCATCCTAGTAATACAAGTATGGTTCAACACAGGTAAATCAATAATATATTTTGCCACAGAAATAGAAGCAAAAGAAAAGATCATATGGTCATATCAGTAAGTGCAGAAAAAGCATTTGGCAAAATTTTGCTCTATCTCATAATAAAAACCCTCAACAAATTAGAAGAAAAATATCTCAGAATTACAAAGTCCATATATGAAAAACACACACCTAACATGATATTCAATGAGGGAAAAGTTGAAAACATTCCCTCTTATAACTGTAAAAAGACAGGAGTGCCCACTGTTACTTCCCTTCAACCAAGTACTGAATGTCCTAGTCAGAGCAATCAGGAAAGAGAAATAAATAAAAAGGTATCTAAATAAAAAAGAAGAGGTTAAATTATTGCATTTTTCTGATAATATTACCTTATATCTAGAAAATACTAAAGATTCCACCAAAAGAATCCTGAAATTAATAAATAAATTCCAGAAAAAATCAGGCTACAAAGTAAATTTTCACAAATTGGTATTCTTTCTATATTCTAATAATAGTCAATCTGACATTTAATAGCTACAAAGACAATAACATACACAGGAATACCATTAATCATGGAAGTGAAAGATATCTAGACAGAGAACTATGGAACAATTATAAAAGTAATTATAGATGACACAAACAAAATAACATATCATGATCATGGGTTGATAGAATAAACTTTAAAATATCCATCTTGCCCAAAGTGATTACAGATACAATATAATTCCCATCAATATTCCAACATAGTATTTTATAGATGTAGTAAAAATGATTCTACACTTCATTTGGAACTCAGGATGAGATGAAATAGCCAAAACAATCATCTTAAGCAAAAAGAACAAATCAGGAAACATCACATTACCCAACTTTGTCTATACTACAGGGCTACAATAAACAAAATAGCACAGTATTAGTGCAAAAATACAGATATAAACCCATGGAACAGAATAGAAAACACAGGTATTAAACCATCTACCTTCAGCTCACTGATCTTTAAAAAAGAAGACATCAGCATACACTGGAGAAAAGAAATTCTATTCAATAAATTGTGTTAGAAACATTGGATGACCACATGGAGAAAAATTAAGCAGGAGTACTATTAATCATCATTTACAAAAATTAATTCAAGATAAATAAAAGACCTAAAGATAAGGCAAAAAACATAAAAGTTATAGAAGTAACTATAGAAAAACATCTTATAGAAATTATACTAGGCATAAGATTTATATCGAATACACCCAAATTAATAAATTGGACTTGATTACATTATAAATTCTATACAGCAAAATAAATTATGAACAGAGCACATAGGTATTCTCCCTAAGTAAAGGGAGAAAGTATTTTCAAACTATACATCTGATAAAGGGCTAATACCTGGAATCTATGAAGATCTCAAGCAAATCATAAAGAAAAAAGAAACAGACCCATTAGAGAGAGGACAAAAGAAAAAAAAAAAAAGAGGCAATAAGGAAGATTAATGACTACAAGCAGCTTTCTCCAGAGGATCCTGTCAAGAGGGAGAACAATTGGACAGAATTGGACTCTGTGAAGCTGAAGGTTGAGAGTTGAGCATAGTCAGGACATATACAAGTGCCTATTTATGCTGAGACAAGCTGCAACTCCAAGAAAGAGGAAGCAAGACAAAAAAGATCAGGTATGAAACCTATTGACAAGTGGATGAGAGTCCAGTCCCTATAGTGGTAGGCACACTGTGGGCTCTCTACAAGAAATCAGGGAACAAAGGACCTCTTACATTACCCCACAGAAGAGAGATGATAAACCCCAGTTCTCCTCCTCCAGGGAGGTCCCACCTGTGAACCTAGGTATCATCCTGCCCAGCCTAAAAGCAAAAAAAAAATTCTCTCAGCAATTCCAAATGCACAGTTCACCCTTCCCGCTTTGTCTGACTATTTCAAAATCTCTCCCCTGCAGAGCTCAGAGTGTTTGGCAAATTTTCTGAGAGGCATGGGCATTGTGTGGGCAGCTGGAAGGCAGTGTGGAGACAGTGACTCATGTGGAAGTGCAAGAGTGGGGCATGGGGAGAGATGGACCTTTGGAAAGAGAGATATGCATGGAAAATGTGCATAGCTGGCATAGATGCACTGATCTCCCAGTTATGACTTTGGCAGGTGAAGTTTTCTGACTCTCCTACCTACTGGAGGGAACCAGACTCCAGCATATCAGTGTTGCCAGAGAGACTCTCAGTGTGGATTTCTATTTTCTGGCAGCTTGAGACTCTTAGATCTCTTTCTTGTGAGCACTGATTGTACTTCCTGGGACAATCAGATTAGAACTTTCAACCTGGATTATCCACCTGAGGACCCTCTGAGGTTGAGTGGTAGTTCTTTTGTAGTGGAGAGGGACAGAGTCTCCTCTTCCAGCTATCACCAGTGGAGATTGGGAAGACACAAGTGTTCATATCTTTCCCCAACTGAAATTCCAGCCCAGTACTGTGACTCTTATGATTGGGTAGTGTAGGATAATATTTAGAAATAAACATATCCTACATCAAGCACACAAAGTGAACTCAGTATGAGTTTAAAATGGCTTGCTATTCTTACAGAGGCTTAAGGGACATGGACCCCCCGAGGCAAGCACAGAGTTAACTTTCCTGGAGTTAAAATTACACAAGCCAATTCTCTGAAGTTGTGCACCCTGTTAAGCATGAGACCAAAGGGCATGCCACCCTTCCTCAGAGATACAGGCCAGAGGGCTGATGTATGTTTAAAAACATATTGTCGGAGGTCTATAGGTGTTCTGTCCTGAGGAGAGACACAGTCGTTACTTCATGCTGAGTAAACTGAGTGAATGCTTGAAGGTACTCTTCCATTAACTCTGTTCCCCTGTGGCTGCTTTCTTTTTGTGATCTTTATTTAGATACCTGCTGAAGAGATTGGTCAGTGTCTAGAAAAGGACGTTTACTGCAGAAGTGATTGTGTTGATGTGGTAACAGGATATTTCCTTACAAGTTAATTTCAAATAGGTAAAATGAGATAATGGTAAAACTAACAGATGATAGATAAAGTGTGTATGTGATTAAAAGTGTATAAAATCAGACCCCCGAATAAAGAACTTTGCTACATGCCATCCCATGCTATGTAGTCTATTTCTTGCCCTCATTTCTTAAAATTGCAGGAGTGAGCTTACCACTGAAGGCTGCAAGGCTGTCCTTCTGCAGCATTGGTATTCACACAAACACATTGGCGATGAGGACAGAATGGCTCTACAGCTGTCAAGACAGGGAGCGTTTCCAGACTCCAGGCCGGGGACGCCGTGATCTGCTCTTTGCTGTAGCTGCTTGAGGTAAGCTTGAGAACCCTGTAACTGGGATGGTGCAATTGCCATGCAGAGTATGTGGGGTGTCTCCAGCATAGCAAGAAACATGGGAGGAAGTAATATGAGTCTTCAGCTCTCTTCTTCCTCGGAGGATCAGTATATTGCCATTTTAAAAACTCTGATTTCTACCACTAAAATTCCAGTAAAAACCAGTAACCTGTGGGAACTTTCCCATGTGGTTGTTAAGCATTGCCTCTGGTTCAAGCCTGACCACAGAGTCCAGCTTAATTTGAAAATCTGGAAGAAAGTGGGTTGGGCTCTGCATCGTGCCCAACACAAAGGTAATTTTATAAGCAGGAAAATATGGGCAGCGTATCAGCTGGTTCATATCGCGTTGGAACCATTTCAGACATGTTCTGAGAAAACCTCTGAGACTGAGGAGATTGGCACTGATAAGTTGCCACCCCCATCTCCTTTGCCCGACCTGGGTCTATTAGACCAGCCAGAGCAGTCTGTGGAAAATCCCAGAGAACCCGAACATGAATATGATATGCCAGAGTCCCATTCTGACACCAAGCCTAATAAGTCGGCTAAGCCTACTAAGAAATATGTGGGTGACTTAATGAGTCTAGAGAGTGACACAGAGAGCTGTCCAGAATTAGTGGAAATGGCTGATGAACAACTCAAAAAGAGTCTGAGTTTGAACATCTTAAAAAGGTTATGGCTGAAAGCTTTCAAACTATGAATCAAAGAATTGCCTTCTTAGAAAAGAAGGGAGCTGAAATACTCTCCTCTAGAGCAAGCTCTAAAGCAGGTTCTTGTAAAGAGCTGCTTCCACCTTACAAGCTTCTAACTCCTTCAGCACCTGCAGGTCCTATGGCCTGGAGGGAAGGCCCCTTACATCATAATGCTCCACCAGAAATCTATCCCATGTGGCCTAATCCCCCAGATACTTGCTTCATTGCACGGTATCACTTTCCTTTAGATGTTTCTGAATTGACTATATCTAATGAGAACTCAGTTCAAATTTCAGAATTGTGTAATAAAGAGTCTGTTATACAAGCATATCCTGTTTTCAGGAAAATTCAAGAGAATGATCAATTAAGAGCTGCTCAACATGCTCCTATAGAAGTAAAATTTTTAAGAACAATGAAAGATGCTGTTTTTGCTTATGGACCTACTTCTCCTTTTGTGATTAGCATTTTAAATTCATATTGCAAAAATCATATTTTTATTCCTGCTGACTGGGAAGCTTTAGCTCATACTACCTTGAGCCCTGGTCAATTTTTACAGTTCAAGGCTTGGTGGCTGGAAGAGGCAACTTTGCAAAATTGAGCTCAGGGAACTCTAATTAACTCTTTAATGGGTACTGGCCCTGAGGCTGACATTCACCAACATCTGCAATTAACACAAAACTTATTAATGCAGGTTAAAGATGTTTGCATTAGAGCTTGGCAAAGACTAGAGGAAAAAGACGGGGTTAAACAGTTTTTTACAAGAATCATGCAAGCAAACAATGAACCATATTCTGAATTTGTAGCTAGACTTCAGACAGCTATTGAAAGGTCTGTTCCTGGAGAACAGACCAGACAGATGCTTTTATTACAATTATTATTTAAGAATGAGAATTCAGATTGTAAGTTGGCCTTGACACCTGTCAAAAATCAGGACAATGTTTTTATTGAACAATATGTCTGCACTTGTCAGGATATTGGCTCTGGAACATTTCAGGCAAAGCTTAATGCTGCAGCCTTGGCAGAGGCACTTTATGGGACTAAAAGGAAGACAAAATGTTTTAATTGTGGAAAAATGGGGCATCTGTGTTCTGAATATTGCAAGGCTAACACTGAAAGTGTTCCAGCTGCTGCAGCTCATGATACCAAGCCACAAGCACCTGGCCTCTGCTGCCGCTGTGGAAAAGGCAAACATTGGACTAATGAATGTAGATCTGTTAAGGATAAAGACGGCAAACTCCTGCTGCCCAAGGTAGAATTTGTTCCAGCTCAGGATCCAAAAAACAGGGTGCAGGGTCCATCTCCAGGCCTGATGATAAATAATACGAGCACTCCAAATCAATTTCCAGTGGACAATGGGGTAACACATGCACAGGCGAATCAGAACAACTAATTGAAATAGAGCCTGTGAAATTACATGTTCAGGATCTCTTTCATGCAACTCAAGGATGTTCAGCTTTAGACATACCAATACTATATGAGGGAGAAATCTTAGCTGGACAAAAGCCTAGAAAACATCAAACTGCAATTTATGGCCCTATTCCACCAGACATTGTGGGGCCTATTTTAGGTAGAAGGAGTTTAACAACAGAAGGTTTAAACATACATCCTGGAGTTATTGACTCTGAATTTCAAGGAGAAATTATACTTATGGCTTCTTCTACACAGAATATAAAATTAAAAGCTGGTAAAAGAATTGCATATATTTTAATATTGCCTTATCATAAAGGACAGGCTGCTCCCATAAAGCAGAAAGGTGGCTTTGGCAGCACTGGAAAACAGGTTTCTTGGAATACTTTCCTTAATGACTCCAGACCTCAGAGTACAGTAACTTTTGCTGATAAAATGGCAATTACTGGATTAGTAGATTCAGGAGCTGATGTTTCGATAATTGCTTCTTTCATGTGACGTAAGGGAGGCCAAAAAAGAAAATTGAAAATTCAGGCTACATTTGTTGGTATGGGAACCTTAACTGATATTGACCAAAGTGTTAATACTTTAGACTGTTCTGAGCCTGAGGGTCAGAAAGCTCAACTGTGCCCCTATGTAGCTCTTATTGTGTTATCTATATGGGGCAGAGATCTTTTACAACAGTGGGGAGCCATGATTACTATTCCAACCATTTCCAAACCAGCCAAGACTACCTTGTTTCCCTGAAAATAAGACATCCTCCAAAAATAAGACCTACTTACAGGAAAGATAAGATGTCCCCTGAAAATAAGACCTAGAACACCTTTGGGAGCACTTTAAAATAAAACACTGTCTTATTTTTGGGGAAACAGGGCATAATGATTAATATCAGTTATAATCCCATTGACACCCACTCCTCCTTTAAAACCTGAAATTATAAGAATGGGGAATGACAAAACCGGACTGGGTTTGCCTGCTTTTCATGAGGGTTTTATATAGAGACTCCTGTTCAGAACTTCGCCCTTCCGTTAAAATGGTTAAAAGATAAACTGATACGGGCTAAACAGTGGCCACTCCCTCTAATGAAAAATTAGAAGTGCTTAATAATATAGTTCACGAACAGCTAAAAGCAGGCCATATTGTACACAGCACAAGCTTCTAGAACAGTCCTGTATTTCTCATAAAACAGAAATCTGGAAAATAGAGAATGTTGACTGATTTTTAGACTAATTAATGCAGTTATTTCTCTGATGGGAAACTTACAATCAGGTATACCTAACCCGTCTCTAATTCCTAAAACTTATTCTATTATCATAATTGATTTCAAACACTGTTTCTTTGCCATTCCTCTTCATCCTGAGGATGCTGAGAAATTTGCTTTTGCAATTCCTGCTTTGAACTCAGAAAAAACCTGCAAGATGATTCCATTGGAGGGTCCTTCCTCAAGGCATGTTGAATAGCCCCACCTTGTGTCAGCTTTTTGTAAATCAGCCTTTAGAAATTGTAAGAACACTTTTCCCGGAGGGTACGTGCTTACATTATATGGACGACATCTTGATAGCACACCCTGATAAGGAAACGTTACAACAGATGTTTGAAGCTGTAAAAGAAAATTGCCAGCAGTTTGGACTTGTAATTTCTGAGGACAAAACACAGCATACAGATCCTTGGGAGTATTTAGGATACAAAATAGGCAAAAAATAATTCCACAAAAAGTAAGTATTAGAAGGGATACTTTAAAAACTCTGAATGATTTTCAAAAACTATTAGGAGATATAAATTGGATTAGATCTAGTTTGGGGATTCCCATGTATGCTCTAAAAAAATTGTTTGCAACTTTAGAAGGACCAGCTGATTTAAAAAGCCCTAGAGTATTAACTGCTGAGCCAGAAAAAGAATTACAATGGCTAGAACATCATATCCAGCAATCCCAAATAGACGGAATTGATGATGTTGGTCATTTTTATTTATATGTGTTTCCTTTCAGTCATTACCCTACTGGACTGTTAACACAGGAAAATAATTTCATACAATTGTGTTTTCTACCTAATAAGACAGTTAAGAAAATGGAAATATATATATATATACATATATATATACATATATAATGGCTGCAATAATTTTAGAAGGACATCAAAGATTTAGACAATTAATTGGTAAGTACGTTGAAAAAATATTTGTGCCTCTTACTAATTCTCAAATTAATAAATTATTTATCTTCAACACTGAATGGCAAATTGTTCTTTCTGATTACCTAGAACTTATAGACAACCATTATACTAAAGATAAAATAATTCAATTTCTTAAAAGAACTAATTGGATATTACCAAAAATTATTAAAGAACATCCTTTAGATGATGCTGTCACATTTTATACTGATGCTAACATGAAAGGAATTGTAGGATATGTAGGAGAAGAAATACAAAAGGTCGAATAGTCTCCTTATCAGTCTGTCCAGAAAGCTGAGTTATTTGCTATAGTAATGCTATTAAGTGATTACCCAGATAAGGATCCAAACATAATTAGTAATTCAATTTACAGTACCATTGTATTACAAAATATTGAGACTGTTACTTTAACTGAAAGTAATTCAGAATTAAATTTATTGTTTCAAAAACTACAAAATTTGATAAGAGCTCAAGCAAAAGATATTTATGTTACACATATTAGAGCCCATATAGGATTACCCGGACCTTTATCTGAAGGAAATCATATGGTAGATCAATTATTAGGGTCAGTACTTACTGCCCAACAAGAACATATTCATCATTCTAATACAAGATCATTAAAACTGAGACATGGCATAATACCAATATTGGTCTCAGTTCTCCAAATCCAGTTGACCTGGTTTGATTATTTGGCTGAACTACAAAGTTCAATTCAGGCATGGTGAAAATTGATAGCAAAAGTGATTGGAAACTGAAAATAAAATTGGAGCAGCACAAACAGTGTGAATAGATAGCAAAAGTAAGCTGCATAAGTTTTAGTGTAGCAAAGAGAGCTTTTATTTATGAAGAACACAGAGAAAGGTTAGAGCACTTCTAAAGGGAGTTGAAAGTGGACCCCTAACAAAATGGAGAGAAGGCAAGAGAGATGAAGATGCAAAGGCTTGCAGGAGTATAATACTTTCTCCATTTGAAATTGGTTTAAAGCCTTTGTTGGCTTCTCTGCACCTCCAGGCAGTATTGTCCTTTTCTGTTGGTTATTGATTACCTAGGTTACCTCATTCCCACAATCTTGTGGGCTTTCCAGACTTCCTGATTCAGCAGGCCAGGTTTTCCTCCTACCCTTCTTGAAGTCCCTTTGTTAGTGTCCCATCTCACATAGTATGTTACATCTTATTTTGCCTACTTCCTCCCTAATTATCTTTGTGATTATATGGATCTACCTATATAATTCAAGATTATCACTCTACCTTAATACGCTAAACTCACATACATCTGCAAAGTCCCTTTTACCATGAAGTGTAACCTATTCATAGTTTCTAGAGACTGGGACAGAGACATCTGTGGGACTGTTATTCAGCCTACCATAATTATTTTTGTTTCAGAAAATATAATCAACCCAACATTCACATAAAGTGCATTTCAAATATAACACTAGCATGGAAATGTAGTAAAATTGTGGAGGGCTCCAATAGTAGTTCTTTGACTAAGGGTCATGAATTTACCAAGAAGTGTAGAGATAATAGCTTAATAATAGTAAGGAAATTCATAAATAGCTATTATTGCATATAATTGAGATAGGAACTATCAGAAAAGGTAGGAAAGTTAGAAGGTCTTAAAATAGAAAAGTCTTGAAATAACAAGAACTTGAATTCATGTAACATTGGTGGAAAAGGATTGAGAGTAGTAGTGAGGAAGACCTAAATGAACCTGACAACTGACTGAACTCAGACAGCAATCTACTCATGTAGATTTCATGATATGAAGCTCAAGAAAGGTTTGGGGATATAAGATGATGACTTCAGGTCTAGGAATGCTGAGTTTGAAGTGTTAGCAGAATATGAACACAGAAATACTCATCATAACACTGACTATAATAATTTATACCTTAGGAAGTCTTACACTTAGAGGTGATAATTGAAGCCATAAGAGTACATGAAATAGTTGAGGGAGTCAGCAAGTGAGAATAGTATGAGTGTGATACATACACATGTATGTATATACAACACATATGTAATAAATATATTATATATGGAAACCACCAATTTTCATAGTAGTAAGTGTATATAGCAAATGAAGTATATATCCTATTGTGAAGTATATTTACTATTTAGCTTATATAGAATTTCTTTGCCTTAATAGGAAGCAATACCCTAAAATGTGAAATGAAACTGAGTCTAAAATATAAGGCAAGATCTTTGAAAAACAGGCAAAGAAATTTTGTTATTAAAAAGAAAATCAATAAAATATCCTCAAAATGACAGTCATCTTTACTGCGAAGGATAATTAATATATATGTTCATTATTTTTCACTTCTGCAGATATCAGCCAATGTTACATTTTAATCTAGGACACATAAATATCCATGGAGACTACAGTTACACAAATACTTTTTCAGATTATACAGTGATTATAAGCCTGAAATTAGGAGCACCCAACTGCGATAGCTCTCTAGGCATATGCATTTCTGTCTTCATCAATCATCTCTTTGTGAGAAACAAATACATGGTTACATTTTACCCAGATTATGCCATTGTTTTAAAAAAAGCTATTCAATTAAATTAATGTTTAGTTTCACCACTTCAAGGTATTTTGAGTTGGGTAAATAATTATGTTAGTACATTATCTTATAAAACATGTCTCTGGGGAGTATTTTGCCAATCATCCTGATATTTATGGATAATTTAGAAGGAATTTGGTTGCTCTGTAAAAAAAATGGAGTAAGAACCAATATTATTCATGTCACCTGTTTTTATTCCAAATGAATCCAGCTGCTGCTAAGAAATGACTATGTGGATGGGACTTTGGAATATACAAAAATTTAATGTGAAGAAAGATAACTTCTTTGGGCTATATTTCTTTTTAAAAAGACACGAATTACTAAAACTATTTTAACTGAATCAGATATTTTAATTGGGTTTGTCATTTAACACAATTATTAATGGCAGTAAAATTTTTTACACAAATTCAAGCACAAATTTGTAATATAAGCATACACATCTATCTATATGTATATATACATAGTTATCTACTTTTATATTTCTGACTCTTTATAATTCTTCATGGAATTTAGCGCAATCAGATAGTTACTGAGAGAATAGATTCTGCATTATTTCAAACTCACATCCTTATACATTGGTCTTTCTTGAAAACTACTCACTTTCTCAGTATGATAGTATTGAAGTATTGTGCAACAATGTGAAAATATTTTTTAAAAAATATGTAGCTAATAAGACAGTCTACATTAGCCTTGTGTTGTGACCTTCTTATTTTGTGCCAAAATAGTTCATAGTTGTCAACATTTCCAAATTTGTGATTTCAGACAGTGCAAGTATCATTATCACTAATAATAGAGAAAATAACCATTGCCCAGAAAGGGTAGACATTTATCAAACACATCTATGTTTTGAATACTGAATCATAAATATAGACCTAACACTAGGGAGAAAAACGGGATGTCTTATCTGATAATTCTAATTAAACATTGTAGTCATTGTTTTAGCTAGAGAAATAAGGTGAAATAACTGACAAGAATAAAAACTAGAAACAAAAAGTGATATTTTCATCATTTGTATATGACATTAACATGTAAACAGAAAATATTAAGGAACATGCAGAGAAATAATGATTAAAAATATTTAAATTAAGCAATGTCACAGCACACATGATTGATCTAAAACTCCAATTTTATTTCAATATACTATGTACTAGTATTATAGAAGTAGAAATAGAAATAGTGTGTGCATATATTATATATATTACAATATATATATGAGGGCCAAAAAATTATACACATTTTAAGAGATCTTGTTGAAAGTAAAATCAATTATTTCTCCCCAAAAGTGTATGAATTGTAGGTAAAATTGATGTGCATAGCATGTCTAGGTACAATCGACAATTTTGAAAACAATGCATGGATAAAATCTCTTAAAATGTGCATACATTTTGGCACCATCAGGATATATGTATATGTGTGTATACATATATAAACAAAAGATGTATGAATGATACCTAAAATATATTGAAAAGAAAAAACAAAATCTACATAGGGATATTTTAAAACCTTAATGTAAACTAAATGCATGGAACAGAGATTTTAATTAAGATTGCAATTTCCTCCAAAATGAGTGATTGATTCAATGCAGCACCAATGACAGCACTAACAACATATTTTGGAGGAAATTAACAAGCTTATTTGTTGAATTTATATTAAAAATATATAGCTCTAGAATACTTAAAATAATCAAGAAATAGAAGAAAAACTTTATAGGACTTACACTAATATAAAGTGTACAAATATATGTAACATATAACATATAAATATTATATACACATTATGTGTATGTGTATATATATATGCATATATATACAGATGTCCTAACAAAATTTAAACTAAACTGAACACTGAAAACACTAAAAAACAGTGCATAGGGATATAGCAGAAACTCCATAGCAGACCACCTCCCTAAATTGACCACCTCCTTAAGTTGCCTAATTTTCATACACTGGACATGTACCACATGTATCTATTAATGCAGAAGGCCTACATTTTTATGTTGACTCCCTCCTCATGTTGACCAGTTTATTACAGTCCCTTGGATGGTCAACTAACAGCGGTTCTACTGTGTATATATATATATATATATATATATAATTGGTATCCTGAAAGAATGAGGAGGTTGCATACTCAGTTTTCAGCAGAGCTATTAAAAATTATCCCTAACATAAAAACAATTTAGAGGTGGGGCAAGATGACTGACTAGAGACAAACTTTGAAAGTAGCACCTATCTAGTTGGACTGAAGTAAACTTGGAGAAGTCTAAATTGGGGAGAAGAAATCAAAATGCACCTCATCTCCACTGAGACAGCCGTGAGGTCAAGAAAGAGGAAGAAAAATCACAGAGATCAGATACAGAGTGACTATAACGAATGAGCCCAATGCTGGAGGGGACAGAAGACCCATCCCCCAGCCTAGAGGCATTCCGTAGGCTTTCCCAAGTGAGTAGGGAACAAATGACCTCTCACCTCACCCCATGGTACAGAATTGTGAGGTCCTGGTTCTCCTGTACCTGGGAATTTCCATTTCTGAGTCCCTATCCTATCTGGTGTAAAATTGAACAAATTTTCTCTCTGAATTCATGAGATAACAGCCCATCCATCTCCCTCTCTTGTTGCCTGATGTACCTCCCTCTTTAGTGACAGTGTGTTTAATAAGAATTTGAAAGACTTACTTACTGTGTGAGCTGCTGAACCCATCAGTGCCCTGCCCCACACTGTGAGAGGTAACAGTGGTCCCACAGTTCTAACTTTAATGTGATGTAGTGTGATGTCTCCTGGCTCTAACTCCTGGTATGGGGAACTTTTTCCTGCCCTCTGGAGAGACCCTGCCTGCTTGGCATCTGTGCAGTACAACCCCCAGTGATGCTTAACTCTTCTCCTAGCAACTTGGAGAGTGACAATCCTAGCCTCAAGTGACCCTTATTGGGAAGGTCCAGGGACCAGAACCCCTCCTCAGGCATGGGTGATGGCTGTATTTTGTCTGTTCTATACTCAGGTCTCTGGGGTGAGAGAAGGCCCCTAGCTTCTCTGAACTGGGGGGCAGTTGCTGATGCTGCCAGTGTGGGTTCTATTGGAACTCTTGGTCAGAATAATCAATGGATTCTTATTCTCAGGCATAGTTGCTGGGGCTACACATTCAGATATAATTTGAATGTATTTGTTCAAGGCAGGGATTGGGCTATGAGGCGTGGGAAAAGTGTGTTTATCTGTGAATTCCTCTCCTCCAGCTGTCAGTAGTGAAAGTAGAGCAATAGCTGTTTGAATCTTTTAAAATAATAATTCCAGAAAAAGTACTACAGCTCCTTCAAACTGAGTGGAGGACAGGCTGACATCAGGAAATAATCAGTTTGTACTAAGTGAGGCCTGTACTCAGAGACTCCCACTGCAGCCCTGAAAGGGAGCTCTGTGAGGCTTTGGAAGAAGGGCCTCAAGCACAAGCTACAGCTCATAGGCAAAGGGGTGGTAAGCTCCATTTCCTAGGAATTCTAGATCCAATCATAATCCACCAGTTTTAGTTGCCAAAGAAGTCTGTGAAGTGTTCCCTAAGGATCCACAATTAGATCATCTCTCAATAACTATTCAGGGATGATCTAATATGTCAACTTAAAAAAAGTATAGGTAATATAAAACATGCTGAAAATACTCATGGGGAGGAGCCAAAAGAAGAATTCCGGCAACATAAAAAAATCAGAGCTGATCACATCCACTAAGAGATTTCAAGGGAGATACAGCAGAAAATATAAATAGAGAAATCGCTAATGTTTCAGAAATATAATTTAGAATATGGATGGAAAATAAGATGAATAGAATTGAGGTGAATTTGGAAATAGAAATTAAAAATTTGTCTAAATGTTGTCTCAAGAAATTAGTGAATTCAAAAGCAAAGTCATCAAGAAATTGGATATATTGAGGCAAGATAAAGAAGGGCTTAAGCAATTAAAAGAAGCGAGAGCTTTAATACACAGTAGAGGAAGAACCTCAGTAATTGAGTAGAACATGGACAAGAAAGAATTTCAGAAGTGAAGAAAAGACTTTTGAACTATCTCAATAATTCAAACAGGCAGAAAAAATGAGAACAAAACCTAAATATTCCCCAAGAGAGTTATGAGACTACTCCAAAAGATCAAATATCCAAATTATAGGGATTCCTGAAGAAGAAGGAGAGGATGGTCCTATAAGCACTGATGCTGTACTTCAAGAAATCATCATGGAGAATTTCCAAATCATTGTGAGAGTCACAGAAATTCAAATAGTAAATAGTTTCATAACCCCAGTATGACTCAGTCCAAGCAAAGCATCTTGTAGACACATTGAAATTAAATTAGCTGAAGTCAATATGAAGGAGTAAATCCTGTAAGTAGCTAAGCATTAATATAAGTCTTACCAAAAAAGAGAAAAATATCAGGATGACTGTAGTTCTTTCAACTGAACATTTTCAAGCCAGAAGAGGATGGTCATTGGCCTAAACCATCATAAATCAAAACAATTGTCTAACCAGAACCATGTATTCTGCTAAATTGAGTTTCATTTGTGATGGAGAAATCAAATATTTTACTGATATTCAAATTTTGAGGACATTTGTCACAACTAGATCTTCTCCACAGGAAGTACTCAGACTCATTCTTCATAATGAACAAGTACAGTGGTCCATCAACAAACTAAAAACACCCAGAAATTAAGGAACAAAACCTAGCTTCCACATGGTGCAAGGAATAACACTAAGCTTTGGACCTCCACCAAACAAGATGATCAAAACTCCACCATACCTACTGATTCTCTCAATATATTTATTTTTTGTTTTTGTTTTTTTGAGACAGAGCCTCAAGCTGTTGCCCTGGGTAGAGTCCCATGGTGTCCAACTCACAGCAACCTCCAACTCTTGGGCTTAAGCAATCCTCTTGCCTCAGCCTCCCAAGTAGCTGGGACCACAGGCACCCACCACAACACACAGCTATTTTTTGGTTGTAGTTGTCGTTGTTGTTTGGCAGGTCTGGGCTGGATTCAAACCAAGCAGCTAGGGTATATGTGTCTGGCATCTTAGCTGCTTAAGCTACAGGCACTGAGCCTCTCTCAATATATTTGAATGGCTTGAATTCTACACTAAATAGGGACAAGTTGGCTGATTGGATGCAAAAGCTCAAGCCCATTTTCTGTTGTCTCCAAGAAACACATCTAATCTCTAAGGATAAAATAAGACTCGGGATGAAGGGATGAAAAATAATAATCCAGGCAAATGTAAATCATAAGAAATCAGGGGTTGCAATCTTACTTGCACATACAATTGGATTTAATCCAACAAAAATAAGCATAGACAAGAAAGTATACCACATACTTGTTAAGGGAATCATATAATGTGAAGAGATTTTAATAATTAACATTTATGCACCAACCTAAATGCTCCTCGATACATGAAAAAACACTAAGTGATATGAATAATATAATACGTTCCTGAAACATCATTTTTGGATATTTTAACACCCTTTTGTCACTACAATATATATCCTTCAAGCAGAAAATAAACAAAGAAGTAATGGACTTAAACAAATCCCTAGAACAAATGGACTTGAGAAACATATAAAGAAAATTTTATCCTAACAAAACTAAATACACATTCCTCTCATAAGTCCATGGATAATCCTCCAAATTCAATAACATCTTTGCACACAAATTTAACATAAACAAATTCAGAAGAAAAAAAAATTATTCCTTGTATCTTATTGCACCATCACAGAAAAAAAAGATCAGCTCAACAACAGCAGAAATTTCATATCCATGTAAAGAAAATTGCTTAAGCCCAGGAATTTGAGTTTTCTGTGAGTTTTCTTCCTCACCTCTAGCTGTCAGTAGTGAAAGTAGAGCAACAGCAGTTTGAATCTTTTTAGAAAATAACTCCAGAAAAAATACTACAGCTCCTTTCCATGTAAAGTAAATAACCCTATGCTAAGCTACAACTGCTTAATGATGAGATTTAGAAGGAAATAATTCCATTCCTTGAACAGAATGATAATGAAGCCACAAGCTATCAAAATCTTTGGGATATTGTAAAGGAAGTCCAAAGAGGCAAAGTATAGCATTAGATGTCTTCATAGAAGAAATGGAGACAGAGCAAGTCAATAACCTAATAGACCATCTTAAGCAACTTGAAAAGGAAAAATAATGTAACCCCTCAGAAGAAAAGAAATAACCAAATTACAGCAAAATTAAGTGAAATAGAGAACATAAGATTTATTCAGAAGGTCAGAGAAACAAAAAGTTCAAAATCTTTGAAAAGATTAATATAATCAATGAACCCCTAGCCAGATTAACCGGAAATAGAAAAATTACGATCTATAATAACTTCAGTCAAAAATGAAAAATGGGAAATAAGAAGAGATAGACAGAAATAAAAGGGATCATCAGTGGTTACTACATAAAAATCCAATGTTCTCAATTTTAATATGAAGGCAATAGATGAACCAATCCAAGGGGAGTGGGGAATGAAGGATCAGGGAGAAGGGACAAGGATGGGTAGTTCTGGTATATGGCACACCTATTGGGGTGGGACACATTATAAGACAGACTTCACCTAATAAAGACAATCAGTATAACCTAATTCTTTGTACCCTCAATGAATCACAGTGAAATATAACAAAGAATTAAAAATATAAATGCTATGCCCAGGCCTCTGCCTGGACTCACCTGGAGCCCTGTGCCTGTGTCCTCCCATGACCACCCTGTCTCCAAGCCTCATCATGCACCACGCCCCACCCAGCTGAAGACCCACTGAGGACATGCACTGCCCAGCCGGAGACCCACTGAGGCTGCATGCCACACCGCACAACTCCAGAGAACCACTGAGAACACGTGCTGTGCCCTGGGTGGGAGACCGGCTGAGTCCTAGCACTGGGCCCACCCTGTCTCCGTGCCAGGTGCCCACATACCAATTCCACTCTTACAGTTATTTTAAAATATACAATAAATTACTATTAACAATAGTCAACCTATTATGCTGTTGAGAACTGGATGTTATTTCTTCTATCTAATTGTATTTTCACACCCATTAACCATTCTCTCTTTATCTCTTCTCCCCATTGCCTCTTCCAATCTCTGTTAACCATCATTCTTTTTATACCTATGCATTCAATTTTTGTTGTAACTCCCACAAGTGAGTGAGAAAATGTGACATTTTTCTTCTTATTCCTGGATTATTTAACTTAACATAATGTCACAAAGTTCCATCCATAGTGTTTCAGATGACTGAATTTCATTTTTATGGATGAATAATATTGCACTTTGTAGATGGACCACATTCACTTTTTATTTTATTTTGGATTAATGTAAGGGTACATATGATTGGGTTACATTGTTTTTGTTTGTTAGGTAACTTCCATGTTGTAGTAGAGTCCTTAACCAGATGTGTGCTATATACTCTCATATTGTACCCATTAGGTGGGAGATTGCTATGCCACCATACACTTTCCCCCTTATTGGCTTCATAAATTTAATTGTATTTGTCTTTCATGTGCACCTGTAGTTGTTTATCTGTTAGTTTATTTTTTTCTTATTTTTTTTTATTAAATCATAGCTGTGAACATCAATATTATCATGGGGCACCATACACTTGGTTCACAGACCATTTGACACATTTTCATCACATTAGTTGACGTAGCCCTCCTGGCATTTTCTTAGTTACTTTGCTAAGACATTTACATTCCACATTTACCAAGCCTCACATATACCCTTGTAAGATGCACCACAGGTCTGATCCTTTCAACGCCCCTCCCTCTACCTCCCTCCCCCTCCCTCCCCACCCTTTCCCCCTTCCCACTATTCTTAGGTTGTAACTGGGTTATAGCTTTAATGTGAAGGTCCTAAACTAGTTTCATAATAGGGGTGAATACATTGGATACTTTTTCTTCCATTCTTGAGATATTTTACTGAGAAGAATATGTTCCAGCTCCATCCATGTAAACATGAAAGAGGTAAAGTCTCCATCTTTCTTCAAGGCTGCATAGTATTCCATGGTGTACATATACCACAATTTATTAATACATTCATGGATCGATGGGCACTTGGGCTGCTTCCATGACTTAGCAATTATGAATTGGGCTGCAATAAACATTCTGGTACAAATATCTTTGTTATGATGTGATTTTTGGACTTCTGGGTATATGCCCAGTAGAGGGATTACAGAATTGAATGGCAGATCTATTTTTAGATGTCTAAGTGTTCTCCATAACTCTTTCTAAAAGGAATGTATTAATTTGCATTCCCACCAGCAGTGCAAAAGTGTTCCCTTTTCTCCACATCCACGCCAACATCTCTGGTCTTGGGATTTTGTGATATAGGCTAGTCTCACTGGAGTTAGATGATATCTCAAAGTAGTTTTGATTTGCATTTCTCTGATGATTAAAGATGATGAGCATTTTTTCATATGTCTGAAGGCCGCGCGCCTGTCTTCTTCAGAGAAGTTTCTCTTCAAATCCCTTGCCCAGCCTGTGATGGGATCCCTTGTTCTATTCTTGCTAATGCATTTGAGTTCTCTGTGGATTCTGGTTATTATACCTTTGTAGGAGACATAACCTGAAAATATCTTCTCTCATTCTGAAGGATGTTTGCTTGCTTTACTTACTGTGTTCTTGGTTGTGCAGAAGCTTTTTAGTTTGATCAAGTCCCAGTAGTGTATTTTTGAAGCTGCTTCAATTGCCCGGGGATTCCTCCTCATAAAATACTCACCCAGACTGATTTCTTCAAGGGTTTTCCCTGCACTCTCCTTGCTGAAGTCACTAGGTGCTGGAAACGGCCAGAATTGTGTGCAGCATATGCCTGCTGCCAGATCCGTGTGCAGCACACTCCTGGAGCTGCTCCTACAGCCAGAATTCTCTGGCTTTGACAATGGCAGAGGAGCTGTGCAAGGGCACTTCTCACAATGATCTAGCAAGAATAGAGTGATCACATTGGGGTCTAATCTTGGAATAACACCCACCCCCCAATTCTGTGTATTACCAGAGGAAACCAGAACCCACGCTATAGGGATACTGGTGCTGCAGAGCAGCATAGGCAAAGGCACGGTGGCTGAGAAAGATTAGGATTTGCTGGCCTGGTAGCCCAAGGATTAGACAGAGCCCAAGTGGAACACTCACCAGTGGCTATAGAACAACCATGGCAGGCAGGCCTCAGCTCCCCCAGCTGGCTGCTAGCCAAGAGCAGGGGCTGGGCCTCGGGGGCATTGACCTTCCTTTGAGTCTGACAGGCATTAAGCCTTGGCACTTCACATCATTGGAGGGAGCAGGACTGCAGCCCTGTGGGGTCACTAGTATTTGGGCATGAAAAAGGAACAAAGTGGAGAAAGAGACTCATCCTCCTGATCCTACTGTGCTATCCGGTGGGCCTTTCTGACCCTATAGAACACTGGAGAGAGAAAAATCTGAGCAGCAAGTAGACCTCTGCTATCTAGCTGCTCGAGACCTTTCAAACTCTCCCACCTGAGAGTTTGTGCTGACAGAGTCAATTGGTTCAGAACCCCTAACTTGGGACAATCACCCAAGGACCCTCTGGGATGATACCCTGGTTGTGAAGTAACAGGAAGTGTCGATTTTCCCATTCCAGTTGTTGTGTTGGAGGTGGGGTTTCTTAATTGCTTCACAGCTAAGACTTCACCAGAGTCAGTGATCCACCAGGATTGGAAAAGAACCAGTTGAATACAAGACCTAGCCACCTAACCCCACCACACCAAGCAGGTTTCCCCAGGCTCAGAGTGTATTACTGTACAAGTCCTTTGCAAAACTATAGGGGAAAATGTTGCAGTCATCACTCACAGATCCTTAACAAAGGGCTGGTTAAAAATAATCATGAGGAGGAATACGCAGAAAAACTCAGGCAACATGAACAACCAGAGCAGATCAATTTCCCCAAGAAATGATAAAGCAGACATAGCACAAGATCCTATTCACAAACAAATGGCTGAGATGTCAGATCGAGTTCAGAATTCGGATAGCAAATAAGATCAACAGTATGGAAGAAAGGGTGAAATTAAAATTTAAAGCAGAAATTTAAAAGCTGTCTCAAGAATTCAACGAATTTAAAGACAAAGTAACAAAAGATATTGACATATTAAAGAAAGAATTTGAAGCCATCAAAGATCTAAAAAGTACTGTAGAATCCCTCAGTAACAGAATGGAGCAGGCAGAAGAAAGGATCTCTGATATTGAAGACAAAGCTTTGGAACACTCCCAAACACTCCAAGAGGAAAAAAAAAAATGGAGAACAAAAACGGATCATTCTCTCAGAGAGCTCTGGGATAATTTGAAGAGGTCTAATATTTGCCTTATAAGAATACCTGAAAGTGATGAGGTTGCTGCGTAGGGTACAGATGCTTTGCTCCATTAAATAATTAAAGAGAATTTTCCAGACATGCCCAGAGATTCTGAAATTCAGATAACAGACAGTTTTAGAACACTGGCACAACTCAACCCAAATAAAAAATTCTCATAGACACATTATAATTAATTTTGCTTAAGTTAATATGAAGGAGAAAATTCTGAAAGCTGTAAGAGGTAAGAAAAACATTACACACAAAGGAAAGAACATTAGAATGACTGCAGATTTCTCTGCTGAAACCTTTCAAGCTAGAAGAGAGTGGTCATCAACCTTTTATCTCCTAAAACAAAATAACTTTCAACCCAGAATCCTGTACCCAGCTAAACTGAGTTTCAACTATGATGGAGAAATTAAATACTTTAATGACATTCACATGTTGAAGAAATTGGCCATAACTAAACCAGCTCTTCGGGATATTCTCAGAGCTATCCTTCATAATGAACAACACCAAAGTAAAATCACTCAGAAACTTTTGATCAAAGTCTAACTTCCATAGTTGTGAAAGGAGTAAAAATGTCCACTGGAATTTTGAAAAACTCAGTACCCAAACCTCTGCCTGGTTCATCATTACTCTCAATAAATGTGAATGGCTTAAATTGCCCTCTAAAAGACACAGGTTGGCTGACTGGATACAAAAACTCAGGGCAGACATCTGCTGTATTCAAGAATCTCACCTTACCGTAAAATATAAACATAGCCTCAGGGTGAAGGGATGGTCATCTATAATTCAGACAAATGGAGATCAAAAAAAAGCAGGTGTTGCAATTTTCTTTGCAGCTACAATAGGCTTTAAATAAATCAAAGTAAGAAAAGACAATGTTGGCCACTTTTTATTTGTTAAGGGCAGCACTCAACATTATGAGATTTCAATTATCAACATTTATTCACCCAATCAGAATGCACATAAATTTATAAGAGAAACTCTAACTGACATGAGCAACTTGATTTCCCCCAGTACCATAATTGTTGGAGACTTTAACACTCCTCTGGCAGTGTTGGATAGATCCTCAAAAAAAAAGCTAAGCAAAGAAATTTTGTAATTAAAAGTAATCTTTCAACATTTGCATCTAATAGACATCTATAGAACATTTCATCCTAACAAAATCGAATAAATATTTTTCTCATCAGCCCATGGATCATCATCCAAAATTGAGACCAATATTATGTTTTTGTATTTAAATGAGGGTAAAGAAACCACAAGTCAAAGAATTTAGTTGGCCTCTAGAAGAAGAGGACTCCCAAAACAACCATCCCTGGCAACATATGATTTTACCCTTTAATATTTATTTTATATTTTTGACCTTCATGTCTGTAGTGAATGTTTTCTTTTTACTCTTATAACACTAAAGTTATGGTAATTTGTTATAGCAACAATATTAAACTAAAAAAATTAGGATAAATGGTCAAATTTTTTTCTGATTATTCTATTTAATTTTATAAAAATATTATAAAATGATAAAATGATATCAGAAATAAAATTTATAAATATTGATTGATTAAAAAACTCACAAGGAAAAAATACAAAAGTAAAATTAAAATTATGCTTAATTATTATCAATACTCATTTTCCTTGTTTTTCACCAAATGTTGTTGGAAGTTTTCTTAAAATTCTGACTCTCTGTGTCATTACTGAAAGTCCAGCATTAAACAAAATATTTACTAAAGGCTAAACCTAAAGGGCTTCCTATTCTATGATTTCTATTGGTAAATTTTGCAAAAATAATTATGGTTTTCGGGAGGCGCCTGTGGCTCAAGGAGTAGGGAGCCGGTCCCATATGCCAGAGGTGGTGGGTTCAAACCCAGCCCTGGCCAAAAAAAAAAAAAATAATAATTATGGTTTTGGACCATGAATTTTAAATCATTATAACTGGGTTTAACCACATATTTATTAATCAAAATAGGGATTTTTTTTTTTTTTTACAGTTTTTGGCTGAGGTTTGAACCCACTACCTCCAGCTTTTGGGGCCGGCACCCTACTCCTTCGAGACACAGGCACCACCCCCAAAATAAAGATCATTACAATCAACACGTTGTTGCAAAGGAAAAATAAGTTTGTTTCTTCCAACAGCAGAAAAATCTGTGCTTTGGGATTCAATGAACTCCTGGAAAGCATTTTCAGCATCCTACTAGTTGTGGAAGCATTTTCCCTACATAAAGTTACTGAGATGCAAATAGCAATAATGCAAAAACCTCAATTACTTTTGCACCACCAGCCTGGATAATACAATTCCATTCATATGCATAGCTTCATTATCACTTATACAAAGATGATTCTGCAACTTTTATCTCCAGTTCAGATATCTTTTCTGAATTCTGGAATTACTTTTTCAACTGCCTACTTGAGATATTTATTAAACTGTGTCAATAGTTTCAGAACAGAACAAAAGTTCAGTCTTTCAATATTAGCTTTCTTCTAATATATGCTGTCTCAGTGAATAGTACTTTCTTCTGTCCAGTTAAACAAAAACAAATGTAATGAGAGTCACTCAATATGTGTACTGGGCATTATTTTTTGAGCATGTATGATATGTCAAATGCTTTTTCATGCATTAGGGTTACTGAATTGAGTAAGTCAAAGAATTCTGTCTCCTGCAGACTGAAGAAAGCAACATACAATACATAATTTTTATTTAAATGTATTTTTATTTATCATTATATTTTTATTTTATTTAATGTTTATTTTTAACACTTCAGATGATGCACAGAGCTCATGTAAGAGCTTAGTTTGCTTCTCTTCATCAATCTACAAATGTATAGTGAAGTGGAGAGACATACAAAAATTCTCTAACTTATGAATTTATTTAAATACATAATTTTGTAGTTGGAAAAGTAAATGAATGGTTTGTAGTATAGATTTTTATTTTAAAATACCATATGAAACTTATGTTTAAGAGTTACTAACAGGAAGGCTCCAAAACTGTAGATTTAAATGATCAATAAAAATAAGATGTAACCAATCTCACTAATAAAACAAATTAATACAAATTAAAACAAGTCTCATTTCTTCAACAATACATTGACAAAACTTTAAAAATATGTCATTAACTATTAATGGTGAGGATGTAGGGAAATAAGCACTCTTGTATACTACTAAACAAATCTCAGCTATTTGACCAATATTTCAACTTTGACCAAGAAATTTTGTTTCTGGGATTTTATTTTAAGGAAATAAAAATAATAAAACAATGAAGGAAAAAAACTTGTTTTCTTGCTGCAGTGTTTAAACTAATGAAATACTGTGAACAGCATAATATATGCACATATAGATACAGAAAAGATCATTTGAAGAAAAATGAGATATCAGTTTGCATTGTATACACTTGATCTCCTTACTTTTTCTTTTTTCTTTTTTTTTTTAGTATGGAGTACACTGGATATTTATTTTTCCATTCTTGTGATACTTTACTAAGAAGAATGTATTTCAACTCAATCCAGGTAAATGTAAAAGATGTAAAGTCTCCATCTTTTTTAATGGCTGAATAATATTCCATGGTATTCATATAACAAAGTTTGTTGTCCATTCATGGTTTGATGGGCACTTATGTTGATTCCACAACTTAGCAATTATGAATTGAGATGCAATAAACATTCTAGTGCAAATATCTTTGTGGCAAAATGATTTTTGTTCTTCTGGGTAGATCCCTAATAATCTGCAGGATCAAATGGAAGGCCTACTTTTACATCTTTGAGGATTTTCCATACTTCTCTAAAAAAGGGCTGTATTAGTTTACAATCCCACTGGCGGTGTAGAAGTGTTCCCTTCTCTCCACATCCACACCAGCATCTGGTCTATTGGGACTTTGTGATGTGGCCTAATCTTGCTGGGGTTAGGTGATATCTTAGAGTGGTTTTAATTTGCATTTCTCTGATGATTAAAGACAATGAGCATTTTTTCATGTGTTTGCCAGTCCTTCGTTTGTCATCCTCGGAAAGAGTTTCCTATTTTTTTTTAATTTATTTGTTTTTATTGTTAAATCATAGCTGTGTACATTAGTGCAATAAAGGGGTACAATGTGCGGGTTTCATACACAATCTGAAATATTCTCATCAAACTGTTCAACATAGCTACCTTCATGGCATTTTCTTACTTACTGTATGTAGGCATTTGTATTCTGCATTTAGTAAGTTTCACCTGTACCCATTCCAAGATGCACCGTAGATGTGGGCCACCTATTACCCTCCCTCCACCAAAACCTCCCCCCTCCCTTCCCCTTCCTTGGCCCTTTCCCCATAGTCTTGTGCTATATTTGGGTTATAGCCTTCATGTGAAAACTACAATTTAGCTTCATAGTACAGCTGAGTACATTGGATAGTTTTTCTTCCATTCCTGAGATACTTTGCTAAGAAGAATATGTCCAGCTCCATCCATGTAAACATGAAAGAGGTAAAGTCTCCATCTTTCTTTAAGGCTACATAATATTCCATGGTATACAAGTACCACAATTTGCTAGTCCATTCATGGATTAAGGGGCACTTGGGCTTCTTCCATGACTTAGCAATTATGAATTGGGCTGCAATAAACATTTTGGTACAGATGTCTTTATTGTGACTTTTGGTCTTCTGGGTATAAACCTAGTAAAGGAATTATAGGATCGAATGGCAGGTCTATTTTTAGGTCTCTAAGTATTATCAAAACATCCTTCCAAAAGGAACGTATTATTGTGCATTCCCACCAACAGTGTAGAAGTGTGCCCTTTTCTCCACATCCGCACCAACATCCCTGGTTTTGGGATTTTGTTATGTGGGCTACACTTATTGGGGTAAGGTGATATCTCAAAGTAGTTTTGATTTGCATTTCTCTAATGATTAAGGATGATGAGGTTTTTATCATGTATTTGTAGATTGTGCGTTGGTCTTCTTTAGAGAAGTTTCTCTTCAAGTCCCTTGCTCACCCTGAGATGGGGTCACGTGTTATTTTCTTACTAATACGTTTGAGTTCTTTGTGGATTCTGGTTATTAGACCTTTATCGGAGTTATAACCTGCAAATGTTTACTCCCATTCTGAGGGCTGTCTGCTTGTTTTACTTACAATGTTCTTGGCTGTGCAGAAACTTTTTAGTTTGATCAGGTCCCAGTAGTGTATTTTTGATACTGCTTCAATTGCCTGGGGAGTCCTCCTCATAAAATATTCACCCAGGCCAATTCCTCCAAGAGTTTTCCCTGCAATTTCTTCAAGTATTTTTATAGTTTCATGTCTTAAGTTTAAATCTTTTATCCAGTGAGAATCTATCTTAGTTAATGGTGAAAGGTGTGGGTACACTTTGAATCTTCTACAGGTTTCCAGCCAGTTCACCCAGCACCATTTGTTAAATAGGGAATCTTTTCCCCACTGAATGTTTTTAATTGGCTTGTCAAAGATCAAATAATGGTAAGTATCCGGATTCATCTCTTGGTTCTCTTTTCTGTTCCAGACATCTACTGCTCTGCTTTTGTGCCAATACCATGCAGTTTTGATCACTATTGATTTATAGTATCGTCTCAGGTCTAGTAGCGTGATTCCTCCTGCTTTGTTTTTATTGCTGAGTAATGTTTTGGCTATTCGAGGTTTTTTTCTGATTCCATACAAAATGAAGTATTATACTTTCAAGATCTTTAAAATATGACAATAGAGCTTTAGTAGGAATTGCATTAAAATTATATATTGCTTTGGGTAGTATAGACATTTTAACAATGTTGATTCTTCCCAGCCATGAGCATGGTATGTTTTTCCATCTGTTAACATCTTTAGCTATTTATTTTCTTAAAGTTTCATAGTTCTCTTTGTAGACATCTTTCACATCCTTTGTTAGGTATACTCCCAAATATTTCATCTTCTTTGGCACTACTGTAAAAGGAATAGAGTCCTTGAATGTTTTTTCAGCTTGGTTATTGTTGGTATATATAAAGGCTACAGATTTATGGATGTTGATTTTGTAGCCTGAGACATTGCTGTATTCCTTGATCACTTCTAAAAGTTTTGTAGTAGAATCCCTACTGTTTTCCAGATATACGATCATATCATCTGTGAAGAGTGAGAGTTTGATCTATTCTGACCATATGTGCATACCTTTGATCGCCTTTTCTTCCCTAATTGCAATGGCTAAAACTTCCATTACAATGTTAAGGAGCAATGGAGACAATGGGCAACCTTACCTGGTTCCTGATCTAAGTGGAAATGATTTTAATTTAACTCTGTTCAATACGATATTGGAAGTGCATTTGCTGACATGGCCTCTATTAATTTAAGAAATGTCCCTTCTATACCAATTTTCTGAAGTGCTCTGATCATGAAGGGATGTTGGATATTACCAAAAGCTTTTTCTGCATCAATTGAGAGAATCATATGGTCCTTATTTTTTAGTTTGTTTATGTGTTGAATTACATTTATAGATTTATGTATAATTGAACCAGCCTTGAGACCCTGGGATGAATCCCACTTGGTCATGGTGTATAATTTTTTTGATGTGTTGTTGGATTCTATTTGTAAGGATCTTATTCAGTATTTTAGCATCAATATTCATTAGTGATATTGGTCTATAATTTTCTTTTCTTGTTGGATCTTTCCCTGGTTTGGGGATAAAGGTGATGTTTGCTTCGTAGAATGTGCTGGGTAATAGTCCTTCTTTTTCTGTATTTTGGAAGAGGTTTTGTAGTATAGGTACTAGTTCTTCTTTATAGGTTTGGTAGAATTCTGACGTAAAGCCATCTGGTCCTGGGCTTTTCTTTTTAGGGAAATTTTGTATAGTTGATGCTATTTCAAGACTTGATATATGCCTGTTCAACATTTCCACTTCATTCTGGCTAAGTCTTGGTAGGTGGCGTGCTTCCAGGTATTGGTCAATTTCTTTCAGATTTTCATATTTCTGAGAGTAGAGTTTCTTGTAGTATTCCTTAAGGATTTTTTTAATTTCTGAGGGGTCTATTGTTATTTCATCTTTACCATTTCTGATTGACAAAATTAGAGATTTTAGTCTTTTTTTCCTGGTTAGTTTGGCCAAAGGTTTATGTATTTTATTGATCTTTTCAAAAAACCAACCTTTGGATTTATTGATCTTTTGTATAATTCTTTTGTTTTCAATTTCATTTAGTTCTGCTCTGATTTTGGTTATTTCTTTTCTTCTGCTGGGTTTGGGGTTGGAGTGTTCTTCCTTCTCCAGTTGCTTGAGATGTCTCATTAAGTTTTAAATTCCTCTCTTTCCGTTTTCTTTAGGAAGGCTTGTGGTGCTAGAAATTTCCCTCTTAGGACTGCCTTTGCAGTATCCCAGAGGTTCTGGTAATTCATGTCTTGATTGTTGTTTTGTTCCAAAAATTTGGTGATTTCCTTCTTAATCTCATCTATAACCCATTTACCCTTCAGCATAAGATTGTTTAGCTTCCATGTTTTTGTATAGGTATGCAGGTTCCTGTTGTTATTTAGTTCAACTTTTATTCCATGATGGTCTGAGAAGATGCAAGGAATAATTTCTATTTTTTTTAAATTTGCTGAGGTTAGATTTGTGGCCTAGTATGTGGTCGATTTTGGAGTATGTTCCATGGGCTGATGAAAAGAATGTGTATTCAGTTTTGTTGGGATGAAATGTTCTGTAGATGTCTGTTAAGTCCAGATGTTGAATGGTTGAGTTTAAATCTAAGATTTCTTTGCTTAGCTTCTTTTTTGGAGGATCTATCCAGCACTGCTAAAGGGGTATTAAAATCTCCAGCTACTATGGAAGTGGAGGAAATCAAGTTGCTCATGTCTGTTAGAGTTTCTTTTAGAAATTGAGGTGTGTTGTGGTTGGGTGCATAAATATTGATAATAGAGATCTCATCATATTGAGTATTACCTTTAACAAATATGAAGTGTCCATTGTTATCGTTAATTATTTTGGTTGGTTTAAAGCCTATTTCATCTGTGAACAGGATTGCAATGCTTGCTATTTTCTGTTGTCCATTTGCCTGGAATATGGATGACCATCCCTTCACCTTGAGTCTATATTTTTCTTTTAATGTTAGATGTGATTCTTGTATTCAGCAGATATCTGGTTGCGTTTCTGTATCCGGTCAGCCAACCTGTGCCTCTTTAGAGGACAGTTTAATCCATTCACATTAATTGAGAATATTGATAAGCCTTTGAAGAGTCCAGTGGACATTTTTAATCCTTTTGTGACTGTGGAAGTTGGATTTTGATCAAAATTTTCTGGGTGAGATTACTTTTGTGGTGGAGGATTATGCTGGTCTTTATGGAGGATAGGTTTTAGAATATCCTGAAGAGCTGGTTTAGTTATGGCAAATTTCTTCAACATGTGAATGTCATTGAAGTATTTAATTTCTCCATCATAAATTAAACTCAGTTTAGCTGGGTATAGGATCCTGGGTTGAAAGTTATTTTGTTTTTTAACAGATTAAAAGTCGATGACCATCCTCTTCTAGCTTGAAAGTTTTCAGCAGAGAGATCTGCAGTTATTCTAATATTCTTCCCCATGTAGGTAATGTTTTTCTTTCGTCTGGCAGCTTTCAGAATTTTCTCCTTCATCTTAACTTTAGTGAAATTGATTATGATGTGTCTGGGGGATGTCTTATTTGGGTTGAGTCATGCTGGAGTTCTGAAACTGTCTGCTATCTGAATTTTGAAATCTCTTGGCATGTCTGGAAAGTTCTTCTTCATAATCTCATGGATAAGAGACTCTGTGTCTTGTGAAGCCACTTTGTCACTTTTGGGGATCCCTGTAAGACAAATATTGGTTTTATTCAAATTATCCCAGAGCTCTCTGAGAGAGTGGTCTGTTTTTACCCTCCATTTCTCATCCTCTTTGAGAGTTTAGGAGTGTTTGAAAACTTTGTCTTCATTGTCAGAAATCCTTTCTTCTGCTTGCTCCATTCTGTTACTGAGGGATTCTATTCTTCCTTACTTTTTCATTTAGTACTTGCAAATTTTAGAAAAAATACACAACCACCTGCTATATAAGGATGTTTCAGTCAAGAATGGACTAGCTGTACCATTGTGGTCCCATTGCTTATAATGGGGCTAAACACTCATATTATCTATGTCAACATAGCTTTTTAATTTTTTTTTCTTTTTTTAGAGACAAGAGTCTTACTTTATCGGCCTTGGTAGAGTGCTGTAGAATCACAGCTCACAGCAACCTCCAATTCCTGGGCTTAGGTGATTCTCTTGCCTCAGACTCCTGAGTAGCTGGGACTACAGGCACCTATCACAACATCTGGTTATTTTTTTCTTTTTGTTGTTGTCGCAGTTTGTCCAGGTCTGGGTATGAACCCACCACCCTTGGTAAATGGGGCCAGAGCAATACCCACTGAGCCACAGGCACCTCCCAACATAGCTTTTTTTAACATTGTAGTATGATGCATTACTCAGGTGTTTGTGGTGATACTAGTGCAAACAAATCTATTGTGCTGCTACTCATAAAAGTATGGCATATACAATTATGTACAGTACATAATACTTGATAGTGATAATAAACAACTATTACTGGTTTACATATTTATTGTACTATATTTTATTGCTATTAATTTTACAGTGTAATTCTTCTATTTATAAAAAACCTGTAAAACAGCCTCAGGCAACTCCTTTAGGAGGTATTCCAGAAGAAGACTTTGTAATCATAGAAGATGACAGTTCCATTCCTGTTATGGCCTCTGAAGATCTTCTAGGAG
This sequence comes from Nycticebus coucang, assembly GCF_027406575.1. Classification (NCBI taxonomy): domain Eukaryota; kingdom Metazoa; phylum Chordata; class Mammalia; order Primates; family Lorisidae; genus Nycticebus; species Nycticebus coucang. The sequence continues at coordinate 154,275,964 of NC_069804.1, read as the reverse complement.
ACAAGATGTGGAGGTAAAAGACAGTGATATTAATGATCCTGACCCCACATAGGCTTAAACTCATGTGAATGTGTGTTTGTTTATGTCTTAGGTTTTAACAAAAAAGTTTAAATAGTAAGAAAAAATGGAAAAAAAAACTCATACAATGAGAACATAAAAAAGAAAATATTTTTGTATAGCTGTACATTATGTATTTATTTTAATCTGTGTTATTACAAGAGTCAAAAAGTTAAAAAAATGAAAACTAAAAAGTAAAATAGGCTGATAATTTATTTTGGAAGAGTTAAATTTATTATAAACTTAGTATAGTCTATGTGTACAGTGCTTATAAAGTCTGTAAGAGTGTAGGACCCTAGGGATTGTTATTCACTCACTGCTCACTCACTGACTTACCCAGAGAACTTCCAGTCCTATAAGCTATATTCAAGGTAGTGTACCATACAGCTGTACCACTTTGTATCTTTAATGCCGTATCTTTACTGTACCATTTCTGTATTTAGATAAGTTTAGATATATAATATTTACCCTTGTATTGCATTTGCCTACTGTATACAGTACAGTAACATGCTATATAGCAGGCTTATCCAACCCATGGACTGTGAGTCACATGGAGCCAAGGATGGCTATGAATGCTGCCCAACACAAAATTATAAATTACCTAAAACATTGTGAGTTTTTTGTTATTGTTATGGGGAATCATGCAATTCTTGAGCATTAGCTTTGTAGATGACAGCATAGTCAAAATGTCACATAAAATAAACATGCATATGCTCTTATTATTTGTAAGAAGGCATGGATTCAGTTTTCTAGTGTGTTATCTTCCAAGCACATGCAGTTGATTCACATCAGCAGACATTACATGTGCTAGTGGAAACTTGTGGTGGCAGTGATTATTAATAACATTTCAACCTACCATTTCAATGTTAGATGTTTAATGTTATTTTGAAATCAGGCAAGCATGTTATTTGATTATAAGGGTACTTCCATAGTCTCTGTGTTGCCTCATAAATAGCCTTCCCGGCTTTAATATCAGCCTTCTGCCTCTGAGATGTGGAAAAGCATAAAACCTTGCTTTTTATTTTTCTGTCAATTAATTTGCATAATAAAAGTAAATTTAGTTCCTTACATATTGTAATTTTAATCCCAGCATAGCTTCAACAACATCTCAAAATAAAATGGAATGTAAAAATACAAAAATTATAGATGAGGAGATATTATTCAATGAAAAGTAGACAGATGACTACTTTTGTCATTGAGGCAAATAGTAAGGCATGCTGTTTAATTTGTAGAATATTTTTGCAAGTTTTCATGGGCTATAATTTGAAAAGACATTATATGCAAAAACGTTCTGTCACATTTGATGCATATGAAGAATTGTGTCAAAAGGACAGAATAGTGGAACTGGAAAAATATTTGTCTTCTCTACAAAAAAAAAAATTCTAAGTTACAACTCAGATGGATTCCATTGTAAGAGCTATTTAATTTGTTAATATATTTAATGGCAAAAACATCAAAACTATTTACCAATGTTGAGTTTGTTAAGCAATGCATGAAAAGCATGGCAGATATAATGTGCCCTGAATAAAAGTGGGGCATTTTTTTTCTTTATTCTAATAAATATGAGGGGCACAATATTTAGTTTACGTTGTTCTCACTTCTGGGGCAAAGTTCCTTTTGTAGAAGAACCTGTCACCATGGGGCATGTTATACACCCTCACAATGTGCACATTAAGTGAGATCCTGCCTCATAACCTCCCTCTCTCACCCCACTATAGCCAGCCAATTTGAAAATTGGAAACTATCAAAAGAAGGTTGGAGAGTAAAACTGCTAATTTTTAAATTTTATATTTTACTAATGGATGACAGCACTGATGCTAAATATATGACTCAAATGCCATTTTTATCAGAGGTATTGATTATAAATGTAATGCCATTGAAGAAATGGCTTCTTTAGTTTTATTAAAAGACAAGACTAAAGCACAAAATCTATGTGAAGTGGTAGAAAGTATGATAAAACATAAGTATACAATGACTGATATAAGAATGGCTACTCTAGCTTTCTTTTGTTTCCATTTGCATGAAATATTGTTTTCCAACCTTTCACCTTGATTCTAAATGAGTCTTTGTGGGTTAAATGTGTTTCATGAAAACAACACCTGCACATAAATGTTCACAGAAGCATAATTCACAAATCACAAAGACAAGACGTGAAAACACCCCACATGCCCACCAATAGACGAAGATGTGTAATTGCCCACACAAAACTCATGTTTGACGAATTATAATTGTATAGTATGTCAAGAAAAAATAATACGGCTGGGCTCCATGGCTCATGCCTGTAATCTAGCAGTCTGGGAGGCTGAAGTGAGTAGATTGCCTGAGCTCATTAGTTTGAGAGACATTCCTAGTGGGCGGTGCCTGTGGCTCAGTGAGCAGGGCACTGGCCCCATATACCTAGGGTGGCGGGTTCAAACCTAGCCCCAGCCCAAACTGTAACAAAAAAATAGACGAGCGTTGTGGCGGGCGCCTGTAGTCCCAGCTACTAGGGAGGCTGAGGCAGGAGAATCGCCTAAGCCCAGGAGTTGGAGGTTGCTGTGAGCTGTGTGATGCCATGGCACTCTACTGAGGGCAATAAAGTGAAACTCTTGTCTCTACAAAAAAAAAAAAGAGACATTTCCTAGTTAGAGTGAGATCTCATCTCTAAAAACAGGTACACATTGTGGGTGGGTGCCTGTAGTCCCAGCTACTTGAGAGGCTGAGCAAGAGAATTGCTTAAACCCAAGAGTTTGAGGTTGCTGTGAGCTATGATGCCACAGAACTCTTCAGAGGGCAACAAAGTGAGATTCTGTCCCAAAAAAGAAAGAAAGAAAGAAAGAAAGAAAGAAAGAAAAGAAAGAAAAGAAAGAAAGAAAGAAAGAAAGAAAGAAAGAAAGAAAGAAAGAAAGAATAAAAGAAAAATTTATGCAAAAATCTTAAAAAATAGTTAATATCATGCAATTGTCATCAAGATTGTTAATTTCCTGAGGGCCAATGGATTTAATAATTGACAATTCCAGGAATTTCTTAGAAGTACTGGTGATGACTATGGCATCATCATTTACTTTTCAGGAGTAAGATTGCTAAGTTGAGGCCAAATGTTAAAATATTATATAATTTGCAACATGTTATCAAATTTTTTATGATATCAAAAAACAAATTTGCACCACAACTTGACAAAGAAAAAATTGGCTTATACGTTTAGCAATTTTAGTGGATATAGCCATTTATTTAAATGAGTTAAACATGCATCTTCAAGGTGAAAACCAACTTGTCAATACAATATAGTTCAAACTATAACAGATATTCAGATAAAATGAAAATTATAGCAAACTCAAATTAAAGCAATAATTTTAAGCATTACTAAACATTGGCTACACACAGTCCTGTGAGCAGGGAAAAATATGCAGCCTTGCTTTTTGATTTGATTAAAGGATTTTGAAAACACATTTCAAAATTTCTGGGAAAATAATCAATATTTTGGTGCATTTTCAACTCCATTTCTGTTGACATTAACATTTTAACAGTCAATTCTCAAAAGGAATGCACAGAATTGCAACCTGAGATTTTACTTAAAGAAAAATTTGATCATACCTTGTTATTGGACTTTTATAAATCTTATCTTCACAGAGGACAAATATCACTCCCTTAACAATCACACCTTATTTAGCACCTTCTTTGTCATTTTTCAATAATGAAGCACACTAAGAGTAGAATTAGAACCAAAATATTTAATGAAAACCTTAATAACTCACTGAGAACTGCAACTACTTCCATTGAACCAGGTATTGTTGCATAAATTTCTCAAATGTAATTTCAAATATACCACTAGTTTTATGTTGCCCACTTTTCTTTTACTTTTATAATAACATATGTAAAAAGTAATTTTATTGTTACCTAGATACCTAGATAAGGACATTTCTATATTAGTGATAGCAAACTTTGGACCTGCTAGATGATTTTAAAGACTCTCTGAATGGGCCACTGAAAAATTTTGATTAATATGTGAGGACTTTTTTACTATTTGTGATGGCGGATATCACAAAAATTATGTACAGACCTTTTCTTCCCTCTATCTCACAGCTTTGTTACTGCTTGTGTAACGTGTGACCCAAAACAACTTCTTTTTCCAATGAGGCCTAGAGAAGCCAAAAGTTGGACACCCTCCTACAGATGTGTTGCCTAGAGAAATGGATGTCACCATATAGACTAGATGTCCAGATATCCTATAACATCTAGGTTTGTGTAAGCGTACTTGATGTTTGCATAATGATGAGATCACCTAATAATGCATCTCTTCTCTCTTCTTCTTCTTCTTCTTCTTCTTCTTCTTCTTCTTCTTCTTCTTCTTACTTCTTCTTCTTCTTCTTCTTCTTCTTCTTCTTCTTCTTCTTCTTCTTCTTCTTCTTCTTCTTCTTCTCTTCTTCCTTCTTCTTCTTCTTCTTTCTTCTTCTTCTTTCTTCTTCTTCTTCTTCTTCTTCTTCTTCCTTCTTCTTCTTCTTCTTCTTCTTCTTCTTCTTCTTCTTCTTCTTCTTCTTCTTCTTCTTCTTCTTCTTCTTCTTCTTCTTCTTCTTCTTCTTCTTCTTCTTCTTCTTCTTCTTCTTCTTCTTCTTCTTCTTCCTTCTTCTTCTTCTTCTTCTTCTTCTTCTTCTTCTTCTTCTTCTTCTTCTTCTTCTTCTTCTTCTTCTTCTTCTTCTTCTTCTTCTTCTTCTTCTTCTTTCTTCTTCTTCTTCTTCTTCTTCTTCTTCTTCTTCTTCTTCTTCTTTCTTCTTCTTCTTCTTCTTCTTCTTCTTCTTCTTCTTCTTCTTCTTCTTCTTCTTCTTCTTTCTTCTTCTTCTTCTTCTTCTTCTTCTTCTTCTTCTTCATTCTTCTTCTTCTTCTTCTTCTTCTTCTTCTTCTTCTTCTTCTTCTTCTTCTTCTTCTTCTTCTTCTTCTTCTGTTTTGGGCCAAGGCCAGGTTTGAACCCACCACCTCCAGTATATGGGGCCGGCTCCCTATTCCTTTGAGCCACAGGCACCACCCTAATAATGCATTTCTTAGAACATACTCTTTCCCTTAAGTGATGCATGACTGTATATATAGTAATTATATTGATATATATATACTAAATATATGATACATGAAAAATGTATAATAAATATACATAAAATATGTACATAAATATACATTACCAATTATACACACAAAAAGTTTATTATAAAGTAATTTCTTATATGTTCATGGAGTCTGAGAAGACCAAAAGTCTACAATAAGCAAATAGGTGACCCAGGAGAACTAATGATTTAGTTCCAGTTGGAGTTTGAAGTCAGATGACCAATATCTCAAGCAAAGACAGTTGGGTGGAATGTTAATTATTTCTCCATTGTTCAACTTTGTATTCTATTTAGCCTTTTCTGGGCTGGATGAGGCTTATCCTCACTTGTACATTGGACAGGACAATCAGATTTACTCATTTTACAGACTCAAATGTTTATTCTCTGGAAAGAACAAACATACCAAGAATAATGCTTTACCAACTATTTGGACACTTGGTGGCCTAGTCAAGTTGACACATAAAATTACATATCACAAATTCAACCCTTGTCAAGTTGACACCCATTGCATGTTTCTTTAAATCATGCTAAGTCTTCAAATAAAAATAGTAACTAAGTCATGATTATTCCTAACATGATGCTATACAGTGTGCAAGAAGATACTAACTGCTTCCCCAGAAAATGAAGTAAATACCTTGAGTAATGTTAACTTTTTCCCTTGACCTAGTAGTTTGAATGCTGTAACTTAATGTAAATTACTATAATAATAAGTCAATACTTTTTATACATGATAATGGAGTGAGAGATGGAAGAAAAGAAATATATTTGCTCAGCATAGTCAGTGTGTATGTATATGTAAACATATTTATAACAACTTGAGGAAATGCAATACTCATGACTTACGAAATTTACAATCTTCCTTGTTTCTATAACCTGTCCTGTGTACCTAGCTACTATGTAGTGTTTATAACTACTTTTATACATTTCTTTTTCCCTTTGCTTTCAATAAGTACCTCAGCTGCTGATGACTCTTGTTGAGATAACCACTCCTTCATTTCTAATGGATTTTTACCATTAGTAGCCCTGCCTGGACTGGGTTGTAGTACTTTTTCATTGACAGTAATAAGAGAGAATAGTAATCATAATAGAACCCTAAAAGATGTTATATATCTCCTTTTTTATGTCTACTGCATTGGTCCAGTACTTACCCCGATACTTCCCCTTGCTTGTCAGTATCAGCCACTGCAGATAGTATAGTTGTACCTCTCTTTTCTTATTGATTCAGAGGCATGCAGAGACTGAAATGGCCAGACAGTAATTTTAATGTCCAGTTGAATGGAATCATTGAAGCATTTGTACCTTTGAAACTAAGACCACTGGGCCAAGGTAATGAGAACTAAAAGCTAAATTATTTCCAGTGGATCATTAGGTTGACAATTTGTGGTGTCATTTCCATTTCTATTTCTTGATTCCTAAGCCTTAAAATCCTAGCTGTAGGAAAAACAATACTGTATATTTGATGCCAATATAGAGAACACACAGCCTTCTACAGAACTTTGTTCTTGCACAGAAAGATACATCGATGTAGCTGGTGGTAAAGCCATATCTTTTAAAGGATATTCCACAATTTTATCAAACCAGCTGTTTCAGGTTGGTGGGGAGCATGGTAAGATCAGTGGATTCCATGGGCATAGGTCCATCACCACATTTCTTATTGTGAAGTGAATTTCTTGTTCAGAAGCAATATGATGTGGAATACCGTGGTGTTAAAGTATTATGTGAGCCCAAAGATGGTAGTTTTAGAAGGATTGTGTCAAGATAGAGCAATTTGATAGCCATAGTAAATGTATATTTCACTAAAAACAAAATTCAGCCTTATCCATAAGGGATACTGTCCAGTGAAATTACCTTTCCACCAGGCAACTGGCTGACTACGTTTGGTAATGGTGTTATATTGAATATTCTGTGTTGGTCTTGCAGCTTGTCAATTGGGTACACAGATGTGGTTCTACACTGAAACTGATTTCTTATATTGGCTATTGTGACTAATGCTACAATAAACATAGAAGTGCAGATATGTCTTTGATAAACTTTATATATATATATATATATATATGATAGCATATATATGTATATATATATATCAGTTTACTAGTGTGATTTCTGGATCATATGGCAATTCTATTTTAAGACTGTTTTAGGCATCTTTCTAATGCTATCCATAGTGGCTGTACTAAACTATATCCCTATCAGCAGTTTATAAAGTTTCCACTTTATCTGCCTCCTCACCAGCATTTGTTATTGTCTGAGTTTTGAATAAAAATAATTTTAACTGGGCTGAGATGAAATCTCATTGTTGTTTTGATTTGCACTTCTCTTACGATTAATGATTTGGGACTATTTTTGTATATCTGTTGGCCATTTTTATTTCTTCTTTTGAGAATATCTATTCTAACCTTTTGTCTTTATTTATTTATTTATTTTTGTTTGAGATTCATTGAAGATACAAAGAATTAGGTTACTCTGATTGCAGTTGTTAGGTAAAGTCCCTCTTGTAATTGTGTCCCACTCCAAAGAGGTATGCCACACACTGTAACCCCCATACCCCTCCCTCATACTTTCTCTCCCCTCCCTCACCCTCCTACCCCATCCCTTGTATTAGATCATCCTACTGCCTTCATATTAGAATTGAGTACATTGGATTCTTGTGTCTCCATTTTGGTGACGCTTTACTAAGAAGAATGTGGTCCACCTCCATCTGAGTTAATGGAAAAGATGTAAAGTCTCCATCTTTTTTAGTGGCTGAATAGTATTTCATAGTATAAATATACAACAGCTCATTAATCCATTCCTGGGTTGATGGGTATTTAGGTTGTTTCCATGTTTTGGCGATTGTAAATTGAGTGGCATAACAGTCTGGTGTAAATGTCTTTATGATAAAATGATGTTTTTGTTTTTTTTTCTTCTGGATAGATGCCTAGTACAGGGATTGTAGGATCAAATGGGATGTCTACATGAGATTTAATTAAGCTGAAAAGTTTCTGAACAGCTAAAGGCACAATAAGTAAAGTAAAAAGACAACCTTCAGAATGGAAAAAGATATTTGAGGGGTATCAATCTGACAAAGGGTTAATAACTAGAATCTATGGAGAACACAAATTAATCAACAGAAATAGAGTAAATAATCCCATCTACCTCTGGGCAAGAGATATGAACAGAATGTTCTCTGAAGACAGATGAATGGCAAACAAACTTTAAAAAAAAATTCTCATTGTCTCTGTTCATCAGAGAAATGCAAGTTAAAACCATCCCGAGATATTACCCTAGTAAGAATAGGTCATATCACAAAGTCTCATAGCTACAGATGCTGGTATGGATGTGGACATAAGAGAACACTATTACACTGCTGGTGGGAATGCAAACTAATACAACCTTTTTGGAAGGAATTATAGAGAATTCTCAAATAACTCAAATTAGACTCCCCATTTGTCCATTTGTAAATCATATTTGTTTTTTATATTAAGTTGTAACAGATAAATGGATAAGGAAAATGCAAAGATTTTATGAAGAACACCTCATTGACAATCGAAGAAACAACAAAAATAAATAAATGGGACCTGATCAAGTTTAAAAGCTTCTGTACAACTAAGGACACAATAAACAAAGCAGATAGACAACATGCAGTATAGGAGAAGGTATATAAATGTTACAAATCTAACAAAGGGCTTATAATAGAACCTAACAAAGGAGTCAAGCAAATCAACATTAAATCACCAAACAACCCAATTAATCACTGGTCAAGAGAAATGAACAGAACATTTTCCCAAGAAGACAGCCAAACAGCCAACAAACATGTGAAAAATGTTTCTTGTTCCTAGTCATTAGATAAATGAAAACAAAAACAACTTTGAGATATTACCTAACTCCAGTGAGAATCACCCACACTACAATGTTACAAAGCTGGATCCATCTGTCATGGATGCAGAAAGAAAGGATGACTTAGAAATTATTGGTGAGATGGCAAACAAAAGCAGCCTTTTTGGAAAGAAGTATGGAGAATCATCAAAGAGCAAAAAGTAGACTTACAAAGTGATCCCCAAATCCCATTACTAAGTATCTATCCAGAAGAAAAAAAAAATGTCATAAGGAAATTTGCACTTGAATATTTATAGCAGCTCAGCTGAGGCAAGAGAATTGCTTAAACTCAAGAGTTGAAGGTTGCTGTAAGCCATGACACCATGCCACTTTACCGAGGGTGACAAACTGAAACTCTGTCTCAAACAAATAAACAAACAACAACAAACAGAAAAGCATGCACACCATGTACTCAATACTAACCAAGAAAATAACAAGTGATCCCATCGCAGGCTGGGCAAGGACTTGAAGAGAAACTTCTCTGAAGAAGACAGGTGCACGGCCTTCAGACATATGAAAAATATGGAATATTATGCAGCCTTGAAGAAAGATGGAGACTTTACCTCTTTCATGTTTACATGGATGGAGCTGGAACATATTCTTCTTAGTAAAGTATCTCAAGAATGGAAGAAAAAGTACCCAATGTACTCAGCCCTACTATGAAACTAATTTAGGGTTTGCACATGAAAGCTATAACCCAGTTACAACCTAAGAATAGGGGGAAGGGGAAAAGGGAGGGGAGGGAGGGGGGAGGTGCGTAGAGGGAAGGGGATAGGTGGGATTACACCAGCGGTGCATCTTACAAGGGTATATGTGAAATTTGGTTAACTATCTGTGAAGCTAGTGAATGATGCCACATGAATATATCAATTTACATAGCTATGATTTAATAAAAAAATTATATATTGCTTTGGGCAGTATGGACATTTTAACAATGTTGATTCTTCCCAGCCATGAGCATGGTATGTTTTTCCATCTGTTAACATCTTCAGCTATTTATTTTCTAGAGTGTGATAGTTCTCTTTGTAGAGATCTTTCACATCCTTTGTTAGGTATACTCCCAAATATTTCATCTTCTTTGGCACTACTGTGAAAGGAATAGAGTCCTTGACTGTTTGTTCGGCTTGGTTATTTTTGGTATATATAAAGTCTACAGATTTATAGGTGTTGATTTTGTAGCCTGAGACATTGCTGTATTCCTTGATCACTTCTAAAAGTTTTGTAATAGAATCCCTAGTGTTTTCCAGATATACAATCATATCATTTGCGAAGAGTGAAAGTTTGATCTCTTCTGACCCTATGTGGATAACCTTGATTGCCTTTTCTTCCCTAATTGCAATAACTAAAACTTCCATTACAATGTTAAAGAGCAATGGAGACAATGGGCAACCTTGCCTGGTTCCTGATCTAAGTGGAAATGATATCAATTTAACTCCATTAAATACAATATTGGCTGTGGGTTTGCTGTAGATGGCCTCTATTACTTTAAGAAATGTCCCTTCTATACCAATTTTCTTAAGTGCTCTGATCATGAAGGGATGCTGGATATTATCAAAAGCTTTTTCTGCATCAATTGAAAGAATCATATGGTCTTTATTCTTAAGTTTGTTTATGTGTTGAATTACATTTATAAATTTACGTATATTGAACCAGCCTTGAGACCCTGAGATAAATCTGACTTGGTCATGGTGTATAATTTTTTTGATGCGTTGTTGGACTCTGTTTGTTAGTATCTTACTGAGTATTTTAGCATCTATATTCATTAGTGATATTGGTCTATAATTTTCTTTTCTTGTTGGGTCTTTCCCTGGTTTGGGGATCAAGGTGATGTTTGCTTCGTAGAATGTGCTGGGTAATATTCCTTCTTTTTCTATATTTTGGAAGAGGTTTAGTAGTATAGGTATTAGTTCTTCTTTAAATGTTTGGTAGAATTCTGACGTAAAGACATTTGGTCCTGGGCTTTTCTTTTTAGGAAGATTTTGTATAGTTGATGCTATTTCAGAACTTGATATAGGCCTGTTCAACATTTCCACTTCGTTCTGGCTAAGTCTTGGTAGGTAACATGCTTCCAGGTATTGGTCAATTTCTTTCAGATTTTCATATTTGTGAGAGTAGAGTTTCTTGTAGTATTCATTAAGGATTTTTTGAATTTCTGAGGGGTCTGTTGTTATTTCATCATTACCATTTCTGATTGATGAAATTAGAGATTTTACTTTTTTTTTTCCTGGTTAGGTTGGCCAAAGGTTTATGTATTTTAGTTATCTTTTTAAAAAAACAGCTTTTGGATTTATTGATCTGTTGTATAATTCTTTTGTTTTCAATTTCATTTAATTCTGCTCTGATTTTGGTTATTTCTTTTCTTCTGCTGCGTTTGGGGTTGAAGTGTTCTTCTTTCTCCAGTTGCTTGAGATGTTCCATTAAGTTATTGACTTCCTCTCTTACCGTTTTCTTGAGGAAGGCTGGAAGTGCTATAAATTTCCCTGTTAGGACTGCCTTTGCAGTATCCCAGAGGTTCTGGTAATTCATGTCTTGATTGTTGTTTTGTTCCAAAAATATGGTGATTTCCTTCTTAATCTCGTCTATAATGCATGTGTCCTTCAGCATAAGGTTGTTTAGCTTCCATGTTTTTGTATGGGTATGCAGGTTCCTGTTGTTATTTAGTTCAACATTTATTCCATGATGGTCTGAGAAGATGCAAGGAATAATTTCTATTTCGTTAAATTTGCTGAGGTTAGGTTTGTGGCCTAGGATGTGGTTGATTTTGGAGTATGTTCCGGGGGCTGATGAGAAGAATGTGTATTCAGGTTTTTTGGTCTGAAATGTTCTGTAGATGTCTATTAAGTCCAGATGTTGAATGGTTGAGTTTAAATCTAAAATTTCTTTGCTTAGCTTCTTTTTGGAGGATCTATCCAAGACTGCTAAAGAGGTGTTAAAATCTCCAACTACTATGGAAGTGGAGGAAATCGAGTTGCTCAAGTCTGTTAGAGTTTCTCTTATAAATTGAGGTGCATTGTGGTTGGGTGCATAAATATTAATAGTTGAGATCTCATCATATTGAGTTTTACCTTTAACAAATATGAAGTGTCCATCCTTAGCCTTAATTATTTTGGTTGGTTTAAAGCCTATTGCGTCTGCGAACAGGATTGCAACGCCTGCTTTTTTCTGCTTTTCATTTGCCTGGAATATAGATGACCATTCCTTCACGTTGAGTCTATATTTGTCTTTTATTGTAAGATGCGATTATTGTATGCAGCAAATATCTGGCTTGAGTTTTTGTATCAAGTCCGCCAACCTATGCCTCTTTAGAGGACATTTTAAACCATTCACATTAATTGAGAGTATTGATAAGCCTTTCGAGAGACTGGTGGACATTTTTAATCCTTTTGTGACTGTGGAAGTTGGAATTTGATCAAAAATTTTGGGGGTGGGTTTACTTTTGTGGTGGAGAATTATGCTGGTCTTTATGGCGGACAGGTCTAAGAATGTCCTGGAGAGCTGGTTTAGTTGTGGCAAATTTCTTCAACATGTGAATGTCATTAAAGTATTTAATTTTTCCATCATAAATGAAGCTCAGTTTAGCTTGGTACAGGATCCTGGGTTGAAAGTTATTTTGTTTTAGGAGATTAAAAGTAGATGACCATCCTCTTCTAGCTTGAAAGGTTTCAGCAGAGAAATCTGCAGTTATTCTGATATTCTTCCCCTTCTAGGTAATGGTTTTCTTTCGTCTTGCAGCTTTCAGAATTTTCTCTTTCATCTTAACTTTAGTGAAATTGATTATGATGTGTCTGGGGGATGTCTTATTTGGGTTGAGTAGTGCTGGAGTTCTGAAACTGTCTGCTATCTGAATATCAGAATCTCTTGGCATGTCTGGAAAGTTCTCCTTCATAATCTCATGGAGAAGGGACTCTGTGCCTTCTGAAGCCACTTTGTCACTTTTGGGTATCCCTATAAGACGAATATTGGTTTTCTTCAAATTATCCGAGAGCTCCCTGAGAGAGTTGTCTGTTTTTGCTCTCCATTTCTCTTTTTGTTTGAGGGTTTGGGAGCATTCGAAAGCTTTGTCTTCAATGTCAGAAATCCTGTCTTCTGCTTGTTCCATTCTGTTACTGAGGGATTCTACTGTGTTTCTCAGATCTTCGAGGGATGCAACTTCTTGTCTCAATGTGTCAAAATCTTTGGTCATTTGGTCTTTGAATCCATGGAATTCTTGTGATAACTTTTGGAATTCTAATTCGATCTTATTTGCTATCCAGATCCTAAATTCAATTTCTGACATCTCAGTTATTTGTTTGTGCATGGGGTCTTGTGCTACTTCTGCCCCATTGATCCTTGGGGGACTTGATCTACTCTGATTATTCATATTGTCAGAGTTTTTCTGTTGATTTTGCCTCATGATTATTTTTCACCATTGCCTCAGGCTGTCCTCAGAGTTGGGGAGGTGTCTCTCCAAGATTAGACCCCAGCGGGATCACTCTATTGTTGCTGGATCTTTGTAGGGAGTGACCCTGTGTAGTTCCTCTCGGGCTGCTCTAGCTAGGGAGTTCTGGTTGTTGAAGCATCTCCAGCGTGTGACACACCCAGATCCAGCAACAGGGCTGGGGGTGGTGTGCACAGTTCTGGGAATGCCAGGCGCCCAGTGACTTTGGCCAGAGAACCCAAGTCTCCAGTAGTCTCTGGCCAGAGAAGAGTTCTGCACAGAGGCAGGGAGGGCTCCAAAGGGCACACAACTATCAGAGTCCCTGTCCAGATGAACAGGCTAGTGTGGAAGCTGGGAGGACACAGGAGGGATGACGCAGGGTTGCGTGGCTCCCACAGTTCCTGGTTAGAAATGTGGATGCCCGGTGGGTGCGGGTCACAGGTCGGGGGTCTCTGCACAGCTCTTATGGAGGTCTGGGTGACGCCAAGCCCAGGAGTTTGAGGTTGCTATGAGCTGTGACATCACAGCACTCTACCCAGGGCAACAGCCCAAGGCTCCAGAGTGCCAAAACCGTCTCACTCTGCCCCTAAGGATTAAGGCTGTAAGGCAGCTCAGTCCCCGCCTTTAGGATGCTCAGTCAGTAGGTTACTTTGACCCGCCAAATCCTTGCTCTGAGACCCTGAGGGCGGAGCTTGCCGGGGCAGTTTTTTCACAATGGCATCCAGCTCCCAGCTCAGTGGCTCAGTCTGGGGCCCCAGACAATGCCCAAAATTCTCCACACTCCTGCTCAAGCTCTCCCCAAGGCAGTTCAATTGAGTGCCAAGTCCAAGAACAAACAGTTCACAGGTAAGGCCTTTCTGGTTTGCAGTCTCACTGCTGCTTGTACTTATGGTTGCCAGCGTGATTAGGTTGATAGAACACATGCAACCACTTGCCAGTTTTCCACTGTTTTTGTCCTCCTCTTGGGGTCCAGAAGTCCCTTGCTGGCTCCCTGTATCCTCAAAGGGATGTTTATAGACAGATCCCACTGGCCAGAGATGCCTGGAGTCTTGTCTCCCCAGACTCGCTGTTCCCAGTTGCAGGGAAGCTGTTACTCGGCCGCCATCTTTAATCTCCTCCCACCTGGCATTGTATATGACAATTTAGTGTTCAAATATGTATAATCAAAATCAAATGAGAACTGTTTTTGACTTTTTTCTTTTATAAATTGTAGCTGTGTACATTAATGCAATCATGGGGTACAATGTGCTGGTTTTATATACAATTTAAAATATTTTCATCAAACTGGTAACATAGCCTTCACAGTATTTTCTTAGTTATTGTGTTAAGACACTGATATTCTACATTTAGTAAATTTCACATGTACTCTTGTAAGATGCACTGTAGGTGCAGTCCCACCAATTACCATCCCACCACCCATCCTCCCTCCACTCTCTCTCCCCTTTTCCCATATTCTTGGGCTATAATTGGGTTATAGCTTTCATATGAACTTGGTAGCTTCCCCAGTTCACTACACGTGAAAGAAAATTTTAGCAAGTTGGGGAAAAAAGCACTCATCATTGTAAACTGTTAGTTTCCTTTCTAGAAAAACCATCAAAAACAAAAAGATATTTTAGAAATCAATTTTAAACTTCCCTATTCTGATTCCAAAGATTGAGAAAATAATGAAATAAGGCATAAATGCCAGATTTTGTTTTACAGGTTATATAAAACAATGACTATTTTCATTGTACTTAAAAAGGCAATTTTAAGGATATGTACAGTGATTATTATAACTATAAAATAAATTCGGTTTTGGATAATTTTTATAGGCCTAAATTATATCTTGAATATTATAGTATAAATGATGAACTTGTGCTGCACTCTCTGTCAGTGATTTTCAGGTACTGTGCCACGAAGTGAATCTTAGGTATGCTGCAAAAATATTTAAATATAATTAATTATATTATTTTGGAAAGAAGTTCAAAACACAGTGAGTGTACATATCAAAATCAAAGTCTCTTTAAGTTGATTATATTAGTATATCATTGTTATAATAAATGAATGATGTATGTTTTTTTTTTTTGTTGTTGTTTTTTGGCCAGGGCTAGGTTTGAACCTGCCACCTCCAGCATGTGGGACTGGTGCCCTACTCCTTGAGCCACAGGCGCCGCCCATGATTTATGTTTATAATAAATAAACACCTGCTTCTTTCTAAAGTGAGTAGGGTGCAGCCTTGAAAAATAAAGGTTCGGGCGGCGCCTGTGGCTCATTCTGTAAGGCGCCGGCCCCATATACCGAGGGTGGCAGGTTCAAACCCGGCCCCAGCTGAACTGCAACCAAAAAATATCTGGGCGTTGTGGTGTGCGCCTGTAGTCCCAGCTACTTGGGAGGTTGAAGCAAGAGAATTGCGTAAGCCCAGGAGTTGGAGGTTGCTGTGAGCTGTGTGATGCCATGGCACTCTACCTGAGGGGCATAAAGTGACACTCTGTCTCTACAAAAAAAAAAAAAAAAAAAAAGAAAGAGAAAGAAAGGTTCACAACACATTTATAAATGGTGCCATTTGACAAGGATTTGCCAACGAACACCAATACACATCAGAACCACCTGAAGTGATTGAAGGCATATGAATCAACAATCCCTTGTTGTGCCTGAGGTAATAAGGAAGCATAGCTCATACTAAATGTGTCATACAGATTTGTGTAGATTTGAAATAGTGAACTAGTTGAACAAAATTATCTTGCATATCTTAGTTTTGAAAAATTTCCAATGGTTGGGCGTGGTGGCTCATGCCTTTAATCCTAGCATTCTAGAAGGCTGAAGCAGGTGGATTGCTTGAGATCAGGAGTTCACAACTAGCTTGAGCAAGAGTGAGACTCTGTCTCTACTAAAGATAAAAAAAAAAGAAAGAAAAACAAACTGAGACAAGAGGATAGTTTGAGCCCAAGAGTTTGAGGTTATTGTGAAGTATGACACCATGGCACTCTACCAAGGGCTACACAATGAGACTCTGTCTCAAAAAAAATAAGTGTTTGTAATTAATACTTGTATTTCTTTTTTTAAATTATGAATTGTTTATTTACTTATTTTTATTATTTTATTTTTGATTTGGCATATTTTTATGTTTATTAGATAGCATTCAATTAAAATAGGCAAGTCTTTAAAGAAGTAAAAATTAGAAGATGACACTACTCCATTGAATACAGCTTCATCAGCAACTAAATTGAACACAATTAGTCATCAATATAATGAAGATTTTTTATTATTCAGTTTCATGTATAGTAAGTGAGGTGATGGTTATGTTAATCAATTTGATTTAAAAATTCCATATTGTATATTAAAATCATCATTTTGTACCCCATAAATGTATAAATGTACAGTTATGTTTCATTAAAAAATAAATAAATAAAATGCAAAAAAAGATTAAAATCTATCATGGAAATTTATAAGTTTAAGTGTGCCATGAGATTTAAGAAAATGTTTAAAAACACTGTTTTATGCTATTCTAATGGTTATCTTAAGTAATTCCTTCAGGTCAATGAATTAAAAAGTGTATTGCCCATTAAAGTGCTACTTGTATAAAGACTGTGTTCTTTCTTTTGTTTTTAGTTCCCACATTATAGTCATATATAATCACCCACATGGAAAGGGACAGTAAAGTAACAGTACTTTCCCCTTATGCTCAGAGGATACATTCCAAGACCCCCAGTGGAGAGGTACAAAATAGTACAAAACCTTACGTGCATTATGTTTTATCCTATATATACATAACTATGATAAATTTTAACTTATAAATTGGGCACAGTAAGATATAACATAAAACAACTAATAATAAAATAGAACAATGTTAGAAATATGTTGTAATGACAGTTGCATGAATTGTGTCTTCCTCTATCAAAATACCTTATTTTTTAGGCAGTGGTTTACCACAGAAACTGAAACTATGGAAAGAAAAACTGCGAATAAGGAGGGAATATTGTATAGCCTTTTATTCATTTGTCTGTGTATTTCTCAGTCACTTAAACATGTCTATTTTAGAGAAGCTGAAATCATTCTTTTCATTGTTTATTTTACTAAGTTATTATGCATATTTAATTTTCTTTGTGCCATTTTCCCTCCCCATACCTATGGAGCATATTGAAAGAGTAGATGTCACATCTACTAAGTAAAGAATATAAATATCTTAACATAATAATTAAGTAAATAAGGTGAAATCTTATATTAACTAATTTGAACTAAGCATTCCAAATTCTATATAAAATCAGCACATTGTACCCCATAAATGCATTAATGTATACATGATCTATGTGTATATAACTTAATAAAAAAGTTTTCTTTGCAAAAACTATAAAAGTCTCATACATTGATAAAGTCAACCAAATCAGTGCATTTTTGTGAATAAAAATAAAAAAAATGAAAAATAAATAAATAAATACATCAAAACAAAAACAAAAATAAATAAATAAATAAAAATTTATTTGTAATTGACAAATAAAGTATATATTTATGATTAAAAATGACATTTTGATATATGTATATATTACTGAATGACTACATCAAGGTAATTAACATGTCCATTACCTCATATACTTATTAGAGTGTGTGTGTGTGTGTGTGTGTGTGTGTGTGTGTGTGGTGAGAACATTTAAAAATCTACTCTATTGAATACGTAGATTGCTTTGAGAAATATAGACATTTTAATAATGTTAATTCTTCCCAACCGTGAGCATGGTATGTTCTTCCATTTGTTAATATCCTCTGCTGTTTCCTTTCTGAAGATTTCATAATTTTCTTTATAGAGGTCCTTCACCTCCTTTGTTAGGTATATTCCTAAGTATTTCATTTTCTTTGAAACTATGGTGAAGGGAGTTGTGTCACTAATTAGCCTCTCATCTTGACTGTTATTAGTGTATACAGAGGCTACTGACTTGTGGACATTGATTTTATATCCTGAAACATTACCGTATTTTTTGATGACTTCCAGGAGTCTTGTAGTTGAGTCTTTGGGATTCTCTAAGTATAAGATTATGTCATCAGCAAAGAGGGATAGTTTGATCTCCTCTGCTCCCATTTGGATTCCCTTTATTTCCTTGTCCTGCCTAATTGTATTGGCTAGAACTTCCAGCACTATGTTGAATAGAAAATGTGACAGAAGACAACCTTGTCTTGTTCCAGTTCTAAGAGGAAAAGCTTTCAGTTTTACTCCATTTAGTAAAATATTAGCTTTGGGTTTGTCATAGATAGCTTCAATCAGTTTAAGAAATGTGCCACCTATGCCTATACTCTTCTGTGTTCTAATTAGAAAAGAATGCTGTATTTTATCAAATGCTTTTTCTGCACCTATTGAGAGGATCATATGGTCTTTATTTTTGCTTCTGTTAATATGGTGGATAACGTTAATGGACTTGCGTATGTTAAACCAGCCTTACATCCCTGGGATGAAACCTACTTGATCATGATGAATAACTTTTTTGATGATAAGCTGTAATCTATTGGCTAAGATTTTGTTGAGAATTTTTACATCTATATTCATTAGTGAAATTGGGCTGAAATTCTCCTTTTAAGTTTGATCTTTTTCTGGTTTTGATATCAGGGTGATGTTTGCTTCATAGAAAGTGTTGGGGAAGATTCCTTCTTCCTCAATTTTTTGCCATTCCTATTAAATTACTAACATCATACTTTCAAGATTTGGAAAAAAATGATTCTGCGTTTTTTATAGAACCATAAAAAACTCCATATAGCTAAGGCAGTTCTTAGTAATAAAAATAAAGCTGTGGGCATCACCATACCAGATTTTAGGCTGTACTACCAAGCCATAGTTGTTAAGACAGCGTGGTACTGGCACAAAAATACAGACACAGACATTTGGAATCAATAAGAAAACCAGGAAATTAAACTAATATCTTACAACCACCTAATCTTCAATAAACCAAATAAGAACATACCATGGGGGATAGACTCCCTATTCAATAAATGGTGTTGGGAGAACTGGATATTCACATGTAAAAAACTGAAATTGGACCCACACCATCTCCACTCACACAAATTGATTCAAAATGAATAAAGGACTTAAATTTAAGGCATGAAACAATAAAAATTCTCAAAGAAAGCATAGGAAAAGCACTGGAAGATATTGGCCTGGGGAAAGACTTCATGAAAAAGACTAACATGTCAATTGCAACAACAACAAAAATAAATAAATGGGACTTAATTAAACTGAAAAGCTTCTGTACAGCTAAGGAGACAACAACCAAAGCAAATACACAACCTATACAATGAGAAAGGATATTTGCATATTTTGAATCAGACAAAAGCTTGAACTAGGGTCTATAGAGAACTCAAATTAATCCACATGAAAAAAGCCAACAATCCCATATATCAATTGGCAAGGGAAATGAATACAACCTTCTCTAAAGAAGACATATGAATGGCTAACAAAAATATGAAAAAATGCTCATCATCCCTATCTATTAGAAAAATGCAAATCAAAACCACCCTGAGATTCCAGCTAACCCCAATGAGAATAGCCCACATCACAAAATCTCAAAAGTGCAGATGCTGGCTTGGATGTGGAGAGAAGAAAATACTTTTACACTGCTGGTGGAACTGCAAACTAATACAACCTTTTTGGAAGGAAGTATGGAGAAACCTCAAAGCACTCAAGCTAGACATCTCATTTGATCCTGCAATCCCATTACTGGGCATCTACCCAGAAGGAAAAAAAAAATTCTTTTATCATAAAGACACTTGCATTAGACTGTATATTGCAGCTCAATTACAATTGCCAAAATGTGGAAGCAGCCTAAATGTCCATCAACCCACGAATGGATTAACAAGCTGTAGTATCTGTGCACCATGGAATACTACTCAGCCATTCAAAAAATGGAGACTTTAAATCCTTTGTATTAACCTGGATGGAAGTGGATCACATTCTTCTTAGTAAAGAATCACAAGAATGGAGAAACATGAATCCTATATACTCAATTTTGATATGAGGATAATTAATGACAATTAAGGACATGGTGGGGGTGGGGGAAGTGGAGAGCAGGGAGAGAAAGAAGGAGGGAGGGGTGCAGAAAGTAAGCGCCGGGAGATGGAAGGAGGTGGTGGGGTGGAGCCTTGGTGTATGCCACACCTTTGGGGGACAGGATTGTGAGAGGGACTTTGCCTAACAAATGCAATCAGTGTAACCTGGTTTCTTGTACCCTCAATGAATCCCCAACAATAAAATATATATATATATACTGTATTAGGAATTTTTAAGTATACAACACATGATGATTAAGTATAATTATGATGTTTTAAAATAGATCTCATGAACTTATTTCTCCTGCCTAATTGATATTTTGTATCCACTTATCAACAGATAAACATTTCCCCATTACACTCTGACCTTAGCCACTAGCAACCATCATTCTACTCTCTGACTCTATGATATTAGTTTGAATTTTTAGCATCCACTTAAAAGTGAGATCAGGTTGAATTTGTCTTTCTGTGCCAAGCCTATCTCATTTAGCATAACGTCCTCCAGGTTCATCCATGTTGCTGCAAATGATGGTTTCTCTCTTTTTTTAAGGCTGAATAGTAGTCCATTATGTACACATACCACATTTGAAATAAATATGTCAAAAAGATATCTGTGTTCTTATATTAACTGAAACATTATTCACAAAAGCCAAGATAGGGACTAAATATAAGTTTCCATGGATCAATGAGTGGATAAAGAAAATGTGGTATATACATACCAAATAGAAGTGTCCAAAACACTTATGAATGCTTAAATACAGTGAACAGGTCTGATATTATCATATTTAATGAAGCTTAAGCTTTGAATTACTAAATTATATTTTAATAAGCTTTATAGTAGACAGAAGTTGATTTAGACAGCTTACTTCCTACCAGTTTTCAAAATATAAGTTGATTTTATTGCTCCATAAACATTTCGAATTATTATTATTTTTTTTTTTTAATTTGGCCGGGGCTGGGTTTGAACCCGCCACCTCCGGCATATGGGACCGGCGCCCTACCCGCTGAGCCACAGGTGCCGCCATTTCGAATTATTTTGTAATGATAAACTATAGCATGCCAAAAAGAATGTATTGCAATTGATCCATTTATGTGCTTTCAAAAGGTGAAAACAGCTGCCATTCAATCCTATAATTCCTGTACTAGGTACATACCCAGAAGAACAAAAATTACATTTTTTTTGTTTTTGTTTATTAAACCATAGCTGTGTACATTAGTATGATCATGGGGCACCATACACTTGGTTCATATATCGTTTGACACATTTTCATCACATTAGTTAACATAGCTTTTGTAGCATTTTCTTAGTTATTTTGCTAAGACCTTTACATTCCACATTTACTAGGATTCACATATACCCTTGTAAGATGCACTGCAGGTGTAATCCCATTAGTCCCCCTTCTTCCGCCTCCCTCCCCCCTCCCTCCCCTCCCTTTCCCCTTTCTCTCTATTCTTAGGTTATAACTGGGATATAGCTTTCATGTGAAGGTCCTACATTAGTTTCATAATAAGGGTGAGTACATTGGGTACTTTTTCTTCCATTCTTGAGACACTTTACTAAGAAGAATATGTTCCAGCTCCATCCATGTAAACATGAAAGAGGTAAAGTCTCCATCTTTCTTTAAGGCTGCATAATATTCCATGGTGTACATATACCACAATTTATTGATCCATTCGTGGATCGATGGGCACTTGGGCTTTTTCCATGACTTAGCAATTATGAATAGGGCTGCAATAAATATTCTGATACAAATATCTTTGTTATGGTGTGATTTTTGGTCTTCTGGGTATATGCCCAGTAGGGGGATTACAGGATTGAATGGCAGATCTATTTTTAGATCTTTAAGTGTTCTCCATATCTCTTTCCAAAAGGAATGTATTAATTTGCATTCCCACCAGCAGTGCAAAAGTGTTCCCTTTTCTCCACATCCACGCCAACATCTCTGGTCTTGGGATTTTGTGATATAGGCTAGTCTCACTGGAGTTAGATGATATCTCAAAGTACTTTTGATTTGCATTTCTCTGATGATTAAAGATGATGAGCATTTTTTCATATGTCTGAAGGCCATGCGCCTTTCTTCTTCAGAGAAGTTTCTCTTGTACCAGAATGTTTATTGCAGCCCAATTCATAATTGCTAAGTCATGGAAAGAGCCCAAGTGCCCATCGGTCCACGAATGGATTAATAAATTGTGGTATATGTACACCATGGAATATGATGCAGCCTTAAAGAAAGATGGAGACTTTAACCTCTTTCATGTTTACACGGATGGAGCTGGAACGTATTCTTCTTAGTAAAGTATCTCAAGAATGGAAGAAAAAGTATCCAATATACTCATCCCTACTATGAAACTAATAACCTAAGTGTATGGGGAAGGGAGAGAGAGAGGGGAGGGAGGGGGGAGGATGGGCAAAGGGAGGGTGATTGGTGGGATTACACCTGCAGTGCATCTTACAAAAGTACATGTGAAATTTAGTAAATGTAGAATGTAATTGTCTTAACACAATAAGTAAGAAAATGCCAGGAAGGCTATGTGAACCAGTGTGATGAAAATGTGTCAAACTGTTTATAAAACCAGTGTATGGTGCCCCAGGATTGCATTAATGTACACAGCTATGATTTAATATTAAAAAAAAGGAAAAAAGGTGAAAACAATTATACAATAGGTCAATTGTATTATGAGGTCTGACAATTAAGTTCATAAACTCATCCTAATGGAAATGTTACATACCAAATTTCTAAGTATCATTATGGTCACCTTTGAAGTACTCTTGGGAAGGCATTCACTGCTACCAGTGTCTAGTCCACCCTTCAAAGCAATTTTGAATCTCTTCCCAGAATGGCCATCCAAGTTGTCATGGCATTGTACTCAATGTCCTGAATGTCATCAAAATGTCTTCCTTTGAAAATTTACTTTATCATCAGGTGAATTTAAAAAAGTAATTGGGAGCCAGATGAGGTAAGTAGAGAGGATGTTCCCATAAAGTTATTTGTTTACTGGCTGAAAACTCCCTCACAGACCATGTTGTGTGAGTGAATGTATTTTCATGATGTAAGATTTTCCTGTTTCTCAATCAACATTTACTTGGTCTAATATGCTTCTTGTAGTCAGCTGACAATTTTGATGCACAATTGCATACATATTGGCAATGTTTTTGTCAGTTCCACTCATTACTGGTTGCCCTGATCTCTTTTCAACAATAATGCTTTCTTTTCCCTTAGAAAAAATATTTATTTTATTTATTTTATATGCCGTAAATAAAACAGCATTATTCCCATAAACTTGTACTAACATGTCCCTGATTTAATTTCCATTACTACCAAGTTTAACGAGAAATTTACAAATGTTTGTTTGTTACTCTAATTAAAGCCCCAATATTCTCACCACAGCACACAAAAACATGCAACAATAATTAATGTCAATCAGCAAGACACCATCGCATGTTGACACAAAGACAACTGTGAGACACTGATGCACCAAGGTAATGAAACTTTACCAAGTTGTTTGTACAGTGATGTCAATGTAAGTATGTGGTGACAAATTCATGAACTTATTTGTCAGACTCTGTATCCCCTTTCCTTCCTAAGGAGTACATATGTAACATTCACCACTAGTTATGAATGTTATTAGCTACACAGAATCTACAAAGCATGCATTTTACCATTAGGAATATGTAGTTCTGACATTTCTTTATTGTAATATAAAATAGATAAAATAAAATTACCTCAATTTTTAAAGTTTTGACAGTTGTTGACTTTGAGAAACAAAGACAAATAATGCATAGATGAAAACATTTCCCTATTATTGTTTGAAAATGAGCAATACAATTATTCTCTACATGCAAATGGTTATAGATAAGATGGAATTTATACTTTGGGCTAAGAAAACAAGAACTTTCCCATGAGTGCATTTTAGTAAGTAAAATTTGTATGGATTTTTATGTTAATATTGGTGCTTTACAGGACATCAAAATTATTCATATGAATCACTTATCTTTTAAGTAATTTGTTGTTCTTACAGATACTTTTAAAAATGGTTATAAAGTAATGTTTGTTAAACATCTCAAAAAGAGCAAACTTCAGCAATAGATCTTATTCTCTCTGCATCACATTTTATTTATAGTGTTAATGTTTGTTTTGTAGGTCTAATCTAGAAGATAATCTGGTCAAAGATATTCCAATAATATCCTATTCACTTCAACTAGGGAAGTGTTATTACTTTACTCCCATCCAAACCTAATATGTTTTCCCTTAATTTTAATCCCATTCTACTTTTTATCAAATTAATGTGAGAGTACAAATGTTTAGGTAACATTGTTTTCAATTCTCAGGTAAAATTCAAGTTGTAGTTCAGTCTTTACCCAGGGAGCATGCTGAATACCCTCACATTCTGCACATTAGGTGAGATCCAGCCAATTGTCCCCTACCTCCCGCTCCTGTCAATCGCCCTCCACCATCCCCTTTCTCTCCCCTTCTCTTTGCTAGACTATATCAGTTTTCTTTTATTTTGTGTGGATAGGTAGTTGTTTATATACTGGATTCATATTACTATTGAGTACATTGGATACTTTTATTTTCTATTCTTAAGATTCATTACTATGAAGAATGTGCTTCAACTCCGTTCAGGTATACACAAAAGATGTAACATCTCCATCTTTTCTTGTGGCTGATTATAACTCCATGGTGTGTTTGGGCAATTATGCATTGAGCTGCAATAAATATTCTAGTCCAAATGCCCTTATGTTAAAATAATTTTTGTTATTCTGGGTAGATACCTAGTAATGGGATTGCAGGATCAAATGGAAGGTTGACTTTTAGTTCTTTGAGAATTCTTCATATTTCTTTCCATAGACGTTGTATTAGTTTGCAATCTGACCAGCAGTGTAAAAGTGTTCTCTTCTTTCCACATTCACACCAGCATATGCAAATTCTGGACTTTGTGATGTGGGCTAATCTCACTGGAGTTAGGTGATATCTAAGAGAGATTTCGATATGAACTTCTCTGATGATTATGGATGATGAACATTTTTTGTTTGTTAGAGATTCATTTGTCATCTTCAAGGAAGTTTTTGCTAAAGTCTCTTGGCCACTTATAAATGGAGTTATCTGTTCTTTTTTTTGTTGTTGATAAATTTGAGTTCTCTGTAGATTCTAGTTATTAGCTCTTTCTCAGATTCATAGCATGTAAGTACCTTGTCCCATCCTGCAGACTGTCTGTTTTTGTTTTAGTTGTTGTATCCTTATCTGTGAAGAAGATTTTTAGCTTGATCATGTCCCACTTGTTTATTTTAGGTGTTGCTACAATTATTAAGTGGCTCTTCTTCATAAAATATTTTCCCAGACCAATTTTGTCAAGTTTTTTTCCCCACACTCTCTTCTAGAAGTTTTATTGTTTAGTGTCCTAAATTCAAATCTTTTATTTAGAAAGGGTCATGTTTTGTCAGTGGCAAGATGTGTGGGTCCAGTTTCAGTCTTCTACATGTGGCTAACAAATTCTCCCAGCACCATTTATTAAATAGGTATTTTTTCCCCAGTGGATTATTCTTTTTGGTTTATCAAAGATCACATGGTGATATGTGTCTGGGTTCATCTCCACATTATCTATTCTATTCCATAGATCTATATCCATCAATATATTCATAGATCTATTCTATCTATAGATCTCTCTCTCTCTCTTTTTTTTTTTTTTTTTTTTTGCACTTTTTGGCCGGGGATGGGTTTGAACCTGCCACCTCCGGCATATGGGGCTGGTACCCTATTCCTTTGAGCCACAAGTGCTGCCCTAGATATATATCTCTTTCCTTGTTCCAGTATGTGGTTTTGATCACTATACACATGTAGTATAACCTGATGCTTGGTTACATGATGCCTCCAGATTTGTTTTCATTTATTAAAAACTTTATTGGCTATTCAAGTTTATTTTTGGTTCCAAATTAAACAAAGTAGGATTTTTTTAAGTTCTTCAATGTATGACATTGGTACTTTTATGAGGTTTGCATTAAATCTATAGACTGCTTTGTGTAGTGTGGACATATTAATAATGTTGATTCTTCCTAGCCACAAGCATGGTTATGTTCTTCTAGTTGTTAATGTCTTATGCTATTTGTTTTCTCTGGGTTTCTTCATTCTCAATATCAAGATAATTCACATCCTTTGTTATATACATTCCCAGGCATTCCATCTTCTTTGAAGCTACTGTGAAAGGTATAGAGTTTTTATTTTATTTTCAGCTTGACTGTTATTGGCATATATGAAAGCTACTGATTTGTGTGTATTGATTTTGTATCCAAAGATGTCCTATATATTCCTTGATCACTTATAAGAGCTTTGTAGTTGAGTCCCTGGGATTTTCCAGATATAAGATCATGTCATCCACAAAGAAGCATTTGATTTCCTCTGTCCCCATTTGAATACACTTGATTTTGCTCTCTTTCCTGATTGCAGTGGCTAGGTCATCCAGCAATACATTGAATAAGAGTGATGATAGTGGGCATTCTTTTCTAGTTCTAGTTCGTAGTGGAAATGCTTTCATTTTTACTACTTTCAATATGATATCGCTGTCTGTTTTTTGTAAATGGCGTGTATCAGTTTAAGAAATGTCCTACCCAAGCCTATTTTCTTAAGTGTTCTTTCAGAAAAGTATACTGGATTTTGTCAAACACATTCTCTTCATCAATTGAAAAAAATCATATGGCCATTGGTTTGGAATTTATTGTGTGGTGAATTACATTTATTTATTAATATATGTTGAGTCAATTTTGCATTCCTGACAAAAATCTCACTTGGAAACCCATTTTGGAATAAAGACAATAGGTACTTATAGAAAGTGTTGAGGAGGATTACTTCCTTCTCTGTGTTGTGGAATAGGTTATGCAAAATAGATAATATTTCCTCTTTGAAGGTTTGGTAGTATTCTGGTATAAAGCCATGTGGTCAAGGGATTTTATTCTTTGGAAGATTTTGTTTGTTGATGCAATTTCATTGCTTTATATAGGTCACCTAAACATTTCTAATGCTTACAGGTTGAGTTTAAAATTGGTGTGATTTCAGGTATTGGTGCAATTCTTCAACATTTTCATATTCTTGGAGATATATTTTTTATAGTAATTGTGTATCTTTCTTTATAACTATACTATTTGTTGTAATTTCCCATCTTTTGTTTCTGAATGAAGTTATTAGAGATTATACTTTTTTGTTTCTGGCTAGTCTGGCCAAGAGTTTATCACTTCTATTAATCTTTCAAAGAACCAACTTTTTCGTTTCTCTGATCTTGTGAATAAATTTTCTGTTCTCAGTTTCATTTAATTTTTCTCTAATTTTGGTTAGTTCTTTTCTTCTGCTGTGTTTGGGGTTGGACTGTTCTTCCTTTTCCAGTTGCTTAAGATGGCCCAGAAGGTTTTTGAGTTGATCTCTTCATGTTTCCTTGATGAATCATCTAATGCTATAAATTTGTCTTTTGGTACTGCCTTTGTAGTATCCCACAGATTTTG
Organism: Nycticebus coucang; assembly: GCF_027406575.1. Classification (NCBI taxonomy): domain Eukaryota; kingdom Metazoa; phylum Chordata; class Mammalia; order Primates; family Lorisidae; genus Nycticebus; species Nycticebus coucang. The sequence continues at coordinate 154,248,069 of NC_069804.1, read as the reverse complement.
ATAGCTTGTTGGTCCATTATCATTCTGTTCAAGAAATCTAATTACTTCCTTCTTAATCTTATCTTTGACCCTTCTGTTATTCAGAATAAGGTTATTTAGTTTGTATGACTTTATTTGGGTATGAAAATTTGTGTTGTTGTTATTTTCAACTTTTATTCTGTGATGGTCTAAATTTTTACAAAGAATAATTTCTATTCCTTTGAATTTGTTGAGGTTATATTTGTGCCCTAAGAGATGATCATTTTTTGAAGATGATCCATGGGCTGATGGGAGAATGTGTGCTCAGTTTTGTTAGGGTAAAATGGTTTGTAGATGTCCATTAAGTTCATTTGTTCTGGAGTCATTTTTAAGTCTATTCTTTCTGTGTTTAGATTCTGCTTGGAGAGGATGTTAAAATTCAAAGGAATGTTAAAAATTTCAATGATTATGGTGCAGAAAAATATATTTTTAAAATCATTTAGGGTTTATTTTATTTATCAGGGGACATTTAAAATGGATACCTAATTTTAATTACTGAAATCTCTTTATGTTGTATGTTTCCCTTGACAAATATGTAGTGTTCATCTTTGTTTTTCCTTATTTTGTTTGTTTAAATCCAATCGTTTCTGTAAATAAGGTTGTGACCCCTGAGTTTTTCATATTTCCATCTGCCTGGATTATTGTTTTTAATCCCTTAACTCTGAGTTGTGTTTATCCTTAGAGGATACATGTGTTTCTTGGAGACAAGAGATAATGGGCTTGAGTTATTGCATCCAGTCAGCCAGCCAGTGCCTCTTTAGTGAAAAATTCAAACCATTCTCATTTACTGATGGAATCAATAGGTATGGTGGAATTTTGGTCATCTAATTTTTCAAAGGTTTAGAGCTTATTTTTATCTCTTTGCCATTGTAGAAGCTAGGCTTTGTTCTTTAATTTCTGGGTTCACTTTGATGATGGAACATTGTGCTGGTCAGTATGAAGAATTGTTCTGAGAACTTTCTATAGAGCAGCAGTTTTCAACCTGGGTTGTGTCCCCCTTTTAACAATGAAAATACATTGTGGCATTAGGAAGGTTGAGAACCACTGCTAGAGAATGTCTACTTATGACAAATTTCTTCAAAATTTGCATGCCAGTAAAATATTTGATTTCTCCATCACAAATGAAACTCAATTTAACAGGAAACAGGATTCTGGACTGAAAATTGTTTTGTTTAAATAGGTTAAATGCCAGTGACCCTCCTCTTCTGGATTGAAAATTTATGCTGATTGACCTGTAGTCATCTTGATATTTTTCCCTTTGTAGGTAAGACTTTTCTTACACCTCCGTTCGTGGAGGATTTTCTCTATCATGTTTACTTTGACAATGTTAATTACAATGTGTCTGGGAAATGCTTTGATTGAATTGAATCGTATTAGGGTTGAGAAACCATCTGCTACCTGAATTTTTGTCTCTCACAATACTTGGGAAATTTTCCACCATGATGTCTTCAAGTAGGGCATCAGTACTTTTAGGACCATTGTTTCCTTCTTCAGGAATTTCTATAATACAGATCTTGGATCTTTTGGAATGATTCCATAACTCTTTCAGGGAACATTGTTTTTGTTTCCTTTCTTTCTTTTTTCTTTCTTTCTTTCTTTCTTTCTTTCTTTCTTTCTTTCTTTCTTTCTTTCTTTCTTTCTTTCTTTCTTTCTTTCTTTCTTTCTTTCTTTCTTTCTTCCTTCCTTCCTTCCTTCCTTCCTTCCTTCCTTCCTTCCTTCCTTCCTTCCTTCCTTCCTTCCTTCCTTCCTTCCTTCCTTCCTTCCTTCCTTCCTTCCTTCCTTCCTTTTTCTCTCTCTCTCTCTCTCTCTCTCTCTCTCTCTCTCCTTCTTTCTCTCTTTTGTTTGTTCTTTCTCTCTTTCTGTGATTCTTTCTTCCCCTCTGTGAATGTTGGAATAGTTCAAACATCTTGGCTTCAATTTCTGAAATTTTTTTTTATGTTCTATTCTATTACTGAAGGCTTCTATTGTGTTTCAAAGCTTCTAAAATGCCTTTTTCAATTCCTTAAGCTCTTCTATATCTTTCCTCATTATTTCCAGTTTCTTGGTGACTTTTTCCTTAAGTTCATTAATATCTGAGAAAATTTTTGGACTATTATTTTTTTATTTCTATTTCCATCTTCTCCAATCATCTTATTTGCCATCCATATTCTGAATTCTGTTTCTGACACTTCAAGAATTTCTCTATGGTTTGTATTTTCTGCTTTGTGTCCCTGGTAGTCTCTTGGGGGAGTTGATCTGGTCTGATTTTCATTTTGCAACAATTCTTCTGCTGGCTTCTCCTCATGAGTGTTTTAGAGTTTTAAAAAATATTAATTATACTTTCTTTCTTGAAATGTTAAGTTGTCCTTGAATAGTAATTGAGAGATAATTTAATTGGGGATCTTAGGGAGCCAAGAAATGTCCTATTTGGCATCTATAATTGATGGGATAAATCCAAATCAGGAAGACTGAGGCAGTGGAGCTAAACTCCCCTTCACTAAAAATCAGAAGCTTATGCTTGTGGCCTATGCCCTACAGTCTAATGTAGCTCCCATTCAGGACTGTGAGAGTTTCTTAGAGTTGGCTAGCTTAGATAACACAGCCTGGTTCTTTTCTGGTGTCAGATTGTCCTCTACCCTGTTCAAAATATTTTGCTGAAACCTCAGCTGTACCCTGGCCCCATAGTAACTGCTAGAGCAGGGGCATTCGTGGACAGGTCAACTATTCCCTCCCCTCACTGCACCAACCCACCTGGAGAAAACAAACTCAAATACATGGTTAACCTGCTGCCCCAGTCAGTGGTGGTCAGAGAAAATAAATTGTAGACAGTTTTGATTAAACTCACTTAGGCAGAGTACATAAGACCCACACAAACAATTTCAGACATCAGAGGTGTTGTAGTACTTTCTTTCCCCCACTGCAGTCCTCTCTGCAGAGTAAATAAAGAGCAACTATCTCCCATGGGTGAAGTGAGGGTCTAGTTCCTGGACCTTCCAACTGCTGGTCACCCAAGACTAGGCTTGTCTTTCTCCAAGTAGTATAGAGGGAAGTTGAAGGTTACTGGCAGTTACCAGGCTCATACACTAGGCAAGAGCTCCTCCAAGATCTGTAGAAAGGTCTACCCTAGCAGGAATGAGAGCTAGGAGAGACCACATCTCCCTACACCAAAGTTAGAACTGGAAAACATACTGTTTCCGCTAGCCGCAGAGTGCAGCTAATCTCAGTGGCCCACAGAATGCAGAAGTCTCTCAGAGAACTTGCCATACACACTGGCTTCTGAACAGGTCAGTTCATCAGGCATCCAGAGGGGAAAAAAAGGGTGGCTGTGGGCTTGGGACTTCCGAGAGTAAATTTGTTAATTTTTGTGCTTGGCAGAATGGGAACTCATGTGGAAATTCCCAGGTGCAGAAGAACTGGAAACTCCCCATAACTCTCTCCTGTAGAAAGATGTGAGATGTCCTTTGTTTCCTGCTTGCTCAAAGAAATCTTGCAGCAGGCCTTTCAGTTGGGGGAGTGGTCTCCCTTCCCCTTGGCATCAGGGGCCTTTAGTTTAATTGCTCTGTACCTGGTCTCTGTTACCTTTCTTCCTATTTCTCACCCTCTTAATTTCTCTCAGTGGGGATAATGTGTACCTTAATTTTTTTTTATTGAATCATAGCTGTGTACAATAATAATGTACTCATAAGGTACAATGTGCTTGTTCCATATAGTCTGAAATATTTTCACCAAACTGGTTAACATAGTCTTCATGGCATTTTCTTAATTATTGTGTTCAAAATCTTATACTCTATACTTAGTAAACTTCACCTGCACCCTTCCAAAATGCACCCTAGTTGTGGACCCACCAATCACCCTCTCTCTAACCTACCTTCCCTTCCCTTGCCCCCTTCCCCATATTCTTGTACAGAGATTGGGTTATAGCCTTCGTATGAAAGCTATAAATTAGTTTCATATTAGGGCTGAGTACGTTGGGTATGTTTTCTCCAATCTTGGGATACCTTGCTAAGAAGAATATTTTCCAGCTCCATCCATGTAAACATGAAAGAGGTATAGTCTCCATCTTTCTTTATGGCTGCATAATATTCCATGGTGTACAAATATCACAATTTATTAATCCATTCATGAGTCGATGGGCACTTGGGTTTTTTTCCATGACTTAGCAATTATGAATTGGGCTGCAATAAACATTCTGGTACAAATATCTTTTTTATAGTGCAATTTTTGGTCATCTGGATATATACCTAGTAGAGGAATTATAGGATCGAATGGCAGATCTATTTTTAGATCTCTAAGTATTCTCCAAAAATATTTCCAAAAGGACCGTATTAGTTTGCATTCCCACCAACAGGGCAGAAGTGTTCCCTTTTCTCCACATCTGTGTCAAGATCTCTGGCTTTGAGATTTTTGTGATGTGGACTAATCTTACTGGAGTTAGATGATATCTCAAAGTAGTTTTGATTTGCATTTCTCTGATGGTTAAGGATGATGAGCATTTTTTCATGTGTCTGTAGGCCGTGCACCTGTCTTCTTCAGAGAAGTTTCTCTTCAAGTCCCTTGCCCAGCTTGAGATGGGATCACTTGTTCTTTTCTTGCTAATATGTTTGAGTTCACTGTGGATTCTGGTTATTAAACCTTTGTCAGAGACATATCCTGCAAATATCTTCTCCCATTCTGAGGGCTGTCTGCTTGCTCTACTTACTGTGTTCTCGGCTGTGCAGAAACTTTTTAGTTTGATCAGTTCCCAGTAGTGTATTTTTGATGCAGCTTCAATTGTCCGAGGGAGTCCTCCTCAAAAATATTCACCCAGGCAAATTCTTTCAAGAGTTTTCCTTCTGCTTTCTTCTAGTATTTTTATAGTTTCATGTCTTAAGTTTAAATATTTAATCCAGTGAGAGTCTATCTTAGTTAAAGATGAAAAGTGTGGGTCTAGTTTCAGTCTTCTACAGGTCGCCAGCCAGTTCATCTAGCACCATTTGTTAAATAGGGAATCTTTTCCCCATTGACTGTTTTTAATTGGCTTGTCAAATATCAAATAACATTAAGTATCTGGGTTAATTTCTTGGTTCTCTATTCTGTTCCATATATCTACCTCTCTGTTTTTGTCCCAGTACCATGCTGTTTTGATCACTATTGATTTATAGTATAGTCTGAGGTCTGGTAGCATGATTCCTCCTGCTTTGTTTTTATTTCTGAGTAATGTCTTGGCTATTTGAGTTTTTTCTGATTCCATATAAAACAAAGTATTATATTTTCAAGATCTTTAAAATATGACAATTGAGCTTTGATAGGAATTGCATTATAATTTTATATTGCTTTGGTTAGTATAGACATTTTGAAAATGTTGATTTTTCCCAGCCATGAGCATGGTATGTTTTTCCATTTGTTAACATCTTCAGCTATTTCTTTTCTTAGAGTTTCATAGTTCTTTTTATAGAGATCTTTCACATTCTTTGTCAGATAAACTCCCAAATATTTCATCTTCTTTGGTGCTACTGTAAATGGAATAGAGTCCTTGATTGTTTTTTCAGCTTGGCTATTGTTGTTATATATAAAGGCAACAGATTTATGGGTGTTGATTTTGTATCCTGAGACATTGCTGTATTCCTTGATCACTTCTAAGTGTTTTGTGGTAGAATCCCTGGTATTTTCCAAATATACAATCATATCATCTGTGAAGAGTGAAAGTTTGATTTCCTCTGACCCTATATGGATACCCTTTATCGCCTTTTCTTCCCTAATTGCAATGGCTAAAACTTCCATTACAATGTTATAGAGCAATGGAGACAATGGCAACCTTGCCTGGTTCCTGATCTGAGTGGAAATGGTTTCGATTTAACTCCATTCAATACGATGTTGGCTGTAGGTTTGTTGTAGATGGTAACTTTTGATTCTTGTGCTCAACTTCACAACTTTAACTTCTCCAAGTTTATTTCTGTCCAGCCTTTGTTCTACTGGACAGGAGCTTCTGGTGAAAGCTGCCTCTAGTCAGCCACCTTGTCCTCTCCCCTTAAGCATCCACCTACTTTTATAAAACAAAGCTTTTTGAAACTGAACAAAAAAGTAACAAATTACCAATACAAAATATAAAATTATGAGACTATTTCTTTTTATTAACCTAAACATACTTTCAACTTGATTCTGGAAAGTGGAATTCGCTCCTGTATTTTACTTAAAAATTTTTTTGTGACACATTATTTTCTTCAGTACCTATCTAATAAATTTTCTCACTTTTTTATGTTTTCTACAGCATATTCCCAAAGATTTAACCATGCCTACTGTCCTCTTAAAGTTAATGATGCAGCAACAAATTGCATAATATAAAGAAGAAACATAACTAGGAGCATTATTGATAAATATGAGTTGCAAGGAGAAACATCTGGAGGTAATGAAGTTCAGAAAGAAATATGATTATAAAGAATGAATTCGTTGATACTTGTAGAATTTTAAGCCAGTTAAAAGGCAGATATGTTGATTGAATTTGCTCTCAATAAATGTTTTCCTCATTTTATTTCTTTTTTTTTTAATGGACATAAGGAATTTAATGAATTGTAAACCTCCTAGAATGATGTGTAATGGAAAGAGCATAATGTGGGGAGTGGGCTGTGACTCTCAGTCCCCCCACAGCCTGGGTAATGCTCAGGGAATGACCCCCAATCATTTCTCCTCCCTTAACAACATTGTTTTCACCTACCAAAAGTCATGTAGCCAATGCATACTTTCCTTATTATTGGCAACCACAGTTTTTCCTCTTGAATAATGATCTCTATGCAATGTGCTAAGACTTATGCAATCTTGTTAAGATGCTGTATAAATAAAACTGTTTTCACGGTTCAGGGGCTAGCTGCAGTCATCAGCTGTGTCAGCTCTCCTGACACCATCCTATGTCACATCTCCTGTTTTTGCCTCTCCCTATCTTTCTGGCTTCATTTCTCAATTTTACACCATTTCCACTCAGTTCAACTGTCCCTCCTCCCACCTGGTCATGAGAATGCTCTTTGCCATGCCAGTATGAGACATGTGGTGCCCAAACTGTACATGAGTACGGAAAAGTGAGTTCAAGCAGGTGAGGGAATCCTTGTTCCCCACCATTCCCTCTCTGGTTCAAACAGGGATTAGGGTATGGGATAGTGGAACTAAACAGGTGTGGCAAGCCTCTGTGAAAAGAGAAGTGTGAAAAAAAGTGAGAAAAGTGAAAAAAGCAAAACTGTACAGTTAGTAAGTTTTGGGGGATAATCAGTCAGGAATAATTCTGTATGTCTACCTGTATGTCTATGTGTTTGTATATGTCATGTGCCTGTGAATTCACTGGAAACTGGAAAGTTAAGGGTAAAAGCTATGGATGGGTAGGGGTAAAAATTGTAGAAACACTAAGGTTAGGGGCCAAAGGTGGAAACACTTTGTTCAGGAGGTTTCCCGGGGAAAGAACTAATAATACTGCTACCTTTTGTGGAACTGAAGCAAGGGACTAAAGTTAAAATCTTCATTTACATCTCCAATACAAAAGACCCTGGCATAAGCTTGAATGTCTAAATGGCTTTTTTTACTTCCCAGTGCCAGAGGCTGCAGATTAGCAAGGCAGTTGTATTAGAGAGCATCAGTTTTTCTTTTGAGACCCTTGGGGAGTTGGGACAGGTGTGGTCCTGCAACTTCTTCTGCTTTGGCTTTTGTAGATACTTTGGTGATGCTCTCCCTCCTGATGACTGGAAGTCAGTTGCTAAGGCTTGCCTTTCTGGAGGAGATTGTTCAGTGTGGAGGTTAAAATGGGCTGATTAGGCTGCTGAGCAGGCAGACAAAATAACGTTCCTTTTACTGTAGAGGGAGCTCAGGCTTCTACCCACCTGAAGTCTATCCGAAAATCAATTAGTTTTACAAGCTTAGGGAAAGCTACCTACTTCTGAAGTTTAGACTAAGTAACTTCTAACTGCCCCCCACCCCCATATCATGGTCCATCTTCAGCAGGAAGCAGTTTGTAGCAGTCAGCACCCCTTTTCCCCTAATGGCAGTTACAGCTTTTATTTGGAGAGGGAGGGTTCCCCCACTCATTGTTATGGAGTCAAAGGTCCTCAAACTACTGCCCGGAGGCCACATGAGGTGGTGTGATTGTATTTGTTCCCTTTTTGTTTTTTTACTTCAAAATAAGATATGTGCATTGTGCATAGGAATTTGTTCATAGTTTTTGTTTGTTTGTTTGTTTGTTTTTAACTATAGTCTGGCCCTCCAACGGTCTGAGGGACAGTGAATTGGCCCCCTGTTAAAAAAGTTTGAGGACCCCTGCCTGCAGATGACAAATGTTTTGCTTACAATCTGTTCCTCATTTTGGTGTGAACCCTTTAGTCTCTTATCAGGTCCATTTTGGCAAATGGATATGACCTATGTTCTTTAAAACTTTCTTTTGTTCATCTTATAGTTCACACCTACTATGGTTTCATTTTTGCCTCTGCACACTCTGGTGAAATTGTTAAGTATGTTATTGATCATCGTTTAAATGCTTTTGCTGTTTTAGGAATTCCACGACTCATTAGGACAGACAATGGTCCTGCTTATACTAGTAAAGCCTTTCCTTTTGCTCCACTTCCTCTATCACTCTCAAAACAGGTATTCCATATAACCCTCAGGCCAAGGAATTGTCAAACGTACTCATCACACTCTTAAACTTCAAATGTTTAAATTACAAAAGGGGAAGATATACCCCAATACACCTCATTACCTTCTCTTTCATCCTCTTTTACTTTGAATGTTGATATCCAGAGACACAGCAGCAGAATGTTTTTTGGATTGCACCTAATTCTAAACATCCTGAGGTGCTATGGAAATATCCTCTAACAGGTATTTGGCCTGACCTTGTTCTGATATAGCGGAGAGGATATGTTTGTGTTTTCCTTAAAACAGCTGACAGCTCACATTTTTTCTCTGACCAGAGCCCGAGGAACTTCTTGAAGAAACTGAGACCAACACCCCAGGAGATTCGTTGCTGAGCCAAGACCTCGTGGAGTTCAATGCCCCTGATATGGGAACAACTGATGAAGCTGGTGCAACGTGGTGGCGAGCCAGTCACCCCTGAGAAGTTTTTCTACTAGTGACTATTATTGTTTGTCATGTTTGCTATTCAATGTTTCATTTGGACACTTGTAGTCCTGCACAATTGGCTAAAGACATTTTTGTCTTCTGTAGAGGAGAAGTCAAAAGACTCCTCTAACTAAAATTGTTTATTCATGAATTAGAAAAGATGTAAAATGGGCAGCGCCTGTGGCTCAGTGAGTAGGGTGTCAGCCCCATATACTGAGGGTGGCGGATTCAAACCCGGCCCTGGCCAAAAACCACCACCACCACCACAACAACAACAAAAAACCAGCCAGACGTTGTGACAGGTGCCTGTAGTCCCAGCTACTTGGGAGGCTGAGGCAAGAGAATTGCTTAAGTCCAGCTTAAGCTGGAGATTGCTGTGAGCTCTGTGATGCCATGGCACTCCATTGAGGGCGACAAAGGGAGACATTGTCTCTACAAAAAAAAAAAAAAGGAAAAGATATAAAATAAAAATGGAGGATATGTGGGGAGTGGGCTGTGGCTGCCAAGGCCCCCATAGCCTAGGTGATGCTCAGGGAGTGTCCCCCAACCACTTCTCCCTTAACAGCATTGTTTTTACCTGCCAAAAGTCAAGTAGCCCATGCATACTTTCCTCATTATTGGCAAGCATAGCTATTTCTCTTTAAGGATGATCTCTACCCAATGTTCTAAGACTTAGGCAACCTGGTTAAGATGCTGTATAAATCTGTTTTCATGCTTCAGGAGCTAACTGCAGTCATCAGCTGTGTCAGCCCTCCCAAGGCCATCCTATCTCACATCTCCTGTCTGTCTTCACCTCTCCCTGTCTTTCTGGTTTCATTTCTCAATTTCCCACCATTTCCACTCAGGTCAACTCTCCCTTCTCATGCTGGGTGGCAAGAGGTCCCTCTCTTGTGCTGTAATTCAAGAGCAGAAGGATTGCAATAGAACATATTTGGTGCTAACGTTCTGAATATTAGTACCTCTGTTATTTTGAAAAAATTATATCTTTAGGCTTTTCCTACTCTAGAGAGTGACAATATTTTGTCATCCAATTTAATAAACTTTTGAAGGTAAATATGGGGTACTAAAACAAATTATTACTATTATTATTATTATATTCAAGTACATATTTGACAACTGGTTAAATATTTTGTACTAATGTTAAACCTAGAAAATAGTTAAATCCAAAAATATTCTCAAACACTTTTTTTATTTTTAATCATTCTAATTCATCTGGATATCCCTGATATTAAAATTGGAAAAAAACATATTATTATAAAGAGAAATTACAAACATATTTCACTTATAAATGAGGATGCAATATTCTAAACAACATATTAACAAGTTGAATTAAAAATTATTGTTCAAATAATGTACTTTGGTGAAAATTAAATCTGATTTATGTGAGATTTAGTCACACTTTTCTTTTTTGTTTTTTTATTTTATTAAATCATAGCTGTGTACATTAATGTGATAATGAGGCACCATACACTAGTTTCATAGACCGTTTGACACATTTTCATCGCACTGGTTAACATAGACTTCCTGGCATTTTCTTAGTTACTCTGCTAAGACATTTACATTCCACATTTACTAAGTTTCACATATACCCTTGTAAAATGCACCGCAGGTGTAATCCCACCAATCCCCCTCCCTCTGCCCACCTCCCCCCTCCCTACCCTCCCTTTCTCCCTTCCCCCTATTCTTAGGTTGTAACTGGGTTATAGCTTTCATGTGAAAGCCATAAATTACTTTCATAGTAGGGCTGAGTACATTGGATACTTTTTCTTCAATTTTTGAGATACTTTTCTAAGAAGAATAAGTTCCAGCTCCATCCATGTAAACATGAAAGAGGTAAAGTCTCCATTGTTCTTTAAGGCTGCATAATATTCCATGGTGTACATATACCACAATTTATTAATACATTTGTGGATCAATGGGCACTTGGGCTTTTTCCATAATTTAGCAATTATGAATTGGGCTGCAATAAAAATTCTGGTACAAATATCTTTGCTATGATGTGATTTTTGGTCTTCTGGCTATATGCCTAGTACAGGAATGATAGGATTGAATGGCAGATCTATTTTTAGATCTCTAAGTGTTCTCCATACATCTTTACCAAAGGAATGTATTAATTTGCATCCCCACCAGCGGTGCAGAAGTGTTCCCTTTTCTCCACATCCACGCCAACATCTCTGGTCTTGGGATTTTGTGATATAGGCTAATCTTACTGGAGTTAGATGATATCTCAAAGTAGTTTTGATTTGCATTTCTCTGATGATTAAAGATGATGAGCATTTTTTCGTATGTCTGTAGGCCGTGTGCTTGTCTTCTTCAGAGAAGTTTCTCTTCAAATCCCTTGCCCAGCCTGCGATGGGATCACTTGTTCTTTTCTTGCTAATACGTTTGAGTTCTCTGTGGATTCTGGTTATTAAACCTTTGTCAGAGACATAACCTGCAAATATCTTCTCCCATTTTGAGGGCTGTTTGCTTGTTTACTTACTGTGTTTGTGGCTGTACAGAAGCTTTTTAGTTTGATCAGGTCCCAGTAGTGTATTTTTGAAGCTGCTTCAATTGCCCGGGTGGTCCTCCTCATAAAATACTCTCCCAGACCAATTTCTTCAAGGGTTTTCCCTGCACTCTCTTCTGGTGTTTTTATAGTTTCATGTCTTATTTAAATCTTTAATCCACTTAAAGGCTATCTTAGTTAATGGTGAAAGGTGTGGGTCCAGTTTCAGTCTTCTGCAGGTTGCCAGCCAGTTCACCCAGCACCATTAGTTAAATAGGGAATCTTTTCCCCACTGAATGTTTTCAATTGGCTTGTCAAAGATTAAATAATGGTAAGTAGCTAGATTCATCGCTTGGTTCTCTATTCTGTTCCAGACATCTAATTCTCTGTTTTTGTGCCAGTACCATGTTGTTTTGATCACTATCAATTTGTAGTATACTCTGAGGACTGGTAGCATGATTCCTCCTGCTTTGTTTTTATTTCTGAGTAATGTCTTGGCTAATCAAAGTATTTTTTCTGATTCCATATAAAATGAAGTATTGTTTTTTCAAGATCTTCAAAGTATGACAGTGGAGCTTTAATTGGGATTGCATTAAATTTGTGTATTGTTTTGGGTAGTATGGACATTTTAACAATGTTGATTCTTCCCAGCCATGACATGGTATGGTTTTCCATTTGTTAACATTTTCAGCTATTTCTTTTCTTAGAGTTTCATAGTTCTCTTTATAGAGATCTTTCACATCCTTTGTTAGATAAACTCCCAAATATTTCATCTTCTTTGGCACTACTGTGAATGGGATAGAGTCCTTAACTGTTTTTTCAACTTGACTATTGTTGGTATATATAAAGGCTACCAATTTATGAATGTTGATTTTGTAACCTGACACGCTGCTGTATTTCTTGATCACTTCTAAGAGTTTTGTAGTAGAGTCCCTAGTGTTTTCCAGATATACAATCATATCATCTGCGAAGAGCGAAAGTTTGATCTCTTCTGACTCCATATAAATACCCTTAATCACAATTTCTTCCCTAATTGCGGTGGCTAAAACTTCCATTACAATGTTAAAGAGCAATGGAGACAATGGGGAGCCTTGTCTGGTTCCTGATCTGAGTGGAAATGATTTCAGTTTAACTCCATTCATTGGTTAGAAAAGATTTCCTATTTCAGTTTAACTCCATTCAAATGACACTGGCTGTGGGTTTGCTGTAGATGGCCTCTATCAGTTGAAGAAATGTCCCTTCTTTACCAATTTTCTTAAGTGTACTGATCATGAAGGGATGTTGGATATTATCAAAAGCCTTTTCTGCATCGATTGAGAGAATCATATGGTCTTTGTTTTTTAATTTTTTTATGTGCTGAATTATACTTATAGATTTACAGATATTGAACCAGCCTTGAGACCCTAGGATAAAAAGAACTTGGTCATGATGTATAATTTGTTTGATGTGTTGCTGGATGCTTTTTGTTAGGATCCTGTTGAATATTTCTGCACTAATATTCCTTAGTGATATTGGTCTATAATTTTCTTTACGTGTTGGATCTTTTCCTGGTTTGTGGATCAGGGTGACGTTTGCTTCATAGAACGTGTTGTGTAGTCTTCCTTCTTTTTCTACCTTTTGGAACAGGTTGAGTAATATAGGTAATAATTCCTCTAAAAGGTTTGGTAGAATTCTGAGGTGAAACCATCTGGTCTCAGTCTTTTCTTTTTAGGGAGGTTTTCTATGGTTGGGCCTGTTCAAAATTACCACTTGATTCTGGCCAAGTCTTGGAAGGTGACATGCTTCCAAGTATTGGTCAATTTCCTTTAGATTTTCATATTTCTGAGAATAAAGTTTCTTATAATATTCATTAAGGATTTTTTGAATTTCTGAGGAGATGGTTATTATTTTGTCTTTGTCGTTTCTGATTGATGAGATTAGAGATTTTACTTTCTTTCCTGATTAGGTTGGCCAAAGGTTTATCTATTTTATTGACCTTTTCAAAAAACCAACTTTTTGATTTGTCGATCTGTTGTGTAATTCTTTTGCTTTCAATTTCATTTAATTCTGCTCTAATTATGGTTATTTATTTTCTTCTACTGGGTTTGGGGTTGGAATGTTCTTCCTTTTCCAGTTGCTTGAGATGTCCCATTAAGTTGTTAAATTTCTCTCTTTACATTCTCTTGAGGAAAGCTTGCAGTGCTATAAATTTCCCTCTCAGGACTGCCTTTGCGGTATCCCAGAGGTTCTGATAATTCCTGTCTTCGTTGTGGTTTTGTTCCAAAAATTTGGCAATTTCCTTCTTAATTTCATCTCTGACACAGCTATCATTCAGTATAAGGTTATTTAACTTCCATGTTTTTGTATGAGTATGCAGATTCCTGTTGTTAATGAGCTCAACTTTTATTCCATGGTGGTCCGAGAAAATGCAAGGAATAATTTCTATTCCTTTAAATTTACTGAGGTTAGACTTGTGACCTAAGATGTGATCAATTTTGGAGTATGTTCTGTGGGCTGATGAGAAGTATGTGTATTCAGTTTTGTTGGGATGAAATGTTCTGTAGATGTCTGCCAAATCCAAATGTTGGATAATTAGGCTTAAATCTAAAATTTCTTTGCTCAGGTTCTTATTGGAGCATCTATCCAACACTGCCAAAGGAGTGTTTAAATCTCCGACTATTATGGAGGTGGAGGAAATCAGGTTGCTCATGTCTATTAGAGTCTCTCTTATAAATTGAGGTTTCTTCTGGTTGGGTGCATAAATATTAATAATTGAAATCTCATCATATTGAGTATTACCCTTAACAAATATAAAGTGACCATTCTTATCCTTCCTTACTTTTGTTGGTTTAAAGCCTATTGTATCTGCAAAGAAAATTGCAACACCTGTTTTTTTCTGATTACCATTTGCCTGAAATACAGATGACCATCCTTTCACCCTAAGTGTATATTTGTCTTTTAAGTTAAGATGTGACTCTTGTATGCAACAAATATCTGGCCTGAGTTTTTGTATCCAGTCAGCTAACCTATGCCTCTTTAGAGGACAGTTTAAGTTGTTCACATTAATGGAGAATATTGATAAGTCTGATAAAATTTTGGGTGTTGAGTTTTTGAAAAATCCAGTGGACATTTTTAATCCTTTTGCCAGTGTGGAAGTTGGAGTTTGATCAAAAGTTTCTGAGTGAGTTTACTTTTGTTGTAGGGGATTGGGTTGGTCATTATGGAGGATAGGTCTGAGAATATCCTGAAGAGCTGGTCTGGTTATGGCAAATTTCTTCAACATATGAATGTCATTAAAGTATTTAATTTCTCCATCATAAATGAAACTCAGTTTAGCTGGATACAGGATCTGGGATTAAAAGTTATTTTGCTTAAGGAGATTAAAAGTCGATGACCATCGTTTTCTGGCTTGGAAAGTTTCAGCAGAGAGATCTGCAGTCATTCTAATATTCTTCCCTTTGCAGGTAATGGCTTTCTTTCATCTGGGTACTTTAAGAATTTTCTCCTTCATTTTAACTTTAGTGAAGTTAATTATGATATACCTGGGTGATGTCTTATCGGGGTTGAGTTGTGCTGGGGTTCTGAAACTGTCTGCTATCTAAATTTCAGAGCCTCTACGCATGTCTGAAAAATTATCTTTCTTTTTTTTTTTTTGTAGAGACAGAGTCTCACTGTACCGCCCTTGGGTTGAGTGCCGTGGCGTCACACGGCTCACAGCAACCTCTAACTCTTAGGCTTACGCGATTCTCTTCCTCAGCCTCCCGAGCAGCTGGGACTACAGGTGTGCGCCACAAAGCCCAGCTATTTTTCTGTTGCACTTTGGCCGGGGCTGGGTCCAAACCCACCACCCTTGGCATATGGGGCCGGCGCCCTACTCACTGAGCCACAGGTGCCGCCTGAAAAATTATCTTTCATAATTTCATGGAGATGGGCCTCTGTGCCTAGCAAGGCCACTTCGTTTGTTTCATGGATTCCATTGAGTCGTATAGTAGCCTTCTTTGAGTTCTTCCAGAGCTCTCTGAGAGAATGATTCATTTTTGCTCTCCATTTCTCTTCCTCTTTGAGTGTTTGGGAGTGTTCAAAGGCTTTGTCTTCAATGTCAGAAATCCTTTTTTCTGCTTGCTCCACTCTGTTACTGAGGGATTCTACTTTGAGGGCTGAAAATTCTTTCTTCAGTGTGTCTAAGTCTTCGGTGGTTTTGTCTTTAAATTCGTTGAATTCTTGAGACAACTTTTGAATTTCTCCTCGAATTCCTATTTCCGACTTTTGAATTGCTGCTGGAAGTTCTAATTCCAAATTTTCCTCCACTTTATTAATCTAGTCTGTAATCCAAATTCTGAATTCGATTTCTGACATCTCAGCCAGTCGTTTATGAATGGGATGTTCAATTACATCTGCCATATCTTTCCTCGGGGGGGTTGATCTATTCTGGTTATTCATGTTACAAGAGTTTTTCCACTGATTCCACCCCATGATTGTTTTACTCCCTTTGATTTTCTCCCTGGATCTTTGTCGAGGACCCATACAGTGCTGTGGCCTGAGAAACTGGGGCCCTATTTGGTGTGGTGGGGCTAAGTGGTTCTGTCTTGTTTTAAGCTGTTTTTTTTTTTTTTTGACCCTAGTGAAACAGTTACTCTTAGTTGGAGTCTCAGCTGTGGAGAAATATCAGCAATTAAGTCACACCGCCCACCACAGGCAGCAATTGGAAAAGGAAAATGAAACCTTCCTACAACCACACACCCAAGGAACCACCTGAATAGTCCACGGGTGATTGGCTCAGTACAAAAGGTCCAAATCAATTGTCTCAGTCAGCACCTGTCTCGGGTGGGAGAGTTTAAGAGGTCTCTGGGAACTGGATCACAGGGGTCTGATGACTACTCTGATATGGCTTGCTCCAGTGCTCTGTGGAGTCAGGAGGAGCCTCCCAGCCAATAGATCAGTCTGGGAAGGTTAATGCCTCCTTCCCCACCTTGCACCACTGTCACACCCAGTCACCGATAGCCCTGCAGTTGGCTCACCCAGGTGCCTTTAGTTAACAGATACTCCAGGTGGTTGTACCTGCCTGAATCAAAAGGAAATCTGCCAGGCCATTGTGCTCTGCCTGTATCTAGCAGGAGGACATGAGGCCTGACAACCTCATTTACTTGATGAAGGTTGGGGGGTGTTCAGTCAGGTCCAGCCCCACCCCTGATTGATGTTACTGACAGAACAGAACAACCTTACAGGACCTGCTAAATTCCCCTAAAGAAGAGAAACTGTTTTGAGTTCCAGAGCCCTGTCTTTGCTCCTGCAGGTTTGTATTGTTACCTGTCAGTTCTATCCTGCTGCCTTCCTTTGTCTATAGGCTGACGATCCCCTGAGGGCCAGGTGCATCTTAGGCTCAGTAAAGCAGTCCTCTGGGTCAGCCCCACACAGGGAACTTCCCCGGTCTGTGAGACGGTACTGCCTCCGGCAAATCCTTTACTCATGGGTGGTTGCTGGCCTCCTCTGGGTACCCAAGGAGACAGGGGGTGTGGCTTCAGAATATCTGGGAATGAGCCATATTGCTGCTAAAAGACGCCTGCTTTTCTGTGCCTCAGGGAACTGATGCTCTTGTGTGGTTCTTTCTCAGCTGACTGTCCTCTCCTCGCTCCTGTGCCCCAGAGTCAGCGCTGACCAGCTGCAGCTTAGGCACTGTCCACAACCCTCGAGAAATCACCCAAGAGTCTGGACTCCTGGGGGAACAGGCCTTCAGACCTCAGAGTGAGAGTAGAGGGGAGTGCTGGAAGCTCATGGTTGCAGGTGGAGAATATATGCAGTTTTATACATTTTTATGCCTGGCCGTATTGCTGCTAAAAGACAGCTGCTGGACTGTGCCTCAGGGAACTGCTGCTCTGGTGTGGTTCCCTCTCAGCTGACTGTCCTCTCCTCGCTCCCGTGCCCCAGACTCAGTGCTGACCAGCTGTAGTTTAGGCACTGTCCTTACCCCTCGATAGTTCACCCAAGAATCTGAACTCCTGGGGGACAGGCCTCCAGACCTCAAAGTGAGAGTGGAGGGAAGTGCTGGGAGCTCAGTGTTGCAGGTAGAGAATATGTACAGTTTTATATAGTTTTATGCCTGGCAGAAGAAAGCCATGGCTCCATAGTAGGGGAGGTAGGTACAGTTTTTAGAGAGTCTCTCCCGTGGAGTGCAGTGGGAAGACCTTTGAACTCTGCCTATATGTTTGTGGGGCACTCTGAGCTGTTATCATGGGGGAGGGGACTCCCGTCTGCTTGGTGATGGATTTTGTACATTTTGTTTGTATCCTTGTGGTCACAGCTCACCTCAGCAGGGTTGATGTGTGTTCTTCAACCTTCTCTCTTGGTGTAGCTCTAATCCACCAGGTTACTTGCTAAATTTCTGTCCTTTAACTCTCCTTCTGGATGGGAGCCTCTGTGGAAAGCTGGTTTCAGTCAGCCATCTTGTCTCCACCCCTCACACTTTTCTTTTTTTCTCCTTTCCCTCACCCCTCCCTCCTTCTATCTTTGTCTTATCTCCCCTTCCCCCATGCCCCACCATGTTATTAATTGTCCTCATATCAAAGTTGAATACATAGGGTTCATGCTTCTCAATTCTTGTGATGCTTCGCTAAGAATAATGTGTTCCATCTCACAACTATAGCCCAGGATGAAGAAGAGAAATGGAGTGGGAAGTGGGAGAGTTTTGATAGAGGGAGGGTAAAAGGCAGGACCACACCTATGGAGCATATTGCAAGGGTACAAGTCAAATCTGTCAAGTGTAAAACATAAATGTCTTAATGTCATTTATGTGAAAAAAAATAAAGATTAATGTGTCCTACCTCCATCCAGGTTAATAAAAATCCTGCAAAATTGCCATTTTTTAAAAATGGCTGAATAGTATTTTATGGTATATATACACCACAGCTTGCCAATCCATTCCTGGGTTGAGGGGCATTTAGATTGTTTCCACGCTTTAGCAATTGTAAATTGAGCTACAATAAACAGTCTACTACAAGTGTCTTTATCATTTTTTTTTCCTTCTGGGTAGTTGCCCAGTAATGGGATTGCAGGATCAAAGGAGAGGTCTAGGTTGAGTTCTTTGAGGTTTCTCCATACTTCCTTCCAAAAAGGTTGTATTAGTTTGCAATCCCACCAGCAGTGTTCCTTTCTCTCTACATCTGCGCCAGCATTTGCAGTTTTGAGATTTTGTGATATAGGCCTTTCTTGCTGGAGCTAAATGATATCTCAGGGTGGTTTTAATTTGCATTTCTCTAACAATTAGGGATGATGAGCGTTTTCTCATATGTTTGCTAGCCATTCATCTGTCTTCTTTAGAGAAGGTTCTGTTCATCTCTCTTCCCCATTGATGTATGAGATGGTTAGCTTTTTTCATGTGGATTAATTTAAGTTCTCTATAGATCCTAGTTATTAAGCTTTGTGTGATTCAAAATATGCAAATATCCTTTCCCATTGGGTAGGTTGTCTATTTTCTTTGGTTGTTGTCTCTTTGGCTGTACAGAAGCTTTTCAGTTTAATTAAGTCCCATTCGTTTATTTTTGTTGTTGTTCCAGTTGCCAGGGCAGTCTTCTTTATAAAGTCTTTCCCCAGGCCGTTATCCTCCAGTGTTTTTCCTATGCTTTCTTTGAGAATTTTTTATCATTTCATGCCTTAAATTTAAGTCCTTTATCCATGTTGAATCAATTTTTGTGAGTGGAGAAAGGTGCAGGTCCAGTTTCAGTCTTTTACATGTGGATATCCAGTTCTCTTATTGAATAGGGTATCTTTCCCCCGGTGTACATTCTTATTTGGTTTATCAAAGATTAGGTGGTTATAAGTTGTTGGTTTCATTTCCTGGTTTTCTATTTGACTTCAAATGTCTATGTCTATATTTTTGTGCCAGTACCATGCTGTCTTGAGCACTATGGCTTTGTAGTACAGACTAAAATCTGGTATGGTGATCCTCCCGGCTTTGCTTTTATTACTAAGAACTGCTTTAGTTATATGTTTTTTTTTTTTTCTGGTTCCATACAAAACGCAGAATCACAAGTCAGTTGCCTTTGTATACACCAGTAACAGCCAAGATAGAGGCTAATTAAGGACACAACTCCCTTCACCATAGCCCCAAAGAAAATGAAATGTCTGGGAATATACCAAACAAAAGAGGTGAAGGACCTCTATAAAGAAAATTATGAAACCCTAAGAAAGAAAATAGCAGAGGACTTTAACAAATGGAAGAATATACCATGCTCACGGCTGGGAAGAATCAACATTGTTAAAATGTCTATATTTCCCAGAGCAATCTACCAATTCAACATTATCCCTATTAAAATACCAACTTCCTATTTTCAAGACTTGGAAAAAAATAATTCTGTGTTTTGTATAAAATGAATTTTATTATAAAAATTATGTATATTTACTCATATACACAGAAATATTTATCTCAAAATAACTATAGCATATCCAGAAAAATATTCTCTTATACTTTTACATATATTAGATTTTTAGTCATATCAGCCTTCAATTCTATGCCACTGCTATACTCTGAAGAAGGTATTTTTTACAGTGATCTCAAACATTTTAATTATATTGCCTGTAAAATTCAAAGTTGATTTAATAGTTTATATTTGATATTTTTTCTTTTTAGTCTTCATTTTATGCCACAATATTTTACAACATTTCTTTACATTGATATATTCAAACTCTTTTTTTTGTATACTTTTATGCATGGTGAAAAATTCATGAAGATTAAAAGGGAAAGATGGACAAACATCAGTCACCATATTGTACCAAATATAGGAAGAACTTGCAGGTGAGAAGGCACATGCTAAATGAAATGTAGAGAAAAGAGCCAGAACCTACCATAACCCACAGGATGAATTGGTGGAACAGAACAAGAATTAGCAAAATGTGGGCAGAGATAAATCCCTCAGAGATACAAATCCTGGTGGAAAGGCTAGGTGGGTGTGGCTAATTTTCCTTCCTCCACATCTGTGGCAGTATGTCAGCTCCCAATCTGTCAGAGAGCCACTCTTTCCTGACAAATCCAGGTGCTACTGCCATTGGCAAAATGAGAGCTTCTTGGGAGCAGAGCACCAAGCTGCAGGCCCTACTGTAAAGTCACTTCCTCTCACCATAGACTTGAGATGAGACAGCAGGTTACATATTGCTGTACACATATAAGGTGTCTCTATAAAACTGGGGAAGTCACAGCCCCTCACTCTCCTTCTCACTAAATCCCACATGAACACTCCTGACCACCCGCTCAGACTGTGACAATCACAAAAGAATGGGAGACAGAATAGTCACTATTTTTAGAGTAGGTGGGCTGTTTCAAGGGGATTGGGAAGTTCCCGAAGCAAATTTTAGGGCAGAGTAAGGTGGACCAAACTCTCTGCTGTACTAGACAGACTATGCTCATGATGTGAAGTTCTCTGCACACCTCCTAGTGGATTCAAGTCACACTCTAAGGGGCTCTCTACTCCTCACCTCCCTCTCACTGACACACAGGCAGCCACAATCAAAATGCTGTTTCCCTTGGGCTTGTCAAGTGTTCTACAGGGAAAGACCAAGTCAGAGAACTTGGGAGCAGCTACTGCCCCTCTGACAGAAGGCCTATCACCCTTAGGTTTCCATGAAGCTTGAGGCTCACACTCATTGAACTAAAAAGAAACAAGGAATGCTAGCAATATTCTCTCTAACCAGAAATCTGTCTGTGTCTTATGTGAGCGGCCTATCTTCTCTGGTGGAAAGTCCCTAATAGAATTGCACCTACCACCTTACCAGATTGGAGCATTTTAGCCATAGCCTACACCCAGTCTGATAGTCCCACACATTGTGTGTTGATTTGCCTCCACCACACTTGAAACAGCTAGTCAAAGTGAGATTTGGGGATTTGGGTGCTTTTGTTCTCCAAAGGACAGAGGGTACTGTTATTGCCAAGAGAAGAATATTTGAGCGGCTCGTGTCTCACAGATACACACCCCTATTAATTTCATCAAGAGAATCCCTCTCCTCTTGTCACAGGTTCACATTGTATTCACTCTTTTTCTGCTTGAACATTCTCCTGAAGTAGGAGAGCACCCCATCTCTCATTATTACAGCAAGCAGTTGAACCCAGGGAAATTATAGATCAAGTTTCTCACCTTTATCTCACTCTGGTACCCCCAGGATTCAAATATTTTCTCCAGAGAACTAGGTATTACCTAACTTATTCCACCATCACAAACACCTAGTCTCCCAAGAGTGTGAGGTCCAACCAGCCAAAATTGCCAGCAACACCACGGTGGTAGGTAGTTACATGCACAAGAAGAAAGGGAACACATCTATACCTGTTTTCACTGAGAATTAGAATTCCTAGAAGAGAATAAAATTTAAATGACAAAGTTATCTGTTTTATACTGCTAGAAGAGTTTTCAGATGAAAAGAAGCAAGCATAAAACTTTTGGCAATTTGAAAAGTCAGGCTGTTTCAATACCACCAAAGAATCACTCATTCCCAGGAATGGATTCCAAACCAAAAAATAAATTCTTCAAATGTTGGATATTAAATTCAAAATATATATTAAGAGGAAACTCAATAGGATAAATGAGAAAGGTGAAAACTAACACAAATAAAAATTCTAAAGAGGAATAAAAACTTTATTAATGAGATAGATAGTTTACAAACAAAAACAGAACTTCTGGAAATAAAAGAAACATTTATGGGAGTCCACAATACAGTGGTAAGTTTTAAACACATACTATATAGGGCAGGAGAAATTGTGAGAGCTTGAAGATGAGGCTTTTGAATTAACCCAGTCAGTCAAAGATAAAGAAAAATCAAAAATATTAAAGTCTTTGAGAAATACTAGACTATATAAGACTACTGAACATAAGAATTCTAAGTATCCCTGAAGGAGAAAAAGAAAAACCAAAAATCATGGAAAATTTACTTGAGGTATACCAGAAAAAATATTCACTGGTCTTGCTGGAGATTTAGACATCCAGATTTTAAAAGGGTGTCAAACTCATGTAGATTAATTAAAAACAGGACATCTCCAAGATATCTAATCCTCAGACTGCCCAATTAAAAGTTAAATAGAAAACACTACATGCTGTGAGATACAAGCATAGAACAAATGACAATGAAAACATACCAGACTGCTGCATATGTCTGAAAGCAAACCTTACAAGTCTGAAAAGAATGGGTTTCCAACTTTACTCTTCCCAAACATAATAGCTGTCAGCCAAAAATTATTTATCCTACAAAACAATGTTTCATAAATGAAGGAGAAATAAAGTAATTTCTAGGCAAGTAAACGCTTAAGAGAATTTGTCACCACTAGAAATTCTGTACAAGAAATTCTTAAAAGTGTTTTGTATATTTAACAGAACAATTGATAGCCACCAGGTTAAAAAATAAATAAATAAATAAAAACTCATATAAAACGGTAATGAAAGAAAGAAAACAAAGCAATCTGGTAGTAATCAACAAGTTGAACAGAACAGTATCTTACATATTAATATTAAATATAAACTGTCCAAAAACCTCACATAAAGGATATACCAGATTGGTGGAACTGATAAAATATAAAGCCAAAATAAATGATGTCTCCAAGAAAAGCAGTAGCTAGCCAAGACACCTATACGCTCAAGGTAAGTTGTAGAAAAAACAATTCTGTTTTAAAAAATGTTCCTCCGATACCTATTTCCTTAAATGTTCTCATCATAAAAGGATGCTGGATATTATCAAAAGCTTTTTCTGTGTTAATTGCAGAAAATCATATGGTTTTTGCATTTGAAATAATCATATGGTCTTTGTTTTTTTATTTTGTTTATGTGATGTATTATATTTATAGATTTCTGTGTATTGAAACATCCTTGAGACCCTGGGATAAAGCCACCTTGATCATGGTGCATAATTTGTTTGATGTGTTGCTGAATTCTGTTTGCTAGGATCTTATTGAATATTTTTGCATCTATATTCATTAAATATATTGGTCTATAATTTTCTTTTTTTCTTGAGTCTTTTCCTGGTTTGGGGATCAGGGTGATATTTGCTTCATAAAATGTATTGGGAAGTATTCCTTCTTTTTCTATGCTTTGGGAAAGGTTATGTAATATAGGTACTGGCTCCTCTTTAAAGGTTTGGTAAAATTCTGATGTGAAGCCATCTGGTCGTGAACTCTTCTTTCTGGGGAGTTTTTTTTTATAGTTGATGCTATTTCAGTATTTGATATAGGTCTGTTCAACATTTCTAATTTTTTCTGGCTAAATTTAGGAAGGTGGTGTGCTTCTAAGTATTGGTCACCTTTTAGATTTTCATATTTATGAGAATAGACTTTTTTGTAGTATTCACTAACAATTTTTTGAATTTCTGAGGTGTCTGGCTTTTTTATTATTATTAAATCATAGCTGTGTACATTAACATGATCATGGGGCACCGTACCCTGGTTTCATAGACCGTTTGACACATTTTCATCACACTGGTTAACATAGAGGTGTCTGTTGTTATTTCACCTTTGGTCATTCATGATTGTTGAAATAAGGAATTTTAATTTTCTATTTCTGGTTAGGCTAGCCAAAGGTTTATTAATTTTGTTGAACTTTTCAATAACCAACTTTTTGATTCATTGATTTTTTTGAATGATTCTTTTGTTTTCAATTATATTTAATTCTTCTCTAATTCTGGTTATTTCTTTTGTTCTGCTGAGTTTGGGGTTGGAATGTTCTTCCTTTTCCAGTTGCTTGATATGCCCCATTAAGTTATTGACTTCCTCTCTAGCTACTTATTGTCTTTTCATCTTTCATAATTCTATCAAAAACATTCAGTGGGGAAAACACTCCCTGTTTAACAAATAGTGCTGGGTGAACTAGCTGGTGACCTATAGAAGACTTAACCTTAGACCCACACCTTTCACCATTAACAAAGACAGGTTCTCACTGGATAAAAGATTTAAACTTAAGACATAAAAATATAAAAATACTAGAAGAGAGTGTATGGAAAACACTTGAAGAAATTGACCTGGGAGAATATTTTATGAGGAGGACACCCCAGGCAATTGAAACAACACCAAAAATACATTACTGGGACCTGATAAAACTAAAAAGCTCTGTACAGCTAAGAATACAGTATGTAAAGCAAGCAGACAGCCCTCAGAATGGGAGAAGACATTTGTGAGTTATGTCTCTGACAAAGGTTTGATAACCAAAATCCACAAAGTACTCAAATGTATTAGCAAGGAAAGAACAAGTGATCCCATCTCATTGTGAGCAAAGCATTTGAATGGAAACTTCTCTGAAAAAGACAGATGCATGGCTAACAGACACATGAAAAATGCTCATCTTCCTTAATTATCAGAGAAATGCAAATCAAAACCACTTTGAGATATCACCTAACTCCAGTAAGATTAGCCCACATCACAAAAACTCAAAACTATAGATGTTGGCGTGGATGTGGAGAAAAGGAAATACTTCTGCACAGCTGGTGGGAATGCAAACTAATGCATTCTTTTTGGAGAGAAGTTTGGAGATCACTTAGGGATCTAAAAATAGACTTGCCATTTGATCCTGCAATTCCTCTACTAGGTATATATCCAGAAGACCAAAAATCAGTTTATAAAAAAGATATTTGCACCAGAATGTTTATTGCAGTCCAATTCATAATTGCTAAGTCATGGAAGAAGCCAAAATGCCCATCAACCCACGAATAGATTAATAAATTGTGGTATATGTATACCATGGAATATTATGTAGCCTTAAAAAATGAAGACTTTACCGTTTTTATGTTTACATAGATGGAGCTGGAACATAGTCTCCTTAGCAAAGTATCTCAAGAATAGAAGAAAAAATATTCCATGTACTCAGCTCTACTATGAAACGAATATATAAGCACCCACACTTCCATCTGAAAGCTATAACCCAACTACAGCCCAAGATGAAGGGGAAAGAGGAGGAGGAGGTGAGCAGTGGAGGGAGGATGGGTAGAGGGAGGGTAATAGATCAGACCACACCTATGGTGCATTTTACAAGGGTACATGTCAAATCTACTAAGTGTAGAGTACAAATGTCTTAACACAATAATTAAGAAAGTATGGTAAATGCTATGTTAACCAGTTTGATGAAAGTATTTCAAATTGTATGTAAAACCAGAACATTATACCGCATAAATGCATTAATGTACACAGCCATGATTTAATTAAAAAATAATAATAATCCCAAAAGAAAAAAAAAAGAAAGAAAAAACAATTCCATGCAAATGGAAATCAAAAGCTAGCAGGAGTAGCTATTCTCATGTTAGATTAAATAGGCTTAAAATTAACAACGGTAAAAAAAAAAAAAAACTAACACAGACTTTATGCAGTGATAAAGAGGGCACTTCAATGTAAATATATAACAACACTAAATTTAGATGCACCTAACATAGGATAGCTAATATTCAACAAAAAAACTCTATTAGAATGAAGAAAAGTAATAAAGAACAATATAATAGAATTCTGAGAATTCTACACTTCACTGACAGAAATAGAAAAATCACTGAGGCAGCAAATCAACAAAAAAATGCTGGAATTAATTGGGACTCTAGAATGAATGTATTTAAAATCATCTACAGATCATTCTACCTGAAAACTGAAGAATGTACTTTCTTCTCATTAACATATGCAATATTTTCCAAAATGGATCTTATCATTGACAAAAAACAAGTCTCATCAAGTTTTAAAAGATCAAAATGACACCATATACCTTCTCAGACAACAGTGGAATGAAAATAGCAATCAATTTCACAAAAATAATTTATATTTGCATTGATACAGTGAAAAGGTAAAATTTATTTGTGGAAATGTAAATCATTGCATCCTCTATGGAAAAAAAGTATGATGATTGAGGATTCCTCAAAGAAGTAAAAGTATACCTACCATTTGACCCAGCAATCTCACAACTAGGGTTCTACCTAAAGGCAAAATAATCTTATATCAAAAAGACAGTTGTAATGAAATGTTTATTTCAGCACAATTCACAATTGCAAAGGTATGGAATCAACGTAAGTTCCCATCAGCTGATGAGTGGATAAATAAAATGTGATACATATGTTCATGTGCATGCATGCAATGGAGCACTACTCAGCTATAAAAAGAAATAAAATATCTTTTGTAGCAACTTGGATGAAACCAGAAGGCCTTATCCTAAGTGAAGTATCTCAGGAATGGAAAAAAAAATACCCCATGTCCTCATTTATAAATGGGAGCTAAACAATGGTTCAAATAGCGTAATGGGTATTGGAAAGTTAAAAGGGGAAGGATAAGAAGGGGTTGAGAGATAAAAATTACCTCCCAGGTGCAATGTACACAATTTGGTGATGAGTACATTAAAATCTTTATTTACACAGTATACAATTAATCTATGTAATAGACAATACTTGTAATGCCTAAATCTATTGACATAAAAATGAAATTTGAAAAACAATGCATTAAGTCCTGTAAACACAACCATAATCAAAATTTGGAAGAGTAATATTACCTCAAATCTCTTTCCTCATGCTACCTATTTATTGTCCCTTGCCTGATATTTACCCCTGGCAATTATTGGTGTGTTTTATGAACGCTTATTTATAATCATTTATAGCCATATAGATACAATGATATAGTACATAGTTATGTTTTAATTTTATTCTTTTAATAGCAGTACCTCTTTCATTATTTTTTTCAGAATTTTTCAGAGGATAGTTATTAATTCTTTAAATATTTGATAGAATTCTCCAGTGAACTTCTCTAGGACTGAGCTTTTCTTTGTGTGAAATATTTAAAAATATATATGCTACAAATAATTTAATCCCATTACTTGTTCTAATTCTTTTTCTTTCAATGTTCACAGTTAAGATCTTGCTATGTTGCTGAGGTTGTTGCGCAGCAACTAATCATAGCTTACTGTAATCTCAAACTTCTTGGCTCAAAAGATTTTTCCACCTCACCCTCTTTTATTTACTTATTTATTTGAATTGTTTCCCAAATGTACTTTTTTATTACAAATTAATATCAGAGTGCAAATATTTAGGTCACTTTGTTCTCACTTTCAAGGTAAAGTAGAAGTTGTAGTAGAGCACTTCTTCCAGGGGATGTGCTGAGCACCCTCACATTGTGCACATTAAGTGATATCCCATCAATTGCCTTCTGTCCTGCTACCAATCACCCTCCCCCTTTTCACTCCCTCTTCTCCCCATACCTGCTAGACTATAGTCGTGGTGGGGGGTTGCGTTCCTGTGGGTGTGTAATTGTTTATATATTGGTTTCATATTAGTATTGAGTACACTGAATTTTTTTCCATTCTTGAGATACTTTACTAAGAAGAATGAGTTTCAACTCCATCCAGATAAACACAAAAGGTGTGAATTCTTCATATTTTCTTATGGCTGAACGGTATTCTATGGTATACATATGCCATGGCTTGTTAATCCACTCTTCGGTTAATGAGCATTTGGGTTGTTTCCACAACTTGGCAATTATGAATTGGACTGGAATAAGCATTCTTATATAAATGTCTTTCTGGTAAAATGATTTTTGTTCTGAGCAGATACCTAGTAATGAATTCCACAAGCAAATGAAATGTTGACTTAGTTCTTTATACATTATCCATATTTCTTTCCATAAAGATTGTACCAGTTTTCAGTGTAGACATGTTCTCTTTTCTCCACATCCACAAGATTTGGGACTTTATATTTTTTGTGACAGTCTTACTTTGTCATCCTCAGTAGAGGGTTGTAGCATCACAGCTCACAGCAACCTCCAGCTCTTGGGCTTAGGCAATTCTCTTGCCTCAGACTCCCAAGCAGCTGGGACTACAGGTGCCCACCACAACTCCCAGCTATTTTTTTTGTTGTTGCAGTTTGGCTGGGGCCAGGTTCAAACTTGCCACCCTCATTATATGGGGCTGGTGCCCTACTCACTGAGCCAAAGGCACTGACAGATTTGGGATTTTATGATGTCATCTCTCCAGTGATCTTATTGGAGTTACATGATATCTCATAGTGGTTTTGATTTTCATTATTCTGATGATTGAAGATGCTGAGTATTTTTTCATGTGTTTTTTTACCATTCGTCTATCATCTTCAGTATTTATGTTCAAGTCTGTCTCTCGTCCACTTATAAATGGAGTTGTTTTCTCTTTTCTTGTTGGTTAGTTTGAATTCTCTGTAGATTATCAGTTATTAGGCCTTTGTCAGATTTGTAATATGAAAAAACATTCTCTCTGTCTGTTTGCTTTGATTGTGATATTCTTAAATGTGTAGAAGCTTTTAACTTGATCAAACACCGTTTATTTGTTTTTAGTTTTGCTGTAATTGCCAGGGATGTTTCTTCATAAAATATTTTCCCAGGACAGTATTTTCAAGCATTTTCTTCACACTGTCTTCTAAAATTTTTGTTGCTTTGTGTCTTAAATTTAAATATTTTATCCAGTGAGAATCAATTTTTGTCAATTATGAGAACTGTGGATCCAGTTTCAGTCTTCTACATGTGGCTAACCATGTTGCCAGATCAAGGAGTCTTTCTGCCAGTCATCCAAGCCAGTCAACAGAGAAGCAGATCAACAGTATGACTTTTATTTACAGAAAAGCCAGTGACTCTAGAATGGAATGGAGCTATCTCCCCAAATAACTTCTTTGCCCACTTTTTCCCTTTGTTACTTTTTATTATTACAGTAAAAACAAACAGCAGCAATATATTACATGTCAAACAGATTCCTCCCTCATAGGTTACAAACTTGCACAGTATCTTTTTATGTTAAAGTGGTTATATCCTCAAAGCATTGTTATTTTAGTCTAAATTTATAGTTAGCCAACTCTTTACTGGGTGCACAGAGTCTCCTGGGTCCTAAATTGGTACCATAGAGTCCAGTACCCAAACTTATCTATAAAAGTAGTCTTGGAAGTGAATAAACAATCTCTAGATATCAGCACATAGGCTTCTCCAGCCTTCTTAGGGCCTACCTAGCAGTGCTCTTCATGAAATAGCTGTTCAGGTGAACAGTGCCTGGTTATATTTACCCCTCTTTGTGTTTACAGGTCTATATCTATGAATTCTTATTTTGTTTTAGTATGGAAATAATAGGTATGATTTAAGGTATTAACCTTGGAGTCATAGGGACATTAGTTGAAAATCCACATAAGTTAGCACAAAGACAAGAAATCAGACAGGCTTTGTACAGAACAGTATATGCAGAAACATGTTAGAAGGCCTAACAAGAGGACCTCCCTCACTATGGCTCTTGTTGTGAATAGCCAGCCAATGTCAAGTAATAAGGACCACAGTGTTTGTACGTCAGTGTCAAAGAATCCTTCCCTCTATGTCCTGTATTGTATTATTAACAGTTTGTATTTTCCTTTTAATTAGTTATTATCTGACAAATCAAAACAACACATACTTTTGAAGTCTTGGAAACGATGGTTATGTTTCAGTAATAAGTAGTTTACTGTAGCCTGATTTCCTAATACTATTTAATTAAACTGTCCCAATTCTGCAATAATAGCATTTATAGTTTCAGAGGCATCATTTAAGGCTTTTGCCATAGCCCAGGCCAAGTGGACAATTTAAATATTAAGACTCATAGTCACAGCAGGCACCACAAAAATAGATAAGGAGACAGAAAGACTTAACAGGTGCACATCACTATGGCAGATGCCTGAGAGGTGTAAATCCCAAGTATACCTACTAGATGTGTCCGGTGAGTACTACATGTCCTGCATATGGGGCAAGAAGGGAGTTAAATGCCCAGTGAAGTGTGAACTTAATGAGTCCATGCATTTTCATTATGATGAAAAGGAGAAAGTCTACATTTTGAGAAATTGTTACCATTACTTTAACTGTGTGTGTATCTTAAAGAACTATTATAAACCAAACATCTGGTTAATACTTGGGGACCTCCTTTGAAATGTCTTCTGTTCTCCCTTGAGAATACCCTTCGTAGGGTCTTAATCAGGCTGTTCCCCAAACAACCCAAGTTAGTGTAACATATGACCACATCTGTCTGTCCATAATAGAAAGTCCCTGGGACATTGATTAATTTCTAACCCTGGGAAATCCACTTGTGAAGTCTTTTTTTTTCTCTTTTTCTTCAAACTTTTTTTTTCTATTTTTTTTTATTAAATCATAGCTGTGTACATTGATATGATCACGGGGCATCATACACTAGCTTCACAGACCAAACTTTTATTTTTTATTTTTTATTTTTTTATTAAATCACAGCTGTGTACATTAATACGATCATGGGGCACCATATACTTGTTTTATAGACCGTTTGACACATCTTCATCACACTGGTTAACATAGCCTTCCTGGCATTTTCTTAGTTATTGTGTTAAGACATTTACATTCTACATGGAAAGATGTTTGGAGAACACTTAGAGATCTAAAAATAGATCTGCCATTCAATCCTATAATTCCTCTACTAGGCATATACCAAGAAGACCAAAAATCACATCATAACAATGATATTTGTACCAGAAGTTTTATTGCAGCACAATTCATAATTGCTAAGTCATGGAAAAAGCCCAAGTGCCCATCGATCCACGAATGGACTAATAAATTGTGGTATATGTACACCATGGAATATTACACTTGTGAAGTCTTACTCTACTCCATTTTCCTGTTAACTCAGTGGGACAATTTAGAATGACAACTCAAGTCCTGATGACTTAAGCCAGTTCAAAATCACCAATATAGCCTAGCTGTATCTTCCCCTGTCCTGCTTATGTCTAACTAACTGCCTAATTTAACATTTCTCATCTGAATGGCAGAGCCAATTCTTTGTGCAAAGGGCCATTTCCCACTCTTACTGCTTCTTTGCTGAGAAGGGGCAAGGTGAGTAGTGGGTTCTGCAATCAGCTTTCTGTCAGGGTGGGATTAGATGTCCATCCAGAGGACCATAGCTAATGGGTGCAGTTGTTCATAAGCATGATCATTTTCATATAGGTGGATACCTGGTTGTTGTTGTCAGTGTTGATACCTGGTGGTAACCAAAATCTGCAATTGGATAGCCTATAAGTGGAAAAAAATACATCTTGATATCTAGTTGAAAATACAGAGTCTGAAAATTAGAACTGTTCAATATATGAGACTTTCCCTGTGATCACCATTCGTGTACAAATGGAAAGGAGGAAATCAAGTTCTGGAATATAATATAAATCAAAAGAAGCCATTTGTTAATTCTAAGAGCCAGACAGAGCAGTGCCAATTTAAGAAAGAAAAGTGGCTGCTGTTTTAAAAGGTAAAGAGGACTTTTTTCTCCCCCCAGTTCCAAATGAATAACTGACCTTGGATCTTCTGCTAAGTGCTGGTACCTTAACTTGAGGACACTAATAACATAGCAACCACAGTTTTGGCAGGCAAGAAGATAAACAGTTTAACAAAC
Source organism: Nycticebus coucang (assembly GCF_027406575.1). NCBI lineage: Eukaryota > Metazoa > Chordata > Mammalia > Primates > Lorisidae > Nycticebus > Nycticebus coucang. Next base: position 154,216,182 of record NC_069804.1, on the reverse strand, counting down.
TTTGCATTTTAACTCTATAGTGGTAGATTGATCATTTGAGTTCTGAACTTTTGATACATTTTCCCATTATTTTAAACATGTGTATATAAAAAACAAAAATCCAGCAGGTTTTAAACATAAGTCTTATAAATTGAGAACAGGAAACTTTATTGTTTTTTATAGAATCAGATTACTGACCCTCCCAGGAAGGATGACTTTCCTAGGAAGTATGTCCCTCCCAGGAAATAGTAGGACACCTACCTGCCCAGGTAAAACTAACCTGACCAGGAAGAATGGAGTGTATGACCTTCCTGGGAAGTAGTAGATAGACCAACCCTGAATTCCCTAACCCTTTATATCCCTTTCCACCATAGCCCATGTGTGGATTTCTTCCCAATCAGGAATCTCATCCCACCTACACTCAGGTGTAATGCCTCCACTCCAGGTGGAATTAAATCCACTTTGCTTGCAGAAATTGGGACTCCACCTTCCTTTGGTCTCACATCGCAGAATGATTTTTATCTTTGGGTCCAGAACCTTTCATATGGTGCAATGACTTACTGGGGAGAAGCCTTTTAGGGGGTCAAAACATACCCCATGGGACCTAACCAAATGGACCCTTACTCTCATGAGACAAAGAGAAACAGGATACTCTCTGACCTTGCCTAAAATTCATCCATTTCCTACTGAAGTGAGCCCTTATCTAAAAACTTTTTCTAAACTTTTTTCTTCTTCCCATTCCTACTTTAACTCTTCCTCTTCCCACCCTGTCTTTCTGTGCTTTTAAGCATTTGTATGCAGTCTCTCAGCACCTTTTATCCTCCCACTTGGCAGTAGCACACAGAGGCCAGGTATTCCAACCCCAGTCTCACCCATCTGGTGCCCTACTGTGGACCTAGACCTATATACTACCCTATCACTCACCAGAGAGCGATGAGAGAAAATTCATTATTAACATGCATTTTATCTTTCAGACTGCACCCGATATCCAGAAAAAACTCCAAGCCCACCCCCCAGGGCTCTCAAACCCCTCAGTCAGATCTTATTGACCTGGCTTTTAAAGTTTTTAATAACCTTGAGAATGCTTTTAAATGGCAAGGTCACATGGTTAAGGTCATGGGCAGAGGACAGTCCCTCTTTGGACCAAACTCATACGTGGAGAGTCTGACCCCAGCCTTGACAAGTCAGGCTCATTGGTCCATTACCTTACTGTGGACTGGACCATTTTCAGTGGTTCTATGAGCCAGGCTCACCAATCCAGTACCACCCCAGAGGTCTGGATCAACATTTTGCCAACAGCTGCATGCAGAGGCCAGTCCACTCTGGCTACAATCTTGGTTGTTTTGTTCCCCCTTTTCCTCTTTGATAGTTCCCTTTATTTTCAGCTAACAGCCACATGCAGAGTCTGAGTACTCTCTGGCTGCAATCTTGGTCATTTTGTTCCTCCTCTTTCCCCCTCAGAAGTTTTCTTTATATCTTAGCTTTGATCTCATTCATTTTCTACCTCCAGTTTTCGATATGTCACCTCTCAGTCACATATTTCCCCTTCTTCACGTCTAATCTGTCTTCTAACTCACCTCAAGCCTCCATGTCTCTATACTGACCTTAAACCTAAATGTCTCATCTTCCTCTGTAATACTATTTGGCCTATGTACAAACTTGGGCATGGTTCACATTGGCCTAAACATGGCACCTTCAATATCTCAATTCTCACTGATCTCAAAAATTATTGTCACAAATTAGGCAAATGGTCAGAAATCCCTTCCATCCACGCATTTATCATACTCTGAAACATTCCTTCCTTGTGTTCATCCTGTAAACCCTCTCAGATTTTCCTTGTGCAGGTAACACCAACTTTTTCTGACTTACCTGAATCTCCATTGTCTTCTTTCCATCCAGCAGATAACCACCCCAACTTCCTCCCTACCTGGAAACTTCCATCCCTCTTCCCTTTCTCCACTTCCCAACACACGATAAGAGAAAAAATAATGGTAGACCTGGGACAGAAAAAAAAATGTGGGAGACCCAGTTTCCCTGCCTCATACAACGTCTGGCCACATCTTTGGGCCTCCCACTTCCAAAATACCACAAACCCTATATGCCCTAAGAGAAGTTACAGGAATGGAGGGTATTGTCAGGGTTCATGTCCCAATGTCTCTGAGAGGTAATTACCTCTCCCAGGTAATTCAAAGACTAGGTTCATTCTCTACAGATCCCACAAAATATTCTCAAAAATTTAGATACATGATTCAATCATATGATTTAACCTGGCATGATTTATATGTCATCCTCACCTCCACTCTAATTTCAGAGGAAAGAGAGCAAGTCTGGACTCAAGTCCAGATTAATGCTGTAGACCTATGTAGAATAGATCAAACTCTGCCAGAGGGCACTGGGGCCATTCCCTAGGAGGACCCTAATTGGAGTTACTAAACTGATGCTACTGGGGTCCGCCTGTGTAACCACATGGCCCAGTGTCTTTTAGAAGGACTAAAAAAAGCAGCCCAAAGGCTATCAATTATGATAACTTAAAAGAAATAACCCAGAGGCGAGATGAAAATTCTGCCCAGTTTTTAGCTCATCTTAATGAAGCTCTCCATTATATACTAGCCCATCACTCACCAGAGAACGACAAGGGCTCTCATTATTAACATGCATTTTATCTCTCAGACTGCACCCAATATCCAGAAAAAACTCCACCACCACCCCCAGGGCCCTAAAACCATTCAGTGAGATCTTATTGACCTGGTTTTTAAAGTTTTTAATAACCTTGAGGATGCTTTTAAATGGCAGTGGCTCTCAGAACTCCAGTTATTGGCTTCTGCCATTAGACAAAGCCCAGCAACTTCTCAGAATTCCCCAGGGTACTCTGAAAGAATGCGATTTCCCCCACGGCCATGTTTAAAATGTGGCAGTCCAGGTCAATGGACAAGACTATGCCCTAATCCAAACCCAAACCCTCCCCCCAAACCGTGTCCAGTCTGCAGAGGCCCTCATTGGAAGTTTGACCGTGCAAGTTCTTCTAAGAATTTGGTTCGCAGTCACTCCCAGCATGGGGATGAATTCTGTCCAGAATCTTATAAGGACCTGGTTTGTGGATACACCCCAAACATGCCTGAATTTCCCAACCTTCTGGGCCTAGCTGTTGAAGATTTATGGTTCCAGGAGGATCAGAGCACCCCCTGAACAATTACAAAATCTCAACTCAGGGCAATTTTGCTAGTGGAAGGTAAACCAATTTCTTTTTTAACAGACACAGGGAAACATTTTCCACTCTGCCATCTTATAAAGGTCCTTTGAGAGAACAGAGATCTCAGTGATGGGTATTTCTGGTAATGTAATCTACCCACATGCTACTCCACCTTTATGGTGCGCACTTTCTAGACACTCTTTCTCACATTCATTCCTTATTATTCCCTCATGTGATGTTTCCCTACTAGGTAGAGATATTCTCTCAAAAGTGCAAGCAACCTTGACAATTCCCACCAGCTCTCACCTCTTACTACCCATCCTGCTCTTCTCCATCCTTTCACCAAGAAGGGCTATTCTCTCAATCTGACCTTCCCATGGATCCTATCATATGGGACACCTCTCTTCCTTCTATAGCCTCCCATCATACACCCATTCTCATTGGTTTCCAAACCTAACATTCATACTCTTCCCTTAAACATTACCCAATCCTCAAGGCAGCCCAAAGGGGAATTAAAGCACTCATCCTAAAACTCCTGGTAGCTGGTAGTTTCAGAACTATTAACTCACCCTATAACATTCCCATTCTTTCTGTAAAGAAAATTGATGGTTCGTATTGGTTAGTGCAAGATTTACATGCTATTACTAAAATTGTCCAACCTATTCACCAAGTAGTCCCTAATCCCCATATCCTCCTACCTACCATTCCTTCCAACACCTTCCACTGCACAGTTTTATATCTCAAAGATGTCTTCTTTACTATCTCCATTCACAAATTCTCCCAAATTCTCTTTGCCTTCACCTGGACAGACCCTGACTCCATCACCAGCCAACAGCTAACCTGGACAGTTTTCACACAAGGATTTAGAGATAATCCTCATTACTTTGGACAGGCACTTCAGGGTGACCTCTGGCAGTGGCAGTTAACTTTACTGAGGAATTCCACAATTCTCCAGTTGTAGATGACCATCTTTTATGAAGCCCCTCTCCACTGTCTCCCGATGAGACAGCATTTACTTACTCTTTCCTCGCTACCAAAGGATATAGAGTGTCCCCTTCCAAAGCCCAATTAACCTCTCCCTCTAATACCTCAGCATTATCTTAAAGTGACAGGAAAAACTCATTCCCCACGAATGGGTTCAGGCTATCTCCTTCTTACCCCTTCCTCAAACGAAAAATGACCTCCTCTACTTCCTGGGAGTTTTAGGATATTTTAGAGCCTGGATTCCCAATTTTGCAGCCTTGTCTAGGGTTCCAAGCCTATACGCTATTGCTAAGGGTTCCACGACCAACCTCTTAGACACACACCAACTTTGTTCAAACTCTTTCCACTCCCCAATCTTTTTTGTCCCAAGCACTCTCCCTTCATCTCCTTTATCCGCAATATCCATTTTACCCCTCAGTGTCAAACCACAAAGAATGTGCAGTAGGGGTTCTAACACAAAGACTTCACAATGATTACCTTTCAATAGCCTTCCTTTTGAAAAGCAGAATTCACGGGCGGTGCCTGTGGCTCAGTCGGTAGGGTGCCGGCCCCATATACCGAGGTTGGTGGGTTCAAACCTGGCCTCGGCTGAACTGCGACCAAAAAATAGCTGGGCGTTGTGGCGGGCACCTGTAGTCCCAGCTACTCGGGAGGCTGAGGCAAGAGAATTGCTTAAGCCCAGGAGCTGGAGGTTGCTGTGAGCTGCGTGATGCCATGGCACTCTACCGAGGGCCATAAAGTGAGACTCTGTCTCTACAAAAAATATAAATAAATAAATAAACTGTTTTTAAAAAAAAAAAGAAAAACAGAATTCACAGCCCTAGGCTGACCCTCTTGCCTCCCAGGTAGCAGTCACTGCTCCCCTTCTAGAAGCCCAGGAACTCATTCACCACACTACCACATATTTACTTACCCCCATAATATTACATCCATTTTAAAATACCAACACTTGTTTGTTTGTTTGTTTTTTGCAGTTTTTGGCTGGGGCCGGGTTTGAACCCGCCACCTCCGGTATATGGGGCCGGTGCCCTATTTCTTTGAGCCACAGGCGCCGCTCCCAACACTTGTTATCTTTAATCTCCACACCTTATTTACTTCAGTTTTTAATCCTTTTGATAGAGACCCAAACCTTCAGTTTCTCTCTGATCAAGCATATAATCCCTCAAATCCATTAGCTGCTCTCCACTCACGTGACCTTCACACTTCACAGAACTCATTTCATGATTGCTGGCCTTTAATCACAGTAACACTACACCCTTTTCCCAGCATTTCTCTTTTTTCCTTACCTAATCCCAAAGATACCTGCTTTATCTATGGCAGTTCTTTTAAGCCCACTGCTCACTCCACTGCCAAAGCAGATTTTGCCATCATGTCCTTTTCCCACATTATCTCCTCTGCCCCAGATACCTCCTAATAACAAGCAGAACTCTTAGCCCTCACTAAAGCTTTACACCTCACATAAGACTGATCCATCATTGTATACACAGACTCCAAGTACACTTTCCACATAATCCATCACCATGCAGCCATATGACAAGAAAGGGGATACATTTCCACTCAAGGTTCCTCTATCATCAACGCCACACTCATTAAAGACTTCCTATATGCGGCTACACTTCCAAAGGAAGTTGCCATTATTCACTGTAAATGTCACCAAAGTAAAACACATCCAATTTGCAAAGGTAATCAAATGGCTGATACGGAAGCGAAGTAAGCAGCACAGTGCCCTTATGCTGCCCCCACAGGAAGGACAGTGCTTGTCTTTAGATAGATTTTCTTCAGTATATTCATCCAAAGAACAAAACAATTATGGCATCTTCCCACATGGGAAGTATGGTTCATTCAACAGGGAAAATTTGTTCTTCCTTCCTCTCAAGCACATAATATCCTCTCTTCACTCCACAATAGCCTTCACATTGGCTTCAAGCCTCTTTACATTCTTCTGTTCCCACTTCTTTCTCACCCACAACTATTTTCCCTTTTAAAACAAATATCCCAGTCATGCCCAGTAGATACTGGACACTCACTCCAGGGAGCCATAAAAACAACCCCTTTTCCCACCCATCAGGCTTGAGGCCAAACCCCCAGACAAGACTGGCAGATTGACTTCACCCATATGCCTCCTGTACGGAAATATAAACTTCTTCTAGTTTGGGTTGATACTTTCTCAGGATGGGTTGAAGCCTTTCCCACAACAAGAGAAAAAAACAAGAACTTGTCTTCACTCTTCTTCACCACATTTTTCCTAGATTCGGTCTCCCCAGCTCTATTCAGAGCAACAATATCCCAGCTTTCATTAGCCAGATTACCTCCCAAATCTCACTAGCGCTAGGAATTCAGTGATGCTTACTTGTGACTTACAGTCCCAAATCACCAGGGAAAGTAGAACATATGATTAGCATCCTTAAGCAACAACTCACCAAATTTGTACTCCAACACAAACAGGATTGGATTAAGCTTTTCCCCACTGCCTGACTCTGTATTTACTCTGCCCCTCACAAACCCCTCCATAGCCTCTTTGAAATAATGTATGGCAGAACTATTATTCTGGGTCCTGGAGTCCCCACCTAGACTCCATCATAGGAAACCATTTTCCCATCCTCCAGGAAACTAGAGACAAACTTAGAAAAACAAAAAGTCAGCTTTTACCCCAACCCTCAGCATAGAAAATCACAGACCAATTGGCGGGGCAACAAGCTCTCCTCAAATCTCCCTTGCCCCACAAGACTTTATATCTTCATTGGATAGGCCCTCACACTGTTTCTTACAGCACCCCCATGGTTGTTCACCTCGTGAACCCCACAGTTTGGATCGACTGATCCCAAATAAAATGGTATCCTACAGAAAATTTTCCAACACTGAAGAATGATCTCTCACTGGATGTCGCAAAGTCTGTCCCCCACCACCTTAAAACTCACCAGGATCCCAGAAGAGTTCACTTCCTAATAGACGTGTAACATTCCTCCTCGATTTTTTCATTTTCTCCATAACTTTTCTCAGGGATGACCTCACACATTCAAAATTGGAATGACCTCTTTGAAGCCTCTGAAGATCTGTAGCTACAAGGCACCTTCCAAGACTTTATCCCTGAAGAAACCTGATTTGTTTTCTTTTCCTTCTTTTTGTGCCTCTGGCTACCCCATCTGTCAATTCTGGTCTTTCTCCCGTACCCATTGACCTCAACTGATGATAAAGTAACTAATTATAATCCTTCTCATTCTCAGTTACAGACAAGTAATTGTCTGCCTCATCTCTCGATTTATTGACTGGACAGTCATTTTAAAACAGCTCATATCCTCACCTTACTGAATACCAACCAGCTCAGACTGAAAATCCAGAAGTATTCCTGTAAATGTCACTTCCCTTCTCCCTCCCATTCATTTATTATTATTTTTTTTTTACAGACAGTTCACACAGCCCCTCCATTCACAAGAAGCAGCCAAAGAGTCACCACACCCATCACCCTGACTCCTTATAATAGATTAGAAAGACTGGAATGACATAATTAGATTACTGACCTGCCCAGGAAAGATTCCTTTCCTAGGAAGCAGGTCCCTCCCAGGAGATAGTGAATGAACCAATCCCAGCCTCCCTAACCTTTTCCCACCTACCTGCGCAGGTAAAACCAACCCGACCAGGAAGAATGGAGTGTATTTCCCTCATAGGAAATAGTGGACAGATCAATCCAAGTTTCCCTAAACCTTTAAATTCCTATCCACTATAGCCCATGTGTGGATTTTTTCCCAGTCAGTAATATCACCTTCCCCTGCACTCAGGTGTAATGCCTGCACCCGAGGTGGAATAAAAGCCACTTTGATTGCACAAATTGGGACTTTGCCTTACTTTCATATCATGCCTTGGAATGACTTTTGTCTTTGGGTCCAGAATCTTTCAGTTTTAACTAGAGATTTCCTTTTCTTTATAACCAACTTAATCACATGCAAATTATTTCAAAATTCCCCTTCACAAACCTTCATAACTTTCATGAATAAACTTTCAACATTTTAAAATCACTAATGTTTGTCTTAAATTTTCTTTCTTAAACCACCTGTTACTTTAGGATGAAAAGTTTTCACATAAGGTTCTGTCCTATACAAAATTATTCATTTTACTTTTTTCCTTCCTTACTAAAAGTACATCTTCATATCCATGTCTTTCTACACATCTCTCTATTTCCTACTTTCTGGTTCTTTTTACTTTAACAACAAACTCAGAAAAATAAAGAAAAAGATCATATACAAAGTCTATGTTAAGCTTCTTCAAAATCCTGCAGCATTAAATACATTAGCATTAAATGAAATGAAATAACCTTAAAATCTCACTTGAACACTGGAGTTGGGCAATTAGACTTGATTTCCCAGTGGCAGAGAAGCTGTGGAATACACAGGGTATTGTATTTGTATTTTACCTTCTTCTCCAGAGATGGAGATAGGAGAGGAAAACAGAGGTCCTAAAATTCAGGGAGAGCAGAGGAAGTTACTCTGGTGTCATTAAATCATTTTGTTTACTGATAACAGAGAGAATGTTACCAGATTCTCTGTCATTCTGGCATGATGAAGTTGAGCTTGTTCCCACACTAAAGCCTGTCCAAATGAAGCAGTCCTAGAGAGTCTGTGAATGTGGAGGATGGCTTCTCATGGGGTCTCCACCAGTTCCAGATGTGAACTCCACTCCCTCGTGCATTTCTCTCCAGAGATCCAGTTGAATGCAGAGGAAGCAAGGTGCAGCACCCAGAGCAGGGCACATTCCTGATGTCTTTTTTCCCTGAACTTCAGGATACCACTATCTCTGAAAATTTTCTACCATAGTGTTAGCCACCATTTTAAAAGTTTACTTCTGCTCCTAGGGCCCATTCCATCTCTCCTTTCCCTCTGTCTTCTTCTGATTATTAGAGACCATTGAAGGCCTGGTTTGGAATTCCAAATGTGGAGTCTGAGGCTCCTATACAAATTTGTGGATTTTATGCCAAATATCAGGGACCAACTGGGAGATGAAGTGCACTGCCAGGGTAGATTGTTCCTCCCTAGTGTCAAGATCTGAATTGGGAAGGAGGGAGTCAAAAGAGTCACCTTATCTGGAAAGTGAAGATGATGAGAGCACACAGAATGTAGATCAGAAAGTCCAGCAAGCTTAAACTTCAGTAGCACATATAGTAAAAAGAAAGCACTAAAAACAAAAATAGATCAGTGAAACATACCTCCTCCTGTCTGGATCCCAAGCTGAATTAAGTTCCCTGATGGGTTTTAGATGGGAATGCCACATCCACACTACCCTCCCTGGGTAAGGAAGGGTTGACCTTCTCAACTTTCCTTCTGGAGCTGATAGGAATACTGGTCATACAAGGCTCATGCATCTTGATTACCAGATTTCAGTGATCATTCTCACCCTGAACTATAACTTTTTGTCACAAGTGCCTGAATTTCCTCCCTCTTTGTTTTCTGAACCATCAAAAGATTCTCTTATTTTCTTGTATCTGTATTATGTAAAGACATAAAAAGCTGTACACAAAATTTTATCTCATTTTGCTGACCATTGACAAAACGATTCAAGTTGCAAAATAATACAATAATTGTGCCAGAAGTCCTAGGCCTTGCAGTCAGGCCAGAGAGGGAGATCAACTATATTCGAATGGGGACAGAGGAGGTCATAATCTCAGTTTTGGAGAATGACATGATCTTATACCTAGAAAACATCAGAGGCTCAACCACAAAGCTCTTAGAAGTGATCAAGGAATATAGCAGCATCTTGGGATACATAATAAATGCCCACAAATCAGTAGCCTTCAAATACGCCAATAAAAGTCAAGCTGAGAATAAAATCAAAGATTCCATACCTTTCACAGTTGCTCCAAAGAAGATGAAATACCTGTGAATATATGTAACAAAGGATGTGCAAGATCCTGATAAAGAGAACTATGAAACCCTGAGAAAATAAATTGCAGAAGACATTGACAAATGGAAGAACATACCATGCTCATGGTATGTTTTCTGGTTATTCTTGTCAGCAGTATAGCAACTGTCTTGTCTTTTCAAAGAACCATCTTTTTGTTTCACTGACTTTCCAAATTATTCTTATGTTCTCAATTTCATTTAATTTTGCACTTTTATTTTATTTTATTTTTTTTCTGCCAAGTTTGGAGCTGGATTGTTCTTCCTTTTATAGTTGCTTGAGATGTCCCATTCAGTTTTGACTTTCTAGCTTTCTTTTATTTTCAGTGATAGCATCTAATGCTAAAATATTTCCCTCTTAGGACTGCCTTAGCAGTATCCAACAGGCTTCATTATCATTTTTGCAAGTAATCTAATGATTTCCTTATAAATCTCATGGTAGACCATGCTGTCATTCAGCATAAGGTTATTTAATTTCCATGATTTTATTTGTATATGAAGATTTATGTTGCTCTTGAGTTGAACTTTATTCTGTGTTGGTCTGAGAAAATACAAGAAATAATAATTTCTGTCCTTTTGAATTTTTTGAGGTTATACTTGTGACCTAAAAGATGATCAATTTTTAAGGAGAATCCATGAACTGGTGAAAAGAATGTGTATTCAGTTTTATTAGTATGACATGTTCTGCTTATGTCTTTTAAGTTCATTTATTCTAGGTTCATGTTTAAGTCCATTATTTCTTTTATTTTTTTTCTTGAAAGATCTGTATAGTACTGTAAAGGGTGTTAAAATCTCCAACTACTATAGTGCAGGAAAATATCACATTGTTCAGATCACTTAGGGTTTGTTTTATAAAACAAGAAATGTTCAGGTAAGGTGATATGTTAATTATTGAAATTCTTTAATGTGTGCTTTCCTTGACATTTAGGTAGTGTTCATCCTTGTCTTTTCCTATTTTTGTTGGTTTAAATCCAATTGTTTCTGCAAATAAGATTGCAACCTATGCTTTTTATTCAGATTTGCATTTGTCTAGATCAGGGGTCCTCAAACTGCGGCCCGCAAGCCACATGAGGCGGTATGATTGTATTTGTTCCTGTTTTGTTTTTTTACTTCAAAATAAGATATGTGCAGTGTGCATAGGAATTTGTTTACAGTATTTTTTTTAACTATAGTCCAGCACTCCAAAGGTCTGAGGGACAGTGAATTGGCCCCCAGTTTAAAAGTTTGAGGATGCCTCATCTAGATTATTGTTTGCCATCCCTTCACCCCGAATCTTATTTTATCCTTAGAGTTTAGGTGTGTTTCTTGGATACAATATATATTGAGTTTGATCTTTTGTATCCAGTCAGCTAGCTTGTGCCTCTTTACTGGGGAATTTAATCCATTAACATTTATTGAGAGAATAGATAGGTATAGTGGAATTTTTGTCATCTCATTTTTTAGAGGTCCAGACCTTACTTTTATCCCTTGCACAATTGTGAAAGCTAGGCTTTGTTCTATAATTTCTCGTGTTTATTTTGGTAGTGGAACATTGTGCTGGTCATTATGGAGAACAGGTCTGAGTCTTTCCTGTAGAGCTTATCTATTATGGCAAATTTCACTAACATTTGCATTTCAGTAAAATATTACATTTCTCCATCACAAATGAAACTTAGTTTAATAGGATCCTGGGCTGAAAATTGTTTTGTTTAAGGTTAACATCCAAGGGTGGTGCTTGTGGCTCAAGGAGTAGGGCATCAGCCCCATATACCAGGGGTGTTGGGTTCAAGCCTGGCCATGGCCAAAACTGAAAGAAAAAAAAAAAAAAGGTTAAAGTTCGATGACCATCTTATTCTGGCTTGAAAATTTTCTGTTCACAGATTTCTGGTCATTCTGACACTTCCCCCTTATTAGATAAGACTTTTCTTACACCTGACTGCTTACAGGATTTTTTCCTTCATATTAACTTTGGAAAATTCAATTACAATGTGTCTAGGAGATGTATTTCTTGCATTGACTAGTACTAGAGTTTTGAAACTACCTACTATCTGAATTTCTGTGTCTGTCACAATGCTTGGGAAAATTTCCCCCATAATGTCTTGAAATAGACCATCAGTGCCTTTAGGATCATCCTCCTCTTTTTTGGAGATCTCTATAATTTGTATGTTTGATCTTTTGGAATAATCTCACAACTCTCTTGGTGAATATTCTGTTTTTGTTCTCCTTTTTTCCTGCCTTTTTGGATGATTGAGATGGTTCAAAAGTCTTGTCTTCAATTTCTGAAATTTTTTCTTCTCCATGTTCTACTCTATTTCTGAGGGTCATTACTGTGTTTCAAATCTCCTCAAATGCATTTTTCAATTCCTTAAGCTCTGGTCTATCTTTCTTCATTATTTCCATACCCTTGTTTACTTTGTCTTTAATATCATTAATTTCTTGAGACAACTTTTGAACTATTTTGTGGATTTCTATTTCCATTTTCTCCTCAATTCCAATCATATAATTTGGCATCCATATTCTGAATCCTGTTTCTGACATTTTAGCAATTTCTCTATGGATGATATTTTCTGCTGTACCTCCTTTGTAATATTTTGAGGGAATGAATCTTCTGTGTTTTTTTTTTTTCATGTTGCCTGAATTATTTTGTTGGCTACTTTCCATGAGTATTTTCAGCTTTGTTTAAAAATATATTAATTGGGCGGCGCCTGTGGTTCAAGGAGTAGGGTGCCGGTCCCATATGCCAGAGGTGGTGGGTTCAAACCCAGCCCCGGCCAAAAAAAAAGAAAAAAAAAAAATATATATATATATAAATGATAGTTTTTTATTTGAAATGATAGATTGTCCCTGAATAGTTATTGAGGGCTGATCTAATTGGGAATCCTTAGGAAACACTTATCCACCTACTTGGCAATTAAAACTGGTGGAATAAGAGTGGATCACAGGCCCTGGCATCTGGAGCTAAACATCCTTCCCCGATTAGCTGGAGCTTGGGCTTGTGGCCTTTTCCCTATAGTCTTGCCGATCTTCCTTTCAAGGCTGCAGCAAGAGTATATGAAGTCCAGTTTGGTGAGATAATGAGTGCATCCTGGCTTTGTATTGGTGTCAGCCTGCCCTCTACCCAATCCTACAGAGTTGAAAGTATTTCGCTGGAATCTATCCTGAACAAAGAGGCAAACACCTGCAGCCCTGCCCTCTGTCAGCAATAGCTGGAGGAGGGAATTCCACAGACAGATGTGTAGAATCTTCCTCTCACTTCTCCAATCCCCCCAGTGCCACTCAAACAAAGTTAAACAAGTGGTTAACCTGCAGTCCCATGTAGCAGTGGCCTAAGAACAACAATCCATGTATGGCTCTGGTTGAGAGTTCCAGTCAAATTCACTCAGGCAGAGTGAGTAACACCCACTTAAACAAGTTCAGAGAGTTGCCAGGCAGCCATAGAACAAGAAGTTGCATGAAGTTCAGACTGATAGTTTCCAGGAGGCTGGAGTGGATCTTTTCTGGTTAGAAAGGGAGTCAGGAGAGATCACACCTCTCTTTGCCAAAGTCAGAAATGCAGTGCCACTGTTTTAGTGCCGTAGCTCAGCAACCCACACAATGCAACAGCCTCACAGAGAACTCATCAAACATTCTAACCTCTTCTGGGGCAGTCCACCAGGCAACCAGATAAGGGGAAGGGTGGATTATGGGCTCAGGATTGCAGATATAATATTTGTTCATTTGTGCCAGGCATGATGAGGTGGAATTTGTGCCAGGCTGGACTCAGAATGGAATTCCCAGGTGTAGGAGGACTGGGATCTTGTGCTTTCTCCCGTGAGGTGAAGTGAGAAGCCCATTGTTCCTTGCTTGCTCATGGAAAGCACCCACACAGGCCTCCTGTTTAGCAGAGGTTTCCCATGTCCTTGGCTACAGGTGCCTTCCAACTAGTTGTTCCATACCTGATCTTCGTTATCTTTTTTTCTTCTTCCTTGGCCTTGAACTTGTATCAGTGGAGATGATATGCACCTTGCTTTCTTCTCCTTGTGCTCAACTCCCCATATTAAGCTTCTCCAAGTGCTCATCAATCCAACTTCTCTCTCTCTCTTGCCAGGAGCTTCTAGCAAAAGCTGTTTCTAGTTGGCCATATTACCCTCTCTTCCTTCAGCCTCTTTAATAGGTAGGAGTACAGGTGCACATGACATTGCCAAGCTAATTTTTAAATTACATTTTTTATAGAGACAGGGTTATACTATGTTGACCAGGTTAGTCTGAAACTTCTGTTCTCAGGGTATTCTCATGGTTCAACTCCCAAAGAGTTGGGATTACAGGTATGGGCCACCATGCCCGGCCCTATTTATTCTACTTCTATTTGGATTTTCTAGTTATTTATGAGTCAGTTTTCACAATTAGCATTCTTCTAGAAAATTTTCAAATCTATCTAGTTGACCTAATTTGGTTTCTTATATTACTAAAATCATCAATGAAAGAGAAAAAGTGATTGTTTACTTTATAAAAATATGAAGGAATTTTAAATAAATGCTACTAATAATAGTAATCAACCAAATTCAATTTTCTTTTGCCTTCTTTGTTTCTGGTTTTCAATTTTGTCTTTAATTCCATTCACCCTATTTGCCATCTATATTCTGAATTCCTGTTATTCATTTCTGTTATTTCAACAATTTCCTTGTAGTTAGAGTTCACTACTGTAGCTTCATTGCTATCCTTTGTGGATGCTGATCTATTTAAATTTTTCATGTTCCAGGGCTCTTTTGCTCATTTCTTCTCATCTGAATCCTCATTTCTATAATTAGGGTTAATAGGTTTGCAGGGCCCTTGTTCTTTGCTGGGAACTCTCCCATGTAGATTAGAAGAATTTTTTCCTAGATGATGCTTATTTTTTCACTACCTTGGAATATTGATATGGTAGAGAAGGGCCATATGTACTACAAATTTGTAATGAAGCTGTACTTTTTTTATTATATTCACTTGTGATTGCTTCTGTTCAAGCCTATGTTGAATGCTGTTTTTGGTGTGTGTTGAGTTGTTCAGCAGGTATTTGTACCTTGCTTAAGTAGGGAGCTAGACATGACCTTCTTTATTGAGGCTGGTGTTACAGAGATTGCTCTATCTGTGATCTCCCCACAGAGGTGATGGTAGCAGCTGGGTGAGGTTATCTAGGCAGTAATCCTGTGTTTCCCTGGTGTTTGCTCAAATCAGGTTGTGGTATATGAGGGACTCAAAGATGGAGGTCCCTAGAAGGGTGTTTGACTTTAAAACTGTTTCTTCTGCCCTGTCATGGTGGGGTGGGGTCTTGTGGTCTAGCTGAAGTGCAGAAGCCTTGGGAACAGTGTCCTGGGTCTGGTGGTTGGTATG
Organism: Nycticebus coucang; assembly: GCF_027406575.1. NCBI lineage: Eukaryota > Metazoa > Chordata > Mammalia > Primates > Lorisidae > Nycticebus > Nycticebus coucang. The sequence goes on along the minus strand of NC_069804.1, from coordinate 154,200,813 downwards.
GAGTCATCTTGGGAATGGTGACCTACGCCTGGTGGTTGTTCTGGTGTCACCAAGGCAGGGCCTAAGCTCCCACCATGAAAACTTCCAAGCCAGGACTGGGGAGAATCCTGAAGCATGGATTCTGAATAGGGTCTCTGAACCAGAAGTATGGCTGTGTGGACAGCAGGGCTGATCCAACCTGGGTGATGGTGTCAGGGCCAAGCAGGCAGGAGGTTTTTATTGCATGGAGGGTAGGGTCAAGGCTGAGCAAGTGCCAGGCTGTTCTGCAGGGTTAGGCACCATACACCTGCAAAGTCATGTGGGCAGAGGTCAGTTCCAGTGGCCCAAGGACTGGGCCTTGTGATCCAGATCTAGGATGCACAGAATTCACTGTGTCCTTTCCAGGACACACTGCAGAGGCTGCCTTATGGCTCTGAGGTTAGAGCCACCTGTGTTCCAGTCAATTCCTTGCTCAGATCCTGTTGTGCTCTAGGGGAGTGGCACTTGGCTTTCAGTCACAAGTTATGACTTAGGGAAGCCTCCACTTAGTCTACTTCCTTCTTGGCTAAGTGCTGACCTGGTGCCATGCCCCTGAAAGCTCAGTATGGTTTTAGCTGCTGTTCTATCCCCACTGGGCCTGTTGTGTGGCACGATGACTTTACACAGACTCCAAGCAGGTCTGAGTCTGACCAAATAGAGATTTGTGGCAGAGGAAGGAGCCATTTCACAACTCTCCCAGCACCAGTAGAGTGAGCATGGCACACCAGCACTCTATTCTCCTTTTCTTCCTATGTCTACTTTGATACTGTTAAATATATTTCCCCATTGAGTGTCCTAAATTTCTTCTCTGTGATGTCACAATGTTCCTTCAGAGAAGACCAATCGTACATAAGCAGCTGCCTGCAATTTTAATTTCTTCCCTTGCGAGGGACAGACTGGCAAGCTGCTTTCAGTCTGCCATTTTTTCTTTTCCTCTCAGCCACATCCAAAATCTAATTTTAAACAGTATTATACCATTTCACAAGTATTCCAAGTAACTTATAATAACCTAGCACAGATAGCCTTCAACTTATGATGTTTTGATTTAATTTTTTTTTTTAGTTTACAGTGGTGTGAATGTTGTACACATTTAATAGAAACTTTACTTCAATGTACCCATACAGTCTGATTTTAACATCAGTTCCATATTTAATAAATCACTTGAGATATTCAATAATTTATTATAAAATGGGCATTGTGTTAGATGATTTTGCCCAATTGTAGGTCAATGTAATTGTTCTGAATACATTTTTTTTTTTTTGCAGTTTTTTTGGCTGGGGCTGGGTTCGAACCCACCACCTCTGGCATATGGGGTGGGCGCCCTATACCTTTGAGCCACAGGTGACTCCCTGTTCTGAATACATTTAAATTAGGCTAGGATAAGCTATGATATTCAGTAAGGTACAATGTAGTAAACAAACTTTCTACTTATAATAACTTCAATTTCTTTTGTGTTATTAGGACCTACTCTCATTATAAGTCAAAGAGTATCTGTATTCCTAATTCCTCCTCCTCATCATTTGTATCATTTCTACTTCCATCCATTCACTATATTTATGTATAATTATCAACTACTTGGTCATTACTGTATTGAATAAATTGTAATCTATTAGATTTTTCATTAATAATGAAAAATGAGAGATTGTTTCTTCACTCATTCTTTTTCTAGTGTTATTTTCTTTATATAGATGTGAAATTCTGACCTCTGTTATTTTTATTCTCTCTAAATAACTTATTTGCATATTTCCTGCAAGCTAAGTCTACTGGTAATAAATCTCAAAAATATTTGATGGTCCAAAGATGTTTTAATTACTCCTCTTTTGAAGGATAAGTTTGGAAAATATACAACTCTAAGTGAATTTTTTCCCCTTTCTCTTAACACTTTAGGCATTTACGCCACTCTTCTTCTTTGCATGATTTCTGAGAAGTCAGATGTAATTCTTATATTTACTTCCTTACAGGTAAGTTATTATTTTTCTCTCTGGCTGCTTTCAAGGTATATGTCCTTATATTTAATATTCCAAAATTTTTATATAATATTCCGGATTTAAGTTTTTATTTTTAGGGCTTTGTCTTTTTATAATTTGTTTCATATTTATTCTGCTTTGTGTTCTCTATCCTTTCTGAACCTGTGATTTCATGTTTGAAATTAATTTGGGAAAAATCATAGCATTTAAAAAATATTTCTCTACCTCTTTTTCTCTTCTTTTGTGATTTACTTTTACTATATGTTACATAGTTTGAGGTTGATCCACAGTTTTTTGGATATTCTTTTCCATTTTCTCAATCTTTTTTCTCTTTGCTTTTTCATTTCTGGAAGATTCTAGTGACCTATTCTGAAATTCGGAGATTTTTTGTTTTCAGCTATGCACAGTACACTTGTGAGCTGAAAAAAGATATTCCTTATTTTTGTTATAGGATTAGCACTTATTTTTTATACTTTCTTAAAATTCCTTTCAATCTGCTTAAATTACCTATTTATTCTTTCCTGTTGATACTTTTCCATTTAGCACTCTTAGTGCATTATACATAGTTATTTTAAATTGTTTATATGATTATTCCAAGGTTCTTCTCATATCTGAAAATGTTTCTGATGCTTCCTCTGTCTTCCAAAACTGTTTACTGTTAATATGCTTTATGATTTTTAGTTGAAGCTACTGAATAAAAGGAACTGCAATAAATAAGCGTTTGGTAATATGATGGTAACTTGTGGTTAAAATAGTTTCTTTTAAGGGTATACGTTGTTAAGAAGAATAGAATACTCTGAAATACTTCAAAGGTTATTTTCCCTTTCCCCTTCCACAATCACAAGGAATTTTTCTCAGATTTTTATTGTGAGAACCAGTTAAAGAAAAACTCACAAAATCATTGGCATTCCCCTTAGCACTGGGTACCCTGGAATTTTTAATTCTCATATGTAACCACACAAAACCTCCAGATATTTGCCAGTTGTAGTTTATGTTTTGTTATTCTGTTACTGATTATTGCTTACTTTCTGGTTGTAGGTCTCCGCTCTGATCAGTTATGAGTCTGTGTATATTCTTCTCTATCTCTCCAATTTAGTAAACAGTGATTTGTTTTGTGACCTCAGATCTTTGATAGATGTGAAAAAGTCTTTTGTTTTCAGTTTGTTTAGCTTTTAACTTGTAGGTAAGATGTAATGACAGCTTCCAAGCTCCTTATATGTAAAACCAGAAACTAAATGTCAAAATACTTGTGCTTTTTGTTAATCTTCATGTATCGTTCTCACTTCCCAAGTTACTTTGTGCTATTTGTTTGATATATATTGTAACTATAAAATTTTGAACTATTTTACTTTACCTTTTTTTTTTTTCTATCTCTCCAACTGAGAAAATTAAGTATATCCCATGAAAGCATGAACTTGTATCTTCCTGACTTTGGTATTCCTTTTATCTGAAACAGTGACTAACTCCCAGTAGGCTTTCCATAATTATTCATTAAGTGAATAAATAGATGAATGAGTGACTAAAGATGACTTAAATATAGGATAAATTTGTGATTTGTTGTTTTATATATTTTTTTGTGGTTTAAATTTTTCCATTTATTTGTCTTAGATATTGATATATGGGCGGTTCTATCAGTATAAATGACACTCTAAATATTCTTTTGAAATAGCAATTTATCAGTATGTGGGCCAGAATCAATAATAAGAGTTGGAAATATCTCCATCTATGGCTGTCCATTTAAGCACAATTATCTGTAACAGTCAGTATTGGATTCAATCTCTGTTGGATATAGTTTCTTAAAAATAAAGAAATGCAAAACCAACAATGGGAAGCAGTATGAGACAGAATTTAAAAATGAATACCAAAATAAAGGTCATTGTTACATGGCTCTGGTGGGTTCAGGTAACCCAATAGGCCTTTCACTGCTTGCTGAGAAAGCATTCATCTCCACCTTTAGAAGCCCTGAATGTTATACACTGATAGAGATTAGCATTGTGATTCTAGGCACAGTTAGCTATCAGGTTTCTATAGAACCATGGATTAGTAACCTTTCCAAATACTGTGACCTTTTTATTATCATTTTAGTTTGCTTGTCTGATTGTTTGTTTATCCTATCCTTGCGACTCTATGCTATTTATTTACAAAGGATTCTGGACATTTTACATAGCATGTCTTTAAGACATAAGCAGTAGAAATTATAATAACAGTCATATTTTCAAAAATAAAAATACCCCTTTCAGAAAAACTGAATGCTTCATGATAAACGTAAGAAATTTTGTAAACTGTGATTATTTAATAACTCAATATTGATAAACTACCTAATATTCTATGGATAGTAATCATTTCTCTCAAACTACAAGTATCAAATTGTTTTTTATAAATAAAGTTTATAAATAAAGTTCACTTGTTTCCAAATCCTAAAAGGAGTACATCTTTTGCATTGATGACATGCATCCCAATCTACAACTCACGGTTATGAAAAAAGCAAAAAGGTTTGACAATGGATTTTATTTTTCTTATTACCTTTAGCAAATTTTAGTGGTAAAAAAAATTATTAATTACAAGTAAATTTCCAGCTGGTATTATTACTCTATGTAGTTATATTACTGTTGTATTACTCATTAATTGCCTAATGTTTTTATAAGTGTGGAATAACAAAAATGTTTATAAGCTTATAAATTATGTATTTTCTTTCATTTTGATAATGAATTGTGGAGTAATTGATTATAACTCCTGATAAATCTGACTAATTTCACCCTATAAGCCCCAGTTATGGTACTTAAATACAAAATGCTTCAAGGACAAGTCAAAGAACACTAGAGTATGTTGTTAACAAACAGCCACATAGTCTCACAGGCTTCAAACAATAAATATTTATTTCTTACTTATGTTACTTTAGGATCAAAGTATACTATAACTCTATTGTGCTCTCTTTGATTTTACTGTTATATTTTGGACTTACTGGAGTCTACATGGCCCATATATTCTTGGGTCAGCTTGGTTTGGCTAAACATAGCTCTACTTACCGTTTTACATTTTGGAATCTATGAAGTCTGAAAATTAAGCTCTTGATCTCTTCCTAGAAAAAGTGCTATATACCTCATTGCTGAATATCATTATAGTTACCTTTGAAGTACTTTTCTTGGGATGTTTTGCACCAATGCCAGTACATAGTCCACTACTCAAAGCAATTTTGGAACTTTTATTATTATTATTATTGAGACAGAGTATCACTTTATTGCCCTCGGTAGAGTATCATGGCATCATCTCACAGCAACCTCAAACTCCTGGGCATAAACAATTCTCTTGCCTCAGCCTCCCAAGTAACTGGGACCACAGGTGCCTGTCACAATGCTCAAATATTTTTTGGTTGCAGTTGTCATTGTTTTTCTTAGCATGCCCAGTCAGGCTCAAACCTGTCAGCCTCGGTTTATGTGGCCAGCATCCTACTCACTGAGTTACAGGCGCCAAGCCTCCACAGATCAATCTTTAACTAGCTTTCAAAGACTATCATATCAATTGAGTGTTTTAAGGTGGTTTCTAAATACACAAAATTGATTTTTCTAAGTAAAAGATGAGAAAGAAAAACCAAGAAAATTTATTTGAAAGTAGACATATGAACCATTCCTCAAAAGGCTACAAGTCAAAAACTAATAGATTTAAGCATAGGTACATTCATTTAATAATCTCTAAAGCAACATGTTCTTTGGAATGGACTTTAGAATGGCCAGCAGAGCTGTTGTCATAAGGCACACAAAACCACACAACAAAAATGGTGAACATCACTCAGCAAGACACTTCCACATGTTGACACTAACACAGCTGTGAGAAACTGATAGACTAAGGTTATGGAACCATACTGAGTTGTTTTTACAATGCCTGCCTCCAACCTAAGTGCATGCTCACAAGTTCCCAAATGTGATTACCAGACCTGAGAATAAATCTATCCATTATCTTTAATATACTATTTTAATGATGGAGGGCCAGGGTAATGGATCCAAAGCCAACATAATTACATTTAAAGCTTCTATTAACATGCAGCAAATACTGCATGAACTGCAACAAAGCCAATGTGGCAGAGAAACATGACAAGGAAAGAAATGGAAAACATGGTATTCAGTAAACAATTAAAACTACCATAGAATATTCAAGAATATAAACCTACTTACCTCCAATTTTTATCCCAACATGGATAATAAATACCTTATAACAGAAAGGTTTTTAGTATACATTGGCATAAATGACTTAAAATAAATACCAGATACTTTTGTTTTCTAGCCATCAGAAATATTATTAATGAATGTACCTATTCTTAAATCTGTTTGTTTTTGACTTGTAACCTTCTGAAGAATAGTTCATATGTCTATTTTCAAATGAATTTTCTTGGTTTTTCTTTCTCATCTTTTACTTAGAAAAATCAATTTTGTGTATTTAGAAACCACCTTAAAACACTCAATTGATATGATAGCCTTGGAAAGGCTATGATTTGTGTAAAGATGAATATTAATATATCTAAAGCAATATATTCATTGATACATCCTGTTACATTTTTCTTATACAAATATATGTGCATATATATTTATGTATGTGTGTATATACTCAACTGTCAATTGGATTTATTTTGACAGAATATGTTGTAACATTGTACAAAGAATACCTCCTTTTGGGCAGGATTCTTGTTCTCAGAGATTCAAAGAATAAACCCCTGGACTAAATAAGTAAGTGAAAGGACATATTTTATTGATAGAAAGTAGAGGGGAGAAACTCAGCCTTTGGTAACCCAAAAGTGTGTTCCTGATCAGGTAGCCCATTTGGGCCTTCTGTCTAGGGGGTTATATACTACTTTTCCTGTCGTGCAGACAGGGAAGTTTAGGGGAGATGAAATGTCATGACTGTTTGGTAATAAAGGCTGAGGGCAGAAGTTAATTTAAAAACTGCCCTTGTGCAGAAATAGGGTCTCACTTGGATATGTTCTATGCTCTTGGAGTAACTTGTTTATGGTGTGTTCCCTGCTCCAGGAGTGGCAGCACAGGTGACATACTGGTCAGGATGGTTTTTACAAGCTTGTTTATGCCTAGAGATGGGGTTTTGTGATGAGACTGATTTCTGAGCCTACTTAGGCCTAGAAAACAGGGGGCTCCCTGTCTAGCTCTGTATTAATGTGGTATATACAATTTATATGAGGAAGATACACATGAATTTATGTTTATTCTTTAAAATATACTCTGAGTGACCAGATTCAGTGGTATTCAGATTAAGATTTATGTGAAGTTCAAGTGGAGTGATGGCCAAATGTATCAATCAATGGTAACATTTTTAAATGAAAATTGTTAATTCTACATTGTGTACCAAATCATCACATTGTACCCCATAAATGTATACAGTATGATTTAATAAAATTTAGGCAAAAAGAAAATAAAGACCAGGAGGCAGTGAAAAGGAATACTTAAGTAGAGGATCTGTTAATTAGATACAAAGTACAGGATAGACTCAAGTAGTTTGTTGTGTATATTAAGGACCAGCAGGTAAGTCTTACATAGGCTTAGGGCTATTAATGAGTCACAGAAGACATCTTTAAGAAGAGGAGAGGGGCATGATGAGGCACGTGTCATGTCCTTTATCCTGTCAGTCAACTGTTTTAGGGGTCTCCATGGCCAAGAGTGAGGTCTACTCAGTCAGTCACTGAGGCAGTGAGCCTTATGAGTTTATTTTAGTTCACATGATAATAAAAGTGCAACTGCTCAATGGGCAGTAAGTGAAGATACAAAATACAAAGACATAAACCTGGAAATTATCTTTTCATATAACTCTTATTTGTACCTGATGAAGAAATTGAACGCAGTCCAGAGATACCTATATTTCTAATCCTCAGTAAAATAAAATTTTAAAGAATCGCTGGACTATGGCTTCTGTTAAGAATGACTCTCTTCCAAGATATAAAACATTGATTGATTTTCCTTATGTATGTCTAATCGACTTTGTGAACAGTCTTCGTCTACACAGCAGCCTTCACATAGAAAATGTATTTGCATTAAAAAATAGAAGGGTTGAGTGGCTCAGTCTGGGGCCCCAGACAATGCCCAAAGTTCTCCACACTCCTGCTCAAGCTCTCCCCAAGGCAGTTCAACTGAGTGCCAAGTCCTAGAACACCCAAACAGTTCACAGAGGGGCGGAGCAAGATGGCAGCCGAGTAACAGCTTCCTTGCATCTGGGCACCGTGAGTCTGGGGAGATAGGACTCCAGGCATCTCTGGCTGGTGGGAACTGCCTATCATCACTCCTATGAGGATACAGGGAGTCAGCGAGAGACTTCTGGACCCCAAGAGGAGGACTAAAACAGTGGAAAACCGGCAAGTGGTCGCCTGTGTTCAACCCGTCTAAACCCGCCCACAACTTCCACAGGCACAAGAACTTAAAGAGCAAGAGGAAGTGAAAGGAAAATTAGGGCAAGGAAACAGATAAAAGAAATCACTCATGAGGAAGAATCAGCAGAAAACTCCAGGCAACATGAAGAACCAGTCCAGAACAACCCCGCCAAGGGACCATGAGGTAGCTACTGCAGAGGATTCCACCTATACAGAAATGTTAGGAATGACAGAAAGGGAATTTAGAATACACATGTTGAAAACAATGAAAGAAATGATGGAAACAATGAAGGAAACTGCTAATAAAGTGGAAAATAACCAAAAGGAAATCCAAAAACAGAATCAAATCAGAGATGAACGATATGAAGAATATAAAAAGGATATAGCAGAGCTGAAGGAAATGAAACAGTCAATCAGGGAACTTAAAGATGCAATGGAAAGTATCAGCAACAGGTTAGACCATGCAGAAGAAAGAATTTCAGAGGTAGAAGACAAAGTTTTTGAGATAACTCAGATAGTAAAAGAGGCAGAAAAGAAGAGAGAGAAAGCAGAACGTTCACTGTCAGAATTATGGGACTTTATGAAACGTTCCAACATACGAGTTATAGGAATTCCAGAAGGGGAAGAAGAATGCCCCAGAGGAATGGAAGCCATATTAGAGAATATTATAAAAGAAAATTTCCCAAACATCACCAAAGATTCTGACACACTGCTTTCAGAGGGCTATCGGACCCCAGGTCGCCTCAACTCTAACCGAGCTTCTCCAAGACACATTGTGATGAACCTGTCCAAAGTCAAGACAAAAGAAAAGATTCTGCAAGCTGCCAGGAGTAAGCGCCAGTTGACCTACAGGGGCAAATCCATCAGAGTGACCTCAGACTTCTCTAATGAAACTTTCCAAGCAAGAAGACAATGGTCATCTACCTTTAATCTACTTAAACAGAACAATTTTCAGCCCAGAATTCTGTACCCTGCTAAGCTAAGCTTCAAAATTGATGGAGAAATCAAATCATTTACGGATATACAAACATTGAGGAAATTCACCACAACAAGACCAGCTCTACAGGGAATACTTCAACCTGTTCTGCACACTGACCACCACAATGGATCAGCAGCAAAGTAAGAACTCAGAAATCAAAGGACAGAACCTAACCTCCACACTGATGCAAAAGATAAAACTAAGCAATGGACTCTCACCAAATAAGACGAATAGAATACTACCACACTTATCAATTATCTCCATAAATGTTAATGGCTTGAATTCCCCACTGAAGAGACATAGATTGGCTGACTGGATTAAAAAACACAAGCCATCCATTTGCTGTCTGCAAGAAACACACCTGGCTTCAAAAGACAAATTAAAGCTCCGAGCCAAGGGTTGGAAGACAATTTTTCAGGCAAATGGAATTCAGAAGAAAAGAGGAGTTGCAATCTTATTTTCAGATACATGTGGATTTAAAGCAACTAAAGTCAAAAAAGACAAAGATGGTCACTTTATATTGGTCAAGGGAAAACTACAACAAGAAGACATTTCAATTCTAAATATCTATGCACCAAATTTAAATGCTCCCAGATTCTTGAAACAGACCTTACTCAGTCTGAGCAATATGATATCTGATAATACCATAATAACAGGGGACCTTAACACTCCTCTTACAGAGCTGGACAGATCCTCTAAACAGAAATTAAACAAGGATATAAGAGATTTAAATAAGACCCTAGAACAATTATGCTTGATAGACGCATATAGAACACTCCACCCCAAAGATAAAGAATATACATTCTTCTCATCACCCCATGGAACATTCTCCAAAATTGATCATATCCTGGGACACAAAACAAATATCAACAGAATCAAAAGAATTGAAATTTTACCTTGTATCTTTTCAGACCATAAGGCACTAAAGGTGGAACTCAACTCTAAAAAAAATGCTCGACCCCATCCAAAGGCATGGAAATTAAACAATCTTCTGTTGAATAACAGATGGGTGCAGGAAGAAATCAAACAGGAAATCACTAACTTCCTTAAGCATAACAACAATGAAGACACAAGCTACCAAAACCTGTGGGATACTGCAAAAGCAGTTTTGAGAGGAAAATTCATCGCTTTAGATGCCTACATTTGAAAAACAGACAGAGAGCACATCAACAATCTCACAAGAGACCTTATGGAATTGGAAAAAGAAGAACAATCTAAGCCTAAACTCAGTAGAAGAAAAGAAATCTCCAAAATCAAATCAGAGATCAATGAAATTGAAAACAAAAGAATCATTCAGAAAATCAATGAAACAAGGAGTTGGTTTTTTGAAAAAATAAATAAAATAGATAAACCATTGGCCAGACTAACGAGGAATAGAAAAGTAAAATCTCTAGTAACCTCAATCAGAAATGATAAAGGGGAAATAACAACTGATCCCACAGAGATACAAGAGATCATCTCTGAATACTACCAGAAACTGTATGCCCAGAAATTTGACAATGTGAAGGAAATGGATCAATATTTGGAATCACACCCTCTCCCTAGACTTGGCCAGGAAGAAATAGACCTCCTGAACAGACCAATTTCAAGCACTGAGATCAAAGAAACAATAAAAAAGCTTCCAACCAAAAAATGCCCTGGTCCAGATGGCTTCACTCCAGAATTCTATCAAACCTTCAAGGAAGAGCTTATTCCTGTACTGCAGAAATTATTCCAAAAAATTGAGGAAGAAGGAATCTTCCCCAACACATTCTATGAAGCAAACATCACCCTGATACCAAAACCAGGAAAAGACCCAAACAAAAAGGAGAATTTCGGACCAATCTCACTCATGAATATAGATGGAAAAATTCTCAACAAAATCCTAGCCAATAGATTACAGCTTATCATCAAAAAAGTCATTCATCATGATCAAGCAGGCTTCATCCCAGGGATGCAAGGCTGGTTCAACATACGCAAGTCCATAAACGTTATCCACCATATTAACAGAGGCAAAAATAAAGATCACATGATCCTCTCAATAGATGCAGAAAAAGCATTTGACAAAATCCAGCATCCTTTTCTAATTAGAACACTGAAGAGTATAGGCATAGGTGGCACATTTCTAAAACTGATTGAAGCTATCTATGACAAACCCACAGCCAATATTTTACTGAATGGAGTAAAACTGAAAGCTTTTCCTCTTAGAACTGGAACCAGACAAGGTTGTCCTCTGTCACCTTTACTATTCAACATAGTGCTGGAAGTTCTAGCCAATACAATTAGGCAAGACAAGGAAATAAAGGGAATCCAAATGGGAGCAGAGGAGGTCAAACTCTCCCTCTTTGCTGACGACATGATCTTATACTTAGAGAACCCCAAAGACTCAACCACAAGACTACTAGAAGTCATCAAAAAATACAGTAATGTTTCAGGATATAAAATCAATGTCCACAAGTCAGTAGCCTTTGTATACACCAATAACAGTCAAGATGAGAAGCTAATTAAGGACACAACTCCCTTCACCATAGTTTCAAAGAAAATGAAATACCTAGGAATATACCTAACGAAGGAGGTAAAGGACCTCTATAAAGAAAACTATGAACTCCTCAGAAAGGAAATAGCAGAGGATATTAACAAATGGAAGAACATACCATGCTCATGGATGGGAAGAATCAACATTGTTAAAATGTCTATACTTCCCAAAGCAATCTACCTATTCAATGCCATTCCTATCAAAGTACCTACATCGTACTTTCAAGATTTGGAAAAAACGATTCTGCGTTTTGTATGGAACCGGAAAAAACCCCGTATAGCTAAGGCAGTTCTTAGTAACAAAAATAAAGCTGGGGGCATCAGCATACCAGATTTTAGTCTATACTACAAAGCCATAGTGCTCAAGACAGCATGGTACTGGCACAAAAACAGAGACATAGACACTTGGAATCGAATTGAACACGAAGAAATGAAACTAACATCTTACAACCACCTAATCTTCGATAAACCAAACAAGAACTTACCTTGGGGGAAAGACTCCCTATTCAATAAATGGTGTTGGGAGAATTGGATGTCTGCGTGTAAAAGACTGAAACTGGACCCACACCTTTCCCCACTCACAAAAATTGATTCAAGATGGATAAAGGACTTAAATTTAAGGCACGAAACAATAAAAATCCTCAAAGAAAGCATAGGAAAAACACTGGAAGATATTGGCCTGGGGGAAGACTTCATGAAGAAGACTGCCATGGCAATTGCAACAACAACAAAAATAAACAAATGGGACTTCATTAAACTGAAAAGCTTCTGTACAGCTAAGGTGACGATAACCAAAGCAAAGAGACAACCCACACAATGGGAAAGGATATTTGCATATTTTCAATCAGACAAAAGCTTGATTACCAGGATCTATAGAGAACTCAAATTAATCCACATGAAAAAAGCCAACAATCCCTTATATCAATGGGCAAGAGACATGAATAGAACTTTCTCTAAAGACGACAGACGAATGGCTAACAAACACATGAAAAAATGTTCATCATCTCTATATATTAGAGAAATGCAAATCAAAACATCCCTGAGATATCATCTAACCCCAGAGAGAATGGCCCACATCACAAAATCTCAAAACTGCAGATGCTGGCGTGGATGTGGAGAGAAGGGAACACTTTTACACTGCTGGTGGGACTGCAAACTAGTACAACCTTTCTGGAAGGAAGTATGGAGAAACCTCAAAGCATTCAACCTAGACCTCCCATTCGATCCTGCAATCCCATTACTGGGCATCTACCCAGAAGGAAAAAAATCCTTTTATCATAAGGACACTTGTACTAGACTGTTTATTGCAGCTCAATTTACAATCGCCAAAATGTGGAACCAGCCTAAATGCCCACCAACCCAGGAATGGATTAACAAGCTGTGGTATATGTATACCATGGAATACTATTCAGCCATTAAAAAAAATGGAGACTTTACATCCTTCGTATTAACCTGGATGGAAGTGGAAGACATTATTCTTAGTAAAGCATCACTAGAATGGAGAAGCATGAATCCTATGTACTCAATCTTGATATGAGGACAATTAATGACAATTAAGGTTATGGGGGGGGAAGCAGAAAGAGAGAGGGAGGGAGTGGGGTGGGGCCTTAGTGTGTGTCACACTTTATGGGGGCAAGACATGATTGCAAGAGGGACTTTACCTAACAATTGCAATCAGTGTAACTGGCTTATTGTACCCTCAATGAATCCCCAACAATAAAAAAAAAAGAAAAAAAAAAAAATAGAAGGGTTAGCTGACTGGATACAAAAACTCAGGCCACATATTTGCTGCATACAAGAGTCACACCTCACGTTAAAAGATACATATAGACTCAGGGTGAAAGGATGGTGTCCATATTTCAGGCAAATGGTAATCAGAAAAAAGCAGGTATTGCAATTCTATTTGTAGATACAATAGGCTTTAAACCAACAAAAGTTAATAAGGATAAGAATGGTAACTTCATATTTGTTAAGGGTGATACTCAATATGATGAGATTTTAATTATGAATATTTATGCACCCAACCAGAATGTGCCTCAATTTATAAGAGAAACTCTAACAGACATGAGCAACTTGATGTTCTCCAGCTCCATCATAGTTGGAGATTTCAACACTCCTTTGGCAGTGTTGGATCGATCCTCCAATAAGAAGCTGAGCAAAGAAATTTTAGATTTAAACCTAACCATCCAACATTTGGATTTAGCAGACATCTACAGAACATTTTATCCCAACAAAACTGAATACACATACTTCTCATCAGCCCACGGAACATACTCCAAAATTGATCACATCTTAGGTCACAAGACTAACCTCAGTAAATTTAAAGGAATAGAAATTATTCCTTGCATCCTCTTAGACCACCATGGAATAAAAGTTGAACTAAGTAACAATAGTAATCTTCATACTCATACAAAAACATGGAAGTTAAATAACCTTATGCTGAATGATAGCTGGGTCAGAGATAAAATTAAGAAGGAAATTGCCAAATTTTTAAAACAAAATGACAATGAAGACACAAATTATCAGAACCTCTTGGATACCACAAAGGAAGTCCTAAGAGAGAAATTTTTAGCACTGAAAGCCTTCCTCAAGAGAATGGAAAGAGAGGAAGTTAACAACGTAATGGGACATCTCAAGCAACTGGAAAAGGAAGAACATTTCAACCCCAAACCCAGTAGAAGAAAAGAAATAACCAAAATTAGAGCAGAATGAAACGAAATTGAAAACAAAAGAATTATGCAACAGATCAATAAATCAAAAAGTTGTTTTTTTTAAAAAGGTCAATAAAATAGATAAACCTTTGACTAACCTAACCAGAAAAAAAAAGAGTAAAATCTCTAATCTCATCAATCAGAAACGACAAAGATGAAATAACGACTCCTCAGAAATTCAAAAAATCCTTAATGAATATTACAAGAAACTTTATTCTCAGAAATATGAAAATCTGGGCTATGTTAACCAGTATGATGAAAATGTGTCAAACGGTCTATAAAACCAGGGAATGGTGCCTCATGATCGCTTAATGTACACAGCTATGATTTAATTAAAAAATAAAGAGATAGAAATATGAAAATCTGAAGGAAATTGACCAGTACTTGGAAGCACGTCACCTTCCAAGACTTAACCAGAATCAAGTGGAAATGTTGAACATGCCAGTATCAAGTTCTGAAATAGCATCAACCATATGAGATCTCCCTAAAAAGAAAAGCCCTGGACCAGATGGCTTCACGTCAGAATTCTATCAAACCTTTAAAGAGGAACTAGTACCTATATTACTCAACTTGTTCCAAAATGTAGAAAAAGAAGGAAGACTACCCAACACGTTCTATGAAGCAAACATCACTCTGATCCTTAAACCAGGAAAAGACGCAACACGAAAAGAAAATTATAGACCAATATCAATAATGAATATAGATGCAAAAATATTCAACAAGATCCTAACAAACAGAATCCAGCAACATATCAAACAAATTATACATCATGACCAAGTCGGTTTTATCCCTGGGTCTCAAGGCTGGATTAATATATGTAAATATATAAATATAATCCAGCAATAAACAAATTAAAAAACAAAGACCATATGATTCTCTCAATTGATGCAGAAAAAGCTTTTGATAATATTCAGATTCCCTTCATGATCAAAACACTTAAGATAATTGGTATAGAAGGGACATTTCTTAAACTGATAGAGGCTACCTACAGCAAACCCACAGCCAATATCGTGTTTTTTTTTTTTTTGGTCTTTATTTATTTATTATTTTTTTATTAAATCATAGATGTGTACATTAGTATGATCATGGGACACCATGCACTTGGTTCATAGACCGTTTGACACATTTTCCTCACACTAGTTAACATAGCTTTCCTGGCATTTTCTTAGTTTTCTTGCTAAGACCTTTACATTCCACATTTACTAAGATTCACATATACCCTTGTAAAATGCACTGCAGGTGTAATCCCATTAATCCCCCTCCATCGACCTACCTCCCCCCTCCCTCCCCTCCCTTTCCCCCTTATCCCTATTCTTAGGTTATAACTGGGTTATAGCTTTCATGTGAAGGTCCTACATTAGTTTCATAATAAGGGTGAGTACATTGGGTACTTTTTCTTCCATTCTTGAGACACTTTCCTAATAAGAATATGTTCCAGCTCCATCCATGTAAACATGAAAGAGGTAAAGTCTCCATCTTTCTTTAAGGCTGCATAATATTCCATGGTGTACATATACCACAATTTATTAATCCATTCATGGATCGATGGGCACTTGGGCTGCTTCCATGACTTAGCAATTATGAATAGGGCTGCAATAAATATTCTGATACAAATATCTTTGTTGTGATGTGATTTTTGGTCTTGTGGGTGTATGCCCAGTAGAGGAATTACAGGATTGAATGGCAGATCTATTTTTAGATCTCTAAGTGTTCTCCAGATATCTTTCCAAAAGGAATGTATTAATTTGCATTCCCACCAGCAGTGCAAAAGTGTTCCCTTTTCTCCACATCCGCGCCAACATCTCTGGTCTTGGGATTTTGTGATGTAGGCTAGTCTCACTGGAGTTAGATGATATCTCAAAGTAGTTTTGATTTGCATTTCTCTGATGATTAAAGATGATGAGCATTTCTTCATATGTCTGAAGGCCGTGCGCCTGTCTTCTTCAGAGAAGTTTCTCTTCAATTCCCTTGCCCAGCCTGCAATGGGATCCCTTGTTCTTTTTTTGCTAATACATTTGAGTTCTCTGTGGATTCTGGTTATTAAACCTTTGTCGGAGACATAACCTGCAAATATCTTTTCCCATTCTTAGGGCTGTTTGCTTGCTTTACTTACTGTGTTCTTGGCTGTGCAGAAGCTTTTTCGTTTGATCAAGTCCCAGTAGTGTATTTTTGAAGCAGCTTCAATTGCCCAGGGGGTCCTTCTCATAAAAAACTCTCCCAACCCAATTTCTTCAAGGGTTTTCCCTGCACTCTCTTCTAGTATTTTTATAGTTTCATGTCTTAGGTTTAAATCTTTAATCCAGTGAGAGTCTATCTTGGTTAATGGTGATAGGTGTGGGTCCAGTTTCAGTCTTCTACAGGTTGCCAGCCAGTTCACCCAGCACCAATATCATGTTGAATGGAGTTAAACTGAAATCATTTCCACTCAGATCGGGAACCAGACAAGGCTGCCCATTGTCTCCACTGCTCTTTAACAATATAATGGAAGTTTTAGCCATCTCAATTAGGGAAGAAAAAGCAATCAAGGGTATCCATATAGGGTCAGAAAAGATCAAACTTTCGCTCTTCGCAGATGATATGATTGTATATCTTGAAAACACCAGGGATTCTACTATAAAACTCTTAGAAGTGATCAAGAAATACAGCATTGTCTCAGGTTACAAAATCAACATTCATAAATCGGTAGCCTTTATATATACCAACCATAGTCAAGCTGAAAAAACAGTTAAGGACTCTATTCCATTCACAGTAGTGCCAAAGAAGATGAAATATTTGGGAGTTTATCCAACAAAAGATGTGAAAGATCTCTATAAAGAGAACTATGAAACTCTAAGAAAAGAAATAGCTGAAAATGTTAACAACTGAAAAAACATACCATGCTCATGGCTGGGAAGAATAAACATTGTTAAAATGTCCATACTACCAAAAGCAATACACAATTTTAATGCAATCCCTATTAAAGCTCCACTGTCATACTTTAAGGATCTTGAAAAAATCCTGCAAATATCTGATTCATTTTAATGGACTCAGAAAAAAACCTCAAATAGTCAAGGCATTACTCAGAAATAAAAACAAAGCAGGAGGAATCACACTACCAGACCTCAGACTATACTATGAATAGATAGTGATCTAAACAGCATGGTACTGGCAAAAAAAAAAAAAAAAAAAAAAAAAAAGAGAGAGAGAGAGAAGTAGATGTCTGGAACAGAATAGAGAACCAAGAGATGAATCCAGCTACTTACCCTTATCTGATCATTGACAAGCCAATTAAAGACATTCAGTGGGGAAAAAGATTCCCTATTTAATAAATGGTGCTGGGTGAACTGGCTGGTGACCTGTAGAAGACTGAAACTGGACCCACACCTTTAACAATTAACGAAGATAGATTCTCACTGTATTAAAGATTTAAACTTAAGACATGAAACTATAAAAATACTTGAAAAAAGTGCAGGGAAAATCCTTGAAGAAATTGGTCTGGGTAAGCATTTTATGAGGAGGACCCCCCGGGTAATTGAAGCAGCTTCAAAAATACACTATTGGGACTTGATCAAACTAAAAAGCTTCTGCACAGCCAAGAACACAGTAAGTAAAGCAAGCAAACAGCCCTCAGAATGGGAGAAGATATTTTCAGGTTATGTCTCTGACAAAGGTTTAATAACCAGAATCCACAGAGAATTCAAACGTACTAGCAAGAAAAGAACAAGTGATCCAATTGCAGGTTGGGCAGGGGACTTGAAGAGAAACTTCTCTGAACAAGACAGGCACATGGCCTACATCAGAGAATTAATCATTTCTCTGATGATTAATCATCTTTAATCATCAGAGAAATGCAAATCAAAACTACCTTGAGATACCATTAACTCCAGGAAGATTAGCCTATAACACAAAATCCCAAGACCAGAGATGTTGGTGTGGATGTTGAGAAAAGGGAACACTTCTACACTGCTGGTGGGAATGCAAATTAATACATTCCTTTTGAAAAGATGTGTGGAGAACACTTAGAGTTCTAAAAATATACCTGCCATTCAATTCTATAATTCCTCTTCTAGTATATACCTAGAAGACCAAAAATCACATTATAACAAAGATATTTGTACCAGAATGTTTATTGCAGCCCTATACATAATTGCTAAGTCATGGAAAAAGCCCAAGTGCCCATCAATCCACGAATGGATTAATAAACTGTCGTATACGTACACCATGGAATATTATGCAGCCTAAAGAAAGATGGAGACTTTACCTCTTTCATGTTCATGTGGATGGAGCTGGAACATATTCTTCTTAGTAAAGTATCTCAAGAATGGAAGAAAAAGTATCCAATGTACTCAGCCCTGCTATGAAACTGATTTATGGCTTTCGTATGAAAGCTATAACCCAGTTATAACCTAGGAATATGGGGAAGGGGGAGAGGTAGTGGAGGGAGGTGAGAGGATGGGCGGAGGGAGGGTGATTGGTGGTATTACACCTGCAGTGCATCTTACAAGGATACATGTGAAACTCAGTAAATGTAGAATATAATTGTCTTAACACAATAACTAAGAAAATGCCAGGAACGCTTTGTCAACCAGTGTGAAAGCATCACAAGAATGGAGAAGCATGAATCCTATGTACTGAATTTTGATATGAGGACAATTAATGACAATTAAGATTATGGGGGGGAGGAAAAGCAGAAAGAGGGACGGAGGGAAGGGGGTGGGGCCTTCTTGTGTCTCACACTTTATGGGGGCAAGACATGATTGCAAGAGGGACTTTGCCTAACAATTGCAATCAGTGTATCCTGGCTTATTGTACCCTCAATGAATCCCCAACAATAAAAAAAAAAAGAAAAAGAAAATGCATCAAACTGTGCATAAAACGAGTGTATGCTGCCCCATGATTGCATTACTGTACACAGCTATGACTTAATAATAAAAAAAGAAAAAATAAAGAAGTATAAAAATAAAAATAAGAAAGAAGAAAAATATTGTAACAATAAGAACTCAGATAAAACAAGGCCTAGAATACTGATGCTACAAACTCAGATTATAAAATTATGTATATAATTAGAGGCTTTGGAGAAAGTTTGAATTCTAGACTATTAGCAATAGCAGATCCTAGTGACACGTATAGGGTATGTGTTTGTTTGAGAAAATAACCACTCAATAAAAAATGTTAATGATTAATAAAACTATATTTGAAAAGGGAATGGCCGTATACATTTTGTATGGACGGATCAAAAGTGGAAAAACTCATACTATTCATGGTAACTTATAGCAATAAAACAAGATTGGTCTAAAAAATTGCATGAATTAACAGTTCTAGATTTCTTTTTAGTGTTAAGGAAGACAAATACAGCAAATTGGAACTTTCAACATAAACAAAATTTTTGAAATTTGCAGTGAAGATGTATTTAACTTACTAATTAGAAAAAAAATTAAATGCTAGAAGATGGAAAACAGCAGGTTCAAGTCGTAATTTTACAGAAATTTGAAGTCATGTATGTTGTAGCAATGTACTGAAATTCATTGACATAGGTTAACAGTCTCAGAACAAATGATCCAACATCTGTAAGTGTGAATTTACCTTAGAGCCATGTAGAATTTCATATAATACTTAGAAGGAAATGGAAACTACAAGACATATTCTATTTCTTCTATTTGGCTAGAAATGAAAGAGGAACTGACTTTTGGTGCAGAGAGGCGAACTAGGGTTGAAACTGTGGAAGTGCATAAAAACCTCTTGTGCTAAAAGATTATGTAAGATCCTTATGAAATAAATCTTCTACTTCTTTTTCTTTTCTTCTGCTTCTTTCTTTTAGAAAGTTTAATAATTATGCATGGGTGAAAATAACTCTGGTATTAAATGCTATTTTTTATATATAAGATAGGATGTTCTAAATTCTGAAAATATAAGTTTTTCTCCAACAGTGGATCAGTTTTTTAACTTTTTCTTTTTTAATATTTTCCTCATATTTTTAAAAAACAACTCATAAAAATCTAACCACATATTGTAATACAGTGAGTGGGGAGAGAATACATAGATTTCTACCCTATGAGATTATATCATTCCTGTAAATCACTACCCATTATTCCATTATTTCTGATTTATCCCTCCTCTTGCAAGTAGTCTTCCTATTAATATTCTAGATTCTTTGGTTTAGCATAAAGTGCAAAAGGAAAAATGTAAGAAAAGACTTACCTGCACTTTAATACACACAGAGGAAACTGGGACAGTGCAAGGTTATGATTTAATTTTTAAAAAGTGGCTAATGTTAATAATCTGAACCTATTCAACTTTGTCAGCCAAAGGAAAACGTTAATACTTGTTCTTCATTGTCTGAAAAGGTAAAAGAGGCCATATATATACAGTTTGCATAGTCTTCTTAAGAAGAAGTCTCAGAAATAATATTAAGTAGAAAGCTCACTATTCACATTTACTCTTCATGAAAGAATAGGGTATGCCAGCAATGAGTGACATTTTACTCCTCGTTTAATCACAGCAAGAGTAGCTTTCATACAGCACAAGATAGGAGATATTTTAACTAATAAAAGAAGAGTTTCCAAAGAAATTTTCAAGAATGATAGTGGGGTTATCCTGGAAAATAATAATAAAGCTATAAGCTAAAACTATTGGACTCAGAACATTGTTATGAAACAGAGAATGTGAAAATCTTCACTTCAGATATAAAAACAAATCCTAATTTGAAAGACCAAAGCTGGGTTGGAAATTGCCAATAACAAAGAAATAATATTTTAAGTAATTTAAAATACTAAAGCAAACCATTAAATGATTTCAGTGCTTATACATTATGTTGACCAATTTAAGATGCTATATTTGGATCATAAGTTTGGTAATAGCTATTTTATTTTTGCTTTGTTTTTCATCTTAATTTTCTTCCTACACATTTTTACGTAAAAATTTTGGAAAAGTGAATGAATAAATATACAAGGAGAATAAGCTGCAGATATCCTTTCAGTTTTCCATTCATGACATTTAAAAAGGTATTCAATTGGATGTATTGTATTGATATTGCATTATTGATTTTTTTTATTTCAGACTGATATAAGGATATGAACCATTAGGTTATATTGTTTGAATTTGTTATGAAAAGTCCAAATTGTGAACCAGCTATTGAGCAGCATAGATCTAAGCATCATTCTTATTTAACTATTTCCGAAAGAGAGGGAATGTAATTTCTTCAGAAAATTATCTTCTTTGTTCTACCTTAACTATCAATTAATTTTCTTTTTTTCTAGTTTATATTTTACTTTAACATTTTGATATTCATAAATAATTATATTTTCACATGTAGTTGTATGAAATAAACATAGAGACACCATGAACATTTTATCTAGATGACTTCGATATAACATCTTGCAAACTATAATACAATATCATAACCAGTATATTATCATAGATTCAATTTACCTCTCTTGTTCATATCTTCTCCAGATTTTTCCTCCTTTTATTAAGTCATATACACATACAGCATGCATACATTTATGCATTTGTGGGGTACAATGTGTGGATTTTTTTACACAATTTGGAATACTTACATCAAATGAAATAATATAGCTTTCACTATTTGTACTCATTTGTGTGCATGTATGTTTGGATTTATGCAATTTTCTTCTTATGTATACTATCATAATCAACAAAGAACAGTTCCATGACTACAAGGATCCTTGTGTTGCCCTTTTACAAACACAGCATAGTCTCTCCTCCCACCATATCTTAATATCTAGAGACTAATAATTAGTTCTCATTATTATTATATTTTCAAAAATGTTACATGAAGATGTCAGAGAAAATGGCAGAATAAGGAGCTCTTAAATTGTGCATATGTAATAAAAAAACAAAACAATATTAGAAACAAAATATTCAGAAGTTAGTCAAAAGCTTCTAGCCACTCAAAAGATTGTAAATAAAATTTTTTATGAAAAAAGGCTTACTTTCAGTAAAAAGAGTGACCTTTGGAACATTTTAACTTACTCTAGTTCTCCTTACATGCCTCAGCCCAATAACAACATTGAAAATAACACAGCATACATTCTTAGTACTGGAGAACCGAACAGACCTCTTTTTCTTTCTTTTTTTTTTTTTCTCAGTTTTTGGCCAGGGCTGGGTTTGAGCCTGCCAACTCTGGCATATGGGGCAGCCAGCGCCCTACTCCTTTGAGCCACAGGCACCACCCTCTCTTTTTTTATTTTAATAGATTTAAGGGAAACGAGTTTAATTTAATTACATGGATATATTGTATAGTGGTAGAGTGTGGGCTTTTGGTGTACCCATCATCGGAGTAGTGAACATTGTATCTCACAGGGAATTTTTCATCCTTCCCACTTCCCCAACCTCTCCTCTTATGAGTATCCAATGTCCATTATACCATTATGTGTAGTCTTGTGTAGATACTGTTTAGCTCTCGCTTTTAAGTGAGAATATCCAGCATTTATTTTTCTGGTCCTAAGTTACTTCCCTTAGGATATGGCAACCAATTCCATCCAACTTGCTGCAAGAGATGTTATTTCATTTTGATTGCTGAGTAGTACTCACATATACATTTTCTTTATCTAATCATCAGTTGATGGACACTCCAGTTGATTCCATATCTTTGTGATTGTGAATTGTGGTGTAATAAATGTATAAATATATAAGTGCAGGTATCTTTTTGACATAACGATCTTTTTCCTATGTGTACATAACCAGTAGGGTGATTGCAGAACATAATGGTAGATCTACTTTGAGATCTTTGAAAAATCTCCATATTGGTCCCTGTAGAGGTTGCACTAATTTCTTTTCCAACAACACTAAGGAAGAATTCCATTTTTTACCTCATCTGTGCCAAATCTACTATTTTTGGACTTTTTAGTAATGACCATTCTAATTAGAGTAAGATGGTATCGCATTGTGGATTTAACATGCATTTCTTTGATAATTAGTGATGTTGAGCATTTTTTAATGTTTGTTGAGTATTTGTATGTCTTCTTTTAAAAATGCCTGTTCATGTCATTGTCATATTTAATGGAGTTGTTTATCTGTTTGTTTGTTTCTTGCTTGATGTTTTGAATTATTTGTAGATTCCAGTTATTATTCTTTTGCTGAATAGATAACATGCAAATATTTCCTTCTATTCTGTTGGTTGCCTATCTACTCTTTTGATTATTTCTTTCATCATGCATAATCTTTTTACTTTAATTAAATCTAATTTGTATACTTTTTACTGTATTTGATTTTGGAGTCTATGTTATAAATCATTTTTTTAAGACAACAACTGGGATAGTTTTTCTCAGTTGTCTTCTAGAATTTTTGTTTCAGATCTTACATTTAAGTGTTTAATTCTTCTTGACTTAATTTTTATGTAGGGCAAAAGATAAGGATCAATTTTCACTCTTCTGCATATGACTATCCAATTTTCCCAGCATCATTTATTAAATAGTGTCCTTTTCTCAGTGTATGTTTTTGTTTATTGTCAAAGATCAGTTAATTTTAGATATATGGCTTTATTTCTGGATTCTTTATTCTGTTCCATTAGTTGTACTTTTATTTCAGTACTATGCTATTTTGGTTACCGTGGCTTTGCAGTATAATTTGTGAAAGAAAATATTACCATGAGAATGTGACCACTTCTCACTCCCTACCATAGGAATGTGACCACCTCTCACTCCCTACCATAGGAATGTGATCTTTTGTAACTGTTCCAGGAGATAGCCCCAGGAGCTGCAGCAAATGTTTACTATTAAGCAAATATTTGACTGTTAGTCTTGTCTTAAGACAGTTGAATAATGAACCAGAGTTCTTCTTATCTGGTTAGAGCCCCAGCTGTGTCTATTCCCTCTTACTTTATTAGAGCCCCTGGCATGTCTGCTATTCCCACCTACTTTGTAGTTTTTGCCTTTATAAGCTTGTAAAAAACTGCTGTGCAGGGCTTGACTCCTCGGCTTCTAAAAGAGTTGTGAGTCAAGTCCCAGCATGCTGGAATAAAAATCCTCTTGTGTTTTTGCATCAAGCGACGTCTCTTGTGGTTGATTGGGGTGGTCAGAGCTCCGGGCAGAGTGGGGGGTTCTGCCCCAAGTCTTTCATTTGAAACCAGGTAATATCAAACCTCCAGTTTTGTGCTTTTTGTTTAATATTTCTTTTGCCATTCTAGATCTTTTTACATTCTATATGAAATATAAAATTAAAATAGGCTCATTTTAAAAGAATAGTCATTATTTGATCTGTCTGGCAGTTCCTTGGTAGGGAGAAACAACATCTGAAAGGGCTTGTTTTATTTTGTTTCACTCAGAACTCATGCAACACTAAGCGATTATGCAGTGGTGTTTACTGAAACAATGACGGGCAAATATTTTGGACACTGATGCCTGAGGCAATGTATAAAAGTCAGAAAAGGCAATTAACTAGCAAAGTCTTGGAACAAAATACTGAGGAATGAAATGTATATAAGAGTTTTTAGAAACCCAAACATATTCCTGAGACTCTAGAAGAAATATTTAATGTCCAGAATTGGGCACATGCTCAAGCAAGCCCTAAGATGTCTCTAAGCTCTCCTCTGGCTCACCTTTAAATTCTGTACAAGCAGAAGTAGCCTCTACGTCAGAGTTGTAAACCATCCACCTGAGTGATGAAAGAGTGACCCAACTTGCACAAAAGACCTCTCCATAAAGTTTGAGAGACTTTTTCTTTCTAATAGTTAAATAAGTTTGTTGCCCAATTATGTGATGACTTAAAATACTAGTGAATCAAAATACTTCAATGCACAGACAAGAATACAGACTTTACCAAAAAAGTTCAGAAAAGATTTTAAGCAAACAATTATCTCTTCAACAAGTGGAAGCTTAAAAAAAAAAACCTGGAAGAAAACAGTAACTGATTTCTAGAGTAGTGACATTATAATATTCAAAATGCCCACTAGTCAACAAAAACTTATAAGGACTGCCATTAAACAAGATATAGGTTATACAAAGGTATAAAGAAGCACTCAACAAAATTATGCCAGAAGAAGCTCACATGTCAGGCATTCTAGAGAAAAAACTGAAATAATCTATTATAAATGTGTTCAAAGAACTAATGTAGACCATACATAAAGAACTAAGGAAAAGCAAAAGAACAATGTATCACAAAATTGAGAAGATAGTTAAAATAATATAAATTATAAAAAACAGATACTTATATGGAATTAAAAAATACAACTGAAGTGAAAATTTCACTATATTAAATAGCATATTTCAACAGAAAAAAAGAAACTGTATTTTTAATACTGGAATTTCTCTCTTCAGTAGGTCCTTGGTCTCAGGGATTCAAAGAATGAACCCACAGACCACATATCAGTGGTAAAATAGGATTTTTATTAGAAGTTAGAAAGGAATACAGAAGAAGTAAAAAACATCAGAGCTTTTGGAAGGGGAAAATAACTAAACTAACTGGGGAGTATCTATGTGGTCTCTTTTATCTAGGGGTATTAGGTCTTGAGAATTACACTTGGCTAAGACTTGGCAAATAGAAAAACTTTTTCAATATTAATGAGTGCTATTGACAAAGGAATGAATGCAGTCCCTCCAGTTCAGGGCAAAAGGTTAGGGTGTTCCTTTCATGAACTTGCCCAAACCTAGGAAAACTGGGGTCGCCTGCCTAACCTTGAATGGGAAACCCTGTATCATTTTAAGACAGTAAATTAAGATTATTCACTCTAAAAAACCGAGAAAAAAGAATGAATATAAATGAATGGAGCCTAAGAGATTCTGTTGGACATTGAGATACATGCATCATCAATACATACAAAATGAGAATTTAGAATAAAATCTACAAATAAACGGTGAAAAAAAATTAAAACATAACAGCTGAAAATACACAAATTTGGTAAAAACCATCATACTTAAAAAAAATAAACAAACTCCTACTAAGATAAACTCAAAAAAGGTTTATACTTAGGAGCAATATAATCTGTCAAAAAGAAAGAATATTGAAAAAAGTAACAGAGAAGAGAATCTTCATGTGCAATAAATCTTCAACAAAATAAATAACTGATTTCTCATCAGAAAACATGGATGCTGGAGGACGGTGGGTGAATAATTCAAAGTACTTTCATTATTGTTCATCACTGTTTTTGTTCTTGTTTTTCATAGCTCTCAATTAAAAAAAATTATTTTCACTGAAACAGTATTGGTCTTATTGACTTTATATTAAATATCATTATTTTTATTTATATAACAAATGTCAATTAATTACTACTTTTATCACCTTCATTTATTTAAATTCTCTATATGATGACATCATATTGAAATATATCTTGGCTGAGTTGTATTTGTTATAATCAACTGGTAATAGCAAATAAACTGCCTTCCCCAGTTCTTTGAGCCATTCTTTTTTTTTTTTTTTGTAGAGACAGAGTCTCATTTTACGGCCCTAGGTAGAGTGCTGTGGCCTCACCCAGCTCACAGCAACCTCCAACTCCTGGGCCCACGCGATTCTCTTGCCTCAGCCTCCTGAGTAGCTGGGACTACAGGCACCTGCCACAAACGCCTGGCTAGAGCCATTCTTTTTATTCTTTTTTCATCCCATCATCTTTGCCAGTTTCAGATGGCTTGAAACAAAAGTCACAGGTTCCCTCTTATAATTGTGTCCCACCCCCAAAATGTGTCTCACTGCCACTGTGTATTAGGTCAATAATTGTCCTCATATCAGAATTCAGTACATAGCATTCTTGTTTCTCCATTCTTATGATGCATTACTAAGAATAATATGGTTCCACTTCCATACAGGTTAAAACAAAAAATGTAAAGTCTCTGTCTTTTTCGATGGGTGAATAGTATTCCATGGTATACATATACCACAACTTGTTAACCCATTCCTGGATTGGTGGGCATTTAGGCTGTTTCCACATTTTGGTGATTGTAAATTGAACTAAAATAAATAGTTTAATGCAAGTGTCCTTATAGTAAAATGGTATTATTTTTTCCTTCTAGGTATATGCCCATTAATAGAATTGGAGGATAAACGGGAGATCTAGTTTGAGTTCATTGAGGGCTCTCCATACTTCCTTCCAAAAAGGTTGTATTAGTTCACAGTCCCACCAGCAGTTTAAATGTTCCCTTCTCTCCACATCCACAGCAGCACTTTGTGACATGGGCCACTCTAAAAGGGTTAGATGATACCTTGCAGTGGTTTTGATTTGCATTTGTCCAATAATTAGGGACAAAGGGCATTTTTTCATATGTTTGTTAGCCATTCAACTGTTGTCTATTCATCTCTCTTGCCCAGTGATGTATGTCATTGTTGGCTTTTTTCATGTTGATTAACTTAAGTTCTCTGGAGATTGTACTTATCAAGTTTTTGTCTTATTTAAAATATGCAAATATCCTTTCCCATTGTGTAGGTTGTCTACTTGCTTTGGTTGTTGTCCCCTTAGCTGTACAGAAACTTTTCAGTCTAAGTAAGTCTCATTTGTATATTTTTGTTATTGTTTTAGGTGCCATGAAAGTCTTCTTCATGAAATCCTTCCCCAGGCCGATAGTTTCAAGCGTTTTTCCTGTACTTTCTTTGAGGATTTTTATTATTTCATGCCTTAAATTTAGGTCTTTTATCTATCTTGAATCAATTTTTGTGAGTGGATAAATGTGCAGGTCCAGTTTCAGTCTTTCACATGTGGATAACCAGTTCTTCCTGCAGCATTTATTGAATAAGGATTATTTCCCCCACTGTATGTTATTGTTTGGTATATCAAAGATTAGGTGGCTGTAAGGTGTTAGTTTCATTTTCTGGTTTTCTATTTGATTCCAAATGTCTATGTTTCTATTTTTCTGCCGGTACCATGCTGTTTTACACTATGGCCCTATAGGATAGCCTGATGTCTGGTATTCTTATGTCCCCAGCTTTGTTTTTATTACTAGTAACTGCCTTAGCTATACAGGTTTTTTTCTGGTTCCATACAAAACTAAGAATTATTTTTTCCATGTCTTGAAAGTACAATGTTGGTATATTAATAAGGATGGCATTGAATCTATAGATTGCTCTGGGAAGTATAGACATTTTACAACGTTGAGTCTTTCCAGCCCTGAGCATGGTATGTTCTTCAGTTTCATAATTTTCTTTTTTAATTTTTAATTTTTGTTTTTTATTAAATCATAAATACATAGAACATGTATACATTAATGCATTTATGGGGTGCAATGTGCTGATTTCATATAGAATGAGGAATGCTTACATCCTACTGGTTAATATATACCTCACCTCGTTTACTTAATTATTGTGTTAAGACATTTATACTATATACTGATAGATCCAAAATGTGCCCTTGCATTATGCACCATAGGTTTGATCCCACCATTCAACCTCCCTTGATCTGACCTCCCCCTTCACCTCCCACTCCCACCTCCCTCCTTCATGTTGGGTCATAGTTGTGATCTATTCTTCATATGAAAGTGTGAGTGATTGTAAATTGGTTTCATAATAGTACTGAGTACATTGGATATTTTTTCTTCCATTCTTGAGATACTTTACTAAGTAGGATATGTTCCAGCTCCATCCATGTAAACATAAAAGAGGTAAAGTCTCCATCTTTTTTAAGGCTGCATAATATTCTATGGTATACATATACCACAATTTATTAATCCATTCATGGGTCAATGGGTACTTGGGCTTCTTCCATGACTTGGCTATTATGAATTGAGCTGCAATGAACAATCTGGTGCAAATGTCTTTGTTATAAGGTGATTTTTGGTCTTCTGGATATACACCTAGTAGAGGAATTGCAGGATCATAATTTTCTTTATAGAGGTCCTTCACCTCTTTTGTTAGTTATATTCCTAGTTATTTCATTTTCTTTGAAGCTACTGTAAAAGTGAAGTGGATTGTGTCCTTAATTAGTTTCTAATCTTTTCTGTTGTTGGTGTATACAAAGGCTACTGATTTGTGAATATTGATGTCATATCCTAAGACATTATTGTATTTTTTGCTGACTTCCAGGAGTCTTGTGAGGTAGAGTATTTGGGGTTCTCTAAGTAGAATATCATATCATCAGCAAGGAGGGAGAGTTTGACCTCCAATGCTCCCATTTAGATCCCCTTTATTTCCTTCCCTTGCCTGATTTTATTGGCTAGAACTTCCAGCATTGTGTTGAATAGTAGTGATGATAGAGGACAACCTCGTCTGGTTCCAGTTCTAAGAGGAAAAGCTTTCAGTTTTACTTCATTCGGTAAAATATTTACTGTGGGTTTGTCACAGTTGGCTTTGATCAGTTTAAGAAATGTGCCACCTATGGCAATACTCTTCAGAGTTCTAATTAGAAAAGGATGCTGGATTTTATCAAATGCTTCTTCTGCATCTATTGGGAGGATTATATGGTCTTTATATTTGCTTCTGTTGATATTGTGTATTATGTTTATGAACTTGTGTATTTTAAACTAGCCTTGCATCCCTGGGATGAAACCTGTTTGAGCATGATGTATGCATTTTTTTGATGAAAAACTGTAATCTATTGGCTAGGATTTTGTTGAGTATTTTTGCCTCTATATTCATTAGTGCAATTGGTCTGAAGTTCTCCTTTTTAGTTTGGGTCTTTTCCTGGTTTTGGTTTCAGGGTGATGTTTGCTTCATAGAACATGGGGAAGATTTCTTCCTTCTCTTTTTTGGGGGATAATTCCTCCAGTATGGGACTACGCTCTTCTTTGAAGATTTGATAGAATTCTGGTGTGAAGCCATCCAGACCAGGGCATGTTTTTGGGGAGATAGTTTTTATTGGTTCTTTGATCTCAGTGCTTGAAATTGGTCTGTTCAGGAGATCTATTTCTTCCTGACTAAGTCTAGGGAGAGGGTGTGATTCCAAATATTTATCAATTTCCTTCACATTGTCAATTTTCTGGGCATAGAGTTTCTTGTAGTAGTCAGGGAGTACTTGAAATAAAAAAATACAATTTCAAGAAAGAATTATGTATATATAGAATAGAATGTATATAATGGGTTATATATATCTATATTGTATGATAGAATACTATTCATACTTAAGAAAGGACAAAATCTTGTATTTTTTGATAACATGGATGAACCTGGAAGACATTATACTAAGTAAGATAAGCCAGACTGATCACATGATCTTATTTATTTATTTGAGATAGAGTCTCACTCTGTAGCTCTGAGTAGAGTGCCATGGTGTCATAGCTCACAGCAATTTCTAAAACTTGGGCTCAAGTGATCCTCCTCTTTAAGCATCCCAAGTATCTGGGACTATAGGCTCCCACAACTCCTGGCTAGGGTGTTTTTATTTTTTGTTTTGTTTTGTTTGTTTTTGGTTTTCTTTTCTTTGTCTATTTTTAGTAGAGATGAGGTCTGCCTCTTATTCAGGCTGGTCTCAAACCCTGAGCTCAAGCAATTCACCTGCTTCAGCCTCCTAAAGTTTTAGGAGATCTCACATACACGTAGAATCTAAAAAGTATTTTTCCCCCCATCAGTGTTATAAGAAATCCTATAAGTACTATTTTAGTAAATGTCTTTGACTTAATTCTATTTATAATTCTGGCTGCTTTCTGTGTCCCTCTGGAGACCTTCTTTGGTAAAGGGGCCCTTCTGCAGTGTGGATTGCAATGTTTATGTTAAGCCATGTGGTTGTATTCTCTGTCCCTTTCCCTTGTGAGTGGTCTACCCTTGTTAATTCAGATCCTGGAATGTACGCTGCTCCATTTCCCTTTCCTTCAATTTGGTTACCTCCCGACACCTCTCTACTCTCAATGCTCTCTCTTGAACTATCAGTCTGAAGGTAAATTATCTACTTGAAATTTTTAATGGTCTCTATGACAGTGGTGTGTGTAGGCTAATATCAGTCTGCCATATTGGCCTTTCCTAAGTAACTTACTAAAGTTTCATAAAAAAAAATGTCAAATATATTTCCCAAGGTGCTGTTGTTATTTTAGATTTCCATTTTGCATTGTATAAAGTGGTTACAGTAATTTTCATCAAATTCTATCACATTTACTACCAAGTTATCCTGGCAGTAAGGTTTTAATAACATTTTTATTATAATAGATATAAACCTATAGGTTTTAATAACATTTTTATTATAATAGATATAAACCTATTTTAGATTTTCTTCCACTTATTGAGTAAACTTTGCAAACTCATTTTTCCAATTAATGAAATTACACTTCCATTACTCCAGATACTATACAACATATTTCAATGTCAATCTTATTTGTTTTAACTAGTCCTGTGGGTATGCCATTTTCATTTCCAAATGGACTTGTGTGTGTTAAACTAGCAAGTTTCATTTCATTTCCAAATGTATAAAGATGCTGATAATTGATCAAATACCCTTCTCAGTAGCTTCAAAGAAAATGACATACCTAGGAATACACCTCACAAAAGAGGTGAAGGACCTTTATAAAGAAAACTATTAACCCCTAAGAAAAGAAATAGCAAAACATATTAACAAATGTACGAACATACTGTGCTCATGGCTGAAAAGATTCAGCATTGTGAAAATGCCTATACTTCCCAAAGCAATCTACAGATTCAGTGCTATCCTATTAAAATATCAGCATCATACTTTCATGACATGGAAAAAATAATTCTTAGTTTTGTATGGAACCACAAAAAAAGCCCATATAGCAAAGGGAATTCTTAGTAATAAAAACAAAGCTGGGGGCATCAGCATACCAGACCATAGGTTGCACTACAAGGTCATAGTGATCAAAACAGCATAATATTGGCACAAAAATAGAGACATAGACATTTGGAACTTAATAGAAAACCAGGAGATGTAACTTATATCTTATAGCCACCTAATCTTTGATAAACCATACAAGAACATACAGTGGGGGAAAGAATCCCTATTCAATAAATGGTGCTGGGAGAACTGGATATCCACATGTAAAAGACTGAAACTGGACCTGCACCTATCTCCACTCACAAAAATTGATTCAATATGGACAAAAGACCTAAATTTAAAGCATGAAACAAAATCATCAAGAAAGTATAGGGAAATCACTGGAAGCTATCGGCCTGGGGAAGGACTTTATGAAGAAGACTTCCGGGCCAATCAGAACAACAAAAATAAACAAATGGGACTTAATGAAACTGAAAAGCTTCTGTACAGCTAAGGAGACAACCACCAAAGCAAATAGACAACATCCACGTTGGGAAAGGATATTTTTATATTTTGAATCAGACCAAAGCTTGATAACTAGGATATCCAGAGAACTCAAATTAATCAATATAAAAAGAGCCAACAATCCCTTATATCACTGGGAAAGAGAAGTTAATAGAACCTTCTCTAAAGAAGACAGATGCATGGCTAACAAACATATTTAAAAATTGCTCATTGTACCTACTTATTAGAGAAATGCAAATCAAAACCACCCTGAGGTATCATCTAGCCCCTGTGAGAATGGCCCACATCACAAAGTCTGGCGTGGATGTGGAGAGAAGGGAACACTTTTATATTGCTGGTGGGACTGCAAACAAATTACTTCTCTTAGGATAATGAGTCAATCCAATTTGATCCAAAATACACTATTTCATTCATCATTATGAATAAATAGTACATTATGGTCTATGTATTTGATATGTGTATATATATATGAAATAAATTACATGAATATACATATATATGTATATATATGTAGTATTTTCTTTATCCACTCATGAAATCATGGGCCCTTAGAATGATTCCCCATCTTTTCAATTGTGAATTTTGCTTTGAAAAACAGAGTGAAGATATTTTTTTGACATAATTACTTTTTTCTATTCGGTATACACCTAATAGTGGGATTACTAGATCTAATGGTAAATTGACATTTACTTCTTTGAGGAATTTCCATATAGTTTTATAAATTTTGTACTAATATTCAGTTTCACTAACAATTTATGAATGTTACTTTCTCTCTATAGCCACAATGCCACGTATGTTTTTTTTTTAATTTTATTAAAAACTATTCTGACAAAGGTGAAATGGTATATTATTGTGGTTTTAATTTGTATTGCCTTGATGATTAATGAAGTTTAATAATTTTCATAATTTTTTTTTGGCCATTTGTCTATCTCCTTTTGAAAAACTTCATGTCTTTAACCCATTTTTCTCATTGGGTTATTATTATTATTATTGCTGATTTATTTCACTTCTTTGTATATCCTGAAAGTTAGCACTTTACTGCCATTCTGTAGGTTGAGTATTTGTTCTGTTATTTTCTTTATTGTGGAGAAGCTTTTTCATTAAACTATCATATTTATTTATTTATTTTTAATATACTGTATTAAAAGTATTTTAATACTTTGGGTTTGTAGTAATAAACTGTTGGGTTTGTAGTAATAAACTGTTCTTCTAGGTTGATGTGTAGAAGAGAATTTCTACTTTCTCTTCTAGTATTTTTATGGTTTCAAACATGGCTTTTTAGTCTTTTATCAATCTTGAATGAATTTTTGTATGTGGTGAGAATTAGGGGTCCTGTTTCATTCTGCTGCATGTGGCTATCCAGTTTAACCAACAGCATTTACTGAATATGACTTCCTTTACCAAGTGCATGTTGTTATCTGCTTTGTCAAAAATCACTTGGCTGAAAGCAGATTATTTTGTTTCAGGGTTCCCTGTTCTGTTTCACCAGTCTGTATCTCTTGTACTTGTCCTACACTGTTACAATTACTGCAGTTTTATAATATAATTTGAAGCCATGTAATGTGATAACTTCAGATTGATAGTTTTTGCTTAAGATTACACTGGCTGTTTGGGCCCTTGTTTGGTTCCATTTGAAGCTTAACATTATTTTTTCTGTATCTGTGAAATATGATTTTTGTATTTGAGAAGGATTATATTAAATCTGTAAATTGCTTGGGGGAATTATATAGTTAGTGGTTTGTTGACTTTTTTATCTTTTGAAATGAATCCACTTTTTCCTTTGGTTGATCATTTTTGTTTTTGGTTTCCATTTATTTTAGCTCTGCTCTGATCTTTCTTTCTTTTCTTTTCTTCTTCTTTTTTTTTTCCCCCTTTCCTGGTGCTAGTTTTGCATTGGGTTGTTTCTTCTATTTCTAATTACTTGAGATGTGACCTTATTTGTTAATTTGTGAACCTTCTATCTTTTTCATGTAGTCCTTTAAGGCTATGTATTTCTCTTGTAACTGCTTTTTTTAATAGATCCTTTATTTCATCTAAGGAAAAATAGCCAACTTAATAAACAAATTTACATGGCAACACTATATAAAACATTCCAATTTTAGTCCTTGGATCAAGGGGTCAAGATAGTTAGATGAAATTAAGCAATTTCTATTCTCCTAGCTTCAATTTGGTACAATAAAGATGAATTTAATATTTGGAGCAATCCTAGATCACTTTGTGGAAAATCAACAAACTTTTGCTTTGCTTCCTCTTTGCCATTCACTTTGATGGATCTTTGGATTTTCATCTTAATTTCATCATTGACAAAAAGATTGTTTAGCTACACTTTGTTAATTTTCATCATTTTTTGAAAAATTAAGTATTTTTCTTGTATTTCATTTCTAGTTTATTCCACCATGGTCCTGAGAAGATACATAGTGTGATTTTTTTTTTTTTTATTTGCTAGGACTTGTTTTGCGGTCTAAGATATCATAAACGTGAATAATGTCTCATGTGCTTATGAGAAGAATATATATTCAATAGTTTTTTTTCAGTTCTTTAAATGTTACGTCCATTTGTTCTAGAGTATAATTTAAGTTCAGTGTTTATATATTGATTTTCTACTTCAGTTATCTGTACAGTACTGTCATTGAGGTTTTGAAGTCCCCAGAATTATGATGATGTTATTTATTTGCTTACTTAGAATACTTACTTTAACTTACTTAGTTGAATTTGATTTGTGGATCTAGAACCTATTGTTTTAGCTACATATTAGGGTCTGTATGGGTTCTTGTTGAATTAATCCCTTTATTATTACATAATGATCTTTGACTTCTTATAAAATTATTGATTTAAAGTCTATTTACTGAGGTGTGAGAATATCTTCACCAGCTATCTTTGGTTTTCATTTGTGTGGAATATGGAAACCCTTTGCCATTCAGTCTGTGTAAGTGTTTGTGAGTTAGATGTGTTTCTTGGGGACAAATATATTGGGCTTATGGTTTTAGTCATTTCAGCTATTCTGTGTCTTTTACGTGAGGCATTAAATCTATTTGTATTCAGTGTTAATATTGATAAGTGTGAGCATAGCAGGTGTTTTTACATTGGTGTGTATTTAGTGTGGTTTCCATGTTTAATGTACTTTGGAGTATTACCTGTAAGACAGGCCTAGTATTGACAAATTCCATTAGGGTTTGTTTTTATGGAGAAGTCTTTATTTCTCCATCACTTATAAAATAACTTTTTAAGATATTTAGAATATAAGTTTTTCTTGTTGGTGGTGTTGGGGTTCTTTTGTGGGGGGTGGGGCTGGTAATTTTCTGTATGAGAAAATGAAAAGGATGGCCCCTCTGGCTTGTAAGATCTCCTCTGATAAATTTGCCTTTAGCTTTATGAGTTATTTAGCTTTATGTTTGTTTTTTAGTTGTTGCTTACATTTTGAAACTTGTGGAATGTTCTTCATTTTGACTTTGGCAAGATTGATGACTATATGTCATGGAGATATTTTATTTGTTAGGAATCTTGGGATTTTTGATCACTATCTTCTATCTTGATATCAAAATCTCTGGCAACTAGAAAAGTTTTCCTCAAGGATTCCCTAAGATGGGTTTTTCAAACTTTTTCTTTTTCCTTTATCTTCCTTGAGGATATCTGTAATCCTTATATTGTCTTATTTTACATAGTCCTACATTTCTCTGAGTGACTGTTCATTATTCTTTATTTTGGTTTTGCATTTTTGACCGAGTGAGTTGGTTTGAAAGGATTGTCTTCAAGTTTTGAATTTCTTTCTTCTACTTTGTCTATCCTGTTGCTGAAGCTTTCTTCTGTGTTCTGAAAGTCACTAAAGGACTTCTTCATTTCTTTGAATTCTGTCATATTATTACTTATGTTGTCTAGCTCTTTATTGAGTTGTCATATTCTTCATCCTTGCCCTGACCTTTTATTTTCTTTCTTTTTTTGTTTTCAACTTTCTCTTCAATGTCATTAATCTTATTTTTCATCTATATTTAGAATTCCATTTTTAAGCTTTTGACAATTTCCTTTTGGTTAGAGTCTGTTGCTGTAGATCTATTTTGATCCTTTTGGGGTATTAAATTAGTCCTTTTTTTTCCATGTTGCTAAAGTTCTTTCTCTGCTTACTTTTCATCTTAAACTTCTCTTAACTCAGATAAGATAGTTTTGATTTGGATCTGTTCTGCTTTGCTGGGAACTCTCTTACTTAGTGAGAAGAAGGAGAGAGATGTCCTTAGATTGTGCTAATGCATCCTATTCTCAAAGATTGACTTTTCAGGAACTGGATGGGTGAACTGAAAGCCTATGATGCAGCTGTTTTGTATTGTTCTGTTCCCTTGTCAGTTTCAAAGTCCGCATCAGTGATGAATGATCTCTGTATGTAGTGGTTAGTTGTTCCTCAGGCCAATATTGGAAGCTTGGACAGGGTACTGCGGAAGTCCTTCTTCACAGATCTTAGATTTGCAGAAAATTAATCTGCCTCGATATTCCCATGACATTGGCAGTGGAAGTGGGACAAGGTAATCTAGTGGCTATGAGTGACAGGGTTGTTGATGTTTGCACCACCCAAGTCCAGATATGATGGTTGCTTGTGGCTAGTAAGTACCTGACAGGGCATTCAACCACAGGGCAAGTACCTGCCATTTGGTGATGAGGTAGAGTTGTGGGGTGGTGATGGAGAGTTCTGCATGGCACAGTGGCATAGGAGCCTCAGGAGCAGGAGTGTGGAACTTTACTACCAAGGGCCTGGCACTCTTTCCCTACCCAGAAACCACTAAGGCAGTTATTGTGTGGCTTCTCAGGTGGTGTCTGTGGTGCCCATTTTGCTTGATTCCCTTGTGAGGGAGAAGAGTGCTCAGCTCCCAGTCATGACTACACAAGAGCATTTGCTCTCCCTGCTCCCTCTTCAAACTGGCTGGGGTGATGCAGATGCAGCTGCAGCAAAGTTAAGTTCCGTGTTGACCAGACACTCTGAATCAGATTGCTGAGAATGGTGTCAGTGGTAGTGGCCTTGGAACTGAAATCACCAGGTACCCACTGTGTTTTATTCTCTGGTGCAATGTCACTGCATAAACACCAAGCTTATCCTTTATGACCTGAAGTTCTGTAGCAATGGTGGGGCCCCCTCACATTTTATGTTCCAGTGTCTATGGGGAAGTACGGAGTCTTCTCCTCCTGTCCTTCTTTCCATGTGTAACACTACCTCAGGTATCTTACAGTATTTTCAAGTATATCACCACATTACCGTCACCTTCTTCTTCCCTTTGATTATTCCATCACTTCAATGATGTGTAACAATGCTTTCTGGAGAACTCTTTATCCATAGGAAAGCATTCACCTGTATCTCTTGAGCCTCTACTTGAGAGCAGCACGTGAGTACTACTTCTAGTCCACTATATTCTCTCTTCCCCCATGTAACATGTATTTATTGAGTGTCAGCTATGATACAGGCATTTTTCTAGTTGAAGATATAGCAGTGAAGGACAACTATTCCTTGTTCTTGTATAGCTTACATTTTAGCAGAGAAGCGGATGATGTGTCACTTATTCATTATAAAAGTATTAACAGCTAAGGAAACAATAAATCAGGTAACAAATATAATATAGCTATACTTATACTATGGAATAGCTATATAATAGTACAAATGAGGATCATGTGTTTCAATTCAGTTTTCAACTAAAAATATTTTGCTTCGTTTGATTTTGCCTTATCTATTTAATGCAGTTGCTGTTGCCTGTGAGTGAGACATCATGTGCTTGGATTTTGTAAATAGGTGTGGAGTGTTTACATGTTACATTTTCTTACACATCTTCCTTATCCTGCCTTACAAAACAATTTTTATAAGAAATATAAAAGCATGTAGATGGTGAATTATTTCCTCCCTTCAATAAAATTTCAAGTTGGAACCTTACTAATATACTTGCAAATAACTTGTATATTTTATAGTAAATTAAACCTTTATAGAGCTTGAAATTCATCCTGCTTTAAGAAAAGATTTTTTTCTCTTTGTTTCCTACCATTTCATCATTATTGATAGTTTATTAAGAGAAGGGGAGAGAGAAAGAATAAATTTATTAATGATTTTTAAACCTAGAATTATATGTATTAGAACAGATTTTTAAAAGCCTTGTAAAAGAGAGAGATGTGACCAAAAGAATAGCTTTTATCTGTTCTGAATGAGACTGGGCAGAGAGGGGAGTCAGCATCCTTTCCAGTTATAAGCAGATCTCACATATATTCAGTCTTCGACCTGAAAAGAAGTTAGAAAAGGTCAGTTATGGCAAATCATGAAGATCTGAAAAAGAAGTAGCATGTTATACTAAGGATAGAAGTAAGTTTAAAGGGGCGGAGCCTGTGGCTCAGAGTAGGGCACCAGCCCCACATACCGAGGGTGGAGGGTTCAAACCCTGGACCCAGCCAAACTGCAACAACAACAAAAAATAATAATAATAAAATAGGAGTAAATTTTAAAATGATAAATCAGAATCATAAGTTTACAGGGATTTACTCCAAGATTCATTTTCTCTTGGGACTGTTTTTACTGATAATTAAAAGCTTATAATTTACACATATTTCAAAGTGACAAATGCATAGTGTGTCTTGAAATATTTGCAGCAGCTTAGTTGGAGAATGCACTATATAAGTTAGTCCTTAATATGTGGTTAAGATTTGAAATGATAGATAAAAAGGCAATAGCATCATAATAAATTCCTTTCCATTAAAATTGAGATTCTCAAACTTCAGCACACATGGACATCCAAATCCCCTGAATGATTGTTAACAGACATATTACTGGTTCTGTCCATAGAGTTTCTGATCCCATTGATCTGGGATAGGTCAATAATTTTCATTTCTAGAAATTTCTCAAGTTATGCTAATGTTTGTCTGTGAACCACATTCTGAAAACCATTGTATTCACATTATGAGTTTTAGGAATTTTAATGGGAGTTTGAGCATCATATTAAAGTAAAGGCAAAATTCAGGTTAATATACAGGTAAAGCTAATAAAACTTGGCACTTAATAAGTCACCAATATATATCTTTGAATCAACAAAGAAATGGCTAAAATTAATATGCCCTTATAGCTGTCTCAATAAAGAAAAAAAACACAAGATAATATGGGAATGCATAGCAGAAAAAAATAATGCAAAAAGGCTACTACATGTGTAAATATAAAAGAATGAATAAAGGATTGAAGAAAATGAAAAGGAAATTCTTTAATATTTCTTCCTGTATAATAGCCAATGATTCTATATAATAATCTAAGAAAATAATACATGAAATCATTCAGAATAGAGTTGCAGATTTTTCAGTTTAAATGTACAGTCTTAGTGAGATATAAAAATGCAAATGGAAAGTTATTTCTGTTGGCTGAAGGCCACTGTGGATGACTTTCTGAATTTTTCACTCTTATCTAGATATTTTGGTGTCACCTACTCACTTGAGCAGAAAATTTAATCCTCTCCTTGTGTTTCCCCCCTTTGCAAAATTTCAAAATGCATCACTACTTAATCACCTACAGAAATTCTTGTTTTTCAGGCAGCCTGTTTAATTAGTACATGGCTGAAAATGTGATCTTCATTAATACCATACTCTTCCTCTTCTTGGGAGAATTCTCCAGGGGTAAATTTTGAAAGTCATCTTTCAATGGGAAATTACCAACTATTTTTTAGAGAAATTGACTCAAAAATTAATATTAACACAGAGAGACATTTTCTGCAACTAACGTCTGCTGCCTGGAAGTACCATATAGCTCCAGTTGAGTTCACTCTACACGTTTATGTTTTTGAACAACTTGTCATAACAGTGGAATATCATCTGATGTCCTTCTTCACAATGTAATGAACCTTGGATTAGAGTCCAAAATATGTTAAAAATGGCCTTAGAATTGTTCTTCAAACGGGAGGCTGAGGCAAGAGAATCGCCTAAGCCCAGGAGTTGGAGGTTGCTGAGAGCTGTGTGATGCCACGGCACTCTACCAAGGGAAATAATGTGAGACTCTGTCTCTACAAAAAAAAAAAAGTTAATAAATATTTGGTTTATATTATTTTAGGAGGTATCTATATAATGACACTTGGATTTCCTCCAAAGCTTCTTTTGTATACAAACTAAAATTGAATTATATATGACAGAAAGAGTAGAATTTGTGGAGAAAATCAGATTATAATAAGTGTTTTCAAAGACTTAGATTTTCTAACTCTAGGTTTATGTTAGATTTTGTAAATAATTAATCCGATTAATGCCTACCATTTATGAATATATCAATTATCTGACTTATTTATCACAAACACTAATTTTAGACTAAAAATATGTATTGATTGCTTTACATGTACTAGACATTGTGCTCCTTTGAAAATGCAGGCAAAGTTATGATTCTCTTTTAGCTCACAGTCCAAAAATGTGGTATGTCAAATATAAGTAAACTATTACAGTATACAATATTATAGATGCTACAACAGCATAGTAGTCCCAGCTACTCGGGAGGCTGAGGCAAGAGAATCGCTTAAGCCCAGGAGTTGGAGGTTGCTGTGAGCTATGTGAGGCCACGGCACTCTACCGAGGGCCATAAAGTGAGACTCTGTCTCTACAAAAAAAAAAAAGAACACCTAGCCTAGATGGGAGATGGTCATAATTATCTACTAGACAAAGTGATATCTGACCTGGACTTTGCAAAATAGTAAGATTCAACTCAAATGGGATGACAAACATGAAATTATACACACATACACACACACACACATACACATATACATATACATGTATTTATACGTCATAATTATAGTTTCATAGTTATATAGTGTTTTCACACACACACACATACACACACAAAGTCCATATATGTGTGTCTGACCCTCCCCTTTTCTTTACATACACACACACAAATAGATTTTAGTTATATATAAAATATCAACTTGACTGGTCAAGGCAAGTTAACATTTGCCATAGTAACAAATGATCTCAAATTCCAGTGAATTAAACTCACAAAATATTATTTATTCATTCATAATACACATGTGATGTGAATTTTCAAAGGCCTTAGCTCATTGCATCACTCAGGGACCTCTTCTGATAGAGGTAGTCCCTCAACACATGCTTCAAAATTTTTGCAGTAAAGAAATAGCTGGGCAAGATAGTTGAGTATCAGCCTAGAAGTAACACATGTCATATTTGCTCATATTTTTAGTTACAGTAATTCTAATGGTTTTATCATTTCAACAGGCAGGGAAAGTGAAATCCTATAGTGAGGTGACGTAGACCTTAGAAAAGTTCATATTATGAAAAGTAGTATAAACTCTATTATCTTACTGATATCAAACATATTCTTCATAATTTATTTAGTATAAGATGGCAAAATAAAAATCAGGAAAAAGTAGAAGTACTTCTATGGAATATCTTAGTAATATTCACATTTTATTGTTGTGTATATTCGGGGGGCAGTATACGTTATGCAGGAAAGGCAAGAATGGGGATCAAAATAATATTTTATTGCTGCTTCTCCTATGTATTCTCTGGACCACCCTCAAGGATTAGTAAAACAAAACTTTCAATAACTACTCTTCTTATATTATATAGGAATGTGTTACATAATAGATTTTGAGTTTTCTTCTGGTAATTTAATAAAAATATAAAAAATAAAGCCTATACATATAAGAAGACATTTTATACTGTCTTTTGTCAAGGTAAATTTTAAGAATAAAAATTTAGGGTGGCGCCTGTGGCTCAAGGAATAGGGCACCGGTCCCATATGCCAGAGGTGGCGGGTTCAAACCCAGCCCCGGCCAAAAAAATCACAAAAAAAAAAAAAAAAAAAAAAGAATAAAAATCTAAGCTTACATTACCTATGGTGAATTTTAGTCACTAACAAACACACATAATACTTCATAGGTTATTTACTGATTCAGCTATTATAATGCCATATAATGTAATCGCTAGCTGTATTTCGAGATTTTAACTGGCTATTCTATCTCCTTAATAAATATACAGACATCAGTGTTCTATAGTAAAGCACATACTTTATATTATTACATGCAAGTAAATGTTACTATTTATCTGGTTATACAGGCATCCCTATGAATCAAAGCAAGTTAAAGCATATGAAAACAGTAGAGATTAAATGAGTCAATGATAGACTAATAAAAGTAAAGTGACCCACTTATGGGATGGTGGCATGAGGAGCTCTGCAGACATGGATCACAGGAAAAAAAATAATAACTTTTGAAAATTGTATACAAGAGATATTTAAATTTTATGGAAATGGAACATAGGACATGCTACAAAGTAATAAATATTGACATTAAAAAATCTATTCAGTCCCAGTAATAGCATTAATAATTTGTGTCCCATGACCTATGATTCACTCACATTTCATATAAATGGAATCGTAAAATATGTATACTTTTTTGACTGGCTTTTTTCACTTAGCATATTGTTTTCAAGGTTTATTCATGTTGTGACATGTATCAGTACTGTGTTCTTTAATGCTAATATTTCACTATTTGACTATGCCATATTTTAATTATCTATTCACAAGCTTTTAAATACTTGGGTTGTTTCCACTTTTTAGGATAGTATGAATAATGCTGCTATAAAATTTAAGTACAAATTTTATGGGAACATATATGTATTTTCAATTTTCTTTGATACATAGGATGGATTAGAATTGTTCAATCATATGATTATGATTACCTTTTAAGGCATATAGCTTGTGATTGTAGCTATTTTTAACTTTTTAACCAGCTGTTAAATGGCTTTCCACACCATCCGCAACATTTTGTATTCCCAGTAATACTCTCTTAGGATTTGAATTTATTCACCTACTTATCAACAAATGTTATCATTGTATTTTTAATTTTATCAATCCCGAAGGGCATGAAGCAATACCTCAGTATTCTTTTGAGCCCTTCTTGACTATTTTTATATCTCTTTGAAAGAATATCCATTTTAAGTGATTTGCTTACTTTTTTTTTTTTTTAGCTTAGATTGTTTCTTAGTTGTTGAATTGTAAGCATACTTTATATATTCTGGAAAATATCATTTAACAGATATATGATTAATAAATATTTCCTC
Organism: Nycticebus coucang; assembly: GCF_027406575.1. Lineage (NCBI taxonomy): Eukaryota > Metazoa > Chordata > Mammalia > Primates > Lorisidae > Nycticebus > Nycticebus coucang. Next base: position 154,157,126 of record NC_069804.1, on the reverse strand, counting down.
GATTTTGAAGTTGTCTTTGTTTTGTTTTGTTTGGACAGAGTCACACTATGTCATTCAGTAGAGTGCCATGGCATCACAACTCACAACCACCTCAAACTCCTGGACTTAAGCAATTATTTTGCTTCAGCCTCCTAAGTAACTTGGACTACAGGCACCCGCCACAATGCCTGGCCATTTTTCTGTTGTTGTTGTAGTTGTCATTGTTGTTTAGCAGGCCAAGGCTGGATTTGAACCCACCAGTCCCAGTGTATGTGGCCAGTGCCCTAACCACTGAGATAAGAGTGCCGAGCTAAAGTTGCCTTTTCTTGATGGTGTACTTTGTTGGAAAAACACTTTTAATTTTGATAAAATCTAAAATATTTTTTTCTCTGCTTTTTTTGTTGTATTTAAGAAAACATTGCCTAATCAAAGATAATGTATTTTGGTTTGCTTCACATCTTTTATGTTTACCTTGGTGGAGGTGGAACATATTCTTCTTAGTAAAGTATCTCAAGAATTGAAAAAAAAAGTCCAATGTACTCAATACTACTATGAAATCAATATATAACCACCTACACACTCATATGAATGGCAAAACATAACTATAGTCCATAAAGTAGAAGGGAAGAGGAGAGAGAGTGGAGGGGAGAGGAGATATGGGAGGAGGAAGGGTATTTGAGGGGACCTCATCTAATGTGCATGATGCAATGGTACATTTAAAAACTATTAAGAAATGAGTATAATTGTGATGGATGTGTTGCTTAGTTCAATATAAGCATTTCACATTGTATATTGAAGCAGTACCCTGAACCCCATAAATGCATGAATATACAAAGTTATGATTTAATAAAAAATAATTAGAGAAAAAAGATAATGAAGATTTGTGCCTCTTTTTCTTCTATGGGTTTTATGGGTAAGTTCTTCATTTGTTTCCCTAATCATTGTTTTTTTGGTATTGAGCATACATTGCGGGTACAAATAACCAGGTTACACTGATTGAATTTGTTAGGTAAAGTCCGTCTTATAATTGAGTCCCTGTTAGATTACTTTTTTATACAGGGTACAATTTAGGGATCTAAATAGAGCATATTGCAAGGCTACATGTCAAATCTACTAAGTATAGAATATAAATGTCTTAACACAATTATTAAGTAAATGAGGAGAAACCCTATATGAACTAATTTGATCTAAGCATTCCAAATTGTATGTAAAATCAGTATATTGTACCCCATAAATGCATTAATGTATACATGACCTATGTGTATATGACTTAATAAAAAATACAATAAATTCATTATTTTATATTTTGTTTTTCAATTTTCCCATATCATTTGTTGAAATGACTATGCAGTCTCCATAGAATGTTCTTGGCGTCTTTGTCAAAAAGTATACCACATATGCACATTTATTTCTAGGCTCTCATTTCTACTCCATTGACCTACATGTATATTTTTATGTCAATACCCCCCTGCTTTGATTACTTTAATTTTGTAGTAAATTTTGAAATCAGGAACAGGAAATACTTTGTTCTTCCTTTCACAAATATTTTGGTTATTCAAGGTCCCTTGCGATTCCATGTAAATTGTAGCATCAGATTTTCATTTCTATTTCTATTTATTTATTTTTTCATTTATTCATTTATTTATTATTATTTTTGAGATAGAGTATCATTATGTTGCCCTCGGTACAGTGCTGTGTCATCACAGCTGACAGCAACTTGGGCTTAAGCCATTCTCTTGCCTCAGCCTCCTGAGTAGCTGGGACTACAGGTACCTGCCACAACACTTGGCTATTTTTTGGTGGTAGTTGTCATTGTTGTTCTAGCAGGCCAAGGCCAGGCTCAAACCCGCCAGCCTTGGTGTATGTGGCTGGCACCCTACCCACTGACCTATGGGCACCACCAGATTCTCATTTCTGATAAAAATTATGAAAGCTCAAATTTTGGTAGGGATTCCATTGGATTTATAGATGAATTTGATTAATACTATGTTGATAATATTAATTTATCCATTCATAACAGGATGGAGGATGTAACAGCTTCCTTGCAATTGGACATGGTGAGATGGGGGAAAGAACGCTTCATGCACCTCTGGCCAAAAACATTCCTTTGGGGATTCAATGAGACAGTGAGAGACTTCTGTGCCCCAGGAGGAGGACAAAAGCAGTGAAAGTAGGAAGTGGTCGCATTCATTCAGTCTGAGGCTGTGGCAGCTGCAGCAGCTGTACGTACAACAGCAGTGAGATAGCAGACAAGGAAGGCCTTCCCTGCAGGTTGCTTTGGCTTTTTGGACTTGAGCACTCAGTTGAATTACCTTGGGAGAACTTGTGTGAGATTTCAGATGACTTTAAGTGTTGTCCAGGGTCCGGAAATGAGATGTTGGGCCAGAATGAAGCTGTCATTGTTTGGCTGTGGGCTGTGAACAGCCATTGTGGGAGAGATACCCTGTAAGCTCTGCCCTCAGGGTCACAGAGTGAGGCCTTGGTGAAAAGACCTTGGGGGAGTGATCTAGTGACTGTGAATAGTCCCAAAGGCCGGGACTGAGACTGAAGGGAAGAGTGGAACTTTCAGTGTTTGGCAGTAGGAGAGCTGTCTTGCAACCTCAGCCCTCAGGGGCAAACACTGAGGCCAGTTTTGGTACACCTGATAAGTGGTCAGCCCCTTCAGGAGAGATCCCCACAACACCTGCTTTCCTGGGAAAGCCTCTGCTTAGGAAAGGTTATCTATTTAATGTGTCTTTTAAGCAGGCTGAGGAAAGGTTCTGGCTCTCAACCCTGTGGGGTTTGAGGGTAAAGAGGTTAGCAGAGGCCTCCAGTCTCCATCTTATACAACTGTATCAGCATCGTGATAAGCATCTCATATCCGAGTAGATCATCTGTTGCCCAGACAATATTCAGCATGATGTATATACTGCTTTGTTTTTGGATTTTTTTCTTTTCTCTAATTTCACCTTTTTCCCCATGGATTGTTCTTTTTCTTTTCTTTATTCATTTTTCTAGTGAAAATATAATTTTCCATTGTTTCCTTCTTTAATAATAAGAACTTCATTTTTGCTTCTGTTTCTGCCCATGTTATTTTGTTTTTCCCCCAGTTTTATCCCATAAGGTTTTCTATTTGTTTGTTTTGGTTTGATTTATAGTATTTTTGTTTTACATCCCTATTTGGTAGAGATGAAGTACCGTGTCTGCTCAGGCTGGCAAAGAACTACTGACCTCAAGGGAACCACTAACCGAGAACCCCCAAAGGTTGGGGGTTTTTAAGGTGTGGGTCAAGGTACCCTACTGTACACCTTTATTACTCCTGTCTCCCTCTTTATGTGACTCTCTTCTGTTTGTCAATATTCCCTTTTACTCACCCCCTCTACTTTCTCTCTCTCTCTCTCTTTTTTAATTTTATTCCTTTCTTGATCTTCAATCTTCTCATACTTTTAGTCCTGGGCAAACCAAAAGGACTCATCAAAACCTTAGGTCAGAGGCACAATAACTTAAAGATCAAGAGGAAGTAAAAGTAAAATTAGGCCAAGGAAACAGATAAAAGGCAACACTCATGTGGAGGAAATAGCAGAAAATCCCAGCAACATGAAAAACCAGTCCAGAGAAACTTTGCCAAGGGACCATGAGTTAGTTACTACAGAGGATTCTACCTATAGAGAAATGTTCAAAATGACAGAAAGGGAATTTAAAATACAGGTGATATAAACAATGAAGGGAATTGATGAGAAAGTGGAAAATAACTAAAGGGAAATCTAAAAACAGAATCAAATAAGAGATGAAAGATATGAAGAATATAGAAAGGATGTAGCAGAGCTGAAGGAATTGAAGCAATCAACTAGGGAACTTAAAGATGCAGTAGAAAGTATCAATAGCAGAAAAAAGAATCTCAGAGGTAGAGGACAAAGTTCTTGAGATAACTCAGATAGTTAAAGAGGCAGAAAAAAAGCGGGAGGAGAAAGCAAAATGTTCACTGACAGAATTATAGTTACTACAGAGGATTCTACCTATTAAGAAATGTTTGAAATGACAGAAAGGGAATTTAAAATACAGGTGATATAAACAATGAAGGGAATTATAAAGCATTCAAACATAAAAGTTATAGGTATCCTAGAAGGGTAAGAAGAATGCCCTAAAAAAATGGAAGCCATACTAGAGAATATTATAAATGAAAATTTCCCAAATATCACCAAAGATTCTGGCACACTCCTTTCACAGGGATATTGGGCCCCAGGTCACCTCGACTCAAATATTGCTTCTCCAAGACACATTGTTATGAACCTGTCTAAAGTCAAGACAAAAGAAAAGATTATGCAGGCTGCCAGGAGTAAGTGCCAATTGACCTACAGGGGCAAATCCATCAGGGTGACTGCAGACTGCTCTAATGAAACTCTTCAAGCCAGAAGACAATGGTCATCTTCCTTTAATCTACTTAAGCAAAATACTTTCCATACCAGAATTTTAGATCCTGCTAAGCTAAGCTAAAAATTGATGAAGAAATCAAATCTTTTATGGATATGCAAACGTTGATGAAATTTAGCACAACAAGACCAGACCAGCTCTACAGGAAATACTTCAACCTCTTCTACACACTGACCATCACAATGGACAACCAGCAAAGTAAGCACCCAGAAATTAAAGAACAGAACCTTGCTTTCATAATGATGCAAAAGATAAATTAAGCAATGGGCTTTCACAAAATAAGATGAATAGAATGCTACCACACTTATCAAATATATCAATAAATGTTAATGGTGTGAATTCACAAATGAAGAGGCATAGACTGGCTGATTAGATATAAAACACAAGCAATCCACTTGCTGCCTGCAGAAAAAATAACTAGCCTCAAAAAACAAATTAAAACACAGAGTTAAGGGTTGGAAGACAAATTCTCAGGCAAATGGAATTCAGAAGTAAAGAGGGGTTACAATCTTATTTTCAAATACAAATGGATTCAAAGCAATTAAAGTGAAAAAAGATAAGATTGTCACTTCACATTGGTCAAGGGAAAAACACAACAAGGAGAGTTTTCAATTATAAATATTTATGCACCCAACTTAAATGCTCCCAGATTCTTAAAACAGACCTTTATTAGTCTGAGCAATATGATATCCTACAACACAATAATAACAGGGGACTTTAATACTCCTCTTACAGAGCTGGACAGATCATCTGAACAGAAATTAAAGATATAAGGAACTTAAATGAGACCTTAGAACAACTGGGTTTGATAGATGCATATAGAATACTCTACTCCAAATTTAAAGAATATACATTCTTCTCATCAACCCATGAAACATATTCAAAATTGATAATATTATAGGACACAAATAAAACCTCAACACAATCAAAATAATTGAAATTTTACCTTGTACGTTCTCAGACCACAAGTCATTAATGGTGGAACTCAACTACAACAAAAATGTTCCACCATGCACAAAGGCATGAAAATTAAACAACCTTATACTGAATGACAGTTGTGTGCAGGAGTAAATAAAAGAGGCAATAATTAACTTACTTGAGTATAACAACAAGGAAAACCCAGGATACCAAAACCTATGGGATACAGAAAAAGAAGTCCAAAGATGAAAATTTATTGCTTTAGATGCCTACATCCAAAAAATTAGAAGAGAATGCATCAGTAAACTCACAAGCCATTTTATGGAACTGGAAAAATAAGACCAATATAAGTCTAAACCCAGCTAAAGAAAAGAAATATCTAAACTTAAAAGAGATTAATGAAATTGAAAACAAAAGAATCATTCAGAAGTTTAATGAAACAAGAAATTTTTGTTTTTTTGGGGTTTTTTTTGAAAAAATAATTTAAATAGATAAACATTTGGCCATACTAACTAGAAATAGAATAGTAAAATCTCTAGTAACCTCAATCAGAAATGATAATGGGGAAAAAACAACAGATACCACAGAGATACAAGAGATTATCTTTGAATATTATAAGACACTCTATGCCCATAAAATTGACAATGTGAAGGAAATGGATATTTGGAATCACATCTTCTCCTTAGACCGGTGGTTCTCAATTTCCCTAATGCCGTGATGTATTTTCATTGTTACATAAGGATCACGACCCACACATTGAGGACATCTGCCTTAGACTAAGCCAGGAAGAAATAGATATCCTTAACAGAGCAATTTAAAGCACTAAGATCAAAGAAACAATTTAAAAAGCTCCCAACAACAACAACAAAAAATACCCTGGTCTGGATGGCTTCACACCAGAATTCTATAAAACCTTCAAAGAAGAACGTATTGCCATACTACATAAATTATTCCAAAAAATTGAGGAGGAAGGAATCTTCCCCAACACATTCTACCAAGCAAACATCACACTGATACCAAAACAAGGAAAAGATCCAACTAAACAGGAGAACTTTAGACCAATTTCACTAAAGAATACAGATGCAAAAATTCTCAACAAAAACCTAGCCAATAGATTACAGCTTATCATCAAGGAAGTCATGCATCATGATAAGCCAGCTTTCATCCCTGGGATGGAAGGCTGGTTTAACATACACAAGTCCATAAACATTATTTGCCATATAAACAGGAGCAAAAACAAAGACCATAGAATCCTCTCAATAGATGCAGAAAAAAAAACAAAAACATTCAATAAAATACAACATCCTTTTCTAATTAGAACACTGAAGAGCATAGGCATGGGTGGCACATTTCTTAAACTGATCAAAGCTATGTATGACAATCCCACAGCTAATATTTTACTGAATGTAGTAAAACTGAAAGCTTTTTCACTTAGAACTGGAACCAGACAAGGTTGTCCTCTATCACCACTAGTATTCAATATAGTGCTGGAAATTCTAGCCAATAATAATCAGACAAGAGAAGGAAACAAAAGGCATCCCAATGGCAGCATAAGAGGTCAAACTCACGACCCTCTTTGCTGACAATATGATCTTATACTTAGAGAACCCCAAAGACTCAACCACAAGACTCCTAGAAGTCTTCAAAAAATACAGTAATATCTCAGGATACAAAATCAATGTCCACAAGTAAGTAACCTTTGAATGTGCCAATAACAGCCATGATGAGAGGATAATTAAGAACACAACCCCCTTCACCATAGCTAGAAATAAAATGAAATACCTAGGAATATACCTAACAAAAGAGGTGAAGGACCTCTATAAATAAAATTATGAAACCTTAAGAAAAGAAATAGCAGAGGATATTAACAAATGGAAGAACATATCATGCTGATGGCTAGGAAGAATCATCATTGTCAAAATGTCTATACTTCCTAAAGCAATCTACAGATTCAATGCCATCCTCATAAAATACCAACATTGTACTTTAAAGACTTGGAAAAAATAATTCTTCATTTTGTATGGAACTAGGAAAAAGCCCATATAGCTAAAGCAGTGCTTAGTAATAAAAACAAAGCTTGGGGCATCAGAATACCAGACTTCAAGCTGTATTGCAAGGCCATGTGGTCAAAACAGCATGGTACTGGCCCAAAAATAGAGACATAGACATTTGGAATCAAATAGAAAACCAGGAAATGAAGCTAACATCTTGCATCCCCCTAATCTTTGATAAATCAAACAAGAACAAAAGATGGGGAAAAGAATTTCTATTCAATGAATGGTGCTGGGAGAACTATATATCCACATGTAAAAGACTGAAACTGGACCCACACCTTTCTCCACTCACAAAAATTGATTCAAAATGGATAAAAGACCTAGATTTAAGGCACGAAACAATACAAATCCTAAAGAAAGCATAGGAAAAACACGTGAAGATATTGGCCTGTGGAAAGACTTTATGAAGAACATTTCCATGGCAATTGCAACATCAAAAATAAACAAATGGGACTTTATTAGACTGGAAAGCTTCTGTACAGCTAAGGAGACAATAACCAATGGCAATAGACAACCTACACAATGGTAAAGGATATTTACATATTTTGAATCAAACAAAAGCTTGATAATTAGTCTTTGTAGAGAACTCAAATTAATCAACGAGAAAAAAGCCAACAATTCCTTATATCAACAGGCAAGAGGGATCAATAGAACCTTCTCTAAAGAAGACAGATGAATGGCTAACAAACATATGAAAAAATACTCATAGTCCCTAATTATTAGAGAAATGCAAATCAAAACCACCCTGAGATATCATTTAACCACAGCGAGAATGGCCTATATTACAAAGTTCAAAACTGCAGATGCTGGCACTGATGTGGAGAGAAGGGAACACTTACACTGCTGGTGGGACTGTAAACTAATACAACCTTTTTAGAAGGCAGTATGGAGAACCCTTAAAGAACTCAAGCTACATCCATTTTATGCTCGAATCTCATTACGGGGCATCTACCCAGAAGGATAAAAAAAATCCTTTTACCATAAGGACACTTGCACTATACTGTTTATTGCAGCTCAATTTACAATTGCCAAAATGTGGAAAGAGCCTATATGCCCACCAATCCAGGAATGGATTAACAATCTGTGGTATATGTATTCCATGGAATACTATTCAGCCATTAAAAAGGATGGAGACTTTATATCTTTTGTATTAACCTGGATGGAAGTAGAACACATTATTCTTAGTAAAGCATCACAAGAATAGAGAAGCAAGAATCCTATGTACTCTCATATGAGGACATATGAGGACAGTTGATGACCTAGTACATGGTGGGGGATGGAGAAAGGGAAGAGCAGAGAAGGAAGGTTGTGGGGGAGGGCCCACGTCAATAAAACTATAGGAATCTTTTTTTGGGGGGGGCTCCCTGAATAGTGAAATTACCCACATCTATGTTGATTTGCCTAACCCAGTGGTTCTCAACCTTCCTAATACCGTGACCCTTTAATATAGTTCCTTATGTTGTGATGACCCCCAAACATAAAATTAGTTTCGTTGCTACTTCATGAAGTAAGTGCTAACCTTTGACCTGACTGCAGTTTCCTGTGAGAAAAGGAACAGAGGGGACTCAGTACATCCTTAGGTTTTAGCCTCTCAGGTATATTGTCATAATATATAATTAAAGTCTCCACTGTTACGCTGATCTTGCTGTATTCAGTTATTCTGACACTGACATATCAGCTCTCTCAAGCTCAGCTGAACTCCTGACTTATCCGTGTAAAAGTATTCCTAAGTATTTTGTTAATTTTAACCTTTACTACCAGCTTGCACAAATCTTATATATTAACAATAGGTAGAAGCCTAAGGCCTTTTAAAAATATTTGTTGAATTCATCTGTCCCTGGGAATGTCCATAGACCTCTGAATTTCCAGGAATATGTGGAACCCTGCCAAAACCCTTATTTCCCAAAGCAAATAATTCCATATCCTTTCCCCCCAATATTTTGGTTAGTCTTGGTTTTTATTTTCACCAACTATTATCACTTGATGCAGGAAGTATGGGTTCATTCATTTACCTTTAAAAGTTTTCCACAAATATCTTTGCACAAATATCTCCTCAGCCCTTAGAGATTTCCAACTTAGGCAAAATAAAGCCAAGTATTTTGATACATTCCTTCAGGGATCCATAAAACAGGTCAAAGTCCAAAACCAATTTTTTTGTATGTGCCCCCATATTAACCTGAAATTAACAAAAAGAAGTTCCATTTTTCTCCTTCCAACATGAGATACCTGTGCCAGTAATGCCAGATATTATCTTGCAGGCCACTACCAATCTGAGGAGCTGGGAATAGTACCAAGGCAAGTCAGAATATCATGGAATTCTCTCATTGAGATTTAGCTGTATTTTCTTGATTACGTGTTTCTCTGGTTGCTATGAGTTTTTTTTTTTTTTTTTTATGAGAGTCAATGGTTTGAAAACAGTCAATTCTGACAGTTTCAGGAATTTATTCTCTGCCTTTTTAATAGGAAAGAGTTTTGTATTTCCCTATTTTGCAATCTTAAATGATTTCATATTTTAAAATTATTCATATCAATAGTGAAAAATTCTGTGTATATCTGTGTGCATGCATGCATGTCTGTGGATATCTGTATAAGCACACATTATATGTATAGAAAGATTATATGTGTTATATATGTGTGTATATATATATATATATATATACACATATATTTATGTTCTGTATGTATATGGTACTTCCTAATGTTATTTATCCTTTGTCTTGTCTAAAAGATACTTTATCAATTTTGTAATTAAATAGTTTTTTTCTTTTTTTGAGACAGAGTCCCACCTCATCAGCCTCGGTAGAGTGCTGTGGCGTCCCAGCTCATAGCAACCTCCAATTCCTGTGCTTACACAATTCTCCTGCCTCAGCCTCCCAAGCAGCTGGGACTACAGGTGCACGGCAGAATGCCCAGCTGTTTTTTTGTTGCAGTTCAGCCGGGGCCAGGTTTGAACCCACCACCCTCGCTATGTAGGACCAGTGCCCTACCCACTGAACCACAGGTACCAACCATAAACAATGTTTTTTTTATAATATTTAATTCCTAGTCTTTTTTGTTTTATATAACATAATTCTTTTATATATGGTGAACTATAAAATCTACAGTAATTAAAAGAGTTTGAACACTACAAGTAATAAATAATATATATATATATTTTATTGTTGGAGATTCATTGAGGGTACATAGAACCGGATTACATTGATGGCTTCTGTTAGATAAGGACCCTCTTATAATTGTGTCCCTATATAATTGATTATTTTATATGATGATTGCATAATACACTATTGAGATTGCATTTAAAAATAAGAAATTAATTATGGTTTATTCATGAAATAGAATAAAATGTAAAATAGTAGGGGAAATGGTAGACTTCAACTTGAAACATTGAAAGCACATACCAAAATAATTCCTTATAGTTTAAAGATTTATATGCTCTTGATTTATATGCTCTTAAAAATGGAAACATATATAACTAGAATGCAATAAGTACAGATAGAATATTAGGATGAGTTACGTTTCCATAAAAAGAAAGGTAAAATTGCCTATAATAAAAATAAGAATTGATACCTTTATCTCTATGATAATGAAAATGTTGGTTATAATTGATAGGTATCTAAGAAAGTTGGAAAAGACAAACAGCAAGAAAGAAAGGAACAAAAAAAAAGGTAGAAAGAAAGGAAGGAGGGAAGAAAGGAAAGGAAATGTGTTGGTCCTGATGATTAAAAGCACCAGGTTTAAAACATGGCCAGATGTAGTAATTCAATGATATCATTAAAAGCTCATTTCCTGACCTACTTTTCCCATATTAAATTTATGCTTCGATAATGTTCCATTTATGAATCTAAACTTCCTGCATAATCTTTAACACTATCCACTCCAGGTACAAATTATGTAAAAAATAGAAAGTCAGCCTTCTCAATAATTTAAAAAATTCTGAGTTTGATTTGTATTGCTTTGGGTTAGCCCAACATAGGCAATGTGCATATTCAGAAAGCAATCACATTGACCAAGATAATAGAATACTCCTATTAACATGTGCCAGACTGCCAGTTTCTCTGAAAACTACATGATTTAAGTAATGAAAGATAAATCATCGCAATTGTTACCAAAAAGGAAATGAATGTAGTCTGAGAAATAAAACAGAATCTATCCATTACAATAGCAAATTTACCTTAGAATCAATACAAATACGTGCACCATAAATGATTGGGGAAAGGGATTGGCACTGGTAGCACAGTGGTTATGGATTCAGCCACATACACGAAGGATGACGGGTTTGAACCCAGTCCAGGCCAGCTAAACAACAATAACAACCGCAACAAAAAATAGCCGGGCATTGTAGCAGGTGCTTGTAGTCCCTGCTACTTGGGAGGCTGAGGTAAGGGAATCACTTAAGCGTGAGAGTTTGAGGTTGCTGTAAGCTGTGATGCCACCATACTCTACTCAGGGCAACAACTTGAGGCTCTGTCTCAAAAAAAAAATTATTGGGAAACAATAAACCATTGTCTTGGTGGAGGTATGTGCCAGGAATCTGCATTTTTAACAATCCCCCATGTACTATATATAGTTAGAAAAATGATGTTCTGGCATCTCATTTTAAAGTATGCATTTTATAGTAGGGCTGAGTACATTGGATACTTTCTTTTTCCATTCTTGAGATAAGAAGAATATGTTCCAACTCCATCCATGTAAACATGAAAGAGGTAAAGTCTCCATCTTTCTTTAAGGCTGCATAATATTTCATGCTGTACATATGGCTTTCATATGAAAGCTATAACCCAGTTATAACCTAAGAATATGGGGAAGAGGAATATTAGAGAGAGGGGAGGGAGGGTGACTGGTGGGATTACACCTGTGGTGCCTCTTACAAGGGTACATGTGAAACTTAGTAAATGTAGAATATAATTGTCTTAACACAATAACTAAGAAAATGCCAGGAAGGCTATGTTAACAAGTGTGATGAAAATGTGTCAAGCTGTTTATAAAACCAGTGTATGGTGCCCCATGATCACATTAATGTACACAGCTATGATTTAATATTAATAAAAAAGTATGCATTTTAAAGTGTGTGTATATGTATATGACACGCATTCTTATTCTATATATAATAAACATAATAGTTATGGACAATAAAATTGACAGAAATTTCAGAAAGAAGATAATGTGAAAGCAAAGGGTGTTTTAAAATTTTGGTGACAGTGATATTCACCCATGTTTCTGCAAGATGTTCCTTCCTTTTCATTGTTTCTATTAATGTACCCGAGTCTTTCAACTTGTTGGTGGATGTTTGCAATTTTTTCACTTTAGGGCTACAATGAAAAATAATAATGCTACATGAGCATTCATGTACAAGTCTCTTGATTAACACAAATACTCTCTTCTCTAAGGTATATATTTAATAATGAAATTGCTGGATCATTTGGTAGATACATTATATACTACTAGTTTTACGAATTAGTTGTAAAAGTTGCAATACTAGAATCAATACACAAAAATTTCATTTTCTATACACCCTTACCAACACTTGATATTAGTGTCATTTCAATTTTAGACACTCTATTGCTGTTGCAATGATATCTCATTAATGTAGTTTGAATTTCTCTGATGACTAATGATGCTAAGCATTGTTTAAAGAAGAAAATGGAAGAATGTCTTTACAACATTGTGGTAGGCAATAATTTCTTATAGAATACGCATGATGAAGAACTTGCCATAAAAGAAAACCTCAATAAATTGGATTTCATTAAAGGTTTGAACTTCTATTCATCTATTCAGCACTGAGTGAAAATGCAAAGCACAGTGAGAATGAAGATACATTTATTTACAAAAGACTTACATGCAGAATATATTAGGAACTTTTAAAAAACAGTCAACAAAAGATACAACATAACAATATTGAAAAAATGACTTGAATAGATCCTTCACAAAAGAGACTATGCTAATATAAATGATAAATTCTGGACCACACACACACCTATAAGACGATAAAGAATGAAAATGCTTAAGCATCTATACATGCATTCTTACTATTTTTATTACTAAATCTCTTCCAGTAAATGAGAGAAATACAAAATACAAGGAAAATACAGGAAAGAGAAAACAGCCACACGTATTGGTTAAAATTAAATATAGTAAATGTATAGATGAATTTTTATGTTACAAAGTAAAAAAAAAAAAATAGTAACAGAAACAGTTCAAAAGAAGCCTGACATTATTAAACTCCAGACCATTTATAATGATGTGTGGGACAGAAGTACTATTAAACTGTTCTTCCCTAGATTATTTTTCATTAATTCTGGCTGTCATGATTTAATTTTTAATAAAAACTTTTTCTTAAACTTTATATTTGTTTGCAAAAAAGATGTTTGCACCAGATTATTCATTGCAGCTCAATTCGTAATAGCCAAGTGATGAAGAAGCCCAAGTGCCCATCAACTCATGAATGGATTAATAAATTGTGGTGTATGTATACCATGGAATACTATGCAGCCTTAAAAAAGATGGAGACTTTACCTCTATGTTTACATGGATGGACCTGAAACATATTCTCCTAAGTAAAGTACCTCAAGAATGGAAGAAAAAGTACACAATGTACTCAGTACTTCTACGAAACCAATTTATATTTACTCACACTTTCTCAGGAAAGATAGATCACAACTGTAACCCAGGATGAAGGAGAAAAATGGAGTGGGAAGGGAGGGAAGGGGGAAGGCTTGATAGAAGGAGGGTAAATGGTGGGACCACACCCATGGAGCGTATTACAAGGGTACAAGTCAAATCTATCAAGTATAGAACATAAATGTCTTGACACAATTTTCAAGTAAATGAGGCAAAGCTTTATTAATTAGTTTGATGTAAGCACTCCAAATTGAATAAAAATATCAACACATTGTACCCCACATATGCATAAATGTATTCATGATCTATGTGTATATGACTTAATAAAAAAATAAAAAACTTTACACGCTATAATTGATTAGATACATATGCTCATATAATTTTTCTATAAATTATATATTATATATCCTATCTATAATAATTATTGTTATATATTTTCAAATATTCCTTAGAATCCTGAATAGAATGTATATTAATTCTATTCCATCTATTAAAGTGTTTATTATTTTGCCTATTTTTATCATTCTAGGAAATTTTAAGAATACATAAGTATACTTATACCTAACTAATTTATTGATTTCATTCATAGAATCACTGGATGGACTGAATAAGAAGTTTGAAAGTGCAGCAATATAACTGCGCTTTAACAAACTTCAAACCAGGTCTTGAATAGAATCAAAAATTTTCATCACTCATCTCTCTTTTCCTTTTCCTCACTGCTTTTTCTCTCTCTCCAATGCTAATTTATGCTTCTCTCTGAATATTAGATTCATTCTTATTCACTATAGACTGATGTAATCAACTGCCAAATTAAATTTCAAGGCTTCTACTACCAGAATAGCACTTCTCCCTTCCTTAGTTCCACTTTGGAAGAAACAGGAAATGATCTTTATTGTCCCGGATTCAGTAAGGTGTCCATACCTACTACATTTTGGAGAAAGCAGGGTAGGCAAAGTCATGTAATAACACAAAAACACTTTTGGAGAATACATGATTATATTTGGAAATGGAATTAATTACAGAAAAGGAAATTGCTCCCCCTAAAGAAAACTATTTTTAGAAAGTCAAAAAGAAATTGGACCCCTAGCTCTGGTGATGTATAAAAGACATCTTTTACTTATTGTAGAAAATCTGTTCTGAATATATATTTTTTCTTGAAGTTTACAGCTTACAATTTGTTTTATATGACAAATTATTTTTACAAGAATAATGATAATCAATGCAAACCTATGTTTGTTCTGAGGCAATGTGAATGTATTCTCTTTGGTTGCCCTCACGTTTGGCATTCAATCTTGAATTTTTGTAGACTTAGATAAGAACCTGATTGATATAACTTCATATAATCACTTTATCAGGATAGAAGGATTCACGTTATCCTTCAGTAAAAGCATTGGCCTAATTCTATTTTCATTATCTTAATTAGAAATACCTCAAATTTAGAGACAGACTTTGGTGGTCTCAATAATGATGTCCCCCCAAAGATGTCCACATCCTAACGCCCAGAACCTATGAACATGTTAACTTACCTGACAAAAAAATACATTGCAGATGTAATGAAGTTAAAAATCTTGAGATGGAAAGATTTTCCTGCATTGCTCAGGTGGGGCCAATATAATCAAAGATAACCTCATAAAAATGAGGCAGGAGAGTCAGCATTAGAGGTGATGACGGAAGCAGAGAAAGATGTGACAAAAGAAGCAAAGAACTTTCTAATGTGAGCAGAAACAAAGAAAAGACAGCCTCTAGAATCTGTAAAAGATGAAATAGATTCACCCTATAAACTCCAGAAGGAATGTGCCCTTTGATTTTAATACCATACAACTCACTTTCAAATTCTGACATTCAGAAGCACAAAATAATGAACTCGTATTGTTTAAGCTGCTAATTTGGTAAATTTTTTATGTCAGCAATAGATTGGTAGACTGAATCATTCTCTGCTATTGACTAAAGAACTTTTACATTTATCTTTCCTTTGTCTAGTCAATATAATAGAAGCAGAGTTGCCTACCATGCTTTTAGGTATAAACTTATCTGGAAGTCTAATTCTACATATTTTTCATATCTTTTGTATAGAGGTCTTCTTTCCAACTCCATTATTAATATCCTATAACTGATTTTCAAGTTATATTTTAGAATATTAATTAATCCCTCTACCTCCAGTTTTATCTCATTCTACTCTTTCCAGTCCATCCAAAATTACATTAATCATATTTAATACTACTTAAAATTATTCAATAGCTTCACGCACTTTTTACACAATGAATCCTTCTGTATTAATACATAAACAAATCCTTCAGGACATGATCTTGAGACTTCACCATTATCTCTGATAGTTTTCCCACTGACTCTCCTCAATGCTCCAACTGTCACAAACTCTTTAATGTTCTCTGTATAAACCATACATTTGCTTGCCTCTATGTATTTGAAGCCTAAGGCTTCCTTATCATCAATATATATGGAAAATTAATATTAATTTTTAACCATAGGAAGACATTTGTTCCTTTATTTATTTCTTGATTTTAATATCATAATAAAGTTTAGTTTCTGTGTGAGTCTCTTTTGGATAAACTTCTCTTTAATATACATATGTTCACATTTATCTTTTATCTACTATCATGCCTAATATATAGTGCGTAATATTTTTATAACAATTGAATGGATTAAGTCAACATAATTTTTTTCCTTAGGGCTGTCCTCCTGGAAAAGTTATAATGTTTAAATTATTATATTTGATAAAATTTAAGAATAGATTTGCTTCTTCCTTCAAACTATCTGGAGGTAGCAGATATTAGATTGCAAACTGTTATGTGCTCTTATGTCCAAAGACAATTTCTATAGAATAACAAGGTCATTGTCTTTAAAAAAAATGCAGAATAATATTATTTTCTGGATATTTCAGATAATTATGATATTAAAAAAATTCACCAAAAATTTGGATAGTACTAATTCACATTAAATAATTTTATCATAGTATCTGTGATGCTCCATGACTGTGAGTGGGGCCTAACAGGGGAGGCAAGATTTCATATTAATTATATTACAAAGCTTGGTAAAAAAAGAACTCTGTGGTTATATGGTTTAGGAGTTCACAAATAATGGAGATTGCCTTGATGCCCCATTTTCTTTGTGACTTTCACATTAAAATGAGAATGCTAATGCAATGGACAATTTAAGAAGCAGCATTCACAATGTTGCATTTATTGTTCAAAATTACTTTTCATCTTAACATGCATAAAATGTAGTTGGAAAAATTCCAGCACAGTAAATAATTGATACAAATATGTTAAATATAAGTCTCTTTTTACTTAAAAGGCTCTGTTAATTAACTGTGGGGACAAATTTTTTCTTTGAATTACCAAAAAGATTCCACTGTGGCCTCTATGCTCTTTAACAAAGACAGGGTAAATAGATGACTTAAGAACAAAATGATTCCACCTTTTCTTAGCTCTATTTTAGTCAGTGCATACATATCTTACTTCATGGAAAACCATCAGATAGATGTCATTATTTATTGTATGTCACCACAATTCTTTTAGTTCTTGTTAAACAAAAATATTGGCACTCAGATGAAAACTAAAAAAAAATTTCTGCATTATGTATTTGTTTCTAAGACAATATGCTAGGTCACACCCTGAACTCTAAATAGAAGATACTTAATAATAATGAATTATAGTTAGGATGCATTTAATGATGTTCTATACCAGAAAATCTACTTCTAAAGAGGAGGGAGTCACATTTGAATTTCTTAATACAGTCTAAATTTTTAGTGGTGGTAGATTCCCTTGACTTAGCTGCTGCTAAGGTAACAGAATTTAATCTGCTAAATTCAATCATAATCAGACTGTACAGGATCACAAAAAATAAAATTGTTAGAATTTGCTTATCCTTAGTTAGAAAGCAGAATGGAAATTCCAGATAAGGATATATCCAAAACTACAGTGCCAACATCAAATAGCAACGCTTTCACGCATGGATTGAAAGATACCCTTAGATTTAGAAATATGCTTTATGCAATCAGTAGCATCTGAGTTTATGGCTTTGATCGTATCATTTTCCATAATGTGTGTTGGATTAGGACTCATTCTTAAAGAAATTGGTGAGTTCTTTCTGAAATTGGCTCTTTCCCTTTTTGTTGCTAGATTTCACTAAATCAGTTTTACAATTTGCTTCGTATTATGGCCTCATTCATGTGAAATTTGTATGCCACTAACAAATTTGAGTTTCCTTTCTTAATTTTTTAATTGTTTGACTTTAATCTTATCACTATAGTTATCCTTTTCTGTTAATAAACCACAAGGATTTTTCATATTGAGTTGCATTTATTGTTACTTAATCATTTTATTAGTCTTATTTCTAATGAGATAAGAAAAAAAATCAAAGTCCAATTTCTGAGATGTCAGAAATTGAGTTCAGATTTTGGATAGCAAATAAGATCAACAGAATGGAGAAAATGATGGAATTAGAATTCAAAGCAGAAATTCAAAAGATGTCTCAAGAATTCAATGCAATTAAAGACAAAATGACCAAAGATTTTGACACATTGAAGCAAGATTTTGCAGCCCTTAAAGATCTAAAAAATACAGTAGAATCCCTCAGTAACAGAATGGAGCAGGCAGAAGAAAGGATCTCTGACTCTGAAGACAAACTTGTCAATGCTCCCAAACGCTCAAAGAGGAAAAAAAGTGGAGAACAAAAATGGATCATTCTTTCTGAGAGCTCTGAGATAATTCAAAGAGATCTAATATTTGCCTTATAGGAATACATGAAAGTGATGAGGTTGCTGTGAAGGATACAGATGCTTTGCTTCATGAAATAATTAAAGAGAACTTTCCAGACATGCCAAGAGATTCTGAAAAACAAATAGCAGACAGTTTTAGAACACCGGCATGACTCAACCCAAATAAAAATTCTCATAGACAAAAAAAAAAAAAAAAAAAAAAATTCTCATAGACACATTATAATTAACTTTGCTAAAGTTAATATGAAGGAGAAAATTCTTCAAGCTGTAAGATGTAAGAAAACCATTACATACAAGGGGAAGAACATTAGAATGACTACAGATCTCCCTGCTGAAACCTTTCTAGCCAGATAAGGGTGGTCATCGACCTTTAATCTCCTTAAACGAAATAACTTTCAAACCAGGATCCTGTATCCAGCTAAACTGAGTTTTATCCATGATGGAGAAATTAAATACTTTAATCACATTCACATATCGAAGAAATTTGCCATAAATAAAACAGCTCTTCAGGATATTCTCAGATCTATCCTCCATAATGAAAAACACAACCCTCCACCACCAAAATAAACTCACTCAAAATGTTTGATTAAATTCCAACTTCCATAGTGGCAAAAGGATTAAAAATGTCAACTGGACTTTCAAAAAATTTGATACCCAAAACTCTATCTGGCTTATCATTACCCTCAATTAATATGAACAGCTTAAATTACCCTCTAAAGAGACACAGGTTGGCTGACTGGATACAAAAACTCAGGCCAGACGTCTGCTGCATTTAAGAATCTCTCCTTACCTTAAAAGACAAACATAGACTCAGGGTGAAGTGATGGCCAATGGAAATCAGAAAAAAACAGTTGTTGCAATTTTATTCACAGATACAATAGGCTTTAAACCAATTTAAGTAAGAAAAGATAATGATGGTCTCTTCTTATTTGTTAAGGGCAAGACTCAACATGATGAGATTTCAATTATCAACATTTATGCACCCAACCAGAATGCACCTCAATTTATAATAGAAACTCTAACTGACATGAGCAACTTGATTTTCCCCAGCACCATGATTGTTGGATACATTAAGACTCCTCTGGCAGTGTTGGATAGATTCTCGAAAACGAAGCGTAGCAAAGGGATTTTAGAACTAAACTTAAACATTCAACATTTACATCTAATAGATATCTACAGAACATTTCATCCCAATAAAAATGAATACACATTCATCAGCCCATGGATTATTCTCCAAAATTGATCACATCTTACATCATAAGTCTAACCTCAGCAAATGTAAAAGAATAGAAGTCATTCCTTGTATTTTCTCAGACCATCACAGAATAAAAGTTGAAAGTAACAACAGGACTCTCCACACACATACAAAAACATGAAAACTAAATAACCTCATACTGAACCGTACCTGGGTCATAGACAAGATTAAGAAGGAAATTATCAAACTTTTGGAACAAAACAATATTGAAGAAACGAGCTAACAGAACATCTGGGATACTGCAAAGGCAGTCCTAATAGGAAAATTTATAGCATTGCAAGCCTTCCTCAAGAGAACGGAAAGAGAGGAAGTCAATAAATTAATGGACATTCTCAAGCAACTGGAAAATGAAGAACTTTCCAAACCTAAAACCAGCAGAAGAAAAAAATAACTAAAATTAGAGCAGAACTAAATGAAATTGAAAACAAAAGAATCATACAACAGATCAACCAATCAAAGAGTTGGTTTTATGAAAAGGGCAATAAAATAAACCTTTGGCTAACCTAACCAGAAGTAGAAGAGTAAAATACCTAATTTCATCAATCAAAAATGATAAAGACCAAATAATAACAGACTCCTCAGAAATTCAAAACGTCCTTAATGAATACTACATAAGACTATACTCTCAGAAGTATGAAAATCTGAAGGAAATAGATCAATACTTGGAAACATGCCACCCTCCGAGACTTAACCAAAAAAGAAGTGTAAATGTTGAACAAGCCTGTAACAAGCTCTGAAATAGCATCAACTATAAGAAATCTCCCCAAAAAGAAAAGCCTGGGACCAGATGGCTTCACATCAGAATTCTACCAAATCTTTAAAGAGGAACTAGTACCTATATTACTTAATCTTTAAAACAAACAAAAAGAAGGAATACTTCCCAACACATTCTATGAAGCAAATTTTAACCTTATTACCAAACCAGGAAAACACCTAACAAGAAAAGAAAATTATAGACCAATATCTGTAATGAATATTGATGCAAAAATATTCAACAAGATTCTAGCAAACAGAATCCAACAACACATCAAACAAATTATACACTACGACCAGGTGGGTTTTGTCACAGGATCCCAAGAATGGTTCAATATACATAAATCCATAAATATAATACATCACATAAACTAATTTTAAAAAAGACCATATGATTCTCTCAATTGATGCAGAAAAAGCTTTTGACAATATCCAGCGTCTTTTCTTGATCAGAACACTTAAGAAAACAGGTATAGAAGGAACATTTCTTAAACTGATAGAGGTCATCTACAGCAAACCCACAGCCAATATCATAGTGAATGCAGTAAAATTGAAATCATTTCCACTCATATCAGGAACCAGGCAAGGATGCCCACTGTCTCCACTGCTCTTTAACATTGTAATGGAAGTCTTAACCACTGCAATCAGGCAAGAGAAGGCAATCAAGGGGATCCAAATAGGACCAGAGGATATCAAACAGTCACTCTTCACAGACGATATGATTATATATATCTGGAAAATCCCAGGGAATAAACCACAAAACTCCTAGAAGTGATCAAGGAATATAGTAATGTCTCAGGATACAAATTAATGCTCATAAATCTGTAGTCTTTATATACACCAACAATAGTCAAGGGGAAAGAACAAGCAAGGACTCTATTCCTTTTACAATAGTTCCAAAGAAGATGAAATATCTGGGAGTGTATCTAAGGACGTGAAAGATCTCTATAAAGAGTACTATGAAACTCAGAGAAAAGAAATAGCTGAAGATGTTAACAACTGAAAAAATATACCATGCTCATGGCTGAAAAGAATCAACAATGTTAAAATGTCTATACTACCTAAAGCAATCTGCAGATTTAATGCGATCCCTATTAGAGCACCTCTGTCATATTTCAAAGACCTGGAAAAATTAGTACTTCATTTTATGGAAACAGAAAAAAACCTCGAATAGCCAAGACATTACTCAGAAATAAAAAAAAAATCGGGAGGAATCATACTTCCACACTTCAAGATATACTATAAATCAATAGTGATCAAAACAGCATGGTACTGGCACAAAAATAGAGACATAGATGTATGGAACAGAATTGAAGATCAAGAGATGAACCGAGGCACTTATCGTCATTTGATTTTTGATAAGCCTATTAAAAATATAAATTGGGAGAAAGATTCCCTATTCAATAAATGGTGCTGGATGAATTGGCTGGCAACTTGTAGAAGACTGAAACTGGACCCACACCTTTCTCCTCTAAAAAATTGACTTTTACTGGTTAAAGGACTTAAACTTAAGACATGAAACTATAAATATTCTTGGAGAAAATGCAGGGGAAATGCTTTAAAAAATTAGCCTGGGAGAATACTTCATGAGGAAGACACCCCAGGCAAATGAAGCAACATCAAAAATATATATCTGGGATCTGATCAAATTAAAAAGCTTCTGCACTGCCAAGAACACACTAAGTAAAGCAAATAGACAACCCTCAGAATGGGAGAGGATTTTTGCAAGTTATACTTTCAACAAAGGTCTAATAACCAGAATCCACAGAGAACTCAAATTTATTGCAAAAAACAAGTGATCCCATTTTATTGTGGGCAAGAGACATGAACAGAAGACTCTGAAGAAGATGCACACAGGGCCTACAGACACATGAAAAAATGCTCATCATCTTTAATCATCAGAGAAATGTAAACCAAACCAAAACTACTCTGAAATACCATCTAACTCCAGTACGAGTAGCCCACATCACAAAATCCCAAAACAACCGATATTGGTGTGGATGTGGAGAAACGGGAACACTTCTGCACTGCTGGTGGGAATGCAAGCTAGTATGTTCCTTTTGGAAGGAAGCTTGGAGAACACACAGGGATCTAAATGTAGACCTGCTGTTTGATCCTGCAATTCCTATTCTAGCTGTATATCCAAAGGACCAGAAATCATTTGGTAAGAAAGATATTTGCACCAAATTGTTCGTTGCAGCTCAATTCATAATTTCCAAGTCATGGAAGAAGCCCAAGTGCCCATCGACCCATGAATGGATTAATAAATTGTGATATATGTATACCATGGAATACTATGTAGCAGTAAAAAAAAATGGAGACTTTATGTCTTTTATGTTTACATGGATGGAGCTGGAAAATATTCTTCTTAGTAAAGTATCTCAGGAATGGAAAAAAAGTATCCAATGTACTCAGTACTACTGTGAAACCAATTTATAATCATTCACACTTGCATATGAAAAATGAAACACAACTTTAGCCTCGGATGAAGGAGTGAAGGGGAGGGAGAGGAGAGTGGAGGGTGTGGAAGGGATAGTAGGAGATAGTAGGGGACCACACCCATATAGCACATTACAAGTACAAGTTGGATCTATCATGTGTAGAACACAAATTTCCTAATGCTATAATTGGGTAAATGAGGTGAAAGCTATGTTGATTAGTATGATGTAAGCACTCCAATTTGTACAAAGAGTCAACATATTTAAAATGGCATAAATGTATTTATGAACAAAAGGCTTAATAAAATAAATTAAATAAATAAATAAAAACTCAGAGTTTGACTTGTTGGTAAAATGCCTTACCTTTTTTCTTTAGGATTGAGAGAACTGGTAAAAATTACTGGTGATATTAAATTTATGAGTATTTTCATGATATTATTGAAATGTATTCATTTTATAATATGTCTATCTAGTAAAAATGAATAATGAAGTGTATCTACATCACTTATCGATTGCTGTGTAACAAATTTCTCCAAAACTTGAGGTGCTTAGAATAAACATCTATTATCTCACACAAAAATAAAAAAAAGAAAATTAACAAACATGTGAGATAAGCATTTCTTGTAAAAATGAATAACATTAAGTAACCTATGTGGGTAGTTAATAAAATTAGGGAAATAAAATTCCAGGCCATACATTTGCATTATTTTTACACATAGATGAGCAAGTAGATAATAATTTCTGTATTTCTGTATGATATACTCTGTGTGTGGTGTAGCATTCAAAAAATAAACAAAATGGAGAAAATTCAACTAGACAAATTGAAATTTATAGAAAAATAAAACAATTACATTAGAAAATAGAAGAAAAATAAATAACAACATGGTGTATATTCAGAAGCAGCAAATAGCAGATCAAATTCAAAAAGTAAAAAGAAGAAAATGTCAAAATTCTATTTTAAAAATACATATATATTCATTAAAATACGTTCATGTAAACTATGAGATAATGAAAATATTGAAATAAATGAAATATTTGAAGTAAAGAAAATAACATGTAATTACAAGTATGAAAAACATGGATACTGATATTAATATCAGATAAAATAATTATGAAGAAGAGAAACACTATTTAGTACATATCATTACTTACTGTTAAAAAATAATTATTCTGGAAAAGCTACAAAAGATGTAATTTTGTTTATACCTACTAATATAGACAAATATACAAAAGGTGATATTAATTATGAAAGATAAGTTATAAATCTCAAAACATTAGGATTATTTGACACAAACTTCTTGATAATTTCTTTACCAGTCAACAACAATATCAAGATTTATATAAAATATGAATAACCAATAAGCATATTCCATCTAATAAGGACATATATAAAATGCAACCACAAATTAAGGAATCTCATTTATTCAGAATTTACAGAACACTTACATAAGTCACCAAGACATTATTCATAAAGAAAATCAACCCCAAACCAAATCATTATCACTACATGAATAACATCAGATTCTTACAAAATAATTCAGTAATTAAAAAGTAGCAAAATATAGAAAAATCCTCAAGTTAATAATTTAATTCATTCTTCTAATTAAATCATAACATAAAAAATAAATAAGAAAAATTCTAAAATACTCAAAAAGGAACCATAAAAACAGAGTATACACATAATCTGAGTGAAATATATAATGTTAAATCAATTAGAAAAAAGTAAAATAATTAAATAACTAATTTAAAAATTAAAAAAGTTAAAATGAACTGGAAAGGATAAAAATAGAATATTATAATATCCCAAAATATTAAGGTTGGTAGATAATCAATAGAGAACACCTCAAATATAAAAATGTCTTTTTATGAATAATGATTAAACCAGAGACTAATTGAAAGATTAAAAATGTTTAGTTATTTTAAAATATAAAAGAAAGTGTTAGAGTAAATACATCTTAGTATTTTAAACCTCAGAATAATGTGAATGATTACATGACAACACATCAATGCATTCACTGAAGCATATTTCATAGAATGTATTTCTAGGAATTTATCTACTTTTCTTTGTAATTTTTTAGCATATAATTGTTCATAATAGCCTCTTGTGAACATTTTATATCTGCAATATTAGTTGTGATATTTTCTTTCTTATTTACAATTCCACTTAATTTATTCTCATCTCATTTTTTAAATTAGGCTAATTATAATTTTATCAAGGTGTCTGTTCCCTAGAAACATAACTCTGAGGGCAAAGTGAAGCAGTAGAGGACTCAAGGAGCCAACGAGGAGGTCAGAAGCTGAGGAAGATTAGGATAGAAGGCAAATGCCTGGGTATGGGCAGAGATGAGCAAGCTATTCAGTGGAGGACTAGATACATGAAAGGGCTGTCCTGCAGATTTTTGTTTTTAGACTGGGTTGTTTGCTGGAGCTCACTTTGAAGGGATTAAGCAAGCGAGTGAACTTCAACAGTATCCAGTGACCAAGATTGAATAACTGAGTGGGGTGGAATTTTCATTAGCTTGGTGACTATCAGGGTGCTGCCATTGTGGGAGGGTGCCTGGGAGGAACAGTTCACAGAGTCCTACTGCATAGGCAGCTCTGCCACATCTGCTAAGTGCAAAGAGCCTTCCTTGTGGTAAGTTGAATGACTCCTGCATCTGGGGCACTGTTTGGAAACTCAAGACATACCGCCTAAGAAAGCTGGTGAGAGCTTCAAGATCCAAATCCCATGAGAAAGAATGCTAGCAAAACGATCAAGCCCTGATTGAGCATAAAAAAAAATCAAAAAGACAAGATGGAGTCTCCTCAGCACCTGGATGGTGGCTTCCGGCCCTCATCTTTTACAGCAAAACCAGGGTGTCTGTTCCATGTCTCCTAATACCACAGAAACACCATGAGGCTATATATATATATATATATCCTGTTTTCCCGAAAATAAGATAATGTCTTATATTAATTTTTGCTCCCAAAGATGTGCTAGGTCTTATTTTCAGGGGATGTCTTATTTTTCCATGAAGAAGAATACGGTACACATTTATTGTTAAATGAAAAT
The DNA here is from genome assembly GCF_027406575.1 of Nycticebus coucang. Classification (NCBI taxonomy): domain Eukaryota; kingdom Metazoa; phylum Chordata; class Mammalia; order Primates; family Lorisidae; genus Nycticebus; species Nycticebus coucang. The sequence goes on along the minus strand of NC_069804.1, from coordinate 154,130,911 downwards.
AAAGGAAATGTATTACCTGTATACGGTATGGTAGTACGGTAGTTGTTAACACAACAGACAAAGAGTGAATCCTACCTTCAGTCATCATAAGGGCGGCCGCGAGCATCAGGCAGTGTCACCTGATGCTGTCAGAGACAGACCAGCACTGACCACCTTCACCGTGTCCCATCTGCTCTGATCCTCCTGTTCTTCTACACACATCTGTGGAAGTCTCCTCCTCAATCCCACCCTGCACTCACTGCTCACTCCAACCTTCGCTCTGCCTCCACACAGCAGTGACGTCAGGACTCTGCATAATGTCACTGGTTGCTAGACGCCAGTTGGGGCGGCCTTAGCAACCAGTTTATGGTAAATTAATTTTCATTCCAAGACAGGGCCTGGGGGGGCCTTATTTTCGGTGGAATGCCTTATATTTCACCCAGAAGGAAACCTGTAAGTAGGTCTTATTTTCAGAGGATGTTTTATTTTGGGGGAAATACAGTGTGTGTATATATATATATATTCTTGTTTTGTAATCTTTTCTCATTTTTTCTTCAGTTTTTGTTGTTGTTTATGATATTCCTCTTGTGGTTGTTGTTTGCTTTCCTTTTTTAGTTTGGTTGTATTTTTATTTTTTCATTTTTACTTTGTTCAATAACAAGGGCTCCTCCATTTCTTCAAGGATTTTTTTAGCCTCTTTTATATTTTGCTGTTTTTTCCTCTCTTTTGGTAGATATTTTTCTACATTTTCATCTTTCCCACATAAATTTCTCATACAATAACTAAGATACCTCTTTTTTCTTCGTCTTACATGGTTTTATTTTTAATTTAATTAATTAATTTATTTATTTTCATTTTTCTGATCTGCTTTAGTCTATTTCATTTTGTATTCTCTTTATGGAACAGAACCTTATTTCAGGGCCTAGGCTGGGTGATCACGGCACTGATCAGGGTCAATGGGGCTTTGAACTCATGGTCTACCATGTCCTTCTATCTATTGTCTTACAAAAGACAATATTGGCAGGGCCCCACATAAACATATGATAAATTTTTTTTTCTAAATTTGGTGGAGGAGCGGTCTTGCTTTTTGCCAGGCTGGTTAGGAGCTCTTGACTTTAAGGGACCCACCCAGAGTTATGTAATTGTGGATGTGGGTGAAAACATCCTATCGTGCACCACATCTCCTGCCTCTCTCTTTCTATCTTTCTGTCCATTTTCTCTCCATTTTTTTTCATTTTTTCCTTTCACTACATCTTTTTGTCTTTTTTATTATTATTTATCTTTTGTCTTTCATTTCTCCCTTCTTTCTCTCTACCCTTCTCCTGTTTTTTTTTTTTTTTTTTTTTTTTTTTTTTTGCTTTGAAACAAAAGGACATTTCAAGAACTAATCACAGAGAGAAGGTAATTTAAAGTGAAGGATGTAGTGAGAGGAAAATGTAGGAGAAGGAAGTGACCAATAGAAAAAAAAGAAAAAGAAGGAAAAAACGCAGGAGGAGTAACCAACAGACAAATTCTGTCAGTATGAAAAACAAGAACAGAGGAACCCTCCAAAGGGATCATGAGGTAGCTACTGCAGATTCCTCATATAAAGAAATAATAGATTTTTCTCTTAACAAATATGAAGTGTCCATTCAACACAATGCTGGAAGTTCTAGCCAATATAATTTGGCAAGAAAAGGAAATAAAGGACATCCAAATGGGATCAGAGGATGTCAAACCCTACCTCTTTGCTGACGATATGATCTTATACTTAAAGAGCCCCAAACACTCAACCACAAGAATTCTGGGATTCATTAAAAAATATAGTAATATCTCAGGATATAAAATCAGTGTCCATAAGTCAGCAGCCTTTGAATACACCAATAAGTTAAGATGAGAGGTTAACTAAGGACACAATTCTCTTCACATAGCTTCAAAGAAAACGAAATGACTAGGAATATACCTAAAAAAAGAGGGAAAGACCTCTATAAAGAAAATTAAGAACCCTAAGAAAATAAATACCAAAGTATATTAACAAATGAAAGAATCATGCTTATGGCTGGGAAGAATCAACATTGTGAAAATGTCTATATGTCCCAAAGCAATCTACAGATTCAATGCCACTCCTATTAAAATACCAATGTAGTACTTTCAATACACGAAAAAAATAATTATTCATTTTGTATAGAACCAGAAAAAAAACATATAACTAAGGCAGTTATTAGTAATGAAATAAAGCTGGGGACATCAGAATATCAGACTTCAGGCTGTACTACAAGGCCATAGTGGTCAAGAAAGTATGGTACTGGCATAAAAATAGATACATAGACATTTGAAATTGAATAGAAAACCAGCAAATGAAACTAACACCTTACAGCCACCTAATCTTTCATAAACCAAACAAGAACATACAGTGGGGCAAAGAATCCCTATTGAATAAGTGGTGCAGGGAGAACTGGATATCCACATGTAGAAGACTAAAACTGGACCTGCACTTTTCTCCACTCACAAAAATTGATTCAAGATGGATAAAAGACCTAAATCGAAGGCATAAAATAAAATCATCAAAGAAAGTATAGGGAAATCACTGGAAACTATCAGCCTGGGAAAAAAACTTTATGAAGAAGACTTTCTTGGCAATTGCAACAAAAACAAAAATAAACAAATGGGACTTAATTAAACTGAAAAGCTTCTGTACAGCAAAGGAGATAACAACCAAAGCAAATAGACAATCTACCAAGTGGGAAAGGATATTTGCATATTTTGAATTAGACAAAAGCTTGATAACTAGGCTCTATAGAGAACTCAAATTAATCCACAAGAAAAAAAACAACAACAATCCCATATATCACTGGGCAAGAGAGATGAATAGAACCTTCTCTAAAGAAGACAAATGAATGGCTAGTAAATATGTGAAAAAATACTCATCATCCCTAATTATTAGAGAAATGCAAGTCAAAATCACCCTGAGACTTCATTTAACCACAGTGAGAATGGCCCACATCACTAAATCTCAAAACTGAAAATGTTGGCATGAATGTGGAGAGAAAGGAATTATTTTATACTGCTGGTGGGACTCCAAACTAATACATTTTTGGAAGGAAGTGGAGAACAGTCAAAGAACTCAAGCAAGACTTCCCATTTGGTCCTGTAATCCCATTACTGGGCATCTACCCAGAAGGAAAATAATCCTTTTACCACAAGGACACTTACACTAGACCATTTATCACAGCTCAATTTACAATTGCTAAAATGTGGAAACAGCCTAAATTCCCACCAACCCAAGAATGTATTAACAAGCTTTGATATATGCATACCATGGAATACTATTCAGTGATTAAAAATATGAAGACTTTACATCCTTTGTATTAACCTGGATGGAAGTGGAACACATTATTCTTAGTAAAGCATCACAAGAATGGAGAAACATGAATCCTATGTACTCAATTTTGATATGAGGACAATTAATGACCTGGTACACAGTGGGGGCTGGAAGGGCAGATCAGAGACATAGAGAGATGGAGGGAGGAGGTGGGGGAAAGGAAGAGCAGAAAGGGGGAAGTGGGAGGGGCTGCGGGTCTCAGTATCTTATACACCTTTTGGGGGCAAGACACAATTATAAGAGGGACTTAACCTAAAAAATGCAATCAGTGTAACCTGGTTTCTTGTACCCCTAATGAATCCCCAACAATAAAAATAAAGAAATAATGGAAATAAAAGAAAGAGAATGTAAATTATGGATGGCAAAAACAATGAAAGAAATTGAAGAGCAAGTGGAAAATAATCAAAAGAAAATCCAAAAACAGACAAAAATAATTGATGAAACAGATGAAGAATATAGAAAGAAAATAGCAGACCTTAAGGAATTGAAGAGATCAATCAGGGAACTTAACAATGCAGTAGAAAGTTTTAAAGACAGATTGGATGAAGAAAGACTCTCAGAGCTACAGGTCAAAGCTCTTGATCTAACCCAGGCAGTTAAAGAGGCAGAAAAGAAAAGAGAAAAAGCAGAATGTCATCTCATAGAATTATGGGACATCATAAAGTGCTCAGACATGAATAATAGTTATACAAAAAGGGGAAGAAGAATGTCTCAAAGGAATGGAAGACATACTGGAGGATATCTTCAATGAAAATTTTCCAAATATCATCAAAGATTCCAACACACCACTTTTAGAGGGATATTGAAACCCAGGTTGAGTCAACACAAACAGTACATCTCCAAGACACCTTGAAAGGGACCTGAGAAAAGTCAAGATGAAAGGGAAAATTTTGCAAGAAGCAGAATTAAGCACCAATTGACTTACAGGTAGAGATACATTGGGGTAACAGCCGACTTTTCAATTGAAACTTTCCAATCTGAAGAGAAGAGTCAGGTATATTTAACCTTCTTAAACAAAACAATTTTCATCCAGGAATTCTTTATCCTACTAAAGTAAGCTTCAAAATTGATGGAGAAATCAAATCTTTTACTTATATACAAACATTGATAAATTCACAAGACCAGCTTTATGGGAAATACCTATACTCCACACTGACCATTACAATGAACCATGAGCAAAGTAAATACTCAGAAACTACAGGAGAAAATCTAGATTTCACAATGACCCAAAGGATAAAAAAAAGCAATTCACTTTCACAAAATAAAACGAATAAAACTTCACCACACTTATCATTTCTCTTCATGAATGTTAATGGCTTCAATTCCCCAGTGAAGAGGCACAGGCTGGATGATTGGAGAAAAAAATTACAACCAATTCCTATGCTGCATCCAGGAAACACACATAGCCCCAAAGGACAAAACAAGACTCAGGGTAAAGAAATGGAAAATAATATTTCAGGCAAATGGAAATAAGAAGAAGGAGGGGAGGTCAGAAACTTATTGTCAGATACAAGTGGATTTAAAGCAACTCAAGTCATGAAAGTTAAGATGGGCACTTTTTATAGTTAAAGGGAAAAATACAATAAGAGTACAGTTCAATTCTAAATATTTACACACCCAATATAATGCTCCCAGATTTATGAAACAGACCTTAATGGGTCTGAGAAACATGATATCCCAAATCACCATAATAACTGGGGACCTTAACACCCCTCTTACATAGGTAGACAGATACTCTAAACAGAAACTAAACAAAAATATAAAGGAGTTAAATGTGATCCTAAAACAAGTGGGCTTAATAGTCATATACACAACACACCATTTTAAAGTGGAAGGATATACGTTCTTCTCATCTGCCAATGCAACATACTCCAAAATAGATCATATCCAAGAATACAAATCAAACCTCTACAAAAGGAAAATTATTGAAATTATGTCTTGTATCGTTTCTGACCACAATCATTAAAGGTGGAAGTCAATTCCAACAAAAGTTTTCATCCCCACACAAAGGCATGGAAACTAAAAAACCTTATGCTGAATGACATTTGGGTCAAGGAAGAGAAAAAAGAGAAAATTATTCAATTCCTGAAACATAACAATGATGAATTTACATGCTACTAAAACTTTCAGGATACTGGAAAGAAGGGAAATTTATCACATTACATTCCTACATCAGAAAGACAGAATGATAGCACATCAAAAATCTGAGTCATCTTAAAGAAATGGAAAAAGAATGGCAATCCTATTACAAACTTAGCAGAAAAAAAAGAAATAACCCAAATTAAAAAGACATAAATGAAATTAGAAACAAAAGAGACATTCAGAAAATTGATGAAAAAAAGTTGCTTCTTAAAAAAATAAATAAAATTGATGAATCTTTGGCCAGATTAACTAGAAACAGAAATATCAAATCTATAACAACCTCAATAAAAAATAAAAAATGGAAGTAACAACAGATTCCACAGAGTTACAAGAGATTATCTCTGACCACTACAAGAATCTCTATGCCCAGAAATTTGACAATGTGGAAGATATTAGCCAATTTCTGGAATCACATAAACTTGCTAGAGTTAACCTGGAAGAAATAGATCCCTTGAACAGACCAATAAAAAGCACCACGTTTGAAAAAAAAAAAAAAAAACAATTAAAAATATTCCAGCAACAACAACCAAATCCCTGGCCACGATGACTTCACTCAAGAATTATATCAAACCTTCAAAGATGAGCTTGAAGAATCTTATCCAAAACACTGAAAAGGAAGGAACCTTCTCCATCACTTTCTATTAGGCAAACATTACCCTGATATCAAAATCAGGAAAGGACCCAACTGAAAAGGAGAACTACAGACAAATTTCACTAATGCATATCAATGCAAAATTCTCAATAAAGCCTTTGCTAAAAGGTTATAGTTACACATTAAACAAATTATATATCACAATCAAGAAGGCTTCATTACAGGGATGAAAGGGCATTTTAACATAAGTAAATCTATAAATGTAATTTACCATATCAATATAGGCAAAAACAAAGACCACACAATCCTCTCAATAAATGCAAAAAAATCATTTGATAAAATTTTCCACCCTTTTCTAACAAGAATGCTTAATAAAATAGGCTTAGGTGGCATATTTCTTTTTTTGTAGAGACAGAGTCTCACTTTATGGCCCTCGGTAGAGTGCTGTGGCCTCACACAGCTCACAGCAACCTCCAACTCCTGGGCTTAAGCGATTCTCTTGCCTCAGCCTCCCGAGTAGCCGGGACTACAGGCGCCTGCCACAACGCCCAGCTATTTTTTGGTTGCAGTTTGGCCGGGGCCGGTCTTGAACCCGCCACCCTCGGTATATGGGGCCGGCGCCCTACCGACCGAACCACAGGTGCCACCCTGGGTGGCACATTTCTTAAGCTGATTGAAACCATCTATGACAACCCCACTGTTAACATCATACTGAATGTAGTAAAACTGAAATTTTTTTTCCATTTAGAACTGGAAATAGACAAGGATATCCTCTACCACTACTACTATTTATCATAGATCTGGAAGCTCTAGCCAATGAAATAAGACAAGAAAAGTATATAAAGAGCATCCAAATAGGGGCATAGAAGTTCAATCTCTTGGTATCTGTTGATGATATAATCTTATACTTAGAAAACACAGAAACTCAACCACAAGATTCCTGGAAGTGACCAAGAAATACAGTAATATCTCAAAGTTTAAAATCAATCTCCATAAATCAGTAGCTTTTGTATACACCAATAACAGCCAAGTTGAGAACCAAACCAAAGTCACAATTCTCTTCACAGTAGCTTCAAAGAAATCAAAATATATAGGAGAATACACAATAATAGAGTTGAACGATCCCTACTAAGAGAATTATGAAACCATAAGTAACAAAATAGCAGACGACATTAACAAATGGAAGAACATACTATATTCTTCGTCAGAAAGAATCAATAATCTACAGACATTGTTAAAGTGTCTATACTACCCAAATTAATCTACAGAATCAATGCAATCCTCATTGGAATGCCAATATCATACTTTAAAGAACGGGATAAAATAGTTCATCATTTGTAGGGAACAAGAATAAAACCCATATAGTCAAGGAAATTCTTAGCAATAAAAAGAAAGATAGAGTCATCACACTATCAGACTTCAGGTTATAATACACATCCACAATGATCAAAATAGCATGGTATTAGCACAAAAATAGAGATAAACATATGGAACAGAATAGAAACCCAAGAGATGAAAACATTTTCTTATGGCCATCTTATCTTTGATAAACCAAATAAAAGCATACACTGAGGAAAAAATCCCTATTCAATAAATGGTGTTGAGAGAACTGGATAACCACACATAAAAGACTGACACTGGACCTACAGTTTTTAACCACTTAAAAAAATTGACTCAAGATGAATAAAATATTAAATAAATAAAAGCAAATCCATACATCCAGTCAACACTCAGGGGAAGGGATTACACAAGGATGTGAACACTAGGATGCAGAACATTAGGGATATCTGAGAGGCTGCTTTCCATACTGCTCACAGAGAATCCAATATTCAGTACAGCATTCTTTGTAATGGTGAAGAAATGGAAATTACCTAAATGTATCTGACTGTAGAAGTGAAAATATGATGGCTTATTGAGACAATAGAACTCTATGCAGCTGTTAACAAAAAGGAGGACAAAAAAGGCGTGAGCAACATATCAGCATATATCAGCAAATATATGGCTTATGACATGAATGAATAATAAGTATATCATTTATGAGCATCTCCAGTACATAAAAACTAGTCTTTTGTTTAGGCTCTGCAAACATATCAAACATATCGTAAGAGCACACAATACTCATGGACTTCCCTTTTCCCTGCTTCCCACTCCCCACTTCCCTAGCCAGAGGAACTCCCCGACAAAGAGAGAGAGAGAGGAAGAGAGTGGGTTTGGGTTGGATCTGTGATGTTTACTGATCTTTATAGTAACATAATCAATGAAAATAGAACAAATACGTGATTTTATTTTTGCTAAAACTTATACAGATTTATGTTAACTGTATCTATAAGGTATTTATAAAGGCTGTACATTATATAATTTATTTACAGATTAAAATGTTTTTGATAACAAAAATATTAAATCTAAGACATGAAACAATAAAAATTCTAGAAGAAAATGAGGGACAAACTCTTTCTTATGTTGGCCTGGGGAAAGATTTTATTAAGACTTCAGTGTGAATCATAACGACAGAAATAAACAAATGGAACTTAATTAAACTTAAAAGCTTCTGCACAACAAAGAACACCATTAAAGCAAATAGACAACCTTCAGACTGGAAAACAATATTTGCATATTATGAATCTGACAAAGGGTTGACAAATAGAATCTACAGAGAACTCAAATTAATCAACAAAAAGAGAGAAAACAATCCCTTCTATCACTAGGCAAGAGACATAAAAAGAACCTTCTCTGAGGAAGACAAACAAATGGCTAATGAACATTTGAAAAAAGATACTCATTGTCTCTTATCATCAAAGAAATGTAAATCAAAACCACTCTGAGATACCACCTAACCCCAGGGAGAGTAGCCCACATCACAAAGTCTTAAAGCTGAAGATGCTGGTATGGATGTGGAAAGAAGGGAAAACTTTTACACTGTTGGTAGAATTGCAAACTAACATAGTCTCTTTGGAAGGAAGTATGATGAATCCTCAAAGAATTCAAATTAGATCTCCCTTTTGATCATGCACTCTCATTACTAGGCATCTAACCAGGAAAAAAATAATCATTTTATCAAAGGACATTTGCACTAGTTTGTTTATCTCAGTTCAATTTACAATTACCAAAATGTGGAAACAATCTAAATGTCCATCAACTGAGAAATAGATTAACAAATGTTATTTATGTATACCATGGAATTTTACTCATCCATATAAAAAGATGGAGACTTTACATCTTTTGTTTTAATCTGTATGAAGTTGAAATATATTCTTCCTAGTAAAGTATCACAAGAATAAAAAAGGAAGTATCCAAAGTACTCAATACTAATATAAAATCAGTAGATGATCTAATACTCTCCCACATAAGAGAAAAACTCAATTCAATTAAAGTAGTGGGAGGGGGATCAAAGGAGTGATGAGCAGTGAGGAGGCAGGGAGATGAGTGTGCTCTCATCTAATTGGCACAATGTAAGGGTATATTACACACTTTCTGGGTGCAAGACACAACTACAATAGGACTCTACCCAGCAAATGGAAACATTGTAACCTAGATGTACCCTCACATTGACCTGAAATAAATAAAACATATAAAATTGTATCTATTTGTTTATTTTTCAAAAAACTATTAGTTTCATTGGTATTTCCTACTGTTTTTCTTGTCTATATTTTGTTTATTTTTGCTCTGATTTGTATTATTTCCTTCTGTGAAATTTTGGGATAGTTCATTGTTTTTCTCATTCCTTGAACTTTGTTTATTTGGGATCTTTTTAAATGCCTTTAATTACTGTAAACTTCCATCTTAGAATTGCTTTCTTATAGCATTGCATCCTGTAAATTCATGTATGTTACATTTGAATTTTTATTATCTTGAGATATTTTACCTATTTTGTCTAATTTCTTCATTGACTTATTGATTGTTTGAGAGGTTTTTGTTCAATTTCTGTATATTTTTAATGTTCCAGACTTCTTGTTGGTAACTTCTAGTTTTACAACATTACGGCTAGTAAAAATTACTTGATATCATTTTGATCTTAAATTTTTAATTATTGTTTTGTGTCCTAATATATATGATCTATATTGGAGAATGTCCTGTGCATACTTAAGAATAATGTGTATTTTTCTGCTGTTGGATGAAAGGCTCTGCGTATGTCTGCAGGTTTTATTTGGTCTCATTGAAGTCCAATGTTTTCATATTGATTTTCTGTTTGACTGATTGGTCCATTGTTGACAGTGGGATGTTGAAGTTCCCTGCTATTATTCCATTTCTGTCTATTGTTTCCTTTATATTCTTTAATATTTACATTATATATTCAAGTGATCCAATGTTAGGCATACATAAAATTATAAGTGTAATATCCTCTTCATGAGCTGAAACCTTTATCATTGCATAATAATGATAATCTTCTTTGTCCATTGTGACAGTTTTTGATGTGAGGTATATTTTGTCTTATGTAAGTATATACATCCTTTATTTCTTTTGATTTCCATTTGTGTGGAATATCTTTGTCATTCCTTTATCACATTCAGTCTGTGTGTAAAAAGAGGTGAAGTGAGTCTATTGTAGGCAGCATATACTTGAGTCTTTTTTATTATCCATTGAAAGACTGCATAATTTTTGATAGGATGATGTAATCAATTTATATTAAATGCAATTTTGATAACTAAAAATTTATTATTACCATTTTGAAATTGCTTTATTTTTTGCAGTTCCTTTGTACCTTTCTTTCGCTCTTAGTGTATTCCTTTGTAATTTGGTGATTTTCCATTGTGGTATGATTTGACACCTTTTTATTTTTCTTTCATACATCTACTGTTACCTTTTTCCTTTTATGTGTGTGGCTGTGTATGTATGTATGTGTGCAGTTACATGCTCTGATTTTTGAGGTTCACATAGAACTTCTTATAATTGTAACATTTTCTTTTAAGCTGATAATAACTTTGTTCACATGCAAAAACTCTACACTTTTAGTCCAACTCTGCAAATTCTGCTTTGAATAGCACAATTTATAACATTATATTTTATATTCTGTATACATTAAATTATTGTAACCATATTTATTCTAATATTTTTGTCACTTAGCCTTTATACTCGTGTTAAGTTAGGATCTTTGATAACAGAGGCTTCTGTGACACTCAGTAATTTTTTCTCTCACAGTGGATGTGATGGTATGCAAGGGTGAAGAACCTGTGGCCTCAGGGCTACATGGTGTTTGTATTTAGTCAAGGGGCCACACTTGAGGATCTGGAATGCCACAGGTGACCTTAAGTTTTCAAGTTCCCCATTAGTGCTAAGTTCAGCTTGTGGGGTCCTCATGGTGGTGGTGGTGGTGGTAGCATTGGTGTCAGATGCATGGACAACCATGGACAAGTCACAGAGCCAGGTCGTATAGTTCTGTCAGTGCTCTCAATTTCTGTCATAGTATGTTTCCTATAAGCAAGAAAAGTAGGGAAGCTGGTAGTGTGGGTGAAAATGGTAGGGGATCTGAGTGTTCACCTCCAACTCTCTTTTTCTATTGCAGAAACCATAAGTAAATACTCTGGATGTGGTATTTACTTGTGGATTGTATTGGCTGGAGAAAAGAATGACACATATTTAAAAAAAAATGTCCTCTATTGCTTCAAATGCAACTTTTCTCAGTTCTGGGGTTCAAGGTAGTTTCTCTGCCTCATTACTGAGTTCTGGGATGCCCGTTAAGTTATTTTTGCCTGTGGACTAGTTGGATTTTTGTGGGGGAGAGTGAAACAGAAAACCTCATACTCTTCCAAATTGATGACATCACTCCAAAGTAATTTGATTATATATCAATTTATTTTAGTCAATCTAGCTAAAGGTTTGTCAAACAACCAAATTTTGGTTTATTTTCTCTACTTTTTCTATTATTTCTTTTGTTCATTTGTTTATGTTTTTGTAAGTAGTGAGAAACGGAATTCTACTTTCATCATTCTGCACACTGATATCATTTTCTGAGCATTTTTTTTATTAAGTCATTTGTACATAGATCAAAAATACATTTATGCCATTGTGGGATTCAATGAATTGATTATTTGTACAAAATGGAATGCTTACATCCTACTAATCAACATAGCCTTCACCTCATTTAGCCAATTACAGCGTTAAGACATTTGTGTTCTACACTTAATAGATCCAACTTGTACTTGCAATATGAGCCATAGGTGTGGTCCCCCTACTAATCCTCCCTCTATCAACTCACCCCCTCTCTTTCCCCTCCCTCCCCTTCCCTCCTTCATCCTAGATTATAGTTGTGTTTCATTTTTCATATGCAAGAGTGAGTGATTACAAATTGGATTCACAGTAGTACTGAGTACATTGGATAAGTTTTTTCCATTTCTGATATACTTTACTAAGAAAAATATTTTCCGGCTCCATCCATGTAAACATAAAAGAGGTAAAGTCTCCATTTTTTAATGCTGCATTGTATTCTATGGTAGAAATTTACCATAATTAATTAATCCATTCATGGGTCGATGGGTACTTGGGCTTCTTCCATGACTTGAAAATTATGAACTGAGCTGCAATGAACAATCTGGTGCAAATATCTTTATTGCCAAATGATTTTTGGTCCTTTGGATATACAACTAGAAGAGGAATTGCAGGATCAAACAGGAGGTCTACATTTAGATCCCTGTGTGTTCTCCAAACTTCCTTCCAAAAGAAATGTACTAGCTTGCATTCCCATCAGCAGTGCAGAAGTGTTCCCTTTTCTCCACATCCATGCCAAATCTGTAGTTCAGGGATTTTGTGATGTGGGCTACTCTTACTGGAGTTAGATGGTATCTCAGAGTAGTTTTGGTTTGGTTTGCATTTCTCTGATGATTAAAGATGATGAGCATTCTTTCATGTGTCTGTAGGCCATGCTCCTGTCTTCTTCAAAGAAGCTTTTCTGTTCATGTCTCTTGCCCACAATGTAATGAGATCACTTGTTTTTTTCTTAGTAATAAGTTTGCGATCTCTGTGGGTTCTGGTTATTAGACCTTTGTCAGAAATATAACCTGAAAAAATCCTCTCCCATTCTGAGAGCTCTCTATTTGCTTTACTTAGTGTGTTCTTGGCAGTACAGAAGCTTTTTAATTTATCAGATCCCAGTAATTTATTTTTGATGTTACTTCAATTGCCAAGGGTGTCCTCCTCATAAAGTATTCTCCCAGGCCAATTTTTGAAGTGTTTCCCCTGCAATCTCTCTAAGAATTTTTATAGTTTCATGTCTTATTGTTTAAGTCTCTTAACAAGTGAGTGTCAATTTTTGTTAGAGGAGAAAGGTGTGGGTCCATGTTCAGTCTTTTACAGGTTGCCTACCAATTCACCCAGCACCATTTGTTGAATAGGGAATCTTTCCTTCAATTTATATTTTTGATAGGCTTATCAAAAACCAAATGACAATAAGTGGTTTCACCTCTTGGTCTTCAATTCTGTGCCATATGTCTACCTCTCTATTGTTGTGCCACTACCATGCTGTTTTGATCACTATTGATTTATAGTATAGTCTGAAGTCCAGAAGCATTCCTCCCAATTTGTTTTTATTTCTGAGTAATGTCTCGGCTTTTCGAGTTTTTTTTCTGTTTCCATATAGAACCAAGTACTAATTTTTCCAGGTCTTTTAAGTATGACAGAGGTGGTTTAATAGGGATCACATTAAATCTGTAGATTGCTTTAGGTAGTATAGACATTTTAACATTGTTGATTATTTTCAGCCATGAGCATGGTATCTTTTTTCTGTTGTTAACATCTTCAGCTATTTATTTTCTCAGAGTTTCATAGTTCTCCTTAGAGAGATCTTGCACGTTTTTAGTTAGATACACTCCCAGATATTGCATCATCTTTGTCACTATTGTAAAGGGAATATAATCCTTGATTGTTTTTTTTTTCCCCTTGACTATTGTTGGTGTATATTAAGGCTACAGATTTATGGATGTTAATTTTGTATCCTGAGACATTACAGTATAACTTGATCACTTCTAGGAGTTTTGCAGTTGATTCCCTGGGGTTTTCCAGATATATAATCATATCATCTGCGAAGAGTGACAGTTTGATCTCCTCTGGTCCTATTTGGATCCCCTTGATTGCCTTCTTTTGCCTGATTGCAGTGACTAAGACTTCCATTACAATGTTAAAAATCAACGGAGACAATGGGCATCCTTGCCTGTTTCCTGATTGGAGTGGAAATGATTTCAGTTTTACTCCATTCACTATGACATTGGCTGTGGGTTTGCCGCAGATGGCCTCTAGCAGTTTAAGAAATGTTCCTTCTATACCTATTTTCTTAAGCGTTCTGATCAAGAAAAGATGCTAGATATTGTCAAAACATTTTCAAAATCAATCTTTTCAATTGAGAGAATCATATGGTCTTTGTTTTTTAATTTGTTTATGTGATGTATTATATTTATGGATTTACATATATTGAACCATCCTTGGGACACTGGGATGAAATCCACCTGGTCGTGATGTTAATTTGTTTGATGTGTTCTTGGATTCTGTTTGCAAGGATCTTGTTGAATATTTTTGCATCAATATTCATTAGAGACTTGGGTCTATAATTTTCTTTTCTTGTTTGGTCTTTTCCTGGTTTGGGTATCAGGATGATATTTGCTTCATAGAATGTGTTGGGACGTATTCCTTCTTTTTGTATGTTTTGGGAAAGATTAAGTAATACAGTTACTAGTTCCTCTTAAAGGTTTGTTAGAATTCTGATGTGAAGCCATCTGGTCCTGAACTTTTCTTTTGAGGGTGATTTCTTATAGTTGATGCTATTTCAGAGCTTGTTATGGGCTTGTTCAACATTTTGACTTCTTTCTATTTAAGTCTAGGAGGGTGACATGTTTCCAAGTATTGATCTATTTCCTTCAGATTTTCATAATTCTGAGAGTAGAGTATTATGTATTATTCATTAAGGATTTGTTGAAATCTGAGGAGTCTGTTGTTATTTGGCCTTTATGATTTCTTATTGATGAAATTAGGGATTTTACTCTTCTATTTCTGGTTAGGTTAGTGAAAGGTTTATCTATTTAATTGATCTTTTAAAAAAAATAACTCTTTGATTTGTTGATCTGTTGTATGATTCTTTTGTTTTCAATTTTGTTTTGTTCTGCTCTAATTTTAGTTTTTTCTTTTCTTCTGCTGGGTTTAGGGTTGGAATGTTCTTTTTCAAGTTGCTTGAGATGTCCCATTAAGTTGTTGATTTCCTCTCTTTTTGTTCTCTTGAGGAAGGCTTGCAACACTATAAATTTCCCTCTTAGGACTGCCATTGCGGTATCCTAGGGGTTCTGATAGTTCGTGTCTTCATTATTGTTTTGTTCCAAAAATTTGGTAATTTCCTTCTTAATATGATCTATGACCCAGCTATCATTCATCATGAGGGTATTTAGTTTCCATGTTTTTGTATGTGTATCCAGATTCCTTTTGTTACTCAGCTAAACTTTTATTCCATTATGGTCCAAGAAAATACAAGGAATGATTTCTATTCTTTTAAAATTTTCTGAGGTTACACTTGTGACCTAAAATGTGATCAGTTTTGGAGGATAATCCATGAGCTGATGAGAAGAATGTGTATGCAGTTTTTTAGGAGGAAATGTTCTGCAGATGTCTGTTAGATGCAAATGTTGAATGGTTAAGTTTAAGTCTAAAATTTCTTTGCTTAGATTCTTTTTGGAGGATCTTTCCAACACAGTCAGAGGAGTGTTAAAATCTCTGACAATTATGGTGCTAGATGAAATCAAGTTGCTCGTGTGTGTTAGAGTCTCTCTTATAAATTGTGGGGCATTCTGGTTGGGTGCATAAATGTTGATAATTGAAATATCATCATGTTGAGTCTTGCCCTTAACAAATATGAAGTGACCATTCTTATCTTTCATTTATATTGTTGGTTTAAAGTCTATTGTATCTGGGAGTAAAATTGCAACTTCTGCTTTTTTCTGATTTCCATTTGCCTGTATTATAGATGACCATCCCTTCACCCTGAGTCTATGTTTATCTTTTAAAGTAAGGTGAGATTCTTGAATGCAGCAGATGTATGGGCTAAGTTTTGTATCCAATCAGCCAACCTGTGCCTCTTTAGAGGGCAATTTAAGCCATTCATATTAATTGAGAGTATTGATAAGCCAAACAGTATTTTGGGCATCAAGTTTTTCAAAAGTCCAGTGGACATT
Organism: Nycticebus coucang; assembly: GCF_027406575.1. Taxonomy (NCBI): domain Eukaryota; kingdom Metazoa; phylum Chordata; class Mammalia; order Primates; family Lorisidae; genus Nycticebus; species Nycticebus coucang. The sequence continues at coordinate 154,114,695 of NC_069804.1, read as the reverse complement.
TTTAATTCTTTTGCCACTGTAGAAGTTGGAATTTGATCAAAAGTTTCTGAGTGAGTTTACTTTGGTGGTGGAGAATTGTGCTGTTCTTTATGGAGTATAGATCTGAGAATATCCTGCAGAGTTCGTTTAGTTATGGCAAATTCCTTTAACATGTGAATGTCATTAAAGTATTTAATTTCTCCATCATAGATGAAACTCAGTTTAGCTAGATACAGGATTCTCAGTTGAAATTTATTTTGTTTAAGGAGATTAAAAGTTGATGACCACCCTCTTCTAGCTTGAAGGGTTTCAGCAGAGAGATCTGCAGTCATTCTAATGTTCTTTCCCTTGTAGGTTATTGTTTTCTTACATACTTGCAGAATTTTCTGCTTCATATTAACTTTGGTGAAGCTAATTATAATGTGTCTATGAGAATTTTTATTTGGGTTGAGTTGTGCCGGTGTTCTGAATCTGTCTGCTATTTGAATTTCAGAATCTCTTGGCATATCTGGAAAATTCTCTGTGATTATTTCATGAAGTAAAACATCGATGTCCTTTGCAGCAACCTCATCACCTTCAGGTATTCCTATAAGGCAAATATTAGATCTCTTTGAATTATCCCAGAGCTCTCTGAGAGAATGATCCATTTTTATTCCCCACTTTTTTTCCTCTTTGAGCATTTGGGAGCACTCAAAAACTTTGTCTTCAATTTTAGAGATCCTTTCTTCTGCCTGCTGTATTCTGTTAATGAGGGATTCTAATCTAATTTTCAAATATTTAAGGGCTGCAAGTTCTTGCTTCAATGTGTCAAAATCTTTGGTGATTTTGTCTTTGAATTCATCGAATTCTTAAGACATATTTGAATTATTGTTTAAAATTCTAATTCTAACTTGACCTCCATTCTGTTGATCTTATTTGAGATGCAAATTATGAGCTCGATTTCTGACATCTCAGCCATTTATTTATGAATGAGATCTTCTGCTGTGTCTGCCATATCATTCCTTGGGGAAGTTGATCTACTCTGATTATTCATGTTGCCAGAGATTTTCCACTGATTCTGCCTCATGATTGTTTTTCACCATTGGCTAGATGGGTAGGTAAGGTGAAATTGTACTTGGAGTTCCTGGAGTTGTGGTAAACCAGGCCTTTGCCAAAGATCTGGGACTGATGACTATAGCTTTTTCCCATATAGCTTTTCAAAGGACCCCCTGTACAGTATCACATTCGGAGGCTGAGGAAACTTTCTTGGTGTGGTGGTGTTAGGTGGCTCTGTCTTGTATTTAGCTGGTTCTTGTCCAATCCTAGTGGATTGGTGACTCTGGTGAAGTCTTATTTGTGGAGAAATACAAGCAACTAAGACACCCACCCACCATGGACAACAAATGGAAGAGGAAAATCAACCCTTACCATTACCACACAACCAAGGTAACATCCGAAAGGGTCCTTGGGTGATTGGCCCAGGTTAGGAGTTCCAAACCAATTGACCCAGTCAGTAAGAACTCTCAAGTGGGAGAGTTCAAAAGGTCTCCAACAACTAGATGTCATAGGTCTACCGGCTGCTCAAATTTGGCTTGCTCTAGTGCTCTGTGGAGTCAGAGAGGGCCACCCAGTAGCAGAGTTGGATCAGGGGTTTATGTCTCTTTCTCCACTTTGCTCCTCTTTCATGCCTAGTCACTGGTGACCTCAGAGGGCTGTGGTCCTTCTCCCTTCAATTAGCAGATGTGCTGGGGCTTTGCCCCTGTCAGACTCAAAGGAAGGTCAATGCCCCCATGGGCTGGCCACTACCCTCTGCTACCAGCTAGCTGGGGGAGCTGAGGCCTGCCCACCTTGGGTACTCAATAGCCACTGATGAATGTTCCACTTGTACTCAGTCTAATCCTGATGGTAACAAGTCAGCAAATACTTTTCTCCCTCAGCCACCACACCATTGCCCCTGCCACTCTGCAGCACTAGTATCCCTATAGAGTGAGTTCTGGTTTCCTCTGGCAGTCCCCAGAGTTGAGGAGGTGTTTCTCCAAGATTAGACCCCAACAGGATTGTTGTATTGTTGCTGGATCTTTGTGGGAAGTGACCCTGTGTAGCTACCAGGTGACTGTCTCAGCCAGGGAGTTCTAGCTGTAGGAGCAGCTCCTAGAGCACAGGGCACATGGATGAAGCAGCAGGGAGGGGGACACTGCACATGGTTCTGGTAGTGCCTGGTGCCCAGTGACTTTGGCAAGCAGAGCACTCAGCTCATGACTCAGGCCAGGCAGGCAGGGCCTGGAGGCTCCTGCACAGTGGAGCATGGGAGCATGTCATGGGACACACGGCTCTAACAGGGTGGGAAGCGAGGCTCTGTCCAGGAGGGGGTGAAACCTTGGTTCGGAAGGACAAGGGTCCCTGCTCAGGAGCTTCCTCCCGTAGACCCTGCAGGGGTTAGGCTTCTGGTTCATCAGGCAAGGGGGGAAGGGTGGACTGGAAGTTCAGAATGGCAGGGAAAAATGTTAGTTCAATTTCTCTGCCTGGCAAGAGAGTGCTCAGGGTCACACCAGGGTCCCTCTGGGGAGATAGACACCACTTCCTACAACTCTCACACATAGGATGAGACAAGAGGTTTTTAGTTCCTCATTCACCTGTAGAAAACCTACAGGAGCAAATGAAGAGAAAAAAGAAAACTAAAAACCAAACAAAAAAAAAATACCACACCTTTCTTGGGGGATTGGATGGGCACTTTTCCTTTAGGATGAATTTTGTACCTGAAGTTTGCTTTCTTAGAGTTGCAGCTTGCCTTGGTAGAGGTGACCTGCAGTTATCACTCTTCTCTCTTTGCTCGGGTCCCAATCTTCAGTTTAATTGAGTACTTTCTGGACATTATCATTCCCTCTGGATGGGAGCTTCTGTTGGAAGCTGGCTCCAGTTGGGCATTTTGCCCCTCCGCCCCACCCCCAGCATAATTTGTTAAAGAAATTGTCCTCTCTCACTAGATGCTCTTAGCACCATTGTTGAAAATAAGTTGCCTGTAAATGCATAGATTTATTTCTGGGTTCTTTATTTTATCTCAGTTATTTTTGTTTGTATGTTAATGCCAGTATTTTGTTGTTTTGGTTACTCTGGCTTTGTAATTTATTTCAAATTTATTATGTGAATTCAGGTACCTTTTTTCCTGTTGTATATGTTTGGTTCAGCTACTTGAAGTCTTTTGTGTTTACATATAAATTTTATGAATACTATTTTCTGTAAAGAATTCCATTGAAAATTTAGTAGGTATAACATTGAATCTGTAGAAGGTTTTGGGTAGTATGAACCTTTAAAAATATCAGTTATTCCAATCCATGAATACCAACTGTCTTTTCTTTTATTTGAATCTTCTTTGTTTCTTCATCAATATTTTATAATTTTTAATTTGAATATCATTCACCTCTTTAACAACACCGCTGACATTCATATGTTGATTTTTGTGTGAATTTACTGAATTTAATTAATAATTATAAAATATTTCCTGTTGAGTGTTTAGGAATTTTTTATATTATCATATCATAACCAACCAACAATAATTTAATTTCTTTCTTTTTAATTTGGATGCATTTCAATTTTTTCTCCTGTCTAATTGTTTTGGCTAAGAATTCTAGGGCTGTGTTGAATAGTGGGAGTGAGGATCCTTGTTTTTAATTAGGTTTTAGAGGAAAGGCTTTCATTTTTCCCCAGTGATAATGATATGATATTATGATGTTATCGATGACCCTTACTGTTTTCAGATAAGTTCTTTCTCTATTTTTCTGAGAGGTTATTTTTAATGATGAAACATGTTGAATTCTCTAAAGTGCACTTTTCAAATCTAATGAGATAATTATGTGGGTTCATCTATTATTCTGTAAATATGATGTGATGGACTTTTATTCTTAGTAACCCCTTTCCATTAAGAATTAATCCCATTTTGTCTTGATGTATGGTCCTTTTAATGTGCTGTTTAATTTTGTTTCCTATTATTTTGTTAAGAACTTTTGCATTCATGTACAGTCATTCATATTGGTCTGCAGTTTTCCTACCTGCAGTGACTTTTACTAGCATTGGTTTCAAAGTAAGGTTGACTTCATAAAATAAACTTGAAAGTGTTTGCTGTTTTTTATCCTGGAAGAGTTTACGAAGGAGTGGTTTTTGAATGTTTAGTAGAATTCAATCTGGAAATGATCAAATGCTAGCCTTTTATTCATTGAGAGTTTTCGTTTTTCTGTTTGGATTACAATTTTTCCACTTATTTTTTTCTCCTAGGTTATCCAATTTGTTGACATATAGTTATTTAAAATAGTTTCTATTGTCTTTTTTTGGGAGGAGCCCATTGTATTGTCTCCTGTTTCATTTCTGACATAATTTGATTTTTTTTCCTTAAATCGTCCAGCTAATAGTTTGCCGTTTTTTAAACTTTTCCAAAAATTATCTTATAACCTTGTTATTTAAAGTTATTTTTTATTACTTATCTATGTCTGCCACAATCTTTATTATTTTTTACTTCTGCTATCTTTGGGCTTAGTTTTGTCTTTTTATCATCTTCTTTGAGGTACAATGTTAAGTTGTTTGTTTAAGTTTTTTTAAATAGGTATTTATCACTATAAACTTGTCTTGGTACTGCTTTTGCTACATCCTATAAGTTTGATATGTTATATTTTTATTTTCGTTTGTTTTGAGTTCTTTGAATAAACCTTTATTATATTCTCTTTGAACTAATAGCTAGCTGTTCATGAATCTAGTTTCCGTTTACTTGAGAATTTTCCCGTTTTATTACTTATTGAATTTAAATTTCATTAAATTGTGGATGGAACAGCTAATTGGAATGATTTTATCTTCTTAAATTTGCAAAGATTTATGTTGTGACTTAACATGAGATCTAACCTGGAAAATGTCTGCATGTGATTGAAAAAAATAAGGTTGTTCTTTTTCTGTTGGATGTAAAGTTCTTTAAATGTCTGTTAAGTTCATTTGGCCTATGATAATATTCAAAACAGCTGTTTCTATATTGATTTTATAGCTGAATATTCTATATATTACTAATAGTAGAGTACTAAGGTGCAGGAAGTAAATAACTAGATCTTCTTTATTTTTATGCATTCAGTCATTATATGCATTTTAATTGTAACCTTAATGCATTTACATTGAAAATAATTATTGATAGAACTTGCTATTGTCATTTTTAATTGTTTATTTTTCTGTTTGGCAATTTTGTTCCTCTCTTCCATCTTGCTGTCTTCCTTTTTTTTAAATTATTTTTTGTACTAAATAAACATTTAAAAGCTTGTTTTATCAATATATTAAATATTTTTTATTATTTTTGTTCTTATTTTTCTCATCCAGATATTGATTTCTACTTGCTATTGTTAATTTTTAATATATATTAACTTATTTATGCAGAACTTTTAGTGTAGATTGGCTAGTGATGACTTCTCTCTTTATATGTCTGAAGCAGTCTTTTTTCACATTTTTACCCCAAGAGAAATTTTCACTGGATATAGAATTCTATGTTGATATTGTTTACACTATTTTATCACTTTGATTAATTTCATAGTGTTCTGATCCCCATTTTTTTATTAATATTAAATCATAGCTGTGTACATTAATGCAATCACGGGGCACCATACACTGGTTTTATAAACAGTTTGACACATTTTCATCACACTGGTTAATATAGCCTTCCTGGCATTTTCTTACTTACTGTGTTAAAAAATTATACTCTACATTTATTAAGTTTCACATGTACCCTTGTAAGATGCACCGCAGGTGAAATCCCACCAGTCACCATCCCTACGCACATCCTCCCTTCTCTCTCCCCTCCCTCTCTCCCTTCCCCATATTCTTAGGTTATAACTGGGTTATAGCTTTCATATGAAAGCCATAAATTAGTTTCATAGTAGGGCTGAGTACATTGGATACTTTTTCTTCCATTCTTGAGATACTTTACTAAGAAGAATATGTCCCAGCTCCATCCATGTAAACATGAAAGAGGTAAAGTCTCCATCTTTCTTTAAGGCTGCATAATATACCATGGTTTATTAATCCATTCATGGATTGATGGGCACTTGGGCTTTTTCCATGACTTAGCAATTATGAATTGGGATGAAATAAACATTCTGGTATAAATATCTTTGTTATAATTTGATTTTTGGTCTTCTAGGTATATACGTAGAAGAGGAATTATAGGATTTAATGGCAGATCTATTTTTAGATCTCTAAGTGTTCTCCACACATCTTTCCAAAAGGAATGCATTAATTTCCATTCCCACCAGCAGTGTAGAAGTGTTCCCTTTTCTCCACATCCACACCAACATTGCTGGTCTTGGGATTTTGTGATATGGGCTAATCTTACTGAAGTTAGATGATATCTCAAAGTAGTTTTGATTTGCATTTTCTGATGATTAAGGATGATGAGCATTTTATCATATGTCAGTAGGCCGTGTGACTGTCTTCTTCAGAAAGCTTTCTCTTTGAGTCCCTTGCCCAGCCTGTGATGGGATCACTTGTTCTTTCCTTGCTTATACATTTGAGTACTCTGTGGATTCTGGTTATTAAACCTTTGTCAGAGACATAACCTGCAAATATCTTCTCCCAATCTGAGGGCCTTCTGCTTGCTTTACTTACTGTGTTCTTGGCTGTGCAGAAGCTTTTTAGTTTGATCAGGTCCCAGTAGTGTATTTTTGAAGCTGCTTCAATTGCCCGGGGGTCCTCCTTAAAATGTTCACCCAGACTGATTTCTTCAAGGGTTTTCCCTGTACTCTCTTCTAGTGTTTTTATAGTTTTATGTCTTAAGTTTAAATCTTTAATCCAGTGAGGGTCTATCTTAGTTAATGGTGAAAGGTGTGGGTCCAGTTTCAGTCTTCTACAGGTCACCAGCCAGTTCACCCAGCACCATTTGTTAAATACGGAATCTTTTGCCAACTGAACGTTTTTAATTGCCTTGTCAAAGATCAGATAATGGTAAGTAGCTGGACTCATTTCTTGGTTCTCTGTTCTGTTCCAGATATCCACTTCTCTGTTTTTGTGCCAGTACCATGATGTTCTGATCACTATCGATTTATAGTATATTCTGAGGTCTGGTAGCGTGATTCTTCCTGCTTTGTCTTTATTTCTGAGTAATGTCTTGGCTATTCGAGGTTTTTTCTGATTCCACATAAAATGAAGTATTATTTTTTCAAGATCTTTAAAGTATGACAGTGGAGCTTTAATAGGGATTGCATTAAAATTGTATATTGCTTTAAGTAGTATGGACATTTTAACAATGTTGATTCTTCCCAGCCATGAGCATGGTATGTTTTTCCACTTGTTAATGTTTTCTGCTATTTCTCTCCTCAGAGTTTCATAGTTCTCTTTATAGAGATCTTTCACATCTTTTGTTAGATACACTACCAAATATTTCATCTTCTTTGGCACTACTGCAAACGGAATAAAGTCCTTAACTGTTTTTACAGCTTGATTATTGTTGGTATATATAAAAGCTACCTATCTATGAATGTTGATTTTGTAACCTGAGACGCTGCTGTATTTCTTGATCAATTCTAAGACTTTAGTAGTAGAATCCCTAGTGTTTTCCAGATATACAATCATATCATCTGCGAAGAACAAAAGTTTGATCTCTTCTGACCTGATATGGATACCCTTGATCACCTTTTCTTCCCTAATTGCGATGGCTAAAACTTCCACTACAATGTTAAAGAGCACTGGAGACAATGAGCAGCCTTTTCTGGATCCCGATCTGAGTGGAAATGATTTCAATTTAACTCCATTCAATACAATATTGGCTGTGGATTTGCTGTAGATGGCCTCCATCTGTTTAAGAAATGTCCCTTCTATATCAATTTTCTTAAGTGTTCTGATCATGAAGGGATGCTGGATATTATCAAAAGTTTTTTCTGCATCAATTGAGAGAATCATGTGGTCTTTGTTTTTAATTTGTTTATGTGCTGAATTATAATTATAGGTTTACATATATTAAACCAGCCTTGAGACCCTGAGGTAAAACTGACTTGGTCATGATGTATAATTTGCTTGATATGTTGCTGGATTCTGTTTGTTAGAGTCTTGTTGAATATTTTTGCATCTGTATTCATTAGTGATATTGGTCTATAATTTTCTTTTCTTGTTGGGTCTTTTCCTGTTTTGAGGATCAGGGTGATGTTTACTTCATAGAATGTGTTGGGTAGTCTTCCTTCTTTTTCTACAATTTAAAACAGGTTGAGTAATATACCCTGTTTCCCCGAAAATAAGACAGTGTCTTATTTTAAGTTGTGCTCCCAAAGATGCACTAGGTCTTATTTTCAGGGGATGTCTTCTCTTTCCTGTTAGTAGTTCTTATTTTCAGAGGATGTCTTATTTTGGGGAAAACAGGGTAGGTAGTAGTTCCTCTTTAAAGGTTTGGTAGAATTCTGATGTAAAGCCATCTGGTCCTGGGCTTTCCTTTTTAAGGAAATCTCATATGGTTGATGCTATTTCAGAACTTGATATTGGCCTGTTCAACATTTCTACTTGATTCTTTTTAAGTCTTGGAAGGTGACATGCTTTCCAGTATTGGTCTATTTCTTTCATAATTTCATATTTCTGAGAATAAAATTTCTTGTAATATCAATTAAGATTTTTTGAATTTCTCAGGAGTTCGTGGTTATTTCGTCTTTGTCATTTCTGATTGATGAAATTAGAGATTTTACTCTTTTTTTCCTGGTTAGGTTAGCCAAAGGTTTGTCTATTTTATTGATCTTTTCAAAAAACCAACTTTTTGATTTATTGATCTGTTGTATAATTCTTTTGTTTTCAATTTCATTTAATTCTGCTCTAATTTTTGTTATTTCTTTCCTTCTACTGGATTTGGGGTTGGAATGTTCTTCCTTTTCCAGTTGCTTGAGATGTCCCATTAAGTTGTTAACTACTCTCTTGACAAAGGCTTGCAGTGCTATAAATTTCCCTCTTAGGACTGCCTTTGCAGTATCCCAGAGGTTCTGATAGTTTGTGTCTTCATTGTCTTTTTGTTCCAGAAATTTGGTGATTTACTTCTTAATCTCACCTCTGACCCAGCTATTGTTAAGCATAAGTTATTCAACTTCCATGTTTTGTATGAGTATGCAGATTCCTGTTGTTACTTAGTTCAACTTTTATTCCATGGTGGTCTGAGAGGATGCAAGGAATAATTTCTATTCCTTTAAATTCAATGAGGTTAGTCTAGTGACCTAAGTTCTGATCGATTTTGGAGTATGTTCCATGGGCTGATGAGAAGTATGCATATTCAGTTTTGTTAGGATGAAATGTTCTGTAGATATCTGCTAGATCCAAATGTTCGATGGTTAGGTATAAATCTAAAATTTCTTTGCTCAGTTTCTTATTGGAGGATCGATCCAACACTGCCAATGGAGTGTTGAAATTTCTAACTATTATGGAGCTGGAGGAAATCAAGTTGCTTATGTCTGTTAGAATTTCTCTTATAAATTGAGGTGCATTCTGGTTGGGTGCATAATTATTCATAATTGAAATCTCATCATATTGAGTATTACCCTTTACAAATATGAAGTGACCATTCTTATCCTTCTTTACTTTTATTGATTTAAAGCCTATTCTGTCTGCAAATAGAATTTCAATGCCTGCTTTTTTTCTGATTACCATTTGCCTGAAATATAGATGACCATCCTTTCACCCTGAGTCTATATTGATCTCTTAAGGTGAGATGTGACTCTTGTATGATGCAAATATCTGGCCTGAGTTTTTATCCATTCAGCTAACCTGTACCTTATTACAGAACCGTTTAAGCCATTCACATTAATGGAGAATATTGATAACTTTTGGGGTACCAAGTTTTTTGAAAGTCCAGTGGACATGTTTAATCCTTTCATCCTTGTGGAATTTTGAGTTTGATCAAAAGTTTCTGAGTGAGTTTATTTTTGTGGTAAAGGATTGGGCTCATCATTATGGAGGATATGTCTGAGAATATCCTGAAGAGCTTGTTTGGTTATGGCAAATGTCTTTAACATATGAATGTCATTAAAGTATTTAATTTCTCCATTATAAATGAAATTCAGTTTGCTGGGTACAAGATCCGAGGTTGAAAGTTATTTTGTTTTAGGAGATTAAAAGTCAATGATCACCATCTTCTGGCTTGAAAGGTTTCAGAAGAGAGATCTGCAGTCATTCTAATAGTCTTACTTTTGTAGGTAATGGATTTCCTGTGTCTGGCTGCTTTCAGAATATTCTCCTTCATTTAACTTCAGTGAAGTTAATTATGATATCCCTGGGGGATGTCTTATTGGGATTGAGTCATGCTGGGGTTCTGAAACTGTCTGCTATCTGAATTTCAGAATCTCTTGGCATGTCTGGAAAATTCTCTTTCATAATTTCATGCAGAAGGGCCTCTGTGTCCAGCGAGGCCACTTCATTTGTTTCTGGAACTCCAATGATTCGGATATTGACCTTCTTTGAATTATCCCAGAGCTCTCTGAGAGAATGATCCATTTTTGCTCTCCATTTCTCTTCCACTTTGAGATTTTGGGAGCATTCTAATGCTTTGTTTTCAATGTCAGAAATCCTTTCTTCTGCCTGGTCCACTCTGTTACTACCCGATTCTACTTTATTTTTCAGATCTTTGAGGGCTGAAAATTGTTGCTTCAGTACACCACAGTCTTTGGTGGTTTTGTCTTTAAATTCATTAAATTCTTTTTTTTTAAAATTCATTAAATTCTTGAGACAACTTTTGAATTTCTCCTCGAATTTCTAATTTTGATTTTTAAATTTCTCTTAGAATTTCTAATTCCAAATTTTCCTTTAATCTATTAATCTTGTTTGCAATCCAAATTCTGAATTCAATTTCCAACATCTCGGCCAGCTGTTTATGAATGGGATCTTCAGTTACATCTGCCATATCTTTCCTTTGTGGGGTTGATCTATTCTCATTATTCATGTTACCAGAGTTTTTCCGCTGATTCTGCCCCATGATTACTTTACACCATTTGACTTTTTCCTTGGTGCTTTGTCGAGGACCCGTACAGTGCTATGCCCTGAGTACTGGGGACCTATTTGGTGTGGTGGGGCTAAGTGGATCTGTCTTGTTTTCAGCTGGTCTTTTTTTTACTCTAGTGAAACATTTACTCTCGGTTGAAATCTCAGCTGTGGAGAAATACCAGCAATTAAGTCACCTCGTCCCCCACAGGGAATAATTGGAAAAGAAAAAATCAAACCTTCCTACAACCACATGTTGCGTGACCAGAGACGCGAATGAACAGCAGCTTTGCTGTGGGTGTAAACTCGCTCCTGTAATTATTAAGTCAAGAAACAGGCTACACACTATGAAATGGCATGTAGCGAAAAACTTTATTCCAGATTTTGAATTTATGCTCCTCTAGTCATGTAAACATTTAATCTATTATCTGTTATTTTCACCATTACCTCAATTTACCTATCTGAGATCAACTAAAAAGGAAACATCCTGTTACCACATTAACACAATCACTTTTGCAGTAAACATCTTCTAATCACTGACTAATCTCTGAGCAGGTGGGTAAACAAAATCATAAAGAGGAAAGTAAACAAGGGGAACAGAGTTTATGGAAAAATATTTTTAAGCATTCACTCAGTTTACTCAGTCTGAAGTAATGACTGTGTCTTCTCCTCAGGGCAGAGCACCTATAGACCTCTGACAATATGTTGTAAACATAAGTCAACCCTCTGGCCCGTATCTCTGAGGAAGGGCGGCATGCCCTTTGATCTCAGGCTGCATGGGTTGGACAGCTTCAGAGAAAAGGCCTAAGGAATTTTACAACTCCAAAAAAGCCTAACTGTACATGTAACCCAGGGGGGTCCAAGTTTCTTAAGCCTCTGGAAGAAAAGCAAGTCATTTTAAACTCACACTGAATTTACTTTGTGTGCTTGATATGCTTGATATAGGATATGTTTATTTCTAAATACTATCCTACACCACACACCCAGGGCACCACTTGAATAGACCTCAGTCGATTGGCTCAGTTCAAAAGGTCCAAATCAATTGTCTCAGTCAGCACCTGTCTCAGGTGGGAGAGTTTCAAAGGTTTCTAGCAACTGGATTGCAGGGGTCTGGTGACAACTCAAATATGACTTGCTCTGGTGTTCTGTGAACTCAGGAGGACCCAGCCAGCAAATAGATTAGTTTGGAAAAGTTGATGCCTCCTTCCCCACCTTGTACATCTGTCACACCCAGTCACTGACTGTCCCGCAGGGCTGTGACCCAGTAGTCTCCAGTGAGCAGATATTCCAGAGGTTTGCACCTGCGTAAATCACAAGGAAATCTGTATCTGCTCAGCCAGGCCACTGTTCTCTGTCTCTATCCAGCAGGGGTTAATGAGGCCTGACAACCTGGGCCCTTGATGGAGACTAGGGGGGTCCACTCAGTTCTAGACCCACCCCTGATTGATGTTACTGGCAGAACATAACAACTTTGTGGGAGTTTGTTTCTGTCCTTGCTAAATTCCTCTGTAGAAGCAGAGCTGATTTGAGTTCTCAGAACCTGTGCCTCAGGCCCTGTCTTTACTCTTGCAGGTTTGTATTTGCAGCAAGGTTAACTGTTAGCTCTAGCCTCTTGCCTTCCTTTGTCTATAGGCTGATGATCCCCTGAGGGCCAGGCACGTTTTAGGCTTCATAAAGCGGTCATCTGCATCAGCCCCACTCTGGGAATTTCCCAGCTCTGTGCATGTGTTTTCTAGTCCCAACGCTCTACCCAGGGCAGTACACCTCAGGCAAACCCTTTTCTCACAGGGCCTGTGTTTCAGTCCCAGATCTGTTCCATGGTAGTTGCCATCTGAGAAGATGCCCGGCCTCCTCTGGTTGCCCAGCGAGACAGGGGGTGTGGCTTTGGGCTATCCGGGGGTGGGCATTATTGTTGCCAAAAATGGCTGCTGTTCTGCACCTTGGGGCACTGCCACTCCGGTGTGATTCCCTCTTAGCTGACTGTCGTCTCCTCACTTTCGTGCAGCAGAATCAGCACTGACGAGTGGTATTCCAGGCCCTGTCCACTCCCCTCGAGAAATCACCCAAGAATCTGGACTCCTGAGGGACAGGCCTCCAGATCTCAGAGTGAGAGTGGAGGGGGGTGTTTGGAGCTCAGAATTGCAGGTTGAAACACCAAACTCATTGAGACCAAATGAGCAAATAAACAGATAAAAAGACTACTGGACACACAAGCCCATAAATGCACAAACAATCAGGAACACAGACATACAGACAACAATAACAAAAAAAGCAACTACAATAAAAATAATGTAATTGTAAAATAATTTAAAAGAAAAAAGGTAAAAAACATACAAACAAAATGAACAACAAACAAAAAAAAAAAAAACTCTAAAAATCTGATGTAAGCACTCTCAGAAACCATAAGGAGGGAAGAAGAGGAAGAGAGAGGGAAAAAAAGTGGTGTTCATATACATGTTAAAAAGAAGAAAGAAGAAATTAAAAATAGAAGAAATAAATATATATATATATAAATAATAAAAATTAACAATAGCTCCTCCAAGAAAATGGTGAGAAAAGAAAAAGAAAAAAAGGCACCAACCACAAAAATATTATTCTTATATATATGTAGAAATATACATCTATATGTGTGATGTTGGGATCAACTTTCTTAGGAATATATTTATAATGTAATATACTTTATGGACACCAGGTGGTGCTGTACGTGATTCCCAGGCTTATACCTGATTCACAGTTTATACTGTTACCACGGTAACAACCCTACCTGGCCCATCGCCATTTTGGAGTTTCTGTGAATTTTATTACCTAATTGTGCAACCTCAGCCTCTCTGTTCCAGACAGCACTTCTATCCGACCTCTCAACTGAGTGCAGGAGTCCATGCTTCACAAATCTTTCTACTCTGCTCCCACGTTCTCCTGCCAACTGGCGACTGCAATTGGCTGTGGGGGAGGGTGCTGGCTCCCGCAGGTTCTAGCTGCTGCCAGATCCCATGGCCGCTGACGGCTCCTGCGGCTGCAGCACACAGAGACATTATCCTCACTTTTTATGACTCAGAGTCTCACTTTTGAATCTGGACTTTTGAGTTTAGCCACCTGCCAGTTCACTGAACAGCCTGAACTGCCAGCCCACTCCAATATTCCCCACCAGGAATGATCCGGTCTATTTAATCACTCCTGTTGTTCTGGGGGAAGGTGTCTGCCATTTCGGATAATTCAAAATATCTGTTTACCAGGCAGGATCTCTTTCCTTCAATTTTCCATTGGGTTGCTTAGCCCCTTGTGGTTCTGAGTGGCTCCCCTATCGGGTGCCACACTCGGCTCAGGCATACCTTTTTGTCAATTGGGTTTTGCCAGGAATTGCAAGCTGCTGTCCTCTCTGAGGGAGGGGCCTGCCGGTCAGCATGGCCAAGCAGGGAAAATCTCTACAACAGAGTCCATGATTTTAAATTACACCTCATATACAGAAATTTGCCAATTCGCTATGCATCTCCATCTGTCTGTCCACACCAATAATCCACGCCGGGAAAAGGTCCAGACCCTTCTTCCTCTCACCTGATTACTTAGGAGAGGTAGGCTACACATCCGTCCCATCTGCCATCATGCTCCGCCTCCCCCATTGTTTCTGATTAGAATAAATTTTTCATTTTCACTTTTTCCTTGAATGAAATCTATCCTTTTTTCTTTGTATGCTTTTAAAATATTATCTTTTCCAGGTTTTTGTTAACTTAAATGAAATCTTGCTAGGTGTGGTTCTCTTCATTTGTGGGTGTTTTAAATTTTATTTTATCTATTTTTGAAGTATTTTTTCAAGTTAAAATAAATTTGACAATTATTTATTTGCATATTAATTTTGTTTTATTCAATCTCTCCTTACCATCTAGACCGGAAAGATTGAAATTGTCTCACACAACTCAGATGCTTTATTCCACCTCCACTTTGTACCTTTGTTAGTATAATTTCTATTGATCTCCTTCAACCTCTGTCTTCAAGTTAAATGATACTTTCTTCTGTTTTCTGTCCACTCTTGAACTCATTGATTACATTATTTATTAGCAATATTGTATCACTAATTTTGAAATTTTCCTCTTTTTAATTGCTTATATTTTCCATTTCTTATGTAAAATATTCTGTTCTTTATACATGTTTTCAACCTTAGCCAATAGCTCATTTAACATATTTATCATAGTTATTTTGATGTTCCTGATTGTGAATTAAAGAATCTATGCTTTTACTTTAACTTTTTTGTTCTTGATTTTGAATTGTATTTGTCCAATTGTTTACATATTTTTTATATTTTTAAAAATTTTTATGTCAGTCATATTTTGTATAAAACAACATAAGAGAATGAAACACATAGTATTTACTTTCAGTAAATACCATATTTCTTCTGTTATTATGGTAGAATAGAACACTGGATGAATCTATTCTGTAGTTGGGTGGTCTCTCCCTTTTATCATATCTCTTATTAGATTCGATTGGCAACAGATTCAAATAAGAAAAACCAAAGTTATCTATTCATGAGGAAAATGTAAAAAAAAAACCCATGTGATACTTTTATATTCATGTAAAAAACAGCTAAAATTAAGAAAGCTGATTATTCCAAGCTTGGTAAGGATGAAGAATAATTACAACCCTCACATGTTCTTTTGGCTATAGAAAATTATATAACCACTTTGAGGGCAAAAATTACTGTTTAGTGTTATCTAATAAACAGTATTCTTCTCCATGCTACAAACTAGCAATCCTATTTTTAAAGAAATGACTGAAGCCACCGGATACATAAGTAAACATGCATATACAAGTATCCTCTGAAATGTATGTATAAAAATATTGATAGTATGTTTATTTATTTATAACTTACCCAGTCTGAAAACAACCCATATGTCCATCAAGTGTACAAAGAATAGACAAATTGGATCTATATAAGCAGTGTAATACTATACAACGGTAACAAAGAGAAAACACTTGCTACACATAACATCATCAATGAATCTCATAAGCATTAAATTGCTTGTCAGAAGCCACACACAAACTCTACAAATTAGTTCATACAGTGTGATTACTTTACATAAAATTTAAGCAAAAGCAAATAAAATTTATGGTAATAGGAATAAGGCCAGTAATTGGCTCTATGATGCAGAGATTTATTTAAAAGAGATATGAAGAAATTCTACGGAGTAATAAAAATGTACTTTATCTCAAACTGGGTGATGGTTATGTTGAGTTTCAAGGTCATTGCCTGTGTTCTAAAATGCTGGGTTTCAGGCAGTTGCCTTTGTATTCAGTTCCTAGTAAGCAAACTGACCAAAGCAAGGAAAGTGTGAAACAAAGTTTAATAAGAAAAAGTATCAGAGGTTAAATGTCAGATTTCATATGTTTTCAAGACCCTCAGGCTGTTAGGTATTCACTCAGCATAACTAGTAAGTTCAGCTGAGTCAAAATGATAAGCAGGAAGTGGAAAATAAAGCAACTAGAATTCCAGTGCAGTAAGAAAGTGCATAGTTTTGCTTAAAACAAAGCACAGGTAAGCATAGACTTTTCTAGAGAGATTGTAAGAGGGTCCGCCTTGTGAGCGAGGGGAGATGCCACATGAAAGCAGTACATCATTATAGCTGTTTAGCCCTAATTCCTTCTCCAGTTATCTATAAAAATTTTCACTAGTTCTTTTTAGGCCATCAGGCAGGTTGTCCTGATCTTATCGGTTGTGGATTACCTCAGTTGTTACATAAACCTGAAAGGGGCTCACCATTTTACCCAGGGATGAGACTGGGAGAGGTTCAGGCCAAGTTTAATAAAATGGGACAGAGACCCACACGGGCAAAAATGGTGGCTGCACCAAGAGTAGTCGGGGGTTTGCTTTTATACTGGACATAGCGGGGAGGAAGTTTCCATAGCTTTCTGGAAGGTTATGGGGGACTAGGGTCTTTCTGGTGGAACTCTTGGGGCAGGTTGAGGTAGGCATTTTGCTCTGGGGGGGATGAGTGGGAATTGTTTTGACCCCTAACAAAACCTAATTTACTTTATTCTATAGTAATAATCATTAACTGCATATATGATTGTATGGTGGTGCCTATTAGTCCTGTGATGTTAGGGCAATTATGGTGTGTATTATTCTATGACTGTGATCATTACTGTACTTTTTGTCTCAGGGTAGAAGTCATATTTTTTTGGAACAGAATATACTTGGCTAACTAGGTCACAACCAACCCAAACTCCTTGTTTTACTCCAAGCCCCTTTTCAATTTTTGTATCTAGGAGGCTGTAACTCTTCTATTCCCCTATAGCCTTTTTAACACCTTTTCATCCCTAATCAAAGAGAAAGATAGGTTCACAGAGTAAGAGCAAGATACAAGTTTGCAAAGTAAGATGCCTTCACTAAAGACAGTGAATGGGCCTCCATTGTTGAGACAACAGTGCAAAGAGGCACGAGTTATGGTTGCTAGTTCTGTTTTATCATTCCTGGGTTCTGACTACCTGGTGATTCAGAGTTCACCTTGGAACCAGAGTCTTACTATGCACACACACCTCCCATGAGCCTCTCTGAGAGCCAATTGGAGGCATGTGTATTTCAGCTAATGACATGATATTTAGCCTTAAGGCCATTGAGGTTACCTTCAAGACTCTATTGTACCCATTTTGCTTGGCAGTTGGACTACAGTGTCCTCTGCATCCTTTTTGGCAGGCTAAGTTATGATTGGAAGATTTGTAGGACATCCCCTTATCCACAGCTGTTAGCAATTGCTCCAGACAGGATTAATGTGAGATGGGGGCCTGTGGACTCCACCATTGTCCTTTTTCTCTAGGAAAGCTGGATTTATAACTAACTACATAGCAGTTACAGGTACATGCATATGTAAAATTTCCATAAAATTAGTATACTTTATTATATAAACTTGTAAGTCAAAAACATTGTTTTCATAATTATCAATTATCTGACTAGTTTGCTTTATTTAGTAATTTTTTAAATAATGAACAGCTTTTAAGTCACCTGAATCTGAGGTTTTGTATGGACATTTAACCTGAAATTAAAGTAGGAAAACATGAATTATGGAAAATATATTTTCATATTTTTATTGGATGAAGAAAAAAATTAGAGGAGAGTCTTTAGAGAGATACATAGTCTTATTTTATTATAATATTATTTTCCTTTTTGTATTAGCTAAGGTTTGAAGACTCTGAAAAATGTAAGGATAGGAATTGTTGACAAAGTATCCAGAAGCATAAGTAGGTAGAGATATACATAAAGGAGTTTGCTTAACATTACAAAGAAGCAGGGTAATAACCAGAAAGTTTTTTTTTCTTTCTTTAAGTTTACTTAACAATGTGATAAAGTCAGAGGTAACTAGGAATGAAAACAAGTGGTTAAACAATGCCTGTTGTTGTTTTGTTGTTCATTTTGTTTTGAGAAACATCCATGTGGCTGTACCATTTCAGAGTCACAACAACAGTGTGCAAAGAGTTCTAATTTTCAACATCTTCATTAACATTTGTTATTTTTTTTTGTTTTGATTAACTATCTTCGCAGGTATTAGGTGATATCTCACTGTAGTTTTGATTTGCACTTTGGTAATGATTAGTGATGTTGAGCATCTTTTCATATACATATTGGCCATTTGTAGGTCTTCATTAGAGGAATATCTAGTCAAAGCATTTGACAATTTTTAATTGGGTTATTGTTTTTATTATTGAGCTGTAATCCTACTCCTGGGTATATATAATAAAATGATTGAAATCAGGATCTTGAAAAGATTTCTACACTCTCATGTTCACTGCAGCATTATTTACCACAGCCAAGATATATAACAAAATAAAACTTAAATATACATAAATGGATGAATACCTAAAAATATGTAATATTTTTACATATATCATAATAGTATATGCATACAATGGAATATTATTTAGTCTGCAAAAAATAGCGAAACCTGTAAGACATTATGCTAAGTGAAAAAATGAGTTATGGGACAAATACTGCATGATTCCAATTATATGAGACATCTAAAATATTAAAACTCATAGAGATAGAAAGTAGAATGGTGATTGCCAGAGACCAGAGGAAGGGAGGAACACGGAGTTGCAGTTCATTAGCTATAAACTTTCAGTTACATAAGAAGAATAAGTTCCAGAGATCTTTGCAACATTGTGACAGTGACTAATAGTACTGTATTATGTACTTAAAATTTGGTTAACAGGGTATATTGCATTTTAAGTGTTTTTTTCCCACAATTAAAAATAATAGAAAAGTAATATGTATGTATCTTGAAAGTTTATAATTTTAAAATATTTGATTTAACTTAGAATTTAAAGTAGTTGTTGAAAAAACTTAAATTTAACTATTAATAAATAAATACTCTTTTTTCTAAATGAAAACATTAACTTTTGCTTATAATTTTAGATTTATTTTGATAGGAAAGACTGTCAATTTCTGAACGTAATTGTATCTTAGATGTGATAATATTTACTCAGTAACTAGGGGAAAGGGCAAGTTTCATGATTAATCTAATGTATTACATAATAGCATGCTTAAAATATTTTGAAATATTTCTATATTTCCCTACTCCTTGATAGTAAATATTGAGTGATTATTTGGATAATATAATAATGCAATTACTTGGTGTTAGAGACACCTGTATAAGCAATAGCATAGTGTTGATAAAAAAGTACTCATAAATACTCAAGTTCTAAGTAAAAAGTAATGAAAGATGAAAGGTCACCATTTTGCAAACAATAAATAACAAAGTTAAAAGTTAAACTCATTGAAAATGTGTGGGAAATAACCAGTGTACTATGCCACTGGAACTTTTTAACTATCATCATAAATAGCTTTTCAAATATTCATATAGGCCACTTTTAAATAGTGGAGGTAATATCCTTTTTGCATGAAAAAAGTTATTTGTAGGCCATGGTTTGTGTACAACCTTCAATTTTTATCAAAGTCTTTTTTTCTGTGTTTATAAGTGAAACCAGCTGTGAAAGATGCAAGAATTATAGTTTATATTCAGCAAAAATCTGTCATTTTGTGCTTACCACAGGCAAATGGCTCTGTCAGTTGGGGTGACAATCTATCAAGCTGGCAGAATGACAATTTTTATTTTCGCAGAAAAATTTACCATGGATATCCAATTTTGAACAGTTAATATGGAAGCAGGTGACTTCAACTTTGTCTTATCAATATTGTAATCATTAATGACACTAGGTTAGTGTCACACTAGGTTAGTGTCATTAATGAGAAGGAGATTATTTAGGTCTCGAAGCACATCTGACAGATTTATCTGCCCCAACTGCCACCAAGAGTCCCTCGGTTTCAGTAACAGATGTAGTGTAACAAAGCAGCATCTCCCTGTAGAAAAAATGAAAATCTTTTTTTGTCATAGTTGCTTCAGAATGAACACAGTAAAATAGGATGCTAAAACATTAAATTTAAAATTATGTTGATTGCCTAAATGTTTAGCTAATGTACCTCATAAGCAAGAAGTGAAGATAGTGACCTGTTTTCCAACAAGGTAGTAATATATTCATAAGTGGGTTTCAAACTGCAACTATTTAGTGTACATTTTAGCTGATGTAATATGCACATGAAGACAATCATTGTGCCAGTGACCGGAATGGACATACATGGTCCTAAGTCACTGGATGTCAGCTTCAGTATGTCACCATTGGGAAAAGGATTCAACTATTAGAAATGATAGTTTGTAAAAAGAATTAATTGTTGAACAAAAGATGAGTGAAGGAAGACTCAAAACATCATTCTAAGGCACTAAGGTATCACATACCTGGACCTAATTTGCAAGAACATAATACAATTTTTACACATTTGAGCATATTACTTAACTGTGTTACGATAAATGTGAAGACCATGTTGAGTACAATATAGAGAGGATTAGGTCAAAACTGAAAATCAGGTGCAGTGAATTGTTCTTTATTAACTTTAAATTTTATGTCTGAGCCTATAAGACTAAATATTTGGGCAGAGATTTTAATATTTTATCAAAAGAAAACGATGGCTCAGATAATAAACTTGTCCTTCCAAACTATTCACAAGTAAAAGGTATACATTGTCCTCACAGCATGTGTGCACACACATACAACTTACCCAGAAATATGGCTCTGGCTACCTACAAAATTGTCTATGTCTTTAATTATCATTGTCTCCTTCCATTTTGTTTTATAAAAATGAGTGCCCTGTCACCATTGTAAAGGTAACCCTCTGAAAGTAATACACACACATACATATACACAGATATATACATACACCAGGTGTCCATAAAGTTTATGTCCAATTTAAAATTGCATACTATTTTATTTATTTTTTTTTACTGCCTGTGAAATGGCTGAGTCCACCTGAGTGAATAAGACCCACATTTCAGAGTGCAACACCTTGTTTCATCCTTGTAGCCAACACATTAATGTAGGTGCCATAATGCATCTCCATCACTAAGGACACTGAAGTTCAGAGAGGTTAAGCAACTGTCCAAAGTTTGGAGCTGGGAAGTATCAGAGTCAGAATTCAAGCCCAGGCAATCTGCCTCCAGAATCCAAGGTCTTCACCATCACTATTTACTGCTCCCTTATCCCACAACTGGCAAGAGACAAGTAGGAAGAGGATGTTAAGTGAGGTAATGGACAAAGGAGAGAAAGACAAATGGTTAGAGTGTTCAGATGTCTCTATCAGATACTCAGAGGACTGCTGGGACCCTAAGGCCATCTTCTCTCCATAGCACTCTGAGACCATGTGGGGAAAGTAGATACCCCAGTGAGAAACATGGTGAGTTGGATGACCTTGATCTCCAAGAACATGTAAAGAACGCACAAGCGAGGAAACCAGAATCCCCTGTTGCCTCATGTATACTCCAGGAGGATAAAAACTTCCCTTCCTGAAGGGGCATTATGAATGGGTCCATGTACCCAAATCGAGTCTGCACTTAAGAGCCAGTCTTGCTGGGAGACGTCTGATCTCAGCTTTACGACTGAGTATAAAACATGCAGTAAGAACTTTGTCTAAATGAAGGACTTGACACCATTTTCCCAGTGGCTTTATACTGGGATCTGGTTACACCTGTCCACACAAGGAGAGGGACCAGGAGGCTTTGGCTGCCCCAGCACATCATTCCTGCCTGTGACCCAGCATCCCCTCTGCTGGGCAGATGAAGGATCCAGCTTCACCTGGGAGGATGGGGCTGGTTGTTAGGAGAAGGTTCTTAGGAGGAAGACCTGCTGCCCTTTGTATCACTGTCAACTCTGCCTCCTTTCATGGCCAGTCAAACATCAGTCAACAGTATGAGTCTGACAAAAACAGTGGGGGGGCGGCGCCTGTGGCTCAACGGGTAGGGCGCCAGTCCCATATGCCGGAGGTGGCGGGTTCAAGCCCAGCCCCGGCCAAAAAAAAAAAAAAAAAAAAAATAGTGGGGGCAGCTCCCAATGGGTAACATGCCTTATGGCACCCTGGGCATATCAACCTGTCCTCCTTTGGGCTCTGTTGCTGTTTCTCCTCTCTCATGTCACCACTGCCTGCCTGTCTTCCTACATGCCCTAAAGGAAGATTTTTCAAAGGAGCAAATCCTCTCAGCAAATACTTTTTAAGCCTGTGCCCTGGACATGATGCCCTAAGATCGAGAGGATCAGGGCAGAAGGGTACATCACAACAGCTGCCTGCCATAGAAGTTCCCTGCAGCATTAATCAGTTTACCACTTGCAACCATCCAGGGAAATAGTCTGATGTTATTCACCCTCATATTATGGATGAGAGAACTGCCGTCTCATTCTCATATCTCTAACAGGCATCTTAGATATGGTCATCATTGGGCCAATCTTGGAGAGAATAGCCTTGTGCCCTGATGGCTGTTCTAGCTTATACCCTAACATGCTTTGCGATAGCGCATCCAAGTATATGCTAAGATGAATCCCCCCTGGCACAAGGTCTTTATTCCTTTTCTGGTTATCACTCCTCAAGCCTTAACTTTTCTCCAAGCCTGGACTCTGGTGACATCTCCTGGAGTTTCCCCTGACCACCCTGCAGGCTTAACTCTTATTCTTCTCAAAACACTGATTATTTAACATGGGATATTTTTTGTGGGATTAGGGTCTTCTCAGATCCGTGTGGAGCAGGGTCATTTAACCGTGGTACTTTCAGCCTTCTGAGATGGATCATTCCTTGTTGTAGGGGCTGTATTGTGCATTGTAAGACTCCTAGCATGCACACGGGCACCCACACATCTGCCTGGCTTTATCCTGCAAGAACCTCTGGACAGGGTATCTTTGGCTGGGAGCAATAATGTGTTTTCTAAACCCATTCTCTGAATCTACCTGTGTATGTTGCCCATGGCATTGTGATTATTTTGCAGAGGAAAGCAAAGTGGATTTGCTGGAAGGTCTGAAGTCAGACTCTTCTGGTGCCTTATATAGGGAGATGGCAAAAGGGGTTGCTACATTGATAAGTGAGAGGGAAACACTTCCTTGAGTGTCTGTTCTGCTGGCTCTGGGTCCTATTTCTGGTGAAATTTCAACTATTAAAAGTGGAGGTGTATTTGTCCAATAAAATTTTGAGACCATGAGAGTTTGCTCCCTGCTCCTCTTGCCAGCCAGTCTCCTATGTAGTGGGGGCTGCCAACAGGTGAAATGACATACCCACTCCAGCCCCACGCTTCTATGGCTTGCTCTTTCCTTTTAGGTTTGCGTGGAGAAGTGGAATCTCCTAAATAAATCCTCTCACCTTCACCTGCCAAGGGCTTCAGCTGTATCCTTGGAAGTGAAAAGGCTTAGTGCTCTGGACCTTGAAAAGAAGATTGGAAAGTCCATTCTGGGGAAGGTATTGGTGATGTCCATTTCCAGTGTCCTCTCTGCACTAACTTGCAGGTGACTGGCGCACTACCCTCCTCTGCTAAATGCTTCTATCCACAGGCTGCCTAGGTGGCCCTGGAGTGCAGCTCTGGCCTCCTAGACAGCCAGGTCAGCATTGTAGTCTGTTTGGCAGGTCCATCTGGCTATGATGTTATATACCACACAGGAAAGTACTTCTGTGAGAGGATGAGGAGTGGGACCATGAGTCAGCAGTCTTCCATCTGGAGCACGTAGGCTGACCTGGGTGAGCTGGAAGCCACTGTGGGCGTGAGGTTCATGTACTCACAGCTGTCCCACCACATCCTAGCTGATGTCTACATGGAGGTGAGGGGTGAGGAGTGGCCTGGTCAACACACTCTTTGCCTGGCTCCCTTCCAGGAGGTCATCCATTCACCTGCCTCCTGTACTGGAGGTTTATGTATTGCACAGAAATATCCTGGCCATTGGTCTCAGTGCAGGTCCTTCAAAGTTAGTTGAGACTGGCCAGGTATAGTGGCTGACACCTGTAATCCCAGCACTTTAGGAGGCTGAGGCAGGAGAATTGCTTGAGGCCAGGAGTTTGAGACCTGCCTGGGCAACATAGCCAGACCTCATCTCTATAAAAAAATTAAAAATTAGCCAGGCACAGTGGTGCACACCTGTATTCTAGTTACTCAGGTGGCTGAAGCAGGAGGATCACTTCAGCATGGAAGTTCAACGTTGCAGTGCACCACTGCACTCCAGCCTGGGCAACAGAGCAAGGCTCTATCTCTTAAAAAAAAAAAAAGTTGAAACTGATAGAATTGATCTGTCTTTGGAGGGTGAGGGGAAGGTGACAGTCACATTTCCAGAACATAGGACATGGTGTGAGGGGAGAAGCAGAAGATATGTGAGGAAGGGGTCAACACAGATTTCCTATGCATCAGTGCCTGCCATGTCACTGCCCTGTTGGCTGGAGCAAAGCCTGGCACTCAGTAGGTGCTCAGTATCCCTCTATAGTCCCAGCTACTCAGGAGGCTGAGGTGAGAGGATGGTTTGAGCTCAGAAGTTTGAGGTTGCTGTGAGCTGTGTTGGTACCACTGAAGTCCAGCATGAACAACAGATGGAGAATGGCTCTGGAGGCTTGGAAGTCAAAAATCAAGGAAATGGCATCTGGAGAGGTCCTTCTTGCTGTGTAATGACATGGTGTTATGTGAGAGGCTGTGCACATTATTTTAAATTGCACACAAACTTTATGGCCACCACGTATATAGTAATGGCTTATTACCACCATGGTATCATGGTATTTTCATCTGATTTCTCATTAATTAATGAATGAATAGGTGTTAATTGTTTAGTCAGTACCTTCAGAGTAGTAAGAAAGATATTTCTACAAAATCTTCAGATAAATTGATCTCAAAAATACACTATTTTTTTGATAATCCGGTCTGAATAATCTGGAATTGTGAAAGGAATAATGTCACTAATAAGTGAGAAGTCTATGACAAACAACTTTCTGACTTTATAGTACTTGTTTAAGTTCTTTGGGAAGGACTTAAATGAGATTGTATTAAGGTCTCATCAAGAATATTATTACTGCTATTTGTGAATCATTTTCTCATTGCTTCAAACGTCCAAGAGATTCATTTATTTACAGCCCATGGAGTGAAAAGTTCTTTAATATGGAAATTAACAAATATGGTCCTTGCTTTCAAGAATCTAAAACTAATGACTGAAGGTAAA
This sequence comes from Nycticebus coucang, assembly GCF_027406575.1. Classification (NCBI taxonomy): domain Eukaryota; kingdom Metazoa; phylum Chordata; class Mammalia; order Primates; family Lorisidae; genus Nycticebus; species Nycticebus coucang. Next base: position 154,089,240 of record NC_069804.1, on the reverse strand, counting down.
AAAGATTTGAAATTATCATGTCTTAAGAAATAAAAAATAGAAACTAGGCTCTTTTACAGCCTATGTTTTAACTAAATAATCTTTTCCATGTTAAAATCATTTCTTCTTCTTCTACTTTATTTGAAGAAATTATTCTATTGCCAAAGAGTGAAAAAGAAATAGTTGCTAATACTGTCTCAGCTTTCTTGAAAGACAAAAACAAAATGGAGGCCAGGATAACTAGGATATGTGTAATAACAAAATAGGTTCTGGTGTTAAGTGCTATGTTCTCGGTGCTGTTAAAACTTAACTATAAGGTGAGTATTTTGAGTTGAAATACCAATAAAAGCAGAGCTTTGGATTTTCTGCATAAAATTTACTATCAGATTCATAATTTGAGTAAAACTTTTCCTTATAAAATATTCAAATATTTAACTTTAACAAATATCAAAATATTTTAGCATATTTTCTACACATTATTAAAAGAAAAGCCAAATAATTTTGTATTATATCTGGGTAAGAACAGATTGCAGTTTATTAATACAAAGTTAACATGACTTTAAAAGTTTACCCTGTGTCTTGTAAAATCTTCCCTTTATAAAATCTAGTTTGTTATAAGGACCCTTACTTTGTATTTGCCCATATTTGCAGCCTTGACCATTACAATCCTCTACTGACTGAATTCTCTCCCTAGATGCTGAGCTCCTTTTCTCTCCTTTCACAATACTGCCTAAACATTATTTTTCTGCATGCAACCCTCCTTTGACTCACCGGTCCCTTCAGGATAAATTTCTTAATCATTTTCAGGTTATAGTTGCCATTTATATTTCCAGAACTGGATTACCGTTCCTCTTCTCCTCTCATATAGCCATTGCTATATAAAACTATTTTTTCTGACATTCAAAATGCTGTTTCACACTACTTAGCTTTTGGATATGTTAATTTTTCTGAATGAAACCATTTAGTTTCCAATATCAGCCTTAACTCATCACAGCCAACAGTTTATATAAGGATTCTTTTTGAAGCTTTACTCAATTATCCCAGGAAAAATTAACTATGCCTCTAAGCTTCCAAAGCCAGTTGTAAATGTCTCAGTTGCAACAGTTATTGAATTTTTTGCTATTTTATATCTTTACAAGAATGAGAGTTCCATTCCCTGTGAGTTCAAACCAACACTTTTGTTCATCTCTCTGTCACCAATACCTCCCCTACAATACTTGACACATAGTAAACACTCAATATTATACTATATTCTCATCGATTAATTCCACTTATTTTTATTAAATTCTTATTATATGCCCTGGACTCTGCTTAGATACTGGTATGAGAATATGAGCAACATAGAACATGGTACTTCTTGTGGAAAAGATAGACACGTAAGCCAGAAATACTGAGAATGTTATTCTCAAGGTAAAGATATATTTAAAAATTTTCTATTTCTCTCTCATCATGTCAAAAGTTCTAGACTTTTATTATACATATATGTATGGCCAACCAGAGAGTAGAGATGAATGAAAAGTATAGAATAATTATATCAAATAAATCATCATAACTTATAATAAAATCATATTATTTTATAATACAAAAGCAGGGAAAACAAGACCATGTACTGTTTTTACTGTTTAAAAGGCGGCGCCAGTGGCTCAGTGGGCAAGGCGCCGGCCCCACATACCGAGGGTGGCGGGTTCAAACCCGGCCCCGGCTGAACTGCAACCAAAAATAGCTGGGCATGGTGGTGGGCTCCTGTCGTCCCAGCTACTCGGGAGGCTGAGGCAAGAGAATCGCTTAAGCCCAGGAGTTGGAAGTTGCTGTGAGCTGTGTGATGCCATGGCACTCTACCCGAAGGGCATAAAGTGACACTCTGTCTCTACAAAAAAAAAAAAAAAAAAAAGTCTGTTTTCAAGTTTTTAGTTAAATAAATTAAGTCCTTTATCCACAACTTCAAAAAAGATATTTTTAAGAAACAGCAATCTTTTAAGTTATTATTTTTAGATTACTGACTTCTATTCATATACATGTATTTTAACTCTGCCTTCTGTTTTTTTATTTTATTTTGTTTACTGAAACATTATATAAAATAGTTAAAATGTTGAATAATTTATAAAAACATTTAATGGGCTGTAAGTATTCCATGCACTACTACTTCCTCTTTCCAAGTCCACTTCCTGAATGTAACCACATTTATTTATTTACTTCTAAATCAGCTTTCCCACACAATAAATTAAAGTGAAATTCACTAAATTACTTCTTAGGTGTACAATTTGATGAGTTTTGACAAATGCATACAGTTGTGTAACCAACAACACATTTGAGGCACAGAATGTGTCCATCACATAGAGAAATTTCTTCCTTCCCTATGTAATCAAGTTTTTTTTTTTTCCCCTCAAATCCTGGCCCTTAGCAATCAACAACTGTTCTCTTTTGTAACATTATAGATTTATCTTTTATAGAAATTAATTTAATTGGGGGATAGAGCAAGATGGTGGCCGAGTAACAGCTTCCTTGCATCTGGGCACCATGAGTCTGGGGAGATAAGACTCCAGGCATCTCTGGCTGGTGGGATCTGCCTATAAGCATCTCTTTGAGGATGCAGAGAGTCAGCGAGAGACTTCTGACCCCAAGAGAAGGACAAAAACAGTGAAAAACTGGCAAGTGGTCACGTGTGTTTGATCAGTCTAATCCCACTGCCAGCTATAAGTAGGCAGCAGAGAGACTGCAAACAAGAAAGGCCTTACAAGTGAACTGTTTTGGTGTTTTTGGACTTGGCACTCAGTTAAACTGCCTTGTAGAAAGCTTAATCAGGAGTGTAGAGAACTATGGGCATTGTCTTGGGGCCCAAACTGAGCCGCTGAGCCGACGGATGGAGCTAATAGTGTTTGGCTGTGGGCCGCAGGGAGACATTGTGAGAGAGCTTCCCCAGCAAGGTCTGCCCTCAGGGTTGCAGAGCAAGGATCTGGCGGGAGCTAGTAATCTTCTGACTGAGCAGCCTAAAGGCGGGTACTGAGCAGCCCTACAGCCCTAAACCTCAGGGGCAGAGTGAGACTGGTTTGGCACTCTGGGTAAGTGGATAGCCACTTCAGCAGTGATCCAAGTGACAAGCACTTTCCTGGGAAAGTTTCTGCTTAGCAAGTTTAAAAGTTTAAAGAGCCTTTTAACAGGGATGAAGAGAGATTTAGAGTGTCTACACTGTGAGGATTGAGAAATCAGCGGAGGCCTCCAGTTGTATCAGCATTTTGATTAACATCTCATAACCCAGAAGACCACATGTTCCCAGAAAATATTCAACAAGATATATATACTGCTTTGCTTTTGGTTGTTTTTTGTTTGTTTTTTTGTTTATTTTGATGTTGTTGTTGTTTTGTTTTTTAATTTCAACCTTTTCCATACATACTTTTTCTTTTCTTTCTCCATTTTTCTAGTTTAAATACAATTTCCCATTGCTGCCTTTTTCAATAACTAGAACTTCATTTTTGCTAGTGTTTTTACCCCTATTATTTGATTTTTCACACAATTTTGTCTCATAAAGTTTTCTGTTTGCTTGTTTTGATTTGATTTATAGCATTTTTGTCTTTCCTTTCTACTTGGTGGAGGTGGGGTACTGTGTCCAATCAGGTTAGCAAAGAGCTGCTGACCTCAAGGGAACCACCCAACTGGGAACCCCCAGAGGTTAGGATTTTTTTTAAGGTTGTGTCAAAGTACCCTACTATACACCTATATTGCTCTGTCTCCCTCTTTCTGTGCCTCTCTTCTTTTTGTCAATATTCCTTTTACCCACCCCAACTCCTTTCTCTGTTTTTTTTTTTTTTTGGTTGTTGTTGTTTGTTTTTTTTGTTGTTGTTCTTTCCTTCTTTCTTTCATCTCCTCTTGCTCTTCAACCTTCTCATCCTTCTGGTCCTGTACCAAAAGGACTCATCGAAACCTTAGTCCACAGGAATGGGAAATTAAAGAGCAAGAGGAAGTGAAAGGAAAATAAGGGCAAGAAAACAGATAAAAGAAATCACTCATGAGAAAGAATCAGCAGAAAACTCCAGGCAAAATTTGTAATAAGTCCAGAACAACCCCTCCAAGGGACCATGTGGTAGCTACTGCAGAGGATTCCATCTATAAAGAAATGTCAGGAATGACAGAAAGGGAATTTAGAATACACATGATGAAGACAATGAAGGAAATCATGGAAACAATGAAGGAAACTGCTAATAAAGTGGAAAATAACCAAAAGGAAATCCAAAAACAGAATCAAATAAGAGATGAATGATATGAAGAATATAGAAAGGATATAGCAGAGCTGAAGGAACTGAGGGAACTGCAGTCAATTAGGGAAATTAAGGATGCAATGGAAAGTATCAGCAACAGGTTAGACCAAACAGAAAAAGAATTTCAGAGGTAGAAGACAAAGTTCTTGAGATAACTCAGATAGTAAAAGAGGCAGAAAAGGAGAGAGAGAAAGCAGAACCTTCACTGTCAGAATTATGGGACTTTATAAAGCATTCCAAAATACGAGTTATAGGAATCCCAGAAGGGGAAGAAGAATGCCCCAGAGGAATGGAAGTCAACTAGAGAATATTATAAAAGGAAATTTCCCAAATATCACCAAAGATTCTGACACACTGCTTTCAGAGGGATATCGAACCCCAGGTCATTTCAATTCTAACCGAGCTTCTCCAAGACATATTGTGATGAACCGGTCCAAAGTCAAGACAAAAGAAAAGATTCTGCAAGCTGCCAGAAGTAAGCGCCAGTTGACCTACAGGGAAAATCCATCAGAGTTACTGCAGACTTCTCTAATGAAACTTTCCAAGCAAGAAGACAATGGTCATCTACCTTTAATCTACTTAAACAGAACATTTTCCAGCCCAGAATTATGTACCCTGTTAAGCTAAGCTTTAAAATTGATGGAGAATCCAAATCATTTACGGATTTACAAACATTGAGGAAATTCGCCACAATAAGAACAGATCTACAGGAAATACTTCAATCTGTTCTACACACTGACCATCACAATGAATCAGCAGAAAAGTAAGAACTCAGAAATTAAAGGACAGAACCAAACTCCACACTAATGCAAAAGATAAAACTAAGTAATGGACTCTCACGAAACAAGATGAATAGAATATTACCACACTTATCAATCATCTCAATAAATGTTAATGGCTTGAGTTCCCCACTGAAGAGAAGTGGATTGGCTGACTAGATTAAAAAACACATGCCATTCATTTGCTGTCTGCAAGAAACACACCTGGCTTCAAAAGACAAATTAAAACTCTGAGTCAAGGGTTGGAAGACAATTTTTCAGGCAAGTGTAATTCAGAAGAAAAGAGGAGTTGAGATCTTATTTTCAGATACATGTGGATTTAAAGCAACTAAAGCCAAAAAAGACAAAGATGGTCACTTTGTATTGGTCAAGGTAAAAATACAACAAGAAGACATTTCAATTCTAAATATTTATGCACCAAATTTAAATGCTCCAAGATTCTTGAAACAGACCTTACTCAGTCTGAGCAATATGATATCTGATAATACCATCATAACAGGGGTCTTTAACACTCCTCTTATAGAGCTAGACAGACCCTCTAAACAGAAATTAAACAAAGATATAAGAAATTTAAATGAGACCCTAGAACAACTATGCTTGATAGACGCATATAGAACACTCCATCCCAAAGATAAAGAATATACATACTTCTCATCACCCCATGGAAATTCTCCAAAATTGATCATATATTGGGACACAAAAGAAATACCAACAGAATCAAAAGAATTGAAATTTTACCTTGTATCTTCTTAGACCATAAGGCACTAAAGGTGGAACTCAACTCTAACAAAAATGTTCGAACCCACACAAAAGCATGGAAATTAAACAATCTTCTGTTGAATAACAGATGGGTGCAGGAAGAAATAAAACAGGAAATCATTAACTTCCTTGAGCATAACAACAATGAAAACACAAGCTACAAAAACCTGTGGGATACTGCAAAAGCAGTTTTCAGAGGAAAATTTATCACATTCAAAAAACAGAAAGAGAGCGCATCAACAAACTCACAAGCCATCTTATGGACTTGGAAAAAGAAGAACAATCTAAGCCTAAACTCAGTAGAAGAAAAGAAATATCCAAAATCAAATCAGAGATCAATTAAATTGAAAATAAAAAGAATCATTCAGAAAATTAATGAAACAAGGAGTTGGTTTTTTGAAAAAATAAATAAAATAGATAAACCATTGGCCAGACTAAAGAGAAATAGAAAAGTAAAATCTCTAGTAACCTCAATCAGAAATGATAAAGGGGAAATAACAACTGATCCCACAGAGATACAAGAGATCATCTCTGAATACTACCAGAAACTCTATGCCCAGAAATTTCACAATGTGAAGGAAATGGATCAATATTTTGAATCACACCCTCTCCCTAGACTTAGCCAGGAAGAAATAGAGCTCCTGAACAGACCAATTTCAAGCACTGAGATTAAAGAAACAATAAAAAAGCTTCCAACCAAAACATGCCCTGGTCCAGATGGCTTCACACCAGAATTCTATCAAACCTTCAAGGAAGAGCTTATTCTGTACTGCAGAAATTATTTCAAAAATTGAGGAAGAAGGAATCTTCCCCAACACATTCTATGAAGCAAACATCACCCTGATACCAAAACCAGGAAAAGACCCAACCGAAAAGGAGAATTTCAGACAAATCTCACTCACGAATATAGATGCAAAAATTCTCAACAAAATCCTAGCCAATAGATTACAGATTATAATCAAAAAAGTCATACATCATGATCAAGTAGGTTTCATCCCAGGGATGCAAGGCTGGTTTAACATACGCAAATCCATAAACATTATCCACTATATTAATAGAGGCAAAATAAATATCATATGATCCTCTCAATAGCTGCAGAAAAAGCATTTGATAAAATCCAGCATCCTTTTCTAATTAGAACACTGAAGAGTATAGGCATAGATGGCGCAATTCTAAAACTGATTGAAGCTATCTATGACAAAGCCACAGCTAATGTTTTACTGAATGGAGTAAAACTGAAAGCTTGTCCTCTTAGAACTGGAATGAGACAAGGTTGTCCTCTGTCACCTTTACTATTCAACATAGTGCTGGAAGTTCTAGCCAATACAATTAGGCTAGACAAGGAAATAAAGGGAATCCAAATGGAAGCAGAGGAGGTCATAATCTCCCTCTTTGCTAACAACATGATCTTATACTTAGAGAATCCCAAAGACTCAACCACAAGACTCCTAGAAGTCATCAAAAAATATAGTAATGTTTCAGGATATAAAATCAATGTCCACAAGTCAGTAGCCTTTGTATCCACCAATAACAGTGAAGATGAGATGCTAATTAAGGACACAACTCCCTTCACAATAGTTTCAAAAAAAATGAAATACCTAGGAATATACCATACAAAGGAGGTGAAGGACCTGTATAAAGAAAATTATGGGGCGGTGCCTGTAGCTCAAGGAGTAGGGCGCCGGTCCCATAAGCCGGAGGTGGCGGGTTCCAACTTAGCCCCAGCCAAAAAAAAAAAGAAAATTACGAAATCCTTAGAAAGGAAATAGCAGAGGATATTAACAAATTGAAGAACACACCATGCTCATGGATAGGCAGAATCAACATTGTTAAAATGTCTATATTTCCCAAAGCAATCTACTTATTCAGTGCCATTCCTGTCAAAATACCAACATCATACTTTCAAGATTTGGAAAAGTGATTCTGCACTTTGTATGGAACCAGAAAATACCCGTATATCTAAGGCAGTTCTTAGTAAGAAAAATAAAGCTGGGAGCATCAGCATACCAGATTTCAGTTTGTACTACAAAGCCATAGTGGTCAAGACAGCATGATACTGGCACAAAAATAGAGACATAGACACTTTTAATTGAATAGAAAGTCAAGAAATGAAACTAACATCTTACAACCACCTAATCTTCGATAAACCAAACAAGAACATACCTTGGAGGAAAGACTCCCTGTTCAATAAATGTGTTGGGAGAACTGGATATCCACATGTAAAAGACTGAAACTGGACCCACACCTTTCCACACTCACAAAAATTGATTCAAGATGGATAAAGGACTTAAATTTAAGGCATGAAACAATAAAAATTCTCAAATAAAGCAGAGGAAAAACACTGGAAGATATTGGCCTGGGGAAAGACTTCATGAAGAAGACTGCCATGGCAATTGCAACAACAACAAAAATAAACAAATGGGATTTCATTAAACTGAAAAGCTTCTGTACAGCTAATGAGACAACAACCAAAGCAAAGAGACAACCTACACAATGGGAAAGGATATTTGCATATTTTCAATCAGACAAAAGCTTGATAACTAGGATCGATAGAGAACTCAAATCCACATGAAAAAAGCCAACAATCCCATATATCAATGGGCAAGAGACATGAATAGAACCTTCTCTAAAGATGACAGATGAATGGCTAACAAACATATGAAAAAATGTTCATCATCTCTATATATTAGAGAAATGCAAATCAAAACCACCCTGATATACCATCTACCCCAGTGAGAATGGCCCACATCACAAAATCTCAAAACTGCAGATGCTGGCGTGGGTGTGGAGAGAAGGGAACACTTTTACACTGCTGGTGGGACTGCAAACTAGTACAACCTTTCTGGAAGGAAGTATGGAGAAACCTCAAAGCACTCAAGCTAGACCTCCCATTTGATCCTGCAATCCCATTACTGGGCATCTACCCAGAAGGAAAAAAATCCTTTTATCATAAGGACACTTGTACTAGACTGTTTATTGCAGCTCAATTTACAATCGCCAAAATGTGGAAACAGCCTAAATGCCCACCAACCCAGGAATGGATTAACAAGCTGTGGTGTATTAATACCATGGAATACTATTTAGCTATTAAAACAATGGAGACTTTACATCCTTCGTATTCACCTGGATGGAAGTGGAAGACATTATTCTTAGTAAAGCATCACAAGAATGGAGAAGCATGAATCCTATGTACTCAATTTTGATATGAGGACAATTAACGACAATTAAGGTCATGGGGGGAATGAAAAGCAGAGAGAGGGAAGGAGGGTGGAGGATGGGGCCTTGGCGTGTGCCACACCTTCCTGGGGCAAGACATGATTGCAAGAGGAACTTTATCTAACAAATGCACAAATGCAATGAGTGTAACCTGGCTTATTGTACCCTCAATGAATCCCCAACAACAACAAAAAAGAACCCTCCCTTAACAAAAAAAAAAGGAATTAATTTAATTAATTTAATGCAGTGTGTACTGATTTGTGCCTTGCTTTTTTTAACTTAATATAATGATTTAAAATTTATTCATGCTATTGTATATATTAATACTTCATTCATTCCTTTTTATTACTTAATATTGTGATATAAACATTCTTAACTACTAACCTTTTTTTGTTTTTCAATTTTGTTGAACCTATTTGAAAAAATAAATGCTTATATTATTTATATTGGTCTGTCTCTGTCTCTCTTTTTTTTTTTTTTTTTTGAGACAGAGTCTCACTTTATCGTCCATGGTAGAGTGCTGTGGCTTCATGGCTCACAGCAATCTCCAACTCCTGGACTTGGATGATTTTCTTGCCTCAGCCTCCCGAGTAGCTGGGACTGCAGGCACCTGACATAATGCTCAGCTATTTTTTCATTTCAGTTTGGCTGGGCCGGGTTTGAACCTGCCCCGCTTGGTATATGGGGCTGGCGCCCTATCCACTGAGCCACAAGTGCTGCCTCAAGTATTCTGAATTTTATCAAATGCTTTTTTCTACACCTATTGAAAGGATCATATGGCCTTTGTTTTTGCTTTTGTTGATATGGTAAATTACATTTATGGATTTGCATATGTTAAACCAGCCTTGCATCCCTAAGATGAAACCTACCCAGGGCGGGGCCTGTGGCTCAGTGAGCAGGGCACCGGCCCCATATACTGAGGGTGGCAGATTCAAACCCAGCCCCGGCCAAACTGCAACAAAAAAATAGCCGGGCGTTGTGGTGGGCGCCTGTAGTCCCAGCTACTCGGGAGGCTGAGGCAGGAGAATCGCCTGGGCCCAGGAGTTGGAGGTTGCTGTGAGCTGTGTGACGCCACAGCACACTACCGAGGGCAATAAAGTGAAACTCTGTCTCTACAAAAAAAAAAAAAAGATGAAACCTACCCGATCACATAGTGCAGTTCTTTTAATGTGTAGCTGTAATCTGTTTGCTATGATTTTATTGAGAATTTTTGCATCTATATTCATTAATAAAATTGATCTGTAGTTCTCCTTTTTAGTTGGGTCTTTTCCAGGTTTTGTTTTCAGGGTGTTGTTTGCTACAGAGAACATGTTGGGGAAGATTCCTTCCTCATCTATTTTAAGGAATAATTTCTGAAATATGGGTATAAGCTTTTCTCTGAAGATTTGATAGAATTCTGATATAGAGCCATTTGGAACAGGACATTTGGGGGGTGGATTTTCACTGTTTCTTTGGTCTCAGTGCTTGAAATTGGTCTGTTCAAGAGATTTATTTCTTTTTGGTTATGTCTAGAGAAGTGGTTCTCAACCTTCCTAATGCTGCAATGTATTTTCATTGTTACAAAGGGGTGGTGAAACACAGGTTGAGAACTGCTGGTCTAGAGAGAGAGTATGATTCCAGGTATTGATCCATTTTCTCAACATTGTCAAATTTCTGTACATAGAGTTTCTTGTATTATTCAGAGGTAATCTCTTTTACCTCTCTGTCATCTGCTATTATTTTCACTTTATCATTTCTGGTTGAGGTTATCATAGATTTTACTTTTTTGTTTCTAGTAAATCTGGTGAAAGGTTCATCAATTTTATTCATTTTTTTGAAGAACCAACTTTATTTTCATTAGTTTTCTGAATGATTGTCTTGTTTTCAATTTCATTAATCTCTGATTTAATTTTAGTTTTTCTTTTCTTGTGCTGGGTTTGGGATTAGATTGTTTTTATTTTTCCATTTCCATAGGCTAATTCATGAGTGAATTTTTTGATGCTCTTTGATTTTGTTTCTCAAATGTGGGCATCTAATGCGATAAATTTTCCTCTTAAGGCTGATTTTGCTGTGTTCCACAGGTTTCGGTAACTTGTAGGTTCATAAAATTATTATTATATTTAAGTAATTTAAGAATTTTCTCCTTTCTGTCTTCCTGGACCCAACTATCATTCATCATATGGTTTTTTTAATGTCCATACCTTTGTGTGGGGATGAACATTTTCGTTGGAGTTGCTTTCCACCTTTATTGCCTTGTGGTATGAGAATATACCTGGTATAATTTCTATTTTTTCAATTTTACTGAGATTTTATTTGTATCCTGGGATATGAGCTGTTTTTCAGTATGTTCCATAGGTTGACAAGAAGAATGTATTTTCTGTAGCTATATGATGGTGTGTTCTGTATATGTTTTTTAAGCCCACTTGTTATAGGCTCACATTTAAGTCCTTTATATCTTTGTTTAGTTTTGGTTTAGAAGTTCTGTCCATTTCTGTAAAATGAATGTTGAAGTCCTCAGTTGTTATGGCATTATGGGATATCATAATGCTCAGACCAATCAAGGACTGTTTCATAACTCTGGGAACATTTAAATTGGGTGCATAAATATTTAAAATTGAAATGTCCTCTTGTTGTATTGTTCCCTTGACCAGTAAGAAATGTCCATCTTTGTCTTTCTTAACTTTAGTTGCTTTTAACTAACTTGCATCTGAAAATAATATTGTGTTCCCTCTTTTCTTATGATTCTCATTTACTTAAAATACTGTTTTTCATTCTATAACCTGAGTCTTGAATTTTCCTTCAAATCAAGGTATGTTTCCCTCAGACAGCATATGAATGGCTTGCACTTTTTTTATCTATTCAACCAGCCTGTGCCTCTTCCATGGGGAATTCAATCTATTAACCTTTATTGAGAGAACCTATAAGTGTGGTGGAGTTCTATTCGTCTTATTTGTTAAATTTCATTGTTTAGTTATATCCTCTGAGGAAGCTAAGTTTTGACCTTTAGCTTCTGTGTGTTTACTTTGCTGGTAGTCTATTATGATAGTCAGTACTGAGAAAAGGTCTAAGTATTTCTCATAGAGCCAGTCTTGTGGTGAATTTTCTCATTGTTTGCATATCTGAAAAGGATTTGATTTCTCCATCAATTTGATGCTTAGTTTACCAGGATAAGGAATTCTGGGGTGAAAATCCTTTCATTGTAGAAGGTTCAAGGTGGTTGACCATTCTCTTTTGACTTGGAATGTTTCTGGTGAAAAGTCTGCTCTCACCCCAATGGCTCTGCCCCTATGTGTCAGCTGATACTCATTCCTGGCTGCTTGCAGAATTTCCTCTTTTGTCTTGACTTTGTACAGATTCATTGCAATGTGTCTTGTAGGAGCTCTGTTTGAGTTGAGATGACCTGGGGTTTGATATTATTGTAAAAGGAGTGTTTCAGAATCTATAGTGAAACTTGGGAAAGTTTTAATTTATGATAGTCTACAATAGGACTTCCATTTCTGTGGGATGATCTTCTTCCCCTTCAGATATCTCTTTTATTCATATGTTTGACCACTTCTTGAAGTTCCATAGTTCACTAAGTACCTATTCTGTTTTGTTTTGTTTTTTTTTTTTTTTTGGTCTCTTCTTTTTATGTCTAACTACCTGAGTAGTTAATTCAAGTTAATTGACAATTAACTTGAATTAATTAAAGTTCTTGAGTTAATTCAAGAACTTTGTCTTCTACCTCTTAGATTCTTTCTTCTCTGTGGTGTAATCTATTTTCAATACTTTCTACTGCATCTTTACATCACCTAATTGTCTCCTTCACTTCCTTAAGCCCTTCCATTTCCTTTGTTTTGGTCTGTCTGTCTACTTTCTCATCCATTTCCTTTATAGTCTTTATCATCCATATTTTAGATTTCCTTTCTGTCAACTTCATTAATTCTTTATAGGTGGAGTCCTCTGCAGTAACTACTGCAGTACCTTCCCACAACAGCAGCCAGATTGTAGCTGGGAACTTCCCAATATGGCCACCCCATCACCAGCCAAATTGAAGGTAAATACACTCTACCCGGTATTCAAACCTAGATGCTATTTATTGTTTGTGTCTGGCCACTCTTCCAAGTTTTCCAGTCAATGTACAGCTTCCCCTGAAATCCAAAATCTGCAGAAAGTATTCCTCCCAGCACCAGACCTTTGTGGGGGATCCAGATGGTCCTTGCAGGCTCCCAGAAACTTGCCTACTGAGTCAGTTATCAAAAGCTCCAGATCTTATGCTGTCTCTAAGTCCATCACCACCTTGATGTGCTTCTGGAACAATGACTTCAAGTATCTTTAACCAGGTATGGTTGGACTCCCTTTTACACCTGCCATGTTAGATTCTTCTAGTCTGCCATATTGCTCCTTCCCCTGGAAATAATAATTTATAATAATTTTAATTTGTTCATAGTGTGACTTTTTATGTTATATTAAAATGAAATTGCTTTACAAATCCCTCTGAAAGTGCAAATTAGAGGCCTTTAGAGTTATTTATTTCTTTATTTTTTATTTCCTGAATTATGGATTTTTAAAGAATTTTCCCTGTGGTTATTATGTTTTTCATTGTTTGTCTTCAATGTTGTCAATTTTCTTTTTCTCTGGTTTATTATTTACATATGACAATAGGTAACTTGTCTGAATCTAGCAGCTCTGCTTTTATATGTATCATTTTTCTAGTTAGGTTTCTGTGTGTTTATGAAGTTTGATTTGAAATTCTGTGCATGTGGCTTGGCTTATCCACTGAAAGATTGAATTTTATTGAAAGCAGGTAGGGTGCCAACCTGAACCTGGGATGGTCCCAAATTCCAGAAGAGGATGAACTATGCTTAGCTGTACCCACATTCACTCTAATTCTCCTCAAGGTGTTTACTTGCATGTGTTTAGATAAGATTTTTTTTGTTGTTGTTGTTCATCTAGGGATAAAATTCTTAGCTGTGTGGTTTCTAAGCATACAGGAAGAGATGAGGAATATGGGAATTTATTTTAAGCACACTGGAATTTAAGTTTTCTTATTTGGCTATTCTCCTTTATATACACCAACTTTAAACCCAGAGTTTCTCTCCTTTTGTCTCTTTGTGTATTTAGATATCATTCCTTATTTTTATTTTTTATCGAATGGCTTTTACGTCCTTTAATCTTCCCAAAATTCCAAGATGATCCCTTCCACGTTGTCTTTCCTGCTACAGAAATTTTCTTTTAACATCATTGTTGGCAGGTTGCAGAGAAAAAGAAAGTAAAATATATGTTCTTTCCACCATCTAGAATGCAAACATGTCTCCTTTGTTTTAGATGCTACCACAATCAAAGTTCAGGAAAAATTACAAAGAACGTAATTAGATTTATTTATTAGAACATAAGACCAAATTTTTAGTACAATGATCTGATAAGTTCCATTTTAAGATATCAAATTTTCAGTTCGTGAATTTATGACATATCTCTTACAAGCAACACTGAAACTAATGCCATACATAAGGCTTCTAATTTTCAACTATCAATTTGATGACACAATCCTAGTTGTGGAGCCAATAGCACTAGTAATCTATTTACAGTATTCCTTCTACTTGCATTCTTAGAAAGAGTTTTCTGTACATACAAGGTGTCCATAAAGTTTGTGTGCAATTTAAAATAGTCGTAACTTTGTAAATATATATGATAGAAAGACTCACAAAAAGGATTAGAAAGCTTTATGTATCTAGTTTTTTGTGTTTACAATTTTTATTTTTAGAAATTTAACTTAAAAAATTATTTATATTTTGGAATCACTGCAAAATCATGGCTTCACTAGAAAAGGAAGTAAATCGTGTTCTTGGTTGAACTAAAATCTACCACTGCTATACAAAGAAGGTTTATAACTCATTACAAGAAAGGAGCACCACACAGGAATTCCATATATAAGTGGATAAAAAATTTGTAGAAACAGGTTCTGTCAATGATAAGACATAGCCTTGTAGGCCGCATGTTAGTGAAGAAACCATAGCATCTGTAGAAGAAACCTTTGAGAGAAGTCCAAGGAAGTCATTAAGATGGACATCACTAGAGCTGAAGCTTTCAATGTCTACTATGGATAAGGTTCTGCAGACAAGATTTCACATGAAAACATGCAAAATGCTGTTAGAAGAGGATTATTATGCATGACTAACTTTCTGTCACCAGTTCAGCAAAAACTTAGCAATTATGATGCATTTTGTTTTTTGTTACTTAATATTCGCTGATGAAGCAATATTCCACATTAGTAGCAAGGTCAACAGGCCTAATTGCTGTATTTGGGGAACTGAAAACCTCTGTGAGTCTGTTGAACATGAAAGGTATTCTCCCAAAGTTAATGTGTGGTGTGCTTTGGGAAAAAAAATAGTCATAGGGCCATGCTTTTTTTGAAGTATGTGTTCTTAATGGTGACAACTATATAGAAATGCTGAAAAATTACTTTATTCTTCAGCCTGAATAAATAGGACTGATAGAGAATACAGTGTTTCAACAAGATGGTGCTCCTTGCCACTTTTTGTTTTTGTTTTTGTTTTTGCATGTTAGACAGTTTCTACATGAGAAATTCCTTAACAGATAGATTGGAAGAGATGGACCATTTTGTTCACCTCCACATTTCCCAGATTTGACTCCATTGGATTTCTTTATATGGGGACATGTAAAAACTAATGTTTATTCAACCAAACCTTGATCGTTAGAAGGCTTGAAGCTAGAATAACTGCTGATATTTCTGGTATTACTGAAAACCAGCTTGAAATGTTTTCTGAGAACTATATAATTGTATTACCCTTTGTATTAGTAATGACAGTGGACTAGTTGAAATTTAACAAAAACAATAAAAAATGTGTTTCTTCTTTCAAATCCTTTTTACATATTCTTTCTAACACATATCCTTACAACATTACAAGTATTTAAAATTACACAAAAGCTTTATGATACACAATATAAATTCAGGGGGTTAAAAGGATTGAATGATAAACAGGTGGATAATTATGAGAGTCCTTCTGGGTAAGAAGAAAAATTCTATAACACATTTTCTACCAGAATTTGTCCTTGTTGCATGTTCTAATAAGAATAGACTTTGGAGGGGCATATTACTTTCATCACAACATTTAGTCTTATTTTCTAAACCAGATTAGTCCATAACATGGATACCTCTATTATAGATTCTCACTGGTATGCTTATACGTGTAAAAAGCTATTGTGCCCTAGAAAATATGGGAGGTAAAGCCCTTTATCCTAATGAAAAATCACAGTGAAATTAGCATTATATTTGTATACCTCTTGAGAATGTTGATTATATAAGTGCAAGTGTAGAGGGAAATCTAGATACATTTTGTCTAACTTTTATAGACTAGACTGCTTCCTTGTCAAGTTATGAGGTATATTTTTCTTTGGTTGCTAAATATCCACAACACTTAAGATATTTTTACTTGTTTTGAAGTACAAATAAATAAAATAGATGACAATCTCCAAAATTTGTCTCAAATTAATGAAATTTCTTCCCTCTTCTCTCTTATTCTCTTAAAAAAAGAGAGAGAGAGAACAGTTAAATTTAACACAGTTTGAGAAAAATGTCCTAAAACTAGACTATATTCTAGATCTAAGGTGGTTCAGAATAATCCCATCCTCAACATGGTGACCTGCATTTATAACCAGAAAAAAATAAAATAAATAAAAATGTGTCTTTTTTCATGTGGATTAATTTGAGTTCTCTATAGATCCTGGTTATCAAGCTTTTGTCTGATTGAAAATATGCAAATATCCTTTCCCATTGTGTAGGTTGTCTCTTTGCTTTGGTTATTGTGTCCTTAGCTGTACAGAAGCTTTTCAGTTTAATGAAGTCCCATTTGTTTATTTTTGATGTTGTTGCAATTGCCATGGCAGTCTTCTTCATGAAGTCTTCCCCCAGGCCAATATCTTCCAGTGTTTTTCCTATGCTTTCTTTGAGGATTTTTATTGTTTCATGCCTTAAATTTAAGTCCTTTATCCATCTTGAATCAATTTTTGTGAGTGGGGAAAGGTGTGGGTCCAGTTTCAGTCTTTTACATGTAGACATCCAGTTCTCCCAACACCATTTATTGAATAGGGAGTCTTTCCCCCAAGGTAAGTTCTTGTTTGGTTTATCGAAGATTAGGTGGTTGTAAGATGTTAGTTTCATTTCTTGGTGTTCAATTCGATTCCAAGTGTCTATGTCTCTGTTTTTGTGCCAGTACCATGCTGTCTTGACCACTATGGCTTTGTAGTACAGACTAAAATCTGGTATACTGACGCCCCCAGCTTTATTTTTGTTACTAAGAACTGCCTTAGCTATACGGGTTTTTTTCCGGTTCCATACAAAACGCAGAATCATTTTTTCCAAATCCTGAAAGTACGATGTAGGTACTTTGATAGGAATGGCATTGAATAGGTAGATAGCTTTGGGAAGTATAGACATTTTAACAATGTTGATTCTTCCCATCCATGATGGAAGTGGAAGACATTATTCTTAGTAAAGCATCACAAAAATGGAGAAGCATGAATCCTATGTACTCAATCTTGATATGAGGACAATTAATGACAATTAAGTTTATGGGGGGGGGAAGCAGAAAGAGGGATGGAGGGAGGAGGGTGGGGCCTTAGTGTGTGTCACACTTTATGGGGGCAAGACATGATTGCAAGAGGGACTTTACCTAACAATTGCAATCAGTGTAACTGGCTTATTGTACCCTGAATGAATCCCCAACAATAAAAAAAAAAAAAAAAGAAAGTACTTTTAGAACAAAAGGGGAATATAATTCTGAATATTCAATGATTAGCATTTTTATTGTCATGCAAAATTTCAAAATAAAATTGGAATAGAACATTTAAAAAAAAATGTGTCACACAGGAAGTACTTGATTGGTGTGACTTTGAATTTGCCTTAATTTGGCATAATTTGGCTATTCTCAGACTAGTATTACCTGAGGATATGGCTGCCATAATTGAGTGAAATTGATTTTCTTAGTTAACAAGTTAGTCTTATTTCAGCATTCAGATTAATTTAAATTTATTTTTTTTTCTGTGCCTCCCCACTGTATATTTTTGTGCTATCCAGGTAAATATTCATAATGGAGGGGAAAAAAAGGAAGGAAGGAAGAAAGAAAGAAAGAGAAGGGAAGAGAGAAGGAGTGCTAAATTAGTCAACTTTTGTCTAAGCTTGTCTGTATATTTGGGTTAGGTAGTTTGCCCCCAAACAGCCTAAATACATAGTGAACTTTAATTTAATTGATGTCTAAACAGTTTGTAACTTGACCTAGAAGTATATCCTTATATCTAAGTGAAAAATACTATGGCCCTTGTGAAACTATGAAATGCAGACACTAGGCACAATAAATATGTATATTGTGAAGTTAACAGGTTTTTGTTAAAAAAATGTAACAAAAGATGATAACAAGGCATCATGTCATAATAGTTAATTTCGTAAGACAATGAAAGATGTCATATTACTATATGAAAACAAAAAAGAAGGGCGGTGCCTGTGGCTCAGTGAGCAGGGCGCTGGCCCCATATACCAAGGGTGGCGGGTTCAAACCCAGCCCCGGCCAAACTGCAACAAAGAAATAGCCGGGGGTTGTGGCGGGCGCCTGTAGCCCCAGCTACTTGGGAGGCTGAGGCAGGAGAATCGCCTAAGCCCAGGAGTTGGAGGTTGCTGTGAGCTGTGTGACGCCACGGCCCTCTACTGAGGACAATAAAGTGAAACTCTGTCTCTACAAAAAAAAAAAAAAAAAAAGAAAAAAAGAAAGAAAGAAAACAAAAAAGAAGACCTCAGCTGAATTTATACCTCCTAAAATTATGTAGTTCTCTTTGGTGTGGGCAAACATGAATTATGAAAATAATGAACAAAAAATCAGGGACTGAAAGTGATTTTTTTTCTGAACTAGCAAGAATAACATATTAGACATTTCATTTTTATTGTTTATAATTTATATTTGTATACTTACCACAAGTATTTAAAATTACATGTAATGTCACATTACACCTAGACTAAGACACTTTTAACCCCATAAAATAAATTAATGAACAATGAACTAATTACTTTGAACGAGTTGATAAAATTAATAAAAATAATTTCACTTTGAGCACCCTGGAATCTAATAAAAGAGAAGGAAATGTGGAATTACATAGTTTTCATATCATTGTAAAATATGATAATACTCAGATACAATGTATTGATCACCTACTATGAGAGAGACAGAGATTCATATGCATATCTTATGTTATCAAAAAACTTGATGATCTTAATCTAAGCATATATAAAGTGTAATTGAAATAAAAGGACGTAGCAACTTGTAGTGCCTAGAAGGTGAGGTGAGGCATCACAGAAAAAGGTACAAAGGAGATACAGAAGGGTTTTTCTGGTAAAAGTAATGACATGGGAAAAAAATTAAAAAGCATAAATGTACGCTTTCATAAGAAAAGAATGCCAAATAATCTGGTATGGGTGGGGGACATCAAAAATTTGGAGAAAAGTGACCAACAGAACATAAAAGTAAAAAGATAACCCCCAATGCTCAATATTCTAATATAAAAATATTTCACTTTCTTGAGTCAGTAGATAGACGATGATGCCATGAAGAGGGAGAGAGGGTGAGAGGGAAAGATCCAGAAGAGAGAATTTTGAAACGGAAAATGAATTGCACCTGGTAGAACATTAAGTGGGCACATCAAATGGATGTACTCTACACAATTACTCCAATGTCAAATTTTCTTGATTAAGAAAAACTGAATAGATATTCAGTAGAATAAATACTGTTGCATACATCTTGGTCATTTAGTAGTTGAGAGCACTGTACTAATTTAGGTCATATAAATTCAGTCTCTGCGAAGTAGATGTAAGACAGTTTGCTTCTGATTCTTCCATTTCCATAGACTACAATTTTAACTCCTGATAAAATAAGAATCACATATCAGAAGGGATTTTAAGAGACAAAGAAGGAAAACCTAGCCCCATGTCTGGGAAAACAATATTATTGAAGATAGTGCAATTTTTATAAATGAGAACATCTACATTTGTTTACGGATGGATAAAGTTGATTTGAGATTCCTGAAGATAAGTAAGTTTGGGGATCAAAATGACATTAATGATGTGGGTACAAACAATCCAACATTATACTCAGTGTCCTTAGTTTCTGGATCATATTATTAACTCCACATTTCTAAAGATGCCCAAGTCAATAATTAAATTACTTCAAATATTAGTGAACATGCACTGTCTTCAGAATTTATTTCAGGCAGGAGTTGAAATTAAACAAATAAGTTTTAACAATTTCTTTATTGAATGGTCCTTGGCTTTCATAAATCTACAGTCCCTTGTTCCTTTTAGGATCATGGCAGGTTTAAAAACTTAGTATAAAACAATGTAAAAATGACTTGAAACATCTCACAAAAGCTCATAATTGTATCAGGTTTCCCAAGGGAATTATGGAGGGAGTGATTTTTCTTTTTATTTGGGCTAATGCAGGGATGGTGTTATCTATTTCATGGATTCCTGTTTATGTGAGCACTGCAGTGACTATTCCATATGCAGAAATATATTCATAAATTTTGTGATATATGTCTAGAATATATCATGCTAGGAAAATTTTTTATTTTATTACCACTATTCTGGTGCATTTGTGATTATAATTAACCATTTACATATTAATTCATTTATTTATTCAGTAAACATGCATTGAATGCCTACTTGCTAAAAGGTCCTGTGTTGAGTAACAACTCCTGGCTCTTGAGACGTTTAGAATCTATTTCAGGAAATTAGAATAAAGAACAAGTAATATATGAGCATGTTATAAAGTGTCTTGAAGCGTAAGACTACTGTGGATGCTGAAGCAGCAGCGAAGAAGTAATGAGGAAAAAAAAATGTTTCTAGTTGAAGACTAACCAGAAACAGTGGGGCCCCAGAAATAGAAAACATTAATTCCATTTCTGTCTTGTTGAATGGATCTACTATCATCACTCAATTAAGAAAACTGTGAGTATCTCAGAGGTAAGGAAGTTTCTGTCTTGTTGAATGCATCTACTATCTTCATTCAATGAACAAAACTGGAAGTTTCTCAGATGTAAGGAAGGTAAGGAAGTTTCTTACCTTTAAGCATCACCTTGAACTTATCACTAAGCACTATTGATCACATATTTGAAATATCTTTTGAACCATCTACTTTTCTCTCCAGTGTCTCGATCATCACCTTATTCTCAGGTCATTTCTCTTATATAACTCTACTAACTTGCTGTCACAGCCCCTTGGGCCCTGGTCTCAATCGCTGCAGGAAGGAACCAGGTGTGACCCGGATTAAAAGTACAAGCTTGCAGGAGCCTGGTTAACCTTGATTGCAGGGTAGCCCTGAGCAACCTCCGGAGTATCCTTTTATTGAGACAGTACATGACAGGTGAGAGGAGTATTAGACAATGACCATGTGCCTAAGGCTCTTTCTCCACAAGGAACACCTGCAGACAAACTGGCCAACAGTCCACCCCCCAGCTGCAAATCATCTTGCTCAGAGGTCGTTTAGCTCTTGGCGTCCTCTGCAGCTAACATATCTTCCAGCCTCAAGTTGTGCTCTCTCTAATCCATTCTCTGTACTCCTATTTTTATAAGCTAAATCATACCACAATGCTCTCTTACTCAAGTACTTTATTTTTATTCTTCATTTAAAATTTTTATTTTATTTTACATTTTACATTAATTATTTTTTAATTTTTTCCATCTCAATTTTTTTATTGTTTCAGGTTTATGGTACAAAGAATTAGGTGACATTGTTTGCATTTGTTAGGTAAATTCCCTCTTATAATTGTGCGGCTAAAGTACAAATTCTTGAATGTGAGCTAACTGATCATGAGCAATTCAACACATGCTTGCCTCTCCATCTTTATCTGTCGTAATTTCCCTGCTACAACTGTCTGAAAATGTTTAATATTCACTGAAAACACCATGTTGATTTGTGACTACTGCTTTTATTTGAAATATCTTTAGTGTCATTTTTCACATGGATTATATTTGCATATTTTTATAGTCTCAGCTTCTGGGGAACATCCTATAATCTCCATTATTTTTATCTAGATTTGATAATCTTTCTCTTTGGTTCTATGTCTACCTATTTCAGAGCACTCTTCTTACTGTGTTAAAATTATTCATTTATAACTATTTCTTTTACTGATCTTTAAGCTACATTTTATCAATCTTTGTACCCCTCATACTTAATGCAAGTGAAAGTGACTGGCAGATCAAACTTAGGCAATATTTCTTGAATGAATTAATGAATGAAAGAATATAAAAACTTTGCAGACAAATAAATGTGCAGTGGCACACATAACATAACTTGAATACTTAACACCTGGAGATAATAATTTTGTTTTAAAAGACCACTCTTCTATATGAATAAGTTATTATCATACTTGTTAATAACATGTGTTCTAAGGTTTCATTAATAAATAAAATAATAATAATAAAAAGAATGGAAAAAAAAGCATCCAATGTATTCAGCCCTACTATGAAACTAATTTAGGGCTTTCACATGAAAGCTATAACCCAGTTACAACCTAAGAATATGGGGAGGGGGGAAAGGGAGGGGAGGGAGGGGGATTGATGGGATTACACCTGTGGTGCATCTTACAAGAGTGTATGTGAAACTTAGTAAATGTGGAATGTAAATATCTTAGCACAATAACTGAGAAAATGCCAGGAAGGCTATGTCAACGATTGTGATGAAATATGTCAAATGCTCTGTGAAACTAGTCTATGATGCCCCATGATCATATCAATGTACACAGCTATGATTTAATAAAAAATAAAAAAATAATAAAAAAAAATTATGGCTCCCAAAGAAATGGAGATAGTTAAAATATAATTATGTGAATATGAAAGAAAAGGATAAAATAAATAGCAAATAATAATGTACTACCATTTTGAAAATATTAAGCATAATAATTTTATATTATACGTAACTATTTTAACTTTTATCCTTTATTATAGCCTGATACCTCATATAACAATAAATTTTAAATAAGAACCTTATAACTACATAATTTAAAATAAAATTAAACATTTGAAAATACTATAATTTAGACAAAACCTATATTTAAGTTATGTTCTGGCATTTTATATTCTTAACTTGCACATAGCCCGTAACTTATAACTCATTTTTGGAGAGCAAAAATGAAGTTTAGCATTTAAAAAGAAATTACTAGCCGGGCACGGTGACTCACGCCTGTTATCCTAGCACTCTGGGAGGCTGAGGCGGGTGGTTTGCTTGGCTCAGGAGTTCAAGATCAGCCTAAGCAAGAGTGAGACCCCCATATCTAAAAATAGCTGGGCATTGTGGTGGGTGTCTGTAGTCTCAGCTACTCAGGAGACTGAGGCATAACCCAGGGATTGACTGTACTTTCTATTATAATATTAAAATATTATAATTCTTGTTTTCTAACTTCACAATCTTTGCTGGAATCTTCTACTTTTGCATTGTTCAAGAAAATTTGTAGCATATCTATGACGGCTACTTTGAAATTCCTGTCAGATAATTTTACCATCTTATCTATTTTAGTATTGGCAATAATTGATAGCCTTTTCCCTCTTTTGAGCAAAAGAGTTTGAGGTTGCTATGAGCTATGATGGCATAGTGCTCTACCGAGTATGACCAATAGAGACTCTGTCACAATAAATAAATAAACAAACAAACAAATAACAAAAGATAAAAATAAATTATAGCTTCTGCTGTGGTTATGATGATGTAGGCTCATTTCTTTTTGCTCCTCTTCACAAAATAAAACCCTAAACCTTAAAATAATACAAGACACAAAGGAGAACTTTGAAAGTAAAGAGGAAGACAAATTTATTTGGGAACCTAGGCCTGGAAGAATAAAAGAGTAGCAGGGTATCTTATCCTTCTTCAACATATAGAAAAGAAAGTGATGTGGGTTTGGCATTTATTGACCCACAAGTTAATAATAGGAACCAGATAAATTAGACTAATTCCTCAAATGAAGTTAGCAAGAGTCTTATGGACAGCACCAGGTGAGCCCAGCACTATGAACAGGAAGAATGGATTGGAACCCAGTAACAATAAGAGAACAGAAAAAGTGCTCTTGTTCTGTAATGAACTTGATTGCTTCATCATTCTCCCACTAAGCGGCACTAGGAAGCTGGAATTGAAAAGGGCAAGCAAGCAAATCCCACAAAATGGATAGCCTGACCCAAAAAGTCTCTTTGTCCCTTCAGGCAGCACCAGAAAAATCTAATGGAAATGCCAACAGCACAAGATTAAGCAAGAAAAAACAAACAAAAACAATATTTCAATGGCTGTGAAAATTTAAATTGTCATTTAGATTACAGCTCATCAAAGGAAACCAGGACCTGAATGTGACCCTTTTGCTAAAATAAAGGATTTGAATGCAACCCAGAATCTCTGATTTTAAAAGTAATATGGTCCAGATACAAAAGACAAGCACCTGTCATACCAAGAACTAGGAAAATGACAGCTTTCATGGAAAAAGGCTATCAATTCTTGCCAATACTAAAATAAATTAGATGGTGAAATTATCTGACAGGAATTTCAAAGTAGCTGTTATAGGTATGCTACCAATTTTCTTGAAACAATGCAAAAGTAGAAGATATCAGCAAAGATGGTGAAGTTAGAAAACAAGAATTAAATACTATAATATTTTAATATTATAATAGAAAGTGCAGTCAATCCCTGGGTTATGAAGAAGATTGCCTTTATAGATTTGTTCTTAAGTTGAATTATTTGTAAGTGCGAGTTGTACATAAGTCAGATGTTTTGTAATTAATTCAGAGACTGCCTGTATATAAATAAAAAACACAATAACTAAAATTTAAAACTCTTAGGTGGGGTTTCACAGTAAAGTTGAGATAACAGTGAACTTTTAAGACAGATTAAGATTTACCTAATTTGAACAATAGAAATAAAATAAACTGAGAAAAGATGGGCAGAACCTCAGGGACCCGAGTGAAAATTTAAAAAAATTTAGCTTTCATATTATTGGGGTTCCAGAAGGAAAGAAGGTATGGAAGGCAGCTTAAGACTTAGTCACAAAAATAATTGTTGAACCTCCCCAAGTTTTGTGAAAGACAAAACACAAACTCAAAAACTTGCACAAATTAAGCATGCAAAATCTAAAGAAATACATACCAGGAGCCATCATATAGACACTTCTGAAAACTAAATACAGAAAGCATCTAGAAATGAGCCAGAGTTTGCCTATTACCTATAATACCTTATTTATAGAGAAACAACAAACTGAATGATGAATGACAGTAGATATCTCATAATATTTTTCAATTGCCAAAAGAAGAGAAATACCAATGGAAAATACAATATTTACCAAAACTGTTTCATGAATGAAGAAGAGATAAAGGCCTTCTCATATAAAGTAAATTTTATAATAGCATGGTTATCAAATCTAAGAAATTTAATAAAGGGAGGCGGAGCAAGATGGCAGCCGAGTAACAGCTTCCGTGCATCTGGGCAACGTGAGTCTGGGGAGATAGGACTCCAGGCATCTCTGGCTGGTGGGATCTGCATATCATCACCCCTGAGAGGATACAGGGAGTCAGCGAGAGACTTCTGGACCCCAAGAGGAGGACTAAAACAGTGGAAAACCGGCAAGTGGTCGCGTGTGTTCAATCCGTCTAAACCCGCCCGCAACTGTAAGTTCAGTAGCAGCGAGACTGCAAACCAGAAAGGCCTTACCTGTGAACTGTTTTGGTGTCTTTGGACTTGGCACTCAGCTGAACTGCCTTGGGGAGAGCCTGAGCGGGAGTGCGGAGAACTTCGGCCTTTGTCTGGGGCCCCAGTCTGAGCGACTGAGCCAGCCGGAGCTAATGGTGTTTGGCTCTGGGTCACAGGCAGCCATTGTGAGCGATCTGCCCTGGCAAGCTCCGCCCTCATGGTCGCAGAGCTAGAATTGGGTGGGAGCAGGTAACGCAGCGACCAAGTAGCCTAAGGGCAGGGTCTGAGCCGCCTTGCAGCTCTAACCCTCGGGGGCAGAGGGAGACCAGTTTTGGCACACAGGGTAAGTGGATAGCCACTTCAGCAGTGATTCCAGCGACAAGCACTTCCCTGGGAAAGCTTCTGCTCAGCAAGTGAACAACTTCAAAGTGCCTTTTAAGTGGGCTGAAGAGAGACTTAGGGTGTCTACCTGCTGGGGTTTGAGAAACTAGCAGCCTCCAGTCGTATCAGAACTGTGATTAACATCTCATACCCAAGAAGACCACATGTTGCCCAGACAATATTAAATAACATATACATACTGCTTTGTTTTTGGCTGTGTTTTTTTTTCTTTTTTTGGTTTGGTTGTTTTTTTTGTTTATTTTGATGTTGTTGATTGTTCTTTCGTTTTTTAAGTTCAACCTTTTCCATACAGATCCTTTTTCTTTCTCTTTTATTTTTTTTTATTTATTTTTTTTTTTTGTAGAGACAGAGTCTCACTTTATGGCCCTTGGTAGAGTGCCGTGGCCTCACACAGCTAACAGCAACCTCCAACTCCTGGGCTTAAGCGATTCTCTTGCCTCAGCCTCCCGTGTAGCTGGGACTACAGGTGCCCGCCACAACGCCCGGCTATTTTTTGGTTGCAGTTCAGCCGGGGCTGGGTTTGAACCCACCACCCTCGGTATATGGGGCTGGCGCCTTACCGACTGAGCCACAGGCACCGCCCCCTTTTTCTTTCTCAATTTTTCTAGTTTAATTATAATTTCCCATTGCTGCCTATTTCAATAATTAGAACTTCATTTTTGTTAGTGTTTCTACCGCTATTATTTGGTTTATCCACCCAATTTTATCCCATAAAGTTTTCTGTTTGCTTGTTTTGATTTGATTTATAGCATTTTTGTCCTTCCTCCCTACTTGGTTGAGGTGGGGTACTGTGTCTGATCAGGTTAGCAAAGAGCTGCTGACCTCAAGGGAACCACCCAACTGGGCACCCCCAGAAGGTGGATTTTTTTTTCAGGTTGCATCAAAGTACCCTACTGTACACCTATATTGCTCTGTCTCCCTCTTTCTGTGTCTCTCTTCTTTTTTTAAATATTCCTTTTACCCACCCCCTCTCCTTTCTCTATTTTTCTTTTTTTTTTCTTATCACTCGGTCCTCCTTTCTTTCATCCCTTTTTTGCTCTTCAACATTCTCACCCTTATGGTCCTGTAACCCTTAGTCCACAGGCACGAGAACTTAAAGAGCAAGAGGAAGTGAAAGGAAAATTAGGGCAAGGAAACAGATAAAAGAAATCACTCATGAGGAAGAATCAACAGAAAACTCCAGGCAACATGAAGAACCAGTCCAGAACAACCCCGCCAAGGGACCATGAGGTAGCTACTGCAGAGGATTCCACCTATACAGAAATGTTAGGAATGACAGAAAGGGAATTTAGAATACACATGTTGAAAACAATGAAAGAAATGATGGAAACAATGAAGGAAATTGCTAATAAAGTGGAAAATAA
Organism: Nycticebus coucang; assembly: GCF_027406575.1. NCBI lineage: Eukaryota > Metazoa > Chordata > Mammalia > Primates > Lorisidae > Nycticebus > Nycticebus coucang. Next base: position 154,061,809 of record NC_069804.1, on the reverse strand, counting down.
CCAAAAGGAAATTCAAAAACAGAATCAAATAAGAGATGAATGATATGAAGAATATAAAAAGGATATAGCAGAGCTGAAGGAACTGAAACAGTCAATTAGGGAACTTCAAGATGCAATGGAAAGTATCAGCAACAGGTTACACCATGCAGAAGAAAGAATTTCAGAGGTAGAAGACAAAGTTTTTGAGATAACTCAGATAGTAAAAGAGGCAGAAAAGAAGAGAGAGACAGCAGAACGTTCACTGTCAGAATTATGGGACTTTATGAAGCGTTCCAGCATACGAGTTATAGGAATTCCAGAAGGGGAAGAAGAATGCCCCAGAGGAATGGAAGCCATACTAGAGAATATTATAAAAGAAAATTTCCCAAATATCACCAAAGATTCTGACACACTGCTTTCAGAGGGCTATCGGACCCCAGGTCGCCTCAACTCTAACCGAGCTTCTCCAAGACACATTGTGATCAACCTGTCCAAACTCAAGACAAAAGAAAAGATTCTGCAAGCTGCCAGGAGTAAGCGCCAGTTGACCTACAGGGGCAAATCCATTACAGTGACCGCAGACTTCTCTAATGAAACTTTCCAGACAAGAAGACAATGTTCATCTACCTTTAATCTACTTAAACAGAACAATTTCCAGCCCAGAATTCTGTACCCTGCGAAGCTAAGCTTAAAAATTGACGGAGAAATCGAATCATTTACGGATATACAAACAATGAGGAAATTTGCCAAAACAAGACCAGCTCTACAGGAAATACTTCAACCCGTTCGGCACACTGACCACCACAATGGATCAGCAGCAAAGTAAGAACTCAGAAATTAAAGGACAGAACCTAACCTCCACACTGATTCAAAAGATAAAACTAAGCAATGGACTTTCACCAAATAAGACAAATAGAATACTACCACACTTATCAATTATCTCCATAAATGTTAATGGCTTGAATTTCCCACTGAAGAGACATAGATTGGCTGACAGGATTAAAAAACACAAGCCATCCATTTGCTGTCTGCAAGAAACACACCTGGCCTCAAAAGACAAATTAAGGCTCCGAGTCAAGGGTTGGAAGACAATTTTTCAGGCAAATGGAATTCAGAAGAAAAGAGGAGTTGCAATCTTATTTTCAGATACACGTGGATTTAAAGCAACTAAAGTCAAAAAAGACAAAGATGGTCACTTTATATTGGTCAAGGGAAAAATATAACAAGAAGACATTTCAATTCTAAATATTTATGCACCCAATTTAAATGCTCCCAGATTCTTGAAACAGACCTTACTCAGTCTGAGCAATATGATATCTGATAATACCATAATAACAGGGGACCTTAACACTCCTCTTACAGAGCTAGACAGATCCTCTAAACAGAAATTAAACAAGGATATAAGAAATTTAAATGAGACCCTAGAACAACTGTGCTTGATAGACGCGTATAGAATACTCCATCCCAAAGATAAAGAATGTACATTCTTCTCATCACCCCATGGAACACTCTCCAAAATTGATCATATTCTGGGACACAAAAAAAATATCAACAGAATCAAAAGAATTGAAATTTTACCTTGTATCTTCTCAGAGCATAAGGCAGTAAAGGTGGAACTCAACTCTAACAAAAATGCTCGACCCCACCCAAAGGCATGGAAATTAAACAATCTTCTGTTGAATAACAGATGGGTGCAGGAAGAAATAAAACAGGAAATCATTAACTTCCTTGAGCATAACAACAATGAAGACACAAGCTACCAAAACCTGTGGGATACTGCAAAAGCAGTTTTGAGAGGAAAATTCATCGCCTTAGATGCCTACATTCCAAAAACAGAAAGAGAGCACATCAACAATCTCACAAGAGATCTTATGGAATTGAAAAAAGAAGAAAAATCTAAGCCTAAACTCAGTAGAAGAAAAGAAATATCCAAATTCAAATCAGAGATCAATGAAATTGAAAACAAAAGAATCATTCAGAAAATTAATGAAACAAGGAGTTGGTTTTTTGAAAAAATAAATAAAATAGATAAACCATTGGCCAGACTAACGAGGAACAGAAAAGTAAAATCTCTAGTAACCTCAATCAGGAATGATAAAGGGGAAATCACAACTGATCCCACAGAGATACAAGAGATCATCTCTGAATACTACCAGAAACTCTATGCCCAGAAATTTGACAATGTGAAAGAAATGGATCAATATTTGGAATCACACCCCCTCCCTAGACTCAGCCAGGAAGAAATAGAGCTCCTGAACAGACCAATTTCAAGCACTGAGATCAAAGAAACAATAAAAAATCTTCCAACCAAAAAATGCCCTGGTCCAGATGGCTTCACTCCAGAATTCTATCAAACCTTCAAGGAAGAGCTTATTCCTGTACTGCAGAAATTATTCCAAAAAACTGAGGAAGAAGGAATCTTCCCCAACACATTCTATGAAGCAAACATCACCCTGATACCAAAACCAGGAAAAGAAGCAACCAAAAAGGAGAATTTCAGACCAATCTCACTTATGAACATAGATGCAAAAATTCTCAACAAAATCCTAGCCAATAGATTACAGCTTATCATCAAATAAGTCATTCATCATGATCAAGTAGGCTTCATCCCAGGGATGCAAGGCTGGTTTAACATACGCAAGTCTATAAACGTTATCCACCATATTAACAGAGGCAAAAATAAAGATCACATGATCCTCTCAATAGATGCAGAAAAAGCATTTGATAAAATTCAGCATCCTTTTCTAATTAGAACACTGAAGAGTATAGGCATAGGTGGCACATTTCTAAAACTGATTGAAGCTATCTATGACAAACCCACAGCCAATATCTTACTGAATGGAGTAAAACTGAAAGCTTTTCCTCTTAGAACTGGAACCAGACAAGGTTGTCCTCTGTCACCTTTACTATTCAACATAGTGCTGGAAGTTCTAGCCAATACAATTAGGCAAGACAAGGAAATAAAGGGAATCCAAATGGGAGCAGAGGAGGTCAAACTCTCCCTCTTTGCTGACGACATGATCTTATACTTAGAGAACCCCAAAGACTCAACCACAAGACTCCTAGAAGTCATCAAAAAATACAGTAATGTTTCAGGATATAAAATCAATGTCCACAAGTCAGTAGCCTTTGTATACACCAATAACAATCAAGATGAGAAGCTAATTAAGAACACAACTCCCTTCACCATAGTTTCAAAGAAAATGAAATACCTAGGAATATACCTAATGAAGGAGGTGAAGGACCTCTACAAAGAAAACTATGAAATCCTCAGAAAGGAAATAGCAGAGGATATTAACAAATGGAAGAACATACCATGCTCATGGATGGGAAGAATCAACATTGTTAAAATGTCTATACTTCCCAAAGCAATCTACCTATTCAATGCCATTCCTATCAAAATACCAACATCGTACTTTCAAGATTTGGAAAAAATGATTCTGCGTTTTGTATGTAACCGGAAAAAACCCCGTATAGCTAAGGCAGTTCTCTGTAACAAAAATAAAGCTGGGGGCATCCACATACCAGATTTTAGTCTGTACTAAAAAGCCATAGTGGTCAAGACAGCATGGTACTGGCACAAAAACAGAGACATAGACACTTGGAATCGAATTGAAAACCAAGAAATGAAACTAACATTTTACAACCACCTAATCTTCTATAAACCAAACAAGAACATACCTTGGGGGAAAGACTCCCTATTCAATAAATGGTGTTGGGAGAACTGGATGTCTACATGTAAAAGACTGAAACTGGACCCACACCTTTCCCCACTCACAAAAATTGATTCAAGATGGAGAAAGGACTTAAATATAAGGCATGAAACAATAAAAATCCTCCAAGAAAGCATAGGAAAAACATTGGAAGATATTGGCCTGGGGAAAGACTTCATGAAGAAGACTGCCATGGCAATTGCAACAACAACAAAAATAAACAAATGGGACTTCATTAAACTGAAAAGCTTCTGTACAGCTAAGGAGACAATAACCAAAGCAAAGAGACAACCTACACAATGGGAAAGGATATTTGCATATTTTCAATCAGACAAAAGCTTGATAACTAGGATCTATAGAGAACTCAAATTAATCCACATGAAAAAAGCCAACAATCCCATATATCAATGGGCAAGAGACATGAATAGAACTTTCTCTAAAGATGACAGACTAATGGCTAACAAACACATGAAATAATGTTCATCATCTCTATATATTAGAGAAATGCAAATCAAAACAACCCTGAGATATCATCTAACCCCAGTGAGAATGGCCCACATCACAAAATCTCAAAACTGCCGATGCTGGCGTGGATGTCGAGAGAAGGGAACACTTTTACACTGCTGGTGGGACTGCAAACTAGTACAACCTTTCTGGAAGGAAGTATGGAGAAACCTCAAAGCACTCAAGCTAGACCTCCCATTTGATCCTGCAATCCCATTACTGGGCATCTACCCAGAAGGAAAAAAATCCTTTTATGATAAGGACACTTGTACTAGACTGTTTATTGCAGCTCAATTTACAATCGCCAAAATGTAGAAACAGCCTAAATGCCCACCAACCCAGGAATGGATTAACAAGTTGTGGTATATGTATACCATGGAATACTATTCAGCCATTTAAAAAAATGGAGACTTTACATCCTTCCATTAACCTGGATGGAGGTGGAAGACATTATTCTTAGTAAAGCATCACAAGAATGGAGAAGCATGAATCCTATGTAGTCAATTTTGATATGAGGACAATTAATGACAATTATGGTTATGGGGGGGGAACAGAAAGAGGGAAAGGGGGAGTGGGGTGGGGCATTGGTGTGTGTCACACTTTATGGGGGCAAGACATGATTCAAGAGGGACTTTACCTAACAATTGCAATCAGTGTAACCTGGCTTATTGTACCCTCAATGAATCCCCAACAATAAAAAAAAAAATTAATAATTATAAAGTTCAATTATCATATTTCTATTTCATATTCTAATTTTTTTATTTTCTCTTATTGGTATAAAGTCTTTTTTTCTGTAAGAAGAGACTTTATTTGAAAAGATTTTTACAAATGGAGGAAGGAACTATTTCAATAGGACAAATGCTCTGACCATAAGAACTGCAATCATCTCAGATTTTGTGTTCAGATTTTTTCAAATTCTGAACACAAAATAGTGATGCATTGCAGTTATTTCTCAAGATTCTGTTTCCATTACTCTAGAACCATTCTTTATCCATTCTTTGTGTTTTGTGATATTGACTTTCTTTTTTTTTTTTTTTTTTTTTTGGCCAGGGCTAGGTTTGAACCCGCCACCTCCAGTATATGGGATTAGCGCCCTACTCTTTGAGCCACAGGCGCCACCTGTGATATTGACTTTCAAGCCAATTTTGAGCATATTGTAAAATGCCTCTTAATTTTGGCTCTCTAATGTTTCCTTGTGATAAAATTAAGGTTGTCCAAAAAACACTATGTAAGTGATATTGTGTTCCATTTTCAAAAACATTATGGAATAAGACAAAGGTAAAGAAAACTAAGCAAAGCAAGTAGGTATCTTAATAAGCTATCATAAATTGAAGATCCAAGTATGAATACCGTAGTCAAGAACAGAATGTGACCAACTACTTCAGAAACTCCTTCATGTGACTCATCTCCAACAAAACCTTTCCCTTCATCTAAGTAATCACTACCTTAACATTGTACTGATCACTTCCTTTTAAGTTTTGTTACTTAAATGTTTATCTTTAAAATATAATTTTGACTCAATGATATATGTCTTTTTACGTTTTTGGTTTGAAATAGTTTGATCCAAATAAAAGTCACAAAAGTAGTTCAAAGAGTTACCCTGTACCCTTCACCAAGCTCAAGCTTCTTCCAGTGATCATAGTAACAATTATAACAACTTAGAAATTTGCATTGTGCAATACTATTAATTAAACTACATGCCATATACAGCACACATCTTATCAGTTTTTTCACACATTCATTATGTTGTTGCTGTTGTTGTAGTTATATGATTTATTTTTATTTCAGAGGATTACAGGTGAATGCATATTTGGGTTACATAGTTTGTTTTTGTATATTTTAAGTCAAAGTTATAAGTGTGTTCTTCAACAAGAAAGTGCGTTATGTACCCATTAAGTGTGGATTTAGCCATTTTCTCCTTCTCCCTTCCATCTACTTTAATTATACTGAGTTTTGCTTCCATATGTGCACATAAGTATTGATCAACTAGTTCCAATTTGGTATTGAGTACATGTAGTCTTTCTTTATTCCATTCTTGCAATAATTCACTTAGGAGAATGGTCTCCAACTCTATCCAGGTTATCACAAAACATATTAGCTCACCATTTTTTATGGCTGAGTAGTATTTTATGATATACATATACCACATTTTATTAATCTATTAGTGTATTGATGGACATATGACTTGTTTTCATAACTTTGTGATTGTTAATTTTTCTTCTATAACCATTCAAGTTCAATTGTCATTGTCATAAAATGTCTTATTGTCCTTTGGGTAAATACCTAGTAGTAGGATTGCTTGATCAAATGGTAGGTCTACTTTTATTTCTTTGAGATATCTCCATGCTACTTTCCATAGAGGTTGTATTGGTTTGCAGATCTACCAACAGTGTTTAAGTGTTCCTTTCTCTCTTCATCCATACTAACATCCGTTGTTTGGGACTTTTTAATAAAAATGATTCTAACTGTGGCAAGTTGTGTCTCATTGTGATTTCAATTTACATTTCTCTAATGATTAATGATTCTCATTATTTCCTCATACATTTATTGGCCATTTGTCAAACATCTTTAAAAATTTTTCTGTGAAATTTTACCACCTGTTTAGTTTTATGTAATCATAACAACAATTGGGATACAGAACTGTCCCATCACCTCAAAGAAACAATCTTCTGCCACTTCATCCTCCACTCAACTCTAATTCTGAAAAACTTTAATTTGTTTCATGTCACCAAAATTTTGTTATTCAAAGAAGATCATATAAATGTAATCAAAGTGTAAGTAAAACGTTCCAATTCATAATTTATTTTGTTATCATAAAAGTGTACTGTTGTGTAGTACACCAATATGATTTTTAAACTACCTTGTTAGAACAATGGCAATAATCCAAGTAAAATAAATCAAATTATGAGGACAAAAATATTCCTTTAGTAAAAATTTAAGACCTTTTTGAGGAAGATGTCTGATGTATCACATTGTGAAGTTTACACTTTCTCACATGTTATGAAGATAAATGACTTTGTTTTTTAAGTACAGCATTTTAATTCCATCTGGCATTTAAGATCTTGCAACTTCATAAGAGAGTGGTGCCATGTTTCAAACTAAAACCATGCATAAAAGTATGTACTAAATACTGAATATATATGAACCTTCACTATGTTTAACAGTAAAAAAATTAGAAAGCTTCCCTAACTAATAACTTACTTTTTGTCATAGTGTTTTTTTTTCCATTTTCATCATTTCTCTCCTTTCATAATGTATAGTACTGTTATTATTTTGTGTGACTGTTTATCTTTTATCATTTTTACTTTTATCAACATTTCCAATAGACCTTGAAATTAACAAGTCTCTATATGCTATCCTGGCTCATTATCTCATGCTGTACACCAAACTAGCAGGAGAATTATTGATTCTCTTATTAATTGTCTAGAAAATTATCATATTCCTAGACAACCACCACTAATTTACTTATTTTCTTGGTAGATGCCAGATTGAAAATAAAACTTGATTCACTATGCTTGTTAACTTCAAAACCTTTGAACATTGAGTCTAGCACATGGATTGATTACAAAGACATATGTTTTTCCTGCTTCCAAATACTATCACATTCCATAAAGCTAAAATCTCATGTGATTTTAGTTTATTTCTCACTTTCAGTTTTCTTTCACGATGTTTTTCTCTTTTATTGCTTTTCATTATTTTTCTTTCTTTTTATTCTATACATGCATGATAGAATTCTAAGATCGTCTCTACAACTTTAGACCCCAAGGTTTTACTCCCATGATTATATCATGTTACCTGATAAAAGGGATTCTAAAAATATAATTAAGACATGACGTTTATTTAGATGTGTCTAATCTTTCATTTGATCCTGTGAACTAAAAGAAAGTGTTAAGTTCCTCCCCACAGTAAATAATTGACCGGATCCTCTCTTGGCCCAGGGAAATCCCATAAAACTGAGCTGCTAACTCTCAGAAAGGAGCTCAGGCATGTCTCATCATGTTCCCTGCCTTCTTGGAAATGTTCTTTGTGATTTATTAACAGGCTAAAGGCTATGCAAGTAAAATTTCCAGGTTCTCAATATACCAAATAAACCACTTAAATCTGGGCATATGTACTGTAGTTTGTCTCTGATTAACCCAGCTATATCTTAACGCATCATTCCTTTTTGCTGACTCCTGGTCTATTAGCAAAGCCTAACTCTCTCAGCCAATTGTCAGAAAAATAATCCTTAATCTCACCTGTAACTTGTAAGCTCTGGCTTTGAGATGTTCCATTTTTTCAGGCTAAACCAATGTATGCCTTCCACGTATTGATTTATGACTTTACCTATAATTTTTGTTTCCCCGAGACATATAAAACGAAACTGTAACCCTACCACTGAGAGTCCACTTGCTCAAGACTTCTTGGGTGTGGCTGTAGATCATGGTCCTCAAATTTGGCTCAGAATAAACCTCTTTAAAATTACTTTGCAGAATAGGGCTTCTTTTCTGTCAACAAGCCTTTTAAAATTAGAGTTTTCTTTGGGCAGTAGTAGAAGACAGATTCAGAAAAGTTGCAAGTGTGAGAGGAATTTGCTATAAAAGATTTCTTTATCGTTTAAAGGAAGAAGTCATGGAACAAAGACCTAATATGCCCTCTGGGAGAGGAAAGTGGTCCCTGGCTTCAAGGCAATAAATAAATGAGGACTTCACTCCTACAACTGTAAGAGCCTGAATTCTGCCAACAAGCTGGATTAAGCTTGTAGGAAGGCTCTTTGCAGAACCCTCAGGTAAAGAGACATCCAGCTAACAATTTTTGATCCCTCCTGGATTTATGACCCACAGTACTATGAGCAAAGAATTGGGTATTGTTTTAAACTGTCCCATTTGTAGTAATTTTTTACACAGCAATAGAACACTTATACACTTCAGAATCCTTTTGAGATTCATATTAAACTTTACCATCAATTGTACCTAAGTTAGTATTTCTTAGTTTCATAAGAAAAAAAATGTAACAGAAATACTAGATCTGCATATTAAGTATCTGAGAATGCTGAATTCTGTTTTTGAAAATTCTCATTGGAACTCCCCTCTAATCTTGGAAAAGTTTCTTGCTTTACCTGGATCCCCATAGACCTCATGTGTATGAGTAATATAGTAAACATTCTCTCTCTCTCTCTCTTTCTTTTTTTCTTTGTGGGTAAAATATGGCAGTAAGCAGCTATGTAATTACTTAGTGAAAGTAGGATCTGAATCCTGTACCCATTGAATTTGGTCTATTTTTCAAAATAGTGGAAACACTTGATAGCAGGTGTTTCAATCTCTAGAGATTATATTGTCCACTACTTTTGATCTGTCTTCATGGATTCATTTATATTCTGCTTAATTTATGAAGAAGCAATAATAGTGTTTAAGTTACAAAGAGAATAGCCGATATCAGCATGTGGTAGATAAAAAGAAAAGTGTGCAAACAATGACAGAGAAAGTATATTTATTTTATTCTTCCAATTATACAAAAAGGTAAACAAGATAAAAGGGTTATGGTCATAAATTAAAGAAAAATAGTGGAAGGAAAGAGAAGATATTGTGTATTAGTTTGCTTAGGCTACCAACAAAATACCACAGTATGCATAGCTTAAACAGCAGAAATTTATTTCTTCCCAGGTCTGAAGGCTGAAAATCCCAGATCAGGTTTCAGTAGGATTCAATTTCTGGTGGAGGTTCTCCTCCTGGCTTATAGGTAGCCACCTTCTCTTCGTGCCCTCACAAGACCTTTTCTCTATGCACATAGAAAGAGGGAGCAATCTCTGGTGTCTTTTCTTCTTCTTATAGGATACAAATACTATACAATTAGAGATCTGTCCTTATGACTTCATTTAACCATAATTACCTCCTAAAGTCCCTATCCAAATACAGTCACATTCCCTATTAGATTTTCAAGATATAATTCTCCCTCTCCCCTTGGGAGGGGAAGCATTTAAACACACACAGAGAAAATCCCAATTATTCAATAGAAAACTTAAATAATATTTCATACAGTATACTTACATTTTCTTTTTTCTCAGATCACATAATAAGACTTTTAATGATAATTATATAAACAGTTTTTGATAACAAACCTAAAAGTTATATCATATACTGATAAAATAATTATTATTATAATTTCAGTTTTAAAACTTCTTTTCCATTTTTAAATTAGTATTACACACCAAAAATATGAATACTACTTATACTTTTTATGCTACTTTGAAGTAATAGATTTAACATACATTTTAATAACTTTTTTAAAGTTACAGTATTTTATTTTTAATTAAAACATAATAATTTTACATATTTAAGGAGGAAAATATGATGTTTCAATTTACTTATACATGTGTAATGATCAAACCAGAGTAATTAACTCATTTATAACCTCAAACACTTTGCATTTCTTGTGGTAATATCATTCATAATCCTCTCTTCTAGCTATTTTGAAATAGATGAAATATTATTACCAACTATAGTCACCCTGCTGTGAAACAGAATACCAGAATTTATTCTTCTTATTTAGCTGTAACATTGAAACTGTTGACCAACCTCTCCCTGTTTCACTGCCCCCTATCTTCACAGCTTCTGGTAATTATTATTCTACCTACTGTCTACTTCTATGAGATCAACATTTTTAGATTCCATATATGAGTAAGATTATATATTATTTATCTTATGTGCTTGGGCTAAGTCACTTATCCTAACATCCTCTAGGGTTATCATGTTGTTTGTAATGACAGGATTTTATTCTTCTTTATGACTAAATAGTATTACATTGTGCAAATATACATTTTTAACCCATTCATCTGTTGATAGACACTTAAATTGATTCTATATCTTAGTTATTGTGAATAGTACTGTAGTAAATGTGTAAGTGTTGACATATTCTAGAAATATTGATTCCATTTCCTTCTGAAAAGAAGATATATGTATATAGATAGATATAGACATATCTATATCTATATGTCTATATCTATCTATATACATATACATACAGTATTGGGATTGTTGGACCATCTGATAGTTCTCTTTTTCATTTTTTGTTCATAATGGCTATGAACAAAATGGCTACCATTCCCACCCGTTTTCAATATCTTCGTAAGCATTTATTTTTTATCCTTTAGATTATAACCCTTTTAGCTAGAGAAATGTAATATCTCATTGTTGTTTTGATTTCCATTTTCTTGATAATGAGTGATGGTGAGCATTTTTCATATGCTTGTTGGCAATATTTTGTCTTCTTTTGAGAAATATCTATTCAGATCTTTTGGCCATTTAAAAAATTTAATTATTTGGTTTTTTGCTATTGATCCCTTCTATATTCTGGATATTAACTCCTCATCAGAGGAATATTCTGTGAATATTTCCTTCCATGCTCAGAGTTAATTATTTCCTTTTCTGTACAGAAGATTTTCAGTTTGATGCAATCAGATTTGTCTAGTGTTGCTTTGGAGGTTTTACTCAAAAATTGCTCACCAAGACCAATGTCATGAAATACATTCCCTATGTATTTTCATCTAGTTGTTTCAGAGTTTAAGGCTTTCCATTTAAATTTTCAATTTATTTTATGTTTATTTTTGTAAACTTTAGACAGTGTTTTCTCTCTCGAATACTAGCTTTCAATTAATGGGTGGTGTCCAAAATCCCCTGCAAAGTGAGGTCTGCTAAAATATAGGTTTGGGGAAACTGTTTCATAATTTTGTTAAAAACTGGTATCTTGGTTTTTACATGCCTTTATTAAGAATATAATCTTATGTTTCTTTCTAACAAGTCCCACATGTATCTCTCAATTGGTCAATTTCCTTATTATCTCACTATCTTTGTAACCTAATTTTACTTCCTTTATTCATACCTGAGATGTCTTATTTCCATTGGTCATCCATTTTGCCTACCCGTCATCCCTTAAAACATAAATGAGATTACATAGTAATATTTTTTTAAATAGTTTCTAAGAAAATTTTTACAAATAATTAATGTTAGGGATTATTATATTTCTTGAAAAAAGCATTAATAATCTATCAATACACTTTATGTAGGTAAAATGTGGTCTCAAGTTAAATGGGAATGTATGGATGACATGTTAATGAATATGAAATTGTTTTTGAGAAAGAAACAAAGGGGAAAAGGAGAAAGATGGTCCTAGCTGGAACAAGGCCTTTTAATTCTACAGAGAATGGTGATCAGTGAAATATCTGGTTTTGAAATGATCTCAAAATTTTAACAATATGTATATAACATTACAATCCTTTAGTTAATTTGATCTCACAAAAATCTCTGTATGAGAGATTTGAAGGAGATTAATGGAAAAGAAATTTCTATTGTGTGTATTATGGGTAAGATAGCCCAAAACATAAGATTACAGAAACAACCATAGATGTCAGAATTCAGAAACCATGGAAAAATAGAAAGAGAACTGAATGAAAAAAATAAAAATAAAAAGATTTGGTATTTCTGCATGTTATGGGGGAAAATATTTGACTTCCCATAGGATATGGACAAACTCTACAATCACTACTTCATTCATTTTATCTTATGACCGAATGTGTCTGTCAACACCTAAAAATTACATTTGTTGCTACATCTTTTAGACTTTTCTCTTATTGAGAATTGGTGCAGATTATGGATTGTTTCAATATTCATAGAACAGTGATTTTCTTTTTTTTTTCTTTTTTTTTTATTGTTGGGGATTCATTGAGGGTACAATAAGCCAGGTTACACTGATTGCAATTGTTAGGTAAAGTCCCTCTTGCAATCATGTCTTGCCCCCATAAAGTGTGACACACACCAAGGCCCCACCCCCCTCCCTCCGTTCCTCTTTCTGCTTCCCCCCCCAATAACCTTAATTGTCATTAATTGTCCTCATATCAAAATTGAGTACATAGGATTCATGCTTCTCCATTCTTGTGATGCTTTACTAAGAATAATGTCTTCCACTTCCATCCAGGTTAATACGAAGGATGTAAAGTCTCCATTTTTTTTAATGGCTGAATAGTATTCCATGGTGTACATATACCACAGCTTGTTAATCCATTCCTGGGTTGGTGGGCATTTACATTTTGGCGATTGTAAATCGAGCTGCAATAAACAGTCTAGTACAAGTGTCCTTATGATAAAAGGATTTTTTTCCTTCTGGGTAGATGCCCAGTAATGGGATTGCCAGATCAAATGGGAGGTCTAGCTTGAGTGCTTTGAGGTTTCTCCATACTTCCTTCCAGAAAGGTTGTACTAGTTTTCAGTCCCACCAGCAGTGTAAAAGTGTTCCCTTCTCTCCACATCCACGCCAGCATCTACAGTTTTGAGATTTTGTGATGTGGGCCATTCTCACTGGAGTTAGATGATATCTCAGGGTTGTTTTGATTTGCATTTCTCTAATGTATAGAGATGATGAACATTTTTTCATGTGTTTGTTAGCCATTCGTCTGTCATCTTTAGAGAAAGTTCTATTCATGTCTCTTGCCCATTGATATATAGGATTGTTGGCTTTTTTCATGTGGATTAATTTGAGTGATTTTCAACCAGTGTCCCACAACACACTGATGTGCCATGAAAGAATCTCAGGTGTGTCATAAAAATTTTCAAAGATCATTAATTAAATTATTATTGAAAGAATTTCAAAGCACACCATGTGTATTTTTCTTTTTTTTTTTGATCAACATAATTTTTAAATGTGCTGAGGAAGTTTAACTATAGGTTCAAGCCTGCTGTGAGATCAAAAAGGTTGAAAAACATGCTATAGAACCTAGTAATAGCATTAATATAAAAATGCCTTTAATACCAAGTGAAAAATTAAAGGTTACATAGTACCCCACACAAAGTGTCACGGAGATTTAAAAACAGGGACAATTTCATCTTGTTTAAAAGCACTGGAAAGACTTCACAAAATATATTCAATTTAATGGTGATTTGAAATAAGATCACACAGATTTTGATAATTTTAAATTAGTTACAAGCAGTTTCTGATGAAAGAAGATCAGAAAGGAAGACAATGTAACAGGATACTAAAAGGTAAAGAGGCAAGTGTTAAAAGAATAAACCTCAATCCCACTTTGTGGAAATACAGAAATGTTTAATGTCTTCAGAAGCCAGACAAATAGCGTAAACATAAGAAAAGGCTGGCAAAGGGAAAGATAATAGGAACTGGTTATACATATGCTGAAATAAAGGTAAGAATACACAACACCTGAAAGCATTAAAACTCACAAAGTTACGAAACACCATACTTGCAAAAGAAAACATTTCCAGCTGGATGTAACCTACAAATTTTTTAATATTACAATAACTGGAATGCCCAAACATATGGTTGCATGTTATCATACACAGCATACAAAAATCAATTAAAATTGATTAAAGATTTAAGCAAAATATATGAAACCACAGATCTCCTAAAAGAAAAAATATGGAATAACATAGCTGATATTGTCCTTAGAAATTAATTTTTGGATTCAACAACAAAATTGCAGGTAATTAAAAGCAAAAATAAACAAGTGGATATACAGTAAACTTAAAAAGTTTTTGTATATCAAAGGAAACATCTGGGACAATACTAAAGAATTAACAAAAGTAAATCATATATCTGATAAGAAGTTTATGTCTAATATGTGTAAGGACACAACTAGAGAACAGAATGAAAGAGAGAAGAGGAGGCAGAAAGGAGGAGAGGAGGGAGGTCTGTAGGAGGGACAGTAATTGGTGGGACCTCACCTATTGTACACAGTGTGAGGGTACATGTCAAAACTTTTAAGAGTAGAGTATGATTGTCTTAACACAACAAATAAGTAAGTGAGGTGAAGGCTATGTTAACCAGTCTGATGTAAGAATTCTAAACTGTATATAAAATCAGCGCATTGTACCCCATAAATGTATTAATGTACACAGTTATGATGTAATAAATAAATAAATAAAATATATAAAGAACTGATCCAACTTAACAAAAAGTCAAATTACTAGATTAAATAAAGAACAATAAATATAAAAATTCCAAAAAGATATATGAAGAGATCTTCAACATCACTAATTATCATGAAAATGCATCTGAAAAACACAAAGAGCTATCACTTAAACTCCTGTTAGGATGGATATTATTAAAAACTCAAGATATAAGAGCTGATCATATGTGGAGAAAAGGGAACCTTATACACCACTGATAGTAAAGTCAGTGGTATAGATATTACAGGAAACAGTATAGGGGTTCCTCAAAAAAAAAAATAAAAAATAGAACTATTATATGATCCAGAAATATTACTTCTGAATATGTAGCCAAGATAAATAAAATCACTATCTTGAAGAGATAATTGCAATCTCGTGTTAATTGTAACAATAGTCAAAATATGAAAATAACAAAAATATGAATATAAAGATGAATGGTAAGAAATGTAGTATATGTGTAAAACAGAATCAGAATATAACTTAATTTCAAACAAGAAGGAGATTCTGGCATTTGTGAAAATATGGGTGAAAATAGAAGACATTGTGCCAAGTGAAATGAGCCAGATGCAAAAAGGAAAATGCCAAATGATCTAATTTATATGAGGAATATAAATTAAAAAGTCGAATTAATTGTAACATTTGATAGGCTAATAATTATGAGGGGCTGAGGAGTGGGGAGAAAGAGGAGGTTATTGTTGAAAAGTTAAAAACCTTCACTTATAAGATAAATAAGTACTAAGGATCTAATATAATACCATATTGTATATTTGAAATTGGTTGAGTATAGATCTCAAGTGTTCTCACTACATACAAACAATAATCATGTGAGGTTATTTATACATTAATTATCTTGATTGTAGTAATCACTTCACAATGTATATCAAAAATTTTCACTGTATGCCCTAAATATATACTAGTTTCCTTAGAATAGGAAATACATACTAGTTTCCTTAGAATATCTTAAGTGGAATATATGTAAATATTTTCCGTAACATAGCACCTTATTGCATTAAGCAGATAGTATCTATGTGCTTCACTACAGTGTTATATGATAATTTTGAAAAATGTTCCTAATCATAGTGGGAGGAGCCAAGATGGCCAACTGGTGGCAGCTTTCAACAGAAGCTCCCATCCAGAGGAAGAAATAATGGCCAGAACCAACCAAATAAAGCTGAGGGTTGGGAGCTGAGCTGAGAGGAAAGAGTGATAAATTCACATCATTCCTGTTGAGGCAAGCTGGGACCCCAAGGAAGCAAATATCAGGTACAAAACCCATCCCAATAAGGACGAGAGTCTGTACCCTCCACCCCCAAGAGAGTAGCTTGTTGTGAGCTCTCTACAAGCAAGCTGTGAACAGAAAACCTCTCTTTTCACCACACGGGGGAGAGTGGCTGAAGGCTGGTACTCCCTCCCCAGAGAGATCCTGCTGCAAGTCAGGGCAGTCTCTTGCCTGAAATAAAAGTTGAACAAATACTTTCCCTGCCTTTCTGAACTCCCAGTCCACCCTTCCCCCCATCCTGGCTGTGGAACCCAGAGTGTCTGGTGGTTTCTAGCTAGACCTGGACATCTCGTGGGCTAAAGGACTGCTGCAATGAAACTGTAACTCTCGTAGAAGCAGAGAATCACAAGGGGAAGGGCCTTGCCCCATGCCCCAAAAGAAAGTGAGTAGTGTGGGGACCCATGGGGTGCACCTCTGACTGCCAGTGCCCTCCACCTCTGACCAGTGATGACCACACCTCTGACCTGCCCAAGTTGCACCTCCCACCATGGCAGGGGCACCTCCCACTGACTGTGGCCTCACCACTGACTGCACAGGCACCCAAAACCCATGGTGCCACCCCCACCTGCAGTGACACCAGCCCTTTCATTGGTGGGGTCTCCACACCTCCAGGGGTGGCACCCCCAATATGTAGCAACACACTCCTTCAGGGGTCAAATTTGGGAGAGACACCACTCCAATTCTGTGGACCACCAGAGGGAGCCAGACCTTGCCCTGCACAGGTTACAGAGGAAGAGTGTGGCCAGGGTACAGGTGTGGTCTCTGAGGGAGAGAATCACATGCTATGACAGTAACCTCCACCTCAGAACAGACACAGGTGGAACACTCCCCAGTTTCCGTTGAGCTCTGGAGGTAGTCTGGCTTCAGCTCCCCCTGCCAGCTGGTGGTAGAGGGAGTGGCCTAAATGAGGAGGCATTGTCTCCCCTTTGACTGGGGAAGGCTCACATACCTGGCACATTTGTTCATTAGCGTGAACTGGGCCATGGCCTCACAGCGTTACCAGTGACTGGATGTGATGGAGGTGCAAAGTAGGGAAGGAGGCACCTGCACCCCTGGACTAACCCTTTTGCTGGACAGGCCTTTGTGATTCCACAGAGCACTGGAGAGAGTCACACTTGTGCTGCCAGTGGACCCCTGCTGTCTAGTTGCTGGAGACCTTTTGATCTCTCCCACTTGATCTGCGTTTGTACTGACTGGGACAATTGGTATGGAACCCTTGACCTGGGCTGATCACTCAGAACCATCCAACATTGTGCCCTGGCTGTGTTATAGTGGGAGGATGTGATTCTCCTCTTCCAATTGTTGCCTGTGAGGGGTGGGGTGTCTTAGTTGCTTGTATTTCTCTACAGATGAAATTTCAGCCTAAAGCCACTGATTCACTAGATTGAATAGAGACTAGATGAATGCAAGACAGAACCACTTAGTCTCATCACACCAAAAAGGTCCCCAGAGTCTCAGGCTGTAGTACTGAATGGGACCTTTGTAAAGTTGTATGAGAAAAGTCACAGTCACCAGGCCCAAATCTTTGGTAAAGGGCTGGTTAATTACAGCTCCAGGAGACCTCAATCTGATTTCGCCATACCAGTTTCTCTAGCCATGTGGTGAAATAATAATCATGGGGTGGAATAAGCAGAAAATCTCTGGTGATATGTATAATCAGAGGAGATCAACTCCCCCAAGGAATGACAAAGGAGATACAACAGAAGATCTCATTCATAAACATATTTGTTGTAAGTAAGAGATGTCAGAAATTGAGTTCAGAATTTGAATGTAAAATAAGATTAAAAGAATGGAAGTAAAGTTGGAATTAGAAATTCAAGGAGTAACTCAAATGTTGTCTCAATAATTCAATGCATTCAAAGACAAAATCTTCAAAGATTTTGAGACACATAGACAAGAAATTGCAGCCCTCAAAAATCTGAGAAATACAGTAGAATCCCTCAGAAACAGAATGGAACAGGCAGAAGAAGGATCTCTGACATTGAAGACAAAGCTCTCAAATGTTCCCAAATGCTGAAAGAGGCACAGCAGTGGAGAGCAAAAAAGGATCACACCCTGAGAGGTTTGTGGGACCACTCCAAAAGAGCAACCATTCACCTTATAGGAATACCTGAAGGAGAACATGTTCCTAAAGGCACAGATGCTCAAATTGAAGATTTAATAGAGGAGAACTTCCCAAACATGACAAGAGTTACTGAAATTCAGATCGCTGACAGTTTCAGAACCCCAGCAAGCTCAATCAAAATAATGCATCTCCAAGAGACATTGTAATTAACTTTTCCAAAGTTAAAATGAAGGAGAAATTTCTGCAAGCATCCAGATATAAGAAAATCATCACCTAGAAGGGGAAGAATATTAGAATGACTGCAGATCCCCCAGCTAAAACTTTTCATGCCAGAAGAGGATGGTCATCGAACTTCAATCTCCTAAAACAAAACAAATTTCAGCCCATGACCCTATGTCCTGAAAAACTGAGTTTCGTTTCTGATGGAGAAATCAAATACTTCAATGACATACACATGTTGAAGAAATTAGCCATAACTAAACTAGCTTTCCAAGATATTCTCAGACCCATTCTCCACAATGACCAGCACAATGTTCTACCACCAAAGTAAACTCAATCAGAAAGTTTTCATCAAATGTGAAAAACTGGAAGAAATAGACCAAAACCTGGAAGCATGCCACCTTCCTAGACTTAGCCAGATAGAATTGGAAAAGTTGAATAGAACTATATCAAGTACCAAACTAGCATCAATTATACAAAATCTCCCCCCAAAAAAAATCCAGGACCAGATGGCTTCACATCAGAATTTTGCCAAAACTTAAAAGAGAAATTAATACCTGTATTACATAACTTTTCCAAAAAATAGAAAAAGAAGGACTACTTCCAAACTCATTCTACAAAGCAAATAGCACCCTGATCACCAAACAGGAAAAAAACCAACAAGCAAAGAAAATTATAGACCAATATCTTTAATGAACATAGTTGCAAAAATATTCAATAAGATCCTAGCAAACAGAATCCAGCAATACATCAAAACAAAGTATACACCATGGCCAAGTTGGTTTTATTCCAGGGTCTCGACGTTTGTTAAACATACATAAGTCTACAAATATAAAACATCACATAAACAAAATAAAAAACAAAGATCATATGATTCTCTCAATTGATACAGAAAAAGCTTTTGATAATATCCAGCATCTTTTCATGATCAGAACACTTAAGAAAATAGGTATAGAAGGGGCATTTCTTAACCTGACAGAGGCCATCTACAGCAATCCCATAACCAATATCATATTTAATGGAGTAAAACTGAAAACATTTCCACTCAGATCGGTGGTACCAGGTACTCAGGTACCAGGCAAGTATGCCCATTGTCTCCACTGCTTTTCAAGATTGTAGTGGAAGTCTTAGCCATTGTAATCAGGCAAGAGAATGCAATTAAGGGTATCCAAATGTGGTCAGAGAACATCAAACTCTCAGTTCGCATATGATATGATCTTCTACCTATAAAACTCCAGGGATTCAACTACAAAACTCTTAGAAGTGATCAAGGAATACAGCAGCATCTCAGGATACAAAATCAATACTCATCAATCAGTAGCTTTTATATATACTAACAACAGTCAAGCTTAAAATATAGTCAAGAACTCTATTCTGTTTATAGTAGTACCAAAGAAGAAGAAATATTTGGGAATTTACCTAACAAAAAACATGAAAGATCTCTATAAAGAGAACTATGAAATTGTGAGAAAAGAAATAGCTGAAGATGTTAACAAATGGAAAATCATACCATGCTTATGGCTGGAAAGAAGCAACATTGTTAAAATGTCCATACTACCCAAAGCAATATACAGTTTTAATGCAATCCCTATTAAAGCACCACTGTGACACTTTTAATGTATGGCAAAAGCAATATACAAATTTAATGTAATCTCTATTAAAGCACCACTGTCATAATTTAAAGATCTGGAAAAAATACTACTTCATTTTATATGGAATCTGAAAAAAAACTCAAATAGCCAAGACATTATTCAGAAACAAAAACAAATCAGGAGGAATTACGCTACCAGTATTCAGGCTATACTATAAATCTGTAGTGATTAAAACAACATGGTACTGACACAAAAATGGAGAGGTAGATGTATGGAACAGACTAAAGAACCAAAACATGAACCCAGCTACTTATCATCATTTAATCTTTGATAAGCCTGTCAAAAGTATAAATTGGGGGAAGAGTCCCTATTTAACAAATAGTGGTGGGTAAACTGGCTGGTGACTTGTAGGAAACTGAAACTGGACCCACATCTTTCACCATTAACAAAAATTGATTCTCACTGGGAAAAAGATTTAAACTTAAGACATGAAACTATAAAGATTCTTAGAGAGAATGCAGGGAAAACGCTTGAAGAATTGGTTTGGGAGAATAATTTATGATGAGGATCCTCTAGGAAATTGAAGCAACACCCCAAATACATTACTGGGATCTTATCAATCTAAAAAGCTTCTACACAGCCAAGAACACAGTAAGTAAAGCAAGGAGACAGACCTCAGAATGGGAGAAGATATTTATAGGTTATGTTTCTGACAAAGGTTTGATAAACAGAATCCACAGAGAACTCACAATTATTAATAAGAAAAGAACAAGTGATCCCAGTTCATTGTAAGGCAAGAGACATGAACAGATGCTTTTTTGAAGAAGACAGGCACATGGCCTACAGACAGCTGAGAAAATGCTAGTTATCTTTAATCATCAGAGCAATGCAAATCAAAACTACTTTGAGATATCATCTAACTCTAGTAAGATTAGCCCACATAACAAAATTCCAAAACTACAGATGTTGACGTGGATGTGGAGAAAAGGAAACCCTTATGCTCTGCTGGTGGGAATTAAAACTAATATGTCCTTTCTGGAATGAAGTTTGAAGAACTCTTAGTGATCTAAAATTAGACCTGCCATTCGATGCTGCAATTCTTCTACTAGGTATATATCCAGATGACCAAAAATCATTTTACAATGAAGACATTTGCACAAGAATGTTTATTTCAGCCCAATTCAAGCCCAAGTGCCCATCAACCCATGAATGGATTAACAAATTGTGATATATATATATATATATATATAATGTCTATAATTATGACTTGATTATTGACATTGTAGAGTGATACTAGTATCTGCTGGCTAGAGACCACTAATCATTCTAAAATTCTACATTACACTGGGCACCCTCTCCCATTTTAATCACCTTATATTCACCCCACCGAAGAGGAAGAACACCCTCACAGTGTGCACATTAGGAGAGATTCCATTAATCACCCTCTCTCTTCCTTCAAATTGTCCTCCTTCCATCCCCCTCCCCTTTTTCTCCACTCCTCTCTCCCTTGCTAGACTATACTTGTGTTTCTTCTTTTGCGTGAGCATGTAGATTTTTATATATTCTTTTCATATTAGTATTGACTACATGGGATACTTTATTTTCTATTCCTGAGATACTTTACTAAGAATAATGTGTTTTACCTCTATTCAGGTAAACAAAAAAATATGTAATTTTTCCATATTTTCTTATGGATTAATAGCACTCCATGGATATATTTATTCACAATTTGTTAAACTATTCATGAGTTGATGGGGACTTTAGTTGCTTCCATGTCTTGGCACTTGTGAAATGAGTTGCAAGAAACATTCTGGTACAAATGTATTTGTGTTAAAATGATTTTTGTTCTTCTGGGTAGATATCTAGTAATGGGATTGCAGAATCAAGTGGAAGGTTAAATTTACCTTCCATTTGATTCTGCAATCAAAGAAGAATTTCTTTGAGAATTCTTCATGCTTTTTTCCATGGGGTTGTATTAGTTTGAAATCTCATAAGCAGTGCAAAAGATTTCCATTCTCTAAACATTTACACCAGCATCTGCAGATTTGGGACTTTGTGATTTGGGCTAATGTCACTGGCCTTAGGTGATATCGCAGAATGGTTTTGGTTTGCATTTCTATGATAATTATGGACAATGAGCATGTTTTTTGATTTGAAGTGAAATAATACTTGAAATTATGTATTTTCAGATAAATCCTTAACACGATAAGAAATGCATTATCTGAAGCAGAATTTTTAAAATTTCCCTCTCATATTCTTCTCCAAATGTTGTTTTTATACCTGCACAGTGGGACAGTAAAATAACGAATTCTGCAATTGTATATTTTTATTTTCCGCCCTACAATTTGATTTCTACGATTGCATACATAACTCACTTCTTATGTTTTATCTGATATAGTTGCATATTTTGTACCTATTTTTGCTTGTTTAGTATTATTGAGTGCAAGTCATTTGAAATATTCCACTGGCTTTTCAGACAAGTGGGAATGTTTGGATTGTAAATGTCTCTTTAATTTGCTAGGAGCCATAGCTTCATTTGCTAATGTTTCACCACAAATTACACATGTGGCATGTGGTGAATTTCCTTTACTATATATGAAACCAGATGATAAAAAATCTGCATTATATTGATGACTAATTTTCTTTAACTTAGTTGTTGATATATTGGATGCATCAGTATTCAACACACTAGTGTTATCTTCTAATTTTTGTTTTTTTACTAAAACTTGTCCATTTTAATTGAATGCTATGTAGTAAAAATAAAAAATTCCAACTCAAAAATAATAAAAATAAGTAAATAAACAAAGCTTACCTTTTAAAAAGAAATACGAGTATTAATTAAATTCAGTTGGAAAATTTTCAAAACTAAGATTTGCAAGGTAATTGTGTCCAACTACTTCAGTATTTCAAATCTAGACAGAACTGTGTGATGCACTGAGTATGAACTATACCTCCTTACTACTTCAGGCACAACAATGGATTGCTGAGTCATACAGCTTCATTCATTTTAGATGATTTTGTCATTTATTGGTGTTCGTGAGTGAATCCACGCATGCCAAGTTGCCCCACATATGGATGTGTCAGCAAACTTTATTTTTGAAAGCTACACTGCACTCACTTTAGAAATAAGCTGGTGTTTATGTATTATAATAAAACATTTATTATAATTATTATATACTCATATACTCAATTTAAAGAGTTTTTAATTTTTATATCTACACTTACTATGCATTAAACTTCTTTTGAAAACAATTTAAATAATTATCTTCAAAAAATTATACAGCACACCAGTTGAAAATCACTTCCCTAAGGTCATGGAAACATAAAATAAGATAAAATAAAACAAAATAGACCATAGTTGTATACATTAGAATTCTATACCAAGCTAAGGTACCTTTCAATGATTAAGTTGATATGAAAATTTTATTCAATCAAAAATTGGTAACTTACTCACCACAAGATTCACATTAAGTAAATAATTAAGGGTCCTTTAGGGAGAAAGAAAATATTACCAGGTGGCAGGTTGGCAATTCAGAAAGCAATGAAAAAAGTCAATATATGATAAACACAAATGAATAGTGACTGCATGTATCATCAATTATAATTTGTAACTTTCAAGTTAAGAGGAAGCAAAGTAGTAGTAAATCTACTGATAATTTCAAAAGACTAAAGATAAAAAAAGGGACATCAAAGAGAAAGAAAAAATTAGAAATACAAAAGTGATCTGGTAGATTTAAATCCAAATATATCAATAAATACATTAAATTTTAATAAACTAAATGCTCTAATTAAAAGATAAACTAATTATGAAAGTTTATATAATATTAAAACTTGATTATATACTATTTGAAATATATGTTCGGCAATTAAAAGAATACAGAATGTTACTTTTTACTTTTTTTAATTTTTACATATACATGTGTTTATTAGGTTCTTTTTTTTTTTTTAGATAGAATCTCATTCTATCACCCTAGGTAGTATGCTGTGACATCAGGCTAGTTTACAGTAACCTCAAATCCAGAGTTCTAGAGATACTCCTTCCTGAGACTCCTGAGTAGCTAGGACGACAGGTATCTGCCATAATGCTGCCTTTTTTTTTTTTTTTTCTATTTTTAGTACAGACAAGGTCTCACTCTCGCTCAGGCTTCTCTCTCAATCTCCTGAGCTCAAGAAGCCCTGCTGCTTCCATCTCCCAGAGTGCTAGAATTATTAGTTATGATCCACAGTGTCCAGCCAGATACAGAAATTTTTATGGTAAAATATATCATGAAATAATAAGGAATAAATAAATAAATAAGTTATATTAATGTCAGGGAAAGTATATTTTAAGAATAAAATGTTTTCTAGAGAGAAATAAGGATATGTCATAATAATGTTTCAAGCCACTAAATTTGTGTGTTATTAACTAAATTCATTTGAAATAAAAAAGAAAAAAGTATGTAATAAATTCAATCAAGCACAAGAAATGAATCTGATAAAATTTTTCAGATACAGCAGGCATGGTGACTCATTCCTGTAATTCGATCATTCTGAGAGGCTAAGACTTGAGCTCAGGGGTTTGAGCTTGCTTGAGCTCAGGAGTTTGAGACGAGCTTGACCAAGAGTGAGACCTCATCTCTACTAAAAATAGAAAAATTAGCCAGGTATTTTGGTAGGCACCTGTAGTCCCAGCTACTTGGGAGGCTGAGATAAGACGATCACTTAAGCCCAAGAGTTTGAGGTTTCTGTAAACTATGATAACACAGCACTATTGTTGTGTTGTCACTATCACCCAGGTTGACAGAGTGATACCCTGTTAAAAGAAAGAAAGAAAGAAAGAAAGAAAGAAAGGAAGGAAGGAAGGAAGGAAGGAAGGAAGGAAGGAAGGAAGGAAGGAAGGAAGGAAGGAAGGAAGGAAGGAAGGAAGGAAGGAAGGAAGGAAAGAAAGAAAGTTAGTTTTACATATAATCATGATAAAATAACTTTTTAAAGAAAACTTCTGATAGAAACTTTATTAATCAGGAGAAACTCTAATACTAACAAAAGTTTAGCCAGGCACAGTGGCTCATGCCTATAATCCCAGCACTTGGGAGGCTGAGGTGGGTGGATTGCTTGAGCTCACAGGTTCGAGACCATCCTGAGCCAGAGTGAGATCTTGTCTCTAAAAATAGATGGATGTTGTGGTGGGTGCCTGTAGTCCCAGCTATTTGGGAGGCTGAGGCAAGATAATCATTTAAGCCCAAGTGTTTGAGGTTGCTGTGAGCTGTGACTCCATAGCACTCTATTGAGGGCGACATAGTGAGACTCTGTTTCAAAAAAAAAAAAAAAAAAGATTACAGCAAACATCATACTTATTTGGAAATGATGTAAATTTTCACATTAAGATAATGAATGAGGCTGGGTTCATCTGCTTATGCCTGTAATCTTTTTTTTTTTTTTTTATGTAATGGAGGAGGTGATTCAAAGAAAGCTCCTTCTTTTAGTCTGTTTTTTATTTGACACATCAGTAAATGGTGAGTTATGGTAAGTTCCTTTTACTACACCCCTTCATCCATTTTTTGGTGGGCTGTTTTGGTCATTGTCAACTCTTTTATTGTCTGTTTATATTATATATATATATGTTTTTATTAAATCATAGCTGCATCTTACAAGGGTATATGTGAAACTTGGTAAACGGTCTGTGAAGCTTATGCCTGTAATCTTACCACTTTGGTAGGCCTAGGCAGGTGTATTGCTTGAGCTCAGAAAAGAGAGATGAGTCTGAGCTACAGCAAGACCCCATTTCTACTAAAAATAGTGGTGCATGCCTGTAGTCCAAGTGACTTGAGATACTGAGGCAAGAGAATGGCTCAAGCCCATGAGTTTGAGGTTGCTGTGAGCTATGATGCCATGGCACTCTACTCAGGGTGACAGAGTGAGACACTGTCTCAAGAAAAATATAATGAGTGAAACAATGTTTTCTTCTATCACTACTTCTACATTACATACCCAGTAGGACCTCTGTAATTTGATACTACCAAAGGGACTTTAACCAACTGGTTAACATATAGAGGTTGTCAGTATGAGAAACTAAGTCTACAATACTGATGTAAGCATGTGGTGTATGTTCAGTTTATAAAAATTAGATCAACTTAAGGAGTTGGTAAATGTGAGGTAGTGTTCAACTATGGAGGTTATGCTCTAATCCTTAAGGGGTTCACAGCCAGTGAAAAGGCCAAGAAAAATAAAAAAATATATATAGGTTATAATAAAAAAATAAGCTCTGATTAGACATAGAAAAGATGCCATGACAAAATTATTAAAATTAAAATACAGCAAAGTAGCAGACTATGAGGGCAATATAGGAAAATAAAATTTATATACCAACTACAAAATTTAGAACATTAAATTTTAAATTATACTACTTAAAATACATGGTTCTTCAAATATATACAAATGACATTATAATAATATAAAAATTATAAAGTACTCATAAATAAAGTAAATTGAAGATACAAAAAATCTCAACATAGACAGCTGGAAAACATGAGAAAAATTTGTGTAACTGTGAACAATTTAATCATATATCATGCTTTTTGATTTAAAACTGTAATTTTTAGAGATATTCTCTAAAAATTTATCAATGGATTCAATACAATCACAAAAAAATTTCCATGCTTCTTTTTCTGGAAACTGTGACAAATGTCATTTAAAAAGTTTGATGATACCTTAAGGATGAAAATACTGAAGCCATTTTTTATACATTTCATGTTAGTATACGGGTACAAAAAATGAGCTTATATTGTTTCTATTTGTTAGGTAAAAGTCCATGTTATAGTTGAGCCCTTCATCCAGGAGCAGTGCCATATACCCCTATGTTGCCCCCCCCCAGGTGAGAGATTAGCAAAACTCCTCCCACCCACAACTCATCCCTCCTTATTCTTTCTCCCCACCTGTCAAGTTTAATTGTATTTTGTTTTTTCTTGTGTAGGCTTTTAGTTGTTTATCTACTAGTTTCATATTAGCATTGAATAAATTGGATGCTTGTTTTTCCATTCTTGGGATACTTAGGAGAATATTCTCTAAATCCACCCAGGTAAATACAAAAGATGTAAAGTTTCCATCTTTTATATGGCTGAATAGTATTCCATGGTATACATATACCACAGTTTATATATCTATGTGTGATTTGATGTACACTTGTGTCGTTTCCACATTTTGGCAATTTTTTTTTTTTTTTGAGAAAGAGTCTTACTTTGTCACCCTTGGAAGAGTGCTGTGGCATCATAGCTCACAGCAATCTCAAACTCTTGGGCTCAAGCAATTCTCTTGTTTCAGCCTCTCAAATATCTGGGATTAGAGGCGCTCCCACAATGCCCACCTATTTTTAGAGAAGAGGTTTTTCTCTGGCTCAGGCTGGTCTTAAACCTGTGAGCTCATGCAATCCACATGCCTTGGCCTCCCAGAGTGCTGGGTTTACAGGTGTGAGCCACCAAACCTGGCCTTCAAATTTTGGCAATTTTGAAATGAACTGCAATATACATTCTATTGCAAATTTTCCTTATGATAAAATGTTTTGTTTTTTTTTTTTTCTCAGAGTAGATCCCTAGTAATGGGATTGCAGGATCAAATGGAAGGTCTAATTTTATCTCTCTAATGTGGCTAGCCAGTTATCCCACCATCATTTATTAAATAAAGATGCTTTTACCCAATTTATGCTTTTGTTTAGTTTATCAAAGATAAGTGGCAATATGTGGCTGATTTCATCTCTAGGTTCTCTATTCTATCCAATAGGCATATGTCTGTATTTCTGTGCCAATACCATGCTGTTTTTTTTTTTTTCTATTATTTGGGATTCATTGAGGGTACAAAGAATTAGGTTACACTGATCGTAGTTTTTATGTTAAGTCCCTCTTACAATTGTGTCCTGTCCCTAAGTGATGCACCATACATTGTGACTCCTATGTCTCTCTCTTCCCCTGTCCCTGATCTGACATTCTGCTACCCACACCTTGTATTAGATCGTCTACTGCCTTCATGTTAGAATTGAGTATATTGGATACTTGCTTCTCCATTCTTGTAATGCTTTACTAAGAAGAGTGTGTTCCACCTCCATCCAGGTTAATAAAAAGATGTAAAGTCTCCATATTTTTTATGGCTGAATAGTATTTCATGGCATACATATACCACAGCTTATTAATCCATTCATGGGTTGCTGGGGATTTAGGTTGTTTGCATGTTTTGGTGATTATAAATTGAGCTAGAATAAACAGTCTAGTGTAATAACCTTATGATAAAAGGAATTTTTTTCTTCTGGGTAGATGCCTAGTAATGCGATTGCAGGATCAAATGGGAGGTCTATTTTGAGTTCCTTGAGAATTCTTCATACTTCCTACCAAAAAGGTTGTACTAGTGTGCAGTCCCACCAGTAGTGTAAAATTGTTCCCGTCTGTCCACATCCATGCCAGTATATGCAGCTTTGAGACTTTATGATATGGGCTGTTCCCACAGGGGTTATGTAGTATCTCAAGGTGATTTCAATTTGCATTTTTCTGATGATCAGGGATGATGAGCATTTTTTCAAATATTTGTTAGCCATTTGTCTGTCTTCATCAGTGAAGGTTCTGTTCATGTCTCTTGTCCAGTGGTAGATGAGATTGTTTAGTCTTTTTCTGTTGATTAATTTGTAATTGTAAATTCTAGTTATCAACCCTTTGTCAGATGATGCCCAGAAAATACCATTTCCCATTCTGAAGGTTTTCTTTTTGCTTTACTTGTGTCCTTAGCTATGAAGAAGCTTTTCAGTTTAATTAAGTCCCATTTGTCCATTTTTGTTGTTGTAATGGCTGCTGAACTGTTTGTCATAAAATCTTTCCCCAGTCCAATATCATCAAGAGTGCTGTTTTGTCATTATGCACTAGTAGTATAACCTCAAGTTTGGGAACACTATGCCTCCAGATGTGTTTTTTCTCCCTGTAATCTACCCTCGATTTCAACTTCTGCAAGTTCACTTCAGTATAATTTTTTTCTCCCTCCAGACGGGACATTCTGATGAAAACTGCCTCTAGTCAGCCAAGTTACCTCCACCTCCTAAATATATTCTTGATGTAAAAGAAAAAGTGGTATGAATTGATTTACTGGATATTTATGCTCAATATAAATCAGGGTTGTTTGGTATTGACTCAAGGGGAGATAAATATAAAAATGCAAAATAATTTAGTACAGAAACACAACCATACATCCATGGATTTTTTTTTATTATAATTACGACGTGAAAGATAAGTAGAAAAATAAAAACATTTTACAGAAATGGAGCTCGCTCAACTGAATATTTTATGAAGGAAATGAACAAAAATTTAAGTATTTACAGTTTTCAATGTAAGAAACTAATAAATCTCATAGAAATATTTCCTTATATATTAATTAGTTTTTATGTTGAGAAAAGAAGCTACTCAATATTGTGTTCTTTCTTCACTCATCTCAGTCAATTGCCTTCCACTGTTCTGTTATCTCCCTCAGCTATTTCTCCTCCTTTAAAGCCTTCACTGTAATCCAAATACACCCCCACCTTCTCATCTTCCATAATGACAACACCTTGCCCAGGCTTCTCTTCCATATTGTGTTGGTCATTGTATTTTCTTCTACATAGACTCCCGTCCAAGTGGAAATCAATATCCATATGCATATCTCATAGGACACTCTGGCACCACAATTTCTTAATTTTCTCTTCTCTGAAGATAATCATTTCCACTTCACTGTACTCTTATTACCTTGTGGCAACAATTGTAACTTGTTCTCATCTGCAACTCAAACTAAAATGCTTCTTTCTCTAAACCAAAATTTCCTGTAGTCTTTTATTCCAAATTGTACATAGTTCATCATATTCCAATATTCTCCCTATTTCCTCAGTCTTTGACATCCCTAATGCCTTCATATCCTCTTTTATTGACTTATTTCCTATACTTAGTGAAAGGGAGTGTTTCTGTATCCTATTCCTAATCCTAAATCACTGAATAGGAAATGTGGTTGGAAATCGGAGGACTTTTAGAGAACAAATCCACATCAATTTTTCTTACTGAATTCTTTATTTCTGCTGTTCAATTATTTTTAGTTATCTTCCAATGTTTTGAAATTTTCTCCTTTTTCTTTTCATGCTTCATTTTATCCATCACACAATTTACTTCATCTTGCTATGTATCTATTCCTTCCAATTTCATATTTCCATGACCCTTTATTAATTACTTCAGTGCCACAACTTCAATGAAATCATTTTTGATGGTTAACATTAACACCGTTAATAACATATTTCTATTTACTTACACAGCACTTTACATACGTCATTTTGAACCTAATAATTGCTGCTTGTATTCAGTGTAGCTATTTATATCACTTTCTCCAAAATATAAATGTTTTGTAAAGAAGGATTGTGATTTTGCCATCTTCGTATGCTGGTTTTGAGTATCTGATTATTCTCTTCCAATGGGAGACACTTTCTGAGACATATTTCCCCTCTGACAGTGACAAATTTTGGCTCTATACAATATTTAGAATTATCTATATGCAGACAGCATAGAAGTAAGAGCCAATTTTTACTCTGCCTCATCAAGTTTCAGCCCCACTCCAATTCCTATATCAAAGATTTCCTCTTTGTATTCCACGGCATTTATTCTAAAATTTACACTTTCCTGGGCACTGACTTTCATAAAAGGCATGTGTGTGAAAAAAATATATATTCAATTAAGTTTCAAATGTCCTTTGAAATGAGTAACTGGCCAAAGTCTCAGCAGTATTTCCTATAAAAGGAAACAGAACAATAGTTGATTTGTTTGGGGAAATCATTCTTTCATTTAGTAGAACATCATATAAGCAGTTGTTTTACATCTCTGTAATTTTACATTTTAACCTTTTATTTATAAAATCTCAATTATATGAATCACATAGTTATCTGTGATAAAATGATAATTACAATTCTGGGTGACATTTGCTCAAAACTTTCAGAGGGTGAAACATACTATCTCTTTTAAATTTTTCTGCCTCTACTCTATATTTTTTACTCAAAGGATGCTTAAATGAAGTTAGAGAAGCAAATATGAGTTAATTTTTCAATAATATGACATCAATGGCCTTTCTGTTATCTCCTTTTATCTTTATGTGCTGATCAAAACAGAATGCATAATTTTAAGTTAGATCTTATCAGAGAAAAATACAATCCAATTAACATTCTTCTATATTAATAGCAGCTCTTCTTAATATTTTCCTTTGCATTTTTTAGCCTTTAAAATATAACTACTAAGTTCAAAAATCAGTCATTCATACCTAGCAGTATACAGTGCCTCTATACCCAAATCCTTTACTCAGCCCACACTAATTTGTTGGTAACTGGCATGCAGTACAAAATGGAAAACTGCACTTGCTGTAAGTTTACTGTTGAATATTCCTTCACCTTCCTCAATGGCTGGTAGGTTTTCCTGATTCATATGTGCCCTCACCACAGAATGTTTATATATATATACATATACATATATATATATATATGTATACATATATATATGTATAAGTATATATATACTTATATATATATATACCATTATACGTACATACTTATACACATACATATGTTATATATATAATATCATATATATGTGTATATATGTATGTACGTATAATGGTATAATGATATCTCTGGGCTTTTAGTCAATTCTGGTTAAAAAAACCAATTTGGTTATTTTTACTTTGGAAATTATGGGTAGCATTTTTACATAGTTTCTTCATATTTAATGGTCCACATAATGTGAATGAGAAATTCCCACATGATATTCAACATAATATAAATTTATCAGGTAGTATCACAATTTCCCATTACCAAACTTACCTATAATTGGAAAATAATGAATAGCCAGATTATAAGATACCTGAGGAGATTAGGAGAGAACTGCACAGAGTCCAGAGCCTGTCACATCCTCCTTGTACAGTTGCCCCAAATGCCTTGGCTCCTCTAAGGGAGTAACATTACACGGAGTACTAAGGAAACTATGTGGAGTAAATTGACTTTTAAGAATCAAATAACTTCATCATTAAAGTTGTCTTCTACGTGGTATATCTCAGATAACTATCATAATTTTCATTGCTATTTTCTGCTCTTTTAAGGTATCATGCTAAATTCTTTCACCCTTTCTTTATTGATTTATTTTATTATATAAAAATGAAAAGTCTAAAATAAAAAGTACCCACAACACAGGGCATCCCTAAATACATAAAAATAAATTATTCAGAATATTTTAAATGAACTAAATAGACATTTAAACTGAATAAACATTCAAGGTTTAGAAGTCTCTTTATCCATAGGCATGGCTGATATTTAACCACTAAACACATACAACTTTCTGGCCTACAACAGAAATGTGATATAGAAGTTGAGAGGTTGGGTGATAAAAGAGACCATCATAGTTGTCTGGGAAAATATTGCTTCTTGACCTCAACATAAATAATGACCAAGTGACTTATTTAAATCAGTTATGTAGTTTACATAAATAATCATCTTAGAGAAATGAAACATTCAACATATAATTTCCAAGACATTAGCTTCATAAATAACCCAAATAACATGTGCTTGAAATGAACAGCTTTCCCATAATGATTCTTTTTCTGAAACTTCTACAATTCAATAGATTACATATTTAGTATAATAACACCGTATGATTATTACCTGTTGTTTAAATATATCCATCTAATGATTCTACAATACTTATTTCAAGATTCAAGACATGGTATGCTCCTATTTCAAGGCCCTGAACATCTTTGACAAACATTTATTTTTTTATAAAATTTTATCTCCCCCAGATTTCATCTTCCTAGATTCACAGGTCCTAAATGTGACAATATATGAAGATCTTTAAAAATTTTCCATCATGTTAACTTCCCTTTTGCAGTCCCTTGCCAGCTGATTTTCTCAAGACCTTATTCTAGCACTCCATAA
The DNA here is from genome assembly GCF_027406575.1 of Nycticebus coucang. Classification (NCBI taxonomy): domain Eukaryota; kingdom Metazoa; phylum Chordata; class Mammalia; order Primates; family Lorisidae; genus Nycticebus; species Nycticebus coucang. Next base: position 154,028,593 of record NC_069804.1, on the reverse strand, counting down.
TAAAATAAATTTCTGATAAAAAAAACTTTTCCGAGTAGGTACTGACAGGCAATATATCAAGAAGAAATTATTTATTTTATTTATTTATTTTTTTTTTTTGGCCGGGGCTGGGTTTGAACCTGCCACCTCCAGCATATGGGACCGGCGCCCTACCCCTTGAGCCACAGGCACCGCCCAAGAAGAAATTATTTCTTTATCAACTACTTATTTGAATTCCACCCAGGGTATAGTGGTGAGTAGCTATTTACTATGTATAATCATGATTATTGTCTTGGTTTCTGTAGGTAAAGAGGAAGTTGAGGAACAATTTAAAATATATATAAGTATACTCTTGCTAGTGGATTTATGAGAATATTATACTTAAGCATTAATATATAAAATCCAGGTGTCATCAAATCATTCTCATAAGGGGAATGTATAAAACACAAGAAATGATTAAAATTTTGACTTTACCAATCAATCTTACATTAACCAGAATTGGTAAAGCTATGTCTTCCTATATTTATCTCATTTAAATACTGAATTTCTACTCATTGATAATTAAAGGCAAATGAAATACAGATAGAATTTAGAAAATTCAATATAATATTCAGAAAGAAAACAATAATTTACTTGGAACTATAGATCTTCTACTGCTTATTTGGTTGTTACTTTGCTCCATGACTTTCATTCAGTAACCTCATTGTGTCTCAGAGGATATAATAATCCTGACCTGCTTCACAGGGGTGTGCTGTACCTTAATTGATGTGTGTTAAGTGCCTGGAAGTACTTTAATGAAAGCCATTATTGAAATGCAATTATTAACATTTGGGATAATGAAAATATCTTATATGGTTTGGTCAAGCCTGGTGCAAAGATGGTTTATAAGTTCAAGAATACAAAAGTTTGCTGTAGCAAAACTTTTTTTTTAAGTCCTAAAAAACCAAAAATAGAAAATGAAAACATAACTGGTTTATTTGCTGAGTTTAGCAGCATCAGTGACTGCAGTTTATTGCTTTGTCTCTGATCAAGTGCATTGCAATCAATGCACATTACTCCAGAAATGCTAGGAGATAACTTTGCAAAAATGTCAAAAATGCAAAGTTTGGGAGAGCTGGATGGACTAGAAATGACTGTATTGATTTTGTAAAGGTTGGTAAATTACTATGATATCACCTTATTTAAGGTAGATTGCAAATCTTGCATTTTAAGCAAGATCAACAATAATTTTAAACTTAAAAAAAAGCTTTGTGTATTACATGAATTACTTTCATCTGTGAGAAATTTAGAAGACATGTGCTTACCAAGTAGAAACTAGTTCTGAAATTCCCAAAAGGTCTCATCCTTCTCTTTAACATTTTTTTTTTAACTTGTCTATACATTTAAATAGCACTTGTATTTACACTCGGAGAGGAATCAGACCAGAATAGAAATTAGTGAAATAAAATCCTTATTCTCAAGAAATGACAGATACAGACAAACAAAAACTTATTTTCAGAAAACAGCCTGGGTGACACCTGTGGCTCAAGGAGTAGGGCCCCATACAAGCGGGAGTGGCTGGTTCAAGCCCAGCCACGGGCAAAACTGAAAAAAAAAAAAAAAAAACAGAAAATGGCCTGAATAAAGGCCTTTTGATCTTCAGTAATGTAACACTGCCATTTATCTTTTTCTTTAATGCCATTTTTAATTAATGTCAATTGTGTTTAACTAACATAAAAATCTCTAAAGCATAAGACCACACAAACTGAAAATTTAAGATTTAATGCCTGGTGTGATGGCTCATGCCTGAAATCATAGCACTCTGGGAGGCTGAGACAGGTGATTTGCTTGCACTCAGGAGTTGAAGACCAGCCTGAACAAGAATGAAACATTGTTTCTACTAAAAATAGAAAAACTAGCAGGCCTAGTGGTGGCTGCTTGTAGTTCCAGCTATTCCAGAGGCTGAGGGAAAAGTATTGCTTGAGCCTAGGAGTTTGAGGTTGCTGTGAGCTGTAACAACACACTGTAACTGGGAGCAACAGAGTAACACTGTCTCAAAAAAAAAAAAAAAAAAAAAGACTTAGAGAAAATTTATCCAATTATATCTTAGTTTTCAGTCACTGTATGGAAAGTTGCAATGCTCCTAAAATAACATAATAAATTTGTTTTATTAGGCTTAATTTTGTGTCTATATTAATATTCACCAAAAATTTCTGAGAAAATATGTATAAAACTAAAAGAATCATCTATATCAAATTTCACAATTGAAAATATTTTATATTAATGAAAACATTTCTCATTTTTTTTAATATTTCATATGTATTTGACATGGGCAATATTTAAACTTCATGGTTTTTAAACCTCAGTCCTATTATCTTTCCAACCTCATGAGAGAATCTATCATCAATAATTTATGATTATAAAAAATTTACAAGTAAAATATGCTTTAATTTTTTTTATTTTTTTTTTTTGTTGTTGTTGAGACAGGGTCCCACCCTATGCCCCTGAGCAGAGTGCAGTGGGCGTGGTAGCTCACCACAACCTCAGACTCGGGCTGCGGGCACTCCGCTGCCTCAGCCTCCGGAAGCCGCTGGGATTACAGGCGCTCGCCGCGGCGCCCGGCTGGGTTTTTCCATTTTTTTCACGAGTCGGGGTCTCACTGTCGCTCAGGCGAGTCTCGAACTCCTGAGCTCAAGCGATTCTCCCTCCTCAGCCTCCCACAGTGCTGGGATTACAGGCGTGAGCCACCACGCCCGGCTGCTTTAATATTTTTAATATACAGATTATGTACATATATTTGGTGAACAGTACATATTACTGGGTTTTTGTCTTTATATGTTTTTATTTTAGGATTTTGTGGGGGTACAATTTAGTTACACTGCTTTTGTATATTTTGAGTCAAAGTTATAAGTGTGCCCTTCACCCAGAAAGTGTGCTATGTACCGATGTAATGTACCTGGGTGGATAGGAGTTTACCCATCTCCTTCTCCACCTCCCATCTACTTGAGTTTCACTGAGTTTTGCTTTCATATGAACACATAGGTATTGATCAAATTGTTAAAATTTTGTACTGAGTAAATGTGGTGTTTGTTTCTCTATTCTTGTGATACTTCACTCATGAGATTCATCTCCAATTCCATCCAGGTTGTTAGGAAAGATACTAGATCACCATATTTTTATGGCTGAATAGTATTCCATGGTGTCCATATGCCACATTTGATTAATCCATTTATGTATAGATCAGCACGTGGGTTGTTTCCACGTCTTTATGATTGTAAATTGTGATGATATTAGCATTCTAGTGCATGATTCTTTTTTTATAAAATGTCTTTTTCCAGGGGCGGTGCCTGTGGCTCAGTGGGTAGGGCACCGGCCCCATATACCGAGGGTGGTGGATTCAAACCTTGCCCCAGCCAAACTGCAACAAAAAATAGCTGGGCGTTGTGGCAGGCACCTGTAGTCCCAGCTACTTGGGAGGCTGAGACAAGAGAATTGCCTAAGCCCAAGAGCTGGAGGTTGCTTTGAACTGTGATGCCACAGCACTTACCGAGAGCGGCAAAGTGAAACTCTGTCTCTTAAAAAATAATAATAATAAGGGCGGCACCTGTGCCTCAAAGAAGTAGGGCGCCGGTCCCATATGCTGGAGGTGGCAGGTTCAAACCCAGTCCCGGCCAAAAACTGTAAAAAAAAAAAAAAATGTATTTTTCCTCCCCTTTGAGTAATCACCTAGTAGTGGGATTGCAGTATGAAATGGTAGGACTACTTTAAGTTCCTTGAGGAATCTCCATACTACTCCATACAGGTTAAACTAGTTTGAAGTCCCATTGACAGTGTATGAGTGCTCCTTTATCTCCACACGCACTCCAGCATCTGTTGATTTGGGACATTATAATGTCAGCCATTCTCACTGGAGTTAGGTGATGTCTCAATGTGATTTTGTCATGCATTTTCCTGATGATTACAGACATTGAGCATTTTTGTTTGTTTGTTTGTTGGCCATTAGTCTATCTTCCTTAGAAAGATTTCAGTTTATGTCTCTTACCCAATTTTTAATGGGGTTGTTTGGTCTTTTCTTGTTGACTTGCTTGAGTTCTTTGTAGATCTGGTTATCAGTCCTTTACCCAAATGTGTAGCATGAAAATATTTTCTTCTACTAAGTAGATTGTCTTTTTGCTTTTTTTATTGCCTACTTGGATGTGAAGAAACTTTTTAGCATATACAGCTTCTGTCTATTTATTTCTGTTGTTATGGTGATGGCTTTAGGGGTCTTCATAAATTCTTTTTCTAGGCAGATATGTATAAGCTTATTTCCAAATTTTCTTCTAGAATTTGTATTTGTATATTTTAAATATACGCAGATTGAATTAATTTTATCATATTATCATGCAAGTTGCTCACTTACTCTTTCTATAATGTTTTGTTCTTCTTAAAACTTTCAATGTATTTTGGGGCACAAATGCAGTTTTTTACTTTTTTCCTATGGATATATTATATAAGGTTGAAGTCTTGAATTTTAGTACACCACCACACAAATAGTGTAAATTTTACCCAATATGTAATTTTTCATCCCTGACCACACTCCTACCCTCCCACCTTTGAAGACGGTAATGTCTCTAGTCTATGTGACCATGTGTCCTCATAGCTCTGACTTACAAATGAGAACATGCAGTATTTGATGTTTTACTCATGACTTCTTTTTTTTAATTTTAATTTTAATTTTTACATATACACGTGTCAATTAGGCTTCCATTTATTTTGCCTTCACAAAATTGAAAAGACTTAAAATATAATTATGATAACAATGTTTAAGATAAGGATTAGAAATAAAAACCTTGTAAAGAATGAAAGAACATAAATACATTCAGAAAAGGAATAAGACAATTGCTACATCAAAATATTAAGCAATAATAATAATAATCCAAAGAAAGTAACATTCACATTGTCAAATAAGAGTATGTCTATTATAGAATGCTTTGACTCTGAGATTCAGTATGGAGTCATCAGTTAATTTCTTATTTTGTTTTAAGTATCGGAAAATAAACAACTAATATTTATAAATAAAAGTAAAAGATAATTTCAAAACCAGATCATGCTAAATCTTATAGACAATAGAAAAAGAAGAAATACATCAAAATCATTCTACTTGATCTGGGTACACCCGACATTAAATTTGGAAAAAATACGTTATTATAAAGGAGAAATTACAAATATATGTCACTTATAAATGAGGATACAATATTCTAAACAATATATTAACATGTTGAGTTGAAAATTAATGTTTAAGTAAGATACTGGGTCAAAATTAAAACCAATTTATGTGAAGATTAGTCACCATTTTCTTTTCTTTTCTTGTTCTTTTTTTTCTTCTTTTCCCTTCCCTCAGCCTTTCCCTCCTTCTCTGTCTGCTCTTCCCTTCCCCCATGCCCACCATGTCATTAATTGTCTTCAAATCAAAGTTGAATACATAGGATTCAGACTTCTCCACTCCTGTGATGCTTGAATAAGAATAATGTGTTCCACCTCCATCCAGGTTAGTACAAATGCTGAAAAATCTCATATTTATGGTTGAATAATATTCCATCGTATACATATACCACAGCTTACCAATCCATTCCTGGGTCGAAGGACATTTAGGTTGTTTCCACATTTTGGCAATTGTAAATTGGGCTGTGATAAACAGCCTAGTACAGGTGTCTTTATAATAAAAGAGTTTCGTTTTCCTTCTGGATAGATGCCCAGTAATGGGATTGCAGGATCAAATGGGAAGTCTAGGTTGAGTTCTTTGAGGTTTCTCCACACTTCCTTCCAAAAAGGTTGTATTAGTTTGCAGTTCCAACAGCAGTGTAAAAGTGTTCCTTTCTCTTCACAACCGTGCCAGCATCTGAAGTTTTGAGATTTTGTGATATAGGCCATTCAGCTGGGGTTAGATGATATCTCAGGATGGTTTTAATCTGCATTTCTATAATAATTAGGAATGATGAACATTTTTTTATATGATTGCTGGCCATTCATCTGTCATCTTTGGAGAAGATTCTATTCATCACTCTTCCCCATTGATGTATGGGATTTTTGTGGGTTTTTTGTTGTGAATTAATTGAAGTTCAGTATAGATCCTGGTTATTAAGTGTTTGTCTGATTCAAAATATGCAAATATCTTTTCCCATGGGATAGGTTGTCTACTTGCTTTGGTTGTTGTCTCCTTGGTTGTACAGAAACTTTTAAATTTAATTAAATCCCATTCGTTTATTATTGCTATTGTTGCTATTGCCATGGCAGTCTTCCTCATAAAATCTTTCCCCAGGCTGATACCTTCCAGTGTTTTTCCTATTCTTTCTTTGAGGATTTTTATGGTTTCATTCCTTAAATTTCAGTCCTTTATCCATCTTGAAACAATTTTTGTGAGTGGAGAAAGGGTACAGGCCCAGCTTCACTCTTTTACATGTGGATATCCAATTCTCCCAGCACCATTTATTGAATGGGGAATCTTTCCCCAAGTGTACATTTTTGTTTGGTTTATAGAAGATTAAGTGGCTATAAGTTGTTGATTTCATTTCCTGGTTTTCTATTTGATTCCACATGTCTATGTCTCTATTTTTGTGCCAGTACCATGCTGTCTTGACCACTATGGCCTTGTAATACAGCCTAAAATCCGGTATGGATACCCTCAGCTTTGTTTTTATTACTAAGAACTGCCTTAGCTATACGGGTTTTTTTCTGGTCCCATACAAAATGCAGAATCATTTTTTGCAAGTCTTGAAAATGGGATGTTGTTATTTTAATAGGGATGGCATTGAATCAGTAAATTGCTCTGGGAAGTATAGACATTTTAACAATGTTGATTGTTCCCAGCCATGAGCATGGTATGTTTTTCCATTTGTTAAGGTCCTCTGTTATTTCCTTTCTTAAGGTTACATAATTTTATTTATAGAGGTCCTTCACCTCATATGTTAGGTATATTCCTAAGTATTTCATTTTCTATTGGGCTATGGTGAAGGGAGTTGTGTCTTTAATTAACATCTCATCTTGGCAGTTGTTGGCATATACAAAAGCAACTGACTTATGGACATTGATTTTATATTCTGAAACATTACTATTTTTTTAATGACTTACAAGAGTCTTGTGGTTGAGTCTTTAGCGTTCTCTAAGCATAAATCATATCGTCAGCAAAGAGGGAGAATTTTACCTCCTCTGTTCCAATTCAGATGCCCTTTATTTTCTTATCTTGTCTAATTGTATTGGCTAGAAAATCCAGCACTATGTTGAATAGTAATAGTGACAGAGGACAACCTTGTCTGGTTCCAGTTCTAAGAGGAAAAGTTTTCAGTTTGACTCCATTCAGTAAAATATTAGCTGTGGGTTTTTCATAAATAGCTTCAATCAGTTTCAGAAATGTGTCACCTATGCCTATACTTCTCAGTATTCTAATTAGAAAAGGATCTGGATTTTGTCGAATGCTTTTTCTGAATCTATTGAGATGATCATATACTTTTTAGTTTTGCTTCTGTTGATACGGTGAATAACGTTTATAGACTTGCGTATATTAAACCAGCCTTGCATCCCTGCGATGAAACCTACTTGATCATGATGTATGACTTTTTTGATGATAAGCTGTAATCTGTTGGATAAAATTTTGTTGAGAATTTCTGCATCTATATTCATGAGTGAAATTGGTCTGAAATTCTCCTTTTTACTTGGGTCTTTTCCTGGTTTTGGTATCAGAGTGATGTTTACTTCATAGAACGTGTTGGGGAAGATTACTTCCTTCTCAATTTTTTTGAATAATTTCTGCAATATAGGAATAAACTCTTCTTTGAAGGTTTGATAAAATTCTGGTGTGAAGCCATCTGGACCAGGGCATTTTTTTGTTTGAAGATTTTTTATTGTTTCTTTCTTTTTTTTTTTTTTTTTGTAGAGACAGAGTCTCACTTTATGGCCCTCAGTAGAGTGCCGTGGCCTCACACGGCTCACAGCAACCTCTAATTCTTGGGCTTAAGCGATTCTCCTGCCTCAGCCTTCCGAGCAGCTGGGACTACAGGCACTCGCCACAATGCCCGGCTATTTTTTGGTTGCAGTTTGGCCGGGGCCGTGGTTTGAACCCGCCACCCTCGGTATATGGGGCCGGTGCCTTACTGACTGAGCCACAGGCGCCACCCCTTTTTATTGTTTCTTTGATCTCAGTGCTTGAAATTGGTCTGTTCAGGAGATCTATTTCATCTGGAGTAAGTCTAGGGAGAGGGTGTTATTCCAAATATTGATCCATTTCCTTCATATTGTCGAGTTTCTGGGCATAAAGTTTCTGGTAGTATTCAGAGATAATCTCTTGTATCTTTTTTTTTTTTTTTGAACAGTAATATTAACTTTAATATTTTGTTTTCCGTCCTTTTTTATTTAAGAGATGTATTTAATGACATGATAAAATGCTATAATAGTAGGTGAAAAAATTACATTATGACTGTTTGTGTAATGAAAACACATTACATAAAACTGTGGAAAACAGGCTAGAAGTAGAAAACGTTAGATGAACTGTCCACAGGTGATGGGATGAGAAAGACACACTGTTTGCTTCCTCTCTCCCAGAGCCAGTTTGCTCAGCCCTGTCACACCTTTGACATCTGATCCAGCCAACCCTGGCTCTTTTATTTATTTATTTATTTATTTATTTATTTATTTATTTTTATTAAATCATAGCTGTGTACATTAGTAGGATCATGTATCTTGTATCTCTGTGGCATCAGTTGTTATTTCCCCTTTGTCATTTCTGATTGAGGTTACTAGAGATTTTACTTTTTATTTCTAGTTAGTCTAGTCAAAGGTTTATCTATTTTATTTATTTTTTCAAAAAACCAACTACTTGTTTCATTCATTTTCTGAATGATTCTTTTGTTTTCAATTTCATTAATCTCTGATTTAATTTTGGATATTTCTTTGCTTCTGCTGGGTTTGGGCTTAAATTGTTCTTCTTTTTCCAATTCCATCAGATGGCTTGTGAGTTTGTTGATGTGCTCTCTGTTTTTCGAATGTAGGCTTCTAAAGAGATAAATTTTTCTCTCAGGACTACTTTTCTTGTATCTCATACGTTTTGGTAACTTGAGTCTTCATTGTTGTTATACTCAAGGACGTTAATGATTTCCTTTTTTATTTCTTCCCGTACCCAACTGTCATTCAGCATAAGGTTGTTTAACGTCCATGTCTTTGTGTGAGGTTGAGCACTTTTGTTGGAGTTGAGTTCCACTTTTAGTGCCTTGTGGTCTGAGAAGATGCAAGGTAGAATTTCAATTCTTTTGATTCTGTTGGGGTTTGTTTTGTGTCCTAGGATATGATCAGTTTTGGAAAATGTTCCATGGGACGATGAGAAGAATGTATATTCTTTATCTTTGGGATGGAATGTTCTATATACATCTATCAAACACAGTTGTTCTAGGATCTCATTTAAAAATCTCTAACATCTTTGTTTAATTTCTGTTTAGTGGATCTGTCCAGCTCTGAGAGAGGGGTATTAAAGTCCCCTATTACTATGGTGTTATAGGATATTGGATTGCTCAAACTAAGCAAAATGTGTTTCAAAAATCTGGAAGCATTTAAATTGGGTGCATAAATATTTAGAATTGAAATGTCTTCTTGTTGTATTTTTCCCTTGACCAATATGAAGTGACCATCATTGTCTTTTTTGACTTTAGTTGCTTTAAATACACATGTATCTGAAAATAAGATTGCAACCCCTCTTTTCTTCTGAATTGCATTTGCCTGAAAAATTGACTTCCAACCTTTAACTGTGAGTTTTAATTTGTCTTTTGATGTGAAGTGTGTTTCCTGAAAACAGCAAATAGATGGATTCTGTTTTTTAAGGCAATCTGCCAATCTGTGCCTCTTCAGTGGGGAATTCAAGCCATCGATGTTTATTGAGATAATTGATAAATGTGGTAGCATTCTATTCATCTTATTTTGTGAAATTCCATTGCTTAGTTTTGTCTTTTGCATCATTGTGGAAACTAGGTTCTGTCCTTTAATTTCTGGGTTTACTTTCCTGAAGGTCCATTGTGAAGGTCAGTGTGTAGAACAGGTTGAAATATTTCCTGTAAGGCTGGTCATGTGGCAAATTTTCTGAATGTTTGCATATCAATAAAATATTTGATTTCTTTTTTTTTTTTCCTTTCTTAAAGCAAAATTTATTCCATTTTTAAATCATGGGGTTTTTTTATTTTTTTATTTATTTTTTTGGTGCTAAAATTCCTTTGGTTCATAAAACAGTGGTGAGAGTAGTTTTTATTTATTTTTTTATTACTATTAAATTATAGTTGTGTACATTAATGCAATCATGGGGTACCATACCCTGGTTTTATAAACAGTTTCTTCGTCAATTTTAAAGCTTGGCTTAGCAGGATATAAAAATTCTGGGCTGGAAGTTGTTCTGATGAAGTAGATTAAAGACAGATGGCCATTGTCTTCTGGCCTGAAAAGTTTCATTAGAGAAGTCTGTGGTGACCCTGATGGGTTTACCCCTGTAGATCAGTTGGCACTTATTCCTGGCAGCTTGAAAAATATTTACTTTTGTCTTGACTTTAGATAGATTCATCACAATGTGCCTGGGAGAAGCTCTATTTTAATTGAGGTGACCAGGAGACTGATATCCCTCTGAAAGGAGTATGTGAGAATCTTTGGTGATACTAGGAAAATTTTCATTTATAATATTCTCTAGAATGGCTTCCATTCCTCTGGGGCATTCTTCTTCCGCTTCTTGGATACCTATAACTAATATGTTTGAACACTTCACAGAGTTCCATAATTCTGTCAGTGAATGTTCTGCTTTCTTTCTCTTCTTTTCTGTCTCTTTAACTATCTCAAGAGCTTTATCCTCTACTTCTGAGATTCTTTCTTCTGCATGATCTAATCTGTTGTTGATACCTTCTATTGCATCCCTAAGTTCCCTAATTGACTGCTTCAGTTCCTTCAGTTCTGTTATATCCTTTTTATATTCTTCGTATCTTTCATCTCTTATTTGATTCTGTTTTTGGACTTCCTTTTGGATATTATCTACTTTCTCAGCAATTTCCTTCATTGTTTTTTGATTGTTTTCCACTTTCACAGCAATTTCCTTCATTGTTTTAATCATCTGTATTTAAATTCCCCTTCTGTCATTTCTAACATTTCTTTATAGGAGGATTCCTGCTTTAGCTACCTAATAATCCCTAAAAGGGGTTACTCTGAACTGGTATTTCGTGTTACCAGGATTTTTCTGCTGATTCTTCTTCATGAGTGCTTTTTAGTATCTGTTTCCTTACCCTAATTATTCTTTCACTTCTTCTTGCTCTTTAAAGTTTTAATGAGTTATTTTGGTAGGGGACCAGAAGGATTAGAAAATTGAAGAGCAAGAAGGTAATAAAGATTTAAAAAAGAAAGAAAAAAGGGAAAGAAGAGGGGGTGAGTAAAAGGAAATATTGCCAAAAAAAAAAAAAGAAAAGAAAGAAAGAAAGAAAGACACTGAAAAAAAGAAACAGGAGGAATATAGGTGTATTGTAGGGTATTATGACCCAACCTTGAAGACCCCCAACCTCTGGGGGTGTTGGGTTGCGTTATTCCCTTGAAGTCAACAGCTCTTTGCCAGCCAGATCAAACACAGCACTCCACCTCCACCAGATATAGATAAAAAGCCAAAAATACTATAAATCAAACCAAAACAAACAAGCAAGAACACTTATGTTGTAACAATGGAGGAAAAAAAAAACAAAAACAAATAATAGGGGAAGAAACACTGGCAAAAATGAAATTCTAATTGTTAAAGAAGGTAAAAATAGAAGATTGTATTTAAACAAGGATAGTGAAAAAGAAAGAAAAAAAGAAAAGAAAGAAAAAAACAAAGAAAAATACCAAGGAAAATTGTTGAAAATAAGAAAAAAATTGAAAAAACAAAAAAAGAAAAACCCCTCAAAAAAACCCCAAAACCCCAAAACTGAAGAACCAAATAGTATATATATCTTGCTGAGTAATGTCCAGGCCACAGGTGACCTTCTGAGGCATAAGATTTTAATCACAATGTTGATACAGCTGTATGAGATGGAGACTGGAGGCCTCTATTGATCTCTCAGACCCCACAGGCTTGGAGCCCAAAAATGTCCTCAGCCCACTTAAAAGACACTCCAAACTATGACCTTTGGCCAAGCAGAAGCTTTCCAAGGAAAGCACTTATCCCTGGGATCTCTCCCAGTGTGGCTGCCTGCTTATCCAGTGCACCAAGTCCAGACTCCCACTATGCTCCTGAGAGCCAAGGCTGTTAATCTGCCATACTTGGAACTCTGCACTTCTCCAGTGTTTCAGAACCCTCCTTTTGGCAGCTCAGTCACTAGACTGCTCGCTCAAGGTCTCCCAGCTGATCTCCATGCTGCAACACACAGGGGCAGCTGTCCTACAGCAGTTGTGCTGGCAGCCCACAGCTGAATGATATTATCTCTCTTCTGGCTCAGTGTCTCAGACCAGGGCCCCAGACAACACCCAAAGTCTTCTGCACACACTGGCCCAAGATCTCCCAAGGCAATTCAATTGAGTGCCTAAGTCCATGAAAACCAAAACAGCCCACAGGTAAAGCTTTTCCTGCTTGCAGTCTTGCTGTTGCTATGGGTACAGCTGCAGGCAGCCTCCAACAAACAAATGCATCTACCACTTGCCAGATTGTCCACCACTTCTGTCCTCTTCATGGGGTCCAGAAGTCTCTCACTGGCTTCCTGTGTCACCAAAGGGAAGCCTCTGGGCAAAACCCACGGGCCAGAGATGCCTGGTGTCTTCTCTCCCCACTCTCACTGCACCGGATGCACAGAAGCTGTTACTCAGCCACCATCTTTTTTTTCCTCTTCCTTACTCATGACTTCTTTCAGTTAGAATAATGGCCTCCAGTTCCATCCAAGTTGTGGCAAAAATATTATTACCATTTTTTATTAAATCATAACTGTGTACATTACTACATTTATGGGGTACAATGTGATGATTTTATATACAATTTGCAATGCTTATATCAAACTGGTTAAAATAGTCTTCACTCATTTAATTATTGTGTTAAGACATTTATACTATACTCTTAATAGATTTGACATATACTATTGTAATAAGCATCATAGGTGAGGTCCCACAAATATCCCTCTCTCCACCTTGCTAGCCCCTACCCTCTCCTCACCCTCCTCTTCCCTCCTTCATTCTAGGCTATAATTGTGTTTTATCATTTGTATGAAAGCATAGGTGATTATATATTGGTCTCATAATAGTACTGAGTACATTGGATACATTTTCTTCCATTCTTGAGATATTTTGCTAAAAATATATTCCAGCTCCATCCATGTAAACATAAAAGAGGTAAAGTCTCCATCTTTTTTAAGGCTGCATAATATTCCATGGTATACATATACCACAATTTGTTAATCCATTCATAGGTCTATGGACACTTGGGCTGCTCCATGACTTGGAAATTATGAATTGGGCTCCAATAAATATTCTTGTGCAAATATTTTGTTGTAAAATGAATTTGGTCATCTGGATATATACATAGTAGAGGAACTACAGGCTTAAATGGCAGGTCTACTTTTAGATCCCTAAGTGTACCCCAAACTTCTTTCCAAAAAAAACATATTAGCTTCCATTCCCACCAGCAGTGCAGAAGTGTTTTCTTCTCTCCATATCCATGCCAACATCTGTAGCTTTGGGATTTTGTTATGTGGGCTACTGTTACCAGACTTTGATGATATCAAAAGTGGTTTTTATTTGCATTCCTCTAATGATTATAGATGATGGGCATTTTTTTTTTCATGTGTTTGTAGACCATGTGCCTGTCTTCTTCAGAGAAGCTTCTGTTCAAGAATCTTTCCCACAATGAAACGAGATCACTTGTTGTTTCCTTATTAATCAGTTTGAGTTCTCTGTGGATAGTTATCAAACCTTTGTCAGAAACATAACCTGCAAGTATCTTCTCCCATTCTTAGGTCACTCTACTTGCTTTACTTACTCTGTTCTTGGCAGGGCAGAAACTTTTTTGTTTGATCAGAACTCAGTAAGGTATTTTTGGTGTTGCTTCGATTGCCAGGTAGGTCCTCCACATAAAATATTCTCCCAGGCCAATTTCTTCATGTGTTTTCCATGCACTCTAATCTAGTGTCTTTATAGTTTTGTGTCTTCAGTTTAAATCTTTTATCCAGTGAGAATTAATTTTTGTTAATGGTGCAAGGTCAGTGTCCAATTTTAGTCTTCTACGTGTTGGCAGACAATTCACTCAGGACCATTTGTTCAATAGAGAATCTTTCCCCAACTTTATGCTTTTGATAGGTGTATCAAATATCAAATGACAATAAGTGGCTGAGGTCAACTTTTGGTTCTCTATTCTGCTCCATACATATACCTCTCTATTTTTATGCCAATACCATACTGCTTTGATCACCATAGATTTATAGTATAGTCTGAAGTCTGGTAACATGAATACCTCCTACTTTGTTTTTATTTCTGAGTAATATCTTGGCTATTCAAATTTTTTTTTTATTATTCCAAATAAAACAAAGCAATATTTTTTCCAGATCTTCAAATTATGACAGTGGTGATTTAATAGGGACTGCATTAAATTTGTAGTTTGCTTTGGATAGTGTGGACATTTTAACAATGTTGAGTCTTCTCAGAAATGAACATGGTCTGTTTTTCCATTTGTTAACATCTTCACCTATTTCCTTTCTCAGTGTTTCATAGTTCTCTTTACAAAGATGTTTCACATCTTTTGTTAGGTAAACTCCCAAATATTTCATCTTCTATGGTACTACTGTAAAAGGAATAGAGTCCTTGACTATTTTTCAGCATGACTATTGTTGGTAAATATAAAAGCTACTGATTGGTAAGAATTGATTTTTGTATACTGAGATGCTGCTGTATTCCTTGATCACTTCTAAGAGTTTTTTAGTTGAGTCCCGGAAGTTTTCTGGGTATAATACTATCTCATCTGTGGGGGGTAGAGCAAAATGGCAGCCAAGTAACAGCTTCCCTTCAACTGGACACAATGAGTCTGTGGAGATAAGACTCCAGGCATCTCTGGCTGGTGGGATCTGCCTATAATCATCCCTTTGAGGATACAGAGAGTCAAAAAGGGACTTCTGGACCCCAAGAGGAGGACAAAAACAGTGGAAAACTGGCAAGTGGTTGCATGTGTTCAATCAACCTAATCTTGCTGGCAACTGTAAGTACAAGCAGCAGTGACACTGCAAACCACAAAGGCATTACCTATGAACTGTTTCGGTGTTTTTGGACTTGGCACTCAATTGAACTGCCTTGGGGAGAGCTTGAGCAGGAGTCTGGAGAACTTTGGGCATTGTCTAGGGCCCCAGATTGAGCCACTGACCTGGACGGAGCTAATAGTGTTCGGCTGTGGGCCACAGGGAGCCCCTGTGAGAGAACTTCCCTGGCAAGCTCGACCCTCAGGGTCACAGAGCAAGGATCTAGTGGGAGCTAGTAACCTAGTGACTGAGAAGCCTAAAGGTGGGGACTGAACTGCCTTACAGCCTTAATCATCAGGGGCAGAGTGAGACTGGTTTTGGCACACTGGAGCCTCAGGCTGTTGCTCTAGGTAGAGTGCCATGGCATCACAGCTCATAGAAACCACAAACTCCTGGGCTTGGCACCACTCAGACCTCCGTAAGAGCTGTGCCATGACCCCTGACCCGCAACCTGCACCCACCGGACCTCCGCATGCCCTGAACAGGAACTGTGGGTGCCGCATAACCCTGCATCATCCCTCCTGTACCATCCCTGCTCCACACCAGCCCACTCATCTGGCCAGGGGCTCCGGTAGCCATGGGCCCTCCAGAACCCTCCCTGCCTCTAAACAGAGCCCTTCTCCTGGCCAGAGACTGCTGGAGCCTTGAGCACTGTGTGCCAAAGTCACTGGGCACAAAGCACTCCCAGAACCATGTGCACCACAACCATCCTCTGGCTGGATTTGGGTGTGTCACACTCCAGAGCTGCTTCCACAACTAGAAATCCATAGCTTTGGCAGCCGCAGAGGAACTACACAGGGTCACGCCCTACAAAGATCAGCAACAATAGAGTGATCCCACTGGGGGCTAATCTTGGAGATATACCTCCCCAACTCTGAGGATGGCCAGAGGCAACAGTGAAAAACAATCATGAGGTGAAATCAACAGAAAAACTCTGGCAATATGAACAATCAGAGTAGATCAACTCCCCCAAGGATCAGTAGGGCAGACACAGCACAAGAACTCACGGACAAACAAATAGCTGACATGTCAGCAATCAAATTCAAAATCTGGATAGCAAATAAGATCAAATTAGAATTCAAAGCAGTAACCCAAAAGATATCTTAAGAATTCAATGAATTCAAAGACCAAATGACCAAAGATTTTGACACATTGAGACAAGAAGTTGCAGCCCTCAAAGATCTGAGAAACACAGTAGAATCCCTCAGTAACAGAATGGAACAAACAGAAGAAAAGATTTCTGACATCGAAGACAAAGCTTTCAAACACTCCCAAACTCTCAAAGAGGAAGAGAAATGGAGGGCAAAAGCAGATCACTCTCTCAGAGTGCTCTGGGATAATTTGAAGAAAACCAATATTCTTCTTATAGGGATCCCCGAAAGCAATGAAGTTCTTCACAAGGCACAGAGTCTCTTCTCCATGAGATTATGAAGGAAAACATTCTAGACATACCAACAGATTCTGAAATTCAGATAGCAGACAGTTTCAGAACTCCAGCATGACTCAACCCAAATAAGACATCCCCCAGACACATCATAATCAATTTCACTAAAGTTAATATGAAGGAGAAAATTCTGAAAGCAGCCCGATGAAAAAAACCCATCACATACAAGGGCAAGAATATTAGAATAACTTCAGATCTTTCTGCTGAAACCTTTCAAGCTAGAAGAGAATGGTCATCGACTTTTAATGTCCTAAAAGTAAATAACTTTCCAGCCAGGGTTCTGTACCCAGCTAACTGAGTTTCACTTATGACAGAGAAATTAAATACCTCAATGAAATTCACGTGTTGAAGAAATATGACATAACTAAACCAGCTCTCCAGGATATTCTCAGACCTATCCTCCATAAAGACCAGCATAATCCTCCACCAAAAAAGTAAACCCACCCAGAAAATTTTGATCAAATTCCAACTTCCACAGTCGCAAAAGTATTAAAAATGTCCACCAGACTCTCGAAAGGCTTGTCAATGTTCTCAATTAATGTGAATGGTTTAAATTGCCCTCTAAAGAGGCACAGGTTGGCTGACTGGATACAAAAACTCAAGCCAGATATCTGCTGCATATGAGAATCATATTTCACATTAAAAGACAAATATAGACTCAAGGTGAAGGAATGGTCATCTATACTTCAGGCAAATGGAAAGCAGAAAAAAGCAGGCATTGTGATCCTATTCGCAGACACAATAGGCTTTAAACCAAACAAAATAAGGAAGGATAAGGATGGACATTTCATATTTGTTAAAGGTAATACTCAATATGATGAGATTTCAATTATTAATATTTATGCACCCAACCAGATATTATAAATGTCAATTTATAAGAGAAACTCTAACAGACATGAGCAACTTGATTTCCTCCAGCTCCATAGTAGTTGGAAAATTTAACACCCCCTTAGCAGTGCTGGATAGATCCTCCAAAAAGAAGCTAAGCAAAGAAATTTTAGATTTAAACTTAACCATTCAACATTGGGACTGAACAGACATCTACAGAATATTTCATCCCAACAAAATGGAATACACATTCTTCTCATCAGCCGACGGAACATACTCCAAAATCAACCAAATCCTAGGCCACAAATCTAACCTCAGGAAATTTAAAAAAATAGAAATTATTCCGTGCATCTTCTCAGACCATCATGGAATAAAAGTTGAACTCAATAACAACAGGAACCTGCATACCCATAAAAAAACATGGAAGCTAAACAACCTTGTGCAGAAGAATAGATGGGTTATAGACGAGATTAAGAAGGAAATCACCATATTTTTGGAACAAAACAACAATCAAGACACGAATTACCAGAACCTCTGTGACACTGCAAAGGCAGTCCTAAGAGGGAAATTTATAGCACTGCAAGCCTTCCTCAAGAAAATGGAAAGAGAGGAAGTTAATAACTTAATGGGACATCTCAAGCAACTGGAGAAGGAAGAACACTACAACCCCAAACCCAGTAGAGGAAAAGAAATAACCAAAATCAGAGCAGAATTAAATGAAATTGAAAACAAAAGAATTATACGACAGATCAATAAATCCAAAAGTTTTTTTTTTTGAAAAGATCAATAAAACGGATAAACTTTTGGCAAACCTAACCAGGAATAAAAAAAGTAAAATCTCTAATTTCATCAATCAGGAATCGTAACGATGAAATAAAAACAGACCTCTCAGAAATTCAAAAAATTCTTAATGAATACTACAAGAAACTCTACCCTCAGAAATATGAAAATCTGAAAGAAAGAGACCAATAACTGGAAGTAGGCCACCTACCAAGACTTAGCCAGAATGAAGTGAAAATGTTAAACAGGCCTATATGGAGTTCTGAAATATCATCAACTATATAAAATCTCCCTAAAAAGACCAGGACCAGATGGCTTTATGTCAGAATTCTACCAAACCTTTAAAGAAGAACTAGCACATATATTACTAAACCTCTTCCAAATTATAGAAAAAGAAGGAATATTACCCAACACATTCTGCAAAGCAAATGTCATCTTGATCCCTTTTCTTGTTGGAAAAGATCCAACAAGAAAAGAAAATTATAGACCAATATCACTAATAAATATTGATGCTAAAATGCTCAATAAGATCCTAACAAACAGAATCCAACAACACATCAAAAAAATTATACACCACGACTGAGTGGGATTAATCCCAGGGTCTCAAGGCTGGTTCAATATATGTAAATCTATAAATGTATTCAGTTCATAAACAAACTAAAAAAATAAGGACCATATGATTCTTTCAATTGATGCACAAAAAGCTTTTGATAATATCAAGCATCCCTTCATGATCAGAACACTTAAGAAAATTGATATAGAAGGGACATTTCTTAAACTGATAGAGGCCAACTACAGCAAACCCACAGCCCATATCGTATTGAATGGAGTTAAATTGAAATCCTTTCCACTTAGATCAGGAAACAGGCAAGGTTGCCCATTGTCTCCATTGCTCTTTAACATTGTAATGGAAGTTTCTGCCATTGCAATTAGAGAAGAAAAGGTGATCAAGGGTATCCACATAGGATCATAAGAGATCAAACTTTCACTCTTCACAGATGATATGATCGTATGTCTGGAAAACACTAGGGACTCTACTACAAAACTTTTAGAAGTGATCAAGGAATACAGCAATGTCTCAGGCTACAAAATCAACACCCATAAATCTGTAGCCTTTATGTATATCGACAATAACCAAGCCGAAAAAACAGTCAAGGACTCTATTCCTTTCACAGTAGTGCTAAAGAAGATGAAATATTTGGGAGTATACCTAATAAAGGATGTGAAATATCTCTACAAAGAGAACTATGAAACTTTAAGAAAAGAAATAGCTGAAGATGTTAACAAATGGAGAAACATACCATGCTTGTGGCTGGGAAGAATCAACATTGTTAAAATGTCTATACTACCCAAAGCAATATATAATTTTAATGCAATTCCTACTAAAGCTCCATTGTCATACTTTAAAGATCTTGAAAAAATAATACTTCGTTTTATATGGAATCAGAAAAATCTTCAAATAGCCATAACATTACTCAGCAATAAAAACACAGCAGGAGGAATCACGCTAGCAGACCTGAGACGGTACTACAAATAGATAGTAATCAAAACAGTATGGTATTGGCATAAAAACAGAGAAGTAGATGTCTGAAACAAAATAGAGAACCAAGAGATGAATCCAGCTACTTACCGTTATTTGATCTTTGACAAGCCAATTAAAATCATTCAGTGGGGTTAAGATTCCCTATTTAACAAATGATGCTGGGTAAACTGGCTGGCAATTTGTAAAAGACTGAAACTGAACCCACTCCTTTCACCCTTAACTAAGATAGACTCTCACTGGATAAAAGATTTAAACTTAAGACATTAAACTATAAAAATACTTGAAGAACGTGCAAGGAAAACACTTGAAGGAATCGGCCTGGGTGAATAGTTTATGAGGAGGACTACCCAGGCAATTGAAGCAGTATCAAAAATACGCTACTGGGCCCTGATCAAACTAAAAAGCTTCTGCACAGCCAGGAACACAGTAAGTAAAGCAAGCAGACAGCCCTCAGAATGGGAGAAAATATTTGCAGATTATACCTCCAATAAAGGTGTAATATCCAGAATCCACAGAGAACTCAAACATATTAGCAAAAAAAGAACACATGATCCCATCTCAGGGTGGGCAAGTGAGTTAAAGAGAATCTTCTCTAAAGAAGACAGACGCACGATCTACAAACACATGAAAAAAAGCTCATCATCCTTAATCATCAAAGAAATGCAAATCAAAACTACTTTGAGATATAACCTAACCCCAGTAAAGTAGCCCACATAACAAAATCCCAAAACCAGAAATGTTGGCGTGGATGTGGAGAAAGGGCACACTTCTACACTGCTGGTGGGAATGCATACTAATGCGTTCCTTCTGGAAGGATGTTTGGAGAATACTTTGAGACCTAAAAATAGACCTGCCATTCGATTCTATAATTCCTTTACTAGGTTTATACACAAAAGACCAAAAATCATAATATAACGAAGACATCTGTCCCAAAATATTTATTGAAGCCTAATTCATAATTGCTAAGTCATGGAAGAAGCCCAAGTGCCCATCAACCCACAAATGGACTAGCAAATTGTGATTCATGTATACCATGGAATATTATGCAGCCTTAAAGAAAGATGGAGACTTTACCTCTTTCATGTTTGCATGAATGGAGCTGGAACTTATTCTTCTTAGCAAAGTATCTCAGGAATGGAAGATAATGTATGCAATGTACTCAGCCCTACTATGAAGCTACATTATAGCTTTCACATGAAGGGTATAACCCAACTATAGTACAAGACTATGAGGAAAGGTCCAAGGAAGGGGAAGGGGGGGATGTTAAGGTGGAGGGAGAGTAATGGGTGGGGCCACACCTACAGTGCATCTTAGAATGGGTATAGGCGAAATTTACTAAAGGCGGAATACAAATGTCTACATACAATAACTAAGAAAATGCCATGAAGACTACGTTGAACAATTTAATGAGAATATTTCAGATTGTATATGAAACCAGTACATTGCACCCCTTGATTGCACTGATGTACACAGTTATGATTTAACAATAAAAAAAAAGATTATCTCATCTGTGAAGAGTGAGAATTTGATCTCCTCTGACCCTATTTGGATATCCTTGATTGCCTTCTCTTGCCTGATAGTGATGGCTAAGTCTTCCATTATTAGTACGTTGAATAGCAGTGGAGACAATGGGCAGCCTTGCCTATTTCCAGATCTGAGTGGAAATGTTTCCGATTTTATTCCATTCAATATGATATTGGCTGTGGGTTTGCTGTAGTTGGCCTATATCAGTTTAAGAATTGACCTGTCTACGCATACTTTCTCAAATTTTATGATCATGAAAGGATGCTTGATATTATCAAAAGCTTTTTCTGCATCAATTGAGAGAATCATATAGTCTATGTCTTTTATTTTGTTTATGTGATTTTTTATATTTATAGATTTATGTGTGTTTAACCAACCTTGAGACCCTGGTATAAAACCAACTTGACTATGGTGTATAATTTATTTCATGTGTTGCTGGATTCTGTTTGAAAGGATCTTATTGAATATTTTTGTAACTATATTAATTAAATATGTTGGTCTATAATTTTCTTTACATGTTGGGTCTTTTCCTGTTTCAGTGATCAGAGTGCTATTTGCTTCATAAAATGAGTTTGGAGGTAGTTCTTCTTTATCTATTTTTTTGGAAAAGATTATGTAATATAGGTATTAATTCCTCTTTAAAGGTTTGGTAGAATTCTGATGTGAAGCCATCTGGTCCTGGATTTTTCTTTTTGGGGGGATTATGTATAATTGATGCTATTTTGGTACTTGATATAGGTCTATTCAACATTTCCAATTCTTTCTGGCTGAGCCTAGGAAGGTGTCATGCTTCCAGGTTTTGGTCTATTTCTTCCAGTTTTTCATATTTATGAGATAGAGTTTTTATAGTATTCATTGAGCATTTTTTGAATTTATGATGTGTCTGTTGTTATTTCCCCATTGTCATTTTCTTGTGGATGATATTAGGGATTTTACTTTCATGCTGCTGATTGGGTTAGCCAAAGGTTTATCAATTTTGTTAATCTTTTCAAAAAAACTACTTTTGCATTCATTTATCTTCGGAATGATTCTATGGTTTTCAATTTAGTTTAATTCTGCTTTAATTTTGGTTGGTTATTTTCTTCTGCTGGGTTTGGGATTGGAATATTCTTCTTTTTCCAGTTGCTTGAGATGTCCCATTATGTTGGTCACTTCCTCTCTTTCCATTCTCTTAGGGAAGGCTTGCAATGCTGTAATTTCATTCTTGGGACTGCCTTTGTGGTATCCCACAGGTTTTGAAAATTTGTGTCTTGACCTAGCTATCATTCAGCATAATGTAATTTAGTGTCTATGACTTTGTTTGAGTATGAAGATTCCTATTGTTGTTGAATTCAACTTTTATTCTGTGATGGTACACAAAAATACAAGGAATCATTTCTATTATTTTAAATTTGCTGAGGTTAGACTTGTGACCTAAAATGTGATCAATTTTAGAGGATGTTCCATGGACTTATGGGAAGAATGTGTGTCATGACTTCTATGGTCCTGGTCTCTGTCTCTGTCTCTGTCACTGCTAGAAGGAACCAGGTGTGACACAGATTAGAAGTACAAGCTTGCTGGATGTGGGCTAAACTTAAGTGCAGGGTAGCCCATAGCCCCCTCCACAACAGCTATTTATTAAGGTTATACACAACAAATCTGGAGAGTGAAGCTAATTACATATGAGGGCTACATGTGTAAGGATTGCCACGTGCTCTTTCCTCGGTGTTCTTTCCCCACGTGTACTTTCCCCACAACCCTCATGAAGAACTATTAAACATCAATGTTTAACACATGCTTTCTAGTGAGTGACCAATCTTATCTCATTCTGGAACCCTGAGTTACTTGGGGGATTTCCCCCAAGTCACAAAATGTCTCTAGACTTGCCAGGAGACTGTCCTATTCTCAGCATTTCCTTTTAATGTGATAAGAATCAGTAACTGTCCTTTGCAAGCATGGTGTCCATTCCTCTACAAATGTGTATTCAGTTTTATTAGGAAGAAATGTTCTGTAGATGTTTGTTAAATCCATTTGTTGTAGAGTCAAGTTTAAGTCCAATATTTCTTTGTTTAGTTTTTTTCTTGGAGGACCTATCCCACTCTGGTGAAGGGGTGTTAATATCTCCAACTATTATAGTGCAGGAAGATATCAAATTGTTCATGTGTGTTAGCAGTTCCCTTATAAATTGGGGAGCATTCCGGTAGGGTGCATAATTATTAATAATGGAAATCTCTTCATGTTGAGTGTTTCCCTTGAGAAATATGAAGTGATCATGTTGGTTTAAAGCCTATTCTATCTGCAAAAAATATTGCAACCCCTGCTTTTTTCTGATTTTCATTTGCCTGAATTATAGACATCAATCCCTTAACCTTCAGTCTATTTTTATCCTTGAAGGTAAGATGAGATTATTGTATGCACCAGATATCTGGCCTGAGTTTATGTATCCAGTGAGCCAACCTGTGCCTCCTTAGAGGACAATTTAAGCCATTCACATTAATAGAGAGTATTGATAAGCATTGAAGTGTTTGGGTTGTCATGTTCTTCAATTATTCAGTGGATACTTTTAATGCTTTCACCATTATGGATGTTAGTTTTGTTCAAGGCTTTCTGGGTGAGTGTACTTTGGTGGTACACCATTAAGCTGATCATTATGGAGGATGGATCTGAGAATATCCTGGAGAGCTTGTTGATCCATGCAAATTTCTTCAACATGTGTAAGTTGGTAAAGTATTTTATTTCTCCATCACTAATGAAACTAAGTTTAGCTGGATACTGGATTCTGGCCTGAAAGTTGTTTTGTTTTAGGAGATTGAAGTTCTGAATTCTATTTCTGGCATTTCAGCCATTTGTTATGAATGGCATCTTCTGTTCTGCCTCCTTTGTCATTCCTTGGGGGAGTTGATCTGCTTTGATTATTCATATTGCCAGATTTTTTCCACTGGTTCTATCCCATGATTATTTTTCACAGTTTGGCTACTGAAGCTGGTAAGGAGAACTGGATTGAGTGCTCTAGGAGTGGTAGTTAACTTGTCCTTTACCAAAGAGCTGGTACTGGTGACTGTGTCTTTTCCCCTACAGCTTTACAAATGTCCCTTTCAGTCAGGCATCCTGAGACTCTGGTGACCTGATTGGTGTCATGGGGCTAGGTGGCTCTGTGTTGTGTTCATCCAGCCTCTATCCAATCCTAGTTAATTGGTGAATTTGGGCTGAAATCTCAGCTTGGGATATGTACAAGCAACTAAGACACCCCGCCTCCCACCAGTGACAACTGGAAGAGGAAAATCAGTCCCTCCCACTACAACACAATCAGAGTTCAACCTTGGAGAGTCCCTGGGTGGCTACCTCAGGGTCAAGAGTTCCAACTCAGTTGTCCCAGGCAGCACAATTGCTGTTCAAGTGGGAAAGTTCAAAAGGTCTCCAGCAACCATACAGCAGGTGTCCACTGGCATCTCATGTGTGACTTGTTTCCATTCTCAGTGGAGTCATAAAGACCCACCCAGCAAAAGAGGTAGTCCAAGGGAGTTGGAACCACCTTCCTGAGACCTTGCACCTCAGCCATACTCAGTCACTGGTTACCCCGCAGGGCTGTCACCCAGTTCCCTCCAATGAGCAAGTTCACCAGGAACTTGTGCCTGCCTGGGTCAAAGGGGAGTCAATGCTTCCCTGGCTGGGTGAGTCAATGCTTCCCTGGCTGGGTGGAAGCTCTCTCCTACAAGCGGGTAGGAGGGGCCCATGCCTGATACCCTCTGGTGCTCATTGGAAACTGGGGAGTCTTCCATCTGAGTATTTTCTGAGTTGTGGTTACGGTTGCAGCAGATCTTTCTCTCCCTCAGAGACCGCACCTCTACCGCAGGTGCACTCTTCCTCTGGTACTCCTGCAGGGAAATGTCTGGCTCCCTCTTGCCATACACAGAATTGGGGAGGTGTCTCTACTAAATTTGACCCCATCAGGAGTGCTACACTTCATCGGAGGTGCCACAGCACCAGAGGTGCCACTATGTGGGTCCCCATGCTACTCACTTTTTGATGACATGCCAGTCTCCTTCCCCTTGCATCTCTCCACTTCTACTCAAGTCACAGTTTCAGCAAATCTGCTCCATGGCCCATGCAATGCCCAGCCCTAGCAAGGAACTGCCAGACACTCTAGGCTCTGCAGGGGGTGCCCTGATAACTTTTAATCCACTAATTCCCTATGAAGAAGACAATAGTGCAACCTCAGCAGGCTGCCACCAAAGACTCATGGCCAGTAAGAACAAGCAGGCAGCCATGCTGACTTCACACAGTTTCATTTTCTCCAGCTCCTGAAGCTCCTTTAGCACCCACACAAAATCCCCAGCTGGCTCTGTCTAATTAACATAATCTTGAGGGTTTGTAGTGAGAGAGATAAGGCTGGAGAGAAACAATGAGTGGGGTGCCAATAATGCCAGTTGGCTTGGTTGAAGAGAAGGAAGCCTTTTAAGAGTGGAAAGTGGCAGGTAAACTATTCTTCTATCCCCTGACCCCTCCCCAAAGCCGATCTCTCAGGAGCACTTTTCCCAACTGTCCAGATTGGCAAACTTTTTCCTCACTCGAGTCCTAAAGATCTACTTTCCTACCTCTCTTCCCTCTGCACTGCCCCTCCCGCCAGCCATTATTACCTTTTTTACGGTTGTGTAGTATTCCTGGGTATTTATGTGTTTGTGTGTGTAGATATGTGTGTGATATACACATTATATATATATTTTACTCATTCATAAGTTGGTGGGCACTTAGGTTAATTTCATGCCTTTGCTATTATGAGTTGTGCTTTGATAAACATTTGAGTGTAAGTATATTTTTGATGTAATTGATTATTTTTCATTGGGTATATATCAGTTAGTGGTATTGACAGATCTAATACAGATATACTTTGATTTCTTTGAGATATACACTAGGGTACTGCCGCATGGGCAGGGTCTGTTAATACCTTTGAATCTGGCAGAAACTGACTGAAAAAATAGAAAGTTAGAAATGATGAGAAAGAAAGAGACAAGATATATAGAATAGAATTTTCTGTTTTTTTTTTTATTGTTGGGGATTATTATTATACATCAATTATGTACTCAATTTTGATATGAGGACAATTAATGACAATTATGGTTATGGGGGGGAAACAGAAAGAGGGAAGGAGGGAGGTGGGTGGGGCCTTGGTGTGTGTCACACTTTATGGGGGCAAGACATGATTGCAAGAGGGACTTTACCGAACAATTGCAATCAGTGTAACCTGGCTTAGAATAGAATTTTCGAAGAAGGGAACACAGGGCACCACTGTCTACATGTGGGGTACTGACGGCAGCCCCAAGTGTCAGTTCCACTCACCTTTTCCTGAAGGCTATTTGCTCATTAGCACAAAGAGTAAGCTGAGGAAGGGAATAAAGGTGCAAGTAGTTTCTCTGAGTGAGCATATCAGCTTTTATTGTTTCTATAACCATTAATCTCAAGGATCTGGGTAGTCTTGAGAAATCCAGAACCTGAGCCTTGTGTGGGAGCAGCCTCCTGTCTGAGGTTACACACAGATTCCTAGGGAGGTGTTAATCTACTCTAGTTCACTGTGGAGTAAAACACCACTGGCATCAATCTCGTCCAAAGAATTGCGGGGGAGAGAGGAATTTTCCTCTCATCATCACAACAGAGGGTCTTCCTCTATGGTAAGGTATATAAGCCTTCCTACACATATTTCAGGGCTGGAGTTATTCCCTTGATCTCTGCCCCAGGCAAATACAATCTCTATGATGGGTATTTGCTTTGATTGTTAACTGGGCAGGAAATGGCCTAGTTAATGTATCTTGCCAGAACATGCCACAGCAACTTCTGTGGCCATTATTTTCTTCAGAATGCTTACAGACTCAGCAGGAATGTTTGTAAGCTGTATACCAAATAGGCTAGAGTTCTAGGAAAAGCAGGAAACTTGCTCAGATAAGAAATTTTACAACAACTAGTTTAAAAGTAAACTAGGCTACTTTCCTTTGTTCTGACTCACTCAGCTTACTTTTCATCTTTTCCTTTTTTCTGGGAATATTTTCTCTAGCCAAGGATGGGGTATTCATTCCACTTTATGCCTGAATCATACATTTTTTTTTTCAATGAGGTTATACATTTACTAATTTACATTCCCATCAAGAGTGTATGAAAGTTCCTTTTTCACTACATCTATGCCAAAGTATATATTTTTTGACTTTTTAATAGTGGTCATTCTGACAAGGGCAAGGTGATATTTCAATACCAAAAAAGAAAAGATCATATGAGACAGTCATGAGATACCACCATAAGACCACAAAAGCAAATGCAACAAAAACAAACATGGTATCTCATGGTGGTTTTAGTTTGAATTTCCATGAGTGAATGATATTCTGCCATTTTTATATGTTTATTGACTGCTTGTATATGTTATTTTGAAAAATACCCCACTTATGTCAACTCCCCATTTCTTAATGGACATATTTGCTTTTTTCTTGCTGAGTTATTTGAGTTGTTTACAGATTCCGGATGTTATCCCTTGTCAGATGCATAGTTTGCAAATATGTTATCCTATTCTGTAGGTTGTCTATTTACTCTGTTGATTATTTCTTTTCATTTCTTTGCTGTGCAGAAACTTTTTAGTTTTATTAGGTCTCATTTTCTTGTTTTTGTTGCATTTGCTTTTGTAGTCTTAAATTGTTTGCTTAGTCAATGTCCAAAATAGTTTTCCTAGGTTTTCTTCCATAATTTTATAGTTTCACATATTACATTAAGTCTTTATTCCATCCTGAGCTTGCTTTTGTGTATGGTGAGAAGTAGGTGAGAACTATAGATCCAGTTTCATCATACCTATCCAATTTTCCCAGCACCATTTATTGAATTGGGTGTGTTTTCTCATGTTTATGTTTTTATCTGCTGTGTTCACAATCAGTTGGTTGTAGGAATATGACTTTTTTTAATTTTAATACAATGATCTTTGTGTCTATTTTTATATCACTACAGTGCAGTTTTGTTTATGACTTTGTAGCATAATTAAAGTCAGGTAATAAAATAAAGCCTCAATTTGTTTTTCTCATTTTCTTTAGGATTTTTTTTTCTATGTGGGCTCTATTTTTTGGCTCCATATGAATATTAGGATTTTTTTCTCTAAATTTAATTAAAAGTGAGTTGGTATTCTGACAGAAATTGCATTTAATCTGTAGATTATGTTGGACAATTAGTTACATTGACAAACAACATTGATTCTTCAAACCTGTACACATGATAAAATTTTCTATTTGTTTGTGTAATCTACAATTCTTTTTATCAGTGTCTTTGCTGTCATCTTAATATAGATATTTCACTTTCCTAGTTAAGTATATTGCTAGGAATTTTAACTTTTTACACCTATGATAAAATGGGATTGAGTTCTTGATTTAATTCTCAGCTTGGTTGTTATTGATGTATATAAATACTACTGATTTGTGTACATTACTTCTGTAATCTCAGACTTAAATAATTTATCAAATGTACGAGACTTTTACAGGGGTCTTTAGTGTTTTTTTATTTATAAGTTTATATAATCAGTACACAGAGATTATGTGACTTCATCTTTTACAATTTGCATACCTTTTATTTCTTTTTCTGACCTGATTTTCCTGGCTAAGACTTCAAATAATATATTGAATAGAAGTAGTAAAAAGTGGGCAACCTTGTCATGTTCCAGTTCTTGTGGGGAATGATTTCACCTTTTTTCCCATTAAGTATGAAGTTGACTGTTGGTTTGTCCAACATGACTTTCATTCTTATGAGGTGTGCTTCTTCTGTGTCTATTTGAAAAATTTTATCATGTAGTGATGTTGAATTTTATCTAATGCTTTTTTTTTTTTTGAGACAAAATCTCACTTTGTCACTTTTGGTAGAGTGCGATGGCATCATAGCTCACAGCAACCTCAAACCATTAAGCTCAAATTATTCTCTTGCCTCAGCCTCCTGATTAGCTGGGACTACAGGAGCTTGCCACAACAGCTGGCTATTTTTAGAAGTGGGGTCTCACTCTTGCTCAAACTGGTCTCAAACCTGTGTGCTCAAGCAATCCACCTGCCTTGGCTTCCCAGAGTTATCTAATGCCTTTTATGCAGTTACCGAGGTTGTCATGTGGGTTTTTTTTTTTTAATTATTTTTATGTGGTGAATCTCATTTTTTCATTTGCTTCTGTTGAACCATCCTTGTGTCACTGGTATGAAACCCACTTGATTGTGGTGCATTATCTTTTGTGTTGTTGGATTCAGTTTACTAGTATTTTCCTGAGGATTTTTGCATTTATAATCATTAGAGAAATGAGTCTATAGTTTTTGTTTGTTTATTTTAATTTGATTTTGTTGTTATTGTTAGTTCCTTTCCCAGGTTTGGTATAATGGTGATACTGACTTTGTAAAATGTGTTAGCAAGGATTCCTTCCTTCTCAATATTCTGGAATAGTTTTAGGAATATTGGTACCAGTCCTTCTCTTCACATCTGTAGAACGTGAATTTGAATCATCTTGCTCTGGGCTTTGTTTGTTGTGGTGGTTCTTTGGGAGATATTTTATTACTAATTCTATCTTGCTACATATTGTTGGTCTGTTCAGCATTTATATTTCTTCCTGATTCAAGCTGAGAGGTTGCATGTTTTCAGGAATTTGTTCATTTCCTCTATATTTTCTATTTTATGGGTATAGAGATGGTCATCATAGTCTCAGATAATCTTTCGTAAGCTGTAATGTCACTTTTATCATTGCTAATTGAGCTTACTTATATTTTCTTTTCTTTTCATGGTTATTGTAGCTAGTAGTCTATCAATTTTGTTTATCCAGAGAACTAACTTTTCTGTCAATCCTTTGTATTTTTCATTTTTTTCAATTTCATTCATTTCTGCTCTAATATTTGTGATTTATTTTTCTTCTGAGATATTTGCATTAATTTTGTTCTTTTTTGCCATCCTTGGGATTTGAATTTTGGTTCTTCACTTTGTGATATATCTGTCCTTTTCTTTTTATTTTGATGTAGTCTCTCTCTTTAGCCTAAGCTGGAGTGCAGTGGCACGATCATAGGTCATTGCAGCTTCAAACTCCTGGTCTCAAGTGATCCTTCCACCTCAGATTCCTATTATCAAGTACTATAGGCATGTGCCTCCATGCCAAGCTAATTTTTTTTTTTTTATTATTGTATAGACAGGATCTCATTATGGTGTTCAAGTCTTGAACTCCTGGCCTCAAGGAATTTTCTCACCTTGATCTACCAAAATGCTAGTATTATAGCCATAAGCCACCATGCCCCAACTGTCTTTCATGCAGGAATTTAGTGCTATTAACTGCCATATTAGCAGTGCTTTTGCTGCATCACTGAGAATTTGATAAGTTGTGTCACTGTTATCACTTCTCTTGAATTTTTTTATATTTCCATCTAAATTTCATCATTAATCTAAACATCATTCAGGAGCAGTTGTTCAACTTCCATTTATTTGTATGGTTTTGAGAGTTACTCCTAGTATTATTTTCCAGTTTTCTAATTTTATCCACTAGGTTCTAAGAATATAACTGATATGATTTAAATTTTAAAAATTTATTTAGACTTGTTTTGTGGCTTAAAAAACGATCTATCTTTGAACATGTTCCATGTGGCAATGAAAATAATGTATATTTTGCAGTTGTTAGGTACCATGTACCATAAACAGTTGTTAGGTCCATTTGTTCTAGAGTCCAGTTTAAAGCCAGTATTTCTTTGTTGATTTTCTGTCTCAATGATCTATCTGATACTATTAGTAGCCTGTTGATATTGCTTAATGTTTTTGTTTTTTTATCTATCTCTTTTCTTGGGTCTCATATTTGTCTTATGAATAGTTGTTTTTCAGTGTTAGGTGCACATATATTTAGGATTGTTATATCTCTTGTGGAATTTATTCCTTTATCATCACATGATGGCCTGCTTTATCTTCTTTGTAAACTATTGCTGATTTAAAATATGTTTTATTTGGTATAAGTGTAGCTATTCCTATTTACTTTTGATTTTCATTCTTTTGGAATATTTTTTCCACCTCTTTACATTGATTCCATAAAAATTTTAACCATTATGTGAGTCTCTTGAATGAAAAAGATGTTTGGAATCTGTATTTTATCCACTCTGCCAATATATATCCTGAAAGTTGGACATTTAGCCTGTTTATATCGAAACTAAATATTGACACCTGAGGTTCTTTTGATGTCATAATGTTAATAGTTGCCTTATTGATTTATATTCTCAAATGAAAAATTGTTTCATAAGACCTGAGATTTACAGTTTCATGTGTTTTTATGGTAGCTAGTATCTTCCATTTCTTCCATGTTTAGAACTCTCAGGTGCATTTCTTGTAAAGACTGTCTCATAGTGACAAATTCCCTCAGGATTTGCTTGTCTGGAAAATACTTGATTTCTCATTCATTTGTGAAGCTTACTTTGTCAGGGCACAAAATTTATGGCTAACTGTTCTTTTCTTTGCGAATATTGAAATAGGATAGGAACATAGTCTCTCCTGGTTGGTAAAGTTTCTGCTGAGAAGTCTGCTGTTAGTTCAATGTACTTTCATCTATATGCAACTAGACATTTTTATTGCTGCTTTTAAAAAAAAAATCTATTGTGTTAATTTTACATAGTCTGGTATCTATGCCTTGATGTAGACGTTCTTGCAGTCTAACTCCCAGGTGTTCATTATACCTCATCTGTCTATATGTCTGAGCCTCTTGCCAGATTGAAGTAGTTTTCTTTTATTATTCCCTCAAATAGTTTGTTCCTAGTTATACTATTTATTTTTCTCTATCAAGAATATGTGAGACTCATAGATTTGGATATTTTACATAACCTCATATTTCTCAAATACCTCATTCAGTTTTTTATAATTATGTTGTCTTTATATTTGTCTGAATGAGTTAATTAAAAATAACTATTTTTAAGCTTGGGAATACTTCCTTTGGCTTTATTTATTCTATTATTTGAGCTTTCAACTGCATTTTGTAATTATATCAGTGTACCTTCATTTCCAAAGCTTGTTGGTTTAATACTGTACTCTTTAGCAAAGTTTTTATTCATGTTGTGTATTTTTTCCCTTTTGGTGTTGCTTTCAAATTTTCTTTCTCATTGAGATTCTTTACAATCCACATTTTGAATTCTTTGTCTGTCATTTCAGACTCTTCTTTTAGTTGAAATCCAATACCAGAGAGCTCATGTAATCCATTGGATGTAGCAAAACTTTCTGCTCATATTGCCTGTGTTCTTATGCTGGTGCCTTCTCATCTCAAGAAGCTGTCATTTCTTGTTTTAGAATTTACTTGTGTTTGGATTTGACATTTTATTTTATTTTATTTTTACTTTTGAGGATGTGCCTGTAATGCATGTTGTGTTTATTCATTTAGCTTTGATTTGGTGTACTTTAAGGGGGTCAAGACTCTGTATACATTCCTTGCTTGTGGATAGATTTTGTGTGGTAGATTTCTTAGATTTCAGTTGCAGTAGGGAAATATTGGGCTGCAGTTCAATGACCAGGCCTGTATGTGGTGTTTAAGTGTAAAAATGCCAGTGCCAGACTCTGCTGCACACCAGTATTTCTATTGAAAGGACTGAAGACATCTCTGGATCATAAGCAGGGAGGTCTCAGGTGCAAGAGGGGATGTGCCTATTTCTATTCCCTTAAGGGTTACTTTTACTCACTACACTTTTCTTTCCCCTCCAGGCAGTTCTCCTGTGAGTGATAACCCTGAAAATCTAATAACTCCAATGAGTCTGGACATTTTGTTGTTGATGTTGCTGTCAGAGTATGAACATGTTCTATAAGATATGCATTTAGGATCCACTGATACACAGATGGAAGAGCTAATGTTGTTTGCGTAGGATAGAGGCCCACAGTGGATACACAAACAACTGAGCCTTCCATCATAATATAGTAATCTGCTTTGTCTTTAGTAGTAGTTTTCCATGTAAATTCTATTTTTATGATATAAGTATAGTTACTCCTGCTCAATTATTTGTCAGGCAAATGTAATAACCACTACACTACAGAAACCTCATTTATTTGTTGTGGTATCCATAGAATAACTTTTTCTGTCTTTTCCCCTTTACTCTGCGTGTGTATGTCTTTATAGGTGGAGTGATGTTTTTGTAGACAGAATACAGCTGGGTGCTCTTTTTTAGCCAATCTATTCTTTTGAATAAATAATTTAATCCATTTATATTCAAAATTATTACTGATAAAAGTTATTTCTGTCATTTTGTTATTTTTTTCTAATTATTTTGTATATCCCTGCTTTTTCTTCTTTTATCATTTAACTTTGTAGTTTGATAGTTTTATTTAGTTGCAGAGGTTGATTCCTTTCTGTTTTTTGTTTGTGTGTGTGCTTTGCCAGCTTTAAATTTCTGTGTGTTTTAGCTATGATAGTTATTCACCTTTTGCTCCAGTTGTAGAAGTTCCTTAATCATTTCTTGTAAGGCCGGTCTAACATTAATGAATTCCTTCAGTTTTTCTCCATCTCCAAAGGATAACATCACTGGTTATAGTATTTTTGGCTTAGTTCTTCTTTTATGAATTTGAATATATCACCTTCGTCTCACTTGGCCCATAAGTTCTTTGCTGAGAAATCTGTTGTTAGTCTAATGAAAATTCTCTTATATTTTCTCAACACTTATCCTTTATCTGTTTCTGGAATCTTCTCCTTGTCTTTAACTTTTGACATGTTAACTATAATGGACTTATGAGAGAATGATTTGCAATTGAAACCACTTCAGGTACTTTGTGATTTCCATTTTTTTTATTAAATCATACATACATAGATCATGAATACATTTACGCCTTTGTGACATTCAATGTATTGATTATTTGTACAAATTGTAGTGCTTACATTCTACCAACTAAAATAGTTATCACCTCATTTACTTAATTACAGTGTTAAGACATTAGTGTTCAATACTACATAGATTTGACTTGTACCCTTGCAATATGCTCCATGGGTGTGGTCCCACCATTAACCAACCCCCTCCCTTCTCAGCTATCTCCCCCCTCCTTCACCCTGGATTATAGTTGTGATTCATCTCTCAGATAAAAGTGTAAGTAACTACAAATTGGTTTTATAGTAGTATGAAGGACATTGGATATTTTTTTCATTCCTGAGATATTTTAATAAGAAGAATATTATCTAGCCCCACCTGTGTAAATGTAAAAGAGGTAAAGTCTCCATCTATTTTAATGCTGCATCGTTTTCCATGGTATACATATACCACAATTTATTAATCAATTCATGTGTCACAGGGCACTTGGGCTTCTTCCATGACTTGGCAATTATGAATTGAGCTGCAATAAACAATCTGGTGCAAATATCTTTGTTGTAAAGTGATTTGTGGCCTTTTGGATATACACCTAGAAGAGTAATTGCAGGATTAAATGGCAGGTCTACATTTGGATCCCTGAGTATTCTCCAAAACTCTTTGCAAAAGGAACATACTAGCTCGGATTATCACCAGCAGTGCAGAAGTGCTCCCTTTTCTCCACATCCATGCCAGCATCTGTAGTTTTGGGATTTTGTGACGGGGGCTACTCTTACTGGAATTAGATGATATCTCAAAGTGGTTTTTGTTTGCATTTCTCTGATGATTAAAGACGATGAGCATTTTTCATGTGTCTCTAGACTATGCACCTGTCTTCAGAGAAGCTTCTGTTCATGTCTCTTGCCCACAATGAAATGAGATCACTTCTTATTTTCTCCTTATTAAGTTTGAGTTCTCTGTGGATTCTGGTTATTAGGCCTTTGTTGGAAATATACACTGCAAAAATTTTCTCCCATTCTGAGGGCTATCTATTTGCTTTACTTAATGTGTTCTTGGCAGTGCAGAAGCTTTTTAGTTTGATCCCAGTAATGTATTTTTGATGTTCCTTCAATTGCCCGTGGGGTCTTCCTCATAAAGTACTCTCCCAGGCCATTTTTTCCAATGTTTCCCCTGCACTCTCTTCAAGAATTTTTATAGTTTCATGTCTTAAATTTAATTCCTGTAAGCAGTGAGAGTCAATTTTTGTTAGAGGAGAAAGATGTGGGTCCAGTTTAAGTCTTCTACAAGTTGCCACCCAATTCACTCAGCACCATTTGTTAAATAGGTACTCTTTCCCCCAATTTATATCTTTGATAGTCTTATTGAAGATCAAATGATGACAAGTGTCTGGGTTGATCTCTTGCTTTTCAATTCTATTCTATGCATCTACCTCTCTATTTTTGTTCCAGTACCACGCTGTTTTGATCACTAGATTTATAGTATAGTCTGAAGTCTGGTAGTGTGATTCCTCCTAATTTGTCTTAATTTCTGAGTAATGTCTTGGCTATTCAAGGTTTTTTCTGTTTCCATATAAAATAAAGTACTAAATTTTCCAGATTTTTTTTTGAAAAAAATTTAAATTTATCATTAAATCATAGCTATGTACATTAATGCAATCATAGGGCACCATACACTGGTTTTATATACCATTGGACATATTTTCATCACACTGGTTAACATAGCCTTCCTGGCATTTTCTTAGTTATTGTGTTAAGACATTTATATTCTACATTTAGTAAGTTTCACATGTACCCTTGTAAGATACACCATAGGTGTGATCCTACCAATCACCCTCACTCTGCCCATCCTCCCCATCCCCTCCCCTCTCTCTCCCCTTTCCCTATATTATTGGGTTAAAACTAGGTTATAGCTTTCATATGAAAGCCATAAATTAGTTTCATAGTAGGGCTGATTACATTGGATACATTTTCTTCCATTCTTTATACTTTACTAAGAAGAATATGTTCCACTCTTTATAATGTACTAAGAAGAATATGTTCCAGCTCCATCCATGTAAACATACAAGAGGTACAGTCTCCATCATTCTTTAAGGCTGCATAATATTCCATGGTGTACATATAACCACTATTTATTAATCCATTAGTGGATCAATGGACACTTGGACTTTTTCCATGACTTAGCAATTATGAATTGGGCTGTAATAAACATTCTGGTACAAATGTCTGTGATAATTTGATTTTTGGTCTTCTGGGTATATACATAGTAGAGGAATTATAGGATTGAATGGCAGGTCTATTTTTAGATCTCTAAGTGTTCTCCAAACATCTTTCCAAAAGGAATGTAATAATTTGCATTCTCACCAGCAGTATAGAAGTGTTCCCTTTTCTCCACATCCACTCCAACATCTCTAGTCTTGGGATTTTGTGATATGGGCTAATCTTACTGGAGTTAGATGAAATCTCAAAGTAGTTTTGATTTGCATTTCTCTGATGATTAAGAATGGTGAGCACTTTTTCATGTATGTGTAGGCTGTGTGCCTGTCTTCTTCGGAGAAGTTTCTCTTCAATTCCCTTGACAAGCCTGAGATAGGATCACTTGTTTTTTTTCTTGCTAATACGTTTGAGTTCTCTGTGGATTCTGGGTATTAAACCTTTGTCAGAGACATAACCTGCAAATACCTTCTCCCATTCTGAGGGCTGTCTGCTTGCTTTACTTACTGTGTTCTTGGCTGTGCAGAAGCTTTTTCGTTTGATCAGTTCCCAGTAGTGTATTTTTGAAGTTGCTTCAATTGCCTGGAGGGGTCCTCCTCATAAAATATTCACCCAGACCTATTTTTTCAAGAGTTTTCCCTGCACTTTCTTTTAGTATTTTTATAGTTTCATGTCTTAACTATAAATCTTTAATCCAGTGACAGTCTATCTTAGTTAATGGTGAAAGGTGTAGGTCCAGTTTCAGTCTTCTACAGGTAGCCAGCCAGTTCACCCAGCACCATTTGTTAAATAGGGAATCTTTTCCCCACTGAATGTCTTTAGTTGGCTTGTCAAAGATCAAATAACAGTAAGTAGCTGGATTCATCTCTTGGTTCTCTATTCTGTTGCATACATCTACCTCTCTGTTTTTCTGACAGTACCATGATGTTTTGATCACTATCAATTTATAGTATAGTCTGAGGTCTGGTAGTGTGATTCCTCCTGCTTTATGTTTATTTCTGAGTATTGTCCTGGGTATTTAAGTTTTTTTCTGAGTCCATATAAAACGAAGTATTATTTTTTCAAGATCTTTAAAGTATGACAGTGGAGCTTTAATAGGGATTGCTTTAAAATTGTATATTGCTTTGGGTAATATGGACATTTTAACAATGTTGATTCTTCCCAGCCATGAGCATGGTATGTTTTTCCATTTGTTAACATTTTCAGCTATTTCTTTTCTTAGAGTTTCATAGTTCTCTTTACAGAGATCTCTAACGTCTTTTGTTAGATATCCCAGATATTTCATCTTCTTTGGCACTATTTAAAGGAAATAGAGTCCTTGATTGTATTTTCCCTTCACTATTGTTGGTATATATAGAGGCTACAGATTTATGAGTACAGATTTTGTATCCTGAGACATTGCTGTATTCCTATATCACTTCTAGGAGTTTTGCTGTTGAGTCTCTGGGGTTTTTCAGATATACAATCATATCATCTGTGAAGAGTGACACTTTGATCTCCTCTGATCTTATTTGGATCACCTTCATGGCCTTCTGATGCCTGATTGTGATGGCTAAGTCTTCCATTACAATGAGAAAAAGCAGTGGAGACCATAGGCAATCTTGCCTGGTTCCTGATCTGAGTGGATATGATTTCAATTTAACTCCATTCAACATGATATTGGCTGTGGGCTTGCTGTAGATGGCATCTATCAATTTAAGAAATGTTACTTCTATATCTATTTTCTTAAGTGTTCTGATCATGGAAGGATGCTGGATATTATCAAAAGCTTTTTCTGCATCAATTGTGTGAATCATATGGTCTTTTTAAAAAATTTAATGTGATATATATTTATAGATTTGCATGTATTGAACTATCCCTGGGACCCTGGGATGAAACCAACCTGGTCATCATATATAATTTGTATGATGTGTTGCTGGATTCTGTTTGCTAGGATCTGATTGAATATTTTCACATCGATATTGATTAGAGATATCGGTCTATAATTTTCTCATTGGATCTTTTCCTGGTTTGGGAATCAGGGTGATATTTGCTTCATAGAATGTGTTGAGGAGTATTCCTTCTTTTTTTATGTCTTAGCAAAGGTTAAGTAAAATAGGTACTAACTCCTCCCGAAAGGTTTGGTATAATACTCATGTGAAGCCATCTGGTCCCAGGCTTTTCCTCTGGGGACATTTTCTTACAATTGATGCTACTTCAGAACTTGATATAGGCTTGTTCAACTTTTCAACTTCCTTCTGGCTAAGTCTAGGAAGGTGGCGTCTTTCCCAATATGGGTCTATTTCCTTCAAATTTTAATACTTCTGAGAATCATGTTTTTGTAATATTCATTAAAGGTTTTTAGAATTTCTGAGGTCTGTCGTTATTTGGACTTTATCATTTCTGATTGATAAAATTAGGGATTTTACTCTTTTATTTCTGTTTAAGTTGGTCAAAGGTTTATCTATTTCATTGACCTTTTCAGAAAACAACTTTTTGATTGATTGATCTGTTGTATAATCCTTTTGTTTTCAATTTCACTTAATTCTGCTCTAATTTAAGCTATTTCTTTTCTTCTTCTAGGTTTGGGCTTGGAATGTTCTTCCTTTTTCAGTTGCTTTGAGATGTCCCATTAAGTTGTTGACTTCCTCTCTTTATGTTCTTTTGAGGAAGGCTTGCAATATTACATATTTCTCTCTTAGGATTGCCTTTGCGGTATCCCAGAGGTTCTTGTAATTCATGTCTTCATTATTGTTTTGTTCCAAAAATCGGTTAATTTCCTTCTTAATCTCATGTATGACCAAGCTGTCATTCAGCATGAGGTCATTTACTTTCCATGATTTTGTATGAGTATACAGATGCCTGTTGTTACTGAGGTCAACATTTATTCCATGATGTTCTGAGGACATACAAGGAATCATTTATCTTCTTTTAAATTTGCTGAGGTTAGAATTGTGAGCTAATATGTGATCAATTTTGAAGTATGTTCCATGGCTGATGAGAAGAAAGTGTATGCAGTTTTATTAGGATGAAATTTTCTGTAGATGTGTGTGAAATTCAATTTTTGAATGGGTAATTTTAAGTTTATAATTTCTTTGCTTTGTTTCTTATTGGAGGATCTATCCAACACTGCCAACGGGGTGTTAAAATCTCAGACTATTTTGGTACTGGAGGAAATCAAGTTGCTCATGTCTGTTAGAGTCTCTCTTATAAATTGAGGGGCATTCTGGTTGGGTGAATAAATGTTAATAATTGAAATATCATCATGTTGAGTATTGCCATTAACAAATATGAAGTAACTATTCTTATCTTTCCTTACCTTTGTTGGTTTAAAGCCTATTATATCTGCAAATAAAATTTCAAATTCTGCTTTTTTCTGATTTCCATTTGTTGAAGTATAGATGACCATCCTTTCGTACTAACTTTATATTTATCTTTTAAGGTATGATGAGATTCTTATATGCAGCAGATATCTGGCCTGAGTTTTTGTATCCAGTCTGACATCCTGTGCCTCTTTAGAGTAAAATTTATGCCATTGACTTTAATTAAGAGTATTGATAAGTCTATTAGTATTTGAGTATTGAGTTTTTCAAAAGTCCAGTGGAATTTTTGTTCTTTTCACCACTGTGGAAGTTGGAGTTTGATGAAAAGTTTCTGATTGAGTTTACTTTGGTGGTAGAGGATTGTGCTGGTCATTATGGAGGATAGGTCTGAGACTATCTTGGAGAGCTGGGTTAGTTACGGCAAATTTCTTCAACATGTGAATGTCATTAAAGTATTTAATTTCTCCATCACACATGAAACTCGGTTTAGCTGAATACAGGTTCCTAGGTTGAAAGTTACTTTGTTTTAGAAGATTAAAGGTTGATGACCACCCTCTCCTAGCTAGCAAGTTTTCAGCAAAGAGATCTGCAGTCATTCTAATTATTTTCCCCTTGTAGATTATGGTTTTCTTACGTCTGGATTTTTGTAGAATTTTTTGCTTCATATTAACTTTGGTGAAACTAATTATAAGTGTCTGGGAGGTGTTTTATTTGGTTGAGTCATTCTGGGGTTCTGAAACTGTCTACTGTCTGAATTTCAGAATCTCTTGCTATGTTTGGGAATTTCTCCTTGATTATTTCTTGTGGTAGAGCATCTGTGCCTTTTGAAGCAACCTTGTCACCTTCAGGAATTCCTTTAAGGCAAATATTTGTTTTCTTTGAATTATCCCATAGCTCTCTGAGAGAATAATCTAATTTTGCTCTCTACTTCTCTTCCTCTTTGAGCATTTGGGAGTGTTCAAAAGCTTTGGCTTCAATGTCAAAGATCCTTTCTTCTTCCTGCTCTATTCTGTTACTGAGGGGTTCTATTGTATTTTTCAGATCTTTGAGGGCTGCTAGTTCTTGCCTCAATGTGTCAAAATTCTTATTGATTTTGTCTTTGAAATCATTGAATTCTTGAGACAACTTTTGAATTACTCCTTGAAATTGTAATTCCATCTTTAGCTTCATTGTGTTGATCTTATTTGCCATCCGAATTCTGAACTCGATTTCTGACATCTCAGCCATCTGATTATGAATGGAATCATATGGTCTGTCTGTTTTGTCATTTCTTGGGGGAGTTTTATCTACTCTGATTAGTCACATTGCCAAGTATTTCCACTGATTCTGGCCCATGATTAATTTTCACTGTTTGGCTAGATGGGCAGGTAGGGTGAAATTGGATTTTGTGATCCTGTAGTTGTTGTTAACCAGCCTTTGCCAAGGATCTGGGACTGGTCACTGTAGTTTTTACCCCTACAGCTTTGCAAAGAACCTGTACAGTATTACAGTCTGAGGATCCTGGGTCCTACTTGGTGTGGTGGGGGTAGATGGCTCTGTCTTGTATTCATCTGGTCTTTTTCTGACCCTAATGGATCAGTGACTCTTGGTTGAAATCTCCGCTGTGGATAAATACAAGCAACTAAGACACCCCACTGCCCATGAGCAACACCTGTGAAGGTAAAGTCATCCTTCTCATTGCCACACAACCAGGGTACCACCCGAGGGTGTTCTTGGGTGATTGGCCCAGGTAAGTAGTTCCAAACCAATTGACCCAGTCAGTACCAACTCTCCAGTGGGAGATTTCAAAAGGTCTCCAGTAACTAGATAACAGAAGACTACTGGATGCTCAAATGTGGCTCATTCTGGCATCTGTGGAGTCATAAAGGACCACCTAGTAGCAGAGTTAGACCGGGGGGCCAGTATCTCTTTCTCCACTTTGTACCTCTTTCATGCCCAGTCACTGGAAACCCCATGGGGCTGTGATCCTGCTCCCTCCAATAAGTAGAATTGCCAGGCCTTTGCATCTGCTAGAGTCAAAGGAAAGTCAATGGTCCCTCAGCCCAGCCACCACCCTCTGCCATCTGCCAGCTGGGGGAGGTGAGGCCTGCCTACCTCGGGTACTCTATGACAACTGGAGAGTGTTCCACCTAAGCTCAATCTGAAACTGAGGAAAACAAGTCAGGAAATGATTTTCTCCCTCAGCTAATTCATCTTTGCCTCAGTCACTTTGCAGCACTGGTATTCCTATAGGGCAAGGTCTGGCTTCTTCTGGCATTCCTCAGTGTTGGGGCAGTGTCTCTCCAAGATTAGACCCCAGTGGGATCGCTCTGTTTCTGAATCTTCATTGGAGGTGTCCATGCACAGCTCCCAGGTCGCTCCCACAGCCAGAGATGTGGCTGTAGTGGCTGCTCCTGGAGCACTGGGGCACCCAGCTCCAGCAGGAGGGCGGGGTGTGCAGGGTTTCCCCAGGGTTTCCCAACCTGTCAGAAACAGTGGCTCTGGCAGGGTGTGGCTTATAGTGAGAAGTAGTGGGGTGTGGGGCTTATGGCTCTGGCAGCGGGGGCTCTGGCTATGTGGGGTGCATGGCTCTGGCAGGGTTTGGTACATGGCTTACAAGTCTCTTCCCTCAACTGGTTTGCACTTCTACAGAGCCAAGCTGACAGCCTCCCCCACTTTGACTGCACTACTGATAGGCTCACTGTTACATTGCAGCTTTTCTACCATGGTCCTTGCACTGCCCAAACCTGGCAATGAACCACATGCATTAAAGTCTCTGTAGGAGTTAGGCTTCTGGATCATCAGGTGAAGGGGGAAAGGTGGACTGGAAGTTCAAAATTGGATAGACATTGGGAAACAGACATCATGACTGTGAGCCCTGAGAAAATGAAAAAGTTCAAAATCAGACATACAGTTGCATTACCTTTCAGTAAAGACCTAAGTAGAGGCCATGCCATACATTTTAAGAACCTAAATAGCTCCTTAAGGTATCATAGTGTTAAAGAGATAGATTTGAGAGTTTGGATAGACCATAGTGGCTAGAAGTTGCAGAAAAATATTCAAGAGGTGGAAAATAACAAAGAGAAAGACCTCTATAAACTACTAAAAGCATTACTTTAAGTTTTTGTCTCAAATACACTCTGCACACATATTTTAGAGAAATTACCAAGGGACTGAACAAATAATAACTTTCTGGAGGAATTATACTACCAGACCATAAAATTAGCAATTCTCCAAAATCAGGTATGTCCAGAAAATTTTTAAGATTCCAACAATCAGAGTGAATACATGAGGCATACAGTAGAAAATTCAGAGGTATCATATTTTAATTATAGGAATAATTGAACATTATATCATCAATTAATTGGAACTTCCATAGTGAGCTTTAAAATTATCCTTAAAAAAGCTCAGACTAATTTTCAAATTACCGTTTTTCTGAACAAAGTTCAACACTCTTTACATAAATTATTTCTCTCAGAATAGTAAACTTAACATTTCCAATATCTAATTACTAGATCTTGATGGAAAAATATATGACTCTGCCCAGTGGCTCTGGCAGGGTGTGGCTTGAGGACACAAGGACAAAACTCAGTCAGTGAAAATACACCCAATAATAAAAGATATTCTCTTATTAGCTGTCAAGATCTTTAAAACAGTACTATCAAATATGATTAATATGTTCATATCTGTACTGGAAAATACTGACTGAGGAGAAATAGAAAAGCAAACAAGTGGAAATTGTAAATATGGGAAAATATTGATCTGATACAGGATATACAAACTTTATTTGATTTAATTGACAGCAGTTTTGACACTACATGAAGAAACATAATTGCTTTTGACTGGACAGCAATGGGACCTAAAAACATCAATTACAAATGGAAAAATGAGTAAAAAATAAACAGAAACTTCGTGACTTACTGCACTACATCAACTTGTTTAATATTTATGTTGTTGGAATATCAGAAAGAAAAGAGAGAGGGAAAGATACAAATAATATTTAAAGAACATTTCACAAGTTTGATAAAATTCATAAAACCCCAGATGCATTAACTTCAATTTAAAAAAAAAAAAGCAGGATAAACACAAGGAAAAGAAAACAAAGACACATTAAATTCAAGTTGCTTAAAATGAATAACAATGATCAATTAATTTTTAAAAACAGCCAAAGCAACAAAACACATTTTGTACAGAATTTAGGAGGGGTGTTATACTTTTCTATTAAAAACCATGTAAGCCAGACAAAAGTGGAATAGCATCTGCAGAAGTCTGTGAAAACAAACAAGCAAACATATAAAATTAAAACTTGTAACTCGCAAAGCCAGTAAAACTATTTGAAAAGTGAAGATAACTAAAGACTTTTTTCAGTCTAATAAATTAAGATAAAGTTGTAACTAGTAGACTTGCACTATTAGAAACCTAAAAGGAAGTTCTTCAGGAAGAAGGAAAGAGCTGCTGCATGTAAACGTTTACATATACAAATTAATAAATCTTCCCTAAGTGTTAAAAAGGGATAAATGTTTTGATATATTCCTCTTCTCTACATTAGTTAAAGTATATAAATGGAACAATGATGTGTTATTGCTTCATAACATGTGTATGTGTTAATTAATGTCACAAAACACTGAAAGTGGGAGTAAATGTATATCCAGTAAGTCAATAGTGTAAATAAAATGGAGTACTAAAAAGATGAAATTAATTCAAAATAAAGTAGATAAAGGAAAGAACAAGGATCAATGACAAAAAGAGATAAATTGAAAGTCACTGGATTTAGGTGACACCTGTGGCTCAGTCAATAGGGCACCAGCCCCATATACCAAGGGTGGTGGGTTCAAACTCAGTCCTGGCCAAACTAAAACAAAAAAATAGCCGGGTGTTGTGGCAGGCACCTGTAGTCCCAACTATTCGGGAGGCTGAGGCAAGAGAATCACGTAATCTCAAGACCTGGAGGTTGCTGTGAGCTGTGACACCACAACACTCTACCCAAGGGTGATAGAGTGAGACTCTTCCTCAAAAAAAAAAAAAAAAAAAGAGAGAGAGAGAGAGAGAAAGAAAGAAAGAAAGTCACTGGATTGACTGAGATCATCTGCCTGGATAAAGGGAAAGTATCATAAACCTATATTCTATAAGATACTTTAAATATAAAGGAAATATGGGTTACTAGAAAAAATATTTTAAAATATATCCCAAACACTAATCATAAGAAATTTAAAGTAGTAATCTCAACCAGAAATAATAAAGGGGAAATAAAAACTGATACCACAGAGATACAAGAGATTATCTCTGAATACTACCAGAAAATCTATGCTCATAAATATGACAATGTGAAGGAAGTGGATCAATATTTGG
Source organism: Nycticebus coucang (assembly GCF_027406575.1). Taxonomy (NCBI): domain Eukaryota; kingdom Metazoa; phylum Chordata; class Mammalia; order Primates; family Lorisidae; genus Nycticebus; species Nycticebus coucang. The sequence continues at coordinate 153,983,685 of NC_069804.1, read as the reverse complement.
AATCACACCCTCTCTCTAGACTTATCCCCGATGAAATAGATCTCCTGAACAAACCAATTTCAAGCACGGAGATCAGAGAAACAATAAAAAAATCTCCCCCACCCCAAAAATGCCCTGGTCAAGATGATTTCATAACAGAATTCTATCAAAACTTCAAAAAAGAGCTTATTCCTATATTGCAGAAATTATTCCAAAAAAAAATGAGGAGGAAGGACTCTTCCCCAATATGTTCTATGAAGCAAATATCACCCTGATACCAAAACCAGGAAAAGACCCAACTAAAAAGGAGAACTTTAGACCAATTTTACCAGTAAATATACATGCAAAAATTCTCAACAAAATCCTAGCCAATAGATTACAGCTTATCATCAACAAGTCATACATCATGATCAAGTAGGTTTCATCTCCCAGATGCAAGGCTGGTTTAATATACATAAATCCATAACATTATTCACCATATCAACAGAAGCAAAAACAAAGCCCATATGATCCTCTCAATAGATGCAGAAAAAGCATTTGATAAAATTAGCATCCTTTTCTAATTAGAACACTGAAGAGTTTAGGCATAGGTGACACATTTCTTAAACTGATTGAAGCTATCTATGACAAACCCATGGCTAATATTTTACTGAATGGAGTTAAACTGAAAACTTTCCCTCTTAGAACTGGAGCCAGAAAAGATTGTCCTCTGTCGCCATTACTATTAAACATAGTACTGGAAGTTCTAGCCAATACAATTAGGCAAGAGAAGGAAACAAAGGGCATCCAAATAGGAGTAGAGGAGGTCAAATTCTCCCTCTTTGTTGATGATATAATCTTATACTTAGAGAACCCCAAAGTATCAACCACAAGACTCCTGGAAGTCGTCAAAAAGTACAGTAATGTTTCACGATACAAAGTCAGTATAGCCTTTGCATATGCCAATAACAGCCATGATGAGTGGCTAATTAAGGACACATCCCCCTTCACCATAGCTGCAAAGAAAATGAAATACCTAAGAATATACCTAAGAAAAGAGGTGAAGGACCTTTATAAAGAAAATTATGAAACCCTAAGAAAAGAAATAACAAATATTAACCAATGGAAGAACATACCGTGCTGATGGCTAGAAAGAATCAACATTGTTAAAATGTCTGTACTTCCGAAAGCAATGTACAGATTCAATGCCATCCCTATTAAAATACCAACATCATACTTTCAAGACTTGGAAAAAATAATTCTTCATTTTGTATGGATCCAGGAAAAATCCCATATAGCTAAGGCAGTTGTTAGTAATAATAACAAAGCTGGGGACATCAGCATACCAGAATTTAAGCTGTATTACAAGGCTATAGTGGTCAAAACAGCATGGTACTGGCCCAAAAATAGAGACATAGACATTTGGAATTGAATAGAAAACCAGAAAATGAAACTAACGACTTACAACCACCTAATCTTCAATAAACCAAACAAGAATGTACACTGGGAAAGACACTCCATTCAATAAATGGTGCTGAGAGAACTGGATATTCACATATAAAAGACTGAAAGTGGACCCACACCTTTCTCCACTCACAAGAATTGATTCAAGATGGATAAAATACTTAAATTTAAGACATGAAATGATAAAAATCATCAAAAAAGAATAGGAAAAACACTGGAAGATATAGGCCTAGGGAAAGACTTTATGAAGAAGACTGCCATGACAATTGTAACAACAGCAATAATAAACAAATGGTATTTAATTAAACTGAAAAGATTCTGTACAGTTAAGGAGACAACAACCAAAGCAAATAGATAACCTACCCAATTGGAAAGGATATTTGCATATTTTGAATCAGACAAAAGCTTAATAACTAGGATCTATTGAAAATTCAAATTAATTCACATGAAAAAAGCTAACAATTTTATACATTAATGGGGAAGAGAGATGAACAGGACTTTCTCTAAAGAACCCAGAATAATGGCTAGGAAACATGAAAAAATGCTCATCATCCCTAAGTATTAGAGAAGTGCAAATAAAAACCACCCTGAGATAGCTGAGCGTTGTGGCAGGTGCCTGTATTCCCAGCTGAGGCAAGAAAATTGTCTAAGCCCAGGAACTGGAGGTTGCTGTGAGCTGTGTGATGCCACGGCACTCCACCAAGGGTGATAAAGTGAGACTCTGTCTCTACAAAAAAAAAAAAAAAATCACCCTGAGATATGATCTAACTCCATTGAGAATGGCCCATATCACAAAATCATAAAATTGCAGACGCTGGCACGGATGTGGAGAAAAGGAGCACTTTTACACTGCTGGTGGGACTGCAAATACAACCTTTTTAGAATAAAATATGGAGAAACCTCAAAGAACTCAACCTACACCACCCATTTGATCCTGCAATCCCATTGCTGGGCATTATATCCATAAGTAAAAAATAAAACAAAATTTTGGGGTGGCGCCTGTGGCTCAAAGGAGTAGGGCGCTGGCCCCATATGCCAGAGGTGGTGGGTTCAAACCCAGTTCTGGACAAAAAATGAAAAAAAAAAAAAACTTTTATTATAAAGACACTTGTACTAGATTGTTTATCACAGCCCAAATTACAATCACTAATATGTGAAAACAGCTTAAATGCCCCTCAACCCAGTAGTGGATTGGTAAGCTGTGGTATATGTATACCATAGAATACTATTAAGCCATTACAAAAATGGAGATTTTGCAGAATTTATATTAACCTGGATGGAGGTGGAACACATTATTCTTAGTGAAGCATCAGAGGAATGGACAAGTATGAATCCTAGGGATTAAACTTTGATATGAGGACAATTAATGACACAGTGGGGGATGGAGGGAGGGGAATGCAGACAGAGAGAGAAGGAGGAAAGGGTGAGGGAAAGGAAAAGAGAAAAAAAGAAAAGAAAATATTGACTAATTCTCACATAAATTCGATTTAATTTTGACCAAAGTACATTATTTGAACAATAATTTTTAATTCAACTTGTTAATATGTTTTTTAGGATATTGCATCCTCATTTATTAGTGAAATGTGCTTGTAATTTCCCTTTATAGTAATATATTTTTTCCAATTTTAATATCAGGTATACCCAGATGAAGTAGAATGATTTTGAAGTATTTCTTTTTTTTTCCCTTGTTTATGAGATTTGGCATGATCTGGTTTTTGACAGTATCTTCTATATTTTCTATAAATATTACTTGTATATTTTTTGAGACTGTGAAAAAAAAGAAAAAAGAAGTTAACTGATGACTCCATACTGAACCTCAGAGTGAAAGCATTCTATGATAGACATACTTTTATCTGACAATATGAACGTTACTTTTTGCATTATTATTATTATTATTGCTCAATATTTCATTGCAGCAATCATGATTTCTTTTCCAAATGTATTTTTCTTCATTCATTCTTTACACGGTTTTTGTTTCTAGTCCTTATCTTAAACATTGTTGTTGTTATTCAATATTAAGCCTCTTCAATTTTATGAAGGCAAAAATTGGAAACTAAATAAACACATGTATATATAGAGAGAAAATAAAAAAATAAAATAAAAGATACCAATTTCCCCCAAAAAATAAATTTAAAGTAGCTATTTTAATATCAAATGTAATAGAATTTATAGAAGGATTATTACTAAGAATAAAAGAGAATTTTGTAATGATAAAGCAGTCATTTTACCAATAAGTAGTAAAGATTCTAAGAGTGATGACACTCCGTGGATACAATCAATAAACACCTACACACAGGTCAATTCATTACAAAAGAAAGCCAAAATCTAGTCAGAAGACTCCTATGTGCTGAATGACTGAGAAATTATCCACAAAAGATGCAGAAAAAGCAGAGATAGACTCATACACAAACCTCACCTGAACATATCACATTACAACTGGGAAGGAATTGTGAATTCTGAGCTTCTTGCGGAGGGGTCAAAGGTTTGCACTAAACACACAGCACTCCAACTTTAAAAAAAAATTAAATCATAGCTGTGTACATTAATGCCTTTATGGGGTATAATGTGCTGGTTTTATATACAAGTTTAAATACTTTCATCAGACTGGTTAACATAATCTTCACTGCACTTTCTTAATTATTGTGTTAAGACATTTATACTCTATTCTTTGTAGATTTGACATGTACCCTTGTAAAATGCACAATAGTTGTGGTCCAACCAATTACCCTCCATCCATCCATTCTCCCCTCCCACCTCCTATTTCCCCTTCATCTTGGGTTGTAGTTGGGTTATAGCTTTCATATGGAAGTGTGGATGCTTATATATTTGTTTCATAGTAGAGCTGAATACATTAGATATTTTTCTTCCATTCTTGAGATACTTTGATAAGAAGAACATGTTCCAACTCTATCAAACAAAAAAGAGGTAAAGTTTCCATCTTTTTTAAGGCTGCATAATAAATCCATGGTGTACATATACCACAATTTATTAATCCATTTGTGAGTTGATGGGCACTTGGGCTTCTTCCATGACTTATAAATTATGAATTTGGCTGCAATAAAGATTCTGGTGCAAATATATTTGTTATAAAGTAATTTTTGGTCCTCTGGATATATACCTAGAAAAGGAATTGCACGATCTAATGGCAGGTCTATTTTTAGATGTCTAAGTCATCTCCAAACCACTTTTGAAAAGGAATGTATTAGTTTGCATTCCCACCAACAGTGCAGAAGTGTTCCCTTTTCTCCACATCCATACCATCTATAGTTTTGGGATTTTGTGATGTGGGCTTCTCTTACTGGAGTTAGATGATATCTCAGAATGATTTTGATTTGCATTTCCCTGATGATTAAGGATGAAGAGCATTTTTTTCATGTGTCTGTAGGCCATGCACCTGTCTTCTTCAGAGAAGTTTCTATTCAAATCCTTTGCCCACCCTGAGATGGAATCACTTGTTCTTTTCTTGCTAATATTTTTTAGTTCTCTGTAGATTCTGGTTATTAAACCTTTGTCAGAGACATGACCTGCAAATATCTTCTCCCATTCTGAGGGCTGTCTGTTTGCTTCATGTACTGTGCTCTTGGTTGTGTATAAGATATTTAGTTTGATCAGGTCCCAGGAATATATTTTTGGTGTTGTTTAAATTGCCTGGGGGGTCCTTTTCATAAAAAATTCTCCGAGGCTGGGGGGGCAGAGACAAGATGGCTAACTGAAGTCAGCTTTCCACAGAGGCTCCCGTCCAGAAGGAGAGTTAAAGGACAGAAATTTAGCAAGTAATCTGGTGGATTTGAGCTGCACCAAGAGAGAATTTTGAAGAACACACATCAACCCCACTGAGGCAAGCTGTGACCACAAGGATGCAAACAAAATCCATCACCAAGCAGACGGGAGTCCCCTCCCCCATGAGAATGGCTCGGAGTTCCCCACAAACAAATGGGCAGAGTTCAAAGGTCTTCCCACTATACTCTATGGGAGAGACCCTCTAAAAACTGGACCTGCCTCCCCTACTAGGGTGCCATGGTGTTCTCCTGCCAGGCATAAAAATGTATAAAACTGTATATATTTTCTACCTGCAACTCTGAGCTCTAAGCACTCCCCTCTGCTCTCACTATGAGATATGGAGGCCTGTCCCCCAGGAGTCCAGATTCTTGGATGATTCCTCGAGGGGTGTGAACAGTGCCTAAATTGCAACGGGTCAGTGCTGACTCTGGGGCATGGGAGCGAGGAGAGGATGGTCAGCTGAGAGGGAACCACACCAGAGCAGAAGTTCCCTGAGGCACAGAGCAGCAGCCATCTTTCAGCAACAATATAGCTCACTCCTGGATATTCTGAAGCCACACCCCCTGTCTCCCTGGGCAAACAGAGGAGGCCAGCAACCACCACAAACAGATCTGGGATGGAAACGCAGGCCCCATGAGTAAAGGATTTGCCTAAGGCGGTACCAACCTGGGTCAAGCGCTGCGATTAGAAATGCACTCACAGAACCCGGAAGTTTCCAGGGTGGGGTTGACCCAGAGGACCGCATAACTGAGCCTAAGATGCACCTGGCCCTCAGGGGATAATCAGCCTATAGACAAAGGAAGGCAGCAGGATAGAACTGAAAGGTAACCGAATACAAACCTGCAGGAGCAAAGACAGGGCCTGAGGCACAGGCTCTGGGAACTCAAAACAGCTTCTCTTCTGCAGGGGAATGTAGCAAGAACAGAAACAAAATCCCACAAAGTTGTTCTGTTCTGTTCTGTCAGTAACATCAATCATGGGTGGGATGAAACTGAGTGAACACCCCCCAGCCTTCATCAAGCACATGAAGTTGTCAGGCCTCACCTCCTCCTGCTAGGAAGAGGCAGAGCACAGAGGCCTCACTGAACAGAAATGGATTTCCTTGTGATTCAGGCAGGTGCAAACACCTGGAGTATCTGTTCACTACAGGCAACTGGGTCAATCAACTGCAGAGCTATCAGTGACTGGGTGTGACAGAGGTACAAGGTGGGGAAGGAGGCATCAACCTTCCCAGACTGATCTATTTGCTGGGTGGCTCCTCCTGACTCCATGCAGCACTGGAGCAAGACATATCAGAGTAGTCACCAGACCACCGTGATCCAGTTCCTGGAGACCTCTTAAACTCTCCCACCTGAGACAGGTGCAGACTGAGACAATTGATTTGGACCTTTTGAACTGAGCCAATCACCTGAGGACTATTCAGGTGGTGGCCTGGGTGTGTGGTTGTAGGAAGGTTTGATTTTACTTTTCCAATTGTTGCCTGTGGTGGGCTGGGTGACTTAACTGCTGGTATTTCTCCACAGGTATGACTTCAACCCAGAGTAACTGTTTCAGTAGGGTCAAACAGAAAACAGTTGAAAACAAGACAGAACCACTTAGCCCCACTACACCAAACAGGGCCCCAGTTTCTCAGGCCATAGCACTGTACCAGTCCTGGACAAAGTTCCAGGGGAAAAATCAAGGGGTGTAAAACAAACATGGGGCGGAATCAGCATAAAAACTCTAGTAACATGAATAACCAGAATAGAGCAACTCCTCGAAGGAAAGATATGGAAGATGTAACTTAAGATCCCATTCATAAACAGCTGGCCGAGATGTCAGAAATCAAATTCAGAATTTGAATTGCAAACAATATTAATAAAGTGGAGAAAAATTTGGAATTAGAAATTAGGACAGCAATTCAAAACTCGGAATTAGGAATTCGAGGAGAAATTCAAAAGTTGTCTCAAGAATTTAACGAACTTAAAGACAAAACCACCAAAGATTTAGACACACTGAAGCAAGAATTTGCAGCCCGATCTGAAAAATACAGTAGAATGCCTCAGTAACACAGTGGAGCAAGCAGAAGAAAGGAATTCTGACATTGAACACAAAGCCTTTGAACACTCCCAGACTCTCAAAGAAGAAGAGAAATGGAGAGCAAAAAAGGATCATTCTCTTAGAGAGCTCTGGGATAATTCGAAGAAGGTTAATATCCACCTCATTGGAATCCCTGAATCTGATGAAGTGGCTTCGCTAGGCACAGATGCCCTTCTCCATGAAATTATGAAAGGGAATTTTCCAGACATACCTAGAGATTCAGAAATACAGATAGCAGACAGTTTCAGAACCCCAGCATGACTCAATCCCAATACAACATCCCCCAGGCATATCATAATTAACTTCACTAAAGATAATATGAAGGAGAAAATTGTCAAAGCTGCCAGAAGTAAGAAAGCTATTACCTACAAAGGGAAGAATATTAGAATGACTGCAGATCTCTCTGCTAAAATTTTTCAACCCAGAAGAGGGTGGTCATCGACTTTTAATCTCCTAAAGCAAAATAACTTTTAACCCCGGATCCTGTATCCAGCTAAATTGAGTTTCATTTATGATGAAGAAATTAAATACTTTAATGACATTCATAAGTTGAAGAAATTTGCCATAACCAAATCAGCTCTTCAGGATATTCTCATACCTATCATCTATAATGACAAGCCAATTCCTCTACCACAAAAGTAAACTCACTCAGAAACTTTTGATCAAACTTGAACTTCAACACTGGTGAAAGAAATAAAAATGTCCACCGGACTTTTGAAAAACTAGATACCCCAAATTTTACAAGACTTATCAATATTCTCCATTATTGTGAATGGCTTAAACTGTCTTCTAAAGAGGCATAGGTTAGCTGACTGCATACAAAAACTCAGGCCAGATATTCGTTGCATACAAGAGTCACATCTTACCTTAAAAGACATATATAGACTCAGGGTGAAAGGATGGTCATCCATATTTCAGGCAAATGGTAATCAGAAAAAAGCAGGTTTTGCAATTTTATCTGTAGATGCAATATGCTTTAAACCAACAAAAGTAAGGAAGGATAAGAATGGTTACTTCATATTTGTTAAGGGTAATACTCAATATGATGAGAGTTCAATTATTAATATCTATGCACCCAACCAGAATGCACCTCAATTTATAAGAGAAACTCTAACAGACATGAACAACTTGATTTCCTCCAGCTCCATAATAGTCAGAGATTTCAAACCTCCTTTGGCAGTGTTGGATCAATCACCCAATAAGAAGCTGAGCAAAGAAATTTTAGATTTAAACCTAATCATCCAACATTTGGATTTAGCAGACATCTACAGAACATTTCATCTCAACAAAACTGAATACACATACTTCTCATCAGCCCATGGAACATACTCCAAAATCGATCACATCTTAGGTCACAAGTCTAACTTCAGTAAATTTAAAGGAATAGAAATTATTCCTTGCATCATCTCAGACCACCATGGAATAAAAGTTGAGCTGAGTAACAACAGGAATCTGCATACTCATAGAAAAACATGGAAGTTAAATAACCTTATGCTGAATGATAGCTGGGTCAGAGATGAGATTAAAAAGGAAATTGCCAAATTTTTGGAACAAAACGACAATGAAGACATGAATTATCAGAACCCCTGGGATACTGCAAAGGCAGTTTTAAGAGGGAAATTTATAGCACTGCAAGCCTTCCTCAAGAGAATGGAAAGAGAGGATGTTAATAACTTAATGGGACATCTCAAGCAACTGGAGAAGGAAGAACACTACAACCCCAAACCCAGTAGAAGAAAAGAAATAACCAAAATTAGAGCAGAATGAAATGAAATTAAAAACAAAAGAATTATGCAACAGATCAATAAATCAAAATGTTGGGTTTTTTACACAACGTCAATAAAATAGATAAACTTTTGTCCAACATAATCAGGAAAAAAAGAGTAAAATCTCTGATCTCATCAATCTGAAACGACAAAGACAAAATAGCAACAGACTCCTCAGAAATTCAAAAAAATCCTTAATGAATATTAAAAGAAATTTTATTCTCAGAAATATGAAAATTGGAAGGAAATTGACCAAAACTTGGAAGCACATCACCTTCCAAGACTTAGCCAGAATCAAGAGGAAATGTTAAACAGGCCCATATCAAGTTCTGAAATAGCATCAACCATACAAAACCTCCCCAGAAAGAAAAGCCCAGGACCAGTTGTTTTCACATCAGAATTCTACCAAACCTTTCAAGAGGAATTAGTACCTATATTACTCAACCTGTTCCAAAAGGTAGAAAAGGAAGGAAGACTAACCAACACCTTCTATGAAGCAAACATCACTCTGATCCCTAAACCAGGAAAAGACCCAAGAAGAAAAGAAAATTATATACCAGTATCACTAATGAATATAGATGCAAAAATATTCAACGAAATCCTAACAAACAGAATCCAGCAATACATCAAAAAATTTATACAACATGACCAAGTCGATTTTATCCCAGGGTCTGAAGGCTGGTTCAATATCCGTAAATCTACAAGTATAATTCAGCACATAAACAAATTAAAAAACAAAGACCATATGATTCTCTCAATTGATGCAGAAAAAGCTTTTAATAATATCCAGCATCCCTTCATGATCAGAACACTTAAGAAAATTGGTATAGAAGGGACATTTCTTAAACTGATAGAGGCCATCTACAGTAAACCCACAGCCAATATCATACTGAATGGAGTTAAATTGAAATCATTACCACTTAGATCAGGAACCAGACAAGGCTATCCATTGTCTCCACTGCTCTTTAACATTGTAATGGACATTTTAGCCACCACAATTAGGGAAGAAAAGGCGATCAAGGGAATCCATATATATTCAGAAGAGATCAAACTTTCGCTCTTCGCAGATGATATGATTGTATATCTGGAGAACATCAGGGATTCTACTACAAAACTCTTAGAAGTGATCAAGGAATACAGCAATGTCTCAGGTTACAAAATCAACATTCATAAATGGGTAGCCTTTATATGTACCAACAATAGCCAAGTTGAAAAAACAGTTAAGGGCTCTATCCCATTCACAGTAGTGCCAAAGAAGAGGAAATATTTGGGAGTTTATCTAACAAAGGACGTGAAAGATCTCTATAAAGAGAACTATGAAACTCTAAGAAAAGAAATAGCTGAAAATGTTAAAAAATGGAAAAACATTCCATGCTCATGGCTGGAAAGAATCAACATTGTTAACATGTCCATACTACCCAAACCAATATGTAATTTTAATGCAATCCCTAATAAATTTCCACTGTCATACTTTAAAGATCTTGAAAAAACAATACTTCATTTTATATGGAATCAGAAAAAACCTCAAATAGCCAAGACATTACTCAGAAATAAAAACAAAGCAGGAGGAATCACGCTACCAGACCTCAGACTATACTACAAATTGATAGTGATCAAAAATGCATGGTACTGGCACAAAAACAGAGAATTAGATGTCTGAAACAGGATAGAGAACAAAGAGATGAATCTAGCTACTTACCGGTATTTAATCTTTGACAAGCCAATTAAAAATATTCAGTGGGGAAAAGATTCCCTATTTAACAAATGGTGCTGGAATCAGCAGCTGGCTGGCAACGTGCAGAAGACTGAAACTGGACCTACACCTTTCACCATTAACTAAGATAGACACTCACTAGATTAAAGATTTAAACTTAAGACATGAAACTATAAAAATACTAGAAGAGAATGCAGGGAAAACTCTTGAAGGAATCGGCCTGGGTGAATATATTATGAGGAGGACTACCCAGGCAATTGAAGCAGTATCAAAAATACACTACTGGGACCTGATCAAACTAAAGGTTTCTGCACAGCCAAGAACATAACAAGTATAGACAGCACACAGCCCTGAGAATGGAAGAAAATATTTGCAGGCTATACCTCTGACAAAGGTTTAATAACCAAAATCCACAGGGAACTCAAACTTATTAGCAAGAAAAGAACACGTGACCCCAAATCAGCGTGGGCAAGGGAGGGACTAGAAGAGAAACTTCTCTAAAGAAGACAGACGCAAGATCTACAAATACATGAAAGAAAAGCTCATCATCCTTAATCATCAGAGAAATGCAAATCAAAACTACTTTGAGATATCACCTAACTCCGGTAATATTAGCCTATATCACAAACTCCCATGATCAGAGATGTTGGCGTGAATGTGGAGAAAAGGGAACACTTCTACACTGCTGGTGCGAATGCAAATTAATACATTCCTTTTGGAAAGGTGTTTGGAGAACACTTAGAGATCTAAAAATAGATCTGCCATTCAATCCTATAATTCCTCTACTAGGCATATACCCGGAAGACCAAAAATCACATCATAAATAAAAGATATTTGTACCAGTATTTTGATTGCAGCCCTATTTATAATTTCTAAGTCATTGAAAAAGCCCAAGTGTCCATCGATCCACAAATGGATTAATAAATTGTGGTATATGTACACCATGGAATATTATGCAGCCTTAAAGAAAGATGGAGACTTTACCTCTTTCATGTTTACATGGATGGAGCTGGAACATATTCTTCTTAGTAAAGTATCTCAAGAATGGAAGAAAATGTATCCAATGTACTCAGCCCTGCTATGAAACTAATTTAGGGCTTTCACATGAAAGCTATAACCCAGTTACAACCTAAGACTAGGGGGAAGGGGGAAAGGGAGGGGAAGAAGGGGGGAGGTGGGCGGAGGGAGGGAGATTGGTGGGATTCCACCTGAGGTGCATCTTACAAGGGTATATGTGAAACTTAGTAAATGTGGAATGTAAATAACTAAGAAAATGCCAGGAAGGCTATGTTAACCAGTGTGATGAAAATGTGTCAAACGGTGTATGAAACCAGTGTATGCTGCCCCATGATCACATTAATTTACACAGCTATGATTTAATAAAATAAATAAATAAATAAACAAAAATTCTCCCAGGCCGATTTCATCAAGTGTTTTCCCTGCACTCTCTTCTAGTCTTTTTAGTTTCATGTCTTAAATTCAAATCTTTTTTTTAGTGAGAATCTATCTTTGCTAATGATGAAAGATGTGGATCCAGTTTCAGTCTTCTACAGGTCACCAGCAAGTTCACCCAGCACCATTTGTTAAATAGGAAGTCATTTCCCCCACTGAATATTTTTGATAGGCTTATCAAAGATCAAATGACGATAAGTAGCTGGGTTGATCTTTTGGCTCTCTATTCTGTTCCATACATCTTTGTGATTATAATTGAACTGTGATAAACAATTTACTGAAAATGTCCTTTTTATAAAATGATTTTTTATTTTTTATCTTCTAGGTAGATTATCAGTAATGGGATTGCAGTTTCAAATAGAAAGTCTTTTTAGTTCTTTAAGGATTCTCCATACTTCTTTCCAAAGAGGTGGTATTTGTTTTCAGACTCACCAACAATGTAAATGTGTTCCTTTCTCTCCACATGGATGGAGCTGGAACATATTCTTCTTAGCAAAGTATCTCAAGAATGGAAGAAAAAGTATTCAATGTACTCAGTCCTACTATGAAACCAATTTATAGCTTTCATATGAAAGCTATAACCCAACTATAGCCCAAGATGAAGGGGAAAAAGGAGAGGGAGGAGAGGGAGGAGGATAGGTGGAGGGAGGATAATTGGTGTGACCACAGCTACGGTGCATTTTACAAGAGTACATGTTAAATTTACTAAGTGTATAATATAAGTGTCTTAACACAATAACTAAGAAAAATGTAGTGAAGGCTATGTTAACCAGTTTGATGAAAATCTTTCAAATGGTATATAAAACCAGCACATTGTACCCCATGATTACATTAATGTACATAGTTTTGATTTAATAAAAAAAAATCAGATGTCAATAAGAGACTGATTTCATCTCTAGATTTTCTATTTTGTTTCATATGTGTATCTCTCTGTTATTATACCAATACTATGCTGTTTTGATAACTGTGGACTTGTGATATAACCTGAATTGATTTTAATTATCTTTTAAAAGAACTTTTTGTTTCATTAATTTTCTGAATGATTCTTTAATTTAAATTTCATTTATTTCTGATTTAATTTTGGTTATTTCTTTTTTACATATATGTTTGGGATTATATTCCTCTTCCTTTTCAATTTCCCTGAGGTGCTTCATTATATTGTTGATGTGCTCTCTTTCTATTTTTCAGATGTAGACATTTAATATGATAATTTTCCCTCTCAGGGCTGCTCACAGGTTTTGGTAGCTTGTGGCTTTATGGATGTTATGTTTGGGGAATTTAATAATATCCTCTTATACCTCCTTCCTTACCTAGCTGTCATTCATCATAAAAGGTATTTAGTTTCCATACCATTGTGTGGAAATAAAATTTTTATTGGAGTTGAGTTCCGCCTTTAATGCCTTGTGGTCTAAAAACATTCAAGGTACAATTTCAATTCTTTTTATTTTGCTGAAGTTTGATTTTTGTCCTGGGATATGGTCTATATTAGAGTATGAATTTGAGGTATATTCATAAGCTGTGGGATGGAATTTTCTGTATGTGTCTACTAAGCCATGTGGTTGTAGGGTCACATTTAAGTTATTTCTTTGTTTAGTTTCTGTTTAAAGGATATCTCTAGTTTCATCACAGGAGTTTTAAAGTGCCAAGTTATTATGGTTTGGAGGATATCATAATTTTCAGAACAATTACAGTTTGTTTCATGAATCTGGGAGCATTTATTTTGGACCCATAAATGTTTAGAATTAATATATCATCTTGTATTTTTCCCTTGTCCAGTATGAGGTGACCATTTTTGTCCTTTTTTTTTTTTAAGACAGAGTCTTCTAATGTCGCCCTTGGTAGAGTGCCATGGCATTAGAACTCATGGCAACCTCAAACTATTGGGACTTAAGCGATTCTCTTGTCTCAGCCTCCCAGGTAGCTGGGACTACATGTGCTTGCTACAGCCCCCAGCTATTTTTTCTGTTGCAGTTGCCATTGTTCTTTACTTGGCTGGGCCGTGCTTGAATCCACCAGCCCCAGTGCATGTGACCTACACTGTAACCATTGTGCTATGGTCGCTGAGCCTGACTAGGGATTCATTACCCCATTCTTCTTTGTCAAAGACCAGACGGGAATATAAAGATGATTTGATATCTCAGTTCTCTATTGTGATCCATAGAGGTATATGTCTCTCTCGCTGTGCCCAGTATCATTCTGTTTTGGTTACTCATAGTATTTTTTTTATTTCAAATTAATATGAGGGTACAGATGTTTAGGTTACATTGTTCTCACTTCCATGATAAAGTTCCAGTTGTAAAAAAAGCCCTCACCCAGGGGATATTTTATACACATTCACATTGTGTCCATTGGGTGAGATCCTACCAAATGCCTTCCCTCCTTCTGTCAATAATCCCCCCACCCCTGTACTAGACTATTGTGTTTTATTGTTCATATGAGCATGTAAGTGTTTGTATATTGGTTCCATTTTAGTATTGAGTACATTTGGTATTCATTTTTCCATACTTGCAATATTTTACTGAGAAGAATGTGTTTGAACTCTATCCAGGTAAACATAAAAGATGTAACATCTCATCTCTTATGGCTGAATAGTATTCCATGGCATGTATATACCACAACTTATTGGTCCATTCATGGGTTGATGGGCATTTGGGTTGCTTCCACATTTTGGCAATTAGGAATTGAGCTGCAATAATCATTCTTGCACAAATATCTTTATGGTAAAATGAAGTCTGATAAAATATGCCTCTAAATTTATTTGTATTGTGTAAAGTTGCATTAGTTATTTGGGTTTATTTCTGGTTGCCCATGAAACATAGATATTATTTTTCCTAAGTATGAAAAATTGACATCGGTGTTTTATTGGGTATTGCATTGAATTTGTAAATCACAATCGCTTTGGGTAGTATAGCTACTTTAACGATGTTGATTCCTCTGATCCATGAGCATGATATGTTTTCTAATCTGTTTATTTCTTCTCTGATTTCTTTACTCAGTTTTTTTTTTGTTTGTTTTTTTAGTTCTCCTTGTAGAGATCATTCACCTCCTAGAGTCAATATGTTCCTAGGTATTTTATTTTCTTTCTTCCTACTGTGGAAGTTATTGTGTCTTTGATTTGATTCTCAGCTTAACTTGTTAATGTGTAAGAAAGCTACTCATTTGTGAACTACTGATTTTTGTACATTGATTTTGTAATGAGACTTTGTGAATTTATTTATCAATTCTAGGAATCTCTTGGAAGAATATTTGGGAATATTTGGGGTTTTTAATATCATCCACAAAAAGCAATAGTTTGACCTCTTCTTTCCCCATCTGGATGCGTTTTGTTTCCTTCTATTGTTTTATTATTCTAGTTAGAACTTACAGTGCTGTGTTAAATAGAAATAGTGGTATTTGGCAACCTTATCAGGTGCCAGTTATAAGTGAGTATGCTTTCAATTCATTCCTACTCAATATGATCTTACCCTGTTTCCCCGAAAATAAGACATCCTCCGAAAATAAGACCTACTTACAGGAATGATAAGACGTCCCCTGAAAATAAGACCTAGCATATCTTTGGGAGCACACCTTAAAATAAGACACTGTCTTATTTTCGGGGAAACAGGGTACATGTGGATTTTTCATATATAACACTAATAAATTTGAAGTGTGCCTCACATATGACTGTTTCATTAATTGTTCTTATCATAAAAGGATCCTGATTTTTTTCAAATCCTTTTTCTGCATCTATGGGAGGATCATATGGCTTTTGTTTTTGATTCTCATTATGTAGTGAATCACATTTATAAGTTTGCATATGTTAAACTTGCTTGTGATGAATTATTTATATGTAGGACAATTGAATTTGGCTTGTTAATATTTTATTGAGTATTTTTGCATATATAGAATTGGAAAGATTAACATGTATCTTTCTTTTATGTCATCTTTGTTTTTTTACTGGTTTTGATTCAAGGTGATATTTTTGCTTTGTTGAATTAGTAAGGAAGATTCCTTCCTTGTCAATGTTATGGTATAATTTCTACAGCACAGGTGAAAGTTCCTCTTTATAAATTTGGTAAAATGTAGGTGTAAAACCATCTGACCTGGAACATTGTTTTAGAAGATTTTTGTTCATTGCTGCTTGATATTGGTCTGTTCTAGAGCACTATTTCTTCCTGATTGAGGTTAGAGAGATTGTGTGTTTCAAAAATTTGTCCATTTCTTCTACTTTTTCAAGCTTGTGAGCATAAAGATTTTTAAAGTATACAGTGATGATATCTTGTATTTCTGTGATATCAGTTGTGATTTCTTCTTTTTTCATTTTCATTAAGCTTATTAGAGTTCTCATTTTATTTCTTTTTTATCTATACAGAGGGTGTCAATTTTGTTTATCTTTTCAAAGAACTAACTTTTGGCCTCATTAATCTTGTGTATACTCTTTTCTTGATTTCATTTAGTTCTGTTCTGATCTTGGTTATTTCTTTCCCTCTTCTGAGTTTGGGATTTGTTTGCTTCTTTTTCTACTTCATTGTGTTAATTCCTGTAATTGGTGATCTGTGATCTTTCTGTTTTTTGGATGTGAGTATTTAAAGCTATGAGTTTGCCTCTCAGGACAACCTTTGCTGTCACCCACAGATTTTGATAAATTGTATCATGATAATCATTGATTTTGAAGGATTTTTTGATTTTGATCTTTATATCCTCCTTGACTCTACTATTGCTCAGTAATAGATTTTTATTTTCTATGACTTTATGTGGGACGAGTGCTCTGTTGGAATTTATGTCAAATTATATTCCATTCTGGTCTGGGAAAAAACATACTGTTTGTTTGTTTTGTTTTGTTTTTGTTTTTCTAACTTTGGGGACATTATTTCATGGCCTCAAGTGTAATCAGTTATAGATAATGATCCATGACCTGATGAAAAGAATATATATAAGATAGTTTGGGAGTAGAATATTCTGTAAATGTCTATTAGGCCCATTTGTTCTAGAGTCAAGTTTAATTCCATTGTCCCTTTGTTTATTTTCTGCTCATAGAATTCTTCCTATTCTGTTAGTAGGGTGTTGAAGTCCCCAAGAATATGATGACACTGTTTACCACTTTGTTTAGATCAAGTAGAGTGTGCTTAATGGGTGCACCAGTTTGGATGTATACATATTTAAAATTGTTATGTCTTCTTGTTGAGTTGTTCCTTTCATCAATATATAATGATCATCTTTGTTTTTCTTTGCTTTTGTCTAAGTCTGTCTTTTCTGCTATGAGAATGGCTGCATCAGCTTTGTTTGTTTCCATTAGCATATAATATTGTTTTTTGTCTTTTCACCTTGACTCTGAATGAGTCCTTGTGGATTAAATGCATTTCTGGGTATAGAATATGCCCAGATTAAAAAGAAATAAAATGAGACCTCTAATAAACTTAATGAAAAAAAAAGAGAGAAATCACAACTGATATCACAGAAATACAGAAAATGCCTTGCATTTTTTTTTTTTTTTTTTATCCATTCAGCCTGGCTTTGTCTCTTCTGTGGGGAATTTCAAGCCATTAACATTTACTGAGAAAAATGATAATTGGAGCAGATTTCTGTTCATGTTGTTTTGTAGAACTTTACTGCTTTCTTTTCATTTCTTTAACCTCTTGAGCCATTATTTTACCTAGGCTTTGTCCCTTAGTTTCTGGGTAGTTTTACACTGCTTGGTGTCTGTTGTGCTTATTGATGTGTAATGCATATCTAAGTAGCTCCTGCAGGGTAGGTCCAGTTATGACAAATTTTCTCAATATTTTCTTGTCAGAATAAGATTAATTTCACCCTCAAATGTGAAGCTTAGTTTTTCAGGATGCAAAATTTTAGGTTGGTAGTTGTTCTGTTTAAGAAGATCAAAGATTGGGGACCACTCCCTTTGGCTTGTAAGGTTTCCACTGAGAAGTATTAATCCTGATGACTTTTCCCTTGGGAGTCAGTTGTTGCTTAAGTCTAGCTGATTGTAGACATTTTTTCTTTAATTTGGACTTTGGCAAGGCTAATCACTGTGTGTTTTGGATATGTTCATTTTTTTATTAATCTTTCCAGAGTTCAATGATAATCTTATGTCTGAATCTCTTGTGATCTTTGGAAAATTTTCTTCAACAATATCTTCAAATAGACATTCCATACCTTTAAAACTCTTTTCTTCTTTCTCTAGGATATCTATAATTCATATGTTTGTTCTTTGTGTATAGTCCAAAATCTAAATGATTACTTTCTTTGCTCTTCTCTTTTCTGTCTCTTTCAATAATTGGGTTAGCTTAGAGCCTTGTCTTCAGGTTCTAAGATTCTTTCCTAATCTTGGCTTAATCTGTTGCTGGAAACTTCTGCTGCATTTTGAAACTCCCTGGATAACTCTTTCATTTCCTAAAGTTCCATGATATCTTTCCTAATTTTTTCTGGTTCTTCATTTTCTTTTTTATTTTCCTGGAATATTTTGGGATTTCTTTTTTCCTGTTTTTAACTTTTCTTCAATTTCATTAATCTTATTTGAAATCCATTTTGTGAATTCAATTTCTTTTAGCCACTGTAGTTCCATTGGAGGTGTTATTACTTGGGGGTGTTGATCTGTTTTGATTTTTCATGTCACTAAGAATCTTTTGCTGGTTTGTTTTCATCTATGACTTATTTTCTTAGCTCAGGGATATTAGGTTTGAAGAGCTCTAGCTCCTTGCCACAACCTCTTGTGCTTGATTTGAGTAAGGGCTGATTACTAGATGGTGTTCTAAGTAACATCAGTAACAGCAACAGTGGTATGTGAGCTTTGTGGGTTCCCATATCTGTTAGCTTTTAAGCTAACCATGTCTTAGTGAACTTGCAGCTTAAGGTTGGGGGATCCCTTGTGGGGCTTTGGACTTTGGTGTAGAGCTTCCAGCTCCGATGAAGTGGTGGAAGCTTTGGGGTGAGATTTTGTGGTCAAGGTGCACTAGAAACTTGGGAATGGTGACTTGGGTCTGGCAGGAGTTCTGGAACCATAGAGATGGAACCTTGAGCTCTGGTGAGACCTGAGGGCTGGATCTCAGGAAAAGCCTGAACCAGAGTATTTGATAAGGGCCAAGAAACCATAAGGAGGCTTGTGGAGAAGGTGGTGCTAATCCACCCTGGAGGGTGGAGCCAAGGGCCAATAATTGACTGGCTGTTCTGCAAGCTTTAGGGAAATTCTTCAAGCTTTAGGGTCTCTTAAGACACTAAGTCAAGCAGGATTATGTCAGTACCAGCATCCCACCACTGCAAAATTCTCCACTCCCCTCCCAGGACCTGCTGGAAAGTAAAGTGGTAGTCTTCTGCCTTTCAGGTTGGAGCCTGCTGTGCCCTGCCCCCATCAGTTCCTGTGCTCAGACCCCTTTGTGTTCTATGGTAAAAGCATTTGGTTTCTAGTCACTATGTATAGTTAGGTAAGCCACAAGTCAGTTCACTCTGTCTCCAGCCTTGTGGAGGCCTGGCATTGTGATCTGAGAGCATAGGCTGACTTTAGCTGCCATCTAATCCACACTGTGCCTGCTGTCTTGTGCATTGACTCTGCATAGACTTTAGGCAAGTCCCTGGTCTAAAGTGGCAGAGGTCTGTGGGAGTGGTGGCAGAAATTCAGCAGCTCTGTTTTCACAGTGCCAGTAGGTCAAATGTGGCAACAAGACATCTCTGCTCCTTTTTTCCCCCTGTGGATACTGATCTTGTTATATGTATCTCCCCATCACGTGGTTCCATGTTTCTTTTTTTTTAATTTGCCATTCTGAGTGTCCTGCATTGCTTCTCTGTGATTTTTTCAATGCTATTTCTGCAAAGAGTGATACAAATGGAGGTAGCTGTCTGTATCTTTCTTTACTTTTCTTGAGGTCAGCATGTTGGTAAGATGAGTCTGCCATTATTTTCCTCTCCTACCCACAGTTCAATTGGTTACAATTTGTAATCTAGCAAAGCATCACTTCCATGAATGTATCCTACAGAAATGCACATATAGGTATCCAGATATTTATGCTCATGCACATGAATTATCAGATTGCTTCCAAGAACAAAAAATGAGAATGGAATGCCCTTAAGCTAATAGGTTTTTAATTGGAGAATGTTTAAGTAAATTAAATTTTATTCATAGTATTGAATAATATACTAATATTAAAAATAATACAAGACATTTATAATATACTCTTAGTTATAAATGTCTTACCACAAAAATAAGTAAGATTATGGTTATGTTAATTAGTTTGATTTAAGCATTCCACATTGTATATCTAATCATCACATTGTACCCCATAAATGTATATAGTTATAATTTAATAAAAATTAAGTAAAAAAAAAACAGTAGTTCAACATGGTGGAATGAGGAAATCTAGCCCTCATATTCCCATAGAAACACCAATTTTGACAATTATATACAATCAGGAATACCTCTACGTGTACTCAGATGTCCATTGGGGAGATTTGAGTACCCTATTCAAGCAAAAAATTCTGATAATGGACACAATGAATAAGGTAAGAATAACATTTTTACTCAACCCTGTTAACACTTCCTCAAAGCAGCACAACTCAGAGCCAAGGGAGACTCCATCAACTTGTGATTTCTTCTATAACAAAAATAAGAGTAGAGTAAATTTAGCTTCCCCAGCCTCATGGAATGTTGTCCAAGAAACCACTTCAGCCTCACATGATCTAGGATTAACATGGATGAATAGTAAGGGGGCCTTATATCATTTCTACAATGTTAGTGGGACAGAGGAACAAACTATACCCTCCATTTGCTTTTGTAAATTAAATCCCACCATCAGTAATTTGTTTATGCATTTTCTATGTTTGCTTTCATGACAGATATGAGAATTGAGTAGTTGACAGAGACTGTAAAACCCAGAAAGTATAAAATATATATTTACAATCTGTTCTTTTACAAAAAAAAAAAATCCTGACACATTGAGTAGAATGTATATTACAACAGTATATTTTACATAGTTTCAATTAGTGCCCATATAATTCTGTGCCCATTCCCATGTAATATTTTAGCAAATGCATTTTTCTATTTCTCTTTTTATGAGAATATTACTTAATGGTTTTCTAGTGAATCATTTTTATTATTGAACATTTAGATTCCATTTAAACTATTAAAAGTAATTCTCTGAAGGTAACTATAATGAATTTGTTTAGCACTTTTGGATAATTTTCTTATAGTAGATACGGACAAAAATGAACTTGTGGGCCTCAATGTATGAATATTGTAGACTGATCACATAAATTACCACACAGATTTCTAGATTTGTTACAAATTATAATGGCAGCAGCAATTCATACTGTTACTCCATTCATTTTGTGACTACAGCAAAGGCTATGGGGGATGGTATTTTTTGAGATAATTATATAATTAAGAAGCATATTTATGATCATAATTTGTATTTATTTGATTATTATTAAAGTTGCATTTTTTCCTCTTTTTTAAACTTTTGCATAGTATCTCTGATCTTGTCCTTTACTCATATTGTTGGTAACATTAATTTATTTGTGCTGTCATTTCCATTATTTTCATATAAGGAACTTAAATTATATGACATACTTGCTTAACTAATCTACTTGGTCAAATTTTTCAATCACAATATTATCTGTTCATTATCCTCTGTTCTACTGAAATGTTAGAGAAATTTTTATTAGTGATTTGCTTTTAAATATTTACTATTTCTTTTTTTATTTTTTATTTTTTTTAATATTTACTATTTCTTACCCATTTGTGGCTTTAAACTCTGATGAATTGTATTGTCACTTTAAATTCTGTTTTTTATTTGTTTGTTTTTATATATTGTTTTTATTTCTAGTTCTCTTATCCTATGACATTTGGTCATCTTCCTTTATTATATTATCTTCTCACCCCAACCTAAAAGAAGCAATGTCTTATTTTCTTGCTTCAAATAAGTTGGGTTATTCCTTGGCCAGAAGCTAGGATAAACTCTATGCTTTAAAGTCTTATGTGAATAGATGAGGCCATAACTGGACCAATCTCCCTATTTTTATGACAACTCTTCCATATATATAATATAATCACAGAATTTATAGCCCATTATAATCATAGATTCTAAACATTATGAAGTGGAATCCCGAGGGGACATTCTTAACATTTTACCTATCTCGAATAATAGTTATTATTATATATATAGTTATAATATAGTTATTACTATATTTTCTCACAAGGCATTTTTAAAGTCATCAACAAATTAAAATTTTAAAGGTAATAAAACTAAAACAAGGCAATATTCTAAATAATACCACTTTATTGGAAATATATTTTAAAATAAGGGAAATAAATTGATGGTTTTCCTACCATATTTTTATATTTTTATTATGACATTTCACAAGGTTTTCTTAAATCTAGATAACATTGATCTTGGCCATTTATAAAATAATAAATTCATGGTAGAATATTCATTGATTTGTTCCAGGCTTTTCTAAATTTCAGATTAATCTGAGAGTACAAATGATTAGGTTGCACTGTTTGCATTTGTTATGTAGTCTAAGTTGTAGTTAAGACTGTCACCTAGAAAATGTGCCACATACCCTTATATTGTGCTTCTTGGTTGAGATCACACTGAACCTCCACCCTCCTACCCTGACCTCCTTCCTTCCCACTCTCTCCCCTCTACTTGAATCTAATTGTATTTTCCTTTTTGGTGGGTGTGTAGTTGTTCATCTACTAGTCTAATATAAGTATTGAGTACATTGGATTGGTGCTTTTTCTTTTTTTTTATTGTTTGGGATTCATTGAGGGTACCAATAATTAGGTCACACTGATTGAATTTGTTAGGTAAAGTTCCTCTTGTAATTGTGTCCCACCCTCAAGAAGTATGCCATACAACATAACCCCCCTTTATCCTCCCTCCTTCCCTCTCCCCAATCCTTCATTCCTCTACTGCCACCTTGTATTAGATCATCTACTACCTTTATATTAGAATTGAGCACATTGCATTATTTCTTCTCCAGTCTAGTGATATTTTGCTAAGAAGAATGTGTTTCAACTCTGTCCAGGTTAATACAATAGATGTAAAGTCTCCAACTTTTTTAATGGCTGAATAGTATTCCATGGCACATATACACCACAGTTTGTTAATCCATTCCTGGATTGGTGGGCATTTAGGTTGTTTCCATATTTTGGCCATTATGAATTGAGCTGTGATAAATAGTGTAGTGCAAATGTCCTTATGATAAAATGATTTGCTTTATTCTGGGTAGATGCCTAATAATGGGATTGCAAGATGAAATTTTAGGTCCACTTTTAGCTCTGTGAGAATTCCTCATACTTCTTTCCAAAGAGGGTATATTAGTTTGCAATGCCACCAGCAGTGTTTAAGTGTTCCACTCTCTCCACATCCATGCTAGCATGTGCAGCTGTGGGACATTGTGTTGTGGTATATTCTCTCTGGTTTTATGTGATATCTCAAAGTGGTTTTGACTTGCTGTTCCCTGATGATTGTCTTCTGGAGGGAAGGTTCTGTTCCTGTCTCTTGCCAGTGATAAATGGGATCGTTTGCCATTTCCTTGTTGATTAGTTTGAGTTCTCTGCAGATTCTGGTTATCAGGATTTTGTCAGATTTGTTAAAGTGTTTTCCAACTCTGAAGTTTGTCTATTTGATTTCATTATTCTGTGCTTAGCTTTGCAGAATCTTTTTTGCCTTAAATAAGTCTAATTTATCTACTTTTGTTGTTGATGCAATTTCCAATGGCGTGTTCTTCACAAAGTATTTCCACAGGCCAATGTCCTCAAGAGTTTTTCCTCCGCTTTCCTCTAGAATTTATATATTTTGTATATTAAACTTAAATCTTTTATCTGTCGTGTTTCATTTTTTTGTAAGTGGTAAGAGATGTGGGTCCAGTTTCTGTCTTTTATGTGTGATTACCCAGTTCTCCCAGCACCATTTTTTTTTATTAAATCATAGCTGTGCACATTAATGGGATCATGGGGCACCATACACTGCTTTTGTAGACCGTTTGACACATTTTTGTCACACTGGTTAACATAGCCTTCCTGGCATTTTCTTAGTTATTGTGTTAAGACATTTACATTCTACATTTACTAAGTTTCACATATACCCTTGTAAGATGCACTGCAGGTGTAATCCCACCAATCACCCTCCCTCCACCCCTTTTCCCCCTCCCTCCCATCTCTCTCCCCCTTCCCCCATTCTTATGAAAGCTATAACCCAGTTATAATCTCCCAGCACCATTTGTAGATGGTGGATGTCTTTTCCCAGCATTTGCTTTTGTTTGGTTTACTGAAGATCAAATGGCAATCTCAGGCTTATTTCATCTTTAGGTTTTCTATTCTGTTCCATAGATCCATGTCTCTATTCTTGACCAGTACCATACTGTATTGATCACTATGGACCTGTAATATAATCTGAAGTCTGGAAAAGTGATGTCTCTGGATTTGTTTTTATAACTAAGAATCACCTTGGTTATACAGGTTTTTTCTAGTTACATAAAAAACAAAGCACTATTTTTTCAAGTTCTTTAAAGTATGATGTTGATATTCAAATAGAGATTGTATTAAATCTGTAGACTGCTTTAGGTAGTATAGATATTTTAATGATGTTGATTCTTTCCCAGCCAAGAGAATGTATTTTCTTCCTTTTGTTAATATTTTCTTTTATTTCTTTCTTCAGGTTTTCATAATTCTCTTTGTAGATTTCCTTCACCTTCTTTGTTAGATATATTCTTAGGTATATCATTTTCTTTAAAGCTACTGTGAATGTTATTATGCCCTTGATTTGTTTCTCAGATTTATTGTCTTACATATATAATGGCCACTGATTTGTGAACATTTATTTTGTACCTTGAGATATTACTGTATTTCTTTATCACTTCCAGGAGTCTTGTGATTGAGCCTATGGAGTTCTAAGTATAAGACAATATCATCAGCAAAGAGTGAGGGTTTGACCTCTTCTGTCCCCATTCTAATGCCCTTAATATTCTTCTCTTGATTGATTGCATTGGCTAGAATGTCCAACACTATTTTGAATAGTATTGAGTATAATGGAAATCCTTGTCTTGTTCCTGTTCTAAGTCAAAGTGCTTTCACTTTTATTCTATTCAGTATGATATTTACTGTAGGTGTGTTGTAGATGGCTTCTATCAGTTTAAGCAATATCTCATCTATGCTTATTTTCTAAAGTGTTCTCATCAGAAAAGGATGCTGAATTTTGTTGAATGCTTTTTCTGCATTTATTGAGAAGATTACATGATCTTGGTTTTTGCTTCTGTTTATGTGGTGAATTACATTTATGGATTTGTGTACATTAGACCGACCTTGAATCCTTGGGATAAAACCTACTTGATAGTGTGTGTGTGTGTGTGTGTGTGTGTGTAGCTGTATTTTATATATATGTGTGTGTGTGTAGCTGTATTTTATTTGTTACAATTTTATTGAATATTTTTGTTTCAATATTAGTAAAATTGGTCTGTAGTTCTCCTTTTCTGTTGCTCCTTTCTTAATTTTTTTTATAATGGTAATATTTGCTTTGTATATCATGTTGTGGAAGGTTTTTTACTTTTCAGTGTATTGCAATAGGTTATGTTGTATAGGTACCAATCTTTTTTATGGTTATTCGGGGGGGGTGCTTTTTATTGTTTCTTTAATTTGGATGTTTAATATTAGTCTTTTCATGAGATCTATTTCCTTCTGGTTAAGTCTAGGAAGATTGAGTGATTCTAAGTGTTGATGCTTTTCCTCCACATTGTCAAGTTTCTCAGCACAGAGTTGTTTGTAGTAATCAGAGATGATCTTTTGCATCTCTGTAGAATCTGTTGTTATTTTCTATTTTTCATTTCTGATTTAGGTTATTAAAGATCTTACATTTCATTTTCTAGTTAATCCAGGCAAAAGTTTATCAATTATTTTTATCTTTTCAAAGAATCACATTTTTGTTTTATTTTATTAATTTTCTGAATGATTCTTTTTTTCATTTTTATTAATTTCTATTATAATTTTGTTCAGTTCTTTTTTTTCTGCTAGGTTTGGGATTGGATTGCTCTTCCTTTTCCAGTTCCTTAAGGTTGTTCATTAGGTTATTGATGTGCATGCTTTCTGTTTTTTGGATGCAGGGATCTAGTTCAGTAAATTTTCTCCATAGAACTGCTTTTGAAATATCCCACAGGTTTTGGTAGCTTGTGGTATCTTTGCCATTGTAGTTGAGTAATATAATGATTTCCTTCTGTATCTCCTCCTTGACACAACTATCATTCAGCATAAGGTTGTTTAGTTTCTATGACTGTGCTGGGATGAAGATTTTTGCTGAAATTGAGTACTACCTCCTTATGATCTGAAAAGTTACAGGTATAATTTAAATTCGTTTAATTTTATTGAGGTTTGATTTGTGATCTAGGAGATGGTCAATTTTATAGTATGATCCATGTGCTGGCAAGAACAATGTATACTCAGTGGTTTGGGGGTGGGATGTGTGTATACACACACACACACACACACACACACACACACACATATATATATATTCCTTTGTTCTAACTCACTCAACTTACTTTTTAATTTTTCCTTTTTCTGGGGGTGTTTTCCCTTGCCAAGAATGGAGTCTTTGGTCCTCATTCTGCCTGAACCATCCAAAAGGAGAATTCCCAATTATTCTAGGGTTACATTTAAGTCCCTTTTTGATTTGTTTAGTTTCTGTTTAAACTATCTGTCCAGTTCTATCAGAGGTCTGTTGACATCCTCAGTTATTATGATATTATAGGATATCATATTGTTCAGACTGGTTACCATTCATTTTATATATCTGGGAATATTTAAGTTGGGTGCATGTCTTCATGTTGTATTATTTCTTGATCAGTATACAGGGTCAAACTTTGTCTTTCTTTTGTTGCTTTAAATACACTTTAAATACACTTCTTTTGTTGCTTTAAAAAGACTCATATCTGCCAATAAGTTTACAATCTCTTCTTTTTTTCTGATTTCCATTTGCCTGAAATATTGTTTTCCAACCTATCTGAGTCTTGTTTTGTCCTTCAGTTCAGATGTATTTACAGAAGACTGTATATAATTATCTTGTGCTTTTTTATACAGTTAGATAGTTTATGTCTCTTTATTGGGAAGTACAAGCCATTCGCATTTAATAAGAGAATTAATACACTTGGTGGAATGATGTTTGTCTTGTTTTGTGGAAGTCTGATGCCTAATTTCATTATCTGGGCCATGGTGTAAGCTAGCTTTGGCCTTTCATTTCCAGGTGGCTTTACTTTGCTGGTGGACAATTTTGTGATGGTCTGTGAGTGGTATGAGCATGAGTCCATCCTGCCAAGCTGGTGTTGTGGATAATTTCCTCGATGAATGCTTATCATTAAAATATTTCATTTCTCCAACAAATATGAATCTTAGTTTCTCAGGACATGGCAGCCTAGACTGCAAGTTGTTTTGTTTGGGTATGCTGAAAGTTGAAGCCCAATCTTGTCTGGTCTGTAAAGTTTCAGCTGAGAAGTCTACTGTCATCCTGATAAATCTACTCCTGTAGATAAACAGGTGCTTACTACTGGCTTCTTATAGAATTTTCTCTTTCATTATGAAATTGGCCAAGTTTCTTACAATTTGTCTAGGAGATCCTCTGTTTATTTTGAGATGAACCAGAATTTGATATCCAGCTGCCAGGGTTTTTCTCCAGGGGCAGGGTCCATTAAGAACTGTGGATCTACCTGTTTCCCTGAAAATAAGACATCCTCCAAAAATAAGACCTACTTACAGAAAAGATAAGACATCCCCTGAAAATAAGACCTAGCACATCTTTGGGAGCACACCTTAAAATAAGACACTGTCTTATTTTTGGGGAAACAGGGTAGTAGTGACCAACTGAAGAAATATAAAGTTAGAAATGATGAGAAAGAAAGAGACAAGACACACAATAGAATTTTTTCAAAGGTGGGAATGCAGGGGACCACTTCCCACTTGTGGGTTTCCAGTGGTGGCCCTGACTGTCATTTCCACTCAGCTTTTATTGAAGGCTATTTGCTCATTAGCCCGAAGGGTAGGCTGAGGAAGGGAACAAAGACACCAGCAATTTATCTGAGTGAGCATATCAGCTCCTATTTTTTCTATAATAATTAACTTTAAGGGTCTGAGAGTCTTGAGAAATCTGGAACCTAAGCCTTGTGTGGGAGCATCCTCTTGTCCTAGGTCAAACACACAGATTCCTTGGGAGGTGTTAATCTATGCTAGTGTGCTATGGAGTAAACTACCACTGGTATCAATCTCCTCTGAAGAATTGGTGGAAGAGAGGAATTTTCCTCTGTGATAAGGGATATAAGCCCTCCTACCCATATTTTAGGGCTCTACATATTCCTTTGATCTTTGCCTCAGCCAAATACAAATCTCTACAATGGGTATTTGCTTTGATCCTTAACTGTGCAGGAAACGGCCTACTTCATGTATCTTTCCAGGTCTTGCCATAGCATCTTCTGTGGCCATTGTTTTCTCCAGAGTGTTTACAGACACAGCAGAGATGTTTGTAAGCTGTATACCAAACAGGCTACAGTTCTAGGAAAAGCAGGAAATTTGCTCAGATAAGAAATTTAGCAATGGCTGGTTTAAAGGTAAATTAGCTGACTTTCCTTTGTTCTAACTCACTCAACTTACTTTTTAATTTTTCCTTTTTCTGGGGGTGTTTTCCCTTGCCAAGAATGGAGTCTTTGGTCCTCATTTTGCCTGAACTATCTAAAAGGAGAATGCCAGAATCTTTGGTGATGGTTAGAAAATTCACCTTTATGATATCCTCCAGTAGGACTTTCTTTCCTTTGGGTCACTCTTTTATTCCTTCAGGGATACCTGTAATTTGTAGTTCTATGCTTCCTCAAGTCCACTAATTCTCTTTGAGATTGTTCTTCTTGTACTCTCTTATTTTCTGTCTCTTTAAATGCCTAAGTTAGCTCAAGATCCTTTGCCTATAGCTCTAAGAATATTTTTTCTTTAACATTGATACTTTTAACTGCAGCTTTAAGTCCCCTGAGTGACTCCTTTATTTCCTTAAGTTCAGATATTTCTTTCTAATTTCATCATGTATTTCATTCTGTTTGGGGGTCAGTTTTTGGATTTCATTTTGGTGATTTTCTACTTTCCCTTCAATTCCCTTCATTGTTTTTGCCGTCTATACTCTAAATTTCCTTAATGTAATTTCCATAATTTCTTTATTAGTGGGATTCTCTATGGTAGCTGACTCATGAATCCTTAGGGTGTTTATCTGTTCTGGTTTTTCATGTTGCCATATTTTTCTTGTTGATTACTCCCCATGTGTGTTTTCTTCTTATTTAATTCCTTCCCGTACTTTCTACTTTCACTTCCCCTTTTTCCTTAATTGTCCTCAGTTCTGTGCTTGGGTGCTAGTGTGACATTATGGCATTGGGACAAAAGGAACAGGAGAAAAAGAGGAACAAAGGACTAAGGTTGAAAAAAATCAAAAACTGAAGAAAAAGGAGAGAGGAATCACAAATGAGAAAAATAGGAATAATAGTGGTGTTCAACAGGATATGTTGACCAGGACTCACAATTCTAGAACTCTGGAGAGCCATGGTTGTTGGGTACTCTGTGATCAGAAGGTCTTTACCAGCCTGAGCAAGAGCAAAACACTTCTCCCACAAAATAGAGAAAAAAAGTCAGTTGTGTCACATTGGGGACCTATGAATATGATCCCTTGGTGGTGGTGGGGTCAAAGCTAGATGGATGTCCTTGCTCAGGGTTTCAATGCCTCAGTGAGCCAAGCTAATGCCATAGCAACCCAACCCAGGCTTCATAGCAAGGCTTTGTGCCAGAAATATAATAATAAAATACAAAATAAGATATAATTAAACAGACAAAAATATAGAGATATCTATGTTGTCATTTGAGAGATTCATGAAGGAAAGATGACAAAAGTAAAAGACAATCACCAAAAATTGAAAAAAGAAAAAGAAAATAGGAGATAAGAGGTAAAAAAAAGAAAAAGAAAATTAAGAAATGACTGAAAACTATAACAAAGAAAAAACCCGAGAGCTACTGGTGAGGAGATGATTCTAGTTCTCCATCTTGGAGCTGACTGGTAGATACATTTTGAAGATATATTTTAAAGGTAGAGACAAATGGCTTATTTTAAGGTGAGATGCAGCATCTTCTGTGCTTTCTCAGTTCTGCTCAGCTTCTCCTTCTCCTCAATTGCAGAGTGGCCTCATGCCATACAGAAGTGAGTGCCTGAGTGAGCATAAGCTGCCATTTCACATACTCCTTATTGTAACCCCTGTGCAGAGCCACCCCACACCATTTGCACTGTAGATTACCTCAGAACAGGGTCAAATACCAGAGAGGAGATAGTGTGGGGGGATTTGCAATGGAATTTGGTTACAGCAGGGAAAGGATTGCTGGGCTGAGGAGGCTGGGGATGTAAACAGCTTGGATGGCTTCCTAGGGAGGAGGTGGGAAGTCAAATTGTAAGCCTACCTGGAGGGTGCTATTGAGAGCCAGGTTCTGTGAAAAAGGGTATTGCAAGGGTACAAAGTCAAATCTATCAAGTATTGAACACAAATGCCTTAACACTGTGATTAAGTAAATGAGGTGAAAGCTACGTTAATTAGTAGGATGTAAGCACTCGAATTTGTACAAATAATCAACACATTGAATCCCACAAAGGCATACATGTATTCATGATCTATGTATATATGACTTAAAAAAAAAGAGGCTGAGAGGTAAACATCTGTGGGTAGGATGGCAGAGACTGTGAGGAAGGCAGGATAGTCAAATGAGGGGGAAGAAGTGTGTGGGTATGTGTGTGTTTGCGTGTGTGTGTACTGTGTAGTCAGCACCTTTAGCTCCTAAACTTTTCTTTACATTAAAAAAAAAAAACTTACTATTTTCAGCACAATCAAGTATAAGTAAGAGAAGGGCCTCCCATATTTAAGAGTAAAGGGCAACATCTTACTAATTCATTGATTTATTTTTGCTTTTTTTATTGTTCATCTTACTAATCTAAAAGTAGCATTTATAGGCAAACATTGCCGTGCTAACATTAAAAAATAACTCCTAGTCCTTTTATTTTTTAAGATAATGGTATTTATTCATGTACTGAAGAATATAAAGTACAAAAATAATCCCACTTTTTGATGAAGAATGGGAAGGGCATTTTGGGATGGGGAAATAATATCCACTAGTATGTAGATGGAAGAAGTCCCTTATGCCAATCCTTTGCAAACTATCCTATTTCCTAACAGTGCTTTGAAAGTGTTATCATGTAATAAGAGTTCATACTTTGGATATAATTTATTTTCCATACTTAGAGTAGGAACAGGAATGCATATCATATATTCTTAGGGGCATAATTGCTAGCTGAGATATATGAGAGATTTCATAAAGGGAATATGTATATTGAAATAGGTAATGGTCAAATTGTGGAGAGCTAACAAAAGGTAGGTGTTGAAGGCTCTGTATTGTTATCTTGTATCACCACAGTTATCAACCTTTATTCTTTTTTGGCATGTCTGAAGGCTGGGATTCAGATGGGTAATGTATTCCCAAGAGTGTACTCAGAGATATGTGCAACTTCCAGAGGAGGAACTCCAGCCTCACTTCTTTCTTTCTCATATAATAGAAGTATATTTGAATAGGTGTGAGAATGTTATGGGAATAATTGTGATTCTTGTCAAATTTATTATTTAAATATTTTGTTAATGGTATTTGAAAATTGATAAACAATTATTTCTGACACATCTCATGATTGATCATAATGTAAGTGAAAAGAACCAACGTTCTCTGATATTTAGTGCATTTGCTTATCATAGTATCTAGGAAGTAAGTCAATTAAGCATGTTCTTTAGGATTACAGATTTCTGATGTTGTAAGACCATTCATGGTAAGATAAAATGGTTAACATGGAAAAGGCAGGACATTAGGATATACTTTACAAATAGATCATTTCTATTTCCTTTATTGCCATTTCAAACAAAGAATGAAGATACATGCTGTTGTTAGTTTTTGTAAGTAATATTTTTTAACATTTGAGTTTAAATTCAGATTAATTTTGGCGTCAGTATGGTTCAAAATGATCACATTTTTAGTTTTATAAATTATTTGAAAATGCTGATAGTTGACCGTTTTCTCCTACAAAATAGTAATTTCATGATTCAATCTAAAATAATCCTTATTTCTATGGCAGAGGCAGACTTAATTATGGAGTTAAGTATGGGCTTTGATCAAGTAAATTCTGAATAATAAGATGGTACTCTTTGTAGAGAATAAATAGAAAAAAGCGAACAAAATAAAATATCTGAAATGTAAAAAAAATCACTCTCTTAGATATATAAGAGGTTTGGAATTCTCAGGAAAAAATATTTAAAAGGCATAGCCCAAAGGGGTATTAAGTATCAAACTAAATTTATAGCTACATAATACAAAATATCATATAAAAATTGAACATCAAATTATGTTGATGTTTCCTCATATCATATTGATGAAAACCAGATAAATAAATTGTCATTTATTTTCTTTCTAGGTGTCTAGACTTATTCATTTTAAGATGGGATTTCAAAGAAAAACAACAACTTCTGTACAATCATACTAAACAAAATGTAATCACTTTTTATATTTTCTCTTACTTAAAAGAGAAGAACATAATCAAAACTAATGCAGGATTAAGAGAATAGATTTTTTTTTAAGTGAGGGGAAATAGCCTTACCTTATGCTTAAATGCTCAACAGTGACAGCTTGTCTATATACAGTCTAAAGTGAATGGAGAAGAAAGTACAATATTCATTTCAAGTATTGCAACAGGATGTGAGGGCTATCTGGCTGCGACATCTGTCACCCCATTGATCGCCAGGGTTGATTTGACTGATCTGGCTGGCTAGGCGGGTGTCCCCTTCCTCTCTCACTGCACCATGTGCATACCTCCCGAATCTGCATGCTTCAGTGGAAGAGGAAGACCTTCCCTGATAAAGAAGGACCATTCTTCCGTCAAGGGTATACGAGTAGCTGCGCTCCCTTGCTAGAACCTCCAAACAAGCTTTCAAGTATTGCAGCAGGAAGATAAGGCATGCACACAAAACACAGTAATGCAGTGTAGAGTATGGTATAAGAGATTAAAACATTTTATGGAAATTCAAAGGCAAGAAAGAGGATTTATAACTAGGAGAGAACAGAGAAGGTTAGGGATCAGGAGAATGCCCTACTCCAAATTACATTTGATGAACTAAAACCAGTCACAATGTAAACTGGTTTTGAGCATGAAGAAATTGGAAGCAGGAAAAATAAGTAGTAGGTTACACATGTATAATATTATGACCATTTTAACAGATGATGGTTTATATGATAGGGGTTTAAAACCTAATATAACATTGTGGTTGTGTGGATGTAAGTTAGATCATAGAAAACAAAAAGTTGACACAAAGGTCAAATAGCAAGATTTAACAATGATTGGATGTTTAATAATTAAAGAATCTAAGACAACTCAGTGTATTTTGGCAAGATATGCCCATTTTATCAAAAATAGGAATGGCAAGAGAAAAGACAGTTATGGGTCACATAGTAAATTTGATGAATGCTGAAATCTATGTTAGTAAGAACTTTTAAACCCAGGCTTCTGTCAAAAGGCTCACTCCTATCACCAGAGTTCTGTTAACGTTAAACTAACGAGGTTCTCTTTTCATATTATACCACAGAGGAGTTAGGTTGAGCAAAGATTCTGTCTTTAATGCCTTAGGATACAATTTATGTTAAAATGAGTAGTGAATAACTCATGATGGAAAAAAATAGTATTACAATTAAAAATCTTCAAGTATAGAGGAGCAAGACAATCTTTTTATATCTCACTTAGACTTTCTGAGACTACTGGGTTTCTTAGGCAAAACATTTGCATTGACGGTATTCGTAGGCATATAACAGTGTTTAGTATGTAAGAGGAGTGCATCATTCTTACTTATCTTTACTGTATACATAATATAAGCTGAGAGTAATGGAATAATAGGAAAATAAGGAAACCCATAAAGAGAATTTCTGTAGCTTTTTATTCTGGTATTTTTTCAGTTATTTTTCCTGTCCAAACCCATGTGCACAAAATCTATTCTTTAAAAGAATGAAAGACATTAAGTTTTTTTTTTTTTTTATTGTTGGGGATTCATTGACATTAAGTTTTTTTTTGTTGTTGTTGTTGTTTATGTTCACCT
The DNA here is from genome assembly GCF_027406575.1 of Nycticebus coucang. Taxonomy (NCBI): domain Eukaryota; kingdom Metazoa; phylum Chordata; class Mammalia; order Primates; family Lorisidae; genus Nycticebus; species Nycticebus coucang. Next base: position 153,949,329 of record NC_069804.1, on the reverse strand, counting down.
ACTGCTAAGGTAGTACTTTCCCATAACCTATGAGGACATAACAGTAATCACAATACAAACTAGAACTGCAAAATAACTTTAAAAAGGATAGATGATAAAAATGAAAAAGTCAATTGATGGAACTTGCTTCTATGGTAACACCGGTAAGAATCACCAAGATAATGATAAGAAAAAAATATCTAAATAAAATGAAATATAACCCTATATTTTTATATTGAGGAAGAACTTTGTAAAATAAAAATGGTTTAAACAATTATCAGTGAAATTCAAGACATATTGGTTCAAAAAGTACCAGATAAAGGATACCATCTATTATTTATATGAGAATAGTAGATCTAAATTTGGATTATTTTTTCTATTTGACTGCCAGACACAACTGATCTTTACATTAAATTTTCTGATGTAAATTTTCCATTAATATTGAATGTTCCAACCAGCTCCTAAGTAAACTTTCTCAACTTTTGAATTTGGATGTCATATGCTCTTGATTATATGCCAGTTCTTATTTAACCTTTACATGACGCACACATTCAAACAAATATCATTACCTAATTCCAATTTAAAATATTTTTATTTAAATTAAATATAGTTTGAAAATTTTCTTAAAACAAGTTTTCAAAAGCCTCAATTATTGCTTGGAATTCTTTTACTGCTATTTGTTCTCTACTAGATACCAAATCCATGTAGCCTTTTATACTTTAAAAAAGTGTTTCATATAATAATGAATCAATGTTCTTAACTTGAACAAAATACCTTCAAATTATTTATTTTACATTTTCCAGGTGTTTAATAATTTGCTTAAGTAAACTATCAGTTTTTTTTTTTAATACTATGCCAAGTCACTCCTTAACTGAGGTTATTCTGATGGATGGAGGTGTACTTGAGAATGAAGAAACACGTGAAAGTTGTGAAGTACAGACAAAATTCCATAGTTTAGCAATGAAAAAGTGGAGGTTCAACATTCAACTCTATTTCTTAATACAAGACTTCAAGGTTTGAAAGGGAAGTTTCATCTGAGATAATGGTATGACATGATTGCTTTATGCTGTCATCCTCTTGACATCTTTCAATAGCCAATGGTATCCAATGGGAGAAGATAATTGTCAATACACACAGATACTTAGGTCATTTGTGTCTATTATTACTTATATCTGTATACATCATGTACATGAAATACAGAACTTTATAGAGGTTAGGTTAAATTACACATTCTAGATCTAAATCTAGGGTCTAATTCTGACATGTTCTGTGATCTTGAAAATAGTAAATAACCTTTCTAAACCTTTATTTTTGTTATTTGGGAAATAGATATAATAATTCATATTATAGAAGGAGGACAAGATGGAGGACTAGAGACATCTCCACCGCAACCTCTCTTGGTGTGATGAGGAGAGTGGATCTAGTCACCTCTGGCTGAATTTCCCAATCCAAAAACATTATTCCAGATGCACAATAAGACAGCGAGGGACTCCAGGAGCCTAGGAGGAGGCCACTTCAATACCCAAGCACAGAGCCAAGGAAATTTAAGAAGGAAAAAGTAAGAGGAAAAAGTATGGGAAGAAAGTGAACAAGAAGGAAAGACACATGTGGAAGAACAACTACAAAACAATCTGGCAACATGAAAATCCAGAGCAGATGTACCCCCTCACTGCCAAGGGATCACAAGGCAGCTACAGTAGAAGATCACACCTAAAAATATATTATAATTAGGACAGTAATTATATTTAGTGTATAGATGGCAAAAACAATGAATGGAATCAAAGGGAATGTGGAAAACCACCAAAAGGAAGTCCAAAAATTGACCCAAGAACAGAATGAAAGAAATGATGAAATTAGAAAAGATATATCAAAGCATAAGAAATTGAAGAGTAATTTAAGGAACTTAAAAGATGCAGTAGAAAGTATCAATAACAGATTTAACCATGAAGAAGAAAGAATTTTAGAGTTAGAGGATAAGGTTTTGAGTTAACTTAAGCAGTTATAGAGGCAGAAAAGAAAAGAGTAAAAGCACAGAAATTACTTACAGATAATAACATAACATTCAGTCCCTGAATGTGAAGAAGGATGACACAAAAAAATGAAAACCCTACTGGAGGGAAATCATAAAAGCAGATTCATCACCAAAGATTCTGACACACTCCTTTTAGATGGATACGGAACTCCAGTTTGGCTCAAAATAAACAGAGCATCTTCTAGACATATCGTAATGAAAGTGGCCAATTTCTTTCTTTTTTTTTATTGTTGGGGATTCATTGAGGGTACAATAAGCCAGGTTACACTGATTGCAATTGTTAGGTAAAGTCCCTCTTGCAATCATGTCTTGCCCCCATAAAGTGTGACACACACCAAGGCCCCACCCCCCTCCCTCCGTCCCTCTTTCTGCTTGAAAGTGGCCAATTTCAAAATGAAAGACAAAATTCTGCACGTAGCCAGGAATAAGGGCCAATTGACCTACACAGTGGATCGATGAAGGTGACAGCAGACTTTTCAGCTGAAATCTTTCATGGCAGAAGATGGTGGCCATCATTCTTCAACTTTCCTAAACAAAATAATTTTCAGCAATTGTTAAGCAATTCTGTATCCTTCTAAACAAGGCTTTAGATTTGACAGACAAATCAAATGTTTTATGAACACACAAAGATTGAGGAAAATCTCCACAACAATACCTGCTCTGCAGAAAATACTCAAACTAATTCTCCATACTGACCATCGCAATGGGCCTTCAATAAGTAGACACCCAGAAACTAATACACAAATTGTAGCTTCCACAATGGTACAAGGGATAAAACCAAGCAATGGACCTTCTCAAAACCAGACAAATACAACTCAATCATATTTATCAATTCTCTCAATAAATGTGAATGGCTTAAACTCTCCACTGTAGAGCCTTAGGCTGGCTGATTGGATAAGCAAGCACAAGCCATCCATATGATGTCTTCAGGAAATATATAAGCTCGAGGGACAAAATAAGTCTCAGGGTGAAAGGCTGAAAAACATTATTTCAGGTAAGTGGAAATCAAAAGAAAGGAGAAATCACAATTTTATTTACGATTTAAATTTGAAGCAATAAAAGTAAAGAAATACAAAGATGGTCCCTATATACTGGTAAAGTGGAAATCAACCCCATAGATATCTTCATCCCCACACAAAGCATGGAAATTAAACAACCTTATGCTGAATAACAGTTGGATCAAGCAGCAGACAAAGAAAGAAATTATTAAATTCCACTACATTCTTATGACAAAGAAATCACAGCTCACCAAAACCTGTGGGATAATGCAAAAGTAGCTTGAAGAGGATAATTTATCACATCAGATACTCACAGGTGAAAAATGGAAAGAGTACAGATCAACAACCTAATAAATCATCTCAAGGAAATGAAATAAAAGCTTAATTCAATCCCAAATCTAGCAGAAGAAAAAAATAACCAAAATTAATTCAGAAATAAACAAAATTGAAAAGAATTATTCACACAATTAATAAGAGAAAATTTTGTTCTTGAAAAAGATAAAACAAAATTGCTAAACCTTTGGCAAGATTAACTAGAAACAATAAACTAACCTCAATCAGAAATGAAAAAGAGAAATAACAATAGATATCACTGAGATACAAGAGATTATCTCTGATTACTACAAAAATTAACTAAAACCTGGAATCACACAACTCCTCTACACTTAACCATGAAGAAATAATCTTTCGAATACATAAATATCAAACATCAAAACTGAAGAAATATTAAAATTTTTTCAACAAAAAATATCCTGGTCCAGATAGCTTCTCAATAGATTTCTATCATACCTTGAAAGATGAGATTTTAGATACTGCAAAACGTATAGCAAAACATCAAGAAAGAAGAAACATTCTCCAACATATGCTATGAAGCAATCATCACCCTGATACTAAAGCAAGGAAGGGACCCAACTAAAAAGAACTATAGACTGATTTACTAATGAATATCGAAGCAAAAATACTTAATAAAATCTTAGCAAATAGAATATAGCTATGCATTAAAAAATATGCCTCATGATCAAGTATGCTTTATCACAGGTATGAAGTTTGGTTGAACATATGCAAATCAATAAATGTAACTTACCACCCAAATAGAAGCAAAAACAAAGACCATATGGTCCTCTAAATAGATGCAGAAAAGGCAATTGACAAACTTCAGCATCTTTTTCTAAATATCCCATTTATGGCATATTTCTTAAACTGATTGAAGCCATCTATGACAAACACCCAGGCAATATCATGCTGACTGGAATAAAACTGAGACCTTTTCCACTTAGAACAGGAAACAAAGATGTTCTCTACTGCCACTACTATTGAACATAATGCTAGAAGTTCTAGCCAATTCAATCAGGCAAGAGAAGGATATCAAGGGAATCTAAATGGGAGTAGAGTAGGTCAAACACTTGCTATTTGCTGATGATATAATCCTATACTTAGAAAACCCCAAAGATGCCGGGCACGGTGGCTCACGCCTGTAATCCCAGCACTGTGGGAGGCTGAGGAGGGAGAATCGCTTGAGCTCAGGAGTTTGAGACTCGCCTGAGCAACAGTGAGACCCCGACTCATGAAAAAAATGGAAAAACCCAGCCGGGCGCCGTGGTGAGCACCTGTAATCCCAGCAGCTTCCGAGGCTGAGACAGCGGGGTGCCAGCAGCCCGAGTCTGAGGTTGTGGTGAGCTACCACGCCCTCTGCACTCTGCTCAGGGGCATAGGGTGGGACCCTGTCTCACCAAAAAAAAGAAAAAGAAAACCCCAAAGATTCAACCACATGACTCTCAGAAGTGATAAAGAAATACAGTAATATCTCCAGGGATAAAATCAATGTCCACAAATCAGTAGTCTTTTATATGCATATGACGATCAAGCTAGGAAGCAAATAATGGACACAATAACCTTTACAGTAGCTTCAAAGAAAATTAAAAACCTATGAATATACCTAATAAAAGAGGTAAAGGAATTCTATAAAGAAAATTATGAAACCCTGAAGAAATAAACAGCAAAATGCATTAACAAATGGAAGAATATACCATGCTCTTAGAAGGAAAGAATCAAAATTGTTCAAAGGTCTACATTACCTAAAGCAATCTACAGATTTAATTCAATAGCCATTAAAATACCAACATCATATTTCAAGACCTGAAAAAAAATATTTAGTAAAACCCAAGGAAATTCTTGGTAATAAAAACAAAGCTGGAGGTGTCCTTCTATCAGACTTCAGGTCACTTTGAAAGTCTAAAGTGATCAAAACAGTATGGTATTGGCAAAAATTTGGAGATGTAGACATATGAAACAGAATAGAAAATCTAAAGATGGGGGAAGGAGGTAAGATGGCCAACTAGAGCCAACTTTCCTGTTCAGAGGAAGAGACAAAAGACAGAATGAACTCAATGAAGCTGAAGGTTGGGAGCTGAGCTAAGAAAGAAGATTAATGAGGCACATCATCCCTGCTAAGGTAAACTGTAACTCCAAGGAAACAAACTATAGAGCTCACTGTGGGCTCTCCACAAGTGAACAGTGATCAGAAGACCTCTTATTTTACTCCACAGGTGAGAGCTGCTAAACACTAGGACTCCTTTTCTAGAGAGGTACTATCTGTGAGCCTAGGCATTCTCCTGCCCGGCATAAAATTGAACAAATAATTTCCAGGCAAATCTGAACACCAAGTCCACCTTTCCACCCTGACATGGTGGTCTGAAAGCCTGTTCCCTGCAGGTCCCAGAGTGTTTAGCAATTCCTTGAGAGGCCTGGGCATTTTGTGGGCCACTACACAACTGGGTGGAAACAGTGTCTCCAGTAGAAGTTGGGGGAATGGAAGAATGAGACAAGCAGGAGATATAGAAGCACTGAGCCAGGATGATATACAGGAGGTGGGGCTCATGCCCCGGGTCAGACATTGGAGGATGACTTCCCCTATTCTGTTGACCAATGAAGGGAGCTGGGCTTCAACCCCTGAAGGGTGCTTGTGGTGGAGTGTAGCTGTGGAAGAAATGTAGACTGTGGGGAGTTGCCTGTGGCTCAGCAGGTAGGGCACTGGTCCCATATACCGAGGCTGGCAGGTTCAAACCTGGCCCTGGCCAAATTGCAACAAAAAAATAGCCAGGTGTTGTGGTGGGCACCTATAGTCCCAGCTATTCAGGAGGCTGAGGCAAGAGAATTGCCTAAGCCCAGGAGTTGGAGGTTGCTGTGAGCTGTGTGACGCCACAGCACTCTACTGAGGGCGATAAAGTGAGACTCTGTCTCTATTAAAAAGAGAGAGAGAGAGAGAAAGAAATGTAGACTGTGTGGCAGAGAAAAATGCACCACAATGGTCCTTGCCCATGAGTGGAGGTACTCATAGGCTGGGGCAGGCTCCGATGGAACATTACTGAGATTCCCTTGAGCACCAGAGGGAACTGGGCTTCAGCCCCTCTGGGTTGGCAGTAGCAGTGTGCAGTGGAGGAGGAGGCACTGACTCCCCTTTGACTCTGGCAAGTGCATACCCTGGCACCACTGCACACTGAGGGAGCCAGGCCACAGCCCTGCAGGGTTACTGACAGTGGTGTGTGGCTGCAATGCAAGACAGAGAAGAAGGTGCCAACCTCCTTGGACTAACACATTGGAAAGGTGGGCCTTCCTGACTCCATTGAGCACTGGAGGGAGCCAGACTCTAGCCTCTCAGGTTTTTAGCATGTAGCTGCCTGTGGATCCCTCCTGTCGGGTTGCTGGAGACCTTTTGAACTCTTCTAGTTTGGCAGTTATTGTGCTGGCTTAGACAAACAGATTGAAACTCTTGACCTGAACTGTCCACCCAGGGACCCTCCAAGGATGAGCTGTGGTTGTTTTCCTGTGGGAAGGACTGATTCTCTTAATACAGTTGCTGGTGGGTGGTGGGGTGACTTATTTGTATCTCACCCCAGCTAAAATTTCAGCCTAAATCCATGACTCATTAGGATTGGATGAAGGCTGGCTGACTACAAGACAGAGGCAGCTAGCCCTATCACATCAATCAGGTCCTCAGAGTCTCTGACTAAGGTCTAAAATGGATCTTTGTAAAGCTGTAGAGGAAAAAATCATAATTACTAGTCCCACCTCTCTGGTAAAGGGCTGGTTAACTATACAATTCATGGAGCCCTCAATCCAATCTCACCCTATCAGTTTTACTAGCCAAAATCTGGAAATTAATCACAGGGTGGAACCAGGGGAAGAACTCTGGCAACATGAATAGTCAGAGTAGATCAACTCCCCCAATAAATGACAAAGGAGTAACATCAGAAGATGCCATTCACAAACAAATGGCTGCTATGATTTAATAAAAAATAAAAAAAAAACAATGGCTGAAATGTCAGAAATGGAATTCAGAATATGGATGCCAAAGAAAATTAATAGAATGGAGGAACACATGGAAATAGAAACCCAAAGTGTAGTACAAAAATTATCTTAAGAAATTAATGAATTCAAAGACAAAAACACCAAGGATATGAACATAATGGGGAATGAAATAGTAGAGCTCAAAGAAATGAGAAATTTGAGGAGCTCTGAAATACACCAAACTCCCTCAATAATAGAGTTGAGCAAGCAGAAGAAAAAAATCTCTGAAATTGAAGACAAGGCTTTTGAAAATTCCCAAGGGCTCAAAAGGCAGAGGAATGGAAAACAAAAACTGATCATTCCCTGAGAGAGTTGTGGAATCACTCCAAAAGATCAACGTTCATCTTGTAGAAATTCCTAAAGGAGAAGGGGATGATCCTAAAGGCACAGTTGCTCTAGTCCAAGATATTATGGAGGAGAATTTCCCAAATATTGCAAAAGATGCAGAAATTCAAATAGTAGACAGTTTCAGAACCTCAGCAAGACTCAATCCAAATAAAGTATCTCCTAGTCACATTGTAACTAACGTTGCAAAGCTTAATATGAAGAAGAAAAGTCTGCAAGCAGCCAGATGTAAGAAAAGAATTACCTAAAAAGAGAGAAATATTAGAATAACTGCAAATCAGTCAGCCAAAACCTTTGCCAGAAGAGGATGGTCATTGAACTTCAATCTCCTAAAACAAAAGAACTTTCAGCCCAAGATCCTGTATCCAGCTAAATTGAGTTCCATTTGTGATGGAGAAATCTAATACTTTACTGACATAAACATGTTGAGGAAATTTTCCATAACTAAACCAGCTCTCCAGGTTAGTCACAGACCCATCTTCCATAATGATCAGGACAATGATCTACTACCATAGTAAACACATCTGGAAATTTTTTAACAAAACCTAACTTCCACAATGGTGAAAGGATGAAAACTATCCACTGAAAATTTGAAAAATATGACACCCAAAACCCTATCATGCCTATCAATTCTCTCAATTAATGCAAATGCCTTCAATTGTCCTCTAAATAGGCAACGGTTGTATGACTGGATACAAAAACTCATGACATTAATCAATTCAATGAAAATATTTCAAACTGTACATAAAACCAGCACATTGTACCTCATGATTTCATTATTGTACACAGCTATGATTTAATAGTAATAATAAAAAAAAACTCATGGCAGGATATCTGTTGCTTACCAGAGACTCATCTTACCTTAAAGGATGAAAAAGACTCATGTTGAAGAGATGGACATCTATAATACAGGCAAATGGATATCAGGAAAAAAGTAGGGGCCACACTTTTATTTACAGATACAATTGCTTTTAAACCAACACAGATAAGAAGAAATAACATAGAGACTACATATTTGTCAACATGCAGACATTTTGATAATTAAAATTTATGCACACTACCAGAATACTCCTCAATTTATAAAGGAAACCCCAAAAGATATGAGCAATTTAATATCTTCTTGCACTATAAGTGTTGGAGATTTTGACACCCCTGTATCAGTTATGGATAGATTCTCTAAGAAGAAACAAAGAAATACTGTATTTAACTTGACCCTAGAAGAAATGGACTTAACTGACATCTATGGAACATTTCATCCTAATAAAACTTAATACACAATCATCCCATCAGCCCAAAGATCACCCTCTGTGATTGATCAAATCTTAGGACACAAGTCTAACATCAGCAAATTTTAAAGAATAGACATTATTCCTTGTGCCTTCTCAGGCCATCTTGTAATAAAAGTTGAGCTTACCAGCAACAGGAATTATAATACTCAAACAAACTTAAGGAAACTAAGTTATGCTAAATGATAGCTGGGTTAAAGACGAGATTAAGAAGGAAATCACCACATTTTGGGAAGAAAATTATAATGAAGTCACAAATTACCAAAACTTGTGGGACACTACAAAGGCTGTCCAAAGAGGGAAATTTATACCATTTGAAGCCTTCAACAAAAAAACAGAAAGATAGGAAACCAACAACATAATGGGTCAACTCAAGCAACTAGAAAAGAAAGAACATTCCCACCCCAAACCTAGCAAAAGAAAACAAATAACCAAAATTAGTGAAGAATTAAATGAAATTGAAAACAAAAGAATTATTCAGGACATCAATGAAAAAAATTGTTTTTTATAAAGTTGGTTTTTTGAAAGGATTATTAAAATTGATAAAATTTTGTCTAGCCTATACAAAAACAGGACAGTAAAATATCTAAAATTGTCAATCAGAAATTATTCAGGAGAAATAACAACAGGCACCTCAGAAATTCAAAAAATTCTCATTGATTACTACATAAAACTCTATTCTCAGAAATATAATAATCTTGAGGAAATGGACCAATACCTGGAAGCACGTCACCTTCATAGATTCAGCCAAAAAGAATTAGAAATTTTGAATACAACTATATCAAGCACTGAAATAGCATCAACTACAAAATCTCCCTAAAAAGAAAAGTCTGGGACTAGTTGGCTTCACATCAGATTTCTACCAAACCTTTGAAGAGGAACTACTTCCTGTATTACATAAACATTTCAAAACATAGAAAAAGAAGGTATACTTCCTAACACATTCTTTGAAGCAAATATCGCCTTGATCCTCAAACCCAGAAAAGACTCAACAAAGAAAGAAAACTATAGATCAATATCATTAATGAATATTGATGCTAAAATATTCAATAAGGCCCTAGAAATCGGAATTCAACAACACATCAAAAATATTATCCAATGTGATCAAGTTGGTTTTATCCCAGGGTTATAAGGTTGTTTCAACATATATAAATCTATAAATATAATACATAACATAAATGAAATAAAAAACAAAGACCAAATGATTCTCTCAGTTGATTCAGAAAAAGCTTTTGATAATATACAGCATCTTTTCATGATCAGAACACTTAAGAAAATAGGATTAGATGGGTCATTTCTTAAACTGATAGAGGCCATCTACAGCAAATCCACAGCCAATATCATATTGAATGGAGTAAAATTGAAAGCATTTCTACTCAAGTCTGGAACTAGACAAGCATACCCATTCTTTCCACTGCTTTTCAACATAGTAATGGAAGTCTTAGCCATTTCAATCAGGCAAGAGAAGGCAATCAAGGATATCCAAATGGGGTCATAGGAGATCAAACTCCCACTCTTCATTGATGATATGATTTTACACCTGAAAACTCCAGGAACTCAACTACAAAATTCTTAGATGTGATCAAGGAATACAGCAGTGTCTCAGGATAAAAAATAAATACTTACAAATCAGTAGCTTTTTTATATATACCAACAATAGTCAAGCTGAACATATCATCAGAGAATCTATTCCATTTACAGTACTGCTACAAAAAAAAAAAAAGAAAGAAATATCTGGGAATTTACCTAACAACAGACATGAAAGATCTCTATAAAGAGAATTATGAAGTTCTGAAAAAAGAAGTAGTGGAAGATGTTAACAAATGGAAAATTATATCATTCTTGTGGCTGGAAAGAATCAATATTGTTAAAATTTCCATACTATGCAAAGCAATCTACAGATTTAATGCAATCCCTTTTAAAACACCAATGCTATGCTTTAAAGATCTTGAAAAAATAGTACATTGTTATATATGAAATCAGAAAAAATCCTCCATAGTTAATACATTACTCAGAAATAAAAACAAATCAGGTGGTATTATGTTACCAGACATCATGCTATACTATAGTATAGTAAGCAAAAGGAAAAACAGCCAACAATCCCTTATATCAATGGGCCAGAGAGATGACTAGAATTTTCTCTTAAAAAGATAGATGAATGACTACTAAACATATTTAAAAAGTGCTTATCATCCCTAATTTTTAGAGAAATGCAAATCAAAACCACCCTGAGATATCATCTAACCCCAGTGAGAATGGCCCCACATCACAAAATCTCAAAACTGTAGATGCTGACATGGATGTGGAGAGAAGGAAACTCTTTTACATTGCTGGTGGGAATGCAAACTAATATAACTTTTTCGGATGGAAGTATGGAGAACCCTCAGTGAACTCAAACTAGACCTATCAGTTGATTCTGCAATCTCATTACTGGGTCTCTACCAAGAAGAAAAAAAAAATCCTTTTATCATAAGGACACTTGCACTAGTCTGTTTAGTTATGCACAATTTACAATTGCCAAAATGTGGAAACAGCCTAAATGCCCACCAACCCAGGATAGGGTTAAAAGCTGTGGTAAATGTATACCATGGAATACTATTCAGCCATTAAAATAGACAGAGACTTACATGTTTTGTATTAACCTGGATAGTAGTGTAGCACGTTATTCCTAGTAAAACATCACAAGAATGGAGAAGCAAGAATCCTATGTACCCAATTCTAATATGAGGACCATTAATGACCTAGTACATGGTAGGGGAATGGGAGAAGGGGGGAGCAGAAAGAGGGAAGGAGGAAAGGGGCGGGGGTGTCACAGTGTGTGACACACCTTTTGGGGGGTTGGAAACAATTATATGAGGGACTTTACCTACAAATACTATCAATGTAACCTGGTTCAAAAAACTATAAATAAATAAATTAAAAGTATTAGGATTTAATTTATGGCCTAACATAGGGTCTATCCTGGAAAATGTCCTAGGGGAACTGAGGAGAATGTGTTTGCTGTTGTTTGGGAGAATGGTCTGTATATGTATGTCAGATGTCATTGTTTTATTGTATTATTGAAGTCCTTTATATTCTCACTTATTTTATCTGTCCATTATTGAAAGTGAGATATTGAACTCTCAATGATTATTGTAGAAACATATTTCTCTGTTCAATTATATAATTTTTTGCTTCATATATTTTGATTATCTGTCATTAAGCTAATAAATGATTATAAAAAAACATGGTAGTGGAACAAAAATAGAGAGGTAGATATATGGAACAGAATAGAAAACCAATAGATGAACTCAGCCACTTATCATCATTTGATCTTTGATAAGCCTATCAAAAATATTCATTGTGGGAAAGATTCCCTATTTGACAAATGGTGCTGGGTGAACTGGCTGGCGACTTGTAGAAGACTGAAACTGGACTCTTACGTTTCACCATTAACAAAAGTTGATTCTCACTGGATAAAAGATTTAAACTTAAGACATGAACTATAAAAGTACTAGAAGAGAGTGCAGGGAAAACACTTCAAAAAATTGGCGTGGGAAAATATTTTATGAGGAGGACACCCCTGGCTATAGAAGCAACACCAAAAATATATTACAGGGATCTGATCAAACTAAAAAGCTTCTGCAAAGCAAAGAGCACAGTAAGTAAAGTAAACAGACAGCCTTCAGAATGGGAGAACATATTTGTAGGTTATATGTTCAACAAAGGTGTGTTTACTAGAATCTACAGAAAACTCAAACTAATCAATTTAAGAAAAGAAAAAATAACCCCATTTATTTGTTGGCAGGAGACGTCTTCAGAAACTTCTCTGAACAATACAGGCACAATGGCCTATAAACACATGAAAAAAATGTTCATCATCTTTAATCATCAGGAAAATGCAAATAAAAATTACTTTGAGATATCATCTAACTACAGTAAGATTATCCCACATAACAAAATTCCAAAACTACAGATGTTAGCGTGGTTGTGGAGAGAAGGGAATACTTCTACACTACTGGTGGGAATGCAAGCTAATACGGCCTTTTGGGAAATAAATTTGGAGAATACTTAGGAACTAAAAGTAGACCTACTGTTTGATCCTTCAATTCCTCCACTAGATATATACCCAGATGATCAAAAGTCATTTTACAACAAAGATATTTTCATCAGAATGTTTACTGCTGCCCAATTCATAATTGCCAAGTCATGGAAGTAGCCCAAGTGCCCATAAACCCATGAATGGATAAAGAATTGTGGTATATCTATACCATGAAATACTATGCAGCCATTAAAAAGGATAGATACTGTACATCTTTTATGTTTTCATGGATGGAACTTAAACATATTCTTTTTAGTAAAGTATCTCAAGAATGGAAAAGAGTAGTATACAATGTACTCAATACTATTATGAAACCAATATATAATCACCTACACTATTATAGTACAGAAAGGAGGAGGGAAAAAGGAGAGAGTGGGTAGGTAGGAGGAGGGTGGGAGGAGAAAGGGTATTTGGTAGGAACTCACCTATTGTGCATAGTGCAATGGTACATTTCAAAGGTATTAAGAGTAGAGTATAAATATACCACCACAACAAATAAGTAATTGAGGTGACAGTTATGTTAATCAGTTTGACGGAAGCATTCCACATTATATATCAAATTAGCACATTATATTCCATTTTGAACTTTTTTTCTCTTTTTTCTTCTTTTCATTAATTTGTATTTTTAGTGTTTCTTTACAATTTATAGTCTCCTAAAAATCCTACCACTAGGCCTTGAGCATTTCTTTTTTTCCCTTAATCACTTCTGTTATAACCACACTTTTTATTTTTGTAATATTCTTTCTTACGCCCTACTAAGGCATTTGGATGAGAGTCTCATCACACATTCAATTGTTATTAGCTCTCACATGCAGCCTATACTTTTAGGTTTTGTGTTCCAAAGGCATTTTTTATCAGGGGACAGTTCTTTCATAGCTCTCTATAACTAAATCAGGACAATTTTTTGTTGCAAAAGGAAAGAGATTTCAGAACATTTTCTTTGCCATGTCCTGACATACAGAAGGCTTCTGTTACCTATCCAGGGACTTGTTAAAAATAAGGGGTGAGAGAGTTATCTTTCTGTTTTTTGCATTGAATTTGTTGTATCGAAGGATTCTGTGGCTTATCAAAATCTTTGTCACTTCCTTTGTATCTTCCAACTTCTCACACTGCTATGCTTTTTCTGGCATGGTTCTTTAATGTCCTTAGAAATAACCAATTTGAGACCGGCAAATAAATTGACGAAAAATCAGTGGCATTTTTTTTAAGATTAAATTGAACTGTGCCACTAAAATGCATTATTTCTCCTCTATGCTGTAGGCCTAAAGACTTCTTTGCGAAATGACAAGTGATTGAAGAGATATACAAATATGTGTAGGGTTGAAAATTCCTATGGGAGAAAGGTACAAAACTTTTTTAAAAAATTATATGTAATAACATACCTAAGCAGACATGCTTCACTATATATTTTCCATAATATTCTTTTTTTTTTTTTTTTTTGGCACAGAGTCTCACTTTGTCACTCTTGGTAGAGTGCCATGACGTCACAGACCACAGCAATGTCAAACACTTGGGCTCAAGTCATTCTTTTGCCTCAGCCTCCTAAGTAGCTGTGACTACAAGGCCTGGCTATTTTTAGAGATGAGGTCATACTCTAGCTCAGGCGGGTCTCCAACTCATGGGCTGAGGTGATTCACCCGCCTTGGCCTCCCAGAGTGCTAGGATTACAGGCATGAGCCACCACACCTGACCTTTTCCATCAATCTTGACATGCTGTATGCCACACAATTATTATCTAAGGCATGCCCTCATACTCTTAGCTATTGATGGTTTTAGTAAATCTATTAATCTTGGAAGCTTTCACATTCTCCTGGATGACTTCAGTATCCTTATGTTTGACCCTGACTTCAAGTTTCTAAGTTCCTTTCCCTCCTCATCCAATGATTTTCTTTCCCTAATCACAGTTTTAACCAGTAAACATAACCGAATGCAAATTATAGGTGTCTCTACCGGCTATTTTCATCTGTAAATGCCCCAAATGTAAATTCTCTCTATTAATCATCCATCCTTTATTGCATCATTATCCCTATAAATCTTTGTTCTTCCTTTCCCTTCACCAAAAGCCCCTTTATGAACTCTTAATATGTGCCTTCCAACTTTTTAAAAATAAAAAAATGAACACTTGTTCTTACAGCCTCAACTATTTCTCTCAGTATTTTCCCCATCATTTATCTTTTGACTCCAAACAGAATTTCCTCTGAAGTCATTGCCTCTTACAGCCCTTTCAAGTAGATATTATTTTTCTTGTTCCAACCCCTCATTCTATGTATCTTGGAGTTCATCAGTTGGTTTAATATCCTAGTCATTCCCTAGTACTGTGTTCCAGACTATTATCTCCCAACTTCTTAGAAAACAAACTTACTCTTCCCAGGTCCATACTGTTTAACTATCCTCTCCATCTCGCAGTTGCTAATATCTTGGTAATTCTCTACCCTTATTTATTAAAAAAAATATATATATATATATATATATTTGTATTTTGATTCCTTGACATCTGAGACTTTATTAACACTGGTAGGGCTGATGCTCCCAGGAATAGATAATTCCTAGAGATATTAATTTCTCACTTTTGATCACACCTTTCAACCAGACAATCCACAATTCATATTTCCAACCACCTTCTTTATATGGCTCTGACATTCTAGGCTACTACTATCTACCCCAAGTCCATAAAGCAGGCAACTAAGGACAACCCCTAATGTTAATTCAAATTAGTCAATCCTAAACCTATTTATTCTGCTTCCCCTATTATGTCCTAGGGCAACTACAATAAAGGCTCTTGCCTGCATCTTCCCCTCCTACCTCTTTCTCCTGAATTACTCCAGCACTTCTCTCTATTCCCTCCCCCTGCCATGTCATGACACACATTTTTCTCTTTAGATCTGGTATAACAGTCTTTTCAATGGCAATCATCTCCTTGTTGGCTTCACCATACCCAAATAGTAATCAAACCTATATTTTATTAACACTTTTGGTTTCTTGCATGGCTACATACATATTCATTTCAACATTCTGGCCTGAGATTGACAGTATTACCTTCAATAACTTTTACTATTCCTCAGCCACCCACTACCATCATCACATATTGCGCCTCAGCAATATCATTAAGTATGCCTCTTTCAATGTCATTCAAACATTCCACTTTGTCCAAAACCTCTTCTTGCTTTTTTCTATTTCATGCATAAGACTAATCCTAAAACTTATTAATCTTTCCAGCCTTTTCACTTATATTAATATAATTTGTTTTCTAATCATATGGCCTAACATTTCTTTATTTACCTTCCCATCCACCATAGATTTTATGACCTGTCATTTCAATATCTGTTAGGCCAATGAACTACTTGTTCTTGACTCACTACCTTTCAGTAAGTCCTTTTTTGGAAAATATCCACCTTTTATGGACCCAAATATCCCCTTCCTCCATGCCTGTACAATACTAATTTCTGTACGTTGATGAATAAATTCATGGAATACAGCATATTTTGACAATGCAATTCATGAATGTCTGTTTTAAATTGTATACTTCACTATAAACCATCTGATAATCATATTATTTGCCCCTATAAAACATGCTTTCTCCCACACCTTTGTCTCTGTTTCAAATTTTTATTATTTTACTTAAACATTTAGTCCTCGTCCTCAAATATTTTTTTCTCTCAGCATATAATTATGTTTCAAACTTTACACAGAAAATGCAAAGCATTAGACATCAAGTCCCTATAAAACATTCCAACTACCTAAATCTTCTGGCTTTAACTAATTCTCCTTTCCCCATGTTATAATGGAGAAGGATTTCAGTCCTCCTACAGGTAAAGTCTATTCCTCCTCCTGTAGTTTGAATATTAACTCTTCCTGCTTTGCAGGAAACTTACAGTAACCAGCATCTGTTTCTCTTTTTTCTTTCTTTCTTTCTTTTTTTTTTTTTTTTTTTTGCAGTTTCTGGCCAGGGCTGGGTTTGAACCTGCCACTTCCGGCATATGGGGCCGGTGCCCTACTCCTTTGAGCCACAGGCGCCACCCCAGCATCTGTTTCTTGTCTTGAATAATTCATCTTTCTCTGAAAAGATTTGTCTCAATTGCATTTAAAATATATTTTAATCACTTCCTGTCTTGCAAGGCTTTACCCAGTGTTTCCTGTTGACGCTATGGTATATAACCTGAAGTAGATTGTCTTTTGAAGTCCCTTAGCTGTAGTGCAATAGGGTCAGCACAGTCAAGACTCCATACACTCTTAGGAAGCTTTTATTCAGCCTTGGAGAACCAGTTCACAATTAATCCCAGGGTTCTTTTACCCTATGCTGCCTGCTTGTAAGTCATAAATTCACTTCATATAAATTATCACATATCAGTGTGTTCTACCCCACTGGCTTCACCCAACTTTGTAACCAGTCCATGGTGAATCTGCTTTGCACAGTCCCAACAACTGCTCAAGGATTAAACAGGAAAAAATGTGATTATATTCATAAAATTGAATAACTTGTTTCACTAACTATATTTCCTTGAATTGATTTTCATTTTGGTCTACCATTCAAAAATTTCACAGTAGTCTTTATGTTTGAAATATATACTTAGCTATTGAAATGGGCCCTTAGGAATTCATTGTATCCTAAGTAAGTACTTCCAAATACCATCAAATATTAGAACACATAAGCCAAGCTATTTTTAAAGGCTTTTTTATTCCTTCATGGGATATTTCTTAGGAAACTGTGACTCTGTGAATGTACAAATGGCTTTCTATTTGATGAAATGCTGACAATATCAATAAGTAACAAAATTTCTTAATTTCCACAAGAACTTGAATTAGTGAAGGGACTATGCTTAAAATACAATTGAGA
Organism: Nycticebus coucang; assembly: GCF_027406575.1. Lineage (NCBI taxonomy): Eukaryota > Metazoa > Chordata > Mammalia > Primates > Lorisidae > Nycticebus > Nycticebus coucang. The sequence continues at coordinate 153,931,427 of NC_069804.1, read as the reverse complement.
GTACTGTGAGAAAATAAGGAATTGTCTGATTTTGACATAACAGAATGATCTTATTACAATCTCTGTAGGCTCAAACCTGTTTAGAACCAATGTAGGCAAGTAAAACTAACTTGGGCTATGTCAACTAATGAGATGAAAATGTGTCAAATATTCTATGAAACAAGTGTATGGTGCCCCATGATCATATTGATGTACACAGCTATGATTTAATAAAAAAAAATCATTTAAAATAAGAAAATAAAAGGAATTTGGTAATTCATATGAATGAAGGTATGCTGTCTCCTATAAAGTAGCATATCACTCAGTACCAGTTCATGTTTCGTCTGTGTTTTTGAGTTTCTAAGAAATGTCAGTATCTATTTTATACTTCACTTGGGTCTTTCTTGTTTGTTCAAGGAGACTAAGTATTATCTGCTATAGATGAAAGCAACAGTGGTGACCATGTGGAGTAGAGCGGTGAGAAGCAGCCTACTATAATAGAAAATCATGGGCTCCGGATTCTGAAAGACTTGATTTACAATTCATAATGTTATGTCTTAGTTTATAAAGTCACATAATAATTAGGAACAACTATAAATTTATCAAATTGGAGTAAAGGTTGTACCAAATTCATGACATTGCTGGGAGGATCCCATGGGATGATGTGTATAAACTTCTTTCAGATTGTCTATTCCACCCCACAAATGCCATAGGGGAATAGGAAACATAGTTTATCAAAATGATTCATTCTTACTGAATCAGAAACATGTCTTATACTTCACTCTAGTTTGTCACTTTTATAAATCACCTTAATTGGGAATTATAGTTTTCAAGTTTTCTGCTAGCAGGATTTAGTACGATGTGCTTGGTAGGAAATTTTTAAGGTGGATGATGATAATCATACATTAATTCACTCAATTACCTAGTACCTGCTATGTGTTAGACAATTATACAAAAGACCGTCACTCTCATAAAACTGACATAGTAGCAGGAAAGAACAACATGAAGTATAATTATTTGACTTTTACCATGATTAGGGCAGAATTATTACAGTGTATTTTAAAATTCTGAAGGAATTATTATAATAAAAATACTAATTATACAGAGGTTCCAGGATATATATGCTTTCTGACTTTAAAGTCTAGAGGTCTTCAGATGAACAATTTCTTGTTTTATTTTATTTTATTTTATTTTATTGAATCATAACTGTATACACTGATATGATCATGGGGCATCATACACTCGCTTCATAGACGATTTGACACATTTTTATCACAATGGTTAACATAGCCTTTCCGGTATTATCTCAGTTACTGTGCCAAAACATTTACATTCTACATTTACCAAGTTTCGCAAATACCCCTGTAAGATGCACCACAGGTATGATCAATTTCTAAGCAAACTTGATTTTGACTTGAACTAGTGATGTTGGAGAATTCAGCAATGACCATGGGAGGGAGTGGGAAGAGGGAAAAAATAATTTTTAAACCATATACTGATTTCTACCATTTCTAGGAAATATTCTGCATAATAAGAGAATAGGGGGAAGGGGGAATGGGAGCGGAGGGAGGGGGAGGGGGGCAGAGGGAGGGAGATTGGTGGGATTACACCTGCAGTGCATCTTACAAGGGTACATGTGAAACTTAGTAAATGTAGAATATAAATGTCTTAACACAATAACTAAGAAAATGCCAGGAAGGCTATGTTAACCAGTGTGATGGAAATGTGTCAAACGGTCTATGAAACCAGGGTATGGTGCCCCATGATCACATACACAGCTATGATTTAATAAAAAATAATAATAATAAGTAACAGTTGAGAAATTCCTATAAAATATAAATGGGATAATAATATAAAGGAGCAAGTAAAAACTCCAGTGCACATATTATGTTTGACATAGTAGTAGCAGAATCTATGGCATTATTGAAAGGAACTGAATTAAATATGTTTTACTACCTGTATAAAGAAGGAGTCTATTTATGAATCATGGAAAGCTACATATGTTTTTTGCTAGGGAAAGTTTGACTTTGGCTTTATAAACTGATTTCTGTGAGTTTACTCATGTTTATAAGTGCAAAACCAACATAACTTCCAGTTTTATCTCACTATCATCACACACACACACACACACACACACACACACATACATACAGAGAGAGAGTGGTTGCAAGGTTACCAACCAGTGTGAAACTCTCCTTCTTTTTATTCTTTTTTTTTTACTTTTTCCCCATTCTCCTTATTCTTTTTACTTCTTTCTTTCATTAAGTAAATTATGGTATTACCAGTTTCTGGATTTTGACATCTGTTATGAAAAAGTACTTTAGATTATTTTTTCTTGGTTTACTTATCACTAAAATTCAGTAGTTTCTACTATTACTGCCATAATGGCCAGCCCTCAGAAAATGAGGGTAGCCTAGTAAATTGACTTTTTAAAACTCCCAATGCTACTTAATAGCTTACTTAATATGGAGAAAATTATAGTTCTAGAAAATGGAACTGCATTTATTTCCTCAAAATATAAAGTGCTAAAACATTCTTCTCAGTCACTTGAAACAATTTCACCACAAGTGAAGCTTGATTTTTACTACATTTTTATTCCAATGAAAAGAAATATTTTATAAAATACAGTTGACTGACAAAGTGGGGGTAGGACACTAACTACCTGAAAAGTTGAAAATCCACCTACAACATTCAGATTAACCAAAATTTAACTACTAATAGCCTTCTGTTGACAGGTGGCCTTACTAGAAACATAAACTATCACTTAACACATTATTTTGTACATTGCATCTGTATTAAGTACTGTATTCTTACAATAAAGTAATCTAGGAAAAAGAAAATGTTTTTAAGAAATCATAATGAAGAGAAATGTATTTATTATTCATTAAATGGAAGTAAATAATCACAAAGGTCTTCTTTTTTTTTTTTAACAGAGTCTCAAGCTGTTACCCTGGGTAGAGTACTGTGGCATCACAGGTCACAGCAACCTCCAACTCCTGGATTTAAGTGATTCTCTTGCCACAGCCTCCTAAATACCTGGGACTATAGGCGCCTGCCACAACACCTGGCCATCTAACCCACAAGCTCTGAGGTATGTGGCTGGCGCCTTAGCCACTTGAGGTACAGGCACCAAGCAAAGGTCTTCATCTTTGTTGTCCTCATATTGAATAGGCTGAGGAGGAAGAGAAGAGGAGGTTCTGCTATCTCAGGAGTGGCAGAGGCAGAAGAAAATCTGTGCATAAATGGACCTACACAGTTCAAATTCACATTATTTAAGTTGACTCTTGAATAGCATATTCTGTATCAAGACAACAAGGATGAAGACTTATGATGATTCACTTCTACTTCATGAATAGTAAATATGTTTTCTCTTCCTTATTTTCCTAAAAAAACATTTCCCTTTCTGTAGCTTAATTTATGTAAAGAATACAGTATATTCTTACAGTACATCTGGTACATATTTTTTTCAAAATATCTGTTAATTTACATCAACTGTTTATGCTATTGATAATGACTTGCAGTCAACAGTAGGATACCCATAGTTAAGTTTTGAGGGAGTCAAATGTTAGACAAAGATTTTTGGTTGTGTGTGTGAGTCAGTGCCCTAAAGCCTTATGTTGTTCAGAGTCAACTGACATAATTTTTGTTACATGAGAGCTGGAAACAAACGTTACAATGATTTTGTCATGGATATAAATATTTTTAAATGTTTCAGTTTTACAACTTCATAGTTAGTTGAGACAACATTCTTTCGAAGAAATCTATTTTAGTCATTACATCATCTGTAGTGAGGATAAATATAACTGCTAGTCAAAACATACAGGGAAACAATTAAAGACAACATATATTTATACACAATCTTTCTCAGTGTTCCTCACATTGATATTGATATTGGAAAGATTTAAGCAAAAGGTTTTTACCTAATAAAATTAAAATATTTGGCTCCCCAAAATTGTTTGATCTTTAATTATAAATCCTAGTTTATTGTTAGTCTTTTTATTAATAGATGCCCTAACATTTGCTTCAAAATAAAGTAGTGTGATTGGAATCATATCCATGTATAGATGAAACAACATTGCTCATTAGTAAGTAATTGCTTTAGCTGGATGATGGGTATGGGGACTTTCCTTTTGCTATTCTCTCTACTTTTGCATATGTTTGAATTTTTTCTAATAAAAAGGGGAAAATTTCCTAAAGTAAACATATAAATGAAAATGGTATGCACTTAAACCCTGCGTCAGTGTTATCCAGAGAGATAGAAAAAATAGGAGATGATAGATAGATAGATGATAGATTGATCGATAGACAGATAGATAAATAGATAGATAAACAGGGTTCATTAAGGGAATTGATTCATGTAATTGTATTAATAGAGGCTAAATTCCATGATATGCTGTCTGTACTCTGGAGACCATTTGATGCTAGTATCATGACTCAGTCCAAGTCCAAAGACCTCAGAATCAGAAAGCCAATGGTATAAATTTTGGTCTATGCCCAAAGGCCTAAGAACCTAGGTAGCAAGACATAGGTGTAAGTCCTCAAGTTAAAGACCTAGAGAGCCTGGAGTTGTCATCTAGTAAAGGATAATAAAATTGTATCCTAGCTCCAGGAAACAGAGACAATTACCTATATGTTCTATTCCTACTCAAGCTAATAGGATTGTGCAACACACACACATTGAGGGTGAATCATCCCCACTCAATCCACTGACTCTCAAGCTAATCTCCTATGGAAACATTCTCATAAACATACCCAGAGCTAATCCTTTACTAGTTCTCTAGGTAATCCTTAATCTACTCAAGTTCACAATTAATATTTATTATCACAGCAGCTAAAATAAATTAAACACAATCAGATTAAGTAGCTCTGTTGTTGTGGCAAGTAGGCCACAACATAGGCCCATAAAATCATAACTTCTTTAGTTTGTAAGAGAGTTTAAAGATGGTGGCATAACTAGGAAATGCATTCTATTTATTTAGTTATCTATTATTTTAAAAAATAAAAGTAGAGGCCACAGTTGAGATAGACCCAAGGCTACCTGCCCATCACTGTGTAAACCAAACTTAAGTCATTCTGATCCTGGAAATGTTGTCTCTAATCAGTAACAAAAACTTAAACTTTATGTCCTTTTCAGCATGATTCAGTGAAATTAAACCAATCAGCTATGGACAATACAGCTTAATTAGTTCTGTTTTTAAAAAATAAATGTTAGTCAATAAAAGGTATTTACAATAAAAAGTTATTAAAATACTACCTCCTTTATGCTATAAACTGTGCTATCACTACTGTAAGGCTTCTTACTACTTGGTTTGAAGTCTTCCAGATCACAATTCATACTTTTCACATGAGAAGAAATTTTAACATTTTATCTAACTTGGTTATATTTTATATTTGACCCCTATCTATTATGTATTTATTTAGTTATATATCATCTATCTATCTATTTATCTATATATCTAATTATACATTTCAGCACTGGGTAGGCAAGTAGAAACTCAAGAAACAAAGAAGAAAGTCTTTGTTTTATATTTTCAATTACACTGGAAGTCACACACACAGAATAAAGGAAAAGAATGAAATTGTACACTGTTCGTGTTTATCCAAGAAGAAAAATAAAACCAGTCAAAAATAAATAATAATGAGGGCTTGGAACTTTTGGGGAAATGGGATTGGATGCGATGGTACATGACATTGTAAGAGAAGTTCTCTCTGAATTTGGGAAGAAAGTTGACATGATACAGTAAATGAAGGGTTGTTGGATAAAAGCAATAAATGTGAGTTGAATATTGAACTTTGTCCCTTTTCTTCCAGACTATAATTTAAGTAGAAATGAAAGAAGAGAGGGGAATTCAAAATAAGGAGGAAATACTAGAAAACAAAATATAACACATTTTATTTCTTCCCCAGAATTACAAAATAGAATCTGAAAACATGTGCTGCAATTGAAGTTGAACTGCTTCACCGATGTGGGTATCCCATAAAACATGTGTTGCAAAAGGGCTTCCAAGATTTTTATTGTACCCTAAATTATCTCATTGAGTTTTCTTCTGTAGTGACAACCAATCACAGCACAGCAAGATTCATATTTTGACTATAGTAATCTCTTGTCCTATCTTTGGGTTCAAAATGGAAACAAAAGCAATTTTATGTATCTAGATGTCACAGATTACTATACTGCCTTCTGGTAGCACTATGCAGTCTTCTTTGTTTATTCTTCTCATGAAGAACTGAAAAAATTGCATTTTATAAAAATGGGAAGCAATGAAAACGCAAACAGTATATCAAGAGTAAATACTTTTAAATATTAAGGAGGTGTATTTTTCTTATGTTTAATATTTTTAGAGAGATTATTTATCTTATAGAATGAGTTAGAAAAGTCAATATTTACATGTTTACAACAAATAATATTAAAAGCACAGGCAAAGTATTGTGTTAATGTCCTATACAGAGAAGAAGAAAGTAAGTACAAATATTGGATAACTGAATTAATTTTTATCATATTAGAATTGTCTTGACATCATATCAAATTTATTGTTTATTATCCAGCTCAGATAAAAGGTTCATTATGTTCTTTCTGTTCATTTAAGTCATATGACACTTACATGGGAAGAAAATGATAGATGAATGTATGAGTGCAAATGAAATTTTAAATGTATAGTTCCCGGGCGGCGCCTGTGGCTCAAGGAGTAGGGCACCAGTCTCATATGCCGGAGGTGGTGGGTTCAAAACCCTGCCCCGGCCAAAAAAAAAAAAAATGTATAGTTCCCTAAAGCTGTTGAGAAAAATAGAAAAACAGTGTGTTAGTTATTTTATCATGTTTTGTTTTTGCATTTTTTTGTGTTATCCGTTGTTATGGTGACTACATTTTTTTTTTTTTATTTCTTAAAAAATCTCAGTGGTAGAGTGTGGTGATTCACTCAGATCCCTCTTACTTCTCCTGGAATTGGCCCTCCTTGACTGTCAGCCCATTTTAGGGATGCTTCAACTGAAGGAAATGGCCTCACCCAAGGTCCCCTTACTTGCATGAAATTATTCATTGGTGTAAATATATAAAGGGCCAGCTGCTGTAACTCTATTCAGGTATTCAAGGTATCTCTGAAGAGCCATTCCATCTGTAGGGATCCCAGTAAGGGACTGCTAAAACCTCACTTGGGCTTGTATTGCAGCCCAACTTCTATCTATGTCCAATCTTTCTATCTACCTCTCCTTTCTACGAATTTTAATTCTAAAAGCACTAGCTATAATAATAGACATCCTGCCTGTTAAATTCTGTCTCAGTCTATTTCCCTGAGATCTCAATTTATGATATAGTATCATAAAAAATTTCACACTATCTTTTCATAGTATGAAAAGAATATCATATGAGATATTCAAAAAGTTCATATATGATCCCTAAGGCTTGCTATGAATATCCAGAACAATACAATAAGCAGATAATATTTCTCAAGGATTTTAATTAATTGCAAACATACTTTACTTCAAACTTTATTACTAAAATAAAGCTATCAATAGGGAATCTACAAATTCATGTAGAAATTATATGTGCAATATCATTCTTAATAATTTATAGGGAAAACTAATTCAGAGCTATAGAAGATTTGAAAATTTTCACTACTTATAAAATAACACCCATTCATACTATTATATATATATAGTGGATCTTATGAGATGCATTTTAAAAGTGCCAAGATGACTATGGTTCTGTAATACTCTTATTTGCATTGGCTTGTTATTTATTGACTATTTCTAATATGTGTAGTTTGAAATAAGTTGTAGCTTATTTTCTACAAATAACATACATCCAACACCTGAATTTTTAGTAATAAGATTGGTGTTTGAAATATTCATGTCTGAAAAACATCACCATGCAATGGTATCTGATTAAAGTTTTACTGCATAATTTCAGACATATAAAACTACAACATTTTCTTTCTCTGTGCTACAATTCTTATGGAATAGCATTGTGAACTTATCTATTTAACAATATATTTTACTTTCAGCAATGACGTTCTGTTTATTAACCAATCACGTGTGTTTTGAAGGGGGTTTTAACCATTCTTTCATGTAGTAACATTACAAAGATGGTAGACTAACTTAATTTTTATAATAAATCACCTACTAGCTCAAACAGCTTTTGTGTTGCATCTACTGAAGTTCAAAACTGTTAGACTTTAAAATATCCAGCTACCATTTGATCCAGCAATCTCACTATTGGGTATTTACACAAAGAAAAATATTTTTCATCAAAAAAAGTCTGCACTAAAATGTTCATTGTAGAAAACAAAATTCACAGTTGCAAAGATGTAGGATCACCCTATCTGCCCATGAATTAAAAAATGGATTAACAAAATGTGGTACATTTATACCATGGAGTAGTACTCAGCCATAAAAATGATGATATGGTGGATTTCAATGATATGGATGGAATTGCATTATCCTAAGTGAAGTATTTCAAGAATGGAAAAGCAAACACATGAGTACTCACTATTAAATTGAAACTAACCAGTGAGCATACATATGCACAAAGGGAAGTAAAACTCAGTGGAAAATAAAATGGTGGGGGAGGGAATAAGGGAGGGGCAAAAATGTACCTGATCCATAGAATAAACACTATTTTGATGATAGGCACACTTACATATGAAACTTAAGCATTTCAGAGTGTTCTATGTACTCTAAAACATTTGTTCCCCATAATACTTTGAAATTAAAAAAATCAGCTGCAAAATTAAACATTCTCAATACATTACAATTCTCAACAATATTCACTATACAAAACCCTAGAAAAATAGTAGCAAGCATATCCAATTATATTAAAATTATAATCTAAGTGCCTGGATTCTGGAAACAGTAAGTGTTTTATTATATATAGGCTGACATTTTTAACCCATGTAAGAAATTCAAGAAATAGAATGCTAGGGGGCGGTGCCCGTGGCTCAGTGAGTAGGATGCTGGCCCCATATGCCGAAGGAGGTGGGTTCAAACCCGCCCGGCCAAATAGCTGGGTGCTGTGGCAGGCGCCTGTGGTCCCAGCTACTCGGAAAGCTGAGGCAAGAGAATCATCTAAGCCTAGGAGTTGGTTGTTGCTGTGAGCTGTGTGATGCCACGGCACACTACCGAGGGCAATAAGTGAGACTCTGTCTCTACAAAAACAAACAAACAAACAAAAAGAAACAGAATGCTAAATTGACTAAACCAGCCTGTCCTTTTTTTTTTTTTTTTTGCGCAGTTTTTGGCCGAGGCTGGGTTTGAACCCGCCACCTCCGTCTGGCATATGGGACCTGCGTTCTACCCCTTTGAGCCACAGGCGCTGCCCCAGCCTGTCCTTATTTATCCCTTCCCCACCTTAGCAACTGGGGAACATAGATTACTGTCCTGTAATTTTCCATCATGTAACACTAAAATCCATTACAGAGTCATAGAGGAAGGTTTTATTTGTTTGTTTATTTATTTATTGTTTCAGGTTAATTAAGGGTACAAAAAATTAGGTTACAATGTTTGCATTTGTTAGGAAAATTCCCTCTTATGTGTTCTCCCTCCAAGATGTGTCAAATACCCTAACATTCTGCCCATTAAGTACCAGCATGCCCATCCCACCCTTCTCCCTGCTCAGACATTCCTCGCCACCCACCTTGAATTGATTTGAGCTTCAACTTACTTGGGAGTGTATTATATCATCTACTGGCTTCATACTAGAAATGAGTACATTGGATTTTTGCTTCTCAATTCTTGTGATACTTTATTAAGAAGAATATGTTCCACCTCCAACCAAGTTAATACAAGAGAAGTAAAATCTCCATCTTTTTTAATGGCTGAATAATATTCCATGGCATACGTATACCACAGCTTGTTAATCCATTCCTGGGTTGGTGGGTGTTTAGGTTGTTTCCAACTTTTGGTGATTGTGCATTGAGCTGTAATAAACAGTCTAGTGCAAACGTCCTTATGATAAAATTATTTTTTCTTGTAGGTAGATGCCTAGTAATGGGATTGCAGGATCAAGTGGGAGATCTAATTTGAGTTACTTGAGGATTCTTCATACTTCCTTACAAAAAGGTTGTATTAGTTTGCAGTCCCACCAGAGGTATAAAAGTGTTCCTTCCCTTATGTCCACACTCATGCCAGCATACACAGCTCTGAGACTTTATGATGTGGGCTATTCTCTGCGGGGTTAGGTGGTATCTCAAGGTAATTTTGATTTGCTTTTTTCTGATGATCAGGGATAATTAGTATTTTTAAAAATTTTTGTTAGCCATTTGTCTGTCTTCATCGAAAAATGTTCTGTTCATATCTCTTGCCCACAGGGTTGTTTGTTACTTTATTTGTTGATTAATTTGAGCACTTTGTAGATCCTAGTTACCAAACTTTTGTCAGATTCATACCCTTCAAATATCTTTTCCCATCCTGAAGGTATTTTTTTGCTGTACTTGTTGTGTCTTTAGCTGTGTAGCTTTTCAGCTTAATTAATTCCCATTTGTTAATTTATGTTGTTGCTGTATTGGCTGCTGAAGTCTTTGTCATAAAATTCTTCCCCAATCCAACATCATTGATGCCTTTTCCCAAAATTTCTTCTAATATTTAAGTTTAATTTTTTAAAAAATTGTATACATATATTGTCATTTTTTTTTTATTTTATAACAAGGATTTTATTCATTTGAATTAGGAAACTTAGAACAAGAAATAAACATTTGCAGAAGTCACCCTTTGTAAAAGTCATTCAGAAGTGTTAAAGTTATATAAATGTGTCTTAATATTCCAACTCTTAACACATTATTGTGTACACATGTAAAAATCATGTAAAATATCTTCAAAGACTAAATGAGGTTATTGGTGTTTTATCCTTGTCTAGCTGTTTTCTTCAAAGACCCCCAAACTATAGAAAGTCCCTAATGTAATTTCTAGAAGTTTTTTTTTTATTATTATTAAATCACAGCTGTGTACATCAATGCGATCATGGGGCACCATACACTGGTTTTATAAGCAGTTTGACACATTTTCATCACACTGGTTAACATAGCCTTCCTGACATTTTCTTAGTTATTGTGTTAAGACAATTATATTCTACATTTACTAAGTTTCACATGTACCCTTGTAAGATGCACCGCAGGTGTAATCACACCAATCACCCTCCCTCTGCCTATCCTCCCCCTCCCTCCCCTCCATCTCCCTCTTCCCCATATTCTTAGGTTATAACTGGGTTATAGCTTTCATATGAAAGCCAAAAATTAGTTTCATAGTAGGGCTGAGTACATTGGATACTTTTTCTTCCATTCTTGAGATACTTTACTAAGAAGAATATATTCCAGCTCCATCCATGTAAACATGAAAGAGGTAAAGTCTCCATCTTTATTTAAGGCTAAATATTCCATGGTGTACATATACCACAATTTATTAATCCATTCATGTATCGATGAGCACTTGGGCTTTTTCCATGACTTAGCAATTATGAATTGGGCTGCAATAAACATTCTGGTACAAATATGATTGCAGTATATTGTCATATTTTGAAAAATATATACACACACACACTATATTTAAATACACACACGTGCAGACAGACACACATACATAGCCATATATTGCCTGGAAAACGTGCTGTTCTGGGGTATGAGATGCTAATCACCATGCTGATACAGCTGTATCAGATGGGGGCTATAAACCTCTATCTTCCCAAGGATATCTGGTACTATCTTTCTAATTTCTTTGACCTCAATCCCTGCAGGGTTGGGATCCTTCAGGTCCCATCAGCCTTCCCAAACTTTGTTCATTGGCTATGCAGTGGCTTTCCAGGAAACCATGTGTTGCTCAAGTCTCCCCATGGGTGTCTGCCAAGCTTATCAGGCACACCAGAACTGGCCTCTTACTAGGACCCTGTGAACTGATCCTTCAAGGGACACAGGGCAGAGCTCCCCCAGGCAGAGATGGCTGGAGTCCTTTCTCCCTGATCTCCACCACTCACAGCTGCATAGAAATGAGTAGGGCACTGGCCCCATATACTGGAGGTGGCGGGTTCAAACCCAGACCTGGCCAAAAACTGCAAAAAAAAAAAAAAAAGAATAAAATAAAAAAGAAAGAAAGAAAAGACAAGAAAAAGAAACTGTCTCTAGTTTGACATTTTGGTCCGCCCTTGAAGCAGAGGGTTTTAGATGAGTACATTTAAATGTTGTACCAACTTATACTTACTTAGAAAAGTTGATTGTTTGCTTCTATTTGTAAATCCATGTTCAGTGAGGTCACATAGTTTGCTTGAAATTGACATGGTGAGTCATATACATCATAGACATTGTCACCTCCTATAAATCAGAACTTTTATCTCCAAGACAGCCAGTTGTCAAACATTAACCACCATCCCACTGCAATTCCTATACAAGTCTCTGATCCTCTGAAATGTGTACAATCAACTTTCTTGAGCCAGTACAAGCCAGCACCAGCACACAATTGAATATAAACACATTGATTCTATTCCTATATAAAATTGGGAAATTATATTCATGGTTCCTTTGCAAATAATTTGGCAATTATAAAAATTTGGCAATTATATAAAAAAATTGGTAATATTAGCATGATAAAAAGTTTGAAAACATCCAGAATATAGCATTACTTTTTAGTAATGGTACAATATACTAACCTCTTAGGCCATAAATTTTTTCCAGATTAAAAATTCAGGAAGTTATCAGCAGAGTGGAATGATTGTGTAATAATTTAATCTATAATTGCCACCCACTTTCCTTCACCATTTCTCTTTATTTCTTCTTCTAATATTGAATAATTATTCTATAGATTAATTCTATTCCATTAATTACAGAGAAAATCAAGTAAATATTTAGGACATTCTGGGGTCTCTTCCTAGATATTTTAAGCTAAAGCATATTTAATTATGAGAAAAATAATAATCCCTAATCTAAATTTAATAAAGAATAATATTTTACCTATTTGGTGAGATTTGTTCTCTCCCTTTGATTTTGGTTAAAGAAACAAAACATAAGCCTTACTGCTACCCCCTGCATCACTTTCACACCTTACCTGAAATTAGGGTTTGATATTAGCACACATGATCAAATTGTGAATTGGATGCATGCTACCATTTTGTATATGTAATGTATTTACATAAATTATATTTTCTGTTTCCTTTAATCAGTTTTTATTTTATAATTTATCAGTTATATATAATACATATATATCTATTATATTTATAAATTATGATTCAAACATAAACAAAAGTTGTAAGAATTCACAACCATATACCCCTTTAATCAAATTCAAAAGCAGTCTTCATATTGCCATATATTGTGCTCTTTCTGTCTCTGTGTGTGTGTGTGTTTATTACCAGTCTTGTTATGGACAGGATTACTACTTGAAGCACACTCTTCTTTTGTCACTTTTATGAAATACTGTTTCTATAATAGAAGGAATGAAGAGAAAAGTTGTGGTGTATTTTTCCTCTATAATTTCTTCAAGAACCTAATATTTCCCCTTTTTCTCTTTTATTTATTTTTGCTATTGCTTATCTCAAAAGTACAACTCCCTTCCACGTCTCCCTCTGTGGAACAAAGCCTCTCTAATACTACCATTTTTATTGTTATTTATCTTCAAGCCCCTTTCCTATATTTGGTTGTGGACTATCAAGCGCTAATCCTGTGATTGGCTCTTAGCACTGGGCATTCTCTTATGTAGGATAATATTGCTTGTGCTTTATTAATCATTCCAGTCCTTTCACCTCTTTGTCATGGAGTCATTTGAGCTTTCTTACTCCCACACTGTATGCCTAAAATATTCTAAGATGGTATATTTTGTATGTCCATGATATATCAGTTGTGACCTATCATTTCTCATTTTTAATTGACCTTATTACAGTACATTTTTATTCCCGTTTCTAGTTAATTTAGCAGGAGGCTTGTCAATTGTATTTATCTTTTCAGAGTACCAACCTTATACTTTATTAATTTTCTGGGTAGTTCTTTTGTTCTCAATTTCATTTAGTTCTGATCTTGGTAATTACTTTACTCTTCTTGGCTTTTGGATTCCTTTTCTCTTCCTTTTCCAATTCCTTAAGATGATTCATTAGATTGCTAATTTTTTATCTTTCTATCTGTTTGATGTAGGCATTTGAAGCTATGAGTGTTTTTCTCACAGGACAGTTTTTGCCAGTTCCTAGACTTTCATAAATTTTTCCCCATTGCCATTTTGTTCAAAGAATCTTTTGATTTCCATTTTTACTTCCTTATTGACTCAACTACCATTAGGATGTTTAGTTTCCATGACTTTGTATCAGGATGCATGTTTCTATTCAAATTGTCTTATAGCTTTATTCCACTGTGATCTGAGAAAATACATAGTATAATCTCTTTTTTTTTTGTTTGTTTGTTTATTGAGACATGTCTTGTGGCCTAGGATGTGATCAGTATTAGAGAATGTCCCATGATCTGATAATAAGAAGGTATATTTAGTAGTTTTTGTGTAGAATGTTTTGTAAATATCTGTTAGGTATATTTGTTCTAGAGTTCTGTTTAGGTCAATTGTTTATTTGTATACTTTCTGTTCATAGGATCTCTCTGGTTCTGTCAATGGGATGTTGAAATCCCTAACAATTGTAATGCTATTGTTTATCATACTTTTTAGTTGGAGTAAAGCTTGCTTTAAGAATGTGGACTCTGCTGTGTTAGGTGCATGAATATTTATGAGTGTTAAGTCATCTTGTTGGATTGTTTGTTTCACCAGTATAAAGTGACCATCTCTGTCTTTCTTTACTTTTGTTGATTTCAAGTCTATGTTGACTGATATGAGCATGGATACTCCAGTTTTCTCCTAGATTTATTTTGCATGAAATATTCTTTTCCATATTTTCACCTTGAATCTAAATGATTCCTTGTTGTTTAGGTGTGTTTCTTGAAAACAGAAGATGCTTAATTTGTATTTTTGTATTCATTTGTCTGTACTAGGTATCTTCAGTGTGTACTTCAAGTCATTCACATTTATTGAAAGCAGTTATACATGTGATAAATTTCTGTTCATCCTTTTGTATAGGCCCTTATTGCTTTGTTTTAGTACCTGAGCCATTATAGTATGTGGGCTCTGAACTTTAGCTTTTGTGTGTTTTACATTGGTGGGTATCTTTTGTGCAGCTTTGTGTGCAATGCAGGTCTGGGTACTTCCTGGAAGCCAGACTAGGTCTTTGCAAATTCCCTCAGCAATTGCTTATCTGAGAAAGCCTTTGTTTCTACTTCATATAGAAAAATTATTTTTGGAGGATACAAGGTTTTAGGCAGGTTATTATTGTGTTTCTAAGACTGAGGATGGCCCCAAAACCATTCTGTCTTGTAGGGCTTCAGTTCAGAATTCTAGGGTTTTGTGATTATGTGTTCTAGAGATTGTCTCTTTACAACGAATCTCTCACAAGTTATTTGTGCTTCTTGTACCTGGATATCTAAATTTATAGCATGGCAAGAGTAATATTCTTCAACAATTCCCTTAAATAAGTTATTTAACCTTTGAGTATTTTCTTCTTTGCCTTAGAGGATGCCTGTGATTCTTATGTTTGGCCTCTTTGCATAGTCCCACATTTCTTTTAGGCTTTGTTTATTCCCCTTATTCCTCTGTTCTTTCTCTCTGATTTACTTAGCACAAAAGCATTATGTTCAAGTACTGATATTCTTTCTTCTGCATGATCAAGCTTGTTCTTAAGGCTTTCCACAGAGTTTTGTAATTCTTTGAAAGGATTTTTAATTACCATTACTTCTGTTTTTTTAATACTATAATTTTTGAGATATTTTTTAATTCATTTCCTTCATTGTCTTTATGGTATCTTTGTTTTGGATTAGTATTCACTGTAAGGAGTTATTGTTTTCTTTATGGGGTAAACTTTCACATTAATCTTTTTTTTATATATTTCTGGGGTTTTTGTTTGTTTGTTTTTCTGTTTTGCTGGTTCCTTCTCATCTCATGTTTCAATCAACAGCTGATGGTATAATGCTAGTGCTAAATTATGGACCTGTCTCTAAGACCACAAAGATTGACCCCTGCCTCTGTCAGATAAAAGAGTGTTTTTCCTGAATTGCCTCTGAATTTCTCTAATAAAGTTAGTGTAGCTCTCAAATTTTTTCTGGCCTACTGTCTTCACCTCCTTCTTAGAGTGTATAATAAGAACCATCAGCTTACTTTAGGTAATGGCAGGTGAAACTTGTAAGTGTGGATCGCCACACCATGTTTTCTCAAGTTGGAAGATATTTTGGTAAGCTATTTTCATTTTTCTCCTTGTCTTTGGTTGATCTGTATAAGTGAATCCATTGTCAAGATGTTCCTTTTTGTCTTTGTCTTTGGGAGATTTCCATCCCCTAGGAACTTGGGTACCTAAGCTTTAGGAAGTATCTTGTAGCTCCCATGTTGTTTCTTTATTCAAATTAATGTGAGAGTACAAATTTTAGGTTACATTGTTCTCATTTCGAAGGCAAAATTCAAGTTGTAGAAGAGCCCTTCACCTAGAGAGCTTGCTGAATACCCTCACATTGTGCAAATTAGGTGAGATGCCACTGTTTGCATTCCCTCCTCCTATGAATTGCCCACTTCCTTCCCCTACCTTCTCTCCCCTCCCTTTTGCTAGACTATATTTATGCTTTGTCATTCATGTGGGCATATAATTTTGTATATATTGTTTTCATATTAATACTGAGTACATTGGATATTTTCCATTCCTGAGATATTTTACTAAAAAGAATGTGTTTCCACTCCATTCACATTAACATAAAAGATGTAAAGTCTCCATCATTTCTCATGGCTGAATAGTATTCCAAACTGTGGTATACATATGCCACAGTTTGTTAATCCATTCATGGATTGATGGGCATTTGGGTTGCTTCCATGACATAACAATTATGAATTGAGCTGCAATAAATATTCTGGTGCAAATGTCTTTTCAGTAAAATGATTTTTGTTCTTCTGGGTTGATACCTAGTAATGGAATTGCAGGGTCAAATGGAAAGTTGAGTTTAAATTTTTAATAATTCTCCATACTTCTTTTCATAAAGGTTGTATTAGTTTCCAATCCCACCAGCAGTGTAGAAGCATACCCTTCTGTCCACATCCAAACCAGCATCTATAGATTTGGGTCTTTTGATGTGGGCTACTCTTACTGAAGTTAGGTGATATCTCAGAGTGGTTTTGATCTGCATTTCTCTGGCAATTAAGAGAATTAAGAAACCAAATCCAGGTGGTTTCTTGTTTTCCCCCACCACTGTGGTCGGGGTAGGAGCAAGGCACTTCATTGCTAGGTTATGGAAGCCTAAAAGGCTTTGAAAAGCTTCAAGAGAGCTCAGATGTGCTTTTCCAGCCACTAGAGAGACAGATCAGGAGAGCTGTTTAAAGGGGAGTAGTTCTCCAGAAGAGCAGAGCTGTTCAAAGGGGAGGAGCTAAATGTGTATGCTATGGCACTGAATTGAGTTCTTTCTTCTCTTATCCAGTAGTGCAGTTTTTTTTGGTGGGTGGGAGGTGTAGGTGCTCCTCCATATGACTAATACTTGATCTTCCACACACTCTATAACACTGAGACAATAAATAGTATAAAGGGTCTGCAAATTGATCTCCCTGTCAGTAGATGGTGCTTACTGGAAGAAACAAGCTGCGATGTTGTTTTTAGATCCTGCAACCAGCTTCAGTCCTTCAGGAGAACCATTCAAACGCCCCTAGTGGTGGGTAGGACCCTGGAGCTTCGATAAGTCTTATTCTCTGCTGCAGCAGACACAGGTTAGGGAGTGTGACTGAGTAGGTCTGGGTTTGGTGGGTTTTCACTCAGGCTCCACAGAAGATGGCAAGTTGGCTTTTTTAACTGGGGTCAAAAGTTGGCATCTAGTTTCTGGTAGCACTCTTTTAGGGACAGGCTGAAGTGGCCCCACCCAACAAGAAAGTCTGTTTGTGGAGGCAAGTCCTTGGGAGATTTATCAACTGGTTGTCTGCAGTAAGCCTCTCTCTGAGGTTATTTCTGGTGGCAGAGGGACCAGGGGCCTCTCCATACCCCATGCAAAGCCTGCTGAAGCTTCCTCTCAGGGCCTCACAGTGTGGGCCCTTCTGTACTCCAGCATAATTTCATCTATGCCAGAACTAGGGTGGAGCCAAAGTCAGAGTCTGCAGGCAGAGTCCCTTAGCCCAAAGCAGTATGCAGATGGCAAGCTAAACTGACTGAAAGAGCAGGTTCAGAGCCAGGTAGGCAGGAGACAGATGGGGCTGCAGGCACCAGTTGTGCAAATGTCAGTTCAGAGAGACCAAGTTTATCTTTGGCTCTCAGCAACCCACTTAAAGCTTTCTAAAACTGCCACTCAGGCCTCACAAGATGAGAAATATTTTACCTAGGTGTGATTTCCTTGAAGTCAGGACTGGGGAACTGTGGCAGAGGCAGAAGTTGGGACTTCAGTCACAGCCCTTTAGCCTGGAGCAGTGTGCGGATGGTGGCTGAATCTACCAAAAGGCTGGAAACCAGTGGAGCCTGGAGGGTGGACTTGGGCTGTATGAGCAAGAGGCTAATTCTCTGGCACAAAGTTCTTACAAATGGCTGGCCAGACTTGCAGAGGTCTTAGCTCACCATGCCTCACCCAGGACCTGTAATCAGTCATTTGGATCCTTTAAGAGTAAACCCTCTGCATTCCAATTGATTTCGGTGTTTAAAACCCAATCAACTCTGGCAGCACCTATGACTCAGTGAGTAGGGCGCTTGCCCCATATACTCGGCCCTGGCCAAACTGCAACAAAAAACAGCCAGGCATTGTAGCGACCGCCTGTAGCCCTAGCTACTCGGGAGGCTAAGGCAAGAGAATCACCTAAGCCCAAGAGCTGGAGGTTGCTGTGAGCTGTAATGCCACAACACTCTACTGAGCATGATGGAGCAAGACTCTGTAAAAAAAAAAAAAAAAGAAAATAAAGAAAGGAAAGAAGAAAGAAAGAAAGAAAGAAAGAAAGAAAGAAAGAAAGAAAGAAAGAAAGAAAGAAAGAAAGAAAGAAAGAAAGAAAGAAAGAAAGAAAGAAAGAAAGAAAGAAAGAAAGAAAGAAAGAAAGAAAGAAAGAAAGAAAGAAAGAAAGAAAGAAAGAAAGAAAGAAAGAAAGAAAGAAAGAAAGAAAGAAAGAAAGAAAGAAAGAAAGAAAGAAAGAAAGAAAGAAAGAAAGAAAGAAAGAAAGAAAGAAAGAAAGGAAAAGAAAAGGAAAGAAAAGACTTGCAGAACTCTAGGAGTGAAGCAGTTCCTTGCCTTAAGTTCCAAGGTATAGCTCAGAAAAGGCATAACTCAGTCTGCTCCCTCCCCTGCACAGAGTAGTCCTGATAAAGGACAGGTGGTGCCCCACCCAGCTTAGCAGAGAGGAGTTAGAGGACCTGCTGCCTCAGCCCTGGCAGTGTACAGAATAACCAGCGTGCTGGAGGGTAGGTGGGGGGCCCATAGGAGGCTCCAGTAGCCACAGGGGCCAGACAACTTCTGGGGAGACACCAGCACCTTAGGTCTGTCTCCCCTTGCACTTGTGGCTAAACAGGAAACCCCCTGTTTCTTAGGGCTGGTCAGTTTCATGTAAATTTCCTAGGCCTGGTCAATTTCATATAAGTTTCTTAGGCCTGAATGAAAGGGATTGTAGCCATTCACTTGATACTGAATTCTGGCTAAATGTAACTATAGAGGACCCATGCCAGCTAAATGTAACAACTGAGTTCCTTCTAAATATAACTACAAAGAACCCCATGCAACTATATATACCCCTGGACAAAGAGCCCGGAGAGAGACCAAGAGAAGGAGTGAGAGAAGGTTTCCCCAGCCTGGGTTCTCTCTGCCAGGAGCTTTGGTGTTTTTGTATTCTTTTCTTTTCTGTAAATAAATCTTGTCTTACCACTGATCTGTGGTCTGTGCATTCATTCTTTGAATCACCAAGACCAAGAACCTACTGAAGAGGAAACTCCAGTATCAGTCCCAGTGCTGTGCACCAGAGAGTTCTGGATAGCTTCAACTATTATCTAATTTACACAGTGCCTGTTATCTAGTGTGATATCTCTGTAAAGCTTTCAGGCAGGACCCCAACTGTGGAGTTAAGAGGTCTGGGAGACATCCTGCAGATTAGTCCACACTGTGCCAACTGGGTGTAAACCTCATTCCCATGCCCTGATTTCCCTTTGTTCCTCATGCATTCTCTAATCCTATATTTATGTCACCCATCCTATTCCTTCTTCACACTGGGAGGTCCCACAATGCTTCTCTGGAATTTCATAATGCTTCTTTGAAGGTTTCTGCCAGAAATCTCACTCCTTTACTCTGGAGCAACACACTGGGAGGCTGCCTCTAGTTCACCATCTTCCTCGCCCCTAGAATATATTTTTGACTCACCAAGTTTAAAGTTAGTTATCATAACCCCTTAGTTACAAAAATAATTTTAGAAGACTTTTACTCTATCATCCTCCTTCCTGATGTTTATTTCTACAAATTTTTTCATTTTTAAATTTAATTACAGAATATTATGGGGCACAAATATATTGGTTACATAAATTGCTTTTGTACCATCTGAGTCAAAGTTATAACTGCGTCCCCCACCCAGACAGTATGCATTGTAGTTGTTAGATGTAAATTTACCCATCCCCTTCTATCTTTCCCCTACTTGATTTTAATTTTTATATCAATATGTACACATAAGTGTTGGTTGATTAATTTAAATTTAACAGTGAGTACATATGGTGTTTATTTGTCTGCGCTTGTAATCCTTAGAGGAATGGTCTCCAGTTTTATCCAAATTACTAAAAAGGTAGGAGTTCAACTTTTTTATGACTGAGTAGTACTGAGTGTGTGTGTGTGTGTGTATCACATAATTTTTTAATATTTCAGATTAATATGACAGTATATACAATTAGGTTAGATAGTTTTCATTTGTAACATTAAAATCCAAATTGTACCTGTATCCTTCATCCAGGAACTGTGCCATACACCGGTGCATTGTGCCAATTGGGTGGGTACTTTCCAATCCCCTTCTCCCTTCCTCATACTTGAATTGAATTGAGCTTTTATCCCACATAACCCTGTAGTTGTTAATATATACTAGTTCTAATTTAGTACTGAGTACTTGTGATAGTTGTTTTTCCATTCTGGTGAAACTTCAATGAAGAAGATGTCTCCAAGTAAATCCAGGTTGTTAAAAAGATGAAAAATCTCCATCTGTTTTTATGGCCAAATAGTATTCCATGGTATACATGTACCAAAGTTTAGTAATCCATTCACGTGTTGAAGAGCATTTGGGTTCTTTTCACGTCTTTGCTGTTGGAGATTACTCAAAGAACTAAAAATAGATTTGCCACTTGATCCTGAAATTTTATTACTAGGTATCTAATCAAAAGAAGAAAAATATAATAACATTTGCACTTGAATGTTTATAACACACTTTATTAATCCACTCATTCACTGACAGACACTTGGGTTGTGTCTACACCTTTGCAATTGTGAATTTTGTTACCTTAAAAATTTGAGTGCAGGTATCTTTTTTATAAAATGTCCTTTTTTCCTTTTGGTAAATACCCATTATTGGTATTGCTAGATAGAATGATAGGTCTACTTTTAGTTCTTTGTGGTATCTCCATACAACTTCCATGAGGTTATATTAGTTAGTAGTCCCACTAATAGTGTATGAATGTTCCAATCTCTCCACATTCACAACACTATCTATTATTTTGGGACTTTTTGGTAAAAGTCCCAAATACATTTTACATTTGGTAAAAGCCATTCTCACTGGAATCACCTCCTTGTGATTTTGATTTGCATTTCCCTGATGATGAGAGATGTTGAGAATTTTTTCGTGTTTGTTGGCCTTTAGTATGCTTTCTTTTTAAAAGTTTCTGTTCAGTTCCACATTAAAAAAAAAATAATGTGACCATTTCATTGCTGATATTTATCTATTCACTTTTAATCATTTTTACTCACCATATCTTCATTTTTTTTCATTAATTTATAGCTGTTGGGGTGGAGCCTGTGGGTAGGACTCCAGGCCCATATACCAAGGGTGGTGGGTTTGACACAGCACTGCATTTTCTTAGTTATTGTGTTAAGACATTTATATTCTACACTTACTAGATTTAACATGCACCCATGTAAAATACACCACAGGTGTGGTAGCACCAGTAACCACCCATCCTCTTCACTCCCCTACCCTGTCCCTCCTCTTTCCCCTTCATCTTGAGCTGTAGTTGGGTTATAACATTCATACAGAAGTGTGGGTGCTTATAAATTGGTTTCATAGTAGGGCTTAGTACATTAGCTACTTTTTCTTCTATTCTTGAGATACTTTGATAAGAAGAATATGTTACTGCTCCATCCATGTAAAGATAAAAGACGTAAACTCTCCATATTTTTTAAGGCTACATAATATTCCATGGTGTACATATACCACAAATTATTGATACATTCATGGATTTATGGGCACTTGGGCTTCTTCCATGATTTAATAATTATGAATTGGGATGCAATAAACATTCTGGTGCAAATATCTTTGTTATAACATGATTGATTTTTGGTCTTCTGGATATATATATATAGTAGAGAAATTGCAGGATCAAAAGTCATGTCTGCTTTTAGATCCATCCCTAAGTGATCTCTAAACATCTTTCCATAAGGAACGTATTAGTTTGCATTCCCAACAGCAGTGCAGAAGTGTTCCCTTTTCTCCACATCCATGCCAACATCTATGGTTTTGGGATTTTGTGATGTGGGCTAATCTTACTGAAGTTAGATAATATCTCAAAGTAGTTTTGATTTGCATTTCTCTGATGATTAAGGATGATGAGCATTTTTTTATGTGTCTGTAGGCCATGTGCCTGTCTTATTCAGAGAAGTTTCTATTCAAATCCCTTGACCACTGTGAGATTGAATCACTTGTTCTTTTCTTGCTAATATGTTTGAGTTCTATGTGGATTTCAGTTATTAAACCTTTGTCAGAGATACAACCTGCAAATATCTTCTCCCATTCCGAGGGCTGTCTGCTCGCTTTATGTACAGTGTCCTTGGATGTGTAAAAGATTTTTAGTTTGATCAGATCCCAGTAATGTATTTTCAGTGTTGCTTCAATTGCCTGGGGAGCATCCTCCTCATAATATATTCTCCCAGGCCGATTTCTTCAAGTGTTTTCCCTGCATTCTCTTCTACTATTTTCATATTTTAAGTTTAAATCTTTTATCCAGTGAGAATCAATTTTTGTTAATGATGAAAGGTGTAGGTCCAGTTTCAGTCTTCTACAGGTCGCCAGCCAGTTCACCCAGCACCATTTGTTAAATAGGGAGTCTTCCACATTGAATGTTTCTGATTGTCTTATCAAAGATCAAATGATGGTAAGTAGCTGGTAGCTGGTTTCATCTCTTGGTTCTCTATTCTGTTCCATACATCTACCTCTCTGTTTTTGTGCCAGTGCATTGCTGTTTTGATAACTATAGATTTATAGTATATCTGAGGTCTGGTAGTGTGATTCTTCCTGATTTGTTTTTATTTCTGAGTAATGTCTTGGATAATTGATGTTTTTTTTTATGATTCCATATAAGATGAAGTATTATTTTTTCAAAGTCTTGGAATATGACAGTAGTGCTTTAATAGGCATTGCATTAAAATTGTATATTTCTTTGGGTAGTATGGACTTTTGAACAATGTTGATTCTTCCCAGCCATGAGCACGGTATGTTTTTACATTTGTTAGTATCTTCAGCTATTTCTTTTCTCAGACTTTCATAGTTCTCTTTATACAGATCTTTCATGTCCTTTGTTAGGTAAACTTCAAAATATTTAATCCTCTTTGGCACTACTATAAAAGGAATACAGTCCTTGACTGTCTTCTCAGCTTGACTGTTGTTGGTATATGTAAAGGCTACTGATTTGTGAGTGATGATTTTGTAACCTGAGATGCTGCTGTATTCCTTTATCACTTCTAAGAGTTTTGTAGTTGAATCCTTGGGGTTTTCCAGACATACAATCATATCATCTTCAAAAAGTGAAAGTTTGATCCCCTCTGACCCTATATGGGTACACTTCATTGCCATTTCTTGTGTGATTGTGATGGCTAAGACTGCCATTACAATGTTAAAAATCAGTGAAGACAATGGGCAATCTTGCCTGGTTCCTGATCTGAGTGGAAATGATTTCAATTTAATTCCATTCAATACGATATTGGCTGTGGGATTGTTGTAGATGGCCTCTATCAGTTTAAGACATGTCCCTTCTGTACCTAATTTCCTAAGTGTTCCAATCATAAAAGGATGCTGGAAATTATCAAAAGCTTTTTCTGCATTGATTGAGAGAATCATGTGGTCTTTTTAAAATTTCCTTTATGTGATGTATTATATTTGTAGATTTATGTATATTGAACCATACTTGAGACCCTGGGATAAAACCAACTTGGTCATAGTGTATAACTTATTTGATGTGTTGCTGAATTCTGTTTGCTAGGATCTTATTGAATATTTTTGCATCTATATTCATCAGTGATATTTGTCTACAATTTTCTTTCCTCATTGGGTCTTTTTCTAGTTTAGGGATCAGGTTGATATTTGCTTCATAGAATGTGTTGGGACATATTCCCTCTTTTTTATGCTTTGGAAAAGATTATGTAATATAGGTGCTAGTTCCTTTGTAAAGATTTCATAGAATTCTGATGTGAAGCCTTCTGGTTCCAGACTCTTCTTTTTTGGGATATTTCGTGTACTTGATGCTGTTTTGGTACTTGATATACCCTGTTTCCCCGAAAATAAGACAGTGTCATATTTTAAGGTATGCTCCCAAAGATGCGCTAGGTCTTATTTTCAGCGGACATCTTATCTTTCCTATAAGTAGGTCTTATTTTCGGAGGATGTCTTATTTTTGGGAAAACAGAGTAGGTCTGTTCAACATTTACAATACTTTCTGGGTAGTATAGGAAGGTAGTGAGCTTCCATGTATTGGTCAGTTTCTTTCAGATTTTCGTGTTTCTGAGAATAGAGTTTTTTGTAGTATTCATTAAGTTTTTTTGAATTTCTAAAGTGTCTGTTGTTATTTTGACTTTGACATTTCTGATTGATGAAATTAGGAATTTTTAGTTCTGGTTAGGCTAGTCAAGAGTTTATCAATTTTGTTAAACTTTTCCAAAAACCAACTTTTTGATTCATTGATCTGTTAAATACTTCATTTGTTTTCAATTTCATTTAGTTCAGCTCTTATTTTGGTTATTTCTTTTGTTCTACTGAATTTGGGATTGGAGTGTACTTCCTTTTCCAGTTGCTTGAGATGGTCCATTAAGTTGTTGACTTCCTCTCTTTATGTTCTCTTAGGGAAGGCTAGCAGTACTATAAATTTCCCTCTTAGGACTTCCTTTGGAGTATTCCAGATGTTCTGATAATTCATGTCTTCATTATTATTCTGTTCCAAAAACTTGGTAATTTTCTTCCTAATCTCATCTATGACACAGCTATCAATCAGCGTATGGTTATTTAGTTTCCATGTCTTTTTATGAATATGCAGGCTCCTGTTATTTGTGAGTTCAAACTTTATTCCGTGATGATCTGAGACAATACAAAAAATGATTTCTATTCTTTTAAATTTGCTGAGGTTAGCCTTGTGACTGAAGATGTGATCAGTTTTGGAGGATGCTCCATGGGCTAATGAGAAGAACGTGTATTCAATTTTGCTATGGTGAAATGTTCTGTACATGTCTATTAAATTTAATTGTTGTATGGTGAAGTTAAAGTCCAAAATTTAATTACTTAGTTTCTTACTGGAGGGACTATCCAACACTGCCAAAGTGGTGTTAAAATCTGACTGTTATGGTACTGGAAGATATTGAATTGTTCATGTCTGTTAGGCTCTTCGTTATAAATTGAGGAGCATTTTGGTTGGGCGCATAAAAGTTAATAATTGATGTCTCATCATGTTGAGTGTTTCCCTTAACAAATATGAAGTGACCATCCTTATCTTTCCTTATGTTTGCTGGTTTAAAGCCTAATGTATCTACAAATAAAATTGTATTTATTTGTATCTACAAATAAAATTGCAAGCCCTGCTTTTTTCTGTTTTCTGTTTGCCTGGATTATAGATGTCCATTCCTTCACCCTGAGTCTACATTTATCCTTTAAGATAAGATGAGATTCTTGTATGCAGCAGATATCTGGCCTGAGTTTTTGTATTGAGATAGCCAACCTGTGCCTCTTTAGCAGACAATTTAAGCCATTCACATTAATTGAGAGTATTGATAAGCCAGGTGGTATTTGGGGTGTCAAGTTTTTTGAAAGACCAATGGACGTTTTTAAACTTTTCACCACTGTGGAAGTTGAGTTTTGATGAATAATTTCTGAGTGAGTTTACTTTGGTGGTAGAGCATTGCAGTGGTCATTATGGAGGATGAATCTGAGAATATCCTGAAAAATAGCTTAATTATGGGAAATTTCTTCAATGTGTAAATATCATTAAAATATTTGACTTCTCCATCATAAATGAAACTCAGTTTAACTGGATCCAGAATCCTGGGCTGAAAGTTGTTTTGTTTTAGGATACTGAATGTTGATGACCATCCTTTTTCTGGCTTGAAAAGTTTCAGAGGAAAGATCTACAGTCATTCTAATATTCTTCCCCTTGTAGGTTATGGTTTTCTTATGTTTGGCTGCTTGAAGGATTTTCTCTTTGATATTAACTTTGATGAAGTTAATTACAATGTGTCTAGGGGATTCTTTATTTGGATTGAGTAATGCTGGGGTTCTGAAACTGTCTGCTATCTGAATTTCAGTATCTCTTGCCATGTTTGAAAAGTTTTCTTCTAAAATATCTTAGAGTAGAGCATCTGTGCTTTTGGACCATTCTCATCACCTTCAGAAATTCCAATAAAGCGAATTTTGATTTTTTGGAGTGGTCCCATAACTCTCTCAGGGAATGATCTATCTTTGATCTCCATTTCTCTTCATCTTTGAGTGTTTGCGAGTGTTCAAAGCTTTGTCTTCAATGTCTGAGATCCTTTCTTCTGCCTCTTCCATCCTATTACTGAGGGATTCCACTGTATTTCTCAGGTCTATGAGGGATACAAATTCTTTCCTCAATTTGTCAAAATCTTTCATTATTTGATATTTGAATTCTTTGAATTATTGGGACAATTTTCAAATTGCTCCTTGAACTTCTAATTCCAATTTTACTTCAATTATGTTAATAGTATTTGCTATCCAAATTCTGAAGTCAATTTCTGACATCTCAGCTGTTTGTTTATGAATGGAATCTTCTGTTGCATCTCCTTTATCATACCTTGGGGGAGTTGATCTACTTTGGTTATTCATATTGACAGTTTTTCCACTGAATCCACCCCATTGTTATTTTTCATTGTTTAGAGAAGCTGGTAAGGTATAATTAAATTGAGGGCTCCAGGAGATGTAATTAACCAACCCTTTACCAGAGTGCTGGGGCTGGTGACTGTGGCTTTTCCCCTACAGCATTACCAAGGTGCTATTAAATACTACAGACTGATACTCTGGAGACCTGCTTAGTATTGTGGGGCTAGATTGGTCTGTCTTGTATCTAGCTAGACTTTGACAAATCCTAGTGTGTCAGTGACTTTGGGTTGAAATCTCAGCTATGGAGGAATTCAAGCAATTAAGACACCCTGCCCCCCACTGGCAATAACTGGGAGAGGAGAATAAGACCCTCCCTCTACAACACAATCAGGGTACAACCTTGGAGAGTTCTCATGTGATTGGCCCAGATCAAGAGTTCCAAACCAATTGTCCCAGTCAGCACAAACACAGATCAAGTGGGAGAGTTCAAAAGGTCTCCAGTAACTGGACAGAAGGGGTTCACTGGCAGCTCAAGTGTGACTCACTCCAGTGATCTGTGCGGTCATAAAATGCACCCAGCAAAAGAATTATTCTAGAGGGGCTGGTGCCTCTTATCCCACTTTGCATCACCATTACCCCCAGTCACTGTTTATCCTGCAGGGCTGCAGCCCAGCTCTCTATAAAACTCAAGTGTACCAGTAATTTGCACCTAATCAAAGGGGAGACACTGCCTCCCCAACCAGGTTGTCTCACTGTGTGAGCTGCAGGCAGGAGGTGTTCAGGCCTGATTCCCTCCGGTGATCACTGGAAACTGAGTAGTGTTCCACCTGTGTCTGTATCCAGCCAGGGGTTACCATGGAGGAGTGTAGTTCTCTCCATCAGAGACCATGCCTCTGCCTTGGCCACACTCCACCTCTGGAACCCCTGCAGGTTAGGTCAGTTTCCCTCTGTGTTTCACAGAATTCAGGAGGTGTCTCTCCCAAATTTGACCCCAGTGGGATGGAACATGAGCTGCCACCACTTTCAGGCGTGGTGCTGACACTGTGAAGGGGTGTGCCGTGGGTCTGTAGTACTACTGTGTGCAGGTCACAGGTACCAGGCAGGGAGTGGGATGGCAGAGTTGCTGGCCTCTGACCATGGGTGTGGCTTTCAGGAGCAGTGTGGGGAGCTAAAGGGTAAAGCCATTGGTGGCTGGCTGCATGGGTCACAGGAGTCAGTCAGGAAGCCAGAGAGCTTGTGAGTGGTACACCCCAGGTAGCGGAAGCGGGTGGGGTACCAACAGATGCCACCACAGTCACTGGTGATTGGTGGCAAGGTCCTGCATTTCCAACACGGGGCAAGTCTCTCTCCCCTTGTGACTTCCTGCCTTTATTAAAGTTTTAGTTTCAGCACAACTGCCCACAACCCATGAGATGCCCTGCCCTAGCAAAAATCTGCCAGAAACTCCCAATTCTGCAGGGGGTACTCTTCCAGACTGCAAAGAGAGGGTGGAAGGGTGGACTGGGATTTCAGTAAGGTAGGGAGAATATTAAATCAACTTTTGTCCCAGGAAAGAGACTGCCTGGGCTTGCAGTAGTATCTCCCTGTGAAGGGAGTCCCGGCCCTCAGTCGTTCTCTCCCCTTTGGTAAAACAAAGGTCCTCTGTTCACTACTCATCTCAAGCCACTCTCATGCGACCTAGGGGAATTATTCCTGTACTCCTTGGGATGTGTTTTATACCTGAAGTTTGTTTCCTTGTAGTCCCAGTTTGCCTCAGCAGGGGTGATGAGAACTTATCAATCCTCTTTCTCAGCTTATCTCCAGATCTTCCACTATATTGGGTCAGTTCTAAAGTTGTCCATTACTTCTCCCTGTGGCTGGGAGCCTATGCTGAAAGCTGGATTCAGTCGACAATCTTGCCTCTTCCCCTCACCATATCTTCTTAGTATTGTTTCCATATAAGTTCAATATGTTTTCTTCCTCAACTACATCTTCTAGAAAATATTTTTCATTAAGAGCCTGTGAGCAGGCTTGGAGCAGGGGCTCACAACTGTAATCCTATTACTCAGGAAGGCCTAGGCAGGTGGATTGCCTGAGCTCACAGGTTTGAGAGTAACCTGAACAAGATCAAGACCCTGTCTTTAAAAATAGCTGGGTGTTGTAGCAGGAGCCTGCAGTCCCAGCTATGCAGGAGGTGGAGGCAAGAGAATAACTAGAGTGCAAGAGTTTGAGGTTGTTGTGAGCTGTGACACCAGGCCATTCTACCATAGGTGACAAAACAAGTATCTGTCAAAAAACAAACAAACAAAAAATCAAAAATCTGTGAATAATAACAATTCTCAGTTTTTTTTTTTTTTTGCTTTGTTATGTTTAGATGTTTTTACATTACCTCTATTCTTTAATGACAATTTACCTGGAAATAAAATTCTAAGTAAATTTATTTTCTTTTGTACTTTTTTGATATTATTTCATTTTCTTTGGCACTTTTGTTAATGTGTTTCTAGATATTTCATGATAATAAAATTGTGCAATTTTAAATATTGTCTTTTCCTTGGGTACCTTTTAGATTTTTCTCTTTTCCCTTAAATTTCTGAAGTTTCAGTATATTACGTGTTGCGTGACTGGAGACATGAATGAACAACAGCTTTGCCGTGGGTGTAAACTCTCTCCTGTAATTATTAAGTCAAGAAACAGACTACATAAGATGAGATGGCGTGTAGCAAAGATCTTTATTTAGGGGTTTGATTTTATACCTTTCTAGTCACGTACACACTTAATCTATATTATCTATTAGTTTCACCATTACCTCAATTTACCTATCTGAAATCAACTAAAAAGGAAATATCCTGTTACCACATCAACACAATCACTTTTCATGTAAACATCTTCTTCCAAATACTGAGTAATCTCTGGGCAGGTGTGTAAACAAAATCATAAAGAAGATAGTAGCCACAGGGGAACAGAGTTAATGGAAGAATATCTTCAAGCATTCTCTCAGTTTACTAAGTATGAAGTAATGACTGTGTCTTTTCCTCAGGGCAGAGCACCTATAGACCTCTGACAATATGTTGTTAACATACGTCAACCCTCTGGCCCGTATCTCTGAGGAAGGGCAGCATGCCCTTTGATCTCAGGCTTCACAGGGTGCACAGCTTCAGAGAAATGGCTTATGGAATGTTTAACTCCAGGGAAGCCAACTCTGCATGTATCTCAGGGGGACCCAGGTCCCTTAAACCTCAGGAAGAAAAGCAAGTAATTTTAAACTCACACTGAGTTCACTTTGTGTGCTTGATTTAGGACATGTTTATTTCTAAATATTATCCTACATTATGTCTATGTATAAAGAGAATGATAACTGACAGGACAATGTATTAGAAGCGACAAAATTTATTGAATCAAGTGATGGGTATCTTTTGAATTGCATGATGACCACTTGTTCTTTGAAGAATAGCGATGGCAAAGGGGAGAGGAAGAAAAAACAGAAGGATATGGTTATAATATATTTCTATGAAATGGAAAGGTACACAGAACAGTATAGTTATCCTCTGGTCTGTGAAGAAGAGCAATGCTATCTTATGAGAGTAAAAGGAGAGAAAGAAGATCTCTGAGGGTGTTCTGGAATTTCTCCTTTCATATATGTGATATATTTGAGCAAAGGCTTATAATAAAAGTTTTAACATGAAGCCCTGAAGGCTCAGGTGAGGTGTGTCTCTGATTTTACAGTTGTATTATATTTTATAGCAGTAAAGAGAAAGGTGCTTAACTAAGCTAGGTTTATAAAGCAGGTGTAGTGGAATAAAGGGATACAGAATTGAGTTTTACTTAATTATAAAAGAATACCAAAAAAATCTTAGGCATTGAATGGGAAAAATAAATATCTCTAGGAGTATTTATTTGATAATACATTGTCTGTCGATTGTCATTCTCTCTTCCAGTTTATTTTTACTTTTCTTTTCCTCCTTTATCTCTATATTTATATAAGTAAATTAAGCCTTTCATTTTTAAGTTATAAAAAGTAGCATAGATCATTCACAAAAAGAAAAGAAACCACTAAAGAATGTAATTATATCCTTTGCATTCAAACTGCACAATGGGCTTTGGAAAGGAGAATCATTTTGTGGTAGATCTTACAGACAACCATGTATTAAAGAACTGAATGTAATAATTCATGAATATTTTTCAAAATTCTTTAAAATGAGTATATTACAAAAATAATTAAATATTCAGTGCTCACTAGAATAGACAAGAAAAATAATATTAATTTAAAATTCAATGTGCATTTTAGCACCTTACTTTCAGTTCATCAATATGCTACCAATAATATTTTAAGGATGCTAGCCTGTGGAGTAATAATTAAGTTTAAGGACGGGACAACATTCTATGCAATCATGTCAATGTTTGTTATTTTCATAACATATTAGCATCTCCAGGAGTCCCATTGTCCAAACAATTCTTTACCACATTACATTTGACTAAAATTTATATTATTTTGTGGGTCATTATGAAAGTTTTTATATACACAAAAATCGAGAAACATAAAATCCTCATAGATGGAAACATATGAAGTCCTCTCAGCAACACTGATAAGCTGAACAAAATCAAAAAGTCCAATAACAAAAGTGTTGGCCAAGAAGTGAAAAAACTGCAACCTTCATATATTAATGGTGAGATTTAAAATAGCAGTGTCACTTTGGAAAGAAATATGGAAATTCCTTAAAGGATTAAACATACAGTTACCATATGACTTATAAATTTCACTCTTATTCATAAATAAAATTCAAATGGAAAAATATCTCCACAAAGAATAAAAATTATGTGGAATATAAAAAAGACAGAAAAAACACAAATGTGGATCATCTTATGAATGGATAAAATAAGGGCTATCTCCATGAAATAACATGAGATAAAAATAGTTTTGATCCTAACAAGAAATGAAGTACCATTAGAGGCTACGACATAGATGGACTTTGAAAACATCATGCTAAGTGGATGAGTCAGTCACAAAAGACCACATATTATGTAAATCCATTTGTTTGTCTGTCAAAAACAGGTAAATCTATACAAACAGAGAGTACACGTGTTTGGTTTCTTACTTCTGCTTGAGGAATGGGGGAGGTATATGGGTAATAGTTAAAAGGTAGAATAGTTTACCTTTAAGGTAGTGAAAATACAATAAACTCGACATTGCCTGAACATATATGTATATATACTAAAAAAAAAAAATTGAAATTTACACTCTACACAGATATATTTTATGGTATTAAGATTAAATTTAATTTGGAAAATTAAGACAATGAATGGGAAGAATTAGCTACCAATGAAAACTTCATAAAAATGTCTTTTAAATGGTTATTATTATGGCCAGGCACAATGGCTAATGCCTGTAATTACAGAATTTTGGGAGGCTTATACGGGAAGATCTCTTCAGGTCAGACGTTAGAGACAAGGCTGGTTAACATAATGAGATACCTTTTCTACAGAAAAATTTTTTTAAAAAATTATCAAGGTGTGGTGTTGTAAATCTGTAGTCCTACTTATCTGGGAGACTGATATAAGAAAATGACTTGAACCCAGGAGTTCAAGATTATAGCACACTATGATCATGCCAATGCATTCAAGTTTGGGCAAGAAAGCAAGATTTTATCTTTTAAAAGTATCAATAAAATAAATAAAAATAAATTTTACTATTAACATTTTTCAATAGAAGACCTATGTCACCAAGATGTCTGGTTTAGTTTTACCTAAATTAGTATCAGTTTTTGCATATATGTGCTTAAGGAAAATAAATTATTTTGGGGGGAGAACAGAATATGTTCCCTCCATTTCTAGGAAATTTATTCTTTATTTTGTGAAGCCATGTGTCTAGGTAGAAATCCTATTGTTATGGGAAAAGGTAGAAAGAATGCTGAAGAACAATCCATATTTTCCACAAACACAGAATTAGGCACAATTATTGCACTTTTGTTGGCTTAAGATAATCTGATGTCAATTATTTTCTTCTTATAATTCTCAGTTTTACTCATTTGTTAAACAAAAGATTTCCTGTCAGATGGCTTCTGTAATTTCTTTCCATTCTAGGGTAGCATAATTCTAATTACTCTTCCCTTACAATGAGGAATTTTATGACTTCTCTTAAATAAAGCAAAACAAAACAAAAACAAAGATGATTTGCCACATTTGATTTTTCACAAGCATACACAATATTCTCAAGCATACACAATATTTTCAAGACACATAATACTCCTAAGTAAAAGTTGTCAGAATCAAAATTGATTACATTGTTTTAGAAATAGCAACAACAAAAAAAATCAAGAAAAAAACACCATGACAAATACAGATGGGGAGGGTCAGAGAAGTGAAGGTTCTTATGCACAAATGCCTTTTTGCTATCAAAGAGACTGAACAGTTATTACATCACACAAAAGTCATTGTTCCCTTATCCAGCAAATACTTCTGTGAGGACATCTTCCTAGCAAATGCCTGTCTAACTTTGGCCTGGCACCCCCTTGTAAACAAAGATCATTATCTTAAAACAATTATGAAATTCTCCTCATATTTTCTTAAAAAAATTGTCTTGAAAAGCTGCATTAACCAGTCCCAGCTGTTTGTCAAAGGGCTGATTAATCATAATTCCAGGAGCCCCCAATCCAATTTCTCCTTACCTGCTCATCCAGCCAAATGGTGAAAAATAATCATGGGGTAGAATCAGTGGAAAAATTCTGGCAAAAAGAATAATCAGAGTAGATCAATTTCCTCAAGGAATGACAAAGCAGACACATTAGAAGATCCCATGCATAAACAAATGGCTCAGATGTCAGAAATCAAGTTTAGGAATTGGATGGCAAATAAGATTAACAGAATGGAAGTACAGTTGGAATTAGAAATTCTAGGAATAATTAAAAAGTTGTCTCAAGAATTCAATGAATTCAGGGACAAAATCACCAAAGATTCTGATACATTGAGAAAATAATTTGCAGCCCTCCAAGATATGAGAAATACAATATCATCAGTAAAAGAATGGAGTAGGCAAAAGAAAGGATTTCTGACATTGAATACAAAGCTTTTGAATGCTCCCAAGTGCTCAAAGAAGAAGAGAAGTGGAGAGCAAAACCAGATCATTCTCTCAGAGAACTGTGGGACAACTCCAAAAAAGCAAACATTCACCTTATAGGAATTCCTGGAGGTGATGAGGTTGTTCCAAAAGTCTTAGATGCTCTAATCCAAGAGATAATTGAGGAGAAATTCCCAAGCATGGCAAGAGATACTGAAATCTAGATAGCAGAAAGTTTCAGAACCCCAGCATGACTCAATCCAAATAAAGCATCTCCCAAAGACATTATAATTAACTTCATCAAAGTTAATCTGAAGGAGAAAATTCTGCAAGCAGCCAGATGTAAGAAAACTATGACCCACAAAGGGAAGAGTATTATAATAACTGTAGATCTCTCTGCTGAAAAATTTCAAGCCAGAAGAGGATGGTCATCAACTTTCAATCTCCTAAAATAAAAAACAAGTTACAGCCAAGGACACTGTATCCAGCTAAATCAGATTTCATCAATGATGGATAAATTAAATACTATAATGACGTTCACATGTTGAAGAAATTTGCCATAACTAAACCAGCTCTCCAGGATATTCTCAGACCCATTCTCCACAATGACAAGCACAATGCTCTACCACCAAAGTAGACTCACTCAGAAACTTTTGATCAAATCCCAACTTTCACAGCAGTGAAAGGATTAAAAATGTGCACTGGACTTTTGAAAAACTTGACACCCAATATACTACCAGGCTTATTAATATTATCAATTAATGTGAATGGCTAAAATTGCCTTCTAAAGAGGCACAGGTTGGCTGACAGGATAAAAAAAAAACTCAGGCCAGATATCTACTGCATAAAAGAATCTCATCTTACCTTAAAAGATAAACATAAACTCAGGGTGAAGGGATGGACATCTACAATTCATTCCAACAGAAATCAGAAAAAAGCAGGTGTTGCAATTTTTTTTGCAGATACAATAGGCTTTAAACCAATAAAATTAAGGAAAGATAAGGATGGTCATTTCATTTTTGTCAAGGGAAACATTCAACAGGATGATATTTTAATAACTAACATTTATGTGCCCAACCAGAATGCTCCTCAATTTATAAGAGAGACTCTGACAAACACAAGCAACTTGATATCCTCCAGCACCATAATAGTCAGAGATTTTAACACCTTTTTCTCAGGGTTGGATACATCCTCTAATAAAAAACTAAGTAAAAAATATTTGGATTTAAATTTAACCATTCAATAATTGATTTTAAGAGACATATACAAAACATTTCATCCTAAGAAAACTGAATGCACATTCTTCTCATCAGCCCATGGAACATCCTCCAAAATTGATCACATCTTAGGTCACAAATCTAACCTCACCAAATTTAAAAGAATGGAAATTATTCCTGGTATCTTCTCGGACGTTAATGAAATGAAAGTTGAACTCAGTAAAAATAGGAATCTCCATACTCATACAAAAACATGGAAACTAAATGACCTTATGCTGAAAGAAAGCTGGGTCATAGATGAGATTAAGAAGGAAATTACCAAATTTTTGGAACAAAATGATAATGAAGACACAAACTACCAGAACTTCTGGGATACCGGAAAGGCAGTCCTAAGAGGTTAATTTATAGCACTGCAAGCCTTCCTCAAGAGAAGAAAGGAAGTCAACAACTTAATGGGACATTTCAAGCAACTGGAAAAGGAATAACATTCCAACCCAAAACTCATCAAAAGAAAATAAATAACCAAAATTAGAGTAGAATTAAATGAAATTGAAAACAAAAAATATATACAACAGATCAAAGAATCAAGAAGTTGGTTTTTTGAAAAAGGTCAATAAAATAAATAAACCTTTGACTAACCTAACCAGAAATAAAAGAGTAAAATCTATCATTTCATCATTCAGAAATGACAGAGGTGAGGTAACAACAAAGACTCCTCAGAAATTCAAAAAATCCTTAATGAATATTACAAAAAACTCTATTCTCATAAATATAAAAATCTGAAGGAAATAGACCAATACTTGGAAGAGCACAACCTTCCTAGACTTAGCCATAAAGAACAGGAAATGTTGAACAGGCCTATATCAAGTTCTGAAATAGCATCAACTATATGAAATCTCCCCAAAAAGAAAAGTCCAGGACCAGATGGCCTCACATAAGAATTATACCAAACCTTTAAAGAAGAACTGGTACCTATATTACACAACCTTTCTAAAACATAGAAAAAGAAGAAATACTTCCCAACACATGATATGAACCAACATCACCCTGATCCCCAAACCAGGAAAAGGCCCAAAAAGAAAACAAAATTATAGACCAAACCCACTAATGAATATTGATGAACAATATTCAATAAGATCCAAGCAAACAGAATCCAGCAGACATCAAACAAATTATACAAAATGACCAAGTGGGTTTTATCACAGGGTCTCAAGGCTGGTTCAATATACATAAATCTATAAATATAATATATCACATAAACAAAATATAAAACAAATATCATATGATTTTCTCAATTGATGCAAAAAAAGCTTTTCATAATATCCATCATCCTTTCATGATCAGAACACTTAAGAAAATAGGTATAGAAGGGACATTTATTAAATTGATAGAGGCCATCTACAGCAAACTCATAGGCAATATTCTATTGAATGGAGTAAATTTGAAAACATTTTCCCTCAGATTAGGAACCATGCAAGGTTGCCCACTGTCCTCACTGCCTTTTAACATTGTAATGGAAATCTTAGACATTGCAATCAGGCAAAAGAAGGTGATCAATTGTATCCATATGAGGTCAGAAGAGATCAAACTTTCACTCTTCAAGGAGGATAAGATTGTATACCTGGAAAACTCCAGGGACTCAAATACAAAAGTCTTAGAAGTGATCAAGAAATACGGTAGTGTCTCATTTTACAAAATCAAAACTCAAAAATTAGTAACCTTCATATATACCAACAATAGTCAAGCTGAAAAAAAGAAAAGTCAAAGACTCTATTCCTTTTACAGTAGTGTCAAAAAGATGAAATATCTGGGAGTGTACCTAACAAAGGATGTGAAAGATCTCTATAAAGAGAACTATGAAACTCTGAGAAAAGAGATAGCTAAAGTTGTTAACAAATGAAAAAAATATACCATGCTCATGGCTGGGAAAAATCAATGTTGTTGAAATATCCATACTACCCAAAACAATGTATAGATTTAATACAATCCCTATTAAAGCACCTCTGTCATACTTTAAGGATCAGGAAAAATTAGTACTTCATTTTATATGGAAAGAGAAAAAAACTCAAATAGCCAAGAATTTACTCAGAAATAAAAACAAATCAGAAGGAATCCTGCTACTAGACTACATATTATACTACAAATCTATAATGATCAAAACAGCATGGTACTGGCACAAAAATAAAGAGGTAGATGTATGGAACAGAATTGAGAACGAAGAGATAATCCCAGACACTTATGGTCATTTGATCTCTGATAAGCTTATAAAAATATAAATTGGGAGAAAGAGTCCCTATTTAACAAATGGTGCTGGGTGAATTGGCTGGTGACTTGTAGAAGACTGAAACTGGACCCACACCTTCACCTCTTACAAAAATTGACTCTCAAGAATAAAAGACTTAAACTTAAGACACAAAACTATAAAGATTTGTGGAGAAAGTGCAGGGGGAACACTAGAAGAAATTGGCCTGGGAGAATACTTTATGAGGTGGACCCCCTTCCCCCAGGCAATTGAAGCAAGACAAAAAATACATTACTGGGATCTGATCAAACTAAAATGAGATTCTGCACTGCCAAGAACACAGTAAGTAAAGCAAGAAGACTGCCCTCAGAATGAGAGAGGATATTTACAGGTTATGTTTCTGA
The DNA here is from genome assembly GCF_027406575.1 of Nycticebus coucang. Classification (NCBI taxonomy): domain Eukaryota; kingdom Metazoa; phylum Chordata; class Mammalia; order Primates; family Lorisidae; genus Nycticebus; species Nycticebus coucang. The sequence continues at coordinate 153,893,297 of NC_069804.1, read as the reverse complement.
CAAAGGTCTAATAACCAGAATCCACAGAGAACTCAAATTTATTACTAAGAAAAGAACAAGTGATCCCACTTCATTGTGGGCAAGAGACATGTACAGAAGCTTTTTTGAAGAAGACAGGTGCATGGTCTACAGACACATGGAAAAAATCCTCATCATCTTTCATCATTAGAGAAATGCAAATCAAAACCACTTTGAGATATTATCTAACTCCAGTAAGAGTAGCCCACATCAAAAATCCACAAACTGCAGATGTTGGCATGAATCTGGGGAAAAGGGAATACTTCTTCAGTGCTGGTGGGAATGCAAGCTAATACGTTCCTTTTGGAAAGAACTTTGGAGAACATTCAGGTATCTAAAAGTAGACCTGCCATTTGATCCTGCAATTCCTCTACTGGGTGTATATCCAAAAGACCAAAAAACACTCTGCAACAAAGATGTTTGCACCAGATTGTTAATTGCAGCTCTATTCATAATTTCCAAGTCATGGAAGAAGTCCAAGTGCCCATCAACCCATGAATGGATAAATAAATTGTGGTATATGTATACCATGGAATACTATGCAGCCTTAAAGAATGATGGAGACTTTACTTCTTTTATGTTTACATGGATGGAGCTGGAACATATTCTTCTTAGGAAAGTATCTCAAGAACTGAAGAAAAAAGTATCCAATGTACTCAGTACTTTTATGAAACCAATTTATAATTATTCACACTTTCTTATGAAACATAGATCACAACTATAGCCCTGGATGAAGGAGAGAATTGGAGGTGGATGGAAGGAGAGGAGGGTCTGATAGAGGGTGGATAAATGGTGGGACCACATCTATGAAGCATACTGCAAGGGTACAAGTCTAATTTAAGAATAGAACATAAATGTTTTAACACAATAATTAAGTAAATGAGGTGAAAGCTATGTTGATTAGTTTGATGTAAGCACTCCAAATTGTACAAAAATCAACACATTTTACCCCACAAATACATCAGCGTATTCATGATCTATGTGTTTTTGACTTAATAGAAGAAAAAAAAAAAGCTTTTGTCTTCATTTACTTCCTAGGATACTTACATTGTTTAACTATGGTTCATATATTCTCATTGCAATGGTCCCATTCCCAAATAAATATCATTGTTTCTCAGAGATTTTCTGTTTGTTACTTAGACAGAAATCTACAATGATTTTCTTTGCTAAAGTTCAATTAGGTGAAATCAGTAGAAAGTAGTGCTTTTTCTGGATATCTGTGTATTTAATGCATTTTTTTGTGGAAAATCAAATATTAATACTCTGGGAGATTATAGAAAAAAGGAACAGAGTTTAACCACATATCTTTCCTTTCCCAGTGGAGCAATTTCTAGAAAAAAAAAAAAAAAGACTATAGAGTAATGTACAAAATAAAAAAAAATAAACTCCATTAGCATGGTATTCTGTAGAACCTTATTTAACAAAGGTTAAATTAAAATATATACTAAGCCAGTAACTGATTATGCTAAGGTATTTATGTCATTTTAAGTACTTCATTTTTCATTAACTATGACTAAAAGAGAGTCATTTAATGAAATAGTGAATCTTGTTCAGTTACGTATGAATTAATTATCCTCAAAATAGTTGTGATACAAACTAATACAACATGCAAAACTTCTATATGCTATGGCCACTCTACCTCAGTTTTATAAGCATAGATTTATATTGGGAAGAAATGCCATAATACCATAATTCAATTCCATAATTACATAAAAGTGTTTGTGTTACCAGTGAATGAGTGCAAAGGTAATCATTTGTTTAATCTATTCAGTATCTTTTGAGAATCTACAGCATCCTTTCAAGTGCTTATGTATGTATTTATTTAAATATACATTTTTTCTCAAATGCTTTATTTTTTTTCTTTTTATCCTAGGAATTATGAGCAAAACTTGACAAAAGTTGAACATGGTATTTGAACCACAGTATAAAATTATACTTCTTTTCTTAATTTCAGGTAAATATGAGGGTACAGATTATTAGGTTTCATTATTTATATTTGTAAAGTGCAAAATCTAAATTGTGCTTAAGTCTTTCACCTAGGAAATGTTCCATATAACCCTACATGTACACCTGTAGGTGGGAACTTAACAAGCCCCCTCTTCATGAATTTAATTGTTTCCTCCCATGTGAGCCTATAGTTTTTGGTCTACTATTTTCAGATTATTATCGAGTACGCGGGATGCTTGCTTTTCAATTATTGAGATACTTTACTTAGGCGAATGTTCTTTAATTCCATCCAGATTAGTAAAAAGATATGTCTCCATCATTTTTAAGGTTCAATAGTATTCCATGGCATACATACACCACAATTTATCAATCCAGTCATGGGTTGATGGGCACTTGGTTTATGTCCACATCTTTGAATATTTCAATTGAGCTACTGAAAACATTGAAACAGAAATGTCTTTATGGTAAAATTATTTTTTTTCTTCTGAGTATGCAATGGAATTGCAGGATCAAATGGAAGGTCTTTTAGTTCCTATATTTCTTTCCAAAAAGCCTGTTCTAGTTTTCAATCCCACCAACAGTGCAATAATCTCCATAAAATATTAAGTTGGCCTAATTTCATATTTCTGATATCTGATTATTACCAATTTCTTAATAATTTTAACAACATCTAGATTTATTTCCTTTCTCACTTGCATTTGAATACACATAATTGCATTTTCTGTAAATATATTGCTAACATATTTACAAGGGAATATGGATAAATATGAATGAAAAATCAATGCTGGTCTACTACTATGGAAAATATGTTTTTAAGTTCTAATTAATAATTTATCTAGAGTAACCCAGCCTAGTGATAACCATAAAAATTTCAGAAGCTTTCAGGCTTAGTTTTGTGTATCTGCATGTTATTATCTCATGGGAGCAGAGGGGTTGTAGGATAAATAATCTGTTACATCTTATGCCTGTCCCCATTTCTGTGCCTTTGCTCATAGTGATTACATTTTCTGGAAATTCCATTGTGTTTATTATTAAAACTCCATCATAAATTCACCAGTCTCTTTGTCTTTTTTCATTCTTAGTAACACTATAATACCAATTTTAACACTAGCTGAAACAGTATGAGTTGTTTAATTTCAGATGGCTGCCTTTCCTCCCCACAGACATATATATATATACACACACTCGCACACACACAAAATTCTCATTCCTTTTTCAATTTTGCTTGTCTGCACTATGAGGCTAATGATAACTGTGCATGTTCTTGGTGCCAGATAATATACAATTTTACATGATTAGATTTACATGATTTATCACAAAATATATGTTGAATAAATAATTAATTGAATTAATTTTAATTTATAGTGATGTACAGTGTTTCCTTAAAACAGATGGAATGAAATTCTATTTGAATTATGTGTTATGAAATTGTTTCCTTCCCAAAATTTATAGACTTAACTCCCCATATGACTGTATGTGGAGATAGACCCTCTAAAGAGGTAATAAACTCTAAATGAGGTTATAAAGGTAAGACCATAATCAAATAGAGTTTACATCACAATAGAAAGATAAAGAGACAACAGGAATGTGCTGTCACAGTGAAAAGGCCTTATGAAGACACCATGAGAATTTGGTCACTTACAAGGCAAGGAAAGTGGTTTCTGGAAAAAATGAATCTTCATACACCTTGATCTGAGGCTTCTAGCCTTCAAAACCAAAATGATAATAAATTTTTGTTGTTTAAGCCATCCAGTCTGGAGTATTTTTTATGGCATCCTAAGCATACTAACACACTGTTGTAAAGTTAAATAATTATGTAGATAAACCAAATCACTGAAACATTTTTAGGTTGATGTATATTTTTTTAATCTATGGATTTCTATTCTCTGGTGTAAAGTTAGTTTAAATTTTATTTGATATCACCTTTCTCAATGTTATTAGTTCAAGAAAGTACATTTGAAACACCCACTCATCTCTTCGATACAACTTATTGTTGTCTGGGTAGAAAAATACACACACACACACACACACACACACGTTGATATTCAGTAGAAAACAAAATGAACCTAAGAGATGAAATGTTGAGGCTTCTGTATATATTTGTATTCAAGCTCAGGATTTTCATATTCATTACAAAATATGTGTTCAATAAAATTAAGGCTGCAACACAGAAACAATATAAGCCATTCTACACTGCCAGAGTGAATCTCTGCCTGTCACTCTGGTAAACACTAAGTTTTTGGACAAAACTGTCCATGTCAAGGATTCCATAATGAGTTGTCAACTTTTTTTGTGCAGTATCTATATTTTTTACATGTATTATATGTTGAAAATAAATTTCCTTTGGGAATCCACTTTTATACAAAAGTAGAAAAATACCACAAGAAAATGTAAACATGCACCTCTTATGAAAGGCCTGGGCAACTCCAAAATCAATCACATCTTAGGTCACAAATCTAATCTCAGCAAATTTAAAAGAATAGAAATTATTTCTTGCATTTCCTCGGACCATCATGAAATAAAAGTGGAACTCAGCATCAACAAGAATCTGCATACTCATACAAAACATGGAAACTAAATAACCTCATGATGAATGATAGCTGGGTCATAGATGAGATTAACAGTAAAATTAACAAATTTTTGGAACAAAACAACAATGAAGACATGAATTATCAGAACTTCTGGGATACTGCAAAGGCAGTCCTAAGAGGACAATTTATAGCACTGCAAGCCTTCCTCAAGAGAACAGAAAGAGAGGAAGTTAACAACTTAATGGGACATGTCAAGCAATTGGAAAATAAAGAACATTCCAATCCCAAACCCAGCAGAAGAAAAGAAATAACCAAAATTAGCACAGAATTAAATGAAATTGAAAACAAAAGAATAATACAACAGATCAATAAATCAAAAAGTTGGTTTTTTGAAAACGTCAATAAAATAGATAAAACTTTGGCTAACCTAACCAGGAAAAAAAGAGTAAAATCTCTAATTTCATCAATCAGAAATGACAAAGATGAAATAATAATAGACATCTCAGAAATTCAAAAAATCCTTAATGAATACTACAAGAAACTTTATTTCTCAGAAATACAAAAATCAAAATGAAATTGACAAATACTTGGAAGCATGCCATCTCCCAAGAATCAGACAGAATGAAGTGGAAATGTTGAACAGGCCTATATCAAGTTCTGAAATAGCATCAACTACACAAAATCTTCCTAAAAAGAAGAGCCTGGGATGAGATAGCTTCACCTTAGAATTCTACCAAACCTTTAAAGAAGAAGTAATACCTGAACTACTTATACTTTTCCAAAATATATAAAAAGAAGGCATACTACCCAACGTATTCTCTGAAGCCAACATCACCTTGATCCCCAAACCAGGAAAAGACCTAACAAGAAAAGAAAAATATAGACCTATATCACTAATGACTATTGATGAAAAAATATTCAACAAGATCCTGGCAAACTGAATCCAGCAAAACATCAAACACCGTGACCAAGTAAGTTTTATCCAGGATCTCAAGGCTGGTTCAATATACATAAATCTATAAATATAATTCAGCACATAAACAAATTAAAAAACAAAGACCATATGATTCTCTCAATTGATGCAGAATAAGCTTTTGATAATATCCAGCATCCCTTCATGATCAGAACACTTAAGAAAATGGGTATAGAAGGGACATTTCTTAAACTAATAGAGACCATCTACAACAAACCTACAGCCCATATCATATTGAATGGAGTTAAATCAAAACCATTTCTACTCAAATCAGGAACCAGGCAAGGTTGCCCATTGTCTCCACTGCTCTTTAACGTTGTAATGGAAGTTTTAGCCATTGCAATTAGGGAAGAAAAGGCAATCAAGGGTAGCCATAAAGGGACAGAAGAGATCAAACTTTCACTCTTCGCAGTTGATATGATTGTATGTCTAGAAAATACCAGGGATTCTGCTACAAAACTCTTAGAAGTGATCAAGGAATACAGCAATGTCTCAGGTTACAAAACCAAGAGTCACAAATCTGTAGCCTTTGAATATACCAACAAAAGCCAAGCTTAAAAAACAATAAAGGACTCTATTCCATTTATAGTAGCACCAAAAAAGATGAAATATTTGTGAGTTTACCTGACAAAGGACATGAAAGATCTCTATAAAGAGAACTATTAAACTCTAAGAAAAGAAATAGCTGAAGATGTCAACAAATGGAAAAACATAGGGTGGCACCTGTGGCTCAGTGAATAGGGCGCCGGCCCCATATACCAAGGGTGGTGGGTTCAAACCCAGCCCCAGCTGAACTGCAACCAAAAAATAGCTGGGCATTGTGGCAGGTGCCTGTAGTCCCAGCTACTCGGGAGGCTGAGGCAGGAGAATCAAGAAAGCCCAAGAGGTGGAGGTTGATGTGAGTCTTGTGACGTCATGACACTCTACCGAGGGTGGTAAAGTCAGACTCTGTCTCTACAAAAATAAATAAATAAAGTAAAATAAAATAAAATAAAAGAAAGGAAAAACATACTATGCTCATGGCTGGGAAAAATCAACATCGTCAAAATGTCTATACTACCCAAAGCAATACACAATTTTAATGCAATCCCTATTAAAGCTCCATTGTCATACTTTAAAGATCTTGAAAAAATAATACATCATATTATATGGAGTCAGAAAAAACCTCGAATAGCCAAGACATTACTCAGAAATAAAAACAAAGCAGGAGGAATTACACTACCAGACCTAAGACTATACTATAAATAGATAGTGATCAAAACAGCATGGCACTGACACAAAAATAGAGAGGTAGATGTATGGAACAGAATAGAGAAAAAAAATAAATGAACCCATCTACTTACTTTTATTTGATCTTTGACAAGCCAATTAAAAACATTCAATGGGGAAAAGATTCCCTATTTAACAAATGGTGCTGGGTGAACTGGCTGGTGACTTGTAGAAGACTGAAACTGCACCCACACCTTTCACCTTTAACTAAGATAGACTCACTGGATTAAAAATTTAAACTTAAGACATGAAACTATAAAATACTAGAAGAAAATGCAGGGAAAACTCTTGAAGGAATCGGCCTGAGTGAATATTTTATGAGGAGGACCCCCTGGAGCAATTGAAGCTGCATCAAAAATACACTACTGAGACCTGATCAAACTAAAAATCTTCTGCACAGCAAAGAACATAGTAAGTAAAGCAAGAAGACAGCTCTCATAATGGGAGAAGATATTTGCAAAGGTCTAATAACCAGAATCCACAGAACTCAAATGTATTAGCAAGAAAAGAACAAGTGATCCCATCTCAGGCTGGGCAAGGAACTTGAAGAGAAACCTCTCTGAAGAAGACAGGTGCACAGCCTACAGACACATGAAAAAATGCTCATCATCCTTAATCATCAGAGAAATGCAAATCAAAACTACTTTGAGATATCATCGAACTGCAGTAAGATTAGCCCCCATCACAAAATCCCAAAACCAGAGATGTTGGTTTGGATGTGGAGAAAAGGGAACACTTCTACATTGCTAGTGAGAATGCAAAATAATATGTTCCTTTTGGAAAGATGTTTGGAGAATACCAAAAGATCTAAAAATAGACCTGCCATTTGATCCTATAATTCCTCTCCTAGGTGTATATCCAGAAGACCAAAAATCACATTATAACAAAGACATTTGTATCAGAATGTTTATTGCAGCCCAATTCATAATTGCTAAGTCATGGAAAAAGCCCAAGTAGCTTACAAATAGACTAATAAATTGCGGTATGTGTACACCATGGCATATTATGCTATTGTCCTCAGAACTAGATGCTCAGAGACACAAAGGAAAGCACGTGTGCAATATGAATATTATGAAAAGGAGTCTGAGGCTTGCTTGTGCTCTCAGCAACTACCCACATTTATCGGGTGTCTTTTATACATAACACTAATCAAAAAAAGGTATAGAAATATAAAAGCGAACAAATAATGGTGAAATCATAAAGACTGCTAAAAAATTCTTTGTTCAGCACATATACTGCTAGACACATACATAGTTAATCTAAATCAAGACCACTTCGCTCAACACTTTGCTCAAGTCTTAACCACAACAGCGCCTAGCTGTCTGTTCTGTTTGATTAGTTCCCTAAAACTTAAGAAAGAATAATTTGCTAAAAGGACAATAGAACAGAGTACTTCTTCCTGTAACATCTGCAGATGCACAGCCCCCATCTGCAACCGTGGGAAGCCCTCCAGTAACTTTCCTTTCTGTGGACATTTAAGTGATTGTTCTTACTAGCCCAGGCATGTCCACAAAGAAAGAAGTTTTTCCATCTTAGGGCAACATTCCTCAGGGAACGCATGAGGCCATATCACTTCGATACCTCTCCATTTCCCCCTTTGTATTTATTAGCTTGCACTGCTGTCATAGCCAAAAAGAAAGCAGCATTCCTATCACTGTTTTTTTAACTTGTATCAAATTTTTAATTATCATATAAAGAATAAACCCAATCAAACAAAATAAGAGGGTGGTGCCTGTGGCTCAAGGAGTAGGGTGCCAGTCCCATATGCCAGAGGTGGTGGGTTCAAACCTAGCCCTGGCCAAAAACCAAAAAAAAAAAAAAAAAAAAAAATTAAAAAAAGGCGGGTTCAAAATAAGAAAGAGATCCGACAGAAGTTCCAAACAAAGTATGAATCTGATCAGTTGGATTCAATTGAGCTATTCCTTCTGAAATTCCTTTCAGAATTTTGTATCCATTAATTTGTTCTAATTTTTGCTCAAAGTTTGAGTATACTTGATGTTGTAACTCAATTATATCAGCAGTCAAATTCTCATGATTTAACAAATGTTTCTAACCTTACTCCATGGAAACAAAGTTTCATTACAAAACACAGGGGTAATACAATAAGAAGTTACATTCCAATCACATTTTAACTTTCATTGTTTCCCTAAACTATATAATTGATCACCTAATAAAATCACTGTTTGTTCGAAATCTGCTGATTCATTATATATCTCCATATCAGTTTGCTTCTGAGAAATCCAAAGTTTCTCAGCATCTTTATGCCTGTTAGAAACAAATTTTTCAGTTTTAATAAACTCAGTCAAAGCTATTCCAGTGGTGGCTGCAGAGGCTATGAGGGCTATAGTCCCAAGAATGGCTGCTATCAGAAGACTGATAAATCTCTTCGTCCTCTTCATTAGTTTCTGGGCAAGGTGGGATAGGATGGAAATGGCAGGGGATTCCTCCCACAGGCACATCATCTTCACTGGAAGCCAAATTCCCATCCTGCCCTGGAGTAAAAAGATCCTATCTTGGGAAAAATCAATTCTCATAGGTATATTAAAACAAGCAAATAACCAACACCTTCCTGGACAGCTAATTTCACCGGTTTTCTCATTCTAATTGATCTCTCCAACCAGCCATACAAATGGTAGCTTAACACATGCTTGTATGAGATATGCTTCTCTCCATTTAAAATGGAACACATAGTGGGGTGTTGCCCCTGCTACAGGATCTTTATGTGTGTAAGCTCCTTTCCACGCATGTAGCCCCAAAAGAGCCACGCCTATCTTCCATAAATCTGGCTGTGGAGGATATACAACAATACCAGGAGAAGGTTGTGAAAATCCACTTTCGTGCCACATTAATTATTTCATAGATGAATAAAGAATATCTGTAAGGTTTCTTTCATGTATCAAAATACTCAATTGTAACCCAGATTTTTCAGACACATATGCTAGAGGTCTCCAATCTATTATGAGGCCAAATTTTGTTTGTCTTAAAAGATACAAGTAATCACCTCGACATTTAGTTAAATGTATCCACTCATTAATATCCAAAAATGTATGGGGTTCACAATGAGGTAAATGAGACAAAAGTTTATGAGCAGTTAAAATAAATTTAGTAAATATCATAGTAATCAATAAGTAATAATCAGAATTTCCATTGCTTAAACTGACACACTGCTGAGGCCCAAATGCCAAAGAAGGGGGCTCAGGACCTATGCAAATAGGAGGTCCAGTAACTTCAGTAGAATAATTGAATATAATAGTACCCTCTTCCTCAGGTTTAAATGGACCTCTATCATCCTAAGGGCTGGGGAGCCAGGAACTTCCATTAACATATATGGAGACAGATGGTTCATACCAAGACACTCCCCTTAATAAAGGAGGGTTAGGTACACTCCAATAAGTATAATTTTTGGCATTTACCTGTGTGTTTAATAATGCAAGTATGGCAAGAAACAAGGTCCTAGTATTCCGAGGGTGATTGCTCATCCTGACTATGGACTGTACCTCCTGGCATAGTTGTGAGAGTCCTCTCCATGTTACTTGGGCAGTTCCGTTGGATTCTCCAATGTTGAGGAATGAGGTGTTGAGGAGGAGCCAAATTATTGTGTTGTTCCTCCAGGGTTAATGATGACATCCTGGCTGTCAGGTTCCTGGTTCGACACATTTGTGCTTGGAGATGTGAGCAGGGCATCATTTCTAAGTTTTATCAGTTTTTCGGGTAGCCAAAATTTATTATTTCCTGAGGAAAGATAAGCATACCCTCTATCCCATCGAACAACTACCGCAGGAACCCATTCTCCTTTAACAACATTCTTATAATATATAGGTTGATTTAATGGAGTTGTAAATTCCTTAATCCATTGCTGTGAAGTTGGTGTGTTACCTTCTGTATTTGAATTTTAAAAAATTAAAGCAAAAAGAGCTGAATGTATTCTATTTCTGGGTGTAGTATTATATCCTATTCCCCTTTTCTGTTTAAAATGCATCTCTCAATTATGCCTTGTCCAGTACTATTACCAGGTATTCCTTTAATATGTTTAACATTGTATGTTTTAAAAACTTATTGACATTTTGTGGAAATATAAGCTGATCCATTATCAGTTTTGATAGTCTTAGGTACCCTCATAACAACAAAAGCTTCTAATAAATGAGTAATTATGGCATCAGCCTTTTCATATGTTAAAGCTGTCGCCCAAGAAAAATGAGAATAAGTGTCAACAGAATGATGAATAAATTTATTTTACCAAATTCTACGTACTGAGTGACATCCATTTGCCATAATTCATTTGGTTTATTTCCTCTGGGATTTACTCCCATTGGTAAATGGGGGGCTGTTATGATTTGACATGTAGGACATGCTCTAATAATGCCTTTTTCTTCTCTCCATGTTATGGAGTATTTATGTTTAAGTGATGAGGCATTATTATGATGAAGAGCGTGCTCCTCTTGTGCTTTTTGGACTGGGTCAATTAAAGTATCAATTGTGTTATTACCCATAGTTAGAGGACCATAGAGATTGGTATGAGCTCTAATAGGGGTTGTATAAATTTGGGATGTTCTATTTCTAACTAAATTGTGTAATTTTTGAAATAAAGAATATTAATCAGTCCCATCATCAAAAAGAGTAGTAGTTTTGATATGTTGTATGCTATATACAGAATAAAAAGACTCTGTTATATTTAACAATGCATCAGGAAAATCTTCTAATATAAAATGATGGTAAACAATTCATCTTTTTGGACAGACTTATATGGGGATTGTAGGACTTTATTAATAGTCACACAGATATATCCAGCTCTGCCTTCTTTGTTAGCATCAGTAAAACAATTTTGAGCTCCAGTAATAGGAATGGGGAAAACAACCGTAGCAAGAATCCATGATGTTTCTTTAGAAATTGGATTCTTTTATCCTGAGGGTAATGATTATCAACTTCCCCTAAGTAATTGGCTACAGCAATTTGCCAATCCTGAGATAGGACAAACATATCATAAATATGTTTATTAGTTAAAGAACCCACAATTTTTTCAGGGTCTTGACCTATAAGTTGTTTGAATCTGTGTCAACCCTTTATAATAATACTAGCAATTTTTTTAACATAAGGCTGTAGTTTTTTAGTGGCCTTATGTGGTAGGAAACACCATTCGATAAATGTAGTCTGTTGAGCCAATAACCCAGTAAGGGAATGTTCAGATGGAAAAATATATAAAATTAAATCTCTATTTTCAATAATTCTATCCAATTGGGCACTATGTACATGTTGCTCTAACTATTGTAACTCCTTTTCAGCCACAGGGGTAATTGTTCTAGGGCTATTAAGGTCAGAGTCTCCCTCTAATAATGAAAATAAGTGAGTTAAGGAATATGTAGGAATTCCTAAGGAAGGACAGACCTGATTAATGTCTTCCAGCAGTGTTTAGAAATCATTAAGAGTTTTTAAAGAATCTCTTCCAATTTGTATTTTTTGTGGAATTATCTTTTGAGCTGTCATTTTATATCCTAGATAACTCCATGGGTCTGATTTTTGAATTTTATTATTGGAAACATGAAGACCATATTCTTCAAATCAAATGCAAGCACACTGAATAATATTATTTAAAACAAATTCATTTGGATGGGCAAGCAAAATATCATCCATATAATGATAATAAATGCCATCTGGAAATTGTAGAGTTAATTTTTGTAATGGTTGTTGTTTAAATATTTCACACAAGGTTGGGCTGTTTAGCATTCCTGCGGTAAAACCTTCCATTGAAATCTTTTATTAGGGGCACTATTAATTTAAACAAGGAACTGTAAAAGCAAACTGGTAGGAATCTTTTTGGGTCAATGGTATGTCAAAAAAGCAATCCTTTAAATCTATTATAACAATATGAAAATTTCTAGGAATTAAAGAGGGATTAGGAATTCCCGGCTTAAGGGGGCCCATCTGTTGGATAATTGCATTTATTTTTCTCAAATCCATTAACATTCTCCATTTTCCAGATTTTTTTCTTTAACACAAAAACCAGTGCATTCCACTCACTGACTGAAACCTGAATATGGTTTAGTGTTAATTGTTCATTGACTAATCCATGAAGCGCCTCTAATTTTTCTTTGGGAAGGGGCCACTGCTCCCCCCAGATGGGAACATCAGATTTCCATGTTAAAGGTAAAGCAAGGCGCTTGGCAGTGGCTCCTATGGACAATTTTCTGGAAGAACTGTATAACTGAGTCCTGTCCTGTCCTTATCTGTCCTGGCTACTTCAGGTTTTTTAACTGCAAAAGGCTGGGATTGTTCATACCCCATGTCAAGCATTATATTTTTACCAGTTAAATCCAGCTGTCTAGGTATAGTGCGCATAGCTTCCCATTGTTTAAGAATATCTCTTCCCCATAAAGTGATAGCAATAGGGGAAACATATGGTTGTATCATTGCTGGTTGGCCATCAGGCCCTCAACAGTTTAATATATTAGAACTTTGCTCTATATTGGACATGGTACCATGACCAAAAAAAGTGGCCTGGACACACCATTTAAGCCATCCCTCAAGCCAGGCAAATGAGGCAATTATAGAAACATTGGCCCCAGTATCCACTAAACCTTCAAATTTTGTCCCTTTCTGAAAAGTAACCTGGCATTGTGGATGAGAATAATTAAGAAAAGCATGCCAAAAAACATGTGTCACAGTGCTGCCAAAGCCTCCTTCCCTTTGTATGGGAGCGGCTTTTCCTTTATAATAAGGCAAAAGCAATAATTGAGCAACTCTTTGTCCAACAGTTAAATCAATGGGCTTACTAACAGTTGCCATAATGAAAATTTCACCATTATAATCTGGATCAATATCTCCCAAATGAACAATTAGCCATTTTATGTTTGAGCTGTTTCAGCCTATAACTAAGCCAACAGAGTCTTTTGGAATGGGACCATACACCCAGGTTGCGAAGGTATAAGGTACATCTCTGTGGCCTTAAAGATAAATTCTCTACAATGGGCAAGTCTAAAGCAGCACTGTTATGAGTGGCATGAAATAAATCAGAAACCAAAGTTTGGTTTGAAGCTTACTGGATGGACAAGATGGAACAAAGCTTTGATGTAGTGGTGGAACATTTTGTTCAGGAGTATTTTTTAATTGCTGGGTGTTGATTTCTCGGCTGAAACGAGGAAGGTCTGTACCGAGGCCCCTGCTTTGTTCTCCTGGTCCTGGGATTGGCCCTCTTGGGAGATTTTTGACTCCACAGGAGGCAAGACATTATCATCTTTGTCTTTGATAGACCTGCATTCATTTGTCCAATGTCTTCCCTTTCTACACCTTCTACAAATTCCTAGTGGTAATGGGGGATCTTCTTCTTTCTCCCTTCTTCTTCTTTCTCCTTAGGTGGTCCTTTCTAACATGCCCAATTTTCCCACAATTATAGCATTTAGGATTATTATTTCTCAAGGTTGCTGCCATATGAACACGGATCTGATCACCAATTAAGGCTGCCTGAAAGGAACTAGAGCCAACATTCTTACATGCCCTCATGAATTTATCTATAGAAGCGTTTTCCTCATTCATGATACTGGCTAAAACTTTACAACAATCCTTATTAGCATTTTCATAGGCAAGAGTTAAAAGTAACATGTCCTGCATCTCTGGTCTTGGAATTGCCCACTTGATGGCAGCACGGAGCTTTGCAAGATACTCAACATAAGGCTCATTGGGACCCTGAATGATCTTGGTGAAGAATTTCCCTTCCCCAGGCTCATCTACTGTGCCCAGGCATGGAGACAAACATCCCTAATTACAATCAGTGTCTCATCAGTGAAATCCAGCTGTCTATCATGCCTTCTGCACTCTTCGTTACCTGTTATCTGATCATAAGAAAAATCTGAATTACTGTCATGCCTTGATTTAGCTTCTTTATTCCACCATGAAACAAACTGCAAATATTGGGTCAGAGAAAGAGCCATTTTGGCCAAGCTTTCCCAGTCTCTTGGTGTCAAAAACCGATCTCCACAATATGATCTAAGCAGCCCTTGAGTGAATGGTGCATTAGGTCCATATGCTATAACAGCATCTTTCAAAGTTTAAGAAATTTAAGATCTACCTCCACATATTGGACCTGGCTGCTGGGGCAGGACCAGCTTGAGAAGGTTTGCCTGCTCTTCTGGTGGCAGCTTGAGTCACCAGCATAACGATTCCTACATTTTGGTCAAAAGAGGAACCAGCACAAGACATATCTGGCTCATGGAGAATTCTTAAATCTCTTGGACTAGGAAAATTAATTCTATGCACTATTCTGGAAGTCTCCACACTCTGATATGGGGGCAGACAGAAAGCAGTTAGAGACAGGATAAAGCTTTTTAGATATATCTGGAGATGGGGGTCGAGACTGCAAAGATTTAAATCCTTCAGGCACAAGAGTAGGTGGTGAAATCATAAAGACTGCTAAAAAATTATTTGTTCAGCACATATATTGTTAGACACAAACATAGTTAATCTAAATCGAGAACACTTTGCTCAACACTTTGCTCAAGGCTTAACCACAATGGCACCTAGCTGTCTGTTCTGTTTGATTAGTTCCCTAATGCCCAAGAATAATTTGCTAAAAGGACAATAGAACAGAGTACTTCTTCCCATAACATCTGCAGGTGCCCAGCCCCCATCTGCAATAGTAGGAAGCCCTCTGGTAACTTTCCTTTCTGTGAACATTTAACTGATTGTTCTTACTAGCCCTGGGATGTCCACAAAAAAAAAAAAAAAAGAGTTTTTTCATCTTAGAACAACTTTCCTCGGGGAGCACATTGGGTCATGTCACTTGCTTTGGTTGGCCGGTACCACTCCATTATGCAGCCGTAAAGAAAGATGGAGACTAAACCTCTTTCATGTTTATATGGATGGAGCTGGAAAATATTCTTCTTAGCAAGTTATCTCAATAATGGACGAAAAAGTACCCAATGTACTCACCCCTAATATGAAACTAATTTATAGCTTTCATACGAAAGCTATAACCCAATCTCAGCACAATAATATGGGGCAAGGGGCAAGGGGCAAGGGAAGGGAGGGTAATTAGTGGGTCCACACCTATGGTGCATCTTAGAAGGGTACAGGTGAAATTTCCTAAATGTAGAATATAAAAGTCTGAACACAATAATTAAGAAAATGCCATGAAGGCTATGTTTACCAGTTCAATGTAAATATTTCAAACTGTATATAAAACCAGCACATTGTACCTCATGATTGCATTATTGTACACAGCTATGATTTAATAAAAAAAAAAAAAATTTGAAAGGCCTGGGCATTTGAGATGTAAAAATTACTTATATGGGTAAAATTACTTATATATGAGCATATATGCATAGCCATAGCATGTGTATCATGTAACTAAATTATGAACACTGAACCACATAAATATTGTATAGACCAACCATTTTGACAGAATTGATTGATCAAATAAACAATTCAGTTAAATAACTACATAGGGAGGTAGGAAGAATAGAGATTAAAATAGAGAGTGTGTGTGCACAAAAGAAAGAGTTTAATTTCACTCATTACTAAATTCCATGTAAAGGCTTGAACTGATGATATGTGTTGACATGACCTCTATACCATAATTTTGGGGTTATTGTTTTTGCCCTTTAGAATGGATACAAAAATTATGCAGGTGTCATTCACCTTTCCATGAAGGTAGGCATAACCTTGCCACTTTTATGCTGACTTTCTAAGTTGTAGAAGTTGTTTGGTGACAGTCACACCTCTTCTGTAGGGTGCTGCATTTGAAAATTGCATTGTCCTTCAACATGACTGGGAATATTGGACAGTGATTGAATGTCATCTAGAGCTTATTAATATTCATGTTGTCATTTGTCATCTCAGTCATCACTGACACTTTGTCATTTATGTTACTGTAAGCATTATATCAACTCTGAGTTGCTAGATCTTAGACCTTTTTCTTGGTTGCAAACACATCAAAAATACAGTCAACAATATTCAAGAAGTCTTTCTAATAAAAAAATGATAGATTTAAAATCATTTGGCTCATTCCATCTTTTATTAAAAAGAGAACTACCAAATTCATTATACCAAAAATAGCATAAATTTCCCTTTTTGCCTTTTTAATGGATTTTGTCTAATTTTACTAATTACCATACAAAAGATAACTAAATACAATCTTTTAAAATAAGATAGTTTTCTATGTCAAACAGATTTTATATCTGTTACTCTTCTTATTATTACAATGCCTATTTGAATAACAAATAATGGAATTCCTATGTATGTAAGAAAATGGAGGTTCAGATACTTTTAGTGACTTGCCAAACATAGGAACTGACAATAGACACCAGGCTCTCAAATCTTCCACTTGATATTTCTCTTCAATTTCAACACTAAATCTATTATTTCACAGCATCCTTGTATAATATTTTTAAAATTTGCTTAAGATGCTACAACAGACCTAGCTGTTGAATTTCTTCAATAAGACATTCTTTCCTTCCCCTTCCTAGAAGAATGCTGATATTTTTAATTTCCCACCCTCCAACATATAATCATGTATTTCAGGGAAAGCTGACATGATCCCAGCCTTAAGAAAGTAGATAAAATTTTGTTTAATTCACTCATGGTAATTGCAGTGTTCTTACCAGTGACTGTATTAAGAATACTCCTTGTGACCAATGACATATGAATGAAGTCCTCTAAAGGACTTCTTGGAACACCTACCTCACTCCTAAGGTAAAAATACATGAAAAGACAATAATTTTCATTACATATTGACATATCTGGATTGATTCATAGAACCTCTACAGCCATCTTGTTATGTGATTAATAACAAAAAAAAAGAAAAAAGAAAACTTGAAGGCATTGAACTAAAAAACTACAGAGAAGTGAAAGTACAATCCTCACGTACTATTCATGTAGTCTGTCTTATACTTTAATGTTACCTATAACAAAATATTTTCTTATGAAAATCAATTTGAGGAAAAAAAATTCTGCTATTTGCATCCAAAATATACAAACTGTTACAGGAAAATTCTATTCAAGGATATTTTGACCAATAATAATAATAATAAGTAATTACTAAGTGTTTCAAGCATTGTTTTGAAATACCATTGAATGACAGTAATACCACAGAATGTGACAATTATAAAGATTATTAAAAAGAATATACACAAACATTTTCCAGTGTTTTCCACTGAATGTATTTTACATGGAAATTGGGAGAAGACAAAAAGTGGCTGTGTTTATGGCAAATATAGTTTATTAAAAAGTGGGAGTGATAGACATTCTCAAAACCTTAGCAGGTTTTGACTTAGTGTATACTATAGCCATACTATTCTATATCACAAACCTCTATGTGAAAATTTAGTTTGCAGTATTTTGGAATTAATTTAACCACAGAATGCATGGGGGGGGGCATGTTGTAGGATGATACTGTCAGAAACATATTTTAAAAAATGATAAAATAAATATTCAAAAAGATGATGGAGGATGGAAATGTTCAGCACTTTAAGACCACATCATTACCTTGAACTCCTGACTTTCTGGCCAATATTATTTCACTTATACCATTCAGCCTTTTCTTTAAGCAATTACAAAATATAGTTTCATGGCTCATGCCTGTAATTCTAGAACTCTGGGAGGCCGAGGCAAGTGGATCTCCTGAGCTCAGGTGTTTGAGACCAGCTTGTGAAAGAGCGAGACTCCCATCTCTACTAAAAATAAAAAAAAATAAAAAATAAACTAATCAGGTGTTGTAGCTAGTGCCTGTAGTCCCAGCTACTTAGGAGGCTGAGGAAAGAAGATCTCTTGAGCCCAAGAGGTTGAAGTTGCCGTGAGGTATGACGCCATGGCACTCTACCCAGGGCAACAGAATGAGACACTGTCTCAAAAAAACATGGTTTTGCCTTAAAATATAAAGTTAAAATACAAGCTATTATACATATTAATGATAGCTATGGAATTTCAGAGAATATTCTCACATAGAAAGATACAAGGTGAAGCTCAAAACAGAAAAACATATAATGGGTATAGGTTTGACATCAGAATGGCCATGGTATTTATTTATTTCTTCATAATATTTTACATATTTGTGGGGAGCATGTAATATACTGTTACCTGCATAGTATAACAATTAAGAAAGGGTATTTGAGGTATTGATGCCTTGAGAATGATTCCTATGTGTTGAGATCACTGCAGGTCCACTTTTTTGGCTGCATTGAAATATAGTCTCCACTGTTGCTAATTATGTTCTATGGAACATTAGAACTTCTCCTCTCTAGCTCTATATGTGTACCCAACTAACTATTCATCACCACCCTCCTTTCCACCCACACACCATTCCCATATCAATCATACTACTCTCTACCTTCATGACATCAGCATTTTTAGTTCCCACATATGAGAACATCTGACATCTGTCTTTCTATACCTGCTTTATTTTACCTTATTTCACTTAACATGATGAACTCCAGTTCCATCCATGTTGCTGTAAATGATAGCATTTCACTTTTTATGCACAAATAATATTAAATCATGCCTAAATAACACATTTTATTTATCCATTCATCTGTTTATGGACACTTAGGCTAATTACGTATGTTGCCTATTGTAAATAGTCCTACAATAAAAAAGCAAATACAGCTATACCTGTGATTTGGCAGGCCAATACCAATTTCAGAGGCCCCAGAAATGCAGCATTCACCATGTCCCTTCCTGGATCTGTGGGAAGCAAAGTGGTAGTTTCTTGCTCTGCATGCTGACCCAATAGGCTTTAGGTCTGGTCAAATACCAATTGTGCAGACTACCATCAGTTTCAGAGGCTCTGAGAATGCAGAGTTCCCCACACCCCTTACTAGGCCTGCCAGAAACAGAGTGGCAGTTTGGGATTCTGCCATCCCATTCCATAGGCTTTAGAATTGCTAAAATCACAAGTGTGGTAGCCTAATATCAGTTTCAGAGGTCCTAGAAACACAGAGTTTACCATGGTCTTTCTCAGGCCTGCCAGAGGCAAAGTGGCAATTTTTAGCTGTGCTGGCCCCCCCATGGGCTTTATGACCACTCCGATGCCAAGTGTGGTGGACTGATAGAAGTTTCAGAGGCCCTAAGAAATGCAGAATTCACTGTAACATTTCCCAGGCCTGCCAAAAGCAAAGTGGCAATTCACAGCTCTGCGGGCCCCTTAGATGGACATTAAGATAGGTCAGGCACCACTTGTGATGGACTGATACCAATTTCAGAGGCCCTGGGAATTCAGAGTTCACCATGCCCTTCCCAGGCCTGCCAGAAGCAAAATGGCAGTTTGAAGTTCTGCCGGCCCACGACATGTTCTTTAGAACTAGTCAGGTGCAGAATGTGGTGGGATGATGTTAGTTTCAGAGATCCCAGGAAAGCTAAGTTCATTGGTCCCCTTCCCAGACCTGTAGCAAATCCAAAGTCTACTGTCTCACAAATTAGAGCCTTCTGTGCCCCTCTCCTATCTGTTCCTATCTTTAATTTCCCTTGTGCTCTGTGGAGGAAACACTTGGTTTCAAGTTACAAGGAATGGCTAATGGCAGCCTCCAGTCAATCCCAACCTCCAGTAGAGGAATAGTATGGCTCACCAGGGAACTCATGCTGCCTTCTGATATAGATAGCTTCTATCTGATCCCCACTGTGCTGCTGGTTGGTATTATAGTTTTTCACAGATTTTAGTTGAGTCTTAGTCAGATCCAGCCACAATGTTAGCCTTAGCTCATTCTGTGCCAGCATGGTGCTCTGGAATTCCACTGCTCCCTATGTGGACCCCAGTCTTATTATTTGTGTCTCCCTATCGCCTGATTCTTAGGAGTTCCACTTCCTTTTTTTCCTCACTGAGTGTCCTATCTTGCTTCTGTGCACATTCATGCTGCTATTTCTACAAAGAGCCATACTAGTGGAGGAAGTTTCTTGGCCCGTTTCCCAATTTCCTTGGGAATGGTGAGTATGGTGACTGCTTCTAGTCAGCTATTTTTCTCACCCCTTTACATGGATTTAATTTTGAATTCTCTATTGTGTTTTATGTGTCTATTTCTACACTAATACCATGCTGTTTTGGTTACTATAGCCTTGTAATATGTTTTGTAGTCAGGTGCTGTGAAGCTTCCAGCTTTATTCATTTTGCTCAAGATTTCTTTGGCTATTAAGGCTCTTTTGTGGATCTATATAATTTTAGAATTTTTTTCGATTTCTGTGAAAAAACAATATTTTGATAGTATTACACTATTACAGTATAATTATTTAATAATATTAATTCTTCCAATCCATGTGCATGGGGTTTCTTTCCATTTTTTTTGTATCCTTTTCAATTTCTTTCATCAATGTCTTATGGTTTTCCTTTTGACTTGAGTATTAAGACTAATCCTATCTTTTACCAAATTCATAATTTGATTTTATGAATGTAAATTAACTTAAAACTGAAATTTCTTAATCTATAAAATGAGATTAGAATAGGATCATTTTCACAAGAACATTGCATGGATTAATATACCTGAAAGATTTTTCTCTATTTTTTTACCTAACCATCTATCTATGTATCTAGATACACTAAAAATTGGACTTAGCCACATTGCTCATTAAGATTAAAAGTTGTGGGCTCATATACATTCTTAGGAAGCCTAATATTCTCTTCAATATTTATGTGAGTTCTTAGAGAACTGAAATATTTGTCATTACTGCTAAGTCTAAGATGCTTTCATCTCTTATTTTATCTTATTAATCAGCTACAGAAGTATTTCTCTGCTGTATGTTTGAAGAAAAATCCAAAATGAATTATGAAACTTCTCTATGATTTTCTATCCTCATTCCCTTCCAGATTAGTATGCATTTGGGAAATCTGGGCTATGCTACATTTTATTTAAGCTTTCCTGCAATGTGGATGTGTTATTTAATGATCATGTTGCTCTGTCACCTCTCTACCTCAAAAAACTCTTGCCCTATTTCATATTTATTAACTTCACCCTGCCCTATTTCATATTTATTAACTCCTCTCATTTCCAAAAAAATAATAAAAAATAATAATAATAAAGTTTAGTAGGGGGTGAAAAATAACTCTCTTGCTTCTACTGTTTCCTGTCCTCTGAAGACCCAACAGCTATTAAAAAACAGCCTTCTACCTTAGTTCTTAATATTTAACAGCAAATAATAAAAGTGTTGAATAGATAAAAGCTTAGACATTTCTATCATTTCCTCTTTACTATCCCTCAGTCTCTTTCTGTATGGAGATTTATTCTCCCTCTGTTATGATCTATGTCACCTTCTTAAGATGGCATAAACAGTCACATTTAATTTTTATTATAGTTAGCAATTACTTTTATTTTAACTGCCATTTCACATAGTATATTTTCAATTAAATGTTAATTTGCATCCTTATTTAAAATTTAATATACAGCATTCAATGGGTTTTATCTCTACTCTTAAGAAAACAAAAGAAATCTAGGAGTTCAAACATCTATGGCACATATAATTGAAAATGTATCCAATTGGATTAATCAATGCAGAATGTCACTGTGTCATTCAATAGCCTACTTGTCTAAATAAATGAGAAAATTTTGAAGACAGACATATGCAAAGGCAAAACCATACTTATAACCAAATGATTTATTTTCATCTAAACTTCATATATATTTGATTGAGTATTATTCTCTGCTCATATTTATTTATTTTTCCTCTGAAATTTTTATTAAATAATAACTGTGTCATTAATGCTTTTATGGGGTACAATATGATGATTTTGTATAAGATTTGGAATGCTTACATCAAACTGGTTAACATAGCCTTTACTTCACTTACTTACTTATTGTGTTAAGACATTTATACTCTACTCTTAATATATTTGACATGTACCCTTGCAATATGCACCATAGGTGAGGTGCCACTGATTTCCTCCCTCCACCAATCCTCCCTTGTCCCCTCCCCTCCCCCTCCTATTCCCTCATTCATCCTGAGCAATAGTTGTGTTTTGTCTTGCATATGAAAGTGTGGGCGATTATATATTGCTTTCATAGTAGTACTGAGTACATTGGATACTTTTTCTTCCATTCTTGAGATACTTTGATAAGAAGAATACGTTCCAGCTCCATCCATGTAAATATAAAAGAGATAAAGTCTCCATCCTTTTTATGTCCATGGTATACATATACCACCGTTTATTAATCCATTCCTGGGTTGATGGGTACTTGGGCTTCTTCCATGACTTGACAATTATGAATTGGGCTGCAATACATAACTAATGACCTAATGTATGGTGGGGGTGGGGGGTTAAGATTGGGTCAAAGTGGTAATCTCCTGCCACATAGGTTGTCATTTAGGCCAGGCTCATGATTTGGTGGGGGAGGGAATGGCTCCCAGGAGATAGTGAAAGGGCTGCCTTCACAGAGCAGGTGGCTGCAGGAAAGTTGTGAGATCTTCATGTTTACCAGGGGAGCATTATCTCTCCCCATAGGTATCTTTTCTATCCAAAAGCTTACCACTTTCTTGAGGATCATTTTCCTGAACATTTGGGCCGAAAACATGGGTGTAAATTTTTCATGGCGAAATATGGTAAGTCTTTTCATAAAATGACCATCTGAACCCAAATGTTTATTGCAGCACAATAAACAATAACAAAGATATGGAATGAACCTAAGTATCCATCAACTGATAAGGGAATAAAGAAATATGGTATGTATATTAATATAAATACAATAAAGTACAGATCATTCATAAAATTTAATATAATAACATCTTTTGCAGCAACCTGGATGAAACTGGAGATGATTAATTCTAAGTGAAGTATAGGGATGGAAAAAAAAAGGTACTACATGTTCTGACTTATAAGTGAGAGCTAAATGTAATATATATGTAGCCATAAAAAGCAGTAATGAACATTGAAATCCAAGAAGTGGGAGGATGAGAGGAGGATGAGGGATACAATTCTATCTATCATGTACAATGTAAACTATCCTGGAGACTGGTACATTGAAGGCCCTGACTTCAGCATAATAAAATATATTAATGTAACAGAAAACAATTGTACTCTCTAACTCTTTGAAACAAACAAAAAAATAAATTGAATTGAAATTCACACATTAAAAAATAATTATTTTAAAGTGAAAAAAATTAAAAAATACAAAATACTGCCATGGGGGTGAGGGGGAAGATGGGTGACCGGAGCCAGTTTTTGACAGAAGCTCCCACCCAGAGGGAAGGATAATGACAAAACTGAAGATTGAGAGCCGAGCTGAGAGAGAAGAGTGATAACTTCACATCACTTCTGCTGAGGTAAGCTGCAACTCCAAGGAAGCAAATTTCAGATATAAAACTCATCTCAAGAAAAAAATGTCCATCCCCTACCCTCAAGAGAGTATTTTGCTCCCTGTGGGATCTCTACAAGCGAGCAGTGAACTGAGGACCTCTTATTTCACCCCACAGGAGAGAATTGCTGAAAGCAAGGACTACGTCTCCAGAGGGACCCCACTGTGAGCCTGGGAATTCTCTTGCCTGGCTTGAAAGTCGAACAAACATTTTCCCTTCCATTTTTTTTTTTTTTTTTTTTTGCTTTTCTTACTACTTTTATTTATTTTTATTTTTTTTTTTATTAAATCATAGCTGTGTACATTAGTATGATCATGGGGCACCATACACGTGGTTCATAGACCGTTTGACACATTTTCATCACACTAGTTAATATATCCTTCCTGGCATTTTCTTAGTTATTTTGCTAAGACCTTTACATTCCACACTTACTAAGATTCACATATACCCTTGTAAGATGCACCACAGGTGTACTCCCATTAATCCTCCTCCCTCCACCTACCTCCCCACTCCCTCCCCTCCCTTTGCCCCTTCTCCCTATGCTTAGGTTGTAACTGGGTTATAGCTTTAATGTGAAGGTCCTAGATTAGTTTCATAATAGGGGTGAGTACATCAGGTACTTTTTCTTTAATCATCAGAGAAATGCAAATCAAAACTATTTTGAGATATCATCTAACTCCAGTGAGACTAGCCTATACCACAAAATCCCAAGACCAGAGATGTTGGCGTGGATGTGGAGAAAAGGGAACACTTCTGCACTGCTGGTGGAATTGCAAATTAATACATCCTTTTTGGAAATATATATGGAGAACACTTAGAGTTCTAAAAATAGACCTGACATTCAATCCTGTAATTCCTCTACTGGGCATATACCCAGAAGACCAAAAATCAAATCATAATAAAGATATTTGTACCAGAATGTTTATTGCAGCCCTATTCATAATTGCTAAGTCATGGAATAGGCCCAAATGCCCACGAGTGGATCAATAAATTGTGGTATATGTACACCATGGAATACTATGCAGCCTTAA
Source organism: Nycticebus coucang (assembly GCF_027406575.1). Taxonomy (NCBI): domain Eukaryota; kingdom Metazoa; phylum Chordata; class Mammalia; order Primates; family Lorisidae; genus Nycticebus; species Nycticebus coucang. Next base: position 153,868,272 of record NC_069804.1, on the reverse strand, counting down.
AGAAAGATGGAGACCTTACCTCTTTCATGTTTACATGGATGGAGCTGGAACATATTCTTCTTAGTAAAGTGTCTCAAGAATGGAAGAAAAAGTACCCAATGTTCCCTTCCATTTTGAACTGCCAGTTCACCATTCCCCCCTCACCTGGTGATCCAGAAGCCTAACCCCTGCAGAAACCAGTATGTTTGAGGTTCATTCCTAGGAGCTGGTATTGCAAGGGCTGTGGTAGTGAAGCTGTGCTATAACAATTAGCCCAGTAGTAGTGCAGGCAGACATGGGGGGAGGCTGTCAGGCCTGGAAAACTGCAAATCAGTGGCAGGCAGAGGCTTGCAAGCTATGTGAGCCTGTGAGCCATGCTGCCTAAGCTGCTGCACGACATGTGCTGCCCAAGCTGCCACCATGAGCAGTGAACTGGGAGTTCAAAATGGCGTGGAAAATGTTTGTTCAACTTTCATTCCAGGCAAGAGAATGCCCTGGCTGACAGTGGGGTCCCTCTGGAGAAGTAGTCCATACTTCCAACAATTCAGTCCTATGGGGTGAGATAAGAGGTCCTCAGTTCACTGCTCACCTGAGCCACCACTATACCCACACTGCCCAAGCTTCTGCCCTGGAAATGATGTGATCCACCACCCCAGCCACCTCCCCAGCCACAGGAGCTTCAGGAGACTCAAGAGCCATGGGAGATGCCTCAGAGCCATACAGAGACACCTCCTACGAAGCTTCAGCAATAGTAGAACAATCCCACCAGGGTCTAATTTTGAAGAGACACCTCCCCAACTCTGAGGACTGCCAGAGGGAACCAGACTTCACCCTATAGAGATACCAGAGCTGCAGAGCAGCTGCAGCAAAGGCATGTGGCTGAGGCAGAAAAACACTTGCTTATTTGTTATCCTCAGGTTTGGACTGAGCTCAGGTGGAACTTTACCCAGTTACCATTGAGGACTCCAGGCAGGCAGGCTTCAGCTCCCCCTGCCAGCCGATGGCAGGGGGTGGTGGCTGGGCCAAGGAGACACTGACTTTCCTTTGACCTTAGCAGGTACAAAGCCCTGGCACATTTGCTTATTGGAGGGAACTGGGCCACGGCTCATGGGGTTACCAGTGACTGGGTTTGAAGGAGGTACAAAGTGGGGAAAGATACACCAGTCCCCCTGGTCCAACTCTTCTACTGTACAGGCCTTTCTGACTCCATGGACCACTGGGGCCAATCACACTTGAGCTGCCAGTGGATTCTTGCTGTCTAGTTGCTAGAGAAATTTTGAATTCTCCCACTTGTTCTGCATTTGTGCTGACTGGGACAATTAGTTTTGAACTCTTGATCTGGGTCAATCACCCAAGGACCCTCCAACGTTGTGCCCTGGATGTGTGGTAGTGGGAAAATTGGATTATCCTGTTCCATATGTCACACATGAGCGATGGGGTGTCTTAGTTGCTTGTATTCCACAGCTGAGATTTCAATCCAAAGCCACTGATTCACTAGGTTTGGACAGAGTGTAGCTGAATATAAGACAAAGCCACCTTGCCCCATCACACCAAGCTGGTCCTCAGATTCTCAAGCTGAAGTACTAGGCATTACCTTTGAAAAGCTGTAGGGAAAAAACCACAGTCACCAGTCCCAGCACTCTGGTAAAGTACTAGCTAACTACAACTCCAGGTGCCTTCATTCAATTTCACCTTACCAGCTTCTCTAGCCAAATGGTGAAAAATAACCATGCGGCAAAATCAGCGAAAAAACTCTGGCAACATGAATAATCAGAGTAGATCAATTTCCAAGAGGCATGAAAAAGAAGACACAACAGAAGATCCTATTCATAAACAAATGGCTGAGATGTCAGAAATCAAGTTCAAAATTCTGATGGCAAATAAGATCAACAGAATTGATGTAAAGCTGGAATTAGAAGTTCAAAGAGCAATTCAAAGTTGTCTCAATAAATTCAAAGATAAAATCTCCAAAGGTTTTAACAAATCGAGGCAAGAATTTGCATCCCTCAAATACCTGAAAATAGAATCCCTCAGTAATAGAATAGAGCAGGCAGAAGAAAGGATCTCTGACATTAAAGGCAAAGCTTTTGAATGCTCCCAAATGGTCAAGGAGAAAAAGAAGTGGAGAGCAAAGATGGATCATTCTCTGAGAGAGCTGTGAGACAATTCCAAAAAAGCAAACATTCACCTTATTGGAATTCCTGAAGGAGATGAGAATGATCTGAAAATCCCAGATGCTCTACTCCAAGAGATAATAGAAGAAAACTTCCCAAACATGGCAACAGACACTGAAATGCAGATAGAATACAGTTTCAGAAACTTTATTTTGATTGAGCATGACTCAATACAAATAAAATATCCCCTAGACACATTGTAATTAACTTCACCAATGTTAATATGAAGGAGAAAGTCCTGGAAGCAGCCAGATGTAAGAAAACCATAACCTACATGGGGAAGAATATTAGAATGATGACTGCAGATCTTTTCTCTGAAACTTTTCAAACCAGAAGAGGAGGGCCATAAACCTTCAATCTCCTAAAACAAAACAACTTTCAGACCAGGATCCTGTATAGAGTGAAACTGAGTTTCATCTATGATGGAGAACTCAAATGCTTTAGAACATTCACACATTGAAGAAATTTGCCATAACTAAACCAGCTGTTTAGGGTATTCTGAGACCTATCCTCCACAATAATCAACACAATGCTCTACCATTTCACCATAACACAACTTCCACAGTGGAGAAAGGATTAAAAATATCAACTAATCCTTTGAAAAACTTGACACCAAAAATACTACCATGCTAACCAATACTCTTAATTAACATGAATGGCTTAAATTGTCCTCTAAAGAGGCACGGGTCTGGATACAAAGTTTGAGGCCACATATCTGTTGCATACAAAAATCTCATCTTATTTAAAGGATAAATATAGATTCTGGGTGAACTGATAGATATCTATAATCCAGGCAAATGGAAAACAGAAAAAAGCAGATGTTGCGATTTTATTTACAGATACATCAGGCTATAAACCAGCAAAAGTAAAGAAAAACAAAAATGGTTACTTCATATTTGTTAAGATAAAAACACAACCTATCAGCACAGGGACTCTACTACAAAACTCTTAGAAGTGATCAAGGAATATAGCAACATCTCAGGTTACAAAATCAGCATTCATAAATCCGTAGCCTTTATATATACCAACAATAGTCAAGTTGAAAAAACAATTAAGGACTCTATCCCATTCACAGTAGTGCCAAAGAAGATGAAATACTTGGGAGTTTATCTAAAAAAGGACGTGAAAGATCTATATAAAGAGAACTATGAAACTCTAAGAAAAGAGATAGCTGAGAATGTTAACAAATGAAAAAATATACCATGCTCATGGTTGGGAAGAATCAACATTGTTAAAATGTCCATACTACCCAAAGCAATATATAATTTCAACGCAATCCCCATTACAGCTCCACTGTCATACTTTAAACATCTTGAAAAAACAATACTTCGTTTTATATGGCATCAGAAAAAACCTCGAATAGCCAAGACATTACTCAAAAATAAAAACAAAGCAGAAGGAATCACACTACCAGACCTCAGACTATACTACAAATCGATAGTAATCAAAACAGCATGGTACTGGCACAAAAACAGAGAAGTAGACATCTGGAACAGAATAGAGAACCAAGAGATGAATCCAGCTAATTACCATTATTTAATCTTTGACAAGCCAATTAAAAGCATTCAATGGGGAAAAGAGTCCCTATTTAACAAATGGTGCTGGGTGAACTGGCTGGCAACCTGTAGAAGATTGAAACTGGACCCACAGCTCTCACCATTAACCAAGATAGACTCTCACTGGATTAAAGATTTAAACCTAAGACATGAAACTATAAAAATACTAGAAGAGAGTGCAGGGAAAACCCTTGAAGAAATTGGGTTGGACGAGTTTTTCATGAGAAGCACACCCCGGGCAATTGAATCTGCTTCAAAAATACACTACTGGGACTTGATCTAACTAAAAAGCTTCTGCACAGCCAAGAACACAGTAAGTAAAGCAAGCAAACAGCCCTCAGAATGGGAAAAGATATTTGCAAGTTATATCTCCGACAAAGGTTTAATAACCAGAATCCACAGAGAACTCAAACTCATTAGCAAGAAAAGAACAAGGGATCCCATTGCAGGCTGGGCAAAGGACTTGAAGAGAAACTTCGCTGAAAAAGACAGGTGCACGGCCTTCAGACATATGAAAAAATGCTCATCATCTTTAATCATCAGAGAAATGCAAATCAAAACTACTTTGAGATATCATCTAACTCCAATGAGACTAGCCTATATCACAAAATCTCAATACCAGAGATGTTGGCATGGATGTGGAGAAAATGGAACACTTTTGCACTGCTGGTGGGAATGCAAATTAATACATTCCTTTTGGAAAGAGATGTGGAGAACACTTAGAGATCTAAAAATAGATCTGCCATTTAATCTTGTAATCCCTCTACTGGGCATATACCTAGAAGACCAAAAATCACATCCTAAGAAAGATATTTGTATCAGAATATTTATTGCAGCCCTATTCATAATTGCTAAGTCATGGAAAAAGCCCAGGTGCCCATCGATCCAGGAATGGATTAATAAATTGTGGTATATGTACACCATGGAATATTATGCAGCCTTAAAAAAAGATGGAGACTTTACCTCTTTAATGTTTACATGGATGGAGCTGGAACATACTCTTCTTCTAAAGTGTCTCAAGAATGGAAGAAAAAGTACCCAATGTACTCACCCTTATTATGAAACTCATGTAGGACCTTCACATGAAAGCTATAACCCAGTTACAACCTAAGAATAGAGATAAGGGGGAAAGGGAGGGGAGGGAGGGGGGAGGTAGATGGAGGGAGGGGGATTAATGGGATTACACATGTGGTGCATCTTACAAGGGAATATGTGAATCCTAGTAAATGTGGAATGTAAAGTTCTTAGCAAAATAACTAAGAAAATGCCACGAAAGCTATGTTAAATAGTGTGATGAAAATGTGTCAAACGGTCTATGAACCAAGTGTATGGTGCCCCATGATCATACTAATGTACACAGCTATGATTTAATAAAAAAAAATAAAATAAATAAATAAAAAATAAAAACACAACCTAGTGAGATATCAAATGTTACCAATTATATGCCTAATCAGAATGCTCCTCAATTTATAAGAGAGACCATAACAGACATGAACAATTTGATGTCTTCCAGCACTATAATAGTCAAAGATTTTAACACCCTTTTAGCAATGTTGGATAGATCCTCTAATAAGAAACTAAGGCAAGAAATTTTGGATTTAAACTTCACCATAAAACAATTGAATTAAATAGATATCTACAGAACATTTCCTCCAAACAAAATTGAATACACATTCTTCTCATCAGCCCCTGGAACATCCTCCAAAACTGATCACATCTTAGGTAACAAGGTTAACCTCAGCAAATTTAAAAGAATAGAATTTATTCCTTGTATTTTCTCAGATCATCACGGAACAAAGTTTGAACTCACAAATAACAGGAACCTGCATACTCATACAAAGGCATGGAAACTAAATAACTATATGCTGATTGATAGCTGACTCATAGATGAGATTAAGAAGAAAATTACAAAATTTTTGGAACAGTAAGATAATGAAGACACAAACAATCAGAACCTCTGGGATACTGCAAAGGCAGTCCTAACACAGAGTTTTATAGTGTTGCAAGCCTTCCTCAAGAAAAGGGAAAGAGAGGAAGTCAACAACTTAATGGGATATTTCATGAAACTGGAAAAGGAAAAATATTCCATCCCCAAAACCAGCACTAGAAAAAAATAACCAAAATTAGAGCAGAATTTAGATGAAATCAAAAACAAAAGAATTATTCAAAATATAAATGAATCAAAAAGTTGATTTTTTGAAGTTTAACATAATTGATAAACCTTTGGCTAACTTAACAATAAATAGAAAATAGAAATCCCTAATTTCATCAATCAGAAATGACAAAGGTGAAATAACAACAGACACCTCAGAAATTCAAAAAATTCTTAATGACTACTACAAAAAATTTTATTCTCATAAATACAAAAATCTGAAAGAAATTGACCAATACATGGAAGCACACCATCTTCCTAGACTTGGACAGAAAGAAGTGGAAATGCTGAACAGACCTATATCAAGTACTGAAATAGCATCAAATAAATGAAATCTCACGAAAAAGAGGAGTCCAGGACCAGATGGCTACACATCAGAATTCTCCCAAATCTTCAAAGGGGAACTAGTACCTATATTACTTAACCTTTTCCAAAGCATAGAAAAAGGATTAATACTTTCCAACACATTTTATAAAACAAATAACACCCTGATCCTCAAACCAGGAAAAGACCCAACAAAAAAAGAAAATTATTGGGCGGCACCTGTGGCTCAGCAGGTAGGGCGCTGGCCCCATATGCCGAGGGTGGTGGGTTCAAACCCAGCCCCGGCCAAACTGCAACAAAAAAATAGCCGGGTGTTGTGGCGGGTGCCTGTAGTCCCAGCTACTTGGGAGTCTGACTCACGAGAGTCGCCTAAGCCCCAGGATTTGAAGGTTGCTGTGAGCTGTGTGACACCATGGCACTCTACCAAAGGCGATAAGGTGAGACTCTGTCTCTACAAAAAAAAAAAAAAAAAAAAAATTATAGACCAATATCTTTAGTGAATATAGATATAAAAATATTCAATAAGATCTTATCAAACAGATTCCAGCAACACATCTAAAAATTATACACCATAACCACATTTTTTTTATCCCAGGATCTCAAGGATGACTCAATATATCTAAATCTATAAATATAATACATGACATAAACAAAATAAAAAGCAAAGACTATATGATTCTCTCATTGATGCAGAAAATCCTTTTGATAATTTCATCATCCTTTCATGATCAGAACACTTAAGAAAATTGGTATGAAAGAGACATTTCTTTTTTTATATAATTTACTTTAATATTTATTTTTAATTTTTTTATTAAATCATAGCTGTGTACATTAATGGGATCATGGGGCACCATACCCTGGTTTCATAGACTGTTTGACGCATTTTTGTCACACAGGTTAACATAGCCTTCCTGGCATGTTCTTAGTTATTGGGCTAAGACATTTACATTCCACATTTACTAAGTTTCACATATACCCTTGTAAGATTTCTTAAACTAATAGAGGCCATCTACAACAAACCCATAGCCAATATCGTATTGAATGGAGTAAAATTGAAATCATTTCTACTCATATCAGGAACCAGGCAAGGTTGCCCATTGTGTCCACTGCTTTTTAACGTAGAAATGGAAGTCTTAGCCTTCACAATCAGGCAAGAGAATGTGATCAAGGGTATCCAAATAGGATCCAAGAATATCAAACATTCACTCTTGGCAGATGACATAATTGTGTATCTGGAAAACCCCAGGGACACAACTACAAAAGTCCTAGAAGTGATAAAAGAATACAACAGCATCTCAGGTTACAAAATCATCACTCACAAATCAGTAGCCTTTATATATATATATATATATCAACAATAGTCAAGCTGAAAAAAACATTCAAGGACTCTATTCCTTTTATAGTAGTGCCAAAGACGATTAAATATTTTGGAGTTTACTGAACAAAGGATGTGAAAGAACTCTATAAAGAGAACTATGAATGCAAAAAGAAATAGCAGAATCATGAGGTGCTAAGGATTCAATCCAGGGAGAGTGGGGGTTCAATCGTTTGAACCCCCAACCACAGCATTGACAAATAAGAGTCAGGTGACTTTTTTGTTTGATTAGGAGTGGAGAGCAAGATGGCGGCTGAGTAACAGCTTCCTTGCATCTGGGCACCGTGAGTCTGGGGAGATAAGACTCCAGGCATCTCTGGCTGGTATTATCAGCCTATAATCATCCCTTTGATGATACAGGGAGTCAGCGAGAGACTTCTGGACCCCAAGAGGAGGAAAAAAACAGTGGAAAACTGGCAAGTAATCGTATGTGTTCGATCATTCTCATCCCGCCAACAGCTGTAAATGCAGTAGCAGCAAGACTGCTAACCGGAAAGGACTTACCTGTGAACTACTTTGGTGTTTTTTGGACTTGGCATTCAGTTGAACTGCCCTGGGGAGAGCTTGAGCGGGAGTGCGGAGAACTTTGGGTGTTGTCTGGGACACCAGACTGAGCCACTGAGCTGGACAGACAGAGCTAATAGTGTTTGGCTGAGGGCAGCAGGGAGCCACTGTGACAGAACTGCACCAACAAGGTCTGCCCTAGGGGTTGCAGAGCAAGGATCAGGCGGGACCTAGTAACCTAGTGACTGAGAAGACTAATGGCGTGGTCTGAGCCGCCTTACAGCCTTAACTCTCAGGGGCAGAGTGAGACTGGTTCTGGCACATTGGGTAAGTGGATAGCCACTTCACCAGTGATTCCAGCGACAAACACTTTCCTGGGAAAGCTTCTGTTTAGCAAGTTTAGAAGCTTAAAGTGTCTTTTAAGAGGGATGAAGATAGACTTAGGGTGTCTACCCTGTGCGGTTTGAGAAATCAGCGGAGTCCTCCAGTTGTATCAGTATTGTAATTAACATATCATACCACAGAAGACCACCTGTTGCCCAGACAATATTCAACATGATATATATACTGCTTTGTTTTTGGTTGTTTTTAATTTTGTTTGTTTTTTGTTTATTTTGATGTTGTTGTTGTTGTTTTGTTTATTAATTCCAACCTTTTCCGTATAGATTTTTTCTTTTATTTCTCCAGTTTCTAATATAAATACAATTTACCATTTCTGCCTTTTCCAATAACTAGAACTTCATTGTTGCTAGTGTTTCTACCTCTATTATTTGGTTTTCACCCAATTTTAACCTGTAAAGTATTCTGTCTGCTTGTTTTGGTTTGATTTATAGCATTTTTGTCTTTCCTCTCTACTGGGTGGAGGTAGGCTACTGTGTCTGATTAGGTTAGCAAAGAGTTGCTGACCTCAAGGGAACCAGCCAAATGGGCACCCCCCAAGAGATTGGGATTTTTTAAGGTTGTGTCAAAGTACCCTACTGTACACCTATATTGCTCTGTCTCCCTCTTTCTGTACCTCTCTTCTTTTTGTCAATATTCTTTTTACCCACCCCCTCTCCTTTCTCGATTGTCTTTTCGTTATTTCCTTCCTTCTTTCATCCCTTCTTGCTTTTCAACCTTCTCATCCTTCTGGTCCTATACCAAAAGGACTCATCGAAACCTTAGTCCACAGGCACAGGAACTTAAAGAACAAGAGGAAGTGAAAGGAAAATTAGAGCAAGGAAACAGATAAAAGAAATCACTCATGATGAAGAATCAGCAGAAAAATTCCAGGCAACATGAAGAACCAGTCCAGAACAACTCCTGCAAGGGACCATGAGGTAGCTACTTCAAAGGACTCCACCAATAAAGAAATGTTAGGAATGACAGAAAGGGAATTTAGAATACATATGATGAAAACAATGAAGGAAATGATGGAAACAATGAAGGAAACTGCTAATAAAGTTTTAAATAACCAAAAGGAAATCCAAAAACAGAATCAAATAAGAGATGAACGATATGAAGAATATGGAAAGATACAGCAGAGCTGAAGGAACTGAAGCAGTCTATTAGTGAACTTAAAGATGTAATGGAAAGTATCAGCAACAGGTTAGACCATGCAGAAGAAAGAATTTCAGAGGTAGAAGACAAAGTTCTTGAGATAACTCAGATAGTAAAAGAGGGAGATAAGAAGAGAGAGAAAACAGAACATTCACTGTCAGAATTATGGGACGTTATTGGGCATTCCAACATATGAGTTATAGGATTCCCAGAAGGGGAGGAAGAATGAACCAGAGGAATGGAAGACATACTAGAGAATATTATAGAAGAAATTTTCCCAAATATCACCAAAGATTCTGACACACTGCTTTCAGAGGGATATCGGACCCCAGTTCGCCTCAACTCTAACCAACCTTCTCCAAGACGCATTGCGATGCACCTGTCCAAAGTCAGGACAAAAGAAAATAATCTGCAAGCTGCCAGAAAAAGCACCAGTTGACCTACAGGGGCAAATCCATCAGAATGACTGCAGACTTCTCTAATGAAACTTTCTAAGCAAGAATAAAATGGTCTTCTACCTTTAATCTACTTAAACAGAATAATTTGCAACCCAGAATTTTGTAGCCTGCTAAGCTAAGGTTTAAAATTGATGGAGAAATCAAATCATTTATGGATATACAAACATTGAGGAAATTCGCCACAACAAGACCAGCTCTACTGGAAATAATTCAACCTATTCTATACACTGACCATCACAATGGATAAGCAGCCAAGTAAGAACTCAGAAATTAAAGGACAGAACCTAACCTCCACACTGATGCAAAAGATAAAAATAAGCAATGGACTCTCACCAAATAAGATGAATAGAACACTACCACACTTATCAATTATCTCAATAAATGTTAATGGCTTGAATTCCCCACCGAAGGGACATAGATTGGCTGACTGGATTAAAAAACACAAGCCATCCATTTGCTGTCTGCAAGAAACACACCTGGCTTCAAAAGACAAATTAAAGCTCCAAGTCAAGGGTTGGAAGACAATTTCTCAGGCAAATGGAATTCAGAAGAAAAGAGGAGTTGCAATCGTATTTTCAGATACATGTGGATTTAAAGCAACTAAAGTCAAAAAAGACAAAGATGATCACTTTATATTGGTCAAGGGAAAAATACAACAAGATGTTTTAATTCTAAATATTTATGCACCCAATTTAAATGCTCCCAGATTCTTGAAACAGACCTTACTCAGTTTGAGCAATATGATGTCCGATAATACAATAATAACAACGGACTTTAACACTCTTCTTACAGAGCTATACAGATCCTCTAAACAGAGATTAAACAAAGAAATAAGAGGTTTAAATGAGACCCTAGAACAACTGTGCTTGATAGACGCATATAGAACACTCCATCCCAAAGATAAAGAATACACATTCTTCTCATCCCCCAAGGAACATTCTCCAAAATTGACCATATCCTGGGACACAAAACAAATATTAACAGAATAAAAAGAATTGAAATTTTACCTTCTATCTTCTCAGACCATAAGGAACTAAGGGTGGAACTCAAGTCTAACAAAAACATTCGACCCCACACAAGGACATGGAAATTAAACAACCTTCTGTTGAATAACATATGGGTGCAGGAAGAAATAAAACAAGAAATCCTTAACTTCCTTGAGCATAATAGCAATGAAGACACAAGCTACCAAAACCTGTGGGATACTGCAAAAGCAGTTTTCAGAGGAAAATTTATCGCTTTAGATGCCTAAATTTGAAAAACAGAAAGAGAGCGCATCAACAAACTCACAAGCCATCTTATGGACTTAGAAAAAGAAGAACAATCTAAGCCTAAACTCAGTAAAAGAAAAGAAATATACAAAATCAAATCAGAGATCAATGGAATTGAAAACAAAAGAATCATTCAGAAAATTAATGAAACAAGGAGTTGTTTTTTTGAAAAAATTAATAAAATAGATAAACCATTGGCCAGACTAACGAGGAATAGAAAAGTAAAATCTCTAGTAACCTCAATCAGAAATGATAAAGGGGACATAACAACTGATCCCACAGAGATACAAGAGATCATCTCTGAATACTACCGGAAACTCTATGCCCAGAAATTTGACAATGTGAAGGAAATGGATCAATATTTGGAATCACATCCTCTCCCCAGACTTAACCAGGAAGAAATAGAACTCCTGAACAGACCAATTTCAAGCACTGAGATTGAGGAAAAAATAAAAAAGATTCCAACAAAAAATGCCTTGGTCCAGATAGCTTCACTCCAGAATTCTATCAAAACTTCAAGGAAGAGCTTATTCCTGTACTGCACAAAGTATTCCAAAAAATCGAGGAAGAAGGAATCTTCCCCAACACATTCTATGAAGCAAACATCACCCTGATACCAAAACCAGGAAAAGACCCAAACAAAAAGGAGAATTTCAGACCAATCTCACTCATGAATATAGATGCAAAAATTCTCAACAAAATCCTAGCCAATAGATTACAGCTTATCATCAAAAAAGTCATTCATCACGATCAAGTAAGCTTCATCCCAGGGATGCAAGGCTTGTTTAACATATGCAAGTCCATAAACGTTATCCACCATATTAACAGAGGCAAAAATAAAGATCATATGATTCTCTCAATAGATGCAGAAAAAGCATTTGATAAAATCCAGCATCCTTTTTTAATTAGAACACTAAAGAGTATAGGCATAGGTGGCACATTTCTAAAACTGATTGAAGCTATCTATGAGAAACCCAAAGCTAATATTTACTAAATGGAGTCAAACTGAAAGCTTTTCCTCTTAGAACTGGAACCAGACAAGGTTGTCCTCTGTCACCTTTACTATTCAACATAGTGCTGGAAGTTCTAGCCAATACAATTAGGCAAGACAAGGAAATAAAGGGAATCCAAATGGGAGAAGAGGAGCTCAAACTCTCCCTCTTTGCTGACCACATGATCTTATACTTAGAAAATCCCAAAGACTCAACCACAAGACTCCTAGAAGTCATCAAAAAATACAGTACTGTTTCAGGATATAAAATCAATGTCCACAAGTCAGTAGCCTTTGTATACACCAATAACAGTCAAGATGAGAAGCTAATTAAGGACACAACTCCCTTCACCATAGTTTCAAAGAAAATGAAATACCTAGGAATATACCTAACGAAGGAGGTGAAGGACCTCTATAAAGAAAATTATGAAATCCTCAGAAAGGAAATAGCAGAGAATTTTAACAAATGGAAGAACACACCATGCTTATGGATGGGTAGAATCAACATTGTTAAAATGTCTATACTTCCCAAAGCAATCTATCTATCCAATGCCATTCCTATCAAAATACCAACATAGTACTTTCAAGATTTGGAAAAAATGATTCTGCATTTTGTATGGAACCAGAAAAAAACCTGTATAGCTAAGGCAGTTCTTAGTAATAAAAATAAAGCTGGGAGCATCACCCTACCAGATTTTAGGCTGTACTACAAAGCCATAGTGCTCAAGACAGCATGGTACTGGCACAAAAATAGAGACATAGACACTTGGAATCCAATAGAAAACCAGGAAATGAAACTAACATCTTACAACCACCTAATCTTTGATAAACCAAACAAGAATATAGCTTGGGGGAAAGACTCCCTATTCAATAAATGGTGTTGGGAGAACTGGATATCCACATGTAAAAGACTGAAACTGGACCCACATCTCTCCCCACTCACAAAAATTGATTCAAGATGGATAAAGGACTTAAATTTAAGGCATGAAACAATAATAATCCTCAAAGAAAGCATAGGAAAAACACTGGAAGATATTGGCTTGGGGAAAGACTTCATGAAGAAGACTACCATGGCAATTGAAACAGCAAAAAAAATAAACAAATGGGACTTCATTAAACTGAGAAGCTTCTGTACAGCTAAGGAGACAACAACCAAGCAAAGACACAACCTACACAATGGGAAAGGATATTTGCATATTTTCATTCAGACAAAAGCTTGATAACTAGGATCGATAGAGAACTCATATTAATCCACATGAAACAAGCCAACAATCCCATATCTCAATGGGCAAGAGACATGAATAGAAACTTCTCTAAAGAAGACAGACGAATAGCTAACCAACATATGAAAAAATGTTCATCATCCCTATGTATTAGAGAAATGCAAATTAAAACCACCCTGAAATACCATCTAACCCCAGTGAGAATGGCCCACATTACAAAATCTCAAAACTGCCGATGCTGGCGTGGATGTGGAGAGAAGGGAACACTTTTACACTGCTTGTGGGACTGCAAACTAGTACAACCTTTCTGGAAGGAAGTATGCAGAAACCTCAAAGCACTCAAGCTAGATCTCCCATTTGATCCTGCAATCACATTACTGGGCATGTACTCAGAAGGAAAAAAATCCTTTTATCATAAGGACACTTGTACTAGACTGTTTATTACAGCTCAGTTAACAATTGCCAAAATGTGGAAACACACTAAATGCCCACCAACCCAGGAATGGATTAACAAGCTGTGGTATATGTATACCGTGGAATACTATTCAGCTATTAAAAAAAATGGAAATTTTACATCCATCTTATTAAGGTGGATGGAAGTGGAAGACATTATTCTTAGTAAAGCATCACGAGAATGGAGAAACATGAATCCTATGTACTCAATTTTGATATGAGGACAATTAATGACAATTAAGCTCATGGTGGGGGTGGGGGAAGGGGAGAGCAGAGAGAGAAAGAAGGAGGGAGGGGTGGGGAAATAAAGAACAGAGAGAGAGGAGGAGGGAGGGGGTTGGGCCTTGGTGTGTGCCACACCTTCTGGGGGCAAGACACGATTGCAAGAGGGTCTTTACCTAAAAAATGCAATCAGTGTAACCTGGCTTATTGTACCGTCAATGAATCCCCAACAATAAAAAATAAAAAAAAAAGATTATTTCATACCTAAATTTATATTAATCACTTTGAACCAATTTCTATTCCTAATCTTTCTGGTTTCACGTTTTGTGTCTACAATGATTTGATTTACACATATTTGTTATAGATTTTTGTATATCAATACATTTGTAGTATGTTAGTCCCTTTGGGTCTTATGCTTACATTTTGATTATTAGTTAAGTCTTATGTGCAAGTAAAATTTGTTAGCTTAAATAATGTAAGATGCAGTCACAATTCCTTTAAATATACATATTAGGCTTTGAACAATAGCAGAAATAAAAAAAGTAAAAAAAAATTATTAGGTTCTAAGACATCATAGTAAGTGTTTCTATCTGACTGTGGAAAGATATTAGGGACTTGCTTTAGATTAAATAACAGGTGATATTTTTTTTCTAAATCTAGGATCAATTTAACTTTTGAAATGCAATTAAATATTTTAGGATCCTTAGAGTTGAGTGATCAGATGAGCATAAGGACATCTGTTTTTGTATTTAGTTTCATTTATTTAATAGGAACCAGCATTTAAAATGTTAGAATAAGCTTTTGGTGCTATTGATTGTTTACCAAAGATAAGTTATTTACATGCCTTTAAATATTTGACATTAAATTTTATTTTGAAATTAACCACTTTCACTCTCATGATTATTTACCTTTATTTGCAGTCTTTCTAAAAAATATATTCTGGGGAATTATTCAGAAATTTTTATTTGAATTCTCAAGAACTAAGAAAGTAATTGCTTCAAAGGTGTGTTTAAAAATTCTTACATATTTCTTTATCATAGCAGTGTAGGGAAAGAATTTATGAAAAAGATCCCACTGGAAACTGCACCACCAACAAAAGTCAATAAATGGGATCTGAGCAAGTTAAAAAGTATTTACACAGCTAAAGACACATTCAATAAAGCAGAGACACACTTCTGAATAGGAGAAGATATTTTTGTGTTAGCTATGAATCTGACAAAGGGCTAATAAGTATAATGTACAAGCAAGTCAACAAGAAAAGAGCCAACAACCTCATTAAATACAAGGCAAGAGACATGAACAGAAACTTTTCACATGAGGACAGATGAACGGTCAATAATCACAGAAAAAAATGATCACTGTCCTTAATCATCAGTGAAATGCAATTTGAAACCACTCTGAGATATCACCTAACTTCAGTGAGAATGGCCCACATCACAAGGTCCAAGGTCCCAAAGGAACATATGTTGGCATGGATACAGAGAGAAGGAAACACAAAGGCACTTTGGTGGGACCTCAAATTAGTACAGCCTGTATGGAAAGAAGTATGAAGATTCCTCAAATAACTAAAAGTAGGATTACCATTTGATTGTGAAATCCCATTACTTGGTATTTATCTAATAGAAAAAAAAAGACATTTTCCACAAGGACGTCTGCACTCAAATGTTTATAGCAGCAGAATTCACCATCACAAACATGTGGAAACAACCCAAGATGCCTTCAGCCTATGAAGTGATTAGTAAGTTGTGGTATATGTATGTCATGAAATACTATTCAGCCATAAAAGCATGGAGATTTTGTATTACATCTTTTGTAGCTACCCAGGAGGATTTGGAGAACACTTCTTCAAATAAAATATCACAAGAATGAAAAAAAGAAAAAAAACCAGCATCACATGTACTCAAAAGTAAGTTAAAACTAGTAGATTAGCAACCACATGGTCACACAAACACACACACAAAAAAAAAAAAAAGAAAAAAAAACCTCCATTGAATGCAATATTGGGGGTAAGGTGTTTGTTAAGTTCCCCACAGCAAGTAGATTTCATGGGTATATGGAGAACTTTCTCTGTTGAGGACTCAACCACAACTCAACCCTTGAAAAATCCAACTATGTAACCTCATTGTATGTACCCACATATTAAATTGAAATTTTTTAGTTTTTGCATATTTGAAGTCATTCATTCTGAAACATCAATTTAGAACCTAAATGTTAATACTTACACTTGTTGTCTGGGATACCCATTCATGGAAAAAGGAATGTCTATAGGCATTATTTATTTCTTCATGCCTGTTTTATAATATTATATAATCAAAATAAACTTTATATTTTAATTCTAAATATGTAATGCCAATACCCGTATTATTAAGTTCTGTTTTAGAGTCTTTAGATCTTTACTTCCCAGAATTTAATTAAAATCTAGGGAACTGCTTTGTTGCTAAATCACCTTAATTTTGTTACTTTAGTTCTTTAGGTTGTTACATTGTTTACAAAGTAATGCAATAAAGCAATGTAAGTTCATTAATATATTCTCTAAATAATATGGTTAAATAGAGTAATAAAATGATCAATAGAAAAATAATTTAATTATGAATGCCAGTACACTTTAACTATTTAGCCAACTTGACATTACGAGCCAAGCAGGTTTTCTGAAAAATACGTAATGTTATGCACGTAGGGGAAAGTTATGTACTGAAATTGAATGCATAAACATTTCTGTGTATATAAGCTATGACATATCTAATAAAATTTATTTCTTATTTTACCACTAGTAGTATTGTTCTATGAACAAAAATGACTACATATATTCAATTATTTATCTTCATCCTTTTTGGTCTATTTGAGTAATGTGAGTATGTGTCACATCCTCGAAATTCTGTACTTTTGGATGTTGAAGTAGCTTGCAATGGACACTAAAATTGCAATATTATAAATAATTTGGATCATACTATTTTAGAATACTGCACAAAGAAGAACAGAATATTTGCCTAATGATTTATTGCATTCACGTAGGCAATGTGTGTAGGTGTATACATACTGAGACACATTAGAGAGAGAGAGCAAGAGAGAAGTATAGTTTATATAACATAGCCAACAGGAATATTGCATCTTCTTTAGTGCCAGTACTTTTGTTCAATATTTTAAGTAACTAGAGAAAGCATGCAACAGCTGCTGGAGTGAACTGGAGATCCACAAATCTCCTTATCAAAGGATACTGTATTCTCTTTCAGTAAATTTCTTTTAAAAAGGTAACATGTAAACAGTACACCCTACTTTAAAAGTACAAAAACTCTTTCAATATTGTTTTATTTTTATATTTTGAGTATAGACATACTAACTCCATAAATGAACAGTTTTCTTTTCAGGTCCAGAATGATGGGATAAGTATTTTCAACCTAGAAATGAGTATATGCTAACCAAAAATATTTTATTTCTTGTCCCATTGCTGGGGAATATTCTACCAAGGAAATATATGTTGATATGGGTCAAATTGCTATTACATCCAAACATATATATTATACATATACACATAATCAATGTTTTGAATCATTTCTTTTCTCTTTCTTTTCTTTCTTTCTCTTTCTTTCCTTCCTTCCTTCCTTCCTTCCTTCCTTCCTTCCTTCCTTCCTTCCTTCCTTCCTTCCTTCCTTCCTTCCTTCCTTCCTTCCTTCCTTCCTTTCTTTCTTTCTTTCTTTTTTTCTTCCTTCCTTCCTATTTATTCAACAATTATGCAATATGAGGTATTTGGTTTTTACTGTGACCTAGAAACAATGGCCTTAAATAGGTAATTTTTATTTACAATTGTCTTTGAAAGATGTAGGATTGGATAGACCCAGACACTACTATTTGTCTTAGGCTCTTGAATAAAGAAAGAGAATGCATTCACTTTATTCATGAACTTTCTCCTCACAAACTTTGTCACATTTTCCAACAACAGAGAGTAATGTTTAAATACTGGATATACGAGCTAAGGCTATTTTCAGCAGTTGATAAAATTTAGACCTCTTCTTCAAAAGAAATTAATTTTCTTTTTTGTAATTTTTATTGTTTGGGATTCATTGGGGGTACAAAGAATAAGATTACACTAATTGTATTGGTTAGATAAAGTTCCTCTTGTAATTGTGTCCCACCCCCTAGAGATGTGACATACAATGTGATCCCACATTCCTCTTCCTCCTCCTCTCTCCCCATCCCTCATTCCTCTACACCTCACCTTGTATTAGGTCACCTATTGCCTTCATATTAGAATTAAGTACATTGGATTCTTGCTTCTCCATTCTAGTGATGCTTTACTAAGAAGAATGTGTGCCACCTCCAGTAAGGTTAATACAAAAGATGTAAAGTCATTTTTTTTTTTAGTGGTTGAATAGTATTACATGGTATAGATATAAGACACCTTGTTTACCCATTCCTGAGTTGGTGGACATTGAGGCTGCCTCCACATTTTTGGTGATTATAAAGTGAGCTGTGATAAACAGTGCAAATATCCATATGATAAAAGGATTATTATTTTTCTTTCTGGGTAGATGCCCAGTAATGAGATTGCAGTATCAAATGGTAGGTCTAATTTTAGTTCTTTGAGGATTCTCCATACTTCCTTCCAAAAAGATTGCATTAGTTTTCAGTCCCACTAGCAGTGTAAAAGTGTTTCCTTCTCTTCACAACCATGCCAGCATATGCAGCTTTGAGTTGTTGTGATGTGGGCCATTCTCACTGGGCTTATGTGATATCTCAGGATAGTTTTGATTTTCATTTCTCTGATAGAGAACATAAGCATTTTTATGTTTGTTATTCATTCATCTGTCTTTAGAGAAGGTTGTATTCATGTCTCTTGTCCAGAGATATATGCGATTACTGGTTGTTTTTATGTTGACTAATGTGAGTTCTCTGCAGATCCTAGTTACCAAGCTATTGTCTTATTAATAATATGCAATTATCTTTCCCCATTCTAAAGGTTGTCTATTTGCATCGGTTGTTCTTAGCTTAGTTGTACAGAAGCTTTTCAGTTTAATTAAGTCCCATTTGTTTATTTTTGTTGTTGCTACAATTGCCATGGAAGTCTTCTTAATAAAACTATTCCCCAACCTGATATTTTCAAGTGTTTGAAATTGATAATGAAACTGATATTTCCTTTGAGGATTTTTATTGTTCCATGCCTTGTATTTAATTTTTTTATCTGTCTTTAATCAATTTTTGTTAGTGGTGAGAGGTGCGGGTCCAGTTTCTGTGTTTTATATGTGGTCATTGAGAACTCCCAACACCGTTTATTGAATACGGATTCTTTTCACCAATGTATGTTCTTGTTTGGTTTATCAAAGATCAGGGAGCTGTAAGATGTTAGTTTTATCTCATGGTTTTCTATTTGGTTCCAAATATCAATGTCTCTATTTTTGTGCCATTGCCATGCAATTTTGAACACCAGCATTGTTTTTATTATGAAGAATTGCCTTGGCTACACAGGCTTTCTTTTGGTTTCATACAAAATGAAGAATTATTTTTTTCCAAATCTTGAAAATATGATGATAGTATTTTAATGAGAATTACATTGAATCTGTAGATTGCTTTGGGTAGTATAGACATTTTTGACAATTTTGATTCTTCCCAGCCATGAGCATGGGAACTTCTTCTATTTGCTAATATGTTCTGCTATTTCTTTCTTTCTTTTTTTTTTTTGTGTTTTTTTTTTTTGGCCGGGGCTGGGTTTGAACCCGCCACCTCCAGCATATGGGACCGGCACCCTACTCCTTGAGCCACAGGTGCCACCCATGTTCTGCTATTTCTTTTCTCAGGGTTTTGTAATTTTATTTGTAGAGGTCCTTCACTCTTTTATTACGTATATTCCCAAGTATTTCTTTCTTTCTTTTTTATTTATTTTGAAGCTACTGTGAAAGGAACTATGGCCTTGTCCTTCTCATCTTGGCTGTTATTGGCATATACAAAAGCTACTAATTGTGTTGACATTGATTACATAATAAGAGACATTGCTGCATTTTTTTTTTTTTTTATCATTTCCAGGAGTCCTTTGGTTGAGTCTTTGGAGTTCTCTATGTATAAGATCATATCTTGAGCAAAGAGTGAGAGTTTGACCTCCTTTGCCTCCATTTGGATGCCCTTTATTTCCTTCCCTTGCCTGATTATATTTGCTGGAACTTCCAGCACTATGTTGAATAGTAGCAGCAATAGAGGACAACCTTGTCTGGTTCAAGTTTTAAGTGGCAAATATTTCAGTTTTACTCCATTAAGTATAATATAGCTGTGGGTTTCTCATAGATGGCTTCAACCAGATTAAAAAATGTGCCAATAGAGAGATGAAAAGAACCTTCTGTAAATAAGACAGACAAATGGCTAGCAAATGTGAACAAATGATCATCATCCCTAATTATTAGAAAAGTTTTGCATTTATATTCATTAGTGAAATTGGTCTGAAATTCTCCTTTTCAGTTGGGTCTTATTCTGGTTTTGGTATCAGAGTGATGTTTGCTTTGCAAAAAGAGTTGGGTAAAATTTCTTTCTTCTCAGTTTTTTTTGGAATAATTTCTGCAGTATGCGTCTAAGCTCTTCTTTGAAGGTTTGATAGAATTCTGGTGTGAAGCTACCTGGACAAGGGCTATTTTTGTTGGAAGAATTATTATTTTTTTTATTTTTTCTTCAATCTCAGTTCTTGAAATCAGACCGTTGAAGAGATTTATTTCTTCTTCTTTTTTTTTTTTTTATTGCAGTTTTTGGCCGGGGCTGAGTTTGAAGCCGCCACCTCCGGCATATAGAGCTGGCGTCCTACTCCTTTGAGCCACAGGCGCTGCCTGATTTATTTCTTCTTGATTAAATCTGGGGCAAGGCTGTGATTCCATATCTTGATCCATTTCCTCAATATAGTCAAATTTCTAGGCATAGTGTTTCTTGTAGTACACAGAGATGATCTCTTGTATCTCTGTGGCATCTGTTGTCATTTCCTGTTTATCATTTCTGATTGAGGTTATTAGAGATTTCACTTTTCTGTTTCTAGTTAATCTGGCTAAAGGTTTATTTATTTTAATTTATTTTTTTCAAAAAAACAGTTTGTTTCTTTAATTTTCTTTATTATTCTTCTGTTTTCAATATCATTGATCTCTGATTTAATTTTGGTTATTTATTTTCTTTTGCTTGGTTTGGAACTAGATTTTTTTTTGCAGTTTTTGGCCAGGGCTTGGTTTGAGCCTGCCACCTTTGGCATATGGGGCTAGCACCCTACTCTGTTGAGCCATAGGCATTGCCCAGATTGTTCTTTTACTTTTTCAGTTCCATAAGATGGTTCATGAGTTTGTTAATCCATGCTCCTTCTGTTTTTTTTTTAATGTAGGCATCTAATGCATTAATTTTCTCTCTTAAAATTGCTTTTTCTGTATCCCACAGGTTTTGGTAACTTGTATCTTCATTGTTGTTATGTTTGAGGAATTTAATGAAGGCTTGTTTTATCTCTTTCTGAATCCAAATATCATTCAGCATATGAGTGTTTAGTTTCCAAGTCTATGTATGAGAATAAACATTGTTGTTGGAATTGAGTTGAAACTTTATTGCCTTGTGGTCGAAGAAGGTACAACGTATAATTTCTATTTTAATTTTACTGAGGTTTGATTTGTATTCCACAATATGGTCAATGTTCAGGTACATGCCATGGCCTGACATGAAAAATGTATGTCTTACTGGAGTTATATGGTATCTCAGAGTAGTTTTGGTTTGCATTTCTCTGATGATTAAAGATAATGATCATTTTTTCATGTGTCTGTAGACCATGCACCTGTCTTCTTAAGAGAAGCTTCTGTTCATATCTCTTGCCCACAATGAAATGGGATCACTTGTTTTTTGTTAGTAATAAGTTTGAGTTCTCTATGGATTCTGTTTATTAGATCTTTGTCGGGCAACAACTACAAATGTTGACGTGGATGTGGAGAAAAGGGAACACTTCTGGTGGGAATGTAAGCTAGTACGTTCCTTAGAAGAAAGTTTGGAGAACACTCAGGGGTCTAAATGTAGACCTGCCATTTGATCCTGCAATTCCTCTTCTAGGTGTATATCCAAAGGACCAAAAATCATTTGGCAATAAAGATATTTGCACCATATCGTTCATTGCAGCTCAGTTCATAATTGCCAAGTCATGGAAGAAGCCCAAGTGCCATCAACCCATGAATGTATTAATAAATTGTGCTATATGTGTACCATGGAATACTATGTACCATTAAAAATGGAGACTTTGCCTCTTTTATGTTTACATTGATGGAGCTGAAAAATATTCTTCTTAGTAAAGTATCTCAGGAATGGGGAAAAAATATTCAATGTACTCAGTTCTACTGTGAAACCAATTTAGAATCACTCATACTTGCATATGAAGAATGAAACACAACTATAGCCTAAGATGGAGGGGAGGGGGTGATTTGATAGAGGAAGGGTTAATATGGGGATCACACCTATGAAAAACAATGCAAGTATAAGTTGGATCTATCAGGTGTAGAACACAGATGTCTTAATGCTGTAATTGGGTAAATGAGATGAAAGCTATGTTGATTAGTAGGATGTAAGCACCCCAATTTGTACAAATAATCAACACATCGAATCCCATAATGGCATAAATTCATTTATGATCTATGTACAAATGACTTAATAAAAAAGAAAAAAAAAAAGTACATCCTTTAACTTTGGGATGGTGTGTTCCATATACATCTATAACTCTCATTTGTTCCAGGGTCACATTTAAGTCCTTTGTATCTTTGTTTATATTCTGTTTAGATGATTTGTTCAGTTCTTTCAGAGGGGTGTTAAAGTCTCTGACTATTATAGTGTTATGTGATATCATGTTACTCGTACCTATCAAGGTCTGTTTCCTAAATCTGGGAGCATTTAATGTGCGTGCATAAATATTTAAAATTGAAATTTTTTCTTGTACTGTTCCTTTGACCAGTATAAAGTGTTCATCTTTGCCTTTCTTAACTTTTGTTCCTTTAAATACACTTGTATCTGAAAATAAGATCCCCACCCCTCCTTTCTTCTGATTTCCATTTGCTTGAAATACTACTTTCCATCCTTTACCCTGAGCCTTACCCTTGATTTGTCCCTCAAGGCTATGTGTGTCTCCTGGAGACAGAATATGAATGGCTTCTGCATTTTTTTTTTTTTTTTTGTAGAGACAGAGTCTCACTTTATGGCCCTTGGTAGAGTGCCATGGCCTCACACGGCTCACAGCAACCTCCAACTCCTGGGCTTAAGCGATTCTCCTGCCTCAGCCTCCTGAGCAGCTGGGACTACAGGCACTCGCCACAAGGCCCAGCTATTTTTTGGTTGCAGTTTGGCCAGGGCAGGGTTTGAACCCGCCACCCTTGGTATATGGGGCCGGCACCTTACCCACTGAGCCACAGGTGCCGCCCGGCTTCTGCATTTTTTAATCTGATCAGCCAGCCTGTACCTCTTTAGTGATGAATTCTGTCTATTGATATTTATTGAGAGAATCGATAATTGTGGTGGAATTCTATTTACCTTATTTTGTGTAAGTCCATTGTATCGTTTTATCCTTTGTGCCACTGTGAAAGCTAAATTTTAATCTTTAGCTGCTGGGTATTTACTATATTGGGAGTCCATTGTGGTGGTTAGTTTTGAGAACAGGTCTAAGTATTTCCTGTATAGCTGGTCTTCTTGTGGCAAATTTCCTCAGTGCTTATATATCCACAAAAGATTTTATTTCTCCATCAATTTTGAAACTTAGTTTATCAGAATACAGAATTGTGTGCTGAAAATTGTTTTGTTTAAGAATTTTGAAGGTGGGCTCAGCTCCCATATCACAGTGTTTATAGCACCAACACATACACTGAGGCTGGTGGGTTCAAACCCAGCCTGGGCAAGTTAAATAACAATGATAACCGGAACCAAAAAAAAAAAAAAAAATGTCTGGCTTATATTTACTCACACTTTCTTATGAAAGATAGAATACAACTATAGTCAAGGATGAAGGAAAGAAATGGAGTGGGAAGGGAGGGGAGGGGAACATTTGATAGAGGGAGGGTAAATGGCAGGACCACACCTATGGAGCATATTGCAAGTCAAATCTATCAAGTGTAGAACATAAATGTCTTAACACCATAGTCAAGTAAATGAGGCAAAAGCTTTATTAATTGGTTTGATGAAAGCATGTCAAATTGTGTAAAAAAATCACATTGTACCCCACATATGCATAAATGTATTCATGATCTATGTGTATATGACTTAATAAAAATAATAATAATAATAAATCAGAGAAAAATAGCCAGGCATTGTGGCGGGTGCCTGTAGTCCCAGCTACTTGGGAGGCTGAGGCAAGAAAATCTCTTAAGCCCAGGAGTTTGAGGATGCTGTGAGCTGTGATGCCAAAGCACTCTACAGATGGCAGCCAAGTGAGACTGTGTCACAAAAATAAATAAATAAATAAATAAATAAATATAATAAGAATGTTGAAGGTGAATGATCATTGTCTTCTGACTTACAAAATTTCACTTGAAAAGTCTGTTGTCACCTTAATGGCACTGCCTCTGTAAATCAGTTGGTACTTACTCCTAGCTGCTTGCAGTATTTTTTCTCTCATCTTGACTTTGGACAGATTCTTTACAATGTGTCTTGGAGAGGCTCTGTTTGTGTTGAAATGGTATGATACCCATCTGAAAAGAGTGTGTCAGGTCTTTATTAAAACCTAGGAAGTTTTCATTTATGATAGTCTCCAGTAGGGCTTCCATTCCTTAGGAACAATCTTCTTCCCCTTAAGGAATCTATAGTACTGGGGCTGGGTTTGAACCTGCCACCCTCAGTATATTTTCTTTATCATCATATTTTAAATTCCTTTTCTGTCAAGTCCATTACTTCTGTATAGGTGGAGTCTTCTGCAGTAGCTGCCTCACAGTCCCTTGGGGGAGTTCCTCTGTTTTTGTTTTTCATGTTGCCTGAATTTTTCTGTTGGTTTCATCTCAGGTATTCTTTCTTCTTATTCACCTTTTTCCTCCTTTTCCTTCTGACTGCCTCCTTTTCTTCAAATGACCTTGTCTCAGAGCTTAAGTCTTGAAGTGGCTTCAGCCTAGGCAAAACCAAACTCTTCCTGGTGGCCAAATAAACAGAAGTCCTTGCTCTTGATGATAATTTCTTGCAATATATCTCTGGGACACCAGGTGGCAGTGTTGTATTTTTAGGTGAGAGAGCATACCCAGCAACCTCTTTGGTCCTTATTCCTAAGTTAATTGCCTTTGGTGATCACCTGATTGTTTCCTCAGCATTCAGACGGTGCCAGGTTGGGATCTTAAAGCTCACAAGAATCCTTCAGGGGCTGGTCTCACAGTGACCCCTGACTCCAGTTCCTGTGAGGTGTGAAAGTCCCTCAGCCTGTCCTAAGAGTGGAGTTCTGATCCTGGCAGGCAGAATTAAGATGGCTGTTGTTTAGGCCCTTGGTGATGCCTTCTCATGACCTTCCCACAATGGCAACCCCCTACCCACTGAGACCTTCTCAGTATGGCTGCCTTGCCAGCCATCTTACCAGTCCACTCCAGCTGGTGATCAAATATGGTTGTTTTATACAGACTTCAAGTCTGCTCACTCTTTTAAGCTTTACACTCAACACACAGCTTTTCCTAACAACTGAAAACTCCAGAAAGACTTCCTCCCATCTCAGACCTCTATGGGAGGCCAGCCAAAGCCAGTTGGTCACAATCACTTGCCTAATTCATCAGTTTTTCACCACTCTGGATTATATGCTGCATCCAGCTCACCACTTCCTCCCTGTGCTCTCTGAGCTATGACTCTGGATAATATCCTTGTACCAGGTACAGCTGGGTTCTCTCTTTTTCCTCAGTTGTTCTAGGCAGGGCTCAGATGAATGGTCCTTCTTGTCTGCCATCTTGCTCTGCCCCCACCCAGGGAGTAATTTTCAAGTAAACATATATGCATTTATAACGTGAAACATTTAGAAAGCATTTTGTGTGCTATGAGGATGTTCTCCATTTGCTGCTGAGAAACCCTGAAGACTATATTGTCCATGGAATATTTTTAATATTGCTCATCCTTTTTGTACAGATAATTTCAACATTTATATGTCTATTAATCAGGCTTCTCCAGAGATAAAGTGCCAAGAAGACATATAAATATAGATAGATAGAAGACAGAGGATTCATTAGGGGAATCAGCTCATATGATCATGGAAGAATAGAAGTCCCATAACAGGTATTTTCAAACTTGAAAGCCAGATAAGAAAGCATCATAATTCAATTCAAATTTGAATACCTCAGAACAAGGAAAGCCAATGTGCAACTCTCAAATCAAGCCCAAAAGCCTAAGAACCTGGCACATACCTCAGCTGTCAAGAGAACAAAAACCAGAGAACTTTGAATTTTAATGTCTATAGGCCAGAGACGAAAGGGTGTCCAAGCTCTAGAAGGGAGAGAGAGAGTTAACTTTTCCTGTGTCTTTTTTGTTCTGTCCATGTACACAGTTAATTGGATGGCTCTACTGATTTTGGGTGGGAGTAGATCTTCCCTACTTAGTCCACTGAGTCAAATGCCAATCTCTTTTGAAAATATCCTCACAGACACACACCGAAAAATGATGCTTTACCAACTACCTGTCTATCCTTTAATCCAGTCAAGCTAACACCTACCATTAAGCATTATAACTTTTAAAGAATTAAATACTTCAATTATATATGATTTTTTATACTTTATGATTACAAACATTCTCTCTGGTTATTAGCATATGATACATGACAGTAAAGTGAAACGGCTTCTTGAAGAAATAATGTCTATTCAGGGTTAAAGGTAAAACACCTTTTTTGATGTCCAAAATCATCATTAATGTTGAGTGCTCTTCCTTCTATTCCATGCTGTTTACTTCTTTTATCATTATTGGACTCTATTCAACAACTCAAAAAAACTCATTTTTAAATAGAATTTTAAACTGGACCAACTTCCATTATGAGCTAAATTAACATTGTGTACCATATGAGACATAAATGTATAATTTCTCTTAAAATTTTAAGCACAAATAGTAATTATTGATCATCTTTACATGCCAAATTTTGTACCAATATACTGTATATAGGATGTAAATGAAATAAGTGATAAGATCTATGACCCTAGAGAATTTATGATCTAAAACAATATTTAGCATGCATGGAAATGTCTCTATATATTACAGCATTAAAATTTAAATCATCAATATATACAAACTATTAAAATCATAACCAAATTTTATACAACTCTTTCATTCAGCTAACACTTTTAGGTCTTTACCATGTCTTAAAAACTGTGTTAGCAACTGGAGGTAAAACAGTGAACGAGTTGAATATGGTACTTTTATGTAAAGACTTTACGATCCATAAAAGAGCACAGAAAAATTATGCTTTACAAAAGAGAGTGATAAGAAAGAATTCACAATATTATGTGAAGGCACTAACATGGATATCCAACTTGTTCAGGCGAGTCAGGGAACGCTTTCCATAAGAAAAATAGTTTAGTATAGTACCATATATGAATACATATATTTTTCAAGCAAAAGGTTATAAAAATAAGAGTACATAGAAAATCTTTTAACCAAGACAGGAACGTAAATATGGCTGCAACATAAAGTAAACTGAAGATATCTGGTGATGCCTTTAGAAAAATATTAAAAAGGAAAGAGAGGTATTTAGGTGCTCAAATAATGATACCCAACAGACTTGAATTTGAATCCTAAATTCAAAACAAAATAGATATGTATCAGCAAAAAATATATAATTAGCTTTTTCCTATGCCACAATTATTCTTTTCTGCATAATCAAGATGGTAATTACTTTACTGAGAATATGTTCCAAAATAAATTGAGATAATTTGTCTTTTGTCTTCATCATTCTTTCAGAATTGTTGATTGTCACTACTGATAATAGCTAACAGTATCATATTTAGAACATACTCTATATCATTATTGTTATTATGAAGATAATTTCCATTGATTTATTGAAATAAATATTAGGCTTTACTGATATAAATTATATTTTGTAAGACTATCTGAAAATTTATGTTTAAATAAAGATAACATATACGGTGAGTTAGGAAATAGATTTTGGAATCTATCTTAGATTGAATCTCAGATTCTTCACTTACTAGCTTACTTTCTTCAGCTGTCAAATGTGAATAATAAAAGCAATTGCCTCTTAAGACATTTGTGTAAATTAAATGAGATAATAAATGCAAAGTGCTTACCAGAGTCTATGACACACAATAAATACTTATAAGTATTATTTTTATTACTTATAAAGAAGAATGACTTTGAACAAAAAGGAAACAATGTTATTGAAGTCATCTCTGAGCTGCTCAATGTGACTCATGCAGGGTCCGTTTATGAGGCACAGTCATTAATTTAAAGAGAAATTGCTTATAATCAAAAAATAATCTCCACTAACCAGGACTCTTAATTATTTTAAGGGGAAGTTTAATCTGCACAATACCTCAGGAATCAGCTAGATTGCTTAGGTTCTCACCATATGTGGACCGGATATGAACCAAGAAGCGAACAGAGATATGCAATATTTATAAGTTAGCACCCCAAAATTAAAAATCTCAATGCATCATCATACTTATGCATGATAAGAAGAGTAGCCAATAGTGAACGATATATCTACTTTGTCCTACTTTTTTTATCAGTCACCTGGATAAAACACTCAATGACAGATTGGTCAAATCACCAAATCAGGGAAAAGCAAGATGCCACAGTGGTTAAGAGCATGAGTTTGGAGTTAGTCAGATGTGCATTTAAGTTGCCTTTACTCCTTAAAACTATCCCCTACTGTGGAATGAAAATTTGAGGTTCTGTTCATTATTAGCTTTGTGACTTCAGGCAGGCTACTTCACTTCATTTTATAAATGAAGTTAAACATAGCAGACACTTAATAATAGATTTGCTGGGAATATTACATAAAACTCCATGTAAAGACCCTTGATCTGGTGCCTGACACATATTAAACCACACACATATACACACAAACACATGAATCTAACTTTACAGTTGGTATAGAAGAATCAAAAGAGGTTAAACTGTCTACACCCATCATTATTTGCTAATTTGGGAGAGGGAGGCAAGAAATACAGTCAAGAAAGAAGAGACAGGGCAAAATGTACATAAAATAGAATATTCTGGCAAGAAAGGGTGATAGCAGTAGGGAGAGAATATACAACTAATTAAAAAAAAAAAAAAACAGGTGGTGCCTGTAGCTCAAAGGAGTAGGGCGCCAGCCCCATATACTGGAGGTGGCGGGTTCAAACCCATCCCCAAACAAAAACTGCAAAAAAAAAAAAAAAATTATAATAATAAAAAAACAGGTGTTATATCCTGTTAATTCCAGGAAGCCATCTTATCCTTACCTGATTCACCTGCTCCCTGCTTATCTCATCCTAGACAACAGCTAGCAGATGGTCCAGGTTGACCTGCAAAAGTTATGAATTCATAAAGCTATATGGGGAATTGAAATGCAACAAAGCTCTAAATATAATTCTTTAAAGAAATGGCTGTTCAAATGGTTTAATGTTCATGTTTTTTATATATTGCTAAGACTTTTGTTAAACTCTGAATAATGAAAATTTAGAAACTCCATATGTTTTTATCAATCACAATGAAAAAAGGCTCACTTGATTAACTGTATAAAGCAAGAAAGAATACCAAAAATGGTTAGTATTTCCTGTGCCTATACAGCATTACAAATTCCCACTTCAGGTCTGTTTGTATAATCATATAAATAACATGTAATATAGACAAGAGAACTCAATCCAGAAAATGCCAGCAATTAACACTACATTCAGTTTCTAGCAAAATACAAAGTCAACATTTGTATGAATTACTAAATCATTTTTATTTAGACAACACAGCATGTTTATCAAGTGATACAATCAGAAATACTGTGTTTTGATTTTCTTTTCTATTCCTACACCAGAAGGTCTTCTAGGAGGTGGGCAAAGCATTCATATAAAAGTTGGAGTAGGGCAAAAATAAGGACAAAAATCAATGACTTCCAATTATCTATGAAGGGAATTTTGCATGACACTTCAATTTTATGAAATGTTAAAGTAAGGTTCATTTAATACATAGTGAAATCAAGTTATTATGCATGTATTAAGCACCACACATGCATTAACATGTGCTTTGTCCTGCAGAAGCTATCCATTTTTACATATGTCAGACACTTTTGGAGGAAAAATATAGATAAGAACAGATAATTGATCAAATGTGAGAATGTTAGCATAGCATTTAAGTGTTAAGTGTTAAAGATAGTAGAGGCAATTTCAAACTAAAAAATTGATGCAGTTTTAATGAAGAGGGAGTTAAATAAACTGGATTTAGGGGGGAAATACAGGCTCTGAATACGCACATTGAAACAGAACCACTTCAAGTTATTAGGACACCAAGAGCAAAGATGCAGATGAAAAACTCCCTCGTGTTTAATGTAAAAGCTTTAAGAACATTTCTTATTAGAAGTAATTAAGATAAAGTCATATAAATAAGGTGAGACTGTGTGTTCATAATTTATTTGTTCATTCAAATTTTCTGCATTTAATAATTCAAGAAATATTTATTATTTGCATGAGCTAAATTGGTGTTTAGAACTCTGCAAACAATTTTAAGGTGTTGAAGATCACTACCATAACTATCTTAAGTTATGGTGTTAATGGAACAAATGTCTCAATAACTAACCTAATTATGATAATTTGACATTCGTTTCCATTTTTATTTGAAATCAATGCAGCATTTGACAAGTTTCTTTTATTACCCTTTTTGTAACTCTTTTTTCTCTTGGCTTTGTGGTTCTATACATTTCAAGTTTTCCATCTGAAATTGTTGGTGGTCTTTCCAAGATTCAGATATCAACATTAATCTCTTATTTCAGTAGACATACTGTATTAGTTTTCTCATCTATTCCCTCTATGCTGTAAGCCACTTATAGACAGGAACATTATTAGACTTATTCACTGCTATATTACCAGGATCAGTGAAAAGCAGAGTAAGGGCTCATTAAAAATGTATTGATTAGATTAATATGTTAATAAAAAACCTTCAAGTATCATTTATACTTCTCCCTTTTTTCATTAAACGTTTTATAGGAGTATAATTTACATAATATAAAATTTAACTACTGTAAATATAGTATGATTTTTACTAAATTTAAATAGTTGTACAACCATTACCACAAACCAGCTTTTCTTTTAAATTTCAGATCAATATGAATATATCAAGGATTAGGTTATATTATTTGTAACTTTTAAACTCCAAGTTATACTTGAGATCCTCAGTGAAGGCATGTGCTGTACACCCTTAAAATCATACCTGTTAGGTGAGATACCACCAATCCCCCTCTCCCTCCCCTATCCCCTCATCCTCCTCCCTCTTTCCCCAACTTGAATTTAACTATCTTTTTTTCACTCCTGTGGGTATGTAGTCATTTATCTATTAGCTTCATATTAATACTGAGTACACTGGATTCTTTTTCTTCCATTCTTTTGATAGTTTACTAAGCAGAATGTTCTAAAACTCCATCTAGGCTAATACAAAAGATGTGACATTACCATCTTTTAATGGATGAGTAGTATACATACACCACATATTATTAATTTATTCACGGTGAATGAACTGTTGGGTTGATTTCACATCTTGGTAATTGTGAATTGAGCTGTGATAAAACATTCTAGTGCAAATGTCCTTATGGTATTTTTTTCTTCTGGGCATATGCCTAGTAATGGAATTAGCTCTTTGAGTATTCTCCGTACACTTTCCAAAGGGGCTATATTAGTTTGCAATACCACCAACAGGGTAGAAGTGTTACTGTCTCTCCACATCCATGCCAGCATCTGCAGCTTTGGGATATTGTAATGTGGACTATTCTTTCTGGGATTAGGTAATATCTCAGGCTGGTTTTGACTTGCAATTCTCTAATGATTAAAGATGACAGTCATTTTTTCATGTGTTTTGTTAGCCATTCATGTGTTATTTCTCATTTGGAGAAGTTTCTGTTCAAGTCTCTTGCCCACTTATAATGGGGATGGGTTGCTCTTTTGTTGTTGTTTAATTTAAGTTCTCTGTAGATTCTAGTTATCAGACCTTTGCTGGAATCATAATATGCAAAAATCTACTATTCTGAAAGCTGCCTGTTTGCCATTGTTGTAGTACTCTTAGTTTTGCAGAAGATATGGCGTTTGGTTTTGTTTCTGTGTATATGGTGAGTTACATTTATATATTTATTTATGTTGAACCA
Organism: Nycticebus coucang; assembly: GCF_027406575.1. Taxonomy (NCBI): domain Eukaryota; kingdom Metazoa; phylum Chordata; class Mammalia; order Primates; family Lorisidae; genus Nycticebus; species Nycticebus coucang. Next base: position 153,835,801 of record NC_069804.1, on the reverse strand, counting down.
ACCTTCCATCCCTGGTATAAAACCTACCCAATCATAATGTACAATTTTTTTAATGTGTAGCTGTATTCTGTTTGATAGGATTTCATTGAATATTTTTGTGTCGATATTTATTAATAATATTGGCCCGTAGAATTCTTTTTTGGTGGATATTTTCCTGGTTTGGGTATCAGGGTGTTATTTGCTTCATAGAAGGAGCTGAGGAGGGTATCTTCCCTCTCAATTTTTTTGAATAAGTTCTGCAAAAAAGACATTAGATCCTCTTGAAGGTTGTGTAGAATTCTGGTGTAAAACCATCTGGCTCAAGACGTGCTGCTGTTGTTTTTGTTGTTGTTGTTGTTGTTATTAGGAAGATTTTTATTATTGTTGTAATTTTGGTGGATATTTTGATCTGATAAAAATTTCAAATCATTTTTTGTTGGATTTAGGAGGTGGTATTATTCCAGGTATTGGTCAACTTTCTCTATGTTTTCAAATTTCCAGGCATAGATTTATTTTTTGTAGCTATCAGTAACTACCTTTTGTATTCCTGTGGTATCTGTTGTTCTTTCCCCTCTTTTGTTTCTGACTGAGGTTATTAGAGAAATTTTCTGTTCATAGTTAATCTGGCCATTTATCAATTTTATAAATCTTTTCAATGAACCAGCTTTTTGTTATGATAATCTTCCAAATAGTTCCATTGCTCACAATTGCATTTAATTCTGATCTAGTTTGGGTTCTTTCTTTTCTTCTCCTAGTTTTGGGATTAGATTGTTCTTCCTTTTCCAGTTACTTGAGATGATTCATTAGATTGTTGATTTGAGCTTTTTTTATTTCATTTAATGTAATAAAGTTTCCTGTTAAAAATGCCTTTTTATTATTATTATTAAATCATAGCTGTGTACATTAATGCGATCATGGCGCACCATACACTGGTTTTATAGACCGTTTGACAAATTTTCATCACACTGGTTAACATAGGCTTCCTGGCATTTTCTTAGTTATTGTGTTAAGACATTTATATTCTACATTTACTAAGTTTTACATGTACCCCTGTAAGATGCACCGCAGGTGTAATCCCACCAATCACACTCCCTCTGCCCATCTTCCCCCTTTCTCCCCTTCCTCTCCCCTTCACCCCTATTCTTAGGTTATAACTGGATTATAGCTTTCATGTGAAAGCCATAAATTAATTTCATAGTAGGGCTGAGTACATTGAATACTTTTTCTTACATTCTTGAGATACTTTACTAAGAAGAATATGTTCTAGCTCCATCCATGTAAACATGAAAGAGGTAAAGTCTCCATCTTTCTTTAAGGCTGCATAATATTCCATGGTGTACATATATCACAATTTATTAATCCATTCATAGATCAATGGGCATATGGGCTTTTTCCATGACTTAGCAATTATGAATTGGGCTGCAATAAACATTCTGGTACAAATATCTTTGTTATGATGTGATTTTTTTGGTCTTCTGGGTATGTACCTAGTAGAGGAATGCCTTTGAAGCATCCCATAAGTTTTTTTTATTATTTAAAATTTAATTAAAATCATACATATATACATTTATAGGGCACACATTGTGCTGAATTGATATACAATATGGAATGCTTAAATCAAATTGAATAACACATGCAACACATAACTCACTTGTTTTTGTTGTAAGACATTTAAAATTTACTCTCTATTATTTTGAAATATACCCTTGCATTGTGCACATTAGGTGAGATCCCAGCAAATTCCCTCACTCCTCCCAATGATCTCACACCCCCCACACCTCTCTTTTCCCTCCTCTCTCCTCCCCCTTGCTAGATTTTATTTATATTTTATCTTTTGTATGCATATGTAAGTGTTTACATATTGGTTTCATAATAGCATTGAGAACATTGCATACATCCCCCCATTCTTGAGATACTTTGCACAGAAGAATGTGTTATAACTTAATCAAGGTAAGCATGAAAGATGTAAATTCTCTATCTATATTTATGGCTTATAAAAATTTGCCATCTAGGGCGGCGCCTGTGGCTCAGTCGGTAGGGTGCCGGCCCCATATACCAAGGGTGACGGGTTCAAACCCGGCCCCGGCCAAACTGCAACCAAAAAATAGCCGGGCGTTGTGGCGGGCGCCTGTGGTCCAGGCTACCTGGGAGGCTGAGGCAAGAGAATCGCTTAAGCCCAGGAGTTGGAGGTTGCTGTGAGCTGTGTGAGGCCACGGCACTCTACCGAGGGCCATAAAGTGAGACTCTGTCTCTACAAAAAAAAAAAAAAAATTGCCATCTACTTTTATGGCTTATGCCACAATTTGTTAATCTATTCATGGATTTATGGTATTTGAGTTGCTTCCACAACTTGAGGATTATGAATTAGACTTAAGTAAACACTCTGGGGCAAATGTCTCTGTGGTAAAATAATTTTTTTCTCCTGGGTTGATACCTAGTAATCAGATTTCAGGATCAAATGGGAGGTCAACTTTATTTCTTTGAGTATGGAGAATTCCATACTTCTTTCCAAAAAGATTGTATTAGTTTGCAGTCCCACCATAAGTGTAGAAGTGTTCCCTTCTCTTCTTATCCACACCAGCATCTGAAGTTTTGGTACTTTGTGATGTGGGCTAATCTTACTGGAATTTGGTAATATCTTAAAAAGGTTTTGGTTTGCATTGCTCTGATAATAAAATATGATGAGCATTTTTTTTCATGTGTTTGTAGGCAATTCTTCTGTAATCATCAAAGAACATTCAGTTCAAGTTTCTTTCCCCCCCACACACAAAAAAATATGTTGTTTGATACTTTCTTACTGATTAATTAGAGTTCTTTGTCTAGCGATCAGGCCTTTTTCAGATTCATAACATGCAAAAATCTTCTCCCATTCCAAAGGCTGTCTGTTTGCTTTCATTGTAATGCCCTTAGCTGTGCAGAAGATTTTTAGCTTGATCAAATCCCAGTTATTTATTTTTGGTGTTGCTGGAATTGTCAGTGGCAGGTCTTCCTCCTAAAATATTTTTCCAAGCCAATATCTTTTTTTTTATTAGATCATAACTGTATACATTGATATGATCATGGGGCATCATACACTCGCTTCAAAGAACATTTGACACATTTTTATCACAATGGTTAACATAGCCTTTACGGTGTTATCTCAGTTACTGTGCCAAAACATTTACATTCTACATTTACCAAGTTTCGCAAATACCCCTGTAAGATGCACCACAGGCGTGATCCCACCGATCCCCCTCCCTCTACCCACCCCCCTTCCCTTTCCCACTTCCCCCTATTGTTAGGTTGTAACTAGGTTATAGCTTTCATGTGAGAGCCACAAATTAATTTCATAGTAGGGCTGAGTACATTGGGTACTTTTTCTTCCATTCTTGAGATACTTTACTAAGAAGACTATATTCCAGCTCCATCCATGTAAACACGAAAGAGGTAAAGTCTCCATCTTTCTTTAAGGCTGCATAGTATTCCATGGTATACATATACCACAATTTATTAATCCATTCATGGATCGATGGGCACTTGGGCTTTTTCCATGACTTAGCAATTATGAATTGGGCTGCAATAAACATTCTGGTAAAAATATATTTGTTATGTTGTGATTTTTGGTCTTCTGGGTATATGCCCAGCAGAGTGATTACAGGATTGAATGGCAGATCTATTTTTAGATCTCTGAGTGTTCTCCAAATATCTTTCCAAAAGGAATATATTAATTTGCATTCCCACCAGCAGTGCAGAAGTGTTCCCTTTTCTCCGCATCCACGCCAACATCTCTGGTCTTGAGATTTTGTGATATAGGCTAGTCTCAGTGGAGTTAGATGATAACTCAAAGTAGTTTTGATTTGCATTTCTCTGATGATTAAAGATGATGAGCATTTTTTCATATGTCTGAAGGCTGCGCGCCTGTCTTTTTCAGAGAAGTTTCTCTTCAAATCCCTTGCCCAGCCTGTGATGGGCTCCCTTATTTTTTCCTTGCTGATGCGTTTGAGTTCTCTGTGGATTCTGGTTATTAAACCTTTGTCAGAGATATACCCTGCAAATATCTTCTCTCATTCTGAGGGCTGTTTGTCTGCTTTACTTACAGTGTTCTTAGCTGTGCAAAAGCTTTTTAGTTTGATCAAGTCCCAGTAGTGTATTTTTGAAGCTGCTTCAATTGCCCGGGGGGTTCTCCTCATGAAATACTCACCCAGACCAATTTCTTCAAGGGTTTTCCCTGCATTCTCCTCTAGTATTTTTATAGTTTCATGTCTTAAGTTTAAATCTTTAATCCAATGAGAGTCTATCTTAGTTAATGGTGAAAGGTGTGGGACCAATTTCAGTCTTCTGCAGGTTGCCAGCCAGTTCACCCAGCACCATTTGTTAAATAGGGAATATTTTCCCCACTGAATGTTTTTAATTGGCTTGTCAAAAATCAAATAGTGGTAAGTAGCTGGATTCATCTCTTGGTTCTCTATTCTGTTCCAGATATCTACTTCTCTGTTTTTGTGCCAATACCATGCTGTTTTGATCACTATCGATTTGTAGTAAAGTCTGAGGTCTGGTAGTGTGATTCCTCCTGTTTTGTTTTTATTTCTGAGTAATGTCTTGGCTATTCGAGGTTTTTTCTGATTCCATATAAAACAAAGTATTGTTTTTTCAAGATCTTTAAAATATGACAGTGGAACTTTAATAGGGAGTGCGTTGAAATTATATATTGCTTTGGGTAGTATGGACATTTTGATAATGTTGATTCTTCCCAGCCATGAGCATGGTATGTTTCTCCATTTGTTAACATTTTCAGCTATTTCTTTTTTTTTTGTAGAAACAGAGTCTCACCTTATCGCCCTTGGTACAGTGCTATGGCGTCACACAGCTCACAGCAACCTCCAACTCCAGGGCTTAGGCGATTCTCCTGCCTCAGCCTCCCGAGTAGCTGGGACCACAGGCGCCCGCCACAACGCCCGGCTATTTTTGGTTGCAGTTTGGCCGGGGCCGGGTTTGAACCTGCCACCCTCGGTATATGGGGCCGGCGCCCTACCCACTGAGCCACAGGTGCCACCCAATTTTCAGCTATTTCTTTTCTTAGAGTTTCATAGTTCTCTTTATAGAGATCTTTCATGTCTTTTGTTAGGTAAATTCCCAAATATTTCATCTTCTTTGGAACTACTGTGAATGGGATAGAGTCCTTAAGTGCTTTTTCAACTTGACTGCTGTTGGTGCATATAAAGGCTACCGATTTATGGATGTTGATTTTGTAACCTGAGACGCTGCTGTATTCCTTGATCACTTCTAGGAGTTTTGTAGTAGAGTCTCTAGTGTTTTCCAGATACACAATCATATCATCTGCGAAGAGCGAAAGTTTGATCTCTTCTGACCTTATATGGATACCCTTGATCGCCTTTTCTTCTAATTGTGGTGGCTAAAACTTCCATTACAATGTTGAAAAGCAATGGAGACAATGGGCAGCCTTGTATGGTTCCTGATCTGAGTGGAAATGATTCCAATTTAACTGCATTCAATATGATATTGGCTGTGGGTTTGCTGTAGATGGCCTCTATCAGTTTAAGAAAAGTCCCTTCTAGACCAATTTTCTTGAGTGTTCTGATCATGAAGGGATGCTGGATATTATCAAAAGCTTTTTCTGCATCAATTGAGAAAATCATATGGTCTTTGTTTTTTAATTTGTTTATGTGCTGAATTACATTTATAGATTTACGTATATTGAACCAGCCTTGAGACCCTGGGATAAAACCAACTTGGTCATGATGTATAATTTGTTTGATGTGTTGCTGGATTCTGTTTGTTAGGATCTTGTTGAATATTTTTGCATCTATATTCATTAGTGATACTGGTCTATAATTTTCTTTTCTTGTTGGGTCTTTTTCTGGTTTGGGGATCAGGGTGATGTTTGCTTCATAGAACGTGTTGGGTAGTCTTCCTTCTTTTTCTACATTTTGGAACAGGTTGAGTAATATAGGTACTAATTCCTCTTTAAAGTTTTGGTAGAATTCTGACGTGAAACCATTTGGTCCCGGGCTTTTCTTTTTAGGGAGGTTTTGTATAGTTGATGCTATTTCTGAACTTAATATGGGTCTGTTCAACATTTCCACTTGATTTTGGTTAAGTCTTGGAAGGTGGCGTGCTTCAAAGTATCGGTCAATTTCCATCAGATTTTCATATTTCTGAGAATAAAGTTTTTTGAATATTCATTAAGGATTTTTTGGATTTCTGATGAGTCTGTTATTTCGTCTTTGTTGTTTCTGATTGATGATATTAGAGATTTTACTCTTTTTTTTTCTGATTAGGTTGGCCAGAGGTTTATCTATTTTATTGACCTTTTCAAAAAACCAGATTTTTGATTTATTGATCTGTTGTATTATTCTTTTGTTTTCAATTTCATTTAATTCTGCTCTAATTTTGGTTATTTCTTTTCTTCTACTGGGTTTGGGGTTGGAATGCTCTTCCTTTTCCAGTTGCTTGAGATGTCCCATTAAGTTGTTAACTTCCACTCTTTCCGTTCCCTTGAGGAAGGCTTGCAGTGCTATAAATTTCCCTCTTAGAAATGCCTTTGCGGTGTCCCAGAGGTTCTGATAGTTTGTGTCTTCATTGTCGTTTTGTTCCAAAAAAATGGCAATTTCTTTCTTAATCTCATCTCTGACCCAGCTATCATTCAGCATAAGGTTATTTAACTTCCATGTTTTTGTATGAGTATGCAGATTCCTGTTGTTACTCAATTCAATTTGTATTCCATGATGGTCCGAGAAGATGCATGGAATAATTTCTATTCCTTTAAATTTACTGAGGTTAGACTTGTGACCTAAAATGTGGTCAATTTTGGAGTAAGTTCTGTGGACTGATGAGAAGTATGTGTATTCAGTTTTGTTTGGATGAAATGTTCTATAGATGTTTGCTAAATCTAAATATTGGATTGCTAGATTTAAATCTAAGATTTCTTTGATCAGCTTCTTGCTGGAGGATGGATCCAACACTGCCAAAGGAGTGTTGAAATCTCCGACGATTATGGAGCTGGAGGAAATCAAGTTACTCATGTCTGTTAGAGTTTCTCTTATAAATTGAGGTGCATTCTGGTTGGGTGCATAGATATTAATAATTGAGATCTCATCATATTGAGTATTACCGTTAACAAATATGAAGTGACCATTCTTGTCCTTCCTTACTTTTGTTGGTTTAAAGCCTACTGTATCTGCAAATAAAATTGCAACACCTGCTTTTTTCTGATTACCATTTGCCTGAAATATGGATGACCATCCTTTCACCCTGAGTCTGTATTTGTCTTTTAAGTTAAGACAACTTTGTGGGGTTCTGTCTCTGTTCCTGCCGAAATCGCCTACAGAAGATGGGCTGTTCTGAGTTCAAACGTCTTTGCTGCTGGAGGTTTGTGTCCTCTTTGCTGCTGAAGGTTTGCGTCCAATCACCTCTCTGGGTCGGCCCCGCCCTAGAAGCTTCCCGGGTTTGTGAGCAGTGTCAGGAAATCCCCCGCTCACGGGTGGCCTCCTCTGGTTGCCCAGGGAGACAGGTGTTGTGGCCTCAGAATATCCAGAAGTGAGCCATTCTGCCGTTAAAGAAAAAACGGCTGTTGCTCTGCCTCCAGGGAACTGCCGCTCTGGTGTGGGCACTCAGCCAACCCTTTTCTCCTCTGTCTCGTGCCCCAGAGTCAGCACTGAGCAGCCGCAGTTTATGCTGCGTCCATACCCCACGAGAGATCCCCCAAGAATCCGAACTCTTGAGGAACAGTCCCCCAGACCCCGAGTGGGAGTGGGGGGGAAGCTAGAGTTTCATTCAGTTTTATGCCCGGCCGTATTGTTGCCCGCCCGGGGAGGGCTGCTGCACCGTACCGCAGGGAAGTGCCACCAAGGCTTGATTTCCCCTCAGCAGAGTGCCTTCTCCTCGCTCACATGTTTCAGAGTCAGCGCTGACCTGACGCAGCTCGGGCCCTGTTGATTTCCACTCAGCAGAGTGCCTTCTCGCTTACGCGTCTCAGAGTCAGCGCTGACCTGACGCAGCTCGGGCACGGTGCACTCCCCTCGAGAAATCACCCAAGGATCCGAACTCCTGGGGGACAGGCCCCCAGACCCCGAGTGAGAGTGGGGGGGAAGCTAGAGTTTCATTCAGTTTTATGCCTGGCCATATTGATGCACGGGGAGGGCTGCTGCCCCGCACCACAGGGAAGTGCCGCCGAGGCGTGACTCCCCCTCAGCCCGGTGCCCTCTCCTCACTCATGTGCCTCAGAGTCAGTGCTGACCAGTCTCAACACGGGGACTGTCCACTCCCCTTGAGAAATCACTCAAGAATCCGAACTCCTGGGGGACAGGCCTCCAGACCCCAGTGGGCGGGAGGGGAGTGTTGGGGATTCAGGGTTGCCGGCAAAGGATTTTTAAAGTTTTATTCAGTTTTATGCCCGGCAGGAGAACACCACGGCACCCCAGTAGGGGAGGTAGGTCCAGTTTTTAGAAGGTCTCTCCCGTGGAGTGTAGTGGGAGGGCCTTTAATTTCTGCCCGTTTGTTTAATTGTGGGGCTCTTGAGCCAGTCTCATGGGGGAGGGGGACTCCCGTAAGCTTGGTGGTGGATTTTGTACCTTTTGTTTGCATCCTTGTGATCACAGCTTGCCTCAGTGGTGTTGATGTGCATTCTTCAACCTTCTCTCTTGGTGTGGCTCAAGTCCACCAGTATACTTACTAAATTCCTGTCCCTTAACTCTCCTTCTGGACGGGAGCCTCTGTTGAAAGCTGGCTTCAGTCCGCCATCTTGTCTCCTTCCTCTTCACTGGATTATTTTGAGATAAGTCCCAGATTTCATATCTTTTTGCTCAAAAATAAAGCACTGGTTTTCTTTTCTGTTTCGTTTTGTTTTGAGAGAGAGAGATAGAGAGAGGGTCTTGTTCTGTCTCCTAGGCTAGAGTACAGTGACATGATGGCAAGCCAATATCTTCAAGCATTTTCCTTGTACTATCTTCTACTATTTTTAGTTTCATGTCTTAATTTAAATATTTTATCCAGGAATAATATATATATATATATGTTTTTTGCAATTTTTGGCTAGGGCTGGATTTGAACCCACCACTTCTGGCATATGGGGCCAGAACCCTACTCCTTTGAGCTACAGGCACCACCCACAATAATCAATTTTTGTTAGTGGTGACAGGTATAGTTCCAGCTTTATTCCACAGGTGGCTAACCAGTTTTCCCAGCACTATTTGTTAAATAAGAATTCTTTTCCCCAATACATGATTTTGTTAGGTTTATCGAGAATCAAATGATGACATGTGGCTGTAGTCACCTCTAGATTCTTTCTTCTATTTAATATATCCATGTATGTCTCTATTTTTGTGCCAGTACTATGCTGTTTTGATCAGTATAGATTTGTAGTATAACCTGAAGGATAGCAACGTGATGCCTCCAGATTTCTTTGTATTTCTAAAAATTGTATTGGCTATTTGGAGTTTTTTCTTATTTTATATAAAACTAAGTACTATTTTTTTTCAAGTTCTTTAAAGTATGACATTGTTGCTTTGATGGGGATTGCATTAAATCTGTGGATAGCTTTGCATAGTATAGACATGTTAAGAATGTTGATTTTTTCCCCACCATAAGCATGCTATGTTCTTCCATTTGTTAACATGTTCTGCTATTTTTTTCTCAGGGTTTCATAATTCTCTTTATACAGATCTTTCACATCCTTTGTTAGATATATTCCCAGGTATTTTATCTACATTGACAGTACTATAAAAGGAATAGAGTCCTTGATTATATTCTTGGCTTGACTATTGTTGATATATGTAAAGGGTACTGATTTGTAAGTATTGATTTTGTATTCCAAGACACTCCTTTATTCCTTGATCATTTCTAAAAGCTTTGTAGTTGAGTCTCTGTGGTTTTCCAAGTATAAGATCATGTCATCCACCAAGAGTGAGAGTTTGACCTCCTCTGTCCCTATTTGAATACCCTCGATTTCCTTCTCTTGCCTGATTGCAATGACTAGTACTTCCAGTGCTATGTTGAATAGTAGTGGTGGTAATGGGCATCCTGGTCTAGTTCTAGATATGAGCTCCAGATATGAGCTTTCAGTTTTATTCCATTCAATATGATACTGGCCGTGTGTTTGCTGTGCATAGATGACCTCTTTAAGTTTAAGAAATGTCCCATCAAAGCCTATTTTCCTAAGTGTTATAATCATGAAAGAATAATGGATATTATCCAAATCTTTCCTGTAGCAATTGAGATAATCATATGGTCTTTGTTTTTTATTTTATTTATGTGGTATATTATAATTATGGATTTATGTTTTTTGAATGAAACTTGTAACTCTGGGATAAAGCCATTTTGATCGTGGTTTGTAACTTTTTTGATGTGCTGTTAAATTCTGTTTGATAGGATCTTATTGAATATTACTTTTCATTGATATTCATTGATGATATTGGTCTACAGATTTCTTCCTTTGTTAGGTCCTTTTATGGTTTGGTGATTAGAGTGATATTTGCTCTGTAGAATGTGTTGGGGGATGATTCCTTCCTTTTCTATGTTTTGGAATTGAATATGTAATTCTGAACTTATTCCTCTTTAAAGCTTTGGTATAATTCTGATGTGGAACCACCTCATCCAGGGATTTTATTTTATGGGAGTTTTTGTATAGTTGATGCTATTTTAGTGCTTGATATAGGTTTACTCAAAATTTCTAATTCTTGAGGAGAAGGATTATGGCCAATTGGGAGCCAGCTTTTAACAGAAGCTCCTATTAACAGGGAGAAATAATGGCCAGAAAGAACCCAATAAAGCTGAAAGTCAGGAGCTGAGCTGAAAGAGAAGACTGATAACTGCACTTCATTCTTGCTGAGGCAGGCTGTGTCTCCACAGAGCAAATTTCAGGTACAAAACCAATCCCAAAGATGACAAGAGTCCATCTCCTCCCTGAAGAGAGTGGTTTGCTGTGTGACTTTCACAAGCAAGCAGTGGACAGAAGACCTCTTGTCTCACTACACAGGAGAGAGTCACTATAAACTGAGTCTCCTCCTTCAGAGAGACCCCTCTGTGAGTCTGGGGATTTTCTTGCACAGCATGAAAGTTGAACAAGTATTATTCCTGCCATTTTGAACTCCTAATCTACCCTTCACCACTCATCTGGCAATCTGGTAGACCACCCCCTGCAAAGACCAGAGTGTCCATGGTTCAGTGCTAGGGCTGGGCATTGCAGTACCCCAGCAGTGCAGCTGCATGAAACTGTGACTTGAGTAGGGCAGAGAGGCACAAGGGGAGGGTGACTTGCCTGGCACCACAAAAATGCATACAAGCAGTGGGCAGAAGTGCGGAAACCCAAGCAGAGGCAACTGCCATGCTGCAGCAGCAGCAATAATAGTGTGATTCCACTGGACTTAAATTTTGGAGAGACACCTCCCCAATTCTGTGGATTGCCAGGGAGAACCAGACCTGTCTCTGCCTGGGTACCAAAGGAGCAGTGCAGCTGGGGAAAAGGTGTGGTCTCTGAGGGGAAAAAACATTTGCTGCATAGTTAAAGCCTGGCTTGTAACAAACTCAGATGAAACGCTCTGCCATTTCCATTGAGCACTGGAGGGAGTCAGGCTTCAGCTCCTCTTGCTGGCAAGTGGCAGAATGTATTGGCCTGACTGAAGAGGCATTGACTCCCTTTTGACTCTGGCACACGCAAATCCCTGGTGCATTTGCTCATTGGAGGGAACTGGGCCAAAGCCCTGCAGGGTTACCAGTGACTGAGTATTACAGAGGTGCAAGGTTGGAAAGGAGGCATCAGTCCCCCTGCACTAACTTGTTTGATGGATAGGCCTTTCTAACTTCACAGAGTTCTTGAGCAAGTCACACTTGAGCTGCCAGTGGACCCCTACTGTCAAGGGGCTTGAGGCCCTTTGAACTCTACCACTAGATATGCAATTGTGCTGACTGTGACAATTGGTTTGGAACTCATTACCTGGTTTGTGCTGACTGTGACAACTGGTTTGGACTCTGGTTACCCAGAGACCCTCCAAAATTGAGCACTGGTTGTATTATAGTGGGAGGGTTTAAATCCCCTCTTCCAGTTGTTGCCCATTGAGGGTTGGGTATCCTAGTTGTTTGTATTTCTCCCAAGCTAAGATTTCAGCCCAAACCCACTGATTACCTAGAATTGGTTAGAGACTAGCTGAATACAAGACAAAGCCACCTAGCCCCATCACACTAAGCAGATCCCCAGAATCTCAGGCTGCAGTACCGAATGGGACCTTTGTAAAGGTGAAGGGGAAAAGTTGCAGTCTCCAGTCCCAGCTCTTTGGTAAAGGGCTAGTTAATTACAACTTCAGGAACCCTCAATCCACTTTTTCCTTACAAGCTTCTATAGCCAAACTGAGAAAAATAATTCATAGGGCAGAATCAGAAGAAAAACTCTGGTGAAATGAATAATCACAGTTGATCAACCCCCCCACAAAGAACAACAAAGGAGAGACAAAAAAAGATGCCATTCATAAGCAAATGGCTGAGGTGTCAGAAACAGAGTACAGAATATAGATGGCAAATAAGATTAATAGAATGGAAGTAAAGTTGTAATTAGAAATTCAAAGAGTAATTCAAAAGTTATCTCAAGAATTCAATGAATTCAAAGACAAAGTCTCAAAAGATAAAGATACCATGAGGCAAGAAATTGCAGCCCTCAAAGATCTGAGAAATACAGTAGAATTACTCAGAAACAGAATGGAGCAGGCTGAAGAAAGGATCTCTGAAGATGAAAACAAAGCTTTTGAACGCTCACAAATGTTCAAAGAGGCAGAGAAGTAGAGAGAAAAAATGGATCATTTCCTGAGAAAGTTGTGGGATCACTCCAAAGAACAAACATTCGCCTTATAGGAATTGCTAAAGGACAAGAGGATGGTCCTGAAGGCACTGAAGCACTACTCCAAGATATAATGAAGGAGAATTTCCCAAGCATGTCAAAAGATACAGAAATTCGGATAGCTGACAGTTTCAGAACCCCAGCACAACTTAATCCAAATTAAGCATCACCTAGACACATTGTAATTATCTTTGCCAAAGTTAATATGAAGAAGAAAATTCTGAAAGCAGCCAGACATGAGAAAATCATAACCTACAAGGTGAAGAATGGTAGATGACTTCATATTTCTCAATAGAAAATTTTCAAGCCAGAAGAGGATGATCATCAACTTTCCATCTCCCAAAGCAAAAAAGCTTTCAGCCCAGAATCCTATATGCAGCTGAATTGAGTTTCATTTGGAATGGATAAATCAAATTCTTTTTTTTTTTTTTTTTTTTAAACAACAGGGCCTGGGCCGCCCACCAATCCCAAAAAGCCACCCTGGCACTGCATGGGGAACAGTGGCCACAAGAGGCCACCCAGACTCCAGGCAAGGGTGCACTGGTCCTGCTAAAGCACCTGCATGAACCGTGCCACCTAGGACATTATTGCTCTGCCAGTGCCATGGGCTAGTACACAAAACCAATAAATCAAAGCCTTTAATGACATACACATGTTGAAGAAACTTACCATAACTAATCCGGCTCTCCAGGATATTCTCAGACTCATCCTCCACAATGACCAACACAATGATCCACAAACATAGTAAACTCACTCAGAACTTTTTGAACAAAACCCAACTTCCACAGTGGTAAAAGGATTAATAATGTTCAGTGGGCATTCAGAAAACATAACACTGAAAATACTACCAGGCTTATCAATTCTCACAATTAATGTAAATGGTTTAAATTGTCCTCTAAAGCAGCACAGGTTTGCTGTCTGGATACATAAACTCAGACCACATATCTGCTGAATAAAGGAATCTCATCTTACTTTAAAGGATAAAAAATAGACTCAGGGCTAGGGGATGTACATCTATAATTTAAGCAAATGGAAATCAGATGAAAGCAGTTGTTGCAATATTATTCACAGATACAATAGACTTTAAACCAACAGAGGTAAGAAAGATAAGTATGGTCACTTCATATTTGTCAAGGGAAACACTCAACATGAGAGATTTGAAGTATTACCAATTATACACACAACCAGAATACCTCTTAGTTTGTAATGGAAACCCTAATAGACATGAAGAATTTGACACCTTCCTACACCTTAATAGTCCAGGATTTTAACTCCCCTTTGGAAGTGTTGGATAGAACCTCCAAGAATAAACTAAACAATGAAATATTAGACTTAAACCTGACCCTAGAACAAATGGACTTAACAGGTATCTACAGAACATTTCATCCTAATAAAACTGAATACACATTCTTCTCATCAGTCCATGGAACATCCTCCAAAATTCATCATATCTTAGTAAATAAATATAACCTCATCAAATTTAAAAGAATAGAAATCGTTCCTAGAATTTTCTCAGACCATCACAGAATAAAAGTTGAACTCAACAACAACAGGAATCATCATATTCATACAAAGTCATAAAAACTAATCTTATGCTGAATGATAGCTGGGACATAGATGAGATTAAGAAAGAAATTATCAAATTTTAGGAACAAAATAGCAATGAACACATGATTTATAAGAAACTGTGGGATACTGCAAAGCATTCCTAAGAGGGAAATTTATAGTCTTGTAAGCCTTCCTCAAGAGAACAGAGAGGAAGTCAACAACTTAATGGGACATCTCAAGGAACTGGAAAAGGAAGAACATTTCACCCCAAACCCAGCAGAAGAAAAGGGATAACCAAAATTAGGGAAGAATTAAATGAAATTGAAAACAAAAGAATTAATCAAAAGATCATGTCAAAAAGTTGGTTTTTTGAAAACATTAACAAAATTGATAAACGTTTAGCTAAATAAACCAGAAACACAAAAGTAATATCCCTAATATCATCAATCAGAAATGACAAAGGTGAAATAACAACAGACACTTGGAAATTTAAAAAATCCATAATAAATACTATAAAAACAACTATTCTCAGAAATATGAAAACGTGAAGGAAATAGACCAATATTTGGAAGCATGCCACTTTCTAGACTTAGCCAGAAAGAATTGGAAATGTTGAATAGACTTATATCAAGTACTGAAATAACATCAACTATATGAAATCTCCCAAAAAAAGAAAAGTTAGGGAACAGATGGCTTCACATCAGAATTCAACCAAACCTTTAAAGAGAAACTATTACCTATATTACATAACCTTTTCTGAAACATAGAAGAAATACTTCCCAACACATTATATGAAGTAAATATTAACCAGATCCCCTGTAGAGAACGCCAAGAGCCAGATGACCTCTGAGCAAGATGATTTGCAGCTGTGTGGTGGACCCTCAGGCGATTCCTCCTTGCTGAGAAAGAGCCCCATCCCATGGTGATTTTTAGGCACGCATTAATTGTCCAACACTCTTCTCACCTGTCTTGTACTGTCTCAATAAAAGGCTACTGCAGAGGTTGCTTGGGGCTATCCTGCAAGCAAGGTTAGCCTGCCTCTTGCAAGCTTGAACTTCTAATTTGCATCACACCTTGTTCCTTCCTGCAGTGATCTATTCCAGGGCCATAGGAGCCACTAGGGGCTGCGAATCTGGCATAGTAGGCAGGATCCAGCAGGACACAACAGGACACCGGGACGTGGACCAAAGTGGAAAGTGGCACTTGGAAGTAAGTGAGTCCTTTGGTAGACAGTGGGAGGAAGTCCAAAGGGAAACTCCACTCAGGGCAAGTGGGACCTTTGGCCAATCTAGAATCTAGGGAACCTCACTCGTAATACGTGAGGTCTTTCATAAATAAGTAAAGACGTTTAGAGAAAACAATGGGTAATTTTCTGTTTGGGGAGTCATGAGAACTAGAAACTGAGGAAGAAAGTGATGTTCAAAAAGAATTTGAATGTGAGGAGAATAGTGAGATTCAGAGGGAAGCTGGACCTAAGGAGAACTGGGAATCAAGAGCATATGATACAGACACAAATAAGCAAGGAATTACCTCTATGGCCATTATGGCAGCTCAGAATAAACAGTGGGAAGATGGGTTGAATAGTCTCACAGTTAAAAATGCTAACATAGCCCTCAACACAAGGGTTTGTCCAGGCATGTATGTGGGTGCACACCTAGCACTGAGACCCCTTGGGTCAGATCCGTCTGTTGGACCCACGGTGGTCTATCCTCCCCTCTCCCTCCCACAGGCGGTGGGAAGCATGGATGGGGAGCAGCAGCAGAGGTGGCAGAGTGCGAACTGGGGACAGGGTGGGTGACCTCCCTGCCTGTGTCCCCGAGTTCATGGACCCACCACCTCTTCATGCCCCAGCCAGGACCAGGGGCTGTGGCCAGTGGCAGTGTCTACTGAATTACTAGGTCTGCGGCCACCCCTAGTCCCAGGGATGGTGCGGTGGCAGATGCTGCAGGAGCCATCTAGGCCAGTCCAGGAGTGCCAACTTCAGCGAAGTGGGTATGCACCCTGCTCTCAAAAATAAATAAATAAATAAAATAAAATAAAAATAGTTAAAAATGTTAACATAAATCACTCAACATTCTCCTCAGTGCCTCCCTATGTAGATGATCCATCTGTGACTTCTGTTATGAAGGCTGTGTTAGAAGGGCATAAAACCAGTGACTTTAAGTGGGAAGACACTTTGGGGCTTTTTTCAGTTACTGTCACTGATATTCCTCCCGATCCGCAACACCCTCAAGGGGGCCAAAGTTTTGATCACAATGTGATCACCTTTGCGGTTATGAAAGATTTGAAACAGGCCGTAACACAGTATGGTATGCAATCCCCATTTTCTAGAGGTCTGTTACAGGGGCTTACACAAGAGCAGTGGCTCATTCCTTATGACTGGGACATAATAGCCAGAAATGTTCTTGAGTCTGGACAGTATTTACAGTTCAAAACCTGGTGGAAGGAGGAGGCTGACCTGATGAGTTGCCAAAACCAGCAGAGAGGAGTCCTTGTAACATCAGAACAGCTCACTGGTTCTGGCCAGTGGCTGAGGATTTCCAATCAACTTCAGTACAATGACATAGCCATAGTCCAGACAAGGCTGTTTTGTCTTAGGGCCTGGGAAAAGGTCCAGGCTCCTGGAGATATCTCTAAATCTTTTATTAAGATAATGCAGTCAGGGAATGAACCGTATACTGACTTTCTAGTCCGACTAAAAACTGCAGTCCATAGGGCCGTTGCCCAGCTGGAGCTCAGAGACATGCTATTCCAAACTTTAGCATTTGAGAATGCTAACTCTGAGTGTCAAAAGGCCTTGCAGCCTTTGAGAGCACAAAATGCTCCTTTAGAGGAGTGTATAAGGGCATGTGCTGATATAGGAATGGAATTCCACAAGGCTAATTTGCTTGCTGCCTCTTTAAAAGGAGTCAGTTCGTACCATCCTAGATGTCATAACTGCCCTTCTTGTTCCAGGATACACTTACCTCCCTTTCCTAAGGGAACCAACCCTAGAGGAGAAGCAGAGAATCAGATATGGCAGATGGATGTGACCATTGTCTCATCCTTTGGTAAACTGAAACATGTTCATCACTCTATAGATATTTTCTCTCATTTCTCTTGGGCTACTGCTTTACTGGAAGAAAGGACTCACAATGTCATTCAACATTTGTTAGAGTGCTTTAATATTATGGGTCTCCCTCAGTCTATTAAAACTGATAATGCACCTTCTTATTCTACCTCACAAATTAAATACCTTCATATCTTTTTGGAATATTCACTTATCTTATGGCATTCCTTACAATTCTCAAGGACAAGCCATTATTGAGCGACATCATAAAACATTGAAAGTTATGTTAGATTAACAGAGAGGGGGAGAGGATATCCTCCTCTTGAATAATAGTCCTAAGTATATGCTCATTAGAGCTCTTTTCACTCTCAATTTTCTGAATTTCAGCAATGATGGAAAGACAACTGCAGAACGCCATTAGACATCTCTCATTCATCCACCATCCTCTCCAATACAACAACCTATTTTTTATAGAAAACCTGACATGTCAGAGTGGAAGCCTGCTTATGTACTGCATTTGGGTTGAGTTTTTGTCCATATTATTACAGAACACCAAGAGAAGCAGTGGTTTCCAGCCTGCTTGATAAAGCCTCGAGACAAACAGGAAACCTTGCAGCACCTTAACAAATTTGTTTTCATGAAATTTTTTTTTATTCACAGGATTTTTGGAGGCTAGTTAATTTCATAATAGAGAAACCCTGGATCAATCTTCTCTGTGGGAACTCTAGCTGCCTCTCCCATATCACAGTCCATCTTCAGCAGGAAGCAGTTAAGAGCGGTCAGCATCCTATTTCTCTAAGAGGCAGTTGGAGCTTCTATGCAGAGTGGGAAGATTGATACAGGATTTCATTATTTTGGGCTGAATAACAAGCCCCACGTAAGTTTAGTATGCATCTTCAAAATCTTTAAGGAGTATGACAACAAAGACCTCAAACAGCAGGCTTTAAGGTAAGAATTTCACCTGTTGGATTTACATTTGTTTCAGTTGGGCACCTGTTCTTTACTTAAAGTTATACTGCTCTTTGGAAAGGGTCTGAGTTTGGTACAGCCCTTTCCCCAATTAACCTAACCTCAGGTGGTGGTTAATACTTCCCATGGAAGCGTCATGGGCCCTAAGGGTCAGCCCATAGCACGTACTTGGGTGGTGGTTAGCACAAATGGGACATGTTTTCCCCTATGCCTAGTTTGGCTAAAATAGTTTCCCTTATGTTGGGGTTAGTTCCATTGATGTAATTCTGTGTTATACTTATATGCTCTTTTGTTTCTTTTACTTAGCTGGAAGGAAAGCTCCTCAGAGAGGAGAACAGCTGAAATAACCAATGACAGATTTTCTCCCTTGCCTATCCAGAAATGTCTTTAATACACTAGAGGGGGGAAATGTAGAAGATGCCAAGAGCCAGATGCCCTCTGAGCAAGATGATTTGCAGCTGTGGGGTGGACCCTTGGGCGATTCCTCCACAGGTGCTCCTTGCAGAGAAAGAGCCTGAGCCCATGGCGATCCTTAGGCACACATTCATTTTCTAACACTCCCCTCACCTGTCTTTTACTGTTTCAACAAAAGGCTACTGTGAAGATTGCTTGGGGCTATCCTGCAAGCAAGGTTAGCTCACCTCCTTCAAGCTTGTACTTCTAATCTGCTCCATGCCATATTCCTTCCTGCAGCTATAGAGTCCAGGGCCATAGGGGCTACTAGGGGCTGTGACAATCTCCAAACCAGGAAAAGATCCATCAAGAAAAGAAAATTATAGACCAATGACATTAATGTATATAGATGCAAAAATATTTAATAAAATCCTAGCAAACAGAATCCAGCAACACATCAAACAAATTATACATGACAAAGTTGGTTTTATCCCAGGGTCTCAAGGATGGTTCAATATACATAAATCTATAAATATAATACATCACATAAAGAAAATAAAATAAAAAATAAAGACCGTATGAGTCTCTCAATTGATGCAGAAAAAGTTTTTGATCATATCCAGGATCTCTCTCTTTTTTTTTTTTTTTTGCAGTTTTTGGCCGGGGCTGGGTTAGAACATGCCACTTCCGGTATATGGGGCTAGTGCCCTACTCCTTTGAGTCACAGGTGCCGCCCATATTCACCATCTTTTCATGATCAGAACACTTAAGAAAATTGGTATAGAAGGGCCATTTCTTAAATTGATAGAGGCCGGGCGGCATCTATGGCTCAGTCGGTAAGGTGCTGGCCCCATATACCGAGGGTGGCAGGTTCAAACCTGGCCCCCGCCAAACTGCAACCAAAAAATAGCCGGGTGTTGTGGCGGGTGCCTGTAGTCCCAGCTACTCAGGAGGCTGAGGCAAGAGAATTGCCTTAAGCCCAGGAGTTGGAGGTTGCTGTGAGCTGTGTGAGGCCACGGCACTCTACTGAGGGCCATAAAGTGAGACTCTGTCTCTACAAAAAAAAAAAAAAAAATTTGGTAGAGGCCATCTACAGCCAGCCCACAGCTAATATTGTATTTAATGGACTAAAATTGAAAACATTTCCACTCAGAACAGGAACCCGGAAAGGTTGCCCATTGTCTCCACTGCTTATTAAAATTGTAATGGAAGTCTTCGCCATCATAATCAGGCAAAAGATGGTGATCAAAGGTATCCAAATAGTGTCAGAGGAGATCAAACTTTCACTCTTGACAGATGATATTATTTCATATCTGGAAAACCCCAGAGACTCAACTACAAAACTATTAGAAGTAATCAAAGAATACATAAGCATCTCAGGATACAAACTAAAAACTCACAAATCAGTAGTTTTAAATGTACCAATAATAGTCAATCTGAAAAAATAATCAAGGACTCTATTCCTTTTACCATCTTCTTGTCAAGGAAGATGAAATACTTGGGAGTTTACCTAACAAAGTACGTGAAAGATTGCTATAAAGAGAAGTATGAACATCTGAGAAAAGAAATAGCTGAAGATATTAACACATGGAAAAACATACCATGCTCATGGCTGGGAAGAATCAACATTGTTACAATGTCCATACTACCCAAAGCAATATACAAATTTAATACAACCCCTATTAAAGCACTACTGTCATATTTTATCAATCTGGAGAAAATATTACTATGTTTTATATGGAATCAGAAAAAAACTCAAATAGCCAGGACATTACTGAGAAATAAAAACAAAGCAGGAAGAATCATGCTATCAGACTTCAAACTATACTATAAATTTATAGTGATCAAAACAGCATGGTACTGGCACAAAAATAGAGAGGTGATGTATGGAACAGAATAGAGAACCAAGAGATGAACCCAGACACTCATTGTCATTTGATCTTTGATAAGCCTATCAAACACATAAAATGGGGGAAAGATTCCCTATTTAACAAATGGTGCTAGGTGAATTGGTTGGCAACTTATTGAAGACTTAAACTCAACCCACACCTTTCACTATTAAGAAAAATTTATTCTCACTGGATATGAGATTTAAACTTAAGACATGAAACTATAGAGATACTCAGAGAGAGTTCAAGGGAAACACTTGAAGAAATTGGCCTAGGAGAATATTTTATGAGGAGGACTACTGGGGCAATTGAAGCAACACCAAAAATATATTTCTGGGATCTGGATGGTTCCCATACTTCAATGAGTAGGGCGCTTGCCACGTACATAGAGCCTTCCGGGTTTGAATCCAGCCCAGGCTAGCTAAAACAATGAGGGCAACTATAACCAAAAAATAGCCAGGTGTTGTGGTGGGCACCTGTAGTCTCAGCTACATGGGAGGCTGAGGTGAGGCAATCACTTAAGCCCAAGAGTTGGAGGTTGCTGTGAGCTGTGATGCCAAAGCACTCTACCCAGTGTGACAGCTTGAGACTCTGTCTCCAAAAAAAAAAATACTATAAATATTGGCATGGATGTGGAGAGAAGGGAACACTTCTGCAACTGCTGGTGGGAATGCAAGCTAATATGTTCCTTTTAGAATGAAGTTTGAAGAACATTTAGGGAACTAATAGTAGTACTGCCATTTGATACTGCAATTCTTCTACTAGGTATATATCCAGAAGATCAAAAATCATCATAACAAAGATATTTACACAAGAACGTTTATTGCAGCCCAATTCATAATTGCCAAGTCATGGAAGCAGCCCAAATGCCCATAGACCCATGAATGGATTAACAAATTGTGGTATATGTAGATCATGGAATATTATTCAGCCATGAAATAGATGGAGACTTTACCTCTTTTATGTTTACATAGATGTAACTGGAACATATCCTTTTCAGTAAAGTATCTCAAGAATGGAAGAAAAAGTATAACATGTACTCTGTACTATTATGAAACCAATATATAATCATCCGCAAGTTCATATGAAAGATAAAACACAACTATAGTCCAGGATGAAGGAAGAAGAGGAAGGCAAGGGAAGGGGTGTGGGTGGATGGGGGGAGGATAATTTGTGGGACCTCACCTATAGTGAATATTGCAAGGGTACATGTCAAATATATTGAGAGTAGAGTATAAATGTCATAACACAATAAGTAAGTGATGAGAAAGCTATGTTAACCAGTTTGATGTAAGCATTTCAAATTGTATATAAAATCAGCACATTGTACCACATAAATGCATTAATATATACAGTTACTATTTAATAAAAAATTAAATGAAAAGTTTCTGACTCTTTCTTTTTGAGTTTAGGAATGTGGTATACTTCCAGGAATTGGTCAATTTCCTCCATAATTTCGTATTTCTGAGAATAGAGTTTTTAGTAGTAATAATTGTGGACGTTTTTGGTATTTCTGTGGTATATGTTATTATTTCCCCTTTATAATTTCTGTTTGAAGTTATTAGAGTTCTTACTTTTCTGTTTCTGGTTAATCTAACCAAAGGTTTACCAATTTTATTAACCTTTGAAAATAACCAACTTTTTGTTTCATTGATCTTCCTAATGACTTTTTAATTTTCTATTTCATTTAATTCTGCTCTAATTTGGTTATGTCTTTTCCTTACTCATTTATTTTTTTATTTTTAAGGCAGAGTCTCACTATGTCACCCTTAGTAGAGTGCTGTACCATCACAGCTCACAGCAACCTCAACTCCTGGGCTTAAGCAATTCTCTTGACTCAGCCTCCCTAGTAGCTGGAACTACAGCCACTTGCCATAACACCCAGCCATTTTTTGTTGCAGTTGTCATTTTTGTTTAGGTGGCCTGGGCCATGTTTTAACCCACCAGCCTCAGTGTATGTGGCTGGTGTCCTACCCTCTGAGATACAGGGACCACCCGGTCATGTCTTTTCTAATGCTGAGATTGGGGATGGATTTATCTTACTTTTCCAGTTGCTTAAGTTGGCCTATTAGGTTGCTGCCTTGTTCACTTTGTTTTCTTGATGAAGGATTCTAATGCTATAAATTTCCCTGTTAGGGCTGTCTTTGCAATATCTCACAGGGTTTGTGAGTTTGTGTCTTCATTATCATTTTGTTCCAAAAATACGATGATTTCCTTCTTAATCTCATCTTTGATCAGCTATCATTCAGTCTCAGGTTATATCATTTCCATGAGTCTGAGTATGAAGATTTCTGTTGTTGTTGAGTTTAACTTTTATTCTGTGATGGTCTGAGAAGATAAAAGGAATAATTTTTATTCTTCTAAATTTGTTAAGATTAGGCTGGTGTCCTAAGATATAATAAGTTTTGTAGGATGATAGGTGGGCTGATGAGAAGAAGGTGTATTCAGTTTTATTAGGCAGAAATTATCTGTATATTTCTGTTATGTGCATTTGTTTTGAGATAAAGTTTAAGTCCATTATATCTTTGTTTAGTTTCTTAGAGGATCTATGCAGAACTGCAAAAAGATTGTTAAAAACTCCAACAATTATAGTGCAGAAAGGTGTCATATTCTTCAGATCAGTTAGAGTTTGTTTTATAAATTGTAGAGCATTCAAGTTGGGCACATAAAAGGTGATTTTTGAAATCGCTTCATGTTGAGTGTTCTCTTGTCAAATATATAATGACCATACTCATCTTTTCTTATTTTTGTTGTTTAAATCCAATTGTTCTGCAAATAAGATTGTAATTGTTGCTTTTTTTCTGATTTCCATTTGCCCATCTTAATGTTGGCCAGTCCTCCACCCTGAGTCTTGTTTTATTCTCTGAGGTAAGATGTATCTTTTGGAAACAACAGCTATCTGGCCTGAGTTTTTGTATCTAGTCAGTCAACCTTTGCTTCTTTAGAGGAAAATTTAGACCTCTCACATTAATTGAGAGAATTTATAGGTATGATAGTGTTTTGGGCATCTTGTTTTTCAAAGGTTAAGTGCATACCTTTAATTCTTTCACAATTGTGGAAGATAAGTTTTGTTATTTAAATTCTGGGTTAGTTCACATGGTTTTAGACCATCATGCTGGTCATTATGAAAAAAGGTTCTAAATGCTTCCTGTAGAGCTGGTCTATTTATGGCAAATGTCCTTAGCATGTGTATGTCAGTAAAGTATTTGAGTTTCTTCATCACAAATAAAACTTGGTTTAGCTATATACAGTATCCTGGGCTAAAAGTTGTTTTATTTTAGGGGTTTTAAGATTTATGATCATCCTTTTCTGGCTTGAAAAGTTTTAGCCAAAAAATTCGTGGCCATTCTGTTATTTTTCCCTTTGTAGGTAACACTTTTTCTATAACTGGTTGATTTAGGGATTTTCTTCTTCATATTAATTTTGGAAAATTTAATTACAAGATTTATAGGAGATGTTTTATTTGGTTTGAGTTGTGCCCTAGCACAACCATCTACTATCTTAATTTCTATATCTCTTGCGATGCTTGGGAAATTTTCCACTATAATGTCTTGGAGTAGAGTATCTATGCCTTTAGGACCATCCTTTTTTCTCCTTTGGGAATACCTACAATTCAGATATTTGATCTTTTGGAATGATCTCATAACACTCTCAGGAAATATTTTGTTATTGTTCTCCTTTCATCTGCCCCATGGAATGTTTGAGATAGTTAAAAAGACTTGTCTTCAATTTCTGATTTCCTAGATTCTATTCATCTTATTTAACATCCATATTCTGAATTCTGTTTCTGACATTTCAGCAATTTTTCTATGTATGGTATTTTTTGTTGTATCTCCTTTGTCATCACTTGGGTGAGTTGATATGGTATAATTTTTCCTGTTGTCAGAGTTCTTCTGCTGGTTTCTCTCCATGAGTATTTTCCACATTTGGCAATTAGAACTGGTAAGGTGACACTAGATCTGGCCCCAGGAACTGCAGCTAATAAGTCCTTCTACAATGGGAAGCTAGGGCTTATTGTGACTTTTACCCTACAACTTTGCAAAGGTCTCTTTCAGAGCTGCAGCCAGAGACTCTGAGGGCCAGCTTTGTGAGATATCAAAAGCTGGCTCTATCATAATGACAGCCTTCCTCTACCCAAACCTAATCGGTCATGGTATAAGGCTGGAATCTCAGCTGTGAGAAGATAAAACAATTGTAGCAACCTGTCCCCCCACCTGTGACAGCTGGAAGAGGAGAATCTCTCTTTGCTACAGCACTACCCCTACTCAACCTCAGAGGCTCCCTGGGTGGAAATCCCAGGTTGAAATTTCCAATCAGATTGTCCCAGGCAGTACAAACACTGTTCATGTGAAAAAGTGCCAAGGGTCTTGAAGCAGACAAGAAGTAGAAATTCACAGACAGATCCATCTGCCCAATCCTAGGTGTCCACATCAGGATCCTCTCTGATGGCCAGAGGAGTCAGGAAAGATCACCCACCAAAGTCAGAACTGGAGCTTTGCCGCCTCTGCACCCACCATTAATTCAGCCTGCACATCATCTGTTTTCAAGTCCTTCTCTCCCCACATTCCCCACTGACACATGCAGGACTGTTTCTGTGTTGATGTTTTGCAGCCCACACAATGCCCAGACATTTCAGAAAATTTTCAAACACTCTGGGCTCTCTAGGGAGCAAACCTTCAGGAAGACAGGATGGAGGGAAGGGTGAACCATGTATTCAGAATTGCAATGAAAATATTTATTCACTTTTTTTCCAGACAGGATGATGTCCAGGCTTAGATGTCAGACTTCTCTGAGGGAAGAGGAATGGGTTTTTGCATCTCTCTCACATGGAGTAATGTGAGAGGTCCTTTGTTCCCTGCTCATCTCCAGAGAGCCTATTGTGGGCCTCCACATAGGGGAGGGTTTGTTTTTTTGCTTGTTTATTTTAGAAATCTAATAATTTCCTTTTTTTTTTCTTTTGTAGTTTTTGGCTGGGGCTGGGTTTGAACCTGCCACCTCTGGCATATGGGACCGGTGCCCTACTACTTTGAGCCACAGGTGCCACCCATAATTTCCTTCTTTATCTCTTCCTTGACCCAGATGTCATTCAGCTTAAGATTGTTTAATTTTCTTGACTGTGTGAGGAAGAAGATTTTTGTGAATTTGAGTTATACTTGTATTTCATGATGGTTGAAAAAGATATAAGGTATAATTTCTAGTCTTTTAAATTTATTGAGACTAATTTCTTTCCTATGACATAATCAGTTTTGGAGAATGATTTATCCATTAATGAGAAGACCATATACTCAGATTTATTGGGATGGAGTGTTCTTTATATGTCTGTTAAGACCACTTTTTATTGTCATATTAAATACCATGGCTTCAGGGGAAGAGGTAAAATGGCCAACTGGAGCAAGCTTTCAACAAAATCTCCTATCCAAAGGGAGAGTTCATGGTCAGAATGAACACAATATACCTGAAGGTCAGGAGCTGAACTGAGAGAGAAGATTGATAAGTGCATGTTATCCCTGCTGAGGCAATTTGTGATTCCAAGGAACAAATTTCAGGTATGAAGCCCTTCCCAAAGAGGATGATAGTCCATCTCCTCCCCCAAGAGTGTAGCTCCCTGTGTGCTCTCTACAAGTGAGCAGTGAACAGAAGACCTCTGGTTTCACCACATGGGAGAGAGCTGCTGAAGCCTGGGAATCCTTCTTCAGAGGATTCCACGTTAAGCCTGGCATTAATTTTCTCAGCATACAAGATAAACAAATATTTTCCCTGAGATTTTGAACTCCCATTGCACCCTTTGCCCTTTGCCTGGTGGTCTGGAAGACTATGAGCCCAGAGTTTCTGGTGGTTCCTTGCTAGGGTGGGGCATTGCATGGGCCATGGAGCATCTGTGCTGAAACTGACTCCAGTGGAAGTGGAGAGATGCAGGAGGAGGGGGACTGGCCTATTGCCATGAAAGTGTGTAGCAGTGGTGGGACAGTAGCAGCAGCATGGGCAGATGCACAGGGCCATGGTTGGTAGAACATGCACTCTCACCAGGGTCAAATTTTTGAGAGATAGCTCCTCAATTCTTTGGATGAATAGTGGGTGCCAGGCCATACCATGCAGGGGACCAGAGGAGGCATGCAGCTGGGGCAGAGGGGCAGTCTGTGAGGGAGAGAAACACAATGGCAACCCATGTCTTAGAACAGACTCAGAAGGAACACTCCCTAGATTCCATTGAGCACCATAGAAAATCAGGGTTGATCTCCTCCAGCCTGCTGGTAGCAGAGTGCAGCAGCCCAGCCAGGAGGTATTGACTCCCCTTTGACTCTGGCAGGTGCAAATTCCAGGTACATTTGCTCAATAGAGGGATCTGGGCTACAGCTCTGTGGGGTTACCAGTGACTGGGTGTGACAAGGTGGGGAAGGTGGCTCCAACCACCCTGGAGTAACTCTTTTGTTGGGTAGGCCTTCCTGACTCCACTGAATACCACAGAAAGTTGCACTTGAGCTGCCAATGGACCCCTGGTGTCTGGTTTCTGGAGACCTTTGAACTCTCCCACATGAACAATGATTGTGCTGCCTGGGACAATTGGTATGGAACTCTTCACATGGGCTGGCAACCCGGGGACCCTCCAAGTTTGAGCCCTGTTTGTGCTGTAGTGGGAGGGACTGATTCTCCTCTTCTAGTTGTCACCATTGAGGAACTGGGTGTCTTAGTTGCTTGTCACTCTCCCTGCCTGAGATTTCAGCCCAAAGCTGCAAATTCACTAGGATTGCATAGAGTCTGGCTGAATATAAGACAGAGCCACCTAGCCCCATCACACCAGTCAGGTCCTCAGAGTCTCAGGCTATAGGACTTAAAGGGACCTTTGTAAAGCTGTAGGGGAAAAGCCACAGTCACCATTCCCAGCTCTTTGGTAAAGGGCTAGTCAACTAAAACACCTGAAGCCATTAATCCAATATTAATGTGCCAGATTCTGTAGCCAAACTGTGAAAAATAAGCATGGAGAAAACGAGTGGAAAATTTCACAGTACATCAACTCCCCTAAGGAATGACAAAGGAGATACATCAGAAGATGTCATTCATAAACAAATGTCTAAAATATCAGAAATAGAATTCAGAATAGGGATGACAAATGAGATTAATAGAATGGATGTAAAGTTGTAATTAGAAATTCATGGACTAATTAAAAAATTTTCTCAGTAAAGCAATGCATTCAAAGACAAAATCTCCAATGATTTGCATGTAGTGCAAAAAGAAACTTCACAAATCAGTGTAATCTGGTTTATTGTACACTCAATGAATCCCCAACAATAAAAAAAAATAAAATTAAAATTAAAAAAAGAGAGAGAGGAGAGCAAGATGGCGGCCGACTAACAGCTTCCTTGCATCTGGCCACTGTGAGTCTGAGTCTGGGGAGATAAGACTCCAGGCATCTCTGGCTGGTGGGATCTGCCTATAATCATCCCTTTGAGGATACAGGGAGTCAGCAAGAGACTTCTGGACCCAAGAGGAGGACAAAAACAGTGTAAAACTGGCAAGTATTCGCATGTGTTTGATCAGTCTAATCCCGCCAACAGCTGTAAGTGAAGTAGCAGCGAGACTGCGAACTGGAAAGGCTTACCTGTGAACTGTTTTGGTGTTTTTGGACTTGGCACTCAGTTGAACTTCCTTGGGGAGAGCTTGAGCAGGAGTGCGGAGAACTTTGGGTGTTGTCTGAGACCCAGACTGAGCACTGAGACCGATGGACAGAGCTAATAGTGTTTGGCTGTGGGCCGCAGGGAGCCATTGTGAGAGAACTGCCCCAACAAGGTCCACCCTAGGGGTTGCAGAGAAAGGATTGGGTGGGACCTAGTAACCTAGTGACTGAGCAGCCTAAAGGCGGGGTCTGAGCCAACTTGCAGCCCTAACCCTCAGGGGCAGAGTGAGACCAGTATGGGCACACTGGGTAAGTGGATAGCCACTTCACCAGTGATTCCAGCAACAAGCACTTTCCTGGAAAAGCTTCTGCTTAGCAGGTTAAGAAGTTTAAAGTGCCTTTTAAGAGGACTGAAGAGAGACTTAGGGTGTCTACCCTGTGGGGTTTGAGAAATCAGTGGAGGCCTCTAGTCGTATCACCATTGTAATTAACATCTCATACCCCAGAAGACCACCTATTGCCAAGAAAATATTCAACAAGATGTATCTACTGCTTTGTTTTTGCTTGTTTTTTTGTTGTTGTTTTGTTTGTTTGTTTTTTATTTTGATGTTGTTGGTGTTTGTTTTTAATTTCAACCTTTTCCATACAGATTTTTTCTTTTCTTTCTCCAGTTTTCTAGTATAATTACAGTTTCCCATTGCTGCCTTTTTCAATAACTACAACATCATTTTTGCTAGTGTTTCTACCCCTATTATTGGGTTTTTCACCCAATTTTATCCTGTAAAGTTTTCTGTTTGCTTGTTTTGGTTTGATTTAAAGCATTTTTGTCTTTCCTCTCTACTTGGTGGAGGTGGGGTACTGTGAAAGATCAGGTTAGCAAAGAGTTGCTGACCTCAAGGAAACCACCCAACCGGGCACCCCCAGAGGTTGGGGTTTGTTAAGGTTGTGTCAAAGTACCCTACTGTACACCCATATTTCTCTGTCTCCCTCTTTCTGAGCCTCTCTTCTTTTTTTCAATATTCATTTTACCCAATCCCACTTCTATTTCTATTTTCCTTTTGTTCTTGCCTTCTTTCTTTCACATCTTCTTGCTTTTCAACCTTCTCATCCTTCTGGTCCTATACGAAAAGGACTCATTGAAACTTTAGTCCACAGGGATGGAAACTTAAAGAGCAAGAGGAAGGGTAAAGAAAATTAGGGCAAGGAAACAGATAAAAGAAATCACTTATGAGGAAGAATCAGCAGAAAACTCCAGGCAACAAGAAAAACCAGTCCAGAACAACACCTCCAAGGGACCATGAGGTAGCTACTGCAGAGGATTCCACCAGTAAATATTAGAAATGACAGAATGGGAATTTAGAATACACATGATGAAAACAATGAAGGAAACGATGGAAACAATGAAGGAAACTGCTAATAAAGTGGAAAATAACCAAAAAGAAAACCAAAAAAATAATCAAATAAGAGATGAACGATATAAAGAATATGGAAAGATATAGAAGAGCTGAAGGAACTGAAGCAGTCAATAAGGCAATGTAAAGATGTGGAAAGTATCAGCAACAGGTTAGATGGTGCAGAAGAAAGAATTTCAGAGGTAGAAGACAAAGTCTTTGAGATAACTCAGATAGTAAAAGAGGCAGAAAAGAAGAGAGAGAAAGCAAAACTTTCACTGTCAGAATTATGGGACATTATGAAGCATTCCAACATATGAGTTATAGGATTCCCAGAAGGGGAGGAAGAATGAACCAGAGGAATGGAAGACATACTAGAGAATATTATAGAAGAAATTTTCCCAAATATCACCAAAGATTCTGACACACTGCTTTCAGAGGGATATCGGACCCCAGGTCGCCTCAACTCTAACCGAGCTTCTCCAAGACGCATGGCAATGAACCTGTCCAAAGTCAGGACAAAAGAAAATATTCTGCAAGCTGCCAGAAGTAAGCGCTAGTTGACCTACAGGGGCAAATCCATCAGAGTGACTGCAGACTTCTCTAATGAAATTTTCCAAGCAAGAATAAAATGGTCATCTACCTTTAATCTACTTAAACAGAATAATTTCCAACCCAGAATTTTGTAGCCTGCTAAGCTAAGGTTTAAAATTGATGGAGAAATCAAATCATTTATGGATATACAAACATTGAGGAAATTCGCCACAACAAGACCAGTTCTACTGGAAATACTTCAACCTATTCTATACACTGACCATCACAATCAATAAGCAGAAAAGTAAAAACTCAGAAATTAAAGGACAGAACCTAATATCCACACTGATGCAAAAGATAAAACTACGCAATGGACTCTCACAAAATAAGATGAATAGGACACTACAACACTTATCAATTATCTCAATAAATGTTATTGGCTTCAATACCCTACTGAAGGAACATAGATTGGTTGACTGGATTAAAAAACACAAGCCATCCATTTGCTGTCTGCAAGAAACACACCTGGCTTCAAAAGACAAATTAAAGCTCCGAGTCAAGGGTTGGAAGACAATTCTTCAGGCAAATGGAATACAGAACAAAAGAGGATTTGTGATCTTCTTTTCAGATACATGTGGATTTAAAGCAACTAAAGTCAAAAAAGACAAAGATGGTCACTTTATATTGGTCAAGGGAAAAATACAACAAGAAGACGTTTCAATTCTAAATATTTATGCAATCAATTTAAATGCTCCCAGATTCTTGAAACAGACCTTATTCAGTCTGAGCAATATGATATCTGATAATACCATAATGACAGGGGACTTTAGCACACCTCTCACAGAGCTGTACAGATACTCTAAACAGAAATTGAACAAAGACATAAGAGATTTAAATGAGACCCTAGAACAACTGTGCTTGATAAACGCATATAGAACACTCCATCCCAAAGATAAAGAATACACATTCTTCTCATCACCCCATGGAACATTCTCCAAAATTGATCATATCCTGGGACACAAAACAAATATTAACAGATAAAAAGAATTGAAATTTTACCTTCTGGCCATAGGCACTAAGGGTGGAACTAAAGTCATATCCTGGGACACAAAACAAATATTAACAGATAAAAAGAATTGAAATTTTACCTTCAGGCCATAGGCACTAAGGGTGGAACTAAAGTCTAACAAAAATGTTCGAACCCACGCAAGAACACAGAAATTAAACAACCTTCTGTTAAATAACAGATGGGTCAAGGATGAAATAAAACAGGAAATCATTAACTTCCTTGAGCATAACAACAATAAAGACACAAGCTACCAAAACATGTGGGATACTGCAAAAGCAGTTTTCAGAGGAAAATTTATCACTTTAGATGCCTACATTTGAAAAACAGAAAGAGAGCACATCAACAATCTCACAAGCCATCTTATGGACTTGGAAAAAGAAGAACAATCTAAGCCTAAACTCAGTAGAAGAAAAGAAATATACAGAATCAAATCAGAGATCAATGTAATTGAAAACAAAAGAAACATTCAGAAAATTAATGAAACAAGGAGTTGTTTTTTTGTTTATTTATTTATTTATTTTTATTAAATCACAGCTGTGTACATTAGTATGATCATGGGGCACCATACACTTGGTTCATAGAGCGTGTGACACATTTTCACCACACTAGTTAACATAGCTTTCGTAGCATTTTCTTAGTTATTTTGCTAATACCTTTACATTCCACATTTACTAGGATTCACATATACCCTTGTCAGATGCACCACAGGTGTACTCCCATTAATCCCCCTCCCTCCACCTACCTCCGCCCTCCCTCCCCTCCCTTTCCCCCTTCTCCCTATTCTAAGGTTGTAACTGGGTTATAGCTTTCATGTGAAGGTCCTAATTAGTTTCATAATAAGGGTGAGTACATTTGAAAAAATTAATAAAATAGATAAGCAATTGGCCAGACTACCGAAAATTAGAAAAGTAAAATCTCTAGTAACCTCAATCAGAAATGATAAAGGAGAAATAATAACTGATCACACACAGATACAAGAGATCATCTCTGAATACTACCGGAAACTCTATGCCCAGAAATTTGACAATGTGAAGGAAATGGATCAATATTTGGAATCACATTCTCTCCCTAGACTTAGGCAGTAAGAAATAGAGCTCCTGAACAGACCAATTTCAAGCACTGAGAATAACGAAACAATAAAAAATCATCCAACAAAAAATGCCCTGGTCCAGATGGCTTCACTGCAGAATTCTATCAAACCTTCAAGGAAGAGCTTATTCCTGTACTGCACAAAGTATTCCAAAAAATCGAGTAAGAAGGAATCTTCCCAAACACATTCTATGAAGCAAACATCACCCTGATACCAAAACCAGGAAAAGACCCAAACAAAAAGGAGAATTTCAGACCAATCTCACTCATGAATGTAGATACAAAAATTTTCAACAACACCTTGAGTCTGGGGAGATAGGACTCAAGGCATCTCTGGCTGGTGGGAACTGCCTATCATCACTCCTATGAGGATACAGGGAGTCAGCGAGAGACTTCTGGACCCAAAGAGGAGGACTAAAACAGTGGAAAACCGGCAAGTGGTCGCGTGTGTTCAACCCGTCTAAACCCGCCCACAACTTCCACAGGCACAAGAACTTAAAGAGCAAGAGGAAGTGAAAGGAAAATTAGGGCAAGGAAACAGATAAAAGAAATCACTCATGAGGAAGAATCAGCAGAAAACTCCAGGCAACATGAAGAACCAGTCCAGAACAACCCCGCCAAGGGACCATGAGGTAGCTACTGCAGAGGATTCCACCTATACAGAAATGTTAGGAATGACAGAAAGGGAATTTAGAATACACATGTTGAAAACAATGAAAGAAATGATGGAAACAATGAAGGAAACTGCTAATAAAGTGGAAAATAACCAAAAGGAAATCCAAAAACAGAATCAAATCAGAGATGAACGATATGAAGAATATAAAAAGGATATAGCAGAGCTGAAGGAAATGAAACAGTCAATCAGGGAACTTAAAGATGCAATGGAAAGTATCAGCAACAGGTTAGACCATGCAGAAGAAAGAATTTCAGATGTAGAAGACAAAGTTTTTGAGATAACTCAGATAGTAAAAGAGGCAGAAAAGAAGAGAGAGAAAGCAGAACGTTCACTGTCAGAATTATGGGACTTTATGAAACGTTCCAACATACGAGTTATAGGAATTCCAGAAGGGGAAGAAGAATGCCCCAGAGGAATGGAAGCCATACTAGAGAATATTATAAAAGAAAATTTCCCAAACATCACCAAAGATTCTGACACACTGCTTTCAGAGGGATATCGGACCCCAGGTCGCCTCAACTCTAACCGAGCTTCTCCAAGACACATTGTGATGAACCTGTCCAAAGTCAAGACAAAAGAAAAGATTCTGCAAGCTGCCAGGAGTAAGCGCCAGTTGACCTACAGGGGCAAATCCATCAGAGTGACCGCAGACTTCTCTAATGAAACTTTCCAAGCAAGAAGACAATGGTCATCTACCTTTAATCTACTTAAAACAGAACAATTTTCAGCCCAGAATTCTGTACCCTGCTAAGCTAAGCTTCAAAATTGATGGAGAAATCAAATCATTTACGGATATAAAAACATTGAGGAAATTCACCACAACAAGACCAGCTCTACAGGGAATACTTCAACCTGTTCTGCACACTGACCACCACAATGGATCAGCAGCAAAGTAAGAACTCAGAAATCAAAGGACAGAACCTAACCTCCACACTGATGCAAAAGATAAAACTAAGCAATGGACTCTCACCAAATAAGACGAATAGAATACTACCACACTTATCAATTATCTCCATAAATGTTAATGGCTTGAATTCCCCACTGAAGAGACATAGATTGGCTGACTGGATTAAAAAACACAAGCCATCCATTTGCTGTCTGCAAGAAACACACCTGGCTTCAAAAGACAAATTAAAGCTCCGAGTCAAGGGTTGGAAGACAATTTTTCAGGCAAATGGAATTCAGAAGAAAAGAGGAGTTGCAATCTTATTTTCAGATACATGTGGATTTAAAGCAACTAAAGTCAAAAAAGACAAAGATGGTCACTTTATATTGGTCAAGGGAAAACTACAACAAGAAGACATTTCAATTCTAAATATCTATGCACCAAATTTAAATGCTCCCAGATTCTTGAAACAGACCTTACTCAGTCTGAGCAATATGATATCTGATAATACCATCATAACAGGGGACTTTAACACACCTCTTACAGAGCTGGACAGATCCTCTAATCAGAAATTAAACAAAGATATAAGAGATTTAAATGAGACCCTAGAACAATTATGCTTGATAGACGCATATAGAACACTCCACCCCAAAGATAAAGAATATATATTCTTCTCATCACCCCATGGAACATTCTCCAAAATTGATCATATCCTGGGACACAAAACAAATATCAACAGAATCAAAAGAATTGAAATTTTACCTTGTATCTTTTCAGACCATAAGGCACTAAAGGTGGAACTCAACTCTAACAAAAATGCTCGACCCCATCCAAAGGCATGGAAATTAAACAATCTTCTGTTGAATAACAGATGGGTGAAGGAAGAAATCAAACAGGAAATCACTAACTTCCTTAACCATAACAACAATGAAGACACAAGCTACCAAAACCTGTGGGATACTGCAAAAGCAGTTTTGAGAGGAAAATTCATCGCTTTAGATGCCTACATTCGAAAAACAGACAGAGAGCACATCAACAATCTTCCAAGAGACCTTATGGAATTGGAAAAAGAAGAACAATCTAAGCCTAAACTCAGTAGAAGAAAAGAAATCTCCAAAATCAAATCAGAGATCAATGAAATTGAAAACAAAAGAATCATTCAGAAAATTAATGAAACAAGGAGATGGTTTTTTGAAAAAATAAATAAAATAGATAAACCATTGGCCAGACTAACGAGGAATAGAAAAGTAAAATCTCTAGTAACCTCAATCAGAAATGATAAAGGGGAAATAACAACTGATCCCACAGAGATACAAGAGATCATCTCTGAATACTACCAGAAACTGTATGCACAGAAATTTGACAATGTGAAGGAAATGGATCAATATTTGGAATCACACCCTCTCCCTAGACTTGGCCAGGAAGAAATAGACCTCCTGAACAGACCAATTTCAAGCACTGAGATCAAAGAAACAATAAAAAAGCTTCCAACTAAAAAATGCCCTGGTCCAGATGGCTTCACTCCAGAATTCTATCAAACCTTCAAGGAAGAGCTTATTCCTGTACTGCAGAAATTATTCCAAAAAATTGAGGAAGAAGGAATCTTCCCCAACACATTCTATGAAGCAAACATCACCCTGATACCAAAACCAGGAAAAGACCCAAACAAAAAGGAGAATTTCAGACCAATCTCACTCATGAATATAGATGGAAAAATTCTCAACAAAATCCTAGCCAATAGATTACAGCTTATCATCAAAAAAGTCATTCATCATGATCAAGCAGGCTTCATCCCAGGGATGCAAGGCTGGTTCAACATACGCAAGTCCATAAACGTTATCCACCATATTAACAGAGGCAAAAATAAAGATCACATGATCCTCTCAATAGATGCAGAAAAAGCATTTGATAAAATCCAGCATCCTTTTCTAATTAGAACACTGAAGAGTATAGGCATAGGTGGCACATTTCTAAAACTGATTGAAGCTATCTATGACAAACCCACAGCCAATATTTTACTGAATGGAGTAAAACTGAAAGCTTTTCCTCTTAGAACTGGAACCAGACAAGGTTGTCCTCTGTCACCTTTACTATTCAACATAGTGCTGGAAGTTCTAGCCAATACAATTAGGCAAGACAAGGAAATAAAGGGAATCCAAATGGGAGCAGAGGAGGTCAAACTCTCCCTCTTTGCTGACGACATGATCTTATACTTAGAGAACCCCAAAGACTCAACCACAAGACTCCTAGAAGTCATCAAAAAATACAGTAATGTTTCAGGATATAAAATCAATGTCCACAAGTCAGTAGCCTTTGTATACACCAATAACAGTCAAGAGGAGAAGCTAATTAAGGACACAACTCCCTTCACCATAGTTTCAAAGAAAATGAAATACCTAGGAATATACCTAACGAAGGAGGTGAAGGACCTCTATAAAGAAAACTATGAACTCCTCAGAAAGGAAATAGCAGAGGATATTAACAAATGGAAGAACATACCATGCTCATGGATGGGAAGAATCAACATTGTTAAAATGTCTATACTTCCCAAAGCAATCTACCTATTCAATGCCATTCCTATCAAAGTACCTACATCGTATTTTCAAGATTTGGAAAAAATGATTCTGCGTTTTGTATGGAACCGGAAAAAACCCCGTATAGCTAAGGCAGTTCTTAGTAACAAAAATAAAGCTGGGGGCATCAGCATACCAGATTTTAGTCTGTACTACAAAGCCATAGTGCTCAAGACAGCTTGGTACTGGCACAAAAACAGAGACATAGACACTTGGAATCGAATTGAACACCAAGAAATGAAACTAACATCTTACAACCACCTAATCTTCGATAAACCAAACAAGAACTTACCTTGGGGGAAAGACTCACTATTCAATAAATGGTGTTGGGAGAATTGGATGTCTGCGTGTAAAAGACTGAAACTGGACCCACACCTTTCCCCACTCACAAAAATTGATTCAAGATGGATAAAGGACTTAAATTTAAGGCATGAAACAATAAAAATCCTCAAAGAAAGCATAGGAAAAACACTGGAAGATATTGGCCTGGGGGAAGACTTCATGAAGAAGACTGCCATGGCAATTTCAACAACAACAAAAATAAACAAATGGGACTTCATTAAACTGAAAAGCTTCTGTACAGCTAAGGTGACGATAACCAAAGCAAAGAGACAACCTACACAATGGGAAAGGATATTTGCATATTTTCAATCAGACAAAAGCTTGATAACCAGGATCTATAGAGAACTCAAATTAATCCACATGAAAAAAGCCAACAATCCCTTATATCAATGGGCAAGAGACATGAATAGAACTTTCTCTAAAGACGACAGACGAATGGCTAACAAACACATGAAAAAATGTTCATCATCTCTATATATTAGAGAAATGCAAATCAAAACATCCCTGAGATATCATCTAACCCCAGAGAGAATGGCCCACATCACAAAATCTCAAAACTGCAGATGCTGGCGTGGATGTGGAGAGAAGGGAACACTTTTACACTGCTGGTGGGACTGCAAACTAGTACAACCTTTCTGGAAGGAAGTATGGAGAAACCTCAAAGCACTCAACCTAGACCTCCCATTCGATCCTGCAATCCCATTACTGGGCATCTACCCAGAAGGAAAAAAATCCTTTTATCATAAGGACACTTGCACTAGAGTGTTTATTGCAGCTCAATTTACAATCGCCAAAATGTGGAAACAGCCTAAATGCCCACCAACCCAGGAATGGATTAACAAGCTGTGGTATATGTATACCATGGAATACTATTCAGCCATTAAAAAAAATGGAGACTTTACATCCTTCGTATTAACCTGGATGGAAGTGGAAGACATTATTCTTAGTAAAGCATCACAAGAATGGAGAAGCATGAATCCTATGTACTCAATCTTGATATGAGGACAATTAATGACAATTAAGGTTATGGGGGGGGAAGCAGAAAGAGAGAGGGAGGGAGTGGGGTGGGGCCTTAGTGTGTGTCACACTTTATGGGGGCAGGACATGATTGCAAGAGGGACTTTACCTAGCAATTGCAATCAGTGTAACTGGCTTATTGTACCCTCAATGAATCCCCAACAATAAAAAAAAAAAGAAAAAAAAAATTTTTCAACAAAATCCTAGCCAAAAGATTACAGCTTATCATCAAAAAAGTCATTCATCATGATCAAGTAAGCTTCATCCCAGGGATGCAAGGCTCGTTTAACATATGCAAGTCCATAAACGTTATCCACCATATTAACAGAGGCAAAAATAAAGATCATATGATTCTCTCAATAGATGCAGAAAAAGCATTTGATAAAATCCAGCATCCTTTTCTAATTAGAACACTGAAGAGTATAGGCATAGGTGGCACATTTCCAAAACAGATTGAAGCTATCTATGACAAACCCAAAGCTAATATTTTACTAAATGGAGTCAAACTGAAAGCTTTTCCTCTTAGAACTGGAACCAGACAAGGTTCCACTTCTGTCATCTTTACTATTCAACATAGTGCTGGAAGTTCTAGCCAATACAATTAGGCAAGACAAGGAAATAAAGGGAATCCAAATGGGAGCAGAGGAGTTCAAACTCTCCCTCTGTGCTGACAACGTGATCTTATACTTAGAGAATCCCAAAGACTCAACCACAAGACTCCTAGAAGTCATCAAAAAATACAGAAATATTTCAGGATATAAAATCAATGTCCACAAGTCAGTAGCCTTTGTATACACCAGTAACAGTGAAGATGAGAAGCTAATTAAGGACACAACTCCCTTCACCATAGTTTCAAAGAAAATGAAATACTTAGGAATATACCTAATGAAGGAGGTGAAGGACCTCTATAAAGAAAATTATGAAATCCTCAGAAAGGAAATAGGAGAGGATTTTAACAAATGGAAGAACATACCATGCTCATGGATGGGCAGAATCAACATTGTGAAAATGTCTATACTTTCCAAAGCAATCTACTTATACAATGCCATTCCTATCAAAATACAAACCTTGTACTTTCAAGATTTGAAAAAAATGATTCAGCGTTTTGTATGGAACCAGAAAAACCCGTGTATAGCTAAGGTAGTTCTTAGTAATAAAAATAAAGCTGGGAGAATCACCATACCAGATTTTAGGCTGTACTACAAAGCCATAGTGGTCAAGACAGCATGGTACTGGCATGAAAATAGAGACATAGATACGTGGAATCCAGTGGAAAACCAGGAAATGAAACTAACATCTTACAACCACCTAATCTTTGATAAACCAAACAAGAACATACCTTGGGGGAAAGACTCCCTATTGAATAAATGGTGTTGGGAGAACTGGATATCCACATGTAAAAGACTGAAACTGGACCCACATCTTTCACCACTCACAAAAATTGATTCAAGATGGATAAAGGACTTAAATTTAAGGCATGAAACAATAAAAATCCTCAAAGAAAGCATAGGAAAAACACTGGAAGATATTGGCCTGGGGAAAGATTTCATAAAGAAGAATGCCATGGCAATTGAAAAACAACAAAAGTTAACAAATGAGACTTCATTAAACTGAAAAGCTTCTGTACAGCTATGGAGGCAACAACCAAAGCAAAGAGACAACCTACACAATGGGAAAGGATATTTGCATATTTTCAATCAGACAAAAGCTTGATAATTAGGATCGATAGAGAACTCAAATTAATCCACATGAAAAAAGCCAGCAATCCCATATATCAATGGGCAAGAGACATGAATAGAACCTTCTGTAAAGAAGACAGACAAATGGCTAACAAACATATGAAAAAATGTTCATCATCCCTATATATTAGAGAAATGCAAATCATAACCACCCTGAGATATCATCTAACCCCAGTGAGAATGGCCCACATCACAAAATCTCAAAACTGCAGATGCTGGCGTGGACGTGGAGAGAAGGGAACACTTTTACACTGCTGGTGGGACTGCAAAGTAGTATAAACCTTTCTGGAAGGAAGTATGGAGAAACCTCAAAGTACTCAAGGTAGACCTAACTTTTGATCCTGCAATCCCATTACTGGGCATCTACCCAGAAGGAAAAAAATCCTTTTATCATAAGGACACTTGTACTAGGATGTTTATTGCAGCTCAATTTACAATCGCCAAAATGTGGAAACAGTCTAAATGCCCACCAACCCAGGAACGGATTAATAAGCTGTGGTATATTTATACCATGTAATACTATTCAGCTATTAAAGAAAGTGGAGACTTTACATCCTTTGTATTAACCTGGATGTAAGTAGAAGACATTTTTCTTAGTAAAGCATCACAAGAATGGAGAAGCATGAATCCTATGTACTCAATTTTGATATGAGGACAATTGATGAGAATTAAAGTCATGGGGGGAAAGGAAAAGCAGAGAGAGGGAAGGAGGGAGGGGGGTGGGGCCTTGGTTTGTGCCACACCTTCTGGGGGCAAGTCATGATTACCAGAGGGTCTTACCTAACAAATGCAATCAGTATAACCTGGCTTATTATACCCTCAATGAATCCCCAATAAAGAAAAAAAAAAAAGAAAAAGAAAGAAAAGAAAATAATGGAATTGCTGCTCATATTTTAGGGCATCCTTATTCATCTCAGATCTGTCCTATAGTGCATTTTTCATGTTAATTTGATCCTGTGGCTGTAGACATGCCCCATGCCTCCATGCAGTAGCAGCTGCTGCCACTCTAATTAA
Organism: Nycticebus coucang; assembly: GCF_027406575.1. NCBI lineage: Eukaryota > Metazoa > Chordata > Mammalia > Primates > Lorisidae > Nycticebus > Nycticebus coucang. Next base: position 153,795,209 of record NC_069804.1, on the reverse strand, counting down.
CAAAGCTAGGGCGGCACCTCTGCCTCAAAAGAGTAGGTCCCTGGCCCCTCCAAGAGTGCTAGGATCATCACAGGGATGAAAAATTACGCCTGACTCAAGAGTAAGGTTTTTAAAATATCACAACTTCAAGCAGTGGCTCACACCTGCAATCCTAACATTCGGGGAGGTCAAGATGGATTGATTGTTTGAGCTCAGGAATTCAAGACCACCCTGACAAAGAGTGAGACCTCCACCCAGATAAAGTCAAAACTTACTAGCAGTCACTTTCATCTTCCCCACGACCTTCCCCCACCTTCCCTCTAAACCTAGCAAACAATTTGTCTAGTGTCCATGTTTTCTTATAAGTTGAATCGTATGTATGTGGTCTTTTGTAACTGGCTTTTCCCCCTTATCGTAATGTTTTTTGGGTTCATTCATACTGTAACATAAATGTGCACTTCATTCCTTGTGACTGTTAAAAAATATTCCATCATATGAATATAGTACATTATATCTATCCAATGATTTGTAGATGTCCTTTATACTAATGAAGAAGTTCCCTTAGTTTAAAAAAAAACTTAGATTTTTAAATGATTATCATCATGCAAATGTGTTGCATCTATCAAATGCCTTTTCCGTGTCTGTTGAGATGATTTGTGTTTTTGTTATTTATTCTGTTAAGGTAGTGTATTCTATATGTTGATTTCCCCATATTGCACGAGACTTGCACTCTTGGTAATAAATTCCACTTGGTCAACATATGTAAAAAAATAAATAAATAAATAAAAGGAAATTGCATATCTCAAAGAAATGAGAAAGTTATTTGAGGAGCTTTGTAATACAGTAGAATACCTAAGTAATAGAGTGGAGCAGGCAGAAGAAAGGATCTCTGAAGTTGGAGACAAAATTTTCAACACTCCCAAATGCTCAAAGAGGCAGAGAAATGGAGAGCAAAAATGGATCATATTCTGAGTGAGTTGTGGGACCACTCCAAAAGAGCAAACATTCACCTTATATGAATCCATGAAGGAGAAGAGGATAGTCCTAATGTCAAAGATGCTGTGCTTCATGATATAATGGAGGAGAATTTCCCAAACATTTCATGAGATATAGAAATTCAGATAGTAGACCATCTCAAAACCGCAGCATGACTCAATCCAAACAAAACATCTCCTAGACACATTGTAGTCATCTTTGCCGAAGTTAATGAGAATAAAATTCTGCAAGGAGTCAGATGTAATAAAAGTAGAACCTACAAGGGGAAGAACATTGGAATGACTTCAGACCACTCAGTTGAAACTTTTCAGGCCAGGAGAGGATGGTCATCAACCCTTAATCTCCTAAAACAAAACAATTTTCAGGCCAGAATCCAGTATCCAGCTAAAGTTAGTTTCATTAGTGATGGAGAAATAAAATACTTTACCGACTGACACATGTTGAAGAAATTTGCCATGGCTCAACAAGCTCTCCAGGATATTCTCAGATCCATCCTCCATAATGATCAGCTTAATCATCTACCACCAAAGTAAACTCACCCAGAAAGCCTTGAACAAAACCTAACATCCATAATGGTGGAAGGATTACAAATATCCACTGGAAACTTAAAAAACATGACAACCAAAACACAACCATGCTTATCAATATTCTCAATTAATGTGAAAGGCTTAAATTGTTCTCTAAGGAGACACAGGTTGGCTGAGTAGATACAAAACTCAGACCTGATACCTGCTGCATACAAGAATCTCATCTTATCTTATAGGATAAAAATAGAGTGAGAGTGAAGGGATAGACATCAATAATTCAAGCAAAAGGAAATCAGAAAAAAAGCAGGATTTTCAATTTTATTTTCAGATGCAATAGGCTTTAAACCACAAAGTTAATTAAAGATAAGGTTAGTCACTTTATGTTTCTCAAGGGAAACAATCAACATGAGCAGATTTCAATTATTATCATTTATGCACCCTACCAAAATGCTCCTCAATTTATAAAGGAAAGTCTAACAGACATGAACAATTTGATATCTTCCTACACTATAATACTTGGAGATTTTAATACCCCTTTGGCAGTGTTGGATAGATCCTCCAAGAAAAAACTAAACAAATAAATATTGGACTTAACCTTGAACTTAGAACAAATGGACTTAACATACCTCTACAGAATATTTCATCCTAATAACTGAATACACATTCTTCTCATCAGAACATGGAACATCCTCCAAAATTGATCACATCTTAGGTCACAAGTCTAACCTCAGAAAATTTAAAAAAATAGAAATTATACCTTGAATTTTCTCAGACATCACAGAATAAAAGTTGGATTCAACAAAAAAAAGAATATTTATAGGCAAACAAAGTCACAGAAACTAAATAACCTTATACTGAGTGATAGCTGGGTCAAAGATGAGATTAAGAAGGAGATCACCAAATTCTGGAACAAAATTACAATGAAGAAACAAATTACCAAAACCTGTGAGATACTGAAAAAGCAGTCCCAAGAGGGAAATTTATAGTGCTGCAAGCCTTCCTCAAGAAAATGGAAAGAGTGGAAGTCAACAACTTAATGGTCATCTCAAGCAACTGAAAAGGAAGAACATTCCAACCCCAAACCCAGTAGAAGAAAAGAAATGACCAAGGAGGCGGAGCAAGATGGCAGCCAAGTAACAGCTTCCTTGCATCTGGGCACCGTGAGTCTGGGGTGATAGGACTCCAGGCATCTCTGGCTGGTGGGATCTGCATATCATCACCCCTGAGAGGATACAGGGAGTCAGCGAGAGACTTCTGGACCCCAAGAGGAGGACTAAAACAGTGGAAAACTGGCAAGTGGTCGCGTGTGTTCAATCCGTCTAAACCCGCCCGCAACTGTAAGTTCAGTAGCAGCCAGACTGCAAACCAGAAAGGCCTTACCTGCAAACTGTTTTGGTGTCTTTGGACTTGGCACTCAGCTGAACTGCCTTGGGGAGAGCCTGAGCGGGAGTGTGGAGAATTTAGGCCTTTGTCTAGGGCCCCAGTCTGAGCCAATGAGCCAGATGGAGCTAGTAGTGTTTGGCTCTGGGTCACAGGCAGCCATTGTGAGCGATCTGCCCTGGCAAGCTCCGCCCTCAAGGTTGCAGAGCTAGAATTGGGTGGGAGCTGGTAACCCAGCAACCAAGTAGCCTAAGGGTGGGGTCTGAGCCGCTTTGCAGCCCTAAACCTCGGGAGCAGAGGGAGACTAGTTTTGGCACACAGGGTAAGTAGATAGCCACTTCAGCAGTGATTCCAGCGACAAGCACTTCCCTGGGAAAACATCTGCTCAGCAAGTGAACAAGTTCAAAGTGGCTTTTAAGTGGAATGAAGAGAGATTTAGGGTGTCTAACTGCTGGGGTTTGAGAAACTAGCAGCCTCTAGTCGTATCAGAACTGTGATTAACATCTCATACCACAGAAGACCACGTGTTCACGTGTTGCCCAGACAATATTCAATGACATATACAAACTGCTTTGTTTTTGGTTGTTTTTTGTTTTTTTTGTTGTTGTTGTTTTTTTTTGTTTATTTTGATGTTGTTGATTGTTGTTTTGTTTTTTAAGTTCAACCTTTTCCATACAGATCCTTTTTCTTTCTCAAGTTCTCTACTTTAATTATAATTTCCCATTGCTGCCTATATCAATAATTAGAACTTCATTTTTGTTAGTGTTTCTACCGCTATTATTTGACTTTCCACCCAATTTTATCCCGTACAGTTTTCTGTTTGCTTGTTTTGGTTTGATTTATAGCATTTTTGTCTTTCCTCTCTACTTGGTGGAGGTGGGGTACTGTGTCTGATCAGGTTGGCAAAGAGCAACTGACCTCAAGGGAACCACCCAACTGCGCATCCCCAGAAGGTGGTTTTTTTTAAGGTAGTATCAAACTACCCTACTTTACACCTATATTGCTTTGTCTCCCTCTCTCTGTGCCTCTCTTATTTTGTCAATATTCCTTTTACACACCCCCTCTCCTTTCTCTATTTTTCCTTTTTTTCTTATCACTCTGTCCTCCTTTCTTTCATCTCTTTATTGCTCTTCAATCTTCTCACCCTTCTGGTCCTGTAAGCCTTAGTCCACAGGCACAAGAACTTAAAGAGCAAGAGGAAGTGAAAGGAAAATTAGGGCAAGGAAACAGATAAAAAAAATCACTCAGGAGGAAGGATCAGCAGAAAACTCCAGGCAACATGAAGAACCAGTCCAGAACAACCCCGCCAAGGGACCATGAGGTAGCTACTGCAGAGGATTCCACCTATAAAGAAATGTTAGGAATGACAGAAAGGGAATTTAGAATACACATGTTGAAAACAATGAAAGAAATGATGGAAACAATGAAGGAAATTGCTAATAAAGTGGAAAATAACCAAAAGGAAATTCACAAACAGAAACAAATAAGAGATGAACGATATGAAGAATATAAAAAGGATATAGCAGACCTGAAGGAACTGAAACAGTCAATTAGGGAACTTAAAGATGCAATGGAAAGTATCAGCAACAGGTTAGACCATGCAGAAGAAAGAATTTCAGAGGTAGAAGACAAAGTTTTTGAGATAACTCAGATAGTAAAAGAGGCAGAAAAGAAGAGAGAGAAAGCAGAACGTTCACTGTCAGAATTATGGGACTTCATGAAGCGTTCCAACATACGAGTTATAGGAATTCCAGAAGGGGAAGAAGAATGCCCCAGAGGAATGGAAGCCATAGTAGAGAATATTATAAAAGAAAATTTCCGAAATATCACCAAAGATTCTGACACACCGCTTTCAGAGGTATATCAGACCCCAGGCCGCCTCAAAACTAACCGAGCTTCTCCAAGACACATTGTGATGAACCTGTCCAAAATTAAGACAAAAGAAAAGATTCTGCAAGCTGCCAGGAGAAAGCGCCAGTTGACCTACAGGGGCAAATCCATCAGAGTTACGGCAGACTTCTCTAATGAAACTTTCCAAGCAAGAAGACAATGTTCATCTACCTTTAATCTACTTAAACAGAACAATTTCCAGCCCAGAATTCTGTACCCTGCTAAGCTAAGCTTCAAAATTGATGGAGAAATCAAATCATTTACAGATATACAAACATTGAAGAAATTCGCCACAACAAGACCAGCTCTACAGGAAATGCTTCAACCCGTTCTGCACAATGACCACCACAATGGATCAGCAGCAAAGTAAGAACTCAGAAATTAAAGGACAGAACCTAACCTCCACACTGATGCAAAAGATAAAACTAAGAAATGGACTCTCACCAAATAAGATGAATAGAATACTACCACACTTATCAATTATCTCAATACATGTTAATAGCTTGAATTCCCCACTGAAGAGACACAGATTGGTTGACACAAACCATCCATTTGCTGTGTGCAAGAAACACACTTGGCTTCAAAAGACAAATTAAAGCTCCGAGTCAAGGGTTGGAAGACAATTCTTCAGGCAAATGGAATTCAGAACAAAAGAGGATTTGCGATCTTATTTTCAGATACATGTGGATTTAAAGCAACTAAAGTCAAAAAAGACAAAGATGGTCACTTTATATTGGTGAAGGGAAAAATACAACAGGAAGACATTTCAATTCTAAATATCTATGCACCCAATTTAAATGCTCCCAGATTCTTGAAACAGACCTTACTCAGTCTGACCAATATGATATCTGATAATACCATAATAACAGGGGACCTTAACATTCCTCTTACAGAGCTGGACAGATCCTCTAAACAGAAATTAAACAAGGATATAAGAGACTTAAATGAGACCCTAGAACAACTGTGCTTGATAGACGAATATAGAACACTCCATGCCAAAGATAAAGAATATACATTCTTCTCATCACCCCATGGAACATTCTCCAAAATTGATCGTATCCTGGGACACAAAACAAATATCAACAAAATCAAAAGATTTGAAATTTTACCTTGTATCTTCTCAGACCATAAGGCAGTAAAGGTGGAACTCAACTCTAACAAAAATGCTCGACCCCACCCAAAGGCATGGAAATTAAACAATCTTCTGTTGAATAACAGATGGGTGCAGGAAGAAATAAAACAGGAAATCATTAACTTCGTTGAGCATAACAACAATGAAGACACAAGCTACCAAAACCTGTGGGAAACTGCAAAACCAGTTTTGAGAGGAAAATTCATCGCTTTAGATGCCTACATTCAAAAAACAGAAAGAGAGCACATCAACAATCTCACAAGAGATCTTATGGAATTGGAAAAAGAAGAACAATCTAAGCCTAAACTCAGTAGAAGGAAAGAAATATCCAAAATCAAATCAGAGATCAATGAAATTGAAAACAAATGAATCATTCAGAAAAAGTAATTAAACAAGGAGTTGGTTTTTTGAAAAAATAAATAAAATAGATAAACCATTGGCCAGACTAACAAGGAATAGAAAAGTAAAATCTCTAGTAACCTCAATCAGAAATGATAAAGGGGAAATAACAACTGATCCCACAGAGATACAAGAGATCATCTCTGAGTACTACCAGAAATTCTATGCCCAGAAATTTGACAATGTGAAAGAAATGGATGAATATTTGGAATCACACCCTCTCCCTAGACTCAGCCAGGAAGAAATAGAGCTCCAGAACAGACCAATTTCAAGCAATGAGATCAAAGAAACAATAAAAAATCTTCCAACCAAAAAATGCCCTGGTCCAGATGGCTTCACTCCAGAATTCTATCAAACTTTCAAGGAAGAGCTTATTCCTTTACTGCTGAAATTATTCCAAAAAATTGAGGAAGAAGGAATCTTCCCCAACACATTCTATGAAGCAAACATCACCCTGATACCAAAACCAGGAAAAGACCCAAACAAAAAGGAGAATTTCAGACCAATCTCACTCATAAATACAGATGCAAAAATTCTCAACAAAATTCTAGCCAATAGATTACTGTTTATCATCAAACTGTACATGATGATAACTGTACATGATCATTCATCATGATCAATTAGGCTTCACCCCAGGGATGCAAGGCTGGTTTAACATACGCAAGTCTATAAACGTTATCCACCATATTAACAGAGGCAAAAATAAAGATCACATGATCCTCTCAATAGATGCAGAAAAAGCATTTGATAAAATCCAGCATCCTTTTCTAATTAGAACACTGAAGAGTATAGGCATAGGTGGCACATTTCTAAAACTGATTGAAGCTATCTATGACAAACCCACAGCCAATATTTTACTGAATGGAGTAAAACTGAAAGCTTTTCCTCTTACAACTGGAACCAAACATGGTTGTCCTCTGTCACCTTTACTATTCAACATAGTGCTGGAAGTTCTAGCCAATACAATTAGGCAAGACAAGGAAATAAAGGGTATCCAAATGGGAGCAGAGGAGGTCAACCTCTCCCTCTTTGCTGACGACATGATCTTATACTTAGAGAACCCCAAAGACTCAACCACAAGACTCCTAGAAGTCATCAAAAATACACTAAAGTTTCAGGATATAAAATCAATGTCCACAAGTCAGTAGCCTTTGTGTACACCAATAACAGTCAAGATGAGAAGCTAATTAAGGACACAACTCCCTTCACCATAGTTTCAAAGAAAATGAAATACCTAGGAATATACCTAACGAAGGAGGTGAAGGACCTCTATGAAGAAAACTATGAAATCCTCAGAAAGGAAATAGCAGAGGATATTAACAAATGGAAGAATATACCATGCTCATGGATGGGAAGAATCAACATTGTTAAAATGTCTATACTTCCCAAAGCAATCTACCTATTCAATGCCATTCCTATCAAAATACCAACATCGTACTTTCAAGATTTGGAAAAAATGATTCTGCGTTTTGTATGGAACCGGAAAAAACCCCATATAGCTAAGGCAGTTCTCTGTAACAAAAATAAAGCTGGGGTCATCAGCATACCAGATTTTAGTCTGTACTACAAAGCCATAGTGCTCAAGACAGCATGGTACTGGCACAAAAACAGAGACATAGACACTTGGAATCGAATTGAAAACCAAGAAATGAAACTAACATGTTACAACCACCTAATCTTTGATAAACCAAACAAGAACATACCTTGGGGGAAAGACTCTCTATTCAATAAATGGTGTTGGGAGAACTGGATGTCTACATGTAAAAAACGGAAACTGGACCCACACCTTTCCCCACTCACAAAAATTGACTCAAGATGGATAAAGGACTTAAATTTAAGGCATGAAATAATAGAAATCCTCCAAGAAAGCATAGGAAAAACACTGGAAGATATTGGCCTTGGGAAATGCTTCATGAAGAAGACTGCCAGGGCAATTTCAACAACAACAAAAATAAACAAATGGGACTTCATTAAACTGAAAAGCTTCTGGGAGGGGAGACAAGATGGCGGACTGAAGCCGGCTTTCAACAAAGGCTCCCGTCCAGAAGGAGAGTTAAGGGACAGGAATTTATTAAGTATCCTGGTGGACTTGAGCCTCACCAAGAGAGAAGGCTGAAGAACGCACATCAACACCGCTGAGGCAAGTTGTGATCACCAGGACGCAAACAAAAGGTACAAAATCCACCACCAAGCGGACGGGAGGCCCCCTCCCCCATGAGACCAGCTCAAGAGCCCCACAATTGAACAAGCAGGCAGAAATTAAAGGCCCTCCCACTACACTCCACAGGAGAGACCTTCTAAAAACTGGACCTACCTCCCCTACTGGGGTGCCATGGCGTTCTCCTGCCGGACATAGAGCTGAATAAAACTTTGGGAATCCTTTGCCGGCAATCCTGAATCACCGGCGCTCCCCTCCTGCCCACTGAGGTCTGGAGGCCTGTCCCCCAGGACTTCGGATCCTTGGGTGATTTCTCAAGGGGAGTGGACAGTCCCCGAGTTGCGACTGGTCAGCATTGACTCTGAGGCGCGCAAGTGAGGAGAGGGCACCGGGCTGAGGGGGAGTCACGCCTCGCGGCACTTCCCTGCGGTGCAGTGCAGCAACCCTCCCCGGGCATACGGGGCCCAAGACTGAATAAGACTCTGGCCTCCCCGCTGAGAGCTGAGAACCCCTACTCTCACTCGGGGTCTGAGGGCCTATCCCCCAGGAGTTCGTTTCCTTGGGTGATTTCTCAAGGGGAGTGCACAGTACCTGAGCTGCGTCAGGTCAGCGCCGACTCTGGGACACGTGAGCGAGGAGAGGGCACTCTGCTGAGGGGAAATCAAGCCTTGGCGGCACTTCCCTGCGGTGCAGTGCAGGAGCCATCCCCGGACCGTAGTATTGCGTAAAATTGAACGAAACGCTAGCTTCCCCCTCCCACTCCCAATCGGGGTCTGGGGGCCCATCCCCCAAGAGTTCTGATTCTTGGGGGATCTCTTAAGGGGTGTGGACCCAGCACAAACTGCGGCCGCTCAGTGCTGACTCTGGGGCGCGGGACAGAGGAGAAAAGGGTCGCCTGAGTGCCCACACCAGAGCAGCAGTTCCCTGGATGTAGATCAACAGCCGTTTTTTCTTTAACGGCAGAACGCTCACTTCTGGATATTCTGAGGCCACACGCCCTGTCTCTCTGGGCAACCAGAGGAGGACACCGGCGACACGGCTCACAAACCCGGGAAGCTTCCAGGGCGGGGCCGACCCAGAGAGGTGTTCAGACGCAATTCTCCAACAGCAAAGACATTTGAACTCAAAACAGCACGTCTTCTGTAGGCGACGACAGGAACAGAGAGAGAACCTCACAAAGTTGTCTGTTCTTTTCAGTTCTGTTAGCAGCATCCATCAGGGACGGGGCTAAGCCTGAGTGAACACCTCCTTCCCATCACCTGCATCAAACACTCAAAGATGTCAGGCCCCATCTCCTCCTGCTAGATAGCGGCAGTCTGCGGGGGCCTGGCAGACTTCCTTGCGATTCAGGCAGGTGCAAACCCCTGGAGTGTCTGTTCACTGCAGGCAACTGGGTTAGCCATCTGCAGAGATACCAGTGACTGGGTCCGACGGAGGGGCAAAGTGGGGAAGGAGACGTCAAACTTCCCAGACTGCTCTGTTTGCTGGGTGGCTCCTCCTGACTCCACGCTGCACTGGGGTGATCTGTGTCAGAGGAGTCACCAGGCCCCTGTGATCCACTTCCCAGAGACCTCTTGAACCCTTCCACCTGAGACAAGTGCCGATTGAGACAGTTGATTCGGACCTTTTGAACTGGGCTAATAGACTGAGGACTTTTCAGGCGGTGCCCTGGGTGTGCGATTGTAGGAAGGTTTGATTCTCCTTTTCCAACTGGGGCCAGAGGTGGGCAGGCGGGGTGACTTAATTGCTGATTTTTCCACACAGCTGAGACTTCAAGCCAGAGTAGAAGTTGCAATAGGATCGAACAGAAACCAGCTGAAAACAAGACAGAACCACTTTGCTCCACCACACCAGACAGGGCCCCAGTTTCTCAGGCCACAACACTGTACGGGTCCTCGATAAGACCCCAGGGGAAAAACCAAAGGGAGTAAACCATGGGGCGGAATCAGCGGAAAAACTCTGGTAACATGAATAACCAGAATAGATCAACCCCCCCAAGAAAAGATACGGCAGATGTGATTGAAGATCCCATTCATAAACAACTGGCTGTGATGTCAGAAGTCGAATTCAGAATTTAGTTTGCAGACAAGATTAATAAAATGGAATTAGGAATTCGAGGAGAAATTCAAAAATTGTCTCAAGAATTTAACAAATTTAAAGACAAAACCACCAAAGACTTAGACACACTGAAACAAGAACTTACAGTCCTCAAAGATATGAAAAATACAGTAGAATCCCTCAGTAACAGAATGGAGCAAGCAGAAGAAAGGATTTCTGACATTGAAGATAAAGTCTTCGAACGCTCCCAATCTCTCAAAGAGGAAGAGAAATGGAGAGCAACAACGGATCACTCACTCAGAGACCTCTCAGATAATTCGAAAAAAAACAACATAAGGGTTATAGGAATTTCGGAGAATGATGAAGTGGCCTCCAAGGGCACAGAGGCCCTTCTACATGAAATTATGAAAGAAAATTTTCCAGACATGCCTAGAGAATCTGAAATTCAGATAGCAGACAGCTTCAGAACCCCAGCACGATTCAACCCCAATAAGCCATCTCCCAGACATATCATAAGTAGCTTCACTAAAGTTAACATGAAAGAGAAGATTCTCAAAGCAGCACGGCGAAAGAAACCTATAACGTACAAAGGTAAGAATATTAGAATAACTGCAGATCTCTCTGCTGAAACTTTTCAAGCAAGAAGAGGCTGATCATCAACTTTTAATCTCCTAAAGCAAAAAAGCTTTCAACCCAGGATCTTGTATCCAGCTAAACTGAGTTTCATCTATGATGGAGAAATTAAATACTTCAATGACATTCATATGTTGAAAAAATTTGCCATAAGTAAACCAGCTCTTCAGGATGTTCTCAGACCTATCCTCCACAATGACCAACCCAATCCTATACCACTAAAGTAAACTCACTCAGAAACTTCGGATCAAACTCCAACTTCCACACTGGCGAAAGAATTAAAAATGTCCACTGGACCTTTGAAAAACTCCATACCCAAAATTCCACCAGACTTATCAATACTCTCCATCAATGTGAATGGCTTAAACTGTCCTCTAAAGAGGCATAGGTTAGCTGACTGGATACAAAAACTCAAGCCAGATATTTGTTGCATACAAGAGTCACATCTCAACTTAAAAGACAAATACAGACTCAGGGTGAAAGGATGGTCATCCATATTTCAGGCAAATGGTAATCAGAAAAAAGGAGGTGTTGCAATCTTATTTGCAGATACAGTAGGCTTTAAACCATCAAAAGTAAGGAAGGACAAGAATGGTCACTTCATATTTGTTAAGGGTAATACTCAATATGACGAGATCTCAATTATTAATATCTATGCACCCAACCAGAATGCACCTCAATTTATAAGAGAAACTCTAACAGACATGAGTAACTTGATTTCCTCCAGCTCCATAATCGTTGGAGATTTCAACACTCCCTTGGCAGTGTTGGATCGATCCTCCAGAAAGAAGCTGAGCAAAGAAATCTTAGATTTAAACCTAACCATCCAATACTTAGATTTAGCAGACATCTACAGAACATTTCATCCCAACAAAACTGAATACACATACTTCTCATCAGCCCACGGAACTTACTCCAAAATTGATCACATTTTAGGTCACAAGTCTAACCTCAGTATATTTAAAGGAATAGAAATTATTCTGGGCGGCGCCTATGGCTCAGGCAGTAAGGCGCCGGCCCCGTATACCGAGGGTGGCGGGTTCAAACCCGGCCACAGCCAAACTGCAACCAAAAAAATAGCTGGGCGTTGTGGCGGGCGCCTATAGTCCCAGCTACTCGGGAGGCTGAGGCAAGAGAATCGCCTAAGCCCAGGAGTTGGAGGTTGCTGTGAGCTGTGTGAGGCCACAGCCCTCTACCGAGGGCCATAAAGTGAGACTCTGTCTCTACAAAAAAAAAAAGAAATTATTCCATGCATCTTCTCGGACCATCATGGAATAAAACTTGATTTGAGTAACAACAGGAATCTGCATACCCATACAAAAACATGGAAGTTAAATAACCTTATGCTGAATGATAGCTGGGTCAGAGATGAGATTAAGAAAGAAATCACCAATTTTTTGGAACAAAACGACAATGAAGACACAAACTATCAGAACCTCTGGGACACTGCAAAGGCAGTTCTAAGAGGGAAATTTATAGCACTGCAAGCCTTCCTCAAGAGAACGGAAAGAGAGGAAGTTGACAACTTAATGGGACATCTCAAGCAACTGGAAAAGGAAGAACATTCCAACCCCAAACCCAGTAGAAGAAAAGAAATAACCAAAATTAGAGCAGAATTAAAAGAAATTGAAAACAAAAGAATAATACAACAGATCAAAAATCAAAAGGCTGGTTTTTTGAAAAGGTCAATAAAATAGATAAACCTCTGGCCAACCTAATCAGGAAAAAAAGAGTAAAATCTCTAATATCATCAATCAGAAACAACAAAGACGAAATAACCACAGACTCATCAGAAATCCAAAAAATCCTTAATGAATATTACAAGAAACTTTATTCTCAGAAATACGAAAATCTGAAGGAAATAGACCGATACTTGGAAGCACGCCTCCTTCCAAGACTTAACCAGAATCAAGTGGAAATGTTGAACAGACCCATATCAAGTTCAGAAATAGCATCAACTATACAAAACCTCCCTAAAAAGAAAAGCCTGGGACCACATGGTTTCACGTCAGAATTCTACCAAACCTTTAAAGACGAATTAGTACCTATATTACTCAACCTGTTCCAAAATGTAGAAAAAGAAGGAAGACTACCCAACACGTTCTATGAAGCAAACATCACCCTGATCCCCAAACCAGGAAAAGACCCAACAAGAAAAGAAAATTATAGACCAATATCACTAATGAATATAGATGCAAAAATATTCAACAAGATCCTAACCAACAGAATCCAGCAACACATCAAACAAATTATACATCATGACCAAGTTGGTTTTATCCCAGGGTCTCAAGGCTGAATCAATATACGTAAATCTATAAATGTAATTCAGCACATAAACAAATTAAAAAACAAAGACCATATGATTCTCTCAATTGATGCAGAAAAAGCTTTTGATAATATCCAGCATCCCTTCATGATCAGAACACTCAAGAAAATTGGTGTAGAAGGGACTTTTCTTAAACTGATAGAGGCTATCTACAGCAAACCCACAGCCAATATCATATTGAATGGAGTTAAATTGGAATCATTTCCACTCAGATCAGGAAAAAGACAAGGCTGCCCCTTGTCTCCATTGCTTTTGAACATTGTAATGGAAGTTTTAGCCACCGCAATTAGGGAAGAAACGGCGATCAAGTGTATCCATATAGGGTCAGAAGAGATCAAACTTTCGCTCTTCGCAGATGATATGATTGTGTATCTGGAAAACACTAGGGACTCTACTACAAAACTCCTAGAAGTGATCAAGGAATACAGCAGCGTCTCAGGTTACAAAATCAACATTCATAAATCGGTAGCCTTTATATACACCAACAACAGTCAAATTGAAAAAGCAGTTAAGGACTCTATCCCATTCATAGTAGTGCCAAAGAAGATGAAATATTTGGGAATTTACCTAACAAAAGACGTGAAAGATCTCTATAAAGAGAACTATGATACTCTAAGAAAAGAAATAGCTGAAAATGTTAACAAATGGAAAAACATACCATGCTCATGGCTAGGAAGAATCAACATTATCAAAATGTCCATACTACCCAAAACAATATATAATTTCAACGCACTCCCTATTAAAGCTCCACTGTCATATTTTAAAGATCTTGAAAAAACATTACTTCGTTTTATGTGTAATCAGAAAAAACCTCGAATAGCCAAGACATTACTCAGAAATAAAAACAAAACAGGAGGAATCACACTACCAAACCTCAGACTTTACTACAAATCGATAGTGATCAAAACAGCATGGTATTGGCACAAAAACAGAGAAGTAGATATCTGGAACAGAATAGAGAACCAAGAGATGAATCCAGCTACTTACCGCTATTTGATTTTTGACAAGCCAATTAAAAACATTCAGTGGGGAAAAGATTCCCTATTTAACAAATGGTGCTGGGTGAACTGGCTGGCAACCTGCAGAAGACTGAAATTGGACCCACACCTTTCACCATTAACTAAGATAGACTCTCATTGGATTAAAGATTTAAACTTAAGACATGAAACTATAAAAATACTAGAGGAGAATGCAGGGAAAACCCTTGAAGAAATTGGTCTCGGTGAGTATTTCATGAGGAGAACCCCCCGGGCAATTGAAGCAGCTTCAAAAATACACTACTGGGACTTGATCAAACTAAAAAGCTTCTGCACAGCTAAGAACACAGTAAGCAGAGCAAGCAGACAGCCCTCAGAATGGGAGAAGATATTTGCAGGGTATAACTCTGACAAAGGTTTAATAACCAGAATCCACAGAGAACTCAAACGCATCAGCAAGAAAAAACCAAGGGATCCCATCGCAGGCTGGGCAAGGGATTTGAAGAGAAACTTCTCTGAAGAAGACAGGCGCAAGGCCTTCAGACATATGAAAAAATGCTCATCATCTTTAATCATCAGAGAAATGCAAATCAAAACTACTTTGAGATATCATCTAACTCCAATGAGACTAGCCTATATCACAAAATCTCAAGACCAGAGATGTTGGCGTGGATGCGGAGAAAAGGGAACACTTCTGCACTGCTGGTGGGAATGCAAATTAATACATTCCTTTTGGAAAGATATATGGAGAACACTAAGAGATCTAAAAATAGATCTGCCATTCAATCCTGTAATTCCTCTACTGGGCATATACCCAGAAGACCGAAAATCACAACATAACAAAGATATTTGTACCAGAATGTTTATTGCAGCCCAATTCATAATAGCTTAGTCATGGAAAAAGCCCAAGTGCCCATCGATCCATGAATGGATAAATAAATTGTGGTATATGTATACCATGTAATACTATGCAGCCTTAAAGAAAGATGGAGACTTTACCTCTTTCATGTTTACATGGGTGGAGCTGGAACATATTCTTCTTAGTAAAGTATCCCAAGAATGGAAGAAAAAATACCCAATGTACACAGCCCTACTATGAAACTAATTTGGGACTCTCACATGAAAGCTATAACCCAGCTACAACTTAACAATAGGAGGAAGTGGGATGGGGGGGTAGAGGGAGGGGAATCGGTGGGATCACACCTGTGGTGCATATTACAGGGGTATTTGCGAAACTTGGTAAATGTAGAATGTAAATGTTTTGGCACAGTAACTGAGATAACGCCGGAAAGGCTATGTTAACCACTGTGATAAAAATGTGTCAAATGGTTTATGAAGTGAGTGTATGATGCCCCATAATCATATCATTGTATACAGTTATGATTTAATGAAAAAAATTAAAAAATAAAATAAAATAAAAAAATAAAAAAAAAGAAAAACTTCATAAAAAAAAAACTGAAAAGCTTCTGTACAGCTAAGGAGACAATAACCAAAGCAAGGAGACAACCTACACAATGGGAAAGGATATTTGCATATTTTCTATCAGACAAAAGCTTGATAACTAGGATCTACAGAGAACTCAAATTAATCTACATGAAAAAGCCAACAATCCCATATATCAATGGGCAAGAGACATGAATAGAACTTTCTCTAAAGACAACAGACGAATGGCTAACAAACACATGAAAAAATGTTCATCATCTCTATATATTAGAGAAATGCAAATCAAAATAACCCTGAGATATCATCTAATCCCAGTGAGAATGGCCCACATCACAAAATCTCAGAACTGCAGATGCTGGCGTGGATGTGGAGAGAAGGGAACACTTTTACACTGCTGGTGGGACTGCAAACTAGTACAACCTTTCTGGAAGGAAGTATGGAGAAACCTCAAAGCACTCAAGCTTGACCTCCCATTTGATCCTGCAATCCCATTACTGGACATCTACCCAGAAGGAAAAAATTCCTTTTATCATAAGGACACTTGTACTAGGCTGTTTATTGCAGCTCAATTTACAATCGTCAAAATGTGGAAACAGCCTAAATGCCCACCAACCCAGGAATGGATTAACAATCTGTGGTATGTGTATACCATGGAATACTATTCAGCCATTAAAAATAATGGAGACTTTACATACTTCGTATTAACCTGGTTGGAAGTGGAAGACATTATTCTTAGTAAAGCATCACATGTATGGAGAAGCATGAATCCTATGTACTCAGTTTTGATATGAGGACAATTTATGACAATTATGGTTATGGGCGGGAAGCAGAACGAGGGATGGAGGGATGGGGGTGGGGCCTTGGTGTGTGTCACACTTTATGGGGGAAGACATGATTGCAAGAAGGACTTTACCTAACAATTGCAATCTGTGTAACCTGGCTTATTGTACCCTCTATGAGTCTTCAACAATAAAAAAAAAAGAAGAAATGAACAAAATTAGGGCAGAATTAAATGAATTGAAAACAATAGAATCGTTCAAAATATCTAGGAATCAAATAATTATTTTTTGGAAAAGACTAGCATATTTATAAACCTTTGGCTAACCTAACTAGAAACAGAAAAGTAAAGTCCCTAATTTCATAAATCAGAAATTATAAAGGAAAAATAACAACAGACATCTCAGAAATTCAAAAAATCCTTCATGGTTAGTACAAAAAAATCTATTATCAGAAATATGAAAATCTGGAGGAAATAGACCAATACCTAGAAGCATGCCACTTTCTTAGATACAGCCAGAAAGAATTAAAAAAGTTTACTTGAACTATATCAAGCATAGCATCAACTATACAAAATCTCTCCAAAAATAAAGACCAGGAGCAGATGGCTTCATATCAGAATTCTACCAAACTTTTTTTTTGTTTTTTGCAGTTTTTGGCTGGGACCGGGTTTGAACCCACCACCTCTGGCACCCTACTCCATGAGCCACAGATGCCACCCTACTTTTAAGGAAAAATTTCTACCTATATTACATAACCTTTTCCAAAACATAGAAAAAAATGGAATACTTCCCAGCATTTTTGCTTCTATGAAGCAAATATCACCTGATCCACAAACCAGAAAAAGACCCAACAAAGAAAGGAAATTATAGATAAATATCATTAATGAGTATTGATGCAAAAATATTCAATAAGATCGTAGCAAAAATAATTCAACAACATATCGAAAAATTTATACACCATGACCACAATCATTTTATCTGAGTTCAAAGGAAAAGATCAGCTGTGGAAAACAATCTAAGATCTTAAAACCTTAAGAACGTAATTTTAGCCTGACGTGGTGGCTCAAATTGTAATTGTAGCACTTAGGGAGGCCAAGGCAGGTATATCACATTAGCTTCTATAGTCCTACCTACTCAGGAGGCTAAGGAAAGAGGGTGGCTTGAGCCCAGGAGGGTGAGGTTGCTGTGAGTTATGATGACAGCATAGCACTCTACCCAGGTCGACAAAGTAAGGCTCTGTCTCAAAAAACAAACAAACATAATTTTATATTATAATTGGAACATTTTGTAGACTAAATGAGTAAATAAGTACAAACTGAAACCTTTTGTTATTATATTTATATGTTTAAAATGTATATAACTAGAGAGAGATTAAAGATGGTGGCCAAGGAACAGCTTCCCTGCAACTGGGAACAGCAAGTCTGGGGAGACAAGACTCCAGGCATCTCTGGCCGGTGGGATCTGCCTATAATCATCCCTTTGAGGATACAGGGAGCCAGCAAAGGACTTCTGGACCCCAAGAGGAGGACAAAAACAGTGGAAAACTGGCAAGTGGTTGCGTGTGTTCAATCAACCTAATCACGCTGGCAAACGTAAGTACAAGCAGCAGTGAGACTGCAAACTGGAAAGGCCTTACCTGTGAACTGTTTCAGTGTTCTTGGACTTGGCACTCAGTTGAACTGCCACAGGAAGAGCTTGCGCAGGAGTGTGGAGAATTTTAGGCATTGTCTGGGGCCCCAGACTGAGCCCCTGAGCTGGGCCCAGGAAGCCATTGTGAAACAACTGCCCCAGCAAGCTCCACCCTCAGGGTCTCAGAGCAAGGATTGGGCGGGTCAAAGTAACCTACTGACTGAGCAGCCTAAAGGCGGGGACTGAACTGCCTTACAGCCTTAATCCTTAGGGGCAGAGTGAGACAGTTTTGGCACACTGGAGCCTTGGGCTGTTGCCCTGGGTAGAGTGCCATGATGTCACAGCTCATAGCAACCTCAAACTCCTGGGCTTGGCACCGCCCAGACCTCCATAAGAGCTGTGCAGTGACCCCCGACCGGTGACCCGCACCCACCGGGCCTCCGCATTCCCTGACCAGAAACTGCGGGATCCACACAACCCTGCGTCCTCCCTCCTGTGTCTTCCCAGCTTCCACGCTAGCCTGTTCATCTGGACAGGGACTCTGGTAGCTGCGTGCCCTTTGGAGCCCTCCCTGCCTCTGCACAGAGCTCTTCTCCTGGCCAGAGACTGCTGGAGCCTTGGGCTCTCTGTGCCAAAGTCACTGGGTGCCTGGCACTCCCAGAACTGTGCGTATCACCCCCAGCCCTGTTGCTGGATGCGGGTGTGTTACAAACCGGAGCTGCTTCCACATCCAGAACTCCCTAGCTAGAGCAGCCCCAGAGGAACTACACAGGGTCACTCCCTACAAAGATCCAGCAACAATAGAGTGATCCTACTGGGTCTAATCTTGGAGAGACAACACCCCAACTCTGAGGACAGCCAGAGGCAACAGTGAAAAACAATCATGAGGCGAAATCAACAGAAAAACTCTAGCAATATGAATAATCAGAGTAGATCAAGTCCCCCAAGGATCAATGGGGCAGAAACAGCACAAGACCCCATGCACAAACAAATAGCTGAGATGTCAGAAATCGAATTCAGAATCTGGATAGCAAATAAGATCAAATTAGAATTCCAAGCAGTAACCCAAAAGATATCTCAAGAATTCGACAAATTCAAATGATCAAAAATTTTGACCCATTGAGACAAGAAGTTGCAGCCCTCACAGATCTGAGAAACACAGTAGAATCCCTCAGTAACAGAATAGAGTGAACAGAAGAAAGGGTTTCTGACATTGAAGACAAAGCTTTCGAATGCTCCCAAACTCTCAAAGAAGAAGAGAAATGGAGGGCAAAAACAGATCACTCTCGTAGAGAGCTCTAGGATAATTCGAAAAAAAACAAAACAAAACAAAACAATATTCATCTTATAGGGATCCCCGAAAGCAATGAAATGGCTTCACAAGGCACAGAGTCTCTTCCCCATGAGATTATGAAAGAGAACTTTCCAGAATTGCCAAGCGATTTTGAAATTCAGACAGCACACAGGTTCAGAACTCCAGTATGACTCAACCCAAATAAGACATCCACCAAACACATTATAATCAATTTCACTAAAGTTAATATGAAGGAGAAAATTCTGAAAGCTGTCAGATGAAAGAAAACCATTACCTACAAGGGGAAGAATATCAGAATAACTGCAGACCTCTCTGCTGAAACCTTTCAAGCTAGAAGAGGATGGTCATCTACTTTTAATCTCCTAAAACAAAATAACTTTCAACCCAGTATCCTGTACCCATCTAAACTGAGCTTCATTTATGACGGAGAAATTAAATACTT
This sequence comes from Nycticebus coucang, assembly GCF_027406575.1. Taxonomy (NCBI): domain Eukaryota; kingdom Metazoa; phylum Chordata; class Mammalia; order Primates; family Lorisidae; genus Nycticebus; species Nycticebus coucang. The sequence continues at coordinate 153,775,146 of NC_069804.1, read as the reverse complement.
CAATGACATTCACATGTTGAAGAAATTTGCCACAACTAAACCAGCTCTCCAGGACATTGTTAGACCTATCCTCCATAAAGACCAGCACAAAAAGTAAACCCACCCAAAAAATTTTTGATCAAATTCCAACTTCCACAGTCGCAAAAGTATTAAAAATGTCCACCGGTCTCTCAAAAGAATTATCAATACTCTAAATTAATGTGAACGGTTTAAATTGTCCTCTAAAGAGGCATGGTTGGCGGACTGGATACAAAACTCAAGCCAGATATCTGCTGCATCCAAGAATCGCATCTTACATTAAAAGACAGATATAGACTCAAGGTGAAGGGATGGTCATCTATATTCCAGGCAAATGGAAAGCAGAAAAAAGCAGGCATTGCAATCCTGTTCGCAGACGCAATAGGCTTTAAACCAACCAAAATAAGGAAGGATAAGGATGGACATTTCATATTTGTTAAAGGTAATACTCAATAAAATGAGATCTCAATTATTAATATTTATGCACCCAATGACAACGCACCTCAATTTATAAGAGAAACTCTAACAGACATGAAAACTCGATTTCTTCCACTTCCATAGTAGTTGTAGATTTTAACACCCCTTTAGCAGTCCTGGATAGATCCTCCAAAAAGAAGCTAAGCAAATAAATTTTAGATTTAAAATCAACCATTCAACATCTGGACGTAACAGACATATACAGAACATTTCATCCCCAAAAAACTGAATACACATTCTTCTCATAAGCCCATGGAACATACTCCAAAATCAACCACATCCTAGGCCACAAATCTAACCTCAGCAAATTTAAAAAAATAGAAATTATTCCTTGCATCTTCTCAGACCATCATGGAATAAAAGTTGAAATAAATAACAACAGGAACCTGCATACCCATACAAAAACATGGAAGCTAAACAACCTTATGCTGAAGGATACATGGGTTATAGACGACATTAAGAAGGAAATCACCATATTTTTGGAACAAAACTACAATCAAGACACAAATTACCAGAACCTCTGGGATACTGCAAAGGCAGTCCTAAGAGGGAAATTTATAGCACTGCAAGCCTTCCTCAAGAAAACAGAAAGAGAGGAAGTCAATAACTTAATGGAACATCTCAAGCAACTGGAGAAAGAAGAACACTTCAACCCTAAATGCAACAGAAGAAAATAAATAACGAAAATCAGAGCAGAATTAAATGAAATTGAAAACAAAAGAATTATACAACAGGTCAATAAATCCAAAAGCTGTTTTTTTGAAAAGATCACTAAAATAGATAAACCTTTGGCCAACCTAACCAGGAAAGAAAGAGTAAAATCTCTAATTTCGTCAATCAGAAATGATAATGATGAAATAACAACAGACCCCTCAAAAATTCAAAAAATCCTTAATGAATACTACAAGAAACTCTACTCTCACAAATATGAAATCTGAAAGAAATCAACCAATACCTGGAAGCATGCCACCTACCAAGACTTAGCCAGAATGAAGTGGAAATATTGAACAGGCATATATCAAGTTCTGAAATAGCATCAACTATACAAAATCTCCCTAAAAAGAAAAGCCCAGAACCAGATGGCTTTATGTCAGAATTCTACCAAACATTTAAAGAAGAACTAGCACCTATACGACTAAACCTCTTCCAAAGTATAGAAAAAGAAAGAATATTACCCAGTACATTCTACGAAGCAAACATCACCTTGATCCCCAAATCAGGGAAAGACCCAACAAGAAAAGAAAATTATAGAACAATATCACTAATGAATATAGATGCTAAAATACTCAATAAGATCCTAACAAACAGAATCCAACAACACATCAAAAAAATTATACACCATGACCAAGTCAGATTTATCCCAGGGTCTCAAGGCTGGTTCAATATACGTAAATCTATAAATGTAATTCAGCACATAAACAAACTAAACAACAAGGACCATATGATTCTTTCAATTGATGCAGAAAAAGCTTTTGATAATATCCAGCATCCCTTCATGATCAGAGCACTTAAGAAAATTGGTATAGAAGGGACATTTCTTAAACTAATAGAGGCCATCTACAGCAAACCCACAGCCAATATCGTATTGAATGGAGTTAAATTGAAATCATTTCCACTTAGATCTGGAACCAGGCATGGTTGCCCATTGTCTCCATTGCTCTTTAACATTGTAATGGAAGTTTTAGCCATTGCAATTAGGGAAGAAAAGGCGATCAAGGGTATCCACATAGGGTCAGAAGAGATCAAACTTTCACTCTTCGCAAATGATATGATTGTATATCTGGAAAACACTAGGGATTCTAATACAAAACTTTTAGAAGTGATCAAGGAATACAGCAATGTCTCAGGCTACAAAATCAACACCTATAAATCTGTAGACTTTATATATACCAAAAACAACCAAGCCAAACAAACAGTCAAGGACTCTATTCCTTTCACAGTAGTGCCAAAGAAGATGAAATATTTGGGAGTATACCTAACAAAGGACGTGAAAGATCTCTACAAAGAGAACTATGAAACTCTAAGAAAAGAAATAGCCGAAGATGTTAACAGATGGAAAAACATACCATGCTCATGGCTGGGAAGAATCAACATTGTTAAAATGTCCATAATGCCCAAAGCAATATATAATTTTAAAGCAATTCCTATTAAACCTCCATTGTCATACTTTAAAGATCTTGAAAAAATTATACTTCGTTTAATATGGAATCAGAAAAAACCTCGAATAGCCAAAACATTACTGAGCAATAAAAACAAAGCAGGAGGAATCACGCTACCAGACCTGAGACTGTACTATAAATCTATAGTGATCAAAACAGCATGGTACTGGCACAAAAGCAGAGAAGTTGATGTCTGGAACAGAATAGAGAACCAAGAGATGGATCCAGCTACTTACCGTTATTTGATCTTTGACAAGCCAGTTAAAAACATTCAGTGGGGAAAAGATTCCCTATTTAACAAATGGTGCTGGGTGAACTGGCTGGCAACCTGTAGAAGATTGAAACTGGACCCACACCTTTCACCATTAACTAAGACTCTCACTGGATAAAATATTTAAACTTAAGACATGAAACTATAAAAATACTTGAAGAAAGTGCAGGGAAAACTCTTGAAGGAATCGGCCTGGGTGAATATTTTATGAGGAGGACTCCCCAGGCAATTGAAGCAGTATCAAAAATACACTACTGGGATCTGATCAAACTAAAAAGCTTCTGCACAGCCAAGAACATAGTGAGTAAAGCAAGCAGACAGTCCTCAGAATGGGAGAAAATATTTGCAGGTTATATCTCTGATAAAGGTCTAATAACCAGAATCCACAGAGAACTCAAATGTATTAACAAGAAAAGAACACGTGACCCCATCTCAGGGTGGGCAAGGGACTTGAAGAGAAGCTTCTCTAAAGAAGACCGATGCAAGATCTACAAACACATGAAAAAAAGCTCATCATCTTTAATCATCAGAGAAATGAAATCAAAACTACTCTGAGATATCACCTAACCCCAGTAATTGTAGCCCACATAACAAAATCCCAAAACCAGTAATGTTGGCATGGATGTAGAGGAAAGGGGACACTTCTACACTGCTGGTGGGAATGCCCATTAATACGTTCCTTCTGAGACCTATAAATAGACCTGCCATTCGATCCTATAATTCCTTTACTAGGTTTATATCCAGAAGACCGAAGTCACAATATAACAAAGACATCTGTACCAGAATGTTTATTGCAGGCCAATTCATAATTGCTAAGTCATGGAAGAAGCCCAAGTGCCCGTCAACCCACGAATGGACTAGCAAATTGTGGTACATGTATACCATGGAATACTATGCAGCCTTAAAGAAAGATGGAGACTTTACCTCTTCCATGTTTACATGGATGGAGCTGGACATATTATTCTTAGCAAAGTATCTCAGGAATGGAAGAAAAAGTATCCAATGTACTCAGCCCTTCTATGAAGCTAAATTATAGCTTTCACATGAAGACTATAACCCAACTATAGCACAAGACTATGGGGAACGGGCCCAGGAAGGGGAAGGGAGGGGGGAGGTTTTGTTGGAGGGATGGTAAAGGGTGGGACTACATTTATGATGCATTTTAGAATGGGCACAGGTGATTGCACTAATGTACACAGCTATGATTTAACAATAAAAAAAAACTCTTCCTATTACCCATTAACCAGAAAAAAATGTGTATAGTTTTAATAAATCATAATGCTATAAATTAAAGATTCATACACATAAAATTATTTTCCTAATTCAATAATTTACTCTTCCATAATTTCTACACTAATAATTATAATTTAATGATACCTTAGGATATACCTTAAATAAATGTGCACATATTTGTAGAACATTGTGTTGCAGTTTGATAATGGTGGAAAATTAAACCATGGGGACTATTATTCTTGTGCATAATGCGATTGTATAAACATATTTTTATTATTGCTTGGAAAAGCTGACAAACCAACAATAAAATAAAAGATGGTGGGAGCCATGCGGTTATAAATATCAAATCTATGTGCCATGTAAAATTTTTGAAGATATAATATTCCAGGTGAGATAAGACATTAGTGTAACAATAGCTAAATATATTTGCAAGAAGTCCTTAAAATTTTTTAATGAAAATATTAGTATGTATAAACTGTGTTTGAATGCATTCTCTCTCTCTTTTTTTTTTTTCTCACAGGCCTTGTATTAAATACTATTTGCTTTGAAAAATCATTCCTTAACAGCCAAAAATAAAAAAATAAAAAAAATAAGAATTCAATTCTCATATCTCCATTTAATTTATTTATTTCCTGACATTTTAAAAAAATTAAAAATAAAAATAGTTGTGTTGATGCATTTTAACAAAGATATATGTGTGATATAAAATTCAAATATTGCCTTTGAAATGAAGGCTCTAAACATTAGAATAGGATAGACGGTTGTGAGGTGTCTGCATTCTTTGTAAGCAAAGAATAAAGTGATTTAGGATAGGCCCAGAATTTTTCAGGGGTATGAATTTTTTTTGCTATTTCCTTGCCACTTTGAATCAAGATATGCAAAGCTTATCAAGAGGGTATTGCTACATAATCAATAACAATACTATTAATTATGATGTGCTGTTAAAAGAGGCATGGATAGTGTTGTCTAAAAGGTACAATTTTCTTTCAAACAAAAGGAGCATTGTTCAGCAAAAAAATACTTTAAAATTAACTAACATATAATATTATAAAGAGGTAAGAAAAGCAAGAAAATAAGAGTGGGTCTATTACCTTTCCTTCCCACATGTGGAAAATGAAGATATCAGACACATTTTAACCTTGAAGTATTTCTTTTTTGGGGGGAGGGGTGTTCTTTTTATATTATTATTATTATTAAATCATAGCCGTGTACATTAATGTGATCTTGGGTCACCATACACTGGTTTTATAGACCATTTGACGTATTTTCATCACACTGGTTAACATAGCCTTCATGGCATTTTCTTAGTTATTGTGTTAAGACCTTGAAGTATTTCTAAAACAAGTCTTCAGACATGATAGGAGGTAGCACCACAAATGTTTAGATGAGATTCAAAGAAAAATAAAATATTTATTAGTTTTGGAAGCATGTCAAAAATTACAATTTAAGGAAAGTAGCAAGATGGTGCCCAAGTAACAGCCTCTTTGCAACCGGGCACAGTGCGAGTGGGGAGAGAAGACCCAGGCATCTCTGGATTGGGTGTTCTGCGCAGAAACATCCCTTTAGGGATTCAGGGAGACAGCAAGAGACTTCTGGACCCCAGGAGGAGGAAAAAAGCAATGGAGAACTGGCAAGTGGTTGTGATCAATCTGAGGCTACTGCAGCTATAATTACAACAGCAGCGAGATTGCAGGCAAGAAGGCCTTCCCTGTGGGTTGTTTTGTTTTTTTGGACTTGGGAACTTGGTTGAATTACCTTGGGGGAACTTGGGTGAGATTGCAGGTGACTTTAACCATTGTCCAGGGGTCTGGGATTGAGCTGCTGGGCCAAAATGGAGCTAACATTGTTCAGCTGTGGGCCGTGGGCAGCCATTATGGGAGAGCTGCCTGTAAGCTCTGCCCTCAGGATCGCAGAATGAGGCCCAGGCTGGGAGACTTTGGGTGACTGATCTAGTGACTGTGAGCAGCACTAAAGGCTGGGACTGAGATGTTGGGGAAGAACGGAACTTTCATTGTTTCACATTATGAGGCTGCCTTATAGCCTCAGCCCTTGGGGGTCATAGAGTCAGGTGGGTTTTGCCGCACCAGATAAGCAGGAAGCCACTTCAGGAGAGATTGCAGCAACAAGTGCTTTCCTGGAAAAGCTTCTGCTTAGTGAAGGTTAATGGTTTAAAGTGTCTTTTAAGCAGGCTGAGGAGAGATTGAGGTTCTCAACCCTTCAGGATTTTAGAGCAAAGAAGTCAGCAGAGGCCTCCAGTCTCAATCTCATACAGCTGTATCAGCATTGTGATTAGCATCTTATACACCAGAGATCACCCATAGCCCAGACAATATTCAGCATGGTATATAATCTGCTTTGTATTTTGTTTTGTTTCTTTGGTTTTTTTTTATTATTATTTCAAAAATTTCCCCTAGATTTTCCTTTTTTTATTTATTTTTCTAGTTTAAATATAATTTTCCATTGTTGCCTTCATTAGTAAAATAACCTAATTTTTACTAGTGTTTCTGCTCCTGTTATTTGTTTTTTTCCCCAATTTTATCCTATAATGTTTTCTGTTTGTTTTGGTTTGATTTATAGTATTTTTGTCTTTCTTCTCTATTTGTTAGAGTTGGGGTACCATGTCTGCTCAGGCTGGCAAAGAGCTGTAGACTTCAAGGGAACAACCCAAACCAGAATGGCCAGAGGTTGGGGATAGTTAAGATGTGACTCAAAATATCCCACTGTACACCGTCATTGCCTCTCCCTCTTTCTGGGCCTCTCATCTTTTTGTCAATATTCCCTTTTACTCACCCCCTCTACTTTCTCTCTCTTTTTTTTTTAATCTTTATTTACCTTCTTGCTCTTCAATCTTCTCATTCTTTTAGTTCTGTACCAAAAGGACTCATTGAAACCTGAGGCCAGAGGAATGGTAACTTAAAGAGCAAGAGGAAGTAAAAAGAAAATTAGGGCAAGGTAACAGATAAAAGAAAACACTCAAAAGAAAGAATAACCAGAAAAGGCCTGGCAACATGAAAAATCAGTACAGAGCAACCACCCCAAGGGACAATGAGGTAGATACTTCAGAGCATTCCACCTACAAAGAAATGTTAGTAATTACAAAAGGGGAATTTAAAACACAGATGATGAAAACACTGAAGGAAATTGCTGAGAAAGTGAAAAATAATCAAAAGGAAATCCAGAAACAGAATCAAATAAAAGATAAATGATATGAAGAATATAGAAAGGATATAGCAGAGCTGAAGGAATTGAAGCAGTCATTTAGGGAACTTAAAGATGCAATGGACAGTATCAAGAACAGATTAGACCATGCAGAAGAAAGAATCTCAGAGGTAGAGGACAAAATTCTTGAGATAACTCAGATAGTTAAAGAGGCAGAAAAAAAAAAAGAGAGAGAGAGAGAAAGCAGAACATTCACTGACAGAATTATGGGACTTTATGTAGCATTCAAACATACAAGTTATAGGTATCCCATAAGTGAAAGAAGAATGCCCCAGAGAAATGGAAGCCATACTAGAGAATATTATAAATGAAAATTTCCAAAATATCAACAAAGATTCTGATACACTCCTTTCAGAGGGATATCGGGCCCCAGGTCACCTCAACTCAAATACAGCTTCTCCAAGACACATTGTGATGAACCTGTCCAAAGTCAAGACAAAACAAAACATTCTCAAGCTGCCAGGAGAAAGCTCAAGTTGACATACAGGGGGAAATCCATCAGGGTGACTGCAGAATTCTCCAATGAAACTTTTCAAGCCAGAAGACAATAATCATCTACATTTAATCTACTTAAGAAAAACAATTTCCAGCCCAGAATTCTATATCATGCTAAGCTAAGCTTTAAAATTGACAGAGAAATTAAATCTTTTATGATATTCAAACATTGAGGAAATTTACCACAATAAGAAATCTGTAGGAAATACTTCAAACAGTTCTACACGCTGACCATCACAATGGACCACCAGCAAAGTAAGTACCCAGAAATTAAAGGACAGAACCTTGCTTCCACAATGATGCAAAAGATAAAACTAAAACATGGACTTTCACCAAATATGATGACTAGAACCCTACCACACTTATCGATTCTCTCAATAAATGCTAATGGCTTGAATTCCCCACTGAAGAGGCATGGATTGGCTAATAGGATTAAAAAACAGAAGCCATCCATTTGCTGTCTGCAGGAAAAACACCTAGCCTCAAAAGAAAAGTTAAAACTCAGAGTTGGTCAGCACCTGTGGTTCAATGGGTAAGGCACCGGCCCCATACACTGAGGGTTACAGGTTCGAACCTGACCCTGGCCAGCTAAAACAGCAGAGGGAACTGCAACAAAAATAGCTGGGTGTTGTGGCAGGCACCTGTAGTCCCAGCACTCAGGAGGCTGAGGAAAGAGAATTGCTTAAGTCCAAGAGTTGGAGGTTGCTGGGAGCTGTGATGCTATAGCACTCTACTGAAGGTGAAAGAGTGAAAAACTCTGTCTAAAAAAAAAAATACTCAGAGTTAAGGGTTGGAATATGATTTTTCAGTCAAATGGAATTCAGGAGAAAAGAGAGGTTGCAATCTTATTTTCAGATGCAAGTGGATTTAAAACAACTAAAGTAAAAAAGACAAAGACAGACACTTTGTATTAGTCATGGAAAAATACAACAAGAAGACATTTCAATTCTAAATGTTTCTCCACCCAACTTAAATGTTCCCAGATTCTTGAAACAGACCTTAATTACTCTGAGCAATATGTTATCCCATAACACCATAATAAAAGGGGACTTTAACACTCCCCGTAAAGGGATAAACAGATCCTCTAAACAGAAATTAAACAAAGATACAATGTACTTAAATGAGACCCTAGCACACCTGTGCTTGGTAGACATATATAGAACACTACATGCCATAGCTAAAGAACATGCATTCTTCTCATCGGCCCATGGAACATTCTCCAAAATTGATAATATCCTAGGACACAAAACAAACCTCAACAGAATAAAAATAATTAAAATTTTACCTTGCATCTTCTCAGAACACAAGGCACTAAAGGTGGAATTCAACTCCAAGAAAAATGTTCAATTTCACACAAAGACATGGAAATTAAACAACCTTATTCTGAATGACAGTTGGGTTCAGGAAGAGATAAAAGAGGAAATCATTAACTTCCTTGAGCATAACAACAATGAAGACACAAGCTACCAAAACCTGTGGGATACAGCAAAAGTAGTCCTCAGAGAAAAATCTATCACTTTAGATGCCTACATCCAAAAAAACAGAAAGAGAATGCATCAATAAACTCACAAGCCATCATATGGAATTGGTAAAAGAAGAACAATCTAAGCTTAAACCCTGCAGAAGAAAAGAAAAATCCAAACCTAAATCAGAGCTTAATGAAATTGAAAACAAAAATTATTCAGAAAATTAATGCAACAGGGAGTTGGTTTTATGAAAAAAATAAAATAGATAAACATTTGAACAGTCTAACTAGAAGTAGAAAAGTAAAATCTCTAGAAATCTCAATCAGAAACGATAAAGGGAAAATAACAACACATGCCACAGAGCTACAAGAGATTATCTCTGAATACAAGACACTGTATGTACAGAAATATGACAATGTGAAGGAAATGGATCAATATTTGGAATCACACCCTCTCCCTATACTTAGCCAGGAAGAAATAGATCTCCTGATCAGAACAATTTCAAGCACTGAGATCAAAGAAACAATAAAAAATCTCCCAACCAAAAAAATGCCCTGGTTCAGATGGTTTCACACCAAAATTCTATCAAACCTTCAAAGAGAGGTTATTCCCATACTTCACAAATTATTCCCAAAAATTAAGGAGGAAGGAATCTTTCCCAACACATTCTACAAAGCAAATATCACCTTGATACAGAAACCAGAAAAAGACCCAACTAAAAAGGAGAACTTCAGACTAATTTCACTAATGAATATAGATGCAAAAATTCTCAAAAAAAAAAAAAAATCCTAGCCAATAGATTACAGCTGATCATCAAAAAAGTTATACATCATGATCAAGTAGGTTTAATCTCAGGGATGCAAGGCTGGTTTAACATACGCAAGTCCATGAATGTTATTCACTATATCAACAGAAACAAAAACAAAGACCATATGGTCCTCTCAATAGATGCAGAAGAAACATTAAAAAAAAATCCAGCCTCTTTTCCTAATTGGAACACTGAACAGCATAGGGATAGATGGCACATTTCTTAAACTGATCGAAGTCATCTATGACAAACCCGCAGCTAATATTTTCCTGAATGGAGTAAAACTGAAAGCTTTTATACTTATAACTGGAACCAGACAAGATTGTCATTTATCACTGCTACTGTTCAACGTAGTGCTGGAAGTACTAGCCAATACAATTAGTCAAGGGAAGGAAATAAAGGGTATTCAAATGGGAGAAGAGGTCAAACTCTCCCTCCTTGCTGAGGATATGATCTTATACTTAGAGAACCCAAAATACTCAACCACAAGACTCCTGGAAGTGATGAAAAACTATAGTAATGTCTCAGGATATAAAATCAAAGTCCACAATCAGTAGACATTATATACACCAACAACAGCCAAGATGAGAGGCTAGTTAAGGACAAAACGCTCTTCACCATAGCTTCAAAGAAAATGAAATACCTAGGAATATACCTAAGAAAAAAGGTGAAGGACCTCTAAAAAGAAAAGTATGAAACCCCAAGAAAAGAAATAGCACAGGATATTAACAAATGAAAGAGCATACCATGCTCATGGCTGGAAAGAATCAACATTTTTAAAATGTGTATACTTCCCAAAGCAATCTACAGATTCAATGTCATACCTATTAAAATACCAACAACATACTTTCAAGACTTGGAAAAAGTGATTCTTCATTTTGTATGGAACCAGAAAAAAACCTGTATAGTTAAGGCAGGTTTTTATTACTTCTTAGTAATAAAAACAAAGCTGGGGGCATCAGCATACCAAACTTTTGGTTGTACTACAATGCCATACTGTTCAAAATGGCATGTTACTGGCAGAAAAATATAGACATTTGGAATCGAATAGAAAACCAGGAAATGAAACTAACATTTTACAGCCACATAAGCTTCAATAAACAAAACTAGAACATACACTGGGGGAAAGAATCCCTATGGAATATATAGTGCAGAGAGAACTGGATATCCACATGTAGAAGACTGAAACTGGACCCGCAATTTTCTCCACTCAAAAAATTGATTCAAGATGGATAAGTAACCTAAATTTAAGGCATGAAACATAAAACATCCTCAAAGAAAGCTTAGGAAAAATACTTGAAGATATCAGCCTGGAGAAAAACTTTCTGAAGAAGACTGCTGTGGCAATTGTAACAACATGGAAAATAAACAATTGGAACTTAGTTAAACTGAAAAGCTCCTATACAGCTAAGGAGACAACAACCAAAGCAAATAGACAACCTACACAATGGGAAAGGATATTTGCATATTTTGAATCAGGCAAAAGCTTGATAACTAGGATCTATACAGAACTCAAATTAATCCACATGAAAAAAGTCAACAATCTCATATATCAATGGGCAAGAGTGATGCATAAAAACTTCTCTATAGAAGACAGATAAAAGTCTAGCAAACATAAAAAAATGCTCATCATCCCTAATTATTAGAGAAATGCAAATCAAAACCACCCTGAGATATCATCTAACCCTAGAGAGAATGTCCCACATCAGAAAATCTCAAAACTGGAGATGCTGGCGTGGATGTGGAGAGAAAGGAACACTTTTACACTGCTGGTGGGACTGCAAACTAATACAACCTTTTTGAAAGGGAATATGGAGGCGGCGCCTGTGGCTCAGTGAGTAGGGCGCTGGCCCCATATGCCGAGGGTGGCGGGTTCAAGCCCAGCCCCGGCCAAACTGCAACCAAAAAATAGCCAGGCGTTGTGGCGGGCGCCTGTAGTCCCAGCTACTCGGGAGGCTGAGGCAAGAGAATCGCGTAAGCCCAAGAGTTAAGAGGTTGCTGTGAGCCGTGTGACGCCACGGCACTCTACCGAGGGCAGTACAGTGAGACTCTGTCTCTACAAAAAAAAAAAAAAAAAAAAAGAAAGGGAATATGGAGAACCCTCAAAGAACTCAAGCTAGACCTCCCATTTGATCCTGCAATCCCATTATTGGGCATCTACCCAGAATGAAAAAAAAATCCATTTACCATAAAGGCACTTGCACTAGATGGTTTATTGAAGCTCAATTTAAAATTGCCAAAATGTGGAAAACGTCTAAATGCCCACCAACCCAGGTATTGATTAACAAGCTATGGTATATGTATACCACAAAATACTATTCAGCCATTAAAAGTATGGAGACTTTACATCATTTGTATTAACTTGGACGGAAGTAGAACACATTATTCTTAGTAAAGTATCACAAGAATGAAGAAGCATGAATCCTATGTACTCAATTTTTATATGAGGACAATTAATGACCTAGTACATGGTTTGGAGTGGGGGAAGGGGAGAGCAGAGAGAGAGATGGAGGGAGGGGGTTTGGGGAAAGGAATGTATATTCCTGGCAACTCTGTCAAAAATAAGGTCACTATGCATGTGTGGATTTATTTCTGGATTCGCTATTCTATTCTATTTCTCTATGTGTCTGCTTTTTTGCAAATACTATGTGGCTTTGGTTTGGTTACTATAACTCAGTAGTATGTTCTGAAGTCAGATCATGTGATTCCTCCTGTTTTGTTCTTTTTGCTCAGGATGGCTTGAGCTCTTCTGGGTGTTTTGTGGTTACATATATGTCTTACAATTACGTTTTCTATTTCTCTGAAGTATACCATTGGTATTTTCATGGGGATTGCATTACATTTATAAAATTGCTTGGGGTAACATGGACATTTTAAGAATATTGATCCCTCCAATCCACAAGTATGTCGGACATCTTTATTTTTTTTATTAAATCATATCTGTGTACATTAACAGGGTACAATGCACTGGATTGGTGTCTTTATTTTTTTCTCGTATCTTCAATTTATTTGACCATCCTTGCATCCCTGGAATAAATCCCACTTCATCGTGGTGAATAGTTTTTTAACGTGTTTTCAAATTCAATTTGGTAGTATTATGTTGATGATTTGTGCATCCATGTTGATCAGAGATATCAGCACATAATTTTCTTTTTTCTCTTTTCTTTTTCTTTCTTTCTTTTTTTTTTTTTTTTTTAGAGACAGAGTCTCACTTTATCACCCTCAGTAGAGTGCTGTAGCATCAGAGCTCACAGCAACATCCAACTCCTGGGCTTAGGTGATTCCCTTGCCTCAGCCTCCTGAGTAGCTGGGCCTACAGGTGCCCAACAGAATGCCCAACTATTTTGTTGTTATTGTTGCAGTTTGACTGAGGCTAGGTTCCAACCCGACACCCTCCGTATATGGGGCTGGTGCCCTACCCACTGAGCCACAGGCTCTGCCCAACACACCATTTTCTTTTTGTGTTGTGTGTTTGTCTTATTTTGGTAGCATGGAAGTTATAGGCCTTATAAGTTGAATTGTGGAGTACCCCTTATTCAAATTTTTGGAAGAGTTTAAGTATGACTGGCATTGGTTTTCTTTGAATGCTTGTCAAAATTCAGTATGGAATCCACTTGATCCTAGGATGCATGATGGGAGACTTCTTATTGCTGCTTTTATTTTTTGACTTACAATTATTTTATTCAGGTTTTGAATTTCTTCCTGGTTCTATCTTGATAGTTGGTATGTGTCTAGGAAGTTATATATTTTATAAATGGATAAAATGTTTTATGGTTTTCATTATAAAAACTTTCACTTCTTTGCTTAAATTTGTCCATTGGTTATTTTGTTTCACTTGTAGCTATTGTAAATTATATTACTTTCTAGGTTTTTTCCAGATTTCTTTTTTGTGTTGACATAATAGAAATGCCACTGATTTTTATATGCTGACTTTATATCCTGCAACTTCATTGAATTATTTTAAATAGTTCTAATGGTTCTTTTGTGAAGTATTTATATTTTTCTAGGTAAAGTATTATCTCATCTGCAAAGAAGGATAATTTGACTTCTTCCTTTCCAATTTGAATGCCTTTTATTTCTTTCTCTTGTCTGATTGCTCTAACTAGAAATTCCAGTACTATAGTCAATAACTGTCATGAAAGTGAGCATCCTTGCCTATGTTCAGATCTTAGAAGGAAGGCTTTCATTTATTTCCCATTCATTATGGTACTAGTTGTGGGTCTACCTTATATGGCTTTTATAGTGTTGAGGTAAGTTCATTATGTACTCAGATTTTGAGAGTTCTTATTATGAAGCAATGTTGAATTTTATTGAATGCTTTTATAGCATCAGTTGAAATGGTCATAAGATTTTTGTGCCTCAGTCTGTTGATATGCAGTAATGCATTGATTGGATTGCATATGTCAAGCCATCCCTGCATTCCTGGGATGAATGCCACTTGATCATGATGAATAATCTCCTTAATGTGTGCTACGGACCGCCCTGTCGGTGGCCTTCAGTCCGAGGGAGTGCAGGGAGAAGGAACGAGGAAAGTTGAGAGGTCGGCGCAGGAAAAATGACAGACTGCCACACAGCATGTGATGAAGGAAGCAGCTGTGAATTTATTGGGTACACATGTTGGTATTTATACATTTTTACAGAGCTTACATAATGCAATCTTTTTGCTTACGTGTGCGGGTTATCTTTGCGTTTACAAGTGTGATTTATCATGTTATGTTTTAACGTTCCGCTTCCGGAGGGTGGCGGTTATTAGTTAACTCTGCCCGCTTTCTCCTATCTCAGTTTCTTATTATTTTTTTAGAACAGCTTGACATCTTCTTTATGTTTAATGCTTGACTAATTTTACATTTACTATTTGATCTTATTGTTATTGATAATTATAATTTTGATTTAGAGTAAATTCTTTGACAAGTATTATTTTTCCTATTGATTTTTATTATGCGTGACAGTTGGTGAAACAAGATGTTCTGAGCAGGACTTTATGGTGGGTGGATGTGTTTTAGTGACTTTGTAACTTATGTAGATAATTTGTATTTCATGTCCTTGGGCTTATCGTCTTAGCTCACTGGTGGGAAAACATCTTTAGCAGCTCACAAGGCTGTGCTTTATCTGGATTAGTAGTGCATTGTGCTCATTCTTAGGAAAGTACATATTGACAATTTATCAGAACAAACAGACTTCTGGTACAGGATGACAAACACATGAGTAGACGCCACAATCTTTAAACTTAAGCGGGTAACTGAGTATGCTAGGCAACATTTCTGATGCTGTGCATACTGGGGGCACTGGGGGCAAAGCTCCGGGGAGCACAAACCACCTTCCCGTCGTTCTGTAACGCGGACAGCACTGCCTCACTACGGCTATATGCCGTGGGTGCGGCATTTCCCCCTTTTTTGTTTTTAAACCGCAGTTCAAAGACTTTTTGGCGTATAGAGATAATAGAGGAAAACAGATACCGTATGAGACATGGTAACAATAACACAACACAAAATGACAAACAACTAATAATGGTTATGAGCACAATATACTGGATCCAGTTAAGAGGATTGAGTGTTTTAAACCCATTAGTTAAAGATTGAGCCAATGTGTTAAGAGAAGTTATTGGTAAATGAGCTTGACTCATGGCTGTAATATCTTGTTGTAAGTTGTGTAAATTATGTGTTATATTATTGTCTCTCTAGACACCTTGAAGATGTGTTTGTACTTTGTTCCATGAGTTAGATACATTATATGGTAAAGGTGTAATGCAAATGGCTTGAAATGCTGAGTGACATTTTGTTTGTAGTTTCTGTTGTATGTACTTAATGTTCTGACCTAAAGTTAAGACTACCTTTTTTAACACATTTAATTTAGTTTTAAGCTTATTATCTATATTAGTTTGTGTCATTAATGTTAAAGTTATATTATTGCTAAGAGTATTGATATAGTATGTTGTATGTATTTGTTGTACTAAAGCTGTAGTAGCTACAGCAAAAGTAGTGATTATAGAAATTAAAGTTGCAATGCCTAAAATTAAAGCTGTTACAAATTTTTTAGGTCTAATTAATTCATTAAGTGTTTTTAATACTTGTAATGTTGTATTATCATATTATGGATTGCTTTGTAGATCTACAGGTAATATTACATAAGAAGGTTTTTTTTATAATTAACATAACATTTACTTGTTTATCATGTTGAATATTAAAGGACGCAATACAATTAGTTATTTTTATAAGTTAAAAGATTTTAAAGGAAATACATAGTCAACTGGATCACATGTAAATTCTTTCATAAATTTTCTTTTATGAGTTTCATTTAACCTGCACAGACCATCTACAAACATTCTAAACTTTCTTGAACTTTTGTCCTGCCTTTTACTTTCTTACATAACTATTCTGTTTCAGGACAAAATTTATCACACAAGATTCTTTCTTTACACAATGTCATTCTCCTTTCTGTTTAATTTCTCTTACTCTCAAAAACTCACTTTCCACCAAACAGGATCCTAGTTTACTATGAAGTCACTTATTCATTCAGTTAAACTGATAATTAGAAGGTTTAAAAGGCAAGAATTTTATCCGTTGACAAAGATTCAGTTTGTAAAAATATTTTTCTTATTTATACAAATTACTAGTGGCAAAGGGCCAATAATAAAGGTTCTAAATCTCACCCTTGGGATTCTGCCAGTGTTGCTGTCTGGGGGCTGTAACACTTGGGAGGCAGGCCCGCCCCATGAAGGGCAGGGGGGCCCCCAGCTTCCTTCTCTGCTGGGCTTTTTCAGCTGTCTTGGAGCCAGTGGAAATGCGCCCGGTGGTTTTGTTTGCTATTGGCGAGTGTACTTTCATTTTCTTCAAGCGGCGGGTGAGATCTTGTAGTAGCTGCTGGCGCCTCCTTCTGCGTTGTCTTTTCCGAATCTGAGTTAACTACTCCTGGAATAACTTCAAAGTTTTTAGTATAATTTGAACTTTTACTAATTATAATTCCAATCGTTCCAGGTAAAAGTTGCCTTTTCATTGCAGTGGGGATTAAAGTAACACCGTCCTATTTGGATAATAAGACATTCTTTTCATTTGCTAAATTTAAACCTGCACTTCCAGGAGTGCCCCGTGAAAGGTCATGAATAGTAAATTCAGGGGCTTGAGGATTTAAAGTGGATGGTCGTTGCATGCCCTGCAGTGCGGCACAATCTCCCTTGGGGTCAGGGTTGGGAGAATGCCCCCTGTTTAGTTTTTTGACTTTTGTACTTCCTGATCCTCAGGATCAGTGTCTCCCTTGTCATTCAAGGGGGTTCCATCCTTATGAAATTTTGATTTACATTCATTTCTCTAATGTCGCCCCTTCTTACAACGAGGGCATAAGCCGGGCGGTTCCCCCCTCGGCTTATTGGCATGGGACTGTTTACAGTCCTTCTGCATGTGACCTGGCTTGCCACAATTGTAGCAAGTGTCAGCAGGAGCTCTCAGCCCCTTACCTCCCTTATTGAAGGTATTTTTAATATAGGCGCTGAATTTCTGTCCTTGCATTGCTGCAGCATAGGCCATACTTTGGACTATCGCTGGTGAGGCATCCATGCATGCTTTAATATCCTTGGTTAATGCGTGCCCCATGGTACCTGTTGATTGCTCACACTTAACCGGTCAGCTTTTACCGGCGGGACTGCAGCTCCCTGGTGAGAGCCGCCCTCAACCTTGAAAAAGAAAGAAAGAGAGAGAAGATTACCTGTCCTTCAGGTCCCTGTTCGAGGCGCCACCTGCAACGGACCGCCCTGTCGGTGGCCTTCAGTCCGAGGGAGTGCAGGGAGAAGGAACGAGGAAAGTTGAGAGGTCGGCGCAGGAAAAATGACAGACTGCCACACAGCATGTGATGAAGGAAGCAGCTGTGAATTTATTGGGTACACATGTTGGTATTTATACATTTTTACAGAGCTTACATAATGCAATCTTTTTGCTTACGTGTGCGGGTTATCTTTGCGTTTACAAGTGTGATTTATCATGTTATGTTTTAACGTTCCGCTTCTGGAGGGTGGCGGTTATTAGTTAACTCTGCCCGCTTTCTCCTATCTCAGTTTCTTATTATTTTTTTAGAACAGCTTGACATCTTCTTTATGTTTAATGCTTGACTAATTTTACATTTACTATTTGATCTTATTGTTATTGATAATTATAATTTTGATTTAGAGTAAATTCTTTGACAAGTATTATTTTTCCTATTGATTTTTATTATGCGTGACAGTTGGTGAAACAAAATGTTCTGAACAGGACTTTATGGTGGGTGGATGTGTTTTAGTAACTTTGTAACTTATGTAGATAATTTGTATTTCATGTCCTTGGGCTTATCGTCTTAGCTCACTGGTGGGAAAACATCTTTAGCAGCTCACAAGGCTGTGCTTTATCTGGATTAGTAGTGCATTGTGCTCATTCTTAGGAAAGTACATATTGACAATTTATCAAAACAAACAGACTTCTGGTACAGGATGACAAACACATGAGTAGACGCCACAATCTTTAAACTTAAGCGGGTAACTGAGTATGCTAGGCAACATTTCTGATGCTGTGCATACTGGGGACGCTGGGGACAAAGCTCCGGGGAGCACAAACCACCTTCCCGTCGTTCTGTAACGCGGACAACACTGCCTCACTACGGCTATATGCCGTGGGTGCGGCAAATGTGCTGTTGAATTTGGTTTGCTAATATTTCGTTACATCTAAGTTCATCAGAAATATTGACCTATAGTTTTCTTTATTGTGACTTTGTATGGTTTTATATCAGGGTGATATAGGCCTCAGAAAACGAGTATGGGAGTATTCCCTCCTCTCCAATTTTTTTGAATAGTTTGACTGGTATTAATGTTAGTTCTTTGAATTCTTGGTAGAATTCAGCAGTGAAACAATTGAATATTTGGCTTTTCTTGGATAGGAAGCTTTTTATGACTGTTTGTTATTGGCTGATTCAGGTTTTGTATTTCTTTCTAGTTCAATGTTGGTAGGCTGTACATGTCTAGTTAAGTATGCATTTCTTTTTTCTTTTCTTTTCTTTTTTTTTTTTTTTTTTTTTTTGCAGCTTTTTTTGGCTGGGGCTGGGTTTGAACCTGCCACCTCCAGTATATGGGGCCAGCGCCCTACTCCTTTGAGCTAGAGGTGCCACCCTAGTTAAATATGCATTTCTTCCAGTTTTTTTATTTTATTTTATTTTATTATTATTAAATCATAGCTGTGTACATTAATGCAATCATGGGGCAACATACACTGGTTTTATAGAACGTTTGACACATTTTCATCACACTGGTTAACATAGCCTTCCTGGCATCTTCTTAGTTATTATGTTAAGAAATTTATATTCAGGTGGCGCCTGTGGCTCAAGGAGTAGGGCGCCGGTCCCATATGCTGGAGGTGGCGGGTTCAAACCCAGCCCTGGCCAAAAACCACACACACACACACAAAAAGGCATTTATATTCTACATTTACTATGTTACACATGTACCCTTGTAAGATGCACCGCAGGTGTAATCCCACCAATCACCCACCCACCCTCTCCCCTTCTTCCCTTTCCTCTCCCCCTTCCCCCTATTCTTAGGTTATAACTGGGTTATAGCTTTCATGTGAAAGCCATTAATTAGTTTTATAGTAGGGCTGAGTACATTGGATACTTTTTCTTCCATTCTTGAGATACTTTACTAAGAAGAATATGTTCCAGCTCCATCCACGTAAACATGAAAGAGGTAAAGGCTCCATCTTTCTTTAAGGCTGCATAGTATTCCATCATGTACATACACCAAAATTTACTAATCCATTCGTAGATTGATGGACAATTGGGCTTTTTCCATGACTTATCAATTATGAATTGGGCTCAAATAAACATTCTGGTACAAATATCTTTGTTATGCTGTGATTTTTGGTCTTCTGGGTATATACCTAGTAGAGGAATTATAGGATTTAATGGCAGATCTATTTTTAGATATCTAAGTGTTCTCCAAACATCTTTCCAAAAGGAATGCATTAATTTGCATTCCCACCAGCAGTGTAGAAGTGTTACCTTTTCTCCATATCCACGCCAACATCTCTGGTCTTGGGATTTTGTGATATGGGCGAATCTTACTGAAGTTAGATGATATCTAAAAGTAGTTTTGATTTGCATTTCTCTTATGATTAAAGATGATGAGCATTTTTTCAGATGTCTGTAGGCCATGTGCCTGTCTTCTTCAGAGAAGTTTCTCTTCAAGTCCATTGCCCAGCCTGCGATAGGATCACTTGTTTCTTCCTTGCTTATATGTTTGAGTTCTCTGTGGATTCTGGTCATTAAACCTTTTTTTGGAGACATAACCTGCAAATATATACTCCCATTCTGAGGGTTGTTTATTTGCTTTACTTACTGTGTTCTTGGCTGTGCAGAAGCTTTTTAGTTTGATAAGGTCCCAGAAGTGTATTTTTGAAGCTGCTTCAATTACCCGGGGTGTCCTCCTCACAAAATACTTGCCCAGAACAATTTCTTCAAGGGTTTTCCCTGTACTCTCTTGTAGTATTTTTACAGTTTCATGTCTTAAGTTTAAACTTTTAATCCAGTGAGAATCTATCTTAGTTAATGGTGAAAGGTGTGGGGACAGTTTCAGTCCTCTACAGGTTGCCAACCAGTTCACCCAGCACCATTTGTTAAATAGGGAATCATTTCCCCACTGAGTGTTTTCAATTGGCTTCTCAAACATCAAATAACGGCAAGTATCTGGATTCATCTCTTGGTTCTCTATTCTGTTCCAGACATCTACTTCTCTGTTTTCGTGACATTACCATTCTGTTTTGATCATTATCGATTTATAGTATAGTCTGAGGTCTGGCAGCGTTAGTCCTCCTGCTTTGTTTTTATTGCTGAGTAATGTTTTAGTTATTCAAGGTTTTCTCTGATTCCATATAAAACAAAGTGTTATTTTTTCAAGATCTTTAAAGTATGACATTGCAGCTTAAATGGGGATTGCATTAAAATTGTATATTGCTTTGGGTAGTATGGACATTTTGACAATATTGATTCTTCCCAGCCATGAGCATGGTATGTTTTTGCATTTGTTAACATTTTCAGCTATTTCTTTTCTTAGAGTTTCGTAATTCTCTTTATAGAGATTTTTCATATCCTTTGTTAGATAAACTCCCAAATATTTCATATTCTTTGGCACTACTGTGAATGGAATAGAGTCCTTGACTGTTTTTTCATCTTGACTATTGTTGGTATATATAAAAGCTACCAATTTACGAATGTTGATTTTGTAACCTGAGATGCTCATGCTGTATTCCTTGATCACTTCTAAGAGTTTTTTAGTAGAATCCCTGGTGTTTTCCAGATATACAATCATATCGTCTGCGAAGAGCGAAAGTTTGATCTATTCTGACCCTATGTAGATACTCTTGATCTCCTTTTCTTCCCTAATGGTGATGGCTAACACGTCCATTACAATGTTTAAGAGCAGTGGAGACAATGGGCAGCCTTAACTGGTTCCTGATCTGAGTGGAAATGATTTCAATTTAACTCCATTCAATACGATATTAGCTGTGGGTTTGGAGTAGATGGCCTCTATCAGTTTAAGAAATGTCCCTTCTATACACATTTTCTTAAGTGTTCTGATCATGAAGGGATGCTGTATATTATCAAAAGCTTTTTCTGAATCAATTGAGAGAATCATATGGTGTTTGGTTTTTAATTTGTTTATGTGCTGAATTATACTAGATTAGATTTATGTATATTGAACCAGTCTTGAGACCCTGGGGTAAAACTGACTTGGTCATGATGTATAATTTGTTTGATGTGCTGCTCGTCTCTGTTTGTTAGGATCTTGTTGAATATTTTTGCATCTATATTCAAAAATATAGAGAGAATCATATGGTCTTTGTTTTTTAATTTGTTTATGTCCTGAATTATACTAGATTAGATTTATGTATATTGAACCAGTCTTGAGACCCTGGGGTAAAACTGACTTGGTCATGATGTATAATTTGTTTGATGTGCTGCTCGACTCTGTTTGTTAGGATCTTGCTGAATATTTTTGCATCTATATTCATTAGTGATAATGGTCTCTAATTTTCTTTTCCTGGTTTGGCAATCAGGGTGATGTTTCCCTCATAGAACGTGTTGGGTAGTCTTCATTCTTTTTCTATGTTTTGGAATAGGTTGAGTAATATAGGCACTATTTCCTCTTTAATGGTTTGGTACAATTCTGATGTGAAGCCATATGGTCCCGGGCTTTTCTTTCAAGAGAGATTTTGTATGGTTGATGCAATTTCAGAACTTGATATCAGCCTGTTCAACATATCCTCTTGATTCTAGCTAAGTCTTGGAAGGTTACGTGCATCCAAGTATTGGTCAAATTCCTTTAATTTTTCATACTTCTGAGAGTAAAGTTTCTTGTAATATTCATTAAAGATTTATTGAATTTCTGAGGAGTCTGTTGTTATTTCGTCTTTGTCATTTCTGATTGATGAGATTAGAGATTTTACTCTTTTATTCTTGGTTCGGTTTCCAAAGGTTTATCTATTTTATTGATGTTTTCAAAAAACCAACTACTTGATTTATTGATCTGTTGCATAATTCTTTTTTTTTTTCAATTTCATTTCATTCTGCTTTAATTTTGGTTATTTCTTTTCTTCTACTGGGTTTGGGGTTGGAATGTTCTTCCTTTTACAGTTGCTTGAAGTGTCCCATTAAGTTGTTAACTTCCTCTCTTTCTGTTCCCTTGAGGAAGGCTTGCAGTGCCATAAATTTCCCCCTTAGGACTGCCTTTGTGGTATACCAGATGTTCTGATAATTCGTGTTTTCATTGTCATTTTTTTCCAAAAATTTGGCAATTTCCTTCTTAATCTCATCTCTGACCCAGCTATCATTCAGCATAAGGTTATTTAACTTCCATGTTTTTGTATGAGTATGCAGATTCCTGTTTTTACTGAGTTCAACTTTTATTCCATGGTGGTCCGCAAAGATGCAAGGAATAATTTCTATTCCTTTAAATTTACTGAGGTTAGACTTGTGACCTAAGATGTGATCGATTTTGGAGTATGTTCCATGGGCTGATGAGAAGTATGTGCATTCAGTTTTGTTGGGATGAAATGTTCTGTAGATGTCTGCTAAATCCAAATGTTGGATGGGTAGGTTTAAATCTAAAAATTCTTTGCTCACCTTCTTATTGGAGGATCTATCCAATACTGCCAGAGGAGTGTTGAAATTTCTGACTATTATGGAGCTGGAGGAAATCAAGTTGCTCATGTCTGTTAGAGTTTCTCTTATAAATTGAGGTGCATTATGGTTGGGTGCATAAATATTAATAATTGAAATCTCATCATATTGAGTAGTACCCTTAACAAATATGAAGTGACCATTCTTATCCTTCCTTACTTTTGTTGGTTTAAAGCCTATTGTGTCTGCAAATAGAATTGCAACACCCACTTTTTTCTGATTACCATTTGCCTGTAATATGGACGACCATCCTTTCACCCTGAGTCTATCTTGATCTTTTAAGGTAAGATGTGACTCTTGTATGCAGCAAATATCCGGCCTGAGTTTTTGTATCTAGTCAGCTAAACTGTGCCTCTTTAGAGGACAGTTTAAACCATTCACATTAATGGAAAATATTGATATGTCTGGTAATATTTTGGGTACTGAGTTTTTCAAAAGTCCAGTGGACATTTTTAATCTTTTCACTACTGTGGAATTTGGAGTTTGATCAAAAGTTTCTGAGTGAGTTTACTTTTGTGGTAGAGGCTTGGGCTGGTCATTATAGAGGATAGGTCTGAGAATATCCTGAAGAGCTTGTTTGATTATAGCAAATTTCTTCAACATATGAATGTCATTAAAGTATTTAATTTCTCCACCATAAATGAAGCTCAGTTTACCTGGATACAGAATCTGGGGTTTAAAGTTATTTTGGTTTAGGAGAGTAAAAGTCGATGACCACCCTCTTCTGGCTTGAAAAGTTTCAGAAGAGAGATCTGTAGTCATCCTAACATTTTTCCCTTTGTAGGTAATGGATTTCTTACGTCTGGCTGCTTTCAGAATTTTCTCCGCCATATTAACTTTAATGAAGTTAATTATGATATGCCTGGGGGATGTCTTATTCGGATTGAGTCATGCTGGGGTTCTGAAACTGTCTCCTGTCTGAATTTCAGAAACTCTTTGCATGTCTGGAAAATTCTCTTTCATAATTTCTTGGAGAGGAGCCTCTGTGCCATGGAAGGCCACTTCATCACTTTCAGGGATTCCAATGAGGCGGCTATTAGCCTTGTTTGAATTATCCCAGAGCTCTCTGAGAGAATGATCCATTTTTCTCTCCATTTGTCTTCCTCCTTGAGAGTCTGGGAGCATTCAAATGCTTTGTCTTCAATGTCAGAAATTCTTTCTTCTGCTTGTTCCACTCTGTTACTGAGGGATTCTACTGTATTTTTTAGATCTTTGAGGGCTGCAAATTCTTGCTTCAGTGCGTCAAGATCTTTGGTGGTTTTGTCTTTAAATTTGTTAAATTCTTGAGACAACATTTGAATTTCTCCTCGAATTTCTAATTCCGAAGTTTGAATTGGTCCTCGAATTTCTAATTCAAACTTTCCTCCATTCCATTAATCTTGTTTGCAATCCAAATTCTGAATTTGATTTCTTACATCTCAGCCAGCTGTTTATGAATGGGATCTTCATTTACATCTGCCATATCTTTCCTTGGGAGGGTTGATCTATTCTGGCTATTCATGTGACCAGAGTTTTTCCACTGATTCTGCCCCATGATTGTTTTACACTGTTTGATTTTTCCCCTGGAGCTTTGTCAAGGACCTGTACAGTGCTATGGCCTGAGAAACTGGGGACCTCTTTGGTGTGGTGGGGCTAAGTGGTTTTGTCTTGTTTTCAGCTGGTCTATGTTCGAACCTAGTGAAACAGTTACTCTGGGTTGAAGTCTCAGTTGTGGAAAAATACCAGCAATTAAGTCACCCTGCCCCCACAGTCAACAATTGGAAAAGGAAAATCAAACCTTCCTACAACCACACACCCACGGCACCATTTGAATATTCCTCGGGCAATTGGCTCAGTTCAAAAGGTCCAAATCAATTGTCTCAGTCAGCACCTGTCTCAGGTGGGAGAGTTTAAAATGTCTCTGGCAACCGGATCACAAGGGTCTGGTGAAAACTCAGATATGGCTTGCTCCGGTGCTCCATGGAGTCAGTAGGACCCACCCAGCAAGTAGATCAGTCAGGGAAGGTTGATGCCTCCTTGCCCACCTTGATTCAGTACGTCAAAATCTCTCTGTCACACCCAGTCACTGATAGCCCCATAGGGCTGTGACCTAGTTGCCTCTAGTGAACAGATACTCCAGGGGTTTGCACCTGCCTGAATCACAAGGAAATCTATATCTGCTCAGCCAGGCTGCTGCGCTCTCCCTCTATCCAGCAGGGGGAGGTGAGGCCTGACAATCTCAGGCGCTTGATGAAGGCTGGTTGTTGTTCACTCAGTTCCAGCCCTGCCCCTGATTGATGTTACTGACAGAACAGAACAGAACAACTTTGCCGAAATTTTTTCTGTCCTTGCTAAATTCCCCTGTAGAAAAGAAGCTGTTTTGAGTTCCCAGAGCCTGCACCTCAGGTTTGTATTCGGTTAGCTTTCAGTTCTAACCTCCTGCCTTCCTTTGTCCATAGGCTAATGATCCCCTGATGGCCGGGTGTGTCTTAAGCTCAGTAAAGCAGTCCTCTGGTTCAGCCCTGCCCTGGGAATATCCCAGCTCTGCGCGTGCATTTTCTAGTCCCCACACTCCATCCAAGCCGGTACCGCCTCAGGCAAACCGTTTACTCACGGGGCCTGTGTTTCCATCCCAGATCTGTTTTATGGTGGTTGCTACCTGAGAAGATGTCCAGCCTCCTCTGTTTGCCCAGGGAGACAGGGGCAGTGGCTTTGGAATATCTGGGAGTGAGCCCTATTGTTGCCAAAAACGTCTGCTGCTCTAGGCTCTGGTGTGGTTCCCTCTCAGCCAACCGTCCTCTCCTCACTATCATGCCACAGAATCAGCCCTGACCAGCTGCAGTTTAGGGCCTGTCCACACCCCTTGAGAAATCACCCAAGAATCTGGACTCCTGGGGGACAGGTCTCCAGACCTCAGAGTGAGAGTGGAGGGGAGTGCTGGGAGCTCAGAATTGCAGTTAGAGAATATATACAGTTCTATACAGTTTTATGCCTGGCAGGAGAATGCCATGGCACCTAGTAGGGGAGGTAGGTCCAGTTTTTAGAGGGTGTCTCCCATGGAGTGTGGTGGGAGGACTTTTGAACTCTGCTCGTTTGTTTTTGTGGCACTCTGAGCCATTCTCATGGGGCAGGGGACTTCTTTCCGCCATCTTGTCTCCACCCTCTTCTTCTGGGTTTTCCAATTGATTGGTGTACATTTGTTCATAACAGTTCCTATTGTTTTTCTTTTTTTATTTATTTCAGAAAAAATATCCTTTGCATTTCTGCAGTATCAATAGTAATGTTTCTATTTCATCTCTCATTTCTTTATTTTGTTCTTTACTTTTTTAATCAGCTAAAAATATGTAAATTTTACATATCTTTTAAAATCAACAACTTTTTATTTATTTTTATTTTTAGTTAAATTTAATTTATTTCTGCTCTCACCTTTATTATTTATTTTCCTCTATTAATTTTGAGTTTGATTTACTCTTTTTTTCTTATTATTTGAAACATGTCACTACGTATTAATAAATAAATAAAAATTTATTTGAAGCTTTTCTGCCTTTTGATATAGGTACTTATTTCTTTAAACTTTTCTCTCATGACTACTTGTATGTATTCTGTATGTTTTGATATGTTATATATTCCTTTTAATTTATTTCGAGAATTTTAATAATTTCCTGATAGTATTTGCTTTACATATTTGGGTAAACCAGTACTGGGTGCATATATATTCAGAATTTTTATATCCTATTGCTGAATTAACTTCTTTATCATTATATAAAGACTGTCTTCATGTCATTTGACAGTTTTTACCATGAAATCTATTTTATATGATAGAAGTATAGCTATTCCTTTCTTTTTTTTTTTTCTTTCCATTTGCATGGAAATGGAATATCATTATCTCTCCCTCTATTTTTAGTCCATGTGTATCTTTTATTTTTTTTTTTTAGACAGATTCTCAAGCTGTCACTCTGGGTAGAGTGCCATCATGTCACAGCTCAGAGCAATCTCAAACTCTTGGGATTAAGCAATTCTCTTGCCTCAGCTTCCCAAGTAGCTGTGATAACAGGCACCTGCCACAATACCTAACCATTTTTGGTTGTAGTTGTCATTGTTGTTTCGTAGGCCCAGGCTGGATTTGAACTCACCAGCTCTGGTATACATGGCTGGTGCCCTAGTCACTGAACTACAGGTGCTAAAACAGTCCATGTGTAGGTCTTTATAGGTAAAATCTGTTTTTTTATATACAATGTATATTTGGCTCTCACGCTCTCTCTTTTTTAATCCATTCAGCCATTGTATGTATTATGATTGAAGAATTTATTTATTTATTTATTTATTTATTTTTGCAGTTTTTGGCTGGGGCTGGGTTTGAACATGCCACTTCTGGCATATGGGGCTGGAGCCCTACTCCTTTGAGCAACAAGCACCACCTCAGAGGATTTAGCACATTCATATTTAATGTCATTACTGATAGGCAAGGACTTACAACTGCCATGTTATTATTTGATTTCTAGTTGTTCTGTGGTCCATTCTTTATTCCTTTCTTCCTTCTTGTCTTCTTTTGTTAAGTGTTTTTGGGGCCAGGTGCAGTAGCTCATGCTTGTAATCCTAGCACTCGGGAGGCCTAGTTGTGTGGATTGCCTGATCTCAGGAGTTTGAGAACAGCCTGAGCAAGAGTAAGACCCTGTCTCTAAAAATAGCTAGGCATTTTGGTGGGCACCTGTAGTCCCTGTTACTCAGGAGGGTGAGGCAAGAGAAATGCTTGAACCCCAGAGTTTGAGGTTGCTGTGAGTTATGATGCCACGGCACTATACTAAGGATGACAAGTGAGACTCTGCCTCAAAAGAGAAAAATTAATTTTGTCTGGCAGTATGCTTTAATTTGTTGCTTTTTATTTTTTGTGTATTTGTTGAAGATTTGTTGGTTTGATGTTGCTAAAAGGTTTGCAAAAAAATATTTTATAAACAATTATTTAAACATATGACATCTCTGCTTCCAAATAAATTAATAAGCAAAGATAAATCTGAAAGAAATTTTGCCATTTAACTCCACCCTCTCCCCACTTATTTACTTATTGATTGTTCTTTCTATTTATATCTTTTTATGCTATCTATCTCCTAAAAAAAATATTTTTGATAATGTTGTATTTAGTTTTCCTATTTAAGATGTGTTTTATATACTGCAATCACAATAGAGTATTCTATATTTGTGAACTTAATGTTACCCCTCAGTTGTATACCTTCACATGATTTCTTATTTTTCATTGATGTCATTTTCTTTTAGACTGAAGAACTTTTAGCATATCTTAGAGGACAGGTCTGTGTTGAACTTCTTTATCTTTCATTTATCTGGGGAAGTTTTTCTTCTTGTTCATATTTAAAGTGGTTTTCGTAGGATGTAATATTTTAGGGTTTAAGGTTTTTCCTTTTTTTTCTTTCTTTTTTTTTTTTTTTGGCCGGGGCTGGGTTTGAACCCGCCACCTCCAGCATATGGGACCGGCGACCCTTTTTTTTCTTTCTTTCAGCACTTAGATTGTGTGATTATAGTCTCTCCTGGTCTGTAAGATGTCCACTGACAAGTCTCCTACTAAAATTTTAGAACACTCTATGTGTTTTTATTTTTTTTCTTGCTTCCCTATGGACCATTATTTATCCATAACCTTTGGGAGTTTGGTTATTAAGTATTTTGAGGTTATCTTGCTTGGTTTGAATCTTCTTGGTGTTCTATGACCTTCTTATACCTTGATATTGATAGGCATTCTCAATTTATTTTTATTATTTTTTTTTTCTTTTCACTATTTACTGTATTTTCAAATAGCCTGTCTTCATGCTCACTAGTGTTTTCTTGTTTGGTCAGTTTTGCTGCTGAGAGATTCTGATGCATTTTTCAGTTTCTCAATTGAATCTTTCAGCTCCAAAACTTATGCTCAATATATTTTTTTTATTTCAATCTCTTTGTTAAATTTCTTTCATAGGCTACTGAATTCCTTTCCTTCTTATCTTGAAGTTCATTGAGTTTCTTTAGAACTATATTTTTAAATATTTTCTATGAAAAGTCTCATATCTCCATCACTATGAGATTGGTCACTGGTACCTTATATAGTTTGTTTTTAAGGTCATGTTTTTCTGGGTGTTCTTGATGCTTATGGATGTTTATGTCTGGGCATTGAAGAGCTAGGTATTTATTTTAATCTTCACAATCTGGACTTGTTTGAATCTATCCTTCTTGAGAAGGCTTTTCAGATATTCAAGGGGAATTAATTATCTTTATCTAAGTCTTTGGTCACTACAACTGCACTGTCACTGGTAGTGCCTCATGCCCAGTAACACTGAGACTCTTGTGGACTTCCAGTGGTGCTGCTTGGTGGAACTGGGTCAGATAGCAAAGAATTATTTGGATTACAAGGCAAAATCTGTTGCTTCTTCCCTCACTTACTGTTCTGGGATGCTGGACTTTGTGGCCACGACAGCCAGGAATGCACAAGGTGACACCTGAAGCTTTGTCAGGGCAGTGAGTTGAAATTGGATATGATACAGGATTCCACCACTCATGACTGGACAGAAATTTTCCCATTCTTTTGGCCCAGTTGAGCTCAGAATTCAGACCCCCATTTTCAGCAACAAACAGGCTGCCTTTTTGTGGCCACACCCTTGGGGCTCTAATAAGATCATGAGCAAAGGCATCCTGAAGTGTTTTGTGTGTGTGTGTGTGTGTTTGTGTGTGGAGGGGGTGTTCCACCCTGAATAGGAAACACACCTTAATACTTTTCCTGAGACAAAAATTTCAAATACCTAATAATTTTGCCCCAGGAGAGAGACTGCATTCAACTTTGACAGGATATTTTTTCACCTGCCAAATCCTAGCCCAAACGTAATTTTCCAGACAGTATCTAACCCTAGACAAAGGACCCAAGAGAGACTTCTAACTTGTGTCTTTCCCTTTGCCAGAAGCTCTGGTGCCTTTTTACTGGTTCTGTGTTCTTTTCTGTCTAATAAAATCCTATCTTATCACTGATCTGTGGTCCATGGGTTTATTCTTCAAATCTCCAAGACAAAGGACCTACTGAGGAAGAAATTCCAATAATGTTAGGTCCCTGATTTTTTGGCCTGTCCTGCCAGAACACCCTGTTTGGCTATGTGAGGACATGTTTGATCCCCAGATGCTGAAAAAAGAATATATGGTTTTCTTCTGTACCCAAGCCTGGCCTTAGTATCGACTTTCCAATGGTGAACAATAACCCTACCAGAGGGGACTCTAAATTATGATAAACAAGAGGAGAAATGGTCTAAATTACTTATGTGCAAGCTTTTTTTTTTTTTTCCAGAGACAACCCTCAACTGTGTAAAACTCATCAGAGTCAGCTCTCCTGGCTGTAGTAATGCCCCCAATGGACAGGGATTCCCGAGAAAGATGGCATCAACACCTAGTTCAAACCCGCCATCTACTTCTCTTGCACCTTCCTCCATGTATTTAGAAAATCCCAAGAAGTCTGTTCTGAGAATTTCTTCTGGTCATATTGTGACCCATAGAAAGCAACGGTATTCTTTGGTGTCCCTTGGTTGAGATTTCAGGTTGTGTGAGGGGAAATGCGTGATTATTCACTCCATTTTCTCTGGCAGATTTAAAATAAAATTAAAGTTGATTTAGGAAAATTTTCTGATGACCCAGATAGGTATGCAAATGTTCTCCAAAGGTTAGAACAAAGCTTTGACCTCTCTTAAAGAGATGTTGATACAGGATTCCACCACACAGAGCTGGACAGGGACCGCCCCCCCACACCCCCCCATTCTCTCAGCTCATGTGAGCTCAGAAATAAAACCCCCATTTCCAGGCACAAACAGGCTGCCTCAGGGCTCTAACAAGATCATGAACAAAGCAGCCTGAGATGTTTTTTTGTGTGGTTCCACCTTGAGTACGGAGTACACTCCCTAATCCCTTTTAGGAGACAAAAACTGTAAGAAACTGATAACCTTGCCCTAGTGGAGGAAGAACTCATTAACTTTTGAAAAAATGTTTTTCCACCTACCATATCCTGGCCAAGTGTAATTCTTAAGACCTAATACCCCTACATAAAGAGCCCACGTAGAGACTCTCTACTTAGCTCTTTTCCCCTTCCAGAAACTCTGGTGCTTTTTACTTCTTATGTATTTCTTTCTGTCTAATAAAAATCCTATCTTACCACTGATCTGTGGTCTGTGGGTTGACTCTTAGAATCCCTGAGACCAAGGACCTATTGAGGAAGAAATTCTGGTATCAATGTAATGCTACTACTAGATCAAACTTTAACTTTAAATGAGAAAAATGAAGTCTTGGATGAAGCTAGAATATGGAATAACTTGTAGTTCATGACCAGTACTGATAGAAGCATGTCCTCTGAAGCAAGAAACAGATACTCCACGAGAAAACAGACAGTTGTGTTTCAGGATCCTGCCCCCTTAGAAACAAAGTGACTTGTGGTGCAAACATTTTCTAATATGTATCCCGTAAGGTTTATGTTGATCCAAGAAAAAGCCTATGAATTATTCTAAGTTGTCTACTTTTTACCAGAAGCAAAATTAAAGTCCCTGGGCCTTTCTTGAAAGACTTAGGGAGGCGATGAGAAAACATACTCAGTTGACACCTGAATCCTTACAGGGCCAAATTATTTTAAAAGGCAAGTTAATCATTCAGGCAGTCCCAGACATTTGAAGAAAACTCCAGAGATTGGCTCTAGGCCAATTTGGATCATAACCTGGAGAATTTTATTACAATGGCCACAGTGGTTTTTTATAATTGAGATCAGAAGGAAGATGAGAAAGAAGAAAACTGCTCTAGTAATGTCACTCTGGCAAAGGGGCATCATTCAGGGGCAGAGGGAAGTCAGAGGAGCTAAGAACAAGTGTTTCCAATATGGTTGGACTGGCCACTTCAAGAGAGATTGCCCCCAGCAGCACCACCTTTTGGCCAAGCCACTGGGTCCCTGTCCAGAGTGCAGGGATGATCACTGGAGGGTAGCCTGTCCTCAGAGAGGAAGGCCTGCTGAGACAGTGACACCATCAATCCCCCAAACTGGACTGAGGGTGCCTGTGGCAGATTGTCATGGCTCCAGCTTGTGTCATCACCCCTCAAGAGCCCCAGGTCTGCCTCATAGTGCAGAGCCAGGAGACAGAATTTCTTCTTAACACTGGAGCAACGTTTTCTGTACTCCTCTCTAACCCTGGTCTTTTATCTTCCAAATCTGTAACTATACAAAGGATGTCTGGAATGCTGGTTATTAAATTCTTCTTTCAGCCTTTAAGCTGCAATTGGGGTGACTGGCTGTTCTCTCACATTTTCCTAATCATGTCTGAAAGTCCTTTTCCCATTTTTTGGGAAGGGACATACTAACTAAAGTGGAAAGAAACATTTATATGAATATGGGGCAATAACATATACTGTGTCTTCCCTTTCTAGAGACAGAAATTAACCCAGAAGTATGGACTAATGAGGGACAGGTGAGAAAATCAAATATGTTCAACTGGTCCAAATTACCTACAGGTTTTAAGGACAGTCTCCTAAGCCTAATACTTAGTCAATTCTTATATCTCACAGTGACTCTTATTCAGTATGTAGATGACATTCTTTTGGGAACACCAGATGCAGAAGAACACCACAAAGCTACTCAAGCATTATTAAATTTTCTTTCTTTCCTTCTTTCTTTCTTTCAACAGAGTCTCACTATGTCACCTTCAGTAGAGTGTTGTGCCATCACAGCTCACAGCAACCTCAAACTCCTGAGCTTACACAATTCTCTTGCCTCAGCTTCTCAAATAGTTGGGACTACAGACGCCTGCCACAATGCCAGCTTATTTTTGTTGTTGTTGCAGTTGTCATTGTTGTTTTAGCTGGACCCAGGCCGGGTTCTAATCTGCCAGCTTTGGTGTATGAGGCCGGCACCCTACCCACTGAGCTATGTGTGCCACCATTTTATTAAACTTTCTAGCTGATTATTGGTACTAAGTTTCTAAGGCTAAAGCCCAGTTATGTGTACTTTAAGTGCACTATTTGGGTCTCCAACTTTCACAAGGAAAGACAGCCTTGGGTAAAGAAAGAATAGAACCAATATTGGCTCACCCTAAACCTCGAACCCTCAGACAGATTTGTGATTTCTTAGGAATTACAGGCTTCTGCAGACTCTGGATTCCTGGTTATAGTGAAAGAGCTAGACCACTCTATTCTTTAAATAAAATTCCCCCAAAGAGTGCCTGTAATGGGAACCAGAAGCAGATAAGGCATTCCAACAGCTGAAAAATGCCCTTTTACAAGCCCTTGCTTTAAGTCTTCTTACCGGATAATTTAATCTATACATTACAGAGTGGACTGGAATTGCCCTGGGGGTCTTAATCCAACACTGGGGTCTAGTTTTGCATCTTGTAGCTTATCTTAGTAAAGAAATTAACACCATGGCCAAGGCATGTCTACACTGAGAGTTGGAGCAGCTGTAGTACTCTTAAACCCAGAGGCAATTAAACTAACTTTGTGAAGAGGCCTAATTATCGAAACTTGGGAGGAGACCTTTTCTGTTATCTTGTCTTCTTCTACAGCTGTTAAAGTTATGGGAATAGATTCCTGAATAAATCATTCACAAGTAAAATCCTGGAACCTACAGAAGTGGACCATGAAGAGAATCAACCACAGTCCACCTATATTTGTAAGTCTAAAGAAGATTTGGAGTTATTATTTAGAAGCCAACAAGAGACAATACCACGCCACAGACATTAAAAGGATTCCAGCCCAATATATGACTCTGTTGCGGACTCCTGGATCACCCTTCATCTGGGGAAACCCTAACTTTCCACTTCTGTTTATGCGGGTTTCCCCCATTCGAGCCTGGAAAAGGGACCTCAGTTTCCTGGGCCTGGGCAATTTCATGGAGAGAATACCCTGAAATTTTGCCCCAAACTAGAGATATCAACCTGGATTTCCATTTACTGTGAACCCTGGTTTACCCACCACTGAGGAACCTCTAACTGCCATAACACCATCCCATATCACCATCCATCTTCAGTAGGAAGCAGTTTGGAGTGGTCAGTGCCCCTTTTTCTTAATGGCAGTTAGAGATTCTATTCGGAGAGGGAGGATTTATACAGGATTCCCTCACTCAGGACTGGACAGGGATTCCTCCATTCTGTAAGCTCAGGTGAGCTCAGACATCAGAGCCCCATTTCCAGCCACAGACAGACTGCCTTTTCCAGGCCACACCCTCTGGGCTCTAACAAGATCATGAACAAAGCAGCCTGAGATGGTTTTCAACTTTACATTTCTCCACGGGAGGTTAGAATGATACAGGATTCTACCACTCAGAGCTAGACAGGGAGACTCCTCCATCCTCTAGGCCCAGGTGAGCTCAGAGTTCAGACCCCCATTTCCAGGTACAAGCAGACACAAGCAGACTTCCTTTTATGGAACACACCTGTGTTCTGATAAGATCGTGAACAAAGCAGCCTGTTATGGTTCTTTGGGTGGTTCCACCTTGGGTAGGAGCACACCCTAATCCTTTCTCAGGGACAAAGACTGTAAAGGACCAACTGCCAGCCATGTGTAATCCTCTAGACTTAAAAGACCCCTAGATAAAAGAGTCCATATGGAGACGTCTGAGAAGGTTCTTCAGTTCTTTCTCTCTTCCAGAATCTCTGGTGTTTTTCTTTATTCCTTTCTAACTTCTAATAAAAGTACTATCTTACCACTGATCTGTGGTCCATGGATTCATTCTTTAAATGCCCGAGACCAAGGACCTACTGAAGAGAGAAATTCCAGTATCAAGAACACTGTCTTAACTTTGGAAGACATTTACATACTTATCACTTTTATCTGAAAAGTTTTCCAGCCCATTCTTAATTTGTTTCATTTATGCTAAAGAGAATGGAGTACACGCATAAGCAATTTTTGTATCACTATTTCCAGAATTTTTTTCTTCAGTATATCCTTGGTCTCTGGGATTTGAAGAATGAACCCACGGACCATAAATCAGTGGTAAGATAGGACTTTATTAGACAAAAATGAATACAGAATGACTAAAAATTACCAAAGCTTCTGGCAAATGGGAAGACCCAAGTCAGAAGTTTCCAGTATGGATCTTTGGGTAGGAGTATATATAATATTAGGTCAGGGGAAAAAAAAATTAAAGTGTAAGATTTCTACTCAAGGTGGAACTTCCCTAACCTTTCAAAGGTGCTTTGCTCATGACCTTGTTAGAACCCAGAGGGTATGGGCTAGAAAGGGCCTGCTGTTTGTGCCTAGAGATGAGGATTTGATTTCGGAGCTCACCCAGGCCTAGAGAATGGGGACACCCTACACAGCCCTGAGTGGGAGAACCCTGTATCATTACCACTCATGCAGGGTCAGGGGAGATCTTGGGCATTGGTCTTCTTCTTTTTTTTATTTTTATTTTTTTAATTAAATCATAGCTGTTTACATTAGTGCAATCAAAGGGTACAATGTGCTGGTTTCATGTACAATCTGAAATATTTTCATCAAATTGTTTAATATAGCCTTCATGTCATTTTCTTAGTTATTGTATGTAGACATTTGTATTCTGCATTTAGTATGTTTCACCTATGCCCATTCTAAGATGCACCGTAGGTATGACTCCACCAATTACCCTCCCTCCACCCCAACCTCCCCACTCCACTTCCCTTCCTTGGCCCTTTCCCCATATTCTTGTGCTAT
This sequence comes from Nycticebus coucang, assembly GCF_027406575.1. Lineage (NCBI taxonomy): Eukaryota > Metazoa > Chordata > Mammalia > Primates > Lorisidae > Nycticebus > Nycticebus coucang. Next base: position 153,739,158 of record NC_069804.1, on the reverse strand, counting down.
AGGGTTATAGCCTTCATATGACAGCTATACATTAGCTTCATAGTATGGCTGAATACATTTGAATACTTTTTCTTCCATTCTTGAAATACTTTGCTAAGAAGAATATGTTCCAGCTCCATCCATGTAAACATGAAAGAGGTAAAGTCTCCATCTTTCTTTAAGGCTGCATAATATTCCATGGTATACATGTACCACAATTTGTTAATCCATTTGTGGTTTGATGGGCACTTGGGCTTCTTCCATGGTTTAGAAATTATGAATTGGGCTGCAATAAACATTCTGGTACAGATGTCTTTGTTATATTGTGATATTTGGTCTTCTGGGTATATACCTAGTAGAGGAATTATAGGATCGAATGGCAGGTCTATTTTTAGATCTCTAAGTATTCTCCAAACATCCTTCCAAAAGGAACAAATTAGTGTGCATTCCCACCAGCAGTGTAGAAGTGTGCCCTTTTCTCCACATTCACGCCAACATCTCTGGTTTTGTGATTTTATTATGTGGGCTAATATTTCTGGAGTTAGGTGATATCTCAAAGTTTTGATTTACATTTCTCTGATGATTAAGGATGATGAGCATTTTTTCATGTGTCTGTAGGCTGTGCACCTGCCTTTTTTAGAGAAATTTCTCTTCAAGTCTTTTTCCCATACTGAAATGGAATCACTTGTTCTTTTCTTGCTAATACGTTTGAGCTCTCTGTGGATTCTGGTTATTAAATCTTTGTCAGAGGTATAACCTGCAAATATTCTCTCCCATTCTGAGGGCTGTCTGCTTGCTATACTTACTATGTTCTTGGCTGTGCAGAAGCTTTTTAGTTTGATTAGGTCCCAGTAGTGTATTTTTCATACTGCTTTAATTGCCTGGGGGGTCCTCCTCATAATATATTCACCCAGGACAATTCCTTCAAGAGTTTTCCCTGCACTTTCTTCTAGTATTTTTGTAGTTTTATGTCTTAAGTTTAAATCTTTAATCCAGTGAGAGTCTATCTTAGTTGATGGTGAAAGTTATGGTTCCAGTTTCAGTCTTCTACAGGTCGCCAGCCAGTTCACCCAGCACCATTTGTTAAATAGGGAATCTTTTCCCCACTGAATGTTTTTAATTGGCTTGTCAAAGATCAGATAATGATAAGTAGCTGGATTCATCTCATGGTTCTCTATTCTGTTTCAGACATCTACCTCTCTGTTTTTTTGCCAGTACCATGCTGTTTTGATCACTATCTATTTATAGTACAGTCTCAAGTCTGGTAGCGTGATTCCTCCTGCTTTGTTTTTATTTCTGAGTAATGTCTTGGCTATTCGAGTTTTTTTCTGATTCCGTATAAAATAAAGTATTGTTTTTTTGAGATCTTTAAAATTTGACAATGGAGCTTTAATAGGGATTGCATTAAAATTATATATCACTTTGGGTAGTATAGACATTTTAACAAAGTTGATTCTTCCCAGCTGGGAGAATGGTATGTTTTTCCATTTGTTAACATTTTCAGCTATTTCTTTTCTTAGAGTTTCATAGTTCTCTATAGAGATCTTTCATGTCCTTTGTTAGGTAAACTCTCAAGTATTTCATCTTCTTTGGCACTACTGTGAAAGGAATAGAGTCCTTGACTGTTTTTTTGGTTTGGCTATTGTAGGTATATATAAAGGCTACAAATTTATGGGTGTTGATTTTGTAGCCTGAGACATTGCTGTATTCCTTGATCACTTCTAAAAGTATTGTAGGGCAGCGCCTGTGGCTCAAAGGGGTAGGGTGCCAGTCCCATATGCCGGAGGTAGCAGGTTCAAGCCCAGCCCTGGCCGAAAACCACAAAAAAAAAAAAAAAAAAAGTTTTGTAGTAGAATCCCTGGTGTTTTCCAGATATACGATCATATCATCTGTGAAAAGTGAAAGTTTGATCTCTTCTGACCCTAAGTGGATACCCTTGATTGCCTTTTCTTTCCTAATTGCAATGGCTAAAACTTCTATTACAATGTTAAGGAGCAATGGAGACAATGGGCAACCTTGCCTGGTTCCTGGTCTAAGTGGAAATGCTTTCAATGTAACTCCATTCAATGTGATATTGTCTGTGGATTTGCTGTAGATGGCCTCTATCAGTTTAAGAAATGTCCCTTCTATACCAATTTTCTTAAGTGTTCTGATCATGAAGGGATGCTGGATATTATCAATTGAGAGAATCATATGGTCTTTATTTTTTATTTTGTTATGTCTTCTTCTTAATTTAGTTCTCTGCCTCACCAAGAAGTATTGAAAAAGACGGTGGAGGTGTTCTTTGTGAATCAAGGTAAAGTGGCAGTGTCTCCCTTGAGAATTTCTGACTAGCCAGAGAGACCATTACAGCCAGAAGAGCTATTTCTCCTTTGGCAAAATAAAACTTATGAGATAGCTTAACATGTCTCTGATGGTTATTGCTCACCTTGAAGGAATTGCATTAATGCTGAGGTTTAGAAAACTGAGAATTCTTTACTTAGAGGTTCCAATACTTGTAAAATACATCCAAGATTCCTACTGGGGTGCCAAAAGTTAAGGAAAAATTCTCCCTCCAAAAGAAAAGACACAGATGACACAGGTATAGTTATTTTCTCTCTTTTCCTTACTTCAGCCATGGGAGTCCACCCCAGGGGCTGGAGGAGCTCACTTCTTCCATCTATGAGGGCATCTTGTCTGTGGGCTGCTGGACCTCCACTTGCTCCAACCATGAAGGTGTCCCCCCATGCATTAAAGGAGTCTACTTAGGTGTATGACCACCCCAACTCCACCGTGAGTTACTTGCCTGGATTTAGTCACAGTTACAGTTCTAGTGATTTACATCCAATAGGTCCCTCTGTTCTATAAGCCACAGTTGGAAAGAGCAGGTTTGGCTGGATATAGTGGATCCTCAGCCATCACTATTTATTGCTAAGCCTCACTGGAATTGAGTCTCTGTTTAAGTTACAGAATATAAAATTTTCATCAATTGTTCCCTAGCCACAATGCACTGCTGTCAGAATTGATTATTCCAGTAACATCTTGGCTTGGATTATTGATTTAAAGTAACCAGGAAATGGAGTCTGAAAGTTTAGAGAACTTTCCCTTTTTCTTATCCATATAGTATTCCACAGTTTCTTTCTACAAACTTTTCAACTTCACAGGACCATCTCAAAAGCATACTTGCAATTCCTTTCTCTTTTTGTCCCCAAACCTCCTTTTTAGACCATCCGTTGTTTCAGGACAAAAATCTTCCATCCAATTCCTTTCTATACAATATTATTCTCTTTCTTTATACCTTCTGTACACACATGTCTGTTACCTATTTACTGTTTCCTTTCTCACTCAAATGCATCCCTCCTTTGCAAAAACACACCTCCATATTTTACAATATTTTCCCAAATTTTCAGTTATGAAACATAAGAAAAAAAAAGTCTTTTTCTTTTTAGACCCTTTATCTTAGCCATTTCAATTGTTAAGGAATAATTCCAGTGGGGAGTCCAGTGGGGAATCATGAACAAACCTTTCATCAGACATAGGTATAGAGAAACCTCTATGTCTAGCAGAGTACAGATAAAGCACCATGTTTCCACCCTCTTTTTGTCCCAATAATATCAGCAAGGCAATAATAGCTAAATTCACTAAAATAAGGGTTTAAAGAAGCAAGTTTGAGACACATTTTAACATCATAGAAGTGGGTTTATCATGTAGATACATTTTAGCACCATAGCAGTGGGTTGATTGTTTCCTTTAGTAAACATTTTGCATAAGAATTAGTCACAACCAGATGAAGTCTTAGAAAATGTGGCATACCTTTGATCTTTCCATTTATACCAATAGACCAATAAAACAAATTGGTTGTACAGGGTCATTTTATTTTCCTTTCCTAATTTTTTAAAAGGGTTTTTGAAGGAGTTTTGGTGCAAGGAATGAAGAGATTTGACACAGACTCTATACCAATATAGAGTCCCTCTGTTCTATATTGAGGGACTCAATATAGAGAGTCCTTGAGAGGACTCCTCCTCAGGAGGAGCTCAGGGAGGAGTCCTCTCAAGCAAACCTCAGGTCCATATTTATTACCATAAAACAGGAAGAGGTACATAAAATCTGCTTATCAGACATCAGCAATGGTAGGTAGACATGGAGAAGATCAGATAGAAGGTTTCTGTTTTTGCAAAACCACAGACCTTGAGCATGACCTTCGCCTCCAGCATTCCTTTGGAATCCAAGGAATCTTTATTGCCACACTTCACATATACATTCTCTCTTGAAGGTCAGTTTTCTGCCCTCCTGCATGTATACAACTCACATGTCATTCTTGTAAATCTTTAGATTTCTCAAGCAGAAAGCAAGATTATGCCCAATGTCAGGGAACAATTTTCCCTACAGTTCTTCCCCCAATTTTCTGTATTTTGAAGAAAGAGCTTAACTGTAATCTAGTGTTTAGTGAGCTTGAATACAGAGCATTCTCCTTGTAGGTGACACTTCTCAATGTTTCACCATCAAGCTCGTCTTATCTTCTCACTGGTCTTAGTTTCTCTCTTGCTGGGGTATAAGACTTTCAGGAGGGATTAAAACAGTGAATGATCAGCTCTTATATGCATTTCCAGGATAAGTTATCTTTTAATCAATTTGTAAGATTTTTCCCTATAAGACCACTCATATCTTGGAGAATCACCCCAGGCAATTCCCACACAAGCTTCTGGTCACCCAGGATGCCTTTCAGGAAGGAGTAAAATGCTGCTTGTCTTTGAAGCTGAGAAAGTCTCTCATTTGTTTACCAATGAGTAAAATCTTTCAGTTTCCTCTCTTCAAAAAAATAAAAGCTAAGTGAGATTAACTTTAGAGGGAATGGCAATGGAGAAGAGACCTTAATACACACTGAAAGAAACTGAGAAACACTAGAGAAATTCAGTACAAACTTAACCAACATACAAAGTAGCCCCTTACTGACATATAGTCAATAAGGGCATTTATAAACAGAGCAAGTATGCAAACCACAAGGAAAGCACCTTAGAAGGCAAGCCACATCTCCTTTGGAGAGTGGAGGAAAGATCTTATAAAAGTAAACAGCAAAAGGCTTAGGATCCAGGAGACACGGCCTGATAGTAAAGATTATGGGACAGTGGCACTCAGGGGGATTTTGCCAGGTTCATCAGTGCTGTGGGGTCACAACTGCTGCTGGGGACCCCTGGATTTCTGTCTACTGCTTTCACAGTTACTGTCTGACATCTGGCTCTCAATCAGAGAAAGACAGTGTAAACAGAATGGGTTCAGGAACTTCTGAGCTTTCCCTTGCATCCCTTTGCTCTGTAGCATTTGTGGAGATGGTCACAGCACTTGTTGGAGCTGCACCTCTTGTGGAGGGCACACCCCTTGCTGGAGTCGAGGAGGAACAAAAGCCTGTTCTTCAGGAGCCTGTTATCTGTGAATTGCAGATTGGAAACTTCGCTAAACACTCTTACTGGATGACAGGTGCCTGATATTTTCATCTCTATAAGTATAGAAAAAAAGGGGGGATATTGTCAAGTAGGGGTCCAATTGCTTACCAGAACAGAAGATATCAAATCCCAGATGAGTCCCCCAAATATACATCTGGAAACATGGAGTTGGACTCTCTCTCTCTGTGTGTCAGGTCCTAGGTCTTAGAGATTCAAAGAATGAATCTATGGACCATGCAAATAAAGCAGACAGACAGATTTTATTTATAGGTAAAAGACCAACGAGAAAATCAGAGTCTTTGGCAAGCCAAACTGAAGTTCTTGAATAGGTAGCTCGTATGGGCTTCTGTCTAGATGTCTATATAAGGCTTTTCCTATCCTACGAATAGGGAGATTTGGGGGGAGATGGAATGTATGTCTGGAATATGTCCCAACCATTTGGTGCCAGAGGTTTGTGGACAGAAGTTAATTTTGAAACTGCCCCTGTGTGGGAATATGGGTGAACTGGAGGTGCACTTCTCCGTTCCTAGAAGGGAAGCCTCTTATTTAGGGTGTGTTCCTTGCTCTGGGAGAGGCAGACCAAATGAGATCATGGTCAGGCTGATTTTTATGAGTCTGTTTGTGCCTAGAGATGGGGTGTGCAATGAGACTGATCTCTGACCTCACTCAGGCCTAGAAAATGGGGAGACCTTGTCCAGCCTTGATCAGGGGAACTCTTATGAGTTTTATTATGCCCTGTACTGTGTTCTGCTGTGACAGGGTAGGCTGAGTTATATGAAAAGGTCCACAGACACTTCACTCTCCCTCTGCCAGGCATACAGATTCTCTCTACACTCAAGTGTACTGGTGCAGCACTTCCAAGGGTTGGGTGAGTGGTGGAAAATGCAATGAAATTATGCATTTTCTGCCCTCTTGAGTGATAAAGAGTGAGTTTTTAAATGATATAAGGTCAAAAACGGATATTGTATTCACTCAGCTGATTTTTCATTCTTCTGATGTTTTCTTGCATGGATATTTGTTTAATTTGGTGTTCTTTGTGAAGGATTGATCACTGAAGGTTACTACTCGAACATCTTGCTCTGTCTGATAATGCAATTAGTACTCTTATTGACACTTCTGGCTACTTAATTTTTTTTCTTTTTTTGGTAGAGACAGAGTCTGACTTTATTGCCCTTGGTAGAGTGCTGTGGCATCATACAGCTCACAGCTACCTCCAACTCCTGGGCTTAGGTAATTCTCTTGCTTCAGCCTCACTCATAGCTGAGACTACAGGTGGCCACCACAAATCCTGGCTATTTTTTTTGTTGTTGCAGTTCAGCCAGGGCTGGGTTTGAACCCTCCACCCTTGGTACAGGTGTCCTCAAACTTTTTAAACAGGGGGCCAATTCACTGTCCCTCAGAACATTGGCTGGACTATAGTTTAAAAAAAAAAACAAACTATGAACAAATTCCTATGTACACTGCACATATCTTATTCTGAAGTAAAAAACAAAACAAAATGGGAACAAATACAATCACATCACCTCATGTGGCCCACGGGCCATAGTTTGAGGACCCTGGATATGGGGCCAGTGCCCTACTCACTGAGCCAAAGGCGCCGTGCCCTCTGGCTATTTAATTTTATTCACTGAAAAAGAAAAACCCTTTATTCTTCACTTCATTATCCATATTTACACATGCCATTTTAATTACAGTTACAATTTCCCCATTTTAATTGAGCCTTTCTATTTTGACAAATCATCATTATTATGTATTAGTTTTCTTTTGCTGTATAGACAATTACTACAAATTTAGTGGTTTAAAGCACTACTATTCATGATATTGCATTTTCTATAGGTAGCAATGTAGGCATGGATTAGCTGGGTCCTCTGCTCAGTTTCTCATTAGGCTTAAATCAATGTGTTGGCCAGGGCTGACATCTCAGATGAGACTTTTGTTCCTCTTCCAAACTCTCATAATGGTTAGAAAAATCCATTTCGTTCCAGCTATAGAAATCATAAGTACTACATTTTCAAAATCAACAGAACGAGACCTCTCTGACATTTCACCTTCTTTTACTTTTATTTATTTATTATTTTTTGTGAGACAGAGTCTCATTTTGTCACCCTTAGTAGAGTGCTATGGTGTCATAGCTCACAGCAACCTCAAACTCTTAGGCTTAAGTGATTCTCTTGCCTCAGCCTCCCTAGTAGTTGACACTACAGGCGACTGCCACAATGCCTGGCTATTTTTTTAGTGATGGGGTCTTGTTCTTTCTCAGGCTGGTCTTGACCTCCCAAGCTCAAGCAGTACACCCACCTCGGCCTCCCAGAGTGCTAGAGTTACAGGTGTGAGCCACTGTGTCCAGCATTTCGCCCTCTTTTAGTGGCTCTTTGGAAACATCAGGGCTTTCAAATTTAACTATTACCCTTATTACTGGAGTAATATACAACTACATTCATGGGTTCCACCCACACTCAAGAGAAGGGAATTACAATGGTCGTGTATGGCAGGTGACAGAAATTTAGAGAATCATCTTAGAATTCTGCCTAGCACAAATTGTTTTAAGTAGTTAATGACCATACCATTTGGAGAAGAGTTCACAGATCTCTCCTACTTGATTCTTAGAAGAGCACCTACACAGCTCACCTTGTCTTCCTAGGTAGGATGCAGGAATTGGGAATCTTAGTCCTCCATCAAGAATTGAGAAATGTATACACACTTGAAGCTATGGGATTTTCTTTATAAGATTCCAATACTTAATATGATTTAATAGGTTTCAACTCTATCCATAAGGTAACACTTTTCCCACTCTTACCTCATCCAATAACAGAATCTTATTGTGTCTAATATCATAGCGACAACATCAAACCTAGAATGAGGTAAAACCTTGCTAAAATTTTGATTCCATACATATTGAATTTTCCTCAATTTTAATTTTCTGTTATTTTGAACTATAAATTTTCTTTTAATTTTTATACAGAATAATTTATTTTTTTAAATTTCAGATTAATATGAGGATACAAATAATTAGTTACAATGTTTTCATTTGTTAGATAAACTTCCTGTTGTAGTTGTGTCCCCAACCCAGGAGGAGTGCCATATACCCATTAGGTGGGAGCACACCAATCCCCCTCCTTCCTGCCCTCTTTCTCTTCCTCGTCTCTCCTACCCTCAACTTCAATTACATTGAGATTTTCTCTTTTGTGAGTGTGTATTAGTCTATTTACTGGCTTCATATTAGACTTTAATACATTGGATACTTGCTTTTCCATTCTTCTGACACTTTACTAAAGATGTTCCAGGTTAATACAAGAAGATGTAAAGTCTACATCTTTTTATGGCTGAATAGTATTCCATGGTATCCATATACCACAGTATATTAATCCATGTGTATGTTGATGGGCCCTTGGATTGATTCCACATCTTGGCAATTATAAATGGAGCTGTGATAAATAACCTAGTCCAAATGTCCTATGATAAAATGATTGTTTTTCTTCTGAGTATATACCCAGTAACAGGATAGCAGGATCAAATGGAAGGTCTCTTTTGAGTTATTTGAGGAAGCTCCCACTTCTTTCCAAAGAGGCTGTACTAATTTGTAATGCTTCCAATATTGTAAAAGTGTTCCCTTCTGTCAACAACCATGCTTCTACTTATGTGATGAATTACGTTTATGGATTTGTGTATGCTAAAACCACCTTACATCCCTGTGATAAAGCCTACTTGATAATGATTTATATTCTTTAATGTGTAGCTGTATTCTGTTTGATAGGATTTTATTGAGTATTTTTGCATTTATATCCCTTAGTAAAATTGGTCTGTAGTTCTTCTTATTTGTTGGGTCCTTTCCTGGGTTTGGTATCAGGGTGATAATCACTTCGTACGACATGGTGGAGAGGATGCCATCCTTCTCAATGTTTGGGAGTAGGCTCTGCAGTAGAGGTACAAAATCTTCTTTGAGGGTTTGATAGAATTCTGGTGTAAAGTTGTCTTTTCTAGGGCTTTTTCTTTTTTTAATTGGGACATTTTCTTGTTTCTTCAATTACAGTAGTTGATATTGGCCTGTTCAAGACATGTATTTCTTCCTGGTTAATTATAGAGAGGTTTAGTAATTCTTGGCATAGGTCATTTTCTCCATCCACATTGCCGAGTTTCTGGGTATAAAGTTTTTTGTAGTAACGAGAGATGACCTTGTATATCTCTGTTGTATATGTTGTTATTTTCCTCTTTTTACTTGTGATTGAGGTTATTAGAGATATTACTTTTCTATTTCTAGCTAATCCACCCAAATGATTACCTATTGTTTATTTTCTCAAGGAAACAACTTCCTGTTTTGATAATTTTCTAAATTTTTTTTTGTTGGTTTTTAATTTTATTTATTTCTTATTTTGTTTTGGTTATTTCTTTTCCTTTGCTAGGTTTGGGATTTTATAGCTTTTCTTCTTCATTTTCTTTAAGATGATTCATTAGGCTGTTGGTGTATTCTCTTTCTTTTTTTTTGGATGTGGGCATCTAATTTGATAAATTTCCCTCTTAGAACTACTTTTGCCATATCCCACAGGTTTTGGGAAGCTTGTGCCTTCATTATCATAAGAATGTTGAAGAATCTAGTCGTTTCCACCTTTATCTGCTCCTTGACCCAGAGGTCATTTAGCATAAAGTTATATAGATTCCATGATATTGTGTGGGGATGAAGGTTTTTGTTGGAATTGAGCTCTGCCTTCATTCCGTATGGTCTGAAAAGATACAATATTTTAATTTTGTTGAGGTTTGATTTGTGATTTAGGATATGAGAAACATATAGGATATGATACATGGGCTGATGAGAATAACATATACTCATTAGCTTTGGATTTTATAATTTGTTTATATCTATTAAACCTACCTGTCCTAGGGTCACATTTAAGTTTTTTGTTTCTTTAGTTTCTGTTCAGAGGATCTTTCTAATTATTTCAGAGGCATGTACATTCCCCAACTATTATGGTCCTGTAGTATATCATATTGTTCAGACCAGTTAGGGTTTGTTTCTTAAATATGGGACTGTTTGCATTGGATGCATATATATTTAAAATTGTTAAATTTTTCCTTTCATCAGCATGTATTGAACAAATTTGTCTTTAATTTGTTTATTTAAATCCGCTTATAACTACAAATAAAATTGTGACCCTTTCTTTCTTCTGATTTCCATTTGCCTGAAATATTGTTTTCCATCCCTTCACACTTTCACACTTAGTGTTTTGTCCTCCAGGTTAATGTATTTTCTGAAGACATTATATATTTGCCTTCTGGATTTTGGGCTCATTTGCTTGTTTGTTTTTTACAATCAGCCAGCCTGTGCCTTTTCAGTGGGAACTTCAAAGAAATCACTTTTATTGAGATAATTGATAAGTATGGTGGAGTTATGATTATATTCTGAAAGTCTGTTGCTTAGTTTTATCCTTGCACCAATGTGGAAGCTATTTTGTGAAAGTCTGTGGCTTAGTTTTATCCTTGCACCAAAGTGGAAGCTAAGTTTTGTCCTATAGTTTCTGGGTGTCTGTTTTGTTGGTGTTGCATTGTGATGCTCAGGGTGAAGAATGGATCTGGGGACCTCCTGAACAGCCGATCACTGTTTGCATGTCATTAAAATACTTCATTTCTCTGTTGAATATGAAAGATACAGGATCTTGGGATAAAAAAAATCAGAAGGTTAAAAATAGATGACCACCCTCTTCTGGCTTGAAATGTTTCAACTGAAAATTTTGTTGTCATCCTGATGGATCTGTCCCTGTTAGTCAATTGTTGCTTGCAGAATTTTCTCTTCCATTTTGTCCTTGGCAAGGTTCATTACAGTGTGTCTAGGAGATGCTCTGTTTGTATTAAGATTAACCAGGGTTTGATATCCATCTAAAAAGAGTATATCAGAATTATTATTGATGCTTAGGAGATTTTCAGTTATGATATTGTCCAGTAGGGCTTCAATACCTTTGTATCAATCTGCTTCTTCATCAGGGATACCTATAATTTGTGTTTGTATGCTGTGTGAAGTAACATCATTCTCTAAGAGATTCTTCAACTGTTACTCTCTTTTTTTTTGTGCCTTTTTAAATGCCCAAGTTAGCTCAAAAGTGTTATCCTCTTGCCCTTAGATTAGTTTTTCTTCATTGTTTACACTGTTACTTATACTTTCTCAAGCATCTTTAAGTTTTCTGAATTATTCCATCAATATTTCAATATCTGATACACCTTTTCTAATTTTATCATGTCTTTCATTCATTTCTTGGTTCAATTTTTATATTTCCAATCATTAGTTATCTGCTTTGCCTTCAATTCCCTTCACTTTTTTTTTTATACATATATTAGTATTTCTGGGGATTTGTTAAGGGTACAAAGAACCAGTTTACATTGATTTCATTTGTTAGATAAAGTTCCACTTATAATTGTATTCCTGTCCCAAAAGGTGTGTCACACACTGGGATCCACCCCCACCCTCCTGCCTTCCCTCTCTCTGCTGTCAATCACTAGATTGCTAGCCCAAGGTCTCCAGGCTGACCTCCATGCTGCAACACACAGGGGCAGCTCTCCAACAGCAGCTGTGCAGGCAGCCCATAGCTGAACAATATTAACTCCTTTCTGGCTCAGTGGCTTGGAGGGGGGCAGACAGTGCCCAAAGTCGTCTGCACATACTGGCCCAAGATCTCCCAAAGCAGTTCAATCGAATGCCCAAGCCCAAGAAAACCAAAACAGCCTACACTTAATGCTTTTCCTATTTGCAGTCTCGCTGTTGCTATTGGTACAGCTGCAGGCAGCCTCCGACCGAACAAATGCACTTACCATTTGCCAGTTTTCTACCGCTTCTGTCCTCCTCATGGGGTCCAGAAGTCTCTCACTGGCTTCCTGTGTCACCAAAGGTTTTCATGGGGAAAACCTACTGGTCAGAAATGCCTGGAGTCTTCTATCACCACTCTCATTGCACCCAGCTTCACAGAAGCTGTTGCTCCTATTCTTGTATTATTTAATAGATACAAAATATTTAGAAATAATAATTATGAAAATTTATTTTGCAGTTTTTAACATATAAAGCTGTTATATTATGAGACTAATAGCACAAAAAAAAAGAGGAAAGGGCAATGGATCAATAAATAAGCAATAGATTTATATTTTGGCAGACTAAATTTAGTATTAAACTAAAAAAGATTGTAAGTTCATAGATACGTACATAAGTTATAGAACAACAAGAAAATAACTCAAAATACAATGAAAGTATCATTAAATGTATTAAAATGTTAGATAAATCTATTTTTTTTTTTTGAGACAGAGTCTCACTTTCTCACCCTTGGTAGAATGCTGTGGCATCATAACTCACAGCAACCTCCCACTCCTGGGCTCAGGCAATTCTCTTGCCTCAGCCTCTTGAGTAGCTGGGACTACAGGCATCTGCCACAATGCCCAGCTATTTTTTTGTTGCAGTTTGGCTGGGGCTGGGTTTGAACCCATCACCCTTGGTATTTGGGGCCGGTGCCCTACTCACTGTGCCACAAGCACCGCCCTAGATAAGTATATCTTTAGTCCAAAATAAAGAAGTAAGAGGAGGGGTAGAGGAACAAGAAAGGCATGAGATTGATAGAAAGGAAGAATGTAGCACATGTGAATTAAAACTATGTCATTGGTAATATTAAAAGTCAATAGATTGGGAAGTGAAATCAGCAAGATGGTGGAATTGTAAGTCCCAGACCTTCCCATACAGTCACTGACTTAACAATAATATATGGTCCAAAAAGAAAACTCCAGAAATCAATTAGGAAGTTGCATAAATTAGAAAGTTTGAAAGCTAAATTCATTTCATTTTGATTTTTTTTAGCACCACCCCTTACCCACCAAGCCACATGGTTCTGACATGATTTAGATCAAAAGCCCAAGTCACAACTTCATTCTCGGAAGAAAGATAGAAGAGTGGAACATAAATCCAACATTATATTTTTCCCCCCAGAGGAGGTGAGCTTACCAAAAGACTGGGAGTCAATATCCCTCTGAAAGGAGTGTTTTACAGTTTTTGTTGATGTTTGAGTAATTTTCATTTATGATATCCTTTAGTAAGGCTTCTATTGCCTCTGGGGCATTCTACTGTTTCTTCTTCTTGAGTTCTTCCTTTTTGTATATTTCTTTGCCCTGCTTTTTCCTTTTGCTGCCTCTTCCTTTTTAAGTTACCATGCCTCTGACCTAGGGTATTAAAGTATCCTTTTGGAAAAGGACTAAAATTATGAGAAGAGTGAAGAGCAAAAATCAATAAAAGGTAAAATAAAAGAGAAAAGAGAAAGTAAATAGGGTGAGTAAAAGGGAAGATTGACAAAAAGAAGAGAGGAATAGAAAGAGAGAGACAGGAATAATAGTGGTGTACGGTAGGGTACTTTTACCCACCCCACAAATCCCAACTTCTGGGGGTGCTGGTTTGGGTTGGTCCCTTGATGTCCTGCAGCTCTTTACCAGCATGAACAGACGCAGGACCCCACCTCCACCAAATAGAGAAGGAAAACAAGAATACTGTAAATCTAACTAAAACAAACAAACAAAAAACCTTAAGAAATAAAATTGGTGAAAAAAACAAATATCAGGGGCAGAAAAATTAGCAAAAATTAAGTTATTGTTATTACTGAAGGCAACAATGAAAAAATATTCACACACAAAAAAACATAAAAAAAGAAAAAGAAAAATCTCAGGGGGGAAATTTAGAAAAGAAAAAGGAAGAAAAGAATTTTTTTTTTGAAAAGAAAAGACAGACAAACTAACAATAGCAACAATTTCAACAACAACGACAACAAAGAAAAAATAACTATGTATATATATCTTGGTGAATATTGCCTGGGCAATGGGTGATCTTCTGAGACATGAAATGTGAATCATAATACAGCTGTATAAGATGGAGACTAGAAGCCTCTGCTTGCCTTAAAATCCCTGCAGTGTTGGTAGCCTGGATCTCTTCTCAGCCCACTTAATAGACACACCTCAATCTTTCCAGACCATATCCCTTGACTAAGTAGTGGTTATCCCAGGAAAGGATGTGTTGCCCTGATCTCTCCAGAAGTGGCTGACCACTTGTCAGGCACACTGGAATGGCCTTGCTCTAGAACCCAGAAGGCTAAGCCTGCAAGGCAACTTTCCAGCAATGCTTGCACATGGTTTGCAACTGAACAATGAAACCTCCGTTCGGCCCCTGTGGCTCAGTCCTGGTCTGTAGGTGCTGTTCAGTCACTTGAGCACTCGCCCAAGATCTCCTAGAACTGGCCTTGTTCTAGGACCCTGAGGGCCAAGCCTGCAAAACAGTTCTCCCAGAATGGCTGCACACAGCCTGCAGGTGAACAATAAAAAATCCACTCTGCGCCAGCAGCTCAGTCCCAATCTCTGGGCTCTGTTCAAAATCACTTCTTCACTCACCCAAGGTCTCCCAAGGAAACTCAACCAAATGCCCAAGTCCAAAAAAATCCCCCAGGGAAGGAGTTCTCTGTCTCTACACTATCACAGCTGCTGTAGCTGCTGCCACCTATAGCCTCTATGGCTGGTGGCCTCAGACCGAAAGCAAACACTTGCCCCTTTTCCACTGTTTTTGTCTTCTTCCTGTAGTCCCAAAGTCTCCTGCTGTCTCCCTATGCCCCCAAAGGGATGTTACTGGGCAAAGCCCACAATCTTGAGGTACCTAGAGTCTTCTCTCCCCTATCTCACAGTGCCTGGTTTGAAAAAACCTGTTTCTCATCAACTATCTTGGTCTCACCCCCCTTTTATTCTGTTTTTTTTTCATCATTTATTCTCTAATGGTCTTTAAAAGTAAGTAGGATTAGTGTTTTAAAAATGTATCCAGGATTTGTTCTTCATTTCTTTATGGGTTTTGGAGTCATCTTTAGATTTTTTTTACTATTAAATCATAGCTGTGTACAATAATGCAATCATGAGGTACAATGTGCTGGTTCCATATAGTCTGAAATATTTTCACCGAAGTGGTTAACATAGCCTTCATGGCATTTTCTTAATTATTGTGTTCAAACCCTTATACTCTACACTTAGTAAACTTCACCTGCACCCTAGGTGTGAACCCACCAATTCCCCTCCCTTTCCCTCTCTTATCCCCTTCCCCAAATTCTTGAACTGAGATTGGGTTATAGCCTTCGTATAAAGCTATAATTTAGTTTCATATTAGGGCTGAGTACATTGGGTAAATTTTCTTCCATTCTTAGGATACTTTGCTAAGAAGAATATTTTCCAGCTCCATCCATGTAAACATGAAAGAGGTAAAGTCTCCATCTTTATTTAAGGCTGCATAATATTCCATGGTGTACAAATAACACAATTTGTTAATCCATTCATGAGTCAATGGGCACTTGGGTTTTTTCCATGAATTAGCAATTATGAATTGGGCTGCAACAAACATTCCATACAAATATCTTTGTTATAATACGATTTTTGGTCTTCTGGATATTTACCTAGTAGAGGAATTATAGGATCAATTGGCAGATCTATTTTTAGACCTCTAAGTATTCTCCAAACATCTTTCCAAAAGGGCTGTATTAGTTTGCATTCCCACCAGCAGTGTAGAAGTGTTCCTTTTTCCCCACATCCATGCCAACATCTCTGGTTTTGGGATTTTGTGATGTGGGCTAATCTTACTGGAGTTAGATGATATCTCAAAGTAGTTTTGATTTGCATTTCTCTGATGATTAAGGATGATGAGCATTTTTTTCATATATCTGTAGGTCATGTGCCTGTCTTCTTCAGAGAAGTTTCTCTTCAAGTCCCTTGCCCAGCCTGAGATGGGATCACTTGTTCTTTTTTTGCTAATATGTTTGAGTTCTCTGTGGATTCTGGTTATTAATCCTTTGTTGAAGACATATGCTGCAAATATCTTCTCCCATTCTTATGGATGTCTGCTTGCTTTACTTACTGTGTTCTTTTCTGTGTAGAAGCTTTTTAGTTTGATCAGGTCTCAGTAGCATATTTTTTATGCTGCTTCAATTGCCTCATATAATATTCGCCCAGGCCGATTTCTTCAAGAGTTTTCCATGCACTTTCTTCTAGTATTTTTATAGTTTCATGTCTTAAGTTTAAATCTTTAATCCAGTAAGTGTCTATCTTAGTTAAGGTGAAAGGTGTGGGTCCAGTTTCAGTCTTATACAGGTCTCGAGCCAGTTTACCCAGCACCACTTATTAAATAGGGAATCTTTTCCCCATTGAATGTTTTAATTGGCATGTCAAATATCAAATAATGGTAAGTAGCTGGGATAATTTCTTGGTTCTCTATTCTGTTCCATACATCTACCTCTCTGTTTTTGTGCCAGTACCATGCTGTTTTGATCACTATCAATTTATAGTACAGTCTCAGGTCTGGTAGCATAATTCCTCCTGCTTTGTTTTAATTTCTGAGTAATGTCTTGGCTATTTGAGGTTTTCGCTGACTCCATATAAAATGATGTATTATTTTTTCGAGATTTAAAGTATGACAATTGAGCTTTAATAGGGGTTGCATTAAAATTTTATATTGCTTTGGATAGTATAGACATTTTGACAATGTTCATTTTTCCCATCCATGAGCATGGTATGTTTTTCCATTTGTTAACACCTTCAGCTACTTCTTTTATTAGTATTTCATAGTTCTCTTTATAGAGATCTTCCACGTTCTTTGTTAGGTAAACTCTCAAGTATTTCATCTTCTTTGGCACTACTGTGAAAGGAATAGTCCTTGACTGTTTTTTCAGCTTGGCTATTGTTGGTATATATAAAGGCTACAGATTTATGGGTGTTGATTTTGTCTCCCGAGACATTGCTATATTCCATGATCACTTCTAAGAGTTTTGTAGTAGAATCCCTAGTGTTTTCCAGATATACAATCATATTATCTGCAAAGAGTAAAAGTTTGATCTCTTCTGACCCTATATTAATACCCTTGATTGCCTTTTCTTCCCTGACTGTGACGGCTAAAACTTCCATTACAATGTTAAAGAGCAGTGGAGACAATGGACAACCTTGCCTGGTTCCTTATCTGAGTGGAAATGGTTTTGATTTAACTCCATTCAATATGATATTGGCTATAGATTTGTTGTAGATGGTCTCTATTAGTTTAGGAAATGTCCCTTCTATACCCATTTTCTTAAGTGTTCTGACCATGAAGGGCTGCTGGATATTATCAAAAGGTTTTTTGCAACAATTGAGAGAATCATATGGTCTTTGTTTTTTAATTTATTTATGTGCTGAATTATATTTATAGATTTACGTATATTGAACCAGCCTTGAGACCCTGGGATAAAACCCATTTGGTCATGTTGTATAGTTTGTTTGATGTGTTGCTGGATTCTGTTTGCTAGGATCTTGTTGAACATTTTTGCATCAATATACATTAGTGATATTGATTATAATTTTCTTTTCTTGTTGGGTCTTTTCCTGGTTTGGGGATCAAGGTGATGTTTGCTTCATGGAATGTGTTGGGTAGTATTCCTTATTTTTTTATATTTCGGAAAAGTTTGAGTAATATAGGTACTAGTTCCTCTTTAAAAGTTTGGTAGAATTCTGATGTGAAGCCATTTGGTCCCAGGCTCTTCTTTTTGGGGAGATTTTGTATAGTTGATGCTATTTCAGAACTTGATATAGGCCAGTTCAAAAAACCAACTTTTTGATTTATTGATCTGTTGTATAATTCTTTTGTTTTCAATTTCATTTAATTCTGCTCCAATTTTGGTTATTTCTTTTCTTCTCCTGGGTTTGGGGTTGGAATGTTCTTCCTTTTCCAATTGCTTGAGATGTCTCAAGATGTTATTAACTTCCTCTCTTTCTGGTCTCTTTGGGAAGGCTTGCAGTGCTCTAAATTTCCCTCTTAGGAATGCCTTTATGGTATCACAGAGGTTCTGATAATTCATGTCTTCATAGTTGTTTTGTTTCAAAAATTTGTTTATTTTCTTCTTAATCTCATCTATGACCCACCTATCATTTAGCATGAGGTTATTCAGTTTCCAAGTTTTTGTATGAGTACATAGGTTCTTGTTGTTACTGAGTTCCATTTTCATTCCATGATTGTCTGAGAAGATGCAAGGAATGATTTCTATTCTTTTAAATTTGCTAAGGTTAGTTTTGTGACCTAAGATGTGATTGATTTTGGAGTATGTTTCATGTGCTGATGAGAAGAATGTGTATTCAATTTCATTAGGATGAAATGTTCTGTAAATGTCTGTTAATTCCATTTGCTGGTTAAGTTTAAATCTAAAATTTCATTGCTTAGATTCTTCTCGGAGGATCTATCTAACACTGTTAAAGGAGTGTTAAAATCTCTTGACTACTATGGAGCTGGAGGAAATCAAGTTGCTCATGTCAATTGGAGTTTCTCTTATAAATTGAGGTGCATTTTGGTTGAGTGCATAAATATTAATAATTGAAATCTCATCATATTGAGTATCACCCTTAACAAATGTGTAGTAACCCTCCTTATCGTTCCTTAATTTTGTTGGTTTAAAGCCTATTGTATCTGCAAATAAAATTGCAACACCTGCTTTTTTCTGTTTTCCATTTGCCTGGAATATAGATGACCATCCTTTCACCCTGAGTCTATATTTATCTTTTAAGGTAAGATGAGATTATTGTATGCAGCATATATCTGGCCTGAGTTTTTGTATCCAGTCAGCTAGCCTGTGCCTTTTTAGAGGACAATTTAATCCATTCAAATTAATTGAGAATATTGATGGGCCTACTATAATTTTGGGTATTGAGTTTTTTTAAAGACCAGTGGACATTTTTAATCCTTTCACCACTGTGGAAGTTGGAATTTGGTCAGAAGTTTCAGAGTGAGTTTGCTTTTGTGGTAGAGAGTTGCACTGGCCATAATGGATGGTAGGTCTGAGGATATCCTGGAGAGCTAGTTTAGTTATGGTAAATTTCTTCAACATATGAATGTCATTAAAGTATTTAATTTCTACATCATAAATGAAACTCAGTTTAGCTGGATACAGGATTCTGGGTTGAATGTTATTTTGTTTTAGGAGATTAAAAGTCGATGACCACCCTCTTCTAGCTTGAAAGTTTTCAGCAGAGAGATCTGCAGCCATTGTAATATTCTTCCTCTTGTATGCTTTGTTTTTTTTTTTTTTTTTTTTTTGTTTGTTTGTTTTATGTCTGGCTGCTTTCAGGATTTTCTCCTTCATATTAACTTTAGTAAAGTTAATTATGATGTGCCTTGGTGATGTCTTATTCAGGTTGAGCCATGCTGGGGTTCTGAAACTATCTGCTATTTGGATTTCACGATCTCTTGGCATGTCTGGAAAATTCTCTTTCATAATGTCATGAAGAAGGGCTTCTGTGCCTTGTGAATCTACTTCATCACCTTCAGGGATCCCTATAAGGCAAATATTGTTTTTCTGAGTTATCCCAGAGCTCTCTGAGAGAATGATCCATTTTTGCTCTCCATTTCTCTTATTCTTTGACCATTTGGGATAGTTCAATAGCTTTGGCTTCAATATTGGAAATCCTATCTTCTGCCTGTTCCATTCTGTTACTGAGGGATTCTACTGTATTTCTCATATCATATAAGGCTGCAACTTCTTTTCTCAATGTGTCTAAATCTTTGGTGATTTTGTCTTTGTATTCATTGAATTTTTGAGACATCTTCTGAATTAATCCTACAATTTCTACCTCCATCTTTACTTCCATTCTGTGGATCTTGTTTGCAATCCAAATTCTAAATTCAATTTCAGACATGTCAGCTATCTGTTTGTGAAGGGGATCCTCTGGATTGGTTGGTTTGTCATTCCTTGGGGGAGTTGAACTGTTCTTTTTATTCATGTTTCCAGAGTTTTTCTGCTGATTCCTAACCATGATTGTTTTTCAGTGTTTAGCTAGATGAGCAGGTAAGGTGAAATCAGACTAGAAACTTCTACGGTTTTGGTTGACCAGCCCTTCACCTAGGGACTGGGACTGATGACTACAGCTTTTCCTCTACAATTTTGCAAAGGACCTGTACAGCACTACAGTCTGTGACTCTAGAGGCCTGCTTGGTGTAGTGGGGGTAGGTAGCTCTGTCTTATATTCAGCTGATATCTGTCCAATCCTAGTGAATAAGTAACTCTGGGTTGCAGTCTCAGCTTTGGTGAAATACAAGCACCTAGAACATCACTTCCTTTACTGGTAATATCTGGAAGAGGATAATCAAACCTTCCCACTACAATAAAACCTGGGTACCACCTTGGAGGTCCTTGGGTAATTTTTCCAGTTCAAGAGTTCCAAAACAATTGTCCCAGATAGCCCACACTCTCTAGCTGGAGAGTTCAAGAGGACTCCAGCAACTAGATCTTAGGGGCCTATATCAGCTCAAGTGTGATTTGAGCACCTCTGGTGCTCAGAGGGGTCATAAAGGTTCAATAGAAGGTTTAGAGCCAGGGGGTTGATGCCTCTTACCCCACCTATGTCGTCATTCAACACTGTAATCTGGTCACCCCAGTCTTTGGTAGTCCCACTGGCAGTCTCTGTTAACCCAGTCTCTATGGTCCTGTTCTGTCCAGTAAGCAAATGTTCCAGGGCTATGTGCCTGCCAGAGTCAAAGTGAGGTTGTTGCCTCCTCCTAGTGGTTACCACAATCTATCACCATCTAGTTGGGGAAGCTGAGGTCTGCCTGCCTCAGGTGCTCAATGGCAGCTGAAGAAAGTTCCACCTGAGCTCAGTCCAAACCTGTGGATATCCAGACAGCAAAAGTATTTCTCCCTCAACCACTGCACCTATGCTGCTGCTGTTCTGCAGCTCTGGAATCCCTATAGGGCGAAGTCTTGTTCCTTCTGGCCGGCCACAGAGTTGGAGAGATGACTTTCCAGAGTTAAACCCCAGCAGGATCACTCTGCTAATGCTGAAGTTGGGTGGGAGGTGCCTCCTCTTGGTTTCATGTACCTCAGCAGTTTCTGAGCCTCCACCCACAGTGCGGGAACCCAAGCCTCTGTCTGCTGCTGAGATACACTTTTTGGGGGCCAAATCAGTCACCTTTCCCTCTATGTCTTTCTGTACAGTTACTGGATTCACAGATACAGCACAGCTTTACTGCCATCATCTATGCAATGCTTGGTCCTAGCCAAGAAGTGCAGACATTCTGGATTCTAGAGGAGTTGGACTTCTATACTGCCCGGCTGGGGGTGGCGGGGGGTGGCTAGACGGAAGGTTCAACATGGCAAGGAAAATATTTGTTCAAATTTCCTGCCTTACAAGGGAATTCCTAGACTCACAGCAGAGGCTCTCTTGAGAAGGAGTCCCAACTTCCAGCAATTCCCTCTGGTGCGGTGAGGAAGGAGAGCCTGTTTATCACTCACCAGTAGAGATCACACAGTAAGCAAGCAATTCTCTTAGGAGAGGGGACAGCCACACAACCTCTTTGGGATGAGATCTGTACCTGAAAATACTTTTTTTGGAGTCGAAGCTTACCTCAGCAGGGAAGACGAGGAATTATCTATTTCATCTCTCTCGGCTCCTCTCCTTTGGCTTCATTGGGTTCTTTCTGGCTGTTATCTCTCCCTCTGGACTGGAGATTCTGTTGAGAGCTGGCTCCATTCAGCTATTATCCCCCACTCCCCCTTGTTCTTGTTGAGTGTGAAAATTGGAGTTAGAGAAAATAGGCAACCTGAGGAATTAGCAAAACACCAAACACATTGAGACCAAATGAAAAACTAAACAGATAGAAAGGCTACCAGACACACAAGCCCACAGATGCACAAAAAATCAGAAACACATAGAAATACAGACAGAAAAACAGCTACAATAAAATAATGATAATCATAAAATAATTGAAAAAAAATCCTCAAAAAATCTGATGTAAGAACTCTCAGAAACCATAAGAAGGGAAGAAGAGGAAGCTAGAAAGAAAAAGAAAAAAAAGTAGTGTTCATAAAAATGTTAAAAAAGGAGACAGAAAAAAATAAAAAATAAAAAATTCACAATAGCTCCTCTAAGAAAAGGATGAAAAAAAGAGAAAGAAAAGACACCACAAAAATATTATTCTTGTGTATATGTATAGAAATATAAATCTAGATGTTTGTCTCAGGCTGCTTCTCTGTACCAAGATTTAAAAAGAAGTGGAGGCAAGATGGCGGCCAAGTAACAGCTTCCTTCCTTCTGGGAACTGTGAGTCTGGGGACATAAGAATCCAGGCATCTCTGGCTGGTGGAATCTGCTTATAATCATCCCTTTGAGGATACAGGGAGTTAGCGAGAGACTTCTGGACCCCAAGAGAAGGACAAAAACAGTGGAAATCTGGCAAGTAATCACGTGTTCGATCAGTCTACTCCCGCCAACAGCTGTAAGTGCAGTAGCAGCGAGACTGCAAATAGGAAAGGCCTTACCTGTGAACTGTTTTGGTGTTTTTGCACTTGGAACTCAGTTGAACTGCCGTGGGGAGAGCTTCAGCGGGAGTGCGGAGAACTTTGAGTGTTGTCTGGGACCCCAGACCAAGCCACTGAGCTGGGCTGATGGAGCTAATAGTGTTTGGCTGTGGGCCGCTTGGAGCCATTGTGACAGAACTGCCCCAACAAGGTCCACCCTAGGGGTTGCAGAGCAAGGATCGGACGGGACCTAGTAACCTAGTGACTGAGCAGCCTAAAGGTGGGGTCTGAGCCGCCTTACAGCCCTAACCCTAACTGGCAGAGTGAGACCGGTTTTGGCACTCTGGGTAAGTGGATAGCCACTTCACCAGTGATTTCAGCGACAAGCACTTTCATGAAAAAAGTTTGGCTTAGCAAGTTTAGAAGCTTAAAGTGCCTTTTAAGAGGGCAGACGAGAGACGTAGGGTGTCTACCCTGTGGAGGTTTGAGAAATCAGCAGAAACTTCCAGTCATATCAGGATTGTAATTAACATCTCATACCCAAGAAGACCATCTGTTACCCAGACAATATTCAACAAGATTTTTTTGGTTGGTTTTGTTTGTTTGTTTGTTTTGTTTTCTGTTTATTTTGATGTTGATGTTGTTGTTTTGTTTTTTTTAATTTCAACCTTTTCTGTACAGATTTTTTCTTTACTTTCTCCAGTTTTCTAGTATAAATACAATTTCCCATTGCTGCCTTTTTCAATAACTAGAACTTCATTTTTGCTAGTGCTTCTACCCCTATTATTTGGTTTTTCACCCAATTTTATCCTGTAAAGTTTTCTGTTTGCTTGTTTTGGTTTGATTTATAGCATTTTTGCCTTTGCTGTCTACTTGGTGGAGGTGGGGTACTGTGTCTGATCAGGTTAGCAAAAAGTTGCTGACCTCAAGGGAACCACCCAACCAGGCACCCCCAGAGGATGGGGTTTTTTAAGGTTGTGTCAAAGTACCCTACTATACACCTATATTGCTCTGTCTCCCTCTTTCTGTGCCTCTCTTCTTTTTCTCAATATTCCTTTTACCCAGCCTCTCTCCTTTCTCTATTTTCTTTTCATTCTTTCCTTCTTTCTTTTATCCCTTCTTGATTTTCAACCTTCTCGTCATTCTGGTCCTATACCAAAAGGATTCATCAAAACCTTAGTTCACAGGCACGGGAACATAAAGTATAAGAGGAAGTGAGAAGAAAATTAGGGCAAGGAAACAGATAAAAGAAATCACTCATGAGGAAGAATCAGCAGAAAACTCCAGGCAACATGAAGTACCAGTCCAGAAAAACCCCTCCAAGGGACCATGAGGTAGCTACTGCAGAGGATTCCACCTATAAAGAAATGTTAGGAATGACAGAAAGGGAATTTAGAATATGCATGATGAAAACAATGAAGGAAATGATGGAAACAATGAAAAAAAAAACTGCTAATAAATTGGAAAATAACCAAAAGGAAATCCAAAAACAGAATCAAATAAGAGACGAACAATATGAAGAATATAGAAAGATATAGCAGAGCTGAAGGAACTGAAACAGTCAATTAGGGAACTTAAAGATGCAATGGGAAGTATCAGCAACAGGTTAGACCATGCAGAAGAAAGAATTTCAGAGGTAGAAGACAAAGTTCTTGAGATAGCTCAGATAGTAAAAGAGTCAGAAAAGAAGAGAGAGAGCACAGAATGTTCACTGTGAGAATTATGGGACCTTAGGAAGCGTTCCAACATACGAGTTATAGGAATACAAGAAAGGGAAGAAGAATGCCCCAGAGGAATGAAAGCCATATTAGAGAATATTATAAAAGAAAACTTCCCAAATTCACCAAAGATTCTGACACACTCCTTTCAGAGGGATATCAGACCCCAGGTCGCCTCAACTCTAACCGAGCTTCTCCAAGACACATGATGAGCCTGTCCAAAGTCAAAACAAAAGAAAAGATTCTGCAAGCTGCCAGAAGTAAGTGCCAGTTGACCAACAAGGGCAAATCCATCAGAGTGACTGCAGAATTCTCTAAAAGGTAGAAGACAAAGTTCTTGAGATAGCTCAGATAGTAAAAGAGTCAGAAAAGAAGAGAGAGAGCGCAGAACGTTCACTGTGAGAATTATGGGACCTTAGGAAGCGTTCTAACATACGAGTTATAGGAATACCAGAAAGGGAAGAAGAATGCCCCAGAGGAATGAAAACCATATTAGAGAATATTATAAAAGAAAACTTCCCAAATTCACCAAAGATTCTGACACACTCCTTTCAGAGGGATATCAGACACCAGGTCACCTCAACTCTTACCGAGCTTCTCCAAGACACGTGATGAACCTGTCCAAAGTCAAGACAAAAGAAAAGATTCTGCAAGCTGCCAGAAGTAAGCGCCAGTTGACCAACAGGGGCAAATCCATCAGAGTGACTGCAGAATTCTCTAAAGAAACTTTCCAAGCAAGAAGACAATGGTCATATACCTTTAATCTATTTAAACAGAACAATTTCCAGCCCAGAATTTTGTACCCTGCTAAGCTAAGCTTTAAAGTTGATGGAGAAATCAAATCATTTATGGATATAAAAACACTGAGGAAATTCGCCACAACGAGACCAGCTCCATAGGAAATACTTCAACCTGTCCTACACACTGACCATCACAATGAATCAGCAGCAAAGTAAAAACTCAGAAATTAAAGGACAGAACCTAACCTCCACACTGATGCAAAAGATAAAACTAAGCAATGGACTCTCACAAAATAAGATGAATAGAACACTACCACACTTATCAATTATCTCAATAAATGTTAATGGCTTGAATTTCCCACTGAAGAGACATAGATTGGCTGACTGGATTAAAAACACAAGCCATCCATTTGCTGTCTGCAAGAAACACACTTGGCTTCAAAAGACAAATTAAAACTCCGAATCAAGGGTTGGAAGACAATTTTTCAGGCAAATGGAATTCAGAAGAATAGAGGAGTTGTGATTTTCTTTTCAGATACATGTGGATTTTAAGCAACTAAAGTCAAAAAGACAAAGATGGTCACTTTATATTGGTCAAGGGAAAAATACAACAAGAAGACGTTTCAATTCTAAATATTTATGCACCCAATTTAAATGCTCCCAGATTCTTGAAACAGACCTTACTCAGTCTGAGCAATATCATATACAATAATACCATAATAACAGGGGATTTTAACACTCTTCTTACAGAGCTGTACAGATCCTCTAAAAAGAAATTAAACAAGGACGTAAGAGTTTTAAATGAGACCCTAGAACAACTGTGTTTGATAGACGCAAATAGAATACTCCATCCCAAAGATAAAGAATACACATTCTTCTCATCACCCCAAGGACTATTCCCCAAAATTGATCATATCCTGGGACACAAAACAAATATTAACAGAAACAAAAGAATTGAAATTTTACATTGTATCTTCTAAGACCATAAGGCACTAAAGGTGGAACTCAACTCTAACAAAAATGTTTGACCCCACACCAAGACATGGAGATTAAACAATCTTCTGTTGAATAACAGATGGGTGCAGGAAGAAGTAAAACAGGAAATTATTAACTTCCTTGAGCATAACAAAAATGAAGAGACAAGCTACCAAAACCTGTGGGATATTGCAAAAGCAGTTTTGAGAGGAAAATTTATCGCTTTAGATGCTTACATTCGAAAATCAGAAAGAGAGGGCATCAACAAACTCACAAGCCATATATGGACTTGGAAAAAGAAGAACACTCTAAGCCTAATGTCAGTAAAAGAAAAGAAATCTCCAAAATCAAATCAGAGATCAATGAAATGCAAACAAAAGAATCATTCAGAAAATTAATTAAATGAGGAGTTGATTTTTTGAAAAAATAAATAAAATAGATAAACCATTGTCCATATTAACGAGAAATAGAAAAGTAAAACCTCTAGTAAGCTCAATCAGAAATGATAAAGGGGAAATGACAACTGATCCCACAGAGATACAAGAGATCATCTCTGAATACTACCAGAAACTCTATGCCCAGAAATTTGACAATGTGAAAGAAATGGATCAGTATTTGGAATCACATCCTCTCCCTAGACTTAGCCAGGAAGAAATAGAGCTCCTGAACAGACCAATTTCAAGCACTGAGATTAAAGAAAAAATAAAAACTCTTCCAACCAAAAAATGCCCTGGTCCAGATGGCTTCACACCAGAATTCTCTCAAACCTTCAAGGAAGAGCTTATTCTTGTACTGCAGAAATTATTCCAAAAAATTGAGGAAGAAGGAAACTTCCCCAACATATTCTATGAAGCAAACATCACCCTGATACCAAAACCAGGAAAAGACCCAACCCAAAAGGAGAATTTCAGACCAATCTCACTCATGAAAATAGATGCAAAAATTCTCACCAAAATCTTAGCCAATAGATTGCAGCTAACCATTAAAGAAGTCATATATCAGGGTGGCGCCTGTGGCTCAAGGAGTAGGGCACCAGTTCGTTATGCTGGAGGTGGCCAGTTCAATCCCAGCCCTGGCCAAAAAAGGCTCATACATACAATAAAAAAAGTTATACATTATGATCAAGTAGGTTTCATCACAGGGATGCAAGGCTGGTTTAACATACGAAAGTCCATAAATGTTATCCACCATATTAACAGAGGCAAAAATAAAGATCACATGATCCTCTCAATAGATGCAGAAAAAGCATTTGATAAAATCCAGCATTCTTTTCTAATTAGAACACTGAAGGGTATAGGCATAGGTGGCACATTTCTAAAACTGATTGAAGCTATCTATGACAAACCCACAGCTAATATTTTACTAAATGAAGTAAAACTATAAACTTTTTATCTTAGAACTGGAACACAGCAAGATTGTCCTCTGTCACCTTTACTGTTCAACATAGTGCTGGAAGTTCTATCCAACACAATTCAGCAAGACAAGGAAATAAAGGGAATCCAAATGGGAGCACAGGAGCTCAAACTCTCCCTCTTTGCTGACGATATGATCTTATACTTAGAGAATCCCCAAGACTCAACCACCAGATTCCTAGAAGTCATCAAAAAATTCAGTAATGTTTCAGGATATAAAATCAATGTCCACAAGTCAGTAGCCTTTGTATACGCCAATAACAGTGAAGATGAGAAGCTAATTAAGGACACAACTCCCTTCACCATAGTTTCAAATAAAATAAAATACCTAGCAATATACCTAAAGAAGGAGGTGAAGGACCTGTATAAAGAAAATTAATAAATCCTCATAAAGGAAATAGCAGAGGATTTTAACAAATGGAAGAACACACCATGCTCATGGATGGGAAGAATCAACATTGTTAAAATGTCTATACTTCCCAAAGCAATCTACCTATTCAATGCCATTCCTATCAAAATACCAACATCATACTTTTAAGATTTGGAAAAAATAATTCTGCATTTTGTATGGAACCAGAAAAAACCCTGTATAGCTAAGGCAGTCCTTAGTAATAAAAATAAATCTGGGGGCATCACCATACCAGATTTTAGTCTGTACTACAAAGCCATAGTGGTCAAGACAGCATGATACTGGCACAAAAATAGAGACATAGACACTTGGAATCAAATAGAAAATCAAGAAATGAAACTAACATCTTACAACCACCTAATCTTTGATAAACCAAACAAAAACATACCTTGGGGGAAAGACTCCCTATTCAATAAATGGTGTTGGGAGAACTGGATATCCACATGTAAAAGACTGAAACTGGACCGATACCTTTCCCCACTCACAAAAATTGATTCAAGATGGATAAAGGACTTAAATTTAAGGCATGAAACAATAAAAATCCTCAAAGGAAGCATAGGAAAAACCCTGGAAGATACTGGCCTGGGGAAAGACTTCATGAAGAAGACTGCCATGGCAATTGAAACAACAAAAATAAACAAATGGAACTTCACTAAACTGAAAAGCTTCTGTACAGCTAAGGAGACAATAACCAAAGCAAAGAGACAATCTACACAATAGGAAAGGATATTTGCATATTTTCAATCAGACAAATGCTTGATAACTAGGATCGATAGAGAACTCAAATTAATCCACATGAAAAAAGCCAAGAATCCCATATATCAATGGGCAAGAGACAAGAGTAGAACCTTCTCTAAAAAAGACGAATGGCTAATAAACACATGAAAAAATGTTCATCATCCTTATATATTAGAGAAATGCAAATCAAAACCACCCTGAGATACCATCTAACCCCAGTGAGAATGGCCCACATCACAAAATCTCAAAACTGTAGATGCTGGCATGGATGTGGAGAGATGGGAACATTTTTACACTGCTGGTGGGACTGCAAACTAGTACAACCTTTCTGGACGGAAGTATGGAGAAACCTCAAAGCACTCAAGCTAGACCTCCCATTTGATACTGCAATCCCATTACTGGGCATCTACCCAGAAGGAAAAAAATCCTTTTATCATAAGGACACTTGTACTAGACTGTTTATTGAAGCTCAATTTACAATCACTAAAATATGGAAACAGCCTAAATGCCCACCAACCCGGGAATGGATTAACAAGCTGTGATATATGTATACCATGAAATACTATTCAGCTATTAAAAAAAATGGAGACTTTATATCCTTCGTATTAACCTGGATGGAAGTGGAAGACATTATTCTTAGTAAAGCATAACAAGAATGGAGAAGCATGAATCCTATGTACTCAATTTTGATATGAGGACAATTAATGACAATTAAGTTCGAGGGCGGGGGAAGGAAAAGCAGAGAGAGGGAAAGAGGGAGAGGGGTGGGGCCTTGGTGTGTGCCACACCTTCTGGGGGCAAGACATGATTGCGAGAGGGACTTTACCTAACAAATGCAATCAGTGTAACCTGGCTTATTGTACCCTCAATGAACCCCCAACTATATAAAAAAAAAAGAAATATACATCTATACGTATGATGTAGGATCAACTTTAGTAGGTACATATTTATAATGCAATATACTTTCTGGACACCATGTGGCGCTGTGAGTGGCTCCCAGGCTTATATCTGATTCACAATTTACATTGTTACCATGGTAACCACCCTACCTGGGTGGTGGCCATTTATTTGGATTTTCTATCTAAGTTTGTTTCCAAACTGTTCCCCAGCCTCAGCTGCTCTGTTCAGATGGCACTCCTATCCGACCTCCAAACTCTTTGCAGGTTTCCACGCTTCACAAATCTTTCCACTCTGCGGGTTCTCCCACAAATTGGCAATTGCTATCAGCTGTTGGGGAAGGGCCGTCTTCCACGGACTTCTGCCAGCTTCTGCCACTGCAGCAAGCTGAAATCTTTTCCTCAGTTTCCATGGCTCAGAGTCTAACTTTTAAGTCCAGCAACCTGCCATTTCACCACACGCCATGAACTGCCAGTCCACACCAATATTCCCTGCCAGGTATGGTCTGGTCTATTTAATCATTCAGGTTGTTCTGGGAAAAGGTGTCTGCCATTTTGGACAATTCAAAATGTCTGTTTCCCAGGCAGGATTCCCTCCCCTCAATTTTCCATTGGGTTGCCTAGCCCTTTGTGGCTCCTAGCGGCACCCCTATCTAGTCACCAGACTCTGCCCAGGAGTCCATATTTCACAGAAATTTTCATCAGTTTTCCCCGCAAACTGCTGTCCTCCATGAGAGAGGGGCCAGCCGCCAGCCGGGCAGGGGAAATCTCTACAGCAGAGTTCGTGGTTTTGAATTAAGGTTCAAATATAGTAATCCGCCAATTTGCTGCATGTCTCTAGCTGTCTATCCACACCAATAATCCATGCAGAGAAAAGATCCAGAGCCCCCTCCCCTCACCTGATGACTTGGGAGAGATGGGCTACACATCCATCCTGTCCGCCATCATGCTCTGCCTCTAGACATTTTTTATATTTATATCTTGAATTCATAAGTTTTTTGTTGCAGTAGTTATGTGAATTTAACATGCAGCTTGGTACAATTTGTACACCACAAAAACTTTATTTTGTATTTTATTAATATTAAACCAAGGTAACAAAGAATAATTGTAATTATAGAACACTAGAGTTCATAAATTGATCTGACTTTAGATTAAATTTATACACAATATTTATTTGCCTTAGAAAAAATTTATAAATTTATGTCATGTTATTTTTGGCAAGAGATCATTGATTGCTTTATAGAAGATGCTTGTTAAGAAACTTATGTAACATTGAAATTTCCAGCTTTTCACCTTGAGCACAGATATAGTGAAAAAAGGTTGCCCCCCAAAACAAGCAAAATAAAATGCAGTCACACTATTCCATCATTTTTAACTGCTGACCCTTGTTTCTTTCACACATTGCCCTATGCTGTACTTCAGTTGTATGGTTGGTTATTTATGACTTAAAACCCAATTTTCTTCCTAGAGTTTTGAGGGCTGACCTTTCAAAAAATAATAAAGTAATTTAATTTTATAATCAAGTAGGAAAAATTGTTGGTAACACTTTCTTTTTCAGATTATTTGCTACAAAAAAAAGAGTGGCAAAAGCATTGCATTATGGGTTTACTTTTAAAATTTTTCTCAATAAACACTCCTTAGTTCTTGTAAAGGTAAAAATAATCACTATTATTTACTGAGCTAATATATAGCATGTGGTTTTTCATGTATATTATATCTAAACCTCATAACAATTTTGACAATCTGTTATCAATATTTCAGTTTTAGGGGTAATGAGACCAGAACACAAATTAATTTGCCAAAGGTTATGGTTCTAAAAAATACTAAATCCAGGATTCAAACTCATGTCTATTCAACTTCATATTCATCACTGCATTTCACTTCCTACATTTTTTTTTCCTTTAACTTTCCCTCTGCTTATAATCACACCATTCTTGTTTTGTTGCCAAAAATAATGCCTATTCCTCAATTTTTCTTGAATATAGTGGACAGGGAAATGTGAAGGGCATTGAAGTAGAGTATTTGCTTGATCAAAGGACAGGATGCCATTAGAATATTATGACTGCCATAGCCTACTCAATTTTCCTTCATTGTTCAGTACCTATTATCAATTTTCCAGCCTTTGAATAAAAATAATCTGTCAGGAAGATTTCTTCCTGCATTGTCAAATGTTATTTTCTCTTACCGCCTCAAGCTCAAACCAAATGTGTATGGAGTAGAAATCCTCCAAATACAGAAACTACTGACTGAAGTGGTTTTCACTTTTCAGCTACAGTTTCCATTTGATATTTAACTTTTATTTCACAAACTTATTTTGCTTTATGACAAAGCCTACAGGAAAAATTTGCATAGTAGAAAAGTTCTTATGTTATCGATCATACAGGGAATTATTCTTTTTAACTAGATACTCTCACAGCACTTTAAATGGCATCATATAAGAAATATTATATGTAATAAAATTAAAATTTAAAAATTCAATATTTTCTCAATGAAAATTCCTGAAATAAACTTCATATAAAATATATTTTGTTTAAACAAACCATCTTTAAATCTTATAATCCTGTGATGGAGAACTATTTACATTTACAGCTATGAAGCTGACAATTATTGTATTGCTACATGTTTGTCATTGCCTAAGAAAGAATTAGAAGAATGTACTCTAGATATATTTTAAGTTAGTAATAAATCTATATTCTTCTTTTTACCCTTCTCTCCTTCAGTATTCTACTGTCCACTTTCAACTCCTTATTCATGCCATTTTTCATCTTTTTCTCTTTTTTCAAAATGAAAGGATCATAATAGGTCTCTTTAGCTTTTGGTTGACTAGCTTATTATACTTCCCCTATCTCAATATGTAGGATAAAATTTTATCTTCTGGTGACAAATTTCCAGATTTAGGAAGAAATACATATTATCTATTGATTGATCCATCTGGCCTAAGAAGTGGGGGTGGTGTAAGGCATAAAATATTTGGCTCAGGCTCAGATACCAAGCTAGCAAACAGGTTCTGAAGGTCAACCTGATATAATTCTTTTTTAGTTATTTGGGAGCTGAAGTGGGGAATACTATTAACTTTAGAGGACCTCTCACTTTCTCTGTATTATCAGATAACAACTAAGTGAGCTCTAACACCCACAGGTTATTTATATTGTAACATTAACCTATAGGAAATTATTTAGAATTTCTGATCCTATTTCTAAATATGCAATTTTTAATAATGGTGGCAGAAATAATAGTCCAATGGGATTTTCATATCTTCAAGTTAAATATAACTAATGTATAATGAAGTATTTCTTTTAAACCGTGAGAAAAACCAATTTCATAAGGGATAGACTTTATTATGTTTGAGGTAAACTCTTTCATCAGATCCATACATATTTATCTTATTCCAAAAAGTGATATGTCAGGATTTATAGGATGAATTTCCTAGATTCTCTGAGTCTGATAAATGGACCACCTATTGATTGAGGAAAGTCTGGGAAATGGATGTCTTGTATGACATCCTGGGTTCTTTGTCTTTTTGCCTACACCAAGCTCCTCAACTTCTCCATGGTTGACTATGTAAATCTTTTAACTAAACTTCTGGAAGTATTAAATTGGAAGTCTTCTACATACATGTTAAGATATGCTTGGGTATATGTTAATTACATCATATCACTAGATTTTTACCAGGAATGTGATGTCAGAATCACCTGTAAAAGTTTCCCAGATACATATGCTTGGGTCCTACCCCAGGCCTACCAATCAGAAGCACATATACATTTTTTGAATATATACTCTTATTCAAAAAATCGGTCAAAGATATATTGGAACAAAATTGCTACTTAACAAAATAAGTAGCTTTCATGTTACATATCTTATGAAAAGAGCTCACTTTTTTAACCTCTGTGACAATTTAATATAGAAACATAGTAAGAAGACCATAGGTTTTAGGGTACATGCATTTTTAAATATATTTTGATTAAGTTTTTCAGAATGGGTATCATTTTAAATTTTCATTAACCAATGTGAGAACTTTGGCAATGTCAGGAGACAGATCTAGAATATAACCATTTCTTACTCCCTACCCTTCTATTGTCCTGGGTCAGAAGCTCCAACCAATGAATATAATTTTGCCCACAGAGGATATTTGGTGATCTCATGAGACAATTCTTGTTGTCACAACTGTGGGCAGAGGTGCTTTTGGGCTCTAGAGGCCAGAGATGCTGCTATCTTACAAAGCACAGGGAAGTCTGCCTCCTCAAGACATAACCTACAAGAAATTATCTTCACCAAATGTCAATAATTCCAAAATTGAGAAACCCTGACCAGAGCCAAAGAACTAGTATTGTTCAACTAAATTATTCCAATAGCTTTCTTACTATCCCTTAGTTTCCTACCTTATTTCTCCTTAGTCTGTATTTTACATACTATCTAAAATAACCCTGTTGAAATTGTCATGTCATGTTACCCTCTCCTCACAGTTCTCCAGTGGCTTCTGATTTATTATTGACAGTAAAGGTCAGAGTCCTTACATTGGCATAAGTCTATTCATGATCTGTTGTGATGTCCTAGTACTCTTCTGCTCACTCACTCTGTAGCAATCATATGGGCTACTTTCTTAATTCTTGAATAATTGCCAGAAAAATTGCCTTTACAATTTATTTACTCAGCATGGAATACTCTTCTCTCTGAAAAACTCATGGTTCTCTCTTTTACCTTTACATGTATGTTTTTACTCAAATATCATCATCATATGAAGTCATTCTCTGAGCATATTAAATTTTCACACATTCCCTGCAACTTCCTGTCCCCCTTCCTGCTTTATTTTTTTCAGTATTACTTATCACCAATTGATATGTTTATGTTTTACTTATGTAGCACATTACATTCTACTAGAATGTAAACACCATGGGCAAGAATCCTTTTTAGTTCAATATTATATCCTTAGCATTTTGAATAGAACCTGGTGTGTAGAAGTTGTCTAAATAGTACTTTTTAATTCATTTCTAAATTAGAAAAATTTTCTCAATCTATCTGCATCTGTAGCTCTTGTCCCTTTCTTGCTTCAGTTCACATTTTTTTTATAAACAGGGATTTCCATCTTTCTATCATGGTCTTCCTAGGGATTTTTCAATATTTTTGTGTTTATTGCTGATTATTTAGAGTTATCAGTGCTCATTTCCTTCAGGTGTTGGGGTTAAAGAAGGTAGCAAAAAGTTCAATCAGTTTTATATCTTATCAAAAAGTCAAATTGTGTTACTTATTTATATCCCTCAAGTGACTATTTACTATAGATATAATGGGATCACAACACATTTTGGGTAGATAAATAAATGAATGAATGGATTAACAAAACTTGAATCATAATGTCTTTTTCTTGATGGAGCAATTGAAATCACATGTTTTGTCAGAGAATCATAAAATTGACCCAACAGCCTAGGAGAAAAAATAATCCAAACTCTAATTATATATCAAGTAAATGCTTAACACAGTGTGATAATGTCCCCAAAGCATTCGGACAAGTCCCCCTGTTGCCATGCCATGCTACTCTGTACCCACTTATAGAACTATTAATTTTTCAGTCTATAGACCATCAGAATATCCAGAAATTACCTAACCACATTGTGTAACTTAAAGCTGACCAATACCTATATACTAGTGGACAACTGAGAATCTCTTCTTTATCTTAAGAATCTTATTATGTTCAGAGGAGTGATTAAAAGCTAAGTTTATTCTTTTCTAGCATTATTTCCATTTTTATATCTGTTTTTGAAATCATACTTATGTTTGACAATATTTTCCAAAGACATCTTTTATGACTGCCCTTAGTTCATTTTTCTTTCTTTATTTTTTTCTTTGGCCGGAGCTGGGTTTGAACCCGCCATCTCCGGTATATGGGGCCCGTGCCCTACTCCTTTGAGCCACAGGTGCTGCCCCCTTTATACATTTTTGAATAATTGTAAGCAGTTTATGTTTCTGAATAATTGTTCTTTAATAATTGTAAACAGTATATGTCTACAATTCTAGGTAGGATTTACCACCAAACTAGTAAGTGAAAAATTTTATGATCCAATTTTAATATCATAGACCCCAAAGGTGAAAGAGCAGAAGTGGTAGATAAGAAAGGAGGGAAGCCTAGTCTCAATTACTGAGTATGTTACTCAGAAAAGAAGAAAAAAATGGGTTTTAAGGAAATGATTTGAGGTGGCAAATGTTTAAAACATTACACAATATTTGTCTTAATTCTTATCTTCATGCAGGCCAAGAAGACAATGTTTAGTACCTGACAACCTGTGTACAGTACCAAGTACACACTATACTTAAAATTCATGGTTTGAAACATGGATTTTGAAGTGGCATATGAAACAAAACAAGAGAAGTAAGGGATGAATTATCTTTTTGGTTCGTTTTTTCTTTCTTTCTTTTTTTTTTTTTTTTGACACAGAGAATCTTACTATGTCACCCTCGGTAGAGTGCCACAGAGTCACAGCTCACAGCAACCTCAAACTTTTGGGCTTAAGCGATATCTCTTGCCTCAGCCTCAGCCTAGCTGAGACTACAAGCACCAGCCATAGTGCCTGGCTATTTTTGGTTGTACTTGTCATTGTTATTTGGCAGGCCTGGGCTGGGTTTGAACCTACCAGCTCCAGTGTATGTGGCTGGCCCCATAGCTGCTGAACTATGGGCGCCAAACCAAATTATCTCTTTCTTACTTGGTTTCTATGCAATGCTTTTGTTATTGGAAAAGAGAGAGAGAGAAGAGAAATACATATTAACTGTTATTGTCCATTATATTCTCACATTTTGTTTAGAAATTATGGTTCTACCTCACCATACACAACCGAGTTTGTAAATACAATACCAAGTACACACTATACTTAAATTAATATCTACTGAATGCCAAATTTATACGAAAGCTTTTCTTTCTTTCTTTCTTTCTTTCTTTCTTTCTTTCTTTCTTTCTTTCTTTCTTTCTTTTTCTTTCTTTCTTTCTTTCTTTCTTTCTTTCTTTCTTTCTTTTCTTTCTTTCTTTCTTTCTTTCTTTCTTTCTTTCTTTCTTTCTTTCTTTCTTTCTTTCTTTCTTTCTTTCTTTCTTTCTTTCTTTCTTTCTTTCTTTCTTTCTTTCTTTCTTTCTTTCTTTCTTTCTTTCTTTCTTTCTTTCTTTCTTTCTTTCTTTCTTTCTTTCTTTCTTTCTTTCTTTCTTTCTTTCTTTCTTTCTTTCTTTCTTTCTTTCTTTCTTTCTTTCTTTCTTTCTTTCTTTCTTTCTTTCTTTCTTTCTTTCTTTCTTTCTTTCTTTCTTTCTTTCTTTTTGCAGTTTTGGTCCAGAGCTGGGTTTGAACCCACCAACTTCACCATATTGGGCCAGAGCCCTACCCCTTTAAGCCACATGCACTGCCCAAGAGCAGTTCTTTATGTCTTCTCTTTAACCTTTGAAAAGAGCTTTAAATTGTTTGCAGATACCAAACTGTGTCACTTCAAATTTAAGCAGAAGTAGTTAAGCTAAAATGCAAAAATGCAAAAATGCAATTAACACCTCATTGGAGAAGAAAAATGTTACCTTATAAGGAAAAGGTGTTAACAAAAGACATGTTAAAATTTTATTAAGTTAAGAGAGGCAGATAGGCCAGGAGATAAGCATAGTAGCACTGTAAAGGTCCTATATAAATACAGCAAGCTTTGGTTTATTTTAATTTTAAAATACTTTATTTGAATTATTAATGTAGGCCAGTTATATATTCATGTAGCTTTGAGGCCTCGGAAATGTATTTAAAAATATCTGCACAGTGTTAACTGATTTAAGGCCAATCTGTTACAAAAAAAGCTATTGCAAGTAGTAGTATAGTAGGAAGAGTAGGAAGAAGAAGAGAAAGAAGAAAATTGTATTGAGTCTTAAGTTAATTGAAAGATATTTTAAATTATTTTAATTTAAGATTCTTATTTAAACCTTGGCATTTTGAAATCCAATTTCAATGAGTTTGTGAGTTTATGTGATAGAATAAACTATGACTGTGACACAAGGAGTTTATGTTTTAGAAAAATCACTAAGAAGTCAGTGCTATAGCAAAATTCTGTTAGTAAATAAGCATGCAGACTGATGTCTTTTTACCCTATTAGTTGTTTTTTTCAACTATACAATGAGAGGACAAAATTTGATTGACTTTCAGAGTCCTTTAAACTATTAAGTTCTAAGTTTTTTACTATGTATTTTTTTATTTTATGAACTTTATTGTTTTTAGAACCATGATCAAAATTATTCCAGCCAATTTGATTATCTATTTATCAAGATATATGTGAATGCTAACATATGTCCAATCAATAATATCTAAATTTGCTAATGAGGATGCTTTGTACTCTAATAATATAAAGTTAATTAACATGGATTATATACTTGATATTTCTTAAAGAATGTCATTTATCAACACCAATTATTTATTCAATATATAAATAGTATGCATCATATTATAATGGACTAGGTAAGTATAGCATTTACCATTTTAGGTCAATTTCCTTTGGAATATTTAAATTATGAGATATATTCCCTGATATGATTCCCAACATATCAGTGGCTATTTCTTATTAATTCTTTAATTTATAAATTCAACAAATATTTATTGAACATCTATGAATCACTTGGAATCCAGTCACTAAGTATTCAATAATTATAAAAATGACACAGCCTTTCCCTTTGGAATAGAACTATAAACCAATGAATATAACTGATATTTGGAAAACAAATACATACATATAGAAATACGATATGCTGGTGGTGCCTATAGCTCAGTGTGTAGGGCGCTGGCCACATACACCAAGGCTAATGGGTATGAACGTACCCCTGGCCAGCTAAAACAACAATGACAATTGCAACAATGCCAAAAAAAGTAGCTGAGCATTTTGGCAGGCACCTATAGTCCCAGCAACTTGGGAGTCTGAGACAAGAGAATCACTTAAGCCCAAGAGTTTGAGGTTGCTGTAAGCTGTGATGCCACAGCACTCTACCCAGGGTGAGTGCCTCAAAAAAAAAAAAAAAAAAAAAAAAAAAGAAAAGAAAAAAACAGAAACGCTTTACAAATGTGCTATTTCAGAGCAGCAGTAAAAGAAAAAAGACTTATTAATAAGTAGTGCTGGGGACTTATCTATATGGAAATTAAAAAATAGTTCATTACTCACACTAAATACTATAAACCAATTGTGGATAGATTAAATCAACTACATTTAAACTAATAGTTTCTATTTATTAAATGAAATTACTTTCAAATGAGAGTGAAAATAATAGGAGATGTATTACAATGTAAAAATGTAAAACTAATAAGGATTAGTATCTAGAATATATGAAGTAATACAAATTAGAAAGAAATCATCAATACTTCTGGACAGATGTTTCTTAAAAGAAGACAGTCACATGAACCCAAACAATATATAAAAAGTTGTTCAATCTTATTTGACATTATATATAAATGAATATTAGATAATAATGATAAATTATAACTCAGCCACCAGATTGAAAGAAATTTTATAGTCTAACAATATTGAATATTAAATCTTAGCAAGAATGTAGAGCACTGGGAATGCTCATATAATTTTGATGAAATTATAATTTTGTATAACCACTTTAGGGAACTGATACAATCTAGTATTTTTAAAGATACATGTATGCATGATCTAAATAACCAGTATCTAATTATATAATACTATGGAGAAAGTCATGTAAATTTTTACCAGGATACATGTACAAGATGGTCCATTGTAGTCTTATTTGTAATAACCCAAACATAGCAATAATACATATGTCCATAAGCAAGGAATGGATAAATTAATTTTGGTGTATTTATACAATAGAATACTATACAGAAATAAGAATAAATAAGCTAAAATGTCATGGATGAGTTTTACAAGACAATGCTGAGTAAAAGAATGAAAAATGAAGTAAATTTCCATTAATATACATTTTAAAAATAAGCAAAGGCAAATCATATTATTTATGAATGCACAGTAAAACTATAAGTCATACCAATTTATTGATTGTCACAAAAGGCAGGATAATGATTTACTTCTAAGAAAAAAGTGATGTTTTGATAAAGAAGGACCAGGTATTGAGAGGCAGAGTAGTGGCAGAGAAGTGGTTTTGGTGTACTATTAAAAATAATTTTTTGTTTTTTTCAGTTTTTGACCAGGGCTGGGTTTGAACTTGCCACCTCCGGCATATGGGGCCAGCGCCCTACTCCATTGAGCCACAGGTGGCTCAAATTTTCACTCTCATTTGAAAGTAATTTCATTTAATAAATAGAAACTATTAGTTTAAATGTAGTTGATTTAAAAAGAATTTTTTTAAAAGAATAAAGGTATACTATCAAAATGAATTTGAGAATTGAATTAAATCAATAGTTGCTTTGGAATAATTTTAGTATTTTCAATACAAAGCACTCTGAATACATTAAAATTATACCTGTCAAAATGCAAGTTATTGGTCATTAAAAAAGTTATCAATTTACCTTGAATGCACATCATTCTCTACAATAAATGTCATAGTAAAGTCTAAAAAAATAAAGTTCTAAATTTTGCCTGGATTGTAGTTATGTTACATTAGTTTTGCTTTATAAAAATTTATTAAATTATGTATTTATGTTCTGTTCACTTTAGTATGTATATGTATATGGGGGAATTAGAGAAGAAAAAATAAGAATATATGTGTAGATAATTTGATCAAGGTTTTTATCCTTAAAACAAAGCAGAGAGAAGTGATGGTGGCATCTGAAGTTAGTGTATAGGACCAAAGGAAGACTGATTAAAATGGAAGGGATTGTGAAGTGTTTATGGCAATGATGCAGCACAGGGACAGAACTTGGTGATAGAAGAGAGAAAGAAAATAACTTAGAGAAAGTCTTGTGATTCATGAAAAAAGTAGGATCTAGTACATAATTAAATCATTGTCTTTATCAAGATACAGAGATAATACCTAAAACCAGGATGAAATTGTAATAGGGTCAGAGAATGAAGTGGTTCGGTAGATGTAAAAATAGGATCATTGAGTGGTTCTCTGCTGATTGCCCAAATTCTCTTGTTAAATAAGTATGCATTTTATCAATAGAAAGTGAAGAAAGTTGGAGGATGAGATAGATATTTGAGGTGAACTAAGTCACATGGGAAAGTGAGAAAGTAGACTAGATAAATGCAGTATTTTCAGGTCCATTTGATATGAATAGTTATGATTTTTTAAACAATCATATAGTTGAACTTTTTTCTAATCATATCACTATCTCTCTATGGTTTTCAGCTTAGTAGAAAATACAGACACTAAAAATAATCAGTTATGTAAGTCACCTAATCAAAAGACTTATCATCAAGAAGAATTTATTTCTCAGTAGAATACAGAGGAATTAATATTTTAGGGTTGTTTTGTTCCTTAAGCATTTTAAAGAATTAGAGTATTATGTTACTAAAAATGGTACAACTATTTTCCAAGCTTCTGTTTTTCTTTCACTGCTATTAAATATTATCAAACTCTCTTGGTGATCTCTTTCACCACTGTGTCTTCACATCACAACCTACACACAGACTGCTTTTGAGGTCCTAAAAACTCATATACCGCCTGTATTCTCTGTATCAATGATTGGAAATATCATTCATGAAGTCATTCAAATAAAAATCTCAGATACCTTATTGGATTCCTCTTTCCTCTATTTATACATTCAATCACCACATCATACTGGTTTCAACTTGATAACATTTTCAAAATAAGGACAACTTGTAAGCAAGGAGTTCAGTTAGGAATCTATATAAAATAATCTAGGAATGAGAGAATGGTAACTTAGACTAGGAAGATGATAAATTAAAGACACTTAGAAGACATAAGATGTCCAAGACTTGGTGTACTTATTTATTCTAGAGGTGTAAAAGAGTTAAAGTACCCAATAATTGATTATTTATAAGATTAATGTGGTTAAAAGACATTGGTAAAGGAAAGTGTCAGGAAAGACTGTCCATTACCTGATAGGCATTACTGAATGGATGAACATGTCAAGTAATGGATAGGAAATATTGAGAAGAAAGCTGGAGATGTTCAGATGGTGGGCATCATCAATTTTAAGATTCACTTTGTATACATTGAGTTTGAGATGACAAGAGGAGATACTAATTAGACAGTTGGATATGCTTTGTGGCATTCAAAGAAGAGGGCTTGGATTGAGATAATTCATCTGTAATTATTGAAGCCTTGGGGCACAAATGAGATTATTTTGAAAGGGAGTAAAGTGTGAAAAGAAAAGAGTGCTAAAAATCAAGCCTTGAGTAATACCACTGATTAAGGACCAGATAGAAATAGAAGATAGAAAATAGAAGATATAAATGGATCAGTCATGTAAATAAGAGAAAATTCAAGAAAGCATTATGTTTTGGAGGCCAAGATAGAGAATATTTTAGGGTAAGTAGTGTTAAATGCTACTGAAAAGTTAAGTCAGTTGAGGACTGGGTAAATGTCTATTTACTTAGTGATATGTAGGTGATTGGTTATCTTAAACATAAAATGGTAGAATCCAAATTAAACAGATCAAAGTGTGTGTAAGAATTAAGGAAATTGAGCCACTTTTTACCTTTAGGAGAGTTTAACTATAAATGAAACTTTAGTGATCATAAATTTATAGAGCTATCATCTTCCCTTTAGTAGATTTGCCGAGCAGTACTACTGAGTGGCAGGTAGATTTGCCAAGCAGTACTACTGAGTTGCAGGTATATAAAATGCATACAAAAGGCTCATCTTTTTTAGACTTTACGAGATAATGACAATTAAAGACAGAAAGAAAAATGTTTGGAGTATGAGTATTATTAAAATTATATTAATTTTATGTTAATGATACTAGCTATAGAATCTAA
The DNA here is from genome assembly GCF_027406575.1 of Nycticebus coucang. Classification (NCBI taxonomy): domain Eukaryota; kingdom Metazoa; phylum Chordata; class Mammalia; order Primates; family Lorisidae; genus Nycticebus; species Nycticebus coucang. The sequence goes on along the minus strand of NC_069804.1, from coordinate 153,696,740 downwards.
GCAGGATATGTAGAACAGTGAGTAAAAATAGGTCTAATGGATTGGAATAGAACTAATTGATCAGTTATGAGCCACAAAGGTGAAATAAATTTTTATCAGAAAGCAGAGTAATTTGATTAGTGATTGTGGAGATGATAGTTATAAGAAATGACAAGATCTAGAGTGTGGCTGAAAGAATGGGTTTTTGAGAGAAAATTTTGAATAACTCAATGTAGATGAGGAGGTCAAGGAACTGAGTGGTTTTTAAGGTCATGAAAAATCATGTCAAATGGGAGATGAAATGACTAGGAGCCGTCTTACAAAATTATTGCTAAAGAATAGTGCACAGGAAGGGGAATGGTAGCATGCAACTCAAAGGAGCAGAACATTTTTCAGTTTTGTTTCTGTTTTTTTTTTTTTATAGTAAAATTGAATCCTTTAAGCCCCCAAATATCAAACGGACCAAGAGGCATTTTTAGGTGTGAAGGGAAAGATGAAAATCACTATTCACGAGGGCTACAAGGTCAAATAGCAGGATACTTGCAAGTGATTCTTGTTCCAGTTCTTGGTAGGAACCCTAGCAGAAGTGATGAAAAGTAAAGGAAAAGCTACAGATTATACAACAGAAGTTGTAGAATGCACCTTGGGATAGTTTGGAAACTCAGACATTGATTTGAAGGTTTGGTAGAAGAGGGGATGCTGGCAGCCTCATGCATATTGTGGTTCCAGAGAGGCTCAGAGGGCTAGGTGATTTTATCCTTTGAATGATAGATGATGAAGTCAGAGTGAGGGGCTGATGCATTGAATCTCTCTTAACTCTTTGAGATTGTGGTATATTAGCCTAGTGGTTGGAGAGCTTGTCTCACTTATTTGGGGTTGTGTTTGACTCAGAAGATGTAACTATCAGAGTTTCAATCCCTGTCTAGCAGCAATTATAGAACCTTCAGATTTACTTCCTACACTAGCCAAACTAATTTGTTTTCAATTGTTCAAAGATACCATATTATTTGGCTTCAGGCTTCTGTCCATATTATTCTCTCTTCCTTACATAGTCTTCAGGGTCCTGTCTAGGCTCCCAGGGAACCTTTTTCTTTCTCTCTCTTAGCACTTACTACATTGCATTGCAATAACCTTTTAATCTGTCTGTCTCCTCCACTGGACAGTGAGTGTTATGAAGAAAGAGAAGGATGTTTTTCTATCTTTGTAGCCCAAGGAAGGAGGTGGGACATATTCTGCTTAAAACAAATTTTATCATAAAATTTGATAGTGATCCTGGTTACAGTTCTTGGTGAGAGCCGTAGCAGGCTATTTCTTTTCTTCTGCTGGGTTTAGGGTTAGATTGTTGTTCTTTTTTTAATTCTGTAAGATGTTTCATGCATTTGTTGATGCACTCTCTTTCTGGTTTTAAAAGTTAGGCAGATAGTGCAATAAATTTTCCTCTTAGGACTGCTTTTGCTGTATCCAACAGGTTTTGGTATCTTGTGTCTTCATTGTTGTTTGAGGAAATTAACAATTTCCTCTTTTATTTATTCCTGAACCCAAATATCATTCAGCATAAGGATGTTTAGTTTGCAAGACTTTGTGTGGGGATGAAAATTTTTGTTGGAATTGAGCTTCACATTTATAGCCTTGTGGTCTAAGAAGAGACACAGTATAATTTCTATTACTTGTATACATAGTATAATTTCTAAAAAATAATTTTATGAGGTTTGATTTATACCCTAGGATATGATCTATTTTGGATTATGTGCCATGAGCTGATGAGAAAAAGTATATTCTTTTGCTTTGCAATGGTGTGTTCTATATATGTATATTAATCCCTTTTGTTCTAGGATCACATTTAAATCCTTTGTCTCCTGGTTTAGTTTGTTTAGAGGATCTGTCCAGTTCTCTCAGAGGGGTGTTAAAGTCCCCAACTATTATGGTATTATGGGATATCATATTGCTCAGAAACATCAAGGTCTGTTTCATAAATCTGAGAGCATTTAATTTACATTTATAAATGTTTAAAATTGAGATATCTTTTTATTCTATTGTTCCTTTGACCAGTATGAAGTATCCATCTTTATCTTTCTTAAATAAAGTTGCTTTGAATCTGCTTGTATCTGAGAATAAGATGGCAATTCCTCCTTTCTTCTCATTTTCTTTTGCTTGAAATACTGATTTCCATCCCTTAATACTGAGTCTTGATTTGCTCTTCAGTACTAGGTGTGTATTCTGGAGACCACATATGGATGGCTTATTTTTTAATACAATCAGCCAACCTGTGCCTCTTCGGTGGGGAATTGAATACATTGACATTTATTGAAACTATTGATAAGTGTGGTGGAATTCTATTCATCTTACTATGAGATAGTCTTCTGTGTAGTTTTATCTTTTGTGTTATTGTGGAAGCCAAGCTCTAGCTTTGGCTTTTAGGGCTTTACATTGGTGGTGGCCCATTGTGGTGTTCAGTACTGAGAATAGATCTAAGTATTTCCTGTAGAGCTATTCTTATTGTGACAAATTTACTCAGTGCTTGTTTATCTTCAAAAGATTTTATTTCTCTATTAATTTTGAAGCTTAATTTAGCAGGACACAGGGTTTGGGGCTCAACATTATTTTGTTTAAGGTTGTTGAAGGTGGATGACCATACTCTTCTGGTTTGGAAAGTTTCAGTTGAAAAGTCTGCTGTCATCTTAATGGCTCTGCCCTTGTAGATCAATTGGCCTTTATTTCTAGCTGCTTGCATAATTTTCTGCTTTATCTTGACATTGAACAAGTTCATTACAATGTGTCTTGGAAAGGATATACTAGAGTTAAGATGAACCAAGGTTTGATATCCATCTGAAAGAATTGTGTCAGGATCTTTACCAAACCTTGGTAAGTTTTCATTTATGATAGTTTCCAATAGGGCTTCCATATCTTTTTTACGATCTTCTTTCCCTTCAGGGATTCCTATTATTTGTATGTTTGAATACTTCATGGAGTCTGATAGTTCCTTAAGTACCTCCTCTGCTGCCTCTCTCTTTTTTTCTGACTCTATAACTAGCTGTGTTAACTTAAAGACTTTATCCTCTAACTCTGATGTTCTTTCTTCTCTGTGGTCTAATCTATGTTTGATACTTACTACTGCATCTTACATTCCATGATTTTCTCCTTCTTCTCCTTAAGCTAATCCATGTCTTTCTATATTCTACGTATCTCTCATCTGACTTTTGGTTCTGTCTTTCTATTTTATCTTCCATTCTCTTTATTGTCTTTTTTTTTTTTTTTTTTTTTTGTAGAGACAGAGTCTCACTGTACCGCCCTTGGGTAGAGTGCCATGGCGTCACACGGCTCACAGCAACCTCTAACTCTTGGGCTTACGCGATTCTCTTGCCTCAGCCTCCCGAGCAAGTGGGACTACAGGCGCCCGCCACAATGCCCGGCTATTTTTTTGTTGCAGTTTGGCTGGGGCTGGGTTTGAACCCGCCACCCTCAGCATATGGGGCCTGCACCCTACTCACTGAGCCACAGGCGCCACCCTTTCTTTATTGTCTTAATCATCCATATTTTAAATTCCCTTTCTGTTAGATCCATTAATTCTTTATAGGATGAGTCTTCTGTAAAAGATACCTCGTGGTCCCTTGCAGGAGATGCTCTATTTTGGTTTTTCATGGTGCCTGAATTTTTCTGTTGGTTCCTCCTCATGTGTTCTTTCTTCTTGTTCACCTCTTTGTGCATCTTTTTCCTTCTCAGTTCCTCCTTTGCTTAAAATTACTTTGTCTCAGTGTTTATGTGATGAAGAGCTTCTTGGTGTGAGGCCAAATTAGGAGAAAGGTAAGGAGCAGGCATAGAAAAACAGAGGTAAAAGAAAGAAGTAGTGAAAAAGAAAGAAGGAGTAAATGAAAAGAAAAAGAAGAAAAGAAAAAAAGGGAAGGAGGAATAACTGAAGAAAAAAATACTTGGAGAACATGGGAGAAGGAGGTCAGGAAAAGAGGTTGATAGTGACAGAAGAGATCGTATTGATCAAGACAGTGGTTAGGCAATGCTTGTAACTTAAGGAATTTTAAGGGGCTGGAATTGGAGGCTTCCTCAAAATTGTGTTGTTCTTACCAGCCTGATCAGAGCAAGACTCTTCCTCTGCCAAAAATAGAAAGGGAAGGATAAGAGCAAAACCAAAAAACACTAAGGAAAAATTAAGTAAGAATGAAAACAAAATAGAAAAATTCTGCATTATGGTCTTTCCAGTACTATATTCCTAGAGCTGGAGGTAGAAAGTTCTCTTAGCCCCCTTGAGCCAGATAACTGCTATCACTGCTATGTCATAACTGGCAGACCAAAGCTGTGTCCACCCTGCCAGCTCTCAGAAAATAATAATAATAATAATAATATAAAGGAAATTAAAAATACCATTGTAGCTAATAGCCAAGAGAGAGGGAAGTGGAGTAATGTAAGAAAAGATAAAGATAAGAAAAAGTGAGGGGATAGATTAGCTGTTGCAGATGTGAGTATTGTGGGAGAGATGAGAAAGGTAGAAGAGTCTCTGTTCAAATAGATAATGTACTGCAGTGAAGTATAGAGAGTGAATAGATGAGGTTAAAATATTGTAACCAAAAAAATACAGGAGCCCTTACTCTTGATGAAAGTAAAAATAGAAGTTTAGAAAAGAACCAACCATATAAATAAGCAAGAAACAAAACATATCAATACAAAATATTGAAAAGCTCTAAATAAACAAAAATAAGCAACCTCAGTAATAAATAAATGAAAGAACAAAAGAAAGGAAAATGACAAGGCTGCCCATTGTCTCCATTGCTTTTTAACATTGTAATGGAAGTTTTAGCCACTGCAATTAGGGAAGAAAAGGCGATCAAGGGCATCCACATAGGGTCAGAAGACATCAAACTTTCGCTCTTTGCAGATGATATGATTGTATATCTGGAAAACACTAGGGACTCTACTACAAAACTCTTAGAAGTGATCAAGGAATACAGCAACATTTCAGGTTACAAAATCAACATTCATAAATCGGTAGCCTTTGTATATACCAACAATAGTCAAGCTGAAAAAACAATTAAGGACTCTATCCCATTGACAGTAATGCCAAAGAAGATGAAATATTTGGGAGTTTATCTAACAAAGGATGTGAAAGATCTCTATAAAGAGAACTATGAAACTCTAAAAAAAGAGTTAGCCGAGAATGTTAATAAATGGAAAAACATACCATGCTCATGGCTAGGAAGAATCAACATTGTTAAAATGTCCATACTACCCAAAGCAATATATAACTTCAATGCAATCCTTATTAAAGTTCCACTGTCATACTTTAAAGATCTTGAAAAAAAAATACTTCGTTTTATATGGAATCAGAAAAAACCTCGAATAGCCAAGACATTACTCAAAAATAAAAACAAAGCAGAAGGAATTACGCTACCAGACCTCAGACTATACTACAAATCGATAGTGATCAAAACAGCATGGTATTGGCACAAAAACAGAGAAGTAGATGTCTGTAACAGAATATAGAACCAAGAGATGAACCCAGCTACTTACCGGTATTTAATCTTTGACAAGCCAATTAAAAACATCCAGTGGGGTAAAGATTCCCTATTTAACAAATGGTGCTGGGTTAACTGGCTGGCAAGCTGTAGAAGACTGAAACTGGATCCACACCTAGATAGACTCTTACTGGATTAAAGACCTAAACTTAAGACATGAAACTATAAAAATACTAGAATAGAGTGCAGGGAAAACCCTTGAAGAAATTGGGTTGGGTGAGTTTTTTATGAGAAGGACCCCCCCGGGCGATTGAAGCAGCTTCAAAAATACACTATTGGGACTTGAAACTAAAAAGCTTCTGCACAGCCAAGAAAACAGTAAGTAAAGCAAGCAAACAGCCCACAGAATGGTAGAAGATATTTGCTGGTTATGTCTCTGACAAAGGTTTAATAACCAGAATCCACAGAGAACTCAAACGCATTAGCAAGAAAAGAACAAGGGATACTATCACAGGCTGGGCAAGAGACTTGAAAACAAACTTCTCCAAAGAAGACAGGCGAGCGGCCTTCAGACATATGAAAAAATGCTCATCATCTTTAATCATCAGAGAAATGCAATCAAAACTACTTTGAGATATCATCTAACTCCAGTAAGACTAGCCTATATCACAAAATCTCAAGACCAGAGATGTTGGCATGGATGTGGAGAAAAGGGAACACTTTTGCACTGCTGGTGGGAATGCAAACTAATACATTCCTTTTGGAAAGATATCTGGAGAACACTTAGAGATCTAAAAATAGATCTGCCATTCAATCCTGTAATTCCTCTGCTGGGCATATACCCAGAAGACCAAAAACCACATCATAACAAAGATATTTGTACCAGAATCTTTATTGCAGCCCTATTCATAATTGCTAAGTCATGGAAAAAACCTAAGTGCCCATCAATCCAGGAATGGATTAACAAATTGTGGTATATGTACACCATGGAATACTATGCAGCCTTGAAGAAAGATGGAGACTTTACCTCTTTCATGTTTACATGGATGGAGCTGGAACATATTCTTCTCAGTAAAGTGTCTCAAGAATGGAAGAAAAAATATGCAATGTATTCACCCCTTCTATGAAACTAACTTGGGACCTTCACATGAAAGCTATAACCAAGTTACAACCTAAGAACAGGGGGAAGGTGGAAAGTGTGGGGAGGGAGGGGGGAGGTGGGTAGAGGGAGGGGCATTGAAAGGATCACACCTGTGGTGCATCTTACAAGCGTACATGTGAGGCTTGGCAAATGTGGAATGTAAATGTCTTGGCAAAGTAACTAAGAAAATGCCAGGAGGGCTATTTCAACTAATGAGATGAAAATGTGTCAAATATTCTATGAACCAATGTGTGGTGCCCCATGATCATATTGATGTATACAGCTATGATTTAATAAAAAAAAGGAAAATGAAATACTAACAAGAAGAAAAAAATAAACAAAATAAAAACTAATTATATATTCATATATACATAAAAGCATATGTATATATATATGTGTATATATATAATGGGAGGGTCCAACTTTAGTAGGAATGCTAAAGTTTTTCTATCTTTTTCTATATATATCTATCTTTTTCTACATATATCACTTCCTTTTTTTTCTTTCTTGGAAAAATACATAAACTTTGTATTTATTTCCTTCCTAATCAGTGTGTGATAATTATTTCTCTGACCTGCAATGAACACCTACTAATTTTACACCCTAACAGTGTCCACAATCATGCTGCCTGTCTTAGCCTTGATTTCTTTGTGTGTAAAGTGAAAATTGCAACAAAGACTCTTTTAGCTCCAAACTACAGTTGCAAAAGCCCTTAAGCAGGGCCTACTTTAATTATAAAAGATATGATGTATTTGGATATGATCTACATATACACCCTAAAAAAAGAAATGACCAAATGAAATTATATATGTGTCTGCTTGTAAATAATCTTTTAAGGCAAAGTGAAATACTTAAAAGAAGTTGTGGGCGGTGCCTGTGGCTCAAAGGAGTAGGGTGCTGGCCCCATATGCTGCAGGTGGCAGGTTCAAATCCAGCAGCCCGGACAAAAAAACTGCAAAAAAAAATTATAAGTTGTTATTTTATACTTCATTTTAATATGTTTATAATAATTGTATGTGGTAAATTAACATATGTTTACATGAGGAATGATTAAATTGGTTTAATTAAAAAATCTGTTACCCCTCCTGTTATATTTTTTAAAGTACTTAATACTTATTTTATTAACCAATCATCCCCTGATATCCACAGGAAACTATCATAAGGCACTGGGACCCCAAAGTGACTCAAATAGGCTACTGAATTTAGTCACCTTGGTGATCAACAACTGTGAACTAGAAGAGGCAAGAAAAGAATGCCAAAAAGTTAAATTGTTAAGAACTATTATTGCAGCCCATCTCCATGGTCCAGTATGAGACAAGCAAGGGAGGCAACTGTCCTTTGGCAGTGATGTGAGGTGATTCAACTGTGTCAAACTGGGCCATCTAAGGAAAGAGTGTCACCAGAAAGGGCTTAACATAGATGCCAGAGGATGTAGGGTATTACCATATGCCCCTGATTCCACTGTAGTGGGCTGGGACATCACATCAAAGACTATTTCAAGAAAGCAGCCAAGAAGATGATAGCAAACTGATTTTCAGGTTTATGGGGCCCAGTCTCTTTGACGAACACTATTGTGGGTCATAATGGACCTCTCTGGTAAGCTTGTCACATTATTAGACATGGGAGCAGCATTTTCAGTTTTGAAATCTTTGGAGGTTACCTGTCCTCCTCATCTTACTTTGTTGTTGGCATCAATGCACAACACATTCACAGATATTTAACTTCCGTGCTTTGTAATTAAGACTCTGGGCATTCCACCCAAACAATATGAACTATATTCCCTCAGGAATTCCAAGGCAGTCCTCAAATTTTGGACAATTCTCTGAGTAAACTTCTCAGAGAGCTGAATTTAGTTCCTCTGAGTGCCCTTATTCAGTATGTAAGTGACTTACTAATCTGTAGCCCCTAATATAAATATTCTGTTGAAGACATGAGACGGATGTTGAATTTCCTTAAGGGTGAAAGACTTAAGATGTCAAAGGATAAAGCTCAATTTTTTAAACCTAAAATTACACACTTAGTCTTTCTTCTTTCCCCTGGTGATAGGAGGATCTCACATGAAAGAGTCCGTACAGTTTGCTCCCTCACTAGCCCCTCTACAAAAAAACAATTCAGGAAGCTCCTAGAAAATGATGGAGTACCGTCGAATATACATTCCCCAATATAAAGCTTCTGAAATTTTAAAGGGGGAAAACATGGAAGAGCTAACATAGGGTACAGAACAAGAAAAAACAGCTCAAACCTTAAAACAAGCTCTTTTAAATGTACTTGCCTTAAGAATACCTGATTTAAAGAATGCCTTTCCTTCTATAGGCTTTCACTGGGACTACAATTATAATCACCCTTTTCTTGATGTTTGGACTCTGCCTATTCAATCTCATTATTAAGTTTGTTTCCAGGCTCCAACAGTTTCACATTAAAATGATGATGATGCAGATATTTCAGCAAATACTGATAAAACCTGTTGACCAAATGGACAGAAAATTCCAAGCCCTGAAACCCCTTTAGAGTATAGCACATGAGTAGGGTCCCTCATAAATAGGCCAGTGGCCCTTTTTGAAACCAGTTAAGAATGGCCATCCATTTTTCCTTAAGATTTCAAGACCATATCTCTTCGGGGGGGGGATGAGAAGGTACACTAAGAAAGGGGCTTAGAAGGGGATGGGAGGAAAATCTGGCCTGCTGAACAAGAAAGTCTGGAAGGTCCATAAGAATGTATGAAGTAACTTAGGTAACCAATGACCATTAGAAAGAGACCATTAAGGACCAACAGAAAAGGTCAACACTTCTTGAAAACTCAGAGAGGCCAATGAAAGAGTTGCAAACAAATTCAAATGGAGTATTTAATACCCCTGCAGACCTTTGTCTGAGTCTCTCTCACCTCTTCTTCTTCATGAGAGGGATCCACTTCCAACTCTCTTTAGAAAGTGCTCTAAGCATTCTCTTCATTATTCCTAAACAAAATATCTGTTACCTCCTCCCAGAAAAAATAAAATTTATTTTGGCAATGTTGAAATACACAATGCATTATTATGTATTTTAGTCACAACTCTTTGAAATATACATGCACTTCCATGTTCGTTGCAGCATTATTCACAGTAGATGATATGTAAGCAACCTAGGTATCAGTTATCAGATGAATGGGAAACAAAATGTATATATACGCAATAGAATAGTAGTCAGCCTTACAAAAGGAGAAAATCTTGTCATTTGTGGTAACATAAATGAACCAGGGAGACATTATACTAAGAAAAATAAGCCAGATATAGAAAGACAAATGACATTATCTCACTTATATGTAGAATCTAAAACAGCATTTTTTTCCTCACTAGTGTTATATGTGGAATTTAAAACAGTATTCTTTTTCTCACCAGCCTAATTTAGTAAAGTCCTTTGACTTAATTATATTTGTAATTTACGTTTTTATTTTTAAGTGTAGTACAAAACATATAGCATAAAAACTACCTTCTTAACACATTTTTAAATGCAGAGTATACTACTTTTACCTATATACACGTTATTGTACAGTGGATATTTAGAAATTTTTCGTCTTGCATGATTAAAACTTTACACCCATTGTGTACTCCATTTTGTATTGTTGTAAGGAAAATACTGAATCTGAGTAATTTATAAAGACAAAAGATTTGTATGGTTCGGGATTATACAAACTGTACAAGAAACATCTTCTCAGCATCTTCTGTTAAATAGTTCATAGAGTTGCCCATCAAAGTCAAAGGTGAGGAGGGAGCAGACATATCACACGGTGAAAGAAGGAGCAAGAGAACAAGGATGTAGTGCCAGCTTCCTTTAAACAACCAGCCATATTGAGAACTAACAATACAAAAAGTCATTCATAATTATAAGCAAAGTCAAGGCATTCGTGAGAAATCTGCTCCTATGGTACACAAATACCTTCCACCAGGCCCCACCCTCAACACTGTGAACCAAATTTTGGCATGAGTTTTGAATGGGCTAAAAATCCAAACCATATCACTCATCAAATCACAACTCTCCATTCCCACTTGCCCAGCTCCTAGCAACTATGTGTATATTCTTTGCATCTGTAATTTTGACCATTTTAGATGACTCACATATGTGGAATCATATAATATCTGTCCTATGACTGGCATATTTTATTTAGTATAATAGCCTCCAGGTTTATCATATTATGACACATCAGGAGTTCCTTCTTTTCAAGGTTGAATATTATTCCATTGTGAGAGGGAGCAGAGAAAGATGGTGGACTAGAAACATCTCCCTACTTGTCACTTGTGGCAAGGCAGGGGAAAGATATCTTCAGCCATTTCTGGCTGGGAGAACCTACCTGGAAACATGAAGCTGGGGGCATAGTGAAACAGTGGTAGCTCACAGGAGCCAACAAGGAGGTTTGGAGCTGAATTAAACCAGCAAAGAAGGTGATTATATGGAAATGGGTGGCTGACCCACAGAGGACTGGGGACACAGGAAAGAGCTGACTGGGAGCTTTTTTATTTTGGTCTAATCTACTTACTGGAGTGGGCTTAAATGAGTAGGTGGACTCAAACAGTGTCTAGCAGCTGGGTTTGAATACTGGGTGCGGTAGATCCACCATTAGCTTGACTGCTAGATGGGCAAGCATTAGGAAGGACGTATGGGAGAAATGGTCTGCTGAGTTCTAGTGCACAGCCCATCTGGTATGCCTGATGAGCTTGGGCATACACTCTAGTGGTAAGCAAAGTAGTCCCACATGCCCCAAAGATTGACAGGAGGCACTGTGAGAGTGACCTCCTAAGGAACCCAGTGACTGCTTCAATACCCCAATCCCTTGGGAACTGAATGCTGACAAAACAGCTGGCACTGATTCAGGACAACTAAATAAGGAAGATACAACACAATCTCCTCAGCAACTAGAGTAGTTTCTGGCACTCAATTTTCACACCAAACCGGCATATGTTATCAGTCTTCTAACACTACAGCACCACCTGGCGTCTAGGCAATATATGGCATTGTGTGTGTGTGTGTGTGTGTGTGTGTGTGTGCGCGCGCGTGCATATATACATAGCCATGTTTTTGTTTTTTTTTTCTTTTTTTGTTATGGTTGTTGTTTTTTTTTTTTTTTGCTGTTTTTTATTGTCTGGTTGGTTGGATTTTTATTTTTCCACTTTTACTTTCTTGAATAGCAAGGGCTCCCTCATTTTTGTTATGGGTTTTCAGCCTCTTTTTTTCTCTCTTTCTTTTTAATTTTCCTCTTTTTTACTCTCTTTTGGTAGAGATATTCTACTTTTCTCATGTTTTCCACTTACATTTTTCATACAACAGCTGAGATATTCATTACTTTATTTATTTCATATAACTACTTTTAATTTACTTTATCTGTTCTAATTCTTTTCCTTTTCTCAGAGTTCTGGGATGTCATAGAAGTGGTCTGGCTGGAACGTCATTGCAGAGGTCTGGATCAAGGATTGGTTAAGCTCGTGATCCAGGGTATCCTAGCTTTGGCCTTTGAACACAGTATTGGCAGGTCCCCACTGCAACATACTGCTGAATCTTTCTTTCTTTCTTTATTTTTACTTTTATCATTTCATTATCTTTCTATATTTGCTGGAGGTGGATTCTTGCATTTGTCCAGGGTGATAAGAAGCTCCTGGCACTGAGGGACCTGCCCAGAACACCTGCCAAAGTCCAGGAGTTTTGTTGTGGCCATAGAACCCTAAAAACAGCACCATTTCTCCTGTTACTCTCTTTCTGTCTTTCTTTCCTTCTCTCCTTTTCTTTAATTCTTTTCTTTTACTCCCATTACTTTTTATTTTTTCTTTATTTCCTTCTTTATTTCATTTTCTCTTCTTTCTCTGTGGTCACTCTTTAACCTTATCGTCCTTTTTGCCTTATATCAAGAAGCCACTTCAACACTTAAGCTCTAAAACAAAGTAATTCAAGCAAATTAGGCAGAGAGAAGGAAAAAGTAGGGTAAGGAAGTGAAAAAGAAGAAAACACACATGAGAAAGAACCAGCAGAAAAATTCTAACAACATGAAAAAACAAAACAGAACAATTCCCACAAGGGACCATGAGGCAGCAACTACAGAGTACTACATCTATAAAGAAGTAATATAAATGACAGAAATTTAATTTAAAATAAGGATGGTAAAGGGAATTGATGAGAAAGTAAAAATTCAGAAGCAAAAAAATGGATGAACAATATGAAGAATATAAAAAATTACAGCAAAACTTAGGAAAATGAAGGACTCAATCAGGGAACTTAAAGAAGTAGTAAAAAGTATCAATAACTTTTTAAATTATGGAGAAGAAAGAATCAGTCATCTAGAGGATAACGTTCATGACCTAACACATGTAGTTAAAGAGGCAAAAAAGAAGTGAAAGAAAGCAGAACATTTGCTCAGAGAATTATGGGACTTCATGAAGAATTCAAACATATGCACTATACATATGCATGAAGGGGAAGAACATCCCAAAGGAATGGAAAACCAACTGGAAGAATCATAAATGAAAATTTTCCAAGTTTCACTAAAGAATAAAAAAAAAAAAACCTTTTAGAGGGCTATCAAAGCCAAGGTCATATCAACACAATAGCATCTTGAGTACATATTGTAAGGAACCTGTGCAAAGTCAAGACAAAAAAGAAAATTCTGCAAGAAGCCAGGAGTAAGAGCCAACTGACTTATACAGCCAGATTCATCAGAGTGACATTTGAGTATTCAACTGATATTTTCCAGGGTAGAAGAGAATGATTAGATCATTTTGGCTTTCTCAAACAAAACAATTCTTAGCCAATAATTAAGTATTCTGCTAAACCAAACTTTAAAATTGATGGAAAAATCAAATAATAAACTTATATGGGAACATTGAGGAAGTTTGCTGTAACTAGACCAGCTCTACAGGAAATACTTCTACCTATTTGCCACATTGACCATCACAACAAATTAAACACCCAGAAAATAAATGACAAGACCTAGATTCCACAATGATACAGAGGATAAAACTAAGTAATAATCTTTCACCAAATAAGGTGAATAGAACTCTGCCACACCCAACAATTCTCTCAATAAATGTTAATGACTTGGATTCCCCACTGAAGATGCACAGGCTGGCTGATTGGGAAAAAAAAAAAAAAAAAGTCATTCATATGCTGTCTACAAGAAACACACATATCCTTGAAGGAAAAAGTAAGACTCAAGGTAGATAATGGACAACAATATTTCAGAAAAATGGAAATCAGAAGAAAGGAGTGGTTACAATCCTATTTTCATATAGAAGTGGTTTTAAAGTAACTAATGGCAAAAAAGACAAAGATGGACACTTCATATTGGTCAAGGAACAATATAAGAAGACAATTAAAGTCTAAATATTTATGCACCCAACTTAAATGCTCCTAGATTTGTCTCCCATCCAAATACTAACCACACCTGACCCTTTAGCTTCTAAGATTAGACAAGATCAGGTGTGTTCACGGTGGTATAGCAGTAGACACACCCAGATTTGTCAAACAGACTTTGACTGGTCTGTGCAATATAATATCTCATTACAGATAGTAGCTGGGACTTTAACATCTCTCTTGCAGAACTGACAGATCCTCTAAACAGAAACTAAACAAAACTACTAGGGACTTAAATGTGATTCTAGAACAACTGTTGCTAGAACTGTGCTTAATAGTCATATACAGAACATACCATCTCAAAGGTAAGGAATATATGTTCTTCTCATCAGCCCATGGAACATTCTCCAAAATAGGTCATATCCTAGGATACAAATCAATCATTAATAAAATTAAAAGAATTTAAATTATACCTTTTGTCTTCTCAGATCATAAGACAATAAAGGTAGAAATCAACTCTAAAAAATTTTTTTAGCCCCACACAAACATGGAAATGAAACAACCAAGTGCTGAATGACAGGTTAAGGAAGAGATAAAAAAGGAAATTGTTAAATTCCTCAAACATCACAACAATGAAGCTATAAGTTACAAAAATCTGTGGGATACTGAAACAGCAGTTCTAAGAGGTAAATTTATCACAGTAGATGCCTAAATCCAAAAACAGAAAGAGAGCAAATCAACAAACTAATGAAGCATCTTAAGGAAATGGAAAAAGAAGAACAATCTGATACCAAACCTAGCAGAGTAAAAGAAATAACCCAAATTAAATAAAAAATAAATGAAATTGAAAATAAAAGAATCATTCAAAAACTTAATGACATGAAAAGTTGTTTCTTCCACAAAATTAACAAAATCAATAAACTTTTCAGCACATTAACCAGAAACAGAAAGGCAAAATCTTAAATAACCTCAATCAGAAATGAAAAATGGCAAATAAGAAGAGATACCATAGAGATACAAGGAATTATCTCTGACTACTACAAGAAACACTATGCCCAGAAATTTGATAATATGGAGGAAATGGAGTAATACCTAGAATCACACAACCTTCCTACACTTAACCAGGAAGAAATAGATCTCCTGAACAGACCAGTATCAAGTGCTGAGAATAAATAAATAAATAATCTTCCAAAAACAAAAAGCCCTAGACCAGATGGCTTCATACCAAAATTCTTTCAAACCTCCAACGATGACTTTATACACATATTGCAAAAACTACTGCAAAACATTGAGAAGGAAGGAATGTTTCCCAATACATTCTATGAAGAAAATATCACCCTGAAGCTAAAACCTGGAAAAGACCCAACTCCAAAGGAGAACTACAGACCAATTTCATTGATACATACTGAAGCAAAAATACTCAATAATACCTTAGCCAACAGATTACAGCAACACAGGAAAATAAATTATACACTGCAATCAAGTAGGCTTTACCCTAGGGATGCAAGGCTGGTTTAACATACACAAATCCATAAATGTAATTCATCATATCAATAGAAACAAAATAAAGACCATATGGTCCTCACAATAGATGCAAAAAAATAATTTGGCTTTTTTTTTTTTTTTCTAACAAGAACACTTAAGAATATAGGCATATGTGGCACATCTCTTAAACTAATTGAAGGCATCTATGACAAACCCACAGCTAATATTGTATTGAATGGAGTAAAACTGTAAACTTTTCTACTTAGAACTAGAACCAGACAGGGGTGTCCACTATTGCTGCTGCTATTTCACTTAGGACTAGAAGTCCTAGGTAATGCATCAGTTAAGAGAAGGATATAAAGGGCATCCAAATGAGGAGAGAGAAGGTTAAATTCTCAATCTTCACTGATGATATGATCTCATACTTACAGAAAACCAGATATTCAACCATGAGACTCCTGAAAGTTTTTAAGAAATACAGTAATGTCTCAGGGTATAAAATCAATGTCCTTAAATAAGTAGCTTTATATATGTGAATAACAGGCAAAATGAGAAACTAATCAAAGACACAATTGCCTTCAGAGTAGCTGCAAAGAAATAAAATGCCTAGCAACATACCTAAAAAAAGGAGTGAAGGTCCTCTACAAAGAGAATTAAGAAACACTAAGAAAAGAAATAGCAGAAGATATTAACAGAAGGAAGTGCATACCATCATCCTTTCTGGAAAGAATCAACACTATTAAAATGTCTATACTTTCCAAAGCAATCTAATTTAATTCACTCCCCATTAAAATACCAACACCATAGTTTAAAGAACTGTAAAAAATAGTTCTTCATTTTGTATGGAACTAGAAAAAAATTGTGTAGCCAAGGCAATTTTTAGTAATAAGAAAACACCAGCATCATTATCTCCACAAACTTTAGGCTATATCACAAGTCCACAGTGATACAAATAGCATGGTATTGGCATAAAAATATAGACATAACCATTTGGAACTGAGTAGAAAATGAAGAAATGAAACCAGTATCTCATGGCCATCTGATCTTTGATAAACCAAAACAAAAGCCTACACTGAGGGGGAAAAAAATCGCTATTCTATAAAAGTGGTGCTAGGAGAACTGGATAACCATATATAAAATACTAAAATGGGTTCTACAGTTTTAACCACTTACAAAAATTGATTCAAGATGAATAAAAGATTTAAATCTAAGGAATGAAATGATAAAATTCCTAGAAGAATGTGTGGAAAAAACCCTTGGGGGTAGGGTGGAGCCTGTGGCTCAGTCGTTAAGACGCTGGCCCCATATACCGAGGGTGGCGGGTTCAAACCCGGCCCCGGCCAAACTGCAACCAAAAAATAGCCGGGCGTTGTGGCGGGCGCCTGTAGTCCCAGCTACTTGGAAGGCTGAGGCAAGAGAATAGCTTAAGCCCAGGAGTTGGAGGTTGCTGTGAGCTGTGTGAGGCCACGGCACTCTACTAAGGGCCATAAAGTGAGACTCTGTCTCTAGAAAAAAAAAAAAAAACAACAAAAAAAAACCTTGGGGGTTGTTCGCATAGGAAAGATTTTATTAAGAAGACTTCATTAAGAAGACTTCTAAGGCAACTGCAAAAACAACACAAATAAACAAATAAGACTTAATTAATTTTAAATGTTCTGCACAGCTAAGGAGAGAACAATCAAAGGAAATAGACAACCTTCAGAATGGGTAAAGATATTTGCATGTTATGAATCTGACAAAGAGTTGATAACCATGAGGTATAGAGAACTCAATCAACAAAAAGAGCAACAATCCCATCTATCACTAGACAAGAGACATGAAAAGAACCTTCACTGAGGATGACAGGTGAATGACTAAAAAACACAAAAAATGCTCGTCATCTCTAGTCATCAGAAAAATGCAAATCAAAACCACCCTGAGATAACACCAAACTTCAGTAAGATTATACACATTATGAAGTTCTAAAGCTGCAGATGATGGAATGGATGGGGAGACAGGGGAACATTTTTGCACTAGAACTACAAACTAATATAGCATTTTTGGAAAGAAGTACAGAGAATCCTCAAAGAACTCAAAGTAGACCTCACATTTGACCCCACAATCCCACTACTAGAAATCTACCCAGAAGAAAATAACCCTTTTATCATAAGGATATTTGCACTAGATTGTTTGTCACAGCTCAATTTACAATCACCAAGATGTAGAAACAACCTAAATGCCCATAAACTCAGTAATTAGTTACTAAACGGGTATATTTATGCCATGAAATACTATGCAGCCATAAAAAGGTGGTGACTTTACATCTTTTGCATTAACCTGAATAGAGTTGAAAAGTATCTTGTGATACTTTTCTCAGTAAAGTATCACAAGAATGGGAAAACAAATATCCAATGTACTCAATACTAATATGAAGCCAGTAAATGATCTAATTCATGCCAGTCAACTCTCATATTTGAAAAACTCATTTCAATTCAATTGGGGGGAGGACGAATGAGAGAGTGGGAAAAGTGGGGGATTTGGGGTATTATAACTTAACGGGTGCAACGTAGGGTGTGTGACACACATTTTGGGTGAAGGACACAAATACATGAGGGACTCTTCCTAACAAATTCAAATATTGTGACCTGGTTATTTGTACTCCCATATTAACCTGAAATAAAATAAGAATAATAATATATGGGCAGTGCTTGTGGCTCAACAGAGTATGGGTCCGGCCCCGTATGCTGCCGGTGGTGGGTTCAAACCCAGCCCCAGCAAAAAACTGCAAAATAAATAAATAATGATAATAATATAGTAATATTCATTTATATATGATATTTTCTTTATCCATTCACCCACTGATCGTCATTTTGTCTGTTTATACCTCTTATGCTATAAATAATATTGCAACTAAACATTAATGTCTTAAATATATGTTTGCAAATCCTTTGATCAATTATCAGAAGGAGGATTTCTGGATCTTCCAGTAGTTCTATTTTTATATTTTGAGGAAACTCAATACTTTCTTTATTCATAGCTGCTGAATTATTTTACATTCTTGCCAATTGTTCACAAGGATTCCATTTTTCCACATCTTTATCAACATTTGTTATTTTCTGTTTCTATGATAATGGCTTGTTGGGGGTCATTGTGCTTGAACCCCAACTTGATTTGAGAGTTGACTGGGAAAGATACTGAGGGAAAATAACTTATTCCAGTTTAAAACATAAAATCTGAGAATACCTGGAGAAGGTTTACATTATCTCATGCCAGGCAGTAAAATAAATAAAATCCAGCCCCTCTCTGACTTTTTCAAAAGGCTTTTACTGACTTCTAACAAAAGTGCTTATGCAAAATGTAAAAAATACCAAACTATAGGGCTGAAAGAATCCCAAGTTCCCAGGAAGACTGGATAGAGAGAGAGGTTGAGTAAAAGGTAGAGGATTGCTAATACATGGCTGATGGTTATTTAGAAATGGGGAGGGAACACTACGTTTATCTCCACAAGGGAAATAAGCCAGGTTTCCTAATCTAACTACATATCAGAAGTTCAAAGAATTTAGCCCCTCCCACCTGTTGACTCTAGGCACACAGGGGTAGTCACTTCTGTCTGTGTGTCTCCAGGATCTTTTCATCTTTTGTGGTTTTGATAAGCCCCCAGGGATAACACATCTGCACACTTTCCCCTGGATACCCCAGGATTGAGGCAGGGCATCTTGTTCAGAAGTCAACCTATCTACTGCCCACAATAGCCATCTTAAAAGATGTGAGATGATAGCTCATTGTGCTTTTGATTTTCATTTCCATGATGATTAGTGATGTTGAGCATCTTTTCATAGACCTACTGACCATTTGTACATCTTCTTTGGAGAAAATTTTTAATTGAGTAACTTGTGTTTTTTGTTTGTTTTGCTATTGAGTTATACGAACTTCTTACATATTTTGGATGTTAACCCCTTGTCAAATAGGTACTTTGAAACATTTTATCTGATTCTGTAGGTTACTTCTTTACTCTGCAGACTGCTTCCTTTGCTATGCAGAAGTTTTTAGTTCATTTCTCTATTTTTGCTTTCATTACCTGTACTTTTGGTATAAATCCAAAATCATTGCCAAAACCAATGTTATAAAGTTATCAGATGTATTTTCTTTTAAGAGTTTCAAGTCCTATGTTTGAATCTTTAATCCATTTTGAATTTATTATTGTGTATTGTGCATAATTTAGATCTAATATTTTTTGCATATGGATATCCTGTTTTCACCACCATTTATTTAAAGAATAATTATTTATCTTTAATGGAGTTTTGGTACCCTTGTCAAATATTGTTTCACATGTTTGAATTCAATTCTGGGTTCTCTATTTTGTTTCATAAGTCTATGTGTCTGTCTTCATAATAAAACATACTGTTTTTATTGCTATAAGCTTTCAAAGTATTCTGAAATCAGGAAGTGTGAGACTACAGTTTTGTTCTTGTTAAGATTTATTTAATTGGAATAAAAAAAGAGATTTCTTTAATTATTCTGGCTCCTTTGTGGTTCCATATGAATTTTAAGATTTTTTAAATCTGTTTGATCAAAAATGCTGCTGTGATTTTGACAGGGATTGCACTGAATCAGTAGATCAATTATACTGTGGATGTTTTGTTATCTTCCAATGCTGATGATGAATCCCACCTGGTCATGGTGTATGATCCTTGTAATATGCTGTTCAATTCATTTTGGTAGTGTTTTATACAGGATGTTTGTGTCTGTATTCTTCAAAGACACGGTTGCAAAATATTTTTCCTCTAATGGTTTTGCTTGTCTTTGTTGTTAGGGTACTGCTCACCCCATAAAATATAAAATGTTTCCTCCTCTTCATTTTGTTTATATGAGTTGGAGAAATAATGGCATTAAATCCTTTTAAAATTTTCAGCAGATGTCTCCAATAATGCCATCTTGTCTTGGACTTTTCTTTGTTGAAATGTTTTTAGTTAGTGATTTAATGTCCCCACTAGTTACCTTAATGTCCTCACTATACTTTAAGGAGGTGTATTAAGATTTTCATTTCTTCATAATTCAGTCTTAGTAAGTTGAAGGTTCTAGAAACTTATGCATTTCTTCTAAGTTCTCTACTTCATTGACATGTTATTTTTCATAGTATTTATCAATCTATTTATTTCTGTAGTATCATTTGCAGTATATCCTTTTTCAAGAATGATTTTATTTGTTTGAGTTTTATTTCATTCTTCATACAGCTAAAAGTTTGTGAATTTTATGAATCTTTCCAAAACACTTTAGTTTTGTTTAACTATTCTATTGTTTTCCTAGTTTTAATGTTTTATTTTTTTACTCTGAACTTCATTATTTCTTCTCTACTACCAACTTTTGGTTTAATTTGTTTTTGTTTTTCTAGTTCCTTGAGGTGTAAACTTAGGTTGTTTCAGGTATTTCTGCTTTTTACTGTTGGCTTTTACTACTATTAAATCACTTTTACAACTGCTTTTGCTGCATTTGTATTTTGTGTTCGTATTTCTTCTTTCACTCACTGGTTCCTTAAAATTGTGTTTCTTAATTTTTACATATTTGTATATTTTTCAATTTTTTCACTGCTATTGATTTAACTTCAATTCTTTGTTGTTAGAATAGATATTTAACATTATTTCAACATTATTGATTTTGTTACACTTGCCTCCTGATTTAACATGTGGTCTATAATTAATAATGTCTCATGTGGACTTGACAGGAATGTTTATTCTTCTGCTTTGGGGTGAAATGTTCTGTATACATGCAATTATTTGAATGAATTTTCA
The DNA here is from genome assembly GCF_027406575.1 of Nycticebus coucang. NCBI lineage: Eukaryota > Metazoa > Chordata > Mammalia > Primates > Lorisidae > Nycticebus > Nycticebus coucang. The sequence goes on along the minus strand of NC_069804.1, from coordinate 153,675,594 downwards.
AAAAAGCATCAGATCAAAACTTAATTCCCAATGCAAAAACATTGAGAGTTGGGACCTAAATGGAGATGTTCAGGTTATGAGAGTAATGAATTTATGTATGCATTAATTCTGATTATAATTCAAATTCTGGATTGAGTCTGTAATTTCAGTCTTTTTCTCTATCTCATCATGTTATGTCTACAACCATGTTACAATACAAGAAGGCCTTCCTCAGATGCAAACCCTTCTCAGGCCTCAGAACTATAAGAATTATATCTAAGTTTTAAATAAAATACTCCTTATTCTCTTATGGCAACACAAAACAGATTAAGACAATATGTTTGTTATACCCATTTTGTTACAGTTATCTTCAATTTCTGGATTTTTTTTTGCAGGTGCAGAGTCTCACTATGTCACCCTCAGTAGAGTGCTGTGGTGTCAAAGCTCACAGCAACCTCAAACTCTTCTTAAGTGATTCTCTTGCCTCAGACTCCCAAGTAGCTGGGACTACAGGTGCCCACCACAATACCCGGCTATTTTTGTTGTTGTTGTTGTATTTGTCATTGTTGTTTACAGGCCCCAGCTGAGTTGAAACCCACCAGCCTGGGTGTATGTGGTCAGCACCCTAGCCACTGAGCTATGGGCACTGATCCAATTTCTGGATTTTTTTATTTACTTTTGTCTGGATACTTGATCCATTATTAAAGTAGTATGTTGAAATATCGTACTACAAAAATATCACTGTCTCTTACTTTAGCTTTCTCAAAATTTATTTCATACAGTTGAATAGTGTGATGTTAGAAGGACACATATATTTAACCATTATACTTTCCTGTAAATTGATCATTTTATAATCATATAAGGTCTTTCTTTGCCCTTTGTGGCAGTTTTTTTTTTTCTATCCAAAATGCAAGTGGATGTTTATTTTTTTTTATTTATTTTTTTTATTAAATCATAACTGTATACAATGATATGATAATGGGGCATCATACACTCACTTCATAAACCATTTGACACATTTTTATCACAGTGGTTAACATAGCCTTTCCGGCGTTATCTCAGTTACTGTGCCAAAACATTTATATTCTACATTTACCAAGTTTCGCAAATACCCCTGTAATATGCACCACAGGTGTGATCCCACCGATTCCCCTCCCTCTACCCATCCCCCCCTTTCCCACTTCCCCCTATTGTTAAGTTGTAGCTGGGTTATAGCTTTCATGTGAGAGTCCCAAATTAGTTTCATAGTAGGGCTGTGTACATTGGGTATTTTTTCTTCCATTCTTGGGATACTTTACTAAGAAGAATATGTTCCAGCTCCATCCATGTAAACATGAAAGAGGTAAAGTCTCCATCTTTCTTTAAGGCTGCATAGTATTACATGGTATACATATACCACAATTTATTAATCCATTCGTGGATCGATGGGCACTTCGGCTTTTTCCATGACTTAGCAATTATGAATTGGGCTGCAAAAAACATTCTGGTACAAATATCTTTGTTATGTTGTGATTTTTGGTCTTCTGGGTATATGCCCAGCAGAGGAATTACAGGATTGAATGGCAGATCTATTTTTAGATCTCTGAGTGTTCTCCATATATCTTTCCAAAAGGAATGTATTAATTTGCATTCCCACCAGCAGTGCAGAAGTGTTCCCTTTTCTCCGCATCCACGCCAACATCTCTGGTCTTGAGATTTTGTGATATAGGCTAGTCTCATTGGAGTTAGATGATATCTCAAAGTAGTTTTGATTTGCATTTCTCTGATGATTAAAGATGATGAGCATTTTTTCATATGTCTGAAGGCCGTGCGCCTGTCTTCTTCAGAGAAGTTTCTCTTCAAATCCCTTGCCCAGCCTGCGATGGGATCCCTTGTTTTTTTTTGCTGATGCATTTGAGTTCTCTGTGGATTCTGGTTATTAAACCTTTGTCAGAGTTATACCCTGCAAATATCTTCTCCCATTCTGAGGGCTGTCTGCTTGCTCTGCTTACTGTGTTCTTAGCTGTGCAGAAGCTTTTTAGTTTGATCAAGTCCCAGTAGTGTATTTTTGAAGCTGCTTCAATTGCCCGGGGGGTTCTCCTCATGAAATACTCACCCAGACCAATTTCTTCAAGGGTTTTCCCTGCATTCTCCTCTAGTATTTTTATAGTTTCATGTCTTAAGTTTAAATCTTTAATCCAATGAGAGTCTATCTTAGTTAATGGTGAAAGGTGTGGGTCCAATTTCAGTCTTCTGCAGGTTGCCAGCCAGTTCACCCAGCACCATTTGTTAAATAGGGAATCTTTTCCCCACTGAATGTTTTTAATTGGCTTGTCAAAAATCAAATAGCGGTAAGTAGCTGGATTCATCTCTTGGTTCTCTATTCTATTCCAGATATATACTTCTCTGTTTTTGTGCCAATACCATGCTGTTTTGATCACTATCGATTTGTAGTAAAGTCTGAGGTCTGGTAGTGTGATTCCTCCTGTTTTGTTTTTATTTCTGAGTAATGTCTTGGCTATTCGAGGTTTTTTCTGATTCCATATAAAACGAAGTAATGTTTTTTCAAGATCTTTAAAATATGACAGTGGAGCTTTAATAGGGAGTGCGTTGAAATTATATATTGCTTTGGGTAGTATGGACATTTTGATAATGTTGATTCTTCCTAGCCATGAGCATGGTATGTTTTTCCATTTGTTAACATTTTCCGCTATTTCTTTTCTTAGAGTTTCATAGTTCTCTTTATAGAGATCTTTCACGTCTTTTGTTAGGTAAATTCCCAAATATTTCATCTTCTTTGGCACTACTGTGAATGGGATAGAGTCCTTAACTGCTTTTTCAATTTGACTGTTGTTGGTGTATATAAAGGCTACCGATTTATGAATGTTGATTTTGTAACCTGAGACGCTGCTGTATTCCTTGATCACTTCTAGGAGTTTTGTAGTAGAGTCCCTAGTGTTTTCCAGATACACAATCATATCATCTGCGAAGAGCGAGAGTTTGATCTCTTCTGACCCTATATGGATACCCTTGATCGCCTTTTCTTCCCTAATTGCGGTGGCTAAAACTTCCATTACAATGTTGAAAAGCAATGGAGACAATGGGCAGCCTTGTCTGGTTCCTGATCTGAGTGGAAATGATTCCAATTTAACTCCATTCAATATGATATTGGCTGTGGGTTTGCTGTAGATAGCCTCTATCAGTTTAAGAAAAGTCCCTTCTAGACCAATTTTCTTGAGTGTTCTGATCATGAAGGGATGCTGGATATTATCAAAAGCTTTTTCTGCATCAATTGAGAGAATCATATGGTCTTTGTTTTTTAATTTGTTTATGTGCTGAATTACATTTATAGATTTACGTATATTGAACCAGCCTTGAGACCCTGGGATAAAACCAACTTGGTCATGATGTATAATTTGTTTGATGTGTTGCTGGATTCTGTTTGTTAGGATCTTGTTGAATATTTTTGCATCTATATTCATTAGTGATATTGGTCTATAATTTTCTTTTCTTGTTGGGTCTTTTCCTGGTTTGGGGATCAGGGTGATGTTTGCTTCATAGAACGTGTTGGGTAGTCTTCCTTCTTTTTCTACATTTTGGAACAGGTTGAGTAATATAGGTACTAATTCCTCTTTAAAGGTTTGGTAGAATTCTGACGTGAAACCATCTGGTCCTGGGCTTTTCTTTTTAGGGAGGTTTTGTATAGTTGATGCTATTTCTGAACTTGATATGGGTCTGTTCAACATTTCCACTTGATTCTGGTTAAGTCTTGGAAGGTGGCGTGCTTCCAAGTATCGGTCTATTTCCTTCAGATTTTCATATTTCTGAGAATAAAGTTTCTTGTAATATTCATTAAGGATTTTTTGGATTTCTGATGAGTCTGTGGTTTTTTTGTCTTTGTTGTTTCTGATTGATGATATTAGAGACTTTACTCTTTTTTTCCTGATTAGGTTGGCCAGAAGTTTATCTATTTTATTGACCTTTTCAAAAAACCAACTTTTTGATTTATTGATCTGTTGCATTATTCTTTTGTTTTCAATTTCATTTAATTCTGCTCTAATTTTGGTTATTTCTTTTCTTCTACTGGGTTTGGGGTTGGAATGTTCTTCCTTTTCCAGTTGCGTGAGATGTCCCGTTAAGTTGTTAACTTCCTCTCTTTCCGTTCTCTTGAGGAAGGCTTGCAGTGCTATAAATTTCCCTCTTAGAACTGCCTTTGCAGTGTCCCAGAGGTTCTGATAGCTTGTGTCTTCATTGTCATTTTGTTCCAAAAAATTGGTGATTTCTTTCTTAATCTCATCTCTGACCCAGCTATCATTCAGCATAAGGTTATTTAACTTCCATGTTTTTGTATGGGTATGCAGATTCCTGTTGTTACTCAATTCAAGTTTTATTCCATGATGGTCCGAGAAGATGCATGGAATAATTTCTATTCCTTTAAATTTACTGAGGTTAGACTTGTGACCTAAAATGTGATCAATTTTGGAGTATGTTCCGTGGGCTGATGAGAAGTATGTGTATTCAGTTTTGTTGGGATGAAATGTTCTGTAGATGTCTGCTAAATCTAAATATTGGATGGTTAGGTTTAAATCCAAGATTTCTTTGCTCAGCTTCTTTCTGGAGGATCGATCCAACACTGCCAAGGGAGTGTTGAAATCTCCAACGATTATGGAGCTGGAGGAAATCAAGTTACTCATGTCTGTTAGAGTTTCTCTTATAAATTGAGGTGCATTCTGGTTGGGTGCATAGATATTAATAATTGAGATCTCGTCATATTGAGTATTACCCTTAACAAATATGAAGTGACCATTCTTGTCCTTCCTTACTTTTGATGGTTTAAAGCCTACTGTATCTGCAAATAAAATTGCAACACCTGCTTTTTTCTGATTACCATTTGCCTGAAATATGGATGACCATCCTTTCACCCTGAGTCTGTATTTGTCTTTTAAGTTGAGATGTGACTCTTGTATGCAACAAATATCTGGCTTAAGTTTTTGTATCCAGTCAGCTAACCTATGCCTCTTTAGAGGACAGTTTAAGCCATTCACATTGATGGAGAGTAAGGATAAGTCTGGTGGAATTTTGGGTATCGAGTTTTTCAAAGGTCCAGTGGACATTTTTAATCCTTTCGCCAGTGTGGAAGTTGGAGTTTCATCCGAAGTTTCTGAGTGAGTTTACTTTTGTGGTATAGGATTGGGTTGGTCATTGTGGAGGATAGGTCTGAGAACATCCTGAAGAGCTGGTTTACTTATGGCAAATTTTTTCAACATATGAATGTCATTGAAGTATTTAATTTCTCCATCATAGATGAAACTCAGTTTAGCTGGATACAAGATCCTGGGTTGAAAGTTTTTTTGCTTTAGGAGATTAAAAGTTGATGACCAGCCTCTTCTTGCTTGAAAAGTTTCAGCAGAGAGATCTGCAGTTATTCTAATATTCTTACCTTTGTACGTTATAGTTTTCTTTCGCCGGGCTGCTTTGAGAATCTTCTCTTTCATGTTAACTTTAGTGAAGCTAATTATGATATGTCTGGGAGATGGCTTATTGGGGTTGAATCGTGCTGGGGTTCTGAAGCTGTCTGCTATCTGAATTTCAGATTCTCTAGGCATGTCTGGAAAATTTTCTTTCATAATTTCATGTAGAAGGGCCTCTGTGCCCTTGGCAGCCACTTCATCATTCTCCGAAATTCCTATAACCCTTATGTTGTTTTTTTTCGAATTATCTGAGAGGTCTCTGAGTGAGTGATCCGTTTTTGCTCTCCATTTCTCTTCCTCTTTGAGAGATTGGGAGCGTTCGAAGACTTTATCTTCAATGTCAGAAATCCTTTCTTCTGCTTGCTCCATTCTGTTACTGAGGGATTCTACTGTATTTTTCATATCTTTGAGGGCTGTAAGTTCTTGTTTCAGTGTGTCTAAGTCTTTGGTGGTTTTGTCTTTAAATTCGTTGAATTCTTGAGACAGTTTTTGAATTTCTCCTCGAATTCCTAATTCCATTTTATTAATCTTGTCTGCAAACCAAATTCTGAATTCGACTTCTGACATCTCAGCCAGTTGTTTATGAATGGGATCTTCAATCACATCTGCCGTATCTTTTCTTGGGGGGGTTGATCTATTCTGGTTATTCATGTTACCAGAGTTTTTCCGCTGATTCCGCCCCATGGTTTACTCCCTTTGGTTTTTCCCCTGGGGTTTTATCGAGGACCCGTACAGTGTTGTGGCCTGAGAAACTGGGGCCCTGTCTGGTGTGGTGGAGCAAAGTGGTTCTGTCTTGTTTTCAGCTGGTTTCTGTTCGATCCTATTGCAACTTCTACTCTGGCTTGAAGTCTCAGCTGTGTGGAAAAATCAGCAATTAAGTCACTCCGCCTGCCCACCTCTGGCCCCAGTTGGAAAAGGAGAATCAAACCTTCCTACAATCGCACACCCAGGGCACCACCTGAAAAGTCCTCAGTCTATTAGCCCAGTTCAAAAGGTCCGAATCAACTGTCTCAATCGGCACTTGTCTCAGGTGGAAGGGTTCAAGAGGTCTCTGGGAACTGGATCACAGGGGCCTGGTGACTCCTCTGAGACAGCTCACCCCAGTGCAGCGTGGAGTCAGGAGGAGCCACCCCGCAAACAGAGCAGTCTGGGAAGGTTGACGTCTCCTTCCCCACTTTGCCCCTCCGTCGGACCCAGTCACTGGTATCTCTGCAGATGGCTAACCTAGTTGCCTGCAGTGAACAGACACTCCAGGGGTTTGCACCTGCCTGAATCGCAAGGAAGTCTGCCAGGCCCCCGCAGACTGCCGCTATCTAGCAGGAGGAGATGGGGCCTGACATCTTTGAGTGTTTGATGCAGGTGATGGGAAGGAGGTGTTCACTCAGGCTTAGCCCCGTCCCTGATGCATGCTGCTAACAGAACAGAACAGAACAGACAACTTTGTGAGGTTCTGTCTCTGTTCCTGTCGTCGCCTACAGGAGACGGGCTGTTTTGAGTTCAAACGTCTTTGCTGCTGGAGAATTGCGTCTGAACACCTCTCTGGGTCGGCCCCGCCCTGGAGGCTTCTGGGTTTGTGAGCCGTGTCACCGGTGGCCTCCTCTGGTTGCCCAGGGAGACAGGGGGTGTGGCCTCAGAATATCCAGAAGTGAGCGTTCTGCCGTTAAAGAAAAAACGGCTGTTGATCTACCTCCAGAGAACTGCTGCTCTGGTGTGGGCACTCAGGCGACCCTTTTCTCCTCTGTCCCGCGCCCCAGAGTCAGCACTGAGCGGCCGCAGTTTGTGCTGGGTCCACACCCCTTAAGAGATCCCCCAAGAATCAGAACTCTTGGGGGATGGGCCCCCAGACCCGGATTGGGAGTGGGGCGGGGGGAAGCTAGAGTTTCATTCAGTTTCACGCAATACTACGGTCCGGGGAGGGCTCCTGCACTGCACCGCAGGGAAGTGCTGCCAAGGCTTGATTTCCCCTCAGCAGAGTGCCCTCTCCTCGCTCACGTATCCCAGAGTCAGCGCTGACCTGACGCAGCTCAGGCACTGTGCACTCCCCTCGAGAAATCACCCAAGGAGCCGAACTCCTGGGGGATAGGCCCTCAGACCCCGAGTGAGAGTAGGGGTTCTCAGCTCTCAGCGGGGAGGCCAGAGTCTGATTCAGTCTTGGGCCCCCTATGCCCGGGGAGGGTTGGTGCACTGCACCGCAGGGAAGTGCCGCGAGGCGTGACTCCCCCTCAGCCCGGTGCCCTCGCCTCACTCGGCGCGCCTCAGAGTCAATGCTGACCAGTCGCAACTCGGGGACTGTCCACTCCCCTTGAGAAATCACCCAAGGATCCGAAGTCCTGGGGGACAGGCCTTCAGACCTCAGTGGGCGGGAGGGGAGCGCCGGGGATTCAGGGTTGCCGGCAAAGGATTCCCAAAGTTTTATTCAGCCCTATGTCCGGCAGGAGAACGCCACGGCACCCCAGTAGGGGAGGTAGGTCCAGTTTTTAGAAGGTCTCTCCCGTGGAGTGTAGTGGGAGGGGCTTTAATTTTTGCCCGCTTGTTCAATTGTGGGGCTCCAGAACTGGTCTCATGGGGGAGGGAGACTCCCGTCCGCTTGGTGGTGGATTTTGTACCTTTTGTTTGCGTCCTTGTGATCACAACTTGCCTCAGCGGTGTTGATGTGCGTTCTTCAGCCTTCTCTCTTGGTGAGGCTCAAGTCCACCAGGATACTTACTAAATTCCTGTCCCTTAACTCTCCTTCTGGATGGGAGCCTTTGTTGAAAGCTGGCTTCAGTCCGCCATCTTGTCTCCCCTCTTGTGGCAGTTTTTGAGTTGAAGTTTACTTTGTCCAATATATATGCAACCCTGGATAACTTTGGTAAACTTTCACATGGAATGTGATTTTCTATCTTTTAGCTTTCAGTTTATGTGTATTCTTTTTTTTTTTTTTTTTTGGTCGGGGCTGGGTTCGAACCTGCCACCCGCGGTATATGGGACTGGAACCCAGAAGGGTCTCCCTGAGGCACAGGCGCCATCAAGTTTATGTGTATTCTTAAACCTAATGCAAGTCTCTTGTACACATTATTCAGTTACATCTTGTTTTTCTGTTATTCCATTCAGCTACTCATGTCTATTTATTGAAAAATTATTTATAATTAAAGGAATTACTGATAAAGATATACTATGATATTTTGTAAATTGTTTTGTCTGTTGTACAGCTTCTCCCTCCTTCATTTTCTCTTACTATTTTTCATGGGATTTTGTTTATTTATTTATTTATTTATTTTGCAGTGACCTAATTTGAATATTTTGTCGCTTTCTTTTTTGCATCTTCTATAGGTAAAAAATTGTAGTTTCTATATGGTTTAAAATAAACATAGTTAAGAAAATCTATTTTAAATTTATAAAAACTTGCTAACAAAAAATTGTGCACTTTTGCTTCTCTACCCCCACACATCAGTTGTTGTGGATGTCACCAATTACATCTTTTTATTTTTTATCTTTTAACATATTTCATAAGAATAGTTTTTATACTCTCATATTTTAATTTTTACACCACAAAGAACAGTAATATATGTACCATTCCTACAATATTACAGTATTGTGCATTTTTCTATGTATTTATATTAACGATAATCTTTATATCTTTCTTCAGTTTGATGGTTTCATGTTAATTGAGGGTACAAAGAATTAGGTTACAATGTTTGCATTTTTTAGGTAAAGTCCCTCTTGTAATGGTGTGCTACCCCTAAGAGCTGTGCTATACATGTAAACATAGTTCCCATTAAGTGGGAGCACACCCATTCCACATTCTCCTCCCCTCTCCCTGCTCCATTGTTCCCCCACCACCAATCTTAAATTGATTTGAGGTTTTCTATTATATGAATGTGCATTAGATAATCTACTGGCTTCATATGAGAATGATTACACTGGATTCTTGTTTCTCGATTTATGTTATGCTTTTCTGAGAAGAATGTGTTCCAATGCCATCCAGGTTAATACACAAAATGTAAATTTTCTGTCTTTTTAAATGGCTCAATAGTATTCCATGATACATATATCACAGATTGTTAATCCATTCCTCAGTTGGTTGGCATTTAGGTTGTTTCCACATTTTGGTGATTGTAAATTGAGCTGTGATAAAAAATCTAGTGCTAATGTCCTTATGACAAAATGATTTTTTTTCTTTTGGTTAGAAGCCCAGTAATGGGATTGCAGGATCAAATGGGAGATGTAATTTGAGTTTTTTGAGACTTCTCCATACTTCCCTCCAAAAGATTGTATTAGTTTGCAGTCCCACCAGCAGTGTAAAAGTGTTCTCTTCTCTCCACATCAAACCAGAATCTCCAGCTTTGAGATTTTGTGATGTGGGCTATTCTCATGGGGTTAGGTTATCTCGGGGTGGTTTTGATTTTTATTTCTATGATTATTAGAAATGATGAACATTTTTTCAAATATTTATTGGTCGTTTGCCTGTTTTCATCAGAGAAGGTTCTGTTCATATCTCCTGCCCAGTGGTATATGAGATTGTTTGCTGTTTTTCTGTTGATTAACTTAAGTTCTCTGTAAATTCTACTTATCAACTCTTTGTCAGATTCATAGAGTGCAAATATCTTTTCCCATTCTGAAGGTTGTCTTTCTGCTTTATTTGTTGTGTCCTTAGCTGTGCAGAAGCTTTTCAGCTTAGTTACATCTCATTTGTTTATTTTTGTTGTTGTGATTGCTGCTGAACTCTTTGTCATAAAATCGATCCCAAATCCAACATCTTCAAGATTTTACCCCACACTTTCTTCTAAGATATTTGTTATTTCGAGTCTTAAATTTGAATCTTTTATACATCTTGACTCAATTTTTGTAAGTTGTGAAAGGTATGAGTCCACTTTCAGTCTTTTACATGTGTTATCCAGTTCTGACGACACAATTTGTTGAATAAGGATAACTTCCTCGCACTGTACTCTTTTGTTCGGTGTATCAAAAATCAGATGGGAAATAGAGACTTGTTTTATTTTTTATTTTCTATTCTGTTATGTATATCTATGTGTCTATTTTTTTGCCATTACCATGTTGTTTTGATTACTGTGGACCTATAATATAGCCTCAAGTCTGTTAGAGCTATGCCTCCAGTTCTGTTTTTATTACTAAGTAAAGCCTTGGATATACAGGTTTTTTCCTGGTTCCATACATAATGGAGTACTGTTTTTTCCAGTTCTTCAAAGTATGATGTTGTTGTTTTAATGGAGATTCCATCAAACCTATAGATTTCTTTGGGTAAAATAGACATTTTTAACACTGTTGATTCTTCCCAGCCAAGATAATGATAGGCTTTTTCATTTGTTAATAAATTCTGGTATTTGTTTTCTTAAGGTTTCATAAATATCTTTGTAAATATCCTTCACCTCTTTTGTGAAGTATATTTCTAAGTGTTTCATGTTCTTTGAAGCTACTATGAAGAGAATTGTGTTCTTGAATAGCTTCCCAACTTGGCTGTTATTGGCATTATAAAAAGGTTACTGATGTGTGGATATTGATTTTATACTCAGAGATAGTAATGTATTTCTTGATCCTTCCAGGAATTTTGGGGTTGAATTTCTTGGGTTTTCTAAGTACAAGATCATATCATTAGCAAAGAGCGAGTGTGTGAACTCCACTATCCCCATTTGGATGCCCTTTATATCCTGCTCTTTCCTGATTGCATGGGATAGACCTTCCAGCACAATGTTGAATAATAGTGGTGATAGGTACATGCCTGTCTGGTTCCATTTCTATATGGAAAAACTTTCAGTTTTTACTCCTTTGGTAGATGTTATCTGTAAGTTTGTCATAGATGGCTTCAATTATCTTAAGAGATGTAACACATATGCCTCTATTTGTAATTGTTCATGTTAGAAAAGGATGCTGAATTTTGTCAACTAACTTTTCTGCTTCTATTGAGAGGATAATATGTTCTTTGTTTTTGCTTCTATTCATATGGTGTATTACATTTATAAATTTGTGTATGTTAAACCAGTCTTGCATACCTCAGATGAAGCCTACTTGATCATGATGTATAATTTTTTTAATGTGTAGCTGCAATTCATTAGCTAAGATTTTGTTGAGTATTTTTCCATTGATATTCATTAGTGAAATTCGTCTGTAGTTTTCCTTTTAATTTGGGTCCTTTCTTGGTTTTGGAATGAGCCTGTTGTTCCCTTCATAGAAGGTAGGATCCTTCCTTATCAGTGTTTTAGAATATGTTATTCTAAAGCTCATCTTTGAAGGTATGATAGAATTCTGGTGGAAAGCCATTTGGTCTCAGGATTTTGTTGTTGTTGTTGGAAGGTTTTTATTGTATCTTCAATCTCAGTGCTTGGTATTGATCAGTTCAGAAGACCTATTTCTTCCTTTTAAGTCTAGGGAGTCAGTATGATTACAGGTATTCATACATTTCCTCTGCATTGTCAAATTTCTGGACATAGAGTTTTTGGTAGTAGTCAGAAATAATCTCTTGTATCTCTGTGGTATCAATTGTTATTTCCCCTTTTCCTTTCTGATTGATACTATTAAATATATCACTTTTCTGCTTCCCATTAATCTGGCCAATAGTTTATTAATTTTATATATCTTTTTGAGGAACCAACCATTTTTCATTAATTTATTCAATGATTCTTTTGTTTTCAATTTCATTTATTTCTGATTTAAGTTTGGTTATTTCTTTACTTCTGCTTTGTTTCAGATTGGATTGCTCTTCTTTTTTTATTTGTTTAAAATGATTCATTAGATTGTTGGTGGATTCTCTTTCCAGTTTTTGAATGTAGGCATTTAATGCAACAAATTTCTCTCACCTCTGATTTTGCAGTACCCCACAGGTTTGGGTAGCTTGTGTCTTCATTGTTGTTACGTTCAATCAAGTTAATGAGTTCCTCTTTTATCTCTTTCTTTACCCAACTGTTAATTATCATAAGGTTGTTTAGTTTCTATGCCTTTTATATGCGGATAAAAATTTTTGTGGAGTCAAGTTCCATCTTTATTGCCTTGTGGTCTGAGAAGATACAATGTATAATTTCAATTCTTTTGATTTTGTTGAGGTTTGATTCATATCCTAGGATATGATCTCTTTTGGAAAATGTTCCATGCACTGAAGGAAGGAACATATATTCTTTAGCCTTTTTTTTGAGACAGAGCCTCAAGTTGTCACCCTGGGTAGAGTGCTGTCGCATCACAGCTCACAGCAACCTCCAACTCCTGAGCTTAAGTGATTCTCTTAACTCAGCCTCTCAAGTAGCTGGGACTACAGGTGCCCACCACAACGCCTAGCTATATTTTGGTTGTAGTTGTCATTTTTGTTTGGCAGGCCCAGGCTGAAATCAAACCCACCAGCTCTGGTGTATGTGGCTGGCACCTTAGCAGCTTGAGCTACAGGTGCGGAGCCATTCCTTAGCTGTTGGATGGTGTGTTCTATGTATGTGTATTAACCTCTGTTGTTCTAGGGTCACTTTTAGGTCCCTTGTATATTTGTTTAGTGTCTTTTGAGAGGATCTGTCCAGCTCTGTAAGAGGAGTGTTAAGTCCCCTACTATTATTGTTTTATATGATATCATATTGCTCAGACTAATTAAGCTCTGTTTCATAAATCTGAAAGCATTTAAGCTGAGTGCATAAATATTTAGAATTGAAATGTCCTCTTGTATTTTTCCCTTGACTAACCTGAAGTGTCCATTTTTGTAGTTTTTAACTTTAGTTGCTTTAAATCCACTTGTATCTAAAAATAAGATCGTAACTATTTCTTTCTTTTGATTTCCATTTGCCTGAAATATTGTTTTCTGTCCCTTCTTCCTGAATCTTTCTTTGTCCTTCAAGGCTAGGTGTGTTTCTTTTAGTAGCAAATGAATGGCTTGTGCTATTTTATTGAATCAGCCGGCCTATTTATCCTCAGTGGAGAATTAAAGTCATTAACATTTATTGAGAGAATTTATAAGTGTGGTGGAGTTCTATTCATCTTATTTTGTGAAAGTCCATTGCTTAGGTTTATTTTTTGCATCATTGTTGAAGGAAGGTTTTGTCCTTTAGTTAGTGACTGTTTAGTTTGCTGGTCATCCATTGTGGTGGTCAGTGTGGTGAACAGGTCTAAGAATTTCCTATAGAGGTGGTATTGTGGCAAAATTCCTCAATATTTTTATATCAGTAATGAATTTGATTTTTCTATTAATTTTAAAGCTTAGTTTAGCAGGATATAAAATTCTGGACTGAAAATTGTTTTATTTAAGAAGGTTAAATGTAGATGACCATTCTCATATGGCTTGAAAAGTTTCACTTGAGATATCCACTGTCACCCTGATGAGTCTTCCCCTGTTTATCAATTAGTGCTCACTCCTGGCCATTTTCAGAATGTTCTCTTTAGTCTTGTCTTTGGACAGTTTCATGGCGATGTGTCTTGGAGAAGCTCTCTTTTGAGTTGAAATGACCTGGGGTTCAATATCCCTCTAAAAGAAGTGTATCCTAATCTTTGGTGATACTTGGGAAATTTTCTTTTATGACATACTATAGTAGGGCTTTCTTTTCTCTGGGGCATTCTTCTTTACCTTCTGCATTACCCTCCGTGCCAATTCTTTATGCTTCCAACCTCCTATTGTCCTCCTGGAGCTGGAGTCTCCTGCTGTTTCTCTGTGCCCCCACAGCAATGTTTCTGGATAAGGCCCACCAGCCAGGGTCAGCTGGAGTCCTTTCTCTCCATTATCACCATACATGGCTGTAAAGGAGCTGTCTCTAGTCTACCATCTTGCTTCACCCCCCACTTTATATCTTTAATATACTTTGATGTTGCTGTCCAACATCCTTTCATTATAATCTAAGGAGTTATCTTTACTTTATCTCTCTCTCTTTTTTTTTTTTTTTTTTTTTTTTGCAGTTTTTGGCTGCGGCTGGGTTTGAACCCACCACTCTGGCATATGGGGCCAGCACCCTACTCCTTTGAGCCACAGGCGCTCCCCTTCTTTACCATTTTTAAGGTAGTCCTAGTGGTTAATTCTCTGATTTTGTTAACCTAATGTGTTCTTTATTTCTCCATTATTTTTAAGAACAATTTTTCTGGATATAGTATTTTTGGTTTGAAAGTATTTTTTCTTTCATAAATTTAGGTGCACCAGCACATTCCCTTTTGCTCTGCATGATTCCTTCTGAGAAATCCACTATCATTGTATGACACCTGACAATTAAGTTAGAAACAATCCTAGTAAAAGTGCTACATATTTCATTGCTTAATAGAAATATGGTCACTTTTGAAGTCCTCCCAATGGGAAGCTGTACATTGATGCTGGTGCCTAGTCTACCTTCAAAGAAATTTTGGCACTCTTTTTCTTGTATTTACACCAGAGTAGTCCTGCAATGGCACACAAAAACACACAAGAACAATAATGAACGCCACTCAGCAAGACACTTCCACATGTTGGTGCAAACATAGTTGTGAGACACTGGTAAAGCAATGTTAGGAAAACTTACCAAGTTGTTTGTACAATGCTGGCAATGTAAGTCCACAATGATAAGTTCACCAACTTAACTGTCAGAACTCTTATAGGATTTGCTTGTATGTGATGATTCACTTTTCTCTTGATATTTTCAAAATTATCTCATTATCTTTTAGCAATTTGGCTAAAATGTATCTTGGTTTGATGCAATTGCATTCATTCTAGTTGAGGCAAACAGGATTTCTGAATATGAATGGGAATTTTATTACTAATATTTGAATGATTTTCAGCAATCTTTATTCAAATAAGCTTAATGGTATATCTACCCTCCTTCTGAGACACCTATATCATGAATATTAGTTTACTTGAGGGTGTCAAACAAATCCATTAGTCTTCATTCGTTTCCATTTTTCTTTATTTTTGGTCATTGGGATAGATGCTTTCAAATGACTTCTCTTAAACTTTATTTATTTATTTATTTTTGCATGTCCTTCCATTTTCTTAAACTTTATTGCTTTTCTCTTTTTTTTCTACACAAAATTATTAAGGTGACACAAATGTTTTTCTTACATGCATACTTCATAACAAACCTTCCCTCCTTGTTTTCAAATGACATTTACATCTGTTTGTGCCCATGTATGCGGTCATTGTTTAGCTCCCAAATATTAGGAAGTACTTTTTTTATTCTTAAGATACTTGATATAGAATAATGATCTCCATTTCCATCTATGTTGCTCAAAAATATATTATTTCATTCCTTTATATGGCTAGTGAGATGACTAAATAAAAGTGTAAGTTTGCATTTCTTTATTTGAGGAATCTCTATACTGTTTTTATAAACATTATCCCAGTTTGGAGCCTGACCAGCAATCTTCATTGTTTATTCTTTTTTTTTATATATAATTTCACAATAATAGAGTATACACATGTTTTCTTTATTTACTTTGTTTTTGTACAGATTGAGTCAAAATTATCTACATTAAATATGCTCTTCAACCAAATAGTGTGCACTGTACCTAGTAGCTATGAATTTACCCTTCCCCTCTTTCCTGTTCCCCAGGTTTATTTACACTGAGATTTATTTTATATATTGTTTTTATTTCAGACTAATATGAGGATACAAACGATTAGGTTACAATGTTTGCATTTGTTAGGGAAGGTCCCTGTTGGAACTATGTCCTGCACCCAGGACATGTGCTGCATACCCCTATGTTGTTCCCTTTAGGTGAAAGCATATTAATATCCCTCCCTCTTCTTCTCTCCCTCCTTGCCCTTTCTCCTTCCCCAAAGCTTGAGTTGAATTGAGATTTTCTCTTGTGTGGGGATATACTAGATTTTTCCCTATTCTTTTTAATATGTTTAATTAAATCATAAAGAGGTAGATCATGTATACAATAACGCATTATGAGATACAATGTGTTGATTTCATATAACATTAGGAATGCTTACATCATACTGGTTAATATACCCCTCACCTCATTTACTTAATTATTATGTTCAGATATTTATACTTGAGTGGTGTCTGTGGCTCAAAAGAGTAGAACACAAACCCCATATGCCGGAAGTGGAAGGTTCAAACCCAGTACCAGCCAAAAACTGCAAAAAAAAAAAAAAAAAAAAGACATTAATACTCTATACTTAATAGATCTGACATGTACCATTGCGATATGCACCATAGGTGTGATCCCACCATTCACTCTCCCTCCATCTGACCTCTAACCTTCCCTTTCATCACCCCCTTCATCGTGGGCCATAGTTGTGATCTATTCTTCATTTGAAAGTGTGAGTGATTGTAAATTGGTTTCATAATAGTACTGAATGCATTGGATACTTTTTCCTCCACTCTTGAGATACTTTATTAAGTAGGATAAATTCCAGCTCCATCTATATAAATATAAAAGAGGTAAAGTCTCCTTATTCTTTTACGCTCCATAATATTACATGGCATACATATACCACAATTTATTAATTCATTCAGGGGTCGATGGGCACTTGGGCTTCTTCCAAGACTTGACTATTATGAATTGAGCTGCAATTAACAATCTGGGGCAAATATGTTTGTTATAAAGTGATTTTTGATCTGTTGTGTATACTCCTAGTTGAGGAATTGCAGGATCAAATGGAAGGTCTACTTTTAGATCCTTGAGTATTCTCCATACTTCTTTGCAAAAGAGATGTATTAGCTTCCATTCCAACAAGAGTGCAGAAGTGTTCCCTTTTCTCCACATTCTTGCCAACATCTGTAGTTTTGGGATTTTGTTATGTGAGCCACTCTTACTGGCGTTACAGTAGATGATATCTCAAAGTGCTTTTGATTTGCATTTCTCTGATAATCAAAGATGATGAGCATTTTTTTTTATGTGTCTATAGGCCATGTGCCTATCTTCTTCAGAGAAGCTTCTGTTCAAGTCCCTTGCCCATAATGAAATAAGATTACTTGTTCTTTTCTAATTAATAAGTTTGAGTTCTCTGTGGATTCTGGTTATGAAACGTTTGTCAGAAACATAACCTGCAAATATCTTTTCCCATTCTGAGGGCTGTCTGCTTGCTTTACTTACAGTGTTCTTGGATATGCAGAAGATTTTTAGTTTGATCAGATCCCAGTAATTTATTTTTGGGGTTGCTTCAATTTCCCGGAGGATCATCCTCAGAAAGTATTCTCCCAGGCTCATTTCTTTAAGTGTTTCCCTTGCAAGAATCTTTATAGTTTCATGTCTTAAGTTTAAATCTTTTATTCAGTGACAGTCAATTTTTGTTAATGGTGAAAGGTATGGGTCCAATTTCAGTCTTCTACAAGTTTCCAGCCAGTTCTCCCAGCATGATTTGTTATATAGGGAATTTTTCCCTAAATTTATATTTTTCATAGGCTTATCAAAGATCAAATGATGATAAGTGCCTGAGTTCATCTCTCATTTCTCAATTCTGTTCCATACATCTACTTCTTTGTTTTATTTATTTATTTATTTGCCAGTACCACACTATTTTGATCAATATAGTTTTATAGTATAGTCTGTAGTCTGGTAGCATGATTCCTCCTGATTTGTTTTTATTTCTGAGTAATGTTTTGACTGTTCAAGATTTTTTCTGGTTCCATATAAAACAAAGTACTATTTTTTTCAGATCTGTTAGGTATGGCAGTTTGATAGGGATTGCATTAAATTTGAATATTGCTTTGGGTAATATGAACATTTTAACAATGTTCATTCTTCCCAGCCATGAGCATGGTATGTTTTCCCATTCATTAACATCTTCAGCTATTTCTTTTCTCAGAGATTCATAATTCCCTTTATAGAGATCATTCAAATCATCTGTTAAGTAAATTTCCTCATATTGCATCTCTTTGGCACTACTATAAAAGGAAGAGAGTCTTTGACTTTTTTTTCAGCTTGTTTGTTATTGGTATACATAAAAGCTATTGATTTGTGAGTATTGATTTTGCATTCTGAGACATTGCTGTATTTCTTGATCACTTCTTTTTATTTTATTAAATCATAGCTGTGTACATTAATGTGTTCATGGGGCACCATACACTGGTTTCATAGACTATTTGACACATTTTCATCACACTGGTTAACATAGCCTTCCTGGAATTTTCTTAGTTATTTTGTTAAGACATTTATATTCTACATTTACTAAGTTTCACATATACCCTGGTAAAATGCACCGTAGGTGTAATCCCACCAATCACCCTCCCTATGCCCATCCTCTCCCCTCTCTTCCCTCCCTCTCCCCCTTCCCCATATTCTTAGGTTATAACTGGGGTATAGCTTTCAATTCCAGTAAGATTAGCCCATATCACAAAATTTCAAGACCAGAGATGTTGGAATGGATGTGGAGAAAAGGGAACACTTCTACACTGCTGGTGGAAATACAAATTAATACATTCTTTTTGAAAAGATGTTTTGAGAACACTTAGAGATCTAAAAATAGATCCTTGATCACTTCTAAGAGTTTTGTGGTTGAATCCTGGGGTTTTCCAGCTATACAATCATATCATCTGCCAAGAGTGAAAGTTTGATTTCTTCTGATCCTATTTGGATATACTTGATTGCCTTCTCTTACCTGATTACGATGGCTAAGACTTCCATTACAATGTTAAAAAGCAGTGGAGATGATGGGCAACCTAACATGGCTCCTAATCTGAGTGGAAATGTTCTAAATTTTACTCCATTCAATATGATATTGGCTGTGTGTTTACTGTAGATGGCCTGTATCAGTTTAAGAAAAGACCCTTTATACATATTTTCTAAGTGTTCTGATCATGAAAGGATGCTGGATATTGTCAAAAGCTTTTTTTGCTTCTATTGAGAAAATCATATGTTCTTTGTTTTTAATTTGTCTGTGTGATACATTATATTTGTAGATTTATGTATATTGAATCAACCTTGAGACCCTGGAATAAAACCCACTTGATCATAGTGTATAATTCGTTTGATATGTTTCTGGATTCTGTTTTCTAGGATCTTGTTGAATATTTCTTTTGTTTGTTTGTTTGTTTTTTGGCCGGGGCTAGGTTTGAACCTGCCACCTCCGGCATATGGGACCGGCGCCCTACTCCTTGAGCCACAGGCGCCACCCATTGTTGAATATTTCTGCATCTATATTCATTAAGGATATTGGTCTGTAATTTCCTTTTCATATTGGGTCTTTTCTTGGTTTGGTGATCAGGGTGATATTTCCTTCAACGAATGTGTAGGAAACTATTCTTTCTTTTTCTATGTTCTGAAAAAGGTTAAGTAATATAGGTACTAGTTCCTCTTTAAAGGTTTGGTAGAATTCTGATATGAAACCATCTGATCCTGGACTCTTCTTTTTTGGGAGATTTTGTATAGTTGATGCGATTTCAGTACTTGATACAGGTCTGTTCAGCATATCCAATTCTTTTTTGACTAAGTCTAGGCGGGTTGCGTGCTTCCAAGTACTGGTCAATTTCCTTCAATTTTTCATATTTCTGAGAATAGAGTTTTTTGTAGTATTCATGAAAGATTTTTTGAATTTCTGAGGTGTCTGTTGGTATTTTGCCTTTGTCATTTCTAATTAATGATATTAAGGATTTTAATTTTCTGTTTTTGGTTAGGTTGGCCAAAATTTATCAATTTTGATGAATTTTTCAGAAAACCAACTTCTTTTGTGTTCATTTTCATTTAATTCTGCGTTAATTTTAGTTATCTCTTTACTTCTTCTGGGTTTTTGGTGGGAATGTTCTTCCTTTTCCAGATGCTTGAGATGTCCCATTACATTATTAACTTCCTCTTTTTCCGTTCTCTTGAGGAAAGCTTGTAACACTATAAATTTCCCTCTTAGGATTGCCTTTGCAGTATCCCACAGGTTCTGATAACTCGTGTCTTCACTATTATTTTCTTCCAAAAATGTGGCAATTTTCATCTTCATCTCATCCATGAGCTATCATTTAGTATAAGGTTATTTGGGTTCCATGCCTTTGTATGAATATCCAGATTCCTGTTATTAGTGAGTTCAACTTTTATTCCGTGATGATCCAAGAAAATACCAGGAATAATTTTTATACTTTTAAATTTGCTGAGTTTTGACTTGTGACCTAAGATTTGATCAATTTTGGAGGATGGTCCATGGGCTGATGAGAAAAATGTGTATTCAGTTTTGTTAGGATGAAATGTGCTGTAGATGTCTGTTAAATTCAATTGTTGTATGGTGAAGTTTAAGTCCACAATTTTGTTGCTTAGTTTCTTATTGGAGGATCTATCCACACTGCCAAAGGTGTGTTAAAATCTCCAACTATTATGGTGATGGAAGATATTAAGTTGCTCTTGTCTACTAGGGTCTCCCTTATAAATTAAGGAGCATTATGGTTTTGGCGCATAAATGTTAATAATTGATATATCATCATGTTAAATGTTTCCCTTGACAAATGTGAAGTGACTGTCCTTGTTATTCCTTACTTTTGTTGGTTTAAAGCCTAATGTATCTGCCAATAAATTTGCAACCACTGCTTTTCTCTGATTTCTGTTTGATTACAGATGTCCATCCCTTCACCCTAAGTCTATATTTATCCTTTAAGGTAAGATGAGATTCTTTTATACAGCAGATATCTGGCCTGAGTTTTTGTATCCAGTCAGCCATCTTGTCCCTCTTAAGAGGATAATTTAAGCCATTCATGTTAATCGAGACTATTGTTAGGCCTGGTAGCATTTTGGGTGTCACGTTTTTCAAAAGTCCAGTGGACATTTTTAATCCTTTCTCCACTGTGGTTCAGTGAGTAGGTCACTGGCCCTATATAGCAAGGGTGGCAGGTTCAAACCCAGCCCTGGCCAAACTGCAACAAAAAATAGTCAGGTATTGTGGCAGGCTTCTGTAGTCCCAGCTACTCAGGAGGCTGTGGCAAGAGAATCGCCTAAGTCCAAGAGCTGGAGGTTGCTGCAAGCTGTGATGCCACAACACTCTACCTAGGGTGACAAAGTGAGACTCTGTCTCTAAAAAAAAAAAAAAAGGAATTTCAGAGTGAGTTTACTTTGATGGTAGAGCATTCTGCTGGTCATTATAGAGGATGGGTCCGATAATATCGTGAAGAGCTGATTTAGTTATGGCAAATGTATTCAATGTGTATATATCATTAAAGCATTTAACTTCTCTATCATAAATGAAACTCGATTTAGCTGGATACAGGATCCTGGGCTTAATGTTGTTTTGTTTTAGGAGATTGAAGTTTGATGGCCATCCTCTTCTGGCTTGAAAAGTTTAAGCAGAGAGATCTGCAGTCATTCTAATATTCTTCCCCTTGTAGGTTATAATTTTTCTTACATCTGGCTGCTTGCAGGATTTTCTCCTTCATATTAACTTTGGCAAAGTTAATTACAATGTGTCTAGGAGATGCTCTATTTGGATTGAGTCATGCTGGGGTTCTGAAACTTTCTGCTATCTGAATTTCAGTATCTCTTGCCATGCTTGGGAAATTCTCCTCAATTACATATTGGAGTTGTCCTTCAGTGCCTTCAGGACCATCCTGTCCTTTAGCAATTCCTATAAGGTGAATGTTTGCTTTTTGGAGTGGTCCCACAACTCTCTCAGGAAATGATCCACTTTTGCTCTCTACTTCTCTACCTCTTTGAGCACTTGTGAATGTTGAAAATCTTTGTCTTCATCTTCAGAGATGCTTTCTTCAGCCTGCTCCATTCTATTTCTGAGAAATTCTACTGCATTTCTCAGATATTTGAGGGCTGCAATTTCTTGCCTCATGATATCTTTATCTTTTGAGATTTTGTCTTTAAATTCATTTAATTCTTGAGACAAATTCTGAATTACTCCTTGAATATCTAATTCCAACTTTAGGTCCATTCTGGTAATCTTATTTGCAATCCAAATTCTGAATTTGATTTCTGACAGGTATATGTTTATGAATGGCATCTTCTGTTGTGTCTCCTTTGTCATTTGTTGGAGAAGTAGATCTACTCTGATTATTCATGTTGCTGGAGTTTTCCTGCTGATTCCATCCCATGGTTATTTTTCATTGTTTGGCTAGAGAAGCTGGTAAGGTGAAATTGAATTGAGTGCTCCTCAAGTTTTAATTAAACAGCTCTTTACCAAAGAACTGGGGCTGGTGTTTTCAGCTTTTACCCTAGAGCTTTACAAAGATCTCATTCATACTACAGCTTGAATCTCTGAGGACCTGCTTGGTGTGATGGGGCTAGATGGCTCTGTCCTGAATCCAGCTAGTCCTTGTCAAATTCTAGTGAATCAGTGGCTTTGGGCTGAAATCTCAGCTGTGGAGATATATAATCTACTAAGACACCCCACCTCCCCCAGGCAACAACTGCAAAAGTGGAATCCCACCCTCCCACAACAACACAACCAGGGTACAACCTTTGTGGGTCCCCAAGCGATTGTCCCAGGTCAAGAGTTCTAAACCAATTCTTCTGGTCAGCACAAACACAGATCAGGTTGGAGAGTTCAAAAGGTCTCCAGCAACTAGACAGTGGGGATCCACTGGCAGCTCAAGTGTAACTCACTTCAGTGCTCTGTTGAGTCAGAAAGGCTTGCCCAGGAAAATAGTCAACAGGGGCTTCTGTCTCCTTCCCCACCTTGCATGACCATCACACCTAGGCACTAGTAGCCCCACAGCGCTGTGGCCCAGTTTGCTCCAGTGAGCAAATGCGGCAGAGATTTCAGCCTGCCAGAGTCAGAGGGAAGTCAATGCCTCATTAGCCAGGTGACCACACTCTGCAACCTGAGGCTGGGGGAGCTGAAGTCTGACTATCTCGGGTGCTCAATGGAAACTGGGGAGTATTCCACCTGAGCTCATATCAAACCAGAGGTTAACAAAGCAACAAATGTGTTTCACCCTCAGAGACCTTGCTTCTGCCCCAGCCACTCTGCTCCTCTGGTATCTCTGCAATGCGAAGGTCTAACTCCCTCTAGCAGTTCACAGAATTGGGTAGGTATATTTCCAAAATTTGAGCCCAGTGGGATCACTCTATTAATTCTGATGCTAGGTAGGAGGTTTCTCCACTTGGTTTCCTATGCCTCAGTGGTTCCCAAGTCTCCACCTATCTCAAAGAGACCCAAGCCTCCACCTGCTGCTGAGATGCACTTTCTCAGAGCCAAGCCAGATACCTTCCACCCTGTGCCTTTCTGCACTATTACCAGATTCACATATACAGTGTAGCTGCACTGCTGATGTCCATGCAATGCCCAGTCCTAGCAAAGAACCACAGACATTCTGGTCTGTGCAGAGTTTGGACTTCTAGACCACCAGGTAAGGTGGGAAGGGTGGACTGGAAGTTCAATGTGGCAGGGAAAATATTTGTTCAACTTTTCTGCCAGACAAAAGAATGCCTAGGCTCACAGCAGGGAACCTGGAGAAGGAGTCCCAGCTTTCAGCAACTCACTCCCTTAGAGTGAGAGAAGAGAACCTCAGTTCACTGCTCACTTATAGAGATCCCACAGCAAGCAAGATACTCTCTTGTGGGAGAGGATGGACATGTGTCCTCTTTGAGATGAGTTCTGTACCTAAAATTTATTTCCTTGGAGTTGCAGCTTGCCTCAGCAGAGAAGACATGCAATTATATATCTCTTCTCTCAGCTTGGCTCCCACCCTTCAGCTTTGTTGGGCTCTTGCTGGCTATTATCTCTTCCTCTGAATGGGAGCTTCTGTTGAAAGCTTGCTCCAGTCAGCCATCATCACCCACTTCCCCTTGTTCTTGTTGAATGTAAAAATTGGAATTAGGGAAAATAGCCAACCTGAGGATTTAGAAAAATACAAGACATATTAAAACAAAATGAACAAATAACCAAACATAAAAGCAACCGGATACAGAAACAGACACACAAACAGACAATCAGAAACAAACAAACAAAAAACAAAAAAGAAAAAAAAAAACCTCAAATAGCCTGATGTAAGCACTCTTAGCAACCACAAGAAGGGAAGAAGAGAAAAACATAATATTAATAATAATTTTTAAAAAATTAACAATAACTCCTACAAGAAAGAAAAAAGAAAAAAACGCTTAAAAAGTAAGCATGAGCAAAGAAAAAAAAAACCAACAACAAATAATTATTTATATATAAATATAATCAAATTTATATGTAAATATGATCACACTGTATCTGTGAATTTGGTAACAGTGCAGAAAGGCACATATATAAACATATGACTATATGTATGCTGTAGGGATCTTTAGTAGGAATATATTTATGTTGCAATATACTTTCTGGACACCAGGTGGCGCCCTGAGTGGTTCCCAGGCTGATTCTCAGCTTAGATTGTTCTTGGTGATTGCTTGGCTACCTGCTTGGTGCTTAGACCCTGCAGCACTGTTGATTCCACTGATCTCAAAAAATCTTCACAGGCACTTTTCACGAATTCTCCCTGCAACAGTTCCCAGAAATTGTGGGATATCCTTGGCCTTTTTTGAGTGTAGGATGACTGCCTGCAGGTGAGACTCAAATTGCTGCACCTGGCCCACACAAAAAAGTGCCTGCTGTGACTGGCATTTCCCAAATTTTAAAAAAATGTCTGCTTGCTATTCAGTATCTTTCCCGTCTGCATGCCTTTCCCACTGCCTAACCGTGGTGGTGCCCCTGATGGCGCCCCACTCTGGTCACCAAATTCTGCTCAGGAGTCCGTATTTCACAAGTCTTTCCACTTAGCACCTAGTTTCCCCATGAACTTGGACTTGTAATCCTCCGTGGGGGAGGGGGTGCTGGTTGCCACTGCTGCAGCTGCAGCTGGGGCACAGAAACTTTCCTGGCAGTCTCCACAGCTCCAGATTACACTCCAAGTCCAGTAACCTGACACTTCACTGCACACCCCAAACTGCCACTCCACACCAATATTCCACACTGGGAACGACCTAGCCCGCTCACTCTCACCTGTTGTTCTGGGAGAGCTGAGCTAAATGGCTATCCCTTATGCCATCATGCTCCACCTCCGTGTTTTTCCATTCTTGTGAGACTTTTTACTAAGAAGAATGTGTTCAAGTTCCATCCAGGTTAGGACAAAAGATTTGAAGTCTCCATCTTTGACTGGATAGTATTTCATTGTGTGTGTGTGTGTATCTATATCTATGTGTGTGTGTGTGCATATATATATATATATCACAGTTTATCTATTCATGGGTTGATGGGCACTTAGGTTGTTTACACAAATTTGCAATTGTAAATCGAACTGCAATAAACAATCTAGTGCAAGTGTCCTATGATAAAATAATTAATTTTTTGTTCAGGGTAGATGCCAAGCAATGGGATTGGGAGGTAAAATGGAAGGTCTATTATGAGATTTTTGAGGATTCTCCATACTTCTTCCCAAAGAGGCTGTATTACTTTGCCGTTCCACCAACAGTATAAAAGTATCCAATTCTCTCCACATCAGTGCAAGGATCTTCAGTTTGGGGACTTTGTGAGGTAGCCTCTTCTCACTGGGGTTAGGTGATATCTCAGGGTGGTTTTTATTTGTATTTATATGATGATTAGAGACAATGATCACTTTTCCATGATTGTTTCCAATTGTCTTCTTAAAAGAATTATTATTATTATTATTAGACAGCGTTTCAAGCTATTGCACTGGGTAGAGTGCCATGGTGTCATAGCTCACAGAAACCTCCAAATCTCAGGCTCAAGTGATCCTCTTGCCTCAGTTTTTCTATTTTTCAGTAGAGACAGAGTCTTGCTTCTTTTCAGGCTGGTCTTGAGCTCATAAACTCAAGCAACCCACATTCCTTGGTCTCCCAAAGTGCTAGGATTACAGGCATGAGCCACCACACGCAGCCTTTCTTCAGAGAATGTTTGATTCATATCTCTTGAACAGTGATTAATGAGATTCTTTGTTCTGTTTTGTTGATCAATTTGCGTTCTCTGTAGATTCTAGTTACCAACCCTTTGTCAGATTCATGACATGCAAATATCTTTTCCCATTCTAAAGGTTACATATTTGCTTTAATTATTGGTTTCTTAGCTGTGAAGAATGTTTTCAGCTTAATTAAAACCCATTTGCTTTTTTGTTGTTCTTATAATTGTCAATAAAATCTTCTTCATGACATCTCTTTCCAGGTTGACATCCTCAAGGTTTTGCTCATGCTTTCTTTTAAGGTTTTTTATTATTTAATATTTTAGATTTAAATCATTTCTTCATGTTAAGTTAACTTTTGTAAATGATCAACGATGTGGGTCCATTTTCAGTTTTTACATGTGGTTATACAATTCTCCCAGCACCATTTATTAAACAGGAATTCTTTTCTGCAATGTATGCTTTTGTTTGGTTTATTGAAGATCAGATGGCAGTAGGAGGCTGGTTTCATTACTAGGTTTCCTATTCTGTTCTATATTTCTATGTCTCTATTTTTGTGCCAATACAATACTGTTTTTAACATTGTGGACTTGTAATATGACCAAAAGTCTGGTAGAGTGATTCTTCTGGCTTTGTTTTTATTACGGAGAATTATGGTTGGATATATGGGGGTTTCTTTGATTCCATACAAAACAAAATTTTTTTTTTCCATTTTGTCAAAGTATGATACTGGTATTTTCATGTGAATTGCATTAAATCTGTAGATTTCTTAGGAGTAGTATAGACATTTTAACAATTTTGATTCTTCCCAGCCAACAGCATCATATATTCTTCCCTTTGTTAATGTCTTCTGCTCTTTATTTTCCTATGATTTCATCGTTTTCTTTGTGAACATCTTTCTACTCCTTTTTTAGGTATATTCCCATGTATTTCTTTCCTTTAAGCTACTGAGAAGGGTACTGTATTCTTGATTTGCTTCTTAACTTGGCTGTTATTTGTGTATACAATGACTAGTGATATGTGGACATTGTTTATTTTACTTTATTTTATTTATTTATTTATTTATTTTATCCTAGGATGCTATCGTATTGCCTGATCACTTCAAAGAATCCTGTTGTTAATTCTTTGGGTTTTTCTAAGTATAAGATCATATTATCAGCAAAGAGTATGGGTTTAACCTCCTCTATCCCCATTTGGATGTCCTTGACACCCTCTCTTGCCTAATTGCATTGGCTAGCACTTCAAGAATGCTATGAAGTAGCAACATTCAAGTATGTTGAATACTAGTGGCAATAGTGGAATTCCTTCTATGTTTCAGTTCTAAGTGGAAATCCTTTTAGTTTTACTCCATTCAGTATGATATAGACTGTGGGTTTGTCATAGATGCTTTTAATCAGTTGAAGAAATGTGCCATCTATGCCTATTTTCTTAGGTGTTCTTGTTAGAAAAGGATGCAGAATTTTGTCCCATGGTTTTCTGCATCTATTGAGAGGACTTATATGGTTTTTGTTTTTGCTTCTATTTATGTGGTGAATTACTTTATAGATATCCATATGTTAAACTGACCTTGTATCCCTGGGATAAAACTTAATCGTAAAGTACATATACATTTTTAATGTGTGGCTGTAATCCATTTGTTAGGATTTTGTTGGGTACTTACACATTGATAACCATTAGTAAAATCTGTCTGTAGTTCATTTTAGTTGATTTCTTTCAAGGTTTTGATATCAGGGTTTGCTTCATAGAACATGTTGGGGAAGGTTCCCTACATCTCAGTGTTTACAAATAGGTTCTGCAGTATACACATAAGCTCTTCTTTGAAGGTTTGGTAGAATTCTGGTGTGAGGACATATGGTCCAGGGCTCTTGTTGTTGTTGCTGTTTGGAGATTTTTTTATTGTTTCTTCAATTTCAGTGGTTGATATTTGTTTGTTCAAGAGATCTATTTCACAAAAATTGATTCAAGATGGATAAAGGACTTAAATTTAAGGCACGAAACAATAAAAATCCTCAAAGAAAGCAGAAGAAAAACACTTGAAGATATTGGCCTGGGGAAAGACTTCATGAAGAATACTGCCATGGCAATTGCAACAACAAAATTAAACAAATGGGACTTCATTAAACTGAAAAGCTTCTGTACAGCTAAGGAGACAATAACCAAAGCAAAGAGACAACCTACACAATGGGAAAGGATATTTGCATATTTTCAATCAGACAAAAGCCTGATAACTAGGATCTATAGAGAACTCAAATTAATCCACATGAAAAAAGCCAACAATCCCTTATATCAATGGGCAAGAGACATGAATAGAACTTTCTCTAAAGATGACAGACAAATGGCTAACAAACACATGAAAAAATGTTCATCATCTCTATCTATTAGAGAAATGCAAATCAAAACAACCCTGAGCTATCATCTAACCCCAGTGAGAATGGCCCACATCACAAAATCTCAAAACTGCAGATGCTGGCGTGGATGTGGAGAGAAGGGAACACTTTTACACTGCTGGTGGGACTGCAAACTAGTACAACCTTTCTGGAAGGAACTATGGAGAAACCTCAAAGCACTCAAGCTAGACCTCCCATTTGATCCTGCAATCCCATTACTGGGCATCTACCCAGAAGGAAAAAAATCCTTTTATCATAAGGACACTTGTACTAGACTGTTTATTGCAGCTCAATTTACAATCGCCAAAATGTGGAAACAGCCTAAATGCCCACCAACCCGGGAATGGATTAACAAGCTGTGGTATATGTATACCATGGAATACTATTCAGCCATTAAAAAAAATGGAGACTTTACATCCTTTGTATTAATCTGGATGGAAGTGGAAGACATTATTCTTAGTAAAGCATCACAAGAATGGAGAAGCATGAATCCTATGTACTCAATTTTGATATGAGGACAATTAATGACAATTAAGGTTATGGGGGGGAAGCAGAAAGAGGGACAGAGGGAGGGGGGTGGGGCCTTGGTGTGTGTCACACTTTATGGGGGCAAGACATGATTGCAAGAGGGACTTTACCTAACAATTGCAATCAGTGTAACCTGGCTTATTGTACCCTCAATGAATACCCAACAATAAAAAAAAAAGAGAGATCTATTTCTTCTTGGCTAAGTGTAGGGAGGTTGTATGATTCCAAATATTGCTCCATTTCTTCCACATTGTCAAATTTCTAGGTTCAGAGTTATTTTGTAATAGTCTGAGATAATCTCTTGTTCCTTTATGTTATCCTTTCTTATTTTCTTTTTCTTCATTTCTGATTGAGGTCATTGGGGATACTGCTTTTCTATATCTAGTTAATCTGGCAAAATGTTTATAAATTTTGTTTATCTTTTTTGAAGAACCAGCTTTTTTTCATTAATTTCCTAAATGATTCTTTCATTTTAAATTTAATCTATTACTAAGTTAATTTTGGTTATTTCATTTCTTTTGCTAGGATTGGAATTGGATTTCTGTTCCTTTTTTTATTTCCTTAAGATAATTCATTCGTTTGATTGAGTGTGCTCTTTTGTTTTCAGATTATAGGCATCTAATGTGATACATTTCCCTCTTTGGACTACTTTTGCAGTATCGTATAGGTTTTGGTAGCTTGTGGCTTCACTGTCATTATGCTCAAGGATTCTAATTAATTTCCCTTTTTAGGTCTTTCTTGATCTAACTGTCATTTAGCATTAGGTTGTTTAGTTTCCATGCCTTTGTGTGAGAATGAAAAGTTTTGTTGTAGTTGAGTTTCACCTTTGTGGTCTGAATAGTTATAAGGTATAATTTCAATCCTTTTAATTTGTTTGAGATTTGATTGTTCTAGGATATGCTCTATTTTGGAGTATGTTCCATTGGCTGATGAGAAGGAATACATATTCATTAGTTTTGGGATGGTATGTTTTTTATATGTTTATTAAGACCAATTGTTTTGGGTCACATTTAAATCCCTTGTACTTTTGTTTAGTTTTTGTTTAGAGGATCTGTCCAGTTGTGTCAGAATGGTGTTTAACTGTTCAGTTATTATGGTGTTGTAGGATATCATATTGTTCAGACAAAGTACAGCCCATTTCATAAATCTGGGAGCATTCTTGTTGAGTGTATATATATGTAAATATATATAAATGAGGACATTTTTCATGAAATTTCCTCTTGTATCGTTCCCTTGACCATCTTTGTCTTTCTTCGCTTTAATAAATCCACTCATATCTGAAAATAAGATTGCAATACCTACTGTCTTCTGTTTTCTGTTTGCCTAAAATATTGTTTTCCAACCCTTCATCCTGAGTCTTATTTTGTCCCTCAAGGTCAAGTGTGTTTCCTGGAGACCCCATATAGATGACTTATGCTTTTATATCCCATTAGCCAGCCTGTCCCTCTTGAATTGCCTCTTGAATGACAATTCAAGGCATTCATTTTTATTAAGAGAATTGATAAGTATGGTGGAGTTCTATTCATCTTGTTTAGAAGGTCCATTGCTTAATTTTAGCCTTTGCAACATTGTGGGAGCTAGGTTTTTTCTTTGGTTTCTGTATGTCTACTTTGCTAGTGTTCTATTGTGGTGGTCTGTGTGGAGAACTGGTCTGTGTATTTCCTGTAGGCATGGCATTGTTTTGGTGAACTTCTTCAACATTTGATATCAGTAAAAGTTTTGATTTCTGTATTGAATTAGAAGCTTATTTTAGCAGAATACAGTATCCTGGACTGAAAGTTATTTTGCTTAAGAAGGTTAAGTTAGATTATTACTCTCTTCTACCTTGAACAGCTTCAGCTGAAAATTCCACTGTCACCCCGATAGATTTAACCCTGTGGGTCAATAATTACTTACTCTTAGCTGCTTCAGAATTTTCACTTTTGTTTGTCCTGGGCTGAGTTCATTACAATGTGTCTTGGAGAAGCTCTGTTTGTATTGAGATAAAACAGGTTCAATATCCCTCTCTAAGGAGTGTTTTGGTATCTTTGGTGATGCTTGGGAAATTTTCAGTTTTTATATCCTCCACTAGGGCTTTCATTTCTTTGGGTAATTATTCTTCTTCAGGGATAACTGTACTTTTTATGTTTGTATGTTTTGTGAAGCACCACAATTCTCTAAGTGATTGTTGTGCTTTTTCTCTGTTCTTTTCTGCCCTTTAATTGCCTGAGTTAGTTCAAGAGCCTTATATTGTAGCTGTGAGGTTTTTTCTTCTCCATGGTCTAATTTGTTATTGTTAGTTTCTACTGCATGTTTAAGATGCCTGAGTGACTTATTCAATTCTTTAAGGTATGTTATATCCTTTCTATTTCATCATGTCTTCCATTCATTTCTTGGGTCAAGTTTTGAATTTCCTTTTGGTGATTTTCCATTTTTCCTTCAATTCCCTTATTTTTTTTTACCATCTATATTCTGAATTCCTTTTTTTGTCATTTCCATAATTTCTTTATAAATGGGATGCTCTGTGGTAGCTACCTCATGATCCTTTTTGGGAGTTGATTTGTTTTGTTTTTTCATGCTGCCAGAGTTTTTTGTTGGTTCTTCCGTTTGTTTTCTTCTTATTCACTTCCTTTCCCTACATTTCCTCTCACTTCTTCCTTCATTTCTAATTTTTTTGTCTCTATGTTTAATTGTTGTAGTGGCTTTTTGGTATAGAACCAAAAGGCGGAAAAGAGTAGAGTGAGATGGGAGAAAAGAAATAAAGAGACGGAAAAAAGGGTGAAATAAAAAAAGTGAAAAAAACAATAGAGAAGGACAGAAAGTGAAAGACAGGAATTATAGTTGTGTTTGGCAGGGTGTTTTGAAATATACATGAAATTCCATGACTTTGGTAGACAGGTTGGGTTGGTCCTTTGAGGTCAGGAGCTCCTTACCAGGCTGAGCAAACGTAAGACCTCACCTTTGTCAAATATAAAAGAAAATCAATAGTGTGTCACTGTGGGGATCCACCAATATAGTATTTTGAAAGGCCAAACCTAGAATCATGACCTAAACCAGGGGCTCAAGTCCCTTTCGACCCAGGCCAATGTCTTGGGACCCCAGTTTAGGCCTCAGAGTAAGGCTCTGTCCTGCACACATGCTGGGACCCTGTGCTGTCACTCTTCCATGATGGTGGCACCCTGCAAGCTACCAAACTAATGGGAGTTTTACCCCACCTGGTGGTTTAATTCCAGCAGCCAGGCACCATTCATGTATACTCACTTGCTTGAGCTCTCCCAAGGCAGCTCCAGTAAGCACTCAAGTTGAAAAATTCTGAGGGACTGCATTCCCTGTCTCTAGCCCTCCAGCAGAGGGCTTGCTGGCTTCTGCATGCGCCTAGGCACTAGCCTTCCTTGCCAGTCTTCCACTGCTCTTGATTTTCTTCTGGACTTCTGGAGTTTCCTGATGTCTCATTGTGCTCCAAGAGTGATGTTTCTGGGCAGAACACTTAATCCAGAAATAACTGAATTCTTCTCTCCCATATATCACTGCAAGTGGCTGCTGAGATGTCTCTAGTCAGCCATCTTGATCTGCCTCTCATGAGATTTATTTTCGTATGCATGTAAAAAAAAATGGGTTTCTTTTTTCATTCTCATAACATTTTCCTTCAAAGAATGGTTTCTATTTATCTCCTGTTGGTCCAAAAAGATGGTGGGTTGCCATTTTTAATGATTTAGTAACACTCCATTATATGAATATACCGTATGTTATTAATCCCCATTCATTTATTGGAGGACACTTGGTTTTTTTCCATTCCCTTGAAATTGTGAGCTGTGCTGCTTGAAACATTCGCGTGCAGGTGTCTTTTTTATAAAATTATGCTTTCTTGTTTGGGTATATACCCCAAAGTGGAAACATAGGATCAAATGGTAGGTCTACTTTAAATTCTTTGAGGTATTTCAGTATAATTTTTCATAAAGGTTGCACTGATTTTCAGTGTGTAATTTTTTTTTCTCTTTGCATCCATGACAGAATCTGTTTTGAGAATTCTCATTGAGTTCTCATTGGAGTTATGTAATAACTCCATTCTGGTTTTGATTTACATTTCCCTAATGAGAAAGACATTGAGCATTTTTTCATGATTTTGTTGTTCATTAGTATATCTTCATTTGAAAAGTGTCTGTCCATGTATTTCGGCCACTTTTTAATAGGATTGTTTGTTTCTTGCTGATTTGCTTGAGTTCTTTTTAGATTTTTGTTATCAGTTCTTTATTAGATGTATAGTTTTTGAATATTTTCCCCCATTCTGTGGCTTGTCTATTGCTCTTTCTATTGTGTCCTTGACTCTGCAGAAGTTTTCTACTTTGATCAGGACCCATTTATTTAATTTTGTGTTGCTGTGATTGCTTTTGGAGTATTCTTCAGGAATTTACCAATTATTTGCCTCAACCAATATCTATCAGAGTTTTTCAAATATTTTTTCTAGGATCCTTATAGTTTCTTGCTTTAGTTTTAAGTCGTTTATTCATTGTGAATTAATTTTGTGAGTGGTGAAAGATACAAATCCTGTTTCAGCCTTTTTTTTTTTTTTTTTTTTTTGAGGCAGAATTTTTTTATGTCACCCTCGGAAGAGTGCTATGGTGTCCCAGTTCACAAAAACATCAAACTTAAGTGATTCTCTTGCCCCAGCCTCCCAAGTAGCTGGGACTACAAGTGCTTGCCACAACGCCTGGCTATATTTTTGTTGTTGTTGTAGTTGTCATTGTTGTTTTAGCAGGCCCTGGCCAGGTTTGAACCAACCAGCCCCAGTGCATGTGGCTGGCACCAAACCTCGGCTTCAGTCTGATACATGTGTCCATCCAGTTTGCCAGCACCATTTATTGAAAATATATTTTTCCCCAAGGTCTATTTCTATCTGCTGTGTCACAAATCTCATGAGAATATGAGGATAATTTCATCTCTGTGATCTCTTTTTTGACATATGGGCTAATGTTTCTGTGTATTTGTGCCAGTATCATGCAGTTTTGGTTACTATAATCTTATAGCATAGTTTGAAGTCTTGTAAAGTGATGCTTCCCACTTTTATTCTTATAAGGATGATTTACCTATTCTTTTTTCTTTATTCGTTTTATTCTATATGAAGGATATAATTATTTATTCTAGATCACTAAAAATGATTTTATTGGTAATTGTATTAAGTCTGTAAGTCACTTTTCATAGCATAACCATTCTATTAATGTTGATTATGCCAATCCATGAGTGTGCTATATTTCCATCTGTCCTGAAATTTATTTTCTCTGTGTTTCATAATTCTTCCTATTGAAGTCTTTTGTATCCTCTGTTAAGTAAATTCCTAGCTATTTTATTTTATTGGTTTCTATTGAGAAAGGTATCATGTGTTTTATTTGAGTCTCAGTTTACTGTTACTGAATATGAAAGGTACTGACTTGAATATATTTGTTTTATTTATTTATTTATTTTTATTATTAAATCATAGATGTGTACATTAGTGCAATCAAGGGGTACAATGTGCTGGTTTCCTATACAACCTGAAATATTCTTATCAAACTGTTCAGCGTAGCCTTCATGGCATTTTATTAGTTATTGTATGTAGACATTTGTATTCTGCCTTTAGTAAGTTTTGCCTGTACCCATTCTAAAATGCACCATAGGTGTAACCCCACCCATTACCCTCCTTCCACCTTAACCTTCTCCTTCCTTGGCCCTTTCCTCATAGTCTTGTGCTATAGTTGGGTTATAGCCTTCATGTGAAAGCTATAATGTAGCTTCATAGTAGGGCTGAGTACATTGGATACTTTTTCTTTCATTACTGAGATATTTAGCTAAGAAGAATATGTTCCAGCTCCATCCATGTAAACATGAACGAGGTAAAGTCTCCATCTTTCCTTAAGGCTGCATAATATTCCATGCTATACATGTACCACAATTTGCTAGTCCATTCGTGGGTTGATGGGCACTTGGGCTTCTTCCATGACTTAGCAATTATGAATTGGGCTGCAATAAACATTCTGGTAAAGATGTCTTTCTCATATTGTGATTTTTGTTCTTCTGGGTATAAACTTAGTAAAGGAATTATAGGATTAAATGGCAGGTCTATTTTTAGGTTTCTAAGTATTCTCCAAACATCCTTCCAGAAGGAACGTATTAGTGTGCATTCCCACTAGCAGTGTAGAAGTGTGCCCTTTTCTCCACATCCACGCCAACATCTCCGGTTTTGGGATATTGTTATGTGGGCTACTCTTACTGGGGTTAGGTGATATCTCAAAGTAGTTTTGATTTGCATTTCTCTGATGATTAAGGATGATAAGCTTTTTTTCATGTGTTTGTAGATGGTGTGTCTGTCTTCTTTAGAGAAGTTTCTCTTCAAGTCTCTTGCCCACCGTGAGATGGGATCACTTGTTCTTTTCTTCCTAATACGTTTGAGTTCTCTGTGGATTCTGGTTATTAGACCTTTATCAGAGGTATAACGTGCAAATATTTTCTCCCATTCTGATGGCTGTCTGCTTGCTTTACTTACTATGTTCTTGGCTGTGCAGAAGCTTTTTAGTTTCTTCAGGTTACGGTAGTGTATTTTTGATACTGCTTCAATTGCTGGGGAGTCTTCCTCATAAAATATTCAACCAGACCAATTCCTTCAAGAGTTTTCCCTGCACTTTCTTCAAGTATTTTTATAGTTTCATATTTTAAGTTTAAATCTTTTATCCCGTGGGGGTCTATCTTTGTGAATGATGAAAGGTGTGGGTCCAGTTTAAATCTTCTACAGGTTGCCAGCCAGCTCACCCAGCACCATTTGTTAAATAGGGAATCTTTTCCCCACTGAATGTTTTAATTGGCTTGTCAAAGATCAAATAATGGTAAGTAGCTGGATTCATCTCTTAGTTCTCTATTCTGTTCCAGACATCTACTTCTCTATTTTTGTGCCAGTACCATGCTGTTTTGATCACTATCGATGTATAACATAGTCTGAGGCCTGGTAGCGTGATTCCTCCTGCTGTGTTTTTATTGCTGAGTAATGTTTTGGCTATTCAAGGTTTTTTCTGATTCCACATAAAATGAAGTATTATTTTTTCAAGATCTTTAAAATATGACAGTGGAGCTTTAATAGGAATTGCATTAAAGTTATATATTGCTTTGGGTAGTATAGACATTTTAACAATGTTGATTCTTCCCAGCCATGAGCATGGTATGTTCTTCCATTTGTTAACGTCTTCAGCTATTTCTTTTCTTAAAGTTTCATAGTTCTCTTTGTAGAGATCTTTCATGTCCTTTGTTAGGTGTACTCCCAAATATTTCATCTTCTTTGGCACTACTTTGAAAAGAATAGAGTCCTTGACTGTTTTTTTGGCTTGGTTATTGTTGGTATATATAAAGGCTACAGATTCATGGTTGTTGATTTTGTAGCCTGAGACATTGCTGTATTCCTTGATCACTTCTAAAAGATTTGTAGTAGAATCCCTAATGTTTTCCAGATATACGATCATATCATCTGCGAAGAGTGAAAGTTGGATCTCTTCTGACCCTATGTGGATAAACTTGATCGCCTTTTATTCCCTAATTGCAATGGATAAAACTTCCATTACAATGTTAAAGAGCAATGGAGACAAAGGGCAACCTTGCCTGGTTCCTGATCTAAGTGGAAATGATTTCAATTTAACTCCATTCAATACAATATTGGCTGTGGGTTTTGTGTAGATGGCCTCTATTAGTTTAAGAAATGTCCCTTCTATACCAATTTTCTTAAGTGCTCTGATGATGAAGGGATGCTGGATATTATCAAAAGCTTTTTCTGAATCAATTGAAAGAATCATATGGTCCTTGTTGTTTAGTTTGTTTATGTGCTGAATTACATTTATAGATTTACGTATATTGAACCAGCATTGAGACCTTGGGATAAATCCCACTTGGTCGTGGTGTATAATTTTTTTGATGTGTTGTTGGATTCTGTTTGTTAGGATCTTATTAAGTATTTTAGCATCAATATTCATTAGTGATATTTGTCTATAATTTTCTTTTCTTGTTGGGTCTTTCCCTGGTTTGGGGATCAAGGTGATGTTTGCTTCGTAAAATGTGTTGGGGAATATTCATTCTTTTCCTACGTTTTGGAAGAGGTTTAGTAATATAGGTACTAGTTCTTCTTTAAAGGTTTAGTAGAATTCTGATGTAAAGCTGTCTGGTCCTGGAATTTTCTTTTTAGGGACATTTTGTATAGTTGATGCTATTTCAGAATTTGATACAGGCCTGTTAAACATTCCCATTTTATTCTGGCTAAGTCATGGTAGGTGGCATACTTCCAGGTATTGGTTGATTCCTTTCAGATTTTCATATTTATGATAGTAGAGTTTCCTATACCCAGTTTCCCCGAAAATAAGTGTCTTATTTTAAGGTGTGCTCCCAAGGATGCGCTAGGTCTTATTTTTGGGGACGTCTTTTCTTTCCTGAAAATAGGTCTTATTTTTGGGAAAATAGGGTACTATTCATTAAGGTTTTTTTTTTTATTAAATCATAACTGTATACATTGATATGATCATGGGGCATCATACACTTGCTTCATAAACCATTTGACACATTTTTATCACAGTGGTTAACATAGCCTTTCCGGCGTTATCTCAGTTACTATGCCAAAACATTTACATTCTACATTTACCAAGTTTCGCAAATACCCCTGTAAGATGCACCACAGGTGTGATCCCACCGATCCCCCTCCCTCAACCTACCCCCCCCCTTTTCCACTTCCCCCTATTGTTAAGTTGTAGCTAGGTTATAGCTTTCATGTGAGAGTCCCAAATTAGTTTCATAGTAGGGCTGAGTACATTAGGTACTTTTTCTTCCATTCTTGAGATACTTTACTAAGAAGAATATGTTCCAGCTCCATCCATGTAAACATGAAAGAGGTAAAGTCTCCATCTTTCTTTAAGGCTGCATAGTATTCCATGGTATACATATACCACAATTTATTAATCCATTCGTGGATCGATGGGCACTTGGGCTTTTTCCATGACTTAGCTATTATGAATTGGGCTGCAATAAACATTCTGGTACAAATATCGTTGTTATGTTGTGATTTTTGGTCTTCTGGGTATATGCCCAGCAGAGGAATTACAGGATTGAATGGCAGATCTATTTTTAGATCTCTGAGTGTTCTCCATATATCTTTCCAAAAGGAATGTATTAATTTGCATTCCCACCAGCAGTGCAGAAGTGTTCCCTTTTCTCCGCATCCACGCCAACATCTCTGGTCTTGAGATTTTGTGATATAGGCTAGTCTCATTGGAGTTAGATGATATCTCAAAGTAGTTTTGATTTGCATTTCTCTGATGATTAAAGATGATGAGCATATTTTCATATGTCTGAAGGCCGTGCGCCTGTCTTCTTCAGAGAAGTTTCTCTTCAAATCCCTTGCCCAGCCTGCGATGGGATCCCTTGTTTTTTTCTTGCTGATGCGTTTGAGTTCTCTGTGGATTCTGGTTATTAAACCTTTGTCAGAGTTATACCCCGCAAATATCTTCTCCCATCCTGAGGGCTGTCTGCTTGCTCTGCTTACTGCGTTCTTAGCTGTGCAGAAGCTTTTTAGTTTATCAAGTCCCAATAGTGTATTTTTGAAGCTGCTTCAATTGCCCGTGGCGTTCTCCTCATGAAATACTCACCCAGACCAATTTCTTCAAGGGTTTTCCCTGCATTCTCTTCTAGTATTTTTATAGTTTCATGTCTTAAGTTTAAATCTTTAATCCAATGAGAGTCTATCTTCGATAATGGTGAAAGGTGTGGGTCCAATTTCAGTCTTCTGCAGGTTGCCAGCCAGTTCACCCAGCACCATTTGTTAAATAGGGAATCTTTTCCCCACTGAATGTTTTTAATTGGCTTGTCAAAAATCAAATAGCGGTAAGTAGCTGGATTCATCTCTTGGTTCTCTATTCTGTTCCAGATATCTACTTCTCTGTTTTTGTGCCAATACCATGCTGTTTTGATCACTATCGATTTGTAGTAAAGTCTGAGTTCTGGTAGTGTGATTTCTCCTGTTTTGTTTTTATTTCTGAGTAATGTCTTGGCTATTTGAGGTTTTTTCTGATTCCATATAAAACGAAGTAATGTTTTTTCAACATCTTTAAAATATGACAGTGGAGCTTTAATAGGGAGTGCGTTGAAATTATATATTACTTTGTGTAGTATGGACATTTTGATACAGTTGATACTTCCCAGCCATGAGCATGGTATGTTTTTCCATTTGTTAACATTTTCAGCTATTTCTTTTTTTAGAGTTTTATAGTTCTCTTTATAGAGATCTTTCACGTCTTTTGTTAGGTAAATTCCCAAATATTTCATCTTCTTTGGCACTACTGTGAATGGGATAGAGTCCTTAACTGCTTTTTCAATTTGACTGTTGTTGGTGTATATAAAGGCTACCGATTTATGAATGTTGATTTTGTAACCTGAGACGCTGCTGTATTCCTTGATCACTTCTAGGAGTTTTGTAGTAGAGTCCCTAGTGTTTTCCAGATACACAATCATATCATCTGCGAAGAGCGAAAGTTTGATCTCTTCTGACCTTATATGGATACCCTTGATCGCCTTTTCTTCCCTAAGTGCGGTAGCTAAAACTTCCATTACAATGTTGAAAAGCAATGGAGACAATGGGCAGCCTTGTCTGGTTCCTGATCTGAGTGGAAATGATTCCAATTTAACTCCATTCAATATGATATTGGCTGTGGGTTTGCTGTAGATAGCCTCTATCAGTTTAAGAAAAGTCCCTTCTAGACCAATTTTCTTGAGTGTTCTGATCATGAAGGGATGCTGGATATTATCAAAAGCTTTTTCTGCATCAATTGAGAGAATCATATGGTCTTTGTTTTTTAATTTGTTTATGTGCTGAATTACATTTATAGATTTACGTATATTGAACCAGCCTTGAGACCCTGGGATAAAACCAACTTGGTCATGATGTATAATTTGTTTGATGTGTTGCTGGATTCTGTTGCTTAGGATCTTGTTGAATATATTTGCATCTATATTCATTAGTGATATTGGTCTATAATTTTCTTTTCTTGTTGGGTCTTTTCCTGGTTTGGGGATCAGGGTGATGTTTGCTTCATAGAACGTGTTGGGTAGTCTTCCTTCTTTTTCTACATTTTGGAACAGGTTGAGTAATATAGGTACTAATTCCTCTTTAAAGATTTGGTAGAATTCTGACGTGAAACCATCTGGTCCCGGGCTTTTCTTTTTAGGGAGGTTTTGTATAGTTGATGCTATTTCTGAACTTAATATGGGTCTGTTCAACATTTCCACTTGATTCTGATTAAGACTTGGAAGGTGACGTGCTTCCAAGTATCGGTCTATTTCCTTCAGATTTTCATATTTCTGAGAATAAAGTTTCTTGTAATATTCATTAAGGATTTTTTGGATTTCTGATGAGTCTGTGGTTATTTCGTCTTTGTTGTTTCTGATTGATGATATTAGAGACTTTACTCTTTTTTTCCTGATTAGGTTGGCCAGAGGTTTATCTATTTTATTGACCTTTTCAAAAAACCAGCTTTTTGATTTATTGATCTGTTGTATTATTCTTTTGTTTTCAATTTCATTTAATTCTGCTCTAATTTTGGTTATTCTTTTCTTCTACTGGGTTTGGGGTTGGAATGTTCTTCCTTTTCCAGTTGCGTGAGATGTCCCATTAAGTTGTTAACTTCCTCTCTTTCCGTTCTCTTGAGGAAGGCTTGCAGTGCTATAAATTTCCCTCTTAGAACTGCCTTTGCGGTGTCCCAGAGGTTCTGATAGTTTGTGTCTTCATTGTCGTTTTGTTCCAAAAAATTGGCGATTTCTTTCTTAATCTCATCTCTGACTCAGCTATCATTCAGCATAAGGTTATTTAACTTCCATGTTTTTGTATGGGTATGCAGATTCCTGTTGTTACTCAATTCAAGTTTTATTCCATGATGGTCCGAGAAGATGCATGGAATAATTTCTATTCCTTTAAATTTACTGAGGTTAGACTTGTGACCTAAAATGTGGTCAATTTTGGAGTAAGTTCCGTGGGCTGATGAGAAGTATGTGTATTCAGTATTTTTGGGATGAAATGTTATGTAGATGTCTGCTAAATCTAAAGATTGGATGGTTAGGTTTAAATCTAAGATTTCTTTGCTCAGCTTCTTTCTGGAGGATCGATCCAACACTGCCAAGGTAGTGTTGAAATCTCCGACGATTATGGAGCTGGAGGAAATCAAGTTACTCATGTCTGTTAGAGTTTCTCTTATAAATTGAGGTGCATTCTGGTTGGGTGCATAGATATTAATAATTGAGATCTCGTCATATTGAGTATTACCCTTAACAAATATGAAGTGACCATTCTTGTCCTTCCTTACTTTTGATGGTTTAAAGCCTACTGTATCTGCAAATAAAATTGCAACACCTGCTTTTTTCTGATTACCATTTGCCTGAAATATGGATGACCATCCTTTCACCCTGAGTCTGTA
This sequence comes from Nycticebus coucang, assembly GCF_027406575.1. Classification (NCBI taxonomy): domain Eukaryota; kingdom Metazoa; phylum Chordata; class Mammalia; order Primates; family Lorisidae; genus Nycticebus; species Nycticebus coucang. The sequence goes on along the minus strand of NC_069804.1, from coordinate 153,634,141 downwards.
TTTGTCTTTTAAGTTGAGATGTGACTCTTGTATGCAACAAATATCTTGATTGAGTTTTTGTATCCAGTCAGCTAACCTATGCCTCTTTAGAGGACAGTTTCAGCCATTCGCATTGATGGAGAGTATTGATAAGGCTAGTGGAATTTTGGGTATCGAGTTTATCAAAGGTCCAGTGGACATTTTTAATCCCTTTGCCAGTGTGGAAGTTGGAGTTTGATCCAAAGTTTCTGAGTGAGTTTACTTTTGTGGTATAGGATTGGGTTGGTCATTGTGGAGGATAGGTCTGAGAATATCCTGAAGAGCTGGTTTACTTATGGCAAATTTTTTCAACATATGAATGTCATTGAAGTATTTAATTTCTCCATCATAGATGAAACTCAGTTTAGCTGGATTTAAGATCCTGGGTTGAAAGTTTTTTTGCTTTAGGAGATTAAAAGTTGATGACCAGACTCTTCTTGCTTGAAACGTTTCAGCAGAGAGATCTGCAGTTATTCTAATATTCTTACCTTTGTACATAATAGTTTTCTTTCGCCGGGCTGCTTTGAGAATCTTCTCTTTCATGTTAACTTTAGTGAAGCTAATTATGATATGTCTGGGGGATGACTTATTGGGGTTGAATCGTGCTGGGGTTCTGAAGCTGTCTGCTATCTGAATTTCAGATTCTCTAGGCATATCTGGAAAATTTTCTTTCATAATTTCATGCAGAAGGGCCTCTGTGCCCTTGGAGGCCACTTCATTGTTCTCAGAAATCCCTATAATCCTTATGTTGCTTTTTTTCGAATTATCTGAGAGTTCTCTGAGTGAGTGATCCGTTTTTGCTCTCCATTTCTCTTCCTCTTTGAGAGATTGGGAGCGTTCAAAGACTTTATCTTCAATGTCAGAAATCCTTTCTTCTGCTTGCTCCATTCTGTTACTGAGGGATTCTACTGTATTTTTCATATCTTTGAGGGCTGTAAGTTCTTGCTTCAGTGTGTCTAAGTCTTTGGTGATTTTGTCTTTAAATTTGTTAAATTCTTGAGGCAATTTTTGAATTTCTCCTCGGATTCCTAATTCCATTTTATTAATCTTGTCTGCAATCCAAATTCTGAATTTGAGTTCTGACATCTCAGCCAGTTGTTTATGAATGGGATCTTCAATCACATCTGCCGTATCTTTTCTTGGGGGGGTTGATCTATTCTGGTTATTCATGTTACCAGAGTTTTTATGCTGATTCCACCCCATGGTTATTTTACTCCCTTTGGTTTTTCCCCTGGGGTTTTATTGAAGGCCCGTACAGTGTTGTGGCCTGAGAAACTGGGGCCCTGTCTGGTGTGGTACAGCAAAGTGGTTCTGTCTTGTTTTCAGCTGGTTTCTGTTTGATCCTATTGCAACTTCTACTCTGGCTTGAAGTCTCAGCTGTGTGGAAAAATCAGCAATTAAGTCACCCCGCCTGCCCACCTCTGGCCCCAGTTGGAAAAGGAGAATCAAACCTTCCTACAACCATACACCCAGGGCACCGCCTGAAGAGTCCTCAGTCTATTAGCCCAGTTCAAAATGTCCAAATCAACTGTCTCAATTGGCACTTGTCTTGGGTGGGAGAGTTCAAGAGGTCTCTGGGAACTGGGTCACAGGGGCCTGCTGACTCCTCTGACACGGCTCACTCCAGTGCAGCGTGGAGTCAGGAGGAGCCACCCCGCAAACAGAGCAGTCTGGGAAGGTTGACGTCTACTTCCCCACGTTGCCCCTCCATTGGACCCAGTCCCTGGTATCTCTGCAGATGGCTAACCCAGTTGCCTGCAGTGAACAGACACTCCAGGGGTTTGCACCTGCCTGAATCGCAAGGAAGTCTGCCAGGCCCCCGCAGACTGCCGCTATCTAGCAGGAGGAGATGGGGCCTGACATCTTTGAGTGTTTGATGCAGGTGATGGGAGGGAGGTGTTCCTTCAGGCTTAGCCCCTTCGCTGATGGATGCTGCTAACAGAACAGAACAGAACAGACAACTTTGCGGGGTTCTGTCTCTGTTCCTGTCGAAATCGCCTACAGAAGACGGGCTGTTTTGAGTTCAAACATCTTTGCTGTTTGGAGGTTTGAGTCCGATCACCTCTCTGGGTCGGCCCCTCCCTGGAAGCTTCCCGGGTTTGTGAGCAGTGTCAGGAAATCCCCCGCTCACTGGTGGCCGCCTCTGGTTGCCCAGGGAGACAGGGGGTTTGGCCTCAGAATATCCAGAAATGAGCGTTCTGCCGTTAAAGAAAAAATGGCTGTTGATCTACCTCCAGGGAACTGCTGCTCTGGTGTGGGCTCTCAGGCGACCCTTTTCTCTTCTGTCTCGCACCCCAGAGTCAGCACTGAGCGGCCACAGTTTGTGCTGGGTCCACACCCCTCAAGAGATCCCCCAAGAATCAGAACTCTTGGGGGATAGGCCCCCAGACCCCGAATGGGAGTGGGGGGGGCGGAACTAGAGTTTCATTCAGTTTTACGCAAAATACGGCCCGGGGAGGGCTCCTGCACTGCACCGCAGGGAAGTGCTGCCAAGGCTTGATTTCCCCTCAGCAGAGTGCCCTCTCCTCGCTCACGTGTCCCATAGTCAGCGCTGACCTGACGCAGCTCAGGCACTGTGCACTCCCCTCGAGAAATCACCCAAGGTTCCGAACTCCTGGGTGATAGGCCCTCAGACCCCGAGTGAGAGTAGGGGCTCTCAGCTCTCAGCGGGGAGGCTAGCGTCTTATTCAGTCTTGTGCCCCGTAATGTTGCCTAGGGAGGGTTGCTGCACTGCACCACAGGGAAGTGCCGCGAGGTGTGACTCCCCCTCAGCCCGGTGCCCTCTCCTCACTGCGCGCCTCAGAGTCAATGCTGACCAGTCGCAACTCGGGGACTGTCCACTCCCCTTGAGAAATCACTCAAGGATCCGAACTCCTGGGGGACAGGCCTCCAGACCTCAGTGGGCAGGAGGGGAGCTCTGGGAGGGTTGCCAGCAAAGGATTCCCAAAGTTTTATTCAGTTTTATGCCTGGCAGGAGAACGTCACGGCACCTCAGTAGGGGAGGTAGGTTCAGTTTTTAGAAGGTCTCTCCTGTGGAGTGTAGTGGGAGGGCCTTTAATTTCTGCCCGCTTGTTTAATTGTGGGGCTCTTGAGCCTGTCTCATGGGGGAGGGGGACTCCTGTCTGCTTGGTGGTGAATTTTGTACCTTCTGTTTGCGTCCATGTTATCACAGCTTGCCTCAGCGGTGTTGATGTGCGTTCTTCAACCTTCTCTCTTGGTGAGGCTCAAGTCCACCAGGATACTTACTAAATTCCTGTCCCTTAACTCTCCTTCTGGACGGGAGCCTCTGTTGAAAGCTGGCTTCAGTCTGCCATCTTGTCTCCCTCCCCCCTCATTAAGGTTTTTTTTGAATTTCTGAGGGGTCTGTTGTTATTTCATCTTTACCATTTCTGATTGATGAACTTAGAGATTTGAGATTTTACTCCAGGTTGGCCAAAGTTTTATCTATTTTATTGATCTTTTTCAAAAAAAAACAACTTTTGGATTTATTGATCTGTTGTATATCTTTTGTTTTCAATTTCATTTAATTCTGCTCTGATTTTGGTTATTTCTTTTCTTCTGCTGTGTTTGGGGTTGGAGTTTTCTTCCTTCTACAGTTGCTTGAAATGTCCCATTAAGTTATTAATTTCCTCTGTTTCCGTTTTCTTGAGGAAGGCTTGCAGTGCTATAAATTTCCCTCTTTGGACTGCCATTGCAGTATCCCAGATGTTCTGATAATTCATGTCTTGATTATTGTTTTGTTCCAAAATTTGGTGATTTCCTTTGTAATCTTGTCTATAATCCATCTATCCTTCAGCATACGGTTGTTTAGCTTCCATGTTCTTGTATGGGTATGCAGGTTCCTGTTGTTATTGAGTTCAACTTTTATTCCATGATGATCTGAGAAGATGCAAGGAATAATTTCCATTTTTTTAAAATTTGCTGAGGTTAGATTTGTGGCCTACGATGTGGTCGATTTTGGAGTATGTTCTGTGGGCTGATGAGAAGAATGTGTATTCAGTTTTGTTGGAATGAAATGTTCTGTAGATGTCTTTTAAGTCCAGATGTTGAATGGTTAAGTTTACATCTAAAATTTCTTTGCTTAGCTTCTTTTTGAAGGATCAATCCAGCACTGCTAAAGGGGTGTTAAAATCTCCAACTACAATGGAATTGGAGGAAATCAAGTTACTCATGTCTGTTCAAGTTTCTCTTTTAAACTGAGGTGTGTTCTGGTTGGGTGCATAAATATTAATAATTGAAATCTCATCATATTGAGTATTACCTTTAACAAATATAAAGTGTCTATTCTTATCCTTCCTTACTTTGGTTGGTTTAAAGCCTATTGTGTCTGCGAATAGGATTGCAACATCTGCTTTTTTCTGTTTTCAATTTGCCTGGAGTATAGATGACCATCCCTTCACCTTAAGTCTATATTTGTCTTGTTATGTAAGATGCGATTCTTGTATGCAGCAGATATCTGGCTTGAGTTTTTGTATCCAGTCAGCCAACCTGTGCCTCTTTAGAGGAGAATTTCAACCATTCACATTAATTGAGAATATTTATAAGCCTTTCAAGAGTCCAGTGGACATTTTTAACACTTTTGTGACTGTGGAAGTTGGAATTTGATCAAAATTTTCTGCATGGGTTTACTATTGTGGTGGAGGATTACTCTGGTCTTTATGGAGGATAGGTCTCAGAATATCGTGGAGAGCTGGTTTAGTTATGGCAAATTTCTTCAACATGTGAATGTCATTGAAGTATTTACTTTCTCCTCATAAATGAAACTCAGTTTAGCTGGGTACAGGATCTGGGTTGAAAGTTATTTTGTTTTAGGAGATTAAAAGTCGATGACCATCCTCTCCTAGCTTGAAAGTTTCAGCAGAGAGATTTGCAGTTATTCTAATATTCTTGCACTTGTAGGTGATGGTTTTCTTTCATCTGGCTGCTTTCAGAATTTTCTCCTTCATATTAACTTCAGTGAAATTGATTATGATGTGTCTTGGGGATGTCTTATTTGGGTTGAGTCATGCTGGAGTTTTGAAACTGTCTACTATCTGAATTTCAAAATCTCTTGGCATGTCTGGAAAGTTCTCCTTCATAATCTCATGGAGAAAAGACTCTGTGCCTTGTGAAACCACTACATCGCTTTTGGGGATCCCTATAAGATGAATATTGGTTTTCTTTGAATTATCCTAGAGCTCTCCAAGAAAGTGGTCTGTTTTTGCCCTCCATATCTTTTCCTCTTTGAGATTTTGGGAGTGTTCAAAAGCTTTGTCTTCAATGTCAGAAATCCTTTCTTCTGCTTGCTCCATTCTGTTACTGAGGGATTCTACTGTGTTTCTCAGATGTTTGAGGGCTGCAACTTCTTATCTCAATGTGTCAAAATCTTTGGTCATTTGGTCTTTGAATTCATTGAATTCTTGAGATATCTTTTGGGTTACTATTTGGAATTCTAATTCCATCTTAGTTGCTATCCAGATTCTGAATTCGATTTCTGACATCTCAGGTATTTTTTTGTGCATGGGATCTCATGCTTTGTCTGCCCCATTGATCCTTGTGGGAGTTGATCTACTCTGATTATTCATATTGCCAGAGTTTTTCTATTGATTTCACGTCATGATTCTTTTTAATTGTTGCCTCTGGCCGTCCTCAGAGTTGGGGAGGTTTCTCTCCAAGATTAGACCCCCTCAGGATCACTCTATTTTTGCTGGATCTTTGTAGGTAGTGACCCTGTGCAGTTTCTCTGGGGCTGCCCCAGCCAGGGAGTTCTGGTTGTGGAAGCAGCTCCAGAGTATGATGCAATATATTTGTTTTATAGTCTGTGACTTTACTGAATTTATTTATGCATTCCAGGAGTCTCTTGGAGCAATCATTGCATTTTTCTTGTCATTACCAAACAGTGATAATTTGAACTTTTTTTCCCCCATTTTGACATCCTTGATTTCTTTCTATTGTCTGATTGCTCTGGTTAGGAGTTACAGAAGTAGACATGGTGGGCAGCTTTGTCTGATTACACTTCTAAATAAGAATAATTTCAATTTATCTCCATTCAATGTAATGGTAGCTGATGGTTCAATATATATGGCCTTTATGATTTTCAGTAAGTGACATCTATGCTTATTTTGTTAAGTGTTATAAAAGGGTGTTGAATTTTGTTGAATGCTTTTTCTGCATCTATTGAAAGGAATATATGTCCCATGTTTTAGTATCTATTTCTATAGTGGAATATATCCAAAGGTTTCCACATGTTGAATTAACATTATATCTCTAGAATAAAGCCCACTTTGTCATGATGAATATTTCTGATGTGCAGCTGGATTCAGTTTTATATGATTTTATTTAGAATTTTTGCATCTATATTTATATGAGATATTGGTATGTAGTTTTATTTTGTAGTTGTGTCCTTTCCTGGCTTTGGTATCAAGGTGATATTGGCTTCAAATCACTGAGAGAATTTGTCAAGACTAGGCATGCTTTGAAGGAAGTACTCAGATGTGCATTGTACAATGATCAGCACAATAGACATTCACCAGTGTAAAATGATCCAAAAGCTATCATTCATAGCCAACTTATCACAATGTTTCTTGAGGTCATACAAAGGAAAAAGGACCTATCCAACAAGATAACAGAAATCCACTATACGCATAAATACATTCTAAATATAAATAGCTTGAACTTCCTCCTGAAAAGACATAGGCTAGATGAAAGGATTAAAAATACAAGTAAAGTATGTATTGTCTCCAGGAAACACATAGCCCACGAGGACTTATTTAGTATAAAGGTGAAAGGAAGGAAAACAATTTTTCATGCAAATGGAAATAAAAAGTAAGCCAGTGTATCTATTCTCATATCAGGTGATATTGACTTAAAATCAACAAAAGTAAAGAAAGACAAAGATAGACACTATATAATGGTGAAGGGAACAATTGAACAAAAATATTTAATAATTTCAAATGTTTATGCACCTAACATAGGAATGTCCAGATTCATAAAACAAATTCTACTCAAATTTTTTTTAACCAAACAACATAATTTTCCTGGGATTTCAACACCTCACTGACAGAACAGAACAGATCATTCAAACAGAAAAGAAGAAAAAATACCAGTGGACTTAAAACAGACTCTAGAAAGATGGCCCAATGGAAATTTACATAACTTTCTACTCCCCAAAATGCTTTTATTTTCTCATGGAACATTCTCTAACACATATTACATTATGGGCCACAATATTTGTCTCAACAAACAAAAAAATTGTAAGTATACAATATATTTTCTCAGAGCACAGTGGAATAAACTTAGAAATCAATTCCAAAGGAAACTCTTACCCTTACAAAAAGTCATAGACACTAAAGTACCTATTACTTAATGATAGTTTGGTCAATGAGGAGATAAAAATGGAAATCAAAAGATTCTTTGAACTAAGTGATAATGGGGATACAATTTATCCAAACCTGTGGGATACGTCAAAAGCAGTGCTGAAAGGAAAACTCATAGGCTTAAATACCCACATCCAAGAGAAATATTACAAATCAACAATCTAATGAATTGTCTCAAGGAACTGAAAAGGAACAGCATGACAATCTCAAACACAGCAGAAGAAAAGAGATAACCAACTTTACATGACAAAATACCTATACAGAAGATTAATGAAGCAGAAAGTTTCTTATTTTGAAAGATACGTTAATGAAACAAGTCTCTAGCTAGATTAATAAAAAAGATAAGAGAAAGGACTAATAAGTCCGATTAAAAATGAAAAAAGAGAAATTACAACCAATATCATGAATATACAAAATATCATCTTGGAATACCATGAAAATCTCTATGATCATAAATTTGAAAATGTAAAAGAAATAGACCACGTTTGGAAACATACAACCTCCCTAGGATTAATCAGAAAGTTATAGAAATCCTTAACAGTCCAATATTAGAATTGAAGAGACTATCTATAAAAACCTTCCAACAAAAAATCAAGGCCCAGACCAGATGGTTTCACCCTGCAATTTTACTAAACTTACAAGGAAGAGCTTGTAACTATGCTCCAGTAATCATTTTTTTTATTGTTGCATTTTATTTTATTGCATTTGTTAGGCAAAGTCCCTCTTGCAATCATGTCTTGCCCAAAAAAACAGAAATCATTTTTTAACATTGAGAAGGAATGAATTTTTATTGTGGTTTTATTTTGCATTTCACTTATTATTAGTGACATTGAATATTTTTCACAATTGTTTTGGCCATTTTTCTGCCTTTGTTTGAAAAAAATTGTTGTTGGTGGTGTTTTTCACTTTTAGTGGGGTTATCCTTTTTTTTACTTGCTAATTTTTTCTTTTTTTGAGTATTTGGTAGCTTCTGAATATTAGCCCTTTAGTGAAGGTATAGTTTGAAAATATTTTCTCCCATTCTGTAGTTTGTCTATTTAGTTTCTTGATTATTTCCAATTCTGGACAGAATATTTTTTAATCTAATTAAGTCCTATTTATTTATTATATTACTATATTTCTTTGGGGGCGTTTACTAATAAATTATTTGCCTAGAACAATGAATAGAAGAGTTTTTCCTACATTTTTAATAGAATTTTTGTTTAACTGTTTTATGGATTTTGTGTATGGTGAAGAATAGATTCCTGCATCTGGATAACCTGTTATGCCAGGACCGTTATTGAATAAAACTTCCTTTACTCAATATATGTTTCTGTATGCTTTGTTGAGGATAACTTGGTTTTAGTGAAATGGTTTAATTTCTGGGATCTCTATTTTGTTCCATTGGTCTATATCTCTACTATTTGGTTTTGGTTATTATATTCTTTTGGCATAATTTGAATGTGTTTCCTCCAGATATTTTTCTTTTTCCTCACAATTCCTTATGCTATTTGGCCTCTCTTTGTTTCCTAATGAAGCATAGAATTATTATTTTTTTTTATATATTTGAGAAACGTATTAGTGTTTTGATGAGGGTGACATTGAATTTGCAAATTACAACAGTATCCACATTTTAATGTTGTTGATTCTACCAATTCATTGAAATGTTATGTTGGGTAATGGAGTCTCTATGATTTCCATCATTCATAATTTATTTGGATTAGAAACATTCTAATTCCACTCCTTAAGTTATTTTTTTAAGAAATTCACTAAACTATAATTTACTATATTCACTTTATTGTGCTGTGAAATATTGTTCATCTGTATCTAACTATTTCATTGTTTTTTTCAAATATCAACCATCCTCACTTTGTCTTCTCTCCCCTGCTACCTTTTCCAGGCTCTAGTAATCATCATTGTACTCTCTGTACCTATAAGATTAATTGTTTTAATATCTAACTCCCACATATGGGTTAGAACATGTAGGTTCTGAATTTCTTTACTTGGCTTATTTCGCTTAACCTAATGGTCTCCTGTTCCATCCATGTTGTTGTAAATGATTTCGTTAGTTTTCATGGTTATGTAATATTCCTTTGTGTGTATATAACACAATTTTATTTATTTATTTATTTATTGAAGTTTTTGGCCAGGGCTGGGTTTGAACCCGCCACCTCCAGCATATGGGGCTAGCACCCTACTCCTTTGATCCACAGGCACTGCCCTATTTATTTTTATTGTTGGGGATTCATTGAGGATACAAAGAACCAGGTTATATTGATTGCATTTGTTAGGCAAAGTCCCTCTCATAATTGCTTTTCTCTCCCAAATGTGTGTCACACAACACGATCCCCCAACCGCCTCCCTTCTTCCCTCTCTCTGCTCTTCCCTACTCCCAATCCCTTTCCTCCTTCCCTCTCTTGGCTCTCCCCTTGTACTAGGTCATCAATTGTCCTCAAATCAGAATTGCATACATAGGATTCTTGCTTCTCCATTCTTGTGATGCTTTACTAGGAATAATGTGTTTCACTTCCATCCAGGTTAATACAAAGGATGTAAAGTCTCCTTTTTTTTTTTATCACTTTATTGCCTTTGGTAGAGTGCCGTGGCATCATGCAGCTCAAACAACATCCAACTCCTGGACTTAGGCAATTCTCTTGCCTCAGCCTCCCGAGTAGTTGGGACAACAGGCACCCACCACAATGCCTGGCTATTTTTTTGTTGCAGTTCGGCCTAGGCGGCTTTGAACCCGCCACCCTTGGTATATGGGGCTGGCGCCCTACTCACTGAGCCATAGGCAGTGCCCTCCATCTTTTTTAGTAGCTGAAAAGTATTTCATGGTTTACATATACCACAGCTTGTTAATCCATTCCTGAGTTATTGGGCATTTAGGCATTTACAATTTTAGCCATTATAAACACTCTAGTGCATGTGTCATTATGGTAAAATGATTCTTATTCTCCTGGGTAGATTGCAGCGTCTAATGGGAGGTATAGTTTGAGTACTTTGAGGGTTCCACATGCTTCCTCCCTAAAAGGTTGTATTTGCAGTCCTATCAGCAGTGTAAAAGTGTTCCGTTCTCTCCAACTCCCTGCCAGCATCTGCAGTTTTGAGATTTTGTAATGTGGACCATTCTCACTGGAGTCAGATAATATGTTAGGGTGGTTTTCATTTGCATTTCTCTAATAATTAGGGATGATGAGCATTTTTGCATATGTTTGTTATACTTTCATCTGTCTTCTTTAGAGAAGGTTCTATTCATCTCTCCTGCCCATTGATATATAATATTATTGGCTTTTTTCATGTGGATTAATTTGAGTTCTGTCTAGATCCTAGTTATCAATATTTTTTTCTGATTTAAAATATGCAAATATTCTTTCCCATTGTGTAGGTTGTCTATTTGCTTTTGTTGTTGTCTTCTTAGCTGTACAGAAGCTTTTTAGTTTAATTAAGTCCCAATTGTTTATTTTTCCAGTTGTTACAATTGCCAGGGAAGTCTTCATAAAGTCGTTACCCAGGCTAATATCGTCAAGTCTTTTTCCTATGCTTTTATTGAGTATTTCATTGTTTTATGCCTTAAATTTAGGTATTTTATCCATCTTGAATCAATTTTTGTGATTGGAGAAAGATGAGGGTCCAGTTTCAATCTTTTACAAGTGGATATTCAGATCTCCCTGCACCATTTATTGAATAGGGATTCTTTCCCCCCAGTGTATGTTCTTGTTTAGTTTATCAAAGATTGGGTGCCTTAATAATGTTAGTTTCATTTTCTGGTTTTCTATTCAATTCTAAATGTCTGAGTATCTACTTTTGTACTAATACCATGCTGTTTTGACCACTATGGTCTTTGAGTACAGCCTAAAGTCTGGTATGCTGATTCCTCCAGATTTGCTTTTATTACTATGAACTGTCTTAGCTATATGGGTTTTTTTTTTTCTGATTCTATACAAAATGAAGAGTTAATTTTTCCAAGTCTTGAAAGTACAATGTTAGTATTTTAATAGGAATGGCATCAAATCAGTAGATTGCTTTGGGAAGTATAGACATTTTTTCAATGTTGATTCTACCCAGGCATGAGCATGGTATGTTCTTCCAGTTGTTGATATCTTATGCTATTCATTTTCTTAGGTTTCATAATTTTCTTTATAGAGATCCTTTGCCTCTTTTGTTAGGTATATTTCTAGGTATTTCATTTTCTTTGCTTTGGTAAAGGGGGTTGTCTACTTAGTTAGCATCTCATTGTGTCCTTTATTGGTGTATACAATGGCTACTGACTTTTGGACATTGATTTTATATCATGAAACTTTACTGTACTTTTTGATGACTTCTAGGAGTCTTGTGATTGAGTCTTTGGGGTTCTAAAAGTATAAGATCATATCATCAGCAAAGAGGGAGAGTTTGACCTCCTCTGCTCTCATTTGGATGTCCTTTATTTCCTTCTCTTGACTGATTGTATTGGCTAGAATTTCCAGCACTATGTTGAATAGTAGTGGTGATAAAGGACAAACTTGTCTGGTTCTAATTCTGAGTGGAAAAGGTTTCAGTTTTACTCCATTCACCAAAATACTAACTGTGGGTGTCATAGATTGCTTTGATCAGTTTAAGAAATGTGCCGCATATGCCTATACTCTTCAGTGTTCTAATTAGAAAAGGATACAGGATTTATCAAATGCCTTTTCTGCAACTATTGGGAGGATCATGTGGTCTTTATTTTTCCTTCTGTTGATTCGGTGAATAACATTTATGGTCTTGTATATATTAAACCAGCTTTACATCCCTGGGATGAAAACTACTTGGTCATGATGTGTGACTTTTTTGATGAGAAGGTGTAATCTATTGGCTAGGATTTTGGTGAGAATTTTTGCATCTGTATTCATTAGTAAAATTTGTCTGAAGTTCTCCTCTTTATTTGGGTCTTTTCCTGATTTTGGTATCAGTGTGATATTTGCTTCATAAAACATGTTGGGGAAGATTCCTTCCTCCTCAATTTTTTGGAATAATTTCTGTAGTATGGGAATAAGCTCTTCTTTGAAGGTTTGATAGCATTCTGGACAAGGGCATTCCTTTTTTGGGGAGATCTATTATTGTTTCTTTGATCTCAGTGCTTGAGATTGGTCTGTTCAGGAGATTCATTTCTTCCTGGCTAAGTCTAGGGAGAGGGTGTGGTTCCAAATATTAATCCATTTCATCTCATTGGGCAAAGAGTTTCTTGTAGTATTCAGAGACAATCTCTTGGTTCTCTGTGGCATGTGGTGTTATTTCCCCTTCATCATTTCAGATTAAGGTTACTAGAGATACTACTTTTCCATTTCTGTTTAGTATAGCTAATGGTTTATCTGTTTAATTTATTTATTTTTTTAAAAACCCAACTCCCTTCATTAATTTTCTAAATGACTCTTCTTTTTTCACTTTCATTAATCTCTGATTTAATTTTGGATATTTCTTTTCTTCAGCGAGGTTCAGGCTTAGACTGTTGTTCTTTTTCCAATTCCATAAGATGGTTTGTGAATTTTTGATGCACTCTCTTTCTGTTTTTTAGATATATGCATCAAAAGCAATCAATTTTCCTCTCAGGACTATTTTTGCTGTATCCCTCAGGTTTTGGAAGCTTGTGTCTTCATTGTTGCTATGCTCAAGGAAGTTAATGATTTTCTCTCTTATCTCTTCCTGCACCCAAATTCATCCAGCATAAGATTGTTTAATTTCCATGTCTTTGTGTGGGATTGAACATTTTTTGGAGGGTTGAGTTTCACCTTTAATGCCTTGTGGTCTGAGAAGATGCAAGATAAAATTTCAATTCTATTGATTCAGTTGACATTTGTTTCGCATCCTAGGATATGATCAATTTTGGAGAATATTCCATGGGTTGATGAGAAGAACCTATATTCTTTAGCTTTGGGATGGAGTGTTCTATATATATCCATCAAGCACAGATGTTCTAGGGTCACATTAGGTCCCTTGTATCTTTATTTTATATTTAGAGTATCTTTACAGCTTTATAAGAGGAGTGTCAAAGTTCCCTGTTATTATAGTGTTATGGGATATCATATTGCTCAGACTAATTAAGGTTTGTTTCAGGGATCTGGGAGCACTGAAATTGGGTGCATAAATATTTAGAATTGAAATGTCTTCTTGTTGTGTTTTTCCCTTGACCAATATGAAGTGTCCATATTTGTCCTTTTTTACTTTAGTTGCTTTAAATTCACTTGTATCTGAAAACAAGATTGAAACCCCTCTTTTCTTCTGAATTCCGTTTGCCTGAAAAATTGTCTTCTATTCCTTAACTCTGAGTTTTAATTTGTCTTTTGAGGCTAGGTGTTTTTCTTGCAGACAGAAAATGGATGGCTTGTGATTTTTATCCAAACAGCCAATCTATGCCTCTTTAGTGGTGAATTCAAGCCATTAAAATTTATTGAGATAATTGGTAAGTGTGGTGGAGTTCTATTCATCTAATTTTGTCAACGTCCTTTGTTAAGTTTTGTCTTTTGCATCATTGTGGAAGCTAGGTTTTGTTATTTAGTTTCTGAGTGGTTACTTTGCCCGTGATTCATTGTGATGGTCAGTGTGTAGAACAGGTTGAAGTATTTCCTGTAGTGCTGGTCTTCTTGTTGAAAACTTCTTCAGTGTTTGCATATCAGTGAAAGATTTATCCATTAACTTTAAAGCTTAGCTTAGCAGGATAAAGAATTCTGGGAAGGAAATTATTTTGGTTAAGTACATTAAAGGTAGATGACCATTGTCTTCTGGCTTGAAAAGTTTCATTTGAGAAGTCTGTAGTCACCCTGATGGATTTTCCTAAGAAGGTCAATTGGAGCTTAGTCCTTGAAGTTTGCAGAATTTTTTTCTTTTGTCTTGACTTTGGACAAGTTCATCACAATGTGTCTTGGAGAAGCTGTATTTGAGTTCAGGTGACCTGGGGTCTGATATGCCTATGAATGGAGTGTGTCAGAATCTTTGGTGATATTTGGGAAATCTTTAATTATAATATTCTCTAGTATGGCTTCCATTACTCTGGGGCATTCTGCTTCCCCTTCTGGGATACCTATAACACGTATGTTTGAACACTTCCTATAGTCCCATAATTCTATCAGTGAACATTCTGCTTTCTCTCTCTTTTTTTCTTCCTAATTACCTGAGTTATCTCAAGAGCTTTGTCCTCTACCTCTGAGATTCTTTCTTCTGTATGGTTTAATCTGTTATTGATACTTTCTACTGCATCTTTAAGTTCCTTGATTGATTGTTGCAGTTCCTTTACCTGTGCTATATTCTTCCTATACTCTTCATATCATTCATCTCTTATTTGATTGTATTTTGGATTTCCTTTTGGTTATTTTCCACTTTTTCAGCAATTTCCTTAATTGTTTTCATCATCTGTGTTTTAAATTCCCCTTCTGTCATTTCTAACATTTCTTTATAAGTGGAATACTCTACAGTAGCTACTTCATGGTCCCTTGGGGGAGTTGCTCTGGTCTTATTTTTCATGTTTCCCAGATTTTTGTGCTGTTACTTCCTCATGAGTGTTTTCTTCTCTCTGTTTCCTTGCCCTAATTTTTATTTCACCTTCTTTTGCTCTTAAGTTACCATGCCTCTGGTCTAAGATTTCAATGTGTCCTTTTGATACAGGACTAAATATTTGAGAAGAGTGAAGAGCAAGAAGGGAAAAAAAAGATTTAAAAAAGAAAAAGAAAACAAAAAAAAAGATAAAGAAAAGGGGGTGAGTAGAAGAGAATATTTCCAAGAAAATGAGAGGCAAAGAAAGGGAGAGACAGGAGTAATAAAGGTGTACAGTAAGGTACTTTGAGTCACCTTAAAATCCCCAACCTCTGGGGGTACTGGGTTGGGTGGTTCACTGGAAGTCAGCAGCTCTTTGCAAGCCTGAGAAGACATGGTACCCCACCTCCACCAAATAGAGAGAAAAAGCACAAATACTATAAATCAAACCAAACCAAACAAGCAGAAAACCTTACAGGGTAAAATTGGGGGGGAAACCAAATAACAGGATTAGAAAGCCTTGCAAAATTGAAGTTCTTATTATTAAATAAGGCAACAATGGAAAATTATGTTTACACTAGAAAAATGAAGAATGAAAAAAAGAAAAATCTTGGGGGGAAAAGTTGAAATAAAATAAAAAAGGGAAAAATATATATCTATATATCTTGCTGAGTATTGTTTGGGCAACAATGATCTTCTGTGGTATGAGATTCTAATCACATTGCTGATACCGCTGTATGAGAGACTGGAGGCCTCTGCTGGCTTCTTTGCTCTCAGTCCCCACAGGGATGAGATCCTGAATTTCTCCTCAACCCACTTAAAAGATACTTTAAACTGTTGACCTTGGCTAAGCAGAGGTTTCCCAGGAAAGCACTCTCCTAATGTGGCTGACCACTTCAGGTTCTCCCAAACCAGCCTCACTCTAATCTCCAGAGGGCCGAGGCCACAAGGAAGCTGTCCTACTGATGAACCCTGAAAGCTCCCCTCATCCCCTCCATGTTAGTCACGGCCTTCGGCACTGTTCAGAGTCACTAAATCACTCACCCAAAGTCTCCCAGCCTAGGCTTCACTCTTCAACCCTGAGGGCAGAGCGTGCAGGGCAGATCTCCCACAATAGCTATGTGGCCCATAGTCAATGATAGCTCCATTCTAGCCCAGCAACTCCGTCCCAGACCCTGGATGACACTTTAAGTCACCCATACTCTCACCCAAGTTCTCCCAAGTTAATTCAACTGAGTGCCCAAGTCTAAACAAAACAAAACAATCCATAGGGAAGCCCTTCCCTGTCTGAAATCTCTCTGCTGTTATAGGTACAGCCACGGCCTCAGACCGAAGACAACTACTTGCCACTTCTCCACTGCTTTTGTCCTCCTCCAGGAGTCCATATGTCTCTCATTGTTTCCTTGCATCCTCAAAAGGATGTTTCTGGACAAAGCCCACAAGCCAGAGGTGCCTGGACTGTTCTCTTTCCAATCTCACTGTGCCTGGTTGCAAAGAAACTGTTACTCGGCCGCCATCTTGCTCCTCCACTGCCATAACACAATTTCTTTATCCATTTACCGATTTCATCCATTGACAGACACTTAGGTTAATTCAAAATCTTGCCCATTGTCAATAGTGTGTGATATGCATGTAAATGCAGATATCATTTTTGATACACTGAATTCCTTTCTCTGATAAATTTAACTAGCAGTGGGATTCTTAGATCATATTTCAGTTCTATTTTTAATTTTTGTGGAACCTTCCAAATATTCTTCATAGTGATTGTAATAATTTACATTCACATAAACAGTGTACAGGAGTTCCACTTTGTCCATATCTTCACCAGCATGTCTTATTGCTTCTCTTTTTGAAAAAAGCCATTTTGACATGGGTGAGATAGTATTTTATTATAGTTTGATATGCATTTCTCTGATGACTATTAATGTTGAGCATTTTTTTATATACCTGTGGGCCATTTATATGTTTTATTTTGCAAAGTATCTATGCAAATACTCTGTCAGTTTTCACAATGGATATTTAATTTTTATTCACATTAACTTTTTGAAGTTCCTTATATATTATGTTTATAAATAGTTTGTGAGGTGGGGAGTTTTCAAATATTTTCTCTACTTCTGTGTGTTGTTTCTTCACTTGTTTGATTGTTTCCTTTGGTGTGCATAGGTTTTATAATTTGATGTGATCCCATTGGTCTAATTTTTCTTTGATTGCCTGTGCGTTGTGGGTATTACTCAAGAAGTGCTTACCCAGATCTGTATACTGAGAAATTTCCCCAATGTTCCAATTCTAATGTTTTTTAAATCATTTCACAATTTCATTTCTTAGATTTACATCTTTAATCCATTTTGTTTAGATTTTGTAGATGGTTAGAAATAAAGGTTGTGTTTATTTCTTCCACATATGAATATCCAGTTCTCCACACCATTTATTGAAGAAACTATTCTTTCCCCAAAAGCACTTTCGCAGTAACGTTTTCAATGATAATTATGCTATAGTTGTGTGGATATATTTATGGGCTCTCTATTCTGTTCTTTTGGTTGATATTTCTGTTTTTATGCCAGTACAATGTTTTTTTGGTTACTAGAGCTCTGCAGTATAATTTGCTATCAGGTAATTTTATTACTCTAGTTTTGTTATTTTTGCACTGGGTGACTTTTGCTATTCTGGTCCTTGTGTGCTACTGTATGAATTTTATTTTTTTATTTATGTGAAGAGTATTATTTATATTTTGATGGAGACTATGTTGAATTTGTACATTGCTTTGGGTAGTATGGAAATTTTAACTATATTGATTCTCACCATCCATAGCATTGAAAATCTTTCCATTTGTGTCTTACTCAATTTCCTTTACCAATATTTTATAATTTTCATTGTAGAGATATTTTACTTCATTTATCAGGCTTAATTATAGGTTTTATATTATTTGTAGGTACTATAAATGGGAAATTTTTCATGCTTTTTTGCTGTTGGTTTATAGAAATGCTGCTGATATTTTGTGTTGATTTGGCATCTTGCAACTTTCACAAATTTGTTTATTACTTCTAAGTCTTTTGGGGGGATTCAGAGGCTTTTTGGTGTCTTTAGACATAAGATTAATCTTACCACCTGAAAACAAGTATAATTTGACAATTTCCTTTCCAATTTTGCTGTCCTTTATTTCTTCATTTTATCTGATGACTTTCGCTTGAACTTCCACTACTATGTTGAGTAAAAGTAGGTTAAGAGTGCAATTATTTTGCTTGTTGCAAATCTTAGAGGAAAATATTTTATATTTTTCCCCATTTGGAAGCAAATTGTAATGTCATATATGGCTTTAATTTTGTTGAGTTTATTTCCTTTATAACCCATTCTCTCAGAGGTTTTATTAGGAGATTATGTAGAAGTTTTATGAATGCTTTTTTAGCATTCATCAAAATAATTGTGTAGGTTTTTTTCCTTTGTTTTGTTGATATTATTGTCACATTGATTGATGTGCATATATTGAATCATCTTTGTATCCCAGGGATGAATTCCACCTCATCAAGATAAATAATCTTTTTTTTTTATTTCAAATTATTGTGACAATGCATACCATTATGTTACATTGTTTGCATTTATAACATAAAGTCTATGTTGTAGTTATGAACTTCACCCGAGAATTTGCTTATTTATCCATACATAGTAACAGGTATGAAATTACCAAATTCCCTATTTTCCTCTTTTTTCTTAAATTTAAATGAGTTTTTCTCTCATGTGTGCACACTATTGTTAATCTACAAATTTCAACTTAGTATTGAAAACATTGGATGATTGATTTTCCATTCCTATTAGGAGAATGTTCTAATACTACCAGGTTGTCACACAAGATTAAAAAATCTTCATCTATTTTATCAATAAATAATATTCCATTAGAAACATATACCACAGTTCATTAATTCACTCATGTGTTGAAGAACATGTAGATGGGTTTCACATCTTTGCAATTATAAATTGAGTTACTATACATATTCAAGTTCATATAGTAAAATGATTTTTACTTTTTTATTTGGGGTAGATACCTAGTAATAGGATTGCAGTATCAAATGATAAGTGTTCTTTGTAGAATCTCCAAGTACTTTTCTATAGAGGCTGTACTAGTTTGCAAATCACCCAACAGTGCAGGAGTCTATCCTTCTCTCTGCACCCATACCAGCATCTGTTGTTTTTGAACATTGGGATGTGGGACATTCTCACTGGAGTTAGGTGATATATCAAAGTGGTTTTGACTTGTATTTCTCTAATAATTAGAGACAATGAACATTTTTTAATGAGTTTCTTATTTTTCTGTTCTCATGAAAAAAGTTTCTGTTCATGTCTCTTGCCCATTGATCAATTGTTCAATACTGTTTGTTCTTTTCTTATTGATTTGCTCTTATTTGTAGATTCTAGTTATTAGCCCCCTTTCAGATTTACAGTATACAAATATCTTCTCACATTCCAAAGGTATTCTCTTTGTTTTTTGAATGTGTCCTTAGCAGAAACCTTTTACTTTAATCAGGTCCCATTTAATTATTTTTCATTGTTGCTATGATTGCTTTTGGGTTCTTCTTCATATATTGTTTCCCAAGATGGTTATCATTAATTGTTTGTCCCAATTTTTCTGCTACAATGTTCATAGTTTTATGTTTTATGTTTAAATATCCCATCTGTCATGAAGTAATTTTTGCACAAAGCAGCCCTAAATACCGCTGAACAGCTGGTGGAACAATGAGCTGACACTTTTCTTTGGGGAGGCCTACAATGAGCCTGGAAAGTTCTCCATTTTAGGGTAAGCATTGACAAAATAAGCCAGTTTGACCAGGCATACGAATAGCCCTAGAACCTACTGAATGGCACTGAAAGCAGCAGACTGGTGTGCCACTTGGTTGACCCAGATTTCATCCTCCAGACCCTAACTTCCTTCTGTGAGCCAGCCAACCAACTCCAACCAGAATTTTTCTCAACTGCTATTCAGATACACTTAACCTTTTAGATTAGAGCTAAAAACATAAGTATAAAACATACTAATATGCATGGGGAATAATCAGAAAACAAAACAAAACAAAACAAAAAAGCCCAAACAAATAAACAAACCAGCAAGCAAGCAAGCAAACAAACAAACAAACAAAACATCTGGCAACATGAAAATTCAGAGCAGATAAAGTCCCCAAGGGAAATACAATAGAGATATTGGACAAAATCTCATTCAAAATAAATTGTTAAAATGACAGATACAGAATTCAGAATATGAATGGCAAATAAGATGAATTTAATTGAAGAAAAAGTGGAGATAGGAGTCCAAAAATTTTCTCAAGAGATCAATGAAACTAGAGACAAAGTCACCAAGGATCTAGATGTAATTGACCACAATATTATAGAGCTTAAAGAATTGAAAGAAGCTTTCAGGGAGTTTTAAAACACAACAGAGAGTTTCAGCAACAAATTGAATTATGAAGAAGAAAGAATCTCAGAACTCAAAAACAAGACTTTTGAGCTAAGCCTGTTACTTAGAGGCAAAAAGAAAAGAGTCAATAGAGCAATGTCTTAGAGAGAGATGTGACTAAACGAATTATACAAACATATGAATTATAGGTATCCCTGAAGGAGAAGAAGAGAGTCCCAAAAGCATGGAAGCTCAAGCTGAAGAGAGTATAAGTGAAAATATCCCAAGTCTTGCCAAAGACCCATCATACTGGCACCCAATGGCCATTGAAGTTCAGGACAACTCAAAACAAAGCATTTCTTAGACACATTGTAATTAACCTGGCCAAAGTAAAAATAAAAGAGAAAATTCTGGAAGCCACTAGAGAAAGTAGCAGCTAAATTACAAAGACAAATCCATTAGTGTGATAGCAGACTTTACAGTGGAAAGTTTACAAGCCATGCAAGAATGAGTTTCCACTTTCAATATTCCCCGAGAAACAATTGCTAGTCTAGGATTCAGTATCCTGCTAAACTAAGTTGCATGTTCAATGGTGAAATAAAATCTTTTACTGACAAGAAAACGTGAAAAAATTTACCACTACAAGACCAGCTCTGCAGGAAGTACTCAGACCTGTACTCAGACCAACACAGTGGACCAACAGCAGAGGAAAGACACCCAGAAACTAAAGGACAAAACCTCGTTTTCAGAATGGCTCAAGTCATAAAACGAGGCAAAACAAGTCCACACAATACTAACTGAACTCCATCATAAGTATCCATTTTCCTCAATAAATCAGAATGTCTTGAATTTCCTTCTGAAGAGTCACAGGCTGGCTGACTGTATGAAAAGTACAGGACAAATATATACTGTATTCAGGAAGCACATATAACTCCAAAGGACAAGATCACAACTTAGGGTGAAGGGTTTGAAAATTATGTTTCAGATAAATGGAAACCAAAAGAAATGTTGTAATTGCAATCCTTTTAGCAGTTATAATTGACTTTAAAGCAACAAAAGAAAGGAAAAAAAAGACAAAGATAGACACTATATACTAATCATGGGAACAATATGGCAAAAAGACATTTAAATCCCAAATGAAATATTTATGTACTCAACATTAATTTCTGAAGATTTACAAAGTGAAGTCTATTTAAACAATACAGTACCTCACAACTTCGTAATATCAGGACTTCAACACCTCACTGACAGAACTGGACAGATCATCTGAACAGAAACTAAAGAAGGAAACAAAGAACTTAAACACAACTCTAAAATAAATGTGTTTAACAGATGTATATAAA
Source organism: Nycticebus coucang (assembly GCF_027406575.1). Lineage (NCBI taxonomy): Eukaryota > Metazoa > Chordata > Mammalia > Primates > Lorisidae > Nycticebus > Nycticebus coucang. The sequence continues at coordinate 153,612,578 of NC_069804.1, read as the reverse complement.
ACATTTTACCCCAAAAGTACTTAATATATATTCTTTTCATTAGTTTATGGATCATTGTCCAAGATTGATCATATCCTGGGACACAAATCAAATCTTCCGAATCATAAAATAATAGAAAATACATCTTGTATCTTCCCAGACAACAGAAGAATAAAAGTGGAATTAAATTCCAAGAGAAGCACACATGCCCACACAAAGTTATGGAAACTATACAACTTTTTGCTAAATGATATCTGGGTCAGGAAGTAAATAAATAAAATAAAATCATTAGATTCCTTGAACACAATAACAATGAAGGCAAAAGCTATCAAAACCTGTGGGATACTGCAAAATTACTCCTATGGGAGAAATTTATTGCATTAAATGTCTACATCCAGAAGAATGAAAGAGCACAAAATAATGATCTAATGAATCATCTCAAGGAAATTGACAAGGAAGAGCAATCCAATCTCAAACCTAGTAGAAGAAAATAAATAACTAAAATTAAATTAGAACTAAATAAAATTTAGAGCACATTAAAGCTCTTAAGTGGTTACTATGTTTGTCACAAAATGAGCTGTTCCATGTATTGTTATGTCTATGTCTCTGTGGAGAGAAAGAATGCAGGGGTATTCTTTTTCCATCAACTTTCTTTGTAATTTAAAAAAAAATGTGGAATTAGAGACATTGTTTATCTCATCTATATGAACTGACATCAAAGAAAACAAAGATTAGTGTATAGTTGTAAAGAAAAAAATATTTTTATCTGTAATGATAAAGAAAGGAATGATAAATATATTTCAGGTTAACATTATTTGGAAATTTAAAAGGCCAGAACTATTGCTTTCCCTTACTTTGACATTTTCAAAACAGAATCATATTTAATTTTAAATCATCCCCTGAATTATTTTTATATCATTACTATAACATTTCCTTTCTGAATGAAACTGCCCTCCCCAGATTCCATGACCTCCTCACTCCTTTAGTAACAACATGAGTGTAACACTTCAACATTTTTGTTTCAACTGTTAAAGATTAAGTATTTGATGGTTTATGTATGTCTTAATGATCAATTCTACCTTAGGCCTGGCATATTGATTAGTAGAAAAAAAATTCATGTCTTAAAGATAATTCAAATAATTGCTGTGTCAAAAATATCACACCATATTTTCTGTCATTATTCACAACTCTGAATAAAATCAAACATGTTGATTTTTTTTGAATAAAAAAATCATAAATGGCTTGATTTATACTAGACTATAAAATTTACTGAAACATTCAGATTGATACCAGCTTGCTTAATATTTAAAATTTCATCACATTTTAAATAACAAAATATTTTGATTAGTGGGCAACACATAATCCCCTTATAGATTCAGTTGACTATAGATAAGGAATATTTTTAAGGGAAAAATTATGCTTCTTATAAATTTGGATTGCCTTCAGGCAGTGATGTCCAATATTAACCAAAATACCAGTGCAGGCTGGACATGGTGGCTCACCTCTATAACCTAGTACTCTGGGAAGCTGAGAAAGGAGGATCATTTGAGCCTAAAAGTTCAAGGCCTATGTAAGCAAGAGTGAGACCTTGTCTTTACTAAAAATAGGAAAATTAGCCAGGCAAATTGCTGGGAGACACAAATAGGGGGTTGGGAGTTGAACTCAGGAGGTGAGGGAGCTCATATAGAAAAAACTGATGAGAGAATTCTGTTGGGGTCTCAGAAAAGGCAGCCATAATAATCAAGTATGATGCATTCGGGAGTGCCCATTTTATCAGACACTGGACAGCAGGGTTGAGTCAAGAGTGGGCAAGCTCACTCCCACCAGCTAGTAGGAGAATTGTAACCCCTTCCTTATGAGAATCCTTTCCAGTTTGGAAAGCTTGCCTTAACGATCCTCAAAGTGGCTTCCCCTAGTGGCCAGGAAAATAACCTAGGAGCTCTTCTGAGGCTTTGCAAAGCATTCCAGGCTCCCACAACCTAACCACACAAAGCCTTGTTCCTCCACTCACTTCTGCTGTGAGAGATAAAGCAACTGCCTGTTTGCTACAGGGCTACTCCTGACCCTGCAGAATTTAAATGTTCCATCTGAGGAATCAGAGCTTATCATGAGCACAAAAGAACATCTCTGTAGTTGGCTCTTTCCTGCAAGCATCAACAAGTGACAGGGAGAACAACTCTGTAACTCATTAGAACACCTACCAACTCAAAAAGGGTGTGGTTGATTCTTAGAAGCTTCACCTACTATCTTTTGAGAATCTAAATACAACACACAGTGGTGGGAAAGAGGTAAATACAGCAGGAGAGAAGCAACCTGAATGGGCAATGCTTTTTAGAAAAGAAACAAAAGATACAGGCAGCTTGATCTGTGTGACATCTCTCTGCTCCACTGCAGAAGTCTGGGCTGATCAGAAAGTTGCCCAGAGTCTGTTCAGAGACCTTCCACCAGAGAACAAGTACAGCAAAGATCTGGTACCTGCCAATCACAGGTTTCTCCAACAGATATCATTTGATCACCCTGGCATACGAAGTCAGGACTTATCACTACCTAATCTTCCAGAAATGGCCTTTGAATCACCCTCAGCAGGCCAGAGAAAGAACAGGTTTTCTCCTATGTCCTGCCCTGTGCCTGGGGGACCAGCAGGCCTCCTCCCTGGCATGAAAGTCAAAGAGATAAGGGGCTCCAGGCACCATAGGCACCACCTGAGAAACCTCATGTGACTGCCTCAGTGGGTTCTATTTGTGGAGGGAGAACCTTGGCTGACCAGGAACTCTGGCTTGCCTATCCCAGATTGCTGAGATAAACCCCTGCCTAACCAACTGGGTATCATCAGTCCCAATGCTGTTGGAATAGCCACTCCCCCATGGATGGCTCAGCTCTAGAAACCTCCAGAGCCAACTCTGAAGCTCTCCCTGTGCCCAAGTATGAGACTTTCCCCTTGTAGCTCCAGAGTCCCTCCTGGGCCTGTGATTCCACCTCTAAGACTCCAGAGTTAACACCTGAACCCCAAGACCCCACTACCAAGTCTCACTACTACCTCTATGCTGGAAGAACATTATCAAGGTTTAACATTTTATTCAGTAACCCTCATTTCTGCTCAACTGTTTCTCATGAACTTTGTTAGAGAGAATTTGCAGCAAAAAATAATAGGTGTGCTACAATCCTAATAACCCAGAGCTGAGAGAAGAGGAGCCAGATGAGAAGAAACCAACAAAAGAACCCTGGCAACATACGAGATCAAAAATAGTTTCATACTCCCAAGGGAACACAATGAAGCTACAGAAGTGGACTCCAACTATAAGGAAATTGTTGTGAAATGACAGAAATGGAATTCAGAATATGGATGGAAAATAAAGTGTATATAATTAAAAAGAAAGTTGAAAATTTCCCAAAAAAGCCAGAAAAGTCTTCTGTGAAATCAATGAAAAAACTGAAGAAATCACTAGAGATATAGAAAACATAAGAAAGGATATAATATAATTTCAATAAATGAAAGTGTCAGTTACATAATTCCAAAACACAGAAGAAATCCTGAATAACAGGCCAAAACAAGGAGAAGAAAGAATTTCAGAGTTTGAAGACTCTTGAGATAACAAAGTTATTCAAAGAAGCAGAGAGAAGTATAAAACATTCTGAGCAATCACTGACAGAGATATGGGACTTTGTGAAGTGAACTAACATTTGAATTATACGTAGTTCAAGAAAGAGCTGAAAGCATGGAGAACCTATTTGAGAAAATTATTAAGGAAAACTTATCCCTGTTATTGCCAGAATTTAGACATATGAATTCAAGATGGATATCAAACATCAGGAGAATATATAGCAAAGAGGTCATCTTCAATATATATAGTAATCAACCTGGCCAGAGTCAAAATAAAGAAGAAAATTCTGCATGTGGCAAGAATAATCATCGAATAAGCTATGAAGAAAAACCCATAAGTCTAACTAAAAAACTTCTCAAACCTCTAAAATTCAGAGGGATTGGGGCCCCACCTTCAATTCACTTATACAGATAAACTGCCACCTTAGAATTTTGGATTCTGATAAATTCTCAGCAGCACATGGGACACTTTCCAACAGGTTCCAATGCAGTAAAAAAAAAAAAATAATCAAAATCATACCATGTATCTTCTCAGACCTCAGTGCAATAAAACTAGAAATCAATAACTAGAAAAACACTCAAATCTACAAAAGTTTATGGAAATTGAATACCTTGCTGTGAATAATTCCTGGTTGAAGAATTAAGCTGAGATGGAATTCAAAATAGTTTTTGAATAAAATGACATAGGGAACAAAAAGTACCAAAGTCTATGAGACATAGCAAAAGCAGTCTTCAGGGGGAAATTCATAGTCTTAAATATCTACATTGAAAAGACAGAAAGATCACAATTTAAACATATAATATCACATCTCAATTATTTAGAAAAAAAAGAAAATAACCATACCCAAACACAGCAGAAGAAAAAAAATAACATAGGTCAGAACTAAATGAATTGAAAAACAAACTAACAAAAAACTATACAGGGGATTAATGAAACAAAAGCTGGCTCCTTAAAAAGAGAAACAATATCGGGTGGTGCCTGGGGCTGAAAGGGGTGGGAAGCCGGCCCCATATGCCAGAGGTGGTGGTTTCAAACACAGCCCTGGCCAAAGACTGTAAAAAGAAAAAAAAAGGAGAGTGAGCAAGTGAGAGAGAGAGAGAGAGAGGAACAATATCTACAGACCTTTTTCTAAATTAATAAAGAACAAAAGAGAAATGACCAAAATAAATTCAATCAGAAATTTAAAAGGTGGCATTACAACTGATACCACAGAAATACAAAACATAATCCATGAATATTATGTAAATCTCTATTCTAATAAATTAGAGATTGTAGAGGAAATGGGCAAGTTCCTGGAACCACACAATCTCCCAAGCCTGAATCAGAAAGAAATAGCAATCTTCCACAGACCCATAATGAATATAGAGGTAGAAGCAGTAACAAACAACATCTCAACAATGACAGAAAAGCCCTAGGACAGATGGCATTCATAGATGAATTCTATCAAACCTATGAAGAAAACATGGCACCTATACTACAGAAAATATTTCATAATATAAAGAGAGAATCCTCCCTAATCATTCTATGAAGGTAGTATTACCCAAAGCCAAAAAATTACACAACAACAGCAACAACAAGAAGACAACTACATATTCCTTGTGAATATTGATACAATAATTTTCAAAATACTAGCAAAAGAATTCAACAGCACATAAAGAAAATAATACATAGGGCCAATTGGGCTTCATCCCAGAAATGCAAGGTTAGTTCAACATATGTGAATGAATAAATATCATACATCACGCAAACAGAAGCAAAAACAAAGAGAATATCAGTAGATGCAGAAAAAAAAAAACATTCAACAAAATTTAGCACAGTTTCATTATAAAAACACTCAACAAACTAGGCATAGCGGGACCATATCTCAAAATTATAAGATCAACACATAATAAATCCACAGCCAACATTATACTGAAAGAAAGGAAGTTGAAAGCTCTCTGTCTAGGAACTGGAACAAGAGTGCACACTGTCACCACTTCTATTCAACATAGCAATACAAGTTATAGCTGGAGAAATCCAACAAGGGAAGGAAACCAAGTATTTTCCAAATGGATACAGAAGAAATCAAATTATCACTCTTTGCTGATGATACAATCTTATGTCTACAAAATCCCAAAGATTCCACCAAGAGACTCCTAGATTTTATAAATATCTTCAGCAGTCTGTATACAAATCAGTATCATTGGTATACACTTGGAATAGTCAAACTTGGAACCAAATTAAATACTAAATACCGTCCACAATAGCTACAAAGAAAATAAAATACCTATAAATGTACTTAACCAAGGAGGTGAAAGATCTCTACAAAGAGAACTACAAAATACTGAGAAAATAAATGGCAGATGACAGAAACAAATGGAAAAATATAACATGTTCATGGATTGGCAGAATCAACATTGTTAAAATGTCCATACTACCTGAAATGATTTACATATTCAATGCAATTCTTATTAAAATTCCAACATCATATCTCCCAGATCTAGAAATACTAACTGTATGTTTCACTTGGAAGCAGAAAGAAGCCCAAATAGCCAAAGCAATATTAAGCAAAATAAATAAATCTGGAGGAATCACATTACAAGATTTCAAACTGTGCTAAAAGGCTACAGTACCAAAACAGCATGGTATTGTCACAGAAATAGACATAGGTAAATGGAACAGAAAAGAGAATCCATATATAAATTAATCCACATGAAGCCAGCTGATCTTTGACAAATCAGGCAGTATACACTGGATAAAGGAAGCCCAGTATAATAAATAATGGTAGGAAAATTGGGAAGTCACATGTCAAAATTGTACCGGTATCCATACGTCTTAAAATTCAGAAAAAATAATTCGTAATGTGTATAAGACTAAATGTAAGACACAAACCACAAAAATTTCAGAACAAAATGTTGGAAAATCTCTTATAGATATGGCCTAAGTAAAAAATTCATGAACAATTGTCAAATGGCAATCACAGAAACAACAAAAATAAATAAGTGGGACTTGATTAAATCTAAAAGGTTTTGCACAGATAAGAGAATATTCAACAGATCAAATAGACAACCTACAGAATGGGATAAAATATTATTAAGCTACATGTTCAATAAAAGGCTAATAACCAAAGATAGACAGCAAGATGGCTGACAAGAGACAGATTTTGCCAGAGGCTTTGGTCCAGAAGGAGAAAAATTGGACTAAAGTGAACTCAGAGCAGTTGAAGTTGAGGGGTTGAATGCAAAAAGGAACAGTATCCTTATGGAGACAAACAAAGTCTTAAAAGAGAGGGAAAAGAACAGAGAACAGCTATGGAGTAAAGCATCTGAATGAGTCCAGTACAGAGCAAAGGAAAAAGGGGGCCTCTTACCCCTCTGTGAGGCTTTCTGTGGGCTTTTTGTGCAGAGCAGTGAACACAGGATTTCTCACCCCCCAGAAGAGAAACATAAAACCCCAGTTTTTGTGCACCTAGGAATTTTCCACAAACTGGATCCCCAACCTCCTTGAAAGAAAAGAAAAACTTGTTTCTGCCACCTTCTGCCCACAGCCCGTATCCCCACTCTTTGGTCATTCAACAGACTGGCCTCTCCAGAGGGTAGTCTCCAAGTGATACTGTAATTAGAATGCCAACCTGGCTGGCCCAGGCAGCCTGGAGGGTCTGTCCCATATCCAGGCACCAGAAAGGAACAAGAATTCCACCTGGACCTATGGGAAACCAAGGAACGCAGAGACCACTATCTCACTCACCACTATTGGTCATATCCTTAACTGGTCACAGTGAAAAGGAGGCAGATCCTGACATCCGAATGTGTCTGTCAGATCTCTATGTTTCTCAACATAGTGGTACACTTAACTGAGTTTGATCCCCTTTCCTACTGCAAGAGAAAATTGTGGCGTGTCTGCACTGACTTTGAATGGGTTTCTCTGAGGTGTCCCTTCTGCTAGGAGGGACGTTTTTCCTGCCATATGGAGTGGCTCTGCCCAGAGTCTATACCCTGTGGGCCTTTTCTGATATTTTGGCCCAGTTCGCCCCCCACCAATGTGGAGAGATATAGACCAAGTCTCAGGCAGTTCCCCTCCCTCATCCACTGGAGAAGATCCAGTGTATTCAGTCAGCTGTGGCCAGGAATCTGGTGAAAAACCCCAGTACTTCAATTTTGATTTTGCAAGGAGCATTTGTGCTGCAGCAGGGCAGGAAATTGGGTGGGAGCCAATAGGTGGCTCAAGGATTCTACACCACCATTTGTGGGAGCAGGGGGAACCACAGTGGTTATATCTTTTACAGAAGGAACTTCGGTGAAATTCCCAGGTTCTTTTAAACTGGGTTGAGGGCAAAATGATACTAGGACAGAAGTAGATTTGCATGCTAACTGAGGGAAGCTGCCAACCTAGGAGCACCTGGTGGTCTGTAGCAAAACACTAACACCCAACTTGGAGAAAGCAAGGCTGGACCTCAGAGAATCTCATGCTGAAACCCTAAAAGGGAACTTCAGAAGGTTGCGCACAAGAAAGGCCACAGATATATGTTCTAACTTATTGTTATGAGTTATGTACCTAACTTCCACAATAGTTGAAAGGATTAAAAATATGCACTGTACTTTTGAAAATTATGATGGTTAAAACAGTAGCATAACTATCAATTCCCTTAATTAATGTGAGTAGCTTAAATTATCCTTTAAATAGGCACAGGTTGGCTGACTTGGTACAACAACTCAAGCCATGTATATGTTGCCTACAAGACACCCATCTTACCTCAAAGGACAAAAAAAAAAAAAAAAAAAAAAAACGACTCAGGATGAAGGGATGGCTTCTCATAAGAATTCTACCAAACCCTCAGAGAGGAACTAATATCTATATTACATAACTTTTTTCCAAAACATAGAAAAAGCAGGAATCCTCCCCAATACATTCTATGAAGCAAATATCATCTTGATCCCTAAACCAGGAAAGGATCCAACAAAGAAAGAAAACTATAGATCAGTATCATTAATGAATATGGATGTAAAAATATTCAATAAGATCCTAGCGAACAGAATTCCATGACATATTTAAAAAAATTACACACCACGATCAAGTTGGTTTTGTCCCAGAGTTACAAGTTTAGTTCAATATCTGTAAATCTATAAATATAATATACTATATAAATAAAATGAAAAACAATGACCATAATATTCTATAAATTGATGCAGAAAAAGCTTTGGTATACAGCGTTCTTTAATGTTTTAAACACTTAATAAAATAAGCTTATATGGGACATTTCTTAAACTGGTAGAGGCCATCTACAGCAAACCCACAGCCAATATCATATTGAATGGAAGAAAATTGATTAGATCTGGAACTTGACAATAATGCCTATTGTCACTACTGCTACTCAAAATAGTAATGGTAATGGAAGTCATAGCCATCACAATCAGGCAAGAGAAGGGAATCAATCCTATTCAAATAGGGTCAGAGGAGGTCAAATTCTAACTGTTCATGGGTGAAATGATCTTATACCTGTAAAATGCCAGGGACTCAACTTCAAAGCTGTTAGAAGTGATCAAGAAATATAGCAGTGTCTCAGAATACTAAATCAATTCTTACAAATCAGTAGCTTTTGTATATATCAGCAATAGTCAAGCTGACAATATAAAGACATTATTCCTTTTACAGTAGCATCAAAGATGATGAAATACCTGGGAATTTATCTAACAAAGGACATGAAAGAGCTCTACAATTAGAATTTTAAAACTCTAAGAAGAGAAGTACTTGAAGATGTTAACAAATGGAAAAACATACTATGGAGAACAGAGGAAGAGATAACATCAAGATGCCCAAGAGTGAGGAAACTGTACTCCAAAATGATCCTAATGAAGCAAAGTGTGGAGCCCATAATTCTGAAACATCAGAGAAGAACCAAGAAGAGGAAGACTTCTGTTTAAATAACTACTCTCCTCGTCTAATAGAAACAATTAACGAAGTTTCCAGGATGAGCATTGCTCATGAAATCATGGTAAATCAAGATTTCTACACGGAAGAGAATGTTTTATCTCCAAACGGTCTGGAAGACAGGTTCATGGAGACATTGTACAATGTTTTTTGGGACCATTTAAGAGAACAACTCTTGAGTAATCCTCCCAAATTCACTTGTGCTCTTGAACTTATGACAGAAGTTAAGGAGGTTTCGCTATCACTGCTATTACCACGCCACATCCGCCTAAAAAATGAGATTAAAGAAGTTCTGGACATGGATCTCCTCAAGCAAGAAGCAGAACATGGAGCCCTAGATGTCTCTCGTCTCTCTAACTACATTCTTAGTTTGATGACCCTGCTATGTGCACCAGTTAGAGATGAAGCAGTAAAGAAACTACAGAGCATAACAGATCCAGTACAGTTACTGAGGGGCATCTTCCATGTTCTGGGCCTAATGAAAATGGACATGGCGAACTATACCATCCAGAGCATTCGACCCTACCTGCAGGAATATTCCATCCAGTATGAAAGAGCTAAATTCCAGGAACTCCTTGACAAACAACCCAATCTCCTTGATTACACCAAGAAATGGCTAACCAAAGCAGCCACAGACCTCATTACACCATGTCTGGATTCTCCTGACATCCCCAGCTCCTCCAGCATGGCCTGTTCAACTCCAGACAAGGCAGCTAAGAATTCAGATCCTCCCAATCCCATAATGGTGCTATACCAGGGCTACCTGAATCTCCTCCTCTGGGATCCTGAAAATGAAGAATTCCCTGAGACTCTGCTGATGGACAGAATCCGGGTCCAGGAAATGGGGTCCCATTTGCGCCACTTGACTATATTGGCCTCAGTCTTACTAGTGGCTAGAAGTTTCTCTGGTTCAATTTTATTCAACTCACCTGGATTTGTGGATAAACTGAAATGCATAACCAAGGCTGTGACTGAGGAATTTAACTCCAAGCCTGAAGAAGCTATGTTGAATGTGAGTGAACAGGTGTCTCAGGAAATTCATTGTGGCCTCAAGGACCTGGGCTTTACTGCCCTAAGCAGTGAAAACACAGTATGTCTTATAGGACAACTCCAGAACATCACCAAGAAAGAAAACCGTGTCCGTAGTATCATTGATCAGCGCCTCCTTTTGTTTCTCAAATGCTGTTTGGTTCGTGGCATGCAGGAGTCTCTGCTACACTTCCCTGAAGGCCTTAATCACATCGAAGGAGAGTTGACAGAACTAGGCCGGAAGTTTGTCAAGCTGATGCATCATAATCAGCAGGTATTTGGCCCATACTATGCTGAGATCCTAAAAAATGTCGATACTCTAGTTCAAGCACAAGAAACAGAAGTGGAACCTATCTGATAGTGCTGGACTCCAGCCATAGCAACAGGGACCCAGGAGAGAGGGCTCAGCATGTTCTTGAGATGATATCACCTGTGGCCAGCAGAGAAGCCAGCCATCTTCCTCACTACAGCCGGGATACAGGGCTGCAGGGGTCAGCATGTAAACACCAGCTGACCCAACCCCGTTGGTTAATAAACTTCTGAGCTGCAAGAAAAAAAAAAAACAAACAAACAAACAAAAAAAAAAACATACTATGCTCATGCCTGGGAAGAATCAATATTGTTAAAATCACCATACTATTCAAAGCAATCTACAGATTTAATGCAATCCTTATTAAAGCACCAATGTCATACTTTAAAGAATTTGAAAATATAGTACTTCATTTTACATGAAATCATAAAAAATCTTGAATAGCAAATACATTACTTAGAAATAAAAACAAATCAGGAGACCTCATGTTACCAGATTTCAGGTTATACTAGCTTCTGTAAAATATGTTTAGTGTATATTTACCAGAAATACTAATTTAAATTGTACCATATTTCTCAACAGGGGGCAGATATAATTTTCAGCCAGAATGGTTATCAGAGTATATTGTTTCAGGCTATTTATTCAAGAAGAGAGAACAGAAAAGAATTCTCCAATTGGATTGAAAAATTGCATAGTGATGTCATAAAACATTAATTTAACAGTAGGGAGTATCATTTATGAATCACTATAAGTTCTGTTCTCTTGGGTTTCACGTTTTGCAACTATAATAAATCCAATATACAAAATTTCTTGATTGATTAGAAACTTTGTTTGTTTACCAAACTTAGCAATCTTCTACTAATACAAGCAAGCATTCACAAACACAAAGTGCATATAATATCTCTCATATGTTTTTAAATTAAAATGCTCCAGGGGCATTTGCCTATTATATTATCATATAGGGATTGTGGAATAATTTAATGTTCACAGAATCACAGAATGCTAGGATGAATTGCAAATTTTGAGAAAAATGTGAATGAAAACACTATCTTAGCAGTGAATCATATCCTCTTATTGCATAGATGTATAAGATAAGAAATAGTGGAAAGTTCCTTGGTCTTAATGAGATAATAGCCTGATTATCTGAGTATTTTCAAAGGTGAATGAAGCACAAATGTGTTGACTATCTCTATTTGACTCATGCATAGCAGCTCCAGATGAAAAACACACTCCTTTATTCTCAGAAATCTCTGTACTAGAATTTTCTTATGTGTTCAAGGTAAATTTCCCTGCAAGTTTGTGTAACACAGATATTAAATTTTGCTTTATAATTGGAAGAGATACTCAGATTCTTAAATATGTTTATCAAAGCCCCCCTTTCTGTTATAGTTATAATATTCTATTCTTTAATATTTGAACTTTGTTTTGCTTTATTTTTCATAATTCTTTATTTCTCCTTAAAGAAATAGACTTCCAATCAGTAACACTTACAGTGTCTCATTTGATTGTTTAGCTTAGTCAATCCATAATCCAATAGTTTTAACTTTTTCTTTCTTCCTTTCTTTCATTGGAGATGGAAGGCATGCATGCAGTGTCATTGTACCTCATGAACTTAAAATTCATTATTAAGTTCTCTTATCGAATTCAGACAAAATAGGCTTAGTCCTTTCTAGTTGTTCATATGAGTCTTATTTTCTACAATTTGAAATATTTTCAGGATTTATTTCACAAAATCAAGTTATCTAAACCTATAACATCCTTTTAAAAATGTTGAGTGAATATAGAGTGTTTATATTATGGAATATTTTTTGGTGGTATAAATACACAGTTTTGCCAAATTGGACACAAATATACAGTTAATAATAGAAATATATTCAATCATTGAAAAGGAGTTTTTATTGCCATTCTAAATTTTTTTAATTAAACTTTATTATACCAGTTGTTCATTTGAGAACTTATTTAGCTAACCCAAATAATATCAATAAATATCCACTGGACTCTAGACCTTATTGCTGAATCTGATGGGATTTAAACTGCTCTTACATTCATGCTTCATTTTGTTAGGTATCTAACTTATTATTATGAAAGAAGTTGCTAAAGAACATGTTGCACAGTAATATGGATCAGCGTTTTACTAGTAAAGTAATTTTATATATTAGGAACATAAACACATGATTATGAGTTTTATAAATAAATAGTAATTTATAGGTATTTGAGAGACCAGATAAATATGTCACAAGAAGAGTTGGTTAAACAGACCTTGGTGAAATTATATACCTTAGAAAAATTTTCAGCAAGATGTATTCATCAAGAAGACAATGATGAAGTCCTTGGAATGCTGCAATCATGGCTTTCTAGGGTTAATTTTCAGGTTTTATTAGGCATAGAATTGTCAGCACTGCAATTCTGGGCCCATCTAATAAACAACTGATTAGTTATATAAGTTGCATGTAATAATATTTTCCTTTATTAAAAAAGATAAGAAAACAAACTCACAGAAAGATTAACTTCTATTCAAGAAGAGATTCCCATAGTTTATGCAGCCATCAAAAGGTAAGTTCTAATGTCACAAGAAAAGTCCATAAGAGAGTACAGATGATTATCTAATTTAGTAGTTCAAAAGCCTACAAAAATGAGCTGAACTACTACATTTTTTTAATATGGAAAAATAGCTTCACTAATATGGAAAGATTGCATAACAAATCTGTGAAGCCACCTTAATGGAATTCAATTTCCACCTCTGTCATTCACTGTTGCTTTGGGAAATTTTCTTTATTTATTTACAAAGGAGATCAATTTAGGGGTAATTTTCTTAATCTGTCTTTCCTCGCTTTCTCTTCTGTAAAATTGGGATGAAAACAGTGTCTGGTTCATAGTTTTTCTGTGAGAATTAAAGTTAATAACTATTCCATGTCTCTAGGAGCAGCATCTTGGTCTATGCAGGCGTCCTCAAACTTTTTTTTTTATTGTTGGGGATTCATTGAGGGTACAATAAGCCAGGTTACACTGATGTCCTCAAACTTTTTAAACAGGGGATCAATTCACTGTCCCTCAGACTATTGGAGGGCCGAACTATAGTTTAAAACAAAAACTATGAACAAATTCCTATGCACACTGCACATATCTTATTTTGAAGTAAAAAAACAAAACGGGAACAAATACAATTCACACCGCTTCATGTGGCCCGCAGGCCGCAGTTTGAGGATGCCTGTTCTATAGTATGAACTATCAGGAATTGTTAAATAAAAATTTTTGCAAAACTTGCAATTATCCTTCTGGGTAGGAATTTCTCATAGATGTCAGGAGTGAGCTTCAGTGTCAAAGGTCACGATATTCAGGTAGAACATCAAATATGGAATGAATTTTAAAACTCTTTAGTCAGGTAGCTTGCAAACAATCTTTTTTATGGCCAATGATATTTGATTTATCTTTTTAAGCAATTAAATCTTATTCTCAAATGAAACATTTTGCAGAATTCTAATTTATAAAATACATAAAAGCAGAGTTTATCATGCTGTACAATAGATCACCCTTACTTATTTCTCTTATCTAACTGAACCTTGTATCCTTTGTTCAACATTTGACCTTTAACCATTCATCCCTCTCAGTCTCTAGTAACCACAATTTTACCTTCTATTTCTATGAGTTTGACTTTTTTAGATTCCATGCAGAAGTTATATCATACAGTATTTGTCTTTCTGTGACTAGCTTATATCACTTAGCATAATATTTCCTACCTTCATCTATATTGTTGCAAATGGAAGAATTCCCCAGAATTTTTAAGGTTAATTTTTTAAGATCATATTATTAGTAGTATATTGTGTGTGTGTCTATGTACAATGAAATATATATGTATGTGTGTATATATATATATATATTTAAATTCAATCATATCCTGATGGTCATTTCAATGTTTCCACTTCTTCACTATTGTGAATAATGCTTCCATAATTGAAACATCAATTAATATTGAGTCCGGGCCTGGTGGCTCATACCTAGCCACACTGGGAGGCCAAAGTGAATGGATTGCTTGAGGTCAGGAGTTCAAGAGCAGTCTGAGCAAGAGTAAGACCCTGTTTCTACTAAACAAAAATAGAAAAATTAGCTGGGATTGTTGGTGCAGGCCTGTAGTCCCAGCTACCCAGGAGACTGAGGCAAAAGAGTCAGTTGAGGCCAAGAGTTTGAGCTTGCCGTGAGCTATGATGCTACAGCACTCTGCCCAGGGCAACTAAGTGTAACTGTCTCAAAAAAAAAAAAATGTATGGTATCAAATCAAAGACACATTTAAAAAAGAGGCTTTATCCCATTATGGTTTCGTTTGTGTTTTCTTGATGATTAGTGATGTTAAGCATTTCTTCATGTGTTCACTGGCCATTCATCAATCTTCTTTTCATATCTTTTGCCTACTTTTTAATGAGGATATTTGTTCCTTTCTTACTGATTTTTTTCAGTTCTTCATAAATTCTGGATATTAGCCCATCATCAGGTGTTTAAATTCCAAATATTTACCCCCATTCTGTAAGTTGTCTATTTTTGTTGTTGCTAGAATTGCCTCTGGGGTGTTAGTCACAATTCTTTGCCTAGGCCAATATCTAGAAGAGATTTCTTTATGTTTCTTTCTAGAATTCTTATGGTTTCATGCTTTGCCTTTAAGCACTATTCATTAAATAAAGCTTCTTTTACCCAGTGTCTATAATTGTCTATTTTGTCAAAGATCAGTTGGTTGTAGGTAGATAGTTTTGTATCTGGATTCTCCATTCTACTCCCATTGAATTATATCTTTGTTTATTATAGCCTTTTAGTATAGTTCAAAGTCACTTGTAATTTCTTTAGGCAGTATTTCATAGTTCTCCTTCTAGAGAACTTTAGATTTTTCACCACCTTAATTAAATTTATTCCTAGGTATTTTATTTGCTTTCTAGCTATTGTGAATGGTAGTGTGTCTTTGATTTGATTGTCAGCTTGACTGTTATTATTGTACAGAAATGCTATGAATTTGTTTATATTGGTTTTGTAACCCAAGACTTCTTTATTTATCAATTTCAGGAAATTTCTTGGTGGAGCCTTTTGGGTTTTCTAAACGTAAGATATATCATCAGAAAAAATTGAGTTTTATTTTCTCTTTTCAAATTTGAATGCATTTCATTTCTTTCTCTTGCCTGACTGTTCTGGCTAGGACTTTAAGCACCATGTTTAATAGAAATCATGACAATGGACATCCTTATTTTGTTCTAGTTCTTAGAGAGAATGCTTTCTGCTTTTCATCATTCAGTATGATGTTGACAGTGAATTCTCATATATGGCTTTTATAATTTGAGATAATGTTCCTTCTATGCCTCATTTTCTGTGTGCTTTTATAAGGAAAGGGTGCTATATATTGTTGAATGTTTTTTCTGCATCTATTGAGATAATCAGATGGCCTTTGTTTTTGCTTATATTTAGGTAATGAATGGCTTTTATTAAAAAGTCCAAAAGGAGTACTCTCACATACACTGTTGGTTGGATGGAAAATTACTACAGCTTCTATGTAAAAAAGTATAGAGATTTCATGGGCAGCGCCTGTGGCTCAAGGAGTAGGGCGCCAGTCCCATATGCCAGAGGTGGCGGGTTCAAACCCAGCCTTGGCCAAAAACCAAAAAAAAAAAAAAAAAAAAAAAAAAAGTATAGAGATTTCAATAAGAAATAAAAGTACACCTACAATTCAACATGGCAATCCCACAACTGGAAATCTATCCACAGGAAATTAAATCATTTTATAGAAAAGAAACCTACACTTGAGGGTGGCACCTGTTGCTCAGTGGGTAGAGTGATGGCCCCATATACCAAGGGTGGTGGGTTCAAACCCAGCCCTGGCCAAACTGCAACAAAAAATAGCCGGGTGTTGTGGCAGACACATGTAGTCCCAGCTACTTGGGAGGCTGAGGCAAGAGAATTACCTAATACCAGGAGTTGGAGATTGCTGTGAAATGTGATCCCACAGCACTCTATGGAGGGTGGCAAGTGAGACTCTGTCTCAAAAAAAAAAAAGAAAAGAAAGAAAGAAACTTACACTTGAATATTTGCTGCAGCACATTTGACAATTGCAAAGATGCTGAATCTATCTAAATGCCCATCAATTCATGAGTGGTTTAACAAAATGTGATATATGTATACAACGGAGTACTGCTCAGCCATAAACAAGGATGAATTAATCCTTTGTGCAGCAATTTGGATGGAAATAGAGATCATTATCCTAAGGGATGTATCTCAATAATGGAAAAACAAAGCCCATGTCCTCTCTAATAAATTGGAGCTAACCAACAGGAACACATGTGCATAGAGGAAAGGAGAAGTCATTGGAAACCAAGCAGGTGGAAGGTGAAGAAGAAGATGGGCAAAAACCTACCTAATGGTTACAGTGAACACTGTTTAGGTGATAGACATGCTAATAGTTCTGACTCAAGCATTACAAAAGCTATCTATATATACAAAAAAATGGTATCACTTAATAATTTGAGATAAAAAATAATAATAATTATTAGTTTAAAAAGAGGACTTAAAATGTTCTACAACAAAATGACACACATTTGAGGTGATGTATATGCTTAGCCTGATTTGATCATTTTGCTAAATATATATGTATCAAAAACACATGCCACCCAATAAATACTTAAAATTATGATTTGTCAGATAAAAATAAAATAAGGTATAATAAAAATTGTTTTAAAAAAAGGAGTTGCTTTGATTGAAGCAAAAATAGCTCTAACTTCTTATTTTGGTTACAGTAAGCCCTGGTGCTTCTTAAAACAAAGCAACTTTCCTTTTTTTTTATTAAATCATAGCTGTGTACATCAATATGATCATGGTAAAGCAACTTTCTGAAGTCACACACGTGTCTACTGTCTAGAATCCATCATTCAAATAAATGTTTCTGAAGAAATGTGAATTGTAAACTTGATGATAAATTTTCTTTGGGTGGCAGTAGAACATTGTAAATTGGGTAAATGTGTCTGTTTCCCTCAATTCTGGATGCCAAAATCAGTTTTCAATGATCTAATCAGGGATCAAATCCCAGGAAAAATTTTTTTGATTTCTTGGCTTGATGTTGGTTAGAAATCAATTATATATATATATATATTGATTTATGCATATGGTTTATATATATAAATTTCCTTAGGTAAAAATAGTATGCTTCCTCTCTAATATCCCCATGTTGTTGAACATCTACATTTTTTATAGAGGTAAATTTTATATAACATAAAAGTCATCATTTTAGTCATCTTAAAGTGTACAATTCAATAGTTTTTAGTATACTCACAATGTTTTAAAATCACCACCACTCATTCTACAATTTTTTGTCATTCTAAAAGTAAACCTTCTATCCAGTAGGTGGTTACTCCCCATCCTCCCTACCCCCAACCCTAGAAACCACTACTCTACTTTCTTTTGTATGGATTTACCTATTCTGGAGATTGCATATGAATAAAATAGTACACAATGTGTTTCTTCTGTGTGTGTGGCTTCCTTCACTTAGAATATGAGTTTTCTCTTTTTATTATCAGAACAATGTGCGGGTGCAAGCGTTTTGGTTATATAATTTGATTTTGTGCAGTTTTAGTTAAAGATATGTGTGCCCATCACCAAATTAATGTTTTGATAGGCATACCAAAAATCAAATAACAAAAAACATTCAGTGGGTAAAAGATTCCCTATTTAACAAATGGTGCTGGATAAACTGGCTGGCAACCTGTAGAAGATTGAAACTGGACCCACACCTTTCACCATTAACTAAGATAAACTCTCAATGGATAAAAGATTTAAACTTAAGACATGAAACTATAAAAATTCTTGAAGAAAGTGTAGGGAAAACTCTTGAAGGAATCGGCCTGGGTGAATATTTTATGAGGATGACTCCCCAGGCAATTGAAGCAGTATCAAAAATACACTACTGTGACCTGAGAAAACTAAAAAGCTTCTGCACAGCCAAGAACATTGTAAGTAAAACAAGCAGACAGCCCTCAGAATGGGAGAAAATATTTGTAGGTTATACCTCCGATAAAGGTCTAATAATCAGAATCCACAGAGAACTCAAACATATTAGCCAGAAAAGAACAAGTGACTCCATCTCAGGGTGGGCAAGGGACTTGAAGAGAAACTTCTCTAAAGAAGAAAGACACACAATCTACAAACACATGAAAAAAAGTTCTTCATCCTTAATCATCAGAGAAATGCAAATCAAAATTACTTTGAGATATCACCCCAGTAAGAGTAGCCCACATAACAAAATCCCAAAACCAGAAATGTTGGCGTGGATGTGGAGAAAAGGGCACACTTCTACACTGCTAGTGGGAATGCACACTAATACGTTCCTTTTGGAAGGATGTTTGGAGAATACTTAGAGACCTCAACATAGACCTTCCATTCGATCCTATAATTCCTTTACTAGGTTTATACCCAGAAGACCAAAAGTCACAATATAACAAAGACATCTTTACCAGAATGTTTATTGCAGCCCAATTCATAATTGCTAAGTCATGGAAGAAGCCCAAGTGCCCATCGACCCATGAAAGGACTAGCAAATTGTGGTACATGTATACCATGGAATATTATGCATCCTTAAAGAAAGATGGAGACTTTACCTCTTTCATGTTCACATGAATGGAGCTGGAACATATTCTTCTTAGCAAAATATCTCAGGAATGGAAGAAAAAGTATCCAATGTACTCAGCTCTACTATGAAACTAAATTATAGCTTTCACATGAAGGCTATAACCCAACTATAGCACAAGACTATGGGGAAGGGGCCAAGGAAGGGGAAGGGGGGGAGGTTTTGGTGGAGGGAGGGTGATGGGTGGGGCCACATCTACGGTGCAACTTAGAATGGGTACAGGCGAAGCTTACTAAATACAGCATACAAATGCCTACATACAGTAACTAAGAAAATGCCATGAAGGCTATGTTGAACAGTTTGATGACAATATTTCAGATTGTATATGAAACCCGTACATTGTACCCCTTGATTGAACTAATGTACACAGCTATGATTTAACAATAAAAATAAATAAATTTAAAAAAAAAACAAAAAAAACAACAAAAATCAAATGACAATAAGTGACTGAGTTCATCTCTTGATTCTCTAGTCTGTTCCATGTATCTACCTATCTATTTTTGTGTCACTACCAGGTTGTTCTGATCACTATGGATTAATAGTATAGCCTCAAGTCTGGTAATGTGATGACTCCTGATTTGATTTTATTTCTGAGTAATGTATCACATATTCAAGGTTTTTCTGATACCTTATTAAACCAAGTACTATTTTTTTCAAGATTTTTAAAGTATGGCAATGGTGCTTAAATGGAGATTTCATTAAATCTTTAGATTTCCTTAGGTAGATGGACATTTTATCAGTGTTGATTCCTCCCATCCACAAACATGGTATGTTTCTCCATTTGTTAATAATATCTTCAACTATTCCTTTCTCAGAGTTTCTTAATTCTCTTTATAGAAATCATCCACATCCTTTGTTGGGTAAATTTCCAGATTCATCTTCTTTGGCTCCACTGTAAAAGTAATAGAGTTCAAAATCTTGGAAGAAAATGATAAGACACAAATGATCAAAACCAGTTGGATACTGCAGAGGCAGTCCATGAGGGAAATTTGTAACATTTAAAGACTTCACACAGAAAACAGAAAGACATTGTGTCTGCTCAGGTTAGCAAAGAGCTGCTGACCACAAGGGAACCACCCAACCGGGCACCCCCAGGGGTTGGGTTTTTTTTTAAGGTTGTGTAAAAGTACCCTACTGTACACCTATATTGATCTGTCTCCTTCTTTCTGTGCCTCTCTTCTTTTTCTCAATATTCCTTTTTCCACCCCCCCTCCTTTCTCGATTTTATTTATTTTTTTGGTTTTTTCTTCTTTCTTTCATTTCCTCTTGCTCTTCAACCTTTTCATCCTTCTGGTCCTATACAAAAAGACTCATCAAAACCTTAGTACACAAGCATTGGAACTTAAAGAGCAAGAGGAAGTGAAAGGAAAATTAGGGCAAGGAAACAGATAAAAGAAATCACTCATGAGGAAGAATCAGCAGAAAACTCCAGGCAACATGAAGAACCAGTCCAGAACAACCCCACCAAGGACCATGAGGTAGCTACTGCAGAAGACTCCACCTATAAAGAAATGTTACGAATGACAGAAAGGGAATTCAGAATACACATGATGAAAACAATGAAGGAAATGATGGAAACAATGAAGGAAACTGCTAATAAAATGGAAAATAACCAAAAGGAAATCCAAAACAAAATCAAATAAGAGATGAACGATATGAAGAATATAGAAAGGATATAGCAGAGCTGAAGGAACTGAAACAGTCAATTAGGGAACTTAAAGATGCAATGGAAAGTATCAGCAACAGGTTAGACCATGAAAAAGAAATAATTTCAGAGGTAGAAGACAAAGTTCTTAAGATAACTCAGATAGTAAAAGAGGCAGAAAAGAAGAGAGAGAAAGCAGAACGTTCACTGTCAGAAATATGGGACTTTATGAAATGTTCCAACATACAAGTTATAGGAATCCCAGAGGGGAAGAAGAATGCCCCAGAGGAATGGAAGCCATATTAGAGAATGTTATAAAAGAAAATATCCCAAATATCATCAAAGATTCTGACAAACTGCTTTCAGAGCGATATCGGACCCCAGGTTGCCTCAACTCTAACTGAGCTGCTCCAAGACACATTGTGATGAACTTGTCCAAAGTCAAGACAAAAGAAAAGATTCTGCAAGCTGCCAGAAGTAAGCACCAGTTGACCTACAGGGGAAAATCCATAAGAGTGACTGCAGACTTCTCTAATGAAACTTTCCAAGCAAGAAGACAATGTTCATCTACCTTTAATCTACTTAAACGGAACAATTTCCATCCTAGAATTCTGTACCTTGCTAAGCTAAGCTTTAAAATTGACGGAGAAATCAAATCATTTACGGATATACAAACATTGAGGAAGTTTACCACAACAAGACCAACTCTACAGGAAATACTTCAACCTGTTCTACACACTGACCACAACAATAGATCTGCAGCAAAGTAAGAACTCAGAAATTAAGGTACAGAACCTAACCTCCACACTGATGCAAAAGATAAAACTAAGCAATGGACTCTCACAAAATAAGATGAATAGAACACTACCACACTTATCAATTATCTCAATAAATGTCAATGGCTTGAATT
The DNA here is from genome assembly GCF_027406575.1 of Nycticebus coucang. Lineage (NCBI taxonomy): Eukaryota > Metazoa > Chordata > Mammalia > Primates > Lorisidae > Nycticebus > Nycticebus coucang. The sequence goes on along the minus strand of NC_069804.1, from coordinate 153,590,549 downwards.
CCCCACTGAAGAGACATAGATTGGATGACTACATTAAAAAAAACACAAGCCATCCATTTGCTGTCTGCAAGAAACACATCTGGCATCAAAAGACAAATTAAAACTCTGAGTCAAAGGTTGGAAGACAATTTTTCAGGCAAATGGAATTCGGAAGAAAGGAGGAGTTGCAATCTTATTTACAGATACATGTGGATTTAAAGCAACTAAAGACAAAAATGACAAAGAAGGTCACTTTATATTGGTCAAGGGAAAAATACAACAAGAAGACATTTCAATTCTAAATATTTATGCACCCAATTTAAATGCTCCCAGATTCTTCAAACAGACCTTACTCAGTCTGAGTAATAAGATATCCAACAATACAGAAATAAAAGTGGACTTTAACACTCCTCTTACAGAGCTGGACAGATCTTCTAAACAGAAATTAAACAAAGATATAAGAGATTTAAATGAGACCCTAGAACAACTGTGCTTGTTAGACACATATAGAACACTCCATTCCAAATATAAAGAATATACATTCCTCTCATCACCCCAATGAACGTTCTCTAAAATTGATCATATCCCGGGACACTAAACAATTATTAACAGAATACAAAAGAATTGAAATTTTACCTTGTATCTTTTCAGACAATAAGGTACTAAAGGTGGAACTCAACTCTAACAAAAATGTTCGACCCCACACGAAGGCATGGAAATTAAACGATCTTCTGTTGAATAACAAATGGGTACAGGAAGAAATAAAACAGAAAATCATTAATTTCCTTGAGCATAACAACAATGAAGACATAAGCTACAAAAACCTGTGGGATACTGCAAAAGCAGTTTTGAGAGGAAAATTTATCGCTTTAGATGCCTACACTTGAAAAACAGAAATAAAGCACATCAACAAACTCACAAGCCATCTTATGGACTTGGAAAAAGAAGAACAATCTAAGCCTAAACTCAGTAGAAGAAAACAAATATCCAAAATCAAATCGGAGATCAATGAAATTGAAAACAAATGAATGATTCAGAAAATTAATGAAACAAGGAATTGTTTTTTTGAAAAAATGAACAAAATAGATAAAACATTGGCCAAACTAATGAGAAATAGAAAAGTAAAATCTCTAGTAACTTCAATCAGAAATGATAAAGGGGAAATAACAACTGATCCCACAGAGAAACAAGAGATCATCTCTGAATACTACCAGAAACTCTATGCCCAGAAATTTGACAATGTGAAAAAAATGGATCAATATTTGGAATCAAACCCTCTCCCTAGACTTAGCCAGGAAGAAATAGAGCTCCTGAACAGACCAATTTCAAGCACTGAGATTAAAGAAACAATAAAACAGCTTCCAACCAAAAAAAAACCCTGGTCAAGATGGCTTCACACTAGAATTCTATCAAACCTTCAAGGAAGAGCTTATTCCTATACTGCAGAAATTATTCCAAAATATTGAGGAAGAAGGAATCTTCCCCAACACATTTTATGAAGCAAACATCACCCTGATACCAAAACCAGGAAAAGACCAAACAAAAAGGAGAATTTCAAACCAATCTCACTCATGAATATAGAGGCAAAAATTCTCAACAAAATCCTAGCCAATAGATTACAGCTTATCATCAAAAAAGTCACACATCATGATCAAGTAGGTTTCATCTCAGGGATGCAAGGCTGATTTAACATACGCAAGTCCATAAACGTTATCCACTATATTAACAGAGGCAAAAATAAAGATCATATGATCCTCTCAATAGATGCAGAAAAAGCATTTGACAAAATCCAGCATCCTTTTCTAATTAGAACACTGAAGAGTATAGGCATAGGTGGCACATTTCTAAAACTGATTGAAGCTATCTATGACAAACCCACAGCTAGTATTTTACTGAATGGAGTAAAACTGAAAGCTTTTCCTCTTACAACTGGAATGAGACAAGGTTGTCCTCTGTCACCTTTACTATTCAACATAGTGCTGGAAGTTCTAGCCAATACAATTAGGCAAGACAAGGAAATAAAGGGAATCCAAATGGGAGCAGAAGAGCTCAAACTCTCCCTTTTTGCTGACGACATGATCTTAAAGAATCCCAAAGCCTCAACCACAAGACTCCTAGAAGTCATCAAAAAAATACAGTAATGTTTCAGGATATAAAATCAATGTCCACAAGTCAGTAGCCTTTGTATACACCAATAACAGTCAAGATGAGAAGCTAATTAAGAACACATCTCCCTTCACCATACTTTCAAAGAAAATGAAATACCTAGCAATATACCTAACGAAGAAGGTGAAGGAACTCTATAAAGAAAATTATGAAATCCTCAGAAAGGAAATAGTGGAAGATATTAAAAAATGGAAGAACACACCATGCTCATGGATGGGAAGAATCAACATTGTTAAAATGTCTATACTTCCCAAAGCAATCTACCTATTCAATGCCATTCCTATCAAAATACCAACATCATACTTTCAAGATTTGGAAAAAATGATTCTGCATTTTGTATGGAACCAGAAAAAACCCCGTATAGCTAAGGCAGTTCTTAGTAATAAAAATAAAGCTAGGGGCATCACCATACCAGATTTTAGTCTGTACTACAAAGCCATAGTGGTCAAGACAGCATGGTACTGGCATAAAAATAGAGACATAGACACTTGGAATCAAATAGAAAACCAGGAAATGAAACTAACATCTTACAACCACCTAATCTTCGATGAACCAAACAAGAACATACCTTGGGGGAAAGACTCCCTATCCAATAAATGGTGTTTGTATAACCGGATATCTACATGTAAAAGACTGAAACTGGACCCACACCTTTCCCCTCTCACAAAAATTGATTCAAGATGGATAAAGGACTTAAATATAAGGTATGAAGCAACAAAAATCATCAAAGAAACATAGGAAAATCACTGGAAGACATTGACCTGGGGAAAGACTTCATGAAGTAGACTGCCATGGCAATTGCAACAACAACAATAATAAACAAATGGGACTTCATTAAACTAAAAAGCTTCTGTACAGCTAAGGAGAGAACAACCAAAGCAAAGAGACAACCTACACAATGGGAAAGGATATTCATGTATTTTGAATCAGACAAAAGCTTAATAACTAGGCTCTATAGAGAACTCAAATTAATCCACATGAAAAAAAGCCAACAATCCCATATATCAATGGTCAAGAGACATGAATAGAACCTTCTCTAAAGAAGATAGACAAATGGCTAACAAACATATGAAAATATGTTCATCATCCCTATATATTAGAGAAATTCAAATCAAAACCATCCTGAGATACCATCTAACCCCAGTGAGAATGGCCCACATCACAAAATCTCAAAACTGCAGATACTGGCATGGATGTGGAGAGAAGGGAATACTTTTACACTGCTGGTGGGACTGCAAACTAGTACAACCTTTCTGGAAGGAAGTATGGAGAAACTTCAAAGCACTCAAGCTAGACCTCCCATTTGATCCTGCAATCCCATTACTGGGCATCTACCCAGAAGAAAAAAAAAATTCTTTTATCATAAGGACTCTTGTACTAGACTTTTTATTGCAGCTCAATTTACAACCGCCAAAATGTGGAAACAGCCTAAATGCCCACCAACCCGGGAATGGATTAACAAGCTGTGGTATATGTATACCATGGAATACTATTCAGCTATTTAAAAAAATGGAGACTTTACATCCTTCATATTAACCTGGATGTAAGTGGCAGACATTATTCTTAGTAAAGCATGACAAGAATGGAGAAGTATGAATCCTATGTACTCAATTTTGATATGAGGACAATTAATGACAATTAAGGTTATGGGGGGAGTATGGAAAAGCAGAGAGAGGGAAGGATGGCGGAGCCTTGGTTCGTGCCACACCTGGGGGCAAGACATGATTGCAAGAGAGACTTTACCTAACAAATGCAATGAATGTAACCTGGCTTTTTGTACCCTCAATGAATCCCCAAGTATAAAAAAAAAATTAAAAAAAAAGCAAACCGAAAGAGTGGAAATCAACAACTTAATTGGTCATCTCAAGCAACTGGAAAAAGGAAGAACATTCCAACCACAAACCCAGCAGTAGAAAAGAAATTACCAACATTAGGGCAGAATTAATTGAAAGTGAAACCAAAAGAATCATTCAGAAGATCAATAAAACAAAAAAATTGGTTTTTTAAAAGATTAACAAAATGGATAAACCTTTTGCTAACCTAACCAGAAACAGAGAAGTAAAATCTCTAATATTGTCAATCAGAAGCGATAAAGGAAAAATAACAACCAACACCTCAGAAATTCAAAATATTTTCAATGATTACTACAAAAGTCTCTATTCTCAGAAATATGAAAATCTGGAGGAAATGGACCAATACCTGGAAGCGTGTCACCTTCTTAGAATCTGCTAGAAAGAATTAAAAATTTTGAATAGATCCATATTATTCACTGAAATAACATTAACTATACTAAATATCCCAAAAAAGAAAAGTTCACTACCAGATGGTTTCACATCAGAATTCTACCAACCCTTTAAAGAGGAACTAGAACCTATATTAAATAACCTTTTCCAAAACATAGAAAAAGAAGGAATATTCCCCAACACATTCTATGAAGCAAGTGTCAACCTGATTCCCAAACCAGGAAAGGACCCAACAAATAAATAACACTATATACCAATATCATTAATGAATATAGATGCAAAAATATTCAATAAGATCCTATCAAACAGAATCCAACAGCACATCAAAAAAATTATACACTATGATCCAGTTGGCTTTATCCCAGGGTTGCAAGTTTGGTTCAACATATGTAAATTTATGAATATAATACATCATATAAATAAAATATAAAACAAAGCCCATATGATTCTCTCTAGTGATACAGAAAAAGCTTTTGATAATATTTAGCATCCTTTTATGACCAGAACACTTAAGAAAGAATAGGCTTATATGGGACATTTCTCTTTCTTTATTATTATTATTATTATTATTATTTACAAATTATGTTTTCTTGCTCAGTTATCAATTCTGTTACTTAAAACAGAACTGACAGTCTGAGCTATTCCACAGTAAAGAATTACAAAATTAAAGAAAGGAATGCTTTAAATTTTTGTACTTTACTGAAAATTCTTTTTCCCAGGGTCTATAAAACATTAATTTGTTTTTATATTTTACTATTTTTTTTTTGTTGTTGTTTTTAAATCAATAATAATCTAGGACTAGCATTTTATATGCTATACCTGGCATTTGCTCGGTACATAAGGTTCAAAGTTTCCTTTCCTTTTTTTATTTATTTTATATTTTGCAATGTTTTTTTCCATAATATTTAAGTTTTTTGATGTTTAGATATTTTTCTTTGGTGAAGTACAAGTTTCTTTTCATGGTCCCTGATCAATTTTAAACAGTTGGAACACCAGTGGCACTGTTAACTGCTTTCTGGGCAACCTCTTTAGCTTGGTGGGCTTGTAGTACAGCTACTGCTTCATCAACCTTAGAATGGAGAGACTCTGGGGATTCAATCATATGGAAGAAGTTCTGAATTATCAATCTCCAACAACATGCGAGTGATTTTACCAGCAAGAGTAGGGTTCATGGCTTGAATAAGAGGAAATAGCCATTCACTCAACATTTGCTTTTGCTCTTGAGGTGGGGCCAGATGCCAACATGGAAGCAGTCAAAAGTTCCTGACCTTGTACATGAACAGCAGGCTGTTGCATGGTAACTTGTGGCTGTGCATTAAGATGTTGCTGAGGATTGCGGACTCTAGCAGCATATTTGTACTATGGAATGGTGTGAACAGCAGGAGTAGCTGCAGCAGCAGCAGCTTCAGGACATGGACCCATTGTCTGTGTTGATGTGTTAGCAACAAGCTGTGTTGACATGACTCCTGGAACCTGTGATGAAGCTGGTCTTATAGTACTAAATGGTGGTCTGGAGCAGCTGGGTGGATAGCACCAGGCATATTTTGGAATGGATGAGGTCTGGCACCCTGAGCAGTCCCGTGAGGACTTGGTCTTAGTTGAGCAATTTGGCTAGGAGGATAGTATGCAGCATGGTTCTGAGTCTGTGGGATAGCTGCCATGAAGTAACCTGAAGGAGGTGCTGGCTTGTAGGGGTCGATTACAGGATTGGGCACAGCTCATACATTTGCCATTCTCTGCATTTACTGGTTAGTGAGGTGAGTCTGGTGCTCTTCTTTGCGCTGTGCTAAAGCTACATACAATGGCTTGGTGGCCACAATTCTACCATTCATTTATGTAAGTGCTTTAGTGGCTTCTTCTGGGGTGGAGAAACATGCAAAACCAAACCCGTTGCTGCAACCACCCTCCATCATAACCTTTGCACTAGTAATTGTACCAAATGGAGAAAACTGTTTCCAGAGACATTCATCATCAATACCATCATCAAGATTTTTCACATAAAGGTTAACACCCTGGTATCTGGTGATCCTATCTTGCTTCATCTGTTCAAATTTGCGCTTAAGTTCTGTCTGCCGTTCCACTTTTTTCTGAGCTCGAACAACGTATATTTGTTTTCCATTGAGCTCTTTTCCATTAATCTCATCCACAGCTTTCTGTGCATCTTCATGTCTTTCCAAGCTTACAAATCCAAATCCTTTGGATTTTCCACTTTCATCAGTCATTACTTTCACACTTAAGGCAGGTCCAAAGAGATCCTTAAGGTGATCATCATCCATATCTTCTCCAAAATTCTTGATGTAAACAGTGGTGAACTCTTTTGTCCTAGGTCCGAATTCTGCTTCTCTTTCTTTATGAGACTTAAATCGTCTAAAAAATACTTTTCGATCATTTAGAAGCATCCCATTCATTTTTTCTTTTTTTTATTAAATCATAACTGTATACATTGATATGATCATGGGGCATCATACACTCGCTTCATAGACCATTTGACACATTTTCATCACAATGGTTAACATAGCCTTCCTGGCATTATCTCAGTTACTGTGCCAAAACATTTACATTCTACATTTGCCAAGTTTTTCAATAGCTCTTTCAGCTGCTTCCTGTGTCTCAAAGTGTACAAATCCATAGCCCTTGGAACCATTTTCATCACAAACTACCTTACATGAAGGGATGTTACCAAAAGCAGAAAATGTATCATACAGTGCTTTATTATCGATGGATTTGTCCAAATTTTTAATGAATATGTTGCCTACTCTACTTTTGCGAAGGGATGGATCATGCTGAGATCACATGATGCAAACTGGCTTGCCCTTAATAACATTAAAATTCATGGTGTCCAAAGCATGCTCCCGTCTGCCAGCTGCTGGAAGTTCACGTATGTGTAGCCCAAGGAGCAGCGAGTGATCATGTCCCTGCAGACCTGGATGGAGAGGATGGGCCCAGCTGGGCTGACTTCTTGTAGAGCATCACTTCGATCAAGTCACGTCGGGGTGTAGGTCCTCCACACACAGCAAGGCCATGGGGTAGCTGAGGGCACTGGGGTTCATCTAGGCATGGCTGCCCACGGGACCACAGGCCGCGACCTTTCTGTGAGAGGAGAGGGAATGATGGGGCCAGGGCCGGAGTCGGGTGGGGGGGGAGCAAGGAGGGGCAAACGCAGAGGGACAAAAATCAACCGGAATCAAAAACTACTCAACGGCGGCAGAACAGGGTCAGTCTGCCGCAGTTGGCTGCAGGCTAGGAGCAAGGGTGGAGGTGTTGGTCCCAGCTGCAGGAAGGCCTCGGTCTCCTGGTTCCTTAGAGCTGCTTCGGGCCGCGGGAAGGAAGGTCGTTCTTGGCTGCTTCACCCAGCATATATACAATATCATTGGCCACTTGTTAATGAGATTATTTGTTTTCAGCTCTTGATATATTTGATATTGTATATATGCTGGATATAAGTCCATTATCAAATTAATAGTTTGCAAATATTTTCTCTCATACAACAGGTTTTCTCTTCACTTTTTTCATTGTTTCCTTCACTGTGCAGACTTTATAGTTTAACTATATAGTTTAACTAACTAAAGTGGCCAATGTTTCTAACATATATTTCTTAAAAGAAAACCTAAGAAATTCCAGCAGGTGCATTAAAAAAAAGAATACTCAATGTAACTAATAATGAGGCAAATGACATAAGTTTTTTGATGGTAAATGTGTTAACTATATAAATCACTTTAGGAAGTATGGATATTTTCACAATATTGATTGTTCTAACCCAGGATCCTGAAAAGTTTATCCATTAAGTTATGTGACCTACACTTTCCATTATCACAGTTCTGTAGTTCTCCTTGTAGAGATATTTCACTTCCTTTATTAAGTTTATTCTAAAGTATGTCATTTTCTTTGCAGCTACTGTATAAGGTACAAGGAGTTATTTATTGGATTCTCAGCTTGACTTTTCTTAGCATATAGAATTGCTACTAATTTGTATATACTAATTTTGTCACCCTTAAAGAATTTATGAATTTCTCATATCTTTTGCTGGGGTTTTTAGGGTTTTCTAGATATAAGAGATATCATGAGCAAACAGGAACAGGTGACTCTCTCTTTTTCAATTAGAATATGCTTTATTTCTTTCTTTTGCCTGATTACTCTGCCTTGGATTTTCAGTATTATTTTGAATAGAAGTTGTGAAGATGGGCTTCTTTGTCTTTTCCACTTCATAAGGAAAATGCTTTTAACTTGTCCCATTCTGTATGATGTTACCTGTGGATTTATCATATACAGCTTTCGTTATTTTGAGATATGTTCTTTCTATTGCTAGTTTGTTGAGAAGTATTATCAAGAATTGATGCTAGATTTCATCTAATTCTTTCTTCATCTATTGAAATGATCATATGTTGTTTGTTTTTCATATTGTTTATGTGGTGAATCACATTTATTAATGTCCATATGTTGAAGCATCCTTGGGATAAACTCCAATTGATTATGATGGGATATCTTTTGAATATACTGATGGATTTGGTTTACTAGTATTTTATTGTACATTTTTGCCTCTAATTCCTTGAGTAATATTAATTTGTATGTTTGTTTGTTTTCTTGTTGTTGTGTCTTATTCTGGCTTTGGTATTAGGGTAATACTAGCTATGTAAAATTAGTTAGGGTGAATTTCCTACTTCTTGATGTTATGAAACAATTTCCATAGAGTAAGTGCCAGTTCTTGTTTGTAGGTCAGGAAGAATTTGGTAGTGAATGCATCTAGAACTGGGCATTTTTTTTGAAAGTGTAGTTTTTATTTTTTTCTGTTTCTATCTCACTACTTATTAATAGAAAGTTTAAAATTCCTGATTTAAGTTTGGAAGGTTATAAATTTCCAAAAGTGTATCTGTTTCATCTAGATTTTCTAGTTTGTGTGTCTAAAGGTTTTCAGAATCGTTTCAGATTATATTTTGCATTTCTGTGATATCAGTTATGTCTCCTTTTCCATTTCTGATTGAGCTTATTAGAGTCCTTTCTCTTCTATTTTTGGTTAATCTAGCTCCTGGTTTATAGATTTATTATTTAAAAGTTCCAACTTTTTCTCTTGCTGATCGTTCATATTTTTTGTTGTTTCTATTTCATTTAGTCCTGTTTTTATCTTTGTTATTTCTTTGCCTTTGGTAGATTTACTTTTGGTTTAGTCTTTCTTCTTTTTCTAGTTCCTTGAAGTGTGACATTTGGTTATTAATTTGTAATCTTTTTGTGTTTTTATTGTATTAAAGGCTATGAATTTCCTTCTTTGCACTAGTTTTATTCTATCCCAGAGATTTTGGAAGCTTGTGATACTTATGTCTTTCAATTCAAAACTTTTTTGATTTCTGACCTGACTTTGTCATTGACCCAAGGATCACTCACTGGCAGGTTTTTTTTTTGTGTGTGTGCATTTGTGTAGTTTTGAGATTTCCTGTTATAATAGCTTTCTAGTTGAATTCCCCCGTATTGAGAGAAGATACATGGCATGAGTTCAATTTTTGTAAATTTGATGAGAACTTGTTTTGTGGTTTAACATATAATCTATCTTGGAAAAGTTCCCATGTGTTAATGGGAAGAATGTATATTCTTCTACTTTGGGGTAGAGTGTTCTGTAAATGTATTTTTCATCCATTTGTTCTAAAGTCTCTTTTAGGTCCGGTGTTTTCTTATTAACTTTTTGCCTTAATGATATGTCTGGTTCTGTCAGTGGAACATTGAAATTCCTGTTTATTATTATTTTTCTGTTTTGCTCTTTCCATAGATATGGTAGAATTTGTTTTATGAGTCTGGGTGCTCCTTTGCTCACTGAATATATATTTCACATTGCTATATATTCTTGGTGATGTGATGTTTTTATCTTTATATGATGACCATATTTGTCTTTTTTTAACCGTTGTTTATTTAAAGGCTATTCATCTGATACGGGAAGAGCTTCCTACTCCTGCTCACTATTGGTTTCAATTTGCATGCATTATTTTTTCCATCCTTTTATCTTGAATCCATAAGAATGTGTATGAGTTAAATGAGATTTCTGTAGAAACTATATATTTAAGTTTTTGTTTTGTTTTTTCACTCATTCTGCCAATCTATATCTTTTAAGTCAGGCATTATGACCATTTACATTCAATGTTGTTATTTATTTGTGAGATATTCTTCTGGTAACCATGTTGTTTTCTAGCTGCTTTGTTATTTTCCCTTTTTTCTTTTCTGTTGTATAAGACTTTTTTAACTTGTGGGTGAGTTTTATCTTTTGAGTGTTTTTATACCGATAGTTATCAATTGTTCTCTTCCTTGCATAGAGAATTTTTAAAGATTTCTTATAGGTTAGGTCTAGTCCTGGAAAATTCCCTTAGCGTTTGCCTATCAGGGAAAGACTTTCTTTCTTCTTCATTTTTAAAACTTTGTTTTGCTTAGTTGAACAGTTATTCTGTTTAAGAAGACTAACATTGGGACCCTGATGCCTTCTGGTTTATAATGTTTCTCCTGAGTGTGCAGTTAGTTTGATAAGTACCTTTTGTAATTTACTTGATGCTTTCATCTTGTAGCTTGTAAGATTTCTTTCTCCAAGTTTACTTTTATCGGATTGATGAGTTTGTGCTTTGCTGATTTCCTATTTGCCTGGAATTTTTTAGGTATTTGCTTACCTTCTCATATCTGGATGTCTAAATTTCTAGTGATACCAATGAAGTTTTTTTCTATTATTTCCTTAAATAGGCTTTCCATGCTTTTTGATCCCTCAGGGATACTTATGGTTCTTATATTTGTCCATTTTAAATAATGCCATATTTATCAGTTATTGTTGATTACTCTTGATTATTTTTCTTCACTTTTGACTGTGTCAATTTGACAAGTGTGCCTTCAAGCTCTCAAATTTTTTTCTCTTGCTTAGTCTAGTCTTTTGTTTAAACTTTACACTACATTTTGACATTCTCTAAGTGACCATTTCATTTCCAAAAGTCCTATTTTATTTATTCATATATTACAAAATCTCATAATTAAGTGCATTTACATAAGCAGTACTGTACAAACAACTTGGTAAGGTTTTATAATCTTGGTGTATCAGTGTCGCATAGCTGTGTTCATGTTGACATGTGGCTGTCTTGTTAAATGGAGTTTATTATTGTCATTGTGTGTTTGTGTGTGCTATTGAGAGGAAGTCAAAGTTTGATTGTGAAGAGTAAAGAAATATGTAATTTCTTTTCAAACTTGGCAAGAGTGGAAGTGAAATCAGGGACATGTTAGTCTAATTTTATGGGGAGAATGCCATGAAGAAAGTGGTGGTGTATAAATGGATTAATCCTTTTTTTCTGAGGGGAGAGAAAAAAAGAGATATTAGGGCAGCTAGTATTAGGCAGAACTGAATAAAATATTGTAAAAATGCATTAAATCATGAGTAAAAATCATCAGTTGACTATGAAAAGCACAGCAAACCAAGTAAACATTGATGAAGAGGAAAATTTTGGCATGAGAGGGGTGTGGCTCTTGAATCATGACAATGCACCAGCTCACACGGTGGGAGAGGTTTTAGCCAGTAGACAAATAACTGTGTTGTAACACCCTCCATAATCACCTGATCTGGCCCCTAGTGACTTTTTTCTTAATTCAAAGATATAGTAAAAATTCAAAGGAAGAAATTTTGGTGACATTCAAGACATCAAGGGTAATATGATGACAGCTTTGATGACCATTCCAGAAAAAGAATTCCAAAGTGACTTATATAAGTGAACTAGGCACTGGCTTTTGTGCATAGCATCCCAAGAGGAGTATTTTGAAGGTGCCACAGTAATATTCAGCAATGAGGTATGTAGCACTTTCTCTAGGATGAATTCACAAGATTAATTGTCAGACTTGTGTCTACCTCGGTAGTGAAATTTTCATTCATGTCTTGAATTAATTTTTTGGGGGTGTTCTTTATGTTGGTTTTTTTTTAACTTTCTCTCCAATGCTATTGATCTTAGTTGCAATCCATACTCTAATTTCCACATCTGCCATTTCAATAATTTTCTTTTGGTTTTAGTTTATTGCTGGAGAATTACCATGATCCCTTGTGGGTATTAAAATGGCCTTTTTTAAAAAATGAGGTTTCCTGAGTTTCTTTTTTTTTTCTTGCAGTTTTTGGCTGGGGCTGGGTTTGAATACACCACCTTCCCACCTCCAGAACACGGGGCCGGCACCCTACTCCTTTGAGCCACAAGTGCCACCAAAATTTTCTAAGTTTTTATACTGATTTATTCTCATCTGAAACCTTTTATCTCTTCTCAAAAGAGATAGCTTTTCAATATGCTTCTTCATTCCTGCTAAGAATTCTGTTGTTTAGTGAAGAGAGGGAGAGTTCTTTGGATGATGTGCTTGAGATCTACTCTAAAGATTAACCAGGCAGGAGAGGGGTTTTGCTGCACTGTGAACCTTTAACACTGTTGCTCTCTAGCATCTCCCTATTGTCCTGTGATTGTCATGGGTGGATGTGCTGCAGTGAGTGCATGGCATGTGTTCTGTTTGTGGTGGCCTGGGTATTTACTCTAAGTCCAAAAGCAGTGTCATGAGTGTTTTCCCAGCCTAGTTTTGTCAATGGCACCACTACCCAGGTGGCAGTGGCAGGACCTGGGAGCCACTGGTATTGTGTTACACATGGGCCGTACAGCAGCAGTGGGTACATGCATCATCCATTTATTGGGTGTTTTGGAGCTCTTGGCCTCTCCACTTCTTTCCTGGCACATATGGGGCAATGAAGATGTGGTAGCAATGGATCTGAACCTTGGGTAGACACACCACCCTGGGGCTGTGGATTCAATATGGTGCTAATTCCAGCATCCAGGGTTTAAGAATTAGTGTTCCCCACTTTGCCTTCTCTCTGGATCAATTCCACTACACAGTCTCTAGTCGGATCCCTGTATCAGATCATTGGCCTCCTACACTGGAGTTACCCTCTTGCAGCTCCGATTGCAATGTTCCTAAAGAAAATGTGGAATCCAGGATTTCTCTTATCAGTCCTTTCCTTAAATGTAGGTGCTTTTCCCAGATACCTCTGATACATCCCAGCAGATTACTCCACTGTCTTTTTCACTTTCAATGCCTCTAATCACTTCTTTTTTGATTCTTAATGTTCTTTCTTAGACATTCAATCTGAAGGTGAATATCTACTCACCACTTTATATCCTCTTCATGAGAATGGTGTTGGCAGGTTGCTTCTGGTCTGCCACCTTAGCCACTTCTCTCTATCCAGTTGAAAACTAAAATCATTTGTTAATTTTATTTTATTTTCTATTTTTTAGAAGCTTTTAGGTTTTTATTTTAATTTGAGAATATTAGAGATACACATGTTTTGTTTATATACTTTGCACAGTTTGAATCAATGTTACAGTGTGCCCTTCATTCAAATAGTATGCACTGTACCCAATAACTGTGAATTTTCTCATCCCCTCCTCTAAACTTGATTTTCATTGAGATATACTTCTCCATGTGAACTTAAGTGTTGATCAGCTGGTTTCAATTTGATATTGAGTGCATGTGATTGTTTCTCCATTCTCATGATGTTTCACTTGGAATAATGGTTCCAGTTCCACCCAGGTCCTGACAAAAGATACTAGATTACCATGTACATGTTTTTAATGGTTGAATAGTACTCCATGATATGTATAAACCACATTTCTCAAAGCAACAGATGGTGTCATGGATCTAGAGAGAAAGGAACTCGTATACTATTTATGGGAATGCAAACTAGTATGTAGTATAAACTCTATGAAAAGTAGTATGGAGATGGCTCAAAGAACTTAAAGTAGGCTATAACATTTGTTCCAGCAATCTCACTATGAGAATTTACACCCTACCCCCCAAAAGCTCGTTTTATAACATGGACACCTGCACTTGAATGTTTATAGCAGCACAATTCACAAGTGCAAAGAAATGAAAACAACACTACAGCCCATCTATACAGGTAAAAATTTTCTATGCATTTCAGTGTAATTTCTATTCTGAACTTTGGGGTATATTCTATCTATCTCCCTATATATATATTAATGCTTTTATATGTTCTTATATAATAACATTTAACAGTGTTTTTTAAAATTTATTTTTGTGTATTTCAGTTAGTTTCCTGCATCATTTCAGTTTAGTTTAAAGTAATGCAATTATCATTTTTTTTATTAAATCATAGCTGTGTACATTAATGTGATCATGGGGCACCATACCCTGGTTTCATAGACCGTTCGACACATTTTCATCACACTGGTTAACATAGCCTTTCTGGCATTTTCTTGGTTATTGTGCTAAGACATTTACATTCCACATTTACTAAGTTTCACATATACCCTTGTAAGATGCACTGCAGGTATAATCCCACCAATCTCCCTCCCTCTGCCCACCTCCCCCCTCGCTCCCATCCCTTTCCCCCTTCCCCCTATTCTTAGGTTGTAACTGTGTTATAGTTTTCATGTGAAAGTCATAAATTAGTTTCATAGTAGGGCTGAGTAGATTGGATACTTTTTCTTCCATTCTTGAGATACTTTACTAAGAAGAATATGTTCCGGCTCCATCCACGTAAACATGAAAGAGGTAAAGTCTCCATCTTTCTTTAAGGCTGCATAATATTCCATGGTGTACATATACCACAATTTATTAATCCATTCATGGATTGATGGGCACTTGGGCTTTTTCCATGACTTAGCAATTATGAATAGGGCTGCAATAAACATTCTGGTACAAATATCTTTGTAATGATGTGATTTTTGGTCTTCTGGGTTGTGATTTGCATCTATCTTATTTTTAGGAGTGATATACATTTTTTTCATGTGTTTCCTGGCCATACATCTGACTTCTTGGGAAAAGATTCTGTTCATGTTACTTGCCCATTGATTGATGGGGTTATTTACTCTTTCCTTGTTGATTTTCTTTAGTTCTTTGTATAGTCTGATCATTAGCTCTTTGTCTGACTCATAATATGTGAGTATCTTCTCTCATTCTGAAGGTTGTATATGTGCCCTTACATGTGGAGAAGCTTTATAACTTGGTCAGGTCTCATATATTTATTTTTGTTGTTGCTGAAGTTACCCATGGGGTCTTTTTTATGAATTCTTCCCCAAGGCCAACATTGTTAAGAATTTTTCCCACACTATCCTCCAGGATTTTTATGCTTCATGTCTAAGATTTAGATCTTTTATCCAACATGTGTTAATTTTTTCAAGTGGTGAGAAGTGCAGGTGTATTATCAGTCTTTTACATGTGGCTTTCCAGAAAACCCCAAGGCCTTAACTATTAGACTCCAAGACATGATCAAGAAATATAGTAATGTCTTGAGGTATAAAATCAATGTCCACAAGTCAGTAGACTTCACCTCTGCTAACAACAGTCACGCTGAGAATAAAATCAAAAACACCATAGCCTTCTCAGTACTTCCAAAGAAAATAAACCCCTGAGAATATATTTAACAAAGGATGTGAAGGATCTCTACAGAGAAAACTATGAAACCCTGAGATACAAAATAGCAGAAATTTTAACAAACAGAAGAACATACCATATTTAGGACTGGGAAGAATCAATATTGTTAAAATGTCTGTACAACCCAAAGCAATCTACAGATTTAATCCAGTTCCCATTAAAATATCACCATCATTCTTTGTAGATCCTAAAAAAATAGTTCTTCAATTCATGTGGAACTAGAATAAACTTTGATATCCAACACAAATCTAAGAAATAAAAAACAATCTGGAGGCATCACATTACCAGTGATCAGGTGTTCAGGTTATACTACAAGTCTATAATGGTCATAATAGCATGGCATACAAGAAGAAACATAGATCTATGGAACAGAATTGAGAACCTAGGGATGAATCCAGCCTCATATCAACACATAATAAATAACATGGATATAAATTAAGCCTCATATAACCATTTGATCTTCAACAAAACAAACAAAAGCTTACACTGGGGGAAAATAACCCCTATTTAACATCATTTCTTCAAATTATTTTTATGTGTCTCTATCTCTGTCTTCCTATGGAATTTCCATTAAACATGTATAGGTAAACTTGTTATTTCTGTGCATTTCTTTTTTGTTGTTCTCAGTACACATAATGTCAATTACCTATTGTCAAGATCATTCATTTTTTATTTGGCCTGCTCAAAATTATTGAGCCACTTAGTGATTTAATTATCTCTTATTGTACTTTTCAACTCTTCATGTCTTTTTACTAATGTTTTATACTTGGTGAGACACATTTTCGTACTTTATTCCTTTATGCATAGTTTTCATTTAGTTCATTGGATTATTGTAGTTGATTTTAAATATCTGTTTAAATAATCCCATGGCCGGGCTTTCTCATGCACAATTTCTACTGATTCTTTTTTCCTGCCTCATATTTTTTTGATGAAACTGGACATTTTGTATATTTTATTTTATTTATTTATTTTTCTGAGACAGAGTCTCAAGCTGTTGCCCTGAGTAGAGTGCTGTGCCATCATAGCTCACAGCAACCTCAAACTCTTGGGCTTAAGCGATTCTCTTGCCTCAGCTCCCATGTAGCTGGGACTATAGGTGCCTGCCACGACTCCAGGCTATATTTTGGTTGCAGTTGTCATTATTGCTTAGCAGGCCCAGGCCAGGTTCGAACGTGCCACCCTAGGTGTATGTGGCTGGCGCCCTACCAACTGAGCTACGAGCACGGCCCATTTGGTATATTTTAATGTGGCAAACACAAGAATTAAATTCTCCTCTCTTCATAGGTTTAGTTGTCACTGCTTATTGCTGCTATTGTTTGTTTATTGACTTGTCTGAAATAGTTTTGTAAAATCTATATTATTTGTTTTTGTGTGGCCACTAAAGTATCTTTTCCATTGTCAAAATAGTGGCATAGTATTTGAGCCACAGGCACCGCCCCACCCCTTTTTTTTTTTTTTTTGCAGTTTTTGGCTGGGGCTGGGTTTGAACCCGCCACCTCCAGTACAAGGGGCCAGCGCCCTACTCCTTGAAAATAGTGGCATAGTATTTGAAAAGATATTTCCTTCAGTTCTTAGAACAACAGCATCAACAAAAAGTCTAAGAAATGTTGGTATTATAACTAAATTAACTAGCAGCAAATAATGAAATTGTTTGAACTATTGCCACACATAACAGTAATCCAATTGACCTTGAAATCATTATGATAAGTGTATGATGCCAGAAAAAGATCATATTTATTTAAAGTTCAAATTAAGCCAAATCCTATTTTGGTAAGGACCAGGAAAATTATTCCTTTTGGAATATAAAATGGGGAAAATAACCAAATATCTCATTTTATATTCACTTACCATTGGGGAATCATTGCGGAATGAAGCTTCCAAGATACTGGTAATATTGCTTTTTACCTGGGTGATGAATATATTGTTTTACATGAGAGCTACATAAAACTTGAGATATTGGTAGGACCACACCTATGGTGCATTTTACAAGGGTACATGTGAAAATTACTAGGTGTAGAATATAAATGTCTTAACACAATAACTAAGAAAATGCTGTGAAGACTATGTTAACCAGTTTGATGAAAACATTTCAAATTGTATATAAAACCAGCACATTGCACTCTATGATTGCATTAATGTACACAGCTATGATTTAATAAAAATAAATAAATAAATAAATAAAAAGCTTGAGATATTTTTACTTTTTTGAATATAGCTTATGCTTTGCTTAAAAACTTTTGTCTAAGTCAAAGCATGGGAAAATTATTTATAACATGTGTTTTTCCAATTCTTGAAAGTAAATTGTTTGCATCAAAGCATATAGATGAATTATCTTCAAATGCATTCTTCTTATTTATAATCATTCCACCTGAAACATCCTTCCTTGTTTTAACATTATTCTGAGTGGTGGATGGATACATATATAGATGAACCAGATTTTAATTTCTGTATTTAACTATGGGATTCTTCTTTCAAATCAACTATCAAATAACCTTACTATTCAAATAATTGTATTGCTATTTTAACAGTATTTTTATGTAAAGTGAATTATCCACAATTAGAAATTTTACTGGATTTATATTTCACTTTGGAAAGAAATAAAGGTAACACAAAGCAAAATATCAGCTTAGTAAAATTATTCTAGTATGGAAACACAGTCTATTTTTAAGTTCCCCTCAATAAACAGTTAGAAATGGAATGAAGAAACATTCAAAATTTTATAGCAAGTGCCTTATGCTGCAGTGTCTAGAACTAGCAACAATTGTCACTGGATCAAAATGGAAGATAGTATTTTATATTTTCAATTATTTATTCTCTTAAATAAAAATAGAGATATAAATAATTTTAGCTACTATACATTCCCTTTTTGCATGTGAAAATACAAACTAATTTCAGTAAATGCTCTGCCTAAATTTACATCTACTTTAGAAATAAGTCTTAGAAATATGCTCAATACTTAATTTCTCACTAAGCCAAAAGGTTACAATGAGTTGCAGACTATAGTGTAATCATTTGGATCTACTTCACTATGAAGTAAGAAGAGGAGAAAAAATGGCCATGCGGCCACTGTGAAAATTTACACCATAATTTATATCCTCTTATTTCTTGTGGATATAATAAATATTCCCCTAAGAAAGGCAGAACCACAATTTTAAGGAGGGGACAGAGTCTCACTTTGTCACTCTCAGTAGAATACCATAGCATCATAGCTTGCAGCAACCTCCAACTCTTGGACTCAAGTAATTCTCTTGCCTCAGCCTCCCAAGTAGCTGGGACTACACGTACCTGCCACAACGCCTAGCTATTTTTAGAGAAGAGGTCTCACTCTAGCTCAGGCTGGTCTCCAGTGAGTGAGCTCAGGCAATCCACCGGCCTCAGCCTCCCAGAGTGCTAGGATTACAGGGGTGAGTGAGTCACTGCGCCCAGCCTTAGAACCACATATTTTAAGCATTGATTTTTGTCTGTATTGAAAGCTGAAAGAAAAGGGTAGAGTACATTAGCAATTTCAAATTTGTTCTTATTTAATGACTCCTGTAGTCCTTACCAAATAGCAGATATTTTTTAAAAAGAAAAATTGAATGTATGTATCATGCTAAGTTAAAAAAACTAAATCACTGGACCCCACTGAGTTCAGCTAGTTTAAATATATGATATGTCTTATGTCTTAAGAGTTTGCTTTAAGGAAGGAGAGAGCAAGATGGTGGCCGAGTAACAGCTTCTTTGCATCTGGGCATTGTGAGTTTGGGGAGATAGAACTCCAGGCATCTCTGGCTGGTGAGATCTGCCTATAATCATCCCTATGAGGATACAGGGAGTCAGCTAGAGGCTTCTGGACCCAAAGAGGAGGACTAAAACAGTGGACAACCAGCAAGTGGTCGCATGTGTTCAATTGGTCTAAACCCACCAGCAACTGTAAGTACAGTAGCAGCAGGACTGCAAATCGGAAAGGCGTTCCCTGTGAACTGTTTTGATGTCTTTGGATTTGGCACTCAGTTGAACTGCCTTGGGGAGAGCTTGAGTAGGAGTGCGGAGAACTTTGGCCCTTGTCTAGGGCCCCAGTCTGAGCCGCTGAACCAGACAGAGCTAATAGTGTTTGGCTGTGGGCCACAGGGAGCCATTGGGAGAGAAATGCCCCGGCAAGCTCTGCCCTCAGGGTCGCAGAGCAAGAATCAGGAGGGAGCTGGTAACCTAGTGACTGAGTAGCCTAAGGGTGGGGACTGAGCCGCCTTACAGCCCTAACCCTCAGGGGCAGAGTGAGACCAGTTTTGGCATGCTGGGTAAGTGGATAGCCACTTCAGCAGTGATTCCAGTGACAAGAACTTTCCTGGGAAAGCTTCTGCTCAGCAAGTTTACAAGTTTTAAATGCTTTTTAAGAAAGCTGAAGAGACATTTAGGGTGTCTACCTGCTGGGGTTTGAGAAATCAGCGGCCTCCAGTCATATTAGCACTGTGGTTAACATCTCATACCCCAGAAGACCACGTGTTGCACAGACAATATTCAACAACATATATGTACTGCTTTGTTTTTGGTTGTGTTTTTCTTTTGTTTGTTTGTTTGGTAGTTTTTTTTTTGTTTGTTTATTTTGACAATCACTCCTGTAGTCCTTACCAAATAGCAGATATTGTTTTGTTTATTAATTTCAACCTTTACCGTACACATTTTTTCTTTCTCAATTTTTCTAGTTTAATTACAGTATCCCACTGCTGCCTTTTTCAATAACTAGAATTTCATTTTTACTAGTGTTTATAGACCTATTATTTAGTTTTTCACCAAATTTTATCCCGTAAAGTTTTCTGTTTGCTTGTTTTGGTTTGGTTTATATCATTTTGTCTTCCCTCTCTACTTGGTGGAGGTAGGGTACTGTGTCTGATAAGGTTAACAAAGATCTGCTGACCTCAAGGGAACCACCCAACAGGGCACCCGCAGAAGGTGGGGGTGTTTTTAAGGTTGTGTCAAAGTATCCTACTGTACACATATATTGCTCTGTCTCCCTCTTTCTGTGCCTCTCTTCTTTTATTCAATATTCCTTTTACCCATGCCCTCTCCTTTCTTTTCTTTTCACTCTTTTCCTTTCTTTCATCCCTTCTTGCTCTTCAACCTTCTCACCCTTTTGGTCCTGTACCAAAAGGACTCATCAAAACCTTAGTCCACAGGCAGGGGAACTTAAAGAGCAAGAGGAAGCGAAAGGAAAATTAGGGCAAGGAAACAGATAAAAGAAATCACTCATGAGGAAGAATCAGCAGAAAACTCCACACAACATGAAGAACCAGTCCAGAACAACCCCGCCAAGGAACCATGAGGTAGCTACTGCAGAGGATTCCACCTATAAAGAAATGTTAGGAATGATGGAAAGGGAATTTAGAATACACATAATGAAAACAATGATAGAAACAATGAAGGAAACTGCTAATAAAGTGGAAAATAACCAAAAGGAAATCCAAAAACAAAATCAAATAAGATATGAATGATATGAAGAATATAAAAAGGATATAGCAGAGCTGAAGGAACTGAAACAGTCAATTAGGGAACTTAAAGATGCAATGGAAAGTATCAGCAACAGGATAGACCATGCAGAAGAAAGAATTTCAGAGGTAGAAGACAAAGTTCTTGAGATAACTCAGATAGTAAAAGAGGCAGAAAAGAAGAGAGAGAAAGCAGAATGTTCACTGTCAGAATTATGGGACTTTATGAAGCATTCCGACATACGAGTTATAGGAATCCCAGAGGGGAAGAAGAATGCCCCAGAGGAATGGAAGCCATACTAGAGAATATTATAAAAGAAAATTTCCCAAATATCACCAAAGATTCTGACACACTGCTTTCAGAGGGATATCGGACCCCAGATTGCCACAACTCTAACCGAGCTTCTCCAAGACACATTGTGATGAACCTGTCCAAAATCAAAATAAAAGAAAATATTCTGCAAGCTTCCAGAAGTAAGCACCAGTTGACCTACAGGGGCAAATCCATCAGAGTGACCGCAGACTTCTCTAATGAAACTTTCCAAGCAAGAAGACAATAGTCATCTACCTTTAATCTACTTAAACAGAACAATTTCCAACCCAGAATTTTGTACCCTGCTAAGCTAACCTTTAAAATTGTCGGAGAAATCAAATCATTTACGGATATACAAACATTGAGGAAATTTGCCACAACAAGACCAGCTCTACAGGAAATACTTCAACCTGTTCTACACACTGACTATCACAATGGATCAGCAGCAAAGTATGAACTCAGAAATTAAAGGACAGAACCTAACCTCCACACTGATGCAAAAGATAAAACTAGCAATGGACTCTCACCAAATAAGACGAATAGAATACTACCACACTTATCAATTATCTCAATAAATGTTAATGGCTTCAGTTCTGCACTGAAGGGACATAGATTGGCTGACTGGATTAAAAAATACAAGCCATCCATTTGCTGTCTGCAAGAAATACACCTGGCTTCAAAGGACAAATTAAAACTCTGAGTCAAGGGTTGGAAGACGATTTTTCAGGCAAATGTCATTCAGAAGAAAAGAGGAGTTGCAATCTTATTTTCAGATACATGTGGATTTAAAGCAACTAAAGTCAAAAAAGACAAAGATAGTCACTTTCTATTGGTCAAGGGAAAAATACAACAAGAAGAAATTTCAATTTTAAATATTTATGCACCCAATTTAAATACTCCCATATTCTTGAAACAGACCTTAGTCTGAGCAATATGATATCTGATAATACCATAATAACAGGGGACATTAACACTCCTCTTACAGAGCTGTACAGATCTTCTAAACAGAAATTAAACAAAGATATAAGAGATTTAAATGAGACCCTAGAACAACTGTGCTTGATAGACACATATAGACCACGCCATCCCAAAGATAAAGAATATACATTCTTCTCAACACCCCATGGAACATTCTCCAAAGTTGATCATATCCTGGGACACAAAACAAATATCAAAAGAATCAAAAGAATTTAAATTTTACCTTGTATCTTTTCAGACCATAAGGAACTAAAGGTGGAACTCAACTCTACCAAAAACGCTCGACCGAACACAAAGGCAAGGAAATTAAACAATCTTCTGTTGAATAACAGGTGGGTGCAGGAAGAAATAAAACATGAAATTATTAACTTCCTTGAGCATAACAACAATGAAGACACAAGCTACCAAAACCTGTGGGGTACTGCAAAAGCATTTTTGAGAGGAAAATTTATCGCTTTAGATGTCTACATTCGAAAACAGAAAGAGAGCGCATCAACAAACTCACAAGCCATCTTATGCAATTGGAAAAAGAAGAATAATCTAAGCCTAAACTCAGTAGAAGAAAAGAAATATCCAAAATCAAATCAGAGATCAATGAAATTGAAAACAAATGAATCATTCAGAACATTAAAGAAACAAGGAGTTGGTTTTTTGAAAAAATAAACAAAATAGATAAAACATTGGCCAAACTAACAAGAAATAGAAAAGTAAAATCTCTAGTAACCTCAATCAGAAATGATAAAGGGGAAATAACAACTGATCCCACAGAGATACAAGAGATCATCTCTGAATACTACCAGAAACTCCATGCCCAGAAATTTGACAATGTGAAAAAAATGGATCAATATTTGGAATCACACCCTCTCCCTAGACTTAGCCAGGAAGATATAGAGCTCCTGAACAACCAATTTCAAACACTGAGATTAAAGAAACAATAAAACAGCTTCCAACCAAAAAATGCCCTGGTCCAGATGGCTTCACACCAGAATTCTCTCAAACCTTCAAGGAAGAGCTTATTCCTGTACTGCAGAAATTATTTCAAAAAATCGAGGAAGAAGGAATCTTCTCCAACACATTGTATGAAGCAAACATCACCCTGATACCAAAACCAGGAAAAGACCCAAACAAAAAGGAGAATTTCAGACCAATCTCACTCATGAATATAGATGCAAAAAAACCTCAAAAATATCCTAGCCAATAGATTACAGCTTATCATCAAAAAAGTCACACATCATGATCAAGTAGGTTTCATCTCAGGGATGCAAGGCTGGTTTAACATACGCAAGTCCATAAATGTTATCCACCATATTAACAGAGGCAAAAATAAAGATCATATGATCCTCTCAATAGATGCAGAAAAAACATTTGATAAAATCCAGCATCCTTTTCTAATTAGAACACTGAAGAGTACGGGCGTAGGTGGCACATTTCTAAAACTGATTGAAGCTATCTATGACAAACCCACAGCTAATATTTTACTGAATGGAGTAAAACTGAAAGCTTTTCCTCTTACAACTGGAACCAGACAAGGTTGTCCTCTGTCACCTTTACTATTCAACATAGTGCTGGAAGTTCTAGCCAATACAATTAGGCAAGACAAGGAAATAAATGGAATCCAAATGGGAGCAAAGGAGCTCAAACTCTCCCTCTTTGCTGACAACATGATCTTATACTTAGAGAATCCCAAAGACTCAACCACAAGACTCCTAGAAGTCATCAAAAAATACAGTAATGTTTCAGGATATAAAGTCAATGTCCACAAGTCAGTAGCCTTTGTATCCACCAATAACAGTGAAGATGAGAAGCTAATTAAGAACACAACTCCCTTCACCATATTTTTAAACAAAAGGAAATACCTAGGAATATACCTAATGAAGGAGGTGAAGGACCTCTATAAAGAAAATTATGAAATCATCAGAAAGGAAATAGCAGAAGATATTAACAAATGGAAGAACACACCATGCTCATGGATGGGAAGAATCAACATTGTTAAAATGTCTATACTTCCCAAAGCAATCTATCTATCCAATGCCATTCCTATCAAAATACCAACAACATACTTTCAAGATTTGGAAAAAAATGATTCTGCATTTTGTATGGAACCAAAAAAAACCCCGTATAGCTAAGGCAGTTCTTAGTAATAAAAATAAAGCTGGGGGCATCACCATACGAGATTTTAGTCTGTAATACAATGCCATAGTGGTCAAGACAGCACTGTAGTGGCACAAAAAATAGAGACATAGACACTTGAAATAGAATGGAAAACCAAGAAATGAAACTAACATCTTACAACCACCTAATCTTTGATAAACCAAACAAGAACATACCTTGGGGGAAAGACTCCCTATCCAATAAATGGTGTTTGGATAACTGGACATTTACATGTAAAAGACTGAAACTGAACCCACACCTTTCCCCACTCACAAAAATTGATTCAAGATGGATAAAGGACTTAAATTTAAGGTTTGAAGCAATAAAAATCCTCAAAGAAAGCATAGGAAAATCACTGGAAGATATTGGCCTGGGAAAAGACTTCATGAAGAAGACTGCCATGACAATTGCAACAACAACAATAATAAACAAATGGGACTTCATTAAACTGAAAAGCTTCTGTACAGCTAAGGAGACAACAACCAAAGCAAAGAGACAACCTACACAATGGGAAAGGATATTTGCATATTTTGAATCAGACAAAAGCTTGATAACTAGGATCTATAGAGAACTCAAATTAATCCACATGAAAAAAAGCCAACAATCCCATATATCAATGGTCAAGAGACATGAATAGAACCTTCTCTAAAGAAGACAGATGAATGGCTAACAAACATATGAAAAAATATTCATCATCCCTATATATTAGAGAAATGCAAATCAAAATAACCCTGAGTTACCATCTAACCCCAGTGAGAATGGCCTACATCACAAAATCTCAAAACTGCAGATGCTGGCGTGGATGTGGAGAGAAGGGAACACTTTTACACTGCTGGTGGGACTGCAAACTAGTACAACCTTTCTGGAAGGAAGTATGGAGAAACCTCAAAGCACTCAAGCTAGACCTCCCATTTGATCCTGTAATCCCATTACTGGGCATCCACCCAGAAGGAAAAAAAATCCTTTTATCATAAGGACACTTGTACTAGACTGTTTATTGCAGCTCTATTTACAATCGCCAAAATGTGGAAACAGCCTAAATGCCCACCAACCCAGGAATGGATTAACAAGCTGTGGTATATGTATACCATGGAATACTATTCAGCTATTAAAAAATATGGAGACTTTACATCCTTCGGATTAACCTGGATGGAAGTGGAAGACATTATTCTTAGTAAAGCATCACAAGAATGGAGAAGCATGAATCCTATGTACTCAATTTTGATATGAGGACTATTAATGACAATTAAGGTCATGGGGGGGAAGGAAAAACAGAGAGAGGGAAGGAGGGAGGGGGGTGGGGCCTTGGTGTGTGCCACACCTTCTGGGGGCAAGACATGATTGCAAGAGGGACTTTACCTAACAAATGCAATCAGTGTAACCTGGCTTATTGTACCCTCAATGAATCCCCAACAATTAAAAAAAAAGAGTTTGCTTTATTTATGAAAATATATTTTAACTATAATAAATAATCTCAGCACAGTTATCTCTCCACGAGTACTTATGTATCTATCCACAACTTTTTTCTTTCATTTATTCTTTACATTAACAGATATTTCTCCACAACCTATTATACGTTATGCACTCTGAAACTTCTTGAATGTATAGAGATTAATAAGGTTTGGCCAACTATCCTTAGCTACCAACAATAAGAAGAAAACAAAAACAAAAACACGTATACAACCAATCAGAATACTGTGAAAAAGAGGATGAATCAGTACAGAATGCTTTATAAGAATGAGTGACAACTACTTTGTCTGAGGATTGGGTAAAGTTTATGAAAGCTTTCTAAGAAAAATTAATGCCTGACTTTTAAAAACAGTAGAACTTTTTCAGTGGATAGAGTCCAAAGCCATCTTGTCTAAAGCTCTGAGTTGCAGGGTAGCATGGTATGGTACCGAAAATGATAAAAGGTTTGGAGAAGAGGGTACCTGAGTGGGTGGTGGATGAGACTGTGAAGCTACAAAGTGGTCAGATTGTGAAGTATTTCATTCATCATACTAAGAATTTAGATTTTAATTTGTAGGTGTTGGGGTAAAATTGATCAGTTCTAAGCAGAAAAATAATATTTTCTACTACGGAAAGTACATTAGAGTTAGAAGAAATGGGAGCTATCACATAAAGAGCACATAAAAGGCTATTGCAATAGCTCAAACAATAAAATTATGAAGGTCTGAACTAAGAAAATAAGCCACTAATACATGTGGGCAAAAAAATACTGCTGATATAGACCCTATGGAACTTAACCCTATATTGGATCTACTTTGTGTAAACAAATTTTTCCTGAACTGAAGAGTACAGAATTGTCAATCATTGCTCTATCGTTATCCATATGATCTTGGAAAGTTAGCATCTGTGCCCTTTCCAAATCTGGGATGTGGGGAATACATACATACATATTTATGTGTGTATATGTATGTGTGTGTATATGTATGTGTGTGTATATATGTATTATATATATATATATAATTTGTGGACTATTATCTATTTACATATCATGCTATAATTGTGACAATTAGATAAGATGATAAATACAACTTCATATTAGCTGTGCATTAGAAGTTAGTTGTTATTATTACTTATATTACAGAAGTGTGATCAATCCTGAAGAGAGATGCATTCCCTTGATATATAAACAAAAACCATAGTATTGACACAATGACTATCCACCTTATTATCAAAATCCAAAGGATATTATAGCAGTATTGTTACTAATAATAATATTTTGATAAAACACAGTAGTTATATTTTACTTCTAATAAAAAATATTTTACTAGAATGGAGTATTCATGGTCTCCATTTCTCTGTTAATATGAAACATAGTTACTATTCAAAATATACTTACTGAAGCATTGTCTGTAGATTTTTTTCTGGAACGTTGTACTAACTTTGTTAGGAATAATTTTTATATAGTTCTAGCTGTCCTATATCCACCTCCATTTTTAAAGGATTCAAGTCAATATTTCACATTCAGAACATGACTGCAATTTGTCTTTGGGATAATATATCTGTCTAGGTTTCTCTTTTCTTCCCTTGCATTGTATTGATTTATTACCCTTAGCTTCTGGCTCCATGATTCACTATTTGTGTGGCTTTTGATAAATTACTTAATACCTGTAAAATTCAGTTTCTTTCTTTTGAAGAAAAGGACAGATTAATATTATCAAATTCACAATTAAGTGATGGTAATCAATGTAATAATTTTGAAAAGTAGTTAGCATAATGCCAGAGAATGATTGCTCAAGAAACATTGTGCATCAAGGTAGTTTTTATTGTTGTTATTTCACAATTCTCTTCAATATTAGCCACACATTATTGGTAAATATTGTTAAGAATAAACTAGCACTACTTGATGAGCATTGAGTAGACGAATATTGCCCTGTTTCAGGAAGGAAGCTGTGTGTAGGCTAAAGGGAGAAGCCTGGGTGGGGACTTCCCTGACGGTGTATTTTTAAGAGTAGTTAAAGCTAACTAAGAGAACTGAGAGTGGGGTCCATCTACTCTGAGTACTTACATTGAAGAAAATGAATGAAAGCAGAACCTACAAGACATAGGCAATATGATGGACAGAGACCTATGCAAAGCAGGTCACTGAGTAGTTTATCTGAATATCGGGTCAGATAAATAAAAAGCAGAGAGATTGAAAAATGCACTATTGTGGGTTAAATACCAGGCTCTGCCATTTAATAGTTTTCAGAGTTTGGACAAGATAATCAATATCTGTAAATTTCACACTTCTTATAATTAAAAATATGATAATAATAATGCATATTTCAATTATTATTAAGATATTAAATTATATAATTCTCTCACAATGCCTTTTGTAAAGTAATCATTAAACAAAATACCAATACTACAACTATGATCACTTCATCCCATATTCCCATTAAAGAAATCAACCCTCTAGTAACTCATTTTATTCCCATTAATTAAGAACAATGGTTGAGCTTCATTCTAATATATTTCTATGCCAATGGGACATTGTTACACTTTAGAAATTAGCTTTTTGACAAAATTTAAATATAAGCCATCAATAACATAATTCTAAGTTACATTGTGTTATACATGGTATCATCAATGATACCTTAGTTTAATTTGAGTTATATACTTGAGAAATAATCAAGCTATATTTCTATAAATATATTATTAAATTCATACATGTTGTTCTTTAATATGTTCCACATTGGTAGAAGGGCATTTTCCTGTTTTGCCACTGCTATATCTATAGCCAGTATTGCCATATTTAGGCATGTGGTAGGTTCTCAGTAAACATGTATTGAATGAATGCATTCAGATGCATTTCTTCCTGATGGGTACAAAAAAACAATTTCAAAGCAAAAATATATTACAATACTGATAAAACTGATAAATTTCCAGCAACATAATTGAGGTCGTTAACAAAATACTGGGCAGCGCCTGTGGCTCAAGGAGTAGAGCGCTGGTCCCATATGCTGGAGGTGGCGGGTTCAAACCCAGCCCCGGCCAAAAACCACAAAAAAAAAAAAAAGAAAGAAAAAGAAAGAGAAAATACTGATTTAGGACCAGTGGCACCCCAGCCAGCTCAGTAGAGCTGAGGGGAGGACCTGCAGTCTCCGCCCTGGGTATGTTGGTGTAGGTCAGCAGCAGCTCGCAGATGAACCAACTGGTTGTGGGGTAGGCAGGGGGAAGGCTCCGGTAGGCAGAAGGGCCAGACAACTGCTGGGAATACACCAGTGCCTTAGTGTCTCTAACCTGACATCTGTCTCCCTCCCCTTGCACTTGTGACTGAACAGGTAACCCCCCTTGCCCAGGCCTGGTCAATTTCATGTAAGATTCCTAGGCATGGGAACAAAGGGATTGTATCCATTCATTTGCTGGGCTATATATATACTCTTAGACAAAGGACCCAGAGAGATTATTTCTGACTGGAGTTTTGCCCTCTGCCAGAAGCTCTGGTGCTTTCTCTGTATTCCTTTCGGTAAAGTAAACCCTGTCCTACCACTGATCTGTGGTCGGTGGATTCATTCCTCGAATCCCTGTGACCAAGGACCTACTGAAGAAGAAATTCCGGTATTACTACTACATATATACAGAAAACAACCACTAACAAATCTTAAATATCTGCTGACCAAATATGATCATTTGCTTTTAAAACGTACTGCAAATCCCTATGTATGATGCCTCTACGTTTTTGGAGAAACAAAGAAATGTTGTAGAGAAAGTAGGTATATAGTGATACTAATCCTAAATACAGAGAGATTACTAAACAACTCAGTAAAATTTCTTCACAATTACAGTTCATCTCTAGATAAATCCTATGTTGAAAATGTAAATTTTCAGTGAAAGTTGGTATTACAAAAGAGGAAGTTTTCTTAGACTATGTCTCTTAGATATTTACTGTTTATTTAATACTCACCACTATGCCATTGCTCTGATCTTTCTTTCTTTCTTTGCCATGGGTATTTAGGTCGTTCAAAACAATCAAGGAATATGTGATATTTTAGAAAGTATTACACATATGTATTGTTTAAGAATACATGTTTTAAAACATGTAAAATCTTATAGATATGAATATTATTTATAAATAATTTACCCATTCCACTGGCTAACTGCAGTATGATATGACATATTGTACAAGTTTTTTCTCATTATTATGACATGGAGAGATAATGAGTGAAAACTACTTATGATAATGACTCATGAAATAAAGTTCTTTATCTAAGTAAGTACAAATGAGGGGGAAACAATTTCTTTAATCATACTAAAAATCAAGGTAATTGAAAAATAAAAATTACATAAATTTGGAACCCATATTTAATCAATATGGTCAACTATTTCAAATATTTTAATAAATTAGATTGTTTCTTTGTCATAATATGGAAAGACTTATAGAGATTTTTAGTGATCTACAACAAACTTTCTATTTAATAAAATGTCTTTATATTAATATTTTCTGTCTAGTTGATGTTTTTCTTGGGAAAAGAGTTTTAACCCCAAAACATTTTGGTAAGGAGCATTTACAATATACCCTTCCACTTCAATGCATTAATGATATCATATGTACAATATATACTGATGTTCTTTGATTAACGAAAGTCTTATAGTTTCTGCTATAATTTGGATATTGTTTGTTTGACCCATCTGATTTCAGGTTGAAACTCAATCTCTAATGTTGGAGATGGTAGCCTTGTGGGAGATGTGTGGGTTATGGAAGCAATCCCTCATGAATAGCTTGATTCATTCCTCACAGTAATGAGTAAAGAGTGAGTTCCCCTCTTTTAGTTCCATCAAGCTTTAGTTGTTAAAAAGAGCCTGTATCCTTGAACCTGTCAAGGTATGTGTGGAAAGGTAGAACTCCCTATTGTCATGGATTCATTCCTGGATCAAAGCCCAGAAAAGAAGGAATGAAATAATGTTCATGAGCTAAATATCTGTGAGAGAAGTCTAAATTCCTAAGTACATCATTTAAATGTCAAATCACAAGTCAAGTTTGGCATGGTTAGAGAAATACTTACTCAAAGAGTGAAAGTCTATGTTAACCATTGTGATAAAAATGTGTCAAATGGTCTATGAAGCGACTGTATGACGCCCCATGATCATATCAATGTATACAGTTATGATTTAATAAAAAAAAAGAAAAAAGAAATAAATAAATAAATTCCCCTTCTAAAAAAAAAAAAAAAAAAGAGTGACAAATTTCTCATGAGTAACATAATTCCAAAATTTAAAAGGACTTTCTGGAACGTTATTGTAGTATCAATAATAAAAATCAAAAGTTTCTTATAATCATGAACCTAAAGGCACAATAAAAGTAAAATAAATGAACCCCCTCCAAAAAAGAGCCTGACACCTACACTCCTCCTTGCCATGTGATCTCTGCATAGGCCATCACCCTTTTGCCTCTTACCATAAATAAAAGCAGTCTGAGCCCCCTACCAGAAACAAATTTTGGTGTCATGATTCTTATGTTTACAGCTTACAGAACTATGAACCACATACATAAATCTATTTTCTTTACAAATCACCCAACCTCAAGTATTCCATTAAGCAACACAAATGGATTAAGGCAGTTTCTCTATCTCAACATTCTAAATGTTAGTTCTTAATTGCATGTTTTTTTTATTTATTTATTTTTATTAAACCATAGCTGTGTACATTAGCATGATCG
Source organism: Nycticebus coucang (assembly GCF_027406575.1). Classification (NCBI taxonomy): domain Eukaryota; kingdom Metazoa; phylum Chordata; class Mammalia; order Primates; family Lorisidae; genus Nycticebus; species Nycticebus coucang. The sequence goes on along the minus strand of NC_069804.1, from coordinate 153,558,683 downwards.
TGGGGCACCATACACTTGGTTCGTAGATTGTTTGACACATTTTCATCACATTAGTTAACATAGCTTTTGTAGCATTTTCTTAGTTATTTTGCTAAGACCTTTACATTCCACATTTACTAGGATTCACATACACCCTTGTAAAATGCACCGCAGGTGTAATCCCATTAATCCCCTTCGTTCCCCCTCCCTCTCCCCTCCCTCCCCTCCTTTTCCCCTTTCTCCCTATTCTTAGGTTGTAACTGGGTTATAGCTTTCATGTGAAGGTCCTACATTAGTTTCATAATAAGGGTGAGTACATTGGGTACTTTTTATTCCATTCTTGAGACACTTTACTAAGAAGAATATGTTCCAGCTCCATCCATGTAAACATGAAAGAGGTAAAGTCTCCATCTTTCTTTAAGGCTGCATAATATTCCATGGTGTACATACACCACAATTTGTTAATCCATTCATGGATCGATGGGCACTTGGGCTTTTTCCATGACTTAGCAATTATGAATAGGGCTGCAATAAATATTCTGATACAAATATCTTTGTTATGGTGTGATTATTGGTCTTCTGGGTATATGCCCAGTAGAGGGATTACAGGATTGAATGGCAGATCTATTTTTAGATCTCTAAGTGTTCTCCATATCTCTTTCCAGAAGGAATGTATTAATTTGCAATCCCATCAGCAGTGCAAAAGTGTTCCCTTTTCTCCGCATCCACGCCAACATCTCTGGTCTTGGGATTTTGTGATATAGGCTAGTCTCACTGGAGTTAGATGACATCTCAAAGTAGTTTTGATTTGCATTTCTCTGATGATTAAAGATGATGAGCATTTTTTCATATGTCTGAAGGCTGTGAGCCTGTCTTCTTCAGAGAAGTTTCTCTTCAAATCCCTTGCCCAGCCTCGATGGGATCCCTTGTTCTTTTCTTGCCAATGCGTTTGAGTTCTCTGTGGATTCTGGTAATTAAACCTTTGTCGGAGACATAACCTGCAAATATCTTCTCCCATTCTGAGGGCTGTTTGCTTGCTTTACTTATTGTGTTCTTGGCTGTGCAGAATCTTTTTAGTTTGATCAAGTCCCAATAGTGTATTTTTGAAGCAGCGTCAATTGCCCGGGGTCCTTCTCATAAAAAACTCGCCCAACCCAATTTCTTCAAGGGTTTTCCCTACACTCTCTTCTAGTATTTTTATAGTTTCATGTCTTAGGTTTAAATCTTTAATCCAGTGAGAGTCTATCTTGGTTAATGGTGAGAGGTGTGGGTCCAGTTTCAGTCTTCTACAGGTTGCCAGCCAGTTCACCCAGCACCATTTGTTAAATAGGGAATCTTTTCCCCACTGAATGTTTTTAATTGGCTTGTCAAAGATTAAATAATGGTAAGTAGCTGGATTCATCTCTTGGTTCTCTATTCTGTTCCAGACATCTACTTCTCTGTTTTTGTGCCAGTACCATGCTGTTTTGATCACTATCGATTTGTAGTATAGTCTGAGGTCTGGTAGCGTGATTCCTCCTGCTTTGTTTTTATTTTTGAGTAATGTCTTGGCTATTCAAGGTTTTTTCTGATTCCATATAAAACAAAGTATTATTTTTTCAAGATCTTTAAAGTATGACAGTGGAGCTTTAATGTGGATGGAATTGAAATTATATATTGCTTTGGGTAGTATAGACATTTTAACAATGTTGATTCTTCCCAACCATGAGCATGGTACATTTTTCCATTTGTTAAGATTCTCAGCTATCTCTTTTCTTAGAGTTTCATAGTTCTCTTTATATAGATCTTTCACTTCCTTTGTTAGATAAACTCCCAAGTATTTCATCTTCTTTGGCACTACTGTGAATGGGATTGAGTCCTTAATTGTTTTGTCAACTTGACTATTGTTGGTATATATAAAGGCTACCGATTTATGAATGTTGATTTTGTAACCTGAGACACTGCTGTATTCCTTAATCATGTCTAGGAGTTTAGTAGTAGAGTCCCTAGTATTTTCCAGATATACAATCATATCATCTGCGAAGAGCGAAAGTTTGATCTCTTCTGACCCTATGTGGATACCCTTGATCGCCTTTTCTTCCCTAATCACAGTGGCTAAAACTTCCATTACAATGTTAAAGAGCAATGGAGACAATGGGCAGCCTTGTCTGGTTCCAGGTCTAAGTGGAAATGATTCCAATTTAACTCCATTCAATATGATATTGGCTGTGGGTTTGCTGTAGATGGTCTCTATCAGTTTAAGAAATGTCCCTTCTATACCAATTTTCTTAAGTGTTCTGATCATGAAGGGATGTTGGATATTATCAAAAGCTTTTTCTGCATCGATTGAGAGAATCATATGGTCTTTGTTTTTAAATTTGTTTATGTGCTGTATTACATTTATAGATTTACGTATATTGAACCAGCCTTGAGACCCTGGGATAAAACTGACTTGGTCATGATGTATGATTTGTTTGATATGTTGCTGGATTCTGTTTGTAAGAATCTTGTTGAATATTTTTGCATCTATATTCATTAGTGATATTGGTCTTTAATTTTCTTTTCTTGTTGGGTCCTTTCCTGGTTTGGGGATCAGGGTGATGTTTACTTCATAGAATGTGTTGGGTAGTCTTCCTTCATTTTCTACCTTTTGGAACAGGTTGAGTAGTATAGGTCCTAATTCCTCTTTAAAGGTTTGGTAGAATTCTCACGTGAAACCATCTGGTCCCGGGCTTTTCTTTTTGGGGAGATTTTTGTATGGTTGATGATATTTCTGAACTTGATATGGGCCCGTTCAACCTTTCCACTTGTTTTTGATTAAGTCTTGGAAGGTGACGTGCTTCCAAGTAATGGTCAATTTCCTTCAGATTTTCGTATTTCTGAGAGTAATGTTTCTTGTAATATTCATTAAGGATTTTTTTGATTTTTGAGGAGTCTGTTGTTATTTCGTCTTTGTTATTTCTGATTGATGAGATTAGAGATTTTACTCTTTTTTTCCTGATTAGGATGGCCAAAGGTTTATCTATTTTGTTGACCTTTTCAAAAAACCAGCTTTTTGATTTATTGATCTGTTGTATTATTCTTTTGTTTTCAATTTCATTTAGTTCTGCTCTGATTTTGATCATTTCTTTTCTTTTACTGGATTTGGGGTTGGAGTGTTCTTCCATTTCCAGTCTCTTGAGATGTCCCATTAAGTTGCTTACTTCCTCTCTTTCCGTTCTCCTGAGGAAGGCTTGCAGTGCTATAAATTTCCCTCTTAGAACTGCCTTTGCAGTGTCCCAGAGGTTCTGATAGTTCGTGTCTTCATTGTCATTTTGTTCCAGAAATTTGGCAATTTCGTTCTTGATCTCATCTCTGACCCAGCTATCATTCAGCATAAGGTTATTTAACTTCCATGTTTTTGTATGGGTATGCAGATTCCTGTTGTTACTCATCTCAAGTTTTATTACATGATGGTCCAAGAAGATTCATGGAATAATTTCTAGTCCTTTAAATTTGCTGAGGTTAGACTTGTGACCTAAGATGTGATCGATTCTGGAGTAAGTTCCGTGAGCTGATGAGAAGTATGTGTATTCATTTTTGTTGGGATGAAATGTTCTGTAGATGTCTGCTAAATCTAAATGCTGGATGGTTAGATTTAAATCTAGAATTTCTTTACTCAGCTTTTTGTTGGAGGATCGATCCATCACTGCCACAGGAGTGTTAAAATCTCTGACTATTATAGAGTTGGAGGAAATCAATTTGCTCATGTCTGTTAGAGTTTCTCTTATAAATTGAGGTGCATGCTGGTTGGGTGCATAGATATTAATAATTGAAATCTCATCATATTGAGTCTTACCCTTAACAAATATGAAGTGACCATTTTTGTCCTTCCTTACTTTTGTTGGTTTAAAGCCTATTGTGTCCTCAAATAAAATTGCAACTCCTGCTTTTTTCTGGTTACCATTTGCCTGAAATATGGATGACCATCCTTTCACCCTGAGTCTGTATTTGTCTTTTAAGTTAAGATGTGACTCTTGTATGCAACAAATGTCTGGCCTGAGTTTTTGTATCCAGTCAGCTAACCTATGTCTCTTTAGAGGGCATTTTAAGCCATTCACATTAATGAAGAATACTGATAAGTTTTCGTGAAATTTGGGGTATTGAGTTTTTTGAAAGTCCAGTGGGCATTTTTAATCCTTTTGCCATTGTGGAAGTTGGAGTTTGATCAGAAGTTTCTGAGTGAGTTTACTTTTGTAGTAGAGGATTGGGTTGGTTATTATGGAGGATAGGTCTGAGAATATCCTGAAGAGCTGGTTTGTTTATGGCAAATTTCTTTAGCATATGTACATCATTAAAGTATTTAATTTCTCCGTCGTAAATGAAACTCAGTTTAGCTGGGTACAAGATCCGGGGTTGAAAGTTATTTTGCTTGAGGAGATTAAACGTTGATGACCACCCTCTTCTGGCTTGAAAAGTTTCAGCAGAGAGATCTGAAGTCATTCTAATGTTCTTCCCTTTGAAGGTAGTAGATTTCTTTCACCCGGCCGCTTTGAGAATTTTCTCCTTCATATTAACTTTAGTGAAGTTAATTATGATATGCCTGGGGGATGTCTAATTGAGTTTGAGTCATGCTGGGGTTCTGAATCTATCTGCTATCTGAATTTCAGGTTCTCTAGGCATGTCTGGAACATTCTCTTTCATAATTTCATGCAGAAGGGCCTCTGCCCCCAGTGAGGCCACTTCATCTGTTTCAGGAATTCCTATGAGATGGATATTTGCCTTCTTCAAGTTATCCCAGAGCTCTCTGAGTGAGTGATCCATTTTTGCTCTCCATTTCTCTTCCTCTTTGAGAGTTTGGAAGCATTCAAAGGCTTTATCTTTGATGTTGGAGATCCTTTCTTCTGCGTGGTCCATTCTATTGCTAAGGGATTCTACTCTATTTTTCATATCTTTGAGGGCTGCAAATTCTTGTTTCAGTGTGTCTAAATCTTTCGTGGTTTTGTCTTTAAATTCATTAAATTCTTGAGACAGCTTTTGAATTTCTCCACGAATTCCTAATTCCATTTTGTTAATCTTGTTTGACATCCAAATTCTGAATTTGATTTCTGACATCTCAGCCAGTTGTTTGTGAATGGGATCTTCAATTACATCTGCCGTATCTTTCCTTGGGGGGGGTTGATCTATTCTGGTTATTCATGTTACCAGAGTTTTTCCGCTGATTCCACCCCATGATTGTTTTACTCCCTTTGATTTTCCTCTGGTGTTTTGTCGAGGACCCGTACAGTGCTGTGGCCTGAGAAACTCGGGCCCTGTTTGATGTAGAGGGGCTAAGTGGTTCTGCCTTATTTTCAGCTGGTTTCTATGTGACCCTAGTGAAACAGTTACTCTGGGTCAAAGTCTCAGCTGTGGAGAAATACCAGCAATTAAGTCACCCCACCCACCACAGGCAACAAATGGAAAAGGAAAATCAAACCTTCCTGCAACCACACACCCAGGGCACTACCTGGATACTCCCCAGGTGAGTGACTCAGTTCAAAAGGTCCAAGTCAATTTTCTCAGTCAGCAGCTGCCTTGGGTGGGAGAGTTCAAGAGGTCCCTGGGAACTGGATCACAGCGGTCTGGTGACTGCTCTAAAATGGCTTGCTCCAGTGCTGCGTGGAGTCAGGAAGAGCCACCAGTAAATAGATCAGTCCGGGAAGATTGATGCCTCCTTCCCCACCTTGCAGCTCTGTCACACCCAGTCGCTGCTAGCCCCACAGGGCTGTGACCCAGTCAGTTGTCTGAAGTAAGCAGATACTCCAGGGATTTGCACCTGCCTAAGTCACAGGGTAGTCTGTGTCTGCTCGTCTAGGCCACTACTCTCTGTGTTTATCCAGCAGGGAGTGGTGTGGCCTGTCAACCTTGGGTACTTGATAGAGGCTGGAGGTGTTCACTCAGTTCCAGCCCCACCCTTAGTTTATGTTACTGGGTGAAGTGAACAACCCTGTGGGAGTTTGTTTCTGACCTTGCCAGATTCCTCTGCAGAGGAGAGGCTGATTTGAGTTCCCAGAACCTGTGTCTCAGGCCCTGTTTTTAGTCCTGTGGGTTTGTATTCGCAGCATGATCAGTTGTTGGCTGTAGCCTCTTGGCCTCCTTTGTCTATAGGCTGGTGATCCCCTAAGGGCCAGGTGCGTCTTAGGCTCAGTAGAGCGGTTCTCTGGATCAGCCCCACCCTAGGAGTTTCCCGGCTCTTCGGGTGTGTTTTCTAGTCCCCATGTTCCACCCAGGTCAGTACCGTCTCAGGAAAACCCTTTACTCACGGGGCCTGTGTTTCAGTCCCAGGTCTGTTCCATGATGGTTGCCATCTGAGAAGATGCTCGGCCTCATCTGGTTGCCCAGGAAGACAGGAGGAGAGGCTATGGGATATCTGGGGGTGGGCCTTGTTATTGCTGAAGACGGCTGTTGCTCTGCACCTCGGGGCACCACCGCTCCAGTTTAATTCCCTCTCAGCCGACCGTTGTCTTCTCACTCCTTTGCTACAGAGTCAGCACTGGCCAGCTGCAGTCCAGGTCCTGTCTACACCTCTTGAGAGTTCACCCAAGAATCTGGACTCCTGAGGGTGCAGGTCTCCAGATCGCGGAGTGAGAGTGGATGGGGGTGTTTGGAGCTCAGGGTTGCAGGTCGGAACACCAAGCTCATTGAGACCAAATGAACAAATAAACAGATACAAAGGTTACCAGGCTCATGGGCCCATAGATAGAGAGACAGACGGAAACACATAAACATACAAGCAATAGCCGTGACTACAGCAATATAAGAACAACTGCAATAAAAATAGTGATAATCATAAAATAATTGAAAGAAAGGAAAAAAAGAGAGAAAAAAGTGTTGTTAGAAGGAATGTTAAGTGAGAAGAAAGAAGAAATTAAAATTAGAAGACATAGAAATAAAAAAATGTATCTATATAAAATGTAATAATAAAAAATTATCAAAATCTCCTCTAAGAAAATGGTGAGGAAAAATCAGACAAAAAGAAAACAACAGCAAAAAAAACAAAGAACCCCCACAAAAACCAAAAAAAAAAAAAACAGAAAAAAAAGGCACCAACTGCAAAAATATTCTTGTGGTAGAAATATACCTATAAATATCTATATGTCTGTTGTAGGGATCAAATTTCGTAGGAATATATTCATACTGCAATATACTTTCTGGACACCAGGTGGCGCTGTGAGTGGTTTTGAGACTTATACCTGGTTTACAGTTTATACTGTTACCATGGTAACCACCTTCCATGGCTGATTGCCATTTTGGAGTTTCCGTAAAAGTTTGTTGCCTAAGAATTGTGCAACCTCGGCTGTTCTTTTCTGGACAGCACTTGCGACCGACCTTCCCACTCAGTGCAGGTGTCCACACTTCCTAAGTCCCTCCACTCTGTTCCCAGGTTCCCCTGCAAACTGGCGACTGCAATCGGCCATAAGCGGAGTGGTGTTGAGTTCGCGTGGTATCACCTGTAGCTGGTTCCCGGGGCTTCAGCAGCCAAAGCCGGTCCGCGGCTCCAGAAGCCAAAGCTGGGTCCTAGGCTTCAAGCCGGTTCCCGTGGTTGGAGCGCTCGGGGGATTTATTCTGAGTTTTATGGTTCAGAGTTTTGGATGGGCATCCGCCAGTTTGCTGCGCAGCCTGAACCGCCAGCCCCCTCCAACACCTGGGGGAAAGGTGCCCGCCCTTTTGGGTAGTTCAAAATGTCTGTTTCCCAGGCAGGATCCCTTCCCTTCAATTGTCCAACAGTTTGCCCAGCTCCCCGTGGTTTTGAGTGGCTCTCCTTTCGGATGCCTCCCTCAGTTCAGGATTAATTACTTGTCAATTGGATTTTGTCAGCATTTACAAGCTGCTGACCTCCGTGGGGGAGGGGCCTGCTGGCCGCACGGCCAAGCAGGGAAGAATCTCTACAACAGAGTCTGTGATTTTAAATTACCCCTCATATATAGCAAACCTCCAGTTCTCTGGGTGTCTCCAGCTGTCTGTCCACTCCAATAATCCACACACAGGGAAGGTCCAGACCGCCTTTCCTCTCACCTGGTGGCTTGGGAGAGGTGGGCTACACGTCTGTCCTGTCTGCCATCATGCTCCGCCCTCTTAATTGCATGTTTGTAGCTAGTTAATGTTTAAGAGGCTGTGCTGAATATACTTGAGCACCACAGATATGTGTTTTGTGGCTTGTCTATTTTGAAAAAAAATTAAAACACTTCAGCTACCTTATTGTTTTATTAGTAGGTTTAATTTAGATAGGTGTTGAAAATCTTGATATAAAAATGTATACAAATGTAAGGTAAACATTTACTCAGTAACATTTATTGATACTTATGTGTTCCATATTTGATAATAATTATTATCTTTGTATTATGTATGGTAATTTTTACATAGAAAATTTAATATTTTCCCTTTATTCAGAAATAAAATATAGTCAAGCTAACATAATTTTAATAGGAAATTTAAATTAATTTGGCCATAGTTAACCAGGATTTTACTATACTTTGGATGCAAATTGTGTTAGTTCCTTGTTTTTAGATCTTGAACAGTCTTTAAATTATCTCCCGGTGAGTGTTTCACACAGATTATGACTTTTTAAATCTTTTTTTTTCCCAGCATGTTTTAGAATATTGAAAATAAAATATTAATTATGAAAATACATGCATAATAATGTGCACTCATCTCTATAAACTATTTGTATAGAGTAACTCGAATTACTGTAAAATGTGAAATACTATATCACTGACCTAGCAATAATATATATTTACTAGTCTTTATATCTTTAATCTATACATTGACATTTTTAAGTAAAAACTTGCAATTGTTATACCTCCTGAAATCAGTTACCTTTCCTTTGCCTATGAGAAGGTAGAAGCCATGAAGAGTCTAATAAAAGAATGAATGAATGTAGCCTGATCCATTTGCCCAAATCAGTATCATGAATTATGTCTACTTATTTCATGTACAATAAAGCATAAGTAGATTATTTTTGTGTTCATTATGAAAAAGGAGGTTTTGACTATTTTTTTACAGATGTATAACTTTGTATTAAATGTTAAAAAAAGGATGAGACATTCTTTATATCCCTATGTCTATTCCTGTCTGTGATGAAAATTCGCAGTTCCTCTGGTTAAGAGGTGGAGTTTAGGTTTTGAATCTCAGTTTGATCATATGACTGAGTTTAGTTAATGGAGCATTAACAAATATGACACAAACCAAGGTTTTGAAAACTGCTTGGGCAAATGGAGCTTGCCTTCTCCTGTTGCTTTTGAACACTGCAACTACCACCATGTGAAATAGCCTAGGATTGCCCGCTAAATGATGAGCAACACAAGACTCAGGTTTCTCCATTCTCCATGCTGACAAGCAGTCAACTGTGGACATGCGAGTGAGAACATCAACCTCCAACTAACTACAAACACATAAGGGAACACAGATGGAAATTCAGAGAAATACTATCCCAGATGAACTGAATGGAAATTGAGTACTTAAGGAATCATGAGTAAATAAATACGTCATTCTTTTAAACTTTTAAAGTATTGAGTTATTTGAACACAAGTGAATTAATAAAAGGCTAGGTACTTTAATATTGCCCAAACTTTAATGGGCATGTAAATCACCTGAGGATTTTGTTGAAATGCAGATTCTGATTCAGTAGGTCAGGTTTGCTATCCAAGATTTTGCATTTTTAAAGAGCTCAAGCAGATTATAATGATTCTGGTCTACTGAACACATTTTCATTAACAAGGACCTCTGTGATAGAAGAGATAAAACAGTGAATAAAAATGTGAGCTGCTCTAGCTGATGATGTTTGTGAATTTACTAAATAAAATAAACTCATTTTAAATTTAAACAAATTATCTTATTATCTTTTTTTACAGATAACAATCTTTCTCTCTCTCGCCTCTCTCTCTTACACACACACATACAGAATACTCCCTACTCCATTCATGTAATGTAGTGGGTATACATAGAAGTTTCAAGCTAAAAGGCTAGAAAACTGTAGTATTATTCAAACAGAATGATATCTAATAGATAATTGGCAGCAGAAATATTGCAGGAAGTAAATTTGCTTTTGTAATAAATTGTATATAAAGTCCTGTTTAAATATCTTAACCTTAGTCAATTAGAATTTCTACTCTTATTGAACTTTCAAAGTAGTGCTTGCTTGTGGGGTATAGGGTGTCATATTTTAATACCTTCATTTATTGTCAATAAATGTTTGAAAAAGTTCCCTTATAAGTATTATCATGGAAAGACGTGAGGGCTCAGGTGATCTCACCAAGTTACTGAAGTAAAGATTGTATAATTCATAGTTAAAAAATAAGAACCTAAAGCATATTTCTGTCCAATTTTGCTGCCTGCTAGACAGCAGTAGTAGAGTTTTTTATATTTGATTGGTTAAAATTGTAGTCTTTTGAAAAGAAATTTAAATAAAATTGAGTTAAAAAAGATTAGATAGAAGTTAAAAATAGCACAAATTTAGCCCCTTATGCATCCAAGCATTATAAAAAAAATGTTGAATTAAAAGATGCTAAGATCCCTTCCAATTGTGAGATTCCATGAGTTTTCTGAAAAAGAAGTTACTTAACTACAATAATATAAGATGTTTAGGAATTATTGTTGGTAGAGTTTCTTGAGGAGAAATTTTCAAATTCAACAAATAAGAAGATATTAAGTTCAAGAATTTGTACTCATTTTCTTATACTTGACAGGTTTTGGTTTTTGATAAATATTTATTAAATATGGTTTTGAAATGTTTGAATAATACACGATAATTTACTTATATAATATATTCTTATTTATCATACTTGACACACATGCTTCTTGTGTAGAGGTTAAAAACCTTACATCCCTACGACCACTACACTACCCACATATTCAAACACACACACTGGTATAATAATGGAGAAATTTTAGTGACTGCAAACATTTTTTTTTTAATGATTATATATATTTTTTTTATTAAATCGTAACTGTATACAATGATATGATTATGGGGCATCATACACTCACTTCATAAACCATTTGACACATTTTTATCACAGTGGTTAACATAGCCTTTCCGGCGTTATCTCAGTTACTGTGCCAAAACATTTACATTCTACATTTACCAAGTTTCGCAAATACCCCTGTAATATGCACCACAGGTGTGATCCCACCGATTCCCCTCCCTCTACCCACCCCCCCCTTTCCCACTTCCCCCTATTGTTAAGTTGTCGCTGGGCTATAGCTTTCATGTGAGAGTCCCAAATTAGTTTCATAGTAGGGCTGTGTACATTGGGTATTTGTTCTTCCATTCTTGGGATACTTTACTAAGAAGAATATGTTCCAGCTCCATCCATGTAAACATGAAAGAGGTAAAGTCTCCATCTTTCTTTAAGGCTGCATAGTATTCCATGGTATACATATACCACAATTTATTAATCCATTCGTGGATCCATGGGCACTTGGGCTTTTTCCATGACTTAGCTATTATGAATTGGGCTGCAATACACATTCTGGTACAAATATCGTTGTTATGTTGTGATTTTTGGTCTTCTGGGTATATGCCCAGCAGAGGAATTACAGGATTGAATGGCAGATCTATTTTTAGATCTCTGAGTGTTCTCCATATATCTTTCCAAAAGGAATGTATTAATTTGCATTCCCACCAGCAGTGCAGAAGTGTTCCCTTTTCTCCGCATCCACGCCAACATCTCTGGTCTTGAGATTTTGTGATATAGGCTAGTCTCATTGGAGTTAGATGATATCTCAAAGTAGTTTTGATTTGCATTTCTCTGATGATTAAAGATGATGAGCATTTTTTCATATGTCTGAAGGCCGTGCGCCTGTCTTCTTCAGAGAAGTTTCTCTTCAAATCCCTTGCCCAGCCTGCGATGGGATCCCTTGTTTTTTTCTTGCTGATGCGTTTGAGTTCTCTGTGGATTCTGGTTATTAAACCTTTGTCAGAGATATACCCTGCAAATATCTTCTCCCATTCTGAGGGCTGTCTGCTTGCTCTGCTTACTGTGTTCTTAGCTGTGCAGAAGCTTTTTAGTTTGATGAAGTCCCAGTAGTGTATTTTTGAAGCTGCTTCAATTGCCCGGGGGGGTCTCCTCATGAAATACTCACCCAGACCAATTTCTTCAAGGGTCTTCCCTGCATTCTCCTCTAGTATTTTTATAGTTTCATGTCTTAAGTTTAAATCTTTAATCCAATGAGAGTCTATCTTAGTTAATGGTGAAAGGTGTGGGTCCAATTTCAGTCTTCTGCAGGTTGCCAGCCAGGTCACGCAGCACCATTTGTTAAATAGGGAATCTTTTCCACTGAATGTTTTTAATTGGCTTGTCAAAAATCAAATAGCAGTAAGTAGCTGGATTCATCTCTTGGTTCTCTATTCTGTTCCAGATATCTACTTCTCTGTTTTTGTGCCAATACCATGCTGTTTTGATCACTATCGATTTGTAGTAAAGTCTGAGGTCTGGTAGTGTGATTCCTCCTGTTTTGTTTTTATTTCTGAGTAATGTCTTGGCTATTCGAGGTTTTTTCTGATTCCATATAAAAAGAAGTAATGTTTTTTCAAGATCTTTAAAATATGACAGTGGAGCTTTAATAGGGAGTGCGTTGAAATTATATATTGCTTTGGGTAGTATGGACATTTTGATAATGTTGATTCTTCCTAGCCATGAGCATGGTATGTTTTTCCATTTGTTAACATTTTCAGCTATATCTTTTCTTAGAGTTTCATAGTTCTCTTTATAGAGATCTTTCACGTCTTTTGTTAGGTAAATTCCCAAATATTTCATCTTCTTTGGCACTACTGTGAATGGGATAGAGTCCTTAACTGCTTTTTCAATTTGACTGTTGTTGGTGTATATAAAGGCTACCAATTTATGAATGTTGATTTTGTAACCTGAGACGCTGCTGTATTCCTTGATCACTTCTAGGAGTTTTGTAGTAGAGTCCCTAGTGTTTTCCAGATACACAATCATATCATCTGCGAAGAGCGAGAGTTTGATCTCTTCTGACCCTATATGGATACCCTTGATCGCCTTTTCTTCCCTAATTGCGGTGGCTAAAACTTCCATGACAATGTTGAAAAGCAATGGAGACAATGGGCAGCCTTGTCTGGTTCCTGATCTGAGTGGAAATGATTCCAATTTAATTCCATTCAATATGATATTGGCTGTGGGTTTGCTGTAGATAGCCTCTATCAGTTTAAGAAAAGTCCCTTCTAGACCAATTTTCTTGAGTGTTCTGATCATGAAGCGATGCTGGATATTATCAAAAGCTTTTTCTGCATCAATTGAGAGAATCATATGGTCTTTGTTTTTTAATTTGTTTATGTGCTGAATTACATTTATAGATTTACGTATATTGAACCAGCCTTGAGACCCTGGGATAAAACCAACTTGGTCATGATGTATAATTTGTTTGATGTGTTGCTGGATTCTGTTGGTTAGGATCTTGTTGAATATATTTGCATCTATATTCATTAGTGATATTGGTCTATAATTTTCTTTTCTTGTTGGGTCTTTTCCTGGTTTGGGGATCAGGGTGATGTTTGCTTCATAGAACGTGTTGGGTAGTCTTCCTTCTTTTTCTACATTTTGGAACAGGTTGAGTAATATAGGTACTAATTCCTCTTTAAAGGTTTGGTAGAATTCTGACGTGAAACCATCTGGTCCCGGGCTTTTCTTTTTAGGGAGGTTTTGTATAGTTGATGCTATTTCTGAACTTGATATGGGTCTGTTCAAGATTTCCACTTGATTCTGGTTAAGTCTTGGAAGGTGGCGTGCTTCCAAGTATCGGTCTATTTCCTTCAGATTTTCATATTTCTGAGAATAAATTTTCTTGTAATATTCATTAAGGATTTTTTGGATTTCTGATGAGTCTGTGGTTATTTCGTCTTTGTTGTTTCTGATTGATGATATTAGAGATTTTACTCTTTTTTTCCTGAATAGGTTGGCCAGAGGTTTATCTATTTTATTGACCTTTTCAAAAAACCAGCTTTTTGATTTATTGATCTGTTGTATTATTCTTTTGTTTTCAATTTCATTTAATTCTGCTCTAATTTTGGTTATTTCTTTTCTTCTACTGGGTTTGGGGTTGGAATGTTCTTCCTTTTCCAGTTGCGTAAGATGTCCCATTAAGTTGTTAACTTCCACTCTTTCCGTTCTCTTGAGGAAGGCTTGCAGTGCTATAAATATCCCTCTTAGAACGGCCTTTGCAGTGTCCCAGAGGTTCTGATAGTTTGTGTATTCATTGTCGTTTTGTTCCAAAAAATTGGTGATTTCTTTCTTAATCTCATCTCTGACCCAGCTATCATTCAGCATAAGGTTATTTAACTTCCATGTTTTTGTATGGGTATGCAGATTCCTGTTGTTACTCAATTCAAGTTTTATTCCATGATGGTCCGAGAAGATGCATGGAATAATTTCTATAAATGATGTGCATTCTGGTTGGGTGCATAGATATTAATAATTGAGATCTCATCATATTGAGTATTACCGTTAACAAATATGAAGTGACCATTCTTGTCCTTCCTTACTTTTGATGGTTTAAAGCCTACTGTATCTGCAAATAAAATTGCAACACCTGCTTTTTTCTGATTACCATTTGCCTGAAATATGGATGACCATCCTTTCACCCTGAGTCTGTATTTGTCTTTTAAGTTGAGATGTGACTCTTGTATGCAACAAATATCTGGCTTGAGTTTTTGTATCCAGTCAGCTAACCTATGCCTCTTTAGAGGACAGTTTAAGCCATTCACATTGATGGAGAGTATTGATAAGTCTGGTGGAATTTTGGGTATCGAGTTTTTCAAAGGTCCAGTGGACATTTTTAATCCTTTCGCCAGTGTGGAAGTTGGAGTTTGATCCGAAGTTTCTGAGTGAGTTTACTTTTGTGGTATAGGATTGGGTTGGTCATTGTGGAGGATAGGTCTGAGAACATCCTGAAGAGCTGGTTTACTTATGGCAAATTTTTTCAACATATGAATGTCATTGAAGTATTTAATTTCTCCATCATAGATGAAACTAAATTTAGCTGGATACAAGATCCTGGGTTGAAAGTTTTTTTGCTTTAGGAGATTAAAAGTTGATGACCAGCCTCTTCTTGCTTGAAAAGTTTCAGCAGAGAGATCTGCAGTTATTCTAGTATTCTTACCTTTGTACGTTATAGTTTTCTTTCGCCGGGCTGCTTTGAGAATCTTCTCTTTCATGTTATCTTTAGTGAAGCTAATTATGATATGTCTGGGAGATGGCTTATTGGGGTTGAATCGTGCTGGGGTTCTGAAGCTGTCTGCTATCTGAATTTCAGATTCTCTAGGCATGTCTGGAAAATTTTCTTTCATAATTTCATGTAGAAGGGCCTCTGTGCCCTTGGCAGCCACTTCATCGTTCTCCGAAATTCCTATAACCCTTATGTTGTTTTTTTTCGAATTATCTGAGAGCTCTCTGAGTGAGTGATCCGTTTTTGCTCTCCATTTCTCTTCCTCATTGAGAGATTGGGAGCGTTCGAAGACTTTATCTTCAATGTCAGAAATCCTTTCTTCTGCTTGCTCCATTCTGTTACTGAGGGATTCTACTGTATTTTTCATATCTTTGAGGGCTGTAAGTTCTTGTTTCAGTGTGTCTAAGTCTTTGGTGGTTTTGTCTTTAAATTCGTTAAATTCTTGAGACAATTTTTGAATTTCTCCTCGAATTCCTAATTCCATTTTATTAATCTTGTCTGTAAACCAAATTCTATATTTGACTTCTGAGATCTCAGCCAGTTGTTTATGAATGGGATCTTCAATCACATCTGCCGTATCTTTTCTTGGGGGGGTTGATCTATTCTGGTATTCATGTTACCAGAGTTTTTCCGCTGATTCCGCCCCATGGTTTACTCCCTTTGGTTTTTCCCCTGGGGTTTTATCGAGGGCCCGTACAGTGTTGTGGCCTGAGAAACTGGGGCCCTGTCTGGTGTGGTGGAGCAAAGTGGTTCTGTCTTGTTTTCAGCTGGTTTCTGTTCGATCCTATTGCAACTTCTACTCTGGCTTGAAGTCTCAGCTGTGTGGAAAAATCAGCAATTAAGTCACCCCGCCTGCCCACCTCTGGCCCCAGTTGGAGAAGGAGAATCGAACCTTCCTACAATCGCACACCCATGGCACCGCCTGAAAAGTCCTCAGTCTATTAGCCCAGTTCAAAAGGTCCGAATCAACTGTCTCAATCGGCACTTGTCTCGGGTGGAAGGGTTCAAGAGGTCTCTGGGAACTGGATCACAGGGGCCTGGTGACTTCTCTGAGACAGCTCACCCCAGTGCAGCGTGGAGTCAGGAGGAGCCACCCCGCAAACAGAGCAGTCTGGGAAGGTTGACGTCTCCTTCCCCACTTTGCCCCTCCGTCGGACCCAGTCACTGGTATCTCTGCAGATGGCTAACCCAGTTGCCTGCAGTGAACAGACACTCCAGGGGTTTGCACCTGCCTGAATCACAAGGAAGTCTGCCAGGCCCCCGCAGACTGCCGCTATCTAGCAGGAGGAGATGGGGCCTGACATCTTTGAGTGTTTGATGCAGGTGATGGGAAGGAGGTGTTCACTCAGGCTTAGCCCCATCCCTGATGGATGCTGCTAACAGAACAGAACAGAACAGACAACTTTGTGAGGTTCTGTCTCTGTTCCTGTCGTTGCCTACAGAAGACGTGCTGTTTTGAGTTCAAACGTCTTTGCTGTTGGAGAATTGCGTCTGAACACCTCTCTGGGTCGGCCCCGCCCTGGAAGCTTCCTGGGTTTGTGAGCCGTGTCGCCAGTGGCCTCCTCTGGTTGCCCAGGGAGACAGGGGGTGTGGCCTCAGAATATCCAGAAGTGAGCGTTCTGCCGTTAAAGAAAAAACGGCTGTTGATCTACCTCCAGGGAACTGCTGCTCTGGTGTGGGCACTCAGGCGACCCTTTTCTCCTCTGTCCCGCGCCCCAGAGTCAGCACTGAACGGCCGCAGTTTGTGCTGGGTCCACACCCCTTAAGAGATCCCCCAAGAATCAGAACTCTTGGGGGATGGGCCCCCAGACCCCGATTGGGAGTGGGGGGGGGAAGCTAGAGTTTCATTCAGTTTTACGCAATACTTCGGTCTGGGGAGGGCCCCTGCACTGCACCGCAGGGAAGTGCCGCCAAGGCTTGATTTCCCCTCAGCAGAGTGCCCTCTCCTTGCTCACGTGTCCCAGAGTCAGCGCTGACCTGACGCAGCTCAGGCACTGTGCACTCCCCTCGAGAAATCACCCAGGGAGCCGAACTCCTGGGGGATAGGCCCTCAGACCCCGAGTGAGAGTAGGGGTTCTCAGCTCTCAGCGGGGAGGCCAGAGTCTGATTCAGTCTTGGGCCCCCTAGGCCCGGGGAGGGTTGGTGCACTGCACCGCAGGAAAGTGCCGCCAAGGCTTGATTTCCCCTCAGCGGAGTGCCCTCTCCTCGCTCATGTGTCCCAGAGTCAGCGCCTACCTGACGCAGCTCAGGCACTGTGCACTCCCCTCGAGAAATCACCCAAGGAGCCGAACTCCTGGGGGATAGGCCCTCAGACCCCGAGTGAGAGTAGGGGTTCTCAGCTCTCAGCGGGGAGGCCAGAGTCTGATTCAGTCTTGGGCCCCCTATGCCCGGGGAGGGTTGGTGCACTGCACCGCAGGGAAGTGCCGCGAGGCGTGACTCCCCCTCAGCCCGGTGCCCTCTCCTCACTCGGTGCGCCTCAGAGTCAATGCTGACCAGTCGCAACTCGGGGACTGTCCACTCCCCTTGAGAAATCACCCAAGGATCCGAAGTCCTGGGGGACAGGCCTTCAGACCTCAGTGGGCGGGAGGGGATCGCCGGGGATTCAGGGTTGCCGGCAAAGGATTCCCAAAGTTTTATTCAGCCCTATGTCCGGCAGGAGAACGCCACGGCACCCCAGTAGGGGAGGTAGGTCCAGTTTTTAGAAGGTCTCTCCCGTGGAGTGTAGTGGGAGGGCCTTTAATTTCTGCCCGCTTGTTCAATTGTGGGGCTCTTGAGCCGGTCTCATGGGGGAGGGGGACTCCCATCCGCTTGGTGGTGGATTTTGTACCTTTTGTTTGCGTCCTTGTGATCACAACTTGCCTCAGCGGTGTTGATGTGCGTTCTACAGCCTTCTCTCTTGGTCTGCAAACATTTTTGATAGTTTTACAGGGATATAATTTATATACTACCAAAGTCATTTATTAAAACTGTATAATTCAGTTTTGAACATGGTAAATTGTTATTATTTTAAATTATAGAAAAATGTATATAACATAAAGTTTGACCTTTTAATCATTTAGTGTGCAATATAGTAGCATTAATTATAGTCACAATGTTGTTCAAACATCACCATTACCTATTTCAAAAAATGTTCATCAACCCCCCAAAATACTATGTGCCTATTAAATCATAATTCCTTATTTTACGCTGGACTCAGCTCCCAATAACCTCTAATCTTTCTGACCCAATGAATTTGTCTATTCTAAATATTGCATATAGATTGAATCATAAAATATTTATGTTTTGGTATCTGGCTTATTTTACTAAGTTTAATGTTTTCAAGGTTCACCCATGACTTGAACCAGAACCTAATTTAAATGGCTGAATACCATTCCTATTGTATGTTCATACCGCATATTTTTAACCATTTGACTATTGATGCGTACTATGGTTTTGTCCAAATTTTGGCTGTTATAAATAATGCTGTAATGAAAATAAGCATGTAAGTATCTGTTTGAGACCCTGCACTCACTATTTTGTTTTATATACCTAGGAATGTAATTGTGCAGTCATATGATAACTTGATATATAAATTTTTGAGGAACAACCAAAAGGCTTTCCACAGCAGCTGTGCTATTTTATATTCTCATTAGCAATATATAAGTGTTCCAATTTCTCCACATCATCACCAACACTTCTTATTATTCTTATTGTGGTAAAATATTTAAAACATAAAATCTACCCTCTTAAGTTTTTACGTGTACAGTACAGTATTTTTACTTATATTTACATTGTTGAAAAGTGTATCTCTAGAATTTTTTTCATTTTACTTAACTGAAACTCTACAGCCATTGAACAAAAACTGCATTTTTTTCCCCACAGCCCCTGGCAACTATCTTTCCATTTCTTCTCTGATTTTGATTACTTTAGGTACTTCACATAAGTGTAATTATGCAGTGTTTGTTTGTTCGTCACTGAATCATTTAGCATAATGGCTTGAAATACCATCCATATAGTTGAATATGACAGAATACTTTCTACATAAGGCTGAATAATACATTATTGTATGTATATACCTTCTTTCCTTTATTCATCAGCCAATGGACATTTAGTTTGCTTTCATCTTTTGTCTATTATGAATAATGCTGCAATAAACATGAGAGTAAGACTACCTATTAGAGATCCCATTTTCAATTATTTTGAATAAATTCCCAGAAGAAGGATGGTTGATAATATGGTAGTTCTATTTTTAACTTTGAGAAGCCTCCATACTGTTTGCCATAGTGGCTAAACCATTTTACATTCCTGCAACAAATAGTGCACAAAAATTTCAAATTCTTCACATCTTCCTCAACACTTTTTATTTTATGTTTCTATCTATGATAATAGTCATTTTAACAAGTATGAAGTGATATATCATTGTGGCTTTGATTTTCATTCCTCTGATGATTAACAATTTTGAACATCTTTACAAATACCTGTCGGACTTCTGCATGTCTTCTTGGTGGAATAGTCTATTCAAATCCTTTACCCATTTTTAAATTGGTTTATTTATGGATTTTTGTTGCACTGTAGCACTTTTTATATCATGTATACTAATTCTCTATCAGATTTATGATTTGTAAATGTTTTCTTCCACTCTGTATCTTAACTTTTAATTCTGTTTATAGTTTCATTTAATTGGAAGAAGATTTTTTTAATTTTTATTTTTACGTATACATGTGGTAAAGAGGTTTCCATTTATTTGCTGTCACGAAATTTAAAAGACTTAAAATTTAATAACAATAACAATGTTTAAGATAAGGACTAGAAACAAAAACCTCGTAAGGAACGAATGAACATAGGGTGGGTCCTGTGGCTCAAAGGGGTAGGACACCAGTCCCATATGCCAGAGGTGGCAGGTTCAAACCCAGCCCCGGCCAAACACTGCAAAAAAAAAAAAAAAGAACGAACGAACATAAATACATTCAGAAAAGGAATCAGACAATTGCTACATTGAAATTTTAAGCAATAATAATAATAATGCAAAGAAAATAACATTCACATTGTCAAATAAAAGTATGTCTGTTATAGAATGCTTTGACTCTGAGATACAGTATGGAGTCATCAGTTAACATCTTATTATTTTTTTAAGTATCAAAAAATAGACAACTAATATTTATGAATAAAAGTAAAAGGTAATTTCAAAAAAACAGATCATGCTAAATCTTATAGACAATAGAAAAAGAAGAAATACTTCAAAATCATTCTACTTTATCTGGGTACACCTGATATTAAAATTGGAGAAAATATATTATTATAAAGGAGAAATTACAAACATATGTCACTTATAAATGAGGATACAATATCCTAAACAACATATTAACAAGTTGAGGTAAAAATTAATGTTTAAGTAATATAATTTGGTCAAAATTAAAACCAATTTATGTTAAAATTAGTCACTATTTTCTTTTCTTGTCTTGTTCTTTTTTTTTCTTCTTTTCCTTTCCCTCACCCCTTCCCTCCTTCTCTGTCTGCTCTCCCCTTCCCCCACGCCCCACTGTGTCATTAATTGTCATCAATTGTCTTCATATCAAAATTGAGTACATAGGATTCATATTTCTCCATTCCTGTGATGCTTCACTAAGAATAATGTGTTCCACCTCCATCCAGGTTAGTACGAATGCTGCAAAATCTCCATTTTTTATGGCTGAATAATATTCCATGCTATACACATACTACAGCTTACTGAAGTATTCCTGGGTTGAAGGACATTTAGGTTGTTTCCACATATTGGCAATTGTAAATTGGGCTGCAATAAACAGCCTAGTACAAATGTCTTTATAATAAAAGGCTTTTTTTTTTTTTCTTTCTGGATAGATGCCCAGTAATTTCAGGATCAAAGGGGAGGTCTAGCTTGAGGTCTTTGAGGGTTCTCCATACTTTCTTCCAAAAAGGTTTTTTTACAGAGTCTTGCTCTTGCTCAGACTTGTCTTTTATTTATTTTTTCCTTTTTAATGTTTAGGATTCATTGAGGGTACATAGAATTAGGTTACAGTGATTGATTTATTAGGTAAAGTCCTCTTATAATTGCATTCCACTCCCAAGAGGTGTGCCATACACCATAAGCCCCCATCCCTCTTCCTCACCCCGTCCACCCACTCTCTCCTTCTCCTACCCTCCACCTTAGACATTATCCACTGCCTTCATATTAGAATTGAGTATATTGGATTCTTGTTTCTTCATTCTTGCTATGCTTTACTAAAAAGAATGTGTTCCAACTCAATGCAGGTTGATACAAAAGATGTAAAGTCTCTATCTTTTGTAATGGATGCATATTATTCCATGGTTTACATATACCACATTACCACTTCTTAATCTATTCCTGGGTTGGTAGGCATTTTAGTTGTTTCCACAATTTGGCGACTGTAAATTGAGCTGTGATAAACAGTTTAGTGCAAATGTCCATATGATAAAATAATTTTATTTTTCTACTGGGTAGATGCCTAGTAATGGGATTGCAGGATCAAATAGGAGGTCTAATTTGAGTTCTTTGAGGATTATCCATACTTCCTTCCAAAAAGGTTGTATTAGCTTGAAGTCCCACCAGCAGTGTTAAAAGTGTACCCTTCTCTCCACATCCACACCAGCATCTACAGCTTTCACACTTTGCGATGTGAGCTATTCTCGTTGGAGATAGATGATGTCTCAAATTGGTTTTGACTTGCATTTCTCTAATGATCAGTGAAGATGAACAATTTTTCAAAATTTTGCTAGCCATTCATCTGTCTTCATCAGAGAAGGTTTTGTTCATATCTCTTGCCCAGTGGTAAATGAGATAATTTACTCTTTTTTGTTGATTAATTTGAGTTCTCTGTAGATTCCAGTTATCAACCCTTTGTCAGATTCATACCCTGCAGATACATTTTCCCATTCTTAAGATTGTCTTTTTGCTTTACTTGTTGTATCCTTACCTTTGCAAAAATATTCCAGCTTAATTAAATCCCATTTGTTAATTTTTGTTGTTGCGATGGCCACTGAAGTCTTTGTCATAAAATCTTTCCCCAGTCCAACATCAGCAAGAGCTTTTCCCACATTTTCTTCCAAGATTTTTATTGTTTAGCATCTTAAAAATAAGTCTTTTATCCATCTTGAGTCAATTTTTGTACGTGGTGAAAGGTGTGGATCAAGCTTCAGTATTTTACATGTGGTTATCCTGTTCTTCCAGCACCATTTGTTGAATGAGGACTCTTTTTCCCACTGCATGATTGCAAGATCAGCTTGTACCTACATTGCAGAACCTATTGCAAAACATTGAGAAGGAAGAAACTTACCCAACACGTCTATGAAGCAAACATCATCTTGATTCCAAAACCAGGATGGGACCCATCCAGAAAGTGAACTACAGACCGATTCTACTAATGAATATCAATGCAAAAATACTCAACAAAATCTTAGCTAATAGATTGTAGTTACACATTAAAAATATTATACATCTCAATCAAGTAGGCTTCATCTGAGAGATACAAGGCTTGTTTAACATATGCAAATCCATAAATGTAATATATCCTATCAATAGAAGCAAAAACACAGACCATATGATCCTCTCAATAGATGCAGAAAAAGCATTTGACATAATCCAGCATCCTTTACTAAGAACAGTTAATAAAATAGGCATAGATGTCACATTTTTTTAGTGGATTGAAGACATCTATGACAAACCCACAGCTAAAATCATACTGAATGAGAAAAAAATTAAAGGTTTTCCACATAGAACTACAACCAGACAAGGATTTCCACTATTTCCACTATTATTGCACATAGTTATGGAAGTTCTAGCCAATGAAATCAGGCCAGAGAAGGATATAAAGGGCATCAAAGTGGGGGCAGAAGAAGTCAAACTCTCACTTTTTGCCAATGATTTGATGTTATACTTAGAAAACCCCAGAGACGGAGGCGGAGCAAGATGGCAGCCGAGTAACAGCTTCCTTGCATCTGGGCACCGTGAGTCTGGGGAGATAGGACTCCAGGCATCTCTGGCTGGTGGGAACTGCCTATCATCACTCCTATGAGGATACAGGGAGTCAGCGAGAGACTTCTGGACCCCAAGAGGAGGACTAAAACCGTGGAAAACCGGCAAGTGGTCACGTGTGTTCAATCCGTCTAAACCCGCCCACAACTGTAAGTTCAGTAGCAGCGAGACTGCAAACCAGAAAGGCCTTACCTGTGAACTGTTTTGATGTCCTTGGACTTGGCACTGAGTTGAACTGCCTTGGGGAAGGCCTGAGCGGGAGTGCGGAGAACTTTGGCCGTTGTCTAGGGCCCCAGTCTGAGCCGCTGAGCCAGACGGAGCTAATAGTGTTTGGCGGTGGGTCACACGGATCCATTGTCAGTGATCTGCCCCGGTAAGCTCCGCCCTCAAGGTCACAGAGCTAGAAACGGGTGGGAACTGGTAACCCAGCAACCAAGTAGCCTAAGGGTGGGGTCTGAGCCGCCTTGCAGCCCTAACCCTCAGGGGCAGAGTGAGAATGGTTTTGGCACACTGGGTAAGTGGATAGCCACTTCAGCAGTGATTCCAGCGAGAAAGCTGGGAAAGCTTCTGCTCAGCAAGTTTACAAGTTCAAAGTGCCTTTTAAGTAGGCTGAAGAGAGATTTAGGGTGTCTACCTGCTGGGGTTTGAGAAATCAGCAGCCTCAAGTCGTATCAGAACTGTGACTAACATCTCATACCCCAGAAGACCACGTGTTGCCCAGACAATATACAATAACATATACAAACTACTTTGTTTTTGGTTGTGTATTTTTATCTTTTTTTTTTTTTTTGTTTGGTTGTTTTTTTTTGTTTGTTTATTTTGACGTTGCTGATGTTCTTTTGTTTTTTGAATTTCAATCTTTTACACACAGATCCCTTTTTCTTTCTCAATTTTCCTAGTTTAATTATAATTTCCCATTGCTGCCTTTTTTAATAACTTCAACTTCATTTTTGCTAGTGTTTCTACTGATATAATTTGGTTTTTCACCCAATTTTATCCCTGTAAAGTTTTCTGTTTGCTTGTTTTGGTTTGATTTATAGCATTTTTGTCTTTCCTCTCTACTTGGTGGAGGTGGGGTACTGTGTCTGATCAGGTTAGCAAAGAGCTGCTGACCTCAAGGGAACCACGCAACTGGGCACCCCCAGAAGGTGGGGTTTTTTAAGGTTGTGACAAAGTACCCTACTGTACACCTATATTGCCCTGTCTCCCTCTTTCTGTGCCTCTCTTCTTTTTGTCAATATTCCTTATACCCACCCCCTCTCCTTTCTCTATCTTTCTTTTTTTCTTATCACTCGGTCCTCCTTTCTTTCATCCCCTTTTTTTTGCTCTTCAACCTTCTCACCCTTCTGGTCCTGTAACCCTTAGTCCACAGGCACAAAAACTTAAAGAGCAAGAGGAAGTGAAAGGAAAATTAGGGCAAGGAAACAGATAAAAGAAATCACTCATGAGGAAGAATCAGCAGAAAATTCCAGGCAACATGAAGAACCAGTCTAGAGCAACCCCACCAAGGGACCATGAGGTAGCTACTGCAGAGGATTCCACCAGTATAGAAATGTTAGGAATGACAGAAAGAGAATTTAGAATACACATGTTGAAAACAATGAAGGAAATTGCTAATAAAGTGGAAAATAACCAAAAGGAAATCCAAAAACAGAATCAAATAAGAGATGAATGATATGAAGAATATAAAAAGGATATAGCAGACCTGAAGGAACTGAAACAGTCAATCAGGGAACTTAAAGATGCAATGGAAAGTATCAGCAACGGGTTAGACCATGCGGAAGAAAGAATCTCAGAGGTAGAAGACACAGTTCTTGAGAAAATTCAGACAGTAAAAGAGGCAGAAAAGAAGAGAGAGAAAGCAGAACGTTCACTGTCAGAATTATGGGAATTTATGAAGCGTTCCAACATACGAGTTATAGGAATTCCAGAAGGGGAAGAAGAATGCCCCAGAGGAATGGAAGCCATACTAGAGAATATTATAAAAGAAAATTTCCCAAACATCACCAAAGATTCTGACACACTGCTTTCAGAGGGATATCGGACCCCGGGTCACCTAAACTCTAACCGAGCTTCTCCAAGACACATTGTGATGAACCTGTCCAAAGTCAAGACAAAAGAAAAGATTCTGCAAGCTGACAGGAGTAAGCGCCAGTTGACCCACAGGGGCAAATCCATCAGAGTGACTGCAGACTTCTCTAATGAAACTTTCCAAGCAAGAAGACAATGGTCATCTACCTTTAATCTACTTAAACAGAACAATTTTCAGCCCAGAATTCTGTACCCTGCAAAGCTAAGCTTCAAAATTGACGGAGAAATCAAATCATTTACGGATATACAAACATTGAGGAAATTCGCCACAACAAGACCAGCTCTACAGGAAATACTTCAACCTGTTCTGCACACTGACCACGACAATGGATCAGCAGCAAAGTAAGAACTCAGAAATTAAAGGACAGAACCTAACCTCCACACTGATGCAAAAGATAAAATTAAGCAATGGACTCTCACCAAATAAGACAAATAGAATACTACCACACTTATCAATTATCTCCATAAATGTTAATGGCTTGAATTCCCCACTGAAGAGACATGGATTGGCTGACTGGATTAAAAAACACAAGCCATCCATTTGCTGTCTGCAAGAAACACACCTGGCTTCAAAAGACAAATTAAAGCTCCGAGTCAAGGGTTGGAAGACAATTTTTCAGGCAAATGGAATTCAGAAGAAAAGAGGAGTTGCAATCTTATTTTCAGATACATGTGGATTTAAAGCAACTAAAGTCAAAAAAGACAAAGATGGTCACTTTATATTGGTCAAGGGAAAAATACAACAAGAAGACATTTCAATTCTAAATATTTATGCACCCAATTTAAATGCTCCTAGATTCTTGAAACAGACCTTACTCAGTCTGACCAATATGATATCTGGTAATACCATCATAACAGGGGACTTTAACACACCTCTTACAGAGCTGGACAGATCCTCTAAACAGAAATTAAACAAAGATGTAAGAGATTTAAATGAGACCCTAGAACAACTATGCTTGATAGACGTATATAGAACACTCCACCCAAAAGATAAAGAATATACATTCTTCTCATCACCCCATGGAACATTCTCCAAAATAGATCATATCCTGGGACACAAAACAAATATCAACAGAATCAAAAGAATTGAAATTTTACTTTGTATCTTTTCAGACCATAAGGCACTAAAGGTGGAACTCAACTCTAACAAAAATGCTCCACCCCACCCAAAGGCATGGAAATTAAACAATCTTCTGTTGAATAACAGATGGGTGAAGGAAGAAATAAAACAGGAAATCATTAACTTCCTTGAGCATAACAACAATGAAGACACAAGCTACCAAAATCTGTGGGATTCTGCAAAACCAGTTTTGAGAGGAAAATTCATCGCTTTAGATGCCTACATTCGAAAAACAGAAAGAGAGCACATCAACAATCTCACAAAAGATTATGGAATTGGAAAAAGAAGAACAATCTAAGCCTAAACTCAGTAGAAGGAAAGAAATATCCAAAATAAAATCAGAGATCAATGAAATTGAAAACAAAAGAATCATTCAGAAAATTAATGAAACAAGGAGTTGGTTTTTTGAAAAAATAAATAAAATAGATAAACCATTGGCCAGACTAACTAGAAATAGAAAAGTAAAATCTCTAATAACCTCAATCAGAAACAATAAAGGGGAAATAACAACTGATCCCACAGAGATACAAGAGATCATCTCTGAATACTACCAGAAACTCTATGCCCAGTAATTTGACAATGTGAAGGAAATGGATCAATATTTGGAATCACACCCTCTCCCTAGACTTAGCCAGGAAGAAATAGACCTCCTGAACAGACCAATTTCAAGCACTGAGATCAGAGAAACAATAAAAAACTTCCAACTAAAAAATGCCCTGGTCCAGATGGCTTCACTCCAGAATTCTATCAAACCTTCAAGGAAGAGCTTATTCCTGTACTGCAGAAATTATTCCAAAAAACTGAGGAAGAATCTTCCCCAACACATTCTATGAAGCAAACTTCACCCTGATACCAAAACCAGGAAAAGACCCAAACAAAAAGGAGAATTTCAGACCAATCTCACTCATGAATATAGATGGAAAAATTCTCAACAAAATCCTAGCCAATAGATTACAGCTTATCATCAAAAAAGTCATTCATCATGATCAGGTAGGCTTCATCCCAGGGATGCAAGGCTGGTTTAACATACACAAGTCCATAAACGTTATCCACCATATTAACAGAGGCAAAAATAAAGATCATATGATCCTATCAATAGATGCAGAAAAAGCATTTGATAAAATCCAGCATCCTTTTCTAATTAGAACACTGAAGAGTATAGGCATAGGTGGCACATTTCTAAAACTGATTGAAGCTATCTATGACAAACCCACAGCCAATATTTTACTGAATGGAGTAAAACTGAAAGCTTTTCCACTTAGAACTGGAACCAGACATGGTTGTCCTCTGTCACCTTTACTATTCAACATAGTGCTGGAAGTTCTAGCCAATACAATTAGGCAAGACAAGGAAATAAAGGGAATCCAAATGGTAGCAGAGGAGGTCAAACTCTCCCTCTTTGCTGACGACATGATCTTATACTTAGAGAACCCCAAAGACTCAACCACAAGACTCCTAGAAGTCATCAAAAAATACAGTAATGTTTCAGGATATAAAATCAATGTCCACAAGTCAGTAGCCTTTGTATACACCAATAACAGTCAAGATGAGAAGCTAATTAAGGACACAACTCCCTTCACCATAGTTTCAAAGAAAATGAAATACCTAGGAATATACCTAACGAAGGAGGTGAAGGACCTCTATAAAGAAAACTATGAAATCCTCAGAAAGGAAATAGCAGAGGATATTAACAAATGGAAGAACATACCATGCTCATGGATGGGAAGAATTAACATTGTTAAAATGTCTATACTTCCCAAAGCAATCTACCTATTCAATGCCATTGCTATCAAAGTACCTACATCGTACATTCAAGATTTGGAAAAAATGATTCTGCGTTTTGTATGGAACCGGAAAAAACCCCGTATAGCTAAGGCAGTTCTTAGTAAGAAAAATAAAGCTGGGGGCATCAGCATACCAGATTTTAGTCTGTACTACAAAGCCATAGTGCTCAAGACAGCATGGTACTGGCACAAAAACAGAGACATAGACACTTGGAATCGAATTGAACACCAAGAAATGAAACTAACATCTTACAACCACCTAATCTTTGATAAACCAAACAAGAACTTACCTTGGGGGAAAGACTCCCTATTCAATAAATGGTGTTGGGAGAACTGGATGTCTACATGTAAAAGACTGAAACTGGACCCACACCTTTCCCCACTCACAAAAATTGATTCAAGATGGATAAAGGACTTAAATTTAAGGCATGAAACAATAAAAATCCTCAAAGAAAGCATAGGAAAAATACTGGAAGATATTGGCCTGAGGGAAGACTTCATGAAGAAGACTGTCATGGCAATTGCAACAACAACAAAAATAAACAAATGGGACTTCATTAAACTGAAAAGCTTCTGTACAGCTAAGGAGACAATAACCAAAGCAAAGAGACAACCTACACAATGGGAAAGGATATTTGCATATTTTCAATCAGACAAAAGCTTGATAACTAGGATCTATAGAGAACTCAAATTAATCCACATGAAAAAAGCCAACAATCCCTTATATCAATGGGCAAGAGACATGAATAGAACTTTCTCTAAAGACGACAGACCAATGGCTAACAAACACATGAAAAAATGTTCATCATCTCTATATATTAGAGAAATGCAAATCAAAACAACCCTGAGATATCATCTAACCCTAGTGAGAATGGCCCACATCACAAAATCTCAAAACTGCAGATGCTGGCGTGGATGTGGAGAGAAGGGAACACTTTTACACTGCTGGTGGGACTGCAAACTAGTACAACCTTTCTGGAAGGAAGTATGGAGAAACCTCAAAGCACTCAACCTAGACCTCCCATTCGATCCTGCAATCCCATTACTGGGCATCTACCCAGAAGGAAAAAAATCCTTTTATCATGAGGACACTTGTACTAGACTGTTTATTGCAGCTCAATTTACCGTTGCCAAAATGTGGAAACAGCCTAAATGCCCACCAACCCAGGAATGGATTAACAAGCTGTGATATATGTATACCATGGAATACTATTCAGCCATTA
This sequence comes from Nycticebus coucang, assembly GCF_027406575.1. Classification (NCBI taxonomy): domain Eukaryota; kingdom Metazoa; phylum Chordata; class Mammalia; order Primates; family Lorisidae; genus Nycticebus; species Nycticebus coucang. The sequence goes on along the minus strand of NC_069804.1, from coordinate 153,529,313 downwards.
AAAAAAATGGAGACTTTACATCCTTCGTATTAACCTGGATGGAAGTGGAAGACATTGTTCTTAGGAAAGCATCACAAGAATGGAGAAGCATGAATCCTATGTACTAAATCTTGATATGAGGACAATTAATGACAATTAAGGCTATGGGGGGGGAAGCAGAAAGAGGGATGGAGGGAGGAGGGTGGGGCCTTAGTGTGTGTCACACTTTATGGGGGCAAGACATGATTGCAAGAGGGACTTTACCTAACAATTGCAATCAGTGTAACTGGCTTATTGTACCCTCAATGAATCCCCAACAATAAATTAAAAAAAAAAAAAAAAAAAAAAAACAAGAGACTTGACCACAAAACTCCTGAAAGTGATCCGGAAATAATGTCCCATATGTCTCAGGATATAAAATCAATGTCCAGAAATCAATAGCTTTTTTATATGCCAATAACATTCAAGTTGAGAAGCAAATCAAGGACAGAATTCACTTCATAGTAACTTTAAAGAAAATGAAATACTTAGGAATATACCTAATAAAAGAGGTGAAAGACCTTTTCAAGGAGAATTATGAAACCCTAAGAAAAGAAACTGCAGAAAACACTAAGAGATGGAAGAACATACCATGCTCTTGGCTTGGAAGAATCAACATTGTCAAAATGTCTATTCTACTGAAAGAAATGTACAGATTCAATGCAATTGCCATTAAAATAGCAACAGCATACCTTGAAGAACTGGAAAAAACAATACTTCTTTTCATATGGAACCACAAAAATATCCATGTAGCTAAGGCTATTCTTAATAATAAAACAAAGCCAGAGGCTTCACTCTACCAGACTTCAGGCTTATTACAGGTCCACAATAAACAAAAAAGCATGGTATTGGCATAAAAAAAAATAGACATATGGGACAGAATAGAAAACCAAGATTTGAAACCGGTCTCTACTTGCAATATAATCTTTGAGAAACCTAATTTAATTTTCTTCTGAAGACTTTATCTGGCTTTATTTAGCATAAGGGTAATTATGGCCTCATAGAATGAGTTAGGATGTGTCCCTTCATTTTCTATTCTTTGGGGGAGTCTGTGAAAGATTGTTATTAATTATTTAAATGTTGGTTAGAAATCACCAATGAAAGCTTCTGGAACTGGACTTTAGTTTATTTGTGACATATTTTTCCTTTTTCCTTTTTCATTTCAGATTAATATAAGGGGGAAAAATAACTAGATTACATGTTTGCATTTCTAAGGTAAAGTTCATGTTGTAGTTGAGTCCTTCATTCAGGGAGTTTGCCATGTACCCTTACATTGTGCCCATTAGAAGAGAACTTACCAATCACCCACTCTCCCTCCCTTTCCCTTTCCAGTTTCTCTCCTCCTCTCTTCCCCTCACTTGAATATACTTAGGTTTTTCTCTCCCATGGAAGTATAGTTGTTTTTCTATTGTTTTCATATTAGGGTTGAGTACAGTAGTTACTTGCTTTTCCATTCTTGTGATATTTTACTAAGAAGAATGTGTTTCAGCTCCATCCAGGTTAATACAAAACATGTAAAGTCTTCATTCTTTATATGGCTGGATAATATTTCACGGTATCCATATACCAGAGATGAATAATTTACTGATGGGTTGATGGGCTCTTGGGTTGGTTCCACTTCTTGGCAATTGTGAAATGAGCTGCAATAAACATTCTAGTGCAAATTTCCTTGTAAGAAAATGATTCACCCCCCCCACTGGGTAGATACCTAGTAATGGGATTTTGGGATCAAATTGAATGTCTACTTACAGCTATTTGAGTATTCTCCATACTTATTTCCTTAGAAGTTGTATTAGTTAGGAATGCTACCAATAGTAGAAAAGTGATACATTCTCTCCACATCTACACCAGCATTTGCAGCTGTGGGATATTGTGATGTGGACTATCCTCACTGGAGTTAGGTGACATCCCAGAGTAATTTTGATTTGCATTTCTTTGATGATTAGGGATGATGAGAATAAATGTGATTGTTTGTTCTTTTCTTATTGATTAATTTGTGTTCTCTGTAGATTCTAGTAATCAGTCCTTTGTCAGATTTATAATATGCAAATATCTTTTATCATTCTTATAGTTGTCTGTTTGCTTTAGTTGTTGTACCCTTGGCTGCACAAAAGCTTTTTAGCTTGATTGTGTCCCATTTATTTACTTTGGTCTTGCTGCAATTGCCAATGAGTATTCTTGGTAAATTCTTTTCCCAGGCTGATAACACCAAGAGTTTCTCCTACAATTTCTTTTGGTATTTTGCAATTTTTTGTCTTAATTGTAAATCTTTTATCCAGCAAGGGTAAATTTTTGTCAGTGATGAAAGATGCAGGTCTAGTTTCAGACTTCCACATGTGGCTAACTAGTCTCCCAACACCACTTATTAAATAGGGATTCTTTCCCCAGTACATGAATTTGTTTATTAAAGTTCAGATAACCACACATGGCTGAATTCATCTTTACCATCTCTATTTTATTCCATGAATCTATATCTCTATTTATGTCTCAGTACCATGCTGTTTTTTTTCAAAATAAGACAACACTGGTATGGCAGCATTTATTTTACAAAAAAAAAAAAATGCAATAAAAAACCCTGCTATTTTGTTAAGAATACAGAATATGTATAAAATTTCAAAAACTATGAAACTAAATATTTAATGCATTTACAATACAGAAAATTTACAAACATATTATAAAAGTTAATACATAAATTTATAAAGCATGCTAATTATACATCATTTTAATATTTACTGTATTTGAATTAACCATGAAAATAGGTAATTAAAAAAAATCCTTCCCTTAGATTTAAATAATCCTGCCTCCTATAGCTGAGATCTTCTTTAATTTGGGGGTCAGGGACTATAACTTGTAAATATTGATAATTTAAACCAAAAGCTTTTTTTTTTAAGATATTAACATTTTCTTTTTCTTTTTCTTTTTTTTTTTTTTTTTTGTAGAGACAGAGTCTCACTTTATGGCCCTCGGTAGAGTGCCATGGCATCACACAGCTCACAGCAACCTCCAACTCCTGGGCTTAAGTGAGTCTCTTGCCTCAGCCTCCCGAGTAGCTGGGAGTACAGGCGCCCGCTACAACGCCCAGCTATTTTTTGGTTGCAGTTTGGCCGGGGCTGGGCTTGAACCCACCACCCTCAGTATATGGGGCCGGCGCCTTACCGACAGAGCCACAGGCACCGCCCAACATTTTATTTTTCATATTAATAGAAGGGTACTTATAATTAGGTTACATTGCTTACATTTGTTTGATAAAGTCCCAGCTGTAGTTGAGCCCTTCACCCAGGAGATGTGCCATATCCTACATTTTACCCATTGGGTGAGACCTTATTAAATCCCTTCTCTTCTTTCCCTTACCCCTTCTTGAATTTAATTTTGTTTTTTGTTTATGTGGGTGTGTAATTGTTCATCTACCAATTTCATAAATACTTCAATATTTTGATGGGGATTGCATTGAATATGTATATTTCTTTGGGTGGTACAGACATTTTAACAATATCATTTATTTCCAGCCATAGCCATGGTATGTTCTTCCTTTTATTGCCATCTTCTGTATTTCTTTTTTTTTAATTAGCATTAGATCATAGCTGTGTACATTAATGTGATCATGGGGCACCATACACTAGTTTTATAAACAGTTCAACACATTTTCATCACACTGGTTAACATCGCATTCCTGGCATTTTCGTAGTTATTGTGTTGACAATCATGTTCTGCATTCACTAAGTTTCACATGTACCCTTGTAAGATTCACCTCAGGTGTAATCCCACCAATCATCCTCCCTCTGTCCAACCTCCCCCTCCCTCCCATCCCTCTCCCCCTTCCCCATATTCTTAGGTTATAAATGGGTTATAGCTTTCCTATGAAAGCCATAAATTAGTTTCATAGTAGGCCTGAGTACATTGGATACTTTTTCTTCCATTCTTGAGATACTTTACTAAGAAGAATATGTTCCAGCTCCATCCATGTAAACATGAAAGAGATAAAGTCTCCATCTTTCTTTAAAGCTGCATAATATTCCATGGTGTACATATACCACAATTTATTGATCCATTCATGGATCGATGAGCACTTGGGCTTTTTCCATGACTTAGCAATTGTGAATTGGGCTGCAATAAACATTCTGGTACAAATATCTTTATTATAATGTGATTTTTGGTCTTCTGGGTATATACCTATAGAGGAATTATAGGATTGAATGGCAGATCTATTTTTAGATCTTTAAGTGTTCTCCAAACATCTTTCCAAAAGGAATGTATTAATTTGCATTCCCATTAGCAGTGTAAAAGTGTTCCCTTTTCTCCACATCCACGCCAACATCTCTGGTCTGCCACGGACCACCCAGTCGGTGGGCTTCAGTCCGAGGGAGAGCAGGGAGAAGGAGCGAGGAAGGTTGAGAGGTCGGCGCAGGAATGACAGTCTGACACACTACGGGTTGGAGTATGCAGCTGCAATTTTACTGAGAGCACATGTTGGTATTTATACATTTTCTTTACAGGGTTTAAACAATGCACTTTTTATTTTGTTTACGCTTGCACGTTATCTTTGTGCCCAGATATGCGGTTATGCGGTTTATCATGCATTACATGCTTTCAAGGTTACTCTTCGGAGGGTGGTGGTTATCAGTGAAACTTGCTTACTTCTTTTTATCTTAAGAATGTCAATGTTTGCAACTTTTCTTAGCTCCCCGTAATCTTTTAAAAATAGCTTGACATATTCCTTATGTATAATGCTTAACTATTTCTATATATTTTTTATATGTTTTTATTTCTATTAGTAACTATACTTTGATTCATAATTGAATGCTTGTTAAACATTAAACTACTCTATTGATTTCTATTAATTATGAAAAATTGGTGAAGTAAGATGTTTTGAACAAAACCTTATTGTGGGAGGTTATGTAAAGTTGTACTATATCTGGATCAATAGCGCATTGTGTTCATTCGTGACAAAGTATATATTGCTCATTTATCAGTACAAACAGACTTCTCACACAGAACAACAATCACATGAACATATTTCTACTAGATGCCACAATCTTTAAACTTAAGCGGGTAACTGAGCATGCTAGGCAACATTTCTGATGCTGTGCATACTGGGGGCGCTGGGGGCAAAGCTCCATGGAGCACAATCCACCTTCCCGTCGTTCTAGAACGCGGACAGCGCCGCCTCACTACGGCTGTGGTGCCATGGGTGCGGCATATCCCCCTTTTTTGTTTTTAAACCGCAGTTCAAAGATTTCTTGGCGAATAGAACTAATAGATGAGAAAAGACATTGAATAAGACAAGGTAACAGTAACATGACACAGAATAAAAGACAGCCAATAATAGCTATGAACACAATATACTGGACCCAGTCAAGAGGATTGAGTGCTTTAAATCCGTTGGTTAACGATTGGGCCAATGTATTGAGAGAAGTTACTGGTAAATGAGCTTGACTCATGGTTGTAATATCTTGTTGTAGGCCGTGGAGATCATGTGTTATGTCATTGTCTTTCCAAACACCTTGTAAATGTGCTTGTACCTTACTCCATGACTCAGATATGTTATATGGTAAAGGTGTAATGCAAATAGCTTGGAAGGCAGAATGACACTTTGTTTGCAGTTTTTGTTGTATGTACTTAATGTCCTGACCTAAAGCTAAAACTGCTTCTTCTAACACATTTAATTTGGCTTCAAGCTTATTATCAATACTAGCCTGTGTCATTAAGGCTAAAGTTACATTACTGCTAAGAGCATTGACATAATGTGCTGTTTGTACTTGTTGCACTAGAGCTGTAGTAGCTATAGCAAAAGTAGTGATTATAGAAATTAAAGCTGCAATGCCTAAAATTAACACTGCCACAAACCTCTTAGGCCTAATTAATTCATTAAGCGTTTCCAAAACTTGCAATGCTTCATTATCATACCATGGATCATCTTGTAAATCTACAGGTAACATTACATATGAAGGTCTCTTTACAATTAACATAACATTTAGTAATCTATTACTAACATGAAATATATCAGCAGAAGCAATACAATTGGTTATTTTACAAGAGACACAGGTTATTTTATAGGAATTTCTTTGTTCAGTTATTCAAAAGTCTCATTAAAGTTTAAATATCCTAAGGTTTGTAATTGATATTTCTATACATAACGCTTACCAGGGTCATTGGGATCAGGAGCATTCGTCAGAAATACTTTGAAGCTGGTTTTCAGGCAGAATGGCGGTGCTTGTTCTTTGAGGGAAAGACAAATGGGGAGTGAGTCTGTTCTACTTGTAAAGTTAATGAAAGAGGAAGCGTGGCCCCGCGATTCTGAATTCTGAAAACCTTCTAGACGGAGAGTGTCATCGGTTAATATTTTAACCGATTCCTGATCAAGTCAGCCTACAGGATGTAGCAAAGGTGGATTGGGAACATATGCTCAGTAGGCGGTGCTTTTTACTTTGGGACTTGAAATGAGAGTTAAGAAAGCTATAAAATATATGCAAGGAGTCAGGGATTTTCCCTGAGAAAGTAGTAGTTGTTTGGCTTGTTGAGTAAGAGTTTTAACTTGCGTCCAGGTGATTTTGTTCGCTATCGGCGAGTGCACTTTCATTTTCTCCAAGCGGCGGGTGAGATCCTGTAGCGGCCGCTGGCGTCTCCTTCTGCGTTGTCTTTTCTGAATCTGAGTCAACTACTCCTGGAATAACTTCAAAGTTTTTAGTATAATTTGAACTTCTACCAATTATAATTCCAACTGTTCTAGGCAAAAGTTGCCCTTTCACTGCAGTGGGGATTAAAGTAACACCGTCCCATTTGGATAATAAGACATCCTTTTCACTTGCTAAATTTAAACCTGCACTTCCAGGTGTGCTTCTTTGGAGATTATGAATAGTGAATTCAGGCGCCTGAGGATTTAAAGTGGACGGTTGCTGCATGCCCTGCAGTGCAGCACGATCTCCCTTGGGGTCACGGCTGGGAGAATGCCCCCTGTCTAGTTTTTTGATTTTCTCATTTCCTGTTCCTCAGGATCTGAGTCACCCTTGTCATTATTTAAGGGGGTTCCATCCTTATGAAACTTTGATTTACATTCATTTTTCCAATGTCACCCCTTTTTACAACGAGGGCATAAGCCGGGTGGGTCTCCCCTCGGCTTGTTGGCATTGGACTGCTTACAGTCCTTCTGCATGTGTCCTGGCTTGCCACAATTGTAGCAAGTGTTAGCAGGGGCTCTTGGCCCCTTACCTCCTTTATTGAAGGTATTTTTAACATAGGCGCTGAATTTCTGACCTTGCATTGCTGCAGCATAGGCCATACCTTGGACTATAGCTGGTGAGGCATCCATGCATGCTTTGATGTAATCTGGCACAGTACCTGCCTTTCTCAGAGGTCATATAAGATCTTGACACAGCGTGTTGGCATTTTCCCAAGCTAATTGTTTAAGCAACAATGATGTGCCCTCTGACGGTGGGAGCATCCCATTAATGGCTTCCTCCAGTCTTGATATAAATTCCTGGTACGGTTCTTCAGTACCTTGTCTAATGTTAGCTAAAGTGCCACCCTTGGCACCTGGAGGAGGGATTCTGCGCCAGGCGCTAACAGACCCTTCCTCCACGAACCAAGGGCTGACAAGCTTAATAAAATGCATAAGATCCTCCAGCCGTTTGAGGGACACATTGAACCCGTTTTTAGCCAACGGGCGCTGTAACATGATACTCAACATTCTTTCTTCCTTAGTTAATGCGTGCCCCATGAATCCTGTGATTACTTACACTTAACTGGTTAGCCTTTACCGGCGGGTCTGCAGCTCCCTGGTAAGAGCCGTCCTCAACCTTGGAAGAGAGAAAAGGGAAAGAGAGAAAATTACCTGTCCTTCAGGTCCCTGTTCGGGTGCCACCTGCCACGGACCACCCAGTCGGTGGGCTTCAGTCCGAGGGAGAGCAGGGAGAAGGAGCGAGGAAGGTTGAGAGGTCGGCGCAGGAATGACAGTCTGACACACTACGGGTTGGAGTATGCAGCTGCAATTTTACTGAGAGCACATGTTGGTATTTATACATTTTCTTTACAGGGTTTAAACAATGCACTTTTTATTTTGTTTACGCTTGCACGTTATCTTTGTGCCCAGATATGCAGTTATGCGGTTTATCATGCATTACATGCTTTCAAGGTTACTCTTCGGAGGGTGGTGGTTATCAGTGAAACTTGCTTACTTCTTTTTATCTTAAGAATGTCAATGTTTGCAACTTTTCTTAGCTCCCCGTAATCTTTTAAAAATAGCTTGACATATTCCTTATGTATAATGCTTAACTATTTCTATATATTTTTTATATGTTTTTATTTCTATTAGTAACTATACTTTGATTCATAATTGAATGCTTGTTAAACATTAAACTACTCTATTGATTTCTATTAATTATGAAAAATTGGTGAAGTAAGATGTTTTGAACAAAACCTTATTGTGGGAGGTTATGTAAAGTTGTACTATATCTGGATCAATAGCTCATTGTGTTCATTCGTGACAAAGTATATATTGCTCATTTATCAGTACAAACAGACTTCTCACACAGAACAACAATCACATGAACATATTTCTACTAGATGCCACAATCTTTAAACTTAAGCGGGTAACTGAGCATGCTAGGCAACATTTCTGATGCTGTGCATACTGGGGGCGCTGGGGGCAAAGCTCCATGGAGCACAATCCACCTTCCCGTCATTCTAGAACGCGGACAGCGCCGCCTCACTACGGCTGTGGTGCCGTGGGTGCAGCACTGGTCTTGGGCTTTTGTGATACGGGCTAATCTTACTGGAGTTAGATGGTACCTCAAGGTAGTTTTGATTTGCATTTCTCTGATGATTAAAGATGATGAGCATTTTTTATATGTCTGTAGGCCGTGTGCCTGTCTTCTTCAGAGAAGTTTTTCTTCAAGTCCCTTGCCCAGCCTGCAATGGGGTCACTTGTTCTTTTCTTGCTTATACATTTGAGTTCTCTGTGGATTCTGGTTATTAAACCTTTGTTGGAGACATAACCTACATATATCTTCTCCCATTCTGAGGGCTGTTTGCTTGCCAAAAGCTTTGGTTTAATAGAAAGAAAGCATTAGTCTTTTTTCTTTTTCCAGTCTCATACATAAATAGATAGCCTGACACCATTGCTTAGATAATTTAAATGCCGTCAGGGCTCTACTAAACTTGTTTAGAAAAATAATACAGAACTCTGAGTCACTCAAGGTAATAACTGATTGCAGTTTCTACAGCTAGAGCTGTAGACTGTCTACAGTTTCTCTTTTTGCATAAACTAAAGATGAGAATCACAAGATGACGTATACTGATATATACCAAATATACTGAAGTAACTACTATACTAACACAATCACCAATATTTTCAGTAAAAGTAGCTTTGTAGTCCAAACACCAGTCTACCAGAAACTAGTCCTAGAGTTGCCAATTTCAAAGACATTCTGCAACATGAAAAGCAAGCCCGCAATGTCCCGCTGTGTTGCCAGGTGCTCACACCTGGTGGGTGTGCCAGTGAGGGTGGCAGATGGCCGCCATCTAGTGGAAAAACCACTCTAAGACGTCATGGTTCCAGAGTTTACTCAGCCCAGAAAAAAAAAAAAAAATATATATATATATATATCTTCAAGGTCCATGCTTGGATTTCTCCCTTAGGTAGTAAATACACATTCTCCTTTGGGTAATGAATTTGTTTTCTTTCTCATTTTCAGAGACAGAGTCACACTCTATTGCCTAGACTGAAGTGCAGTGGCATAGTAACAGCTCACTGCGGTAGCTAGCTAGGATTACAAGTGCATGCCACTGTATCCAACTAATTAAAAAAAAATATTTAAGGCGGTACTTGTGTCTCAGTGGGTAGGGCACCAGGCCCATATACCGAGGGTGGTGGGCTCAAACCTGTCCCCGGCCGAACTGCAACAACAACAAAAAAATAGCCGGGTGTTATAGAAGGCACCTGTAGTCCCAGCTACTTGGGGGGCTGAAACAATAGAATTGCCTAAGCCCAGGAGTTGGAGGTTGCTGTGAGCCATAACGCCACAGCACTCTACCAAGGGTGATAAAGTAAGACTCCATCTCTACCAAAAAAAAATATATATATATATACACATAAGTTGTAGAGAAGGGTGTCTGCTTTGTTACCCAGGATGATCTCAAAGTCCTGGCCTCAAGCGATTCTCCCGCCTTGGCCTCCCAAAGCGCTGGGATTACAGGCATGAGTCACTGCCCACCAGTCTCCACCTACGTATGTACTATGTATAGTTTAACTTTTTTTTTTTTTTTTGAGATAGAGCCTCAAGCTGTGGCCCTGGGTAGAGTTCTGTGGCATCACAGCCCACAGCAACCTCCAACTCCTGGGCTTAAACGATTCTCTTGCCTCAGCCTCCCAAGTAGCTGGGACCACAGACACCTGCCAACAACGCCTGGCCATTTTTGGTTGTAGTTGTTATTGTTTGGCAGGCCTGGGCTGGATTCGAACCCTCCAGCTCTGGTGTATGTGGCTGGCGCCCTAGCCATTTGAGCTAAAGGCACCAAGTCTAGTTTAACTTTCTTTAGTGAAAAATCAATTTCTTTACTAGATAGTTACCTAAATAGTAATAATAATGATGTCCAGGCACTGTCATCCTTCCACTTTGGTAGGCTGACGCAGGAGGATCACTTGAGACCACGAGTTTGAGATCACCGTGGCCAACATAACAAGACTCTACTATGTAAGAAATTTAGAAATAACAGCCAGGCGTGGTAGTGTGAGCCTCTAATCCCTACTACTACTACTTGGAAGGCTGAGGCAGGAGGACTGCTTGAGACCAGGAGTTGGAGGTTGCACTAGGCTATCATTAAGCCATTGCCTAATGTAGCCTGGGCAACAGAGCAAGACTGTGTCTCAAAAATAATAATACATATTCATGGCAAGCAAATGAAAGAGCAGAAGAATGATAAGAATATAAGGTAAAAATCAGCTGATCCTAGTTTGCCTTTAGCTACACTAGTTTTAAAAGTAGATGTCCCATGTCCCATTAACCCTTCCGTCACAACCAAACCTAGATTTGTCACTCAAAGAGCCCAAACCTTTCTTCTCTCCAGAGATCATCACGGTTAACAATTTGCAAACTTTTCCAGATATTTTCATCCCATATAATACATATTTTGCACATGTAGTCATATATTTAAATAATTGATAAATTCCTTTTAATGGTTTAGAGGACAAGGAATATACTTTTAGAGGTTAATTCAGTTCTAACAGAAAATTTAACAATTCAAATATACATAATAAAGAATTAAAGTAGTATGGAACTATACAAAACAAAAAATGAAGCTCTACATTTCCTTAACTTTTCTCTCCAAAACAACACATTTTACACAAATGGAACTGTAATATACACACCAGGAAGCAACTTGCTTTTTTCACTTGACATCTTTTGGAGATTTTTCCACTTTAGCACATAACTGATTGACCTCATTCTTTTAAACAGCTATATACTTTTTCAGTCATGGCATAGATGTGTTATCATTAACCTGTATCCTACCTATGAAACTATGTTTTATCATTTTGCTATACCAAAATTGCTGGAGTGACTCCCTACATGGAGTTGCAACCAAGAGCACGTGCATGTAATTTTGCCAGATTGCTTTCCCAAGACATATCAATATACTCAGTCAATGCATGCAAATAAACACCAGTCTCTCCAGTCTCAGCAACAGTAAGCACCACTTACTGCACCACCTCACTGTAGGACCTGCCTGCAGCTGTGGGACATGCTTTGCACTTAAATTTCCTTTCCTATGAACTACCTTTACATGCCTTTTGTAAATGTTTTTCAAAAATTGCACCAACTTACCAACTTTTTATAAAGGAAACTCATCTCTCAGAAGTGGTTTTCTTCCATTTTTGACTTTTGTCTTTTATTCCCCCAGTCTGAAGTTTTTCATTTTCATGTAGTTTCTTTTTTCATTTACAGCCTTTTAAATATCATTGACTTGGGCGGCACCTGTGGCTCAGTGAGTAGGGTGACGGCCCCATGTGCAAGGGTGGCAGGTTGGAACTCGGCCCTAGCCAAACTGCAACAACAAAAATATCCGGGCATTGTGGCAGGGGCCTGTAGTCCCAGCCACTCAGGAGGCTGAGGCAAGAGAATTGCCCAAGCCCAGGAGTTGGAGTTTACTGTGAGCTGTGACGCTATGGCACTCTACCAAGGGTGACAAAGTGAGACTCTGTCTCTAAAAAAAATAATAAAAAAATAAAAATCATTGTCTTTTTCTGATAAAATCTGTACGTAGGAAAGCACTTTGTTTTTTTGTTTTTGTTCTTCTTTGTAGAGACAGAGTCTCACTTTATCGCCCTCGGTAGTGTGGTAGTGTCACAGCTCACAGCAACCTCCAACTCTTGGGCATCGGCAATTCTCTTGCCTCAGCCTCCCAAAGTGGCTGGGACTACAGGCACCCACCACAACACCCCGCTATCTTTTATTGCAGTTGTCATTGTTGGTTAGCTGACCCTGGCCAGGTTCGAACTCGCCAAATTCAGTGTTATGTGGCTGGCGCCACAAGCCAGAAAAGAACTTTGTATAGTATGTTGGACACCTTGGAAGAACAGGCTGAATGACAAGAACCCAAGATGATTAAGATTGGGATGGTCAGAGATCAGAGTCTGACTTCCTTTATAGAAAAAAAACCTCAACTAACAGGTGGTAGAACACTAATGAGACAGGTCAGTAGAACAGCTGGAGCTAGACACAGTCCACTGTCTCCCTGTCCAAATTTCTATCAGCACTGATCCTTCCTCAACCAAGTGTTTCCTTTTCCCTAGGCCCCCATTGCTGTGTGGCTGGGCAAAGTAGCCATTGACTGAGGAATTTGGGACTTGGGTCCACTAAAGTCACTCATGGCCAGGACACAGTGAGTGATTTTAGGGCTCAGAGTGACAGCACAGCTGCAAAGGACTCAAAAATTGGAGTCTTTGAATAAACTCTGACCTCTTGGCTCTGCCCAATTTACCCATCTTCAAAATGGGAACTTTGACCAGATAATTGTTTGCATTTTATCCTCTTTGCCCCCCTTGGACAGAGGAAAACAATTGAGGTTCAGAAAGGATAAGTGACTGGCCCAAGGTCATAAAGGGAGTAGAAAAAATCCAGGTCTGTGTGGCTCCCAGTCAATGTTGCGGGGTTGTGCTGGGAGTCAGTAATGTGGCCTCAAGGGCAGGGCCCAGGGTGCTGCTGTGCATGTAGCTAGCCCACCCTTGTACTTCACCTCACCCATCAATTCCCTCACCACACACTGTATCTAGACTTGAGTGGGGAACTGGGACATAGAGATGAGTTAAATATGGTCACTGCCCCCAAAGTAGGGAAGAGGCAGAAAGACACAAATAACTAATAAAAGATTAACGGTACTAAGCAGACACCCTGGAGAGGTTAAATTGCTGGCCATAAGATTGTACTTGACTTTTAAACTTAATTAAAAACAAATACAATATTTAGTTCTTCCTTCAAGCTAATCACAATTCAAGTGCTCAGCAGGCATATGTGGTTAGTGGCTGCCACACTGGACAATGCTGGCTTAAAGAATGTTTTCTGGAGTTGGGACATGGAAAGGGTAAGAATTCCAGAGAAGAGGAAGTTTGAACAGAACAGCTTGACTGACAGGAACTCGGGGAAGACAGGCAACATGCAGGATAGGAGAACGCAGGCTGGAGCACAGATGGTCTGGATTCCAAGACCTGCTTGTGCACATTCTGTTGTGAACTCTCAGCTTCCTATGCCTCACATTTCTCAGCTGTATGATTAATGATAACCGTCGCTGTGAAAAGTAGAGTTTACATATCCGTACATGTTACTTTTGAATGGTTCTCCTAAGTGCTAATCATATAAGCACTGGGCCTGGAGGCTGGAGAAACTGCCAGGAGCCAGGTCCTTCCTGAGGGCAACAGAAGCAAGCAAAGTTAACAGGGTGGTGCAAGGCATGGTGAGGCAGCCAAACGGAAGACTGGGGACTCCTCCCTTACACAGCCTCTCTGCAGACTATGTTGACCTTCTTGTTCTCACAGCTCCTAATTCTTCCAGCTGTGTTTGTCATTGTTAAGGTGTTCCTGCTTTAGCTAGGGAATTTCTTATCACAGCCATCTCTGTTCATACAGCCTGGTGGAGGCAATAGTGTAGGCTGGCTTCCAGTATGGTTGCAGAGGGATCCACGCAGTACTTCTTTCTTACAGGTGGACATTGCATCAGGAATGGCCATCGAAGGGATATGCTGTGCCCAGGTATGTGGCTGCTGCCCTTCCATGTGCTCTTGTTAACAGAGGCTGGGCCAGAGTTGGGGAACACTGTACAAAACATGCCCAGTTTAGAGGGTTCCTCCCCATAATTAACCTAGAATGGTTCCAAGGGAGCTACCTTGCTGCTCTCTGGGATTATTTCCTCAACCATCTGATGGTGATACATCCCTCCCCACTTAGTGCCTGGAAAATCACAGGAAAATAAAGAGGTACTTACATGGCTCCTGCTCTCCCTGTACAAGAGGCCACTGCAGTGGCCAGGCTGGGTTGGAACATCAAGGCTTAGTTATATATAGCCTGCAGGTTGTGTGTGTTCAAAGAGCTGTAAACCTGGAACTAACTTATTCAGTGAGTAAAAAATGCTGATCTCCAGATTAACAAATATCCAAAACACTTCTAGGCTTGCAGAACCTAGTGGGAACCAGCTATACACTCAGATTCAAAGCTAGATTTCTTGCTGCAAAGGCTAATCTTTCTTCTCTACAGAGGAACCTCGTTCTCAGACTGTGGCAGAGGTAGGGAGCTCCCTGGAAACCTGCAAGTAGTGTGTGAGTAGAGGCAATAGTGAGGGAGCTCAGATCCTACAGAGCCAGTCTGCTCTCCCCAGGAGACAAAGGAGCCACTGAGGCTTATGCCTTTGCATGGCTCAAGACTGAAGTCAGAAATACTTAGATCATGGCCTTGTCACAGGCTGAACAAGCTGAAGCAATTTTTTTTTATGGCCTGTAGTCCTTATCCCCCCCCAACCCTCACATTAATATTCCATACATTGTTGCAGAACATCCCAACCCAGGACCAGCTGGAGGGCATGGCCGCCTTCAGGGAGAAGCAGCCCCCAAGATTTGTTGGCAAGCAGCCCACTTAACCTTAGGATGCCTTAAAGAGCTGGATCCAGAAGGAAAAACTGCAGCGGGACTGCCTTTGCCATTCCACCTCTCTGGGCTTCTGTTTCTTCACAAGGACAATGATGGATGGACCGTGACTTGTACCTGGGTGCTGACTATACCACTTACTGCTGCCTTTCTTATCATCACTATGGCTAATTACTAGGGTCATATTTGCTTTGGAGAATGTCTGTCTCTCCCTATTTGAATAATAAACTAAGGACTATAATAGATGCCTCTGGGTCTTTGTATCATTGGCTCTCAGGCCCTAACCTCTGTCTTTCAGTTATAAGGAACTAACTACAGATGTCAAAAGATCGTGACAAAAGAGACAGTAAATAAATGTTGGTTACTGAGTGAGCATGTGTGAGGATCAGACAGAAGACACCAACTCTCTACGAGTTACTTGCTGTGATTAAACCTTGGACAAATTGTTTAACCTCTAGGCCTCAGCTTCCTCATCTGCAAAATGACTGTTGTGAATATTTTTTTGGAGACAGAGTCTCAAGCTGTCACCCCGGGTGGAGTACATGGCGTCATAGTTCACAGCAACCCCCAGCTCTTGGGC
This sequence comes from Nycticebus coucang, assembly GCF_027406575.1. Lineage (NCBI taxonomy): Eukaryota > Metazoa > Chordata > Mammalia > Primates > Lorisidae > Nycticebus > Nycticebus coucang. The sequence goes on along the minus strand of NC_069804.1, from coordinate 153,513,592 downwards.
TCAAGCAATCCTCTTGCCTTAGTTTTTCTATTTTTAGTAGAGACAGGGTCTCACTTTTTGCTCAGGTTGGTCTCAAACTCAGCAATCTACCCACCTCAGCCTCCCAGAATGCTAGGATTATAGGTGTGAGCCACTGCACTGGCCTGTTGTGAAGAATAAAAAAAAAAAAAAAACCTACATTCAATAAACGTGTCCTAATTGTTAAGTTACAATCCTCTTTGTGAGGACTAAACAAAATAACCGCTGTGAAAATTTTGCCTAAGTGATAGGGTGATGGGAAATCATTCATGACCTTCAGGAGCCCTAGGAAGAGTGCAAATAACTCTGCTGGAAAAAGAGGATCAGGAATGGGCAAGTAACATTAGAATTGAAGCCAGAAGATAAATAGGAATTTGAAGTAAAGAAGAAGAAGCTTGATGGAACAGCATGAGCAAAGGTAAACAGTGGGTGAACGCCCTTAAAGAACAAAAAGGGGCTGATACACACCCACCCCTCCTCTTGTACCAAGGCTGCATTGTAAGCTGTGGGCTTACAATTTCTAACTGGATCCTTGTTCTGGATAAGCATCCTGAGCCTAGGTCTGGCCTAGAGTCCCTAAACCAGTAGTTCTCAACCTTCCTAATGCCGCGAACCTTTAATACAGTCCAAACGGGTTGCAACCCACAGGTTGAGAACCTCTGCCCTAAACCATGAGCAAAGATGCATATGATTAACACTGTTGACTTGCTGCTAAATACACATATGCCCCCGAGGTTATGCTTGTGTCCTGGATGGGAGAAGTAATAAGGAAGAGCCAGGCCTTATAATCAGCCCAGACAATACCAGCTAAGACTACTCAGCAAAGTAACAACCTTACTGAACTCCCCTTTTCTCACTTGTTATGTGAGGAGAATGAAACTAACCTAACCTAACCTATCTCCAAGGATTGTTGTGAATGAGACAAAACTTGAAGGGCACCTGGTAATAGAACTCGACCTCAATACACCCTCACATTAGCCAAAGGTAGGATCTGATAACACGGTGTTCTGAGATACTGGAACACAGGTCAGGAAACTCAGACACCCATGTTGGAATCATGTGTTAAGAAACAGTGCAGTTTAGGGAATATCGAAGGAAAAAGGTTACAAGCCCTGCTTATCTACACTTCCTCACTTGATTGCAAAAGACGAGACCACACTAGCTAACAGCACAAAAATCTAGCCCCGAACTATGCAAAAAAAGAAAGAACGAAAGAAAAAGAAAGAAATCAAACAGGAATTTACTTTTGTTTTTGTAGAAAATTAAAACTTAAAATATAAATGACAAAACATATTTATCAATAATTACCGTGCTGTTTTGATCACTACTCACTTATAGTATAAACTGAAGTCTGATAATGTGATGCCTCCAGATTTATTTTATTTCTTAAAACTGCATTGGCTATTCAGTTTTTTTTTTTTCTAGTTTCATATATAAAAAAAGAACTATTTTTCAAGCTCTTCAAAGAATGACTTTGGAGCTTTCATAGGGATTACATTCAATCTGTAGATGTCTTTGGGTAGAATAGACATAACAATATTGATTCTTCTCAGCCACAGACATGGTATATTTTTCCATTTGTTAATGTCTTCTGCTATTTCATTTCTCAGGGTTTCATAGTTCTATTTATAGAGATCCTTTTAGTCCATGGTTAGGTATATTCCCAGCTATTTTATTTTCTTTGAAGTTACTATGAATGGTACTGTGTTTGATTTGATTCGCAGCTTGACTGTTATTGGAATATATGAAGACTACTTAATTGGTGGGCATTAAATTTGTATCCCAAGATGTTATTGTATATCTTGTTCACTTCCAGGAGACTTGTGGTGGAGACTCTAGGGATTTCCAAGTATAACATCATATCATCAACAAAGAGTGAGCATTTCATTTCCTCTGTCTCCATTTGAATACCCTTGATATTTTTATTTTGCTTGATTGAATTGGCTAGAATTTCCTGTGCTGTGTTGAATAGCAGGGTAGATAGTAGACATCCCTGTCTAGTTACAATTCTAAGCAGAAATTATTTCAGTTTTGCTATATTCAGTATGATATTTGCTGTGGGTTTGTTGCAAATGGCCTCATTCAGTTAAATAAATTTTCCAGCTATGCCTATTTTTTTTTTTTTTGCAGTTTCTGGCCAGGGCTGGGTTTGAACCCACCACCACTGGCATATGGGGCCAGCGCCCTACCCCTTTGAGCCACAGGCGCTGCCCAGCTATGCCTATTTTTGTAAAGTGTTTTTGTCAGAAAAAGTTGCCAAATTTTGTTGGTTTTTCTAGATCTACTAGAGGATTATATGGTCTTTGGTTTGTACCTATTTATGTAATGAATGACACTTAGGGATTTGCATATGTTGAACCAACCTTGCATCCCTGGAATAAAGCCCACTTGATCATAATCTATAATTTTTTTTTGATATGTAGCTCTCTTCTATTTGCTAGGGTCATATTGAACAGTTTTGCATCAGTATTTATTAATAATATTAGTCTGCAAATTTTCATTTTTGGTGGGTCTTTCCCTGGTTTTCTTATTAGGGCAATATTGGTTTGGTGCAATGTTTTAAGAAGTATTCTTTCCTTATCTGTGCTTTGGAATAGGTTTTGTAATATAGGTACTAGCTCCAGTGTGAAGGCTTGGTAGAATTATTGTGTAAAACCATCTGATCCAAAGGCTTTTCTTTTTAGGAAGGTTTTTATTTGATGTTACAATTCAGTCTTGATATTGATCTATTCAAAATTTCTAACTTTTCTGTTTGAGTTTAGGATGGTAGTGTGATTCCTACTGATGACCCATTTCCTCTATATTTTCAAATCTCTGGGCATAGAAATTTTTGTAGATATTGTTGACATTTTGTATCTATTTGGTATATGTTGTTATTTCCTCTTTTGTGTGTGATTGAAGTTATTAGAGATCTTACTTTTCTATTTTTAGTTAGTCTTTTCAAGGGTTTGGTTGCCAAATAGGTCTGTGTGGTGTTGACTAACAGTCCCCTATTACATTATCTCTCTATAACTATTTAGGTACAACCACGCTTAAAAAGTATAACAAATTTAGAAATAAACTGAAAATTTACATGGGGAGGAACTAAAGAAGAACCCTGGAAACATAAAAAATCAGAGTGGATCAACCACTCCATGAGATTTCAAAGGAGATACACCTGAAAATACCATCTACAGAGAAATTGTTGAAATGACATAAATGGAATTAAAAATATGGATGGAAAATAAGGTGAATGGATTTGAGCAGAAAATAGAAAACTATATCTGAAAAAAAATTCAAAAACATTCTCAAAAAGTTAGTGAAATTAAAGACAAAGTCACCAAGGATCTGATATAACTAGGAAGGAATAGCAGAGCTTATGTAATTGAAAGAAGCATTCAAGGGTATTCAAAACATGGTTGAGAGTCTCAGCAATACAGTAGAACATGGAGAAGAAAAAAAATCTCATAAATTGAAGATAAGGCTATTGAACTAACTGAATCATTCAAAGAGGCAGAAAAAAAAATAAAATCAGAGCTTTCCCTGAGAGTTATGGATCCACCCCCAAATATTGAATATTTGAATTATAGGGAGTCCTGAAGTAGAAGAAGATACCACTTCAAGATATTGTGGTATGCAATTTCCCAAGCATTGAGAGAGACATTGAGATCCAAATAGTTTCAGAACCCCAATTCAATTCAAACAAATCAACTCCTAGACACATGGTTAATAACCTAGCCAAAGTCAAAATGAAAGGGAAAATTCTGCAAGCAGCTAGGCAAAAACAACTTCTTACCTACCAGGGTAAAAGTATCAGGTTGACAGAGGACTTTTTAGCTGAAACTTTTTAAGCCAGAAGAGTGTGATAATCTGCCCTTTACTTTCTTAAACAAAACAATTTTCAATCCAGAACTCTGTATCCTACTAAACTAAGTTTTATTTTTGACAAAGAAATCAGAAATTTTACTTATATGCAAGCATTGAGGCAATTTTCCAGAATTCAAGCTCTACAGGAAGTACTCAGGCCTGTTCTTCACACTTTACCACAAGCAAAGTAAATATACCCAGACGTTATAAGACAAAGCCTAGTTTCCACAATGTCACAGGAAAAAACTAAGCACCAGCCTCCACCAAAGAACATGAAAAAAAACCCATCAATTCTCTCAATAAATGTGAATGGCTTGTATTCCCCACTGAAGAGTCACAGTCTGGCTAACTGGACTTAAAAAAAAAAAATACAAGCCAACTATATTTTATCTTCAGGAAACACATCTAACTTCTAAGAATAAAACAAGATTGGATTTAAAGGGATGAACACAATATTTAAGGCAAATAGAAATCAGAAGAAAGCAGGTGTTGCAAACTTATTTGCAGATACAATTAGATTTAAACCAAACAAAAATGACAAAAGACATATATAGTTACTGCATACTTGTCAAGGGAGTGCTACAACAAGAATAGATTTTAATCATGAACATCTATGCATCCAACTTAAATGCTCCCACATATATAAAACAAATCCTAACTGATCTGAACAATATAATATCCTGAAACTCCATAATAGCTGGGGATTTCAACACCCCCTGACAAAACTGGACATATCCTCCAAGCAGAAACTAAACAAAGAAGCAATGGACTGGGGTGGCACCTGTGGGTCAAAGGAGGTGGTAGGTTCCAAGCAGAAACTAAACAAAGAAGCAATGGACATGGGTGGTGCCTGTGGATCAAAGGAGGTAGTAGGTTCAAACCCGGCCCCTGCCAAAAGCTGCGAAAAAAAAAAAAAAAAAGCAATGGACTTAAACATGATCCTAAAACAAATGGGCATAACAGACATACACAGGACATTTCTTCCTAATAAAATTGAGTGTACCTTCTTCTCATCATCCCATGGACCCTCCTCCAAAATTGATATCTTAGGGCACAAATAAAACTCCAACAAATTTAAAAGAATAGAAATTGTACTTTTTGTCATCTCAGACCATCAGAGAATAAAAGTAGAACTCCAACAGAAATCGTCAAATCCACATAAAATTATGGAAACTAAAAAACCTTATGTTGAGCAACAGCTAGGTAAAGTTGAATATAAAGAAGGAAATCATTGGATTTCTTGAACAAAATGACAACAAAGTCACAATCTATCAAAACCAGTGGAATACTGTAAAGGCAGTCCTACCAGGTTAGTTTCTAGCATTAGATGCTAGACATCCAGACAACAGAAAGAATGCAAGTTAACCTATTGGAACTTCTCAAGTAGCTGGGAAAGGAAGAGAAATCCAATACTAGATCTGGCAGAAGAAAAGACATAACCAAAAATAGAGCAGAATTAAATGAAATTGAGGACACAGAATCACTCAGAAGATCAATACAACAAAAAGTTGATTATTTGAAAAGATTAATATTTCAGAGATTTTTTATTGCTTATTCAGTCTTCTTGCTTCTTATAAGTCTATTCATATTTTTTACTTCTTCTCATATCAATTTAGATAATTTGTGTGTTTCTAGGAATTTGTCAATTCCATCAAGGTTATTTAATTTGCTGGCATTTAATTATTTATAATACTATTTTATTATTTTATAACATCTGCACAGTTACAGTAATGTGCCCACTACCATTTCTGATTTTCCTTATTTGAATAATTCCATTATATTCCTTTGTAAGTCTAAATGAAGTTTTGCTAATTTTGTTAACGTCTTCAAAGAACTAATTTTATGATCCATTGATATTTTTACACATATCTATTCTCTACTTCGTTTATCTCTGCTCTTCTATTTATATTTTTTTTGTCTTCTAGATTTGGGCTTAGCTTTCTTTATTTCCTTTAATCTACTTTAGTTCCTCAAAGAATAGGGTTAGGTTGTTAATTTTAAATATTTCTGTTTTCTCGATATAATAATTTAAAGCTGTAAATTTACCCTTTAGTGTTGATTTTGCTATATCCCACAAAATTTTTCATTTGTATCTATTTTTGTTTGTCTCAAGATATATCCCAATTCCATTTATGATTTAATAATACATTGGTTAATTTACACATATTTGTGAACTTTCAGTTTTCATTTAGTTGTTTATGACTAGTTTTAGTCCACTGTGATTAGAAAAGATTCTTTGAATTATTATGATTTTAATCTTTTAATTTCATAGGACTTGGGTGAACTAACATGTAATCTATCTTGGAGAATATTCTGCCTACAATTGAATATTATTATTAACAATAATAATAATGTATTAGTTTGTGGTTGGGGTGAAGGTTTTGTATATGCCCAATAGATCCAGCGAATTTGTGAGATTGTTCAAGTCCTCCATTTCACGATTTATTTTGTCTGATGGTTCTGTACAATATTGAAAATGGGATATTGAAGTTTCCAACTATTATTGTAGTGCTATCTATATTTCTTTTAAATTCTGTAAGTTTGCTTCATCTATTTACGAGCTCTGATATTTGATCCATATATGTTTCTGATTATCGTATCTTTTTGATGAATGAATCCTTTTATCAATAATATACTGACCCATTTGTCACTTGCAACAATTTGTTACTATTTGCATAGAATATCTTTTACAACTGTTCACCTTATTGTCTGTTCCTCAATTTTTCTCAGAATTTATTTATATATCACATATGTTATATATTATATATCACATATGTTATATATTTATCATGTATTTATTTTCATTTTTTGTTTTAGAATATTAGGGGTTGGATCAACACAAATCCAGCTATGGAAATACATGTCATATTTGTATTTTTGGTAAAAGTAATAATTTGAAGACAACATATGACTGCAATATATATTGTGTTTAATTCAATCTATCTCTATCTTTTGACTGGATCCTTTAGTCCACATACATTTAAAATAAATGCTAATAAGGAAAGACTTCTGACAGTATACTATTTGTTTTCTGTATGGCTTATAGCTTCTTCCCTCTGATTTCCACCATTACTGCATTCTGTCATGGTTTTACATGACAGAATTTGACTCTTTTATTCATGTGTATTATTATTATTATTATTATTATATGACACAGAGTCTTACTACATCACCCTCAATAGAGTGCCGTGGTCACAGCAACCTCAAACTCTTGGGCTTAAGCGATTCCTTTGCCTCAGCCTCCCAAGTAGCTGGGACTGCAGGTACATGCCACAATGGCTGGATATTTTTTTATTGCAGTTGTCATTATTGTTTAGCTGGCTGGGGCTGGGTTCAAACCCGTGGGCCTCGGTGTATGTGGCTGGTGTAACCACTGTGCTATGGGCACTGAGCCCATTTGTGTATATACTATCAACATTTTAATTACCATGTGGACTAGACATGGCATTTGATAGACTATAGTTATACTAGTCTCATTTATAATGATAATCACTTAACTTCAGTTGAATACAAATACTCATTTCCTATACAGTCTGCCTTCCCTTATGTCATTATCAGAAATTACATCTGTCCATATTGATTATAAAATAATACATATTTATTAACATTATTATGAATTTGTCTTTTACATCATGTAAAGAAATAATAAAAATGGAGTTAACAACTAGAAATGCAATAATTTTTTAATATCTACTTATACACTTACTTTGTCTAGAAATCATTATTTATTCATATGGCATCAAGTTACTGCCTTTTAAATTTTACTCCGAAGTACTCCTCTACATTATGAAACAGTGATAATAAAGTAAGATTTTTTTTATGTGTATTTTTTTCTTTTCTTTTTTTTTTATTGTTGGGTATTCATTGAGGTTACATGAGGAAATGTCTAAATTTTTTTTTTACTTTTGAAAGACTATAATTCTTAGCTGAATTTTCCCCCAGCATTTAAAATATATTATCCTTTTATTTTATGGGCTCCAAACTTTCTAATGAACAGTCATTTGATAATTGCTTTGAATATTTCTTATATATGTTGAGTCACTTCTTTCTCATTTTCAAGATTCTTTGTCATTATCTTTAACCATTTTCTTTAAATGTGTTTTGTGTATATTCATTAAGCCTCTTGAGTTTATAAACTGTCTTTCATCAAATTTGGGAAGTTGTCAGTCATTACTTCATTTTTTTTGGGGTTTTTTTTGCAGTTTTGGCCAGGGATGGGCTTGAACCCGCCACCCCCGGTATATGGGGCCAGTGCCATACTCCTTGAGCCACAGGCACTGCTCCCTGGCCATTATTTCTTTAAATACTCTTTCTGTGGCTTTTTCTTTCTCTCATTTTGGAATTCCCAATAGTGTATGTTTCTCCAATTACTGTTGTCCCACAGGGTCTGTTTGCTAGTCTTCCTTCACTTTCTTTACTCCATTTTGTACGACTCATTTTACTCACTTTTCTAATTCTTTTTCCCTCTATTCCACAAACATAAAATTTCAATAATATTGTATTAAAATGTGCTGATATTTTTCTTTGACCTACTCAAACATGCTGTTGAACCACCATATTGAATTTTACATTCTATTTTTACACTTTTCTTCTCTAAAATGTATTTTTAAGTCAAATTTCCTCATTTTCTGTCATTTATTATCCTTGCTTTATTTAGGGGTCAGTATTGGTATTTGAGCACATTTAAGACACTGGTTTTAAAATATTTTTCTACATGCGCCTGTAGCTAAGTGGTTAGGGTGCTGGTGGGTTCGAACTCAGCCCAAGCCTGCTTAAAAAAACAAAAAATAGCTGGACATTGTGGCAGAGGCCAGTAGTCCCAGCTATTTGGGAGACTGAGGCAAGAGAATAGCTTATGTCTAAGAGTTAGATGTTGCTGTGAACTGTGATGCCACAGTACTCTACCCAGGGTGACATAGTGAGACTCTGTCTCAAAAAAAAAAAAAAAGAAAGAAAAAGAAATAGCCGCATTTGGGGGGGGGCACCTGTAGTCCTAGCTACTAAGGGAGGTTGAGGCAAGATAATCAATAAAACCCAAGAGTTTGAGGTTGCTGTGAGCTATGACAGTACTGCACTCTACTGATGGTGACAAAGTGAGACTCTATCTCAATGAAAAAAATAATAATAAAATAAAATATATTTCTTGTAAGTCTGTGGTCTACTCTGAAATTTTATTTGTAATTTATTTTGTTCATTTAAATGAATGATACTTTTCTATTCTTTTGAATGTCTTACAATTTTTGATCAAAAACTGTACATAAAATATTAGAATGTGATAATTCTGACAGTTACATTTTCCTTCATTCCAGGGTTTGCTTTATTCTTCTTATTAATGTTGTTTGTTGTTATTGCTACTTGGTACTGTGGGCTGTAGTAGTGCATTCAGGTGTTTTTTATTACGGTTTAAAAATATTGTATTCTGAGGTGGGAGACAAGATGGCGGACTGAAGCCAGCTTTCAACAAAGGCTCCCGTCCAGAAGGAGAGTTAAGGGACAGGAATTTAGTAGGTATCCTGGTGGACTTGAGCTCCACCAAGAAAGAAGGCTGAAGAACGCACATCAACACCACTGAGGCAAGTTGTGATCACCAGGACGCAAACAAAAGGTACAAAATCCACCACCAAGCGGACGGGAGTCCCCCTCCCCCATGAGACCGGCTCTAGAGCCCCACAATTGAACAAGCGGGCAGAAATTAAAGGCCCTCCCACTACACTCCACGGGAGAGACCTTCTAAAAACTGGACCTACCTCCCCTACTGGGGTGCCGTGGCGTTCTCCTGCCGGACATAGGGCTGAATAAAACTTTGGGAATCCTTTGCCAGCAACCCTGAATCCCCGGCGCTCCCCTCCCGCCCACTGAGGTCTGAAGGCCTGTCCCCCAGGACTTCGGATCCTTGGGTGATTTCTCAAGGGGAGTGGACAGTCCCCGAGTTGCGACTGGTCAGCATTGACTCTGAGGCACGCAAGTGAGGAGAGGGCACCGGGCTCAGGGGGAGTCACACCTCGGCGGCACTTCCCTGCGGTGCAGTGCAGCAACCCTCCCCAGGCATATGGGGCCCAAGACTGAATCAGACTCTGGCCTCCCCGCTGAGAGCTGAGAACCCCTACTCTCACTCGGGGTCTGAGGGCCTATCCCCCAGGAGTTTGGCTCCTTGGGTGATTTCTCGAGGGGAGTGCACAGTGCCTAAGCTGCGTCAGGTCAGCGCTGACTCTGGGACACGTGAGCGAGGAGAGGGCACTCTGCTGAGGGGAAATCAAGCCTTGGCAGCACTTCCCTGCGGTGCAGTGCAGGAGCCCTCCCCGGACCGTAGTATTGCGTGAAACTGAATGAAACTCTAGCTTCCCCCCGACCCACTCCCAATCGGGGTCTGGGGGCCCATCCCCCAAGAGTTCTGATTCTTGGGGGATCTCTTAAGGGGTGTGGACCCAGCACAAACTGCGGCCGCTCAGTGCTGACTCTGGGGCGCGGGACAGAGGAGAAAAGGGTCGCCTGAGTGCCCACACCAGAGCAGCAGTTCCCTGGAGGTAGATCAACAGCCGTTTTTTTCTTTAACTGCAGAACGCTCACTTCTGGATATTCTGAGGCCACACCCCCTGTCTCCCTGGGCAACTAGAGGAGGCCACCGGTGACACGGCTCACAAACCCGGAAGCCTCCAGGGCGGGGCCGACCCAGAGAGGTGTTCAGACGCAATTCTCCAGCAGCAAAGATGTTTGAACTCAAAACAGCCCGTCTCCTGTAGGTGACGACAGGAAAAGAGACAGAACCTCACAAAGTTGTCTGTTCTGTTCTGTTCTCTTAGCAGCATGCATCAGGGACGGGTCTAAGCCTGAGCGAACACCTCCTTCCCAACACCTGCATCAAACACTCAAAGATGTCAGGCCCCATCTCCTCCTGCTAGATAGCGGCAGTCTGCGGGGGCCTGGCAGACTTCCTTGCGATTCAGGCAGGTGCAAACCCCTGGAGTGTCTGTTCACTGCAGGTAACTGGGTTAGCCATCTGCAGAGATACCAGTGACTGGGTCCGACGGAGGGGCAAAGTGGGGAAGGAGACGTCAACCTTCCCAGACTGCTCTGTTTGCTGGGTGGCTCCTCCTGACCCCACGCTGCACTGGGGCGAGCTGTGTCAGAGGAGTCACCAGGCCCCTGTGATCCAGTTCCCAGAGACCTCTTGAACCCTTCCACCCGAGACAAGTGCCGATTGAGACAGTTGATTCGGACCTTTTGAACTGGGCTAATAGATTGAGGACTCTTCAGGCGGTGCCCTGGGTGTGCGATTGTAGGAAGGTTTGATTCTCCTTTTCCAACTGGGGCCAGAGGTGGGCAGGCGGGGTGACTTAATTGCTGATTTTTCCACACAGCTGAGACTTCAAGCCAGAGTAGAAGTTGCAATAGGATCAAACAGAAACCAGCTGAAAACAAGACAGAACCACTTTGCTCCACCACACCAGACAGGGCCCCAGTTTCTCAGGCCACAACACTGTACGGGCCCTCGAAAAAACCCCAGGGGAAAAACCAAAGGGAGTAAACCATGGGGCGGAATCAGAGGAAAAACTCTGGTAACATGAATAACCAGAATAGATCAACCCCCCCAAGAAAAGATACGGCAGATGTGATTGAAGATCCCATTCACAAACAACTGGCTGAGATGTCAGAAGTCGAATTCAGAATTTGGTTTGCAGACAAGATTAATAAAATGGAATTAGGAATTCAAGGAGAAATTCAAAAATTGTCTCAAGAATTTAACGAATTTAAAGACAAAACCACCAAAGACTTAGACACACTGAAACAAGAACTTACAGCCCTCAAAGATATGAAAAATACAGTAGAATCCCTCAGTAACAGAATGGAGCAAGCAGAAGAAAGGATTTCTGACATTGAAGATAAAGTCTTCGAACGCTCCCAATCTCTCAAAGAGGAAGAGAAATGGAGAGCAAAAACGGATCACTCACTCAGAGAGCTCTCAGATAATTCGAAAAAAAAAACAACATAAGGGTTATAGGAATTTCAGAGAATGATGAAGTGGCTGCCAAGGACACAGAGGCCCTTCTACATGAAATTATGAAAGAAAATTTTCCAGACATGCCTAGAGAATCTGAAATTCAGATAGCAGACAGCTTCAGAACCCCAGCACGATTCAACCCCAATAAGCCATCTCCCAGACATATCATAATTAGCTTCACTAAAGTTAACATGAAAGAGAAGATTCTCAAGGCAGCCCGGTGAACGAAAACTATAACGTACAAAGGTAAGAATATTAGAATAACTGCAGATCTCTCTGCTGAAACTTTTCAAGCAAGAAGAGGCTGGTCATCAACTTTTAATCTCCTAAAGCAAAAAAACTTTCAACCCAGGATCTTGTATCCAGCTAAACTGAGTTTCATCTATGATGGAGAAATTAAATACTTCAATGACATTCATATGTTGAAAAAATTTGCCATAAGTAAACCAGCTCTTCAGGATGTTCTCAGACCTATCCTCCACAATGACCAACCCAATCCTATACCACAAAAGTAAACTCACTCAGAAACTTCGGATCAAACTCCAACTTCCACACTGGCGAAAGGATTAAAAATGTCCACTGGACCTTTGAAAAATCTTGATACCCAAAATTCCACCAGACTTATCAATACTCTCCATCAATGTGAATGGCTTAAACTGTCCTCTAAAGAGACATAGGTTAGCTGACTGGATACAAAAACTCAAGCCAGATATTTGTTGCATACAAGAGTCACATCTCAACTTAAAAGACAAATACAGACTCAGGGTGAAAGGATGGTCATCCATATTTCAGGCAAATGGTAATCAGAAAAAAGCAGGTGTTGCAATATTATTTGCAGATACAGTAGGCTTTAAACCATCAAAAGTAAGGAAGGACAAGAATGGTCACTTCATATTTGTTAAGGGTAATACTCAATATGACGAGATCTCAATTATTAATATCTATGCACCCAACCAGAATGCACCTCAATTTATAAGAGAAACTCTAACAGACATGAGTAACTTGATTTCCTCCAGCTCCATAATCGTTGGAGATTTCAACACTCCCTTGGCAGTGTTGGATCGATCCTCCAGAAAGAAGCTGAGCAAAGAAATCTTAGATTTAAACCTAACTATCCAATATTTAGATTTAGCAGACATCTACAGAACATTTCATCCCAACAAAACTGAATACACATACTTCTCATCAGCCCACGGAACTTACTCCAAAATTGATCACATTTTAGGTCACAAGTCTAACCTCAGTAAATTTAAAGGAATAGAAATTATTCCATGCATCTTCTCGGACCATCATGGAATAAAACTTGAATTGAGTAACAACAGGAATCTGCATACCCATACAAAAACATGGAAGCTAAATAACCTTATGCTGAATGATAGCTGGGTCAGAGATGAGATTAAGAAAGAAATCACCAATTTTTTGGAACAAAATGACAATGAAGACACAAGCTATCAGAACCTCTGGGACACTGCAAAGGCAGTTCTAAGAGGGAAATTTATAGCACTGCAAGCCTTCCTAAAGAGAACGGAAAGAGAGGAAGTTAACAACTTAATGGGACATCTTACGCAACTGGAAAAGGAAGAACATTCCAACCCCAAACCCAGTAGAAGAAAAGAAATAACCAAAATTAGAGCAGAATTAAATGAAATTGAAAACAAAAGAATAATACAACAGATCAATAAATCAAAAAGCTGGTTTTTTGAAAAGGTCAATAAAATAGATAAACCTCTGGCCAACCTAATCAGGAAAAAAAGAGTAAAATCTCTAATATCATCAATCAGAAACAACAAAGATGAAATAACCACAGACTCATCAGAAATCCAAAAAATCCTTAATGAATATTACAAGAAACTTTATTCTCAGAAATATGAAAATCTGAAGGAAATAGACCGATACTTGGAAGCACGCCACCTTCCAAGACTTAACCAGAATCAAGTGGAAATGTTGAACAGACCCATATCAAGTTCAGAAATAGCATCAACCATACAAAACCTCCCTAAAAAGAAAAGCCCGGGACCAGATGGTTTCACGTCAGAATTCTACCAAACCTTTAAAGAGGAATTAGTACCTATATTACTCAACCTGTTCCAAAATGTAGAAAAAGAAGGAAGACTACCCAACACGTTCTATGAAGCAAACATCACCCTGATCCCCAAACCAGGAAAAGACCCAACAAGAAAAGAAAATTATAGACCAATATCACTAATGAATATAGATGCAAAAATATTCAACAAGATCCTAACCAACAGAATCCAACAACACATCAAACAAATTATACATCATGACCAAGTTGGTTTTATCCCAGGGTCTCAAGGCTGGTTCAATGTACGTAAATCTATAAATGTAATTCAGCACATAAACAAATTAAAAAACAAAGACCATATGATTCTCTCAATTGATGCAGAAAAAGCTTTTGATAATATCCAGCATCCCTTCATGATCAGAACACTCAAGAAAATTGGTCTAGAAGGGACTTTTCTTAAACTGATAGAGGCTATCTACAGCAAACCCACAGCCAATATCATATTGAATGGAATTAAATTGGAATCATTTCCACTCAGATCAGGAACCAGACAAGGCTGCCCATTGTCTCCATTGCTTTTCAACATTGTAATGGAAGTTTTAGCCACCGCAATTAGGGAAGAAAAGGCGATCAAGGGTATCCATATAGGGTCAGAAGAGATCAAACTCTCGCTCTTCGCAGATGATATGATTGTGTATCTGGAAAACACTAGGGACTCTACTACAAAACTCCTAGAAGTGATCAAGGAATACAGCAGCGTCTCAGGTTACAAAATCAACATTCATAAATCGGTAGCCTTTATATACACCAACAACAGTCAAATTGAAAAAGCAGTTAAGGACTCTATCCCATTCACAGTAGTGCCAAAGAAGATGAAATGTTTGGGAATTTACCTAACAAAAGACGTGAAAGATCTCTATAAAGAGAGCTATGAAACTCTAAGAAAAGAAATAGCTGAAAATGTTAACAAATGGAAAAACATACCATGCTCATGGCTAGGAAGAATCAACATTATCAAAATGTCCATACTACACAAAGCAATATATAATTTCAACGCACTCCCTATTAAAGCTCCACTGTCATATTTTAAAGATCTTGAAAAAACATTACTTCGTTTTATATGGAATCAGAAAAAACCTCGAATAGCCAAGACATTACTCAGAAATAAAAACAAAACAGGAGGAATCACACTACCAGACCTCAGACTTTACTACAAATCGATAGTGATCAAAACAGCATGGTATTGGCACAAAAACAGAGAAGTAGATATCTGGAATAGAATAGAGAACCAAGAGATGAATCCAGCTACTTACCGCTATTTGATTTTTGACAAGCCAATTAAAAACATTCAGTGGGGAAAAGATTCCCTATTTAACAAATGGTGCTGGATGAACTGGCTGGCAACCTGCAGAAGACTGAAATTGGACCCACACCTTTCACCATTAACTAAGATAGACTCTCATTGGATTAAAGATTTAAACTTAAGACATGAAACTATAAAAATACTAGAGGAGAATGCAGGGAAAACCCTTGAAGAAATTGGTCTGGGTGAGTATTTCATGAGGAGAACCCTCCGGGCAATTGAAGCAGCTTCAAAAATACACTACTGGGACTTGATCAAACTAAAAAGCTTCTGCACAGCTAAGAACACAGTAAGCAGAGCAAGCAGACAGCCCTCAGAATGGGAGAAGATATTTGCAGGGTATAACTCTGACAAAGGTTTAATAACCAGAATCCACAGAGAACTCAAACGCATCAGCAAGGAAAAAACAAGGGATCCCATCGCAGGCTGGGCAAGGGATTTGAAGAGAAACTTATCTGAAGAAGACAGGCGCACGGCCTTCAGACATATGAAAAAATGCTCATCATCTTTAATCATCAGAGAAATGCAAATCAAAACTACTTTGAGATATCATCTAACTCCAATGAGACTAGCCTATATCACAAAATCTCAAGACCAGAGATGTTGGCGTGGATGCGGAGAAAAGGGAACACTTCTGCACTGCTGGTGGGAATGCAAATTAATACATTCCTTTTGGAAAGATATATGGAGAACACTCAGAGATCTAAAAATAGATCTGCCATTCAATCCTGTAATTCCTCTGCTGGGCATATACCCAGAAGACCAAAAATCACAACATAACAACGATATTTGTACCAGAATGTTTATCGCAGCCCAATTCATAATAGCTAAGTCATGGAAAAAGCCCAAGTGCCCATCGATCCACGAATGGATTAATAAATTGTGGTATATGTATACCATGGAATACTATGCAGCCTTAAAGAAAGATGGAGACTTTACCTCTTTCATGTTTACATGGATGGAGCTGGAACATATTCTTCTTAGTAAAGTATCCCAAGAATGGAAGAAAAAATACCCAATGTACACAGCCCTACTATGAAACTAATTTGGGACTCTCACATGAAAGCTGTAACCCAGCTACAACTTAACAATAGGGGGAAGTGGGAAAGGGGGAGGGTGGGTAGAGGGAGGGGAATCGGTGGGATCACACCTGTGGTGCATATTACAGGGGTATTTGCGAAACTTGGTAAATGTAGAATGTAAATGTTATGGCACAGTAACTGAGATAACGCCGGAAAGGCTATGTTAACCACTGTGATAAAAATGTGTCAAATGTTATATGAAGTGAGTGTATGATGCCCCATAATCATATCATTATATACAGTTATGATTTAATAAAAAAATTAAAAAAAAATTTAAAAAAAATAATATTGTATTCTTTTTCTTAGATAGCGAACTCACCCTTCTATTAGTTGGTATTTAGTTAATGCTTTGTCAGAAATTTCCTTGATTGCCAAAAGTAAAAACAATAATAAAAAAGCAAATATTCAAATAAACAAAAACAGAAAATAAAAGAAAATAACTTTCCAAATACATTCAAATTTACCATGGCTGGGACACTCCTTTAACAATTAGTCCATCTTTCTCTCAGTGTAGGAATATGCTTAAAGTGAAAGCTCAGAATATACTCTTGGTTTTTCTGAGTATACATACTGCTAGGGACATGTATGTGGCATTCAAAATTCTCCCACATACACAAGTGTTTTGATTTCCTACTTTCTCAAAGAATCTCTCCTAGCTTTTACTCTGGGCCTTTTGTATGTCTATTAAATGTTTTGACCATTTATCTTTTCCTCCAGGCATCTTTTGTTTGTTAGTTCACTTATTGATACTTTTCAGCAATGCTCATCACTATTACAGCTTGTGTCACATGTTAAGTGAAACAACAGGAGAGTCTTGTATTAATCTTGCATGAAAACCCCGAGGTCTACTATAATACGCATCCATGGTAATTTGCAAACAAGGTCTTTGCAAAACGAACAAACAAAAAAAAAATGGGTAAAGTTGCTCATTGTCTCCACTGCTTTTTTAACATTGTCATTTAAGTCTTAGCTATGGAAATCAGGCAAGAGAAGGAGATCAAGGGTATACAAATATGGTCAAAGGAGATCAAAATTTCACTCTTCACAGATGATATGATTTTATACCTGGAAAAACCCAGGGACTCAACCACAAAACTCTTAGAAGTTATCAAGGAATACAGTAGTGTCTCAGCATACAAAATCAATACTCACAAATAAGTAGCTTTTATGTATACCAATAATAGTCAAGGTGAAAAAACATTCAAGGACTCTATTCCCTTTACAGTTGTGCCAAAGAAGATAAAATATTTGGGAATTTACCTAACAAAGGATGTGAAAGATCTCTATAACGAGAATTATGAAACTCTGAGAAAAGAAATAGCTGAAGATGTTAACAAATGGCAAAACATACCATTCTAATCGCTGAAAAGAATCAACATTTTTGAAATGTCCATATTACCCAAATCAATTTACAAATTTAATGCATTCCCTATCAAAGCACCACCATTATGCTTTAAAGATCTGGAAGAAATAGCACTTTGTTTTATATGGAAAAAGAAAAAAACCTCGAATAGCCAAGACATTACACAGAAATAAAAACAAATCACGCTACTAGACTTCAAACTATACTATAAATCTATAGCAATCAAAACAGCATGATATTGGCACAAAAATACAGAGGTAGATATATGGAACAGGAGTGAGAACCAAGAGATGAACACAGACACTTATCATCATTTGATCTTTGATAAGCCCATCACAAATATAAATTGGGGTAAGATTCCCTATTTAACAAATGGTTCTGGGAGAACTGGTGGGAAACTTGTAGAAGACTGAAACTGAACCCACACCTTTCACCATTAACAAAAATTGACTCTCACTGGATAAAAGATTTAGACTTAAGACATGAAACTATAAAGATTCTTGGAGACAGTGCAGGAGAAACATTTGAAGAAATTAGCCTGGAAGAATACTTTATGAGGAGGACCCCCCAGGCTTTTGAAGCAACACCAAAAATACATTACTGGGATCTGATCAAATTAAAAAGCCTCTACACAGCCAAGAACACAGTAAGTAAAGCAAGCAGACATCCCTCAGAATGCGAGAAGATATTTGCAAGTTATATTTCTGATAAAGGTCTAACAACCAGAATCCATAGAGAACTCAAACTTATTACAAAGGAAAAAAAAAAAAGTGATCCCATTTCATTGTGGACAAGTCATTTGAACAGAAGCTTCTATGAAGATGATAGGTACATGACCTACAGAAACATGAAAAAATGCTCATCATCTTTAATCATCAGAGAAAGATCAAATCAAAACCACTTTGAGATATCTTCTAATTCCTGTAAGAGTGGCTCCCATCACAAAATCCTAAAACTACAGATGTTGGCATGGATGTGGAGAAAAGGGAACACTTCTGCACAGCTGATGGAAGTGGAAACTAATATATCCCTTTTGGAAAGAAGTATGGAGAATACTCAGGGAGCTACAAGTAGACCTGCCATTTGATCCTGCAATTCCTCTACTAGATGTATATCCAAAAGACCAAAATTCACTTTATAACAAAGATATTTGCACCATATTGTTCATTGCAGGTCAATTCATAATTGCCAAGTCATGGAAGAAGCCCAAGTGCCCATTGACCCATGAATAGATTAATAAATTGTGCTATATGTATACCATGAAATATTATACAGACTTAAAAAACAATGCAGACTTCATTTCTTTTATGGTTACATGGATGGAGTTGGAACATATCCTACTTTGTAAAGTATTTCAAGAATGGAAGAAAAAATATCCAATGTACTCAGTACTATTATGAATCAAATTTATAATCACACTTTCATGTGAAGAATAGATCACAACTAATACCCATGATGAAGGAGGGAGGGGAGAGGTGAGGTCAGATCGAGGGAAGGTGAATGGTGGGATCACACCTATGGTGCATAAAGCAAGGGAACTTCTCTGATTTAGTAAGTATAGAGTATAAATGTCTTAACATAATAATTAAATAAATGAGAGGAGGTTTATATTAACCAGTGTGATGTAAACGCTCCTAATTCTGTATGAAATCAGCACATTGTACCCCATACATGCATTAAGATATACATGATCTATGCATTTATGATTTAATAAAAAAATTAAAAATAAATAAAAATAAAACAACCTTCCACTGCTTTAAAACTACTGATGTACAAGGAGAATATGACAAGGCAATTAAAACTGCTACAAAATTTTTTTACCTTTTTAAATTTGCTTTTTTCTTAATTCTGTGTGCCTTTAGTTGCTATAA
The DNA here is from genome assembly GCF_027406575.1 of Nycticebus coucang. Classification (NCBI taxonomy): domain Eukaryota; kingdom Metazoa; phylum Chordata; class Mammalia; order Primates; family Lorisidae; genus Nycticebus; species Nycticebus coucang. Next base: position 153,494,027 of record NC_069804.1, on the reverse strand, counting down.
ATCTTTTTTATCTAGAGTTCTAACAATATTGCTTCTGTCAATTCCTGCTCTGTTTTAAATGTTTCTGTAGGGGAAAGAAAAACCTTTTCTACCAGTATGTTACTGTCACTGTTTTATGTAAAGTTAATTTGTATATCCAGTAACAATAGTTAAATAAACCTTACCAAACTAAAGGAAAATCTTTCTACCATAATAGAGAATATACTATCTTACATGTGAAGCTTGTTCATATCAGTATGTATTTTTATGAATGTAATAAATACATCATTTTAATTAAATACTTTTTTTTTCCTTTTTTTTTTTTGTTATGGAGACAGTCTCACTTGATCACCCTTGGTAGAGTGCTATGGCATCTTAGCTCACAGCAACCTCAAAATATTGGGTTTGAGTGATCCTTTTGCCTCAGTCTCCCAAGTAGCTGGGACTACAGGTTCCCACCTCAATGCCCAGCTATTCTTTAGAGACAGGGTCTCACTCTGGCTCAGGCTGGCCTCAAACCCACAAGCTCAGGCAATCTACTTGCCTCAGTCTCACAAATGCTGAGATTATAGGCGTGAGCCACTGTGCCCAGCCAATTAAATATTTTTCAAAAATTAGAAAATATATACCATAGCACCAGACTCCAGGTTAGACTCCACAGCCAGGTTCCAGCACTACCATCACAGACCCAGGACCCAGGCCCACTTTTATGGGCCCAGTATCCAGACTCACCACAATGGCTTTGGTACCATGCCAGATCATGATGTCTCAGAACCAGGTTCATCTGGTGCAGTGACCAGATGTTAAGTATACACCAATGCTAGTGTGAATAACATGAACTTGGTGCAAGCCCTTCCTTAGACCCGGGCTTGCACCTATGACCCCAGGCACCAAGCCATTACTGCAGTTTCAGAATTTGGGCCTGCCAATGTGGTTGTAAGCTCCAGCCTTCCTCCAGACCTAGGCCAGGATGACAACTTAAGAATCCAGGCTGAATCCTGTGGACAAAGGCTGCACACCTGCCCAAGTTCCAGACCATCCTGTATGTCCCCAAGCTCCAAGCTAGATGACCCAATCTCTGGACAGGTTGACTGTCAAAAGGTATTTCCTATCATAGCAGAACATTCACTGTGAGAATTATGGGACTTCATTAAGCCTTCAAACATATGATTTATAGTTATCCCAGAAGGAGAAGAAGAATTACCCAGAAGAATGGAAGCCCTACTAGAGGATACCATAAATGAAAAATGTCCAAGTATCACCAAAGATTCCAACACACTCATGTCAGAGGGATATTGAAACACAGGTCATCCCAACTCAAACAGAGCCTCTTGAAGAAGCCTTGTCATGGAATCCGTCCAAATTCAAGATGAAAGAGAAAATTATGAAAGCAGACAAGAGTAAATGAAAATTGAAATACAGGGGAAAATCCATCAGGGAGACTACAGACTTTTGAAATGGAACTTTCAAGCCAGAAGACAATGATCATCTAACTTTAACTCACTTAAACAAAACAATTCTCACCCTATAATTCTATATCCTGATAAGCTATGGTTTCAAATGGATGGATAAATTAAATCTTTTACTGATATGAAAACACTGGGAAAGTTTTCCACAACAAGACCAGTTCTACATAAAATACTTAGACCTTTTCTATACAGTGACCATCAAAATGGACCACCAGAAAAACACCCAGAAACCAATGGACAAAACCTCACTTCCACAATGACACAAAAGGTAGAACTAAGCAATGTACTTTCACAAAATAAGATGACTAGAACTTCACCACAATTATAAATTCTCTCAGTAAATGTTAATGGCTTGAATTCCCCCACTGAAGAGGCATAGGTTGGCTGACTCAATAAAAAAGCACAAGCTACCTGCAGGAAACACATCTAGCCTTGAAAGACACAGTAGGACTCAGGGTGAAGGGGTAGAAAATAATATTTCAGGCAAATGGAAATCAGAAGAAAGGAGATTTTGCAATCTTATTTTCAGATACAAGTGGATTGAAAACAGCTAAACTAAAAAAAGATAAAGATAGACACTTCATACTTGTCAAGGGAGCAATACAACAAGAAGACATTTCAAATCTAAATATTTATGCACCTAACTTAAATGATCCCAGAACTATAAAAAGACCTTAATTAGTCTGAACAATGTGATATCTAATAACATCACAATTGTTGGGGAAATTAAAAGCCCTCTTACAGGGACTCGGGGCCATAGCACAGTGGTTATGGTGCTGGCCACATGTACTGAGGTTGTCAGGTTCGAACCCGGCCAGAGCCAGCAAAAAAAGAATGACAATGGTAAAAAAAAAATGGCCAGGTGTTTTGGAGGGTGCCTGTAGTCCCAGCTACTTGGGAGCCTGAGGGAAGAGAATCACTTGAGCCCAAGAGTTTGAGGTTGCTGTGAGCTGTGTAACCACAACACTCTATCTAGGGTGACAGAACGAGACTCTGTCTCAATAAAAAAAAAAAAAAAAAAAAAAAAGTCCTCTTACAGGGATGGACATATCATCTAAACAGAAATTAAACAAACATACTAGGGATTTAAACACAATCTTAAAACAACTGTGATTAATAGACATATATAGGGTACTCCATCCCAAAACTAAGGAATTTACATTCTTTTCATCAGCTCATGGAACATTCTATAAAACAAATCATATCCTAGAACACAAAACCTCAACAAAATCAAATAAATTGAAATTATACCTTGTATTTGCTCACACCACAAGGCAATAAATGTATAACTCAACTCCAACAAAAATTTTCATCCCCACACAAAGTCATGGGAACTAAAAAACATTATTTTAAATGACAGCTGGATCAAGGAAGCAATTAAGGAGTAAATTGTTAAATTCCTCAAACATAACAAAAATTAAACTACAAGTTACCAAAACCTGTAGAATAGAGCAAATGTAGCCCTAAGAGGGAAATTTATTGCATTAGATGGCTACATCCAAACAACACAAAGAGAGCACATCAGTAGTCTAATGAATCATCTTAAAGAAATGAAAAAGGAAGAGCAATCCCATCTCAAAGCTATGGGTAGAAAAGAAATAACCAGAATCAAATCAGAAATAAATAACTTTGAAAATAAAAGAATCAGTCAGAAAATAATAAAAAAAAAAACTTGGTTCTTTAAAAAGATAAATATAATTGATGAACAATTGGCTGGATTAAACAGAAATAGAAAAGTAAACTATTTAATCACCTCAATCAGAAACAAAATGGGGGAACTAACAACTGATACCACAGAGATATAAGAGATGATTTCTGACTAATGCCAAAATCTCTATTCCCCCAAATTTGACAATGTGTAGAAAATAAACCAATACCTGAAATCAAGCCATCTCCCTATACTTACCCAGGAAAAAATAGTCTCCTGAATAATAACAAAGCTTTCGACAACAACAGCAAGAAAAAGGCCTGGACCAGATGGTTTTACATCAAAATTCTATTAAAAGTTCAAAGATGAGCTTGTACTTATATTAAAGAACATATTCCAAAACATTGATAAGGAAGGAAACTTACCCAACATGTTCTATGAAGCAAACATCACCTTGATTCCAAAATCAGGAAAGGATCCAACCAAAAAGGATAACTATAGAGGAATTTCATTAATGAATATTATTATAAAAATACTAAAAAAATCTTAGCTAATAGATTGAAGCTACACATTAAAAAATATACATCATGATTAAGTAGGCTTCACCAAGGGATGCGAAGTTGGTTTAATATAATCAGATCAATAAATGTCATACACCCTATCAATAGAAGCAAAAAAAAAAAAAAGAAAAAAGAAAGAAAGAAAGAAAGAAAGAAAGAAAGAAAGAAAGAAAGAAAGAAAGAAAGAAAGAAAGAAAGAAAGAAAGAAAGAAAGAAAGAAAGAAAGAAAGAAAAAGACCATATGATACTCTCAATCCATGTAGAAAAAGCATTTGACAAAATCCAGCATCCTGGCTCAGTGACTGTAGCTCAGTGGCTAGGGTGCCAGCCAAATACACTGGAGCCGACAGGCTCTAATCCAGCCAGGGCCTGCCAAACAAAGACAACTACAACCAAAAAATAGTCAGGCATTGTGGTGGGCACCTGTAGTCCCAGCTACTTGGGAGGCTGAGGGGAAAGAATTGCTCAAGCCCAAGAGTTGGAGGTTGCTGTGAGCTGTGACGCCATAGCATTCTACACAGGACAACAAAATAAGACTCTGTCTCCAAAAAGGAAGGAAGAAGGAAGAAAGAAGGAAGGAAGAAAGAAGGAAGGAAGGAAGGAAGGAAGGAAGGAAGGAAGGAAGGAAGGAAGGAAGGAAGGAAGGAAGGAAGGAAGGAAGGAAGGAAGGAAGGAAGGAAATCCATCATCCTCTTCTAACAAGAACACTTAAGAAGATAGGCATGGTGGCACATTTCTTAAGCTGGTTGAAGTCATCTATGACAAATCCACAGCTAATGTCATACCTGAAGTTATAAAACTGAAAGGTTTTTCTGATTAGAGCTGGAACTAGACAAGGATGCCAACTATTGACACTATTATTCACATTGTGCTGGAAGTTTTAGACAATCCAATCAGGCAAGAGAAGGATATAAAAGGTATTCAAATGGGGACAGAGGAGATCAAACTCTTGTTCTTTGCTGATGATATGATGTTAGACTTAGAAAACTCCAGGGACACAACCACAAAATTCCTGGAAGTCATCAGGAAAAATAGTAATCTCTCAGGGTGTAAAATGAATGTCCCCAAATCAGTAGCCTTTTTATAAACCAATAACATGCAAGTTGAGAAGCTATTCAAAGACACAATTCCCTTCACAGTAGATTCAAAGAAAATGAAATACTTAGGAATATACCTAACAAAAGTGATGAACGATCTTTATAAAGAAAATTATTAAACCCTAAGAAAAGAAATAGTAGAGCACATTAACAAATGGAAGAACATACCATGCTCTTGGCTGTGAAGAATCAACACTTTCAAAATGTCTATTCTCCCAAAACAATTTACAGATTCAATGCAATCCCCATTAAAATACCAACACCATACTGTGAAGAACTGGAAAATGCAGTAATTTGTTTCATAAGAAACAAAAACAACAACAACAAACTTATAGCTAAAGCTATCCTTAGTAATAAAAACGAAGCTGGAGGCATCACTCTACCAAACTTTGGTCTATATTACAAATCAAAAATGGAGACATAGTCATACAGAACAGAATAGAAAAGCAAGAGATGAAACCAGTCTCTCCTTGTCATGTGATCTTTAAGAAAAGCACACAGCGGGGAAAAGAATCCCTATTCAACAAATGGTGCTGGGAGAACTGGATAACCACATGTAAAAGAAGGAGGAAACTCAACCCACACCTTCCACCACTTATAAAAATTTACTCAAGAGGGGTAAAAAACTTAAATCTACGACATGAAACAATAAAATTTCTATAAGAAAATGTGAGGAATACTCTTGATAATGTTGGACAGGGGAAAGATTTTATGACAGACTTGAGTGGCCAATGCAACAACAACAATAATTAACACATGGGATTTAATTAACCTGAAATGCTTCTGCACAACTAAGGACACAGCAAGTAAAGCAATAAAAAAATCTTTAGAATGGGAAAATATATTTTCACTGTATTCATCTGAGAAAATGTTGAAAACTAGAATCTACAGAGAACTCAAATTAATCAACAAAAAAAGAGTTAACGATCTCATCTACCACTGGGCAAGAGGTATGAACAGAACATTCTCTTATGAAGACATACAAATGGCCAAGAAATATTTGAAAAAATGCTCATTGTCCCTGATTGTCAGAGAAATGCAAATTAAAACCACCCTATCACCTATCCCCAGTGAAAATAGCTCACATTACAAAGTCTCAAAGCTGGTGTGGATGTGGAGAGAAGGGAACACTTCTACACTGCTGGATGGACTGCAAACTAATACAACCTTTTTGGAAGGAAATGTGGATAATCCTCAAAGAACTCAAATTAGACCTCCCATTTAATCCTGCAATCCCATTACTAGGCATCTACCCATAAGAAAAACAAACAAACAAACAAAAAAAAAAAACATTATTTTATCACAAGGACATTTGCACCAAACTACTCATTGCAGTTCAATTTATAATTCAAAAATGTGGAAACAACCTAAATGCCCACTAACCCAGGAATGTATTAACAAGCTGTGATGTATGTATACCATGGAATACTTTTCAGCCATTAAAAAGATAGACTTGGCTCAGTGCCCATAGAACAGTGGTTATGGCGCTAGCCACATACAAAGAGGGTGGTGGGTTTGAACCTGGCCTGAGCCAGCTAAACAACTACAACAACAACAAAAAAGCCAGTCCCTGTGTCAGGTTCCTGTGGTCCTAGCTACTTGGGAGGCTGAGGCAAAAGAATCACTTAAACCCAAGAGTTGGAGGTTGCTGTGAGCTGTGATGTCATAGCACTCTATTGAGGGCAACATAGTAAGACTCTGTCTCAAAAAAAAAAAAAAAGATGGAGACTTTACATCTTTTGTATTAATCTGGATTGAGTTGGAACACATCCACCTTAGTAAAGTATAAGAATGGAGAAGCAGGAATCTATCTATTCAATTCTAATACAAAGCCATTGGATGATCTAATCACACACCCTCATAATGAAAAACTCAAATCAATTCAAGGTGGAGGACAGAGGAATGAGGGAGTGGGGAGAGGGGAGGAGCATGGGGGATGGGGTTACAATGTATGACACATCTTTTGGGGGTGGGATACAATAATAAGGGGGACTTTACCTAACAAATGTAATCAGTGAAACATAATTCTTTGTACCCTTAGTGAATCCCAAATGAGATTTATATATCATACACACACACATATTATATACATATATATATATATATATAAAGGATCATTCTTTGATAAGAAAGGAAAAAAAGGAAAAATATTATTTCATCAAAGAACATCTTCTGCACAGCAATGGCAATGTTCATTAGCTTTAGGAGACAATTTACCAAATGGCAGAAAATGTTTGCAAACCATGCATCTGATAAGGCAGTAACTAATTTATTTCTCATGTTTTATTATAGGAAGTGTAGTTACAGGGGAGTTATTTATATCCTACTGATCAAGGTCACTGCCAAGGTCTGATTTTTCACACATGTCTGCCTTCTGAGGGTACACATTATCACATTATCATGTAGTGATAGTCACTGCTGCAGATACTAGCATGCCAGGAACTTGTCGGATAATGATGTGAATTTTCAGGAAAAAACATTTTTTTTTTGAGACAGAGTCTCACTTTGTCACCCTCGGTAGAGTGTGATGGCATCATAGCTGACAGCAACCTCAAATTCATGGCCTCAAGCAACCCTCTTGTCTTCGCCTCCTGAGTAGCTGAGACTACAGGCACCTGTCACAATGCCCAGCTATTTTTTTTGTTGATGTTGTTGTTTCACAATCCCAGGCGGGGTTCCAACCCACCAGCCCCATTACATGTGGCCAGTGCACAGCCAATTTTCAGAACATTGTGAAAAACCATCCCAAAACATTTAAATACAATTTTCCTTCACTATATATTATACCAATAATTACTTCCTGTTACTTCTATAGTAGCTATGCTATTGTGCTATATAAAGAAAATACTGAAGGGCAGCACCTGTGGCTCAAAGGAGTAGGATGCTGGCCCCAGATGTCCGAGGTGGCGTGTTCAAACCCAGTCCCGGCCAAAAACCGCCAAAAGAAAAAGAGAGAGAGAGAGAATACTGAGGTTTTTACTGTTGTATTTGTTATGAGTTTGACATTTTTTGTATGTTTCAGTTGTGGAGCACTAGACAAGAGCCAGAACATTGGGACTAATAATACCTTGTTCCTTATTTTCTTTTAGTTGAAATCATTTTACACATCTCAAGATACCTAAAACTCTACATTTACATGAAATAACTGACCATTTATAGACAGATGACAGCATCTAAGTAAGTACTAGAGCGATACAATCACCCGAAAATGCTTCAGTACCTGTTTCTGATGAGAACTCAGGAAATGAGGAAGGTGGGAAAATAATCTGTAAGATACTTTGTTGTGTGCACCTAAATACCTTATTCAAGATGGCTAATTTGCAAAGTGTGATTCAGATCATCCCTCATAAGCACCTGAGGAAAGATGACTCTCTTCATGAATAAGTTCCACCTGTATATACTGCACAGCAACCTTCTCCATCAAAGAAAAATAAAGTGACAAAAATTGTACAGAAGTGGAAAAAAGCTGACCAAACTGCATAGCCTAGAGCAGGTAGAATTACAAAATGACCAAACAATTTCTTTGCTGACATAAGAAGTCCCACCAAAATTCTTGAACTTTTCCTTGATGGCAAAGTTGTTGATCTCATTGTCATGTACTTCAACTTATATAAATCTTAGCTTGCTGATCTCCAAATTCAGATGTGTTTTGGGAATTATTTTTATGAGTGTTTATATATCAGTTTCTAAAGGTGTATGGTCTAGGAACAAGGACAAATGTGCATAAGTACTCATTAATGTTGCCATGAGGCATGACAGCATATTTTCTAATTTTAATCTTTGTTTTCTAATTTACATGTGGCTTACAGTGTAAATTTGGACCCAGTAGACAAGTTTTTCTTGTTGTACCTCTTACAAGAACACTCAATGAGAGATGTATAAAATTTGTACCTAATAAAACATATTTCAGCTTTGATGAAGGCATATTTCCTTAATTTGGGCACCCTGGGTGCATACGATCTATTAGGGTAAAGTCCATTCTGTTTGGCTATAAGTTTTGGTGTGGCACATCGTGCCTGAGGTACGTTAGCTGCTTTAAACAATATCAGGGTAAAAACTCAAATAGTAAACCTGAGGAATGCATCACTCATACTTCATTTTAGTGAGGCACCTGCAGAGGCATACCCCAGACAATAACATTTTGTATTCAGTAACTTTTTCACCAGTATTGCACTGCTTGATATGTTCAGTTCACTGGGACATCAGGCAATAGGTATAGTGAGAATGGGTCACATTGACAAAAGTTCTATTGGAATCAGATGTAACTCTGAAGACAAAAGAATGGGGAACTTTTGATCATCAAATTGATGACAAAAGCAATATTGTCTGAAAATGGAATGATGGGAGTGTTGTCACTGTTGCCTCATCTTGTGCTTGTATTGATACCCTGTGTCTCCGGAAGAAGAAAAGAAGAACAAAGATCAGCAGCGAAACATGATCAAAGTATATAACCATTTCATAGGAAGCATAAACAGAGCTGATGACAATATTGATAAGTATTGGACATTAATTCATGAAAATAAATAGTAGTCAAGGGTGGCGCCTGTGGCTCAAAGGAGTAGGGCGCTGGCCCCATATGCTGGAGGTGGTGGGTTCAAACCCAGCCCTTGGCCAAAACTGCAAAAAAAAAAAAAAAAAGAAAGAAAGAAAGAAAGAAATAGTGGTCAAGTCCTCTTTTGTTCTGTTTTGAATTTGTCTTATAAAATGCTTGAATTTTGCCTACATATGGTATGCCATTATCTGGAAACCCATGGTTATCCTCCAGAATCTGGCCAAAGAAAAAGACCTCAGAAGAGTAACATTGTCTTATGTTATGATGGCTTAAATCATGTGATAGTCAAACAGGGAAAACAGATGTAGTGTGCTGAATGCCATAAAAACAGCACTTTTTGATTTGAAAAATGTTACTTTGCCTTACATATGAAGTGTTCTGTGGAATATCACACTGAATAGCAATTGTGCCCACCTCGTAAGATAAGAAACACAATTTTCTATATTATGTACATACAATGTGGCCAGGTCTTTGCCTAGTGTTCCATTGTGCCACATAACTCAACAATATAATAATTTTTTCTCTTTTAATTTTTGTTCCTTGAATTTTTCTAGGTAAAATATATGGAATTCACACAAGAAAAATAAAAAATATCAACCTCCAGCATAAATGGTTTAATAGCCATAATGTATAAGGAACTTAATTTAAAAAAAAAAAAAAAACGGTTAGGAAATGGGCAATAGATGGTGATGTGGTGATGGAAATTTCTGAAAAAAAGGCATACAAATGGACAACAGGCATATGACAAAAGGCCCAATATCAGTAGTTATCAGGGAAATGCAAATAAAAAACACAATAACATGTTATTTCACACTTGTTAGGATGGTTTCTTTGTTTTGTATTCTTATAAAGGAATACCGAAGGCTGGGTAATTTATAAATAAAAAAAATCTCAGTTACTGTGCCAAAACATTTACATTCTACATTTACCAAGTTTTGCAAATACCCCTGTAAGATGCACCACAGGTGTGATCCCACCGATCCCCCTCTCTCTACCCACCCCCTCTCCCTTTCCCACTTCCCCCTATTGTTAGGTTGTTACTGGGTTATAGCTTTCATGTGAGAGCCCCAAATTCGTTTCATAGTAGGGCTGAGTACATTGGGTACTTTTTCTTCCATTCTTGAGATACTTTACTAAGAAGAATATGTTCCAGCTCCATCCATGTAAACATGAAAGAGGTAAAGTCTCCATCTTTCTTTAAGGCTGCATAGTATTCCATGAGATAATGCCGGAAAGGCTATGTTAACCATTGTGATAAAAATGTGTCAAATGGTCTATGAAGCGAGTGTATGATGCCCCATGATCATATCAATGTATACAGTTATGATTTAATAAAAAAAAAGAAAAATTTGCAAAGCTTGTTGAAAGAAATAAAGACCTAAATAAATGTAAAATAAATAAATAAATAAATAAATATTTATTCTGCTTATGATTCTGATGGCTAAAACAAATATGATCGTTCATCTGCTTCTGGTGATAGCCTCAGGCTGCTTCCACTTATGGTGGAGGGTAAAAGGGAGCTGGCTTGTGCAGAAATCACATGGTAAAAAAGGAAGCCAGAGAGATGGGGGGAGGTACCAGGCTCTTTTTAAAAATCAGATCTTACAAAAGTTAATAAAGCTACTAGTGTGAGAACTCATTTACACCTGAGGGAAGGCATTAATCTATTCATGAAGGATTTGTCTTCATAACTCAAGTGCCTACCTTAGACCACACCTCCATCACTGGATTCATTTTGTAGGGGACAAAAATTTACCACAGCAGATGTTCATTATCAAAGCAGCAAAAGATAGTAAGTGTTATATAGAGAAAAGGGTTCTTTTTTATACTGTTTTGGGGAATATACATTCAGGCAGCTCTTATAGAAAACAATCTGGAGGGTCCTATAAAAATTAAAAATAGAGCTATCATACCATTTAGGAATCCCATTACTGGGTATATATCCAAATGAAAGGAAACTAATATTTCAAAAAGATAGCTACATTCTAATGTTCATTGCAGCACTATTCACAATAGCCAAGATATGAAAGCAATTTATGTGGCCATCAACAGACAGATGGATAAATAAAATGTGATATACATATACACAATGCAATACTGTTTAGCTTTATAAAAGGAGATCCTGTCACTTGCAATAACATGAACAAATTTGGAGGACATTATGCTAAGTGAAATAAGCCAACACAGATGGTAAATATAACATGACCTCACTTTCACGTGGAAAAAAGGTAAAACTTAAAGAAACAGAGTAGAATTTATTGGTCAATGAGTACAAAATTTAAGTCATCCAAAATAAGTAAGTTCTGGAGATCTAATTTACAGCACAATGATTTTAGTTAATATTATAATATAGTATTATATACTTGAAATTTGGTTAAATGTTCTCACAAAAATAAATGACAACTATGTGAAGTGATGGATATGTTAATTAGCTTGATGGTGATAATCTTTTCCCAATGTATAGGTATATCAAAACATCATGTTGTACACCATAAAAAATACAAATTACATTTCCAAGTTATACATTTACCTCAATAAAGCTGAAAAAAATTACTGTGAGCTGAAACTTTGTCTAGTCCACTTTCCATTATTATAAATGAATACCTAAAACTGAGCAATTTGTAAAAAAACAATAGAAACTATTCTACATAGATGTTGAGGCCAAGAAGTTCATGGTTGAGGGGTCACTTCTGACAAAGGCCTTCTTACTGCAACACAACATGGTAAAAAGCAACTCTTGACAGGGCAAGACAATGCCAGCTCAGATCTTGCTTCCTTATCTTATGAAGCCACATCATGAATGTCCCATCTTGATGACCTTATCTAGTCCTAATTAGATCCCAAAAGGCTTATGTCTTTTTACAATAGAGATCAAGTTTTGGAAAGAACATTCAAATCATAGTAAACTGTATTAACAGGAGTAACATTAATTAAGTTATTAGAAACTAATAGAAGAATGTACATTTGGAAGTCTAGTTTAGCTTTATTTTGCTGTCATTGCTGTGTTTTTTTTGTACTAACACCTAAAAATCAATATATTTGACTCCCTGCTATCAGCATGAAATGTTATTTTTACCTATTCTTTATTCACTTTGTTCCAATATGCTACGCCATTCAATACCAAGAGTACATAATTGTGTTTTGTATTGTAGCTAAAGCCTTAAGATGTCATTTGAAGATAAAGAACACACCTACTCCAGTGTGGCCATCATCAGTGCTAAAATCCTTTCAAAGATAGTGTGATGCACAACAAAAATTGCTGTAATTCTGGGCCAATTAACAAGAATTTTAGGGGGGGAGACAAGATGGCGGACTGAACCCAGCTTTCAACAGAGGCTCCCGTCCAGAAGGAGAGTTAAGGGACAGGAATTTAGTAAGTATCCTGGTGGACTTGAGCCTCACCAAGAGAGAAGGTTGAAGAATGCACATCAACACCGCTGAGGCAAGCTGTGATCACAAGGACGCAAACAAAAGGTACAAAATCCACCACCAAGGGGACGGGAGTCCCCCTCCCCCATGGGACCGGTTCAAGAGCCCCACAATTAAACAAGCGGGTAGAAATTAAAGGCCTTCCCACTACACTCCACGGGAGAGACCTTCTAAAAACTGGACCTACCTCCCCTACTGGGGTGCCGTGGCGTTCTCCTGCCGGACATAGGGCTGAATAAAACTTTAAAAATCCTTTGCCGGCAACCCTGACTCCCCAACACTCCCCTCCCGCCCACTGAGGTCTGGAGGCCAGTCCCCCAGGAGTTCGGATCCTTGAGTGATTTCTCAAGGGGAGTGGACAGTCCCCGAGTTGCGACTGGTCAGGATTGACTCTGAGGCGCGCAAGTGAGGAGAGGGCACTGGGCTGAGGGGGAGTCACGCCTCGGCGGCACTTCCCTGTGGTGCAGTGTAACAGCCCTCCCCGTGCATCAATACAGCCAGACATAAAACTGAATGAAACTCTAGCTTCCCCCCCCACTCTCACTCGGGGTCTGGGGACCTGTCCCCCAGGAGTTCGGATCCTAGGGTGATTTCTCGAGGGGAGCGCACAGAACCCGAGCCACGACTGGTCAGTGCTGACTCTGAGACACGCGGGCGAGAAGAAAGCACTCTACTGAGGGGGAGTCATGCCTCGGCGGCACTTCCCTGTGGATTAGGTGCAGCAGCCCTCCCCGGGCAACATTACGGGGCCGGGAAAAAAAACTGAATAAAACTCTAGCTTCCCCGCTGAGAGCTGAGAGCCCCTACTCTCACTTGGGGTCTGGAGGCCTATCCCCCAGGAGTTCGGATCATTGGGTGATTTCTCGAGGGCAGTGCACAGTGCCTGAGCTGCGTCAGGTCAGCGCTGACTCTGAGACATGTGAGCAAGGAGAGGGCACTCTGCTGAGGGGAAATCAAGCCTTGGCAGCACTTCCCTGTGGTGTGGTGCAACAGCCCTCCCCGGGAGGGCGTAAAACTGGATGAAACTCTAGCTTCCCCCCCACTCCCAATCGGGGTTTGGGGGCCTATCCACCAAGAGGTCGGATTCTTGGGGGTTCTCTTGAGGGGTGTGGACCCAGCATAAACTGTGGCCACTCAGTGCTGACTCTGGGGCACGAGACAGAGGAGAAAAAGGTCGGCTGAGTGCCCACACCAGAGCAGCAGTTCCCTGGAGGTAGATCAACAGCCGTTTTTTCTTTAACGGAAGAATGCTCACTTCTGGATATTCTGAGGCCACACCCCCTGCCCCCCTGGGCAACCAGAGGAGGCCACCAGTAAGCGGGGGAATTCCTGACACTGCTCACAAACCTGGGAAGCTTCCAGGGCGGGGCCGACCCAGAGAGGTGATCGGCAAACCTCCAGTAGCAAAGAGGACACAAACCTCCAACAGCAAAGACATTTGAACTGAGAACAGCCCGTCTTCTGTAGGCAATTTCAGCAGGAACAGAGACAGAACCCCGCAAAGTTGTCTGTTCTGTTCTGTTCTGTTAGTGCATCCATCAGGGACGGGGCTAAGCCTGAGTGAACACCTCCTTTCCATCACCTGCATCAAGCACTCAAAGATGTCAGGCCCCATCTACTCAAGCTAGATAGCGGCAGTCTGCGGGGGCCTGGCAGACTTCCTTGCGATTTAGGCAGGTGCAAACCCCTGGAGTGTCTGTTCACTGCAGGCAAATGGGTTAGCCATCTGCAGAGATACCAGTGACTGGGTCCGACGGAGGGGCAAAGTGGGGAAGAAGACGACAACCTTCCCAGACTGCTCTGTTTGCTGGGTGGCTCCTCCTGACTCCACGCTGCACTGGGGTGAGCTGTGTCAGAGGAGTCACCAGGCTCCTGTGATCCAGTTCCCAGAGACCTCTTGAACTCTCCCACCCGAGACAGGTGCCGATTGAGACAGTTGATTTGGACCTTTTGAACTCGGCTAATAGACTGAGGACTTTTCAGGCGGTGCCCTGGGTGTGCGGTTGTAGGAAGGTTTGATTCTCCTTTTCCAACTGGGGCCAGAGGTGGGTGGGCGGGGTGGCTTAATTGCTGATTTTTCCACACAGCTGAGACTTCAAGCCAGAGTAGAAGTTGCAATAGGATCAAACAGAAAACAGCTGAAAACAAGACAGAACCACTTTGCTCCACCACACCAGACAGGGCCCCAGTTCCTCAGGCCACAACACTGTACGGCCCCTCGATAAAGCCCCAGGGGAAAAACCAAAGGGAGTAAAATAACCATGGGGCGGAATCAGCGGAAAAACTCTCGTAACATGAATAACCAGAATAGATCAACCCCCCCAAGGAAAGATACGGCAGAAGTGATTGAAGATCCCATTCATAAACAACTGGCTGAGATGTCAGAAATTGAATTCAGAATTTGCATTGCAGACAAGATTAATAAAATGGAATTAGGAATTCGAGGAGAAATTCAAAAGTTGTCTTAAGAATTTAACGAATTTAAAGACAAAACCACCAAAGACTTAGACACACTGAAGCAAGAATTTATAGCCCTCAAAGATATGAAAAATACAGTAGAATCCCTCAACAACAGAATGGAGCAAGCAGAAGAAAGGATTTCTGACATTGAAGATAAAGTCTTCGAACGCTCCCAATCTCTCAAAGAGGAAGAGAAATGGAGAGCAAAAATGGATCACTCACTCAGAGAGCTCTCAGATAATTCGAAAAAAAGCAATATAAGAATTATAGGGATTTCTGAGAACGATGAAGTGGCCTCCAAGGGCACAGAGGCCCTTCTGTATGAAATTATGAAAGAAAATTTTCCAGACATGCCTAGAGAATCTGAAATTCAGATAGCAGACAGCTTCAGAACCCCAGCACGATTCAACCCCAATAAGTCATCCCCCAGACATATCATAATTAGCTTCACTAAAAATAACATGAAAGAGAAGATTCTCAAAGCAGTACGGCGAAAGAAAACTATTACGTACAAAGGTAAGAATATTAGAATAACTGCAGATCTCTCTGCTGAAACTTTTCAAGCCAGAAGAGGGTGGTCATCAACTTTTAATCTCCTAAAGCAAAATAATTTTCAACCCAGGATCTTGTATCCAGCTAAACTGAGTTTCATCTATGATGGAGAAATTAAATACTTCAATGACATTCATATGTTGAAAAAATTTGCCATAAGTAAACCAGCTCTTCAGGATATTCTCAGACCTATCCTCCACAATGACCAACCCAATCCTATACCACAAAAGTAAACTCACTCAGAAACTTCGGATCAAACTCCAACTTCCACACTGGCGAAAGGATTAAAAATGTCCACTGGACCTTTGAAAAACTCGACACCCAAAATTCCACCAGACTTATCAATACTCTCCATCAATGTGAATGGCTTAAACTGTCCTCTAAAGAGGCATAGATAGCTGACTGGATACAAAAACTCAAGCCAGATATTTGTTCCATACAAGAGTCACATCTCAACTTAAAAGACAAATACAGACTCAGGGTGAAAGGATGGTCATCCATATTTCAGGCAAATGGTAATCAGAAAAAAGCAGGTATTGCAATTTTACTTGCACATACAGTAGGCTTTAAACCATCAAAAGTAAGGAAGGACAAGAATGGTCACTTCATATTTGTTAAGGCTAATAGTCAATATGATGAAATCTCAATTATTAATATCTATGCACCCAACCAGAATGCACCTCAATTTATAAGAGAAACTCTAACGGACATGAGTAACTTGATTTCCTCAAGCTCCATAATCGTCGGAGATTTCAACACTCCTTTGGCAGTGTTGGATCGATCCTCCAGCAAGAAGCTGAGCAAAGAAATCTTAGATTTAAACCTAACCATCCAATATTTAGATTTAGCAGACATCTACAGAACGTTTCATCCCAACAAAACTGAATAGACATACTTCTCACCAGCCCACGAACTTACTCCAAAATTGACCACATTTTAGGTCACAAGTCGAACCTCAGTAAATTTAAAGGAATAGAAATTATTCCATGCATCTTCTCGGACCTTCATGGAATAAAACTTGAATTGAGTAACAACAGGAATCTGCATACCCATACAAAAACATGGAAGCTAAATAACCTTATGCTGAATGATAGCTGGGTCAGAGATGAGATTAAGAAAGAAATCACCAATTTTTTGGAACAAAATGACAATGAAGACACAAGCTATCAGAACCTCTGGGACACTGCAAAGGCAGTTCTAAGAGGGAAATTTATAGCACTGCAAGCCTTCCTAAAGAGAACGGAAAGAGAGGAAGTTAACAACTTAATGGGACATCTTACGCAACTGGAAAAGGAAGAACATTCCAACCCCAAACCCAGTAGAAGAAAAGAAATAACCAAAATTAGAGCAGAATTAAATGAAATTGAAAACAAAAGAATAATAAAACAGATCAATAAATCAAAAAGTTGGTTTTTTGAAAAGGTCAATAAAATAGATAAACCTCTGGCCAACCTAATCAGGAAAAAAAGAGTAAAATCTCTAATATCATCAATCAAAAACAACAAAGACAAAATAACCACAGACTCATCAGAAATCCAAAAAATCCTTAATGAATATTACAAGAAACTTTATTCTCAGAAATATGAAAATCTGAAGGAAATTGACCAATACTTGGAAGCACGCCACCTTCCAAGACTTAACCAGAATCAAGTGGAAATGTTGAATAGACCCATATCAAGTTCAGAAATAGCATCAACTATACAAAACCTCCCTAAAAAGAAAAGCCCGGGACCAGATGGTTTCACGTCAGAATTCTACCAAACCTTTAAAGAGGAATTAGTACCTATATTACTCAACCTGTTCCAAAATGTAGAAAAAGAAGGAAGACTACCCAACATGTTCTATGAAGCAAACATCACCCTGATCCCCAAACCAGGAAAAGACCCAACAAGAAAAGAAAATTATAGACCAATATCACTAATGAATATAGATGCAAAAATATTCAACAAGATCCTAACAAACAAAATCCAGCAACACATCAAGCAAATTATACATCATGACCAAGTTGGTTTTATTCCAGGGTGTCAAGGCTGGCTCACTATAGGTAAATCTATAAATGTAATTCAGCACATAAACAAATTAAAAAACAAAGACCATATGATTCTGCAACGGACCGCCCTGTCGGTGGGCTCCAGTCCGAGGGAGTGCAGGGAGAAGGAACGAGGAAAGTTGAGAGGTCGGCGCAGGAAAGACAGTCTGACACACTACGGGTTGGAGTATGTAGCTGTAAATTTATTGGGTACACATGTTGGTATTTATACATTTTTACAGAGCTTACATAATGCAATCTTTTTGCTTACGTGTGCGGGTTATCTTTGCGTTTACAAGTGTGATTTATCATGCATTGTTATGTTTTAACGTTCCGCTTCCAGAGGGTGGCGGTTATTAGTCAACTCTGTCCGCTTTCTCCTATCTCAGTTTCTTATTATCTTTTTAGAACAGCTTGACATCTTCTTTATGTTTAATGCTTGACTAATTTTACATTTACTATTTGATCTTATTGTTATTGATAATTATAATTTTGATTTAGAGTAAATTCCTTGACAAGTATTATTTTTCCTATTGATTTTTATTATGCGTGACAATTGGTGAAACAAGATGTTCTGAACAGGACTTTATGGTGGGTGGATGTGTTTCAGTGACTTTGTAACTTATGTAGATAATTTGTATTTCATGTCCTTGGGTTTATCGTCTTAGCTCACTGGTGGGAAAACATCTTTATGTGCTCATTGTTGGTGCCACTGAGTCTAGCAGCTCACAAGGCTGTGCTCTATCTGGATTAGTAGTGCATTGTGCTCATTCTTAGGAAAGCACATATTGACAATTTATTAGAACAAACAGACTTCTGGTACAGGATGACAAACACATGAGTAGACGCCACAATCTTTAAACTTAAGCGGGTAACTGAGCATGCTAGGCAACATTTCTGATGCTGTGCATACTGGGGGCGCTGGGGGCAAAGCTCCGGGGAGCACAAACCACCTTCCCGTCATTCTATAACGCGGACAGCACTGCCTCACTACGGCTATATGCCGTGGGCGCGGCATGATTCTCTCAATTGATGCAGAAAAAGCTTTTGATAATATCCAGCATCCCTTCATGATCAGAACACTCAAGAAAATTGGTCTAGAAGGGACTTTCCTTAAACTGGTAGAGGCCATCTACAGCAAACCCACAGCCAATATCATATTGAATGGAGTTAAATTGGGATCATTTCCACTCAGATCACGAACCAGACAAGGTTGCCCATTGTCTCCATTGCTTTTCAACATTGTAATGGAAGTTTTAGCAACTGCAATTGGGGAAGAAAAGGCGATCAAGGGTATCCGTATAGGGTCAGAAGAGATCAAACTTTCCCTCTTCTCAGATGATATGATTGTGTATCTGGAAAACACTAGAGACTCTACTACAAAACTCCTAGAAGTGATCAAGGAATACAGCAGCGTCTCAGGTTACAAAATCAACATCCATAAATTGGTAGCCTTTATATACACCAACAACAGTCAAGTTGAAAAAGCAGTTAATGACTCTATCCCTTTCACAGTAGTGCCAAAGAAGATGAAATATTTGGGAATTTACCTAACAAAAGACGTGAAAGATCTCTATAAAGAGTACTATGAAACTCTAAGAAAAGAAATAGCTGAAAATGTTAACAAATGGAAAAACATACCATGCTCATGGCTAGGAAGAATCAACATTATCAAAATGTCCATACTACACAAAGCAATATATAATTTCAACGCACTCCCTATTAAAGCTCTACTGTCATATTTTAAAGATCTTGAAAAAACATTACTTCGTTTTATATGGAATCAGAAAAAACCTCGAATAGCCAAGACATTACTCAGAAATAAAAACAAAACAGGAAGAATCACACTGCCAGACCTCAGACTTTACTACAAATCGATAGTGATCAAAACAGCATGGTATTGGCACAAAAACAGAGAAGTAGATATCTGGAACAGAATAGAGAACCAAGAGATGAATCCAGCTACTTACCGCTATTTGATTTTTGACAAGCCAATTAAAAACATTCAATGGGGAAAAGATTCCCTATTTAACAAATGGTGCTGGGTGAACTGGCTGGCAACCTGCAGAAGACTGAAATTGGACCCACACCTTTCACCATTAACTAAGATAGACTCATTGGATTAAAGATTTAAACTTAAAACATGAAACTATAAAAATACTAGAGGAGAATGCAGGGAAAACCCTTGAAGAAATTGGTCTGGGTGAGTATTTCATGAGGAGAACCCCCCGGGCAATTGAAGCAGCTTCAAAAATACACTACTGGGACTTCATCAAACTAAAAAGCTTCTGCACAGCTAAGAACACAGTAAGCAGAGCAAGCAGACAGCCCTCAGAATGGGAGAAGATATTTGCAGGGTGTATCTCTGACAAAGGTTTAATAACCAGAATCCACAGAGAACTCAAACGCATCAGCAAGAAAAAAACAAGGGATCCCATCACAGGCTGGGCAAGGGATTTGAAGAGAAACTTCTCTGAAGAAGACAGGCGCATGGCCTTCAGACATATGAAAAAATGCTCATCATCTTTAATCATCAGAGAAATGCAAATCAAAACTACTTTGAGATATCATCTAACTCCAATGAGACTAGCCTATATCACAAAATCTCAAGACCAGAGATGTTGGCGTGGATGTGGAGAAAAGGGAACACTTCTGCACTGCTGGTGGGAATGCAAATTAATTCATTCCTTTGGAAAGATACATGGAGAACACTCAGAGATCTAAAAATAGATCTGCCATTCAATCCTGTAATTCCTCTGCTGGGCATATACCCAGAAGACCAAAAATCACAACATAACAAAGATATT
Organism: Nycticebus coucang; assembly: GCF_027406575.1. NCBI lineage: Eukaryota > Metazoa > Chordata > Mammalia > Primates > Lorisidae > Nycticebus > Nycticebus coucang. Next base: position 153,473,445 of record NC_069804.1, on the reverse strand, counting down.
TGTCCCAGAATGTTTATTGCAGCCCAATTCACAATAGCTAAGTCATGGAAAAAGCCCAAGTGCCCATCGATCCACGAATGGATTAATAAATTGTGGTATATGTATACCATGGAATACTATGCAGCCTTAAAGAAAGATGGAGACTTTACCTCTTTCATGTTTACATGGATGGAGCTGAAACATATTCTTCTTAGTAAAGTATCTCAAGAATGGAAGGAAAAGTACCCAATGTACTCAGCCCTACTATGAAACTAATTTGGGTCTCTCACATGAAAGCTATAACCCAGTTACAACTTAACAATAGGGGGAATTGGGAAAGGCGGGTGTGGGTAGAGTGAGGGAGATCGGTGGGGTCACACCTGTGGTGCATCTTACAGGGGTATTTGCGAAACTTGGTAATGTAGAATGTAAAGTTTTTGGCACAGTAACTGAGATAACGACAGAAAGGCTATGTTAACCACTGTGATAAAAATGTGTCAAATGGTCTATGAAGCGAGTGTATGATGCCCCATGATCATATCAATGTATACAGTTATGATTTAATAAAAAAAAGAATTTTAAAAAATGCAGAAAACACTATGTATGTAAATTCAAGGTGTAAAATCATGTGCACATGTAAAGTCTTTTGTGATAGTAAATATTCTACTTTTTTCCTTTTTTTTATGCTGAAAAGACATATATTCAAAATTAGCCAACTAGACTTGGTTTAGATGATCCCATTTTTTTTTTCCGTAACATCCAAAGCATTGGGTAATCAGGAGCCAGTTGAACAAATATCTTCTTCTCTCCATCTGTCCTGATTAGGGTGTTGACCTTGACCACATCAATATCATAGAGATTCTTCACAGCCTATTTAATCTGGTTCTAGTTGTCTTTGACATCCACAATGAACAGAATTCTGTTGTTGTCTTCTATTTTCTTAATGGCAGGCTCGGTGGCCAGGGGAGGTTGATGATGGTATAGTGGTCAAGCTTATTTCTCCTGGGGTGCTCTTCTGAGGATATTTGGACTGCCTCTGGGCCATAGTATCTTTGACCTTCAAAAGGTGGATATTGAACAGGTCTTCCTTTTTTGTGGCTGCAAATTCCCTTCAGCACTGCTTTCTTGGATTTCAAAGCCTTTGGCTTTGGCGTCTGATTTGGGAGTAGCAGGAGCGTGCTCCTTCCCCTTAGGTGCCATTTGCCATCTTTGTTTCTTAGTAATGATATATAATGAGTATATGTGTTCAATCTTGTGATAATTATGTGAATAATTTTCTGCTGCTCAATTTAAAAGCTAGGTAAGAGGTTTGTGGAGAAAAAATATTCATTAATTTGTTTAACACCTTTCTTACTCGCATCATCAGTTAATGTACATGATTTTATATTCTTTTTTAAATGTCATGATAGCTCTGCTATAACAGTTCACAGGGCCTGTGACCAAGAGCCTAGCTAGTCTTTGGACTTTCAGAGGATTCTGGAAGATTTACACAATAATATGCTAACGTATCTTTTTGCTATTTGGCACATTTTTATCTGGCTGACAAAGCTGATTGTGTCAAATTCTGCCCTTTTCATCCAAAATGCTGTCTACAGGCTACACATTGGCAAGGCTTTTACAGCTCTGAGCTAGAATGCACAGATCCTACATACAAGGTCTGACAATTAAGTTAGTGAACTTGCCACCATGCACTTACATTGGCAACATCGTATAGACAAATTGGTAAGTTTTTATAACCTTGGTATATCAGTATTTCACAGTTCTATTCATATTGATATGTGACAATGTATGGTTGATTGGCATTCATAATCATTGTAGTTGCATGTTTTTTGTGTGTCATCACAAGGATAGCAGAGTTCAAATTAGAGGAACAAAAAAATCATTTGTAAATTTCTGGTTAAACTTGGCAAGAGTGGAAATGAAATCAGCGACATGTTAATACAAGTTAATGGGGATCATGCCATGAAGAAAATGTCAGTGTACAAATGGATTAAACATTTTGCGTGTGTGTGTGTGGATAGAGAAAGTGTTACAGATGAAGAGAGATCAGAGCAGTCAGTAATGTGCAGAACTGATTAAAACACTGCAAAAATTAATTCAATTGTGCATCAAAATAATCATCTCACTGTGAGAAGCCTACCAGACCATGTAAGCATTAATATAGAAATTGTAAGGAAACACTTAACTGAAAATCATGGTCAAGAATTCATGCGTCTTGCATCACAATGATTAACCAGCTCACATGGCACTGTCAGTGATGGAGTTTTTAGCTAGTAAGCAAATAACTGTATTGGAACACCCTCCCCACTCAACTGATTTTGCCCCCAATTATGTTCTGAAAAGATGATGCTTTGAGTTCATAAAATTAAGGATGAGTTCATAAAATTAAATGTCAGATCTCATAATCTTTCACAGGCAACAGGATGTAGGTTAGTGGTTGCCATTCTATGTTGGTGATCTTTTTGTTCTGGTAGCTAAGGACCTGTTCAAAAGATTAAAGTTTTGCCAGGTTGCTACTGGGCTTCTTTGTCCTTATTCTCACCCCTTGTGACTTTCCATTACATTAAGAGGAAGATCGTGTTATTCAACTCTAGTGTCCAGCAAGAGAACCGTCTACAGCATCAAAGAGTGTCAAATAATTACTCTATGATCCCATGTACTATTTTTCTATAGTTTGTAGCTCAATGATAGAAAATGTTGAGCCTTTTGAATTATGCATAGGCTTTCTGCTTCTAAAGAACCTATGTTTGTTTAATTCCTATTGTTTATTTCTTCTTAATCACATGTATTTGGTTATTTATGCTTTCTCTAGAGAAGAACAAGGTTTTTCTCTTTAATAACATATAACTTGACTATATAATAACAATATATATTATTATATATTAATAATATAATATTGACTTGACTATAATAATCCAAGGGAATAAAATATGATAGTAATGCATATGCCTATTTAGAATTTTTTTAAATTCCTAGTTTGAAATCACATTATAAAAAACAAAAAGCTTGTGTACCTCTGTACAGTAAATCTATATATGTAAATACCTTTACATATTTATACAAAAAAAATTGCACTGATGTGTCTGTTTTCATTGCTTTTCTTAAATGTTCAACAAACTTTAAAGTACAATAAATGGTAAAGGGAAACAATGAAATACTACATTAATATTGAGTATCTTACTCAAACAAACCTTGCATTTTTTTCTCCACTCATATATACACAGAATTCTAAATTTTATTTATTTTTTGTTGCTTTTATTTACAGATTTATCACATTTTCATAAAACACTATTTTTCTATGTTTTTGAAACTTATATGGAGGAATTATAGTTAATAAATTTTTTGTGATTTTTTAAACCTTATTTTTGTATTAAACATGTTAGTGAGATGTATGATGATGCATAACTGCCATCTATTAAATTAATGTAACACGTTTTATTTCTCCCTTTTCTGTTGATAAGCATTTCTTCTGTTTCTAGTTTCTCCTGACAATAGAAATGATGCTTGTATAAATGTTTTTATGCATATCTTCTGAAGGAGAGGTTAAGAGTTTTTCTAGGATATTTACCTAGTAGAGCAATTGCTGAATCCTATATTATACTGATATTCATTATTATTATTCAATATAATATTATTTTCCAAAGACCTGTACCAGATTACCTTCTCACCAGTAGTGTATAATTGTATTAGTTATTTCATATTGTCAAGCTTTACATTATCAAGACTTTTTGTGTTTAACGTGTTATTGAGATGTATGTATGATGATGCATAACTGCCGTCTATTAAACTAATGGAACACGTTTTATTTCTCCCTTTTCTGTTGATAAGCATTTCTTCTATTTCTAGTTTCTTGACAATTTTTTTCAACTTGATATGATATGAAATGACATTTACTTATTTTAATTTGTATTTTCTACTTACTATTGAGATAGAGCATTAAGACACACATTTGCCATTCAATTTTCCTGTCTTGTGATGTGTATTTTTTTCATGTGATTGTCTTTTTAATATTGATTTATGGGTGCTTTTGATACACTCTGAATATATGCTATTTTCTGGTGACATATCTTACAAATATCACCCTTTTTGCAGATTAGATATTGTCTTCTCTCTCTCTCTCTTTTTTTTTTTGGTGCCATTTTAGAAAGATGAGGTTTTAATTTACTTCAATTTAAACATCTTGTAAATGTAATATTCTTCTTAGTGAAGTATCTCAGGAATGGGAATAAAAGTATCCAATGTACTTAGTACTACTGTGAAACCAATTTATAATAACTCACACTTGCATTATGAAAAATGAAACACAATTTAGTCTAGGATGAAGGAGGGAAGGGGAGGGAGAGGGATGAGGAGGGAGTGAGGGGGGTAGTAGGGGACAGTTGGGGGACCACAACTATGGAGCACATCACAAGTACAAGTTGGTTCTATCATGTGTAGAACACAAATGTCCTAATGCTATAATTGGGTAAATGAGGTGAAAGCTATGCTGATTAGTATGATGTAAGCACTCCAATTTGTACAAATAATCAACACACTGAAATTGGCATAAATGTATTTATGATCTATGTACAAAAAATTTAATAAAAACAAATAAACAAAAAAATTAAACATCTTTCTCTTTTATAATTAGCCTTTCTATATTCTTTTTAAAAGTGTGTTTCTCTATCTATGATCATGCAGTTATTCTTCTGCATTATCTTCCAGAAGCCTTTTTTAGCTCTTCACATTTATTGTGAGTGGTATAGAAAAGGCACAATATTCATTCATTTTTCATATTTATGTGTGATTGACACAGAACTATTTATCAAAGATGCAATTTTTTCCACCTGCTCTAAAGAGACATTTTTACCAATCTAAATATATATATCTGCCTGTCTACCTACCTATCCAGTCTGTTTCCCAACATTTCTAATCTATTTTACTGGTCTCTTTCTATATATTGGAACCATATATCCATTGCTTTAGTAACTGTGGCTTCATATCTAGTGAAGGAAGTCCTCAGGTAATTTTCTTCTTCCAAAATACTGCAGCTATTTTATGACCTTTTGATTTCCATATACATTTTGGTATAAACTACTCAATGTCTGAAGTACTTTTTCTTGTTTACTGTTAAAAGTTTTTATACGGTGTGAATACAAATTACCTGTCAGTGAAATGTCCTATAACTATATTACAGTTTAAGACTTGTCTCTCTTTATGATGTCTTTTGATGAATAGATGTTTTTAATTTTAATATGGTAAATTGATCAGTCTTTAAGTGTATAAGTTTTGTATCATCCATGATTTATCTTCCCAGAGTTCATGAAGTTATTCTTTTATGTGTTTTTCCAAAAGATTATAGCTTTTCTTTTGCTTTAAAATATTTAATTAACATAAAATCCATTTTTAAATGTATATTGTGAATTACAGGTCCAATTTCAATTTTTTTAACCTATGTTCAACTAATTGTCCTAACAATAAATTTAAAAGTTTGCCAAAATTTTTCAACTCATTATACATCAAATTTCCCACTTACATATTACTTTTTTTGTGTAGAGTTCCTATTCTGTCAGTTTATCAGTTTGTCTATGTCATTAGTGATTACTTAATGCGCTGAAAATATAGTTCTATAACTTTTGATCTTGTTAGGCAAATCTTCCTGCCATATTTTCTTCTTCACATGTCCTGTTTATTTTTGGACATTTTTACTTAATATAAACTTTAGAATCAGGATATTTAGTGTCAACAAAGATACGACAATATTTTTATTTGAAAACACATTCAGTATCAAATTTTGCAAAATCTAGATTCCATATTCTAAAATAATTGGCTCTACACATTAGAAACCAGAATATTAGCTTTGTCAGGGCAATGAGTTTTGCTCACTACTATATCCCATAGACCTAAAATAGTGGTTACTGCATAGTAGATATTCAGTAAATATTTGTTGAATATTGATTATAGGAATAAATCTGTAGATCATTTTGGGAAAATATGTTTTTATGATTTGAAGTCTTCTAATCTATAAACATGTTTATGCCTGTATGCTGTAGTGCTATCAGACCCCCATTTTCAAGCACGAATAGGCTATGTTTTCCAGGCCACATCTTCTGGGTTCTAACAAGATCATGAACAAAGCAACCTGAGATGGTTTTTTGGGTGATTCAACCTTGAGTAGGTAGCACATGCCCTAATCCCTTCCCTGAGACAAAAACTGCAAAAATCTAATAACATTGCCCCAGAGGAGGGACTGCATTCAACTTTGAAAGGATATTTTTTCACCTACCAAATTTTAGCCAAAATATAATTCTCCAGACAATATATACCCCTAGACAAAGGGCCCATGTGACAAACTTACCCTTTGCCAGAGTCTCTGGTGCCTTTTTACTGCTTCTGTATTCCTTTATGTCTAATAAAATCCTATCTTACCACTGTCTGTGGTCCATGGTTCATTCTTTGAATCCCCAAGACCAAGGACCTACTGAAGAAGAAATTCTGAAAACAGATATTTAGCACCAAATATCCATTGCTTCAATAACTGTAGCTTAATAGTGTGTCTTCATGTCTAGTGAAGGAAGTCCTTAATTTTCTCTAGATAATTAAAATGAATCCTTATCTAGATACATATGTTGGTAAACTGTGAAATATGTTCAATGTTTAATTACTATTAACAGAGACCTACACAAGTAAATTATTTTTTTGATTATTTCAGATAAATATAAAGGAACTACTAATTAGGTTATATTGTTTGCATTTGTTAAGTCAGGTCCAAGTTGCTGATTAGCTCTTCATTCAGGAGGTGTGTCATACACCCTTTTATTGTGCCAGTTAGTGAGAACTTTTCCAACCCTCTCCTCTACTTGAACTTTTTAATGTTTTAACCTTAGATATTGTCAGGTTCAGGTAATTGTCTCAGTTATTTGGGGTTCTTGGTGTGCTCTTGGCAAGAGAATGACCAGATGCACCAAAAGAAAGGTAAGCATAAAACCAAGTTTATTGAAGAAGAAAAAGATAGAATTACAGAGCAAAACAAGACACATTTGCCACAGAGGACAAACGAACCCCCTATTACAACAAATATGACTCTGGTTTTGGTCTGGGGTCCTTTTTTTATATAGTCTAGATTGGGCCCATCTCATGGTTCAGACATTCACCATGGCACCACTTTGACTCAAAGTTAATGACACAATAATTAGCCTTCGGTTATGCTAGGTCACTCTCCAAATCCTATCGTGCCTAGGCTGCTTGGCCTTCTGGCTGAGGATTCTCAGAATTGTTATGCAGATTAGCAATGGTTCCTCCTTCTTTCAGGTGTGACAGTTGCTCAGGGAAGGATTAAGTTGGGGTAGCACCAAGATGCATTGTCCTTTTTCCCAGACGGGACAATTGCTTAAGGTAGCACCCAAGCAAAGCACCCACTTTAGTACCTAGGAGAGTCTCAGAGATCTCTTGCTATTTACCAAACACTATTACATTTACTCTTGATTTTATAGGTATTTTTTGGGCGGCGCCTGTGGCTCAGTGAGTAGGGTGCCGGCCCCATATGCCGAGGGTGGCGGGTTCAGGCCCGGCCCCGGCCAAACTGCAACAAAAAAATAGCCGGGCGTTGTGGCGGGCGCCTGTAGTCCCAGCTGCTCGGGAGGCTGAGGCAAGAGAATCACATAAGCCCAAGAGTTAGAGGTTGCTGTGAGCCATGTGACGCCACGGCACTCTACCTGAGGGCAGTACCCTGAGACTCTGTCTCTACAAAAAAAAAAAAAAAAAAATAGTATTTTTTGTTTGCTAATATTCTTCTTCTCATGAAGGAACATTGAAATTTAATGATTGCTTTTTGTCTGTCTGAAGAGAGAGCTGATTGATTTTTCTTACAAGTGTGCTAATGTGGTGATTTATGTTAATTGATTTTCCAAAGTTATTACAACCTCTCTCCATTACCAGTGGTCCAATTTTCAATTATGGTGTTCTTGTCTTTACTTCCAACAGTAGCATAAATGTATCAACTTTTCTTTGCCAACTTACAATTTAAATGTTCCATTTTCTTTTTGGTAACTAAGCCATGCCATGGCCCAGGTTATACTATAAGTCAGGTGCAACTTGCTTTGATCAACATGGCCCTACTTTTTACCTCATGAGTAAATAAACTTTTAAATTAAATCTCCACATACATGTTTATGTGAAATATAGAAATTTTATTTTCTCCTCAAAGAAGAGAAAAATATAGATATGACAAAATTTTTTATCACATTAAAAGTTTAGAGAAAATAGTTCTGTTTTCAAAATGACTTCTAGGTTAAATGCCTCAAGGGGAAGGAGTTTTGTTATGGGTACTTGTGAAACAAATTAATTAGAATCAAGAAATATACTGAAGTAGCATTGTGGAGAATGCGATTTCTTTTCAATTGTTAGCTTAAATGCATTGGGAAAAATATGATGACATTCATAGATACTTCTACAATGCAGTAAAATATCTTGGCTTCCTTTTTAACACTAGAGTTTGATTTTTATCAGAACACTTACATGAATTTCAAAAAGATATCTACACAGCTATGATTTAATTAAAAAAGAGATCTGTGAGCAGGGCTAAATTTTGAATTTAATTTTTCATTTTCCATTTTTATTTGTCCATTATACTTCTTAAGACTTCACCTAGCATTTATTAGTTTCAATATTAAATAATTAATAATTAAATAATTATATTTAACTAGAAAGCTGATGTTTTTATTAATTCATTTATTCATTCATATATATATATATATATATATATATATATATTTTTTTTTAGACAGAATCTCACTATGTCACCCCTGGTAGAGTTCTCTGGCATCACAGCTCACATCAAGCTCAAACTTTTGGGCTTCAGCAATTCTCTTGCTTCAATCTCCTAAGTAGCTGGGACTACAGGTGCCAGCCACAACACCTGTTTTTGTCGTTGTTGTTGTTGTTGTTGTTGTAGTTGTCATTGTTGTTTGGCAGGTCCATGCTGGGTTTGAACCACCAGTCCTGGTGTATGTGGCTGGTGCCATAGCCCCTGAGCTACAGGCATCAGGCTTGATGTTTTATTTTTTAATATGACATAGATATATTATTGTTTGTGCAGTGTATATAACTATAAAAAAAAATGTGTGGCCTCTACTAGAGTACGTTAACAGACAATTATTTTCACTTGCACATTAATTTTATGGACTCATATCTATTCAATTCAACTAATTTTAGTAGTCAGAGGCCTTTTAGTTAAATATACCATTTGTCACAGATTTTGCTGACATATAGTCCAATTCCATTAGTTATTATTTTTCTACCAGCATAATTTATATGAACAGAACTTTCTTAATCTCTAATCAGTTTTTTTGTGTGCTTGGTATGAACATACTTATAGGCATTTTACTTATATTATTCCATTTAATCTAAACAAAAATCCTTTAATACAGATATTTTTATCATTTTCCATATGAATAAAATTGAAACTCAGGAAAGTTATGTAGCTTTCACATAGTCACAAATCCAGCTGTTAAGTGCCAGAATGAAATTACACCTAAGTCAATCAGTTGCTAAAACCTTGTTGGAAATAAAGTGGGAGCCAGAAAATAGATAAGAGCTTTAATACTCATTCAATGATCTATCAAATATTTATTGAGCACTCAACTCTAGGGTAGCATGGTATGTGCAATAGTTATATAAGCAAAACCATTATTACACAGAGATTCATGAGTCAGACTTCAAAAGTAATAGTGGGTAAAGAAATTACTTTTTTATCAATGTTTCTTCTAAGCTAAGATTTATACTGGATGTTTACATACACTGTTTTACTGGAATGTCACAAAACCATTTGAGTTATCTATTACATTTTCATCTTATAACCAAGGAAACTGCAACATAAAAGGTTTAAAAATTTTGTTTTAGGCTACATAGTATTTACAGGTTGAGTTGCACTAACATGATAAATTTGAAATCTGAAATGCTCCAAAATCCAAAACTTCTGGTGCATTGACAAAACTCCAAAAGTGGAAATTTACACACCTGGCCCCATGTTATGAGTCACAGTCAAAACACAGTTGAAACTTAGTTTCCAGAGAGAGCAAGATGGTGGCTGAGTAACAGCTTCCTTGCATCTGGCACCATGAGTTTGAGGAGATAGGACGCCAGGCATCTCTGGCTGGTGGGATCTGCCTATCATCACTTCTGTGAGGACACAGGGAGTCAGTGAGAGACTTCTGGACCCCAAGAGGAGGACTGAAACAGTGGAAAACCGGCAAGTGGTTGCATGTGTTCAATGGGTCTAAACCCATCCACAACTACAAGTTCAGTAGCAGCGACACTGCAAACCGGAAAGGACTTACCTGTGAACTGTTTTGGTGTCTTTGGACTCGGCACTCAGTTGAACTGCCTTGGGGAGAGCCTGAGCAGGAGTGAGGAGAACTTTGGCCAGTGTCTAGGGCCCCAGTCTGAACTGCTGAGCCAGACGGAGCTAGGAGTGTTTGGCTGTGGGCCACAGGGAGCCATTGTGAGTGATCTGCCCTGGCAAGCTCTGCCCTCAGGGTTGCAGAGCTAGAATAGGGTGGGAGCTGGTAACCTAGCGACTGAGTAGCCTAAGGGTGAGGTCTGAGCTGCCTTGCAGCCCTAACCCTCAGGGGCAGAGTAAGACCAGTTTTGGCACACTGGGTAAGTGGAGAGCCACTTCAGCAGTGATTCCAGCGACAAGCACTTTCCTGGGAAAGCTTCTGCTCAGCAAGTTTACAAGTTCAAAGTGCCTTTTAAGTGGGCTGAAGAGAGATTTAGGGTGTCTACCTGCTGTGGTTTCAGAAATCAGCATCCTCCAGATGTATCAGAACTGTGATTAACATCTCATACCCCAGAAGACACGTGTTGCCCAGACAATATTAAACAACATATACATACTGCTTTGTTTTTGGTTGTTTTTTTTGTTTGTTTGTTTGGTTGGTTGGTTGGTTTTTTTGCTTATTTTGCTGTTATTGATGTTGCTTTGTTTTTTTTAATTTCAACCTTTTCTGTACAGATCTTTTTTTCTTTCTCAATTTTTCTAGTTTAATAATGATTTCCCTTTGCTGCCTTTTTCAATAACTAGAACTTCATTTTCGCTAGTGTTTCTACTGCTATTATTTGGTTTTCCACCCAATTTTATCCCGTACAGTTTTCTGTTTGCTTGTTTTGGTTTGATTTATAGCATTTTTGTCTTTCCTCTCTACTTGGTGGGGGTGGGTACTGTGTCTGATCAGGTTAGCAAAGAGCTGCTGACCTCAAGGGAACCACCCAACTGGGCACCTCCAGAAAGTGGGTTTTTTTGTAAGGTTGTGTCAAAGTACCCTACCATACACCTATATTGCTCTGTCTCCCTCTTTATGTGCCTCTCTTCTTTTTCTCACTATTCCTTTTACCCACCCCCTCTCCTTTCTCTATTTTTTTTTTCTTATCACTCGGTCCTCCTTTCTTTCATCCCTGTCTTGCTCCTCAACCTTCTCACCCTTCTGGCCCTGTACCAAAAGGACTCATCGAACCCTTAGTCCACAGGCATGAGAACTTAAAGAACAAGAGGAAGTGAAAGGAAAATTAGGGAAAGGAAACAGATAAAAGAAATCACTCATGAGGAAGAATCAGCAGAAAACCCTAGGCAACATGAAGAACCAGTCCAGAACAACCCCGCCAAGGGACCATGAGGTAGCTACTGCAGAGGATTCCACCTATAAAGAAATGTTAGGAATGACAGAAAGGGAATTTAGAATACACATGTTGAAAACAATGAAAGAAATGATGGAAACAATGAAGGAAACTACTAATAAAGTAGAAAATAACCAAACGGAAATCCAAAAACAGAATCAAATAAGAGATGAACAATATGAAGAATATAAAAACAATATAGCAGAGCTGAAGGAACTGAAACAGTCAATTAGGGAACTTAAAGACGCAATGGAAAGTATCAGCAACAGGTTAGACCATGCAGAAGAAAGAATTTCAGAGGTAGAAGACAAAGTTTTTGAGATAACTCAGATAGTAAAAGAGGCAGAAAAGAAGAGAGAGAAAGCAGAACGTTCACTGTCAGAATTATGGGACTTTATGAAGTGTTCCAACATATGAGTTATAGGAATCCCAGAAGGGGAAGAAGAATGCCCCAGAGGAATGGAAGCCATACTAGAGAATATTATAAAAGAAAATTTCCCAAATATCACCAAAGATTCTGACACAGGGCTTTCAGAGGGCTATCGGACCCCAGGTCGCCTCAACTCTAACCGAGCTTCTCCAAGACACATCGTGATGAACCTGTCCAAAGTCGAGACAAAAGAATAGATTCTGCAAGCTGCCAGGAGTAAGCACCAGTTCACCTACAGGGGCAAATCCATCAGAGTGAACACAGACTTCTCTAATGAAACTTTCCAAGCAAGAAGACAATGGTCATCTACCTTTAATCTACTTAAACAGAACAATTTCCAGCCCAGAATTCTGTACCCTGCTAAGCTAAGCTTCAAAATTGATGGATAAATCAAATCATTTACGGCTATACAAACATTGAGGAAATTTGCCACAACAAGACCAGCTCTACAGAAAATACTTCAACCTGTTCTGCACACTGACCACCACAATGGATCAGCAGGAAGGTAAGAACTCAGAAATTAAAGGACAGAACCTAACCTCCACACTGATGCAAAAGATAAAACTAAGCAATGGACTCTCACAAAATAAGATGAATAGAATACTACCACACTTATCAATTATCTCAATAAATGTTAATGGCTTGAATTCCCCACTGAAGGGACATAGATTGGCTGACAGGATTAAAAACACAAGCCATCCATTTGAGTCTGCAAGAAACATACCTGGCTTCAAAAGACAATTTAAAGCTCCAAGTCAAGGGTTGGAAACATTTTTTTAGGCAAATGGAATTCAGAAGATAAGAGGATTTGCAATCTTATTTTCAGATACATGTGGATTTAAAGCAACTAAAGTAAAAAAAGACAAAGATGGTCAGTGTAACCTGGCTTATTGTACCCTCAATGAATCCGCAAAAATAAAAAAAGAAAAAAAAAAGAAACTTTGTTTCATGTACAAAATTATTTAAAATATTATATACAATTACTTTCTATTTATGTAATTAAGATGTATATGAAACAAACATAATTTTTGTGTTTAGACTTGTGTCCCATCCCAAAGACATTTCAGTTTTTTTATATATGTATATATTATATACATATACATGATTACATATATATATGTTTGATAAATATATATATTAATAGTCCAAATCTCAAAACAAAAATTCTAACTTTTGGTCGTGAGCACTTCAAATACGGGCTACTCAAGTTTAATGTGGGAACAGATTCTAAATCATTTCTCCAGACAATTATTCTAAATAATCAAGATTTTTTAATGTGTATTTAATTTAATGAATACTTCCTTCTGGTAGTATCACACAATAACATATCTTAAAAGTATCTTAATGTTAATATAAGTTCCACTCTTTATTTATTTATTTATTTTTTTTTTTTTAATTTCAGTGTGCTTGTTCATGTTTGTTTGAAGTACTCCTTTTCTGGTGATTTTCTTCCTTCTCCTGCGGTGCTGGCTGTTTTTGATGTTGTTGGTAGAGACGGGGTCTTACTCTGGCTGACTGCTGCTCATATGGGTTTTGAACCTCTGAGCTCAGGCAATCCACCCACCTTGGCCTCCCACAGCGCTGGGACTACAGGCGCGAGCCACCACGCCCAGCCAGTTCCACTCTTTAAAGTAGAGTCAGGACTCAAGGCTTCTAATGCTTAGATCAATAGGAGGTTCTGGGGCACTATTCTTTTTTTTTTTTCTTTTTTTATTGTTAAATCATAGCTGTGTACATTAATGAAATCAAGGGGTACAATGGTCTGGTTTCATATACAGTCTGAAACATTCTCGTCAAACTGTTCAACGTAGCCTTCATGGCATTTTCTTAGTTACTGTATGTAGACATTTGTATTCTGCCTTTAGTAAGTTTTGCCTGTACCCATTCTAAGATGCACCATAGGTGTGGCCCCACCCATTACCCTCACTCCACCTTAACCTCCCCCCGCCCTTCCCCTTCCTTGGCTCTTTCCTCATAGTCTTGTGCTATAGTTGGGTTATAGCATTTGAAAAGCATGTTATTTCATGTGAAAGCTATAATTTAGCTTCATAGTAGAGCTGAGTACATTGGATACTTTTTCTTCCATTCCAGAGGTACTTTGCTAAGAAGAATATGTTCCAGCTCCATCCATGTCAACAGGAAAGAGGTAAAGTCTACATCTTTCTTTAAGGCTGCATAATATTCCATGGTATATACATGTACCACAGTTTGCTAGTCCATTCGTGGGTGGATGAGTACTTGGGCTTCTTCCATGACTTAGCAATTATGAATTGGGCTGCGATAAACATTCTGGTACAGATGTCTTTGTTACATTGTGATTTTTGTTCTTCTGGGTATATACCTAGTAAAGGAATTATAGGATAGGATTACAGGTCTATTTTTAGGTCTCTAAGTATTCTCCAAACATCTTTCCAGAAGGAAAGTATTAGTGTGCATTCCCAACAGCAGTGTAGAAGTGTGCCATTTACTACACATCCACGCCAACATCTCTGGTCTTGGGATTTTGTTATGTGGGCTACTCTTGCTGGGGTAGATGGTATCTCAAAGTAGTTTTGATTAGTATATCTCTGATGATTAAGGATGATGAGCTTTTTGTCATGTGTTTGTAGATTGTGTGTCTGTATTCTTTAGAAAAGTTTCTCTTCAAGTTCCATGCTCACCCTGAGATGGGATTACGTGTTCTTTTCTTGCTAATACGTTTGAGTTCTCTGTGGATTCTGGTTATTAGACCTTTATCGGAGGTATAACCTGAAAATATTTTCTCCCATTCTGAGGGCTGTCTGCTAGCTTTACTTACTATGTTCTTGGCTGTGCAGAAGCTTTTTAATTTGATCAGGTCCCAGTAATGTATTTTTGATACTGCTTCAATTGCCTGGGGAATCCTCCTCATAAAATATTCACCCAGGGCGATTCCTTCAAGAGATTTCCCTGCACTTTCTTCAAGTATTTTTATAGTTTCATGTCTTAAGTTTAAATCTTTTATCCAGTGAGAGTCTATCTTAGTTAATGGTGAAAGGTGTGGGTACAGTTTCAGTGTTCTACAGGTCACCAGCCAGTTCACCCAGCACCATTTGTTAAATAGGGAATCTTTTCCCCACTGGATGCTTTTAATTGGCTTGTCAAAGATCAAATAACGGTAAATAGCAGGATTCATCTCTTGGTTCTCTATTCTGTTTCAGACATCTACTTCTTTGTTTTTGTGCCAATACCATAGTGTTTTGAACATTATCAATTTATAGTACAGTCTTAGGTCTGGTAGCGTGATTCCTCCTGCTGTGTTTTTATTGCTGAGTAATTTTTTGGTTATTCGAGGTTTTCTCTGATTCCATATAAAACAAAGTATTATTTTTCAAGATATTTAAAATATGACAGTGGAGCTTTAATAGGAATTGCATTAAAATTATATATTGATGGGCGGTGCCTGTGGCTCAAGGAGTAGGGCGCCGGTCCCATATGCCGGAGGTGGTGGGTTCAAACCCAGCCCCGGCCCCCCAAAAAAAATTATATATTGCTTTGGGTAGTGTAGACATTTTAACAATGTTGATTCTTCCCAGCCATGAGCATGGTATGTTTTTCCATTTGTTAACATCTTCAGCTATTTATTTTCTTAAAGTTTCATAGTTATCGTTGTAGAGATCTTTCATGTCCTTTGTTAGGTATACTCCCAAATATTTCATCTTCTTTGGCTCTACTGTGAAACGTACAGAGTCCTTGACTGTTTTCTCAGCTTGGTTATTGTTCGTAAATATAAAGGCTACAGATTTATGGGTGTTGATTTTGTAGCCTGAGACATTGCTGTATTCCTTGATCACTTCTAAATTTTTATAGTAGTATCCCTACTGTTTTCCAGATACACGATAATATCATCTGTAAAGAGTAAAATTTTGATATCTTCTGACCCTATGTGGATAACCTTGATCACATTTTCTTCCCTAACTGCAATGGCTGAAACTTCCATTACAATGTTAAAGAGCGATGAAGACAATGGGAAAGCTTGCCTGGTTCCCAATCTAAGTGGAAATGATTTCATTTTAACTCTATTCAATACAATGTTGGCTGTGGGTTTGCTGTAGATGTCCTCTATTAGTTTAAGAAATGTCCCTTCTATACCAATTTTCTTAAGTGTTCTGATCATGAAAGGATGCTGGATATTATCAAAAGCTTTTTCTGCATCAATTGAAAGAATCATGTTTTCCTCATTTTTTAGTTTGTGTATCTGCTGAATTACATTTATAGATTTAAGTATATTGAACCAGCCTTGAGACCCTGGGATAAATCCCACTTGGTCGTGGTGCATAATTTTTTGATGTGTTTTTGGATTCTATTTGTTAGGATCTTACTGAGTATTTTAGCATGAATATTCATTAGTGATATTGGTCTATAATTTTCTTTTCTTGTTGAGTCTTTCCCTGGTTTGGGGATCAAGGTGATATTTGCTTCGTAGAGTGTGTTCGGTAATATTCCTTCTTTTTCTATATTTTGGGAGATTTAGTAATATAGGTACTAGTTCTTCTTTAAAGGTTTGGTAGAATTCTGACGTAAAGCCATCTGGTCCTGGGCTTTTCTTTTTAGGGAGATTTTGTATGGTTGATGCTATTTCAGAACTTGATATAGGCCTGTTCAACATTTATACTTCATTCTGGCTAAGTCTTGGTGGGTGGCGTACTTCCAGGTATTGGTTGATTTATTTCAGATTTTCATATTTCTGAGAGTAGAGTTTCTTGTCGTATTCATTAAGGATTTTTTGAATTTCTGAGGGGTCTGTTATTATCTCATCATTATCATTCCTGATTGATAAAATTAGAGATTTTTATTCTTTTTTTTCCTGGTTAGTTTGGCCAAAGGTTTATCTATTTTATTGATCTTTTCAAAAAACCAACTTTTGGATTTATTGATCTGTTGTATAATTCTTTTGTTTTCAATTTCATTTAATTCTGCTCTGATTTTTGGTTATTTCTTTTCTTCTGCTGTGTTTGGGGTTGGAGTGTTCTTCCTTCCCCAGTTGCTTGAAATGTCCCATTAAGTTATTAACTTCCTCCCTTTCCATTTTCTTGAGGAAGGCTTGCAGTGCTATAAATTTCCCTCATAGGACTGCCTTTGCAGTATCCCAGAGGTTCTGGTAATTTGTGTCTTGATTATTGTTTTGTCCAAAAATTTGGTGATTTCCTTCTTAATCTCATCTATAACCCTTCTATCCTTCAGCATAGGGTTGTTTAGCTTCCAGGTTTTTGTATGGGTATGCCCATTCCTGTTGTTATTGAGCTCAACTTTTATTCCATGATGGTCTGAGAAGATGTAAGGAATAATATTTATTTTTTTAAATTTGCTGAGGTTAGATTTGTGGCCTAGGATGTGGTCGATTTTTGAGTATGTTCAGTGGGCTGATGAGAAGAATGTGTATTCCATTTTGTCGGGATGAAATGTTCTGTAGATGTCTGTTTAGTCCCAATGTTGAATGGTTAAGTTTAAATCTAAAATTTCTTTGCTTAGCTTCTTTTTGGAGGATCTATCCACCACTGCTAAAGGGGTGTTAAAATCTTCAACTACTATGGAGCTGGAGGAAATCAAGTTGCTTATGTCTGTTCAAGTTTCTCTTATAAATTGAGGTGTGTTCTGATTGGGTGCATAAATATTAATAATTGAAACCTCAACATATTGAGTATTACCTTTAACAAATATGAAGTGTCCATCCTTATCCTTCCTTATTTTGGTTGGTTTAAAGCCTATTGTGTCTGCAAATAGGATTGCAACGCCTGTTTTTTTCTGCTTTCCATTTTCCTGGAGTATAGATGACCATACCTTCACCTCGAGTCTATATCTGTCTTGTAATGTATGATGCGATTCTTGTATGCATCAGATATCTGGCTTGAGTTTTTGTATCCAGTCAGCCAACCTGTGCCTCTTTAGAGGACAATTTAAACCATTCACATTAATTGAGAATATTGATAAGCCTTTCGAGAGTTTGGTGGACATTTTTAATCCTTTTTCAACTGTGGAAGTTGGAATTTGATCAAAATTTTCTGGGTGGGTTTACTTTTGTGGTGGAGGATTACTCTGGTCTTTATGGAGGATAGATCTGAGACTATCCTGGAGAGCTGATTTAGTTATGGCAAATTTCTTCAACATGTGAATGTCATTGAAGTATTTAATTTCTCCGTCATAAATGAAACTCAGTTTAGCTGGGTATAGGATCCTGGGCTGAAAGTTATTTTGTTTTAGGAGATTAAAAGTCGATGACCATCTTCTTCTAGCTTGAAAGGTTTCAGCAGTGAGATCTGCAGTTATTCTAATATTCTTGCCCTTGTGGGGAATGGTTTTATTTCGTCTGGCTGCTTTCAGAATTTTCTCCTTCATATTAACTTTAGTGAAATTGATTATGATGTGTCTGGGGGATGTCTTATTTGGGTTGAGTAATGCTGTAGTTCTGAAACTGTCTGCTATCTGAATTTCAGAATCTCTTGGCATGCCTGGAAAGTTCTCTTTCATAATCTCATGGAGAAGAGACTCTGTGCCTTGTGAAGCCACTTCGTTGCTTTCAGGGATCCGTATAAGACGAAAATTGGTTTTATTTGAATTATCCCAGAGCTCTCTGAGAGAGGGATCTGTTTTTGTACTCCTTTTGTCTTCCTCCTTGAGAGTTTGGGAGTGTTGGAAAGCTTTGTCTTCAACGTCAGAAATCCTTTCTTCTGCTTGCTCCATTCTGTTACTGAGGTATTCTACTGTGTTTCTCCGATCTTTGAAGGCTGCAACTTCTTGTCTGAATGTGTCAAAATCTTTGCTCATTTGGTCTTTGAGTTCATTGAATTATTGAGATATCTTTTTGGTTACTGCTTGGAATTCTAATTCAATCTTTGTTGCTATCCAGATTCTGAATTCGATTTCTGACATCTCAGCTATTTGTTTGTGCATGGGATCTTGTGCTGCGTCTGACCCATTGATCCTTGGGGTCGTTGATCTACTCTGATTATTCATATTACCAGAGTTTTCCTGTTGATTTCGCCTCACTGTTGTTTTTCACCATTGCCTCTGGCCATCCTCAGAGTTGGGGAGGTGTCTCTCTAAGATTAGCCCCCATTGAGATCAGTCTATTGTTGCTGGATCTTTGTAGGGAGTGACCCTGTGTAGTTCCTCTGGGGCTGACCCAGCTAGGGAGTTCTGGTTGTGGAAGCAGCTCTGGAGTGTGACACACCCAGATCCAGCAACAGGGCGGGACGTGGTGCACATGGTTCTGGGAGTTCCTGGCACTCAGTGACTTAGGCACAGAGAGTGCAAGGTTCCAGCAGTCTCTGGCCAGAAGAAGGGCTCTGTGCAGAGACAGGGAGGTCTGTGGAGGGCACATGGCTACCAGGGTCCCTGGCCAGATGAATGGGCCGTGTGGAGGCAGGAAGGGTACAGGAGGGAGGATGCAGATTTGGATGGCTCCCGCAGTTCCTGTTCAGGGCATGCAGAGGCCCGGAGGTCTGGGGTCATGGTACAGCTCTTATGGAGGTCTGGGCTGTGCCAAGTGAGGAGTTTGAGGTTGCTATGAGATGTGACGCCATGGCACTCTACCCAGGGCAACAGCCTGAGGCTCCAGTGTGCCAAAACCCTTCTCATTCTGCTCCCAAGGGTTAAGGCTTTAAGGCAGTTCAGTCCCCACCTTTAGGCTGCTCAGTCACTAGGTTATTAGCTCCCGTCCGATCCTTGCTCTGTGACCCTGAGGGCGGAGCTTGCCAGGGCAGTTCTCTCACAATGGCTCCCTGTGGCCCACAGCTGAGCACTATTAGCTACGTCCAGCTCAGTGGCTCAGTCTGGGGCTCTAGACAATGCCCAAAATTCTCTGCACTCCTGCTCTATCTCTATCCAAGGAATTTCAACTGAGTACCCAGTCCAAAAACACCGAAATATTTCACAGGTAAGGTCTTTCTGGTTTGCAGTCTCACTGCTGCTTGTACTTACGTTTGCGGGCAGGATTAGGTCGTTCGAACACACGCAACCACTTGCCAGTTTTCCACTGTTTTTGTCCTCTTCTTGTGGTCCAGAAGTACCTTGCTGACTCCCTGTGTCCTCAAAGGGATGATTATAGGCAGATCCCACCAGTCAGAGATGCCTGGAGTCTTATCTCTTGGGGCACTATTCTTTCTGTGTACCAGGGCCTTAGTGGACTTGATCTATTACCATACAAAATTGTTGAATGAGATGCTCTCTAGCAACTTAGTTTGTTTACAGTCCACCTTTCATCTTGTTTTTTCCATGAAAGAAATTTACAGATATGTCACTGTAGTCTCAGGGATCTATGACCTTGGAAGTTTTTGTGAAAATACAAGTTAGCCAAGGGTGAAATTTAATCATACAAATGTAATCAGAGTAGTATTTTCATATTGTCTGTATAACCATTGTCACTTGCTTTTATTTTTCTTTCTGTTCTCCTTTTCTTTCTTTATTTGACAGAATTGAATAGTAGACTACTTTTCCTCATAATCTTTCTGTCCCTCACTTGGTTGTAGCCTTCCGAGAAAAGGTTTACAAAAGAACTCTAATTTTACTATTTTATACTGAAAGTCTATAAAGAGATAAGTGATGCTGATATCTTATTATTTATTTATTTCATTGTGAATTCCTAATTAATTGTTTTAATATGCAATACAAATTATTAATCTGCAAATTTTGGTGAATCTTACCCTTGTAATCTTTTAAGCGACCCCACCTTCACTCCCCCAAACCACTGACTTAACAACATCCCTTTAAAAAGTTAAATTTCTTAATTTAGAATAATAAAGTTTATTTTGTCAATAAACATCAGTAATAGGATTATGACATAATACTTGGATTTTATGGTTTAGCCTCCATCTATCCATAGACATAGTTTTGTTTTATTAGAAATGAGGAAAAAACAATAGAAAAGAGTCCCTGGGGTTTTAGTAGGTATCACAAATGAAATACTTTTCTTCTCATCTATTACTTCTATTTTTTCGGAAAAAAATTGACTAAAAGGGTAGTCAACTTTGAGTATTATGTGGCATGGAGAAGGTTATAGAGATTTAAATTTATATTTTAATGATGTATGTCTTTGTAAGAAAATAACAAGAAATTAATATTTCACTTGTGTCCTTTAAGCTTTATCAAAGACTCCTAAGCCTTATAGTAATGATAAAACTGACACAAATAATCATCATGGAAAATACTACTTAGCATACTAAAACCAAGGTGCTACTAACTCAATACTATCTAATTACATTTACTGTCCAGATATGTAACAATTTTCCTATGATTTTTATGGTATTGAAACACATCAAGTTTGTGTTCTAATTATTTGGGTAACTTTCTAGTCTCCCATTAGATCACATGCTCCTCGAAAGCAAGAATAGTATATTATTTGTGCTTTTTCTTACACATGCAATACAAAATGAAAGAATTTAAATGGGTTACATAACTTTGGTACAACAGTTTCTTTGGTTATAAAATAAAGACAATAATTATTTTATGGAGAATATACTTATCACCATACTATTTATACAACAGAAATGTTGTATATGTTAATTTCTCAGTAAATATTAATTTCTTATCTTCATGTGTGTTACATACAAAAGTTGATAGCCAAATATTTGATAAATAAATGAATAAATGATAAAAACCTATGACATCTGAATTTAAATTTTACTCTAGAAGGAATTAGCAAAATAAAAAAATTAAAAACCCAGAAACCTATCCAAGTTCTCTTATCTTAATTTTTTATTTTAAGCAAATCACTTCTTTATAATGGCAATGTGTTTTTTTTTTTTTTTTAAATCAGAGTGCATTGATCATTTAATGCACCATGTTAGTTAACCACTTTCAATGTTTTAGATCAGGGGTTTTCAAACTTTTGGCTTCTCTGGGCCACACTGGAAGAAGAAGAGTTGTCTTGGGACATACATTAAATACATTAAATACACAAATACTAATTAAAGCTGATGAGCAAAAATAAGGTCCATACGTAATTTTTGTGATATTCTCCACCACAGATAAGCAAAAAAAATCTTTACAGAATAATCCTAATTATGCATTCAGAGAGTTTTAATCATCAAGCATATCCCATATTTGTGATCACTAATATAGGAAATGTACATATATAAATAACGAAAGGTCTTTGTGTTATTTTGTGTTTTTTTATTATAAAAGTAAAAGTAGGGAACATAAAACTAGTGAGATATTTGATGTTGTATTTGAGAAACTAATGCATCAATATGTGGTTCAATGGAAGTAGTTGTAATTCTTAGTTCTCAAGAAATTCATCAGATATTTTGGTTCTAATCTTACTCTTTTGTAAAAAAATAATGATATTAAGAGTACATATGTTTTAGTTATATATCTTTTCTTCTGTACAGATTAAGTCAAAGTTACAAGTGTGCCCCTCACCCAGTTAGTGAGCATGGTAATTGTTAGGTGTGATGTGCTGCATTCTTAAAACAGTTGCTCACAAATGTAGGTGCAGCAAAAAAAAAAACAATGATATGAATAAGGCATGATTATGAGGTAAAGGATATCTGTCTGTGGGAAAATAGAACCTATATAAGTCTAGTAAGGAGCATTTTTTTCATGGGTTTGTTTTTCATGGTTTTTTTTTTTTCATGGGTTTGTTGGCCTTTCATCTGTCATTTTCAGAGAAGTTTCTTTTTTTTTATTAAATCATAACTGTATACATTGATATGATCATGGGGCATCATACACTCGCTTCATAGACCATTTCACACATTTTCATCACAATGGTTAACATAGCCTTCCTGGCATTATCTCAGCTACTGTGCCAAAACATTTACATTCTACATTTACCAAGTTTCGCAAATACCCCTGTAAGATGCACCACAGGTTCTGTTAAGGTCTTTTGCCCACTTATAAATGGAGTTATTTGCTCTTTTCTTGTTGATTAATTTGATTTCTCTGTAGACTCTAGTTATCAACCCTTTGTCAGATTTGTAGCATGCAAATATCTTATCCTATTCTGAAGGCTGTTTGCTTTAGTTGTGATACCCTTAGCTGTGCAGAATTTTTTCAGATTGGTCATGTCCCATTTGTTTATTTTTGGTGTTGCTGCAATTGCCAAAGATGTCTTATTCATAAAAAGTCTTTTGCAAGTCTAATTTGTCAAACATTTTCCCCACACTCTCTTCTAGAAATTTTATTGTTTTGTGACTTAAATTTAAGTCTTTTATCCAGCGATGGTCAATTTTTGTCAATGGTAAAAGGTGTAGGTCAAGTTTCATTCTTCTACATGTGGCTAACCAGTATTCCCAGCAACATTTATTAAATAGGAATTATTTTCCCCAGTGCATACTTTGTTTATCTTATCAAAGATAAGATGGTGATATGTGGCTAGGTTCATCTTTAGGTTCTCTATTCTATTTCATAGATCTATGTCTTTATTTTTGTGCCAGTACCATGATGTTTTGATCACTATAGACTTGTAATATAACTTGAAGTCTGGTAACATGATAAAAATTCTCATTATATATAATCATAAGAGAAATGCAAATCAAAACCACTCTGAGATATCACCTAACTCCAGTAAGATTAAACCACATCACAAAGTTCCAATTTTCTGCAGATGCTGGCATGAATGTGGGGAGAAGGGCACACTTTTGTACTACTGGTGGGGTGGAAAACTAACATAACCTCTATGGAAAGAAGTATGGAGAATTCTCAAAGAACTAAAAGTCAACCTTTCATTTGATCCCACAATTTCTCTCTCTCTCTCTTTTTTTTTTTTTTGAGACAGATTCTCACTATGTCACTCTCAGTAGAGTGCTGTGGCATCGTGGCTCACAGCAACCTCAAACTCTTGGGCTTAAGTGATTCTCTTGCCTCAACTTCCAAAGTAGCTGGGACTACAAGCACCTGCAGCAATGCCCACCTATTTTTTGTTGCAGTTGTCATTGTTGTTAAGCTAGGCTAGGCTGGGTTTGAACCTGCCAGCCTCAGTGTATGTGGCTACCACTATAACCACTGTACTATCGGTGCTAAGCCTGATCCCACAATCTTATTTATTAGTTATCTACCCAGAAGAACAAAAATAATTTTACCAGAAGGAAATTTGCACCAGAATAGTTATTGCAGCTCAATTCACAATTGTCAAGTAATGGAAGCAACCCAAGTGCCCATCAACCCATGAATAGATTAACAAAATGTGCTATACCATGGAGTACCACTTAGCTGTGAGAAAAGATGGAGACTTTACATCTTTTTCCTTTACCTGGATGGAGTTGAAACAATGTATCTCAACATGGAAGAAAGGTATCCAATATACTTAATGCTAATATGAAACCAATATATAAAGAACAACATCCCCACACAAAGGAAGAAACAAAAGCATAGTCTAGCAAGGGGGAGGAGAGATGAGGTAGACGTGTGAGGAGGTAGGGCAATAGGTGGGAAGAGAGAGGGCAATTGGCAGGATCTCACCCAATGCGCACCATGTGAGGTACTTCAGTGAACACCATGAGTGAAGGGCTCAACTATGACTTGAACTTTTCCTTGGAATTAAAAAAAAAATGTACCCTAAACATTTGTACTTTCACTTTTTTTTTTTTTTGAGACAGACTATCACTCTGTGCCCTGGGTAGAGTGCCAAGGCATTGTAGCTCACAGAAACGTCAAACTTCTGGGTTCAATCAATCCTCTTTCCCCAGCCTCCCAAGTAGCTAGGATTACAGGCTTGCACCACTACACCGAGGTAGTTTTTCTATTTTAAGTAGAAACAAGGTCTCTCTCTTACTCAAGCTGGTCTTGAACTTCTGAGCTCAAGCAATCTACCAATCTTGGCCTCCCAGAGTGCTAAGACTACAGGTGTGAGCTGCTGTGCCTATCCTACTCATATTAATTTGGAAAAAAAAGTCCAGTAAAAAGATATGATCAGATCAAGGTTTTCTTTCCGTTAAATGCCATATTGCAGCTTTCTGCATTCCATTTGAAAATTGGCAGGTAACATATTCATGTTGACTGAAAATGGAGTCACAAATGCAACCAAATATTGATTAATTTTTGAAAATATTGAAATATTTTCAAATTCTTTTTTTTTTTTTTTTGTAGAGACAGAGTTTCACTTTATTGTCCTCGGTAGAGTGACGTGGCATCACACGGCTCACAGCAACCTCCAACTCTTGGGCTTAGGTGATTCTCCTGCCTCAGCCTCCCAAGTAGCTGGGACTACAGGCGCCCACCACAATGCCCGGCTATTTTTTTTGTTGCAGTTTGGCCGGGGCTGGGTTTGAACCCGCCACCCTCGGCATATGGGGCCGGTGCCCTACTCACTGAGCCGCAGGCACCGCCTCAAATTCTTTTATTAAATAGAAAAACAAAACTGCATATTTTTCCCTTTTCACAGCACTGTGTTTAGCCAATGTGTCAAAATGCATAAACTTGTTTGCCTTAACTTGAGTTTGCCATAATTTTAGTTTCACATGAAATGCTATTATGGTTTGAAACATTGTATTGATGAATTGGTTTTCACCTTGAAGATACATGTTTAGCTCATTTAAATGAGCAGTTAAACCCACTAAAAATTCTATGTCTGTAAGCCAGTTTTCATCATCAAATCCCTCGGCCATTATTAAATCAACAGTTAATGAAAATTTGCATGACATTATCCATTTGTAAAGCTTTTGAACATAAATTTCTTTGATGTACTATGATATGAGACTTCATCAGATGTGAGTTTTGGTCAGCAATTACATAATCTTCTATTAATTTTATTAGTCTCTCTTTTTTACCTACCATCACCAGCATACCCACCATTGATAACTATACCAGATACGTTGATAATGGGCAAAGACAGTCACTTTAACATATTTTTTTCTGCCTTGTATAAATCTCTTGATTCATTTTTGTCTTTTAATGGTATTATAGAAGCCATTTCTTCAGTGAAACTATATTCATTATCAATACCTCTAATAAAAATGGCAAATTGAGCTGTATTTTTAGCATCAGAGATGTCACCTACTGCAAAAACATAGAGTTTAAAATTAGAAGCTTTGTTTCCCAAACTTCTTTCAATAGATTTTCCCATTTCTTAAATTTGCCTGGCTATAATCTATTAAGACAAACTAATTTTAGAAATATCTCTCTTTGTTTAGGTCAAAGTATATCTTCTATATTCTCCATACATTGTTTAATAAAATCACAATCATTAAATGGTTGTGTCTTTTTTTTTTGCTATTAAACATGCTACAATATAACTGGCTTTTACAATGGAATCTGAGTTGTAACTTTTTAAAATAACAGTTGAGAAAACAGAAATTTTGTCAGTTCTGCTATATTCTCCTCAACACAATCCTTCATATGCATCAAATTTGCCAGCATGTTTTTGTAAATAATGCCTTTTCAAATTATAATCCTTGAAGACTTGCACACATCCCCTACAAATTAAATAGAGTTCCACACCATTTGCATTGACAAAAAAGTAGTCATCTGTTCATTTTTCATTGAACAAACTTCCTTCATCCATAATTTTTCCATTTGTGGGTTCTGTTTTCTTTGGAGACATTTTAGAAGCCAGACTATGATTTAAAATAATAATAATAAATAATAGACTACATTTACTTTTATTCTAAAAATTAGTTGACAGGAATATAGAAAGCGTTGTTTGGCCCTTCGATACTCAACTGCCAATGCAGGGCAAGGCAGAGGGCTTATTGTAAATTGCAGTGAGTTATCTGTAAGGCTCTGCCAAGCAGTGAAAGTACCCTTAATACTCAAATAAAAATGCTTATCTGACTTATAATAACATTAAACACCTAACATTGCAATGGTAGTTGAACTATTACTGATATTTGCTGCCTTGATAAGTCAGCACTAGCACAAGTAATGTCTGATGGTCTGAATTTGACTATCTGAACTTGGAAAATAACACATTGGAAGCCACACATCACTCTAAAATTGAAGCTACACTTGTGTCCCAATAGTGAGAGCACATGCATAGTTACTTAATGTAATGCTGTGATACAACATTGTTGTCTACAGTGTTCATAGTTGAGAACCACATTATCAAGTCCCATCAACAAAAACACAAAAAACTAATAATGTTTTAAGGAAGTTTACAATTTTGTGTTGTACCGTATTCATAACCTACTTGGGCCATATGCATCCCACATGCCACAGGTTAGACCCTCCTGTATTAAATCAATGTTCTAAATATTGATTATCTTCCCATCCCATCTCTATGGACAGAATATAGTTTTCCACACCTTGATTTCAGGCTTAGTCAATTACTTTCATTAACATATGATATATTTATTATACTTACAGATATCAAGAATCCAAAAAGTAAAATTATGGCAAGATGATATCTTCCCTCCAAACCGGGAATAGAGTAAAAAGTATATGTCTTAAAAATAGCAATATAATGACCTTAAATCTAAACCTCAATAGGATAAGGAAGAAAAAAATCAATGCACTAAATTATGAATCTAGATTTCCTGTGCCCCAAAATATTCATGAAGATAAAACTAGGTATCTGGGTGCTATTTTAAGTACTTCAAAAACCTTAAAGGAATGGGTGGTACTTATGGCTCAATGGAGTAGGGCGCCAGCCCCATGTGCCAGAGGTGGTGGGTTCAAACCCAGCCCTGGCGAGAAACTGCAAAATAATAATAATAATAATAATAAATAAATAAAAATAAAAACCTTTACGGAAAACAGTATATGCAAAGGGTCTGACAATTAACTTCATGAACTCATCCTAGAAAAAGTGCTACATATATCATTGCTGAATATCACTACGGTCCTCTTCAATGTACTCTCTTTGCGAAGCTGTGCACTGATGCCAGTGCCTAGTCCATCCATAAGAGCAATATTGGAACTCTTTTTCTGGAATGGCCATCAGATCCATCATCACATGACACACAAAAGCATACAACAATACTGAACCCTACTCAGCAAGACACTGCTACAGGCTAACACTGATATACCAAGGTTATGAAACCTTGTTGAGTTGTTTGGACAGTGTACCAACTTAAGTGCACAGTGAGAAGTTTGCAATCTTAATTTTTAGACCTTTCATGATGACAATTCTGATGGTCATTCTAAAAAAGAATTCCAAAATTGGTTTGAAGAGTGGACTAGGTGCTGGTATCAGTGCATTGCTTCCTAGGAAGAGTACTTCAAAGGTAACCATAGTGATATTCAGCAATGAAATATGTAGCACTTTTTCCAGGATAAGTTTGCAAATTTAGTTGTCAGATTTCATATAAAATATAATAATATATAGGGTAAGTAAGATAAGAAATTTCTTTGTTTCTGGCTGCCCTTTTATCAACTCAGTGATAAAAACTTATGCATAAAACTACACATGCCACATATAAATAAAAAAATTCCTCAGGTGATTTTAAGTGGGTGTTTCCAAAACTTCATCTAATTTAAAATTGAAAGAACTATCCCAGAGATCTTATTGAGAGATGAAGCAATATGACAGGAAAATGATCACAGTAAGGTATTTTCTATTTTGTTAGCATGTTAAAGTCCAGCCTTTCAGAATAGCTCTAAATTGTAGGTTCCTATGTGCTTCATAATGGTACTATGCCCTTTGAAGAGCAGAAATAAATTTTAAAGATGTGTTTCCTGTACCAAAGTGTAGTTTTCATTAGGCCTGGTTCTAGAGTGCTGAA
This sequence comes from Nycticebus coucang, assembly GCF_027406575.1. Lineage (NCBI taxonomy): Eukaryota > Metazoa > Chordata > Mammalia > Primates > Lorisidae > Nycticebus > Nycticebus coucang. The sequence continues at coordinate 153,444,768 of NC_069804.1, read as the reverse complement.
GATGATGTGTAACCCTATTTTTACATAGTGTTAAATATCACTACCCAACAGATTAATGTTGAAAGTCGGAAGAAAAATGCTTCTCCATAAGATGGTGGTAAATTTGGTCATTATAACACGTACCACAGAATTATAGAATCTATGCACAGACTCTGATTGGACAAAATGTTGACTTCTACATACTTCTCATGGCTAGAGAAGCTCTACTTGGTAACTCCATCTTCTTCTCCCCTGTTATAAAGAGATATGAGGAAGCTCAAGCTTTTGAAGTTAGTCATTACACTTTACCTTACTGTTTCTTCCCTCTTTTCCACTTCAGAAACCTACATTAGATTTCACAGACCAGCAGATCAAGTGTGGTGATATGTCATGCCCAGTTACTTCAATCACATTGTGTACATTATGGACAAAGCCTAATGCAATATGCCTGAGGTAATCAGACATGATATATCACACAATAATGTGTCACCCTGAGATATTTAAATAGATGCAGCTTTTTAAAACACATTTTAAAGTTGAAAGATAAGAAAACAAACAAATGACTCAATTTGGGCAACTTGGGAATGTGTTACGAAAAATTAAGTTATAGAAAACAGCAAAAAATAAAAACACTTTTCTTTGCCTACATCAGAAATATTTGTAAGGTAAATGTGCATTTGTGTTTTTGTGTACAAATATGTTGGCAGTATTGAGCTAGAGTGAGCCTTAGTAATTTAACTTTAACACTATCTTTAGTAGGGAAAATATTAATAGATAAAAAATAATTTACATAAAAATAAAGGTAGTATCATAAGTATCTCTTAGCATAGTATATAATACAGGTAAACCAATTTGGTACTTAAAACAATGTTTTATGTGGCCAGGGAATGAAACATAATTATACAGAGGACTTATTTGTCCTATTTCCAGACTTAACTGTTATATCCTATACTTATTCCAAGCTGTATATAACTGCTTAAAAGTACCTTGGGACTAGTGTCTAGAAAAAGGAAGCAGCTATTAGATAATTTATTAATTAGTGTTCTATTTGTAGTTCTACTATTAAACAATAATCATTTGTTAAGTTTATTAACTCTCTATACCTATTTAGAACTAGTCACTCTGAGAATATATTGGATAAAGTGGGTCTATATTCATAAAAACCCAATAAAATGCTGTTGGCTGAACAACTACTATTTAATATACATATGTACAATTTTAAAAGATGATTATAAACTCACTGAATATAAAAGCAAGATCACTGGGGAGCTTACTATGATTGTGAAGGCAACAGATAATGAAGGCCTAAAATAAGGTCATGGCAATCAGACAGTGGATCTGAGGGAGGTGTTTTACTGCTTACAGAATTATAAACATGATTCTTATTAATGAATAAGGTAATATACCCTATATTTTAATAGACAAAGTTAATTGTGGGAAACTATCAACAAATTTGTTTAGCTAAGGGAATGACTGCAGCTTAAAAACAAAACAAAAGCAAAAGCAAAATCCACATAAAGAATAAGAGCAACAAAATAAATTGCCTACAATCACCGAGAAAATGAATCAACAGAATAGCCTTTAGAAAAATTGTGCAATCTGCAGTTTTGCTTTAAATGTTATTTTATATTTTTTTTTCTCAAAATTATACATGCATGTAGTTTAAAAAATTATATTATTCCATGTGGTAATAATGGAAAAGAAATTGATCAGATCCCAGTTCTGTTCTTCTTCATAACTGATTCCTACTTTAGAAACAGGTTTTAACTCTTAAAGCTAGTATTCCCACATTTCTAAATTATGTATTTATACAAGGAGTATTCATTTTTTTCTACTTTTATATTAATTGTTGCCTTCATATTTTGGAAAATGAAAGGTTAAATTCATATTATGCACCTCCAATAAAACACAAATTCTCCACCTTGTTTGACTGTATTATTCTTACATCATAGTATTGTTCATTAAGGAAACATTCATTATTCAGATTATTGTGAGGATATTTTATTTTACCTGGAATTAAAACAGCCTTTTTTTAGTTTGCTTTATTTCCTTGATTATTTCTGTACCTATAAGTAGATTATAAGTACCCTTTCAGTAATGTAAGACTCATCTAAATACATTCAAATGGAAAATACTCCTTTTTTTCTTTCTTTTGTAATTTGAATTTAACTCATTGCTTTTTTTCTTCATATTTTTTATTGTCTTTTGTACATAGATCATAAATACATTTATGCCCATTTCAGTGTGTTGATTAGTTGTATAAATTGAAGTGTTTTCATCATACTAATCAGCATAGCTTTCATCTCATTTACCCAATTATAGCATTAGGACACTTGTGTTCTACACATGATAGAACCAACTTCTACTTACAATGTGCTCCCTAGTTGTGGTCCCCCTACTATCCCCTACTATCCCTCCCACCCCCTCTCCATCCCTCACCCTCCCCTTCCCTCCTTCATCCTAAAGTTGTGTTTCATTTTTCATATACAAGTGTGAGTTATTATAAATTGGTTTCACAGTAGTACTGAGTACATTGGATACTTTTTTTTCCATTCCTGAGATACTTTACTAAGAAGAATATTTTCCAGCTCCATCCATGTAAACATAAAGGAGGTAAAGTCTCCATGGTTTTGTACTGCTGCATAGTATTCAATGCACGGCAAATAGCAATGATGTATGCAGCACTTTTTTAGGACAAATTCACAAATTTAATTGTCAGACCTCATATATGTATACATACATACATACATGCACATATATTCACATATATGTACATTTCATGTGTGTGTGTGTATATATATATATATATAGAGAGAGAGAGAGAGAGAAAGAGAAAGGATGATGTTGAAGTACTCCACATTGTAGAAAGAAAGAAAGGAAATAAGGGAGGGAAGGAAGGAGGGAGGAAATAAAGAGGGAAGAGAGGGAGAAAGGAAAGGATGGATGGAACTATTTGTCATCTGCTACAATCTGGACTATAACATAGCTTATTTGGAGTTCCTTTTCACCATAATTTTGAAAATTCACTTAATTTACTGTTTTGAATCACTTATCCTTACATTCTCATATTTTCATTTACATCCTTATTTTCTTAAACATACGCTCAAGTTGTTGTCTTGAAATGCTGAATGAAAATTTGCTTTCTAAGATGTTTTAATGTCTCAACATGTCTTTATTCTAATATCAGTACCAATTGAAAGTATGGTTGGGTGTAAAGTCTACATTGCAAATCATTTTTCTTCAAAACCTTGAAGCTATGGTGCTTTGTTTATTGGACTACTATTGAGATGTCTAATACCCTTCTGACTCATGATATTCTGGATGTGATCAGGTTGTGTTTTTCTTCCTGGAAGCTTTAAGGATCATCTCTTTAATCATAAAATTAAAATTTCACAATATGTCTTTTTATAGCTGTGTTTTCACCCATTGTGATGAGTATTTCATGAGATTCTTCAAACGAGAACTTCATCTATCTTTCTTTCTTTCTTTCTTTCTTTCTTTCTTTCTTTCTTTCTTTCTTTCTTTCTTTCTTTCTTTCTTTCTTTCTTTCTTTCTTTCTTTCTTTCTTTCTTTCTATCTATTTTTTTGTAGAGACAGAGTTTCACTTTATTGCCGTCGGTAGAGTGCCGTGGCCTCACACAGCTCACAGCAACCTCCAACTCCTGGGCTTAGGCGATTCTCCCGCCTCAGCCTCCCAAGTAGCTGGGACTACAGGCACCCGCCACAATGCCTGGCTATTTTTTTGTTGCAGTTTGGCCGGGGCTGGGTTTGAACCCGCCACCCTCGGCATATGGGGCCGGCGCCCTGCTCACTGAGCCACAGGAGCCGCCCCTTTATTTATTTTTTTATAGGTTAAACTTATTTTATCAGGAGCCCACTTCTAAAATAATGAACTCTCTCTCACAATAATGGCATTAATCCATTCATAAGGGAAGAGTCCTCATGGCCCCACCTCTTAATACTGTTACAGTAGCAATTAAGTTTCCAGCACATGTACTTTCGGGGAACATATTCAAATCATAGCAAGCACCATTTTTATATCTTAATTTAGAGGGTCTATCATTATTTTCTTTACATGGATTACAGCAACAGTTTTTTCGCTTGTTTCTTTTTTTTCTTTTTTTTTAATTTTTAAAATATAATTTTCTTGGCAAGAACGTATGTATTGTGCATAATCTATATCCTATATATATATTTTTTTATTAAATCATAGCTGTGTACATTAGTGAAATCAAGGGGTACAATGTGTTGGTTTCATATACAATCTGAAATATTTTCATCAAACTGTTTAATATAGCCTTCATGGCATTTTCTTAGTTATTGTATGTAGACATTTGTATTCTGCATTTAGTAAGTTTCACCTATATCCATTCTAAGATGCACCATAGGTATGACCCCACCAATTACCCACCCTCCATCCCAACCTCCCCACTCCCCTCCCCTCCCTTGGCCCTTTCCCCATATTCTTGTGCTATAGTTGGGTTATAGCCTTCATATGAAAGCTATAAATTAGCTTTATAGTAGGGCTGAGTACATTGGATACTTTTTCTTACATTCTTGAGATACTTTGCTAAGAAGAATATGTTCGAGCTCCATCCATGTAAACATGAAAGAGGTAAAGTCTCTGTCTTTCTTTAAGGCTGCATAATATTCCATGGTATACATCTACCACAATTTGTTAATCCATTTGTGGGTCGATGTGCACTTGGGCTTCTTCCATGACTTAGTAACTATGAATTGGGCTGCAATAAACATTGCACAGATGTCATTTGTTATATTTGTTATATTGTACAGATGTCTTTGTTATATTGTGATTTTTGGTCTTCTGGGTATATACCTAGTAAAGGAATTATAGGATGGAATGGCATGTCTATTTTAATATCTCTAAGTATTCTCCAAACATCCTTCCAAAAGGAACAAATTAGTGTGCATTCCCACTAGCAGTGTAAAAGTGTGCCCTTTTTGCTACAGTCATGCCAACATCTCTGGTTTGGGGATTTTGTTATGTGGGCTAATCTTACTGGAGTTAGGTGATATCTCAAAGTAGTTTGGATTTACATTTCTCTGATGATTAAAGATGATGAGCATTTTTTCATGTGTCTGTAGTCTGTGCATCTGTCTTCTTTAGAGAAGTTTCTCTTCAAGTCTTTTGCCCACCCTGAAATGGGATCACTTGTTCTCTTCTTGCTAATATGTTTGAGTTTTCTGTGGATTATGGTTTTTAAACCATTGTCAGAGGTATAACCTGAAAATATTTTCTCCCATTCTGAGGGCTGTCTGCTTGCTATACTTACTATGTTCTTGGCTGTGCAGAAGCTTTTTAGTTTGATTAGGTCCCAGTAGTGTATTTTTGATAGTGCTTCAATTGCCTGGAGAGTCCTCCTCATAAAATATTCACCCAGGCCAATTCCTTCAGGAGTTTTCCCTGCACTTTCTTCTAGTATTTTTATAGTTTCATGTCTTAAGTTTAAATCTTTAATCCAGTGAGAGTCTATCTTAGTTAATAGTGAAATATATGGGTCCAGTTTCAGTCTTCTGCAGGTTGCCAGCCAGTTCACCCAGCACCATTTGTTAAATAGGGAATCTTTTCCACACTGAATGTTTTTAATTGGCTTGTCAAAGATCAGATAATGGTAAGTAGCTGGATTCATCTCTTGGTTCTCTATTCTGTTCCAGACATCTACCTCTCTGTTTTTTTGCCAGTACCATGCTGTTTTGATCACTATTGATTTATAGTACAGTCTCAGGTCTGGTAGCATGATTCCTCCTGCTTTGTTTTTATTTCTGAGTAATGTCTTGGCTATTTGAGGTTTTTTCTGATTCTATATAAACCGAAGTATTGTTTTTTCAAGATCTTTAAAACATGACAATGGAGCTTTAATAGGAATTGCATTAAAATTATATATTGCTTTGGGTAGTATAGACATTTTAACAATGTTGATTCTTCCCACCCATGAGCATGGTATGTTTTTCCATTTGTTAACATCTTCAACTATTTCTTTTCTTAAAGTTTCATAGGTCTCTTTATAGAGATCTTTCAAGTCCTTTGTTAGGTAAACTCCCAAATATTTCATCTTCTTTGGCACTACTGTGAAAGGAATAGAGTCCTTGACTGTTTTTCCGGCTTGGCTATTGTTGATATATATAAAGACTACAGATTTACGGGTGTTGATATTGTAGCCTGAGACATTACTGTATTCCTTGATCACTTCTAAAAGTTTTGTAGTAGTATTCCTGGTGTTTTCCAGATATACGATCATATCATCTGCAAAGAGTAAAAGTTTGATCTCTTCTGACCCTTTATATTTTTAATATCTACCAAGTGCTCTTTAACTATTTGATTATTTCCCCATTTATTTTCTTTTTAATCATTCTAATTGTTTCGTCTTCTTTGTCCATCCCTTCCTTCCTCTCCATAGTTTTTTTTTATTTTTTCCTATTAATATCTACTGACATTTTCCTTTTATGTATATGTAGGTATGAGTTTAATCTCTCCTTACTGTATAGAGTTTTCTACCATAAAAAAAAAACTAGCTTTTTTCACTCAGCATGTTTATTTTATTTTTATAATGCTTAAAGTCATCCACACTGTCGCCCAAGTTCTCCCAATGTAGTTCAACCAAGCACCCCAGTCCAAAGAAACCAAACAGCATGATTTATTTATTTATTTATTTGCAGTTTTTGGCCAGGGTAGGTTTGAACCCACCATCTCTGGTATATGGGGCCAGCGCCCTACTCCTTGAGCTATGCGCACCACCCAAGCATGTTTATTTTAGTTCCATGTACTGTTGCATTATAAATTTCATGTCTTCTAATTGCTATGTAGTATTTCTCATAGGCTGCACGTGGGAATGTATGACCATCTTGAAAAATAGTTTGGTATATTCTTTAAAATTAAATGCACACTTACCATTCTAGTCCTAGGTATTTTATTCTTTAAAAAATAATAGAAAGCTTGACTTGAGGCTGTGATCTTGACTTAGTAGCTCTCAGTTGGGATGATGGCCAGTGTGACACAGCACATCACGTTTTTGTTACAGATTGCTTATGCATATGAAATACCTAGCATACTAGCCAGAATTAAGTGTTAGCTTGCTTTCTTTTATGTCTATATTTATCTGTTTATTCCATCAGACTAGGGGCTGCTTAACAGTAGGATCCATGTCAACTTTATCAGTGTGGTGGTCATATCATGTTGTACAGAGACTGGTTCATTGCAAACAGAATCCTCAAATAAGAGCTTGTCATATTATTATAATATTGTATATTAAGATATTACTGTAAGGAATCAAATTTCTGGAGTAAATTTGGATCTGTTGTCTGTGTTAAACATAAGATAATGAATGTACCTATACAAAAATGTTTAGTGTTTAGAAAATTTACACGAGAGAAACAACATATAAAATAATCTATGTATAGACATGTTACAGTACTAAAAGATAATTTACAATGAATAGGTTTTGAACTTTTTTAGATCAGAGATCATACTTTTTACCTCTTGGATAACTCTTTAGTGCCCTAGACTAATGTTCTTAGAGTGCCTGATATTCTTAGAAGTTTAGTTAATGTTCAATTGATTGATTGTAACTATCTTTGCCCTTTAAGAAAAACTGCTAAAATTTTATCTTCTCATGTTATTTTTCTTCCCCCTCGTTCATACCAATATGCTCTTGGCAGAAACCTAATGGCTTATGCAATACATTATTTAGATTTTTATAAAGGAACATCATGAACACATTGAAAAAAAGTTGGGATTTAATATATGTGAATCTAGCAAGTGAAGGCCTTTTTACATACTAAATCCAAGGCAGATGTTTCTGACTACATTCCATATCTGATATTCCTATTCCTCTCTTAAAGATCTCTGTATTGATAATGTACTTTTCATATTCATTTATGAAAAAATGTTTCCAAATTTCCATTTGTTTCATAGATCCTTACTTATCTGATTTTACTAACCTTTCAGGGGCAAATAATAGGCTACATAAGATAAAATAAAAATAAATCTTTATTTCTCTTTATTTTGGATTAAAATGTACAGTGAGTAATCTACCCAGGTCCTTAACTACAGGGCATAGGTAACAGTGAGTAATCATCTACCCACGTCCTTAACTATGAGAAGGAAAAAGATCTTTTGTGTTTTGTAGATATGCACAAAAGTCAAGTTGACTAATGTTTAGTTACAGGTAGAACTGAATTGAAGACTGGTCATAATTGTTATAAATCATGCATGCCTTAATATGAGTTTAGACTTGAGGTTCCAAAATGAAACAAAATCATAAGGATGAATAAGCAGATTTATTATAAATGTGTATATTAATGAATATCCAGTATATTAGAAAACACATAAAGCATATAAAACGATTATTTATTGAAGTAGTTCATAGTCTATGAATGGACACTGAGATATAGGTCAAATGCAGACTTAGCAAGTAATTACTAGAAAACAGAACAGAAAGTAACACCATAGAAATCCAGACATAGGGTGAGACAAGAAAATAAAGCAATTAAAATCAAGAGAGGAAGCAAGATGGTGACTGAGTAACAGCTTCTTTGCAACTGGGCATGGTGGGATTGGGGAGAGAAGACTCCAGGCATCTCTGGCTTGTGGGCTCTGCCCAGAAACATCCCTGTGGGGAGACACAGAGACAATGAGAGACTTCTGGACCACAGGAGGAGGACAAAAGCTGTGGAGAACAGGCAAGTGGTTGCGTTCATTCAGTCTGAGGCCATGGCTGCCATAGCTGTAATTCAAATATCAGCAAGATTGCAAATAGGGAAGGCTTTCCCTGTAGGCTGTTTGGTTTCTTTGGACTGGGGTGCTTGGTTGAACTACATTGGGAGAACTTGGGCGACAGTGTGGATGACTTTAAGCATTATCTAGGGCCCCAGACTGAGCCGCTGAGCTGAAATGAAGCTAATATTATTCCCCTGTGGGCCCCATGTGCAGCCATTGGAGGAGACAGCCATTGGGGGAGAACTGCCCCAGAAGGCCCCACTCTTAGGGTTGCAGAATGAAACTTGATCTGGGAGACCTTGGGCCATTGAATTAGTAACTGAGCAGCGCCAAAGGCCAGGACTGAGACACTGGGGAAGAGTGGAGATTTTGGTGTTTGGCAGTAGCAGGGCTGTCTTACAGCCTCACCCTCAGGGGCATAGGGTGAGACTGGTTTAGGCACACTGGATAAGTGGGCAGACACTTCAGGAGAGATTCCAGTGACAAGTGGTTTCCTGAGAAAGCTTCTTCTTAGCTAAGGTTAATGGTTTAAAGTAGGCTGAGGAGAGATTTAGGCTCTCAAACCTGTGGGCTTTGAGAGATCAGCAGTGGCCTATACTCTCCATCTCATACAACTGTATCAGCATTTTAATTAACATTTCATACCCCAGAAGACCACCTGTTGCCCAGAAATATTCAGCAATATATATGTATGTATATATATATAGTTTTATTTTTTAAAATTTATTTCAACATTTTCCCTCTATTTTTTTCTTTATTTTTTGTTTCTTTCATCATTTCTGTAGTTTAACTATAATTTTCAATAGATATGCTTGATAGATGTATATAGAACACTCCATCCCAAAGCTAATGAACAGTTGGATGAAAATATTTCAAATTGTATATAAAACCAGCACATTGTACCCCATGAATGCATTAATGTACACAGCTATGATTTAATAATAATAAAAAGAATATACGTTCTTCTCATTGGCCCATGGAACATTCTTCAAAATTGATCACATCCTAGGACACAAAACAAACCTCAAGAGAGTCAAAAGAATTGAAATTTTACCTTGTATCTTCTTAGACCACAAAGCACTAAAGATGAAACTCAACTCCAACAAAAGCGTTCAACTCTACACAAAGGCATAGAAATTAAACAACCTTACCCTGAATGATAGTTGGGTGCAGGAAGAAATAGAAGAGGAAATCATTAACTTCCTTGAACATAACAAAAATGAAGACACAAGCTACCAAAACCTATGGGATACTGCAAAAGCAGTCCTGATAGGAAAACTTATCACTTTAGATGCCTACATCTGAAAAACAGAAAGAAAGTGCATCACAAAACTCAGAAGCCATCTTATGGAATTGGAAAAAGTAGAACAATCTAAGCCTAAACCCATCCAAAGAAAAGAAAGATCCAAATTTAAATCAGAGATTAATGTAATGGAAAACAAAAGAATCAGTCAGATAATTAATGAAACAAGGAGTTATTTTTTAATAAATTACATAGATAAACCTTTGACCAGTCTAGAGAGAGAAAAGTAAAATCTCTAGTAACCTCAATCAGAAATGATAAACGGCAAATAACAAATGATGTCACTGAGATATGAGAGATTATCTCTGAATACTACCAGAAACTCTATGCCCAGAAATTTGACAATGTGAAGGAAATGGGTCAATATTTGGAATCACTCCCCCCCCCCCAGAATTAGCCAAGAAGAAATAGATCTCCTGAACAGACCAATTTCAAGTAGTGAGATCAAACAAACAATAAAAGATCTCCCATCAAGAAAATGCCCTGGTCTAGATGGCTTCACACCAGAATTCTATCAAACCTTCAAGGAAAAGCTTATTGCCACACTGCACAAATTATTCCAAACAGTTAAGAAGGAAGGAATCTTTTCCCAACACATTTTATGAAGCAAATATCACCCTGATACCAAAACCAGGAAAAGATCCAACTAATAAGGAGAGCCTCAGACCAATTTCACTAACGAATATAGATGCAAAAATTCTCAGCAAAATCCTAGCCAGTAGATTACAGCTTCTCATCAAAAAAGTCATACATCATGATCAAGTAAGTTTCATCGTAGTGATGCAAGCATCATTTAACACACACAAGTTCATAAACATTATTCACAGTATTAACAGAAGCAAAAGGAAAGATCATATGATCTTCTCGATCAATGCAGAAAAAGCATTTCAACCCGGATGGAGGTGGAACACATTATTCTTAGTGAAGTATCACAGGAATGGAGAAGTATGAATCCTATGTATTCAATTTTGATATGAGGACAATTAATGACAATTAATGACACAGTGGGGCATGGGGCAGGGGAGAGCAGACAGAGAAGGAGGGAGTGGGTGAGGGAAAGGAAAAGAAGAAAAAAAAAGACAAGAAAATAGTGACTAATTCTCACACAAATTGGATTTAATTTTGACCAAAGTACATTACTTAAGCATTAATTTTTAATTCAATTTGTTAATATGTTGTTTGGGGTATTGCGTCCTCATTTATAAGTGACATATTTTTGTAACTTCCCCTTTATTATAATATATTCTCTCCAATTTTAATATCAAGTGTACCCAGATCAAGTAGAATGATTTTGAAGTATTTCTTCTTTTCCTATTGTCTATAAGATTTGGCATGATCTGTTTTTTGAAATTATCTTTTACTCTAATTTATAAATATTAGTTGTCTATTTTTTGAGACTTAAAAAAAAAAAACAATAAGAAGAACTTAACTAATGACTCCATACTGAATCTCAGATCAAGCATTCTATAATAGACATACTCTTATTTGACAATATTAATATTACTTTCTTTGCATTATTGTTATTATTATTGCTTAATATTTCAATGCAGCAATTCTCTAATTTCTTTTCTGAATGTATTTATGTTCATTCATTATTTACAAGGTTTTTATTTCTAGTCCTTATCTTTTTTTTTTTTTTATGTGGTTTTTGGCCAGGGCTGGGTTTGAACCCACCACCTCCAGCATATGGGGCCGGTGCCCTACTCCTTGAGCCACAGGCGCCACCCTCTAGTCCTTATCTTAAATATTATTACTGTTATTAAAAAAAGAAAAGAAAGGAACAAAAACCAAAAAAGCATTTGATAAAATCCAGCATCCTTTTATAATTAGAACAGTGAAGAGTATAGGCTGAGGTTACACTTTTCTTAAACTGATCAAAGCTAAATATTACAAACCCACAGCTAATATTTTACTGAATGGAGTCAAACTGAAAGCTTTTCCACTTAGAACTGGAACCAGACAAGGTTGTCCTCTGTCACTATTACTATTCGACATAGTGCTGGAAGTTCTATTCAATACAATTAGGCAAGAAAAGAAAATAAAGGGCATCCAAATGGGAGCAGAAGAGGTGAAAGTCTCCTTTGCTGACGATATGATCTTATACTTAGAGAACCTCAAAGACTCAACCACAAGACTCCTGGAAGTGATAAATAAAAACTACAGTAATGTCAAAAGAGGTGAAGAAACTCTACAAAGAAAATTATGAAACCCTAAGAAAGGAAATAGCAGAATATATTAACAAATGGAAGAACATACCACACTCATGGCTGGGAAGAATCAACATTGTTAAAATGTCTACACTTGTCAAAGCAATCTACCAATTCAATGCCATCCCTATTAAAATACCAACATCATACTTCCAAGACTTGGAAAAAATTATTCTTCATTTTGTATGGAACCACAAAGAAAAACCATAAGCAAAGGGGTAATAAAAACAAAGTTCTTAGTAATAAAAACAAAGCTAGGGTTTCAGCATACCAGATTTTGGGCTGTACTACAAGGCCATAGTGGTCAAGACAGCATGGTACTGGCACAAATATAGAGACATAGACATTTGTATTCAAATAGAAAACCAGGAAATGAAGCTAACATCTACAACCACCTAATCTTTGATAAACAAAATAAGAAAATACATGGGGGAAAGAATACTTATTCAATAAATGGTGCTTAGAGAACTGTATATCTTCATGTAAAAGACTGAAACTTGACCCACATATTTCTCCACCCACAAAAATTGATTCAATATGGATAAAAGACCTAAATCTAAGGCACAAAATAATAAAAATCCTCAAAGAAAGTGTGGTAAAAACACTTGAAGCTATCGGCCTAGGGAACGACTTTATGAGGAAGACTTCCATGGTAATTGCAACAACAACAGAAATAAACAAATGGGACTTAATTAAACTGAAAAGCTTCTGTAAAGCTAAGGAGATAACAACCAAAGCAAATAGATGACCTACATAATGGGAAAGGATATTTGCATATTTTGAATCAGACAAAAGCTTGATAACTAGGATCTATAGATAAGTTAATCCACATGAAAAATCCAACAATCCTATATATCAATGAGCAAGAGAGATGAATAGAACCTTCTCTGAAGGAGACATAAAAATGCCTAAAACATATGCAAAAATGCTCATTGTCTCTAATTATTAGAGAAATGCATATCAAACTCTGCCCCCGAGATACCATCTAACCCTGAGAATGGCACACATCACAAAATCTCAAAACTGTTGATGCTGGTGTGGATGTGGATAGAAAGGAACACTTTTACATTGCTGGTGAAACTTCAAACTAATACAACACTTTGGAAGGAAGTATGGAGAATCCTCAAAGAACTCAAGCTAGACCTCCCATTTGATACTGCAATCCCATTACTGGGCATCTACCCAGAAGGAAAAAATCCTTTTATCTTAAGGACACTTGCACTAGACTATTCATCGCAGCTCAATTTACAATCACCAAAATGTGGAAACACCCTAAATTCCCAGCAACCCAGGAATGGATTAACAAGCTGTGGTAGGAGTGGGGCCTGCAGTCAGCTTGTGACCAGCCAGGTGAAGGGAGCGTCCAGCGACTGAATTACAAGGCTGTCTGGAGAGATCTGAAAAATAGCAGCCAATGAAAGTGTCGGCATCTTCAGCTCGGCTTCCTTGGCGGTGGAGTATGTAGATTCCCTTTTACCTGACAACCCCTTGCAAGAGCCGTTGTAAAATGCTTGGAACTATATGCTGGATAATTACACAAAGTTCCAGATTGCAACGTGGGGATCTCTCATAGTTCATGAAGTCCTTTATGTCTTGTTCTGTTTACCTGGATTTTTATTTCAATTTATTCCTTACATGAAAAAGTATAAAATTCAGAAGGATAAACCAGAAACATTGGAAAGCCAATGGAAGTGCTTTAAAGTACTTCTCTTTAATCACTTTTGTATCCAGCTGCCTTTGATTTGTGGAACCTATTATTTTACAGAGTATTTCGATATTCCTTATGATTGGGGAAGAATGCCAAGATGGCATATGCTTTGGGCAAGATGCTTTGGCTGTGCTGTCATTGAGGATACTTGGCACTATTTCATACACAGACTCTTGCACCACAAAAGAATATACAAGTATATTCATAAAGTTCATCATGAGTTTCAGGCTCCATTTGGAATGGAAGCTGAATATGCACATCCTTTGGAAACCCTGATTCTTGGAACTGGATTTTTCATTGGAATCGTGCTTTTGTGTGATCACGTGATTCTTCTCTGGGCCTGGGTGACCGTTCGTTTGATAGAGACCATTGATGTTTATAGTGGTTATGATATTCCTCTCAATCCTTTATATCTCATCTCCTTCTATGCCGGCTCTTGGCACCATGATTTCCACCACATGAACTTCCTCGGGAACTACGCATCAACGTTCACCTGGTGGGACAGAATTTTTGGAACAGATTTTCATTTTCATGCCTATTATGAAAAGATAAGAAGTGTGAGAAAAAGACTGAATAGATTATCTCATGTAAATCTTCCAGAAGAAAAACATTTTCCCTAATGAAGCTGGTAGCTAACATTGCGCCTGGGGAGCAGAAATTCACAGGCATCACGGCTACTAAGTGATGGAAAAAACATTAACAACCTGTAATGTTGTTACAGGGAACTTTTCTCACTGGAAACTTTTTCTACTTTACATACAAGTTCTGTATTTGTAGAAATAAATATATATTTAAGTAGGGTTTTCATGAATATTTAAAGGCCAGGTTGCTAAGCTTACAAGAAGGGTTTTAAATAATGAAAAAAGTATTCTGTGTTCTGTGTTTTTCCCCCACTAATATCATAGAACTAAAGTTGACATTAGGCTTTAAATCTTTTATATATATACTGGTAATTTTGGCATTATTTTTAACTTTATAAATATTTTTAAGAATTTGCCTAAAGATCAAAATATCATGGGATGAACCATATTGGTTGATACAGTGACTAGAGCTGCCAAGTCAGGAGTAGCCAGCACCAGGAACTTCCACTCTTGTCTGGAGTTGACCGTTGGGAGTGATTTTTGTCCTTCTTTGAAGAACCCTTTTTGAATGCATTCAGCAGAAATTATTTCTTAATTGATGGCAGTGGAATATTTTAGTCTGGAGGTTTTTCCAACTTACCTGAATTTTTTTAAAAATTAAAGAGCTTTATCTCTGCTATTTACCCTTTCATTTTTGTACATCAAGTTTCCATTTACTTAAATCTGTATCTTGAAACTCTGTGAACTGACTTGCTGTATTTGCACTTTGAGCTATTGAAATAAACGTGATTTTTGTCTGATAAAAAAAAGCTGTGGTATATGTATGTCATGAAATACTATTCAGCCATTTAAAAAGATGGAGACTTTGCATCCTTTTTATACAGCTGGATGGAAATGGCACACATTATTCTTAGTAAAGCATCACAAGAATGGAGAAGCATGAATCCTATGTATTCAATTTTGTTATGAGGACAATTAATGACCTAGTGTGCAGTGGGGGGTGGGGCAAGGGGAAGGCAGAGAGAGAGAGTGAAGGGGGAGTGAATGTGGGAAAGGGAGAGCAGAGAGGGGGATGGAGGTAGGTAGTGGGGGTTTTAGTGTGTGACAAAACTCTTGGGGGCAAGACACAATTGTAAGAGGGACTTTACCCAATAAATGCAATCAGTGTAATCTGGTTTCTTGTACCTCAATGAATCCTTAACAAAAAAATGAATGAATTAATAAATAAAATTAAGGGAGAAGTCTTAAAGGAAGATGTAATTTTGGAAATTATTTTTGAAAGATAGATATGACCTTGACAGTGCTGGAGCTGACATTTCAGAGAGAGCTAACAGTGTGAGTAAAAGTAAAGAAACAATAAAGTGCAGTTTAATGTTCCTGGAGCAGAAAAGATGATCAGAATCCATACTGAAGGGGAAGGTTGAGGGAGACAATGGGAATTGTGAATACCATGAAGAATTTAGACACCTCTCAAAAGGCAATGAACATTTTCAGAGAAGGTTAATTTCTTTATTTTTTTTATTTTTTTATTAAATCATAGCTGTGTACATTGATATGATCATGGGGCATCATACACTAGTTTCACAGAGTGTTTGACACACTTTCATCACAATCGTTGACATAGCCTTCCTGGCATTTTCTCAGTTATTGTGCTAAGATATTGAAATTCCACATTTACTAAGTTTCACATACACCCTTGTAAGATGCACCACAGGTGTAATCACACCAATCCCCCTCCCTCTACCCACCTCCCTCCCCTCCCTTTCCACCCTCCTCCATTCTTAGGTTGTAACTGGCTTATAGCTTTCATGTGAAAGCCCTAAATTAGTTTCATAGTAGGGCTGAATACATGGGATACTTTTTCTTAGATTCTTGAGATACTTTACTAAGAAGGATATGTTCCAGCTCCATCCATGTAAATATGAAAGAGGTAAAGTCTCCATCTTTCTTTAAGGCTGCATAATATTCCATGGTGTACATATACCACCATTTATTAATCCATTCATGGATCGATGGGCACTTGGGCTTCTTCCATGACTTAGCAATTATGGATTGGGCTGCAATAAACTTTCTGGTACAAATATCTTTTTATGATGTGATTTTTGATCTTCTGGGTATATGCCCAGTAGGGGAATTGCAGGATTGAATGGCAGCTCTATTTTTAGATCTCTAAGTGTTCTCCATATATCTTTTCAGAAGGAATGTATTAATTTGCATTCCCACCAGCAGTGCAAAGGTGTTCCCTTTTCTCCACATCCACACCAACATCTCTGATCTTGAGATTTTGTGATACAGGCTAGTCTCACTGGAGTTAGATGATCTCTCAAAGTAGTTTTGATTTGCATTTCTCTGATGATTAAAGATGATGAGCATCTTTTCATATGTCTGAAGGCCGCATGCCTGTCTTCGTCAAAGAAGTTTCTCTTCAAATCCCTTGCCCAGCCTGCAATGGGATCCCTTGTTCTTTTTTTGCTAATGCGTTTGAGTTCTCTGTGGATTCTGGTTATTAAACCTTTATCGGAGACATAACCTACAAATATCTTCTCCCATTCTGAGGGCTGTTTGCTTGCTTTACTTACTGTGTTCTTGGCTGTTCAGAAGCTTTTTAGTTTGATCAGGTCCCAGTAGTGTAGTTTTGAGGTTGCTTCAATTGCCCGGGGGGTCCTCCTCATAAAATACTCGCCCAGATCAATTTCTTCAAGGGTTTTCCCTGCACTCTCCTCAAGTATTTTTATAGTTTCATGTCCTAAGTTTAAATCTTTAATCCAATGAGAGTCTATCTTAGTTAATGGTGAAAGGTGTGGGTCCAGTTTCAGTCTTCTACAGGTTGCCAGCCAGTTCACACAGCACCATTTGTTAAGTAGTGAATCTTTTCCCCACTTGTTGTTTTTAATTAGCTTGTCACAGATCAAATAACGGTAAGTAGATGGATTCATCTCTTGGTTTTCTATTCTGTTCCGGACATCTTCTTCTCTGTTTTTGTGCCAGTACCATGCTGTTTTGATCACTTTTGATTAGTAGTAAAGTCTGAGGTCTGGTAGTGTGATTCCTCCTGCTTTGTTTTTATTTCTGAGTAATGTATTGGCTATTCGAGGTTTTTTCTGATTCCATATAAAACGAAGTGTTGTTTTTTCAAGATATTTAAAGTATGACAGTGGAGCTTTAATAGGGATTGTGTTGAAATTATATATTGCTTTGGGTAGTATGGACATTTTAATGATGTTCATTCTTCCCAGCCAAGAGCATGGTATGTTTTTCCATTAGTTGACATTTTCAGCTATTTCTTTTCTTAGAGTTTCATAGTTCTCTTTATAGAGATCTTTCACGTCCTTTGTTAGATAAATTCCCAAATATTTCATCTTCTTTGGCACTACTGTGAATGGGATAGAGTCCTTAATTGTTTTTTCAACTTGACTATTGTTGGTATATATAAAGGCTACCGATTTATGAATATTGATTTTGTAACCTAAGACACTGCTGTATTCCTTGATTACTCCTAGGAGTTTTGTAGTAGAGACCCTAGTGTTTTCCAGGTATACAATCATGTTATCTGTGAAGAGGGAAAGTTTGATCTCTTCTGACCCTATATGGGTATGCTTGATCGCCTTTTCTTCCCTAATTGCGGTGGATAATACTTCCATTAAAATGTTAAAAAGCAATGGAGACAATGGGCAGCCTTGTCTGGTTCCTGATCTGAGTGGAAATGATTCCAATTTAACTCCGTTCAATATGATATTGGCTTTGGGTTTGCTGTAGATGGCCTCTATCAGTTTAAGAAATGTCCCTTCTATACCAATTTTCTTGAGTGTTCTGATCATGAAGGGAGGCTGGATATTGTCAAAAGCTTTTTCTGCATCGATTGAGAGAATCATGTGGTCTTTGTTCTTTAATTTGTTTATGTGCTGAATTACATTTATAGATTGACATATATTGAACCAGGCTTGAGACCATGGGATAAAATCGACTTGGCAATGATGTATAATTTGTTTGATGTGTTGCTGGATTCTGTTTGTTAGGATCTTGTTGAATATTTTTGCATCTATTTTCATTAGTGATATTGGTCTATAATTTTCTTTTATTGTCGGGTCTTTTCCTGGGTTGGGGATCAGGGTGATGGTTGCTTCGTAGAACATGTTGGATAGTCTTCCTTCCTTTTCTACATTTTTGAACAGGTTGAGTAATATAGGTACTAGTTCCTCTTTAAAGGTTTTGTATAATTCTGATGTGAAACATTCTGGTCCTGGGCTTTTCTTTTTATGGAGGTTTCGTATGGTTGATGCTATTTCCGAACTTGATATGGGCCTGTTCAGCATTTCCACTTGATTCTGGCTAAGTCTTGGAAGGTGGCGTGCTTCCAAGTATTGGTCAATTTCCTTCAGATTTTCATATTTCTGAGAATACAGTTTCTTGTAATATCAATTAAGGATTTTCTTGATTTCTGAGGAGTCTGTTGTTATTTCACTTTTGTTGTTCCTGATGGATGAGATTAGAGATTTTACTCTTTTTTTTTCTGATTAGATTGGCCAAAGGTTTGTCTATTTTATTGATCTTTTCAAAAAACCAGCTTTTTGATTTATTGATCTGTTGTATTATTCTTTTGTTTTCAATTTCATTTAATTCTGCTCTAATTTTGGTTATTTCTTTTCTTCTACTGGGTTTGGGGTTGGAATGTTCTTCCTTTTCCAGTTGCTTGAGATGTCCCATTAAGTTGTTAACTTCCTCTCTTTCCGTTCTCTTGAGGAAGGCTTGCAGTGCTATAAATTTCCCTCTTAGAACTGCCTTTGCAGTGTCCCAGAGGTTCTGATAGTTCATGTCTTTATTATCGTTTTGTTTCAAAAAATTGGCGATTTCTTTCTTAATCTCATCTCTGACCCAGCTATCATTCAGCATAAGGTTATTTAACTTCCATGTTTATGTATGAGTATGCAGATTCCTGTTGTTTCTCAGCTCAAGTTTTATTCCATGGTGGTCCGAGAAGATGCAAGGAATATTTTCTATTCCTTCAAATTTACTGAGGTTAGACTTGTGACCTAAGATGTGATTGATTTTGGAGTAGGTTCTGTGGGCAGATGAGAAGTATCTGTATTCAGTTCTGTTGGGATGAAATGTTCTGTAGATGTCTGCTAAATCCAGATATTGGTTGTTTAGGTTTAAATCTAAAATTTCTTTGCTCAGCTTCTTATTGGAGGATTGATCCAACACTGCCAAAGGAGTATTGAAATCTCCAACTATTATGGAGTTTGAGGAAACCTAGTTGCTCATTTCAGTTAGAGTTTCACTTATAAATTGAGGTGCATTCTGGTTGGGTTCATAGATATTAATAATTGAAATCTCATCATATTGAGTATTACCCTTAACAAATATGAAGTGACCATTCTTGTCTTTCCTTACTTTTGTTGGTTTAAAGCCTATTGTATCTGCAAATAAAATTGTGACACCTGCTTTTTTCTGATTACCATTTGCCTGAAATATGAATGACTATCCTTTTACCCTGAGTCTGTATTTGTCTTTTAAGTTAAGATGTGACTCTTGTATGCAACAAATATCTGACCTGAGTTTTTGTGTCCAGTCAGCTAACCTATGCCTCTTTAGAGGACAGTTTAAGCCATTTACATTGATGGAGAATATTGATAAGTCAGGTGAAATTTTGGGTATCGAGTTCTTCAAAGGTCCAGTGGACATTTTTAATCCTTTCACCAGTGTGGAAGTTGGAGTTTGATCCGAATTTTCTGAGTGAGTTTACTTTTGTGGTATAGGATTGGGTTGGTCATTATGGAGGATAGGTCTGAGAATATCCTGAAGAGCTGGTTTGGTTATGGCAAATTTCTTCAACATATGAATGTCATTAAAGTATTTAATTTCTCCATCATAAATGAAACAGTTTAGCTGGGTACAAGATCCTGGGTTGAAAGTTATTTTGCTTTAGGAGATTAAAAGTCGATGACCACCCTCTTCTAGCTTGAAAAATTTCAGCAGAGAGATCTGCACTCATTCTTATATTCTTCCCTTTGAAAGTAATGGCTTTCTTTGCCTGGCCGCTTTGAGAATTTTCTCCTTTATGTTGACTTTAATGAAACTAATTATCATATTCCTGGGGGATGTCTTATTGGGGTTGAGTCCTGCTGGGGTTCTGAAGCTGTCTGCTATCTGAATTTCAGAATCTCTAGGCATGTCTGGAAAACTCTCCTTCATAATTTCCTGTAGAAGGGCCTCTGTGCCCATCAAGGTCACCTCATCAGCTTCAGGAATCCCAATTATTCATATATTGAGCTTCTTCGAATTATCCCAGAGCTCTCTGAGAGAATGATCCGTTTTTGCTCTCCATTTCTCTTCCTCTTTGAGGGTTTGGGAGCGTTCAAAGGCTTTATCTTCGATGTCATAAATACTTTCCTCTGCTTTCTCCATTCTGTTGTTGAGGGATTCTATTGTATTTTTCATATCTTTGGGGGCTGCAAATTCTTGCTTCAGTGTGTCTAAGTCTTTGGTGGTTTTGTCTTTAAATTCGTTAAATTCTTGAGACAACTTTTGAATTTCTCCTCGAATTCCTAATTCCACTCTATTAATCTTGTCTGCAATCCAAATTCTGAATTCGATTTCTGACATCTCAGCCAGTTGTTTGTGAATGGGATCTTCAATTACATCTGCCATATCTTTCCTTGGGGGGGTTGATCTATTCTGGTTATTCATGTTACCAGAGTTTTTCCGCTGATTCCACCCCATGGTTGTTTTACTCCCTTTGGTTTTTCCCCTGGGGCTTTGTCGAGGGCCTGTACAGTATTGTGACCTGAGAAACTGGGGCCCTGTCTGGTGTGGTGGGGCAAGGTGGTTCTGTCTTGTTTTCAGCTTGTTTCTGTTCAACCCTAGTGCAACATTTACTCTGGGTTGAAGTCTCAACTGTAGGGAAAAGCCAGCAGTTAAGTCACCCCACCCACCTCTGGTACCACTTGGAAAAGGAAAATCAAACCTTCCTATAACTGTACACTCAGGGCACCACCTGAAAAGTACTCAGTCTATTGGTTCATTTCAAAAGGTCCACATCGATTGTCTCAGTCAGCACCCGTCTCGGGTCGGAGAGTTCAAGAGGTCTTTGGGAGCTGGGTCCTAGGGGTCTGGTGACTACTCTGATATGGCTTACTCCAGTGATGCGTGGTGTCAGGAGGAGCCACCTAGCAAATAGTTCAGTCTGGAAAGGTTGATGCCTCCTTCCCCACCTTGCCCCTCTGTTCGATCCAGTCACTGATATCACGGCAGATGGCTGACCCAGTTGCCTGTAGTGAACAGATACTCCAGGGGTTTGCACCTGCTTGAATTGCAAGGAAACCTGCCAGGCCTCTGAACTCTGCTGCTATCTAGCAGGAGGAGGTGAGGCCTTACATCCTCGGGTGCTTGATGAAGGTTGGGGGGGTGTTCACTGAGGCTCAGGCCCGCCCTTGATTGATGTTACTGACAGAGCAGAACATAACAGAGCAGAACAGAACAGAACAACTTTATGGGATTCTGTCTCTGTTCCTGCTAAAATCACCTGCAGAAGAGGAGCTGTTCTGAGTTTGGTTACCTCTGTAAGTCAGCCATGCCCTGGATGCTTCCTGGGTTTGTGAGTAGCCTCAGGCAAATCCTTTACTCACAGGTGGCCTCCTCTGGTTGCCCAGGGAGACAGGGGGTGTGGCTTCAGAATATCCAGGAGTTAGCCTCTTTGCTGTTAAAAAAGAGCAGCTGTTGGGCAGCGCCTGTGGCTCAGTCGGTAAGGCACCGGCCCCATATACTGAGGGTGGCAGGTTCAAACCCGGCCCCGGCCCTGGCCAAACTGCAACCAAAAAATAGCTGGGCGTTGTGGCGGGCACCTGTATTCCCAGCTACTCGGGAGGCTGAGGCAAGAGAATCACTTAAGCCCAGGAGTTGGAGGTTGCTGTGAGCTGTGTGAGGCCATGGCACTCTACAGAGTGCCATAAAGTGAGACTCTGTCTCTACAAGAAAAAAAAAAAAAGAGCGGCTGTTGATCTGCCTCTGGGAACCGCCATCCTAGTGTGGCTCGCACCCAACTGATCCTTTTCTCTTTGCTCCCGCACCTCAGAGTCAGCACTGAGCAGTCGCAGTTTATGCTCTGTCCACACTCCTCGAGAAATCACCCCAAAATCTGGACTCCTGGGGGACAGGCCTCCAGGTCTCAGAGCGAGGGTGAAGGAGAGTGTTGGGAACCCAGAGCTGCAGGTAGTGAGCACACACAGTTCCACACAGTTTTATGCCTTGCTGCACCACTGCCAGAAGACAGTTGCTGCTCCTCATTCCAGGGTACCACTGCCCTGGAGCGGTTCCCTTCCAACCAACCATCCTCTCCTTGCTACTGTGCCCCAGAGTCAGCGCAGCTCAGGCACTGTCCACACCCCATGAGAAATCACCCAAGCATCTGGACTCCTGGGGGACAGACCCCCAGACCCCAGAGTGAGAGTGGAGGTGAGTGCTGGGAGCTCTGCGCCGCAAGCGGGGAAAGTACACAGTTTCACTCAGCTTTATTTCTGGCCGTGTTAGTGCCCAAGGAGGGCTGCTGCACCATGCCTCAGGGAAGTGCCGCCCTGGCATAGCTCCCTCTCAGCCACCTGCCCTCTCCTCACTCCCGTGCCCCAGGGTCAGCACTGACCAGCCGCAGCTCGGGCACAGTCCACACCCCTCGAGAAATCACCTAAGAATCCGAACTCTTGGGGGACAGGCCTCCAGACTTCAGTGTGAGTGGAGGGGGGTGATGGGAGTTCTGGATTGCAGGTAAAGGATATTTGCAGTTTTATACACTTTTATACAGTTTTATGCCTGGCAGGAGAACGCCATGGCACCCTAGTAGGGGAGGTAGGTCCAGTTTTTGGAAGGTCTTTCCCGTGGAATGTAGTGGGAGGGCCTTTGATTTCTTTTTTTTTTTTTTTTTTTTAATTTTTTTATTAAATCATAAGTGTATACAATGATATGATTATGGGGCATCATACACTCACTTCATAAACCATTTGACACATTTTTATCCCAGTGGTTAACATAGCCTTTCTGGCGTTATCTCAGTTACTGTGCCAAAACATTTATATTCTACATTTACCAAGTTTCGCAAATACCCCTGTAATATGCACCACAGGTGTGATCCCACCGATTCCCCTCCCTCTACCCACCCCCCCCTTTCCCACTTCCCCCTATTGTTAAGTTGTAGCTGGGTTATAGCTTTCATGTGAGAGTCCCAAATTAGTTTCATAGTAGGGCTGTGTACATTGGGTATTTTTTCTTCCATTCTTGGGATACTTTACTAAGAAGAATATGTTCCAGCTCCATCCATGTAAACATGAAAGAGGTAAAGTCTCCATCTTTCTTTAAGGCTGCATAGTATTCCATGGTGTACATATACCACAATTTATTAATCCATTCATGGATCGATGGGCACTTCGGCTTTCTCCATGACTTACCAATTATGAATTGGGCTGCAATAAACATTCTGGTACAAATATCTTTGTTATGTTGTGATTTTTGGTCTTCTGGGTATATGCCCAGCAGAGGAATTACAGGATTGAATGGCAGATCTATTTTTAGATCTCTGAGTGTTCTCCATATATCCCTCCAAAAGGAATGTATTAATTTGCATTCCCACCAGCAGTGCAGAAGTGTTCCCTTTTCTCCGCATCCACGCCAACATCTCTGGTTTTGAGATTTTGTGATATAGGCTAGTCTCATTGGAGTTAGATGATATCTCAAAGTAGTTTTGATTTGCATTTCTCTGATGATTAAAGATGATGAGCATTTTTTCATATGTCTGAAAGCCGTGCGCCTGTCTTCTTCAGAGAAGTTTCTCTTCAAATCCCTTGCCCAGCCTGCGATGGGATCCCTTGTTTTTTTCTTGCTGATGCATTTGAGTTCTCTGTGGATTCTGGTTATTAAACCTTTGTCAGAGTTATACCCTGCAAATATCTTCTCCCATTCTGAGGGCTGTCTGCTTGCTCTGCTTACTGTGTTCTTAGCTGTGCAGAAGCTTTTTAGTTTGATCAAGTCCCAGTAGTGTATTTTTGAAGCTGCTTCAATTGCCCGGGGGGTTCTCCTCATGAAATACTCACCCAGACCAATTTCTTCAAGGGTTTTCCCTGCATTCTCCTCTAGTATTTTTATAGTTTCATGTCTTAAGTTTAAATCTTTAATCCAATGAGAGTCTATCTTAGTTAATGGTGAAAGGTGTGGGTCCAATTTCAGTCTTCTGCAGGTTGCCAGCCAGTTCACCCAGCACCATTTGTTAAATAGGGAATCTTTTCCCCACTGAATGTTTTTAATTGGCTTGTCAAAAATCAAATAGCGGTAAGTAGCTGGATTCATCTCTTGGTTCTCTATTCTATTCCAGATATATACTTCTCTGTTTTTGTGCCAATACCATGCTGTTTTGATCACTATCGATTTGTAGTAAAGTCTGAGGTCTGGTAGTGTGATTCCTCCTGTTTTGTTTTTATTTCTGAGTAATGTCTTGGCTATTCGAGGTTTTTTCTGATTCCATATAAAACGAAGTAATGTTTTTTCAAGATCTTTAAAATATGACAGTGGAGCTTTAATAGGGAGTGCGTTGAAATTATATATTGCTTTGGGTAGTATGGACATTTTGATAATGTTGATTCTTCCTAGCCATGAGCATGGTATGTTTTTCCATTTGTTAACATTTTCGGCTATTTCTTTTCTTAGAGTTTCATAGTTCTCTTTATAGAGATCTTTCACGTCCTTTGTTAGGTAAATTCCCAAATATTTCATCTTCTTTGGCACTACTGTGAATGGGATAGAGTCCTTAACTGCTTTTTCAATTTGACTGTTGTTGGTGTATATAAAGGCTACCGATTTATGAATGTTGATTTTGTAACCTGAGACGCTGCTGTATTCCTTGATCACTTCTAGGAGTTTTGTAGTAGAGTCCCTAGTGTTTTCCAGATACACAATCATATCATCTGCGAAGAGCGAGAGTTTGATCTCTTCTGACCCTATATGGATACCCTTGATCGCCTTTTCTTCCCTAATTGCGGTGGCTAAAACTTCCATTACAATGTTGAAAAGCAATGGAGACAATGGGCAGCCTTGTCTGGTTCCTGATCTGAGTGGAAATGATTCCAATTTAACTCCATTCAATATGATATTGGCTGTGGGTTTGCTGTAGATAGCCTCTATCAGTTTAAGAAAAGTCCCTTCTAGACCAATTTTCTTGAGTGTTCTGATCATGAAGGGATGCTGGATATTATCAAAAGCTTTTTCTGCATCAATTGAGAAAATCATATGGTCTTTGTTTTTTAATTTGTTTATGTGCTGAATTACATTTATAGATTTACGTATATTGAACCAGCCTTGAGACCCTGGGATAAAACCAACTTGGTCATGATGTATAATTTGTTTGATGTGTTGCTGGATTCTGTTTGTTAGGATCTTGTTGAATATTTTTGCATCTATATTCATTAGTGATATTGGTCTATAATTTTCTTTTCTTGTTGGGTCTTTTCCTGGTTTGGGGATCAGGGTGATATTTGCTTCATAGAACGTGTTGGGTAGTCTTCCTTCTTTTTCTACATTTTGGAACAGGTTGAGTAATATAGGTACTAATTCCTCTTTAAAGGTTTGGTAGAATTCTGACGTGAAACCATCTGGTCCCGGGCTTTTCTTTTTAGGGAGGTTTTGTATAGTTGATGCTATTTCTGAACTTGATATGGGTCTGTTCAACATTTCCACTTGATTCTGGTTAAGTCTTGGAAGGTGGCGTGCTTCCAAGTATCAGTCTATTTCCTTCAGATTTTCATATTTCTGAGAATAAAGTTTCTTGTAATATTCATTAAGGATTTTTTGGATTTCTGATGAGTCTGTGGTTATTTCGTCTTTGTTGTTTCTGATTGATGATATTAGAGATTTTACTCTTTTTTTCCTGATTAGGTTGGCCAGAGGTTTATCTATTTTATTGACCTTTTCAAAAAACCAGCTTTTTGATTTATTGATCTGTTGTATTATTCTTTTGTTTTCAATTTCATTTAATTCTGCTCTAATTTTGGTTATTTCTTTTCTTCTACTGGGTTTGGTGTTGGAATGTTCTTCCTTTTCCAGTTGCGTGAGATGTCCCATTAAGTTGTTAACTTCCTCTCTTTCCGTTCTCTTGAGGAAGGCTTGCAGTGCTATAAATTTCCCTCTTAGAACTGCCTTTGCAGTGTCCCAGAGGTTCTGATAGCTTGTGTCTTCATTGTCATTTTGTTCCAAAAAATTGGTGATTTCTTTCTTAATCTCATCTCTGACCCAGCTATCATTCAGCATAAGGTTATTTAACTTCCATGTTTTTGTATGGGTATGCAGATTCCTGTTGTTACTCAATTCAAGTTTTATTCCATGATGGTCCGAGAAGATGCATGGGATAATTTCTATTCCTTTAAATTTACTGAGGTTAGACTTGTGACCTAAAATGTGATCAATTTTGGAGTAAGTTCCGTGGGCTGATGAGAAGTATGTGTATTCAGTTTTGTTGGGATGAAATGTTCTGTAGATGTCTGCTAAATCTAAATATTGGATGGTTAGGTTTAAATCTAAGATTTCTTTGCTCAGCTTCTTTCTGGAGGATCGATCCAACACTGCCAAGGGAGTGTTGAAATCTCCAACGATTATGGAGCTGGAGGAAATCAAGTTACTCATGTCTGTTAGAGTTTCTCTTATAAATTGAGGTGCATTCTGGTTGGGTGCATAGATATTAATAATTGAGATCTCGTCATATTGAGTATTACCCTTAACAAATATGAAGTGACCATTCTTGTCCTTCCTTACTTTTGATGGTTTAAAGCCTACTGTATCTGCAAATAAAATTGCAACACCTGCCTTTTTCTGATTACCATTTGCCTGAAATATGGATGACCATCCTTTCACCCTGAGTCTGTATTTGTCTTTTAAGTTGAGATGTGACTCTTGTATGCAACAAATATCTGGCTTAAGTTTTTGTATCCAGTCAGCTAACCTATGCCTCTTTAGAGGACAGTTTAAGCCATTCACATTGATGGAGAGTAAGGATAAGTCTGGTGGAATTTTGGGTATCAAGATTTTTCAAAGGTCCAGTGGACATTTTTAATCCTTTCGCCAGTGTGGAAGTTGGAGTTTGATCCGAAGTTTCTGAGTGAGTTTACTTTTGTGGTATAGGATTGGGTTGGTCATTGTGGAGGATAGGTCTGAGAACATCCTGAAGAGCTGGTTTACTTATGGCAAATTTTTTCAACATATGAATGTCATTGAAGTATTTAATTTCTCCATCATAGATGAAACTCAGTTTAGCTGGATACAAGATCCTGGGTTGAAAGTTTTTTTGCTTTAGGAGATTAAAAGTTGATGACCAGCCTCTTCTTGCTTGAAAAGTTTCAGCAGAGAGATCTGCAGTTATTCTAATATTCTTACCTTTGTACGTTATAGTTTTCTTTCGCCGGGCTGCTTTGAGAATCTTCTCTTTCATGTTAACTTTAGTGAAGCTAATTATGATATGTCTGGGAGATGGCTTTTTGGGGTTGAATCGTGCTGGGGTTCTGAAGCTGTCTGCTATCTGAGTTTCAGATTCTCTAGGCATGTCTGGAAAATTTTCTTTCATAATTTCATGTAGAAGGGCCTCTGTGCCCTTGGCTGCCACGTGATCAGTCTCCGAAATTCCTATAACCCTTATGTTATTTTTTTTCGAATTATCTGAGAGCTCTCTGAGTGAGTGATCCGTTTTTGCTCTCCATTTCTCTTCCTCTTTGAGAGATTGGGAGCGTTCGAAGACTTTATCTTCAATGTCAGAAATCCTTTCTTCTGCTTGCTCCATTCTGTTACTGAGGGATTCTACTGTATTTTTCATATCTTTGAGGGCTGTAAGTTCTTGTTTCAGTGTGTCTAAGTCTTTGGTGGTTTTGTCTTTAAATTCGTTAAATTCTTGAGACAGTTTTTGAATTTCTCCTCGAATTCCTAATTCCATTTTATTAATCTTGTCTGCAAACCAAATTCTGAATTCGACTTCTGACATCTCAGCCAGTTGTTTATGAATGGGATCTTCAATCACATCTGCCGTATCTTTTCTTGGGGGTGTTGATCTATTCTGGTTATTCATGTTATCAGAGTTTTTCCGCTGATTCCGCCCCATGGTTTAGTCCCTTTGGTTTTTCCCCTGGGGTTTTATCGAGGGCCCGTACAGTGTTGTGGCCTGAGAAACTGGGGCCCTGTCTGGTGTGGTGGAGCAAAGTGGTTCTGTCTTGTTTTCAGCTGGTTTCTGTTCGATCCTATTGCAACTTCTACTCTGGCTTGAAGTCTCAGCTGTGTGGAAAAATCAGCAATTAAGTCACCCCGCCTGCCCACCTCTGGCCCCAGTTGGAAAAGGAGAATCAAACCTTCCTACAATCGCACACCCAGGGCACCACCTGAAAAGTCCTCAGTCTATTAGCCCAGTTCAAAAGGTCCGAATCAACTGTCTCAATCGGCACTTGTCTCAGGTGGAAGGGTTCAAGAGGTCTCTGGGAACTGGATCACAGGGGCCTGGTGACTCCTCTGAGACAGCTCACCCCAGTGCAGCGTGGAGTCAGGAGGAGCCACCCCGCAAACAGAGCAGTCTGGGAAGGTTGACGTCTCCTTCCCCACTTTGCCCCTCCGTCGGACCCAGTCACTGGTATCTCTGCAGATGGCTAACCCAGTTGCCTGCAGTGAACAGACACTCCAGGGGTTTGCACCTGCCTGAATCGCGAGGAAGTCTGCCAGGCCCCCGCAGACTGCCGCTATCTAGCAGGAGGAGATGGGGCCTGACATCTTTGAGTGTTTGATGCAGGTGATGGGAAGGAGGTGTTCACTCAGGCTTAGCCCCGTCCCTGATGGATGCTGCTAACAGAACAGAACAGAACAGACAACTTTGTGAGGTTCTGTCTCTGTTCCTGTCGTCGCCTACAGGAGACGGGCTGTTTTGAGTTCAAACGTCTTTGCTGCTGGAGAATTGCGTCTGAACACCTCTCTGGGTCGCCCCGCCCTGGAGGCTTCCGGGTTTGTGAGCCGTGTCACCGGTGGCCTCCTCTGGTTGCCCAGGGAGACGGGGGTGTGGCCTCAGAATATCCAGAAGTGAGCGTTCTGCCGTTAAAGAAAAAACGGCTGTTGATCTACCTCCAGGGAACTGCTGCTCTGGTGTGGGCACTCAGGCGACCCTTTTCTCCTCTGTCCCGTGCCCCAGAGTCAGCACTGAGCGGCCGCAGTTTGTGCTGGGTCCACACCCCTTAAGAGATCCCCCAAGAATCAGAACTCTTGGGGGATGGGCCCCCAGACCCGGATTGGGAGTGGGGCGGGGGGAAGCTAGAGTTTCATTCAGTTTCACGCAATACTACGGTCAGGGGAGGGCTCCTGCACTGCACCGCAGGGAAGTGCCGCCGAGGCTTGATTTTCCCTCAGCAGAGTGCCCTCTCCTCGCTCACGTATCCCAGAGTCAGCGCTGACCTGACGCAGCTCAGGCACTGTGCACTCCCCTCGAGAAATCACCCAAGGAGCCGAGCTCCGGAGGGATAGGCCCTCAGACCCCGAGTGAGAGTAGGGGTTCTCAGCTCTCAGCGGGGAGGCCAGAGTCTGATTCACTCTTGGGCCCCGTATGCCCGGGGAGGGTTGCTGTACTGCACCGCAGGGAAGTGCCGCCAAGGCTTGATTTTCCCTCAGCAGAGTGCCCTCTCCTCGCTCACGTATCCCAGAGTCAGCGCTGACCTGACGCAGCTCAGGCACTGTGCACTCCCCTCGAGAAATCACCCAAGGAGCCAAACTCCGGAGGGATAGGCCCTCAGACCCCGAGTGAGAGTAGGGGCTCTCAGCTCTCAGCGGGGAGGCCAGAGTCTTATTCAGTCTTGTGCCCGGGGAGGGCTCCTGCACTGCACTGCAGGGAAGTGCCGCCAAGGCTTGATTTCCCCTCAGCGGAGTGCCCTCTCCTCACTCACGTGTCCCAGAGTCAGCGCTGACCTGACGCAGCTCAGGCACTGTGCACTCCCCTCGAGAAATCACCCAAGGAGCTGAACTCCTGGGGGATAGGCCCTCAGACCCCGAGTGAGAGTAGGGGTTCTCAGCTCTCAGCGGGGAGGCCAGAGTCTGATTCAGTCTTGGGTCCCCTATGCCCGGGGAGGGTTGGTGCACTGCACCGCAGGGAGGTGCCGCGAGGCGTGACTCCCCCTCAGCCCGGTGCCCTCTCCTCACTCGGCGCGCCTCAGAGTCAATGCTGACCAGTCGCAACTCGGGGACTGTCCACTCCCCTTGAGAAATCACCCAAGGATCCGAAGTCCTGGGGGACAGGCCTCCAGACCTCAGTGGGCGGGAGGGGAGCGCCGGGGATTCAGGGTTGCCGGCAAAGGATTCCCAAAGTTTTATTCAGCCCTATGTCCGGCAGGAGAACGCCACGGCACCCCAGTAGGGGAGGTAGGTCCAGTTTTTAGAAGGTCTCTCCCGTGGAGTGTAGTGGGAGGGGCTTTAATTTCTGCCCGCTTGTTCAATTGTGGGGCTACAGAGCCGGTCTCATGGGGGAGGGGGACTCCCGTCCGCTTGGTGGTGGATTTTGTACCTTTTGTTTGCGTCCTTGTGATCACAACTTGCCTCAGCGGTGTTGATGTGCGTTCTTCAGCCTTCTCTCTTGGTGAGGCTCAAGTCCACCAGGATACTTACTAAATTCCTGTCCCTTAACTCTCCTTCTGGACGGGAGCCTTTGTTGAAAGCTGGCTTCAGTCCGCCATCTTGTCTCTCACTCTCTTCCGAGGGCCTTTGATTTCTGCCCGTTTGTTTGTTTGTGGGGCTCTTGAGCAGGTCTCATGGGGAGGGGGGACTCCTGTCTGCTTGGTAATGGATTTTATACCTTTTGTTTGCATCCTTGTGATTGCAGCTCACCTCAGCGGGGTTGATGTGTGTTCTTCAACCTTCTCTCTTGGTGCAGCTCAAATCCATCAGGTTACTTGCTAAATTTTTGTCCCTTAATTCTCCTTCTGGACAGGAGCCTCTGTGGAAAGCTGGCTTCAGTCTGCCATCTTCCATTGTTTTTCCCCAGAGAAGGTTAATTTCATGATCAATTTTGGAATTCAGAAAGATAAGTATGATAAAATAATGGTTTAGAACCAACATTATAGGAGGCAAAAAGTAATATAAAAACATACCCCAAGCATAAAATAAATGTTTGAATTAGGGCAGAATAGATGAAAATTAAGAGAAGGTATGAAAAATATTGTTCAGTTAAAAACATCAGACAACATAGTCAGACATCACCAACAACTGCAATGTCAAACCATTGCAGGTGGAATGAATGCCATGGAATTACATATATTATGAGAAGGGTCAGGTAGGAGCAGATGGGTATCCATGTGGTTATAAGGCAAACCACAAATCAACAATTGGTGATTTGGTGCTATTCAGTACATATATTTAAAATTTTTTTAATAATCTACAACATTATTGGAATTCATATCTTCATATTTTTGGAAGAATTTTACTTGAAAACAACCTTTAAAGAGATCATGGAATTTTATAAAAAGTCTATGAGAAATATTTTCACATAAAATTAAGCATTTAGAGCTTACTTAAATAATTAAGACAGGTCATCCAGGCTCTATATTTGCAAAATCTTGGTAGATATGGCTGGAAAATTTTACAAGAAAATCAGATGCTTGGCAGTGAGTTCTACATATATTCAAATGTTTATTGTTGTTGTTTTGTTTTGGTTTGCTTTTCAGATGCAACTCATCTCATGTGTAAAATAAGAAAATTACTGTTTTAAAAGTTCAAAGCTTCATTTTTGCTACCTAGAAAAGAATAGGAACTTTTTTGGGGAAATGGGGATATGTCCAGGCATGGCTACTATTCAAGAAAAGTACTAACTTACATGGTGGGTGGTGAACTACTAGGCAGATCTAAGGAATGGGGACTTTTGGACAGAGATACAGCATGTGGAAATGTAGTAGGTGTCTATAATTTCATTATATTCACACTATCAGCTGCTGGGGCCCTTATGTTGCCTATTTCTTGGTTATTAAGATTTTGTAATTAGAATTCACTCATAGACTACAGTGTTAAGACAAGAGTAACTGTGGCAGCTGCACCCATAGTTGCAAGGAATTATATATAGGTCTAAGTGTGATGAAGAGATGTTTTTTTGAGAAAATATTTTAGGTGTGATTTGAAGGCAAAAAGAAAAGGCCAAAGTGCATAATTTAATATTTATACTACTATAGTCACTGTCTAATAGCAACTGGCATTGTAAAGGATGACATTTCTCTTCTAGGCAAGAATGGTTTCCAGTAAGTGGTGATCACTGTTTCTAATACATACCTCCTCAGTCATAGAAACTGGGATAAAAGATCCTGAATTACTTAGGCATTTAATGCTTGCTGTTGAA
Source organism: Nycticebus coucang (assembly GCF_027406575.1). Taxonomy (NCBI): domain Eukaryota; kingdom Metazoa; phylum Chordata; class Mammalia; order Primates; family Lorisidae; genus Nycticebus; species Nycticebus coucang. The sequence goes on along the minus strand of NC_069804.1, from coordinate 153,411,892 downwards.
ATATATGCCAAAATCTTTGTGGTTCATGAAGAAGATGATGCCCCTAGATGGACTTCTATCTTCCATAGATTTACGTCAAGCAGCAATGACTTAGAGATGCAGCTGTGTCAAGGCCAACATTTACTGGCTGTGACAATGCTAAGAGATTCCTTACAACACTGCATTAGATAATAATGTACATTTGGTCAATAGTTGAAGAGAGAAAAGAGAGAAAGCCGGGCAGGGAGGAGATCATAAAAGACTATGAGGATTTTTATCCACTCTGTCTTGAAGTGATATTCATCACTCCCCACTTTCCACATTCCAGAGCTAGTCACATGCCACTACCTGGATAAAAAAGGACTGAGATGTTTAGTCTTTTTGCACATACTAGAGACCAGTTGAATATTACAGAAACTGGAACCCCAATACATCACAACAGGACATGGTTTACATGAAATTTAATTATGTCCATGGTGGAAGGCAAAAAACATTACTGATTAAAGAAGATTCTAGGAGAAGAGATGAAGATTTAGGATTATACTGTTTTCACATAAAAAGAGAAGTATGATATTGGCCATGTGTAGGGCGTATAGCCCAGACTTCACTGCCATGCAAAATGTTCTTGTAACAAATCTGCAGACATCTATTAAAAAAAATAATTTAAAAGAAAGAGTCACCAGACACTTAAGCCTGTGTGATTGTGGTATGGTCTGATGAGAACACAGCCAGAAGTTTAAACACTTATTGTGTTAATTTTATCACTAATTAGTTATCGGACCTTTGGTATAGTTCATAACTATTTTAATCCTATTTATCCATCTGTAAAATTAAACTACTAATTCTAGCCTTAATATTTAACTGTGTATACAAGATACTTTTGATAGACCCAAAATGAAATTACCATATTGCAAATCATATGATAACCTTGAGAAAGGGAACCAATAGGCATTGCTTTAGACATTGTTTTGGTAACTGCTTGGGGCATTGCTTTAGGCATTACTTCAGGCACTAATTGTGTGGGCATTGTTTAACTGAGTCAGGAAGTCTGTGTTTCCAGCTTTCCTCCCTGATAAAACAAGATGGAGGCAGAACAAGCTCTAACCAGTATAACTAAGTTGGTAGAGAAATTGACCACCTATAGACCTGCCAGCTTCATTGTAGAATTTATTGCCTTAAAAGTTTCTAAGAAAATCTCACACCTCCATCATGAACCTGACAATATAACACTTCATGCTTGATCATATTTATTCAAAAGGAGAATGTCATCCTAAATCCAGGAAAACAATGCCCCTTCCTGAGAAATAACATGGGTATTTCTCCCCTTGTTTACCCTATAATTAAGCTTTGCTTAAATAGAGGGACTAAAGGAACTATGCAGCCAGTATTCCACTGCAGGGAGAAGTAGCCTCTAATTTGTCTGTAGGGTAGATTTTCTATATATATCTGTAAATATATAATTTTAGGCAGAATTTTACTTCAGCCTTGTTAGAGAGCCCTGGCATCATAGCTCACAGCAACCTCAAACTCTTGGGTTTAAAGAATCCTCTTGCCTCAGACTCCTGATAAACTGGGGGCTACAGGTGTGTGCCATAATGCCTGGCTAGTTCTTCTATTTTTAGTAGAGATGGGGTCTCTCTCTTGCTCAGGTTAGGCTCGACCTCCTGAGCTCAAGCAACCTTCCCACCTTTGCCTCCCAGAGTGCTAGGATTACAGGCATGAGACAACACCTCCAGCCTCCATGTTTTCTAAATAAAACTCACTTTCATTTTGTATTGTCAGTTTTTCTCCAGAATTCTTTATTGCACTAAGGTAAAGAACCTCTTGGACCTCAAGAGGCTCCCAGCATTGGAAGTCACTTTCCTGTGTCAACCCAACCTGCCCAAATAGAGCAACACCTATGGCTTTCTTTTTTTTTTTTCCCCACCACATTTGGTGTCTTCAGGGTTCCTTCTTAACATACAGGAGTTGTTAGACAAGAAAACCTGGAAGGCTTTGTGGTCATTTTATCTTTATATTTTGCTTGGTTACCCCAGCATGAACAAATGGGTACCTTCCCAAAAGAAGGTATGTACTTTACAGTCCAGATCTACTTAGAGATGTTGAACATAATAAATATAACAAAAGGGAAAAATAACAAATATTGTTTTAACAATATCTAGCTAAATTTGAGGGTCTTTTAAAATAAAAACAGGAGGCACAGGAACCCGTGCAGAGGCATCTGCCATGCAGCAGCAGCAATAGTAGAGCAATCCTGCTGGGGTCAAATTTCAGAGAGAATCCTCCCGAATTCTGTGGACTGCCAGAGGGAGCCAGAACTCACCCTGCAGGGATACCAGAGGAGGACTGCAGCTGGGGCAGAGGTGAAATTTCTGAGGGAGAAAAACATTTGCTGCTTTGTTAACCTCTGGCTTGGAACAAACTCAGGTGCAATACTCCCCAGTTTCCATTAAGCACCTAAGGTAGTCAGGCTTCAGTCCCCCTGCTCGCTGGTGGCTGAGTGTGGCAGTCTGGTTGAGGAGGCATTGACTCCCCTTTGACTCTGGCAGTCACAAATCCCTGGTACATGTGCTCATTGGAGGGAACTAGTCCACAGCCCCATGGGGTTACCAGAGACTGGGTGTGACAGAGGTGCAATGTGAGGAAAGAGGCAAAATCCACCCCCCTCCCGGACTAACTCTTTTGATCAACGGGCCTTTCTGATTCCACATAGCATTGGAGCAAGTCTGCCAGTCGGGCCTTTCTGATTCCACATAGCATTGGAGCAAGTCTGCCAGTCGACCCCTGTTATCTAGTTGCTGGAGACCTTTTGAACTCAGAACTTGATCTGCATTTGTGCTGACTGGGAAAATTGATTGTCAACTCTTGACCTGGGCCAATAACCCAGGGATCCTCCAAGGTTGTGCCATGTTTGTGTTGTAGTGGGAATGTTTGATTTTCCTCTTCCAGTTGTTGCCCGAGGGAGCTGGGGTGTCATAATTGCTTGTATTTCTCCACAGCTGAGATTTCATCCCATAGCCACTGATTCACTAGGATTGGATAGAGACTAGTTGAATACAAGAAAGAGCCACCTAGCCCCATCACACCAAGCAGGTCCCCAGAGTCTCAGGGTGCAGTACTGAATAGGACCTTTGTAAAGTTGTAGGGGAAAAGCCACAGTCACCAGTCACAGCTTTTTGGTAAAGGGCTGGATAATTACAAATCCAGGGTCCAAAATCCAATTTCACCTTACCAGGTTCTCTAGCCACACAGTGGGGGTGGAATCAGCAGAGAAACTCTGGCAACATGAATACTCAGAGTAGATCAACTCTCCTAAGGAATGACAAAGAAGACACAACAGAAAATCCCATTCATAAACAAATGGCTGAGATGTCAGAAATTGAGTTCTGAATTTGGATGGCAAGTAAGATTAATGGAATGGAGATAATTTAGAATTAGAAATTAGGAGTAATTCAAAAATTGTCTCAAGAATTCAATGAATTCAAAGACAAAATCTCCAAAGATTTACTCACAATGAGGCAAGAAACTGCAGCCCTCAAAGATCTGAGAAATACAATAGAATCCTTCAGTGACAGAATGGAGCAGACAGAGGAAAGTACCTTTGACATTGAAGATAAAGCTTTTGGACACTCCAAAATGCTTAATGAGGCAGAGAAGTGGAGAGCAAAAATAGAACATTCCTTAAGAGAGTTGTGGGACCACTACAAAGAGCAAACCTTTACCTGATAGAAATTCGTGAAGAAGCAAAGGATGTTCCTAAAGGCACAGATGCTCTACTCCAAAATATAATTGAGGATAACTTCCCAAGCATGACAAGAGAAACTGAACTTCAGATAGCAGACAGTTTCAAAACTGCAGAACAATTCAACCCAAATAAAGCATCTCCTAACCCACTGTAATTAAATTTGCCAAACATCATATGAAGGAGAAAATTCTCCAAGCAGCCAGATGTAAGATAATCATAACCTACAGGGGGAAGAAAATTAGAATGACTGCAGATCTCTCAACTGAAAATTTTCAAGCAAGAAAAGGATGGTCATTGACCTTTGATCTCCTAAAACAAAACAACTTTGAGCCCAAGAATCTGTATCCTGCTAAACTGAGTTTCATTTGTGATAAAGAATTCAAATACATTAATGACATACATGTGGTGAAGAAATTTGCCATAACTAAACCTGCTCTCCAGGATATTCTCAGACCCATGATATTCACAATGAACAGCACAATGGTCTACCACCAAAGTAAACTCACTCAGAAATTTTTTATCAAAACTCAACTTCCACAGTGGCAAAAGGATTAAAAAATCCACTGGACTTTCAAAAAAACTTAAATCCTAAAACACTACCAGGCTTATCAATTCTCTCAATTATTGTAAATAGTTTTAATTGTCCTCTAAATAGTCAAAGGTTGGCTGACTGGATACATAAACTCAGACCAGATATCTGCTATATACAAGAATGTCATCTTACCTTAAAGGACTCAGGGTGAAGGGATGGAGCAGAGTATGAATCTTTTTTTCCAGATACAATAGGCTTTACACCAACAAAGGTAAAGAAAGATAAGAATGGTCACTTCATATTTGTCAAGGAAAAAACTCTACATGAGGAGATTTCAATTATTAACTTACGCACCCAACCACAATGTTCCTCAATTTATAAAGGAAATGCTAACATACATGGAAAATTTGATATCTTCTAGCACTGTAATAATCAAATGTTTTAGCAGCCCTATGGCAGTGTTGGATAGATCCTCAAACAAGAAACTAAGCAAAGACATAATGGACATACACTGGACCTTACAACCAATGGACTTAACAAACATCTTCAGAACATTTCATCGTAAGAAAACTAAATACACATTCTTCTCATCAGCCCATGGAAGTTCCTCCAAAATTGATCACACCTTAGGTCACAAATCTAAACTCAGCTAATTTAAAACAATAGAAATTACTCCCTGTATTTTCTTAGAATATCACAGAATGAAAGTTGAACTCAACAACAACAGGAATCTTCATACTCATACAAAGATATGGAAACTAAATAATCTTGTGCTGAATTATAGATGGATCATAGATGAGATTAAGAAGGAAATTACCAAATTTTTGGAACAAAATGTTAATGAAGACATGAATTATCAGAACCTGTGAGACACTGCAAAGGTAGTCCTAAGAGGGAAATTCATAGCATTGGAAGCATTTCTTAAAAGAACAGAAAGAGAGGAAGTCAAGAAATAAATGGGCCATCACAAGCATCTGGAAAAGGAGGAACATTCCAAGCCCAAACCCAACAGAAGAAAATAAATAACCAAAATTTGAGCAGAATAAAATGAAATTGAAAACAAAAGAATTATTCAAATGATCAAAAAATGAAAAAGTTAGTTTTTGAAAAGATTAACAAAACTGATAAACCTTTGGTTAACCTAACAAGAAATAGAAAATTAAAATCCCTAATATCATCAATCAGAAATGATAAAGGTGAAATAACAACAGACACCTCAGAAATTCAAAATATCCTTAATGAATCCTATAAAAAACTCTATTCTCAGAAATATAGAAGTCTGAAGGAAATTTGCCTAATATTTGGAAGCACATCACCTTCCTAGACTCAGCTATAAAGAATTAGAAGTGTTGGATAGACCTATCTTAAGCACTGAAATAGCATCAAATATATAAAATCTCCCAAAAAAGAAGAGTCTGAGATAATATGGTGTCACATCGGAATTCAATCAAACCTTCAAAGGGGAACTAGTACCTATATTACTTAATCTTTTCCAAAACAGAAAAAGAATGAATACTTCCCAACATATCCTATGTAGCAAATATCACCCTGATCCCCAAACAAGGAAAAGACCCAACAAGTAATGAAAAATATAGACCAAAATCTTTAATGGATATAGTTGTAAAAATATTCAATAAGATCCCAACAAATAGAATCCAGCAACACATCAAACAAATTATGCAATATGACCACGTTGCTTTTATCCCAGGGTCTCAAGGTTGGTTCAATATATGTAAATCTATAAATATAATACATCACATAAACAAAATAAAAAAACAAAGATCATATGAGTCTCTCAATTGATTCAGAAAAACATTTCGATAATATCCAGCATCCTTTCATTATCCAAACACTTATGAAAATAGGTATAGAACAGACATTTTCTAAACTGATAGTGGCCATCTATAGCAAACCCACAGGCAATATCATATTGAATGGAGTAACGTTGAAAACATTTCTATTCAGATTAAGAACCATGCAAGGTTGCTCACTGTCTCTACTGCTTTTCAACGTTGTAATGGAAGTCTTAGCCACGGCAATCGGGCAAGAGAAGGCAATCAAGAGTATCCAAATAGGATCAGAAGAGATCAAACTCTCACTCTTCACAGATGATATGATTTTTTACCTGGAGAACCCTGGGGACTCAACTATAAAACTCTTGGAAGTGATCAAGAAATACAGCAGTGTCTCAGGATACAAAATCAATACTCACAAATCAGTAGCTTTTAAATATGCCAACAATATTCAAGCTGAGAAAACAGTCAAGGACTCAATTCCTTTCACAATAGTGCCAAAGAAGATAAAATATTTAGAAGTTTACCTAACAAAGAATGTGCAAGATCTCCATAAATAGAAATTTGAAACTCTGAGAAAAAAACAGGTGAAGATGTTAACATATGGACAGACATACCATGCTCATGGCTAGGAAGAATCAACATTGTTAAAATGACCATATTACTCATAGTAGTATACAAATTTAATGCAATCCCTATTAAAGCACCACTGTCATACTTTAAAGATCTGGAAAAAATAGTACTTCATTTTATATGGAATCAGAAAAAACCTTGAATAGCCAAGATATTACTCTAAAACAAAAATAAATCAGGAGGAATCACACTACTAGACTTCAGGTTATAATATAAATCTGTAGCGTTAAAACAGCATGGTAGTGGCACAAAAATAGAGAAGTAGACATGTGGAACAGAGTAGAGAACCAAGAGATGAATCTAGACACTCACCATCATTTGATCTTTGATAAGCCTATCAAAAGCTTAAATTGGGGGGAAAGATTCCCTATTTAACAAAAGGTGCTGGGTGAATTTGCTGGCGACTTGTAGAAGACTGAAACTGGACCCACACCTTTCCCATTAACCAAAGTTGACTCTCACTGTATAAAATATTTAAATTTAAGACATGAAACTATATAGATATTTGGAGAGAGTGCAGTGGAAACACTTGAAGAAATAGGCCTGGGAAAATATTTTATGAGGAGGACAGCCTCCCCATGGGCAATTGAAGCAACACCAGTAATATATTACTGGTATCTGATGAAACTAAAAAGCTTCTGCACAGCAAAGAAAACAGTAAGTAAAGCAGACAGCCCTCAGAATGGGAGAAAGTATTTGTATGTTATGTTTCTGACAAAGGTTTGATAATCAGAATTCACAGAGAACTCAAACTTATTAATAAGAAAAGAACAAGTGATCCCATTTCATTATGGGCAAGAGAATTGAACAGAAGCTTCTCTGAAGAAGACAGGCACATGGCCTACAGATACATGAAAAATGCTCATCATCTTTAATCATCAGAGAAATTCAAATAAAAACCTCTTTGAGATATCATCTAACTCCAGTAAGATTAGCCCAAATAATAAAATCCCCAAACTACAGATGTTGGCATGGACGTGGAGAAAAGGGAACACTTCTGGACTGCTGGTAGAAATGCAAGCTAATATGTTCCTTTTGGAAAGAAGTTTGGAGAACACTTAGGGAAGTAAAAGTAGACTTGCCATTCGATCCTGCAATTCCTCTACTAGGTATATATCCAGAAGACCAAAAATCACTTTATAACAAAGATATTTGTACCAAAATATTTATTGAAGCCCAATTCATAATTGCCAAGCCATTGAAGAAGCCCACATACCCATCAACCCGTGAATGGATTAACAAATTGTGGTGTATGTAGATCATGGAATACTATACAGCCTTTAAAAAGATGGAGACTTTACCTCTTTTATGTTTACATGGATGGAGCTGGAACACATTCTTCTTAGTAAAGTATCTCAAGTATGGAAAAAAAAAGTATCCAATGTACTCAGTACTACTGTGAAACCAATGTATGATCACCCACACTTTATCAATGTACACAGCTATGATTTAATAAATAAAAATAAATAAAAATAAAAATAAAAAAATATATAAAACACAACTATTTCCCAGTATGAATTAGGGAAGAGGAGAGGGAAGAGAGGGGAGGGGGGTAGATTCAATGGAGGGAGGGTAAATGCTGGGACTACACCTATGATACATATTGCAAGGGTACATGTCAAATCCGTTAAGCGTAGATTATAAATGTCTTAACACAATAAATAAGTGAGGTGAAGGCTATGTTAAACAGTTTGATGTAAGCATTCAAAATTGTATATAAAATCAGTACATTGTACCCTATAAATACATTAATGCATACACTATGATTTAATAGTAAAAACATACATTATTACTCAAAAAAATAAATAAAAACAAATTTGCTAATACTGGAAACAAGAACAATTCGATCTAAATGCAAAGATAGACCTTTCCCTTCATTGTCCTTCTACTTCACATTTATTTTCAGTAAAATTTTATGGAAATATTTTCCTGACATAGGGTAGCCCAGTTTCATAGTAGCACATTGCAAATGCAACATACATACAGAGTTACTAAATAGGATAAATTGAGATCACATCTGAACAGGTAGGGATGACATAAGTCAAATTAATAATTAGCCTTTTAAGATGAAGCTCTTTTTTGTTTTTCCAAATACTTCAAATGTGCTTTATATCATGCACTATTCATTTGATTATAACTCTAAAATAGGGGAGAATTATATACAGTAAACAAAATTTTAAAACGACAGAGAGGCCAGGCCATTGTATATGTCAAGATAGTTAAATTGCAGAGGCTATTAGACTGAGGTGGTTTTAATAACTTGAATTCCTATGTAATCAAGCAAAATTTAACTCAAACGCATTTCCTGTGAGCAGGCAATTTGGAAGAACACAAAACATAAGCTCAGCCAATCACAGGTGGCTAACTGGGTATTAGTTGTATTGCCTGGAGCTTCCCCGCCGGTATAGTTCAAACTTTACTGCTTAAAATTTAAGCAGTACATATATAAGTGGTACATTAATAATAAAATACAATAATGTATTTGCACTACTTCTGAATTTACCCTATAAAAATTTTCCCCTCAACCACCTCCATCATAAGTCTCACATCAAGGATGATGCAAGACAACCTGAATAAAAACAGATTTTTTACTAAACTAATATAAACTCAGAAAATACAGTAAATTACCACTTTTCTCAGTTGATTTTTATATATTCATGTATATGAATTTCAATTCAAGAAGTTTTAGAATCAGAATTTTAGCTTTCGATCCAGGAGTATTTCTTAAGCACTGAGATATTCATAATAAATGCAAAGTGTAGGCCCAAGTCTTAAGAAGCTCTTTCTGTTTTAAGCATGTATAAACACTACCTAGGTCAAAATCAATTTTCTCTCATGAATATCCCAATTGATAACTTAAACAAACTCATTGATCTTATACTGAACATATTATTATTTTTCTTAAATTAGTGATATAAAAAGAATCAACTGAGTTAGTTTTTCTAATATGTACAGAATTTGTTAATTCAGTAAAGCAACACCATTACTTCCTTTGTTCAGAATAAAAATCTGGAGATATTTAGGGTATAAAAACCTCCTAAAGTAAACTTATTACATTTATTTTAAGCAAATTATTGAAGAAAATTTCATCAGTTCATGAGGAAATGATATTAGCACAATAAATTCTTGTTTAGTTATTACAAAACACGTTACTTTTGTAGAAGTAATGAGAACCCTAGAAAATAATTATTAAGGGACATTTTCTCCATGAATCCCCTATTAAAAATCATCATAAATGTGAGACAGTGTTTTCTAAAACCCCCAATTCAAGTGTAGAAAAAAAAATCTTTACATCAAATAAATATTTCCTCTCCATAGTTAAAGATGGTATTATGGAGCTACAGCATGCATCTTAAAAATATATAAATTAAATTATCATTCCTTTGTGGGAGTGAGATTTACTAATCACTTTGCTTTTTTTTTTCTGACTCATGGTGTTATTATAATCTATTTATGTTGCTATAACAAGAATACTATAGACTAGGTGTCATAAGCAACCAAAAATTTGTTTCTCACAGTTCTGGAGACTAGGAAATCCAAAACTCAGGCATTGTGAATTCAGTGTCTGGTAAAGGTCTTCATCCAGGTTGCAGACTGCTGATTTCTCACTGTATTCACACATAGCAGGAAGAACATTCTGGGATATTTTTAAGAACACATTTTCTATTTATGAGGGCTTCACCCTCATCACATAATCAAATCCCAAAGACCAAATCCATAATACATTGTTAATAAGATTTCAACACAGGAATATTGGGAATCACAGACAATTAGATCATTGTAGAGTCACACTTTCACTGTTAGTGAAATAAATACAAACATTATATCCACATTGACACATTATCATAAACACCAATTTTTGTGGAAGTATTTGATTTTTCTGAAATTGAATCCAATACTTTTAATTATTTACCATTATGTTTACATTCTTCATTCTTCATATAGTAATAGGATTATTATTCTTCCATGCAATATTTCAGTCTTAATGTTGGAGAAAAAAACTAAAGGCTAGTGTTTAGAGAAGCATTTGAAACCAGTAGCAAGAGTTTTATAGTTGAGTCCCTGGGGTTCTCCAGGTATAAAATCATATCATCTGCGAAGAGTAAGAGTTTGACCTCCTCTGGCCCTATATCGATACCCTTGATTACCTTCTGTTGCCTGATTGTGATGGCTAAGTCTTCCATTTCAATGTTGGAAAGCAGTGGAGACTATGGGCAACCTTTCCTAGTTCCTGATCTGAGTAAAAATGTTTTTAATTTTACACCATTCAACATGATATTGGCTGTGTGTTTGCTATAGACAGACTTTATCAGTTTCTGATAGAAAGTTGTCAAGTATCTCTGAATAGGCCATTAAACCTATGTTCCATCAGTTTCTTCATATAATAAACTGAATAGACCTTGATATATATTTTCAATAATAATTTGTATGCCACAGAAATACCCAAATCTCCTTTCCAACTGTATTCATGGGAACTGTAACATTTTTACCATAAACAGAGTATTTTTCTTCGAGTTTTTTTAAAATTTCAGACTAATATGAGGGCATAAATAATTAGGTTCCAATGTTTGTTTTTATTAGATAAACCTGAAGTTGTTATTTAGCCCTTCACCCAGGGGTTGTTCTATATACCCTTATATTTTGTACTTCTAGATGAGAGGTACCAATTTTCCTCCCTCCTACCTTCTCCTTTTTTCCTCCTCCTCCCTCCCTGCCCCAGTCAAATTCCATTGTGTTTTTATCTCATGTGGACATGAAGTTGTTTATTTTTGGGTTTCATATTAGTATTAAGTACATTGGATACTTTCTTTTCCATTCTTGTGGTACTTTACTCAGAAGAATGTTCTCAACTCAATTCAGGTAAATACAAAAGATGCAAAATCTCCATCTTGTTATGGCTGAATAATGTTCCATAGTCTACATGTACCACAGTTTACTATTTCACTCATGAGTTGATAGGTAATTGTGCTGATTCCACATCCTGGTGATTGTGAATTGAGCTGCAATAAACATTCTGGTGCTTATGTCCTTATGGTAAGATGATTATTTTTCTACTGGGTAGATACCTATTAATGGGAGTGTGGAATCCAATACAAGGTTTTCTTTTAACTCCTTTAGGATTCTCTTTATTTATTATCACAGTGTCTGTGTTAGTTCACAATCCCACCCACAGTACAAAAGTGTTCCTTCTCTCCACAACTGTGCTAACACTAGCAGGTTTGGGACTTTATGATGTGCGCTATTCTTGGTGGGGTTAGGTGATATCTCAAAGTGGTTTTGATTAGCATTTCTCTAATGCTTAGAGACAGTGAATTTTTTTTTGTTCTTTTTATGTTGATTAATTTGAGTTTTCTGTAGATTTTGGTTATCAAACTTTTGTCAGATTCATAACATGAAAATATCTTTTCATATTCTAAAAGTTGTATATTTGCTCTAATTGTTGTGTCCTTGGCTGTGCCGAATATTTTTAGCTTAGTTAAGTCTCATTTATTTATTTTTGTTGTTGTGATTGCCAATGGAGTCTTCATAGAATCTTTCCACAGGCGAATATCATCAAGAGTTTGTTCCCACATTGTTCTAGTGTTTTTATTTTTTCATGTCTAAGATTTAAATCTTCTGTCCATCAGGAGCCAGTTTTTGTAAGTGGTAGGAGGTATGGGTCCATTTTCTGTCTTTTACATGTGATCATTCTGTTCTCTCAGCACCATTTATTGAAGGGGGCACTTTCCCCAGTATATGCTTTTGTTTGGTTTATCAAAGATCAGATGGTGATAAGGGTCTGGTATCAGCTCTAGGTTTTCAGTTCTGTTCCATATATTAATGTCTCTAGTTTTGAGCCAATATGATGCTGTTTTGATCTCTGTGGACTTGTAGTATAACCTGAAGTCTAGTAAAGTGATGCCTATGGATTGTTTTTAATTACTAACAATTGCCTTGGCTATACAAAGTTATTTCTGGTTCCATACAAAACAAAGAACTACATTTTCATATTAATATTTTAAAAGGGATTGCTTTATATCTGTAGACTGTAGTATGGACATTTTAGTAACATTGATTCTTCCAAGCCATGTGTATAGTATGTTCTTCCAGCTGTTAAAGTCTTCTGCTATAATTTTTTCCACAGGATTACATAGTTCTATATGTAGAGATCCTTCATGTCCTTTGTTAGGTATATTCCCAGGTATTTTATTTCCTTTGAAGCTATTTTGAAAGGTATTGTGTCCTTGATTTGATTTTCAGCAAGGCTGTTATTGATGTATTATGAAGGCTACTAATGTGTGCACATCGATATTGCATCCTGAGACTTTACTTTATTCCCAGATCAATTCAAATAGCCTTGTAGTTGAGTCCCCAAGGTTCTCTAAACATAAGATCATACTGTCAGCAAAGAGCAAGAATTTGAACTCCTCTGTCCTTATTTAATGCTTTGATCTCCTTCTCTTGCCTTATTGCATTGGCTAGAACTTCCAGGTCTATGTTGAAAAGCAGTTACACTAGTTTGCATCCTTGTCTGGGTCCAGTTCTAATGGAAATGCTTTCAGTTTTACTCCATTCAGTATCATATTAGCTGTGGATTTATTGCAGATGGCCTCTATCAGTTTAAGAAATATATCTTCTTTGCCAGTTTTCTTAAGTTTTCTGTTAGATAGACTTGATGAATTTTGTTGAGTGCTTTTTCTGTATCTATTGAGGGGATCATAAGGTCTTTGTTTTAGCTTCTATTTATATTGTGAGTTACATTTATGGATTAATGTATGTTGAGTAAAACTTGCTTCTCTAGGCTAAAGCTCATCTGATCATGATTTATAATTTTTTTAATGTGTAGCTATCTTTCATTTGCTAGGATTTTATTAAATGTTTTTGCATCAATTTTCATTAATGATACTGGTCTGCAATTTTCTTTGTGTTGGACCATTTTCTGGTTTTGGTATCAAGATGATGTTTGCTTTCCATAACATGATGGAAATGATTCCTTTATTGTCTATGTTTTGGAATAGGTTCTGCAATATAGATACAAAATTCCCCTTAAAGATTTGGTATAATTCTGTTGTAAAACTGTCTGATCTGCGGCTTTCCCTTTGGGGAAGATTAATTACTTTTGTTTCAATTTTAGTGTTTGATGTTGTTCTGTTCAATTTGTGTATTTCTTTTTTGTAATTTTAGGGAGGTTGTGTGATTCCGGTATTGGCCCATTTTCTCCATGCCTTCAGATTTCTGGCCTTAGAGTTGTTTGTAGTAGTCAGTGATGATCTTTTGTAGCTATATGGTATCTGTTCTTATTTCCCCTTTTTGTGTCTGATTGAGTTAAGAGATCTTATTATATTTTCTTTCCAATTAATCTGGCCAAGGGTTAACCATTTTTATTAATCTTGTAAGATCCAACTTTCGGTTTTGCTAATCTTCTGAAATATTCGTATGTCATCAATTTCATTTAATACTTATGGAATTTTAGTTATTTCTTTTCTTCCGCTAGATTTGGAATTAGAATGCTCTTCCTTTTCTGGCTCCTTTAGATGGTTCATTAGGCTTTCAATCTGCACTTTCTGTTTTTTGAATGTGGGCATTTACTGTAATGATTCTCCCTCTTACAACTGCATTTGCAGTATACCACAGGTTGTATAGTTTGTGGATTCAATGCCATTTTGTTCAAGAAATATAATAATTTTCTTCTTTGTCTCCTCCTGGACCTACGTGTCATACAGTATAAAGTGGTTTTGTTTCTATGACTTTGTTTGGAGATGAAGGTTTTTGTTGGAGTTCTACCTTTATTTCCTTATGGTCTGAAAAAGTACAAGGTGTAACTTCTATTTTTTTAATTTTAATAAGGTTTTACTTGAGGGCTAGGAGATTATTGCTTTTGAAATGTGATCCATGAACCAGTAAGAAAAACACATACTCTATAGTTTTGGAGTGGTATGTTCTGCATATGTTTATCAAGCCTAATTATTCTAGTGTCACATTTAATTCCCTTGTCTATTTGTTTTGTTTCTGCTTGTATGAACTGTCCAGTTCTGTCAGAGGGATGCTGCAATCCCCAGTAATTTTGATATTGTAGGATATCATATTGTTCAAATCAGTTAGGGTTTGCTTTATATAACTAGGAGCATTTGAATTGGGCATATAGATTTTTAGGATTATAATGTCTTCTTGATACATCATTCCCTTGATCTGTATAGTGTCCATTTGTCTTTATGTTTTTAAATCTAATATTTTCTAAAAATAAGATCATAATACTTTCTTTCTTCTGATTTCCATTTGACTGAAATATTGTTTTCCTTCCCTTTGACCTGAGCTGTTTTTTTTATTTGTTTGTTTGTTTGTCCTTTAAGATTATCTGTATTTCCTGAAGACATATATAGTTGGCATATGCCTTTTTTATTCATTCAAAAAGCCTTTACCTCATTGGTGTGTAATTCAAACCATTTATATTTACTGAGATAATTGGCAAGTGTTGTTGAGTTTTTGTGTTTTTGTGGAGGTTTGTTGCTAGTTTTATCCCTTGCACCATTGTGGAAACTAGGCTTTGTCCTTCAGTTTCTGGGTGTTTAGTTTGCTGGTGGTCCATTGTTATGGTCAGTATGGAGAATAGGTCTAAGTATTTCCTGTAAAGCTGAGCTGGTCTTGTGGCAAATTTCCTCAAAGTTTGTGTATCAGTAAAATATTTGATTTCTCTGTTGATTATGAAAATTTGTTTAGCAGGACACAGAATCCAGGGCAGAAAATTATTTTTTGTTTTTTGTTTTTTTAAGAAGGTTAAATATAGATTATCACCTCCATCTCCTTTGAAAAGTTTCAGCTGAAATGTATATTGTCACCTGATACTTTTCCACTTTTTGGGCAAGAAGTTGCTTAGGCCTGGCTCCTTGTAGAGTTTCTCTTTCATTTTAACTTTCCCCAAGTTCATTACAATGTGTTTAGGAAATGCTTTGTTTGAATTGAGTTGGACTGTGGTTCTGAAGTATTTTATTATTATTATTATTAAATCATAGATGTGTACATTAATGCAATCATGGGGTACAATGTGCTGGTTTTATATACAATTTGAAATGTTTTCATCAAACTGGTTAACATAGCCTTCATGGCATTTTCTTAGTCATTGTGTTAAGACATTCATATTCTACATTTAGTAAGTTTCACATGTACCCTTATAAGATGCACCATAGGTGTGGTCCCACCAATTACTGTCCCTCCACTCATCATACTCCCTCCCATCCCCTCCCTCTCCTCATTCCCCTTCTTCTTGGGCTATAATTGAGTTATAACTTTCATAAGAAAGCTATAAGTTGGTTCTGAAGTATCTTGTGTCTAAATTTCTAGGTCTCTTGCAATGCTTGGGAAATTCTTCACTATGATGTCTTGAAGTACAGCTGCCATGCTTTTGAGACCCTTTTCATCTTCTATAGTAATCCCTGTAATTCAAATATTCTATATTTTGAAGTAATCTCATAACTCTTAGGGAAAGCTCTGCTTTTATTCTTCATCTTTTTCTGTTTCTTTGAATGAATGGGTTAGTTCCAATGTCTTGTCATTGATTTTGAGATTCTTTCTTCCACATGTTCTGCTCTATTAATGAGACTCTACTGTGTTTTGAAGCTCCTTTTCCTTAAAAGACTTTTAATTTTTTAAGTTCTGCTGATTATATCCAGATTCTTTGTGACTTTTTTTTTATTTCACTGATTTCTTTTTTTTTCCTTTTCTTTATTTTTCTTTTTCTTTTCTTTTCCTTTCTTTCTTTCTTTCTTTTTTTTAATAGTTTGTAAAATTTTTTAATGAATATTTTGTAAATAGAGGTACACTTAGCCATAATTTCACATTTTCTCTACATATGACAACACGCTGCAGTTTGCTTTATATCCCGCGTTCTGCTTCCCAGGTTTATACCTTACCCATCTCACTCTGTGGTTGACATTTGATGACCATGTACCTATTAAATAGTCATTCTGACAATTTAGAAAAAGACAAGAACAACATTTCCTTTACCCGGAATTAATTAATTTCTTCTGCCTAACTCTTCTTGCAAGGCGTTTCTCTTTTTGAGGATGTACAAGAACATCTTCATATTATGTCACCCTTGGTAGAGTGCCATGGTGTCATAGCTCACAGCAACCTCCAACTCTTGGACTTAAGCAGTTCTCTTGCCTCAGCCTCCCAAATAAGTGGGACTGCAGGCACCCACTACAATGCTGAGCTATTTTTTTGTTGCAGTTGTTTATCTGGCCCGGGCCGGGTTTGAACCTGCTACCCTCAGTGTATGTGGCTGGTGCTGCTCCTAATTTCAATGATTTCTTGAGAAAGCTTTTGGACTTCTCTCTGTATTTATTTTCCTCTCTTCTCCTCAATTCCATTCATCTTATTTGTCAACTATACTCTGAGTTCTAGTGCTGTCGCTTCAATAATTTCTCTACAGATGGTATTTTTAGTTGTATCTACGTCTACTTTGTAATTTCTCAGGGGAGTTGATCTGCTCTAATTTTGCATAATTCCAGAGTTCTTCTGCTGATTACTCCCCATGTCATCTGTTCATTTATGTATTTATTATATATTTTAAAGCTGGAATGTTAAGTTGCTCCCCATTTTTTTTTTTTGAGAGATATTTTAGTTGTGGTCCCGTAAGCAGCACCTGGGAGAAACTAAAATTGGTGTTTGGAAACTAAAATTGGTGGGTGAAATCAGATCCAGGTGCTATAGAATATGAAACTCATCCCTTCCCTACACCACTGTCTATTCAAATAAGCAGTCAGTTATGTATGCTCTTGGGTATTCCTGCATACAGCCTCCAATAGCTCTATTTTGAGGCTGCAGTGTGAGAGGGTCCCTGGGGACCAGCCTTACTTTCTCCAAACTGAGTGGTGTGTGGCTAAACTGAGGGTAGGTCCTTCAGGAGAACTTTCTAGGCTTGGGGTAGCTCCCAATTAGTGGATCGTATTGCTGCAGCTCAAGTACTTGCCACTCTCTCAAGCAGATTTTAGAAGTTGTGATTTACCCTGAATTCTCAGCAAGAACATATTTGAAATGACATGGCACTTGCCTGCAATTGTGGGTGGGTGCCCTATGGCCTGCCATCATCCTCCCAGGTCTTCTCAGAGTGGGATCACCCAAGGCTAGGACCATTCTTCTCCAAGTAGCCATGAGCGTGATTGGGGGCCAAACCACCTGGCAGGGCAAATTGGACACAGATGCCAGGCAGTGGCCCTCTAGCAAGTAGGAAAATCTCCCTGCTAGTAGGAGATGAGGGAGACTCAGGAAGGACTCTGCTTCACAAAAGCCAGTGCAGATGAGCCACCATTTCCTTCCACGGTAGGGGGTGGGGCTCACTTAGTTCACCATGCCACACGATGCAGAGGTCCTTTAGAGTTCCTGCCAGACACGTTAGGCACAGTCCTGACTCCCTTTCCTCTCATAGCTAGCTAAGGATCCCAATGGGTGTTGGTGACAAAGATGGTGGCCTCTTTAACCCTTGCTCTCTCAGTTGCACTGAGGGTTGTGTAGGATCCAAAGCACTTTCATTTGTCTGGTGCCAAGTGGATGGGGCAGCCCCTCCAGGCTGTCTGGGCCAGGCTAACACTCCCACTTTCCTATTGCTGGGAAGTAGGCCTTTGCAGGGTTAATCTATCTGTAAGGCAACCTAAGAAAGATGGGGGATGGACTGTGGTAGCAAGATAGCTAGAGCCAAAATTGCTCTATATTCTGCCATGCAAGATGCAGACCCAAAGGTGGATATGTCTAGGTACAGGAAAAGTGGGACGTTTTGTCCTTTGTGGAACTCACTTATGGTGTGAGAGATCTTCTGTTTTGCTGCTTGCAGAGAGTCCAGGTAGGGGTAGGGTCCATCTTTCCCTTCTATTCAGCTCCAGGCTTGTCAAGTCTGGTCCACTCTGTATCTGTCTTTTGTTCTTGTCCTTCCTCTTTGTCACCTTCATCCTTAAAGTTTGTTGCAGTGGGGATGCTGAAAATGCCTTGATTTCTTCACCTTGTAATCTACTCCCTAATTTCAACTACTCCAAGTCGAATTACCATCCTTCCAGAAAGGAGCTTCTGAAGAAAGCTGCCTCTAGGCAGCCATCTTGCCCCTCTCAATCTACTTCAACTCTTCTTAAACAACAGTTTATAGTCAGCTAAGGTTTAACACTTTCTTCTTTTGAAAACGTCATGGAGAGAACTAAAATACTTTGTGATTTTATTTAAAGAATTGCTGATTTTCTTCCTTTGGTTTCCAAACTCATGATAAATATTGAGTGAATAGCAAAGTTTATCTGATATGTCCAGGATTAAATACTGTTGAATCCTGCCTAGACTGGCCTTCTTCATCTCTCCAGGCCTAAAAACTATGGCAAAAGAGATAGGCTTGGAATGTTCCAAAGGATTTTGAGTGGTGAAATTAGTAAAATCTTAGTTCTCTTATCTTTATCCTCAATATTTCTAAGCCAATCTGTCCCCTAAAAATTCACTCAACTACTTATTATAGAGACCACAGCACTTACATCCTAGAGACTAAACTTTAATCAGTATTTCCCAGGACAGACTAGGCTTGCATTCATTTATAGTTGGACATGGACTACATTTTCTAGGCTAAGAAGGCTCATTAGCAAGTGTGGTCAATGTTCCTTTGAAATCACCACTCCCTAAGAGAAGCAGAAGACTCCAAACAAAACTACATTTCTATATGGTGGAAATTTTAAAATTAACTTCTTCCTATAAGCCTCTGATGCCAATGGTTCTGACAAATTTTAGACATATATTCCATTTTCTCAAGCCCTTCTGCTTGCAGGGGAAGAGAAACCACATGTAAACCAATAGACAAATCCTAGACTAGAGTAATCTCTCGGAACTCAAACCCACAGACCTTCCAGAGTCTAAGTCCACTCCCTCGAAGCCCAGTCCATTATGGACATCAGATTACTTACTCCACAGAAACTTCAAAAGTTCACAATGCAATATGCTGTGGTATAAAAGACATCTTACTCTTATTGTCCTCTTTCTTATACTTCTACCTAACTCACATATCAGATCTATGCCCCTTTTGCTCATGCTAGGAAATGATTGTTGTTTCTTTATTGACAAATAAGAGACAATACAACTCACTTTAATTTTACATTTCATCAACAGGCAGCTTCTTGTCAATTTGACTGGCAGGATTTTAAACTTCTTGTATGGCCACGGTTCTCTTGGTTAGCACTTTTCTTAGGTCCCCTAACAGCTCTGCTTTCAGCTCTCATTTTGGACCCTGCATTTTTTCTGCCTAATAACATTTATGCAGAGTCAAATTAAGGCCTTAGATATTTATCTCCAGTGAAATCTCTACCCCACCTATAACCTAGCTTTCAAGACCATTCACTTTCAATCTCTCCCCTTTAATGATTCAAGTGAGCTCTCTCAGTGAGTGACACTGCTCTTCCCATAATGTGCAGAAAGCAGTTTCAGAAAAAAATACCTCCATCCATATTCCCAGTTTTCATTTTTTTTTCTGAGCTCATTTCAAATAGATACTTAAATTTAAAAACTTTGAGAATATAAGGATGTATGTGTTATATTATTTCACTATGTGAAATAATACTACAAATGTGACTCATGTTTTTTCAAAAAGGACTAAAATCTATCTCTCAGCCTACTTTTTTTTCTTGTCATCCCCTCTAGTTCTTCTGTTTATAGAAACCATTGAGTAACCCAACAGAATATAAAAATTATTTTTCTTTACATTTCTCTAGCTCTCTTGTCTTTCAGAACTTTTTTTTAAGCCTTGAGTGATTCATGAGTGTCTAGGGACAAACAAACAATGTAATACGAATGATCAGACCTCAGGATTGGAAACACCTGGAAAAATGTCTACCTTCAAGCTTACCAGAGGAAAACCAGACACAGCATCCACATTCACAATACTTTATGAATTTGGCTATAATTTTCTTACCCTCCCCCACTTAAATTCAGCTACCCACTGTGTTACTGGAATTTTTCTACTGGGTCCTTGGTCACAGGAAATCAAAGAACGAATTCACAAACCACCACAAGTAAACAACAGGACAAATTTTATTTTTTTATTAATATTAAATCATAGCTGTGTACATTAATGTGATCATGGGGCACCATACACTGGTTTTATAAGCAGTTTGACACATTTTCATCACACTGGTTAACATAGCCTTCCTGACATTTTCTTAGTTATTGTGTTGAGACAATTATATTCTACATTTACTAAGTTTCACATGTACCCGTGTAAGATGCACCGCAGGTGTAATCCCACCAATCACCCTCCATCCACCCATCCTCCACCCTTCCTCCCTCTCCTCTCCTCCTTCCCCCTATTCTTAGGTTATAACTGGGTTATAGCTTTCATATGAAAGCCAAAAATTAGTTTTGTAGTAGGGCTGAGTACATTGGATACTTTTTCATCCATTCTTGAGATACTTTACTAAGAAGAACATGTTCCAGCTCTATCCATGTAAACATGAAAGAGGTAAAGTCTCCATCTTTCTTTAAGGCTGCATAATATTCCATGGTGTACATATACCACAGTTTATTAATCCATTCGTGGATTGATGGGCACTTGGGCTTTTTCCATGACTTAGCAATTATGAATTGGGCTGCAATAAACAAACATTAACAAATGGAAAAACATACTATGCTCATGGCTGGGAAGAATCAACATCGTTAAAATGTCCATACTACTCAAAGCAATATACAATTTCAATGCAATCCCTATTAAAGCTCCACTGTCATAATTTAAAGATCTTGAAAAAATAATACTTTATTTTATATGGAATCAGAAAAAACCTTGAATAACCAAGACATTACTCAGAAATAAAAACAAAGGATGAGGATCATGCTACCAGACCTCAGACTATACTATAAATTGATAGCAATCAAAACAGCATGGTACTGGCACAAAAACAGAGAAGTAGATGTCTGGAACAGAATAGAGAACCAAGAGATGAATCCAGCTACTTACCATTATCTGATCTTCTACAAATTTTAGAGGTAGATAAGAGAAGACAAACAAAGCTTCCAGCTCAGCAGAGGGAGGCCTGAGTGCTTTGCATATTTTGGCTCTCTGTCTACAGGTTTATTGTGTGGGTTCTCCTTCCCTGCAGGCAGGAGAATTTGGGGAAATGAAATGTATGTCTAAAATTTGTCACAGTTCTTGGATTCAGAGACCCATGTGCAGAAGTTAATTTTAAAACTGCCATTGTGTAACATTGTGGTCTTGATTGGGGCATTCCACTCCTCCCAGGGAAATAGGATTAGATGGAACATTGATCAAACTCATTCAAAAATGGAATCTGTGACCAGCCTTAGGTGAAATGGACCTGCATCAATCCTCCCTTCAAAAGGAAGACTTAATTGCCATTAGGGAAAAGAGGCAAGAGCTTATCTTGACTCCTTCATGTTGGGCAGGGGCAAAGACAAAAGGGGGAGTATTTAGAGGTCCCATGGAGGAAGATAATTTGGGGGTTCATGATAAATCGGAGATTTGGTTGATTGTGGTTTTGAGTAGAAATGAGCAATATGTGAGTCAGTATTATGATACCTAGAGAAATAATAATTACAGCATACAGTAGAAAAAACATAAACATGAATACATTGGGTACTGCAACATACAAATAATCTTAAAGTGAGACTAATCCCCACACTAATAACTAAGGCTTTTAACTGACTTAAATGAAGTATCCAAAGAAACAATTGATTAATATCTAAACCAAAGAAAACGTCTCTCAGTGATATCATGAAATACATTTTGTACTTGTTTTAAATTTTGTTCTATTAATTGAGAGTTTTCAGAGAAGTTGAAGCAGCACATTCCTTTACATTCTACACACCCATGATTATGTCTTAAGAGTAAATAAGAAATGGCTACTCAATTTTCTAAGGCAGCTTCCTGGGCTTGTCCCAGTTCTATGCGTAGGGCACAAATAGCATGTGAGGTAGTGTTTAACGCTTTTAACATGGAGCAAGCTATTAGTTAAAGTGATGAAAGAGGTGGGGCATCCTGTACCTGTTTGAAGGCAGGTGAAAAACATACCCCTTTCCTTGGTCTATCTTGTTGGTCCCCACCTATCTGAATCCTTATAGGTGAGATTCTTTTGGATGTGTGGGAACACAATGAAGTTCATGATCAATTCTAATGGAGTGAAACCCCCTATTAAATAAGATGTAAATACCTATTCTACATAAATTCCTCCTACTAGACAACAGTCAGACACATTCATGACATTTTTATCCAGGTAAGTTCAAACATTTCATCTTGTTGAAAGGGTATTGTATCTTGTCCCATTTCTCAAATTCCCAGAGTCAAAAAAGCTATCAAGAGAAGAAAGGACATATCTCATGGCCATTATTTATCTAAATCATTGTGTCACCAACTGGTTTCATTATCCAGATGTGGAGTACTTGTATATCAGTTACTGTTATTTTGTGGAGGGTGGGGTGTGACTCTAGTGTGATGAGTCCAGGTCTTAGGTTCAGCCAGTTTTAACTGTGGTGGTAGAGGTAAAAGTAAGATCTGATCTGAATGGGTTGAGTGTATTTTTGTTCTTTTCACCTGTCCTTCAGTAGCCCATAATTTAGACTTAATATTTGTCTTTATAAGAGAAGGCATAAAATAGGATCTTGCACCATGTTTATATAAATTGTTGTTCCTGCTTTAGTTGGTATTTTTTTTTTTTTGAAGAATGCAGTAGGACTTTTAGACATGATTAGAAAGGCTTGAGAAAATTGCCAAATTCCCTAATTCTAAGAGTTGAGAGAAAAATTTGATAATTAGTCATCCATATGACCCTTTGTTAGTTACAGATTTTGGGAACAAGTGTCTAGGATTTGAAAAAAGTACATAAAATGATGGCTCTGACATTTAGGAGAAATCTTCTCTCCTGGCCCTCCACTGTTAGGAACACCTGGGGATCATAGGCAGTGATGATAAAAGCTAGAGCCAAGAGAGACTGTCCCAGATATCTCTAATCAAGCTCAGGGCCTCAAAATGTTCCCATTCCCTGAGGCCTTTCCCTCTGGGGATAGACTAACCCCCCCAGTAGTTAACACTCCATTCTGACCAAGGGCCCAATGGCTTGCCTCCAAGGTGGTGCTGCTTGGGTCAGAGCTGCTCTCTTTTCCCTTTTCCCCTTTCCCCTTTCCCCTGGTTTTAATTATAAAATACTGTTTTGGGTATTTTTAGGAGGCCTTCCAGATTATTGTCAGGTCCTAGAGCCAATTTTTGTAAGTTCCTCCTAATGTTTTGGGCTGCTTGGATAATACATTTATCTTTCAAAATAATTTGATCCTCTAAATCAGGTATCCTCAAACTTTTTAAACAGGGGGCCAATCTACTGTCCCTCAGACCATTGGAGGACGGGACTATAGTTTAAAAAAAAAAAAAAACTATGAACAAATTCCTATGCACACTGCACATATCTTATTTTGAAGTAAAAAAACAAAATGGGAACAAATACAATCACACCACCTCATGTGGCCTGCGGGCCACAGTTTGAGGACCCCTGCTATAACTAGTTGGATGTTACCTGGATATATTTCTCAATCCACCCCCAAGGCACTCAAGAAAGGCTAAGGGATTTTTGTTTCTATCCTGATTGATAGAAGATAGCTTGTGGGTGGCACCTGTGGCTCAAGGAGTATGGCACTGGCCCCAAATACCAGGGATGGTGGGTTATAGCCTGTCCCCGGCCAAAACTGCAGGAAAAAAAAATTAAAAAAAGAAGATAGCTTAGAATAATTCTCAGGGTCACACTCAGAATCCTCAAAGGGGACTTGCTTGTGTGTAGTATCCAGTCCTTTTTTAGGGGACATATTAATGTTGGCTGTGAACAACAAATAAATTTCTAGCCTTTTTTAAAAAACTTCTTTTCTTTCTTTTAGTGTCAATGTTTGGTCAACAACCTCTGTCTCTCCATGAGAGGTCAAAACACTGTTCTCTCTTGGAAAAAATGTGTATACTTATCAGGATAATTTGAAAAGTTTCCCAAATCATTCTTAATTTGTTTTGCTTCAGCTAAAGAGAATGGGGTACATATTCAAGTAGTGTTTATATTACCACCCATTGGGGTGTCAGGAGATGCCGCGGACCGCCCGGTCGGTGGCCTTCAGTCTGAGGGAATGCAGGGAGAAGGAACGAGGAAGATCGAGAGATCGGCGAAGAAATGACAGTCTGACACACCATGGGTGAAGTATGCAGCTGTAAATTTTACTTGGCAAATACCTAAGACACGTAGTGCAACATTTCTGATGCTTGTACGTGTTGGGGGCGCTGGGGGCTAAGCTCTGCAGAGCACAATCCACCTTCCCGTCGTTCTATAACGCGGACAGCGCCGCCTCACAACGGCTATATGCTGTGGGCGCGGCAAGGAGAAGTCTCTGGGATTGGCCATTTTACTGTTAGTCTCATTCTCTGGCTCCCCTAGAGGTTCTGAAGAAGATGGGAACGATGTTGTTGGTATGTCAAGATAAAGTGGCAGTGTGTCCTTTGGGAATTTCTGACTATTTTGAGAGGAGACTACAGCCAGAAGGGCTACTTTATTTCCCTTTAGCTAACTGTGAGATGGCTCAAGGTGTTCTCTGGCAGCTATTAGTCACCATTGAGGAATTGCCATTAGGACTGGGCTTTAGTGTAAAGAAACATCAGGTGCTCTTTCTTTAGCAGTTCCAATGCTTGTAAAATGCATGCTAGCAGGGTGCTGTCTCTGAGACTGAGGAATATGAGAGAAGACACAGATCATCCACATCTTGTCATCTTCTCTCTCTCTTTTTTTTTTTTGCTCCAGCCAAGGGTGTGTCCCCCCAACAGGCTGGAGGAATCTACTCACCCCAGCAACAAGGGCATCCTACAATGGGCTGTCTGAGCCCAATCATTTCAGCCACAAGGGTGATCCCCATGGACTACAGGAGTTTAGTGGGGTGTGTGGCCACCCACAATTAGTTGCTTGCTCTGATTAGCCACAGTTACTCATGTTAATAATTCCCACCCACTAGCTCCTCTGTTCCATAAGCCACAGGTGAAAAGAGCAGGATTTGGGTGGACTCTCGTGGTGCCTCTACCTGCACTACCTATTTCTTGTGTGAATTCAATCTCATTTGAATCAAGACTGTTCAGTTGAAAGTTACAGAGAATGACATTTACATTCATATTGCCCTATTTCACTGCACTGTTGTCAGAACTGGCTATTTCCCATAGCCTCTTAGCAAGGACTGTTGATTTAAGTAAACAAGAGAGAATCTGAAAGTTTAGTAAACTTTCCCTTTTTTGAACATATTTTATTTCAAAATATCTTTTTACAATCCTTACAACTTACACAAAGCATCTGAAATGTACTTGACCTGTTTTCTTATTATAAACTTTTCTTTTAGAATACTAGTTACTTCAGTACAAAAATATCCCATTTAATTTTTTTCTATATAATATTATCTTTCTTTGTATTTTCTTTATTCACATTGCCCTCTCTTACTGTTTTCTTTGCCACACAAATCAATTTCTCTGTGTTTAGTATTTTTATGCAAAACACCTTTCCATAGCCCTCTTACTCAAATTGCACTTATGAGACACAAAAGGAAATCAGATTTTTCTTTTTTATAGTCTCTAAGTTAGCCATTTTAATTGTGAAGGAGAGGTTACAGTGGGGAGTCACATGGGATATACCCTCAATCATCCCCATTTAAACAAGCCTTTTTGTTAGGCATAGGGGGTAAGGAAGCCCCTAAACCTGGCAAAGAACTAATAAGAACAGTGATTCTATCTTCTCTTTTCCTCAAGAAACCCAGCAAAGAAATAACAGCCAAGCTCAATAAAGTCAGTACTAAGGTACCTTTGATGTAATCTGTCCTTTAGTAAAATTTTGTGCACCAGAATTAACCATAACCATCTGGAGTCCTAGAAAAACTGGCAAGCTTTTGAACATTTCCATTTACACAAATAAAGCAAGTAGGGTGCCTAGAGTCATTCACTTTTTATTTATTTGTTATTACATCATATATAAGTAGATAATGAATACATTAATGCCTTTGTGGTATTCAATGTGTTGATTATTTTTACAAATTAGAGTGCTTACATTCTACTAAGTAACATAGCTTTCATTTCATTTACGTAATCACAGTGTTAAGACATCTGTGTTCTATACTTGATAGATTTGACTTGCACCCTTGCAATATGCTCCATAGGTGTGGTCCCACAATTAACCCTCCCTCTACCAAACCACACCACTCCCTTCCCATACCTACCCCCTTCCCTCCTTCATCCTGGTCTATAGTTGTGATTCATTTTTCTTATGAAAATGTGAGTGATTATAAATTGGTTTCATAGTAGTACTGAGTACATTGGATATTTTTTTTTCCATTCCCGAGATACCTTACTAAGAAGAGTATTTTCTAGCCCCATCCAGGTAAACAAAAAGAGGCAAAGTCTCCACGTATTTTAATGCTGCATAGTATTCCATGGTATACACATACCATAATTTATTAATCCATTCATGGGTTGATGGGCACTTGTGCTTCTTCCATGACTTGGCAATTATGAATTGACCTGCAATGAAAAATCTGGTGAAAATATCTTCTTTGCCAAGTGATTTTTGGTCTTTTGGATATACACCTAATAGAGGAATTGCAGGATCAAATGGCAGGTCTATATTTAGATCCCTGAGTGTTCTCCAAACTTCTTTCCAAAAGGAACACACTAGCTTGCATTCCCACCAGAAGTGTTCCCTTTTCTCCACATCCATGCCAACATCTGTAGTTTGGGGATTTTGTTATGTGGGCTACTCTTACTGGAGTTAGATGGTATCTCAAAGTGGTTTTGGTTTGCATTTCTCTGATGATTAAAGATGATAAGCATTTTTCATGTGTCTGTAGACCGTGCACCTGTTTTCTTCAGAGAAGCTTCTGTTTATCTCTCTTGCCCACAATGCAATGGGATCACTTGTTCTTTTTTTATTAATAAATTTGAGTTCTCTGTGGATTCTTGTTATTAGACTTTTGTCGGAAATATAGCCTGAAAAAGTCCTCTCCCATTCTGAGGGCTGTCTACTTGCCTTACTTACTATGTTCTTGGCAATGCAGAAGCTTTTTAGTTTGATCACATCCCAGTAACGTATTTTTGATGTTGCTTCATTTGCTTGGGAGGGTCCTCCTCGTAAAATATTCTCCCAGGGAAATTTTTTTCGTGGGGGGGAACATTCAAAATTTATTTTCCAACAAACAGATGGCATCAGCAGATACAGGGGTTTCTCTGTAGATCATACATTCACAAGGCAATATCAGGTCAAAAGTGAGAAAGCCACAGGTGTGTTCTATGTAACAATATCCACTTCACAGTGTAAACAGTAAAATGAAGTATTAATTTTTCCATATTTTTAAAGTATGTCAGAGGGGCTTTAATAGGGATTTTATAAAGTCTGTAGATTGCTTTGGGTAGTATAGACATTTTAACAATGGTGATTCTTTCCAGACATTAGTATGGTATGTTTTTCCATTTGTTAATGTCTTCAGCTATTTCTTTTCTCAGAGTTTCATAGTTCTACTTATAGAGATCTTTCATGTCCTTTGTTAGGTACTCCCAGATATTTCATCTTCTTTGGTACTATCATAAAGGGAATGGAGTTTTTGATTGTTTTTTCATCTTGACTATTGTTGGTGTATATACAGGCAACAGATTTGTGAGTATTGATTTTGTAACTTGAGAAACTGCTGTATTCCTTGATTACTTCTACAAGTTTTGTAGTTGAGTCCCTGGTGTTTTCCACATATATAATCATAGTATCTGCAAAGAGTGAAAGTTTGATCTCTTCTGATCCTATCTGGATACCTTTGATTGCCTTCTCTTGCCTGATTGCAATGTCTAAGACTTCCATTACAATGTTAAAAAGCAGTGGAGACAATGAGCATCCTTGCCTGGTTCCTGATCTGAGTGGAAATGATTTCAATTTTATTCCATACAATATGATATTGGCTGTGGGTTTGCTGTAGATGGCCTCTAACAGTTTAAGAAATGTTCCTTCCATACCTATTTTCTTAAGCATTCTGATCAAGAAATGATGCTGGATATTATCAAAAGCTTTTTCTGAATCAATTGAGAGAATCATATGGACTTTTTTTTATTTTGTTTATGTGATGTATTATATTTATAGATTTATGTATATTGTACCATCCTTGGGATCCTGGGATGAAACCCATCTGGTCATGATGTATAATTTATTTGATGTGTTGCTGGATTCTGTTTGCTAGTATCTTATTGAATATTTTTGCATCAATATTCATTAGAGATATTGGTTTATAATTTTCTTTTCTTGGTTTGGGTATCAGGGTGATATTTGCTTCATAGAATGTGTTGGGAAGTATTTCTTCTTTTTATATATTTTGGAAAAGATTAAGTCTTATAGGTACTAGTTCCTATTTAAAGGTTTGGTAGAATTCTGATGTAAAGCCATCTGGTCCCAGGCTTTTCTTTTGGGGGAGATTTCTTATAGTTGATGCTATTTCAGAACTTGATATAGGCTTGTTCAACATTTGCACATCTTTCTGGCTAAGTCTAGAAAGGTGGCATGTTTACAAGTATTTATCTATTTCCTTCAGATTTTCATACTTCTGAGAATAGAGTTTCTTGTAATATTCATTAAGAGGTTTTTGAATTTCTGAAGAGTCTGTTGTTATTTGGCCTTTGTCATTTTTGATTGATGAAATTAGAGATTGTACTCTTATTTCTGGTTAGGTTAGCCAAAGGTTTATCTATTTCATTGACTTTTTAAAAAAAAAACCAACATTTTGATGCATTGAGCTGCTGTATAATTTTTTTGTTTTCAATTTCATTTAGTTCTGCTCTAATTTTAGTTATTTCTTTTCTTCTCCTATGTTTAGGGCTGGAATATTCTTCCTTTTCCAGTTGCTTGAGATGTCTCATTAAGTTGTTGACTTCCTCTTTTTCCATTCATTTAAGGAAGGCTTAAAATGCAATAAATTTCTCTCTTAGGACTGCCTTTGCGGTATCCTGAGGTTCTGGTAATTCGTGTCCTCATTATCATTTTGTTCCAAAAATTTGGTAATTTCCTTCTTAATCTCATATATGACCCAGATATCATTCAGTATGAGATTATTTAGTTTCCATGATTTTGTATGAATATGCAGATCCCTGTTGTTACTGAGTTCAACTTTTATTCCATGATGGTCTGAGAAAATATAAGGAATAATTTCTATTCTTTTAAATTTGCTGAGGTTAGACTTGTGATCTAAGATGTGATCAATTTTGGACGATGATCCATGAGCTGATGAGAAGAATGTGTATTCAGTTTTGTTAGGATGAAATGTTCTGTAGATGTCTCTTAAACCCAATTATTGAATGGTTAAGTTTAAGTCTAAAATTTGTTTGCTTAGCTTCTTATTGGAGGATCTATCGAACATTGACAAAGGGATGTTAAAATCTCAGACTATTATGGTGCTTGAGGAAATCAAGTTGCTCATGTCTTGTAGAGTCTCTCTTGTAAATTGAGGTGCATTCTGGTTGGGTGCATAAGTATTAATAATTGAAATCTCATCATGATGAATGTTGTCCTTAACAAATATGAAGTGACTATCCTTATCTTTCCTTACTTTTGTTGGTTTAAAGCCTATTGTATCCACACCAAAAAAAAAAAAAAATTGCAAGACCTGCTTTTTTCTGATTTCCATTTGCCTGAATTATAGAAGACCATCCCTTCATTCTGAGTCTATATTTATTCTTTAAGGTAAGATGAGATTCTTGTATGCAGCAGATATCTGGCCTTAGTTTTTGTATCCAGTCAGCCGATCTGTGCCTCTTAGAGGACAATTTAATCCATTCACATTAATTGAGAGTATTGATAAGCCTGGTAGTATTCGGGTATCAAGTTTTTCAAAAGTCCAGGGGACATTTTTAATCCTTCACCACTGTGGAAGTTAGAGTTTGATCAAAAGTTTCTGAGTTAATTACTTTGGTGGTAGAGCATTGTGCTGTTCATTGTGGAGGATGGGTCTGAGAATATCCTGGAGAGCTGGTTTAGTTATGGCAAATTTATTCAACATGTGAGTGTCATTAAAGTATTTATTGTCTCCATCATAAATGACATTCAGTTTAGCTGGATACAGGATCCTGGGTTGAAAGTTATTTTGTTTTAGGAGGTTAAAGGTCAATGACCATACTCTTCTAGCTTGTAAATTTTCAGCAGAGAGATCTGCAGTCATTCTAATATTCTTCCACATGTAGGTTATAGTTTTCTTACAATTGGCTGCTTGTAGAATTTTCTCCTTCATATTAACTTAGGCAAAGTTAATAATAATGTGTCTAGGAGATGTTTTGTTTGGATTGAGTAGTGCTAGGGTTCTGAAACTGTCTGCTCTCTGGATTTCAGAATCTCTTTCCATGTTTGAGAAGTTTTCCTCAATTATCTCTTTGAGTAGAGCATCTGGGCATTTCAAAGAAACCTCTTTTTCAGAGATTCCTATAAGGTGAATATTTCCTCTTTTGGAGTGGTCCCACAATTGTCTCAGGGAATGGTCTGTTTTTGCTCTCCACTTCTCTTCCTCTTTGAGCATTTGGGAGGGTTCAAAAGCTTTGTCTTCAATGTCAGAGATCCTTTCTTCCACCTGCTCCATTCTATTACTGAAGAATTCTACAGTATTTCTCAAATATTTGATGACTGCAAGATCTTGCTGCCACGTATCAAAGTCTTTGGTGATTTTCTCTTTCAATTCATTGAATTCTTCAGACAACTTTTGAATTACTCCTTGAAATTCTAATTCCACCTTTACCTCCATCTGTTGATATTATTTGCCATCTAAATTCTGAACTTGATTTCTGACATCTTAGCCATTTCTTTATGAATGAGATCATCTAGTGTGTCTGTTTTGTCCTTTCTTGGGGGAGTTGAACTACTCTGATTATTATGTTGCCAGAGTTTTTCTGGTGATTCTGCCCTATGATTATTTTTCACTATTTGGCTAGATGGTCAGGTAAGGTGAAATTGGATTGGGGGCTCCTTGAGTTGTGGTTAACCAGCCCTTTGTGACAGATCTTGGGCTGGTCACTGTGGCTTTTTCCAGCTTTGCAAAGGACCCATATAGTATCACAGTCTGAGGCTCTGGGGACCTGCTTGGTGTGGTGGGGTTAGGTGGCTCTGTCTTGTATTCAGCTGATCTTTGTCCAATCCTAGTGGATCAGTGACTCTGAGTTGAAGCCTCAGCTTTGTATAAATATAAGCAACTAAGTCACCCCACCCACCATGGGCAACAACTGGAAGAGGAAAATCAACCCTTCCCATTACCACAGAACCAGAGTACCACCTGAGAGGGTCCTTGGGTGATTGTCCCAGGTTAGGAGTTCCAAACCAATTGACCCAGTCAGTACCAACTCTCAAGTGGGAGAGTTCAAATGGTCTCCAGCAAATAGATAGCAGAGATCTACTGGGTGCTCAAATGTGGCTCACTCTGATGCTGTGTAAAGTCAGAAAGGCCCACCCAGTAGCAGATTTGGACCAGGAGACTGGTACCTCTTTCCCCATAATGCACCTGTTTCATGCTCAGTTACTGTTAACCCCATGGGGCTGTGGTCTTGCTCCCTCCAATAAGCAGATGTGCCAGGGCTTTGTGCCTGCCATAGTCAAAGGAAAATCAATGCCCCCTCAGCCTGGCCACCTGCCTTCAGTACTCAATTGCAACTTGGGAGTATTCCACCTGAACTCAGTCCAAACCTGAGGATATCAAGTCAGCAAATGATTTTCTCCATCAGCCTCCACACCTTTACCCCAGCTGCTCTGCAGCACTGGTATCTCTATAGGGCGATATCTGGCTTCCTCTGGCAGTCCTCAAAGTAAGGGAAGTATCTCTCCAAGATTATCCTCCAGAAGGATTGCTCCACCATTGCTGACTCTTTGTGGGAGGTGCCCCTGCACAGCTCCCAGGCGGCTCTCATGGCCAGCAAAGTGGCTGTAGCAGCGGCTCTGGGACTATGGGGCATGCAGCTCAAGCAGCAAGGCAGGGCTCATGGTGTGCAGTTCTGGAAGGGTGGAGTGTGCAGTGTCTTTGGATGGACAGGTGCTCAGCACACAGTTCTGGTAGGGCGAGCCCAGAATGGCTGCTCTGACATGGCCCCAGGCGTGGGGTGCATGGCTCTGGCATGGCAGGGCACACGATGGCTCTGGCAGGGTGGGGTGCAAGGTCAGTGGCTCTGGCTGGGTGGAGCATGTGGTGGGTGGCTGTGGCAGGGTGGGGCATGTGGTGATTGGCTCTCCTAGGATGTGGCATGGGACACAAATTTCCTGCTTGTTGGGGCACAGGGCGCTCAATTCTGGAAGGGCAGCTGCACAGCTCGCAAGCCTCTTCCCACTGCTGGTTTGCACTTTCACAGAGCCAAGCCTGACAGCCTCCCCCACTTTATCTCCACTACTGCTAGGATCATTGTTATATAGCATCTTTTCTACCACGGTCCTTGTAGCGCATGGACCTGGTAATGAAATGCAGACATTGCAGTCTCTGCTGGTGTTTGGCTTCTGGACCGTCAGGCAAGGGGGGAAAGGTGGACTGGAAGTTCAAAATGGCAAATAAAACATTAGTTAAACACTCATGCCTGGCAAGAGAGTGCTCAGAGTCACAGCATGGTCCCTCTAGAGAAGTAGTCCCCACTTCCTGCAACTCTCTTCCATGGAGTGAGACAAGAGGCCCTCAGTTCTCCCTCACCTATAGAAAACCTACAGTGAGAAAAAAATATCTCCTGGGGGAGGGCATGGACACTTTTCCTTTGAGATGAGTTTTGTACCTGAAATTTGTTTTCTTGGAGTCATAGATTGCCTCAGCAGAGGTGACATGCAGCTATCATTCTTCTCTCTCAGCTTGTCTCCCAGTCTTCAGTTTTATTTGGTACTTTCTGGTCACTATCCTTCCCTCTGGATGGTGGATGGGAGCTCCTGTCAGAAGCTGGCTCCAGTCAGACATCTTGCCCCTCTTCCTTGAGTCATTCTCTTTGTCTTTCCACATTTTTAAAGAATATTATTTTCTCTCTCTGTCTCTTTTTTTTTTTCGAAGAAGAAGAAACTGAACTGTTGTCTAGGGTTTAGTGTAGCAGGTCAGAGTGTGCCGTATTTTTTGGTGAGGCCTCTCAATGTTTCACCACTGAGCCAATCTCACCTTCCTATGCATCTCAGTTTCTATATCCAGGGGTCTAGAACCTCTGAGAGGGCCCCAAATGTCTAGTAATCGGCTCTTACATGCATTTTTTAGATGAGCATCCTGTAGCTAATTTTGTGATGGGTTTCCTATAGGGCCCCTCTTGTCTCAAGAAATAACACAAAGCAACTCCCACTCAGGTTCCTGGCCACCTAGTCATGGCTTTCATCTTAGAAGAGTAAAATTCACTTTGTATTTGGAGCTGAAGAACTCAGTTTCTTATTCATCTGACAACAGGAAAGTTCAATTTTCTTTTTTTGCCAAATGCACAGAAATATCAAATGAGATTAATTTTGGGAGGAA
This sequence comes from Nycticebus coucang, assembly GCF_027406575.1. Classification (NCBI taxonomy): domain Eukaryota; kingdom Metazoa; phylum Chordata; class Mammalia; order Primates; family Lorisidae; genus Nycticebus; species Nycticebus coucang. The sequence goes on along the minus strand of NC_069804.1, from coordinate 153,377,751 downwards.
GAGCCAATAGGGAATACCTTTTAAAATGCACCTAAAGCAACTGGGAAGCACCAGAGTAAGTCAACAAAAACTTAAACTTAACCAAACACACAAGGCAGTGCCTTACTTACATACAGTCTTTAATAAACAAAGCATGCAAACCACAAGAAGAAGACACCTTCAAGAGGAAGCTGAGTCCCTCTTTGTGAGTGCAGAAGAGATATTATTATTTATTGGCAAAGATAGTTGGCAAGAGGGTGTGACCCTGGAATCATGCGCTGACAGCAACAGTTTGTGTGTGCTCACAATCCATCATCAGAGACCTCAGAACTTCTGTTTTTTCTACGTGCTTTTGGCTCTTGACTAGAGAAAGATATTGTGAAAACAGGGTGGATGTAGGAACATTCCATAATTCCCTCTTTTACCTCTTGCAGGGGCCAAGGGAGATTAGGAGTTCTATTTCCCAGCAGCCTACCACCCATGCATTATAGACTGGTAGCCAAACTACTTGCTCTTAACTGCCCAACAGGTGCCCATTATTTGGTCTTCTTTAACGTGAGAAATAAAGACAAAGGAACAAGTCAAGCATGTGTCCATCTCACTTACCATAACAGTAGATCTCTGATGAGCCCCCAAATGATGTTACCAGAATTTCTCTACTGGGTCCTTGGTCTTGCAAATTGAATAATGAATTCACAGACCATGAATAAGCAACATATTTTATTAAAGGATAAGAGGAGAAGAAAAACAAAGCCTCCAGCACAGCAGAAAGGGACCCAAGTGGATTGATGATTTTGGCTTTCTGTCTAGGGGCTCATATGCAGTTTCTCCCTCTGTGCAGGTGTGGGAAATGGAATGTGTGTCTAAATTTTGACACAGCCATTGGCACCAGAGATCTGTGGGGAAGAAGTTAATTTTAAAACTACCATTGTATAGGAATGTGGTCTTGTTTGGGGAGTTCTGCTCTTCCTGTGGAATGGCAGACAGGTTAGATAGAACATTAATCACACTCATATATGAGCCTGCTTAGGTCTATAAAATGGAGTCCATGTCCAGCCCTAGGTGAGGGGGACCTGTATTGACTCCTCATCAGGGCAGGCATTCTTCTTTTCTTTCTTTGGGATGCCAGGCAATTTTCTTGAGTTTTCAATCTCTCTCCCCCTCAGTCTTCTGTTCTCACACTTTATGCTCTTTGCTTTCTCCTTCATCTCTTTCTCATCATTTTCCTCCACTTTGTTCTTGCTCTCTAAAATAAAATAAATTTATACTTTTACTAAACAAATAAATTAAAACTGAAGAACAGGGGTGTCCAACCCATGACCTGCCGCACCCACGGCATACAGCCGTAGTGAGGCAGTACTGTCCGCGTTACAGAACGACGGGAAGGTGGTTTGTGCTCCCCGGAGCTTTGTCCCCAGCGCCCCCAGTATGCACAGCATCAGAAATGTTGCCTAGCATGCTCAGTTACCCGCTTAAGTTTAAAGATTGTGGTGTCTACTCATGTGTTTGTCATCCTGTACCAAAAGTCTGTTTGTTTTGATAAATTGTCAATATGTACTTTCCTAAGAATGAGCACAATGCACTACTAATCCAGATAGAGTATAGCCTTGTGAGCTGCTAAACTCAGTGGCACCAACAATGAGCACATAAAGATGTTTTCCCACCAGTGAGCTAAGACGATAAACCCAAGGACATGAAATACAAATTATCTACATAAGTTACAAAGTCACTGAAACACATCCACCCACCATAAAGTCCTGTTCAGAACATCTTGTTTCACCAATTGTCACGCATAATAAAAATCAATAGGAAAAATAATACTTGTCAAGGAATTTACTCTAAATCAAAATTATAATTATCAATAACAATAAGATCAAATAGTAAATGTAAAATTAGTCAAGCATTAACATAAAGAAGATATCAAGCTGTTCTAAAAAGATAATAAGAAACTGAGATAGGAAGAAGCGGGCAAAGTTGACTAATAACCGCTACCCTCCGGAAGCGGAACGTTAAAACATAACAATGCATGATAAATCACACTTGTAAACGCAAAGATAACCCGCACACGTAAGCAAAAAGATTGCATTATGTAAGCTCTGTAAAAATGTATAAATACCAACATGTGTACCCAATAAATTCACAGCTGCTTCCTTCATCACATGCTGTGTGGCAGTCTGTCATTTTTCCTGCGCCGACCTCTCAACTTTCCTCGTTCCTTCTCCCTGCACCCCCTCGGACTGAAGGCCACCGACAGGGCGGTCCGTTGCAGGTGGCGCCCGAACAGGGACCTGAAGGACAGGTAATCTTCTCTCTCTTTCTTTCTTTTTCAAGGTTGAGGGCGGCTCTCACCAGGGAACTGCAGTCCCGCCGGTAAAGGCTGACCGGTTAAGTGTGAGCAATCAGCAGGTACCATGGGGCACGCATTAACCAAGGATATTAAAACATGCATGGATACCTCACCAGCGATAGTCCAAGATATGGCCTATGCTGCAGCAATGCAAGGACAGAAATTCAGCGCCTATATTAAAAATACCTTCAATAAGGGAGGTAAGGGGCCGAGAGCTCCTGCTGACACTTGCTACAATTGTGGCAAGCCAGGTCACATGCAGAAGGACTGTAAACAGTCCCATGCCAATAAGCCGAGGGGGGAACCGCCCGGCTTATGCCCTCGTTGTAAGAAGGGGCGACATTAGAGAAATGAATGTAAATCAAAATTTCATAAGAATGGAACCCCCTTAAATAACAAGGGAGACACTGATCCTGAGGATCAGGACGTATAGAGATCAAAAAACTAGATAAGGGGCATTCTCCCAGCCCAGGCCCCAAGGGAGAGCAGGCTGTAGCTTGTAACACACAGCCTTTATCTACATTGAATCCTCAAGCCCCTGAATTTACTATTCATGACCTTTCACGGAGCACTCCTGAAAGTGCAGGTTTAAATTTAGCAAATGAAAAGAATGTCTTATTATCCAAATAGGACGGTGTTACTTTAATCCCCACTGCAATGAAAAGGCAACTTTTACCTGGAATGGTTGAAATTATAATTAGTAGAAGTTCAAATTATACTAAAAACTTTGAAGTTATTCCAGGAGTAGTTAACTCAAATTCGAAAAAGACAACGCAGAAGGAGGCGCCAGCAGCCGCTGCAAGATCTCACCCGCCGCTTGGAGAAAATGAAAGTACACTCGCCGATAGCGAACAAAACCACCGGATGCATTTCCACTGGCTCCAAGACGGCTGAAAAGGCCCAGCGGGAAAGGAAGCTGAGGGCCCCCCTGCCCTTGGTGGGGCGGGCCTGCCTCCCAAGTGTTACAGCCCCCAGACAGCAGCACTGACAGAATCCCAAGGGTGAGATTTAGAACCTTTATTATTGGCCCTTTGCCACTAGTAATTTGTATAAATAAGAAAAATATTTTTACAAACTGAATCTTTGTCAACGGATAAGATTCTTGCCTTTTAAACCTTCTAATTATCAGTTTAGCTGAATGAATAAGTGACTTCATGGTAAACTGGGATCCTGTTTAGTGGAAAGTGAGTTTTTGAGAGTAAGAGAAATTAAACAGAAAGGAGAATGACATTGTGTAAAGAAAGAATCTTGTGTGATAAATTTTGTCCTGAAACAAAATAGTTATGTAAGAAAGTAAAAGGCAGGACAAAAGTTCAAGAAAGTTTAGAATGTTTGTAGATGGTCTGTACAGGTTAAATGAAGCTCATAAAAGAAAATTTGTGAAAGAATTTACATGTGATCCAGTTAACTATGTATTTCCTTTAAAATCTTTTAACTTGTAAAAATAACTAATTGTATTGCGTCCTTTAATATGCAACATGATAAACAAGTAAATGTTATGTTAATTGTAAAAAAAACCTTCATATGTAATGTTACCTGTAAATCTACAAGACAATCCATGGTATGATAATGCAACATTACAAGTGTTAGAAACACTTAATGAATTAATTAGGCCTAAGAAATTTGTAACAGCTTTAATTTTAAACATTACAGCTTTAATTTCTATAATCACTACTTTTGCTGTAGCTACTACAGCTTTAATACAACAAATGCATACAGCATACTATGTCGATACTCTTAGCAATAATATAACTTTAACATTAATGACACAAGCTAATATAGATAATAAGCTTAAAACTAAATTAAATGTGTTAAAAAAAGTAGTCTTAACTTTAGATCAAAACATTAAGTACATACAACAGAAACTACAAACAAAATATCACTCAACATTTCAAACCATTTACATTACACCTTTACCATATAATGTATCTAACTCATAGAACAAAGTACAAGCACATCTTCAGGTGTCTGAAAAAACAATGATATTACTCACGATTTACATAACTTACAACAAAATATTACAGCCCTAAGTCAAGCTCACTTGCCAGTAACTTCTCTTAATACATTAACTCAATCTTTAACTAATGGGTTTAGAACACTCAATCCTCTTGACTGGATCCAGTATATTGTGCTCATAACCATTATTAGTTGTTTGTCATTTTGTGTTGTGTTGTTGTTACCATGTCTCATACGGTGTCTGTTTTCCTCTATTATCTCTATACGCCAAGAAGTCTTTGAACTACAGTTTAAAAACAAAAAAGGGGGAAATGCCGCACCCACGGCATATAGCCGTAGTGAGGCAGTACTGTCCGCGTTACAGAACGACGGGAAGGTGGTTTGTGCTCCCCGGAGCTTTGCCCCCAGCGCCCCCAGTATGCACAGCATCAGAAATGTTGCCTAGCATGCTCAGTTACCCGCTTAAGTTTAAAGATTGTGGCGTCTACTCATGTGTTTGTCATCCTGTACCAGAAGTCTGTTTGTTCTGATAAATTGTCAATATGTACTTTCCTAAGAATGAGCACAATGCACTACTAATCCAGATAGAGCACAGCCTTGTGAGCTGCTAAACTCAGTGGCACCAACAATGAGCACATAAAGATGTTTTCCCACCAGTGAGCTAAGACGATAAACCCAAGGACATGAAATACAAATTATCTACATAAGTTACAAAGTCACTGAAACACATCCACCCACCATAAAGTCCTGTTCAGAACATCTTGTTTCACCAATTGTCACGCATAATAAAAATCAATAGGAAAAATAATACTTGTCAAGGAATTTACTCTAAATCAAAATTATAATTATCAATAACAATAAGATCAAATAGTAAATGTAAAATTAGTCAAGCATTAACATAAAGAAGATATCAAGCTGTTCTAAAAAGATAATAAGAAACTGAGATAGGAAGAAGCGGGCAAAGTTGACTAATAACCGCCACCCTCCGGAAGCGGAACGTTAAAACATAACAATGCATGATAAATCACACTTGTAAACGCAAAGATAACCCGCACACGTAAGCAAAAAGATTGCATTATGTAAGCTCTGTAAAAATGTATAAATACCAACATGTGTACCCAATAAATTCACAGCTGCTTCCTTCATCACATGCTGTGTGGCAGTCTGTCATTTTTCCTGCGCCGACCTCTCAACTTTCCTCGTTCCTTCTCCCTGCACCCCCTCGGACTGAAGGCCACCGACAGGGCGGTCCGTTGCAATGACCTAAGATAACTATGAAAGCAGGCCAAAACAAAATCATAAATTTAATTAAAAGATCCTGAGATTCTTTTTTGTAAATATTTTTGTGAAACTCAATAGCACATTCTCCAGCATGAAATTTGTAGACAACAATGTCTTGTCAAAATGTCACATAAAATAAGCATATGTATACTCACTCTCACTATTTGTATACATCTTACTTCAGTTTTATAGTTGTATTTTTTTTTCCAGGGTGTCATCTCCAAGGACAAAAACAATCAAATGAACACTGTTAGATGTTACAAATGCTCATGGTGACTTGACTGGGTAGTTATTGTCAATAATATTTCAGCTTACTATTGCAGTGTTAGGTGTTATTTTCAAGTAAGATAACCACTGTTACTTCATTATTGAGAGTATTTCCACACTGCAGTGGTGCCTCACACATCACCCACTTCAATTTACATTTAAACTTCTGCCTCACCCTGCATTGGCAAATGAAATGTGTAAGGACCTAAATCTTGCTATTTTTCAGTTAATTAATTTTTATAAAAAGTAAATATAGTTCCTTATCTATCTTTAAATTTTAATCCCACTGTGACTTCTATAATGTCTCAAAATAAAACATAATGACTGAAGAAAGATTGTTCAATGAAATGTGGACAGATGATTCCTTTTTATTTGGGAAAATAGTAAGGCACTTTGCTTAATTTGTATGGAATTTGTACAAGTTCTCAAAGACTATAATTTGAAAAGGCATTATATACAAAAACATGTTGCCTAATTAGATGTGTATGAAGGAGTGCATCTTATAGACAAAAGAACAGAATTGAAAAATACCTATCTTCTCAACAAAATATTTTAAAGTTTCAACTCAGATTCCATTGTAAAAGCTAATTATGTTGTAGCATGTTTCATAGCAAAAAACTATTAAAAAATTTAATGATTTTGATTTTATTAAGCAATCTATAGAAAGCATGGCAGATATGCTTTGACCTGAAAAAAGAGAGATATTTTTAAAATCAGTTTTTCTTACCAGATGATAGCCAGGAGAATAGAAAAAAAAATGCAAAATGTATAGTAAGAAGTTTGGAGAGTAGAGCTGGCAATTTTAAATTGTATGCTTTGTTGGTGGATGACAGCCACTGACACCACAAATACAGCTTAACTTGCTATTTTTATTAAAGGCATTGGTGATAACTATAATGTCATTGTAGAAATGGATTCTACAGTGCCTTTGAAAGACACAACTACCTCAAGAGATTTATGTGAAGCAGTAAAAAATACGTTTAAGAAATTTTCTTTGTCCAAGGTCAATGTATCTGTTACAGTTAATGATGGTGCCCTGGCAATGGTAGGTAAAAGAGAGGGACTTGTAAGATTAATAGAACATGATGCAATTATTGCCTTAAACTCATGGTTGATGAAGAATTATTTCATAGAGCATCAAGAAAACATATGTGGGCTTGGTACCTGTAGCATAGTGGTTATGGTGTCGGCCACATGCATGGAGGCTTATGGGTTCAAATCCAGCTTGGGCCTGCTGAACAATAAGGAAAATGGCAACAAAAAAATAGTGGGGTATTGTGGTGGGCAGCTGTAGTCCAGGCAACTTGGGAGGCTGAGGCAAGAGAATCACTTAAGCCCAAGAGTTTGAAGTTGCTATGATCTGTGACAACACGGCACTCTACCAAGGACAACAAAGTGAGACTCTGTCTCAAAATGTACATGCAGAAACTTTAAAAATATATAAAGTCATGCAAATCACCATCAAGACTGTGAATGTTATAAGGGCTAACTGATTGAATCATCATCAATTGCAAGAATTCCTTAAAGTATTGATGCTGATTATGAGGACAACATTTACTTTTCAGAAGTAAGATAGATAAGCCTAGGCCAAATGTTGAAAAAAAAAATTATATTTGACTTGTTACCAAGTCGTTTACTCAAAACCAAATTTGTGCCAGAACCTTACAATGAAAACTGGGTTACACATTTAACTTTTTAGTGGGGTTAACCACTCATTTAAATTAGTTAAAAATGTATCTTCAAAGTGAAAACCAACTTCTCAATGCAATCTTTCAAGCCCTAACAGCATTCCAAATGAAACTGAAGTTATGGTAAGCTCAAGTTAATCAAACAATTTCATTCATTTTAATACGTTAGCTAAAAAATGTCTTGTGAACAGCAAAAAATATGCAGTCTTGATTTTCAATTTGGTACAGGAATTTGAAAACAGAATTTTAGGGGTTTTGGAAAATGATCAATATTCGTATATATTTATGACTCCATTTTCAGTAGACATAAATATGTTACCTGCCAGGTTTCAAATGAAATGCATAGAACTACAATCTGGCATTTAACTTAAAGATAAATGTTATCGTGTCTCTTTATTAGACTTTTATAGGTCCTATCTTTTAAGAGAAAAGTATCCCTTGCATCATAATCATGCATTATTCATGCCATTGCTTTTTTGCAGCACCTACATTTGTGAGCAACTATTTCGAACAATGAAGCATGTTAAGAGGAAAGGGCAGCGCCTGTGGCTCAGTCGGTAAGGCACCAGCCCCATATACCGAGGGTGGCAGGTTCAAACCCAGCCCCGGCCAAACTGCAACCAAAAAATAGCCGGGCGTTGTGGCGGGCGCCTGTAGTCCCAGCTGCTCGGGAGGCTGAGGCAAGAGAATCGCTTGGGCCCAGGAGTTGGAGGTTGCTGTGAGCTGTGTGAGGCCACGGCACTCTACTGAGGGCCATTAAGTGAGACTCTGTCTCTACAAAAAAAAAAAAAAAAAAAAAAGGAAAATTAGAACCAAATGTCTGATGATCACCTGAAGAACTCATTGCAAATTGCAACTACTTCCATCAAGTCAGATATTGAGGCATTTGTTTTTCAAGTACAATGTCAATTATGCCACTAGTTTTATTCTGCCCATTTTTCCTTTACTTTTATAATTAAAAAATGTAAAAAACATGTTTTATTACTTAAGTATGCACATTTTCTGTATTAGTGTCTACAAACTTCAGACCTGCTTGATGATTTTGAAAGACTCTCTGAATGGGCCATTGCATAATTATGATTATTCTGTGAGGAATCTTTGCTTATCTGTGACAGCAGACAGACATCATGAAAATTATGAACTGACCTTTTTTTTTATATGCTCTTCATCTTTTTATTAGTCTTTGCATATTTTATGTGTAGCCCTAGACAGCTCTTCTTCCAATGTGTCCCAGAGAAGCCAAAAGTTTGGATAACCCTGGTAGAAGATCACAATATTTTTTCACCCTTTTAATCATATTTGTTGTGAACTTCAAATGAAGCAATTACCTTTTGGAATATGTGAAGGAATATATTCATTCAAGATGTAATTATTTATTCTGCCATTGCAATTGGTCACTTCTTTTTTAATTAGGGAAGATGTTATATATCTAATATTCTCAATAATTCTCAAAAAATCTATCAAAGCACCATAACTGGAGCTTTGGTATTTTTTTTTTTCTAAAACTAACAATATTCCCAGGAGAAATTGGAGTGAGAAAATAAAAGAGCTCAGTTTGTACCTGGAGCAGTGAAGACATGGGAGGAATGCAGATTCACTTCTATGTTGAAAAAGGTGCTAGTTGAATCCTCATAATTTATCAAAATTCTTTTTTATTCATCTTTGGTTTTTCCAGGTATACTTGCCATATCATGCAAAAGCACCATACCAAGAAAATTATTTTGTCAAACATCTTATGATGCTACCTACTATGACATACTTAGATTTAGAAATGAGAGAAACAATATTTTGGTAAAATGAAGACAGTGAAGTTATGTAACCATTTATTCCTAAAACTGTCAATTCATTTCAGCTCAGCTCCCTTCAACACTGATAAATCACTTACTTTATGACACACACCATAAAGCCATTGAGACTCAAACATGACCAACATGTGATTTATACCCTCAGGAATGTGACAGAGATTGTCAAGTTATACATTTAGTATGTAGAAGTTTCAGGAAAACCATTATGCCAATAAGAATCAGTGGGAAAGTAACCACATTAAAAGACAACAGCAGAGAGGGCATTAGAAGGAATAGATTATATAAATGTTTGTCTGATTTTCTATTGCAAAACTACTTAGTAGAAATGTAATACTAATAGAGTGGAAAAAATCTGTATATCTGAGACATAATAACTTATAAGTGAATAAATAAGATGGAAGAGAAGGAATAAAATGATGAAAACTTTGGAAACCCAGGTAAAATTTATCCAGGAAAATCCTACCAACAAATCTTTTGGAGACAAAATGTTTAGGACAAGCAATACAACAAAATCAATTCATGTGTTATACTTATTAAACTATGGCCATACTGACAGTACAAAAGAGTTAATCTTTTTAGCTTTAAATATTATTAAAATTAAAGACTCTGGAAATTTTATGAAGATAAATGTTTTATAGCAAGAGTTATAAGTTGTAAGAAAAGGGGCATAAAGCACATATCCACAGGGAAAGTCAAATGAAATATGGAAGAGCATAATATAATAATAGACCAGATGTAAAGAGGGGATGTGGAGAACTAAGCCTTCTATCCGTCAAATCTTATATTTAGAGTCATCTATTGAGATGTCCTTTTAGCCTCTGTTAAATGAGTATCCCATTAAAGCTCTGATTGACTTATATGAGAAAATACAATTCTTTAGATAAAAGTTCAACAATTACTTTTTTGACATGTTCTGGCACTTGGACTAAGATGACACATCCCAGTGTGGACTTATGCATGTTAGTCTATTGGTAAGGAAGAAACCGTACCACTTGGCATGATCATAGGGCAGTGTCACTCTGTATTTTTTTTTTTTAGGGGAAAGATAGAGAAGATAATGAAATGACCCAGGTTTCTATTATGCTTATCTCTTTTTTAGCTAACTGGAAGAACCTGATGTTGGAAACTTGCATTGTAAGAAGTGTGTGTGTGTGTGTGTGTGTTTGTGTGCACGCAAAGTTGCATACTTGTGTGAGCATGCACATGTGTCCACTTGTGTGTATTTTTTATTTTGCATTTTGACAGCTAAAAATATGCTCTTCCTTCTGAACGAACTGCCTGTACAATCATAAGAAACTTTATGCCATTCTTAATCAAAGTCTTCATTGTTATTTCTATAAAAACACTTGAAATAAGGTTGCCATTTATATTTATCAAGATTGGAGTCAATTTTATAATTTGAACCATATGTTCATTGGTGTTTTAGAAAGTGAATGTGTGTGTACTGGAAAAGTCATAGAAAAATCTAAAGCAAAATAACTATCTGCTATTCAGTAATAAATATTGGATGTAAATACATTACACTGACTTGATATGCAATGTCTCCTGTATTCTACACACAACACTGACGTATAAGCTTTTAGCTTAGAACACCATTATGAAGAATTCATTAAAATACACATTTTATGAGAATTCTGGGAAGGTGGTTGACTAGTAGCAACTCTCAGCAGAGGCTCCTGACCAGAGGTAGAAAACAAGGTGGACAGAATGGGATTCTATAAACCTAAATTCTTTCTGAGCTAAGAAATAAGTTGGGCAAGCTGTGACTCCAAGGAAAAGCATTCAAGAAAAGAAATTAAAGGTACAAAGCCTATTGACTAGAGAATGTGAGAACCCTCCCCCAAGCATGAGGGCCACCACGGTCTCTCTGTGAGTGAGCAGGGAACAAAACACCTCTCATATTACCTTACTGGAGAGAGCCACTAAATACCAGGTTTCTTTCTCCAGGGAGGTCCCACTTAAGAACCTAGACACCACCTTTCCAGGCATAAAATTGAACAAATATTTTCCCCTCTTAATGAACTCCAAGTCCACCCTTGCCCTCACACAAGTTGGTTAGAAGTTTTGCCACCTGCAGAGCTCAAGGTGTTTGGTCTTTTTTTTTATTGTTATTAAATCATAACTGTATACATTGATATGATCATGGGGCATCATACACTCGCTTCATAAACCGTGGTATATGTATACCATGGAATACTATGCAGCCTTAAAGAAAGATGGAGACTTTACCTCTTTCATGTTTACATGGATGGAGCTGGAACATATTCTTCTTAGTAAGGTGTTTGGTCTTTTCATAAGAGATCTGGGCATAGTGTGGACCGCCAAACATCAGGACAGAATCTGTGACTAATGGAGAAGAAAGAGGGCATAGGAATAAAGGGACACTCAGAGGGAGGAGGAGCGGTCCCCTGGTTATGACTTTGCCTGGCCAGTGTTGGTGTTGACCTTTGGTTCAGGCTGTGTCTAGTAGGGGGTTGGTGCAGAATCCCTGGTTCTGATGTTGCCCACAAGTGAGAGAGTAGTTGCCCAGTGTGGACTGAGTTTGGCAAGTGGGGCTGGTCTCTGACCCCAGATAGGCTGGTGAGCAGAGGCTTACCAGGTGTGGTCTGAGAACTAAGGGCAAGGGTGTGGTCCCCTGACTCAAGCCTCTGGGTGTGGACTGATACCAGTGGGTCGAGAGTGGTCCTCTGACTCCAATTGTGTCAGCAAGAAGAGGCTTGCCAGCTGTGAACTGAGACTGGCAGGTGATGGTGTGGTACTCTGACTCCAACTAGGCTGGCGAGCAGAGGATTGCTGGGTGTGGCCTGAGACCAGAGGGTGGTGGCCTGGTCCCTGGCTCCAACTAGGTTGGTGAGCAGAGAAACGGACAACAGTGTAGACTGAATCTACAGGTGGAAGGGGGTGTGGACTACAGGCTACAACTGTGCTGTTGGAGACCCTGGATCCCTCTCATTTTGAGCAGGGATTGTACTTCCTGAGACAATTTGATTGGAACTTGTGTCTAGGGCTGTCCACCCGGGGACACTCTGAACTTGACCTTTGAAGTTCTATAGCAGAAAAGAACTGAAAGGTGGGGGTTGGGAGACACAGCTGTCTGTATCTCTCCACGCTGAGATTTAAGCCTAATACCATGGCTTCTTATGATAGGGTAGAGGTTGGCTTATATCAAAACAGAGCCAGATGGTGCTATCTCACCAAATAGGTTCTCAGAGTCTCTGGCCAAAACTCTGAAAGGGGCTTCTGTAAGGGTGTAGAGAATAAGACAAAATGATAAAGCCTAGTGATTTGGTAAGGGGCTGATTATCTCTACTACCTGGGAACTCCAATTCAATCTCACCCTACCAGTTTTAATAACCTAATGGTGGAAAATAAACATGGTTTGGAACAAATGGAAGAACTCTGGCAATATGAATAACCAGAGTACATCAAACCCCACAAGGAGTGAGAAAGCAGATACAATTGAAGATGCCATGCATAGACAAATGGCTGAAATGTCAAAAATCAAATTCAGAATATGGATGGCAAATAAGTTGAATAGAATGGAAGAAAAGTTAGAAATTGAAATCCAAAGAGTAATTCTAAAGTTGTCTCAAGATATTAATGAATTGAAAGACAAAGTCACCAAAGATATGGACACAATGAGAAAAGAAATAGCAGAGCTCAAGAAAATAAAAAAGTTATTCGGGGGAGCTCAGAAATACAATAGAATACCTCAGTAACAGTTGACCAAGCAGAAGAAAGGATCTCTGAAATTGAAGACAAAGCTTATGAATATTCCCAAATGCTCAAAGAGGCAGACTAATGGATAGCAAAACCTGATCATTCCCTGAGAGAGTTGTGGGATCACTCCCTAAGATCAAACATTCGTCTCATAAGAATTACTGAAGGAGAAGAGGATGGCCCTAAAGGTGCCCTACTGCAAGAGATTATGGAGGATAATTTCCCAAGGATTGTAAGAGATACAGAAATTCAGATAGTAGACAGTTTCAGAACACCAGCAAGACTCAATCCAAATAATGCCTCTCCCAGACACATTGTTATTGACTTTGCCAAAGTTAAGATGAAGGAAACAATTCTGCAAGCAGCCACATGTAAGAAAAGCATCACCTACAAAGGGAGAAATGTCAGAATGACTGCAGATCTCTCAGCTGAATCTTTTCAAGCTAGAATAGGATGGTCATCAACCTTCAATCTCCTAAAATAAAACAACTTTCAGCTTTGGATCTTGTATCCAGCTAAAATGATTTTCATTTGTGATGGAGAAATAAAATACCTCACTGACAGTGCTCACTTTGGTGCACATATACTAAAATACTTCACTGACAAACACGTCTTGAGGAAATTTGCCATAACTAAACCAGGATATTCTCAGAGCCATCCTCCACAATAACCAGCACAATGCTCTACCACCAAAGTAAACTCACTCAGAAATTTTTGAGCAAAACCCAACTTCCACAGAAGTGCAAGGATTAGAAATGTCCACTGGACATTTGAAAAACATGACAATCAAAACACTACCAGGGTTATCAATTCTCTCAATTAATGTGAATGGTTCAAATTGTTCTCTAAAAAGGCACAGGTTGGCTGACTGGATACATAAACTCAGAACAGATATCTACTGAATACAAGAATCTCATCTTACCTTAAAGGATAAAAATAGACTCAGGGTGAAGGGATGGACATCTATAATATAGGCAAAAGGAAATAAAAAAAAATCAGGGTTTGCAATTTTAGTCGCATATACAATTTACTTTAAACCAACAAAGATAAGGGTGGTCACTACATATTTCTCATGAGGAACATCCAACATGAAAAGATTTAGATAATCAACATTTATGCATCCTACCAGAATGCTCCTTAATTTATAAAGCAAATCCTCACTTGATGTCTTCCTCCACTATATTGGAGATTTTAACACCCCCATGACAGTTTTTGATATATCCTCCAAGAAGAAACTAAACAAATAAATATTATACTGAAACCTGAACCTAGAACAAATGGACTTAATAGACCTGTACAGAACATTTCATCTAATAAAACTTAATATACATTCTTGTCAACCAGCCCATGGATCATCCTCCAAAACTGAACATATTTTAGGACACAAGTATAACCTCAGCAAATTTAAAAGCATAGAAACTATTCCTTGTATCTTCACAGACCATCACAGAATAAAACTTGAACTCAACAACAAAAGGAATCTTCATACTCATACAAAGACATGGAAACTAAATAATCTTAGGCAGAATGATAGCTTGGTCAAAGACGAGATTAAGACGGGAATCACCACATTTTGGAACAAAATGATAATGAAGACACAAATTATCAAAACCTGTGAGATACTGCAAAGGCAGTCCTAAGGGGGAAATATATAGCATTGAAAGCCTTCACTAAGAAAAACAGAAAGAGAGGAAGCCAACAACGAAATGGATCATCTCAAGTAATGGGAAAAAGAAGAATATTCCAACAGCAAACCCAGCAGAAGAAAAGAAATAACCAGAATTAGGGCAGAATTAAATGAAATTGAATAAAAAAGAATTATTCAGAAGATCAATGAAAAAAAAAGTTGGTTTTTGAAAAGATTAAAAGAATTGTTAGACCTTTGGCCAACCTAACCAATAACAGAAAAGTAAAATCTGCAATATCATCTATCAGAAATGATAAAGGAGAAATAACAATGGACAGCTCAGAAATTCCAAAAATCCTCAGTGATTAATACAAAAACTCTATTCCAAAAAATATGAAAATCTAAAGGAAATGGACCAATACCCAGAACTACACCACCTTCTTAGACTCAAACAGAAAGAATTACAATTTTTTTTTTGAGACAAAGTCTCACTTCGTCGCCCTCGATAGAGTTCTGTGGTATCACAGCTCACAGCAACATCCAACTTTTTGATTTGAGTGATTCTCTTGTCTTAGCCTCCTGAGTAGTTGGGAGTACAGGTGTCTGCCATAATGCCCAGCTATTTACTGTTGCAATTTTCATTGCTGTTTTAGCTGGCTGGGCTGGAGTTCAAACCTGCCACTATCAGTATATGGAACCAGAACCCTTACCCACTGAGTCACATGTGCCGCCCAGAATTAGAAATCTTGAATAGACCTATATTAGTCAGTGAAATAGCATAAACAATACGAAATCTCCCCAAAAGGGAGGAGACAAGATGGCTGACTAAAGCCAGCTTTCCACAGAGGCTCCCATCCAGTAGGAGATTTAAAGGACAAAAATTCAGCAGGTAACCTCGTGGATTTGAGCTGTACTAAGAGAGAAGGTTGAAGAATACACTTCAACCCTGCTGAGGCGAGCTGCGACCACAAGGATACAAACGAAAGGTACAAAATCCATCACCAAGAGGACGGGAGTCCCCTCCCCCATGAGAATGGCTCAGAGTGCCACACAAACAACCAGGCAGAGTTCAAAGGCCTCCCACTACACTCCATGGGAGAGACCCTCTAAAAACTGGACCTACCTCCCCTACTAGGCTGCCAAAGCGTCCTCCTGCCAGGCATAAAACTGTATAAACTGTATATAGTCTCTACCTGGAATTCTGAGCTCCCAGCACTCCCCATCACTCCCCATCACTCACACTGAGTTCTGGGGGCCAGTCCCAGTCGGCGGAGAGGGGACTGCAACGGAGTGGCAGTTCCCTGAGGCACAGTGCGACAGCCATCTTTTGGTGACAATACGGCCAGGCATAAAACTGTGTAAAGCTGTGTGTGTTCTCTGCCCACAACCCCAGGCTCCCAGCACTCCCCGCAGTCACCTCTCCTCTCGCTCCAAGGTCTGGAGGCCTGCCCCCAGGGGTCCAGACTCTTGGGCAATTGTGCAAGGAGTGTAGACAGTGCTGGGCTGCAGCCAGTCAGTGCAGACTCTGGGGTATGGGAGAGGAGAGAGGACGGTTGGCCCAAAGGGAGCTACACCAGAGCAGCGGTTGCCTGAGCCATAAAACAGCAGCCCTCTTTTGCTAGCAATACGGCTCACTACCGAATATTCTAAAGCCACACCCCCTGTCTCCCTGTCCTACCAGAGACTCTGAGTTTGCCTGAGGCAACTCCAACTTGCAAACCGGGGAAACTTTCAGGGCAGGGCTGACCCAGAGGTCCGCTTTACTAAACCTAAGACACACCTGGCCCTCAGGGGATCGTCAGCCCATAGACAATACAAGAGCAAAAACAAGCTGATTTGGAACTCAATACAGCTTCTCTTCTGCAGGGCAACCGCAGAGTTGTTCTGTTCTGTTCTGTCAGTAACATTAATCAGGGGTGAGACTGGACCTGAGTCAAAACCCCCTCAACCTTCATCAAGCACCCGAGGTTGTCAGGCCTCACCTCCTACTGCTGGAGAGAGGCAGAGTGCAGCAGCCTGGCAGACCTCCATGTGATTCAAGCAGGTGCAAACTCCTGGAGCACCGATTCACTACAGGCAACTGGGTCAGCCAACTGCAGGGGTATCAGTGACTGGGTGTGATAGTGGTGCGAGGTGGGGAAGGAGGCAACAACATTCCCAGACTTCTCTATTGGCTGGGTGGCTCCTCCTGACTCCATGCAGCACTGGAGCAAGCCACACCGGAGTAGTCACCAGACCCCTGTGATCCAGTTCACAGAGACCTCTTAAACTCTCTCACCCGAGACAGGTGCAGACTGAGACAATTGATTTGGACTTTTTGAACTGAACCGATCGCCTGAGGACAAATCAGGTGGTGCACTGGGTGCACGGTGGTAGGAAGGTTTGATTTTTCTTCTCCAATTGTTTGCCAGTGGGGGGCAGGGTGACTTAATTGCTGATATTTCTCCATAGCTGAGACTTCAATCCAGAGTATCTGTTTCACTAGGGTGGAACAGAAACCAGCTGAAAACAAGACAGAATCACTTAGCCCCACCACACCAGACAGGGCCCCAGTTTCTCAGGCCACAACATTGTACAGGCCCTCGACAAAGCCCCAGGGGAAAAAATCAAAGGGAGTAAAACAATAATGGGGTGCAATCAGTGGAAAAACTCTGGTAACATGAATAACCAGAATAGATCAACCCCCCCAAGGAAGGATATGGCATATGTAATTGAAGATCCCATTCATAAACAACTGGCTGAGATGTCAGAAATCGAATTCAGAATTTGGCTTGCAGAGAAGATTAACAAAGTGGAATTAGGAATTCGAGGAGAAATTCAAAAGTTGTCTCAAGAATTTAACGAATTTAAAGACAAAACCACCAAAAACTTAGACACACTGAAGCAAGAATTAGCAGCCCTCAAAGATATGAAAAATACAGTAGAATCCCTCAGCAACAGAATGGAGCAAGCATAAGAAAGGATTTCTGAAATGGAAGATAAAGCCTTTGAACACTCCCAAACTCTCAAAGAGGAAGAGAAATGGACAGCAAAAATGGATCATTCTCTTCAAGAGCTCTGGGACAATTCAAAGAAGGCAAATATCCAAATCATTGATGTTCCAGAAACAGATGAAGCGGCCTAGCTGGGCACAGAGGCCCTTCTGCATGAAATTATGAAAGAGAATTTTCCAGACATGCCTAGAGATTCTGAAATTCAGATAGCGGACAGATTCAGAACCCCAGCACGATTCAACCCCAATAAGGCATCCACCAGGCATATCATACTTAACTTCACTAAAGTTAATATGAAGGAGAAAATCCTCAAAGCTGCCAGGAGAAAGAAAACCATAACCTTCAAAGGGAAGAATATTAGAATGACTGCAGATCTCTCTGCTAAATATTTTCAAGCCAGAAGAGGGTATTCACCATCTCTTAATCTCCTAAAGCAAAATAACTTTCAACCCTGGATCCTATATCCAGCTAAACTGAGTTTCATTTATGATGGAGAAATTAAATACTTTAATGACATTCATATGTTGAAGAAATTTGCCATAACCAAACCAGCTTTTCAGGATATTCTCAGACCTATCCTACATAATGACCAACCCAATTTTATACCACAAAAGTAAACTCACTCAGAAACTTCAGATAAAACTCCAAATTCCACACTGGCGAAAGGATTAAAAATGCCCACTGGAAATTTAAAAAACTCGATACCCAAAACTTCACCAGACTTATCAATATTCTCCATCAATGTGAATGGCTTAAACTGTCCTCTAAAGAGGCATAGGTCAGCTGACTGGATACAAAAACTCAGTCCAGATATTTGTTACATACAAGAGTCACATCTTAACTTAAAAGCCAAATACAGACTCAGGGTGAAAGGATGGTCATCTATATTTCAGGCAAATGGTAACCAGAAAAAAGCAGGTGTCGCAATTTTATTTGCAGATACAACAGGCTTTAAACCAACAAAAGTAAGGAAGGACAATAATGGTCACTTCATATTTGTTAGGGGTAATACTCAATATGATGAGATCTCAATTATTAATATCTATGAACCCAACCAGAATGCACCTCAATTTATAAGAGAAACTCTAACAGGCATGAGCAACTTGATTTCCTCCAGCTCCATAATAGTCGGAGATTTCAACACTCCTTTGGCAGTGTTGGATGGATCCTCCAACATGAAGCTGAGCAAAGAAATCTTAGATTTAAACCTAACCATCCAACATTTGGATTTAGCAGACATCTACAGAACATTTTATTCCAACAAAACTGAACACACATACTTCTCAACAGCCCATGGAACTTACTCCAAAATCGATCACATCTTAAGTCACAAGTCTAACCTCAGTAAACTTAAAGGAATAGAAATTATTCCATGCATCTTTTCGGACCACCATGGAATAAAACTTCAGCTGAGAAACAACAGTAATCTGCATACTCATACAAAAACATGGAAGTTAAACAACCTTATGCTGAATGATAGCTGGGTCAGAGATGAGATTAAGAAAGAAATCGCCAGCGGGCGGCGCCTGTGGCTCAGTGAGTAGGGCACCAGCCCCATATGCCGAGGGTGGCAGGTTCAAACCCAGCCTCGGCCAAACTGCAACAAAAAAATAGCCGGGTGTTGTGGTGGGCGCCTGTAGTCCCAGCTGCTCGGGAGGCTGAGGCAAGTGAATCGCATAAGCCCAAGAGTTAGAGGTTGCTGTGAGCCGTGTGACGCCACGGCTCTCTACCGGAGGACGGTATAGTGAGACTTGTCTCTACAAAAAAAAAAAAAAAAAGAAAGAAATCGCCAATTTTTTGGAACAAAACAACACTGAAGACACGAACTATCAGAACCTCTGGGACACTGCAAAGGCAGTTCTAAGAGGGAAATTTATAGCACTGCAAGCCTTCCTCAAGAGAATGGAAAGAGAGGAAGTTAACAACTTAATGGGGCATCTCAAGCAACTGGAAAAGGAAGAACATTCCAACCCCAAACCCAGTAGAAGAAAAGAAATAACCAAAATTAGAGCAGAATTAAATGAAATTGAAAACAAAAGAATAATACAACAGATCAATAAATCAAAAAGCTAGTTTTTCGAAAAGTTCAATAAAATAGATAAACCTTTGACCAACCTAATCAGGAAAAAAAGAGTAAAACCTCTAATCTCATCAATCAGAAACAACAAAGACAAAATAACAACAGACTCCTCAGAAATCCAAAAAATCCTTAATGAATATTACAAGAAACTGTATTCTCAGAAATATGAAAATCTGAAGGAAATTGACCCATACTTGGAAGCACGCCACTTTCCAGGACTTAGCCACAATCAACTGGAAATGTTGAACAGACCCATATCAATTTCGGAAATAGCATCAACCATACGAAACCTCCCTAAAAAGAATAGCCCTGGACCAGATGGTTTCACGTTAGAGTTCTAACAAACTTTTAAAGAGGAATTAGTACCTATATTACTCAACCTTTTCCAAAAGGTAGAAAAAGAAGGAAGACTACCTAACATGTTCTATGAAGCAAACATCACCCTGATCCCCAAACCAGGAAATGACCCAACAAGAAAAGAAAATTATAGACCGATATCACTAATGAATATAGATGCAAAAATATTCAACAAGATCCTAACAAACAGAATCCAGCAACACATCAAACAAATTATACATCATGACCAAGTCGTTTTTATCCCAGGATCTCAAGGCTAGTTCAATATACGTAAATCTGTAAATGTAATCCAGCACATAACAAATTAAAAAACAAAGACCATATGATTCTCTCAATCAATGCAGAAAAAGCTTTTGATAATGTCCAGCATCCTTTCATGATCAGAACACTTAAGAAAATCGGTATAGAAGGGACATTTCTTAAACTGATAGAGACCATCTACAGCAAACCCACAGCCAATATCATATTGAATGGAGTTAAATTGGAATCATTTCCACTCAGATCAGGAACCAGACAAAGCCTCCCACTGTCTCCATTGCTTTTTAACATTGTAATGGAAGTTTTAGCCACTGCAATTAGGGAAGAAAAGGTGATCAAGGGTATCCATATAGGGTCAGAAGAGATCAAACTTTCGCTCTTTGCAGATGATAGATAGTATATCTAGAAAACACTAGGGACTCTACTACAAAACTCTTAGAAGTGATCAAGGAATACAGCAGCGTCTCAGGTTACAAAATCAACATTCATAAATTGGTAGCCTTTATATATACCAACAATTGTCAAGTTGAAAAAATAGTTAAGGACTCTATCCCATTCACAGTAGTGCCAAAGAAGATGAAATATTTGGGAATTTATCTAACAAAGGATGTGAAAAATCTCTATAAAGAGAACTATGAAACTCTAAGAAAAGAAATAGCTGAAAAAGTTAACAAATGGAAAAACATACCATGCTCATGGCTGGGAAGAATCAACATTGTCAAAATGCCTATACTGCCCAAAGCAATATATCATTTCAATGCAGTCCCTATTAAAGCTTCATTGTCATATTCTAAAGATCTTGAAAAAACAATACTTTGTTTTATATGGAATCAGAAAAATCCTCGAATAGCCAAGACATTATTCAGAAATAAAAACAAAGCAGGAGGATTTACGCTACCAGACCTCAGACTATATTATAAATCGATAGTGATTAAAACAGCATGGTATTGGCACAAAAACAGAGAACTAGATGTCTGGAACAGAATAGAGAACCAAGAGATGAATCCGGCTACTTACCATTATTTAATCTTTGACAAGCAAATTGAAAACATTCAATCTGAAAAAGATTCCCTATTTAACAAATGGTGCTGGGTGAACTGGCTGGCAACCTGTAGAAGACTGAAACTGGACCCACACCTTTCACCATTAACTAAGATAGATTCTCACTGGATCAAAGATTTAACCTTAAGATATGAAACTATAAAAATACTAGTGGAGAGTGCAGGGAAAACCCTTGAAGAAATCAGTCTGGGCAAGTATTTTATGAGGAGGACCCCCCGGGCAATTGAAACAGCTTCAAAAATACACTACTGGGACCTGGTCAAACCAAAAAGCTTCTGAACAGCCAAGAACACAGTAAGTAAAGCAAGCAAACAGCCCTCAGAATGGGAGAAGATATTTGCAGGTTATGTCTCCAACAAATGTTTAATAACCAGAATCCACAGAGAACTCAAACGCATTAGCAAGAATAGAACAAGGGATCCCACAGCAGGCTGGGTAAGGGATTTGAAGAGAAACTTCTCTGAAGAAGACAGGCACACGGCCTTTAGACATATGAAAATATGCTCATCATCTTTAATCATCAGAGAAATGCAAATCAAAACTACTTTGAGATACCATCTAACTCCAGTGAGACTAGCCTATATCACAAAATCCCAAGACCAGAGATGTTGGTGTGGATGTGGAGAAAAGGGAACACTTTTGCATTACTGGTGGGAATGCAAATTAATACATTCCCTTTGGAAAGAGATATGCAGAACACTTAGAGATCTAAAAATAGATCTGCCATTCAATCCTGTAATCCCTCTACTGGGCATATACCGGGAAGACCAAAAATCACATCATAACAAAGATATTAGTACCAGAATGTTTATTGCAGCCCAATTCATAATTGCTAAGTATGGAAGAAGCCCAAGTGCCCATCGATCCAGGAATGGATTAATAAATAGTGGTATATGTACACCATGGAATATTATGCAGCCTTAAAGAAAGATGGAGACTTTACCTCTTTCTTTGTTTACATGGATGGAGATGGAGCATATTCTTCTTCGTAAAGTGTCTAAAGAATGGAATAAAAAGTACCCAACGTACTCAGCCCTACTATTAAACTAATTTAGGGTTTTCACATTAAAGCTATAACCCAGTTACAACCTAAGAATAGGGGGAAGGGGGATAGGGAGGGGAGGGAGGTGGGAGGTGGGTAGAGGGAAGGAGATTGGTGGGATTACACCAGCGGTGCATCTTACTAGGGTATATGTGAAACTTGGTAAACAGTCTGTGAATCTAGTGAAAGATGCCCCATGATTATATCAATGTACACAGCTATGATGTAACAAAAAAAAGAAAAGAAAAAAAATAAAAATAAATAAAAATAAAAAAGTGGCTATCATAAATTCATTATTATTAAAACTAAGTAAAAATAAATAAATAAATAAGATCTCTGTTCTACTATTTAAAAAAAAAAAATCTCCCCAAAAAGAAAAGTCTGGGACCAGATGGCTTCACATCCAAATTCTATGAAGCCTATGAAGAGAAACTAGTACCTATATTATACAACTTTTTCCAAACCATAGAAACAGAAGGAATACTCATCAACACATTCTATGAAACAAATATCACCCTGATCCCCAAACCAGGAAAGGATCCACCAAATAAAATTATTGACCAATATCATTAACGAATATTGATGCAAAAATATTCCATAATATCTTAGCAAGCAGAATTCAACCACACATCAAAAAAATTATATATATAAATACTTAATCAAAAGATGAAAGGAATTTGTCCTATGCAATTGTGTAAGCTATATAGCTTATGCTATTTCCATTTCTCATGTTAGAACATCAAGTTATTAGGATTAGGGTAAACACAATAAAATTTCAGTGAAGGTGGTAATAACAAACTGAAAACTTTAAGAATTAACTGATACTCACATAGATGTTTTAAAACCACCATACAATTCTCACTCAGCACCTCCAGGTTGAATGAATGTATATTCATCCTCACCTATTAGAATATCCATATCTTTAGTCAGTTCTAGAGAGTTTTAAAATCAGAGGATATTTGCATAATAAGTGACTTGAGAGGCTCTCCACTATAAACACTTATTTGATGTTTGAATCTCCACTACGACTCTGCTTTATCACGTTGTGCAATAGGAAACTAGTTCCTTTTTAAATCAAATCCTTAGAAAATTCTTTTTTACTCTAAGTCTTGGTCACTCTGAATCATCCACTAATTAATCCTTGTTCATCTCTCTGCTGAATTAAAAATCATATGGGATTTATCTTCCACGATATATTATTTCATATGTCTATAGACAGTTTTAAATTCTTCAAATCTCCTCTATTCTAAACATGCACAATTCCATGAATTTATTTTTAATATAATATGGCTCAGAATGTTCTCATCAATATAGGGCTAGGTTTTCTTTTATTTTCTCTGCTTTTTCTAATTTTCTCTTTATGAGTATACCCTTTAATCCTCTAGTTTCTATGCCACCACTAACAGGTATAATCAAATATCATCTACTTCCTGCTTTCCTTCTCAATATAGCTGGGCTCACACTTAATTTGTTTTCACAGTCTTGGAACCATTTCAGAGAGAAAAGCAATGTGTCACATAAGAAAGGATATAGATTTTGAGTCAAAATGTCGTATTTGAAATTCTGGTTTTGGAATTTACTTATCATATGTTCTTAAGTAAATCACTAACCTACAAGTAAATGTCCTATAATTAGGAATAATCATATCTACTTTTTAGAACCATTCTGTAAAATAAATGGAATAACAGATAGACACACCTGCCACAGGCCCTTGAATATGGCCAAAACATGGTAATTGGTCCTTTCTCCTGTCCGCCATAATGGCTAAAATCATATTTTTGATGTTACATAATTAGGAGTACAAAAATTAGTACTTAAATATGAACATTGTATTATAGAAAGATTTAAAATTTCAGAAGAAAGATTATATTATGTGTAGAATTTTTATAATATGGCTAAAGAATTAATTTGCACATACTATAAAAGTTTTCAATGATAAGAATTCAGGGCGGCGCCTGTGGCTCAGTGAGTAGGGCGCCGGCCCCATATGCCGAGGGTGGCGGGTTCAAACCAGCCCCGGCCAAACTGCAACCAAAAAATAGCCGGGCGTTGTGGCGGGCGCCTGTAGTCCCAGCTACTCCGGAGGCTGAGGCAAGAGAATCGCTTAAGCCCAGGAGTTGGAGGTTGCTGTGAGCCATGTGACGCCACGGCACTCTACCCGAGGGCGGTACAGTGAGACTCTGTCTCTACAAAAAAAAAAAAAAAAAAGAATTCAAATATAGAGATATTTTCCAGTTATGTCTCATTTAACCATAAAAAACGTATGTCATAAGGTTTCAATCTAGTCTGCCTCAAAAAGCCTAATATAATAGCTTATGACATGACTACTCATTCTATATTCAACAATCAGTATTACAAAGGGTTTTTGCTATTTTTATGGTTTATTGAATTTTGGTCAATAAAATAATTCTATTTTATATATACCTTCAAAATATTCCATATTTGTCTTGTGAATAGTAGACTGTAAACTGGAAATCTGAGATAAAAATATACTTACATAATTTTATCATATTATCTCAAACAATTATGCACTTTAAGTAGTAATAGGTAGACAAATTAAAGATATTAGACAAAAACATGTCCAATTTTTAAAAATTAGATATGTATTACTTGCTCATTTCTGGACAACAATTTAATCATATATTATTTATATTGAAAATACAGCTTTAAGATATTTAATGTTTTATTAAATAGATATTTAACATATGCTTACTACATCAAGCTATTATTTTGGGAGTTATAAATACAGCAGAGAACAGGAAGAAAATATATATCCCTACCTTCACAAAGCTTATGTTTCAGTAAATACAGTATTGGGATTGAGATATTTTAGACTATGTATCAGTAAACAAATATATAAGATGATAGAAGTTGTATACTTGATGGTATACACATTACTATGGAGAAATCTAAACAAGGTAACATGAGATTATCACTAGACAGCAAAGGTGAGAAAACTGCCTTAGAAAGCATGTTCAAGAAAATTATTCAGAAGAGGTGATAAATGAGTGGGACATGAGTAACAGACAGAAGTAGTCTATGATGCTCATATTAAAAAATGAGAAAGGATAATAAAGCAATGAGCAGAGGTCAAAAAGGATCAGATTATGCAGCCTTGTAGGTTGTGGCAAGCAGAAGAAAATCTGTTCTATTTTCCAAATGTTATTGTGATGTGATTGCTGAACAGAGAATGGAATGAAGTGGAGCAATAGTGAAAGAGGGATGTCAGATGAAAGGCTATTGCAATAACTTAAATGAAATGATAGAGATAATGGAGTCTTTTTTTTTTTTTTTTTTATAGAGACAGAGTCTCACTTTACCGCCCTGGGTAGAGTGCCATGATGTCACACGGCTCACAGCAACCTCCAAGCTTTTGGGCTTACGTGATTCTCTTGCCTCAGTCTCCCGAGATAATGGAGTCTTGAGCTAAGAGAAAGACCAAAAGGATCTGGAATATATGTTATATGTTGAAAGGATAAAGCTCAGGAATAGTAAATATGTTTGAGAGGGCAGGAAGAATGGTGGGGGAAAGGGAATATTGTAAGATATCAAGGAACATTAATTCCCACTGTATCTTCCCTTGGAACATAGACTCTTTCTATAGGACTGCTATCTAACAAATATCCAAGAAATGGAGAAGGCATACGTTAATTTTCACTATATATTTTGATGCTCAGAGACCATTTTTATTTTATTCTAATTTTGGTGTACACTACTAAGTTGTCTGAGAAGTAAGACTTTATTATACTTGTTTTAAGTGGTGATAAATAGAAATATTTGTGGTATCTGAAGAAATCCTGAGTGCTGCATGCTAGGTTTTATTAAGAGTCATTTTTTATATTTTATGTAGTGTATGTTTCAATAATGTTCAGTGAGACGAGAAGTGAAATTCTGACTGAGATTCAATTTTGCTTGTTGAGAACTGTAATCCACAACTTTTATCATTTTAGGAATTTAACAATTGTGTGACTCACTTTACTTATGGTTAAAAAGGGAATAAATAATATTCTTGCATCTGACGAGTTTTCTCTGCAGAAATAGACAATGAGGATCACCATTGTATGCAGTATGTAATATTATAAATGCTTTATGAACTAAAGCAAAATGTGTAAAATCACTCTTCAAATGGATATGAATAACAATAAATATGCCCTTTCATTCTTTTTCTTTTGTAAATGGACTGATTGTGAGTAGTTCAGCCTCTCCTTTTCTCTTTGAACATGTCTCTTCACATTCTTGCTCTTGTAAAGCTAGATTTTCTACTTAGTGAATGAAATTTTTCGCTGTATGTTATAGGTTAGGAGCAGTTTTTTCTTGTTTGTACTTATAATGGCTCGGCTCTGATTAAAGCTTCTTGAGGCACTGTATGTTCACTTTTCTACCATCAGGAATTCTTTCTCTCTAATGTGCTTTCTTGAGAGGTATGGAAGAATTTTCTTTTTTTTTTTTTTTTTTGGCCAGGGCTAGGTTTGAACCCGCCACCTCCGGCATATGGGACCGGTGCCCTACTCCTTGAGCCATGGGCACCGCCCGGAAGAATTTTCTTTTATCCATTGTGGTGATCATCAAAATAATAACATAATGATTTCTATTACCATACTTACTGTCATTTTAGGAGTTACAATTTTCTGCACCATTACAGTTTTCTTAGCACAACAGATATTAATTAAATTAAGACTTGATTTTTTTAAAAACCTATAAATAAGCACTCAAAAAGCTATATCTCCATTTTATAGACAAGGAAACAAAAACTCACTGAGATTATGCTCATGGTCACTTAGCCATGAAGTAAAAGTGTTGATATTTGAACATGGGTCTCATGATGAGATCTATTGTCTTTCCAAACAATCTTTCCAAGACACTTTAATATATAAGCTACCAATCTAAACATTCACCTGTAAATTACCAAAATAAAATATTTCTCACTAATCAATAATCATGTAAGAATACAATAAGTGGAGTTAGGATACCTAAGAATTACTTCTTTATATTCCCTTTTAGCCTCAGTGCTAGAAGTTCTCAAAATATAATCTCATACAATTCTAGTGTCCTGAAAACAAGACCTGTGTGCTTTTTTCCCAATCAAATAACAGTGATACAATCCAAATCCAAAGAAAAATCAGGTACACTAACAGTGTTCTATTCATATAAAATTTTTTCATATCTGTTTTCTTGAACTGTTAATACTTGGAATTCTGGTAAATAATCACTTTGCAGAGTTACAAATTACAGCAGAAATCTTCAATAACAGGCTAGACCTAACAGAAGACATGCTCTAAGAGCTTGAAACAAGACTTTTGAACCAAACCAGGCAGTAAAAGATGCAGAAAAAAAAAAAAGAATAAAGAATTAACAATTGTTCAGAAAAAATATGGACTACATAAAACAAGGCAAGATAAAATTATAGGTATCCCAAAGGAGAAGATGGTAAACAAAAACATGGAAAACCTATATGAGGGAATCACTGAAGATAAATTCCCTGGTATTGCCAGAGATTCATCTAATCTTATGCCCATGGTCATTGAGGGTACAAAGAACCAGGTCACATTGATTGAATTTGTTAGGTAAAGTCCCTCTAGAAATGCTACCTTTTTGTGTACATTGATTTTGTAACCCAAAACTTTGCTGATTTTTTTTATGAATTCCAGCATACCTTAGAAGGAGTCTCTGGAGTTTTCAAGGTAAAAGATTCTATCATCAACAAACAGACATAGCTTGATCTCCTCTTTCCCAATTTGGACAAATTTTATTTCTTTCTCCTATGTAACTGCATTGGCTAGGACTTCCAGTACTATGCTGAATAGAATTGGTGACAATAGGCACCCTTATCTTTCACTGGTACTTAAATTAAATGATTTCAAATCATCCCTATTCAGTATGATGTTGGCTGTGGATTTGTAGTGTATGGATTTTTATCATTTTGAAGTATGAAAAATACTGGAAGTTACTGGCCTGGGGAAAGACTTCATGAAGAAGACTGCCCTGGCAATTGTAACAACAACAAAAATAAACAAATGATGCTTAATTAAACTGAAAAGCTTCTCTACAGCCAAGGAGAAAACAACCAAAGCAAATAGACAACCTATCAAATGAAAAAGACTATTTGCATATTTTGAATCAGAGAAGAGCTTGGTAACTAGGATCTATAGAGAACTCAAATTAATACACATTAAAGAAAACAACAATCCCATATATCAATGGGCAAGCAACATGAATAGAACCTTCTCTAAAGCAGACGAATGGCTAATGAACATATGAAAAAAAATGCTCATCATCCCTATTTATCAGAGAAATGCAAATCAAAACCACCCTGAGATACCATCTAACCCCAGCAAAAATTGCCCTCATTCACAAAATCTCAAAACTGCAGATGCTGGCGTGGATGTGGAGAGAAGGGAACACTTTTACACTGCTGGTGGGACTGCAGTCCTACAACCTTTTTGGAAGGATGTATGGAGAACCCTCAAAGAACTCAAACTAGATCTCCCATTTGATCCTGCAATCCCATTACTGGGCATCTACCCAGAAGGAAAAAAAAAAAATCCTCTTATCATAAGGACTCTTGCACTAGACTGTGTATTGCAGCTCAATTCACAATTGCCAAAATGTGGAAATAGCCTAAATACCCACCAACCCAGGAATGGATTAACAAACTGTGGCATATGTAAACCATGGAATACCATTCAGCCATTAAAAAAATTGAGACTTGTGCGGCTCCTGTGGCTCAGTGGGTAGGGCGCTGACTCCATATACCAAGGGTGGCAGGTTCAAACCCCAGCCCCAGCCAAACTGCAACAAAAAATAGCCAGGCGTGGGCAGTGCCTGTGGCTCAAGGAGTAGGCTGCCAGTCCCATATGCCAGAGGTGGTGGGTTCAAACCCAGCCCCGGCCAAAAAAATCACACACACACACACACACAAAAAATAGCCAGGCGTTGTGGTGGGTGCCTGTAGTCCCATCTACTCGGGAGGCTGGGGCTATAGACTCACCTAAGCCCAAGAGTTCGAGGTTGCTGTGAGCTGTGAGGCCACGAGGCCACGCACTCTACTGAGGGTGATAAAGTGAGACTCTGTCTCTACAAAAAAAAAAAAAAAAAAAATTGGAGACTTTATAGCCTTTGTATTAACCTGGATGGAAGTGGAACACATTATTCTTAGCAAAGCATCGCAAGAATGGAGAAGCATAAATCCTATGAACTCAATTTTGATATGAGGACAATTAATGACACAGTTAGGGTGGGGGAAAAGGAGAGCATAGAGAGAAAGAAGGAGGGAGGGGTGGGGAAAGGAAAAGCAGAGAGAGGGAAGGAGCGGGGGTGGGGCCTTGGTGTGCGACACACCTTTGCGGGGCAAGACACGATTGTAAGAAGGACTTTACCTAACAAATGCAATCAGTGCAACCTGGTTTCTTGTACCTTCAATGAATCCCCAACAATAAAATTAATAATAATAATAATTTCTGCAGTATAGGAATAAGCTCTTCTTTGAAGGTTTCATAGAATTCTGATGTGAAGCCATCTGGACCAGGGCATTTTTTCTTGGGAGATTTTTTTATTGTTTCTTTAATCTCAGTGCTTGAAATTGGTCTGTTCAGGAGATCTATTTCATCTGGGCTAAGTCTAGGGAGAGGGTGTGATTCCAAATATTGATCCATTTCCTTTACATTGTCAAGTTTCTGGGCATAAATTTTCTGGAAGTATTCAGAGATAATCTCTTGTATCTCTGTGGCATGAGTTGTTATTTCCCCTTTATAATTTATGATTGAGGTTACTAGAGATTTTACTGTTTTATTTCTAGTTAGTCTGGCCAAAGGCTTATCTATTTTATTTATTTTTTTCAAAAAGCCAACTCCTTGTTTCATTAATTTTCTGAATGATTCTCTTGTTTTCAATTTCATTGATCTTGGATTTAATTTTGGATATTTCTTTTCTTCTTCTTGTTTAGGGTTAGATTGCTCTTCTTTTATTATTTCCATCAGATGGCTTGTGAGTTTGTTGATGCGCTCTCTTTCTGTTTTTTTGAATGTAGGCATCTAAAGCGATAAATTTTCCTCTCAAAACTGCTTTTACAGTATCCAACAGGTTTTGGTAGCTTGTGTCTTCATTGTTGTTATGCTCAAGGAAGTTAATTATTTCCTTTTTTATTTCTTCCTGCACCCAACTGTTATTCAGCATAAGGTTGTTTAACTTCTATGCCTTTGTGGAGCGTTATTGCTGGAGTTGAGTTCCACTTTTTGTGCCTTGTGGTCTGAGAAGCTGCAAGGTAGAATTTCAATTCTTTTGATTCTGTTGAGGTTTGTTTTGTGTCCTAGGAAAAGATTAGTTTTGGAGAATGTTCCATGGGACGATGAGAAGAATGTATATTCTTTATTTTGGGGATTGAGTGTTCTATATATGTCTATCAAGCACAGTTGTTCTAGGGTCTCATTTAAATCTCTAATATCTTTGTTTAATTTCTGTTTAGAGGATCTGTCTATCTCTGAGAGAGGGATGTTGAAGAACCCTTTTATTATGGTGTTATAGGATATCATATTGTTCAGACTAAGCAAGACCTGTTTCAAGAATCTGGGAGCATTTAAATTGGGTGCATAAATATTTAGAGTTGAAATGTCTTCTTGTTGTATTTTTCCCTTGACCAATATGAGATAATCATCTTCATCTGTTTTTACTTTAGTTGCTTTAAACTCACATGTATGTGAAAATAAGATTGCAGCCCCTCTTTTCTTCTGAATTCCATTTGCCTGAAAAATTGACTTCCAACCCTTAACTCTGAGTTTTAATTTGTCTTTTGATGTGACATGTGTTTCCTGCAGACAGAAAATAGATGGCTTGTGTTTTTTAATCCTATCAGGCAATCTATGCCTTTTCAGGGTGAATTCAAGCCATTGACATTTATTGAGATAATTGATAAGTGTGGCAGCATTCTATTCATCTTATTTTGTGAAAGTTCATTGCTTAGATTTGTCTTTTGCATCATTGTGGAAACTTGGTTTTGTTCTTTAATTTCTGGGTGTTTACTTTGCTGAAGGTCCATTGTGATAGTCAGTGTGTAGGATAGGTTGAAATATTTCCTGTAAAGCTGGTCTTGTTGTGGCAAATTTTTTCAATGTTTGCATATCAATAAAAGATTTGATTTCTGTGTCAATTTAAAGCTTAGCTTAGCAGGATATAGAATTCTGGGCTAAATATTGTTCTGTTTAAGTAGGTTAAAGATAGATGACCATTGTCTTTTTTTATTGTTAAATCATAGCTGTGTACATTAGTGCAATCAAGGGGTACAATGTGCGGGTTTCATATACAATCTGAAATATTCTCATCAAACTGTTCAACACAGCTTCGACCGTTGTCTTCTGGCTTGAAAAGTTTCATTAGAGAAGTCCGCAGTCACCCTGATAGGTTTGCCCATGTAGGTGAGTTGGCACTTACTCTTGGAAGCTTGCAAAATATTTTCTTTTGTCTTAACTTTAGATAAATCCATCACAATATGCCTTGGGGAAGTGCTATTTGAGTTGAGGCAACCAGGGGAACAATATCTCTCTAAAAGGAGTATGACAGAATCTTTGGGGATATTTGGGAAATTTCATTTATAAAATTTCATTTATAAAATTTCATTTCATTCTCTAGAATGGCTTCCATTCCTCTGGGGAATTCTTCTTCTCCTTCTGGGATACCTATTACTCATATGTTTGAATGCTCTATAGAGTCCCATAATTCTATCAGTGAATGTTCTGCTTTCTCTCTTCTTTTTGTCCTCTTTAACTATAAGTTATCTCAAGAGCTTTATTCTCTACCTCTGAGGTTCTTTCTTTTGTACAATCTAATATGTTGTTGATACTTTCTATTGCATTTTAAGTTCCATAATTGACTGCTTCAATTCCTTCACCTCTGCTATATCCTTTCTATATTCTTTGTATTATTCATCTCTTATTCGATTCTGTTTTTGAATTTCCTTTTGGTTATTATCCACTTTCTCAGCAATTTCTTTCATTGTTTTTTGTTCTTTTTCCCCACATTCTTAGCAATTGGGTTCATTTTCATCATCTGTATTTTAAATTCCCCTTCTGTCATTTCTAACATTTCTTTATAGGAGGAATCCTCTGCTGTTGCTACCTTGTGATCCCTAGAAGGAGTTGTTCTGGGCTGGTATTTCATGTTGCCAAGATTTTTCTGCTGATTCTTCTTCATGAGTGCTTTTTTGTATGTCTTTCCTTACCCTAATTTTCCTTTTACTTATTCTTGCTCTAAGTTACTATGCTGCTGGCCTAAATATTTAATGAGTCCTTTTGGTACAAGACCAGAAGGATGAGAAGATTAAAGAGCAAGAAGGGAAAAAAGATGTTTAAAAAAAGAAAAAAAGAGAGAGAAAGAAGAGGGGGTGAGTAAAAGGAAATATTGACAAAAAGAAGAAAGGCACTGAAAGAAAGAAACAGGAGTAATATAGGTGCATAATAGGGTACTATGACCCAACATTAAAGACACCCAACCTCAGGGTATTCTTGGTAGGTGATTCCCTTGAGGTCAACAGCTCTTTGCCAGCTGGCTCAGACACAGTACCCAACGTCTACCAGGTAGAGAGGAAAGACAAAAATACTATAAATTAAACCAAATAAAACAAGCAAAAACCCTTATGGGATAAAATTGGGGGGCAAAAATGAATAATAGGGGCAGAAACACTGGCGTAAATGAAATTCAAATTGTTAAAGAAGGTAAAAATTAAAGAATGTATTTAAACTAATTAAAGAATGTATTTAAAAAAAGAAAAGAAAAATATCAAGGAAAAATGTTGAAATTAAGAAAAAAACAAAAAGACAAAATCCCCCAAAATCAAAAAAACAAACAGTATATATATCTTGCTGAATATTGTCTGGGCAACAGGTGATTTACTGAGGTATGAGATGTTCATCACAATGTTGATACAGCTTTACGAGATGCAGACTGGAAGCCTTTGCTGATTTCTCCAACCCCGCAGGTTTGGGAGCTCAAATGTCTCCTCAACCCACTTAAAAGACACTCCAAACCATGAACCTTTGCCAAGCAGAAGCTTTCCAAGGAAAGTTCTTATCCCTGGGATCTCTCCTGGCATGGCTTCCTGCTTATCAAGTGCACCAAATCCCGTCTCCCTCTATGCCTCTGAGGGCCGAGGCTTTTAATCTACCAAATACTTGGATCTCTGCACTTCCCCAGCATCTCAGTCTCTGCCTTTGAGCAGCTCAGTCACTAGATTATGCGCCCAAGGTCTCCTGGCCGATCCCCAAGCTGCAACACGCATTGGCAGCTTCCCCACAGTAGCTGTGCAGTCAGCCCACAGCTGAACAAGACTAGCTCCTTTCCAGCTCAGTAGCTCAGTCTGGGGCCCAAGACAACACTCAAAGTCATCCACACACCAGCCTAAGATCTTCCAAGGCAGTTCAATCTAGTGCCCAAGTCCAAAATAACCAAAACAGCCCACAGGTAAGGCTTTCCCTGCTTGCAGTCTTGCTGTTGCTATGGTTACAGCTGCAGGCAGCCTCTAACTGAACACACGCACCTAACACTTGCCAGTTTTCCACCACTTCTGTCCTCCTCATGGGGTCCTGGAGTCTCTCTCTGACTTCCTGGGTCACCAAAGGGCAGCCTCTGGGCAAAACTTACTGGCCAGAGATGCCTGGTGTCTTCTCTCCCCACTCCCACTGTGCCCAGCTGCACAGAAGCTGTTAGTCGACCACCATCTTAGCCCAGATTGAGGAGAACGTAATCTTCCCCAACATGTTCTATGCAGCAAACATCACCCTGATACCAAAACCAGGAAAAGACCCAACTAAAAAGAAGAATTTCAGACCAATTTCACCAATGAATATAGATGGAAAAATTCTCAACAAAATCATACCCAATATAATATAGCTTATCATCAAAAAAGTCATACATCATGATCAAGTAGGTTTCATCCTAGGGATGCAAGGTTGGTTTAATATATGCAAGTCCATAAACATTATTCACTGTATCAACAGAAGCAAAACCAAAGACTACATGATCCTCTCAATAGATGCAGAAAAAGCATTTGATAAAATCCATCATCCTTTTCTAATTAGAACACTGAGGAGTATAGGCATAGGTTGTACATTTCTGAAACTGATCGAAGCTATCTATGACAAACCCATAGCTAATATTTTACTCAATGGAGTAAAACTGAAAGCTTTTCCTCTTAGAACTGGAACCAGACAAGATTGTCTTCTGTCACCATTACTATTCAACATATTGCTGGAAGTTCTAGCCAATACAATTACACAAGACAAGAAAATAAAGGGCATCCAAATGGGAACAGAGGTGGTCAAATTCTCCCTTTGTGCTGATGATATGATCTTACATTTAGAGAACCCTAAAGACTCTTGGAAGAAAATACAAAATACAAAATACAAAAAATACAGTAATGTCTCAGGATATAAAATCAGTGCCCACAAATCAATTGACTTTGTATACACCAACAACAGCCAAGATGAGAGATTAAATAAGGACACAATTCCCTTCACCATAGCCGCAAAGAAAATGATATACTTAGGAATATACCTAACAAAAGAAGTGAAGGACCTCTATAAAGAAAATTATGAAATCCTAAGAAAGGAAATAGCAGAAGACATTAAGAAATGGAAGAACATACCATACTCATGGCTGGGAAGAATAAACATTGTTAAAATGTCTATACTTCCCAGAGCAATTTACCAATTCAACACTATCCCTATTAAAATACCAATATTGTACTTTTAATACTTGGAAAAAATGATTCTGCATTTTGTATGGAACCAGAAAAAATCCCATATAGATAAGGCAGTTCTTAGTAATAAAAACAAAGCCAGGGGTATCACCATACCAGATTTCAGGCTGTATTACAAGGTCATAGTGGTCAAGACAGCATGGTACTGGCACAAAAATAGAGACATAGACATTTGGAATTGAATAGAAACGTGGAAATGAAATCTACAACTTAGAGCTCCCTAATCTTGGATAAACCAAACAAGAGCATCCACTGGGTGAAAGACTCCCTATTCAATAAATGGTGCTGGGAGAATTGGATATCCACATGTAAAAGACCAAAACTGGACCTTCACCTTTCTCCACTCACAGAAATTGATTCAAGATGGACAAAGGACTTAAATTTAAGGCATGAAATGATAAAAATCCTCAAAGAAAGCATAGGAAAAACACTGGAAGATATAGGCCTTGGGAAAGACTTCATGAGGAAGACTGCCATGGCAGTAGCAACAACAGCAATAATAAACAAATGAGATTTAATTAAACTGAAAAGCTTCTGTACAGGCAAGGAGACAACAACCAAAGAAAACAGACAATCTACTCAATGGGAAAGGCTATTTGCATACTTTGAATCAGACAAAAGCTTAAAAACCAGGATCTATACAGAACTTCAATTAATCCACAGGAAAAAAGCCAATAATCCCATACATCAATGGGGAAGAGTGATGAATAGAAATCTTCTCTAAAGATGACAGATGAATGGCTACCAAGCACATGAAAAAAATGCTCATCATCTCTAATTATTAGAGAAGTGCAAATCAAAAATCACCCTGAGATATCATCTAACCCCATTGAGAATAGCCTATATCACAAAATCTCACAACTGCAGATACTGGCACATATGTGGAGAGAAAGGAGCACTTGTGCACTGCTGGTGGGTCTACATACTAATACAACCTTTTTGGAAGGAAGTATTGAGACACCTTAGAAAACTCAACCTAGACTTCCCGTTTGATCCTGCAGTTCCATTACTGGGCACCTATCCAGAAGGAATAAAAAACCTTTTATTATAAAGACACTTGTACTAG
Organism: Nycticebus coucang; assembly: GCF_027406575.1. Taxonomy (NCBI): domain Eukaryota; kingdom Metazoa; phylum Chordata; class Mammalia; order Primates; family Lorisidae; genus Nycticebus; species Nycticebus coucang. The sequence continues at coordinate 153,341,478 of NC_069804.1, read as the reverse complement.
GCTGTTTATCACAGCCCAATTTACAATCGCTAAAATGTTGAAACAGCCTAAATGTCCTTCAACCCAGAAATGAATTGGTAAGCTGTGGTATATGTATGCCATGGAATATTATTCAGCCATCCAAAAAACAGAGATTTTGCAGCATTTGTACTAGCCTGGGTGGAGATGGAACACATTATTCTTATTGAAGCATCACAGGAGTGGAGAAGTATGAATCCTATGCATTCAACTTTGATATGAGGACAATTGATGTCAATTAATGACATGGTGGGGCATGGGGGAAAAGGAGACCAGAGAGAGAGGGAGGGATGGGGTGTGGGCAAGGAAAAGAAAAAGAAAAGAAAATAGAGACTAATTTTCACATTAATTGGATTTAATTTTGACCAAAGTACATGACTTAAACATTAATTTTTAATTCACCTTGTTAATATGTTGTTTAGGATATTGCATCCTCATTTATAAGTGAACTATGTTTGTAATTTCTCCTTCATAATAATATATTTTCTCCAATTTTCATATCAGGTGTATCCAGATTAAGTAGAATGATTTTGAAATATTTCTTCTTTTTCTATTGTCTTTAAGATTTGGCATGATCTTTTTTTTTTGAAATTTCTTTTACTTTTATTTATAAATATTAGTTGTCTAATTTTTGAGACTTTCGGAAAAAAAAGAAGTTAACTGATGACTCCATACAGAACCTCAGAGTCAAAGCATTTTATAATAGATATACTCTTATCTGACAATGTGAATGTTACTTTCTTTGCATTATTATTATTATTATTGCTTAATATTTTGATGCAGCAATCATTTGATTTCTTTTCTGAATGTATTTATTGCTGTTCATTCTTTATGAAGTTTTTGTTTCTAGTCCTTATCTTAAACATTGTTATTGTTATTAAATTTTAAGCCTTTTTTTTTTTTTTTTTTTTTTTTGTAGAGACAGAGTCTCACTTTATGGCCCTCGGTAGAGTGCCGTGGCCTCACACAGCTCACAGCAACCTCCAACTCCTGGGCTTAAGCTATTCTCTTGCCTCAGCCTCCCAAGCAGCTGGGACTACAGGCGCCCGCCACAACGCCCGGCTATTTTTTGGTTGCAGTTTGGCCGGGGCTGGGTTTGAACCCACCACCCTCGGCATATGGGGCCGGCGCCTTACTGACTGAGCCACAGGCACCGCCAAATTTTAAGCCTTTTTAATTCTGTGAAGGCAAAGGTAGAAACCTAATAAACACATTTGTATGTAAATATAAATAAATAAATAAATAATAAAAATTTAAAAAAGAATTTGTGACTTAGACTTTAATGGCAAATATAGCAACAATAGAAATAAATGTGACTTGATTAAGTTAAAAAATGTTTTCACTGCAAAGGAAACAACAAAGAGACAACCTACAGAATGGGAGAAAATATTCAGGAACTATACATTTGGAGAGATTCTAATATCTAGAATCTTCAAAGAACCCAAACAATTCAGCAGCAAAAAAGCATCTAAAAAATATGAATAAAAGCATAAACAGATGTTTTTCAGGGGAAATAGACGAATGGCCAACTAATGATATGAAAAATGCTCATCATTACTAATCATCATGGAAACGTGAATTAAAACTACAATGATAGGGCAGCGCCTGTGGCTCAGTGAGTAGGGCGCCGGCCCCGTATGCCGAGGGTGGCAGGTTCAAGCCCAGCTCCGGCCAAACGGCAACAAAAAAATAGCCGGGCGTTGTGGTGGGCGCCTGTAGTCCCAGCTGCTCGGGAGGCTGAGGCAAGAGAATCATGTAAGCCCAAGAGCTGGAGGTTGCTGTGAGCCATGTGACGCCACAGCACTCTACCAAGGGCAGTAAAGTGAGACTCTGTCTCTACAAAAATAAATAAATAAATAAATAAAACTACAATGATATACCACCTTACTTCTGTAAGAAGGATCGTTATCTAAAAGTCTAAAACAAACAAATAAAAAATAGTCTAAAACAAGAGATTCTGCAAATTAGTACAACCTCTATGGAAAACAGGATAGAGAGTCCTCAAAGAAAGAAATATAGATCTACCATTTGATCCAGTAATCCAGAAAAATTCTGGGTATGTGCCCAATGGAAATAAAATCATTTTATAAAAAAGACACCTGCACCCAAATGTTTATATCCCAGCACAATTCTCAGTTGAAAAGATGTATAATCAACAAGTGTCCATGAATTCTCACTAACATGTAGGAGCCAAATGACATTTACACATATGCATTAATAAATATAAAAAATATGAGAAACCAAGAAAGGGAGGTAGGGTATTGGAAAAAAACTTATCTATTGGGTACAATAACCACTATTCTGGTGATGGGCACACCAAAGCCCTGATGTAAGCATTATCCAAGGTGTCAGTGAAACAAATACTTCTACCCCCTTAATTCATATTTTGAAATTGAAGAATGATCTTTTCATATATGTTATTGCTTTCTTCACTTTCCACTGGGCATGATATTTTACCTTTAAACAATTGATTTGATTATATCATTTTTATTTAAAATACAACAGCAACTTTCCATTGTGAGACAAGATTAGAAATTCCTCTTTTCTTTCTTTTCAAAGTTAATTTTGCATTCATCTTTGCTCTGTTCTCCAGCCATACTGGCATATACCACCTTCAATTATTTAACATCTATCTATCCTTCAAGTTCCAACTTTAATACTCCTTCCCTCACCTCTTAAATGTTCTTATAGACTCCCAAAATTCATTTCATTCATCACAACAATAATTTATAGTAAATTATATGTTGCTCTGTCTTCCATGCTATAACATAAGCTAGATTATGTCAGGGGCCATTAATTTCTGCTTATCCTTTTATTTCCTATCACAGTGCCTAATATATAGTAAATACACAGTAAATATCTTTTGAATGAATAAATGAATGAGAGAAAATAGCACTGAAAAAATTAGTTTCATTTAGCTTATATTTTTGAGGGCTTTTTTTCCTATATGTATATTTCAAGTTAAAAAGCACCCTATTTCTGAAAGCAACAAGGAGAAACAGCAAATTAAGACAGTGATCATTAATGTAATTTGAGTAAAAATTTCTACTTGAAAGTTTTTTAACATAAATAATCCCCAATGGTAATAAAAATATATTTAAGAATTCTTAAGTATAAACACACTTTTACATATATTTTGTTTTTCAATAGGGACTCAGCCTCAGAAAAATTGCTACAGTGTATCTAAGTTAATGAATGTAATAGTACTCAAATCAACTGAAGTTTTCCAAAATTCAAAATTGCATCAGGAAGGGGATTTCATAAATAGAAGTTTTTATGTACTTATCATATAGTTAGTACTTTTCTGAGTACCATAGTATAATCTTCACAAATCTGTTAAGTATTACACCACTTGTTACAGGTGATAAATTTAAAACTTTGACAGATTAACTAACCAGAGTAAGCTCAAGATAATAAAAATCAAATAAAATTCCAAAGACTGTTTTCTTTTTATAGATATGTTCTACTGATTCTCTTGACCCACGGATTTGTTTATTATTGTTTTATACAATGTTCATTAGCTTATAGTTGATTGAGTCACAGTGTTTTTGTATAAAATATAATGATTTCAAAAATAATGTTTTATGTCAACACTTAGTTGAAACACTGGACAGATATATCATGCCATTGTATAGCAGGACTTTATATCATAAAAAAGAAAACTATCCCCAAATTAATAGATATATTTAATGTAATTTAATTTATAATCCTATAGAGTTACGTGGTAGTAATATTGTTTATTTAAAAAATTATTTAAGGTTCATTTGGAAGAAAGAATGACAAGAATAATTGAGAAAATTACAAAAATAATTCAGAATCATTTATCTTACTAGAGACCAGAATATTCTATAAAGCAATTGTAATCAAATCTGTATGATGTTGACATGTGAATAAGAAATGCTACTGGAACAAAGTAAAGAATTAAGAAACAGATCCTAGGACATATGAAAATTAAATACAGCACAAATATCTTTTATTAAGTAGTAAAAGACTTGTTTACTTAATATATGGTATAAGTACAATTCTATTCAGAATTTCTGAGGAAATAAATCAGAAAAGTATTTCTCAAATATCAAAATAAAAACATGAATTGAAACAATGTAAAATATATTTACAATCTTAAAATATGTACAAGACTAACTGTACAATCTAAAGTTAGAAAAGAAGTTTACTAAAACATGAAACCTAATACCTTTAAAAGAAAAAAATAAACAATTCATAGAAATCAAAAATTCTGCTAAAAATGCATAAAACAAAGGCAATGAATAAACAATAAATTTGGAAATAACAAAATATGTACTAAAAAAGATGCTTTGGTAATTTGGCTATGTCTCTCAAAGTTCCTATATTGGAAACTTGGTGTTCAGTGAAACAATGATGGAAAGTGGCACTTCTTCTGAGGTATTTGGATCATAAGGAATCCATCCTCATGAATAAAAGATACTGCTATAAAAAAAAAGTTGTGAAGGTGAATTCTTCCTCTTCTGCCTTTCTGCCAGGTAATGACATAGTGTTTCAAGTTCTGTAAGATGCAGCAATTAAGAGACCATCTTGGAAGCCAAGAGACCAGGCCCTGATTTTCTATTGCCTTGATCTTGAATTTATCATCCTCCAAAACTGTGATAAAAATATGTCTCTTCTTTATAAATTACCCAGTCTCCAATATTCTGTTACAGAAATACAAAATGGACTAAGACAAATGACTATCAAAATTTAAGGAAAATTCTTGAGATACTTTACTAAGAAGAATATGTTCCAGCTCCATCCATGTAAACATGAAAGAGGTAAAGTCTCCATCTTTCTTTAAGGCTGCATAATATTCCATGGTGTACATATACCACAATTTATTAAGCCATCTGTGGATCAATGGGCACTTGGGCTTTTTCCATGACTTAGCAATTATGAATTGGGCTGCAATAAACATTCTGATACAAATATTTTTGTTGTAAAGTGATTTTTGGTCTTCTGGGTATATACTTAGTAGAGGAATTATAGGATTGAATGGCAGGTCTATTTTTAGATCTCTAAGTGTTCTCCAAACATCTTTCCAAAAGGAATGTATTAATTTGCATTCCCACCAGCAGTGTAGAAGTGTTCCCTTTTCTCCACATCCACGCCAACATCTCTGGTCTTGGGAATTTTGTGATATGGGCTAATCTTACTGGAGTTAGATGATATCTCAAAGTAGTTTTGATTTGCATTTCTCTGATGATTAAAGATGATGAGCATTTTTTCATATGTCTGTAGGCCGTGCGCCTGTCTTCTTCATAGAAGTTTCTCTTCAAGTCCCTTGCCCAGCCTACGATGGGATCACTTGTTCTTTTCTTGCTTATACGTATGAGTGTCTGTGGATTCTGGTTATTAAACCTTTGTTGGAGACATAACCTGCAAATATCTTCTCCTATTCTGAGGGCTGTTTGCTTCTAATTTATGGCTTTCACATGAAAGCTATAACCCAGTTATAACCTAAGAATATGGGGAAGGGGAAGAGGGTGGGGAGGGAGGGGGGAGGATGGAAGGGGGGGTGATTGGTGGGATTACACCTGTGGTGCATCTTACAAGTGTACATGTGAAACTTAGTAAATGTATAATATAAATGTCTTAACACAATAGCTAAGAAAAAAATAAAAAATAAAAACAAACCAACCAAAAATCTTTTAGATTTTGGTGAAATGAGTGGCTTAGAAGTTCTTGAATAAATAATTTTTTGTGCAAGTATAAATTCTTCATATGCCAGTCTAAACACTTTACTATTTTGGTGTAATATGTAAAAATTTGTTTTTATTTGACTTGTCTTGTGGGACTTTCATGTGGCCATTATGTGGATTGATTTCCATGGCCGTAGGGAGCATGGGTATATATGCATGTTATATACCCACACTTTTTGTAATATGTGTAGGTATATAACTGATGTGCTGATATTTCGCTTTAACTCCTGAGCAGTAATGCTAATAAAAATCAGATTTAAAATAAAAAAATAAATAAATTTAAGGAACATTACCTAGGGATTGTATCAAAATTCAGAATTTAATAGTAAAGATTGTAAATTCTATATGGGATGTTTCCATCCAACATATAGGTGATGCTATTGCGTATGCTTTGAGGAATTTGTCACAAAAAAAAAAAAAGAAGCTTCAGCGGCACCTGTGGCTCAAAGGAGTAGGGTGCCAGCCCCATATGCCAGAGGTGGCGGGTTCAAACCCAGCCCAGGCCAAAAACTGCCAAAAAAAAAAAATCTTCATGGAAAGATCTAAAATGAGTATAAAATGACAATTTATAAAGAGAAAACTCAAATGGCTGACATACACTTGAAATGATGCTAAAATTATTAATAGTGAAATGCATACAACAATGTGATACTAATTTCATGTATTATTTTTTATTTACAAAAAAAAGGAATAGAAAATTTCTCTTGCAATGGGACAAGTATGGAGACAAATATTGTTTTTATACAATGTAAAATAACTGAATCTTCAATTAGTAGAACCTTTTGAAACATTATTTGATAAATCTAATAAATTTTAGAATATACCTATCTTTCTAGATCATGGCCCCACTACTAGGAATTTAGCACATCACAGCAAAATCACCCCTATAAAAAATATATGTACAGTGTGTTTGCTACAGCATTATCTGTAGAAGCAAAGAACAGTAAAATCTCTGAATGCTCATATTTATGTTATTAGTTAAAATAATTATTTAGTTATGGTCTAGCTACAATTTCTAATGTCATATTACCAGTAAGATAATGAATTGGAACTACACCAGTTGAGATGGAATAATTTCCACAAATTGTTGAATAAGGAAATTGAGATTAGGGGAACAAGATGGTGGCCAAGTAACAGCTTCTTTTCAACCAGATATGGTGAAATTGGGGAAAGAAAACTCCAGGCACCTATTCCTTGTGGGCTCTGCCCAGAAACATCCTTTTAGGGATACAGGGAAGTAGCAGGAGATTTCTGGACCCCAAGAGGAGAACAAAAGCAGTGGAGAAGTGGTAAGTGGTTGCCTTCAGTCTGAGGCCGTGGTGGCTGCCATGGCTGTAGCTACAACAACAGCAAGATTGCAGACAGGGAAGGTGTTCCCTGTGGGTTGTTTTCTTTTTTTGGACTTGAGCACTTGGTTGAGCTGTTAGGAGACCTTGGGCGAGTGTGCAAGTGACTTTGACTGGTGTCCAGAGTCTGGGACTGAGATGCTGGGCCAGAAAAGAGCTTTCATCGTTGGGCTGCCAGTTACAAGCAGCCATTGTGGGAGAGCTTCCCTGCAGGCTCCACCCTCAGGGTCCCAGAGTGAGGCCTAAGCTGGAAGAGCTTGGGTGAATGATCAAATGACTTTGAACAGTGCCCAGAGGCTAGAACTGAGACACTAGGGAAGAGTGGGGATTTCACTGTTCAGCAAGTGAGAGCTGCCTTGTAGCCTCAGTACTCAGGGGTGTAGAGAAAGGCTTGTTTGGTGTGACGATAAGCAGGCAGCCACTTCAGGAGATATCCCAGCAAAATACTTTCCTGGGAAATCCTCTGCTTAGCCATTGGTCACAGTTTAAAGTGTCTTTTAAGTGGGCTAAGGAGAGATTCAGGCTCTCAACCCTGTGGGATTGGAGGACAAAGTAGTCAGCAGAGGTTTTCAGTCTCCATCTCACACAGCTGTATCAATATTGTGATTAGCATATCATATTCCAGATCACCTGTTTCCCAGGCAATATTCACAAAGATTATATATTGTTTTGCTTTTGTTTTTGTTTCTGTTTTCTTTTTTTTTTAATTATTTCAACATATTCAACTTTTAGCACTAGATTTTTATGCTTCTATTTTTCTAGTGTAAATATAATTTTTCATTGTTGCCTTCTTTAATAATAAGAACTTCATTTTTGCTAGTTTTTCTGCCACTCTTATTTGTTTTATCCTCCAATTTTATCCTTTAAGGTTTTTGTTGGTTTGTTTTGGTTTGATTTATACTATTTTTTTTTCTTTTCTATTCAGTGGAGGTGGGGTACTGTGTCTTCTCAGGCTTGCAAAGAGCTACAGAACTTAAAGGAACCACCCAACCCGGCACCCCCAGAGGTTGGGGATGTTTAAGGTGTTGGTCAAAGCATCTTACTGTACAACATTTTTATTCCTGTCTCCCTCTTTCTGTGCATCTCTTGTTTTTGTAAATCTTCTCTTTTACTCACCCCCTTTCTGTTCTTTTCTTTCCTTTTTTTTAACCTTTTTTTCTCCTTCTTGCTCTTCAATCTTCTCATACCTAAAGTACCAAAAGGACACATCAACACTTTAAGAGGAAGAGGACGTGAAAGAAAAATTAGGTCAAGAAAGCAGATAAAGGAAAACAATCATGAGGAAGCAACAGCAGAAAATCATGGCAACATGAAATATCAGACCAAAGCCAAACCCCCACCACCACCAGTGAACCATGAGGTAGCTACTGTAGAGGATTACAACTAGAAAGAAATGTTAGAGATGACAGAAGAGGTGGCTCAGCACCTGTAGCTCCATTGTTAGGGTGCCAGCCATGTACACAGAGGCAACAAAAATAGCAATAGCAACAAAAAGGAAAAAATAGAAGGGAAACTTAAAATATCAATGATAAAAACAGTGAAGGAAATTGATGAGAAAGTGGAAAAAAGGCAAAAGGAAATACAAAACATAATCAAATGAGATAAACAATATAAAGAATATGGAAAGGATATAGCAGAACTAAAGGAATTGAAGCCATCATTAGGGAACTTAAAGATATGGTAGAAAATATCAATAACAGATTAGACCATGCAAAAGAAAGAATCTCAGAGGTAGAAGACAAAGTTGTTGAGATAACACAAATAGAGTCAGCATAACAAGAATGTAGGCTAACGCTACCAAAACCTGTGGAATACACTAAAAGCAGTCCTGAGAGGAAAATTTATTACTTTAGTTCAGTGGTTCACAACCTTCCTAATGCCATGACTCTTTAATGTAATTCCTCATTGTGATGACCCCCAACCATAAAATTATTTTTGTTGCTACCTTATAACTGTAATTTTGTTACTGTTATGAATTGTAATGTAAATATCTGATAGGCAGGATGGTCTTAGGCAACCCCTGTGAAAGGGTCGTTCAACCCACAAAGGGGTCATGACCCACAGGTTGACCTCCTGCCTTAGATGCTTACATAAAAAAAAAAAAAAACCAGAAAAAGATCACATCAACAAAACATCTTATGGAATTGGAAAAAAAAAAGAACAATGTAAGCCTAAACCAGCAGAAGAAAAGAAATATCCAAAATTAAATCAGAGATTAATGAAATTGAAAACAAAAGAATCAGGCGGCACCTATGGCTCAAGGAGTAGGGTGCCGGTCCCATATGCCAGAGGTGGCGGGTTCAAACCCAGCCCCGGCCAAAAACCACAAAAAAAAAAAAAAAAGAAAAAAGAAAACAAAAGAATCATTCAGAAAATTAATGAAACAAGGAGTTGGTTTGTGAAAAAATAGATAAAATAGATAAACCTTTGCCTAGACAAACTAGAAATAGAAAAGATGCATCTCTAGTTTTAGAGATTTAGTGTTTTAGAAAAAGTAAAGTTAAACCTGTCAGAAATTATAAAGAGGAAATAACAGAGATACAAGAGATTATCTCTGAATGCTGGAAGAAACACTATACCCAGAAATTTGACAATGTGAAGGAAATGGATCCATGTTTGGAATCACGCCCATTCCCTAGACTTAGCCAGGAAGAAAAAGATCTCCTGAACAGACCAATTTCAAGCACTGTGATCAAAGAAACAATAAAAAGTCTCCCAAAAAAATTATGCCTTGGTCTGAATGGCTTCACACCAGAATTCTATCAAACCTTCAAAAAAGAGCTTAATCTTATACTGCAGAAACTATTCTAAAAAATGGAGAACAATGGAATCTTCCCCAACACATTCTCTGAAGCGAACACCACCCTGATACCAAAACCAGGAAAATAACAACTAAAAAGGAGAATTTCACTTGTTTAATTATTTTGTTAAGACTTTTATACTCTACACTTTAATAAAAAAAAATAAAAATAAAAAGTATTTCAGATTGATTTCACTAATGAATATAAATGCAAAAATTCTCAATAAAATACTAGCCAATAGACAGCGTCTCATCAAAAAAGTCATACATTATGATCAAGTAGTTTCATCCCAGGGATGCAAGGCTGGTTTAACATATGCAAGTTTATAAATGTAATTCACCATATCAACTGAAGTAAAAACCAAGACCATATGATCCTCTCAATAGATGCAGAAAAAGTGTTAGATAAAATCCAACATCCAACACTGAAGAATATAGGCATAGGAGGCACATTTCTTAAACTGATTGAAACCATCTACAAAAAAACTCACAGCTAATATTTTACTGAATGGAGTAAAACTGAATGCTTTTCAATTTATAATTGGAACCAGACACGGTTGTCCTCTATTGCCACTACTATTCAACATAGTGCTGGAAGTTCTAGCGAATACAATCAGGCAAGAGAAGGATATAAAAGGCATCCAAATGGGAGTAGAGGAGTTAAAACTCTCCCTCTTTGCTGGTGGTATGATCTTAGAGAACCTCAAAGACTCAACCCTAAGATTCCTGGAAGTGATAAAAAAAATATAGTAAAGTCTCAGGATATAAAATCAATGTCTACAAATCAGTAGGCTTTCTATACACCAATAACAGCCAAGAAGAGAAGCTAATTAAGAACATAATCCACTTGACGGTAGCTTTAAAGAAAATAAAATATCTAGGAATATACCTAACAAAAGAGGTGAAGAACCTCTATAAAGAAAATTATGAAACCCTAATAAAAGAGAAAACAGAAGATATTAACAAATGTACAAACATACCATGCTCATGGCTGGAAAGAATCAACATTGTTAAAATGTCTATACTTCCCAAAGCAATCTACAGATTCAGTGCCATCCCCATTGAAATACCAACATTGTACCTTCAAGATTTGGGGAAAAAAAACAAAAAACATATAGCTAAGGCAGTTCTTAGTAATAAAAGCAAAACTGAAGGCATCAGCCTGCCAGACTTTGGGCTGTACTATAAGGCCATAGTGATCAAAACAGCATGATATTGGCACAAAAATAGATACAGAGACATCTGGAACTGAGTAGAAAACCAGGCTATAACATCTTACAGCCACCTAATCTTTGATAAACCGAACAAGAACATACACTCGGGGAAAGAATCCCTATTTAATAAATGGTACTGGGAAAACAGGATATCCACGTGTAAAAAAATGAAACTGGACCCTCACCTTTCTCCACTCAAAAAATTGAATCAAGATAGATAAAAGACCTCAATTTAAGTCATGAAATAGTACAAATCCTCGAGGAAAGCATGGGAAAAACACTTGATGATATCATCCTGGGGAAAGACTATGAAGAATACTTCCATGGCAATTGCAAGAATCACAAAAAATAAACAAATGAGACTTAATTAGACTGATATGATTCTGTACAGCTAAGGAGACATCAATCAAAGCAATCAGACAACCTACACAATACAAAAGGATATCTGCATATTTTAAAGCTGACAAAAGCTTGGTAACTGGGATCTACAAAGAACTCAAATTAATCAACCTGTAAAAAGCCAACAATTCCTTGTATCAATGGGCAACAGAGAGGAATAGAACCTTCTCTGAAGGACACAGACAGATGTCTAACAAACATCAAAAATGCTCATCATCCCTAATTATTAGAGAAATGAAAAGTAATGCCACCATGAGAAATCATCTAACACCAGTCAGATTGGTTAGCCCACATCACAAAATCTCAAAACTGCAGATTCTGGCGTGGATGTGGAGAGAAGTGAACACTTTTACACAGCTGGTGGGACTGCAAACTAATGCAACCTTTTGAAAGGAAGTGTGGAGAACCTTCAAAGAACTCAAATTATCCCTCCCATTTGATCCTATAATATCATTTCTGGGCATCTACCCAGAAGAAAAAAAATATTTTTACCATAAGGACACTTGCACTACACTGTTTATTGAAGCTCAATTTACAATTGCCAAAATGTGGAAATAGCCTAAATGTCCACCAACCCAGGAATGAATTAACAAGCTGTGATATGGAATACTACTCAACCATTAAAAAGATGGAGATGTGACATCTTTTGTATTTACCTGGATGGTAGTGGAGCACATTATTCTTAGTACAGCATCATAAGAGTGGAGAAGCAAGAATCCTATGTACTCAATTCTGATTTGAGAACAATTAATGACCTAGTTCATGGTGTGGGGTGCAGGGAGGGGAGAGCATAGAGAGTTAATAGGGGTAGTGGGTGGCACGATGTGTGACACACCGTTTGGGGGCAGGGCACAATTATAAGAGGAACTTTAATAACAAATGTAAAGAATATAATTTGGTTCAAAAAATCAAAAAAAAAAGAAAGAAAGAGAGAGAAAGGAAGGAAGGAAGGAAGGAAGGAAGGAAGGAAGGAAGGAAGGAAGGAAGGAAGGAAGGAAGGAAAGAAGGAAGGAAGGAAGGAAGGAAGGAAGGAAAGAAGGAAGGAAGGAAAAGAGAAAGAAAAGAAAACATCTTGGAGTGGGTACCTTACCTCATGCCTGTAATCCTAACACTCTGGGAAGCTAAGGCAGGAGGATGACTTAAGCTTACAAGTCTGAGACCAGCTTATGCAAGAGCAAGACCAAGACCATATCTTTACTAAAAATAGAAAAATTAGCCAGGCACTGTGGCAGGCACCTGTAGTCCCAGCTCCGTAGGAAGCTGAGGCAGGAGGATTGCTTGAGCCCAGGAGTTTGAAGTTGCTGTTAACTGCTAGTCTGATGCCATAGCACTCTGGGCATAGGCAAAAGAGACTCTGTCTCAAAAAAAAAAAAAAAAAAAGAAAGAAAGAAAGAAAAAGACTTGAATATTTATTTGCAAGGTAAAATTAAGTCTACTACATATACATGATATGTGTCAAAAAAATTCAAGGATTTCAGAAAAAGCTATCTTTTTTAAAAACACTTTTTCAAACGTATTTTTTTTGTTGTTGTTGGGGATTCACTGAGGGTACAATAAGCCAGGTTACACTGATTGCAATTGTTAGGTAAAGTCCCTCTTGCAATCATGTCTTGCCCCCATAAAGTGTGACACACAAAAAGGCCCCACCCCCCTCCCTCGGTCCCTCTTTCTGCTTCCCCCCAATAACCTTAATTGTCATTAATTGTCCTCATATCAAAATTGAGTACATAGGATTCATGCTTCTCCATTCTTGTGATGCTTTACTAAGAATAATGTCTTCCACTTCCATCCACGTTAATACAAAGGATGTAAAGTCTCCATTTTTTTTTAATGGCTGAATAGTATTCTATGGTATTAATACACCACAGCTTGTTGATCCATTCCTGGGTTGGTGGGCATTTAGGCTGTTTCCACATTTTGGCGATTGTAAATTGAGCTGCAATAAACAGTCTAGTACAAGTGTCCTTATGATAAAAGGATTTTTTTCCTTCTGGGTAGATGCCCAGTAATGGGATTGAAGGATCAAATGGGAGGTCTAGCTTGAGTGCTTTGAGGTTTCTCCATACTTCCTTCCAGAAAGGTTGCACTAGTTTGCAGTCCCACCAGCAGTGTAAAAGTGTTCCCTTCTCTCCACATCCACGCCAGCATCTCCAGTTTTGAGATTTTGTGATGTGGGCCATTCTCACTGGGGTTAGATGATATCTAAGGGTAGTTTTGATTTGCATTTCTCTAATATATAGAGATGATGAACATTTTTTCATGTGTTTGTTAGCCATTCGTCTGTCATCTTTAGAGAAAGTTCTATTCATGTCTCTTGCCCATTGATATATGGGATTGTTGGCTTTTTTCATGTGGATTAATTTGAGTTCTCTATAGATCCTAGTTATCAGGCTTTTGTCTGATTCAAAATATGCAAATATCCTTTCCCATTGTGTAGGTTGTCTCTTTGCTTTGGTTATTGTCTCCTTAGCTGTACAGAAGCTTTTCAGTTTAATGAAGTCCCATTTGTTTATTTTTATTGTTGTTGCAATTCCCATAGCAGTCTTCTTCATGAAGTCTTTCCCCAGGCCAATATCTTCCAGTGTTTTTCCTATGATTTCTTTGAGGATTTTTATTGTTTCATGCCTTAAATTTAAGTCCTTTATCCATCTTGAATCAATTTTTGTGAGTGGGAAAAGTGTGGGTCCAGTTTCAGTCTTTTACATGTAGACATCCAGTTCTCCCAACACCATTTATTGAATAGGGAGTCTTTCCCCCAAGGTATGTTCTTGTTTGGTTTATCGAAGATTAGGTGGTTGTAAGATGTTAGTTTCATTTCTTGGTTTTCAATTCAATTCCAAGTGTCTATGTCTCTGTTTTTGTGCCAGTACCATGCTGTCTTGAGCACTATGGCTTTGTAGTACAGACTAAAATCTGGTATGCTGATGCCCCCAGCTTTGTTTTTGTTGCAAAGAACTGCCTTAGCTATACAGGGTTATTTCCAGTTCCATATAAAATGAAGAATCATTTTTCCAAATCTTGAAAGTATGATGTTGTTATTTTGATAGGAATGGCATTGAATAGATAGATTGCTTTGGGGAGTATAGACATTATAACAATGTTGATTCTTCCGATCCATGAGCATGGTATGTTCTTCCATTTGTTAATATCCTCTGCTTTTTCCTTTCTGAGGATTTCATAGTTTTCTTTATAGAGGTCCTTCACCTCCTTCGTTAGGTATATTCCTAGGTATTTCATTTTCTTTGAAACTATGGTGAAGGGAGTTGTGTCCTTAATTAGCTTCTCATCTTGACTGTTATTGGTGTATACAAAGGCTACTGACTTGTGGACATTGATTTTATATCCTGAAACATTACTCTATTTTTGGATGACTTCTAGGAGTCTTGTGGTTGAGTCTTTGGGGTTCTCAAGTATAAGACCATGTTGGCAACAAAGAGGGAGAGTTTGACCTCCTCTGCTCCCATTTGGATTCCCTTTATTTCCTTGTCTTGCCTAATTGTGTTGGCTAGAACTTCCAGCACTACATTGAAGAGTAAAGGTGACAGAGGACAACCTTGTCTGGATCCAGGTATAAGAGGAAAAGCTTTCGGTTTTACTCCATTCAGTAAAATATTGGCTGTGGATTTGTCATAGATAGCTTCAATCGGTTTTAGAAATGTGCCACCTATGCCTATACTCTTCAGTGTTCTAATTAGAAAAGGATGCTGGATTTTATCAAATGCTTTTTTTACATCTATTGAGAGAATCAAGTGATCTTTATTTTTGCCTCTGTTAATATGGTGGATAACGTTTATGGACTTGCATATGTCAAACCAGCCTTGCATCCCTGGGATGAAGCCTACTTGATCATGATGAATGACTTTTTTGATGATAAGCTGTAATCTATTGGCTAGGATTTTGTTGAGAATTTTTGCATCTATATTCATGAGTGAGATTGGTCTGAAATTCTCCTTTTTGTTTGGGTCTTTTCCTGGTTTTGGTATCAGGGTGATGTTTGCTTCATAGAATGTGTTGGGGAAGATTCCTTCTTTCTCAATTTTTTGGAATAATTTCTGCAGTACAGGAATAAGCTCTTCCTTGAAGGTTTGATAGAATTCTGGAGTGAAGTCATCAGGACCAGGGCAATTTTTGTTTGGAAGATTTTTTATCGTTTCTTTAATCTCAGTGCTTGAAATTGGTCTTTTCTGGAGCTCTATTTCTTCCTGGCTGAGTCTAGGGAGAGGGGGTGATTCCAAATATTTATCCAATTCCTTCACATTGTCAAATTTCTGGGCATAGAGTTTCTGGTAGTATTCAGAGATGATCTCTTGTATCTCTGTTGGATCAGTTGTTATTTCCCCTTTATCATTTCTGATTGAGGTTACTAGAGATTTTACTTTTATATTCCTCATTAGTCTGGCCAATGGTTTATCTATTTTATTTATTTTTTCAAAAAACCAACTCCTTGTTTCATTAATTTTCTGAATGATTCTTTTGTTTTCAATTTCATTGATCTCTGATTTGATTTTGGATATTTCTTTTCTTCTACTCAGTTTAGGCTTAGATTGTTCTTCTTTTACCAATTCCATAAGATCTCTTGTGAGATTGTTGTTGCGCTCTCTTTGTGTTTTTCAAATGTAGGCATCTAAACCGATGAATTTTCCTCTCAAATCTGCTTTTGCAGTATCCCACAGGTTTTGGTAGCTTGTGTCTTCATTGTTGTTTTGCTCAAGGAAGTTAATGATTTCCTGTTTTATTTCTTCCTGCACCCATCTGTTATTCAACAGAAGATTGTTTAGTTTCCATGCCTTTGTGTGGGGTCGAGCATTTTTGTTAGAGTTGAGTTCCACCTTTATTGCCTTATGGTCGGATTAGATACAAGGTAAAATTTAAATTCTTTTGATTCTTTTGATATTTGTTTTGTGTCCCAGGATATGATCAATTTTGGAGAATGTTCCATGGGGTGATGAGAAGAATGTATATTCTTTATCTTTGAGATGGAGGGTTCTATATGCGCCTATCAAGCACAGTTGTTCTAGGGTCTCATTTAAATCTCTTATATCTTTGTTTAATTTCTGTTTAGAGGATCTGTCCAGCTCTGTAAGAGGAGTGTTAAAGTCCCCTGTTATTATGGTATTATCAGATGTCATATTGCTCAGACTGAGGAAGGTCTGTTTCAAGAATCTGGGAGCATTTAAATTGGGTGCATAAATATTTAGAATTGAAATGTCTTATTGTTGTATTTTTCCCTTGACCAATATAAAGTGACCATCTTTGTCTTTTTTGACTTTAGTTGCTTTAAATCCACATGAATATGAAAATAAGATTGCAACTCCTCTTTTCTACTGAATTCCATTTGCCTGGGAAATTATCTTCCAAACCTTGACTCGGAGCTTTAATTTGTCTTTTGAAGCCAGGTGTGTTTCTTGCAGACAGCAAATGGATGGCTTGTGTTTTTTAATCCAGTCAACCAATCTATGTCTCTTCAGTGGGGAATTCAAGCCATTAACATTTATTGAGATAATTGATAAGTGTGGTAGTATTCTATTCGATTCGTCTTATTTTGTGAGAGTCCATTGCTTAGTTTTATCTTTTGCATCAGTGTGGAGGTTTGGTTCTGTCCTTTAATTTCTGAGTTCTTACTTTGCTGCTGATCCATTGTGGTGGTCAGTGTGCAGAACATGTTGAAGTATTTCCTGTAGAGCTGGTCTTGTTGTGGCAAATTTCCTCAATGTTTGTATATCCGGAAATGATTTGATTTCTCCGTCAATTTTGAAGCTTAGCTTAGCAGGGTACAGAATTCTGGGCTGGAAATTGTTCTGTTTAAGTAGATTAAAGGTAGATGACCATTGTCTTCTTGCTTGGAAAGTTTCATTAGAGAAGTCTGTGGTCACTCTGATGGATTTGCCCCTGTGGGTCAACTGGCGCTTACTCCTGGCAGCTCGCAGAATCTTTTCTTTTGTCTTGACTTTGGGCAGGTTCATCACAATGTGTCTTGGAGAAGCTCGGTTAGAGTTGAGGCGACCTGGGGTCCGATAGCCCTCTGAAAGCCCTGTGTCAGAATCTTTGGTGATATTTGGGAAATTTTCTTTTATAATATTCTCTAGTATGGCTTCCATTTCTCTGGGGCATTCTTCTTCCCCTTCTGGAATTCCTATAACTCGTATGTTGGAACATTTCATAAAGTCCTGTAATTCTGACAGTGAACGTTCTGCTTTCTCTCTCTTCTTTTCTTCCTCCTTTACTTTCTGAGTTATCTCAAGAACTTTGTCTTCTATCTCTGAAATTCTTTCTTCTGCATGGTCTAACCTGTTGCTGATACTTTCCATTGCATCTTTAAGTTCCCTAATTGACTGTTTCAGTTCCTTCAGCTCTGCTATATCCTTTTTATATTCTTCATATTGTTCATCTCTTATTTGATACTGTTTTTGGATTTCCTTTTGGTTATTTTCCACTTTATTAGCAGTTTCCTTCATTGTTTCCATCATTTCTTTCATTGTTTTCAACATGTGTATTCTAAATTGCCTTTCTGTCATTCCTAATATTTCTTTATAGGTGGAATCCTCTGCAGTAGCTACCTCATGGTCCCTTGGCATGGTTGTTCTGTACTCGTTCTTCATGTTGCCTGGAGTTTTCTGCTGATTCTGCCTCATGAGTGATTTCTTTTATCTGTTTCCTTGCCCCAATTTTCCTTTCACTTCCTTTTGCTCTTTAAGTTCTCGTGCCTGTGGACTAAGGGTTATAGGACCAGAAGGGTGAGAAGGTTGAAGAGTAAAAAAGGGATGAAAGAGAGGAGGACCGAGTGATAAGAAAAACAAAGAAAAATAGAGAAAGGAGAGGGGGTGGGTAAAAGGAATATTGAAAAAAGAAGAGAAGCACAGAAAGAGGGAGACAGAGCAATATAGGTGTACAGTAGGGTACTTTGACACAACCTTAAAAATAACCCACCTTCTAGGGGTGCCTAGTTGGGTGGTTCCCTTGAGGTCAGCAGCTCTTTGCTAACCTGATCAGACACAGTACCCCACCTCCACCAAGTAGAGAAGAAAGACAAAAATGCTATAAATCAAACCAAAACAAGCAAACAGAAAACTTTACGGGATAAAATTCAGTGCAAAACCAAATAATAGCGGTAGAAACACTAGCAAAAATGAAGTTCTAATTATTGAAAAAGGCAGCAATTGGAAATTATAATTAAACTAGAAAAATTGAGAAAGAAAATGATCTGTATGGAATGGGTTGAACTTAAAAAACAAAACAACATCAACAACCTGAAAATAAACAAAAAAAAAACAACCAAACCAAAAAAAAAATAAATAAAAAAAAATACACCACCAAAAACAAAGCAGTATGTATATGTTGTTGAATATTGTCTGGGCAACACGTGTCTTCTGAGGTATGAGATGTTAATCACAGTTCTGATACAACTGGAGGCTGCTGATTTCTCAACCCCCAGCAGGTAGACACCCTAAATCTCTCTTCAGCCCACTCATAAGGTACTTTGAACTTGTTCACTTGATGAGCAGAAGCTTTCCCAGGGAAGTGCTTGTCACTGGAATCACTGCTGAAGTGGCTAGCCACCTACCCAGTGTGCCAAAACTGGTCTCACTCTGCCCCTGAGGGTTAGGGCTGCAAGGCGGCTCAGACCCCACCCTTAGGCTACTTGGTTACTGGGTTACCAGCTCCCACCCAATTCTAGTTCTGCGACCCTGAGGGCAGAGATGCCAGGGCAGATCACTCACAATGGCTCCCTGTGACCCACAGCCAAACACTATTAGCTCCGTCTGGCTCAGCGGCTCAGACTGGGGCCTTAGACAACGGCCAAAGTTCTCCGCACTCCCGCTCAGGCTCTCCCCAAGGCAGTTCAACTGAGTGCCAAGTCCAAAGACACCAAAACAGTTCACAGGTAAGGCCTTTCTGGTTTGCAGCCTCGCTGCTACTGAACTTACAGTTGCGGGTGGGTTTAGACAGATTGAACACATGTGGCCACTTGCCATTTTTCCACTGTTTTAGTCCTCCTCTTGGGGTCCAGAAGTCTCTCACTGACTCCCTGTATCCTCTCAGGGGTGATGATAGACAGATCCCACCAGAGATGGGATCTCCAGCCAGAGATGCCTGGAGTCCTATCTCCCCAGATTCACGGTGCCCAGATGCAAGGAAGCTGTTACTCGGCCGCCATCTTGCTCCGCCTCCCTCAAACGTAAATTTTGTATGAACTTTTCTCCCAATTAGCAATGGTCACTGATGCGCAGGATGATACATGGGAACCATTTGAAGAATACACAAGTGTTATAGACCTATTAATTGGAGAATATATTGAAAGGTTAAAAAAAAAAAAAGGATTTAAGATTAGGGTCACACAAGACAAAGTGCCCTCCACAAATATATACTCAATATGTTCTCTCAATAATTACTTTTCATAAATAATACAGTGTATTTATTGATACGTAAAAATCAAGGAAAGCAATAATACGTATCTATTTCAATACTAGTGAATCATCTCTCCACTTCCTAATGTGGTGTTTGTGGTTAGGAAGTTAGCAAACTGTGAAAGACAAGCAAGATAGGAAAAAGAAAATGATTACACCCCTATCAAATATAACTCCCTTTACTCAAAATTGTATAAAGGAGAATGTGTGTACCTTAAAACATCAGAAAAATGATAGAATTATATCTATTGAATTGTAGAGATGAACAAGATACATTGTTAAATGATAGAGAAGTTGGAAGGTAAAATGTATATCATGCCTTGTTTCTAAAAACTGATGAGCAAACAAAAGTCTATTTCTGTCTCTCTCTCATTCTGTCTTTCATATAATTATATGAATAAGTGGAAGGATATGAACTGGCCTGTTAATGTCACTTACCAAGTTGCGGGGGGTAAGGGGAGTGGTTGATTTAGAGTTAAATTCATAATATTCTTGCATTGTTTCAATTGTTATATGTATATATGTATAGTAATTTTAAAAACACTATTGAACTTTTACCATGGCAGTTAAGCAGTTACACTATTTTTCTTCCATTATTATGACAAAGCTTCTGCAATAAAGCTAATATCTTTTTTTATTGATTAGTTTTTATTGATTAGTTTTATCCTATTTTTGTTGTAAACATATTTAGATTATTCAAATGTTAAATTTTTAGAGTGTCTCTTCTCTCCTAATCTTGGCCCACTTCACAGCTACCAGTAATAATTTTTTTACTAAATTAAATGCTATAGAAAATAAAAATAAATAAATTAAATGTCACTGTTGTTTTGATACCATACATTAACAGCTTATTTTCTCTCATTATGAAGGTAAAATATTTTTGTAAAGTGGATTATGGCTTTTGTAATGATAAAACCGGCTACTTAAATATATTATATGGTAATTTTGTAAGAAAATAATGATCTCGTAATTTATCTTTCTTTATTATTTTTAGTACTCCTTTATAGCTCTGTATCAAATCATGCATGCCTAGAGAAAGATGATGCTTCTATAAAATCTCCTAGAAATGTAAAAAAATAAAATAAAATAAAATCTCCTAATTCTATTTTTTTAAAAATTCCTTTGGATACTTAATGTACTCAGCCCTACTATGAAACTAATTTGTTAACACCCACACTTTCATATGAAAGCTATAACCCAACTATAGCTCAAGAAGAAGGGGAAAGAGCAGAGGGAGTGTGGGAAGGAGAGAGGGTGGGTGGAGGGGGGGTAGTTGGTGGGACCACACCTATGGTGCATTTTACAAGGGTACAAATTAAATCTACTAAGTGTAAAATATAAATGTCTTAACATAATAACTAAGAAAATGAGGTGAAGGCTATGTTAACTAGTTTGATGGAAGCATTTCAAATTGTATATAAAACCAGCACATTGTACTCCATAATTGCATTAATGTACACAGCTATTATTTAATAATAAAAATTTCTTTAATCCATTTTAAATGGTATTTTATTTGCTGATTCTGTTTTCATAAATATAATCCTATAGAACATTTCTATCAAAGGCAAGATTATAAGGTAGAGAAGATAATGAAATAAAACTCAAAAGACCTGGATTCTAGTCCTTTCTCTATTATTGTGTAATCTTTCAAATCTCATTAAAAAGAGAAAAATAAAATTCAGATTAGAAGTACTTGAAATCAGGCTCAGTGCCTGTAACTCAACGGCTAGATCACCAACCACATACACCAGAGCTGGTAGGTTCAAATCCAGCTCAGGTCTGCCAAAACAACAATGACAACTACAACCAAAAAATAGCTGGGCATTATGGTGGGCACTTGTAGTTCCGCCTACTTTGGAGGCTGAGGCAAGAGAATCACTTAAGCCCAAGAGTTTGAGGTTGCTGTGAGCGACCTAGGGCAATAGCTTCAGAGTCTTTCAATAAAAAAAAAAGTATTTGAGATCAACAAACACATGATACTAAGCAAATATGCCTAAGTCACCATGCAATTATGCTTTCTTGACTCCAGATATGATCAAATAACTATTCATAGTCCTAGAAGCCAAAACTAATTGGTCCATTTGCAAAGAAAATTAAACATTTGTGTCATTCTCACTAACTATTAATGGCTTTCCACATCTGAAATAATCCATTGTTTATCGTTATCCTACTTGATATGTCATTCCTGCACAATTTTCTCTTTCTAACATCATTAATTAATAACTTAAAAGTACATTAAATATCTCAAAAGAAATGGTAGAAGCCACACTCATCACTTAAAAGGAATTTCTATCAGGTGGTGCCTGTGGCTCAAAGGAGTAAGGCGCTGGCCCCATATGCCGGAGGTGGCAAGTTCAAACCAGCCCTGGCCAAAAACTGAAAAGAAAAAAAAATAAAGCTTGTAAAAAGAATTTCTATCTCCTAAATTTGCATTCACCCTCAACCCTGGACCCATCTACTCATTTGTGAAACTTAAGGCAATAAGAAATTGAATGTAAGATTTCTTTCTGAAAATTACTAAAAATTTCATCTGTAGCTAGCCTTTCTGCCATATGAGGACATGGTGTTCTTCCCTCCAATACAACCTAACAAGGCACCATTTTGAAAACACATAAAGTGTCCTCACAAACACTGAAGTGGCTGGCACCTTGGTCTTTGACTCTCAGCCTCCAGATCTAAGACTGAATAATGTTGGAAGATTGCCGCGCCCACGGCATATAGCCGTAGTGAGGCAGTGCTGTCCGCATTATAGAACGACGGGAAGGTGGTTTGTGCTCCCCGGAGCTTTGCCCCCAGCGCCCCCAGTATGCACAGCATCAGAAATGTTGCCTAGCATGCTCAGTTACCCGCTTAAGTTTAAAGATTGTGGCGTCTACTCATGTGTTTGTCATCCTGTACCAGAAGTCTGTTTGTTCTGATAAACTATCAATATGTACTTTCTTAAGAATGAACACAATACACTGTTGATCCAGATATAACACCATCTCATGAGCTATTAGACTCAGTGGCACCAATAATAAGCACATAAAGATGTTTTCCCACCATAAATACCAGTGAGCTAAGACGATAAGCCTAAGGACACAAAATACAAATTATCTACATAAGTTACAAAGTCACTGAAACACATCCACCCACCATGAAGTCCTGTTCAGAACATCTTACTTCACCAACTGTCACACATAATAAAAATCAATAGAAAAACTAATACTTGTCAAGAAATTTACTCTAAATCAAAATTATAATTATCAATAACAATAAGATCAAATAGTAAATGTAGAATTAGTCAAGCATTAACATAAAGAAAATATCAAGCTGTTCTAAAAAGATAATAAGAAACTAAGAAAAGAGTTGGAGGCGGTAACATTCCTGAGATAGGAGGAAACGGGCAGAGTTGACTAATAACCGCTACCCTCCGGGAAGCGGAACCTTAAGACATAACAATGCATGATAAATCACACTTACAAACACAAAGATAACCCGCGCACGTAAGCAAAAAGATTGCAAGCTCTGTAAAAATGTATAAATACCAACATGTGTACCCAGTAAATTTACAGCTGCATACTTCACCCGTAGTGTGCCAGACTGTCATTCCTGCGCCGACCTCTCAACCTTCCTCGTTCCTTCTCCCTACTTTCCCTCGGACTGGAGCCCACCGACAGGGCGGTCCGTAGCAGAAGATGGCTGACTAGAAGCAGCTTTAACCAGAGGCTCAAGCCCAAACGGGAAGATATTGGACTGAAGTGCATGGAAGCTGTATGAGAGGAACTCCTCACTGAGAGGACTGTGTGTGGTACACATCACCCAGGCTGAATCAAGCAGCAGAAACCAGAAAGTGGAAGCAAAACAGCAGATACGAGCCCAGCTCCCAGAGGAAGGGAGAACCCCTCTCCCCAAATGGGAACTCTGTGGTGGTGTGACTAGTCAGACAGTGAACTGGATTCAAAAGTCTCCTCATTTTATCCCACAGGAGAGCAGTTGCTAAGTCCCAGTCCTCATTCATTATTGAGGTCTCACCACTGAGACTAGGTTCCATTCTGTCTGGAACAAAAGACTGAATATTTTTCCTGCAATCATGAGCACACAGATAACACTTCCCCCACCCTAGCTGCTGGAAGGACTTCCCCCTGTAGAGTACTGAGTGTTTAACGAGTTCACTGGGAAGCTCAGGATGTCTGCTGGCCACTGAGCTGCAGTGTGAGAACAGTAGCATGACAACCCAAGGTTTTGTGGGTAGAGGGTGAACTACTCATCTCCATATCCTCAGGAATTCTCAGGAAGCTCTGTTTTTTGTCCTTCAGGACAACTTCTGAGCTCCATTGGGTGGACAGGGCCAGTGTTTAAACAACTTTGACTTGTGATTTAACTTTGGACTTGCTCCCTCCACAAGGCACAGCTCTCTGAGCCTCATTGGATGGGAAGTCAGGTGTCTAAGTGACTTTGGACTAAACTTTGGACCTCTTGTCTCCACCAGGTGGACATCTCTGAACTCAATTGGGTGGGTGAAGCTGGGATTTAAGTGACTTTGAACTGAACATTGGACACCTGGCCTCCACCTGGCAGGGCTCTCTGAGTCCAATTGGGTGGGCAGGGCAAGGTTTAAGCAACTTTTGACTGAACTTTGGATCAGCACTCTCCACTGGGTGGAGGCTCTCTGAAGTCAAATGGGTGGGCTGTGTCTGGTGTCTGAACAACTTTTATCTAAACTTTAGACCTGCACCCCCCACCAGGTGGCAGCCCCCTGAGCTTGACTGGGCAGGCAGTGCCCAGTGCATGAGTGACTTTGTCTGAGCTCTGGGGCTATGCTGTCCACAGAGCTACAGCCCTCAGTGATTGATTGGCTGTACGATGCCCAATACATAAGCATCTTTACTGAACTCTGGGCCAGTGCTATCAACTGGGCAGGCTTATGAGCTTGATTTGGTGGGTGGAGCCAGCACTGGCAGAGAGACTTTGATTGGAACTCAGGGCCAGTACTTCCCACTGATAATTGTCCCCATTGAAACATTGTCTGGGGCTAGATTCACCACTAGTCTGCCTTTGTTAGTGTGGTGGTGGCAATACAATGGATGGTGAGGAGTGTATTCATCAGGGACAACCTATCAATTCAACTAAAGAAGTATAATTAACATATTAAAAATAAGAAAGAAACTGAAAATATTCATGAGGAGGAATCACCTGAACAACTCTGCCAACATGAAAAGTCAGAGCAGATCAACACCTCCCGTGGACAAAGAAAATACAGGAGAGAGTTCCATCCACAGAGAAATTGCTGAAATGTCAGAAATGGAACTTAGATTATGAATGGCAGGGCAGCACCTGTGGCTCAGTGAGTAGGGCGCTGGCCCCATATACCGAGGGTGTTGGGTTTAAACCCCGACCCTGGCCAATCTGTAACAACAACAACAACAACAACAACAAAAATAGCTGGGCATTGTGGCAAGTGCCTGTAGTCCCAACTACTTGGGAGGCTGAGGCAACAACATTACTAAAGCCCAAGAGCTGGAGGTTGCTTTGATCTGTGATGCAATGGCACTCTACCAAGGGCAACAAAGTGACACCCTGCCCCCCCAAAAAATAATAATATGGATGGCAAATAAGACAATTATAATGGAGGAACAGACGGAAGCAGAGCATCAAAAATAGTTCAGAAATTATCTTGAAAAATTAATGAATTCAAAGACAAAGTCACCAAGGTTATGGACATAATGAGGATATAGCAGAGCTTAAGGAATTGAAAAAGGTATTTGAGGAATTTCGAAATACAGAAAAGTCCCTGAGATACAGAGTTGAGCAATTTGAAGTAATAATCTCAAACAAAGAAGAAAAGACTTTTTTTATCCCAAGCATTCAAAGGGGTAGAAACATGGACAGAAAGAACAGAATAGTCCCTGAGAGAGTTATGGGATCATTCCAAAAAATCAAACATCAAATTATAGGGATTCCTGAAGAAGAGGATGGTCGCAAAGGCACAAATTCTCTGCTCCAAGACATCATGGCTGAGAACTTCCCAAGTATTGCAAGAGACACAGAAATTCAAATAATAGAGAGTTTCAGAACCCCAGCACAAATCAATCCAGACAAAGCATTTCTTAGACACGTTGCAATTAATTCTGCCAATGTAAATATGAAGAAGAAACTTCTGTAAGCAGCCAGGCAAAAGAAAAGTATTACTTACAAAGTAAAAAGTATGAGAATGACTCCATATTTTGCTGCTGAAACTTTCCAAGTCAGAAAAGGATGGTCATCGACCTTCAACATTTTTAAATAAAACAATTTCCAGTCCAGGATCCTATACCATGCTAAACGGAGTTTCATTTCATTCACATACTTCACTGAAATCCACATGCTGAGGAAATTTGCCATGACTTTGCCAGCTCTATCAGAAATACTCAGATCCATTCTTCATAACAATCATCAGAAGGGTACACCACCAAGGTAAGCCTATCCAGAAATTAAAGAACAAAGCCTAGTTTCCACAATGATGAGAGACATAAAATTAAGCTCTGGACTTCTGAACAATAGGATAACCAAAACTATGCCACATCTATCAATTCTATCAATTAATGTGAATGGTTTGAACCCTTATTTAAAGAAGCATAAGCTGGCCTGACTGGATACAAAAACTCAAGCCAGATATCTGTTGCCTACAATAAGCTCACCTTACTTCAAAAGATAAAACAAAACTCAGGGTGAAGGATGAACAATGGCATTCCTGGCAAATGAAAAACAGAAAAAAAGCTGGGGTTGCATTGAATGGGATTGAAATGGTATGAAATGGGATTGAAACCAACAAAAAATAATGAAAGACAAAGATGGACACTACATACTGGTCAAGGGAAACACACAATATGAAGAAATTTCAATAGTTAACATCTGTGCACCCTATCTGAATTCTCCTTGATATATAAAGCAAACCGTAACTGATCTGAACAATATGATATCTTTCCACACTATAATAGTTGGAAATTTTAACACCCCATTGCCAGTACTGGACAGATCCTCCAAGGAGAAACTAAACTAGAAAATAATAGATTTAAACAAGACACTAAAACAAATGGACTTAATAGACATTTATAGAACACTTTATCCTAATAAAACCAAATACACATTCCTCTCCTCAGCTCACAGATCATCTTCCAAAATTTATCATATCTTAGATCACAAGGTTCACCTCAACAAAGTCAAAAAAATAGAAATTATCCCCTGTATCTTCTCAGACCATCATGGAATAAAAGTTGAACTCAACAGCAACAGAAATTTTCACACTAAAATAAAATTATAGAAATTAAATAACCTTATTGTGAATGATAGCTGGGTCATAGACAAGATCAAGAGGGAAATCATTAGATTTCTGGAAATTATAATGAAGCCACAAACCATCAAAACTTGTGGGATACTGCAAAGACAGTATTTAGAAGGAAATTTATAGCATTAGATGCATTCATCAAGAAAACAGAAAGAAAGCAAGTGAGCAACCAAATGGGCCATCTCAAGCAACTGTAAAAGGAAGAACAATTTAATCCCAAACCCAGTAGAAGAAAAGGAATAACCAAAATTAGAGCAGAACTAAATGAAATTTAAAACAAAATAACAATACAGAAGATCAGCACAATGAAAAGTTGGTTCTTTGAAAAGGTTAATAAAATTGATAATCCCTTGTCTATGCTAACCAGAAACAGAAAAACAAGATCTCTAATAACTACCATCAAAAATGATAAATGGGAAATAATAACATCTAACACAGAAATATAAAATATTCTCAACAATTACTACAAAAAACTCTTTCCCAGAAATATGAAAATGTAGAGGAGATAGACTGATATCTGGAAGCACAATACCTTCCAAAACTCAGCCAGAATGATTTAGAAATCTTGAATTGACAAATATCAAGTACTGAAATAGCATCAATTATACAAAATCTCCTAAAACAGAAAAGCCCTGGACCAGATGGTTTCACACCAGAATTCTATCAAACCTTGAAAGAGAACCTAGTTCCTATAATGCAAGGGTCCTCAAACTGTGGCTCATGGGCCACATGAGGCAGTGTGATTGCATTTGTTCCTGTTTCTTTTTTTTTTTTTTTTTTTTTTTACTTCAAAATAAGATGTGCGCAGTGTAGATAGGAATTTGTTCATAGTTTTGTTTTTCTTTTTTTAAACTATAGTCCACCCCTCCAACAGTCTGAGGGACAGTGAACTGGCCCCCTGTTTAAAAAGTTTGAGGACGCCTGCTATAATGCATAAACTTTTACAAAATTTAGAGAAAGAAGGAATCCTCCCCAATACATTGTATGAAGCAAATATCACCTTGATCCCCAAACAGGAAAGTACCCAACAAAGAAAGAAAACTATGGACCAATATCATTAATGAATATTGATGCAAAAATATTCAACAGGATATTAGAAAACTGAACACAATAATATAACAACACATTTAAAAAGTTATACATCATAATCAAATGGGTTTTATCCCAGGGACACAAGGTTGGTTCAACATAAACAAATCTATACATACAATACACCAAATAAACAGAATAAAAAAACAAAGACTATATGAATCTTTCTTTCTTTCCTTCTTTCTTTTCTTTTCTTTTCTTTTTTCTTTTTTTTTTTTTTTGAGACAGGGTCTCACTATCTCACCCTTGGTAGAGTGTCTTGGCTTCAAAGCTCACAGCAACCTCAAACTCTTGGGCTTAAGCGATTCTCTTGCCTCAGCCTGCCATGTAGCTGGGGCTACAGGCACCCACCATAATGCCTGGCTATTTTTGTTGTTGTTGTTGTTGTTGTAATTGTAGTTTTTGTTTAGCAGGCCCTAGCCAGGTTGGAACCTGCCAGCCCTGGTGTTATGTGGCTGGCACCTTAAGCACTGAGCTATGGGTGCCGAGTCATATGATTCTTTGAGTTGATGCAGAAAAGACTTTTTGACAATATCCAGAATCCTTTCATGATAAAAACACTCAAGAAAATATGCTTACAAGGAACATTCCTTAAGCTGATAGATGCTATCTGCAGCAAACCCATAGTCAGTATCATATTGAATGCAATAAAACTGAGACTATTCCCACTCAAATCTGGAACCAAACAAGGATGCCCACTGTCTCCATGCTATTTAACTTAGTGTTGGGATTCCTAACCCTCACAATCAGGCAGGAGAAGGAGATCAAAGGAATCCAAATGGGGCCAGGGGAGATCAAACTCCTTCTTCACAGATGACATGATCTTATACCCAAAAAACCCTAGGGACTCAAAAACAAAGCTCTCAGAACTGATTAAGGACTATTGCAATATCTCAGGTTACAATATCAATACCCACAGATCAGTAGCCTTAGTACACACCAACAATTATCAAACCAAGAACAAAATCAGACTCTGTTACTTTTACAATAACACCAAAAAAATTTGATCTGTAGAATTACTTGATTCAACATGATTTTTTTTGTTTTAGCTCAGTTAAAATTACTAATTCTTCTTTGTAATTGTGTAAATTACCTTAAATTCATAATAAAATTATATTTCTGAGATTTTGAATAAACTTAAGCTGAAAACATTGACTGCATACATGCTATTTATAGAAATATTTAAAACACAATATATTTAATATCAAGAATTGCATAGCAAAATATTAAAGTGAATAAAAATGTGCTAAAAAGCATAATTAAGAAAATAAAAAGGCAAGTGACAGACTAGAATAAAAAATACTGAATTTTATATATCAGCAGATCAGCAAAGATTCTATACAACCACCATTCCAACATAGAATTTTTAAATACGTAGTCCAAATAATACTAGCAGATTGTTGGCTACATGGAAATTTCAATGTCTTATTTTAAGATTTACATTTTAGTATGTTTATTTGTGAATTATCATATTCTTAACTACTAGTAATACTTTTCACATAGTGAAGACATAAGATGCACTACAATTAGAGAGGTCTACTGTACTTCCCGTACAAATAAGGGAAAATAATGTTTAAAAAGATAGATTAATAATTGACACTTCTTAATTTCAAGTATAAGAGATTGCAAGTGAAATTCAAATGACTTTCTTCAGAAAATTAGCCTAAATATCAGTATAAATTGTATTTACAGTTTTTCCCACACAGTACTTTATCAGGGTCATTTTTTACCATGAATAATGCAATTTGCATGAACCATTTTAATGTGGAGACATGGATTCACTTGTCAACATGTTAATCAATCAAACATTCTTTTCTAAAGTAGAAAAAATTTCTAAGGAGAAATATCAGCTAGAACATTTTTTAAAAAAGCAAATAATCCCTCAGGGACTAGGAGATACTATTCCTAATACTGAAGATTCAGTCTTCGTACCTCATATAAAATATACACGTATTTTATATAAACTGTATATTTTAATATTTGAAATTACTTCTTGATACATACTATTTCTGTTTTCCAAAGTTGTGCTGCATATTTTAAGGGGGGTAGAGTTGCACATTTCCAATTAACGTTAAAAGTACAGAGAAATAAACAAATAAGAACTAATCATGTAAATAATAAAGTTGGTTATAATCTAATAGCAGAAACAGGAAATTATCCTTAATTGTCTTTGTTATCTAGTATGTCAAAATTGGAACAATATTTATCAGTTTTTAAGTTACTGGAAAACCTTGCCTGGAACAGTTTTAAATTATACTAGCAAATAATTGACGCCTCTAAATTGTCATATGTAAGAAATTGCTGCTTTATAAAGAGCTTTACTGTTTTGATCTCAAATTAGGAGATGCAAATGGCTCACGTGTTTTGCTGTCATATTTTCACCAACACATCACTTGATACTAATCATGTATTACAGATCACAAATGTATTTAAAATAAGTCAAAATTATGTTGCAATACTGAACCTTTGCCCATCCAAAAATAAACTTAAGAATCACTTGGTAAGCCTGACTGAATTGATTGAAAGTAAAGCCTAAATAGACCAATGAATAATACTCTATGACATCTAGAATTTAAAAAACTTTTATAATTTTAATGTCAGGAAATTTAATATATATAGATATATAGATGGACAAATACAGATATATAGATATATAATCTGAAGCAATCTGGAGCACTATGTTAGCATGACAATTATGTGGAAAAAAACTCCTGTTTTGATAGTTCAATATTTTTATGGTAGTGGTTTTCTGTTTGGTAATAATTTAGTTAGTCACTCATTTTCACAAAACTCAACCTAACCTTTTCTTAGTAGTCCAAATGATAATTTATTGTCACTGCATGGCATTATATGCTTTTCAGAACATTTTCAAATACAGTATAACATTGTGATTATCTCTACAACTTTGTGATGTAGCATAACTGGTAACATACTTACTTACATAAAAAAACTAATTGATCAGACAACTGGGACCATACTAAGACCTCTTGACACTTGCTTTAGTGTTCAATTTATCATATGGAGCTACTTCCCTTGATTAATTTTTAAAACACCCTTTGGTGTTATGTATGCATGGCATTTCCATTAAGTTTATACAACTGGATTTATTTCTACCTATTAGATTTATACAATCAGATTATTAATTTCTTAAATATATATCTTATATCAACCATAGATACATGCATACACTGTTTTATTGCACTTTCCATTGTTACTTACAAATAGTATATTTTTTTACAAATTGAAGCTTTGTGGTAAAACTGTATTGTAAAAGTCTACCTGCACTATTTCCTCAAAAGTAGGTGCTCATTTTGTGTCTATGTCACATTTTTGTAATTCTCACAATATTTTTAACTTTTTAATTGTTATATTTGTTATGGTGATCTGTAAATCAGTGATGATCAGTGTTACTGTTATAATTATTTTAGGTCACCATGAATCATGCTCATAACTTAATTGATAAATTTTGTGGGTTTGACTGCTCCACCAACCAACAATTTTCTCATGTCTCTTCCTCTCCTTTGGACTCCCTATTGCAAAATACAAAATAATATTGAATTGGAACAGTCAATAACTCTGCAATAGCCTTCAAGTGTTCATATAAAAGAAAAAGTCACATGTCTCTTGCCTTAAAACAAAAGTTAGAAATGATCAGACTTAGTAAGAAAAAGTTTTAGTGGTCAAGACAGAAGGCCAAATCAGCTATCCCATTCTTTAAACCAAAGCCTAATTTATTTTATTTTATTTTATTTTATTTTAAATGTTGAGGAATCATTGAGGGTACAATAAGCCAGGTTACACTGATTGCAATTGTTAGGTAAAGTCCCTCTTGCAATCATGTCTTGCCCCCATAAAGTGTGACACACAAAAAGGCCCCACCCCCCTCCCTCGGTCCCTCTTTCTGCTTCCCCCCAATAACCTTAATTGTCATTAATTGTCCTCATATCAAAATTGAGTACATAGGATTCATGCTTCTCCATTCTTGTGATGCTTTACTAAGAATAATGTCTTCCACTTCCATCCAGGTTAATACAAAGGATGTAAAGTCTCCATTTTTTTAAATAGCTGAATAGTATTCCATGGTATAAATATACCACAGCTTGTTAATCCATTCCTGGGTTGGTGGGCATTTAGGCTGCTTCCACATTTTGGCGATTGTAAATTGAGCTGCAATAAACAGTCTAGTACAAGTGTCCTTATGATAAAAGGATTTTTTTTCCTTCTGGGTAGATGCCCAGTAATGGGATTGCAGGATCAAATGGGAGGTCTAGCTTGAGTGCTTTGAGGGTTCTCCATACTTCCTTCCAGAAAGGTTGTACTAATTTGCAGTCCCACCAGCAGTGTAAAAGTGTTCCCTTCTCTCCACATCCATGCCACCATCTGCAGTTTTGAGATTTTGTGATGTGGGCCATTCTCACTGGGGTTAGATAATATCTCAGGGTTGTTTTGATTTGCATTTCTCTAACATATAGAGATGATGAACATTTTTTTCATGTGTTTGTTAGCCATTTGTCTGTCATCTTTAGAGAAAGTTCTATTCATGCCTCTTGCCCATTGATATATGGGATTGTTGGCTTTTTTCATGTGGATTAATTTGAGTTCTCTATAGATCCTAGTTATCAAGCTTTTGTCTGATTGAAAATATGCAAATACCCTTTCCCATTGTGTAGGTTGTCTCTTTGTTCTGGTTTTTGTCTCCTTAGATGTACAGAAGCTATTCAGTTAAATGAAGTCCCATTTGTTTATTTTTGTTGTTATTGCAATTGCCATAGCAGTCTTCTTCATGAAGTCTTTCCCCAGGCCAATATCTTCCGGTGTTTTTCCTATGCTTTCTTGGAGGATTTTTATTGTTTCATGCCTTAAATATAAGTCCTTTACCCATTTTCAATCAATTTTTGTGAGTGGTGAAAGATGAGGGTCCAGTTTCAGTCTTTTACATGTAGACATCCAGTTCTCCCAACACCATTTATTGAATAGGGAGTCTTTCCCCCAAGGTATGTTCTTGTTTGGTTTATCGAAGATTAGGTGGTTGTAAGATGTTAGTTTCATTTCTTGGTTTTCATTTCGATTCCAAGTGTCTATGTCTCTGTTTTTGTGCCAGTACCATGCTGTCTTGACCACTATGGCTTTGTAGTACAGACTAAAATCTGGTCTGCTGATGCCCCCAGCTTTATTTTTATTGCTAAGAACTGCCTTAGCTATACGGGGTTTTTTCCGGTTCCATACAAAACGCAGAATCATTTTTTTCCAAATCTTGAAAGTACCATATTGGTATTTTGATAGGAATGGCATTGAATAGGTAGATTGCTTTGTTAAGTATAGACATTTTAACAATGTTGATTCTTCCGATCCATGAGCATGGTATGTTCTTCCATTTGTTAATATCTTCTGCTATTTCCTTTCTGAGGATTTCATAATTTTCTTTATAGAGGTCATTCACCTCCTTCGTTAGGCATATTCCCAGGTATTTCATTTTCTTTGAAACTATGGTGAAGGGAGTTGTGTCTTTAATTAGCTTCTCATCTTGACTGTATTTGACGTATACAAAGGCTACTGACTTGTGGACATTGATGTGATATCCTGAAATATTACTGTACTTTTTGATGACTTTTAGGAATCTTGTGGTTGAGTCTTTACTGTTCTCTAAGTATAAGATCATGTCATCAGCAAAGAGGGAGAGTTTGTCCTCCTCTGCTCCCATTTGGATTCCCTTTATTTCCTTGTCTTGCCTAATTGTATTGGCTAGAACTTCCAGCACTATGTTAAATAGTAAAGGTGACAGAGGACAACCTTGTCTGGTTCCAGTTCTAAGAGGAAAAGCTTTCAGTTTTACTCCATTCAGTAAAATATTAGCTGTGGGTTTGTCATAGATAGCTTCAATCAGTTTTAGAAATGTGCCACCTATGCCTATACTCTTCAGTGTTCTAATTAGAAAAGGATGCTGGATTTTATCAAATGCTTTTTCTGCATCTATTGAGAGGATCATGTGATCTTTATTTTTGCCTCTGATACTATGGTGGATAACGTTTATGGACTTGAGTATGTTAAACCAGCCTTGCATCCCTGGGATGAAGCCTACTTGATCATGATGAATGACTTTTTTGATGATAAGCTGTAATCTATTGGCTAGGATTTTGTTGAGGATTTTTGCATCTATATTCATGAGTGAGATTGGTCTGAAATTCTCCTTTGTGTTTGGGTCTTTTCCTGGTTTTGGTATCAGGGTGATGTTTGCTTCATAGAATGTGTGGGGCGAATTCCTTCTTTCTCAATTTTTTGGAATAATTTCTGCACTATTGGAATAAGCTTGTCCTTGAAAGTTTGATAGAATTCTGGTGTGAAGCCATCTGAACCAGGGCATTTTTTGGTTGGAAGATTTTTTATTGTTTCTTTAATCTCAGTGCTTGAATTTGGTCTGTTCAGGAGCTCTATTTCTTCCTGGCTGAGTCTAGGGAGAGGGTGTGATTCCAGATATTGAACCATTTCCTTCACATTGTCAAATTTCTGGGCATAGAGTTTCTGGTAGTATTCAGAGATGATCTCTTCTATCTGTCGGATCAGTTATTATTTCCCCTTTATCTTTTCTGATTGAGGTTACTAGAGATTTTACTTTTCTATTTCTCGTTAGTCTGGCCAATACTTTATCTATTTTATTTATTTTTTAAAAAAACAACTCCTGTTTCATTAATTTTCTGAATGATTCATTTGTTTTCAAATTCATTTATCTCTGATTTGATATTGGATATTTCTTTTCTTGTACTGAGTTTTGGCTTAGATTGTTCTTCTTTTTCCAATCCATAAGATGGCTTGTGAGATTGTTTATGTGCTCTCTTTCTGTTTTTTGAATGTAGGCAGGTAAAGCAATGAATTTTCCTCTCAAAACTGCTTTGGCAGTATCCCACAGGTTTTGGTAGCTTGTGTCTTCATTGTTGTTATGCTCAAGGAAGTTAATGATTTCCTGTTTTATTTCTTCCTGTACCCATCTGTTATTCAACAGAAGATTGTTCAATTTGCATGCTTTCATGTCAAACATTTTTGTTAGAGTTGAGTTCCAACTTTAGTGCTTTATGTTCTGAGAAGATACAAGGTAAAATTTCAATTGTTTTGATTCTGTTAGTATTTGTTTTGTGTCCCAGGATATGATCAATTTTGGAGAATGTTCCATGGGGTGATGAGAAGAATGTATATTCTTTATCTTTGGGATGGTGTGTTCTATATGCGTCTATCGAGCACAGTTGTTCTAGGGTCTCATTTAAGTCTCTTATATCCTTGTTTATTTTCTGTTTAGAGGATCTGCCCAGCTCTGTAAGAGGAGTGCTAAAGTCCCCTGTAATTATGGTATTATCAGATATCATATTGCTCAGACTGAGTAAGGTCTGTTTCAAGAACCTGGGAGCATTTAAATTGGGTGCATAAATATTTAGAATTGAAACATCTTCTTGTTGTATTTTTCCCTTGACCAATATAAAGTGACCATCTTTGTCTTTTTTGACTTCAGTTGCTTTAAATCCACATGAATCTATAAATAAGATCACAACTCCTCTTTTCTTCTATATGCCATTTGCCTGAAAAATTGTCTTCCCACCCATGACTAGGAGCTTTAATTTGTCTTTTAAATCCAAGTGTGTTTCTTGCAGATAGAAAAATGGATGGCTTGTGTTTTTTAATCCAGTCAGCCAATCTATGCCTGTTCAGTGGGGAATTCAAGCCATTAACATTTATTGAGATAATTGATAAGTGTGGTAGTGTTCTATTCATCTTATTTTGTGAGAGTCCATTGCTTAGTTTTATCTTTTGCATCAGTGTGGAGGTTAGTTTCTGTCCTTTAATTTCTGAGTTCTTACTTTGCTGCTGATCCATTGTGATGGTCAGTGTGTAGAACCGGTTGAAGTATTTCCTGTAGAGCTGGTCTTGTTGTGGTGAATTTCCTCAATGTTTGTATATCCAGAAATGATTTGATTTCTCCAACAATTTTAAAGCTTAGCTTAGCAAGGTACAGAATTCTGGGCAGGAAATTGTTCTCTTTAAGTAGATTAAAGGTAGATGACCATTGTCTTCTTGCTTGGAAAGTTTCATTAGAGAAGTCTGCAGTCACTCTGATGGATTTGCCCCTGTAGGTCAACTGGCGCTTACTCCTGGCCGCTTGCAGAATCTTTTCTTTTGTCTTGACTTTGGACAGGTTCATCACAATGTGTCTTGGAGAAGCTCGGTTAGAGTTGAGGTGACCAGGGCTCTGATATCCCTCTGAAAACAGTGTGTCAGAATCTTTGGTGATATTTGGGAAATTTTCTTTTATAATATTCTGTAGTATAGCTTCCATTCCTCTGGGGCATTCTTCTTCCCCTTCTGGAATTCCTTTAACTCATATGTTGGAACGCTTCATAAAGTCCCATAATTCTGACAGTGAACTTTCTGCTTTCTCTCTCTTCTTTTCTGCCTCTTTTACTATCTGAGTTATCTCAAGAACTTTGTCTTCTACCTCTGAAATTCTTTCTTCTGCATGGTCTAACCTGTTGCTCATACTTTCCATTGCATCTTTAAGTTCCCTAATTGACTGTTTCAGTTCCTTCAACTCTGCTATATCGTTTTTATATTCTTCATATCGTTCATCTGTTATTTCATTCTGTTTTTGGATTTCCTTTTGGTTATTTTCCACTTTATTAGCAGTTTCCTTCATTGTTTACATCATTTATTCCATTGTTTTTATCATGTGTATTCTAAATTCCCTTTCTGTCATTCCTAACATTTCTTTATAGGTGGAATCCTCTGCAGTAGCTATCTCATGGTCCCTTGGCAGGGTGGTTCTGGACTGGTTGTTCATGTTGCCTTGAGTTTTCTGCTGATTCTTCCTCATGAGTGATTTCTTTTATCTGTTTCCTTGCCCTAATTTTCCTTTCACTTCCTCTTGCTCTTTAAGTTCTCATTCCTGTGGACTAAGGGTTTGATGAGTCATTTTGGTACAGGACCAGAAGGGTGAGAAGGTTGAAGAGCAAGAAAGGGATGAAAGAAAGGCAGACCAACTGAAAGGAAAAAAAAAATAGAGAAAGGAGAAAGGATGGGTAAAAGGAATATTGACAAAAAGAAGAGAGGCACACAAAGAGGGAGACAGAGCAATATAGGTGTACAGTAGGGTACTTTGACAAAACCTTAAAACAAAACCACCTTCTGGGGGTGTCCAGTCGGGTGGTTCCCTTGGGGTCAGCAGCTCTTTGCTAACCTGATCAGACACAGTACCCCAGCTCCACCAAGTAGAGAGGAAAGACAAAAATGCTATAAATCAAACCAAAACAAGCAAACAAACAGAAAACTTTACCGGATAAAATGGGGTGAAAAACCAAATAATAGCAGTAGAAACACTGGCAAAAATGAAGTTCTAGTTATTAAAAAAGGTGGGAATGGGAAATTATAATTAAACTTGAAAAATTGAGAAAGAAAAAGGATCTGTATGGAAAAGGTTGAAATTAAAAAACAAAACAACATCAACAACATTAAAATAAACAAAGAAAACAACCAAACCAAAAAGAAAGAAAAAAAAAACAGAAAAAAAAAAAAACACAACCAAAAACAAAGCAGTATGTATATGTTGTTGAATATTGTCTGGGCAACATGTGGTCTTCTAGGGTATGAGATGTTAATCACAGTTCTGATACGACTGGGGCTCCTGATTTCTCAAACCCCAGCAGGTAGACACCCTAAATCTCTCTTCAGCCCACTTAAAAGGCACTTTGAACTTGTAAACTTGCTGAGCAGAAGCTTTCCCAGGAAAGTGCTTGTCGCTGGAATCACTGCTGAAGTGGCTATCCACTTACCCAGTGTGCCAAAACCGGTCTCACTCTGCCCCTGAGGGTTAGGGCTGCAATGCGGCTCAGACCCCACCCTTAGGCTACTTGGTCGCTGGGTTACCAGCTCCCACCCGATTCTAGCTCTGCGACCCTGAGGGCAGAGCTTGCCAGGGAAGATCGCTCACAGTGGCTCCCTGTGGCCCACAGCCAAACACTATTAGCTCCGTCTGGCTCAGTGGCTCAGACTGGGGCCCTAGACAATGGCCAAAGTTCTCCGCATTCCCACTCAGGCTCTCCCCAAGGCAGTTCAACTGAGTGCCAAGTCCAAAGACACCAAAACAGTTCACAGGTAATGCCTTTCTGGTTTGCAGTCTTGCTGCTACTGAATTTACAGTTTTGGGCGGGTTTAGACAGATTGAACACACGCGACCACTTGCCGGTTTTCCACTGTTTTAGTTCTCCTCTTGGGGTCCAGAAGTCTCTTGCTGACTCTCTGTATCCTCACAGGGGTGATGATAGGCAGATCTTACCAGCCAGAGATGCGTAGAGTCCTATCTCCCCGGACTCATGGTGCCCAGATGCAACGAAGCTGTTACTCGGCCACCATCTTTCTCTCCTCCTCCCAAAGCCTAATTCTAATCCAGGGCAAGGCCTTGTTTTTAATTCTACCTATACAGAACCTACTACCTTGTTATCTGCATCATGCATTAAATACTGCAAAAAAATTCTTATAACCTTATAAGTCTCTATTTTGTGTGAAGAATGATAAACCTGTTTTTTTTGTTTTTTTTTTTTTGTGGTTTTTGGCCAGGGCTGGGTGTGAACCTGCCACCTCCGGCATATGGGACCGGCGCCCTACTCCTTGAGCCACAGGCGCTGCTCCAAGAATGATAAACTTGGAATAAAGGTCCAAAAGCTCTTAATTATAGTCTTATCTCATAGTATGAGATATTACAGCTTATAATTTGCCCAAGTTATAGATACTTAAACTGAATTGTGCATAGTGTACATGGAATTATCAGGAGGAATTAGTGTACTGCCTGAAATATCTTCAAGAAGTAACCTATTTTTTCAATATTTACAGGTTTGAACATAAGTGCGTATTTATACCCTATGAATCCCTTGGAATATTATTTAGACATGTAGCAGAGAACTAACAAGATCACTAGTGGGGTGACTGGTATATAATCCTCACAGATATGATACCCAGCTGCCATTTACAACACTTGCTGGTAGAATATTGATTTATATTTATTATACAAGTGGTTAGACATGATAAAATAGATTTGTCACTACAGTGTTTACTCCTTAACATCAACAAGTGCCTTAAAATATAAGTGCTATTCAAATGTAACATAATAATGTGATTCAGAATATTCTTAACTAATGAATTCATTAATTTTTTACTATTTAGAGCAGAAGTGTCAAACTTTTTGGCTACCCTGGGCGGCAGTGGAAGAAGAATTTCCTTGCACTACAAATTAAATACACAAACACAAATGAAAACTGATGAGCAAATAAAAAGGTTCATATATAATTTTTATAATATGTGCCACCACAGGTAAACAAAAAGCTTCTCACATAATAATCCTAATTATGCAGTGGCCAGTTAAGATAGTCTTTTAAAATCAAAGAGGTCCCAAGTTTGTAATCACTAATATAGAAAATGTACATATCTAAGTAATAAAACCTCTTCTTTCTTTTATTTCAGGTTAATCTGAGGATACAAACAACTAGGTTATGATATATGCATATGTTATGTAAAGGCCCTCTTGTAGTGGTGTATCAACACCTTTAGATTTTGTCCATTAAATGAGAGCACACCAATACCCTCCCCTTCACCAGTATGCCCGTCCCTGGTGCCCCTCCCCCCAACATAAATTGAATTGAGTTTTTCTCTCATCTTGGCATATATTAGATTATCTACTGGCTTCCTACTAGTATTGAGTACACTAGATATTTGCTTTTCCATTCTTGTGATACTTTACTAAGAAGAATGTGCTAAATTCCATCCAGGTTATACAAAAGGTGTAAAGTTTCCATCTATTTTATGGCTCCATAGTATTCCATGTTATACATATACCATCGATTGTTAATCTATTCTTGGGATTTTGGGCATTTAGGTTGTTCGCACATCTTTGCAATTGTAAACTGAGCTGTGACAAACTTTCTAGTGCAAATGTCCATGTCATAAACATTTTTGTTGCTTCTGGGTAGATGTCTAGTAACGGAATTGTGCAATCAAATGGAGGTCTAACTTAAATTCTTTGCATATTCGCCATACTTCTTTCTAAAGTGGCTGTATTAGTTTGAAGTCCCAACAAAAGTTTATGAGTGTTGCCCTCTCTCCACATCTGCACCGGCATGGCAATTTTTGGACTTTGTGAAGTGGGCCATTTTCACTGGCATTAGGTGATATCTCAGGGTGGTTTGATTTGCATTTCTCTGATTATTAGGTATGATGAGCATGTTTTTATATGTCTGTTAGCCATATCTCTGTCTTCCACAGAGAAGGTTCTGTTCATGTCTATTGCCCACTGATAGATGGGATTATTTGTTCTTTTTTGGTTGATTAATTTGAATTCTCTGTAAATTCTACTTATCAAACCTTTGTCAAATTCATAATATGCAAACATCTTTTCCCATTTAGAATGCTGTCTATTTGGTTTAATTTTTGTGTCCTTAGCTATGCAAAAAGCTTTTAAGTATCATTGAGTCCCACTTCTTTATTTTTGTTGTTTTTGTGATTGCCACAAAAGTCTTCTTAAAATCTTTACCCAGAATGACATCCTCAAGAGTTTTACCCACACTTTCTTCTAGGATTTTTATTGTTTTATTTCTTGGATTTAAATCTCTTATCCATGTTGCATTATTTATTTATTTATTTTTGTAATTGATGGAAGTTGTGGGTCCAGTTTCAGTCTTTTACATGTGGTTATCCAGTTCTCCCAGTATCATTTATTGAATACAAATTATTTTCCCCAGTGTATGCTTTTGTTCAGTTGATCAAAGATCAGATGGATATAAGAGACTTGTTTCATCTCTTGGTTTTCTACTGTGTCCCGTGTGTCTATGTGTCTATTTCTGTGCCAATACTATGCTGCTTTGATTAGTGTAGACTTGTGATATTACCTAAATTCTGGTAGAGTGATGCTTCCAGCTTTGTTTTTATTACTAAGAATTGCCTTGAATATATGGAGTTTTTTCTGGTTCCATACAAAATGAAGAACTATTTTTTCCAGTTCTTCAAAGTGTGATGTTGGTATTTTAGTGGGAATAGCACTGAATCAGTAGATTGCTTTGCGAAGTATAGACATTTTAACAATGTTGATTCTTCCCAGCCAAGAGCATGGTATGTTCTTCCATTTGTTAATGTCTTCAGCTCTTTTTTTTTTTTCCTTAAGGTTTCATAATTCTTTTTGTGGAGTACATAACCTATTTTGTTAGGTATATTCATAGGTATATTAATCTCTTCAAAACTACTATGAAGGAAATTATGTTATTGATTAGCTTCTCAACTTGGCTGGTATTGGCATATACAAAGGCCAGCAATTTGTGGAAATTGGTTTTATACCCTCAGACGTTACTGTATTTCTTTATCAATTCCAGGAGTCTGTGGTTCAGTCTCTGGAGTCCTGTAAGTATAAAATCATATTGTCAGCAAAGAGTGAGTTTGACCTCCTCTGACCCCATTTGGATGCACTTTATATCCTACCCTTGCCTAATCACATTGGCTAGAACTCCCACAACTATGTTCAAAAGTAGTGGGGTGATAGAGGTCATTCTTGTCTGGTTCCAGTGTTAACTGGAAAAGCTTTCAGTTTTACTCCATCCAGTATGATGCTAGCCACAAGTTTATCATAGATGGTGTCAATCATTTTAAGAAATGTGCCATCTATGCCCATCCTCTGAAGTGTTCTTATCTTGAAAAGGATGCAGAATTTTATCAAATGCTTTTTCTGTATCTATTGAGAAGATTATATGATCCTGGTTTTTGCTGCTATTGTTACGGTTAATTACATTTATGGAGTTGCATATGTTAAACCAGATTTATATACATGGGATATAACCAACTTGTTCATAATGTATGAATTTTTGATGAAAAGCTATAATCTATTGTCTAGAATTTTATTGAGATTTTTTGTATCTATATTTATTAGTGAAATTGGTCTGTAGTTCTCGTTTTTAGTTGGTCCTTTTATGGTTTTGGTATCAGGGTGATGTTTGCTTCTTAGAACATGTTGGGGAAGGTTCCTGCCTTCTCAGTGTTTTGGAATAGGTTTTTCAGTATAAGTATAAGCTCTTCTTTGAAGGTTTGATACAGTGTGAAGCCATTGGATCCAGGGATTTTTTGTTGTTTTTGTTAGAGCATTTTTATTGTTTCTGCAATCTTAGTGCTTGCTTGATACTGGTCTATTCAAGAGATCTATTTATTCCTTGTAAGTGTACAGAGATGATGTGATTCCAAGTATTGGACCATTTCCTCCAAATTGTGAAATTTGGAGGCATAGATTTTCTTGTAGTAGTCAGAGATAATCTCTTATATCTCTGTGGCTATTATTTCTCCTTTCTCATTTCTGATTAAGGTCATTAGAGATTTTACTTTTCTGTTTCTAGTTAATGTGTCCAAAGTTTTGTCAATTTTATTTGTCTTTTAAAACAACCAACTTGTGTTGCATTAACTTTCTGAATTTTTTTTAATTTGGTTTATTTCTGATTTAATTTTGGTTATTTATTTTCTTCTGCTAGGTTTGGGATTGGATTTCTCCACCTCTTCCATTTCTTATTATTCATTATATTATTGATTCACTCTCTTTTTGCTTTTCAGGTATAGTCATCTAATGTAATAAGTTTCTTTCTTAGGATTGCTTTCACTGTATCCCATAGATTTTGGAACTTATAGCTTCATTATTGTTATGTTCAAGGACACAAATAATGTACTCCTTTATCTCCTCCTTGACTGAACTGTGATTCAAAACAAGATTGCTTAATTTCCATGTCTTTGTGTGGGGATAAATTTTTTTTTTAGAGATGAACTTCAACTTTATTGCCTTGTGGTCTGAGAAGATACATAGTATAATTTTAGTTATTTTAATTTTTTTAAGGTTTAATTTGTGTCTAGTATATTGCTTATGTTTTGAGTATTTCCATAGGGTGACAAGAACAACATATACTCCTTAGTTTTTTGTGATGTATTCCACATATGTCCATTAAGCCCATTTGTTCTAGGGTCACATTTAGGTTCCTGTATCTTTGTTTAGTTTTTAATTAGAGGATCTGTTCATTTCTGTCAAAGGAGTGTTAAAGTTCCCAGCTATTATGATGCTATGGAATATCATACTGCTCAAACCATTTCAGGTCTCCTTAATAAATCTGAGAGCATTTAAGTTGGGTGCATACATATTTAGAATTGAGTTGTCCTCTTGTATTATTCCTTTACTCATATGAAGTGACTATCTTTATCTTTCTTAACTTTAGTTACTTTAAGTCCACTGATATCTGAATATTAGATTGGAAGCATTCCTTTCTTTCTTCTCATTCCATTTGCATGAAATATGGCTTTCTAAACCTTCACCCTGAGACTTTTTGCCCTGAAAGATTAGGTGTGTTTCCTGGATGCAGCAAAAATGGCTTGTGGTTTATTATCCAATCAGCCAGCCTGTGCCTCTTCAATGGGGAATTCAAGCCCTTTACATTCATTGAGAGAATTGATGAGTTGTGGTATTCTATTCATGTTATTTTGTGATAGTCCATTGGTTAGTTTTACCCTTTGCACCATTGTGGAAGCTAGGTTTTGTAGTTTAGTTTCTGGGTTTTTACTTTGATGATGGTTCATTGCGATGGTCATTGTGGAGGATAGGTCTATATTTCCTATAGAGCTGGTTTTATTGTGGTGAATTTCCTCAATGCTTGCATGTCAGCAAAATATTTAATTTTTTCCATTGATTTTGAAGTTTAAGTTAGCAGGATACAGAATTCTTGGCTAAAAATTGTTTTGTTTAAGAAGGTTAAGGGTAGATAACCATTTCCTTCTTGCTTGGAAAGTTTCAGCTGAAAATCCACTGTCACCCTCATAGATCTGCTCCTGTAGGCCAATTTGTGCTTACTTCTGGCTGCCTGCAGAATTTTCTCTTTCATCTTGACTTTGAACAGGTTCATTGAAATGTGTCTTGGAGATACGCTATTCATGTTGCGACAACTTGGGGTTCAAAATCCCTCTGGTTTGAGTGTT
The DNA here is from genome assembly GCF_027406575.1 of Nycticebus coucang. Taxonomy (NCBI): domain Eukaryota; kingdom Metazoa; phylum Chordata; class Mammalia; order Primates; family Lorisidae; genus Nycticebus; species Nycticebus coucang. Next base: position 153,297,179 of record NC_069804.1, on the reverse strand, counting down.
TTAGAATCTTTAGTGAAACTTGGGAAATTTTCATTTATGATATCCTCTAGAAGGGCTCCAATTCCTTTTGGATGGTCTTCTTTCCCTTCAAGGATCTCTATAATTTATAGGTTTGAACACTTTGTGAAGTTGCATAATTCTCTGTGCAACTGTTCTGCTTTCTCTTTCTTCTCTTCTGCCTGTTTAACTACCTGGGTTAGTTCAAGAGCTTTATCCTCATGTTCTGAGATTCTTTCTTCTCCATGATTTAATCTGTTATTGATACTTTCTATTGCATCTTTAATATCCCTGATTGACTCTTTTAATTAAGTTCTGCTATATTCTTTTTATAGTCTTCATATCTTTCATTCATTTTGTTTTGTTCTTTTATGCACTCTCATAAATTTGTTTTATTGACTTTGCCATCTATATTTTAAATTCCCTTTCTATCATTTCAGTTAAATTTTCTGTACGTTGAATCCTCTGTGGTGGCTACCTCATGATTCCTGGGAGTGGTTTCTCTATCCTGGGTTTTCAAATTACTAGTGTTTTTCTACTGGCTCCTCCTCATGTGTGCTTTCTTATTGTTCACTTACTTCCTCTACCTTTTCCTCTAAGTGCCTCCTTTGGTTTAAATTACCTTGTCTCTGAGCTTAGATGTTAAAGTGGCCTTTAGATATAAGGTCAAAAGAAAGAAAAGTATAAAGAGCAAAAAGGGAGAAAAGAAAGAAATAATAAAGAAAAAAGAAGGGGGTGAAAGGAAAGATTTGAGGAAAAGGAGAAAAAGATGGACAGAGAGAGACAAGAGAAATTGTGGTGTTTGTCTGGTTCCTTGAACCCACATCCACAGTTCCAGGCCTTTGTGGGGCCAGACTGGGTGGGTCCCTTGAGGTCAGGCTCTCCTTACCAGCCTGGGCAAAAACAAGACCCTATCTCTGCCAAATATAGAAAAAAAAACAACAGTATGTGGCAGTGGGGATCTACCAATAGTGTCTTTACAAAGGCCAAAGCTAGAAGAACATTCTAGACCGGTGGTTCTCAACCTCCCTACTGCTGTGACCCCTCCTCATGTGGTGACCCCCAACAAGAGGAACTGTATTAAAGGTTTACGATATTAGGAAGGTTGAGAACCACTGTTCTAGACTATCATATCAGTTCATTGACTTCTTGAGCCAGACCAATGCTGTGATCTCTAGTCCTAAGAGAAAAGGAAAAAAAAAAAAAAAAAAAACAATGAAAATAAAGTAAATTATAAGTACAATTATATTAACTGAAGGGAAAAAAGGTATATCTTACTTGTATGAGAAATTTATGTGAAGAGAATGAAAAAAGTAGAAAAATCTCTACCAAACAAGAGAAAAAAAAAGAAATAAACAAATAAATATTGAAAGGGGCTGACAAACCATAACAAAAATGGAGGATCCCTTGCTATTAAAGAGAGTAAAAATGAAAAAGTAAAAATACACTGAAACCAAACCAAACAATAACAGCAACAACAGAGAAAAAAAAATAAGGAAAAATATTGGGAAAAAATCAAAAAGGAGAAAAAATACATATGTGAGTATACACACACACCCTCAGACCCACACACACATATACAAATTGAAATATATTGATATATTTCCTGGACAGCAGGTGTCCCAGTGGTGTTAGAAGATGGAGTACACACAATTTTTTCACTATATGTAATGTTGGGAGCCAGAAGCCACTCTCCAGTTTCAGAGGAAACTGGAACCTGCCCTCCTGATCTACTTGCCTCCAATCAGGGCCTAATCACTTCCCCAGCACTCAGTCCCTGTGAGATTAGCCTCCCAAACTTCTCACCAGATTTTTCAGGTGGCACATCATGACCTTTCAAACAGCACTCCCAATAGCAAAGTGGTTTTTTCCAGGGGAAGGAGCACTCAACTTACCTCAACAATGGCTGCTCGAGCTCAGCAGGTGCACTAGAGCTGGCCATGTACTAGGACCCCACAGACTGTTTCTCCCATGCCACTTTTCCACAATGGCAGCCTTACCATATTCTAGCAAATGGGAGGTTCACACTGGCACTCGGTCTTGGCTGCCTGACATTGGTTCAGTTCCCTTGCTCATCCAAGTCCTTACAAGGCAGTCCAGGGAGCAGTCCAGTCAAAAAAAAAAAAAAAAAAAAAAAAGCTGCAGGAAAGTTCTTTCCCACTTCCATTTCTTCACAGGAGGGTCACCAGCCAGCACCTGCCCTCTGTGTTCTACTGAGCTCCAGACTTCTTCATTGGCTCCTGGAGCCTTCTACTGCTGAACTGTGCCCCAAGAGCAATGTCTGTGGGTGGGTTACCCCAGCCAGAGGTGGCCAAAATCCTGTTTCCTGTATCACTGACAGGAGCTGGCAAGGAGATGTCTCTAGGTCTGCCATCTTGCTCTTTTTTCTTTTCTTTTCTTCTCTTTTCTTTTATTTTCTTTACTTTTCTTTTCTTTTCTTTTCTTTTGTCATTCTTTCCTTCTTTTTTTTTTTTTTTTTTTTTTAAACAGAGTGTCATTCTGTTGCTCCAGGCCAGAGTGCCTTGGCATCACATCACAGCAACCTCAAACTCTTGAGCTCAAGCAAACTTACTGCCTCAGCCCTCCAGGTAGCTTGCACTGTAGGTGCCCACCACAATGCCCAGCTATTTTTATTTTTTACTTTTAGTAAGACTGGGGGCTTTCTTTAGCTCAGGCTGGTCTTGAACCCCTGAGCTCAAACAATCCTCTCACTAAGTTTCCCAGAGTGGTAGGAATAAATGCATCTTGATACTTTTTATTATAAAAGTAAAAGAAAAGTGGGCAACAAAAAATTAATGGCATATTGGACATTGTGTTTGAGAAACTAATTCACCAATATCTGGTTTTATTGAAGAATTTGCAATTCTCAATGAGTTCTTCCGGGGGTCATTAGACATTTAGGTTCCAATTTTACTCTTTTTTTTTCCTATTACTTTCTTTTTTTTATTAAGTCATATAGACATAGATCATGAATACATTTGTGCATATGTGGAATACAATGTGTTGATTTTTTTAATACAATCTGACGTGGTTACATCAAACCAATCAACACAGTTTTTGTCTCATTTACTTGATTATTCTGTTAAGACATTTATATTCTACACTTGACAGATTTGACTTGTACCCTTACAATATGCACCATAGATGTGGTCCCACCTTTTAACCTCCCTCTATCAAACCTTGCCCCACCCCTCCCTTCCCACTCTATTTCTCTCCCTCATCCTGGGCTATAGTTGTGTTCTATCTTTCTTTTTTTTTTTTTTTTTGAAAGAATCATATGGTCTTTATTTTTAAGTTTGTTTATGTGTTGAATTACATTTATAGATTTACGTATATTGAACCAGCCTTCAGACCCTGGGATAAATCCGACTTGGTCATGGTGTATAATTTTTTTGATGTATTGTTGGATTCTGTTTGTTAGGATCTTATTGAGTATTTTAGCATCTATATTCATTAGTGATATTTGTCTATAATTTTCTTTTCATGTTGGGTCTTTCCCTGGTTTGGGGATCAAGGTGATGTTTGCTTCATAGAATGTGCTGGGTAATATTCCTTCTTTTTCTATATTTTGGAAGAGGTTTAGTAGTATAGGTACCAGTTCTTCTTTAAATGTTTGGTAGAATTCTGACGTAAAGCCATCTGGTCCTGGGCTTTTCTTTTTAGGGAGATTTTGTATAGTTGGTGCTATTTCAGAACTTGATATAGGCCTGTTCAACATTTCCACTTTGTTCTGGCTAAGTCTTGGTAGGTGGCGTGCTTCCAGGTATTGGTCAATTTCTTTCAGATTTTCATATTTGTGAGAGTAGAGTTTCTTGTAGTATTCGTTAAGTATTTTTTGAATTTCTGAGGGGTCTGTTGTTATTTCATCATTACCATTTCTCATTGATGAAATTAGAGATTTTACTCTTTTTTTCCTGGTTAGGTTGGCCCAAGGTTTATCTATTTTATTGATCTTTTCAAAAAAAACAGCTTTTGGATTTTTTGATCTGTTGTACAATTCTTTTGTTTTCAATTTCATTAAATTCTGCTCTGATTTTGGTTATTTATTTTCTTCTGCTGTGTTTGGGGTTGAACTGTTCTTCTTTCTCTGGTTGCTTGAGATGTTCCATTAAGTTATTGACTTCCTCTCTTTCTGTTTTCTTGAGGAAGGCTTGCAGTGCTATAAATTTCCCTCTTAGGACTGCCTTTGCAGTATCCCAGAGGTTCTGGTAATTCGTGTCTTGATTGTTGTTTTCTTCCAAAAATATGGTGATTTCCTTCTTAATCTCGTCTATAACCCATGTATCCTTCAGCATAAGGTTCCATGTTTTTGTATGGGTATGCAGATTCCTGTTGTTATTTAGTTCAACATTTATTCCATGATGGTCTGAGAAGATGCAAGGAACAATTTCTATATTTTTAAATTTGCTGAGGTTAGATTTGTGGCCTAGGATGTGGTTGATTTTGGAGTATGTTCTGTGGGCTGATGAGAACAATGCGTATTCAGTTTTGGGGGGATGAAATGTTCTGTAGATGTCTGTTAAGTCCAGGTGTTGAATGGTTGAGTTTAAATCTAAAATTTCTTTGCTTAGCATCTTTTTGGAGGCTATATCCAGGACTTCTAAAGGGGTGCTAAAATCTCCAACTACTATGGAAGTGGAGGAAATCGAGTTGCTCATGTCTGTTAGAGTTTCTCTTATAAATTGAGGTGCATTGTGGTTGGGTGAATAAATATTAATAATTGAGATTTCATCATATTGAGTATTACCTTCAACAAATATCAAGTGTCCATCCTTATCCTTAATTATTTTGGTTGGTTTAAAGCCTATTGCATCTGCGAACAGGATTGCAACACCTGCTTTTTTCTGCTTTCTATTTTCCTGGAATATAGATGACCACCCCTTCACCTTGAGTCTATATCTGTCTTTTAATGTAAGATTCGATTCTTGGATGCAGCAGATATGTGGCTTGAGTTTTTGTATCCAGTCCGCCAACCTATGCCTCTTTAGAGGACAGTTTAAACCATTCACATTAATTGAGAGTATTCATAAGCCTTTCAAGAGACCAGTGGACATTTTTAATCCTTTTGCGACTGTGGAAGTTGGAATTTGATCAAAAATTTTTTGGGTTGGTTTACATTTGTGGTGGAGAATTACGCTGGTATTTATGAAGGATAGGTCTAATAATGTCCTGGAGAGCTGATTTAGTTGTGGCAAATTTCTTCGACATGTGAATGTCGTTGAAGTATTTAATTTCTCCGTCATGAAGAAATGAAGCTCAGTTTAGCTGGGTACAGGATCCTGGCTTGAAAGTTATTTTGTTTTAGGAGATTAAAAGTCGATGACCATCCTCTTCTAGCTTGTAAGGTTTCAGCAGAGAGATCTGCAGTTATTCTGATATTCCTCTCCTTGTAGGTAATGGTTTTCTTTCGTCTGGCAGCTTTCAGAATTTTCTCCTTCATGTTAACTTTAGTGAAATGGATTATGATGTGTCTGGGGGATGTCTTATTTGGGTTGAGTCATGCTGGAGTTCTGAACCTGTCTGCTATCTGAATTTCAGAATCTCTTGGCATGTCTGGAAAGTTCTCCTTCATAATCTCATGGAGAAGAGACTCTGTGCCTTGTGAAGCCACTTCGTCACTTTCGGGGATCCCTATGAGGTGAATATTGGTTTTCTTCAAATTATCTGAGAGCTCTCTGAGAGAGTGGTCTGTTTTTGCTCTCCATTTCTCTTCTGCTTTGAGGGTTTTGAAGCGTTCGAAAGCTTTGTCTTCAATGTCAGAAATCCTTTTTTCTTCTTGCTCCATTCTGTTACTGAGGGATTCTACTGTGTTTCTCAGATCTTTGAGGGATGCAACTTCTTGTCTCAATGTGTCGAAATCTTTGGTCATTTGATCTTTGAATCCATTGAATTCTTGAGATAACTTTTGGAATTCTAATTCGATCTTATTTGCTATCCAGATCCTGAATTCAATTTCTGACATCTCAGTTATTTTTTTGTGCATGGGGTCTTGTGCTGTTTCTGGCCCATTGATCCTTGGGGGACTTGATCTACTCTGATTATTCATATTGCCAGAGTTTTTCTGTTGATTTTTCCTCATGATAGTTTTTCACCCTTGCCTCTGGCTGTCCTCAGAGTTGGGGAGGTGTCTCTCCAAGATTAAACCCCAGCCGGTTCACTATTTTTGCTTGATCTTTGTAGGGAGTGACCCTGTGTAGTTCCTCTGGGGCTGCTCTAGCTAGGGAGTTCTGGATGTGGAAGCAGCTCCGGTTTGTGACACACCCGGATCCAGCAACGGGGCTGGGGGTGATGTGCACGGTTCTGGGAGTGCCAGGCACCCAGTGACTTTGGCACAGACAGCCCAAGGCTCCAGCAGTTTCTGGCCAGGAGAAGAGCTCTGCACAGAGGCAGGGAGGGCTCCAAAGGGCACGCAGCTACCAGAGTCCCTGTCCAGATGAATGGGCTACTGTGGAAGTTGGGAGGACACAGGAGGGAGGACGCAGGGTTGTGTGGCTCCCACAGTTCCTGGTCAGGGAATGTGGAGGCCCGGTGGGTGCGGGTCACTGGTCGGGGGTCACTGCACAGCTCTTATGGAGGTCTCGGTGGCGTCAAGCCCAGGAGTTTGAGGTTGCTATGAGCTGTGATGTCACGGCACTCTACCCAGGGCAACAACCCAAGGCTCCAGAGTGCCAAAACCGTCTCACTCTGCCCCTAAGGATTAAGACTGTAAGGCAGCTCAGTCCCCACCTTTAGGCTGCTAGGTTAACCTTCAGTCAGTAGGTTACTTTGACCCACCCAATCCTTGCTCTGAGACCCTGAGGGCAGAGCTTGCCGGGGCAGTTCTTTCACAATGGCTTCCTGCGCCCAGCTCAGTGGCTCAGTCTGGAGCCCCCGACAATGCCCAAAGTTCTCCACACTCCTGCTCAAGCTCTCCCCAAGGCAAGTCAACTGAGTGCCAAGTCCAAGAACACCGAGATTGTTCACAGGTAAGGCCTTTCTGGTTTGCAGTCTCACTGCTACTTGTACTTACGGTTGCCGGCGTGATTAGGTCGATCGAACACACACAACCACTTGCCAGTTTTCCACTGCTTTTGTCCTCGTCTTGGGGTCCAGAAATCCCTTGCTGGCTCCCTGTATCCTCAAAGGGATGTTTATAGGCAGATCCCACCGGCCAGAGATGCCTGGAGTCTTGTCTCCCCAGACTCACTGTTCCCAGTTGCAGGGAAGCTGTTACTCGGCCACCATCTTTAATCTCCTCCCTGTGTTCTATCTTTCATAAGAAAGTGTGAATAAATATAAGTTGGTTTCATAGAAGTACTGAGGACATTGGATACTTTTTCCTCCATTCTTGAGATACTTTACTCAGGAGATATATGTTCCAGTTCCCTCCATGTAAACATAAAAAAGGTAAAGTTTCCATATTTTTTAATGCTGCATAGTATTTCATGCTATACACATACACAATTTATTAATCCATTCATGGGTTGATGGGGACTTGGGATTCTTCTATGACTTGGCAATAATGAATTGAGCTGCAATGAATAATCTGGTGCAAATATCTTTTTTGCAAAGAAAGTTTTGGTCTTTTGGATATACTCCTAGTAGAGGAATTGCAGGATCCAATGGCAGGTCAAGTTTTAGATCCCTGAGTGTTCTTCAACCTTCTTGCCAAAAGAAACGTATTAGTTTGCATTCCCACCAGTAGTGGAGAAGTGTTCCCTTTTCTCCACATCCATGCCAACATCTGTAGTTTTGTGATTTTGTTATGTGCACTATTCTTACTGGAGTTAGATGGTATCTCAAAGTGGTTTTGATTTGCATTTCTCTGATGATGAAAGATGATGAGCATTTTTTCATGTGTCTGTAGACCATGTGCCTGTCTTCTTCAGAGAAGCTTCTGTTCAGGTCTCATGCCCATAGCAAAATGAGATCATTGTCATTTGATCTTTGATAAGCCTATCAAAAACTTAAATTGGGGGAAAGACTCCCTATTTAAAAAATGGTGATGGGTGAATTGCCTGGTGACTTGCAGAAGACTGAAACCGGACCCACAACTTTCACCTCTAACAAAAATTAACTCTCACTGGATAAAAGACTTAAACATAAGACATGAAACCATAAAGATTCTGGGAAAGAGTGCAGAGGAAACACTTGAAGAAATTGGCCTGGGAGAAAACGTTATAAGGAGGACTCCCAGGGCAATTGAAGCAATACCAAAAATACATTACTGGGATCTGATCAAACCAAAAAGCTTCTGCACTGTCAAGAACACAGTAAGTAAATCAAGTAGACTGTCATGAGAATGGGAGAGGATATTTGCCGGTTACATTTCTGACAAAAGTCTGATAAACCATAATTCAAAGAGAATGCAAACATGTTAATAAGAAAAGAAGAAGTGAACTCATTTCACTATGGGCAAGAGATCTAATTTTACTCTTAATGTGCTTCATTACAGGAAATAGTGGCTCACAAATGTAAGTGCTGCCAAAAAGCAATGACATGAATAAAGTGTGATTGTGAAGCAAGGGATATTTGTCTCTGGGAAGATAGGAAATCCACTAAGGAGATATAATCAAATTTTTCTTTCTTTTTTTTGTTTTTTTTTTTTGTAGAGACAGTGTCTCACTGTACCACCCTTGGGTAGAGTGCCATGACTTCACACAGCTCACAGAAACCTCTAACTCTTGGGCTTACGCGATTCTCTTGCCTTAGCCTCCCAAGCAGCTGGGACTACAGGCACCCACCACAATACCCGGCTATTTTTTGTTGCAGTTTGGCCAGGGTTGGGTTTGAACCCGCCACCTTCAGCATATGGGGCCAGCGCCCTACTCACTGAGCCACAGGCACCACCCGATCAAATTTTTCTTTAAGTTGAATGTCTATGCATTCCATTTGAAATTGGTAAATAACATATTTATGTCAACTGAAAATGGAGTCATAAATGCACTTGAATACTGTTAACTTGCCCAGAAAACTGAAAATCTGTTTTTAAATTCTTATATCAAAATTGAAAAGCAAGGCTGCATATTTTTTGCTGTCCACAGTACTGTGTTTACTCAATGTGTTGAAATGCATACAATTGTTTTCCTCAAGCTAAGTTTGCCATAATTTCAGTTTCATGTGGAATGCTGTTATGGCTTGAAAAATTGTATTGAGAAGTTGGTTTTCAACTTGAAGATGCATTGTTAACTCATTTAGGTGAAAAGTTAAACCCACTAAAAATGCTCAATCTGTAAACCAATTTTCATTTTTAAGTTCTGGCACAAATTTGGTTGCTGATGCCATAAATGACTATTAATTTTACAAATCTTTCTGTTTTAAATGCCATCACTGGAGTATCACTAACTACCTATATGTTGACAATAGACATAGAAAATCTAACTCTTTCATGTTTACATGGATGGAGCTGGAACATATTCTTCTTAGTAAAGTATCTCAAGAATGGAAGAAAAAGTACCAAATGTACTCAGCCCTACTATGAAACTAATTTAGGGCTTTCACATGAAAGCTATAACCCAGTTATAACCTAAGAATATGGGGAAGGGGGAGAGGGAAGGGAAGGAGAGGAGAGGATGTGCGTAGGGAGGGTGACGGGTGGGATTTCACCTGCGGTGCATCTTACAAGGGTACATGTGAAACTTAATAAATATAGAGTATAAATGTCTTAACAAAAAAAAAAAGAAAAGAAAATCACTTTAACATACGTTTTATAGCTTCACATAAATCTCTTTATTTGGTTGTATCTTTTAATGGCAACAAAGAAGCCATTTCTTCAGTGACTTTATATTCCACCTCAATATCTCTAAGAAAAATAACAAGTTGAGCTGTATTTTTAGCATCAATACTGTTATTCATCAACAAAGGATACAAATTAAAATTGGCAGTTTTACTCTCCAAACTTCTTTCAATAGATTTTACAGTTTCTTCAGTTCTCCTCACTATAGTCTGGTGAGACAAACTGATTTTAGAAATATATCTTTTTTTTTCACAGCAAATTACCTCTGCCATGCTTTCCATGTATTGCTTTATAAACTTCCCAGTAGTTTTAAATTTTTTGCTATTAAATATGCCACCACGTTACTAGCTTCTTCTTCTTCTTTTTTTTTTAACCAGAGTCTCACTTTGTTGCCCTTGGTAGAGTGCCATGGCATCATAGCTGACAGCAACCTCAAACTCTCAAGCTTAAACTGTTCTGTAGCCTCAGCCTCCCAAGTATCTGGGACTACAGGCTCCAGCCACAATGCCCAGCTATTTGAACCCATGAGCCCAGGAAATCCACGCTTGGATTACAGGCATGAACCACTGCACCCCGCCTACTTTACTAGCTTTTACAATGAAATACATCTGAATTGTAACTTTAAAAAATTTGTTGAGAAGACATAGTTTTTTCAGTCCCATTGTTTTGTTCTTAGGACATAGTCTTCCATGTGCATCAGATTTGCCACCACGTATTTGCATATAATGCATTTTCTAATTATAGTCTTTGAAAACTTGTGTAAATTCCCTATTAATTATGCAGATAACCTTACTATTTGCCACAAAAAGGAATCATCTGTCTCCTTTTCATTGACTAATCTGTAATTTTTGTTTGTTTGTTTTTTAAGACATTATAGAAACCATGCTGTGATTTTAAAAAGTATTAATAAAGTACTATATTTCCTTTTTTTATAAAAATTAATTGACAGGAAAATAGAAAGCAAAGCAATTGCTGATTATGGCAGCCAATTGCAAAGTGAGTCAGGTGATGTTTGAGGCACCTCCAAAGTGTGGAAATGCCTTTAATAATGAAATACAAATGCTTACCTGACTTCTAAATAACATTAAATGTCTATTGTTGCAATGGCAGGTTGAAATATGATTGATAATCATTACCACACTGAGTCACCATGAGCACATGTAACGTCTGATGGTATCAATTTAACAGTGCTTGGAAGATAACATACTGGAGGCCACATACCACCACAAAACTGAAACCATACATGTATACAAATAGTCAGAGCACATATATATTTATTTAATATGACACTGTGACCCAACATGGCCATCTACAAAGCCACTCTTGAGAATTATGCAATTGAGTTTCCACTAAAAAATATCATAATGTTTTAGTAAGTTTGCCATTTTGTATTGGGCTGCACTCATAGCCATTGTGGGCCATATGAAGTCTGTGGACAATGGATTGGACTTCCCTGATTTAGAGCATTAAGACATTTCTGTGAAATTGTGTGAATATGACTGAGTACACTCATCTGGCAGTGACATTTTCTCTAGACTAAAGGAAATAATTATCTAGCATATATAGAATAATTTATAAATTTGTTAACTATTTGAAAATAACTATCTTTGTAAATAACAAATACTGCATGATTGGTGAGTACTGGTCTCTAAGTATGATGCCACAGTTCTTATTCATAATATTTTATTCCCTGGGTAGATGACTAGGCTTTTTCCTACATTTTCTTCTGGGATGCAGCAATCCAGCTACTGGGTATTTACACAAAAGAGAAGAAGTCAATTTATCAAAATGGCAAAATCACTCAAATGTTTATCCCAAGACGATTCTCAATAGCAAAGATGTGGAATCTATCTAAGTATCCATCATTTATGAGTGGATAAAGGAAACATGAGATGTGTCTCTCTGTGTGTGTGTATACACACACCAAGGAATAATACTCAGCCATGAAATGGAGTAAAACAATGTATTTTTAAGCAATTTGGATGGAATTAGAGACCATTATAAATGAAGTATCTCATAAATGAAAAAACAAACACCACATTGTCTCCCTAATAATTGGGAAATAAACAGTGGATACATATGCCACAAAGAGATATTAGGAACATTGGAAATGAGGAAGGGGAGAGAGTGGGAGGTGATGAGTACAAAATTACCTGAGAAGTATAATGAACAGTATTTTGGTAATGGAAACACTGATAACCCTGATTTCAGTATTATACAACTATCTGTTTACCAAAATCCTTTGAAATATGCTAGATGTGGTGGCTCACACCATGTAATCCTAGCACCTGGCAGGCAAAATTGGGTGAATTGTTTGAGCTCAGGAGTTCAAAACAAGCCTGAGCAAGAGACCCCATCTCTAAAAAAATACCCTGGCAGTGTGTTGATTGCCTGTAGTCCCAGCTACTTGAGAGGCTGAGGCAAAGAGGATCACTTAAGCCTGAGAGTTTGAGTTTGCTGTGAGCTATGATGCAACAACACTAAATCAAGGGTGACAAAGTGAGTCTCTGTCACAAAAATATATATATTTCTAAATAAAAAAGAGTAATACCATGATAGAACATTGATCTTTAAAATTTAAGTGTCCTCCAAATATCCGAATATATTCAACTAACCACTGTAGATTATAAATGGATCTATTAAAACACTTCTGGATTCTAGTCTTAGTCTTCATTCTAAATGTTTCTTAAGGGAAGTAGTAGATGAACTTAGAGAACTGAGTGAGAAATATCCATGAGAGGGAAGGAGAGTTCTTTTCGAGTGTTCTTTCAATAAGGTTAATATGGAAGGTGAGATCTTAAACATGATATATAGGCAATTATGTAAATAGAAGCTTCAATACCAGATGTGTCCCAATAATCAACAATACCAGTGTATAATATTTCAAGTGACATTTCTAAGCACAAAGATGCCATATTATTCATTTACAGTGATAACTTTTCCCAAACAATTTTAACTACAATGCAATTTGGAATAGCTAACATTCAATAAATGTTGAAACCACTGAACTTGTAGAGTTGCCCTATCCTATAGGATGAAGTTGATAGTACAGATAAACAACTACAGATGATGGAATAATAGATTCAAGTAAAAAAGTGAATAAATGGCTGGACTTATGTTGAAAATAAAGAAATGCCCTCACTTTTGCTGTTAGAGAACTAAAACTTGCCTATTGTGACAAGAAATCCCATGCCCCTTGTGAAGCTTCACAATTGAGCCTTTGGCTTTAGCATAGGAAGAATGATACGTTGGTTCTGATGAGTTTGGGGATTTAGCCCACACTAAACAGTTTTAATTTGTTCAGGGAGCTTTTACTATTCAGAAGCTTGAAAACATTTATTCTATAATAAGACCCAGTGAAACCATTCCTTAATTCCTTAAATTTTTCTTTCTTCTCTCCTTTTTACTTCGACCAGGATGATGTATGTATGTACAATGCATCCCACATTACACATAATCATGTGGGATGCATTGTAGCATGGATTAAATATTCTTCACCTTGAAAATATTTAAAGCATGTTGAACCAATACCTACATTAACCATAACAAATTCCAATAAAATAGACATTAAAAATCATTTAGGGAAAACAATCTTGCATCAGCAGGCCTGTTTAAATTAAATACCTTGCAGCCACAATGCTTATAAATAATTCAGTTCAATTATTACATGCTCAAAACTGTTTTAGGCACTGCAAGGGATAGAAAAGGTGAGAGAAAATGTTTTGTTTTGTTTTGTTTTGTTTTCTAGTGAGAGGAAACTCACTTGATAACAACATACACCCATATGCTAAGAGTTATTAATGTCTATTTTATTGGCTTTGTTTTTGTGGTTAATGTGGCTCTTTCTTACATATGCCTTAAATATTTTCTAGGTGAAGATTATTTAATCCATGCTATTTAAAACAGAATGTGGAGGCCTCAGCTCTCTTGTGTTAAATTTCTTTTAAAATTATTTTCTAAGGAGAATGTGAGTTCTATTTATAGATCCTCTTACCACTGAGCTTGAATGACGTTCTTCTACAATGTACCTCTCAGATTAAAAAGCAGTTTTAAAACATGAAATGTCTTTTAATCTTATAAAGTAAGCAAGTGCTCTTAAAATCATAGGGACATGTCAAAAGGACAAAGAGTCAGCTTGAAATATCCTACAATAGGCTAATTGAGACAGCATTTGAACATCAAAATAAATGCTAATAGTAACAGATTATACTTTATTGAATAAAATAAGAATCCATAAATCCACAGTGATAAGTAAATAGGGAAGAAGAAAAAGCTATTTCTTATAGTAGAATGTCAACTAGTAAATATGGAAGGAGTGATGGTGCTAGGTTTCAGGGCAGTCAGTTGACTTTCTCTTAAAATGACCAGGTTACAGGCAGCTGTATAGCCCCTGGATATTTTTGTCAAAAAATGACCAGCACCTCAAAGTAAGACAAACTTGAAGCAAAGTTTATTGAGAAAAGGAACAATGGGTTTACAGAGTAAGAGCAAGATAAAGGCTTTCAGGGCAAGATATGTTCACCATATACAGTAAACCTATTCCTATTGTCACAAAAAGGAAAAGACTTTGAATAATATCTTTATAGTGGAAAAACATGGAGGACAGAACCTTATCTAAGCAATCAAAGTTAAAATTGTCAATATTGGAAGAAATTTGTATCATTTATTTTCTCTTGAGACACTTTGAAAAGGCTATGCCACTTTTCTGTTATTCTAGTTAAAATGTATAAACTAAACATAAGCATGAGAAAATATCTTCTATTTAGTAATATTTCTCAAATAAGAAGTCTATATGCTTCAAAAAGATCAAAAATTATGTAAAAACATGAAGAAATTATTTGAACTAAAAGATATTAAATTGACATAAGGATTAATTATAACGCATATCTTTGCATTGGGTCATGGATAGGATAATTTTATAGCTTTAATTGACATTGTTTGGGCAATTGTAAAAATGTACTTGAAGACTTTGGGTTAGATAATAGTATTCTATTGATATTAAATGTGTGGATTTTCATAACAGTACTCTGGCTATATAAGAAAATGTTTTATTTTTATTTTTCTAGGAAACCTGAACTGAAGTATTTAGGTATACAAAGAACTATTTATGTGTGCTAGGGCTTGTTGAAGGTAAGGAGTCTTGGTTCCCTGAACCCAGTTGGCCTAATTCAACTACTCATCAGAACTAGAAAGTTCAACCAAGGCATGGCACAAATAAGAACTAAAAGAGTGAAGAAACTGAAAGTAAAACTGGTAATCACAGGCAGTGTGAATAGAAAGCAAAAGTAACTTCACACAGGCTGTAGTATAAAAGATAAATTTTATTTAAGAACAAAGAAAAAGTGTAGAGCACTTTCAAAGAGAGTTGGAAATGGGTCTCGCTTATAAGTGAGAAGAGAAAGATGGAATGGAAAGGCAGTGTAGAGGCATAAATATTCCCTTGTTTCCACTTAAAATTGTTTGCAACTTTATTATTGGTCTCTCTGTGCCTCTGGGCACGTTTATCTTTTTCTTCTTCTTCTATTTTTTTTCTCACAGAGATACTGCTACTTTTTATGTTCTTAATTTTTATTAAACAATAATGGTATAAATTTATGGGGTACAATGTTATGATTTGATATAAATGTGGAATGCTTAAATCAAACTGATTAAAATAACCATCACCTCACTTACTTTTTGTGGTAAGACATTTATAACATACTCCTAGTTGTTTTGAAATGTACCCTTGCATTGTGCACATTAGGTGAGATTCCACTCCTTCCACTCGACCTCCCCCTTCACCTTTCCTCTCCCTCTTCTCCCCTCCTTCTTTCTGGACTATATTTGTGTTTTATATTTGTATGAATGTGTAAGTGATTATATATTGGTTTCATAATAGTATTGAGTACATTGAATACTTCTTTTCTTCTTTCTTTCTCAAGAATTATTTATTAAGAATAATATATTCCAGCTCCATCCAGGTAAACATAAAAGATGTAAAATCTCCATATTTTTTATGGGTGCATAATAGTCCGTGGTACACATTTACCACAATTTTTTAATCAATTTGTGTGTCAATGGGCATTTGGGCTGCTTCCATGATTTGTTAATTATTAATTGGGCTGAAATAAACATTCTGGCACAAATGTCTTTGTTGTAAAATGATTTTTATTCATCTGGGTAGATACCAAGTAATGGAATTGTAGGATCAAGTGGTAGGCCAACTTTTAGTTCTTTGAGAATTCTCCATACTTCTTTCCAGAAAGACTGTATTAGTTTGCAATCCCACCAGCAGGGTAGAAGTGTTCCCTTCTCTCCACATCCATACCAACATCTGCAATTTGGGGATTTTGTGATGTGGGCTAATCTTACAGGATTTAGATGATATCTCAGAGTGGATTTGGTTTGCATTTATCTGAAGATTAAAGATGATGAGTATTTTTTCATGTGTTTATTAGCCATTCACCAATCATCTTCAGACAAGTTTCTATTCAAGTCTCTTGCCCTCAAAGAAATAGGGCTGTTTGGGTTTTTTGTTATTGATTAATGTGAATTCTCTGTAGATTCTAGTTGTAAGGAACTTGTCATAATCATAACCTGCAAAAATATTCTCTTATTATGAAAGCTGTATTTTTTCTTTACTTGCAGTGCCCTTAGCTTTGCAGAAGCTTTTTAGCTTGATAAGATCCCAGTGATACATTCTTGCTATCACTTCAATTGTCAGAGGAGTTCTCCTCATAAAATATTTTCCCAAGCCAATATCTTCAAGCATTTTTCCTGCATTCTTTTCTAGTATTTTTATAGTTCCATGTCTTAAATTTAAATCTTTCATCCAGTGAGAATCAATTTTTGTTAGTGGTGAAAGTCAACTTCCAGTTTCAGTCTTGTACGGGTTGCTAGACAGTTCTCCAGCACCATTTCTTAAATATGAAATCACTTCCCCAATGAATGTTTTTGTTAGGCATATCAAATATGAAATGATGATATGTGGCTGGGTTCATCTCTAGATTCTCTATTCTGTTCCATATATCTACATCTCAATTTTTGTGTCAGTACCATGCTGTTTGGATAACTATACATTTGTGGATTAACCTGAAGTCTGGTAATGTGATGCAACCTGGTTTATTCTTATTTCTAAGTAATTTATTTGGTAGTCAAAGTTTTTTCTGATTCCATATAAAACAAAGTACTATTTTCTCAAGTTCTTTAAAGTATGACATTGGTACTTTGAATGGGATTGTATTAAATCTGTAGATTGCTTTGTGTAGTATGGACATTTTAAGAATGTTGATTCTTCCCAGCCATGAGCTTGGTGTGTTTTCCATTTGTTAACATCTTAAGCTATTTCTTTTATCAGGGTTTCATAATTCTTATTATAGAGATTTTTTGTGTCCTTTGTTAGATAAATTTTCAGGTATTTAATCTTTTTTGGAACTACTGCAAAAGGGTTAGAGTCCTGGACTATATTGTCATCTTGACTTTTAATACATATAAAAGCTACTGATTTGTAAGTATTGATTTTGCATCCTGAGACACTGCTATATTCCTTGATCACCTCTAAGAGAATTGTAGTTGAGTCTTTGAGTATTTCCAGGTATAAGATCATGTCATCCACGAGGAGTGAGAGTCGAGATTCTCTGATCCCATTTGAATACCTTTGATCTCCTCTTTCCTGATTGCAATGGCTAGGACTTCCATTACTACATTAAATAGCACTGGTGACAATAAACATACATGTCTAGTTCCAGATCAGAGTGTTAATGTTTTCAATTTTATTCCATTCAATATGATATTGTCTGTAGATTTGCTGTGGATGGTCTCTATCAATTGAAATGTCCCATTTAACCCTTTTCTTATAAGTGTTCTCATCATGAAAGGATGCTGAATATTATCAACATCTTTTTCTGCATCAATTGTGAGAATCATATGATCTTTTTCTTATTTTACTTATATGGTATATTATCTTTATATATTACATATGTTGAACTGGCCCTGTAACCCTGGGAGAAAACCAACTTGATCACAGTGTTTAATTTTTTTGATGTGTCCTTGAATTCTGTTTGCTAGGCTCTTGTTGAATATTTTTACATCAACATTCATTAATCATGTTGGTTTATAGCTTTCATTCTTTGTTGGGTCCTTTCCTGGTTTGGGAATCAAGGTGATATTTCCCTAATAGAATGTGTTGGTAAATATCCCTTGAAATCACAAATTTCCTATGTTTTGGAAAAGGATATGTGATATAGGTAGTAGTTTCTCTTTGAAGGTTTGGTAAAATTGTAATGTGAAGCCATCTGGTCTTCAACTTTATTTATTTATTCATTTATTTTTTAAATTTATTATTATATTTACTGTTGGGGATTAATTGAGGGTGCAATAAGCCAGGTTACACTGATTGCATTTGTTAGATAAAGTCCCTCTTGCAATCATGTCTTGCCCCCAGAAGGTGTGGCACACACCAAGGAACCACCCCTCTCCCTCCTTCCCTCTCTCTGCTTTTCCATCCCCCCCCATGACCTTAATTGTCATTAATTGTCCTCATATCAAAATTGAGTACATAGGATTCATGCTTCTCCATTCTTGTGATGCTTTACTAAGAATAATGTCTTCCACTTCCATCCAGGTTAATACGAAGGATGTAAAGTATTTCTTTTTTTTTAATAGCTGAATAGTATTCCATGGTATACATATACCACAGCTTGTTAATCCATTCCTGGGTTGGTGGGCATTTAGGTTGTTTCCATGTTTTGGCGATTGTAAATTGAGCTACAATAAACACTCTAGTACAAGTGTCCTTATGATAAAAGGATTTTTTTCCTTCTGGGTAGATGCCCAGTAATGGGATTGCAGGATCAAATGGAAGGTCTAGCTTGAGTGCTTTGAGGTTTCTCTATACATCCTTCCAGAAAGATTTTACTAGTTTGCAGTCCCACCAGCAGTGTAAAAGTGTTCCCTTCTCTCCACATCCATGCCAGCATCTGCAGTTTTGAGATTTTGTGATGTGGGCCATTCTCACTGGGGTTTGATGGTATCTCAGGGTGGTTTTGATTTGCATTTCTCTAATAGATAGGGATGATGAACTTTTTTTCATGTTTGTTGGCCATTCGTCTGTCTTTTTTTTTTTTTTTAAGTTTATTTATTTATTTATTTATTTTGGCCAGGGCTGGGTTTGAACTCGCCACCTCTGGCATATGGGACCAGCGCCCTACTCCTTGAGCGACAGGTGCCGCCCCATTCCTCTGTCTTCTTCAGAGAAGGTTCTATTCATGTCTCTTGCCCTTTGATATATGGGATTGTTGGCTTTTTTCATGTGGATTAATTTGAGTTCTCTATAGATCCTAGTTATCAAGCTTTTGTCTGATTCAAAATATGCAAATATCCTTTCCCATTGTGTAGGTTGTCTCTTTGCCTTGGTTGTTGTCTCCTTGGCTGTACAGAAGCTTTTCAATTTAATGAAGTCCCATGTGTTTATTTTTGTTGTTGTTGCAATTGCCATGGCAGTCTTCTTCATGAAGTCTTTCCCCAGGCCAATATCTTCCAGTGTTTTTCCTATGCTTTCTTTGAGAATTTTTATTGCATCATGCCTTAAATTTAAGTCCTTTACCCATCTTGAATCAATTTTTGTGAGTGGGGAAAGGTGTGGGTCTAGGTTCGGTTTTTTACATGTGGATATCCAGTTCTCCCAACACCATTTATTGAATAGGGAGTCTTTCCCCCAAGGTACGTTTTTGTTTGGTTTATCGAAGATTAGGTGGTTGTAAGATGTTAGTTTCATTTCTTGGTTTTCAATTCGATTCCAAGTGTCTATGTCTCTATTTTTGTGCCAGTACTATGCTGTCTTGACCACTATGGCTTTGTAGTACAGACTAAAATCTGGTACGGTGATGCCCCTAGCTTTATTTTTATTACTAAGAACTACCTTAGCTATACGAGTTTTTTTCTGGTTCCATACAAAATGTAGAATCATTTTTTCTAAATCTTGAAAGTACGATGTTGGTATTTTGATAAGAATGGAATTGAATAGGTAGATTGCTTTGGGAAGTATAGACATTTTAACAATGTTGATTCTGCCCATCCATGAGCATGGTGTGTTCTTCCATCTATTAAAATTCTCTGCTATTTCCTTTCTGAGGATTTCATAATTTTCTTTATAGAGGTCCTTCATCTCCTTCATTAGGTATATTCCTAGGTATTTCTTTTTCTTTGAAACTATGGTGAAGGGAGTTGTGTCCTTAATTATCTTCTCACCTTCACTGTTATTGGCATATACAAAGGCTTCTGACTTGTGGACATTGATTTTATATCCTGAAGCATTACTGTATTTTTTGATGACTTCTAGGAGTCTTGTGGTTGAGTCTTTGGGATTCTCTAAGTATAGGATCATGTCATCAGCCAAGAGGGAGATTTTGACCTCCTCTGCTCTCATTTGGATTCCCTTTGTTTCCTTGTCTTGCCTAATTGTATTGGATAGAACTTTCAGAACTATGTTGAACAGTAAAGGTGACCAAGGACAACCTTGTCTGATTCCAATTCTAAGAGGAAAAGCTTTCAGTTTTACTCCATTCAGTAAAATATTAGCTGTGGGTTTGTCATAGATAGCTTCAATCAGTTTTAGAAATGTGCCACCTATGCCTATACTCTTCAGTGTTCTCATTAGAAAAGGATGCTGGATTTTATCAAATGCTTTTTCTGCATCTATTGAGAGGATCATATGATCTTTATTTTTGCCTCTGGTAATATGGTGGATAATGTTTATGGACTTTCATATGTTAAACCAGCCTTGCATCCCTGGGATGAAACCTACTTCTTCATGATGTATGACTTTTTTGATAAGTTGTAATCTATTGGCTAGGATTTTGTTGAGGATTTTTGCCTCTATATTCATGAGTGAGATTGGTCTGAAATTCTCCTTTTTGTTTGGGTGTTTTCCTGGTTTTGGTATCAGGGTGATGTTTGCTTCATAGAATGTGTTGGGGAGGATTCCTTCTTCCTCGATTTTTTGGAATAATTTCTGCAGTGCAGAAATAAGCTTTTCCTTGAAGGTTTGATGGAATTCTGGTGTGAACGCATCTGGACCAGGGCATTTTTTGGTTGGAAGCTTCTTTATTGTTTCTTTAATCTCAGTGCTTGAAATTGGTCTGTTCAGGAGCTCTATTTCTTCCTGGCTAAGTCTAGGGAGAGGGTGTGATTCCAAATGTTGATCCATTTTCTTCACATTGTCAAATTTCTGGGCATAGAGTTTCTGGTAGTATTCAGAGATGATCTCTTGTATCTCTGTGGGATCAGTTGTTATTTCCCCTTTATCATTTCTGATTGAGGTTACTACAGATTTTACTTTTCTATTTCTTGTTATTCTGGCCAATGGTTTATCTATTTTATTTATTTTTTCAAAAAACGAACAACTTGCTTCATTAATTTTCTGAATGATTCTTTTGTTTTCAATTTCACTGATCTCTGATTTGATTTTGGGTATTTCTTTTCTTCTACTGAGTTTAGGCTTAGATTGTTCTTCTTTTTCCAATTGCATAAGATGGCTTGTGAGTTTGTTGATGTGCTCTCTTTCTGGTTTTTGAATGTAGGCATCTACAGTGATAAATTTTCCTCTCAAAACTGCTTTTGCAGTATCCCACAGGTTTTGGTAGCTTGTGTCTTCATTGTTGTTATGCTCAAGGAAGTTAATGATTTCCTGTTTTATTTCTTCCTGCACCCATCTGTTATTCAACATAAGATTGTTCAATTTCCATATCTTTGTTTGGGGTCGAACATTTTTGTTACAGTTGAGTTCCACCCTTAGTGCCTTATGCTCTGAGAAGATACAAGGTAAAATTTCAATTCTTTTGATTCTGTTAAAATTTGTTTTGTGTTCCCGGATATCACCAATTTTGGAGAATGTTCCATGGGGTGATGAGAAGAATGTGTATTTTTTATCTTTGGAATGGAGTGTTCTATATGGGTCTATCAAACACAGTTGTTCTAGGGTCTCATTTAAATCTCTTATATCTTTGTTTAATTTCTGTTTAGAGGCTCTGTCTACCTCTGTAAGAGGAGTGTTAAAGTCCCCTGTTATTATGGTATTATCAGATATCATATTGCTCAGACTGAGTAAGGTCTGTTTCTGTTTCGAGAATCTGGGAGCACTTAAATTGGGTGCATAAATATTTACAATTAAAACGTCTTCTTCTTTTTTTTGTTTTTTTGTTTTTTTGTTTTTTGGTAGAGACAGAGTCTCACTGTACCACCCTCAGGTAGAGTGCCGTGGCGTCACACAGCTCACAGCAACCTCTAACTCTTGGGCTTACGGGATTCTCCTGCCTCACCCTCCCGAGCAGCTGTAAAACATCTTCTTGTTGTATTTTTCCCTTGACCAATATAAAGTGACCATCTTTGTCTTTTTTGACTTTAGTTGCTTTAAATCCACATGAATCTGAAAATATGATTGCAACTCCTCTTTTATTCTGAATTCCATTTGCCTGAAAAATTGTCTTCCAACCCTTGACTCGGTGTTTTAATTTGTCTTTTGAAGCCAGGTGTCTTTCTTGCTGACAGCAAATGGATGGCTTGTGTTTTTTTTAATGTAGTCATCCAATCTATGTCTCTTCAGTGGGGAATTCAAGCCATTGACATTTATTGAGATAATTGATAAGTGTGGTAGTGTTCTATTCATCTTATTTTGTGAGAGTCCATTGCTTAGTTTTATCTTTTGCATCAGTGTGGAGGTTAGGTTCTGTCCTTTAATTTCTGAGTTGTTACTTTGCTGCTGATCCATTGTGATGGTCAGTGTGTAGGACAGGTTGAAGTATTTACTGTAGAGCTGGTCTTGTTGTGGAAAATTTCCTCAATGTTTGTATATCCGTAAATGATTTGATTTCTCTATCTATTTAAGGCTTAGCTTACCAGGGTACAAAATTCTGGGCTGGAAATTGTTCTGTTTAAGTAGATTAAAGTTAGATGACCATTGTCTTCTTGTTGGAAAGTTTCATTAGAGAAGTCTGCTGTCACTCTGATAGATTTGCCCCTGTAGGTCAACTGGCGCTTATTTCTGGCAGCTTGCAGAATCTTTACTTTTGTCTTGACTTTGGACAGGTTCATCACAATGTGTCTTGGAGAAGCTCGGTTAGAGTTGAGGTGACCCGGGGTCCTATATCCCTCTGAAAGCAGTGTGTCAGAATCTTTGGTGATGTTTGGGAAATTTTCTTTTATAATATTCTCTAGTATGGCTTCCATTCCTCTGTGGCATTCTTCTTCCCCTTCTGGGATTCCTATAACTCATATGTTGGAACACTTCATAAGGTCCCATAATTCTCATAGTGAACGTTCTGCTTTCTCTCTCTTCTTTCCTTCCTCTTTTACTATCTGAATTATCTGAAGAACTTTGTCTTCTACCTTAAATTCTTCTTCTGCATGGTCTAACCTGTTGCTGATACTTTCCATTGCATCTTTAAGTTCCCTAATTGACTGCTTCAGTTCCTTCAGCTCTGCTATATCCTTTCTATATTCTTCATATCATTCATCTCTGATTTGATTCTGTTTTTGGATTTCCTTTTGGTTATTTTCCACTTTATTAGCAGTTTCCTTCATTGTTTCCATCATTTCCTTCATTGTTTTCATCATGTGTATTCTAAATTCCCTTTCTGTCATTCCTAACATTTCTTTATAGTTGGAATCCTCTGCAGTAGCTACCTCATGGTCCCTTGGCGGGGTTGTTCTGGACTGATTCTTCATGTTGCCTAGAGTTTTCTGCTGATTCTTCCTCATGAGTGATTTCTTTTATCTGTTTCCTTGCCCTAATTTTCCTTTCACTTCCTCTTTCTCTTTAAGTTCCCGTGCCTGTGGACTATGGTTTTGATGAGTCCTTTTGATATAGGACCAGAGGATGAGAAGGTTGAAGAGTAGAGGGATGAAAGAAAGAAGGAAAGAATTTAAAAAAAAATAGAGAAAGGAGAGGATGTGGATAAAAGTATTATTGATAAAAAGAAGAGAGGCACAGAAAGAGGGAGACAGAGCAATATAGGTGTACAGTAGGGTACTTTGACACAACCTTAAAAAACCCCATCCTCTGGGGGTGCCCAGAGCAGTGGTTCCCTTGAGGTCAGCAACTCTTTGTTGACCTGATCAGACACAGTACCCCACCTCCACCAAGTAGAAAGGAAAGACAAAAATGCTATAAATCAAACCAAAACAAGCAAACAGAAAACTTCACGGGGTAAAATTAGGTGAAAAACCTAATAATAGGGTAGAAACACTAGCAAAAATGAAGTTCTAGTTATTGAAAAAGGCAGCAATGGGAAATTTTATTTATTCTAGAAAACTGGAGAAAGAAAAGAGAAAATCTGTACAGAAAAAGTTTAAATTAAAAACAAAACAACATCAAAATAAACAAAAAACAAACAACCAAAACCAAAACAAACAAACAAACAAAAAAACAACCAAAAACAAAGTAGTATATATATATATCTTGTTGAATATTGTCTGGGCAACAGGTTGTCTTCTGGGGTATGAGATGTTAATTACAATGCTTATATGACTGGTGGGCTCCGCTGATTTCTCAAACCCCACAGCGTAGACACCCTAAGTCTCTCTTCAGCCCTCTTAAAAGGCACTTTAAGCTTCTAAACTTGCTAAGCAGAAGCTTTCCCGAGAAAGTGCTTGTCGCTGGAATCACTGGTGAAGTTGCTATCCACTTACCCAGTGTGCCAAAACTGGTTTCCCTCTGCCCCTGAGGGTTAGGGCTGCAAAGCAGCTCAGACCCCCACCCCCACTTTAGGCTGCTCAGTCACTAGGTTACTAGTTCCCACCCGATCCTTACTCTGCAACACCTAGGGTGGATCTTGTTGGGGCAGTTCTCTCACAATGGCTCCCTGTGGCCCACAGCCAAATACTATTAGCTCTGTCTGTCCAGCTCAGCGGCTCAGTCTGGGGTCCCAGACAATGCCCAAAGTTCTCCGCACCCCCACTCAAGCTCTCCCCAAGACAGTTCAACTGAGTGCCAAGTCCAAAAACACCAAAACAGTTCACAGGTAAGGCCTTTCTGGTTTGCAGTCTCACTAAGATCCTTTCCTCTGCCTGCTCACCTCTATCACTGAGGGATTCTACCATATTTGGAAGCTCCTTGGATAACTTTTTTACTTCCTTGAACTCTGGTATATATTTTTTTCATTATGTTCACATCCTTGGTGAATTTGTCTTTGACTTCATTAATTTCTTGAGACTACTTTTTCTTTTTTGAGACAGAGTCTCACTATGTTGGTCTTGGTAGAGTGCTATGGCATCAAAGCTCACAGCAACCTCAAACTCTTGGGCTTAAGTGGTTCTCTTGCTTCAGTCTCCCAAATAGCTAGAGCTACAGGTGCCCGCCCCAATGCCCATCTGTTTTTTGATTAGAAATATCATTGTTGTTTTGGCAAGTATACCAAGACTAATAGGAATTTTTAAACTTTACATATGGCCGTGTTGGTAAACTCTAATTGCCATTCTTCTCAGGGGAACTGGCCTCATCTCTGAGCAGGGTTCAGAGGAAAGGGAGGCTTGATCAATCTCCACAGGCTATCAGCTTGACAAATGGCATGTGCCTGAGACACCTGTTTCACAAGAGACTTTGGGCATATTATTATGGTTACTCAGTGTATCAGATCCACTAGAGAGTTTCCAAACAGCAGGAAAGCTTGGTGGAAGCTTGTGAAGAATTTCCATATGAGAGTGGAGGGAATATATGTCTTTCCTTTCCCTACTCACCATCCAGTTGGTTCTAAAATCATTCCATGCTCTAAAGCCCATTCCAAAGAGAAGGGAAGCTTCTCTTTAGTTCCTATTTCCAAAGGCTGAAATAATAACAACAAAAAGATTCTTTACAAGACGTCAATGTTGCCCTCTTTGTCTATCTTCCGTGTTATTTCCTTCTGGCTATTTCCAGCTTTTGGCATTGTTTACTGTATGAAACAGATAACTGGAAAGCTGCACTGCTTTTAACAAACTATTGATTTATGGCCCATATTTTATGGTGTATTCTGGGGATATAATGGTCCTCTTACTCTTCAGATTTGTCCAAGGGTTTGAAGGATCATAAATTCATATCCACTATCAGTGTGGATTTGAATTTTCTAACCTTTTGCTAATTCTATTGCTCTGGTCAAAGCAGTAAGTTCTGCCACTTGTGTGGAAGTTCCAGGTGGCAGGGATTTACTTTCAATTACCAGAATTAATGACACTATCCATATACAGCCTTCCTTTCCCCATATACCACTAAACTACTATCATAAATATACCAAATATAATCTGGTTTGTCATCTATAGGATGATCCTTTAAATCAGGATATTCAAAGAAGGTAAGCTTTAATATCTCTTCACAGCCAATTCCTATATTTTATCCATCATCTGAGCATATACTTACTGGCAACAACGTAGCTGAGTTTAGTATCTTCCAGATTTCAGCTGCGACATCAGGATATTCTAATGGTATAAACTGATATTGGAACATTCAGCTATTTGACAACATAAGTTACCCTTCTTTTATCAAAAGTGGGGCTAAGGAGTAGGAGGCTTAAACTATCAAAGGTTGAGTATGAGTAAATTTCTGAGATTCCTCTACCAACATAGCAACAGCTGCTACTGCTCTGAGATAGTGACCAGCAGGCCACTACTGGGTGTAAATTTCTTGATAGAGATAACACTGGTCATAGCTCTTCTCCCAGATATTGAAAAAATGCTCCCACTGCCACATTACTTTTTTTTAGTCACATAGAGAAAGAAATATTTCTTTAAATCAGTTATTCCTAGGGCAGGTCAATTCAAAAGGGCTTGTCTCAAGGCTTGGAAAACTTTTACCTGTTATTCACCCCATATCAGTCCTTCCACATATTCCCTGTTTAAAATGTCATACGAAGACTTAGCAAACTGAACATACCAAAGAATCAATATCTGACAGTTTGTCATTCATAGCAACTCTATTATTTTTTAGTAAAGAGACTAGAGAGGGAACAAATTGTCTTAACACTCTCATATAAAAGCTTCTTCCTGCCAGGGGAAAGAACAAAGCCAAAGTAATGTCAGGTTTGAGAGAGAGAGACACACAAAGGCATTGTAGAGGTATAACTATCCTTTTTTTTTTTTTTTTGAGACAGAGTTTCACCTTGTTATGCTGGATGGAGTGCCACAGAAGTTCAGCTAACAGCAATCCCAAATTCTTGGACTCAAGTGATACTATTGCCTCAGCCACCAAAGTAGCTAGCACTATAGGCAACCACTACAAGGCTTAAATATTTTTTAGAGATGGGGTCTTGCTCTTGCTCAGGATGATCTTGAGCCACTGAACTCAAGCAATTTACCTGCCTCGACCTCTCAGAGTGCTAGAATTTCAAGTGTGAGCCACCACGTTGGCTTTATCTTCATTTAAAATTGTTGGTTACTCTTTAATTGGTCTCTCTGTACATCCAGGCAAGTATGTCCTTCTCTATTTGTCATTGATTGCCTAGGTTACCTAATATTCACATTCTTTTCTCTTTTTGGTGTTAATTAATGAGTGCAGATCTAACAATTGAATGCTTCTGTGGGCTCTCCAGACTTCCTTATCCAACAGGCCAGATTTTCTTCCATCCCCCTTAAAGCCCCTTTCTTTGTCCCTTCTTAGGCCTGCCATAGCAAAACATCATAAATTGGGTGGTTTAAGCAACATAAATTCATTGTCTTACAGATTTGGAGGCTAGAAGTTCAAAATCAGGATGTTAACAGGGTTTGTTCCTTCTGAAGGTATAAAAGAAAGATATATTCTGGGTTTCCTTAAATTTTAGATACCTATCTTGTCTGTGTCTCTTCACAAGGTATTCTGCCTTCATGTGTCCCCGTGCCTAAATTTTCTCCTTTCATAAGGATATTATATATTTTGGATTATGGCTCATTCTAATAATTTCACATTAACTTCATTATCCCTATAAAAATTCTATATGAAAACAAGATCACAATCTGAGATACTAAGAACATTTTGTGAAATAAAGTCTTAAGACTTCCCCCTGAACCGATGACTGACTGTAACTCCTCTTGGCCAAGGGCATTCCTAAAACTAACTTGCTAGCCATGAGAAAGGAGATGAGACATACCTTCCTGTGCCCCTCTCCCCTTCTTAGAAATGTCATTTGTGACTCATTAACAGACCTAAGGCTATGCAAGACATACCTGTAGGTCCTCAATAAACCTAACAAACCACATGAACCTGTCCCCTACTTTGCCTCTGATTATCAGACTCTTTATCTTAAGTGTCCTTCTTCACTGACTCCTGGTCCTTTAACAAAACTTAACTCCTTAAACCAATTGTCATGTAAAGAATATTTAAACCTACCTATTCAGCACTGAGTGGGAAAATCCTATATAATGATGACTGGTTTTATGTGATAACCTCTAATCTCCTACTTCCAGATTCCCCACATTTTGAGCCCAAACCAATGTATGCTTTCCATATATTGACTCATGTCCTCACCGTAATTCCTGTCTCCCTAAAATGTATAAAACCAAATTATAACTACACTACTATGAGTTTACTTGCTCCAGGCTTGTTGGGTATGGTTGTGAGTCATGGCCCTCAAATTTTGCTCAGAATAAACCTCCTTAAATTATTATACAGAGTATGTGATATAGGCTAGTCTCATTGGAGTTAGATGATATCTCAAAGTAGTTTTGATTTGCATTTCTCTGATGATTAAAGATGATGAGCATTTTTTCATATGTCTGAAGGCCGTGCGCCTGTCTTCTTCAGAGAAGTTTCTCTTCAAATCCCTTGCCCAGCCTGCGATGGGATCCCTTGTTTTTTTCTTGCTGATGTGTTTGAGTTCTCTGTGGATTCTGGTTATTAAACCTTTGTCAGAGTTATACCTTGCAAATATCTTCTCCCATTCTGAGGGCTGTCTGCTTGCTCTGCTTACTGTGTTCTTAGCTGTGCAGAAGCTTTTTAGTTTGATCAAGTCCCAGTAGTGTATTTTTGAAGCTGCTTCAATTGCCCGGGGGGTTCTCCTCATGAAATACTCACCCAGACCAATTTCTTCAAGGGTTTTCCCTGCACTTTGTTCTTTCCATTTTTAAGGTTAATGAGAGAAATATTTTTGTTGGTGACTAGTCTTGTAAGTGACTCTGGTACATGTATATTCTTTGTGGTATATGAATATTCATGTTGTTTGATTCCATCTCCTCCCAGAAATAAATTCTAACTGCTGTCATTGTTAAAAAAATAAATAAAAAAAAAATAAAAAAAATAAAAAATTATACAGAGTATGGCTTTTTTCCATTAAGAATTTTAATCCATAATACTGTCTGTCTCCAATACCAAACATATTCTAAATTTATTCAGAACAATAAATCTATTTATGGGCTTGGCACCTGTGGATCAGTGGTTAGGGTGCCAGCCACATACAATGGAGCTGTTGCATTCAAACCCAGCCTGGGCCTGCTAAACAACAATGGCAACAACAACCACAACAAAATGGCCAGGCATTGTGGTGGGTACCTGTAGTCCCAGCTACTTGGGAAGTGGAGGCAAGAGAACTGCTAAGCCCAAGAGTTTGAGGTTGCTGTGAGCTGTGATGCCATAGCACTCTACCAAGGGTGACATAGTGAGACTCTCAAAAAAAAAAAAATCTATTTATGAAGGTAAGTTGTATTAAATACTTGGGACCAGGATCCGACCTTCAAAAACCTAAATGTAATTTTTAATATAAGTATGTTAAAATATTGTATAATGATTATTATATTATAAAATAGTATAATTTATATTTTATATTACCTGATATAAATATTGCATTGTGTAAATATAATTTTTAATAAAAGCAGCAATATTTCAGGTAGATGGTAGGTGTGATTGTTACCAGAACTTCTTCTTCACTAGATCCTTGGTCTCTGGGATTCATAGAATAAACCCACAGACCACAGATCAGTGGTAAGATAGGATTTTATTAGAAAGGAATACAGAAGAGCTTCTGGCAAAAGGGAATATCCAAGTCAGAAGTCTCCCACATGAGTCCTTTATCTAGGGGTATATATTATATTTTGGCCAGGATTTTCAAAGTTAATGAGTATATTAAGAAATGAATGAATGCAGTCCTTTCCCTGGGGAAAGGTTATTAGGTCTTTGCAGTTTTTGAGTCAGGAAGGGGATTAGGTTCTATGCTCCCTACTCAAGGTGGATCCACCCAAAACATATCAGGCTGCTTTTCATGACTTTGCTTGAGCCCAGAAAATGTGACCTGGAAAAGGCAGTCTGTTTGAGCCTACAGATGAGGTCTGATTTCTGAGCTCACCTGGGCCTAGAGAATGGTGGGGGTCTCTGTCCAGCCCTGAGTGGGGAAATCCTATATAATGATGATTAGTTTTATGTGTTAAATTAGCTAAAAGATAGTGAAGGAAATCAGAAACATTGTACCCCAGAATATATTACTTTGACATATTTTGAGATACCTGCCATAGTTCTCACAGATAGAAGAAGTGCTTGTGCAAAGCTATCTGTTGTGGGGAAATACTTACATCTGTTGAGAATCTCATTAAGTGCAACCAAGTCCTTCCTTACTTGAACTAGGAAAGATTAACCGAGAGCCTGACACTTTTAAACATTTGAAAAGAAACACTTACCATTTTTTCTGAAGTATGCCACCTATAAGCATTCATGTACATAATAAAACTACCTTTATGAGCTAGATAAACCTCTTCCTATCTTCAACCCCAAACCTATTTTTGCTGCTTTCAAGAGACCATTCTTTAAAAACCTCTGTATTTCATTGAGGAGTTGGCCCTTCATCTTGAGGATTCCCGTGTACATATATATTGAATAAATTTGTATCTTTTTCTTCCTATTAATTTATCTGCCTCATGTCAGTGTTTCAGGAAAACTTAGGGAGACTAGAGCTTTGTTCCCTAAAACAATATCCAGTTATTTACTCAAACAATAATCTATATATCACTGTGAAGTTATTTTGTAGTTGTAATTAACATCTGCAGTCATTAGACTTTTAAGTAAAGGAGATTACACTGGTTAATATGGATGGACGTCATACAGTCAATTGAAAGGCCTTAAGAACAAAAACTGATGCCATCTTTAAAAGAAAAAATTCTCCTTTGAGACTACAACATATATTATACTTGAGTTTCCATCTTGCTAGATTACCTTAGCAATTTCAGATTTTCCATCCCCAACAATTGTATGAGATTATTTCTTAAATATCTTTCTGCAGATAGGCAGGTAGGTAGATAGATAGAATCTATTGGCATCTGTATTTTCCAATATACTTAAGATGTATATCTTTATCTCTACAACATCAATTATCTATCTATCCATCATCTATCTTCACTGGTTCTGTTTCTCTGGAGAACCATGACTGTCATGGACATTGGCATTGAGAGAATTTTAGAGGAATATATTTTTAAGGATGAGCTTTCTGAATTGGTTGTGGGGGCTCTGGAAATTTTTCTCTACTCTGATTAGATTTCAAGGCATAGTCAGTCCATTTTTAATGTTATAGAGGACACTGCTAGTCAATGGCACAATGTGGAAACAGACATATGCAAAATAGCACCTTTTGGTAGTCCTAATCAAATGTTCATAAAAAACAAAATTTGGGGTAGCCATTCACTTGATACTTTAGAACAATGTTATATTACTAATGAGGATAATGTGATTGGCTGGTAGCTCCACACTGTGCTGTAAAATGTGGGATGGCAGGAGGTCAAGGCTTCTAATTCCAAGCTAAGGCTCTACATCAATTACTGACAGTTTTTATGTATACCCTGAAAGAAAATATTATCTCCTATAGCCAAAAGTCTGGGATTGTTGAAACAAAACCCACAGACTAATCCAGTTTGTGAGTAAATTACAATGTGATTTGAATTGTTCAAACTTGTAAAGTATCTCTCTTAAAGAAAGGACGTGAATTGGGATGAATTGAGATTCTTAAATTCTGTTGGGCATATATAGGTAGATTCTGACGAAGCTGGGGACATTGAAAAACTAAATGTTGATGAGTCTTCTTTGCCTGTAGAAGCAGTTATTCTACTCTCTGTTTGAGGAGAACTCAGCTTTGCCTGAGGACATTTTAATGGCTGTCTCTGAGATAGGTGCCTTGCAAGGAAGGCACTTCAGATTCTTTGTAGGACCTATTGCTAATGCCTTTTTTTTTCTTTTAAGTCTATAACTAGATAGAATCCCAACAGTCACCAAAAAGTGAGTGACAAAGTATTACCCATGAGGAAGTGAACTGTACTCCAAAGAAATTGCATGATTTTTTTTCCAATTTATATAGACAAATATCTGGAGACTATTTATGAGGATAAATATTAAGGATGTGGGAGATTGAAAGAAATATAAAGGTGTTGCCAGAATTTCTCTTCCAGTTTCTTGATCTCTAGAAATGAAAGAATGAATTCATGAATTATGAGTATACAAAAGGACAGATTTTATTACAGATATGAGGACATGAAAAACAAAGTCTCTGGCACAGCAGAGGAGGTCCTAAGTGAGTTTTCAGTTTTGGTTCTCTACTTGGAGGGTTGTAATATGGTTTCTTCCTCTCTGCAAGCAGGGGGTGTTTGGGGAAATGGAATGCATGTCTAAAATGTTATAGCCATTGGTGCCAGAGGCCTGTGGGCAGAACTTAATTTTAAAACTGCCATTGTATAGGAATGTGGTACTGTTTGGGAACTTCTGCTCTTCCTGCTAGGAGTGGTGGCTTAGATGGAACATTGATCAAACTTATAATGCAGTCCATGTCCAGCCCTAAGTGAAGGAGACCTGCATCAAACCTCTGAATGGAAGGCCTAACCTCCATAGAGGAAAGAGGCCATGATCAATATTGACTGCTTCCTGCTGGATGGGGAAAGGATAAAAATTGGGACACTTAGGGGTCCCATGGAGGAGCCAATTCAGAGATTCATGATAAAATAGGGTTCTGGACCAGAACTGTCATCGCCATCTGTAGCCTGATGGTATCAATTCTGGAAAAATTAATTTGGTTAGCATATTTATAAGGCAAGGGAGAAAGAGGTAAATGTAAATAAATTTTAATAGAATTTGACGGGAAAAGACTAGTTAAAAACAAAGAATTAGGGCAGCGCCTGTGGCTCAGTCAGTAGGGCGCCGGCCCCATATACCGAGGGTGGCGGGTTCAAACCCGGCCCTGGCCAAACTGCAACCAAAAAATAGCTGGGCGTTGTGGTGGGCGCCTGTAGTCCCAGCTGCTCGGGAGGCTGAGGCAAGAGAATCGCTTAAGCCCAGGAGTTGGAGGTTGCTGTGAGCTATGTGAGGCCACGGCACTCTACCGAGGGCCATAAAGTGAGACTCTGTCTCTACAAAAAAAAAAAAACAAACAAAAAAAAAAACAAATAATTATTGGTGCCAGGTGAAAATAACAAATCCAGCAATCATTTAAAGGATAAATAGCCCCTTTGAAAGTTGGAGATTGAAGTAGTGCACTTCAGGTACACATACTTTGGTCTAAGCCTTGGAGACTTTGTGTCCACAATCAGCCAAAAAATTTGGTAGGGCTTAGGTAACCTTATGACATTCCTCTATACCTGGAGCACCTAAAAGGTCATCTACATAATGAATTAGAGTTTCTGTAGGATATGAGGAATGACTTAAGTCCTGTGTTAAGACATGTCCAAGTAAGTGAGGACTGTCCCTAAATCTCCAAGGCAACACAGTCCATGTAGACTGAATGTTGGAATCAAAAAGATCTTCAAAAATAAAAAATAAAAGATAATTGGGAATTTTGGTGAAAGCAAATGCAGACAAAATCATCTTTAAAATCTAGGACTGTAAGGTAGGCAGCTTTCTCAGGAATTTGAGATAATAAAGTATATGGTTTGGGTACCACAGGATAGATGGAGAGGAATGACTGCTTTATTTATAATGCAGAAGTCTTGAACTACCCTATATGTCTTTTCCATTTGGCTTTGGCACTCACAGAATAGGAGTGTTACACAGATTGTTGCAGAGTATTAATGATTTCTGTTGATTTAGATTTTTCATTATAGGTATTAGCACTGTTATAGCTTGTGCTGTTAAAGGATATTGTCTCTGGTGGGGATAGGTGGTGGTGTCCTTTAACTTAATTTGGACAGGTTGAGCATATTTTGCTTTTCCCAACTGTCCCCCAGTAGCTCATACTTCTGGGTCAATGTCTGTCTCTGATAAGTAGAGACATAATATAGGGTCTTGTCTGAATTCATATAAATTATTGTTACTGATTTTGTCAGTATGTCCTTTCCTAAAAGAGGAATAGGACTTTCAAGCATGATTACTAAGGCATGAAAGGGCAGTCAGTTTCCCCAATTACAACTTAAGAGTTGAGAGAATAATTTGGTAACAAGCTGTCTTGACACTCCATGTACTATTACAGAGTTGAGGGACAGAAGACAGGATTAGAGAAAAGTACAGAAAAGGTGTCTCCAGTATCCAGTAGAAATTCTATTTCCTGGCTTTCCACAGTTAGGCATACCAGGGCCCCTGGGCAGTGCTGACATTAGCCCAGAACCAAAAGAGGCTGTCCTGGTCATACTCAATCCAGCTCAGCAGTCAATGGAGTCACTGATCCCCAAGACCTCTACTTTTGAGAACAGGCCAATCTTCAATTATAATCCTTACATTCCAGGCAGGGGGGCACTGCTCAAGGCTGCCTTTCTTAAAGTGGCCGATCTGGACATATCAGAAGGCTTTATTTGTTGTTCTTCTGACTTCCTTCTACCCCTGAATATTACCTATCTATTGAAGGGCCATCACTTGAGCTGATGTTTTTTGTTGTTGTTTGTTTGTTTGTTTCTATCCCTTCTGTCTTTCTTTTCCTCCTTCTCCTGGTATTGGTTATAAGAGACCAATGTGACCATTTTTTATGAGGTCTTCCAGATTATGATCAGAGCCTGGAGCCAATTTGTAGTTTCCTTCTAATGTCTGGGGTGATTTGAGTGATAAATTTTTCTTTTAAAATAATTTGTTCCTCTGAGAAGTCAGATATTAACTAGCTATATTTTCCAAATGCCTCCTTTAACTGCTGAAGAAGAGCTGAGAAATTTTCATTCTGTTCTTGATAAATAGTTGACAGCAGAATAATTCATAGGCTTTTTCTTGGATCAGTGTAAGTCTTCCAGGATACATGTTAGAAAATGTTGGTGCCACCAGTCACGTGGTCTTTCAGGGTCACATTCAGGATCCTCAAGGGAAACTGCCTTTCTTTCCATTGGGTACCTGGTCCTTTCTCTGGAAGACATATTGCTATTGGTATTGGATATGAACCACAAATCACCCCACTTTCTAGCCTCATTTAAGTTTTCATCTTCTCAATTAAAGTTAAGGTTTTGTCTAGTAATAGCTTTTCATCTCTCCAAGATAGGTCAAAACTCTCTCCTAGCCCTTGGAGAACTATATGTTTTTACCAAAATCATCAGGAAACATTCCTAAATCAATCTTGATCTATTTTAAATCAGCCAAAGAAAATGGGGCAAATACTCAAGTGGTTCCCATTTTACCACCCACAGTTTCCACCATATGACACAAGAAAGGATACAGTTGCTTCCTAGGGTCCCACTGGGGCAAGGGAAAACTTTTGGAGCAGGCTCTTTCTTCGGTTCTTCTAGAGGAACCCAGGAAAGTTGAGGACGTGCTGCTGGTGTTCCTGGGTAAGGTGGCAGCACCTCTCTCGGGAATTCCTGGCTGATCCATGAAGTTACCATTGCTTTGGCAGGTTCTGCACAGTTGAGAGTTATCATGAAACAAAAGAAAGTCTGCACATAGGGAACTTCATACCATTTTTTCTCTTCTATGCAAAAGAGTGCTAGCTGTAAAACAGTGTTATAGTTTAGCACACCATCTAGTGGCCATTTTTCACCATGGGGGAGTTGGTGGTGGGGCCGGGTTTTGATGTAAAAGAAAATCAGATGTTTCTTCTTTAACATCTGAGTGGGATCAGGTCTCAGTGTTTCAGGATGCAGACCAGTGGGGCAAACTCTTTGCAAGAAGGTGTGTTACCTATTTGGGTGAAGAACAGACATCCAACACCTTTATAGTCCCTCTTTGTCCTGGATAAATCAAAGTGTCCCCTGGTTGACTGAGGAATCCTTCCTAGCAACCAAGAGTTATCATCCTCCTGTTGCCTGGAAAAGTGTTCTGACGAGTGTGGTCTCCCCACCCAATGTGCTTGTCTGGATTTAGCCATAATTACCAGTATAGTGTTCTACAGCCAGTGGCACAGTCTGATTCTTGAGTCAAGTAATAATCAGGCATGGGGGGTTCATTGTCCCAGACCCAGAGTTGGATGAATGTCATTTCCCATTCTTTTTGCACTCAAGCATTAAGTCCTTGGAAGGATATTATCAGAGATTTTGACTACACAATTGCTAATTAATTTATATAGTTGGACTCTGTACTCATTTAGGCTTAGCTTGTATTTTCCCCTGAGCATATATAATGTTCCAACTTGAATTGAAAATTTAGAACAGCCAGGAGATAGAATCTGAACTGTTAACAAATTGTTTATATATATCTTCTCCACACAAACACATTCTATTCTGTTTAATCTTTCCTTTTCTAGAATACATTTCTATATTCATATACAATTGCTGGGGAGCTCATTACTCCAATCCTAAACAGCCTTTTTTTTTTTTTTTTTTTTTTTTTCTCAAGGATAGGAGTAAGGAAGCCCCTAAGCCTGGTAGAGAACTAATAGGAACATTGCTTCTACCCTCTCTTTTTTCCCCCAAGAAAGCCAACAAAACAATAATGACCTAAGTCAGTAAAGTCAGAGCTAATGTAACTTTGATGTAATTTTTCCTTCAGTAAAAACTTGAGCACAAGAATTAGCCACAATCAGCAGGAGTCCTAGAAAATCTGGACTGCCTTTGAGCATTTCCATTTACACAAACAAACCAAGTAGGGCACCAAGGGTCATTCTCTTTAACTCTCCTACATTTTAAATGATTTTTTCAAGTTTTTTCTTTCATCTTTTTGAAGAAGGGACTGAACTTTACATTTAGTGTAATATATAGGAGTGTGCTGTTTGTGGGTGAAGCTTAGTGTTTTACCAGTGAGCCAGTTTCTCCCTCTTATGTGTCTCATTTTCTCTCTCTGAGGGTCTGGAACCTCTAAGAGGACTCAAAAGGCAGAGTGATCAGCTCTTATGAGTGTTTCCTAGATGAGCCTTCTATTAATTAATTTTGGAAGGTTCTTCATAGGGTCACTCTTACTTTGGGGAAATTATTGTAAGCAACTGCCACTCAGGCTTCTGGTAATCCAGGAATACCTTTCAGCTGGGAGGTGTAAAATGCCCTTTTTCTTTGGAGCTGAAGAACTCAGTCTCTCATTTATCTATCAACAAGACAGTTCAGTCTCCTCTTTTGCAAATGTGCAGAAAAGGCAATTGGGATCAATTTTGGGAGAAAGAGGCAATGAAGAAGACCCTTTAAAATGTATGTAGAGCTATTGGGAAGTACCAGATAAAGTAAGCAAAAACTTAACCAAACACACAAAGCAGCTCCTTACTGATACATTGTCATTACTAAATAAAGCATGTGAACCACAAGGAGAACACACCTCAAAGAATCAACCAGGTTTCTCTCCAAGAGTGGAGAAGAGACTTTATTTCTTACCTGTAAATGTAGATGATGAGAGAGTTGGGAGTCATGGGCCTACAGTAACAGAGCGTGGGAGTGCCCCCTAGAGGGTTTTTCCAGAGGTTTGTACAGAGTCATGAAGTTGATACGTCACCAGAGATCTCAGGAGTTCTAACTACTGCCTCTGACTGCCTTTGGCTCTAAACCATAAAAAGACAGTAGGGAAAGAGAATGGGCTCAGGAACATGCCAACAGTCTCTCATGCACTCCTTATGGGGACTACAGGGGATTCAGAAGTTCATGCTCTTGTAGACTGTCAGGTGTGCCTTATAGACCAGTGGCCACATTACTCAATCTTAACTGACTGACAGGTGCTGGGTGTGAAGTCTCCTTTGATATTGATACAGCCTTCCCCCACTCAAGGCTGGACAAGGGACCCCAGTTTCCTAAGCCCGAACAATTTCCTGAAGGGAATACCCTGCCATTTTCCCCTGGCTGGAGGCACTGCATTCATTCATTTGTTAATATAATCATTAACATGAAAAAGTTGTCTCCCATCTACCAAGTCCTGGCCAAATGTAATTCTCCAAAGAACTTATACCCCCTCTGCCAGAAGCTCTGGTGCTTTTTATTCCTTCTGTATTACTTTCTATCTAATAAATTCTACCTTACCACTGATCTGTGGTCCATGGGTTCGTTCTTTGAATCCCCAAGATCAAGCACCTACTTCAGAAAGAAATTCTGGTATCAACATAAGGAAAAAAAAAAAGAGAGAGAGAGAGAGAGAGTCAAGCAAGATCCATTTCACTTACATAACAGCAGATCCCAAACCTGGACTAAGCCCCCAAAAGACGTAATCAAAACTTTTCTGCTGGGTCCTTGATCTTGAGAAATTGAAGAATGAATTCATGGACCATGAGTAAATGAAAGGACAGATTTTATTATAGATAAGAGGAGAAGGAAAATAACATCTCCAGCATAGCAGAGGGTATCCTGAGTGGGTTGCTGATTTTGGTTCTCTGTCTAGGGGTTTATATACAGTTTCTCCCTCCCTGTAGGTGGAGGGGGGAAGAAATATATGTCTAAACTAGAACACAGCTATTGGCATCAGAGGCTTGTGGGCAAAAGGTAATTTTAAAACTGCCATTGTGAGGGAATATGGTCTTGTTTGGGGCCTTCCACTTTTCCCATTGGGAAATGGAGGCTTAGATGGAACATTGATCAAACTTTTAATGGATTGCATGTTTCAGCCCTAGGAAGAGACCTGCATCAAAGTTGGATGAGGTTGAATTTATTGATACAGGTATGCTAAGTAAAGCATTTTCAATTTTGTAGCATGAGTAGTTTGAGGTCTCTAAGAATTTGTTTGGATAATTGGCTAAAATATGGACCAAATTATGATCTCGGTAAGTAATGATAAAAAGTGGGAGTCTGAGGTGAGTGGATTGCCTAAGCTCACAGATTCAGGACCAGTCTGAACCAGAGAGAGACCTTGTCCCTATTAATAGCTGGGCATTGTGGTGGGTGCCTATAACCCCAGCTACTTGAGAGGCTGAGGCAAGAGAATCACTTCAGGCCAAGAATTTGAGATTGCTGTGAGCTATGACACCACAGCACTCTACTGAGGGTGACAAAGTGAGACTATGTCTCAAAAAAATTATAATGATAAAAGGAAAGATCTTATTTGGTATACTGTAAGAGGAAGGTTACTAAAGGCTTAGGGTTATTCAAAACTTAAAGTAGATTCCTTAC
Organism: Nycticebus coucang; assembly: GCF_027406575.1. Taxonomy (NCBI): domain Eukaryota; kingdom Metazoa; phylum Chordata; class Mammalia; order Primates; family Lorisidae; genus Nycticebus; species Nycticebus coucang. Next base: position 153,258,169 of record NC_069804.1, on the reverse strand, counting down.
TTAAAACATGATTACCCGTCACAGGAGGGTCCAGAATACACACCTTTCACCACAACTCTGAGAATTAAATTTGCAAGGGGAGTCTTAGCATTATTGAAGATCTCTGTAGTTGTTCTTCTCTGTAGATCAGAAGTTTAATTGGTAGCTGTTGTCATTGAATGAGAATCTTTAAATGCAATGGAGTAGCCACTGAACAGAAATATTTACATGGATTCTGGCATGGCAGCAGCCAAATGGTAAAACACAATTACTAAAGAAATGGTAAGTATGATTACACAAATTGGCAACAGAGTCAAGGAAGTAAAAGAATGTTCTGGCTCATAGACATCTGTCATGTTGGCTAGTTCATCACAGTTTTCATAAATAAAAGATATATAGGCAGTCTACTAAATTCTTTCTTGATGTATATAAAGCAGAAAAGTTTAAGTCTAGTGAATAGAAGTCTAATATAAGTCATTAAAAGGGGTGTGCTACTCCAGCACATTTTCCAAGTAATTTGAAAAGCTACTATTTTGATGGAAGCCCAGCATGCAAAGGCTCTCCAGCAAGTCCAGTTTGCTGTACAAGTTACTCTGTCACTTGGAGAATATAGTCCAGCAAATATTATGGTACTCTAAGTGTCTGTGACATATTGAGAAGCTTTCTGATTATTTACCAGGCTGGTAGAGGTAAACCAATATGCATATCCTTAGCATTTGGAGGCAAAACATTTCCGTATCTTGGGCGGCACCTGTGGCTCAGTGAGCAGGGTGCCGGCCCCATATACGGAGGGTGGCGGGTTCAAACCCAGCCCTGGCCAAACTGCAACAAAAAAATAGCCGGGCGTTGTGGCGGGCGCCGGTAGTCCCAGCTATTCGGGAGGCTGAGGCAGGAGAATTGCCTAAGCCCAGGAGTTGGAGGTTGCTGTGAGCTGTGTGATGCCACGGCACTCTACCGAGGACAATAAAGTGAAACTCTGTCTCTACAAAAAAAAAAAAAAACATTTCCGTATCTTGTGAATAGATAATTTACTTTTGATAAACAGCTTTTAGTTTACCACTGGGCCTTAGTAAATAATAAATGCTTGACCACGAACACCAAGATACCATGTGACCTGAGTTCCCCATCATGAGCTAGGTGTTTTCTGACCCATCAAGCTACAGAATTAAACATGGGCTGTATAACTCCATCACTAAATAAAAAGTGGCACACAGATCAAGTTTGGAAAGACCCTGAAGGTAAAAATAAATTATACAACAAAGTGGCACCAATGCTTATGGCTTCAACTTTTACCACATTGCATTTTTTCCCCAGCCCATTCCTATAGCCTAATGGAGACATTCTTTTGATTATTTGACTGAGTAAGAGTAGACTTACTACTTAGGCCTAGTTCACAAATGGTTCTGTATAATATGCAAGTACAACCTGAAAGTGAGCAGCTATCATATTACAACCCCTTTTAAACACATTCCTAAACAACAGGAAGAAGGGAAAACTTCTCAGTAGGCAGATCTTCAAGCTAAACAAATGGCTTTACATTGTTTTTGGAAGGGGAAATGGCCAGATCCACAGAGTACATCAACAAATGGACTATGGCCAATGATTTAGTTGGAGGGAAGGAAGGTAAATTAGTAATAAGGAGTACTGAAGAAGAGATACACAGATAGACTTTTATGTATGGGGGGAAAGCAACATAAAGATATTTTTGCCCCATGTAAATGCTATTGGGTGGCCTCAGAAGAGAAGGATTTTAATAATTAGTTTGACAGGAAGACGCCTTATGATGACAGCAGTCATTCTCACTGCTGTCATTAACAAATAGATTCATAACCATGTCATGATGGCAAGGATGGAAGTTATGAATAGGTTCACCAACATGGGCTTCTACTCATTAGTGCTGACCTGGTTACAACCACTGCTGAGTGTCTGATTTGCAAGCAACAGATACCAATACTGAGTCTCTGATATGGACCAATCACCAGATGATAAGAAAAACACTTAATGGTAGGCTGATTATATTGGACTACTATCATAAAAGGGGCAGCACTCCATTCTTACTGGAGTAGATATTTACTCTGGAAAAATATTTAGCTTCAGTACACACAATGCTTGAGCCAGACCTATCACCTGTGGACTTACAGAAAACTTTGAATTACCATGCTATTCCATACTTTATTACTTATGATTAAAGAACTCACTTCACATCAATTATAGACAATAGGTCTATAATCATGACGTACACTGATATTAGTTTCCCACCACGCTGAAACATACGAATAGTTCATCATAAAAGTCTTTTTATGCCTCAGTTATAATGGAAGCAAGGTGGCAATATCTTTCAGAGGTAGAACAAGGTTCTCTTAGAAAATGTACATATGCTATAAATCTATGCCAAATAAGTGCTATTTCTATTATATCCAGGATTCATGGATACAAGAATTAAGGAGGAAATGGGAGTGGTATCACTCATTTACTTTTAGTGATCCAATAACAAAAGATTTCCTTTTTACCCTCACAGCCTTATGATTTACTAGTCTAGAGATTATATTTACAAAGGGAAGAATACTTTTACTAGGAGACACAAACAATGATTCCACTGAACCAGAAGACTGCTACCCAGCCTCTTTGGGCTCTTTATGACTCTGAGTCAACAGGCAAAGAAGGGAGTAATTTTTCTGGTTGGAGTGATTGATCCTGGCTACCGAGAAGAAATTAGACAGCTGCTACATAGTGGAGGTAAGGAAGAATGCACATATGCCTGGAAAGCAGAAGATCCCTTAGGATGTCTATAAGTATACCATGCCCTGTTGTTGAAGTCAGTGGAAAACTATGAAAACCCAATCTAGGAAGGAGTAGTAATGGCCCAGATCCTTTAGAAATGAAGATTTGGATAACTACACCAAAAAACCATAGCTAACTGACACTCTTGATGAGAGAAAAGGTAATAATAAATGAAGAGTGGAAACAGGTTAAAAAAAGTGTAAAGCTACAAGTATCTGACTAGTTGTAGTCATAAAACCATAATAATTATGAATAAATATTCCTTATTTTGTCATGAATTTTTTACATATGCAATTTTTGTTTTCTTTTCTCATTCTCTTATCCTATCACATGAAATGCTTTAATAATAATGAACTTTGCATTATGGTATTTAAGTTACTGGTTGCCTCAATTTCATCGTGTCACAATAATAATAATAAGTACTGTAAACTGAGTGAATTATTTTATTTTATTTTTATTTTTTAATTAATTAATTAATTAATTAATTTTTTTTATTAAATCATAGCTGTGTACATTAGTATGATCATGGGGCACCATACACTTGGTTCATAGACCGTTTGACACATTTTCATCACACTAGTTAACATAGCTTTCGTGGCATTTTCTTAGTTATTTTGCTAAGACCTTTACATTCCACTTTTACTAGGATTCACATATTCTCTTTTAAGATGCACCGCAGGTGTAATCTCATTAATCCCCCTCCCTCCCCCTCCGTCCCCCCTCCCTCCCCTCCCTTTCCCTGTAGTCACCCTTATTATGAAACTAATGTAGGACCTTCACATGAAAGCTGAGTGAATTATAAAAAGTAAATTTTAAGGTTTCTGGAGTGTTGATCCTTTCTGAGAGCTATAAGGGAAAAACCTGTTCTACACTTCACTCGTTCCTTGTTTTTTCCAGACAAACAGAAGCCAAGGGAGTTTATTACCAATAGACTACATATACAGTAAATGATAGAGTGAGTCCTTCATTTTTAAAGAAAAGGGCAGTAGGCAGCAATGAAAAGATATCCAAAAATATACAGCTTTCTTTTCTTTTGTTTACCACTTCCTATTAAAGGTAAATACACAGGTAAACACATCCTGTACTATTGTGATTTTAATGCATAGGGTTTAAATGACAAAAACATCAAAAAGTCATTATTAATATATATGCAATACACAGGGTGTTCATAACGTTTGTGTGCACATGAATTGTATGAACATCCTGTATAAAGACGTAACTTGTGAAATCAGTAATACAGAAGTGTAGAAGATGGAGCTCTAAATAAGTAGAAATTTTGTACATAATTTAACTTAAATTGTTATCAGTTTAAAATAGAATACTATAACTAAGATGTTTTATGTAATTATAATGATAATTACAGAAACATTTTGTGTAAAATGTATTAAAAAGTAAATGACTTCTTTTTATTTCTGAGTAATGTCTTGGCTATTCAACGTTTTTTTCTGTTTCCATATAAAATGAAGTACTATTTTTTCCAAATCTTTAAAGTAGGAACTTTAATAGGGACTGCATTAAATCTGTAGATTGCTTTGGGAAGCATATACATTTTAACAATGTTGGTTCTTCCCAGCCATGAGCATGGTGTATTTTTCCATTTGTTAACATCTTAAGCTATTTCTTTTTTAATAGTTTCATAGTTCTCTTTTTTTCTTATTAAATCATAGCTGTGTACATTAATGCTATTATGGGGCACCATACACTGGTTTTATAGGTCGTTTGACACATTTTCATCACACTGATTAACATAGCCTTCCTGGCATTTTTTTAGTTATTAGAACTTTCATGTCCTTTGTTAGGTACACTCCCAGATAGTTCATCTTCTTTGGCACTATTGTAAATACTATGCAGCATTAAAAAAAGATGGAGATTTTGCCTCTTTTATGTTTACATGGATGGAGCTGGAAAATATTCTTCTTAGTAAAGTATCTCAGGAATGGGAAAAAATATCCAATGTACTCAGTACTACTATAAAACCAATTTATAATCAATCACATTTTCATTTGAGAGATCAATCACAACTGTAGCCCAAGATGAAGGAGGGAAGGGGAGGGACTTGAAAAGGGAGGGGGTGGCTCTATACAGAGAGGGTTAATGGTGGGACCACACCTATGGAGTATATTGTAAAGGTACAAGTCAAATCTATCAAGTATTGAACACAAATGTCTTAACACTGTGATTATGTAAATGAGGTGAAAGCTATGTTAATTAGGAGGATGTAAGCACTCCAATTTGTACAAATAATCAACATATTGAATCCCACAAAGGCATTAATGTATTCATGATCTGTGTATATATGGCTTAATAAAAAATAAAAGAAAAAGTAAATGACAAGACATTCAAAACACATCACTACAAAAAGTCAACAGAACAAAGGGAAAACAATGAGAGGAAATGAGAGACAAAACAGATATAAGACATACAAAAAATGGGGCAGCTCCTGTGGCTCAAAGGAGTAGGGCACCAGCCCCATATGCTGGAGGTGGTGGGTTAAAACCCAGCCCCAGACAAAAACTGCAAAAAAAAAAAAAAAAAAAAAAAAGACATACGGAACATGATGAACAAAATAGCAATAGTAAGTTTTTCCCTATCAGTAATTAAGTGTAAATGGATTAAATTTCCTAGTCAAAAAATATAGATTGGCTGAATCAATTAAATAAACAATATCTAACTGTGCGTTGTCCTCAAAGGACTCACTTTAAATCTAAAAATCATATAGACTGAAAATAAAATAAGGAAAAAGGTATTCCATGGCAATGGTAACCAAAAAAATATGCAGAAGTGGCTGTAATTATATCAGACATCATAGATTTTAAATAAAAATTGTTATAGGAGATAAAGAAGGACACTACATAATTATAAAAGTGTTAATTTACCAACAATATATGTATTTAAAAATTATAAATATCTGTGTATTAAAACTTAGTACTCTTATGAAGAAAACATGGACATAATTAAAGTAAGAAAAAGGCAGCATCATAAAAATAGTAGTTTTTAATATCCTATTTAAAATAATGGATAAACCAACCTGAAAGAAGATCAAGAAAACATAGTACTTAACCAATGCAACAAATCAATTAGACCTAATAGAAATATTCTATCCAAAAATAGCATAATAAATGGTATTTTTATATACACATGAAATGTTTTCAAGGATAGAATACCTATCAGTCAACAAAACAATTATTGCAAAATTCAAGAAGATTGAAACAAAAAAAAAATTAAACCTACAAAAATATTGCAATTTATCAATACAGTATTAAACAAACCATAGGTCAATTAATTCACAAAAAATCAGAAAATATCTTGAGGGGAGAGGGCAAGCTTTCCACAAAGGCCCCTGTCCAGAAGGGGAGATAAAGGACAGAAGGTTCTCAAGAAAACTGATAGTTAGGAGCTGAGCTAAGACAGAAGATTGAGGAGTGCACATAACCCCTGTTTCCCAAGGAAACAAACTGCAGGTACAAAATCCATTGCCAAGTGGACAAGAGTCCCTTCCCCCATGAATGTGACTCACTGTGTGCTTTCTACAAACAAGTTAGCAGAGTTCAGATCTTTCATTTTATCCCACATGAGAGAGCTGCTAAAAACCAGAACTCCTTGTCCAGAGAGATCCCACCTGTAAGCGTAGGCATTCTCCTGCCAGGCAAAAAATTGAACAAATATTCTACCTGCAATTCTGAATTTCCAGTCCATCCCTCCACCCTCATTCCATGGTCTGGAAGCCTATCCCCTGCAGAGTCCAGAGTGTTGGGCAATTCTTCAAGAGGTATGGGCATGGTGTGGGCTGCTACAAATCTATGCTGAAACAGCAGCACAGGTGTAAAGTGGGGATTGTGGAGCAAGGGAGTCAAGCGGGAGAGGGAGTAACGTGGCCTGTGGCAGAGCAGGGTGGCTGAAGTGGCAACAAGGCTCACATCCTGGGTTGGATTTTGGAGATACACTTCCCCTTTCTCTTGGCAACTGGTGGGAGCCAGGCCTCTACCCTGGGGGAATCTGCCAGTGGAGCAGAACTTGGACAGAAACACAGGCTCCGTGAGCTGGCTGTACACCTGCAGTGGAGCCTGCCTGGGCAGGGCATGGTTAGGACTGTGATACAGACCCTGCAAGGGTTCACACTACAGCACCTGCCCCATAGTCGGACCAGACTGGGACAGAGATTCAGCCTCTGAGAGCTCAAAATAAACCTGGTGGTACCTGCCCTGCTGGGAAATGCAGCCAGGACAGAGAATCATACCCCACAAGAGTATATGTACAGTGGTAGCACCCACCCACAGCAGGTCTAGGACAGAGTTGTAGCCTCTGTGAATCCAAAATCCACCCAGACCCTCAGTGGAGCATAGCCGGACAGAGAAGCAAACTCTGCAAGAATGAGTGCAGTGGTGGTTCCAGACCAGGGCTAGGCTGGCACAGAGGTGCAGTCTCTGTGAGCTCTAATTACTCCTGGCCCAACACAGAGTACAGCTGGAACAGAGACACAGACTCTCCAAAGTATGCTTGGCAGTGCCACCCATCTGTACCAGGTGGGGCTGGGACTGAGTTGCAACTGTTGTGAGCGCAAAAGATGCCCGGCAACAGTATTCACCCCCAGCAGGTCCGGGTCAGGACAGAGATACTGACTTGGTGAGTGCGAAATACGCCCTACAGCCATGCCCTCCTATGGACTGCAGTGAACTCACCCAGGGACTGTTGCTGCTGTGTGCTCCCCAGAAGCCACTGAGCACTAGATGAGTGGGGCTTCTGACCCACAAGACTGCTCTGGTGGTATAGTACTACAAGGAGGAAGTGCTGATCCTCCTTGTCTCAGGCAGGCCCATATCCCTGTTGCTTCCACCCACTGAAGGGATCTGGGTCATGGCACCACAGGGTGACCAGTGATGGTGCAAGGCTGTGGCATAGGGTGGGAAAGGAGGCACAAATTCCTCTAGCCTGACTCTTGGTCTGGGTGAGCCTTTCTGATCCCTTGACCACCAGAAAGAGCTAGACTTTGCATCTTGGGTTTCTGGGTCTGAGCTGCCTATGGAACCCTACCACCAGGTTGCTGGTCACCAATCTAACTCTCACAATCGAGCAGTGATTTGTACTGCCCAGGATAATTGCTTTTGGAACTATTGACTTGGGGGGTCCATCTGGAGACCCTCTAAGATTGAACTGTCGTTGTGTTGAACTGGTACGGACTGACTCCTCCTGCAATAGTTGCAGGGAATGGGATAGGGGATCTCAGTTACCTGTATATCCCCCCAGATGAGATTTTTGCCTAATGTTTTGTCTCAATAGGATTGGATAGAGGCTGGCTGACTACAAGTCAGAGCCAGCTAGCCCTATCACACAGCTTTGGTCCTCAGAATCTCTAGATTCAGGTCTGAAAGGGGCCTTTGCAAGGCTGTAAGGAAAAAGCCACAATCACTAATCCCAGCTTTTTGGTAAAGGGCTAGTTAAGGACATTACTTGAACCCTCAATTCAATCACACCCTTCCATTTTTAATATACAACTATGGAAAATAAACATGGAGTGGAACCAGAGGAAGAACTCAGGAAACATGAAAAATCACAGTAAATCAACTCCCCCAAGGAAAGACAAAAGGGGTATGTCAGAAAATGCTATTCATAAACAAATAGCAAAAAATTCAGAAACAGAATTCAGAATATGGATGGCAAATAAGATGAATAAATTGGAGGAAAAGATGGACATTGAAATCCAAAAAGTTGTGCAAAAGTTTTCTCAAGAAGTAAATGAATTCAAAGACTAATTTATGAAGGATATGGATATAATGAGAAAGCAGACAGCGGAGCTCAGTTAAATGAAATAATTATTCAAGAAGCTTCAAAATACAGTAGAATCCCTCAGTGATAGAGTGGAGCAGGCAGAAGAAAGGATTTCTGAAATAGAAAACAAAGCTTTTGAATGTGCCCAAACATTCAAAGAGGCAGACAGAGAGAAAAAGCTGATCTTTCCCTGAGAGAGTTGTGGGGCTACTCCAAAGGATCAAACATTCGTCTTATAGGAATTCCTGAAGGAGAAGAGAATGGTCCTAAAGGCACAGATGCCTTACTCCAAGAGATTATGGAGGAAAATTTCCCAAGCATTGCAAGGGATACTAAAATTCAGATAGCAGACAGTTTCAGAACCCCAGCAAGACTCAATCCAAATAAAATATCTCCTAGACACAATGTAATTAACTTCACCAAAGTTAAGAAAAAGGAGAAAATTATGCAAGCAGCCAGACATATGAAAAGCATTATATACAATGGGAGAAATTTAAGAATGACTGCAGATCTCCCACATGAAACCTTCTAAGCCAGAAGGGGTTAGTCATCGACCTTCAGTCTCCTTAAGCAAAACAACGTCCAGCTCAAGATCCTGCATCCAGCCAAACTAAGCTTCACCTATGATGGAGAAATCAAATGCTTTATTGACATACACACATTGAAGAAATTTGCTATAATTAAACCACCTTTCCAGGATATTCTCAGTCCCATCCTCCCTAATGGTCAGCAGAATGGTCCACGGTCAAAGTAAACTCACCTAGAAACTTTTGGACAAAACTTAACTTCCACAGTAGGGAAAGGACTAAAAATATATACTAGACATTTGAAAAGCATGACACCAAAAAAACTATCATGCTTATCAATTCTCTCAATTAATGTGAATGGCTTAAATTATCCTCTAAAGAGGATAGGTTGGCTGACTGGATACATAAACTAAGACAAGATATATGCTGCATAGAAGAGTTTCACTTTACCTTAAAGGATACAAATAGATTCAAGGTGAAGGAATGGTCATCTATAATTCCAGCAAATAGAAATCAGAAAAAAGCAGGGGTTGCAATTTTATTTACAGATACAACAGACTTTAAACCAACAAAAGTAAGGAAAGATAAGCATGGCCAGTTCATATCTGTCAAGAGAAAAACTCAACATGAAGAGATTTCAATTATCGTAATTTATGCACCCTATCAGAATGCTCCTCAACTTATAAATGAAACCCTACAAGACATGAACAATTTGATATCTTCCAGCACTATAATATTTGGAGATTTTAACACCCCTTTGGAAGTTTTGGATAGATCCTCTAAGAAAAAAGTAAACTAAGAAATATTGGACTTAAACTTGATCTTACAAGTGGACTTAACAGACATCTAAAGAACATTTCATCTGAATTAAACTGAATACAAATTCTTCTCAGCAGCCCATTAATCATACTCCAAAATTGATCATATCTTAGGACACAAGTCTAACCTCAGCAAATTTAAAAGAATGGAAATTAGGGTGGCACCTGTGGCTCAAAGGAGTAGTGCACCAGCCCCATATGCTGGAGGTAGTGGGTTCAAATCCAGCCCTGGCCAAAAACTGAAGAAAAAAAAAGGAATGGAAATTATTCCTTGTATCTTCTCAGAATAACATGGTATAAAAGTTGAACTCAATAGCAACAGGAATCTTCATACTGAAACAAAGACATGGAAACCTAATAACCTTATGATGAACCAAAGGTGGGTCAAGGATGAGATTAAAAAGGAAATCACCAAATTTTTGGAACAAAATTATACTGAAGACACAAATTATCAAAACCTGTGGGATATTGCAAAGGCAGTCCTAAGAGGGAAATTTATAGCACTAGAAGCCTTCCTCAAGAAAAAAGAAAGAGAGAAAATCAACAACTTAATGGGACATCTCAAGCAACTGGAAAAGGAAGGACATTCCAACCCCAATCCTAGCAGAAGAAAGGAAATAACCAAAAGTAGGGCAGAATTAAATGAAATTAAAACAAAAGAATCATTCAGAAGATCAATAAAACCAAAAGATGGTTTTTTGAAAGGATCAATACAATTGATAATAATTTGGCTATCTAAACAGAAACAAAAAAGTAAAATCTCCAATATCATCAATCAGAAATGATAAAGGAGATAACAACAGATCCTCAGAAATCCAATAAATCCTCAATGATTACTTTAAAAAGCTCTATTCTCAGAAATATGAAAATCTGCTGGAAATGAACCAATATCTGGAATCATGCCACCTTACTAGACTAAGCCAGAAAGAATTAGAAATGCTTAATAGAACTATATGAAGCACTGAAATAGCATCAAGTATATAAAATCTTCCAAAAAAGAAAGGTCCAGGACCAGATGGCTTTACATAAGAATTCTACCAAACTTTCAAAGAGGAACTAGTACCTATATTACATAACCTTTTCCAAAACATAGAAAAAGAATTGCTCCCCAACACATTCTATGAAGCAAATATCACCCTGATCCCCAAAACAGGAAAAGACCCAACAAAAAAGAAAACTATAGACCAATATCATTAATGAATATTGATGCAAAATATTCAATAAGATCCTAGCAAACAGAATTCAACAACACATCAAAACAATTTTACAGCAACATACATAAATCCATAAATATAATACATTGAATAAACAAAATAAAAAAACAAAGACCACATAATTCTTTCAATTGATGCAGAAAATAGTTTTGATAATATCCAGCACCCTTTCATGATCAAAACCCTCAAGAAAATAGGCTTAGAAGGATCTTCTCTGAAACTGATAGAGGCCATATACAGCAAACCCACAGCCAATATCATACTGAATGGAGTAAAATTGAAAACATTTCCACTCAGATCTGGAACTAGGCAAGGATGCCCATTGTCTCCAATGCTGTTCAACATAGCAATGGAAGTTCTAGTCATTACAATTAGACAAGAGAAGAGGATCAAAAGTATTCAAATGGGAACAGAGGAGATCAAACTCTCACTCTTTGCAGATGATAGATATGGTCTTATACTTGGAAAACCCCAGGGACTCAAATACAAAGCTCTTAGAAGTGATCAAAGAATAAAGCAACATCTCAGGATACAAGATCAATACTTACAAATCAGTAGCTTTTGTATATACCAACAATAGGAAACTGAAAATACATTCAAGGACTCTATTCTTTTACGGTAGTGCCAAAGAAGTTGAAATATCTGGGAGTTTATCTAACAAAGGATGCAAATGATCTCTACAAAGAGAATTATGAAACTCTTAGAAAGGAAATAGCTGAAGTTGTTAACAAATAGAAGAACATACCATGATCATGGTTGGGAAGAATCAAGATTGTTGAAATGCCATACTACCCAAACCAATCCACAGATTTAATGCAATCTCTATTAAGTCACCATTATCATATTTTAAAGAGCTGAGAAAATAGTGCTTTATTTTATATAGAATCATAAAAAAACCTCAAATAGAAAATATACTACTCAGAAATAAAAACAGATCAGGAGGTATCATGCTACCATACTTCAGGCTATACTATAAATCTATAGTAATCAAAACAGCATGGTGGTGGCACCTGTGGCTCAAAGGAGTAGAGCATGGGCCCCATATACTGGATGGATGTAGTAGGTTCAAACCCAGCCCCAGCCAAAAACTGCAAAAAAAACATGGTACTGGCACAAAGACAGAGAGGTAGATGTATGGAACAGAGTAGATAACCAAGAGATGAGATGAACCCAGAAACTTACAGTCATTTGATCTTTGACAAACCTATCAAAAGCATTCAATGGGGGAAAGATTCCCTATTTAACAAATAGTACTGGGAAAACTGGCTGGCAACCTGTAGAAGAATGAAACTGGACCCCTATCCCTCACCATTAACAAAGATTCATTCTCATTGGGTAAAAGACCTAAACTTTAGACACGAAACTATAAAAGTATTAAAAGATAGTACAGGGAAAACACTTGAACAAATTGGGCTGAGAGAATGTTTTATGAAGAAGACCCTCAGGACAATTGAGGCAACACAAAAATTATATTACTGGGATCTGATCAAACTAAAAAGCTTCTTCACAGCCATGAGCACAGTAAATAAAGCAAATAGAAAGCCTTCAGAATGGGAAAAGATATTTATAGGTTATGCTTCTGACAAAGGTCCGATAACTAGAATCCACAGAGAGCTCAAGCTAATCAATAAGAAAAAAAATAAATAACCCTATTTCTATGTGGGCAGGAGACTTGAAGAGAAACTTCTCTGAAAAAGATAGGTGCCTGGCTTACAAACACATGAAAAATTGCTCACCATCTTTAATTATCAGAGAAATGCAAACCAAAACCACTTTGGGATAGCATCTAACTCCAGTAAGATTAGCCCACATAACAAAATCCCCAAACTATAGATATTGGTGTGGATGTGGAAAGAAGGGAACACTTCTGCACTGCTGGTGTTAATGAAAGCTAATATGACCTTTCTGGAAAAAAGTTTGGAGAATACTCAAGGAACTAAAAGTAGACCTACCATTTGGTTCTCCAATCCCCCTAATTGCTATTTACCCAGATGATCAAAAATAATTTTACAACAAATAAATTTGTACCAGAATGTTTATTGCAGCTCAATTTATAATTGCCAAGTCACGGAAGCAACCCAAGTGCCAATTGACCCATGAATGGATTAACAAATTGTGGTATATGTACACCATGGAATACTATGCAGCCATAAAAAGATGGAGACTTAACATCTTTTGTGTTTACCTGGATTAAGCTAGAATATATTCTTCTTAGTAAAGTATCTTAATAATGAAAAGAAATGTATACAATGTATTCAATATTACTATGAAATCAGTATATAATCACCCACACATTCATAGGAATGGTAAAACATTACTGTAGTCCAGAAAGAAGGATGGAACAGGAAAGAGAGGGAAGGGAAGGAGGAGGGTAGGACAAACTAAAATTATTTCTGTTCACAGACATAATATCATATATAGAAAACTTTAAAATTTACAAATACCTTTTATAACTGACCAATTTCAGACAAGATGCAGCATACAAAATCAACATGAAAAAATCAGCTATGGTTCCATACACTGTCAATGAATAATCCAAAATTGAAATTAAGAAATCTTTCATACTAAATAAATCATATTGAAATATACTAAGGAGTTGATAAACAGTCAATCATCTGTCAAATAAAGTTATTCTTCTTTTTTTAAAAAAAAGAAATCTACTCCATTTGCAATCGAATCAAAAATAATAGAATGAAAATAAAAGAAATGGAAGTGGGCAAATACTTGCAAAATAGAAACTGCAAAACTTTGATGAAAAAAATAAAGATAAATAAATGGAAAGATATCCTCTGTTCAAAGAAAAGATATTTAATGATGTTAAGATGTTCATACTATCCAAAGAAATCTATAGATTCAACACAATCTCTATCAAAATTTCAGTGACATTGTTTACACTCAGGCGTCCTCAAACTTTTTTTAAACAGGGGGCCAATTCACTGTCCCTCAGACTGTTGGAGGGCGGGTCTATAGTTTTTTTTAAAAAATTATGAACAAATTCCTATGCACACTGCACATATCTTATTTTGAAGTAAAAAAACAAAACAGGAACAAATACAATCACAACGCCTCATGTGGCCAGCAGGCCGCAGCTTAAGGACCCCTGCCTAAATACCTATACTTATGTGTATGTGTTTCTATTGGTTCTGTTTCTCCAGAGAACCCTGATTGATACACTAGGGAAAACATAAGATTTCACATTTACTTCTATGGGAATCTACCCAAAGTTTAACCGAGTAAAATATTTATTTAGAAGTGTTTTTTGAAAATATGATGCAATCTATTTTTTGGGGGGTCTGGATTATCTAAAATCCAGTCCTACATAAAATAACTGCTGTTTTTCTAGACCCTATTTTATTCTGTCTCCCCCTTTCCACGCACCAGTGACTGCATTGATAACTTTAAACTTAGGATGTTTTGCCTTTCCTGAGCTATTGCTTTCACTTCTCTGTACAATGCATTTGATCAAGCTTCTGTGTTCACTTTTTTTTTTTTTTTTTTGCAGTTTTTGGCTGGGGCCGGGTTTGAACCTGTCACCTCTGTTATATGGGGCCAGCACCCTACTCCTTGAACCACAGGTGCAACCCTTCTGTGTTCACTTTTGTAGCTAGAAAGTGTTAAAAATAAATTTGTTGTAATAATAAGGATAAATAATATTTTGTGGTATGCATTCTTTTAAATATATATTTATCTTTTGTGATCAACTTGTTTCCTATTGTGTGGGTATGAGAATGTATCTATACCTTTCTATGTATATTTTTACTGGCCAACACATACGCTTCTGGGACATGATAGAAATATAAATAAATAATTGTAAAAATGTAAAGCAAAAAATGACTTTAGATAATATCTAGTCGAATACATTATTCATAGACAAAAATGAGTCTGAATGTGGAGTTATGACTTACCTAAGCATACACCCATTCTGTGAAAGAACCTACTAGAAACCTGTTCATTTTTGTTGGTGAATTTACTAAAGGCTAAAAATGGGTAATTCCTACAATTGATACTGCGTCCATGAAAAGAAGGATGAGATCACTGTGAACTCCTTAGAAAATATGGGCCTTGAGCTGTGCCTTAAAATAAGGCAGAGCTGGCTTGGCACCTGTGGCTCACTGGTTAGGGCACAGGCCACACGCACCAGGACTGGTGGGTTCAAATCTTGCCTGAGCCTGCTAAACAAACAAACAAACAAAAATAGTTGGGCATTGTGGTGGGTGCTTGTAGTCCAAGCTACTAGGGAGGCTGAGGCAAGAGAATCACTTGAGCTTAAGAGTTTGAAGTTGCTGTGAGGTATGACACCAAAGCACTCTATTGAGGGTAACAAAGTGAGACTCCGACCTGGAGGGAGGGGCAAGATGGCCGACTGGATGCAGCCTCTGACATAGGCTCCCATTCAGAGAGAAGGATAATGTCCAGAGGATATCCAATTGAGCTGAAGATAGGAAGCCCAGCCAAGAGAGAAGAGACATAACTGAGGCAAGTTGTGATTCCAAGATAACAATCTCCAGGTACAAAACTCAACCAAAAGGAAAAATGCCTGACCCTTCCCCTAAGAAAGCTGTGGGTTCTTTTTTTCCTTTTCCTTTTGCTCTTCATTTGCTCCTGTGGGATTTCTACAGGCAAGTAGTGAACTGAGGACCTCTTGTCTCAACACACGGGTGAGAGCAGTAAGAAGTGATGACTTCTTCCTCCACAGGGACCCTGTGGTGACTCTGATCATTCTTTTACCAGGCAGAAAAACTGAACTTACATTTTCCCTGCCAATCTGAACTTTCAGTTCACCCTTCCCCACTAACTAGATAAACCAGATTCCTAACCACTGCAGAGTCTGAGGGAGGAGGCTCATGAGCAGTTCCCCCGCTCCCAGCCTGCCTGAATGAGTACCCCGCCCCCTGCCTGGTCAGTCACCTGCTCCCTCCCTGTCTCCAAGCTGTGCTGTGCCCCCATGCCCTCCCTGCCTCTGCCCTGGGCCCCACCTGCCCCAAAACCACCGAGGCCTTGTGATGCTCCTGAGCCCCAACCGCCCAGAGACCTCCCAGGCTGCCACCTCACCCCGCCCACCCAGAGACTGCAGAGACCTGTGCCCCACCCACCCGGAGACCGCAAAGGCCTCGCACTGCACCCTGCCCGCCCGAGACCACCGAGACCGTGCTGTGCCCTACCTGCCCAGACTGCCAAGGCTGCACGCTGTACCCCACTGGCCAAGAGTCCTCTGAGGACGCGTGCATGCCCTGCCCATCTGGAGACCATGGAAGCTGCTCTCTGCACCTGCCCTGCCTCCATACCAGGCCCCTGCCTGATCAGAATCACCAGTGGAGTAGTGTTCTTGCTGAAGCCATCGGGCACTAGATACTGCCAGAATCTGTGCAGTGTACCCCACCCTGATGGCAGATCCATGTGCAGCATGCTCCTAGAGCTGCTCCTACAGCCAGAATTCTCTGGCTTTGGCAGCGGTAGTGGAAGTGTGCAGGGGCACTTCCCACAAAGACCCAGCAACAATAGAGTGATCATGCTGGGGTCCAATCTTGGAGAAACACCCCCCACCCCCCATTCTGAACTGCCAGAGGAATCTAGATATCACACTATAGGGATACTGGTGCTGCAGAGCGGCAGGGACAAAGGCATGGTGGCTAAGGGAGATAAGCATTTGCAGGCCTGGTACCCCCAGTATTAGACTGAGCCCAGGTAGAACACTCACCAGTGGAAACTGAACACTCGAGGTAGGCAGGCCCCAGCTCCCACAGCTGGCTGGTAGTCGAGGACAGTGGCCGGGCCTTGTGGGCATTGACCTTCCTTGGACTCTGACAAGCACTAAGCCCTGGCACTTCACATTATTGGAGGAAACAGGACTGCAGCCCTGTGGGGTCACCAGTGATTAGGAATGAAAAAGGAACAAAGTGGAGAAAGAGACTCAGCCCCCTGGTCCTACTGTGCTACCAGGTGGGGAAAAAGCTGCAGTCATCAGTCTCAGATCCTTAACAAAGGGCTGGTTAACCACAACCCCAGGAAACCCCAATCCAATCTCACCTTACCAGGCCACCTAGCCAACAGTGAAAAACAATCACGAGGTGGAATCAGCAGAAAAACTCTGGCAACATGAACAATCAGAGTAGATCAACTTCCCCAAGAATCAATAAAGCAGATAAAGTACAAGATCCTATTCCCAAACAAATGGCTGAGATGATAGAAATCGAGTTCAGAATTTGGATAGCAAACAGGATCAACAAAATGGAGGAAATGATGAAATTAGAATTTAAAGCAGAAATTCAAAAGATGTCTCAAGAATTTAACAAATTTAAAGACAAAATGACCAAAGATTTTGACACATTAAAGCAAGAATTTGCATCCCTCAAAGATCTAAAAAATACAATAGAATCCCACAGTAACAGAATGGAGCAGGCAGAAGAAAGGATCTCCGATATTGAAGACAAAGCTTTTGAACATTTCAAAACACTCAAAAAGGAAAAAAGTGGAGAACAAATTTGGATCATTCTCTCAGAGAGCTCTGTGATAATTCAAAGAGGTCTAATATTCACCTTATAGGAATGCCCAAAAGTGATGAGGTTGCTGCTATGAATACAGATGCTTTGTTTCATGAAATAATTAAAGAGAATTTTCCACACATGCCCAGAGATTCTGAAATTCACATAGCAGATAGTTTCAGAACACCAGCATGACTCAACCTGAATAAAAATTCTCATAGACACATTATAATTAATTTTGCTAAAGTTAATATGAAGGAGAAAATTCTAAAAGCTGTAAGAAGTAAGAAAACCATTACATATAAGGGGAGGAGCATTAGAAAGACTGCAGATCTCTCCACTGAAACATTTCAAGCTAGAAGAAGGTTGTCATTGACCTTTAATCTCCTTAAACAAAATAACTTTCAACCCAGGATCCTGTATCCAGCTAAACTGAGTTTCATCTATGATGGAGAAGTTAAATACCTTAATGACATTCACATGTTGAAGAAATTTGCCATAACTAAACCAGCTCTTAAGGATATTCTCAAATCCATCCTCCATAATGAACAACACAATCCTCCACCACCAAAGTAAAATCACTAAGAAACTTTTGATCAAATTCTAACTTCCATAGTGGCAAAAGGATTAAAAATGTCCACTGGACTCTTGAAAAACTCAATACCCAAAACTCTGTTGGGTTTATCATTACTCTCAATTAATGTGAATGGCTTAAATTGCCCTCTAAAGAGACACAGGGTGGCTGACTGGATATAAAAACTCAGGCCAGACGGCTTTTGCATTCACGAATCTCATCTTACCTTAAAAGATAAATATAGACTCAGGGTGAAGGGATGGTCATGTATAATTCAGGCAAATGGAAATCAGAAAAAAGCAGGTGTTGCAATTTTATTCGCAGATACAATAGGCTTTAAACCAATCAAAATAAGAAAAGACAATGATGGTCACTTCTTATTTGTTAAGGGCAAAACTCAACATGATGAGATTTCAATTATCAACATCTATGCACCCAACCAGAATACACCTCAATTTGTAAGAGAAACTCTAACTGACATGAGCAATTTGATTTCCCCTAACGCCATAATTGTTGGAGACTTTAGCACTCCTCTGGCAGTATTGGATAGATTCTCAAAAAAGAAGCTAAGCAAAGAAATTTTAGAAGTAAACTTAACCATTCAACATTTGCATCTAATAGACATCTATAGAACATTTCATCCTAACAAAACCGAATACACATTCTTCTCATCAGTCCATGGATCATCCTCCAAAATTTATCACATCATAGGTCACAAGTCTAACCTCAGCAAATTTAAAAGAATAGAAATCATGCCCTGTATTTTCTCAGACCACCATGAAATAAAAGTTGAACTCAGTAACAACAGGAATCTGCATATACATACAAAAACATGGAAACTAAATAACCTCATGCTGAATGATAGCTGGGTCATAGTTGAGATCAAGAAGGAAATTACCAAATTTTTGGAACAAAACAATAATGAAGAAATGAACTATCAGAACCTCTGGGATATCACAAAGGCAGTCCTAAGAGGAAAATTTATAGCGTTGCAAGCCTTCCTTAAGAGAACAGAAAGAGTGGAAGTAACTTAATGGGACATCTCGAGCAACTGGAAAAGGAAGAACTTTCCAACCCTAAACCCAGTAGAAGAAAAGAAATAACTAAAATTGGGGCAGAACTAAATGAAACTGAAAACAAAAGAATCATGCAACAGATCAACCAATCAAAGGGTTGATTTTTTGAAAAGGACAATAAAATAGATAAACTGTTGGCTAACCTAACCAGAAGTAAAACAGTGAAATCCCTAATTTCAACAATCAGAAATGATAAAGGCCAAATAACAACGGACTCCTCAGAAATTCCTCAAATCCTTACTGAAGACTATATAAAACTCTACTCTCAGAAGTATAACAATCTGAGGGAAATAGATCAATACTTGGAAACATGCCACCCTCCCAGACTTAGCCAGAAAGAAGCAGAAATGTTCAACAAGCCTATAACAAGCTCTGAAATAGCATCAACTATAAAAAATCTCCCCAAAAAGAAAATCCTGGGCCAGATGGCTTCACATTAGAATTCTACCAAAACTTCAAAGAGGAACTAGTGCCTATTTTACTTAATCTTTTCCAAAACATAGAAAAAGAAGGAATACTTCTCAACTCATTATATGAAGCAAATATCACCCTGATACCCAAACAAGGAAAAGACCCAACAAGAAAAGAAAATTATAGACCAATATCTCTAATGAATATTGATGCAAAAATATTCAATAAGATCCTAGCAAACAGAATCCAACAACATATCAAACCAATTATACACCACGGCCAGGTGGGTTTCATCTCAGGGTCCCAAGGATGGTTCAATATACATAAATCCATAAATATAATACATCACATAAACCAATTAAAAAACAAAGACCATGTGATTCTCTCAACTGATACAGAAAAAGCTTTTAACAATATCCATCATCCTTTCTTGATGAGAGTGCTTAAGAAAATAGGTAAAGAAGGAACATTTCTTAAACCAATAGAGACCATCTACAGCAAACCCGCAGCCTATATCAAAGTGAATCGAGTAAAATTGTAAACATTTCCACTCAGATCAGGAACCAGGCAAGGATGCCCACTGTCTCTACTACTTTTTAACATTGTAATGAAAGTCTTAGCCACCACAATCAGGCAAGAAAAGGCAATCAAGGGGATCCAAATAGAACCAGAGGAGATCAAATTGTCACTCTTCACAGACAATATGATTATATAGCTGGAAAACCCCAGGGAATCAACTACAAAACTCCTAGAAGTGATCAAGGAATATAGTACCGTCTTAGGATACAAAATTAACACTCATAAATCTGTAGCCTTTATATACACCAACAATAGTCAAGGGGAAAAAACAATCAAAGATTCTATTCCCTTTACAATAGTGCCAAACAAGATAAAATATCTGGGAGTGTATCTAACGAAGGATGTGAAAGATCTCTATAAAGAGAACTATGAAACTCTGAGAAAAGAAATAGCTGAAGATGTTAACAAATGGAAAAATATACGATGCTCATGGCTGGGAAGAATCAACATTGTTAAAATGTCTGTACTACCCAAAGCAATTTACAGATTTAACGCAATCCCTATTAAAGCACCTCTCTCATATTTTAAAGACCTGGAAAATTATACTTCATTTTATATGGAAACAGAAAAAAACCTTGAATAGCCAAGACATTACTCAGAAATAAAAACAAATCTGGAGGAATCACACTTCCAGACTTCAGATTTTATTATAAATCAATAGTGATCAAAACAGCATGGTACTGGCACAAATATAGAGAGGTACATGTGTGGAACATAATTGAAGACCAAGAAGTGAGCCCATACACCTATCATCATTTGATTTTTTTATAAGCCTATTAAAAATATAAACTGGGAGAAAGATTCCCCATTCAATAAATGGTGCTGGAAGAATTGGCTGGCAACTAGTAGAAGACTGAAACTGGACCCACACCTTTCTCCTCTAACAAAAATTGACTCTCACTGGTTAAAGGACTTCAACTTAAGACATGAAACTATAAATATTCTTAGAGAGAGTGCAGGGGAAACACTTGAGAAAGTTGGCCTGCGAGAATACTTCATGAGGAAGACACCCCAGGCAATTGAAGCAACATTAAAAATACATTACTGGGATCTGATCAAATTTAAAAGCTTCTGCACTGCCAAGAACACACTAAGTAAAGCAAATAGATAGCCCTCAGAATGGGAGAGGAGTTTTGCAAGTTATGCTACTGACAAAGGTCTAATAACCAGAATCCACAGAGAAATTAAACTTATTATTAAGCAAAAAACAAGTGATCCCATTTCATTGTGGGCAAGAGACATGAACAGAAGCTTCTCTGAAGAAGACAGGGACATGGCCTACAGACACATGAAAAAATGCTCATCATCTTTAATCATCATAGAAATGCAAACCAGAACTACTCTGAGATACCATCTAATTCTAGTAAGAGTAGCCCACATCACAAAATCCCCAAACAACAGATGTTGGCGTGGATGTGGAGAAAAGGGAACACTTTTGCACTGCAGGTGGAAATGCAAGCTAGTATGTTCCTTCTGGAAGAAAATTTGGAAAACACTCAGGGATCTAAATGTAGACCTGCCATTTGATCCTGCAATTCCTCTACTAGGTGTATACCAAAAGGACCAAAAATCATTTGGCAATAAAGATATTTGTACCAGATTGTTCATTGCAGCTCAATTCATAATTGCCAAGTCATGGAAGAAGCCCAAGTGTGCTTCGACCCATGAATGGAGTAATAAACTGCGATATGTGTACACCATGGAATATTATGCAGCAGTAAAAAAAATGGAGACTTTACCTCCTTTATGTTTACACGGATGGAGCTGGAAAATATTCTTCTTAGTAAAGTATCTCAGGAATGGAAAAAAAAGTATCCAATGTACTCAGTACTACTGCAAAACCAATTTATACTTACTCACACTTGCATATGAAATATGCAAAATAACTCACACTTGCATATGAAAAATGAAACACAACTTTAGGCTATGATGAAGGAGGGAAGGGGAGGGGGAGAGATGGGGACGGGGTGGGAGGGATAGTAGGGGACGGGGTGGGAGGGATAGTAGGGGATAGTAGAGGGACCACAACTATGGAGCACATGGCAAGTACAAGTTGCATCTATCATGTGTAGAACACAAATGTCCTAATGCTATAATTGTGTAAATGAGATGAAAGCTATGCTGATTAGTATGATGTAAGCACTCCAATTTGTACAAATAATCAACACACTGAAATGGGCATAAATGTATTTATGATCTATGTACAAAAGACTTAATAAAAAAATAAAATTAAAAAAATGTGAGAGTCCGTCTCAGTAAAAAAAAAAAAAAAAAAATAGGCAGATCTTGGATGACTATGGAAGGAATAATAAGGAAAATCTTGCAACAAAAAAGGCAGAGGTATATGAATGAGTATAATTTGTTCTAGAGAGTAAGAAGATAAAAACCTATCTGAAATTGAGGTTTTACATTAAGCAGCAATAAATATAAGTAGAGAAATAAATTTTAAAAAGTAACACAGGAAACATAAGTTTTGATTATAGAAGGTCAAAATATGGTGTTCAGATGTAGTTTTGTAGTTGACATAAATACCTCTCACAAAAGATGTTGACATAATTATAAGATCGTCCTTCCTCTAGTCATGGTGAAAATAGAAATTTGTGCTCAGAAGATGAAAAATGGGAGAAAGAAACAAATAACTGAATACTGAGGAGAGAAGAAAAGAGAGACCTGAGGATCTAGAAAACCATTCCCTGAGAAGTTTAATGAAATCCCAGGTATTGAGCAATCTTTGCTGGAGTTCTGATCCTTTGGGATGAAATGAAAGGAAGGAAGTGAACAATCATTCTATACTCATTTTATGAAGGTAGTTGGATAACTCAGAGACATTTTTGCCTGTTTCTGTACATAGTGGCAGGATCACAAGGAATGAGAAAGCAACATCTGCCTGATCATGATCATTTATTTCCATTACCACTTCTACTCTCATAGTCAGATCACAATCTTTCTCAGTAATTACTGCAATACGCTTTTTCTTAAATTCCTTGCTTTTGAATCTTGCCTCAACCTACACACTCAGTCCCCACTTGTCACAGATGGTAGGTTTGTTTAATGAACATCTAGTTCTTTCACTTTTCTTCCTAATACTTTAGCACTAGGTGAGCATCTTTGGTGTTTGAAGTTCTGAGACAAAATATTGAAACCAAACATCAAATCAGTAAAGCAAAATGAATGAAGTTTATTAAGCAAGTACACTTCTAGACATGGAGGTGGGTTGCCAAGAGACTTTAGCAACCAATAATACAGTCTGGGGTAGAAGTGGGTACACATTCCAATAGTGCTATGGGGTCTCTGTATCATCCCTTTTTCTTCTTGTCTAGCCTCCCCTCTTTCATGATGTTTCCCCCTTTTTTATTGACCAAAAGGGAGGTTGTTTCCTTCCTGCTGTTAGATGGAGTGGTTTCCTCCTTGTATGATTAGGCACCAATGTGTTGTGCTGTCCAAAGACCACTGTGGTGGTGGGAACTGTAATGTGTAATGTTACCTTTGTTGTCTCTAATAATGGTTATGTTTACTGTTTATCTTGTTATTGTTACAGTATGTTCTCTAATTCAGCATCCCATTTTTTTACATACTTGTTTTCATTTTTTGTTGAGCCAGAGTCTCACTTTGTTGCCCATACTTGCTTTCATATTTTCTTTTCTCATGTTTCATTTTTCTTACATTAATATTCTCTGGCACTTAAAGCTATCATTATATTGCAGTATGTTTTCTTACTCCATATCCTGTTTGTATGCATAGCCTGTTCTGTACTTCCTCTGCTCATGTCTTACTTTCTTATCAACATTAACAGGATAGTGGTTCCTCATTACCTACAGGAATTGTTTCTAAATTGGCATTTTGACCCATTAAGGCCTATGAATTCGCTGTACTGGGTCACAACCACACGTTTAAACAATAAAACAGAATATTTGATGCCCTTTAGTAAGTAAATGGATAAATAAACTGTGGTACTTTCACTGTGGTACTTTCAGACAATGGAATACTACTCAGCACTATCAAGCTATGAAAAAACATAGAGGAAACATAAATGCATATTATTAAATGAAAGAAGACAATTTAAAAAGGCTACATACTACATTATTTTAACTATAGGATGTTCTGAGAAAGGCAAAATTATGAAGATAGTGAAAATATGAGTGGTTGCCAGAGGTTAGAAAAGATGGAGGGATGAATAGGCAGAGAATAGAGCATTGTAAGGCAATGAAACTATTCTGTATGAATCTGTAATGGTGGATACAGGTCATTACATATTTTTCAAAACCCATAGTGTGTACAACACCAAGAGTGAACTCTAATGCAAACTATAATCTTTAGAATACAATGATGTATTAATGTAGGCTCATCAATTTTAACAAAGATACTACTGTGGTGCAGGAGAGATATTGTTAATAAGATAGTCTATACTTGTGTGGGGGCGGGGGTATGTGGGAACTCTGTACATTCCACTCAATTGTAATGTGAGCTTAAAATTTCTCTAATAAATAAAGTCTGCATAAAAATTAAAACATCAGCAAAAAGCCCTGAATATGTGAGGATGTTTATACATATTAAGAGTAGATATAGGCTTGGCGCCTATAGTTCAGTAGTTAGGGTGCCAGCCACATGCACCAGGATTGCTGGATTCAAACCCAGCCTAGACCTGCTAAACAACAATGACAACAACAACAAAAAATAGCCTGGAATTGTGATGGGTGCCTGCAGTCCCAACTACTTGGGAGGCTAAGGCAAAAGAATTGCTTAAGCGCAAAAGTTTGAGGTTGCTGTGAGCTGTGACTCCATGGCACCCTATTGAGGGCAACATAGTGAGACTCTGTCTCAATAGAAGAAAAAGAAAGAGTAGATATATTTGGGGGAACATTTGTCTTAAGTATATAAGCATATGTGTGTGGATAAGCTTATACATGCATTAGAGATGCTGGTATGTGCCTGTGTACTAAGTTACAATATAATATGTATTTCCTATTGTAGGACAATGTCAAAACATTTTGAAAGCTACTGACATCTTGGGGAAAGATTAAACACTTTAGCACGGTCAAAAATTCATTTTTAAATGTACTGTTCTCACATATAAGCGTAAGTCACAGTCATCTGGTGGGCTTTTTAATGGACAGGTTGCTGGACTCCATCACCATAATTCAATAAGTGTAGGGATGAGCCTAGGAATCTGTATTTTTATTGTTGGGGATTCATTGAGGGTACAAAGAACTGTGTTAGAGTGATTACATTTATTAGATAAAGACCCTGTTATAGTTGTGTCCCAACTCCCTAAAGGAATCTGTATTTTTAAATAGGTGCTTTATGAGTTTTTCCTCAAATTTTTGAAGCACAAAGAAGATTTTAGTTTACTTGAAGAGTAATGTAATTCCCATACCCTAAGCAGTAAGTGGATACTTAAGCTATGTGAAAACAATTACTGACTTCTTCCCCTCCCTCTACAGCAGGGGTTCTTAACCCTTTGTCATGCCACTCATTCTTTTGGCAGTTGGTGATGCTTCCAAGCCCTTTCACAGAACAATACATTAAAATGCATTAAATAAAATACAAAGAATTTCATAGAAAACAAATTATACTGAAATACATTTATTAAATTATTTTAGGAGACAAATTTGAATTATAGTACATTGTATACTTCACTATTAATACATTAAGTAAAAACATGTAGCAGGGGGTCTAATAACTACCACATTTCAAAGTAATAATAAACATAATGGTTTAGTGATATTGACAAACATTGTAATGTTATATAATAATATATAGGATTTCTATTGGCAACCAATTCGATGTTCTGGTAATACCACTTTGGAATATTAACAACATTCATTAATTGAAGGAAATGCTACAATTCCATGAGCAGTTAGTGTAAAACATCTAATTTTTCATCAAATTTCAAAGTTTTTAAAGAAATTTTGTTTTAGGTCAAGTATGGCGGCTCACATCTGTAATCCTAGCACTCTGGGAGGCTGAGGTGGTGAAATGCTTGAGCTTAGAAATTCAAGACCAGCCTGAATAAGGGCAAGACCCAATCTCTAAAGAAATAGTTGGGTGTTGTGACAGGCACCTATAGTCCCAGCTACTTGGGACGCTGAGGCAAGACGATCACTTTAGCACAAGCGTTTGAAGTTGCTGAGAACTATGACACCAGGGCACTCTACCAAGGATGACAAAGTGAAACTTTGTCTCAAAAAAAATTTAGAGGTCCTTCATTAAATCTTTCTAATAGATCACCATTGAAAGCTAACCATAGAGATAATTGGTTAGATTTAGAGAAGAAATTGGATAGGTGGGTGCATACCTATTTATACAAGGGTGAGTAGATTTGTCCAATGTTGCATATGTCAAATGACTGTTTAGATTCTTGTTTATAGTGTTCTCACTGGGTCTTCTTGTACTGTATCCAGAGCACAATCCCGTAAAAAAGGAAGAACGTTGATTGGAATAAGGAGCCACTAGCATCGCTGTTTTCTTTAATAAGTTGGCTTTGCCTGAGTTTCTTTTTAAAGCTTTTGTAATCTTATCACCACATTTTATCTTTCTTATCTAGGCCTATCTTTTACATAACCTGGACTGCAAAGCTGTTTATGTGGATAAGGTAGCTTAAATTGGGGTTTGTCTCCTCAGTTAATGTTGTTTACCTTTAAGGCAATGTAAGTTCTAGCTAGCTGCTCAGTTTTTGAAATACAAAGATAGATATCATTAAACATAACTCAGATGACCTTCTGGATCACTCTGATCTATAAAAGGGAAATTTCTAGAGCAGCTGAGGTGAACAACTTTATCTCTCTCTCTCTCTCTGTCTCTCTCTCTCTCTCTCTCTCACACACACACACACACACACACATTGGGCAATGCATTTCATTTTAGTTAGAAATAAAATATAGGAAACAGCAAATGAAGTAAATTTTCTTATGTCACCTATTCAAAATTAATTTTTTTAAATATTTTTGGAAACACTGACAGAGCCATGATTATAGTTACCCTTTCTGTTTACCCATACCCTTCTTACCCATACAACTCCTTCTAAACAAAGTGCTTGTTTCAATGAGAAAAAATAATACAAAAGTCACTTTTTAAAGGCTCTTCACCATAAATAAGGCTTGGCACATCATATCACATCAGTTATGCAGAGAAATAACCCCTTAGGAGACAAGCACATCTATAAATCCCCCCTTCAGAAAAAAAAAGTATAAGCGAAGTGCTATAGGAAGGACATCATGAATAGAGAATATGTTTGACTTAGACCAAGGAGAGAATTTTTTAAACTATCAAAATAAAATGCACACTTTTTTTGAAGAGTCTCTCTGGGCAGTAATCTGCTAGAAACTGTCAACAAATATTGTTCTGTAATATTCTACATAACTCAGTTGCCATGCAAACTGTATCATGATTGGAAAGAAAGAAAGAGAAACATATGGTTGGGTAACTGTCTTACTTCAAGAAGCCTCAAACCTATTTACAGGGTCATCACTGTCTCTGAAAGAAGTAAGATATTCAAAACCAAAGACAGCTTTAATCAAATATTCCAGTGGTGATGGTTGAAAATTGTTAGTTTTTGCTAATAAGATAAAGAAATAATAACAAAATGTTGGTTTGCTATATTTTTAGAATGTTCTCTTTATTTTCAGTAATCCACAAGATCCAATGAAAGTCCATTTATAATTAAAAATGTATTGCATTTTACTTAGCTCATTTTTCTTTCTATTAAACATTATTCGGGTAATATTTATGAAGTGTCTACTATACACATAACAAGATACTAGGCTCCTTGTTATGACACATGTTCCTTGTCCTTCAGTTGCATATGAGTTATTAAAGGAAATAAATTTAAAAAATTACCATTGAATTATAAGTGACATAATATAGTCATTAATGGCATTCACAAGAGTGCCAAAAGAGAACTATTAATTGATTTTTTGCTCTAGGTTTGCAATGAATGTTGCCAATTCTTCCAAAATAGCAGTTATCACATTGAATTACAAGTTCTTACACATAATATTTGATTAGTAAATATGTTTCATACTGATCATTTTGTCAATCTCTTTGCATATCTAATTAACCAGTAGACCTTAATCAAGTTTTAGTCTACATATGTATAGCTAGAATGTGGCATTGTGCCCAATATATCATATAACTTAAAAACTTATTTAATGCATTAATGATGTTGAAGGTAGAATTTTTATCTGGTTTGTGAAGAATCAATTTATTTTCTATTTGTAGAAATATGGAATAGGTAAATGTCTCAAATTTTTCTATCTCAATCATTCTAAATTTTCTTTTTTCTTTTTTTTATTTATTTTTTATTTATTTTTATTAAACCATAGCTGTGTACATAAGTATGATCATGGGGCACCATACACTTGGTTCATAGATCGTTTGACACATTTTCATCACATTAGTTAACATAGCTTTTGTAGCATTTTCTTAGTTATTTTGCTAAGACCTTTACATTCCACATTTACTAGGATTCACATATACCCTGGAACAAAACGACAATGAAGACACGAACTATCAGAACCTCTGGGACACAGCAAAGGCAGTTCTAAAAGGGAAATTTATAGCACTGCAAGCCTTCCTCAGGAGAACAGAAAAAGAGGAAGTAAGCAACTTAATGGGACACCTCAAGAGACTGGAAATGGAAGAACAGTCCAACCCCAAATCCAGTAAAAGAAAAAAAATAACCAAAATCAGAGCAGAACTAAATGAAATTGAAAACAAAAGAATAATACAACAGATCAATAAATCAAAAAGCTGGTTTTTTGAAAAGTTCATCAAAATAGATAAACCTTTGGCCAACCTAATCAGGAAAAAAAGAGTAAAATCTCTAATCTCATCAATCAGAAATAACAAAGACGAAATAACAACAGACTCCTCAGAAATCCAAAAAATCCTTAATGAATATTACAAGAAACTATACTCTCAGAAATACGAAAATCTGAAGGAAATCGACTGTTACTTGGAAACACGTCACCTTCCAAGACTTAATCAAAAACAAGTGGAAATGTTGAACAGGCCCATATCAAGTTCAGAAATATCATCAACCATACAAAATCTCCCCAAAAAGAAAAGCCCGGGACCAGATGGTTTCACGTCAGAATTCTACCAAACCTTTAAAGAGGAATTAGTACCTATACTACTCAACCTGTTCCAAAAGGTAGAAAAAGAAGGAAGACTACCCAACACATTCTATGAAGCAAACATCACCCTGATCCCCAAACCAGGAAAAGACCCAACAAGAAAAGAAAATTATAGACCAATACCACTAATGAATATAGATGCAAAAATATTCAACAAGATTCTAACAAACAGAATCCAGCAACATATCAAACAAATCATACATCATGACCAAGTCGGTTTTATCCCAGGGTCTCAAGACTGGTTCAATATACGTAAATCTATAAATGTAATCCAGCACATAAACAAATTAAAAAACAAAGACCATATGATTCTCTCAATCGATGCATTCTAAATTTTCAAACAAAAATGAAATGGATAAATTTAAAAATTCCTATTCACTTTTATTACATCTTGTCAAAATTTTCAATCTAGTTAAATATTCAGAGAGTAGTAAAAAATTGGTTCCTTTAATGAAAAGCCTAGAGGCTTTATCCTTAGCACACGGGAGACAATATATTTAATATACTTGTAATAACAAAGTATGTCTTTGCATGATGAAATGGAAGGTCCATTTTGAGTTGAGGATTCTCCATTCTTCTTTTTGAAGAGGCTGTGTTAGTTTGCAGTAACTAACTAAAATGATCAGTATGAAAGTGTTTCCTTCTTTCCTCATTCATGACATTTGCAGTTTGGAGACTGTGATGTGGGCTATTCTCACTAGGGTTAGGTGACATCTCTGGGTGGTTTTGATTTGCATTTCTCTGATAAATAGGGACAATGATCATTTTTTTTACATGTGTGTTAGCCACTTGTTTGTCTTCTTCGGAGAAGATTCTGTTCATGTTTCTTGCCCAGTGATAGATGGAATTGTTTGCTCTTTTCCCCTTAACTAGGCATCTACCCAGAAGAAAAATATATTAATTTTATAATAATGACATTTGCACAAGATTGTTTATCACAGCTCAATTTACAATTGCCAAGATGTGGAAACAACCTAAATGCCAATCAACCAAGAAATGGCTTAATAAACTGTGGCATATGTATACCATGGAATACCATTCAGCCTTAAAAAAGATAGAGACCTTACATCTTTCATATTAA
Organism: Nycticebus coucang; assembly: GCF_027406575.1. NCBI lineage: Eukaryota > Metazoa > Chordata > Mammalia > Primates > Lorisidae > Nycticebus > Nycticebus coucang. The sequence continues at coordinate 153,227,747 of NC_069804.1, read as the reverse complement.
CCTGGATGGAGTTGAAATAGATTCTTCTTAGTAAAGTATCATAAGAATGGAAAAAGCAAGTATCCAATGTACTCTATACTAATATGAAGCTGGTAGGTGATCTAATGCATACCACACAAGAGAAAAACTCAATTCAATTCAAGATGGAGAGAGGGAAGAAGAGATAGGGAAGAGAAGACGAGGGAGGGGATTGGTATGTTCCTACTTAATGGGCACAATGTGGGAGTATATGGCACATCTCCTGGCGGTGGGACAAAACTACAACAGGGACTGTACCTTACTAATTCAAACATTGTAACTTAATTCTTGGTACCTTCAAATTAACCTTAAATACGTCAAAAGGTATGTCTTTGGTTTCCTCTGGGGAGAAACATAAGAGTAACAAGGATCTTACTAATTTATATCAGAATCAGAAGTGAAACTCAAATATTTCTATTCCCTTTCTTACTAGTAAAATCACAACAGTGTTTATCACTTAAAATTAAATTTTGTTGCCAAGAGCTTTCTCATTTTTGAGCCTTAGTTTCTTCCTTTTCACAATACAGGTTTTGAATTAGTGATCACTAATGTTCTGTGAAACTCTTATGTGGTTTAGCTTCAATTTAAGTTTAAAAATTGTGCACAAATTAAAAATATGAAATGTACTGTTTGTTAATATGTTGTCATTAAAGCTTCCTTTTTCATACACCATTTTCTTTAAAACATAACTAGAATAGACCTGGGTTAGGTTTTAACTCTGTGATATCTTTGAACCAAAGATTTTCTAAAGTATAATTATAAACAAGGTTTTTAGAAACTAAGACTATTAGAACTTGAGCTGTCCAATAGAACATCTTCCTTCAAATACACACATAGTCACACACATGTATACACACATACTCTTTCACTCTCACACATGCATGTGTTTCCTTGGCTTATAAATTCTCATCCAAAATTTAAATCAAAGGATATATTCTCTCTGTATAGTAGCCCTCTCCAAAAGAAATTTGAGACAATAGACTTTGTGACAAGTTCTCAATTTTGTACTGTAAAACATGGTAGGCAGGAGCCACCTGTGCCTATTGAGCACCAGAAATATGGCTAGCACAACTGAAGAGCTAAATTTTGTTTTTAAGTTTAGTTAATTGTGATATAGAAAATCATATGTGGCTGTGTTGGTCAGGTCCATTGAGATTATTTAAGAAAAGAAATATTCCAATGACCCTAAATGTTTCCTTTTAAAAGTGAGTTTTAATTATAAATCATTCTTAACTATTTGTTAAATCAATCAGTAAGGTATAAACCTAGTGGGAATTACTTCCTGCTTTTGAAAACTCAAACTGTATTGCCCTAAAGTTGTTTAGAATTAATAACTTTCACTATTTTATATAATTTTTTTTCACTAGTTTAATAAAATAATTATTCCCTACACTGACATCTTACCTGACAATTTTTAATACATTTTTATACCTGAATTTTATATTATATTTACAACAACCTAGAACTATAGGCAATTAAATATTTTTGTGTGATTCTAACAGATTGGGAGATGAGTATTAAGAGAAACTGTAAATTACAATAGGACTTGTAATTTACACAGCCAAAATCTTAACTGAAGTCCCCTATTGTCTAAAATGCAACCTTCTTTCTATTACAGCCTGAGTGCAAAATAGTTAATGCTTTGATAAAACTACACTTGAAATGAATGAGACCCTTTTTTCCTCATTAAATTTTCATCAAAGATACTTAGATGTCAGATGGCTGCTTGCCACACTAATCATCAATTATCTTCAAGTATATTTTCTAGTTGACAGTAATAATACTAAAGGAAGTACTTACAACTTGCAGCCAAGATTTTACACATTTTTAGACAGAATTTAATATCAAATGGTGTTGTTTGATATTTCCATTTGTTTGTGGGAAGTTGGAGCGGAGTGAAGAAAAGTAGCAAAGTATTGAGAGGGTCAACAGTATGCAGTTTGAGCATTTGAATTTCATGTGGACGACGCACTATAGAAAACTAATTTTCTTTTATTCATACAAATGCTACTTTCACTGACAGTTACAAAGCTTTGTATTATTGTTCACCTGTGGAGTGTTCCCCAAGGAATCTGTTTCCCCAATATGTGGTGCCTTAGACTCCACAGATAGACCAAAGTGATTGATATGTTTCCATACCCTCCATTTGCTCCTTCAAGAATTTTTTAAGGTGATGTAAGTCTCTCTCTTTTGATGCAGCAATAGCATAAGAAAGCAATAGGAATCTCAGAAGAATATAGTTTTCTGAAATGACTGATAGGAAATTCTATAAAGACAAGCGAACACATTTCTAAAAATCTATGTAGGTACAATTTACAAAGTAGTTTATTTAATTAAGGTCCCCAAATCCATTTTTAGGGGCACACTAATTAAAGAAATATTTGCTTGAAGTAATTGGATAAGACATGATCACAAAGTATGAAAATAATCTCACTCTCTGTCACTGGTATATATAACTATGCTTTCCCCCACTTTTGTCTGAAACCTTTAGAAACTGCCCAAAACATAAAATCTGCCTCTTCAATGTATTCTTGAACTGATAAGAACTTTATGACACCTACATTTCTGGAAAACGAAAATGCTAATACATTCCTGCATGCCTGTTATGAAGACTAAATGCTAAACACACTGTAGTTGTTACTAATGGTCATTATAAAATATAGTTATACAAAGATACAGGTCTCATGAAGAGAAATTTAATAGAAAAAATATGCTGCTATATAACATATAAACCAGTTCATTTATTTAATTTGCATATTTTTGGTGACTCTAAGAAAGTTATTATTCCTCTAGAATTCAATTTCATTTTCTATAATGAAACCTGTTTTGAGGTTTGAGCTAAATAGACTTCAAGATCTTAACCATTTTAGGTGAATTTCAAGTAAGTTCCACCCCAAATGATATAATGTGCTTGCCATGGAAAAGAGAATATTCTTCAGACACTAAGAACATTTTTTATTGAAAACACTCCTTTAGTGGGGCAGAGCAAGACGGTGAGCTAGAGACAGCTACTTTGCATCTGTGAATGGTAAGATTGGGGAGAAAAGACTCCAGGTGCCTTGGCTTGTGGGCTTTGCCCAGAAACATCCTTGTAGGGGCACAGGGAGGCAGTGGTATACTTCAAGATCCAAAGAAGAGGACAGAAGCAGCGAAGGAGCAGCAAGTACTTGTGTTCAAGCAGAGGCCAGTGGTGGTGGCAATGGGAATGACAGTTTGCAGACCAAGAAGTCCACCCCTACAGGTTTTTTCTTTTAGGTGGGGGGAGCCTGGGCACTTCTTTGAGTTACCTTGGGAGATCTTAGATGAGTTAGCAAGTGATTTTGAACAACACCTAGGGGCCAGGACTGAGCCACTGGGTGGAACAGACCTTTTATTGTTCAGCTGAAGGCCAGGCGCAGCCATTGTGTGAAGGATGTCATACAGGCTTAGCCCTCAGGGTCATAGTGCCAGGTGGGTTCTGGCATGCCTGATAAGCAGGTAGCTACTCCTGGAAAGATTTAAGCAACAAACACTTTCCTGAGAAATCCATTTGCATATTCAACAGACATGGTTTGGAAAGGTTTAGGCGTGTCTATTAAGTGGGCTGAGGAGAGTTTCAGGCTCCCAACCCTGCAGGGATTGAGGGCCATGGAACATTCTCCAAAGTAGGTCATATCCCAAAACAGAAAAAAACCTTAACAAAATCAAAAAAATAATTTCTTTCTTCTGAGACCACAGGGGAGTAAAGTTTCTAGGCCAAAATAAATGTTTATTCCCCACACAAAGTCATGAAAACTAAGTAGCCTTATGCTGAATGACAGTTGGTTCAAGGAAGAGATAAAAAGTAAATCATTAACTTCCTTGAACATAACGACAATGAAGACACAATCTATCAAAACCTGTGGGACACTGCAAAAGCAGTCCTAAGTGGGAAATATGTCCCAATAGATCCCTTATATCACAAGAAGAGAAAGAGACCACATCAACAATCTAATGAATCATTTTAAAGAAATTGAAAAGGTAGAGCAACCCAATTCCAAACTTAGCAAAGAAAAGAAATAGGAAAATTAAATCAGAAATAAATAAAATTAAAAATAAAAGAATCATTCAGAAAATTAATGAAACAAAATATTGGTCGAGCAGGTGGATCATTTGAGCTCAGGTGTTTGAGATCATCCTGAGCAGAAGAAAGACCCCCCATTTCTAATAAAAATAGAAAAGCCAGGCAAGCATCATGGCAGATGCCTGTAGTCCCAGCTACTTTGGAGGGTGATGCCGGAAGATCACTTGAGCTCAGGAGTTTGAGGTTGCTGTGAGCTAAGATGATGCCACAGCTCTCTACACAGGGCAATGGAATGATATTCTGTCTAAAAAAAAATCTCAAGTATGGAAGAAAAAGTACCCAATGTACTCAGCTCTACTATGAAACCAATGTATAAGCACCCACACTTCCATATGAAAGCTATAGCCTAAATACAACTCAGAATGAAGGGGAAATAGGAGGAGGAAGAATGGGGAAAGGGGAGGACAGGTGGAGAGAGGGGAATTGGTTGGACCACACCTATGGTGCATTTAACAAGGGTACATGTCAAATCTACTTAATGTAGAGTATAAATGTCTTAACACAATAATTAAGAAAGTGATGTGAAGGCTATGTTAACCAGTTTAATATAAGTATTTCAAATTGTATATAAAATCAACACATTGTACCCAATAAATGCATTAATGTACACAACCATGATTTAATAAAAAAATCAAATAAAAAATCTCCAGAACAAATGGATTCACAACCAAGTTTTTTCAGACCTCATCATTTTAGTACTCCCGAATTAGTTTGTGATGCATTTCATAATGTTAAAAGTCTTTCAAAGCTCTTGTTTACTTGATGCTTTTTATCCTTTCCCTCCGACCACTTGCCTGAAGATACCACTAGCCACCATAAAATTTACATGTTAAGAACCAGCTTGGAATTTTTTTTCTTCTTGGGACAGTTCTGATACTATTACTTTAAAAAGTTTATTAACACTGTAGGTCAAAGTATAGAATGAAGGTAAAAGGATCATAGTGAATTACATAATAAACATGGCAGAACATTGAACTCAGGATAATGAGGTAGTGTGTTCTTGAGAGTATGCTTTTCTTTTAAGATAAAATGAACAGAAGAAGGCAGACATTTTGTAGTTGGTTGGACTAGCTCTCATTCCTAAGTATAAATGAGAACTCAAGGAATTAAATAGAGGGACAAAGTGAATGAGAGAGAGAAAATTGCCAGTGAATTGCTATAACTGATATATATATATATTTTTTTTTTGGCCAGGGCTGGGTGGGTTTAAACCCACCACCTCCGGCATATGGGACCGGCGCCCTACTCCTTCTCCTTGAGCCACAGGCACTGCCCTATAATTGATATCTTAGTCTTTTTAAACTTTGGTGTGTTTGGAGTGTCAATCCTGAATTCTTTTTTTTTTTTTTGAAACTTTATTCAAATTAATATGAGGGTACAATATTTAGGTTACAATGTTCTCACTTCCAGGATAAATTTCCATTTTTAGAAAAGCCCCTCACCCAGGGGGTATGTTATAGACCCTCACAATGTGTACATTAGGTGAGATCCCACCTCATGCCCTCCCTCCTTCTGCCATATATCCTCCCCCCTCCCCCCTCCCACTTCCCTCTACCCCAGAACTGGACTATAAGAGTGTTTTATTGTTTTATGGATATGTAATTGTTTATATATTAATTTCATATTAGTATGGAGTACATTGGATATTTATTTTTCCATTCTTGTGTTATTTTACTAAGAAGAATGTATTTCAACTTCATCCAGATAAATGTAAAAGATGTAAAGTCTTCATCTTTTTAATGGCTGAATAATATTCCACGGTATACATATACTACAGTTTGTTGATCCATTTGTGGGTTAATGGGCATTTAGGTTGCTTCCACATCAGTCCTGAATTCTCCTTTTTCACTCAGTCCTTAGGTGAGCATATCAACTTTGCATAGTTTTAAAATACCATCTAATCTCATCTTCTTGTTGATGACCTTCTGTTTACCCTGTCTATGAGATTCTTCATCACTAAAAGTGTCTCCCTAGGTCTCTCACATTTAATTTCCAATAGATAATTTCTGATACCTAATGCCTCTTCTAATCTCCCCCTTTTTGAAATCTCAAAGTCCATTATACCTCTCTGTATGGCCATGTCCCTAGAGTATTTTTTCCCCCTTTGGTGAGTTACTGCATAAGAAATAATGGCTTCTAGTTTCTTTCAAGTTGCAATAGAAGGCATGTTATTCCTTTGTATGTTTGAGTAATATTCTTTGGTATGTATACAACATTATATTTTCTTTAGGCACTCCTCACTTTATATGCACCTAGCTTAATTCCATCTTTTTGCAATTGTGAATTGTGCTGTGATAAATAAATGAGACCTCTGTGAGAGCATGTGATATAAGGATCTTTTTGATATAAAGATGTGAACCTGAGAGATTTCTAGTACAAAAGCAAAACTTTTCTGATGAGATTGGAAGTGAAAATAATGGATGTGATTTTTTGATATTATGTAATATAATATGTCAACACTTGGAAGATATGTATAACTCATTATAACAATATTTTTCAGATGACCAAGTCATAATGTTACAAAATCACTCCTGGGTAAAAGATCCATTTGAAGTGCAAGACAGACCAATGGATTTTAAATTATGAGCATGTAAAAAGTTTGTTGATAATAAGTTCAGATTTCACATTACAGCTAATGTTGTAGAAACTGCCACTTATTAAATTTTGATGTAGTAAAAAGAAAATATCTGCACTTATCTGATATTAATATTAAATTACCTCTCCTCTTTCTAACTATACATCTTTGAGAAGCCAAATTTTCTTCATATACTTAAACCAGAACAATGTATCACAAGACACCATATGCAGAAGGCAAGATGAGAATCCAGCTTCTTTCTATATAGCCAGACATTAAAGAGATGCACAAAAATGAAAAAAAAAAGATATTTTTCAATTTGCCTTATCAATTTCCTTTATTAGTGTTTTATAGTTTTCTTTGTGGAAATCTTTCACCTCCTTGCTTAAGAATAATTGTAGGTATTGAATGATTTAAATGATTGTGTTCAGCAACAGGCTGAAGTGGAAATGTTTAGGCCAGGTTTATTGAAAGGGGGAGGGTGACAAGACTTGACAGTGCAAAGGTGGCATCTTCCCATGAGGAGCAGTTAGAAACCCTTTTAAATAGGGCCATAAGGTGTGGGAATATTCCGCAACTTGCTTGGAAAATTAGGGTCTTTGGCAGAAACTTCTTAGGGAGTGGACTAGCTACCTTCTTTGTGTCTTTGTCTTAGGAGGAGAAGAGGAGGACGGGGAAGGGAAAGGGTTTGTGTGTGGCTGCCTTAGGCCTCCCAACATTCCTGACTCTCTTTAAAAGGAGTGATGGAGATGATGGTCTGTCTTCCAAAACTACTTTTGGCTGGATAGGGTCATAGTTGTTCTCAGTGGGATGAGTTGGGTGTTAGTATGGCTATATAGGTTTGGGGTATAATGGAGAGGGTTTAGGAAAATAGTAGGAATTGGGTTGCAACAATGGCTGAAACATTTTTACCCTATCTTGAATAAATGAGAACAGTAATTGGATGACTCAAGGGGCAATGGTTAATAACAGGAGTATTGAAGCAAAGGTGCCCAAGAGAGGTAAAAGCCAGTGTCCCCCATGAGCTGTCAAATGAGAGTCTCGTTTTGTGATTGCAGATGGGTATATTGTTCTTGGAGCCAGATGATGTGCTCTCAGAACATATAAGATTTCTTGCTGTAGAAACAGCATGCATCCTGGAAGGGAGTTCAAAAGTCCCTTTCCCTGGCTGTGAGTAGGTCCCAGCCTCTATGATTTTGGAGAACTACTGTCACTACAGAGTCCACCTGGTCTTGGATGAGTTGTAACTGATCAGAGACTTCCTGAGGTTTTTGGCTAGCTCAGTGTATATTAGTCAGAACTGGGTGGCGCCTGTGGCTCAAGGAGTAGGGTGCCGGCCCCATATGCTGGAGGTGGTGGGTTCAAACCCAGCCCTGACCAAAAAACAAAAAACAAAAAAAAAAAAACAACAACTGGTGGGTAGCAATCCCTAGGCTGACAGTCCTGGTGTAAACTCCTGCCATTATGCCTAGCCCTACGAGGAGAGGGTTTAATTGGATGACATGCTTAGTTCTAAGTAATGAGTGAAGGGGAACTGGAACCTATTCATTTCTTGGGAGGAGGGATATATCAGGAGAAGTAAAGACAAAAAGAGTGCAGGTGCCCATCCAGTTTGTTAGAAGGCATAGTTAGGTAGAGGCTCTGCATAGGAAAAAATACACCAATGTTGTCAAAGCAAGTGAAAACGCTGAAGGAAAGGAGTGGTTCTCGAGTTTCAGCGTGTTTTTCAGGGACCCTTCAGTATCCTAAATGGAAGGAGTTCCTGCTATAGTCACTCCAGTGATAGGTTGTATAGGTGGTGGTGGTGAAGTAATAAAGTGTGGCTCAGGGAAGAGGTAAAGAAACCACAGTGGGAATGGTGCGGAATGAGAAAGTACAACACACAAGAGACAAAGATCACACATGAGGTAAAAGTGATGGGGCCGGTAGCTCTGGCAAAGCTGATAGCTACAGCCAGCACTGAACCATGTGAACAGCTTTATTTATATAGTACCTAAACTAGGTTACTGTACTAACAATGTTGCAAATGAGCAAGAAATGCAAGTGGGAATATTTTCATCTTACAAGGATGAGGGGAAGTAATAGTACATGGGGGTAAACATTAACTTAGGGAGAGAAGGCTATGTGTTTTTTGGCAACAGATAGGAAAGTATACAGAAGCTACATGACTTCTGGCAGAGGGAGCAAGGATACAGAACCATTGTTTTAGGAAGGGAGGAGAAGCAGTTTGGGGGTCATTTCTTGAAGGTTTTTGAGGTCTTGCCACCTCACAATCCACACTCCACACCTTACCTTAACAGGGATAGCCCCTTTGGGGAACTTGGGTGAGCTTTTAAGAGAACTTCGTCTCTGGTTTTAAGTGAGGATGTTACTTTCTCCTGGTCAGATTGAGGCAAGGTGAGGTCAGCATGTTTCAGCAGATTTCTTAAAGTGTTAAGAGTTGGGAGATAGTCCCAAAGCAGTGAGCAAGGTGGAGGCAAGTTTCCTAACAGAAAAGGGCAGCCATGCATCAGTTCAAAAGGGCTTAGAAGGGAAGGTTTTCTGGGTAGGGCTCTTGAGTGTGAGAGAGCTAGGGGGAGAAGTTGGGTCCAAGGGAGGTGAAGTTAAGCCATAAGTTTAGCTGGATATAATTTTAGGAGATGGTTCGCTTTTTCCGCCTTTCAGGAGGACTGAGTGTAGTAGGGAATGTGAAGATTCCAAGCAATGCCTAAGGCATTAGACATCCTTTGGGTTATTTGAGATGTGAAAGTGGGCCCATTATTTGACTGACAAGGTGGGCATGCAGAAGTGGGTAATAATTTCTGTCAGTAAGATCTGGATAGCGTCTCGAGCCTTCTCTGAAGTGAGAGGGAAGGCTTCAATCCACCCTGAAAAGGTCTTTACAAGAATGAGAAGGATTTTTAAACTACCTGGTTCAACTGATGACTCTCATCTTAACCCCCTAAGTAATGAATCACCACACCCAGTTAAGGTGCTAGTGTAAGTACTATATACCCTTCAAATCAGATGTTAATGAACAAAAATAAACAATTTAATTGAATAAAAATAGTTTAACAATCTAGTTAAGGTAAATAGTTTTTACACGTTACTGAATAGCAAAGCTCTTTGGAATTACTTTATTTTTCTATTATAGGTCTAATAACCCAATACTGGCAGTGATTATTTCTGATTCTCAATGCGTCTGTCTTTCTCTCTGAGTACTCTTCTCTCTTTCTTCTTCACATAAGCTTTTGCCATAGTGTGGCCTACTGAGTTTCATCATCCTCAATGTGCTGGTTTATGAGATTAAACCTGAATTAATGGTTTATTGGTACAATAGGATAAAAATATTAGCAATATCAAAGTGTTGCTAGTATTGTGTATTAGAGTTTCATCATTGTACTCAAGACTTATGTATAAAATATTAATCTTCTTTCTTAAGCAGAAAAAATTCAACTCTATTATTTTAATGAGAAACAGGGTTCTACATGAAAATAGTATTTAATTTTCTTGCTATAATAGTGCTTAATTATAATTATATACATTAAAAATTCTATTCATTATCATTACTTAGTAGTACAGGTATAGTACTGGGTATCCAAAATGGTAAATTGTAGTTAAATGTATCTTTGTTTACAAAATATCCATTACACAATTTTACAAAATTTTTACAAAATATTATTTATGTCTTAGCCACCTCTTTGTAAAGTTTGTTAATAGATACTTTATAAATACAGAAGATTTAGCTAAAATTTTCCATTTTCCATATATAGAGACTTTATGGGTTACTTTTTGGATACCGTTTGCAGAAATTTATCAGTTTCTAAGGGAGAAAAAGGACATTTCTTAGTGTTGACTATTTTGTATGCTTTTATTATCTATCTTTAATCTTTCATTTATTATACTTTATTGTTGTTGTTTATAACACTATAGATAGAAATACATTTGTCCTCCGGGCACACTGTTTGCTGTTCAATTGTTCCTTTCAGGCTAGTAAAGCTTTAGCCAATTTTGAGAACACTTCAATAATGTTCTACCTTCGATTTGAAAGTTTTCTTTATTCATCCCTTCTTTCTAGAAATCAATTATGTGCATACTAAAAATCCAGGTGGTTATCATGCATGTTTTCAATTGTCACAGTAACCAACATGGTCTTTGGTGAAAAGAAAGAGTAAATTGAAGACCCATTACATCTCCTCCAACATTGATTAGGTTATTTTTAGTTAGTAATTTCAGAATGATTCCTTAACAAGTGATATTAGTCATTTAAATAATAACTGATGCATAAATATGAACTGAAATTCAAGTACATATAAAGAAATAAAGAAATATATTGTCATCATTAATCTTTAGATAGAGATTTGATTTGTACCATATGTATTGATGACATAGTGAGCTATGAATTCTTCACAGGGGTTAGTGTGAAATGACAGTTGCAATAAACAGTATTTTAAGTTTTTCTTCTATCAAGAAATGGGTATCATGAACATGTGTGTAGATCTTTTTCCAGTAGCAAGAAATACTATGGAATCATTCAGAATGAATTTTCTACTATTATTAATAACTGCATGGGTTCAGTTCAATGTTCTATAATTTAAAAAAAGTATAATAACTAATTAAATGTCTTAATTTTTTCTAAGGATTGCTTTACAATTTAGAGCAAAATTTTTACCTAAAAGAAATGGTGTTATATACATTTTCATATTTCCTTACTGTCAGACAATCTGCATAAAACCTAGGTGAATAAGTAAAATATTTATTTTTACTGTAACTTTTAACAAATGTTGTACTTTGAATATTATTTGTAAAGTTGAGGGCATATTTGCTTAGACAAATTAAATAATGTATTGCTAGTGAACTTTAATACAAATTAATTACACCTAAAACTAGTGCTTAGTGTAGATAAACACATGAAGTTTCTGTTTTACATTTTTTTATTTGTATGTAAGTGGATTAATTTAATACAACACATGTAGACAATGGAACCTATTAAAAGGAAGGACAAGGGCGGCACCTGTGGCTCAAGGAGTAGGGCGCCAGTCCCATATGCCAGAGGTGGCGGGTTCAAACCCAGCCCCGGCCAAAAACCAAAAAAAAAAAAAAAAGGGAAGGACAAGATATTTTCATAGAAGACTAATTTATAGCATTAAAAAAAAAAAAAACAACATAGGTGCCTTGATACTTTACAAGGAGAGAATTAAGCAAATCTCTAGAGTCACTTAAAAAATTCACTTTTTTTACAAAACATTAAAATGGTAATACTTTTGGTCTGCTATGGATATGGTCAAATGTTGGCATTATTACCCTGTATCAATTCAAAAAATGGGAAGATATGAGTGGGGATAGACTGACATGACCCAAAATTGATGATATACTGAGATGGGGTTTTTGATCAGCATACATGTACTTCAAATACTTGCAGGTATAAGAGTGTTGTTGAAACATTAGGTAGAGGGAGAATGAAAGTAATTTCTTCTATTCTCATTTTGGCAAAGACCAAGATTTTACTTTAGTGAGGTAGTTTTTCAATGTTGATCACAAAGCCCAACTTAGCTCCATGAAACTGTAAACGTGGTTGGAAGATCAGCAGCATAAATACCATCTGGGAGCTTGTTTTAAATGCCAAACATCAGTCCCCACCTCAGATCTACCTACCAAATGCATACCTGACTTTTAAGAAGATCCCCAAGGTATTCCTATATACATTTAAGTTTTAGAAACCTTGATCTAGCATATTACTCTCATGAAATATTGGTATTTTTTGTATAGTAATCATTATAACTGTAGGACATGGGCATGGTTTATGTAGTTGCAGTTATCATTTCATTGGTACTGCTTGAAAAACAATATATGTTTTATCATTAAATAATCACCTGGAAAGAGTATGTCACTTTAGGTAGTGAATGATTCCGAGTAGCCCTTTTTCTCTATAGCAAAAATAGTTAGAAACCATTGCTCTAGGGCAATGTGTGCATTTAAATCTGGGGCTTCTTTCAGATCATTTAATATCGGTACATAAATTGTAAATAGTAAACATAGCTGCAATCTATCAAGTATAAATTATATCTGAGTTTTGTACTTCATAATCCTCTTAACAGAGACTGTGTACATACTCATTTCTAAATAGAGAATTTTGTGAACTTTGCAGAAATAGTTTTTATACACTAAAGAGGAATTAATTTATAAAAATACCATATAAATTATATTATTTACTCAGATTTCAGTGAAAATAGAACAATTAGTTATAATTTTAGCACTGGAAAGAATAAAAATAATTTGGCTCATTTTACGAATATGAAAGTTAAAGTGGGATTATAACTTGTCTAATTTTAAATAGTAAGTAGAAGTTAAGACTTGAGCTGGGGTTGTGGCATTCTTACTTTGATGATTTCTCCTATACTGATATACTTCCTGATATAGGACACCTGATAAAGGAAAAGAGGTGAGAGACATGCACTAGAGCGCAGTGTGAGGTATAACTACTTTTTCCTCTTAATATGAATAAGTTGTAAGTCTTTCATTGGTCTCACAGCACCACACTCATTATTGCCATTTTCTATTGGTTATTGATTACTATCCACTTCTATTGGTCATTGATTATCTGGGTTGCCTCATTCCCACATGATTTTCCCTTTTTTGGTGAGAATTGTTCATTAGTGAATGATCCTATGGGCCCTCTAGACTTTCTTGTTCAGCAATACAGGATTTCCCCTCATTTCCTTTGAAGTCCCTTTCTTAGTGTCCCTTCTCATTATTATTATATAATTGACAAATAAATTTGTTATTCTAACATTAACAGCAACTTCAGAGAATTGATAAGAGCATTAAATAAAATTCATGTAAAACATTTGTAGTTATTCAGTAAATCTCCCCCAGTATTATCATAATCGTTGTGAGGATTAAAGATAGAAAATATAAAGTGCTGGGCGGCACCTGTGGGCGCCGGTCCCATATGCCAGAGGTGGTGGGTTCAAACCCAGCCCTGGCCAAAAACCAAAAAAAAAAAAAAAAAATATATATAAAGTGCTTAAAGCAGTGTCTGGAAACTAAATAATGAAAAAGGACCACATATCAAATATTACTATAACTATAATAAGTTTTATTAAGCTTTAAATAAATATATATATTATTTATATATATTATTATTAAATATATATATTTATTTAAAGCTTAATAAAACTTATATATTTGAAGCAATTCAAATGGAGTACTTCTTCCTGGACGTGGACTAAAAAATGGATATTGTTAACTACCCTTTCAGGGTAGTTAGAAAGAACAGGAACAGTTTCAGGAACAGTTAGAAAGATCAATGTAGAATACATTTAGATATATGGTTTAGATAAATTCTTGGATAATGTATTTAAGAAAACTAGGGATTATTATGCGGTGTTATCTAGCCCTTGATATCATGAAGGATAATCATCACTTTCTTTAATATACCATATTTTGTCATGGATAATGCTCATTTGTTGCTCAAATTTTTGTTGGTAAAATAAGGATGCACATTATGCATGGATAGTACTAATTCTATTTCTATATAAGATTTTTTAGTTCTTTTATTTATGCATTAAAAGTGTAACTCTAGATAGCAATAAATATATCTGTATGCAAAAAACACCTTGGAATAGTTTTGGTGAACTTGCAATGAAATCATTATTGGTCAATGAAAAGTAAAAAATGTCTCTTTATATGCTTTAGGCAGGTGCTAGCAATCTAGTGAATTTTTTTCCAAAAATTATTGGTAAATAAATCCTTTGTAAAATGTTGAAACAGTTTTCATATACTGCTAACTTTAAGCTAACAGTTATTAAATATGCTAAGGAAAATGTCAACAGAACTGCCAAGAGACACTTTAGCCCTCCTTTATTTTACATAAAATTTCTTGTACCATAATATGTTAAAAATAAATGCTAAAAGTTGTATATAGTATAAAAAACAAGTTCCTAAATATAAACAAGTGAATTTAAAATTTGAATTAAAAAGTTGAAATGAAAGATTTATTTTTCCTGATAATACATGGGAGTGCATTATACATGGAAAAATGTGGTACATCTGGGTGACACCTGTGGCTCAAAGGAGTAGGGTGCTGGCCCCATATACTGGAGGTGGTGGGTTCAAACCCAGCTCAGGCAAAAAACTGCAAAAAAAAAAAAAAAGTGTTATATCTGTGTACTAAATAAACAAGGAATCTTGGTAGGCTCATGTTGTTAATAAGGAAAAAGAGAAGGAAAGTTTTGAGATAATTTAACTGGATCCTTAATGGATTTCCTGGCTTACTATCAAGGGCTACCTAAAACAAATTTAAAAATAAATCTGTGACATTTTGGGATGTGTGCAGGCTATGCTGTAATTTCTAAAGCTACTTGGTTATTTTTCTTTCATGTGACAAAAAAAAAAAAAAATAAGAGCCAAGAGCTTCTAAGACGGTTCACAAAACCCCAGAAACATAGATATGTGATGGTGCCTTTTTTTTTTTTCTCTCTTTCAAGGGGAATGAAAAAAAGAGGGAATGGTTGAGTTTAAACACAGATTTCTTAAATACAAGGAAAGCCCTGCAACTTCTTGGTTAACTGAATCACCTCATTCAATATGGAATTAAAATTCAGTATGGAATAAAAAGTCAGCATGGAATCAGTAATTATCTGTAAAAGAAAGGATGTTGTGCATTTTGTAAATTTGCCATTCATAATGTATAGATAACAAATACTTGCACTTATATGAAATTTGACGCTTATGTTCAGGTGCGTGATTAACTTTTCCTGGCCTTTAATGTCAGTTCGAGTGTATGTGAGTATAGATAATGAACAAAGTGAGTTGTCACATTCCTAAGAAGGAAAAATAAAGACAATAGAAATACTGACTTTTAGATATTTTATAATTAGCATATCCTTTGTGGATTAATTACAACATATCTCCATATCACCATACTTACTGAGATTTAAGCTTAGTAAACTATTTGCTTCCAGTCTCTGTACTTTCTAAAACATTTCAGATGCAGCAATTTCAGAGGGAATAATGGAAAGTAGAAACTAGACATAATTTTTGACTAACACAGGCTTTATTTTTTATATTCCAGGGTGAACTCATAAACTATATGGTCTACTACATGAAAATAAAAAAATTTTCAATGTTTGGACATGAAATCAGAAGAGCAAGGTTAATGTCATCTGTTTAACATAAAGTTAAAATTATTCAATTTTACTTTCTTTTTTGTCCTGAGCTTATGTCTTTCCTATTCTTTAAATGTTAAAATATCTTTTTTTCGTGAACTGATACGGATGGCTACTAAGTTTTTTAAGGTACTTATTTGGTTTTTGGTTTTTAATCCATAAAGGTATGCATTTTTATTTTATTATAAAATATTTGATGCGTAGAATAACATACATAACATACATGCAAGTTATAAAGTATAGCAATAAAATGAATTGTCTTTATCAAGAGAAAGGGCAACCTAACGTTGGCCCTTCTTTATAAAAACATTTAACATATAAATTCATAGTTCTGTGAAAACTAAAAGCCCAGGAAGCACTGGACTACACAATCAAGGATGAAAATAAAATATATTTCTCATTTTTTATATTGTATGATGAAGGGGTTTTGGTGCAAGGAATGAAGAGGCTTGACATAGAGTCTGTGCCAGAGGACTGAGGACCTCCAGGAGGAGTACTCCCTAGAAAACTTCAGGTATATATTTATTTTTATAAAACAGGAAGAATTAGATAAAAGCTGACCATAAACATTAGCACTGATAGGGAGGACATGGAGAAGATCAGATAAAATGTCTTCAACTTGTTTTTTCAAAACTGCAGACCTTGAGCACAAACTTTGCCTCCAGCATAAAGAGACCTTGGGAATCCAGAGAACCTTTATTGCCACACCTCACATATACATTCTCTCTTGGAGGTCATTTTTCTGCTTCCTTGTACATACACAACTCATATGCCATTGTCTAGACTTTTTAGGTCTCTCAATCAGAAAGCGAGCCTATGCTCAAGCTTAGGAACCAATTTTCCCTAAAACTCGCCCTTTTTGTTTTTTAACATAGTTTTTTTCTTTCTTTCTTTTTTTTTTAATAGATTTAGGGGACACGAGTTTTTGTTTCTTTTTGGTTACATGTATGAATTATATAATGCTGAAGTCAGGGCTTTCAGTTTACCCACCACTGGAATAGTGTACATTGTACTTGATAGGTAGATTTTTTCTTAATTTTTATTAAATCATAACTGTATATATTTATGTGGTATAATATGATGATTTGATATATGATGTGGAATGCTTAAATCAAACTAATTAACATAACCATCACCTCGCTTACTTATTTTTTGTGGCATGAACATAGCACAAGGTTGGAATGAATGGAGGGAAAAACACATAGGAGTTTTATCAATAAAGAAAGAGACATTGGTGTAATAAAGCCATCTGTGATCCTTAGACTTAATTCAATAGGAAGGATCTAACCTGGCTTTACCATAGGGGAGAGGATAACAAGTATAAAGATCACAGAGACTCTTGTTGATTCTTTGGCCATGTTGGCTTGGAGGCATTTTGAAATTGTCATTGAAATGCCGAAAAATTGAAATGATTAATAATTATAAAGAATTTTTTGATAAAATGGCTGGTATGAGCAATATGGGGGTCATATCCCTCTCTTTGTGTTTTTTTTAATATATTTTTTAAAGTGTGGTTAGAACATTTGGCAATGGCTTGTCCTGAGGGATTGTAAGATATTCCTGTAATATGTTGAATTTGCCAATTAAGAAGGAACTTTTGAAAAGTATTACTGGTATAACACAGGCCATTGTCTGTTTTTAGTTTCATGTGAACTTCAATATGAGCGAAACATTCTAGTAAATGAGAATGGCATGGTGAGTTTTTTCTCCATTTAATCATACAGCATGAATATATCTGCTATGAGGGTCAATAATGAAATGGATAAATTTAAGTGTTTTAAATGATGGATAATACATAACATCTGTTTGCCACAGTTCATTATTGTGTATACCTCGAGGGTTGGAGAGTTTTCTAAAGTAAGGTCCTTGGACAGCTTGATAACTGGAGCAAGCTCATACTATTTGTTTAGAAAGTTTAATAGGTAACTTGAAATTGATATGCTAATATTTGAGCATTTTGATGATGAAAAGCATGATAAGCCAAGGCTTGTGGAACTGATACTGTAAATATTTCTCTTTGAGAAATTAGTGTATCAACTTGTTCATTACCTAAGGCCAGAAGGCCTGATAATTTAGTATGAGCTTTCATATGGGTGATAAAATAAGGGTGTTCACAATTGTGAAGAAGGGTTTGTAATTCTAAAAATAAAGCAAAGGCTTATTATTAGATTTTTAGACATGGGAGTTAGGTAAATGGTGGGTTGTAAATACTGAATTCTCAGAGTAACTTATGATGTTAAATGTTTGGTTATAAAAATTTCGAAAAGCTAATATGATTACTTCTAATTCAGTTTTTTGAGTGGCTTTGTGTCCTGAGGAAGTTTTGTACTTCCATTGAGTTTGTTCAAGCCAGATAATTTCTGCTAAACCAGTTTTTTTTAGAACCATCAGTAAAAGCAGTTAAAGCCTATGATAAAGGCTGAGGTGAGTTAAAATTACTTAATTCTAACAGATGGGAGAAATAAATTGTAAGAAATGATGAGAGATGTTTTGATAAAGTAATTGTCCAGTAAAGTCTGTGAGGGCTATTTGCATAGTTATTGAAGGAGCAATTAAATTTTCTGTTTGGTCAGCAGATGCTGATAAATGTATATTGAGTATGTCTTGTCCTGATATCTACAAGCAATGATGTCTTGCTTTCTAATTACATTAGCAAGTTATTCTACTTTTGTATATATGTATTCTTTTTAGGTGTTGCTAATAAAAAGACCCATTCTAGAATTAAACAACTTCTGGGGTTTTGAAACAAAATGCCTGTACTGTTTATGGGTGTGTTAATTATTAGCACATCAATGGGAAAAGATAAATCATATCTGAAGCAAACTTTGTTTTTATAGTATTTAAAAAGAGATATAATTGAGTTTTAACTGCTAGAGATGAAATTCGTTGGGAATTGAGTTGATATGCTTTTAATATACTGAATGAATGAGACAATTGATAATTAGTAATTTATAAATTACATCTAAGCCAATAAATGTAGCCTAATAATTGCTGCAATTTATTTAAAGTTAATTTATTTGAAAGGGAAAATTGAACATTTTGAGAGTGAACAGTGGAATCAGTTCATTTGTATCTGAAATAAGAAATAGGGGTTTTAGTTTTTATTTTTTCAGAGACACATATTAGTCCATGCTGAGAATTTCTTTTTGAAGGTGTACACAGACGTCGTGAAGAATGTTTTTTTAATGTGCTGCTAAAAGAACATCATCCATGTAATGATAAATTAAAACTGTTGTAGATAATTGCCTAATTGGTTTTATAATTTTCCAACTTGAAGCTGACAAAGTGGGACTGTTTTTCATCCCTTGTGGCAAGACTTTCCACTGGTAATTTTGAAATGGTTCTTGTAAGTTAATGCTGGATAAAAAGAAAGCAAATTTTTCACAGTCTTGAGGTACTAAAGGTATGGTGAAAAAAGCCATTTTTTAAAGTCTATGACATTTAAGTGTCAATCTTTTGGTATCATTTGAGGTTCTGGCGAATCAGGTTGTAAGGCTCCCATGACTTGGATGAGAACATTAATGACTCTAAAATCATGGAGAAGTCCTCATTTTCTTGACTTTTTGGGTATAGTAAATACTGGGCTATTCCAAGAAGAAATTTATTTTTCTGTATGTCCAGCTTTAAGCTGTTGTTCTACTAGGATTTGTAGTTGAATAAATAACTCTCTGGAGAGGGGCCACTGATCTACCCAGACTGGTGTATTTGTGGTCCAAGTTAAAGTAATGGGAATGACTATGATCAAGGCCTCTACAAAAAAGGTGGTATCTGGTCAATAGCTTTCCATTGAGTAAGTAAATCTCTTCACCAAAGTGAATAAGGTATGGGGAGGATTTAGGGTTTTACAATTTCAGTTCTTTTTTCTGATACAATGATAGTTAAGTATTGGGAGAGGCCTGCTCTCTCCTAGGCCTCAGAGGGCACTCCTACTCCCATGACATTACAACCTGATCACTGTTTGGGCCAGCCAGGGGACCACTGGGAGGTTGAAATAATGTCAACATTGTACCCTGTATCTAGTGACCCATGAAATTTGTGTTTTCCTATACGGTTTGGAATATTTAATAGTGATGATCCAGTTAACATCAGTGTTGTCAAACCCATTATTTCCTCTATGATAAGGTAGAGCCCTGGGCACTGTGTAGGGTAGAAGTAGGAGTTGAGTTCTTTTTTATTTTACAGGGACAATTACAGGTTGTAGGTAATACATCATAATTTTTATCTGGTCCGTATGGTCAGTCAACGATTCCTGCAATGACTATAATTCCATTTTTGGACGAAATAGACCAGCCTAATAGAAAACTGACAATGCCTTTAGGCAAGGGCACATTTACTCCAGTTTCTAAAAGTTGGACTTGAGGGTGGTGCTTGTGGCTCAGTGAGTAGGCGCCAGCCCCATGTACCAAGGGTGGCAGGTTGGAACCCAGCATTGGCCAAACTGCAACCAAAAAAATAGCCAGGCATTGTAGCGGGTGCCTATAGTCCCAGCTACACAGGAGGCTGAGGCAAGAGAATCGGTTAAGCCCAAGAGCTGGATGTTCCTGTGAACTGTGACTCCATGGCACTCTACTGAGGGTGACAAAGTGAGACTCTGTCTCTAAATAATAATAATAATAATAATAAGTTGGACTTGAAATGGAATTAATGAATACTCTTTTATGGTAGAAAGATCAAGTCCTACACTTCCTGAGGTGGCTGTGGCCAGCTGTCTTATTGAGTTTGGGTGTTGGTTTGAACAAGAACTGGATCACATCCCTCTTGATTTGGTTCAGAGTATGGGAACTCATGCCCCTCTGGAAGTTTCTGGACTCATTTAAAGGTTGACCACTGGCACTGATTGAGTCAATGCAAGCCTTTTGGAGTGGCACTGATTGACCCAATGCAAGCCTTTGCCACAACAAGGGCACAGTTTATACAGAAGCTTGCTAACTTTTTTTTTTTTTTGAGACAGACCCTCAAGCTGTCACCCTGGGTAGAGTGCTGTGACATCACAGCTCACAGCAACTTCCAACTTCTTGTCTCAAGGGATTCTCCTGCCTTTGCCTCCCAAGTAGCTGGTACTACAGGTACCCCGCCACAACACCTGGCTACTTTCTTTTTTTTTTTTTTTGCTGCAGCCATCATTGTTGTTTGGCGGGCTTGGCTGGATTCAAACTCAGCAGCTCAGGTGTATGTGGCTGGCACCTTAGCCACTTGAGCCACAGGTGCCAAGCCTAGCTTGCTAACTTTTAATGACTTCACTTTCCAGACTGGGCAACTTTTTGCAAAATGATCATTAGCTCTTCATTGAAACCATTGTGTTTTTTGTAAAGTTTGTAAGGCAGTGGCTAGAATGTCACCTTATGGGCTTCTGTGCCTAAATTTTGACAGGCCAATATGAACTTCCTATATCCTCAGTATCTTCATAAATAGGCAGTAATGCAGTTTTGCAAACTTGGGTTGCATAGTCAGAGGCTAATTGTAGGAGAAATGTGTCAGCCACGATGGCATTTTCCACTTGTTCGGTGAGGGCTGGCTATAAGTGATCTATGAATTTATCATATGCTTTTGGCACCCCTTGGTGAATGGAAGTAAATAAGCCACGAGAAGAATGGATGTCTGGTAATTTATGCCACATTTGTAATGCAATCTGGGTGCATTGTTGAAATGCTTGGCAGTCCATGTGTGCCTGTCGGTGGGGCTATACATACTGGCCTTCTCCCATGAGCATGTCCATGGCAATAGGAATGTCATTATTCAGGATTTCAATATCCTGTAGAGCACATTCATCTCTGTACTCTGACCTCCAAATGGCAAATTGTGCCAGAGTAAAGAGTATTTTGACCAAATGAAACCAATTGTAGAGAATCAACTCATACCCATCTTCAATTCCCATAAGTAAGCCCTTGCTTAGGGAGCTTTGAGTTACTGTTTCTTGAATACTTTTCTTCAGTTCCTTAAAGAATGAATAAGGTAAATGATCAAATTCCATGTGGTTGTTTTTTTATAACTGCTGGGAAGGTGATGCAGTCACTCTATGCTAATCTTTCTTTAAGCACTCTTAAAAAGAGGATTTATAGTTATTACTATAAAGCTCCTAGTTAGGAACTGAAGTTACCAGCAGGGCTAATTCTTTGGGTGTTGGCAGAGGAGGAAATTCCGTGTCCATTTGATTCGGAGAAATGGATTCTGGCTCCACTGGAGGTGGTGGAGAGGCAGGGGCGATTTTGACTTGCTGAGGGGAGGTATTTTTGACATTTCTTGCATGGTATTTTCTACTCTTGAATTTTCTTACTTTGTGTCAGAAATGTACAAAGGCATGAAAGCAGTCCTAGAAGGCTTCATGCTGTAAGGGTAGAAATTGGAATTTTCTGACCTTTGGTGACATGTAGTTTAAGTGCATGGCTAAACTGTTCCCATACAGCTAAGTCTAAGCTTCCTTCCTCTGGAAACCAGGGGCCGTGTTGTACTCTCAGTGTTTCAGGAAGATGAGGCCCAATGGAGAGAAAGAGCATACATACACCATGTTTAAAAGAGGAAGGGCTTTATTTCAGCAGACCCAGAACCCCAAAATGGCACTCCCGGACTGGCCCTGTTTTCTCCTTTATATCTCTAGTCAAAAAGTTCCAGCCCTTGGGTACCTTTCTCATTGGTCAGTTTGAATCAAGCTAGAGAAGCTGGCTCTAGCTTTTACAGAACTGTGGACTTTTATAGAAGTGGAACTAAGTGTTAGTTTCCAGATCCCAAGAAGTTAAGTTTTTATGAATTCCTTGGGGCTGAGTCACCACAGGGAGGACGTCACAGATGCATCCTTGGTGTCTCCTTAAGAATCTCTATTCTCTCAGACCTTACTTTTTCTGGGTATTCTCTCTCATTAGCAAAAATGAACCTAAGGCTTTTTCATTGACTGTTCAATCAACAGCTTTTAACAGCGGTTTGAGATTAGCAACATACAAACATTGGTACACCATGACCAAGTCGGTTTTATCCCAGGGTCTCAAGGCTGGTTCAATATACGTAAATCTATAAATGTAATTCAGCACATAAACAAATTAAAAAACAAAGACAATATGATTCTCTCAATCAATGCAGAAAAAGCTTTTGATAACATCCAACATCCCTTCATGATCAGAACACTTAAGAAAATTGGTATAGAAGGGACATTTCTTAAACTGATAGAGGCCATATACAGCAAACCCACAGCCAATATCATATTGAATGGAGTTAAATTGGAATCATTTCCACTCAGATCAGGAACCAGACATGGCTGCCCATTGTCTCCATTGCTCTTTAACATTGTAATGGAAGTTTCAGCCACCACAATTAGGGAAGAAAAGGCGATCAAGGGTATCCACACAGGGTCAGAAGAGATCAAACTTTTGGTCTTCGCAGATGATATGATTGTATATCTGGAAAATACTAGGAACTCTACTACAAAACTCTTAGAAGTGATCAAGGAATAGAGCAGTGTCTCAGGTTACAAAATAAACATTCATAAATTGGTAGCCTTTATATATACCAACAATAGTCAAGTTGAAAAAAACAATTAAGGACTCTATCCCATTCACAGTAGTGCCAAAGAAGATGAAATATTTGGGAGTTTATCTAACAAAGGATGTGAAAGATCTATATAAAGAGAACTATGAAACTCTAAGAAAAGAGATAGCTGAGAATGTTAACAAATGGAAAAATATACCATGCTCATGGTTGGGAAGAATCAACATTGTTAAAATCCATACTATCCAAAGCAATATATAATTTCAATGCAATCCCCATTAAAGCTCCACTGTCATACTTAAAAGATCTTGAAAAAACAATAATTCATTTTATATGGAATCAGAAAAAACCTTGAATAGCCAAGACATTACTCAAAAATAAAAATAAAGCAGGAGGAATCACGCTACCAGACCTCAGACTATACTACAAATCGATAGTGATCAAAACAGCATGGTACTGGCGCAAAAACAGAGAAGTAGATGTCTGGAACAGAATAGAGAACCAAGAGATGAATCCAGCTAATTACTGTTATTTAATCTTTGACAAGCCAATTAAAAACATTCAATGGGGAAAAGATTCCCTATTTAACAAATGGTGCTGGGTGAACTGGCTGGCAACCTGTAGAAGACTGAAACTGGACCCACACCTCTCACCATTAACCAAGATAGACTCTCACTGGATTAAAGATTTAAACCTAAGACATGAAACTATAAAAATACTAGAAGAGAGTGCAGGGAAAACCCTTGAAGAAATTGGGGTGGGCAAGTTTTTTATGAGAAGGACCCCCCGGGCAATTGAAGCTGCTTCAAAAATACACTATTGGGACTTGATCAAACTAAAAAGCTTCTGCACAGCCAAGAACACAGTAAGTAAAGCAAGCAAACAGCCCTCAGAATGGGAGAAGATGTTTGCAGGTTATGTCTCCGACAAAGGTTTAATAACCAGAATCCACAGAAAACTCAAACGCATTAGCAAGAAAAGAACAAGGGATCCCATCGCAGGCTGGGCAAGGGACTTGAAGAGAAACTTCTCTGAAGAAGACAGGCACATGGCCTTCAGACATATGAAAAAATGCTCATCATCTTTAATCATCAGAGAAATGCAAATCAAAAGTACTTTGAGATATCATCTAACTCCAGTGAGACTAGCCTATATCACAAAATCCCAAGACCAGAGATGTTCGCTTGGATGTGGAGAAAAGGGAAAGCTTTTGCACTGCTGGTGGGAATGCAAATTAATACATTCCTTTTGGAAAGAGATATGGAGAACACTTAGAGATCTAAAAATAGATCTGCCATTCAATCCTATAATCCCTCTCCTGGGCATATACCCAGAAGACCAAAAATCACATCATAACAAAGATATTTGTATCAGAATGTTTATTGCAGCCCTATTCATAATTGCTAAGTCATGGAAAAAGCCCAAGTGCCCATTGATCCAGGAATGGATTAATAAATTGTGGTATATGTACACCATGGAATATTATGCAGCCTTAAAAAAAGATGGAGACTTTACCCCTTTCATGTTTACGTGGATGGAGTTGGAACATATTCTTCTTAGTAAAGTGTCTCAAGAATGGAAGAAAAAGTACCCAATGTACTCACCCTTATTATGAAACTAATGTAGGACCCTCACATGAAAGCTATAACCCAGTTACAACCTAAGAATAGGGAGAAGGGGGAAAGGGAGGGGAGGGGGGAGGGCGGTGGAGGGAGGGGGATTAATGGGATTACACCTGCGGTGCATCTTACAAGGGTATATGTGAATCCTAGTAAATGTGGAATGTAAAGATCTTAGCAAAATAACTAAGAAAATGCAACGAAAGCTATGTTAAATAGTGTGATGAAAATGTGTCAAACGGTCTATGAACCAAGTGTATGGTGTCCCATGATCATACTAATGTACACAGCTATGATTTAATAAAAAATAAATAAATAAATAAATAAAATTAAAAAAAAGTGCCCATCGATCCACAAATGGATTAATAAACTGTGGTATATGTACACCATCGAATATTATGCAGGCTTAAAGGAAGATGGAGACTTTACCTCTTTCATGTTTACATGGATGGAGCTGGAACATAATTCTTCTTAGTAAAGTATCCCAAGAATGGAAGAAAATTTATCCAATGTACTCAGCCCTACTATGAAACTAATTTATGGCTTTCACATGAAAGCTATAACTCAGTTATAACCTAAGAATAGGGGGAAGGGGGAAAGGGAGGGGAGGGAGGGGGAAGGTGGGCAGAGGGAGGAGGATTGGTGGGATTACATCTGTGGTGCATCTCACAAGGGTATATGTGAAACATAGTAAATGTGGAATGTAAATGTCTTAGCACAATAACTAAGAAAATGCCAGGAAGGCTATGTTAACCAGTGTGATGAAAATCTGTCAAACAGTCTATGAAATTAATGTATGGTGCCCCATGATCACATTAATGTACACAGCTATGAGTTAATTAAAAAAAAGAAATTTCGAATGAACTGATCAAATACTAAATTCATATTTATAATTTATTCTGATGTTGTAAATGTTTCAGGTCAGTTCATTATCTTTACTATAGGTATAAAATTTTGTTATACTATTTGTTATCATTGAAATCCAAAAATGAAGAATATAGAAAAATTGAATGAATGTTGACTTAGTCTAAAACACAGTCTTTTAGAAAGCTTTTGATTCCATTTGAAGTAAATTCTGGATCAGCTTTGTTTGATCTGGTATGATTCTTTCTCTTAAAAGTATAGCATAGCTATATATACTAGTGAAGATGCCAATTAATGGAGTTCTAGGGCAGAACTTGGTGGCCTTATTAGAAATTCTGAAGTTGGAAGGAGAGTGTATGAATTACTACCTAACGCTTTTTTTTTTCTAAAGTTGAAAAGGTACACAGAATAAAATAGAAAAGTCCCATTTACCTGTCCATATTGATGACTGGTAATAATTTTCATTTTGCTTCAGACACTTTTTATTGCAAAAATAGTAGACTACTACAGAGCAAGTTGAGGATTCCTCACAGTTCTCTCTGTACTGCCTCTTCATGGTGACCAATGTCATGACTAGGTACATATCATTATGTTCTATAATGATATACTATTCTTCCTCAGATCACTTTTGAAATTAATATAAATTAAATCATTATTTTATTTTTTCACTGGTGTTTTAAGATTTATCAATATCAATACAGAAAAATCTAGCTTAATATTATATTTAACCTTCAATTTGAAATATACATAAAGATGTGCAAAATCTATGCATGTATTAACTTATAAATGATGAACAATTGTTTTAATTTTCTAAAAGTTATTTATTTATTCTTCCAGGTAAATTCAGGGGTGCAAAAAAAAAAGGCATATGCATTTTAAGTGATCGTGTTTGAAGTAAAATTAATCATTCCCAAAAAGTATACAAATTTTTTCATGTGTCTGTAGGCCGTGCACCTGTCATCTTTAAATAAGTTTCTATTCAAGTCCCATGCCCACACTTAGAAAGGATCACTTGTTCTTTTCTTACTAATATGTTTGACTTCTCTGTGGATTATGGTTATTTATTTATTTATTTATTTATTTGAGACAGAGTCTCACTTTGTCACCCTTGGTAGAGTTCTGTGGCATCACAGCTCACAGCAACCTCCAACTCTTGGGCTTAATCTCTTGCCTCAACCTCCCAAGCAGCTGGGAATACAGGTCCCCGTCACAACACCCAGCTATTTTTTTTTTTTTTTTTTTTTGCAGTTTTTGGCCAGGGCTGTGTTTGAACCTGCCACCTCTGGTATGTGGGGCCAGCGCCTTACTCCTTTGAGCCACAGGCACCGCCCCTCGCCCGGCTATTTTTTATTGTAGTTGTCATTGTTGTTTTAGCTGGCCTGGGCTGTGTTTGAACCTGCCAGCCTCATGTATGTGGCTGGTGCTGTAACCACTGTGCTATGGGCACCGAGCCTAGATCCCAGTTATTAAACTAATGCATTCTTTTTGGAAAGATGTTTGGAGATCATTTAGGGATCTAAAAATAGACCTGCCATTCGATTTTGCAATTCCTCTACTAGGTATATATCCAGAAGACCAAAAATCACTTCATAACAAAGATAGGTGCACTAGAATGTTTATTTAGCCCAATTCATAATTGCTAAGTAATGGAATAAGCCCAAGTGCCCATCAACCCATGAATGGATTAATAAATTGTGGTATATGTACACCATCAAATATTATGCAGCCTTAAAAAATACGGAGACTTTACCTATTGTATGTTTACATGGATGTAGCTGTAACATATTCTTCTTAGGAAAGTATCTCAAGAATGGAAGAAAAAGTATCCAATGTATTCAGCCCTATTATGAAACCAATTTATAAGCACCCACACTTCCATATGAATGCTATAACCCAACTACAGCCCAAGATGAAGGAGAAAAATGAGGGGGGATAAGGAGGAAGGATGGGTGGAGGGAGGCTAATTAGTGGGACCACACCTTTGCTTCATTTTACAAGGGTACATCTTAAACCCACTTATTGTAGAATATAAATGTGTTAACACAATAACTAAGAAAATGTGATGAAGGCTATGTTAACCAATTTGATGAAAGTATTTCAAATTGTATATAAAACAAGCACATGAAAAAAAAAAAAAAAAAAAAAAACAAGCACATGGTACCCTATAATTGCATCAATGTGCACGGCTGTGATTTAATAAAAGAAAATAGTATATAATTACATGTAGAAATCACCTTCAATTCAACTTCAAAGAAATGAACATAACATCTCTTAAAATACATGTACACATTTTGGCACCCTTTGTATATTGTTTCCAGGATTTTTCTTTTACAATATTGTGATAAACTTCCTCCCTGTGTCTTCTGAAGTACATGTCTAGGCTTTCAAAGAGTATATATTGAGAAGTGGAATTGTTTTACTGAGTTAAGAAATACACTCATTTTTAGGATACTTTCTGTGAACATTTCTTGTGCTCTTCCTTGTGGCTATACTTCCACAAAGCAGTTTCATGTTTGCCTGTTCTGTTTACCTTCAGGTTTTTACTGGTTATAAATCAATTCTTAAAAATGCCTTTCCTTTTTTCAATGTCCTATAACTTATGGGTCACATGATATCAGACACCACAACCAAGCATGGGACACATGTAGTTCCAGTTTCTGGAGTAAAGGCAGCTATTTTTCCACATAAAGCCCAGCTCCAGTTCTATACAGGGAATGGAGCCCATAGCTTGAGTATCTTTTGTTGAAAGCATGATAGATGCTCAGGTCTCCAAGCATTATGCTATCTGATTCTGATATAAAATTTAGCTTTGCAGTCTGTTATTTCTTTTATTTTTTTTTCATTTTTGAAACCCTCCCAAATTCCTTTTCTCTCTGTAAAACTCCGTCATCTGTATATATGTCCAAATTATTTTGTTGTCTTTTATGAAGCATTTCCATGTGCTTCTAGTGAAAGATCTGAAAAAATGAGAGTGTGTCCTGCTGTGTCAGTTCAGTCAACCCTATTGACTAGGAGTAAATCAACGAGTTTTCACAAATAAATTTCTCCTTTATAGTGCAGTGGCACAGGCAGCACTTAACTTTATTGACACACTGCTAAAGAGGATGCAGTTTTGTGAAGAGAAAAAAAAGCTAAAGAAGAAATTTTGTGAGTCGAATAAATCAAGATGGCTTTTCTGACCAATTGCTGTCGTGGGTGAGCAAGAGGAAAGTTGCCAAATACATGTGTGCACAGTATATTGGTGGTGTGAGGGAATTTAGTGATTTCCATAAGTTAATGTTTCCACCAATGTGAATGCACTTATTTGAATACCTTTTTTGTTTCACATTAATATGAGGGCATAAATGATTAGGTTACATTGTTTGCATTTATTAGGTAAAGTTCAAGTTGTAGTCAAACTCTTCACCCACAGTGTGTGCTATATACCCTTATATTGTGATCCTCTGATGAGAGCTTGGCAATCCTCCTTCCTCTTCCCCAGATCTCCTTTTCCCTCCTCCTCATTTTCCTCCACAATAACTTAATTGTGTTCTTCTCTCATGCAGGGATATAGTTGTTTATCTATTAGTTTTGTATTAGTATTGAGTATATTGGATACTTGCTTTTCCATTCTTGTGATACTTTACTGAGAAGAATGTTCTTCAACTCCATCTAGGTTAATACAAAAGGTGTAAAGTCTTAAACTTTTATGACTGAATAGTATTTCATGGTATACATATACCACAATTTATTAATCCATTCATGTGTCCATAGGCACTTGGGTTGATTCCATGACTTCATGATCGTGAATTGAGCTGTGGTGAACAATCTAGTCCAAATGTCCTTATGGTAAAATGACTTTTTTTTTTCTTCTAAGTAGATAACTAGTAATGGAATTGCAGGATCAAAGGAGAAGTTTACTTTTAGCTCTTTGGAGATCCTTCATACTTCTTTCCATAGAGGTTGTTCTAGTTTGCAATCCCACCAGCTGTGTAAAAGTATCCCCTTCTCTCTACATCTATGCCGGCATCCGCAGCTTTGGGACTTTGTGATGTAGACTATTCTCACTGGGATTAGGTGATATGTCTGGATGGTTTTGATTTGAATGTCTCTAATATTTAGGGACAATGAGCATTTTTTTCATGTGTTTGTTTTGGCCATTCATCTGTCTTCTTCCTAGAAATTTCTGTTCATGTCTCCTGGCCACTTAAAAATGAGATTGTTCGCTCTTTGCTTATTGATTAGCTTGAGTCTCTGTAGATTCTAATTATCATCCCTTTGTCAGATTTGTAGTATGCAAATATATCCTCCCATTCTGAAGGTTGTCTGTTTGCTTTAGATATTGTACCTTTAGCTGGCAGAAGTTTTTTAGCTTGATCATGTCCCCCTGGCAATTGCAAGAACACCAAAAACAAATACATGGGACATGATTAAGTTATGTGAATGATTTTAAATATTTCTTTATGAAAATGTAGTTGTTTATTGTAAATAGTCAAATACTATTATTTGAGTTGTCTATACTATAGTAATTCAAGAAATTCAGCTAAAAGGAGCTTTTTAGTTTATGTGCAAATTGTTCCACCCAAGGTAGTAGCTTTTGAGGTAATGATCTATGTTATAATCACAAACTTTGACTGTTTACAATGAAAGTTCAATCATTCACAGAAAAAGTGCATTTCAATTAGTTGTAAAATTCATGCAACTACACCTCCTATTTTGCTGTCTTTGTATTTTTACAAACGTGTCTGCCTCTAGCTGCAGCTTACTCCCTCAAAATGTAACAAAGAAAGAAGATAAGTATTTTAGATTTGCGTGTAGATAAAATGGTAAATTTGTTGTAAGATGGTGCTCTGAATACACTATCTGGCATTTGTCATATAAACCTTGTTAGCTTATTTTTCTCTTTACCATGTAGAAGTGAAATTTTCCTTTTTATTAAAAACCTGGATTTTTACCAGTTAGAAGAGTTGTCATGTAACCTTTAAATATTCTACATATGTAGAATATGTAAATATGCATGTTTATATGCATGCTCTATAAACAAGGTACTAAGTTGTAAATTTCAATGACGTTATAACTCCAGAAAACCTACACTGTGTTTTTTTGCAATTATAAATTATGGAACCTTTATTTTACTAATATGCATATTGAAATTTGTGATGTCCATTCTCCTCCTTTCTTTTTTTACCTGTAAACTCCTGAAGTTTGTCTAAAATGTTCATTTGCTTAAAATTTCATCAGTGACCATCTTCTCTTCTCTATAGTTATGTTATGCCATGGTCTCATAATTTTACTATGGGGATTTTCTGCACCTTTAATTTTAAACTTGGCAAAAGTAAATGACTTACAGGACATTGAGGTACAGCAAAATACACTTACCTCTATGTAACAAAATCTTACTAAGATTTCTTTTTTTAAAATTAAGTCTTTTGGGGCAGCGCCTGTGGCTCAGTCGGTAAGGCGCCGGCCCCATATACCGAGGGTGGCGGGTTCAAACCCGGCCCCGGCTGAACTGCAAAACCAAAAAATAGCTGGGCGTTGTGGCGGGCACCTGTAGTCCCAGCTACTTGGGAGGCTGAGGCAAGAGAATCGCTTAAGCCCAGGAGTTGGAAGTTGCTGTGAGCTGTGTGATGCCACGGCACTCTACCGAGGGCCATAAAGTGAGACTCTGTCTCTACAAAAAAAAAAAAAAAAAATTAAGTCTTTTGTACATAGATCATAAATACATTGATGCCAATTTCAGTGTGTTGATTGTTTGTACAAATTGGAGTACTTACATCGTACTAATCAGCATAGTTTTCACCTCATTTACCCAATTATAGCATTAGGACATTTGTGTTCTACACATGATAGAACCAACTTGTACTTGCAATGTGCTCCATAGTTGTGGTCCCACTACTATCCCCTACTATCCCTCCCATCCCTCTCCCCATCCCTCTCCCTCCCCTTCCCTCCTTCATCCTAGGCTAAATTTGTGTTTCATTTTTCATATGCAAGTGTGAGTTGTTATAAATTGGTTTCACAGTAGTACTGAGTACATTGGATACTTTTTTCCCATTCCTGAGATACTTTACTAAGAATATTTTCCTATATGCTTCAAAGCAATTTTCTTAGTGCAAAGATGCATTTTAAAACTAATTTTTCTCCAAGCCCCAAATTTTTTCTGTAAGATGGTTTTGGTACCAAGGCAAGATTAAATAAATCTAAAGAATATCAAATTTAAGTAAACCCAAGTTTTATTTTATTTTTTTGTTGTTGTTGTTTGTTTGTTTTTGTATTTAGGCTTTGAAAAGAAATATTCCCTCTCAATATGAATAAAATCACATAAAATTTTAGAACACATTTACCTAAAGAAAGGCAAATTTTAAACTCTGGTTTGAAGAGTTATGGTGGATGTTTGTACTCAACATAATATTATACATCATAAAAAAAGATAAAAAATATTGTTTCAAAAAATTTAAAGAAAAAATAAATAAAAAATTTAAAGAGCATCTCTCTGATAATCATTATTAAATGATTGTTATAAAAAGTAGGGATTTGGTGAGAAGCAGGCTTAGTTTACCTTTCACTGCAGTAGAGACTCTAC
This sequence comes from Nycticebus coucang, assembly GCF_027406575.1. Classification (NCBI taxonomy): domain Eukaryota; kingdom Metazoa; phylum Chordata; class Mammalia; order Primates; family Lorisidae; genus Nycticebus; species Nycticebus coucang. The sequence continues at coordinate 153,195,379 of NC_069804.1, read as the reverse complement.
GACCAAAATGTAAAGCTTTTCAAAATTTACATGTTGCAAAGTTTAACATGCAGTCACTTAGCGCAATTATTTATCTAATGTCAATCATCTAATTAATTCAAAGAGTTTGTTTCTGAATTTAATTTTGTTACTTTTTAATGTTAGATATAAGGGAAATAACATCTATGCTACTGTTTGATTTCTTTTGTTTTTGACCTTAAATAATAAGAGCAGGGCCAAGAAAAAGAACCAACTGATTGATTATTTCTTTTTCGTCTGCTTTCTTATAATCTAATTTTATTAGCAGAGCATGTGAGGGAATATTTTCTGTTGTGAAATTATAACAACGTAGATGTAATCATTCAATTTAGGAATAGATCATATGAGGGTCCAGTATGTGGCCCTGTTTTGGATAACTGGAATTCATGTGCCTATTAATCAAAGAAGCAAATCTAACAGTGAAGGTAGACATGCACCACACAAGATTATCCCTAGTAATCCTGGCTGGTAATGCTGGTAAATGTTGTAATATTTAGAATATGGTGTTAGTTACTGCTGCTTTTAGAGTAGATACTGAGCAGTGGCCATTGTCAGGTCAACCCTGGTGAGTAGAAGTCCATGCTGCTAAGCCCATCCCTGTCATTTTTACATGAGCCCATTGGGCAGTAACAAGTAAAATTAAACATCATGTTGAATAATTGCACTTTCAGTTATCTTCCATAGAAAAATTAAAATATATTCATATAAGGATATAGCATAGGAAAATTAGTAACAATATTATGAATAATAACCTGAAGTTGAAACCACCAATGTGTCCAAAATGGTTAATGCATATGCCAAATATGACACATTCACACAATGAAATATTATTCAGGTATAAGAAGAAATGAAGTACTGATGCATGCTATAGCATGGCTAGACCTCAAACATATGGCAAGAAGTCAGATGCAAAGGTTCACATATTATGTCATTCCCTTTGGTTGAAGTATCCAGTAAAGGCAAATCCACAGAGACAGGAAGTAGATTAGTGTTGCCTAGGGCTGGGGATGGGAACAGACATTAATTGCACATGGGCATGAGGGATTTTTACAGTGTGATGAGAACATTTTAAAATGAAATTGTAGTGACAAATGCAAAATTCTGCAAATGTACCAAAATATGTTGAAATTTACTCTTAAAACGTGATTGTTATGGCTTAAAATCATTTCAATAAATGTATTTAAAACATTTTTTTTTGCTTGCTCTTGGGCCTTTAATACTACTTCTCAATGAACACACTTGAAGATAGAGCAGAGAATTTTTGTCCTTGAGACTGTTTTCAGTATATAAAACAGCACAAAGTAGGAATACAAAATGTATGTGTAAATGTGTGTGTGTATGTGTGCATGGATTGATAGCTATACTTGTACTAATACATTTATTTTGTATTATTATTTTCCAGCCTTTTATTACTATGAAATTTAAAAACACAAGATAGTACAATGAACACCCTTAAACTCATGGTCTAAATTCACCCATTGTGAACATTTTACTACAGTTTGCTTTATTTACCTTTCCATCTGCGTATCTGTGTGGTATGGAAACATTTGAATATAAATAAGCTGCTTACATCTTAAGAGTTTTCCTTAGTTACATGCATATTCAAAGAAGCTATAATTTTATTATTTTTCCTAAGAAAATGAGCAATAATTCTCTATACTATCGGCTATCTAATCCATATCTAAATATCTCCCAATGAGCCTTAAAAATTTTGTTTTTAAAAAATCACACACTTTTGGGTGGTGCCTGTGGCTCAGCGGGTAAGGCACTGGCTCCATATACCAAGGGTAGTGGGTTCAAACCCAGCCCTCGCAAAAAAAGTAGCTGGGTATTGTGGAGGGTGCCTGTAATCCCAGCTACTCAGGAGGCTGAGGCAAGAGAATCGCCCAAGCCCAGGGATTTGGAGGTTGCTGTGAGCTGTCACACCATGGCAGTCTACTGAGGGTTAATAAGTGAGACTCGGTCTCAAAAAAAAAAAAACACACACATACTTTATTTAGTTAAGTCTTGTTCATCTCCTAATATAAAATAGGTCTCAGATGTTTTTATGATACTGAACTTTTCTCATGATTTGATTTATCATATCGAAACCAGAGAAGTTGTCCTATAAATTGTCCCACATTCTGGATTTGTTTTTTTCTATGTGGTATATTTAACTTGCTCCTCTATTTATTCAATTTCCTGTTAACTAAAATTCGTATCTAAAGGTTTAATTACATTTAACATTTTCGGTATGGATATATATAAGCAATGTTGTATAGCTCAATTAAATATTTTGAATGAATAAATTTTATTCAAATTTTGATGTAGAAGTTGAATAAATAATACAAAAATTATCTCAAAAAAAGACTTTCTTAAAATATAGCACATTGTTTCTTTCACAAATTTTGCACAGGTAAAACAATACCTCAAAACAGTTTTTGGAAGTTATTACTTGGAAAATATATTTTTTTCTGAATATGAGCTATGATCTGCTTTTGTAAAATGATATATGTCTATTTTTTAATTAAAAAAATGGAAAACTTTATGTTTTAACTTTTTTTTTTTTGAGACAGAGTCTCACTATTTCACCCTTGGTAGAGTGCCATGGCATCACAGCTCACAACAATCTGAAACTCTTTGGATTAAGCAATTCTCTTTCCTCAGCCTCCCAAGTAGCTAGGTCTATAGGCATATGCCACAACTCCTAGCTATTTTTTGTTTTTGTTTTTTGTTGCAGTAGTCATTGTTGCTTTAGCTTGTCCAGGCTGGGTTCAAACCCACCAGCCTCATTGTATGTGACTAGTGCCATAACCGCTGTGCTACAGGGGCCCAGCCTACATTTATGCTTTTGTAGAAAAGAATGGCTTCAAGCTTTTCTCTTGCATCTTTGTGTTGTGTGTGCAGTAAAAGCCCATAGTCATTTTCACTGAGAACAATCAAGGACTAATATGTCAGAGAAAACTATGAACTATAGTTTTTCGTTTGTTTGTTTGTTTTTTGAGATAGAGTCTCACTCTATCACCCTGGGTAGAATGCTGTGGCTTCAGAACTCACAGCAACCTCCAACTCTTGGGCTCAAACAATCCTCTTGCCTCAGCTTCTAGAGTATGTGGGATTACAGGTGTCTGCCGTAATGCCTGGCTATTTTTGAACAGTAATTTTAAGTCATTTCAGTGCTGCATATTTTTATCCCCATACCCCGAGCATTTTAATAATTACTTTTGCTTATTTAAATTAAAATATCCATGAAGAACATTCCCTAATGTCATCAACTGTGTGAAAAAATCAAATTGTATTTTACCAGCCAAATTCCCATTAGGATGATGCTCTGAAGGCATATATAACTGCCTCCATGGCAAAGTGCTGTTAAAATTGTATTATTTTAAGACTTAATAGTATTTTATGATATACATATATTACATATTATTAATCCACTCATGATGGATGAGCATATGGGTTGATTTCACATCTTTGCAACTGTGAATTGTATTGCCATAAAAAAAGATTCATTAACACCTTTTGCAACAATTGGGATGGAATAGGAGACCATTCTAAGCGAAGTATCTTACTATTGGAAAGAAAAATACCACATGTAGTCACTACTAAATTGGTGCTAATTGATGAACCCACATGTGCACAGACAGAAGTAAAACTCAGTGGAAATCAACTGGAGAAGACAGGGGAAGAGGAGTGGGTAGTATGAACACTATTTGAGAGATGAGACTCAAGCATTGCAAAAGTGATCTGTGTAACCTAAAAACATCTATACCCTCTTAATATTTTGAAATAAATCAAAATAAAATAAGTCATTATTGAAAGTGTATCATTTTAAATCTGTTTAATTTAGCATAATTGAATATTTTAACAAATATTTATCTATCATCTTCTATATGCAAAATATTAATTAGTATTTATTTCTTTGTACCCTTAAATATGCTCTATATTTTATGTAGGCATTATGCGTCCCCTGTATATTTCTTTCTTTTTTTTTTTTAATATGGAATGCTTCACGAATTTGCGTGTCATCCTTGTGCAGGGGCCATGCTAATCTTCTCTGTATCGTTCCAATTTTAGTATATGTGCTGTCGAAGTGAGCACTCCCCTGTATATTTCTCTGTCTCTTTATCTACTTCTGTTTTATACTTGTTTCAGGGAAGTTATTGGTATACATAGAAACTATATTGTCTTAATTACTTGAAAAGTACTAATTGAAGTACTCTCCAAGAATAGTTAGAGAGTATTATTCTAGTAACCTTCATTACCAAGTTTGATTGCAAGAATAGATCCAATTAAAGGAGTCATACGTAGGTCAATGATACCAACTTGTTTGGAAGAACAGCTGACCCAGCAGCTGTCATGTTTGTTCTTAAATTCCTCCTCTTCAGCTCTGTTGGTGTCTTGTTACAGAGACAGAGCTTAACAGTGGTTTGATTGTTCACTGCAAGTCAAAGGAATCAATTGAAGGGACTAAAGAAATATTATGCCAAGATTTTTAGTTTTATAAAAGAGAAATAATCTAGTTAACAATAAATTTGACATTGTTTAATTAATGTATTTCTGTTCTGTCAAGATTCTCCATCCTCCTTAGATGGTATATAGTTAAGTAGGTTGTATTCATATCAATAGGAGCTGAGCCATGAAGTAAGGGACATCATCTATCCATATCTTTTAACATTTAAAATACAACTTGTGCATTTTTTAGCTTTCAAATTATAATTAAGACAGTTGAATTTGCCTCAACTAGATTTTCTCTGGCCTTTGCTGTGGTTCACACTGAGGTGGGTACATATCTATATTCTAGCAAGCATATATAAAATTTAAATGGATTTAAGAGAGTTAGACCAGCTATACATTGCCTGAATTGTTATTAGCATTTTAATTTGTTATGTTATGGGAAGAGGTTTTTATCCTGCTTTTCCTCCTTATTTTCACTCCTATATAGTTTCCTAATGGCTTAATAGTCCATCTGGAACATTTTCTCTATTTACCAGTTTTGTCATCTGAAGATTTTTAATTTAAATATCTAGAAATAACACATGATACTATATTGTTTAAATGGTTTAATATAATTGTTATGAAAGTATGAAAAACATGCCCCATGTCTTTTTTTTATAAAATTTAAGTGGAAGTTCATTTAAACAGAAGAATAATCAAACCCCTGCAGATATGTGTATCATTCAGATATCCTGCTCTGCATGGGACAACAAATATGAACAACTAAAAAAACATGCTTTACTTTCACCCTGCTGTGGTTAGGTTTTGAATTTGTGCGTAAGATGGCTCATCTTATACAATTGTTTCCTAATTATCTACTCCAGGATGATAGTAAAAAAGAACTCAAAAATACCAAATGTCATATGTTCCTTGGATTTTTATAAAAGAATGGTGAACACTATATTTAAAAGTAGCAACAAAAATGTTCACCCAAATTTCTTGCTGTAATGTCTAGGTAAATCAATATTTATCAAGGAAAGACTCTTTGTCTCCTAGGACTAGAGGAATACAACAAATAAGTCAAAACTAACAGATTATAGTAGCATGTATTAGAGTTCTCCAGAGAGACAGAATAAATTGGAGATAAGCAGATAGACAGACAGACAGATGAGAGAAGATTTGTTAGAATTGGATCATGTAATTGTGGAGGCTAAGAAATCCGACAATAAGCTGTCTGCATGCTGGGGAAGCAGAGAAACCAGTGAGGTGGTTAGGTTGAGGTCCAAAGGCTGGAGAATCAAGGGAGCCAATGGTATAATTCTCAGTACAAGACCAGAGGCCTGAGAAACTGAGGTCAGTGGACTATTTGCACAAGGCTCAATCTCCAAAGGTTGGAGAAGTTTGAGTTCTGATGTCCAATGGGAAGTGAAAAAAGATGTCCCGGCTCCAGAAGAGAGTAAGTTAACCTTTTCTCGGTCCTTTGTTCTATTCAGACCCTCAGCAGAATTGATCTTGCTCACCCAAATGAGGTGAGAGCAGATGTCCCTTACTCCACCCACTGATTGAAATTTCAATCTCATCTAGAAATATTCTCACAGACATGCCTAGAGGTAATGTTTTACCAGTTACCTTGGCATCCCTTAATTTAGACAAGTCATACCTAAAGTTTATCATCACAGTAGGGTGGTAGTAAAAGAAAAGTATGATAGCTGCTTTCAAGCATTTAAAGATTCTTATGTAGGAATGAATTACTCTTTTGTGATTTTCTCAATGGCAGGTGTAGAATCACTATGTCTCAAATAAGGCAGAATAATGTACAGTCAATGAGAGAAATATTTTCAGTGATGTGAATTGCCAAACAATAGACTGACTTTCCAAAGAAGGTATTGGTTGTACATTACTGAATTTGTTTAATGATATGCCTAATTTCCTCTTGGTAGCCAGATACACAGGGCATTCACATATTGAGAGAATATTGGTCCAGAAGATCTCCAATACTCCCTTCCACCTCATGTATCTATAATTTTTTATTTAAAAAAAATCAAGAAAAGTAAAAAAATAAAAACAGGAGGTATTGGAGAATTGGCTCTATAAAATAGCTAATGGAGCTAATAGGCTGTTCTGTACATACTAATGCTATAAGAGCAAAAATTTTCCCTTGAACACATTCTCATTTGTCTTGCTTCAATTAAGGGAATTCTCATTATATTGTTTAAATGTTTGGAAATTGCTATGCACATGTACATTTGACTTTGATGCATAAAAGAATGTTTCTATACATGTTGTAAAAGATTAGGGATTAGTATACTTTATGAAAACCGTTTTTAATTTTTTTACAACAAAATTGAACAGGTAACCTCATATAGTGCCATTCAATGATACCTCATTACCCGTGGGTAAGAAAAAACTCTTTTGATGGGATTGCAAAGACTTTTATAAGCTAATTTGATCCTATTTCTTGGACTGCAATCCCCCTTTCCTAATCATGTGCTTTTGATCTAACTACTTATCATTCCTCCCGAATCCCTTGTTCTTCCATAACCCTGTGACTATATACAGACTATCTCCTTGCCAGGATGTCAATTTATCTTTTCTGTTGCTTACTGAATGCTTGTTTATCCCTCAAGAGTCTGTTCAAATACAAATTTTCTAAGCTCTTTCTCAATTTTTTAGGTAAACTTCATCACTGTATCTCCTGTTTTCCATGGCATTTTGTAAAGGCTCAAGTATAACACTTGCTATATAAATAACTTCCTATTTTTCAGCTTTTCCACTATCCTGAGCTCCTCAGAGCCAATGAATATCATCTTTGTCCTTTTATGTATCTCCACTGTTTACTTATAGCCTTGCAGAACATAGATATTCAGTGAATATTTGTTGGGTAATGTATGTATACTAGGAACGTTCTAATCAATCAATTGATGGAATACAATATATATCTGGTTGTGAGAGAAAAATGGAGGAACATTTCCAGTGCCTTTTTCCAGGAGGATCCATAAAATAAAGAGATTATGCTGGAAAAAAAAAAAAAAAACCTTGAAAATGAAAGAAAGTACAGAATGGAAAGCAGAAGAAAGCCTGAAGAAGGAACAGAGGAACACTGAAGTTAAGGATCTGTGGTAAGCCTTTCATAGAAAAAATACTTTCTGCCTGTTCAGTTTCTTAGTATTAGTTTTTTTTTCTTTTGTTTTTTGTTTTTTGTGAAACTCCAAACTGAAATGTTTTTAAATTTATCTATTCATAGAAAAAAATTAACATGATTGTATGTCTTGCTGGGAAATTGGCACACTTCACATTCATGTGCCTTGATTTCTAAATTCAGGAGTTCTTTAAAAACTATGATTAGTCTCAGTGACTGTAGCTCAAGTGGCTAAGAGGCCAACCACATACACCAGAGCTCATGGGTTTGAATCCAGACTGAGCCTGCCATACAATGACAACTACAACCAAAAGATAGCCGGGCATTGTGGAAAGCACCTGTAGTCCCTGCTACTTGGAAGGCTGAGGCAAGAAAGTCATTTAAGCCCAAGAGTTAGAGGTTGCCATGAGCTGTGATGCCACAGCACTCTACCCAGGGTGACAGCTTGAGGTTTTGTCTCAAAAAAAAAAAAAAAAGAACTATGATTAATTGCTAAAGTTTAAGTTGAAATAATGTTTTTTCCTGTCTCATAGTCATGGACTTGGAGTCCTAGGCTAGTAGTATCTGAAAAAAGTATATTACAAACACCCACATGCCAGAGATCAATACTTAAAATGTAATGATTCCACAGTTGATTTTCTATTTAACTCTAAGCTAACATATTTTAGTACCTGTTCCTCTAAATATTGGCTGTCATTCACATAGAATGACATGACAAAGATAAAAGCATAACTTCTTTGATAAAAACAAACAAACATGAAAAAATTTTCAGGGGGAGGACTCAAAATGGTCTACTAGAAGCAGGTTTCACCAGAGGCTCTGATGCAGAGGAAGAGATGTTGGTCTGAAGTGGACATGAATAAGACAAAGGTAGGGAGCTGAGCACAAAGAGAAGAAATTGAGGTGCGTATCATCCTTTCTGAGACAAGTAGCAAGGCTAAGAAAGAGGAAGAAAGATAATAAAGATCAGGGACAGAGTGACTAGTTGGAAGGTGCCAATTGCCAATAGGATGGCAGACCCCTTCCCCCAACTGGGAAGCCCACAATGGGCTTTCCACTAGTGATCAGGGAATGAAGAAACTCTCATGTCACCCCATGGCAGAACTACTGAGCCCCGGTCCTCCTATTCCTGGGAGGATCCACCTCTGAGCCCAGGCCCTTGCCTTGCAAAAAGGTGAACAAATTTTCTCTCCATAATCCTGAGCCAAAAGCTCACCCTTTCTCCATCCTAGTTGCCCAACAGACTACCCCATGCAGAGACTGGAGTGCTTGGTGAGTTCACTCAGAGTTCAGTATATGGTGGGAGCCTTTGAGAGCTTATGAGCTGCTACACAGAGACAGTGTCACCACAGTTTTGACTTTGATGGGGAGAAGGGTGAAAATTCCTGATTCCCTTTCCCCCTAGAAGAGATCTTTCTTGGTCCCCAGGACTCTCAGAAATATCTGTCTAGGGATTTTTGTTTTCTGGCTGACTGGCCACCTTATGAACTCACTGTGTGGATGTTTCTTGCACTGATATAGCAAGATTGACTGGAACTCTCAGACAGGGCCACCCACAGGTTCTTGTTCTCCAGCCACCACTGTCTGGGGCTGCAGGTTCACTACTTGTTTGACTTTGTTTGAGCCACTGTCAGGGGTGGTGCAGGAGGGAGAAGCACATTCACCTGGTCTGTCCATAGATTCCAATCCTGCAGGTATTGCCAGTTGAGGGCAAGGCAAATGTTTGTATCTTTGTCTACCAGAGACTCCAGCAAAATGCCAAGACACCTTAGGATTGGATAAAGATCAGCCTGACAAGACAGAGCCATGTTACACTATCTCACCAAGCCTGCCCTCAGAGACTCTGTTTATAGTTCTGAAAGGGATCTTTGGGAGGGAGTAGGGGAAAGGCCACAGTCACAAGCTCAGGCTCATTGGAGAAAGAGTGGTTAAATCTAGCTCCTGGGACCTTGCAATCCTGTTTAACCTCTCCAGTTTTAATTGCCAAATAGTTCAATATAGTGTTTCCTAAGGATCCCAATTAAATTATTTTTCAATAAGTATTCAGAAATATCTTATCATTACAACTAAAATGTATAATTAATATATTCTAAAAAGATGAAAATACTCATGGGGAGGATCCAGAAGAAGAATTCTGGCAACATAACTTAGAGCAGATCAACTCCTCCAAGAAATTACAAGGAACATACAACCGAAAATACCATTCACAGAGAAATTGCTGAAAGGTCAGAAATACAATTCAGAATATGGATGGCAAATACAATGATTAGAATTCAGGAAAAGATAGGAATAGAACTAAAAAAATAGTCTTAATATTGTCCAAGAAATATTAATAAATTCAAAGACAAATTCACAAAGGATATGGACACAATGAGGAAACATATAGCAGAGCTTAAGAGATGCAAAAGGGCATTCAAGGAGCTTCAAAACAAAGTAGACACTCTCAGTAATAGAGTAGAACATGGAGAAGAAAGAATTTCAGAAAATGAAGGCAAGACTTTTGAAATATCCCAATCATTCAAAGAGGCATAAACAAAGGTGAACCAAAACAGAATATAACCTGAGAGAGTTCTGGGGTCATTCCAAAAGATCAAATATCTGAATTATAGGGATTCCTGAAGGAAAAGATGATGGCACTACAGGCGCTGATGCTCTACTCCAAGATACTATGATGCAGAACTTACCAAACATTGTGACAGACACAGAAAATCAGATGGTAGATAGTTTCAGAACCCCAACACCACTTAGTCCAAACAAAGTATCTCTTAGATACATTATAATTAACTTTGACAAAGTTAATATGAAGGGAAAAATAATCTGAAAGCAGTCAGGTGTTAAGAAAAGTTTCACCTACAAGGAGAAAAATACCAGGATGACTGCAAATCTTTCAGCCAAAACTTTTAAAGGATGAAGAAAAATGTCATCATCCTTTTACCTTAATAAAAAGAAAATTCAGCCCAGGATCTTGCATCCTCCTAGACTGAGTTTCATTTGTAATTGAAAAATCAAATATTTTACTGACATGCAAATGTTGAGGAAATTTGCAATAACTAGATGAGCTCTATAGCTTCCTATAATGACCAGCAAAATGATCCACCACTAATGTAAACACACTCACATTTTAAGAAACAAAGACAAGCTTCTAGAATGGAGAAAGGGATAAAAAATAAGCTCTTGACCTCTGAAAAACAAGATGACCAAAACTCCATCATACCTATCAATTCTCTCAATAAATGTGAATAGTTTGAATTCTCCTCCAAAGAGGCAGAGGCTGCCTGACAGAATACAAAAGCTCAGGCCTGACATCCTTTGTCTCCAAGAAACACACCTAACCTCAAAGTGTAAAACAAGACTCAGCTTGAAAGCAAGGAAAACAATGATCCAATAAAATGGAAAATCAGAAAAAAAGCAGGGGTTGCAATCTTGTTTTTATATGGAATTGAATTTACACCAACAGAAATAATAAAATATAAGAGTGGACACTACATATCTGTTAAGGGAAGCACACAACATGAAGCTATTTCAATAGTTAACGTTTTTGTACCCCACCTTACCACTCCACAATTTATGTAACAAACACTAAATATTCTGAACAATATGATATCTTCCTGCATTATAATAGTTGAGGGTTTTAAAACCCTTTGAAAGTACTATAAAGATCCTCCTAGCATAAACTAAACAATGAAACAATGAATTTTAACATGAGCTTAAAACTAATGGACTTAACAGATATATACAGAACACTTCATCCTTTAAAAAAGTGAATGCACATTTATCTCATCAGCCCCTGCTCATTCTCCAAAATTGATCATATATTGGGACACAAGTCTAACTTCAAAAAATTCAAAAGAATATAAATTATTCCATGTTCTTAGAACACTGCCCAATAAAAGCTGAACTCAACAGCAACAGAAATGTTCATACCCAAATAGAGTCAAAGAAACTAAATAAATTTATGCTGAACACAGATGAATCAAAGAAGAGGTAAAGAAGAAAATCATTACATTTCTTGAATAAAATGATAATGAAGCTCCAATTTATCAAACCCTGTGGAATACTGCAAAACCAGTCCCAAGAGGAAGTTGATAATATTAGATGCCTTCATCAAGAAAACAGAGAAAAAGTCAGCAACCTAATTGGCCCTCTAAAGCAATTGGCAAAGGAAGAACAATCCAACCCCAAACCCAGTAGAGATAAATAAATAACCAAAATTACAGCAGAATTAAATGAATTTTAAAACAAAAGAATCATTTCAAATATCAGTGAAACAAAAAGATGCTTCTTTGAAAGGTGAATAAAATTGATAAAGGAAAGCAAGATTTCTAATAACTTAAATCAGAAAGTATAAATTGGAAATAACAACAGATACCATAGAAATACAAAAGATCCTCAATGAATATTATAAAATATTGATGTGCAGAAATATGAAAATATAGAGGATAAGGACAATATCCGAAAGCACACCACCTTTCTAAACACAATCAGAAAGAATTAGAGATTTTGGGGTGGAGACAAGATGGCTGACTGAAGCCAGCTTTCCACAGAGGCTCCCGTCCAGGAGGACAGTTAAAGGACAGAAATTTAGCAAGTAACCTGGTGGATTTGAGCTGCACCAAGAGAGAAGGTTGAAGAATGCACATCAACCCCACCGAGGTGAGCTGCGACCCCAAGGATACAAACAAAAGGTCCAAAATCCATCACCAAGCAAACGGGAGTCCCCTCACCCATGAGAATGGCTTGGAGTGCCCAACAAACAAACGAGCAGAGTTAAAAGGTCCTCCAGCTACACTCCACAAGAAAGACCCTCTAAGAACTGGACCTACCTTCCCTACTAGGGTGCTATGGCATTCTCCAGCCAGGCATAAAACTGTATAAAACTGTATATATTCTCTACCTGCCAACTCTGAGCTCCCAGCACTCCCCTCCACTCTCACTCTGAGGTTTGGAGGCCTGTCCCCCAGGAGTCCAGATTCTTTGGTGATTTCTTGAAGGGTGTGGACAGTGCCTAAACTGCAGCTGGTCAGTGCTGACTCTGGGGCATGGGAGTGAGGAGAGGACGGTCGGCTGAGAGGGAACCACACAGGAGCAGCGGTGCCCTGAGGCACGGAGCAGCAGCTGTCTTTTAGCAACAATAGGACTCACTCCCAAATATTCTGAAGACACACCCACTGTCTCCCTGGGCAACCAGAGGAGGTCGGGCATCTACTCAGGTGAAAACCACCATGGAACAGATCCGGGATGGAAACGCAGACCCTGTGAGTAAAGGATTTGCCTGAGGCGATACTGACCTGGGTGGAGCGCAGGGACTAGAAACGCACTCGCAGACCCAGGAAGCTCCCAGGGTGGTGCTGACCCAGAAGACAGCTTTACTGAGCCTAAGATGCACCCGGCCCTCAGGGGATCATAAGCCTATAGACAAAGGAAGACAGGAGGCTAGAACTGACATGTAACCGAATACAAACCTACAGGAGCAAAGACAGGGCCTGAGTTGCAGGCTCTGGGAACTCAAAACAGCTTCGCTTCTGCAGGGGAATTTAGCAGGGACAGAAACAAATTCCCACAAAGTTGTTCTGGTCTGTCAATAACATCAATCAGGAGTGGGGCTAGAACTGAGTGAACATCCCCCAGCCTACATCAAGCATCTGAGGTTGTCAGGGCTCACCTCCCCCTGCTAATAGAGGCAGAGCACAATGCCCTGGCTGAGCAGAAATAGATTTCCTTGTGATTAAGGCATGTGCAAAACACTGGAGTATCTCTTCACTATAGGCAACTGGGTCAGCCAACTGCGGGGCTATCAGGGACTGTGTGTGACAGAGGTGCAAGGTAGGGAAGGAGGCATCAACCTTCCCAGACTGAACTGTTTGCTGGGTGGCTCTTCCTGACTCCACGCAGCACTGGAGCAAGCCATATCAGAGTAGTCACCAGACCACTGTGATCCAGTTGCTAGAGACCTCTTAAAATATCCGACCTGAGATAGGTTCTGACTGAGACAAGTGATTTGGATCTTTTGAACTGAGCCAACCGCCCGAGGATTATTCAGGTGGTGCCCTGGGTGTGGTTGTAGGAAGGTTTGATATTCCTTTTCCAATTGTTGCCTGTGGGGGTCGGGGTGACTTAATTGCTGGTATTTCTCCACAGCTGAGACTTAAACCCAGAGTAACTATTTCACTAGGGTTGAACAGAAACCAGCTGAAAACAAGACAGAACCACTCAGCCCCATCATACCAAACAGGCCCCCAGTTTCTCAGGCCATAGCACTGTACAGGTCCTCAACAAAGCTCCAGGGGAAAAATAAAATGGTGTAAAAAAATCATGGGGCAGAATCAGCAGAAAAACTCTGGTAACATGAATAACCAGAATAGATCAAGCCCCCCAAGGAAAGACATGGCAGATGTATCTGAAAATTCCATTCATAAACAGCTGGCTGAGATGTCAGAAACCAAATTCAGAATTTGGATTGCAAATAAGATTAATAAAATGGAGAAAAATTTGGGATTAGAAATTCGAGCAGCAATTAAAAAGTCAGAATTAGGAATTCGAGGAGAAATTCAAAAGTTGTCTCAAGAATTTAACGAATTTAAAGACAAAACCACCAAGGATTTTTGATGCACTGAAGCAAGAATTTGCAACCCACAAAGATCTGAAAAATACAGTAGAATCCCTCAGTAACAGAGTGGAGCAAGCAGAAGAAAGGAATTCTGACATTAAAGACAAAGCCTTTGAATGCTCCCATAGTCTCAAAGAGGAAGGGAAATGGAGAGGAAAAAAATGGATCATTCTCTCAGAGAGCTCGGAGCTAATTTGAAGAAGGCTAATATCCGCCTCATCGAAATCCCTGAAATTGATGAAGTGTCCTCGTTAGGCACAGAGGCCCTTCTCCATGAAATTATGAAAGAGAATTTTCCAGACATGCCTAGAGATTCTGAAATTCAGATAGCAGACAGTTTCAGAACCCCAGCACGACTCAATCCCAGTAAGACATCCACCAGGCATTTCATAATTAACGTCACTAAAGTTAATATGAAGGAGAAAAATCTGAAAGCCGCTAGACATAAGAAATCCATTACCTACAAAGGGAAGAATATTATAATGACTGCAGATCTATCTTGCTGAAACAAGCCAGAAGAGGGTGGTCATCGACTTTTAATCTCCTAAAGAAAAATAACTTTCAAACCCAGATCCTGTATCCACCTAAACTGAGTTTCATTTATGATGGAGAAATTAAATACTTTAATAACATTCATATGTTGAAGAAATTTGCCATAAACCAACCAGTTCTTCATGATATTCTCAGACCTATCCTCCATAATGACTACCCCAATCCTCTACCACAAACGTAAACTCACTCAGAAAACTTTTGATCAAACTCCAACTTCCACAGTGGCGAAAGGATTAAAAATGTCCACTGGACTTTTGAAAAACTTGATACCCAAAATTTTACCAGACTTATTGATATTCTCCATTAATGTGAATGGCTTAGACTGTCCTCTAAAGAGGCACAGGTTAGCTGACTGGATACAAAAACTAATGCCTGATATTTGCTGCATACAAGAGACACAACTTACCTTAAAAGACAAATATAGACTCAGGGTGAAAGGATGGTCATCCATATTTCAGGCAAATGCTAATAAGAAAAAAGCAGGTTTTGCAAATTTATTTGCAGATACAATAGGCTTTAAACCAACAAAAGTAAGGAAGGGCAAGAATGATCACTTCATATTTGTTAAGGGTAATACTCAATATGATGAGATCTCAATTATTAATATCTATGCACCCAACCAGAACGTACATCAATTTATAAGAGAAACTCTAACAGACATGAGCAACTTGATTTCCTATAGCTCCATAATACTCGGAGATTTCAACACTCCTTTAGCAGTGTTGGATAGATCCTCCAATAAGAAGATGAGCAAAGAAATTTTAGATTTAAACCTAACCAACCAACATTTGGATCTAGCAGACATCTACAGAACATTTCATCCCAACAAAACTGAATACACATACTTCTCATCAGCCCACAGAATATACTTCAAAATCGATCACATCTTAGGTCACAGCCTAACATCAGTAAATTTTTTTTTCTTTTTTTTTTTTTTTTTTTTGTTGGGGATTCATTGAGGATACAATAAGCCAGGTTACACTGATTGCAATTGTTAGGTAAAGTCCCTCTTGCAATCATGTCTTGCCCCCATAATGTGTGACACACACCAAGGCCCCACCCTCCTCCCTACTTCCCTTCTTCTGTTCTCCCCCCATAACCATAATTGTCATCAATTGTCCTCATGTCAAAATTGAGTACATAGGATTCATGCTTCTCCATTCTTGTGATGCTTTATTAAGAATAATGTCTTCCATGTCCATCCAGGTTAATACGAAGGGTGTAAAGTCTCCATTTTTTTTAATGGCTGAATAGAATTCCATGGTATACATATACCACAGCTTGTTAATCCATTCCTGGGTTGGTGGGCATTTAGGCTGTTTCCACATTTTGGCGATTGTAAATTGAGCTGCAATAAACACTCTAGTACAAGTGTCCTTATGATAAAAGGATTTCTTTCCTTCTGGGTAGATGCCCAGTAATGGGATTGCAGGATCAAATGGGAGGTCAAGCTTGAGTGCTTTGTGGTTTCTCCATACTTCCTTCCAGAAAGGTTGTACTACTTTGCAGTCCCACCAGCAGTGTAAAAGTGTTCCCTTCTCTCCACATCCACGCCAGCATCTGCAGTTTTGAGATTTTGTGATGTGGGCCGTTCTCACTGGGGTTAGATGATATCTCAGGGTTGTTTTGATTTGCATTTCTCTAATATATAGAGATGATGAACATTTTTTCATGTGTTTGTTAGCCATTTGTCTGTCGTCTTTAGAGAAAGTTTTATTCATGTCTCTTGCCCATTGATATAAGGGATTGTTGGCTTTTTTCATGTGGATTAATTTGAGTTCTCTATAGATCCTAGTTATCAACCTCTTGTCTGATTGAAAATATGCAAATATCCTTTCCCATTGTGTAGGTTGTCTCTTTGCTTTGGGTATTGTCTCCTTAGCTGTACAGAAGCTTTTCAGTTAGTGCTCAAGACAGCATGGTACTGGCACAAAAACAGAGACATAGACACTTGGAATCGAATTGAAAACCAAGAAATGAAACTAACATTTTACAACCACCTAATCTTTGATAAACCAAACAAGAACATACCTTGGGGGAAAGACTCCCTATTCAATAAATGGTGTTGGGAGAACTGCATGTCTACATGTAAAAGACTGAAACTGGACCCACACCTTTCCCCACTCACAAAAATTGATTCAAGGTGGATAAAGGACTTAAACTTAGGGCATGAAACAATAAAAATCCTCAATGAAAGCATAGGCAAAACACTGGAAGATATTGGCCTGGGGAAAGACTTCATGAAGAAACTGCCATGGCAATTGCAACAACAGCAAAAATAAACAAATGGGACTTCATTAACATCAGTAAATTTAAAGGAATAGAAATTATTCCTTGCATCTTCTCGGACCACCATGGAATAAAAGTTGAGCTCAGTAACAACAGGAATCTGCATACTCATACAAAAACATGGAAGTTAAATAACCTATGCTGAATGATAGCTGGGTCAGAGATGAGATTAAGAAGGAAATATGCAAATTTTTGGAACAAAATGACAATGAAGATACGAATTATCAAAACCTCTGGGATACCACAAAGGCAGTCCTAAGAGGGAAATTTGTAGCAATGCAAGTCTTCCTCAAGAGAATGGAAAGACAGAAAGTTAACAACTTAATGGGATAACTCAAGCAACTGGAAAAGGAAGAACATTCCAACCCCAAACCCAGTAGAAGAAAAGAAATAACCAGAATTAGAGCAGAATTAAATGAAATTGGAAACAAAACAATTATACAACAGATCAATTAATCAAAAAGTTGGTTTTATGAAAAAGTCAATAAAATACATAAACTTTTAGCTAACCTAACCAGGAAAAAAAAAGAGTAAAATCTCTAATCTCATCAATCAGAAACGACAAAGACAAACTAATAACAGACTCCTTAGAAATTCAAAAAGTCCTTAATGAATATTACAAGAAACTTTATTCTCAGAAATATGAAAATCTGAAGGAAATTGATCAATACTTGGAAGCATGTCTCCTTCCAAGACTTAGCGAGAATCAAATAGAAATGTTGAACAGGCCCATTTCAAGTTCTGAAATAGCATTAACCATCAAAACCTCCCTAAAAAGCAAAGCCCGGGACCAGATGGCTTCACGTCAGAGTTCTACCAAACCTTTAAAGAGGAATTAGTACCTATATTACTCAACCTGTTCCAAAATGTAGAAAAAAAAGGAAGACTACTCAACACGTTCTATGAAGCAAACATCACCCTGATCCCCAAATGAGGAAATGACCCAACAAAAAAAGAAAATTATACACCAATATCACTAATGACTATAGATGCAAAAATATAAAACAAGATCCTAACAAACAGAATCCAGCAACACATCAAACAAATTATACATCATGACCAAGTCGTTTTTATCCCAGTGTCTCAAGGCTGGCTCAATATCCGTAAATCTAAAAGTATAATTAAGCACATAAACAAATTAAAAAACGAAAACCATATGATTCTTTCAATTGATGCAGAAAAATCTTTTGATAATATACAGCATCCCTTCATGATCAGAACACTTAAGAAAATTGGTATAGAAGGGACATTTCTTAAACTGATAGAGGCCATCTACAGCAAACCCACAGCCAATATTGTATTGAATGGAGTTAAATTGACATCATTGCCACTTAGATCAGGAACCAGGCAAGGTTGCCCATTGTCTCCATTGCTATTTAATATTGTAATGAAAGCTTTAGCCATTGCGATTAGGGAAGAAAAGGCGATCAAGGGTATCCACATAGGGTCAGAAGAGATCAAACTTTCGCTCATTGCAGATGATATGATTGTATATCTGGAAAACACCAGGAATTCTACCACAAAACTCTTAGAAGTGATCAAGGAATACAGCAGTGTCTCAGGTTACAAAATCAACATTCATAAATCGGTAGCCATTATATATACCAACAATAGTCAAGCTAAAAAAAGAGTTATGGACTCTATTCCATTCACAATAGTGCTAAAGAAGATGAAATATTTGGGAGTTTATCTAAAAAAATGACGTGAAAGATCTCTATAAAGAGAACTGTGAAACTCTAAGAAAACAAATAGCTGAAAATGTTACCAAATGAAAAAACATACCATGCTCATGGCTGGGAAGAATCAACATTGTTAAAATGTCCATACTACCCAAAGCAATATACGATTTTAATGCAATCCGTATTAAAGCTTCACTGTCACACTTTAAAGATCTTAAAAAAATACCTTGTTTTATATGGAATCAGAAAAAAAAACTTTAATAGCCAAAACATTACTCAGAAATAAAAACAAAGCAGAACAAATCATGCTACCAGACCTCAGACTATACTACAAATCGATAGTGATCAAAACAGCATGGTACTGGCACAATAACAGAGAAGTAAATGTCTAGAACAGAATAGAGAACCAAGAGATGAATCCAGCTACTTACCATTATTTGATCTTTGACAAGCCAATTGAAAACATTCAGTGGGGAAACAATTCCCTATTTAACAAATGGTGCTTGGTGAATTGGCTGGCAACCTGTAGAAGACTGAAACTGGATCCACACCTTTCACCATTAACTAAGACTCTCACTGGATTAAAGATTTAAACTTAAGACATGAAACTACAAAAATACTAGAAGATAGTGCAGGGAAAACCCTTGAAGAAATCGGTCTGGGTGAGTCTTTTATGAGGAGGACCTCCCAGCAGCTTCAAAAATACACTACTGCAACCTGATCAAACTAAAAAGGTTCTGCACAGCCAAGAACAGAGTAAGTAAAACAAGCAGACAGCCCTAAGAATGGGATAAGATATTTGCAGGTTATGTCTCCAACAAAGGTTTAATAACCAGAATCCACAGAGAACTCAAATGTATAAGCAAGAAAAGAACAAGTGATCCCATCACAGGCTGGGCAAGGGACTTGAAGGGAAACTTCTCTGAAGAAGACAGGCGCACGGCCTATAGACATATGACAAAATGCTTATCATCTTTAATCATCAGAGAAATGCAAATCAAAACTACTTTGAGATATCATCTAACTGCAGTAAGATTAGCCTATATCACAAAATCTCAATACCAGAGATGTTGGTGTGGCTGTGGAGAAAAGGGAACACTTCTACACTGTTGGTGGGAATGCAAATTAATACATTCCTTTTGGAAAGATGTGTTGAGAACACTTAGAGATCTAAAAGTAGATATGCCATTCAATCCTATAATTCCTCAATTAGGCATATACCCAGAAGACCAAAAATCACATCGTAACAAAGATATTTGTACCAGAATGTTTATTGCAGCCCAATTCATAATTGCTAAGTCATGGAAAAAGCCCAAGTGCCCATCAATCCATGAATGGATTAATAAATTGTTGTGTATGTACACCATGGAATATTATGTAGCCTTAAGAAAAGATGGGACTTTACCTCTTTCATGTTTACATGGATGGAGCTGGAACATATTCTTCTTAGTAAAGTATCTCAAGAATAGAAGAAAAAGTATCCAATGTACTCAGCCCTCCTATGAAACTAATTTATGGCTTTCACATGAAAGCTGTAACTCAGGGGAAATGAGGGTGGGGAGGATGGGTGGAGGGAGGGTGATTGGTGGGATTACACCTGCGGCGCATCTTATAAGTGTATATGTGAAATTTAGTAAATGTAGAATGTAAATGTCTTAACACAATAACTAAGAAAATGCCAGGAAGGTTATGTTAACCAGTGTGATGAAAATGTGTCAAATGGTCTGTAAAACCAGTGTATGGTGTCCCATGATCACATTTATTTACATAGGTATTATTTAATAATAAATAAAGGATTAGACATTTTGTATAGACTTATTTAAAGCTCTGAAATCAACTATTACAAAATCTTCCAAATAAGGCAATTCTTCAACCAGATGTTTTCACACCAGAATTCGACTGAAACTTCAAAGAGAAATTAATACCTATATTGCATAATCTATTCCAAAACAAAGAGAAGGAAGGATGTCTCCCCAACGTGTTCTATGACGAAAATATCACCCTTATTCCAAAACCAGGAAAGGACCCCCCCCAAAAATAAAACTATATGCCAATATCATTAATGAATATCAGTGCAAAAATATTCAATAAAATCTTAGAAAGCAGAACACAGTGACATATTTTAAAAATTTACACATCACGATCAAGTAGGTTTTATCTGAGAAACGCAACCATCATTTGGCATACATAAATCCATAAATACAATTCATATACAAATAAAATGAAAAATAAAGATTATGTGGTTGTCTCAGTTGATGCAGAAAATGTTTTTGCCGTTATCCAGCATCCTTTATTGATAAGAACACGTAAGAAAATAGGCATAGATGGGACATTTCTTAAAATGATAGAGGCCACATACAATAAACTCACAGTTCATATCATATTAAATTGAGTTAAACTGAAACAATGTCCACTCAGATCTGGAACTAGAAAAGGATGACCACTGATGCCACTGTTATTCAACATCGTGATGAAAATTCTAGCCATTTCATTTATGAAAAAAGAAGGTGATCCAGGCTATTCAAATGGGGACAGCAGTGACCAAACTCTCCCTCTTTATAGATGACATGATTTTATACCTGGAAAAGAACAGGGACTCAACTGCAAAGCTCTTAGACGTGATCAAGGAATATAGCAGTGCCTTAGGATATAAAATCAATTCCCACAAATCAATAGACTTCATATATGCCAGCAGTCATGTATATATATCTGTATATTTACATATATACATATATATGTATGTCTAACAGTCAAGCTGAGAATATAATCAAAAACTCTATACCTTTTACTGTAGCTTCAAAGAATATAAAATACCTGGGGATGTATGTAACAAAATACATAAAAGAGCTCTTTAAAGAGAACTATGAAAACTTTAAGAGAAGAAATAGCAGATGTGAAGCAGTGGAAGGAGGGTGGAGCAAGATGGTAGACCAGAAGGATCATGTAGGTGAACTCTCCTAGAATGACTAGGGAAAAAAGAGAACCCAGCCATACCTGGTGCTGGGATCTAACCTGTAGTCATAGCTCCAGGAACACAGCAAGGTGATGGTGTGTAGGAGACAGCATGTGATCCAGGGCTGAGAAGGTCTGTCTCAGTAGGCAAGTTATTGGGAGCTGATAGGAACAGCTAGCCCCCTCCCGGAGGTCCAGGGGAAAGAGGAAACCTTTCCACAGTTTTTAGTTTTTTTTTTTTTGGGGGGGGGAAGAGTGGGCAGACCTGAACATTATACAGAAAGAGAAAGCCTTTTGACAGTTTTCAGTTTAGGGGGGAAGCTACGCAATGAGTGCAAAGTGTGGAAGAGTCAGTGGACTTGAACAGTATACAGCAACCAAATTTGAATATCAGATGTGGTAGATTTACCATCAGTTTAGTGCCTGGAGAGCAGACATATTGGGAGAGTCCTAGCTGCCAGGGGGCTGCCATTGTGAGATGGTTGTGATCTCTTATCAGAGGATAAAGCACAACCATCTCTGTTCTGTCTGCTTGGATTAGGCTCCCAGTCTTGGGGCAGCCTGAGTGGATTCTGCACCCTCCAGGAACTGTTGTAAGAGGACACCATGAGCCTGAATGCTGGGGAAATAATCAGGGCAACTAAGTTACGAACCAGGACCATTCCCAGAAACTAGAGGAAGGTTGCCAGTTGTGTTCTCCATCTCCTAAAACCACAGCACCACCAGGTGAAATATATATATATATATATATATATATTTATAAATATATATATATATTTCACAACTGTGTATATATATAACACACTGTTTTCCTGAAAATAAGACATCCTCCGAAAATAAGACCTACTTACAGGAAAGATAAGGCATCCCCTGAAAATAAGACCTAGCGCATATTTGGGAGCACACCTTAAAATAAGACACTGTCTTATTTTCGGGAAAACAGGGTGTGTATATATATATATATATATATATATACATACATACATATATAGATAGATAGATATATTCCTATGAAAGTTGATCCATTCCACTATATATATGGGTTTTTTAAAGTAATTTTTTCTCTTTTCTTTATTTCTGAGGTTGCTTCTGTTTTTGGCTATTTGAGCTTTTTTTGTTTTGCTTTGTTATATTTAGTTTTTAGTAATTTGTTTTGTTCGTTCTATTCTCAGCTTTCATTTTTATATTCATCAAAAGTAGGGGCTACTGTACTTTTGGTTACAGTATTTCAGCCTCATTTATTCTTTCTATTGAATTCCTCTCCTTTCTCCCTTTTGATAGAGACTCTTCTACTTTTCTCATATTTCCCACATAAATTGCTTGTGCAAAAGCTGAGATGTCCTATCTTTTTTTTTTTTTATTGTTGGGGATTCATTGAGGGTACAATAAGCCAGGTTACACTGATTGCAATTGTTAGGTAAAGTCCCTCTTGCAATCATGTCTTGCCCCCATGAAGTGTGACACACACCAAGGCCCCACCCCCTCGCTCCGTCCCTCTTCCTGCTTCCTCCCCATAACCTTAATTGTCATTAATTATCCTCATATCAAAATTGAGTACATAGGATTCATGCTTCTCCATTTTTGTGATGCTTTACTAAGAATAATGTCTTCCACTTCCATCCAGGTTAATACGAAGGATGTAAAGTCTCCATTTTTTTTAATGGCTGAATTGTATTCCATGGTATTAATACACCACAGCTTGTTAATCCATTCCTGGGTTGGTGGGCATTTAGGCTGTTTCCACATTTTGGCGATTGTAAATTGAGCTGCAATAAACAGTCCAGTACAAGTGTCCTTATGATAAAAGGATTTTTTTCCTTCTGGGTAGATGCCCAGTAATGGGATTGCAGGATCAAATGGGAGGTCTAGCTTGAGTGCTTTGAGGTTTCTCCATACTTCCTTCCAGAAAGGTTGTACTAGTTTGCAGTCCCACCAGCAGTGTAAAAGTGTTCCCTTCTCTCCACATCCACGCCAGCATCTGCAGTTTTGAGATTTTGTGATGTGGGCCGTTCTCACTGGGGTTAGATGATATCTCAGGGTTGTTTTGATTTGCATTTCTCTAATATATAGAGATGATGAACATTTTTTCATGTGTTTGTTAGCCATTCGTCTGTCATCTTTAGAGAAAGTTCTATTCATGTCTCTTGCCCATTGATATATGGGATTGTTGGCTTTTTTCATGTGGATTAATTTGAGTTCTCTATAGATCCTAGTTATCAAGCTTTTGTCTGATTGAAAATATGCAAATATCCTTTCCCATTGTGTAGGTTGTCTCTTTGCTTTGGTTATTGTCTCCTTAGCTATACAGAAGCTTTTCAGTTTAATGAAGTCTCATTTGTTTATTTTTGTTGTTGCAATTGCCATGGCAGCCTTCTTCATGAAGTCTTTCCCCAGGCCAATATCTTCCAGTGTTTTTCCTATGCTTTCTTGGAGGATTTTTATTGTTTCATGCCTTAAATTTAAGTACTTTATCCATCTTGAATCAATTTTTGTGAGTGGGGAAAGGTGTGGGTCCAGTTTCAGTCTTTTACATGTGGACATCCAGTTCTCCCAACACCATTTATTGAATAGGGAGTCTTTCCCCCAAGGTATGTTCTTGTTTGGTTTATCGAAGATTGGGTGGTTGTAAGATGTTAGTTTCATTTCTTGGTTTTCAATTCGATTCCAAGTGTCTATGTCTCTGTTTTTGTGCCAGTACTATGCTGTCTTGAGCACTATGGCTTTGTAGTACAGACTAAAATCTGGTATGCTGATGCCCCCAGCTTTATTTTTATTACTAAGAACTGCCTTAGCTATACAGGGTTTTTTCTGGTTCCATACAAAATGCAGAATCATTTTTTCCAAATCTTGAAAGTACGATGTTGGTATTTTGATAGGAATGGCATTGAATAGGTAGATTGCTTTGGGAAGTATGGACATTTTAACAATGTTGATTCTTCCCATCTGTGAGCATGGTATGTTCTTCCATTTGTTAATATCCTCTCCTATTTCCTTTTTGAGGATTTCATAGTTTTCTTTATAGAGGTCCTTCACCTCCTTCGTTAGGTATATTCCTAGGTATTTCATTTTCTTTGAAACTATGGTGAAGGGAGTTGTGTCCTTAATTAGCTTCTCATCTTGACTATTATTGGTATATACAAAGGCTACTGACTTGTGGACATTGATTTTATATCCTGAAACATTACTGTATTTTTTGATGACTTCTAGGAGTCTTGTGGTTGAGTCTTTGGGGTTCTCTAAGTATAAGATCATGTCATCAGCAAAGAGGGAGAGTTTGACCTCCTCTGCTACCATTTGGATTCCCTTTATTTCCTTGTCTTACCTAATTGTATTGGCTAGAACTTCCAGCACTATGTTGAATAGTAAAGGTGACAGAGGACAACCTTGTCTGGTTCCAGTTCTAAGAGGAAAAGCTTTCAGTTTTACTCCATTCCGTAAAATATTAGCTGTGGGTTTGTCATATATAGCTTCAATCAGTCCTATCTTTCTTAATCACTCTCCTTTCTGTCCTTTTTCCTCTTCCTCCTCTCTCCTTTATTTGGTACACCTGTATTTTTCAATTTCCATTATCTATTTTTTTTCTTTTTTTGCAGTTTTTGGCTTGGCTGGGTTTGAACCTTTCACCTCTGGCATAAGGAGCCAGTGCCCTACTCCTCTGAGCCACAGGCACTGCCTCCATTATCTATTAATATTTTATTATTATTAGTTTGTTTTTTTTTTTACTTTTTCTCTGAATGTTGAGGTGGCATGTCTTTGTTCTGGATGAGAAGTCACAGCAGTAGTCTGCTCAAGGAGGCCAAAAGATCGTGATGTGGTGAGCCCTTCTGAGGCCAAAAGATCATGATGTGGTGAGCCCTTCTACCTTTGGTCCTGGAAAGACAGTATTGGCAATTCCACATTGCAGAATTTTTATTTTCTTTTTATTTGTATTTATTTTTTCTATTTTTTTTTCTTATGTGTTCCTTCTCTTCCTATTTTTGGCAGAGGTAGAGTATGGCTTTGTTCAGCTTGGTAAGGAGTGCCTGATTTCAAGAAACCCACCCAGCCCAGCCCGTCAAAATCCTTCAGTTGTTAAGTGTGGGCTTAGTACCACCTAATTTATACCATTTCTCCTATCACTCTCTTACTTTCTTTCCTTTATCTCTCATGTTTTGCACTTCTTTTTTTATTCACCTAACTTTTTTCATTTTCTTTTCTTTTTGTCTTTTCTTCTTATTTCTACCTCTTCTTTTTTCTTTTTCCTTTCTGCTTGTTCCTCCCTGTTCACTCTTCACCCTTACCTTCCATTTGGCCTTATACCAAGAGGTCCTTTCAACACCTAAATTCTGATACAGTTAATATAAAGCAAAGAATGAAGTGAGAAAGAAAAAGAGGATAAGGAGGTGAACAAGAAGAAAGAATAAACCACCAGAATTTAAAATATGGATGATAAAAACAATAAAGGGAATGGATGAGTAAATGAAAGACAGAACCAAAGAATGGACAAGAGATATGTAGAATATAGAAAGGATATTCTGGAGCTTAAGGACATGAAGAGTTAAAAAGAGAATGTAAAAATGCAGTAGAAAGTATTAAAAATAGATTAGATAATAGAGAAGAAAGAAGCTTAGAGTTAGAGGATAAAGTTCTTGAGTTAATCCAGGTAGTTACAGAGGCAGAAAAGAAGAGATCAGAAAAGAAAAAAATCATTAATTTTTGGATCTAAATACAAAAGCTATTTAGCTTTATGGTAATTAAATGAAGATTGCTTAGTTCTAGAAATGAGGCTTTGGGAAAGTTAAATTAACATAGAATTTTTGTCTTAACTACGATTGTCAGATGAACCTAAACCAAGCATGATTCAAATGAAACCATAACTTTTGAGCTTTTACTTGGAATCCATTTGTCTTAAAGTGACCATGTCTTGTGAACCAGGTTATCTTAGGAAAAGAGGAATAGGAATTAAAACTACAATTATTTTTTCTATTTTATTCAAAATTTTATTTAATATTCATAGATTCCTTCTTTCCCTTGGATAACTACTAATCTGGAAAATTGGCCTGCCTTGAAAATTTATCATAGGAATTTTAAGTCATGAAATGTTTTCAATTCATTATTTGTAATATATTTAAGATATATTAGAGTGCTGATATTCCTGATAAGTTGGTGAATTAGGAGAGCCATGTACCATTTTACAGTGCATTCTTATTTTTTTAAATTTGAATTTTCTTCCAATTTTGAGTCAGATAACCATGGATTTAAAACTGGAGTCTTAATAAATTGTATATGTCTGCAACATTGAATTTAAACTCTACTAATATTATAAAACGCAATGATACAGAATATCAAATCAAGACTACTCTTGAATCCCAGTTATTTATTTATGGTGTTGTTGCAATTGGCAGGGTGTCTTAATTATAAAGATTATTCCCAGGCCAATATCTTTAAGTTTATCCCCACACTCTTCTCAATTCTTTATTGTTTTGTATCATAAATTTCAATCTTTTATCTAGCAAAACTCAATTTTTTGTCAATGGTAATAGGTGTGGGTCAAGTTTTAGTTTCTATATTTGCCTAATGAGTTCTCCCAGCACAGTTTGTTAAATAGGGATTCTTTCCCCAGTGCATGATTTTGTTAGGCTTATTAAGATCAAATGATGATATGTGTCTCAAGATTCTCTATTTTATTCTCTAGATCTACATCTCTATTTTTGTGCCAGTACCATGTTATTTTGATTACTATAGCCTTGTAGTATAACCCAAAATCTGGCAACACAATGCCTTCAGATTTGTTTTTATTTCTAAAAGTTACATTTGCTATTCAGTATTTTTCCAGGTTCCACGTGTATCAAAGTACTATTTTTTCAAGTTCCATAAAGTATGAGGTTGGTGCTTTGATGGGGATTGCATTAAATCTATAGAGTGCTTTGGGTAGTATGGACATTTCAATAAGGTTGATTCTTCCCAGCCATGAGTATGGTATATTCTTCCATTTGTTAACAACTTCTGCTGTTTCCTTTCTCAGCATTTTATAGTTCTCTTTATATAAATTTTTCATATCCTTTGTTAGATATATTCTCAGGTATTTCATCTTCTTTGGCACAGAAAAAGCAAAGAGAAAGCCTTCAGAATTGGAGAAGATTTTTGCATGTTACAAATCTGGCAAAGGCCTGATAACTAGAATCTATAGAGAACTCAAATTAATCAACAATGAAACAATTCCCTTTATAGGTGGCCAAAAGACTTGAACAGAAACTTCTCCAAAGATAACAAATCACCAACAAACACATGAAAGAAATGCTCATCACCTTTAATTATCAGAGAAATGCAAATAAAAACCACTCTGAAGTAACACCTAACTCTGGTAAGATTAGCCCACATAGCAAAGTGGTGGGATTGCAAATTAACACAACCTTTGTAGAAAGATGTATGTAGAATTCTCAAAGAATTAGAAGCTGACTTTTCACAATCCCATTATTAGGTATCTACCCAGAAGAACAAGAAAAATATTTTTACCACAAAGACATTTGCATTAGAATATTTATTATGGCTCAATTCATAATTGCCAAGTCATGGAAGCAACCCAAAAGCCCATCAGCCCATAAATGGATCAACAAATTATGGTATATATATAGCATGGAATACTATTCAGACACAAAAGAGATGGAGAATTTAGATCTTTTGTGTTTACTTGAATGAAATTTAAACACATTCTTAGTAAAGTATCACAAGAATGAAAACAATAAATATCCAATGTACTCAATAGTAACATGAAAACAAAACATAAACAGTTACACGCTCATATGAACAATAAAACATAAGTATAGTCTAGTAAAGGGGTAGGGGGAGGTGGGAGGCTGATGGGAGGAGGACAATTGGTGGAAAGAGGGAGGGCATTAGGTCACCTAATGTGCGCAATGTGAGGATATACAGCATGTCCACTGGGTGAGGAGTTTGTTATGAACTTGAACTTTACCTTGGAAGTGAGAACAATGCAATCTAAAAATATGTATTCTCATATTAATTTTAAATAAAAGTAAAATTTAAAAAATACTCTTGAAATTAAATCTGCATTTTACTTATTTAACCTATTAAATTCCAAAGACTACGTATTTTTGTTGTGGAAGAATATATATATATATATATATCTTATTTAATAACTGTGCAATAATCCACATTCCCTTCAAAGCAGACTATGGAAAGGTGAATTCATTTTTAGCATGAATTCTAGGCTCCATTTTATAAGAATCTTTGCAGTCACAAAATAAAATCCTCACATTTCCATAAAAAACTACCATACTAAATCAGTATGGTAGTGGAGTATGTGGAGTAATTGAGAAAAATAAGATGTACTTTTTTCCATTTCGGTTATGTCCATTTTTATAAACAATGATGTTAATACTATGTACAGTATATGTTATATTCACTTATAGAAAGTGTTAAATTTTATTAAATATTTCTTAAAAGATGAGTAGAATGTTAAATCATTTACATCACTCTATGCATGTTAAAAAAATAGGATCTCTTTTGGCTATTTTTGAGAAACCAGTCAGTGATGTTGTGATGCATATACAGGTGTTGATATGAGATATTGCTGCTTTAACACTTTATCATTTTATGACATTTTAATTTCCTGGTGAGTATGATTAATACTACTGGGAAATAATTTATCATAAACACTAATTCAAATGGTGGATCATGTTTAAAAATCATCTGGCAATGAAACTGATATCCTGATGATATCCTACTAGTTTAATGCATTAACATGCAGTCTCATTAATACTATGTTTATCCTTGTTGTCAGGTATCACATTTGCCAGTTTTAAAAAGTGTGTTTCCTCCAGTTCAAAGACTTCTTGGTCTTTAGAAAACTAAATTTTTCTAAAGCCTGAGACTGATGCATAGAAGCTTATTCTTGGTCATGAAGAATAAAATAGTTGAAGTTGCATCTTTGCGTTGTTTATTTTGTTATAAAAAGACTAATATAATGAATCATGTGATACCACATACAAGGAAATTTTCCTTTTGGTCTTAGTGTCCTATTACTTTTGGCTAGCAATTTTAGTAACAGTAATAATAGGTTATGCATATGAGCTAAAATCAGAAACCACTTGCTAAGAAATTTATACTGTGTACATGAGTTAAGCAGGTCAAGTTGCTTATCTTTAGAAAGTAAATTTTCTACTGACTTCCACACATATAGTTGTTTTTTTCTGAAATATCAATACCACTATAAAGTTTCTCCTTCATAAGACAAAAATTCTCTGAAAACATCACAATGTTTCCAAACATTATATTCTATTGGAGTATTCCATGCAACATGAACAGATATTGGTGATAATATCATGCTTTTGCAAGAAAAGGGTGCATGTGATGAAATTAACCCAACTGCTCATATATAGGGCATTTATTTGCAATGAACTTTTTGCCTAAATGAAACCTCTCCCATTCATATAGTAGTGTCAACTATAATAAATCCACCAAATATATTGTGGAGTAATTGAGAACCCATCCCCTCCCTCATTAGGTCTAGATGTTGGCATTAATTGGTATTGTCAATATGAATAGCAAAATCATGGGGGGATCTGTCTGCTGCCCTCACGGTAATGCCCATAATGTCTTTGTAATTGTGATATTTTACCTTTCAACAAATATATGTTAAATGCTTTTTCATTTCACAGCTCTGTGTTAATTGCTCAAAATACAAAGGCAATTAAGATATGGCTTCTAATTTCAAGGAGTTCTCTGATAATCTAATTGATCCTGAAGCCAATTAATTATGAGGTAGAAGTATAAGTGATCAAGCAGTGCTGGCAAAGGGTTTACTATGGAATTTAAAACTGTTTGATGGTCTTTTTCTGGTCAAACTCCAATGATTCAGGGAACACAAATACTTACCAAATGTAATTCCCTTGCTACAATACATCACAGTATAAAAGTGCCTGGGAAAAAGAATCCATATACTGTCAGGACCCATGTCATTTCCTTCTGAACCTCATGCAACCAAAGATCTATTTACGCCACCTGAGGTAAGTAATATTTGGAATAGAATTCCCAGGATGTTATCGTGAATTTTGGATATAAGACTTGAGATGATCCAACTAAACAATGTGATATGACTCAAAGTTAAGTACCACTGAGTCTCAGAAAAACCTAGCCATTCATACAGCTAGATCTAGCCTGCAGAGATCAGAAGAGAACATTTGGTGGGCTAGCCCTAATAAAAATTAGTCATTAGAGGTTTCACTTTATAAAGGACTATTCTGTGAGTGTCTGAATACTTACTGGGAATGACTGATATTTTGGAAACTGATGTAAAAATGTAAAAGACTAATCTTTGCTGGCAACTACAATTAGTTCTTCTTTATTCATAATGCCTAAAATAAAAGTTGTGTCATACAGGAGAAAATGTTAGTATTTGATTTGTTAAGACCTGTTATCTGTTAAAAATTAATATATACTAAATAAAAGTTTCATATTTATTTCCATGTTATAAATGAGAAAACTGCAGCTTAAAGAGGTAAAGTTTAATGGTTTGGCATCAGTAAATACTTGGCCTGAAATTCTAGCCTAGGGAGGTCTGACAATGAAACTCCTATTGTTTCTACTTTACCATGGTACACTGAAAAAAGATAGCAAGATGGAAGAGAAAATTCTAGCCCTGTAATTCCTTCAGAAATAAAGAACAATCTCTGCTGAACATTTCTAATGCCTTAACCTCCCCTTTTGGCAGAAGAATATTTGGGAAATTGTCGTATCTGTCCAGTTTTAGAAATAATCTATTGATGTCTGAAAAGAGAAGAGGATTTAGCTTGTGGTTATTGTTTCATGCACTTGTCATTTCTAAATCTTCTTTTATGAAGGTTGAACTCTTTGGTATACATTTTATTTTTTTACGTTTTAGTATTATTGTGTTTGAAGTTGTTTATATATTCTTCATGCAAGCTCTTTACCAAACATATGTAATGCACATGTGTTCTTCTAGTTAATGGCTTTACTTGGCATTTTTTTAACTTTTTTTTTTTTTTAAAAGAATCTTAGTGTCACCCTGGGTAGAGTGTTTTTAGAGATGGGGTGGTCTGGCTCAGGCTGGTCTCGAATCTGTGAGCTCAGGAAATCTACCCACTTCAGCCTCCCAAGTGCTAGGATTATAGGCTTCAGCCACCCAGGCCTTTTAACCAGTATTTTTAAACAACAGTAATTCCTAATAATGATGATATCAAATTTCTCCACTTTTTCATTTAAGGAAACATGACCAAGGAATTTTCATTCCTATGTTATAGAAATTTTATAACTGTATTGTATATATAAATTTATGACTTTTACGTCTATAATCCATTTTGAATTGATGTTTGTGTGTATAATGCTCAGTAGGAGTTGATCTTTCTTTTCTCCATGTATACATAGTTGTTCTAGCATCATGGTTGACATCATAGCTCACAGCAACCTCAAACTCTTGGGCTCAAGCCATCCTCTTGCGTCAGCCTCTGAAGTAGCTGGAAGTACAGGTGCCCACCACAGTGCCTGGATATTTTTAGAGATGGGGTTTTGTTCTTGCTAAGGCTGGTCTTGAACTTCTTAGCTCACACAATCCACTTGCCTCATCCTCCCAGAGTGCTAGGATACAGGTGTGAGCAACCATGCCCTGCTGCATCTTTTCTTATGGCTGAATAGTATTCCACGATATACATATGCCATAGTTTGTTAATCTACTCATGGGTTGATGAACATTTGAGTTGCTTCCACAACTTAGCAATTTATAGCATGCAAAAATCTTCTCCCATTCCAAAGGCTACCTGTTTGCTTTGGTTGTGATACCCTTAGCTCTGCAGAAACTTTTTAGCTTGATCAAATCCTATTTATTTTTGGTATTGCTGAAATTGCCAAGGGGGTTTCCTCATAAAATCCTTTCCTAGGTCAATATTTTCAAGAGTTTTCCCACATTCTCTTCTATAATTTTTATGGATTCATGTCTTACATTTAAATATTTTGTCCAGCAAGAATCAGGTTTTGTCATTGGTCAGAGTTGTGAGTCCAGTTTCAGTCTTCTATGTGTGGTTAACCAGTTTTCCCAGCACCAATTATTAAATAGGGATCATTTCCCCACTGACTGCTTTTGTTTGGTTTATCTAAGATCAAATGGTGATATGTGGCTGGGTTCATCTCTAGAATCTTTATTCTATTCCATAGATCTATATCTCTATTTTTGTTCCAGTACCATGCTGTTTTGATCACTATAGATTTGTAGTGTAACCTGAAGTCTGTTAACATGATGCCTCCTGATTTGTTCTTATTTTTAAGGATTGTATTGGCTATTTTTTTAGTCTGGTTCCATATGAAATGAAGTATTATTTTCTCAAGTTCTTCAAAGTATGACATTGGTGTTTTGATGGAAATTGCAATAAATCTGTAGATTGCTTTAGGTAGTATGGGCATTTTAACAATACAGATTATTCCTATCCACAAGCATGGTGTGTTTTTCTATTTGTTCAAATCTTGTTCTATTTCTTTTCTGAGGGTTTCCTAGTTCTGTTTATCGAGATCTTTCATATCCTATGTTAAATATATTCCCAAATATTTCATATTCTTTGGAGCTACTGTAAAAGGAATAGGGTCTTTGATTTTATTCTCAGATTAACTATTATTGGCATATATGGAGTATAATGATTTACGGGCATTGATATTTTTATCCCAAGACACTGCTATATTCCTTGATCACTTATAAGAGCTTTGTAGTTGAGTCCATGGGGCTTTCTATGTATAAGATCATGTCATCTGCAAAGAGTGAGAGTTTGACCTTCTCTGACGCCATTTGAATACCCTTGATTTCCTTCTCTTGCCTGATTGCAATGGCTTGAACATCTATCACTATGTCAAATAGCAGTGGCAACAGTAAGCATCCTTGTCTAGTTCCTGATCTGAGTGGAAATTCTTTCAGTTAACTCCATTCAATATGATATGGGCTGTGGGTTTGTTAGAGATGGCCACTATCAATTTAAGAAATGTACACCTATACCTATTTTCTTAAGTGTTTTTATCAAGAAACAATTCTGGGTCTTGTCAAAAGCATTTTCTGCATCAATTGGGATAATTTTATGGTCTTTATTTTTTATTTTATTTCTGTGGTGAATTGCATTTATGGATTTATATATGTTGAACCAACCTTGCATCCCTCAGATAAAACCCACTTGATCGTGATGTATAACTTTTTAAATATGTCACTCTGTTCTACTTTCTAAGATATTATTGAATATTTTTGCATTGATATTCATTAATGATATTAGCATATTGTTTTCTTTTTTTGTTGGGTTCTTTCCTGGTTTTGGAATCAGGGTGATATTTTCTTCATAGAACATGTTGGGGAGGCTTCCTTCCTTCTCTATTGATTTGGAATAGATTATGCAATATAGGTAGTAATTTCTTTTTGAAGGTTTGGTAGAATTCTGGTGTCAAACAATCTGGTCCAGGGCTTTTCTTATTTGGAAGATTTCATATATTTGACGCTATTTCAGTGCTTATATAGGTCTATTTAAAATCTCAACTTCTTTCTGGTTGAGTTTTAGAAGGTGGAGTAATTCCAGGTATTAGTCCATGTCTTCTATATTTTCATATTTCTGGGAATAGAGTTTTTTTGCAGTAACCATTGGGGATAATTTGTATTGCTGTAGTATATGTTGTTATGTCACCTTTATCTTTTCTGATTAAAGTTATTAGAGATTTTACTTTTCTGTTTCTGATTAGTCTGGCCAAGTGTTTATCAATTTTATTAATCTTTTCAAATAAAGAACTTTTCATTTCACTGATCTTTGGAATGATTCTTTTGTTTCAATTTTATTAAATTCTGCTCTAATTTTGGTTATTTATTTTCCTCTCCTGGGTTTAGAGTTGGATTATTCTTCCTTTTCCAGTTGCTTTAGGGGGCCCCTTGTGTTGGTGACTTGTTCTGTTTCTGTTTTCTCGATGAAGGTATCTAATGCTATCAATTTCCCTCTTAGGACAGACTTTGTAGTATACCACAGGATTTGATAGTTTGTGGGTTTATTAACGTTTTGGTCAAGAAATCTAATGACTTCCTTGTTAATCTCTTCTTTGACCTAGGTGTCATTCAGCATAAGGTTATTTAGTTCTCTTGACTTTATTTGGATATAAAGATTTCTGTTGCTATTTAGTTCAGCTTTTATTCAGTGATGTCTGAGAATATACAAGGAATAATTTATATTCTTTTGAATTTGTTGAGGTTACACTTGTATCTTAAAGTATGATCAATTTTGGAGGATGATCTATGGGCTGATGAAAATAACATTTATTTAGTTTTGTTATGATCACATTTTCTGTATATGTCCAGTTAGTACATTTGTTCTAGAGTCATATGTAAGTCCATTATTTCTTTGTTTAATTTCTGCATGGAATATATGTCCAGTACTTTCAAAGGAGTATTAAAATCTCCAACTCTTATAGTACAGGAAGATAAGATATTGTTCAGATCATTTAGGATTTGATTTATCATTTGAGGAGCATTCAAATAGGGTACATAAATGTTAATTATTGAAATAGCTTCATATTGTGTGCTTCCTTTGACAAGTATACAGTTTCCATCCTGTCTTTTCTTATTTTTTCTGGATTAAATCTAATTGTATCTGAAAATAAGATTGAAATCACTGCTTTTTTTTCTAATTTTCATCACCTGGATTATGTTTTTTTTTTTTTTTTTTTTTTTTTTGTGGTTTTTGGCCAGGGGTGGGTTTGAACCCGCCACCTCCGGCATATGGGACCGGCGCCCTACTCCTTGAGCCACAGGTGCCACCCAAAGATTCTTTCTTTTTTTAAAAGGCTTTTTAATTTTATTTATTTATTTATTTGTGGTTTTTTGCCGGGGTTGGGTTTGAACCCACTACCTCTGGCATATGGGACCAACGCCCTACACCTTTGAGCCACAGGCACCACCCCTGGATTATGTTTTTCCATCCCTACATGCTGAGCCTTCTTTTATCCTTCAAGGTTAGGTTTGTTTTGTGGAAACAAAAGATATAGGGCCTGAGATTTTGTATCCAGTCAGGAAGCCTGTGCCTCTTCAGAGGGGAATTCAAGCCATTTAGATTTATTGAGAGAATTGATAGGTATGGTAGAGATTTTGTCATCTCATTTTTTCAGACGTTGAGAGCTTATTTTTATCACTTTCTCTATTCTGGAAGCTCAACTTT
The DNA here is from genome assembly GCF_027406575.1 of Nycticebus coucang. Lineage (NCBI taxonomy): Eukaryota > Metazoa > Chordata > Mammalia > Primates > Lorisidae > Nycticebus > Nycticebus coucang. Next base: position 153,159,547 of record NC_069804.1, on the reverse strand, counting down.
TTCTTTAATTTTGGTGTGTGTTTACTTTGCTTATGGACTATTGTACTTGTTGTTATGAAGAATGGAGCTGAGGACTTCCTCTACAGCTGGTCTAGTCATGGAAAATGTTTTCAACAATTGCATTTCAATAAAATATTTGATTTCTCCAATACAAATGGCACTTAGTTTAGCAGAACACAGTATCCTGGGATGACTTTTGTTTTTATTTAGGTAAAAGGCTGATGACATTCTTCTTCATCTTTGAAAAGTTTCGGCTGAAAGATTTGCAGTCATCCTGGTATTTTTCTCTTTGTAGGCAAAACTTTTCTTACACATGATTGCTTTCAGGGTTTTTTTTTCTTCATATTAACTTTGTCAAAGTTAATTACAATGTATGTAGGAGATTCTTTGTTTGGATTGAGTGGTGATGTAGTTCTGAAACTATCTACCATCTGAATTTCTGTGTCTGTCACAATGTTTGGTAAATTCTGTACCATAGTATCTTGGAGTAGAGCATCAGTGCCTTAGGGCCATCATCTTTTCTTTCAAGCATCCATATAATTTAGACATTTGATGTTTTGGAATGATACCAAAACTCTCTCAGGGAATATTCTGTTTTTGTTCTCCTTTTTAAATGCCTCTTTGAATGACTGGGCTATTTCAAAAGTCTTACTTTCATTTTCTGAAATTCTTTCTTCTCCATGTTCTATTCAGTCACTGAGGGTCTCTGCTTTGTTTTGAAGTTCTTGAATGCCTTTTTGAATTCTGTAAGGTCTGTTATATGTTTCCCAATTATGTCCATATCTTTGGAGAATTTGTCATTGAATTTATTAATATTTCTTGGCCAACTTTTGGACTATTTTTTATTTCTATTTCTCTCTTTTCCAGAATTCCAATCATATTTGTATCCATATTCCAAATTTCATTTGTGACATTTTAGCTATTTCTCTATGAATGGTATTTTCTGTTGTATATCCCTTGTAATCTCTTGAGGGAGTTGATCTGCTCTCATTTTTTATTTTTCCAGAATTCTTCTGGCTCCTCCCTGTGAATATTTTCATCTTTCAAAAAATATATTATTATACACTTTAGTTGAAAGGATAAGTTGTCTCTGAATAGTTATTGAGGGATCATGTAATTGGGGACCCTCAATAAACACTGTACTGATGTATTTGGCTTTTAAAACTTTTGAGGTGAGAATGGATTGGAAGCCCCTGGGAACTGGAGTTCACCACACCTTCCACAGTGAGCTAGAGCTTGTGATTGTGCCCTTTCGCCTACAACCTCTCAAAGCTCTTTTAGGGCTCCTGCCATAGTCTCTGAGGGTCAGTTTGGTGAAGTAGCCCAACCTGAGTCTGTTCTGGTGTCAGCCTGCCCTCTATGCTCACTACTCAATACTAAGGAGTCACAGTAACTTGCTGGAATCACTGCTGGACAAAGTTATTAACACCTGCAACCCTTGCTAGCAATAGCCGGAGGAAGAGGAGGAACTGTAGACAGAACTACCCTACACACTCCTCACTGTTTCAAATCCTCCAACACTGCTCGAACAATGTCAAATGAGTGATGATCCTGCAGCCCCAGACAGTGGCAGCCGGAGAACAAGAATCCACAGATGGTTCATATTGAGAGTTCCAATTAAACTCACATAAGTTCCATAAGAAACACCCACTCAAACAAGTCCAAATTTTCTACATTTTCTAGATCCTTAAGGTGAAAAGGCTTTATAAATAGGATATATGAAGAACTCAAATTAATCAACTAAAAAGAACAAACAATACCATACATCACAGGGCAAGAGACATAAATAGAAACTTCTCTCAGGAAGACTGATCAATGGCTAACAAATATGAAAAAATGCTCACTGTACCTAATCATTAGAGAAGTGGAAATCAAAACCACCCTGTGATATCACGTAATCCCAGTGATAATAGCCCATACCATAAAGTCTCAAAGCTGCATACACTGGCGTGGATGTGGACAGAAACACTTCTACATGGCTGGTGTGACTGAAAACTAATATAAACTTTTTGAAAGGAAGTGTGGAGGGAGAACCCTCAAAGAACTCAAACTAGACTTCCCATTTGATCCTACAATCTCATTACTGGCCATCTATCCAAAAGAAAAAAAAAATCATTTTATCATGAGGACATTCATACTAGACTGTTTATTGCAGCTGAATTTACAATTGTCAAAATGTGGAAACAACCTAAATGCCCACCAAACCAAGAATGAATTAACAAGCTGTGGTGTATGTATACCATGGAATACTATTCAGCCATTAAAAAGATGGAGACTTTACATCTTTCATATTAATCTGGATGGAAATCCATCATCCACATTCTTCTTAGTAGAGCATCACAAGAATGGAGAAGCAAGAATCCAATGTACTCATTTCTTATATCTAATAGTAGATAATCTAATGCATGGTGGTGGATAGGGGAATGAGGGAGCTGGAAGAGGAGATGAGGGAGGAGGATGGTGGGGTCAAGGTGTATGGTACATTTCATGGGGGCAGGACACAATTATATGAGGGACTTTCCCCAACATATGTAATCATTGTAACCTAATTATTTGTACCCTCAATGAATCCCAAACAATAAAAAAAAGAAAATACATATGAATATACTTAACAAAGGAGGTGAAATATTTCAACAAAGAGAACTAGGAAACATTGGGGAAAGGAATCTCAGGCAAAACAAGGAAATTTAAAAAACATATTATGCTCTTTTGTTGATTGAATCAACATTGTTAAAATATATATAGTAATCAAAGTTATTTATAGGTTCAATGAAATCCATAACAAAATACCAACAACATATTAAAAACTTATAAAAATTAACTTTGGACTGTATTTGGAACTAGACAAGGGACAAAATGTACAATGCAATCTTAAGCAAAAAACAAACAAACAGAAAAAAAAAAACAACAACTAACAAACAAGCAAATTTGGAGGCATCCATCATATTATGAAATTTCAAGTTATATTACAAGGATATAGTAACCAAAACAGCATAGTAATGGCAAAAAATTAGTGACATAATCAATGTAACAGAACATAAAAAAATAATATATTAAACTTTCCACAAATATACAACTGACCTTTGACAAAGCATATAATAATGTACATGGAGGAAAAAATTGCTTATTCAATAAATGGTGAATAATGATGGAAAAATTGGATAGCCACATGCAAAATATTGGGATATGATCCATGTCTCTCAGTACTCATAAAAATTAATTCAAGATAGCTAAAATACTTAAATGCTAGAGAAAAATATAGGAATTTGAGAAAAAATGTTAGAAAAACTCTTCTAGATATCAGCTTAGGCAAAACATTTATTCCACAGTGGAAGTCAATCACAGAAATAGCAAAATAAGTACTTAGAACTCAATCAAATTTAAAAGCTTGTGCACAGCCCAGGAAATAATCAACAGAGCAAACAGACAACCTACCAAGGAAGATAAAGTATTCACGGGCTATCCCTCTGATTAAGAAGTAATAACTAGAATCTACAAAGAACTCAGGCAAATCAGCAAGAAAGACACACACACACACACATTAAAAAGCGGGCAAAGTTCATGAATAGATACTTTTCAAAAGATACACAAATTGCCAATAAACATATGAAAAAATGCTCAATGACCTGATCATCATGGAAATGCAAATAAAACCACAATGAGATTTCACTTTACCCCTGTTAGAATGGCTTCTATTAAAATGTCTAAAAGCAATACGTACTGGCATGGATGCAGGGAGAAAAAATATGCTTTTACACTGTTGGTGGGACTGCAAGTTAATATATTTCTGTGGAAAACTGTACAGAGATACCTCAAATAACCACAGTTAGACCTAACAATCCAACTAGTAAGAATTTTCTCAAAGAAAAAAAGTAGTTGTATAAGGACAACTTCACACTAATGTTTATTGCAGCAAAATTCACACTTGCAATCCCATGGATTGGGATTAACGCAAGTACCCATTAATTCATGAGTGGATCAACAAAATATGGTATACATATACCATGGAATACTACCTATATATGAAGAAAGATGAGTTAATACCTTTTGAAAAAATTTTAATGGACCTGGATACCCTTATCCTATGTGAAGTATCTAATGAATAAAAACACAAACATCACATATATTCACTTTTATTATTTTTTTAGTTTATTTTAGTATATTTTGAAGGTACATATGCTTAAAAATAAAAAAATAAAATGACACTTTAACTCAAATGTTCATAGCAACACAATTCACATTCACAAGAACATGGAAACAACCCAAGTGCCCACCAATACGTGAATGGAACACTACTCAGCAATAAATATATGTTGACCTAGTATCTTTTGTAACAACCTATGTGGAATTGAAGAAAATTCTCCTAAGGGAAGTATATTAATTCTAAATTGAAAATAACTGATAGCATACATGTACATAGAGAGAAATAAAACTAAACAGCAATCAAGCAGAGGGGAGAACATTGGAGGGGTTGAATGAAAACCTACCCTGTTTTCCTGAAAGTAAGACAGTGTCTTATTTTAAGGTGTGCTCCCAAAGATGCTCTAGGTCTTATTTTCAGGGGACGTCTTATCTTTCCTTCAAGTAGGTCTTATTTTCGGAGTATGTCTTATTTTCGGGAAAACAGGGTAGTTGCAAGGACTTCTGTATTTCATGTGGTAAAATATGAGGAGTTTATCTATGAGATTGTCGCTCCTGCTCTTCCAAACAGTGAGAATTTTCCTATAGTATAAAAATTATTTTTTTTTGTTTTTTGTTTTTGTTTTGTTTTGTTTGCCTTTTATGATTTTAGTTTGTTTCCTTATTTTTTTTTTTCAGAAGTTAGTTTGTGGGGAGCAGGAGATTTAATTTTAGGTTTGGGTGGTGCTATGGGTTATCTTATTTATTTATTTTTTTGTTCATTAGTAGTCCAAATTTTAAGGGGTACTAGAAGCAAGTTGGAAAATAAAAGGTTTTTTTTTGTAAGTATCAGCTATATCGGACCTAAATTTAGGCTACAATTAAGCGTACCATAAATTATTTGCTTGTATATATTATAAAACGTGTGTGTTGTGGTTTTGTAAATCTTTAAAAATACTTATACTTGTTAACTTATAATTTTAGGTGGATGACATTAAATAGATCTTCAACAAAAATGAAGAAACAAACAAGTCAAATAGAAAATTACAGTCAGTGATTCAGGCAGAAAGGCTTAAAAAATAAATAGCTATTAAGTTCAGATAGTTGAGAACCAGTAATTCTTGAGCCTTGTAAAATTCACATCAATTAAAGAAGCTGTTACTGTCCAAAACAGAGTACTCTGCTCTACAGATCATTGGACTAATCCAGGGAGGCAATTATAATTATATTATGGAGTATAAGTGTAGCGTATATAGAGTAAGTTAAATTATTAAACATCAAAGCTCCAGAAAAGCAAATGACAGATTTTTAATCCTACCTGTTCTGATTGTGAAGTCTTAAATTGGTACATAAGAAGCAATAATAGAATATTCATCTTCTGAGTGAGTTGAAGGCTCTTAAAAATAATATTTAAGTAGAAATTTTTTACACATTTTTTCCTTCCCTAAATAGGTAGGTCTTTAAGACATACTGAAGTTTAAAATAAATATTTAGTAATATTGTATACAAATCATTTTTACAGAAGGCACTAGTAAATGGTATTTGCTTTGGTAGAAAGTTGAGTTGACCATAGTTCATAGAAATGTGTAATTAAAATATGCAAACAGAAGTAGTTGGAGAGACATAAATGCAGTGAGGATGAACATATCTTGAAGACATAACTGCATAAATATATAAAGAAATGTTGAGATTTCAGTGTGATTATTTGATCAGCTCCGACAAGTTTCCCTCTTTTTCTCTCTCTTCCCTCTCTCTCTCTCTTTGTATATTGTTAAACATACTTTATTTGTATAGGTTTATGTTTGTTTATATAAACATGACTATATACACATAAATATGTGATGTATGTACACATGCATATATAAAAGTTAACGCACACATGTATATCTATACTTCATTCCAAGGCATCTCTTATCTCATTTTAAATGCATTTGAACTGATAGAACACTGACTTATTATTCTTCTAGTTTTCTTTCTTTAATTTCAGCAAACTAGGGAGTACAGTTGTTTTATTTATATACTGTGTTTTGGTAAAAATTGAGTCAAAGTTAGAATTTTGTCCTTCACTATGACCAATGGGTATGAATTTACCCATCCTTTCCTCCCTCTTTCCCTACTTTGAACTCAACTTCATTGAGTTTTACTTCCATCTGTGCTCTTAAGTGTCAATTGATCAATTCCAATTTGGCATTGAGTACATGTCTTTGTTTCTCCATTCTTGTGATGTTTTACTTATAAGAATGCTTTAGAGTTCCATCCAGGTAGTCACAAAAGATACTAGTTCACCATTTTTTTATGGTGGAGTACTACTCCATGATATATGCAGATACTACATTTTATTAATCCATTTATGTTTTGGTGAGCTCTTGGGCTGTTTCTATGTCTTTAGTGTTGTGTGTTGTGCTGCCGTAAACATTCCAGTGCAGGTGACCTTTCTATAAAACGATCTTTTCTTCCTTGGGGTACCTAGCAGTGAGATTATTGGGTCAAATTGTAGATAAGCTTTAAGTTCTCTGGAGTATCTCCATACAACATTCCAGAGAAGTTGTAGTAATTTCCAGTTCTGCTAATAGTATATGTGTTCTTTTTCTTCACATCCGTGTCAATACTTGTTGTTTTGGGAATTTTTGTTAAAAGTCATCTCCACTGGAGTTGGGTGATACCTCATTGTGGATTTGATTTGCATTCCTTAATGATTAGAGATGATGAACATATTTTCTTGTGTTTTTTGGTCATTAGACTATTATCCTTTGAATAGTTTCTGTTCATGTCTTTTGCCCATTTTTTAATTGAGTTGGATTTTCTTGCTTATTTGCTTGACGTCTTGGTAGATACTGATTATCAGTCCTTTAATATATATATGCATATATAACATGCAAATCTTTCCTCTCATCCTGTGGTTGTCTATTCTATTGATTGTATCCTTGGCTACATAGAACTTTTTTAATTTGGTCAGGTCCCACTTGTTTATTTTTGTTGTTGCTGTGACTACTTTTGCGGTCTTCTTCGTAAAATCTTTCCCAATAATTGTAAGAGTTTTTCCTTTTTTTTGAATTCTTATAGTTTCATACCTTAGGTTAAGTTTTTTGTTCTTCATTACACTTGTGAGTGTTGAGAGACGTAGGTCCTCTTTCAGTATTTTTCATGTGGCTATCTAGTTTTCTTAACATCATTTATAAGTTATTGAATGAGGGTCATATTTCTCATTGTAAGATTTTTATCTGCTTTGTCAAAAATCATATGTGAATATGAAGATGGCTTAGTCTCTGGCTTCTTTGTTCTGATCCATTGTTATATGTCTCTGTTTCTGTGCCAGTCTCATGATGTTTTGGTTACTATAACCTTGTAGTACTGCTTGATACCTTGTAAGGTAATACCTCCCACTTTGTTCTTATTATGTAAGGTTGAATTGGCTATTTGGCATCTTTTATTGTTCCATAGAAAGCCTTGAACTATTTTTCTAGCTCTGCAAAAATTGACATTGTTATTTTAATGGGGATTGCATTGAATCTGTAGATAGCTTTGGGTAATATAACCATTTTAACAATGTTGATTCTGCCAATTAGTGAACATGATATATTTTTCTATCTGTTTACTTGTTCTGCATTTTTTTATTCAGTATTTCAAAATTCTCCTTATGCCTTTCAACTCCTTAGTTAAACATATTCCCAGGTATTTTATTTTCTTTGTTGCTACTGAGGAAGGTATAACTTTTATCTGATTCTCAGATTCACTGCTGTTAGTATATATGAGTACATTGATTTCATAACCTGAGACTTTGCTGAATTTATTTATCAACTAGAGGAGTCTCTTGGTTGAATTGCTGAGGTATTCTATATATAAGGTCAAGTTTTAAGAAAAGAGGGATAATTTGACCTCTTCTTTCCCCATTTGGGTAACCTTGATTTCCTTTCCTTGTCTGATGGCACTGGCTAGGACTTTCAGCACTATGTTTGACAGAAGTGAAGATGTGGGCAAATTTGTCTGGTTTCAGGTCCAAGCAGAAATGATTTCAATACTTCCATGTTCAATATGATATTATCTAGGAGTTTGACATAGATGGTTTTACAATTCTGAGATAAGTCCCATCTATGCCCATTTTTTTAAGTGTCCTTATCATAAAAATCATAAAAAGTGCTGAATATTGTCAAATACTCTTTCTGCATCTATTGAAGCTATCATATTGCCCTTGTTTTTGCAGCTATTTATGCAGTGGATAAGGTTTTTAGATTCGCATACTTTGGGTCCCTGCATCTCTGGGATAACACCTACTTAATTCATAATGAACTATATTTTGATGTGTAGCTGAATTTAGTTTGCTAACATTTTATGGACAATTTTAATATCTATATTTATAAGGGATATTGGTCTATTGTTTCCTTTTTTACTTGTTGCTTTGTTGTCAAGATGATGAAGGATTTGTGTAATGAGTTAGGTAGCATTTTTTTCTTTGCCATATTAAGGAATAATTTATGCAGTATAGATACAAGCTGTTCTTTGCAGGTTTGGTAAAATTTGCTTGTGAAACAGTATGGTGTGGGAACGTTTTTTTGATGGAAGATATTTCATTGTTTCTTCATTTTCTGTGCTTGATATTGGTCTTTTAAGGAGTTCTGCATCTTCTGGAAGGAATTTTTGTGTTTCCGAAGATTTGTCCTATTCTTCTGCACTTTCTTTTCTTTTTCTTTTTATTGTTGGGGATTCATTGAGGGTACAATAAGCCAGTTACACTGATTGCAATTATTAGGTAAAGTCCCTCTTGCAATCATGTCTTGCCCCCATAAAGTGTGACACACACTAAGGCCCCACCCGCCTCCCTCCATCCCTCTTTCTGCTTCCCCCCCCATAACCTTAATTGTCATTAATTGTCCTCATATCAAGATTGAGTACATAGGATTCATGCTTCTCCATTCTTGTGATGCTTTACTAAGAATAATGTCTTCCACTTCCATCCAGGTTAATACGAAGGATGTAAAGTCTCCATTTTTTTTAATGGCTGAATTGTATTCCATGGTATACATATACCACAGCTTGTTAATCCATTCCTGGGTTGGTGGGCATTTAGGCTGTTTCCACATTTTGGCGATTGTAAATTGAGCTGCAATAAACACTCTACTACAAGTGTCCTTATGATAAAAGGATTTTTTTCCTTCTGGGTAGATGCCCAGTAATGGGATTGCAGGATCAAATGGGAGGTCTAGCTTGAGTGCTTTGAGGGTTCTCCATACTTCCTTCCAGAAAGGTTGTACTAGTTTGCAGTCCCACCAGCAGTGTAAAAGTGTTCCCTTCTATCCACATCCACGCCAGCATCTGCAGTTTTGAGATTTTGGGATGTGGGCCATTCTCACAGGGGTTAGATGATAGCTCGGGGTTGTTTTGATTTGCATTTCCCTAATATATAGAGATGATGAACATTTTTTCATGTGTTTGTTAGCCATTCGTCTGTCGTCTTTAGAGAAAGTTCTATTCATGTCTCTTGCCCATTGATATATGGGATTATTGGCTTTTTTCATGTGGATTAATTTGAGTTCTCTATAGATCCTAGTTATCAAGCTTTTGTCTGATTGAAAATATGCAAATATCCTTTCCCATTGTGTGGGTTGTCTCTTTGCTTTGGTTATTGTCTCCATAGCTGTACAGAAGCTTTTCAGTTTAATGAAGTCCCATTTGTTTATTTTTGTTGTTGTTGCAATTGCCATGGCGGTCTTCTTCATGAAGTCTTTCCCCAGGCCAATATTTTCCAGTGTTTTTCCTATGCTTTCTTGGAGGATTTTTATTGTTTCATGCCTTAAATTTAAGTCCTTTATCCATCGTGAATCAATTTTTATGAGTGGGGAAAGGTGTGGGTCCAGTTTCAGTCTTTTACATGTCGACATCCAGTTCTCCCAACACCATTTATTGAATAGGGAGTCTTTCCCCCAAGGTAAGTTCTTGTTTGGTTTATCAAAGATTAGGTGGTTGCAAGATGTTAGTTTCATTTCTTGGTTTTCAATTCGATTCCAAGTGTCTATGTCTCTGTTTTTGTGCCAGTACCATGCTGTCTTGAGCACTATGGCTTTGTAGTACAGACTAAAATCTGGTATGCTGATGCCCCCAGCTTTATTTTTATTACTAAGAACTGCCTTAGCAATACAGCGTTTTTTCCGGTTCCATACAAAACGCAGAATTATTTTTTCCAAATCTTGAAAGTACAATGTAGGTACTTTGATAGGAATGGCATTGAATAGGTAGATTGCTTTGGGAAGTATAGACATTTTAACAATGTTGATTATTCCCATCCATGAACATGGTATGTTCTTCCATTTGTTAATATCCTCTGCTATTTCCTTTTTGAGGATTTCATAGTTTTCTTTATAGAGGTCCTTCACCTCCTTCGTTAGGTATATTCCTAGATATTTCATTTTCTTTGAAACTCTGGTGAAGGGAGTTGTGTCCTTAGTTAGCTTCTCATCTTGACTGTTATTGGTGTATACAAAGGCTACTGACATGTGGACATTGATTTTATATACTGAAACATTACTGTATTTTTTGATGACTTCTAGGAGTCTTGTGGTTGAGTCTTTGGGGTTCTCTAAGTATAAGATCATGTCATCAGCAAAGAGGGAGAGTTTGACCTTCTCTGCTCCCATTTGGATTCCCTTTATTTCCTTGTCTTGCCTAATTGTATTGGCTAGAACTTCCAGCACTATTTTGAATAGTAAAGGTGACAGAGGACAACCTTGTCTGGTTCCAGTTCTAAGAGGAAAAGCTTTCAGTTTTACTCTATTCAGTAAAATATTAGCTGTGGGTTTGTCATAGATAGCTTCAATCAGTTTTAGAAATGTGCCACCTATGCCTATACTCTTCAGTGTTCTAATTAGAAAAGGATGCTGGATTTTATCAAATGCTTTTTCTGCATCTATTGAGAGGATCATGTGATCTTTATTTTTGCCACTGTTAATATGGTGGATAACGTTTATGGACTTGCGTATGCTAAACCAGCCTTGCATCCCTGGGATGAAGCCTACTTGATCATGATGAATGACTTTTTTGATGATAAGCTGTAATCTATTGGCTAGGATTTTGTTGAGAATTTTTCCATCTATATTCATGAGTGAGATTGGTCTGAAATTCTCCTTTTTGTTTGAGTCTTTTCCTGGTTTTGGTATCAGGGTGATGTTTGCTTCATAGAATGTGTTGGGGAAGATTCCTTCTTCCTCAATTTTTTGGAATAATTTCTTCAGTACAGGAATAAGCTTTTCCTTGAAGGTTTGATAGAATTCTGGAGTGAAGCCATCTGGACCAGGGCATTTTTTAATGGGAAGATTTTTTATTGTTTCTATGATCTCAGTGCTTAAAATTGGTCTGTTCAGGAGCTCTATTTCTTCCTGGCTGAGTCTAGGGAGAGGGTGTGATTCCAAATATTGATCCATTTCCTTCACATTGTCAAATTTCTGGGCATAGAGTTTCTGGTAGCATTCAGAGATGATCTCTTGTATCTCTGTGGGATCAGTTGTTATTTCCCCTTTATCATTTCTGATTGAGGTTACTAGAGATTTTACTTTTCTATTCCTCGTTAGTCTGGCCAATGGTTTATCTATTTTATTTATTTTTTCAAAAAACCAACTCCTTGTTTCATTAATTATCTGAATGATTCTTTTGTTTCAATTTTATTTATCTCTGATTTGATATTGGATATTTCTTTTCTTCTACTGAGTTTAGGCTTAGATTGTTCTTCTTTTTCCAATTCCATAAGATCTCTTGTGAGATTGTTGATGTGGTCTCTTTGTGTTTTTCGAATGTAGGCATCTGAAGTGATGAATTTTCCTCTCAAAACTGCTTTTGCAGTATCCCACAGGTTTTGGTAGCTTGTGTCTTCATTGTTGTTATGCTCAAGGAAGTTAATGATTTACTGTTTTATTTCTTCCTGTACCCATCTGTTATTCAGCAGAAGATTGTTTAATTTCCATGCCTTTGGGTGGATCGAGCATTTTTGTTAGAGTTGAGTTCCACCTTTAGTGCCTTATGGTCTGAAGAGATACAAGGTAAAATTTCAATTATTTTGATTCTCTTGATATTTGTTTTGTGTCCCAGGATATGATCAATTTTGGAGAATGTTCCATGGGGTGACGAGAAGAATGTATATTCTTTATCTTTGGGGTGGAGTGTTCTATATGCATCTATCAAGCACATTTGTTCTAGGGTCTGATTTAAATCTCTTATATCTTTGTTCTGTTTAGAGGATCTGTCCAACTCTGTAAGAGGAGTGTTAAAGTCCCCTGTTATTATGGTATTATCAGATATCATATTGCTCAGACTGAGTAAAGTCTGCTTCAAGAATCTGGGAGCATTTAAATTGTGTGCATAAATATTTAGAATGGAAATGTCTTCTTGTTGTAGTTTTCCCTTGACCAATATAAAGTGACCATCTTTGTCTTTTTTGACTTTAGTTGCTTTAAATCCACATGAATCTGAAAATAAGATTGCAGCTTCTCTTGAGGTCAGCGGCTCTTTGCTAACCTGATCAGACACAGTACCCCACCTCCACCAAGTAGAGAGGAAAGACAAAAATGCTATAGATCAAACCAAAACAAGCAAACAGAAAACTTTACAGGATAAAATTGGGTGAAAAACCAAATGATAGCAGTAGAAACACTAGCAAAAATGAACTTCTAGTTATTAAAAAAGGCAGCAATGGGAAATTATAATTAAACTAGAAAAATTGAGATAGAAAAAGGGATCTGTATGGAAAAGATTGAAATTAAAAAAACAAAATATCATCAACAACGTCAAAATAAACAAAAAATAAACAACCAAACAAAAGAAAAGAAAAAAATACACAACCAAAAATAAAGCAGCTTGTATATGTTATTGAAAAATGTCTGGGCAACACGTGGTCTTCTGGGGTATGAGATGTTAATCACAGTTCTGATATGACTGGAGGCTGCTGATTTCTCAAACCCCAGCAGGCAGACACCCTAAATTTCTCTTCAGCCCACTTAAAAGGCACTTTGAACTTGTAAACTTGCTGAGCAGACGCTTTCCCAGCTTTCTCGCTGGAATCACTGCTGAAGTGGCTATCCACTTACCCAGTGTGCCAAAACCGGTCTCACTCTGCCCCTGAGGGTTAGGGCTGCAAGGCGGCTCAGACCCCACCCTTAGGCTACTTGGTTGCTGGGTTACCAGCTCCCACCCATTTCTAGCTCTGGGACCCTGAAGGCGGAGCTTGCCGGGGCAGATCACTGACAATGGTTCCGTGTGACCCACCGCCAAACACTATTAGCTCCGTCTGGCTCAGCGGCTCAGACTGGGGCCCTAGACAATAGCCAAAGTTCTCCGCACTCCCGCTCAGGCCCTCCCAAGGCAGTTCAACTCAGTGCCAAGTCCAAGGACACCAAAACATTTCACAGGTAAGGCCTTTCTGGTTTGCAGTCTCGGTGCTACTGAACTTACAGTTGGAGGCGGGTTTAGACGGATTGAACATATGTGACCACTTGCTGGTTTTCCACTGTTTTAGTCCCCCTCTTGGGGTCCAGAAGTCTCTCGTTGACTCCCTGTATCCTCATAGGAGTGATGATAGGCAGATCCCAACAGCCAGAGATGCCTGGAGTCCTATCTCCCCAGACTCACGGTGCCCAGATGCAAGGAAGCTGTTACTAGGCCACCATCTTGCTCTGCCTCCCCCCTCTTCTGCACTTTCAAAATTGTGAGCACTGTGATTTTTATCATATTACAAGGTAATATTTTATTTTTCTATGATATCAGTTGGTATTTTCATTTTTATTTTTCCCCTTTTATTTTTTTTATTTTTTCCTTTTTATTAAGTCATATATACGTAGATCATGAATACATTTGTGCATTTGTGGGATTCAATGTGTTGATTTTTTTTGTACAAATTGGAGTGCTTACATTTAACTAATTAACATAGCTTTCACCTCATTTACTTAATCAAAGTGTTAAGACATTTGTGTTCTATACTTGATAGATTTGACTTGTACCCTTGCATTATACTCCTTAGATGTGATCCCACTATTTACCCTCCCTCTATCAAACCAACTACCTCCACTCCAATCCTCCACCCCTTCCCTCCCTCATCCTGGGTTATAGTTGTGATTCGTCTTTCATATGAAAGTGTGAGTGATTATAAATTGGTTTCATAATAGTGCTGAGTACATTGGATTTTTTTGTTTTTTGCAGTTTTTGATCGGGGTTTGGTTCAAACCCACTACCTCTGGCATATGGGGCTGATGCCCTACTCCTTTGAGCCACAGGTGCCACCCAACGTAGGTTTTTTTTTTTTGTTTTGTTTTGTTTTTTTATTCCTGAGATACTTCACTAAGAAGGATATTTTCCAGCTCAATCCATGTAATCATAAAAGAGGTAAAGTTTCCATCTTTTTTAATGCTTCAAAGTATTCCATAGTATAAATAAATCACAATTTATTAATCCATTCCTGGGTCAGTGGGCACTTGGGCTTCTTCAATGACTTGGCAATTATGAATTAAGCTGCAATGAACAATCTGACACAAATATATTTTTTGAAAAGTGATTTTTGGTCTTTTGGATGTACACCTAATAGAGGAATTGCAGGATCAAATGGCAGGTCTACATTTAGATTCCTGAATATTTTCCAAACTTCTTTCCAAAAGAAACGTACTAGCTTGCATTCCCACCAGCAGTGCAGATGGATGTCCTTTTTTCCACATTCACGCCAACATCTGTAGTTTTGGGATTTTGTGATGTGGGCTACTCTTACTGGAGTTAGATGATATCGCAAAGTGGTTTTGGTTTGCATTTCTCTTATGATTAAAGATTATAAGCATTTTTTCATGTGTCTGTAGACCATAAGCCTGTCTTCTTCAGGAAGCGTCTGTTCATGTCTCTTGCCTACAGTGAAATGGGATCACTTGTTATTTTCTGAACAATAAGTTTGAGTTCTTTGTGGATTCTTGTTATTAGACCTTTGTCAGAAACATAACCTGCAAATATCCTCTCCCAGTCTGAGGGCTGTCTACTTGCTTTACTAACTGTGTTCTTGGCAGTACAGAAGATTTGTAATTTGATCAGATCCCAGTAATGTATTTTTTGTCTTGCTTCAATTGCCTGGGGGAAGGGGGTCCGCCTCATAAAGTATTCTCCCAGGCCAATTTTTTTCAAGTGTTTCCCCTGAACTCTCTCCAAGAAATGTTATAGTTTCGTGTGTTAAGTTTAAGTCATTTATTCAATGAGATTCAATTTGTGTTAGAGGAGAAAGGTGTGGGTTGAGTTTCAATATTCTACAAGTCGCCAGCCAATTCACCCAGCACCATTTGTTAAATAGGGAATCTTTCCCCCAGTTTATATTTTTGATAGGCTTTTCAAAGGTCAAATTACGATAAGTGTTGGGGTTTATCTCTTGGTTTTCAATTCTGTTCCATACATCTACCTCTCTATTTTTGTGGCAGTACAATGCTATTTTGATCACTATAGATTTATAGTATAGTCTGAAGTCTGGTAGCGTGATTTCTCCTGATTTGTTTTTATTTCTGAGTAATGTCTTGGCTATTCATGGCTTTTTCTGTTTCAAAATAAAATGAAGTACTAATTTTCTCAGATCTTTAAAGTATGACAGAGGTGCTTTAATAGGGATTGCATTAAATTTGTAGATTGCTTTGGGTAGTGTGGTCATTTTAACAATGTTTGTTCTTTCCAGCCATGATCATGGTATGTTTTTCCATTTGTTAACGTCTTTAGCCATGTCTTTTCTCAGAGTTTCATAGTTCTATTTATATAGATCTTTCACATCCTTTGTTAGGTACACTCCCAGATATTTCATCTTCTTTGGCACCATTGTAAAAGGAATAGAGTCCTTGATTATTTTTTTTCAGCTTGACTATTGTTGGTATATATAAAGGCTACAGATTTGTGAGTATTGATTTTGTATCCTGAGGTGCTGCTGTATTCCTTGATCACTTCTAAGAGTTTTGTAGTTGATTCCCTGGAGTATTCCAAGTATACAATTATATCATCTGCCAAGAGTGAAAGTTCGATCTCCTCTAATTCTATTTATATACCCTTGATTGCCTTCTCTTGCCTAATTGTGATGGCTAAGACATCCATTACAATGTTGAAAAGCAGTGGAGACAATAGGCAATATTTTCTGGTTCCTGTGAGTAGAAATGATTTCAATATTACTCCATTCAATACAATATTGGCTGTGGGTTTGCTGTAGATGGCCTCTATCTGTTTAAGAAATGTCCCTTCTATGCCTATTTTCTTAATTGTTCTTATTATGAAATGATGCTGGATATTATCAAAAGCTTTTTATGCAACACTTGATGGAATCATATGGTGTTTATTTTTTATTTT
Organism: Nycticebus coucang; assembly: GCF_027406575.1. Taxonomy (NCBI): domain Eukaryota; kingdom Metazoa; phylum Chordata; class Mammalia; order Primates; family Lorisidae; genus Nycticebus; species Nycticebus coucang. Next base: position 153,143,101 of record NC_069804.1, on the reverse strand, counting down.
ATTTATATGATATATTATATTTATAGATTTATGTATATTGAACTAACCTTGTGACCCTGGGATAAAACCCACTTGGTAATGGTGTATAATTTGTTTGATTTGTTGTTGGATCCTGTTTGCTAGAATCTTATTGAATATTTTTGCATTAATATTCATTAGAGATATTGGTCTATAATTGTTTTTTTCTTGTTGGTCTTTTACTGGTTTGGGGATCAGGGTGATGTTTACGTCATAGAATGTGCTGAGAAGTATTCCATCTTTATCTATGTTTTGGAAAAGGTTAAGTAATATAGGTACTAGTTCCTCTTTAAAAGTTTGGTAGAATTCTGATGTAAAGCTATCTGTTCTCAGACTTTGCTTTTTGGGGAGATTTCGTATAGTTGATGCTATTTCAGAACTTGATATGGACATGTTCAATATTTCCACTTCTTCTGGCTAAGGCTAGGAAGCTGGCATGTTTACAAGTATTGGTCTATTTCCTTCAGATTTTTATACTCTGAGAATAGAATTTTTGTAATATTCATTAAGGATTTTTTGAATATATGAGGAGTCTATTGTTACTTTGCCTTTACTATTTGTGATTGATGAAATTATGGATTTTACTCTTTTGTTTTTGGTTAGTTTAGCCAAATGTTTATCTATTTTATTGACCTTTTCATAAACTAACGTTTTGACTGATTGATCTGTTGCATAATTCTTTTGTTTTCAATTTCATTTAATTCTACTCTAATTTTAGTTATTTCTTTTCTTCTTTTGGGTTTGGGGTTGGAATGTTCTTTTCTTTTCCACTTACTTGACATGTCCCTTTAAGTTGTTGACTTCCTTTCTTTCTGTTCCATTGAGGAAGGCTTGAAATGCTATAAATTTCCCTCTTAGGACTGCCTTTGCAGTATCTCAGAGGTTCCAGTAATTTGTGTCTTCATTATTGTTTTTTTCCAAAAATAGGGTAATTTCCTTCTTAATTTCATTTATGACCCAGCTATCATTCAGCATGAGATTGTTTAGTTTCCATGTTTTTGTATGAGTATGCAGATTCCTGTTGTTACTGAGTTCAACTTTTATTCCCTGATGGTCCAAGAAGATACAAGGAATAATTTATATTCTTTTAAATTTGCTGAGGTTAGACTTGTGAGCTAAGATGTGATCAATTTTCAAGAATGTTCCATGAGAGGATGAGAAGAATATGTATTCAGTTTTGTTAAGATGAAATGTTCTGTAAATGTATGTTAGATCCCATTGTTGAATGGTTAACTTTAAGTAGAAAATTTTTTTGCTTAGTTTCTCATTGGAGGATCTATCGAACACAGCCAAAGGAGTGTTAAAATCTCCAACTATTATGGTGCTGGAGGTTATCAAGCTGCTCATGTCTGTTAGAGTCTCTCTTATAAATTGAGGAGCATTCTGATTGGGCGCATAAATGTTAGTAATTGTAATCTCATCCTGTTGAGTCTTTCCCTGGGTCAATGAAGTGACCATCGTTATCTTTGTGCACTTTTGTTGATTTAAACCCTATTGTATCTGTGAATTTAATTGCAGTACCTGCTTCTTTCTGATTTCCATTGGACTGAATTGTAAATGCCATCCCTTCACCCTGAGTCTATATTCATCTTTCAAGGGAAGATGAGATTCTTATATGCACCAGATATCTGGCCCAAGGTTTTTTATCCATTCAGCCAACCTGTGCCTCTTTAAAGGCAATTTAAGCCATTCACATGAATTGAGAGTACTGATAAGCCTGGTAGTATTTTGGGTGTGGAGTTTTTTGAAAGTCCAGTGGACATTTTTAAACCTTTCACCACTGAGGAAGTTGGAATTTGGTCAAAAGTTTTTGAGTGAGTTTACTTTGGTTGTAGAGCATTGTGCTGGACATTGTGGAGGATGGATCTGAGAATATCCTGGAGAGCTGGTTTGCTTATGGCAAATTTCTTCCATGTGTGTATGTTGTTAAAGTATTTACCTTCTCCGTCATAAATGAAGCTCAATTTAGCTGGATACATGATCCTGGGTGGAAAGTTGTTTTGTTTTAGGAGATTGAAGGTTGATGACCATCCTCTTCAGGCTTGAAAAGTTTCAGGAGAGAGATCTGTAGTCATTCTAATATTCTTCCCCTTGTAGGTTAAGATTTTCTTGCTTCTGGCTGCTTGTAGAATTTTCTCCATAATAACTTGGCAAAGTTAATTATAATGTGTCTGGGACATGCTTTATTTATTGAGTCATGCTGGGTTTCTGAAAATGTCTCTATCTGAATTTCTGTATCTTTTGCCATGTTAGGGAAGTTTTTCTCGATTATCTCTTGGAGTAAAGCTTCTGTGCCTCTTGGAACATCTTCTCTTTCAGAGATTCCTATAAGGTGAATATTTGCTTTTGTGGATTACGTCCAAGGCTCTCTAAGAGAATGATACATTTCTGCTCTCCACTTTTCTTCTTCTTTGAGCATTTGGGAGTGTTCAAAAGCTTTGTCTTTGACATCAGATATTCGTTCTTCTGCCTGCTCCATTCTGTAACTGGGGGATTCTGCTGTATTTCTCATATCATGGAGGGTTGCAAATTCTTTTCTCAATATGTCAAAATCTTTGGTAGTTTTGTCCTTGAATTCATTGAACTCTTGAGACAACTTTTGAATTATTTCTAGTATTTCTAATTCCAACTTTACTTCCATTCTGTTATTCTTATTTGCCATCCAAATTCTGAACTCAATTTCTGACATCTCAGCCATTTTTTTTTATAAATGGTATCATTTGGGGTGTCTGCTTTGTCATTCCTTGGGGGAGTTGATCTACTCTGATTCCTTATGTTGCATGAGTTTTTCTGCTGATTCCACCCCATGATTATTTTTCACTATTTGGGTAGATGAGCAGGTAAGGTGAAATTTGATTGGGGGCTCCTGGAGTTGCAGTTAACCAGCCCTTTGCTGGGAAGCTGAGACTGGTGCTGTAGCTTTTTCATCTGTAGCTTTAAAAGGAACTGATACAGTATTACAATCTGAGACTCTGGGGACCTGCTTGGTATGGTGGGGTTAGGTGGCTCTGTCTTGTATTCAGCTGGTCTTTGTATGAGCCTAGTGGATCATACCCATACCCATACCTTCTACCTTCTGGGTAGAAGTCTGAGTTGTGGAGAAATACAAGCATCTACAACACACACCCCCACAGGCAACAACAGGAAGAGGAATTTTAACCCTTCCCACTGCCACACAACCAGGGTACCACCTTTGAGGGTACTTGGGTGATTGGCCCAGATCAGGAGTTCCATACCAATTGTCCCAGTCAGTACCAACTCTCTAGTGGGAGAGTCCAAAAGGTCTACAGCAACTAGATAAAAGAGGTCTACTGGATGCTCAGTGTGGCTTGCTTCAGTGTTCTTAGGAGTTGGAAAGGCACACCTAGTATAAGAGCTGGACAGGGGGCTGGTGTCTATTTCCCCACCTTGAACCTCTTTCACACTTAGTAACTGGTAATCCCATGAGGCTTTGATCCTGTTCCCTCCAATAAGCAGATGTGCCAATTCTTTGAGACTTCAAGAGTCAGAGGAAAATCAATGCCCCCACAGACTGGCCACCACCCTCGGCCACCAGCCAGCTGGGGGAGCTGAAGCCTATCTGCCTTGGGTACTCAATGGCAACTGGGGAGTGTTCCTCCTGAGTTCAGTCTCAACCCGAGGATAACAAGTCAGCAAATGTTTTTCTCCCTTAGCCACCACACCTTTGTCCCAGCTGCTCTTCAGCACTGGTATCCCTATGGGGCGAGGGCTGGCTTACTCTGGTAGTCCTCAGAGTTGGGGGAGGTGTCTCTCCAAAATTAGCTCCTTATGGGATTGCTCTACTGTTGCTGAATCTTTGTGGGAAGTATCCCTGTGTGGCTCCCAAGCAGCTTCTAGGCAGCTCCTGGGTCTGGCTGGGGCAGCAGGTGGAGTGGAGACTCCGGGAGCACAGGGCACATGACAGCTTTAGCAGAGCAGGGCTCATGGCACATCCGCTCAGGCAAGGCTAGGCATGGGGTGTGTAGAGGCTCCAGAAGGGCAGGAAAAGGAGTGCTTGACTTTGGCAGGGTGGGGCATGTTGAAGTGTGGGGCATGCAGCTGCTCCAGCAGGGAAGGTGTGGGACTCTGGGCTCCAGCAAGGCAGGCCACATAGCTCACAAACCTCCTCCTGCATCTGATTTGCACTTTTCCAGAGCCAAATATGACAGCCTAATCCACTGTGTCTATTTACACTACTACTGGGCTCACCGTTACAGTGCAGCTTTTTTACCATGGCCCTGTAGTGCCTGGTCCTGGCAGTGAATAGCAGACATTCTGGTCTCTGCAGGGGTTAGGCTTCTGGACCATCAGGTGAGGGGGTAAGGGTGGACTGGAAGTTCAAAATGACAGGGAAAACATAGTTCAACTTTAATGCCAGCCACAAGAGTTTTCAGGGACATAGCAGTGTCTCTCTGGAGAAGTAGTCCCGTCTTCCAGCAACTCTCTCATGTGGGGTGAGACAAGGGGTCCTCAGTTCACCACTTGCCTGTAGAAAACCCACAGAGAACAAACAAAAACAAAAAAACTCTCTTGGGGGAGGGGACAGACACTCTTTTTCTTTGAGATGAGTTTTGTACCTGAAATTTGCTTTCTTGGAGTCACAGCTTGCCTTAGCAGAGGTGACGTGCAGTTATCACTCCTCTCTCAGCTCAGCTCCCAATCTTTAGATTTATTGGATACTTTCTGGTCATTACCCTTCCCTCTGGATGGGAGCTTTTGTCGAAAGCTGGCTCCTGTTGGCCATCTTGCCCCTCCTCCTACACCTTTTTATTTGTAATTGAGTTTATTGTAATTGAGTTTAGAGTCCCTTCTCTTTTGTTTGTAATTAATCTAGCTAGAATGTTGTCAATTTTGTTTATGCTTTCACAAAACCAACTGTTTACTTCACTAAATTTCTGTATAGTTATTTTGTTCTTGATTTCTTTCTTTTTTTTTTTTTTTTTCTGTAGAGACAGAGTCTCGCTTTATCACCCTCAGTAGAGTGCCATGGCATCACACAGCTCACAGCAACCTCCAACTCCTGGGCTTAAGCAATTCTCTTGCCTCAGCCTCCTGAGTAGCTGGGATTACAGGCGCCGGCTACAATGCCCGACTATTTTTTGGTTGCAGTTCAGCCGGGGCCAGGTTTGAACCAGCCACCCTTGGTATATGAGGCCAGCGCCTTACCGACTGAGCCACAGGTGCCGCCCTGTTCTTGATTTCTTTTAGTTGTGTTCTAATCTTGGTTATTTCTCTTCTTTTGCTGAGTTTACAATGAGCTTGTTCTTCCTCTTCCTATTCATTTAGATAATTTATTAGATTATTGACTTGTGATCTTTCTGCCTTTTTATGTGGTCAGTTAAGGTTATGAGTTTTCCTCTCTGGACATTTTTGCTGTATCCCACAGATACCTATAACTTGTGTCCCCACTGTTATTTGGTTCAAATAATCTTTTGATTTCTATCTTTATCTCTTAATTTACTCAATTATCATTCAGCAATAGCTTGTTTAGTTTCCAGGAATTTGTGTAGTGACAAGTATTTCTAGTTTTATCCTATTGTGTTCCAAGAAGATATATGGTATAATTTGTATGATTTTTTAATTTGTTGAGACACGTCTTATGGCCTAGTATGTTATCAAACTTGGAGAACATTCCATGAGCTGATGATAAGAACATATATTCAGTAATTTGGGAGTAGAATGTTCTGTGTATATATCTGTGAGGTCCTTTTTTTTTTTTTTTAGAATTCTGTTTAAGTCCCCTATTTGTTTGCTTATTTTTCTTTCATAGCATCTCTACTGTTCTGTCAGTGAGGTGTTGAAGTCCCAGTGATTATGGTGGTGATGTTTATTATTTTGTTTAAATAAGGTAGAATTCAATTTATGAATCTGGGAACTCCCCTGTCAGTTGCATAAATATTTAGGATTGCTAAGTCTTCTTGTGGAATTGTTCCCTTCACCATTTTTTTGGTGATAATTTTTGTCTTTCTTTACTTTTGTTGATTTGAAGTCAATGTCATCTGATATGAGAAGGGCTACATTTGCTGCTGAGATACTCTTTTTTATCTGTGATAGACTCTTTTCCCACAGGTGGAATACTTGAGTTTTCCAAGCTTTAGAAGAAACCTTGTATTTCTCAGGGTATTTCTTGATTTCCACCATCACCATAGTGGGTTAAAGGGTCAATTAGTTTTTGGCTAGGTTGCATAAGCCTCCCAGTAAGTAGGTGGCACCTGCAGAAAAGAACAAGCTGCGGTGCTGTTTCTGGGTCCTGGATTGACTGCAGCCCCTCATGAGAAGCACTTGTATGCCCTAGTTGGTGTGTAGGGTCCTGAAACTTCTAGATGAGTCCTTAATCTCTACTACAGTCTAGGTTGTTGTGAAGAGTACTACTGGGCACGACTGGATTGGTCAAGCTTTCTCTCAGGTTTCACAGAACCTGTCAGATAACTGTTGTGGCAGCATTTAAAGGTCTGCTCCTAATTTCAGAATGGAGTACTACCAGGGAGTGGCTGAAATACACCACTTTAGCTAAAATATCTGCATATGGAGTCATGTCCATATGAAATTCACAGACTATTAGCCTCTATTTGGTCTTGTTCTTTTCCCTGCCCTTTTCTCCACATTTTCCCCTCCAGCAACCACTGGAAGACTATATCCCAGGCCAGCAAACATTCCCTGTGACTGTGCTATGGGCCTGTTTTATGATTGTTTGTTAAGGTTTTTTTTTTTTCTTTCTTTTTCATCTAAAACTTTTCCTTCTTTGTGAAGCATTATGGCAGCTGTGAATCTGTTCAATTTGATCTTAATTCAAGAATCTCTTTTAGATATTTTAATGAAAAATTACCAACATTTTCAACCTGTTCTTCCTCTAGAACTCTATTTGGGTAACTATTAATGAAAGACTTCAGAAGAGATCCTATTCCTAGAAAACATTTGTGCTTGTTAGATCTCATATCTATTACATTGTCATTTAATATTGTTCAAGCTTACATAAATGTGGATCAAGTTGTAATATCTCCATATTTCAAGATGTATGGATAGTTTGCTTTTTCATCTTCAGAGCTAAAAATTCTAAGATGTCTGACTGATCATTAACAAAGACCCCTGTATTCTCAGCATTTTCCTGAGGAACTATCTGAAAATATTCATTGTTTTAGAAACTTATTATCTATGGAAAGAGTTTCTGGTCTGTATTGAACAATCCTTGCAACAATTTCCTTTTTAGAATTCTGTAGCTGCTACCCCTAACATTCTAAGTAAATTCTGGAATTTGTTTAGGTCCAGGATTTACTCAAAGATATATAGCATGTATGTAATTTGTGGATTATCTTTTTTGTCTTTGCAATAAATACATATATTAGCACAACATACTGTTTTATGCCCTGTATATATAGTCCCATCCTGCTGTGTAAACCATAAAAAATTAGTGCAACCAAATTTAGAGTGACTATTATAAATAATAAGCTATATATTTATAGAGCCTAAAGACATGAATTAGGGTATTAGATTATGTGTCATAGATAGTATGGTTGACTTATTATTTTCAGGTAATGTAAAAGATTTTAGTCATTATTTTTAACTGGGGAAATTATTTTGTATTTTTATTCTTTTACTTTTTTACACATGAATGACCCATATACCATCATCTCTCAAGTACAAGCATCATGTTTTATTAAAGATTCGTAAACCTGAATTGTACCTAAAGTTATATTGGTGTTGATCTTTATTGTATGATGGAGCAAGATGAGAGGTTATTGATATTACTTTTAAATTATTTGAGAGAGATTTTACTGTTTGTGTAGAGGTCAACTTCTATTTTTAGTTTAAGTGTATCTCAACCAGAAAGCATTATGTCTAGCTTTTAAGTTATATTTAAAAGTTTCAGTCTATAGCACAAACCAAACACTTCTATAAGACTATACAATCACTTTCTTGATACATTCTATTTCATAACACAGAGAATATTCTCATTCTAAAATAAACAAATAAAAAAACAGAACAGACTTACTTAGAAGAAGTCACACAGTTGAGTAATTGGCTAGTTTCATTCACATATTTACATCTCTTTAATTGTATCATATACAGGGAATTGGGAAATTCATTTTAATATTGAAAGTCATCAAGTAGCAATCATTAAGAAGTCTCCTAATTTCTGGACCAGATAGGAAATTGAATATAAATTTATAAGTCTTGCATAGGAAAGATTTAGGGTGTAAAAAAGAGAATTTAAGCTCTATAAATGTTCATTATGAAGTCAAAACTCACACACACTTCATGGGTCAAGTGCTCATAATATTGATAGCACGTTCAAGTTTACCCTCTATTTTTTTTATTGCTGATGAACATAGACTATTTTTACTTATAATGACCATAACATTTTTATTCTAGAGAAGATAAAAACCCTTACATTGAGTTCACAACATTACACAGATACATCTATGATATGGAGCTTTTTCATGTGCCGTCCTATTTCTAGTGTAGATACTAGAAATAAAGGGTTAACAAATTGGAATTTTGTCCTATGGCCATGTGATTTAAGATTGAATAACCAACAACTTGGAGATAACAACCAAGATATTCATAATTTTTGATAATTTTAAAACATTTTAATATATATTGCATCTTATTTTGTTCTGATAATAACTCTGATGTATATTATTGATATTCACATCCTATAGGCATGGAAACTGAGGTTGAAAAAAGAATATTAATAACTTAATAGCTTTTTAAAGTTGGATGGATATTATATAGTAAAGCAAAGATTTAAACTCAGGTTTTGTTGCATGACCCGAGACGTGAACGAATAGCAGCTTTGCTGTGGGTGTAAACTCGCTCCTGTAATTATTAAGTCAAGAAAGAGACTATATGGGATGGGATGGCATGTAGCAAAGTTCTTTATTTAGGGGTTTTATTTTACACTTTTCTAGTCACTTACAAACTTAATCCATTATCTCTTAGTTTCACCATTACCTCATTTTACCTATCTGAAATCAACTTGAAAGGAAATATATTGTTACCACATAAAAACAATCACTTTTGCAGTAAACACCTCCTTCTAGACACTGACTTATCTCTGGGCAGGTGTGTAAACAAAATCACAAAGAAGAAAGTAGCCGCAGGGGAACAGAGTTAATGGAAGAATATCATCAAGTGTTCACTCAATTTACTCAGTATGAAGTAATGACTGTGTCTGTTCCTCAGGGCAGAGCACCTATAGACCTCTGACAATATGTTGTTTACTTATGTCAACCCTCTGGCCCGTATCTCTGAGGAAGGGTGGCATGCCTTTGATCACAGGCTTCATGGGGCACACAGCTTCAGAGAATTTGCTTGTGGAATTTTTAACTCTAGGGAAGCCAATTCTACGTGTGACCCAGAGGGACCCAGGTCCCTTAAGCCTCTGGAAGAAAAATAAGTCATTTTAAACTCACACCAGTTCACTTTGTGTGCTTGATGTAGGATATGTTTATTTCTTTTTTTTTTTTTTATTGTTGGGGATTCATTGAGGGTACAATAAGCCAGGTTACACTGATTGCAATTGTTAGGTAAAGTCCCACTTGCAATCCTGTCTTGCCCCCATAAAGTGTGACACACACCAAGGCCCCACCACCCTCCCTCCATCCCTATTTCTCCTTCCCCCCCATAACCTTAATTGTCATTAATTGTCCTCATATCAAAATTGAGTACATAGGATTCATGCTTCTCCATTCTTGTGATGCTTTACTAAGAATAATGTCTTCCACTTCCATCCAGGTTAATACGAAGGATATAAAGTCTCCATTTTTTTTTTTACTGGCTGAATAGTATTCCATGGTATACATATACCACAGCTTGTTAATCCATTCCTGGGTTGGTGGGCATTTAGGCTGTTTCCACATTTTGGCGATTGTAAATTGAGCTGCAATAAACAGTCTAGTACAAGTGTCCTTATGATAAAAGGATTTTTTTCCTTCTGGGTAGATGCCCAGCAATGGGATTGCAGGATCAAATGGGAGGTCTAGCTTGAGTGCTTTGAGGTTTCTCCATACTTCCTTCCAGAAAGGTTGTACTAGCTTGCAGTCCCACCAGCAGTGTAAAAGTGTTCCCTTCTGTCCACATCCACGCCAGCATCTGCAGTTTTGAGATTTCGTGATGTGGGCCATTCTCACTGGGGTTAGATGATATCTCAGGGTTGTTTTGATTTGCATTTCTCTAATACATAGAGATGATGAACATTTTTTTATGTGTTTGTTAGCCATTCGTCTGTCGTCTTTAGAGAAAGTTCTATTCATGTCTCTTGCCCATTGATATATGGGATTGTTGGCTTTTTTCATGTGGATTAATTTCCGTTCTCTATAGATCCTAGTTATCAAGCTTTTGTCTGATTGAAAATATGCAAATATCCTTTCCCATTGTGTAGGTTGTCTCTTTGCTTTGGTTATAGTCTCCTTAGCTGTACAGAAGCTTTTCAGTTTAATGAAGTCCCATTTGTTTATTTTTGTTGTTGTTGCAATTGCCATGGCAGTCTTCTTCGTGAAGTCTTTCCCCAGGCCAATATCTTCCAGTGTTTTTCCTATGCTTTCTTTGAGGACTTTTATTGTTTCATGCCTTAAATTTAAGTCCTTTATCCATCTTGAATCAATTTTTGTGAGTGGGGAAATGTGTGGGTCCAGTTTCAGTCTTTTACATGTAGACATCCAGTTCTCCCAACACCATTTATTGAATAGGGAGGCTTTCCCCCATGGTATGTTCTTGTTTGGTTTATCGAAGATTAGGTGGTTGTAAGATGTTAGTTTCATTTCTTGGTTTTCAATTCAATTCCAAGTGTCTATGTCTCTGTTTTTGTGCCAGTACCTCCTTGATCATGATGAATGACTTTTTTGATGATAAGCTGTAATCTATTGGCTAGGATTTTGTTGAGAATTTTTCCATCTATATTCATGTGTGAGATTGGTCTGAAAATCTCTTTTTTGTTTGGGTCTTTTCCTGGCTTTGGTATCAGGTTGATATTTGCTTCATACAATGTGTTGGGGAAGATTCCTTCTTCCTCAATTTTTTGGAATAATTTCTACAGTACAAGAATAAGCTCTTCCTTGAAGGTTTGATACAATTCTGGTGTGAAGCCATCTGGACCGGGGCATTTTTTGGTTGGAAGATTTTTTATTGTTTCTTTGATCTCAGTGCTTGAAATTGGTCTGTTCAGGAGCTCTATTTCTTCCTGGCTGAGTCTAGGGAGAGGGTGTGATTCCCATTTCCTTCACATTGTCAAATTTCTGGGCATAGAGTTTCTGGTAGTATTCAGAGATGATCTCTTGTATCTCTGTGGGATCAGTTGTTATTTCCCCTTTATCATTTCTGATGAAGATTACTAGAGATTTTACTTTTCTATTCCTTGTTAGTCTGGCCAATGGTTTATCTATTCTTTTTATTTTTTCAAAAAAACAACTTCTTGTTTCATTAATTTTCTGAATGATTCTTTTGTTTTCAATTTCATTGATCTCTGATTTGATTTTGGATATTTCTTGTCTTCTAATGAGTTTAGGCTTAGATTGTTCTCTTTTTCCAATTCCATAAGATCTCTTGTGAGATTGTTGATGTGCTCTCTTTCTGTTTTTCGAATGTAGGCATCTAAAGTGATGAATTTTCCTCTCCAAACTGCTTTTGCAGTATCCCACAGGTTTTGGTAGCTTGTGTCTTCATTGTTGTTATGCTCAAGGAAGTTAATGATTTCCTGTTTATTTCTTCCTGCAGCCATCTGTTATTCAACAGAAGATTGTTTAATTTCCATGCCTTTGTGTGGGGTCGAGCATTTTTGTTAGAGTTCCACCTTTAGTGCTTTATGGTCTGAGAAGATACAAGGTAAAATTTCAATTCTTTTGAATCTGTTGATATTTGTTTTGATAATTGATCAAAATATGATCAGTTTTGGAGAATGTTCCAAGGGGTGATGAGAAGAATGTATATTCTTTATCTTTGGGGTGGAGGGTTCTATATGCGTCTATCAAGCATAGTTGTTCCAGGGTCTCATTTAAATCTCTTATATCTTTATTTAATTTCTGTTTAGAGGATCTGTCCAGCTCTGTAAAAGGAGTGTTAAAGTCCCCTGTAATTCTTGTATTATCGGATATCATATTGCTGAGACTGCATAAGCTCTGTTTCAAGAATCTGGGAGCATTTAAATTGGGTGCATAAATATTTAGAATTGAAATGTCTTCTTGTTGTATTTTTCCCTTGACCAATATAAAGTGACCACCTTTGTCTTTTTTTATTTTAGTTGCTTTAAATCCACATGTATCTGAAAATAAGATCACAACTCCTCTTTTCTTCTGAATTCCATTTGCCTGACAAATTGTCTTCCAACCCTTGACTCGGAGCTTTAATTTGTCTTTTGAAGCCAGGTGTGTTTCTTGCAGACAGGACATGGATGGCTTGTGTTTTTTAATCCAGTCAGCCAATCTACGTCTCGTCAGTGGGGAATTCAAGCCATTAACATTTATTGAGATAATTGATAAGTGTGGTAGTATTCTATTCATCTTATTTTGTGAGAGTCCATTGCTTAGTTTTATCTTTTGCATCAGTGTGGAGGTTAGGTTCTGTCCTTTCATTTCTGAGTTCTTACTTTTCTGCTGATCCATTGTGGAGGTCAGTGTGCAGAACAGGTTGAAGGATTTCCTGTAGGGCTGGTCTTGTGGCGAATTTCCTCAATGTTTGTACATCCGTAAATGATTTGATTTCTCCATCAATTTTTAAGCTTAGCTTAGCAGGGTACAGAATTCTGGGCTGGAAATTGTTCTGTTTAAGTAGATTAAAGGCAGATGACCCTTGACTTCTTGCTTGGAAAGTTTCATTAGAGAAGTCTGAGGTCACTCTGATGGATTTGCCCCTGTAGGTCAACTGGCGCTTACTCCTGGCAGCTTGCAGAATCTTTTCTTTTGTCTTGACTTTGGACAGGTTCATCACAATGGGTCTTTGAGAAGCTCGGTTAGAGTTGAGGCGACCTGGGGTCCGATAGCCCTCTGAAAGCAGTGTGTCAGAATCTTTGGTGATATTTGGGAAATTTTCTTTTATAATATTCTCTAGTATGGCTTACATTTCTCTGGGGCATTCTTCTTCCCCTTCTGGAATTCCTATAACTTGTATGTTGGAACACTTCACAAAGTCCCATAATTCTGACAGTGAACGTTCTGCTTTCTCTGTCTTCTTTTTCGCCTCTTTTACTATCTGAGTTATCTCAAGGACTTTGTCTTGTACCTCTGAAATTTGTTCTTCTGCATGGTCTAACCTGTTGCTGATACTTTAAATTGCATCTTTAAGTTCCCTAATTGACTGTTTCAGTTCCTTCAGCTCTGCTATAACCTTTTTATGTTCCTCGTATCGTTCATCTCTTATTTGATTCAAATTTTGTATTTCCTTTTGTTTATTTTCCACTTTATTAGCAGTTTCCTTCATTGTTTCCATCATTTCTTTCATTGTTTTCAACATGTGTATTCTAAATTGCCTTTCTGTCATTCCTAACATTTCTTTGTAGGTGGAATCATCTGCAGTAGCTACCTCGTGGTCCGTTGGCAGGGTTGTTCTGGACTGGTTCTTTATGTTGCCTGGAGTTTTCTGCTGATTTTTCCTCATGAGTGATTTCTTCTATCTGTTTCCTTGCCCTAATTTTCCTTTCACTTCCTCTTGCTCTTTAAGTTCTCGTGCCTGTGGACTAAGGGTTACAGGACCAGAAGGGTGAGAAGATTGAGGAGCAAAAAAGGGATGAAAGAAAGGAGGACCGAGTGATAAGAAAAAAAAAGGAAAATATAGAAAGGAGAGTGGGTGGGTATAAGGAATATTGACAAAAAGAAGAGAGGCACAGAAAGAGGGAGACAGAGCAATATAGGTGTACAGTAGGGTACTTTGACAGAACCTTAAAAAAAAACCCACCTTCTGGTGGTGCCCAGTTGGGTGGTTCCCTTGAGGTTAGCAGGTCTTTGCTAACCTGATCAGACACAATACCCCACCTCCACCAAGTAGACAGGAAAGACAAAAATGCTATAAATCAAACCAAAACAGGCAAACAAAAAACTTTACGGGATAAAATACGGTGAAAAAACAAATAGTAGCATTAGAAACACTAGCAAAAATGAAGTTCTAGTTATTGAAAAAGGCAGCAATTGGAAATTATAATTAAACTAGAAAAATTGAGAAAGGATCTGTATGGAAAAGGTTGAAATTAAAAAAACAAAACAACATCAACAACATCAAAATAAACAAAAAAGAACCAAACCAAAAAAAAAAAAAAACAACCAAAAACAAAGCAGTATGTATATGTTGTTGAATATTGTCTGGGCAACATGTGGTCTTCTGGGGTATGAGATGTTAATCACAGTTCTGATATGACTGGAGGCTGCTGATTTCTCAAACCCCAGCAGGTGGACACCCTAAATCTCTCTTCAGCCCACTTAAAAGGTACTTTGAACTTGTAAACTTGCTGAGCAGAAGCTTTCCCAGGAAAGTGCTTGTCGCTGGAATCACTGCTGAAGTGGCTATCCACTTACCCAGTGTGCCAAAACTGGTCTCCCTCTGCCCCTGAGGGTTAGGGCTGCATGGTGGCTCAGACCCTGCCTTTAGGCTACTTGATGACTGGGTTACCAGCTCCCACCTGATTCTAGCTCTGCGACCCCTAGGGCAGAGCTTGCTGGGGCAGATCATTCACAATGGCTCCCTGTGACCCACAGCCAAACACTATTAGCTCCGTCTGGCTCAGCGGCTCAGACTGGGGCCCTAGACAATGGCCAAAGTTCTCCGCACTCCCACCCAGGTTCTCCTCAAGGCAGTTCAACTGAGTGCCAAGTCCAAAGGCACCAAAACAGTTCACTGGTAAGGCCTTTCTGGTTTGCAGTCTGGCTGCTACTGAACTTACAGTTGCGGGCTGGTTTAGACGGATTGAACACACGCGACCCTTGCCGTTTTTTCCACTGTTTTAGTCCTTCTCTTCGGGTCCAGAAGTCTCTTGCTGACTCCCTGCATCCTCACAGGGGTAATTATAGGCAGATCCCACCAGCCAGAGATGCCTGGAGTCCTATCTCCCCAGACTCACAGGGCCCAGATGCAAGGAAGCTGTTATTCGGCCGCCATCTTGCTCCGCCTCCATTGGATATGTTTATTTCTAAATATTATCCTACAGGTTTTCTAACTCAAAACTCACACATTAGTCACAAATGTAAGTGAGGGGCCATACATAACTATAAATAAATCGGAATGGTCAGATTAGCTTCATTAAAGATGCAAACACATTTTCTTATATGAAAGACCTAATGAACTTCATTTCCACAAAGAAATAAGCCTCTCCAATTTTTCTTGAAATACGTGACTCCACTTTTCTCTCTATTATAGAGAATGTAAGAATTATTTCACTTTTCATGATTAAAACAATCTACAAGACCCTATGGTGCCACGGTGTGCAGAAAATTCTAAGGGATAAACAAAATTACTGGAAGTAACATACAGGTAATATGATATAAAATCAATGTATAAAATTCAACTATATTTTGATGCATTCACAATGAAAAATCCAAATTAAAATTAATTATACCAATTTCCTTCAACATAGCATTAAAAATTAAAATACTTTAGTCATCACAAGACATGTGCAATCATAAACTAAATAAATTAAAGATACAATAAATGGAGACACATTCCATTTTTATAAATTAGAAGACTTAATATACTTAAGATTAAATTGTTCCCCATATTGAGTTGTATATTTAGTACAATTAATAATAATATTCTAAGAGAATTTTAAACATATATTGACAAGCTGATTTTTAAATTTGCACTGAAATTCAAAGAGCCAAGAACAGCTGTGACAATCTTGGAAAAGAAGAAGATTGTTTTGGGATTCATATTTCCCTATTTACTATATAGTAAAGCTACAGAAATCAAGACAGCATGGTAGTAACATAAAAATACAATTAATTTGAGATATATTAATTTTTTACCAAGATGTAAAACAGGAAAATAATAATCTTTTCAGTTCTTGGACAACTGGGTAGCCATGTGTAAAAGAATGAAATTGGACCTTGATAACCCAACATTATTAAAAATTAATTCATAATGCAATGCTTCAACAAGATGAAGATATCTTAGAAGACAACATAAGAATAAGTCTTTTTGACTTGGTGCTAGCAGTGGTTTCTTTCATTTTTTTAAATTTCAGATAATTACATGGGTATAAATGATTAGGTCACATTGTTGGCATAGTCCACAGCTATAGCCCAGGATGAAGGAGAGAAATAGAGGGGGAAGAAAGGGGAGGAGGGAGATTTGATAGAGAAAGGGTAAACAGTGGGATCACACCTATGGAGCATATTGCAAGGGTACAAGTCATATGTATCAAGTATAGAACATAAATATCTTAACACAATAATCAGGTAAATGAGGTGAAAGCTATATTAATTAGTTTGATGTAAGCACTCCAAAATGTATAAAAAATCAACACATTGTACTCCACAAATGCACAAATGCATAAATGTATTCATGATCTATGTGTATATGACTTAAAAAAAAAAGAAAGAAAAAATTCCAAATTGAAAATGAGCCCTTCACCTAGGAAGTGCTCCCATATACCCCTACATTGCAACTGTTAGGTGAGAGATTACCAAACCCCCTTCCCCTACTTGAACTTAATTACTTTTTTTTTCTTTTGTGGGCTTGTAATTGTCCATCTTTCTTTATGGGTGAATAGTATATCATTGTATACATATACCACAGTTTATTTACCATTCATGACTTCATGGGCACTTGGGATGTTTCCACATCTTTGTGACTGTTAATTGAGCTGTGGTAAACATTCTAGTGCAAATATTCTTATGGGAAAAATGATTTTTTTTTCCTTCCGAGTATATACCTAGGAATGAGATTGCAGGATCAAATGGAAGTTTTATATTTAATTTTTCAAGGATTACCCATACTTCTTTCCAAAATGGCTGTATTATTTTGCAATCCCACTAAAAATGTACATGTGTTCCCTTTTCTCCACACCCATGACATCATCTGCAGTTTTGGAATTTTGGGATGTGGACTATTTTCACTGGAGTTAGGTGATATCTCATGTTGGTCTTGATTTGCATAACCCTAATGATTAGAAACAATGAGCATTTTTTCATGTGTTTGTTGGTCATTAGTCTGTTTTCTTGGGAGAAGGTTCTGTTCATGCCTCTTGAATGATGATATATGAGTTTGTTAACTCTTCATGATTACTTTAAGTTCTCTGTAAGTTCTAATTATTAGGCCTTTGTCAGCTTTGTACCATGCCAATATCTTCTCCCATTCTGATGGTTATCTTTTTGTTTTAGTTGTGCCTTTAGCAGTGCAGAAGGTTTTTAGTTTGATCATATTCCTGTTATTTACTTTTCTTGTTGGTGCAATTGCAAATGGGGTCTTCATTATAAGATCTTTACCCAGGCCAGTATCATCAAGAGTTTGTCCCACACATTCTGCTAGAGATGTGTGTGTTGGTGTGTGTGTGTGTGTATTAGGTTTAAATCTTTCATTCAGTGTGAGTAAATTTTTGTAAATAGTGAGAAGTGTGGGTTCAGTTTCAGTCTTGTACTTGTGGCTAACCAATTCTCCCAGCACCATTTATTAAATAGGGATTAATTTTGCCTGTGAATGTTTTTGTTTGGGCTATTAAAGATCAAATGGCAATTTGAAGGTGGGTTCATCTCTATGTTCTCCATTCTGGTCCATAAATTCATGTCTCTATTTTTGTGCCAGTGACATGTTGTTTTGATCACCATAGACTTATTGTAAATCTAACCTAAAGTCTGGTCAAGTGATGCCTCCAGATTTGGTTTTATCTTACATTATGTTAGCTGTATATATTTTTGGTTCTCTATAAAATAAACAACTATTTTTTTTCAAGTTCTTCAAAGTATGTTGTTGATGTTTAATGGGGATTGCATTAAATTTATAGATTCTGTTGGGTAGTATGGACATTTAAAAAATGTTGATTCTTTCCAGTCAAGAGCATGGTATATTCTTCTATTTGTTAACATCTTCTGCTATTTCTTTTCTCGGTGTTTCATAGTTGTCTCTTTCACTTCCACTGTTAGGTATATTTGCAGGTATTTCATTTTCTTTGAAGCTACTGTGAGGAGTATCGTGTCTTTGATTTGATTCACAGCTTAATTTTTTTTTGGTATATGGGAAGGCAACTGATTTGTGGAGATTGATTTTATATTTTGAGTTGTTATTCTATTTCCAGATCACTTCCATGAGTCTTATGGTTGAGACCCTCTGGTTTTCTAATTATGATATTATATCATCAGAAAATGGTGAAGGTTTTACCTCCTCCATTTCCACTTGAATACATTTGATGTATTTCTTTTGCCTGATTACATTAGCTAAAACTTCTGGCACTGTGTTGAAGAGGAGTGGAAATAGTGAACATACTTGTCTGATTCCTATTCGAAGTGGAAATGTTTTCAGTTTTACTCCTGTGGCTTTGATGTCTTCTATCAGTTTAAGAAATATCCCATCTATGCCTATTTTCTTAAGTTTTCTTTTCATAAAAGGATACTGAATTACGTCAAATGCTTGTTTTTTTTGCATCTACTGAGATCATATAGTCTTTTTTTTGCTTTTATTTATGTGGTGAATTACATTTATAAGTTTATGTATATTGAGCCAATCTTGCATCCCTGAAAAAAGCCCACTTTATCATGATGTACATTTTTTTAAAATGTAGCTATATTCTGTTTACTGGAATTTCATTGAGTATTTTTGTGCCATTATTAATTAATGATAGTGTACTGTTTGTTCCTTTTTTTTCTTTTTGTATACTTTCCTGATTTTGGTATCAGGGAGATATTTGCTTCATTAAAGTAACTGTGGAGGGTTCCTTCTTTATCAATATTTTGGAACAGATTCTTAACATAGGTACAAGCTCCTCTTTGAAGGTTTGGTAGAATTCTGATATGAAACCCTCTGGTTCACGATGTTTTTGGTTGAAAGATTTTTTTTAATTTTGTTTTGTTTTGTTTTGTTTTGAGGCAGTCTCACTTTGTCACCCTTGGTAGAGTGCTGTGGTGTCATAGCTCGTATCAACCTCAAACTCTTGGATTCAAGTGATTCTCTTGCCTCAGCCTCCCGAGTAGCTGGGACTACAGGCGCCCGCCACAATGCCCAGCTAGTTTTAGAGATGAAGTCTTACTCTGGCTCATGCTGGTCTTGAACTTGTGAGCTCAGGCAATCCACCCACCTCACCCTCCCAGAGTGCTAGGATTACAGGTGTGAGTTAACACACATGGGCTCAGTTGAAAGCTTGTTTATTGTTGCAATTTCAGTGCTTGATGTTGGTCTGTTCAAAACTTCTACTCTTTCTGGATGAGTTTGGGGAGGTGGTGTGATTCCAGGTATTGGAATTATTTCAGGCTATTTTCAAATTTCTTGAAATAGAGTTTTTTTTTTTTGTAGTAATCAGTGATGATGTTTCTATCTCTGCAGTATCCATTGTTATTTCCTCTTATTTTATGATTGAGGTTATTAGAGCTCTCTCTATTTTTAGGTTTATTGATTTTGTTAATCTTTTTTTTTATTAAATCATGGCTGTGTACATTAATGTGATCATGGGGCACCATACACTGGTTTCATAGACCATTTGACACATTTTCATCACATTGGTTAACATAGCCTTCCTGTCATTTTCTTTGTTATTGTGCTAAGACATTTACATTCCACATTTACTAAGTTTGGATTTTGTTAATATTTTGTAAAACCAACTCTATGTTTTGCTAATCATCCAAATGGTTCTTTTTTCCTGATTACATCAAACTCTGATCTGATTTTGGTTATTTCTTTTTTTCTGCTAGGGTTGCAATTGGCTTACCCTTCCTTTTCCAGTTCCTTGAAATGGTTCATTAGGTTGTTCATTTATTCTGTCTGTTTTTGAGGGGACACCATTTAATGCAACAATTTTCCTCTTTGGACTGTTTTTGCAATATCCCACTTTTTTGATAGTTTTTGCCTTCATTGTTATGTTGTTTGAGTAATCTAATGATTTTCTTCTTCATCTCCTTCTTGACCCATCTTTCTGCTTGGAGGATCTGTCCACTTCTGTCAGAAGGGTGTTGAAGTCCTCAGTTACTATGGTATTGCAGGTTATCATGTTGTTCAGATTGGTTAGAGGTCATTTTATAGTGTTTAGGTTGGGCACAGAGACATTTTGGATTGAAATGTCTTCTTGTTTTATAATTCCCTTAAGCAGTATGTACTGTTGTCATTGTCTTTCTTTACTTTTGTTGGTTTGAATCCCAAGGAATCTGCAAATAAGGTGGTGATTCCTGATTTTTCTTATTTCTATTTGTCTAGAATATTGTTTTTAACAATGCTCTAGAGAGCATCTATTTCACCCTGGGTCTTGTTTTGTTCTTGGAGATCAGATGTGTTTCATCAAAGAGTATATATTAGTCTTGTGCCTGTTTATCCAGTCTGCAAGGCTGTTCCTCTTCAGTGAGGAAATCAAGCCATTCTTTTCTTTTCTTTGCCGTTTTTGGCTGGGGCTGACTTTGAACCCACCACCTTCAGCATATGGGGCCGGTGCCCTACTCTTTTGAGCCACAGGTGCCGCCCGCCATTCACATTTATTGACAGCATTGATATGTATGGTAGACTTCTGTTAGTCTTTTTTCGTAGAGGTCCATTGATTAATTTCTTGATTTTGCCATTTTGGAAGCTAGGATTTGTCCTTTGGTTTCTAGGTGTCTTTACTTTGCTGGTGGTCCATTGCGATGGTCAGTGTATAGAATGGTTCTGACTACTTCATACACAGCAGGTCTTTTCAGGAATTTCCTCAATGCTTGCTTTTCAGTAAAATATTTGATTTCTCCATTAAATATGAAACTTAGTTCAAGATACAGCACCTTGAAAATTCCTCTGTTTAAGACAGTTAAAGACAGTTGAATACTCTCTTCTGGCTTGTAAAATTTCCACTGAAAAGTTCACTGTCACTCATAGTTAAAAACTTGCTTACTCCTGGCTGCTTGTAGAATTTTCTTTTTCATTTTTCTTTGGCCAACTTAATTACAGTGTGTCTAGGAGATGCTTTGTTTGAATTGAATCATCCTGGAGTTCTGTAGCTATCTAGTATCTGTATTTACGAATCTCTTGCCAAGTTTGGGTAATTCTCCACCATGATGTTTTGACATACAACTTTCATACTTTTAGGACTCTCTTCTTCTATGTTAGGTATACTTGTGATTTGTATGTTCGTGTGTCCTAAATAATCCCATATCTCTCGAAGATATTGCTCTGCTTTTGCTCTCTTTTTATGCTTTTTTGAATGACTGGGTTAATTCAGCCATCTTGTCTTTGATTTCTGAATTTATTTCTTTCCCATGTTTTACTCCATTACTCAGATTATCTACTGTATTTTGGACCACCTTGAATGCCCTTTTTAATTCCTTAATTATGCTGTATTCTTTCTATTATATCCATATCCTCAGTGAGTTTGTCTTCAATTTCACTTATTTCTTGAGACAGTTTTTGAACTTCATTTTGGATATCATTTTCTACCTTTCATTCAATTCCATTCATCCTATTTTCCGTCCATTTTCTGAATTCTATATCCATCACGTCAACAATTTCTTTATGGATGATATTTTCAGCTGTATCTACCTTGTAATATCTTGGGGGATATTGATCTTCTCTGATTTTTTATGTTGTCAGTATTCTTCTGCTGATTCCTCCTCCTTGTGTGTGTTTACAATTTGTGTGTGTGTGTGTTTTATTTTTAAGCTAGAATGTCAGAGTGTCCCTAATTGTTGTTAAGAGATATTCTAGTTAGGATCCTTCAGGCTGCTCCCAGGGAGCAGCTCGATCCTGGAAGGTGGAGCCTGGGTCCACTGAGTAGTGTATCTATCTGCCAAGCACTAGTGCTGTTCACCTGGTTCTGGTGATTTTTGGATATATAGGTAGTAGTTTCTTAAGCATGACAGTTGTTACAAGAAAAGTGTTCAACAGATTTCATTTAAGCAAAAAATGATTCATGGATAGGGAAGCATTCAGAACCAAATGGATCAGAGAATTCTCCTTTGTAACATGTACAGTGGAAATTTTAGACAAAACAGGGAAGTCAAGTACAGAATTAGTTCAACTGGTTGCAACTAGTCTATTTTCCTTATTTTTATAGTGTCTGATTAGTTGCTTGCTTATGATTGGCTGAAACTTGGATGCTTATGATTGGCCAAAAGACAGCGTTACAAAAATTAACCTTTTAAGTTAGGTTTCTAGTTGTTTATATAGTAAGTTAGGTTATAGTTTGTTACATAGAAATTCAAAGCACAAGGCCAGCCTTGTCCAATGCCTCCTGCTTATATAATTTAACCCACCTAAGGCACAACTTAATTACATTGTGTCTAGGAGATGGTTTGTTTGAATTGAACCATTTTGGAGTTCTGTAGCTATCTAGTATCTGTATTTATGAACCTCTTGCCATGTTTAGATAATTCTCCACTATGATGTCTTTTTTGTTGTTATTATTAAGTCATATACACATAGAACGTGAATACATTTATGCATTTGTTGGGTACACTGTGTTGATTTTGTATACAATTTGGAGTGCATACATCAAACTAATTAATATAGCTTTCACCTCATTTATTTGATTATTGTGTAAAGACATTTATAGTCTATACTTGATAAATATAACTTGTACCCTTGCAATATGCTCCATAGGTGTGGTTTCACTCTTTACCCTCCCTCTATCAAACCACCCCCTCCCCTCTTCTCCCCCTCCATTTCTCTCCTTCATCCTGGGCTATAGTTGTGATCTATCTTTCATAAGAAAGTGTGAGTAGCATCGGCCCCATATGCCAGAGGTGGCAGGTTCAATCCCAGCCCTGGCTAAAAACAAAACAAAACAAAAAAAAAAAAAAAAAAAAGGAAGTGTGAGTAAATATAAATTGGTTTCATAGAAGTACTGAGTACATTGGATACATTTTCTTCCATTCTTGAGATACTTTACTTAGGAGAATATGTTCCAGGTCCATCCATATAAACATAAAAGAGGCAAAGTTTCCATCATTTTTTAAGGCTGCATAATATTCCATGATAGACATATACCACAATTTATTAATTCATTCATGGGTTGATAGGCATTTGAGCTTCTTCTCTGACTTGGCTATTACAAATTGAGCTGCAATGAATGATCTGGTACGAATATCTTTTTTGAAAAGTGATTTTTGGTCTTTTTGATAAACTCCTAGTAGAGGAATTGCAGGATCTAACAGCAGGTCTATTTTTAGATCCCTGACTATTGTCCAAATTTATTTCCAAAAGGAATGCATGGGCTTGCATTCCTACCAGCAGTGCAGAAGTGTTTCTTTTTCTCTGCATTCATGCCAACATCTGTAGTTTTGTGATTTTGCTACGTGGGCTATTCTTACTGTAGTTAGATGGTATCTGAAAGTGATTACCACCATGATGTCTTGACATACAATGTCCATACTTTTAGGACTCTCTTAACAACAATAAAAATTAAAGGGCGGAGCCTGTGGCTCAGTGAGTAGGGCGCCGGCTCCATATACTGAGGGTGGCAGGTTCATAACTCAGCCCCGGCCGAACTGCAACCAAAAAATAGCTGGGCGTTGTGGCAGGCGCCTGTAGTCCCAACTGCTCAGGAGGCTGAGGCAGGAGAATCACAGAAGCCCAAGAGCTAGAGGTTGCTGTGAGTCCTGTGACATCATGACACTCTAATGAAGGTGGTAAAGTGAGAATCTGTCTCTATAAAAAAATAATAATAATAAAATTAAAATTAAAAAAAGAAAGAAAATAAAACTCATAATTTGAGAATCATCAAAATATTTTTAAAAATTGTTCTCCAGCCCCAATTCCCAGCATCAACTTGAGCAGGCAGTGGGATACTATGGGTCACCAACTTCAGTGGAGCAAGATGGCGGCCGAGTAACAGTTTCCTTGCATCTGGGCACCGTGAGTCCGGGGAGCTAGGACTCCAGGCATTGTGGCTGGTGGGATCTGCCTATCATCACCTCTACGAGGATAAGAAGAGTCAGTGAGAGACTTCTGGACCCCAAGAGGAGGACTAAAACAGTGGAAAACCGGCAAGTGGTCGCGTGTTTAATTGGTCTAAAACCACCCGCAACTGTAAGTTCAGTAGCAGCGAGACTGCAAACCAGAAAGGCCTTACTCTGAACTGTTTTGGTGTTTTTGGACTGGGTATTCAGTTGAGTTGCCTTGGGGAGAGCCTGAGCGGGAATGCGGAGAACTTTGGCCATTGTCTAGGGCCCCAGTCTGAGCCACTGAGCCAGAGGGAGCTAATAGTGTTTGGCTGTGGGCCACAGGGAGCCATTGTGAGTGATCTGCCCTGGCAAGCTCCACCCTCAGGGTCGCAGAGCTAGAATCCAGGTGGGAACTGGTAACATAGCAACTGAGTAGCCGAAGGGTGGGGTCTGAGCCGCCTTACAGCCCTAACCCTCAGGGGCAGAGGGAGACCAGTTTTGGCACACTGGGTAAGTTGGATAGCCACTTCAGCAGTGATTCCAGCGACAAGCACTTTCCTGGGAAAGCTTCTGCTCAGCAAGTTTACAAGTTCAAAGTACCTTTTAAGTGGGCTGAAGAGAGATTTAGGGTGTCCACCTGCTGGGGTTTGAGAAATCAGCAGCCTCCAGTCACATCAGAACTGTGATTAACATCTCATACCCCAGAAGACCACGTGTTGCCCAGACAATATTTAACAACATATACATACTGCTTTATTTTTGATTGTGTGTCTTTTTTTTTTTTTTTTTTTTGGTTTGGATGTTTTTTTGTTTATTTTGATGTTGTTGATGTTGTCTTGTTTTTAATTTCAACCTGTTCTGTACAGATCTTTTTTCTTTCTCAATTTTTCTAGTTTAATTATAATTTCCCATTCCTGCCTTTTTCAATAAATAGAACTTCATTTTTGCTAGTGTTTCTACCACTATTATTTGGTTTTTCACCGCATTTTATCCCGGAAAGTTTTCTGTTTGCTTGATTTGGTTTGATTTATAGCATTTTTGTCTTTCCTGTCTACTTGGTGGAGGTGGGGTACTGTGTCTGATCAGGTTAGCAAAGAGCTGCTGACCTCAAGGGAACTACCCAACTGGGCACACCCAGAAGGTCGTCTTTTTTTAAGGTAGTATCAAAGTACCCTACTGTACACCTATATTGCTCTGTCTCCCTATTTCTGTGCCTCTCTTCTTTTTGTCAATATTCCTTTTACCCATCCCCTCTCCTTTCTCTATTTTCTTTCTTTTAACTTGGTCCTCCTTTCTTTCATCCCTTTCTTGCTATTCAACCTTCTCACCCTTCTTGTCCTGTACCAAAAGAACTCATCAAACCCTTAGTCCACAGGAACGAGAATTTAAAGAGCAAGAGGAAGTGAAAGGAAAATTAGGGCAAGGAAACAGATAAAAGAAATCACTCATGAGGAGGAATCAGCAGAAAACTCCAGGCAACATGAAGAACCAGTCCAGAACAACCCTGCCAAGGGACCATGAGTTAGCTACTGAATAGAATTCCACCTGCAAAGAAATGTCAGGAATGACAGAAAGGGAATTTAGAATACACATGATGAAACCAATGAAAGAAATGATGGAAACAATGAAGGAAGCTGCTAATAAAGTGGAAAATAACCAAAAGGAAATCCAAAAACAGAATCAAATAAGAGATGAACGATAAGAAGAATATAAAAAGGATATAGCAGACCTGAAGGAACTGAAACAGTCAATTAGGGAACTTAAAGATGCAGTGGAAAGTATCAGCAACAGGTTAGACCATGCAGAATAAAGAATTTCAGAGGTAGAAGAAAAACTTCTTGAGATAACACAGATAGTAAAAGAGGCAGAAAAGAAGAGAGAGAAAGCAGAACGTTCACTGTCAGAATTATGGGACTTTATGAAGCGTTCCAACATACGAGTTATAGGAATCCCAGAAGGGGAAGAAGAATGCCCCAGGGGAAAGGAAGCCATACTAGAGAATATTATAAAAGAAAATTTCCCAATTCTCACCAAAGACTCTGACACAATTCTTTCAGAGAGATATCGTACCCCAGGTTGCCTCAACTCTAACCGAGTTTCTCCAACACACATTGTGATGAACTTGTCCAAAGTCAAGACAAAAGATAAGATCCTGCAAGCTGCCTGGAGTAAGCACCAGTTGACCTACAGGGGCAAATCCATCATAGTGACCGCAGACTTCTCTAATGAAACTTTCCAAGCAGGAAGACAATGGTCATCTACCTTTAATCTACTTAAACAGAACAATTTCCAGCCCAGAATTCTGTACCCTGCTAAGCTAAGCTTCAAAATTAATGGAGAAATCAAATCATTTATGGATATACAAACACTGAGAAAAATCGCCACAACAAGACAAGCTCTACATGTAATACTTCAACCTGTTCTGCACACTGACCTCCAAAATGGATCAGCAGCAAAGTAAGAACTCAGAATTTAAAGGACAGAACCTAACCTCCACACTGATGCAAAAGATAAAATTAAGCAATGGACTCTCACAAAATAAGATGAATAGAATATTACCACACTTATCAATTATCTCAATAAATGTTAATGGCTTGAATTCCCCACTGAAGAGACATAGATTGGTTGACTGGATTAAAAAACACAAGCCATCCATTTGCTGTCTGCAAGAAACACACCTGGCTTCAAAAGAAAAATTAAAACTCTGAGTCAAGGGTTGGAAGACAATTTTTCAGGCAAATGGCATTCAGAAGAAAAGAAGAGTTGCAATCTTATTTTCAGATTCATGTGGATTTAAAGCAACTAAAGTCAAAAAAGACAAAGATGGTTACTTTATATTGGTGAAGGGAAAAATACAACAATACGATGTTTCAATTCTAAATATTTATGCACCCAATTTAAATGCTCCCAGATTCTTGAAACAGACCTTACTCAGTCTGAGCAATATGATATCTGATAATACCATAATAACAGGGGACTTTAACACTCCTCTTACAGAGCTGGACAGATCCTCTAAACAGAAATTAAACAAAGATATAAGAGATATAAATAAGACCCTAGAACAACTGTGCTTGATAGATGCATACAGAACACTCCACCCCAAAGATAAAGAATATACATTCTTCTCATCACCCCATGGAACATTCTCCAAAATTGATCATATTCTGGACACAAAACTAATATCAACAGAATCAAAAGAATTGAAATTTTACCTTGTATCTTCTCAGACCATAAGGCACTAAGGTGGAACTCAACACTAACAAAAACCCTCGACCCCACACAAAGGTATGGAAATTAAACAATCTTCCGTTGAATAACAGATGGCTGCAGGAAGAAATAAAACAGGAAATCATTAACTTCCTTGAGCATAACAACAATGAAGACACAAGCTACCAAAACCTGTGGGATACTGCAAACGCACTTTTGAGAGGAAAATTCATTGCTTTAGATGCCTACAATCAAAAAACAGAAAGAGAGCGCATCAACAACCTCACAAGCCATCTTAAGGAATTGGAAAAAGGAGAACAATCGAAGCCTAAACTGAGTAGAAGAAAAGAAATATCCAAAATCAAATCAGAGATCAATGAAATTGAAAACAAAAGAATCATTTAGAAAATTAATGAAGCATAGAGTTGGTTTTTTGAAAAAATGAATAAAATAGATAAACCATTGGCCACATTAACGAGGAATAGAAAAGTAAAATGTCTAGTAACCTCAATCAGAAATGATAAAGGGGAAATAACAACTGATCCATCAGAGATACAAGAGATCATCTCTGAATACTACCAGAAACTCTATGCCCCAAAATTTGACAATGTGAAGGAAATGGATAAATTTCTGGAATCACACCCTCTCCCTAGACTTAGCCAGGAAGAAACAGAGCTCCTGAACAGACCAATTTCAAGCACTGAGATCAAAGAAACAATAAAAAATCTTCCAACCAAAATATGCCCTGGTCCAGATGGCTTCACACCAGAAAAATTGAGGAAGAAGGAATCTTCCCCAACACATTCTATGAAGCAAACATCACCCTGATACCAAAACCAGGAAAAGACCCAAACAAAAAGGAGAATTTCAGACCAATCTCACTTATGAATATAGATGCAAAAATTCTCAAGAAAATCCTAGCCAATAGATTACAGCTTATCATCAGAAAAGTCATTCATCATGATCAAGTACGCTGCATCCCAGGGATGCAAGGCTGGTTTTACATACGCAAATCCATAAACGTTATCCACCATATTAACAGAGGCAAAAATAAGGACCACATGATCCTCTGAATAAATGGAGAAAAAGCATTTGATAAAATCCAGCATCCTTTTCTAATTAGAACACTGAAGAGTATAGGCATAGGTGGCACATTTCTAAAACTGATTGAAGCTATCTATGACAAACCCACAGCTAGTATTTCACCGAATGGGGTAAAACTGAAAGCTTTTCCTCTTAGAACTGGAACCAGACAAGGTTGTGCTCTATCACCTTTACTATACAACATGGTGCTGGAAGTTCTAGCCAATACAATTAGGCAACACAAGGAAATAAAGGTAATCCAAATGGGAGCAGAGGAGGTCAAACTCTTCCTCTTTGCTGACGACATGATCTTATACTTAGAGAACCCCAAAGACTCAACCACAAGACTCCTAGAAGTCATCAAAAAATACAGTAATGTTTCAGGATATAAAATCAATGTCCACAAGTCAGTAGCCTTTGTATACACCAATAACAGTCAAGATGAGAAGCTAATTAAGGACACAACTCTCTTCACCATAGTCTCAACGAAAATGAAATACCTAGGAATATACCTAACGAAGGAGGTGAAGGACCTCTATAAATAAAATTATGAAATCCTCAGAAAGGAAATAGCAGAGGATATTAACAAATGGAAGAACATACCATGCTCATGAATGGGAAGAATCAACATTGTTAAAATGTCTATCCTTCTCAAAGCAATCTACCTATTCAATGCCATTCCTATCAAAATACCAACATCGTACTTTCAAGATTTGTAGAAAATGATTCTGCGTTTTTTATGGAACCAGAAAAAACCCCGTATAGCTAAGGCAGTTCTTAGCAATAAAAATAAAGTTGGGGGCATCAGCATACCAGATTTTAGTCTGTACTACAAAGCCATAGTGGTCAAGACAGCATGGTACTGGCACAAAGACAGAGACATAGACACTTGGAATAGAATTGAAAACCAAGAAATGAAACTAACATCTTACAGCCACCTAATCTTCGATAAACCAAACAAGAACATACCTTGGGTAAAGACTCCCTATTCAATAAATGGTGTTGGGAGAACTGGATGTCTATATGTAAAAGACTGAAACTTGACCCACACCTTTCCCCACTCAAAAAATTGATTCAAAATCGATGCAGGACTTAAATTTAAGGCATGAAACAATAAACATCCTCAAAGAAAGCATAGGAAAAACACTGGAAGATATTGGCCTGGGGAAAGACTTCATGAAGAAGACTGCCATGGCAATTGAAACAACAACAAAAATAAACAAATGGGACTTCATTAAACTGAAAAGCTTCTGTACAGCTAAGGAGACAATCACCAAAGCAAAGAGACAACCTACACAATGGGAAAGGATATTTGCATATTTTCAATCAGACAAAAGCTTAATAACTAAGATCTATAGAGAACTCAAATTAATCCACATGAAAAAAGCCAACAATCCCATATATCAATGGGCAAGAGACATGAATAGAACCTTCTCTAAAAATGACAGACAAATGGCTAACACATGAAAAAATGTTCATCATCTCTATATATTAGAGAAATGCAAATCAAAACAACCCTGAGATATCATCTAACCCCAGTGAGAATGGCCCACATCACAAAATCTCAAAACTGCAGATGCTGGCGTGGATGTGGAGAGAAGGGAATACTTTTACAGTGCTGGTGGGACTGCCAACTAGTACAACCTTTCTGGAAGGAAGTATGGAGAAACCTCAAAGCACTCAAGCTAGACCTCCCATTTTATCCTGCAATCCCATTACTGGGCATCTACCCAGAAGGAAAAAAATCCTTTTATCATAAGGACACTTGTACTAGAGTGTTTATTGCAGCTCAATTTACAATGGCCAAAATGTGGAAACAGTCTAAATGCCCACCAACCCAGGAATGGATTAACATACGGTGGTATATGTATACCATGGAATACTTTTCAGCTATTAACAGAAATGGAGACTTTACATCCTTCGTATTATCCTGGATGGAAGTGGAAGACATTATTCTTAGTAAAGCATCACAAGAATGGAGAAGCATGAATCCTATGTACTCAATTTTGATATGAGGACAATTAATGACAATTAAGGTCATGGCGGGGAGGAAAAGCAGAAAGAGGGACGGATGGAGGGGGTGGGGCCTTGGTGTGTGTTACACTTTATGGGGGCAAGACATGATTGCAAGAGGGACTTTGCCTAACAATTGCAATCAGTGTAACCTGGCTTATTGTACCCTCAATGAGTCCCGAACTATAAAAAAAAATTTAAAAAAAAATGTTCTCCAATGGACACCATCAATGAAGTAAAAAGGCAACCCATAGAACCCAAGAGATATTTTTAAACCATAGATCTGCAAAAGGTCTATTATACAGAATATAAAAAGAACTTTTGCAGTTCAGTCATAATATATATGATATTTCTGTAAAGAACATATACAAATAACCAATAAGGACATGAAAAAATTGCTCAACATCATTACATTTTGGGGATATGCAAATCAAAGCCACAATTAAATATCACTAGCTACCTATAAGTATGGGTATCATTTAGGAAAAAGAAAAGCAAAAAAGGAGTCATAAATGATGTGTATAAATGGGAAATCCTCAGGCAGTAAGGTAACATAAACTACTGAGAAAAATATTTTGCCAGTTACTTAAAAGTAAATCTTAGACTTGCAATATTCCACTCCTATGTATGCATAAGAGAAATGATAACACGTGAACATAAAGCTTTCATATAAATATCCACAGTAGCCTTATTTATAATAGTCAAAAAGTAGAAATAGCCTAAATGTCAATCATTTGACCAAGAAGACAAAATGATGTATACTTATACAAGGAACTATTATTTATCTATAGAAATAAATGAAATGTTGATACACACTACAACTTGAATGAACTTTAAAAACATTATACTAAGTGAATGAAACCAGACAGAAAAGGTCATATAATGCATGATTCAATTTGAAATGTATAGGATATGTAAATTTATCATAACAGAAAATGTATTGGTGGTCACCTGTAGCTGGGGAGAAATAGAGGAATGGCTTTAAAGCATGTGAGATTTATTTTGGGGTGATAGAAATATTCTGTAAAGAATGACGATTGGTACACAACTTTGTGAATATACTAAAACTACAGAAATATATCCTTTAAACAGGTAAATTTTATAAATTGTTAAATTTACTTCAATAAAACTGTTACAAAAACCTATAAGCATGCTAATAATAATAAAAACTAAGACTTGGTCTTTGTAACAGAGAGACCAAATACTCTCTTGTTATTATTAACCCTGTGGGTTTTGTAATACATTGGTGTTTTGATTGCAGTTCACAAAAATGAATGGGTTCACTCTATATCTTTTGGTTGTTTGGGCTTCATAAAATCTAATCTTAGGTATACCATGGAATATCATGCAGCTTTAAAAAATATGGAGACTTTACCTCCTTTACGTTTACATGGATGGAGCTGGAACATATCCTACTTAGTAAAGTATCTCAAGAATGGAAGAAAAAATATCCAATGTACTCAGTACTATTATGAAACCAATTTACAATCACTCACACTTTCATGTGAAGAATAGATCACAACTACGGCCCAAGATGAAGGGGGAGGAGGTGAGATGGGAGGGGAGGGCGGAGGTTTGATCAAGGGAGGGTGAATGGTGGGATCACACCTATGGTGCATAATGCAAGGATACATGTCAGATCTACTAGTATAGAATATAAATGTCTTAACACAATAATTAAGTAAATGAGATGAGGTATATATTAACCAGTGCGATGTAAGAATCCCTAATTCTATATGAAATCAGAGCAATGTACCCCATAAATGCATTAATGTATACATGATCTATGTGTTTATGATTTAATAAAAAAAGAAAAATAATAAAATAAAATAGCAGAAGGAAAGACCTGGCAGTGATATTCTTTCATGTCAATTTATATACCAGTGCTTTTTATTTACAGCCATATTTAGACACAGAAAAGGAAATAGCTTATGCAGATGTCTAGAAGATACTTATGTCTTTTCTTATATGGTATTCTCCTACAAAGTCTCCATGGGGAACTTCAGGACTAAGGACCATTCATAGAAGTGTGTCATGGTGTAAGTATCTTTTTCCCAATCCAGCCTCTTTGTAACAATAAGAGGAGAAAAGGAGGTTAGTCTTGCTGATAATGGCAGCAAATAGGTTCTTCATTGATGAGAATAAGGCATGTGGTCTGAAGAGTTTGTGTATGGGGGATGAAGCCAATACCTATGTGTGCTCAAACAACTCATTTATTGGTACTCACAGAATTTCTACTAGTTGGGTTCACTTGGTGAATAAGAAAAAGGAAAGAAGATTCACTAAAGTTATTATAATGAAAAGGAAAGGGATTCATTACTAAAGACCTAATCATGATCCCTAATCACAAGTTGTAAATTTTCTTAACATTTAAGCAGTACTTTGCAAACTCTCTTAAGGCCTTCTCCAAACCCCTGAATAAACATAAAAAAAGAAAATATTTTGTTTCTTGACCTTCCCCCAAGAATTTCTGGATAAAGATCATTGATTTCAGACAGTGGTTCTCAATCTAGGTCAATTTTTATTCTACAGTACATTAGGCAATGTATGTAGACATTTTTGTTTTCACAAGTGGGGAAAGAATGCTACTGCCATCTAATGAGTAGCATTCAGGGATACTGCTAAATAGCTTACAATACACAGGATAGTTCCCCAAAACAAAAAGTTGTCTAACTCAAAATGTTAATAGTGGCAAAGTGCACATACCAGTTATGAGTAAAGAGGGATAGAATTATTTTCTCTTGTTCTCTTTTGCTTTTGTTCCAGGATCAAAGCATAGCCCAGTGATGTGCTGAAAAGTTGTACAATTAGTATGATCTGAGCCTGTTTCAAACCATTTAATCAATATAATTCATAGTGGTGAGAGAATTAGATTTGGCTTTCTCATTTAGTTCAGTCTCATATTTCTACTATTTTAAAATAAACCCTTTTCATTTTATTTATGGCTATACCTGTTACCAGTACCTGTGGGGCGGACACTAGGGCAATTCCTCCACAGGTGCTCCTTGCAGAGAAGGAGCCTGAGCCCATGGCAATCCTTAGGCACGCATTTATTGTCTAACACTCCCCTCACCTGTCTTGCGCTGTGTCAATACAAGGCTACTGCGGAGGTTGCTCAGGGCTATCCTGCAAGCAAGGTTAGGCCATCTCCTGCAAGCTTGTACTTCTAATCCCCATCAGGCCTGGTTCCTTACTGTGGCGATCGAGTCCAGGGCCATAGGGGCCACTAGGGGCTGTGATAGATAGCTACAAAATTCAATACTTTGCTTCAAAATACCACTGATAATTTTGTTACAGAAAGGAGGTGGTTGGACTAGATGACCTTGAGATGCCATCCAGGTTGGAAGCACTGTAATGATAATTATGGAAGGAAATAAAATATAGTACCAGTAAAAGTATCAATATTAATACTTATACTGTTAGTGACATTAAAACTAACACTAACACCAATAATAAGGCTCAGCACCCATAGCTGAGTGAGTAGGGCGCTGGCCACATACACTGAGGCTGGTGGGTTCCAGCCTGGCCCAGGCCTGTTAAACAACAATGACAACTGCAACCAAAAAATAGCTGAGCATTGTGGCTGGTGCCTGCAGTCCCAGCTACTTGGGAGGCTGAGGGAAGAGAATCTCTTAGGCCCAAGAGTTTGAGGTTGCTGTGAGCTGTGATGCCATGGCATTCTACCGAGGGTGACATAGTGAGACGCCCGAGTGTCCGCCCCACAGCTGCAAATCATCTTGCTTAGAGGTCATCTGGCTCTTGGCATCCTCTACATTTCCCCCCTCTAGTGTATTAAAGACATTTCTGGATAGGCAAGGGAGAAAAATCTGTCATTGGTAATTTCAATTGTTCTCCTCACCAAGGAGCTTTCCTTCTTGCTAAGTAAAAGAAACAAAAGGGCATATAAGCATAACACAGAATTACACCAACGGAACTAATCCCAACATAAGGGAAACTATTTTAGCTGAACTAGGCATAGGGGAAAACATGTCCCCTTTGTGCTAATCACTCCCCAACTACGTGCTACAGGCTGACTCATAAGGCCCATGATGCTTCCATGGGAAGTATTAACCACCATCCGAAGTTACGTTAGGTGGGGAAAGGGCTGTACTGAACTCAGACCCTTTCCAAAGATCAGTATAACTTTAAGTAAAGATCAGATGCCCAACTGAAACAGATATAAATCCAACAAGTGAAATTCTCTTAACTTAGCCGATACCAGTATTTATTATTACTTCCAAACCTGTTATTTGAGGTCTTTGTTGTCTTACCCTTCAAAGGTTTAGGGGATGCATACTAAGCTTACCTGGGGCTTATTACTCAGCCCAAAATAATGAAATCCTGTATCAATCTTCCCACTCTGCATAGAAGCTCCAACTGCCTCTTAGGGAAATAGGACCCTGACCGCTCTTAACTGCTTCCTGCTGAAGATGGACCATGATATGGGAGAGGCAGCTAGAGTTCCCACAGAGGAGGCTGATCCAGGGTTTCCCTATTATGAAATTACCTAACCTCCAAAAATCCTGTGAATAAAAGAAAAGTTAGTGAAAACAAATTTATTAGGGCGCTGGCAAGGTGTCCTGCTCATGTCAAGGCTTAATCCAGCAGGCTGGTAACCACTGCTTCTCTTGGTCTTCTGTAATAATATGGGCAAAACCTCGACCCCAATGCAGTACATAAGCAGTCTTCCACTCTGACATGTCAGGTTTTCTATAAAAAATATTGTATTGGAGAGAATGGTGGATGAATGAGAGATGTCCAATGGCATTCTGCAGCTGTCTTTCCATCGTTGCTGAGATTCAGAAAGTTGAGAGTGAAAAGAGCTCTAGTGAACATATACTTAGGACTATTATACAAGGGGAGGATATCCTCTCCCCCTCTCTGTTAATCTAACATCTCCTTCAATGTTTTATGATGTCGCTCAATAATGGCTTGTCCTTGAGAATTGTAAGGAATGCCATGAGATAAGTGAATATTCCAAAAAGATAGGAAGGTATTTAGTTTGCGAGTAGAATAAGAAGGTCCATTATCAGTTTTAATAGATTTAGGGAGACCCATAATCATTGTTTTTGCTATAGATCTTCCCTTTCCAACACTCTTTTCTCCTGTCTCAATTTTCCATAGTTATGACATTTAGGACAGTATGAACTGACCTTCTTTTAAAGTGGCAGCAAGCAAATTAGCCTTGTGGAATTCCATTCCTATATCAGCACATGCCCGTATATATTCCTCTAAAGGAGCATTCTGTGCTCTCATAGGTCGCAAGGCCTTTTGACACTCAGAGTTAACATTCTCAAATGTTAAAGTTTGTAATAGCATGTCTCTGAGCTCTGGCTGGGCAATGGCCTTATCGACTACAGTTTTTAGTCAGGCTAGAAAGTCAGTACACGGTTCATTCCCCGACTGCATTATCTTAATAAAATATTTAGAGATATCTCCAGGAGCCTGAACCTTTTCCCAGGCCCTAAGACAACACAGCCTTGTCTGGATTATGGCTATGTCATCATACTGAAGTTGATTGGAAATCCCCAGCCACTGGCCAGAACCAGTGAGCTGTTCTGATGTTATAGAGACTCCTCTCTGCTGGTTTTGGTGACTCATCAGGTCAGCCTCCTCCTTCCACCAGGTTTTGAACTGTAAATACTGTCCAGACTCAAGAAAAGTTCTGGCTATCACATCCTAGTCATAAGGAATGAGCCGCTGCTCTTGTGCAAGCCCCTATAACAGACTTCTAGAAAACGGAGATTGCATACCATATTGTGCTACGGCCTGTTGGCCTGTTTCAAATCTTTCATAACCACAAAGGTGATCATATGGTGATCAAAACGTTGGCCCCCTTGAGGGTGTTGTGGATCGGGAGGAATATCAGTGAATGTAACCAGAAAAAGCCCCAAAGTGTCTTCCCACTTAAAGTTACCGGTTTTATGCCCTTCTAACACAGCCTTCATAACAGAAGTTACAGGCGGTTCATCTACATAAGGAGGTGCTGAGGGGAATGTTGAGTGATTTATGTTAACATTTTTAACTATTTTTATTTTATTTTATTTTATTTTTTATTTATTTTTGAGAGGAGGGTGCATGCCCACCCTACCGAGGTTGGCACTCCCTGACCGGTCTGGATGGCCCCCACCACATCCAGGACCGTACCATCCCTGGGACTAGGGGCGGCTGCAGACCCAGAGACTCAATAGATGCTGCTGCTCACCGCAGCCCCTGGTCCTGGCTGGGGCGTGAGGAGGCGACAGGTCCCTGAGCTCAGGGAGTGCAGGCGGGGAGGTCACCCACCCGGTCCCCAGTTTGCGCTCTACCACTGCTGCCTGCTGCTCCCCACCCACGCTTCCCACCGCTTGTGGGCGGGAGAGGGGAGGATGGCCTACCTGACCCAAGGCACTCTCGGAGCCAGGTGTGCACCCGCGTATATGCTGGGACAAACCCTTCTGTGGAGGGCTATGTTAGCATTTTTAACTGTGAGACTATTCAACTCATCTTCCCATTGTTTATTCTAAGCTGCCATAATGGCCATAGAGGTAATTCCTTGCTTATTTGTGTCTGTATCATATGCTCTTGATTCCCAGTTCTACTTAGGTCCAGCTTCCCTCTGAACCTCACTATTCTCCTCACTTTCAAATTCTGTTTGAACATCGCTTTCTTTCTCAGTTTCTAATTCTCATGACTCTCCAAACAGGAAGTTACCCATTGTTTTTTCTAAATGTCTTTGCTTATTTATGAAAGACCTCACTTATTCTGAGTGAGGTTCCCTAGATTCTAGATTGGCCAAAGGTCCCACTTGCTCTGAGTGGAGTTTCCCTTTGGACTTCCTCCCACTGTCTCCCAAAGGCCTCACTTACTTCTGAGTGTCACTTTCCCCTTTGGTCCACGTCCCTGGTGTCCTGTTGTGTCCTGCTGGATCCTGCCAACTACGCCAGATGTTACAGCCCCTAGTGGCTCCTATGGCCCTGGACTCCATCGCCACAGTAAGGAACCAGGCCTGACAGAGATTAGAAATACTAGCTGCAGGAGGCGGGCTAACCTTGCTTGCCGGATAGCCCCAAGCAACCTTCGCAGTAGCCTTTTATTGACACAGCACAAGACAAGTGAGGGGAGTGTTAGACAATGAATGCATGCCTAAGGATGGCCATGGGCTCTGGCTATTTCTCTATGAGGAGCACATGCAGAAGAATCACCTGAGGTTCTGTCCCCCACCTGCAAATCATCTTGCTCGGAGGTCATCTGGCTCTTGGCGTCCTCTACAGCTATCTTAGTAAAATTTCATTTTGTTGACTTTTTTTAATGGTCAGAGCATTATTTTCAACAAATCCAGAGATGATTAAAAGAGAAGTTTAACAAAACTAAAAGAAAAATGAAAACATGGTAAACATGTAGAAATTAAAATTAGTTCTGAGGTTAATCTTTTACATAGAATAACAAAAATTTTATTTTGTAATTTAGTTTATTCAGAGTTTTGTCTTTAAGGTAATGATTACTTTGAGCTTCTCAACTCAAATTATATTAAGGATCAGCATTTATCTCTCTCTTCTAAATATTTTTTCTCTATTAAATTCTTTTCACCTGCCCCATGTCATTTTCATATGTTAAGTAGTTTATTATTTGACATTTTTTACAGCATGCCCATTATTTTTCTTCCTCTCACTCACACTATAACAAATATTATACACTTCACTGAATGAAATTAGATGCCCATGATCCCTTGTGGAAGCTTTCCTACTAGTGATACAGGATTAACCCACAGAAGACTCAATAGAGACCTCCCCCATTCTCTAGGCCTAGGTGAGCTCAGAAATCATACC
The DNA here is from genome assembly GCF_027406575.1 of Nycticebus coucang. Lineage (NCBI taxonomy): Eukaryota > Metazoa > Chordata > Mammalia > Primates > Lorisidae > Nycticebus > Nycticebus coucang. The sequence goes on along the minus strand of NC_069804.1, from coordinate 153,105,012 downwards.
CCCATCTCTAGGCACAAACAGACTTCCCTTTCCAGGCCATACCTTCTGGGCTCTAGGAAGGTCATGAGCAAAGCAACATGAAAGGTTTTGGGTGGTTCCACCATGAGGAGAGAGTGCACACACTAATCCCTTCCCTGAGACAAAAACTGCAAAGACCTGATAACCTTGCCCCAGGGGAGAAACTACATTTATTCATTTGTTAATACCCTCATTAAGTTTGTAAAGGTGCTTTTCCATCTACCAAGTCCTGGCAAAATGCAACATAGACCCCCTAGACAAAGGACCCATGGGGGAGACTTTCAACTTGGTTGGGTCTTTCCCTTTTGTCAGAAGCTCTGGTGCTTTTTACTCCTTCTGTATTCCTTTCTGCTTAATAAAATCCTGTCTTACCATGGGTTCATTCTTTGAATCCCCAAGACCAAGGACCTCCTGAAGAAGAAATTCCAGTAACAGTGGCTTGACCTCTTATACAATGGTTTACTTGATTCTAAGCACTGTGTTATTAGGGTATGGTTTATTCACAGTATAGTAGTGTTTTTAAAAATAACATATAAGAATTTATAAGTGACTATAAGGAATTTCCAAAATTAAAAAAAACTTCCAAAATAAATTCTAAAACAATAGTTCATATCTCCTAAAATATTAGTTTGTATTTTTCAATCTTTTTTCCCAAATATATGTACATAATTCTGTGTGTGTATTCACGCAATTGCTTTACAAATTTAGAATCATACTGAACAAACAGTTGTTTTGAAAATTCCTCTTATATATCTCAAAATATAAGAGCACAGACTTTGGACTTACAATACCACCCTTCTCTACTCAGTAGTTCCATGAACTTGGTCATGTCATATAATAACCGTGTCTTACCCCATTTCCCCAAAAATAAGACATCCTCTGAAAATAAGACCTACTTACAGGAAAGATAAGAGGTCCCCTGAAAATAAGACCTAGCACATCTTTGGGAGCACACCTTAAAATAAGACACTGTCTTATTTTTGAGAAAACAGGGTAGTTTCTTCATCTGTAAAATGGCAAGAATTATGGTCATATATATCTCATAGAGCTTTCATGAGTATTAAATTAATTAACAAAGAAGGCCTGATAATTAAGTTTTCACACTCATTGTAGAAAAAGTGCTACGTACCTTATTGCTGAGTATCACTAAAGCAATCTTTGATGTATTCCTCTTGGGAAGCTATGCATTGATGCCAGTACCTAGTCCACTCTTCAAAGCAATTTTAAAAATATTTTTTTGTAATGACCATAAAAGCTGTCATTGTATGGCACACAAATCCTGCAACAACAATAATGAATGCCTTTCAGCAAGACACTGCCACATATCAACACAAACACAGCCATAAGACACTGATATACCAAGGTTATGAAACCTTATCATGTTGTTGGTGCAGTGCTGTCAATGCAAGTGAATAGCGGCACGTTTGCAAACTTAATTGTCAAACCTCATACTATAACACCTCTGATGGCCATTCCACAAAAAGAGTTCCAAATTTGGTTTCTAGGGTAGACTATGTGCTGGTGTCACTGCATTGCTTCCCAACGGGTGTACTCTGAAGGTGAACATAGTAATATTCAGCATGAGGTATGTAGCACTTTTTCTAGGATGAGATCATAAACTTAATTGTCAGACCTCATATGTGAAGTACTTCTAACAGTGCCTGTCATTTTAAAAGCTCTGAAAAAGTATGAATTGTCAATATTAGCATTCCAGCATTACCATGTCACAATTTTATGCTATAACATAATGTTAGTATTTTAAAACCTACTAATATATAATACTCATGTGAATGTAAACTACTATATCTAATCAATCCCTTTTCATTGGGAATTTCTTTCAATTCTAGATTTTAATTACTGTATTACTATACTGAGCATACTTACGCCTAAGTATTTCCTCATATACCATATGTCAGGCACAAAATTCTATGGATTTCACCAAAAATGGCTGGACACCTATGTGATTATTCAGTAGAAAGTCCTACCATTTTAAGATATCACCTACAAAAAAGAGATCCCTATTATAGTTTTAATGTTTTACTTGTAAATATGGACAGCCAAGCAGGTTAGGTAGATTTTATTATTAATTTAGGCATACTTGGTAGTGAAGCATTGACTCTTCCTAGCTATGTACTAGTTCTATTTTTCTATATATTCAAATTTTGTACATACCCTGAAGTTTTATCTTATATAGGCCTATATTATTTTTTATTAATTACATCCCTAATAATTTTTGAAAAGCTGGGTTTGCTGCAGTTACATCTTCTTATTTAATTTTCCCTGGGAAACATATTCAAGCTTAGTATAATTTTTTTGTTTGTTTGTTTTACATTCATATTTTTCCTTGAACATAAGGAGTTAGAGTGTAATTATACAGTTGCAGAAAATCTGAATATCCCTATTGGAAAACAATTATGAAAAACTCTAAAACACTTAAAAACTTTAAAATCCAAGTATGCACCTATAGTATACTTAGAACTATGTATGTATTACCTTATATTCAAATAAATAATGCAAAAATATATTGAAACTATTGCAAATTGTTAGATTTAATACACTATAATTTATCATGTAATAAAGTGAATACAATTCTGGTTTATTTTTGTAGTCTCTGTCTTAATTTTATAGTATCAACTAAAAATGAAATTATCTTTATTAGCCATTCTATTTACAATCTATTTCAACAAAGAATGTTGACAGAAATTTTGAGATTTTGTTTATGGTCACATAGCTTTAGGAGTGTGTATTTGCCAGATTTCTGGATGTAAGCTAAAGAACACTTAAAAAATGATGCATTATATAGTTTTTATATTTACATCACATGAACTTATCCTCGTAGTCATACATTTTACAGGTAAGAATCATTGATATTGTTTAAGAAATGTGCCCAAGCTTACAAATACTTTTACTGTCAGGGTTCATTTGCTTCTTGGTTATATGGATAGCACCCTTTTCACTATATACTCCAAAAACTGACAGTTTATATTTCAAGTCTTATTATGTTATTTTGAAAGTTATCCAGTTAATTTCACAGAATGTCATATTGGCTAAATATCTACCACAACCCTATGCAAGGCTTTGGGAAAATTGTAGATGAACAAATTGAGGAGGATTTGTTTCAAGAAACACGGAAATATTTGACATTAAGAAAAAAATATGTCAAGTATTATAGAGAACTGTACACAGACTCTGAATAAAATCTGTAAATACTATGAAGCACATGAGGAAAAGGTCAGGCTTCATACCTAACACTGTCCAGTGAACTATTGTTACAATATGAATTTTCTAAACTGCATTAATAATCTTGAGCACTATGTAGGACAGACTCATTAATGAAAAAATTACAAAGCAATCCTCAGAAATTATCAGTTAGTACTGTAGAAAAGTATTTCCTAATGAGTTCAACATAATCAGTGATTCTACCATAAACTTAAAATGATAGAAATCGAAAGTAATTGGTCATTGTAAGGAGATTCCAAGTGGGAACTCCATATGTGCTTTTCAAAGGTAATCACTTTTCTTAAAGTTCAAAAAAATAGAAAATGTTTTAATCATTTGGCCAAAGGAGCAAAAGACACTTTTATAATTAGCAGATATTTACTGAATGCTAACAAAACAAATAAAATGGGTAGCTGAGGAAAACCTAGACCAGAATTTTCTATTTAAGACAACTGATACTTAAAAAAAATCAGTTAAAATTAGTCAATTTGCATTCATCATCTACTACATGTAAGGACATGGAATTAACACTTATTTTCTATTTAATATGTGCCGCACAGTACTAGAAGCTAGATCATTAGTATTATTAGCATTAGTATTTATTAATCTTTACAACTCTTGGAGGTAGGTAACATTATCTTAATGTATTATCTGAGAAGACTGGGAGTCACAGAGGTAATAAAACAGTTTTAGCAATCATCAAAGCTCTCAGCACCATTTTTAGTATTTTAATTTATAATTTTCAAGTGGGGAACCTGAAACCAGAGAGGTTTTGAAACCTGCAGTGGTCACAAAGGTAAATGGTTTGAGTGCAACTCCAAAATTAAAATTAGATTTCATTACTCTACCAGTAATATTCCAATTTTAGCATGCATCAGAATTACCTAGTTAAAACAGAAATTGTTAAAAGGGGGGCTGCTGTCCTCTATCCCCAGCATTTTTGAATAAGTAAGACTGTGAAGGAGCCCAAGAGTTTGCATTTCTAAAGAGTTTGCATTTCTAAGCATTTCTAGGTAATGCTGTTGCTTTAATTCCAGACACTACATGTTAAAGACTACTCTGGAAATAGTGGCTAAAGAGAACAAAGAAGTCTAGTAAATTTTGAAATGAACAAAAGAATTGAAAAGAGAACAGGTATATTGTCAAAAATGTAATGGTCAATTGCAAGTTTGATGTCAAAGACAAAAGAGAGCACATAGATGGAATTTTAGATTTTATCATAGGCATTACTGGAGTTGAGAAAAAGAAGTAAGTCTCCCTATTTCTGTTAACTTTTTCTTCAGTTTATCAGAAACAGAATAATGCATTCAAATTGACCCTATGACTTTTTAATTACTGTTTTTGTTTTGCATTCTGCATATCTTATTTTTAGTGATAAAGCACAATGACACAAAAATCCTTAATTAAACTTCTTTTCTTTTGTTTTTAATTTATTTTTGTTATTGTTTTTGTTTTTAACCAACCTCATTTTAAGTGACAGACAGGGATTCCTTTCCCCCTTAATATTAGAAATATCAAGTAAATTGGATTTGAGATGCTTAATTAAGCCAGTTCATGGAAAAAATTGACTTGATGAGGGGCAGGATAGTGTTCTGCAGTCCAACAGGAACAACAGAAATTAGAATAAACCTAAGGATTTAAGATTTAAATTGTTTTCAAAGTCAAGCCACAGAACACATTTGGAAAAGAAGTAACAGTATGAAGACAAAGAATCAATATTAAAAAAACCTCTACTGGACAGACAGACAATACAATAATGTCTGTGAGCTATAGACAACACCAATGCCAGCTGATAGGGATAAATTGTGATATGAAAATATTTTATAAAAAGGCATATATCTATATATCATTACTTCTGTAAATGCATTGATATACGGATAGAAAAACTGTAGCTTCAATACAGGGTATGATATATCCCTTTCTTCAGTGTCCAGAAGACTAACAAGTGGGTGTTTTAAATTAAATAAGTATAGTATATAACCTACTGGTTGGAGATTAGAAAAAAAAAATTAATAGAATCTTTTGTATTAACCTGGATGTAATTGAAACACATTTTTTTCAATAAAGTATCACAAGAATGAAAAAGCAAATATCCAGGGTATTCAGTACTAACATGAAGCCAGTAGATGATCTAATTCACACCCACAAAGGAGAAAAACTCATTTCAATTCAAGTTTCATGGGAAAGGGTGATGTTAGAGGTGCACCCACTTAATGAACACAATGTAGGAGTATATGACACACCTTTTGGGTGCCGGACACAGCTATAGGAGGGATTCTACCCCAAAAATTCAGATATTAATTCAGATATTTTGACCTGGTTATTTGCACCCTCACAGTGACCTGAAATTAAAAAAAAATGAATATAGAAAATGGGAAAAAATAGCATCCAGGACAGGAATTCTTAACCATTTTTGAGCCATAATGATATGATAAAGTGCATGAACTCTTTTTTCAGACTTAAATTTTTTATAGATAAAATGAAATAGGATTTCAAAGAAAGTTATACTGAATTACTTATAAAGTGTTCAAATGACTTATAAAATATTAAAAATTAATTATTAGGTAAATATATGTCCATTAATGTCTCAGAAACAAAATTATGTGTGTATGTGTATAGTAGATAGATAGATAGATAGATAAACAGGTATGTATATCTAGATAGATAGACAGAGAATAGATAATAGATAGATAGATATAGGAACATAATATAAGCAAGTTAAAATTACTTTTAAGCATTTTACTGTGAAGGTAGTTGCTACTTAATTTGAATAAAGACATTAACCTGTAAGGTAGCAGACTTTATGTTGGACATCCAATCAATTTTTTTAATTTATATTTTTTCTTTTATGGTTACAAGAGCACAAAATATCTACTTGCAAAGATATAGCACTGAATGTGAAGTTAAAGCTTTCATAGCTCTTTAAAACACATTGGTTTCTCACAATGACCACTAGGATTGATTGTTCAGGGCTGTTCGTGTTAGATTACAATTGTAATAAGCTCTTTCTAACATCAATTTATCTTTGGATAGTTCAACATCTTTGATACAGTTTATATCAGAATAATGACTATGCATGATTCATCATTAATGTTATCAATGTAGAAATACCTTTTAATAATATTATGGTATGTTTTCAGATCTTGCAAAATTCTATTTTTAAATATATTGACAGGGAATTGTATATCTCCACTCAGTTATGTTAAAGCACTTCTATTAGAATTAAAAGCTTGCAAAAATGTATGACTCTTTTCTGCTTTTTTGGTAGCCTAGCCAAGAAAGCCTGGAATTTTTCAGAATGTCCATATGATGACTTCAGGATTTTGAAAGATTTATCTCGTTCATGTGGTTAAAAATACTTGTCAAGCAAATTAACCAATCCATAAGATTCTCTCTCTCTCTTTTTATTTTTAGAAATTTGACAATGTAGAGGAAATGGATCAATACTTGGAATCATACCCTCTCCCTAGTCTTAATCAAGAAGAAATACATCTTCTGTACAGATCAATTTAAAGTACAGAGATCAAAGAAACAATAAAAACCTCCCAACAATAAAATGCCTTGGACCCGATAGCTTCACACCAGAATTCTATCAAACCTTCAAAGAAGAACTTATTCCCATTCTGTAGAAATTATTCCAAAAACTTGACAAGGAAGGAGTCTTCCCCAACACATTCTATGAAGCAAATATCAATCTGATACCCAAACTAGGGAAAGATCCAAGAAAAAATGAAGAACTACAGACCAATTACACTAATGAATACAGATGCAAAGATTCTCAATAAAATTCTAGCCAATAATGCAGCCTTAAAAAAAAAATGGAGACGGGGCGGCGCCTGTGGCTTAAGGAGTAGGGCGCCAGTCCCATATGCCGGAGGTGGTGGGTTCAAACCTAGCCCCGGCCAAAAACCAAAAAAAAAAAAAAAAAAAAAAATCGTTCTTATCTTTGGGTGGTGCCTGTGGCTCAAGGAGTAGGGCGCCGGTCCCATATGCTGGAGGTGGTGGGTTCAAACCCAGCCCTGGCCAAAAAATAAAAAAATGGAGACTTTTGGGTATATGCCTAGTAGAGGGATTACAGGATTGAATGGCAGATCTATTTTTAGATGTCTAAGTGTTCTCCATATCTCTTTCCAAAAGGAATGTATTAATTTTCATTCCCACCAGCAGTGCAAAAGTGTTCCCTTTTCTCCACATCTGTGCCAACATCTCTGGTCTTGGGATTTTGTGATGTAGGCTAGTCTCACTGGAGTTAGATGATATCCTGTAATCCCTCTACTGGGCATATACCCAGAGGACCAAAAATCACATCATAACAAAGATATTTGTTTTCTTTTAATTTTTTTTATTAAATCATAACTGTATACAATGATATGATTATGGGGCATCATACACTCACTTCATAAACCATTTGACACATTTTTATCACAGTGGTTAACATAGCCTTTCCGGCGTTATCTCAGTTACTGTGCCAAAACATTTATATTCTACATTTACCAAGTTTCGCAAATACCCCTGTAATATGCACCACAGGTGTGATCCCACCGATTCCCCTCCCTCTACCCACCACCCCCTTTCCCACTTCCCCCTATTGTTAAGTTGTAGCTGGGTTATAGCTTTCATGTGAGAGTCCCAAATTAGTTTCATAGTAGGGCTGTGTACATTGGGTATTTTTTCTTCCATTCTTGGGATACTTTACTAAGAAGAATATGTTCCAGCTCCATCCATGTAAACATGAAAGAGGTAAAGTCTCCATCTTTCTTTAAGGCTGCATAGTATTCCATGGTATACATATACCACAATTTATTAATCCATTCGTGGATCGATGGGCACTTGGGCTTTTTCCATGACTTAGCAATTATGAATTGGGCTGCAGTAAACATTCTGGTACAAGTATCTTTGTTATGTTGTGATTTTTGGTCTTCTGGGTATATGCCCAGCAGAGGAATTACAGGATTGAATGGCAGATCTATTTTTAGATCTCTGAGTGTTCTCCATATATCTTTCCAAAAGGAATGTATTAATTTGCATTCCCACCAGCAGTGCAGAAGTGTTCCATTTTCTCCGCATCCACGCCAACATCTCTGGTCTTGAGATTTTGTGATATAGGCTAGTCTCATTGGAGTTAGATGATATCTCAAAGTAGTTTTGATTTGCATTTCTCTGATGATTAAAGATGATGAGCATTTTTTCATATGTCTGAAGGCCGTGCGCCTGTCTTCTTCAGAGAAGTTTCTCTTCAAATCCCTTGCCCAGCCTGCGATGGGATCCCTTGTTTTTTTCTTGCTGATGCGTTTGAGTTCTCTGTGGATTCTGGTTATTAAACCTTTGTCAGAGTTATACCCTGCAAATATCTTCTCCCATTCTGAGGGCTGTCTGCTTGCTCTGCTTACTGTGTTCTTAGCTGTGCAGAAGCTTTTTAGTTTGATCAAGTCCCGGTAGTGTATTTTTGAAGCTGCTTCAATTGCCTGGGGGGTTCTCCTCATGAAATACTCACCCAGACCAATTTCTTCAAGGGTTTTCCCTGCATTCTCCTCTAGTATTTTTATAGTTTCATGTCTTAAGTTTAAATCTTTAATCCAATGAGAGTCTATCTTAGTTAATGGTGAAAGGTGTGGGTCCAATTTCAGTCTTCTGCAGGTTGCCAGCCAGTTCACCCAGCACCATTTGTTAAATAGGGAATCTTTTCCCCACTGAATGTTTTTAATTGGCTTGTCAAAAATCAAATAGCGGTAAGTAGCTGGATTCATCTCTTGGTTCTCTATTCTATTCCAGATATCTACTTCTCTGTTTTTGTGCCAATACCATGCTGTTTTGATCACTATCGATTTGTAATAAAGTCTGAGGTCTGGTAGTGTGATTCCTCCTGTTTTGTTTTTATTTCTGAGTAATGTCTTGGCTATTCAAGGTTTTTTCTGATTCCATATAAAACGAAGTAATGTTTTTTCAAGATCTTTAAAATATGACAGTGGAGCTTTAATAGGGAGTGCGTTGAAATTATATATTGCTTTGGGTAGTATGGACATTTTGATAATGTTGATTCTTCCTAGCCATGAGCATGGTATGTTTTTCCATTTGTTAACATTTTCAGCTATTTCTTTTCTTAGAGTTTCATAGTTCTCTTTATAGAGATCTTTCACGTCTTTTGTTAGGTAAATTCCCAAATATTTCATCTTCTTTGGCACTACTGTGAATGGGATAGAGTCCTTAACTGCTTTTTCAATTTGACTGTTGTTGGTGTATATAAAGGCTACCGATTTATGAATGTTGATTTTGTAACCTGAGACGCTGCTGTATTCCTTGATCACTTCTAGGAGTTTTGTAGTAGAGTCCCTAGTGTTTTCCAGATACACAATCATATCATCTGCGAAGAGCGAGAGTTTGATCTCTTCTGACCCTATATGGATACCCTTGATCGCCTTTTCTTCCCTAATTGCGGTGGCTAAAACTTCCATTACAATGTTGAAAAGCAATGGAGACAATGGGCAGCCTTGTCTGGTTCCTGATCTGAGTGGAAATGATTCCAATTTAACTCCATTCAATATGATATTGGCTGTGGGTTTGCTGTAGATAGCCTCTATCAGTTTAAGAAAAGTCCCTTCTAGACCAATTTTCTTGAGTGTTCTGATCATGAAGGGATGCTGGATATTATCAAAAGCTTTTTCTGCATCAATTGAGAAAATCATATGGTCTTTGTTTTTTAATTTGTTTATGTGCTGAATTACATTTATAGATTTACGTATATTGAACCAGCCTTGAGACCCTGGGATAAAACCAACTTGGTCATGATGTATAATTTGTTTGATGTGTTGCTGGATTCTGTTTCTTAGGATCTTGTTGAATATTTTTGCATCTATATTCATTAGTGATATTGGTCTATAATTTTCTTTTCTTGTTGGGTCTTTTCCTGGTTTGGGGATCAGGGTGATATTTGCTTCATAGAACGTGTTGGGTAGTCTTCCTTCTTTTTCTGCATTTTGGAACAGGTTGAGTAATATAGGTACTAATTCCTCTTTAAAGGTTTGGTAGAATTCTGACGTGAAACCATCTGGTCCCGGGCTTTTCTTTTTAGGGAGGTTTTGTATAGTTGATGCTATTTCTGAACTTGATATGGGTCTGTTCAACATTTCCACTTGATTCTGGTTAAGTCTTGGAAGGTGGCGTGCTTCCAAGTATCGGTCTATTTCCTTCAGATTTTCATATTTCTGAGAATAAAGTTTCTTGTAATATTCATTAAGGATTTTTTGGATTTCTGATGAGTCTGTGGTTATTTCGTCTGTGTTGTTTCTGATTGATGATATTAGAGATTTTACTCTTTTTTTCCTGATTAGGTTGGCCAGAGGTTTATCTATTTTATTGACCTTTTCAAAAAACCAGCTTTTTGATTTATTGATCTGTTGTATTATTCTTTTGTTTTCAATTTCATTTAATTCTGCTCTAATTTTGGTTATTTCTTTTCTTCTACTGGGTTTGGGGTTGGAATGTTCTTCCTTTTCCAGTTGCGTGAGATGTCCCATTAAGTTGTTAACTTCCTCTCTTTCCGTTCTCTTGAGGAAGGCTTGCAGTGCTATAAATTTCCCTCTTAGAACTGCCTTTGCAGTGTCCCAGAGGTTTTGATAGCTTGTGTCTTCATTGTCATTTTGTTCCAAAAAATTGGTGATTTCTTTCTTAATCTCATCTCTGACCCAGCTATCATTCAGCATAAGGTTATTTAACTTCCATGTTTTTGTATGGGTATGCAGATTCCTGTTGTTACTCAATTCAAGTTTTATTCCATGATGGTCCGAGAAGATGCATGGAATAATTTCTATTCCTTTAAATTTACTGAGGTTAGACTTGTGACCTAAAATGTGATCAATTTTGGAGTAAGTTCCGTGGGCTGATGAGAAGTATGTGTATTCAGTTTTGTTGGGATGAAATGTTCTGTAGATGTCTGCTAAATCTAAATATTGGATGGTTAGGTTTAAATCTAAGATTTCTTTGCTCAGCTTCTTTCTGGAGGATCGATCCAACACTGCCAAGGGAGTGTTGAAATCTCCAACGATTATGGAGCTGGAGGAAATCAAGTTACTCATGTCTGTTAGAGTTTCTCTTATAAATTGAGGTGCATTCTGGTTGGGTGCATAGATATTAATAATTGAGATCTCCTCATATTGAGTATTACCCTTAACAAATATGAAGTGACCATTCTTGTCCTTCCTTACTTTTGATGGTTTAAAGCCTACTGTATCTGCAAATAAAATTGCAACACCTGCTTTTTTCTGATTACCATTTGCCTGAAATATGGATGACCATCCTTTCACCCTGAGTCTGTATTTGTCTTTTAAGTTGAGATGTGACTCTTGTATGCAACAAATATCTGGCTTAAGTTTTTGTATCCAGTCAGCTAACCTATGCCTCTTTAGAGGACAGTTTAAGCCATTCACATTGATGGAGAGTAAGGATAAGTCTGGTGGAATTTTGGGTATCGAGTTTTTCAAAGGTCCAGTGGACATTTTTAATCCTTTCGCCAGTGTGGAAGTTGGAGTTTGATCCGAAGTTTCTGAGTGAGTTTACTTTTGTGGTATAGGATTGGGTTGGTCATTGTGGAGGATAGGTCTGAGAACATCCTGAAGAGCTGGTTTACTTATGGCAAATTTTTTCAACATATGAATGTCATTGAAGTATTTAATTTCTCCATCATAGATGAAACTCAGTTTAGCTGGATACAAGATCCTGGGTTGAAAGTTTTTTTGCTTTAGGAGATTAAAAGTTGATGACCAGCCTCTTCTTGCTTGAAAAGTTTCAGCAGAGAGATCTGCAGTTATTCTAATATTCTTACCTTTGTACGTTATAGTTTTCTTTCGCCGGGCTGCTTTGAGAATCTTCTCTTTCATGTTAACTTTAGTGAAGCTAATTATGATATGTCTGGGAGATGGCTTATTGGGGTTGAATCGTGCTGGGGTTCTGAAGCTGTCTGCTATCTGAATTTCAGATTCTCTAGGCATGTCTGGAAAATTTTCTTTCATAATTTCATGTAGAAGGGCCTCTGTGCCCTTGGCTGCAACTTCATCAGTCTCCGAAATTCCTATAACCCTTATGTTATTTTTTTTCGAATTATCTGAGAGCTCTCTGAGTGAGTGATCCATTTTTGCTCTCCATTTCTCTTCCTCTTTGAGAGATTGGGAGCGTTCGAAGACTTTATCTTCAATGTCAGAAATCCTTTCTTCTGCTTGCTCCATTCTGTTACTGAGGGATTCTACTGTATTTTTCATATCTTTGAGGGCTGTAAGTTCTTGTTTCAGTGTGTCTAAGTCTTTGGTGGTTTTGTCTTTAAATTCGTTAAATTCTTGAGACAGTTTTTGAATTTCTCCTCGAATTCCTAATTCCATTTTATTAATCTTGTCTGCAAACCAAATTCTGAATTCGACTTCTGACATCTCAGCCAGTTGTTTATGAATGGGATCTTCAATCACATCTGCCGTATCTTTTCTTGGGGGGGTTGATCTATTCTGGTTATTCATGTTACCAGAGTTTTTCCGCTGATTCCGCCCCATGGTTTACTCCCTTTGGTTTTTCCCCTGGGGTTTTATCGAGGGCCCGTACAGTGTTGTGGCCTGAGAAACTGGGGCCCTGTCTGGTGTGGTGGAGCAAAGTGGTTCTGTCTTGTTTTCAGCTGGTTTCTGTTCGATCCTATTGCAACTTCTACTCTGGCTTGAAGTCTCAGTTGTGTGGAAAAATCAGCAATTAAGTCACCCCGCCTGCCCACCTCTGGCCCCAGTTGGAAAAGGAGAATCAAACCTTCCTACAATCGCACACCCAGGGCACCACCTGAAAAGTCCTCAGTCTATTAGCCCAGTTCAAAAGGTCCGAATCAACTGTCTCAATCGGCACTTGTCTCAGGTGGAAGGGTTCAAGAGGTCTCTGGGAACTGGATCACAGGGGCCTGGTGACTCCTCTGAGACAGTTCACCCCAGTGCAGCGTGGAGTCAGGAGGAGCCACCCCGCAAACAGAGCAGTCTGGGAAGGTTGACGTCTCCTTCCCCACTTTGCCCCTCCGTCGGACCCAGTCACTGGTATCTCTGCAGATGGCTAACCCAGTTGCCTGCAGTGAACAGACACTCCAGGGGTTTGCACCTGCCTGAATCGCAAGGAAGTCTGCCAGGCCCCCGCAGACTGCCGCTATCTAGCAGGAGGAGATGGGGCCTGACATCTTTGAGTGTTTGATGCAGGTGATGGGAAGGAGGTGTTCACTCAGGCTTAGCCCCGTCCCTGATGGATGCTGCTAACAGAACAGAACAGAACAGACAACTTTGTGAGGTTCTGTCTCTGTTCCTGTCGTCGCCTACAGGAGACGGGCTGTTTTGAGTTCAAACGTCTTTGCTGCTGGAGAATTGCGTCTGAACACCTCTCTGGGTCGGCCCCGCCCTGGAGGCTTCCGGGTTTGTGAGCCGTGTCACCGGTGGCCTCCTCTGGTTGCCCAGGGAGACAGGGGGTGTGGCCTCAGAATATCCAGAAGTGAGCGTTCTGCCGTTAAAGAAAAAACGGCTGTTGATCTACCTCCAGGGAACTGCTGCTCTGGTGTGGGCACTCAGGCGACCCTTTTCTCCTCTGTCCCGCGCCCCAGAGTCAGCACTGAGCGGCCGCAGTTTGTGCTGGGTCCACACCCCTTAAGAGATCCCCCAAGAATCAGAACTCTTGGGGGATGGGCCCCCAGACCCGGATTGGGAGTGGGGCGGGGGGGAAGCTAGAGTTTCATTCAGTTTCACGCAATACTACGGTCCGGGGAGGGCTCCCGCACTGCACCGCAGGGAAGTGCCGCCAAGGCTTGATTTCCCCTCAGCGGAGTGCCCTCTCCTCGCTCACGTGTCCCAGAGTCAGCGCTGACCTGACGCAGCTCAGGCACTGTGCACTCCCCTCGAGAAATCACCCAAGGAGCTGAACTCCTGGGGGATAGGCCCTCAGACCCCGAGTGAGAGTAGGGGTTCTCAGCTCTCAGCGGGGAGGCCAGAGTCTGATTCAGTCTTGGGCCCCCTATGCTCGGGGAGCTGCACCGCAGGGAAGTGCCGTGAGGCGTGACTCCCCCTCAGCCCGGTGCCCTCTCCTCACTCGGCGCGCCTCAGAGTCAATGCTGACCAGTCGCAACTCCGGGACTGTCCACTCCCCTTGAGAAATCACCCAAGGATCCGAAGTCCTGGGGGACAGGCCTCCAGACCTCAGTGGGCGGGAGGGGAGCGCCGGGGATTCAGGGTTGCCGGCAAAGGATTCCCAAAGTTTTATTCAGCCCTATGTCCGGCAGGAGAACGCCACGGCACCCCAGTAGGGGAGGTAGGTCCAGTTTTTAGAAGGTCTCTCCCTGGAGTGTAGTGGGAGGGGCTTTAATTTCTGCCCGCTTGTTTGTTCAATTGTGGGGCTCTAGAGCCGGTCTCATGGGGGAGGGGGACTCCCGTCCGCTTGGTGGTGGATTTTGTACCTTTTGTTTGCGTCCTTGTGATCACAACTTGCCTCAGCGGTGTTGATGTGCGTTCTTCAGCCTTCTCTCTTGGTGAGGCTCAAGTCCACCAGGATACTTACTAAATTCCTGTCCCTTAACTCTCCTTCTGGACGGGAGCCTTTGTTGAAAGCTGGCTTCAGTCCGCCATCTTGTCTCCTCTCCCCATAACAAAGATATTTGTATCAGAATGTTTATTGCAGCCCTATTCATAATTGCTAAGTCATGGAAAAAGCCCAAGTGCCCATCGATCCACGAATGGATTAATAAATTGTGGTATATGTACACCATGAAATATTATGCAGCCTTAAAGAAAGATGGAGACTTTACCTCTTTGATGTTTACATGGATGGAGCTGGAACATATTCTTCCTAGTGAAGTGTCTCAAGAATGGAAGAAAAAGTACCCAATGTACTCACCCTTATTATGAAACTAATGCAGGATCTTCACATGAAAGTTATAACCCAGTTACAACCTAAGAATAGGGAGAAGGGGGAAAAGGAGGGGAGGGAGGGGGGAGGTAGGTGGAGGGAGGAGGATTAATGGGATTACACCTGAGGTGCATCTTACAAGGGTATATGTGAATCTTAGTAAATGTGGAATGTAAAGGTCTTAGCAAAATAACTAAGAAAATCCCAGGAAAGCTATGTTAACTAGTGTGATGAAAATGTGTCAAACGGTCTATGAACCAAGTGTATGGTGCCCCATGATCATACTAATGTACACAGCTATGATTTAATAAAAAAAAGAATAAAAAAATGGAGACTTTACCTCTTTTATGTTTACATAGAGGGACCTGGAACGTATTCTCCTGAGTAAAGTACCTCAAGAATGGAGGAAAAAGTATCCAATGTCTTCAGTACTTCTATGAAACCAACTTATATTTACTCACACTTTCTTATGAAAGATAGAACACAACTATAGCCCAGGATGAAGGAGAGAAATGGAGTGGGAAGGGAGGGAGGGGGGAGGTTTGATAGAGGAAGGGTAAAAGGCAGGACAACACCTATGGAGCATATTGCAAGGGTACAAGTCAAATCTTGCAAGTGTAGAACATAAATGTCTTAACACAATAATCAAATAAATGAGGCAAAAGCTTAGTTGATTGGTTTGATGTAAACACATCAGACTGTATAAAAAAATCAACATATTGTACCCCACATATGCATAAATGTATTCATGATCTATATGTATATGACTTAATAAAAAAAATCTAGCCAATAGATTACAGCTTATCATTGAAAAAGTTATACACCATGATCTAGTAGGGTCCATTCCAGCAACGGAAGGCTGATTTAACATATGCAAATCCATAAATGTAATTCACCGCATCAACAGAAGCAAAAACAAAGACCATGTGATCCTCTCAATAGATGCAGAAAAAGCATTCAATAAAATTCAACATCTCTTTCTAATTAGAACTCTGAAGAATATAGACATTGGTGACACATTTCTTATAACTGATTGACACCATCTATGACAAACCCACAACTAAGGTTATACTGAATGGAGTACAACTGAAAGTTTTTACACTCAGGTATGGAATAAGACAAGGTGTACTCTATCACCACTGCAATTCAACATAGTGCTGAAAGTTCTAGGCAATACAACCAGGCAAGAGAAGGAAATAAAGACTCCAAATGGGGGCAGAGGAAGTGAAACTCTCCCTCTTTGTTGATGATATGATCTTATACTTATAGAACCCCAATGTCTCAACCACAAGACTCCTGGAATTTATCAAAAAATACAGTAACATCTTAGGATATAAAATCAATGTCCACAAATAAGTAGCCTTTGTATGTGCCAATAACAACCTAGATGAGAAGGTAACCAAGGGCACAATTCTCTACTCAGTAGCTTCAAAGAAAATGAAATACCTAGTAATATACCTCACAAAAGGGGTGAAGGATCTCTATAAAGAAAACTATGAACCTGAAGAATAGAAATATCAGAAGACATTAACAAATGGAAGAACATACCATGCTCATGGCTGGGAAGAATCAACACTGTTAAAATGTCTATAATTCCCAAAGCAATCTACAGATTCAATGCCTTCTCTATTAAAATACCAACATCATACTTTCAAGACTTAGAAAAAATAATGCTTCCTTTTGTATGGAATCAGAAAAAACCTCATATAGGCAAGGCAATTTGTAGTAATAAACACAAAGCTGGGGGCATCAGCCTACCTAACTTTAGGCTGTACTGCAAGGCCATAGTGATTAAAATAGCGTTGTATTGGCACAAAAATAGAGACATAGACGTCTGGAAATGAATAGAAAACAAAGAGATGAAACTAACATCTTACCACTACCTAATCTTTGATAAACCAAAAACATACACTGGGAGAAAGAATCCCTATTCAATAAATGGTGCTGCTGGGAGAACAGGATATCCACATGTAAAAAACTTAAAACTGGAGCCTTACATTTCCCTACTCACAAAAATTGATTCAAGATGGATTAAAGACCTAAATCTAAGATACAGAACAATAAAAATCCTCAAAGAAAGTGTGTGAACAACACTCGAAGTTATCGGCCTGTGGAAAGAATTTATGAGGAAGACTTCCATGGCAATTGCAAGAACAACAAAAATAAACAAATGGGACTTAAACTGAAAGGCTTCTGTACAGCTAATGAGACAACAACCAAAGCAAATAGGCAAATTATGCAATGGGAAAGGATATTTGCATATTTTGAATCAGACAAAAGCTTAATAACTAGGAACTACAGAGAACTCAAACTAAGCAACATAAAAAGAGCCAACAATTCATTATACCAGTGGGCAGGAGAGAGTAATAGAATTTTCTCTAAAGAAGACAGATGAATGGCTAACAAATACATGAAAAATGCTCATTGTCCACAATTATCGAGAAATGCAAATCAAAACCACCCTGAGATATCATCTAACCCCTGTAAGAATGGCCCACATCACAAAACCTCAAAACTGCACATGCTGTTGTACACGTGGAGAGAAGGGAACACTTTTATACCGCTGGTGGGACTACACACTAATCACCTTTTTTGAAAGAAAGAATGGAAAATCCTCAAAGAACTTAAACAAGACCTCCCATTTGGATTGCCAATTGCAATCCAATTACTGGACATCTACCCAGAAAAGAAAAAATCCTTTTACCATAAGGACACTTGCACTAGACTGTTTATCCCACCTCTATTTACAATCGCCATAATCTGGAAACAGCCTATATGCCCACCAACACAGGAATGGATTAACAAGCTGTAGTACCATGGAATACTATTCAGCCACTAAAAAAAGATGGAAACTTTAAAGCCTTTTTATTAACCTGGTTGGAAGTGGAGCACGTTATCTTTAGTGAAGCATTACAAGAATGGAGAAACAAGAATCCTATATACTCAGTTCTGATATGAGGACAATTAATGACCTAGCACACAGTATGGGGTGGAGGATGCAGAGAGTCAAGAGGAGGTAGGAGAAAGGGGTTGGGGGGTCACAGGGAGTGGTACTCCTTTTGGGGAAGAACACTGTTATAAGAGGGTCTTTATATAACACAAGCTATCAATGTAACCTGGTTCCTTGTATCCTCAATGAATCCCCCTCAATAAAAAAAATAATACCCTGTTTCCCTGAAAATAAGACAGTGTCTTATTCTAAGGTGCGCTCCCAAAGATGCGCTATTTTCAGGGGACGTCTTATCTTTCCTGTAAGTAGGTCTTATTTTCGGTGGATGTCTTATTTTCGGGGAAATGGGGTAATAAAAGAAACAAAACAAAAACAAAAACATATTAGAGTGCTTGAGTAAGGAACCATTTCTGATTTTTTTTTCTGGCTATGTCCACAAGCTATCCTGATCTCTTCCAGTCTCCATGACTTTGCTAAAGCCGTTGCAATACTGTGGAACTCCTAACAGTAAACAATCTCATGAAAGATCTAATAACAACCATAATTTTAAAGTAATAATGAACACAAATGAAATTTAAAAACTGAAGTGTGAGAGGAAAATATTATTAAATCACAGGTATCAATGATACTGTTGTTTATTCCTATATTCACGATGAACAAAAGACCATGCAATCAATTAAAAGGCCTCTTGAAGTGGTCTATGGATTCCAGTTCAAGAAGTCCTAGTCAAGTGTGTTACCCATGGATAGAACTATACTTCATAATTATACTTTTTTATAGACAAATTCTCTTTTCCATTTTCTCCAGGTGAATTATTAATTTTGAAGTAATTTGCATGACTTTTTCCATTTTTTTCCAGGTAGATTTAACCTGGAGTGAATTAACATTCTGCTTTCATATTTATTTTGTTTTGTTTTCCTATTTCATTCAAATCCTATTCCAAATTAGGTGAAGAAGGGGACATTTAAGATTTCGTCTCTTATTCAGACTTAACTTCTAGTTAAGGTACATTTAAATTTAAGTATTCAGTAACCTCACAAAATAACCATAACATGTATGAATTAGGAAAATAACAAGCTTTATCTTATAGGTAGTAGAGAAAGAGTCATATGATAAAAATTGATGTAACAAATATGAACAAGAATGCAAAAAATAAATAGTTAAAAACGTTAACTCCTTTGTCATTTCCTCACAACTATGTGTTGAATTTTTAGAATATGAAAGTTATCATATTTTCCATGTATAATGTGCACTCTTTGTGCAAGGTTTTGAGGGAAAAAATAAAGATGCACATTATACGTAGAAGTACTACTTCTGTATCCATATACCTGTTTTTATTTATTTATGCATATGTATTAAGTGTAAGTCTAGAACATAACAGCGATATCTACGTGCAAAATAATATCCTGAGATACAATAATTGTGTCCCCTTCCATGCTAATCCTCTCCAAAGCTACTCCCTCACAGGGCAGGGACAGGAGCTACAGGAACTACCAGCCCACCTGGCCGATAGCACTAGAAATTGCCACTACAACCACCTTGGAAGCTGGCATGCCAGTGAAGGGAACACAATAGTTAGCATCAGGAACTTAGCCAAAGGAGGGCAGAAATGGATACACAGTGGTGAATTTTTCTCTCAGAGAAGCATGAGATACAGAGCCAGCCACTGAGGAGATACTGGGTGACCAGATGGCAGATGAGAGTGGTCCAGAGGACCTGAGCTCCCAACCTCCCACAGCTATCTTCTCCCACCCAACTCTCATCTCCACATCTTCTAATTTCCTATTCTTACACAGGTCCTTTGGTTCAAAGCTGGCCAGGGCTATTCTGCTGAAAACCCTGTGGGCTTATTTTCCAGGAAGCTGGCATGAGAGTCCAGGGATGATCCTGCTTGCTCCTAGCTACTGACAATAGATCCCTACCTTTTCCAGACTTCCTTATCTTTCCTGCAACTGGCCCTATTCTGGGGCCCCTTAGACACCATGCTGAGGTTAAGGCAAAACAGGTTTATGAATTGCATCAAGAGTATAAACATAAGAAAGGAGTTGATTAATTCAAGAGTCTGGATCTGAGCAACAGGAAATATGGACTTACCATCAACTGAAATGAAGAAGGTCTCATGGTAATTAGGTTTGTAGATTTATTTTTGGACATGTTGCCTTTGACATGTCTGTTGGATATCCAGATGTAGCTATATGGTAAGAAGTTGGACAAGGAAGTCTAGAAAGTAGTTTTAAATGCAAATATATATGTGGGAGTCATCGCTATAGAAAAAGAATTTAATGTTATGAGGCTGGCTAGATAATATCACAAGAGGATAGTGAAGGTACCTAAGGAAAAGAAGAAGACCTGGATCTGAGTTATGGGCAACTCCAATGCTAATATGTCATAAAGAGAATTTAAATAAACAAGAGACTTAGAAACATTGGCCATGATCAGCATTGGATGACTTTGATATTCTTAAAGTTAAATGGAAAAGTTTATTAGGAGCTAGGAGTGATTAAATGAGATTACGGTTGAGAAGTGACACGGAATTTCACAACAGACAAATGTGTAGCGGAGTAAAGGGAATGAAAAATTAATAGCAGTGAATTTGAGATAGAATGAGAAGAAAGTAATTTGAACCATTGTGTATGGTGTACAGTTTCAAGAAATGTTGCTGTAGGTGGGGAGCAAAGAAATGAGACAACAAGTAAGTATCAGAAGCCAAGAGGAGCTTTATGTTTGTTGTTAAGATTATAAAGGTATGCTTGCTTATACTTCAATGAAAATACAATAATAAGGATATCATCAATAACTAAGGAAAAAGGGGAGAATTGTTGGAGTATTACACTTTGGTAGTCAAGAATAAAAGGCTACCTAGTGCATATATATATAGAGGGTTTGGATGTAATTAGGCACATGGATAGTTCACCTCTGAAAACAGGGTAGATGCATATGGTGATAGAAGTCTGTGGAAGTTTATTTTGTAAAAATTTTGTTATAGAAACTTTCAAATAAATAAAAAAGTAGAGAAAAGGTAGCATTATTTTGTCAATCTTATTTCATCAACAAAATGTTTCTTGATGGACTGTTAGAATGTGAATACCAGACTTCGTAACATTTCACTAATAAGTTTTTCAGTATTTGTTTCCAACAGACTTGTTCTTTGATCATAACTGTTATACCATTTTCAGTAACGACAAATATAAAAACAATCCCATAATAGGTAGGGAATGGTGGCTTATGCCTTTAATCCTAGCACTCTGGGAGACTGAGTGGGTGGATTGCTTGAGCTCAGAGTTTCAAGCAGGGCAGCACCTGTGGCTCAAAGGGGTAGGGTGCTGGCCCCATATGCCGTAGGTGGTGGATTCAAACCCAGCCCTGGCCAAAAACTGCAAAAAACAAACAAACAAACAAACAAAAAAAAAACAACCTGAGCAATAGTGAGACCCTGTCTCTAAAAATCTCTGGGCATTATGGAAGTGCCTATAATACCAGCTACTTGGGAGGCTGAGACAAGAAAATCACTTGGGACCAGGTATTTCAGGTTGCTGTGAGCTATGATGCCACAACACTCTACTGAAGGCGACAAAGTGAGACTTGTCTCGAAACCAAAAAAATTCCCATAATATCCTCTAGTTCCAATTCCATATATTTCATCAATTAACTTAAAACAGTCTATGTACATTGGATAACATAAATAAAGATCTAAACCGGGTTCATATGTTGCATTTGGTTAACATATTTCTTTAGTCTATTTTGGTGTATAATATCTTTCTTATCATACCACTTATTTGCTGAAGAATTCAGGCCATTCATTTTCTAATATTTTCTAAATTTAGTATGTGTCCATCTCTATTCTTCTGGTATCATTCAATATGTTCCTCTTGCTCATGTTTCTTTAAAACTATTAAATTGATCTGGATACTTGATTGATTCAGATCCTATTTTCTTTCTATACTAAGAATGCTTAATAGATTTTATTATGTGCTTTCTATTGACTTCAACCATAATGTTTTCTTGGCCCAATTTTATTAGTATTGGTTAATTATAATTGGTTAATTGTAAACCTGATCCTTTCATTATAAATATTATCAGTATTTCACCTAAGGGCCTAGTTCTCATTGCCTAGATCTATTATTTCATTAGAAGTTGCAAAATGATATTTTTCTAGTTTTAATATTATTTCTATTATATTAGCTAAAATTATTCTGTATGAAATCACTTTTTCCCTTTGCCTATCTAATTACTTCACACAGAAAGAGTAAAATATAAATACTTGAGTATTTCTACTTATCATTTTTTTTAGAGTAATGAATTGGTACTCAGCAACCTCTAATAATTACATATGTGATTTCTCTTTTAGGAATCATTACAGAATCTTAGAATTTTAAAATAAATCTATGCACTTCAATGCATTTTAATCATTTTTTTTCACACTCCTATCATCCCATCTTTAGGCAATAGGAGTTCTTTCTGATTGGCTACTACCTTTTTAGCAGTTTTATTTTATTTTAAATTAGGAAATAATAATTGTAGGGGTACAGTGTAATACTTGTGGTATTTCCATCCATGTATATTTGTGGAATGATCTATTTAATAGTTCCTTTGCTTCCTGGTGCAGTGACATCACTCATACTCATCATGTGGTTTTCTTGCTTCAGACATGGAATAATTTCTCCAAAGTGTTCTAGTTTCCTTTTAGTGAGAAATAATATTTATAAATCATATTCAGGTCAAAAAGCATTCTCAATATAATTAGATTGTTATTGCTTTTAGTCTATCTCTTTCAAGAAACCAGAATACCCTATAATTTTTTTTAAATTGAAACATAAATGGTGAACTTTTCCGCTATTTTCTCTTAAAAATTAATATCATGGGGTTTTGTTTCTCTTCTTTAATGTGATATCTTTAATTTTTCTCTTACACAGAAAATATTTTTCCTAATATATTATTAACATAACTAATTATGTTATTTGTTTTTTTTAATATAATGACATTTTTTTATTAAATCATAACTGTATACAATGATATGATTATGGGGCATCATACACTCACTTCATAAGCCATTTGACACATTTTTATCACAGTGGTTAACATAGCCTTTCCGGCGTTATCTCAGTTACTGTGCCAAAACATTTACATTCTACATTTACCAAGTTTCGCAAATACCCCTGTAATATGCACCACAGGTGTGATCCCTCCGATTCCCCTCCCTCTACCCACCCCCCCCTTTCCCACTTCCCCCTATTGTTATGTTATTTGTTGCACAATATATTGGCAATAGATTCAAAATAACAATACTGATATTTATACTAAAAATAAATTGCACCTAGGATTTCCTTGTCACTTTTAGGCTATAACCCATTAGAATATATGGGAAACAATCAGGCTTTAAAATACTTTAAGTAATCCTTTATATGTTTGTATAAATATACTGATTTGCAGTTAGAATAATTTATTTCACTCATTTTTCAATTATTAAGGTTTTCTCTTTTCTCTCTGATTTAATCATAATTTCAATTATGTAAGACATTTATAGGATTCTAAAGTCAAAATTATAAAGAAGGTATATTCACTTTATGTTTTTATCTTGACCATAAGAAATCATCTATTACTATGGTTTAAACATTTCATTATTTTCTTTTTTAATAAAAATGTCTTATCACATGCTTTTTTCAAACAAACCTAAATATCATTTCATAGTAACAAGTAAAGATGGTGTCTTCATTTGCCTTTTTATAAAAAATGTGTATTTCATTTCATTTATGGATTTCTTTTTTTTTTTTTTTTTTGGCCGGGGCTGGGTTTGAACCCACCACCTCCGGCATATGGGACCGGCGCCCTACTCCTTGAGCCACAGGCACCACCTTATGGATTTCTTAGAATTTGTTTAATCTCAGCCTTATTTAGGGACATACAGAATATTTCCATGCCTTTGCCATTGAAAATAGTGCTATTCCCCCCGCCCCGGGGGGGAAATGTGGAGAGGGAGGGGGAAGGTGGGTAGAAGGAGGGGGATTGAAAGGATCACACCTGTGGTGCATCTTACAAGAGTACATGTGAGGCTTGGCAAATGTGGAATGTAAATGTCTCTGCAAAGTAACTAAGAAAATGCCAGGAGGGCTATGTCAACTAATAAGATGAAAATGTGTCAAATATTCTATGAACCAAGTGTATGGTGCCCCATGATCATATTGATGTACAGAGCTATGATTTAATAAAAAAAAAGAAAAGAAAATAGTGCTATTATCAATTTTAGAGAGTGATCCATGGGATGATGAGAAGAACATGTATTCCATATTATTGGGGTGGAATTTTCTTTAAAAGTCAATTAAAAACACTTGTTCTAAAATTATGTTTAAGTCCATTGCTTCTTTTTTTCATTTCTACTTCAAGAACTGTCTAGCTCTATCAGAGGGGTATTGAAGTCCCCTATTACAATGGTGTTATAGGTTATCATATTGTTTATATTGGTTCAGGTTGATGTTATATAACTGGGAGCATTTTAATTGGGTGCATGGATATTCGGGATTAAAATGTCTTCTTGTTATATTGTTCCCTTGACCAGTATGTAATGCCCATCTTTAGTATTTTTTGTTTTCACTTCTGTTAGTTTGATGCTGAAGAAATCTGCAAATAAGATGTCCACCTCTGCTGACTGCTTAAATGAGCTGCTTATGCCTGTGGCCCTTTCTGCATACAGACTCCTGAAGAAGCTCTCTTTGAAGAATTTACCATGTGGGGCTCCCTGTGGAGTTGCCTGTTTTCTCTAAGCTGGGTGGGGTGTGGCTTGGGTGGAACCTACTGGTGATGCTTCTAGGCCAGGGGCAACTCCCATGTAGCCAAACTGTTCTAGACAAAGTGTCAGCCCTTCCCACAATGGATTAAAAAATCCATGGCTTTCACATGCCATTGGTGGAAAGGAATGTGCAGCTTGCAATATGCCTCACAGGATTTTCCAGATTTGGTTCACCCAAGGGTAAGCCCATCCCTCTCCAAGCTTTTAAGATTGTAGCTAGGGATAGAACCCCCAAGGAGGAGACTTCAGTGTTAAGATGCCAGTCAAATTCACTCCACAGTGTGAGGAAATATCTCATCTAGCAGGAGGAAGACTTGGCACAGATCACACCTCACCAATGTTAGTGTAGTTGAGGCACAGTTTCCTCCTGCAGGGTGTGTGTGGGGTGCTACCTGTTCTCTAGGTCACACAGTGCAGAGGTCCCTCTGAGTTCCAGTAGGGTCTGTCTCCCTTACCTTTTGAGGTCAGCTGAAGATCCTACCAGTTGCCAATGAGACAGAAAATGTCCTCTGTAACTCTTGCTGCTGGGTCACTATGAGGGCTGAGTAGGGGTCAAAGTTTCTTCATCGCTCTGGTCCTTCTGGATGAAGCAGCCCTTCCAGGCTGTCTGAGCAAAGCTAGTGTTCCTGACTCACCTGTCCTCTTCAGGAGGGAGGACTCTATCTGGTAAACAGAGAAAAAGCAGGGATGGGCTGTGGCTGCAAGCCCACTGGAGCCAAAATTGATCATTATTTTACCAGGCAGGAGCGGAGACCCAGAGGTGGATATATCTAGTTGCAGGAAAACTGGGCCTTTTGCCCAATGTGGCATTCTCCCGTGGGGTGAGACAACCTGTGTTTTTCTGTTCACAGAAAGCCTCTTGGTGGGGGAAGTGGAAATGGGCAAATGGTTTAAATGTTTTTCTGAGGAGAGAGAAAAGGTCACTAATGAAGAGAGGTCATGGAGGCCAATAACTAGCAGAACTCATAAAAACATTGTAAAAATTTGTTGAATTATGTCAAAATCATAGACTTACTGTGACAAGTGTAGAAGACCAAGTAAACCTTGATAGAGAAACAGTTTAGAACATTTTTTTAATTAAAGTTTTATTTTTCCAAATATATATTTGGTTAGACCTATTTGTGCAGTATTTCCACACTTGGTAATTCTGGTGTAAAGTACTTGACCTCAGTGCTTTGAAACCAGTTTAATACATTCTTTACCAAGGAACTTCTGAGAGATTTCCTCGGTGAGGAAACCTCAAATCTGTAGTCTCTCAAGGGCCACAGTGTCAGAACAATGCACCAACTCACATGGCACTGTCAATGAGGAAATTCTTAGCCAATAAACAATTCTTAGCTAGGGTTCTATCCCTAACTATAATCTTAAAAGCTTGGTGAGGGATGGGCTTACCCTTGGGTGAACCAAATTTACATCCAACTATATTGGAACACCTTCCCAACTCACCTGATCTTTCCCCCAGTAACTTTTTTTGTTGCCTGAAAATAAAGGAAATATTTAAAAGAAGACATTTTGATGATGTTTAGGACATCAAGAACATTAGACTTCATAAGGACACTTAGGTTTTATTAATATCTTGGTTATGGTAAATAATGTTGCAGTAAGCATAGAAGTGCAAGTAGAACTTCTGCCTATTCATTTCATTCACTTTGGATAAAAAGTTTGTGAACAAATTTAAAAGGACACAAATAAAAGGAAATATATCCCATGTTCATAGATTAAAGGGATTAATATCATTAACATGTTACCCACAGTGATCTACAAATTTAATGCAATCACCATAAAATATTGCTCATGATCTGTAATCATCAGAGAAATTTAAATAAAAACTACTTTGAAGCATCACCTAACTCCAGTAAGATTAGCCCACATCACAAAATCCCAAAACGTCAGATGTTGCTGTGGATGTGGAGAGAAAGGAACACTTCTACAGTCCTGGTGAGGCTGCAAACTAATACAGCCTTTTTGGAGAGAAGTGTGAAGAATTTTCAAGGAACTGAAAGTTGCCCTATGATTTGATCCTGCAATATCATTCCTAGGTATCTACCCAGATGACCAAAAATCATCTTACAACAAGGACATTTGCACTAGAATTTTTATTGTAGCCCAATTAACAATAGCCAAATCGTGGAAACAGCTTAAATGCCTATCAACCCATGAATAGATAAACTAATTATGGCATATGTATATCATGAAATACTATGCAACCATAAAAAAGAGGGAGATTTACATCTTTTATGTTTACCTGGATGAAGCTGGAACATATTCTTCTTAGTAAAGTATTTCAGGAATGGGGAAAAAGTATCTAATGTACTCAATACTATTATGAAACTAATATATAAACACTTACACATTCATACAAATGATAAAATACAAAGATATTCCACAAAGAAAGAAGGGAGAGGAGAGAAAGGGGAGGGTAGAGGGAAGGAGGAGTGGAGTGAGGGTATTTGGTGGGATCACACCTGAAGTATACAATGCAAGGGTACATTTCAAAACAACTAAGAGTATATTATAAATGTCGTACCACAACAATAAGTAAATGAAATGATGGTTATGTTACTCAGTTTGATTTAAGCATTCCACATTTTATATCAAATCATCACATTGTACCCCATGAATTTATACAGTTATGATTTAATAAAAATTAAGTTAAAAATAAAATAAAATAGTGACAGAAATCAATGCCATAGTTTACAGAAATAGAAAAAGTTCTAAAATTTACATAGAATCACAAAACACCCTGAATATAAAAAATAATTTTGAACAACAACAAAAAAACTAGAGACATCACAATATCTGACTTTAAAATACACTACAAAACTATAATAACCGAAAACACATGGTAGTGGCACAGAAATAGACACATAGATCAATGGACAAATTAGATTACCCAGAATTAAATCCACACTTTTATAGCCAACTGATTTTTGACAAATATGTGAAGAATACACACTGAGAAAAGGAGAATTTCTTTGATAAATGATGGTGAGAAAACTGGTTATCCCCATGCAAAAGAATGAAACTAGGCCCCTTTCTCTTACTACATACAAAAGTCAACTAAAAATATTTTAAATAATTAAATATAAGGCCTGAAACAATTAACACAAAACTTCAGGATTTGTATCATGACAAGAATTTTTTGAATAATACCTTGAAAGCACAGGCGACAAAAGCAAAAATTGGCAAGTGAGATTAAATAAAACAGTAAAGTTCCTGCACAGCAAAGGAAATGATCAAAGACTGAAGAGGAAACATATAGAATGGGAGAAAATATTTGTAAACCATGCATCTGAGGTCTCTATCCAGAATATACAATGAATTTAAACAAATTAATAGCAAAACCAAATAATCTAATTTAAAATAGGCAACTATATATATATCTGAATAGACATGTCTCAAAATAATGAATACAAATAAATAGGTTTGTGAAAAAATGTTCATCTTTACTGATCATTAGGAAATTGAAAATCAAATCAAATAATCAATAAATTATTACCTTATGCCTTATGAAAAAGTTAAAAATAAGAAATAGTGGCAAGGTTGTGGATAACTCCTGTACACTATTTTTGAGAATGTAAATTGATACAGATGTAAAAGAGCACACTAAGGAGGTTCCTCAGAAAAGTAAAAATAAAATTGCCATATGATTCAAAATATACATATTTTGATCTTCTTTTAGGTTCTATTCCATATTATGGGTATATATTTCTTCTCTAAAAGTTATCATATTCTTCTATAATTATATTAAAAATAATTTTAAGGAGATGTGCTTGAATATATAATCTTCTGTGACTGGATTTACACATGTCTGTATGCAAGAATCATTGTAACAATAAATCAAATGTTTTAAATATAAGGCAACTTTGTAATCTTACAGTTCACTGTAGAATCCTAGAAAACAGACATTTTCATAGTTGGTTATTCAGACTGAATTATAATCTTAGATTATAGTCTTAGATTTACACACCACCTCAATTTCTCTTCGCAATAATGTCCCAGTCACTTTAGGTAGAAAGAATTCAAAAGTTCTCTAAGTACTTAGAGCAGTGTCTAGCTATAACAAGTGCAGAATGAATGTTAGCTATTTTATTGGCATTGCTATTATTATTATCCTTATTAATTGACTATTTGGGGGAGAAAAGGATATGAATTTCTCCCTCTGAAAGAGCTTGATGTTACCACTTCCTCTTGATAAACTATCATAGTTGGAGAATGAAACATTCTGGTTAACATACTTTTTTGATAATATCATACAATTAATTTATTTAAATAATAGATGAATACATAATTTTAAGATACTAGCTATACCATACTAAGTTTATTATTAAGGCATTTTACCAATTAAATGGTTTAAGATTTTAGATATACCATACTAAGTTTATGCTGAAGACATTTTATCACATAAATGGATCAGAAAATGCTTCAGTGCATTTTTGGGCTTTAGTTTAATAAATAATAAATGTATTTGCCATTGATATTTTAGTAGTGCAATATAATAAAGAAGACTAATGTGATACAGAACATAAAATCTAATTTATTCTTAATGAAAAAACTGACTTAAATGGTTTGAATTTAACCAAGAGATTTTTTTTGAAAGCTGATTGTCATGTCAGGTACTATCTTTGCTGATAGACAAAAATTAAAATGTCATTCTCTGTGAAAAAAACATACATAATGACATGGATGTAGGCAATTTTACAGATAATTCAGGCATTCCACACATGGTACAGAGTGTCCCTCAGCTCTATCTGCTATGGCTTGGTATTACATCTAATTCAGACCTTTCATTTCAAAGAAAAATATCTTTCTAACTAGTCTCCTAAGGAGCAAACAAAGAAGTCTGTGCAATGGGGTATATTAAGATCACATTTATCAAGCGTTATTTAATGTCTCCATGATGCAGAAACAAATAGCTATTTTCAAGTAATAGAAACCATTAAAATTCAATTTCTGTTTTCTATAAAATTCTGGATAGCACTTTAAAGAAATAGTCTGTTTTTCCCGAATATTTTAATAAGACTTTATTTGCATGACTTTGTTTAAAATTAATAAGTTTCAGACATCAAGACTTCTACATCAGGACAGAATGGAATAAAGGAGATGGAAATCACCACTACCCATCTGCCCAATACACATGAAGAAATGAAACAAACAAAAACACTCAAAACACATAAAGTGCTGACAATACATATCAGACAATTGAGGACAGTGATTCATAAAAGATAAAAAGAAACAAACAGAAAAAACAAAGTAAGTCCTATGATTGCTCCAACTTGTTGCCATGAGAGAGTTTTCAGGAAATATTCTAAATAGGGAGAAAATAGGCTAAATGTTTCAAATTCCCTGAGTTCAGGAGATAGAACTTAGAGTCTGGTGATATCAGAGTGACTAGAATTTTCATTGCAGAGTAACAGATCAGAGAGAGCTTTACTTACTGTGCTCTTAGCTGTGCAGAAGCTTTTTAGTTTGATCAGATACCAGTAATATATTTCTGGTGTTTCTTCAATTGCCGGGGGGTGGTCCTCCTCATAAAAATTTCTCCCAGGACAATTTCTTCAAGCGTTTTCCCTGCACTCTCTTAATATTTTTATAGTTTCATGTCTGAAGTTTAAATTTTTTATCCAATGATAATCTTTGTTAATGGTGAGAGATGAGGGTCCAGTTTCATTCCTCTATAGGTCACCAGACAGTTCACCCAGCACCATTTGTTAAATAGGGAATATTTCCCCCATGAATATTTTTGATAGGCTTATCAAAGATCAAATGATGATAAGTGACTGGGTTCATCTCTTCATTCTATGTTCTGTTCCATAAATCTACCTCTCTGTCTTTGTCCCAGTACCATGCTGTTTTGGTCACTATAGATTTATAGTATAACCTGAAGTCTGGTAGTATGATTACTTCTGATTTGTTTTTATTTCTGAGTAATGTATTGGCTATTCAAGTTTTTTTCTAATTCCATATAAAATTAAGCACTATTTTTTCAAGCTCTTTAGAGTATTACGATGGTGCTTTAATAGGGATTGCATTAAATCTGTAGATTCCTTTGGGTACTATACTTGTTTTAACAATGTTGATTCTTCCCAACCATAAGCATGGTATGGTTCTCCATTTGTTAACATCTTCAGCTAGTACTTTTCTCAGAGTTTCATAATTCTCTTTATAGAGATCTTTCTCAACCTTTGTTAGATGAATGCCCAGACATTTCATTTTCTTTCACACTATTATAAAAGGAATCGAGTCCTTGACTGTATTTTCAGCTTGACTATTGTTAACATATATAAAGCTATTGATTCGTAAGTACTGATTTTGTATCTTGAGATGCTGATGTATTCCTTGATCACTTCTAAGAGTTCTGCAGTTGAGTTCCTGGGATTTTCCATGTATAGGATCATATCATCATCAAGGAGTGAGAGTTTGATCTCCTCTGACCCCATTTGAATACCTTTGATCCCCTTCTCTTGCCTGATTGCAATGGCTAGAATGTCCATTACTATGCTGAATAGCAGTGGTGACAATAGACATCCTTGCCTAGTTCCAGATCTGAGTGAAAATGTTTTCAATTTTACTCCATTCATATGATACTGGCTATAGGTTTGGTGTTTATGGCCTTTATCAGTTTCAGAAATGACCCTTCTAAGCCTGTTTTCTTGAGGGTTTTGACCATGAAAGGGTGCTGGATATTAGCAAAACATTTTTCTGCATCAATTGAGAGAATCATGTGGCATTTGTTTTTTATTTTATTTATATTTATGGATTTACATATGTTGAACCAGCCTTGTAACCCTGGGATAAAACCGACTTGATCATGGTGTATAATTTTTTTGATGTGTTGTTGAATTCTGTTTGCTAGGATCTTATTGAATATTTTTGCATCAATATTTATTAATTATATTGGTCTACAGTTTTCTTTTTTGTTGGGTCTATTCCTGGTTTTTGAATCAGGGTGATATTTGCTTCACAGAATGTGTTGGGGAGTATCCCTTCTTTTTCTATGTTTTGGAGAAAGTTATGTGATATAGGTACTACTTACTCTTTGAAGGTTTGGTAGGCTTCTGTTGTGAATCCATCTGCTTCTGCACAGCCAAGAGCAAAGGAAGTAAAACAAAATAGTCTTCAGAATGGGAAAAGATATTTGCAGGTTATGTTTCTGAGAAAGGTCTGACAACTAGAATTCACTTAAACTAATCTATAAGAAAAGAACAAATAACCCCACTACTATGTGGGAAAGAGACTTGAACAGAAATTTCTCTGAATAAGACAGGTGCATGGCCTACAAACAAGAAAAAAAGGCTCAGGGCAGAGTCTGTGACTCAGTGGGTAGGGCGCTGGCTCCATATACCAAGGGTGGTAGGTTCAAACCCAGCCCCAGCCAAACTGCAACAAAAAATAGCCGGGCACTGTGGCAGGCACCTGTAGTCCCAGCTGCTTGGGAGGCAGAGGCAGGAGAATCACCTAAGCCCAGGAGTTGGAGGTTGCTGTGAGCTGTGTGATGCCACAGCACTCTACCGAGGGTGATAAAGTGAGACTGTCTCTACAAAAAAAAAAAAAAAAAAGAAAAGAAAAAATGTTCATCATCTTTAATCATCAAAGAAATACAAATCAAAAGTACTTTGAGATATCATCTAACTCCGGTAAAATTAGCCCACATCAAAAATTCCCCAAACTACAGATGTTTGGGTGGATGTGGAGAGAAGGGAATACTTCTACACTGCTGGGGGAAATGCAAGCTAATAAAACCTTTTTGGAAGAATGTTTACTGCAGCCAATTCATAATTGCCAAGACATGGAAGCAGGTCAAACGCCCATCGACCCAAGAATTGATTAACAAATTGTGGTATATGTATATCATGAAATAATATGCAGCCATAAAAAAGATGGAGACTTCATATCTTTTATGTTTACCTGAATGGAGATGGAACACATTTCTCTTAGTAAAGTATCTCAAGAGTCGAAAAAAAAAGTATCCACTACTCGGGAGGCTGAGGCAAGAGAATCACATAAGCCCAAGAGTTAGAGGTTGCTGTGAGCCGTGTGACGCCACGGCATTCTACCCGAGGGCGGTACAGTGAGACTCTGTCTCTACAAAAAAAAAAAAAAAAGAAAGAAAAAAAAGTATCCAGTATACTCAATACTACTATGAAATCAGTATATAATTACCTACACAATCATAGGAATTGTAAAACGTAACTATAGTCCAGAAAAAGGGTATTTGGTGGGATCTCACCGAATTTGCATAATGCAATGATACATTTCAAAACTATTAAAAATATAATATAAATGTCTTACCACAACAAATAAGTAAGCAAAGAGATGTTATGTTAATCAGTTAGATGTAAGCATTCCATATTGTATATCAAATCAGCACGTTGTACCCCATAAATGCATTAATGTATACAGTTCTGATTTAACAAAGAATAAAAAAAAGATAAGAGAGAGCGCAGAGCGAGAGAGAATGTCTGAAATTTATTAATAATTACCCTTGAATATTTAGGAAAATACCGAATGATATATGTTTGTAAGGAAACCCCCCCAAAGGCAAGAAAGAGGCAACTGAGAGAATTAGAAGGAACAGTGTTTAGTAATCACCATAGTTCGGGGAATAATAGTGCCTGTTCTAACAAGCTGGAGTAAAAAAGCCACTGAGAGGTTTGTTCTTAGAGCAGCCAATTCTTTAATTCTCTGGTGCCAAGTGAGCATCTTGTAGTTAAATTCAATTCTGACTCTAACTACATGAAAGTCATCCAGAGCTCACATTTTAAGGGCTCAGTCTGGCAAAATTGCTCTCTCTTCACAGGCCAGCTACAAATTGAGTCCTCAGGTTATTCACATACATGCCCAGCTGATGACAAATGTTGGGATTCGCAAGATCCACCTCAGGTTTGATCATTTTCTACAATGACCAATAGAAATAATGAAAATTCATTGCTTACTATTAATATTACCAGTTTATTATAAAAGATACAGATCAGGAACAGCAAAAGGAGGAGATACCTAGGACACATTATGGATTGCAGGGGTAGTGTTAAACTTCCATGACTTCTCAGGGTGTAGCACCCTCCCAATATGTTGTGTGTCTACCAACTTGGAATCTGCAAAACCCCATAACTTAGGCATTTTTATGGAGGATTCATTATGTGGACTTGATTGATTAAATAATTGGTCATTTGTGGTTGACTGAATCTTTAGCTCCTCTCCATTCCTGGATGTTTGGGAATAGGGGTTAAAGTTCAAATCTTCTAATCAAGATTCAGTCTTTCTGGCAACTAGCTCCCATTCTTAAGTTTTGACTAACTCCAATCCTGATGCTATAAAGGGGCTCAAGGTAGAGGGAGGGTAATGGGTGAGGCCGCACCTACGGTGCATCTTAGAATGGGTACAGGCAAAACTTACTAAAGGCAGAATACAAATGTTTACATACAATAACTAAGAAAATGCCATGAAGGCTACTTTGAACAGTTTGATGAGAATATTTCAAACTGTATATGAAACCAGCACATTGTACCCCTTGATTGCACTAATGTACACAGCTATGATTTAACAATAAAAAAAAAGAAATAAAAAAAAGAGTCACCTCATAAGGAAAAAAATAGATTCCTTTCACTCTTCTCTTTAGGGGAAAGCATAAGGATTATAGGAGTTCTGTGGTAGGAAATACAAATAATGACCAGATGTCTATTTTAGATACCACAGGCCAATATTTCATGGAACACAGGGTAGAGAATTCAGAAGGGTCATGTCTCAGTATTGGAAGTAACTAGACTTGAACTATTTGAATCTGGCTAAATCATCAGAAAAGCAAGAATCAAAAAGGATAAAACTTTTTCCAAATAGTTTAAATGCATTCTGTAACAGAGTGCAGGGCTATTTATAAGAAGCCAAAACTATAAAGTATCTAATTAAGTAAAAATTTCATTTTCTGGCATCCCATAAAATTTACCAGATATGGAAAGAAGCAGGAGAATATGGCCCAGAATGAGGAGAAAAATCAAGCAATTTAAAATAACCTACAATTGACACAGATGTTGGAATTAGTAGACAAGGACTTTTGAGTATTTATTATAACTTTATTTCAGATATTTAGGAAGTCAAGGCATAGAAAATACTTTTAAAGTCTCAAATAAAACTTTTGAAGATGAAAATTACAAAGAAACAGAATTAAGTTAATACAAAGGATGAAATTAATAAGCTATCAGATACTAGAAAAATACATTAGTAAACTTGAACACACAATAAGATACTATGTATAATAAAAAAGAGAGAGAAAACAAGATGTCAAAACAAAGTGAAAGGAGCATCTGCGAGTTATTAGAAAATTTAACACAGCCTAAGACATTTTTAATTGGAGTTTTCAAAAGAAGAAAGAGAAAAAGAATACAGAAAAATTGTTTGAAGAGATTATAAAGGAAAATTTTCCATATTTGGTTAAAACTATACATCCATACATCCAATATGCTCAATACACTACAAGCACAAGAACATCACACCAAGATGCAAAATAGGTCAAATGGCTCAAAAACAATAATAAAAAGGAAATTTAAAACAGCCAGAGGAAAAAATACAGAACGTACACTGGTACAAAGATGAGAATGAGCACTCTTACTTCTAGTAAACATCACACTAGAGGTTTTATACAGTGTAAAAAGGAAATAAAAATAAGTAAAAGAAGCACAGATTGGAATGAAAGAAATAGTGTTTTATTTACAGAACAATCCCATGAAATTAAAAAAAAATCCTATTAGAACAGAATATAAAACAGGATAGGATATAAGACAAAAATGCAAAAATTAATTACATTATACTAACAATGAGCAATCAAACTTTGAAAAAAGTACCATTTAGGCAGTGCCTATGGCTCAAAGGAGTAGGGCGCCAGCCCCATATGCTGGAGGTGGTGGGTTCAAGCCCAGCCCTGTCTAAAAGCTGCAAAAAAAAAAGAAAGAAAGAAAAAAAAGTATCATTTACATTAACACCACAAAATATGAATACATAGGGCTAAATGTCACACTAAGTCTTCAAAACTGTACACTGAAACTTTAAAACATTCCTGACATATAAAAAGCCCTTAATAATTGCATAAATATGCCTTTTCATGCACCAAATGGCTCAATATTGGTCATATGTCAATAATCCTCAAACTGATTCATAGCTTAGTGACATTTATATCATAATACAATTTGGCTTTTTAAGTAAATTGACAAACTGATTCTAAAATTCATATATAAATTTAAAGGACTTAATATTGCCAAAATAATTTTGAAAAAGAGGAATGGGAGAAGATTTTTGCATGTTACGAAACTGACAAAGGCTTGATAACTAGAATCTACAGAGAACTCAACTTAAATAATAAGAAAAGTGCAAACAACTCTCTCTGTAAGGGGGCAAGTGACTTGAACAGAAACTTCTCTGAGGATGACAGCTGAATGACCAAAAAACACATGAAAAAATGCTTAACATCTTTAGTCAGCAGAGAAATGAAAATCAAAACCACTCTAAAATAGTATCTAACCCAAGCAGGATTAGCCCATATCAAAAGTCCCAAAACACCAGATGCTTGCGTGGATGTGGAGAGAAGGGAACACTTCTACAATGCTGGTGGGATTGCAAACTAATACAGCCCTTTTGGAGAGAAGTATGGAGAATTCTCAAAGATCTAAATGTAGACCTTCCATTTGACCATGCAATCCTATTACTAAGTGTCTACCCAGAAGAATGTAAATCATTTTACCACAAAGACATTTGTACTAGAATGTTTATTGCAGCACAATTCATAATTTACAAGTCGTGGAAGCAACCTGAGTGCTCATCAACCCATGAATGGATCAATAAACTGTGGTATATGTATACCATGGAATATTTTGCAGCAATTAAAAAGATGGAGACTTTATATCCTTTACATTTACCTGGAAAGAGGTGAAATACATTCTGCTCACTAAAGTATTACTAGAATTGAAAGATAAATATCCAATGTTCTCCATACTAATACAAAATCAATATATAAAAAATTACATGTTTCTAAGGACAATTAAACACTATTATAGTCCAGTTCAAGGGTAGAGGGAAGTGGGAGGGGGGAGGAGAGAGGATGTATGGCAGAAAGAGGGAGGGAAGGAGGCAGGATCTCACCCAGTGTACACATTGCAAGGATGTATAACATGCCCCCCCGGGTGAGGGGCTCTTCTACAAATGGAACTTTACCCTGGAAGTGAGAACATGTAACCTAAATATTGTACCCTCATATTAATTTGAATAAAGTTTAAAAAATACATACTTTTTCTTCCATTCTTGAGATACTTTGCTAAGAAGAATATCTTCCAGCTCCATCCATGTAAACATGAAAGAGGTAAAGTCTCCCTCTTTCTTTAAGGCTGCATAATATTCCATGGTATACATGTACCACAATTTGCTAGTCCATTCGTGGGTCGATGGGCACTTGGGCTTCTTCCATGACTTAGCAATTATGAATTAGGCTGCAATAAACATTCTGGTACAGATGTCTTTGTTATATTGTGATTTTTGGTCTTCTGGGTATATACCTAGTAAAGGAATTATAGGATCGAATGGCAGTTCTATTTTTAGATCTCTAAGCATTCTCCAAACATCCTTCCAAAAGGAACGTATTAGTGTGCACTCCCACCAGCAGTGTAGAAGTGTGTCCTTTTCTCCGCATCCATGCCAATATCTCTGGCTTTGGGATTTTGTTATGTGGGCTACTCTTACTGGGGTTAGGTGATATCTCAAAGTAGTTTTGATTTGCATTTCTCTGTACTCAGCCCTACTATGAAGCTAATTTATAGCTTTCATATGAAGGCTATAACCCAACCATAGCACAAGAATGTGGGGAAAGGGCCAAAGGAGGGGAAAGGAGGGAGGAGATTGAGGTGGAGGGAGGGTAATGGGTGGGGCCACACCTACCATGCAACTTAGAATGAGTACAGGCAAAACTTATTAAATGCAGAATACAAATGACTACATATAAT
This sequence comes from Nycticebus coucang, assembly GCF_027406575.1. Classification (NCBI taxonomy): domain Eukaryota; kingdom Metazoa; phylum Chordata; class Mammalia; order Primates; family Lorisidae; genus Nycticebus; species Nycticebus coucang. Next base: position 153,067,160 of record NC_069804.1, on the reverse strand, counting down.
AACTAAGAAAATGCCATGAAGGCTATGTTGAACAGTTTGATGAGAATACTTCAGATTATGTATGAAACCAGCACATTGTACCCCTTGATTACACTAATGTACACAGCTATGATTTAATAATAAATAAAAAAGATAAAAAAATACATAAATAAAATTCATATATGAATTTAAAGGACTTAATATTGCCAAATAATTTTGGAAAAAAAATAAAAATAATGAAAGGCTAATATACATGATAACAAGAATTATTGTAAGCTACAGTAATCATGGCAGGATATCCAAATTGATCAATGCAACAAAAAAGAGAATTCATAAAGAAACACACACACATATATATGAGTAACTGATTATTGAAAGTATGGGGTTAAAATATCTATAACATAAAATTTGCAATCTTAACAATTTTTAGTAAAAAGTTCAGTGGTGTTAAGTACATATTGTTGGCTGGGTGCAGTGGTGCACACCCATAACCCTAGCACTCTGGGAGGCTGATGCTGGTGGATTGCCTGAGCTCAGGGGTTCGAGACCAGCCAGAGCAAGAGTGAGACCCCATCTCTAAAAATAGCCAGGCGTTGTAGTGGGCATCTGTAGTCCAAGCTACTTGGGAGGCTGAGGAAAGAGGATCACTATTTGAAGCTCCTACTAAATTACAGGCTCATTGATAACTACTAAATGCCCAGAAATGCAGTGTGCCTGCCACATAGGAGGCACTCAAATATGCAGCTAACTTAATAAATCAGTAAATGAGTGAAAGCCATAATTCAACAGAAAGAAACTGATTAAAAGTTAACTACAAAAGTTGCATTGTTCCATTTATTTATGTATTTATTTTTTCAATTAGAAATTCAGTCTCCTAATTATTTTCTTTTTTTTTTCAAATATTAATCAATCACATAAACATTCAATCTTTGTTTTGGCAGGTGTTACAAAAGAGAGGATAGCAGAATAGCAAGAACCCTTGAAAGGAGGATTCGATATGATTAAGCAAGTCAAAGAAGGAAAAGACAAATGCTTCATAGAAGTTTACATGTAGCTCAGGATCAGATTCTATATTAATTTATGAAGATGTCATGGATTTTTATTGCCTAAATGACTATTTTGAGGAGACATTGAAGGGAAATCCTGTTCTACTAATTTGATTATATTTTATAATATCCTCGAAAAATGAAAAAAAAAAAGGCAGAAGGAGGCGGAGCAAGATGGCGGCCGAGTAACAGCTTCCTTGCATCTGGGCACCGTGAGTCTGGGGAGATAGGACTCCAGGCATCTCTGGCTGGTGGGAACTGCCTATCATTACTCCTATGAGGATACAGGGAGTCAGCAAGAGACTTCTGGACCCCAAGAGGAGGACTAAAACAGTGGAAAACCAGCAAGTGGTCGCGTGTGTTCAATCCGTCTAAACCCGCCCACAACTGTAAGTTCAGTAGCAGCGAGACTGCAAACCAGAAAGGCCTTACCTGTGAACTGTTTTCGTGTCTTTGGACTTGGCACTCAGCTGAACTGCCTTGGGGAGAGCCTGAGCGGGAGTGCGGAGAACTTTGGCCGTTGTCTAGGGCCCCAGTCTGAGCCGCTGAGCCAGACGGAGCTATTAGTGTTTGGCTCTGGGTCACAGGCAGACATTGTGAGCGATCTGCCCCGGCAAGCTCTGCCCTCAGGGTTGCAGAGCTAGAACTGGGTGGGAGCTGGTAACCCAGTGACCAAGTAGCCTAAGGGCGGGGTCTGAGCCGCCTTGTAGCCCTAACCCTCAGGGGCAGAGTGAGACCGGTTTTGGCACACTGGGTAAGTGGATAGCCACTTCAGCAGTGATTCCAGCGAGAAAGCTGGGAAAGCTTCTGCTCAGCAAGTTTACAAGTTCAAAGTGCCTTTTAAGTGGGCTGAAGAGAAACTTAGGGTATCTACCTGCTGGGGTTTGAGAAATCAGCAGCCTCCAGTCGTATCAGAACTGTGATTAACATCTCATACCCCAGAAGACCACGTATTGCCCAGACAATATTCAATAACATATACAAACTGCTTTGTTTTTGGTTGTGTATTTTTTCTTTTTTTTGTTTGTTTGTTTTTTTTTGTTTATTTTGACGTTGTTGATGTTCTTTTGTTTTTTAATTTCAATCTTTTCCATACAGATCCCTTTTTCTTTCTCAATTTTTCTAGTTTAATTATAATTTCCCATTGCTGCCTTTTTCAATAACTAGAACTTCATTTTTGCTAGTATTTCTACCGCTATCATTTGGTTTTTCACCCAATTTTATCCCCGTAAAGTTTTCTGTTTGCTTGTTTTGGTTTGATTTATAGCATTTTTGTCTTTCCTCTCTACTTGGTGGAGGTGGGGTACTGTGTCTGATCAGGTTAGCAAAGAGCCGCTGACCTCAAGGGAACCACGCAACTGGGCACCCCCAGAAGGTGGGGTTTTTTAAGGTTGTGTCAAAGTACCCTACTGTACACCTATATTGCCCTGTCTCCCTCTTTCTGTGCCTATCTTCTTTTGTCAATATTCCTTATACCCACCCCCTCTCCTTTCTCTATCTTTCTTTTTTTTTCTTATCACTTGGTCCTCCTTTCTTTCATCCCTTTTTTGCTCTTCAACCTTCTCGCCCTTCTGGTCCTGTAACCCTTAGTCCACAGGCACAAGAACTTAAAGAGCAAGAGGAAGTGAAAGGAAAATTAGGGCAAGGAAGCGGATAAAAGAAATCACTCATGAGGAAGAATCAGCAGAAAACTCCAGGCAACATGAAGAACCAGTCTAGAACAACCCCACCAAGGGACCATGAGGTAGCTACTGCAGATGATTCCACCTGTAAAGAAATGTTAGGAATGACAGAAAGGGAATTTAGAATACATACGTTGCAAACAATGAAAGAAATGATGGAAACAATGAAGGAAACTGCTAATAAAGTGGAAAATAACCAAAAGGAAATCCAAAAACAGAATCAAATAAGAGATGAACGATATGAAGAATATAAAAAGGATATAGCAGACCTGAAGGAACTGAAACAGTCAATTAGGGAACTTAAAGATGCAATGGAAAGTATCAGCAACAGGTTAGACCATGCAGAAGAAAGAATTTCAGAGGTAGAAGACAAAGTTCTTGAGATAACTCAGACAGTAAAAGAGGCAGAAAAGAAGAGAGAGAAAGCAGAACGTTCACTGTCAGAATTATGGGACTTTATGAAGCGTTCCAACATACGAGTTATAGGAATTCCAGAAAGGGAAGAAGAATGCCCCAGAGGAATGGAGGTCATACTAGAGAATATTATAAAAGAAAATTTCCCAATATCACCAAGGATTCTGACACACTGCTTTCAGAGGGCTATCGGACCCCAGGTCGCCTCAACTCTAACCGAGCTTCTCCAAGACACATTGTGATGAACCTGTCCAAAGTCAAGACAAAAGAAAAGATTCTGCAAGCTGCCAGGAGTAAGCGCCAGTTGACCTACAGGGCCAAATCCATCAGAGTGACCGCAGACTTCTCCAATGAAACTTTCCAAGCAAGAAGACAATGGTCATCTACCTTTAATCTACTTAAACAGAACAATTTCCAGCCCAGAATTCTGTACCCTGCTAAGCTAAGCTTCAAAATTGACGGAGAAATCAAATCATTTACGGATATACAAACATTGAGGAAATTTGCCACAACAAGACCAGCTCTACAGGAAATACTTCAACCTGTTCTGCACACTGACCACCACAATGGATCAGCAGCAAAGTAAGAACTCAGAAATTAAAGGACAGAACCTAACCTCCACACTGATGCAAAAGATAAAACCAAGCAATGGACTCTCACCAAATAAGACGAATAGAATACTACCACACTTATCAATTATCTCAATAAATGTTAATGGCTTGAATTCCCCACTGAAGAGACATAGATTGGTTGACTGGATTAAAAAACACAAGCCATCCATTTGCTGTCTGCAAGAAACACACCTGGCTTCAAAAGACAAATTAAAGCTCCGAGTCAAGGGTTGGAAGACAATTTTTCAGGCAAATGGAATTCAGAAGAAAAGAAGAGTCACAATCTTATTTTCAGATACATGTGGATTTAAAGCAAATAAAGTCAAAAAAGACAAAGATGGTCACTTTATATTGGTCAAGGGAAAAATACAACAAGAAGACATTTCAATTCTAAATATCTATGCACCCAATTTAAATGCTCCCAGATTCTTGAAGCAGACCTTACTCAGTCTGAGCAAAATGATATCTGATAATACCATCATAACAGGGAACTTTAACACACCTCGTACAGAGCTGGACAGATCCTCTAAACAGAAATTAAACAAAGATATAGGAGATTTAAATGAGACCCTAGAACAACTATGCTTGATAGACGCATATAGAACACTCCACCCCAAAGATAAAGAATATACATTCTTCTCATCACCCCATGGAACATTCTCCAAAATTGATCATATCCTGGGACACAAAACAAATATCAACAGAATCAAAAGAATTGAAATTTTAGCTTGTATCTTTTCAGACCATAAGGCACTACAGGTGGAACTCAACTCTAACAAAAATGCTCGACCCCACCCAAAGGCATGGAAATTAAACAATCTTCTGTTGAATAACAGATGGGTGCAGGAAGAAATAAAACAGGAAATCATTAACTTCCTTGAGCATAACAACAATGAAGACACAAGCTACCAAAACCTGTGGGATACTGCAAAAGCAGTTTTGAGAGGAAAATTCATCGCTTTAGATGCCTACATTTGAAAAACAGAAAGAGAGCACATCAACAATCTCATAAGAGATCTTATGCAATTGGAAAAAGAAGAACAATCTAAGCCTAAACTCAGTAGAAGAAAAGAAATATCCAAAATCAAATCAGAGATCAATGAAATTGAAAACAAAAGAATCATTCAGAAAATTAATGAAACAAGGAGTTGTTTTTTTGAAAAAATAAATAAAATAGATAAACCACTGGCCAGACTAACTAGAAATAGAAAAGTAAAATCTCTAGTAACCTCAATCAGAAACGATAAAGGGGAAATAACAACTGATCCCACAGAGATACAAGAGATCATCTCTGAATACTACCAGAAACTCTATGCCCAGAAATTTGACAATGTGAAGGAAATGGATCAATATTTGGAATCACATCCTCTCCCTAGACTTAGCCAGGCAGAAATAGAGCTCCTGAACAGACCAATTTCAAGCACTGAGATCAAAGAAACAATAAAAAAGCTTCCAACTAAAAAATGCCCTGGTCCAGATGGCTTCACTCCAGAATTCTATCAAACCTTCAAGGAAGAGCTTATTCCTGTACTGCAGAAATTATTCCAAAAAACTGAGGAAGAAGGAATCTTCCCCAACACATTCTATGAAACAAACATCACCCTGATACCAAAACCAGGAAAAGACCAAACAAAAAGGACAATTTCAGACCAATCTCACTCATGAATATAGATGGAAAAATTCTCAACAAAATCCTAGCCAATAGATTACAGCTTATCATCAAAAAAGTCATTCATCATGGTCAAGTAGGCTTCTTCCCAGGGATGCAAGGCTGGTTTAACATACGCAAGTCCATAAACATTATCCACCATATTAACAGAGGCAAAAATAAAGATCACATGATCCTCTCAATAGATGCAGAAAAAGCATTTGATAAAATCCAGCATCCTTTTCTAATTAGAACACTGAAGAGTATAGGCATAGGTGGCACATTTCTAAAACTGATTGAAGCCATCTATGACAAACCCACAGCCAATATTTTACTGAATAGAGTAAAACTGAAAGCTTTTCCTCTTAGAACTGGAACCAGACAAGGTTGTCCTCTGTCACCTTTACTATTCAACATAGTGCTGGAAGTTCTAGCCAATACAATTAGGCAAGACAAGGAAATAAAGGGAATCCAAATGGGAGCAGAGGAGGTCAAACTCTCCCTCTTTGCTGACGACATGATCTTATACTTAGAGAACCCCAAAGACTCAACCACAAGACTCCTAGAAGTCATCAAAAAATACAGTAATGTTTCAGGATATAAAATCAATGTCCACAAGTCAGTAGCCTTTGTATACACCAATAACAGTCAAGATGAGAAGCTAATTAAGGACACAACTCCCTTCACCATAGTTTCAAAGAAAATGAAATACCTAGGAATATACCTAACGAAGGAGGTGAAGGACCTCTATAAAGAAAACTATGAAATCCTCAGAAAGGAAATAGCAGAGGATATTAACAAATGGAAGAACATACCATACTCATGGCTTGGAAGAATCAACATTGTTAAAATGTCTATACTTCCCAAAGCAATCTACCTATTCAATGCCATTCCTATCAAATTACCAACATCGTACTTTCAAGATTTGGAAAAAATGATTCTGCGTTTTGCATGGAACCGGAAAAAAACCCGTATAGCTAAGGCAGTTCTCTGTAACAAAAATAAAGCTGGGGGCATCAGCATACCAGATTTTAGTCTGTACTACAAAGCCATAGTGCTCAAGACAGCATGGTACTGGCACAAAAACAGAGACATAGACACTTGGAATCGAATTGAAAACCAAGAAATGAAACTAACATCTTACAACCACCTAATCTTCGATAAACCAAAGAAGAACTTACCTTGGGGGAAAGACTCCCTATTCAATAAATGGTGTTGGGAGAACTGGATGTCTACATGTAAAAGACTGAAACTGGACCCACACCTTTCCCCACTCACAAAAATTGATTCAAGATGGATAAAGGACTTAAATTTAAGGCATGAAACAATAAAAATCCTCAAACAAAGCATAGGAAAAACACTGGAAGATATTGGCCTGGGGGAAGACTTCATGAAGAAGACTGCCATGGCAATTGCAACAACAACAAAAATAAACAAACGGGACTTCATTAAACTGAAAAGCTTCTGTACAGCTAAGGAGACAATAACCAAAGCAAAGAGACAACCTACACAATGGGAAAGGATATTTGCATATTTTCAATCAGACAAAAGCTTGATAACTAGGATCTATAGAGAACTCAAATTAATCCACATGAAAAAAGCCAACAATCCCATATATCAATTGGCAAGAGACATGAATAGAACTTTCTCTAAAGATGACAGACGAATGGCTAACAAACACATGAAAAAATGTTCATCATCTCTATATATTAGAGAAATGCAAATCAAAACAACCCTGAGATATCATCTAACCCCAGTGAGAATGGCCCACATCACAAAATCTCAAACTGCAGATGCTGGTGTGGATGTGGAGAGAAGGGAACACTTTTACACTGCTGGTGGGACTGCAAACTAGTACAACCTTTCTGGAAGGAAGTATGGAGAAACCTCAAAGCACTCAAGCTAGACCTCCCATTCGATCCTGCAATCCCATTACTGGGCATCTACCCAGAAGGAAAGAAATCCTTTTATCATAAGGACACTTGTACTAGACTGTTTATTGCAGCTCAATTTACAATGGCCAAAATGTGGAAACAGCCTAAATGCCCACCAGCCCAGGAATGGATTAACAAGCTGTGGTATATGTATACCATGGAATACTATTCAGCCATTAAAGAAAATAGAGACTTTACATCCTTCGTATTAACCTGGATGGAAGTGGAAGACATTATTCTTAGTAAAGCATCACAAGAATGGAGAAGCATGAATCCTATGTACTCAATCTTGATGTGAGGACAATTAATGATAATTAAGGTTATGGGGGGGGAGCAGAAAGAGGGATGGAGGGAGGGTGGTGGGGCCTTAGTGTGTGTCACACTTGATGGGGGCAAGACATAATTGCAAGAGGGACTTTGCCTAACAATTGCAATCAGTGTAACTGGCTTATTGTACCCTCAATGAATCCCAAACAATAAAAAAAAAAAAAATGAAAAATGAAAAAAAAAAAAGAACACATGTTGGGGAAAGCAATTGTAAAATACAATTAAACTGTTAGTATAGGTTTCCCTTCCCTATCTGTTTGAAATGATCACTTAGGGTAGTCAAATGTATTTCTGGCTCAGAAATACAGTGCCAAAATATTCTTGCTCTTTTTTGGTTAATTGATGGTCATATCATTTTTCTGTCTAATTTTCCCAAAGAAAGCAAATAACAATTGGGATACCAATCACTTTGACATTTTTCCTTTCAATATTCTAACCACTTTACAGTGCAATAATCTGTATTTTATTTATTAAAGATACCAGCACCATGAAAAAAAAAATAAAAAAAAAGAAAGAGGATCACTTGAACCCAAGAGTTTGAGGTTGCTGTGATCTATGATGGTACAGTACTCTACCAAGGGTGACAAAGTGAGACTCTGTCTCAAAAAAAAAAAGGTACATATTGTTATGCCACTATCACCACTATCCATCTCCATGACTCTATTTACCTTGAAAATTTAAACACTATACTTATTAAACAATATACTCGTTAAATTTTATATCCCCTCTTTTTTGTATTTTTTTTGCAACCGCCATTCTATTTTGTTTCTAGGAGTTTGACTACCATACTCACCCCAAATCATTGTAATTAAACAGCATTTGTATTTTTATTACTGGCTTGATTCACTTTGCCTAATGTCTTTAGGTTTCATCCATGTTGTAGCACGTGTGAGAATGTCATATGTTTTTAAGCCTGAGTAATATTCTATTGCATGTATAAACCACACTTATTTTAGATATTACCAACTCAATGGACATTCGGGCTGCTTTACCTTCTGACAGATGTAAATGATCCTGCTATAAGCATGGGTGTACACACATCTCATCAAAACACAACTTTGAATTCTTTTGGGTGCGCATATATATATATATATATTTCCTAGATCACATGATATTTAAATTTTAATTCTTTGAGGAAGCATCATACTAATTTCCTCACAGGCTGCACTGTTTTCCTTCCTACAAACAGTGCACAATGGTTCTAATTTCTCTACATCTTTGTCAACACTTCTCATTTTCTGTTTTTTTTTTTTTTAATAGTAGCCATCCTAATGGGTGTGTAGTATTATTAGTGATACACATTGTAGCTTCTATTTGAATTCCCCTAAAGATTAGTGATGTTAGGCTTATTTTGATATGTTTATTCATCCTTTGTATAAACTTAGAGTAATGTCTATTTAGGTTCTGTTCCCATATTTTGAACTGGATTTTTTTGTTGTTGAATTATAAGGGTTTATTCTGAATGTTGATTTATCAGATGTGTGATTTTCAAATGTTTTTGACAAATTGATGAGTTTTCTTTTGACCCAATTGTGTTCTTTGATGCACAGAGTTGTTATAAAATTTGATGTAGTCTAATTTACTTATTTTTTTCTTTTTTTGCCTGTATTCTTGGTTTCACATTCAGAAAGTACTACTCAATCCAATATCATAAAGTATTCACCTAAGTTTTGTTATGAGATTTATATATATTAAGTTCTTGATGCCTTTGAGTTAATTTTTGTTTATGGTGTAGAGTAAGGGTTCAACTTAGTTCTTTTACATGTAGCTATCTAGTTCTCCCAAAACTATTTGTTGAAAAGGTTGCCCTTTCCCTATTCAATGGCCTGAACATGCTTTTTCTTTTCTTTTTTCTTTCTTTTTTGGCTGGGGGAGGGTTTGAACCTACCACCTCCAGTATATGCGGCCGGTGTCCTACTCCTTTGAGCCACAGGCACCACCCAAAACACTTTTTCAAAAGTATTTGACCATATATGTCAGAGTTTGTTTCTAGGTTCTCTGTTTCACTCCATTGGTCTATTTGTTTTTAGTCCAGTACTACATTGTTTTGAATATTGTGGCTGTGTACTAAGGTTTTACATCAGAAAGTTTGAATTCTTAAAATTGAGTCTTCTTGGGCGGCGCCTGTGGCTCAGTCGGTAGGGTGCCGGCCCCATATGCCGAGGGTGATGGGTTCAAACCCAGCCCCAGCCAAACTGCAACAAAAAAATAGCCGGGCGTTGTGGCGGGTGCCTGTAGTCCCAGCTACTCAGGAGGCTGAGGCAAGAGAATGGCTTAAGCCCAGGAGTTGGAGGTTGCTGTGAGCTGTGTGAGGCCACGGCACTCTACCGAGGGCCATAAAGTCGAGACTCTGTCTCTCCAAAAAAAAAAAAAAAGGACTTAAAAAAAAATTGAGTCTTCTTTTTCAAAATTATTTTGGCTATTCAGGGTCTCTTGGGTGTCCATAAAATTTTAGCATGAAGTTTTTTCTTTCAGCAAATAATAATAATAATAATGTTACTGAGCTTTTGCTAGAGATTACATTAAACCTAGATCACTTTAGGTAGTATTGACATCTTAACAATATTAAGTCCTCTAATCCACAAAGATAAGATGTCTTTCCATTTATGTATTCCATTATGTGTTCTTTAATTTCAGCAGTTTTGCCATTTTCATTGTATAAATGTTTTAGTTCCTTGGTTAAATTAAATCCTCAACTTATTTATGATACATTGCAAATGAGATTGTTTTCTTAGTTTCAATTTGAATTGATTATTGTTAATGTTTATAAATATAACCTGCATTTCCAGGTTCACTTTGTACCTTGCTACTTTGCTGAATTCTAATGGTTTATTAGTTCTAATATGTTTTATTGAAAACTTTTGGGTTTTCTAAATATAAGATCATATCATGAGCTAATTTTTCTTGTTTCTTTTCAATTCAGGTGTTATTTATTCATGTATTAATTTTGCTAGAATTTCTAATAGTATGTTGAATAGAAGTGGTGAAAGTGGGCATCCATACCTGCTTCCTGATCTTAAAGAAAAGGCTTTCGATTATTTACCATTGAATATGTTGCTATCTGTGCATTTTTTATGTATTGCTTGTATTATGTTTATTATCTATTTTCTCAGATTATACCTTAACCATACAATGTTTGATTCTGTTTTGTTTTTTATTATTTTTATTTTATTTTTGATCAAACATGTGTAATAGAAATTTGCATCCTTAACATGTAGACTAAGGAATGATGAAATAAAAAATAAATGAGCAATTTAAATTTATACTACGACCCTATGTTCCTCTTAGTACTATAATATCTAGGTTATGTATTCATTAAGCAAATAGTTTAGCTGTTTCAATTTGCAGTAGCTCATATATTTAACTTTTCTACAGCTATTAATGAACTATAGGGATATAATTTGCAGTCAGACACCTGAGATTTTTCAAATAGTTTCCAGAAATGAGATCAAAGTCACCAGAGAATGACATATGAAAATTTTTCCAAGCTCTTAAAGGACTTGAGCACAGATTTCAGATTTCATCAGGAAATGTTTGCCGTTGTATGTTTTGGTTTATTGGTATGGGGGATTAAAAGACTGAGTGTGTGTGTGTGTGTGTGTGTGTGTGTGTGTGAGAGAGAGAGAGAGATGGATTAATAAGAAGGAGGGGGAAGATGGGGAAAGTAGAAATGTTAATACTAGTTCATATAGTACCAGTGCTTAGTTCACAGATAACCTTTTCTTGCTGAATGGTTCATTCTAAACTTATATGTGTTTTTCATTTCCTTCTTCTATCAATTGTTCCCTGTTCTGTAGAATATATAACTTTACACTCATCATTTTCCCTGAATATTGACTTGCTAAATATTTTGTTATATTTTGTGTGAAGGTGTTTATTCTTTTCCCAACTATACAGTGTAAGCTTTCCAAGAGCATAGCCTCTATACTATGCCATAACTCTGCTACTTTGTTCCATATCCAGATTTTGTCCTCAAATGGCTGCCTAATTAATTTAATAGAATAAATTGATAAATTCAATCATCTATTAGATTTTTCTTATAATTAAATTAAATGTTGATTTGGGTAGTGGGAAACAATGCCAAGTTTTGGGCAATTTTATCTCTACTATGCTAAATTTAGTTAAGGAAGCCTGATAATCTCAAATGACAAATGAAAGATGGTCTTAAATTAAAACTCCTTTAATACATATAAAATATAATTTAATTTTTCAAAATTCAGGATGTGCACAGTTCTTCAGGGAAAGACTCATTGCAAATATAAGTCTCACCTATATTCGTTAATTAAGTTCCCTGCATAGCAATTGTTTGCAATAAACAGTCATATGCTACCTGAGAAAAAGTAGTGGTTATTTTAAAACAATTAAAAATTTTTAAAATGTATATTTAATAAATAGAAAGTAGTTATTTTAACTGTAATTAGGTATATAAAAATCTTTCTTTTTGTTACAAAAGAAAAAAATTTCATGTACTCAGTATTAAATTGAAAGTAGCAGATTAAAGCCTACATGCTCACATAAGGAAAAAAAAAACTCAATGAAATTCAAGTGGCAGGGAATAGGGGGAAGTGGATGGATAAATTCCCACCAACAGTTTCATTGTGTGGGTGTATTGTACAATTCCCAGGAGAAAGATACACTTACAATAGGAGTTTAATACTACAAAAGTAAACTATGTAACCTAGTCATGATACTGGAATTTTGTCTTCAGTAGAGTCTTGGTCTCCGTGATTTGAAGAATGAATCCATGGACCACAGATCAGTGGTAAGACAGGATTTATTTACATAAAAGAATACAAAAACACCAAAGGTCCTGGCAGCGAGAAAACCAAGTCAGGGGAGAAAAGCTCTCTCTCTCTCCTTCTCTCTGTCTCTCTCCCGGCTCTTTGTCCAGGGATGTATATAGGCGCATGGATTCCTTGGATATGAGGCCAGGAAATGAACGCATACAGCGCTTTCCACTGGGGCAAGGTGAATGAATGCATTAATGAATGAATGCAGTCCTGTCTGCTGGGGCAATGTGAATGGATGTGTCAGTGACCGGACACAGTTCCTTTTGCTGGGGCAAGGTGAATGAATGTATTAATGAATGGACACAGTCCATTCATGGAATTGAGGCCTAGGAAACTTACATGAAATTGACCTAGGCATAGGAAATGGGGGTTCCCTGTTCAGTCATAAGTGCAAGGGGAAGGAGAAACCAAGGTGCCGGTTTCTCCCCAGCAGTTGTCTGGCCTCTCTGGCCACTGGAGCCTCCTTCATGGGTGGGAGGCGGGGGCTGCCTACCCTCCAGCCCACTGGTCCCTCTGCCGGCTGCCGCTGCACCACAATGCAGGGGTTTATAGCACACCTTGTAGGTGTGTGGCACAACTACAAGATGAACTCTACCTAACAAATTCAAATATTTTGACATGGTTATTCCCTCACATTTATCTGATGTAAAAATAAATAAATGTATAAATAACATGAATAAAAGAAAAGAAACTGCTTTAGGGAATAGCAAAATCAAGTACTCTAAATGACTTAGAATAGTTCCTGCTTATCTGAGGTTTCCCTTTCGGTAGTTTCAGGTACCTTTGATCAATCATTTGCTGAAAATGTCAAGTGGAAAATTCCCTAATAAACAATGCATGAATTTTAAATTGAGCATCATTCTGAATAAAGTGATGAAATCTATTGCCTTCTGCTCAATCCTGCCAAAGGTGTGAATGATACCTTTGTTCATAAGTTTCACATTGCCTATTCTTCTACACCTTAGTCACTAGTAACTAGTTGTCTTGCTTATAAGATGGAAAAATATAGTGCAGTTGTCCCTCAGTAAACCAGGGATTAGTTACAGGACCTCAGGAATATAATTGATGACATTATATAAAATGGCATGGAATTTGGCTTACATCCTGTTGTATACTTTAAATCTTCTCCAGTTTACTAATAATACATACTACAATTTAAATGCTGAAGAAAGAGCTTGTTTTTTTATTACTATACTTTTAATATAAAATATTGTATGAGTACCTATAAGACTTCATCAATAATAAAGGTACAATTATTGTCTATTCTTAGTCTAATTTCTCAACATTTCTCCACCACAAGGTTTTATCATTTTTTGGTTCTCTTATGTTCGCCATCATATTATTATACATGGCATCTATTATTTGCTTTATTATTTATTTATGTTCTATTATTATTGCTTTTATTATTATACATGCATCTATTATTTGCTTTATTAGCTTTAAAATTTATTTTTGACCTATGGGCTTAAAAAGTTTAGGAAATTGATTTGCATTATCTTTTTTCTTTTTTTTGCACTTTTTGGCCAGGGCTGGGTTTGAACCTGCCACCTCTGGCATATGGGGCCGGCACCCTACTCCTTTGAGCCACAGGTGCCACCCTCTTCTATTTTCTCTTTCACAACCGAATTGATCCAGTCATATTGTTCCTATACTATCATGAGTTGTAATTTTTAAATTATTCTTTAGAACCATAAATAACTTGTGTAATTGTAGACTTATCTCTTAATGGGTTTAATGGTCATGGCCTCTTCGTTTAACATAGATTGTTTTTTGTTTTCTGGTGGTCTTCTGAATTTCTTCATATCTTCTTCTATTTAAGTAGGACTTATGAAAAATAGGATCTATGAGCTTTTGCATAGTCAAAAGTTATATTTAATATTTGAGTGACGATAAAATTTTGGGTCACATTTTATTTTTCTGAGAATTCTGAGCATCATTTTGTTGGCACCTAGTATTCAAACATCCTATGGAAATGGTTAAGAATTCTCTGAGTTATTCACGTTATAGGTGACTTCATATTTCATTTGGATGTCCTAAGGATTTTTTTTAAAAACAGTGATTTTTATATTTTATTTATCTGATTCTCCTATTCAGTGACTCCATGCATAAGTTGACTCTTTTGCTTTTTTAATATATTTATTTTTAATAAATACTTTCTTTTTAGAATTACATATATATATATATATTTATTGTTGGATTTATTGAAGGTACAAGAAACCAGGTTACACTGATTGCATTTGTTAGGTAAAGTCTCTCTTACAATTGTGTCTTGCCCCCAAAACGTGTGTCACACACCAAGACCCCATCCTCATGCCTCCTTCCCTCTCTCTGCTCTTTCTTTCCCCTACCCATCCCTCCTTCTTTCTCTCTCTGCTTTCCCCTTCCCTCACCTCCACCACATCATTAATTGTCACTAATTGTCCTCATATCAAAATTGAGTACATAGGATTCATGCTTCTCCATTCTTGTGATGTTTTACTAAGAATAATGTGTTCCACTTACATCCAGGTTAATACAAAGGCTGTAAAGTCTCCATATTTTAATAGCTGAATAGTATTCCATGGTGTACCTATACCACAGCTTGTTAATCCACTCCTGTGTTGGTGGGCATTTAGGCTGTTTCCACATTTTGGCGATTGTAAACAGAGCTGCAATAAACAGTCTAGTGCAAGTGTCCTTATGATAAAAGGATTTTTTTTTTCCTTCTGGGTATATGCACAGTAATGGGATTGCAGGATCAAATAGGAGGTCTAGCTTGAGTTCTTTGAGGATTCTCCATACTTCCTTCCAAAAAGGTTGTAGTAGTTTGCAGTCCCATCAGCAGTGTAAAAGTGTTTCCTTCTCTCCCCATCCACGCTAGCATCTTTAGTTTTGAGATTTTGTGATGAATATTTTTTGGAATATTCTCACTGGGGTTAGATGGTATCTTGGGGTGGTTTCGATTTGTATTTCTCTAATATATAGGGATGATGAACATTTTTTCATATGTTTGTTAACCATTCGTCTATCTTCTTTGGAGAAGGTTCTATTCATGTCTCTTGCCTATTGATATATGGGATTGTTGGCTTTTTTTCATGTGGATTAATTTGACTTCTCTACAGATCCTAGTTATCAAGTTTTTGTCTGATTCGAAATATGTAAATAACCTTTCCCTTTGTGTAGGTTGTCTCTTTGCTTTGGTTATTGTCTCCTTAGCTGTACAGAAGCTTTTCAGTTTTTCAGTTTTCTAATTAAGTCCCATTTGTTCATTTTTGTTGTTGCAATTGCCATGGCAGTGTTCTTCATGAAGTCTTTCCCCAGTATCTTCCAGTGTTTTTCCTATGCTTTCATTGAGGATTTTTATTGTTTCATGCCTTAAATTTAAGTCCTTTATCCATGTTGAATCAATTTTTGTGAGTGGAGAAAGGTGTGAGTCCAGTTTCAGTCTTCTACATCTGGATATCCAGTTCTCCCAGCAGCACCATTTATTGAATAGGAGTCTTTCCCACAGGGTATGTCTTTGTTTGGTTTATTGAAGATTAGGTGGTTGTAAGATGTTAGTTTCATTTCCTGGTTTTCTATTCGAATCCAAATGTCTATGTCTCTATTTTTGTGCCAGTGACATGCTGTGTTGACTGCTATGACTTTGTAGTATAGCCTAAAATCTGGTATGCTGATGCCCCCAGCTTTGTTTTTATTACTAAGAACTGCCTTAGCTATATGGATTTTTTTCTGGTTCCATACAAAACACAGAATCATTTTTTCCATGTCTTGAAAGTACAATGTTGGTATTTTAATAGTAATGGCATTGAATCAGTAGATTGCTTTGGGAAGTATAGACATTTTAATAATGTTGATTCTTCCTAGCAATGAGATGGTATGTTCTTCCATTTGTTAAAGTCCTCTGCTACTTCCTTTCCTAGGGTTTCATAATTTTCTTTATAGAGGTCCTTCACATCTTTTCTTAGGTATATTTCTAAGTGTTTCATTTTCTTTGAAGCTATAGTGAAGGAAGTTGTGTCCTTAATTAGTTTCTCATCTTGGCTGTTATTGGCCTATACAAAGGCTACTGATTTGTGGACATTGATTTTATATCCTGAAACATTACTGTTTTTTTTCTTTTTTTTTTTTCTGATGACTTCCAGGAGTGTTGTGGTTGAGTCTTTGCAGTTTTCTAAGAATAAGATCATATCATCAACAAAGAGGGAAGAGTTTGACCTCTTCTGCTTCCATTTGGATGCCTTTTCTTTTCTTTTTTTTCTTTTTTTTTTTTTTTTACTATCTTAACCACTTTTTTTTATTTTTTTTTTATTTTTATTAAACCAAAGCTGTGTACATTAGTATGATCGTGGGGCACCATACACTTGGTTCATAGATCGTTTGACACATTTTCACCACATTAGTTAACATAGCTTTTGTAGCATTTTCTTAGTTATTTTGCTAAGACCTTTACATTCCACATTTACTAGGATTCACATATACCCTTGTAAGATGCACTACAGGTGTAATCCCATTAATTCCCCTCCCTCCACCTCCCTTCCCCCTCCCTCCCCTCCCTTTCCCCCTTCTCCCTATTCTTAGGTTGTAACTGGGTTATAGCTTTCATGTGAAGGTCCTACATTAGTTTCATAATAAGGGTGAGTACATTGGGTACTTTTTCTTCCATTCTTGAGACACTCCCAATGTATTCACCCGTATTATGCCTTTTATTTTCTTGTCTTGCCTAATTGTATTGGCTAGAACTTCTAGCACTATGCTAAAGAGTAATGGTGACAGAGGACAACCTTGCCTGGTTCCAGTTCTAAGAGGAAAAGCTTTCAGTTTAACTCCATTCACTAAAATATTAGCTGTGGGTTTATCATAGATAGCTTCAAATCAGTTTCATAAATGTGCCACCTATGCCTATACTCTTCAGTGTTCTAATTAGAAAAGGATGCTGGATTTTATCAAATGCTTTTTCTGCATCTATTGGGAGGATCATATGGTCTTTGTTTTTGCTTCTGTTAATACGGTGAATAATGTTTATGGACTTGCATATGTGAAACCAGTCTTGTATTCCTTGGATGAAACCTACTTGATTATGATGTATGACTTTTTTGATGATAAACTGTAATCTATTGGCTAGGATTTTGTTGAGAATTTTTGCATCATATTCATTAGTGAAATTGGTCTGAAATTCTCCTTTTTTAGTTGGGTCTTTTCCTGGTTTTGGTATCAGGGTGATGTTTGCTTCATAGAACTTGTTGGGGAAGATTCCTGTCTTCTCAATTTTTTGGAATAATTTCTGCAGTATGGGGATAAGCTCTTTCTTGACGGTTTGATAAAATTCTAGTGTGAAGCCATCTGGACCAGGGCATTTTTTTTGTTGGAAGATTTTTTTATTGTTTCTTTGATCTCAGTGTTTGAAATTGGTCTGTTCAGGAGCTCTATTTCTTCCTGGTTAAGTCTAGGGAGAGGGTGTGATTCCAAATATTGATCCATTTCCTTCACATTGTCAAATTTGTGGGCGTAGAGTTTCTGGTTGTATTCAGAGATGATCTCTTATATCTCTGTGGCATCAGTTGTTATTTCCACGTTATCATTTCTGATTGAGGTTACTAGAGGTTTTACTTGTCTATTTCTAGATAGTCTTGCCAAAGGTTTATCTATTTTATTTTATATTTTCAAAAAACAACTCCTTGTTTTATTAATTTTCTGAATGATTCTTTTGTTTTCAATTTTGTTGATCTCTGATTTAATTTTAAATATTTCTTTTCTTCTGCTGGCTTTAGGCTTAGATTGTTCTTTTTCCATTTCCATAAGATAACTTGTGATTTTGTTGATGTGCTATAATTCTCTTTTTAGAATGTAGACATCTGAAGTGGTAAATTTTCCTTTCAGAACTGCTTTTGCATTATTCCACAGATTTTGGTAGCTTGTGTCTTCATTTTTGTGCATGAAGAAATTATTGTTTTCCTTTTTTAGCTCTTCTGAACCCAACTGTCATTCAGCATAAGGTTGTTTTATTTCTATGCTTTTGTATGGGGTTGAACGTTTTTCTTGGAGTTGAGTTCCACCTTTAGTGCCTTGAATTCTGAGAAGATACAAGGTAAAATTTCAATTATTTTGATTCTGTTGAGGTTTGTTTTGTGTGCTAGGATATGACCAATTTTGGAGAATGTTCCATGAGGCGATGAGAAGAATGTATATTCTTTATCTTTGGAATGGAGTGTTCTACATGCGTCTATCAAGCATAGTTGTTCTAGGGTCTCATTTAAGTCCCATATATTTTTATTTAATATATAGGATCTGTACAGCTCTGTAAGAGGATTTTTAAGTCCCCTGATATTATGGTGTTATAGAATATCATACTTCTCAGACTGAGTAAGGTCTGTTTCAAGAATCTGGGAGCATTTAATTTGGGTGCATAAATATTTAGAATTGAAACGTCTTCTTGTTTTATTTTTCCCTTGAACAATATAAAGTGAACATCTTTGTCTTTTTTTACTTTAGTTGCTTTAAATCCACATGTATCTGAAAATAAGATTGCAACCACTCTTTTCTTCTTAATTCTGTTTGCCTGAAAAATTTTCTTCCCACCCTTAACTGAGAGTTTTAATTTGTCTTTTGAAGCTAGGTGTGTTTCCTGCACCCAGCAAATGGATGGCTTATGTTTTTTAATGCAATCAGCCAATCTATGCCCCTTCATTGAGGAATTCAAGCCATTAACATTTATTGAGATAATGGATAAGTGTGGCCGTGTTCTATTTATCTTATTTTGTGAGAGTCCATTGTTTAGTTTTATTTTTTTTTGTCATTGTGGAAGTTAGGTTCTGTCCTTTAATTTCTGAGTTCTTACTTTGCTATTGATCCAATGTGATGGTTAGTGGGTAGAACAGGTTGAAGTATTTCCTGTAGAGCTGGTCTTGTTGTGGTGAATTTCCTCAATGTTTGCATATTAGTAAATGATTTGATTTCTATAAATGATTTGATCTTAGCTTAGCAGGATGCAGAATTCTGGGACGGAAATTGTTCTGTTAAAGAAGATTAAAGGTAGATGAATATTTTCTTCTTCTTTTTTAATTTATTTATTTTTATTGTTTAATCATAGCTGTGTACAGTAGTGCAATCGAGGGGTACAATGTGCAGGTTTCATATACAATCTGAAATATTCTCATCAAACTGTTCGATGTAGCCTTCATGGCATTTTCTTAGTTATTGTATGTAGGCATTTGTATTCTGCATTTAGTAAGTTTCGCCTGTACCCATTCTAAGATGCACCATAGATGTGGCCCCACCCATTACCTTCCCTCCACCAAAGCCTCCCCCCTCCCTTCCACTTCCTTGGCCCTTTCCCCATAGTCTTGTGCTATAGTTGGGTTATAGACTTCATGTGAAAGCTATAATTTAACTTCATAGTAGACCTGAGTACATTAGATTCTTTTTCTTCCACTCCTGAGAAACTGCTAAAAAGAATATGTTCCAGCTCCATCCATGTAAACATGAAAGAGGTAAAGTCTCCCTCTTTCTTTAAGGCTGCATAATATTCCATGGTATAAATGTATCACAATTTTCTAGTCCATTCATGGGTCGATGGACACTTGGGCTTCTTCCATGACTTAATGATTATGAATTGGGCTGCAATAAACATTCTGGTACAGATGTCTTTGTTATATTGTGACTTTTGGTCTTCTGGGTATAAACCTAGTAAAGGAATTATAGGATCAAATGGCAGGTCTATTTTTAGGTCTCTAAGTATTCTCCAAACATCCTTCCAGAAGGAACGTATTAGTGTGCATTCCCACCAGCAGTGTAGAAGTGTGCCCTTTTCTCCACCTCCACTCCAATGTCTCTGGTTTTGGGATTTTGTTATGTGGCCTACTCTTACTGGGGTTAGGTGGTATCTCAAAGTAGTTTTGATTTGCATTTCTCTGATGATTAAGGATGATGAGCTTTTTTCCATGTGTTTATAGATTGTGTGTCGGTCTTCTTTAGAGAAGTTTCTCTACAAGTCCCTTTGCCACCCTGAGATGGGATCACGTGTTCTTTTCTTGCTAATATGTTTGAGTTCTCTGTGGATTCTGGTTATACTTTTATCAGAGGTATAACCCGCAAATATTTTCTCCCATTCTGAGGGCTGTCTGCTTGCTTTACTTACTATGTTCTTGGCTGTGCAGAAGATTTTTAGTTTGATCAGGTCCCAGTAGTGTATTTTTGACACTGCTTAAATTGCCTGGGGAGTCCTCCTCATAAAATATTCACCCAGGCCGATTCCTTGAAGAGTTTTCCCTGCAGTTTCTTCAAGTATTTTTATAGTTTCATGTCTTAAGTTTAAATATTTTATCCAGTGAGAGTCTATCTTAGTTAATGGTGAAAGGTGTGGGTCCAGTTTCAATCTTCAATAGGTTGCCAGCCAGTTTACCCAGCACCATTTGTTAAATAGGGATACTTTTCCCCACTGAATGTTTTTAATTGGCTTGTCAAAGGTCAAATAATGGTAAGTAGCTGGATTCATCTCTGGATTCTCTATTCTGTTCCAGACATCTACTTCTCTGCTTTTGTGCCAGTACCATGTTGTTTTGATCATTATCGATTTATAGTACAGTCTCAGGTCTGGTAGCGTGATTCATCCTGCTTTGTTTTTATTGCTGAGTAATGTTTTGGCTATTCTAGGTTTTTTCTGATTACGTATAAAACGGAGTATTATTTTTTCAACATTTTTAAAATATGACCATTGAGCTTTAATAGGAATTGCATTAAAATTATATATTGCTTTGGGTAGTATGGACATTTTAACAATGTTGATTCTTCCCAGCCATGAGCATGGTCTGTTTTTCCATCTGTTAATATCTTTAGCTATTTTTTTTCTTAAGGTTTCATAGTTCTCTTTGTATAGATCTTTCACATCCTTTTTAGGTATGCTCCCAAATATTTCATCTTCTTTGGCACTACTGTGAAAGGAATAGAGTCCTTGACTGTTTTTTCAGCTTAGTTATTGTTTGTATATATAAAGGCTACAGATTTATGGGTGTTGATTTTGTAGCCTGAGACATTGCTGTATTCAATATCACTTCTAAAAGTTTTGTAGTAGAATCCCAGTGTTTTCCAGATATACGATCATATCATCTGCGAAGAATGGAAGTTTGGTCTCTTCTGACACTATGTGGATACACTTGATGGCCTTTTCTTCCCTAATTGCAATGGCTAAAACTTCCATTACAATGTTAAAGAGCAATGGAGACAATGGGCAACCTTGCCTGTTCCTGATCTAAGTGGAAATGATTTCAGTTTAACTCCATTCAATATGATATTGGCTGTGGGTTTGCTGTAGATGGCCTCTATTTGTTTAAGAAATGTCCCTTCTATACCAATTTTCTTAAGTGTTCTGATCATGAAAGGATGCTGGATATTATCAAAAGCTTTTTCTACATCAATTGAAAGAATAATATGGTCCTTATTTTTTAGTTTGTTTATGTGTTGAATTACATTTATAGATTTACATATATTGAACCAGCCTTGAGACCCTGGGATAAATACCACTTGGTCATGGTATATAATTTTTTTGATGTGTTGTTGGATTCTGTTTGTTAGGATCTTATTGAGTATTTTAGCATCAATATTCATTAGTGATGTTGGTCTATAATTTTCTTTTCTTGTTGGGTCTTTCCCTGCTTTGGGGATCAAGGCGATGTTTGCTTTGTAGAATTTGTTGGGTAATATTCCTTCTTTTTCTGTATTTTGGAAGAGGTTAAGCAGTATAGGTACTAGTTCTTCTTTAAAGGTTTGGTAGAATTCTGACATAAAGCCATCTGGTCCTGGGCTTTTCTTTTTAGGGAGATTTGTATAGTTGATGCTATTTCAGAACTTGATATAGGCCTGTTCAACATTTCCACTTCGTTCTGGCTGAGCCTTGGTAGGTGGTGTGCTTCCAGGTATTCGCCGATTTCTTTCAGATTTTCATATTTGTGAGAGTAGAGTTTCTTGTAGTATTCATTAAGGATTTTTTAAATTTCTGAGGGGTCTGTTGTTATTTCATCTTTACCATTTCTGATTGATGAAATTAGAGATTTTACTCTTTTTTTCCTGGTTAGGTTGGCCAAAGGTTTATCTATTTTATTGATCTTTTCAGAAAACCAACTTTTGGATTTATTGATCTGTTGTATAATTCTTTTGTTTTCAATTTCATTTAATTCTGCTCTGATTTTGGTTATTTCTTTTCCTCTGCTGGGTTTGAGGTTGGAGTGTTCTTCCTTCTCCAGTTGCTTGAGATGTCCTATTAAATTATTAACTTCCTCTCTTTCCGTTTTCTTGAGGAAGGCTTGCAGTGCTATAAATTTCCCTCTTAGGACTGCCTTTGCAGTATCCCAGAGGTTCTGGTAATTCGTGTCTTGATTGTTGTTTTCTTCCAAAAATTTCGTGATTTCCTTCTTAATCTCATCTATAACCCATGTATCCTTCAGCATAAGGTTGTTTAACTTCCATGTTTTTGTATGGGTATGCAGGTTCCTGTTGTTATTGAGTTCAATTTTTATTCCATGATGGTCTGAAAAGATGCTAGAAATAATTTCTATTTTTTTTTTAATTTGCTGAGGTTAGATTTGTGGCATACGATGTGGTCGATTTTGTAGTATGTTCCATGGGCTGATGAGAAGAATGTGTATTCAGTTTTGTTGGGATGAAATGTTCTGTAGGTGTCTGTTAAGTCCAGATGTTGAATGATTGAGTTTAAATCTAAAATTTCTTTGCTTAGCTTCTTTTTGGAGGATCTATCCAGCACTGCTAAAGGGGTGTTAAAATCTCCAACTACTATGGAATTGGAGGAAATCAAGTTGCTCATGTCTGTTAGAGTTTCTCTTATAAATTGAGGTGCATTGTGGTTGGGTGCATAAATATTAATAATAGAGATTTCATCATATTGAGTATTACCTTTAAGAAATATGAAGTTCCATCCTTATCCTTAATTATTTTGGTTGGTTTGAAGCCTATTACGTCTGTGAACAGAATTGCAACGCCTGCTTTTTTCTGCTTTCCATTTGCCTGGAATATAGATTACCACCCCTTCACCTTAAGTCTATATTTGTCTTTTAATGTAAGATGCGATTCTTGTATGCAGCAGATATCTGGCTTGAGTTTTTGTATCCAGTCAGCCAACCTGTGCCACTTTAGAGGACAGTTTAAAACATTCACATTAATTGAGAATATTGGTAAGCCTTTCGAGAGTCCAGTGGACATTTTTAATTCTTTTTGGAAGTTGGAATTTGATCAAGATTTTCTGGGTGAGTTTATTTTTGTGGTGGAGTATTACGCTGGTCTTTATGGAGGATAGGTCTGAGAATATCCTGGAGAGCTGGTTTAGTTATGGCAAATTTATTCAACATGTGAATGTCATTGAAGTATTTAATTTCTCCATCATAGATGAAACTCAGTTTAGCTGGGTACAGGATTCTGGGTTGAAAGTTATTTTGTTTTAGGAGATTAAAAGTCAATGACCATCCTCTTCTGGCTTGAAAGGTTTCAGCAGAGAGTTCTGTAGTTATTCTAATATTCTTCCCCTTGTAGGTAATGGTTTTCTTTCATCTGGCAGCTTTCAGAATTTTCTCC
Organism: Nycticebus coucang; assembly: GCF_027406575.1. Taxonomy (NCBI): domain Eukaryota; kingdom Metazoa; phylum Chordata; class Mammalia; order Primates; family Lorisidae; genus Nycticebus; species Nycticebus coucang. The sequence continues at coordinate 153,043,170 of NC_069804.1, read as the reverse complement.
TTCATATTAACTTTAGTGAGATTGATTATGATGTGTCTGGGGGATGTCATATTTGGGTTGGGTCGTGCTGGAGTTCTGAAACTGTCTGCTATCTGAATTTCAGAATCTCTTGTCATGTCTGGAAAGTTCTCCTTCATAATCTCATGGAGAAGAGACTCTGTGCCTTGTGAAGCCACTTCATCACTTTCGGGGATCCCAAGAAGATGAATATTGATTTTCTTCAAATTATCCCAGAGCTCTCTGAGAGAGTGGTCTGTTTTTGCCCTCTGTTTCTCATCCTCTTTGAGAGTTTGGGAGCATTTGAAAACTTTGTCTTCAATGTCAGAAATCCTTTCTTCTAACTTGCTCCATTTTGTTGCTGAGGGATTCTACTGTGTTTCTCAGATCTTTCAGGGCTGCAACTTCTTGTCTCAATGTGTCAAAATCTTTGGTCATTTGGTCTTTGAATTTGTTGAATTCTTGAGACATCTTTTGGGTTACTGCTCGGACTTCTAATTCAATCTTATTTGCTATCCAGATTCTGAATTCGATTTCTGACATCTCAACTATTTTTTTGTGCTTGTGCTGTGTCTGCCCCATTGATCCTTGGGGGAGTTGATCTACTCTGATTATTCATATTGCCAGAGTTTTTCTGTTGATTTCGCCTCGTGATTGTTTTTCACCATTGCCTCTGGCTGTCCTCAGAGTTGGGGAGATGTCTCTCCAAGATTAGATCCCAGTGGGATCACTCTGTTGTTCCTTGATCTTTGTAGGGATTGACCCTGTGTAGTTCCTTTGGGGATGCTCCACCTAGGGAGTTCTGGTTGTGGAAGCAGCTTCAGCATGTGACACACCTGGATCCAGCAACAGGGCGGGAGGTGGTGCGTACAGTTCTGGGAGTGCCTGGCACCCAGTGACTTTGGCACAGAGAGCCCAATGCTTCAGCAGTCTCTTGCCAGGAGAAGGTTTCTGCGTAGAGGCAGGGAGGGCTCCAGAGGGCCTGCGCCTGGCCAGATGAGCAGGCCAGTGTGGAGGCTGGGAGGACACAGGAGGGAGGACGCAGGGTTGCACAGCTCCTGCATTTCCTGAACAGGGCATGTGGAGGCCCAGTTAGTGCGGGGTCATGGCACAGATCTTATGGAGATCCGAGCAGTGCCAAGCCCAGGAATTTGAGGTTGTTATGAGCTGGGACACCCTGGCACTCTACCCAGGGCAATAGCCCAAGCCTCCAGTGTGCCAAGACTGTCTTACTCTGTTTCTAAGGATGCAGCTCAGTCCCAACCTTTAGGTTGCTCAGTCGCTATTTTACTAGGTCCCGCCAATCCTTGCTCTGGGACCCTGAGGGCAGAGCTTGCCGGGGCAGTTCTCTCACACAATGGCTCCCTGCATCCCACCTCAGTGGCTCTGTCTGGGGCCCCAGACAATGCCCAAAGTTCTCCACACTCCTGCTCAAGCTCTCCCCAAGGCAGTACAACTGAGTGCCAAGTCTAAAAACACCAAAACAGTTCACAGGTAAAGCCTGTCCGGTTTGCAGTCTCACTGCTGCTTGTATTTACGGTTGCCAGCGTGATTATGTCGATCGAACACATGCAACCACTTGCCAGTTTCCCACTGTTTTTGTCCTCCTCTTTGGGTCCAGAAGTCCCTTGATGACTCCCTGTATCCTCAAAGGGATGATTATAGGCAGATCCCACCAGCCAGAGATGTCTGGAGTCTTATCTCCCCAGACTCACGGTTTCCATCCAGTTGCCTCTTCTTTTTTTTTTTTTTTTTTTTTTTTTTGGTGGCCGGGGCTGGGTTTGAACCCGCCACCTCCGGCATATGGGACCGGCGCCCTACTCCTTGAGCCACAGGCGCCGCCCAACCTCTTCTTTTTTTTTTTTTTTTTTTTTTTTTATTAGATCACAGCTGTGTACATTAATGCAGTCATGGGGTACAACATGCTGGTTTTATATACAATTTGAAATACTATTATCAAAATGGTTAACATAGCCTTCATGGAATTTTCTTAGTTATTGTGTTAACACATTTATATTCTACATTTAGTAAGTTTCGCATGTACCCTTGTAAGATGCACCATAGGTGTGGTACCACCAATTACCCTCCCTTAACCCATCCTCATCCCTCCCCTCCACTACCTTTCCCCTTTCACCATATTCTTGGGCTATAATTGGGTTATAGCTTTCATATGAAAGCTATAAATTAGTTTCATATTAGGGCTGAGTACATTAGACACTTTTTTCCATTCTTGGGATACTTTGCTAAGAAGAGTATTTTCCAGCTCCATCCAGGTAAAGATTAAAGAGGTAAAGTCTTCATCATTCTTTAAGGCTGCATAATATTCCATGGTGTACATATACCACAATTTATTGATCTATTCTTGGGTCAATGGGCAGTTGGGCTTCTTCCATGACTTAGCAATTATGAATTGGGCTGCAATAAACATTCTGTTGCAAATATCTTTGTTAAAGTGTGATTTTTGGTTTTCCGGATATATACCTAGTAGAGGAATTATAGGATCAAATGGCAGGTCTATTTTTAGTTCTCTAAGTGTTCTCCAAACATCTTTTCAAAAGGAATATATTAGTTTTGCATTCCCACCAGCAGTGTAGAAATGTTCCTTTTTCTCCACATCCATGCCAGTATCTCTGGTTTGGGGATTTTGTGATATGGACTAATCTTACTGGAGTTAGATGATATCTCAAAGTAGTTTTGATTTCCATTTCTGTGATGACTAAAATGATGAGCATTTTTTAATATGTATGCAGGCTGAATGCCTCTCTTTTTCAGAGAAGTTTCTCTTCAAGTCTGTTGCCCACACTGAGATGGGATCACTTGTTCTTTTCTTGCTAATATGTTTGAGTTCTCTGTGGATTCTGGTTATTAAAATTTTGTTGGACATAACCTGCAAATATCTTCTCCCATTCTTAGGGCTGTCTGCTGGCGTTACTTACTGTGTTCTTGGCTGTGCAGAGGCTGTTTAGTTTGGTCAGGTCCCAGTAGTGTATTTTTTTTTTTTTTTTGGGTTTTTGGCCGGGGCTAGGTTTGAACCTGCCACCTCCGGCATGTGGGACCGGTGCCCTACCCCTTGAGCCACAGGCACCACCCTCCCAGTAGTGTATTTTTGATGCTGCTTCAATTGCCCCAGAGGTCCTCCTCATAAAATATTCACCCAGGCCAATTTCTTTAACAGTTTTCTCTGCATTTTCTTCTAGTATTTTTATAGTTTCATGTCTTAAGTTTAAATCTTTAATCCAGTGACAGTCTATCTTAGTTAATGGTGAAAGTTGTGGGTCCAGTTTCAGTTTTCTACAGGTCATCAGCCAGTTAGCACAGCACCATTTGTTAAATAGGGAATATTTTCCCCATTGAATGTTTTTAGTTCACTTATCAGAGATCAAATAACGGTAAATACCTGGGTTCATCTCTTGGTTCTATATTCTGTTCTATGCATCTACCTCTCTGTCTTTGTGACAGTACCATGCTGTTTTGATCACTATTGATTGATTGTATAGTCTGCAGTCTGATAGTGTGATTACTCCTTCCATGGTCTTTGTTTTATAATTTGTATGTGTGCTGAATTACATTTATAGATTTATGTATATTGAACCAACCTTGAGACTCTGGGATAAAAGCCACTTCATCATGATGTATCATTTTTTTTGATGTGGTGCCAGATTCTGTTTGTTAGGATCTTGTTGAATATTTTTGCAACAATATTCATTACTGATATTGGTCTATAAATTTCTTTTCTTGTTGGGTCTTTTCCTGGTTTTAGGATCAAGGTGATGTTTGCGTCGTAGAATGTGTTGGGTAGTATTACTTCTTTTTCTAAATTTTGGAAAAAGTTAAGTAATATAGGTAATAGTTGCTCTTTAAAGTTTTGGTAGAATTCTCAAAAAAAAAAAATGTTTGGTAGAATTCTGACGTGAAGTCATCTGGTCCTGGGCTTTTCTTTTTAGGGAGATTTTGTATAGTTGATGCTATTTCAGAACTTGATATAGGCCTGTTCAACATTTCCACTTCAATCTGACTAAGTCTTGGAAGGTGACATGCTTCCAAGTACTGGTCAATTTCCTTCAGATTTTAATAATTCTGAAAACAAAGTTTTTTGTAATATTCGTAAGGACTTTTTGAATTTCTGATGGATCTGTTGTTATGTCTTCTTTACCATTTTTGATTGATGAAACTAGAAATTTTACTATGTTTTTCCTGGTTAGGTTAGCCAAAGGTTTATCTATTTTATCGACCTTTTAAAAAAAAACAATTTTTTTTTATTTATTGCTCTGTTGTATAATCCTTTTGTTTTGTATTTCATTTAATTCTGCTCTAATTTTGGTTATTTCTCTTCTGCTGGTTTTGTGGTTGGAATGTTCTTCCTTTTTCAATTGCTTCAGATGGCCCATTAAGTTGTTAACGTCCTCTCTTTCTGTTCTCTTGAGGATGGTTTACAGTGCTATAAATTTTACTCTTCAGGCTGCCTTTGTGGTATCCCAGAGGTTCTGATAATTCATGTCTTCATTGTCGTTTTTTTCCAAAAATTTGGTAATTTCCTTCTTAATTGTGTCTATGTCCCACCTATCATTCAGCATAAAGTTATTTAGCTTCCGTGTTTTTGTATGATTATGCAAACTCCTGTTGTTACAGAGTTCATCTTTAATCCATGATTGTCCAAGAAGATGCAAGGAATATTTTCTATTCTTTTAAAATTGCTGAGGTTGGACTTGTGACCTAAGATGTGATCGATTTTGGAGTAAGTTCTGTGGGCTGATGCAAAGAATGTGTATTCAGTTTTGTTGGGATGAAATGTTCTGTTGATGTGTGTTTAATCCAAATGTTGGATGGTTAAGTTGAAATCTAAAATCTCTTTGCTCAGCTTCTTATTGGACTATTTTTCCAACACTGCCAAAGGAGTGTTAAAATCCCTGACTGTTGTGGAGATCGAGGGAATCAAGTTGCTCATGCCTGTTACAGTCTCTCTTGTAAATTGAGGTGCATTCTGGTTGGGTCCATAAATATTAATAATTGAAATCTCATCATATTGAGTATTACCCTTAACAAATATTTAATGACCATCCTTATCCTTTCTCACTTTTGTTGTGTTAAAAACTATTGTATCTGCGAATAAAATTGCAACACCTGCTTTTTTCTGATTTCCATTTGCCTGGAATATAGATGACCATCCCTTCACCCTGAGTCTATATTTACGTTTTAAGGTAAGATGAGATTCTTGTATGCAGAAGACATCTGGCCTTAGTTTTTGTATCCAGTCAGCCAACCTGTACCTCTTTAGAGGATAATTTAAGCCATTCACATTAATTGAGAATATTGATAAGTCTGGGAGAATTTGGGGTATTGAGTTTTTTGAAAGTCCAGTAGACATTTTTTTTTTTTTTTTTGTAGAGACAGAGTCTCACTGTACTGGCCTCGGTAGAGTGCCGTGGCATCACATGGCTCACAGCAACCTCTAACTCTTGGGCTTACGCGATTCTCTTGCCTCAGCCTCCCAAGCAGCTGGGACTACAGGTGCCCGCCATAACGCCCGGCTATTTTTTGTTGCAGTTTGGCCGGGGCTGGGTTTGAACCCACCACCCTCGGCATATGGGGCTGGTGCCCTACTCACTGAGCCACAGGCGCCGCCCCCAGTAGACATTTTTAATCCATGCACCACTGTGGAGGTTGGAATTTGATCAAAAGTTTCTGAGTGAGTTTAATATTGTGGTGGAGATTTGCACTGGGCATTATGGAGGATAGGTCTGAGAATATCTTGGAGAGCTGTTTTAGTTATGGCAAATTAATTCAACATGGGAATTTCATTAAAGTATTTAATTTCTCCATCATAAATGAAACTCAGTTTTGCTGGATACAGGATCCTAGGTTGAAAGTTATTTTGTTTTAGGAGATTAAATGTGGATGATCACCCTCTTCTAGCTTGAAAGTTTTCAGCTGAGATATGTGCAGTCATTCTAATATTCCTCCCCCTGGAAGTTTATGGTTTTCTTATGCCTGGATGCTTTCAGAATTTTCTCCTTCATATTAACTTTAGTGAAGTTAATTATGATGTGCCTGGGGGATGTCTTACTCAGGCTGAGTCGTGAATAAGTGTTCTGAAACAGTCTGCTATCTGAATTTCAGAATCTCTTGGCATGTCTGGAAATTTCTCTTTCATAATCTCATGGAGAAGAGCCTCTGTGCCTTGTGAGCCACTTTGTTGCCTTCATGGATTTCTATAAGGCAAACATTAGTTTTCGTTGAATTATCCCAGAGCTCTCTGAGAAAAAGATTCATTTCTGCTCTCCATTTCTCTTCCTCTTTGAGAGTTTCGGACTGTTCAAAAGCTTTGCCTTCATTGTCAGAAATCCTTTATTCTGCTTATTCTATTCTGTTACTTATCTGTATTTCTCAGATCTTTGAGGGCTGAAAATTCTTTTCTCAATGTAATTAAATATTTGGCAATTTTGTCTTTGAATTAAATGAATTCTTGAGACAACTTTTGAAATGCTCCATGAATTTTTTTCTTTTTAGAGACAGAGTCTCACTGTACCGCCCTCGGAAAGAGTGCTGTGGCGTCACACGGCTCACAGCAACCTCTACTCTTGGGCTTATGCAATTCTCTTGCCTCAGCCTCCCATGCAGCTGGGACTACAGGCGCCCACCACAATGCCCGGCTATTTTTTTGTTTCAGTTTGGCCAGGGCTGGGCTTGAACCCACCACCCTCGGCATATGGGGCCAGCACCCTATTCACTGAGCCACAGGTGCCGCCCTGCTCCTTGAATTTCTAATTATAACTTTGCCTCTATTCTATTAATCTGATTTGCCATTTAAATTTTGAAATCGATTTCTGACATCTCAGCCATCTGTTTATGAAAGGGATCTTTAGTTGTGTCTGCCATATTCTTCCTTGGGGGGGTTGATCTACTCTGGTTATTCATGTTACTGGAGTTTTTCCACTAATTCCGCCCCATGATTATATTACACCATTTGGCTAGATGAGCAGATAAGGACAAGTTAGGTTGCGGGCTCCAGGAATAGTGATTAACCAGCCCTTTTCCCAAGATACAGACAGAAACTGGTGTCTGTATCTTTTCCCCTAGAGCTTTGACAAGGACCTGTACAGTGCTACAACTTGAGAAATTGGGGGCCTTCTTGGTGTGATGTGCCTTAGTGGCTCTGACTTGTTTTCAGCTGGTCTCTGTTCTACCATAGTGAATCAGTTACTCTGGGTTAAAGTCTCAACTGTGGAGAAATACCAGCAGTTAAGTCACCCTGCCTCCCATGGGCAACAACTTGAAAAGGAAAATCAAACCTTTCCACAACCACACACCCAGGGTACCACTTTTGACATTCCTCAGTGATTGGCCCAGTTCAAGAAGTTCAAACCTATTGTCCCACTCAGCACCAGTCTCAGGTGGGAGAGTTCAAAAGGTCTCCGGGAACTAGATAGCAGGTGTCTGCTGGCACTCAAGTATGATGCGCTCAGGTGCTCCATGAGGTCAGAAGGACCCACCTAGCAAATAAATTAGTCTGAGAATGTTGATGCCTCCTTCCCCACCTTGCTCCTCTGTCACACCCAGTCACTGGTAACCCCAGAGGGCTGTGACCCAGGTCCTTCCCATAAGCAGATGCTCCAAGGGTTTCCACCTTCCTGAGTCACAGGGAGTTCTGTCTCCTCAGCCAGACTGCTGCTCTCTGCCACTACCCAGCATGGGGAGGTGAGGCCTGAAAACTTCAGGTGCTTAATGGAAGTTGGGGCAGTTTACTCAGTTACAGCCCCACCCCTGATTAATGTTGTTGACAGAACAGAATAACTTTGCAGAATTTGTTTCTGTCCCAGCTGTATTCCCCTGAGGATCAGACACTGTTTGAATTCACAGAAACTGCGACTCAGCCCCGATCTGTGTCACTGCCTCTTCTCGGCTGCAGTTTCTGTTGGGGCAGGTGAGGTTAGAGCTTATACTCAGCTGTCAGTTCCAGCCTCTGCCTGCCCGCCTTTGTCTCAGCTATGATTCCCTGAGGGCCAGATGTGTCTTAGGCTCAGTAAAATGGTCCTCTGGGTCACCCCTACCCTGGGAGTCTACTGTCTCTGCAGGCACGTATTCTAGTCCCTGCTCTCCACCCAGGCCTGTACCACCTCAGGCCTACCCTTTACTCATGGAATGTGTGTTTACATACCAGATCTGTTCGGCCAGTGGCTGCCACCAGAGTAAATGCCTGGCTTCCTCTGGTGGCCCAGAGAGACAGGAAGTGTCTGTCTGGAATATCTCCAGGGGTGTGAGCCTTATTGTTACTGTCGGGGATGTTGCTCTGTGCCTTGTAGCACCACTGCTCCTGCATGATTCCATCTAAGCTGACTGTCTTCTCCCTACTGCCATACTGCAGAATCAGCACAGACCAGCAACAGGCCTTGCCCTGTACACACCTCTCAAGAAAATGCCCAGTAATCTGGACTCCATGGGGGACCGGCTTCTAGACCTTGGGGTGAGAATGAAGGGGAGTCATCGGAGTTCAGAATTTCAGGTAGAGAATATACACAGTTTTATGTCTGGCAGGAGAGTGTCATGGCACCCTATTAGGGAAAGGAGGTCTGGTTTTGAAAGGGTATCTTCTGTGGGACAAAATGGGAGGACATTTGAACTCTGATCACTTATTTGTATGAGTATACTGCAAGCCCTTCTCAAGGGGGTGGGGACTCCTATTGCTTGGCAATGGATTTTGTACATTTTGTTTGTATCCTTGGGGTCACAGCTCGCCTCAGCAGTTTTGATATGTGTTCTTCAACCCTTCTCTCTTGGCGCAGCTCCAAACCATCGGCTTACCTGCTAAACTTTTGTCCTGTAACTCTCCTTCTGGACGTTAACCTCTGTGGAAAGCTGGCTACAGTCCAACCATTTTCTTCTTGTTTGAGAAGTTTTATTAGGGAAGTCTTCAGTCTCCCTGATGGATTTACCCCTGTAGGTCAATTGGTGCTTACTCCTGGCAGCTTGAAGAATCTTTTCGTTTGTCTTGACTTTGCACAGGTTCATCACAATGTGTCTTAGAGAAGCTCTGTTAGAGTTGAGGTGACCTGGGGTCTGATTTCCCTCTGAAAGGAGTGTATCAGAATCTTTGGGGGTACTTGAGAAATTTTCATTTATAATATTCTCTAGTATGTCTTCCATTCCCCTGGGGAATTCTTCTTCCCCTTCTGGGATACCTAAAACTCGTATGTTCGAATGCTTCATAAATTCCCATAATTCTGTCAGTGAATGTTCTGCTTTTTCTCTCTCCTTTTCTGCATCTTTAACTATCTGAGTTATCTCAAGAGCTTTGTCCTCTACCTCTGAGATTGTTTCTTCTGCATGGTCTAATCTGTTGTTGATACTTTCTATTGCATATTTAATTTCCCTAATTAACTACTTCAGTTCCTTCAGCTCTTCTATATCCTTTCTATATTCTTCATATCATTCATCTTTTATTTGATTTTGTTTTTGGATTTCCTTTTGGTTATTTTCCAGTTACCAGCAGTTCCTTTCATTGTTTCCATCATTTCGTTCATTGTTTTCATCATCTATATTCTAAATTCCCTTTCTGTCATTTCTAACATTTCTTTATAGATGAGATCCTCTGCAGTAGCTACCTCACTGTCCCTTGGGACGGGGGTTGCTCTGGACTGTTTTTTTATGTTGCCAGGATTTTTCTGCTGATTATTCCTCATGAACGTTTTCTTTTATCTGTTTTCTTGCCCTAATTTTCCTTTCACTTCCTCATGCTCTTTAAGTTGCCTTTCCTCTGGCCTAGGGTTTTGATGAGTCCAGTTCTCCACTGTTTTTGTTCTCCTCATGGGGTCCAGAAGTCCCTTGCTGACTCCCTGTGTCTCCAAACGGATGTTTCTGGACAGAACTCACAAGACAGGGATGACTGGAGTCTTCTCTTCCCAGTCTCACCATGCCCAGTTGCAAGGAATCTGTTACTCAGCTACCATCTTGCTCCTCCACTCAATAAATACTTTCTAACTTTATTCATATCCATATTTTCCTGCTAGTCTTTATTATTACTTTTTCCCTTTTCAATAGTTGGCTTTTCCCATTCCATTTTACATATAAGATAGATTTTTTTTTTTCTTTTTAGAGTTCTCCGGACTCACATTTTGTTTCCTTGTACTGGTTTACTATATGTTCTTTGACTTGTTTCATCATTGCTTTGAGATCCTATTTTAAGCTATGGTTGTTTAATTATGCTAAAAAATTAAAATAATGTAATTATGTCATCTGTTACTTTACAGCATTTTAATTAATATTCCTTGCCTAACATTTTCTTTTTATGTTTATTTTATTACATCTATCTCATGTCGTATTTTTGTAGGCATTGTACTGGCTCCCCATTGGTGCTTAGTTATGTTGGAATAAAGCAGGATTCTCGTAACATTAGTTTACAAGAATTTATATGAAGAAGAAGCTAATGCAGTATTTTTCTACCTGTGACCCAGGATTTTATGCGAGCTTTTTAATTTTCTACTTCTCAACTAATCATATTATGTAGACTGAATCCTATTTAACACTTCAATCAGTTTTGCTTCTATTTATGCCTCATTGAATACTGGGAGTACAGAAAAATACTTTGGGAATGGCTATGCTTGTCATTCTAAACAACAGATTTTGCTTTTACTCTTCAGGGATGTCATGCACATTGACAATTTTAACTCAACTGCTTAGAAATTCATAACCACAAATTATCTTCCTAGGTATAATTTCTCTACATTGGCAAATATTCCCTACATATTATGACACAGAGCTATAGAAATCTTGCAATTTTGCTACCCTTTGAGTAATTTTTGCAGTAACATTTTTATGGGATTATTTTTCAATATAGTGGATGTCACTTTATTTTTTCTTTCTTAAAACCTGAAATCTAGAAGACTCATAATATTTACATTTTGAAATTTCTGTATCTTAGTGGAGTCTATCACCCTCTCCATTTTAAAATTATTTATTTTAAAAAATATATCTATAGGAATAAATATTGGATAACTTATTTCAATCAAGAGATTATTGAGTATTTTAAAGTTTTTATATTTAACATGGTACAAATACATTTGTTGAATTCATTTCCTTCTGGGAAGAGTTTTACCTGTATTATTAACCTTCTAACTTACTCAAGCTTACCTATGAATCTTTGATTAATTAAGAGATATGTAGTATTAGAAATTATAAATTGCTTTTCCACATTTAAGATGGCTTTTGTAATGTCAGATACAAATTATGTTTTAATTTTTTTCATAATACTGTTGTACAGAATTGTTAAATATTTGTCATCTATAAATTTCTAATGAACACTGTATACTAAACAATGTGTCAAAACAGTTCATTAGCAGTTTTACCAAATGCTTAATATTTTTCTAATTAAAAAAATAAATATTTTTTACCTCAGATTAATATAAGGATACATACAATTACGTTATATTGTTTGCATTTGTTAGGAGTTATCTGAGTTGTATTTGAGTCCTTCATCCAGGAGGTATGCTATATACATTGTACCTGTTAGGTGGAGGTTACTGAGTGCTCTTCCCCACTCCCACTCCTCCATTTCTAAATTTAGTTGTGTTTATCCTCCCAGGAGTGGCTGTATTTGTTCATCCACCAGTTTCAAATTACTACTGAGTACATGAAATGCTTCTTTTTCCATTCTTTAGATACTTTACTAAAGAGAATGTTCTTTAACTCCATCCAGGTAAATACAAAACATATAAGTCTCCATCTTTTTATAGCTAAATAGTATTCCATGGAATACGTATACCACAGTTTATTAATCCTTTTATAGTTTGACTGGCACTGGGTTGTTTCCACATCTTAGCAATTGTGAATTGAGCTGTGATAAACATTTTGGTGAAAAAGTCCTTATGGAAAAATGATTTATTTTCTACTGGGTAGATACTTAATAATAGGATTATGGGATCAAATAAAAGGTCTGATTGTAGTTCATTGAGGAGTTTTGATACTTCCTTCTAAAGAAACTATGAATTTGTAATTCCACCAACAATATTAAAGGTGTTCTCATTTCTCCATACCATTACCAGCAGCTGTAACTTTAGGACTTTGTAATGTGGACTATTCTCATTGAGGTTAGATGGTATTCCAAGGAGGTTTTGATTTGCATTTACTGATAATTAGGGATAATGAGCATTTATTTATTTTATTGGACATCTCTATGTCTTCTTCAGTGAAGGCTCTGTTCACTTCTGTAGTTTGCTTTTTTCTAGGTGATTAGTTTGAATTATCTACACATATTAGATATTAGTCTCTTGTCAGATATGTAGCATGCAAATATATTCCCCCACACTTAAGGTTGTCTGTTTATGTTAATTGTTATGCTCTTGACTGTCCAGAAGCTTTTTAGTCTGCTCATGTACGATTTATTTATTTTTGGATTTGCTGTGACTGCCAATGGAGTCTTCTTTATAAAATCCTTCCCTAGATCAATATCATTAAAAGTTTTTTCCACATTTTATACAAAGATTTTTATCATTTTGTGTCTTAGATTTAAATATTTTACCCATTATAAGTTAATTTTTTTTAGACAAGACTTCTTTCTTTTCTTTTTATTGTTTGGAATTCATCAAGGGTGCAAAGAATTAAGCTACACTGATTACATTTGTTAGATAAAGTCCTTCTTAGAATTGTGTCCCACCAGTAAGAGGTGTGTCATACACTGTGAGTCCCCTCCCCATCCTTCTTCAACTCTCCCTGCTTCCTTGGTCCTCTATCCCTGAACTTGTATTAGATCATCTACTGCCTTCATATTAGAATTGAGTACATTGGATTCTTGCTTCTTCATTCTTATGATGCTTTACTAAGAAGAATGTGTTCCACTTCCATACTGGTAAATACAAAAAAAATGTAAATTCTCCATCTTTTTTATGGCTGAATAGTATTCCATGGTATACATATACCACAGCTTGTTAATCCATTCCTGGGTTGGTGGACATTAACATTTTTTCCCCACATTTTAGCAATTGTAAATTGAGCTGCAATAAAAAAAGTCTAGTGCAAATGTTTTTATGATAAAAGGATTTTTTTTTCTTTTGGTTAGATGCCTGGTAATGGGATTGCAAGATGAAATGGGAGGTCTAATTTGAGCTCTTTGCAAATTCTCTATACTTACTTTCTAAAAGATTGTATTACTTTGCAGTCCCACCAATAGTGTAAAAGTGTTTCATATCTAAATATCTCTTTATGTGATTTGGGGACATGATTGGTCAGTACTAGACTGGATAAAAGAGCTTCTGTCAAAGATATTTGATTGATTACAAATAGGGAGTTGCCCCTTAATATCAACATACATATACAAAACTCCATTGGTGGTTTATGGCTAATTGTTTTGATAAAATGATGTGCTTTCAGCTAATACACCTCTATGTCCCAGAATGATGCATAAAATTATTTTGTATATAAATGGATTCTCTTATCTGAGACTTTTCTTTCTTGCTATCACTTATCTTCTCCCTTTTCTCTGGGTACTAAAAGTTTGCAGAAGGCATTTTTTGAGGATTTTCTTTATTAACCTCTTTTTCTTGGTGAGAACAGTAAGATTTGAGGATCAAAGATAATCTCAGGGGAAGTCCAAGTTTTTCTTTTGACTCCAAATCTCTTCAAAGCAAAACCCAGGCTGATAGGATGACATTTCTAACTGAATTTCTGTTGGTTTATACTATATAGATGTAAATTTAACATTATCTGGCCTTTAAAAGAATAACGCATCAAAGCAAGGCAATCCTAAACCAAAAATAGCTAAGAGAAACAGACTTGTGAAAATGTCTGACATTAGTAGCATGCATTTCCATCACCTTTGTCACTCATCCTAATCTTGGCACTCACTCTCATAGTTAAAACCAACTAAAAAAAGAAAAGAACAACCTCTTACCTGAAATATGTATTTCCATTGCCTATCAAAAGACTGTTCATTCTCCATTTATCTTTACTTCATTTCACTTGGTACATTTTGCCTAAAATTATTTCCTAAAACATTTTCCAATTCTATAATGTTACTTTAACTATTAAAAAAAAGCAAAACAATTGAATCACTACCTTGGGCTATTCAGAGTTATAAGTGTGGGTTGCGGTACTGGAATCTGTATTTTTAAAGCTCCCCAGTTATTTTTAAGTATAAAAAAGATTGAGGAATTGCTAGATTGAAGGTCATACCCCAGAGCCTTGTAACTTCACATTTAAAGCTCAGTTTAATATGACCTTGGGGTTACTGCATTTACCTGAAAATGTATTTTTGAAAAGAGTAAACTTAATTAATATTAATGCCTTTTAATTGGCTCTAGTGCAAATTAGATTTCTTATCACCTAAGACAAATGAGTTTTTAGTTCAGATCTAAGTATCACACAGAGAAAACATAAAATGCTAAACTATCAGTTTTCCAAATACCTAAATTCAAAGAGGCCAATCTTTCTCATTTATCTGATGCTACAAGGCCTTTAGTTATAACCCAACATATAAATAATTAAAATAATAAAATAATATAAAATTATTAATTTCATATTTATTTATTTTAATATAAAATAATTAAAACAATCCAGTAAATAATATTGCTGCAAATAAAACATTCATTATTGGGCTGCATAAAACAGTATATTTGCTTTAATGTCCATCTACTTTGAGCATATTTGATTGTTTAGTCAAAACACAGGTAAAATGAGGCCTAGTATGAAAGCTTCATTGTATTAAACACAAATGCATGAAACCCATTATATTGCCTGAGTGGTCTAAAAGAAGATTCAAGGTGTTGAGTGGAGCAACATGTTCAAAATTCTGATGGTTCAGGGAGACAAAGTTATTATTTTATTGAACATTGTGCTGATTAGTTAACTTCCTGAGTAGTAAAGGCTAAAGACATTAGAAAGTTTTGATGATTATCAGACAAATAATGTTTGTTTATTCTCTTTTAATTACCAGAACTTTTCCAAGGATTGAATTTATTTTATTAAAATAATTTTTTTATTTTTATTTTATTTATTTTGAGACAGAATCTCACTCTATTGTCCTGGGTAGAGTGCTATGGCATCATAGCTCACAGCAACCTCAAACTTTTGGGCTCAAGCAACTTAGACTCCTGAGTACCTGGGACTAAGAGTACTAGTTTTTTAGTAGTGATGGTGGTATCGCTGTTGCTCTGACTGGTCTCTAACATCTGACCTCAAGTAATCAACCTGCCTTGGCCTCCCAGATTGCTAGAAATATAGGCATGAGCCACAGCACCCAGCCATATTTTTAATATTTAAAATCACTTTAACAAAAGATACTTATTGGTAATAGTGATATACAATCACATTAAAAAGGATATTTTTTATACTGAATACTTGAGCTAAGAAACTGTATAATTGAGAATTTTTTTCTGAAAATAAAATGTCTGCCTTTGATCCTTAACAGTAAAATGGACCCTTATCTTATACAATTCAAAAAAAAAAATCAATTGAAAAAACACTGAAGACTTTAACCTAATACCTGAAACATTAAAAATTCCTATAAGAAAATATGCGGAAAACATCCTTGACATTGGTCTTGACAATGAATTTTCGGATATGACACCAAAAGCACAAGTTACAAAAGTAAAAGTAAACAAATGTGACTACACCAAGCTAAAAAGTTTCAGTACAATGAAGAAAGTAACAATGTTAAAAGGAAATCTATGGAATGGAATGCATATCATATATCTAGTAGGGAGATAGTATCCAAAACACTCACACAACTCAGTCAAAAAAGATAGGAAAAGGATTTGAATAGTGGACATTTTCCCAGTGAAGACATACAGATAGCTAACACATATATAAAAAAAGGTTTGGCATCAGAGAAGCACAAACCAAAATCATAATGAAATACTACCTCACACCTGTTAGGATGGCTATTATCAAAAATTCAAATGATAATAAGTGTTGGCCAGGATGTAGAATAAAGGGAAAACTTGTAGGCTGTTGAAGGAATGATAAATTGATAAATCATTATGGAAAATATTATGGAGGTTCCTCAGAAAAACAAAAAATAGAACTACCATATAATCCAGAAAACTCATTTCTGTATATACATCTAAAGGAAATTAAACTGGTACCTCAAGCACTCTCATGTTTATTTCATCATTATTCATATTACCCAAAGCACGGAAACCATTAATGTCCATTACCAGATGATGGATAAGGATAATGTGATAAACAAACATAAGTGCATTCACAGGCACACACAATGAAATATTATTTGGCCTTTAAAAAGAAGGAAACACTTCTATTTGCAATGCCATGAATAAACATATAGGAAATTATGCTAAGTTAAATAAGGCAAGCATAAAGAGATAAATACTGAACACTTTTACTTACACGTGGAAATTAAACATGTCAAACTCATAGAAACAGAGAGTGGAAAGGTAGTTTCCTGGGCCTGGATAGTGAAGGAAATGGGGAGATTTTGGTCAAAAGGTACAAATGTTCAGTTATACACTGAGTAATTTCTGGAAATATAATGTACAGCATAGTAATTGTAATTAAATAATGTCTACCTGTAATTTCATAAAGGAATATATTAAGTGTTCTATGCACACAAAATGGTTAGTATGAGAGGTAATGAACATGCTAATTAGATTGAGGTGTGATATTTATTTTACAAGGGAAACACATGTTAAAACATCACATTAACATCTTAAATGCATAGAATTTTTGCTTGTCAAATTTACTTCAATAAAGGAAAGGGGGGAAATTGTTAGATCTTAAAAGTACTATGTAAACAGAAACAAGTTAGACATGGAATTCCATGTTGTGGAATTGAAACATAATAGTAAAATAATAATAATAATCCACAAGGAAAGTAGAGAAGAGAAAGAGAAATGTGTTCCTTAACACATTTTCAATTCCACCATTGATATAATGTTAATATTGCTTCTATTTAACAACAAGCAAAATAAAAACACTTAATACATCCCAAATTATTCTTGTCTTTCAACATATTGATTCCATCATTTTTAAAAGTAATCCTTAAAATATAGTAAATTATTTTCAATTTTTTTGTTCTGTATTATATTTTTCAAGATGATTAGGGTGTACATGTACTATATTATTGCACAAATTAAATCAAAGTTGTATGCTTGCACCGCACTCTGACAATGTGCACCACACCCAATACATGTGAATTTACCCATCCCCTCCTCATGGCTCCCAGCTTGTTTTTCACCAAAATTTACTTCCATATGTGCACTTCAGTGTTGATTGATCAATTCCAACCTAGTATTGAGTACATGTGTTCCTTTCCCCATGTATTTTCAATTTATTTTTTTTAATTGTGTAAGATAAGGTATTTCACTTAGAAGAATATTCTCCAGTTCCATCCAGGTTATCCCCAGAAAATACTGTATTGTCATTTTTCTTTATGGCTGAGTACCACTCTATAGTCCACATATACCACATTTTATTAATTCATTCATGTATTCTTGGGCACTTGGGTTGTTTCTATGTCTTTGTGAATGTGAATTGTGCTGCTGTCAGCATTTGAGGTGTCTTTATTATTAAATGAGCCTTTTTCCTTTAGGTACATATCCATTAGTACAATTGCTAGATCAAATGGTAGATCTACTTTAAGTTCTTTGAGGTATTCCCATATGATTTTCTACAGAAATTGTACTGGTTTGCAATCCCACCAACAATGTATAAGTATTCCTTTCTCTCCACATACACACCTATATCCATTGTTTTGAGACTTTTTAATATAAGCAATTCTCATTAGAGTTCTCTTATGATTTTGATTTGCACTTCCCTAATGATTATAAACATTGAACTTTTTTCATAACTTTATTGGCCATTACTATATCTTTATTTGAAACATTTCTGTTTGTGTCTTTTGCCCACTTTTTAATGGGGTTCTTAAGTTGTTTCTTACTAATTTGCTTGAATATTTTATTTTTGTAAATTCTGGTTATTAGTTATTTATGAGATGTATAAAATGTGAATATTTTTTCCTATTCTGTGAATTGTCTCCTTGCTCTTTTAATTTATTACAAATTAATATAAGGGTACCTATGATTAAGTTTATTTGCTCTTTTATTTTAGCTTAAAGGATTTATTCTTTTATTTATATCAATATACATGTTTTAAATTTTTTCTTTTTTTTTATTAAATCATAGCTGTGTACATTAATGTGATCATGGGGCACCATACACTAGTTTCATAGACCGTTTGACAGATTTTCATCACACTGGTTAAGATAGCCTTCCTGGCATTTTCTTAGTTATTGTGCTAAGACATTTACATTCCACATTTACTAAGTTTCACATATACCTTTGTAAGATGCACCGCAGGTGTAATACCACCAAACGCCCTCCCTCTGCCCACCACCCCCCTTCCTCCCCTTCTTTTCCCCCTTCCCCTTATTCTTAGGTTGCAACTGGGTTATAGCTTTCATGTGAAAGCCATAAATTAGTTTCATAGTAGGGCTGAGTACATTGGATACTTTTTCTTCCATTCTTGGGATACTTTACTAAGAAGAATATGTTCCAGCTCCATCCATGTAAACATGAAAGAGGTAAAGTCTCCATCTTTCTTTAAGGCTGCATAATATTCCATGGTGTACGTATACCACAATTTATTAATCCATTCGTGGATCGATGGGCACTTGGGCTTTTTCTATGACTTAGCAATTATGAATAGGAATCAATAAACATTATGGTACAAATATCTTTGTTGTGACGTGATTTTTGGTCTTCTGGATGTATGCCTAGTAGAGGAATTATTGGATTGAATGGAAGATCTATTTTTAGATCTTTAAGTGCTCTCCAAACATCTTTCCAAAAGGAATGTATTAATTTGCATTCCCACCAGCAGTGTAGAAGTGTTCCCTTTTCTCTACATCCATGCCAACATCTCTGGTCTTGGGATTTTGTGATATAGGCCAGTATCACTGGAGTTAGATGATATCTCAAAGTAGTTTTGATTTGCATTTCTCTGATGATTAAAGATGATGAGCATTTTTTCATATGTCTGAAGGCCGCACACCTGTCTTCGTCAGAGAAGTTTCTCTTCAAATCCCTTGCCCAGCCTGCCATGGGATCAATTGTTCTTTACTTGCTTATACGTTTGAGTTCTCTGTGGATTATGGTTATTAAACCTTTGTTGGAGACATAACCTGCAAATATCTTCTCCTATTCTGAGGGCTGTTTGCTTGCTTTACTTACTGTGTTCTGGGCTGTGCAGAAGCTTTTTGGTTTGATCAGGTCCCAGTAGTGTATTTTTTAAGCTGCTTCAATTGCCTGGGGGGTCCTCCTCATAAAATACTCACCCAGGCCAATTTTTTCAAGGGTTTTCCCTGCACTCTCTTCTAGTATTTTTATAGTTTCATGTCTTAAGTTTAAATCTTTAATCCAGTGAGAGTATATCTTAGTTAATGGTGAAAGGTGTGGGTCCAGTTTCAGTCTTCTACAGGTTGACAGCCAATTCATCCAGCACCATTTGTTAAATAGGGAATCTTTTCCCCATTGAATTTTTTAATTGGCTTGTCAAAGATCATATAACGGTAAGTAGCTGGATTCATCTCTTGGTTCTCTATTCTGTTCCAGACATCTACTTCTCTGTTTTTGTGCCAGTACCATGCTGTTTTAATCACTATCGATTTGTAGTATAGTCTGATGTCTGGTAGCATAATTCCTCCTGCTTTGTTTTTATTTCTGAGTAATGTCTCGGCTATTCAAGGTTTTTTTCTGATTCCATATAAAACGAAGTATTGTTTTTTCAAGATCTTTAAAGTATGACAGTAGAGCTTTAATAGGGATTGCGTTAAAATTATATATTGCTTTGGGTAGTATGGACATTTTAGTGATGTTGATTCTTCCCAGCCATGAGCATGGTATGTTTTTCCATTTGTTAACATTTTCAGCTATTTCTTTTCTTAGAGTTTCATAGTTCTCTTTATAGAGATCTTTCACGTCCTTTGTGAGATAAATTCCCAAATATTTCATCTTCTTTGGCACTACTGTGAATGGGATAGAGTCCTTAACTGTTTTTTCAAATTAACTATTGTTGGTATATATAAAGGCTACCAAATTATGAATGTTGATTTTGTAACCTGAGATGCTGCTGTATTCCTTGATCACGTCTAAGAGTTTTGTAGTAGAATCCCTAGTGTTTCCCAGATATACAATCATATCATCTGCAAAGAGCAAAAGTTTGATCTCTTCTGACCCTATATAGGTACCCTTGATGGCCTTTTCTTCCCTAATTGCGGTGGCTAAAACTTCCATTACAATGTTAAAAAGCAATGTAGACAATTGGCAGCCTTGTGTGGTTCCTGAGTGGAAATGATTCCAGTGGACATTTTTAATCCTTTCGCCAGTGTGGAAGGTGGAGTTTGATCAAGAGTTTCTGAGTGAGTTTTTTTGTGGTATAGGATTGGGTTGGTCATTATGGAGGATAGTTCTGAAGATATCCTGAAGAGCTGGTTTGGTTATGGCAAATTTCTTCAACATATGAATGTCATTAAAGTATTTAATTTCTCCATCATAAATGAAACTCAGTTTAGCTGGATACAGGATCCGGGGTTGAAAGTTATTTTGCTTTAGGAGATTAAAAGTTGATGACACCCTCTTCTGGCTTGAAAAGTTTCAGCAGAGAGATCTGCAGTCATTCTAATATTCTTCCCTTTGAAAGTAATGGCTTTCTTACGTCTGGCTGCTTTGAGAATCTTCCTCTTCATATTAACTTTAGTGACTTTAATTATGATATGCCTGGGGGATGTCTTATTGGGGTTGAGTGGTGCTGGGGTTCTGAAGATGTCTGCTATCTGAATTTCAGAATCTCTAGGCATGTCTGGAAAATTCTCTTTCATAATTTCATGGAGAAAGGCCTCTGTGCCTAGCAAGGCCGCTTCATCAGTTTCAGGGATTCCAATGAGTCAGATATTAGTCTTCTTTGAATTGTCCCAGAGCTCTCTGAGAGAATAATCCGTTTTTGCTCTTCATTTCTCTTCCTCTTTGAGAGTTTGGGAGCGTTCAAAGGCTTTGTCTCAATGTCGTAAATCCTTTCTTCTGCTTGATTCACTCTGTTACTGAGGGATTCTACTGTATTTTTCAGATCTTTGAGGGCTGCTAATTCTTGCTTCACTGTGTCTAAGTCTTTGGTGGTTTTGTCTTTAAATTTGTTAAATTCTTGTGCCAACTTTTGAATTTCTCCTCTAATTCCTAATTCTGACTTTTGAATTGTTGCTCAAAGTTCTAATTCCAAATGTTCCTCCACTTTATTAATCTTGTTTGCAATCCAAATCCTGAATTCAATTTCTGACATCTCAGCCAGTTGTTTATGAATAGGATTTTCAATTACATATGCCATATCTTTCCTTGGGGTGGGGGGTATCTATTCTGGTTATTCATGTTACCAGAGTTCCTCCGCTGATTCTGCCCCATGACTGTTTTACTCCTTTGATTTTTCCCCTGGAGCTTTGTTGAGGATCTGTACAGTGCTGTGACCTGAGAAACTGGGGCCCTGTTTGGTGTGGTATGGCTTAGTGGTTCTGTCTTTTTTTCAGCTGGTTTATGTTTGACCCTCATGAAACAGTTACTCTGGGTTGAAGTCTCAGCTGTGGAGAAATACCAGCAATTAAGTCACCCCACCCACCACAGGCAACAATTGGAAAAGGAAACTCTAACCTTCCTACAACCACACACCCAGGGCACCACCTGAATAGTCCTTGGGCGATTGGCTCAGTTCAAAAGGTCCTAATCAATTGTCTCAGTCAGCACCTGTCTCAGGTGGGAGAGTTTAAGAGGTGTCTTGGAACTGTATCACAGGGGTCTGGTGACTACTCTGATATGGCTTGCTCCAGTGTTGCGTGGAGTCGGGAGGAGCCACCCAGCAAATAGATCAGTCTGGGAAGGTTGATGCCTCCTTCCCACCTTGCACCTATGTTACACCCAGTCACTGATAGCCCTGCAGTTGGCTGACCCATTTTCCTGTAGTGAACAGATATTCCAGGGGTTTGCACCTGCTTGAGTCACAAGGAGATCTGCCAGGCCTCTGCGCTCTGCCTCTATCTAGCAGGAGGAGGTGAGGCCTGACAGCCTTGGGCACTTGATGAAGGTTGGAGGGGTGTTCACTCAGGTCCAGCCCTGCTCCTGATTGATGTTACTGACAGAACAGAACAGAACAGTACAGAACAGAACAACTTTGTGGGATTTTGTTTGTTCCTGTTAAGTTCCCCTGCAGAAGAGTAGCTGTTTTGAGTTCCAAAGCCCTGTCTTTACTCCTACAGTTTTGTATCGGTTACCTATCAGTTCTATCCTGCTGCCTTCCTTTGTCTATATGCTGATGATCCCCTGAGGGCCAGGTGCATCTTAGGCTCAGTAAAGCAGTCCTCTGGGTCAGCCCCACCCTGGGAACTTCCTGGGACTGTGAGTCGGTACCGTCTCAGGCAAATCCTTTACTCACGGGTGGTTGCCGGCATCCTCTAGTTTCGCAGGGAGACAGGGGGTGTGGCTTCCGAATATCTGGGAGAAGATGGTTGCTGCTTCTAGCCTCAGGGAAGTGTTGCTCTGATGTGGTTTCCTCTTAACCGACCGTCCTCTCCTGCTCCCGTGCCCCAGAGTCAGCACTGACCAGCTGCAGTTTAGGCACTGTCCACACCCCTCAAGAAATCACCCAAGAATCTGAACTCCTGGGGGACAGACCTCCAGACCTCAGAGTGAGAGTGGAGGGGAATTCTGGGAGCTCAGAGTTTCAGGTAGAGAATATATATAGTTTTACACAGTTTTATGTGTGGCAGTATTGCTGCTAAAAGACGGCTGCTGCTCCGTGCCTCAGGGAAGTGCTGCTCTGGTGTGGTTCCCTCTCAGCCAACCATCCTCTCCTCGCTCCCGTGCCCCAGAGTCAGCACTGACCAGCTGCAGTTTAGGCACTATCCACACCCCTCGAGAAATCACCCAAGAATCTGAACTCCTGGGGGACAGACCTCCAGATCTCAGAGTGAGAGTAAAGGGGAGTTCTGGGAGCTCAGAGTTGCAGGTAGAGAATATATATAGTTTTATTCAGTTTTATGCCTGGCAGGAGAATGCCATAGCACCCTAGTAGGGGAGGTAGGTCCAATTTTTAGAGGGTCTCTCTTGTGGGGTGTAGTGGGAGGAAATTTGAACTCTGCTTGTTTGTTTTTGGGGCACTCCAAGCCATTCTTATGGGAAAGGGGACTCCCATCAGCTTGGTGATGGATTTTGTACCTTTTGTTTGTATCTTTGTGGTCATAGCTCACCTCAGCAGGGCTGATGTGTGTTCTTCAACCTTCTCTCTTGGTGCAGCTCAAATCCACCAGGTTACTTGCAAAATTTTTGTCCTTTAACTCTCCTTCAGGACAAGAGCCTCTGTGGAAAGCTGGCTTCAGTCAGCCATCTTGTATCCTCCTCCCCTATTTTCTCTTTTGATTGTATCCTTGGCCCAGCAGAAGATTTTTTAATTTGATGAGGTCCATTTATTTATTTTTATCATTACTATGATTGCCTTTGAGGTCTTCTTTTTTTTCTTTATAAAATGGTTCCTTTTTATTAAATTTCATTCAGTAGAAAGAGAACATATCTTTTATATATATATATACACATATATACATATATACACATATATACATACACATATATACATATATACACATATATACATATATACATACATGTGTTTATTAGGTTTCCATTTTTTGCCTTCACAAAATTAAAAAGGGTTAAAATGTAATAACATTAACAATGTTTAAGATAAGGACTAGAAACAAAAACCACATAAAGAACGAACGAAAATAAATACATTTGGAAAAGAAATCAAAAGATTGCTACATTGAAATATTAAGCAATAATAATAATAATAATGCAAAGGTAGTAACATTCACATTGTCCAGTAAGAGTATGTTTATTATAGAATGCTTTGACTCTGAGGTTCAGTATGGAGTCAGAAGTTAACTTCTTCTTATTTTTTTTCCAAAGTCTCAAAAATAGACAACTAATATTTATAAATAAAGGTAAAAGATAATTTCAAAAAACAGATCATGCCAAATCTTATATACAATAGAAAAAGAAGAAATACTTCAAAATCATTCTACTTAATCTGGATACACCTGATTTTAAAATTGGAGAAAATATATTATTATGAAGGGGAAATCACAAACATATTTCACTTATAAATGAGGATGAAATATCCTAAACAACATATTAAGGAGTTGAATTAAAAATTAATGTTTAAGTAATGTACTTTGCTCACTATTTTCTTTTCTTTTTTTTTCTTGTTTTCCTTTCCCTCACCCACCCCCTCCTTCTCTGTCTAGTCTCCCCTTCCCCCATGCCCCACTGTGTCATTGTCATTAATTGTCCTCATTTCAAAGTTGAATACATAGGATTCATACTTCTCCATTCCTGTGTTGCTTTAATAAGAATAATGTGTTCCACCATTATAAGTGACTGCCGTTGGACTTCCTCTCCTTGGGCATTTTAGCCTCCAGGTTCCCCTTTTTATCCTTGATTAGCCTTCTGGACTTCAGGGTTCTTCTCCCTAGTACCCTGCTTCTCATCTTTTTCACCTACCCTCTTGCAAGATGGGAACAAGCTCATCATCCATGTTATGGGAGAAGTTTTTCTTAGTGCATATTCTTTTTAATTTTTGAAAAGTTTGGCATGAAGTTACCTACTCACCTTTGTTTTCAGGGTTGTATGTGTTTGCTTTTTTTAATAGCTGCTCTGGTACCTATAGGGAAAATCTGGTGAGGTGATGGTTTTATTTGAATTCTGTCATAGGCCAAAGGTCAGTATTTAAAAACAAATACAGACAAACCAATAAATATTATGTACTTTTAGATTTAAAAAAATGCCTGGGAGGTTCAGTGGTAGAATTCTTGGGTCTTCTTCATTAATTCTTTGCCTAGGATGATATCTGTAGGAATTTTTCAACATTTTCTTATAATTTACTTATAATGTCCTGCCTTAGGTTTAGGTCTTTTATCCATCATAAGTTATTTTTTGTGGCTGATAGGTATGGATCTTATTTCATTGCTCTACACCTGGCCATCCAATTTTCCCATCACAATTTATTTAACAGGGATTCTTTTTCCTAGTGTATATTTGTATCTGCTTTATTAAAAATCAGGTGAGAGTATGAGGATGATTTTGTTTGTGGTTTCTCTACTCTGATCCATAGGTCTATGTCTCTGTTTTGTGCCAGTACCACAAAAGTAATATGTTGTTAAAGTAAAAATAAGTTATATATTGTGCTTACTATAGCCTTGTACTCTAGTAAGGTGATACCTCCTGCTTTGTTATTATGTACAGTTGCACTGGCTATTTGGTATTATTTCTGGTTCCATACAAAGCTTTGAACTATATATTCTATCTCTGCAAAAACTGACATTGATACTTTAATAGGGATTGCATTGAATCTGCAGATATCTTTAGGTAGTATAGCAATTTTTAACAATGTTGATTCTGCTGATCCATGGGCATGGTATATTTTTCCATCTGTTTACTTCCTCTGCAATTTTTTCTTCTTAGCATTTCATAATTCTCTCTTTAGTAATCTTTCACCTCCTTTGTTAAGCATATTTCTAGGTATTTTCTTTTCTTTGTTGCTATTGCGAAAGTTACTGCCTCTTTGATTTGATTCTCAGCTGGACTGTTGTTAGCATATATTAAAGCTACTGATTTGTGTATATAGATTTTATATTTTATAACCTGAGACATTGCTGAATTTATTTATCCATTCTACAAGTCTCCAAGTTAAATATTTGTGATTTTCAGATATAATATCATCAGCAGCAGTAGGCAATAATTTGATCTCGTCTTTCTCCATTTGGACCCCCTTAATTTTCTTCTGTTTAGATTCTGGTTTCTCTGATAAGAATTTCTAGCAATATGTTGAATAAAAGCAGTGGGCAACCTTTGATGGTTCCAGTACTAAGTGGGAATGCTTTCAATTGTTCCCAATTCAATATGTTGTTGGCTATACATTTGTCATATATTGCCTTTATAATATTGAGGAATGTCTCTTCTATACTGATTTTCTTGAGCATTCTCTTCATGAAAGGGTGCTGAATTTTGTCATATTTTTGTTCTATGTTGATTGAAAGGTTCATATGATCTTTGTTTTTGCATTTGTTTATGTGGATAATTATGTTTATAGACTCATATAAGTTGAACCATATTTGGATCTCTGGAATGAAGCCCCCTTGGTTATGGTGAATTTCTTAAATATGTTGCTGAATTGTTTGTTTTACTAAAATATTACTGAAAATGTTTACTGAAATGTTGCATCTGTATTCATAATGGATATTGGTCTTTGTAGTTATTTTAGTTGTATAATTTCTTGGCTTTATTATCATGGTAATATTGGCTTCATAGAATATTCTAGGGAGGATTCCTTCCTCCTCAATATTATGGAATAATTTTTGCAATATAAGTACAAATTCCTCTTTGTAGATTTAGGAAAATTGAGATATAAAACCATCTGGTCCAGGACTTTTTTTTGGTTGGAAGACTTTTTATCACTGCTTTAATCTTGATGTTTGATATTGGTCTGTTTAGGAGTTCTATTTCTTCTTTATCGAGACTTAGGAGGCCTTCTGTTTCCAATAATTTGTATTTCCACCACATTTTCAGTTCATAGCATAGAGATTTTAATAGTATTCTGAGATGATGTTTTGTATTTCTTCAGTTGGTCTAATATTACTGTTATGGTTTGAATGTTTCCCCCAATTTTCATATATTGGAAACATGATGCCCAATACAATAATTTTCGAAGATGTGGCCTAATAGGATATGTTTGGGTTAAGAGGGCAACATACTCATAAATGGATTAATGCCATTATCATTGTTTCACTATCATTGGAATGTTTCCTTATAAATGAATGAATGCACCCATTCTAGCCCTCACTCTCTCACCCTCTCCTTGCCCTTTTCTCATGTCAGGATACAGTAAGAAGGCCCACACAATATGCAGCCCTTCGATCTTCGACATCACAGCATCTAGTACCATAAGCCTATACATTTCTGTTTACTATAAATTACCAAATTTCCAGGATACCATTATAACTGCATAGAACAGATTAAGTTCTTTGGGATACCTGAGTTAAGATAGTTGTAAGTTCACTCTTTTTGAAAAAGAAGAGATGTTTAAATAGTTACAGACTGTTTTGTTGGAACAGATGCCCCAAAGATCTCAGCATGCCACACAACACACAGGGAATTATAGTCATTTAAATAGAAATATGATGTACAAGGTGATCCTGTAGGAAATTTTAGTTAAATGTACCTTTATTTCATAATTTATCATAAAATTTTACAAATAGGTGGAAAAAACAGAGAATATTTTATAAATATTTTGTATAATTTTGCAATGAATATTTTGTAAAAGAAGGTACATTTACCTACAATTTCCCCCCTGTTTCTGTGTGTGGTAACTGTAGGGATACTCTGTGTAAATTAATTGGTAAGAAACTCCTCACACCAAAGTGAGGCTTTCAGGTAAAAAACATTATGTCTAAAAGTAAATATTAGCGTTGTCAAGTATTGTATTCCCTTGCCTTTTCTTAATTGTCTAAAGAATGAACAAAACAAGCCCTAATGTGGGACACATATTTTTTCTCCTACAAATTATCTGTGCTTAGATATAAAGGATGAAACACGTTAACATTCTCATTCATTAGTCATAGATTGATCAAGGAGGATGGAATATCTCACCTCACCAAAACAGAAAGTTGCTGAGGTTGTCAGATTGTTGAGAGAACTTGATTACACTGCATCTAAAACTTGCTCAATTTGTATATTTGTGAGATATACTGTCAAATTAAAGACAAATGCCACATTTGAGTACACACGCAAAGACAATATACACACAAATGTACCATCAATCCATATAAATGAACATTTTTTTTCAAAGTGTGTAATCTATTTCAAAAATCCATGAGCTGCCTTCATTCTGCTATGTGGGTTGAATATTACTAGAATAGAGATGAAACTCTTATCTTGGGTACTGAACCAATAAAACAATGCCATCCCAAATAATATATTGACAAGGTAAACTTGTTTCTGGATATGTCAAAAACTAGCTAGAGGTTTTATTTGTTTTCAGAGATCTTGGTTTCAGAATATGAAACAAAGCTAGATTGTTTTGCATTCTTTCTCTGAATAATTGAATTTTTACCTCAATTAAGAGCAATCATAGTATTCTAAATAAATAAAAAATAAAATTAAATAATCCAAGAGAGAGGATAAGTGAAGCTTAGACTTGTGGTTTTGACCTTTTCAAAGCTCATTAGATTAACTTTTATTTAATTAAAATATTTTATTTGTTTTTATGATGCATAGGATTTAATCAGAGTGGGAATATGTCAAACAACTGCAACTACTTCCAAAAGCTATGGCGTACATTAGAAGAGAAATGGAACACCTTTAAAAATAAAATTGGATCCTGGATGGGGAGAGTTGAGAGGTTTTGCTATGTTTAACATAAGCTATATTTTTGACTTCTGAGATCTTTATTTTTCTTGAAAATTTCAGAGGCCTAATATACAGAAGAAAATATCATAATAATAAATAATAGATATCCTTATTCAGCTTTGTTTTTGTGTGTATGCGTGTATGTAAAGATACTGCCTCAGACACATGGGCTATTAGAGGTGACTTTTTTTAATGATAGATTTATTAAAAATTTAGACAGTAACAAAATGTATAACAAATCAAATTTTAAAATTTAAAAAAGATTTTAAACAGAAACAATATACCTGAATGACATTTGTGTAAGAATTTAAGTTGTAAGATACTACACACTACAAAAATACATAATAATGGTTATTATTTGGTAATACAGTATGCAAGAGTTTATATACTGTTGTCCTGACTTTGTTTTGTCCAATCTAGAAGTGTCAGTTGAATCTATCATCTGTCTATCTATCTATTCATTATCTTTTATTCCAGACTACCTATCTATATTTTATTTCAGAACATTACAGGAATGCAAATTTTTGGGTACATGAATTGCCTTTATATAGTTTCAGTAAAAGTTATAAGTATGCTCCCTCACCTGGTTATTGTGCATTATGAATTTACCCCTTCTGTCCTTTCCTTTCCCAACTGCTTATTTATCTTTGAGATTTGCTACCAAATCTTCACATGGGTGTTAATCAAGTGGATAACCTTTAAGAAAAAATTCTATATAATACCACTTTATTTTATCTGAGTTTTTTTCCTTTATTTCAGAATGTTACAGGTCATCATTATTTTGGTCACATGCATTACTTTTGTACAATTTGAGTCAAGTTTATAATTGTGGTTATCCCCCAGATAGTGTACATTGTGACCATTAGGTGTGAGTTTACCAATCCTCTCCTCCCTTCTCCCACTTGCTTGGTTTCCATTGAATTTTACTATCATATGTGCACATGTGTGTTAATAATGTAGTTTCATTTTACAAGCATATGTGTTGTTTCTTTTTTCATTTTGTTAATACGTTACTTAGGAGGATGGTCTGCAGTTCTATCCAGTTTGTTACAAAAGGTATTAATGCACTATATTTTTTAGGGCTGAGTAATACTCCATGGTATTTATTTGTGTGTGTGTGTACCCCATTTAATTAATCCACTCACGTATTGATGGGTACTTGGGTTGTTTCCACAACTTTTCCAATTGTGTATTTTACTGCCAGTGCCATCACCAAGGAAGCAGGCCAGACCACGAACTGTAAGCTAGAAGCTTGCAGGAGGTGGGCTCCCCCATACGTGTCAGGGAAAGGCCCCAAGCAACTTCTGCAACTGCTATTTATTGAGGGAGTACCTTCTAAGTATGGAATACCCAGCACGTGAATGGATAACGTGCTCCCTCCCCCAGCCTGACTCCCACACTGAAGTTCCACAGTTGTTCAACATCTAACGCCCAAAGTAACGTCTGAAGTCTGTTCCTTACTGTCCAGCATCTACTTGTATGTTTAAAAAAAAAAAAAAAAAAAAACGCTAGGGCAGCACCTGTGGCTCAGTGGGTAGGGTGCCGGCCCCATATACCGAGGGTGACGGGTTCAAACCAGGCCCCAGCCAAAGAGCAACAAAAAAATACCCAGGTCTTGTAGTGGGCACCTGTAGTCCCAGCTACTTGGGAGGGTGATGAAAACGAATCCCTCAGCCCAAGAGCTGGAGGTTGCTGTGAGCTGTGACGCCATGGCATTCTACCAAGGGCAACAAAATGAGCCTGTATCTTAAAGCAAAACAAAACACTGCTTGTTTCTGCAAGCCCACTGTCTCAGTTAACTGCTATTCTGTTTCTGCAAGCCCACTGTCCCGGTTCCTACATTGTACTGCTATAAACATTCAAATGTAAATGTTTTATTTATGGAATGATTTTTTTTTCTTTTTGTGTAAATATTCAGTAGTGGGATTGTTAGATCAAATGGTAGGTCTACGTTTAATTCTTTCAAGTATCTTCATACTACAATCCAACAATATCTCTGCATCCATACTAACTTCTGTTGTTTTGGGACATTTAGACAAAAGCCATTTTTATCTTGTTATGGTATTATAGTTCCCTGATGATTAGAGAAACTAGACATGTTTTTCAAATGTTTATTTGGCCATTAGTCTATCTTCTTTTGAAAAGCTTCTGTTCATGTCTTTTGCCCATTTTTTAATGGGGTTATTTGATGTCTTCTTGCTAAATTGCTTGAGTTCTTTGTAGATTCTAGGTTTTAGTCTTTTCTTGGATGTATAGTGTGCAAGTATTTTCTCTCATTCTCTAGGTTATCTATTCACTCTGCTGATTGTTTTTATGGCTATGCAGAAGCTTTTTAATTTAATCAGGTCCCATATAATTATTTTCCTTGTTGCTGTAATTTCTTTAGGTCTTTTTCATAAATTCTTTGCCTAGGCCAATATCTATAGTAGTTTTTCTAACCTCTTTTTCTAGAATTCTTAGTTTTATGCCCTAGGTTTTTGCCTTTTATTCATTGTGAACTAATTTTTGTGAGTGGTCATGTAGCTATAATCTCCCTCTGCCAAATCCTTGGTCTCAGAGATTCAGGGAATAAAACCAAGGACAATGAAAATAAGCAAAAGGACAGATTCTATTAATGAATAAATAGATAAGATAGGTAAGAATGTCTCCACTGCATCACAGGGGTGACCAGAGTGGGTAGCACTTTGAGGCTTTCATCCTAGAGGGTTATATACAGGTTTTCTTACCCTATAGGAAGAGGATTTGCGGGGAATTAAACACATGTCTGGAACATACCACAACTGTTTAGCACCAGGGGCCTTTGGGCAGAAGTTAATTTTAAATCTGCCATAGTGGGTTAAGGTGTGGTGGCTCATAACTGTAATCCTAGCACTCTGGGAGGCAGAGGTGGGTGGATTGCCTGAGCTCACAGGTTTGAGACTAGTCTGAGCCAGAGTGAGACCTCGACCCTAAAAATAGCCAGGCACTGTGGTGGGTGTCCATAGTCCCAGCTACTTGGGAGGCTGAGGCAAGAGAATAACTTGAGCCCAACAGTTTTTTTTTTTTTTTTTTTTGTGGTTTTTGGCTGGGGCTAGGTTTGAACCCGCCACCTCCGGCATATGGGACCGGCGCCCTACTCCTTGAGCCACAGGCGCCGCCCGAGCCCAACAGTTTTAAGTTGCTGTTTGCTATAATGCTACACCACTCTACCAAGGGCAAAAACATGAGACTGTTTCAAAAAATGAATAAATAAATAAATAAATAAATAAATTTCCAATAGTGTAAAAGAATGGGATCCTTTCAGTCTTTGCTCCAAACAAGCTCTTCTCTACTCCAGAAAGGTGTGTTCAGGCCACTTTTTTACTAACTTGTTGTGTCCAGAGAATGTTGCCTGTAAAGAGCTTGTTTGTGCCTAGAGATGAGGTATGTGATGAGACTGATTTCTGAGTCTACTTAGGCCCAGAAAGTGGTGGGTTTCTGTCCAGCCCTAAGGAGAGGAAACCTTGCTTCTCTGAATAGAAGATCTAACTGCTTTTAGGGAAAAGGGACACTGACTACTTGAAGTGCTTCTTGTCAGATATGGATAAAGACAAAAAGGGTCAGGCAGGGGTTCACAATGGATGACAATCCAGGGATCCATGATAAATGGAAGTCTTGATTAATTGTAGTCCTTTGTAATTAATTTTATGATACCTAAGAGGACAACAGTTACAACATGTAGTACAAAGGGACATACAACACGGTGTACGTTAGATGCAACAACATACAAACATTCCTTAGAAAAAGAATAATTCCTACAGCAATAACCTAAGGCTTTTAACCAACCTAAATTAGGTAATAAAGAAAACAGTTGACTAAGATGGAAATGAAAAGAGCCTTCTCTTTCGTTAATGTCATGAAGTACATTTTGTACTTGCTGTATATGGTACTATTAATTAGAAATTGTCTGATAAATTAAAACAGTATTATACATTAATTTCTGCACATCCATTAATATGTCTTAAAAGTAAGTAATCAATAGATTCTGGTTGTTTGTTTGTTTGTTTTTTGTTTTTTTTGCAGTTTTTGGCTGGGCCTGGGTTTGAACCCGTATGGGGCCAGCGCCCTATTCCTTTGAGCCACAGGCATAACCCAGATTCCAGTTTTCTAAGACATGAACAAAAACTGGCAACATGAACAATCAGAGTAGATCAACTTCCCCAAGAAATCTTGGAGAAACACCACCCCAACTCTGTGCACTGCCAGAGGGAACCAGAAGTCACTCTATAGGGATATTGGTGCTGCAGAGTAGCAGGGGCAAAGGTGCAGTGGCTGAGGGAAATAAGCATTTGCAGGCCAGGTACCACCAGAATTAAACTGAGCCCAAGTGGAACACTCACCAGTGGATATTGAACACCCAAGGCAGGCAGGCCTCAGTTCCCCCAGCTGGCTGGTAGCTGAGGGCAGTGGCCTGGCCTTGGGGTCATTGACCTTCCTTTGAATCTGACAGGCGGTAAGCCCTGGCACTTCACATTATTGGAGGAAACAGGACTGCAGCCCTGTGGGGAGACCAGTGATTGGGCATGAAAAAGGAACAAAGTGGAGAAAGAGACTCAGCCCCATGGTCCTACTGGGCTACCGGGTGGGACTTTCTGACTCTGTAGAGCATCAGAGAGAGTCAAATCTGAGCAACCAGTAGACCTTTGCTATCTAGCTGCTGAAAACCTTTCCAATTCTCACCTGAGAGTTTGCACTGACAGGGTCAATTGGTTCAGAACCCCTAACTTGGGACAATCACCCAAAGACCCTCTAGGGTGATACCCTGGTTGTGTAGTAACAGGAAGGGTCAATTTTCCCATTCCAGTTGTTGTCTAGGGAGGTGGGATTTCTTAATTGTTTATATGTTTTCACAGCTAAGACTTCACCAGAGTCACAAGAACCAGTTGAATACAAGAATGAGCCACCTAACCCCACCACACCAGGCAGGTTTCCCCAGCCTCAGACTGTAATAGTGTACAAGTCCTTTGCAAAGCTAAAGGGGAAAAAGCTGCAGTCATCAGTCCCAGATCCTTAACAAAGCGCTGGTTAACCACAATCCCAGGAAACCCCAATCCAATTTCACCTTACCAGACCACCTAGCCAACAGTGAAAAACAATCCTGAGGTGGAATCAGCAGAAAAACTGGCAACATGAACAATCAGAGTAGATCAACTTCCCCAAGAAACGATAAAGCAGACACAGCACAAGACCCTATTCACAAACAAATGGCTGAGATGGCATAAATCAAATTCAGAATTTAGATAGCAAATAGGATCAACAAAATGGAGGAAATGATGTAATTAGAATTTAAAGCAGAAATTCAAAAGATGTCTCAAGAATTTAAGGAATTTAAAGACAAAATGACCAAAGATTTTGACACATTAAAGCAAGAATTTGCAGCCCTCAAAGATCTAAAAAATACAGAAGAATACCTCAGTAACAGAATGGAGCAGGCAGAAGAAAGGGTTTCTGATATTGAAGACAAAGCATTTGAACACTCCCAAATACTCAAAAAGGAAAAAAAGTGGAGAACAACAATGGATCATTCTCTCAGAGAGCTCTGGGATAATTGGAGAGGTCTAATATTTGCCTTATAGGAATACCTGAAAGTGATGAGGTTGCTGTGAAGGATACAGATGCTTTGCTTCATGAAATAATTAAAGAGAATTTTCCAGACATGCCCAGAGATTCTGAAATTCAGATAGCAGACAGTTTCAGAACACCAGCACAACTCAACCCAAATACAAATTCTCATAGACACATTATAATTAATTTCACTAAAGTTAATATGACGGAGAAATTTCTGAAAGCTGTAAGACTTAAGAAGACCATTACATATAAGGGGAAGGACATTAGAATGGCTGTAGATCTCTCCACTGAAAGCTTTCAAGCTAGAAGAGGGTGGTCATTGACCTTTAATTTCCTTAATAACAAAATAACTTTCAACCCAGAATCCTGTATCCAGCTAAACTGAGTTTCATCTATGATGGATAAGTTAAATACTTTAATGACATTCACATACTAAAGATATTTGCCATAACTAAACCAGCTCTTCAGGATATTCTCAGACCTATCCTCCATAACGAACAACACAATCCTCCACCACCAAAGTAAAATAAGTCAGAAACTTTTGATCAAATTCTAACTTCCATACTGGCAAAAGGATTAAAAATGTCCACTGGACTATCGAAAAACTCGATTCTCAAAACTCTGTCGGGTTTATCATTACTCTCAATTAATGTGAATGGCTTAAATTGCCCTGTAAAGAGACACAGATTGGCTGAGTGGATACAAAAACTCAGGCCAGACATCTGCTGCATTCAATAATCTCACCTTGCCTTAAAAGATAAACATAGACTCAGGGTGAAGGGATGGTCATCAAAATTCAGGCAAATGGAAATCAGAAAAAAGCAGGTGTTGCATATTTTTTCTAGTTTTATTTTCTTAAAAGATTATTTTTTTTATAATATTAAATCATAGCAGATACAATAGGCTTTAAACCAATCAAAGTAAGGAAAGACAATGATAGTCACTTCTTATTTGTTAAGGGCAACACTCAACATGATGAGATTTCAATTATCAACATCTATGCACCCAACCAGAACAAGCCACAGAAGGCTAAGACAAGAGATCACTTGAGCCCAGGAGTTTGAGTTTGCTGTGAGCTGTGACACCACAACACTCCACTGAAGGCAAATTCAGAAGTTTATTATAGAATTCTTATAGTTTTAGTTTGACTCTATTTCAAAAAAAAAAAAAAAAAGATGGGCAAAGAATTTGAATAGGCAAGATGTACAAATAGTTGATACGTGCCTGGAAAGATGTCCAATATCATTAGCTATCACAGAAATCAAAGTCAGTACCATAATGAGATACCACTTCAAACCCACTAGGATGGCTATAAAAAAAGATGGACAATAAAAGTGTTGGCAAGAATGTGGAGGAAGCAGAACATGCATGCACTGTTGATGGAAGTGCAAAATGGTGTAGTTGCTGTGGAAAATATTCTCACAGTTCCTCAAAAACTTAAATATAAAGTTACCACATGACCTAGCAATTTCACTTCCAACTTTCCACCAAAGAGGAATGAAAACATGTGTCAACACAGAATCTTGTATGCGATTGTTCACAGGAACATGATTCATGACATACAAATGGAGGAAACAACTCAAACACCCAGCATGAGTGGATAAACAAAACGCAAGGTGAAGGCTGTGTTAACCAGTTTGATGTAAACATTCCAAATTGTATATAAAATCAGCATTGTGTACCCCATAAATGCAGTAATGTATACACTTAGGATCTAATAAAAAAATTAAAATTAAAAAAATCTTAAAAAAGGAATAATATTCTGATACATGCATGAACTTTGAAAACAATACACTAAGTGGGAAAAAAAGTCATAAAAGACCACCTAGTATATGATTCCATGAAATAGAAAGTACATGAAATGTCCACAGTAGGTAGATATTAATATATAGATGCCAGGAAAAGGAAAGAATGGAGAGTTTGGGGGCAACAGCTAAGGGAATCAGATCTCCTTTCTAAGGTAATGAAATGTTCTAAAATTGATTGTGTGGACAGACACTGAACTCTGTAAATAAACTAAAAACCATTGAATTGTATAGCTTAAATGAGTAAAATGTATGACATTTTAATTTTATCTAAATAAAGCTGTTAAAAATAAAAAATATATATAAGAGAAACTCTAACTGACATGAGCAATTTGATTTTCCCCCATACCATAATTGTTGGAGACTTTAACACTCCTGTGGCAGTGCTGTATAGATCCTCAAAAAAGAAGCTAAGCAAAGAAATTTTAGAAGTAAACTTAACCATTCAACATTTACATCTAATAGACATCTATAGAATATTTCATCCTAACAAAACTGAATACACATTCTTCTCATCAGCCTTTGGATCATCCTCCAAAATTGATCACATCTTAGGTCACAAGTCTAACCTCACCAAATTTAAAATAATAGAAATCATTTCTTGTATTTTCTCAGACCACCACAGAAAAAAAGTTGAACTCAGTAACAACAGGAATCTCCACATGCATACAAAAACATGGAAACTAAATAACTTCATGCTGAATGATAGCTGGGTCATGGATTAGATTAAGAAGAAAATAATCAAATTTTTGGAACAAAACAATAATGAAGAAATGAACTATCAGAATCTCTGGGATACAGAAAAGGTAGTCCTAAGAGGAAAATTTATAGCACTGCAAGCCTTCCTCAAGAGAACGGGAAGAGAGGAAGTCAATAACTTAATGGGTCACCTCAAGCAACTGGAAAAGGGAGAACTTTCCAACCCTAAACCCAGCAGAAGAAAAGAAATAACTAAAATTAGGGCAGAACTAAATGAAATTGAAAACAAAAGAATCATATAACAAATCAACCAATCAAAGAGTTGGTTTTTTGAAAAGGTCAATAAAATAGATAAACTGTTGGCTAACCTAACCAGAAGTAGAACAGGAAAATCCCTAATTTCAACAATCAGAAATGATAAAGGCCAAATAACAACGGACTCCTCAGAAATTCAGCAAATCCTTAATGAATACTACATAAAACTCTACTTTCAGAAGTATGAAAATCTGAAGGAAATAGATCAATACTTGGAAACATGTTAACCTCCAAGACTTAGTCAGAAAGAAGTGAAAATTTTCAACAAGCCTATAACAAGCTCTGAAATAGCATCAACTATAAGAAATCTCCCCAATAAGAAAAGCCCAGGATCAGATGGCTTCACATCAGAATTCTACCAAACCTTTAAAGAGGAACTAGTAACTATATTACTTAATCGTTTCCAAAACATACAAAAAGAAGGAATACTTCTCAACTCATTCTATGAAGCAAATATCACCCTGATACCCAAACCAAGAAAAGACCCAACAAGAAAAGAAAATTATAGACCAATACCTCTAATGAATATTGAGGCAAAAATATTCAGTAAGATCCTAGCAAACAGAATCCAACAACACATCAAACAAATTATACACCAAGACCACATGGGTTTTATCCCAGTGTCCCAAGGATGGTTTAATATATGTAAATCCATAAATATAATACATCACATAAACAAATTAAAAAACAAAGACCATATGATTCTCTCAATTGATGCAGAAAAAGCTTTTAACAATATCCAGCATCCTTTCTTGATCAGAATACTTAAGAAAATAGGTATAGAAGGAACATTTCTGAAACTGATAGAGGCCATCTACAGCAAACCCACAGCCAATATCAATAGTGAAAGGAGTAAAATTGAAATCACTTCCACTCAGATCAGGAACCAGGCAAGGATGCCCACTGTCTCCACTGCTTTTTAACATTGTAATGGAAGTCTTAGCCACCAAAATCAGGCAAGAGAAGGCAATCAAGGGGATCTAAATAGGACCAGAGGAGACCAAATTTTCACTCTCGCAGATGCTATGATTATATACCTGAAAAACCCCAGGGAATCAACTACAAAACTCCTAGACGTGATCAAGGAATATAGTAACATCTCAGGATAAAAAATTAACACTCATAAATCTGTAGTCTTTATATACACCAACAATAGTCAAAGGGAAAAAAAAATCAAAGATTCTATGTTGCGGACCGCCAGTCGAATGAGTCTCAGTCTGAGGGCTTTTCAGGGCGAACGTTACAGGTTGATTGGAAGGTCGACGCAGGATGGTTTTTGACAGACTACTAGACACCACAAGTGATGATGGAAGTAGCTGCAACTTTACTGAATTTTAAGAGTGTCTTTTATACATTTTTGACAAAGTATTACAAATCACAAAAGACATTTTTATGACTTGCAGATGGTCACAAGTTCTTATCTTGTCTTACAAACGCAGGCATTCAACCATTTATCTTACACAGTGTTTTGCCTGCAAGGGGGAACAAATGGCAGTTGTGAAGTAGCTGATAAGCAGCAGTTACTTTTCAGCTTCTTTTATCTAAAGTTGAATGTGTTTTTTAACATACAACACTACTTTCTTTTATAGTTTTAGTTTCATGATTATATATAGTTGTTATGATTAGAGGTGTATTATGAATCATATAAGTGATTAGAGTGTGAAGGAAACATGAGAAATAAAAGGATATTGTATGAAAACTAAACTATATTGAAAGTGAGGTTAAGAAAGACAAGGTTAGAAATAGGGGGAAAGGGTGGGTGGATATTCTTTTGATGTACTGTATATTTTTAAGGTTTTTGTTCTAAAGAAGTGGTTTCATTAGTAACACCTGGTTGCTTCTCCTTATCTAGGAATGTCAAGGCTTGTAACTTCTCTTAGTTCTTTAATTGGTCTCAGTTTCTTATGATCTCTCTTAAAAACAGCTGAACATATTCTTTTATGTATAATGTTTGACTACTTCTATATATTTTTACTCTAATTAGTAACTATATTTTGATTCATAGTTAATTGTTTGTTAAACATTAAACTACTCTATTGATTTGTGTTACATATGAAAATTAGTAAAGTAAGACATTTTTCTAAGTAAAGTTTTACTAATTAGTGAAGTCAGATGTTTTCTTAAGTAAAGTTTTACTGCAGGAGGTGTCATGTTGGAACATCCTGTTTGCTGTGCCTGCATTCTCTCGATGTACTATTTCAATTCACTGACATTTATGGTGGGGATGTGCTGTTGTACAGGCTCTCTTGGAGCCACTGAGTCCGGCACAGCCATACTTGCTGTGTTTAATTGTGGATCAGTAAGTCACTGTGTTTATTCTTAGTTTCTCAAAACAATCAGGCAATAATCAGTCATTCAACTGAACAGACAGGTTTCAGGGTAAAAGTTTCTTAGGCTTTTTTGCCGCACCTCATGACTTCCTACGTTCACTAAAAGGCATGCTAGGCAACTTATGCGCTGCTGTCGCAAGCCAGGGGGACTGGGGGCAACGCTCCGAGGAGCACCCACCGCCTTACCACAGTTTTTACAACGCGGACAGAGCCATCCCGCCACGGCTTGATGCCGGGGGTGCGGCAATTCTATTCCCTTTACAATAGTGCCAAAGAAGATGAAATATCTCAGAGTGTATCTAACTAAGGATGTGAAAAATCTCTATAAAGAGAACTATTAAACTCTGAGAAAAGAAATAGCTGAAGATGTTAACAAATGGAAAAATATACCATGCTCATGGCTCGGAAGAATCAACATTATTAAAATATCTATACTACCTAAAGCAATTTACAGATTTAACATGATCCCTATTAAAGCACCTCTTTCATATTTTAATGAGCTGGAAAAATTAGTACTTCGTTTTATATGGAAACAGAAAAAAACTCGAGTTCTCTGTGGATTCTGGTTATTAAACCTTTGTCGGAGACATAACCTGCAAATATCTTCTCCCATTCTGAGGGCTGTTTGCTTGCTTTACTTACTGTGTTCTTGGCTGTGCAGAAGCTTTTTAGTTTGATCAAGTCCCCATCCATGTTTACATGGATGGAGCTGGAACATATTCTTCTTAGTAAAGTGTCTCAAGAATGGAAGAAAAAGTACCCAATGTACTCACCCTTATTATGAAACTAATGTAGGACCTTCACATGAAAGCTATAACCCAGTTATAATCTAAGAATAGGGAGAAAGGGGAAAGGGAGGGGAGGGAGGGGGGAGGGAGGGGGAAGGAGGGGGATTAATGGGATTACACCTGGGGTGCATCTTACAAGGGTATATGTGAATCCTAGTAAATGTGGAACGTAAAGGTCTTAGCAAAATAACTAAGAAAATGCTACAAAAGCTATGTTAACTAATGTGATGAAAATGTGTCAAACGATCTATGAACCAAGTGTATGGTGCCCCACGATCATACTAATGTACACAGCTATGGTTTAATAAAAATAAATAAAAAAAAAAAGAAAAAAAACTTGAATAGCCAAGACATTACTCAGAAATAAAAATAAATCTGGAGGAATCACGCTTCCCGACTTCAGACTTTATTATAAATCAATAGTGATCAAAACAGCATGGTACTGGCACAAAAATAGAGAGGTAGATGTATGGAACAGAATTGAAGACCAAGAGGTGAACCCAAACACTTATCATCATTTGATTTTCGATAAACCTATTAAAAATATAAATTGGGAGAAAGATTTCCTATTCAATAAATGGTCCTGAATGAATTGGCTGGCAACTTGTAGAATACTGAAACTGGACATACACCTTTCTCCTCTAACAAAAATTGACTCTCACTGGTTAAAGGACTTAAACTTAAGACATAAAACTGTAAATATTCTTAGAGAGAGTGCAGGGGAAATACTTGAGAAAATTGGCCTGGGAGAATACTTCATGAGGAAGACACCCCAGACAATTGAAGCAACATCAAAAATACATTACTGGGATCTGATCAAATTTAAAAGCTTCTGCACTGCCAAGAACACACTAAGTAAAGCAAATAGACAGCCCTCAAAATGGGAGAGGATTTTTGCAATTTATACTACTGACAAAGGTCTAATAACCAGAATCCACAGAGAACTCAAACTTATTACTAAGCAAAAAACGAAATGAAATGATCCCATTTCATTGTAGGCAAGAGAAATGAACAGAAGCTTCTCTGAAGAAGACAGGCACATGGCCTATAGACACATGAAAAAATGCTCATCATCTTTAATCATCAGAGAAATGCAAACCAAAACTACTCTGAG
Organism: Nycticebus coucang; assembly: GCF_027406575.1. Lineage (NCBI taxonomy): Eukaryota > Metazoa > Chordata > Mammalia > Primates > Lorisidae > Nycticebus > Nycticebus coucang. The sequence continues at coordinate 153,002,097 of NC_069804.1, read as the reverse complement.
ATGCCATCTAACTCCAGTAAGAGTAGCCCGCATCACAAAATCCCAAAACAACAGATGTTGGCGTAGATGTGGAGAAAAGGGAACACTTCTGCACTACTGATGGGAATGCAAGCTAGTACATTTCTTTTGGAAGGAATTTTGGAGAACACTCAGGGGTGTAAATGTAGACCTGCCATTTGATCCTGTGTATCCAAAGGACCAAATATCATTTGGCAATAAGATATTTGCACCAGATTGTTCATTGCAGCTCAATTCATAATCGCCAAGTCATGGAAGAAGCCCAAGTGCCCATCGACCCATGAATGGATTAATAAATTGTGGTATGTGTATAGCATGGAATATTATGCAGCAGTAAAAATGTTTACACGGATGGAGCTGGAAAATATTCTTAGTAAAGTATCTCAGGAATGGGGAAAAAAGGTACCCAATGTACTCAGTACTACTATGAAACCAATTTATAATAACTCACATTTGCATATGAAAAATGAAACACAACTTTAGTCTATGATGAAGGAGGGAAGGGGAGGGAGAGGGATGAGTAGAGGATGGGAGGGATAGCAGGAGATAGTTGGGGGACCACAACTATGGAGCACATTGCAAGTACAAGTTGGTTCTATCATGTGTAGAACACAAATGTCCTAATGCTATAATGGGTAAATGAGATGAAAGCTATGCTGATTAGTATGATGTAAGCACTCCAATTTGTAAAAATAATCAACACACTGAAATGGGCATACATGTACTTATGATCTATGTGCAAAAGACTTAATAAAATAAAAGATCCTATTCCATATTCACATAAATTGCTATTCCTGTTTTGATCAATATATCCCTTCTTAAGAGTGGAGTTAAGACTTTTAGGCAAGACAACAGAACATGTGAGAGAAAAACCAATTTCCTCAACTGTAGAAGTTGAGAAAAAAATTAGTAACCACCCTTACAGACACCATCTTGATATATATGGGCTTGGGGAACAAGAACCTATGACTTGAGAGAAGTAGAGTTAGGAGAAATCTTATAGTCAGGTGCACTTGGGTCTCTCAGGCAGCATTGAGATAAGCAGGAGCCATGAGAGACTGTCCCAGACATCTTTAGTCATGCTCAGGTGCCAAAGACTTCACATTCTCTGAGGTCTTCACTTCTGGGGATAGGTTGACTTCTGGTAGGCACACCTATATACCAGACAAGGGGCAAGTGCTTTGCCTGACAAGCTACACCACCTGACTAGGGCTGCTATATTTTTTCTTTTCTTATTTTTCCTGGTTTAATTGTAAAGTACCAAGGTAGCTGTTTTTAGGAGGGTTATCGAATTATGGTCAGGGCCTAGAGCCAATTTTTGTAAATTCCTCCTAAGGTCTTGGGCTGTTTGAGTAATGAATTTATACTTTAAAATAATCTGGCCTTCTGAAGAGTCCGGCATAAATTGGATAAACCTTTAATGCCTTTCTAGGTCACTTTAAGAAAATTGGAGGTATTTTTGTCTCATTCTGAGTGATAGAAGGCAGTTGAAAACAATTCTCAACATTCCACTGTGGTCCTCAAAGATGCCTGTCTTTCTGTGCAATGCCTGTTTTTTTTTTTTTTGTTTGTTTTGTTTTGTTTATTAATGGGGCATATTGTTATGAACTAATATCCATGAACAGGAAAGAACAGCTGTTAATTCCCCTTTCGACTGGGATGTATGACCACCCACAATTAGCCACTATTCATGAGAAGTGTGGTCCCCTCAACCTACTCTCTTGTCTGGACTGAACCATAATTATCAGTGTAATGATTTTACATCCATGGGCCCTTCCATGCCTGTTACAGCAGGCAGCATGGACTGATAATCAAGTACTGGGGGCTGTTGCTCCAAATCTGGAGTCAGTCTACCCTGATGAAAGTCCTGTCTGTACCTGTCATTGAGTCCTTTGAAGGACTTGTTCAGTGATTTTGACAATACACCTTGTGATTAAAGTGGAGACAAGCTCTGGAGCCCAACCCTGGAGATGAATAGATATGATCAGGCCCATTGTCCATTTAAGCTGAGCCTGTATTTGTCTCTGAGCATATGTAACCTTTCAGCTTTAATCGATACTTCAGAACAGCAAGAAAATGGAGTCTGAAAAGTTAAACTTCCCCTTTTCACACATATTCCACTCCATAATTACTTCTATAAATTCTTGAACCTCACGAAGAACATCTCAATATTTCTTGGACCTTCTGTCATTTTGTCCCCAAGTCTTTATTTTAGACCAGTGATTTTCAACTGGTATGCCAGGAAATACTGTTGTGTCATAAGAAGACCTTAAGTGTTCACTAAAATTTTTAAAGGTCATTAATTAAATTATTTTCAAAATAACTTCAAAGTAAAGTAATTTTTTTCACTCTTTTTATAATCAACATAATTGAAGAGTGCCATGTAAGTTTACCTATAGATTCAAGTGTGTTGTGAGCTAAAAAAAGGTTGAAAAACACTGTTCTAGACCATCAATTATTTCTGGATAAAATATCTCCCATCTGATCTCTTTCTATAAAATATTATTCTCTTTCTTTATACCTTTTGTATTCACATCTCTCTTTTCTACTTACTGTTTCCTTTCTCACACAAATTCATTTCTCTTTTTAAACCTTTCTTTGCAAAGACACATCTCCATATTTTACAGTCTTTTCCCAAAATTCCCAGTTACAAGATATAAAAGAAAGCAAACTTTTATTTTCAGACTTTTTAACTTTGACATTTTAATTGTTGAGGATGAATTCCAGTGGGGAGTCCCCTGGAATGTGCCTTCCATTACTCCATTGTAAATAAGTCTTTTGTCAGTCACAGAGGTAGAAAAGCCCTTATGTCTGGGAGAATACTGATAAGCATTACACATCCACCATCTGTTTTGTTACAGAATTCAGAAAAGCAATAGTGATCAAACTTAATAAAATCAGAGTTGAAAGAGACACGTTTGAGAGGCATTTTAACATCATAGCTGTGGGTTAACAATTAAGAGGTATTTTAATACCATAGAGGTGGGTTTGATATTTAGATGCATTTTAACACAATAGCAATAGGTTGACCATTTCCTTTAGTAAAAATTTTTGCACTATAGTTAGCCACAACCAACTAAATTATTAGAAAACTGGGCGTGCCTTTGAACATTTCCATTTACATAGGCACACCAAATAGACCAGTAACCCAAATAGGATGCCCAGTATCATTTTCTTTGCCTTTCCTCATTTTAAAAGTATATTTTCTTCTTTACCATTTTTTTTAAGAAAGTGCTGAAATGCAGTCTAAGGTTTAGTGTGCATTAATCCAAAGTGTGGTGCATGTGGGTGGAGCTTCTTGGGGTGTCACCCACTGACCTGGTCTTACCCTCTTATATGTCTTAGCTTCTCTCTCTGGGGATCTAAGACCTTTGGAAGGACTCAAAATGCCAAGTGATCAGCCCTTATATATGTTTTCTGGACAAGCATTTTTAATTAATTTTTTAGGGGGTGTTCCCTATAAGGCCATACTGCCTTAGGGCATCACCATAGGAAACCATTATACAGTCTCCTGGTTGCGTTCAGTGGAGAAATAAAATGTCTCTTATATTTGGAGCCAAGAAACTTGGTTTTCATTTCTCTAATAGCAATATAGTTCAACTTCTTTTGCAAATGTACAGAAAAGCCAATTGAGATTTAACTTTGGGAGAAAAAGCCAATGAAGAAGACCCTTTAAAATGCACTTAAAGCAACTAGGAACCACCAGAAAAAAACAAACATGCAAAAAGCAGTCTCTTACCAACACAGTCCTCAACAAGCAAAGCGCAAGCATAAACCACAAGGAAAACACACCTTAAAGCAGTGGTTCTCAACCTTCCTAATGGCACGACCCTTTAATACAGTTCTTCATGATGTGGTGACACTCAACCATAAAATTACATTCGTAGCAATGAAAATAATTTTATGGTTGGGGATCATCACAACTTGAGGAACTGTATTAAAGGGTCGCGGCATTAGAAAGGTTGAGAACCACTGCCTTAGAAAGAAAGCCAGGTCTCTTTTTGAGAGTGGAAGGGATACGTTATCATTGGTCTATAGAAATAAGCATAAAAAGGCTTGGAAACAAGGAGACATGGGTTGATAGACACAAAGCCTAGAGGTACACATTAAGAGTTTTGCCAGAAGTTTCGTCAGTGCCATGGGGTTACAACCATTGCTGGAGACCCCAGGAGATTGCATGATGGTTTCCTATGGTGATTCCCTAAGACAGGGTGGTCTTATAGGGAACGCCTCCTAAAAAATTGGTTAAAAATGCTTGTCCATGGACCATATATAAGGGCTGATCAGTTGGCATTTTGAGTCCTCCCAAAAGTCTTAGATCTCCAGAGAGAAAAGAAGACATATACTGTCTACTATTTCTGTTCACTCTTTGGCACTGAACCAGAGAAAGACAGTGGAAACAGAATTAGTTCAAGAACTTTTAAATATTCCTTCACATCCCTTTTCTCTGCACCCTTTTTGGAAGGGGCCACAGCCTTTGCTGGGGCTACATCCTTTGCGGAGGTTAAGGGAGACACAAAGGCCCAATCCTCAGTAGCCCCTCACCTGTGAACTGGGAGGTTGGAAGCCATGCTGCACACTGTTACTGGCTGAGAGGTGCCTGGTATTATTGTCTCCACAAGTTATGGGGGGGGGGAGGATATAGTCAAGCAGGGATCCAATTGTTTACCACAGAAGATGTCAAATCCTGCACAAGAGTCCCAAAATATATAGCTGAAGTATCTCTCTGCTGAGTCCTTGAACTTGGAGATCTGAGGAATGAGTCCATGAACCATGTAAATAAGTGAAAGGACAGTTTTTATTAATGGACAGATAGATAAGATGGATAAGGAAGCTACCACTGCAGTGAAGGAGGACCTGAGTGGGTAGCCCATTTGGGCTTTTTGTCTAGAGGTTTATATACAGTTTTTGTTCACCCTACAGGCAGGTGAAGGCAGAATGCATGTATGAAACATGACACAATCATTTTCTGCCAGGGACCTGTGGGCAGAAATTAATATTAAAACAGCCACAGTACAGAGTAATGCAGTCCTTATGGTCTTTGCTACAGGCAAGCTGTATCTAGAGAACATGGACTACAAAGAGCCTGTTTGTGTCTAGAGATGGGGTCTATGATAGGTCAGATTTTTGAGTTTACTTAGGTCCAGAAAATAGGAGGATGCTTGTCTAGCCCTGTATGGGGAAAACCTGAATCAGTGAGAGTTGGAGATCCTGTTTCAGTTCTCTACATGTGGCTATCCAATTTTCTCAGCACTGTTTATTGAATAGACATTATTTACCCTATTGTATACTATTTTTTGCTTTGTCAATGACAAAGATCAAATGACAATGAGGAAAGCTTTATACCTTGGTTCTCTGCTCTGATCAACTGGTTTTTGTCTCTTTTTTTGTATTAGTACAATGCTGACTTGGTTATTATATAATTTTAGTATAGCTTGAAGTCTTATAAAGTGATGCTTCCTAATTTGTATTTTTTTTTTTCTTAAGGTTGCTTTGGCTATTTGGAGACTTTTCTGGTTCCATACACAGCATAGAATATATGGAATATGTGTGTGTGTATTTGTGTATATATATATATATATTACTATAGTATTTATTTAGTATATATACATTTATATGTATACATAAATTAGTATTTTATTTATTTTATATATACATATAAATGTAATATATATATATTTCTTCTTTTTTTCTAGATGTGGAAATGAATAAAATTAGTATTTTAATGGGGATTGCATGGCATATGTAGATCATTTCGGGTAGTACAGCCATTTTAACAATGTTGACTCTGATGACCCATGAGCATATGTTTTGCCATTTGTTTACCTCTTCTGAAATTTCCTTCTCAGTCTTTGGTAGTTCTTAAAGACATCTTTCACATCCTCTGTTAAGTATATTCCTAGGTATTTTATTTTCTTGGTTGCTATTGTGAAAGGTACTAAATCTTTGATTTGATTCTCAGCTTGATTATTGATAGTTTATAGGAATGCTACTGATTTGCATGCATTGGTTTTGGAAACTGACTTTGCTGAACTATTCATAACTTCGAGGAGTCTTTTGGTTGAATTTTTGGGGCTGTCTAGAAATAAGATTATATTACCAGCAAAGACAAATAGTTTGATTTCTTCTTTCCCTATTTGGATATTCTTGATTTTCTTCTCTTGTCTGATTGCCCTGGCCAGGACTTTTGGCACTATATTGAACCAACCAATGTGGTAACAGTGGGCAACCTTGTCAAGTTCCAGTTATAAGCGGGAATGCTTTCAATTTTTCTCAGTTCACTGTGACATTGGCCATAGATTTTTCCTGTACACCTTTTATAACTTTGAGGTGTGTTCCATCTTTTTCTATTTTATTGAGAGTTCTTTTAGAAGCGCACTGAATTTTTTCAAATGCTTTCATTTATTTATTTTTCAAATGCTTTTAACAAATTCAACAAGAGTGTCATATAGTCTTGTTTCTTTTCTTCTATTTATGTAGTGAATTATATCTTAGATTTGCATAAGTTGAAACACCCTTGCATCTCTTTGATGAAGTCCATTTGGTTCTGGTACTTTATTTTATTTTTTTTAATGTGCAATTAAATTTAGTTTGCAAAGATTTTAATGAGAATTTTTGCATCTATATTCATAAGGGATATTGATCTGAATGAATTAAAGCTATACCAAATATCTGTTGTCTTCAAGAAACACATCTAACCCACAATGATGTATTTACACTCATGGTGAAGGGATGGAAAACAATATTCTATGCAAATGGAAACCAAAATAGTTATTTGTGTATTAGATAAAATAGGAGGTCTGACATTAAGTTTGTGAATCTCATCCTAGAAAAATTTCTACCTCATTACTGAGTATCACTATAGTCCTTCAAAGTACTCCTCTTATAAACCTATGCACTGATGCAAGCACCTAGTCCACCTTTAAGGCAACTGTGGAAATCATTTTGTGGAATGACCATCAGAGCTGTCATTGTACAAGGATCTGACAATTAATGCTTTTCCATTCTATGTTGGACTTCATCTGATATAATGATTTTCCTGTTCTTCTCCAATGCCAGAAGATGCCCAACACATTTTTTTATTACATTCTACATAAGCCTTCAATTTGGGGATTAAACAAAATGAAAATACATATCACAGCCATAGTTACGGCTACTAGGAAGGATTTTCCATTGGAAAAAAAAGATACTCCAGAAATATGAATTGTGTGCCTATCAATGTGATATGAAAATGATTTGAGGGCAGTGCCCGTACCTCAGTGGGTAGGGGTCCAGATGCATACACCGAGGATGGCAGGTTCGAATCCAGCCTGGGCCAGCTGAACAACAATTACAACTGCAACAACAACAAAAAAATAGCTGGGCATTGTGGTGGGTGCCTATAGTCCTGGCTTCTTGGGAGGCTGAGGCAAGAGAATTGCTTAAGCCCAAGAGTTGAAGGTTGCTGTCAGCTGAGATTCCACAGAACTCTACTGAGGGCAACACAGTGAGACTTTGTCTCAAAAAAGAAAAAAAAAAGAAATTTATGTGCCTCACATTCTATGAGACGAGTTTAGTGACAATGCTGAGTACTTTTTGCCCTCAAACACAGTTAATCACTTATTATCAGAAGAAACATCCCGTTTAATTTGAAAAACTGACAATTATTTTAGAATACACAAAGTTTATGGGAAGAGTGGACAGAGATGAGCAATACAAGGGATGTTATCAATTTGTAGGAGGTCCTCAATATGGTGGAAAATTATTCTTCTGGATGATGCAAGCTGCAGTTGTGAATAGCTACATCCTTTACTCATTAGATAAGAAAGAGAGTGGAAAAAAATGTAGAGATACCTTTCATACAAGATAAATCTTATCACCTAGCTTATGAGCAATGTGAAGAACAGAAATTCAAGAAAGAATTGAGGACTATCATCTTCTGACACTGAGAAATGTCTAAATAGGAAGATACTTATTGTAATTCAAAATTTAAAAAAAAATCAACAAATGATTGCATGGTTTGCAGCAGAAGAAATGAGAAAGGTTTGGAAGGAGTGAATCCATTTTCTACTGTAAGACATGCAAGAGGAAGCCTGAACTTCATCCTGTAAATTGCTTCAAGAAGTATCACACTCAAAAGAATTATAAACAAAAATAAACACAAAACACTTTATTTTATACCTATAATAGATAATTAAATCATTAGGTGAGTTCATATTTATGCTTTTCTCTTTTAAAAATGTGGGACAATTACAACTAATTCACCAGCATCTATCCCACTCAAAATAAATAAGAGCTAGGGAGTATTCAGGTGGCAAAAAAATGGATTGGAAAGAGTTAAGTTCATTAACTTGCCACCATGCACTTATAGTGGCAACACTGTATGAATAAATTTTTAAGATTTTAAAACCTTGATATATGAGTTTCTCACAATTGTGGTGGTATTGACGTGTGGTAGTGTCATGTTGAGTGGCATTTATTATTGTGTGTTTTTTTATGTGCTATATGATGACAGTTCTGATGCCCAATCCTGAAAAAAGCATTCCAAAATTGCTTTAATGGGTAGACTAGGTGTTGGCATTAGTGCATAGCTTCCCAAGGTGAGTCCTTCAAAAGTGACTATAGTAATATTCAGCAATGAAGTATGTAGAACTTTTCCTTGGATGAGATCACAAACTCAACTGTCAGACCTCATAGACCTTAAATTAACAAAAATAATGTCAAAAATGGTTGTTGTATAATGGTGAAGGGAGCAATTCTACAAAAAGGCAAAACAATTGTAAATATATATTTTCCCTGACACAGGTACACCCAGATTCACAAAGCAAGCCCTTCTTAATCTAAACAAAATGATAAATAGCAGCATCATAATAACTAGGGACTTCAACACTCCACTATCAGAACAGAGCAGATCCATCAAGCAGAAAATCAGAAAAGAAACAAGGGGCTTAAATTCAACTCTAGAAAAAAATGGGCATAACAGACATTTTTCAGAACATTTTACTCCCAAAGCACTGAAATACTATATATATATATATATATATATATATATATATATATATATATATATATTGCTTTCATCAGTTTATGGAACATTCTCTACAATTTATTACATCCTAATCTATAATATATGTCTCAATAGATTCAAAAAGTGGAAATTATACCGTGTATCTCCTCACACCACAGTGGAGAAAAACTAGAAATCAATTTCAACAGAATGTTAATCTCTACATAAAGTAATGGAAATTAAACAAACTGTTGAATCTTTACACAAAGCTACAACTTAATGCTGGCTGAAAGTTAGGTCAAGGAGTAAATTAATCTGGAAATCAAAAGATTTTTTGAACTAAATGACAAAGGGGATACGGTTATCAAAATCCATGGGACTCAGCAAACACAGTTATAAGAGAAAATTTTATTGCCCTAAAGGCCCACATCCAAAACAGAGAAAGATCATCTCAAGGAATTGGAAAAGGAAGAGAAATCCAATCCTAAATCCAGCAGAAGAAAGGAGATAATGAAAGTCAGAGCACAACTAAATGAAATCACTGACCAAAGAATTATATAGAATACAAATGAAAGAAAAAGGTATTTCTTTAAAAGATAAACATAGTTGACAATCAAAGCACTAGATTAAGCAGAAATAGAAATTAAAGGATCCAAATAAATTTATTCAGAAATGAAAAAGAAGATATTATAACTGATACCACAGAAATATAAAATATCAGGTCTGATTACTATAAAGATCTCTGTGCCCATAAACTTGAAAATGTTGAGAAAAATGGATAAATTCTTAGAAACACACAAACTCCCTAAGATCAATCAGGATGAAATAGAACTCCCAAACAAATAAATATCAAGTAATTAAATAAAAATAACAATTAAAAATCCTTCTAAAAACAACAACAAAAAAATGTTTTGTACCAGATGGTTTCACACCTGAATTGTACCAGGCCTGCAAAGAACTGGTACCTATACTGGAGAAATTATTTCATAACACAGAAAAGAAAGGAATCTTCCCTAACTCCTTGTACAAAGCAAACATCAACGTGATACCAAAGCCAGGAAAGGACACAACAACAACAAGAAAAAGAAAGAAAGAAAGAAGGAAGGAAGGAAGGAAGGAAGGAAGGAAGGAAGGACGGAAGGAAGGAAGGAAGGAAGGAAGGAAGGAAGGAAGGAAGGAAGGAAGGAAGGAAGGAAGGAAGGAAGGAAGGAAGGAAGGAAGGAAGGAAATAAAAGAGAAAAGAAAAGGGAAAAAAGGAAAAGAAAAGACTAATTGGGTGATTTTTTTTTTTAAAGTAAGTTTGTAAACTTCTTATTTATTCACTTTTGTCTATTGAAGGAAAAATTGCTCCTATTTACTCCTTGCACATAAAGGTGTGGAGGTGCTATGCAATCACCCATGATATATGACTTTAATCATGTTCAGGAAAGAAAGCACTTGTAAATTGCACAGAATTATGGGAAATGACTATGATGGTATGGAGCTGTTGTTGCCAGACAGGAATTTTCTATGAAAATGTAATCCATAAATTATATTTTCCAGTAGGACATTCTTTAAAAGACAGTAATAATAGGCAGATGTCATTAGGTTGCATGGTTTAAAGGTGATGATCTGCTGACAGTGAGTTCAAAAGCACTTGTGTCACTTCTAGTTTTTTGTGCTGGTCACCTATTGGAATATAAGACTAACAAGCACCCTCATGAGATATTATAACATCTATATCTACTAAGTTGTTAATAACATCTTTTAATGTAATTACAAAAAATATGGATCTGTATTAAATAAGTTTCTAAATAAGTTATTTTCAGCTCTACTATGAAATATTTTCTTTTAAAAACTTGACAAATATATTTTTTCACAGTGACTTTGGTAAAGCAAGCGTCATTTAAAAATGCTTGTGAGGGGCGGCGCCTGTGGCTCAGCGGGTAGGGCGCCGGTCCCATATGCCGGAGGTGGCGGGTTCAAACCCAGCCCCGGCCAAATTAAAAAAAAAAAAAAATGCTTGTGAGATGTATTTGCACAGCTTCTACCTTTTTCCCAGAACATAATTTACCTAGTCTATAATGAAAATTAAGAACATTTTCTTGTTCATTTGTGGAGCAACATTGTGTTTTATTCAAAAGTTGATCAGATAATGAACAAGTATGATTCTTGAAATGTTTTAAGTAATCACATTTTAAATAAACTTATCTATGTGTTGAGTACCTAGGGAAAACTATCAGGATTATGACAAACCTTTCAGCTGAAACTTTACAAAGGATAAGAGGGTGATCATCAGCTTTTAATCTTGTTAAATGAAATGATTTTTAGCCCAGAATCCTGTATTCTGCTAAACCAAACTTTATTTTTAATGGAGAAATAAATATATTAAATGACATGAAAATGTTGAGGAAATTTGCCACAACTAGATCAGCTCTGCAGGAAGTACTTAGACCCCTTCTTCATACTGAACAGAATGATGGTCCATCACCAAATTAAACACACCTGGATATTAAAGAATAAAGCCTCACTCCTGCAATTGTGCACATGATAAAACTAAACACCAAACCTCCACAAAACAAACATAATTTCACCATACATATCAATTCTCTAAATAAATGTGAATGGCTTGAAATCACCACTAAAAAGGCAGAGACTGGCTGACTGTATATAAAAGCTGAAATCAAATATATGCTTTTTTTTAACCGGCCACCTCTGGCATATGGGGCCGGTGCCTTCCTCCATTGAGCCACAGGCACCACCCGATATGCTTATTCAATAAACATATATAACCTCTAAGGGTAAAATAAGAATCAGGATAAAAGGATGGAAAAAAATATTTCAGACAAATGAAAATGAGAAAAAAGTAGGAGTTGCAATTTTATTTGCAGATACAATTGAATTTAAACCAACAAAAATAAAGAAATTCAAGGATGGATACCCCTCTGACAGAACTACACAGATCCTTGAAGCAGAAACAAAAAAAAAACAGTGATGGACTTAAACACAACCCTAGAACAAATGGAATTAACAGACATATACAGAACATTTCATCCTAATAATACCAGTACACATTGTTCTCATTAGTATATGGGTCATCCTCAAAAATTGATCATGTCTTAGGGACACTTAAAAGAATAGAAATTATTCCTTATATCTTCTTGGACAATCATGGAATAAAAGTTGAACTCAACCCCCACAGAAATATTCATATCCACATAATATCATAGAAAGTAGGTAATCTTATGCTGAACAAAGCTGAGCGAAGGAAAAGATTAGGAAGAAAATCATTAGATTTCTCAAAAAATGATAATGAAGCCACAAGTTATCAAAATCTGTGTGATTTTGCAAAGGCAGTCTTAAGATGAAATTTATATCATTAGATGCCTTCATCCAGAATACAGAAAGACAGAAAGTGAGTAATGTAATAGACAGTCACAAGCAACTAGAAAAGGAAGAACAATCCAACCCCAAATGTAGCAGAAGAAAAAAAAAATAACCAAAATCAGAGTAGAACTAAATAAATTTGAGAACACAAGAATCATTTGGAAGGTCACTGAAACAAAAATTTGTTCTTTAAAAATGATTAGTAAAATTGATAGGTCCTTGATAAGATTAACAGAAACAAAAAAATAAGATCTCTAACAACCGCACTAAGACATGAAAAAGGGATAATAACAACAGATACCACAGACATACAAATGATCTTCAGCAATCACTACCAAAAGTCTGTTACCAGAAATTTGAAAATGTGGAGCAAATAGACCAATTCCTGAAAACACAACACCTTCCTAAATTCAAGCACAAATAATGAGGAATTTTGAATAGACCTATGTCAAGCCCTAAAATTGCATCAATAATACAAAATCGTCAAATAAAGAAAAGCCCTGAACCAGATGGTTTCACACCAGAATTCTACCAAATCTTAAAGAAACTAGTACCTATTCCAAAACAGAGAAGAAAGGAATGCTCCCCTACATGTGATACATATCAAGTATCACCCTGATTCCAAAACCAGAAAAGGACAAAACAAAAGCAGAAAATTATAGGCCAATATGATTAATTAATATTGATGAAAAATATTCAATAAGATTCTAACTCACAGCCAATATAATGTTGAATGAAGTAAAACCAAAAGCATTTCCACTTAGAAATAGAACCAGGCAAGAATGCCCAATATCCCCACTGTTATTCAACATAATGCTGGATGCTTTAGCCAATGCAAACAGGCCAGAGAAGAAGATCAAGAGTATTCATATGGAGACAGAGAATGGCTAAATCTTTCTCCTCGTGCATGTCATGATGTTATACCAGAAAAATCCCAGAGAATCAATTACAAACCTCTTAGAAATAATCAAGAAATATAGTAACATCTTGAGCTATAAAATTGATACCCACAAATCAATAGTCTTCATGTATGCCAATAACAGTCAAGGTGAGAATCAGGTCAAGAACAGAATATCCTTCTGAGTAGCTTCAAAGAAAAGAAAATACCTGCAAATATATCTAACAAAGGGTGTAAAAGATCTCTATGAAGAGATCCATGAAAACTTGAGAAAAGAAATAGCAGAAAGTGTTAACCAATGGAAGAACATACTATGCTAATGGTTGAAAAGAAGTAACATTTTTAAAATGTACATTCTATGCAAAGCAATTTGCAGATTTAGTACAATCCTCATCAAAGCATCAAGGTTGTACTTTGAACAATTTGAAAAAGTAGGACTTCATTTCATATGGAACCAGAAAAATCCTTGGGCATCCAATACACTTTTAAGAAATAAAAACAAATTTGGAGGCATCACATTACAAGATTTTGGGTTATGCTACAAGTCTATAGTGAACAAAACAGCATGGTACTGACATAAAAATAGATTGATTCATGGAATAGACTAGAAAACCTAGAGATGAACATAGCCACATATTGCCATCGGATCTTTGACAAAACAAACAAAAGCGTGTACTAGGGAAAAGAATCCGTATTTAATAAATAGTGCTGAAAAAAACCAGTAAGCCACATGAATAAGTCTGAAATTGGGCTTGCACCTCACACCACTGACAAAATTTGATTATCACTGGATAAAAGATTTAAATTTAATACATGAAACAACAAAAATTCTGGAAGAAAATGTGGGGAAAATTCTTGAAAACAATGGCCTGGGAAAAAATTTTATGAGGAAGATTCCCTTGACAATTGTAGCAACACCAAAAATGAATAAATAAGACATGATCAAGCTAAAAAGATTCTGCACAGCTAAGGGTGCCATAATTAAAGCAAATAGTCTTTGGACTTGGGGAAGATATTTACATGCTATAAATTTGACAAAAGGCTGATAAGTAGAATCTACAGAGAACTCAAATTAATCAACAACATAAAATAAGAGCAAACAATCCCATTTATAAGTGGACAAGAGACTTGAACAGAAACTTCTCTGAAAACGACAGACATTTGGAAGACTAAAATTGGACCTGCGCTTCTCACCACTTATAAAAATTGACTCTCTCTGGGTAAAAGATTTAAATTTAAGACATAAAACAATAAATTATTAATCATTGAGAAACGCATGGAAAAAATTGATGATTTTAGCCTGGGAAAATATTTTGTTAATAAGATGCCATTGGAATTTGCAGCAACACCATAAATAAATAAATGGGACATAATTAAGCTAAATAGCTTCTGCACAGCTACAGAAACAACTAAAGCTAACAGACAACCTTAAGAATGGGAGAAGATATTTGCAAGATATGAATGTGACAAAGGGATGATAACTAGACTGTACAGAGAACTCAAACTAATCAACACAAAAAGACGAAACAATCCCATTTATAAGTGGGCAAGAGATATCAACAGAATCTTCTCTGAAGACAAATGAATGATCAAACAACAACAACAAAAGATGCTCATCTCCCCTAACTATTAGAGAAATCCAAATCAAAACCACCCTGGGATATTACCTAAGCCCAATGAGAATAGCTCACATGACAGTATTTTGAGATGCAGATAGTGGCATGGATATAAAGAGAAGAGAAAGCTTTTAAATTGTTAGTGGATTGCAAAACAAAACAGCCTCTATGGAAATTAATATGGATAATCTTTGAAGAGCTAAAAGTAACTTTCCATTTGATCCTGCAATTTTTTAGTAGGCATCTATCCAGAAGAAAAATAAAATAATTTTACCATGAAGACATTTGCACTAGAATGTTCAACACAGTTCATTTCATAATTGCCAATATGTGTAATCAACTCAAGTGCCCATCAACTCATGAATGGATATATATATATATACATATAAAATCATCATGAAATAATATTCAGCAATGAAAAAGAGACTTTACATCGTTTGTATTAAGTTGGATGGCGTTTAAGAACATTTTTCTTAGTAAGTATCATAAGAATACAAAAGCAAGTATCCAATGTACACAATACTAATATGATACCAATAGATAAAACATGACACGCCCACAAGAAAGAAATACACAGTTAAATTAAATGTGGCTGAGGGGGTAGGATGAAAAGGGGAAAGAGGAGGAGGGAGGGAGATTGGTAAGCTCTCATCTATGGGCACAAGTAAGGATATAGAGTACACTCCCTAGATGAAGGGCTCAAGTATAACTTGAACTTTATCTAACAAATGCAAATAATGTAACCTATTAATTTATATCCTCATATTAATTTGAAATAAAAATAGATGCTGTGAGATAAAAAGAAGAATTGAAAAATCAAGAATCCTATGTAATAAATACTAGTTTGAAAGTAGTGAATGAACAACTACAGGTCCACATGAGAGGAAAACACAATAAAACAAGAAAGGGGGAGTTGGAAAGGGAGGAGGAGGGTTGATAAGCTCCCACCTAACATGTACAATGTAGGGATATATGGCACAATTCCTGAGTGAAAGAGTCAACTACAACTCGAACTTTACTTAACAAACACAAACAATGTATCCTAATTTTATGTATACTTGTATTAATCTGAAATTAATATATATATATTATGAAAATAGAGAAAAAGAGAAACTTTATAATGAAAAAACATTACAAACACTACTTCAACCAAGTTATCAAGGTTAATGTTAACCATGATGTCATGTGGATATCACATACATTTGATAGGATGTGGTAAGAATGACACTTAATCTGCATGATTTTCCTCCCAAAACCAATAACCCCCATATATTCATAATAAAAACAACATAAATATTTCAGCTGAGGGACATTTAAAAAAATACATTATCAGTAGTCTTCATAACTACCAGCATTAGGAGATAGGGGAAAAGATTTCCAACTAGAGGCAGCTTTTGTCGGAAACTCTCATTCAGAAGGAGGAAAATTTTACTGAAGCTAACTCGGAGCAGTTGAAATTGGAGGAGAGTAGATCACAAGGTGAAAAAAATTAAGGTTCTCAGCATCCCCACTGGGACAAATTGTGAGAACAAAGATGAGAAAAAGGAAGAAAAAGAACAGAGTATAGATACAGAGTTGACCATCCTGGAGGAGCTCAGAATTGAACAAAAGGGTAAGGGAGCTTTCCCCAACCTGGGGAACTCTCTGGAGCTGCAAAATACAAGATCACTCCGTGGGAGAGTCACACAAAGAGCAAAAAGTCCCAATTTTCCTGCACCTATGCATATACTTCTCTGGGTCTCCATCCTGACTTACAGAATAAGGAATAATCTTGGCTCCAGCTGGCTTGCAAGCACAGCCCTTACCCCATTCTTTTCAATTGCCTGGCAGACTACCCCCTGCTAGTGGGAGAATTGGCATGCTAGCCTGGCCCAGACAGCCCGGTGGGACTTCCCCACATCCTGGCATTAAAAGTGAAAGTGCTTTGGATCCTACAGAGCCCTCAGAACAACTGAAATAGCAATGGTTACAGAGGACACTGTGCCTGTCACCAACAGATCCTTAGCTGACCATGGAGGAAAGGGGGACAGGACATGCTCTGCCAACGTGTCTGGTGGGAAATATGATGTATCTCTGCATTGTGTTATCCAGTGAACTGAGTGTGCCCCCACTCCCGATATGGGAGATAATAGTAGGTAGTATGCACTGATTCAGTTGGTGTGGAGTCCCTTCTGAGTCTCCATCCTGTTAAGGAGGAACTTTTTCTACTCACTAGATTGGCTCTGTTTGGCATCTATGCCCAATGCGCCAGTGCTAAAGGCTCAGCCCCCAAAACTCCTCCACCTGAATTAGAGAGGAACTGGCATAGACTCAGGTGACCCCACTCTGGGAAGGCCTGGGAGGCTGAGGGAATGCTACAAGGACTATTTCTCCAATTCTAGGCCAGGGCCATGGCATTTTAAAATTTGTTTCATTGGGGAATTTTGGCAAAAACACTAAACTTTTGAATCTGTTTGTTGAGGCTGAAGTTGTTGCTGGAACAATCCAGCAAGCCACAAACTTCCTATCCCTTCCTACAATTTTTGGAAATTGTAGTGATGCAATCAGCCAAGAGAAGAATATTAAGGGCATTGAAATGGGGGCACAGGAGGTCAAATTGTCACTCTTCATTGATAATATGATCTTACACTTAGATAAACCCCAGATACTCAATCACAAAACTCCTGGAAGTGATAAAGAAATACAGTAACATCTCAGGGTATGAAATCAGCACCCACAAATCAGTAGCCCTTATATACACCAATAACAGCCAAGTTGAGAAGCAAATCAAGGACACAATACCCTTCAGAGTAGCTTTAAAAATATTTAAATACCTAGGAAATTACCTTACAAAGGAGATGAAGGATCTTTACAAAGATAATTATAAAACCCTAAGAAGATAAATAGCGGAAGACATTCCCAAATGAGAGAATATATCATGCTCCTGCCTGTGAAGATTCAACATTGTTGAAATATCTTTAATATCCAAATCAATCTACAGATTTATTTCAAACCTCATTAAAATGTCGATATCATACTATGAAGAAATTGAAAAAATAATTCTTTGTTTTGTATGGAACCAGAAAAAAACCTGTATAGTCAAGGCAATCGTTAATAATAAAAACAGAATAGGAGGCATCACTCAACCAGACTTCAGGCTATAAGTCCACACTAATCAAAACAGCATGGTATTGACACCAATATATAAACATAATCATGTGGAACACAAGAGAAAACCTGGAGAAGAAACCAGACTCATATTACCATTTGATCTTTTATAAACAAAACAAAATTATAAAATTGGCAAAAAAAAAAAAAAAAACTTTATTCAATAGATGGTGCTGGAAGAACTGGATAACCACATGTTAAGACTGAAACTGGACCTAAACCTTTCATAATTTATGAAAAGTTACTCAAGATGGATAAAAGATTTAAATCAAGGACATGAAATATTAGTAATCTTAGAAGAATGAGTGGGATCAATTCTTGAAGATTTAAGCCCAGGGAATGATTATATGCAGAAGATTCTTTTGGTAATCACAACAACAATAAAATAAACAGATGGGGCTTAATTAAGCCGAAAAGCTTCTGTACAGCTAAGAAGACAGCAATTAAAGCAGTTAGACAACCTTCAGAATGTGAAAAGATATTTGCATGTCACAGATCTGGCAAACTTGATAACTAGGATCTACCAAAAATTCAAATTAATCAACAAAAAGGGAGTAAATGACCCCATTTATCACTTGGCAAGAGATATGAACAGAATCTTCTCTGAAGAAGACAGATGAATGCCCAACAAACACATGAATGAATGTTTGTCATCTCTAATCAACAGAGAAATGCTCATAAAAACCACCCTGAAATATCACCTAACTCCAGTGAGACTAACCCACATTACAAAGTCCCAAAGCTATAGATTCTGGCATGATTGTAGAAAGAGAGACAGGAACACTTAAACACTGTTAGTGGGATTGCAAACCAATACAGACTCTTTGAAAAGAAGTATGGCGAATCCTCAAATAACACAAAATAGACCTTCCATTTAATACCACAATCCTATTACTAGCCTTCTACCTAAAAGGAAAAGATCATTTTATCATAATGACATTTGCACTAGATTCTTTATTGCAGCCCAATTTGCAATTGTCCAGATGTGGAATTAACCCATGTGTTCATCAACACAATAATGAATTCATAAACTATGGTATATGTATACCATGGAATACTATTCAGCCATAAATATGGATACTTTACAACTTTTATATTAACCTGGATCGAGTTGTAGAACATTCTCTTTAGTAAAGTATCACAAGAATGGAAAAAGCTAGTATCCAATGTACTGCACTAATATGAAGCCAATATACAACTATTATATGCTCACACAAGAGGAAAAACTCAATTTAATTCAAGTTGGGGAGGGGAGAAGAGGGAAGAAGGGGGAGTATGAGGGAGGAGTATTGGTGTTACCACCTAATGGGTACAATGTAGATGGCACACCTCCTGGGTGTGGACACAATTACAACAGGGACTTCACCTAAAAAAAACAAAAAACACAAGCATTGTAACCTTATGGTTTGTATCTTCTGTATTAACTTGAAATAAAATTTTAAAAAACCTACCAAGATTATTGAAAAGAACAAATATCTGAGAAACTCTCAAAGCTAAGAGGAGTCTTAGGAAACTTTATTTTTAAATGTAATGCAGTATTCTGAATGGAATTCACTGAGGAATTCAAGATGAACTATTAATATATGGTTTAAATGACAATAATTCATTAATATTGGTTGAAGAATTGTGGAACCGTACACTACCCATATACAGTGTTTGACAATCAAATTGGGTGTGGATATATAGGAAGTTTCTGTCTTATCTTTGTAATGAGTCTATAAACTTAAAACCATCCCAGAATTAAAAGTTTATTAGAAATCAATGGCAATCTTGAAAATTTTATGCTCCAATTGAACAGCTATATGGTTCTCATTAGAATTAACCTGAAATGCATTGTGATCCCCTGTTTATTCCTCAGCCTCTAAGCCTCTTACAGTTCTGGTGTCTGGTATATAGTATATACCAGAAGTACACAAAATGACTTAGAAATACATATGTAGATACACAACTAAGGATTAGATCACTGCAATATTATAAGATAATTATTTTTAACCAAAGTAATTATATTAACTGGTAGTGTTATTTGAAATGAGGTTGTATAAATCTCAACGAAATCAGTAAATTAATTGAAATTGTAATAGTTTCTTCTAATCTTTTACAAACATATTCATACAAATTTATTTGAATCCATTTTATGTTAATATGAAAGCATACTTGAATGGTTCTTAGTGCATTTGGAAGACAGACATAAAATAAACCTCTATGTGAATCTTTGTGTGTTCTAGAAATCCAGTGAGTTGAAGCACGATTGAAAGCACTGACCCTGGAACTGTAGTATATGAGTTACAAAAGATCTTTTGCTTTCTAGCTAGATGATCTTGGACAACTTATTAATACATATAAGACTCATTTTCCTCATTTGTAAAATGGAGATAATTGTGGTATAAATCTCTAAGAATTGTGAAGATTAAATAAGTCAATGCTTACCCAAGTTTTAGAGCATTCTGTGGCCAGTGGCAGACAATCATTAAATAGTAACTATTACTATTATTGCAATTAGCAGAAAAACTATTCTAAATATGACTTTCAGCTGAACCATGCCTCTTTAAGCTTTTCTAGCAAGTAGTATTTATTTCTTGTACAATGATAACTTTGTTAGGTAAACAGCAGTATTTTATTGACTTACGAACAAAGGTAAATATTATAATAGTTATGATTGCTAAATCATAAGCTTCATGATGATAAAGACTATGCCTATTTCACCATTTTAAACACAGCACCTAAAATAAAACATGGTACATATCAAGGCTTAGTAAATATTTTGTAACTGATAGTTGTATATCACTATAATCAAACTAAAATTTACTATACTAACTTATTAAGGTTATGTTTAAACTAAATCATTTGTGAGATATGTTAAACAGCCTAGCTTTATTATTGAATCTTGAAATCAAATAGCTAGACCTTTCTTCTTAACCTGAATGTTTTTTTGTTGTTGTTGTTGCTGTTGTTGTTTGTTTGTTTGTTTTAAGTTTTTGGCCAGGGCCAAGTTTGAACCCACCATCTCTGGTATATGGGGTCAGTGCCCTACTCCTTTGAGCCACAGGCACTGCCCTGAATGTTTTTTTTTTTTTTAATTTTTAAATAGTTCTTCAATCAAAGCAGTTGTAGCTTTATAAATGAATAGCTAGGGACAGATTTTTCTTTTAAACAACCTTGAAATACATATTGAATTTGTTTAAGAATATTTAACTTTAGGTTTATTTCACACATGCCCTAAGTACTCCTTTAGTGTCACCAATATTAAATTCTTTTTATTCTCACTCCATATATACTGTTTGCAAGATAACTCATTTGACTGTAGTATTAAATGGAGACATAGGTAGTGCAGATAGAAGAAAGAATCTAATGATATGGTGACAGTGGTTAAAATAATTTCAAATATTGTTTGTTGTATTTTTCAAGTGAACTCAACAATAAAAAAGATTCTACTATTCTAGAGGCATATTTCCTACTTTTAGTTAAAGATTTTCTTAATAAAATATAAATGTTAGATTCACCAATTTTTAATAAATTTAAAGAGTTGTGGAAATAATACAATCTAATTTTACAAAAACATATATTAATTTTTGAAAGACCAGAAATAAAAGAAGGTAAAATATATCATGCCACTGAAATATACAAATGAAAAAAAAAGGATTTTTATAAAGTACTTCTTTAATGTATTTTATGTATTCATATCATACCAATTCATACAAAATTGATATGAATTCAATATAACCAATTTCTTCAAGGAGCTTAATATGCAAAAAGGAGTAAAATAGAAGTTGATTAAGAAAATGATTACAATACATGCTACAGAAACCTCCTTTACTTTCTAAGTTGATCCTTCCAGAGTCAACTTATTCTTAGCCGTAGTTGAAAGCTTAGATTTAATTTAAGAAAAATTTTAATAAACTATAAAACAAACACTATATTTTCTGCAAGCTATGCCTCATATAATTTTCACTCAAGTAAGTACTGTTAAATTATAAACAAGCTGAAAACAGAAGCCATGAATATGAATTCTGCTTTGCAAATGACAGAATTATAGTATATAAAGCTTTATATTATTGTGTGATGGTGTATTGTGTTTGTTTAGTTATAAATTTAATACAGAGCATAAATAGAGATCCACAATTGTCTCTCTGTTCTGTAACTCAGTCAATTAGATAAAGTATAATTTTCCTTTAAAAATCACCCAAACTTACCTCTATAAAAATATATATTATTTTTATTTTTAAAATGAGCATACTATGCATTACTTTTTGAATCATAAATGTAATTATTTAAATTATGAATCAAAAGGAGTTGAAAGCCAGTTTTGTTTCTACTCCAATTGCATGTTGCATTGATTATACATTTACATTGATTATGTCCATTATAAAAAGTGTATATACACTTCCAATAGATTTTATGTTCCTTGGGAATGGTGATATTTTTGTTTTAGTTATATATGTACAGTTGTGGTTAGTGACCACTGACCATGTCTGCTGAATAAATAATTAAATGGGTAAAAATAAGTTTCTTATAATCCTGTACTCCTAATAAATAAGATTTCCAGTTCTCCACATGCCCTACTAGCTATTGTTAATATGTATGAAGGTGTAATTTTGTCTTCTGCTATAATAAGCTAATATTACATTGTACACATTTTATGTTTTGTACTGTCTTCATAATTATAATCTCACTCAATGCAGAATATGGCATTGATATGATTTTATACAAATTATTTTGTTATTCAAATTTTACTGATACATAATGCTACAGTGAACTTGTTTACATGCATATGGCTATTTTCAACTTATTGTTTCAGGTTAATTTGAGAGTACAAAGAATTAGGTTACAATGTTGCATTTGTTAGGTAAAGTCTCTCTTATAATTGTGCCCCACCCCCAAGAGGTATGCCATACACCATAACATTGTGCATATTAAGTGGGATCACACTCATCCCCTTCCCTCCTCCACTTCCTCATTCCTTCATTATCCCACCATCCAACTTGAATTGATATGAGTTTTTCCTTCATGTTGGCATGTATTAAATCATCTACTGACTTCATATTAGAATTGAATACATTGAATTTTTGCTTCTCCATTCTAGTGCTACTTTACAGAGAATAATGTGTTTCAACTGCACCAAAGTTAATACAAAAGATGTAAAGTCTCCATCTTTTTTAATGGCTGAATAGTAATTCATGCTATTCATATACCACAGTTTGTTAATCCATTTCTGAGTTGGTTGGCTTTTAGGTTGCTTTTACATTTTGACGACTGTAAATGTAGCTGAAATAAACAATCTAGTACATATGTCCTTATAATATATAATTCTTTCTTCTGGATAGATGCCTAGTAGTGGGATTGCAGGAACAAATGGGAGGTCTAATTTGAGTTCCTTGAGGATCTCCCCATACTTCCTTCCAAAGAAGTTGGATTAGTTTGCAGTCCCACCAGCAATATAAAAGTGTTCCCTTCTCTCCACATCCACATTAATATCTGTGGCATTAAGAGTTTGTGATTTGGGATATTTATTCTCACTGATGTTAGGTGATATTTCTGGGTGGTTTTGATTTGAATCTCTCTGATGTTAAGGGACAATAAACTGCACCTTTCACCACTTACAAAAATTGACTCAAGATGGATAAAATATTTAAAACTAAGACATGAAGTGATAAAAATTTTAGAAGAAAGTGTGGTAAAAAGTCCAGATGATGTTAGACTGTGAAAATATTTTATGACAAAGACTTCAGCAGCAATTGCAGCATCAACAAACATAAACAAATGGGACTTAACTAAGCTGAAAATCTTCTGCGCAGCCAAGGACACAAGAAGTAAAGCAAAAAGACAACCTTCACAATGGGAGAAGATGTATGCATGGTATGAATCTGACAAAGAGTTGATAACTAGAATCTATAGAGAAGTCAAATTAATAAAAAAAAGAAGAAGTCAAATTAATCAATGAAAAAAGAGTAACAATCCCCTTTACCACTGGGAAAGAAATATTAACAGAAGGTTTTCTGAGGAAGACAGACAAATAGCAATCAAACATTTTTAAAAATTCCTTTTTTTTTCTAAAAATTATTTCTTGGGAAAAAAATTCCCTAATGAAAAGTGAGTGAAGGGTTTATGTGTAGATAACAATGATAACATCTGGAGTAACAGTGAAAAGCATCTATATTAATGGTACTGAAAAGCATCCAAGAGCAAAAAAGAGAGGAAAAAGGAGAATTTTCACTTGAAAAATTGTATCTATAAGAAGCAAGAATTGCATTTAAAAAGAGGGCAGAGCAATATGGTGGACTAGAAACACCTCCCTACTAGCCTGCTCCTGGCAAGGCAAGGGAAAAAGAAAAACAATCATCTCCACCACGGGGAACCTACTTGGATTCCTCACTCCAGGAGCACACTGATACAGTGGTGGACTACAAGAGACACCAAGGTTAGGAGCTGAGGAAAGCTAGCACAGAAGGTGAGTGCATGGAAACCGGTGGACATCGGGCAGCCAGTTGGCCCTCAAGTGCAAGACTAGAGATGGAATGGTGTTGTCCTACACATTTTTGATTTTGCGGTAGACTGCACGTTGGAAATGCCTTGGAGGTCTTAGATGAGTGGGTGGACTCTGTGTCAAGAGTTTGGGTTTGAATACTTGGTGGAGTGGATCTCCCACCTGCTTGGCTGTTAACGGTGTCACCATTGTGGGAACATTGTACCTGCTAGCTGGACCACCCTTGTGGAAAGGTCATGCAGGAGAAATTGTCCACAAAGTCCCAGTATATGGCTGGCTCTGGAACACCTGATGAGATTAGGCATCCACTCTTGGATGTGTTCCACTCTATATGCTGAGCAGCTCCAACAACTCCAGGAATTGTCAGAGGTCACTGAGAGATCTGCCTCCTAAGGATTGCAGTGAGAATTTTAAGACCCCAGCCCCTCATAGACTGAATACTAAAGATAAAGAGGCATTGACTGAGGGCAACTAAATCAGAAGACAAGACCCAATCTCCTCAAAAACTAGAGTCATTTCTGGCATGTGTTCTCCACCTCCTAACACCATTGTGGAACCTGGTTTCCAGACATACACAGTGCAATACATACCTACAGTTATGCATACATGCATATATTTCTATTTTTTTTTTGCTCCCTTTCCCAAATTTTTTAGTTTTTTTTTTCCCTCTTTTTTTCTTGGTTTGGTGTTTGTATTGTGTTTTTGTTTTTGTTTTTTAATTTTTTGTTGATTTTATTCTTAATGTTCATTTTTATTTTCTTCAGCCCTATTCATTTTATTCTCACTTTTTTTTTATTTCTCTCCTTCATTCTCTCTAGGTTGAAATTTTTCCACTTTCCTCATTTTCTCACACGAATTTCTCATAAAACAGCTAAGAAATGCCTTTTATTATTTATTTACCTTATATAATTGTACTTTATCTTTATCTATTTTTATTTATATTTAATTTTTTCTGAGTGGTGAGAGGTCACAGTTTTTGTTTCACTAGGAAGTCATGGAAGTGGCCTGGCTCAAAGAGCTCATAAGCTCACAGTCTGGGGTGTCTTTCTAGCTTTAGCCATTGAAAAATTAGTACTGGGCAGGACCTGTGGCTCAGTATGTAGGGTGCCAGCCCCATATACTGAAGGTGGCAGGTTCAAACCCAGCCCTGACCAAACTGCAACAAAAAACCAACAAAAAATAGCTGGGCATTGTGGTGGGCACCTGTTGTCCCAGCTACTCGGGAGGTTGAGGCAAGAGAATCACTTAAGCCCAAGAGCTGGAGGTTGCTGTGAGCTGTGTGATGTCATGGCACTCTACCAAGGGTGACAAAATGAGACTCTGTCTCTAAAATAATAAAAAAAAAATTGAAAAAGGAAAATTAGTACTGACATGTTCCCACTGTAACCTACTATTGAATTTTTCTTTCTTTTCTTTTCTTTTTTAAATTCTCTTTCTTGGCCAATAATTGTGGGTGGTAGGATCTTGCTTTTCCCCAGACTGGTAAGGAATTCTAAATTTTGAAGACCCACCCAGATCAGCACTCCAAAGTCATTCACTTGCAGATGTGGCCATAGCACACTGTGGAACCATACCATTTCTCCTCTCACTCTTTTTCTTTCTTCCCTTCATCTCCCCTTTTCTCCAATTCTTTTTCTTTTTCATATATCTTATTTCTTTCTTTATTTATTTATTTCTTTCTATCTCTCTCTCTCTCCGTTTTCACTACTGTCTCCCTCTCCCTGTCTCTCTCTCTCTTTTTTTTTTTTTTGCAGTTTTTAGCTGGGTCCAGGTTTGAACCCACCACCTCTTTTATATGGGGCCAGCGCCCTACTCCTTTGAGCCACAGATGCTGCCCTTCACTGCTCTCTCTTTACCCTTCTCTCTCTCTCTCTTTTTTTTTTTTTGGTTTTATATCAAGAGGAAACTTCAACACCTAATCTCTGAGACAAGGCAATTAAAAGCAAAAGAGGCAGTAAGAAGGATAAAGTAGTGAAAGGAAGTGAACAAAAAGAAACCACACATGAGGAGGAATAAACAGGAAAATTCTTGCAACATGAAAAACCAAAATCAAGCAACACCTCAAGAGACCATAAGAAAGCTACTACAGAGGAATATAAAGAATAAATGGAAATGACAGAAAGATAATTTAAAATATGAACGATAATGAGAATAGAGGAAATAGATGACAAAGTGGAAAAACAGAACCAATAAATGGGGGAATGATATGAAGAATATAGGAAGACTGTGTCAGAGCTTAAGAAAATGAAGGAGTAAATCAGGGAATTTAATGATGCAGTACAAAGTATCAATAACAGATTAGACCATGGAGAAGAAAGAATCTAAGAGCTATAGAATAACCCGGGTAGTTAAAGAGGCAGAAAAGATGAGACATACAGGAAAGCATTCACTCAGGGAAATTACGGGGATTCATGAAGTGTTAAAATATATCAATTACAGGGATTCTTGAAGGAGAAAAATGTTCCAGAGGAATGGAAGCCCTACTACAGGATATCATACATGAAAACTTTCCAAGTTTCACTAAACCATCTGAAACACTCCTTTCAGAGAAATAGCAAACTCCAGGTGATCACAACACAAACAGAGCATTTCTTAGACACACTGCAATGAACTTGCCCAAAACCAAGACAAAGGAGAAAATTCTGTAAGCAGTCAGGTGTACATTCCAGCGGATCTACAGGGACAGATTCATCAGGCTAACAGCAGAGCTCTGAACTAGAAATTTTTGATCCAGAAGAGAATGGTATCTACCTTGGACATTTTTAAACAAAACAATTTTTAACCCAGAATTCTGTATCCTGCTAAAATAAGCTTTAAAATTGATGGAGAAATCAAATCATTTGCTGATATGCAAACATTGAGCAAATTTGCCACATTAAGACTGGCTCTACAGGAAATACTTAGACCTATTCTCCACACTGACCATCACTATGGACCATCAGCAAAGTACACACTCAGAAACTAAAGGACAAAATATAATTTTGACAATGACACAAAAGATAAAACCAAGCAATGGACTTTCACAAAATTAGATGACAAGAACTCCACTGCACTTATCAATTCTCTCATTAAGTGTTAATGGCTTGAATTCCTCTCTGAGGGGCACAGCATGGCTGACTGGATAAAGAAGTATAGTCCATTCATATACTGTCTCCAGGAGACACCCATATAGAAAGGATGAATCAAGATTCAAGGTAAAGGGATGGAAAACAGTATTTCAAGCAAACAGAAATAAAAAGGAGGGGTCATAGCCTTATTTTCAGATAAAATGAATTTAAAGAAACTAAAGTTCAGTAAGACAAAGATGGTCACTTCATACTTCTCAAGGGAACAATACAAAAAGAGAATATTTCAATTTTACATGTTTATGCATCCAACTTAAATGCTCCTAGATATATTAAACAGAACATGATGAATGAGCAATATGATATCTCATAACACCATAATACATGGGCATATAACAACCCTCTGACAGAACTGGACAGATCCTCCAATCAGAAACTAAACAAAGACACATGGACTTAAAGGTGACCCTGGGAAAAAGTGTGCTAATAGACCATCCCTTAAAAGAACATACCATCCCAAAGTTGAGAATATAACTTCTTCTCATAAGCCAATGGAAAATAGTCCAAAAATAGATCATATCATAGGATAAAAATTAAATTTTAACAAAATTTAAGAATAGAAATTATACCTTGTATCTTCTGTGACCACAAGGCAATAGGGTGGAACTCAAGTTCAACAAAAATGTTCATCCCCACACAAAAGCATGGAAATTACACAACCTTATGCTAAATTACAGTTGGGTCCAGGAAGAAGTAAAGGAGGAAATTGTTAAATTCCTTGAACATAACAACAATGAAGCTACTAGTTACTAAAAAAGGTAATGCAGGAAATTTAGATGCATATATCTGAAAAATAGGAAGAGAGAACATCAACAACCTAATGAATTGTCTTAAGGAAATAGAAAAAGAAAAACATTCTAATCCCACATCTAGCAGGAGAAAAGAAATTACCAAAATTAAGTAAGAAATTAATAAAATTGAAAACACTAGAATCTTTCAGAAAATTAATGAAACATAAAGTTGGTTTTTCAAAAAAATAAATTAAATTAGTGAATCATTGACCAAATTAACTAGAAACAGAAAAGTAAAATTTCTAACCTCAATGAGAAATCAAAAAGGGGAAATAACAATAGATATCACAGAGATAGAAGAGATTATTTCTGACTACTACAAAAAATTCTATAACCAGAAGTTACACAATGTGCTAGAAATGGACCAATACCTGCAATTACACCGTCTCCCTAGACTTAACCAAGAAGAAATAGATCTCTTGAACATATCAACATCAAGAAATGAGTTTGAAGAAAAAATAAAAAAATCTTCCCCCCCCAAAAAAATGGCCATGATCAGATGGTTTCAGTCCAGAATTCTATCAAACCTTCAAAGAAGAGAGATTATACCCATACTGCAGAAATGGTTCCAAAACATTGAGAAGGAAGGAAACTTCCCAAACATGTTCTATGAGGCAAGCATTACCCTGACACTAAAACCAGGAAAGGAGCCAACTTTAAAGGAGAATTATAGACCAATTTCGCTAATGAATATCAATGAAAAAATACTCAACAAAATATTATGCAATAGATTATAGCTATATATTAAAAAATATTTACATTTCAACAAATAGTCTTCATTCCAGGAATCCAACACTGGTGTAACATACTCAAATCCATAAATGTAATTCACCGTATCAATAGAAGCAAAAATGAGGACCATATGATCCTATCAATAGATGCAGAAAAAGCATTTCATAAGGTTCAGCATCCTTTTCTAAGAAGAACACTTAAGAATAGGCATAGATGGCACATTTCCTAAACTAATTGAAGCCATCTTTAACACATCCACAGATAATATCACACTGACTGGAGTAAAACTGAAAGCTTTTCCACTTAGAACTGGAACCAGACAAGGATTTCATCTATCTCCACTACTATTAAACGTAGTGCTGAAAGTTCTATCCAAAGCAATCAGGCAAGAGAATGATGTGAAGGGCATCCATATGGGTGCAGCAAAAATATGATTCTTTGCCAAGGATATAATCTTATACTTAGAAAATTCCAAAGACTCAAACATAACACTCCTGAAAGTGATCAAGAAATACAGTAATGTCTCAAGGTATAATATCAATGTCCACAAATCAGGAGCCTTTGTGTATGTCAATAACAGCCAAGTTAAGAAACTAATCAGAAAGACAATTCCCTTTACAATGGCTTCAAACAAATTGAAATACCTAGGAATATACCTAACACAAGAGGCGAAGGACCTCTACAAAGGGAATTATGAAAATCTAAGAAAAGAAATAGCAGAAGATATTAATAAATGGAAGAGTGTACCATGCTTCTGACTGGGAAGAATCAACATTGTTAAAACGTCTATATTTCCCAAAGCAATCCACAGATTCAACGTGATCTGCATTAAAATACCAACATGATACTTTGAAGAGTTGGAAAAAATGTTATTTGTTTTATATGGAATAAGAAAAAACCCTATATAGCCAAGGCAATTCTTAGTAATAAAAATAAAGCCAGAGGCATCACTGACCAGACTTTAGGCTATCTTACTAGTCCATAGTGATCAAAGCAGCATGATATTGTCACAAAAATAGTGACACAGACATTTGGAACTGAATAGAAAATCAAGAGATGAAATCAATCTCTTATAACCCTCTGGTCTTTGATAAACCTAAGAAAAGCATACACTGGGGAAAAAATCCCCATTCAACAATGGTGCTGGGAGAACTGGACAATGATATGTAAAAGACTGAAACTTGATCTGCGCTTTTCACACCTTACAAAAATTGATTCAAGATTTAAATCTAAGGCATAAAGTGACAAAAATACTAGAAATTGATAAAAAATTAAAAAAATGATAAACATATATGAAATTGATAAAATATTTAAATCTAAGCTATGAAATGATAAAAATACTAGAAGAAAGTGTAGGAAAACTCTTGAAAATGTCTGCCTGGGAAGGATTTTATGAAGAAGACTTCCATGGCAACTGCAACAACAACAACAAAATTAACAAATGAAACTTTTTTTGAGACAGAATCTCACTTTTTTACTCTCAAACTCTTGGGCTCAAGAGATTCTCTTGCCTCAGCCTCCCAAGTAGCTGAGACTGCAGGCGCCCACCACAACACCTGGCTATTTTTAGAGATAGGGTCTCACTCTTGATGAAGCAGGTCTTGAACTCCTTAGCATAAGCAGTCCACCTGCCACAGCCTCCCAGAGTGCTAGAATTGCGGGCACGAGTCACACTGCCGTGTCCTAACTAGTGGGACTTAATTAAACTGAAAAGTTTCTTCACAACTCAGGACAAAATAATCAAAGCTAACAGACAACCTTCAGAGTGGGAAAAAGATATTTCAATGTTATTAATATGACAAAGACTTGATAAATATGATCTATAGAGAACTCAAATTAATCAACCAAAAAAAGAGCTAACAATCCCATCTATCCCTAGGCAAGAGCCATGAAGAAAATCTTCCCTGAGGAAAACAGATGAATGGTTAGCAAACATATGAAAAAATGCCCATCATCCCTCATAATCAGAGAAATACAAATGAAGACTACCCTGACATATCACCTCACTCCAGTAAGATTAGCATACATCATAAAATCCCAAAGCTGCCTGTACTGGGACAGATATGGAGAAAGGGAAAACTTTCACACTATTGGTGAGACTGCAAATTAATACAGCCTCTTTGGATAGAAGTATGGGGAATCCTCAAATAACTTAAATTAGACCTCCGCTTGACCCTGAAATCCCACTACTAGGCATCTACACAGAAGAAAAAAAACTAATTTTATCATAAGGACATATGCTCTAGACCAGGCATCCTCAAACTTTTTAAACAGGGGGCCAGTTCACTGTCCCTCAGACCACTGGAGAGCCAGACTATAGTTTAAAAAAAAATATGAACAAATTCCTATGCACACTGCACATATCTTATTTTGAAGTAAAAAAACAAAACAGGAACAAATACAATCACACCGCCTCATGTGGCCCGCAGGCCTCAGTTTGAGGACCCCTGCCTGTTTATCATAGCTCAATTTGTAATGCCAAGATGTGGAAACAACCTAAATGGCCACCAACCCAGGAATGAATTAACAAGCTGTGATATATCTATACTATGGAATACTATTCAGCCATTAAAAAACATGGAGACTTTACATCTTTTGTATTAACCTGGATTGATTTTAAACACATTTTTCACAGTAAAGTATCAAAAGAATGGAGAATAAAATATTCAACATACTCTGTAGTAGTATGAAGCCAATATATGATCTAATTCATGCCCACATGGGAGAAAATCTCATTTCAATGCATATTGGGGAGAGAAGGAATGAGAGGTGAGAGAGGAGAGGGGTGTTTAGAGTGCTCCCACAGAATGTGCACAATGTAGGGTACATGAAACATCTTTTGGATACAAGAAATAACTACAAAATGAACACTACATAATAAATTCAAATACTGTGATTTCTACCCTCACATTAATCTGAAATATAAAAAAGAAATGAAAAAATAAAGAAAGAAAAAAAGGAAAGGAAAAGAAAAAAAATAATTTTATGTAAAGTTTTATTGTGTGAATGAACACCCGAAACCACATAACCATGGCATGTTAAGCCATGGTAGCCTTACCTATTTGAGGTAGACTAGAATAGAGGTCAGGACTGGAAAATCAGCCAGAAATTTAAGATGGAAACTCTGGAAGCAAACAAACATGAGAAAAAGTTAGATCCAAAATATTAGTATCAACTCTGGTGTCCACTAAAGTACACATTTACAGGCAACATCCCAGTTAAGAAAACCAAAGGAAACAATCCCTCCCCCAAATAAACATAGAAAGAAACAAAAATAAGCATTCAGGGAGGAATGTTTCACTAAAAGGGCAGCACTAGATGATACTTTTGAGATTGTTCCTTTGCTAACAGCATTAATTCCCCTTACCAAAGCCACGTTGGAAAGCACAAAATAAATATTGGCTTTGAGTATTAAATGCTTGAGTCTAAGACTGGGCAATAATTTGGAGATTTAAAGAAGGGTCTCCAGAATCATGGTGATCATAGAGCGTAT
Source organism: Nycticebus coucang (assembly GCF_027406575.1). Lineage (NCBI taxonomy): Eukaryota > Metazoa > Chordata > Mammalia > Primates > Lorisidae > Nycticebus > Nycticebus coucang. The sequence goes on along the minus strand of NC_069804.1, from coordinate 152,969,444 downwards.
TAACCCCTATATCTGCTTATAAACCCAATCCAAAACATTGACTAAGCACAAACTACACATTTTCAGGGGACAACCCAGGGAGCTAGGTTTAAAAATGTAGCAGGGGAAGTTGTAACAATAAAGCAAAGAATAAAGTTGCTGCCCACTGTAGGATGGATACAATTTGATGTTTGAGTTAAAAGAAAGCAATTGCCTGTAAGAAAAATAACAGTAAAAATCCCATGAAGAATAAAACAGAACCCTGAGCCACTAAAAGATACTATCACCAGTTTTCAAAACTTACTTGACATTAAAAGATACAAGAAAGTGTGATCTATTATCAGAGATAGAAAATTCAATAAGAGGAAATAAATCCAAACTAAATTCAAATTAGGACTATATATTTTGAAGAAGTATTAATAAAATTATTCATTTTAGTGAATAAAAAGATAGGAAACCTTAACAGAGAGATAGAAACATCAGAAATAGAAATTATAGAGCTAAAAAAAGCATTACTACTACACCTGGACATATAAAATTAAACTACAGAATTCTAAACATATAAATGACATCCTAAAAATAAAAGGAGAAAACAACATTACTGGGATGTGTTTTCTCATTGTGAACAATGGAGCACAGAAATATGGCAACAACATACTCAAAGGGATGAAAGAATTCTGTCACATAAAATTTGTATAAATATAAAGACAAATCTTCAAAAAGAAAAGCAAAAATACATATTCAGATAAAAATGGATTGTTTTTTCTGGAAAACCAGCACTGCAATAAATCCTAAAGGAGGTTTTTCAGGCTAAAGGGACATGTAATGTTAGTAGAAGCAATTTAGGTCAACATGAATAGAGGTCTTTGAACATTACAGATATCTGTCTTAATATACAATATTACACATACATTTTTTCTTTTAATTCATTGAACGACATATGACTTTTTAAAGAAAAAATATAACTGTATTTAAGGAAACTCATAATGTTTAATATATGTAAAAAATGCTTTATGATGATAGTAATAACAATTGGGGTTAATGGAAATACACTTATACAAGATTCTTATATGTTCTTTGAAGTGATTCAATACTAAAACCACATAAATTGTGTCAAGGAAAATAAGCCCACTAAAATCTTTGCACAACCATTAAATAACAAAACAAAAAGATACTGCTAGAGAGCCAATGGAAGAATTAAAATAGAACATTGAAATATATATTTAATACAAATAAAAGCAGAGTAGGAGGATCAGAGACAAAGTAAGATAAGATAAATTGGAAGCAAATAGCAGAATGGCAGAACTAAATACAACAAAGTTGGATAATGTTAGGCAGGAATAAAAGCAACAAGCAAGTACATGTTCCCTACAAGAGACTTACATTATATACAAAGACACAGTTATGTTGAAGGTATAATATGTATGCAAAAAGATGGGGGAAATGCATCATGCAATAGTGAGTGCAAGAAAATTCAAGTGATTATATTAATGTCAATTAAAATGTGTAAGACAAGGAAAGAGACACTTCACAATACTAAAAAGGATCAGTGCATGAACTAGGAATGAAAATTAAGACTACAATGGAGCAAATGGCTATAACTGAGAAATAAGAGCTCTAAAAATCTCCTCTTCAATAAAAACAGTAGGAACAGTAACAAAAGATGTCAAAATTTAATCTTTTATAATGCTGGCAATAAAAGAAAAGCTTGCCATGATAGGAAAACTCATGCTTTTTTCCTATACTTAGTTATTTTAAAATATCAGCCAAATGTTTGTGATCTTCATGGAATTTTAACATGTTCTATTCTCACTCCCTCTTTCCAGCACCACAACAGCCTTGAAAATCATTAACTCTGAAACCAAGAGAGCTATGAAAACCAGAAGACCAGGAGCCACTAAAAAGGGAAAAACAGTTTTGGATGTCCTTAAATGTATTATCTAAAGAGTATTATTTTTATTTGATTTGTCTGAATGTTTCTTTGAAAAGATCCTTTTGTAGGGCTTCTTGTTATTTTATGTGACTCACTTCTTTCAGTGTGGATGTCCCATGCTCTATGTCAATTTTTTGTAAGCAATTAGAAGTAATTGTTTACTATTGCCACTGCTTGAGATAATGGCACCAGTTGGGTCAAATATGAGGCTGTCTTCAAAACTTAAAAAGATTTTCTGAAGAATGAGATTTTCATAGAGGGCTTTGAGAACTCCACCATATTTATGGTTCAATTTGCATAGAGGGCAATTTGCATGTGTACCTTGTGCATATGCCAAGGAATGTCCTCAAAAGGTAACTTCTCACCAATAGTTTAGTCTGAGGACCTACATAAACAAAAAGTAAAGGCTAAGGAGGAATTGAAAGTTGCATGCTAGTCATTGAAAACAACCCTGAACATGCATGCAGAGCTCATTGGCAAACCGGAAGACATATTTGTTCAAGACCCTTAATAAAATCAGTCTCTAATTACTAGCTGACCAGTAAACTAATTGATCAGAGAATCTGGTGTCCACACACAAGAGGAAATAGAAATGTTATGCAATTATTCCACTGAAGTCACTAAAATCTCAAATAGCAATAACAGAGAGACAACAGAGGAACCAACAACAAGTCTAGGGGAGTCAGGTCTTATTCCCAGACTTGCCACATTTAATTTTTTAAAGGTACAATTTTCAAACAAAAATTTTAAGTTATGCAAAGAAACAAGACCATGTGGCCAAAACATAGGAAAAATGATCAGTCAATAAAAATTGTCCTTAAGAACACTCAGATGTTCATCTCACTAGAAAACTTTATACACGTATTTATGAATACATATGTATATATGTGTGTATGTGAATGTATGTATATATGAATATACATCTATATATGATATAAGTATATATATGAATGTATGTATGAAGCCATGTCTAATGAATTGAAAGAATTATAAAATAATTTGTAAACTAATAAAAAATATCAACATAAATATTTAAATATTAAATTATACCAAAAAGAAATTCTGTACTTTAAGTGGACAGTGCTTGAAATGAAAAATTCTCTAGGGTTACTTAGGAGATTTATTTAAGGAAAGAACAAACAGACTCATGTTAGGTAGACTAATTGACATTATTCAATCTGAGGACCAGAAATCACAAAAATAAAAGAAATAAATATTCACCTAAGAGAAACTCAGAAAACTTCAAGTAGCACACAATTAAGGAGATCCATACTTCAAACTCCAAAAAGCAAGAACAGAGAGAATATTGAAAGCAGCAAGAAAAATCACTGATTGTGTTCAAGGAATCCTCAATTATATTATCACTCAACATGAATAGGTGCAAATTCATCTATCTATCTCTTTGTATACATTTTAGATAGAATATATAACTAAATTATACCTTGGGAGGGGCTAAGATGGCAAACTAGGAGACTTCACATACTGTTATCATGGAGAAGATTGAAAAGTGTGAGCAAATACGCATCTTTGGACCAGTCATCCAGGAGAGAGCACTGGGAATCAACAGAGTGATGATGGGAGGCACCCAATGTGAAGGAGAGGAAAGTGGATCATCTGCTCAGCAAGGCTGGAGATACACAGTAAGGCATCTGTACATGGGGAGGAGTCAGGAGGTAGAACCCTAGGGCCCCATGTTGCCCTCACAGACGATGCAGTAAGAGCTGTGGAGGCTCCTCCCACTGCAGCAGGCTTATGATCCAATACAGGTTGCTGATTGTAGGCTGTGCTATGACATTGCTTTGAAGAGAATAGCATATTAAAGTTTCACTGCTTACCAAAGTCTAGATATTATTGCTAACATCATTTTGAGGTGTCATCCTCAAACAGCTGCATGTAAATAGGGATAATATATGTTGCTGCCACCTCCCATTACTCCTGCCAGACTGGAGAGACAGGAAAGAGGCCAGGAATTCAAACTCACCCTATGGGGAGGTGCTATGAATCTCAATTGCTGGCAGGGTACTTGGGTAGCAGAAGTGCCCATAGTCCCTGTGCCCACTGCAGCTGCCTGAGTGACCTTGTCTACCCACAGCTGCTATTGAACCCAAGTGTAGCATGCATCTATGGCCCCTGGCTCCTGCCACCACAGCCTGGGTGGGACTACTGTCAGAGGACCTGGGTAGAGGAAACAATGAGGCTGCCACTTTCCGACTACAAATCAAGTATCTGCCATGTGTTGAGCACTGGCCATGAGATTTATGTCCCCTTCTTATTCATGAAGACTACTGGGGAATGAGGAAACGTAGGGGCCAGCAGTGTTAATGTGCATACAGCCCTCTCCTGCTTACTCAAAGTCTTCTAGATAAAAACTCAAACATTTCATCTAGGAACCTCTTTCTTTATTTATTGGGCAATACAATTCCCAACAGGGGAGAACAGGTGTTCTGCAAAGCTACATTATTTAAACATAGAGAAGTGGTCCAAAATGAGAATGAACCAGCATAAAAACTCTGGCAACATAAAATAATAGGCTATTTTACACCTAAAACTCACAAAGGATGACAGTAGTCCTCCAGAAATGTACTCCAACCAAAAAGGAACTTTTGAAATGTTGAATACAGAATTCAAATTCAAAATATGGATAGTAAGTAAGATCTACTGGAATGAAGATCAAGTTTAAAACCAACACAAAGAAACAAAAAGTAAGGATATCAGTGAAAAATTCATTGATTTAAAGAGGGAGATAATATAAGAACACTATAACAGAACATCTGGAAATGAAAAAGTCATTTATCAAATGAAAAACCATGGGAGAAAGATCTAGCACCAGGATAGACCAAGTGGAAGAAAGAATTTCAGAACTTGAAACAAGGCTTCTAAATTAACAGTCAGTAAAAACTGAAGAAAAAGAATCAGGAAGAATCTACAATTTAACCAAGAAATAAGGAATTATGTAAAAAGAAAAGCCTGAGATCCATAGCTATCCATGAGGAAGAAGAAGAAAAAGCAAAAAGCATGGAAAACACATTTGATGGAATATTGGAACCAAATTTCCCTGATAATGTTATAGATTTAAACATTTTGATACAAGAAGATCAGCTAGCACATGGAGGATTCAAAGCAAATAGGATATTACCAAGGCACATAGTTGTCATTCTGGCCAAAGTCAAACAGAAGGACAATATCCTACATACCAGGAGATGAAAGCATCAAATAACATGCAAAGGAAAATCCCACAGACTAATGGCAGACTTCTTAGCAGAAACTTTATAAAGCAGAAGGGATTAGGGTCCCATTTTTACTCTTTGTATCTAGAATAAAGGCAAAAAATTTGTATTGTGCAAAACTAAGTTTTATAAATGAAGAGAAAGAAAATATTTTCACGTCAATCAAACAATAGGGAATTTTTCAGCACTAAATCTACCCTAAAACAAATGCTTAAATTGCTCTATACATGGTAGAGAAAAAATTGATACAAGCCTGTATAAAAATACCCAAAAGGTTTAGAAAATTCAAAACAGTAACACAAGGCAGGAAACAAAGCTACTAGGTAACAAACAACATGATAACCAGAACTATATCAAACATACCAATACTAACATTAAGTGTAAAGAGTATCAATGATTAATATCCCACTTAAAATATGTGGATTGGCTGAATGGATAAAAATAAACAAAAACAAAAACAAAAAACCTAAATATATGCAGTATTCAAGAAACCCATTTAGCTTGCAAAGCTTCTTATGAACTCAAAGTAATAGGAAGGGAAAAAGTATTCCATTCAAATGGTAACAAAAGTATTCCATTCAAATGGTAACAAAAAGTGAACAGGAGTATTTATTCTCATATTGGATAATATTGACTTTAAATCAACTTTGGTAATAAAAGATGGTCATTATATAATGATAAAGTGATCAATTTATCAGGAGGATAAAACAATCATAAATGTGTATGCACCTACAACCAGAGCTCACAGACTCTAAAACAAATTTTACCAGTTATAAGGAAAGACATAAACAGTGACATTCTAACACCCAGTTACTTGAACACTCCCCAGACAGAACTAAACATAGAATTGAGGTATAAAATCAACAAAAATATATGAGACTTATAAGGGACCCTAGAAAAACATTGGACCTAACAAATATTTACAGAATATTTCACCCCAAACTCCAGAATATACATGCTTCCCATCAACATATGGGACATTCTTCAATATATATCTTCTATTATGTCACAAAATAAACTTCAGATAATTTTGAAAAATCAAAATCATACCAAGTATCTTCTCAAACTTTAGTGTAATACAACTAGAGATCGATTTCAAGAACAAATCTCAAAATTACACAAATACATGAAAATTACAACATGCTGCCAAGTGATCCTTGGGTTAATAAAGAAATCAAAATGGAAATAAAATAATTTTTGAATTGAACTACAAATGTGATACAACTTCCAAAATCTCTGGAATATAGTAAAAGCAGTGTTAAGAGAAAAGTTGACAGTTTACAGAAGAAAAAATGTTTTTAAAAAAGCATAACTAAATGAAATGGAAACTTCTCCCAAATTGTAAAATTCATTGAAGAAAATAATTGGCTTTTATAAACATAAAAGTGATAGACCATTAGAAGTAGAAGAGAAATAATTTAAATAAGTACAATCAAAAATGGAAAAGGAGACATTCTAACTGATATTATAGTAATAGAAAATATCTTCCAACACTACTATGAAAATCTTCTGCAGATGAACTAGAAAATCTAGAGGAAATTTCTGTATTTATGTAAACACAAAATATTCCATGCTTGAATAAGAAAAAAATAGGCATCCTGAAAAAATCAATAATGAGTAGTTAGATTGAGGTAACAATTTTTTTAAAAAGCATTCCAACAAAAAATGAGAAGGATGAGATGGATTCATAGCCAAATTTTACCAGGCCTATAAAAAAGAACAGCTATATATCCACCAAAGCTGTTCCATAATCTTGAGAATGAGGGGATCTTACTTAACTCATCCAGTGAAGCCAATATTACTTTGAAACCAAAATAAAAAAGAAAACTATGAACAAACATTCCTTAGAAATATAGATGCAAATATCATCAACAAAATACCAGCAAACTGAATTGAACAGCATATCAAAAAAGATAATTCATCATAATCAAATGTGTTTCAATGAAGAGATGCAGGAATGGTTAAACATGTGTATCTTAATAAATGTGATTCACAACGTAAACAAAATTAAAAGCAAAAGCTATATGATCATACCAATAGAGCATACAGGTAATTTAATAAAATATAGCACCTCTTCACAATAAAACCCTCAAAAACTAAATGTGGAATGTAAATGTCTTAACACAATAACTAAGAAAATGCCAGGAAGGCTATGTTAACCAGTGTGATGAAAATGTGTCAAACAGTCTATGAAACTAGTGTATGGTGCCCCATGATCTCATTAATGTACACAGCTATGATTTAATAAAAATAAATAAATAAATAACTAGGCATAGGAGAAACATAATATTTTGGTTACATGAATCACATTTCTTAAGCTTAAATGACAGATAAAAGTGTTCTGACCTCTCAAATAGTGTACATTGTACCTGTTAGATAGTTCTTTACCTCTCTACTCCTCCCCCTATTAGTAGTTGATTTCCTCAGGATTTTATTTCCCTCTGTGTATGTGTGTACTCATTGATTAGTTACAATTTCATAGTGAGTACATGTGGTGTTTATTTTTCCATTCTCGAAATACTTAGGAAAATGGTTTCCAGCTCCAACCAAATTGTTGTTAAAGGCATTAAGTTATCCCTTTTTATACATTAGTACTATTCCATTGTATACATATTCCACATTTTATTAATTAACTCATAAATTGACAGGCACATGGGTTGATTCCAATCTTTTCAATTGCAAATTATACTGCAATTAACATTTGAGTTCAGATGTCTTTTTGATAAAAATGACTTATTCCTTTGAGTAGATACCCCATAGTGGAATTACTAGGTCAAATGGTAAGTCTATTATTAGTTCCTTGAGAAATCTCCATACTATTTTCCACAGAGGTAGTACTAAGTTTAGGCCTACTAAGAGTGTGTAACTATTCTTTTTTCTCTGCATCCACACCAGCATCTATTGTTTTGGAACTTTTTAATAAAAGGCATTCTAATTGAGATAAGGTGATATCTCATTTTGGTTTCAATTTGCATTTCCCTGATGATTAGTGATGTTGAGTATTTTTTCCATATGTTTATTTGCCATCTGTCTCTTTACTTTTGGAAAGATTCTCTTCATGTCTTTTGCCCACTTTTTATTTTTTTCTTACTGATTTGCTTGAATTCTTTGTAGATTCTTGATTAGCTCTTTATTGGCTGTATAGCTTGTTAACATTTTCTCTCATTCTGTAGGTTGTCTCCATGCTCTGCTGATTATTTCCTTAGCTGTGCAGAGCATATTAGTTTAATCAAATTCCATTTATCTATTTTTGTCATTGCTGTAATTGCTATTGGAGTCTTAGTCATAAATTCTTTGCTAAGACTGATATCTAGAAGAGCTTTCCTATTATTTAATTTTGGTATTCTTATGGTTTCATGTCTTCCATTTAAGTCTTTTATCAGTTGATCCAGTTTCACTCTTGTGCATGTAGGTATTCAATTTTCTCAGCACACTTTACTGAATATAAATTCTTTTCTCATATCAGGTAAAATTGATTTTAAACCTAAAAGGTAAAGAAATACAGAGAGAGTCATTATATAATGGTAATGAGAACAATTCAGCAAGAAGACATAACAGTCCTAAATTATGTTTAACACAGGAGCTCCAAGAAACATAAAGCAAAATTCACTAGAGTGAAGGAAATAAATAAATAGCACCAATGTAATTGGAGGACATCTCATCACTCTATTGTCAGAGATAGAAAAATCATCAACAGAAAATAAATAAGTAAACAATGACCTAAAACTGGACTATAAATCAAATAAACCTAACAGACATTTACAGAATCTTCTTCCCCCAAAGTACTGATTATATGTTCTTCCAAGCAGTACATAGACGTTCTCCAAGATTGATCATATCCTAGACCACAAAAAAGTTCTCAATAAATCCCCCCAAATTGAAAGCATACCGTGTATCTTCTCATATCACAATGGAATAAAAGTAGAAATCCATCACACAATAAACACTAAAACCAATACAAAGTCAAAGAAATTAAACAACCTCCTGCTGAATGATAATTGGATCAAGAATGAAGCTATGATGGAAATCAAAGCATTCTTTAAACTGAATGACAAAGGGGACACAAGCTATCAAAATCTTTTGGATTCAGCAAAAGCATTCCTCAGGGAAAAATTCATAGCCTTAAATGTCTACATCAATAAGACAAAAAGATCACAATTTAACAACCTAATGTCAAGTCTCAGACAACAAGAAAAGGAAGAGCAAAAGAAACCCAAAGGCTGCATAATAAAAGAAAAATAACAAAGGTTAAAACAGAACTAAATAGAAAACAAACAAAAAACTACAAAGGATCCATGAAACAAAAAGGTTGTTCTTTGAAAAGACAAAACAAAATAGACAGTTATTGCTAGACAACTGATACCAAAGAAATACAAAACATCATCCATGAATAGTATGACTTTCTAGGCACATAAACTTGAAAATATAGAGGAAATGGACAAATTCCTGTAAACACAACCTTCCAAGATTCAATGAGGAAGAAATAGAACTCCAGATCAAACAAATAACTAGTAGTTACATAGAAAAAAATAATAAAATGTATTTTTAAAAGGCCCCAAACCAGACTGACTTACAGCTGAATTCCACCAGACCTACTGCAGGAATTATTCCTACTTTACAATACAGTTACAATAGCTACAAAGAAGGAGGGAATCCTCCCCAAATCATTCTATGAAGCCAGTTTACCTTGAAGCCAAAGCTAAAAAAGGACACACAACAACAGCAAAATGCAAACCAGTATCCCTTATGAATATGGATGCAGAAATCTTCAATAAATTACTAACAAATCAAATTAAATGGCACATCAGAAAATAAAAAATAATCCTCCATAGGCCAGGCACAGTTCATGACTATAATTCCAGGCCTCTGGAAGGCCAAGTTGGGATGACTGCTTAAGCTCGGGAGTTTGAGACCAGACTGATTAATAATGAGATCCCACCTCTACTTAAAATAGAAAAATTAGCTGGGCATTGAAGAAGGTGCTTCTAGTCTCAGCTACTTGGGATTCTGAGGCGGGAGGATAGCTTGAACCCAGGTGTTTGAGGTAGTTGTAGGCTAGCTGACCACATAGCACTCTTGCCTGGGGAAATAGAGTGAGACTCTGCCTCAAAAAGTAAAAGTAGTCCACTGTGACCAAGGGGGGTTTATCCCAGGGATGCAAGGATGGCCCAACATCTATAAATCACTAAATGTGATTCACCACATAAACAGAAGCAAAAGTAAAGCTAACATGAGCATCTCAACAGATGCAGGAAAGTATTTAATACATTTCAGTATCTTTCCACAATAAAAACTCTGAACAAACTAGGCATAGAAGGAAACTATTTCAAAATTATTTTCATATATGACAAATCCACAGCCAACATCATGATAAATGGGGGAAAGTCAAACATATTCTCTGTAAGAACCGGAAAAAGAAAAGAGTGTCCACTGTCACTACTTCTATTCAACATAGTGCTGGAAGTCTTAGTCAAAACAATCAAGCATGGGAAAGAAATAAAGGGGAAGAGGAGATCAATCTACCACTTTCCACTTAAAATATAATTTTGTATCTAGAAAACTTCAAATACTTCACCAGGAGACTCCTAGAAACTATAAATACATTCAGCAAAGTCTTTGATTGCAAAATCAATGTACATTTCTTCATACCACTCACACTCAAACTGAGAGTCATCTCGAAGGCTGAAAAAGGTTCACATTAGCTACAAAGAAAATAAAACACCTGGAAGTATACTTAACCAAGGAGGTTAAAAGATCTCAAGGAGAACTACAAAATCCTGAGGAAGGAAATTGCAGAGGACACAAACAAATGAAAAGACACATCATGCTCATGGATAGGTAGAATTAACATTGTTAAAATGTCCCTCCTACCCAAAGTGATTTACGGATTCAGTGAAATCTCCATCAAAGTACCAACAATATATTTCATAGATCTACAAAAAATAATTCTACACACTGTCTGGAACCAGAAAAGAGTCTAAATTGCCAAAGCAATCTTAAATCTAAAGAACAAAGCTAGTATGTATCACATTACCAGACTTTAAACTATATTACACAACTTTTGTAACAACAATAGCATGATACTTGTACAAAAATAGAGGTATAGAGTAAAGAAACAGAAAAGAGAACACAAATATAAATACATCTACTGACAGGCAATTGATTTTTTACAAAGCAGGCAACAACACACACTTGGGAAAAAGATACCCTATTCAATAAGTGATGCTGGGAAAATTGGGTAACCACATACAGAAGAACAAAATAGGACCGCTATTTCTCACCACTCACAAAAAATAATTCAGATGGAAAAAAATACTTAAAATTGTAAGAATTCAAGAACATAATATAGAAAAACTCTTCTAGACGTCTGCCTACGGAAATAATTTATGTACTTTTTGGTTGTTGTTTTTGGTAACATTCAATATCCTCTAGCTATTTGAAACTATATTGTATATTGTTGTTAAGTATTGTCATTCAGTAGTGGTGCCAGAATCCCACCCCAGGTGTAGCATCCCTTAACACCTGTGGATCTAGTGGCAACTGACTGAAGAAATATAAAGTTAGAAATGATGAGAAAGAAATAGATAAGACACACAGAATAAAATTTTTAAAAGTGAGAACACAGGGGACCACCACCCTTTTGTCTAGTTTCGACAGTGGCCCCAAGTATCAGTTCTACTCAGTTTTTATTTAAGGCTATTTTTTCCTGAGCTCAGAGGATAAACTGAGGAAGGGAACAAAGACACCAGTAGTTTCTCTAAGTGAGCATATCAACTCTTGTTGTTTCCAAAATCATTAAGGATCTGAGCAGTCTTGAGAAATCTGGAACCTAAGCCTTGTGTGTAGGCAGCCTTCTGTCTGTGGTCACACACACAGATTCTTAGGGAAGTGTTAATCCCACTAGTTCACTGTGGATTAAAACACCACTGGAGTCAATCTCCTCTGAAGTATCAGTGGGAGAGAGCAATTTTCTTCTCATCACCACAACAGAGGTTCTTCCTGTGCAATAAGGAATATAATCCCTCTTACCCAAATTTCAGGGCTTGAGCTGTTCCCTTGATCTCTGCCCCAGTTAAATACAAATCACCACAATGAGTATTTGGTTTGACTGTTTGCTGGGCAGGAAATGGCCTGGTTAATCTTGCCAGGCCTTGCCACAGCATCTTCTGTGGCCATTATTATCTTCAGAGTGTTCTCAGACCCATCAGGGATGTTTATAAGCTGTGTTCCCAATAAGCCAGAGTTCTAAGAAAAGCAGGAAACTTGCTCAGATAAAGTTAACTAGCTGACTTTTCTTCTTTCCAACATACTCAGCTTACTTTATTTTATTTTATTTTATTTTTTTTGTGATTTTTTGGCCGGGGCTGGGTTTGAACCTGCCACCTCTGCCATATGGGACCAGCGCCCTACTCCTTGAGCCAAACGCGTCACCCATCAGCTTACTTTTTAATTTTTCCCTTTTTCTGGGGGTGTTTTCCCTCGCCAAGAATGGGATCTTTTGTCCCCATTCTGCCAGCACAGTGCTATAGAACATTAGATATTATTCTATCTACCTGAAATTTCATAATCTTTAACAAATTTCTCCCTAGCCTTCCCTTTCTGCTACTCTTCCCAGCATTAAATATAGTCTGTTCTAAAGGTTTCAGATTAGAGTCCAGTCTGGCTATCACATTGAGTTTAGACTTTTCATACCATGATCATCAGACCAAGTCAAGCCTGCTTGAGCTTCTAATCTACAGAACTATCAGCTAATAAATGAGTGCTGTTTTAAGCCACTTAGTCTGTGATAATTTATTACACAGCAATAGAAAATTAATACACTGTCTTGTTTCCTAATTATTTCATGATTCTTATCTCCCATAGTATCTTGCAAATCACTTAAAACATGTAATCAAGTCCTATCTGAAGCACACAGATGACAGTAGATGATAAAATAAAGATCATGAACAATTAAATAAGTGAAGTACCAAGATCCACTTATACTTGTTGCTTGCTCCACTTAATATTCATATTTTCTCTCCCCAACAAGATTCAGGATTCTTGTAATCTTGTATAATGGGCTTAGAATAATATAAATGGGGTTAAAAAGTCCTATATGAGGAAGGTTGCAAGTATTGTAAGATGCCACTTCTGATATAAAATGTATTTCCTCTCCTTATATGAGTAATTACTTATGCTTGCACCCTATGAGGAAGGACAAGCATTTTGTATTCACCATTAGTAATTGCTTTGTGACTTGCTTTCCTTAGACATCTTCCTATAGTAAATAATGGGAAATGTTATTTTGCTTTTTCTAAGGTCTTGATATATCACAAGTTACAAAGGTTCATTAATTTATATACTACCCTTGCTCATTAAGCAAACATTTCTCTTAGTATAATTTTTCATAAGAATTTTCTGGGAACAATGAATTTTCAGAAGTGTGTTTATATGCATGTGTGTGTGACTGTGTGTACTCACATAAGTGTACACTGTTATCTTCATGAAGAAAATATAATTAATACACATAACTTTACTTATTATACACTATGTTGGGAATATGTAGATAATCAAATTGTGATCAGTAATACCTATCAGTTTTTAGAACAAAGTAAATGTAAGTTCACTTCTTTAAAAGATCATGAGCAATTAACAAGTAAAACCATAATTTCACAGATAGTTGACCATCTAAATTCATTTTGACTTAGGCAAGAAGTGAGCCTATATTAAATTTTAATCAAATTTCACAGTTGCCAAAATATATTCATGAAATACTTGATTGACATGCCTAACACAAACAGAATTATCTACAAAAGGACTATTGCATTTTAAGGTCAGGCATGTCATTTTCATCTTCCTGTGTTTAAAATGTGTCATATTGAAAGACTGTAGCTATTTTTTCATTTTTCAGTTGCATTTTTTTTGAATTTATTTTGAGATAAAATGCATGAAAAATGCTCAAATTTGATTGGGATGATACCCTGATTATAAAATAGATGAATGGATTTTTTCAGGAGTAAATTATCATTCTTATTTTGCCAACTGGCCTATTATATCTCACATGAAAATTTTGTGTGCTTACTTTCATAGTGAAAATTTATTAATTTATCCCATCTATAATAATATTGTTTCTTTCTCTGCAATCTGTTCTTGTATATAATCTCTATAAGTATTTGTATTACAGACTTTTCCAACTAACATTTCTAGAGTTCTAGGTGTAATAGGAGGCAAACATAAAAAATAACCCATTAATGTAGATTTCTCTGAATAAAACAATACACATAAATTTTTACATATTCAAAATATATTTTGGGAAAAAGCAATTTTCTTTATAAAATTATCTTTATTTGAAATATTTAGTGTAGCATTTAAATGATCCTTGACTCACTTTCTGTAAAAAGCAATATGAACTCTTTAACATAGACATATTGGTTGAATGCTTGGTGTGTGTCAAGTGCTGTACTAGGTGTTGGAGATAAATGGTTAGAACATAAAGACAGGAGATGAATCTTACATTACAGGAGTTTAAAGTTTTGTAAAGGATATATACATTACACTTGTAAAAAGTCAACTAAGTGTATAAACACAAATATAATAAGGTCTACGAAGGCAAGGCTATATTATGGAGATCTGACATATCCCAGAAACTGATGTTCTCCTGAATTATCTGAAAAAAGTAGGCAGGGACTGAGTGTAAATTCTAGGAAGAAGTATCCAATGAAAAGACTTATATGTAAATGAGAATAAGGAATGTTGAAAGAAATTAAGAAAATCCAGTGTTGCTAGAGCAGGGAGTTTCTGACAAAAGAGGCCAGAGATCAGGTGAAGACCAGACCAGGGATTATTTTTTCCCTTATTCTTAGAACAATAATACACAATTGAAGTACCTTAAGATTGCGAAGTGGTGCAGTGAAGAATGATACAAATCAATCTTTATTTCAAGACCCTTGGACTACAAAATTGCTAATGGACTGTAGAGGGATAAGACCAGATAGGGGTGGTGTGGAGTGGGGGAAAGTAGTAGATTGTTGTAATAATTTATTCTGCAGATTAGGATGGTTTGCATTAATGTGGTTCTGATGATAAAAATGGAAAATAGGATAAACTCCAGAGATGTTTAGAATATAATATTTATTGGACTTGGTGATTAATTAGATTGGAATAGCATTGAAGGACAGTAGATAAGTGCCAAATACAACAGCCAAACTTGAAAAATGGATGCATAATTACCTTATTGATTTACATAGGACAAAACTAAATAGCACAAGATTTTGAATTGCTTATTGTAAATATGTTAAGTTTGAATGCTTTTGAGATACTCAGGTGGAAATAACAAATAGACAATTGTTTATATTTTTCTGAAGCTAACATAGGCATTTATGTTGAAGATTATCTTAGTCTGTTTTCTACTGTTGTAAGACAATACCTGAAACTGGGTAATTTATAAATAACATAAATTTATTTCTCACAGTTCTGGAGGCTGGGAAGTCCAAAGTCAAGGTGCCAGTAGATTTACCATCTGATAAATACTAGGTCTCTGCTTCCAAGATGACATCTGGAAACTCCATCCTCCACAGTAAAGGAACACTGTTCTCTACATGGCATAATAGCAAAAGGAGACAAACTCAATTTCAAAAAACCTTTATGTTGCAGCATTAAATTACATATGGGGATAGAGCCCTTATGACATAAACATCTCTCATTAACCCCCACCTCCCAAAACTGCTACAGTGGGGGATTAAGTTTTCAACATGTGAGTTTTGGAAGGGACAAACACTCAAACTATAGAAGAGGTAAACATGTTATTTCTGAATATAATCTTTCACTCAAAACTATTTCTGTGCCACCAATTAGATGGTTGAAACACAGTAGTAAACAGGAAAGATGAAGTACTCATCTTATGAATTTTATATTCTACAAAGCAAGATGGAAATACATAACCAAAGAGATAAAATAATTTGAGAGGAGTCACCAAATATAAAATATAAATCAGAGTGACAATAGTTTCTTTTTATTTATTTATTTATTGTCCTGGAAAAGTTCGATCTAATTTTTTTTTTTTTATTAAATCATAGCTGTGTACATTAATGTGATCATGGGGCACCATACACTGGTTTTATAGACCATTTGACACATTTTCATCACACTGGTTAACGTGGCATTTTCTTAGTTATTGTGCCAAGATATTTACATTCCACATTTACTAAGTTTCACATATACCCTTGTAAGTTGCACCACAGGTGTAATCCCAACAATCGCCCTCCCTCCACCCACCTCCCCCCTCCCTCCCCTCCTTTTCCCCTTCCCCCTATTCTTGGGTTATAACTGGGTTATAGCTTTCATGTGAAAGCCATAAATTAGTTTCATAGTAGGGATGAGTACATTGGATACTTTTTCTTCCATTCTTGAGATACTTTACTAAGAAAAATATGTTCCAGCTCCATCCATGTAAACATGAAAGAGGTAAAGTCTCCATCTTTATTTAAGGCTGCATAATATTCCATGGTGTACATATACCACAATTTAGTAATCCATTTGTGGATCGATGGGCACTTGGGCTTTTTCCATGACTTAGCAATTATGAATTGGGCTGCAATAAACATTATGGTACAAATATCTTTGTTATGATGTGATTTTTGATCTTCTGGGTATATGCCTAGTAGTGGAATTATAGGATAGAATGGCAGGTCTATTTTTAGATCTCTAAGTGTTCTCCAAACATCTTTCCAAAAGGAATGTATTAATTTGCATTCCCACCAAGGGAACAGTTCTACACTGCTGGTGGGAATGCAAATAGTTTCTTTTTAAAAGGTGACACATATACTGAAATACACACGATGAGTAAGATATAGCCATGTGAACATCCATACATGAATTCCAAGAAGAAAATATTTGGGGAACAAAAATAAACCCAGCAAAAAAAAGAAAGTTAAAAAAAGTATAGGTAGTGAGGAGAGAAACAATACATAAAATTAGAGAGGCAGACTAGGATCATAAATAAAAATCTATAACTTGATACTTTCTGTTTTATAATTGCCATTCTCATGGGTGTAGAGTGATATTGTATTGTGCATTCAATTTCTTTTAATATTTACATTTTAGTTTTTCTTTATTAAATCATAACTGTGTACATTAAAGTATTTATGAGGTACAATGTGCTGATTTGATATACAATGTGGAATGCTTACATCTAACTGATTAACATAACCATCTCCTCACTTACTTATCTGTTGTGGTAATAATACAGGATTCTACCACTTAGGGCTAGACAGGGATCTGCCCCATCCTCTAGGCCCAGGTGAGTTCAGAGGTCAGACCCCCATTTTCAAGCCCAAGAAGAGTGCCTTTTACAGGATGCACCCTCTGGGTTCTGATAAGATCGTGAACAAAGCAGCCTGTGAAGTTTTTTTGGGTGGTTCAACCTTGGATATGAGCACACACCCTAATTCCTTCTCAGGGACAAAGACTGTAAAGGACCAATTGCCAACCATGTGTAATCCTCTAGACTTAAGACCTCTAGATAAAAGAGCCCACGTGGAGAATCCTGAGAGAGATCTTTAGTTCTTACCCACTTCCAGAAGCTCTGGTGTTTTTTTACTTCTTCTATATTCCTTTCTAACTTCTAATAAAAGTCCTATCTTACCACTGATCTGTGGTTTGTGGGTTCATTCTTTAAATCCCTGAGACTAAGGACCTACTGAAGAATGAAATTCCGGTATCAGTAAGACATTTATGCTCTGTTCTTAATAGTTTTGAAATGTACCATTGTGCTGGGCACATTAGGAGGAGGGAGGGTATTTGGTGGGACCTCATTTAATTTTTATAAATATATAATATACATATACATATTTACTGGGTACATGTGAAATCTTGTTATAAGCATGTATAAAAATCAAATCAGGGCAATTAGGGTATACATTGCCTCAAAGACTTAATTTTCCCCTTCAAAATAATAAAGTGTAATTCCTTTTTATGTGTGTGTATTTTTGTTGTTGTTCTTGTTCTTGTTTTTGGCACATGGTTACCTTCTTTTGCAAAGTATTTCTCCTGTCCATTTTCTTAAGAGTTTAGTTTAGTTTTCTTGAATTTATGGAATTTCTTAATATGTACTTGATACAAATTTTTTTTAGTTGCACACACATCTTTTACCACTATGAGAGTTGTTGTTTAATATTTTAATGGTATCTTTATATTGATTTATAACTTTAACATAAATAAATACATCTATTTTTTTCTTTTCTGGTTTGTAGGATTTCTACCCTAATTAAGAAATTGTCATCTAGACAGGAGCCAGATTTTGACAGAGGCTCCCATCCAGAGGAAGAGATAATGGACAGAATGAACTCAATGAAGTTGAAGGTTGGGAGCTGAGCTAAGAACGAAGATTGATGAGTGCACATCATCCCTGCTGAGGCAAGCTGTGACTCCAAGGAAACAAACCAGGTACAAAATCCATTGCCAAGTGGATGAGAGACCCCTCTCCCACAAGAGTGGCTTGCTGTGTGCTTTCTAAAAGTGAGCAGGGTTCAGAAGACCTATTTTACCCCATGGGAGAGAGCAGCTAAACACTGGAACTCCTTCTCCAGAGAGGTACCATCCATGAGCCTAGGCATTCTTCTGCTTGGCATAAAACTGAACAAATATTTTCTCCACAATTCTGAACTCACAGTCCACTCTTCCCTCCTTACCTGTTGGTCTGAAAGCCTGTCCACTGCAGAGCCCAGAGGGTTTGGCAATTCCCTGAGAGGTCTGGGCATTGTGTGGGCCACTGCATGACTGTGCTGAAACAGTGACTTGAATGGAAATTGGGGGGCATGCGTAGAGAGAGACAAGTGGGAGAGGGAGAAACACAGCCCCATGACAGTATCCAGCTACAGCAGAGCTCACACCCCAGGTTAGATTTTGGAGAAACACTTTCCGATTCTGTTGACTACCTGAGGGAGTGGGCCTTGACTTCTGTGGGTGCCAGTGGTGGAATGCTGCTGGTGCAGAGATGCAGACACTGCGGGAGAGAAATACAGGCTGTGACTGTACCCATCCATGGACTGCGATGATTACACCTCGGGACTGACTCTGGTGGAGCACTCCCTAGATGCTGTTGAGCTCTGGAGGGAGCCAGGCTTCAGCTCCTTCAGGTTGCCCTGGTGGCAGAGTGCAGTGTGGGAGGAAACACTGGATCCCCTTTAACTCTGTTAGGCTCATATCCCTGATTCCATTGCTCAATGAAAGGAGCCACAGCACCACAGGTTTACCAGTGGCAGGGGGAGGCTGCAGAGTAAGGTGTGGAAGGAGGTGCCTATCCCCCTGGACTGGAGTGAGGTGGGGAAGGAAGGTGGGGAAGCTCCAGCCTCTCCGGGTTCCTGGATGGAGCTGCCTGTGGATCCCTGCTGTCAGGTTGCTGGACACCTCTGAATGCTCCCATTTGAACAGTGATTGTGTTGCCTGGGACAATTGGATTAGAACTCTGGACCTGGGCTTGTCAACTGGGGACCCTCACCTAATGTTTATAATGCAATGGTATTTTTCAAAACTATTAAGAAGAGTGTATAAATGTATTACCACAACAAATAAGTAAGGTCATGGTTATGTTAATCAATTCAATGTAAGCATTACACAGTGTATATCAAATCAGCACATTGTACCTCATAAATGCATTAACGTACATAGTCATGGTTTAATAAAGAAAAAATAATATTAAAAAATTAAAAAAAGGAAATTGTCATCTATTAGAAGTTTATGAAAATATTCTCCTGTTCTTTTATGAAAGGTTTATTTATTTATTTATTTACTTTTAACATTAAGATATCCATTCATCTTGAGATTGATTTTTGTATATGGTATGAAATAATGGTTAATATTTTTCTCCAGATGGCTATTCCATTGATCCAGCACCATTTATTGGAAATACAGACCATCTTCTACTGATCTTTAATATTGTATTTACAGCTAATTGGTTTTCTATAAGTGCATTCATCTGTTTCTGAACTGTATTTTATTCCATTATTCATTTTGTATAACTTTGCCCCACTACCACTCTGTCTTTATTACTATAAATTTATGAAAACTTTTGAAATCGAGTAATGTATGTTCTCTAGCTTTGATCTTCTTTCAGATTCACCTTGACCATGGGTCCTTTCTCAGGATTTCAATTGTAGTTATGTTGAATTTATAAATTGTGGGGGGGGGCAACTGACATAGTTTAATACTGTCTTTCACTCCATAAACATTATGTACTCCTCCATCTCCTCCATTATACCAATCTTCTTTAATTTTCTTCAATATTGTTTTATATATTTTAGTGTGGCAGACTTACCCATATGCTGTTCAATATATCCCTAGGTATTTTATATTTCATGCTATTTCAAATGCTATACTTTTAAAATTTTATTTCTATTCATGTGTTGATTTTATGCCTTGGATTTTTATTAAAAAATGTTGCAAATTAATTGATTAGCACTACAAAATTAAAAACTCTTGAATTTTCTACATTCAGAACCATAACATCTGAAAAAAAAAAAAAAAACAACACATTCTATATGTTTCTTTCCATTCCCAAATAATAAGTTCAAATTATTTAATGGGGACATGACTATTATATGTTTTCTACAACATTTTTTTTTTATTTTTTGCTCTCTATTAACTTCCTTTTTGCAGATGAGACATTGTAGTTTACTCTGCTTATGTTTCCTTTCTTTCTGAAACCAGTAACCCTTTGATGAGTCCAAATAATTATGACTGAAAAATCTCTCAAGTACTTTACATATCTGAAAGTTGCAGACCACTTTCACATAAACATGACCAAAAATTTGTCATATGGTAATATAAAATGCAGTCCAATCATATATAGAATATTTGATTTTTTTTTTTTTTTCAGTTTTTGGCCAGCGCTGGGCTTGAACCCGCCACCCCCAGTGTATGGGGCCAGCACACTACTCCTTAAGCTACAGGCATCACCCAATATATGCTTCTTAAAAATGAAATGATAAAAAAAAAAAAGAATACCATGTGGCGCCTATGGCTCAAAGGAGCTGGGCACCGGCCCCATATGCCGGTGGTGGCAGGTTCAAGCCCAGCCCCAGTCAAAAACTGCAAAAAAAAAAGAGACCAAAACCTTCATTGACATCAATGGATGTCAATGTCCATGTCCCAATGGATAAATATTGGAAATTTTTTGTTTAAATTGAAAAAAAGAAATGCTATTACAGTTTCAATGCATGGCATATAGAGAATTTTAACTAATGCAGTTAATGCAAACTTACTTTTATGAGGATGTAATGATAATTTCTGTCTTCAACTGGCTTGGTGGTTATTTCTTTTACCATACATGAACTTTGTCGAATTACAATATCATTTACATAGTGTTTTTAAATTTTCTCTGCCCTTAAAACCATCATGACAGTTCCAAAACAATAATATAAATTATGAAAATGGGAATTCTTAGTAAAAGCCACCCCCTTATTTTTGAATATTGCTCCCCTCCATGAGTAAGACTTTAAAAGACAAAAAAAACACTTCCTCCATGAGCAGCTGTTCTTTAGGATCCTACCCATTCTCTTTTCTTGAATGTCTATCTTCACTTTCAATTTTTCAATAAAAAGCATTTTGTTTGTCTTATGTGTTGTACCCTGAAATACTGTTCTCTCAGTTATCACCAAGAACCTGGAAAAAACTCTATTTGGAGGCTGCTAACAAGACTAAACGTATGGCACATTTATGCCTCGTGTACTCATGGTCATACCGGAATAGCGTCTTCAGTAGGCCTTTGGTCTTGGTGATTCAAAGAATGAATCCGTGGACCACAGATCAGCGGTAAGACAGGATTTATTTTACAGAAAAGAATACAGAGAGAAAAACACCAAAGCTCCAGGCAGAGAGAAAAACTCAAGTAGAAAGAAAGCTCTCTTTCTCTCTCCCTCTCCCTGAGTTCTTTGTTTAGGGGTATATATAGTCACATGGGACCTTTATAGTTACTTTAGTCCAGAACTTGGTAACAAATGAATGGGTACAGTCCCTTCTTCTAGGGTAAGATGAATTAGTGCACTAATGAATGGATATAGTCCATTCTTGAAATTGTCCAGGCCCATGAAACTTACCTGAAATTGACCAGGCCTAGGAAATTAACAGGAAATTGACTATGCGTAGGAAATGAAGGGGTTCCCTGTAGAGTCCTAAGTGCAAGGTGAAGGAGAAGTTAGTGCGCTGGTGTCTCTCCAGCAGTCATCGGGCCACTCCAGCTACTGGAGTATCCTGCTTCCCCCTGCCATCCTCCAACCTGCTGGTTCCTCTGCTAGCTGCTGCTGTGCTAACACCACCTGGGTGGAGGCGGCAGGTCCTCCACTCAGGTCGGCCTACTTGGCTAGGGTGCACCCTCCCTGTATCAATGGGATTGGGCTTTATGAAATCTATGGCTGAGACTGATACAGGTTAGGTGGTGCAGTGGTGCCCCAGCTAGCTCAGCGGAGCTGAACTGAAAGACCTACTGCCTCTGCCTCGGCCATCTTGGTGGTGGCAGCCAGCAGAGGAACCAGCAGGCTGGAGGGTAGGCAAGGAGGGGGGCTTCCCACCCCCACCAGAGGCTCCAATAGCCAAAGGGGCTGAACAACTGCTGGGGAGACACCGACACCTTGGTGTCTCCTTCCCCTTGCACTTATGACTGAATAGGAAACCCCGATTTCCTATGCCTAGGTCAATTTCGTGTAAGTTTCCTAGGCCTCAATTCCATGAATGGAATGTGTCCATTAATTAATACATTCATTCACCTTGCCCCAGTGGAAGGGACTGTGTCCATTCATTTCCTGGCCTCATCCATGCACCCATATATATCCGAGAGGGAGGGAGAGAGATGGGAAAGAGATAGAGAGAGCTTTTGTCTCCGACTTGGGATTTCTCTCCCTGCCAGGAGCTTTAATGTTTTTGTATTCTTTTCTGTAAATAAATTCTGATTTATCACTGATCTGTGGTCCACGGATTTATTCTTCAAATCACCGAGACCAAGAACCCAAAACTCTGGTATCAAGACCAAAGGGTATTTTTGTTTTTTTGTTTCCAGTCCAAAACTTCAGTGCTATTCTTTTTCAAGTACTTCAACAGTAATTTTATAAGAATCTCATCTCAATTCTTTTCTGGAGAACCCTGCTTAAGACATTTTTATTCCTTAAAATAACTTTCTGTTTCTTTTTCTTTTGAATTCATGTTCCCAGGGAAGGTTCTTCCTCTCTGTGCTGAAGGTTAAAGGTCTGGCTGCCAGTGTTCTAGAAGTCTAATGAAAGATGATCTCCGGGATTCTAATCATTCAACATGTGTATGTTCTGACGTGGCATTTCTTTTCAACTCCTTGCTTTTTCTATCTTTTGAATATTGTGTATGCGCCTCAGTTAATTATTCAAAAATGTTAATGAATTATGTTAGATACATAAATGACATTTTCTTTCACAGAGGTCACAAAAATAAATATTATTTGTTGAATAAAACAGTGGCACAACAAGCAATCAGTCCTGACACTGCTTCTAAATATATGTGTGGTCTTGAGCAAGTAATTAATATATTTGTATCTTAACTTTTTTTCTGAAAAATGAAAAATTTGAATTTTGCATATGGAAGGTAGAGAGAGAGAGAGTTCTTATCATATTAAAAATCCAAGAATATTATTTCAATACCTGCTACAAAGATACATTTATGAATCACTTTATTTCTACAAAAGTTTCCATGAATGATTTGAAGTCTATAACAATGCGTGGTTTCACTGTGAAATTAAACATTAAACTCCAATGATAGATATAATATGATGCTTTAGTACACAGTTTCTGGAAATAGTAACCATATTATACTCAGGATAGTTGGGAAAAGACTTCCAGCTAATGGAAGGTTATAGACTAAAGACAAATCTCTCTTCCTCATTTCTGAAGAGGAAATGTTTGATTTTGAGACCATAGACAGCTTTTGATAATTAAAACATCTCATGCTACTAGCGTCACAGTCTCTGTTTTTTTTTTTTTTGTATTGAATCCCATTGGACTTTCTGACCATGTACTATTTTTCTAAGAACATCATTTTATGAGTAAGAAGACTTTTGGAAGAATTTGATCCTATCACAGTTGACTGGAGAATGGATGGGCATCTGATGAAAGCTGGACTGATCAGAGACCCTTTTTCCAGAAATTTGCAACTGCAAATTAAAGAAATGATATGTTTCACTTCAGGTTTCTGTACCTGTAACATATAAACTCTGCTACGTGAACTGGCGAAGCAAAGAAAGTTGTTCCACAGAGAAAGAGAAAAATAAAGAGAGCACACAGAATATAGTCTAAAAGAATGAAAACGAAAACTCTGATAGCATGTTTTGGTTCTAGTTCCTATTTTCCTTCAGCACTTAAGCTCCTTGAGAAATCCTGTTTATTTACAATAAATTATTTCTTCATTGTTTAAACTAATTCAAATTGGTTAAGTGCAATCACAAGAATCTTAAGCTATAGGCAATGTTCTAATGATTTCTGATTTTTTTTTTTTAATTTGATCTTGAACTCTTAGAATTAGACATGCTGGATGTCACAGAAAATGTTGAGTCCTAGCTACATCTCTCAGTAAGCTTTCAAAAGTAAAATTCAGCGCTGTTGGTGGAACATGGGGAGAGACTTCTTCAAGGAATATTTGTGGGATGTGAGCTTTTAATAATTCAAATAATATATTTGTCCATCCAATCATAATGCATCTGGGAATAATTATAAGAAAAATTGATCCAAATTGCAGATGAACTGTAAACAAATATATAGTCATGGGCCACAGAATGACATTTCAATCAACAATAGACCATATATACAAAGGTGATCACATAAGATTACAATACCATACTTCTCAATTTTGGGGAATAATTTCTGCAGTATGGGTATAAGCTCTTATCTGAAAATTTGATAGAATTCTGGTGTGAAGCCATCTGAACCAGGGCATTTTGGGGGTTGGGAAATTTTTTGTTGTTTCTTCATTCTCAGTTTCAAAAATCAATCTCTTCAAGAGTCTCTATTTTTTCTTGGTTAAGTCTAGGGAGAGGGTGTGATTTCAGGTATTTATCTATTTCCTCCACATTGTTAAATTTCTGGGCATAGAGTTTCTTATAGTACTCAGAGACAATCTCTTATATCTCTGTGGCATCTGTTGTTATTTCTCCTTTATCATTTCTGATTCAGTTTATTAGAGATTTTACTTTTCTGTTTTTAGTTAGTTTGATCAAAGGTTTACCAATTTTATTTATTTATTCAAAACCAATTTTTTTGTTTCATTAATTATCTGAATTATTCTGTTGTTTTTCCATTTCATTAATCTCTGATTTAATTTTGATTATTTATTTTCCTCTGGTGGATTTGAGATTAGATTGTTCTTTTTCCAATTCCATAAGATGGTTCATAAGTTTGTTGATCAGCTCTCTGTTTTTCAAATGCAGGTATCTAATACTACACATTTCCCTCTTAAGACTGCTTTTTATGTATACCACAGGTTTTGATAACTTGTGTCTTCATTGTTGTTATATTTGAGGAATTTAATGATTTCTTCTTTTATCTGTTCCTGAACCCAATTATCATTCAGCATAAGGTTGATTAATTTTCACATATTTGTCTGGGGATGAACGTTTTTGTTGGAGTTGAACTCATTCCACCTTTGTTGCCTTGTGGTCTGAAAAGATACAAGGTATAATTTCTATTCTTTTAATTTTGCTGAGGTTTGATTAGTTTCCTAGGATGTGGTCTATTTTAGAGTACATACCCATGGCCTGATGAGAAAAATATATATTCTTTAGCTTTGGGATGATGTGTTCTATATCTGTCTATTAATCCCATTTGTTAATAGTGTCACATTTACATTCTTTATATCTTTGTTTCTTTCTGTTTAGAGGATCTGTCCAGTTCTGTCAGAGGTGTGTTAAAGTCCTCAACTATTATGGTGTTATGGGATATCATATTACTCAGACCCATCAAAGTCTGTTTCATAAATCTGGGAGCATTTAAGTTGCATGCATTAATATTTAAAATTAAATTTTCTTATTGTTGTATTATTCCTTTGACCAGTATGCAGTGTCCATCTTTGTCTTTCTTAACTTTAGTTGTTGTAAATCTGCTTGTATCTGAAAATAAGATTGAAATCACTCCTTTCTTCTCATTCACATTTGCTTGAAATACTGTTTTTCATACTTTATCCCTGAGTCTTGATTTATCCTTGAGGGCTAGGTGTGTCTCCTGGAGACAGAATATAGTGATTTTTTATCCAATCAGCCAATCTGTGCCTCTTCAGCAGTGAATTCAATCCATTGGCATTTATTGAGAGAATTGACGAGTGTGGTGAAGTTCAATTCATCTTAGTTTGTGGAAATCTATTGTGTAGTTTTATCCTCTGCACCAATATGAAAGGTAAGTTTTGACCTTTAGCTTCTGGGTGTGTACTTTGGTGGTGGTCCATTGTGGTGGTCAGTGTTGAGGATAGGTCTAAGTATTTCTTGTAGAGCTGGTCTTACTGTGGCAAATTTTCTTGGAGTTTATATATACTCAAAAGATTTGATGTCTCCATTGATTTTGAAGCTTAGTTTAGCAGAATACAGAATTTTTGGCTAAAATTTGTTTTGTTTAAGAGTGTTGAAGGTGGATGACTGTCCTTTTCTGGCATGGAAAGTTTCAGTTGAAAAGTCTGCTGTCATCCTAATGGTTCAGCCTCTGTAGTTGGTGCTTTCCCCTGGCTGTTTGCAGAACTTTTTCTTTCATCTTGATTTTGGACAGGTCCATTATAATGTGTCTTTGAGAAGCTGAGTTAAAATGATCTGGGGTTTTGATATCCATCTTAAAGGAATGTGTCAGGGTCTTTAGTACAACTTGGGCAGTTTTTGCTTATGATAGTCCCCAGTAGGGTTTCCATTCCTTTGGGACAATCTTCTTCCCCTTCAGGAGTCCCTATTATTCATATGTTTGAATGCTTCATGGAGGCTCATAGTTCTCTAAGTGCCTTTTCTGCCTTCTCTCTCTTCTTTTCTGCCACTTTAACTACTTGTGTTAACTCAAAAACTTTATCTTCTAGCTATTAGTTTCTTTCTTTTCAATGGTCTAACCTATTTTTGATAGTTTCTACTGCATCTTTACATTCTCTGATGGCTTCTACATATCTCTTGTCCAACTTTTGATTGTGTCTTCCCATTTTCTGGTCCATTCCTTTTGTGTCTTTATCATCCATGTTTTAAATTCCTTTCGCATCAAATCTATTAATTCTTTATAGGTGGAGTCTTCTGAAGGAAAGCCTTATGGTCCCTTGTGGGCATTGCTCTGTTTTTGTTTTTCATGTTGACCAAATTTTTCTATTGGTTCCTCCTCACGTTTTCTTTCTCCCTGTTCTCCCTTGTCCTCCTTTTTCTTTCTCACTTCCTTCTTTGGTTCAAATTACCTTGTCTCAGAATTTAGGTCTTGAAGGGGCCTCAGACTGAGCAAAGCCAATATGTTGCCAGGACATGAGGTGGTACTTTTTTTTTTTTTTTTTCCTATTGGTTCCTCCTCATGTATTCTTTCTCCTTGTTCACCTCCTTGTCCTCCTTTTTCTTTCTCATGTCCTCCTTTGGTTCAAATTACCTTCCCTCAGAATTTAGGTCTTGAAGGGGCCTCAGCCTGAGCAAAGCCAATATGATGCCAGGACACAAGGTGGCATTGTTTTTATTAGGGGAAGGAATCCTTCAGCAGCAGATCTCATAGTTCCCCCTGATTCCAGTTCCCATGGGGAATAGGAGTCCCTCAGCCTATCCCAAGAATGGAGTCTGATCCTGGCAGGTGGAATTAAAGAGGCCATGCTTTAGGTCCCTGCTAAGACCTTCTCACAACCTTCCTACAGTGGCAGCCTCCTGGCTGCTGAGACCTTCTCAGTATGGCTGCCTCAACAGCCACAAAACCTCTGGCAAATCCACTTGAATTGGTGTTCAAATCTGGTTGCTGTTTACTGTTTGAGTTTGCCCACTCTTCCAAAATTTCCAATCAACACACAGTTTCCCCCACCAACTGAAAACTCCAGAAAAGCTTCCTCCCATCTTGGATCTCTGTGGGAGGCCAGCCAATCCCAGTGGTTTGCAATCACTGGCCCAATTTGTCAGATTTCCACTGCTCCAGATCATATGCTATATCCAGCTCACCACCTCCTTGCTGTGCTCCCTGAACTGTGACTTTCAGTAAGGTCGCTGCCCCTTAATTTTAAAGTAAAGGAATTTGATAACCCAATTGATTTTGCCTAATCCGTAGCATTTCAAATTTGTATAAATATCAGCCACATCCGATATAACTATCTGTCATATTTCTTTGAAGGAAATTCGTAAAAGTGTTAAATATAACGATCAATATCAAAATCTAAATTATAATCACATTCTCTGTAATTCAAAAGCAAAGTAAAGTACTAAATGTGACCAGCCCTTTAACTAATATGCCTATTCTAACCATATAGTGTTTTACAATAGTACTAAAATTGCGCTTTTTTCAAAGTCTGAAGAGACAAGCACTGTTGAATTTTGAAACATGTTTCTTATTTCACGTATCTTCTTTCTTTGTTATTGATAATTCACAAAGTTATAGTAGTAGAGGACAATAATAATAAGCCCACTTATTACTTGGCACTCTTTCAACAAGTATTGTTTTAAGAATGTTACATATATCATCTCATTTACACTTCAAATAATAATCTTCACAAAAAAGTTGCAAGTATTAATAACAAATAATTTTGTGGATTAGGAAAGCAAAGTGCAGGAAGAATGGATGATTTTTTAAGGCTTGTAGTTTGTAAATGTAGAAGCCAGAACTCAAACCCTGGCAATCTGACCTCAGTTTTTGAACTATGAGCAACTGTGGTATTCTGAAGTATCAGAAAGCAGACCCTACCTAAAGACTGACTCTTGACTAAAACAATAAAGCTTGACTCTTGACTTAGAAAAGCAGTAATTTAATTAAATAACTGTTTGATACTCTTTTTTCCTCAATAATATGAGTACTTATTTCACTCAATGTACTGAATCAACAGATATCAAATTTATGAATTTTGAATTCGTAGTGATCCTACAGAGAAAGATAGAGTAATAAAAAATAAGACAATAAAGGTACATGAATTAGTAGACACATACTATTCAGGTTACACAGGTTATTGTGAGAAAGGCCTCTCTGAGAGGAAGTAAACTGCACCTGACAAAAATCCCAAATGTTCTTTTTCCATTTCATTTTTCTAGAGATTTAACCATCAATTTCTATTATGTTACAAATTTCATAATTAAAACGTTTATTAGATGTTGTTAAATAAATTTAAAACAAGAGCCAAACAAAAATAAGAAAGATGGAAATAAAGTGTAGTGCTCCGAAATTTTCTGAGTTTCGATCTCCCTCTTCTTGATGTGGCATTATGTAGAGACATGCACAAACTAAACTCCAGAGCAGCTCTGCATAGCATTTCTTCTCTACTTTGCATTCACTGAGTGAATTGGCCAGAGATTTTTTAATTTCATACATCATTTACAACTAGCTATGTTGATTCCATGGTCATTACCAAGCTCTGCCTGAGTGCCAAAAATGAACACACACTGACATATAAACACACACATTTCCCATTGTTACAGTTAGGGAAAAATAATCCAAATCCATTGGATTAACTATGCCATTAGCTGGAAAAGTCAGAGATTCAGAATATAAATCTGAGAACTAATTAATCTTTGTACTGATATGTTTGCCACAGCAAGTTGGATGTAGATTTCAATTCAAAATTAGTCCTGGGCATTGTGTAAGTCATAACAAGCAGTTAAGATAACCCAAGGCAGAAGTTTCCATAATTATGTGAGTGTCAGGTGTAGGTATGCCTGATATTTACGAAATTTAACTGTCTCAGTTACTAGCCCCCTATAAGTCATCTATGTTGGATGGCAACTTTTGTTGAGATAATAAATAAATAATGATTGAAAAAAACTCATTTAAGTTTGAATATAGGTTATTCTTAAAGTTGTTTGTTTTTCTATTGTATTCCTTTTTTTACCCATCTCTTGCCCTCTACAGGGATAACAAAATAATTGAAGGGATTTTTCAGTGGTTGTTGTTTTTGATATGTTATGCCCACTTACATACCATCACTTTGGATCAATTGCCTCTCCCTATGAGACATTAGTCTAGGGCAAAATCAGCATAAAGCATAACCCGTTTTAGTCAGAGTTCTTTGCAGAAACAGATACAATAAAATGTATCTATATTTAAATCTATATTATCTATATCCATAAACACCTTCATGCATCTATCCAGTTATTTGTTGTGACCGATTTATTTTTTATTTATTTATTTATTTATTTATTTATTTATTTATTTGTAGAGACAGAGTCTCACTGTACCGCCCTGGGGTAGAGTGCCGTGGCGTCACATGGCTCACAGCAACCTCTAACTCTTGGGCTTATGCAATTCTCTTGCCTCAGCCTCCCGAGCAGCTAGGACTACAGGCGCCCGCCACAACGCCCAGCTATTTTTTTGTTGCAGTTTGACTGGGGCTAGGTTTGAACCCGCCACCCTTGGCATATGGGGCCGGCGCCCTACTCACTGAGCCACAAGCGCCGCCATGACTGATTTATTTTTAAGGAATTTGCTCACATGATCACAAAGTTGTGGAGGCTGACAATTTTGAAATTTGTCATGCAAGCCAGTACAGTGGAAACTTAGGTATGATTTTTTTTCTGTAGTGTCAAGGCAGAATTTCTTTTTTTAAAAGCCAAACCTTTGGTCATAAGACTTTCAGTTGATTGGATAAGAGCGACCCATATTATGGAGTGTATTCTACTTTAAAGTGAACTGATTATAAATTTAATCACTTATAAAAACACAACATGTAAACCGATGTTTGACCAAACAAGTAGGCACCATAACCTATCTATAATAAAGTTACACATCACCTGTCCCTCAATACACATACATAATGCACCCAGCATTAGCAACACTGTTTTCATTATCATTGTGTTCTAAACAAATGAGCTAATCATGTTTTGATACTTAAGTACATTTTTAAATAATTAATTTTTAAATGTGCAAATTCATCAATTATTAGAAAATACAGAATTTTCCTTTGTTTCTTTATGATAAATGTGCTCTTTCTTTCACAAAAAAAATCATATTACAGTTAATGTGTTTATCTACTGAGAAAGAAGTAGGATTCCTGTGAGTAGGTTGTTTTCTTTTTCTATTATTCATGGAGGTTGAGCTTTCCAAAATGTCTAAAATGCTCAGGCAGTTTTGCTTAGCTACTTGCACTTAAGATGAACTTGTTCATTACAGCACTAATTTCATTGGCAATGGGCCAAAAGTACTTGACCCACATTTCAAACCTCTTACAATTAAAGATTATTTTACCTAATGCTGCTTTGTAAAAGAAACACTCGTATACTACCCCAGTGTTTGACTGCCTAGTTTGAAGACTATAAGAAATACATTTGGGGCTGTTTTCAAATTATACTGTTTGCTATCCATGACACAGATATTCTGAGCCTTGGATGGATTACCAATATAGTCATGGACAATGTGATGGCAGATGGGTTTTTGCATCCACCACCTGCTATATCTGGATCAGCACCTGCATTTGAAAAACAATTCTATAATATTGCCTGCCTAGTTTTCTTCATTTATTTTAGAATTCTATATTAATAAATATAGTTTCTAGGTAAAACAATGCTATTACATTGGTGACAAATTTTTATCAGTTTCTCTTGGAAAACTCTCTTGTACGTTCTGATGAAAATCTCATTTTTATCAATAAGGAACTAAGGCTACAATTTCACCTGATCTCAAGATAATTAAAATGCTCTATTAAACCTTGGTTTTGCCCATTAAAATTAATTGAGACCTTAGCCCTTTGCTAGACTCTTTCTTAATGAGCTTGGAGGAAAAGATAATAAATCCAGCAAACAAGATTCTGTTTTAATGATTATGGTCCATATCTTTTATGGTTAATATAACTGAAATTAATCGTATATGTTTTACTTTTAATTTTGATGCTTATCTTCTAGGAACCACATATGTATTTTTTAAAACTAAGAAAGTACTTCATGTGGCAAGAATGAAAAACAGTGTTATAAAAATACAAGATAAAATAATTTATTTTTTCTTCAAGATAAAACAATTTAAAAGGATAGTACCCACTTAAAGGTTATATTTTTCTAGTTAAAAGGAGAGTTCAGCCAGTGGATTATTAAAAGCTTCATTAACAGTCAGTGAATTGCTGGCTGTGGTCATACTTTTGTACAACTGTTAAAACATGGACAAAATTTATTCACTTAATTTAAATTCTATGCTCACAGTTCTCAAGTGATTTCATTAGACAGGTAAACAGACTAGTATATGATAGAGATTTCCTCTTGGAGTTATACATTATGCATGTAGATTCTACCAAAGTTCCAAAGTAATTTTTACCACTAATATGATTGTTGAATAACTAGATTTTAATTTCACTAGAGAGTTAAGATATATTTTGGACAGAGTATTCTAACCTTCTCTGCATATATGTAAACACTATAATATTGCCTTCAGTTAATACTCTTTACTTTTGGTTACAAAATTTCCAAATATATCTCTATTTCAAAAGATCAGAACATAATGACACAATAAGAATATATGGATACATTACTAAATCCTGAAAAGGACAAACTATTCCACAATATTTCTAAGAGTATTTACAGATTCAGCAAGGCAAATTTTAAGAACACTTGAAAATAGGGGGAAGGGAAGATAAAAACTAACTTGAAAATAACTACATGATTTTAATTGATACACTTAAACCACCAAAATTCTGAACTTGACCTTCTGTATCAAATTAATTTTCACTGTGTCAATTAAACAGGCAGGGTTAAAAAAACTAGAAAGAGACATGATTTCCTCAGTCTGTATTCTCAGAAATGGAAGAAAGTCATTCTCTATGAATATAGGTCAAACTTTGTGTGCTGATGTCATTGATTCGAGGAATGTTGCTCTATTAAATGATCTCACTATAACCTTGGGCCATCGAAATCTATTCTGCTGTTTTCATAAACAGCTTTATTGTGCTATCAAAATTATAGATAGATATGATGTGACAGCCCCTTAAAAATACCAATAAGGTCTGGCTAGAGTGCAGTAGTGTTATCATAGCTCACAGAAACCTCAAACTTCTGGGTTCAAGAGATCTTCCTGCCTCAATGTCTCCAAGTAGCTGGGATGACAGGTACATGTCTCTGTGAACAACTAATTTTTCTATGCTTAGTAGACACCTGGTCTTGCTCTTGCTTAGTCTGGTTTTGAGCTTCTGAGCTCAAGTAATCCTATCACTTTGGCCTCTGGGAGTGCTAAAATTACAGGAGTGAGCCATGCACCCAGTGCTGATATGTCCTGTACTTTATGCCTAACTTTTCTAGAAGCATAAAACTGCTTCAAATTAATCCTATTAATTAAAGGAAACTCTTATTAAGATATTAATAGAAAGGATTTTTTTAATCTGATAAAGAATATAAAAAACCTATAGAAAATATCATCTCTGTAATAAAATATTGAAAGATTTTACACTAAGACCATAAATGAGACAGCGATATTCACTATCATCATTTCTATTCAATATTTTTCTAAAGATACTAGCCAATGCAATAGGCAAGAAAAAAGTAAAATATTCAGATTGTAAGGAAAAACAAAAATAATAGTTTTCACAGATAGTTTATTTATGCATGCTCAAGCTTATTACTTTTTTATTAAATCATAGCTGTGTACCTTAATCCTATTATGGGGTACAATGTGCTGGTTTTGTATACAATTTGAAATACTTCCAAATGTGGTTAACATAGCCTTTACCACATTTTCTTAGTTATTGTGTTAAAACATTTATGTTCTAAACTTAGTAGATTTAACTTGTACCCTTGTAAAATGCACCGCAGGTGTGGTCCCACCAATTATTCTCCCTCCACCCATCCTCCCTCCTCCCCTCCCCTCACTCTCCTCTTTCCTCTTCTTCTTGAGCTATAGTTGGGTTATAGCTTTCATATGAAAGTATGGGTGTTTATAAATTGGTTTCATAGTAGGGCTGAGTACTTTGGATACTTTTCTTCCATTCTTGAGATGTTTTGCTAAGAAGAGTATCTCTGCTGCATCCATGTAAACGTAAAAGAGGTAAAGTCTCCATCTTTTTTAAGGCTGCATAATATTCCATGGTGTACATATGTCACAATTCATTAATCCATTCATGGGTGGATGGGCACTTGGGCTTCTTCCATGCCTTAGTAATTATGAACTGGGCTGCAATAAACATTCTGGTGCAAATATCTTTGTTATAAAGTGATTTTTGGTCTTCTGGATATATACCTAGTAGAGGAATTATAGGATCAAATGGCAGGTCTTTTTTTAGATCCCTAAGTGATCTCCAAACATCTTTCCAAAAGGAATGTATTAGTTTGCATTCCCACCAGCAGTGTAGAAGTGTTCCCTTTTCTCCACATCCATGCCAACATATCTGGTTTTGGGATTTTGTGATGTGGGGTAATCTTACTAGAGTTTGATGATATCTCAGAGTAGTTTTGATTTGTATTTTTCTGATGATTAAAGATGATGAGCATTTTTTCATGTATCTGTAGGCTGTGCACCAGTCTTCTTCAGAGAAGTTTCTTCAAATCCCTTGCCCACACTGAGATGGGATCACTTTTTCTTTTCTTGCTAATATGTTTGAGTTCTCTGTGGATTCTGGTAATTAAACCTTTGTCAGAGACATAACCTGCAAATATCTTCTCCCATTCTGAGGGCTGTCTGCTTCCTTTACTTACTGTGCTTTTGGCCGTGCAGAAGCTTTTTAGTTTGATCAGATCCCAGTAATGTATTTTTGGTGTTGCTTCAGTTGCTCGGGGGATTCTCCTCATAAAATATTCTCCCAGGCCTATTTCTTCAAGTGTTTTCCCTGCACTTTCTTCTAGTATTTTTATAGCTTCATGTCTTAAATTTAAATCTTTAATCCAGTGAGTCTATCTTAGTTAAGGGTGAAAGGTGTGGGTACAGCTTCAGTCTTCTATAGGTCACCAACCAGTTCACCCGGCACCATTTGTTAAATAGGGTGTCTTTTCCCCACTGAATATTTTTAATTGGCTTATCGAAAATAGTATCTCAGGTTACAACATCAACACTCATGAATTGTAGCCTTTATATACACCAACAATAGTCTAGCTGAAAAAAAAATAGTCAAGGACTCTATTTCTTTCACAGTAGTGCCAAAGAAGATGAAATATTTGGGAGTTTACCTAACAAAGAATGTGAAGGATCTCTATAAAGAGAACTATGAAATTCTAAGAAAAGCAATAGCTGAAGATGTTAAAAAATGGAAAAACATACCATGCTCATGGCTGGGAAGAATCAACATTGTTAAAATGTTCATACTACCCAAAGCAATGTACAATTTTAATGCAATCCCTATTAAAGCACCACTTTCATACTTTAAAGATCTCAAAAAAATAATACTTCATTTTATATGGAATCAGAAAAAAACGTTGAATAGCCAAGACATTACTCAGAAATAAAAACAAATCAGGAGGAATCATGCTACCAGACCTCAGACTATACTATAAATCAATAGTGATCAAAATAGCATAGTACTGGCACAAAAACAGAGAGGTAGATGTATGGAACAGAATAGAGAGCCAAGAGATGAACCCAGCTGCTAACCATTATTTGATCTTCCATAAGTCAAGCTTATTTTAATACCAAGTATTAGGCAAGTTATGAAATACTCAGGTGGATAAAAAGTTAATTAGAAGGACTACCATCTTGGAAAACTCTGACCATGTCTACAAAAGGCTAACATACTCATACTGCATAAACCTAACATTACACTTTTATTTACACACATAAAAGAATGTACAGCAAAAGATGTGTAAAAGAATGTTCGCAGCCACATTATTTAAAATAGGCAAAAATTGATACAACATAAATGCTTTATTTTGTTTTGTTATTCTTTTACACATTAAATGAGCTGGATGAATGTTAGAAGCATAGAAAAATCCCTTAAATCATAGAAAACAAATGTGGAAAATATAAGTTAAAAAAATAAGAAACCAATAAGAAATCATATGACATAGTCTAAAAAAAGCATCAAGAAAGTTTTACTTTTTTGAAGAGAAAAAATAATGGGAAAGAAAATTTCTTAAAGCTATAAGAAATATTTAAGAATTCTACTTGAAAATTATGGCCAAGTATCAAGAAGAATTGTTTTCATGTGTGTGTTTATACTACATATAATTTTCTTTCTCCTCTTATTCTGAAAGATTACATGTGTGTGTATGTGTGTATACACACATATATAAGTATGTATATATAAATATTAATATATATGCACATACACAATTACATGAACATGCACATACACAGACACACACACACACAAACATATATATATATAATCACTTAGGTAAGGGGGAAATAAAGAAGAAAGAAATATGTGGAGAGAAAAAGTGTTCAGTTTTCACTTTTTCAAATTCCTCTAATTTAATACCAGCAAAAAATATATATCATAAATTGGGGAAAGTTAAGTCAATTAAGAAGTCTGAGGTACAAGAATAGGTAATCTTTATTTATAAAAAAACTGGTACTTAAGAAGTACAAATATCAGTAATAAAGGTATCCCTTATTTAGAATAAAGAATCAGTGGAATAGCTGAAATCCAATTGCATAAGTGTTCAGTTACAGAGAATAAGATGGAAGCCTAGGAAGAAAACTTTTAAGTTTCAATATATATAATATTGTGTCATTTATTTTATTGCTTTATGTGTATATAAATTTTAAGAGAATAATTCCATTATAAATAAAATAGAGGTAAACATTTAAAAATAAATTAATATATAAAATAAATGAAGCTAAGTTAAACTTCTACCAACTATGCCTAAAAGGCTTCTGAAAATTTGGCCCAGTCCCTTTTATGTAGTTATTTTCAAAGGCTTTGCTTAATATAGAAACAACTTAAATGGCCCTTGCTATAGAAACAATTAACTATTATATGACACATTGACATAAAGGAAATTATGTGACTACTAAAAATAATTTTAGCTATTATGAATTGGGCTGCAATAAACATTCTGGTACAAATATCTTTGTTATGTTGTGATTTTTGGTCTTCTGGGTATATGCCCAGCAGAGGAATTACAGGATTGAATGGCAGATCTATTTTTAGATCTCTGAGTGTTCTCCGTATATCTTTCCAAAAGGAATGTATTAATTTGCATTCCCACCAGCAGTGCAGAAGTGTTCCCTTTTCTCCGCATCCACGCCAACATCTCTGGTCTTGAGATTTTGTGATATAGGCTAGTCTCATTGGAGTTAGATGATATCTCAAAGTAGTTTTGATTTGAATTTCTCTGATGATTAAAGATGATGAGCATTTTTTCATATGTCTGAAGGCCGTGCGCCTGTCTTCTTCAGAGAAGTTTCTCTTCAAATCCCTTGCCCAGCCTGCGATGGGATCCCTTGTTTTTTTCTTGCTGATGCGTTTGAGTTCTCTGTGGATTCTGGTTATTAAACCTTTGTCAGAGTTATACCCTGCAAATATCTTCTCCCATTCTGAGGGCTGTCTGCTTGCTCTGCTTACTGTGTTCTTAGCTGTGCAGAAGCTTTTTAGTTTGATCAAGTCCCAGTAGTGTATTTTTGAAGCTGCTTCAATTGCCCGGGGGGTTCTCCTCATGAAATACTCACCCAGACCAATTTCTTCAAGGGTTTTCCCTGCATTCTCCTCTAGTATTTTTATAGTTTCATGTCTTAAGTTTAAATCTTTAATAGCTAAGTCATGGAAAAAGCCCAAGTGCCCATCGATCCACGAATGGATTAATAAATTGTGGTATATGTATACCATGGAATACTATGCAGCCTTAAAGAAAGATGGAGACTTTACCTCTTTCATGTTTACATGGATGGAGCTGGAACATATTCTTCTTAGTAAAGTATCCCAAGAATGGAAGAAAAAATACCCAATGTACACAGCCCTACTATGAAACTAATTTGGGACTCTCACATGAAAGCTATAACCCAGCTACAACTTAACAATAGGGGGAAGTGGGAAAGGTGGGGGGTGGGTAGAGGGAGGGGAATCGGTGGGATCACACCTGTGGTGCATATTACAGGGGTATTTGCGAAACTTGGTAAATGTAGAATGTAAATGTTTTGGCACAGTAACTGAGATAACGCCGGAAAGGCTATGTTAACCACTGTGATAAAAATGTGTCAAATGGTTTATGAAGTGAGTGTATGATGCCCCATAATCATATCATTGTATACAGTTATGATTTAATAAAAAAAAACAAAAAAATAATTTTATGAAAAAAATTAGATGATATGAAATAGTATAGCAGACTATTAATTATTAGAATCATAACTTGAGTCTATCACTAGATAGAACTGTAGCTTTGAGCAAGTGTACTTATCATGAAGAACCATTTACCATTGTTTTCATTTGCATAATTGGTATAAGTAATAATACTATATATCTCCCGATGTTATTAAGTGATTGAGATAACATAAATACAGCAATAATCAGAATGACACATATTTGTAATTTATTATTATTAGTGGTGTACTAGTATTATGTCTCTAAATAATATAAAAATTTCAACAAAACATGAGAACAACCATGAAAATAGTGCAACCTGTGTATATACAGAGAAAGGCTTGAATAG
This sequence comes from Nycticebus coucang, assembly GCF_027406575.1. Classification (NCBI taxonomy): domain Eukaryota; kingdom Metazoa; phylum Chordata; class Mammalia; order Primates; family Lorisidae; genus Nycticebus; species Nycticebus coucang. The sequence goes on along the minus strand of NC_069804.1, from coordinate 152,930,650 downwards.
ATGCGTAAAGCCAATATATGAAAGTGATAAGAGTTATCTATAAATGGTGGAATCACAGGTGAATTTTTCTTCATAATTTTGTTGATTATATATTTTCTGCAATATGTGTATTTCTTTGATAAGAAAAACGTAAGAAAATTAAAAAATTAAATTATAAGTCATAAAATCAAAAATATATTATCACTAATGTAATACAATATTATAAAAGGTACTGTTTCTCTATAACTCTCACAGTAGTGAGATTGTAGGCCTACTATTTAGGCCTTTACAGAAGTCAGAATCCTTTGCTTATATTACCTGTGCTTTTTTTTTTTTTTTTCTGAAATAGTTGTTTTTGTTACTGCCCACCCTCTAGGGCCAAAGGAAAAAATGTATGTGACCTGGACTCTCCCAATTTCCTCTGTTCAGTCTATATTTTTCAAATTTTAAAGGCCTACAATAAGGGTACAGTTTGTATGACACAGCATTCGTAGTAGACTAGGGAGCACAATAGTCTCCCTTAATTAAATTTTGGTTAAATTATCAAACCCAACAATGTGTGTAGGAAGAGAAGATACAGACATATCTTCTGTCTTCACCCTTTCTAGTGCCTCTTTTAATGCCTTTTCAGGGCTGGAAAACAAGGAAATAACTGAGAATTTCTGATAATAGACTATTATTTGGACTTTGAGATGAAAACATCATGGCAGATACTGGAAGTCTATGAACATAAAGTGATAACCACTGTTAGGGAAACTGAATGAAAAAAGAACACTGGTTAGTACACACTGCTAGATATTCACTAAATGAATCTACTGTCAGATAATAGGATGTAGCAGATGGATGAAATAAAACTTATGTTTGGAGGACTTAAACTAAGGAGTATGTGCAACCTCAAAGTTATTACTGATTAAAATGTTCTGAGGGCCTATTTGACATTGGAGTTCATCAATTTAGAGATCAAGAGCAGTGCAATGAAAATTGGAAAATATACAGAAAATAAATGTGCAGTCATGCATTGTATAACGATGTTTCAGTCAACAAACCGCATATACAACAATGGGCCCATAAGATTATAACAAAGCTGAAAAATCCTATCACCTAGTAATATTATAGCTCTTGCTATGGTCATAGTCCAATGCGTTACTCACATGTTTGTGGCGATGCAGATGTAAACAAGCCTACTAAACTGCTGGTTGCATAAAACTATGTAAAATACATATGATTTCATAATAAACAATTATTCTACAGGTTTATGTAAAAATACAGAATAGTATTATAGTACTATACAGAATAGTACTACTACAGAATAGCACTATTCTGTATTTTTACCGTTAGTTTAGAATGTATTCCATGTACTTATATAAAAAATGTTAACTGTGAAAGCCATAAATTAGTTTCATAGTAGGGCTGAGTACATTGGATACTTTTTCTTCCATTCTTGGGATACTTTACTAAGAAGAATATGTGAAACTTAGTAAATGTGGAATATAAATGTCTTAGCACAATAACTAAGAAAATGCCAGGAAGGCTATGTTAACCAGTGTGATGGAAATGTCTCAAACAGTCTATGAAACTAGTGTATGGTGCCCCATGATCACATTAATGTACACAGCTATGATTTAATAAAAAATAAATGTCAACTGTAAATCAGCCCCAGGTAGGGTTTTTGGGAGGTAGTTAAGAATAAGTCATTGGTATCATGGATGATGATAGCTCTATGCATGTTATTGGCCCTGAAGAACTTTCACTGGAACAAGGTGTGGAGGTGGTGTTCAACAGTGATATTAATGATCCTGACCCTATGTCAGCCTATGCCAGTGTGTGTGTTTGTCCCATTTTTTTTAACCAAAATGTTTAAAAAGTAAAAAAAGAAAAAAGGTACAATTAGATAAGTTTAATTCATTATTGGGGAAAGAAAAAATATTATGTTATGGTATTCCCTAAGTGTACAGTGTTTATAATGTTTTCAGTATAGTAATGTCCTTAGCTTTTATATTCACTCAGCACTCACTCATTCACCTGGAGCAACTTCCAGTCCTTAAAGCTTCACTCATGATAAGTTACTCTATATGAATGTACCACTTTTTATCTTTTATGCTATATTTTATTGTAACTTTTCTGTACAATTTGGATATTTTAAAATACACAAATACTTACAACTGTGATAAAATTGCCTATAGTGTTCAGTACAATAATATTCGGTATAGGTTTGTAGCCTAAGAGAAATAGGAAATCCCATATAGCCTAATTGTATAGTAAGCTACTTAATCTAGGTTTGTGTAAGTGCACTCTATTAACTTCATAAAATGATAAAATAACCTAATATCACATTTCTCATAATGTATCTCTGTTGTTAAGAGACACATGACTAATGAATGTTCTGCTTCTACATTTCTCCTTTTTGGGAATTCATGTGTCTTTTAAATTGCAACACTATATCTAGATATCTATATACCAGTGATAATATTAGATTTAACTTCTTGTGCAGTGTGTTTAGTTTTCATATTTTTAGTGCAAAAGATTACTTAGATTTCTCTACCTACAATTTTAACAATATATGCTAAATTTGATTTAGGATTATTACAGGTACAATAATCAAACTCAGTATATAAAATAGCCTCTATAATAAATTTACATGATTGAATATTTTTAAAAGTAATTTGATCATGATTGAAATATTTATTTGATTTTTTGGGGAAGTAGTCATAGGGGTGTTCTAGTTCAGATCTGGGAAGTAATCCTAAAAAGAAGCTTTGATTCAGGTTTATCGTGATTTGTTCTGAGGACTATGGGACAAAATGACCAGAGATACCAATTGCCAGACTATTGCATAAAGAAGGAGATGTTTTAGATAAAAAGAAAAAATCTAACAAACGATTATAGAATGGGTGTAATTCTGAGGGAAAAATGCCAGGATTTATAAGAGATTCCATGGAAAGGAGTTGCAGAGCAGAACAGGAAGGAGCAAGATATCAGGAGACGACAATCCTGGAGTGACTTCTAGCCTAGCGAGAAGGGTAGGTATAGCACAACCTGAATTTCTGACAGCAAGAGGCCTCCCCAGCCACTGGAAGGGGTTTCAGACCAAATGAGCCCAGAGGTGGCTGGCATCAGTGAACTGGGAACTGCTTATGGACAGGGCACAAGGTTCCCAGCCTCCCATGACACTTTTATCCTTTTAGAACTGAGCCAGGACAGCAGACACCATGTTACTTCTCCACTCATCTTATGCCTTTGCCCTTCCTGGGGCTTCAACTTCTCAAGTTTCACCCTGTTTGTTTTCACACAAATATTTTCTAACTCCAGCCCAGACTTCAAGATCCACAGGGGTTCAGCAGATCCCAGTGATTTCCATGACTGCAGAAGCTGGGCCTTCAAGACACCTCCCAGCTCACTGGCTGGTCCTGGTGCTGCATATCCTCACAACTAAAACAATGGAACATTGAATCTGCTCTGGCACCCTGTGGACAACTCAGAATGGGCATGATTATGGTCTAGAATTGACTTACTTGGTCTTGAAAGATGAGAGAGACTCCATGGGAAGATCAGTGAAGAGAGTGTTGCATGGGTCCTAGCTTTGATGTGCTCAGGGGCATCCCTTCCCCCATGGGAGAACTGCATTCTTTCCTAGGGTAGGGATCCTGGGCAGGGACCCTCCCAGCCCACAGCATAGTCATAGGGGAGCTCAGCTGGCCTGGGTTCCAGTCTACCAGTGGTTACTAAGGGGAAACTGTGAAGCAGAGGGTGGGTGAAGCAGAGAGTGAGGCCCACTGAAGGTTATCACTTCATGAGTCTACCTCTATAAATAGACTTTCTAACTAGGTGAGGCCACTTCAACCTCTTTTTGGCAGAGATATACTCAGAAACTGGGAGAAATCCTTTAACCTATAACATGACATCTAACTGGTCAGATTTTGTGAAGCCTGAGTGGAAGCTCACGGAACCCATCCCCACACAGTTACCTCCTCCACCTACCTCAGGTGCTGCAGAGATTGAGGTCTAATCTAGAAACTCCAGGGCCCCATTCACCACCTGGAGCAGTCAAGTGCTTCTCCTGAGGGACCGAAGCTGCTCTAGGACCAAGAAACAGCACTGAATCTTTCTCCTTCCTACAGATGTCACCTACTACCAGGGACACTCATGCAATATAGTCATAAACTGCCTTACCCCATCAGCAACTTTATTGGTGGTGAAGATCAAGAAATCTCAGAGCTAAGGATCACTCCTAAAGTTTGGGGCACTGAAGTCATCCAACTAGGGGACCAGAATCTACCACAGATAAAAAGGAACATCTTAGCAACTGGCTCATTCATACAAACTTCAATCAGTAACTGGGAGAACAATAATATAGTCCTTCAAAGCGTCTTTGCAACTCAAAGAATCAGGGTGTGGTTGATTCACATCCAAAAATACCACCAGCCATCACCAAGAGTATCCTCAGGAACCTAACTCATTACACTCTGTCAGGAAGAGGTGAAAACAGTGGGTCAGAGGTAATATAAAATATTCATTAAATCTGCTAGAGAAATCCACAGGCAACTCAGTAAAAGTATTCTTTTTTTTTTCTGACAAAGTAACAAAGTAAGGGGCTGATCTTCAGGGTCTCAGAGATAAGCCCGTATGTCAGTCCCAAAACACCTGGCTCTCACTAGAGAGTCCAAATGAGGAGGAACCAGCAGAAAAACTGACAAAATATAAAAAATTAAAGTGAAAGATCTCCCCATAAGGAAAACAATAACCCTTATCAATGGATACAAATATAAATAAAAAATATCAAAATGATAGGTGAAGAAATTTGAGCATGGTTTGGAAATAAGCTCATGGAAATAAAAGAGAAAATAGTATCCCAACACAAAGAAGCCACAAAGACAATTCAAGAAATGAGTATTAAAGTGAAAAAGCTAAAAAGAACTTTGAGAAATAAAAAAAACATTCAAGGAATTATATAGCACCATAAAAAGCCTTAAGATAGGCTCAGTCAGGGAGAAGAAAAATCTCAGAACTTGAACATTAATAATGCCTTTGTGGCAAACAAGGTAGTCAATGAGAAAGAACAGAGAAACAAGAGGAATGAAAGAAACCTATTTAGAAATGTGAGAATAAGTAAAGTGGCCAAATGTCAGAAGTATTGGTATCCCTGAAGAAAAAGAAGAAAATTCACAAGTTTTATATAGTCTATTTGAGGGAGTTATTGAGAAAATTTTCCCAGGCCTTGCTGGAAATCTAGTTATTCAGATAGAAGAAGCATGTAGGACACCTGAGAGATTCTTTGTAAAGAGTTGGTCACCACAACACATAATCATGAAGCTAGCCAATGTAAACATGAAAGAGGCACTCCTGAGAGCAGTGAGGCAAAAGTAGGAAGTAATTTACAAAGGAAAAACAATCAGACTAAATTCAGAATTCTTAGCTAAAGAAAGTATTGAAGACCCAACCTTAACCTTCTGAAACAGAATAATGGCCAACCTAGAATATTGTATCCTACAAAACAAGTTTCCCATATGAGGGAGAAATAAAGGTTTTCACAGACAAGCTATTGCTTGTGGAATTTGCATAGGTCAGACCTACCCTGCAGGAAGTACTCAGATTTGTGTTATTCAATGATCAACATAACAGACACCCCCCAGTGTAAAACCATCCCAAAGCTAAAGTTCAGAGCCCAGATGCCACACTGGTTCAAGATGTAAAACAAAGTGAAAAGGACCTATGCAATTATTTCAGTAACTGTACTTAGGCAAATGGACAAAATATAGCTATGTTGTAGCAAATATTGTATACTATTGAAACTGTGATTGTAATTTTCCCAAATATACTGTTAAAAGTTTAGATTTTATATCCTCTGTCCTCCCCCCTCCTGCTTCTCTCTGATGTATGGCAAAAGGAGGAAGGGCATGAAGTGGGATCTCACCTAATGTGCACATTGTGAGATTGTATAACATGGCCCCTGAGTGAGAGACTCTTCTACAATTGGAACCTTAACCTGGAAGTGAGAACAATGTAACTTGAAAATTGTACCCTCATATTAATTTGAATACGCTTTAAAAAATTTTAGATTTTAACTGAAATCATTGAGATATAATTCAAGTTATAGTAAATTAATGGAAAAATAATTTAAAAGGTACTGTAGAAAACACAAATTTAATGCAAACAAATGCAGTAATGGAGTATACAAAAATGAAAGCATACGACACATGCAGAGATAAATACAAAGATAGTAGACATAAATTTAACATTACTAGTAACAAATGTTAAAATTAAACAGATTAAACTCTACAACTAAAAACTTAAATCAGGCTGAGTCTATGATGCACACATAGACTCATCAGTAAACATATATTAGATTGAAAGTCACAAATACATTAGGAGGACAGAAAAATAGACCATGCTAAAATACCCAAGGGAAGGTGTAGTGACTATATTAATATCAAACACATTAGTTGTTAGGATAAATTAGTACTAGATAGTCAACTCATATATGTCATAAAAATTATAACTTAAAAAAACCTCTAAATACCTGAATCAAAAACTAGCAAAATTTCTGGGCATGGTGGCTCACACCTGTAATTCTAGTATTCTGGGAAACCGAGACAGGCAGATTGCTTGTGCTAATGAGTTTGACACCAGTCTGAGCAAGAGTGAGACCCTGTCTCTAAAATAGCCGAGTGTTGTGGTGGCCACCTATAGTCCCAGCTACTCAGAAGGCTGAGGCAAGAGAATCACTTGAGCCCAAGAGTTTGAGGTTGAGGTTGCTGTGAGCTATGATGTCAGAGCACTCTACCAAGGGTGACAAAGTGAGAGTCTGTCTAAAACAAAACAACAACAACTAACAAAATTAAAAGAATATTCAGATAAAAATAATAATAGGATATGTAAATACTTTAATTTTGATAATGAAAAATTCAAATAGATATGAGATAACTGAGCAAATAGGAGACCTTTAAACCATTAAAAAGAACTAGATCTCACAGACACCTATTGACTACTCAACAACAGAATACTCATGCTTCTCAAATTTCCACACAACCTTTTCCAGGTAGAAGCATATCTTAGGCCAAAAAACAAGTTCCAAGAAATTTAAAGTATTAATTTAATATAAAGTACTTTTATGACTAAAATTGAATACATTTAGAATAAATAACTGGATAAAATTTGTAAAATTCACAAACATGAAAATTTTGAGAAAAGTCTCAAATAACAATATACCAAGAAAGAAACCAAAAGGAAAATTAGAAAATACTTTGTAATGAATGAAAATGAAACACAGTCTACATCAATCAATGGATTGCAGCTAAAGCAATTTTGGGAGGAATCTTTAAGCCTATAAATGCCTACATTATAATAAAAGAAAGATATGAAGTCAATAATGTAAATGTCCATCTTAACTGGAGAACAGAGAACAAATGATACACAAAGGAAGAAGAAAGAAGAAAGTTATGAAGGCTAGAGCAGAAATAAATGGTCTAGATAATATTAGAAAACAGGGAAAAAAACCCAAAAGTTATTCTTTGAAAATATCAACAAAATTGACAAGTCTTTAACTTTACCAACAAGGAAAAATAAGTAAAGGATAAAAGTTAATAAATTCAGAAATGAAAAAAATGGCATTTCTACTATTTTTATACAAATAAAAAGTGTTATGTAGAAACACTATGAAGTACTTTTGCCAAGAAGTTAAATAACATAGATGAAATATACAAATTCCTAGAAAAACATAAACAACTAAAACTGACTCAAGAAAGAAAAAGAACATCTGACTATAAAAAAAAAAGAGACCAAAATACTACTAATAAAAAAAAAACCTTCCAAACAAAGTCCAAGAACAGGTGGCTTTACCAGTAAATTCTACTATAAATGACGCAAAGAATTAGTACCAACCATATGTAAATACTTCCAGAAAATACAGAGGTAGGACCACATTTCAACTCATTCTACAAGGTTAGCATTACTTAGACACCAAAATCAGACAAAATATTACAAGACAAAAAAATTATAAATAACTTTCATGTCTATAGATACAATAATCCTAAGAAAATACTAGTAAACTAAATCCAACAGCATAGAAAGGAATATGTACTATGAACACACGATATCTATTAAAAAATGTAAGATTGATTGAACATATGAAAATAAATCAGTATAATGCATCATGAAGATAGAATACATGCTCACTCAATAAACACAGGAAAATTATTTTTTAAAAAATCTACTTTCACCATTCCAGTTCAACATACTACTAGAAGGCCTAGCCAGAGCAACTTACAAGAGAAAAAAAAAAAGGCATTCAAATTGAAAATGAGCAATTCAAATTATCTCTGTTCACTGATAATATTTTCTTATGTATAGAAAATCTTAAAGACTCCTCTGAAAAACTCTTAGATTTGATAAATGAGTACAATTTTAGGATACAAAATCAATGTCTAAAAGTCAGTAACATTTCTATGCACCCATAATGATCACACTGAGAACCAAATCAAACTGTCCAACCCATTTACAATACCTACAAAAAATAAGAATAATATATCTAGGAATATATTTAATGAAGGAGGTAAAATATCTCAATAGAAAAAAAAACTACAAAATATTGATTAAATTGATGAAATAAATTATAGAAGACACAAACATAGGGGAAAATATTCCATATTCATGGATTGGAACAATTAATGACATTAAAATGACCATATTGCCTAAAGTAACTACAGGTTCAGTGCAATTGCCATAAAAATACCAACATTGTCTTTCACAAAATCCAAAATTCTTTAATGATAAATAACTCCCATACTAGGTATCGAAGGGAATGTCCTCACCTCAACCTGATTAAAAATTCAATGAAAAACATACAGAATATAAAACCAACACCTTATTTAGTAATAAAATAACAAAAGCTTTCCCTCTAATTTAAACAACAAGGCAAGAGTGCCTACTTTTGTCACTTCCGTTCTACATTGTAGTGAAAGTCCTGGGCAAAGGAATTATGAAAGAAAAAGAAATAGAAGCCTTCTGAATTGGAAAACAAATGTTCCACTACCTATATTGGAATATGACGGGCAGCGCCTGTGGCTCAAGGAGTAGGGCGCCGGTCCCATATGCTGGAAGTGGCAGGTTCAAACCCAGCCCCGGCCAAAAACCACAAAAAAAAAAAAAAAAAAAAAAAAAGGAATATGACACTAGTTTGTATACAGAAAACTCAAATGAGTACACCAAAGAAATATTAGAGCTAATAAACAAGTTGAGTAAATTTGTAGGGTACATGTCCAGCACGTGAAAATTGAGTTGTATATCTACACACTAGCAATGAGCAATCAGAAAATGAAATTAAGGAAACAATATTCTTGAAAGCACTGGAGAATAAATTGGTTAGGCATAAATTTAACCAAATAACGAAAAAGGTTTGTATCATTTAAACTATAAAGCATTATTGAAATAAATTGGAAAAAAATGAAACTACAGTTTCTGTTACTAGATAGGAAGACTTAATGATGTTAATATGTCAGTACCTCCTGAATTTATCTACAGATTCATTGTAATTCCTATCAAACTCCCCACTTTTCTAACAGAGATTGGCATGGAATCCAATCCAAAAATTCACATGGAACCCATGAAAAGTTTCCTAAACAAACTCAAAATATTCAAAATAATCTTGAGGAAGAGAACCAAATTTCAAGGACTCTTGCTTTTCAATTTTAAAACTTATCGTAAAACTACACTACTCTCAAGTGTATGATACCAGCACAAGGGTGGACACAAAGATCAATGGAAAAGAATCAAAGATAGAGAAATAAACCTATACATTTTTAGTCAATTGATTTTCGGCAATGGTGCCAAGACTATTCAATAAAATGGTACTGAAACAAGTGGATATCCGCATGCAAAAGACTGAATTTGAATGATTACCTCTAACCATGTATAAATATTAACTAAAAGTGGGAGAAAGACCTAACAGTAAGAGCTAAAACTATAAACTCTTAGAAGAAATCATCAACGTAGGTCTTCACTACCTTGCTTTATGCAATGTTTTTTTAAAAAATATAAGACCAAAAAGCACAAGCAATAAAAGAAAAATGCTTAATTTAGAATTTTCAAAAATTAAACATTTTGTGCACCAAAGTTTATCAAGAAAGTGAAAAAACCCAAGTAATCTTAGAAAATATTTTCGAATTGTATATCACATAAGTGTATAGTATACAGAATATATAAGAAACACAACTCAAATTAAAATAAAACAACTCAAAAAAGGGATAAATAACAAATTTTTAATGAGGAAAGGATAGCCACAATATACAAATTTTTCTTAAAACTTAACAACAAAAAATAATCTGATTTAAAAGTGGGTAAAATATCTGAACAGACACCTTTTCAAGGAAGACATATAAATAGTAAATAAACATATGAAAAGAGAGCATCATATATAAAAAAGGAATTGCAGAAAGTAAAGCAAGAAAGTACCACTACACACCTATTAAAATAGCCAAAGTCCAAAACACTAACAGCAACAAGTTCTGGCAAAGATTTGGAGGAACAGGGACTCTCAATTATTGCTGGTGGGAATGCAATATAGTACAGCCTATTTGGAAGACAGATAGCAATTTCTTACACAACTACTCATATTTTTACCATGGATCCAGAAACTATGCTCCACAGTATTTACCCAAAGGAGTTGCAAACATGTCCACACAAAAGCCTGAACACAAATATTTACAGTATCTTTATTTTAAATTGCCAAACCTTGGAAACAACCAAGATGTCCTTCGGTAGATGAATGGTTAAATATGATGAGGTACATCCAGACAGGGAAATACTCGGCACTAAAATTATATAAGCTATTAAGCTGTGAAAGACATGGAGAAATCTTAAATGAATATTACTAGATGAAAGAAGTCAATCTGAGGACTGACTTCAGGATTCTAACTATATGACATTCCAGAATAGGTAAAACTATAGACGCAGTAAAACCTTCAGTATTTGCTAGGGATCAGGGTGAGACATGGACGCAGAAGAGGGTTAAGGAAATGATACTATTCTGTGTGATGTTAGAATGGTGTACACCTATCATTATACCTGTATCAAAACCCATAGACTCTACAACATCCTAATGAACTTTGGGTTTTAATGGTGGTGTTGCTGTAGTTTATTGACTGTAATAAATGTAGCACTCTGAGGCAGCATGTTGATAGTGAAGCAGACTATGCATGGGGAAGGGCAGGAATATGGTAATGTTATCTGCTCAGTTTTGCTGTGAATCTAAAACTATTCCAAAAATAAAACGCATTTTTTTTTGTGTGTGTGATTTTTTTTGGCCAGGGCTGGGTTTGAACCTGTCACCTCCGGCATATGGGACCGGCGCCCTACTCCTTGAGCCACAAGTGCCGCCCAATAAAATGTATTTTTAAAAGGTGATATCTCATGTAAACAAACAGTTTCTATTTTTTTAATGGGTAAACTATTTAAATAGGCATTTCTTCAGAGAAGATACACAGGTAGTCAATAATCCCATGAAAATATTTTCAACACCATGAACCATCAGAGAAATGTAAATCAAAGCCATAATTTGATAACACCTTACACCCACTGGCATGACTATACTAAAAAGGCAGTCAGTAATAAGTTGGCAAAGATGTAGAAAATTTGAATTCTTGTACATTATTGCTGGTAATGCAAAGTTGTTGCCACCACTTTGGAAAACAATTTTATAGTTCCTCAAAAATTAGACTTGGAGGCACTTTTAAGTATATATTATAAGGAAATAAAAAGGAAATAAAAACAGATATTCACACACACAAAAAAATGATTCATGAATGCTCATAGCACCATTATTCATAATTGCCATACTGAGAACAACTCAAACGTCCACCAACAAATAAACAGATAAATAAAGTATGGTATAACCATGCAATGCAATATTATACAGCCACAAAAGGAATAACATTATTATATATGTTACATCATAAATGAGCCTTAAATACATTATACTAAGTGTAAGAAATCAGTTGCAAAAGAACACATACTGTATTATTCCATTTTTATGAATATTTTGAATAGAAAATCTATAGAGATAGCAAGTAAATTAATAATTTCTAAGGGCTACCGAGAGAAAAAATGGGGAGTGACTTCTAATCTGTGCTATTTGGGTGTGGGTAATGGAATGTTATAGATATTGGTGATGATTGCACAACTCTGTGAATATGCTAAAAGCAGTGATTTGTAAATTTTAAAATAATAAATTTTATGTCTCATACAGTATATTCCAATAAAGAAAAAATAATTAAAAAGAGGAATGTAATAGAAGCAGTACCATAGTGTTACATATTAAATTAAAAACTTCATAAATATACATACCAGACCAATTGGATTTTTAAAATATAGACTACTATTTCCTATTATTTCGCACTTAAATCCTACCCTTTCTTCTATATTATGTATTCACAAAGTATCTTTAAGTCTGTAAATTATTCCTTCTTTGAGTTTTAAATAACATCTATTGTCCATCACCCATTTTAGCCCACATTGTATACAAGCGTAGTGTTTGTTCTTACAAGTGCAGTGTTTATTCAAATTTTCAGTTCTGTCACAGAAGAGACCCCATCTTAAATCACCTTTTTCCAAAAGAAAATTAGAAGGTACTCAGTGAATATTAAACAAGCAGTGATGCTTATTGCAAATTTTCAAGCTTCTTTGCTCTGAAAGATGCCAGAGGAATTTTGACAGGGATTACACTGAATGTGTAGATTTCTTTAAATAGTATGGATAGTTTAACAATATTAATTCTAGAAACCATGAACACCAGATATTTATGCTTTCTTCAATTTATTTTGGAAAAATTTTATAACTACCAATGTAGCAATCTTTAACCTCCTTGGATAAATTTAGTCTTAAGAATTTTTTTCAGTATTAAATTTAATAGGATTAAATAAATGAGATTTTTTTTCTTGATTTATTGTTGAATAGGTCATTGTTAGTATATGAAAATACTACTGCTTTTTGTATGTTGATTTTGTATCCTTCAACTTTACTGGATTTATTTATCAGTTGTAACAGATTTTTTTCCAAAAGTAAGAAATTTTCAAAGTGAAACAAAAACAATTCTTCCCCTTTATACTTTTATGCTTGAAATACTACTGAAGTATTTCTTCACTTATCCAACAACTGTCAACTTAGCTTAATCGTGTTCCTAATACTAGATATTTTGTCACTATTGTGTTTTATGTGAATAACACTTGAAAATCTAAAGCAAATAAAAAGGTATAATCTGGACAAATCATCACGAGTTCATTAATTTTCACAAAAGTAACCTCACTTCATGTTGATGAAGAGATAAAGATTATAATGGTGATGATTATCCTGATAATAATTACAGTGATTATAATGTTATTGCTGTCATTGCATCATTGATTTACCCAGAAAAACTGCTAGGAAGAGTACATTTTTGTTTTTAATGAAGCTTCATATGATACTAATGTAAATGAAAGCATGGGATATAAATAATTCAGGCTTTAGAAAATAAATACTTGACTATAAGAAATAAAGTCTCTGAGCTATCCAACTTTGGGAAAGTAAATTCACCATTCTTCCCTTCTGTTTTCTCATCTATATGTTGGTGGCAATAATACCTATCTTAAAATGTTAAGATGATTAAATTAAATAACACATATGAAGTTTTTAAAGTTTTTTGCCATGCAAAAGATGCTCAATAAGAGACAATCCCCCTTGAAAGGTATGATTTCCTAGTAGTAATTGTATACACTCAAGGAGACATCACTAAGACATGAAAAGAAAAATGATGCTGAAAGTTAATTTTTTTATAAAAATCAATTTATACATGTGCTTCACATTGTGCAACAAAATAAATTATGTTTGGATTAAAACATAAAGTATTTTCAAATAGAACTATAAATATGTTTAAAAACTAAAGGTCAATTTTTATGAATTCTGTATAAGGTAGAATTTTCTAAACTTTCATGAATTAAATATATCAGAAATAGTACATTTTTTTATATTGAAATGGAAGGTTTTCAATACAACACAGAATTACAAATGAAAATATAATCAATAACCTTGAAAAACTTGTTTTAAAGAGGTAATCAGGATAGTGGAATCATGAGTGATTTTTTTCTGTTATATATGATATTTTGTACTTTCCATTTTTTAACAAAGAATTTTATATACAATTATAACTAAAGAAAATGTACATATTCAAACACACACATATATATGCACACACAGCAACAGAATATAAAGTTTCTGGTTAGGTGACTAGATGTCAAGTTTTAGTTTCATCACTTAATCATGCATAATTAGTGAGTCACTTAATTTTTGTGAGCTTCAATTTGTCTGTAAAAAGAGGACTGGTCCCTATCTTTCAGCACTGCTTTAGAGTTAGAACAGGGTGTAAATTTCCTAATGTATAGTGCAGTGCATAGCTAGGGCTTAAGAACCAGCAATTGTTATTAGCATCATTATTCTTATAATTATATCATTCATCCAAATGGAGAGTATTAGGCCTTTTCAGATTATAAGGTTCAGAGTTATCAGAATATTTCAGTTGATTGATATTTATTTGAATCAGAAAGTAAAAAACCCAAATCATAGCTAATATCATTATACTTTTTCAACTGGGTTTCCTAGAGAGTTGGAAAAATGTCTCATCATCATTCAGATTATACATACAGTTCTAGTTATCTAATAGCAGTGACATTGAATCATTTTTAAAACATTGAAAAGTATCTCTTACTGTTTATACTAGTGACTTTATCAAACACATGATTCAGCTTTTCTCCTCTCTGTTTTTTTCCTTCCTTCTGCCTATCTCTCTTTGTCCTTAACTCCAACTTTGTCCCATTAAAACACACATTGAAAATGCCTCAAGGGAAATGTACGAATTTTGCTGGTTAGTCACAGTTGAATATATATTATTCCAGTTAGACAGAGCCCTTAAGCAAGATCAAGGTAAAGTCTGCTGATCTTCTTGGCAATCAAGGGCCTACCATGTTGATAATTAATTCATTTCTTACCCAAGTGATAGAAAAGCAAATAATATATGGCCAAAAAGTAACCAAGTTGAGAATGTTACTGTAGATAATTACTATTGGCTATGGAGCCTTGTTCCAGTTCAATTATTCGCACAATGTAAAATGGATGTCATACTTTTTCAACAATATATTGTTAACTATACAGATATTTAGTTATATGCACTGCTTTTCAGAACAAAGATCATCCATAAGAATGGCTTGTCTGGTGGTATCTCATTTGGGTATGTCACCTTCTATGTCAGTCAAGATTTTATAGATGACTTAGATAAATAGAAGCTTACACATATAAAATTCGCCAATAATACAAAAAAATGCATATTTTATTAGATAACATAATTTTGATTCAAACTGTCCTGAATAGAAGATTAATATGAGAGATTAACATAAAGTTTTCTATTGCCGTTTATACTCACACACACACATGCAAACTTGAAAATGTAACAGTGCACAAAATAACCTGAGAGATATTACATTTGATCCCAATATAAAGGATAGTTAATGATCAGAATATTTTCCAAATGGTTTGACTTGTCTATTTGATAGCAAGTTATTTTTTCTCAAATGTTCCAGAAAGTAAAAGAATGACCATGTGTCATGAATATCATAGCAGGGTTTGTACACAGAAAAAGAAATCATACCAGATGACTACCACAGCCTTTGGGATGTCATTTTCCTGAATATGTTTTCAAAATTTGATTACTTCTGTTCAGTCAACTCTTCTAAAAGTAACTTAAATTATTTACCTAGGATTTTGCCCAAAGTTACCATTACAGTTACCACTTCAGGACCAGGCCAAGAATATACAGATGCTTAACCTAAGTGTCAGGCTTATGTTCTTTTCACTACCACATCACTGTTGCCCTTAGCAGTTAATACAGAGACTTACACTAGAACACTTATTCCCTTGCTCCCTTGTTGTTTCACTTATTTATATCTCCACTTAGTCTATCTTTTATTTGTTCTTTTTATTGAGACAGAGTCTCACTGTATCACCCTCTGTAGAGTACAATGGCATCATTGCTCATAGCAACCTCAAACTCCTGGGCTCAAGTAATTCTCTTCCCTCAGCCTCCCTAGTAGCTGGGAATGCAGGTGTCTGCCACAATGCCTGGCTATTTTTTCTTGTTATTGTTATTTAGCGGGCCCAGGCCGAGCTCGAACCCACCAGGTCCCATGCACATGGCCAGCCCCCTACTGTTTTTTATAATGACTGGTACATTTCTGGTCACAGACTAGAAACTTGATAAATATGTGAGAAAATAATCCAGACACTTATCTCTTTTTATGTGAATTTTCTTATTTCTGTGTATGTGTTTACTTATGAAAATGAAAAGCTCTTAAGAATTAAACTCATATTTTACCCTTTGTTCCGAGTAAACTTCCATTTAAAAAGCAACTCAGTCTTTTATTTTTTTCACTGAAAGTATAAGTAATAGACAATTCCTTCTATGAGACTTTATATATATATATATACATACATACATATATATATGGCTTTTGTTTATTATTGGTATCCATATTATCATGGACATTTGAACACATCCTACTAAAAAAAGGTTGAATTAGAATGGGGGTAAGATGGCCAACTAGAAGCAGCTTTTGCCAAATGCTTCTGTCCAGAAGAAGGAACAATGGAATGAAGTGAACTTGGAGTAGTTAAAATTGGGGAATAGATCACAAGGAGAAGAAATCAAAGTGCTCAGCAAACCCACTAAGACAAACTGCAAAGATGAAGACAACAAAGGGGGAGGAAGAAAACAGACAACAGATGAAGCAGATCATACTGAAGAAACTTGGAGAAGAATAAAAGGGTAAGGGGGGCTCTCTGCCAACAGCAAAACACAGAATCTCTCATCTCAAGGTTGAAAGCCACAAAAGACAAAAGGTTCCAGCTTTCCTGGACTTAGGAATATCCTACTCTGGGTCCCTAAACTGCATGGCAGCATAGTGAGCAATTTTGGCTACAACTGCTGTGCGGCTACAGTCCATCCCCCCTCTTTCTTTGGTTGCCCAACAGACTATGCCCTGAAGGGGTCTGCTTCCCAGCACATGGCTGAGATGGAATGCTAGCCCAGCCCAGCCAACTTGGAGAGGCTTCCCTACCTCTACACACCAAAAAAGCAAAGTATCTTTGGACTCTAACAGGCCCCATAACAACTGAAGAAATAAGGGTTACAGAGGCCACTTTCTTTGTCTCTGGCAACTGAAGGGATCCTTATCCAGTCATAGGAGTAAAAGGAGATAGGTGGGGTCCTATCCCCACCTCCCAACATGTTTGCCAAGGATTATAAGGTATCTCTGCATTGTGTGGTCTAGTGAACTAAGCATGCCCTGCCCTACACCATGGGATGAAATGGTGGCTCACGTTCCCTAAATGTTGTGAGGTAAGGTCAATCCTGAGTCTCCCTCCTACTAGGTAAAAACTTTCCCCACCCTCTGAAGCTGCTCTTTCCAGCATCTGTGCTCAGTGGGCTTCTCCTAAAAGCTTAGGTACCCAGCTCCCCTCCCGCCAACTTAGAGAGGGGCAGGTCTGGCCTTGGAAAATCCCAGATCCTCTTCCTCTAACCATAGGTAAAATCTGCTGCATTTCAAATCTGTTGCAGTCCTGACTTTGGCAAAAACCATGGATTTTTTTAATTTGTTTGCCTACAGGACTGGAACTTCAGCTGGAACCATTCGACAAGCTGCACATTGTCTTCCTCAAGTGCAGATGAATGCCGTGGCATTTCCAATCTGTTGCAGGTGAGACTGGCAAAACTGTGACTCATCTTATTTGTTTTAGGGCAGGATCAGCACTTGGGGAGGATGAGTTCAACACACATTCTGAGAACTGTCCCAAACCTTGGAGTGTCACTTGGAGTTCTTACACCTAGCCCTCCCCACCCACCTGAAGGGTAGTAAGGTCAGTCACTACTCAAGGACTTTCATACTACAGCCCTCAAAGAGAACTTTTGGAGGCTGTGTGCAGGAAAGGCAGTAGGTATAAACAAGAGCTCATTTGAATAGTCAGTGGTAAAGAGGAGTAGTGAGTTACATATCCTGAAACCTCTGTATCTAATTTCAGGCCACTGGTTTTAGTTTCCAAACAGGTTTGCTGGGTGTGGCCTGAGGTACCCCAATCGGATTCCCTATCAATAAAAAAAAATTAGGGACAACCCAACATTCCAGCTTAAAAAGTATAATAAATATATAATTAAACTGAATATACACATAGGGTGGAATCAGCAGAAGAACTCTGACAACATGAAAAATTAGAGCAGATTAACTCCCCTAAGAAAATACAATGGAGATACAGCTGAAAATACCGCCCATAGACAAATTGATGACATGACAGAAATATAATTCAGAATATGAATGGCAGATAAGATGGATGGAATTGTGGAGAATATGAAAAAGAAATCCAAAGATAAATTCAAGAACTTTCTCAAGAAATCAATGAAATTAAAGATTTAGAACTGTTAAAAGTTACTGGAATCATTTTATAACAGGTACGTGTGTTTTTCTCCTTGAAATTTTAGAAATTGACTTTTTTTTTGCAAACCAATTGCTTCTTAAACAATTTTGATATCTATTTTAATTTGAGTGATTTGTCAGTCTAGTTCTCTACAACAGAAGACCAATTTAATCGAAGGTAGCCTCAAAAACAGTTTATGTATTAGAAAGGATTTTTAAAGCCAATGTATCCACTCATATTTTAAATAAAATAATTATAAGTGTTAAAAAAATAAAGACGTCAACAAGAATATGAACACAATCAGGAAGGATATAGCAAAACTTAAGGAATTGAGAAAGGCATTCAAGGAGCTTCAAAACACAGTAGAGAATCTCTCCAATAGAGTAGAAGATGCAAAAGAAAAAATCTTAGAAATTGAATATAAGATTTTGAATTAATCCAAACATTCAAAATGGAGAAAAGATAAAAACCCAGAAAAGTCATGACAGATGGGACTGCACCAAATGCATGAATATATGATCGATAGGGATTCTGCAAGAAGAGAGTCCTAAATGCATGGAAACTCTACTTCAGGAAATCATTTTGGAGAATTTCGTAAGCATTGCAAGAGACCCCAAACTTCAGATACGAGATTATTTAAGATCCCATAATAACTCAATTCAATCAAAGCAACTCCTAGAAACATTGTAATTAACTTGGCCAAATTCAAAATAAAAGAGAAATTACAGCAAGCATCCAGGTCTAAACAATGTCTTATCTACAAGGAGAAAAATATCAGGTACAGTGGACTTTTTCAGCTGAAAATTTCAAGCCACGAGATGGTTGTCATCTTTCTTTAACTACCTTAAATAAAACAATTTTCACCCCTTGTTAAACTAAGTGTCATATACAATGAAGAAACAAAATATTTTACTGATGTGAAAATATTGAGGAAATTGACCACAACAAGACAAGCTCTGAGTAAAGAACTCACATGTTCTTCACACTGACCATCACAATGGACCAACAGCAAAGTAAAGATGCACAGAAACTAAAGGATAAAGCCTACTTTCCATAATGGTGTGAGTGATAAAATTAAGCAACAGATCACCACAGAATAAAGCAAACATAACTCCATTATACTTATCAGTTCTCTTAGCAAATGTGAATGGCTTGAATTCTCCACTGAAATGGTAGAGGCCCATTCACTGTGTAAAAATTTTAAAAAATACAAGATGGAGTAAGGTGGCAGCTGAGTAACAGCTTCTTTGCAACTGGGCATGGTGAGATTGGGGAGGGAAGACTACAGAAACCTCTGGCTGTTGGAATTTTCCCAGAAACATCCCTTTTGGGATGCAGGGAGGCATAAGAAGACTTCTGGACCCCAGGTGGAGGACAAAAGGAGAGTAGAAGTGGGAATTGGGTGTGTTCAATCCGAGGCTGTGGCATCTGCCGTGGTTGTAGCCACAGCAGCAGCAAGATTGCAGACAGAGAAGGCCTTCCCTGTGTTTTTTGTTTGTTTTTTTGGTTTTTGGGATTTGGGCACCTGGTTGAGTTACCCTGGGAGACCTTGGGCAAGTGTGCAAGTGACTTTGATCAGTGTCCAGAGTCTGGGACTGAGCTGCTAGGCTGGAACAGAGCTTTCATGTTTGGCTGTGGGTTGTGTGCGCCATTGTGGGAGAGCCTTCCTACAGGCTGCACCCTACAGGCTTATACTGGGAGACACTGTGCGAGTGACCTAATGACTGTGAACAGCGCCCAGAGGCCAGGACTGAGACACTGAGGAAGAGCAGGAATTTCATTGTTCAGCAGTTGGAGAGCTTCCTTGCAGCCTTGTCTGTCAAGGGTATAGAGTGAAGCTGGATGTGGCATGCCTGATAAGCAGGCAGCCTCTTCAGGAGAGATCCCAGCCAAACATGCTTCCATGAGTAAGCCTCTGCTTAGCCAAGGGTCATGGTTAAAGTATCTTTTAAGCAGGCTAAGGAGAAATTCAGGCTTTCAACCCTGCAGGGTTTGAGGGCAAAGAAGTTGGCAGAGGCCCCAATCTTCATCTTATACTGCTTAATCAGCATTGTGATTATCATCTCATACTCCAGAAGATCACCGGTTGCTCAGGCAATATTCGGCAAAATATATATATTGGTTTGTTTTTTTTCCTTTTTTTTTTTTTTAATTTCAACTCCCCCCCCCAGATTTTTCTTTTTCTTTTTTTCTTCATTTTTCTAGTGAAAAATAATTTTTCATTGTTGTGTTCTTTAATTATTAGAACTTCATTTTTGCTAGTTTTTCTGCCAAGGTTATTTGTTTTTCCTCCAATTTTGTATGGTAAGTTTTTTGTTGGTTTGTTTTGGTTTGATTTATAGTATTTTTGTTTTTCTTCTCTATTTGGTGGAGGTGTGTTACTGTGTCTTCTCACATGGGCAAAGAGATGCAGACCTCTAGGAAACCACCCTACCCACCATGCCCAGATGTTGGGACATTTTTAAGGTGTGAGTCAAAGTACCCTACTGCACACCTTTGTTACTCCTGTCTCCTTCTTTATGTATCTCTCTTCTTTTTGTCAATCTTCCCTTTAACTCACCCCCTTTCCTTTCTTTTTTACTTTTTTCATTTTTTGTCCCCCTTCTTGCTCTTCAATCTTCTCATCCTTTTAGTCCAGTACCAAAAGGATATATCAACACCTTAGGTCAGAGGCATGGTAATGTTAAGAGCAAGAGGAAGTGAGGGGAAAATTAGGACAAGGAAACAGACAAAAGAAAACACTCATGAGGAAGAAACATCAGAAAAATTATGGCAATATGAAATACCAGAACAGAGCAATGCCCACAATGAACCATGAGGTAGCTACTGCAGAGAATTCTACCTATAAAGGAATGTTAGAAATGACAAAAGGGGAACTTAAAATATGGATGATAAAAACAATGAAGGAAATAGCTGAGAAACTGGAAAATAACCAAAAGGAAATCCAAAAACAGAATCAAATAAGACATGAATGATATGAAGAATATAGAAAGGATATAGCAGAGCTAACAGAATTGAAGCAGTTAATTAGGAACTTAAATATGCAGTAGAAAGTATCAATAACAGATTAGACCATGCAGAAGAAAGAATCTCATATTATAGGGGTATTTGCGAAACTTGGTAAATGTAGAATGTAAATGTTTTGGCACAGTAACTGAGATAACGCCGGAAAGGCTATGTTAACCACTGTGATAAAAATGTGTCAAATGGTTTATGAAGTGAGTGTATGATGCCCCATAATCATATCATTGTATACAGTTATGATTTAATAAAAAAAATTAAAAAAAAAAAAAAAGAATCTCAGAGGTAGGAGACAAAGCTGTTGAGCTAACTCAGATAGCTAAAGAGTCAGAAAAAAAGATAGAGAAAGCAGAACATTCACTAACAGAATTATGGGACTTCATAATTCATTCAAACATATGAGTTATAGGTATCAGAGAAGGGGAAGAAGAATGCCCCAGAGAAATGTAAGTCATACTACAGAATACTATAAATGAAAATTTCCCAATTATCACTAAAGACTCTGACACACTCCTTTCAGAGAGATATTAGACCCCAGGTTGCCTCAACTCAAACCAAGCTTCTCCAAGACATATTGTAATGAACCTGTCCAAAGTCAAGACAAAAGAAAAGATTGTACATATTGCAAGGATTAAGTGTCAATTGACCTACTTGGGCCAATCCATCAGGGTGATGGCACACTTCTTGAATGAAACATTTCAAGCCAGAAGGCAATGGTCATCTACCCTTAATCTACTTAAACAAAAAAATTTCCAGCCCAGAATTTTATGCAAACATTGCATTGAGGAAGATTGCCACATCAAGACTAGCTCTATGGGAAATACTTTGACTTATTCTACACACTGAACATCAATATGGCCTACTAGCTAAGTAAGCACCCAGAAACTAAAGAAAAAAAAAAAAACTTTAACAGTGACACAAAATAAAAATCTAAGCAATGGACTTTCACAAAGTAAATAAATAGAACTCCACCACACTTATCAATTCTCTCAATAAATGTTAATGACTTGAATTCCCCACTAAAGAGGCAATGACTGGCTGATTGGATTAAAAACAAAACAAAAAAAGCCATACATTTGAGTCTGCAGGAAACACACTTAGCCTCAAAGGACAAATTAAAACTTAGAGTTAAGGGATGGAAGAGAGTTTTTCAGGCAATCAGAATTAAGAAGGAAAGAGGGGTTGCAATTTTATTTTCAGATACAAGTGAATCTGAAGCAACAAAACTTGAAAAAGAAAAAGATGGACATTTCATATTGTTCAAGGGAAAAATACAAGAAAACATTTCAACTCTAAATATTTAGGAACCTAACTTAAATACTCCCAGATTCCTGAAACAGACCTTAGTTAGTCTGAGCAATATGATATACTATAGCATCATAGTAGCAGAGGACTTTAAACCTCCTCTTATAGAACAGGACAGATCCTTTAAACAGAAATTAAACAAAGATACAAGGTCTTAAATGTGACTTTATAACAACGGTCCTTGATAGACATATATAAAACATTCCACCCCAAAGCTAAAGAATATACATTCTTCTTTTTTTTTTTATTAAATCATAACTGTATACATTGATATGATCATGGGGCATCATACACTCGCTTCATAGACCATTTGACACATTTTTATCACAGTGGTTAACATAGCCTTTCTGGCGTTATCTCAGTTACTGTGCCAAAACATTTACATTCTACATTTACCAAGTTTCGCAAATACCCCTGTAAGATGCACCACAGGTGTGATCCCACCGATCCCCCTCCCTCTACCCAGCCCCCCCTTCCCACTTCCCCCTATTGTTAAGTTGTAGCTGGGTTATAGCTTTCATGTGAGAGTCCCAAATTAGTTTCATAGTAGGGCTGTGTACATTGGGTAGTTTTTCTTCCATTCTTGGGATACTTTACTAAGAAGAATATGTTCCAGCTCCATCCATGTAAACACGAAAGAGGTAAAGTCTCCATCTTTCTTTAACGCTGCATAATATTCCATGGTATACATATACCACAATTTATTAATCCATTCGTGGATCGATGGGCACTTGGGCTTTTTCCATGACTTAGCTATTATGAATTGGGCTGCAATAAACATTCTGGTACAAATATCTTTGTTATGTTGTGATTTTTGGTCTTCTGGGTATATGCCCAGCAGAGGAATTACAGGATTGAATGGCAGATCTATTTTTAGATCTCTGAGTGTTCTCCATATATCTTTCCAAAAGGAATGTATTAATTTGCATTCCCACCAGCAGTGCAGAAGTGTTCCCTTTTCTCCACATCCACGCCAACATCTCTGGTCTTGAGATTTTGTGATATAGGCTAGTCTCATTGGAGTCAGATGATCTCTCAAAGTAGTTTTGATTTGCATTTCTCTGATGATTAAAGATGATGAGCATTTTTTCATATGTCTGAAGGCCACGCGCCTGTCTTCTTCAAAGAAGTTTCTCTTCAAATCCCTTGCCCAGCCTGCGATGGGATCCCTTGTTTTTTTCTTGCTGATGCGTTTGAGCTCTCTGTGGATTCTGGTTATTAAACCTTTGTCAGAGATATACCCTGCAAATATCTTCTCCCATTCTGAGGGCTGTCTGCTTGCTCTGCTTACTGTGTTCTTAGCTGTGCAGAAGCTTTTTAGTTTGATCAAGTCCCAGTAGTGTATTTTTGAAGCTGCTTCAATTGCCCAGGGGGTTCTCCTCATGAAATACTCACCCAGACCAATTTCTTCAAGGGTTTTCCCTGCATTCTGAACCAGACAAGGCTGCCCATTGTCTCCATTGCTTTTCAACATTGTAATGGAAGTTTTAGCCACCGCAATTAGGGAAGAAATGGCGATCAAGGGTATCCATTTAGGGTCAGAAGAGATCAAACTCTCGCTCTTCGCAGATGATATGATTGTGTATCTGGAAAACACTAGGGACTCTACTACAAAACTCCTAGAAGTGATCAAGGAATACAGCAGCGTCTCAGGTTACAAAATCAACATTCATAAATCGGTAGCCTTTATATACACCAACAACAGTCAAATTGAAAAAGCAGTTAAGGACTCTATCCCATTCACAGTAGTGCCAAAGAAGATGAAATATTTGGGAATTTACCTAACAAAAGACGTGAAAGATCTCTATAAAGAGAACTATGAAACTCTAAGAAAAGAAATAGCTGAAAATGTTAACAAATGGAAAAACATACCATGCTCATGGCTGGGAAGAATCAACATTATCCAAATGTCCATACTACCCAAAGCAATATATAATTTCAACGCACTCCCTATTAAAGCTCCACTGTCATATTTTAAAGATCTTGAAAAAACATTACTTCGTTTTATATGGAATCAGAAAAAACCTCGAATAGCCAAGACATTACTCAGAAATAAAAACAAAACAGGAGGAATCACACTACCAGACCTCAGACTTTACTACAAATCGATAGTGATCAAAACAGCATGGTATTGGCACAAAAACAGAGAAGTAGATATCTGGAACAGAATAGAGAACCAAGAGATGAATCCAGCTACTTACTGCTATTTGATTTTTGACAAGCCAATTAAAAACATTCAGTGGGGAAAAGATTCCCTATTTAACAAATGGTGCTGGGTGAACTGGCTGGCAACCTGCAGAAGACTGAAATTGGACCCACAACTTTCACCATTAACTAAGATAGACTCTCATTGGATTAAAGATTTAAACTTAAAACATGAAACTATAAAAATACTAGAGGAGTATACATTCTTCTTATCGGACCATGGAACATTCTCTAAAGTTGATGACATTTTAGGACAAAGACCAAACCTCAACAAAATCAAAAGAATTGAAATTTTACCTTGTATCTTCTCTGACTGCAAGGCATTAAAGGTGGAACTCAACTCCAACAAAAACATTCAACCACACACAAAGGCATGAAAATTAAACAACCTTATTCTGAATGACAGTTGAATACAAGAAGAGATAAAAGAGGAAATTATTAACTTCCTTGAGCATAACAACGAGATGCAAGCTACTAAAACCTGTGGAATATGACAAAAGCATTCCTGACAGGAAAATTTATTGCTTTAGATGACTACATATGAAAAACAGAAAGAGAGCATATCAATAAACTCATAAACCATGTTATGGAATTGGAGCAGGAAGAACAATCTAAGCCCTAACCCAGCAGAAGAAAAGAAGTACCCAAAATTAAATGAGAGATTAATGAAATTGAGAACAAAAGAATCATTCAGAAAATTAAAGAAACAAGGAGTTGGTTTTGTGAAAAAATAAAATAGAAAAACCTTTGCCCAGACAAACTAGAACTAGAAAAATAAAATCTCTAGTAACTTCAATCAGAAATGATACAGGGGAAATAACAGGCACCACAGACGTACAAGAAATTATCTCTGAATAATACAAGGAACTCTATACCCAGAAATTTGACAATGTGAAGGAAATGGATCCATATTTGGAAACACATTCACTCCCTAGACTTAGCCAGGAAGAAAAAGATCTCCTGAACAGACGAATTTCAAGTACTGAGATCAAATAAACAATAGAAAAATCTCCCAACAACAACAACAAAAAATGCCCTGGTCTGGATGGCTTCACACCAGAATTATTAAACCTTCAAAAAAGAGCTTATTTTTGTACTGCAGAAACTATTCCAAAATATTGAAAGGAAGGAATCTTCCCCAATGTTCTATAAACCAAACATTACCCTAATACCAAAACCAGGAAAAAAACAAAACAAAACAAAAAAAAACAATAAAAAAGGAGAACTTCAGACCAATTTCACTAATGAATGATGCAAAAATTCAAGGATACAATAAAATCCAGCATCCTTTTCTAATTAGAACACAGAAGAGTATAGGCACATGTGACACATTTTTTAAACTGATTAAAGCCATCTACAACAAACACACAGCTAATATTTTACTGAATGGAAAAGCTTTTCTACTTAGAACTGAAACTAGACAAGATTCTCCTTTATCACCACTAGTATTCAACATAGTGCTGGAAGTTCTAGTGAATAAATCAGGCAAGAGGAGGACATAAAGGGCATCCAAATGGGAGCAGAGCAAGTCAAACTCTCCCTCTTTGCTGATGATATGATCTTAGAGAACCTCAAAGATTCAACTATAAGAATCCTGGAAGTGTTCAAAAAGTACAGTAAGGTCTCAAATATAAAATCAATGTGCACAAAACAGTAGCCACGGTTAGAAGCTAATTAATGATAAAATCCCCTTCACAGTAGCTTCAAAGAAAATGAAACACTTAGTAATATACCTAACAAAAGACCTGCAGGACCACTATAAAGAAAATTATGAAACCCTAATAATAGAAAGAACACAAGATATTAACAAAAGGAAGAACATACTATGGTCAGGGCTTTGAAGAATCAACATTGTTGAAATGTATACACTTCCCAAAACAATCTACAGATTCAATGCCATCCCTATTAAAATACCAACATTGTACTTTTGATAAATGGAAAAAATAATTCTTCATTTTGTATGGAATCAGAGAAACCTGTATAGCTAAGACAGTCCTTAGAAATAAAAAACAAAGCTAGGGGCATCAGCCTACTAGACTTTAGGCTGTACTGCAAGGCCATAGTGATCAAAACAGCATTGTACTGGCACAAAAATAAAGACATAGACATTTGGAAGTGAATAGAAAACCATGAGATGAAATGAACATCTTACAGTGCCTGGAATCAGCCTAGCTAAATTATTAGGAACCGGGGAGTAGACCAGCATGAGATGGAAAAGAGACACAGACAATAGGGGGATCAGAGGGACCTTTCCTTAATAAGACAAGGCAACCTCAACTTTATTGCACAGCTTTTATATACAGTAGCTTGAAGGCATAATTTTGTCATAATTGCATAACTTGATTAAAAGCAACCTAAAAGCAGAATAGCATTTTCAGCAGTCTGAGATGACCAAAGGGCATGTCTCCATTCTAATCTGGTTCAAGAACGAGCCATAACAGGAAAAAGCTGGGGTCAGGTTGCAATGCTCTTTGACTCAGATGCGGTTCCTCAAAACTGGGGGACCTTGCCTCCCAGGAGGTCAGCTCCCAACAGCTCCCCCTCTTTTTCTTTCTTTTCTTTCTTTCTTTTTTTTTTTTTTTGCATTTTTTGGCCAGGGCTGAGTTTGAACCTGCCACCTCCGGCATGCAGGGCCAGTGCCCTACTCCTTTGAGCCACAGGCACCGCCCCTCTTTTTCTTTCTAAGTGCATGTGGTGAAGATTGGCCTTTAATTGTCAGACCACTGTGAAGGCTCTCTGGAGGGCTGCAGGAAATACGCACAGCAAAATCAAAACCATTATTCCTAATCCGATAAGGGCATATATCACATAAGTGAAAGATGTTGATGGTATAAAGTTAGTAAGAAACTGCTTTATAGCTGTGGCCACCTCTTGTGGTGACAACATCTGTAAATGGGCATTTTGAGTAGACTGGATATGTGAATGCAAACCAGCAATATCTACTGAAAAGCTATTAGAAGTCCAAATTCCCTGCAAGTGGTGCTGGATATGATCCCAACTCCACTCGGTAGCATTATATTTATAAGCAGTAACACAAATCCATTCAAATTCTGCATGACACTGTAGAGGAAGACAGGTCTTAAGGGTTTCAACTTGTTGTCTTAAAAGCAGGACCACCTCTTTAAGGGCATTAAGTTTTTCCTCAGTTTTATGATCGATCTTTTCCTGTATGCCCAAAGAAGTTGAAACATTTTTAGAAAGAGCATTTACATAATGAGCAGTCTGTATGGATTGAGTAGGAGCTACTGAAGCAGTAGCAGCTGAAGCTACAGTAGTTACAAGGGCAAAAATTCCAGAAACTAATATGCAAAAAAAACGCTTAGGGTGTTTAAGCTGCTCAACTAATAACTGCAAAACTTGACATGCAGGATCAGCATACCAAATGCCATTCACATGTATTGGAATCATAACAAAAAGGGGTTGCTGTAGCAAAACAATATCTTGGTACTGCTAGGTGCTAGGAAGACAATTAGTTAAGTTACAATTACTACAAGTAACAACATATTCATACTCTGTAGCCACAGAGCCTTTCTCTGGAAAAATGTGAGGCTTCATGATAATGTTTAAAAGACCTGTTAAAAAAAAATATAGAGGTGTTTTACACATGCCTTGAGATACAAAATTTGCTTATTAGCCTTTTTCTCCACAGTAGGATGTGTGAAGGTTATTGGACCAGTGGCAGCAGCAGCTCACCAAAGGCCTGTTTGCAATTGACTTTCAAGGAGAGACAAAAATTGTCATAGTCCAGTCTCTGGCGGCCCCACCACTGAGAGCAACAAAGGAGACCTGGCTTTATTTATTCACAATAGCCAAAAAGGGACAGGACCAATTGTACACAAAAAAAGAAGTGCCAAAAATTTTGTGGATAGCTCCAGGGGTATAAGAACAAGCTCTCTATGGGGGAAAGTCATCAAAAGAATGTTCATGCCCTAATAATGGGCAGGGAGGTAAAGAGGCTGGGGGAGATATCCCCACTGTGATGGCTTGCAGCTGTGGAAACCGGTAAACAGTCATGCTCCACTCAGAAAAAGGAAGTATGGTATTGGAGCCGGAAGGAGTGTGCCCATTGTGATGGCCTAAAATCTTGGGTAGTTCTATGGCTACCTGTAAATAGCCTATGTGATTTACTGGATGAGTCATACACAGAGGAACTCACTCAGAGGACCTGGTATAATTATAGAGGGTACATTGAGTAACAATGGGCTCCCGGTCAGGGGGTCCAAACAAAGGGGTGTTATTGACAAAGACTGGCACATTAGGATCACCCCAGGCAACAGAGCAAAGAAGAGGGGGATCATGGAAATAAGCCCAATAGGATTCCCCTCCCACCAAGCCAACCTGCAACATTAGCAGTGCTATCATAGCCACAAAAAAGGTGATCAGGTGTGGGCACTGTTCCCTGCCTCCGGAGTAGGTCCTCTGCTTCACTTGTCCCCGGGTCGGTAGCTGGACTGACCGGGTTATCTGAGATAGTCTGGAGGGTCCCTTTGCTGCATGGTCTCCGGGATGGGAGTGGAGTCATCCAGCTTCATTTCCTTGAGAGAGGTAATCAGGTGACTGGGGTTGCCACAAGGGAACCCCCGCCGTCTTGATGAGTTTCTCCGAAGTGGGGTCCATCCGAGATCTCTGGAAAAACACAAACATGCCCTCTCCCCCAAATGAGCACAGAGTTGGGGCCAAACAACTGTCCTCTGAGAAGGTCCTTCTACTTAACCAAGGGGAAGGAGCCAGGATGGGGATTCCAAAAGCGATCCACAGCCCACCGGCCTTCCTGATCTAATGAAAGAAAAGTAAGGACAAAAAGGGCATGAGAAAGATAATTCTGAGGTGTCGGGGGATATAACTCCCCCTGTTTTATTTTCTCCAGTTGGAGCTTTAGGCCTGCATGAGCCCGTTCCACAATGCCTTTACCTTGATGATTCCCTAAGGAATGCCAAAAGAATTGTGGATGGAAAACTGTGCCATAAAAGAAGCAAGGGCTTTGGATGTATAGGCAGGGGCATTGTCTGTTTTGATAACTTTAGAAACTCCAAGAACAGAAAAACAGTGCAAAAGTTGTGCCTTAACATCCTTTATAGCTTCCCCAGAATGAACAGAAGCCACAAGAAACCCAGAATAAGTATCCACACAGACGTGCACATAAGCAAGTTTGCCAAAAGGAGAAAAATGTGTGACATCCATTTGCCACAACTGCCCAGGCAAAAGGCCTGGAGGATTAACTCCATAATGGGGTACTGGAACATGAGATAAGCAATAAGAACATTGCTTCACAATCTGTTGAGCTGCTTCTCGCAAAATACCAAACTGCAGATGCAGGGTATATGCATTTTGATGATGAATGGTATGAGAAGCTTGGGCCTTATTAGTCATAGACAACACATAACCAAGCCCACAGGACAGAGAGAATCAGCTAGGGCATTGCCTTCAGCTAAAGATCCAGGCAAAGCAGTATGACCACTACGGTGGTGACCAGCATAATAGGGGGCAGACTGGGCATGTAAAGTCTGCTGAACTTGTAACAAAAAGTGCTTGAAGAGCTGAATCCAATGAAGGGCCAATGGTGGCTTCCTCCAAAACCTGCAAACAGCGAAAAACCCAATCCCTATCAGGACAGAGAGATTTTTGAAAAGCTAGGTGCACTGCAACTAGTTCAACTCTTTGGGCAGAAGAAAGAGAAGTATGACATTTAAAAGTTTAACCATTTAAAACTAACGCAGAATAGCCAGAAGAGGAACTGTTAGTAAAGGCAAGATCTGCATGAAGAAGTGGGACAGCAGAACAAAGGCTAGGAAAAATCAAAGGGTGCTGGCATAAAAATGAAAGTAACTTAGATCCAGGGTAATGATAAGTAATCTCACCTGTAAAACTGGCAAAAGTAAGTTGCCAGGTAGCATTAAACTGCCATAATTGGCTGACTTGTGCTGCACTGTAAGGAATTATGATAAAATGAGGGTCAATCCCACACAATTTTCGCACACATGTGTGGGCAACTGTGATGAGTTGAGCTACTAGTTCAAAATAAGGGCACCAGCTTACAGCATGTAGAAGATGGCAAATGCACCCATTCAACAGGGGCGTTCTGCCAAAAGACACCAGTGGAAAATGAAAAAGTGTCCAAAACTATAAATGTTAAAGGAGAAGCGTAATCTATTCTAGTAACCTGAGCCTGTTTTAGCACCTGCAAAGGAGAAGCATAATCTATTCCAGTAACCTGAGCCTGTTTTAGCACCTGCTCTACCAGGGTTAGAGCACCATGCGCTGAAAAGGTGAGAGAATGGGGAGAGGTGGGAGAAGGATTCCCCCTCCCTATAAAATGTCAAATAAAGGAAGTAATTCATGAGTTGTGACATGGAGTGATGGGCGCAGCCAGTTAATGTCACCTAAAAGTTTTTGAAAATCATTCAAAGTCTGCAAACCGGGAGGTATTCAACACAAGGCATTGAGGCTGCACAGTACTTTGGAAAACTTTCATGCCAAGGTAATCCAAGGGATAAGTCTGTTGAATTTTTTTCAGGGGAGACAACGAAATTGTGCTGAGCGAAACGACAAGTTAAATGACTCAGCATTTTATCTAAAATGTTTTGGGAAGGATGAGACAAAAGAATGTCATCCATGTAATGAATACAGTAAACCTGTGGATACTGCTGTCTGTCAGAGGGGTGGAAAGAATCTGAGCTACAAATTTCTAGCAAACAGTGGGACTGTTAGCCATTCCCTGAGGCAAAACACACCACTGAAAACAATGCATAGGCTGTTGAAAATTAACAATGAGAGGCTAAAAGCAAAACTCAGGGAATCCTGACGTATCTTCTCCAGCTTCTCTAGCCAATCTTAAAGCTTGCTACAACAGAGTAGCAGACGGGTAAGATGCTGGGGAGTCCCCAGCATGCAGCAAAGGGGAAATTGCTAGAGGGGAAGGAGCTGGAGCAGAGGGAGCAAAACCTGCAGAAGCTAGGGAAACAGATGCTGCAGGAGCCAGGAAAGCAGGCACTGCAGGAGCCTGGGGAGCAGAGGGAACAATGGGATCTGTAATGGGAAGGAACATGGAGTAATCCCACTCCGTTTTCTTAAAGACAGCCTATAAGTCTGGAAAAGCTTTAATCAAATCTTTGGTTGGCACTCCCTCCCCTCCTGATATGAAGCAGCCTCTCCCTGGAGCTGTTGCATTTCCTCTGGAGACAGAGGATCTTCCTTAGGTAAAAAATCAGAGTTGTCCCAATCATGGAGAGCAGGGGCAGAGGGAGTGAGCTGGAGGTGACTTACATGCTCAACCTCAGGTTTGGGGTGGAGGCAATCTTTGACTAAATTATAGATGGTAAAAGTTTCAATGGGAATCCCATCAGGCCCTGGAGCAGTGTAATAAGCTCTCAAACGGGACCCACCTTTAGCCCAAGTATCTTGACTGACAGTTCCCTCTTCTGAGAACCAAGGGTATACCTCCTGCACAAGCTGCAGAAAACACTCCAATTGATGAGTCCGCACCAGGGCTCCACGAGCTATGAGCATGGACTTTAACACTTGCACATACAAATCACAGTCTTTTGATTCAGACTGTCCCATGCTTTACTCCTGATGAACAATGCACCCCCTCAATTACCTAAATTTACAGTAGTATATGACACACTTCACTTAAGGACTCACCTATGAGTCAATCACAGCGCTGCAAAACAACTCTCTCACGGTGTCCTGTGGGGTCAGTATTCTTCAGGACCCTGTTTGGGGTGCCATCTGCCAGGAACCAGCCTAGCCAATTTAGGAACCAGGGAGCAGACCGGCATGGGATGGAAAAGAGACACAGAAAATAGTGGGATCAGGAGGACCTTTCCTCAGTAGGACAAGGCAACCTCAACTTTATTGCACAGCTTGTATGTACAGTAGCTTGAAGGCATAATTTTGTTATAATTGAATAACTTGATTAAAAACAACCTGAAAGCAGAATAGCATTATCAGCAGTCTGAGATGACCAAAGGGCATGTCTCCATTCTAATCTGGTTTAAGTACCAGCCATAACAGGAAACAGCTGGGGCCAGGTTGCATTTGGTCTTTGACTCAGATGTGGTTCCTCAAAACTGGTGGACCTTGCCTCCTAGGAGGTCAGCTCCCAATGTTATAGCCACTTAATCTTTGATCAACTAAACAAGGACATATGCTGGGGAAAAGAATCCCTATTCAATAAATGGTGCTGGGAGAACTGGATAGCCACATGTAAAAGACAAAAATTGGACCTGCATCTTTCTTCATTCATAAAAATTGATTCAAGATTCCTGAATCTAAGGAATGAAACTATAAAAATCCTCAAAGAAAGCTTAGAAAAAACACTTGAAGATATTGGCCTAGGGTAAGACTTTATGAAGAATATTTCCATGGCAATTACAGCAACAACAATAATAAAAAAATAGGATTTAATTAGACTGAAAAGCTTCTGTACAGCTAAGGGGACAACAACCAAAGCACATAGACCACCTACACAATGGGAAAGGATATTTGCATATTTTGAATTGGACAATAGCTTGATAACTAGGTTCTAGAAATAACTCAAATTAAGCAACATAAAAAAGGCCAACAATCTCTTATGTCAATGGGCAAGAATGATGAATAGATCCTTCTCTAAAGAAGACAGATGAATGGCTAACAAACATATAAAAAAATGCTCATCATCCCTAATTATTAGAGAAATGCCAATCAAAACTACCCTGATATATCATCTAACCCCGGTGACAATATAATGGTCCACATCACAGTATCTCAAAACTGCAGATGCTGGTGTGGATGAGGAGAGAAGGGAACAATTTTACACTGATGGTGGGACTGAAAACTAACACCACCTTTTTGGAAGGAATTATAGAGAACCCTCAAGTACCTCCCATTTGATCCTTCAATTCCATTATAAAGCTTCTACTCAGAAGAAAGAAAAATCCTTTTACCATAAGGACACTTGCACTAGACTTTTTATTGCAGCTCAATTTACAATCACCAAAATGTGGAAACAGTCTAAATACCCACAAAATCCATGAATGGATTAACAAGCTGTGATATATGTATTCCATGGAATACTATTCAGCCACTAAAAAAGATGGACACTTTACATCTTTGGTAATAACCTAGATGGAAGTGGAATGCATTCTTCTTAGTAAAGCATCACAAGAATGGAGAAACAAGAAACCTATGTACTCAATTCTGATATGAGGACAATTAATGACCTAGTACATGGTTGTGCGGGGGGGAAAGGGAGAGTACAGAGAGGAAAGGAGGGAGCATGCTGGGGGATCATGGTGTGTGACACACCTTTTGGGATTGGAACATAATTATAATTATAATATAACCAATGCAATCAATGTAACCTGGTTCTTTGTACCCTCAATAAATCCCTAACAATTAAAATAAAATTTAAAGAAATTATTTAATGTACTGTAATGTCGAAAAGAATAAAATGTTTAGGAATCAATTTAGCAAAAAGGGACAAGAATTTTACACTTGGTGTTAGAAGTCATTTTAGAGAACCCCAAAGACTCAACCACAAGACTCCTAGAAGTCATCAAAAAATACAGTAATGTTTCAGGATATAAAATCAATGTCCACAAGTCAGTAGCCTTTGTGTACACCAATAACAGTCAAGATGAGAAGCTAATTAAGGACACAACTCCCTTCACCATAGTTTCAAAGAAAATGAAATACCTAGGAATATACCTAACGAAGGAGGTGAAGGACCTCTATAAAGAAAACTATGAAATCCTCAGAAAGGAAATAGCAGAGGATATTAACAAATGGAAGAACATACCATGCTCATGGATGGGAAGAATCAACATTGTTAAAATGTCTATACTTCCCAAAGCAATCTACCTATTCAATGTCATTCCTATCAAAATACCAACATCGTACTTTCAAGATTTGGAAAAAATGATTCTGCGTTTTGTATGGAACCGGAAAAAACCCAGTATAGCTAAGGCAGTTCTTAGTAACAAAAATAAAGCTGGGGGCATCAGCATACCAGATTTTAGTCTGTACTACAAAGCCATAGTGGTCAAGACAGCATGGTACTGGCACAAAAACAGAGACATAGATACTTGGAATCGAATTGAAAACCAAGAAATGAAACTAACATTTTACAACCACCTAATCTTTGATAAACCAAACCAGAACATACCTTGGGGGAAAGACTCCCTATTCAATAAATGGTGTTGGGAGAACTGGATATCTACATGTAAAAGACTGAAACTGGACCCACACCTTTCCCCACTCACAAAAATTGATTCAAGATGGATAAAGGACTTAAATTTAAGGCATGAAACAATAAAAATCCTCAAAGAAAGCATAGGAAAAACACTGGAAGATATTGGCCTGGGGAAAGACTTCATGAAGAAGACTGCCAGGGCAATTGCAACAACAACAAAAATAAACAAATGGGACTTCATTAAACTGAAAAGCTTCTGTACAGCTAAGGAGACAATAACCAAAGGAAAGAGACAACCTACACAATGGGAAAGGATATTTGAATATTTTCAAACAGACAAAAGCTTGATAACTAGGATCTATAGAGAACTCAAATTAATCCACATGAAAAAAGCCAACAATCCCATATATCAATGGGCAAGAGACATGAATAGAACTTTCTCTAAAGACAACAGACGAATGGCTAACAAACACATGAAAAAATGTTCATCATCTCTATATATTAGAGAAATGCAAATCAAAACAACCCTGAGATATCATCTAACCCCAGTGAGAATGGCCCACATCACAAAATCTCAAAACTGCAGATGCTGGCGTGGATGTGGAGAGAAGGGAACACTTTTACACTGCTGCAAACTAGTACAACCTTTCTGGAAGGAAGTATGGAGAACCCTCAAAGCACTCAAGCTAGACCTCCCATTTGATCCTGCAATCCCATTACTGGGCATCTACCCAGAAGAAAAAAATCCTTTTATCATAAGGACACTTGTACTAGACTGTTTCTTGCAGCTCAATTTACAATCGCCAAAATGTGGAAACAGCCTAAATGCCCACCAACCCAGGAATGGATTAACAAGCTATGGTATATGTATACCATGGAACACTATTCAGTCATTAAAAAAAATGGAGACTTTACATCCTTCGTATTAACCTGTATGGACGTGGAAGACATTATTCTTAGTAAAGCATCACAAGAATGGAGAAGCATGAATCCTATGTACTCAATTTTGATATGAGGACAATTAATGAAAATTATGGTTATGGGGGGGAAAAGCAGAAAGAGAGACAGAGGGAGGGGTGTGGGGCCTCAGTGCGTGTCACACTTTATGGGGGCAAGACATGATTGCAAGAGGGACTTTACCTAACAATTGCAATCAGTGTAACCTGGCTTATTGTACCCTCAATGAATCTCCAACAATAAAAAAAAAAAAAGAAATTTAAAAAACCTAAATAAGTGGAAAGATACTTTGTATTCATAATCAGTGAGATTTAATATTATAAGATTGCAGCGTTAACTAAAGCAACCAATTGATTCAATGTATGCTCTATCATAATCTCAATGGCTTTTTACATATATAGAAACTCTAATCTTTCAATACATGTGGACTTGAAAGGAACCTTTAATAGCCAATCTTTAAAAAGAGGAACAAACTTAGAGGACTCATACTTACTGATTTCAGTATATGCCATGAATCTATAGTAATCAAAACAATTTGATATTGGCATAAGTATAAGTATACAGATCCTCAGAATAGATGAGAATTCAGAAATAAAACTATACTTAATTGATTTTTATAATGGTGCCAAGATTAGTTAGTGGGGAAGAATAGATTTTTTCAGTAAATGATGCTGGAACCACTGGATGTCCATTTAATAGAAAATCAGGTTGATTCCATAGAGCACACCATAAAACAAAAATTATTCAAGGTGGATTAAAAACATAAATTTTAGAGTTAAAACTATTAAAGGCTTAAAAGAAATCTGAATCTGTGTAATTATCATATATTTGCCATATATATAATGTCAGGTTCCAAGGCTTGGTGATATATTTTAAAATATTTTTTTTTATTGAATCATAACTGTATACATTGATATGATCATGGGGCATCATACACTCGCTTCATAGACCATTAATACCAAAAGCAGAATTAATAAAAGAAAATATAGGTTAATTGTGTTACATCAAAATTTTTAAAAATTGTGCATCATAAATCTCTAATAAGAAAGTGAAAATACAACCTAAATTAGTAGTTCAATACATTTGTTTCCTGCTAGCCATCCATAGCATTTTTCAGCTTTTAGGTTTAATAATTACTTAATTATGCTTTTTATTGTGCTTGAATCCTCTATTTATTTATTTTTTTACTCTTTACAATCCCCAAGCAGATGACTTTTATATGCAGGTGAAAAATAGAATTTTCTTAAATTAACTCTAAAATAAGTGTTTTTAGAGGGGGAATTTATTGTAAGTAAATATAAATATTTAAGAACACCTAAACACAGTTAATTGGCAAAAAGGATATAATTCATAGGATATGTGGAATAAAGGAGTGATCAAACTCATTTTGGTACACAAAAATGATATCTATGTAACCAAAATCATTTGTATACCCTTAATATTTTGAAGTTAAAATATACATTAGATAAATAAGTTTATAATTTTTTATTATGTGACAAAATGAAGGTTTATGTAATTAGGTTATATTATTTGCATTTGTAAGGTAAAGTCTAAAGTCTGTGTTGTAGTTGAGTTCTTCCCTTAGGTAATGTTCACATACCCCTACATTGTATCAATAGGTAGAAATTAATCAAGCTGTTTCCCCTGACCACTCTTCCCTTCTTGAAACTAATTGTGTTTCTCTTGCATGGGCCTATAGTTGTTGGTCTACTATTTTCAGATTAGTATTGTGTACATTGGGTGCTTTCTTTTCCATTCATGAGATACTTTACTTAGGAGAATGTTCTTCAAATACATCCAGATAAATAGAAAAGACACAATGTTTCCATCTATTATTATGGCTAAATAGTATACCATGGGATACCATAATTTATCAATTGACTCATGGGCTGATAGGCATTTGTGCCGTATCTTTGTGAGTGTGAATTGAGATACTACAATGATTCAAGTGAAAATGTCTTTATGATAAAATAATTTTTATTCTTTAGTGTAGATACTGTCTACTTTTAGTTATTTGAGGATTCTCCATACATCTTCCCAAAAAGGTTGTACTAATTTGCAATCCTCCCAACAGTGCATCATTATACCCCTCTCTCTGCACCCATGCTAGCATCTACAACTGTGAGATCTTGTTATGTGGGCTATTCTCACTGGTGTTAGGGTGTTATCTCAAGGGGCTTTGGATATGCACTTCCCTAATGATTAGGGATAGTGAGCATTTTCTCAAATGCTTGTTGCCCATTCATCTATCTTCTAGGAAAAGGTTCTATTCATGTCTCTTGACCATTGTTTGATGGGGTTGTTTGTTCTTTCCTTGTTCATTTGCTTGAGTTATTAGTATATTCCTGTCAATAGCCCTTTCCCCAAGTTTTACCAAGTAAGTATCTTCTTCCATTCTGAAGGTTGTCTATTTACCTTGTTGTTTGTGTCCCTTGTATGCAGAAGACTTAACTCAATCAAGTCCATTTATTTATTTTTTCTTGTTGCTACAGATGCCAATGGCTTTTTCTTTATTATCCTTACCCAAATCCAAAATTGTTAAGAATTTTTCACACACTTTCTTATAGTGCTTTTATCATTTCATGTCTTAGATTTAAATCTTTTTTTACCAGAATAGGTTAATTTTTGTAAGAGGTAAGAGGTACTGGTCCAATTTCAGTCTTCTACATGTGGCTATCGAGTTCTCCCCACACCATTTATAAAATAGAGATACTATTCCTCAATGTAAGCTTTTATTTGGTTTTTCAAAAATTAGGTGGTAATATGAGGGTGGTTTCATCTCTAGGTTTTCAATTCTACTCCATATGTCTATGTCTTTTCTTTTATGACAGTACTATGCTGCCTTGATCACTATGGACTTTTAGTATAACCTGAATTCTCCTATCATAATGCCCCCAGTTGTTTTTATTTTATAGAATTGTGTTGGCCAATTATGGTTTTCTCTAGATCCCTATGTATTGAAGAACAATTTTTTTCAAGTTCTTAAAGTATTGTAGTGGTGTTTTAATGGAAACTGTGGTGAATATGAAGATTGGCTTGGGTAGTATAGCCATTTTAACAATATTGTTTTAACAAAATTTTAACAATTTCAGCCACAAAAATCATATTTTCTTCCATTCATTAATGTCTTCTGCTATTTTTTTCTCAAAGTTTCATGGTTTTCTATGTAGACATCCTTCATTTCCATCGTTAAGTGTGTTCCAAGAAATTTATTTTCTTTGAAGTGACTTGATAAGGGTATTGTGTCTTTGATTTGGTTCTCAGCTTCACTGCTGTTGGCATATATAAAGGCTACTGATTTGTGACATTGATTTTATAACCAGAGACATTACTGTATTTGTTGATAAGTTCCAGGCATCGTGTGGTTGAGTCCCTGGGGGTTTTCTAAGTATATTATTATATCATCAGCCAAAAGTGAATGTTTAACTTCATCTAGCCACATTTAGGTACCCATGATAGCCTTCTTTTGTTGTTTGCAAATCTTAGCTAATATTTCTAACATTATGTTGAATAGTAATGGTAATACTTTATAGCCTTGTTTATTTACAGTTCTAAGTGAAAATGCAATTTCAGTTTTACTCCATTCAGTATGATATTGGTTGTGGGCTTTTTATAGATGGCTTCTATCAGTTTAAAAAATGTCCCATCAAAAAAAAAAAAAAAATGTCCCATCTATGCCCATTTTCCTGAGATATCTCATCAGAAAAATAAGCTAAATTTTGTTCTATCTATGCCCATTTTTTCTAAGAATTCTTACTAGAAAATTATGCTAAATTTTTTCAAATACATTTCTTCAGCTATTGAGAGGACCACATGATCTTTGTTTTTACTTCTATTGATTGGGGGATTATATTTATGAAATTGTATAGGTTGCATGAGGCATGCAAGCCCACTTGATCATGATGTATATATGTTTTTAATGTGTAGCTGTATTTATGTGCTAGGAATTTATACAGTATTTTTGTATCAATATTTATTAATGATTTTGGCTGTAGATTTCTTCTTTGTTAGGTCATTTCCTGGTTTTGGTATCAAAGTGATCTTTGCTTTGTAGAGTTTCACAAAGTTCCTTCCTTCTCGATGTTTTGGAATAGGTTGTATAATATAGATACAGGCTCTTCTTTCAAGGTTTTGTAGGATTCTGGTGTAAAACCATCTGGTCCAGGACATTTTTTGTTTGAAGGTTTTTTTTTTATTTCTGTTCCAATTGTAGTGCTTGATATTGGTCTTTTCAAGAGTTCTATTTCTTCCTGGTTGTGTCTAGGGTGGTAGTGTGATTCTGGGGATTGGTCCATTTTCTCCATAACATCACATTGACCCCACAAAACAA
Organism: Nycticebus coucang; assembly: GCF_027406575.1. Lineage (NCBI taxonomy): Eukaryota > Metazoa > Chordata > Mammalia > Primates > Lorisidae > Nycticebus > Nycticebus coucang. The sequence goes on along the minus strand of NC_069804.1, from coordinate 152,890,202 downwards.
GGCAATTCATGGTACATGTCACTATCTCAAAATATAATTGAACATGTTATATGTGGATGTGGCAATTAGCTTAGGAATCTATCCCCTTATTGAGAGGTCATAAATTATCATAAAGCCTTATTTCTAGTTTATAAAAAGACAATGTTGCCTTAACAATTGTTATGTATGACCAGCAAAATATCACATAGTAAGGCAAAACCAATTGTTACAACATGATAGGATTGCTTGAATCTGTATGGGTGTGTAATCAATATACATTACTCCAAGTAAATTTTTTATGTGTATTGATTATTAATCCTACTTTATCATTCTGTGCCAATTTATTATTTTTATTGTGCTATTTATTTGGTATTTGTGAACTATTGGAGTTTGTTTGTCTTCTTTAAGTACAGGCAGAGTCCTGTTTTATCTGAATTTTTCTATCAGCTAACTGAAGACAGCTTTATTGGCCATGAAATTCTCACTCTTCTGTCCACGATAATTATAAGACATAATGGAACTAGATTGCTCCTGGTTTCTTCTAAACCACTCAGGTAACAAGGTAAACTACACAACATATTCTTATTAATAAAGAACAACTTAAAATATATTAAATATTTCACTTATCCACTTAAGTACTGTTATTGCTCTTTTAACTTTGACAAGTATAAATTAAAAATATCTTGACAATGATCGGGTGGCACCTGTATTCAAAGGAGTAGGCCTCCAGCCCCATATGCTGGAGGTGGCAGGTTCAAACCCAGCCCTGGCCAAAAACAGAAAAAAAAAAAAAAACAAGTAGAAAATATGCATGTAAATTGGTTGTTTGCCAAATATTAGAATGGCACACTAAATAGCCTTTCTATATCGTTGGAGATGATAATATAACCTGACAAAAAGTCCAGAGCTATTTAGGTTTAAAAGTACTTACTTTATACAAAATCTGGTCAAATTTCAGGCTTTAAAAAAAGAACAGAAAACAAATGAAGTTTTTCTTAGAGTGGAAGAGACAATGGCATTCCTGTCACTATTTTTGTACATTGAACTAATCTCTCTGATATAGCAGAGGTCATGCTTCTTTTCTCCTCCAACCCCTTCAAAAAAAGAAAAAAAACCTGCAAACTAAAACACAACAAAACTCTTCTCCTTATAGTTAATGTATTTCTCTTAAATTACTCTAAAAGATAAATATGAAAGGAAAAATTAAAGCATAAAAGAAACTAAAAACAAAAACTTATGTTTAAAATCAACACAATATTTTTAATATACAGTATATAGATAGGATATCATTTGCCCAGGTTCATTTGCATTTAGATGGCATAGTGAACCTTGCCTTGAATTTTTACATAAACTAATTGATTTTGATCTGACACAGAAGTTCTTTGAAATTAAATATTGAATGGGGAAACATTGTATTATCCTTTTACATAAGAGAAGATTTATAGAGGTGAAATGACTCACTCAAGGTAACACAGCTAAGAGGTAGCAGAGCTAGAACCATAACTGAAGCTTTAAACATGCAAATCAATTTTTCTCCATTTTGCATCATCATTGGATTATAGCAATGTCTTATATTTTTGTAGAAATATTACAATTCCTAAAGTGCTTTCTAATATACTTAGTGGAGCTACAAAGAAATTGTTTATATCTGGCAACTTTTGATCTATTAAAATGGCAATTTTATATAAAAATTTATTTTTACTCATCTTAAGTATTAATATTCTTCATAAATAGTGTTTTTTTCTATTTCAAAATATTAAGGGGGCATCAATATTTTTTTCTAGGCTAAACAAATCATGCCCTTTTATTCCATTTATACGCATCTGAACAAAGAGTTTCCATTCTAAGAGCATTTAAACATTTAAACCTGTCATGTCTCTATGCAGCAATGTCTCTTTCTATTAGCTGAAGATAATATAGCATACAATTATTATTTTTTATTATTTTATTATTAAATCATTAATGTGTACATTAATGCCATCATGGGGCACCATACACTGGTTTTATAGACCATTTGAATATGGAATATTATGCAGCCTTAAAGAAAGATGGAGACTTTCCCTCTTTCATGTTTACATGAATGGAGCTGGAACATATTCTTCTTAGTAAAGTATCTCAAGAACGGAAGAAAAAGTATACAATGTACTCAGACCTACTATGAAACAAATTTGTGTCTTTCATATGAAAGCTATAACCCAGTTATAACCTAAGAGTATGGGGAAGGGGGCGAGGGAGGGGAGGGAGTGGGGAGCATGGGCAGAGGGAGGGTGATTGGTGGGATTACACCTACGGTGCATCTTACAAGGGTACATGTGAAATTTAGTAAATGTAGAATATAAATGTCTTAACATAAATATTTTTATTACATGGATAATTCAGCTAATGCTTAAATCAGGGAGGTTTGTGTGTTCATCACCAGATTAGTGGTTACTGTACTCAGTAAGTAAGATTTTATCCCTCATTTCCCCTCCCACCCTTTCTTCTTCTTGTTGCAAGTGTCTTTCATACCTCTTTGTGCCCCTGTATACTCACTGTTTATTTTCTCAAAATTTTTTTCTGTCTTTTCTCCCTTCCTATAGTCACCTCTTTTCACATCACCCTCATGCCCAAACAGCTACATTAACATAACTGAGGGCTAATGTTGCAAAGTGCTCTCAATTTAGAAAGAGATGCATTCCATGAATTTTTAATTCCTCCCTCCTAGCTCATTTACCCACCTCTTGGCCCCTTCTATCTAGATGCTGTAAGTTACTATTAGATGACTTTACATCAGTTTAAATGCTGAAATAAGCAACATATTACATTTCTCAAGGGTATTTATCCTGGCTGTTATTTCAATAGAACAAAGTCTAATTAATCTACAAACTGGTCTTTGAATTCAATGGAGTTGCTGTTTACGAGGGTGTGACTCGTTTTCAATCAGCTACTCTAATGTTTATTTTCCCTGTGTTTTTTTCTATTCTAATCAGAATTCCTTATAGATAACTCCCTCTTCTCTTTATCAATCTCTTTCATCCTTCCCCGTTTTCTTTTACTCCTTTTTCTGTTACTTTCTCATTCTGTCTTCCCTCATTATCTCTCAACCATTTTTCTCCCCCAAAGCTCCCCTTCCATGCTTCCTCTCTCTCCTTCTCCAGTCTCCCTTTTCTAGTTTTAGCTGCCTTATTACCACCCATAAAAAATTTGGTCTGAAAATATTCATAGGGAAATACTTAGAATCTAATTTTGAGCATCTTAAAGGAGCGGCTGGTTATAAATTCTGAATTTTTTTAGGATCTCATCTGTCCAAGAAATAGTAAATATTTAGTATACATAAGCTGTGTTAATTATTGTTCCAGGTCACTTATCCAGCACTTAGTAGTTGTTAAGAGTGGTAATAATCAGTCTATATGCCTTTATGTGTTTAAATTAGCTTTTTATTTTGAGACAACAATATATTTACATGCAGGTGCAAGAAATAATCCAAGGAGATACTGTATGTGCCCTTTATACAGTTTATACAATAGTAACATCTAACAAAACTATGCTAAAGTATCACAGCCAAGATACTGACATTAACATAGCAAGATACAGAACAGTTCTCACTTTGCCATTTTATATGCATACTTGTCTTCCTCTTTAAACTTCCGTCTTGTCATTTGGTAAGCATTAATTACTTTTCCATTTCAATAACTTTACTTTTTCAAGAATGTTATGTACATGGGATCATACGGTATGTAAAGTTTTGGTATCAACTTGGTTTCATTAAGCATCATTTTCTGGTGATTCATTCAGATTTTTGAAAGGAGTTCGGTGGTGTACCCAGAGATGAGACCAGGAGAGGTTCAGGCCAAGTTTAATGAAAGGGGGACTGAGATCCTCCTGGGCAAAGATTCTGGCTGTACCGAGAATGGTTGTGGGTTTGCTTTTATACTGGGCATGGGGTGGGGGGATTCCACAGGTTTTGCTAGAAGGCTTTGGTGGGCTAGGGTCTTTCCAGGGGAACTCTTGGGGAGGGGGCAGGTAGGGCTTTTGTTCTGAGAGGGGAGGTGGGAGAAGAGTTTAGGCCCCTAACATTCCCAACTCTTGTTAAAAGGGGTGATGGAGTAGAAGATTATTCTTCCAGAACTGCTTCCCACTGGATGGGGCCTATAGTTGTTCTCAGTGAGATGGGTGGTATATCAGTAAGGCCATACAGGTTTGGGGTACATTGGGAGAGGGTTATGGGAATAATAAGCATTGGGTTCCGACTGTGGCTGACACCTTTTTTATCCTTTCTTGAATAAAAGAAGATGACAATTGGATGACACAAGGGGCAATGGTTATTAACAGAAGAATTACAGTAAAGGGGCCAAGAGGGTGTTATCCAACATCCCCATGGGCTATCAAACCAGGATCCCTCATTGTAAGAGCATAGATGTGTGTGTCTTGTTTCCAGAGTTGGGTGATGCCTTCTCAGACTATGACAGACATGTTGGTGTACAAACAGCATGCTTCCTTTAAGATAGTACAAATGTCCCATGACCTCTCCGTGAGCAAATCTAAATCTCTATGGTTTTGGAGAACTACTGATGCTAGGGAGTCTACCTGATCATGTATGAGATGTAACTGATCAGAGATTTCTTGGAAGTGTTTGGCCAGTTCAGTGGACATTAGTTGGAACTGGTGGGTGGAAATTCCTAGTCTAGCAGTTCCATTGAAAACTCCTGCTGTGATGCCTACCTAGACCTACTAGGGGAGGGATTAAGTGGATGGCATGTTTAGCTCTAAGTAGGGTCTGAAGTGGAAAGAAACTTGTTTGTTGTCTGAGAGGAAGGATATATCAAGGGAAAGTAGGACTAGAGTGTAAGTGCCAGTCTAGTTTGTTGGGAGGCATAGATAGATAAAGGTTCTGCATAGGAAAAAGATATCAGTGTCATCAAGGCAAATGTAAGAGTTGAAGAAAAGGAGTAGTTCTTCAGTTTCTGTGTATTTTAGGGAACACTTTTAATGTCCCAAATGTAAAGGGTTCTTGTTGGAATTGTTTTCATGAAAGGTTATATAGGTGAGGCTGTAACAGAGTGTGTTTTAAGAAAGAAGTGAAATTTGGTTTGGGTTAGGTGGTCAGTGAGGTTGTCAGTGGGTGTAGGGAGCAAGAGGCTTGAATTTTTGCAGTGTTTTTAATCTAAGGGAGGACTGAAAATTTGTCAGTAGGCCTATCTTGGCAGGAGAGAAGTTTTAATTTTAGGTGCATGTATTATAGAGTAAAGGGAAGAGATGAGGAAGAAAGAGAGAGAGGACAGTAGAGAGTGAGAGAAGGAGCAACTGAAGGAGAGAAAGAAGTGACAGAATGGTGTGGTATTTTAAAGAAAGAAAGGTAGAATATCCTTCCTGAAGTTTAGTAGGGAGCTAAATTTAAGGAGGAAAAACAGAAAAGAGTAATTGTAGTTGAATTCATAAGGTGTGAATGTGAAAGTTGTGTTCACTTTCCTTAGGTAAAGATAGACAATTTTTAGGTGTGTCTAATCTTTAGGTGCAATTTTTTATCCACCCAAGATGGTCAGGAATTAGTTGAAGCTTAAAGGAACAGATTTTAAAAGACACAGTTGGGAGTTGGGAAATATAAAGAGAATTTGTATTTCTTTTTTGTCAGTTGGGTTTGTGAATGGTTAGTGAAAATACGAATTTACAGGGATGGGGCTGCTGACAAGAGGAAGAAAGGAGGTAGTGAGATAGACTATGAACTAATAATTTTCTATTATTTCACCATAAATACTGTTTGTCCTTACATTGCCCTCTTATTGAAATTAGCTGAAAACTAGGTATTTATGGATGGAAGTGTCTTCTTCTGAAACTGCTCCCCCCGGAATATGGACAGAGTGATGTCGCTGCCTGTCAGCACTCACTTGGGTCATTCCAGGGGGCAATTGAAAGTAGATTGTTTTCAAAGTTAGGTTAGAGATCAGAAGGGGTTTTATTAGAGAGAAATTTGGGGCCTTGAATTTGGTTCTGTATGAATGTTATTAGGCAGTAAAAATGTAGGGTTTGAAAGTGATAACTCAAAGTATGAATATAAGGTGCCTCAATGAGTGGTTAACTAAAGAGAATTAGAACTATATATGGATTTTAAATTTCACTAGCCAAATTTACTAGAAGATGCCTGTTTATGAAGTATAAGATTAATGTTAGTTTGTATTGTCTTTGGTTAATAAAGAGACAACAATATTTTGTTACCCAGTATGAATAAAGGAGGATGGATGTGGTATGTGAGTTAGATAGAAGTATAGGAAAGAGGACAAGAGAAGTCAGATGTCTTATGTTATAGCATATTAAATTTCACAGTTTTAAAGTTTTTGTGGAGTGAGTTGGAGCTTAGATGGGCTGAACTTTTAGGGAATTTATTTTGAGTGGATGTAGGCTCTGGAAGGTCTGTGAGTTTTTAGAATCCGGAAGGTTGAATCTAGGACATAAATTTTAGAAGCTAAGCAGTAGTGGTGAAAAACAGTAAGAATTAAAAGAATTTCTTTTAGGTTGATGTGGATCGGTCTGTCCTGGGAGACTTTGTATAAAGTTAAAGCTTAGTTTTAAGGCTGTAAGTATTGTGATCTCATTAAGAAGTTATAAAGAGGGCGGCGCCTGTGGCTCAGTGAGTAGGGCGCCGGCCCCATATGCCGAGGGTGGCGGGTTCAAACCCGGCCCCGGCCAAACTGCAACAACAACAACAACAAAAAAAAAAAATAGCCGGGCCTTGTGGCGGGCGCCTGTAGTCCCAGCTACTCGGGAGGCTGAGGCAAGAGAATCGCGTAAGCTCAAGAGTTAGAGGTTGCTGTGAGACGTGTGACGCCACGGCACTCTACCAAGGGCGGTACAGTGAGACTCTGTCTCTAAAAAAAAAAAAAAAGAAGTTATAAAGAAAGTTTGCAGGGGCCAGGTGGGGTTGGGAAATTAAGGAGAAAGATAAGGGAACTAGATGCTTACTAGTTTCATCCCTTGCAATTAGCCCTTGAAATTTTATAGGCTTGTCTCTTTGCTATAGTCCCTAGGCCTAGAGAGGTGAATAAGGTCAGGTCAAGCAGTCTTTAGCAGTTTTTAATCCTTCAGATAGTAAATCAATTTTGCTATTTACTCAATTTTTATTATGACATTTGAAAATAGAGTAAGAAAATGAGTACTGTTTTAAATAAAATTATAAAATAATATTTCAGTTTTTTCTATGGAATTTTAAAAATAAGTAAGTTTTGAGTTATAGCTGATTATCAACTATTGTTTATGAAGACTTAAGGTAAAATAGTCTATGGATGGTAAAGATTTACATTGGTCAAGATATGGATGGAAAGGAGATTTGTTTCTAAAGGAGAAAAATAAATTATTTTGGTGTATTAATAATAAAACTATTTTTAATAAAATCTTATTTGGCTACTAGGTTGGTTATTACAGAGGCAAACAAAAATATTTTTTGTAGCATGACTGGCTTTTTGAGTGGTCATTTGAGGCGTAACTATCTTTCTTGATGTATTAATTAATCTTAAACATTTAAACTTTAATCAAAATCTTAAAAGAAGCTTCATTTCCCAAAGGTTGTGAAGGTCATGTGAACTAAATTTAATTTCTTTCTCATGGTCTTGATAAAACATTTAAGTGCTTACTTTTCTTTAAGTCAATTAATTAGAGCTCTTTTACATTGACAGTGAAGCATCAATATATGGCATATTAGGACATGCAAACATAGACATAAAGGAGTAGAAACTTTTAGGTGAAACAAGGAAGAAAGTTTATAGTTTGAAAAATTAGGGCACATTAAGAAACAGATGAAGTTGTGGCTTTTCCCAAGTGCCCATCGATCCACGAATGGATTAATAAATTGTGGTATATGTACACCATGGAATATTATGCAGCCTTAAAGAAAGATGGAGACTTTACCTCTTTCATGTTTACATGGATGTAGCTGGAACATATTCTTCTTAGTAAAGTATCTCAAGAATGGAAGAAAAAGTACCCAATGTACTTAGCCCTACTATGAAACTAATTTAGGGCTTTCACATGAAAGCTATAACTCAGTTACAACCTAAGAATAGGGGGAAGGGGGGAAGGGAGGGGAGGGAGGGGGGAGGGGGTAGAGGGAGGAGGATTGGTGGTATTACACCTGTGGTGCATCTTACAAGGGTATATGTGAAACTTAGTAAATGTGGAATGTAAATGTCTTAGCACAATAACTAAGAAAATGCCAGGAAGGCTATGTTAACCATTGTGATGAAAATGTGTCAAACGGTCTCTGAAGCTAGTGTATGATGCCCCATGATCATATCAATGTACACAGCTATGATTTAATAATAAAAAAAAAGAAGTCAGAGAGAGGAAGCTACAAGGTATTTTTTAGTGGAGGGAATAACCTGAAAGTAATAAAGGTTGAACAAAAGAACTTTATCTCCCAGTGAATTGAGAAAGTGTGGAATATACAGGTGGGGGGTTGTATTTTTTTATTTTAATGATGGACATAGGAGAGAGAAATAGAGATCTCTAAAATTTAGGAAGAACAGAGGACATGGTGCTGGTATTTATTAGAATCAATTTGCTTAACATTGTCAGAGATTTAGTTACCTGAAGTGTGAATAAATTGAGTCCAATGTGTTGGTCAGATGGAAGCAGTGTTTGTTGACTTCAAGGAGTACTGGTTTCAGAAGGTGAATGTAGTCTCCTATTCTAAGGCGGATACAGTCTCACTTCCAGTGTCTTTCTGTTTTGCAGAGAGGACACAGTTTCGAGGTCTTAGTGGAGGATGATTCTTACAGAACCTTACTTCAGAGACACAGAGTCCTAGTGGAGGCCAGAGGCAATGCTTCTTGTCCTTAGAAAGGCCTGGTCTTCTTGCCTGGGTAAGTAACTATCTTTTGAGTAACTATCTCTGAAGGAGACTGAAAGTGGCAGCCACTGTTAAAAACAAACAAACAACACACACACACACAAAAATAAAAACAAAACAAAAACAACTCCTACCTTCTGGGGTGCCATCAGCTTCCCTTTCCCTTTTTCTCTATCCTCTCTATCTCTATTAAAAGATGATGAAGGTCAGGTCTAAATTTTCCCTTTGTGGGGCTTGAGGCTTCTTCTAAGTTTTGCAGTTTATGTTGAATATTGGAACTAACGGAGAGATGGGGCAATTGGGAGAAGAAGTACTTTGTTTCTCTCTGACATTACCATTTAAATTAGTAAAGAAATGAAAGGTTTTAGGGAGGAAAAAATGCTGGATTTTAATTTTGGCTTTGAGAGATTTATTATGACTTTAGACCTCTGAACTGTCTCAGATGGGGAGTTGGTATGCAGAAGAGAAGAGAGGGTACCTAAGGGAAGCTGTAAGCTGGGGAAGCCATGGATGGAAGTTGACAGTCAGCAGAAGGTGGTGGGCAGTAGGGTGTGTGTGTCCAGTATGGCCCAAAAGTTGGTGATTGCCAAAGTTGGTGATGGAAGAATCTAGTGGGTGGGAAGGAAGTCAGTGACAAGCCAGTGATGTCGGAGCATGAAGGGATTAGCGGGTGGAAGAAGGTGGAGGGCCTTGCAGCTGAAGCAGCTTAGGAGGTGGAATAGGACCTTGAGAAATCCATAGAGGGAAGATGAGAATATCAGGAGATGATAGAGGGGGAGGGATTGAGCCTGGAGCATCTGGTGGATCCAGTATGATTTAGACAGGGAGGGGCAAGAACAGAGAGCAAAAAAGGCCTGAATATAGAGGATTTCATCTTATCTGCCATTTCTTTGTAAGAAATTACTTAAGTCTTTAAGATATTGAAGTCAAAGGTTTCATTCTCAGGCAGTATAGACCCCGTTTCTAATTTGTATTGAGGGTAAACTGTATTATAGTTGAATATGAAGTGTTTTGGCCAAATTTTCCATTTGAGGCTTAAATTTTTATATTTCCAAAGGAGACACAGGTAGGGTGTTTCTGTTTAGGTAATGGAAAAGCCCACTCCCATGTCATTGATGTCCTTCCCTACCTGGGTAAAAAGAGGGCATCCCCTATTTTCCAAAACCCAGGTTAGTGAAGTGAAAGAGATTCTCTGAGATGTCTGGCATCCTTTTGTCCTCTCAGAAACTCGTGGTTCTCCAGGGGCTAAAAGCTTGAACTAGGGTCTAGCGCTGGAATTGAAAATGAGAATTCTCATTAGGCAAGAGTGAAGCAAAGGGGACATGAGAACAAAGAGGTATAGAGAAGGCCAAGGGGAGTTCTGCATGAAAGTGTTCAGGAACCCTACTCACCCTTAATGACAGATGGGATGGAGTCCTCTAAAAATCTCTGATAGGTGGGTCAATGGAGTCAGGTTAGGGCAACAACAGACCAGCTTCTGAGGGAACTGGGGTGGTTGAGCCAGGCTGCTCACCAATTGCCAGTCCTGAGTTTTCAGTACCAGATGAAAGGTAGTTAGTGGTGTAACCAGAAATGAGACCAGGAGAGGTCCAGGCCAAGTTTAATGAAAGGGGACTGAGAACCACCTGGGCAAAGATTCTGACTGTATTGAGAATGGTTCGGGGCTTGTGTTTATACTGGATATAGGGGGAGGGAGATTCCACAGGTTGCTGGAAGGTTTTGGTGAGCTAAGATCTTTCCAGTGGAACTCTTAGGGTGGGTCCAGGTAGCCCTTTTGTTCTGGGAAGGGAGATGAAGGAAGGGTTTAGGACCCTGACAGTTTTTTTTTTCCATTCCATTTTCTTTTAAGTAGTATTCCATGGCATGAATGTACCTTGGTTTGTTAAGCCACTTATCCATTGAAAGATATTTTGGGTTATTTATAGGCTCTACTCTACAAAGAGTCAGAAGACCCAAACCAAGGTCTATGATAAAACAGGAGGTGGTAAAGAAGTTGGCCAAAACCAAATAGAACCATAATTGCCATGAAAAAAAAGACATCAGGTTACCTTCATTGCTCATTATACCCTGCTTATAATGTATTAGCATAATAAATAAAACTAACACTAACACCAGGACAGTTTACAAATGCCATTGCACCTCCCAGAAGTTAACCTAATTCGTTTAAAAAAGGCGGAACTCTAAGGTCCAGGAATATTCCCCATCCCCTTCCCAGAAATCTTGTGAATATTTCTCCCTTCATTTTACTTTTTTTTCTTTTTCTTATTTCCCTCCATTTTAAATAAAATTAAATAGAAAAAAATGAGACTCCAGAAACTCACAAAGTGCTACCCTTTGTTGCTCTGAGAGATAGCCACTGCTCTGCCTAATAGAACACTGCTTCCCACTCCTTTTTTGTAACTTTAGTAAACTTACTTTTGCTTTATTCTGCTGACTTGCTTTTGAATTATTTCTTGTATAAAGCTAAGATCCAGTTGGACTTCAGGCTGGACGCTAGTTTTGGGGTCCATTTTCCTGTATTGCTGTGACAAATAACTCTGCTATAAATATTTGTGTTCAGAGTTTTGCTTGAATATAAGTTTCTATTTTTCTAACGTAAATGTCCAGAAAATCAATTGCTGAGTTTATGGTAGGTACATATTTATTTTTTTAAGAAATGCAAAATTGTTTTCTAGAGTTGCTATATCACTTTTCATTTCACAATCAAAAAATGAACAATCTAATATTTTCTGCATTTATGCCAGCATTTGGCGTTGTCACTATTTTTTCTTTTAACTATTCTGATAAGTGTGTGGTAATATCTCACTTTAGTTTTTTTTTTTTTGTAGAGACAGAGTCTCACTTTATGGCCCTCGGTAGAGTGCCATGGCATCACACAGCTCACAGCAACCTCCAACTCCTGGGCTTAAGTGATTCTCTTGCCTCAGCCTCCCCTCACTTTAGTTTTAATTTGCATTTACCTAACAACTAATAATGTTGGACACCTTTTATGTGCTTATTTGTTGTCACTGTGTCCTCTTTTATGAATTATCTTTTAATTTGTTTGTCTATGTACTTTTACCTCTTGAGTCTTGAGAGTTCTTTATATAACTAAGACACTAGACCTTTGTCAGATACATGATTGGAAAATATATTCTCCCAATATATAACTTGCACATTCATTTTTTAAAAGAATATTGTGGAGAGATTTTTTTTTTAATTCTACAAATGTGTTTATCATGCTTTTAATTTTAAAAAGTTTTTGGAAAAATAATTTTAATTTCTATGAAGTTAAAATATGTGTATCTATACTAAGTATAATATATACAAAATACATTCTTTGTTTATTTGTTTGTATTTCCTTTTATTAAGTCTTATGCACATAGATCATGAATACATTTATGCATTTGTGGGGTACAGTGTGTTGATTTTTTTATACAATTTGATATTCTTATGTTAAAGCACCCTTGTATTCCTGGGATAAATCTCACTTGGCCATGGTGAATTATCCTTTTTATATACTTCTGAATTCAGTGAACATTTTTTGAAATATTTGTATCTCTAGTCATAAGAAATACTGGCATGTAGTTTTCTATTTTGTATTTTTTGTCTTATTTTAATATCAAGGTATTAGTAACTTCATTAAATTAATTGAGAAGTGTTTCCTTCTCTTATGCTTTTGGAACATATTACATCTTTTTTCTGATGTTAATTTTTCTTTAAACATAGGCAAAATTCTGAAGTAAAATTATCTTAGCGTAAAGACTTCTCTTTTAAGAATTTTCAACTTATAAATGCAATTTCTTTAGTAGGTATAAAACTGTTAATTCAAGAATGACCCTAAATCCTAAACAACACATCACAATTTGACATCAAGTAAATTGTGATAGTTTGCATTTTTCAGGGAATTGTTCCATTTTGTGCAAGCTGTCAAAATTGTGTTTGAAATGTTCACATTCTACCATTATTTTCTTTTTAATATCTGAAAGGTCTCAGTGATATCCTATTTTATTCTTGATAAATGTATTGGCAGTTTGTATTTTCTCTCCTCTTTTTGTCATTCTTGATAAAGATTTATAAATTTTACTGATCTTTTCACAGAGATAGTTATTTCTCTTATCGATTTTCTCTATTATTCTATTTTTAATTTTATCAATTTCAGCTTCTGATTATTTTCTCTCCTGTGCTTGTTTTGGGTCTATTTGCTCTTTATTATTGTCTGGGATCTTAAGGTAAAAGAATAATTTATTTCTTTGAAACATTTTTTTCCTTTCCTAATTTATGATTAAGTGTCATGAATTTTCCTATCAGTACTGCTTTATCTGTGTACCAGAAATTGTAATATTATACATTTTATTTTCATTCAATTCAATGTTAATTTTCTTTAAGGCTTTCTATGGATTATCTGGAAGTTGGTTGTTCATTTTCCAAATTTTTAGAGATTTTTCTATTGTCTTCTTGTTGTTTATTGCTAATTGGATTCCATTTCAGTCAGAAAACATGTTGTATATGATCATTGTACATTTAAATTTTTTTTTAGTGTTAAACATTGAAACAAACCTGTTTGTATTAATCTTTCTTAAATGTAAGTGTAGTTGCTGAATATTTTTATAGTTTTTGTCTTTTCTTTTCTTTTATTTTTTTAAACTTTTTTAAAATTAAATTATAGCTGTGTACATTAATGCAATCATGGGGTACAATGTGCTGGTTTTACATATAATTTGAAATATTTTCATCAAACTGATTAACATAGCCTTCATGGCATTGTTGAAGATTGTTTATGGCCTAGGATATAGTCTACCTTGGTTTATTTTCCATGCAAACTTGAAAAGAGTGTATTTTGCCTTGAGAATAATTAAATGTTAGATCTGCTTATTTGACGTTGCTTTTTAGTTCCATACAGTTCCATACAGTAGGCCCTCGGTATCCACAGGATTTTAGGGTCAACTGTGGGGTTGACCATTCACAGATTTTCTTATTTGTGGAGGGTGTTGGAGGCAATCCCTCATGGAAAGGAAACAGAAACTGTATTATTTGAGATTTTCTGTGTAGTTGTTTTGTCAACCAGTAAAAGAAGGTAATGAAATATCCAGTTATAATTGTGGATGTGTTTATTTTTTTCTATTCTAGTAATATTTTGCTTCATATATTGAGCCGTTTTAATGTTTTGGTGTATATACAAGTGGCAATGCTATTTTAGGGGGATGGGCAATTTTATAATTATGTAATGTCCCTTGTGTCCCTGGAAATTTTTTTTGCTTTAGTTTTACAAAGGTTGCTAATGTTTACTTTATCTAATATTTATACACCCAGGTATGTTTTCTTGTGATTAATATACACATTATATATGGTAAACCATTTTCCATTCTCCTACTTTCACCTGCCTATGTTATTATACTTACTCTAAGCATCTTGTAAACATAATATAGGTTCTTTATGTTTCTTCATCCATTTTGCCTTTAATTGGTGTATTTAGACTCCTTTTTACTTTACAGTATGTTTTCTTTTTTATTGTTGGGGATTCATTGAGGGTACAAAGATCCAGGTTACACTAATTACATTTATCATGCAAAGTCCCTCTTATAAATGAGTTACTCCCCCAAGAGATGTGCCCAACATCATGACCCCCACCCCCCTCCCTCCTTCCCTCTCTCTGCTGCCCCATTCCCCCACCCTCCACCATGAAGTAGGTCATCAATTGTCATCAATTGTCCTCATACCAAAATTGAGTACATAAGATTCTTGCTTCTCCATTCTTATGTTGCTTTACTAAGAATAGTGTCTTTCACTTCCCTCCAGGTTAATGCAAAAGATGTAAAAATCTCCATCTTTTTTCATAGCTAAATAGTATTCCATGGAATACATATACCACAGCTTGTTCATCCATTAAAGGGGTTGGTGGGCATTTAGGCTACCTCCACATTTTGGCGATTGCAAATTGAGCTGTGATAAACAGTCTAGTGCAAATGTCCTTATGATGAAAGGATTTTTATTCTTCTGGTTAGATGCCCACAATGGTATTGCAGGATCAATTGGGAGGTCTAGTTTGAGTTCTTTTAGGATTCTCCATATTTCCTTCCAAAAATGTTGCATTAGTTTACAGTCCCACCAGCAATGTAAAAGTGTTCCTTTCTCACCACATCCATGCCAGCATCTGCAGCTTTGAGACTTTGTAATGTGGGCCATTCTCACTGGGGTTATATGATATTTCAGGGTGGTTTTGATTGGCATTTTTGTGATAATTAGGGACAATGAGCATTTTTTCATGTTTCTTAGCCATTCTTCCACTTTCTTTAGAGAAGGTCTATTCATCTCTCTTGCCCATTGATATAAAGGGTTGTTGGCTCTTTTTATGTTGCTTAATTTGAGTTCTCTGAAGATCCTAGCTATCAATCTTTTGTCTGATTCATAATATGGTGCTGGCAGAACTGGATAACCACATTGCCACTCACTAAAGTTGATTCAAGATGGATAAAAAAAATCTAAATCTAAGACATGAAACAATAAAAAACCTTTAAGAAAGTGGGGATAAAACACTTGAAGGTATTGGCCTAGGAAAAGACTTTATGAAGACTCCAGTGGCAAATCTAACAACAGCAAAAATAAATAAATGGGACTTAATTAAACTGAATAGCTTCTGTATAGCTAGGAGACAAAACCAAAGCAAATAGCCAGTAATCAGAATGGGAAAAGATATTTTCTTTTATTATTGATACAATGGTTGTGCATATTTATGGGGTACATGATATTTTTTTATGCATGCATACAAATGTAATGCTCTAATAACGGTAATTAGGTTATCCATAGCTTTAAACATTTATCATTTCTTTGTGTCAGGAATATTACAAATCTTCTCTTCTAGCTATTTTAAAATATAAAATAGATTATTGCTAACCATATTCACCCTATGGTGCTATCAAATACCAGAAAATTTTCCTGCTATCTAATTTATTTATTATTTTTTCTCATTAACTAGTCTTTCCTCATCTCCCATATCCATTCCTTTCAAGTTCTGGTAACCACCATTCTTCTCACTACCTTCATGAGATCATCTTTTTATTTAGCTTACCCATATGAGTGGAATCATGTAATATTTTTTTTCAGCCTGATTTATTTTACTTCGCATAATGTCCTCTAGTTTCATCCAGTTTGCTGCAAATGAGATAATTTCCTTTTTATGGCTGAATAATATTCCATAATGTATATATACCACACTTTCTTTATTCATCCATTGATGAAGACTTAGATTGCTTCTACATCTTGGCTATTGTGAACAGTGCTGCATTAAAAAATGGGATTATAGAATTATACCAAGTTAAAAAGCATTTGCAAAGCAAAGCATTCTGCCAATAATGTGAAAAGACAACCTACAGAATGTGAAGAATGTATTTGCAAACTATCCATCTGACAAGCAATTAATAACTAGAATTTATTAGAAACTCAACTCAATAACAAAAACCCAAATAGTCTAATAAAAGTGAGTATTCTCCTTGCTTCTTCTCTTTCTCTCTTTTCCTACTTTCCCCTTCTCATACTCTTTCTCCCTCCTTCTAAAATATACCATAAACTTACCGTTTTATATCCTAACAAATGGGTAAATAATCTGAATAGAAATTTCACAAAATTAAATATATAAATGGATAATAGGTATGTAAAGAATGCTCAACATCATAATAATTATGGAAATACAAATTAAAAACACAATGAGATATTATCTCACTACAATTAATATATCTTTTATCAAAAAGACAAAAAAAGGGCAATTCAACAACAGAAGTTTTTTTTTTTTTTTTTTGTTCTTTGACATATACCCAACAGATACAATAGGACCTGACACATTGCAGATGCTTGAAAAATATTCCTAATGCATGCCTAAATTAATTAATAAATTAGAGAACACTGCTAACAAGCAACGATAGTATTGATAAAGGACAGGAGGCACCCAAGCCAGCTTGGCCGAGCTCAGGGTAGGACCTGCTGCCTCCACTTTGGTCATGTTGGTGCAGTGGCAGGCAGCATAGGAAGCAGTGGTTTGGACTGTGGGGAGGGGAGCAGGTGGCTCCAGTAGCTAGACAGGCCAGACAACTGCTGGAGAGACACCAGCGCCTTAGTGTCTCCCTCCCCTTGCACCTGCAGCTAAACAGGGAAACCCCATTTCCCAGGCCTTGTCAATTTCATGTAAGTTTCCTAGGCCTAGTCAATTTTACAGGTTTCCTAGGCCTGGAAACCAAAGGGATGGTATCCATACATTTGTGATCAAGTCCTGTAAGCCTGGGAACCAAAGGGATTATATCCATCCCTTTTTTACTGAGTCCTATAGGCCTGAGAACCAAAGGGATTGTATCTATTCATTTGTTGCAGAGTCCTTGCCAAATGTAACTACAGAGGGCCCATGCAACCATATATATATATACACCCCTGGACAAAGAACGGAGAGAGGGAGCATTTTTCCCTTGACTTGGGTTGTTTCTCTCTGCCAGGAGCTTTGGTGTTTTTGCACTCTTTTCTGTAAAATAAATTTTGTCTTACCATTGATCTGTGGTCTGTGGATTCATTCTTCAAATCACTGAGACTGAAAGGACCAACCAAGCTAACTCCATTTTGTTAAAACTAACTCCATTTTGTCTCACAGCCTTCACTGACCCCACTTTGCCATGCAGCCTTCAATTTGCAGCTGCAGCTGCATACCAAAGGTGATAGGCAACCTGTTTGCATACCAAAGGTGATAAGCAACCTGCTTCCTCCTCCACCCCCCCACCCACCCCCGCCCCGCCGCCGCCTCCAATGTGTCTGCCCCAGCCAATAATGACCCCAATAGTAGTAAATCTTTACTCTAAGCAATCAGCCCAACTCAAACATTGTGTAGGTCTCTAAGCCCCATTCCTTCTCCCCTTTTGTTTTCTGTATCTGTATCCTTAAAACTGCTCTTCCCTCGGCAGACAGGGCTTTTCTCTGCCCTCCTGCTGCGGCAGGAATGAAAAGCCCAGATTGGAATCTGTGAATAAAACACCTCTTGCTTTTGCATCAGACTTGGTTTTTGGGTGATTTATGAGGGGTACCCCATGATCTAGGCACAACAAGACCAAGAACCTACTGGAGATGAAATTCTGGTGTCATCTTTTGGAGGCTCATCCAGGATAGAAGAAGATCTGGGGTAAGTAATAGGACTACATTCCTCCACCCTATTTTTCTCTACAGTTTTAATAGTGGAGACTAATAATTTTGATGCCCGTCAGCTGGTAAAAGTGCATAGTGCTGCTGCTGACCTCCAGGTCACAGGCAAGAGGCTGTTGGGGAATGAACGTTCTAATTCCCCTTAAGGGAATGTTAGAAGGCTTTTGAAACTGTTCTGTATTCACTCCTTTTCTCTGGTTGAGATCTGAGCAAAGAAGTAGCACCCAAAGGTCCTGGGGTCCAAGAAATGGTTATGACCCCGGGGCACTGGAGGGCCTTCTGAAAAACATGCTCTCCCAGCTCTTTTACTATCTTCTCTTCTCTTCCATGGTCCCCAACTTTTCCTGTTTATCCCTA
Source organism: Nycticebus coucang (assembly GCF_027406575.1). NCBI lineage: Eukaryota > Metazoa > Chordata > Mammalia > Primates > Lorisidae > Nycticebus > Nycticebus coucang. The sequence continues at coordinate 152,871,895 of NC_069804.1, read as the reverse complement.
TGTACCCCTGCTGCTTTTCTCTCTCTCCTTGCAGTTTGTGTACTTTGTTTGAATGTTGGTAAAGGATTACTTTATGTGTTCAGTTAGGTTTGTACTGGCTTATTCTGGCATTTTTCAGATGTTTTAAGTGTGCTTCAGATATTGTAGGTATGTTGTAAGATCCTTTTTATTGCTTTTCATTGCAAAATTAAACTCAATTGGCTTTTTTGTGTGTCTGAGAAAAAAAGCTGAACCATGTTAACAGAGGCCTATAAGTCAGCTCCAAACAAAGGGCAAAATGACTCCCCTGCATGGCTTCTCTGGGAAACCAGGAGGCTGTGAAGGGATGCCAGGCCAACTTCCCAAGGCAAGAATGACCCTAAATCCTCAGCTATGGTTCAGTCTCTTAAAAATGAAGAAAGACAATGAAAATGACCCTGGGTATTTGATTTTTTTCTGGTTTATTGCTGTAAATGGGAAAATTTAAAATAATTCCAGTTCTCTAAGAATCTAGCTAGTTGTAACTAATGTAGTGCAAAAGTTTGAAAGTATCTCTCAAGCCTGATTTGTAACTGAGTTTAATTATTGTTTCCTTGCTAATTTAGAGGAAAGAAAGGGAGGTTGGAAAACAGCATTTAAGACATGATAGAAAGTCTATTTTCCTTTGTTACTGGGAATTTAGAAAAAGCTTCTAGAAATTATAAAAGGTTAAATGTGCAAGCACTGCGCAGATGTTTTTTCCAGTGTGGGGCTCATCCCCACTATAATTGATGCTCTGAGGTAGGCAGAGAAAGGAGCAGAACTTGTATCAGGTGGGACCAGGTTCCCTGATACCTGATTTCTCAGGCTGTACTGCCAGCAAATAATAAGCACAGGAGAGCCAGTGGGTACAAAGCACTACACTAGTAATTGTGGCTAAATCCAGACAAGCGCAGAGGAGGAGGAGGCTACACTCCTCAGGGATTCTTTCCTAAGCAGTGGAAGGATGTTTCCTTTTGTTTGGCCTGAAGACTTCTTGGGTTGGTCAGAGGACACTTTGACAACTCAGGAATACAGGGTAGAACTGATTAAAGCATTGGACATTTGCTTTTTCCCAATGGAAGAGTAATGTTCTTTCTCTAAGAGATCATCCATGTAATTTTCTCTTGCAAAGAGAACTGTCATCAGGTGGGACCAGGCTCCTGGATATCAGATTTTTTGGCCTGTGCTGCTGGAACACCCCACTGAGATGTGGTGGGGCATGTTTGATCCCCAGATGCTGAAAAATAAATGTATGGCTTTCTTCTGCACCCAGTCCTGGCCTTAGTATTGACTCTATAATTGTGAATGATAACCACCAGAATGTACTCTAAAATTACAGTAAACAATAGAGGAAATAGTTTTAATTATTTATTTATGTGCAAGCTTTCTTTTTTCTCAGGGACAACTTCCAACTGTGTAAAACCCATCAGATAGATTCAGCTCTTCTGGCTGTAATAACTTCCCCCAAATGGCCAGGGATTTATGAAAGAGATACTGTCACCACCTACTTCAAACCCACTATCAACTTCTCTCATACTTTCCTCCATGTCTTTAGAAAATCCTAAGAAGGAGTTTATTCCCAGCATTTCTTCTGTTTCCATTGGGACCAGAAGCAACTGTATCCTTCTTTATTTCCCTTGGTTAAAACTGCGAGTGATGAAAGGGGAAATGTGCAAGTACTCACTCTCTTTTCTCTGGAAAATTTAAAACAAATTAGGGTGGATTTAGGAAAATTTTCTGATGACCCCAATAGGTACATAAATGTTCTCTAAGTGTTAGGACAAATCTTTGACCTCTCTTGGAGAAATGTAATGCTACTACACTTCAAACTTTCAATGAAAAAAATGAAGTCTTGGATGAGGCTAGGAAGTGGATTGATTTGTGGTTCATGTCCAATACTGATAGCAGTTTGTCTCCTGAGGAAAGGGACAGATACCCCACAGGAAGGCAGGCGTTCCCTTTGAGAATCCCGAATGGGACCCTGAGAAACAAGGTGACTGTTGACATAAACATTTTCTAACATGTATCCTGGAAGGTTTACATCAATCCAAGAAAAAGCCTATGAATTATTCTAAGTTGTGTACTATTTACCAGGAGCAAAATGAGAGTCCCTGAGCCTTTCCTGAGTGTCTTAGGGAGGCAATGAGAAGACACACACAGTTGACAATGGCTCTTTAGAGGGCCAAATTGTTTTAAAAGATAAATTTATTGCTCAGGCAACCCCAGACATTCAAAGAAAACTCCAGATATTGACTCTAGGCCCAGATCATAACCTAGAGAATCTTTTTATAATGACCAGTGGTCTTTTATAACTGAGATCAGGAGAAAGAGAAGGAAAAAGAGAGAAGGGATAGAAAAAGAATGACAGCTCTCGAAATGGCACTCTGACAAATGGGCACCATTCAGGGGCAGAGAGAAGCAAGAGGAGCTAAGAACATATGCTGCCAATGTGGTCAGACTGGCCACTTCATGAGAGATTGCGCCTAGCAGTACCACCAGCTTGGCAAGCCACCTGGCCCCTGTCCAGAAAGCAAGGGTGACCATGGGATGGTATCCTCTCCTGAAAGTTGAAGGCCTCCTGGGGCAGTGATCCCATCGGTCCCCAAACTTGACTGAGGTTGTCCAGGGCAGATTCTCGTGGCATCAGCTTGTCTTATCACCCCTCAACAGCCTTGGGTCTGCCTCATAGTGTGTACAAGAATTTCTTCTGGACACTGGAGCAACCTTTTCTGTACTCCATTCTAACCCTAGTCTTCTGTCCCTCAAATCTGTAACTATACAGGGAGTATCTGAAAATCTGGTTACCAAATTTTTCACTTAGTCTTTAAGCTGCAATTGGGGCAACTAGCTTGTCTCTCATGCCTTCCTAATCATGCCTGAAATTCCTGCTACCCTTTTGGGAAGGGACAAACTACTTAAAGTGTGAACAACCATTTATATGGTTGGGAATATGTAACAGGAACATATACTATGCTTTACCTTATTAGAGACAGAACCCAGAAGTATAGGCTACAGAGGAACAGGTGGGAAGAGAAAAATATCCTCAACCAGTCCAAATTACAGTAAAAAAAAAAAATCCCACCAGATATTCCAATAAAAAATAATACCCTCTGAAAGTAGATGTTAAGAATGGGCTCATACCCATAACACAGAATCTAAAATGACAGAAATGATTAATGCCTTGCAATAGTCCATCTAATACTCCTATTCTAGGAGTACCAAAACCAAAGGAAACTTGGAGACTAGTACAAGACCTCAGCATTATAAATTAAGCAGTTATTCCTCTCCATTCTATTGTTCCCAATCCATATACTTTATTATCTCATATCCCTGAAGAGGCTGCCTGTTTCACAGTAATAGACTTAAAAGATGCCTTTTTCTGCATTCCTGTTCATACCTTTGTGCTTTTGAAGACTTCTCTGAGTCTAACACCCAGCTCACATGGACTGTGTTACCCCAGGGATTAAGGGGTAGCCCTCACTTGTTTGGACAAGACTTAGCCCAAGACTTTAGTTGTTTCTCATATTGTACAGTATGTAGGATGACATCCTTTTGGGAGCACCAGATGCAGAGGAATGCCATAAAGCTACCCAAGCTCTATTAAACTTTCTAGCTGATTGCGTGTACAAATTTTCCAAGACTGAACCCAATTATTCATGCCTGTAGTACACTATCTGTGTCTGCAACTCTTAAAGGGGAAGAGAGCCTTGGGCAATGAAAGAATAGAAAAAATATTGGTTCACCCTAAACCTTAAACTCTCAGACCGCTTTGAGGCTTCTTAGGAATTGCAGGCTTTTGCAGACTCTGGATTCCTGGATATAGTAAATAGTGGAATAGCTAAACCACTCTATTTTTTGTAGGTTTTTTTTTTTTTTTGGTCCAGGACCAGGTTTGAACCCCCTACCTCTGGTATATGGTGCTGGCACCCTACTCCTTTGAGCCAAAGGCACTATCATGAAGACCAAGAACCTACTGAAGATGAAATTCCAGTATCACTATTTCTGAGCAAAAACAGAGATAAGGGAAGCAGCAGGTTTTGTTCAGAGAGTAGTGAATATTGCCAGCACAAAATTTTAGAAAACATGTACTGAGAGATGATACTGGAAAGAAGAGCGGGAACCAGATCATCGAAGAACTTGTACACATCAGTAAATAACCATCTCCTAACTCCACGTATCCAAATCCGAACTTGTATCTTTTTTTCATATATTTATTCTTTCTTTGGTATTCTCTCTCTTTTTTACCCAGTTAAAGTTTTCCAAATCAGAAGTTGGAACATCCTCATAGACACCTCTTGTGCTCCTCTCCTGCGTCCAATCAGTCCGGAAGTCATTTCCTTTTTATTTCTCAAATCTCTAATGAATCTACTTCCTCTCTGTCATTCACTGCCATGTCATCCAGTGTTCAGAACTTTATTTCTTCTTTTTTCCCCCCAGAATATTACAAAATTATGCACAATTTGGTTAGATAATTGCATTTATACATGTTAGGTTAAAGGTACAAGTGTACACTTCACCCCCCAAATGTGTATTGTACCCATGAGGTGTGAATTTACCCACCCCCACTACTTAATTTCCATTGAGTTTTACTTCCATATATAGACACAAGTACTAATCAACTAGTTCCAATTTAGTATGTCTTCTTACATGAATTACCACAGTAGCTTTCTAGCTGTTTTTTCCACTTCCAATCTTTTTAGACCATTTTGTTCATTGTAAGACTTATTATCTTGAAAAACAAATCTACTGAGTTATTATGACTCAGCTAAATTCTCATTAACTCTATAAAGATTTACCTCATTCCCTTATCTAAGTCATCTACTTAGGATAGATTCTAGAAATATTTTGTCCTCTGTGGTTACATAGTATCTAAGAATATTTCCATAGTGGCACCTAAAGCATTTATTTTTTATCAACTTGTTTCCCCTTTTGTAGTGAGTTTCTTGAAGGTAGTAATTTTTATTTTTTTTTATTTGTATCCCCTTGGTGTCTGTCTAAGAGGTAGCTCTCAATTGCTCACTTTAACAAAAGTTAACTTTGCTTTGTATGGAATTGGAAGCCATGAAACATTTTAAATGAGGGAATGATATGAAAATGTTGATCCATAGATATTACTCTGGTAACATTGTTCGGAATGAGTTTGACAAGGAGTACTAACAGACTTGTAAAGAAACATTAAAAATAAATTTGCTTCAAAACAAGCTTTCCTATTACTAATAACAGGTTAGGTCTTATTTTTAATTTTTTAATGATTGTATATAATCACTATTTTAAAAACTAAGAGCACTAAAAATGATGCTATTAGCAATATTTTTCAGATATGGTAAAGTACAAAACTATACTGGTAATTACAAAACTATAATGGTAAGTACAAAACTATAATAGGCAATTAATAAAGTTTCCCTGTAAGAAGGAGAAGATGGTTGTTTTGAAGACGAAAAGTTTCTTAGGGGTTATAGTAGACTTTCCAACTCCTTAAGCTTCTGAAGAAAAATTCTACGAATTAGCATCTTACAAACACACACTGATGAAGACACACCCACATAAATATGAAAGAGGCAACAGAGTCAAACAAGAAAATATGCTATGATGCCCAAGGGAGAATCAGCCACTAGAATCTGTGACATTACAATATCCTGTGAAGAAGTGGTCCAGTAAAAGTATATATGGAAATTGTAAAAATCTCGGCAGCTCAATATGAGCTACTGGGGTTGGAAAATGTGGGTTTTATTTTAATCATTCAGGGAAGATGAGGAAAAGTATACTATTTATCTTTTTCATTTTTGTTTGCACATGAATGAGCTTTGCTCCCTGAACCTTTTGATGAGGTAGACTTTGTGAACAAACTAGGTATTCAAAGGAAGGAACATAGACTAAGATAAAGTCTTAACATCTGGATTATGCTAAATCTATATTCAGTATATATAGTGCTTTTAAAAATATTAGTGTGTAAGAATGTATTTTGTATATGTGTTCTCTATATCATACTGATAGATTTAATATTTTGGTTTTATAGAAATTAAAAGTATTTCTGAAGTATGGAGAATACTCAGGGTTATAAAAGTAGACCTGCTATTAGATCCTACAATTCCTCTACTAGATGTATTTGCAAAAGACCCCAAATCACTTTATAATGAAGATATGTGCACCAGATTGTTCATTGCAACTCAATTCATAATAGCCAAGTCATGGAAGAAGCCCAAGTGCCCATTAACCCATGAATGGATTAATAAATTGTGATATATGAAGCAGAGGCAAGATGGCTGACTGGAGCCCGCTTTCCACAGAGGCTACTGTCCAGAAGGAGAGTTAAAGGACAGATGTTTAGCAAGTAAGCCAATGGTTTGGAGCTGAGCCAAGAAAGAAGATTGAAGAACGCACATCAACCCTGGTGAGGCAAGCTGAAACTCCAAGGATACGAACAAAAGGCACAAAACTCATCGCCAAGTGGACAGGAGTCCCCTCCCCCATGAGAAGGGCTAGTAGTATACTTCATACAAACAAGCAAGTAGAGTTCAAATGTCTTCCCATTTTATCACACAGGAGAGACCCTCTCAAAACAGAAACTCCTTACCCTACTAGGGGGCCATGACACTCTCCTGCTAGGCATAAAACTGTATAAAACTGATATTCTCTACCTGTAATTCTGAACTCCCAGCACTCCCCTCCGCTCTCACCCTAAGGTAAGGAAGCCTGTCCTGCATGGAGTCCAGATTCTTGGGCATTTTCTTGAGAGGTATGGACAGGGCAAGGCCTGTTGCTGGTCTGTGCTGATTCTGCCACACAAGAGTAAGGAGAAGATGGTCAACTGAGAGGGAACAATATAGGAGAGGCAGTGCCCCAAGGCACAGAACAGCAGCTACAGCTGCAGGAACAATAGGGCTCACATCCCTGGGGATATTCTGGACAGACACTCTCTATCTCTTGGGGCAACCAGAGGAAACTGGCCATCTTCTCTGGTGGCAGCCACTGGCAGAACAGATCTGGGACAAAAACGTAGGCCCCGTGAGTAAAGGGTATGCCTGAGGCGGCACTGGCATGGGCAGAGCACAGCCACTAGAATATTGTGTGTGGAGACGGCAGACTCCCAGGGCAGGGCCAACCCAGAGGACTGCTTTACTGAGCCTAAGAGGCACCCGGCCCTCAGGGGATCATAGCTAAGACAAAGGTGGGCAGGCAGAAGCTGGACCTGACATCTGAGTGTGACCTCTAACAGCACCTGCCCCAACACAAACTGCAACAAGACTAGGCAATGGTGCAGAATGGGGCTGAGTTGCAGTTTCTGTGAACTCAAACAACATCTGATTTGTAGGGGAATATAGCCAGACAGAAACAAATTCTGCGAAGTTGTTTTGTTCTGTTAGCAACATCAATCAGGGGCAGGGCTGGAACTGAGTGAACTGCCCCAGCCTCCATTAAGCACCTGAGGTTGTCAGGCCTCACCTCCCCCTGCTGGATAGTGACAGAGAGTAGTGGCCTGGCTAAGGAGACATAGAACTCCCTGTGACTCAGGCAGGCACAAACCTCTAGAGCATCTGCTCATTGGAGGGAACTGGGTCACAGCCCTGCAGGGTTACCAGTGACTGGGTCTGACAGAGGTGCAAGGTGGAGAAGGAGGCATCAACCTTCCCAGACTAATTTATTTGCTGGGTGGGTCATTCTGACCCCCACAAAGCACTGAAGTGAGTCATATTTGAGCTGCCAGCAGACCCCTGTTATCTAGTTGTGGGAGGCATTTTGAACTCTCCCACTTGAGACTGGTGCTGACTGGGACAATTGATTTGGAACTCTTGAACTGGGCCAATCAACAGTGGACTATCCAAAGTGGGACCCTGGGTGTGTTGTTGTTGGAAGATTTGACTTTCCTTTTCCAATTGTTGTCTCTAAGGGGTGGGGTGACTTAATTGCTGGTATTTTTCCACAGCTGAGACTTCAACCCAGAGTAACTGATTCACAAGGGTAGGACAGAGACCAGCTGAAAACAAGACAGAGCCATTTAGCCCCACCACACCAAGAAGGCCCCCAGTTTCTCAGGCTGTAGCACTGTATGGGTCCTTGGAAAAGCTCCAGGGGAAAAGGTACAGGCACCAGTCCAAACTCTGGGGCAAAGGGATGGTTAATCACTATTCCTGGAGCCCCAACCCACCTAGTCAAATGGTGTAAAACAATCATGGGTCAGAATTAGCGGAAAATATCTGGTAACATGAATAACCAGAGCAGATCAACCCCTCAAGGAAGAATATGGCAGACACAACTGAAGATCCCATTCAAACAGATTGCTGAGATGTCAGAAATCAAACTCAGAATTTGGATTGCAAATAAAATTAATAGAATAGAGGCAAAGTGGGAATTAGAAATTAAAGGAGCATTTTAAAAATTGTCTCAAGAATTCAATGAATTGATAGACAAAATCAACAAAGATGTGGATACACTGAGCCAAGAATTTTCAGCCCTCAAGGATCTGAGAAATACAGTAGAATCCCTCAGTAACAGAATAGAACAAGCAGAATAAATGATTTCAGACATTGAAGACAAAACTTTTCAATGCTCCCAAACTCTTAAAGAGGAAGAGAAATGGAGAGCAAAATTGGATCATTCTCTCAGAGAGCTCTGGGATAATTGAAAGAATACTAATAATCGCCTTATAGGAAACCCTGAAGGTGATGAAGTGTCTTCACAAAGCACAGAGGCTGTTCTTTATGAGATTATGAATGAGAACTTTCCAGATATGCCAAGAGATCCTGAAATTCAGATAGCAGACAGTTTCAGAATCCCAGCATGACTCAAACAGAATAAGACATCCCCCAGGTACATCATAATTAACTTCACTGAAGTTAATATGAAGGATAAAATCCTGAAAGCAGCCAGACGTAAGAAAACCATAACCTACAAGGAGAAGAATATCAGAATAACTGCAGATCTATCTGCTGAAACCTTTCAAGCTAGAAGAGGGTGGTCATTGACTTTTAATGTCCTAAAACAAACTAACTTTCAACCCAGGATCCTGTATCCAGAGAAACTGAGTTTCATTTATAATGGATAAATTAAATACTTTAATGACATTCACATGTTGAAGAAATTTGCCATAACTAAACCAGCTCTCCAGGATATTCTCAGGCCTATCATCCATAATGACCAGCACAATCCTCCTCCACAAAAGTAAACTCACTCAGAAACTTTTGTTCAAATTTCAACCTCCACAGAGGTGAAATGATTAAAAATGTCCACTGGAGTTTTGAAAAACTTGATACCCAAAATTCTACCAGGATTATCAATATTCTCAACTATTGTGATTGGCTTAAATTTTCCTCTAAAGAGGCCCAGGTTGGCTGATTGGATACAAAAACTAAGGCCAGATATCTTCTGCATACAAGAATCTCATCTTACCTTAAAACATATATATAGACTCAGGGTGAAGGGATGGTCATCTATATTCCAGGCAAACGGTAAACACGAAAAGCAGGTGTTGCAATTTTATTTGCAGATACAATAGGATTTAAACCAACAAAAGAAAGGATAAGGATGGTCACTTCATATTTGTTAAGGGTAATACTCAATATGATGAGATATCAATTATTAATATTTGTACACCCAACCAGAATGCTCTTTAGTTTATAAGAGAGACTGTAACTGTAACAGGCATTAGCAACTTGATTTCCTCCACCTCTATAATATTCAGAGATTTTAACACTCCTTTGGCAGTGTTGGATAGATCCTCCAATAAGAAGCTAAGCAAAGAAATTTTAGACTTAAACTTAAGCATTCAAAACTTGGATTTAATAGACATTTACAGAAAACTTCATCCTAACAAAACTGAATACACATTCTTTTCATCAGCCCACGGAACATACTCCAAAATTGATCACATCTTAGGTCACAAGTCTAAAATCAGCTATTTTAAAAGAATAGAAATTATTCTTTGCATCATCTTGGACCATCATGGGATAAAAGTTGAACTCAGTAACAACAGGAATCTGCATACTCATACAAAAACATGGAAGCTAAATAACCTTATGCTTAATGATAGCTGGGTCGTAGATGAGATTAAGAAGGAAATTACCAAATTTTTGGAACAAAATGACAATGAAGACATGAATTATCAGAACCTCTTGGATACTTCAAAGGCAGGGGGAGGAAAACTTATAGCACTGTAAGCCTTCCTCAAGAGAACAGAAAGAGAGGAAGTTGACAACCTAATGGGAAATCTCAAGCAACTGGAAAAGGAAGAACATTCCAACCCCAAACCCAGCAAAAGAATAGAAATAAACAAAATTAGAGCAGAATTAAATGAAGTTCAAAACAAAAGGATTATACAACAGATCAATAAATCAAAAAGTTGTTTTTCTTGAAAAAGTCAACAAAATAGATAAACATTTGGCTAAACTAGCCAGGAAAAAAAGAGTAAAATTTCTAATTTCATCAAAGAAATGGTAAACACGAAATAAAAACAGACCTCTCAGAAATTAAAAAAATCCTTAATGAATACTACAAGAAACTTTATTCTCAGTAATATGAAAATCTGAAGGAAATTGACCAATACTTGGAAGCACACCACCTTCTAAGACTTAGCCAGAATGAAGTATAAATGTTGAACAGGCCTATATCAAGTTCTGAAATAGCATCAACTATACAAAATTTCCCTAAAAAGAAAAGTCTGAGATCAGATGGCTTCACGTCAGAATTCTACCAAACCTTTAAAGAGGAACTAGTACCTATATTATTCAACCTTTTCCAAAATATATAAAATGAAGGAATACTACCCAACACATTCTGTGAAGCAAACATCACCTTGATCCCCAAACCAGAAAAAGACACAACAAGAAAAGAAAATTATAGACCAATTTCATTAATGAATATCGATGCAAACATATTCAACAAAATACTATCAAACAGAATGCAGCAACACATCAAAAATATTATACATTATAACCAAGTGGATTTTATCCCAGGGTCTCAAGGCCAGTTCAGTATATGTAAATCTGTAAATATAATTCATCACATAAATACATTTAAAAACAAAGACAATATGATTCTCTCAATTGATCCAGAAAAAGCTTTTGATAATATCCAGCATTCCTTCATGACCAGAACACTTATGAAAATTGATATATAAGGGACATTACTTAAACTGATAAAGGCTATCAACAGCAAACCCATAGCCAATATCATATTGAATGGAGTCAAATTGAAATCATTTCCACTCATCAGGAAACAGACAAGGTTGTCCATTGTCTCCACTGCTCTTTAACATTGTAATGGAGGAGGCAGAGCAAGATGGCGGCCGAGTAACAGCTTCCTTGCATCTGGGCACCGTGAGTCTGGGGAGATAGGACTCCAGGCATCTCTGGCTGGTAGGATCTGCCGATCATCACTCCTGTGAGGATACAGGGAGTCAGCGAGAGACTTCTGGACCCCAAGAGGAGGACTAAAACAGTGGAAAACCGGCAAGTGGTCGCGTGTGTTCAATCCGTCTAAACCCACTTACAACTGTAAGTTCAGTAGCAGCGAGACTGCAAACCAGAAAGGCCTTACCTGTGAACTGTTTTGGTGTCCTTGGACTTGGCACTGAGTTGAACTGCCTTGGGGAGGGCCTGAGCGGAAGTGCGGAGAACTTTGGCCGTTGTCTAGGACCCCAGTCTGAGCCACTGAGCCAGACGGAGCTAATAGTGTTTGGTGGTGGGTCACACGGAACCATTGTCAGTGATCTACACCGGCAAGCTCCGCCTTCAGGGTCACAGAGCTGGAAACAGGTGGGAGCTGGTAAACCAGCAACCAAGTAGCCTAAGGGTGAGGTCTGAGCCGCCTTGCAGCCCTAACCCTCAGGGGCAGAGTGAGACCGGTTTTGGCACACTGGGTAAGTGGATAGCCACTTCAGCAGTGATTCTAGCGAGAAAGCTGGGAAAGCTTCTGCTCGGCAAGTTCACAAGTTCAAAGTGCCTTTTAAGTGGGCTGAAGAGAGATTCAGGGTGTCTACCTGCTGGGGTTTGAGAAATCAGCAGCCTCCAGTCGTATCAGAACTGTGATTAACATCTCATACCCCAGAAGACCACGTGTTGCCCAGACAATATTCAATAATATATACAAACTGCTTTGTTTTTGGTTGTGTATTTTTTTCTTTTTTTTGGTTTGGTTGATTTTTTTGTTTATTTTGATGTTGTTGATGTTCTTTTGTTTTTTAATTTCAGTCTTTTCCATACAGATCCCTTTTTCTTTCTCAATTTATCTAGTTTAAATATAATTTCCCATTGCTGACTTTTTTAATAACTAGAACTTCATTTTCGCTAGTGTTTCTACCGCTATCATTTGGTTTTTCACCCAATTTTATCCCCGTAAAGTTTTCTGTTTGCTTGTTTTGGTTTGATTTATAGCATTTTTGTCTTTCCTCTCTACTTGGTGGAGGTGGGGTACTGTGTCTGATCAGGTTAGCAAAGAGCTGCTGACCTCAAGAGAACCACCCAACTGGGCACCCCCAGAAGGTGGGGTGTTTTTAAGGTTGTGTCAAAGTACCCTACTGTAAACCTATATTGTCCTGTGTCCCTCTTTATGTGCCTCTCTTCATTTTGTCAATATTCCTTTTACCCACCCCCTCTCCTTTCCCCATTTTTCTTTTTTTTTCTTATCACTTGATCCTCCTTTCCTTCATCCCTTTTTTGCTCTTCAACCTTCTCACCCTTCTGGTCCTGTAACCCTTAGTCCACAGGCACAAGAACATAAAGAGCAAGAGGAAGTGAAAGAAAAATTAGGGCAAGGAAGCGGATAAAAGAAATCACTCATGGGAAGAATCAGCAGAAAACTCCAGGCAACATGAAGAACCAGTCTAGAACAACCCCACCAAGGGACCATGAGGTAGGTACTGCAGATGATTCCAACTGTAAAGAAATGCTAGGAATGACAGAAACGGAATTTAGAATACACATGTTGAAAACAATGAAAGAAATGATGGAAACAATGAAGGAAATTGCTAATAAAGTGGAAAATAACCAAAAGGAAATTCGAAAACAGAATCAAATAAGAGATGAACGATATGAAGAATATAAAAAGGATATAGCAGACCTGAAGGAACTGAAAGAGTCAATTAGGGATCTTAAAGATGCAATGGAAAGTATCAGCAACAGGTTAGACCATGCAGAAGAAAGAATTTCAGAGGTAGAAGACAAAGTTCTTGAGATAACTCAGACATTAAAAGAGGCAGAAAAGAAGAGAGAGAAAGCAGAACGTTCACTGTCAGAATTATGGGACTTTATGAAGCATTCCAACATACGAGTTATAGGAATTCCAGAAAGGGAAGAAGAATGCCCCAAGGAATGGAAGCCATACTAGAGAATATTATAAAAGAAAATTTCCCAAACATCACCAAAGATTCTGACACACTGCTTTCAGAGGGATATTGGACCCCAGGTCGCCTCAACTCTAACCGAGCTTCTCCAAGACACATTGCGATGAACCTGTCCAAAGTCAAGACAAAAGAAAAGATTCTGCAAGCTGCCAGGAGTAAGCGCCAGTTGACCTACAGGGGCAAATCCATCAGAGTGACCGCAGACTTCTCTAATGAAACTTTCCAAGCAAGAAGACAATGGTCATCTACCTTTAATCTACTTAAAGAGAACAATTTCCAGCCCAGAATTCTGTACCCTGCTAAGCTAAGCTTCAAAATTGATGGAGAAATCAAATCATTTACGGATATACAAACACTGAGGAAATTTGCCACAACAAGACCAGCTCTACAGGAAATACTTCAACCTGTTCTGCACACTGACCACCACAATGGATCAGCAGCAAAGTAAGAACTCAGAAATCAAAGGACAGAACCTAACCTCCACACTGATGCAAAAGATAAAAATAAGCAATGCACTCTTACCAAATAAGACAAGACTAAGTAATGGACTTTCACAAATAAGTTGAATAGAATACTACCACACTTATCAATTATCTCAATAAATGTTAATGGCTTGAATTCCCCACTGAAGAGATATAGATTGGCTGACTGGATTAAAAAACACAAGCCATCCATTTGCTGTCTGCAAGAAACACACCTGGCCTCAAAAGACAAATTAAAGCTCCGAGTCAAGGGTTGGAAGACAATTTTTCAGGGAAATGGAATTTAAAAGAAAAGAGGAGTTGCAATCTTATTTTCAGATACATGTGGATTTAAAGCAACTAAAGTCAAAAAAGACAAAGATGGTCACTTTATATTGGTCAAGGGAAAACTACAACAAGAAGACATTTCAATTCTAAATATTTATGCACCCAAATTAAATGCTCCCAGATTCTTGAAGCAGACCTTACTCATTCTGAGCAATATGATATCTGATAATACCATCATAACAGGTTACCTTAACTCTCCTCTTACAGGACTGGACAGATCCTCTAAACAGAAATTAAACAAATATATAAGAGATTTAAATGAGACCCTAGAACAACTGTACTTGATAGATGCATATAGAACACTCCACCCCAATGATAAAGAATATACATTCTTCTCATCACCCCATGGAACATTCTCCAAAATTGATCATATCCTCGGACACAAAACAAATATCAACAGAATCAAAAGAATTGAAATTTTACCTTGTATCTTTTCAGACCATAAGGCACTAAAGGTGGAACTCAACTCTAACAAAAATGCTCGACCCCACCCAAAGGCATGGAAATTAAACAATCTTCTGTTGAATAACAGATGGGTGCAGGAAGAAATAAAACAGGAAATCATTAACTTCCTTGAGCATGAAAACAATGAAGACACAAGCTACCAAAACCTGTGGGATACTGCAAAAGCAGTTTGGAGAGGAAAATTCATCGCTTTAGATGTCTACATTCGAAAAACAGAAAGAGAGCACATCAACAATCTCACAAGAGATCTTACGGAACTGGAAAAAGAAGAAAAATCTAAGCCTAAACTCAGTAGAAGAAAAGAAATATCCAAAATCAAATCACAGATCAATGAAATTGAAAACAAAAGAATCATTCAGAAAATTAATGAAACAAGGAGTTGGTTTTTTGAAAAAATAAATAAAATAGATAAACCATTGGCCAGACTAACTAGAAATAGAAAAGTAAAATCTCTAGTAACCTCAATCAGAAACGATAAAGGGGAAATAACAACTGATCCCACAGAGATACAAGAGATCATCTCTGAATACTACCAGAAACTCTATGCCCAGAAATTTGACAATGTGAAGGAAATGGATCAATATTTGGAATCACACCTTCTCCCTAGACTTAGCCAGGAAGAAATAGAGCTCCTGAACAGACCAATTTCAAGCCCTGAGATCAAAGAAACAATAAAAAAGCTTCCAACCAAAAACTGCCCTGGTCCAGATGGCTTCACTCCAGAATTCTATCAAACCTTCAAGGAAGAGCTTATTCCTGTACTGCAGAAATTATTCCAAAAAACTGAGGAAGAAGGAATCTTCCCCAACACATTCTATGAAGCAAACATCACCCTGATACCAAAACCAGGAAAAGACCCAAGCAAAAAGGACAATTTCAGACCAATCTCACTCATGAATATAGACGCAAAAATTCTCAATAAAATCCTATCCAATAGATTACAGCTTATCATCAAAAAAGTCATTCATCATGATCAAGTAGGCTTCATCCCAGGGATGCAAGGCTGGTTTAACATACGCAAGTCCATAAACGTTATCCACCATATTAACAGAGGCAAAAATAAAGATCACATGATCCTCTCAATAGATGCAGAAAAAGCATTTGATAAAATCCAGCATCCTTTTCTAATTAGAACACTGAATAGTATAGGCATAGGTGGCACATTTTTAAAACTGATTGAAGCCATCTATGACAAACCCACAGCCAATATTTTACTGAATGGAGTAAAACTGAAAGTTTTTCCTCTTAAAACTGGAACCAGACAAGGTTGTCCTCTGTCACCTTTACTATTCAACATAATGCTGGAAGTTCTAGCCAATACAATTAGGCAAGACAAGGAAATAAATGGAATCCAAATGGGAGCAGAGGAGGTCAAACTCTCCCTCTTTGCTGACGACATGATCTTATACTTAGAGAATCCCAAAGACTCAACCACAAGAATTCTAGAAGTCATCAAAAAATACAGTAATGTTTCAGGATATAAAATCAATGTCCACAAGTCAGTAGCCTTTGTGTACACCAATAACAGTGAAGATGAAAAGCTAATTAAGGACACAACTCCCTTCACCATAGTTTCAAAGAAAATGAAATACCTAGGAATATACCTAACGAAGGAGGTGAAGGACCTCTATAAAGAAAACTATGAAATCCTCAGAAAGGAAATAGCAGAGGATATTAACAAATGGAAGAACATACCATGCTCATTGATGGGAAGAATCAACATTGTTAAAATGTCAATACTTCCCAAAGCAATCTACCTATTCAATGCCATTCCTATCAAAATACCAACATCGTACTTTCAAGATTTGGAAAAAATGATTCTGCGTTTTGTATGGAACCAGAGAAAACCCCGTATAGCTAAGGCAGTTCTTAGTAATAAAAATAAAGCTGGGGGCATCAGCACACCAGATTTTAGTCTGTACTACAAAGCCATAGTGCTCAAGACAGCATGGTACTGGCACAAAAACAGAGACATAGACACTTGGAATCGAATTGAAAACCAAGAAATGAATCTAACATCTTACAACCACCTAATTTTTGATAAACCAAACAAGAACTTACCTTGGGGGAAAGACTCCCTATTCAATAAATGGTGTTGGGAGAACTGGATGTCTACATGTAGAAGACTGAAACTGGACCCACACCTTTCCCCAGTCACAAAAATTGATTCAAGATGGATGAAGGACTTAAATTTAAGGCATGAAACAATAAAAATCCTCAAAGAAAGCATAGGAAAAACACTGGAAGATATCGGCCTGGGGAAAGAATTCATGAAGAAGAGTGCCATGGCAATTGCAACAACAACAAAAATAAACAAATGGGACTTCATTAAACTGAAAAGCTTCTGTACAGCTAAGGAGACAATAACCAAAGCAAAGAGACAACCTACACAATGGGAAAGGATATTTGCATATTTTCAATCAGACAAAAGCTTGATAACTAGGATCTATAGAGAACTCAAATTAATCCACATGAAATAAGCCAACAATCCCATAGATCAATGGGCAAGAGACATGAATAGAACTTTCTCTAAAGATGACAGATGAATGGCTAACAAACACATGAAAAAATGTTCATCATCTCTATATATTAGAGAAATGGAAATCAAAACAACCCTGAGCTATCATCTAACCCCTGTGAGAATGGCCCACATCACAAAATCTCAAAACTGCAGATGCTGGCGTGGATGTGGAGAGAAGGGAACACATTTACACTGCTGGTGGGACTGCAAACTAGTACAACCTTTCTGGAAGGAAGTATGGAGAAACCTCAAAGCCCTCAAGCTAGACCTCCCATTTGATCCTGCAATCCCATTACTGGGCATCTACTCAGAAGGAAAAAAATCCTTTTATCATAAGGACACTTGTACTAGACTGTTTACTGCAGCTTAATTTACAATCGCCAGAATGTGGAAACAGCCTAAATGCCCACCAACCCAGGAATGGATTAACAAGCTGTGGTATATGTATACCATGGAATACTATTCAGCCATTAAAAAAAATGGAGACTTTACATCCTTCGTATTAACCTGGATGGACGTGGAAGACATTATTCTTAGTAAAGCATCACAAGAATGGAGAAGCATGAATCCTATGTACTCAATCTTGATATGAGGACAATTAATGACAATTAAGGTTATGGGGGGGGAAGCAGAAAGAGGGACGGAGGGAGGGGGGTGAGGCCTTAGTGTGTGTCACACTTTATGGGGGCAAGACATGATTGCAAGAGGGACTTTACCTAACAATTGCAATCAGTGTAACTGTCTTATTGTACCCTCAATGATTCCCCAACAATACAAAAAAAAAGAAAAGAAATGTAATAGCCAGCTGATGGCTCCCTAGAATAAAAACAGAGGTATACGAAGAAAAAAAAAAAAAAAACATTGTAATGGAATTTCTAGCCATCACAATTAAGGAAGAAAAGGTTATGAAGGGTATCCATACAGGGTCAGAAGAGTTAAAATTTTCACTCCTCACGGATGATATGATTGTGTATCTGGAAAACACCAGGGATTCTACTACAAAACTCTTAGAAGAAATCAGCCTGGGTTTATATTTTATGAGCCCCCTTCCCCCAGGCAATTGAAGCAGCATCAAAAATACACCACTGGGACCTGATCAAACTAAAAATCTTCTGCACAGCCTAGAACACAGTAAGTAAAGCAAGAAGACAGCCCTCAGAATGGGAGAAGTTATTTGCAGGTTATGTCTCCAACAACTGTTTAATAACCAGAATCCACAGAGAACTCAAACATGTTAGCAAGAAAAGAAAAAGTGATCTGATGTCAGAGAGGGCAAGGGACTTGAAGAGAAACTTCTCTGAAGAAGACAGGCACACAGGCTTCAGACATATGAAAAAATGCTCATCATACTTAATCATCAGAGAAATGCAAATCAAAACTACTTTGAGATCTCATCTAACTCCAGTAAGATTAGCTCATATCACAAAATCCCAAAACCAGAGATGGTGGTGTGGATGTGGACAAAATGGAATACTTCTACACTGCTGGTGGGAATGTAAACTAATATATTCCTTTTGAAAAGATGTCTGGAGAACACTTAGAGACCTAAAAATGGACCTGACATTTGATCCTACAATTCCTCTACTAGGTCTATATCCAGAAGACCAAAAATCACATTATAACAAAGATATTTGTACCAGAATGTTTATTGCAGCCCAATTCATAATTGCTAAGTCATGGAAGAAGTCCAGGTGCACCTCGACCCATGAATGGATCAATAAATTCTGGTATATGTACACCATGGAATATTATACAGCCTTAAAGAATGATGGAGACTTTACCTCTTTCATGTTTACATGGATGGAGCTGGAACATATTCTTCTTAGCAAAGTATCTCAAGAATGGAAGAAAAAGTATCCAATGTACTAAGCCCTACTATGAAACTAGTTTATAGCTTTCATATAAAAGCTACAACCCAATTATAGCCCAAGAATATAGGAAAAGGGGAAAGGTAGGGAAGGGAGGGGGGAGAATAGGCGGAGGTAGGGTAATTGGTGGGACCACACCTAAGGTGTATCTTACAAGGGTACATGTGAAACTTACCCTGTTTCCCCAAAAATAAGACATCCTCCAAAAATAAGACCTACTTACAGGAAAGATAAGACGTCCCCTGAAAATAAGACCTAGTGTATCTTTGGGAGCACACCTTAAAATAAGACACTGTCTTATTTCCGGGAAAACAGGGTACTAGATGTGGAATATAAATGTTTTAACCCAATAAGTAAGAAAATGTCATGAAAGCTTTGTTAACCAGTTTGATGAAAATATTTCAAATTGTATATAAACCATCACATTGTACCCCATGTCTGCATTAATTTACATAGCTATGATTTAATAAAAAAATGTTGGCATATGTATACCACGGAATATTATGCAGCCTTAAAAAAGATGGAGACTTCACTTCTTTTACATTTACATGGATGGAGCTGGAACATATCCTACTTAGTAAGGTATGTGAAGAGTGGAAGAAAAAATATCCAATGCACTCAGTACTATTATAAAACCAATTTACAATCACTTGCACCTTCATATGAAGAATAGATCACAACTATGGCCCAAGGTGAAGGAGGGAGGAGAGGAGTAGCAAGGGAGGGGAAGGTCAGATCGAGGGAGGGTGAATGTGGGATCACACCTATGGTGCATAATGGAAAGGTACATTTCAAATCTATTAGTATAGAGTATAAATGTCTTAACAAAAATAAATAAGTAAACGAGATGAGGCATATATTAACCAGTGTGATGTAAGCATTCCTAATTCTATACAAAATCAGCACATTGTACCCCATAAATGTGTTAATGTATACATGATCTACGTGTTTATGATTTATTAAAAAAATTAAAAATGTATTTCCTATAATAACTATTTTTCTACATCAGTTTTACTGTACATGAGAAGTACAGGATGTTCAAAAGTTGCACTCAAGATATTTATTGTAATTCATTTTTATGTATCTCAGTTCTGAAAGCATTATACATATTTTTTTTTCTCCTGAGAAAATTCAAGAGGATTACAAGTGTCAGGGAACCTCTCTGGATTAAAACACTGGCTTTCTCAATAGTAGTTAGCCTGAAAAGCTAGGTTCTCAAGAAAAGATTTTAGAAAACTTTTCTCTACATTTAGTTAACCATAAATAAAGCCATGTCTAAGTGTTATTTTTATGTGAAACTCTAAAGGTATATTCTTTTAATATAAAAGTAAAATAAAAAAGATGACAGGGCTAATTCTCTAGCTCTTTGATGTCTCCTAACACTCCATTCTTCTTTGGCCCATACAGAGCAGAGATTTACAAGGAATAAAACCTCAATAAAGTAAACGTTTGATCCTTAGCAAGTGGGTACTCTTGATGTTTTGATTTAAATGAGTACATTATGTTTAGGGCAGTTTTAGTAACCTTTGGCAAAATCCCAGATCATACCTTATGCTGGATTTGCCATCCATATTGGCTCCTGTGTGCCTTAATGTGACAAATTCTGTTTGAGAGCAAAGGCTGTGCCAATGTTTATATGGTAAAAATCTCTACTTGCCCTTGCTTTAGTTTTCTCAGCTGTATAAGGGCTTCACAATATTGTTTGACCCTACAAAAGGTCTTTTTGAAAATTGATGAGATAAGAGTCAATTAGAATGCAAATATATAACCTTGTAACGATACACTGCTATAATATTTCTTAATAATAAATTATTAATTAATGAATATGGGAATAATTTTTTGTGAAAAATTTTTAATTGCATTAGTAATTTAGAAGTACAACCCAGAAGAACATCCATTTGATGACCAATTGTCCATTCCACATACCCAACTGACCAAGCCTCTGGAACCTAGCAAAGCTATTGTACTTGTATTCACTACAAATAAAAATATATGTCCATTGGTTATTATGCTCTTTTTAGAATCTTCCTCCCTCAACTGACTATTTCCAAGGATACTGTCAAAAACCCATTTTTTTTTTAATTTTTATTCTATTCTGCCGACTTTATGAGGTGCCAGAAGTAGCTTTGAGCCCCAAGGATAGACAGCCAGAGACCAGAGTTAAACTACTACCATGTATAGCCAGAAAACTCATTAATTGATCTTGAAATAACCAAGAATTGATATAAAATTTAGATTCTATTATATACACTGAATTTGGTTATAAATGTACAATTCATGCTTTACACCAATCAGTTCATGCATGCAGAAGGGAAAAATAAATGGAAGAACAGCTTTGCTCAGGGAAATCTTTATCTTTATTGTCTTTTAATTTGATTTCCATCAAAAATATCTTCAAATGAAATGGAATCTCTTACTATAGTTTTAAAAATTAATCATTAATTAAAAGAGATTCCAAATAAAAATCATACTTTTATAAGAAAAATGATTTACACTATAAAAAATCTTTAATCCATCAATTAATCATATAATGAAATATATAGTAATATAAATATATAGGTAATACATAATATTGTTATAGTAATTTCTCCTCAGAGGTTATTTAAACTGAAATCACATAAAATATAACAAACTTTTACATTTATGAAATTCACAACTTATATCACAATTTTATTTATTTATTTTTTGAGACAAAGTCTCAAGCTGTTGCCTGGGGTAGAGTGCTATGGTGTCACAGCTCACAGCAACCTCAAACCTTTGGGCTTAAGCAATTCTCTAACCTCAGCCTCCCAAATAGATGGGACTACAGGCACCTGCCAGAACACCTGGCTATTTTTTTGTTGCAGTTTGGCTGAGGCCAGGTTCGAACCCGTCACCCTTGGTATGTGGGACTGGCAGCCTACCCACTGAGCTACAGGTGCCACCCCAATTATTTTTTTTGTCTTAAAATACATCACTAAATAGGGCTGTGCCTGTGGCTCAGAGGAGTAGGGTGCCGGCTCCGTATACCAGAGGTGGTGGGGTCAAACCCGGCCCTGGCCAAAAACTGCAAAAAAAAATAAAAAATAAATAAAAATAAATGGGATTGCAAAAAGCAGAGAATTGAATGATACCTTATTTTCTAAATTTTGGACAATTTCACATTAAATTGTGATCCATAATGAACTTGTATTCAAAATTCTGTACAAATTGATTCACCCTTTCACCTTATTTTTCTTACTAATCTTTCTTCAAACTCAATAAGTTTATACACATTCAGTCATTTATTCAATGAACATGCATTAATATATTTCTAGGTATCAAGTACCACATTAAATTTGTGAAATAAAAATATAATAAGACAAATATTTGGCCTTTAAAGAATGTAAGTATGATCTACACTAACATGATCTACACTATAAATGAAGTTTTAATCCATCAATCAGTCATATCATAACTAAAAACAATATAGTGGTATGGCTATTGAGAGACATAGAATATTAGGAAAGTGTAAATGATTTAAATCAAAACATGGTTATTAGAAACAGGCAGACTTTAATTAGAAAAGGATTTTTGGAAAAAATGACCTTTGGCTGAAGCCTTGAAAAATAAATGGAACATAGTTGCATAAATAAAGATATGTATATATGAGGGGCTAGGGCAATCTAGTCAGAGAAGAATCTTGAGAAGCAGCATAGAAATGAGTAGTGTGGTATAGACAAAATGCTATTAGTAGTTTGGTGATACTAAAGCATAAAGCATGAACCAGGAAGTAGTAGGAAATAATGCTAAAGAATAGAGAAAGGCTAAATTTTGATCAAATCACATTATTTTTTATATTGTTGGTAGCCTTTGAAAAGGTTAAGCAAGATTTTTAAGCAAAGCAATTTTAGAGACAGGATCAAGATAGCTGACTACACACAGATAGCATGTGCCATGTCCACAGAACAGAACCAGAATAGAGAGCAGATTTTCAAGTTTGAACAGATCATCTAGGAGAGAATAGAGAATAGTAGGATTCACCAGGGAAGCAATGAGAAGCATCATAAGTAGGTAAGGAAAAGTTTATGAAAACATGCCTGGTCAGGAAGTGGCTAATTGTTGGGAAAAACTCCTGGACATGGGGAAAAGGTAAGAGAGAAGCCACTAGGGCTCCACTACTTTAGAGTCTTTTATTATGTTGGATGCAAAAAGAAACTCTCCAACCCACATAGATTTTGAGCCTACTATAGGGAATTAATCAAATATTGTACAAAGACATTGCTCCAGGAAGGGAACCCATGCAGAATTTCACAGGCACTTTCCTAAGAGCATCTTGAGTTAGGTGTCACTCTGAGATTCTGATACCTGGAAACTGTGGATGCACTTGCAGTTACTGCATAGCTCCGGGAACATAGGAGCCCAAGTATTCCAAATCACTACTAGGAAGCTACTCAACACCCTGCTTGAGCTCCTACTGAGACTTAGATGTGAATAGAAGCATTTCCACATAGTTTCTAACTTATATTGCTTGCCTGGGTGGGCCCCAGCCTTTCTGGTGGATGGCAGTTTTAAGCCATCATTTTGGGAGTTTGACACCAGGCTATAAGCAGAGTTGGGGTTAATACAGCTTTAAGCCCTAACTGGCTGGGGAGGATCAGATAAATTAGGCTTTCCATTATGCATGTAGAATGATATCCATCCCTTGCAGATGGCTGCTGTGGGACCCAGTCTGAAGCAAATTACACTCCCCAAAGTTTTCTGCCAGTGCAGCTTACATGGGAAAAAAAAATATATATATCTCTGGCCATAGAGCCAAGGTGTTATTTTTGGAGCTTAAAAATAGGTAGCATCTCACTCTCAGCCCTAGTCAGGTGGAACCAGCTGCAACCCTGCCCAGTCAAGAAGGGATAGGGAGCCCAAGTGCTCCCAAAATCACCTAGGACAATTTCTACCACCTGACTATGGGCTTCTGTGACATAAGATATGGATAGACTACATGTCACACAGATTTTTCCCATGTCACTTGTCTAAAAGAGGCCCTGCTATCATCAATTGCTAGCCAAAAGTTGGTGGTGTTTTGAGAGTTTAACATTTTGCTTCACCCCACCCATAGGCCAAGTTCAAGACGATTTTGTAGCATCCACTACCTAGCCAGGAAGTAAAAGGGAACACCAAGTTCTCCTAAGGACACTTAAGAAAACACCCACCACCCTGATACAGGCAGATGTGGGAGTGGAAACTAACTTACAAATCTATTACACCTACCAATAACATGAAAATGGATCATCTAGATCATAGTGGGTTGCTCCATCACTGCTACTGCTACTGTCATCTCCAACATTACACCAGGTTCTCAAGGGCTTGACAACCCAGCCAAATCCTAACACCTGACCTTCTCTTCCAACTATTAGCTTCTGAGCAAGCCACCTGAAGGCTGAAGGATTGGCCCATCAGAATACACCAACACTGTTGCCAATATAAAATGCCCTGGGACCAAAAATCAGGCATATCCAGTCCACTGCTTCTCCTATTGGGACCAAAATACTGGCTTACTTTGTATCTAGGTGCCCAACAAAACTTCACTACAAGCTCAACTAATAACTGTTCCCTAAGCCACCAAGGAAATCAAGATGCAACTGACCCTGGGAACTGCCTAGGGAATCATATAAAGATCATATAGTACTACAGGTAACCAAAATCAAAACCAAGGAGTTCTATTCAGTTGACAAAATATATACACATTTAGTAAAAGTTTTTTTTTCTTTAAAAGCAATTTTTAAAAAATAAAACACATGACTGCTACATTAGATGCACAAATACAAAATAGACATAGGGTATATTAAAAGAAAGGAAATATGACACCACCACTGGACCACAACAAATGTCCAGAAATAAATACAAATTATAAAGAATTTCTCATAATGCCAAAAAAATTCTAAATATTTGTTTTATAGCAGCTCAATGATATGCAAGCAAAATCTGAAAAACATGAATTAAGGATATGAATGAGAAATACACCAAGGAGAGTCAGGCCTGTAATACTACAGCTCATGCCTGTAATACTAGCACTCTGGGAAGCTGAGGCAGGTGGACTGCTTGAGCTCAGGAGTTTGAGACCAGCTTGTTACAAGAGTGAGACCCTGTCTCTACTAAAAATAGAAAAATTGAGGCAAAAGGATTGCTTGAGCTCAAGTGTTTGAGGTTACCACAACCTATAATAATATCATGGCACTCCACCCAGGGTGACAGAGTGAGACTCTGTCTCAAAAAAATAAAATAAAATAAAATAAAATAAAATAAAATAAAATAAAATAAAATAAAATAAAATAAAATAAAATAAAATAAAATAAAATAAAAATAAATAAATAAATAAAAAGAGAAAGAGACTGAGAGAAATATATCAAGGAGATTGATATCTTAAAAATGAAAAACAGAAGTTCTGGAGCTCAAAGATATATTTAAGAAAATACAAAATACATTCAAATGCTTCAAAACCAGCCTAGGCTCAGCAGAAAAAATAATCTCAGAATATAAAGGCAAGTCTTTAAAATTAATCCAGTTAGGCAAGAATAGGAAAAACAGACTGAAAAGAATGGACAAAGTCTTTTATCTGCAACTACAAAATATATCTGCAACTACAAAAACCTACTAAACTTATAAATTACTCATATTCCCAAGTAGCCACAATGCTTAAAAATATATAAAATATATTTAAGGAAATAATCAATGAATACTTCTTGAAACTAACAAAAGTGTTATACATTTAGATACATGAGGAGTAAAGATACCCAGACAAATATATTGCTAAAAAGTCTTTTCCGTTGCATATTATAATCAGAATGACTAAACTCAGAGTAAAAGAGAGAATATTAAAAATGGAAGTGTCTAGTAACTTATAAAGAAACCTCATAAGAATAATAGCAGACTTCTCATCAGAAACCTTACAGGACAGAAAAGAATGGGATGGGATTTTCAAAGTACTGAAAGGAAAAAAAAAGTTCCAGGCAATAAATTTATGTCCTTAAAATTAATTAAAGAGAAATTAAGAATTTCCCAGACAAGCAAATGCTGAAGGAATTCATTACCACTAGACTGATCACAGAGTAAAGCCTCAAAGTAATTTTAAATATGGAAATGAAAGGTCAACATCCACCAACAAGAAAACATACAATAATATGAAACTTGTGTTTTATAAAACAATCACACAAAGGAGGAAGAGAAAGAAATTATAAGGCAACATGAAAACATGACAGAAATTCAGTAAATCACAATGACAAAATGACAGAGAAAAATAAAAATGAAGAATTTATAAAACGACTAGATATTACCTAATAACATGACAAGAATAAAGCCTCACATATCAATATTAACATTGAATGTGAATGGAATAAATGTTTTACTTAAAATATATAGTTGGCAGAAGGCATTTAAAAAACATTATGTAAACATGTATTGTTTATAAGAAACTTACCTTACCAATAAAAACACATATAGAATTAAATAAAATGGATAGATAAGAATACTTCATGCAAACAAAGACCAACAGTGAACAGAAGTAGCTATATTTATATCAGATAAAACAGACTGTAAATAAAATATATTAATAAAAGTCAAAGAGGTAATTATATAATGATAAAGGGATCAACTCAGCAAAGTATATTTATATAACAATCCTAAATATATTTACACTCAATATCAGACCATCTGGATTCAAAAACCAAATATTACTAAACATAAAGAAAGACAGACAGCAACACAATAATAGTGGGGAACTTCATCACTCAAATCACAACACTACATAGATTATCAAAACAAACAACCAAAAAAACAACAAAGAATCTTTGGACCTAGATTCTTCTTTAGACTCAATTGACTAACAAGATATTTACAGAACATTCCACTCAACAATCACAGAATATAATTTCTTTTCATTAGTACATGGAATGTGCTCCAAGATAGACCACATTTTAGGGCACAGAAACAATCTTGACAATTTTTTAAAAATCAAATTATATCAAGTATCTTCTCAGAAAACAATGGAACAAAGCTAGAAATCAATGCAAAAAGGTACTTCAGAAAATGTACAAATTCATGGAAATCAAACAATATGCTCCTGAAATATCAATGAGTGAATAAAGAAAGATTGAATTTTTTAAATTTGTAGGAAAATAAAATGAAAACATGTTATAACATGTGTGATATAGTAAAAGCAGCAGTAAGAGATAAGTTTATAGCATTAAATGCTTCCATCAAAAATTAGAAAAATCATTGGGCAGTGCCTGTGGCTCGGTAGGTGGGGCGCCGGCCCCATATACAGAGGGTGGTGGGTTCAAACCCGGCTACAGCAAAACTGCAATGAAAAAATAGCCGGGCATTGTGGTGGGCACCTGTCCCAGCTACGCCGGAGGCTAAGGCAAGAGAATCGCCTAAACCCAAGAGCTGGAGGTTGCTGTGAGCTATGACACCATAACACTCTACTGAGGGCAACAAAGTGAAACTCTGTCTCTAAAAAAAAGAAAGAAAGAAAGAAAAAATCAGAGCAGAACTAAGTGAATTGAGTACCCTCAAATTATGCAAAAGATCTAAGAAAGATAAAGCTGGTTATTTGAAAAGATGAAAAAAATTAATAAGCCACTAGCTGAACTAACCGAAAAAAAAAAAAAAGAGAAAATCCACATGAACACAATCTGAAATACAAAAGGTGACATTATAGCGATGCCCCAGAAACACAAAAGATCATCAGAGATGATTATGAGCATCTATATGACCACAAACTAGAATCCCAGTGAAAATGGAAGAATTCCTGAAAACACACAGTCTCCTGAGATTGAAAGAGGAAGAAATAGAACTTCTTAATAGACTAAAAGCAAATAGTGAGATTGAATAAATAATAAAATATCTCCTTAAGACCACAACAAAAAGCTTGGGACCAGGTAGACATTCAGCTGTATGTCTACAAACATACAGAGAGCTACTGTCCATAAATCCCAAACTGTTCCAATAGAGTAAGATTAAGATTTAGGTACTCCTCTCTATATCATTCTATGAAGTTAGTATCACACTAATATCAAAACCACAAGTGATTCAACAACAAAACAGAAAACAACAAAGCAATGTTTCTGCTGAACATAGATGCAAAAATCCTCAACAAAATACTAGCAAACCAAATACAACACTTCAAAAAGAAAATTTGCTGCATTTGAGTAGGTTTCATCCCAGGGATGCAAGGATAGCTTAACACACATAAGGCAATAAATGTGATTCATCACATAAACATTATTAAAGACAAAAACTATATGGGCAGCACCTGTGGCTCAAAGGAGTAGGGCATCAGCCCTATATACTGGAGGTGGTGGATTCAAACCTGGCCCCAGCAAAAAACTGAAAAAAAAAAAAAAAACAAAACAAAACACAACAAACAAACAAAAACTATTATGATATCTCAATAGATGCTGAAAAATCATTCTGCAAAATCCAACATTCTTTCATAATAAAAACCCTCAGAAAACTCATCATAGAATAAATTTACCTTCAATTAGTAAAAGCCATATATCACAAACCTACAGCCAATATCATGCAGAATGGGGAAAATTTGAAAGCTTTCTGCCTAAAAACTGGGGCAGCACTAGAACGCCCATTTTCACTGCATAAATTCAACATATTACTGAAAGTCGTAGCAGGAGAAATCAGGCAAGAGAAATAAATAAAGAGCATCCAAATTTCAAAAAAGACTATCAAATTATCTCAATTTGCTGATGATATGATTTTATGCATAGATAACCATAGAAAATCCTTCCAAAACTCCTAGTTGGATAAACAAATTCAGCAAAATCTCAGGTATAGATATTCTATTTATTTTAAGTTCAAAATCAACTTAAAATTATCAATAGGGTATCTATAAATCAGTAATGACCAATCTGAGGATGAAATCAAGAACAGAATCCTATTTAAAATAGATTCCAAATAAATACTTAGGAATATATTTAATCAAGGAGATGAAAGATATCTACTAGGAGAGCTAAGGATCACTGATAAAAAGATTGTAAATGACGTAAACAAATAAAAAGTCATCCCGTGCCCATGGATTGGAAGAATCAAAATTATTGAAATGACTATACTCCCTGAAGCAATCATAAGATTCAATCCAATTCCTATCAAATTAGTAATGTCATTTTTAACACAGTTGGAAAATAAATTCTAAAATTCACATGAAATCAAAAAAAGCCAAAATAACCAAAGTGATCCTAAGCAAAAAGAGCAAAACTAATAGTATCACATTATCTGACTTCAAATAATATAACACAAGGCTATAGTAACCAAAACATCATGGTACTGACATAAATGTAGACAGACAGATCAATGAACCAGAATAGAGTACCCCAAAATAATCCCACATAACTACAACCAACTGATTTTCATCAAAGAAGGCAAACACATACACTGCTGAAATATACACTATTCGATATATCGTGTTATCAAAATTGGATAGCCACCCATATCAGAATAAAACTGGATCCATATCTATCACATATATACACGTTACCTGGAGGTTTAATGAAAACTTAAAAGTAAAACCTGAAATAATAAAAATCCCAGAAGTAAAGTTAGGTAAATCTACAGTCAACATTAGCCCAGGCAAAAAAAATTATGATTAAGATTCCAAAAGCAAAAGCAATAAAAACAAAAATAGACAAATTGGACTCAATTAAACAGTGGAGCTTTTACGCTGCAAGAGAAATGATCAACAGAGTAAATAACAACATATAATGGTAGAAAATATGTGCAAACCAAACTATGTCTCTGACAAAGGATTAACAACCAGAATCTAAAGTAACTCAACTCAGTAAGAATGAAATAAGCAACCCCATTAAAAAATGGGCAAATGACATAAGCAGGTATTTTTCAAAAGAAGATAAGTATATGACCAACATGCATATGAAAGCATGCTCAACATTATTAAACATTAGGGAAATCAATGAGAAACTATATTACTCCAATTAGAATGGCCATTATTGAGTGAAGAGGCAAGCTGACTGACCAGAAACACCAGGTACCAGAGTGTCTCATAAAGAATAACAATTTTTTTGAAAGACAAACAATGAGCAAAAAGACAAATATAGATTTGGAGTGAGTCTGAAGGGTTACAGAGAACCCTATGGGAAGAAGTTACAGAGAACAGGAATTAACATTGTTTACCAGCAGAGATCAACCTCCAAAAGTTTTGGATTCCAATAAGAAGGGTAGGTGGAGCAGTTTGTTGCTCTCTCCCTTGTGCCTATGACCGTTGTGGGTTCCCAAGCTGCTGGAGAAATGTTCCACCCTCACAAGCCCATAGGTAACTGCTGCCAATGAGCTGGGAGCCTCTTGTAAATAGAGCACTAGACTTATAGCCACCCTGGGGTGCCTAGAGTCTCCACAGATCTCAGTCAGAACCATAGGCTTATATTGCTTCTTGACTCACCATGTGCTTTTGTTCTCTGGAGAAAGCTTTAGTTCCTCAGGTTTTGTCTTGCTCATTCCCACATGGATATTTCCCAACTCCATCCCTGACTGGAGGAACTACCAGGGTCCAGGAGGTCCTAGGTTGTCTGCATGACTCTAGTGTATGGATATTATGGGTAAGTAGCTTCTCGAAAAGGGAGACAGACATGACCAGATTGCTAGCTTTTCTCTATCCAGTCTGTTTTTCTTCCCTTTCCCTTCCCTACTCATGGCTGCTGAGAGAGACAATTAAGTCACAATACTTAGGCTTACACAGAGAGTGGGGATCAACCCTTTCCTTTTATGTCATGGAGTGGACTGAGGGGTGCTTGGACTGTGAGCTCCCTGCTTTCCAGACCTCTCTTGTGCTGATTTCCTTGTAACTCCATTACAGTGGGGCATGCCCAGAGGTGAAAGGACATTGAACCTGCTTCAGCACCTTGAAGTCAGCTCAGTATAAGCATAGTTCTTTCTGGCATTGTCAGGTATTAATCTTTGAGGTCCTAGGGATGGGTCTACAGGCCAGAACCCATATCCCCAGGTCTTGATCATATTGCTTAGAGACATAGTGGGGAGACTTATGAATTAGTCTCAGCAGGCAAATGTGGCCACATGGGCAGATTTGGGGGCATAGAGTGAAGTGTGGGTTCTAGATGCAATATGTTTGTTGGGAAAATCTTTCCCCACAGGAGAGCTGCACCCTCAGGCTAGGCCAGGATCCTGGGCAAAGAATCTACCACCTCCCATTAGTCTTGGGGTAGCTCTTGTCACTTGAGATTCTTCCTGTCACCCAGTAAAATCATGGAGCAGGGGAGGATGGAAAGAAGTGAGGCCTACTCAAGGCTGCCAGACTGTAAATCTCAGGTGGTCCAACATCCAACAGCAGACTTTCTTGTTGGGTGGGGCTCTGTAAGTCATTACATAACAGCTTCATTCAGAAGCCAAGAGCAGACATTTAACCCCTGAAGAAATAGACATCTTGCTAGTTTTGTGGGGCCTGAGGGCAAGCTCATTCAACCCAGCCCTCCCCAGCTTCATTCTTTGCCCAGTTTCCTTCCCCCACCTGCCTACACTGAGGCATAGAATAAGGACAAACTTTGGAGTTCAAGAACTACACTCACCACTTGAGACATTTGAGTGCTTCTCCTGATAGACTGACCCTTGATACCCAAACATAAGACTCAGAAAAAATTTTTCAACTTATTCCTCGGTCAAGCACTGCCTACTAACAGGGAGTTAATTTGCATGCCCTTATTGTCTTTACTGATTCAAACAGAGAGAGTGTCATTGATTCTCACCCACAGTCACCACATACTCCAAGATTAAATTGGGCATGTCATTTTCTAAACAAAATAAAATCCAAAAATAAGAAGCAACACCTGCTTAAATAAGAAGAAGTTAGTGAAATAACTCAAGAAGTATGAAGAATCAGAGCAAAAGGTCACCCACAAAAGGAAACACTAGTGCTTTAGCAACTGATAACAAACAAAATAAAAATGTTGAAATAAAAAAACAGATAATTCTAAATATGGATTATTAGTAAGTTTACTGAAATATAAGATAAAATAGAACACAAATAAACTACTAAAATTTTTTTAAATAAATGAAAAAATCACTAAAGCAACCGAATTATTAAAAAAAAAAAATCAAATAGAATGACTGCAAACAAAAAAGAAAAAAAATCATGCAAGGTCATAAAAACCATAGTGGAAATCTTGATAATAGACTAGACAAGGCAGAAAACGAATCCCAGAGCTTGAAGACTACACCATCAAATTAAACAAGTCACTGTCATGGTAAAGAACAGAGAATTAAGAGGAATGAATAAAACCTACAAGAAATATGGAAATGGGTGAAGACAATAAAAAACAAAATAAAATAATAAGAAGAATTATAAGTATTCCTGAAGGTGAAGAAGAAAATACTCAAGGGTGGGAAAACCAATTTGAGAAAATAATTGAGAAAAATTTCCCTGTTCTTGCTAGCTCAACAACCCCGTCTAGGAGATTCATCAGGAAGAGTTAATTAGCACAACACATAGTCATCAGACTAGCCAAAATTAACATGAAAGAGGAACTTTTGTGAGCTGTAAAATGAAAGCATCAATTACTTTACAAGGAAAAACTCATCAGGCTAAGCTGCAGATTTAACAAGTCAGAAGGGATTGAACTCCATCTTCATTCTTCTTAAACAGAAGAATGGCAAGGATAGAATTTTATGTCTTGCGAAGGGCAAGGATAGAATTTTATGTCTTGCGAAACTGAGTTTATTATGCAAAGGAGCAATAGAGACTTTTTCAGATGAACAAACACTAAGGGAATTTGTCAAGATCAGACTTATCCTGCAGAAAGTTCTCAGATCTGCAATATACATTAATCAGCAAAATGGAAACCTTCCACTGTAAACTTACTCAAAAGCTAAAACTCAGAGAACATATAAAATAATGGCTCAAGTGGTATAACAAAACAATAAGGTTCTACCCAATAGGATGAACAGAAATCCATCCTACTTATTTATCTTTCAGTACACCTGAGTGTTTTGAATTCCACACTCAAGATACATGGACTGGATGAAAAAATAAAAAAAAATACAATCTGCCATCTCCAGGAAACAAAATTAGCCAAACAAGAGCTCATACAGAGTAAAGGTGAAGGGATTGAAAAAATATTCCACAAAAATGTCAACTGAAAGAAAGGTTTAGCAATTATTATATCAGATAACATAAACTTCAAATATAAAAATGGTAAATACAAAAAATACATATCATTATAGAATGTTAAAGGGAGCAATTAAAAAAAGGTGTAACAATGCTAAATAATTGTGCACATAACCCAGGAGGACCCAGATTCATGCAGCAAACATGACTAGATCTAAGCAAAGACATAAAACACAGCATTGTAATTTGTGGTTATTTCACCCCCACACATAGAACTGAACAGATCATCCGAGCAGAAAATAAACACTAGACTGTAATAGACTCCAGAACAAATGGCCTAAGAGACATTTTCAGAACACTTTATCTCAACATACTGCCTGTTCTTTCTTTGCATCGCCACATGAAATATTCTCTAAGATTGACCACACCTTAGTCCACACAGCATGTCTCAACAAATTCAAATAACAGAAATTACACCATGTATTTTTTCACAGAATAGTGGAATAAAATTAGATATCAATTCCAACAAAAACAGTCAATTTTATATACAGTCATGGAAATTGAATGGCCTACTGTTCAATAATTATTGAGTCAAGGAGGAAATTAAGATGAATTCAGAAAATTCCTTAAATTAAATGCAAATAGGCACAAAAGTTTGCAATTCTGTGGGATTCAGCGAAAGCAAAACTGAGGGGATAATTTATAGCCTTAAAATCCTGCATCAAAAAGACAGAAGGATCTTAAATCAAGAATTTAATGAATTGTTTCAAGAAACTAGAATAGAAGGGGGAGAGACAAGATGGTGGACTGAAGCCAGCTTTCAACAGAGGCTCCTATCCAGAAGGAGAGTTAAGGGACAGGAATTTAGTAAGTATCCTGGTGGATTTGAGCCGCACCAAGAGAGAAGGTTGAAGAACGCACATCAGCACCGCTGAGGCAAGCTGTGATCACAAGGACGCAAACAAAAGGTACAAAATCCACCACAAAGTGGACGGAGTCCCCCTCCCCCATGAGACCGGCTCAAGAGCCCCACAATTAAACAAATGGGCAGAAATTAAAGGCCCTCCCACTACACTCCATGGGAGAGACCATCTAAAAACTGGACCTACCTCCCCTACTAGGGTGCCATGGCATTCTCCTGCCAGGCATAAAACTGTATAAAACTTTAAAAATCCTTTGCTGGCAACCCTGAATCCCCAACACTCTCCTCCCGCTCACTGAGGTCTGGAGGCCTGTCCCCCAGAATTTCAGATTCTTGGGTGATTTCTCAAGGGGAGTGGACAGTCCCCGAGCTGCAACTGGTCAGCGCTGACTCTAAGACACGTGAGTGTGGAGAGGGCACCCAGCTAAGGGAGAGTCATGCCTCAGCGGCACTTCCCTGTGGTGCGGTGCAGCAGCCCTCCGCATGCATCAATACGGCCAGGCATAAAACTGAATGAAACTCTAGCTTCCCCCCACTCACACTTGGGGTCTGGGGGCCTGTCCCTCAGGAGTTCGGATCATTGGGTGATTTCTCAAGGGGAGTGCACAGTGCCCGAGCCGCAACTGGTCAGCGCTGACGCTGAGACACGCGAGTGAGGAGAGGGCACTCGGCTGAGGGAGAGTAACGCCTTGGCAGCACTTCCCTGCAGTGTGGTGCAGCAGCCCTCCCCGGGCAACAATACGGCCAGGCATAAAACTCAATGAAACTCTAGCTTCCCCCCACTCTCACTCGAGGGTCTGGGGGCCTACCCCCCAGGAGTCCAGATTCTTGGGAGATCTCTCGAGGGGTGTGGACAGAGCATAAACTGCGGCCGCTCAGTGCTGACTCTGGGGCGCGAGACAGAGGAGAAAAGGGTTGGCTGGGTGCCCGCACCAGAGTGGCAGTTCCTGGAGGCAAATCAACAGCCGTTTTTTCTTTAACAGCAAAACGGCTCACTTCTGGACATTCTGAAGCCACACCCCCTGTCTCCCTGGGCAACCAGAGGAGGCCACCAGTGAGCAAAGGATTTCCCTGACACAGCTCACAAACCCGGGAAGCTTCCAGGGCAGGGCCGACTCAGAGAGGTAATCGGACACAAACCTCCAGCAGCAAAGACGTTTGAACTCAGAATAGCCGGTCTTCTGTAGGCGATTTTAGCAGAAACAGAGACAGAACCCCGCAAAGTTGTCTGTTCTGTTCTGTTCTGTTAGCAACATCAATCAGGGACGGGGCTAAGCCTGAGTGAACACCTCCCTCCCACCACCTGCATCAAGCACTCAAAGATGTCAGGCCCCATCTCCTCCTGCTAGATAGTGGCAGACTACAGGGGCCTGGCAGACTTCCTTGCAATTCAGGCAGGTGCAAACCCCTGGAGTATCTGTTCACTACAGGCAACTGGGTTAGCCATCTGCAGAGATACCAGTGACTGAGTCCGAAGGAGGGGCAAAGTGGGGAAGGAGACATCAACCTTCCCAGACTGATCTATTTGCTAGGTGGCTCCTCCTGACTCCACGCAGCACTGGAGTAAGCCATATCAGAGGAGTCACCAGACCCCTGTGATTCAGTTCCCAGAGACATCTTGAACTCTCCCACCCGAGACAGGTGCCGATTGAGACAATCAATTTGGACCTTTTGAACTGAACTAATAGACTGAGGACTTTTCAGGCAGTGCCATGGGTATATGGTTGTAGGAAGGTTTGATTTTCCTTCTCCAACTGATGCCAGAGGTGGGCGGGCGGGGTGTCTTAATTGCTGGGTTTTCCACACAGCTGAGACTTCAAGACAGAGTAAATGTTACGATAGGATTGAACAGAAACCAACTGAAAACAAGACAGAACCACTTAGCCCCACCACACAAGACAGGGCCCCAGTTTCTCAGGCCACAACACTGTACGGGCCCTCGATAAAGCCCCAGGGGAAAAATCAAAGGGAGTAAAATAACCATGGGGCAGAATCAATGGAAAAACTCTGGTAACATGAATAACCAGAATAGATCAACCCCCCCAAGAAAAGATACAGCAGATGTGATTGAAGATCCCATTCATAAACAACTGGCTGAGATGTCAGAAATCGAATTCAGAATTTGGATTGCAGACAAGATTATTAGGAATTCGAGGAGAAATTCAAAAGTTGTCTCAAGAATTTAACGAATTTAAAGACAAAACCACCAAAGACTTAGACACACTGAAGCAAGAATTTACAGCCTTCAAAGATATGAAAAATACAGTGGAATCCCTTAGCAACAGAATGGAGCAAGCAGAAGAAAGGATTTCTGACATTGAAGATAAAGTCTTCAAACGCTCCCAATCTCTCAAAGAGGAAGAGAAATGGAGAGCAAAAACAGATCACTCACTCAGAGAACTCTCGGATAATTTGAAGAAAAGCAATATAGGAATAATTGGGATTTCTGAGAATGATGAAGTGGTCTCGAAGGGCACAGAGGCCCTTCTGCATGAAATTATGAAAGAAAATTTTCCAGACATGCCTAGAGAATCTGAAATTCAGATAGCAGACAGCTTCAGAACCCCAGCATGATTCAACCCCAATAAGTCATGCCCCAGGCATATCATAATTAGCTTCACTAAAGTTAATATGAAAGAGAAGATTCTCAAAGCAGCCCGGCAAAGAAAACCATTACATACAAAGGAAAGAATATTAGAATAACTGCAGATCTCTCTGCTGAAATTTTCAAGCCAGAAGAGGGTGGTCATCGACTTTTAATCTCCTAAAGCAAAATAACTTTCAAACCAGGATCTTGTATCCAGCTAAACTGAGTTTTATTTATGATGGAGAAATTAAATACTTCAATGACATTCATATGTTGAAAAAATTTGCCATAAGTAAACCAGCTTTTCAGGATATTCTCAGACCTATCCTCCACAATGACAAACACAATCCTATACCACAAAAGTAAACTCACTCAGAAACTTTGGATCAAACTCCAACTTCGACACTGGCGAAAGGATTAAAAATGTCCACTGGACCTTTGAAAAACTCGATACCCAAAATTCCACCAGACATATCAATACTCTCCATTAATGTGAAAGATTAAACTGTCTTCTAAAGAGGCATAGGTTCGCTGACTGGATACAAAAACTCAAGCCAGATATTTGTTCCATACAAGAGTCATGTCTAAACTTAAAAGACAAATACAGACTCAGGGTGAAAGGATGGTCACCCATATTTCAGGCAAATGGTAATCAGAAAAAAGCAGGTGTTGCAATTTTGTAAAAAGTAAGGAAGGACAAGAATGGTCACTTCATATTTGTTAACGGTAATACTCAATATGATGAGATCTCAATTATTAATATCCATGCACCCAACCAGAATGCACCTCAATTTATAAGAGAAACTCTAACAGACATGAGTAACTTGATTTCCTCTAGCTGCATAATCGTCAGAGATTTCAACACTCCTTTGGCAGTGTGGAATCGAGCCTCCAGCAAGAAGCTGAGCAAAGGAATCTTAGATTTAAACCTAACCATCCAATATTTAGATTTAGCAGACATCTACAGAACATTTCATCCCAACAAAACTGAATACACATACTTCTCATCAGCCCATGGAACTTACTCCAAAATTGACCACATTTTAGGTCACAAGTCTAACCTCAGTAAATTTAAAGGAATAGAAATTACTCCTTACATCTTCTCGGACCATCATGGAATAAAACTTGAGCTGAGTAACAACAGGAATCTGCATACTCATACAAAAACATGGAAGTTAAATAACCTTATGCTGAATGATACCTGGGTCAGAGATGAGATTAAGAAAGAAATCGCCAAGTTTTTGGAACAAAACGACAATGAAGACACAAACTATCAGAACCTCTGGGACACCACGAAGGCAGTTCTAAGAGGGAAATTTATACCACTGCAAGCCTTCTTCAAGAGAACGGAAAGAGAGGAAGTTAACAACTTAATGGGACATCTCAAGCAACTGGAAAAGGAAGAACATTCCAACCCCAAACCCAGTAGAAGAAAAGAAATAACCAAAATTAGAGCAGAATTAAATGAAATTGAAAACAAAAGAATAATACAACAGATCAATAAATCAAAAAGCTGGTTTTTTTGAAAAGGTCAATAAAATAGATAAACCTCTGGCCAACCTAATCAGAAAAAAAAAGAGTAAAATCTCTAATATCATCAATCAGAAACAACAAACACAAAATAACAACAGACTCATCAGAAATCAAAAAAATCCTTAATGAATATTACAAGAAACTTTATTCTCAGAAATATGAAAATCTGAAGGAAATTGACCGATACTTGAAAGCACGCCACCTCCAGGACTTAGCCAGAATCAACTGGAAATGTTGAACAGACCCATATCAATTTCGGAAATAGCATCAACTATACAAAACCTCCCTAAAAAGAAAAGCCCTGGACCAGATGGTTTCACGTCAGAATTCTACCAAACCTTTAAAGAGGAATTAGTACCTATATTACTCAACCTATTCCAAAAGGTAGAAAAAGATGGAAGACTACCCAACACATTCTATGAAGCAAACATCACCCTGATCCCCAAACCAGGAAGACCCAACAAGAAAAGAAAATTATAGACCAATATCACTAATGAATATAGATGCAAAAATATTCAACAAGATCCTAACAAACAAAATCCAGCAACACATCAAACAAATTATAGATTATGACCAAGTTGGTTTTATCCCAGGGTCTCAAGGCTGGTTCAATATACGTAAATCTATAAATGTAATTCAGCACATAAACAAATTAAAAAACAAAGACCATATGATTCTCTCAATCGATGCAGAACAAGCTTTTGATAATATCCAGCATCCCTTCATGATCAGAACACTCAAGAAAATTGGTCTAGAAGGGACATTTCTTAAACTGATAGAGGCCATCTACAGCAAACCCACAGCCAATATCATATTGAATGGAGTTAAATTGGAATCATTTCCACTTAGATCAGGAACCAGACAAGGCTGCCCATTATTTCCATTGCTTTTCAACATTGTAATGGAATTTTTAGCCACCGCAATTAGGGAAGAAAAGGCAATCAAGGGTATCCATATAGGGTCAGAAGAGATCAAACTTTCGCTCTTTGCAGATGATATGATTGTGCATCTGGAAAACACTAGGGACTCTACTACAAAACTCCTAGAAGTGATCAAGGAATACAGCAGCATCTCAGTTTACAAAATCAACATCCATAAATCGGTAGCCTTTATATACACCAACAACAGTCAAATTGAAAAAGCAGTTAAGGACTCTATCCCATTCACAGTAGTGCCAAAGAAGATGAAATATTTGGGAATTTACCTAACAAAAGACGTGAAAGATCTCTATAAAGAGAACTATGAAACTCTAAGAAAAGAAATAGCTGAAAATGTTAACAAATGGAAAAACATACCATGCTCATGGCTGGGAAGAATCAACATTATTAAAATGTCTATACTACCCAAAGCAATATATCATTTCAATGCACTCCCTATTAAAGCTCCACTGTCATATTTTAAAGATTTTGAAAAAACAATACTTCCTTTTATATGGAATCAGAAAAAACCTCGAATAGCCAAGACATTACTCAGAAATAAAAACAAAACAGGAGGAATCACACTACCAGATCAGACTTTACTACAAATCGATAGTGATCAAAACAGCATGGTATTGGCACAAAAACAGAGAAGTAGATATCTGGAACAGAATAGAGAACCAAGAGATGAATCCAGCTACTTACTGCTTTTTGATCTTTGACAAGCCAATTAAAAACATTCAGTGGGGAAAAGATTCCCTATTTAACAAATGGTGTTGGGTAAACTGCCTGGCAACCTGCAGAAGACTGAAATTGGACCCACACCTTTCACCATTAACTAAGATAGACTCTCATTGGATTAAAGATTTAAACTTAAGACATGAAACTATAAAAATACTAGAGGAGAGTGCAGGGAAAGCCCTTGAAGAAATTGGTCTGGGCGAGTATTTTATGAGGAGAACCCCCCGGGCAATTGAAGCAGCTTCAAAAATACACTACTGGGACTTGATCAAACTAAAAAGCTTCTGCACAGCCAAGAACACAGTAAGTAAAGCAAGGAAACAACCCTCAGAATGGGAGAAGATATTTGCAGGGTATACCTCTGACAAAGGTTTAATAACCGGAATCCACAGAGAACTCAAACACATCAGCAAAAAAAAACAAAAAATAAACAAGGGATCCCATCACAGGCTGGGCAAGGGATTTGAAGAGAAACTTCTCTGAAGAAGACAGGCGCACGGCCTTTAGATATATGAAAAAATGTTCATCATCTTTAATCGTGTTAAAAATGCAAATCAAAACTACTTTGAGATATCATCTAACTCCAGTGAGACTAGCCTATATCACAAAATCTCAAGACCAGAGATGTTGGCGTGGATGTGGAGAAAAGGGAACACTTCTGCACTGCTGGTGGGAATGCAAATTAATACATTCCTTTTGGAAAGATATATGGAGAACACTCAGAGATCTAAAAATAGATCTGCCATTCAAACCTGTAATTCCTCTGCTGGGCATATACCCAGAAGACCAAAAATCACAACATAACAAAGATATTTGTACCAGAATGTTTATTGCAGCCCAATTCATAATTGCTAAGTCATGGAAGAAGCCTAAGTGCCCATCGATCCACGAATGGATTAATAAATTGTGTTATATGTACACCATGGAATATTATGCAGCCTTAAAGAAAGATGGGGACTTTATCTCTTTCATGTTTACATGGATGGAGCTGGAACATATTCTTCTTAGTAAAGTATCTCAAGAATGGAAGAAAAAGT
Source organism: Nycticebus coucang (assembly GCF_027406575.1). Classification (NCBI taxonomy): domain Eukaryota; kingdom Metazoa; phylum Chordata; class Mammalia; order Primates; family Lorisidae; genus Nycticebus; species Nycticebus coucang. The sequence goes on along the minus strand of NC_069804.1, from coordinate 152,831,061 downwards.
ACCCAATGTACTCAGCCCTACTATGAAACTAATTTGGGGCTCTCACATGAAAGCTATAACCCAGTTACAACCTAACAATAGGGGGAAGTGAGAAAGGGAGGGGAGTGAGGGGGCTGGTGGTTAGAGGGAGGGGGATCGGTGGGATCATACCTGTGGTGTATCTTACAGGGTTATTTGTGAAACTTTGTAAATGTAGAATGTAAATGTTTTGGCACAGTAACTGAGATAATGCCAGGAAGGCTATGTTAACCATTGTGATGAAAATGTGTCAAATGGTCTATGATGCGAGTGTATGATGCCCCGTGATCATATCAATGTATACAGTTATGATTTAATAAAAAAATAAAAAACTAGAAAGAGCAAAACAAACTAAACTCAGAAGAAAAAATAATGAAGGTCAGAGTACAACTAAATTAAATAAAAAATAAACAAAAAATACAGACGGCTTATGAACCAGAAAGTCATATACCTCTTGCTAGTTTAAACAAAAATTGAAAAGAAAGAACTGAAAGAAGCTCATTCAGAAATAAAAAGGGAGAAATTATAACTAATAGTACAAAAATGCCAGTTATATTTGAATACTATAAACATCTGTATGCACATAATCTTGAAACCGTGAGTAAAGGCACCAATTTCTGGACACAGACACCCTCCCAATGCTAAATCAGGAAGAAGTAAGACTACTGAAGAGACCAATTATGAGCAACAAAATTGAAGCAGTGATAAAAACATTTCCATCAACAAGTCCCAGACCAGATAGTTTCATGGCTAAAATGAAAGAAGAATTCATACATGAAAGAAGAATTGTTACCAATACTTCAGAAATTATTTTATGACATTGAGAACTGAGAAATCCTCCACAATTCAATCTATGAATCCGATATCCCCTTGATAACAAAGACAGGAAAGAACAAAAGAAGAAAAGAAAATTATAGACAAACATCCCTTGTAAATATAAATGCAAAATCCTCTATATAATTCTAGCAAATAGAATTCAGCTGCATTTGAAGAAAATACACTACTGAATAGGGAAAAGTTGAAACAATTTCCACTCAGAACTGAAAGAAAACAAGGATGCCCACTGTCACCACTTCTATTCAACATAGTGCTAAAAGTCCTAACCAGATTAATAAGGTAAGAGAAGGAAATAGGTAAAAAAGAAATCAACTTATCACTCTTTGCTGATAAGATGGTCTTACATTTAAAAAACCCAAAGATTCCACCAAGAGACTCCTTGAGTTGATAAATAAATTCAGCAGTGTTCCAGGTTAAAAAATCAATGTTAACAAATTAATAACATTTCTATACATGAACAACAGTCAAGTTGGTATCAATACAAAAACTAAATACCTTCTACAAATGCTACAAAAATGCACATAAATATAATTAATGACAGATGTGTAAGATGTCTATGAAGACAACTATGAATCACTGAGGAAAAGAATTGCTGATGAAATAAACAAATGCAAAAGAATATCATCTTCATGGATTAATAGAATCAAAATTGCTAAAATGTCTGTACCACCAGATTCTATTCAGTCTCCATCAAAGTACAAATATATATTTTTTTAAGTCTAGAAAAAATAATTCTTTTCTTTGTCTAGAATGAAAAAAGAGCCCACATAGCTAAAGCTACCTTAAGCAAAACAAACAAAAAAAAATTAGAAGTATCACTTTATAAGAATTTGAACTATGATAGGAGGGTATAGTAACCGAAACAACGTGGTATGGGCACAAAAATAGAGATATAAACCAATGAAACAGAAGAGAAAACCTAGACATAAAACCATCAATATATTGCCATTTGTTTTTGACAAAGTAGATAGCACTATATACTGGAGAAAAGAATCCCTGTTCAATGAATGATGCTGAGAAAATTGGATATCTACGTGAAGAAGACTGAAACAGGGTCCATATATCTCACCACTCAGTAGAATTAGTTCAAGATGGATTACAGACAAAAATCTAAGACATGAAATCATACAAATTCTATAAAAAGTATTGGAAATCTCTTCTAGATATTTGCCTAGCAAATAATTTATCAAAAAGACAATAAGCACAATCACAGCAAAACAAAAATAAATAAATGGGACTTGATCAAATAAAAAATGTTCTGCATAGCCATGAAAACAATCAATAGAGAAGACAGATTACCTACATAATGGGTGAAAATATTTGCATGCTATACATCTGAAAAAGGGCTAATGAATAGAATCTACAAAGAACTCAAGCAAATCAGCAAGGAACAACCAAACAACCAGATTAAAAAGTGGGCAAAATGCATGAACAGAAGCTTTTCAAAAGAAGATAAACTAATGGCCAATAAACATATTAAAAACTGCTTAACTTCACTACTCATCAGAGAAATGCAAATCAGAACTATAATAAGGTATTACCCAACCCTAGTTAGTATGGTTTTTATCAAAAACTCCTGAAAAATGGATGTTAGCATGGATGCAGAGAGAATATCACATTTAAACAATGTTAGTGGGACTGCGAACTAGTACAACTTTTTATGAAAACTAGTATGGAGATTCCTCAAAGAACTAAAAGTATGTTTAATATTTGATTCAGCAATCTTGTTATTGGATATTTACTGAAAAAAATGCATCAAAAAGACACTTGCACTAGAATGTTTATTGCAGCACAATTCAGAATTGCAAAGATGTGAAATCAATCCAATTTCACATCAATTCATAATTGTATATATCTACAATATATACAATTGCTTAAGCATGACTTTATCCATCCTCTCCTCTGCTTTCCTAACTGCTTGATTTCTGCTGAGCAGAAGTCAACAGAAATATATATGGTGTGTGTGTGTGGTGTGTGTGTGTATATATATATCTCACATTCTGCGTGTGTGTATATATATATATAAGCACCTTCTGTTTGTATTTGTATACACACACACACACAATCCATGAAGTACTACTCAGCCATAAAATAATAAATTAATATATTTTGCAATAATTTTCATGAAACTAGAGATCATTCTCCTAAGTGAAGTATTGCAAAAATTAAAAAGAAAAACATACCTTCTCAATAATACATTGGATCTAACTGACTAGCACTCATGTACGTATATGGAAGTAAAATTCAACAGAAATCAAGTGGGTAGGAAGGCAAAGGAGGGGATGGGTAAAATCAGGCTTATCCAGTACAATGTATACTATCTGGGTTATGAGAACACTTATAACTTTGACTCAAGTAGTAGAAAAACAATCCATGTAACCAAACCAATGGTACCCTTGTAATATTCTGAAATTAATAAAAAAGAATGGCTGTTATTGAAAAATAAATAAACAGCTGATGTTTTTGTATATGTTGTGAAAGGGGAAGTCTTGCACACTTTTTGTGGGACTGAAAATTAGTACCGTTTTTATGGAAAATAGTATAAATATTTGTCAAAATTGAAAATAAATCTACCTTTTACTCCAACAAACCAACGTTGTGTATCTATTCAAAGGAGAAGCAATTATTATATCCAAAATATGAAGTCTGAAAGTTAAGCTTGATGACTCATCCTAGAAAATGTGCTACGTATCTCATTGCAGGATATCACTACAATCACCTTCAGATTCCCAAGTTACCCCTTCGGAAGCTATGTACCAACTCCGTTGCCTAATCCACCCAAAGCAATTTTGGAACTCTTTCCAGAATAGCCAGTAGAGTTGACATTATATTACCCTTTATGTGTTGAATTTTATCAACATGTTTTCTTTTCATTATTTTCTTTATCTTCAGTTAAAAAAAATATTACTGGGGCTAGATCAGGTGAGTTGGCAGGGTGTTCCAAAACAGTTAGTTGCTTAGTGATTAAACATTCCCTTACAGACAATGCCATCTTAGTTTGTGCATTATCATGATGCATGAGCCACATTTTTCTCATGCCAAGATTTTAGGTTCTGATATTCCTAACTGTTTCTCAATCAATATTTACTTCATCTTCTATGCTTCTTACAGTCAGCCAACAATTTAACACACAATTTTACAAATTTTTGCAATATTTTCAACAATTCTGCTTGTTACTGGTCTCCGTGACCTCTTCATCAGTGGCCCTACCACTCTCTTCATTAAAAAGTTTATTTGATTTGTCCATTGCCATTTTCTTTGTGGCATTATCCTCAAAATCTTGCTCTAATGTGTCCCTGATTTCACTTCCACTCTTGCCAATATTAAAAAGAAATTTAATGTTTGTTCTTTGCTCTAATTCAAGTCCCAACATTCTTGAGACAGCTCACAAAAACATGCAACAACAATAGTAAATATCACCCAGAAAGATACTACCACATACATGTCAACACGAACACAGCTATGAGACACTGATATAACAAGGTTAAGAAAATTTCCTGAGTTTTTTTATACAGTGCTGGGAGCATAAGCACACAATGACACGCTCATAAAGTTAATTGTCAGACCTCATATATCTGCACTCACATGCTTATTGAAGCATAATTCACAAATGCATAGCTATAGAATCAACCTACATCCCCATAAACTTATTGGTGGATAAACAAAATGTGGCATACAAACACACAGACATGTACACACAAACACACACTATGTGGTACTACTCAGCATTAGAAAGAATAAACAAGTATCTTTTGTAGCAACTTAGATGGAACTATTATCCTAAGTGACATAAATAAGGAACAGAAAAGTAAATGCTGAATTTTTTCCCTATAAGGGGGAGCTAAAATCCAGCTACATAATGGCACATGGATCAGTACAATAGATATAAGAAACCCAGAAGGAGGAAAAAAGTCAGGGAGTGAATGATGAAATATTATCTATAGTGGATAATGTACATTACTAGGGTGATGGGTACATCAATAAAGCACACTTCATGACTACAAAATATATATATGACAAAATTCAACTTGGATTTTCTAAACCTATAAAAATTTTTTTAAAAAAGAAGAGAAAAATAAATATGAATAATATATAAATAAATAAAAATGTTTATTCTATATTCATCTTAACTGGTTCATAATAAGTATCCACATAATAAATTAATAAAATTTGATAGATTTTTAGGGAAATTAATGATTAAAAGATTAGAAGTATGCAAATTCAATAAGAATATTATGTTTGGATCTATTAAGTATAGAGTAGAAATATCTTTTTTTGTTGTTTGTTTGTTTTTGGTCTTTTTTTATTGTTAAATCATAGCTGTATACATTTGTGCAATCAAGGGGTACAATGTGCTGGTTCCATATACAATCTATTGCGGCCAAATTCATAATTGCTAAGTCATGGAAGAAGCCCAAGTGCCCATCGACCCACGAACGGACTAGCAAATTGTGGTACATGTATACCATGAAATATTATGCAACCTTAAAGAAAGATGGAGACTTTACCTCTTTCATGCTTACATGCATGGAGCTGGAACATATTCTTCTTAGCAAAGTATCTCAAGAATGGAAGAAAATGTATTCAGTGTACTCAGCCCTACTATGAAGCTACTTTATAGCTTTCATACGAAGGCTATAACCCAACTATAGCACAGGAATATGGGGAAGGGCCAAGGGAAGGGAAAGGAGGGGGGAAGTCAGGGTGGAGGGAGGGCAATGGGTGGGGCCAAACCTATGGTGCATCTTAGAATATTTTAGAGTATAAATATCTTAACACAATAATTAAGTAAACAAGATGAAGTATATATTAACCACTGCCATGGAAGCATTTCTAATTGTATATGAAATCAGCACATTGTACCCCATAAATTCATTAATGTATACATAATCTATGTGTTTATGATTTAATAATAAAAAACATATTACCATTTTTACACCTAACAACAACAACAAAAGAAGATTATGCACTTATATATTCTAGTTGTTAGTTCCTTGTCAGATAATTTACAATTTTTTTTCTTATTTTGTGGGTTGTCTATTCCCTTTGTTTATTGTTATCTTTTCTGTGCAGAAGCCTTTTAGCTTGATGTAGCTCTATTTCTCTATTTGACTAAGGTTGCCTATGCTTGGGGGTATTGCTCAAGAAATCATTACCCAGACCAATGTCTTAAAGCATTTCCCAAATGATCTCTTTCAGTAGTTTTATACTTTCAGTTATTGAAGTCCTTAATCCATTTACATTTTATTTTTGTGTATGGTGAGAGATTATGGTCTAGTTCCATTCTTCTTCATATGGATATTCTGTTTTACTGACACCATTTATTGAAGGGACTCTTTTCCATACTCTATTCTTGGCATATTTGTTGAAGTTCACTATAGATGTATGGATTCATTTCTGGGTTCTCTATTCTGTTCCATTAATTTATGTGTCTGTTTTTTTTTTATCTTTATATGTTTTAATATTGTAAAACAGAAATTTATAAACATCTACATAAGCAATACAATTTTTCTTACAGTTTTAGTAAGGTACAGCAATGAGAATATTCTATAGAAGGATATTGTACTTTCAATATAAACACATGAAACCTTTGGAAAAAATTCCATATATTCATATGAAGCTACTTTATAAAGAAAATACATGTACTCCAAATGAAGATACAAGTACAATGTATGCTTTAACATAAAAACATGGGAAGTTGTAGTTTCTCATTTTTTACTATGGAGAATCAGAGTTTGAAAAATAATATTTCTCTTCTTCATCTAAAGATTCCATAGCATTAGTGAAAAATTTTTCCAATACCAGACTTTTTTTGCTAAATCTTTGTTAAATGGATTTTTTCTTCTTGATGTTGGAGCTGAGACATCAGTTTCAATCGTTTTCTCCTTGATCTTGCCCCAGACTATGCCACATTACTTTTCTGATATTTTTGCACACAAAAACATATTTATCACAATCATTCCTACTTATTGGGGTTAACATGCCAGGACTGACATGCTGACACTGAAGAGTCTTTGCCAATGGAAAGATCACTTATGATGGAGTTGTTGGATTTTTGTCTGTATTTGGCAGAATATCATCATCATCTTCACTGATGGAGGAGGAGATGACTTATCTAATCAGGAATTCATTGGAAAAAAAGAGGTAAAACATTGTGTTCAAAGAAACTAAAAAATTGTGAAAGAACAAATGAAAGGATAATTCAAAGTTAGAAAAGAATGAACTGAAGAATTGGATGTACCATTGATATTCTAACCTCAAGGAAACAGTTTTTCACTGATGAAGAAAGAAAAGACATAGCTGTCAATCAAAAAGATACTTATATTTTAGTAACACCACTTTATTCTAGAAAAGTGATAAAGGAAAGATTCATGAAGTATAGTCTTTCTGCTAGCACAATTAAAGCAGTTACAGATTTTGTAGCACCAAAGCATCCGCCCCCCCCAAAAAAAATCCCATTTCTAAGTTCTCATGGACTTTAGAAAATACATTTAAGTATAATGTATGTCATAAAAGTAAAAGCAAGGAAGATTACAGTGAATGGGAATTGTTCACTATCAACCAGAAAATAAAAATACCTAGACCTAAAAAGGAACAAATGGTGGGCGGTGACTGTGGCTTAAAGGAGTAGGGTACAGACCCCACATGCCAGAGTTGGTGGGTTCAAACTCAGCCCTGGCCAAAAATAAATAAATAAATAAATAAAATAAAGGGAACAAATGATCATCTCTGACTTTAAAAAAAATATCAAGCTGTTACCACAATTGAAGAAAATCAAAATTCAAGTACATATGCCATCTATGAGCATCAGTCTTCATCAGGTTTGTCAAGCAAGGAGAGTGAGACGGAAAGGAAGATTAGAAGGAAAGCTGTTTCTGCTAAAACATAACTATAGTCCAGAAAGAAAGAGTGAAGAGGAAAGAGAGGGGAGGGAAGAGGAAAGGCTGGGAGGGGGGGAAGGTTTTGGGGGAATTCAACCTATTGTGCATAATGCAATGATACATTTCTATACTATTAAGAATAGAGTGTGATATATGTATACCATGGAATACTATGCAGCCTTAAAGAAAGATGGAGACTTTACCTCTTTCATGTTTACATGGATGGAGCTGGAACATATTCTTCTTAGTAAAGTATCCCAAGAATGGAAGAAAAAATACCCAATGTACACAGCCTTACTATGAAACTAATTTGGGACTCTCACATGAAAGCTATAACCCAGCTACAACTTAACAATAGGGGGAAGTGGGAAAGGGGGGGGTGGGTAGAGGGAGGGGAATCGGTGGGATCACACCTGTGGTGCATATTACAGGGGTATTTGCGAAACTTGGTAAATGTAGAATGTAAATGTTTTGGCACAGTAACTGAGATAACGCCGGAAAGGCTATGCTAACCACTGTGATAAAAATGTGTCAAATGGTTTATGAAGTCAGTGTATGATGCCCCATAATCATATCATTGTATACAGTTATGATTTAATAAAAAAAAAAAAAATAAAATAAAAAAAAATAAAAAAAAGAATAGAGTGTGAATGTTTTTGCCACAACAAATAAGTAAGTAAGGAGACAGTTATGTTAATCAGTTAGATGTAAGCATTCCACATTGTACCCCATACATGCATTAATGTACATAATTATGATTTAATAAAGAATTAAAAGAAAAAAAATAACGCCAGAGCAAGAAATACCAAAGAAATGGGGGTTCACCTGAGAAAAAGCACAATAAATACCTCAAGAAATATCCCAGTGATTTCAGAATCTGAACCTGAAGAATGTGAAGATGTATTTTATATCAAACAAAAGCCAGATGTTCTTCTACTAAAGAAAATCTTCTGAAACCTGGTGTTAGGAATTCTTTACCAATTGTTGAGGTTATGATATTGGATAAGTCTAATGGGCATCACTCAGAGGGCTTACCTGGTTTAATTCAAGATGAGGAATGGAATGAGAATGAGAATGAATTACAGAAACTTCATTGTGTTTGTCCATCTTTTCCAAAGCACAAACCTCATTTCTGTTCTGATGTGGCTATGGCTATAGGTTCTTGATTTGCTCAGGAATGCCACAAGAAATACATGGAAATTCCCCAGGGAAAAGGATCCTAGAAACATGTCACTAAGAAAAAGCCAGCCAATTCCCAAGGCCAAAATGGCAAGGGAGGTGATACTGATAAGCAAACTACTGAGATAACTGCCAAAGTGGGAACTCTGAAAAGGAAGCAACAAAGGAGGGAATTTCTGGAACAGTTGTCAAAAGATGATCATGATGATTTTTTTCAGTACACCTTTCAGAATCAAAGAGTACGTGTCTTTTTTTTTTTTTGTTTGTTTGTTTGTTTTTAATGTCAGTACCCCACTGTTTTTCTTCCTACAGCTCTGTATTATAATATGAAGAGGTCAGGTAATGTGATTGTTCCACTCTTTTTCTTTTAGCTCAGAATAGCTTTGGTTATTCTGTTTTTTGTTTTGTTTTGTTTTGTTTTTTTGTTTTTTTCTTTTGCAGTTTTTGGCTGGGGCTGGGTTTGAACCTGCCACCTCTGGCATATGGGGCCAGCACCCTACTCCTTTGAGCCACAGGCACCACCCTAGTTATTCTGTTTTTGTTTGTTTCTTTTGTGTGTGTGTGTGTGGTTCCATGTAAGTTGTAGAATTATTTTTTGTCTTTATAAAGAATGTCATTGGTCTTGTGGCAGGGATTGCATTGAATATATACATTTCTTTGAGTATCATGGACATTTAAAAATATTGACTCTTGGTCTGAGGGTAGAACAGGATGGAGAGCTAGAGACAGCTTCTTTGCAACTGTGCATGGTGAGATTGGGTAGAAAAGATTCCAGGAACCTCTGGTTTAAGGGCTCTGCCCAGAAACATCATTTGGGAGGCACATGGTGACACCAGAATTCAAGACCCAAGGAGGAAAACAGAAGCAGTGGATAAGCGGCACAAGGGCCAGTACTTTCATGCAGGCAGAGGCCAACCAGTGTATCGGTGACAGTTTACAGACAGAGAAAGCCTGCCTGTGGATTTTTTGGACTGGGCACTTGGTAGAGTTATGTTGGGAGAGCTTCGGAGAGTGAGCAAGTGATTTTGAACAGTGCCTAGGAGCCAGGACTGAGCCACCAGGAGGAGCAGAGCTTTCATTGTTTAGCTTCAGGCTTTGTGGGAAAGCTTCCTTGCAGTATCAGCCCACAGGATCCTAGGGTGAGGCTGGTTCTGGTGTGCCTGATAAGCACAGCAGCCACTCCTGCGGAGATCTGAGGGACATATGCTTTCCTGGAAAGCCACTGCATGGTCAAGGGACATGGTTTGTAAGGGTCAAGGTGTGTCTATTAAGCATAGTAAGGAGGAGAAATTCAGGAGAGAGTCAGTTGAAACTCTTAACTTTATGGGGATTGAGGACAAAGAGTCAGAAAGATAGGACTGGGTCTCCTTGGCAAGACATAAGCTACAAGTATCTATCCTATCCAGCTTTATCAGCATTGTTATTCCTATATCACACCCCAGAAGATCACCTGTAGCCCAGGCAATATATGGCAAGATGTATATATACATATTTTTTATAATATTTTTTTTCAAATTTTTTTCCCTGTGAATTTTTCTTTTTCCTCTTGTAGTTATAATTTTTCATTATAGTTATAATCTGTTGTTTCCTTCTTTAATAATAAGGGCTCTATTTTTCTATAGTTATAATCTGTTGTTTCCTTCTTTAATAATAAGGGCTCTATTTTTCTAGTTTTTCTGCCTCTGTTACTCTTTTTTTTTCCCCTAAATTTTATCCCTTTAGGGATTTCTGTTTGTATGTTTGTTTTGATTCATAGTATTTTTGTTTTTCTTCTCTATTTGGTATAGGTGGGGCTTTGTGTCTGCTCAGGGTATAAAATAGCTCCTGAACTTGAGGGACCCACCCAACCCAGCCCTCCAGAGGTTGGGATTTATGGGTGTGGATCAAAGTACACTACTGTGCACCACTATTACTCCTGTCTCTCCCTTTCTATTCCTCTCTTCTTCCCTTTTGCTCCCCCCTTCATTCATCTTTTCTATTTTTTTTTTATCTTTTATTCCTTCTTGCTCTTCACTCTTTATTTAATTTTTGTCCTATACTGAAAGGACACTTCAACATCTTAGGTCAGAGGCACAGTGACTTAAATAGGAGGAAGATGTGAAAGAAAAAACCTAGAACAAGGAAACAGACAAAAAGAAAACACTCATGAGGAAGAAACAGCAGAAAAATTTTGTCAACATGTAAAACCAGAACAGGCCAACTCCCCCAAGGGATCAGGAGGGAGCTATTGCAGAGGATTCGAGGATTCAACCTATAAAAAAAAATGATAGAAATGACAAAAAGGAAATTTAAAATAAGGATAGTAAAAACAATGAGCTTTTTTTCATCCTTTAAGATAATGTGAGACTCTTGCATGCAAGAGATTTTGGCCTGAGGTTTTGCATCCAGTCAGCCAACCTGTGACTCTTTAGAGGACAGTTTAAGCCATTCACATTTATCAAGAGAATTGATAAGCATGGTAGTGTTTTGGGTGTCATGGTTTTCAAATGTCCGGTGGATATTTTTAATCCTTTCAACATTGTGGAAGTTAAGTTATTTGAGTAGCTTCATGATACAGTAGACTCTCTCAGTAATGGAGTTGGGCAGTCAGAAGATAGGATCTCTGAATTTAAAGACAAAGCCTTGGAATGCTCCCAAATGCTCAAAGAAGCAGAGAAGTGGAGAGCAAAACCTGATCGCTCCCTGAGAGAGTTGTGCGACCACTGCAAAAGAGCAGATATTCTTCTTATAGGAATTCCTAGAAAAGACCAGGATTGTCCTAAAGGCACAGAAGCTCTACACCAAGATATTATGGAGGAGAATTTCCTAAGCATGGCAAGAGATACAGAAATTCAGACAGTAGACAGATTCAGAACTCCAGCAAGACTCAATCCAAATAAAGCATCTCCTAGATCAGTGGTTCTCAACTTTGCTAATGCCACCACCCTTTAATATAGTTCCTCATGTTATAGTAACCCCCAACCATAAATTTATTTTCCTTACTACTTCATAACTGTAATTTTGCTACTGTTATGAATCATAATGTAAATATCTGATTTGCAGGATATATTTAGGCAACCCCTGTGAAAGGGTCATTTGACCCCCAAAGGGGTCGCCACCCACAGGTTGAGAACCAGTGTCCTATATCCTAACCAAGAAACCAAGATCTTTAACTTTGCTAAAGTTAATATGAAGGAGAAAATTCTGCAAGGATCCAGATGTAAGAAAGCAATTACCTACAAAGTGAGAAAGACTAGAATGACAGCAAATCTCTCAGTGGAAACCTTTCAAGCCAGAAGAGGATAGTCATCAACATTCAATCACTTAAACAAAATAACTTTCAGCCCAGTATCCTGTATCCAGCTAAAATGAGTTTTAAGTGTGATGGAAAAATCAAACACTTTACTGAATTACACATGTTGAAGAACTTTGCCATAACTAAACCAGCTCTCCAGGATGTTCTCAGACCCATCATCCATAATGATTAGCACAATGACCTATCACCAAAATGAACTCACCCAGAAAGCCTTGAACAAAAAGAGAGAGGTAGATATATGGAACAGAATAGAGAACCAAGAGATGAACCCAGCCACTCATCCTCTTTTGATCTTTGATAAGCCTATCAAAAGCATTTATTGGGGGGAAAGATTCCCTGTTCAGCAAATGGTGCTGGGTGAACTGATGGCGACCTGTAGAAGACAGAAGCTGAACTCTCACCTTTCACCATCATCAAAAATTGATTCTCATTGGATAAAAGATTTAAACTTAAGACATGAAACTATAATGATACTAGAAGACAGTTCAGAGAAAACGCTTGTTGAAATTAGCCTGGGAGAATTTTTTTATGAGGAGGACCCCCCTACACATTCATAGGAATGATGAAACAAAACTATAGTACATAATGAAAGGGAGAGGTAATGGGAGGGGATGGTTGAGGTCAAGAGGAGGGAGGGTATTTGGTTGGACCTCATCTAATGTGCATAATTCAATGGTACATTTTTAAACTACTAAGAGTATAGTATAAATGTCTTACCACAACAAATAAGTAAGTGAGGTGATGGTTATTTTAGCAAGTTTTATGTAAGCTTTCCACATTGTATATCAAATGAGCACATTGTACTCCACAAATCCATTAATGTACACAGTTATTACTTAATTAAAAAATTAGGAAAAATGAAATATAGATAAGCTCTATGCAGAAAATTAAAGCCTAAAAGGGGGATAGAGAGTTCAGGGGGGATGTCACTTACCCACAGGGTTGTCAGAGATGGTCTTATTGAAATGGTGGCATTTAATAAAAGGCCTATAAGGGATGAGGGGATAATGCATTTGGGTATTCGGGAGAAGAACTTGTAGACAGTAGAAACAGCAAGGCTGGAGTCTTCCCAGAATGTTTAAGTAAGAGGGTATTAGAATATAATTTAGCTGAACATCTGGGGGAGAAAAGTGTAGATGAGGTCAAAGACATAATGAAGAGCTATATGGGGCTGCCCAATACAGTACTCTCTGGTTGCATGTGGTTGTCAAGCATTTAAAATGTGACTAGGTCAAATGAAAAGTAGTGTCAGTGTAAAATACACTCAAAGTCTGAAGACTTAATATGAAAGGGAAAAGGTTATTTTTGTATTGTTTGCTGATGAACATTGAAAAGATACTAATTTATGTCTATTAGGGTAAATTTATCAAAAATAAATTGTGCTTGTTTTTTGATGTCTTGAACATGGTTATATCTAAAATCACTTAAGTTGCTCATAATAGATTTATGTTAGAGAGCATGGCAGTGTATTATATAGTCACTCATATATGATTTTCAAACGTTTGAATTTTATTTTGAAGTAAGGTGGGAAACAACTGGAAAGTGTTAAACAGAGAAATAAATATATTATCTAATTTCTACTTTTCAAGCTTTATATGGACTGGTGTGTTGAAAGTCAATTAAAGGCAAAGCAGAAAGCCAGGGGACCAGGGATGAGGCTATCGAGTTAATTCACTGGTGAAATTGTGCCTTGGCTTGGTTTGGTGGTGGTGGATATGATTGGATATATTTTATTTTTATTTATTTTTTATTAAATCATAGCTGTGTACATTAGTATGATCATGGGGCACCATACACTTGGTTCATAGACTGACACATTTTCATCACACTAGTTAACATAGCTTTCATGGCATTTTCTTAGTTACTTTGCTAAGACCTTTACATTCCACATTTACTAGGATTCACATATTCCCTTGTAAGATGCACCGTAGGTGTAATCCCATTAATCCCCCTCCCTCCAGCTACCTCCCCCCTCCCTCCCCTCCCTTTCCCCCTTCTCCCCATTCTTAGGTTGTAACTGGGTTATAGCTTTCATGTGAAGGTCCAACATTAGTTTAATAATAAGGGTGAGTACATTGGGTACTTTTTCTTCCATTCTTGAGACACTTTACTAAGAAGAATATGTTCGAGCTCCATCCATGTAAACATGAAAGAGGTAAAGTCGCCATCTTTTTTGTATTTTAAAGGATAGATGCATTCTGAAAACACAGCCAAAATATTTCTTGGAAAATTGGATGATGTAGAATATGAGTAGAGGGAAATGTCAAACATGATTCCAAAGTTTTGGCCTGAAAAATTAGAAGGATTGAATTATAATCAATGAACACAAGAAAAGATGTAGGTAGAATAGACTTGGAGAAGGCGATCAAGAGTTCAGATGTGGACATGTTAAGTTTGAGATGCTTGTTAGACATTTAAATGGACACATTAAGTAGGCAATTTGACATACAAATCTGGGTGTAATGAAAAAGAGCTAGGCTGGAGATACACAGTCGGCAGTGATCAACATATTTTATGGCATATGAAGTCTTTTGAAAGTTGGATGTGTTAAACAAAAGAGTTAATGTAAACAAAGCAAAGAATATTCTAAGAAATGAGCCTCAGAGCCTCCAACTTTATGAAGTTTGAGAGGAAGGAAAACCTTAAAAGAAACTATTTCTTCTTCAAATATGGTTTAACTGCTTAAAGATTGGTTTTGTTACTGAATTTTATTTTATAAAATCTTTTGACATTCCCTTGGCAGTTATTAAAACACGAATTCTTCTTTACCATAATCCCTCTGGTTTTCAAAGCTCACCAGCCTTAAAATGAACAAAGTCATATCTAAAAATATGACAAATTAATGTTAAGTGTGTAGTTATATATTGGTTATCACATGAACATAGTTCAGTGACCTTTTAATTGGGGACCTCAAATGGCCTATTCCAAGGATTTAATTATAGAAAACCATCATAGGCTTATGAAGTAGATTATTTTGTGCCCTGTGTCAAACCTACGAAGACAAGCAGTAACTTATAACAGCATGATGTAGTGAAAAGAGCACAGTATTGGGGAATCAGGAACACTGAGTTCTAGTCCTAGCTCTACCATTCATTAGTTGTCTTTGTGGCTCCCCAAATCTGGTCTTAATAGAATACCAGCCCCTGTTAAAAGTTTGCATTGGTGATAAGTAAAGATGACATAAAGAGATTTTCAAGTAGCTAAATATATTTTATTTTAATACCTATCCTTATTACTGAGAGTATTCCTAATTGTTGTATTAAAATGGGTGATAGTAGATGTCATAGGTATAGTTTGTGTGATAGTAGATGTTACAATAAAGGTTTTACTTGGCACATGCATACACACCAGTTGGCAAGTGCTATTTATCATTTACTTATCCATTTATTTATAAATATTCCTCCTTCATGAAATGCAAAAATCTGAGAACAACTAGTATTAAATAAGTGAATTCAACATTCCGGGGCCTTTTGCTTCTGTATACAAGAGTATTGCTATGGTTTGAATGTGTCCCCCACAAGTTCATGTGTTGGAAACAATTGCAATTGTAACAGTATTAAGAAGTGAGGGAGTTAAAAGGACATGAGGGATCTGCCTTCATGAAAAGGTTAATGTTGCTATCATGAGTACATTAGTTATAGCAGGAGTGGGTTCCTGATAAACAGAATAGGTTCAGGAATGAGTTAGGTCTGATTTCCTCTCTGTCTAATGTAATTGAGTAAGTCTTTTTCACATTCCCCATGAGATGATCCACAGATTTTAGTGTCATGCTCTTGTATTACCCAGAATCTAAAATCATGAGACAAATAAAAACTTCTTTTCATTGTAAATTAACTAAGCTGTGATATCATGTTGCAAGAGCAGAAACTGGTCTTGAGAAGTGGGCTTGTTTTTAAAACTAATATCTGAAAGTGTGGATATGGCTTTGGACCTGGGTAATGGATAGAGACTGGAAAAATTTGGAAGAGCATGATAGGGAAAGACTAGATTTACATAATTGGAACAGCAAGGGGGATTTTGGTGAGATCTCAGAAGATAAGAACTGTAGGAAAAGTCTGGTTCTTAGAGATTATTTGAGTGATTGTAACCAGAATGTTGGTAGAAATATGGATAGTAAAGCCCATTCTGATGAGATCTTAATGGAAATAAGTAAAAAGATATTGAAAACTGTGAGTAAAGGTTACCTTTTTCATAAAGTTGCAAAGAATTTGAGTGAATTGTGTCTGTGTAGAAGGACTTTATTTAATGTAGGGCTTAAGAACAATGAAATAGCATATCTTTGAGAGGAAATACCTAAGCGGAAAAGCTGCTGTGTGGTCACTTTTAACTTCACACAGTAACATGCAAGATCAAAAAAATGATTATAGATGGAATTTACCATTAAAAGGGAAGCAGAGCCTAAATATTTGGAAATTTCAGCCTAGTGATGTAAATAATAAAGAATGTTGATCAGTACAAAATACTAAGAGAATGACCAAGCAATTGTTTGCTAAAAGAACTGATTTGAATAGAAGGAAGTCTGGTTCTATTCACCAAGACAAAAGGAGAAAATCCCCAATGGGCTTCCAAAGGGTTTAAGACTATCCTTCCCATCACAGACCCAGAGATTTAGGATGGCAAAATGGTTTTGGGGGACAGGCCTTAAGTGCCACTCATGGGCTTGCTGCCCAGAGATTCCTGGTATCTCTGTTCCTCACATTTAAGTGCAGTACATAATAACTACCCCAGCTTTGGCTCAAGTGGCCCAGGTGCAGCTGTACTCCACACTTCAGAAGGTACAAGCCATAAACCTTGGTGATATCCATGTGATGGTTATTCTACCGACTTGTAAAATGCAGTTTTGGGGTCATGACTACCTCCACTTAGATTCCAAAAGATGTTAATGATAACCTACTCCCTGAATAACCCTGCCACAGAGGTTGAGCTACCACAGATTCTCCACTAAGGAAATGACTAGTGGGGCTGTGAAAGCAAGACTATCCCACAGAATCCCTATGAAGCCAATGCCAAGTAGAGCTATGGAAGTAGGGAAGCACCTGTAACCAATGTCCAACTCTAGCCTGGAAAACCTGAAGGCTCCAAATCATCTGGGTTTCTGGGTGGATTTAATTTAGCATAGCTGTTAAGAGTGGAACTTCCTAAGGCTTTGGGGTCCAAATCATCACATTGTGCCCAGGATCTGGAAGATGAAGTAGAAGATTATTCTTTAGCTTTAAGACTTTATGTTGTTTTCCCTCTTAGGTGTTGGACCTTTGAGATCTGCTTTTCTTTTCTTCTTTCCTGTTAATTCCATTTGGATTGGGAATGTCTTTTCTATGCCTGTCCCATCATTGTATTTTGGAAGCATATAACTGATTTTCAGTTCACAAGATCATAACTTGAGGGAATTTTCCTCTAAATTAAACATGTCCCGAGTATCACTCATATATTTCAGATGAAACTCTGGACTTTGGATGTTTGAATTGGTGCTGAAATGAATTACCACTTTGGAGTTATTCAAATTAAATGTATGCATTTTACCCGTTAAAAGGGCTTGATTTTGAGGTGCCATGGCAATAATGCTATGGTTTGAATATGCCCCTCAAAAGTTTGTGTATTGGAAACCAATTGCTTTTCTAACAGTATTAAGAAGGAGGGACTTTAAGAGGTAATGAGACTATGCCCTCTTGAAGCAACTAATGTCATCATTCTGGGAGTAGGTTATTTATCAAAGCCATGGGTTACTGATAAAAAGAGTTTGGCCCAATTTCCTCTCTTTATCTTGTGTATTCACTTCTACTTTCTGGTCTTGTACCATGGTGTGACCCTCCCAAGATGCCACTACCATGTTTTTGGACTTCCCATTGTCTAAAAATATGATCCAAATATATATTTTTTCTTTATAAGTTACCCAGTGTGGGGAATTCTATTATAACAGAAGAAAATGAGCTAAAACAAGTATAGATGAATTCAAGAAAATCAAACATGTTGGCCTCAAGATAAAGCAATATTTAGGGTAAGGAAAGGTAAAAGCAGTTGTTGTGGAATGGTCTTAATCTGTATTTATAATTTTATTTGTTCATATTTGCAATTTTAAAAGAAAAAAACATGACACAAATATAACGCTCTTTTAGTATTTGCAAAAACAGATGGTAAGTTCATTGGTGCTGTTGCCACTTTTACTTTTAACAATTTTGTAATGAAAAATACAATAATAATAAGTAAAAGGAAGTCAGACTGAATAGAAACTATATTTTGCAGTCAGAACTCTAAATATTATCTCTGTGTTTTTCTTAGATAGTCAATTAATTGCTCCCCAGTTACTTTTTAGTGATAATAATTCCTATCTTGAAGAGTTGTTATAATTTGACTCTTGAAGGCATGAAATAACATCTCACTCAGTTTATTTCAATTAGCAGTGGTTTTATTGTGTAAATATCTTAAGCAAATGATCAGGCCTCACAGGACTATCCATGCAGGAATAACTTATGCAGTTAAATGCAATCATTAGACTTAGAAAAGGGTTGAAATTTTAGATGACTTCCATGTAACTCTAATGATTCAGTTACTTTGTTACCTTCCAAGCAAGAATCAATTAATTCTCTACCATAAGTTTTGCTCTTTTCTTCTCTTCCCCACTTCTAACACTTCTACCTTCACTATCATTCTATTACTGCCTAGGTTCCAAGTTTTTCTTTACTTAAAGGTTTTGAGACCTCATGTTATTTGCGGAGAATTTTCTTTTTTTTATTTTTATTTTTTTTAATTAAATCATAGCTGTGTACATCAATATGATCATGGGGCACCACCATACACTTGGTTCATAGACCATTTGACACATTTTCATCACATTAGTTGACATAGCCCTCCTGGCATTTTCTTAGTTACTTTGCTAAGACATTTACATTCCACATTTACCAACCCTCACATATACCCTTGTAAAATGCTCCACAGGTGTGATCCTTTCAATGCCCCTCCCTCTACCCACCTCCCCCCTTTGCTTTGGAGCCTATGACCAAACAAAAAACTGGGTCTTTATAGAATAATCGACTTTGTTTTATTAATCTCCAGGTTTTGGGGAAATAGTTACCCACGAAACTATCATGCAGCTTTCTTTCCAAGGATAGATACATAGCCTTTGCATGAGGTGCCTTTCCAGTAAGCTATGATCAAAACAAGCTATTAGCCTCTGCACAGCTGACACAACAATCAAAGCTAATAGACATCCTTCAGAGGACTTTTTTTTTTTTTTTCCTTCTGGGTAGATACCTAGTAATGGGGATTATGGGATCAAATAGAAGGTCCATTTTGAGTTCTTTGAGGATTATCCATACTTCTTTCTAAAGAGGCTGTATTAGTTTGCAATTCTATCAATAGTGTAAAAGTTTTCTCTTCTCTCCTCATCCACACCAGCATCTGCAGCTTTGGCAATTTGTGAAGTCGGCTATTCTCACTAGGTTGGGTGAGATCTCAGGGTGGTTTAGATTTGCATTTATCTGATTATTAGGGTTGATGAGCATTTTTACATATGTTTTTTGTCCATTTATCTGTCTTCTTGAGAAGTTATGTTAATGTCCCTTGCCCAGTGATAGATGGAATTGTTTGCTCTTTTTTTTTGTTGATAAATTTCAGCTCTCTGTAAATTCTAGCTATCAACTATTTGTTAGATTCGTAGTATGAAAACATCTTTTCCCTTTCTGAAGGATAACTATTAGCTTTTATTGTTGTGCAGAGGCTTCTCAACTTAAATAAGTCCCATTTGTTTATTTTGTTGTTGTTGCAATTGCTACTGAAGTCTTCATACAATCTTGCTCCGGGCCAATATCCTTAAGAGATTTTCCTATACGTTCTTTTAACATTTTTATCATTGCATCTCTTATATTTAAATCTTTTATCCATTTCAAGTCAATTTTTGTAAGTGGTAAAATGTGCAAGTCCAATGTGGTTATCTAGTTTTCCCAGCATCATTTATTGAATAAGATTTATTTTCCCTAGTGTATGCTTGGTTTGGTTTGTCTAAGATTAGATGAATATTATAAGAGGCTACTTCATCTCTAGGTTTTCTATTCTATTCCATAAGTCTATGTCTCTATTTCTGTGCCCATACCATGATCTTTTGATCATTATTGACTGTGAAGTCTGATAGAATGATGCCTCCAGATTTGATCTTATTAGTAATAATTGCCTTGGCTATATGGGTTTTTTCTAGTTTCATACAAAATGAAGAACTTTTTTTTCCTGTTCTTCAAAGTATGATGTTGATATTTTAATTGGGATTGCATTAAATCCGTAGATTTCTTTCAGTATACACATATTAACAAAGTTTATTATTCCCAACCAAGAGCATGGTATGTTATATTCTGCCATTTCTTAATGTGTTGCACTATTTCTTTTCTTAGGATTTCATAATTTTCTGTGTAGAGATCCT
This sequence comes from Nycticebus coucang, assembly GCF_027406575.1. Taxonomy (NCBI): domain Eukaryota; kingdom Metazoa; phylum Chordata; class Mammalia; order Primates; family Lorisidae; genus Nycticebus; species Nycticebus coucang. The sequence continues at coordinate 152,810,444 of NC_069804.1, read as the reverse complement.
TCACTGCCTTTATTAGATATATTTTTCGGTATTTTATTTTCTTTGAAGCTACTGTGAAGGATATTGTGTCCTTGATTTACTTCTCAACTTCACTGCTAATGGTGTATACAAAGATTACTGATTTGTGGACATTGATTTTATGCTGAGATGATATTCTATTTCTTGACCACTTCCAGGAGTCCTGTGGTTGATTCTTTTGTGCACTCTATGTATATTATTACATCATTAATATGGTCATTTAATGTAACAAATTTTCCTCATAGGATTGCTTTTGCAATGTCCCACAGGTTTTGATAGATGTGTCTTCATTGTTGTTATGCTCAAGGAAGTTAATGATTTCCTTTTTTTATCTATTCCTTGACCCAATGTCATTCAACATAAAGTTGTTTTATATCTATAATTTTGTGTAAGAGTGAAGGTTTTTGTTGGAGCTTAGTGCTACCTTTATTCCCTTGTGGTCTGAAAAGATTAAAGGTATAATTTCAATTATTTTAATTTTGTTGAGGTTTGATTTGTGTCCTAGGATATGATCAGTATTGGAGTATGATTCATAGTCTAACTAGAAGAACTAATTAGCTTTGGGGTGTTATTTTCTGTATATGTCTATTAGACCTCATTAGTCTGAGGTCATATATAAGTCTCTATTTCTTTGTTTAGTTTCTCTTCAGATGATCCGTCTAGTTCTATCAGAGGTGTGTTAAAGTCCCCAGCCATTATGGTGTTATAAAATATCATATTGTTCAGACCAATTAGTCTGGTTTCATTTGTATGAAATAAATTTTGAACATCTGGGAGCATTAATATTGGATGCATATATTATAAATGAAATGTCCTCTTGTTGTTTTGATCCCTTGACAAGTACATAATGCACATCTTTTTCTTTCTGCTACTTTAAATCCACTTGTATCTGAAAATGAAATTGTGACTACTCCTTTATTCTGATTTCCATTTTCTTGAAATATTGTTTTCTATCCCTTCATCCTGAGTCTTATTTTGTCGTTTAAGGTTAGATGTGTCTCCTGATGCAACATATGGTTAACTTATACTTTTATTACCCAGTCAGCCATCCTATGCCACTTTAATGAGGAAGTCAAGCCATTCACATTTATTGAGAGAATTGATAAAAATGGTAGAGTTCTATTTGTCTTATTTGTGAAGGTCCATTGTTTAAATTTATCCCTTGTGCCACTGTGAAAGATAGGATTTATTCTTTGGTGTCTGGTTGCCTCCTTTGCTGGAGGTACATTGTGATGATCAGTGACAAAAATGATTCTGAGTATTTCCTATAGACTTGGTCTTGTTTTGGTGAATTTCCTCATTGTTTACATGTCACTAAAAGACTTGATTTCTCAATTGAATTTGAAATTTAGTTTATAGGATATCCTGGGCCAAAAATTGTTTTCTTTAAGAAAGTTACAGGTAGATGATGACCGTCTTCTAGCTTGAAAAGATTCCACTGAAAAGTCCTCTGTCACTCTGATGTATCTACCCCTGTAGGTCAATTGATGCTTACTCCTGGCTGCTTACAGAATTTTCACTTTCATTTTGACTTAGGCCAGGTTCATTATAATGTGTCTTGGAGATGCTCTGCTTATACTGAAATAAACTGGGGTTCCATATCTATCTAAAAAGAGAGTATCAGAATCTTTGTTGATGCTTGGGAAATTTTCATTTATTATATACTTCAACAGGGCTTTGATTCCCTTGGGTTATACTTTTTCTCCTACAGGGAAATTATAATTTTTATGTTTGAACACTTCATGAAGCTCCGTAATTCTCTAAGTTATTGTTCTGCTTTTATTGTCTTCTTTTCTGCCACTTTAAATCCCTGCGTTAACTCAAGGGACTTATCCTTTAGCTCTGAGATTATTTCTTCACTATGGTCTAATCTGCTACTGAATCTATCTTTAAATTCCCCTAGTGATTCCTTTAATTTCTTATCTTCAATATATCCTTTCTGATTTCATCATGTTTTGTATTCATTTGTAGGATAAATTTGGGGTCTACTTTTGATGGTTTTTCACTTTCTCTTCAATTCCCTTCATCATTTTAGCTATCCGTACTCTAAATTCCTTTTCTATGGGCAGCACCTGTGGCTCAAGGAGTAGGTTGCCAGCCCCATACTCTGGGAGTGGCAGGTTTGAACTCAGCCATGGCCTAAACTGCAATAAATAAATAAATAAATAAATAAATAAATACATTTCTTTTCTGTCATTTAAAGAATTTCTTTGCAAGTGGTATCCTCTTTGGGAGATGCCTTGCTATCCTTTAGGGGGGGTTATCTGTTCTTTTTATTCTCATGTTCTTTGAAGATTTTTGTTGGATCCTGTTCATATGTGTTTTCTTCTTGTTCAATTCCTTCACCTACTTTTTCCTTTCACTTTTTACTTCTCTTTAATTTTCCTTATCTTTGGTCTTAGGATTTGGAGTGGCCTTTTGGTACAGGGGCAAAAGCAAGAGAAGAATAAACAATGAAAAGGGGACTAAAGGAATTGAAACAGCCAATTAGGGAACTTAAAATGCAGTAGAAATTATCAGTAACAGATTAGACCATGCAGAAGAAAGAATTTCAGAGGTAGAGGACAAAGCTCTTGAGATAGCTCAGATACTTAAAGAGTCAGAGAAAAAGAGAGATAAAGCACTGACAGAATTATGGAACTTCAAGAAGTGTTCAAACATACAAGTTATAGGTATCCTAGAAGGGGAAAGAGGCTGCCCCAAAGGAATGGAAGCCACACTGGAGAAAATTATAAATGAAAATTTCTCAAATATCAATAATCCTGAGACTCCATTCAGAGGGATATCAGATCCCAGGTCATCTCAACTCAAACAGAGCTTCTCCAAGACACATTGTCATGAACCCGTCCAACAACAAGACAATAGAAAAATTTCTGCAGGCTGCAAGGAGTAGGGACCAATTGACCTACGTGGGCAAACTTATCAGGGTAATTGCAGACTTCTAAAAATAAACTTTTTCAAGCCAGAAGACAATGGTCTTCTACCTTAAATCTACATAAAAAAAACAATGTCCAGCCCAGAATTCTATATCCTACTAAGCTAAGCTTTAAAATTGATTGAGAGACAGTGGAGGGGCAAGATGGCCGACTGAATGCAGCTTCCGAAAGAGGCTCCTGTACAAAAGGAACAATAATGTCCAGAAACAGCCCAATTAAGCTGAAGACTTTGATCCCAGCTGAGAGAGAAATGATAATTGCAGGTCACCTCTGCTAAGGCAAGCTGTGACTCCAAGAAACCAAGCTTCAGGTACAAAATTCATCTGAAAGGAAAAGTGTCTGTCCCCCCACACCCCCAAGAAAGCTGTGGGATTTTTTGTTTTGTTTTGTTTTTCTGTTTCCTTTCTTTTTCCTCTTCATTTGCTCCTGCAGGTTTTCTACAGATAAGCAGTGAACTGTGGATCTCTTGTCACACCCCACGGGTGAGTGCTGTGGGAAGTGGGGACTACTTTCCCAGAGGGACCTTGCTGTGACTCTGAACACTTTCTTGCTAGGCAGTAAAATTGAACTAAAGTCTTCCCTGCCATTCTGAACTTCCAGTACACCCTTCCCCCCTTACCTGATGAACCAGAAGCCTAATCTCTGCTGAGACTGAGGGAGGAAGTTCTTGGGCAGTGCTCCCCCTCCCTGGCTGCCAGACTAGCGCCCCCCCAATAGGAGACTCCAGGGGCCGCACTGAGACCCACCAACCAGGGACTCTGCTGGCAACCACGTGGCCTGTGCATGCCCTGGCCAGGGAGTCTGCCAGCAACTGCGCAGACCCATGCCCCGCACCCACCAGGCCTCCGTACACCTGCCCCAGCTGGGAGTCACTGGCAACCACACGGCCCAGCGACTGGTGCCCACACTGGCCGGGAATCCACCAGCAACCACACAGCCCCATGCCCTGTGCCTACTTGGGCCTCCACACACCTTCCCCAGCCAGGGAAATGGCCAGCAATGGTGCAGCACCACACCCCGGGCCCAGCGCCCACTAGGCCTCTGAATACCCCAGCCAAGAACTCTGGTAGCTGTGCAAACTGCATCCTCACTTCCAAACCCTCCCTGCCTCCGCATTGGCCCACCCATGTGGCAAGGGACTCTGGTAGCCACGCGACCTGCACCCTCGCTCTGGAGCCTTCCCTGCCTCTGTGTGGAACCCTCCCCCTGGTCAGAGACTGCTGGAGCCTTGGGCTATCTGTGCCAAAGTCACTGGGCACCAGGCACTCCCAGAAACATGTGCAACACCCCCCTCCCTGTTGCAGGATCTGGGTGTGCCATACCCTGGATCTCCTCCCACAGCCAGAAGTCCATGGCTGGGGCAGCCCCAGAGGATCTACACAGGGTCATTCCCAACAAAGATCCAGCAACACTAGAGTGATCTCTCCAGGGTCTAATGTTGGAGAGACACCTTCCCAACTCTGAGGACGTCCAGAGGCAATGGTGAAAAACAATAATGAGGTAGAATCAATGGAAAAAGTCTGGCAATATGGATAATCAGAGTAGATCAACTCTCACAAGGAACAACAAGGCAGACACAGCACTAGATCCCATGCATAAACAAATGGCTAAGATGTCAGAAATAGAATTCAGAATCTGGAGAGCAAATAAGATTGAAATAGAATTCCAAGCAGTAATCCAAAAGATGTCTCAAGAATTCGAAGAATTCAAAGACAAAATGACCAAAGATTTTGACACATTGAGACAAGAAGTTGCAGCCCTCAAAGATATGAGAAATACAGTGGAATCCCTCAGTAACAGAATGGACCAAGCAGAGGAAAGGATCTCTGACATTGAAGACAAAGCTTTTGAACACTCCAAAACTTTCAAAGAGGAAGAGAAATGAAGGTCAAAAACAGATCACTCTCTCAGAGAGCTCTGGGATAATTCAAAGGAAACTAATATTCGCCTTATAGGGATCCTGGAAAGTGATGAAGTAGCTTCATAAGGCACAGAGTCTCTTATTCATGAGATTATGAATGAGAACTTTCCAGACATGCCAAGAGACTCTGAAATTCAGATAGCAGATAGTTTCAGAACTCAAGCAGAACTCAACCCGAATAAGACATCCCCCAGACACATCATAATCAATGTAACTAAAGTTAATATGAAGGAGAAAAATCTGAAAGCAGCCAGACGTAAGAAAACCATAACCTACAAGGGCAAGAATATTAGAATAACTGTAGATCTTTCTGCTGAAAACTTTCACTTTTAATCTCCTAAAACAAAATAACTTTTAACCCAGGATCCTATATCCAGCAAAACTGAGTTTCATTTATGATGGAGAAATTAAATACTTAAATGACATTCACATGTTGAAGAAATTTGCCATAACTAAACCAGCTCTCCCGGAGATTCTCACACCTATACTCCATAAAGACCAGCATAATCCTCCACCACAAAAGTAAACTCACCCAGAAACTTTTGATCAAATTCCAACTTCCACAGTCACAAAAGGATTAAAAATGTCCACTGGACTTTCTAAAGGCTTATCAATATTCTCAATTAATGTGAATGGTTTAAATTGTTCTCTAAAGAGGCACAGGTTGGCTAACTGGATACAAAAACTCAGGCCAGATATCTGCTGCATACAAGAATCTCATCTTACCTTAAAAGATAAATATAGACTCAAGGTGACATGATGGTCATCTATATTCCAGGCAAATGGAAAGCAGAAAAAAGCAGGCATTGCAATTTTATTCACAGATACAATAGGCTTTAAACCAACCAAAATAAGGAAGGATAAGGATGGAAACTTCATATTTGTTAAAGGTAATACTCAATATAATGAGATTTCAATTATTAATATTTATGCACTCAACCAGAATGCACCTCAATTTATAAGAGAAACTCTAACAGAAATGAACAACTTGATTTCTCCCAGTTCAATAGTAATCAGAGATTTTAACACTCCTGTAGCAGTGTTGGATAGAGCCTCCAAAAAGAAGCGAAGCAAAGAACTTTTAGATTTAAACTTAACCATTCAACATCTAGATTTAAAAGACATCTACAGAACATTTCATCCCAACAAAACTGAATACACATTCTTCTCAACAGCCCAAAGAACATACTCCAAAATCGATCACATCCTAGGTGACAAGTCTAACGTCTGAAAATTTAAAAAAATAGAAATTATTCCTTGCATCTTCGCAGAACATCATGTAATAAAAGTTGAACTCAATAACAACAGGAATCTGCATACTCTTACAAAAACATGAAAGCTAAATAATCTTATGCTGAAGGATAGATGGGTGATAGATGAGATTAAGAAGGAAATTACCAAATTTTTGGAACAAAATGAGAATGAAGACAGGAATTATCAGAACCTCTGGGATACTACAAATGCAGTCCTAATAGGGAAATTTATAGCACTGCAAGCCTTCCTCGAGAAAATGAAAATAGAGGAAGTTAACAACTTAATGGGACATCTCAAGCAACTAGAGGAGGAAGAACATTCCAACCCCAAACCCAGCAGAAGAAAAGAAATAACCAAAATTAGAGCAGAATTAAATGAAATTGAAAACAAAAGAATAATACAACAGATCAATAAATCAAAAGGTTGGGTTTTTGAAAAGATCCATAAAATAGATAAACCTTTGGCTAACATAACCAGGAAAAAAATAGTAAATCTCAAATTTCATCAGTCAGAAATGGTAAAGACGAAATAACAACAGACCTCTCAGAAATTCAGAAAATCCATACTGAATATTACAAGAAACTTACTCTCAGAAATATGAAAATCTGAAGGAAATTGACGAATAATTGGAAGCACGCCACCTACCAAGACTTAGACAGAATGAAGTGGAAATGTTGAACAGGCCTATATCAAGTTCTGAAATAGCATCAACTATACAAAATCTCCCTAAAAAGAAAAGCCCTGGACCAGATGGCTTCACGTCAGAATTCTACCAAACCTTTAAAGAAGAACTAGTGCCTATATTACTAAACCTCTTCCAAAATATAGAAAAAGAAGGAATACGACCCAATACATTCTATGAAGCAAACATCACCTTGATCCCTAAACCAGGGAAAGATGCAACAAGAAAAGAAAATTATAGACCAATATCACTAATGAATATTTATGCAAAAATATTCAATAAGATTCTAACAAAGAGAATCCAACAACAAATCAAAAAAATTATACTCCATGACCAAGTGGGATTTATACCAGGTTCTCAAGGCTTGTTCAATATACATAAATCTAAAAATGTAACTCAGCACATAAACAAACTAAAATTAAGAACATATGATTCTCTCACTTGATGCAGAAAAAGCTTATGATAATATCCAGCATCCCTTCATGATCGGAACACTTAAGAAAATTAGTATAGAAGGGACATTCCTTAAACTAATAGAGGCTATCTACAGCTAATCCATAGACAATATTGTATTGAATGAAGTTAAATTGAAATCATTTCCACTTTTATCAGGAACCAGGAAAGGTTGCCCATTGTTCCCATTGCTCTTTAACATTGTAATTGAAGTTTTAGCCATTGTAATTAGGGAAGAAAGGCGATCAAGCGTATCCACATAGGGTCAGAAGAGATCAAACTTTCACTCTTCGCAGATGGTATGATTGTATATCTGGAAAACACCACGGATTCTACTACAAAACTTTTACAAGTGATCAAGGAATACGACAATGTCTCAGGCTACTAAATCAACGTTCATAAATCTGTAGCCTTTATATATACCAACAATAGCCAAGCAAAAAAAAAAAAAAAAAAAAAACAACAAAAAAAACAGTCAAGGACTCTATTCCTTTCACAGTAGTGCCAAAGAAGATGTAATATTTGGGAGTTTACCTAACAAAGGATGTGAAAGATCTCTATAAAGAGAACTATGAAACTGTAAGAAAAGAAATAGCTAAAGATGTTAACAAATGGAAAAACATACCATGCTCATGGCTGGGAAGAATCAACATTGTTAAAATGTCTATACTACCCAAAGCAATGTATAATTTTAATGCAATTACTATTAAAGCTCCATTGTCATATTTTAAAGATCTTGAAAAAACAATACTTCGTTTTATAAGGAATCAGAAAAAAACTCGAATAGCCAAGACATTATTCAGAAATAAAAAACAAAGCAGGAGGAATCATACTACCATACCTGAGACTGTACTATAAATCAATAGTGATCAAAACAGAGAATTAGATGTCTGAAACAGAATAGAGAACCAAGAGATGAATCCAGCTGCTTACTGTTATCTGATCTTTGACAAGCCAATTAAAAACATTCAGTGGGGAAAATATTCCCTATTTAACAAATGGTGCTGGGTGAACTTGCTGGTGACCTGTAGAAGACTGAAACTGGACCCATAGCTTTCACCATTAACTAAGATAGACTCTCACTGCACAAAAGATTTAAACTTAAGACATGAAAATATAAAAATACTAGAAGAAAGTGCATGGAAAACTCTTGAAGGAATTGGACTGGGTGAATATTTTATGAGGCAATTGAAGCAGTATCAAAAATACAATGCTGGGACCTAATCAAACTAAAAAGCTTCTGCACAGCCAAGAACATAGTAAGTATAGCAAGCAGACAGCCCTCAGAATGGGAGAAGATATTTGCAGCTTATACCTCTGACAAAGGTTTAATAACCAGAATCCACAGACAACTCAAACGTGTTAGCAAGAAAAGAACAAGTGATCCCATTTCAGGGTGGGCAAAAATGAAGAGAAAATTCTCTAAAGAAGATAGGCGCACAGAAAAATGAAAAAATACTCATCATCCTTAATCATTAGAGAAATGCAAATCAAAACTAGTTTGAGATATCACCTAACTCCAGTAAGATTAGCCCACATAATAACATCCCCAAACCAGAGATGTTGGTGTGGATGTGGAGAAAAGGGCACACCTCTACATGGCTGGTGAGAATGCACACTAATTCGTTCCTTTTGGAAAGATGTTTGGAGAATACTTTGAGATCTAAAAATAGACCTGCCATTTGATCCTATAATTCCTTTACTAGGTATATACCCAGAAGACCAAAAATCACAATATAACAAAGACATCTGTACCAGAATGTTTATTGCAGCCCAATTCATAATTGCTAAGTCATGGAAGAAGCCCAAGTGCCCATTGACTCATGAGTGGACTAGCAAATTGTGGTACATGTATACCATGGAATATTATGCAGCCTTAAAGAAAGATGGAGACTTTACCTCTTTCATGTTTACATGGAGGAAGCTGGAACATACTCTTTTTAGCAAAGTATTTCAAGAATGGAAGAAAATGTATCCAATGTACTCAGCCCTACTATGAAGCTAATTTATAGCTTTTATATGAAAGCTATAACCCAACTATAGCACAAGAATATGGGGAAAGGGTCAAGGGAGGGGAGTGGATGGGGGAAGTTGGGGTGGAGGGATGGTAATTGGTGAAGTCATACCTACTGTGCATCTTAGAATGGGTACAGGTGAAACTTACTAAATGCAGAATACAAATGTCTACATACAATAACTAAGAAAATGCCATGAAGGCTATATTAAACAGTTTGATGAAAATATTTCAAATTGTATATGAAACCAGCACATTGTACCCCTTGATTGCACTAATGTACACAGCTATGATTTAATAAAAAATATAAAATAAAATAAAAAAATTAAAATTGATTGAGAAATCAAATCTTGTATTGATATGCAAACATTGAGTATGCTTGCCACAACAAGACCAGCTTTATAGGAAATACTTTGACTTGTTCTACACACTGACCATGACACTGGACTGTCAGCAAAGGAAGCATTCAGAACCAAAGGACAAAACCTAGCTTCCACAATGATGCAAAATATAAAACTAAACGATGGAATTTCACAAAATAAGATGACTGGAATGCCACTGCACTTATCAATTCTCTAAATACATCTTAATGGCATGAATTCCTCACTGAAGAGACATAGACCGGCTGATTGGATATAAAATAAAAACCATCCATTTGATGTCTGCAGGAGACACGCTTAGCCTCAAAGGACAAATTAAAACTCAGGATTAAAGAATAGAAGATAATTTTTCAGGCAAACAGAATTCAGAAGAAAATAGGGGTTGCCACATTATTTCTAGATACAAGTGGATTTAAAGCAACTACAGTAAAAAAAAAAAAAGGCAATGATGGACACTTCATATTGGTCAATGAAAAAATAAAATAAGAAGACATCTCAATTCTAAGTGTTTATGCACCCAACTTAAATGCTCCCAGCTATCTGACACAGAACTTAACTAGTCTGAGCAATACAATATCCCGTAAGACCATAATAGCAGGGAACTTTGACACTTCTCTGACAGAAGTGGATAAATCCTCTAAACAGAAACTAAACACAGATACAAGTGACCCCAGAACAATTGTGCTTGACAGATCTATATAGAACACTCCATGCCAAAGGTAAAGAATATGTGTTCTTCTCATTGGCTCATGGAACATTCTCCAAAATTGATGATATTGTAGGACACAAAACAAACCTCAACAGAATTGAAATAATTGAAATTTACCTTGTATCTTCTAAGACCAGAAGGTATTAAAGGTGGAGCTCAATTAAAAAAAAAATTTCAACCCCACAAAAGGCATAGATATTTATCAATCCTATGTTGAATTACAGTTGGGTCCAGGAAGAGATGAAAGAGGAAATCATTAAATTTCTTGAGTATAACAAAAGTGAAGACACAAGCTACCAAAACCTGTGGGCTACAGCGAAAGCAGTCCTGAGAGGAAAATTTATAGCTTTAGATGGCTACATCCAAAAAAACAGTAAAAGATGACATCAATAGACACATAAAACTATCTTATGGAATAGGAAAAAGAAGAACAATCTAAGCCTAAACCCAGCAGAAGAAACAAAATATCCAAAACTAAATCAGAGTTTGATGAAATTGAAAACAAAAGAATCATTCAGAAAATTAAAGAAACAAGGAGTTGTTTGTTCAAAAAATAAATAAAATAGATAAAACCTTGGCCAGACTAACTAGAAATAGAAAAGTAAAATCTCTAGTAACCTCAGTCAGAAATGAAGGGAAAATAACAACAGAAGTCACAGAGATACAAGAGATTATTTCTGAACACTACAAGAAATTCTATGCCCAGAAATTTGACAATGTGAAGAAAATGGATCACACCCTCTCCCTAGACTGATTCAGGAAGAAATAGATCTCCTGAATAGACTAATTTCAAACACTGAGATCAAAGAAACAATAAAAAATCTCGCAACACAAAAATGCCCTAGTTCAGGTGGCTTCACACAGAATTCTATCAAACCTTCAAAAAGGAGCTTATTCCCATACTGCAGAAATTATTCCAAGAAATTGAGAGGAAGGAAACTTCCCCAGCACATTCTACGAAACAGACATCACCCTGATACCAAAATCAAGAAAAGATCCAACTAAAAAGGAGAACTGCAAACCAACCTCACTGATAAATATAGATGCAAAAATTCTCAACAAAATTCTATCCAATAGATTATAGCTTCTCATCAAAAAAGTCTTATAGCATGATCAAGTAGGTTTCATCCCAGGGATTCAAGGCTGGTTTAACATACACAGAGTTAAACAGTGAAGACACAGATCAGTCAATATTCTTGTAATCAACAGCTCACATTTCCTAGAACAGGCGTCCTCAAACTGCGGCCTGCGGGCCACATGAAGTGGTGTGAATTGTATTTGTTCCCGTTTTGTTTTTTACTTCAAAATAAGATATGTGCAGTGTGCATAGGAATTTGCTCATAGTTTTTTTTTTTTTTTTTTTTGTAGAGACAGAGTCTCACTGTACCGCCCTTGGTAGAGTGCCATGACGTCACACGGCTCACAGCAACCTCTAACTCTTGGGCTTACGCGATTCTCTTGCCTCAGCCTCCCAAGTAGATGGGACTACAGGTGCCCGCCACAACACCCGGCTATTTTTTTGTTGCAGTTTGGCCTGGGCTGGGTTTGAACCCGCCACCTTCGGCATATGGGGCCGGTGCCCTACTCACTGAGCCACAGGCACCGCCCTTTTTTTTTTTTTTTTAACTATGGTCCAGCCCTCCAACGGTCTGAGGGACAGTGAATTGGTCCCCTGTTTAAAAAGTTTGAGGACGCCTGTCCTAGAAAACTAAAATCATATTGTCTGAATGTATCCCCCTTAATTTTTTGTTAAATAGTTAATGCCCAATGCAAGTTTTGTAAGGTGCCGCCTTTTGGGACATTTTGAAGCCTTCATCACAGGATTAATGTGGTTACAAAAGCACTTACTGGAGGGTGTTCATCTCTTTTTGCTTTTCACTTTCTTCCATGTGAGGACAAATCCTCCTTCCTGTCCAGTATTTCAGTATCAGGGTGACAAGAGACATCTCACCAGCTCCTCTTGGAAGAATAGAGCAGCCATCATCAGAGGCCTGAACCTATAAGCATTTGATGTTAGGCTTCCCAACCTCCAGAATATGAAAAATAATTTTCTGTTGTCTATAAATTATCTAGTCTCAACGGTGAAATAGACTAAACAAAGGGCTAAAAATGGGTTTGAAGACCATCTAGTCAAAATGTTATTTTACAGATAAATAAACTGAGGTGTGCAGATTATTGTGCATAGTTATGAGATGAGATACCAGACTTTTTGTTTATCAGTACACTGATCCTTACATAATACATAGGTCTTGTGTACAGCTTTTGATGGTAGAGAGAACTAATCTATCAAAGAACAAAGTACTCAACCCAATAAATATTGTAGTAAGTTAGAAACCAAGGGATTGGCTGAATGATTAATTTAAAATAGTGTTATAATATAGTATAGTAGATGTATGTTAAATATATAAATTGATATGTATGATATATATTACTATACTATAACACCATCTATATATATTTGTGTGTATATATATATATGTATATGTATATGTATATTACACACACAGAAAGAGAAACATATTCTTAACCAATAAAGCTTACTGTTGTTTAGATCCATGGTTCTCAAATTTTACCATGTGTCAGAATCATCTGGAAATCTTTTCCAAAGCTGATTAAAAGACCCCATGCCTACAGTTCCAAAACCAGTGGGTCTGGAGTAGTGCCATAACATTGGCATCAGCAGCTGATACTGCTAGATCAGAGACAAAATGTACAAAAATATTGGCTTAGGTCAGTTGCATTAAAGCCAAATAATATGCACTTAAATCTGTATGAACTTTGGAATATTCATCTTTTAGTTTTCAGCTTCTCATTTTTAATTTTATGTACCTTACTTGGATTTATTATAATAAACAAATTAATAAATTATGTGTAAGATATCTAAGGCCCTTACACATGACTCCCATCATGGTTTTATCATTATAATTATTATTTTCACTTTCTAAGCATTCAAATTAATCAGGACCAGATAACTGTTAGTTAAGTACATTGGTCCTTTGGTATACATGGGGGACTGTTCCAAGACCTTCTGTGGATACCAAAATCTTAGAATGCTCAAGTACTTGATATAAAAGTGTAGTATTTGCATATAACCTATGTATCTCCTCTCATATAATTTTAATAATCCCTGTATTACTTATAATACCTAATACAATGAAAATGTGATGTGAGTAGTTGTTATATTGTATTGTTTAGGAAATAATGACCCAAAAAGTCTTTACATGTTCAGTATAGAAAACTTTTTTGAATATTTTTAATTTTCAGGTCATTGAATCAAGATATGGAGAGCCAACTATAGACACTACTAAGGCAACTTAATAGATGAAAATAATGACTGTTTTGCGTAAGAAAACACTTGTAATTCAGTGATACCTGCATACAAACACTTTGAATTTAGTGATGCCAAAAGAGGTGGAAGTAGTTTTCTAGTTTAAGTAAAAAGTTTGGCCACATCTTTCTTCCATTAAGCTTAACAATGTTGCACTTTGGTAGAATCCTCCTTTATCTTCAGAAAGGTCTGAACTGGAATCAGTTTGATTTACCAGGGTACGCATTAATGTTGTATTACTGTATGTAATATGTTTAAGAATGAGTGTCCGGGCGGCGCCTGTGGCTCAGTGAGTAGGGCGCCGGCCCCATATGCCGCGGGTGGTGGGTTCAAACCCAGCCCCGGCCAAACTGCAACAACAAAAAAATAGCCGGGCGTTGTGGCGGGTGCCTGTAGTTCCAGCTGCTCGGGAGACTGAGGCAAGAGGATCACGTAAGTCCAAGAGCTGGAAGTTGCTGTGAGCCATGTGACGCCACGGCACTCTACCAAGGGCAGTAAAGTGAGACTCAGTCTCTACAAAAAAAAAAAAAAAAAAAAAAAAAAAAAAGAATGAGTGTCTTTGTTTGGAAAATAGAGTTTTTATGGAGTGGAATTACACTTATTGATTTTTTGACAAAAATCTATTCCAATGAAAGTGCTTCCTGTCTGGAGGTAAATAATCTTCAAGAAATTTCAGCCACACATAAAAAGAAAGTTAAGGCTTTTAAATCCGAAATACTAGCCCAGTAGTGAGAAGAATTCTGTTGAATGTATTTAGAGAAGGAGAAAAGTAATTCTTTTTTTTCTTGAGTTATCCTTGCTACTGTGCCACTCTATATTCTGGGGCTTACCTTGTGGCAGATTGTTTCATTATCCACTAGTATCATTAATCTTTTTTATTAGCTCTTTAAAAAATAAACAAACAATGATTCTGTTATGTTTGACACAAGTAGTGCATTTTAATTTTGTAGGCTTGTGTTATTGACGTGAAAATAATCTGCAACAATTCAGATTGAAATATCACACTCAATACTTAACAAAAATGAAAATGCTATTCAAATGTGTAGAAATATAATGGCATATGTTATGCATATTAAATGAAGCAAGCTATTTTTGCATCTTTTACATGGAGTTTTGGATTAACTAGGAAAGTTGGTGTTAATTACCTCTGAAAAATTAAAACTTGTCATTCAGTTTCATACTCTTCATGAAACTCGCCATGAAATTTAGTCAAAATTTTATGAAATATCCTCAGAATTAGCTGATGAGGACTAGACAAAAAGAATGCATGTGGAAAAGTTTAATGATAAAATAAATTTTATAAATGAGTAAGTAAAAAAATCAGTTACAATCACAATATACTTTTCATTTTCTTAAGCCTAAATTTTTTCAACATGTACAGTAGGCATCAATAAAGTCATTAATAATAACCAAAACTTTTACATGTATATATATGTAGTATATTTTATATTTTGTGTGTATATATATTTATACACAGTAGTAACAATGTAATTTTTATTATTATTTTTATTCAAGATAGCTATATTTCTCGTCTTATACATGTGAATGTTACAGATTCTTTTCTTTTATTCAATGCAGTTTCCTAAATATGTACACATGTGAAAATCTTCTTGGAGATTTTTTTTTTTTAATGAATGATTTTTGAGACAAAATTTTTGAATTTTCTTTGTAAATTTTCTCAATTTTTATGAGCCCTAGTAGGTTTATCTCCTCTTTTGACTGATGTGTTCTTCTATGACCTATAATCTCATTTTCTCACTATCACCCTAATTCCTTTGGCCTCTTTTACCTCTTTTGTATTTCTCCTTTATATCTCCAGCCCTGGAAAGATTGAACCTTCTGTCAGAAAACCTTCACTACTACACCTGAATAGTCAAAAGCTGATTGCATTTAATCTGATATTTGGGATTATTTTTGATCATTGTACCTTTTTTGCACTATTTTTAATTTTATTTATCTTTGCTCCACAACTCAAACCTCCTCTGAAATCTTACTCTGACAATAAAAATGGTCTTATTTCTTCAATCTAGCACTCAACCTCATCTTTAGCCCATAAGCATGGATGTCTCTTCCATTACAAAGAGATCTTCTTTGTATCTTTTTCTTTCACTTCTAGCTAAAAACATGTCTCTCCTCCCCACTCCCACAATCTCATTTTATGCTAGCCATTCTCCAAATGAAAAGGCAATCACAAACTCTTGCTCATAAAGCTTAAATTTTTTTCTATCGTCTTTCCAACACAGAAGATCATATTTATTTTAGTTTGTTTGATAGTTGTTTTACTCTCAGGAAGCAGTTAAAACTAATTTATCACCCCTGATTTATTTATTGATTTACTTATTTAGCTTAATGTGGTACTGGTTTTTATAGGACTGTGATCTGTGGGTTCTCAACAGTGTATGAAATCAGAATTTTTAGTGGTGATTCCCAGATATATATGCTTTTAAAATATACTCCAGTATACTTGGGAGGCTGAGGCAAGAGCATCGCTTAAGCCCAAGAGTTTGAAGTTGCTGTGAGCTGTGATGACACAGCACTCTACAAGAGTGACATAGTGAGACTCTATCTAAAAAAGATAAATAAATAAATATAAATAAATAAATAAAAAATATATACTCCAGTAATACTGGTATGTATATAGTACTTCTGGTTAAGAAGAAACCAACTGTTTTCTTTTCTTTTATTTTACCTTACACTGATTATATTGGATTTATTTTTCTGCTATGCTGGTACATGGGGAAGGCTAAAATTAGGGTGGTTATAATCATTTTATGACATCATTCAAGTATTTTTTTTTTTTTAGGTAAAGTCTCTCTTGTAATTGTGTCCTGCCCCCAAGAGATGTGCTATACACTGTGACCCCCATCTTCCTCCCAGCTCCCCTCTCCCTCTCCCTCATTCCTCTACCCCCCACCTTGTATTAGATCATCTACTGTCTTCATATTAGAATTTAGTACTTTGGATTCTTGCTTCTCCATTCTTGTGATACTTTACTAAGAAGAATGTGTTCCACTTCCATTCAGGTTAATACAAAAGATATAAAGTCTCCATCTTTTTCAATGGCTGAAGAGTATCCCTGGTATACATATACCACAGCTTGTTAATCCATTTATGGGTTGGTGGGCATTTAGGATTTTTCCAAAATTTGGCGATTGTAAATTGAGCTGCCATAAATAGTGTGGTGCAAATGTCCTTATGATAAAAGGATTTTCTTTTCTTGTGGGTAGATGCCTAGTAATGAAATTGAAGGATCAAATGGGAGATCCAATTTGATTTCTTTAAGGATTCTCCATACTTCCTTCCAAAAAAGTTGCATTAGTTTGCAGTCCTACCATCAGTGTTAAAGTGTTCCCTTCTCTCCACATCCATGCCAGCATCTGTTGCTTTGAGACTTTGTGATGTGGGCTATTCTCACTGTGGTTAGGTGGTATCACAGGGTGGTTTTGATGTGCATTTCTTTGATTATTAGGGATGATGAGCATTTTTGCAAATATTTGTTAGCTATTCGTCTGTCTTCCTCAGGTAAGGTTCTGTTCATATCTCTTGCCTAGAGGTAGATGGCATTGATTACTTTTTTTTCTGTTGATTAATTTGCGTTCTCTGTGTAGTCTAATTATCAATCCTTTGTCGGACTGATAGCCATAGCCTGCAAAAGCTTCTGCATAGCTAAGGACACAACAAGTAAAGCAAAAAAAACAAACAAACAAAAAAAACTGTTTTAGATACCCTAAATATAAAGAGTAGGAAGCTTTAAAAGCTAACCAACCATTTTATTAAAAAAAATTAATAATAAAATTAAATAATATTTTGCTTTGAGAGATCACAGGAGGTAAAGACTACAGAATTTCATTTTTTTATGGTCATCTGTAATTTCCTTAAACTTATATCTTGGTAGCACTCATTCACTTGAAAACAAAAGAGGATGGTATGGTCTTTGGAATAAGGCAGCCATGTGAACACATCCTTTTCCAGCTATTTGCCATTCTAAAAGTTATTTAACCATCCTGAGTCTCAGTAGTTTTTTTCCTCATTTAACAAATGAAAAATTAATAACACCTACCTCTTTTAGGTGTTATAAAACTTAAATGGGATAATGAATGTAAAGAATTTAGCTAAATCCTTAGCCTATTATAATTGCTAGGGGAAAAAAGATAGAAAATATAACCAACTGGGCCCTTACGTGTTCTTCACACTCCTGTTCATACTTGAAAAAATAATTGCCTAGTACTTTATAGTTTACTATAAAGTTTATACTTGAAAAAATATTTGCCTAGTACTTTATAGTTTACTAATCGTTTTACCTTCCATTATTACAATCAATCCTTACAAAAACTCCTTGAGTTTGGCATAGTGTGCATGTTTTATACCTTAGAAAAGTTGGTCACAAATGGGAAATTCAGCTCACACAGGAAACCTGAAATTAAGAGAATGTAATTTTTGTTTGCATTTATTTGATGATTAATGAGCATTTTTTCATATACTTATTGACTGCTTGTACATCATCTTTTGAGATATGTGTATTCAGGTTTTTTTTGCTTATTTTTAAATTAGAGTTTTGGTTGCTTTTATTAAATTGTTTGAATTTTAAAAATGATGACAATGTGAGTTAACGCATACATTAATTAGATTTAGTCATTCCACAATGTATATATACTTTGAAACATGTTGTACAGGAGAAATACGTATTGTCTGTTAATTTCTTTAAAAAATAAACTGAGAAGGAAAATATAGAGATTGGGGCAATTTTGTAGACTGCAAGTGAAGAATGCAAAAAGATGAAGTTTGAAAAGTAAACTAGTTAAAATGTAAAATTATATTGCAATTTATAACTGTGGTTAGTGCTGATATACACATGTATAGTCTTGCTGTTCCAGAGTTGTCTCCAGAACCATAACTACATTTGAAAAATGATACCAGATGGTTATCAAACTAATCTAAATCCCTATGATTAATTTTGAAATGCATATATATTTATGGGACTTTTCTATGGTATTATCTGTCAGATGACACAGAATAGCACACCTATTAGTGGAATCAGTGTTATGATAACATGGATATCTCATCTATTTCTTTCTATTTATTTTTACTATCATTTTCAGACTGTAGCTGATATTTTGTCTTCCAAAATACTCCCAAATTTTAGTTCATTTAATCAGCATTGATTTTGTTGTTGCTCCCCCCCTTTTTAAACAACAGGTGTTTGCTTCTTTTTACCTAGCTGAGGTACAATTACTATGGAATTGCTGTTGGACTCAGTGCTCCTATAATCTTCATGTTTTCTTCCTCTCCTTTGGATTTATTCCAAAGCCAATTTTGTTTAGTCTGCCTGCTGCTGCTCTAGAAGCGACATCTGTTCTAATTTACACTCTTTATCATGGCTGACATGTTGTTTGTGTTTCTGTTTGCCTCAAACCTAGTCCCAACTGCCTCTTACTGATAATTTGTGATTTCTTCCTTCAATCACTGATTGCTAGGCTTTGTGCTTGCTTATGCAATCTGACTCATATCCCTCATTTTTTTGTCACTTGTACTACCTGTGATACTTTGAAGGAAACTGGATGGAATTTATATGTCAGGAAAAATATGGATTGGTGAATTGGGTGGGAATAAAAATAATTTTCCTGCTTGCTAACCTTCAAACACCACCAAAATATACTCCAGTAATTAAGCAACCTGACCTTCATGAAAACCTGCAAGCATATGCCAAAATACTTGCAACATATTTCCTTTCCAATGTTTATGGGAAGAAATGTATAGGAAAGAATGCTCAAGTCTAGTTCTTCTTTTAAAAAGAACTCCTGGCAAAGGTTGTGAGTGAAAGAAATAAATTTGAACTCATAGAATCCGGGAGTGAGATGGTAGGTAAGGACACTTGGAATTGGTGGAGGTGGAAAGGTAATCATCTAAAAGTATAAAATAACAGACAGGAAGAATATAATTTTGCTTTTTTGTGTTTGATTATACAACAAGATGAATATATTGTAGTTTATAAATTATACATTTCAGTATTTCTAAGAGAATAAATTTCAAATGGATTGACTACAAGAAATGTTAACTAGTTTAGGTAATGGATACGTGAACTACTTTGATTTAATTATTCCATGGTGTATTCATAAATTATAACACTTTGTAACCCACAAATTTGTACAATTACAAATTGTCAATTTGCAATAAAAATAATGTGTAACCACTGTAAAAATGTTAGTCTGTCATTTTAGCCAAATTCATTTTCCACAAGCATCTAAGCTATTTAATTTTAAGGGAATCCCTTGAAATTTAATCTAAAAAGAAAGGTGAGAAAAAAGTACAAGTTATGATTCTCAGTATATTCCAATAGTGAAGTCAGATTAAGATAATGTGAAAGACAACATAAAGGCAAATTATTTAAATTCTGCAAGTGAATTTATCGTGAATGCTGATAGAAACATAATCCTTTGGGATTATAAAAGAATGCCCTATAGATTAATAAAATAACATATGAGACCAATTAATAGCTGTTACATACACACACATGAGAAAAGCATAATAGAAATAGAGATAAAGAGAAAATTCATATATAATTGAAGGGACATATCTGAGTTACAAAGAATAGCAGAAAGAAGAAGTTTCATAAATAGTATGGATGAAAAAACGCCATGGTCAAAGATGCTGATGTTATTTCTCAAGAAACTTATTATGTACCTATTATATTTAGTTTATAATAATTCTACAAAATAATCGGAGATCTATGTTTATTGTCTGTTACATTATCTCTCAGTGAACATATCCAACCACAGAAAGAGAAGTGAGCATGCTTCTCCATTCTTGTGATGCTTTACTAAGAATAATGTCTTTCACTTCCATCCAGGTTAATATGAAGGATGTAAAGTCTCCATTTTTTTTAATGGCTGAATAGTATTCCATGGTATATATATATACCACAGATCCTATGTACTCAATTTTGATATGAGGACAATTAATGACAATTAAGGTTATGGGGGGGGAAGCAGAAAGAGAGACGGAGGGAGGCGGTGGGGCCTTCGTGTGTGTCACACTTTATGGGGGCAAGACATGATTGCAAGAGGGACTTTACCTAACAATTGCAATCAGTGTAACCTGGCTTATTGTACCCTCAATGAATCCCCAACAATAAAAAAAAAAAAGGAAAAAAAAAAGAGAAGTGAGCAATATTTATTTACACTAAACAGTTCCAGCTGTCTACTCCAGAATTATTTACATTCCCTATCTATTCTCTACTGAGTTTCCAGAAGTAGATATCCATTTGATTTGTTGTCTATTACAATTTAATAAAAGATACCTCTCTGAACTATGTCGTCATTGTAAATGCATCACAATCCTTTTTAAAGGGAACTTTAAAAAGTACAGGCGGAAAAGGAAAGCATTTTTCATTTCCCAAAGCTATTTCATCATTCTTTTTGATGCTTCTTCCATGCCAAAGCCCCTATAATTTATTTTCTTACATTGGCAGTCAATGTGAGGCACTGATGATATGACAGAATTTTAGTAATAGCAATGAACAATCATGACATTTGAAGTAATTTCTCTGGTGCTAGAAACACCTTGTTTAATTTTTTAGGGTACTGTTGTAGTCAAATTTTCCTTTAGTGAAGGACTTTGGCAGAAAAGGGATTTCAAAACCCGGTCCTTTCTAATTATTTGAGAAATATGAAGATTAGTAGCAGAGAGGTTTAAATTATACCACAGTGAAGACAGATAGGTTAGTGGAAAGAGAAACCAGGTTCTAGCAGTGTAATGTTTAACTGAACCACAGGTTAAGTGGAAATTAATGCCTAAGGTAGATACTTATTTGCAGCAGAAACATAATAATGGGTCTGATTGATTTCCATAAATTCTCCACAAATGGCTTCATTTTTATATGTTGAAAACATGAAATCTAAACACCTGCTACAGTAACTCATCCACTGCCTGGAGGGGGGATAAAAAGTACTGTAGTTAAAAATGTTTTGAAATGCTTGTTAAAGGCACGTTTAACACTATTTTGACCCAGAAAATTATTTCACCATGAGAGAATTCAGAAAGTGAAACCCTTGCATAATAGACATGAGATTTTCTTCCTGTAAATGATTACTCAACATGTAGAAAATTTCATTGTTTACTTACCATATGTTTGAGGCTTAGGGCTTGTACATAAATGTTTGTTTTTTTTTTTTTTTTTTTTTTTTTTTTTTTTTTTTTTTTAATTTTTTTATTAAATCATAAGTGTATACAATGATATGATTATGGGGCATCATACACTCACTTCATAAACCATTTGACACATTTTTATCCCAGTGGTTAACATAGCCTTTCCGGCGTTATCTCAGTTACTGTGCCAAGACATTTATATTCTACATTTACCAAGTTTCGCAAATACCCCTGTAATATGCACCACAGGTGTGATCCCACCGATTCCCCTCCCTCTACCCACCCCCCCCTTTCCCACTTCCCCCTATTGTTAAGTTGTAGTTGGGTTATAGCTTTCATGTGAGAGTCCCAAATTAGTTTCATAGTAGGGCTGTGTACATTGGATATTTTTTCTTCCATTCTTGGGATACTTTACTAAGAAGAATATGTTCCAGCTCCATCCATGTAAACATGAAAGAGGTAAAGTCTCCATCTTTCTTTAAGGCTGCATAGTATTCCATGGTATACATATACCACAATTTATTAATCCATTCGTGGATCGATGGGCACTTCGGCTTTTTCCATGACTTAGCAATTATGAATTGGGCTGCAATAAACATTCTGGTACAAATATCTTTGTTATGTTGTGATTTTTGGTCTTCTGGGTATATGCCCAGCAGAGGAATTACAGGATTGAATGGCAGATCTATTTTTAGATCTCTGAGTGTTCTCCATATATCCCTCCAAAAGGAATGTATTAATTTGCATTCCCACCAGCAGTGCAGAAGTGTTCCCTTTTCTCCGCATCCACGCCAACATCTCTGGTCTTGAGATTTTGTGATATAGGCTAGTCTCATTGGAGTTAGATGATATCTCAAAGTAGTTTTGATTTGCATTTCTCTGATGATTAAAGATGATGAGCATTTTTTCATATGTCTGAAGGCCGTGCGCCTGTCTTCTTCAGAGAAGTTTCTCTTCAAATCCCTTGCCCAGCCTGCGATGGGATCCCTTGTTTTTTTCTTGCTGATGCGTTTGAGTTCTCTGTGGATTCTGGTTATTAAACCTTTGTCAGAGTTATACCCTGCAAATATTTTCTCCCATTCTGAGGGCTGTCTGCTTGCTCTGCTTACTGTGTTCTTAGCTGTGCAGAAGCTTTTTAGTTTGATCAAGTCCCAGTAGTGTATTTTTGAAGCTGCTTCAATTGCCCGGGGGGTTCTCCTCATGAAATACTCACCCAGACCAATTTCTTCAAGGGTTTTCCCTGCATTCTCCTCTAGTATTTTTATAGTTTCATGTCTTAAGTTTAAATCTTTAATCCAATGAGAGTCTATCTTAGTTAATGGTGAAAGGTGTGGGTCTAATTTCAGTCTTCTGCAGGTTGCCAGCCAGTTCACCCAGCACCATTTGTTAAATAGGGAATCTTTTCCCCACTGAATGTTTTTAATTGGCTTGTCAAAAATCAAATAGCGGTAAGTAGCTGGATTCATCTCTTGGTTCTCTATTCTATTCCAGATATCTACTTCTCTGTTTTTGTGCCAATACCATGCTGTTTTGATCACTATCGATTTGTAGTAAAGTCTGAGGTCTGGTAGTGTGATTCCTCCTGTTTTGTTTTTATTTCTGAGTAATGTCTTGGCTATTCGAGGTTTTTTCTGATTCCATATAAAACGAAGTAATGTTTTTTCAAGATCTTTAAAATATGACAGTGGAGCTTTAATAGGGAGTGCGTTGAAAGTATATATTGCTTTGGGTAGTATGGACATTTTGATAATGTTGATTCTTCCTAGCCATGAGCATGGTATGTTTTTCCATTTGTTAACATTTTCAGCTATTTCTTTTCTTAGAGTTTCATAGTTCTCTTTATAGAGATCTTTCACGTCTTTTGTTAGGTAAATTCCCAAATATTTCATCTTCTTTGGCACTACTGTGAATGGGATAGAGTCCTTAACTGCTTTTTCAATTTGACTGTTGTTGGTGTATATAAAGGCTACCGATTTATGAATGTTGATTTTGTAACCTGAGACGCTGCTGTATTCCTTGATCACTTCTAGGAGTTTTGTAGTGGAGTCCCTAGTGTTTTCCAGATACACAATCATATCATCTGCGAAGAGCGAGAGTTTGATCTCTTCTGACCCTATATGTATACCCTTGATCGCCTTTTCTTCCCTAATTGCGGTGGCTAAAACTTCCATTACAATGTTGAAAAGCAATGGAGACAATGGGCAGCCTTGTCTGGTTCCTGATCTGAGTGGAAATGATTCCAATTTAACTCCATTCAATATGATATTGGCTGTGGGTTTGCTGTAGATAGCCTCTATCAGTTTAAGAAAAGTCCCTTCTAGACCAATTTTCTTGAGTGTTCTGATCATGAAGGGATGCTGGATATTATCAAAAGCTTTTTCTGCATCAATTGAGAGAATCATATGGTCTTTGTTTTTTAATTTGTTTATGTGCTGAATTACATTTATAGATTTACGTATATTGAACCAGCCTTGAGACCCTGGGATAAAACCAACTTGGTCATGATGTATAATTTGTTTGATGTGTTGCTGGATTCTGTTTGTTAGGATCTTGTTGAATATTTTTGCATCTATATTCATTAGTGATATTGGTCTATAATTTTCTTTTCTTGTTGGGTCTTTTCCTGGTTTGGGGATCAGGGTGATGTTTGCTTCATAGAACGTGTTGGGTAGTCTTCCTTCTTTTTCTACATTTTGGAACAGGTTGAGTAATATAGGTACTAATTCCTCTTTAAAGGTTTGGTAGAATTCTGACGTGAAACCATCTGGTCCCGGGCTTTTCTTTTTAGGGAGGTTTTGTATAGTTGATGCTATTTCTGAACTTGTTATGGGTCTGTTCAATATTTCCACTTGATTCTGGTTAAGTCTTGGAAGGTGGCGTGCTTCCAAGTATCGGTCTATTTCCTTCAGATTTTCATATTTCTGAGAATAAAGTTTCTTGTAATATTCATTAAGGATTTTTTGGATTTCTGATGAGTCTGTGGTTATTTTGTCTTTGTTGTTTCTGATTGATGATATTAGAGATTTTACTCTTTTTTTCCTGATTAGGTTGGCCAGAGGTTTATCTATTTTATTGACCTTTTCAAAAAACCAGCTTTTTGATTTATTGATCTGTTGTATTATTCTTTTGTTTTCAATTTCATTTAATTCTGCTCTAATTTTGGTTATTTCTTTTCTTCTACTGGGTTTGGGGTTGGAATGTTCTTCCTTTTCCAGTTGCGTGAGATGTCCCATTAAGTTGTTAACTTCCTCTCTTTCCGTTCTCTTGAGGAAGGCTTGCAGTGCTATAAATTTCCCTCTTAGAACTGCCTTTGCAGTGTCCCAGAGGTTCTGATAGCTTGTGTCTTCATTGTCATTTTGTTCCAAAAAATTGGTGATTTCTTTCTTAATCTCATCTCTGACCCAGCTATCATTCAGCATAAGGTTATTTAACTTCCATGTTTTTGTATGGGTATGCAGATTCCTGTTGTTACTCAATTCAAGTTTTATTCCATGATGGTCCGAGAAGATGCATGGAATAATTTCTATTCCTTTAAATTTACTGAGGTTAGACTTGTGACCTAAAATGTGATCAATTTTGGAGTAAGTTCCGTGGGCTGATGAGAAGTATGTGTATTCAGTTTTGTTGGGATGAAATGTTCTGTAGATGTCTGCTAAATCTAAATACTGGATGGTTAGGTTTAAATCTAAGATTTCTTTGCTCAGCTTCTTTCTGGAGGATCGATCCAACACTGCCAAGGGAGTGTTGAAATCTCCAACGATTATGGAGCTGGAGGAAATCAAGTTACTCATGTCTGTTAGAGTTTCTCTTATAAATTGAGGTGCATTCTGGTTGGGTGCATAGATATTAATAATTGAGATCTCGTCATATTGAGTATTACCCTTAACAAATATGAAGTGACCATTCTTGTCCTTCCTTACTTTTGATGGTTTAAAGCCTACTGTATCTGCAAATAAAATTGCAACACCTGCTTTTTTCTGATTACCATTTGCCTGAAATATGGATGACCATCCTTTCACCCTGAGTCTGTATTTGTCTTTTAAGTTGAGATGTGACTCTTGTATGCAACAAATATCTGGCTTAAGTTTTTGTATCCAGTCAGCTAACCTATGCCTCTTTAGAGGACAGTTTAAGCCATTCACATTGATGGAGAGTAAGGATAAGTCTGGTGGAATTTTGGGTATCGAGTTTTTCAAAGGTCCAGTGGACATTTTTAATCCTTTCGCCAGTGTGGAAGTTGGAGTTTGATCCGAAGTTTCTGAGTGAGTTTACTTTTGTGGTATAGGATTGGGTTGGTCATTGTGGAGGATAGGTCTGAGAACATCCTGAAGAGCTGGTTTACTTATGGCAAATTTTTTCAACATATGAATGTCATTGAAGTATTTAATTTCTCCATCATAGATGAAACTCAGTTTAGCTGGATACAAGATCCTGGGTTGAAAGTTTTTTTGCTTTAGGAGATTAAAAGTTGATGACCAGCCTCTTCTTGCTTGAAAAGTTTCAGCAGAGAGATCTGCAGTTATTCTAATATTCTTACCTTTGTACGTTATAGTTTTCTTTCGCCGGGCTGCTTTGAGAATCTTCTCTTTCATGTTAACTTTAGTGAAGCTAATTATGATATGTCTGGGAGATGGCTTTTTGGGGTTGAATCGTGCTGGGGTTCTGAAGCTGTCTGCTATCTGAATTTCAGATTCTCTAGGCATGTCTGGAAAATTTTCTTTCATAATTTCATGTAGAAGGGCCTCTGTGCCCTTGGCTGCCACATCATCAGCCTCCGAAATTCCTATAACCCTTATGTTATGTTTTTTCGAATTATCTGAGAGCTCTCTGAGTGAGTGATCCGTTTTTGCTCTCCATTTCTCTTCCTCTTTGAGAGATTGGGAGCGTTCGAAGACTTTATCTTCAATGTCAGAAATCCTTTCTTCTGCTTGCTCCATTCTGTTACTGAGGGATTCTACTGTATTTTTCATATCTTTGAGGGCTGTAAGTTCTTGTTTCAGTGTGTCTAAGTCTTTGGTGGTTTTGTCTTTAAATTCGTTAAATTCTTGAGACAACTTTTGAATTTCTCCTCGAATTCCTAATTCCATTTTATTAATCTTGTCTGCAAACCAAATTCTGAATTCGACTTCTGACATCTCAGCCAGTTGTTTATGAATGGGATCTTCAATCACATCTGCCGTATCTTTTCTTGGGGGGGTTGATCTATTCTGGTTATTCATGTTACCAGAGTTTTTCCGCTGATTCCGCCCCATGGTTTACTCCCTTTGGTTTTTCCCCTGGGGTTTTATCAAGGGCCCGTACAGTGTTCTGGCCTGAGAAACTGGGGCCCTGTCTGGTGTGGTGGAGCAAAGTGGTTCTGTCTTGTTTTCAGCTGGTTTCTGTTCGATCCTATTGCAACTTCTACTCTGGCTTGAAGTCTCAGCTGTGTGAAAAAATCAGCAATTAAGTCACCCCGCCTGCCCACCTCTGGCCCCAGTTGGAAAAGGAGAATCAAACCTTCCTACAATCGCACACCCAGGGCACCACCTGAAAAGTCCTCAGTCTATTAGCCCAGTTCAAAAGGTCCGAATCAACTGTCTCAATCGGCACTTGTCTCAGGTGGAAGGGTTCAAGAGGTCTCTGGGAACTGGATCACAGGGGCCTGGTGACTCCTCTGAGACAGCTCACCCCAGTGCAGCGTGGAGTCAGGAGGAGCCACCCCGCAAACAGAGCAGTCTGGGAAGGTTGACGTCTCCTTCCCCACTTTGCCCCTCCGTCGGACCCAGTCACTGGTATCTCTGCAGATGGCTAACCCAGTTGCCTGCAGTGAACAGACACTCCAGGGGTTTGCACCTGCCTGAATCGCGAGGAAGTCTGCCAGGCCCCCGCAGACTGCCGCTATCTAGCAGGAGGAGATGGGGCCTGACATCTTTGAGTGTTTGATGCAGGTGATGGGAAGGAGGTGTTCACTCAGGCTTAGCCCCGTCCCTGATGGATGCTGCTAACAGAACAGAACAGAACAGACAACTTTGTGAGGTTCTGTCTCTGTTCCTGTCATCGCCTACAGGAGACGGGCTGTTTTGAGTTCAAACGTCTTTGCTGCTGGAGAATTGCGTCTGAACACCTCTCTGGGTCGGCCCCGCCCTGGAGGCTTCTGGGTTTGTGAGCCGTGACACCGGTGGCCTCCTCTGGTTGCCCAGGGAGACAGGGGGTGTGGCCTCAGAATATCCAGAAGTGAGCGTTCTGCCGTTAAATAAAAAACGGCTGTTGATCTACCTCCAGGGAACTGCTGCTCTGGTGTGGGCACTCAGGCGACCCTTTTCTCCTCTGTCCCGTGCACCAGAGTCAGCACTGAGCGGCTGCAGTTTGTGCTGGGTCCACACCCCTTAAGAGATCCCCCAAGAATCAGAACTCTTGGGGGATGGGCCCCCAGACCCGGATTGGGAGTGGGGCGGGGGGAAGCTAGAGTTTCATTCAGTTTCACGCAATACTACGGTCCGGGGAGGGCTCCTGCACTGCACCGCAGGGAAGTGCCGCCAAGGCTTGATTTTCCCTCAGCAGAGTGCCCTCTCCTCGCTCACGTATCCCAGAGTCAGCGCTGACCTGACGCAGCTCAGGCACTGTGCACTCCCCTCGGGAAATCACCCAAGGAGCCGAACTCCGGAGGGATAGGCCCTCAGACCCCGAGTGAGAGTAGGGGCTCTCAGCTCTCAGCGGGGAGGCCAGAGTCTTATTCAGTCTTGTGCCCGGGGAGGGCTCCTGCACTGCACCGCAGGGAAGTGCCGCCAAGGCTTGATTTCCCCTCAGCGGAGTGCTCTCTCCTCGCTCACGTATCCCAGAGTCAGCGCTGACCTGACGCAGCTCAGGCACTGTGCACTCCCCTCGAGAAATCACCCAAGGAGCCGAACTCCTGGGGGATTGGCCCTCAGACCCCGAGTGAGAGTAGGGGTTCTCAGCTCTCAGCGGGGAGGCCAGAGTCTTATTCAGTCTTGGGCCCCGTATGCCCGGGGAGAGTTGGTGCACTGCACCGCAGGGAAGTGCCGCGAGGCGTGACTCCCCCTCAGCCCGGTGCCCTCTCCTCACTCGCGGGCCTCAGAGTCAATGCTACCAGTCGCAACTCGGGGACTGTCCACTCCCCTTGAGAAATCACCCAAGGATCCGAAGTCCTGGGGGACAGGCCTCCAGACCTCAGTGGGCGGGAGGGGAGCGCCGGGGATTCAGGGTTGCCGGCAAAGGATTCCCAAAGTTTTATTCAGCCCTATGTCCGGCAGGAGAACGCCACGGCACCCCAGTAGGGGAGGTAGGTCCAGTTTTTAGAAGGTCTTTCCCGTGGAGTGTAGTGGGAGGGCCTTTAATTTCTGCCCGCTTGTTAAATTGTGGGGCTCCAGAGCCAGTCTCATGGGGGAGGGGGACTCCCGTCCGCTTGGTGGTGGATTTTGTACCTTTTGTTTGCGTCCTTGTGATCACAACTTGCCTCAGCGGTGTTGATGTGCGTTCTTCAGCCTTCTCTCTTGGTGAGGCTCAAGTCCACCAGGATACTTACTAAATTCCTGTCCCTTAACTCTCCTTCTGGACGGGAGCCTTTGTTGAAAGCTGGCTTCAGTCCGCCATCTTGTCTCCCTCCCCCTGTACATAAATGTTTGCATAATCACTTAAGATTATTCTAATTTTTAAATTCTTATTGAACAGATATATATTGTTAAAATGAGTATCATGAGGACAATGATCTTTCTGGTTCAGTGTTGTATCTTTAACCATTGGTTTCTAAGAGAAACTTTTGTTTTCTTAAGTCTTTCTTTAGAGTACACAATTATTGCACACAATGTCAACCTCAAAAGGTTAAAGGTG
Organism: Nycticebus coucang; assembly: GCF_027406575.1. NCBI lineage: Eukaryota > Metazoa > Chordata > Mammalia > Primates > Lorisidae > Nycticebus > Nycticebus coucang. The sequence goes on along the minus strand of NC_069804.1, from coordinate 152,780,777 downwards.
TTTTTAAAAAGTCCAGTTCTTTTCTTTAATAAACTATTATGGATTTTCATTCTAATACTTAAAACATACTTGCAACAACTTGTTTTAATTTTTGAATTTACATATTTTAAAATAATGATTTAGTAGAAATCAATCATCATATAAAGCAAATTGTTCTAATAACAGTTGTATCAAACTTTCTGGATTATACTGACTATGACTATGATGAACTGAGAAATTATTCATATAACATATCAAATGGAAGTTTCTATGTAGGTTTTACTTGAAATTTAAAGAAAAATTGGTTTTTGTAGTTTGGCTGTACAAATTAATCACAAAGACCACTTCACATAGCAATGGCAATGTTAGATTAATATAGATATATCTAGATATAAAAACACTTTATGTTTTTCTACAGTGTTACATTAGGTTTTTGTTTTGTCTTTTTTGGTGTTTTCAGTGATTAGTGTTCTATGCATTTTTTTTCTTTTCACACAAAAGATTTGGGTAGGGTACTTGTAACCTAATATTTTTTATGCAAACTATCTTGCAGCTTAAACTACCTCTGATGTACAAGTTAAATCTCTTTCTTTTCCTTCAAGATTAATAATTGTGGATCTACTTATGCCACTTTTCATATTGAAAAATTACTTCTTTTCTCACTTGAAATAATAATATGGCATTTTTGGAATACTATTAACTATGACATTGAAAGGCATCCCCACAATGCTGTTATGTTTTCTCTCAGAGCTGGAGTAAAAGAGATTGAAGAAACTGGGAGTGTTACCTTTTTCAGTATTTTTTTTTCCTGTAGACTAATTTTTTTTATCTTTGAAGTAACTATATGTTATAAATTAACACCTTTCCAAATATATGACAGGATAACACTGAGACATATGTAATATTCAATGTACAAAATATGTTCCATGTAACTTTTAGTGTTTGCAAAAAAATTATTTGGACTAAGGAAACATTTGCCTGAAATAAAACTATTTGAATTTGTTACTGTTAGTTTTATATAATTTTAAAAATTACAATATATTCCTTGGAATATATTGGAATCCTTGGAATTTTTTTAAAGTTCAAAATCTTAGTAAATGAAGAATATCTGATCATGCCATTAATATTCTTTTTAAAAATAGTTCATTTATATTGTTCTTTTAATATGTACACATCAGGACAATTAGAAATTTAATGTTACTTGTTAAGTTTTATGTTAGAATTTAGAAACTCTTAATTCTTTTTTTTTTAGGTTGTAAATATTTATATTTCTCTCACTCACATACACTGTTGTATGAGACATTTGCTAGTTTTAATATGTATCCATACGATTAATACTCATATGGAGTATGATGTGGAAAGTGCAGAACTAAAGAAAAGTCTATATGAAAACAAAAGCACACATTTCTTAAGAGTTAAAAATATTGCACATAAGTCTACACAGAAATTACTGGCTGCTTTGAAACTCTTAATTCTTAACTTTTTCCTCTGGCATTGTTGCTAATTTTGCACATAGGAAATAGTCACATTTTGTACTATTTGTAGACTTAAAGTTCAGGTACACTATAGTTGAGCATTACCTTCAAGAGTATTTGACACATTGACTAAATTATTAAATTTTTTTCTTATATTTTATCAAATTTCTAAAATATTAAAACAAATTTACCATCAAATATGATAACAAAATATTGGTAAGAAGTATAGCTCATGAACTCTCTAAATAATTATTGAAAAATAGAATGGCCCTAATGTATGGCAAACACAAATTTACGCATACTTGCCAACAGTCAGAGACAGCTGGTGCTATGTACTGGGAAGACTTGGATGTTCTTGTTTCTGTGTCCCTTTATCTGACACAGATAGGGTACATTGTGAACTCATACTATCTTATTTTTTGTTTGTTTATTGTTTGGGATTCATTGAGGGTACAAAGAATTAAGTTACACTGATTGCAGTTGTTAGGTCCCTTTTGTAAATGTGTCCCACTCCCAAGAGGCATACTATACACCATAACCCTCCATCCCCCTCCATCCTCCCCTCTCCCCAATCCCTCATTCCCCTACCCCGCCACTAGATAATCTATTTTCTTCATATTAGAATTGAGTACATTGGATTCTTGCTTCTCCATTCTTCTGATGCTTTACTAAGGAGAATGTGTTCCACCGCTATGCAGGTTAATAAAAAGGATGTAAAGTCTCCACCTTTTTCAATGGCTGTAGTGTATTACATAGCCTACATATACCACAACTTGTTAATCATTGCTGGGTTGGTGGGCATCTAGGCTGTTTCCACATTTTGGCGATTGTAAATTGAACTGCCATAAACATAAGATAAAAGGATTTTTTTTTTTTTAACGTCTGGGTAGATGCCTAGTAATGGGATTGCAGCATCAAATGGGAAGTTTAATTTGAATTCTTTGAGGATTCTCAATACTTCCTTCCAAAAAGGTTGTATTACTTTGCAGTCCCACCAGCAGTGTAAAAGGTTTCCCTTCTCTCCACATTCATGCCAGCATCTGTAGCTCTGAGACCTTGTGATGTGGGCTAGTCTCACTGGGGTTAGGTGGTATCTCAGGGTTGTTTTGATTTGTATTTCTCTGATAATTGGGAATGATGACCAATTTTTCAAATATTTGTTAACCTTTCGTCTGTCTTCATCAGAGAGGTTTCTGTTCATATCTACTGCCCAGAGGTAGATGGTATTGTTTTCTCTTTTTCTGTTGATTAATTTCAAATCTCTGTAGAGTCTAGTTAAAAACCCTTTGTCAGATTGATACTCTGCAAATATCTTTTCCCATTCTGAAGATTGTCTTTTTGCTTTACTTGTTGTGTCCTTAGCTGTGCAGAAGCTTTTCAGCTTAATTAAGTCCCATTTGTTAATTTTTGTTGTTGTTGCAATGGCTACTGAAGTCTTTGTCATAGAATCTTTACCCAATCCAACATCATCAATAGTTTTACCCACCATTCTTCTAAGATTTTTATCTTTTTGTATCTTAGATTTAAGTCTCATCGATCTTGAGTCAATTTTTGTAAGGTGTGAATAAATAATAATAATATCTTACACTATTTTTGTCTATTTTCAGTCTTTTACTGGTGGTTATTCAGTTCTCCCAGCACCATTTTTTGAATATGGATTTTTTTCCCCACTGTAAGCTTTTGTTTGGTTGATCAGTGATCAGAAGGCATGTAGAGACTGGTTTCATCTCTTGGTTTTCCATTCTCTTCCATATGTCTATGTTTCTATTTTCATGCCAATACCATGCTATTTTGATTACTGTGGACCTTATTTTTAATTTTTGATCAATAATTTCTAGTAAAATATGGAAACTCCATTCACAAACTTTAATTATGTCAGTACAGTGATTGTTGATATATAACATATCAGACATCCTGGGTTATAGTTTCAAAAGTTAACAGAATGTTCTAAAAATGTTGTGATATGTATACAGGTATATATTTTTGTAAACTGAAATATTATTTTACATATCTGTGAGTCAATACTATTTTAAAAAGATCTACACTTTTTTTACTCTTCTTTTGAAAGCCACTTTCTGCTCTACACTTGGATGGTAACAATTTCTAAATCTAAATCTCTACAATACTTTAGTTCAGATTAGTTTCAGATCTTTTTATGTTCTGAATGAAAGGAGGCAGACATATAGGAATGGATGGTCATAGTTAGAGTTCAGTGAAGTGAAATAGGGAGAAAAGGGAAAATGTAGGAGATCAACACAAAATTATTTTAGTAAAATTTGGCCAGGGACTACGCTGATCAAACCTATAGATTCATTTGGAAAAGTTACTTAATTTGTCTGTTTATTTTTATTATATTTATCATTATTTAATATTATTGATAATAATATCTTACACTATTTTGTTCTATTTTTCACATCCAATGAACCAATAATGGTATGCAATTATCAAGTAAAACCCAGAGTTCATTAGGATTTCTCCATTTTTTAATTAAATAATAACTATACATTAATGCATTTATGGGATATAATATGATGATTTGATATGTGATTTATAATGCTTCCATAAAACTGGTTAACATAACCTTAACCTCACTTACTTATTTGTGTTAACACATTTATACTTTACTCTTGTAATTTTGAAACATACCTTTTGATTGCTCACATTAGGTGAGGTACCACCAAATAGCCTCCCTCCTCCTGGCCTCCCCACTCCCCTCCCTTCTTCCTTGTCTTCCCTCCTTCATTCTGTACTAGTTTTGTTTCATCATTCGTATGAATGTGTAGGCAATTACATATTGGTTTCATAATAATATTGAGTACATTGGATGCTTTTCCTTCCATTCTTGAGATACTTTACTAATGTGTTCCAGATCCATCCAGGTAAACATAAAACATTTAAAGACTCCATCTCTTTTTTTGTGACTGAATAGTATTCAATGTTATACATATACCACAATTTGTTAAGCCATACATGGGCCGATGGCCATTTGGGCTGCTTTCATGACTTGGATATTATGTATTGGGCTTCAATAAACATTCTGGTGCAAATGTCTTTGTTGTAAAGAAAGTGATTTTTGTTCATCTTGGTATATACCTAGTAGAGGAATTGCAGGACCAAATGGTAGGTCTACTTTTAGTACCTTGAATATTCTCCAAACTTCATTCCAAAAACGTCATATTAGCTTGCATTCTCACCAGCAGTGCAGAAGTGTTCCCTTCTCTTCACATCCACACCAACATCTGTAGTTTTAGGATTTTGTGATTTGGGCTAATCTTACTGGAGTTAGATGATACCTCAAAGTGGTTTTAATTTGCATTTCTCTGATGATTAATGGTGAGTATTTTTTCATGTGTTTGTAGGCCATGCACCTGTTTTCTTCAGAGAACCTTCTATTCAAGTCTCATGTCCACCAAGAAATGGAGTTATTTATTGGAGTTCTCTGTGAATTCTAGCTATCAGACATTTGTCAAAAACATAACCTGAAAGGGGCGTCACTTGTGGCTCAAAGAGGGCGCCGGCCCCATTCATTAGTCAATGGGTACTTGGACTGTTTCCATGTGTTGGCAATTATGAATTGGGCTGCAATAAACATGCTGGTGCAAATTTCTTTGTTGTAAAATGATTTTTGATCATCTGGGTATATACCTAGAAGAGGAATTGCAGGATCCAACAGTAGGTCTACTTTTAGTTCCTTGAGTATTTGCCAAATTTTCTCCAAAATTATTGGATTACCCTCCATTCCCACTGGCAGTGTAGAAGTGTTCCTTTCTCTCCACATCCATGCCAACATCTGTAGTTTTGGGATTTTGTGATGTGAGTTAATCTTACTGGAGTAGGTGATATCTCAAAGTGGTTTTAATTTGCATTTCTCTGATGATTACAAGTGATGAGCATTTTTTCATGTGTTTATAGGCCATGTACCTGTCTTCTTCACAGAAGTTTCTGTTCAGTTCTCTTGCCCACATAGAAATGGGGTTATTTGTTCTTTTCTTATTGATTAGTTTGAGTTCTTTCTAGTTACTAGTTATCTGCTCTTTGTCAGAAACATAACCTGCAAAAATTTCTCCCATTCTGAAGGTTGCCTATTTGGTGTACTTACTGTGTTCCTGGATGTGCAGTAGCTTTTTAATTTGATCAGATACCACTAATGTATTCTTTGTTTTGTCTGAATTGCCCAGGGGGTCCTCCTCATAAAATATTATCTCAGCCTGATTTCTTCAAGTGTTTTCCATGTACTCTCTCCTAGTATTTTTTTTTTTAGTTTCATATCTTAGGTTTAAGTCTTTTATCCAGTGGGAATCAATTTTTGTATGGAGAAAGGTGAGGGTCCAGTTTCAGTCTTCTACAGGTTGCAAGCCAGTTCACCCCAGACCATTTGTTAAATAGGGAGTCTTTCCCCACTGAATGTTTTTGATAGGCCAACCAAAGATCAAAAGAGGATGAGTGGCTGGGTTCATCTCTTGGTTCTCTATTCTGTTCCATATATCTACTTCCCAGTTTTTGTGCCAGTACTATGCTGTTTCAAGCACTACAGATTTATAGTATAGCCTGACGTCTGGTAATGTGATACCTCCAGGATTTGTTTTTGTTTGTGAGTAATGTATTGACTATTCGAGTTTTTTTCTGATACCATATAAAACAAAGCACTATTTTTTTCAAGCTCTTTAAAGTATCACAATGGTGCTTTAATAGGGATTGCATTAAATCTGTAAATTGATTTGGGCAGTATACACACTTTAACAATGTTGATTCTTACCAGCCATGAGCATGGTATGTTTTTCCATTTGTTAACATCTTCTACTATTTCTTTTCTCAGAGTTTTATAATTCTGCTTATAGAGCTCTTTCATGTCCATTGTTAGGTAAATTCTCAGATATTTCATCTTCTTGGCATTAGAGTATTTGACTATCTTTTCAGCTTGACTATTGTTGGAATATATAATAGCTTCTGATTTGTAAGAAGTGATTTTGTATCCTGAGACGCTACTGTATTCCTTGACCATTTCTAACAGTTTTATAGTTGAGTCCCTGGGATTTGCCAAGTATAGGATCATATCATCTGCGAAGAGTGAGAGTTTGATCTCTGAACTCATTTGGATACCTTTGATCACCTTCTCTTGCCTGATTGTGATGACTAAGGCTTTCATTACTAACTATGTTGAATAGCAGTAGAGAAAGTGAGCATCATTGCCTAGTTACTGGTGAGTGGAAATGTTTTCAATTTTACTCCATTCAATATGATATTGATTGTGGGTTTGCTGTAGATGGCCTCTATAAGTTTAAGAAATGACCCATCTAAGCCTATTTTCTTAAGTGTTCTGATCATGTAAGGATGATGGATTATATCAAAACCTTTTTCTGCATCAATTGGGAGAATCATATGATCTCTGTGTTTTATTTTTTTATGTGATGTATTATATTTTTAGATTTATGTATGTTGAATGAAACTTGTAACCCTGGAATAAAACCAACTTGATTATGATGCATAATTTTTTTGAAGTGTTGTTAAATTCTGTTTGCTAAGATCTTATTGAATATTTTTGCATCAAAATTCATTAATGATATTGGTCTATGATATTCTTTCTTTGCTGCATCTTTTCCTGGTTTGGTGATAAGGGTGATAATTGCTTCATAGAATCTGTTGAGAAGTATTCCTTCTTTTTCTGTACTTTGGAGAAAGTTGTATAATATAGGTACTAGTTCCTCTTTAAAAGTTTGGTGGAATTGTGATGTAAAGCCATCTGGTCCTGGACTTTTCTTTTTTTGGGAGACTTTGTACTGTTGATGCTATTTCAGTACCTCATCTAGGTATATTTATAAGTCTACTTCAAATTCCTTTTTGGCTGTGTTTAGGAAGGTGGTATGCTTCCAGGTATTGGTCCATTTCCTTCAGATTTTCATATTTCTGAGAATAGAGTTTTTTGTAGTAATTATTGAAGATTTTTTTTGAATTTCTGAGGTGTCTGTTGTTATTTCTCCTCTATTGTTTCTGATTGATGATAGGGATTTTACTTTTCTGTTTCTTGTTAGGTTTGTCAAAGGTTTATCAATTTGTTAATCTTTTCCAAACACCAAGTTTTTGTTTTGTTGATCTTCTGAATGATTATTTTATTTTCAACTTCATTTAATTCTGCTATAATTTTGGTTATTTCTTTTTTTTCTTCTGGGTTGGGGGTTGGAATGTTCTTCCTTTTCCAGTTTCTTGAGGTGACCCATTAAGTTGTTGACTTCCACTCTTTCTTTTTTCTTGATGAAAGCTTACAACACAATAAATTTCTCTCATAGGACTGCCATTGCAGTAACCCAGTGGTCCTGATAATTTGTGTCTTCATTATCATTTTGTTCTAAAAATTTGGTGATTTTATTCTTATTCTCATCTTTGAGTCAGCTATCATTCAGCATATGGTTAGTTTCAATGACTTTGTTTGAGTATGAATCTTCCTGTTGCTGCTGAGTTTAACTTTTATTCTGTGATGGTGTGAGAACATACAAAAAATAATATCTATTCTTTTTTTAATTTGCTGAGGTTAGACTTGTGTCCTAAGATATGATCCATTTTGGAGGATGATACATGGGCTGATAAGAAGAATGTGTATTCAGTTTTATTAGGATGAAATGTTTTGTAGATGTCTGTTATGTCCATTTGTTCTAGGGTCAAGTTTAAGTCCATCATTTCTCTGTTTTGTTTCTTCGTGGAGGATCTATGCAATACTGCAAAAGGAGTGTTAAAATCTCCAGCTATTATAGTTCTGGAAGGTATCAAATTGTTCATATCTGTTAGGATTTGCTTTATACATTAAGGAGCATTCTCAAAGGGTGCATTAATGTTAATTATTGAAATATCTTCATGGTGAGTATTTCCCTTTAAAAATATGTAGTGTCCATCCTTATCTTTTCTTATCTTTGTTGGTTTAAAATCTAGTTTATCTGCATATAGAATTGTAACCCCTGCTTTTTTTCTGATTTCTATTTGCCTGTATTATAGATTTCCATTCCTTCACCCTGAATCTTTTTTCATCATTTAAGATAATGTGAGACTCTTGTATGCAAGAGATATCTACCCTGAGGTTTGTATCCAGTCAGCCAACCTGTGCTTCTTTAGAGGACAGTTTAAGCCACTCACATTAATTGAGAGAATTGATAAGCATGGTAGTGTTTTGGGTGTCATGTTTTTCAAATGTCCAGTGGATATTTTTAATCCTTTCACCATTGTGGAAATTAGGTTTTGTATAAGACTTTCTGGTGAGTTTACTCGGGTAGATTATTGTGCTGATCATTATGGACCATCACAATGGACGTTCAGCAAACTAAACACCCAGAAATTAAAGGGCAGAACCTAGTTTCCATGATGATGCAAAAGACAAGACTAAGTAATGGACTTTCACAAATAAGTTGAATAGAGCACTACCACACTTATCAATTATCTCAATAAATGTCAATGGCTTGAATTCCCCCCTGAAGAGACATAGATTGGCTGATTGGATTAAAAAACAAAGGCCATCTATTTGATGTCTTAGGAAACACATCTCACATCAAAAGACAAATTAAAACTCAGAGTTAAAGATTGGAAGTCAATTTTTCAGGCAAATGGAATTCAGAAGAAAAGGGAGGCTGCAATCTTGTTTTCAGATACATGTGGATTTCAAGCAACTAAAGTCAAAAAAGACAATCATGGTCACTTCAGATTGGTCAAAGCATTCTATAATAGATATACTCTTATTTGACAATGTGAATGTTATTTTCTTTGCATTATTATTATTGCTTAATATTTCAATGTTGTAATTGTCTGATTCCTTTTCAGAATATATTTATGTTCATTTGTTATTTACGAGGTTTTTGTTTTTAGTCCTTATTTTAAACATTGCTATTGTTATTAAAATGTGAGCCTTTTTAATTTTGTGAAGGCAAAAAAATGGAAACCTAATAAACACATGTATATGTAAAACAAAAAAAGTCATACTTAAATAAATATTTTTAACTTGCATATGTACAATTGGTTGTCTTTTCCATTAAGTATATCACCATGGAACTTTACAAGTGTCTTTAGTAGCATTCATCTCATTATATTAACTTTATTTAAACAAAGATATCTTGTATTCTGTTCTAAACTTCATTATGGCTGTGAACATCACAGAAGGAAATATTATTGTAGTTGAATTGTGATAAAGGATGTCAATAACTCATTCTTCCTTAGATGGAATACTAATATTCAGTGTAAAATTCTTAGTAACATGGAATAATTTAGATAATTTTCCATGTGTTTAATTTGTGATTACATTGAGTATTTCACATTATTTATTCAGATTTACACTTTTTCTCAATTTTTTCTTACTATGATTCATTATCCCTTCTTTTTATACACAAATCCATCCATCCCCCTTGCCTTTCTTTTTTCCTTCCTTATTTATCTGACAAATAGTTACTGAGTTCCTAACGTGTATCAGTATGATATCCAATAATGTGCTAAGCACTGAGACTGCAGAATAAATAAAGTATAATCTCTCCCTGTGAGAAGTTCACAGCTGGGTTTAAGTTTGTAACAGAAGACAAATTATCAACATCTAAATAAAGTTAATATAATGACTGACTGCTACTAAAGACACTTGTAAGGGCCATGGTGATAAATTTGATGGAAAGGACAACTAATTATATATATGTTTGTTAAAAATATTCATTGAAGGGGTGACTTTTTAACCACATCTTGAACAATAAGGAAGATATTTCCAGGAAAATTGAAACAGCAAGGAAACATAAGAAACAAACAAACAAACAAACAAAAAACATTGGTGGTGTTGGTTAAATAGTTTATGCCATGTTTTGCTTATCCTTGCTTTAGGATAAAATTATACACTCTATGTTTTAAAAAGAACAGTTTTCCAATTATTTTTAGCCGTAATATAATTATTATAATAAAAAGTACTTAACTAGAAAGAGAAGATAGACATAGAAGAAAGTCAGAAAAGATAACTCGGGTAGAAAGTAATAAAAGCCAACACCAGCACAGTGGTAAAGAAAAAAAAAGTAAAGGAATTATTTTAAATTGGACTGGTAGGTAAAAGGGATTTTAATGTCACTGCTGAATCCATTTTTTTTTTAAATTTAGGTAAATGGGCAAGCTTTCTAGCTTTTTTCTAGACTTTATAGAAAATACAATTGCACAATGAAAACCTCAACATAAGTTGAGAAGAACTTGTCATCTTAGATCCATGTGACTTCAAATTATTCCAGCTCTAGAAATGTCAGAAGTTGGAAGACCCTGAGCTAAATAGGTATAAATCCAGGAACATGGGAAACTTTAACAGAAAATCCTGAAAATATTCACCTTTATTGACATGTCTATCAATTAAAGAGATATATATTTTCCATTAGATCCTTGAGCCTATTTCTATTTCAAACTTTTATTGTGGAAAAAAAAATAATGCCACAAAATTCTCTTTTGGTTTTGAGAAAGACTTGAAGAGTATTTTTTGTAAAGATATCACTGACTCTAATTGCTACTCATGCCTTAATATTTTGTTTTTTCACTTTTGCAGTTTACAGAAAAAAATGTCACTCCATATATATCAAATCATTGTATGATAAGTGACGTTTCAACAACATAGCATACTAAAACAAACAAACAAACAAACAAAAAGCATCAACTATCTAGAGAGGAAATTGAGCCTCAGTACTACTATGTTGTCACATACTTCCTGGTTAGTGCCTTTTAAGTGTCTGTTCAATGATTGTAAACTACCAACGGAAAAGTATTCTTATTGTCTTTATGTATTGTCATTGAATATAGCCTTTTGTGTTTAAAGGTAGTCTTTTCCATTTTTTTTGTTATATCTTCCAAAGTAGAATAAAAATTGGAGCAGGCAGCTTTAATAACTTCACATACAGAAAGGAAACTAGGCACAGGCAGAATATAAAAATGTAATCTAAAATTCAGCACTTTAAGTGCCTATAGCCTGAAAATGACTAAGGTGTTACAGCTTAATAATATCTTTCTGAAATCACATTTTGCACTCAAAAAAAGGGAGGAAATGTAACTTGTGATTTGTGGTACAGTATATTTCTCTACTGGGGATAATCTACTGCTTGTTAATTATTGCATGCAGCCTGCTTAGAAGAAACTCCAGGTTGAAATTAGCATTTGAATATTATTGCCATTCTAATTTACAGCACGTTAGGCTAGTAATTAAAACCAGTTGTGTCTTGTGCAAAAATGTTCGAACTTTCTTAGAACTTTGAAAACTAAATATTAAGAAAGCTTTAACAAAAGACAAAAAATTATCTTAGTTATACTAAAAAAGAGACATTTGTAAAGGAACATGAAAGCAAATGTAATGTTTGAATTTTGTATTTGTTTTTATTGTATTTTTCATTCTTTTTATTAAGTCATTTGTACATAGATCATAAATACATTTATGCTATTATGGGATTCAATGTATTGATTACTTGTACAAATTGGAGTGCTTACATCCTACTAATCAACATAGCTTTCACCTCATTTACCCAATTATAGCATTAAGACATTTGTCTTCTACACCTGATAGATCCAACTTGTACTTGCATTGTGCTTCATAGGTGTGCTCCCCCTACCAATCCTCCTTCTATCAACTCACCCCCCTGCCCTCCCCTTCTTTCCTTCATCCTGGGCTGTAATTGTGTTTCATTCTTCATATGCAAGTGTGAGTGATTCTAAATTAGTTTCAGAGTAGTACTGAGTACATTGGATATTTTTTTTTTCCATTCCTGAGATACATTGCTAAGAAGAATATTTTCAAGCTCCGTCCATGTAAACATAAAAAAGGTAAAGTGTCCATTTTTTAATGCTGCATAGTATTCCATGGCATCCATATACCACAATTTATTAATCCATTCATGGGTCAATGGGCACTTGGGTTTCTTCCATGACTTGGCAATTATGAATTGAGCTGCAATGAACAACCTGGTGCAAAATATCTTTATTGCCAAATGATTTTTGGTCCCTTGGATATACACCTAGAAGAGGAATTGCAGGATCAAATGGCAGGTCTACATTTAGATCCCTGAATATTCTCCAAACTTCCTTCCAAAAGGAGCGTACTAGGTTGCATTCCCACCAGAAGTGCAGAAGTGTTCCCTTTTCTCCACATCCATGCCAACATCTATACTTATGGGATTTTGTGATGTAGGCTACTCTTACTGGAGTTAGATGATATCTCAGAGGAGTTTTGGTTTGCATTTCTCTTATGATTAAAGATAATGAGCATTTCTTCATGTGTCTGTAGACCATAAGCCTGTCATCATCAGAGAAGCTTCCGTTCATATCTCTTGCCCACAATGAAATGGGATCACTTGTTTTTTTCTTAGTAATAAGTTTGAGTTCTTTGTGGATTCTGGTTATTAGACCTTTGTCAGAAATATAACTTGCAAAAATCCTCTCACATTCTGAAGGCTGTCTATTTGCTTTACTTACTATGTTCTTGGCAGTGCAGAAGCTTTTAAATTTGATCAGATCCCAGTAATTTATTTTTGATGTTGCTTCAATTGCATGGGGGTCCTCCTCATAAAGTATTCTCCCAGGCCAAATTTTTCAAGCATTTCCCCTGCACTATCTCTAAGAATTTTTATAGTTTCATGTCTTAAGTTTAAGTCCTTTAACTAGTGAGAGTCGATTTTTGTTAGAGGAGTAAGGTGTGGGTCCAGTTTCAGTCTTTTACAGGTCGCCAGCCAATTCACACAGCACCATTTATTGAACAGGGAATCTTTCCCCTGAATTATATTTATAATAGGCTTATCAAAAATCAAATGATGATAACTGTCTGGGTTCACCTGTTGGTCTTCAATTCTGTTCCATACATTTACCTCTCTATTTTTATGCCAGTACCATACTGTTTTGATCACTATAGATTTATAGTATAGTCCTTAGTCTGGAAGTGTGATTCCTCCCGATTTGGTTTTGTTTCTGAGTAATGTCTTGGCTATTCAAGGTTTTTCCTGTTTCCATATAAAATGAAGTACTAATTTTTCTAGATCTTTAAAGTATGACAGAGGTGCTTTAATAGGGATCGCATTAAATCTGTAGATTGCTTTAGGTAGTACAGGCATTTTAACAGCCTTGATTCTTCCCAGTCATGAGCATGGTATATTTTCCATTTGTTAACATCTTCAGCTATTTCTTTTCTCAGAGTATTATAGTTCTCTTTATATAGATATTTCACGTCCTTATTTAGGTACACGCCAAGATATTTCATCTCTTTGGCATTATAGTAAAGGGAATAGAGTCCTTGATTTTTTTTCCCCTTGACTATTATTGGTATATATAAAGGCTACAGATTTATGAGTGTTAATTTTGTATCTTGAGATGTTACCATATTCCTTGATCACTTCTAGGAGTTTTGTAGTTGATTCCCTGGGGTTTTCCAGATATATAATCATATTGTCTGCAAAAAGTCACCGTTTGATCTCCTCTGGTCTTATTTGGATCCCCTTGATTTCTTTCTCTTGCCTGATTGTTGTGGCTAAGACTTTTATTACAATGTTAAAAAGCAGTAGAGACAATGGGCAACCTTGCCTGGCTCCTGATATGAGTGAAAGTGATTTCAATTTTACTCCATTCAATACGATATTGGCTGTGGTTTTGTTGTAGATGTCCTCTATTAGTTTAAGAAATTTTCCTTCTATACCTTTTTTCTTCAGCATTCTGATCAAGAAAGGATGCTGGATATTGTCAAAATCTTTTTATGCATCAATTCAGAAAACCACAGGGTCTTTGCTTTTTAATTTGTTTATGTGATGAAATACATTTATGGATTTACATATATTGAACCATCCTTGGGACCCTGGGATGAAAGCCACCTGGTCATGATGTATAATTTGTTTTATGTGTTGTTGGATTCTGTTTGCTAGGATCTTATTGAATATTTTTGCATCAATATTCATTAGAGATATTGCTCTAAACATTTCTTGTTGGGTATTTTCCTGGTTTGGGTATCAGGGTGATATTTGCTTCATAGAATGTGTTGGGAAGTATTACTTCTTTTTGTATGTTTCAGAAAAGGTTGAGTAATATAGCTACTAGTTCCTCTTTAAAAGTTTGGTAGAATTCTTACATGAAGCCATCTGGTCCTGGGCTTTTCTTTTTGGGGAGATTTCTTATAGTTGATGGTATTTCAGAACTTGTTATAGGCTTGTTCAACATTTCCACTTCTTTCTGGCTACTTCTACGAGGGTGGAATGTTTCTAAGTATTGATCTATTTCCTTCAGATTTTCATACCTCTGAAAGTAAATTTTATGTAGTATTTATTAAGGATTTGATGAATTTCTGAGGAGTCTTGTGTTATTTGACCTTCATCATTTCTGATTAATGAAATTAGGGATTTTACTCTTCTACTTCTGGTTAGGTTTATCTATTTTACTGACCATTTCAAAAAAACCAACTCTTTGATTGGTTGATTTGTTGTATGATTCTTTCGTTTTCAATTTCATTTAGTTCTGCTCCAATTTTAGTTATTTCTTTTCTTCTGCTGGGTTTAGGGTTGGAAAGTTCTTCCTTTTCCAGTTGCTCGAGATGTCCCATTAAATTACTTCCACTCTCTGTTGTCTTAAGGAAGGCTTGCAACGCTATAAATTTTCCTCTTAGGACTGCCTTTGTGATATCCCAAAGGTTCTGATAGTTCGTTTCTTCATTATGTTTTGTTCCAAAAATTTGGTAATTTCCTTCTTGATCTCACCTATGACCCAGCTATCATTCAGCATGAGGTTATTTAGTTTCCATGTTTTTGTATGTATATGCAGATTCCTGTTGTTACTGAGTTCAAGTTTTATTCCATCATGGTCTGAGAAAATACAAGGGATGATTTCTATTCTTTTAAATTTGCTGAGGTTAGACTTGTGACCTAAGATGTGATCAATTTTGGAGGATGGTCCATGGGCTGATGAGAAGAACGTGTATTCAGTTTTGTTAGGATAAAATGTTCTGTACATATCTGTTAGATGCAAATGTTGACTGGGTGTTTATGTCTATAATTTTTTTGCTTAGCTTCTTTTTGGAGGATCTATACAACACTGCCAAAGGAGTGTTAAAGTCTCTGACAATTATGGTGCTGGAGGAAATCAAGTTGCTCATGTCAATCAGAGTTTCTCTTATAAATTGAGACACATTCTGGTTGTGTGCATAAAAGTTGATAATCAAAATTTCATCATGTTCAGTGTTGCCCTTAACAAATAAGAAGTGACCATAATTATCTTTCGTTACTTTTATTGGTTTAAAGCCTATTGTATTGTAAAGTAAAGAAAATTGCAACACCTGCTTTTTTCTGATTTCCATTTGCCTTAATTATAGATGGCCATCCCTTCACCCTGAGTCTATGATTATCTTTCAATGTAAGGTGAGATTCTTGAATGCAGCAGATGTCTGGCCTGAGTTTCTGCATCTAGTCAGCCAACCTGTGTCTCTTAGATGGAAATTTAAGACATTCACATTAATTGAGAGTATTGATAAGCCAGATAGAGTTTTATGTATCATGTTTTATGAAAGTCTGGTGGATATTTTTTTTTTTTCAATTTTAGGAATTTTATTTTTTTACTTTTTTATGCTTTTTTTTTATTAAATCATAACTGTGTACATTAATGTGATCATGGGACACAATACACTGGTTTTATAGAACATTTCACACATTTTCATCACACTGGTTAACATAGTCTTCCTGGCATTTTGTTAGTTATTGTGTTAAGACATTTATATTCTACATTTACTAAGTTTCACACATACACTTGTAAGATGCACCGCTGGTGTAATCCCACCAATCACCCTTCCTCCGCCCATCCTCCCCCCTCCCTGCTCTCGCTCTCCCACTTTCCCCTATTCTTAGGTTATAACTGGGTTATAGCTTTCATGTGAAAGCCATACATTAGTTTCATAGTAGGGCTGAGTACATTGGATATATTTTCTTCCATTCTTGAGATACTTTATTAAGAAAAATATGTTCCAGCTCCATCCATGTAAACATGAAAGAGGTAAAGTCTCCATCTTTCTTTAAGGCTGCATAATATTGCATGGTGTACATATACCACAATTTATTAATTCATTTGTGGATCGATGGGCACTTGGGCTTTTTCCATGACTTAGCAATTATGAATTGGGCTGAAATAAACATTCTGGTACAAATATATCTGCTATAATGTGATTTTTGGTCTTCTAGGTATATACCTAGTAGAAGAATTATAGGATTGAATGGCAGATCTATTTTTAGATCTCTAAGTTTTCTCCAAACATCTTTCCAACAGGAATGTATTAATTTGCATTCCCACCAGCAGTGTAGAAGTGTTCCCTTTTCTCCACATCCATGCCAACATCTGTGGTCTTGGGATTTTTTGATATGGGCTAATCTTACTGGAGTTAGATGGTATCTCAAGGTGGTTTTGATTTGCATTTCTCTGAAGATTAAAGATGATGAGCATTTTTTCATATGTCTGTAGGCCGTGTGCCTGTCTTCTACAGAGAAGTTTCTCTTCAAGTCCCTTGCCCAGCCTGCGATGGGATCACTTGTTCTTTTCTTGTTTATACGTTTGAGTTCTCTGTGGATTCTGGTTATTAAACCTTTTTCAGAGACATAACCTGCAAATATTTTCTCCCATTCCGAGGGCTGTTTGCTTGCTTTACTCACTGTGTTCTTGGCTGTGCAGAAGCTTTTTAGTTTGATCAGGTCCCAGTAGTGTATTTTTGAAGCTGCTTCAATTGCCTGGGGGGGGGGAGTCCTCCTCATAATACACTCACCCAGACCAATTTCTTCAAGGGTTTTCTCAGAATTCTCTCCTACTATTTTCATAGTTTCATGTCTTTAGTTTAAATCTTTAATCCAGTGAGAGTCTATCTTAGTTAATGGTGAAAGGTGTGGGTCCAGTTTCAATCTTCTACAGGTTGCCAGCCAGTTCACCCAGTACCATTTCTGAAATAGGGAATCTTTTCCCCCACTGAATGTTTTTAATTAGCTTGTCAAATATCAGATAATGGTGAGTAGCTAGATTCATCTCTTTGTTCTCTATTCTGTTCCAGACATCTACTTTTCTGTTTTTGTGCCAGTGCCATGCTGTTTTGATCATTATCAATTTATACTATAGTCTGAGGTCTGGTAGCATGATTCTTTCTGCTTGGTTTTTATTTCTGAGTAATGTCTTGGCTATTCGATGTTTTTTTCTGATTCCATATAAAACAAAGTATTATTTTTTCAAGATCTTTAAAAGTATGACAGTGGAGTTTTAATAGGGATTGCATTAAAATTGTATATTGCTTTGGGTAGTATGAACATTTTAACAATGTTGATTCTTCTCAGCCATGAACATAATATGTTTTTCCATTTCTTAACATTTTCAGCTATTTATTTTCTTAGAGTTTCATAGTTCTCTTTATGTAGATCTTTCACGTCCTTTGTTAGATAACCTCCCAAATATTTCATCTTCTTTGGCACTACTGTGTATGGAATAGAGTCCTTAACTGTTTTTTCAACTTGACTATTGTTGGTATATATAAAGGCTACCGATTTATGAATGTTGATTTTATAACCTGAGACGCTGCTGTATTCCTTGATCACTTCTAAGAGTTTTGTAGTAGAATCCCTAGTGTTTTCCAGAAATACAATCATGTCATTCATGAAGAGTGAAAGTTTGATCTATTCTGACCCTATATGGATACCCTTGATCGCCCTTTCTTCCCTACTTGTGATGGCTAACACTTCCATTACAATGTTAAAGAGCAGTGGAGACAATGGGCAGCCTTTTCTGGTTCCTGAATTAGTGGAAATGCTTTCAATTTAACTCCATTCAATGAGATATTGGCTGTGGGTTTGCTGTAGATGGCCTCTATCAGTTTAAGAAATGTCCCTTCTATACGAATTTTCTTAAGTGTTCTGATAATGAAGGGATGGTGGTTATTATCAAAAACCTTTTTCTGCATCGATTGAGAGAATCATATTGTCTTTGTTTTTTAATTTATGTGCTGAATTATACTTATAGATTTACGTATATTGCACCAGCCTTGAGACCCTGGGATAAACCGACTTGGTCATGATGTATAATTGTTTGATGTGTTGCTAGATTCTGTTTGTTAGGATCTTGTTGAATATTTTTGCATCTATATTCACTAGTGATATTTTTTTATAATTTTCTTTTCTCGTAAAGTCTTTTCCTGGTTTGAGGATCAGGGTGATGTTTACTTCATAGAACATGTTTGGTAGTCTTCCTTCTCTTTCTATATTTTGGAAAAGGTTGAGTCATATAGGTACTAGTTCCTCTTTAAAGATTTGGTAGAATTCTGACGTGAAGCCATCTGGTCCTGGGCTTTTCTCTTTAGGGAGATTTTGTTTGATTAATTCTATTTCAGAACTTGATATTGGCCTGTTCAAAATTTCCACTTGATCCTGGCTATACTTGAAGGTGACGTGCTTCCACGTATTGGTCAATTTCCTTCTGATTTTCATTTTACTGAGAATAAAGTTTCTTGTAATATTCATTAAGGGTTTTTTGAATTTCTGAGGAGTCTGTTGTTATTTCGTCTTTTTCATTTCTGATTGATGAGAATAGAGATTTTACTCTTTTTTTCCTGGTTAGGTTAGCCAAAGGTTTATCTATTTTATTGACCTTTACAAAAAAAACAACTTTTTGACTTACTGTTATGTTGTATAATTCTTTTTTTTTTTTCAATTTCATTTAATTCTGCTCTAATTTTGGTTATTTCTTTTCTTCTACTGGGTTTGGGGTTGGAATGTTCTTCCTTTTCCAGTTGCTTGAGATGTCCCATTAAGTTGTAAACTACCTCTCTTTCCATTCTCTTGAAGAAGGCTTGCAGTGCTATAAATTTCCCTTTTAGGACTGCCTTTGCGTATCCAAAAGGATCTGATAATTTGTGTCTTCATTGTCATTTTGTTCCAAAAATTTGGCAGTTTTCTTCTTAATCTCATCTCTGACCCAGCTATCATTCACATAAGGTTATTTAAGTTCCATGTTTTTGTATGAGTTTGCAGATTCCTCTTGCTACTGAGTTCAACTTTTATTCCATGGTGGTCTGAGAAGATGCAAGGAATAATATCTATTCCTTTAAATTTACTGAGGTTAGACTTGTGACCTAAGATGTGATCAATTTTGGAGTTTGTTCCATAGGCTGATGAGAAGTATGTGTATTCAGTTTTGTCGGGATGAAATGTTCTGTAGATGTCTGCTAAATCCAAATGTTGGATGGTTAGGTTTAAATGTAAAATTTCTTTGCTCAGCTTCTTATTGGAGGGTCTATCCAACACTGCCAATGGAGTGTTGAAATCTCCAACTCTTATGGAGCTGGTGGAAATCAAGTTGCTCATGTTTGTTAGAGTTTCTCTTATAAATTGAGGTGCATTCTGGTTGGGTTCATAAATATTCATAATTGAAATCACATCATATTGAATATTACCCTTAAAGAAATATGAAGTGACCATTCTGATCCTTCCTTACTTTTGTTGGTTTAAAGCCTGTTATGTCTGCAAAGAAAATTACACCTCCTCTTTTTTGTGATTACCATTGCCTGAAATATGGAAGACCATCCTTTAACCCTGAGTCTATATACATCTTTTAAGGTAAGATGTGACTCTTGAATGCAGCAAATATCTATCCTGAGTTTTTGTATCCAGTCAGCTAACCTGTGCCTCTTTAGAGGACAGTTTAAGCCGTTCACATTAATGGAGAATATTGTTAAGTCTGGTAAAATTTTGGGTATTGAGTTTTTTGAAAGTCCAGTGGACATTTTTAATCCTTTTGCCACTGTGGAAGTTGGAGTTTGATCAAACGTTTCTGAGTGAGTTTACTTTTGTGGTAGAGGATTGGGCTGGTCATTATGGAAGATAGGTCTGAGACTATCCTGAAGAGCTGGTTTGGTTATGGCAGATTTCTTGAACATATGAATGTCATTAAAGTATTTAATTTCTCCATTATAAATGAAGTTCAGTTTAGCTGGATCCAGGATCCAGGTTTGAATGTTATTTCGCTTTAGGAGATTAAAAGTCGATGACCACCCTCTTCTGGCTTAAAAGATTTCAGCAGAGAGATCTGCGGTCATTCTAATATTCTTCCCTTTGTAGGTAATGGATTTCTTACATCTGGCTGCTTTCAAAATTTTGTCCTTCTTATTAACTTTAGTGAAGTTAATTATGATATGCCTGTGGGATGTCTTATACCAATTGAGTATTGCTGGGGTTCTGAAACTGTCTGCTATCTGAATTTCAGAATCTCTTGGCATGTCTGGAAAATTCTCTTTCATAATTTCATGGAAAAGGGCTTCTGTGCCTTGTGAGGCCACTGATCACTTTCAGGAATTCCAATTAGGTGGATATTAGCCTTCTTTGAATTATCCCAGAGCTCTCTGAGAGAATGATCTGTTTTTGCTCTCCATTTCTCTTCCTCTTTGAGAGTTTGGGAGTATTCAAAGGCTTTTTTTTTTTTCAATTTTCAAAATCCTTTCTTCTGCTGGTTCCAATCTATTACTGAGGGATTCTACTGTATTTTTCAGGTATTTGAGGGCTGCAAATTATTGTTTTATTGTGTCAAAATTTTTGGTGGTTTTGTCTTTAAAATTGTTTAATTCTTGAGACAACTTTAGAATTTCTCCTCAAATTTCTAATTCTGACTTTTGAATTGCTCCTCAAATTTCTAATTCCAGGGCGGCACCTGTGGCTCAAAGAGTAGGGCGCCGTTCCCATATGCAGGAGGTGGTGGGTTCAAACCCAGACCCGGCCAAAAAAAAAAAAAAAATCTAATTCCAAATTTTCCTCCATTATATTAATCTTGTTTGCAATCCAAATTCTGAATTTGATTTCTGACATCTTGGCCAGTTGTTTATGAATGGGATCTTCAGTTACATCTGCCATATCTTTCCTTGGGGGGATGGATCTATTCTGGTTATTTATGTTAACAGCGTTTTTCTGCTGATTCCACACCATGATTATTTTACACCATTTGACTTTTCCCCTGGTGCTTTGTCAAGGACCCATACAGTGCTGTGGCCTGAGAAACTGGGTACCTGTTTGGTGTGGTGGGGCTAAGTGATTCTGTCTTATTTTCAGCTGGTCTTTGTCTGACCCTATTGAAACAGTTACTCTGGGTTGAAGTCTCAGCTGTGGAGAATTACCAGCAATTAAGTCACCCCGCCCCCCACAGGCAACTATTGGAAAAGGAAAATCAAACCTTCCTACAACCACACTTCCAGGGCACCACTTGAATAGTCCTCGGGTGATTGGCTCAGTTCAAAAGTTCCAAATCAAGTGTCTCAGTCAGCACCTGTCTCAGGTGCAAGAGTTTAAAATGTTTCTGGCAACTGGATTGTAGGGGTCTGGTAACAACTCAGATATGACTTACTTCGGTGCTCCGTGAAGTCAGGATGACCCACCCAGCAATTAGATTAGTCTAGAAAGGTTGATGCCCCCTTCCCCCCCTTGCACCTCTGTCACACCCAATCACTGATAGCCCCGCAGGGCTGTGACCCAGTTGCCTCTAGTGAACAGATACTCCAGGGGTTTTCACCTGCCTGAATCATAAGGAATCTATATCTGCTCAGTCAGGTCACTGTACTCTGCCTCTATCCAGCAGGGGCAGGTGAGGCCTGACAACCTCAGGTGCTTGATGGAGGCTGGGGGTGTTCACTCAGTTCCAGCCCCACCCCTAATTGATGTTACTGACAGAACAGAACAGAACAACTTTGTGGGAATTTGTTTCTGTCCCTACTTAATTCCCCTGCAGAAGAGAAGCTGTTTTGAGTTCCCAGAGCCACGCCTCAGGCCCTGTCTTTCCTCTTGCTGGTTTGTATTCTGTTAGCTGTCAGTTCTAGCCTCATGCCTTCCTTTTTCTTTAGGCTGATGATCCCCTGAGGGCTGGGTGCATCTTAAGCTCAGTAAAGCAGTCATCTGCACCAGCCCCCCCCCGGGAATTTCCTGGCTCTGTGTGTGCATTTTCTAGTTCCCGTGCTCCACCCATTCTGGTACCACCTCAGGCAAAACATTTGCTCACGATGCCTGCATTTCCATCCTAGATCTGTTCCATGGTGGTTGTCACCTGAGAAGTTGCCTGGCCTCTTCTGGTTGGCCAGGGAGACAGGGGGTGTGGCTATGGAATATCCAGGAGTGAGCCCTATTGTTGCCAAAAACAGCTGCTGCTCTGTGCCTTTGGGCACCGCTGCTCCCGTGTGGTTCCCTCTCAGCCGACCATCCTCTCCTCACTCCCGTGCCACAGAATCACCACTGACCAGCTGCAGTCTAGGCCTTGTCCACACCCCTCGAGACATCACCCAAAAATCTGGACTCCTGGGGGACAGGCCTCCAGACGTCAGAGTGAGAGTGGAGGGGAGTGCTGGGAGCTCACAATTGCAGGTAGAGAATATATACAGTTTTGTGCCTGGCAGGAGAATGCCATGGCACCCTAGTAGGGGAGGTAGGTCCAGTATTTAGAGGGTCTCTCCCGTGGAGTGTAGTGGGAGGACCTTTCAACTCTGCTCATTTGTTTGTGGGACACTCTGAGCCGTTCTCATGGGGGAGGGGACTCTCGTCTGCTTGGTGATGGATTTTGTCCCTTTTGTTTGTATCCTCGGGGTCGCAGCTCACCTCAGCTGGGTTGATGTACGTTCTTCAACCTTATTTTTTGGTGCATCTCTAATCCACCAGGTTACTTGCTAAATTTCTATCCTTTAACTCTCCTTCTGGACAGGACCCTCTGTAGAAAGTTGGCTTCAGTCAGCCATCTTGTCTCTGCCCCCCTTCCTTTTTGCCCAGCCGAGGGTCTGACTGGAGCTAGGAGATCACCTCGCATTCATGTATCAGGAGACACTCAGCTGCTTCAGCTGTGGGTGCCACCGCCCCCTCGGCGCAAACACCCCAGTGGACATTTTTAATCCTTTCACCAATATGGAAGTTGGAGTTTGATCAAAAGTTTCTGAGTGAGTTCAATTTGGTGGTAGAGGATTGTGTTCTTCATTATGGAGGATAGGTCTGAGAATGTCCCAGAGAGCTGGTTTAGTTGTGGCAAATTTCTTCAATATGTGAATGTCGTTAAAGTATTTAATTTATTCATCATAGATGAAACTCAGTTTAGCTGGATACAGGATCTTGGGTTGATAACTTATTTTGTTTTAGGAGATTATATGTTGATGACCACCCTCTTCTAGCTTGAATGGTTTCAGCAGAGAGATCAGCAGTCACTCTAATGTTCTTCCCCTTGTAAGTTATGGTTTTCTTACATCTTACAGATTTTAGAATCTTCTCCTTCATATTAACATTGGCGAAGTTAATTATGTTGTGTCTATGAGATTTTTTATTTGGGTTGTGTAATGCCGGTGTTCTGAAACTGTCTGCTATCTGAATTTCAGAATCTCTTGGCATGTCTAGAAAATTCTCCTTGATTATTTCATGAAGTAAAGCATCTGTATCCTTTGCAGCAACCTCATCACCTTCAGGTATTCCTATAAGGCAAATATTAGATCTCTTCAAATTATCCAAGCGCTCTCTGAGAGAATGATCCATTTTTGTTCTCCACTTTTTTTCCTCTCTGAGTGTTTGGGAGCTTTCAAAAACTTTGTTTTCAACATCAGAGATTCTTTCGTCTGCCTGCTCTATTCTGTTACTGAAGGATTCTACTGTATTTTTCAGATCTTTCAGGGCTTCAAATTCTTGCTTCTTTGTGTCAAAATCTTTGGTCATTTTGTCTTTGAATTTGTTACATTCTTAAGACATCTTTTAAATTATTGCTTTAAATTGTAATTTTATCTTTTCCTCCATTCTGTTGATCCTGTTTGCTATCAGATTCTGAATTTGATTTCCTACATCTCAGCCATTTGTTTATGAATGGGATCTCGTGCTGTGTCTGCTTTATCGTTCCTTGGGGGAGTTGATCTACTCTGATTATTCATGTTGTCAGAGTTTTTTCTGCTGATTCCAACTCATGATTGTTTTTCACCATTGGCTATGTGAGCAGGTAAGGTGAAATTGGATTGGGAGTTCCTGTTGTTGAGATTAACCAGCCCTTTGTTAAGGATCTGGGATTGATGACTGCAGCTTTTTCCCCTTTAGCTTTGCAAAGGACCCATACAGTATTACAGTCTGAGGCTGAGGAAACCTGCTTGGTGTGGTGGGGTTACGTATCTCTGTCTTGTATTCAACTGGTTCTTGTCCAATCCTAGTGGATCAGTGACACTGGTGAAGTCTTAGCTGTGGAGAAATAGAAGCAACTAAGACATCCCACCCCCCATAGACAACATTGGGAAAGGGAAAATCAACCCTTTCCTTTACTACACAACCAGGGTATCACCCGAGAGGGTCCTTGGGTGATTGGCCCAGGTTAGGGGTTCCAAACCAATTGACCTAGTCAGTACGAACTCTCAAGTGGGAGAGTTTGAAAAGTCTCCAGTAACTATTTGGCTTGCTCAGGTGCTCTATGGAGTCAGAAAGGCCCACCCGGTAGCAGAGTTGTATCAGGGGGCTGAGTCCCTTTCTCCACTTTGCTCCTCTTTCACGCCCAGACACTGGTGATCCCACAGGGCTGTGGTCCTGTTCCCTCCAATAAGCAGATGTGCTGGGACTTAGCACCTGTCAGAGTCAAAAGAAGATCAATGTCCCTGCAGCCCAACCACTACCTTCTGCTACCAGCTGGCTGGAGGAGATGAGGCCTGCCTGCCTCGGGTATTCAATAGCCATTGGCGAGTGTTCCACTTGGACTCAGTCTAATCCTGAGAGTAACAAATCAGCAAATGCTTTTCTCCCTCAGCCACCATGACTATGTCCCTGCTGTTCTGCAGCACCAGTATCCCTATGGAGTGATTTGTGGTTTCCTCTGGCAGTCCTCAGAGTTGGGGAGGTGTCTCTCCATGATTAGACCCCAGGAGGATCACTCTATTGTTGTAGGATCTTTGTGGAATGTGACCCTGAGTTCCTCTGTGACTGCTACTGCCAGGGAATTCTGGCTGTAGGAACAGGTCCAGGAGCATGGGGCACATGGATCCAGCAGCAAGGCAGGGGATGCTGCACACGATTCTGGCAGTGCTGGCACTGGAGAGCCAGTAGGGAGACCGTTTGGCTCACAGTTCTGGCTGGTGAGAATGAGATATGGAGGTAGGGCCAGTGCAGGGGGCAGGGCATGGGATGCCTGGCTCTAGCAGTCCCTGGTCCCACCCGGCATTGAGGCATGGAGCATGCTGTGGGGAGGGTGCAGGACTTCCAGCTCTAGCAGGCTTCTGCTGGAGGAGGGTGGGGCGCTTGCCTCCAGCAGACGGTGTGGGGGGCGCTGCTCATGAGCCTCCTCCCACTGTCTCTGCAGGGGTTAGGCTTCTGGTTCTTCAGGTGAGGGGGAAAGGGGGACTGAAAGTTAATAATTGCAGGGAAAACATTAGCTCAATTTTTCTGCCTGGCAAGAGAGTGTTCAGAGTCACAGCAGGGTCCCCCTGGGGAAGTAGTGCCCACTTCCTACTGCTCTCGCCTGTGGGTGAGACAAGAGGCCCTTAGTTCACCACTGGCCTACAGAAAACATACAGGAGAAAATGAAGATAAAAAGAAAAAAAATAAAGCTTTTTTGAGGGAGGGGATGGAAAATTTTCCTTTCAGATGAATTTTGTACCTGAAGTTTGCTTTCTTGGAGTCGCAGCTTCCCTCAGCAGAGGTGACCTGCAATTAAAACTCTTCTCTCTCAGCTCGGCTCCCAGTCTTCAGCTTAATTGGGTACTTTCTGGACATCATTCCCTCTGGACAGGAGCTTCTGTTGGAGGCTGCCTCCAGTCGGCCATCTTGCCCCTCACTCTTGTGTTTTTCTTAGAAAAGTCATTTCAAGCCAGGCAAAGTCATTTAAAAACAGGTGCTAGATTCCAGATTAAAATTAAAATCATTCATTTTTAATTCCTGTAAACAAAGTAAACATTTTATGTAAAATATGTAGTGAAAAATATTATAACAGTTTCAATCTCCTCCCTTTGACCCATCATTGTTTAACTCTGTCCTTCAATATTATCATGACCTTACACTTGTATGGAGACAGAAAGGAAAGGATGAGAAAAAAATAAGAATATAACCTCTCAGTCTTTATTAAAGGAGTTAAATCTGCCCCAAACTGCATAACAAATAAAATGAGTCCTACCACATTTACTGATACATGCATGCTTTTGATAACAGTTCTAAAAGGGTGCTGTTTGTATATTTAGAGGCTATAATGCATTGCTATTCAACAATTTTGAGATAAGGTAATTGAAGTTACCTTAGAAATGTAAACTGCAAAATCAGCACCTAATGCATCAGAACAGAGATAAGCAAAGTCATCTAAAGGAGAAATTGCCTGCCAAACCTTAAAGATGGGAATGTAATATTTTAAATATAAATTAACAAATGAGCAATTTGCTTCTTCCCATTATTCTTATGTTTCATTTAGTTAGTATGAGCTATCCATTCATTGTGCATTAACAATGGCTTGTCTCTTATAGTCAGAGGGACATTTTTCAACATAATTTTTCTTGGAATAATACAGAAATAAACATATTGGTCTCTTTGAATCAATAAGAATATTGCACTTAAAATAAATTTCTTCTTCAGTAGTAGGCCACATCTAGATTGAGGAATGGGAAAGAGCCTTATGTTTGGTGTGTTTGTTGCCTTCAGGCTGAAATTGAGTTTTGATAGTGAGGAATAACCCCCCCAGGTAATAATAATAATTACTACATGTATTGACTTATTTAATTCTCATACTGATTCTATCATTTAGTTAATGTTATCAGCTCCACTTAAGAAATGTCAAAACTGAAGCAGAGAGAAGTTAAAAGCCTTGCTCAGTAAAACAGAGCTATCAATTGACAGAAATAGGGTGTGAATTGAGATACTCTGGCTAAAGAAATTTTCCTCATAATTATCACGATACTCATTTGTACATAATAAGTACTCACAAAATATATGTTTATATGTGTGTGTGTGTGTGTGAGTGTGTGTGTGTGTGTGTGTATAATTTTACTTGTGGGAAATGCACTACAGTTTTCAAAGAGTCTTTCTATTCCTTACATAGTTTGTTTGCAGAAATTTGTGGTTATGCCTTGGAGGTACATATAGTTTGCACTTAATAGATGGAGAAAGCTAAAGACCCAGTTGTTGGATTATAAAAAGTAATATGTCTTAGTGACTGTCTTGAGCATCTAAACTAATGTGTAGGAAAGTATGTCTAAATAAATACAATAAAAACTCCAGAGTTGACCACCTACCTGCAGAGATCACTTATGTAGGTTGAACTAAATTTCACAGAACAGACATGCACCACATGCCCCATGTATGTACCAGTACAGTAGGCCTAGTTCATTATTTTCGATGACCTCTATATGGTGACCAGTTGGTAATTGTCCCTTGAGTGGTCAACTTACTGACATTCTCTTATCATTATTTAAAAATTAGTGACAGCTTTGATAATGAAAGGTATAATGAGCTATAGTGGTAATTCATAATTTTATTTTTAATGGCAGAATTTTATTTTTTTCCTTCATGATTTTATTACTTCACATTTTGTAGGTACTTTTTACAAAAATGTTTGTTGAGTTACTAATATTGAACCAGAGTTACTGAGAAAGTGGAGAATTCATCAGCTAAGAAAAGCACATGAAGAATAAGGTACAAAATAGCATTTAAATAAATTAGGTTGAAGTGAGTTTAGTTTGAGGTTCTCTGAAACATCCAGACAAAAGGTTAAGCATGTGGTTTGCAAAACAGATTCAGAGTACACTTATTATTCATGAATGTGACAGATCTAGGGTAAGTAACATTTTAGGAAAGAATAATGGCACAATTTTGGAGATCAAGATACTTTTAGGGGAAGGAAGTATGGAGAGATCTAAGACTAAGACAAAGAAGGACAAGGAAAACTATATGCATAAGCTATCAAGGAAACAAAGGTATGAAAATAGTCCAAGGGGAGAGAAGTTAAAAATACTAAATGCTCCATAGAAATCAGGAGGATATGGACAAAGATGCAGCCATTAAATATAATTATCTCCTTCATTTCGGGAAGAACTTTTAGAAGAGTATGGGGCAGAAATCACTTTGAAATAGGCTGAAGTGTCCAGAGCTATGGTCTGGAAGTAGCAGAGTAAAAGAGAATTACAATTCTTCTGGTTTGTTCTAGGAGAAGTAGAGTCTACTTTGGAATATGTAGCCATGAAAGTGGCAGTGTTAACAGCATGCCAGATTTTAATTAATTCAAAGAGGTATAAAAAGGTTCAGAAAGTCAACCAGTATATGAATTATAGTTATCCCTAAGGTAGAAGAAAAAAAAACAACTAAAAGCATGGAGAATTTCTTTTAGGGAATTATTGAGGAAACCTTCCCTAACATTGCCAGATATATAGACATCCAGATATGATATGGTCATCAAACTTCAAAAAGATTCAAGGCAAATAAGCATCTTCAAAATACATAGTAATCAACCTTTTCAGAGTAAAAATGATGGAGAAATGTATATTAGCAGCTAGACATGTAAATAAAAACTGATCTGCAAAGGAAAACCCATCAGGCTAACAGCAGACTTCTCAGTGCAAACTCTGCAAGCCAGAAGGGAATTGAGTCCTATATTCAATCTTTGTAAAGAGAACAACCACTAGGATAGAATTTGTATCCTTACAAAACTAAGTTTCACAACAGATGGAGAAATTAACTCTTTTCCAGACAAGCAAACACTTAAGGAATTTGTCATGATCAGATTTGGCCTTTAGGAAATGCTCAAAACTGCATTATATACAAATCATCAAATAAACACTATGTGATGTAAAATCACTAAAAGAAATCTGAAGCTGACAACTCTTATAAATAAATAGCACAATAAGGGAAACAAAGTAATATGATACTACCTACCATTATGAACAGAACAGTATTCTGCATATCAATTTTATCTCTTAATTTTAACAGTTTAAATGTGCCACTCAAAAGATGTTAACTGGCTGAATGGATAAAAAAAGTCTACATACAATAACTAAGAAAATGCCATGAAGGCTATGTTGAACAGTTTGATGACAATATTTCAGATTGTATATGAAACCAGCACATTGTACCCCTTGATTGCTCTAATGTACACAGCTATGATTTAACAATAAAAAATAAAAATAAAAAAAAAACCAACTATCTGTTGTCTCTAGGAGACACATCTAAACTACAAATACACACAGGCTCAATGTGAAAGGGAGAGACAAGTACTCAGTGCAATGAAAACCAAAGGACAGTAAATGCAACCATTCTCACATCAGATAAAAATGACTTTAAATGAAGTAAAGAAAGACCAAGATGGTCACTTTATAATGATAAAGAGAGAAATTTGAAAAGAAGATAGAAATCCTAAATACATATTCACCTAACACGGGACTTTCCAGATATATAAAAGAAATTATACTACAGCTAAGTAAGGAAATACATAATTGTATTGTAATTTCTGGGAACTTTACCACTTTTTTATCAGAATGGACAAATCATCAAGGCAGAAAATAAATAAACCTTGGAATTAAGTGAGGCCCTAGAAAAAATAGACCTAACATATATTTATAGTATATTCTACCTCCAAACAACTGAATATACACATTCTTCTCATCAGCACATAGAATATTTTCTATGAATAATCATATTTGAGGGCACAAAACATGCTTCAACAAATTAAAAATAAATCAAAATTATATTATGTACCTTCTCAGATCACAGTGGATAAAGCAAAAAAGTAATTTGAAGAGTAATGTTCAATTCTACACAAAGATATGGAAACAAAACCACCTGTTACTAAAAGATTATTGGATCAATAATGAAATCAAGATGGAAATCAAAAAATTCCTTGAACTGACAAACACAGGGGATACAAGCAATTAATATCTATGGGACTCAGCCAAAGCATACATATAGCTATTCATAGCTTTAAATGCCCATATCACAAGTTAGAAAAATCTACAAATTGACAACCTAACACCACATCTGCAGGAACTAGAAAATGAACAAAGAGCAATCCAAACACAAAACCAGAAGAAGAAAACAAATACAAAAGTCAAAGCAAAAAAAAAAAAAAATGAAATACAATACAAACATACAAAGGGTCAGTGAAACAAAAAGTTGCTTCTTTGAAAAGATTAAAAAAAAGATACACCTCTCGCTAGGTTAACCAGGAATGGAAAAGTAACAACACAAATAAGCTCAATCGGAAATGAAAAAGGAGGTATTTCAACTGACAAAACAGAAATACAAAACATCACAAATACTACGAAACTCTCTACACACCTAAAATAGAAAACATAAAGGAAAAACACAACCTTCCAAGATTCAATTAAGAGGAAGTAGATCTCATTATTAGACCAATAACTGGGATATTGAAGCAATAATTAAAAATCTTTCAATGAAAACAAGCTTAGACCAGATGAATTCACAACCAAATTCTACCAGATGTACAAAGAAAAACTGGTGTACATACTGAAGAAATTATTCCAAAATATTGAGAAGGAGGGAATCCTTCTCAACTCATTCTACCAAGACAGCATTATCTTGATACTAAAACCAGGAAAGGACACACAATCAAAGAAAACCATAAACTAATATCCCTTATGAATATAGATGCAAATATCTTCAATAAAATGGAATTCAACAATGCATAAAAAAACAGTCCATCATGACCAAGTAAGCTCCATCCCAAAAATGCAAGGAAGGTTCAACATATGGAAATCAATAAACGTGATTCAAGGCATAAATAAGCAAAAACAAAGACTATAAGATTATCTCAATACATGTAGAAAAAAACATTTGAAAAAATCCAGCACACTTTCATGATAATAACCCTCAACAAACTAGAGAGATAGAAAGAACATATCTCAAAATTATAAAAGCTATATATGACAAACGTATAGCCAACATCATACTGAATTGGGAATAGTTGGAAACATTTCCATCAAGACTTAGAACAAGGCAAGGGTGTCCACTGTCACTACTTCTATTCAACATAGTGCTGGAAGTCTTAGCCAGAACAATCAGAGAAGAGAAAGAAAAAAAGTTTATCCAAATCAGGAAATAGGAGGTCATACTACTACTTTTTCCTGGTGATATTATCTTATATCTAAAAAATCCCAAAGATTCCACAATCAGACTACTGGAAATGATAAATAAGTTTAGCAGAGTCTCAGGCTACTGAATTTGTGTACACAAATCAGTAGCATTTTTATACACCAAGAACATTCAAGCTGAGAATCAAATCAAAGTCTCAATACAATTCACAGTAACAAAAATAAATAAATAAATAAATGAACTTAACAAAGAATATGAAATATGCCTTCAAGGAAAACTAGAAAATACTGAGAAATGGAATTGCAACTGACACAAACAAATAGAAAAATAGGTCATGATCACGGATCAGAAGAATCAACATTGTTGAAATGTCCATACCACCCAAAGTGTCTTACATATTCAAATAAATACCCATCGAAGTACCAACAACATAATTCAGAGATCTAAAAGAAAGTTCTGCTTCCTCTGGAACTGGAAAAGAGCCAGAATAACCAAAGCAATCCTAAGCCAAAAGAACAAAGATTTTACAAAGTCTATTTCAAAGACTTTTATAAACTTTATATTACAAAGCTTCCATAACTAAATCAGCATAGTATGGCCACAATAAATGAGATACATAGACCAATGGAACGGAATAGAAAACTTAAATATAAGGATGGCACCTGTGGCCCTATATATGGTGGTGGGTTTGAACCTGGCCCCAGCCAAACTGCAACAAAAAAAAATAGCTAGACATTGTGGTGGGTGCCTGTGGTCCCAGCTACTCGGGAGGCTGAGGCAAGAGAATCGCCTAAGCCCAAGAGCTGGAGGTTGCTGTGAGCTATGATGTCATAGCACTCTACTGAGGGTGACAAAGTGAGACTGTCTCTCTAAAAAAATAAATAAATAAATAAAAACGTAAATATAAAACCATCTACCTATAACAAAATTATCTTTGATAAAACACACGACAATGCACACTGTGGTAAAAGACCCTATTTAATAAATGGTGCTGGAAAAATCAGATCGCCACATGCAGAAGAATGAAAGAGAACCTCAATCTCTCACTACCCAGCAAAGGTAATTCAAGATGGATAAAAGACTTACATTTAAAGAATGAAAACATAAAAATCTTAGAATAAAATGTAGGAAAAAGTCTTCTAGACATAAGTTTAGGCAAATAATTTATGACTAAAACCCCAATGGCAATCACAGCAGTAATAAAAATAAATAAATTGTCCTTGATTAAATTAAATGTGCCTGCACAGCTAAGAGAATAATCATCAGACCAAACAGATAACCTACAGAATGGTAGAAAATAGTCACAATGTACCCATCCAATAAAGGGATAATATTCAGAATGTACAAAAGAACTCAAACAAATCAGCAAGGAAAAAACAACTCCATTAAAAAGTTCGAAAAATACATGAACTGAAGTTATTTAAAGGAGGATTACCAAATGGCCAACAAATAATAGAAGAAATGCTCAACATCCGGAATCATCATGGAAATGCAAATTAAAACCACAAAGAGATCTCACCTTACCAGAGTTAGAATGGCTTTTATTTAAAATAGATGTGGGTATGGATGCTGAGAGAATGCAACACTCATAACCTATTGGTGGGACTGTAAATTAGTACAACCTCTATAGAAAACAACATGGAGATTTCTCAAAGACCTTAAAGTTGGCCTACCATTTGATCCAATAATCCCACTACTTGGTATCACCTAAAGAAAAAGAAATCATTTTAACATAAAGACATCTGCACTAAAATGTTTATTGTGGCACGATTCATAGTTGCAAAGATGTAGAGTCAATCCAATTGCCCATAAATTCATAAGTCAATTAATAAAATATGGTATATGTATATCACAGAGTAGTGTTCAGGCATAAAAGAATGAATTAATGCCTATTGCAGCAATTTGGGAGAAACTGGAGACCATTATTCTAAGCAAAGTATCTCAAGACTGGAAAAACAAACACCATATGTACTCTGTACTAAATTGGAATTAATGTATGGGCACACAACTACAAAAAGGGTAGCAAAAGTCATAGAAAATCAAGCAGGAGGAATTTATGGGAAAATAATACCTACTGTGTACAGTGAATGCTATTTAGGTGGTGGGCACTGTTACAGCCCTTAGTGAAGCCAGGTATCAAAAACATTTGACCATCCTAATATTTTGAAATAAAAAAGGGATCAAAAAATATTAAATACTTGATGATATTTTCAGCAACAAAATGGAGGACTGCACAGAGAATAGAACAAATGCCAAATAAATAGGTCTGTGGGGAAATAAGATTAAAAAGAAGTAGTATTGAATTGAATTTAGTAACTGAAGGCCATGTTACAGTAAAATTTCACTGCTTTTTAGTTATAGGTGAGTACCCGTACTTACAATCAGACAGAATGTGCCCCAATGGGCTGTCATTTGGGGTTGAGGCCTGAGCTCCCATAATACTCACCAGATATAGAAACATCAAATTTCATGAGAACAAAATCAATACTGATGGGAACTAAAGTTCTCAGCATGCAACCAGAATAAAGCAGGTGGACCACAGTGATTAAGGACAACAGGTGCACGAGAGCAGAGCCTCAAGACTCACAGGAGAAATCTCCCAGCAGCTCTGCTAAGAGATTGGAGCACTGCACCTCTAGCCCGCTAGTCCAGGTGACTACTAGGCTACTACTAGGCACTTACACAACATTTACCAGAGCAGTCTAGGGGTCCTTTCGTGGTCTCCTTTTAATGTGTTGAATAAATGAGAGACTTGATAATTAGGAATCCCTAAAGTCGGTCTAAGCCAATTAATGTGGCCTAATAATTGTTGTAAACTGTTTAAAGTTAATTGAGTTGGAGAACTGAACATTGTGAGGGTGAACAGTGGAGTCAGTTAATTTGTATTATAACTAGGAAATGGAGGCTTTAGTTTGTATTTTTTTCAGGAGCAATTATTAATCCATGTTGAGAAATTTGTCTTTGAAAGTATTTATAGGCATCATGAAGAAGGTTTTTTTTCATTTGCTGATAGAACAATAAGGCTCCCAATCAGGTGCTGAAGCTCCCAACGAGGCTAATTCTTTGGGCGTTGGAGGAGGAGGAAATTCTATGTCCGTTTGACTGGGAGGAATGGGTTCAGGCTCCACCAGAGGCAATGGAGGGGCAGTGGTGATTTCAACATGCCAAGGTGGAGGGTACTCTTAACATTTCTTGCATGGTATTTTTCCATTTTGAACTTTCTCCCTTTGTGTCGCAACTGTGCAAAGGCATGAGAGCAGCCCTAATAAAGCTCCATGCTGTGAAGATAGAAATACAAATTTTCTGACCTTTAGTGGGTGTAGTTTAAGTACACAGCCAACCTGTTTCCACAAAGCTAAATCTAAGGTTCCTCTATCTGGCAACCAAGAGCAATGTAGCCGTACGGTTTGCAGAAGTGAGATTAAGGCTTTTTTTGTCCAGAATGCAATCAGCAGCTTTTAACCACTATTTGAGAATAGCAATGTACAAACGTTGCTCACTTAAAAATCCTTGTCCTATGTTTTAAAAGTCCCCTGAAGTTAATACAGTGAAAGAGAGATTCCCCATCTCCAGGTTTTTCTGGGCTTCTTACCTTAGCCAATGGACATCCAAGTTGTCCCTACAATTGCTGTTCCTGCCACATCAGTCTTGTAAACCATCTAATCACATCTGTCTGGTCACGTGAGGGTCACCGGATAAAGGGGTTTGGGGTCACTAGATGAGGGGCTTTGATGGGAGGAATTAAGAGGCTTGTCACAAAGTCCATGTCAGGGGACTGAGGGACTCTGGGAAGAACCCTCCTAAGCAAACCTCAGGTATGTATTTATTATCATAAAACAGGAGGAATGGACAAAAGCTGCTTATCCGACATTAGCCCTGATTAGGAAGAATGTGGAGAAGATTGGGTATAATGTCTATACCTTTGTTTTTGCAAAACCACATACCTCGAGTACAACCTCTGCCTCCAGCACCAAGACACCTTTGGAATCTAGAGAATCCTTACCGTAACTATAAGGCTTGGTATTACCACACCTCACATATACATTCCCTCTTAGAGGTCAGTTTTCTGATCTGCACATAGGCAACTCACATGCCATTCTTCCGATCCTCTAGGTCTCACAAGCAGGAAGCGAGTCTTACGCTAAAGATCAGGGCTCAATTTTCCCTACACGTAACTAGATTTTTTAGTATTTGAATCACATAATCTGATACATGCTACCTAAAATTTTTCCTTTTACACTGAATTTCCTCTCCAGTAAATATACTAACAAGTAAGTTGAAATAATTTTATAACCGTGAGGTATTATCTTTCTAAATTAGCCCTTGGTAGTCCAAAAGGATGTATTTCTTTCTAATGTTATGACATGTACAATTGGGGCACAGACATTAGAATGTGACTATCTTTTTAATTTTAAGAAATCCTTTATTTTTACCTTAAATCAGTCTAAAATAGATCGTTGAAGAGGAAGCATTAAGTTAAATGTAAGGTTTCTGGCCTTCAAATTTTTCTTTAAAAACTCATTCACATATACTAAAAGATTTTGACTTTTAGGATTTGGATTTGCTTTATATCCTTTTAAAGGTAGTGTCAGTCAACCCACAGAACTGTTTTAATCCATAGCATTGCAGCATGAAATTTAAAAAAAATATATAATTTATATGTTTATGTTCATTAATCTGTAACATCATTTAAACTTTAGAATTCAATTAAGAACACTCTCAGAATGATTTAATTGAAACTAGGATTTTTAGCTTTCATTTTCTTGAAAAATCAGATCATTTCTGAATATATATCAAATTGTATCATTTTATATATTTTCAAGTACATATTTCAAATAAACACCCCTCTGCTGTAATATAAAGTGTTATAAATTATACTTCTGAAAGTTACATGCACATATATTATTAAATATGGGCACACAAATAAGGAAAGTACATGGTTTATTTATGTAATTATTCAAGAAATTCAACATTGGTTTCTAGTGCAATAAAAAAGGATGTTGCCAAAGGATATAAACTACAGTGCTCCATCAGAAATGTTGCTTTAATCTGGAAACAACTATAATTTAAGAACTGGAAGTTGAGTCTCTTCCTACATCTATCTACTAGTTATAATCATTTCCTCTACTGCTGTTTGTTTACAGATGTTGTTTTTCATTTGAAGAATTACAATGCCCATAATAGATCTTCTTAATCCTTTTCTTAATTTCTACTTTTGTCTAAATAGTATCAACGATGAGCTGTAGCATTTTCTTTTATAATTATACCTTCCATTAGAAACTAAAGAATAAGCAAAAAAATTGGAAATTAGATTTTCTTTTCTCCTGAATTGATTCAAATACAGGCTACATCAAATAGAATTACCCCCAAAATTCAGCATTCAAGGTTTTTACAATAAATTAATGACTGAAAACTTATTGCTCATGGGAAAAAAATTTAAAAATTACATATATTTTAAATTTCAGATTAATATAACAGTACATATGATTAGGTTAAATTATTTGCATTTATTAGGTAAACTTTAAGTTGTAGTTGAGCCCTTCACTCAAGAGGTGTGCAATATATCCCTATTGGATAGGTAGAGCTTACCACACCACTCCCGCCTCCCCCCACCTCATTCTTGAATTTAAATATGTTTTTCTTTCATGTGGGTGTGTATTTGTTCATCTACTTGTTTGATATTAAAATTGAGTACACTGGATGCTTGTGTTTTCATTCTTGTGATATTTCACTTAGGTGGATCCCAAGTTCTCCAAATCCTTTCATGTTAATATAAAAGGTGTAAAGTCTCCATCTTTCTTAATGGCTGAATAGCTTTCCATGATATACACATAACACAGTTTATCCACTCATCAGTCAATGGGCACCAGAGTCGTTTCCCTCTTATAACTGTGTCCTGTCCCCAAGAGATGT
This sequence comes from Nycticebus coucang, assembly GCF_027406575.1. Taxonomy (NCBI): domain Eukaryota; kingdom Metazoa; phylum Chordata; class Mammalia; order Primates; family Lorisidae; genus Nycticebus; species Nycticebus coucang. Next base: position 152,743,399 of record NC_069804.1, on the reverse strand, counting down.
ACCATACACCCTAACATTGTGTTCATTAGGTGAGAGAACCCAGATGCCCCCCTACTCTCCTGTCCATGCTCCCTCATTTTACCACCCCCACCTTGAATTGATTTGGGTTTTTCTCTTATGTGAGTGTGTATTAGATCATCTAGCAGGCATCCTCTTTTTAATTGGGCCCATTCCTTGTTTGGAATCAGGTGATAATTGTTTCATAGATGGTATTGGCGAAAGTTCCTTCCTCTTCAATGTTTTGGAATAAGTTCTGCAGTGTAGGTACAAGCTCATCCTGGATATAATTCTGATGTGAAGCCATCTTGCCCTGGGATTTTTTTGTTGGAAATTTTTTATTGTTTCTGAAATTTCAGTGCTTGGTATTGGTCTGTTCAAGTGATCTATTTCTTCCTGGTTAAGTCTAAGGAAATGGTGGGATTTCAAGTGTTGGAACATTTCATCCACCTTGTCAAATTTGGGGGCATAGAGTTTGTAGAAGTAGACAGAAATAATACCTTGTATCTCTGTGGTATCAGTTGTTACTTCCAGCTTTTCATTTTTGATTAAAGTTTTTAAAGATTTTGCTTTTCTATTTCTGATTATTTTGGACAATGATTAATCTATTTATTTATGTTTTCAAAGAAACAGCTTTTTGTTTCACTAATTTTCTGAATGGATGAGTGGAGCATGAGGGCAGACGAGAAACAGATTTTTTGAAACCAGACACGGTGAGGTAGGGGAGAGAAGACTCCAGGCACCTCAGGATTGTGGACTTTGCTCAGAAACATCCCTTTGGGGGCACAGGGAAGCAGAAAAGACTTCGGGACTACAGGAGGAGGATGAAAGCAGCAGAAAAGGAGTAAGTGTTTGCATTCATTTTGAGTAGTCTACCTTCATCAGAGAAGGTTCTGTTCATATCTCTTGCCCAGTGGTAGATGATATTTCTCTTTTTTTGTTGGTCAATGTGAACTCTCTGTAGATTCCACTTATAAACAATTTCTCAGATTTATAACTAGCCAATATCTTTTCCCATTCTGAAGGTTGTCTTTTTGCTTTACATGTTGTGTTCCTAGAGGTGCAGAAGCTTTTCAGCTTACTTAAATGTCATTATTTTTGTTGCACCCAAGTGTTTGTTATAAAATCTTTCCCCAGTCCAACATCATCAAGAGCTTTCCTGACACAATCTGTAAACATTTTTATAATTTCATGTCACACATTTAAATATTTTATCCATCTTGAATCAAGTTTTGTAGGTGGTAAAAGGTGTGGGTCTAATTTCAGTCTTTTACATGTGACTATCCAGTTCTCTCACCACCGTTTGTTGAATAGGGATTCTCTTCCCCCCTGTATGCTTTTGTTTGGTTTAGGGAAGATCAGATGGAAAATAGAGATTTGTTTCATCTCTGGGTTTTCTACTCTGTCCCAGAGATAGGCACTGAACCACCTGGTCAGAGTGGAGGTATCATTGTTTGTCTGCAGCCTGCACGCAGCCACTGTGGGAGAGCTGCCTTTCAGGCTCAGCCCTCAGGGTCCTAGGAAGAAGCCAGCTCTGGGAGACTTTGGGTAAATGACCAAGTGACTTTGAACAGCCATAGAGGCCAGTACTGAGTCTTTGAGGCTGAACGGAGGTTTCATTGTTCGCCTGCCAGAGTGTGCAGCCATTATGGGAAAGTTGCCTCGCAGGCTAGGCTCTCAGAGTCCTAGAGCAAGCCTGGTTCTGGAGTGCCTGACAATCAGAGAGCCACTTCCAGAGAGATCTGAGCAACACACCCTGTCCTGGCATAGCCACTGCTTAGACAAGAGACAATGTCTGGAAAGGTTGAAGCATGTTTATTGAGCAGGCTGAGGAGAGATCCAGGCTCTCAACCCTACATGGGTTTTAGGGCAACGAAATCAACAAGGCTTGCAGGCTACATTTTATACAGCTGCATAGGGATTACCATCTCATATCCCAGAATCACCAAAATATATATTCAGCAAGATATATATATATATAGATATATATATTTCTTTTTTGTTGTTTGTTTTTGTTGTTGTTGAAGTTGTTGTTATTGTTACTTTGTCTGTTTTTTGCTTTGCAAAAAAAAATTTTTTTTAACTGTTGGGGATTCATTGAAGGTACACAGAACCAGGTTACACTGATCACTTCTGTTAGATAAGGACCCTCTTATAATTGTGTCCTGCCCCCAAAAAGTGTACCACACCCCTTGTACTCCCACCTCCTCCCTCCTTCCATTTCTCAGCTCTCCCCATTCCCCACCCCCCCAATATGTACTAGGACCTTAATTTTCCTCATATCAGAATTGAGTACATAGGATTCTTGCTTCTCCATTCTTGTGATGCTTTACTAAGAAGAATGTGTTCCGCCTCCATCCAGATTAATACAAAGGATGCAAAGTCTCCATTTTCTTAGTGGCTGAATAGTATTCCATGGTATACATATAATACAGCTTGTTGATCCATTCCTGGGTTGGTGGGCATTTAGGCTATTTCCACATTTTGGCTATTGTAAGTTAAGCTTCAATAAACAGTCTGGTGCAGTTGTCCCTGTGGTAGAAGGATTTTTTTTTTTTTTTCTTCTGGGTAGATGCCCAGTAATGGGATTGCAGGTCTACCTTGCAAATTGGAGGTTTACCTTGAATTCTTTGAGGGTTCTCCATACTGTCTTCCAAAAAGATTGTATTAGTTTGCAGTTACACCATCAGTGTTAGTGTCCCCTTCTCCACATCCACGACAGCATTTGCAGTTTTGAGACTTTGTTATATGGGCCAGTCTCATTGGGTTTAGATGATATCTCAGGGTGGTTTTTATTTTGCATTTCTCTAACAATTAGGGATAATGAGGATTTTTTCATATTTTTGTTAGCTATTCATATGTCTTCTTTAGAGAAGATTCTATTCATCTCTCTTGCCTAGTGATATAAGGGATTGTTAGCTCATTTTATGTTTATTAATTTGAATTCTCTGTGGATCATAGTTATCAATTTTTTGTCTGAATCAAAATATGCAAATATCCTTTCCCAATGTGTAGGTTGTCTGTTTGCTTTGGTTTTTGTCTCCTTAGCTGTACAGAAGCTTTTCAGTTTCATTAAGTCCCATTTTTTCATATTTGTTGTTTTTGCAATTGCTATGGAATTCTTCTTCATAAAGTCCTTCCCCAGGCCAATATCTTCCAATGTTTTCCCCAAACTTTCTTTGAGGATTTTAATTGTTTTATGCCTTAGATTAAGGTATTTTATCTATTAATCAATTTTTGTGAGTGGAGAAAGGTGTGGGTACAGTTTCAAACTTTTATATGTGAATATCCAGTTCTCCCAGCACCATTTATTTAATAGGGATTCTTTCCGCTAGTGTATGTTTTTGTTGGTTTATTAAAGATTAGGTGGCTCTAAGATTTTTGTTGCATCTCCTTGTTTTTTTATTTTGTTCCAAATGTCTATGTCTCTATTTTAGTGCCAATACCATGCTGTTTTGATCACTATGGCCTTGTAATACAGCCTAAAGTTTGGTAGGCTGATGCCCCTGACTTTGTTTTTATTACTAAAAATTGCCTTGGCTACACAGGTTTTTTTCTGGTTATATACGAAATGAAGAATTATTTTTTCCAAGTCTTGCAAGTATGATGTTGGCATTTGAATAGGGATAGCACTGAATGTGTATATTGCTTTGGGAAGTATAGACATTTTAACAATGTGGATTCTTCCAGGCCATGAACATGGCATGTTCTTCCATTTGTTGATATCTTCTACTATTTCTTTTCATAGAGATTCATAGTTGTCTTTATAAAGGTCCATCACCTCTTTTGTGAGGTGTATTCCCAGGTATTTCACTTTCTTTGGAGCTACTGTATAGAATATTGTATCCTTGATTTCCTTCTCCTCTTGGCTGTTATTAGCATATACAAAGGCTACTGATATGTGGACATTGATTTTATAACCTGAGACATTACTGTATTGTTTGATCACTTCCAGGAGTCTTGTGGTTGAGTCTTTGGGGTTCTCTAAGTATAAAATCATATCACTGGTATAGAGGGAGAGTTTCACTTCCTCTTCTCCCATTTAGATGTCTTTAATTTCCTTCTCTTGCCTGATTGTATTGGCTAGAACTGCCAGCACTATGTTGAATAGTAGTGGCCATACAGGACACCCTGTCTTGTTCCAGTCCTGAGAGGAATAGCTTTCAGTTTTATTCCATTCAGTATATTAATAGATGTGGGTTTGTCATAGATAGCTTTGATCAGTTTAAGGAATGTGCCACCAATGCCTATATTCTTCAGCATTCTAATTAGGAATAGATATTGAATTTTATTAAATGTTTTTTCTGCATCTATTGAGAGGATCATACGGTCTTTGTTTTTGCTTCTGTTGATATGGTGAATTATGTTTATAGATTTGCATATGTTAAACAAGCCTTGTATCACTGGGATGAATCCTACTTGATCATGATGTATGAATAAGCTATAATCTATTGGCTAGGATTTTATTGAGAACTTTTGCATCTATCCTCATTAGTGAAATTGGTCTGTAGTTCTCTTTTTTAGTTTGGTGTTTCCTGGTTTTGGTATCAGGGTAATATTTGCTTCATAGAACATGCTAGGGAATATCCCTTCCTCTGCAATATTTTGCAATTATTTTTGCAGTATGAGTATAAGGTCTTCTTTGAAGGTTTGATAGAATTCTGGAGTGAAGCCATCTGGACCAGGGAATATTTTGGTTGGGAGATTTTTGTATTATTTCTGTGATCTCAGTCCTTGAAATTGATCTGTTTAGAAGGTCTATTTCATCTTGATTAAATCTAGGGAGAGGGTGTGATTCCAAGTATTGATCCATTTCCTCTACATTGTTAAATTTCTAAGTGCAGAGTTTCTTGTAGTATTCAGAGATAATCTCTTATATCTCTGTGGCATCTGTTGTTATTTATCCTTTATCATTCCTAATTGAGGTTACTAGAGATTTTATTTTTCTGCTTCTAGTAAGTCTGGCCAAGGGTTTATCAATTTTGTTTACTTTTTCAAAAATCCAACTTTTTCTTTCATTAATGTTTTGAATGATATATTTTTTTTTGTTTTCAGTTTTATTAATCTCTGACTTAATTTTAGCTATACCTTTTCTTCTGTTTGGTTTAGAGTTATATGGTTCTTCTTTTCCCAATTCCATAAGGTGGTTTGTGAGTGTGCTGATGTGTTCACTTTCTGTTTTTTGAAGGTAGGCAATAAATGCTGTATTCCAGAGGTTTTGTTAACTTGTGTCTTCAGGGTTGTGTTTGAGGAAATTAAAAAGTTCCTCTTTAATCTCTTCCAGAACCCAACTATCATTCAGCATAAGGTTTTTTAGTTTCCAAGACTTTGTGTGGGGATGTATAATATTGTTGTTGAGCTTCACCATTATGGCCTTCTGTTCTGAGAAGAGACATGGTATAATTTCTATTCCTTTAATTTTGCTGAGGTTTGATTTGTATCCAAGGGTGTGATCTATTTTGGAGTATATGCCATGAGCTGATGAGAAAAAAGTATATTCTTTTACTTTGGGATCATGTGTTCTGTATTATCTATTAATCCCATTTGTTCTAGGATCACATTTAAGTCCTTTGTACCCTTGTTTAATTTCAGTTTAGAGGATCTGTCCAGTTCAGTCAGAGGGGTGTTGAAGTCCTCAATTATTAAGGTACTATGGGATATCATATTGCTCAGACCCCTCGAGGTTTGTTTCATAAATCTGGGAGCATTTAAGTTAAGTGAGTAAATGTTTAGTATTGAGATGTTTTCTTGTTGTATTTTTCCTTTGACTAGTATGAAGTATCTATCTTTGTCTTTCTTTTTTATTATTGTTATTTTTTATTAAATCATATCTGTGTACTTAATGCAATTATGAGGTACAATGTGCTGGTTTTATATACAATTTGAAATACTTTCATCAATCTGGTTAACATAGCTTTCACCACAGTTTCTTAGTGTTTTTGTTAAGACATTTATATTCTACACTTAGTAGATTAACATGTACCCTTGTAAAATGCACCGTAGGTGTGGTCTCATCAATTACCCTCCCTCCACCCATCTACCCCCTTCCCTCCCCCTCTCCCTCTTTCCCCTTCATCTTGGGCTGTAGTTGGGTTATAGCTTTTATATGGAAGTGTGGGTGCTTATAAATTGGTTTCATAGTAGGGCTGCATACATTGGGTATTTTTTCTTCCATTCTTGAGGTACTTTGCTAAGAAGACTATGTTCCAACTCCATCTATGTAAACATAAAAGGGGTAAAGTATCCATCTTTTTTAAGGTTGCATAACATTCCACAGTGTATATATAACATAATTTATTAATCCATTCATGGGTCTTTCTTAACTAAAGTTGCTTTGAATCTGCTTGTATCTGAGATTAAGATTGCAACCCCTCCTTTCTTCTGATTTCCATTCACTTGATACACTGTTTTCCATCCATTCACCATGAGTCTTGATTTGTCCTTCTGTAGACAGCATAGATGGCTTGTGTTTTTCATCAAATCAGGTAGCCTGTGCCTCTTCAGTGGGGAATTCAATCCATTGACATTTATTGAAAGTATCAACAGTTGTGTTAGAATTCTATTCATCTTAGTTTGTTCTGCGATTTTATCCTTTGTGCCATTATGAAAGCTGAGTTCTGGATTTGGCTTCTAGATGTGTACTTTGTGGGAGGTCCATTGTGGTGTTCACTATTGAGAATAGTTGTAAGTATTTCCTGTGGAATTGGTCTTGTTGTGATGAATTTCCTCTGAGCTTGTATTTTTGCAAATGATTTGATTTCTCCATCAATTTTGAAGCTAAGTTTGGAAGGATACAGGATTATAGGCTGAACATAATTTTTTTTTAAGGATGTTGAAGGTGGATGACCATCTTCTCCTGGCTTGGAAGGTTTCAATGGAAAAGTTTGCTATCAACCTAATAGTTCTTCCCTTGTTGGTCAATTGACATTTATTCCTAGCTGCTTGCTGGATTTTCTCCTTCATCTTGACTATAGACAGGTTCATTACAATGTGTTTTGGAGATGGTATGTTAGAGTTGAGATGACCCAGGGTTTGATATCCATCTGATAGGAGTGTGTCAGGATCTTTAGTAATACTTGGGAAGTTCTCATTTATTATAGTCTCCTATAGGGCTTCCATTCCTTTGGTACAATATTTTTCTCCCTCAAGGATTTCTATTATCTATATGTTTGAATGCTTCATGGCATCTTGTTATTCTGTAAGCTCCTTCTCCGCTTTCTCTCTTTTTTCTGACTCTGTTACTACCTCTGTTAACTGAAAGACTTTATACTCTACCTTTGATGTTCTTTCTTCTCCCAGGTCTAATATATTTTTGATACTTTCAACCACTTATTTACATTCCCTGATTGGCTTATTCATTTCTTTATGCTCACCAATATCTTTTCTATATTCTACATATCTCTCGTCTGACATTTGATTCTGTCTTTCCAGTTTCTCTTCCAATCCCTTTATTGTCTTAATTGTTCATGTTTTAAATTACCTTTCTGTCAAATTCATTAATTCGTTATAGTAGGAGTCTTCTTTAAAAATTGCCTCATGGTCCCATGGAGGAGTTGATCTAATTTGGTTATTCATGGTGCCTGAATTTTTCTTTTGGTTCCTCCTCATCTGTGCTTTCTTCTTGTACGCTTCCTTGTGCACGTTTTTCCTTCTCACTTCCTCCTTTGCTTCAAGTTATCTTGTCTCAGAGTTTAGGTGAGGAAGAGGCCTCTTGGTACAAGGCCCAAAGGTGGAAAAGGGTTACAGCAAGCAAAAAGAAGCAATAGGATAGGAGAAAAAGAAGAGAAAAATAAAATAAAAATAAAAGAAGAAGAGTAGGAGAAAAGCAATAGAAAAAAAAAGAAGAGAAATAAAGGCTAAAAGAAGGGGGAATGGGGAATAATAGAAGCATTTTGAAGACTAGGCAAGATGGAGAACAGAAAGGGAGGATTAGAGTAATAGAAGAGATATTGTTTCTCAACATGATCTTAAGGCCAAACCTATAGGTCAAGGGTTGGGAGGTCCTAAGCTGGGTAGGTTCCTGAAAATTAGGCACTCTTTACTTGTCTGTCCACAGCCAGACTCTTCCTCTACCACAAAATAAGAAGAGAATAAAAAGAACAAACACAAAACCAAGAAAGACAAATTGAATAAGGAAGAATTGAATAAGAAAAAAAAATTAAAAAGATAAGTAGAAAAGTTCTGCAGCATGATCTTCCTACTACTTTCTTCCTGGGGCCAAGAGTAGAAAGTTCTCCTGGCCTCCTTGAGCCAGGCTACTTCTGTGGCCAACCGGACCACCACTGTGTCACACCCACCCTCAGCAAAGAAAGACTGGAAAGAGAAAGAAAAGAAAAAAACAAGAGAGAATATATATATATATATATACATGCATAGATAAAGGAAAATTAAACATACCACTGAATCAAATCAAGGGAAGGAAGGGAAGAGGGATAAAGAAAGAAAGAAGAAAGGCAAAAAAACAAGAAAAATAGAAATAAAATACAAGAAACAGTGTGGGGGCAATATCTTAGCTGATGCCAAAGCATTTTATGTGGGAGAGTTGAGATGAGTAGAAGAGTCTCAATCAACTGAAAGAATGCAGTGGAGTGCACTAGAGTGAAAGAATAATTCAAGCTTAAATTCTGCAACCCCAAAAAATCCCCCCCTCAAAACCAATTTTTTTTAAAAGTACAGAAGTCCTTGCTATTGTTGGATGTAAAAATGGAAGATAGGAGAAGATCCAACCTTACAACTTAGCAAAAAGCAAAGCATATTTATACAAGATAAAAGAAAAGTAAAACAGAAGACAACAAAGCAACAACAAAGAAAAAGAACACTAAGCCTGATGCAAGCAATCTCAGCAACCAATTGAGGAAGGAAAGAAGAGAGAGAAGTAATAATAATATACACTAAATTAAAAAGAAGAGAAAAAAGTGAAAAAGCAACAATTAAAAAAATTACAAGTGTATGGTGTCCCATGATCATACTAATGTACACAGCTTTGATTTAATAAAAAAAATATATCAGATATATGTAGATGTAGAGATTCTATTTTTGTAGGTATATATTCATGCTGCAATATACTTCCTGGACACCAGGTGGCGATGTGAATTCAGGGGACGAATGTCATAGCTGTTAACATCTCCATGGATCCCAGGTTTAGAGCAGTTTAACAGCTTATTTGTTCTCTGTGGTCGCCAGTCCACCTCAGCACTCAGCCCCTGCAGATCTGGGATTCCACAGTTCTTAACAATTCTTCATGGACAGGTCTCTGCAACTTTTTCCATGGGGAACAGCATTCCCTGGGCCTATCCCAAGTGAATGACCACTCCCTGCAGGTAGAACTCAGACCACCACTCACTAGGCCCCCAGCAAGAGGCCTGCTGACACAAGCTTCCTGTGTTGATCTTCACAGTGGGGTGTCCATGATTGGGAACTTTCTTCCCATACAGATGTCTCACCCACCACCAAGATGATTATAAAGGCAAATGGAATTCAGAAGAAAAGAGGGGTTGCAATCTTATTTTCAGATACAAGTGTATTTAAAGCAACAAAAGTTGAAAAGAAAAATATGGACACTTTATATTGGTCAAAGGAACAATACAACAAGAAGGCATTTCAATTCTAAATTAAATGCTCCCATATTCTTGAAACAGACCTTAATTAGTCAAGCAATATGATATCACCTAACACCATAATAGCAAGGGACTTTAACAATCCTCTTATAGAGCTGCATAGATCCTTTAAATATGAACTAAACAAAGATACAAAGGACTTAAATGTGACCCTAGAACAATGGTGCTTGATAGACATATATAGAACACTCCATCACCAAAGTTAAAGAATACACATTCTCCTCATTGGCCCCTGGAACATTCGCCAAAGTAAATCATGTCATAGGACACAAAACAAACCTCAACAGAATCAAAATAATTGAAATTTTCCCTTGTATCATCTCAGACCACAAGGCAATAAAGTTGGAACTCAACCCCAACAAAAACGTTCAACCCCACATGAAGGCATGGAAACTAAACAAACTTATGCTGAATGATAGTTGGGATCAGGAAGAGAAAAACGAAGAAATCATTAACCTCCTTGAGCAAAACAACAATGAAGGCACAGCTATCAAAATCTCAGCAATATGGTGAATGCCGCGGACCACCCAGTCGGTGGGCTTCAGTCTGAGGGAAAGCAGGGAGAAGGAACGAGGAAGGTTGAGAGGTCGGCGCAGGAATGACAGTCTGACACACCACGGGTCGGAGTATGCAGCTGTAACTTTACTGTGAAACTTATGCAAGTACTTATACACTTCTACTTACAGGCAGGGGGCGTCATTGGTTACACAAGAGTTATTTTGAGTTAGTGGGAAAGTTACAGATTTTTCCTTTACGGTTGCAGTTTTCGTGTTTAGGTAAGCTCTGATTGTTCTAGATATTTTTACCAACAATTTAATTACTCTGTCTCTGTTCCTAGTTGATAACAGTCAAAAGCATACCTAAGATAAACAGTACAAAGTTTAACTCACTAGTGAAGGTATTTATTACTAAAACGTCTTAGTGCCTGACTTTTAGGCGGCACTGAGTCTAGCAGGCTCGTGCCTTATCTTATCCTGTGGTGCAATGGGTCCAGCCTTGAGAAAGCACATTGTGATTAGTATCAGAGCACACAGAGCTATGCTAAAGAAAAACAAAGTAATAAATTTTAAAGGCTGCCATGGTCGTTCAAGCTCCTGCGGGTGACTTGGCACGTAGAGCACCGTTTCTGATGCTGTTTGTGCAGGGGTCGCTGGGGGCGAAACTCCGTGGAGCACAGGCCTCCTTACCGATGCTCTAAAACGCGGTCAGCGCCGCCTCACTTCGGCGGTAATGCCGTGGGCGCGGCAGGTGAAAGCGGTCCTGAGAGGAAAATTTATCACTTTAGATGCCTATATTCTTAAAACAGAAAAAGACCACATCAACTAATTCACAAGCCATCTTATGGAATTGGAAAAAGAAGAACAATCTAAGCCTAAACCCAGCAGAAGAAAAGAAACATCCAAAATCATAGATTAATGAAATTGAAAACAAAAGAATCATTCAGAAAATTAACAAAACAAGGAGATGGTTTTGTAAAAAGAATTAATAAAACAGATAAACCTTTCACCAGACTAACTAAAAATGGAAAGTAAAATACTTTGTAACCTCAATCAGAAATGATAAAGGGGAAATAACAACAGATGCCAAAGACATACAAGAGATTATCTCTGAATTCTACAAGAAACTTTATGCCCAGAAATTGACAATGAGAAGGAAATGAATCAATATTAGGAATCATACCCTCTCCCTAGACTTAGTAAGGAAGATATTAATCTCAACAGACCAATTTCAAGCACTGAGATCACAGAAACAATAAAAAAATCTCCCCCCCCCCACAAAAAAAGCCCTGGTCCAGATGGCTTCACACCAGAATTCTATCAAACATTCAAAGGATTACAAATTAAATTCTCATATTTCAGAAATTATTCCTACAAATTGAGAAAGAAGAAGTTTTCCCCAACACATTCTATGAAGCAAACATCATCCTGATACCAAAACTAGGAAAAGACTAATTAAAAAGAACTTCAGACAAACTTCACTAATGAAGATAGATGCAAAAATTCTCAACAAAATCCTAGCCCATGGACCACAGCTTCTCATTAAAAAAGTCATACATCATGATCAAGTAGGTTTCATCCTAGGGATGCAAGGCTAGTTTAACATACTCAAGTCCATAAACATAATTCACCATATCAACAGAAGCAAAAACAAAGACCATATGATCTTCTCAATAGATGTAGAAGAAGCATTTGATAAAATCCAGCATCATTTTCTAAAAGGAAGATGGCTTCGACTAGTTTAAGAGATGTGCCACCTATGCCTATATTCTCTATAGGAAGGATGGCTGCAAGGCTAGTTTAACATACTCAAGTCCATAAACATAATTCACCATATCAACAGAAGCTAAAACAAAGACCATATGATCTTCTCGATAGATGCAGAAGAAGCATTTGATAAAATCCAGCATCATTTTCTAAATGGAAGATGGCTTTGATTAGTTTAAGAGATGTGCCAACTATTCCTATAGAGAATAGGTGGCACATCTAATAGGTGGACAACTGGATATCCACATTTAAAAGACCGAAAATGGACCCACACCTTTCTCCACTCATAGAGAATATAGGCATAGGTGGCACATCTCTCAAACTAATTGAAGCCATCTTCTTTTTAGAAAACAATGAAAATATAGGCATAGATGGCACATCTCTTAAACTAATTAAAGCCATCTATGACAAAGCTAATATTTTACCAAATGGAGTAAAACTGAAAGCTTTTAACTTAGAACTGTAACCAGAAAAGATTGTCCTCTGTTGCCACTACTATTCAACATAGTGCTGGAAGTTCTAGCCAATTCAATCAGGCAAGAGAAGGAGATAAAGGGCATCCAAATTGTCAAATTTTCCCTCTTTTCTCATGATATGATCTTCTATTTAGATAACCACAAAGACTCCATCACAATACTCCTGGAAGTAATTCAAAACCTACAGTAATGTCTCAGGATACAAAATCGATGTCCACAAATCACTAACCTTTTTATACACCAATAACAGCCAGGAAGAGAAGCTACATAAAGACACAATCCTCTTCATGGTAGCTTCAAAGAAAATGAAATGTCTAGGAATATACCTAACAAAAAAGGTGAAGGAACTCCATAAAGAAAATTATGAACCTCTAAGATAAGAAATAGCAGAAGATATTAACTAAAGGAAGAACGTACCATGCTCATGGCTGGGGAAAATCTACATTATTAAAATGTCTATACTTCCCAAATAAATCTACAGATTCAACGTCGTCCCTATGAAAACACCAACATGATAATTTCAAGATTTGGAAAAAAAAATTCTTCATTTTGTATGGAACCAGAAAAAAATATGTATATATAATGCAATTCTTAGTAACAATAACAAAGCCAGGGGCATCAGCCTACCAGACTTTAGGCTGTACTACAAGGCTATAGTGATCAATATAGTATGGTATTGGCACAAATATAGACATACACATCTGGAACCGAGCAGAAAACTAGGAGATGAAACTCGTCTTACAGCCACCTAATCTTTGATAAACCAAACAAGAACGTACCCTAGGGAAAAGAATCCCTATTCAATAAATGGTGCTGGGACAACTGGATAGCCACATTTAAAAGACTGAAACTGCACCTGCACCTTTCATCATTCATAAAATTTGATTCAAGATAGGTAAAAGACCTAAACTTAAGGCATGAAAAGGTAATAATTCTCAAAGAATGCATGGAAAAAACACTTGAAGAAATCTGCCTGGGGAAACACTTTATGAAGAAGGCTCCCATGGCAATTGCAACAACAAAAGTTAACAAATGGGACTTAAACTGGAAAGCTTCTGTACAGCTAAGAAGACCATAACCAAAGCAGATAGCCAACCTACACAATAGGAAAGGATATTTGTATATTTTGAATCCATAAAAAGATTGAAAACTAGGATCCTCAGAAAACTCAAATTAATCACCAATCCCTTATATCACTGGGCAAGGGAGATGAATAAAACATTCTCTAAATAAGACAGACATATGGCTAACAAACATATGAAAACAATGCTCATTGTCCCTAATTATTAGAGAAATGCAAATCAAAACCACCCTCAGATGTCATCTAGCCCCAGTGAGAATGGCCCACATCACAAAAATCTCAAAACTGCAGATGCTTGTGTGGATGTGGGGAGAAAGGAACACTTTTACATTGATGGTGGGACTGCAAACTAATACAACCTTTTTGGAAAGGAACTATAGAGAACCCTCAAAGAACTCAAACTAGACTTCCCATTTGATCCTGCAATCCTGTTATTGGGCATCTACCCAGAAGAAAAAAAAAATTATTTTACCGTAAGGATACTGGAACTAGAATGTTTACCACAGCTCAACATACAATCACCAAAATGTGGAAATAGCCTAAATGCCCACCAACTCAGGAATCGTTTAACAAGCTGTGGTATAAGTCTACCATGGATTACTTTTCAGCTATCAAAAAAGATGACTTTACATCTTTTTGATACATCCTTTGTATTAACCTGGATGGAAGTGGAACACATTATTCTTAGTAAAACATCACAAGAATGGAGAAGCAAGAATCCTATGTACCTATTTCTGATATGAGGGCAATCAATGACCTATTACATAGTGGGAGATGGGAAAGAGGATAGCAGAGAGAGGGAAGGAGGGAGGGGAATGGGTGTTCAGAGGGTGTGACACACCTTTTGGGGGGTGGGCACAATTATAAGAAAGTCTTTACCTAACAAATGCAATCAGTGTAACCTGCTTCTTTATATCCTCCTTGAATCCCCATCAATTAAAAAAAAAAAATCAGAGTCAATGTTTTTTTTTCCAATTTTATTTATTTATTTATTTATTTATTTTGCAGTTTTTGGCTGGGGCTGTGTTTGAACCCGCCACCTCTGGCATATGGGGCCAGCGCCCTACTCCCTTGAGCCACAAGCACTGCCCTCAATTTCATTTATTTTTGTTTGAATTTTGCTTATTACTTTTCTTCTGCTAGGTTTGGGATTGGGTTGGTCTTCCTTTTTCATTTCTGTATGATGATTCATTAGATTTTTGATGCACTTTTTTTGTTTTGTTTTGTTTTTTGAATGTAGGTATCTAATGTGGTAAATTTCCCTCTTAGGACTACTTTTGCAGTGTCCCACACGTTTTGGTGGATGTCACTTTGTTGTTTTGTTCAGTGAAGGTAACAATTTTCTCTTTCCTGACCCAGCTGCCATTCAACATAAAGTCCTGTTTGCTGGAAATAGGCCTTTGTTCAGGGATGGTAAATTTTGCTAGAGTTGAGTTCCAACTTTATTGCATTGTGGTCTGAGAAGATACAGTTCTCTTGTTCTTGTTGAGGTTTGATTTGTATCCTAGAACATGATCTATTTTGGAGAATGTTCCATGGGCTGACAAGAAGAATGTATATTTCTTATGTTTGGGGTTGTGTGTTCTGTATATGTCTATAAAATGCAATTGTTCTAGGGTCACATTTGTAAAAGTATTGTTAAAATACCTTGATACTATGGTGATATAAGAGATCATATTGCTCAGACAAATTAAGTTCTGTTTCAAGAATCTGGGAGCATTTAACTTAGTTGCGTATGTGTTTACAATTGAAATGTCTTCTTGTGCTATGTTAATCAGTTTAATATAAGCATTCCAAATTGTATATAAAATCAGCACATTTTACCCCATAAATGTATTAATGTATACAGTTACGATTTAATTAAAATAAGAGAAAAAATAAAGAGATGGGGAAATGCTATTTTAAGCAAAAAAAAAAAAAAAGAAAAAATATCTTCTTATTGTATTGTTCCCTTGACCAATATAAAGTGTCTCTCTTAGTCTTCTTTGACTTTAGTTGCTGTAAGTACACTTGTATCTGTAGTAAGATTGCAACACCTCATGTCTTCTTATTGTCATTTGACTGAAATATTGTTTTCCATCCCTTGACCTTGAATCTTGCTTTGTCCTTTGAGGCTGGGTGAGTTTCCTGCACACTGCATATGGATGGGTTGTGTGTTTTTTTTTTTTTTTTATCCTATCATCCAGCCTATACTTCCTCGTGGGAAATTCAAGCCATTAACATTTATCAATAGAATTGATAAGTGTGGTGGTGTTCTATTCATCTTATTTTGTGAAATTGATTGCTTAGTTTTATCTTTTGCATCATTGTGGAAGCTCAGTTTTGTCATTTAGTTTCTAGGTGTTTAGTTTGCTGGTAGTCCATTGTGATGGTCAGTGTGTAGAATAGGTCTAAGTATTTCCTGTAGAGCTGGTCTTGCTGTGGCAAACTTTCTCAATGTTGGAATATCAATAGAAGTGTTAATTTCTCCATCAATTTTACAGCTTAGCTTAGCATAATACAGAATTCTGGGCTGAAAGTTGTTTTGTTTAAGTAGATTAAAGGTAGATTACCATTGTCTTATGGCTTGAAAAGTTTCATTTAAGAAGTCCACTTTCACCATGATGGATTTACCCCTGTAGGTCAATTGGCAATTACTCCTGGCTGCTTACAGAATTTTCGTTTTCACCTTGACTTTGGATAGGTTCATGATAATGTGTCTAGGAGAAGGTATGTTTCAGTTGAGATAACCTAGGGCTTGATATCCTTCTCAGTATAGTGTTTCAGAATCTTTGGTGATACTTGGTAATTTTTCACTTACAATATCTTCTTGTAAGGCTTCTATTCATCTAGGATATTCTTCTTGTTCTTCTGGGATACCTATAATTTCATGAAGTCCCATTATCTCTCAGTGAACATTCTCTTTTCTTTTTCTTCTTTTCTGTCTCTTTAATTGCAAGTGTTAGCTCAAGAGCTTTATCCTCTAGCTCTGAGAATCTTTCTTCTCCATGGTCTAATCTGTTATTGATACTTTCTACTTCATCTTTAAATGCCCTGTTTGAGTGCTTCAATTTCTTCAGCTCTTCTATATCCTTTCTATTTTCTTCATACCTTTCATCCCTTATTTGGTTGTTTTGTATTTCATTTTGGTTATTTTCTACTTTCTCAGCAATTGCCTTGTTTGTTTTTACCATCCATTTTTACCATACCTTTCTTTAATTTTTAACCTTTCATTATAGTTAGAATCCTTTGCAGTCACCACCTCATGATCCCTTGGAGAGCTTGTTCTGTTCTGGTTTTTCATGGTGCCAGGCTATTTCTGTTGGTTCTTCTGCCATGAGTGTTTTCTTTTGGTTTTATTCTTTACCCTACTTTTAATTTTCACTTGTTCCTACTCTTTGTGTTACATTATCTCTGACATTAGGCATCAAAGTGTCTTTTTGGTATAGTACCAAAAGATTCAGAAGAATGAAGAGCAAGAAGGTAGAAAAGGTAAAAAAAAAATTAAAAGGAAAATGTGTGTGTGGGGGGTAACAGGAAAAGTTGACCAAAAGAAGAAAGGAACAGAAAGAGAGAGAATGAAGCAATATTGGGGGTTCATCAGGTTGCTTTGAGCTGTACTCACAATTCTCAGCCTCTGGTAAGCTGGGTTTTGTGGTTCCTTTGAGATCAGGAGCTCTTCACCAGACCGAGCAAAGTCAAAACTCAACCCTCACCAAATAGAAAAGAAAAAAGAAAAAAAAGAAAGCATTTTTTCCACTAGCATGCTTCCAAGTCAAAGCTAGATGGACCACCTATACCAGGGGATCAAGGTCTTCTTCTGCCAGGCCAATGCTATGGTACCCTTGCCCAGGCCTCAGAGTGAGGCTTTGTCTCATACATAGAAAACAGCTTAAAAAAGAATAAAACATGTTAGAAAATGTAATAATAATAAAGATATATAAATAAAATTTAAAATAAAATTATACAATATGTAAATAAGGGGGTGGGTGTACATTACCTGTCGTTTGAGAAATTTATGTGGAATAGACTAAAAAGTATAAAAATCTTTATAAAAAAGAGATAGAAAAAGAGAGAAATGAGCTTTGCACAGTGGCAGAATCATAGCCAATGAGGTTTATCACAAGCATGATTATTGCTCATTGAAAACTTTTCTGAATACCCCACAATGACAACTTGAAATATAGTCAGCATTGGCAATTTTTGACAGTCTCTATGGAGACTGAATTAAAATTTTAAAAAATAGGAGAGAAATTGCAAGGAAAGCACAACAAAAGGGATAGGAAAACCATATGAGAAATGGATCCATGCCAGCCACAGTGGCTCACACATCTAATCCCAGATTCTGGGAGGCCGAGGTGGGTGGATTGCCTGAGCTCACAGGTTCCAGACCAGCCTGAGCCAGAGTGAGACCCCATCTCTAAAAATAGCCAGACATTGTCACATGCACCTGTAGACCCAGATACTTGGGAGGTTAAGGCACAAGAATTGCTTGGATCCACGAGTTTGAGGTTGCTGTGAGCTGTGATGCCCTGACAGTCTACTGAGGGCCACAAAGTCAGACTCTATCTCAAAAAAAAAAAAAAAAAAAAAGGAAAGAAAATGGATCCCTTCTTACTTTAGAGAGTAAAAATGGAAAAATAAAAATATTATAAAAGAAAAACAAAACAATAACAACAAAAAGACCTTAAAAGTTAAAAATGGGAGAAAAAAATAGCAGGAGCAGAAAAACTAGCAAAAATGGAGTCCTTACTATTGAAGAAGGAAATAATTAAAAATTATAATTACAGAAGAGGGGCAAGATGGCCAAATGGAGCCAGCATTTGACAGAAGCTCCCATCCAAAGGGAAAGGTAATGTTCAGAAAGTACCCAATAAAGCTGAAGACTGGGAGCTGAGCTGAGAGAGAAGAGTGATAACTGCACATCACCTCTGCTCAGGCAAGTTGCAACTCCAAGAAAGCAAATTTCACTTGCAAAACTCATCCCAATGGAAAAGTGTCCATCCCCTCCCCCAAGAGGGTTTTTTTGTTTTTCTCTCACTGTAGGTTTTCTACATGCAAGGGGTGAACTGAAGACCTCTTGTCTCACCCCATGGGTGAGAGTTGCATGAAGTGGGGACTACATTTCCAGAGGGACCCTGCTGTGACCCTGAGCACTCTCTTGCCAGGCATGAAAGCTGAACTAACATTTTCCCTGCCATTTTGAATGTCAAGTCCACCATCTCCCCCTCACCTGATGGTCCAGAAGCCAAACCCTGCATAGACAGGAAGGTCTGCAGTTCATTGCCAGGTATGGGCACTGCAAAGGCCATGGCAGAAAAGCTGCACTGTAACACTAAGCCCAGCAGTAGTGCAGAAAAAGTGGGGGAGGCTGTCAGGCTGGGCTCTGTGAAAGTGCAAACCAGCTGTGGGAGGAGGATTGCTAGCCACGCACCCTACCCTGCCGGAGCCTCCTGCTGCATGCTCCATCCAGCCAGAGGCCATGCACCCTGCCCTGCCAGAGCCATGCATGTGTGCACTCTGCCCTGCCATTGCTGCCTGGTGCCCCACTCTGCCAAAACCACGTGATGCGTGCCCTGCCCTGCTGAGGGAGCTGTGCACCCTGCACTCCCAAGCTGCCTTTACAACCACCTCCCTGGCCATGGGAGCTGCCTGGGAGCTGTGCAGGGACACCTCTCATGAATATTCAGCAACAGTCAAGTGATCCTGCCAGGGTCTCATCTAGGAGAGACACCTCCTTAACTCTAAGGACTGTAAGAGGAAGCCAGACCTCACCCTATAGGGATACTAGTGCTGCAGAGCAACTAAGACAAAGGCATGGTGGCTAAGGAAGAACATCATTTGCTGACTTATTATTATCAGGTTCCAAATGAGCTCAGGTGGAACATTCCCCAGGTGTCACTGAGTACCCAAGGCAGGCAGGCCTCAGCTCCCCTAGCCAGCTGGTGGCAGAGGGTGGTGGCTGGGCTGAGGGGGCCTTAACTTTCCTTTGACTCTGGCAGGCATAAAGCCCTGGCACATCTTATTGGAGGGAGCAGGACCACAGTCCCGTGAGGTTACCAGTGACTGGGAGTGAAAGAGGTGCAAGGTGGGGAAAAAGATACCAGCCCCCAGGTCCAACGCTGTTACTGGGTGGGCCTTTCTGACTCCACAGAGCACCAGAGCAAACCACATTTGAGCAACCTGTAGATGTCTGCTATCTAGTTGCTGGAGAACTTTAGAACTCTCCCACTTGAGAGTTGGTAGTGAATGGGTCAATTGGTTTGGAACTCCTAACATTGGCCAATCACCCAAGGACCCTCTCAGATGGTACCCTGATTGTATAGTAACAAGAATGTTTGATTTTCCTCTTCCAGTTGTTGCTCATGGGGAGCAGGGTGTCTTAGTTGCTTGTATTTCTCAATAGCTGAGACTTCAACCCAGAGTCACCAATCCACTAGGATAGGACAAAGACCAGCTGAATACATGACAGAGCCACCTAACACTACCACACCAAGCAGGTTCCCAGTGCCTCAGACTGTAATACTATACAGTTCCTTTGCAAGGCTGTAGGGGAAAAAGCTACAGTCACCAGTCCAGACCCTTAGCAAAGGTCTGGTCAACCACAACTACAGGAGCCACCAATCCAATTTCACATTACCTGCCCATCTAGCCAAATGGTGAAAAATAATCATGGGGCAGAATCCTTGGGAAAACTCTGGCAACATGAATAATCAGAGTAGATCAATTCCCCCAAGAAATAATAAAACAGACACACCAGATGATCCCATTCATAAACACATGGCTGAGATGTCAGAAATTGAATTCAGAATTTGGATGGCAAATAAGATCAACAAAATGGAGGTAAAGATGGAATGAAAATTTCAAGGAGTAATTCAAAAGTTGTCTCAAGAATTCAATGAATTCAAAGAAAAAATTACCAAAGATTTTGACACAGTGAGGTAAGAAATTGCAGCCCTCAAAGATCTGAGAAATACAGTAGAATCCCTCAGTAACAGAATGGAGCACACAGGAAAAAGGATCTCTGACATTGAAGACAAAGCTTTTGAATGCTCACAAATGCTCAAAGAGGAAAAGAAGTGGAGAGCAAAAATGGATCATTCCCTGAGAGAATTGTGGGACCACTCCAAAAGAGTAAACAGTCACCTTATAGGAATCCCCGAAGGAGAAGAGACTACATTGAAAGGCCCAGATGCTCTACTCCAAGAGATAATAGAGGAGAACTTCCCAAACATGGCAAAAGATTCTGAAATCCAGATAGCAGACAGTTCAGAACCCCAGCATGACTCATATAAAACATCTCCTAGACACATTATAATTTACTTCACCAAAGTTAATATGAAGAAGAAAATCCTGCAAGAACCCAGACATAAGAAAAACATAACCTACAAGGGGAAGAATATTAGAATGACTGCACATCTCTCTGCTGAAACTTTTCAAGCTAGAAGAGGATGGTCATCTACTGTTAACTTCCTAAAACAAAACAACTTTCAATCTAGGATCCTGTATACAGCTACACTGAGTTTCATTTATGATGGATAAATTAAATACTTTAATGACATTCACATGCTGAAGAAATTTGTCATAACTAAACCAGCTCCCCAGTATATTCTCAGACCCATCTTCCACAGTGACAATGCTCTACTACCAATGTAAACTCACTTAGAAACTTTTGATCAAACTCCAACTTCTACAGTGGCGAATGGATTAAAAATGTCCACTGGAGTTTTAAAAATTTGATACACAAAATACTACCAGGCTTATAAATACTCTCAATTAATGTGATTGGCTGAAATTGTCCTCTAAAGAGGCACAGGCTGCCTGACTGGATACAAAAACTCAGGCCAGTTATCTGCTGAATACAAGAATCTCATCTTACCTTAAAAGATAAATATAGATTCAGGGTAAAGGGATGTTCATCTATAATTCAGGAAAATGGAAATCAGAAAAAAAGCAGGTGTTGTAATTTTATGTTCAGATACAATAGGATTTAAACCAACAAAATTAAGGAAAGATAATAATGGTCACTTCATATTTGTTAAGGGCAGCACTCAACATGACGAGATTTCAATTATTAATATTTATGCACTCAATTTATAAGAGATTCTAAGAGACATGAGCAACTTGGTTTTCTCCAGCACCATAATAGTCAGAGATTTTAACACTCCTTTGGCAGTGTTGGATAGATCCTCCAATAAGAAACTAAGCAAAGAAATTTTAGACTTAAACTTAACCATAAGACAATTGGATATAACAGACATCTACAGAACATTTCATCCTAACAAAACTGAATACACATTCTTCTCATCAGCCCATGGAACATTGTTCAAATCTGATCACATCTTAGGTCACAAGTCTAACCTCAGCAAGTTTAAAAGAATAGAAATTATTCCTTGTATTTTCTTGAAACTGTCATGGAATAAAAGTCAAACTCAATAACAACAAAAATCTGCATACTCATACAAAATCATGGAAACAAAATAATCTCATGCTGAATAATTGCTGGGTCATAGATGAGATTAAGAAGGAATTACTAAATTTTTGGAACAAAACAATAATGAAGACACAAATTACCAGAACCTCTGTGATACCACAAAGGCAGTCCTAAGATGGAAATTTATAGTGTTGTAAGACCTCAAATGAATGTAAAGACATGAAGTGAACAACTTAATAGGACATCTCAAGCAACTGGAAAAAGAAAAGCATACCAACCCCAAACCCAGCAGAAGAAAAGAAATAATTAAAATTAGAACAGCATTCAATAAAATTGAAAACAAAAAAAAATTATACAACAGATAAATCAATCAAAAAGGTTTTTTTTTTTTTTGAAAAGGTCAATAGAATAGATAAATGTTTGCTAACCTAACCAGAAATAAAAGAGTAAAATTTCTAATTTCATCAATCAGAAATTATAAAGGCCAAATAACAACAGAATCCTCAGATATTCAAAAAATCATTAATGAATATTACAAAAAACTCTACTCTCAGAAGTATGAAAATATGAAGGAAATACATCAATACTTGGAAATATGCCACCTTCCTAGACTTAGCCAGAAAAAAGTGGAAATTTTGAACAAGCCTATTTCAAGTTCTGAAATAGGATCAACTATAAGAAATCTCCCCCAGAAGAAAAGTTTGGTACCAGATGGCTTCACATCAGAATTATATCAAACCTTTTTTTTTTTTAAATGTTAATTAAAGGCAGTTATTTTATTTAGAAAATATCTATTTCTTTACCAATGAAATGATCTTAGGGTTTCTAGCTAGGTTGCATAAAGATTTTTAAATGCAACTATATTGATACCTACTTTTCTTTTTTTTTTTTTTTTTATTGTTGGGGATTCATTGAGGGTACAATAAGCCAGTTACACTGATTGCAATTGTTAGGTAAAGTCCCTCTTAACCTTTCCCAAAACATCAAAAAAGAAGGAATACTTCCCAACTCATTCTATGAAGCAAATATCACCCTGATACCCAAACCAGGAAAAGACCCAACAACAACAAAAAAAAATTATAGACCAATATCTCCAATGAATATTAATGCAAAAATATTCAATAAGATCCTAGCAAACAGAATCCAACAAAATATCAAACAAATTATACATCATGACCAGGTGAATTTCATCCCAGGGTCCCAAGGATGGTTCAATATATGTAAATCTATAAATATAATACATCACATAAAGAAAATAAAAGACAAAGACCATATGACTCTCTAAATTTGTGCAGAAAAAGATTTTGATAATATCCATCATCCTTTCTTAACCAGTACACCTAAGAAAATAGGTATAGAAGGAACATTTCTTAAACAGATAGAGGCCATCTACAGCAAACCCACAGTCAATATCGTATTGAGTGGAGTAAAATTGAAATCGTTTCCACTCAGATCAGGAGCCAAGCAAGGTTGCCCATTGTCTCCACTGCTTTTTAACATTGTAATGGAAGTCTTAGCCATCTCAATCAGGCAAGAGAAGGCAATGAAAGGTATCCACATTGGATCAGAGGAGATCAAACTGTCACTCTTTATAGATGATATGATTATATATCTGGAAAACCCCAGGGAATCAACTACAAAACTCCTAGAAGTGATCAAGGAATATAGTAACATCTCAGGATACAAAATTAACACTCATAAATCTGTAGCCTTTATATATACCAACAATAGTCAAGATGAAAAAACAATGAAGTACTCTATTCCCTTTACAATAGTGTCAAAGAATATGAAATATCTGGGAATGTACCTAACAAAGGATGTGAAAGATCTCTATAAAGAGAACTATGAAACTCTGAGAAAAGAAATAGTTGAAGATGTTAATGAATGGAAAAATATACCATACTTCCCATTCCTGGGAAGACTCAACATTGTTAAAATGTCTATACTACCCAGAGCAATCTACAGATTTAATGCAATCCCTATTAAAGTACCTCTGTCATACTTTAAAGATCTGGAAAAATTAGTAATTAATTTTATATGGAAACAGAAAAAAACTCGAATAGCCAAGACATTACTCAGAAATGAAAACAAATCAGGAAGAATCATGCTACCAGACTTCAGACTATGCTATAAATCTACAGTGATCAAGACAACATGGTACTGGCACAAAAATAGAGAGGTATATGTATGGAACAGAATAGAGAACGAAGAGATAAAACCAGACACTTATCATCACTTGATCTTTGGTAAGCCTATCAAAAATATAAATGGGGGAAATATTCCCTATATTACAAATGGTGCTGGGTGAGTTGACTGGCGACTTGTAGAAGGCTGAAACTGGAATCACACCTTTCTCCTTTAACAAAAATTGACTCTCACTGGTTAAAGGACTTAAACTTAAGACATGAAACTATAAAAATTCTTAGAGAGAGTACAGGGGTAACACTTTTAAAAATTGGCCTGGGAGAATACTTTACGAGGATAACCCCCCAGGCAATTGAAGCAACATCAAAATACATTACTGGGATATGATCAAACTAAAAAGCTTCTGCACTGCCAAGAACACAGTAAGTAAAGTAAGTAGACAGCCCTCCGAATGGGAGAGGATTTTTGCAGATTATATTTTCAACAAAGGTCCAATAACCAGAATCCACAGAGAACTGAAACTTGTTATCAAGTAAAGAACAAGTGATCCCATTTCACTGTGGGCGAGAGACATGAACAGAAGCTTCTGTGAAGAAGACAGGTGCACAGTCTACAGACACATGAAAAATGCTCATCATCTTTAATTATCAGAGAAATGCAAACCAAAACCACTTTGCGATATTATCTAACTCTAGTAAGAGTAGCCCACATCACAAAATCCCATAACTACAGATGTTGGCATGGATATGGAGAAAAGGGAACACTTCTGCACTGCTGGTGGGAGTGCAAGCTAGTATATTCCTTTGGAAAGAAGTTTGGAGAACACTCAGGAATCTAAATGTAGACCTGCCATTTGATCCTGCAGTTCCTCTACTGGGTGTATATACAAAAAGACCAAAAATCACTTTGCAACAAAGATATTCATACCAGATTATTCATTGCAGCTCAATTCATAATTGCCAAGTCATGGTAGAAGCCCAAGTGCCCATCACTCATGAATAGATCAATAAATTATGGTATATGTATACCATGGAATACTACGCAGCATTAAAAAAGATGGAGACTTTATCTCTTTTTTTTTTTATTAAATCATAGCTGTGTACATTGATATGATCATGGGGCATCATTCACTAGCTTCACAGACCGTTTACCAAGTGAGACTTTATCTCTTTTATGTTTACATGGATGGAGCTGGAAAATATTCTTCTTAGTAAAGTATCTCAGGAATGAAAAAAAAAAATCCAATGTACTCAATGTTACTATGAAACCAATTTATAATCACTCATGTTTTCTTTTTTTATTATTATTAATCATAGCTGTGTACATTATTGCAATCATGAGGCACCGTGATTTTATATACCATTTGACATATTTTCATCACACTGGTTAACACAGATGAAAGATGAATCACAACTATAGCCCAGGATGAAGGAGGGAAGGGGAGGATGTTGGGAAAGGAGGGGAGTGGTTCGATAGAGGGAGGGTTAATGGTGGGATCATACCTATGGAGCATATTGCAAAGGTACAAGTCAAATCTGTCAAGTATAGAACACAAATGTCTTAACACTCTGATTAAATAAATGAGGTAAATGCTATGTTAACTAGTGGGATGCAAGCACTCCAATTTGTACAAATAATCAACACATTGAATCCCACAAAGGCATAAATGTATTCATGATCTATGTATATATAACTTAATAAAAATTTTTTTGACTGTCAACTAGCAATTTTAGCTTATTCCTATAGTGATATAATTTGCAGAAATAAGAAAGGAAATCTGACACAAAAGAATATCTTCCATACCTGATACAAAAGGTCAATATGATGAAAAAAGTTATAATTACAAAAAAAGAATGAAAAAATCTAAGGGAAAAATGCTGAAAAGAAAAATAAATATATGTATGTATATATAACCACACATTGCCTGGACAGCAGGTGGTGTCCTGGGGTATGAGATGCTAATCACAATGCTGATATAGTTGTATATGATGAAGGCTGGAAGCCTCTGTCTTGCAGAGGAGAATTGATCCTGTTTTCCTGAATTTTTGGCCCTCAGTTCCTTCTGTTTTGGGAATCTAAAGCTCTTGTCAGCTTGTTTAATTGATACCTTTTGACCTTTCGAAATCATGTCCCTTGGCCACATAGTAACTTTCCCAGAAAAGCACAGGCCACAAAATTTCCTCACATATGGCTACCCAGCATATTAGGCTCACCAGAACTGGCCTGACACTAGGACCCTCACGGCTGATCCTGCCAGGCAGTTTTCCCACAATGGCTGTACCAGGGTCTGTAGCTCAACCACGAGAGCTCTGCTTTGCCCAGTGGCTCAGTTCCAGCCCCTGGCACTGTTCAAGATCACTTGCTCACTTGCCTAAGCTCTCCAAAGGTAACTTCACCAAGTGACCAGGCCCTCTCTCACAAAATAAATCCCTGCAGGACAGGCCCTCTATGTTTGAAAACTGCCAAACCAACCGACCTCTGCTGGCATGCAAGTATTCACCCTCTGTCCTGATTCTCCAATGCTTCCAACCTCCTCTTAGGCTCCTGGTGTCTCCTGCTGCCTCCCTGTGCCCCCAAAGCAATGTTCTGGGCAGAGCCCATCA
Organism: Nycticebus coucang; assembly: GCF_027406575.1. Classification (NCBI taxonomy): domain Eukaryota; kingdom Metazoa; phylum Chordata; class Mammalia; order Primates; family Lorisidae; genus Nycticebus; species Nycticebus coucang. The sequence goes on along the minus strand of NC_069804.1, from coordinate 152,716,803 downwards.
GTCAGAGGTGGTTGGTGTCTTTTCTCCCCGATCTCACCATGTGCAGCTGCAGAGGAAGAGCTGCCTCTAGTCTGCCATCTTGCTCTGACTCATAGATAATTTTTTGCTATTACTTTACAGTATAAGTTAAATGCCTTTTAATTAGGTGGTATATTCAATGTGACATCTCTCATTAGCAATTCATAGGTCATTCTGTTGTGCAAAATTGCAATGGAAACTGAACATCAGTGCATTTTCATCAATCTAAGTACATGTATTTATGGTATATTCCTTTGAGTGATTTGTTGCTATGATCTTCACGAAAAATCTTGTAAAATAATATTACTCTGTATATTCAGTCTTTATGGACACCTTGAACCTTCTAGAACATTCAGTAAAGACCCTATTTCATGTGTATATTATATATCCTATTTTACTGCCTACTTAAAAATTCTTTATATAAAATACCTGTTCTTTATGACTCTTTGCTATTGATAAATGTCTTTTGAGATTTTATATAATTTATCTTCATGTCTATTGAAAGATGAAAGACATTACAGAGATAATTTATGTAAGTTCTTCAAAGTGTCTGTGGATTTCTAAATCAATCACAAGGAAAAAAAATGTTGATAATTTAATATTCTTGGTCCTACTGTGAAGTCTGCTAAATTGGGACTCCATAGCTGCCTCAATGGACATCAAAAAAGTACAAAAGAGAGAAAACAGCTATGTTAGTGCACTCTTTCTCAAAGTCCCTTGGTTATTAGATTCATGAAATATTTTTTGCTGTCTTTTCTCTGTGTTTACACTTGACATCAGGTTATGGATTGCCTGAAAGAAATGGCTGTGATATCTTTTTTCTTTCTTATGCTAGTAGTAAACATATAAAATTATAAAGAGATTTTCAATTAATATAAAATATACATAGATACAAATATCAATTATTAAATACATAGGCTATTCATGGAGACTGATAATCCAGGGGCATTTCGACAACCAAGTAGGTTGTTTAATTTTCCTGGCTCTTCATTAGATATCTATTTTTTATATTTTACTTCCAGGTCTCTGCCTTAAAGCTTCCAAATGTGGCCAGAGTTTTACTAAATATGTTGTTTTTGAGGTGTTCCAATGTATATGTAGTTGTCTGGGTGTATTTTGCATTTCTTTCTCTAAGGATGGCCTTGATATACAGTAGGAAGTTATAGCAGAAAGTACAGAGAGAAAAAAAAATAAACACTCATTTCTGATCAGATGAAACTGCTGGGTATTGTGGCTACTACTGCTAACTTGTAGTTTTCTTCCTTCAATTTTATTAAAGGAGGGAAAATAAGGTTTTAACAATCAACCAAACCTTCTCAGTTGTGAATAAGTGCCAGAAAAAAAAAAAATGTCTACAACCTGACTAGTAATTTCCCTAGACCTTTTGAGTTTCTCTACATTTTTTTCCCTGAACTACAAGCTGATTGCATTTAACTCAATTTTGGATAGAAGTCTATAGAGGCAAATCAATTACAAAGAACCTTCAGAACAGGGATTTGCTTTTAATTAGATATTTTAATGGATTTCTGCTTATCATTGCATATGAAAAATTCACTTTTGGACACACTTGGGAATTGTGCCTTTTAATACATGTTATGTGAGTCAATTTTAGGCCCATACAAAAAAAATTTTTAAAGTGGATATATACATACCACTGAGAAACAAGAGGGCAATATAAGTAAAGATTTTTCACTACCACCAAATTTCAGTTATCAAAGATATGAGGTATTTTTGAGTTCATCAATCATTTGTTGAATATCTACTGAATGTTGGAAAATCATCTAGACATTAGGGAAGCAGAAATAAATAAAACACTGTCCTCACTTATTTGTGATAGTCCATGGTTAAGTGAGGGAAAGACAAATATGTAAGCAGATAATTGCAGTGTAGTGTGGCAATTATTATAACAAAGTGTTGTAGAAACAGTTACTGAAACAACTACCTGGGATTCGAAGAATTCAAAATCACTGGAATTCAAAGGAATTAAGTAATTAGTATTAAAAATAATTAATATTTTAATTTTATCTTAAATTATATGAGTTTTCCAGATAATGATGTAGGAAAGGTGCATTTTACACACAGGAAATCCATGTTCAAACTGTACATGAGTTCAAGCAATGGCATGAAGTACAGTGTGGTATAAGATACATGTGGCCTGAGGACCTGTGGTAGGTGATATGGCTCCAAAGATACATTATAATCTGATTTTGCATGGCCTTGAAAGTCAAGCTACAGAATTTCAAATTGATATTATAGGAAATAAAGAACCAAAGGAGGTTTTCTTCTTCAGAAAGGTATTGCTATAATCCAGTTTACGTTTTAGAAAGTTAATCATGGGGCTTAGTGCTAAAGAGGGGCTAGACAGAGTACTGACTAGAGACAAAGATGATTTTTCACTGAAGTCAAGGGTTGAAAAAATGAAATGAAAAAAATAAAAACACAAGATACCCAGTTAAACTGAATCCCAGATAAACAATAATTTGTTTTTAAGCGTAAGAATGTTCCATGCAATACATTGGGACATACTTAAACTGCCAAAATGGTTTGTTATTTTTTATGAAATTCAGAATTAGTTCAGTATGATGTATTTTACATGCCAACTTCAATATAGTTTATGGCAGGAATAAATGATAAGAGGTTTAAGGTATTGAAGTGAGCAGATTTATGAGATATAAGGAAATAGACTTTACTAGACTTGGTGTTTAGATAAATATTGGAGGTTAAGAAGAGAGAAAAGATCCTAGGTGATTCTCATAAAAGAATCCTTTAGTTTCTAGCCTAAGGGGTGTATCTGGTTATAAAATAAAATTTTTGATATAGAAGTAGAGTTCAGATAGGAGCATGTTTGGATTAAACTTCAAGAAAAGTGTTTTAAAACTGTATCCTTTCTATATTAATTATAATACAATATTATTTCTTTTATTAAGAAATGTGACAGTATATGGTTAGTGACATTTTCAGAAATTCTATCTAAGAAGAGTCTGGGCCAATGAATGGGTGGAAAGGATCCATTTGCATAGCCAAGAAATTTTGTTTAAGGTATTTTACTTATTTTAGATGGTTTTGAATAGTGCAATCAAGAAATCAAGATCATTGGTTCAAGAAAATGTTTTTGTTTTTCTTGTTGTGTTGTTTCAATGGCCTTACCTGGAAAATACAACCACTAACAAAAATACTTTAGAAGTATCTTAATTGTCAATTTTTTGGGGGTGACAGCATCTCACTTTGTCACCCTCAGTAGAGTGCGGTGACGTCACAGCTCACAGCAACCTCAAACTCTTTGGCTGAAGCCATTCTCTTGCCTCAGCTTCCCTGGTAGCTGGGACTATAGGCAGTTTGTGAGCTCAGGCAATCCATCCACCTGGTCCTCCCAGAGTGCTAGGATTACAGGTATGAACCACTGTGCCCATCCCTTTTCAATTGTTCTTTTTTTTTTTTTAAGCCATGTATTGTTACACTAAATAAAAAAGCCTTGGAAGCATAGTCTTAAATGCTTCTGCATCTAAGGACTTTATCTAATGCAACCTTATACTCCTGGGCTCAAGTGATCACCCTGCCTCAGCTTTCTAGAGTAGCTGTGACTAGCTAATTTTTTTAATATTTCTGGTAGAGACAGGGTCTTGCTCATGTTGAGGCTGGACTCAAACTTCTGAGCAAAGTCCTGAGCTCAAGTGATCCTTTGGTCTGGGACTCCCAGTGTCCTGGGATTAAAGGCATGAGCCATCAGGCCTAGCCCGGGCTCCTTTTCTTACCTATATTTCTTGAGGTTTACCCTTGAGGCTCTTTTGGACTCTTCCTACAAAAGGCCAGGATTGAGGGGATACAATATGATAGGGGTATTTGATTGAATATTGATAAAACCTTTTATTAATAAAAAGGTTTTCTTAAGGCAAAACTTTGTAAGAGTAAGAAATTTTGACCAATTTTATACTAGAAACAAATTTTAAGCACATGATTTATCCACAATTATGAACTCCCTAGACACTAATTACTCTGCAGGCAGTACACTCTTGGACTTTTATCATTATTATTTAATTTGATGTCCATTGTGAAGAAAAAGTATATTGTTCAGAGTAAGTGACTGGCAGCACTTGGGGCTGTGATTTCTCATCCCTTGCATAAGAAAACAAAAAGCTCCATATTGGGGATCACTTATCACATACTGCAGATAAGCATGTCTAGCTATTTGTTATGTAGATAATTCTGACCAAATTTGATTAGCATTTTCAACAGGGATAGGTTGGTTCATAAACCCCAGGATTAACCAAAATGCTAGTATCATGTAAATGGAAAGAAGCATACCCTCATTACACTTGTGCTTCTTATAATGAGCTTGGGTCTTCATAAATATCTGTGCCCTCATATAAGCAATTAGCACAGCTTTAAAGTTCATCACTTCAACTTGAAGATTTCAACAAAAACAAATTTATACACCTCATTACACAGCTTTATTTCTGAATGTGCAATACAGGGAAAGTGATTGCTGCTTATATTCATTTAATTAACAATGAAGGATAAGTGACATTAGCAAAGAAATATCAGCCAAAGGGGACCAAGTGTGTTTATTTCACATTGCCTCATTAGTTTGTTTCCAAAATATGTTCACTAGGGTGAAGAACAATCATGTGACTAGCTGGGTGACAAATCATCTGCTGTATTAACTCCAATAAGGCTACTGAGAGTGGGTAAGGACAAATTGTATTTATATTTAACCAAGTTAAGTGGAAACTGAGAGATACTATGTCATTTGTGGTCTTGTCCCATGTTGCTGTTTCTTTTAAAGTAATAATAATAACTTATAATTTAAGGGTCACCACTTAAAAAAGTATGCTCTTTTCCTAAGTAAATGATTTCATATGTATTGTAATGAGTATAAATGATGTGGCTGCAAATTATCAAAAAAGGAATTCTCTTAGCTCTTGGAAAAAAAAAAAAAAAAAAAAAACAGGAACTAATGGATCTTGTTACTCTAAATGAAATAGCCCAATAATTTTATATAATAGATTCTTTATACAAAATATTGGCCTAATTGTTCAAATTATTAGGAAATGCTGAAGATGGAAAGAGTTGAGCCCAACATTTTCACCTTGTTGTCTAAATTCACATTTGAGGAGACTATATTTAGTTGCTAAGAAGTATTTCAAGTAGTTATCATAGCAAGAATAAATAAGCTATTTATGTCATTATACATCTTTATATTACATAAAGATATAATGCATTTGCATCATGAAAAATTACTTTTCTCTTAATAATTTAACAAATAAGGCAATAAATACTTGTGTGAAAAATGAATAAATAAACATAGTTTCATATAGATAAAAGATACCTGCATTTCAAAAAAAAATAAACATTTTTGTTTGTTATAATACATTAGTAAATTATCCACTAACTCATTGCTCCAAGGAATCTAATATACAGGGCATGTACATGTAAAACATTTACAAATGATACTCTATACCAGAATTTATGCTGTCAAATGATCAGAAGCGATAACTGACTAGATGCATCCTTTTTGATTTTTTTTATGTATTTATAATTGACATAAAAATTATACATAGTTGTGGGGTACAATGTGATGTTTTAATATTATACTCTGCATAGTGATCAAATGAAGGTAATTAGCATATTTATCATCTAAAAATGGTCATTTCTTTGTGATGAGAACATTCCAAAAATCCTCTTTTAGCTATCTTGAAATATACAATATATTGTTATTGGCTATAGTCACGTAATGTGACTTATTGTTTTCTAAATGTAACTTTATACTGGATTACAACCTCTTCCCATTCTCTGTTCCCAATATCCTGCCTGCCCCTGGTAACCACTATTCTATTTTATACTTCTTCAAGATCAACTTGTTTAGATTCCACATGTGTGAAATCATGCAATGTTTATCTTTCTGTGCCTGTGTTGCTTCACTTAGCATAATACCCTCCAGGTTTATGCACATTGCATCCAATCACAGGATTTCATCATTTTTATGGCTAAAGAATATTCTATTATATGTGTTATTGTGTGGGGGGTGTATTTTTTTTCATACTGGATGTTAGTGTCACTGTTAGGATGTGAAAAATTAGGATGTTAGGATGTGAAAAATTTAGTATTGATAAATGATTTAACAAATAGAAGAATCCAAAATGTAAATTTTGTGTTACTGACTCCTTCCATATATCTAGAGGTAGAGAATGAGGGTGTGTAAACTAAACAGTGCATTGTTTCTATCTGCACAGAATAATCAAAGTTGGTTTGGTTGGAGTACCTCATGAATCTTCACTGGGGACTATGAGACAACTCACCTATAAGGCTTTACATAAGCTCTGTCTTTTTTAACTTGGTTTTGAAGAGGAATCCAGGCTTGGCACCTGTAGCTCAGTGGTTAGGGCCCCGGCCACATACACTGGGGCTGGTGGGGTTGAACACAGCCCCAGACTGCTAAACAACGACAACTACAACAAAAAAATAGCCAGGCCTTGTGGTGGGCACCTGATGTCTCAGCTACTTGGGAGGCTGAGGCAAGAGAATCACTTAAGCTAAAGAGTTTGTGGTTGCTATGAGCTATGACCCCATAGCACTCTACTGAGGGTGACATAGTGTGACTCTGTCTCAAAAAAAAAAAGAATAAGAAGAAGAATCCTATTAACTTCAATGTGTTATAAAACTAAGTTCTTGTTTTCATAATTTTGGTCATACAACTTACTCTAACAGAGTGTCTTTGAATATCTTATCTCTAGGAATAAACAAAATGTATTACAATTTTATCATTATAATGGTGATCCAGACAAAATTATCATTGATATCAGATTATAATTACTTATTATATATCTACTCCCTCTCTACTTCCTATAGTATAATTTTTTTTCAAATTTCTAAGCTATGCTTTTGTACTGGACCCTTGTTTCCTCTACCTTTCTGATTGAACAGAGTTCAAGAACTTAATACTCCACCTTCTTAGCCATTTCTTTGACCTCTCATTTCCTACTCTGTTAAGCAAACTTCTTAAAGTTCATGAGAAACTTGTTAAAATACAGTTTAAAATATATATTATATTTTTGTCTGCTTGTGTGCATGAATCACCTTTGAACTCATTTAAAACTGAATTCTTGATAAATTTTCGTTTACATTCATTTTTTAGCTTGAATTATTAAATTTTTTTCTAAATTTCTAAAATTTTCCTGGATATTTTATATTCACAAAAGAATTTAACTGTATTTTTTCAGTGTTTTTAACTGGCTTAGCATTAGGTTTAGCACTATGAGGGATAAATAAAGCAATATATATTAAGTTCTTGATATATATCTATATATATATATCTCGCAAACAGGCAATAAGTGAGAGTGCTAGGATAAGTTGATAAAAATGGTGTTTTCTGGGTAGGCTTAATGACAAAGTTACCATTTAGCAAATACTTTTAAAAAATTTAGATAAGGAGTTCAATCTTGGGGTTATCTATGAGCAGAGGATTCTAGGCCATTCAAGGACCCTTAAGGAAGAACTTTGAATGGGTTATTTGAGATAGGGCAGAGCTCAATATGGCTGGAGTGCAGGGACCAAGAGAGTTTGTAAGAGATTGTAATAGGTGATAATATCGGAGAGTTAACAAAGACAGAGCTCATGTAAGGCCTTATAGGTGAGTTGTCTCATAGTCACCAGTGAAGATTCATGAGGTACTCAAATCAAACCAACTCTGATTATTGTATGCAGAGAGAAACAATGCACTGTTTAGCTTACACACCCTCATTCTCTACCTCTAGATATATGGAAGGAGTCAGTAACACAAAATTTACATTAATCCTCTGGCAATTGAAAAGGGATACTGCGCACTGCTAAAGCAATCATAAACAAACACTAAAAATAAGATCAGGGTATTTAAAAATATTTGTAAGACATTGTTTAAAAACAATTTTTAAAATGCTGATTTTTTATTACATTTTTTATTTGCCTCCTACTTTGTGTTACCATCAAAATAGACCAACTTCTAACAAAGAAATATCCTATAGCTATGAACTACTCTTTCCAAGATGATGATGTGACTATTTTCCTTATGTTCATCTCTATGCCCTCTCTACATTCACTGACCAAATATTTATATATACATCATAATTGAATTGTTGAAGAGATAACATTTGGTACACTAGGAGTCTATAATCAAATAAATTACCTGAAATTTTTGCATTTTTGGTGTAGTGGCAAGAGTGACACAGCAAATTGTTGGACTTTTCAAATTATTAAAATATACCTCCAACCGTTATTGAAAATGAATACCCCTGGTAATTTATTATTATTATTTTTTTGAGGTAGGATCTCACTCTCTCTCCTCAGCTAGAGTGTAGTGGTGCCATCATAGCTCACTGCAATCCCAAATGTCTGGGCTCATGTAATATTCCTGCCTCAGCCTCCCAAGTAGCTGGGGTTGTAGGTTCTAATCACTGCACCCAGCTAATTTTTTATTTTTAGTAGAGATAGGGTATTGCTCTGGAATTTTTATAGGTAGATATAGCAAAATAATAGCAAAGGAAATATATATAATGCTCTTTTCCCTCACTTATTTCATAGTCCAGTTGTGGAAAATGGTGAAAAATGCATGTAACTATTAAACAAAGCACATTAAATTATATATTAGTAAAATCAAGGTGAATATAAGCAATGGTAGGTTTATAATGTCTTTCTTTCTTCAACTTTGTCACAATAGATAGATGAATTTGCCTTCATCCATTTATACCTTCCACTTAGATCAGAACATATATGGGGTTTGACAATTAAGTTCATGAACTTGCCAGCACTGTACAATTTTGTAAGGTTTTGTAACCTTGGTATATCAGTGTCTCACGGATGTATTCCTTTTGACACATGGCAGCCTCTTTCTGAGTGCTGTTCATCATTTTTATTGCATATTTTTTTATGCCACCGTGAGAATATCAGAGCTTGAATTACAGCAACAAACAAACAATAAACTTCTTGTTAAACTTTGCAAGAGTGGCCAAGATATCTGGGACATGTTAATCCAAGTTTATGCAGATAATGCCGTGAAGACAATGACAGTGTAGAAATGGATATAACGTTTTACTAAGAGGAAAATGAAACTAATTAAGATAATCCAGGGTGGCTTATAATGAGCAGAACTGACAAAAACATTACAAAAATTCATCAACTTGTGTGTCAAAAATCATCAGCTGATATAAGAAGCATAGCAGACTGGTAAACATTGATAGAAAAACAGGAAAATCTTAACTGAAAAGTTTAGGAGGAGAACTGTGTACAAAAGGACACAAAAATGATTCCAAAGAATCTCACCAATGAACAAAAGCAAAGGGGAGTCAAAGTTTGGCAAGACGTTTTGGAGTGGCAGGAAGATGTCTTTGGCCATGTTATCATTGGTGATGAAACATGGGTGTACTAATACAATGCTGAAACAAAACATCAAATTTTACTGTGGAGGTCATCCAATTTCCCATGAGCAAAAATCTTCTATTAGTCCAAATCAAGAATCAAAATGATGTTAACATTTTTTAATATCAGAGGAATTGTTCATTATTAATTTGTATCATCTGGACAGTTAACCAAGTTTCACTGGAAGTGCTGAAAAGACTACATGAAAATTTGGATAAGAAAGACCAAACTTTTCGCCAGCAACTTTCATGGCTCCTGTATCATGGCAGTATACCAGTTCACATGGCACTGTGGGAGTTTTTATCCAGGAAATAAATAACTATATTATAATACCCTCTTTACTCACCTCATCTGGCACCCAATGAGTTTTTTCTTTACCCAGAGATTAAGGAAATATTGAAAGGAAGACATTTTGATGACATTTAGGACATCAAGGGTAATACAAGAGTTTTGACTGCAATTGTAAAAAAAAAAAAAAAAATTCCAAAATTGCTTTGAAGGATGTTAGGTGCAGACATCAGTGCATAACTGCCGCACCCCCGGCATCAAGCCGTGGCGGGATGGCTCTGTCCGCGTTGTAAAAACTGTGGTAAGGCGGTGAGTGCTCCCCGGAGCGTTGCCCCCGGTCCCCCTGGCCTGCGACAGCAGCGCATAAGTTGCCTAGCATGCCTTTTAGTGAACGTAAGAATTCATGAGGTGCGGCATAAAGGCCTGAATAACCTTTACCCTAAAACCTGTTTGAAACTTGTTTGTTGAGTTGAATGGTTAATTGTTGCTTGAATGTCCTCAGAAACTAAGAATAAACATAATGACTTACTAATCCATGACTTCATCTATACAATGGAGACTAAATGTCTCCAAGGGAACACGTTCCCACCATAAAGGTCAGTTAATTGAAACAATGTATCAAGAGAATGCAGGGATGATAAGTTAAGATGTTCCTACCAGATACCCGCTCCCTCCGGTCTCTTATCTCTACCTTATGTCCCTTTGAAACTGTTTCTTTGAAATAAGTTTTCTATGAAATTGCTTTCTCTATAATTTTGTCACTATACACTTAAAACATATACATAATTCACTATCAATTCACTAACAACATAAAAATCATAATCAAATATAAAAATATAAAAATACAATATGTGAACAAAGCAGTTTTACAAAGAAAGAAGGTTTAAACATAGATAAAGAGAAGTAAAAGAGTAACTGCTGATAAGCAGCAGTCCTTTGTTCCCCCTTACGGGCAGAAACATTGTCTAAGAAAAGACAGTTGACTACTCCCATCTACAAAACTCGATAAGAACTTTGTAAGCATCAGCAAGTCATAAAAATATCTTTTGTAGTTTGTAAGACATTGTCAAAAATGTATAAATACCATGCCTAAAAATCAGTAAAGTACAGCTGCTTTCATCATCACTTGTGGTGTCTAGTAGTCTGTCAATTCACCCTGCGTCGACCTTCCAATCAACCTGAGCCGTTTCGCCCTGAAAGCCCTCGGACTGAGACTCATTCGACTGGCAGTCCGCGGCACATAACTTCTCAGGGGAGTACTATGAAGGTAATTCTAGTATTATCCAGCAATGAGGTATGTGGGACTTATTGTAGGATGAGTTCACAAACTTCGTTTTTAGACTCTGTATATTTAAGTAGTACACAAGACAAAGACAAATTATTGATTATACTAACTTTCACTATGAAAAGCAAAGCTCTTTCTCATTAAGTGTTAAAATGATCTACCTTTGGATTGTCTTTCTGGATATTTTTGCACAGTCATTGAACAAGAAAGCAATGGCCCTGATCCATTATTTTATTCAAAGAAATCATACATATAGCCACTGTCAAAGTTAACTTCTCATTGTATGATCTATTTTATTTTGACTTAAATACTTTTAGAAGAAAACAAATGTGAATTTAAGAACTCAGAAATTTGGGAAAGGTCAGCCACCTCCAAATGTCAGTTCATTTGTCTTGTGCTACATGTGTAAAAGACTGAAACTGGACCTGCACTTTTCTCCACTCACAAAAATTGATTTAAGATGGATAAAAGACCTACATTTAAAGCATGAAATGATAAAAATCCTCAAACAAAGCATAGGAAAAACACTTGAAGATATTGACCCGGGGAAAGACTTTATGAAGAACACTTCTGTGACAATTGCAACAATAACAAAAATACGCAAATGGGACTTAAACTGATAAGCTTCTGTACAGCTTAAGGAGACAACATCCAAAGCAATAGACCACCTACCCAATGGGAAAGGACATTTGCACATTTTGAATCAGACAAAAGCTTGATAACTAGGATCTACAGAAAACTCAAATTAATCAACATGAAAAAAGCCAACATTCTCTTATATCAATGGGCAAGAGAGAGGAATAGAACCTTCTCTAAAGAAGACAGAGGACAGAGGAATGGTTAACAAACATGAAAAAATGCTCATCATCCCTAATTATTAGAGAAACACAAATCAAAACCACCCTGGGATAACCTCAAGGAGAATGGCCCACATCACAGTCTCAAACTTTCAGATGCTGGCGTGTAAGTGGAGAGAAGAGAACTCTTTTACGCTGCTAGTGGGACTGCAAACTAATACAATATTTTTGGAAGGAAGTACGAAGAACCCTCAAAGAACTCAAACTAGACCTCCCATTTGATCCTGCAATCCCATTACTGGGCATCTACCTAGAAGAAAAAAAAAATCCTTTTACCGTAAGGACACTTGCACTAGATTGTTTATCAGTGCTCAATTTACAATTGCCAAAATGTGGAAACAGCCTAAATGCTCACCTTCCCAGGAATGGATTAACAAGCTGTGGTATATATATACCATGAAATACTTTTCAGCCAGTAAAAAAGATGAAGATTTTACATTTTTTGTATTAACCTAGATGGAAGTGGAACACATTCTTCTTAGTAAAACATCACAAGAATGGAGAAGCCATAATCCTATATGCTCAATTCTGATATGATGGCAAGGCAATTAATGACCTAGTACATGGTTGGGGGTTGGGGGAAGGGGAGAGCAGAGAGAGAGAAGGAGGGAAGGGGTGGGAGGTCATAGTGTGTGATACACCTTTTGTGGGTGGGACACAATTATAAAAAGATCTTTAACAAATGCAGTCAATGTAACCTGGTTCTTTGTATCCTCAACCCCCAAAAATAAAATGTGAAATTCATATATATGAATATATATATATATATGTGTGTGTGTGTGTGTATTATATACGAAATTCCTAGCACATAGGAGGCGCTCCAAAATATGAAAATAAAAATAAAAGTCTTCTGGCACTTAGTATGGGAAGTGAGTGAAAAATAGACAAAACCAAGAAAATAACAAATAATCACATAACTTTTTATTAAAGTTGGATAATTATATTACAACTGTGAATACACCATCTAGCTTTATGTAAGACGATCTTTGGAAAAGCTTTCTAATGCTAAATGACCAGTTTACCTGTTTTATGATTATTTTCATGAAATGTGAGTCATAATGCAAATGGAATTCTAAGGTTTTATTTCTTGATGAAACTTTTCTTCCACTATGTGATAATTTGACATTTACTCTGTAAGACTATAGTTATTTCCATTTTCTATGATCCATTAGTAAATCATCTCTGTTCTCGTTTCTAGATTTTATCCTTCCTGAAAAAAATAAATGTACATGCAAACAAACACACAACATTCACTTGAGAGTTTCTGTGTATGGCATTTCATTTACTGAATATCATGTATAATTCTTTGTATTTTTAGTGACAAAAATTAATTGTGTACATTTATGAGATATATGTGGTGTTTTGATCTACATATACAATATGTAAAGATGCAACCAAGCTGATTAATATACATAGTATCTGTCATCATACCAATTTATAATTTTTTAATGTAGAGAATTTTAGAAGTCTCTTTTAGTAATTTTGAAGCATGTATTATTATTAACTGTGGTCATCATTCAGTGCAATAGATAGCTGAAACTTATTCCCTCAGTCTAACTGAAATTTTGTACTCTTTGATCAATCATTATCCAATAATACTTTTTTTTCTGAATACATACACAAAGGAATCTAAACTGATTCTAAAGGTATCTGAACTCCCATGTCCACTATTCAGCAATATTCACCATAACCAAGATATGGAGTTAACATAATGGGTAAAGAAAATGTGATATGTAACACCATAGAATACTCTACAACCTTTCAAAGGAAGCAAAGTTTATAATTTGTGACAGCATGATTGGAACTGGATGTCAACCTCAAAGAAATAAGTCCCACACGGGAGTACAAATACTGCATGGCCACATTTACATATGGAACCTAAAAATGGGGATCTCATAGAAACAGCAAAGAGTTGAAATCTGGTTATCAGAGGCTGGGGGTAAGGGATGGAGGCAGAGAAGATGTACAAATTCTAGGAATGCTTTTACTGAATTTACTTATTTAGTCACTTAAAAAAATTCAGGAAAATATAATTCCTTAAATTAAGTTTTATGATAGTTTTATTGTATTGAAAAAGGGTGTTGGCCCATTAGTTAGGTTAAAATTATTTATCCACTTGTGCATGGAGATACAACTTCATCATTTACTTGCTAAAGAGAAAGGAGAAAAAGTACATCAAAATAGTAGTCCTATTCTTAATAATATCAAACTTTTTTCTCATGATTTTTACTATTTTGAAATATAAGAAGTCCTCTTGAATATATATTTGAAACAGTAATGGGGTGATAGTGATAGAAGTGAATAAAATAAAAATTATAATACATTATTTTATTATTTTTAATTTGCTTGTATGGCTTAACTTATCTTCTTGAATAGAAAAGGAAAATATTCATTTTAAAGTTGAGAGAGGAATGCATTTTTAATATTTGCCTCTCTGACAGTCTAGCCCTCTTTTTTAAAATGGTTAATGAATTTCAGATAAAAAGGGAATGATAAAGAACATGGTTTCAAGTACATCTTACCTTACTGTAGCTTTTTTTTTTTTTTTTGCAGTTTTTGGCTGGGGCTGGATTTGAACCCACCACCTACGGTATATGGGGCTGGTGCCCTACTCCTTTGAGCCACAGGCACCACCCCTGACTGTAGCATTTTTTTTTTTTGGTCTTTGGATTTAAATAAAAATTCTATTGGTTTTATGTGTATCAAAGGAGTCAAGATTCTGTGGATTTTTTTGAATGCTAATGTTTGTCCAACATCCATGCTTTAAAATTTATTAGTTTAAGTCATGAAGGTTCTGCTTAGAGTGCGATAGTCTCTATTGGCAGTTTTTTTCATTTTAAAATATAACAGTTACTGCTTTTGATTGATATTTTAATTTTCTATAAATCATTTTTCTACAATGGCAGAAGGAGTAGAAATACATAAAAATATGCTTTATAACAACCGTACTTTATTAAAACCAAACAAATGTGATTGAAATCTCTACTATCACATTCTACTCATATAATTTCAGGGGAAATTTTATAAATTTAAAATAAAATCTTTTTAAAGAGACTTCTACTTTTTATTTCTGAAAGTGCTGAAATATGCATTTCTTTATTTGGTGTATGCGGACAATGAAAGAAGCTGCATCTTCAGTGTGAGATAATGTACCTGTATAAGCAGTAAAATTAATAAATGTGCTTCTAATTTAATGAATTTTAAAATACACTGTATTTAGTAAAGTAAAACATGCCTGCATCAACAAATCAAATAACATAAATTGTAACCTCCTCCCATCAAACCCACTTCCTTGAGATAATTAACATGGACAGTCTAGTGCAGTGTTTTTCAACCTTTCTTATATCATGGCACACTTGAACTTGTAAAACGTCCACAGCACACTTAAATTATGTTGATCAAAAAGAGTAAAAATATATATATTTTTTGATTTATTTAGAAATACAAACAAAATGCATTATCACAGCAAAAAAAACACAAAAAACAAAAAACTTTTATTAATTTTTAATAAAAGATAACAAAATTCTTTTAAAAACTTATTTTTATTTATTAGTTTTTCTGTTTATTATAATTTAACCTTTAATGAAATATCAGACTTTGAATTTATTTAAAATATCTTCTTTGCAAGACTGAACTTTGGATAGGCATACTCTTAAAGCTTCTTTCAAGGATTTTAGCCATGATCAATTTTTGTTTTTAATACTATTCACTGCAGAAGAACTTACTTCACACAAATATAATGTTGAGAACAGAAGTATTTCTATTGCTTTTTTGGTAATATTTTGAAATTCACCCTTGAAAAATAGCAAAAAGTTGTAATATCTGTTGTTGAACATTCTAAGTGCAATCCTATGTCACTTCTTATTTCTGTTAATTCCTTCTCTTCTGTAATATTTAAATTTGCTAACCAAATTAATTTCTCACCCAAATCCAGAGATACTATGTCAAATATTTTGGAAATATTTTTCAAAATTTGTGTACAACAAACATAAAGTTAGTAAAATTTCTTCAATAATATTTTTATTCACTTTAAAACTTTTAACTAGTTCAAACATTTCTACTTGTGTTTTCTTTTTTAATCACTTCTTCCAGAGCAGTGATTTTTCTCTGAAAGCATTAATTTTATCTGTAGATATAAGAATACTTACATGGTGGACTGAAGCCAGCTTTCCACAGAGGCTCCCATCCAGAAGGAGAGTTAAAGAACAGAAATTTAGCAAGTAACCTGGTGGATTAGAGCTGCACCAAGAAAGAAGGTTGAAGAATGCACATCAACCCTGCTGAGGTGAGCTGAGACCCCAAGGATACAAACAAAAGGGACAAAATCCATCACCAAGCAGACGGAGGTCCCCTCCCCCATGAGAACAGCTCGGAGTGCCCCACAAACAAATGAGCAGAGTTCAAAGGTCCTTCCACTACACTGCATGGGAGATACCCTCTAAAAATTGGACCTACCTCACCTACTAGAGTACCACAGTGTGTTCCTGCCAGGCATAAAACTGTATAAAACTGTATATATTCTCTACCTGCAATTCTGAACTCCCAGCACTCCCCACCACTCTCACTCTGAGATCTGGAGGCATGTCCCCCAGGAGTCCAGATTCTTGGGTGATTTCTTGAGGGGTGTGGACAGGGTCTGGACTGAAGCTGGTCAGCCCTGATTCTGCGGCATGGGAGTGGGGAGAGGATGGTCGGCTGAGAGGGAACCACAGCTGACAGAGAACCACACTAGAGTGGTGGTGTCCTGAGGCACAGAGCAACAGCTGTTTTTGGCAACAATAGGGCTTACCCCTGGATATTCTGAAGTCACACCCCCTGTCTCTCTGGGAAACTAGAGGAGGCCAGGCATCTTCTCAGATGGCAACCACTGCAGAGCAGACCTGGGAAGGATGCAGGCTCCTAGAATTTATCAGGGACAGGAACAAATTCCCTCAAAATTATTCTGTTCTGTCAGTAACCTCAATCAGGGGAGGGGATGGAACTGAGTGAACACCCTCTAGCCTCCATCAAGCACCCGAGTTTGTCAGGCCTCACCTCCCCCTGCTGTACCGAGGCAGAGAGCAGTGGCCTGGCTAAGCAGGTGGGTCCTCCTGACTTCATGGAGCACCGGAGCAAGTCATATTTGAGTTGTCAGCAGACCCCTGTGATCCAGTTGCCAGACACCTTTTAAACCCTCCCAGCTGAGACAGGTGTTGACTGAGACAGTTGATTTGGACCTTTTGAACTAATCCAATCGCCTGAGGAATATCCAAGTTGTGCCCTGGGTGTGTGGTTGTAGGAAGGTTTGATTTTCCTTTTCCAATTGTTGCCTGTGGGGGGCGGAGTGACTTAATTGCTGGTATTTCTCGAAAGCTGAGACTTCAACCCAGAGTAACTGTTTCTCTAGGGTCGAACGGAGACCAGCTGAAAACAAGACAGAACCTCTTAGCCCCACCACACCAAACAGGTCCCCAATTTCTCAGGCCGTAGCACAGTGTGGGTCCTCGACAAAGCTCTAGGGGAAAAGTCAAATGGTGTAAAATGATCATGGGGTGGAATAAGCAGAAAAATTCTGGTAACATGAATAATCAGACTAGATCAATGCCCCCAGGGAAAGATATGGCAGATGTAACTGAAGATCCCATTCATAAACAGCTGGCCGAGATGTCAGAAATCAAATTAAGAATTTGGATTGCAAACAAGACTAATAGAATGGAGGATAATTTGGAATTAGAAAATCGAGGAGCAATTCAAAAGTCGGAATTAGAAATTTGAGGAGAAATTGAAAAGTTGTCTCAAGAATTTAACAAATTTAAAGACAAAACCACCAAAGATTTTGATGCACTGAAGCAAGAATTTACAGCCCTCAAAGATCTGAAAAATACAGTAGAATCCCTCAGTAACAGAGTGAAGCAAGCAGAAGAAAGGATTTCTGACACTGAAGACAAAGCCTTTGAACACTCCCAAACTCTCAAGGAAGAAGAGAAATGGAGAGCAAAAATGAATCATTCTCTCAGAGAGCTCTGGGATAATTCGAAGAAGGCTAATATCCACCTCTGTGGAATCCTTGAAAGTGATGAAGTGGCCTCACAAGGCACAGAGACTCTTCTCCATGAAATTATGAAAGAGAATTTTCCAGACATGCCAAGAGATTCTGAAATTCAGATAGCAGACAGTTTCAGAACCCCAGCACGACTCAACCTGAATAAGACATCCCCCAGGCATACATAATTAACATCACTAAAGTTAATATGAAGGAGAAAATTCTGAAAGCAGCCAGACGTAAGATATTCATTACCTACAAAGGTAATAATATTAGAATGGCTGCAGATCTCGCTGCTGAACTTTTCAACCAAGAAGAGGGTGGTCATTGACTTTTAATCTCCTAAAACAAAATAACTTTCAACCCCTGTATTCAGCTAAATTGAGTTTCATTTATGATGGAGAAATTAAATATTTCATGACATTCATATGTTAAAGAAATTTGCCATAACCAAACCAGCTCTTCAGGATATTTATTCTCAGACCTATCCTCCATAATGACCAGCCCAATCCTCTACCACTGAAGTAAACTCACTCAGAAACTTTTGATCAAACTCCAAATTCCACACTGGCAAAAAGATTAAAAATGTCCATTGGACTTTCGAAAAATTCGAAACCGTAAATTTTACCAGACTTATCAATATTCTTGATTAACATGAATGACTTAAAATGTCCTCTAAAGAGGCATGGGTTAGCTGACTGGATACAAAAACTCAGGCCAGATATTTGATGCATACAAGAGTCACATCTTACCTTAAAGGATAAATATAGACTCAGGGTGAAAGGATGGTCATCCATATTTCAGGCAAATGGTAATCAGAAAAAGCAGGTGTTGCAATTCTATATTCAGACACAATAGGCTTTAAACCAACAAAAGTAAGGAAGGAAAAGAATGGTCACTTCATATTTGTTAAGGGTAATACTCAATATGATGAGATTTCAATTGTTAAAATTTATGCAATCAACCACAATGCGCCTCAATTTATAAGAGAAATTCTAACAGACATGAGCAACTTGATTTCCTCCTGCTCCATAATAGTTGGAGATTTCAACACTCCTTTGGCAGTGTTGGATAGATCCTCGAACAAGAAGCTGAGCAAAGAAATTTTAGATTTAAACCTAACCATCCAACATTTGGATTTCCCAGATATCTATAGAACATTTCATCCCAACAAAACTGAATACACATACTTCTCATCAGCCCATGGAACGTACTCCAAAATCGATCACATCTGAGTTGACAAGTCTAACCTCAGTAAATTTAAAGGAATAGAATTATTCCTTGAATCTTCTCTGACCACCATGTAATAAAAGTTGGACTCAGTAACAACAGAAATCTGCATACTCATACAAAAACATGGAAGTTAGATAACCTTATGCTGAATGATAGCTGGATCATAGATGAGATTAAGAAGGAAATTGCCAAATTTTTGGAACAAAATTACAATGAAGACACAAGTTATCAGAACTTCTGGGATACCACAAAGGCAGACCTAAGAGGGAAATTTATAGCACTGCAGGCCTTCTCAAGAGAATGGAAAGAGAGGAAGTTAATAACTTAATGGGACATCTCAAGCAACTGCAAATGGAAGAACATTCCAAACCCAAACCCAGTAGAAGAAAAGAAATAACCAAAATAAGAGCAGAATTAAATGAAATTGAAAACAAAAAGAATTATACAACATATCAATAAATCAAAAATTTGGTTTTTTGAAAAGGTCAATAAAATAGATAAACCTTTGGCTAACCTAACCAGGAAAAAATGAGTAGAATCTCTAACATTATCAATCAGAAACGACAAAGACAAAATAATAACAGACTCCTCAGAAATTCAAAAATCCTTAATGAATATTACAAGAAACTTTATTCTAAGAAATATGAAAACCTGAAGGAAATTGACCAATACTTGGAAGCACGTCACCTTCCAAGACTTAGCCAGAATCAAGTGGAAATGTAAACAGTCCAATATCAAGTTCTGAAATAGCATAAACCATACAAAACCGCCCTAAAAAGAAAAGCCAGGGACCA
The DNA here is from genome assembly GCF_027406575.1 of Nycticebus coucang. Lineage (NCBI taxonomy): Eukaryota > Metazoa > Chordata > Mammalia > Primates > Lorisidae > Nycticebus > Nycticebus coucang. Next base: position 152,696,919 of record NC_069804.1, on the reverse strand, counting down.
GATGGCTTCACATCAGAATTCCACCAATCCTTTAGAGAGGATCAAGTACCTATATTACTCAACCTGTTCCAAAATATAGAAAAAGAAGGAAGACTACCCAACATGTTCTATGAAGCAAACATCACCCTGATCCCCAAACCAGGAAAAGACCTAACAAGAAAAAAAAAATTGTAGATGAATATCACTAATGAATATAGATGCAAAAATATTCAACAAGATCCTAACAAACAGAATCCAGCAACACTTCAAACAAATTATACATCATGACCAAGTCAGTTTTATCCCAGGGTCTCAAGGCTGGTTCAATATAAGTAAATCTATAAGTATAATTCAGCACATAAACAAATTAAAAAACAATGACCAGGGCGGCGCCTGTGGCTCAGCAGGTAGGGCGCCGGTCCCATATGCCAGAGGTGGTGGGTTCAAACCCAGCCCCGGCCAAAAAAAAAAAAAAAAAAAAACAATGACCATATGATTCTCTCAATCTATGCAGAAAAAGCTTTTGATAATATCCATTATCACTTCATGATCAGAACACTTAAGAAAATTAATATAGAAGGGACATTTCTTAAACTGATAGAGACATCAACAGCAAACCCATGGCCAATATTGTATTGAATGGAGTTAAATTGAAATCATTTCCACTCAGATCAGGAAACAGACAAGGCTGCCTATTGTTTCCACTGCTCTTTAAAATTGTAATGGAAGTTTCAGCCATCGCAATTAGGGAAGAAAAAGCAATCAAGGGTATCCATATAGGGTCAGAAGAGATCAAACTTTTGCTCTTCACAGATGATATGATTGTATATCTGGAAAACACCCAGAATTCTACTACAAAACTCTTAGAAGTGATCAAGGAATACAACAGCATCTCAGGTTACAAAACCAACATTCATAAATCGGTAGCTTCTATATATACCAACAATAGTCAAGCTGAAAAAAGAGTTAAGGACTCTATTCCATTCACAGTAGTGCCAATGAAGATGAAATATTTGGGAGTTTATCTAACAAAGGATGTGATATATCTCTATAAAGAGAACTATGAAACTCTAAGAAAAGAAATAGCTGAAAAAGTTAAAAAATGGAAAAACATACCATGCTCATGGCTGGGAAGAATGAACATTGTTAAAATGTCCATACTACCCAAAGCAATATACAACTTTAATGCAATCCCTATTAAGCCTCCACTGTCATACTTCAAAGATCTTGAAAAAATAATACTTCATTTTATATGGAATCAGAAAGAAAACTTGAATAGCCAAGACATTACTCAGAAATAGAAACAAAGCATGAGGAATCAAACTACTGGACCTCAGACTATACTATACATCGATAGTGATCAAAACAGCATGGTACTGGCACAAAAACAGAGAGGTAGATGTATGGAACAGAATAGAGAAGCAAGAGATTAACCAAGCTACTTACCATTATCTGATCTTTGACAAGCCAATTAAAAAGATTCAGGGGGAAAATATTCCCTATTTAACAAATGGTGCTGGTTGAACTGGCTGGCAACCTGTAGAAAACTGAAACTTGACACACCTCTCACCATTAACTAAGATATACTCTCACTGGATTAAAGATTTAAACTGAAGACATGAAACTATAAAAATACTAGAAGAGAGTGCAGGGAAAACCCTTGAAGAAATCTGTCTGGGCGAGTATTTTATGAGGAGGACCCCTCGGGCATTTGAAGCGTCTTCAAAAATACACTACTGGGACCTGATCAAACTAAAAAGCTTCTGAACAGCCAAGAACACAGTAAATAAAGCAAGCAATAGCCCTCAGAATGGGAGAAGATATTTGCAGGTTATGTCTCCAACAAAGGTTTAATTGCCAGAATCCACAGAGAACTCAAACGTATTGGCAAGAAAAGAACAAGAGATCCCATCATGGGCTGAGCAAGGAACTTGAAGAGAAACTTCTCTGAAGAAGACAAGCACACGGCCTACAGACATATGAAAAAATGCTCATCATCCTTAATCATCAGAGAAATGCAAATCAAAACTACTTTGAGATATCATCTAACTCCAGTAAGATTAGCCCATATCACGAAAGCCCAAGACCTGAGATGTTGGTGTGGATGTGGAGAAAAGGGAACACTTTTGCACTGCTGGTGGGAATGCAAATTAATACATTCCTTTTGGAAAGATGTTTGGAGAACACTTAGAGATCTAAAATTAGATCTGCCATTCAATCCTATATTTCCTCTACTAGGTATATACCCAGAAGACCAAAAATCACATATAACAAAGATATTTGTACCAGAATGTTTATTGAAGCCCAATTCATAACTCCTAAATCATGGAAAAAGCCCAAGTGCCCATCGATCCACGAATGGATTAATAAATTGTAGTATATGTACACCATGGAATATGATGCAGCCTTAAAGAAAGATGGAGACTTTAACCTCTTTCATGTTTACATGGATGGAGCTGGAACATATTCTTATTGGTAAAGTATCTCAAGAATGGAAGAAAAAGTATCCAATGTACTCAGCCCTACTATTAAAATAATGTATGGCTTTCATATGAAAGCTATAACCCAGTTACAACCTAAGAATATGGGGAAGAGGGAGAGGGAGGGGAGGGAGGGGGGAGGATGGGCGGAGGGAGGGTGATTGTTGGGATTACACCTGTGGTGCATCTTACAAGTGTACATGTAAAACTTAGTAAATGTAGAATATAAATTTCTTACCACAATAGCTAAGAAAACGCCAGGAATGCTATGTTAACCAGTGTGATGAAAATGTGACAAACGGTCTATAAAACCAGTGTGTAGTGCCCCATGATCGCATTAATGTACACAGCTATGATTTAATAAAAATAAAAATTAAAACTAAATAAATAAAGAAAAATATTTCCAGCCCATAAAAAAAAAGAATACTTTCATGATTTCCCTGCATACTCTTACTAAAAGTATTCAGACACTGAAAACTCAGCAAGAAATGCAAATTTATTATGGCAAAACTTCTCACAAACTAATTGCCTAATTTAGATTGTTGCATTTTTAAAAAGGTTAATACTTCTTGTTTTACTTTTCCTTCCCCCCTCCCATAACCTTAATTGTCATTAATTGTCCTCATATCAAAATTGAGTACACAGGATTCATGCTTCTCCATTCTTGTGATGCTTTACTAAGAATAATGTCTTCCACTTCCATCCAGGTTAATATGAAGGATGTAAAGTCTCCATTTTTTTTTTAATAGCTGAATAGTATTCCATGGTATACATATACCACAGCTTGTTAATCCAGTCCTGGGTTTGTGGGCATTTAGGCTGTTTCCACGTTTTGGCGATTGTAAATTGAGCTGCAATAAACAGTCTAGTACAAGTGTCCTTATGATAAAAGGATTTTTTTCCTTCTGGGTAGATGCCCAGTAATGGGATTGCCAGATCAATTGGGAGGTCTAGCTTGAGTGCTTTGAAGTTTCTCCATACTTCCTTCCAGAAAGGTTGTACTCGTTTGCAGTCCCACCCACAGTTTAAAAGTGTTCCCTTCTCTCCACATCCACGCCAGCATCTGCAGTTTTGAGATTTTGTGATGTGGGCCATTCTCACTGGGGTTAGAAGGTATCTTAGGGTGGTTTTGATATGCATTTCTCTAATAGATAGGGATAATGAACTTTTTTTCATGTTTGTTAGCCATTTGTCTGTCTCTTTAGAGAAGGTTCTATTCATGTCTCTTGCCCATTGATACATGGGATTGTTGGCTTTTTTCATGTGGATTAATTTGAGTTCTCTATAGATCCTAGTTATCAAGCTTTTGTCTGATTCAAAATATGCAAATATCCTTTCCCATTGTGTAGGTTGTGTCTTTGCTTTGGTTTTTGTCTCCTTAGCTGTACAGAAGCTTTTCAGTTTAATGAAGTTCCATTTGTTCATTTTTGTTGTTGTTGCAATTGCCATGGCTATCTTCTTTATGAAGTCTTTCCCCAGGCCAATATTTTCCAGTGTTTTTCTTATGCTTTCTTTGAGGATTTTTATTGTTTCATGCCGGACTTTACCCAACAAATGCAATCAGTTTAACCTGGCTTATTGTACCTTCAATGAATCCCCAACAATAAAAAAAAAAAATTAAAAAGAATACTTCTTGTTTTAATTCATAAAATCTTGACAGATTCTTCCTCCAGATAATCATGTCACTTATGTATGCAATGGGAGCAGCATATGAGAAGCATTCATTCAGGAACATAATTCTGCAAATAATCTTGATTGCAATAGCCTGCTTTTTATATAATTAATAATTTTAATAGTGTCACTTAGGACCTTTTGTAATTCAGGCACTAATGATTTTGATGCTAGCACTTCTCTGTGTAGAAAACAGTGAGGGTCTTTACCTAACAAATGCAATCAGTATAATCTAATTATTTGCACCCTCAATGAATCCCAAACAATAAAAAAGTTAAAAAAAAAAAAAGAAGAAGAAAGAAAAAGAAAACAGTGTGTAAAAGTAATTTTTGGATTTTTTTTTTTTTTGCACAAGTGTAACAAATTCTTTACATCACATGGGGCTCCATTTGTACAATAATTATGCAGCAATCTCAAGACTAGTTATTAGAAATAAATTATTGATCAATAAAATAAAAATGTCTTGGTCCTTTGTTGTCATTTGGAGTCATTGACAAAATAATATTGTTCTATTTTTCTTTATAGACAAATCTACTAAATGCTAAAACTTGGAGTTTACGACTGATCCAACTGAATTACAAGCATGTTTGTTTCTTTGAGGTGAGATATTACTTGAAAAAAATACATACATATATATGTATGTATTTTTTTTTTTGCAGTTTTGGTTGGGGCCAGGTTAAAATCCACCACATTCAGTATATGGGGCCAGCACCCTACCCACTGAGTCACAGGTACCGCCCCCAAAATTGTATATTTTCATATAAATCTGTAATACCCTGAATTATTGTATTACCTGAAAGTGGAAGTTTTTTAATTTCTTTTTTTGTATTCTTTGCCAAATGTTGTTTTTATAATTGCACAGGAGGCTGATAAAATAAGAGCTTTCATTTTCCTAGCTATGAATTCTGCACCTGCATAAGTCATTTCTTGTGTTTTATCTGATATTGTTGCATATTTGGTCTATATATTTGCTTCTTTAGTATTACTGAGTGCAAGTCATTCAAAATATTCCATTGGGCTTTTAAGACAAGTGGGAATGTCTGGATTGTAAATGTCTCTTTAATCTGCTAGGAACCATAGCTTTATTTGCTTATGTTTTGCCACAAATGACACATGTGGGACATGGTGGATTTCCTTTACTACATATGAAACTGAATGATAAATAATCCTCATTATTTTGGCAATGAATTGTTTTTAATTTAGTTGCTGATATACTGGATGAAACAGTATTCAACATACTAGCATCATCTTCTAATTTTTGTTTCTTTACTAAAAATATGACCATTTTTATTGAATGCTATGCAATAAAAATTAAAAAAGTAAAATCAAAAATAAAAGAATAAATAACGCATACCTTTTTATTGTTTATTTTATTTTTATTTTTTATTTTTATTTAAAGTTCACTGAGGGTACAAAGAATTAGATTACACTGTTTGTATTTGTTAGGTAAAGTCCCTTTTATACTTGTGTCTCATCCCCAAAAGGTGTGCCATATACTGTAACCCCTATTCTCCTCTGTCCTCCACTTTCCCTGCTCCCTCATTCTTCCACCTCCACCTTGAATTGATTTGAGTGTTTCATTTATTAAGGTATGTATTAAAAAGAAATACAGGTATAAAGTAAGCACATGAGAAATTTTTCAAAAATAGGATTTGCAAGGTAACTGGGTTCAACCACTTCCTTTTTCCAATCTAGACAGATGAATATCACACATTCAGTAAAAGCTGCACCTCCTTATTGTTCAGGCAAAACAAGGGATTTCTGAGTCATATGGCTTCATGCAGTTTGGATGATTTTGACATAGATTGATGTTCATCAACAGATCCTTGTCAAATCATGCAAAACATTATTTTCAAGGCTACACCACACCCACTTTAGAAATCAGCTGGTGTTCTTTATTATAATGATATAAAATTTATTTATTATAACAGTGATATACTTGCATAATCAATTTAAAGAGGTTTTAATTTTGATATGTACACTTACTATGCTTTGAAATTATTTCAAAAATAATTCAATTAATGGTGTTTAAAAATCTTCATGGCACACCTAAGATCCTCTTAGGGCACACAAGTGTGCCAGAACACTTTGTGAAAATCACTAGTCTAATGTTTTCTCCCATTGTCATTGACACATTCAGACACATAAACACTGAAAAAGGGTTTTTTCAATTCATCCATCACTTTTACCTAGATTTCTATAATTGTCTCTTAAATGGTATTCCTGCCTCTATTTTGGCTCTTTCCCAGTCCCTTTAAGTATAAAGAATAAACGTCCTAGTTTGACGCAAAATCTCTTAATGGTCTGGCACCTACCTTAACTCTTGCCAAGTACAGTTTTTGCTTTTTTCACCCATAGTTACTTGTACTTCTTCATGATTGTTCTTATGCTAGTTTATGTAGATATACTTTTACATATCATGCTTCCCTTAACTGAAATGTGTTTTCCTCCTTCTTTATTTAGCTCAGAGCTACACTTTATTCAAAACTTATCATCCAAGAGTTCTTTATTTTATTTTATTTTTACACACAAATGTTTATGGCATCTTTATTTATAATAGTCTAAAACTGGAAATAACCCAAATATCCATTGATAAATGAATGAACAGATTCTTGTTCTCATAAATTCTGAATATTCATTATTCAAACATGTAATATCACTCATCAAAGACAAGGACTACTGACACATGCAAACATAGGAATGATTCTCAAAAACATTCTGTTGAGACAAATAAACCAAACACAGAAGAGTGCACACAATATGATTTCATTTATATGAAGTTCTAGAATAGTCTAAGCTAATCTGGGATGGAAAAAAGTCAGAACATTGGTCTCTAGAAGTCAGGATGGTGGTTGACTGCAAAGGGTAAGAAAAATCTTTCTGAGGTGAAGGCAATATATGTATTTGGTACATGATGGTGGTGTTACATGTATATGTAACTGCCAAAATTCATTGAACTGAACTCTCAAAATTCATGCAGTTTTTAAAGGTATGTTTATATTCATCTTTTTTACTTCAATAGATTTAGGTGTACAAATGACTTTTAGTATGCCTATAACCTGAAGTGTATCATCCACATTGCACCTGATAGTCTTTCTTTCTTCATCCAGTTCCCGTCCTCTCCCTTTATCAGTATCCAATGTCCATTGTTGCACTCTACATACTCTTGCGTACCCACCATTTAGCTTCCACTTGTAAGTGAGCATATTTGGCAATTGATTGTCGATTTCTATAGTAGTTCACTTGGGATAATAGCTCCCTGTTCCATCCAAGCAACTCAAATTATTTTTTTCTGGTTGAGTAGTATTTCATTACCCAGACATTAGTTTACAGGCATTTACGTTGATTCCATATTCTTGTTGTTGTGAATTGCAGGTGTTTTTTGACATAATGACTTCTTCTTTTAATTTTGGGAGATATCCAGGAGTGGTATGGCTGAATCAAATAGTAGTTCTAGATTTAGTTATTCGAGAAATTTTCATACTGTTTTTGATAGAGGCTGTATCTATTTGAATTTCTTCTAACAGTGTATAAGTGTTACCTTTTCACTGCATCCATGCCAGTATGTTTGTTTTTATTACTTTTTAATAATAATCATACTGACTGAAGTAAGATGGTATCTCATTGTGGTTTTAATTTTAATTCCCTGATGATTAGTGGCATTGAACATTTTTTCATGTTATATTTGCTGACCATTTATCTATCTTCTTTTGAAAAATTCCTGTTTGTTACTTTGGCCTAAATTTTGATGGGGTTATTTATTTTTTCACTGCTATTCTGAGTTACACATAGATTCTGAATATTAGTCAGTTGTTAGATGTATAGGTTGTGAATATTTCCCCCACTGTAGGTTATTCACTCTTTTGATTATTTCTTTTGCAGTGTAGAAGCTTTTAAATTTAATCAATTCTCCGTTGTTTATTTTCATTTTTGCTGTAAATGCCATCAGAATCTTAGTCATTATTTATTTGTGTAGGAAAATTTCAAGAATAGTATTTCCTAGTTTTTCTTCTAAAAATTTTACGGTTTCATGTTTTACATTTAAGTCTTTAATCCATCTTGAGTTAACTTCTGATATGTTCAGAGATAGGGATACAGAACTTTGTGGAATGCTTTCATTTTTCCCCCCTTCAATATTTCTTGATGCTCTGTTCCTTTCTCCTGTACCATATTTTACAGGTGTCCTAAATGTCACCTCTAAAATCACCATATATAGAGAAAATGGGAAATTGTAGCTAAATGTACCATTATTTACAAAATATTCATTACAAAACCTTAAAAACATCACAAAATATTCTCCTCTTGTCAGCCAACTCTTTGTAAATTTTGTAATGAATATTTCATAAACAAAGGTACATTTAGCTACAATTTTCCATTTTCCCTATGTATAGTGACTTTAGGGACAATTTGTAGGACTCCTTATATTATTGTCCCCAATCACATCTCTGACTAAACCAGTGTATTTAAAAACTCTAATGGTTATATAGTTATGTTGTCTCACCTATTCTACCAACCAGTTGACATAACTTCAGAAATGAAATAAAGGACTATTAAAAAGGGAAATGCTCACTCTCCTGTTGTCTTGTTAAAGGATGTATTTAGACAGCCTGTTTCTTGGATGAATTTGCTACTGTTTTCATCACTCCAGATAGTTTGGCCTTCCCAGATGGAGTATGAGACAAGTCAATAGTAGACACAATTATTACTAACATTTGAAAGCTAAGGAAATTGAACAAATAAGATCACTTGTCCAAGTTGCAGAGCTAGTAAGTGACAGAACAAAAACTGTACCTTTGGCATGCTGACCCCAGGGGCCATGCTCTGAACCATTATAAGATATTTATACTAACTAAAAAATGGACAGTGTACAAGCATTACTCTAGAGGTACAATGATCACTAAATTTTAGAGTTTCTACATTAGGCATGAATGGATAATTCTATATAACTAGTTGCATATTTTAATATTTTCTTAATATATTCTCCCCATTTTAGCAAATATTTATTTCTAATCATCTATCATGTGTAAACAATTGTGATAAGTTGTCTGCTAATTTGTTTTTTTTTATTAAATCATAACTGTATACATTGATATGATCATGGGGCATCATACACTCGCTTCATAAACCATTTGACACATTTTTATCACAGTGGTTAACATAGCCTTTCTGGCGTTATCTCAGTTACTGTGCCAAAACATTTACATTCTACATTTACCAAGTTTCGCAAATACCCCTGTAAGATGCACCACAGGTGTGATCCCACCGATTCCCCTACTTCTACCCACCCCTCCCCTTCCCACTTCCCCCATTGTTAAGTTGTAGCTGGGTAATAGCTTTCATGTGAGAGTCCCAAATTAGTTTCATAGTAGGGCTGTGTACATTGGGTACTTTTTCTTCCATTCTTGGGATACTTTACTAACAAGAATATGTTCCAGCTCCATCCATGTAAACATGAAAGAGGTAAAGTCTCCATCTTTCTTTAAGGCTGCATAGTATTCCATGGTATACATATACCACAATTTATTAATCCATTCGTGGATTGATGGGCACTTGGGCTTTTTCCATGACTTAGCTATTACGAATTGGGCTGCAATAAACATTCTGGTACAAATATCTTTGTTATGTTGTGATTTTTGGTCTTCTGGGTATATGCCCAGCAGAGGAATTACAGGATTGAATGGCAGATCTATTTTTAGAGCTCTGAGTGTTCTCCATATATCTTTCCAAAAGGAATGTATTAATTTGCATTCCCACCAGCAGTGCAGAAGTGTTCCCTTTTCTCCGCATCCACGCCAACATCTCTGGTCTTGAGATTTTGTGATATAGGCTAGTCTCATTGGAGTTAGATGATATCTCAAAGTAGTTTTGATTTGCATTTCTCTGATGATTAAAGATGATGGGCATTTTTTCATATGTCTGAAGGCCTTGCCCCTGTCTTCTTCAGAGAAGTTTCTCTTCAAATCCCTTGCCCAGCCTGCGATGGGATCCCTTGTTTTTTTCTTGCTGATGCGTTTGAGTTCTCTGTGGATTCTGGTTATTAAACCTTTGTCAGAGATATACCCTGCAAATATCTTCTCCCACTCTGAGGGCTGTCTGCTTGCTCTGCTTACTGTGTTCTTAGCTGTGCAGAAGCTTTTTAGTTTGATCAAATCCCAGTAGTGTATTTTTGAAGCTACTTCAATTGCCCGGGGGGTTCTCCTCATGAAATACTCACCCAGACCAATTTCTTCAAGGGTTTTCCCTGCATTCTCCTCTAGTATTTTTATAGTTTCATGTTTTAAGTTTAAATCTTTAATCCAATGAGAGTCTATCTTAGTTAATGGTGAAAGGTGTGGGTCCAATTTCAGTCTTCTGCAGGTTGCCAGCCAGTTCGCCCAGCACCATTTGTTAAATAGGGAATCTTTTCCCCACTGAATGTTTTTAATTGGCTTGTCAAAAATCAAATAGCGGTAAGTAGCTGGATTCATCTCTTGGTTCTCTATTCTGTTCCAGATATCTACTTCTCTGTTTTTGTGCCAATACCATGCTGTTTTGATCACTATCGATTTGTAGTAAAGTCTGAGGTCTGGTAGTGTGATTCCTCCTGTTTTGTTTTTATTTCTGAGTAATGTCTTGGCTATTCGAGGTGTTTTCTGATTCCATATAAAACGAAGTAATGTTTTTTCAAGATCTTTAAAATATGACAGTGGAGCTTTAACAGGGAGTGCGTTGAAACTATATATTGCTTTGGGTAGTATGGACATTTTGATAATGTTGATTCTTCCCAGCCATGAGCATGGTATGTTTTTCCATTTGTTAACATTTTCAGCTATTTCTTTTCTTAGAGTTTCATAGTTCTCTTTATAGAGATCTTTCACGTCTTTTGTTAGGTAAATTCCCAAATATTTCATCTTCTTTGGCACTACTGTGAATGGGATAGAGTCCTTAACTGCTTTTTCAATTTGACTGTTGTTGGTGTATATAAAGGCTACCGATTTATGAATGTTGATTTTGTAACCTGAGACGCTGCTGTATTCCTTGATCACTTCTAGGAGTTTTGTAGTAGAGTCCCTGGTGTTTTCCAGATACACAATCATATCATCTGCGAAGAGCGAGAGTTTGATCTCTTCTGACCCTATATGGATACCCTTGATCGCCTTTTCTTCCCTAATTGCGGTGGCTAAAACTTCCATTACAATGTTGAAAAGCAATGGAGACAATGGGCAGCCTTGTCTGGTTCCTGATCTGAGTGGAAATGATTCCAATTTAACTCCATTCGATATGATATTGGCTGTGGGTTTGCTGTAGATAGCCTCTATCAGTTTAAGAAAAGTCCCTTCTAGACCAATTTCTTGAGTGTTCTGATCATGAAGGGATGCTGAATATTATCAAAAGCTTTTTCTGCATCAATTGAGAGAATCATATGGTCTTTGTTTTTTAATTTGTTTATGTGCTGAATTACATTTATAGATTTACGTATATTGAACCAGCCTTGAGACCCTGGGATAAAACCAACTTGGTCATGATGTATAATTTGTTTGATGTGTTGCTGGATTCTGTTTGTTAGGATCTTGTTGAATATTTTTGCATCTATATTCATTAGTGATATTGGTCTATAATTTTCTTTTCTTGTTGGGTCTTTTCCTGGTTTGGGGATCAGGGTGATGTTTGCTTCATAGAACGTGTTGGGTAGTCTTCCTTCTTTTTCTACATTTTGGAACAGGTTGAGTAATATAGGTACTAATTCCTCTTTAAAAGTTTGCTAGAATTCTGATGTGAAACCATCTGGTCCCGGGCTTTTCTTTTTAGGGAGGTTTTGTATAGTTGATGCTATTTCTGAACTTGATATGGGTCTATTCAACATTTCCACTTGATTCTGGTTAAGTCTTGGAAGGTGGCGCGCTTCCAAGTATCGGTCTATTTCCTTCAGATTTTCATATTTCTGAGAATAAAGTTTCTTGTAATATTCATTAAGGATTTTTTGGATTTCTGATGAGTCTGTGGTTATTTCATCTTTGTTGTTTCTGATTGATGATATTAGAGATTTTACTCTTTTTTTCCTGATTAGGTTGGCCAGAGGTTTATCTATTTTATTGACCTTTTCAAAAAACCAGCTTTTTGATTTATTGATCTGTTGTATTATTCTTTTGTTTTCAATTTCATTTAATTCTGCTCTAATTTTGGTTATTTCTTTTCTTCTACTGGGTTTGGGGTTGGAATGTTCTTCCTTTTCCAGTTGCGTGAGATGTCCCATTAAGTTATTAACTTCCTCTCTTTCCGTTCTCTTGAGGAAGGCTTGCAGTGCTATAAATTTCCCTCTTAGAACTGCCTTTGCAGTGTCCCAGAGGTTCTGATAGTTTGTGTCTTCATTGTCGTTTTGTTCCAAAAAATTGGCGATTTCTTTCTTAATCTCATCTCTGACCCAGCTATCATTCAGCATAAGGTTATTTAACTTCCATGTTTTTGTATGGGTATACAGATTCCTGTTGTTACTCAATTCAAGTTTTATTCCATGATGGTCCGAGAAGATGCATGGAATAATTTCTATTCCTTTAAATTTACTGAGGTTAGACTTGTGACCTAAAATGTGGTCAATTTTGGAGTAAGTTCCGTGGGCTGATGAGAAGTATGTGTATTCAGTTTTGTTGGGATGAAATGTTCTGTAGATGTCTGCTAAATCTCAATATTGGATGGTTAGGTTTAAATCTAAGATTTCCTTGCTCAGCTTCTTGCTGGAGGATCGATCGAACACTGCCAAGGGAGTGTTGAAATCTCCGACGATTATGGAGCTGGAGAAAATCAAGTTGCTCATGTCTGTTAGAGTTTCTCTTATAAATTGAGGTGCATTCTGGTTGGGTGCATAGATATTAATAATTGAGATCTCATCATATTGAGTATTACCCTTAACAAATATGAAGTGACCATTCTTGTCCTTCCTTACTTTTGATGGTTTAAAGCCTACTGTATCTGCAAATAAAATTGCAACACCTGCTTTTCTGATTACCATTTGCCTGAAATATGGATGACCATCCTTTCACCCTGAGTCTGTATTTGTCTTTTAAGTTGAGATGTGACTCTTGTATGCAACAAATATCTGGCTTGAGTTTTTGCATCCAGTCAGCTAACCTATGTCTCTTTAGAGGACAGTTTAAGCCATTCACATTGATGGAGAGTATTGATAAGTCTGGTGGAATTTTGGGTATCGAGTTTTTCAAAGGTCCAGTGGACATTTTTAATCCTTTCGCCAGTGTGGAAGTTGGAGTTTGATCCGAAGTTTCTGAGTGAGTTTACTTTTGTGGTATAGGATTGGGTTGGTCATTGTGGAGGATAGGTCTGAGAACATCCTGAAGAGCTGGTTTACTTATGGCAAATTTTCTCAACATATGAATGTCATTGAAGTATTTAATTTCTCCATCATAGATGAAACTCAGTTTAGCTGGATACAAGATCCTGGGTTGAAAGTTTTTTTGCTTTAGGAGATTAAATGTTGATGACCAGCCTCTTCTTGCTTGAAAAGTTTCAGCAGAGAGATCTGCAGTTATTCTAATATTCTTACCTTTGTACGTTATAGTTTTCTTTCACCGGGCTGCTTTGAGAATCTTCTCTTTCATGTTAACTTTAGTGAAGCTAATTATGATATGTCTGGGGGATGACTTATTGGGGTTGAATCGTGCTGGGGTTCTGAAGCTGTCTGCTATCTGAATTTCAGATTCTCTAGGCATGTCTGGAAAATTTGCTTTCATAATTTCATGCAGAAGGGCCTCTGTGCCCTTGGAGGTGACTTCATCATTCTCAGAAATTCCTATAATCCTTATGTTGCTTTTTTTTGAATTATCTGAGAGTTCTCTGAGTGAGTGATCCGTTTTTGCTCTCCATTTCTCTTCCTCTTTGAGAGATTGGGAGCGTTCGAAGACTTTATCTTCAATGTCAGAAATCCTTTCTTCTGCTTGTTCCATTCTGTTACTGAGGGATTCTACTGTATTTTTCATATCTTTGAGGGCTGTAAGTTCTTGCTTCAGTGTGTCTAAGTCTTTGGTGGTTTTGTCTTTAAATTCGTTAAATTCTTGAGACAATTTTTGAATTTCTCCTCGAATTCCTAATTCCATTTTATTAATCTTGTCTGCAATCCAAATTCTGAATTCGATTTCTGACATTTCAGCCAGTTGTTTATGAATGGGATCTTCAATCACATCTGCCGTATCTTTTCTTGGGGGGGTTGATCTATTCTGGTTATTCATGTTACCAGAGTTTTTCCGCTGATTCCGCCCCATGGTTATTTTACTCCCTTTGGTTTTTCCCCTGGGGTTTTATCTAGGGCCCGTACAGTGTTGTGGCCTGAGAAACTGGAGCCCTGTCTGGTGTGGTGGAGCAAAGTGGTTCTGTCTTGCTTTCAGCTGGTTTCTGTTCGATCCTATTGCAACTTCTACTCAGGCTTGAAGTCTCAGCTGTGTGGAAAAATCAGGAATTAAGTCACCCCGCCTGCCCACCTCTGGCCCCAGTTGGCAAAGGAGAATCAAACCTTCCTACAATCGCACACCGCCTGAAAAGTTCTCAGTCTATTAGCCCAGTTCAGAAGGTCCAAATCCGCTGTCTCAATCGGCACTTGTCTCGGGTGAGAGAGTTCAAGAGGTCTCTGGGAACTGGATCACAGGGGCCTGGTGACTCCTCTGACACGGCTCACCCCAGTGCAGCGTGGAGTCAGGAGGAACCACCCAGCAAACAGAGCAGTCTAGGAAGGTTGACGTCTCCTTCCCCACTTTGCCCCTCCGTCGGACCCAGTCACTGGTATCTCTGCAGATGGCTAACACAGTTGCCTGCAGTGAACAGACACTCCAGGGGTTTGCACCTGCCTGAATCACAAGGAAGTCTGCCAGGCCCCCGCAGACTGCCGCTATCTAGCAGGAGGAGATGGGGCCTGACATCTTTGAGTGTTTGATGCAGGTGATGGGAAGGAGGTGTTCATTCAGGCTTAGCCCCGTCCCTGATGGATGCTGCTAACAGAACAGAACAGAACAGAACAGAACAGACAACTTTGCGGGGTTCTGTCTCTGTTCCTGTCGAAATCGCCTACAGAAGACGGGCTGTTTTGAGTTCAAACGTCTGTGCTGCTGGAGATTTGCGTTCGAACACCTCTCTGGGTCAGCCCTGCCCTGGAAGCTTCCCAGGTTTGTGAGCCGTGTCAGGAAATCCCCTTTTCGCCGGTGGCCTCCTCTGTGGCCTCAGAATATCCAGAAGTGAGCGTTCTGCCGTTAAAAAAAAACGGCTGTTGATCTACCTCCAGGGAACTGCTGCTGTGGTGTGGGCACTCAGGTAACCCTTTTCTCCTCTGCCCCACGCCCCAGAGTCAGCACTGAGCGGCAGCAGTTTGTGCTGGGTCCACACCCCTCAAGAGATCCCCCAAGAATCAGAACTGTTGGGGGATGGGCCCCCAGACCCCGATTGTGAGTCGGGGGGTGGGGGGAAGCTAGAGTTTCATTCAGTTTTATGCAACACTACGGCCCGGCCCGGGGAGGTCTCTTTCACTGCACCGCAGGGAAGTGCTGCCAAGGCTTGATTTCCCCTCAGCAGAGTGCCCTCTCCTCGCTCACGTGTCCCAGAGTCGGTGCTGACCTGACGCAGCTTAGGCACTGTGCACTCCCCTTGAGAAATCACCCAAGGATCCGAACTCCGGGGGGATAGGCCCTCAGACCCCGAGTGAGAGTAGGGGCTCTCAGCTCTCAGCGGGGAAGCTAGAGTCTTATTCAGTCTTGTGCCCCGTAATGTTGCCCGGGGAGGGTTGGTGCACTGCACCGCAGGGAAGTGCCGCCAAGGCGTGACTCCCCTTCAGCCCGGTGCCCTCTCCTCACTCGCGCGCCTCAGAGTCAATGCTGACCAGTCGCAACTCGGGGACTGTCCACTGCCCTTGAGAAATCACCCAAGGATCCGAATTCCTGGGGGACAGGCCTTCAGACCTCAGTGGGCGGGAGGGGAGCACCGGGGATTCAGGGTTGCCGGCAAAGGATTCCCAAAGTTTTATTCAGTTTTATGCCTGGCAGGAGAACGCCACGGCATCCCAGTATGGAAGGTAGGTCCAGTTTTTAGAAGGTCTCTCCCTGGAGTGTAGTGGGAGGGCCTTTAATTTCTGCCCGCTTGTTCAATTGTGGGGCTCTTGAGCCGGTCTCATGGGGGAGGGGGACTCCCGTCCACCTGGTGGTAGATTTTGTACCTTTTGTTTGCATCCTTGTGATCACAGCTTGCCTCAGCAGTGTTGATGTACGTTCTTCAACCTTCTCTCTTGGTGAGGCTCAAGTCCACCAGGACACCTACTAAATTCCTGTCCCTTAACTCTCCTTCTGGATGGGAGTCTCTGTTGAAAGCTGGCTTCAGTCCGCCATCTTGTCTCCCCTTAATATTGTCTGCTAATTTGAATCAAAAATAAACTCTGAAAGTAAAGGAAAAAGAAAACTTCTTAGGCTGTTTTCATAGACCCTGACACCAAACAGGGTCTAAAATTATTCCGGGTTGAGCAAAATGCTGCAGAAATTATGAAGATAATACTGCAAATACTTACTCTACAATTCCAGAGCGTCAAAAATAATTCTTCTTGAACTATTTTCTAACATTTTGGCATACATTTGTGTACATGAAGATTATTACATTAGTTATTTTCATACAGAAAGAACAGGGACTATTATGTAAAGCAGCAATAATTCGATGTACCTATAAACTTCCCCATTATGGCTTTCTTTACCCAATAAAATTGAGGTGAATTTTTAAAATAAAAAAAATAAATACAATTATTTCTTAGATAAAGACCAAATTGAGAATCAGATCATTTCTTAGGTATGGAGCATTGAGTGTGTACCTTAGTCTTTCCAAACCACTCTAAAATGGTAATAAGAGTATCTATCTTTTTCAGTATTACATGTGAGAGAGTACTTAATATAACAGTTATTAATTACTATTAGTTCTTTGCTTTAAACCCTAATTGTACAATATATGCTCTAGTAAGCATCCTTAGCCTATGTAAGTGGCTTCAGTATTTTCTTGCTACTTGTCTTCGTGCACAAAATTAATGTTAGTTACAAATATCATTATCTTGTCAAGTTGACAACCTCTTAGCAACCTCACAATATTATTAGGCTCCTACGTGTATAAGTCTTATGTATGGCAAAAATAAATTACATTGTCATTAAAACAAAGTGTTGAAAAATAAAACAATTAAAATGAATATTTACATGATATCAAAACAAAGAAAATTATACTGAATCACTTTAATTTTTTATTATTTTTTTAAGATTTATTTATTTTATTTATTTATTTTTTTATTAAATCATAGCTGTGTACATTAGTATGATCATGGGGCACCATACACTTGGTTCATAGACCGTTTGACACATTTTCATCACACTAGTTAACATAGCTTTAGTGGCATTTTCTTAGTTATTTTGCTAAGACCTTTACATTCCTCATTTACTAGGATTCACATATTCCCTTGTAAGATGTGTTCACATGAATTTGTGGGAATACTTTGCTGAGCAGTGTTTAGTATTGTGTTTTTGTGTGCTGTTGTGAAAATGCTGCAGCTTGACTTAGAGCAATTAACAAATATTAAATTCCTTTTTATAAACTTGGCAAAAGTGGAAGTGAAATCAGGGAAAATTCCATGAAGAAAATGGCATTGCAGAAATGGATTAAACATTTTTCTGAGGGGAAAGAAAATGTCACTGATTAAGAGAAGTCAGAGTGGCCAATAACAGGCAGAACTGATAAAAACATTGCAAAAAGTGGTCAAATTGTGTGTGAAAATCATGGGGTAACTGTGAGAAACGTAGAAGACTAGTAAACATCTGTAGAGAAAAAGGAAAAGCTTAAATGAAAATCTTTGCATGAGAAAAGTATGTGCAAAAAGGGTCCCAAAGAAGCTACTGATAAACAAAAGCAAAGAGCTCAAATGGCGCTGTCTGTGGGGGAGTTTTTAGTCAGTTAACAAGTAACAATATGGGAAAACCCTTCCTACTCACATGATCTGGTCCCCTATGACTATTTTCTTTGCCCAAAGATAAAGGAAATATTAAAAGAAAGATATTCTTATCACATTCAGGACATCAAATATAATGGGCCAACTCTGATGGCCATTGCAAAAAAAGTTTCAAATTGTTTTGAAGGGTGGACTGTGAATGGCATCAGTGCATAGCTTCCCAAAGGAAGTACTTCCAAGGTGACCACAATGACTTTAGCAATGAGGTATGTAGCACCTATTTTAGGATGAATTCATGAACTTAATTGTCAGACCTCATATTATGAATAAATGTAGACATTATATGTAATAATGAGGATTTCATTACAAAGAAAAGTAATATTATGAGCTGTGTATATTAACACCATTCAACATTATTATCAAATGTTTTCTCCTGTCCCAAATTGCTAGTAATCATTGGTGGAAAGATTTCATAAAACACAGCATTTTAAATATTCAAAAATTATTATATAATCTATTTTACTTTATTGATAACTACTACATCTAAAAGCATCTTCCTTTTAAAGTGAACCAAGATGTCTTTTGATTCTTACATGATTGAATGGGCTTATAGATATTTGGATATTATGTTGGGTAAAAACAAATTTCAGTTGTGAGAGAAAATCCAAATGATGATGTGTTTGTATAGGAATCTACTTTTACCAAACAATGAGACATTTCCTATTGGTTGCTGCAGATGTTGATTCACTACTTAACACAAATTAGGCTGGCATTTCTGCGATTCTACTGTTTTGTTTGTTTATTTGTTTGTTTTTGTTTCCCCAACAAGGTTGTAAAATGGTTGCCACAGCTCTGGGTATCCCATCTGAATCACAACATGTTTCATTGGCCAGAACTCTGTTACTTGACACTTCTAGGCAAACGAGTATGTGCTAAAAAGTGTGTACATTTATGTCATCTATATTGGAGGTAAGTAGGAAATAAATGTCTGGTAAATTGGTATTGGGGTTAACTGACATACAGTTTCTGCCACAGAAGTAAAGCTTTTCTTAAAATTTTATGTTTTATTGATACATAATAGATGTACATAATTTCAGGGACTATTATAAACTGTATTCACCCTACATATCTATAAACATTGAACTTCATATTTCCACCTCAAATCAATCTTTTTTTTTATTAAATCATAACTGTATACATTGATATGATCATGGGGCATCATACACACGCTTCATAGACCATTTGACACATTTTTATCACAATGGTTAACATAGCCTTTCCGGCATTATCTCAGTTACTGTGCCAAAACATTTACATTCTACATTTACCAAGTTTCGCAAATACCCCTGTAAGATGCACCACAGGTGTGATCCCACCGATCCCCCTCCCTCTACCCACCCCCGCTTTTTAATGGAAATCTTTAGCACTATGTTGCAGTGTAAATTATGTTTTATTGGAACTCTTCTTTCAGTGTAGTCGATACCTTGGATAATAGCCTCTATGTTCTCCCATTAAATGACTCTTGGATACCACACAATAGATACGTTGTATAAGATGGGATATTTGCTCTCTACAATGTGACATGCATTTTTCTTGAATTTAAACTGAAGTTTAGACCAGGTGTCATGGCTCAGTCCTGTAATACTAGCACTTTGGGAGGCTGACATGGGCGGGCTCAAGCTCAGGAGTATGAGACCAGCCTGAGCAAGAGTGGGACCCTGTCTCTGCTGAAAATAAGTAAGTTTGGCATTGTAGTAGGCACCTGTAGTCCCAGCTAAGGTGAGATGGGGAAAGTATGGAAAAGTATGGAAGCTAAGGAGAATCACTTGAACCCAAGAGTTTGAGAATGCTGTGAGTTATGATAATGGATGCCATGGCACTTTATCCAGAGTGACAGAGTGAGATTCTGTCTCAAAAAAATAAAGATAAAATAAAATAGAGTTTTAACAGACTCACAGTATGAGGTGCTTTAAATGTATTTATGTGTGCATATATCTATTGCTTCATGAATAGATGAAATGTCATGTTGTTGACTTAGTATTGTCCCTAGAAATGTTGCAGTGTTACTGTTATTTCAATTATAATTGAAAAATCAGAAAGTACTTCTGAATAAGACACATTATTGAAGTTTCAATAAATTCTTGTTAAAAGTATAGGCAGGAACATATGAAAAAAAGATTTTATTTATTTTTTAAGTCCAGCATGAAACAAGATTTATTAAGGTAGAAAAGATAAGTTTATGGAGTAAGAAAGTTAGATAGTTTAGCAAAGCAGGCTATGTTAGCTACAGACAGTGAATGGACCTCCATTGCCAGGGCAAGTAGGCAAAGTGGCCTGAAAAGGAAGAAAAAGGTTTTAAATAAGAATATGGCATTACTCAAAACAATTTAACTCATCACTAAATTTCCTTATGCTTATAAATCTGGATATACGGCGGTGCCTGTGGCTCAGTGGGTAGGGTGCCGGCCCCATATGCCGAGGGTGGTGGGTTCAAACCCAGCCCCGGCCAAACTGCAACCAAAAAATAGCCGGGCGTTGTGGCAGACGCCTGTAGTCCCAGCTGCTCGGGAGGCTGAGGCAAGAGAATCGCGTAAGCCCAAGAGATAGAGGTTGCTGTGAGCCGTGTGACGCCACGGCACTCTACCTGAGGGCGGTACAGTGAGACTCTGTCTCTACAAAAAAAAAAAAAAAAAAAAAAAAAATCTGGATATACATTAGAATTTCCAGAGATAATTTTCAAAACAAACTTCATAGCTCTACTTCACTGTGGTTGAATCAAAACCTCCAAGTGTGGCATCAACATATCTGAATTGTCAACAAGGCCCCAGATGATTTCTATACATTAGTCTTTAGACTGATGTTTAATAACATAACAAGTGCACACCCTAATTTTGTATATCTTTAAAAATATTATTGTTATTATATTAATGTAGTATATTGAAAATAAGAGTAGTAACAATTACTAATCAGACTATAAGTGATTCTCATCAATGAAGTGATTTGAAATAAGGCAAACAAGTTTATTCTACCCTGCATGATTTGATGGCTCAAATATTTCAAAGTATATGATCTGATGCAGACTTATAGTACGTAAAAGTAAAAATATTAAAAGAAAGAGAACCATACTTTCAAAAATTAAAAGTCTAGAAAGCTTTGATTTCCAGTTCATTGAAATTCAATGAGACCACTTGTCTGAAAAAAATTTCAGTTCAAGATCCTCAAAAAGTTCAAGTTGTCCTTGAGATTTAGCATTATTTAGCTCCCATTCTTCATCAGACACTGAGCTTGTTGATTGGTTAATTAATCACATCAGTTCAACTGGAAGGCAACAGTTTCAAATTACTCAGTAGAGTATTGTCAATGTCAATGATTTCTTATTCTATACCTTGATGGAGGAGGTTTTATCATTAATGAACAAGTGGCCGCCAAAACTTGACTAGGAGCTCTCTTAGAGACAAAGGGGATTAAATTTCCTCCCCAAATTTCTAAATTCATCTTAATAAGATAGAATGAAACTCAGAAATAAGTTAGCAATTTGGAAATGCATTATACCAGTTGGAGAAACAGTATGCATTTTAATTTGTTCAGATTAAAATAATGATAATGATTTCAATATAAAATCTGTTCTAAATATTAAATTGTTTTTGTGTCCTTTACCTCTACATACACAATGATTTTTTAATATTAATAACATTATCTTTTACTTAAACATTGTATAACTTTCCCTATTATTATACTATATTCTAATACAAAATAGAGTGTTTCTAACATTTTAATAAAGAGACATTTATCTTATAGCTTGTGTTACAGTTCCAGTGTATTTATGTTTTGATTAACAATAAATATGAAAATAAACCTCTCGAATTTAATAAAGTGGCATACTGATTCTACCAGCTTGCATCTTTAATCCTTGTGAGGTGTTAAGGTTAGCTATAGGATGTAAAAATACCTTGTACTTTCAATGATAAAATAATATTAATATTTACAATATTAATAATTTTTAAAATTTGCCAAGCTGGGTAGCAGACTAATACAATTGTTACTTTTCAACCAGTGTTTAAGTTCTATACAGGCTGTCAGACCTTTTAATTGCTATTTCAATTTTTAATCTATTAATCTCCTTAATAATTTATAAATAAGTACAAAAAAAAAAATCAGAAGACAACATTCTACCAAGGCGTCTTTTGCAGAAATCCTTATGTACATTACTTTTTGTTGTGAAGGTCTTTAAAAATTTCTAATACTTATATGATAAAATAATAACAATAATAATAATAAACATGGTAAAACTGAATACCTCGAAAATGTTCTCTATGTGCCAGTCACTGTAATAAGTGAAATTGAACATAATTCAGGCATGTCTAGTTTTATCGTTTCTTACCTTGAGAATTTTAGTGTCTTCTCCAAGCCTTCGTGTCCTCATCTATAAAACAGACATAATAAATATGACTCCCTCATAAAGTTGTGAAGAAGCAATGTGAAAATGAATGAAAGTGCACTTAATGAAATTTCACTGGATACTAAATAGTATGATTACAGAGATGCTTATGGTAAAGTATTAATTTTCCCTTCACTTAGTTTTATAATCTATTAATTTATCATTGAGTTTATATTATCTAGCATAGAACCTGCAATTCAAAATAATTAGTTACATTAAATAGAGAATGTACGAATGTATGATCATAGAGAATCTACATGGACTTTTCTTTTTAATAAGAAGTCAACTAATTCTGAGCCACAGGGCGACATATGGACAAATATCTTTATGTCTATATGTCTGCATACAAACAGAAATACAGCTTTTCCATATTTCTATTTTCTAAAATTATTCCACTTCACTATTTATCTTCCACTTAAATCCTATCTTCATTAGTTTTTTTGCCTTATTATAAGCATATTTTTATGCCATAATTTTAATATTTTCTTATTTATTTTAATTAATCTTGAAGTGTGTCAATTGTCCTAATTTTCGTATATTTTCAGCTTATCTTCCTCCTTATAGTTAAATTTATTGACAAATGGATTGTAAATACATTTAAATGTAACATAAACCTTATTAATGAATAGATGAAATACAATGGCACGAAACACACAAAAAAAGTGTTGTCTTTATTATATGTATCTTTGTTTTGCTAATGTTGTTCATGTTGTTTTAAAGAAAGATCAAGAAATAGTCCATATCTTTGAATACAAGGAAATGAATACTTAGCTTTAATCAATCTAAAAGAGGATGATTTTTGCTTGAACTTTGAAGCCAGATAAGATTCCAGCAGTTTTTTTTTAGAATACAAATTTAATTGACTTAAAAAAAACAAACAATAAAATCTGACAAATCTGGGCGGAAAGACTGCATGAAAGACATGCCAATTTCAAATCAAGATGAGAAATCAGTGTTGGATGTCATGTATACTCATCTTCTGAGTTTAGATTGTTGAGAATATATGTGACTTTTTCTGTCTTGAAAGAATTAATACTAAATAAACAGTAAAGTAAAAACTAAGCCAAATCAAACAAAGAAAACTGTGGTTTTCTCAGATGCAAGATAACTAATGGAAATTATAATTTATAGTAAGTTTTTTGTATATAACAACATGCCATGGTATTATACCAAGGTTACTGTATGATGACAGATTATGCATGGAACAAATCTGCTTCTTAATAGATTGATATATCTAAAGTTCCCGTCATGTCTACCATAGACCAACGAAGCATATTCAAATCAAATTCTGTTTTTTTATAGAATTGATAGTAACAACTATTTGTAATTTTATGAGATTTGATTTCTTTCTTAGAATATTGTTTTCATTTTCCTATTCAATTTTTGTCTCTTATCTTAAAAAACAAATTTCTTCATTTATAAAGGAGATGTTTACATGCTTAAGCAACACGAAAAAAAATTAATTTTAATCTAATTGAACTTCTGAGCTATGAAAATATTTCTTTTAAGAAGTTTCAAGGGTAAGAAGTTCCATACTATGGGCTGTCTACCATAGTAGACAAATTTAATAAAGTAAATGCAAAAGTGTCTAAAGGAAAAACCTAAATGAAAGAATAGACCCATCCAAACAAATTTTTAAAGTGACAAAGCCATATTGTTTCTTCCTCTGCTCTAACTCAGAAGGATAAAGCATTCAGATTAATGTCTACTTTATTGAAAAACTATGGATGTGGGGCTGCAGGCTGTCTTTGAGAGCCTTCTTGTGGATCCCTTTGCCTTTAAGTGAGACTATCTCTAAACTCATTTACACAGACGAGTATTAAAATTTTAATGATTTCAAGAGAAAGCAATACCATATCATTGTTCTTTAATTCATTCTTTGCTGACAAAGTCTCATTATTTAGATATTATTAACAGTTAAATATAAATCTGAATTTATATTCAGATATAGAAAAGTACCTAGATTAGGATATAATGTATTACTACTCGGTAGGAGTTAATTAAAGAAGGTGTAAGTCCTTGTCCTTTTCCCCTTGTTTCCTAGTTTTTTTAATTTTTTGGTTTCAAAGTATGAAAGAATAGTAGAACTTAAGATTCAAAAAAATCTTAAGGTTTCCCCACAATTCTCAACTTGGAGTTATCAAATTGAATTCCAGTACTACACTGAATGATAATAGCAGCAGTAGGAGAGCAGTAGCAGCAGCAAAATGCAAATGAATCATGCAAAGTGTAATGGGATAAAGAAAATATGTGTAAAGGAAAAGGTTCCCAGATGAGCCTGAAATAGATAACACTCTGGCAGCCATCCAGGATACAGCTAGAACCATCCAGTGAGGAGCCAGCAAAGATGATAGTGAAAGGATTAGGTTTTCTTCACTCAAATGAAATCATGGAGGCCCCATGTGGCTTGGGAAGCATAATTTAAGAAGTCATTAAAAAGACAATGGCTAATTTTGGGGCTGTTCATTCACAGATGGTAATAGAGCAAATTACAAGTTCACCACTTTGTAAATTAAAGTTTCAATGATAAATAGATAAAACATTACACATTACATTTTTCTCTTGCCCACCTTCAAAAACAGGTGCTATGTTAAAGAGTTAGGTGAAATGAAGAGGCTACAAACATAGTCTAAAAAATATCCATTCAGTGCAGATTTTGTTGAGCTAACAGATCATGAGTTCTAGTGATTGGCATTATCAACTACAATGGATGAACATATTAAATTGGCCTAAACACCAAGATTGTCAAAGATTTTTTTCTAAGCAGCTCACATGTATGTGTATTTTATAGTCTTTTCTTTTAGTTAAATTCAAAATAGTGGCTTTCAAGACTTTATATATTGCTCAGAATTTTAAAGAAAAGACAATATAGATTAATGCTATATTTCATGATCTAAATATGTGAGAATATTTGTATGAAAATGTATCATTCCAAGTGTTACTTAATTTGGTGTATCTATAAAGTATTTGTATCAACAAATATAAGGAACAACTTTAATTTTGATTTTTCTGACTCTTTGTCACCTTCCCCATTAGGAGTTAGTGGATGGGGGAGAATAAAGAGTTAGTGACTAATAAAAATAATTTAAGATCTACTTGTAAATGATTCTAATTGTTTATTTTCTATTTATTATGTGTTATATGTACTCATCTTTGCATTTACTTCACCTTATGAGCCTGCCACTACTCACACTATTAAAATACTAGGTCATTCTTTGTAAAAATAAATGGACTTTATTTGGAGAAGTTTTAGGCTGACAGAACAATTGAACAAAATATACAGAGTGTTCCCATATATGACCTCTAATCCCTACCCCTGCCATTTTCCACTACTATTAATGTCTTGCATTAGGGTGATACATTTGTTACAATTTACTCAATATTGCTACATTATTACTAAAGAGATTCCATAATTTACTTTAGAGTTCAGTCTTGGTGTTATATCCTCTATGGGTTTTGACAGATGTATGACATGTATGCACCATTACAGTATTATGTGGACTAGTTTCCTGACATTAAAATTACTTGCACTTCATCTACTTATCTTTTCTCTTGACCTACAGAGCTCTTGACAGTCTGATATTTTTACTAGCACCATAGTTTTAGCTCCTCAAGTATGTCATATAGTTAAAATATAAGTCTGTACATTTGTAAGATTAGCTGTTTTCATTTAGCAAGATAGATTCATGTTTCTTCACCATCTTTTTGTGGCTTGATAGTTCACTTTTTTGGAACATGTATATTGAACCATTTTAACAATTTTATTTGTATTTTTGAAATGTTTATAAAAATTATAATTTTATAGTTTATTATATATTTTTCTTCATTATGGGTACATAATATTTGCATATCCCTCACAGGAGACATGATGTTTCAATACAGGCATACAAAGTAAATTAGTCAGATCTGGGTAAGTGGGATAGCCATTACCTTAGGAATTTATCATTTCTTTGTGTTAGGAAGACTAATTCCATATGTTTAGTTATTTTAAAGTATGCCCTAACTTATAGTTGATTATAGTCATTTTAATTGCACTATAGAATACTATTCATTCTATTTAAGTATCTAACTGTACTTTTGTCCTCATTAGCCATCTCAAAAGACTTATTCTCCTCTCTTCCTTATCTTTCCCATGATCAGGTACCCATCAGTCCATTCTCTGTCTCCATAAGATTAATTGTTTTAGTATTTAACTCCCAAATATGAGTGAAAAGATGTGAAATTTGTCTTTCTGTGCTTAGTTTATTTCACTTACCATAATGTTCTCTAGTTCTATCCATGTTGTTCAAATGACAGGATTTCATTATTTTACAATTTCTTTATCCATTCATCCGTCAATGAACCCTTAAGTTGACTATATGTTGCCTATTGTTTAACAGTGTTGCAATGAATGTGGGAATGTAGATATTTTCTTAATATATTGAATTCCCATGTTTTGGACATATATCTAGCAGTGGGCTTTCTAGGTTATATGGTACTTCTATTTTCATTTTGTTTCAGGAAACTCCATAGTGTTATCATAATGGCTGCACTAGCTTACATTTCCACCAAGAGTAAACAAGCGTTCCCCTTTTTCCACATCTTCACCAGCATTCGTACTGCCTGCTTTTTGACCAAAGCATTTTTAACTTGGGTGGAATAATATCTCCTTTAGTTTTGTCTTTCATTTCTCTGACAACTATAACTTTGAGCACTTTTCCATACTTATTGGCCATTAATATCTCTTCTTCTTTTTGAATTTTTTTCTTTCTGATTAATATGAGGGTACATAAGATTAGGTTACATTATTTACATTTGTAGGGTAAACTCCAAAATCTGAGTTATAGTTGAGTTCTTCATCTAGGAAGTGTACCATATACCCCTATGTTGTACCGAATTGGTGGGAACCTATTGAGCTCCCAAGCCCCCTTACACTCTTCTTGAACTGAATTGTGTTTTTCTCTCATGTGGGCATGTAATTATTGATTTACTATTTTTCTGATTAGTACTGAGTACATGGGATGCTTACTTTTCCATTCTTGATATATATTATTAGGAGAATGTTTTCCAAATCCATCCAGGTAAATACAAAAGATGCAAAGTTTCCATCTTTTTATGGCTGAACAGAATTCCATGTATACATATACCACAGTTTATTAGTCAATTCATGGATTTATGGGTACTTGGGTTGTTTACACACCTTGGCAATTGTGAATAAAGCTATGATAAACATTTGGGTGCAAATATCTTTAGGGTAAAATTATTTTTCTTCTTCTGGGTAAATACCTAATAATGGGATTGCCAGATCAAATGGAAGGTCTACTTTAAGTTTTTGGAGGATTCTCCATACTTCTTTTCAAAAAGGTTGTACTAGTTTGCAATTCCACCAATAGTCCGTAAATGTACCCCTCTCTCTGCACTCCTACCAGCATCTGCAGTGTTGGGACCTTGTGGTGTGGGCTATTCTCATTTGTGTTAGGTCAAAGATCAAAAGTGGTTTTGACTTGCATTTCTCTCATGATTAGAAATGATGAGTGTGTTGGCCATTCATGTGTCTTCTTGGGAAAAAGTTCTATTTATGTCACTTGCCCATTGATTGATGGGGTTGTTTGGTGTTTTTTTTTTTTTTTTTTGTTTGTTTGTTTTGTTGTTGTTGTTACTGTTGTTGTTGATTTAGTTCCATCTATATTCTGGTCGCTGGCCTTTTGTCCAGTTTGTAACATGCAAATATTTCCCCCATTCTCAAGTTTGTCTATTTGCTTGTTGATTGTGCCCTTAGCTGTGCAGAAGCTTTTTAACTTGATCAGGTCACCTGATGAAGTTAAAATGGGGTCATCATGAATTCTTTCTCAATGCTATTATCACTTTTTCCCATACTTTCCACTAGGATTTTTATCATTTCATGTCTTAGATTTAAATCTTTTTTCCAGTATGAATTAATATTTGTCAGTAGTGATAGGTGCAGCTCCCATTTCGGTCTTTTACATGTGGCTATCCAGTTCTCTTAGCACCATTGATAAAAAGGGATTCTTTTCCCTAGTGTATGTTTTTTGTTTGTTTGTTTGTTTTTTGAAAATGGGGGGAAAATCAAGTTGTTTTCATCTTCAGGTTCTTGATTCTGTTCCATAGATCTAGTCTCTATTTTTATGCTATTATAATGCTGTTTTGATCATTTCAGATGTGTAGTGTCATCTGAAGTCTGGTAATATGATGGTTCCCAATTTGTTTTTATTTCATAGAATTGCCTTGGATATTCAGTCTTTTTTTTTTTTTTCTAGTTCCATACAGATTGAAGATATATTTTTTTTCAAATTCTTCAAAGTATGACAGTAGTGCCTTAAAGGGAACTGAATTAAGTCTGTAGATGGCTTTGGGTAGTATAAACATTTTAATGATACTGATTTTTTTCAGCCATGAGCATGGTATGTTTCTATATTTGTTAACCACTTCTGCTATTTCTTTTCTTAGGGTTTCATAATTCTCTCTATAGAGGTTTTCACACTCATCATTAAGTATATTCCAAGGTATTTCATTTTCTTTGAAGCTGTTAAGAAGGGTATAAAATTAATGCCTACAAATCAGTAGCCTTCATATACATCAAAAGCAATCAAGCTTAGAACCAAATCAGTGTGTCTCTTTTGAGAAATGTTTACTCGCGTTTTTCACCATTATTTTTTTTTCTAGTAAACTTCATTTTTATTTAATAAACAATGAACTCTTTTTGTTGGAACCACTTTGCTTTGAATAACAACCTAAAGATTTGACCAGAGCATTCAAGAATGCTCCGAAATCATTCAAATGATTGAAATCGTTCTTATGTTTGCACTCCTGAGGAAGAGTGATTTTTTTTCTCTCTTTTTTTTTTTTTTCCCTTTTGGAAAGAGATATGGAGAACACTTAGAGATCTAAAAATAGATCTGCCATTCAATCCTGTAATCCCTCTACTGGGCATATACCCGGAAGACCAAAAATCACATCATAACAAAGATATTTGTACCAGAATGTTTTTCACCATTATTAATCAGATTATTTGTTCTTTTCTATCAAATTGTTAGAGCTCTTTATATTAAATATATTCTATTCATTAATCCCTTGACAGGTAGTTTGTAAATATTTTTCATTTTGTGGGTTATCTTTTCACTTGTTAATTGTTTCCTTGGCTGTGCAGGTTTTTAGATTGAGGATTGATGTGATATAATTTGTCTAATTTTGTTTTGGTTGCCTGTGTTTTTGAGGTATTACTCAAGAATTCCTTGCCACGACCAATGACCTGCAGCATTTACTGAATGCTTTTCTTTCTAATTTGTGAGTATGGAATATTTTTTCATTTTTTTTGTATCCTCTTCAACTTATTTCATCAATGGTTTATAGTTTTCATTATTGTCATAGAAATCTATCACTTTTTTGGTTAAGTATATTTCTAAGTGTTTTGCTTATTTGTTATCAATGTGACTACTATGTTGGAGTTCTTTTCTCATATTTCTTCCTTTTGGCAAATAGAAATGTTGCTTTTTTATGATAGTTTTGTATCTTATGAATTTATTGAATTTACCAATTCTAAATATTATTGGGTGGAATCTTTAGTTTTCTATAGGTATAAGATCATATTGTCTCCAAGCAAGGGTAATTTGATTTCTTCTTTTCCATTTTGGATGTCCTTTTTTAATTTCTTTCTTGTGTTCATTTATTTTTATTGCAGAATAATATTCTATAAAATTGAAGTATCACACATTGATTGTGTGTTCACCAACTGAAAGACATTGTGGTTGCTTTCAAATATAGGCAGATACGAATAAATCTGCTTATAAAAATGTGTGTGGAGATTTTTTGTAAACCATTTTACATTCCCACCAGCAATAAATGAGAGTTCCTGTTGCTCCATATCCTCACCAGATTTTGGTGATGACAGTGTTCTAGATTTTAGCTATACTAATAGATGTGTAGTGGTATCTAATTGTTGTTTTATTTTACAATTCCTTAATGCTATATTATGTCAGGCATCTGTATATTATTTTCTTTGAGGAGGTGTCTCTTTTGATCAGAGGTGTCTAACCTATGGCCCATGAGCTACATGAAGCCCACAGTGGCTATTAATGTTGCTCAATGCAAAATAGTCAACTTTCTAAAAGCATTATGATAAGGTGAAGGGCTGACTGTAAAGAATAGAGGGTGATGTGTGAGGCTCTGCTGAGGTGTGGAATTACCTTTAATAAATAAAAATGCTTACCTGACTTCTAAATAACATTAAATGCCAAACATTGCAATGGTAGGTTGAAATATTATTGAGAATTGCTGTCTCACCAAGTCATTTGACCACATATAACATCTAATATTGTCAATTTGACTGTCTGCATTTGGAAGATAATACACTGGAAGCTGCACACTGTTATAAAACTACACCCATACATGCATACAAATAGAAAGAGCATACATATGTTTAGTTTGCATGACATTGAGACGTAATGATGTTGTCTGCAAAGTTCATGCTCCAGAACCATGCAAATGGATTTCACCAAAAATATCACAAAAAGATAAATCTCATAATGTTTTAAGAAAGCCTTGCTGGCTCGGCGCCTGTGGCTCAAGCGGCTAGGGTGCCAGCCCCATACACCTGAGCTGGCACGTTCAAATCTAGCCAGGACCCGCCAAAAAACAATTACGGCTGCAACCAGAAAATAGCCTGGTGGTGTGGCAGGCACCTGTGGTTCCAGCTACTTGGGAGGCGGAGACAGGAGAATCGTGTCAGCCCAGAAGTTGGAGGTTGCTGTGAGCTGTGTTGCCATGGCACTTTACCTAGGGCCACAGCTTGAGGCTCTGTCTCAAAAAAAAAAGAGAGAGAAAAGAAAAGAAAGCCTTGCTTTCTCCATGTTGGGTGGGGTATTGCTGGGGGTGGGATCTGTGGTTGAGGGTCCTAGGCTGGGGAGTCTCCCAGATAGTGTCCCTGTGTCAGCCCATCTTCTATCAGTTTAAGGGAACTGTGGTATTTTGCTAGAATCTCTGTTGTAAAATAGAAGTCTCCCACTGGTGATAAGTGGAGGAGAAAAATCCATGAATAGATCCACTATTGCTGCCCTCATGGCACACCAATGCCCCTTTCTACAAACAAATTCAGATTAGCTGTGAACCTGCAGCCCCCACCCACTGGGTCTGAAGGAGGGGAATCTGCCAACAGTTCCCATCATTCTCACTCTGGAAGCATCAATATTCCTTACACAAACACATTCAGAGAAGCTGCAGTCTTTCCTCTGAAGGTCCTCTCTGTTGACTGGATAAAATGCAGCTGTTAACCATGGATGTGGAGGAGGAATCTGGTTCCTGGACCTTCCCAGGGCAAGTTGTCTGAGGCTAGGCCTGTCTCTCTCAAAGTTGGCAGGAGGGGAACAAGGGGTTGCTGGCAACAGACCCTGAGCAAACCCTCTCCAGAGGGTGTGGGAAAGGCCCCTCATAGCAGGAGAGAGAACTAGGAGGGTTCATGTCATACCAAAGTTAGTGCTGAGGTGCCACAATTTTCTCTTGCCAGGGTGGGCAGGGCATACTCAGTTCACATAATGTAGAGGTTGCTCAGATCTTGTCAAACACACTGGCTTCTGAAGAATGCAGTTCATCAGATAATCAGAGAGGGAGGAGGGTGGCTGTGGGCTAAGGCTTTTTTCCAGAGAGAAAATTTGCCCATTTTTATACCAGGCAAGATGGGGACCCAGAGGTAGAAATTCCTAGGTGCAGGAAAACTGGGATTTAATGGCATGAGATGAGAGGTAATTTGCTTCCTGCTTGTGGAAAGCCTGTGGCAGGCCCCCTGGTTGGGGGTGGGGGCTCCCTTCCCCTTTGTCACCAGGCAACTTCAGTCTAGGTGTTCCATACCTGATCTCTGTTCTCTTTTGTTCCTCTTTCTTGTCATTGCCATTTGTCTCAGTTGGCATGCTATGCACCCACCTTTATTTCTCCTCTTTGTGTTCAATGCCCCAATTTCAACTTTTGAATTCACTTCAGTCCAACTTTTCTCCTTCTGGATAGAAGCTTCTGAAGAAAGCTGCCTCTAGTTGTCCATCTTGCTGTCCTTTCAAGATATCTAATTTTGATTTAAAAAATAATTATTGAGAATATGTTTCTAACATATAGTCTATCCTGGTGAATGTTCAATGTGCTGATGAGAACAATATTTCTTCTGCAGTTGTGAACAGGAATGTTCTGTAAGTATCTGTTAGGTCTATTTGACCTATTAAAATTTAAATCCAATGTATCTTTGTGGATTTACTGCCCCAATGATCTGTTCAATGCTGTGTGAATGGTTTTAAGGTCCCTTGATACTATCGTATGGCTGTTTATCTCTTTCTCTTTAGTTTTAGTAATACTTGTTTTATGAATCTGGGTTTATGAATCACTCTTGTTGGATGCATAAGTATTTAGGAGTGTAATATCCTCTTGTTGAATTGTTCCATTTATAATTATATAATGTCTTTCTTTGTCTCTTTGTCTTCTTTTACTGCTTTGCATTTAAAGGTTTTATTTGATACAAGGATAACTCTTACTGCTTGCTTTTGATTTCCGTTTGCCTGGAATATTTTTTATATCCCTTTACTTTCAGCATATAATTGTCTTAATCAGTAAGGTGAGTTTCTTGTAAGCTGGATATACTTCATTCACATTTTATTATCCATTCCACCTATCTGTATATGTTAAATAGAACATTCAATCCATTTATGTTGAAAGTTAATATTGACAAGGGTGGCTTTGTTACGTTAATTGTCTAGTGTTTTTGGATTCCCTGTTAATATTTTAATCTGTTTGTCTTTGTGGTTTGGTAAAGTTCTGCCTTGTTGCCAAGTGATTTTTATGTCTTTCTTCTTTGTGTAATTTTTATGGATTTTTTGATGGTGAGTAGTGACCTTTCATTTCCAAATGTATGTATGTATAGTCTAATTGTGATGAATTCCCTCAGCATTTGTTTGTCTGAGGGAGACTTTATTTCTCCTTTATTTATAAAGTTTATTTTGGTAAGAGTTTGACAGTTTTATTTTTAACATACCCTGAAAATATCATCCCAATCTCTCCTTTGGTATAACATTTCTGCTGAAAATTCTGCTACCGGTCTGTTGGAATTTCCCCTATAGTTAACTACATGATTTTCTCATGTATATTTTAGGATTTTTTTTCCTTTAAATTATCATTGGACATTATGGTGACTATATTTCTCAGTTAAGTCCATCTTGCAATGTAATTTCCAGGTGTCACTGAAACTCTTGCATTTAGATGTCTAAATCTCTTGCTACAGTATAGAACTAAAATCCTATCCAAAGGAAAGTAAATGCAAACATACAAATTGAATCTTTTCTTCAGATGCAAAGAAATATATATAACGTTACTGAAAGTAAGAAAATTATTTCAAAATCATGTATCTGATAAGGGATTATCATCTAAAATATATGAGGTGAGTAGTCAGTCAGCTTTGTAGTTAGCCTGTTTCCCTAGGCTGTGAACCTTCACAGTAACTTCTCAGTTTTCTTTTGTCCCCCCTGTTTAGGTGAGACAAGAAAGCTAGAGGGATCTGAAGTTGGCTATTTCTCTCCCTCTACATAGCTTAGGCTTCGTTAAAACCCTACCAAGATAGGCTACACTAAGACAGTTTCCCTTGAATGCAAACCTGATTAAGAAGAACAGAATTCTCTAGTCATTTAAAAAAGTGGCTACTTTCCTTTCTACTCCCTTTCAGAAGGGAAATATTTTTTTTGATTTTTTTTTTTTTGTATGGATTCTAAAGGTCAAACTTACCTAAGTTCAGGGACCTCTCTAAGATTTCCTTTCCTGGAGTTTTTAACTCTCAAACTAGTTCACTCTGAGATTTCAACAATTTGTCAATTAAAGTTCAGATTCATTTTACCCTGGTATTGGTTTTGATGGAGTTTTATGTTTCTGTTCTTCTGTTTTAGTTGTAATTATCTATATCTGCCTGCCTGTCTCTTAAATTTTGAGGGCAATAGTGAGAACAGGAAGAGTTGTCAATTTTTAATCTTTTCAATTTTTTTTTTTTTTTTTGTCATGGAAATGGGAGAGTCATTTTCTAAGTTCCTTATTTGTCAGATGGAAAACTGAAGGATATGAGTGCTGTTTTTCAAGTTCCAGCACCTCCAGAATCTACCTCTGGTGATAGATTAAATGCCTCCATCCTCCCATTCTAAAAGTTATCATATTTGTAACTACACAGTGGTTCCACTGAGAATAAGAGAGCATTTTATGAATTCAAATGGCCTAAATAAACTTTTTTTTTCATTTTTTGGCCAGGGCTGGATTTGAACCCGCCACCTCAGGCATATAGGGCCGGCACCCTACACCTTTGAGCCACAGGCACCGTCCAACCTTTGTTGTTGTTGTTGTTGTTTTATAGAATCAGAGAAATACCCAGCCCAGTCTTCATTATATATACCTGTATAATTACAGTGGAAATGTAAAATTTATAACACAAATATATAACTTCTTAACTTAGGAATGAAAATATTATCCTGTGAAATTATGTGAAAATGGCCATTCTTTTCATTTCATGCTGTAATTATGCATATTATGTCTGTATCAACATCTTAGGCTTTATATTAATATGTACATTGTAAAAACAATTCTAATAGACTTTTGAGAACATCTTATTGGGTATTCATAGTGAGCATCACAAGGTAGGAATAGTTGATTATATGAACTAGAAATACGCTGGATTTTTATAATTTTTTTTTTGACATTTACAAGGATATGGACACTAGATAAAAAATAAGATCATATTGGAAAGTCCAGTATGAAAAAGGAGGTCTTTAAAATGGGAAATAAATATCTTATGAGATCTGTTAGAGGAAAAGGTACAAAACTAGTTCCTAAAATGAAGGTACCATTGAGACCACTTAACCCCAAGAAAGATTATACACAACAGTCTGTGAAGATTAAGCAAAGAAGAAAATGTCATTGATAAAAGTGTATATATAACATACATTTATATAATTTTACATACCTTTATAACATACCCGTATATAATACACATATACATAGATAGGTGGTAAACGTATTATAGATGAACAAATATGTTGTATAAAACTGAACCATCAACATTTGTTGAATAAGTTCTAGGCATTATGCTCGATGTTGAAAATAAAGGCATGAATAAGGCACTGTTCCAACTCTCAGATTTCTTGTAGTTTGACAGGAAATGCCTGAATCTAGAGTAAGCATATAGCAAATAGTTAAGTGTTTGGTCGTTTAAAAACAACCTAAACTACTAGACCCAATAGAAAAGAGTTTTGGAATTTACACAATGGCAATTGGTGGTGGAAATGGAGGCAGTAGTTAATGTTCTTCTTACAGGTTTTCCTATTATTTCCATTGCCTCTAATAGTGTGCTGTGCCCTATTAAAATGTGATATCTATCCATACTGGTTAGATATCTATCCATACTGGTTAGATATCTATCCATACTGGTTTTGTACTGGATTTAGTACAAAATTCAACAAATTTGTACTAAATGCAATTTATTTCATCAGAAATAATTTGTGATTTATTTTCAAGATAAATTAATGTATAATAATAATTTTAATTGCATTACCTTGTAGTTGTTTTTATTTGCAACAGAAAGACGGAATCTATCAACCATTAAGAGCAAGCTTTTAACAAAAGAGTTTAATGATTAATGCCATGGTTAAATATATGAATGCAAACCTTGCTATATGTTTCAATATTGATGTAAGTGAATTCCATCAGTACATTTCTATGCTTTCAGCCAATTTTTTTTTTGTCTTTTATTTTTTAATGCTGGGGATTCATTGAGGGTACAAGAAACCAGGTTACAATGATTGCAATTGTTAGGTAAAGTTCCTCTTACAACTGTGTCTTGCCCCCAAAAGTTGTGTCACACACCAACACCCCACCCCACTTCCTCCTTCTCTCTCTCTCTCTCTGCTTTCCCCTTTCTCCATCCTGCACTGTGTACTAGGTCATTAATTGTACTCATATCACAATTGAATACATAGGGTCCATGCTTCTCCATTCTTGTGATGCTTTACTAAGAATAATGTGTTCCACCTCCATCCAGGTTAATACCAAGGATGTAATGTGTCCATTTTTTTTAATAGCTGAATAGTATACCATGGCATACATATACCACAGCTTGTTGATCCATTCCTGGGTTGGTGGGCATTTAGGATGTTTCTACATTTTGGTGATTGTAAATTGAGCTGTGATAAACAGTCTAGTGCAAGTGTCCTTGTGATAAAAGGAAATTTTTCCTTCTGGGTAGACACCCAGCAGTGGGATTGCAGGATCAAATGGGAGGTATAGATTGAGTTCTTTGAGATTTCTCCATACTTCTTTCCAAAAATTTGTATTAGTTTGCAGTCTCACCAACAGTGTAAAAGTGTTCCTTTCTCTCCACATTCATGCCAACATCTGCAGTTTTGAGATTTTGTAATGTGGGCCATTCTTGCTGGGGTTAGATGATATCTCAGGGTGGTTTTGATTTGCATTTCTTTTTTTTTTAATTTTTTTATTAAATCATAACTGTATACAATGATATGATGAATCTTTCAACCAATTTCATTCCACATTTTTACTTACAGTACTTCACTGACTTTTTCTTTTAAGAGAAACCTACTGTTTCTAAACCTATTCAAACAACTGAAAAGATTTGATTGCCATTAAATAAAATGGGGAATTTGCAGGAAGAACAGTTCTTAGAGTATGAGGGGGAGAGCAACAGGTTAGTTTTAATTTTGTTAAGTTTAATATGCTCATTAGATAGCCAAGTGGTGCTGCTAGTAGTCATTTTACTATGATATTTCAGAGTGTAGGGAATATTCTGAGGAAACATAGCATGGTTTTCAGGAATAATAGAAGAAGGCTTTATTAAAGTTGTCAATGGGTCAATGGGCACTTGGGCTTCTTCCATGACTTGGCTATTACAAATTGAGCTGCAATGAATAATCTGGTGCAAATATATTTTTTGCAAAGTGATTTTTGGTATTTTGGATATATTCCTAGTAGAGGAGTTCCAGGATCCAATGGCAGGTCAATTTTTAGATTCCTGAGTGTTCTCCAGATTTCTTCCCGAAAGGAATGTATCAGCTTGTATTCCCATCAGCAGTGCAGAAGTGTTCCCTTTTCTCCACATCCACAGCAGTGCAGAAGTTTTCCCTTTTCTCCACATCCACACCAGCATCTGTGGATAGGAGATTGTGCCAACATAGGTGTTTTGGCACAATAATGAAGTAAATGAGGAGAAAGCTATGCTGATTGGTTTGATCTAACCACGTCATATTGTACATATAGATAGATAGATAGCACATCATACCCCACATATGCATGAATTTATTCATGATCTATGTGTATTTGACTTAATAAAATAAATAAAATAAATAAAAAATGAAGTTGTCAATGATTAATTCAAAGCAGGGCAAATGTGGACATTGCTTTAACTGTATTAAGTTATAGAATGTTGTCACAAAGTAAGTGGAAAATTATAATTATTCAGGTTTATATTTTCAAGATTAATACTTGAAATATATTTTTCAAGATAAATACTTCAAGATTATTATGGGAAGAAGGTCATTGACAAGAGATCTAGTCATCTATAGCTAACAACATGAGATGCAAAACTAGGATATTGTAGGGGTAAGGAAGGGAGGATAATAGTCTGAATGTGATGAGAAATAATGAGAAATAAGTGTGACATTTAACTTATTCTTTAGGTCCATAAAGTGAATGGTGTAGAAGGGGAAAAAAGTCACAACTTGAGTGGCTTTCAGGGGACATAGTGTCCTCATAGGCAAGTTAAGATTAAATCAAATAAAAAAAGGTAAATATAGGTCATGGTTCTTCAATCATAGAACTATTAATATTCTGTATTGGATAATTATTTTTCTTAGAAGTGGGGAGGGCCATCATGTGTATTATAGGATGTTAGCAACATCTCTGGCCTCTACCCACTGGGTACCTGTAGCAACATTCCTTCTCCCATTGTGACAACCAAAAATGTGTTTCTGACATATTAAATATTCTATGGGGGAAAAAGTCATCCTTTGTTGAAAGCCAATGGGGTAGTTCATGGGAAAAGTTGAGGAGATAGAGATTTGTCCTAGGAATTTACCTACTTTGGTGTTGATAGTAAAATTATTTCTATCTTACACTATTAATCTTATTAAAATAGTTAATGATAGTGAATAAAATAAATTGTTGTGATACAAAATATACTATGTCAATTTCATTGTGAAGTTATAGATTTTCTTTATGGATGAAAACATGATTATCAAAAACACAGCAATACACTAAAGAAAATAGATATATGCACATGTTGTGGCATAAAGAAAACCCTATATTTGTGTCTCTTGCTTCAATTACTTTAGTATTAAGACATTGTCACCTATTCCTGGAATTTGTACAGTGCTTTCAAAACTAGTCAACTCCCATCCAATTTGGCCTTCTTCACTTACATTTCTCACTCAATATTAAGGGTAAGTATAATCACATCATGTTGCTCCCTTGATTAAACCTTAAACTGTCTTGATTTCCTATTCCGTAGAGAATAAAATGAAATGGATTACAATATTTTAAAGGTACTACATAATTGAGCCCTGTCTACCTCCCCAACATATCTGAAACTACTATTTTCTGTGGGCCATAAATTCCAAACATGATCTTCATAAACTTTACTTTCTTTAAATACTGAAGTGCAAAAACATTTCCACCTTAGCATTAATGCACTGTTTGTTTTCTCTCTCAGGAATTCTTTTCCTTCACAGGGATTCCTCATTATTAAGATCATGTTGTTACTGGAATTTTTTTCTTCAGTAGGTCCTTGGTCCCAGGGGTTCAAAGAATGAATCCACAGACCACAGATCAAGAGAGGTAAGAGAGGATTTATTAGCCATATAGGAATACAGAGGAGAAAAAGCATAGAGCTTCTGGCAAAAGGAAAGATCCAAGTCAGAAGTCTCTATCTGGGTCCTTTGTCTAGGGGTATATATATAGGCTTGAGAGTTGGATTTGGCCAGGATTTGATAGGTGGAAAAAAACTTTTTCAAATGAGCACATTAATGAATGCATACAGTCCCTTCATGAAATTGTTCAGGCCTAGGAAACTTACATGAAATTGCCCAGGCCTAGGAAATGGGGGTGAGTCCCTGTTCAGCACTGAATGGGAGAACCCTGTATTACAGTCATACTCAGCTTCAGAAGTTGTATGTGTGCCATGGAGGGCACCTTAACACCGGTGGGTACTGTACTTTGAAATAAGGAGAAAGAAGAAGTGGCTTGGGCAGGAGCGCGGA
The DNA here is from genome assembly GCF_027406575.1 of Nycticebus coucang. Lineage (NCBI taxonomy): Eukaryota > Metazoa > Chordata > Mammalia > Primates > Lorisidae > Nycticebus > Nycticebus coucang. Next base: position 152,657,142 of record NC_069804.1, on the reverse strand, counting down.
CTGTGCCATGGTTGCTCTTAACTTCCTTGGGACCTGCGGGCTTCCTCAGCACTTGCCCCTCTCTACTGCACTTGGTTCTCCAGCCCTCACCTCCTCACATCTAGCCTCACCAACAACCCTCAAAGCTACAGCACAGTAGGTGCAGCAGGTCCTCCTGGGTGACCTAGAGTGTCCCAAGCCTGGGCACCACCCAACCTGTGGCAACATTTCAAGTATTAAATTAAATACTGTACCAGAGTCCTTGCCACACCTGTCAATGCAAATTATCTATCACAGAAACTGAGAAAGTAACTGCCAGTCCTTGTTTTATCTCCCTGCTTTAGTTGCTTCATACTTTGGTTTGGATATGGTTTGTTTGTTCTCACCAAAGCTTATGGTAAAATTTGACCTCCCAGGCTGGTGAATTTGGATGGTGAAGTCTATTGGGGGTGTTGGGTTGTGGGGTGAATCCCTCATGTATTTCCTGCTGTTTCTGGACAGTGGGTCCTGAAGCTCTAGCTCCAACAATGTCTCACATGGCATTAGGTAATGCACAGGCTATTGCTCTGGAAAACGTAAGGCTAAGCCTTTGCAACTAACACCTGGTGTTAAGTCTACAGAAACCCAGAATGAAACAGCTCTGGTGTCTTGGAAGCTTTACTATTTTTCAGAGGATGTATGAGCACAAACAGAAACCTTCCTCAGAGGCGTAACCCTCACCTATATTCCTGACAGGGCAAGGCCTAGCAGGGGTCCTCAAACTAAGACCTGTGGGCCACATGTGGCGGTGTGATTGTATTTGTTCCCGTTTTTTTTTTTTTTTTTTACTTCAAAATAAGATATGTTCAGTGTACATAGGAATTTGTTCATAGTTTTTTTTTTAACTATAGTCCGACCCTCCAACGGTCTGAGGGACAGTGAACTGGCCCCCTGTTTAAAAAGTTTGAGGACCCCTGGAGTGGATCCATGGGGGTGAGCCTGCATTGGAAACCCCCAAATTACAGAGCTACCATCAGTGAGCAACTCATCTTTGAAAAGCCATAGGTTGGTTCAGTGCCCATAATACAATGGTTACGGCACCAGCCATATACACCAAGTGTGTCGAGTTCGAACCCGGCCCAGGCCAAATAAACTGCAACAAAAAGATAGCTGGGCATTATGGCAGGCGCCTGTAGTCCCAGCTACTTGGAAGGCTGAGGCAAGACAATCATTTAAGCCCAAGAGCTTGAGGTTGCTATGAGCTGTCATGCCGCAGCTCTCTACTGAGGGTTACATAGTGAGACTCTGTCTCAAAAAGAAAAAAAAAAAGCCATAGAGAATTGACTCTAGCCTGTGAGAATAACCATGATGGTTGCACTCAACAAAGGTAAGGCGATGGAGCTGCCCAAGGCTTTGGAGCCCAACCACTGCTCCAGAATTCCCAGAAAGTGATATATAGAATGAAAGATTATTTTGAAGGTTTAAAATGAAATGTCTGCCTCACCAGGATTTGGATGTTACTCCTTTCCTTTTGACCGATTTCCTCCTTTTGAAATGGGAATATTTACCCCATATCTACACAAATACTGTATCTTGGAAGTAAATAATATTAGGGCCTCATACCTGTAAGTAACTTGCCTGGAATCTCAGATGAGACTCTGGATTTTGTATTTTTAATTTGGTACTGGAACAATTTAAAAAATTTGAGACTACTGGGATAGAATGTATGTTGCCTATGAGAAGGACATGAGTTTGGGAGGACCAGAGACAGTATGCTATAGTTTGGTAAGGTTTGTCTATACCCCAACCTCATGTTGAAATTTGATTTCCTGGGTGTTGGTGTTGGGAGGTTGGATCCAGCAGGATCTTTTTGGTTATGGGGGCATATTCTTCATGAAATGTTTTCTTGCTATTATTCTTTTATAAGAACACAAAATGAAGTAAGACTCATTAATACTCTTGCTACTACTTGAAGTATATTATTGATTTATTTACTTATTTACTTATGTAAAATATGTAAATTCTGTGAGGACAGTAACCTTGTCTCTCATGTTTACTATTATATGTCCAACATCTGACTCATACTAGTACTTTATAAATACTTGGTGAATGAAGTAATAAATGAATGAATTTGCAAAGTAACAGTTGTAATATATCCCCCTTTCTTCTCTGCTCAATCTGCTGTTAAGTTTGTTTAAATTTCCCCTCTTTGATCATGATATTAATTTACACTCAAACATTCATCCATCTTTGGGAGGGGTTCCAAATGTAATTTAGTGAAACATTTTACTAAATAAAGAGAGAAAAGGATTATAATTCTAATCTACTTTGAAATCAGTCTGTTTACCTGTTACCTAAGGAGGATCAAGGAGATTAAATTGGCTCCGAACAACCACAAAAGTAATTAGAGGTAATAGGGAAAATGTAATATATCCTTTTATAATGACACTTTTAAGACTTCTATTATACACAAATTTGGATAACATGGCAATGTCTGGTTTGGCACTGTGAGAATAACATAAAATTTGGGCATTAATTTTTTTAAGCACTTTTTAATTTGTTACTTAAGCTTAAGGGATTGGGGTGCCTTTTACATGATGTTCATTTTATTTCCTTACAGAGAAAAGTTATTGCATAAACAGCAATTAAATTTAATTTATATTCTAATTTAATAAAGTAATATTATCTAGCTCCAGGTGAAATAAATTATTGTTGCAAGATATCAGGTAGGTTTTGAGTTTCTGTAACAGCAGATAAGTATTCTGTAATCATCCTGCCCCCTCCAATTGTAGAAACAAAGACAATAAATTTTCACTATTTCGCAATGTATTTTCAAATTTAATCATTGTCTCAGGCTCTTTTAAATACAAATGCTATTCTAATATACGTTAGTAGATCTGTCTGGTTGTAGCTATTATCTTTGTAGTCTACAACCTTAATTAAAAAAATAAAAAAAACTCTCTATAGAGCTTCGCTACCATGCATGCAAAGATTAAGACTATGCATGACTAAAGTGACCATTTTTGCTTTCCAGCATTGCACATCATATTTATGATTATTGTGCTATTTTAATTTTCCTTTAGACATTATTTTTTAATCTAGTTCTGTGGACCACTGACATAAGCAGAATTTACATATGAGAAATAACTTAAATTTGACAAATCCTAGTCTATAGCTAGCTCCATGTTACCTTTAATCAAAGTACCTCACAAAAAGAAAACCATTAACCAGAAACATATTGTACATAATAAGTGGTCATTTTCATGTTTATTTGTCCCTGGACTCCACTAATACTATAGTCTGGTTGAGTTCTTTCGTTACTATAAGCACATGTCAAACATAACAACCACTTTTCAATACTTGACATAGAATCTAATGAAAAGTATCAGACTGAACTAAGAAGTCATTTTTTTTCAATCAAAATAGATATTCGTCTCTTACCATGTGCAAATAACTGTGCTCAATACTGGGGATACAGTGAAGAATGAGACAGACATGATCTGTGTGTATGAAATTTCTTCTTTCACAACCACTTATTGTGAGAGATTGCCTATTTAAAGTAACATAAAATTGTTACTTGTGCTAACTTTCATGTAGTAGCAAAAATGGGAAATTTCTCACTTAACATACATTTTCAGTTGTGTGGTTGATTTGGTATGTTCTTTCTATAAACTCACTGTTAATGAGGAGGTCCCCCTCATTTTCCCTTCTATCATCCCCTGTTCCCTTCATTCTTATCTTTCCTCCCCATTGTCTTCCCTCTCTATGATATAAAATAAACATACATTTATATTCAAAAAGGAAGTAGTGATTATGTCTGTTAACTTAGTCAATCTCTAATAATGTATACCAATCCTCACCCATAAGGCCTCTCAAAACATATTCATGTTTTTTTAAATGCTATCTGCTCATACATTATTCTGTTCAAGTATAAAGTTAATCCATTCTCAAAATTTGTCCTCATGGGACCTCTTTTTTCAAAGTATGTGACTTCATGTGAAACTATTTTATAGTTTGTTTGTCTTTTTGAACTGTAAAATATAATATAGTATACTGATAGCAAACAAAAAATAATATACAAGATGTCCATAACGTTCATGTGCAATTTAAGGTAGACAATATATTTTTAAAGTATCTTTGGTTGTTACAGAAGGATTGAAAACATAATATGTTGGGTAAAGTATAAAATAGGTAGAAAATAAGCGGATAAAGACACAGCTATCATAATAAAAACGGGAGGAAAAGAAGATGCTCTCGGGCGGCGCCTGTGGCTCAGTCGGTAGGGCGCCGGCCCCATATACCGAGGGTGGCGGGTTCAAACCCAGCCCAGGCCAAACTGCAACCAAAAAATAGCCGGGCGTTGTGGCGGGCGCCTGTGGTCCCAGCTACTCGGGAGGCTGAGGCAAGAGAATCGCTTAAGCCCAGGAGTTGGAGGTTGCTGTGAGCTGTGTGAGGCCATGGCACTCTACCGAGGGCCATAAAGTGAGACTCTGTCTCTACAAAAAAAAAAAAAAAAAAAAAAAGAAGATGCTCTCTGCATTTAGATTCAATGTAAAACATGCCTATTATAGTTGAAATATATAGTTTTAACTAAATAATGGCAATTTGTGTTTGGAATCATAAACCAAAATAATAAATATCCCAATGAAGAAACAATTGAAATAATTGGAAACCCATATAACTTGAACCCTCAAAATAGTATTCCCCAACTGACTCTTCGTTTTTGTTTCTTTCCCTTTTTTATTTTTATTAAATCATAAATACATAAATCATGTATACATCAATGCATTTATGGGGTACAATATGCTGATTTTATGTACAATTTGGAATGCTTACATAAAACTGGTTAACATAGGCTTCACCTCACCTAACTATTGTGTTAAGACATTTATACTCTACACTTAATAGATTTGACATGTACCCTTGCAATATGCAACATAGGTGTGGTCCCACCATTTATCCTCCCTCCATCCAATCTCCCCCCTCCTCTCCCTTCCCCCTCCTCTTTCCTCTTTCATCCTAGGCTATAATTGTTTTGTGTCATGCATCTAATTTTTAAACATCATGATTACAGTGTTTTATCCACAAAACAATTCCAGAGAAATGGCATGGAATCAATAACGATTCAGCCCAATCTTTTGCACATTCTATAGCATTATCAACAGTTTTAAAAGAAACACAATTTAAATTTAGCACAATGACCCGGTGATATTTAATCATATCATACAACTATCTTTCCCCAGAAAATTAAATGTACTAATATGTAGGACCAGATTTATACAGAGGTAAATTGTATGAATGATGCAATGCATCATATTTGAAAATTAGCTTATTACTAAAATTTAGTCATAACTTGCCTCTTTATCTTCATTTTACATAAAATTAAAAGTTGTGGCAAATAATTTTAAAATATATATTTAGTATAAATGAATTTCCTAAAGATGATTTTTTAGAGTAATTTTTTCCATTTTGTATTGACAAAATGATATATATTTCTGCTCTTAAAATAATGCTATGATATATGTATATAATGTGAAATGATTGAATAAGTAGATTAGCATATTAAACAAATAAAACATTCATCATTTATTTATTCTAACTGAAACTCTGTATCCTTCGACCACATGCCCTAGCCTCTAGTAATGGCCTTCTACTCTCTAATTCTGTAAGCTTGATTGTTTTAGATTCCACACGTAAGTGAGAATATGTGTATTTGACTTTATATGCCTCATTTATTTCACATAGCATAATGCTTTCCAGTTCCATACATGTTGCTGCATAAAAAGAATGGTTGCATAATATTCCATTGTGTGTATATGTGTGTATATATATATGTATACGTGTGTGCATATATAGCATTTTTAAAATTCATTCATCCCTTATGGACACTTAGTTGATTCCACAAATTGGCTATTGCTAATAATGCTGTAATGAACATTCCAGTGTAGATACTTCTTTGACATACTGATTTCAAATATTCTGGCTATATACCTGAAAGTGGAATTGCTGGATCCTATGATAATTCTGTTTTTAGTCTTTTAAAAAACTTCACTATAGTTTTCTATAATGTGTGGATTAATTTATATACCCACCAACAGCGTACCAGGATACTCTTTTATTAACATCCTTGCCAAAACTTGTAATTTTTTTGTCTTTTTGATAATAGTCATTCTCTGACATATGAGACGTAATATGTCATTATAGTTTCGATTTGCGTTTACCTAATGTTTAGTGATACTGAGTACTTTTTCATATATCTTTTGGCCATTTGTATGCTTTCTTTCATGCAAAGATAGCTTTTAATCATTGAGGATAAAGTTGAGAGAGTATGAACAATTGGAAATTAGACAAAGATGTGTTCCAATAAGAAAAACTAAGAATGTAGATCTCTAAAACACTAGATTTGAATTTGAGAACTCAGGTTCAACGAAATAAACTGTAGATATAAACCCAAATAGATTAGTGACTTCATTAAATAAAGAAAACACTGATCAAGATACAGGCAAAAGATTATCAGAGTAATTTTAAAACTTATATGCCACCACATCAAAACATAAGAAGAGAGAAAAGATTAAAGTAACTGTTGGGAAAAGACCATTAAAATACAAATCAAAAGAGAGCTACTGCTGATATAATACAATAATATCAGAGATATTAGACTCTAAAGGAAAATTAATAAATATGAGCACCTCAAAATAATCTTTAAAAGATTTCAGTTACCTAAAAGATAAAACAAGTCTCTATTTATATGAATTTAATAATATAGCTTCAAAATATACAAAACAAAAATTGGTAGAAGATCAAGGAGAATTAGAACCTCATAATGTATAATTTTAGCAAATGTCTTTCAGTAAATGATAAAATAAGTAACTGAGAGACTAAGTAGACAAAAATTATTAATATTTGCACAGTATAATTAAGAATCTTTTGAATAATTTACATATATAAAGCATAGCACCCTATTGCTTCTATTTCAAGAATAGAAAAAAATAAAAATTTGATCATTTTCTGAGCAAGAAAGTTTCAATACACTTTAAATTTCAACACACATTATTTTAATTTTTTTTATATAGTTTTTGGCCGGGGCCAGGTTTGAACCCACCACCTCCGATATATGGGGCTGCGCCCTACTCCTTTGAGCCACAGGCGCCACCCTATTATTTTAACTTTTAAAATTGTGTTTATAGTTGGCATGTAATAATTGTAAATGTTTATGGAGTACAGTATAATATTTCAATACTGGCATACATTGTAAAATAATCAAATTAGATCAGTTTGTACATCCATCACCTCAAAACTTTATCATTTCTTTGTTGTGATAATTTTTAAGATCCTTTTTTCTAGTTAATTTGAAATAAACAATACATTATTATTGGCTATAGTCACTCAACTGTGTAATATAACACCATAACTTAGTCCTCCTATTTATAATAACTCTACATTCATTGACAAATCTCTTTCTTAACACCTCTCCCATCCCTAGTAACTGGTAACATTATTCTGTTCTCTGCTTTTGTGAGATCAACTTTCTTAGATTCCACATCCGAGTGACATCATGTGGTACTGGTCTTTCAGGGCCTGATATAGTTATTTAACATTATACCCTCTAGATTGTTCCACATTATTGCAAATGAAAGGATTTCACTTTTGATATTATTTATATTTGTTTTGATCATATATAATATTAATTCATTTTTATTTTTCTGAAGAACTTACATTATTACATTAATTTTCTTCAGTCAAGTTTGATTAATGTATATTGCTGTAAAAAGCATTGAAATAAATCATTTATACTTAATTATAATAAGCCAAAATTTAAATATTTAAAAAGTTTACTGTGGAAGTTGACTAATTTATGGTTATATTTCTTATTTTTTAAGAAATATAATTATCAAATGAGTATCATGTGATACTTTTTAATGATAATGATTATTTTTATTCATCATTTCTTTTTATACATCAACTATGTATTTTTATTGACACATCATAGTTGGACATATTAGAGGAACAAAAGGATTATTGGATACATATTCATATACATATTATATAATAAGCAAACCAGATTAATTGGAATATCCATCACCTTAATCATATATTTTTTCTTTGTATTAGGGACATTAAAACTCCTCTAGTTATTTTGAAATGTATATATAATGAATTGTTAATTATAATTTCTTACTATACTACCGAATACTAGAATGCATTCCTGCTATCTCAATGAATTTTTGTGCACAATAACCATCTACTTTTCTTCTTTCCTCCCCAGCCTCTGGTAAACTCCCTTCTTCTCAGTACCCCTATGACATTTTTAGCTCCCACATGAGGGAAAACATGCAATAACTCTCTTTCTGTGCCTATCTTGCTTTACTTAGCATGATGATTTCTAGTTTCATCCATGTTGCCGCAAATGACTGCAAAAGGATTATATTTTCTAATGGAGAAAGAATATTACATTGTGTATATATACCACAATTTTTATCCATTTATTGTTTAGTAGACACACAGACTGAGTCTATATTGTGGTTACTGTGAATAGTGCTGTAATAGACATGGATGTGGAGATATCTCATTCATACACTGATTTCATTACTTTTAGACATACTTCCACATATATTTTCTAGTTACTAGTTGCTTTTCTGTTAATTACTTTAAAAATATATTCTCACATTCTGTTGGTTGTCTCTTCACTGTGCTAATTGTTTGCTTTGTTGTGAAGAAACTTTTTATATTAATATAATCCCATTTGTGTATTTTTGCTTTTGTTGCCTGTGCTTTTGAGGTCTCACTGAAGAAAATATTTGCCCAGATCAGTATCTTATACGATTTACCCACTGGTTTATTCTAGCAGTTTCATATATTTAGGTATCATATTTCAGTCCAATTTGAGTAAATTTTTGTATGTGACAAAATATGTACTTATTAATAGTTTTATTCTTCTCCTATGAATATCCTGTTCTTCTGGGGCGATTTATTAAAGACACTGTCTTTTCTGCCATGTATGCTCTTGGTACCTTTGCTGAAAATGAACTGTTTGTAAGTGCATGAATTTACTTCTGGATTATCTATTCTGTTCCACTAGTCTCTATATCTACATTTAGGCTGGTATCAGGTTGTTTTTATTACTATAACTTTGTATTATAATTTGAAATCAGGTACTATGGTGCACATAGTTTTCTTTCTTTTCTTTTTTTTCATTCAGAATAGCTATTTGAGGTCTTTTGTGTTTCCATAAAATTTTAGGATTATCATTTCTATTCCTCTGAAGCCATAAATTTCTTTGGATACTATGACATTTTAACAATATCCATTCTTCCAATCAGTGAATATGGAATATCTTTCCATATTTTAGCATCCTCTTCACTTTCTTTCGTAAGTGTTTTAGAGTTTTTCTTGTTGGGATCTTTTACTTCTTCAGTTAAACATACTCCCAGGCACTTTTTTTTTTACAGCTTTTATAAATGTGATTGCTTTATCGATTTTTTTTTCAGATTGACCATTGACAATATGGACATTCTACTGATTTTTCTATGTTGATTTTGTATCCTACAAATTTAATAAATTTATTTATCGTTCTAAAGACCTCTTGGAGGTATTATTAGATTTTTTCTAAATTTAAGATCAAGCAAGAGTAATTAGACTTCATCCCTTCCACTTTTGATGCTCTTTCTTTTTGTTGCCAAATTGCTCTGGCTAGGATTTACAGTATTATGTCGAACAGAAAAAAAAAAAATGGTGACAGCAGACAGTTTTTTTCCTGTTATTATGACATTAGCTGTGGTTTTGTCATATATGATCTTAATTGTGCTGGTATATGTTTTTTCTATACCTAATTTGTTGAGTATTTTTATAATAAAGGAATGTTGAATTTTACTCAATGCTTTTTCAGGATATATTGAAATTATCTATAGTTTTTCTGCTTGATTCTGTTGACTTAATGTATCATACTGATTTACTTTTGTATATTGAGCTATCCTTGAATTACTGAAATGAATTCCTCTCATTGAACTGAATTATTTTTATTTGAAAATTGTGCTATTTTTTAAATTTCTTTTTATTTATTTATTTTTAATTGTTGGTGATTCGTTGAGGGTACAAAGAACTAGGTTTCATTGATTGCTTGTGTTAGATAAAGACCCTCCCATAATATTGTTCCACCCCCAAAAGTTGTACCACCCCCTATGATCCCCCCACCCCATTACTTCTTCCCTTTCACTACTCTCCCCATCCCCCAACCCCCACTGTGTGCTATGTCATTAATTGTTCTCATATCAGAATTGAGTACATAGGATTCTTGTTTCTCCATTCTTCTGATGCTTCCCTAAGAATATGTTCCACTTCTATCCAGGTTAATACAAAAGATGTAAAGTCTCCATCTTTCTTAGTGGCTGAGTAGTATTCCATGGTATACATATACCACAGCTTGTTCATCCATTCCTGGGATGGTGGGCATTTAGACTGTTTCTACATTTTGGCGATTGTAAATTGAACTGCAATAAACAGTCTAGTGTATGTGTCCTTATGGTGAAATAACTTTTTTCCTTCTGAGTAGATGCCCAGTAATGGGATTGCAGGATCAAATAGGAGGTCTAGCTTGAGTTCTTTAAGGATTCTCCATACTTCCTTCCAAAAAGTTTGTACTAGTTTGCAGTCCCACCAGCAATGTAAAAGTATTCCCTTCTCTCCACGCCAGCATCTGCAGTTTTGAAACTTTATGATGTGCGCCATTCTCACTGGGGTTAGATGGTGTCTCAGGGTGGTTTTGTATGTCTCTAATAACTAAGGACAATGGACATTTTTTCATGTTTGTTAGCCGTTCATCTGTATTCTTTATAGAAGGTTTTATTCATCTCTCTTGCCCAGTGGTATAAAGGATTGTTGGCTCTTTTTAAGTTTATTAATTTGAGTTCTCCGCAGATCCTAGTTGTTAAGCTTTTGTATGATTCAAAATATGCAAATACCCTTTCCCATTGTATAGGTCATCTATTTGCTTTGATTTTTGTCTCCTTAGCTGTACAGAAGCGTTTCAGTTTAATTAGGTCCCATTTGTTTATTTTTGTTGGTGGCGCAATTGCCATGGGAGTGTTCCTCAAGTCTTTCCCCAGACCAATAGCTTCAAGTTTTTTCCCTACACTTTCATTGAGAATTTTTATTGTTTTCTGCCATATATTTAATTCTTTTATCCATCTTGAGTCTATTTTTGAGTGGAGAAAGATGAAGGTCCAGTTTCAGTCTTTTACATGTGGATAACCAGTTCTCCCAGAACAATTTATTGAATAGGGGTTCTTTCCCCCAGTGTATGTCCTTGATTGGTTTATTGAAGATTAGGTGGCTGTAAGATGTTAGCTTCGTCTCACTGTTTTCTATTCAGCTCCAGATGCCTGTGTCTCTATATTTGTGCCAATAAAATGGTGTTTTAATCACTATGGACTCGGTAAAGCCTAAAATCTGGTAGACTGATGCCCCCAGCTTTGTTTTCAATACAAAGAATTGCCTTGACTATATGTTTTTTTTCCTGATTCCACACAAAATGAAAAATTATTTTTTCCAAGTCTTGAAAGTATGATGTTGGTATTTTAGTAGGGATAGCATGAATCTGTAGATTGCTATGGGAAGTATAGACATTTTGACAATGTTGATTCTTCCTAGCCCTGAGCATGGTATGTTCTTCCATTTGTTAATATCTTCTAATAATTCTTGTCTTAGGTGATCATAGTTACCTTTATAAAGTTCCTTCACCTCTTTTGTGAGATATATTCCTAGGTACTTCATTTTCTTTAAAGCTACTGAGAAGGGAATTGTACCCTTGATTACCTTCTCCTCTTGGTTGTTATTGGCATATACAAAGGCTACTGATTTGTGGACATTAATTTTATATCCTGAGACGTTACTGTATTTTTTTATCACTTCCAGGTGTTTGGTGATTGAGTCTTTGTGGTTCTCTAGGTATAAGATCATATTATCAGCAAAGAAGGAGAGTTTCACTTCCTCTGTCCCCATTTGGATGCCCTTTATTTCCTTCTCTTGTTTGATTATATTGGCTAGGATTTCCAGCACTATGTTGAAAAGCAGTGATGATAGAGGACAACCTTGTCTTTTTCCAGATCTGAATTGTTCTAGGGAAGCAGTTCTCAACCTATGGGTCATGAACCCTTTGTAACAATGAAAATATATGGCGACATTAGGAAGTTTGAAAACCAGTGTTCTAGGGTCACGTTTAAGTCCTTTGTATCCTTGTTTAATTTCTGTTTAGAGGATCTGTCCAGTTCTGTCAGAGGGATGTTGATGTCCCAAACTATTAAGGTGTTATGGTATATCATATTGCTCAGACCCTTCAACGTCTGTTTCATAAATCTGGGAGCATTTAAGTGCATAAATGTTTAAAATTAAGATATCTTCTTGTTGTATTGTTCCTTTGACTAGTATGCCATCTTTGTCTTTCTTAGCTAACATTGCTTTGAGTACACTTGTATCTGAGAATAAGATGGCAACTCCTCCTTTGGAGTTAAGGGATTTCTGTTTGCTTAAAACACTGTTTTCCATCCTTTCAACCTGAGTCTTGATTTGTCTTTCAGGGCAAGCATATCTCTTTCCTGGAGACAGCATATGGATGGCTTGTGTGTGTGTGTGTGTGTGTGTGTGTGTTATCCAATCAACCAACCTGTGCCTCTTCAGCAGTGAATTCAGTCCATTTACATTTATTGAGAATATGGATATAATCACACATTTTTTTGTGTGATTTTTGTCCTTCATGCCATTGTGAAAGCTAAGCTCTGGCCTTTAGCTTCTAGGTGGTTAATTTCATGGTGATTCATTGTGGTGTTCAGAACTGAGAATTGGTCTAAGTATTTCCTGTAGACATGTTCTTTTTATGTAGAATTTCTTCAGTGTTTGTATATCTGCATCAATTTTGAAGCTAAGTTTAGCAGGATACAGGATTCTGTGCTGCAAATTATTTTGTTTAAGGATAGTGAAAGTGGACGACCATGTTCTTCTGTCTTGCAATGTTTTTCCATGTCTTCACTCTCCTTCTGTGTTTCTATTTATAGGTGAAGTAAGTTTCTTATAGGCAGCATATAGTCACACCTTGCCTTTTATATATTCTAAGCATTTTGTATCTTTTAATTGAATAATTTAATTAATTTAAATTGAACAGTATTATAGGTACATAATTCTTTACTTGTTAATTTTATTGCTTGTTTTCTAGCTGCTAGATAATTTTTCTCTTCTTGTCTCACTGTTTTCATTTTTAGGTAAGTGATTTTATATGGTAGTATGTTGTAATTCATTGCTTTTTATTTTAGTTAATCTATTACAGGCTTTTGCTTTGTGGTTACCTTGAGACTGAAAAAAATGCATAGTTATAGCAAGTATTTTAAACTAATACCAACTTAAATTTAATCACAAAAAGTGTCAAAACAAAACAAAAACATATGTACATATTAACCCCATCTCTGCCCACATTTTTAATTTTTAATATCACAATTTACAATTTTACATTGACCATCTCTTAACAATTTTTATAGTTAATATTTTTAACTGTTTTGTCTTTTGGTCTTCTTACTAAGGACATATATGATTTAAACATCATGACTGTAATATTAATGTAATGATCACGTTAATATACTTTTCTTTAGTTTTGAAGAACTCTCTTTAACATTTCTAGTAGGACAGATCTATTAGCAATACATTCTCACAACTTCTACTTGTGTGATACTGTATATATTTTTCACTCTTGAAGGAAATTTTGATGCGTAAAGTTTTCTTAGTAGACTTCTTTTTCTTCTTCTTCTTCTTATTATTATTCCTTTGGCACTCTCAATATATCATCCCACTCCCTATTGGACTACAAGACTTTTTCTAAGAGGTCTGCTACCAGGCATATTTGGTCTCCCTTATATGTTAGTTCTTTCTCTTTTATTGCTGCTTTCAGGACCCTCTCTTTGTCTTTGACCTTTATGAGTTTGATTATATGTTTTGATTCTTCTATTTGAATTGAATCTGATGGTTTGTAAACATTTTGTTATTTCCTTGAATGATATTTTTACCACTTTGTCTTTCACGATTTCTTCTTTAACTCCGATAACCCAAATATTTGTTCTCCCAATGTTCTCCTAAAGATCCTATCAGCATTGTTTATTCATTTTACTTTCCTTTTGCTTTTTTCTTCTCTGACCATGTATCTTCCTATAGTCTGTCTTCAAGTCCACTGATTCTTTCTTCTTTTTGTTCAAGTTTGTTGTTGATGCTCACTTTTTTATTTTTTATTTTTTTGTATTTTACAGCTCAAGGATTTTAGATTGATTTTATATTATTTCAGTCTTTCTCTTACGTTTCTCTGATAAATTTTTGAATTGGTTATATGTTTTCTTGAACTTTTTTAAACTTCACTAAAACAATTATTTTGAATTATTTGAGAGACAACACATCTCTATCACTTTAGAGTTGGTCTCTGGCACCCTATTTTGTCTGTTTAGTAGACCTTATTTCCCTAAATGTTCTTGATGTTTGTGGAAGTGAAACAATGTCTTCTATGGTGGGATTAGGCACCTATTTTACTCTTTACCATCTGCCTGTGTTTGTGCTTAACTTCATCAGAGGACCTACCAGGGATTCTAAGCCAGCCCACTGCTATATTACTATCTTAGCATTAAAGGATGTGCCAAGTCCAAGCTGGCCAATAATCTCATGAGGGCTTCAAGATGTGATTTTTCCAGTGCAGATGGCACTTGGGGAAGCTCAAGAAGGATCCTGGGCCTTTGTGAGAATGCTGACTAGGTACCTAAGTACAGAATATCACTGCAGTATCCTATACACAGGTAGAATCAATCCCTGATTTCAGCTGAAGTTGAACCCATGCCCTTTGAGATGCTATGGTGGGAAGAGGCTGGTGGGCTTGTCACATTTACTCAGATGAGCATGTGCCACCCAGTAGTTTCTTACATGAGTGGAGTAGTGCCCCAAATACATCAGGATGGTATAGAGGTAACAATGGGCCTCCTTGGGATCTATGGGACATAAGTTGGAAAACCTGGTCTCAGCTCAGAAGGTTGCTTATTGTTCAGGAAGTTTATGCATAGATGTAATAGTTCCCTGAGTAGTGGAAGGGGTAAGAGCTGAGACTTGGTACCCTCAGGATCTGCTATTTTCACAGAGGATATTGGTGTCTATTTGGCCTGTCATGTTGGCTCAGACAGCATGCATTTCTCAGCAGATAGCTGCACACGTGGAAAGGACAGGTGTTGATATCGGGCCCCCTTCAGAAATTCAGTGGAATGGACACTGGAGATTCCATTTTGTTTACACAATTACATATCTCTTAATAAATCTCAATACAGATAGATAGTTACCCAGATGTAGAAAGATGGATCAGAGCTAAGATTGAACTTCCTTGATATCTGATGTTAGATGAAGGATAGAGATCAAAGATTTATTGGCTCAGAGAGTACCTGTATCCCATGAGGATCCTGCACAGGTAGGGTAGTTTCCTGATTACAACAGGAGTGGGCAAGAGCTGGAAATGGACTCCCATGGATGGAGACTGGTGAGTCTGTCAAGGAGGCTCAGACTCCTATTCTGTGAGATATGGGTGAGTCTCCCTGTGGATTCTTGTGCCAGCACCTCTGAACTAGGATCTTCACTGGCAAAGTCTAGAACAGTACAGTACAACTTTGAAGTTCACTAACAAAACTAATGCCAGTGAGCAGATGAATTATTTTTCCAAAGCATGAACGTGCATGATTTTTTTTGTACCTCTTGGCAGATGGTTTTGGTTGTAGACGCAAGGTCACCTGGGGTTAATAGCTAAGGACTTTAGAAGACTGAGCTATTTCCAGGCTTGCATCTTGAAGCAGGCTCTGTACATCAGCCAGCTGAGTGTTAGTCTGCATTCTCAAACAACCTTTCTGGGTCCTGAGCTCCACCAGTTTTCACAAACTCCTACCTCAATACTGAGCTCCCATAGACATTTGACTGTAAATGGCTACAGAATTTTTGGAGTTATGGAGGAGTACTTTACCTTCTATTCCACCATTTTGGTAAACAAACTACATTGTTTTGATCCATTTATTCATTATAATTATTTAGATTTATTTCATCTTTTGACTATTGTGAATGGTGCTATAATAAACATGTGACTCTTTTAATCTCATTAACTACTAATTTCAATTCCTTGGGATACATACCTAGCAGTATATTCACTGGATCATGTGGTGGTTTTATTTTTATGTTTTTATGAACATACATACAATTTTTATAATGGCTGTAGTAATTTACTTTCCCACCAAATGTGCGGAAGAGTGCTCCTTTCTCTGCGTCATTGCCATTTTTGTTGTCAGAATTTTTTGTTATTTTTTATGTATTTGTTTATATGCATTGTAACTTGGGTGAGATGATATCTTACTGTGATATTGATTTGCATTAACCTAATAATTAGCAATGGTGAGCATTTTGTTATATGCCTGCTGGACATTTGTATATTCTTTTCAGAAATATCTGTTCAGTTTTAATTGAATTATTTGCTTTTTCTATTGAGTTGATTTCCCTTTATATTCCTCATATTAACCCCTTATCAGATAGTTTGCAAGTGTTCTCTCCCATTCTATAAGTTGTCTCTTCACTCTGCTGACTGTTACCTTAGTTGGGCAGAATCTTTTTTCTTTGATGAGATAACATGATCAATTTTGGCTTTTATTGCCTGTGCTTTTGAGCTCCAATCCAAATAAGTAGTTGCCCAGGTCAATGGTATGAAGCATCTCCCTATATTTTATTTCAGCAGTTTCAAGTTTCAAATCTTACATTTAAGTCATTTATTTAACTTGAGTTTTGTATATTGTGACAGATAATGATCTAATCTAATTCTTTTGAATGTGGATATTCAGTTTTTCTTTTTTTTTATTGTTGGGGATTCATTGAGGGTACAATAAGCCAGGTTACACTGATTGCAATTGTTAGGTAAAGTCCCTCTTGCAATCATGTCTTGCCCCCATAAAGTGTGACACACACCAAGGCCCAAGAGGGCTTTGGTGTGGATATTCAGTTTTTCAAGCACTATTTCTTGAAGAGATTGTACTTCTCATTGTGTTTTCTTGCCACCTTTATTTTAAAAATCAGTTATTTAGGGCGGCACCTGTGGCTCAGTCAGTAAGGCACCGGCCCCATATACCGAGGGTGGTGGGTTCAAACCCGGCCCCGGCTGAACTGCAACCAAAAAATAGCTGGGCGTTGTGGCGGGCGCCTGTAGTCCCAGCTACTTGGGAGGCTGAGGCAAGAGAATCGCTTAAGCCCAGGAGTTGGAGGTTGCTGTGAGCTGTGTGATGCCATGGCACTCTACCGAGGGCCATAAAGTGAGACTCTGTCTCTACAAAATAAAAAAAAAAAAAATCAGTTATTTATAAATGTGTGTATTTATTTCTGAGCTCTCTATTCTGTTTCATTAGTCTATTTGTTTGTTATTATGCTAGTACCAAACTGTTTTAGTAAACTATGCACCTGTAGTATACTTTGAAGACAGGTAGTGAGATTTCTCCAGCTTTGTTCACTGTGCTCAAGACTGTCTTGACAATTAAGGGTTGTTTGTAGTTTAATGTGAATTTTAGGGTGGTTTTTCCATGTCTTCAAGCATTTTTGTTATGTTTTTATGGGTATTAACTTAAATCTATCAATCACTATTGGTAAATGGACGTTTTAATGATATTAACTTTTCTAATCTATGAATATGGGATATTTTTCCTATTTGTTTGTAGCTTTAATTTCTTTGATCAATATTCTATGGTTTTCATTGTAGAGATGTTTCCCCTCCTTGGTTAAATCCTTTCCTAGATGCTTTATTTGTAGCTATTATAAATAGGATTTCTTTCTTGAAATTTTTTTCAAATAGTTATCTATTAATATATAGAAATGCTATTGATTTTTATATGTTTATTTTATATCCTACAATGTTACTAAATTTATTTACTAGTTCTAATAGTTTCTTTGATAAAGTCTTCAGGATTTTATTTATATATAATCATGCCAGCTGCAAACAGAGACAATTTGTTAAGTCTCAACATATTTTAAGGATTTCCATAATGCAAGATGCATTTTCTGATCACAAAGCGAATATTCTAAACATAATTAAAAATATATCTTAACTATTTTCCAAATATTTAAAATTAAAAGTACAACTAAGAGTAATATGTTCAAAACACTGTAATGAAATTAGAGAATAGTTTTAATTAATAATATTGAAAACATTAATATCAACTTACAGAATATAGTAAAAACAGTATATAAAATAATATTTGGTGTCTTATATGTATGTTTTAAAACATAATAAATGGTGAGCATATCCCCAAACAAACTGTAAGTAATTTTCAACTCAAATATTTGAAATACTGGCTTAAATGGCACTAAATTTTTAAAGCTTATAGCAGTTTTTTTTTTTTTTTCTTTTTTGTACTACATTGAGTAATGTGATGGGATAATTGATAATGGCATTCGTTAACTTACATGTGATTATTTTTCCTGGAAAATATTTTTTTTATCTTTGCTGTTTTGGAAAAATAGAATAAAAATGAAAGACAAAATAGACAAAGAGAGGACTTCAGACCTATGATGGTTTCTTTCCTGTTTGATTTAAAATATTACTTAAATACAGAAAGGTGTGTCTGGCTGTGCCACAGTAAATTTTATGAAAATAGACACAAAGTGCCAAGACACAGAGAATGCCAGGAAGGCTATGTTAACCAGTGTGATGAAAGTGTGTC
Source organism: Nycticebus coucang (assembly GCF_027406575.1). Taxonomy (NCBI): domain Eukaryota; kingdom Metazoa; phylum Chordata; class Mammalia; order Primates; family Lorisidae; genus Nycticebus; species Nycticebus coucang. Next base: position 152,638,441 of record NC_069804.1, on the reverse strand, counting down.
ACATGGTCTGTGAAGCTAGTGTATAATGCCCCATGATCATATCAATGTACACAGCTATGATTTAATAAAAAAAAAGAAAATAGACACAAAGAAGAAATGTAAAATTTCTAGAGATCTTCATGACAGACTTTACATAGGTGGATAAGTCATCAGAGAAGTTAATGGTGCACTACAAAATTTCTCTCAAGTAATGACAGACTTTTTATTTAATGAAGCTAGCATTTTTTTAAATCGCTTGGGCTGATGAGGCAAGTGTGAAAGAATTGGAATAAGAGAGAAAAGAACTAGTAGTGACTTAAAGATCACAGGCATTAATTCTGCAACCAGAATAGAAGCCAAAACAGTAAGTAAATATTACAAGGTAAACGAGGTCCCAAAGAGAAATATGGCTATAGGATTTATATGATCATTGCAGTTGTCATAGAGACTGACACATTGATAACACTTTCTTTACTCAATAAGTATCTATGTGAAGATAAAACAAAACAGATAGCAAACCATGGGATCTGGTGTCCATAATTATGTATGTCTGTATGGGTGTGTTTATTTGTGTGTGTGTATGTGTGTGTGTGTGTGTGTATATATATATACACATATGTCTATAAAGAGAGAGAGAGAGGAGTAACTATAGGAAATTTTAGGATATTTGTATTGCAATTTTTGTTTTCAAATATTACCTTAAATTTTTCTAAAATCAAGATTTCCATTTAATACTTTTTATCATTAAATAGAAATTCTCCTTTATGATTATGATGTATTGCTTTTGTACCATCTTTAGCAGTATAAATTGTTTCCTAATACATCATTTTAACTGAGCAAAGCTGCCTGTACTTTTAAAAATATCTGTGTATAAATATTAACTTACTAAATTTACAATATAAGTCTAGAGAATGTGTATTGGATTTCTATTCTAGAAATTTTAAACAGTTATCATGATTTAAAGCTTAAAGATGCATCAAGAAGTAAATTTCTACTCAAACACCCATGCATAAGAACTTCTATTGCAGTGTTTTTTATTGGAGGAAAAATACTCTAAATAAATAAATGAGTGGATATTTGTACTTTGGAATATTATGCAACTTGAAAATGTGGAGTTGAATGAATTACAGCTACATGTGTGAACATGATAGAAAAAAGCAAAATATTGAGTGAGAAATCAAGTTCTGAAAGAATCCATAGAATATTATTTTCCAGTTCTTATTGAGTAACTAATGTGCTGGCACTACCTAGCACTGTGCTAAGGACTTTAAATATATTATCTCACTAATTTTTATCTCCTTTGTTACTATTTACAGATGATAAAATCAAGGTTCAACAACTTGTCCCAAGTCACATAACTATTAAATTGTGGGGTCAGGACTTGAACTCAGATCTACCTGACTCAAAAAATCTGAATTTTTAATCACTTTAGAGCCAAAACATTAACTAAGATATACTGTCTTCAGCATGTACGACATGCCTTCTTATCTAGGTAATCTAGGGAATCTTTCTGGGTGGAATAGAATACCATAAACCCCATTAAATATATGAGGTCTGACAATTAAGTTCATAAACTCATCCTAGAAAAAGTGCTATGTACCTCATTGCTGAATACCACTATGGTCACCTTCGAACTACTCCCCTTGGGTAGTAGTTAGTATGTATGAAGCTATGCACCAACACCAGAGTCTAGTCCACCTGTCAAAGCAATTTTGGAACTCATTTTTTAGAAGGACCATCAGAGATATCATTAAACAAGGTTTGACAATTAAGTTCTCAAACTTGTCACTGTGTACTTATGTTGGTAGCACTGTACTAAAAAGTACAGTGTCACACAGCTATGCTTGTGTAAATGTGTGGCAGTGTCTTTCAGAGTGGCATTCATTATTATTGCTTGTTTTTCTGTACCATGGAAAGACAGCTCTGATGGTCATTCCAGAAAAAAGAGTTCCAACATTGCTTTGAAGAATGGACTAAGCACTGGTATCAGTGAATAGCTTCTCAAGGGGAGTACTTTCATAGTGACCATCAGCAATGAGATATGTAGCACTTTTTCTAGATGAGTTTGAGTATTTTTTAGATCTTGTATTCATAATTCAATGACATGCATGCAAACAAAATTTACAAAATATAGCAACAAATTTAACCTCTAAATTAGTTGTTCTGGTACAAGAAGAAATACTTATGGCACAGGTAGCCTCACATACCTAGAAAAATGACCAAACATTTGCACAACTCTAGGAGAAAGTAGTCTCATGGAGTGCAATGTGAATCATGTTGTTGTGGTTGGTCAGTGCAGAGTGATCTGAAACAGTATTTACCACTGAACCAAGCACACTAGTATCAGGATATATAGTAGACATTATGCCATAGATACTGTCTTCTTTCTATAAAATATGCCTTTTTTCTGGAATGTATTTTGGAATAAATTCATTGGATTAAATTGAGATTGTTTATAAGAAATATTCTAATATAATTTAATATTATAACTATTTTATTATGTAATCATGATCTCACTATAGTGTAGTGGGTAAGCAAACTAAATCTAGAACTAGATTGACTGAGTGAGAATCTTTCTTTAACATTCATTAGTTATGTGACAGTGATTAAGTTTTTTACCCTTTCCATTATTCAGTTTCATCATCTCTAAAGCAAATTCTTTCTCATAACAGTTTTACAAGAATTAAGTAATTTAATACATATAAAGTGCCTGTACCAGTGCCTAGAAAATGGTAAACACTACCTAAGTGACAGATACTGTATTTAGTTGATATTAATATTGTTGTTGTTATTATTATTATATACTACTGAGCATCCTATTTATGTGGGAGACAATTTTAAATATCCTTTGGAGAAAGATTAGTATTACTTCTCCTGAATTAGTCAATATCAGAAGTGACAGTCAAAATATTTAAGTATGGAGTTGATATGCCCCTTCATCCAATCAGAATGGAGAATACCTGAGAACAGTCTCTTTGACTATAGTGGTGCAGACTGAGTATTAGTTATAAAATATTCATCTATTGACACAGCAAAGTGGTTAATTTTCTAGGTTAGGGAGCTCACAAATATGTGTGCTAACCATAAAAACTATCTAACATTTCAGTTTAGGCATTTTAATCTTTTGTTATTATTTTTAATCCCTTTTTTTATTCTGACTTTGTAAACTATTGTAACCTTTATGGAAAAGGGTGTTATAATATTTTGGTTCATCTTCAAATATATGCAAAACTAGGGTGAAATAAACTTCTGACAGTCCAAATCTTCATGTACTTAGGGAGGAAAGGCAAGAAATGTTTAAGGTGCATATTAAAAACTCAAACTAAATTATTCAGTTTAAATTGTATATACAAAAATTGTTTGTGGCTCTATGTGTGTAGTTTAAAAACAAAGGAATATGAGACAGATTAAAATACATGAAAGACTAAGACAGAAACAATGACAGAGGAAACCCCTGTGTTGAGATCCTCTCAGAGCAAAAAAGCATAGAGATTATAGTGAAATTATTTTAATTGCATTTTACTATTTTTTTAATGTGACAAAATTATGGCCAGCATAAAGTAGAGAAAGAAATTATGTAGTTGGCTATTTATAAGAACTGGCACTTAGCCTGGGATTCAAGAGCATTTCAGTGAGTACCCCTTTTATGAAACTAGTTGTACTAAAGGCCCAGGACCTATATAGTTGTGAAAGACGTCTTGTCTTCCAGCTTCCAGAGAAAAGAAGTGCAGAAAACAGAAAAGAGTATGTTCAAGAGGAATCAAATGAATGGTTAAGTATTGACTGTTTTCTATTCTTTTTTTTTAGACAGAGCCTTAAGCTGTCACCCTGGGTAGAGTGCTGTGGCATCACAGCTCACAGCAACTTCCAACTCCTAGGCTCAAGCAATTCTCCTGACTCTGCCTCCCACGTAGGTGGGACTACAGGCGCCCACCATAGTGCCCAACTATTTTTTGGTTGCAGCTGTCATTGTTGTTTGGTGGGCAGGGCTGGATTCGAACCCGCTAGCTCAGGTGTATGTTGCTAGTGCCTTAGCAGCTTGAGCCACAGGCACTGAACCAATGTTTTCTATTTCAAACACAGCCCAATCTCAAAATAGATTCATAATGAGTTCCTTCGTGGCACTTATACAATCATGAATTGAAAAATGCTAAACTAAAATTCAGTATAAAGCAGGTAAAAACAGAAGAAAAGGTAAAATAAATAAATATATTAAGTGACATTTTGATTAAATAGGTCACATTTCTAGCTTTTTTTTTTGTATGTTTCACAAGGTGATGCAAACAAAATGTCAAATGGTGTGTCAGAAAGAGTTGTGAATGAAGAATCAGTATGCGTTTTAGTACCAGCTATGCCATTAACTTAACTGAGAGAATTTGGACTAATCATTTCCTCTCTCCAAGTGTCAAACTCCTTATTTATATTAATAATAATTCAAGTATTTTTGTTGACACACACTAAGAAATATATTTATATGTGTGTGTGTGTGTGTGTGTGTGTGTGTGTGGTGAAACTCATACACATAAGAACTGTGCATAGCACAAAAGAACTAAACTAGATGATCTGATCCATCTGTAACTTAAGTTAATTAGACATGTTTTGACACTATAGTCATTCTTCATTAGCTAAATCTGATCTCCTCTGAAAATATGGTGGAGGATAATTTTTTTCAAAAAAGAAGAGTGCTATATTTTATTATTTTTAATGAGACAAATAATAATGTATTCCCAGAACATCCAGTAAATAGCAACATTGCTGTTAGCTACTACTGTATATACAGCTATATGTGTCAGGAATTGTGCTAAACACTTTATATAAAAATTTCTATAATCTTGACAAAAGGTCTTCAGTGTAGGTTATGGTATTATCCCTATTTTACAAAATACTATTTTTTTTTTTTGAGACATAGTCTCCCTCCGTCACCCTTGGTAGAATGCTGTAGCATCATAGCTCAAAGCAACCTCAGACTTTTGGGCTCAAATGATCCTCTTGCCATAGCCTCCTGGGTAGCTCGGACTATAGGAGCCTGACACAATGCCCCTGATTTTTAGAGACAAGGTCTCTGTTTTTTAGCTTAGGTTGGTCTCTGACTCCTGAGTTAAGCAATCCACCTGCCTCAGCCTCCCAGTCTGCTGGGATTACAGGCATGAGGAACTATGCCTGGCAAAGTACTATGTTTAGACTCTGAGAGATTAAGCATGTTGTGTAAAGGCCCAGAGCTAGTGGAATTTGAACTCAGAACTGTTTGGTGGTAACTTCTATGTACATTTTATTTTACCAAATGCTTATATCCATCTGGTGATACTTTAACAATATTTCACTTTCCTGTTCAAGTATAGATAATTTCCATGTACATTACATTACATTAGAAATGGTTTGTCATTTTTTTTTTTTTTTGGCCGGGGCTGGGCTTGAACCCGCCACCTCCGGCATATGGGACCGGCACCCTACCCGTTGAGCCACAGGCGCCGCCCGTCATTTTTTTTTAATTTTTGGATATTATGGGGGCACATACACTTGATAGCATAATTTGCTTTTACTTATTTTAAGTCAAATTATATGTATGCCCTGCACCCAAAAAGTTCAATGTACTCACTTGCTTTGCTTTGAGTGTGACTTTCTTTGCTTTTCCCCTTCTCCTCTTGTGTCTCTTTGAATTGTGTTGACTTTTGCTTTGCTATGAGCACATAAGAGTTGATCAACTAATTCTAATTTAGTATTGAGTGTATGTGGTGTAGGATAATATTTAGAAATAAACATACCCTACATAAAGCACACAAAGTGAATTCAGTGTGAGTTTAAAATGGCTTTCTTTTTTTCCAGAGGCTTAAGGGACCTGGGCCCCCCTGGGACACACACAGATTTGGCTTGCCTGGAGTTAAAAATTCCACAAGCCCATTCTCTGAAGCTGTGCACCCCGTGAAGCTTGAGATCAAAGGGCATGCTGCCCTTCCTCAGAGATTCAGGCCAACATATTGTCAGAGGTCTATAGGTGCTCTGCCCTGAGATAAAGACACAGTCATTACTTCATACTGAGTAAACTGAGTGAACACTTGAAGATACTCTTCCATTAACTCTGTTCCCCTGTGGCTACTTTCTTCTTTGTGATCTTTATTTAGATACCTGCCCAGAGATTAGTCAGTGTCTAGAAGAAGATGTTTACTGCAAAAGTGATTGTGTTGATATGGTAACAGGATATTTCCTTTCAAGCTAATTTCAGATAGGTAAAATGAGGTAATGGTGAAACTAACAGATGATAGATTAAGTATGTACATGACTAGAAAGGTATAAAAATCAAAACCCTGAATAAAGAATTTCTCTACACACCATCCCATTTCGTGTAGTCTGTTTCTTGACTTAATAATTACAGGAGCAAGTTTACACCCACAGCAAAGCTGCTGTTTGTTTGCATCTCCGGTCATGCAACAATGTGGTGTTTGTTTTTCTGTTCTTGTGATACTTCATTTAAGATAATGGTTTCCAATTCCATTCGGGTTGTTATTAAAGACACTAGGTCACCATCTTTTTATGGCTAAATAGTATTCCATGGTATACGTATACCACATTTTATTAAGCCATTCATAAATTGATGAAATAAGAGAAAATCTGTAGGCATCACTTACTTTACCAGACTTCATGTCATACTACAATGCTATAATAAACAAAACAGCATGGTGATGGCATAAAAATAGACATAAACCTTTGGATCAGAACATAGAATCTAGGTATGAAATAATTTTTATATTGCCATCTGATCTTTGATAAAGAAAACAAAAATATACACAGAGGAAAATAATTCCTATTTAATAAATGGTGTGGGAAAACCTGATTTGTTATATTTTTAACTTTTTTTTTGAGACAGAGTGTCACTCTGGCACCCTGAGTAGAGTGTCGTAGCATCATAGCTCACAACAGCCTCCAGAAATTGTGCTCAAGCAATTGTCTTGCCTCAGATTTTTTCTCTATTTTTTGGTAGAGATGGAGTATCCCTCTTGCTAATGCTGGTCTCGAACTCCTGAGCTCAAGCATTCCTCCTGTCTCAGCTTCCCAGAGGGCCAGGATCACAGGTGTGAGCCACCACGCCTGGTCTCATGCTTTTAACTCTCATAAATATGTCTGATTGTCTTAACAGCATCCACCATATTATTCCATGTATATTAGTTATTTCTGTTTCTTACTCTCTTGCCTGTATTGCATTCAAGAGCTTTCCATAAATAAATGCAAGGATGAATGAAGATCATAGATGCCAATGTATATTAGGTTGCTTTTAGAGACAAGTAAAATGTTATAGAATTAGATAGTAATAATCACATGAATGCATTCATGTGTATATCCAGATTTGCCTAACATCCCTAAAACAAACTGAAATGCATATGATATGTAGTGTGTATATAAAATGCATCTCAAGTAGCATCTGTATCACTTTGTTCCTTAAAAAAATAATACATTTTGTAAATACAATATTTGTTATTTGTGCAGCTATTTCCAACAGTTGTAAACTTCATATTTTACCATAACTTTCTCAAAGCCAGAATGTTTGAGCTAACTAATTTTAACTATAACAGGTTTTATCCATAACAATACTCCATTATCTTTGAAAATATAAGAAATCACTCATATGTATTTTCCATGAAGGTCATTAATAAGGCAAAATATCGATTCATTTGTGGTCCATTTTATTAGTGAGCATAATATACCAGACAAAGATGCAAATTTTATTCCTTAAAAATAAAATCTTCCAAAATCTCTGTTGTTCAGAGTCTGGGTAAACTGAAGAGGAATGTGGGGAGAAAAGAATTGAAGACACAGTGCATGAGTTTGAATAAAATGAACATTTTCTGAACTTTATAGTTACCTTGCATATGCAAATTACAGTTGCTCTTAATCTGCTTTAAAAGATTGATGCAAATATTAAAAAGTAATGAACTAACAAGATCATTTGTTAATTCCACATAGAAGTGCTAATTATACAGAATATCCTGTGTACAGCTGAACCCAAGAGACACCTTCTAAGAAATTGTTAAATAAGCTTCTTCAGTTGAAATGTAAGTACAGCAGAGCTGAATGATAAATTTCCATTTAAGGACTTTGATGCTATCTCATCCTTAAAAAATAAAAAGAAAACCAATACAAGAATAAAACCCAGAGTACGTTAAATATATTCAGTGAGCAAAATGATTTTTGCTCTTGGAACATGCCTCATTAATATGTTTATATCCACTATTGAAAATATGCTTTAAAGGGTAGATTTTAAGCTGAACTATATGTAGTCTATATTTGCAGGGTTATCATATTAGATGTTTGTTGTGAATTTTGGTGTTATAATTTTGAATATTTTAATAATATAAACTATAGCAGTACTTTTCCAAAATCTGTCTTAAATGCTACCCTAGTGGCTTGGGTTTCAGTGTTATATTTCTATATTATTCTTATTAAAAATATTTGTTATACAAGAGGAAGCGAGATGCTTCATGAGATTTTTCCTTTAATGGTAAAAATACCATTAAAGCAACTGCCTCTTACCAATTCCATTTTTAATTTATTATTTCATATGAATCAATTTTCCATATTTAATGGTAGCTTTTTAGCAAGTAATTTACAGTTGAGAGCCTGCTAGTCTTTGATCATTTGGGCATATTGAATGACGACTATTTTTTAATTCTATCAACACTGAAAATGTGATTTCTTTAAGGCAGGATCATGGCTTTTAAATATTTTCCAGGCTTATTGGACATGAATATATTTGGAGCCATTGGTTATTAACCTGGGTTACTACTAGTATCTGCTGTGTCTGTGGACAAATTAGAAAATGGCACTCTCACTGGGCAGACAAACCAGAAAAAGCTTCCCTTTCTCAAGTATACTACTTAGAAATCAGAGTACAAGCTAAATTTCAATCCCCACTTGTATCCCTTTGGTAGATATTCTTGTGCAGGTAACAAACTATACGACCGTATGCTTTTTTGGCTTGCTGTGAACAGTCATTTTAAAGTATAGGTATCCTAATGAACTATAGAAAACAAATTATGTAACATGCTTTACAATCTAGATTAGGTTATAAGTAATTTATAAAATAAGTCATCTATGCCTACCTCAACATGGTATATTTAATTTGTTTACATTTGGCAAGAAACAATGCGGAGTAGGGGAGATTCTGAGCCAAATATTATGATATCATAGAACCTCTGGTTTTGCCTAAATCAGAAACGTGATTCATTTGCATGCCTCTGACATTTTTCTCACTATAATTAACATGTGCCAGTCTAGGATGCAAAAATTAAACGAGTGTCATTGTAGTTCAAAGGAAAATCAGAAATGTGGTGGTTAAAAAGCATGGATATATTGAAAAGTTTTTAAAACTGAGCTTTACCATATTGTTTCAGCTGATCTGACTGGATTTTACACCTTACTTGACTAAACCTATGGAATATGTCAGACTCCATTTTTCTCTTAGCCTTCTGATTTCTAGCCAGTCTTGGTCAGGCCTAACCCATCAATGCTCAATGCCTTCTGACATTTTCTCTCTCTGGGTGCTCATTCATTTATATCATGGGCACAAAATATCTACAGCATTCTTTTCTCTATTATGTCATATAATTATTTCTATTTCAAATTATTGAAATGTAAATCTCAAAGATACATTAGAAATTACATAGGACCTCCTTTTATCACAACTCCTAATGTTAATTACAAAGTAAAAATGTTATTACAAAAATTTAAAAATTGTAGATAAACAAAAAAAGAATCTTGGATAATTTCTCAAAACTCTTTTGAAATATTTTCCTCACTTGAAGTGCATATTAATGAGTTTATATTACTACAATTGTAGTTATCTGTTATTATTTGGATGGTGGCATTATTTTCTGCCATTCAAATGTATGACAATTTTAATTAGTCAATTGTCAATTGTCTGTTTTGGAACATTTAGTTTACTTTAAACCTTTGTTGTTATAATAAACACATTGTAATCCAAGACAAACAAATTGTAGTTAAACCTTTATCCATATCCATGATTATTTACTTAGGCTAAACTTCAACAAGCAGAATTCTTGGATCAAAGAATATTACAATTTTAAGGTATTTGTTGAATATTGTAACTTGCTTAGTGAACATTCTCTCACACAGAGAACACATGAAAGCTCCCATTAGCCCAAACACTCTCTGACAATAAATATAATTATGTAACAGAAATACTGTCATTTCAGTAGATAAGAAATTATATATCTTATTTTAATTTGCATTTAGAAAACTAATTATGTTATATATTTATTGATCATGTTTTATTTCTTTTTTAAAAATTACCTTTGATGTAATTTACCTATTTTTATATAGGGACATGAAATTTTTTATTATTGATTCATGCAATTTATATATTAAGACTAATTAAACATTTTTCTAGATACTTTGCTAATTTTTCTTGAATTTGTCAATTTGCTTTTCAATTCTGTTTATGACAATTTTGACACACAAATTGCATTAATATATTAGTATGCTCTGATATAGTTTCTGATATTTTGTCATAAAAGATGAATATTACATAAATATTCACTTACTCATTTGTATTATATCCTAGTATTTATATAGATTCTTCTTTTATTGTTTGTGTTTATATCTTTAATCCATTTGAAATGCATTTTAAAATATGATATAATAAAAATATTCAGACTATAACACATAGTTGCATTTTGTTGTGATCAAATCACTAAATCTTTCAAATCTGTTTCTCCATCTGTAAATTGAGGACCTAACAGACCAACAGAAGGGGTGGAAATTCTAAGTAATGACTCTTGATCATATGAGAACCTACTGTACCATAAAGGGTTTGCTTTCTATCACTGAAAAAAACTAATTTTCTCTTAGCAATCAGTCACTTTCATAGTTATTTACTTGGTTTTCATTTTCTATAGCACCCTATGTAAAGCTATTCTTATTGTATGTGTTCAGTAAATTCACATTGAGCAAGTCATTTTCAAGCCCCACAATTCCTTGTCTATGTTTGCTTATTTGAACTGGCTAGAAGAGCTTAATAACCAAAATTGAATGAATTCTTAATCATTGTTCCAATTAAGGGTTGATTTTTCTTTGTATTCTCAACAGCCGGTTATGTTAAAAGAATAATGAACATCATATAGAGAGAGTGGCATTTAGGCATTGGGATTGTGACTTTCCAAACATAACTTCATACAAAATGACCAAAGGAGAAATGAGCTTTTATACAACTATTTTGAAGTGATATGTTCATGGGTTCATTTTATTAGAGAGATAATAAGCAGTGAAAACTAATGATAAGCTTGGACAATTAGGGATGGATATAGATTACAATACATTTGTGAAAATTTCTAACACTGAAGCAGTGGCAGCTCAGATAAACTCTGGACAAATTGTTTTTTAACTCATGTCATTCTATAGATTTGGAATTATGTATGGTTTTACTGATGATCTTTAGACACTATCTCATAGTTTTTTTTTTTAACTAGGAAACATTATTCATATGTGTGTATTTTTTCCCAAATATGACTTATTATTAATACAAGATGTTTTAAAAAAGAATAATTCTATTTATGAGTAACCAAACTTTCTTGGGGGGCATTGAACACTGTTCTTTACCTATTTATTATAAAGTACATTGCTAATTAGCTATTGAGTATCAAAGAGAATTAACAAAATGTCCAGAGATTTTATAACTGAAAGAGGTATAAATATTCCTCTATGGAAAATGATAGAGTACTTGGTTTATGGGTAAAATGTACTTAAATAAAGCCAGCAACTCTACTTCAGAAAGTTATTGTTTAGTTGCAAGGATGAAAGGCAAAATTTTAAATGATTAGTGTACCTTGCTGGAATAATAAATAAATGATTAAGATTTAAATTTGAAAAATAGTAAAGGTCTGGTACATTTGAGAACTTAAAGGGAAAATATTTTTGTTTGATCTTAATTCATTGCATACCCACCACGCTAATGAAGTTAATTTGATGATTATGTGTTTGATTGTCAAAGTCAGTTTGGAGGATTAATGAAACCCAAACCAGAAAGTACTTCTAGTTTCATATAGAGAATACTAGATTGGCTACTATCGAAGGAGACATGATATTTATAGGAAGGAATGAAGTAGTAGAAATAGATTCATTTTTTAGGAAGGCTAGATAGTATTTCTCTAATCATCTCATGTACACAGCCCTACTATGAAACTAATTTGGGACTCTCACATGAAAGCTATAACCCAGCTACAACTTAACAATAGGGGGAAGTGGGAAAGGGAGGGGGGTGGGTAGAGGGAGGGGGATCGGTGGGATCACACCTGTGGTGCATATTACAGGGGTATTTGCGAAACTTGGTAAAGGTAGAATGTAAATGTTTTGGCACAGTAACTGAGATAACTCCAGAAAGGCTATGTTAACCACTGTGATAAAAACGTGTCAAATGGTTTATGAAGCGAGTGTATGATACCCCATGATCATATCAATGTATACAGTTATGATTTAATAAAAAAAAAAGAGAACAACCAAACCCCTTAAATGTGTGGCCCCTTTCTGTCATGAAACACTTAATCCATAACAGTACTTTCTTTTCAAACTTCCCCCACTCTGTGTTCTCTAGATTATTTTCTCCCACATTCAAATTTATCATTTTCCCACAGTACTTCCAATTTTCAGCTGCTTCCTGTTGCAGTGTTTCATCCCTTCTCAATTAACTGTGTTGTTGCCCCTTTCTATTTTTAATCTGTCTTTTTCCATCTATCTTTTACTTTTTCACATGTACAAACACCATCCATCAACCCCCAAACTCCCTGCATTGTTTTTTCTCTGAAGCACAGCTTTCATAATCAGGATGTAAAATAAAGTCAGTTATAAATGTATAGTTTCCAATAAATTATATGATCAAACACTATTAGACAGATAAAGTCCTATATTGTGGGAATGATGGATCTGTGACTTTTTTTGTCTTATTTCACCTAAGGGAAGGGAGTTTTAAGAGTTGCAAAAAAATACAATCTACATCCATGAAGTAATATAAGATACTAGTCCATTCCCAAAAAGCAATAGTCAAGAAACTCCTATGAAAATAAGTTCCACAGAGAGTTTCTTAGAGAAATGCATATGCTGTGAAAACTTTCCTGAGTTGCAGTAAAGGTGAATGAGAAAGCACATATATTTAATCATTGTTCAGCATTAGTAGCATCTTCTCATGCACCTAAGAAAAAGCTGGCATAATCATGCACAATTTCTCTGACTTTTCAAATCTAGACATGATTTGATAAATACTATACATTTTCCTTATTGTAAAAGGGATTATTACTACAAGAAATAGACTTCATTTAAAGTGTATGGTGCCCCACGATCATACTAATGTACACAGCTATGGTTAATAAAAATAAATAAAAAAATAAAAAAAAATAAAATTATCACTTTCTCTATGGTAATATCACTCAATCTAGTGCATTATAAACACAACATTCAAGGTTTTCTGACAGCTATGGAATTAGCCCATGACACAAAGTAGTATTTTTTAATCTGTCTAAAATTCTTTTATCTCTGGTTTTGGCCCATTGATTTTGAAGTAGGGCCATTTTACATGGTACTATGTTTAAGGCCTTTAAGAATCAATATATCTCAGTAACAATTGATAATGCAAAGCTATTCTTATAATACAATGTAATAATTGAGAAGCAATATTTTCTCCTGCAGTATGTATGCGCTACCTAATTATTTAATGACAAATAAAGAGTAAACCTCTGTTTCCAAAGTGGATTAAGATAGCACTATAATCTCTATTTTAACAATCTAATGAAACCAAATTATTTATTCCTGTTTGGTGTTTTAGTGATAATAATTATCATAATAATGAGGTGTAACTTTAATGTCATTATAGTTTATGAAAGACTGTAAACTTTAAGAATTTCATAACTTTAAACTTTAGCCTTTTCAGTGTTCAATACTTTAATTGGATGCATGTGTACCTTTCTTACCCAGGTTACAGAAGTTGTAAAAAGTGGAAAACAGAAAGGAGTAACAAATCATACTTTGAGATGTGTAAAAGGTCAAAGTTATACAGTTTATTATTATGTTCAAGACAATATGTAGGACATTAAAATTCTGATGCTACAATCCTGTGACAAAGAATATAATGAGAACTATAAATCATAAACAGCACAACATGAATCTTCTTGTGACAATGATTGTTACTTAGAATAGGAAATATTTAACCCATTCTCATTATTATCAGAACACAGGGTACTTTGTTGATGTTTATCTTTCCCTTTTGTAGTGAGAATCTATTTAACCTACAGAGAATAAAGACAAAGAATATATGTTCAAGACTAATGTATGCATTGCTTACCAAAGCACTTATAATTACTTACCAAAATCAATTGTACGTCATGCTAGAGGATTATTATCAGTTCATATTCTTCTAGAAAACCTAAAAAATAGCAATTTTAAGGCAACCCATCTGTATAAAAATAGATGTTTTTCTTTCATTGAGGATATTGTCACTTGTGATAACAAAGTAATACAATATTTTCATAAAGACGTAATGAATAAACAAAAATATTTGCATTTTACTTGCATTTAACAGCAAGATTTCTGTTTTAACAACAAATAAATCAACATTTTTTTTGATACTTGCATTCCATGAAACCTGTTATATAGGCAAAGAGATCTTCATAAACTAGAAAATATATCTATCCTGCACCACAAAAGTATAAATAAAGATTCAATGCCTAAATTTGCTAATGGGTATTCTTTGATACTTACGGTAAGTGTTCTGTATTTAAAAATGACATAGAAAATAACAAAACACACCCACCTAGGATGTTAGGTAAGAGAAGAGAGGTTGGAAAAGGAGCTAGTTGTGTTGGTGTCATTTTTTGTTTTCATGAATTTATCATGGATTGCTTTAATTAATTGTCAGTGAAGTCTTTTTGAGCATTCATCTGAACAACTTCTTATTTCCTTTGAGAAGGAAAGCAGATCCTGTCCTGCTGTCACTTACCACACCTTTTGGCAACTCTCTTGAGGTACAGCACTGCCATTGACACAAAAACTTGATTTCTTGTCAAAATATATTCTAACATTTGGCTCAAAAGGTATTTTAGATCACTATAAGCACACTCAACTTCTCTGTTCATTAAGGTTGAAAATTCAATAAGTATTTGGTATGCTGAAACTAAGCTACCACAGTGAGCAGCTGTCAAATGATTTGCCAAATACTTCTGCTCAACCCACCACTGTAAATTGATGGAATCAGGACGTACACATAGTGAGGGGAATGCTATCATCCACTATCCAGATGCTCTAGCAAAGCTTTGCACTACAACGTGTACATTTAGAATAACCTATTATGAAACAAATTAAGAAAAAGAAACTTCATGAACCCATGTGCCCTTTTTTGCCAGAGTAACAAAGAACTGATTATTTATGCTAAAAACAAATTAATGATTTTGCTTTTAAGATAGGCATCTTTTGGATCTGCAGGTTTTGTCAACCTCTACTTGACTGGTTATATCACCCACACTATCACACTTGACATGAAAAAAAAAAAAAAAAAACTTATTTGCAGAATTGTCCTCTGGAGACATTTCTAATTTAGCAGTTGTTCATGTACAATGGCACAATGTTTCAGGATATCTTACTATAAAGTGAATTAAGTTATACAATGGTCTATATGTCCATCCTTCCATCCTGCATGCTATACCCATATCTTTGTCACTTGACATTGTACGAGTTCCCATTTGGGTGTTTGGATAATACCACAGAATTGCCATCATGATGGGATGCTGTATCAAATCAGAAAGTGTCCAAATACTCCAGCATCTGAGTAAAATATTTTCATTTGCATTTAAAACTTTTAAGCATAAAGTAGTCCTTTGTTCAGACAATGGGTAAAGGGATTAGCCCTGTTTTATCTGTTTCTTTCTTTTTTTTTTTTTGCACTCTTAATAAGCTAACCCTGCATATATCATGTACTTAGCAACAGTAAAGAGTTGACAGGCAAACAATAACTGATGTTGAAGCAGTAAACTAAAACTATCCCATCTCCCCACCCCACTTCTTTCCTAATCTTTCAGCCCACCTTTGCCTCTAATTGTAAAATACTGGCTTAACAGAGACTCGCATCTTAGTCCTATCTGGTTCCTTTTACCATTAGTGCATTTTCTCTATTGTCTGGACTTTGGCCTGCCTTTATGGACCTTGTCTTTATTAACTCATCCAGCTCTTAGCAACCCTCTTAGGCTTAGGTGGACAGGAATTCCTCTACATAGGCTAAGCCTAGTAAGAATTCAACTCTCTCTCACCCTAGGCACACTGTAAGTTAATTCAATACAACACAGTAGTTAGGATACAACTAAATAATTTAGAAAACATTAACAAGTTTATTTCTACTCAAAGGTAGAAAACAAAATACAAGGTTTAGGCTTCTGGGTGGCATTTAAAAAAATAATCACAATATTTCCAACAATCTTTACTAAATCTCCAAATATATAAATCACATTAGTGATAAACAGAGTGTGAGAGGTTTTATTTACTAATATAAAACACATAGATTAGTAACTTTCACTTCATTCCCCAACCCTTTTCTTCCCTCCTTCCTTTATGCCATCAGCTGTGCTCTATTTGGGGCCATAGGAACTGGCCTTCCCCCAGAATGGAAATAGGGGAAATAAGAAGGCAGTAGAGGACCAATCATCATGGGAGGAACAAAAGTGGTAGGCATAGCAAGAAACAGATTAGAACTTAGTGGTTGATGAGGTAAGAGGCAATGAGCAATAAAGCAAGAAGGTAAATATGGATTACCAGAAGACAATGGGATAGGCCTTGGTCAATTATTCATGGGGTGCTAGGGGCCCCCAAGTGGGAAAGAAACATGAGCCAGCCTAACCTTGTAAGCCATTCTCCTATTACTTGTTGGCATCTCCATCATTACTCCTTATCTAAGAGAGGGGAGATGTGGAAGGACTCTTACTTGTGGGCCCTAGGGTGGAAAAAACCCTTGACCTCTCAGCAAAGTCAAATCTACCATTGTATTATTGCCACCTCTCTCAGTACCTCCAGGGCCGACTCTTGTGCACCCTATAACCAGTGTGAGAGGGCTGCCAGAAAATTCCTGGGACATAATACAATCTTTTCCCTTCTGCTTTCTGCCTGCCAGCCTCACAGAGGTACTTACTTCTGCTTTTGCTCAGACCTCTTCTGCAACAGCAGGTAGTGGTCCATAGAGGTGTCTCAGAGCTTGGGAACTATCTACAGGAATTCAGGACATTATTCTTTCAGAGTGGCACTTCAGTTGCTCACTCGCTAGATTGGTCAACACATTGATGGGAGGTCTCAGCTGGTGGTCCCAGGAATCTACATTGTGCTGAAGCATGGAACTTAGACATTGCAGGGGCAAGTCGTGGTGCAGCTCCTGGTTCTCATTTTTTTCCACAGCTAGCACTATGGGTGAAGGGGCATATCCTCCAAGGCTTGCAAAAACAAAAATTAAAAAGCTAATAATAATGGAAATACAATGACAAGAAAATATAAAAAAGATATGATTGACTAAACTCACTGAAATATACCAGGGAAAAAAGAAGTGTCCACTCCTATAAGTAGTCAAACAAATAGTTTCTCAACCCATTGGCATGTTCTGAGGCCTCTCCTTAGCACTAGGATAAATAATTACCGATCATGGCTGCCCAGTGGCCCTACGCCATTCCTCATTCCCTCACCTCCCCTAGGAAGTTAAAAAGCCTAGAAGACACAGGTAGCTTACTATCAGGGATGTAATTGAAAATACCATCTCTTTAAAGTCCCTGTAGTATCTATGATCCGCTCAACTTGGCATTCAGATTTTGGTAGGATGTTATGGAAAATCTTCTGAGAGAAAACATATATATTTTTTTCCATATAAGTCGAAGAAAGTTTATCTTGTTAATAAAGACTCTACGTTATAAGTTTGAAGTGTCATTCAACACTCACCAAATTTCATTAAAATTTCCTTTCATTTCACCCACACCACATCCTAGATAGAGTAAGAGTTTACTCATATTTAAGACCTTCTCTTGATATTAGATTAAGGATGTGGATTTTTTTGTTTCAAAACTACATTTCAAAGTCATCACTCTTAAATTTACTATTGTTTTTTTTTTTTTTTTTTTTTTTTTGTTGGGGATTCATTGAGGGTACAATAAGCCAGGTTACACTGATTGCAATTGTTAGGTAAAGTCCTTCTTGCAATCATGTCTTGCATGTGTGACACACACCAAGGCCCCACCCACCTCCCTCCATCCCTCTTTCTGCTTTCCCTCCCCCCATAACCATAATTGTCATTAATTGTCCTCATATCAAATTTGAGTACATAGGATTCATGCTTCTACATTCTTGTGATGCTTTACTAAGAATAATGTCTTCCACGTCCATCCAGGTTAATACGAAAGATGTAAAGTCTCCATTTTTTTTAATGGCTGAATAGTATTCCATAGTATACATATACCACAGCTTGTTAATCCATTCCTGGGTTGGTGGGCATTTAGGCTGTTTCCACATTTTGGCGATTGTAAATTGAGCTGCAATAAACAGTCTAGTACAAGTGTCCTTATGATAAAAGGATTTCTTTCCTTCTGGGTAGATGCCCAGTAATGGGATTGCAGGATCAAATGGGAGGTCTAGCTTGAGTGCTTTGAGGTTTCTCCATACTTCCTTCCAGAAAGGTTGTACTAGCTTGCAGTCCCAACAGCAGTGTAAAAGTGTTCCCTTCTCTCCACATCCACGCCAGCATCTGCAGTTTTGAGATTTTGTGATGTGGGCCATTCTCACTGGAGTTAGATGATATCTCAGCGTTGTTTTGATTTGCATTTCTCTAATATATAGAGATGATGAACATTTTTTCATGTGTTTGTTAGCCATTCGTCTGTCGTCTTTAGAGAAAGTTCTATTCATGTCTCTTGCCCATTGATATAAGGGATTGTTGGCTTTTTTCATGTGGATTAATTTGAGTTCTCTATAGATCCTAGTTATCAAGCTTTTGTCTGATTGAAAATATGCAAATATCCTTTCCCATTGTGTAGGTTGTCTCTTTGCTTTGGTTATTGTCTCCTTAGCTGTACAGAAGCTTTTCAGTTTAATGAAGTCCCATTTGTTTATTTTTGTTGTTGTTGCAATTGCCCTGGCAGTCTTCTTCATGAAGTCTTTCCCCAGGCCAATATCTTCCAGTGTTTTTCCTATGCTTTCTTGGAGGATTTTTATTGTTTCATGCCTTAAGTTTAAGTCCTTTATCCATCTTGAATCAATTTTTGTGAGTGGGGAAAGGTGTGGGTCTAGTTTCAGTCTTTTACATGTAGACATCCAGTTCTCCCAACACCATTTATTGAATAGGGAGTCTTTCCCCCAAGGTATGTTCTTGTTTGGTTTATCAAAGATTAGGTGGTTGTAAAATGTTAGTTTCATTTCTTGGTTTTCAATTCGATTCCAAGTGTCTATGTCTCTGTTTTTGTGCCAGTACCATGCTGTCTTGAGCACTATGGCTTTGTAGTACAGACTAAAATCTGGTATGCTGATGCCCCCAGCTTTATTTTTGTTACAGAGAACTGCCTTAGCTATACGGGTTTTTTTCGGTTCCATACAAAACGCAGAATCATTTTTTCCAAATCTTGAAAGTACGATGTAGGTACTTTGATAGGAATGGCATTGAATAGGTAGATTGCTTTGGGAAGTATAGACATTTTAACAATGTTGATTCTTCCCATCCATGAGCATGGTATGTTCTTCCATTTGTTGATATCCTCTGCTATTTCCTTTCTGAGGAGTTCATAGTTTTCTTTATAGAGGTCCTTCACCTCCTTCGTTAGGTATATTCCTAGGTATTTCATTTTCTTTGAGACTATGGTGAAGGGAGTTGTGTCCTTAATTAGCTTCTCATCTTGACTGTTATTGGTGTACACAAAGGCTACTGAACTTGTGGACATTTATTTTATATCCTGAAACATTACTGTATTTTTTTTATGACTTCTAGGAATCTTATGGTTGAGTCTTTGGGGTTCTCTAAGTATAAGATCATGTCATCAGCAAAGAGGGAGAGTTTGACCTCCTCTGCTCCCATTTGGATTCCCTTTATTTCCTTGTCTTGCCTAATTGTATTGGCTAGAACTTCCAGCACTACGTTGAATAGTAAAGGTGACAGAGGACAACCTTTTCTGGTTCCGGTTCTAAGAGGAAAAGTTTTCAGTTTTACTCCATTCAGTAAAATATTGGCTGTGGGTTTGTCATAGATAGCTTCAATCAGTTTTAGAAATGTGCCACCTATGCCTATACTCTTCAGTGTTCTAATTAGAAAAGGATGCTGGATTTTATCAAATGCTTTTTCTGCATCTATTGAGAGGATTATGTGATCTTTATTTTTGCCTCTGTTAATATGGTGGATAACGTTTATAGACTTGGGTATGTTAAACCAGCCTTGCATCCCTGGGATGAAGCCTACTTGATCATGATGAATGACTTTTTTGATGATAAGCTGTAATCTATTGGCTAGGATTTTGTTGAGAATTTTTGCATCTATGTTCATGAGTGAGATTGGTCTGAAATTCTCCTTTTTGGTTGGGTCTTTTCCTGGTTTTGGTATCAGGGTGATGTTTGCTTCATAGAATGTGCTGGGGAGGATTCCTTCTTCCTCAATTTTTTGGAATAATTTCTGCAGTACAGGAATAAGCTCTTCCTTGAAGGTTTGATAGAATTCTGGAGTGAAGCCATCTGGACCAGGGCATTTTTTGGTTGGAAGATTTTTTATTGTTTCTTTGATCTCAGTGCTTGAAATTGGATGTTCAGGAGCTCTATTTCTTCCTGACTGAGTCTAGGGAGAGGGTGTGATTCAAAATATTGATCCATTTCTTTCACATTGTCAAATTTCTGGTCATAAAGTTTCTGGTAGTGTTCAGAGATGATCTCTTGTATCTCTGTGGGATCAGTTGTTATTTCCCCTTTATCATTTCTGATTGAGGTTACTAGAGATTTTACTTTTTATTTCCTGGTTAGTCTGGCCAATGGTTTATCTATTTTATTTATTTTTTCAAAAAACCAACTCCTTGTTTCATTAATTTTCTGAATGATTCTTTTGTTTTCAATTTCATTGATCTCTGATTTGATTTTGGATATTTCTTTTCTTCTACTGAGTTTGGGCTTAGATTGTTCTTCTTTTTCCAATTCCATAAGATCTCTTGTGAGATTGTTGATGTGCTCTCTTTCTGTTTTTCTAATGTAGGCATCTAAAGCGATGAATTTTCCTCTCAAAACTGCTTTTGCAGTATCCCACAGGTTTTGGTAGCTTGTGTCTTCATTGTTGTTATGCTCAAGGAAGTTAATGATTTCCTGTTTTATTTCTTACTTCACCCATCTGTTATTCAACAGAAGATTTTTTAGTTTCCATGTCTTTGTGTGGGGTCGAGCATTTTTGTTAGAATTGCTTTCCACCTTTAGTGCCTTATGGTCTGAGAAGATACAAGGTAAAATTTCAATTCTTTTGATTCTGTTGATATTTGTTTTGTGTCCCAGGATATTATCAATTTTGGAGAATGTTCCATGGGGTGATGAGAAGAATGTATATTCTTTATCTTTGGGATGGAGTGTTCTATATACGTGTATCAAGCACAGTTGTTCTAGGGTCTCATTTAAGTCTCTTATATCCTTGTTTAATTTCTGTTTAGAGGATCTGTCCAGCTCTGTAAGAGGAGTGTTAAGGTCCCCTGATATTATGGTATTATCAGTTATCATATTGCTCAGACTGAGTAAGGTCTGTTTCAAGAATCTGGGAGCATTTAAATTGGGTGCATAAATATTTAGAATTGAAACGTCTTCTTGTTGTATTTTTCCCTTGACCAATATAAAGTGACCATCTTTGTCTTTTTTGACTTTAGTTGCTTTAAATCCACATGTATCTGAAAATAAGATTGCAATTCCTCTTTTCTTCTGAATTCCATTTGCCTGAAAAGTTGTCTTCCAACCCTTGACTCGGAGCTTTAATTTGTCTTTTGAAGCCAGGTGTGTTTTTGCAGACAGCAAATGGATGGCTTGTGGTTTTTAATCCAGTCTACCAATCTATGTCTCTTCAGTGGGGAATTCAAGCCATTAACATTTATTGAGATAATTCATAAGTGTGGTAGTATTCTTTTCGTCTTATTTTGTGAGAGTCCATTGCTTAGTTTTATCTTTTGCATCACTGTGGAGGTTTGGTTCTGTCCTTTACTTTCTGAGTTCTTACTTTGCTGCTGATCCATTGTGGTGGTCAGTGTGCAGAACAGGTTGAAGTATTTCCTGTAGAGCCGGTCTTGTTGTGGCAAATTTCCTCAATGTTTGTATATCCGTAAATGATTTGATTTCTCCGTCAATTTTGAAGCTTAGCTTAGCAGGGTACAGAATTCTGGGCTGAAAATTGTTCTGTTTAAGTATATTAAAGGTAGATGACCATTGTCTTCTTGCTTGGAAAGTTTCATTAGAGAAGTCTGCAGTCACTCTGATGGATTTGCCCCTGTAGGTCAACTGGCGCTTACTCCTGGCAGCTTGCAGAATCTTTTCTTTTGTCTTGACTTTGGACAGGTTCATCACAATGTGTCTTGGAGAAGCTCGGTTAGAGTTGAGGCGACCTGGGGTCCGATATCCCTCTGAAAGCAGTGTGTCAGAATCTTTGGTGATGTTTGGGAAATTTTCTTTTATAATATTCTCTAGTATGGCTTCCATTCCTCTGGGGCATTCTTCTTCCCCTTCTGGAATTCCTATAACTCGTATGTTGGAACGCTTCATAAAGTCCCATAATTCTGACAGTGAACGTTCTGCTTTCTCTCTCTTCTTTTCTGCCTCTTTTACTGTTTGAGTTATCTCAAAAACTTTGTCTTCTACCTCTGAAATTCTTTCTTCTGCATGGTCTAACCTGTTGCTGATACTTTCCATTGCATCTTTAAGTTCCCTGATTGACTGTTTCATTTCCTTCAGGTCTGCTATATCCTTTTTGTATTCTTCATATCGTTCATCTCTGATTTGATTCTGTTTTTGGATTTCCTTTTGGTTGTTTTCCACTCTATTAGCAGTTTCCTTCATTGTTTCCATCATTTCTTTCATTGTTTTCAACATGTGTATTCTAAATTCCCTTTCTGTCATTCCTAACATTTCTGTATAGGTGGAATCCTCTGCAGTAGCTACCTCATGGTCCCTTGGCGGGGTTGTTCTGGACTGGTTCTTCATGTTGCCTGGAGTTTTCTGCTGATTCTTCCTCATGGGTGATTTCTTTTATCTGTTTCCTTGCTCTAATTTTCCTTTCACTTCCTCTTGCTCTTTAAGTTCTCATGCCTGTGAACTAAGGGTTACAGGACCAGAAGGGTGAGAAGGTTTAAGAGCAAAAAAAGGGATGAAAGAAAGGAGGACTGAGTGATAAGGAAAAAAAAGAAAAATAGAGAAAGGAGAGGGGGTGGGCAAAAGGAATATTGACAAAAAGAAGAGAGGCACAGAAAGAGGGAGACAGAGCAATATAGGTGTACAGTAGGGTACTTTGATACAACCTTAAAAAAAAAAAAAACACCTTCTGGGGGTCCCCAGTTGGGTGGTTCCCTTGAGGTCAGCAGCTCTTTTCTAACCTGATCAGACACAGTACCCCACCTCCACCAAGTAGAGAGGAAAGACAAAAATGCTATAAATCAAACCAAAACAAGCAAACAGAAAACTTTACGAGATAAAATTGGCTGGAAAAACCAAATAATAGCAGTAGAAACACTAACAAAAATGAAGTTCTAATTATTGAAATAGGCAGCAATGGGAAATTATTATTAAACTAGAAAAATTGAGAAAGAAAAAGGATCTGTATGGAAAAGGTTGAACTTAAAAAACAAAACAACAATCCACACCATCAAAATAAAAAAAAAATAAAATAAAAATAAAAACACAACCAAAAACAAAACAGTATGTATATGTTATTGAATATTGTCTGGGCAACACGTGGTCTTCTGGGGTATGAGATGTTAATCACAGTTCTGATACGACTGGAGGCTGCTAGTTTCTCAAACCCCAGCAGGTAGACACCCTAAATCTCTCTTCAGCCCACTTAAAAGGCACTTTGATCTTGTTCACTTACTGAGCAGAAGCTTTCTCAGGGAAGTGCTTGTCGCTTGAATCACTGCTGAAGTGGCTATCCACTTACCCTGTGTGTCAAAACTGATCTCCCTCTGCCCCCGAGGGTTAGGGCTGCAAGGCGGCTCAGACCCCGCCCTTAGGCTACTTGGTCGCTGGGTTACCAGCTCCCACCCAGTTCTAGCTCTGCGACCCTGAGGGCAGAGCTTGCCAGGGCAGATCGCTCACAATGTCTGCCTGTGACCCAGAGCCAAACACTAATAGCTCCGTCTGGCTCAGCGGCTCAGACTGGGGCCCTAGACAAAGGCCAAAGTTCTCCGCACTCCCGCTCAGGCTCTCCCCAAGGCAGTTCAACTGAGTGCCACGTCCAAAGACACCAAAACAGTTCACCGGTAAGGCCTTTCTGGTTTGCAGTCTCGCTGCTACTGAACTTACAGTTGCGGCGGGTTTAGACGGATTGAACACACGCGACCACTTGCCGGTTTTCCACTGTTTTAGTCCTCCTCTTGGGGTGCAGAAGTCTCTCGCTAACTCCCTGTATCCTCTCAGGGGTGATGATAGGCAGATCCCACCAGCCAGAGATGCCTGGAGTCCTATATTCCCAGACTCACGGTGCCCAGATGCAAGGAAGCTGTTACTCGGCTGCCATCTTGCTCCACCTCCAAAAGCTAAATTTACTATTCTTAGTACTTAAATTTATATTCATCAACTTTTTATCTGTTAAAACCTCCCACACCTTCTCTAACCCACTCATTCCTGTTTCAGTTACAAACTGTCTTTTGCCTTCAAAATCAAACACTTGTACTCAGTTTTGTACTTACACATTTTCAATACAAGCCATGGAGAAATTCAATCAAGATAGCCTTCCTGGGGTAGTGGAGAAGAATCAGCTGAGGTTCCATACAGGTCAATGCAGCCTGGAGAAAAGACTTGTGCTTATGCTTGAGAAAAACTTGGCAACTTACATGAAGCCAGGGACCAACTGCTTTTCTCTGGACATGGAGTACTCTTTTTGGGGTTACCAAATGTTAGGGAAGGGAGGGAGAAAAGAAGTGGAGAGGAAGAAGGGATGAATCTGTGACACTCTTTGGAAGCTAAACATGTGACTTCTTTCTGCACAGTAGTAGATGGATGATAGTCAAGGCACTTACTACATTAATTGTGATAGGCGAGCTGGAAAGACAAATAATTTCAAGGAGGATTTAGAAGAATCATGCAAGTATAATTTTCTGTTAAAATTAACCAGTGCATGGTGTCCCATGATTGCATTCATGTACACAGCTATGATTTAATATAAAAAAAGAGAGACACAATTTAAAACGTAAAAAAAAAAAAATTCTGAAGTTTTAGTTATAAAAAGTATTTTCAAATGTCCTCCTTGAAATTGGAAACACAAACATTTAGCAGTGTATATGCCTAATCTTGTCATTTCAATTTCCAGTTTGGGGAATGCATATTATTAACTTCATGGGGGACAGAGGTTGGTGGAGGTTCAATTGTTTTCCGTTCTGTAAAGATGAAACAAAACTAGCGCTATAAAATTTCCTCAAATGAGCATCTTGGCTTTTATTTTGTATCCCCTCAATTTGCAGTTGTTTTCCTGCATCCTCTCTTGGATTTATCAGCTCTCTATGTGTGTACATTTCTTGTAATAGAGCTCTGGAGACTTGTGTTAGGTGGGGAGGCAGAGAATAAAAGGCATGACAAGTATCACATGTTTATGAATATTAGCTCAGATTTTGACTGGTAGCTTCTTTGCCTCGGGCATCTTTTATTATCTCATCCTTAATTTCATCCACCTCTCTTTAAGCAAGTATATTTCTACACCTTTTATTCTCTGCTATTGATCTACAGAGTCATTGCTCTGACATTATAATGGCCAACCCCAAGTTCAAGATGACTACTGTTGCTCCATGATAAAGCCATAAACTTGGCCCATATCCTTAAATTTATCTAAGGTTCATTCTATGCAGACTAGACCTTGAAGACTGTCTTTCCTTTATTCTCAATACCACCTTATGACGATATGCTTCCAACAGCCAATTATATTTATTTTTACCCAAGGAAATATACAGACTGAAATATATGTTTCAAGTTATAGATATGTAGTATGTGTGTGGGGAGGAGAGAAAGAGAGAGAGGGGAGGGAGAGAGACCTAAGTACCAGAGACCAATGCAAAGGAATGGTCACTGCTGTGAAACAACACAGTTGATGATGGAAATGACCTAAGTACCAGAGACTAATGCAAAGGAATGGTCACTGCTGTGAAACAACACAGTTGATGATGGAAATGACCTTTTGGGACTTCAAGTACACATCTTTCTGCCAGAGTGCCTTGTCTTTGTCTATATACTACCAAGTGTTTCTCTCTCATTGAAAGATGAAAGTGGCATGTTTCCAACACATTTCCTAGAGGAATCTGTTCACTTGCATAGCTTGATTCACTATTAAGAAATCTCTTTTCTGGACTGAGACAAGATGGCGAACTGAAGCCAGCTTTCAACAAATGCTCCCGTCCAGAAGGAGAGTTAAGGGACAGGAATTTAGTAAGTATCCTGGTGGACTTGAGCCTCACCAAGAGAGAAGGCTGAAGAACGCACATCAACACCGCTGAGGCAAGTTGTGATCACAAGGATGCAAATAAAAGGTACAAAATCCACCACCAAGCGGACGGGAGTCCCCCTCCCCCATGAGACCGGCTCAAGAGCCCCACAATTAAACAAGCGGGCAGAAATTAAAGGCCTTCCCACTACACTCCACGGGAGAGACCTTCTAAAAACTGGACCTACCTCCCCTACTGGGGTGCCATGGTGTTCTCCTGCCGGACATAGGGCTGAATAAAACTTTGGGAATCCTTTGCCGGCAACCCTGAATCCCCAGTGCTCCCCTCCCACCCACTGAGGTCTGGAGGCCTGTCCCCCAGGACTTCGGATCCTTGGGTGATTTCTCAAGGGGAGTGGACATTCCCCGAGTTGCGACTGGTCAGCATTGACTCTGAGGCGAGCGAGTGAGGAGAGGGCACCGGGCTGAGGGGGAGTCACGCCTCGCGGCACTTCCCTGCGGTGCAGTGCACCAACCCTCCCCGGGCATACGAGGCCCAAGACCGAATAAGACTCTGGCCTCCCTGCTGAGAGCTGAGAACCCCTACTCTCACTCGGGGTCTGAGGGCCTATCCCCCAGGAGTTCAGCTCCTTGGGTGATTTCTCGAGGGGAGTGCACAGTGCCTGAGCTGCGTCAGGTCAGCGCTGACTCTGGGATACGTGAGCGAGGAGAGGGCACTCTGCTGAGGGGAAATCAAGCCTTGGCAGCACTTCCCTGCAGTGCAGTGCAGGAGCCCTCCCCGTAGTATTGCATAAAACTGAATGAAACTCTAGCTTCGCCCCCCACTCCCAATCGGGGTCTGGGGGCCCATCCCCCAAGAGTTATGGTTCTTGGGGGATCTCTTAAGGGGTGTGGACCCAGCACAAACTGCGGCCGCTCAGTGCTGACTCTGGGGCACGGGACAGAGGAGAAAAGGGTCGCCTGAGTGCCCACACCAGAGCAGCAGTTACCTGGAGGTAGATCAACAGCCGTTTTTTCTTTAACGGCAGAACGCTCACTTCTGGATATTCTGAGGCCACACTCCCTGTCTCCCTGGGCAACCAGAGGAGGCCACCGGTGACACGGCTCACAAACCTGGGAAGCTTCCAGGGCGGGGCCGACCCAGAGAGGTGTTCAGACGCAATTCTCCAACAGCAAAGACGTTTGAACTCAAAACAGCCCGTCTCCTGTAGGCGACGACAGGAACAGAGACAGAACCTCACAAAGTTGTCTGTTCTGTTCTGTTCTGTTGGCAGCATCCATCAGGGACGGGGCTAAGCCTGAGTGAACACCTCCTTCCCATCACCTGCATCAAACACTCAAAGATGTCAGGCCCCATCTCATCCTGCTAGATAGCGGCAGTCTGCGGGGGCCTGGCAGACTTCCTTGTGATTCAGGCAGGTGCAAACCCCTGGAGTGTCTGTTCACTGCAGGCAACTGGGTTAGCCATCTGCAGAGATACCAGTGACTGGGTCCGACGGAGGGGCAAAGTGGGGAAGGAGACGTCAACCTTCCCAGACTGCTCTGTTTGCTGGGTGGCTCCTCCTGACTCCACGCTGCACTGGGGTGAGCTGTGTCAGAGGAGTCACCAGGCCCCTGTGATCCAGTTCCCAGAGACCTCTAGAACCCTTCCACCCAAGACAAGTGCCGATTGAGACAGTTGATTCGGACCTTTTGAACTGGGCTAATAGACTGAGGACTTTTCAGGCGGTGCCCTGGGTGTGCGATTGTAGGAAGGTTCGATTCTCCTTTTCCAACTGGGGCCAGAGGTGGGCAGGCGGGGTGACTTAATTGCTGATTTTTCCACACAGCTGAGACTTCAAGCCAGAGTAGAAGTTGCAATAGGATCGAACAGAAATCAGCTGAAAACAAGACAGAACCACTTTGCTCCACCACACCAGACAGGGCCCCAGTTTCTCAGGCCACAACACTGTACGGGCCCTCAATAAAACCCCAGGGGAAAAACCAAAGGGAGTAAACCATGGGGCGGAATCAGCGTAAAAACTCTGGTAACATGAATAACCAGAATAGATCAACCCCCCCAGGAAAAGATACGGCAGATGTGATTGAAGATCCCATTCATAAACAACTGGCTGAGATGTCAGAAGTCGAATTCAGAATTTGGTTTGCAGACAAGATTAATAAAATGGAATTAGGCATTCGAGGAGAAATTAAAAAATTGTCTCAAGAATTTAACGAATTTAAAGACAAAACCACCAAAGACTTAGACACACTGAAGCAAGAACTTACAGCCCTCAAAGATATGAAAAATACAGTAGAATCCCTCAGTAACAGAATGGAGCAAGCAGAAGAAAGGATTTCTGACATTGAAGATAAAGTCTTTGAACGCTCCCAATCTCTCAAAGAGGAAGAGAAATGGAGAGCAAAAACGGATCACTCACTCAGAGAACTCTCAGATAATTCGAAAAAAAACAACATAAGTGTTATAGGAATTTCGGAGAACGATGAAGTGGCTGCCAAGGGCACAGAGGCCCTTCTACATGAAATTATGAAAGAAAATTTTCCAGACGTGCCTAGAGAATCTGAAATTCAGATAGCAGACAGCTTCAGAAACCCAGCACGATTCAACCCCAATAAGCCATCTCCCAGACATATCATAATTAGCTTCACTAAAGTTAGCATGAAAAAGAAGTTTCTCAAAGCAGCCCGGCGAAAGAAAACTATAACGTACAAAGGTAAGAACATTAGAATAACTGCAGATCTCTCTGCTGAAACTTTTCAAGCAAGAAGAGGCTGGTCATCAACTTTTAATCTCCTAAAGCAAAAAAATTTCAACCCAGGATCTTGTATCCAGCTAAACTGAGTTTCATCTATGATGGAGAAATTAAATACTTCAATGACATTCATATGTTGAAAAAAATTGCCATAAGTAAACCAGCTCTTCAGGATGTTCTCAGACCTATCCTCCACAATGACCAACCCAATCCTATACCACAAAAGTAAACTCACTCAGAAACTTCGGATCAAACTCCAACTTCCACACTGGCGAAAGGATTAAAAATGTCCACTGGACCTTTGAAAAATCTTGATACCCAAAATTGCACCAGACTTATCAATACTCTCCATCAATGTGAATGGCTTAAACTGTCCTCTAAAGAGGCATAGGTTAGCTGACTGGATACAAAAACTCAAGCCAGATATTTGTTGCATACAAGAGTCACATCTCAACTTAAAAGACAAATACAGACTCAGGGTGAAAGGATGGTCATCCATATTTCAGGCAAATGGTAATCAGAAAAAAGCAGGTGTTGCAATTTTATTTGCAGATACAGTAGGCTTTAAACCATCAAAAGTAAGGAAGGACAAGAATGGTCACTTCATATTTGTTAAGGGTAATACTCAATATGACGAGATCTCAATTATTAATATCTATGCACCCAACCAGAATGCACCTCAATTTATAAGAGAAACTCTAACAGACATGAGTAACTTGATTTCCTCCAGCTCCATAATTGTTGGAGATTTCAACACTCCCTTGGCAGTGTTGGATCGATCCTCCAGAAAGAAGCTGAGCAAGGAAATCTTAGATTTAAACCTAACCATCCAATATTGAGATTTAGCAGACATCTACAGAACATTTCATCCCAACAAAACTGAATACACATACTTCTCATCAGCCCACGGAACTTACTCCAAAATTGACCACATTTTAGGTCACAAGTCTAACCTCAGTAAATTTAAAGGAATAGAAATTATTCCATGCATCTTCTCGGACCATCATGGAATAAAACTTGAATTGAGTAACAACAGGAATCTGCATACCCATACAAAAACATGGAAGTTAAATAACCTTATGCTGAATGATAGCTGGGTCAGAGATGAGATTAAGAAAGAAATCACCAATTTTTTGGAACAAAATGACAATGAAGACACAAACTATCAGAACCTCTGGGACACTGCAAAGGCAGTTCTAAGAGGGAAATTTATAGCACTGCAAGCCTTCCTCAAGAGAACGGAAAGAGAGGAAGTTAACAACTTAATGGGACATCTCACGCAACTGGAAAAGGAAGAACATTCCAACCCCAAACCCAGTAGAAGAAAAGAAATAACCAAAATTAGAGCAGAATTAAATGAAATTGAAAACAAAAGAATAATACAGCAGATCAATAAATCAAAAAGCTGGTTTTTTGAAAAGGTCAATAAAATAGATAAACCTCTGGCCAACATAATCAGGAAAAAAAGAGTAAAATCTCTAATATCATCAATCAGAAACAACAAAGACGAAATAACCACAGACTCATCAGAAATCCAAAAAATCCTTAATGAATATTACAAGAAACTTTATTCTCAGAAACATGAAAATCTGAAGGAAATAGACCGATACTTGGAAGCACGCCACCTTCCAAGACTTAACCAGAATCAAGTTGAAATTTTGAACAGACCCATATCAAGTTCAGAAATAGCATCAACTATGCAAAACCTCCCTAAAAAGAAAAGCCCGGGACCAGATGGTTTCACGTCAGAATTCTACCAAACCTTTAAAGAGGAATTAGTACCTATATTACTCAACCTGTTTCAAAATGTAGAAAAAGAAGGAAGACTACCCAACACGTTCTATGAAGCAAACATCACCCTGATCCCCAAACCAGGAAAAGACCCAAAAAGAAAAGAAAATTATAGACCAATATCACTAATGAATATAGATGCAAAAATATTCAACAAGATCCTAACAAACAGAATCCAGCAACACATCAAACAAATTATACATCATGACCAAGTTGGTTTTATCCCAGGGTCTCAAGGCTGGTTCAATATACGTAAATCTATAAATGTAATTCAGCACATAAACAAATGAAAAAACAAAGACCATATGATTCTCTCAATTGATGCAGAAAAAGCTTTTGATAATATCCAGCATCCCTTCATGATCAGAACACTCAAGAAAATTGGTCTAGAAGGGACTTTTCTTAAACTGATAGAGGCTATCTACAGCAAACCCACAGCCAATATCATATTGAATGGAGTTAAATTGGAATCATTTCCACTCAGATCAGGAACCAGACAAGGCTGCCCATTGTCTCCATTGCTTTTCAACATTGTAATGGAAGTTTTAGCCACCGCAATTAGGGAAGAAAAGGCGATCAAGGGTATCCATATAGGGTCAGAAGAGATCAAACTCTCACTCTTCGCAGATGATATGATTGTGTATCTGGAAAACACTAGGGACTCTACTACAAAACTCCTAGAAGTGATCAAGGAATACAGCAGCGTCTCAGGTTACAAAATCAACATTCATAAATCGGTAGCCTTTATATACACCAACAACAGTCAAATTGAAAAAGCAGTTAAGGACTCTATCCCATTCCCAGTAGTGCCAAAGAAGATGAAATGTTTGGGAATTTACCTAAGAAAAGACGTGAAAGATCTCTATAAAGAGAACTATGAAACTCTAAGAAAAGAAATAGCTGAAAATGTTAACAAATGGAAAAACATACCATGCTCATGGCTGGGAAGAATCAACATTATCAAAATGTCCATACTACCCAAAGCAATATATAATTTCAACGCACTCCCTATTAAAGCTCCACTGTCATATTTTAAAGATCTTGAAAAAACATTACTTCGTTTTATATGGAATCAGAAAAAACCTCGAATAGCCAAGACATTACTCAGAAATAAAAACAAAACAGGAGGAATCACACTACCAGACTTCAGACTTTACTACAAATCGATAGTGATCAAAACAGCATGGTATTGGCACAAAAACAGAGAAGTAAATATCTGGAACAGAATAGAGAACCAAGAGATGAATCCAGCTACTTACCGCTATTTGATTTTTGACAAGCCAATTAAAAACATTCAGTGGGGAAAAGATTCCCTATTTAACAAATGGTGCTGGGTGAACTGGCTGGCAACCTGCAGAAGACTGAAATTGGACCCACACCTTTCACCATTAACTAAGATAGACTCTCATTGGATTAAAGATTTAAACTTAAGACATGAAACTATAAAAATACTAGAGGAGAATGCAGGGAAAACCCTTGAAGAAATTGGTCTGGGTGAGTATTTCATGAGGAGAACCCTCTGGGCAATTGAAGCAGCTTCAAAAATACACTACTGGGACTTGATCAAACTAAAAAGCTTCTGCACAGCTAAGAACACAGTAAGCAGAGCAAACAGACAGCCCTCAGAATGGGAGAAGATATTTGCAGGGTATAACTCTGACAAAGGTTTAATAAGCAGAATCCACAGAGAACTCAAACGCATCAGCAAGAAAAAAACAAGGGATCCCATCGCAGGCTGGGCAAGGGATTTGAAGAGAAACTTCTCTGAAGAAGACAGGCGCACGGCCTTCAGACATATGAAAAAATGCTCATCATCTTTAATCATCAGAGAAATGCAAATCAAAACTACTTTGAGATATCATCTAACTCCAATGAGACTAGCCTATATCACAAAATCTCAAGACCAGAGATGTTGGCGTGGATGCGGAGAAAAGGGAACACTTCTGCACTGCTGGTGGGAATGCAAATTAATACATTCCTTTTGGAAAGATATACGGAGAACACTCAGAGATCTAAAAATAGATCTGCTATTCAATCCTGTAATTCCTCTGCTGGGCATATACCCAGAAGACCAAAAATCACAACATAACAAAGATATTTGTACCAGAATGTTTATTGCAGCCCAATTCATAATAGCTAAGTCATGGAAAAAGCCCAAGTGCCCATCGATCCACGAATGGATTAATAAATTGTGGTATATGTATACTATGGAATACTATGCAGCCTTAAAGAAAGATGGAGACTTTACCTCTTTCATGTTTACATGGATGGAGCTGGAACATATTCTTCTTAGTAAAGTATCCCAAGAATGGAAGAAAAAATACCCAATGTACACAGCCCTACTATGAAAATAATTTGGGACTCTCACATGAAAGCTATAACCCAGCTACAACTTAACAATAGGGGGAAGTGGGAAAGGGGGGCGTGGGTAGAGGGAGGGGAATCGGTGGGATCACACCTGTGGTGCATATTACAGGGGTATTTGCGAAACTTGGTAAATGTAGAATGTAAATGTTTTGGCACAGTAACTGAGATAACGCCAGAAAGGCTATCTTAACCACTGTGAGAAAATTGTGTCAAATGGCTTATGAAGTGAGTGTATGATGCCCCATAATCATATCATTGTATACAGTTATGATTTAATAAAAAAAACAAAACAAACAAACAAAAAAAAAAAAGAAATCTCTTTTCTGTTCTATATATCGAATAGAGAACCCAGAAATGAACCCAGCTACTTACTGTTATTTGATATTTGACAAGCCAATTAAAAACATTCAATGGGGAAAAGATTCCCTATTTAACAAATGGTGCTGGGTGAACTGGCTGGCAACCTGTAGAAGACTGAAACTAGACCTACACCTTTCACCTTTAACTAACATAAACTCTCACTGGATTAAAGATTTAAACTTAAGACATGAAACTATAAAAATACTAGAAGAAAGTGCAGGGAAAACTCTTGAAGGAATCAGCCTGGGTGAATATTTTTTGAACAGGATGCCCTGGGTAATTGAAGCTTGAAGCTGAATAAAAAATACACTACTGGGACCTGATCAAACTAAAAATCTTCTGCACAGCCAAGAACACAGTATGTAGAGCAAGCAGACAGCCCTCAGAATGAGAGAAGATATTTGCAGGTTATGTCTCCGAGAAAGATCTAATAACCAGAATCCACAGTGAACTCAAACGTATAAGCAAGAAAAGAACAGGTGATCCCATCTCAGGGTGGGAAGGGACTTGAAGAGAAACTTCTCTGAAGAAGACAGGCACACGGCCTACAGACATATGAAAAAATGCTCATCATCCTTAACCATGAGAGAAATGCAAATCAAAACTACTTTGAGATATCAACAAACTCCGGTAAGATTAGCCCACATCACAAAATCCCAAAACCAGAGATGTTGGCACAGATGTGGAGAAAGGGGAACACTTCTACACTGCTGGTGGGAATGCAAACTAATATAGTCCTTTTGGAAAGATGTTTGGAGAATACTTAGAGATCTAAAAATAGACCTACTATTCTATCCTACAATTCCTCTACTAGGTACGTATCCAGAAGACCAAAAATCACATTATAACAAAGATATTTGTACCAGAATGTTTATTGCAGTCCGATTCATAATTGCTAAGTCATGGAAGAAGCCCAAGTGCCCATTAACCCATGAATGGATTAATAAATTATGGTATTTGTACACCATGGAATATTATGCAGCTGTAAAGAAAGATAGAGACTATACCTCTTTCATGTTTACATGGATGGAGCTGGAAAATATTCTTCTTAGCAAGGTATTCCAATAATGGAAAAAAAGTACCCAACGTACTCAGCCCTAATATGAAACTAATTTATAGCTTTTATACGAAGGCTATACCCAATCTCAGTACAAAAATATGGGGAAGGGGGCATGGGAGGGGGAGGAAGGGTAGAGGGAGGGTGATTGGTGGGTCCACACCTAGGGTGCATCTTGGAAGGGTGCAGGTGAAGTTTTTAAGTGTAGAGTATAAGGGCTTGAACACAATAATTGAGAAAATGCCATGAAGGCTATGTTAACCAGTTCGGTGAAAATATTTCAGACTGTATATGGGACCAGCACATTGTTACTCATGATTGTATTATTGTACACAGCTATGATTAAATAAAAAAATAAAAAAAAGAAATCTCTTGATTCTCCAGCTTTGGTTTCTATTCTTGCTTCAGTTTATTATGTTCCCTGTCTTTACATAAAAGAAAACTTATTATTAGCAGTATAATTATGGTGGCATGTTAAAACTCTTTTAGTAGCTGTCATATCAGAGGGAAAGTTTCAACTTGGATAAATTTCTGCTAATAGTTGGTAAGTCATATTTACATAAATAGTTTGTGTATGACAGGTTGCAGGGTTTTGTTTTTTTTTTTTTTCTGAATACTGGCAACAAAGCCCCATGAGACCTTTTAGGCCTAGCAAAAGATTGGAATAATGAGGTATTTTTACATAGAATTTTCTATTTAGTTTAGTAAGAAATCATCTTAATTGAATTGTATAAGGGTGAAGAGTAATACAGAGACCACATCACTGGGAATAATGACAAAGCCCATAGATCCCAAGAATTTTCCAAAGCCATAAAATGTATTATAAGTTTATGGATATTAGCTCATATTTTGGCTTTATAACTTGTTTTCTTTTGTGAAAACTACACATATTTATTGAATGACTATTACATGCTTTCACTATGGTATGTGTGGGTTATACCAAAAAAGATAAGTGTGCAGTCCATAGTGGCTTCAAGGAATATGTAAATTTTCTGGGGAGACAAAATAACATATATAAAATTAACAAAGAGTATCATAAAAAATAGACATAGAAGAAATAGACATAGTCTTTTATCTTCATAATATAACCTAAGACCACAATAGAAATTCAGAAGGATAAATTGTAATTTTGTGTAAAAGTAATTGTAACACATTTCACATAGGACTGAAATGTCAGTTGTGTTTTAAAGGATAAATACAATATATACATGAGCAGAGCAGGAGATAACATTCTATGCCAAAACAGTTATGGAGAAAGAAATAAAAAGAAAAAATATCCATTTTATAGTTCAGATTTTAAACTAAACCAGGGCTAATATTTAGCATAAATAGAAATGTAAGGAGCTATTTAGAACCTCTAGAGACAGAAACCAACCAGATAGTTATTAAAAAATTGTTCCCATGAAAACAAATGTTTTGAGCACTCAAAATTTAAAGTTAAAGATAAGACTAGAACCATCTCAAAGATAACGTTCTATGCCAAAACAGTTATGGAGAAAGAAATAAAAAGAAAAAAAATCCATTTTATAGTTCAGATTTTAAACTAAACCAGGGCTAATATTTAGCATAAATAGAAATGTAAGGAGCTAATTAGAACCTCTAGAGACAGAAACCAACCAGATAGTTATTAAAAAATTGTTCCCATGAAAACAAATATTTTGAGCACTCAAAATTTAAAGTTAAAGATAAGACTAGAACCATCTCAAAAATGATCTTTTAACAAAAAGGCTACTTTAATTACCCATTTCAGCTTGAAAATAATGTGAGAAAGTATATGCCTTTTTCTCTCATTTGATGCTTTGGGGAGAGGAAAATGGGTAATGTAAGTTGAGAATTTGCCAAAATGTAGATAGTTATGAAAGCAGCTGTCTTAGTCTATTTTTTGCTGTCATAACAGATCCTGGAGGCCAGTTAATTTATGAAGAAAACAATTTGATTTTTCACAGTTTGAAGGTGCTGACATCTAGTCATGGCCTTCTTGCTATATTGTCCCATGTGGAAGGTGGAAGGGCAAGAAAGTGAGACAGTAAGGAAGACAGGGCTTAACTCAATTTCATGCAAACCTACTCTAGTCAACCCATCCTGGCAATAAATACATTAAACCATTTATAAGAGTAGCACCTTCCTAGCCTAATCATCTCTTAACAGTCCCACTTCTTTTTATTTTATTTTTTGTTTACAGTCTCCCTGGGTAGAGGATGATGGCATCGTTATAGCTCATAGCAACTTCAGACTCTTGACTCAAGTGATCCTCTTGCCTCAGTTTCCCAAGTGGCTGAGGCTACAGGCAAATGCCATCATGCCCAGCTATTTTTTCTATTTTTAGTAGAAACGGGGTCTCCCTCTTGCTCAGGCTGGTCTTAAACTCCTAAGCTCAGGCAATCCTCTTGCCTGGGTCTGCCAGAGTGTTGGGATTACAGGCATGAGCCACTAAAGCTGGCAACTGGCAACAGCCCCACTTCTTAATACCTTCCCAGTGACAAATTTCAAAACGTGTTTTGGAGGGGGCATTCAAACCATAGCAGCATGTGAGCTATAAAGACCTTTTATTACTTGTGGTTTCTCTTTTCATAGAACAGCTCCAGATATTACTCATATATCACTCAGAAAGTTCTGACAAGTATATTGAAATACTAAGTAAGGACTATGAGGTTATCAAAAATGTGATTGATCTGCCAAAATCATGTTTTTTTTATTAAATCATAGCTGTGTACATTAATGCAATCATGGGGTACAATGTGCTGATTTGATATATAATTTTGGGGGGATTCATTGAGGGTATAAAGATCCAGGTTACACTAATTGCATTTGTCAGGCAAAGTCCCTCTTTTAAATGTGTTCCTCCCCCAAGAGGTATGCCAAACCCTGTGATCCCACACCCCCTCCCTCCTTCCCTTTCTATGCTCCCCTATTCCCACACATCCCACCATGTAGTAGGTTCTTTTAAAGACATTTTGCAAATGTGGAAGTGCAGGAAAAGTATCTTTTACAATAAATCTTTTATCTTTTGCTTTAAAAAATAATCCAGGAGATAGAGACATAAGGATGAATTTCTCTGTTTCCATCTGGTTAATAAGGATGCAATGAGATGACTGTCACGTTGATCTCTGTTGAGGGACATGTCAAAAAATCCTATCCATTTACTCACTTTCAAAATGTAATGTAGCTATGCCCATAGAAAGCTCTCTAAATTTAGGATTTCTAAAAGGTATTTCTAGAAGATAGGCCAGATATTTTTAGGAGTCTGTGCTGTTCAATTCAGTGTATTAAAGCATGGGAGTTATGTAAGCATGGTGTTATCCCAGAATAGACCAGGCAGCATTATTCTATTGCACAGTATTAGGCAGTAATTAGTCTTGTGCTCTCTGCCACCAGCTGTTCTGCACATTCTGTGTGCTAATTGATGAGGATAAACAGATGAGTGTATGGTTATTTAAACACTAATACTAACAAAAGGAATTAAAAATATATTCTTTACTGCTGGACATATTTGTATAATGTTAAATAGACTATTGTTTTTCTTGAGTTCTTTGCTCCATCATATATATACTGAAGTAACATATGGCAATTATTCCAAAGCATGTTATTTTCTTTCATAAATCAGAAGCTATCAGAAGTTCTTTCAACATATATCATTAATTTTTCTTTTAATGTTTACTCTGATTATGTCATTTTTTCAGATTGATATGAGGGTACACATGATTATGTGATGTTGATTGTATTTCTTAGGTATAGTTCAAGTTGCGGCTGAGCTCTTCACCCAGGGGATGTGCTATGTACCCTTACATTGTGCACATTAGCCCTTGGCACTGCAGCTGGCACCATTGTAATATCCCAACCCCAGCATACTGCTTTTGCACATGCGTCAGATGTGTGACTGCAGCCTTCCCCTTGCTGCTGGTGAGCAGAAAGGGAATGCATAATCAAGACACATGTATGCTCCCCTTGGGCAGGTAGAATGTACCACCACCTGCACTGTCACAAACACTGGGGCCCTGGATAGAGCATAAGACTAAGAGCACAAGCACCCAATGCTGTGACCTGGGTAATGCTACTTCATGAGATGTCCACAGGTACTGAGTGAAGCACATGCACATAGTCCATGGTGCCCACTGCCCATTGCCTAGGCAGGTGGAGTGCTTTTAACACTGATACTGCCTGAAAGGCCTCAAGTGAGTTGAAAGTCAGTGTAGCTGTGGGTTTTGGTCTACCTTGTCTTCACACCACAGACTGCACTGTTTCACATTAGCATCCTAGGCAATACATCCTGCGTGCATCCTGCCCACATACCATGGCCTGTGACTGCTTAGGCTTATGTGTGTCAGTGCTGCACTTTGCAGACTTGCTCTATTCCAAGGAGGTTCTCTACATAGTGGGTCCATTGCATCCACAGGTCTTGCTTCACACTGTCCATGAAGTGTGACTTGCCAGCCCATCCTGTACCAGAAGGCACAATGCCCTGTGCCCTATGGGCTTGTAGGGCTGCTTTGCCCTGACTGCCTCTTACATCCTCTGCCACAATCTGAATGGACCTTACCCAGACCATGCATCTGGCACCTTGGCTTCCCAGGCCTACACACTTGTGCATCCTGCCCATTGGAACTTGTTATCTCCTATGCACACTCCATCCTGCTGGCCACCAGCTACACCTCATATATACACCTACCACCAGGAGCTGGCTTTGCTACAGTGGCCTTGCTACAAACACAGGAGAACAGGGGAGAGATGGGAAGCAGCAGCATTAATGACTTACAGTATAACAATACCTCTTCTGCCTGGTCAAGCTTTGAGATTAGGATCAAATCACATCCATCCAGAGGCTCATCTCTATGTTCATTTAACAACAAATGTCTCAGGAGAGGAAAAGTGGTGCACCATATCCACTACCTGTCTTGAGCTGAGAGAAGTGGACCCAGATAAGAAGTCATCTCCAGAATTGTGCAAAAATAAAGGCTGTCTCACTACCCCCTAAAGGATCATAATAGTTCTTTAATAATGAAGTCCAAACATAAGGAAATTGTTGCAATGGTAGATATGGAATTCAGATTATGGATGGCAAGTAAAAAGAATAGAATTGAGGAATTTGTAGAAAACTACATTAAGGAAACAAAAAATCAGGGAATGAATGAAAAATTCACTAAAAAGAGATCACAGAACTTAAAGAAATGAAAAAAATAAATAAATTCATTTAGGGAAATATAAAATACATTAGAAAGCTTTAAAAACAATTAGATTGATTAGAATAATGAATTTCAGAACCTGAAGACAAGGATTTTGAAGTAAATCAGTAAAAAGGGCAAAGAAAAAGACATAAGAGAATGAACAGTCACTGAAAGTAATATGAGATTATAGAGAGTGAACTAATATATAAGAATTATAGATTATCCGTTAGGGAGAAGAAAAACCAGTAGATACAAAAAATATATTTGAAGGATTATTAGAGGAAAAGTCATTGATATTGCTAGAGATTTAGATATCCAGATACAAGATAGTCCTTGAACACCAGGAAGATTCACAACAAATAAAATATCACCTTATTTTGTGAGAGTGCATTGCTTAGTTTTATCTTTTGAATAGTGTGGAGGTTAGGTTCTGTCCTTTAATTTCTGAATTCTTTTTTAAATTTTTTTTTTTTTTTTTTTTTTGCAGTTTTTTGGCCGGGGCCAGGTTTGAACCCGCCACCTCCGGTATATGGGGCTGGCGCACTACTCCTTGAGCCACAGGCGCCACCCAATTTCTGAATTCTTACTTTGCTGCTGATCTATTGTGGTGGTCAGTATGTAGAACAGGTTGAAATATTTCCTGCAGAGCTGGTCTTCTTGTGGCGAATTTCCTCAATGTTTGTATATCCGTAAATGATTTGATTTCTCCATCAATTTTAAAGCTTAGCTTAGCAGGGTACAGAATTCTGGGCTGGAAATTGTTCTGTTTAAGTAGATTATAGGTAGATGACCATTGTCTTCTTGCTTGGAAAGTTTCATTAGAGAAGTCTGCAGTCACTCTGATGGATTTGGCCTGTAGGTCAACTGGCGCTTACTTTTGGAAGCTTGCAGAATGTTTTCTTTTGTCTTGACTTTGGACAGGTTCATCGCAATGTGTCTTGGAGAAGCTCGGGTAGAGTTGAGGCAACCTGGGGTCTGATATCCCTCTGAAAGCAGTATGTCAGTATCTTCGGTGATATTTGGGAAATTTTCTATTATAATATTCTCTAGTATGGCTTCCATTCCTCTGGGGCATTCTTCTTCCCTTTCTGGGATTCCTATAACTCAT
Organism: Nycticebus coucang; assembly: GCF_027406575.1. Lineage (NCBI taxonomy): Eukaryota > Metazoa > Chordata > Mammalia > Primates > Lorisidae > Nycticebus > Nycticebus coucang. The sequence goes on along the minus strand of NC_069804.1, from coordinate 152,597,217 downwards.
ATGTTGGAACACTTCATAAAGTCCCATAATTCTGACAGTGAACATTCTGCTTTCTCTCTCTTCTTTTCTGCCTCTTTTACTATCTGAGTTATCTCAAGAACTTTGTCTTCTACCTCTGAAATTCTTTCTTCTGCATGGTCTAACCTGTTGCTGATACTTTCCATTGCATCTTTAAGTTCCCTAATTGACTGTTTCAGTTCCTTCATCTCTGCTATATCCTTTCTATATTCTTCATATCATTCATCTCTTATTTGATTCTGTTTTTGGATTTCTGTTTGATTATTTTCCACTTTATTAGCAGTTTCCTTCATTGTTTCCATCATTCCCTTCATTTTTGTCATCACGTGTATTCTAAATTCCCTTTCTGTCATTCCTAACATTTCTTTACAGGTGGAATCCTCTGCAGTAGCTACCTCATGGTCCCTTGGAGAGGTTGTTCTGGACTGGTTCTTCATGTTGCCTGGAGTTTTCTGCTGATTCTTCCTCATGAGTGATTTCTTTTATCTGTTTCCTTGCCCTAATTTTCCTTTCACTTTCTCTTGCTCTTTAAGTTCCCATGCCTGTGGACTAAGGTTTCGATGAGTCCTTTTGGTACAGGACCAGAATGATGAGAAGGTTGAAGAGCAAGAAGGGATGAAAGAAAGAAGGAAAGAGCAAAAAGAAAACAGAGAAAGGAGAGGGGGTGGGTAAAAGGAATATATACAAAAAGAAGAGAGGCACAGAAAGAAGGAGAGAACAATATAGGTGTTACAGTAGGGTACTTTGACACGACCTTAAAAAAAAAAAAAAAAAAAAAAAAACAACCTCTGGGGTGCCCAGTTGGGTGGTTCCCTTAAGGTCAGCAACTCTTTGCTAACCTGATCAGACACAGTACCCCACCTCCACCAAGTAGAGAGGAAAGACAAAAATGCTATAAATCAAACCAAAAGAGGCAAACAGAAAACTTTACAGGATAAAATTGGGTGAAAACCGAAATAATAGGGGTAGAAACACAAACAAAAATGAAGTTCTAGTTATGGAAAAAGGCAGCAATGGGAAATTGTATTAAAGCTAGAAAAATTGAGAAAGAAATAAATCTGTACAGAAAAGGTTGAAATTAAAAAAACAAAACAAAACAACAACAACAAAATGAACAAAAAACAAACAAGCAAAAAGAAAAAAAAAAACAACCAAAAACAAAGCAGTATATGTATCTTGTTGAATATTGTCTGGGCAACAGGTGGTCTTCTGTGGTATGAGATGTTAATCACAATGCTGATAAGACTGGAGGCCTCCGCTGATTTCTCAAACCCCACAGGTAGATACTCTAAATCTCTCTTTAGGCCTCTTAAAAGGCACTTTAAACTTTTAAACTTGCTAAGAAGAAGGTTTCCCAGGAAAGTACTTGTTGCTGGAATCACTGCTGAAGTGGCTATCCACTTACCCAGAGTGCCAAAACCAGTCTCACTCTGCCCCTGAGGGTTAGGGCTGTAAGGCGGCTCAGTCCCTGCCTTCAGGCTGCTCAGTCACTAGGTTACTAGCTCCCGCCCGATCATTGCTCTGCAACCCTGAGGGCGGATCTTGCTGGGGCAGTTCTCTCCCAATGGCTCCCTGCAGCCCACAGCCAAACACTATTAGCTCCATTGGGCTCAGTGGCTCAATCTGGGGCCCTAGACAATGCCCTAAGTTCTCTGTGCTCTTGTTCAAGCTCTCCCCAAGGCAGTTCAACTGAGTGCCAAGTCCAAAAACACCAAAACAGTTCACAGGTAAGGCCTTTCTGGTTTGCAGTCTCGCTGCTACTGTACTTACAGCTGTTGGAAGGATTAGGCCGATTGAACACAAGCAACCACTTGCCAGTTTTCCACTGTTTTTGTACTCCTCTTGGGGTCCAGAAGTCTCTTGCTGACTCCCTGTATCCTCAAAGGGATGATTATAGGCACATCCCACCAGCCAGAGATGCCTGGAGTCTTATCTCCCCAGACTCGCGGTGCCCAATCTGGATTAAATATTATTCTGAAGTGATCTGCCAGAATCTCCTGGAATCAAAGCAGAGAATATCTGGGGTGATTTCCATTAGCTGGCATGTTCACCCTGGGCCTCAGCCCACATTCCAAAGCTGGAGGGCTATCTGTATGCAAAGGGTCCTGCAGCCCAGTAAGGGGTAAGGTTCACTAGTTCCACAGAAACACCAAAAAATCACTGAACAAGGCACTGTTACCTGTCAGGAGAGACTTAACTCTATGCCCAGAAATTTGACAATGTGAAGGAAATGGATCAATATTTGGAATCACACCCTCTCCCTAGACTTACCCAGGAAGAAATAGACCTCCTGAACAGACCAATTTCAAGCACTGAGATTAAAGAAATAATAAAAAATCTTCCAATCAAAAAATGCCCTGGTCCAGATGGCTTCACTCCAGAATTCTATCAAACCTTCAGGGAAGAGCTAATTCCTGTACTGTAGAAATTATTCCAAAAAATCGAGGAAGAAGGAATATTCCCCAACACATTCTTTGAAGCAAACATCACCCTGATACCAAAACCAGGAAAAGACCCAACCAAAAAGGAGAATTTCAGACCAATCTCACTCATGAATATAGATGCCAAAATTCTCAACAAAATCCTAGCCAATAGATTACAGCTTATCATCAAAAAAGTCACACATCATGATCAACTAGGTTTCATCTCAGGGATGCAAGGCAGGTTTAACATATGCAAGTCCATAAACGTTATCCACCATATTAACAGAGGCAAAAATAAAGATCATATGATCCTCTCAATAGATGCGGAAAAAGCATTTGATAAAATCCAGCATCCTTTTCTAATTAGAACACTGAAGAGTATAGGCATAGGTGGCACATTTCTAAAACTGATTGAAGCTATCTACGACAAACCCACAGCTAATATTTTACTGAATGGAGCAAAACTGAAAGCTTTTCGTCTTAGAACTGGAACCAGACAAGGTTGTCCTCTGTCACCTTTACTATTCAACATAGTGCTGGAAGTTCTAGCCAATACAATTAGGCAAGACAATGAAATAAAGGGAATCCAAATGGGAGCAGAGGAGGTCAAACTCTCCCTCTTTGCTGATGACATGATTTATACTTAGAGAATCCCAAAGACTCATCCACAAGACTCCTAGAAGTAATCAAAAAACACAGTAATGTTTCAGGATATAAAATTAATGTCCACAAGTCAGTAGCATTTGTATATGCCAATAACAGTCAAGATGAGAAGCTAATTAAGGACACAACTCCCTTCACCATACTTTCAAAGAAAATGAAATACTTGGGAATATACCTAACGAAGGAGGTGAAGGACCTCTATAAAGAAAATTATGAAATCCTCAGAAAGGAAATAGCAGAGGATTTTAACAAATGGAAGAACACACCATGCTCATGGATGGGAAGAATCAACATTGTTAAAATGTCTATACTTCCCAAAGCAATCTACCTATTCAATGCCATTCCTATCAAAATACCAACATTGTACTTTCAAGATTTGGAAAAAATGATTCTGCCTTTTGTATGGAACCAGAAAAAACCCTGTATAGCTAAGGCAGTTCTTAGTAATAAAAATAAAGCTGGGGCATCACCATACCAGATTTTAGTCTGTACTACAAAGCCATAGTGCTCAAGATAGCATGGTACTGGCATAAAAATAGAGACATAGACACTTGGAATCGAATAGAAAACCAAGAAATGAACCTAACATCTTACAACCACCTAGTCTTCGATAAACCAAACAAGAACATACCTTGGGGGAAAGACTCCCTATTCAATAAATGGTGTTGGGAGAACTGGATATCTACATGTAAAAGACTGAACTAGACCCACACCTTTCCCCACTCACAAAAATTGATTCAAGATGGATAAAGGACTTAAATTTAAGGCAGGAAACATTAAAAATTCTCAAAGAAAGCATAGGAAAAACACTGGAAGGTACTGGCCTGGGGAAAGACTTCATGAAGAAGACTGCCATGGCAATTGCAACAACAACAAAAATAACAAATGTGACTTAATTATACTGAAAAGCTTCTGTACAGCTGAGGAGACAACAACCAAAGCAAAGAGAAAACCTACACAATGGGAAAGGATATTTGCATATTTTGAATCAGACAAAAGCTTGATAACCAGGATCGATAGAGAAATCAAATTAATCCACATGAAAAAAGCCAACAATCCCATATATCAATGGGCAAGAGACATGAATAGAACCTTCTCTGAAGACGACAGACAAATGGCTAACAAACATATGAAAAAAAGTTCATCATCCCTATCTATTAGAGAAATGCAAATCAAAACCAGCCTGAGATACCATCTAACCCCAGTGAGAATGGCCCGTATCACAAAATCTCAAAACTGCAGATGCTGGCGTGGATGTGGAGAGAAGGGAACACTTTTACACTGCTGGTCGGACTGCAAACTAGCGCATCCTTTCTGGAAGGAAGTATGGAGAAACCTCAAAGCACTGAAGCTAGACCTCCTATTTGATCTGGCAATCCCATTACTAGGCATCTACCCAGAAGGAAAAAAATCCTTTTATCATAAGGACACTTGTACTAGACTGTTTATTGCTGCTCAATTTACAATTGTCAAAATGTGGAAACAGCCTAAATGCCCAGCAACCCAGAAATGGATTAACAAGCTGTGGTATATGTATACCATGGAATACTATTCAGCTATTTAAAAAAATGGAGACTTTACGTCCTTCGTATTAACCTGGATGGAAGTGAAAGACATTATTCTTAGTAAAGCATCACAAGAATGGTGAAGCATGAATCCTATGTACTCAATTTTGATATGAGGACAATTAGTGACAATTAAGGTTATGGGGAGAGTAAAAGCTGAGAGAGGGAAGGAGGGAGGGGGTGGTGCATGCCATACCTTCTGGGGGCAAGACATGATTGCAAAAGGGACTTAAAATTCTTCAAAGTACTCTGTTACATGCAAAAGAACAATCAATAACTAAATTGGGAAAACAACACCCCAAAGTTAAAGCCTATAACCCTTACAAGATAGTAACAAATGGGGAAAACAAAGCAAGTAGTTATCATTCAAAATAATGAACAGAACAGTATCTTATATATCAATACTAACATTCAATGTAAATGGTCTCAATGATCCTATTAAAAGATATAGACTGGCTGAATGGATTAAAAACACACAAACACCCCATATCACTATATCTAACCAAATAAATAACCAGCAATGCCATAATTGTGGGGACTTTAACTCTCCACTGAGAGAACTGGACTGGTGGCAAAAGCAGAAGATCAACAAAGAAACAATGGAATTAAATTGGACACCAGAACAATGGACCTAACAGATATCTCCAGAACAATGTACCCCAAAACTACAGTACATACATTTTTCCCATCAGCTCATGGGACATTTTCTAAGATAGATAATATATTAGCCCACAAAAAATATCTGTTAAAATTCAGAAAAGTCAAAATCATTCTATGTCTGATTTCAGATCTCATGGCACACTAGAATGTATATTTAAACTTCTGCAGCACACTCAAATTATTTTGATCAAAAAAATAAACATAAAAAAGGAATATATGTACTGTGCTTTGAACTGCTTTTGATAATAATTTAATTAATTATCTTCAAAAATTTTCACAGCACACAAAAGATCCTCTCACAGTACACAAGTTGAAAATCACTGCTTTAAGTGAAGTATCCCAGGAAAGAACAAACAAACATTATATGTGAGCTCTAACAATTGGGAGCTAAATGATGGGTACACATTGCCTCAAAAAGATGTAAAATGGACTGGAAAGTAAGCAGCGGAGAGTGTGGGAAAAGGTGAGGGGTGAAAACTTAGGCATCTGGTACAAGGAACATTCTTCTTATAATCGAAACACTAAAAGCTCCAACTTAAGCATTATGTGGATAATGTATCCATGTAACAAAAATATTTGTACTCCCCTATATTTTGAAATAGATAACAAAATTAAAAATTAAGCAAAAGTAATGTGTTATATGTTATATGTGCCATATATGATGGTATATATTATAAATTAAGGTACAAATATGGACTAATAAGTAAAATTAGAAAGTTAATATACAAAGTTCGTTTATAGTAGTCTATCAGACTATAACTTTGTAATGGTATCATATATATTTCCTGTGTTAGAATGAATGGTTATATCTAGTCGTTGAAAGCATACTTGATTTCTTGAACATTTGGTTTGAAAAACAAATGCTATTTTAAATTTTTCTTCTTGCTAATAAATAAAACACTGTATATTATGTTTAAAACGTTTAATCAATTTATTGAAAATGAATCAGGTGTGTCAAGTTATTAAGCACCTTTATTCTAGAATCATAATTTGCACAAATCTGGGTTCAGATTCAACTTTACCTCTTACCTACTATGTCAACTTGGCCAGATTTCATAACTTCTCCGAGCCTCACTCTCTTCATTGTAAAGTGGGATTATAGAGAGAATTAAGTTGTGTGAAAAATGACTGTTATAGTAGGTGCTTAATATATAATCCCTTTCCTTGTGCTTATTGTATTCCGTTTTCTCATATAGAAAATAAGGAGGATAATACCTCCCTTACCTATTTCAAGGCTGTTGAGATAATTAAGTATTATAATTGTTTGAAATTGCTTTGCAAATTGTAAATCTTTTCACACATATTAGGCTGATAGAACTATGGGTGCTATCTCTGGGCAAGAAGAGATATTGGCACAATTTAAATAGTACTGTGTAGGTGTCCAGCTATTTCTCCTACACATAAGACTGTTTTTCATTCCCTAAATCATTAATGTAGGATTAACCACACTATTTAAAAAACCCCATGGTGTAAAATGCTTTAAACTTTTCAATTGGCACTACATAAATCACCCATTATTGTATTTAATGCAGTAGCTGTGTTAGAATAAAGAGTGCATTTTTGTATTGGACTACAAATTTAATTGGGCTTCAGAAGCTTGTGTTTCACAGCAGGAATCATTGAAAGCTCCTGTGATGTTCAGAGAGAAAAAGCCTGGGGGATAAAAGGAGGTCGAATGGTTTCCTGATAGTGAAGATTTGATTGATTGATTTTCTGAATGATTTGTTACTTCAGAGAAAAAAAACTTTTCCCACCCAAGCCGTCCTCCCCACCCTTTCAAGTGATCAAATAAATAGATTTCAGGAGAAAGCATATCACTTTTGTAGACTGACTATAATTTGGTGCGCAGGAAAATTTGCTGATGAAACTCAAACTTAAAGTAATAGTAAACTCTATCCAGACAGACAATACTTAATTCTTGTTTGAATTATTCTGTACGTCCATGGGCATGTTTGAAAGTCCTAGAAAATCTCATTTTCAATGAAGTCATCTATTTGTCTTTAATTTTGAACTATTTTAGATCTTCTACCTCTGGTTTTAGAGCAAACAGTTGACAATGTTTCTTTATTTAGGAGAAAAGTTCACCAGAAAAAAAGATCAGATTGTGGAGGGCAGACAAAGGGAGAAAGGCTTTTAGAAAATTTTGAGAGGCTAATAAAGGAATCTCACTTAGGTAGCAAAATCTCAATGGCCGTAGAACATTATAATGTCTAAACCAAAGTGTTGAACCTTTGTAAAGGTACTGGGTCATTTGATATAGGGTCAAACCAGACCAAATAAAGTTATAGAGTATGGTACTACTTTGTAGTAACCTGAGTCCTTAGGTTTAGTGGTTTCTAAATTTAATTGATCTCCAGACTCACCTGATGATCTTATTAAAATAGCAGATTTCTGGATTCCACCTCTGAGATTCCAACTTGATTGTTCAGTGCTGTGGCCCAGCTATCTGCTTTTTAAACACTTACTGAGTGTAAAGGAGTGGACTTCTGATCACAATAGAGAAATACTCAATAGATGGTAGATGGTATATTTTTATAGCCTAGGCCTATGGTTAGGTCTGAACCACTGACTAGATAGAGAGGCTCTGGAACATAAAACCCTTTTGATCATATACCATGCTTTACTTCTTTTTTTTTACTTATTTTTTACTTTCTATTTTTTACTGATTTTTCTTTTTTACATAAACCTCTAAATATCATGATTAGTTTTAAACAGATTTGATGAGTTCAGTTTCTCTGGAGCAGCATTTCTGAAAGTGTGGTCTGCAGAAAACTGGTCCCCACCCCAGAGCCTTTCAGAGTGTCAACAGGTCAGAATATTTTCATTATTGTATTAAGACATGATTTACCCTTTTCACATTCATTCTGTCCTGAGTTTGAAGTGGAATTTTTCAGAGACAATGTGATATGCAATACTAAGTGGTTGTATAGTCCTGCATTTTAAATTTTTCTCAGATTTGATTTCTAACATGGTAAACACTGATGAATAACATACCTTCAAAAAATTCTTCAAAGTCCACAGTAATTTTTAAAAGTGTAAAGTGGACCTACGCCAAAAAGTTTTAAAATTTGTGTCTTATTTAACCAAATATGGTTTCAAATACGTACCAGTTAATGTAAACTGATAAGATTGTTCCAAGATCTGAAATATTTATATTCCTCTTGCTGTGGCTCCTTTTTATAAGTTCATAAGATCCAAAAGACAAGTCCAAGATAAGTCTACAGGTACTTATTGAATGTCTTCTGTATTAGCAATACTCTGCAAGCTACTATAAATAAGATAAAAACGTATGATCTGACTTAAGGAGTTTAGATTCATTTGTGGAAAATAAAATCAAATTACATCGAATAAATGGCTAATTGTGGAGTGCTAACATTATTTTTCATAGAACCTAACCGAAAACAGAGATGAGTGAGAGGTAACCAATCTAATAACAGAGAGTTTGAAAGAGAAATAATTGAGCTTTGCTTTGAAAAAATGAACAACAGTTGAATAGAAAAAAAATTCTCTAATTAGATCTGTTCCAAAGAACTACTGATAATAGAATACTGGGGAACTTTGTTTTTGTTCCTTTGTCTTTTTATATTATTTAATTTATTTTTACAAAGGGCATATATTATTTTGCAAAACAATGCTATTATTTTAAAATGAAAAATATATTATCTAAGGGATGGGAAACCTGAAGCCTTAAGGCCACATGTGGACCTCCTTACAAATTAATGAGGAATTGGTTTTCCAGTAGAATTAACTAAGATAATTGACATAGATCTTTGCTTTCATTTTTTTGCCTTCACCTAGAGATGTAAAGAGAATTATTAGCAAAGCATGGCATCAAAATCAAACATTTCCTATTTTTAAGTCTTTGTAGTTGCCTCATTTTTATCCTCTTATCAGAATTTTTGCTGTTGTTGTTTGTATTTTGGTGGATTTTTGGCTCCTTTTAACAGATTTTTAACTGGCTGGGTCCAGTGGCTCATGCCTGTAATCCTAGCACTCTGGGAGGCTGAGGCGGGTGGATTGCTTGAACTCACAAGAAATAGAAAAGCTGAAGCAAGAAGATCACTTTATTTATTTATTTATTTATTTTTATTGTTTAATCATAGCTGTGTACATTAGTGCAATCAAGGGGTACAATGTGTGGGTTTCATATACAATCTGAAATATTCTCATCACACTGTTCAACGTAGCCTTCATGGCATTTTCTTAGTTACTGTATGCAGGCATTTGTATTCCGCATTTAGTAAGTTTCGCCTGTACCCATGCTAAGATGCACTGTAGATGTGGCCCCACCCATTACCCTCCCTCCAATAAAACCTCCCCCCTCCCTTCCCCTTCCTTGGCCCTTTCCCCATAGTCTTGTGCTATAGTTGGGTTATAGCCTTCATGTGAAAGCTATAACTTAGTTTCATAGTAGAGCAGAGTACATTGGATACTTTTTCTTCCATTCCTGAGATACTTTGCTAAATGGAATATGTTCCAGCTCCATCCATGTAAACATGAAAGAGGTAAAGTCTCCATCTTTCTTTAAGGCTGCATAATATCCCATGGTATACATGTACCACAATTTGCTAGTCCATTAGTGGGTCAATGGACACTTGGGCTTTTTCCATGACTTAGCAATTATGAATTGGGCTGCAATAAACATTCTGGTAGAGATGTCTTTGTTATATTGTGACTTTTGGTCTTCTGGGTATAAACCTAGTAAAGGAATTACAGGATCACCTTAGCCCCAGTTGGAGGTTGCTGTGTGCTATGATGCCACAGCACTCTGCCCAGGGTGACAGCTTGAGACTCTGCCTCAAAACAAACAAATAAACCAAAAAAAAAAAAAAAATTAACTGGTCAGATTATTTTGGACTTACGGTCATGTGGTAAGATTCAAGCACTTTCTAAAGAGCTTCAGATAGCATTCCACATGCAATGTCCAGTTGCTGTATTGCTATAACCACCCTCTTTACAAAAAGCTTTTTTCAAAAAGACTTTTTCCAGTTTCTTCAGAGAAGAAACCAATGTCTTTTCTCTATTCAATGCTGACAAATGTTTACAGTTTGCTTTAAATTATCCTCATGATGACCCTTGGTATTTTATTAATAGTAAATGACAGAAGTAGTTTCTGGTTTTGGTAAATTTATCACACTTTATTTTTGTAATAGGTCCAAAATACTCCATTACTATATTTGTGTACCTTCAGCTTTGTTAAGAAGAGTAACAAGAGAGGACTTTCTCAAGAATCTCTGTCTATCCAGTTGAAAGCATAGTGTTTCTATGTGTATACTGTGATATTGCACAATTTTTTGGTTTCCATAAGATTATGTCAACAACAATTTTTATTTTCCATCCCATCCATCCTGTATTTTCAAGAAATTTTCTTGAATGGAAGGGGAAAAAAGTTTTAATTACGCAGATATAAAACTCATCAAAGGGGTTACATAACAGGTAGATTTGCTGAAAACTCAGATTGCTTTTCAATATTTACTTCCTGTCACTAAATTAAATTTCAATTTATTTTTAGTAAGAGAATTGAAACACTTAAACAAATAATAATGTTACGTGGCAAAATCTAATTATATTTGTTTAGCCTTCTGTTTTAGATCACTCTCAGGAAAGAGGTTTGGAACTGCCAACATAAAGTATTGTATAATGAATATTGTAAAATATTAATTATATCACACTCTATTATTTGAAATTGGAGAGTAAATTTTACATTCTTCTCCCTTTTAAACCCAAACTAAGATGTTATGCATCTGCTAAGTTATGTTTCTTCTTATAATTTAGGTGAATTCATGGGTGATACAATTTAAATTTTGTTATAAAAACATCTCAGCTGTTTTCAAAATAGCACAGGTACAAAATGCATCCTATTATAAAGGGAGAAAAGAAAGACTAATACCCCAGTCCTAGCTACATGACCATTGTCTTCTACCTTCCACATAATTTTCTCATATGAAACATTTGATGAAGAAGTTAAAATGGTTAATAAAGGATGTCAATAAAGTTCTTGTACAATTTAAAATTGCACATGAAGGCTCGGTGCCTGTAGTTCAGCAGGTAGGGTGCCAACCATGTACATCGGGGTTGGGGGGTTCCAATCCAGCCTGGGCCTGCTAAACAACAATGACAACTACAACAAAAAAGTAGCCGGGTGTTGTGGCGGGCACCTGTAGTCCCAACTACTTGGGAGGCTGAGGCAAGAGAATCGCTTAAGCTCAAGAGTTTGAGGTTGCTATGAGCTGTGATGCCAAACCACTCTACGGAGGGCCACATAGTTAGACTCTGTCTCAAGAAAAAAAAAAATAGCATGCAATAAAGTTCATTATAAAACAAAAATTAAGGGTGGTGCCAATAGGTCAGTGGGTAGGGTGCCAGCCACATGGACCAGGGCTGGTGGGTTTGAACCCAGGCCAGGCCTGCTAAAACATAAATAAACAAATAAATAAATAAAATAAAATTTCATGTGACCTTTATGGCCACCGTGTGTGTGTGTGTGTGTGTGTGTGTGTATTACCTGGTGAAATATATCAGGATATGCACACAGACGTTTAAGAACCTGTACTTCTATATAACTGAAAATGAATGACTGGAATAGATTCTTGAGATTTTGTCTAATGGCTTTAAAGAAGTTTAAATAAACTTGCCACGCTTTCTTTTTATCTAATTTCACCTTTATTTTCTGAGTATAATTTTTTTCGTGATAATCTACACACAATAAAGTGTATTTTCAGTGTTCCAATGATGTTTGAAAGTTGTATATACACATGTAATCATGCAGAGAATTGAATGAAAAGACAAAAGAAAAACCTTCTGTATTGGTGGAAATACAGAAGGTTTCCACCAATACAGAAGGTTTCCACCAATACAGAAGGTTTTTCTTTTGTCTTTTCATTCAATTCTCCCTTCCAATCACACAGAGTCATACGCTTTTTTTTACTTTTATCACTATAGAATTGTTTCACAACATCCAAATGATTACTTAAAAGTATTCACTCAGTCTATATTTATTCTATGCTTTTGAGACTTACCTACGCAGGTCCTTATTTCAGTGATTCATTCTTTTTATTTTGGAACATTATGCCAATTTATGAAAGTAGCATTGTTTATTTATTCTCTATTGATAAACCTCGGGGTTGCTTTCAGGTGGGACTATTATTTTTTATTTTCGAGAAGAAATGGGTGAAATTTATTTTTTTCCTTTTTTTGAAATTTATTTTAATAATATATTGTATCTACCCTGACAAATCCAAAATATCATTATTTTAACACATAACAAATATAAAAACTATTAATGAGATATTTTGCATTTCTCTTTTCATAATGTCATTGAAGTCACTAAATACTTCAGACTGATGGCACATACTTGTTTTTTATTGTTTGAGATTAATTGAGGGTACAAAGAAAGTTTACATTGATTGCATTTGTTAGGTAAAGTCCTTCTTATAATTGTGTCCTGCCCCCAGGAGATGTGCCATACTCCCATCTCCCTGCTTCCTCATTCCCCTATCCCCATCTTGTATTAAATCATCTACTGGCTTGATATTAGAATTGCATGCATTGAATTCTTGTTATTCCATTCTTGTGATGTTTTACTAAGAAGAATGTGCTCCAACTCAATCCAGGCTAATACAAAAGATGATAAGTCTCCATCTTTTTTAATGGCTGCACAGTATTTCATGGTATAAATATACCACAGCTTGTTAATTCATGCTTGAGTTAGTGGGCATTTAGGTTGTTTGGATATTGGCAATAATTAATTTAGCTTCAAAATACAATGATTTTTTTTTTTTCCTTCTGGGTAGATGCCTAGTAATGAGATTGCAGGATCACATGGAGGTCTAATTTGAGTTCTTTGAGGATTCTCCATACTTCCTTCCAAAAGGGTTGTATTAGTTTGCAGTCCCACCAGCAGTGTAAAAGTGTTCCCTTCTCTCCACATCCATGCCAGCATCTTCAGCTTTGAGAATTTGTGAGCCATTCTCACTGGGGCCAGGTGATATCCTACGGTAGTTTTGATTTGCATTTCTCTCACAGCAGGGGCTATGAGTATTTTTTCAAATGTTTGTTAGCTATTTCTCTGTGTTTGTCAGAGAAGGTTCTGTTCATATCTCTCGGGATTGTTTACTCTTTTTTTGTTGATTAATTTGAGTTCTCAGTAGATTCTAGTTACCAACCCTTTGTCAGATTTATATGATGGAAATATATCTTCCCATTCTGAAAGTTATCTTAATGCTTTACTTGTGTCCTCAGATCTGCAGAAGCTTGTCATCTTAATTAACTTCCATTTGTTAAATTTTGTTGTTGTTGTCATGGCCACTGAAGTACTTGTCATAAAATCTTTCCCCTGTCCAATATCATCAAGAGTTTTCCCACACTTTCTTCTAAGATTTATATTGTTTCTTGTCATGGATTTAAATCTTTTATCCACTTTGAATCAATTTTTTTAACTGGTGATTGGTATGAGTCAAGTTTCCATCTTTTAAATCTTTTATCCACTTTGATCAATTTTTTTTAACTGGTGATTGGTGTGAGTCAAGTTTCCGTCTTTTGTATCTCCCAGAAACATTTTTAAAATAGGGATTCTTTTCCCCACTGTGTGCTTTTGATTGGTCTATCAAAGATCAGATGGCAAATATGGTAAGTAGAGACTAGTTTCATCTCTTGGTTTTCTATTTTGTTCCACATATCTATGTCTCTATTTTTGTGCCAATACCATGCTGTTTTGATTACTGTGGGCTTGTAATAAAGACTGCAGTCTGGTAGGGTGATGCCTCCAGATTTATTTTTATTACTAAGAAAAGCCTTAGCAATATATGCCTTTGTTTCTAGTTTCATACAAAATGAAGTACTATTTCTTTCAGTTCTTCAAAATATGATGTTGGTATTTTAATGGGGATTGCATTGAATCTTTAGATTGCTTTGGGTAGAATGGACATTTGACAAGCCAAGAGAATGGCTTCCTTGATTTCTTTCCTTAGAATTTTATAATTCTCTTTGAAAAGGACTTTGACCACTTTTCTTAGGTATATTTCAAAGTATTTCATTTTCTTTCATGTTACTGTGATGGGAATTGTGTCCTTGATTTGCTTCTCAACTTGGATGTTGTAGGCATACAAAAAGGTGACTTATTTATGGACATTGATTTTATACCCTGAGACCTTACTGTATTTTCTGATCACTTACAGGAGTTTTGTGTTTAAGTCTCTGTAGTTTTCTAACATTATATGATCCAAAGAGAGCAAGATTTTGACCTCCTATGCCCCCATTTGGATGTCCTTTATGCCCTTTTCTTGACTGATTGTATTGGATAGAACTTCCAGCACAATATTGAATAATAGTGGTGAGAGTGGACATCCTTTTCTAGTTCCAGTTCTAAATGGAAAAGTTTTCAGTTTTTCTCCATTCAGTATGATATAATCTGTTGGTTTGTCATAGTTGGCTTCAATCAGCTTAAGCAATGTGCCACCTATCCCTATTTTCTTAAGTATTCTTATTAGAAAGGATGGCAAAATTTATCAAATACTTTTTCTCCATCTATTCATTGGATCACATGGTCGTTGTTTTTGCTTCTATTGATATGATGGGTTATATTTATGGATTTGCCTATGTTTAACCAGCCTTTTATCCGTTGAATGAAGCCTACTTGATTGTAACGTATAATTTTTTTTTAATGTGTAGCTGCAACAGCTAAGATTTTGTTGATTATTTTTGCATCAATATTTATTAGTGAAGTTGTTCTGTAGTTCTCCTTTTTAGTTGGGTCCTTTCCAGGTTTTGAAATTAAGGTGATGTTTGCTTCATAGTATATGTTAGGGAAGGTTCCTTCTTTCTCGGTGTTTTAGAATAGGTTCTGCAATATAGGTACAAGCCCATTGTTGAAGGTTTGATAGATTCTGATGTGAAGCCATTTGGTCCCACACTTTTTTTTTTGTTGTTGTTGTTGTTAGAAGCTTTTTTTATTATTTCTACAATCTCAGTGCTTGGTATTTATCTGTCCAAGAGATTTATATCTTCCCGGTTAAGTTGTGAGAGAAGGTGTGATTTCAGCTATTGGTGCATTTCCTCCACATTTTTAAATTTGGTGTCATAGAGTTTTTTGGTAGGAGTCAGAAATGATGTCAGATATCTCTATCGTATCAGTTGTTATTAACCCCTTTTCATTTAAGATTGAGGTTATTAAAGACTTTTCATTTCTATTTCTGGTTAATCTGACCAATGGTTTATCTTTTTTTTTTTTTATCTTTTTGAAGAACCAACTTTTTGTTTAATTAATTTCCTGAATGATTCTTTTATTTTCAATTTTATTTATTTCTGATTTAATTTTGGTTATTCCTTTTCTTCTGCATGGTTTGATATTATATTTCTCATCTTTTTCCATTTCTTTAAGATGATTCATTATATTGTTGATGTGTTGTCTTTCTGTTTGTTGGATATAGACATCCAATGTAATAAATTTCCCTTTTAGGACTGTTTTTACAGTGTCCTGTAGATTTTGGTTGCTTCTGCTTTCATTATTATTATGCTCAAGGTAGTTAATGATTTCCCTTTTTATCTCTTCCTTGATGCAACTATCATTCAGCATAAGTTGTTTAATTTCCATGCCTTTCTGTGAGGATAGCAACTTTTGTTGACATTGAGTTCCACCCTTATTGCCTTTATTGCCTTGTGGTCTAAGAAGATACAAGTTACAGTTTCATTTGACTTCATAAAATCAAACAACATTTGATTTTTTTGAGGTTTGATTTGTGTCCTAGGATATGATCAATTTGGAGGAATGTTCCCTAAGCTGACAAGAAGAACATATATTCTTTAGGTTTCAGATGGAGTGTTCTGTATATGTCTATTAAGCACAGTTGTGCTAGGATCATGTTTAAGTCCATTGCATCTCTGTTTAGTTTCTGTTTAGATGTTCCATCAAGCTCTGTAAGAGGAATGATAAAGTCCCTGGCTATTATGGTGTTGTAGGATATCGTATTTCTCAGACTAATTAAGGTCTGTTTAAAAAATATGGGAGCATTTAATTGGGATACATAAATATTTAGAATTGAAATGTCTTCTTGTTGCATTGCTCCCTTGAACAACATGAAGTGTCCATCTTTGTCATTTTTGGCTTAAGTTGTTTTAAATCCACTTGTATCAGAATATAAGACAACAACTCCTCCTTTCTTCTGATTTCCATTGGCCTGAGTTATTGTTTTCAATCCCTTGACCTGGAGTTTTACTATGTCCTTTGAGGTCAGGTCTGTTTCTTGCAGGCAGCCAATGCACACTTTGTGCTTTTTATGCAATCAGCCAGCCTATGCCTCTTCAGTGCAGAATTCAAGCCATTAATATTTATTGAGATAATAGATAAGTTTGGTGGCGTTCTAGTCATCTTATTTTGTGAAATTCCATTGCTTAGCTTTATCTTTTGCATCATTGTGGAAGCTATGTTTCGTCCTTTAGCTTCTCTGAGTGTTTAGTTTGATAGTGGTCCATTGTGATGGTCAGTGTGTAGAATAGGTCTAAGTGTTTCCTATAGAGCCCGTCTTGTTTTGGGAAACTTCCTGAATGTATGTGTATCAGTAAAAGATTTTATTTCTGCATCAATTTAAAGCTTAGCTTAGCAGGATACAGAATTATGGGCTGAAAGATATTTTGTGTAAGTAGCTGAAGGGATATGACCATTCTCTTTTGGCTTGGAAAGTTTCATTTGAGAAGTCCATAGTCCCCTAATGGATTTTCCCCTGTAGGTCAGTTGGCACTTATTCCTGGTTGCTTGTAGAATTTTTTCTTTTGTCTTGACTTTGGACAGGTTCATGACAATGTGTGTTGGAGAAGCTCTGTTCAAGTTCAGATGACCTGGTGTTCAATATCCCTCTGAAAGGAGTGTGTCAGACTCTTTGGTGATACTTGAGAAATTTTCATTTATGTATCCTCTAGCAGGGCTTCCATTCCTCTGGAGAATTCTTCTCCCCCTTCTGTGATACCTATGATTTTTATGTTTGAATGCTTCATGCAGTCCCTTAATTCTCTCATTGATTGTTCTGCTTTCTCTCTCGTTTTTCTGTCTCTTTAATTTCCTGTGTTAACTCAAGAGCTTTATCCTCTACCTGTGAGATTCTTTCTTCTGCTTGGTATAATCTGTTATTGATACTTTCTACTGTATCTTTGAGTTCCCTGATTGTTTCAATTCCTTCAGCTCCGCCATATCCTTTCTATATTCCTTATATCATTCATCTCTTATTTGATTCTGTTTTTGGATTTCCTTTTGGTTATGTTCCACTTTCTCAGCAATTTCCTTCATTGTTTGTACTATCAGTATTTTAAATTCCCTTTCTGTCATTTTTAACATTTCTTTATAGGTTGAATCTTCTGCAGTAGCTACTTCATGATCCCCTGGAGGGGTGGGGTGGTTTGCTAGATTCTGGTTATTCATGCTGCCAGGTTCTTCTGCCTTTTATTTCTCATGAGAGTTTTCTTTTTGTCTGTTTCCTAGTCCTACTTTTCATTTCACTTCCTCCTGTTCTTTAAGTTACTATGCCTTGCAGTAAAGTGTTGAAGTGTCCTTTTGGTGAAAGACTAAAAGGAAGAGTGGAGTGAAGAGCAAGAAGTGATAAAAGAGAAAAGAGAAAGGGAAGGTGGGACAAAAAGGGAAGATTGACAAAAAGAAGACAGAAACAGAAAGAGAGAGACATGAGTAATAGTGATATACAGTACTTTGACCCATATCCTCAAATCCCAAACTCTCGGGGGCTGGGCTGTGTGGATCCCTTGAAATTTGGAGCTCTTTCCAAGCCTGAGCATACACAAGACCCCATTTCTAATAAATAGGAAGAAAAACAAATATAGTGTAAATCAAAATAAAACAAACAAAGAAAAAACTTTAAGGGATAAAATTGGAGGGAAAAGAATAACAGGTACAGAACAACTAGCAAAAAGGAAGCCCTTATTAAAGAAGAAAACAATGGGAAATCATCATTACATGAGAAAAAAAGAAGAAAAAATGAAATCCTAGAGGGATTGAAAAACATTTTTAAATGACTGGAGAACAGAGTATCTTCTGGGGTAATGGATTCAAATCACAATGCTGATACATCTGTACAAGATGGAGACTGGAAGTCTTTGTCTTGCTGAGGAGACCATTTCCCATGTTCCTGACTTCTTTACCCTCAATCTCTACAGGATTGGGAGCATGAAGTTCTCCCCAGCCTGCTTAATAGACATGCCTCAGTCTTTCCAAAGTGTGTCTCTTGACTATGCAGTGGCTTTTCTAGGAAAACATGTGTCACTCCAATCTCCCCAGTATTGGCTGCCTCACTTATAAGGCATTCCAGAACTGGCCCTTCACTGGGACCTGAGGACTGAGGGCTTCCCACCATGGCTTCCCCCAGACTGCAGCTGAACAATGAATGCTCTGCTTCACTTGGTGGCTCAGTCCCTGCCCCTGGGTGTTGTTTAAAATTGCTCACTTGGTACCACAACCTTTTCTGAGGTAACTCAAAGAAGTGCCCAGGTCAAAAAAACAAACAAAGAAAAAACAGGACAGAGCTTCCCTGTCTGCAAATTGTCACCACCACTGTAGCTGCACCAGCTAGGCTCTTCCCTAATACAAGTACTTGCCATTTCTTCACTGCTTCTGTCACCCTCTTGGGGTCCTGAGGTATTCCGCTGGCAACCTGTGCCCCTTAAAGGTATGTTTCTGGGTAGAGCCCACAAGCCAGAGGTGCCTGGAGTTTTTTCTCCCTAATATAACTACACACGGCTGCAAAGAAGCTCTCTAGTCTGCTATCTTGCTCCACCCGCTCATGACAGTCTCAGTTGGGACTACTATTACTAGATTTTTTAAAGTCTTATGTACCAGCCTGAAGTGTAATTTATATATTTGTTTTAACAGACTTGAAATAGCTACTGAGTAGGAGGAAGTATAACCCATATTATGTACAATGCTAACTTTAATCTAAGGAAAGTGGGATCACATATATTCATTAAAGATAAATAAGAACCAAAAAGAGGAAAATTATCAAAGATAAAGTAGAGAATTACATAATAATAAATTGTAAATTTTCTGAAAAATTTAAAATCCTTAATGTGTCTGCACTAAATAACAGAGAATGAAAGCATATAAAGGAAAAACTAATAGAAGCATGAGAAAAAAACGGACAAATTCATTATTATAGGTGGGGACACCAATGACACTCATTTAGTAAATGATAGTTCAAGCAGATAGAACATGAGTAAGCATATAGTTTATCTGAACAGCACTATCAATCAACTTGATCTTACTTATATTTATAGAATATGGTATCAAACAACAGAAAAATTCACATTCTTTTCAAGCTCACATTGAACTTTCACCAAGATAGACTACATTCTGGGCTGTAATTCTCACTTTCACAAAATTAAGAGAATAGAAATAATACAAACTTATGAAAGCATAATGAAATTAAACTATAAATAAATAAAAGAAAAAATAATATTGCCAAATAATTAGAAATTAAGTAACACATTAGGGTCATCATGGTGGCTCACACTTGTAATCCTTGCACACTAGTAGGCAGAGGCATGCAGATTGCTTGAGTTAAGGAGTTTGAGAACAGACTGAGCAAAAGTGAGAACCATGTCTAAAAATAAACAGTGTTGTGGAAGGAACCTGTAGTCCCAGGTACTGGAGAGGTTGAAGCAAGAGGATTTCTTTTTTTTTGTTTTTTTGTTTGTTTCATTTCATTTTGTTTTGTTTTGCAGCTTTTGGCCAGGGCTTGAGCCCAAGAGTTTGAGGTTGGTTTGAGCTATGATGCCACAGCACTGAACCCCAGGGTGACTGAGTGAGACTATGTCTCTAAATAAATAAATAGTAACACATTAATTAAATATTTAATAAAATTAATTAATTAAATGACTTAAAAACATAACTTATCAAAAATTTATGGGATGCAACAACAGCAAAGTTTAGAGATATTTTAGCATTGTATACATACGTTAGAAAAGAAGAATGATCTAAAATCAATAACCTATTCCTCTACTTTAAGAAATAAGAGAAATAAGAGCAATGTAAGACTAAAGAAAAACAGAAGAAAAAAATGTAATAAAAATTAGAGCAGAAATTAAGGAAATTAAATGGAAAGCAGAAAAATGGTGTAATAAATCTAAGAAACCATACGATGATCCTTTGAAAAGCTAAATGCAATTGATAAACCTCTAGTAACCAAGCAGGAAAGAGAAATAGAAAAGTTACAAACACCAGTATTACACAACAGGATTATCACTACTTATCGTATTACCTTTAAATGGTAACCAGTGATGCTATGAACAATGCTATGTCTGTGTAGTTTATAATTAGATGTATTAATATATATTTTTTAAAAAATACAGTACCAAAATGCATGAAAGGAAACAGATGATCTAAACAAGCATATATCTATTGTAAAAGTTGAATGAATTATTAATAAATTTCCAAAAAGGAAAACCCTAGGTTTACATGAATTCACTGATGAATTCTACCATCCATTATGGAAGAAATTATATCAATTTTCCATGTTTTCATCTAGAAAATAGAAGGAAAGAAGTCATTTCCCAACACATTATATGAGGCCAGGGTTACAATACTTGAAAAACATATATAATAATGGACTTGATACCAAAATGAATAATTGAGAGAGTTAGTAATATACCATTTTATCCACTAAGTAAGTTAAAACAGCATATGTAAAAAGATCATTATAATATTCAAACCATTTCTTAAAAGTGGAGGATCAAAATTCTCATGTTAATGACACCCTCCCTATACTAAACACAGTAATATCATTATCATCAAGCTCTTCACTCTTCTCTTCCTTTATTCTTTTACCAAGGATGAGAAATTAAGACATAAGGAAATCTGTGCAGACCTTGTTAAAACAACTGTTCAATTTATTGTCATGTGTAACCCACTTTGAGTGATTTTTTTGTCTATTCTTTTCTTGGGTTGAATTTATAATTTTACAACCTTAAACATACATAAACTTTTTAATTAGTAAATTCAGGTAGAAGAAGTTATGTGTGTATATAATAATGATGACAACTCTGAAGAGATATCAGCTTTAATTAAACCACCTAATCTAAAATACCTTTTTAATTACAAAATATTTTTCTATATCATGTAAACTTGAATAATATTTAGGCTAACTTCTATTTTAAAAAATAATTTATGCATGCACTTATTTCCCTTTTTTAAGATTATTCTTCACATAGTTGCAAATAGGACAGTTGTTTAGGATGAAAGCTCTTAAAACAACTGTTAGACAGAGGGCAGAGCAAGATATCAGACTAAAAACATCTCCTTTGCAGTCACGCATGGTAAGATTGGGAGAAAGGTCTCCATCCACCAGTGGCTGAGGGACCCTGCCCAGAAATATCACTTTGAAGGGACAGGGAGGAAGCAGGAAACTCCAGGAGCCAAGAAAGAGATAGGGAGAAGTGGTGGGCAGCTACAGAAGGTGAATGCTTGTGTACAGAGGCCAGCCAGTTCAGCAGTGGTGTTCAGACAGAAAAGTCATTTCTTTTTTTGGAACTGAGCATTTGGTGGCATTACCTTGGGAGAGGTTGGGCAAGTAAGTGATCTTGAACAGCACTCAAGGGGCAAGGATTAAGCTACTGAGAGGAGTGGAGATCTTCTTGTTTGGTTGATAGCTAGGCATAGCCATTGCGGAAGAGCTTCCCTGCAAGATCAGCTTACAGGGTCCTAGTGCCAAGCCCATTTTGGTGCACCTGCTGAGTTAGGCATTCACCAACATGGAGAATTGAGTGAAAAAGGTTTCCTTGGGAAAGCCACTGTGACTAAGGGACATGGTTTGAAAAGGTTGAAGCATGCAAAGCTCCCAGCCTTGCGAGGATTGAGAACCAAGTAGTCAGGGAGACAGGACCAAGTCTTATCGGCAAAACAAAGACATCCAGCACCCATCTTACACAGAAGTATCAGCATCCTGATTAACATCCCATACTCCAGAACATCAGCTATTGTCCAGGAAATATATGGCAATGCACACCCTCCCACACACACACATATACACAGTTTTTTCTTTAAAAAAATTTTTTTTACAACTTTCCCCCTAGATTTTTCTTTTATTCCCTTTCTTTGTACTCATATATTTTTTTTTGTACTCATATTTTTTCATTGTTTCTTTCTTCAGTAGTAAGGACTCCACTTTTGCTACAGTTTTTCTGCTCCTACTATTCCTTTTTTTCTAATTTATTCCCTTGAGGGTTTTTTGTTTGCTGCTTTGTTTCATTTTATTATATTCTCATTTTTCATTGTTTACTCTCTGCAATATAAGGGATCCATCTTTTCTATGGTTTCCTATCCTTTTCATTCTTTCTTTCATTTCCATTTGTCTACTTTTCTCTTTTGTAACTATTTTTCTAATTTTCTTATTTTTCCCACATAAATTTCTCAAATAACAACTAAGATATATAATTTTATTCATTTTCTTTATATATTTTTATCATTTTTATGATCAGTTTTATTCTTTGACATATGTATTTCATTTATGGGACAGATCCTCACTCTGTGGCCTATGCTGGGGAACCACAGCATTAATCTGGCTCAAGGAGATCTTGATCGCCTGGTCTAAGGGTGTCCTTCTAGCTTGGGCCTTTGGAAGAGCACTACTGACTAAATTTGATGTACTGCTGTCTTTTATCCTTCTCTATTTGATGGAGGTGGGAGCTTGTTTTTCTCAAGCTGGTAAGGATATCCTGACTTTGAGGGAACCAACCAACCTACCCTCAGAGAGGTGAGGAATTGTGAATGTGGGTCAAAACACCATGTTGAACATCAGTATTATTTGTGTCTCTCTCTTTTTATTCTTCTCCTTTTTCTGGTAATATTTCCTTTTACTCCTACATTTATTTTTAATTTTCTTTCACATTTTCTATCTTTCCACACTTTATGCTCTTCACTCTTCTTTTCCCTTTGGCCTTATACCAAAGGACACTAAAATACCAAAGGTCAGAGGCAATGTAATGTAAAGAGGAGGATGAAATATAAGGAAAAAATACGGTAAAAAATAAGACCAAGAGAAAACAATCATGAGGAGGAAACAACAATAAAATCCTGGCAATATGAAAAACCCCAACAGAACAACACTCCCAGGGGATCATGAGGTGGCTATAGAAGAGTCAGCCTATAATGAAATGTTAGATATAGAATAATGAACTGGAAATTGTTTTTTTTTTTTTTTAAGTAGATTAAAGGTAAATGACCATTGTCTTCCAGCTTGAAAAGTTTTATCTGAGAAGTCTGCAAAGACTTCTTGATGGATTTGCCCCTGTAGCTCAATTGGCACTTATCCTTGTGGCTTGCAGAATCTATATCCTACTAAGCTAAGCTTTAAAATTGACAGAGAAAATAAATCTTTTACTGATACACAAACATTGAGGAAGTTTGCCACAACAAGACTAGCTCTACAGGCAATACATAGACCTATTCTACACACTAACCATTACAATGATCTACCAGCAAAGTAAATACCCAGATGTAAAGAACAAAACCTAGCTTCCACAATGATGAAAAATATAAAACTATGCAATGAACTTCCACAAAATAAGATTAATAGAACTCCACCATACTTATCAATTCTCTCAATAAATGTTTTTTTTATTAAATCATAGCTGTGTACATTGATATGATCATGGGGCAAAAAACACTAGCTTCATAAACCGTTTGACACATTTTCTTTCTTTTTTTTAATTTTTTTATTAAATCATAACTGTATACAATGATATGATTATGGGGCATCATACACTCACTTCATAAACCATTTGACACATTTTTATCACAGTGGTTAACATAGCCTTTCCGGCGTTATCTCAGTTACTGTGCCAAAACATTTACATTCTACATTTACCAAGTTTCGCAAATACCCCTGTAATATGCACCACATTTTCATCACACTGGTTGACATAGCCTTCATGGCGTTTTTTTTAGTTATTGTGCTAAGACGTTTACATTCTACATTTACTATAAATGTTAATGGCTTGAATTTCACTTAAGAGGCACAGATTGGTTGACTGGATTAAAAAAAAAAAAAAAGCCATCAATTTGCTGTCTGTAAGAAACACACCTAGCCTCACAGGACAAATTAAAACTCAGGGTTCAGGGATGGAAGACAATTTTTCAAGCAAATGGAATTCAGAAGAAAAGAAGGGTTGCCATGTTATTTTCAGATACAAGTGGATTTAAAGCAACTGAAGTCAAAAAAGGACAGATTGACATTTCATATTGGGTAAGGGAAAAATACAACAAGAAGTCATTTCAATTCTAAATATTTATGCACCCATCTCAAATGCTCCCAGATTCCTGAGACAGACCTTAATTAGTCTGAGCAACACGATATCCCATAATACCATAATAGAAGGGGACTTTAACACTCCTGTTATAGAGACAGATCCTCTAAACAGAAACTAAAGAAGATACAAGGGACTTTGACCCTAGAACAATTGTGCCTCATACATATAGAACACTCCATCCCAAAGCTAAAGAATATATATTATTTTAATCAGCCTGTGGAACATTCTCCAAAATAGATCATATCCTAGAGCACAAAATAAGCCTCAACAGAATCAAGAGAATTGAAATTTTACCCTTTATCTTCTCAGACCACAAGGCATTCAAGGTGAAACTCAATGCCAACCAACAAAAACATTCAACCCCACACAAAGGCATGGAAATTAAACAACCTTATGCTGAATGACAGTTGGTGCATTAAAAGATAAAAGAGGGAATTGTTAACTTCCTTGAGCATAGCAACAATGAAGACACAAGCTACCATAATCTGTGGAATATAGCAAAAGCAGTCCCAAGAGGAAAATTTATCACTTTAGATGTCTACATCTGAAAAACCACAAGAGAACACATCAAAATTCTTACAAGCCATCTTATGGAATTGGGAAAAGAAAAACAATCTGATACTAAACCTAGCAGAAGAAAAGAAATATCTAAAAGAAAATCAGAGATCAATGAAACTAAAAACAAAAGAATCATTCAGAAAATTAACAAAAAAGATGTGTTTTTTTTTTGAAAAAACAAATAAAATAGATAAACCTTTGGCCAGACTAGACACAGAAAAGTAAAATCTCTCATAACCCCAATCAGAAACAAAGGGGAAATAAAAGATGTCACAGAGATAGAAGAGATTACCTCTGAATACTACAAGAAACTTCTATGAACAGATATTTGACAATGTGAAGGAAATGGATCTTTTTTTATCAAATTATAAACACATAGATCATGCATACATTAATGCATTTATGGGGTACAATGCCCTTATTTCACATAGAATTAGGGACACTTACATCACACTGGTTAATATATACCTCATCTCATTTACTTAGTTATTGTGTTAAGATATTTATACACTATACTTAATAGATCCAACATGTACCCTTGCAATATGCACCATAGATGTGATCCCACCATCACCCTCCCTCAATCTAACCCCTTCCCTCCCCTCCCATCCATCCTCTTTCCTCCTTCAACCTGGGCTATATTTGTGATCTATTCCTCATATGAAAGTGTAAGTGATTATAAATTGGTTTCATAATAGTTCTCAGTAAATTGGATATTTTTTCTTCCATAGTTGGGATACTTTACTAAGTAATATATGTTCTAGCTCCATCCATGTAAACATAAAAGAGGTAAAGTTTTCATCTTTTTTAAGGCTGCATAATATTCCATGGTATACATATATCACAATTTATTCATCCGTTCATGGGTTGATGTGCACATGGGAGTATTCCATGACTTGGCTATTATGAATTGAGCTTCAGTGAATAATCTGGTGCAAATATCTTTGTTATAAAGTGATTTTTGGTCTTTCGGATATACACCTACTGGAGGAATTGCAGGATCAAACAGCAGGTCTACTTTTGGATTCCTGAGTATTCTCCACACTTCTTTCCAAAAGGGATGTATTAGCTTGAACTCCCACCAGCAGTGCCGAAGTGTTCCCTTTTCTCCACATCCAGGCCAACATCTGTAGTTTTGGGATTTTTGTTATGTGAGCCACTCTTACTGGAATTAGATGATATCTCAGAGTGGTTTTGATTTGTATTTCTCTGATGATTAAATATAATGAGAATTTTTCCATATGTCTGTAGGCCTATCTTGTTCAGAGATACTTCTGTTCAAGTCCCTTGCCCACAATGAAATGGGATTCCTTGTTCTTTTCTTATTAATAAGTTTGAGTTCTCTGTGGATTCTGGTTATCAAACCTTTGTCAGAAGAATTACCTGAAAATATCCTCTCCCATTCTGAGGGCTGTCTGCTTGCTTTACCTACTGTGTTCTTGGCTGTGCAGAAGCTTTTTAGTTTGATAAGATCCCAGTAATGTATTTTTGGTGTTGCTTCAATTGCTTGGGCGTCCTCCTCATAAAGTATTCTCCCAGGCCAATTTCTTCAAGCGTTTCTCCTGCACTCTCTCCAAGAATATTTATAGTTTCATGTCTTAAGTTTAGATCTTTTATCCAGTGAGAGTCAATTTTTATTAATGGTGAAAGGTGTGGGTCTATTTTCAGTGTTCTACAAGTCGCCAGCCAGTTTTCCCAGCACCATTTGTTAAATAGGGAATCTTTCCCCTAATTTATGTGAGAACCAAGAGACAAACCCAGACACTTACTGTCATTTGATTTTTGATAAGCCCATCAAAAATATAAACTGGGAGGAAGGATCAATATTTGGTATCACACCCTCTCCCTAGACTTAATGAAGAAGAAATAGATATCCTGAATAGACCTATTTCAAGCATTGAGATCAAAATTAAAAAAGTCTCTCAACAACAACAACAAAAATACCCTGGAGTAGATGGCTTCACAAGAAAGACCACAAATTAAGATTCTAATAAATCATCTCAAAAAATCAGAAAAGGAAGAGCAGACCAATTCCAAACACAGCAGAAGAGAATAAGTAAATAAGTCAGAGCAGAACTAAATGAAACTGATAACAAACAATTATACAGAATATTAGTGAAACAAAGGTTGGTTCTTTGTAAGCATAAACCAAATAGATTTCTTGCTAGATTAACCAGAAACAGAATAAAAGATTCTAAAAAAGAAGATGTTACAACTGATGCTACAGAAATACATAATATTTTCTCTGAGTTCTACAAAAATCTATTTGCACATAAACTTGAAAATATTGAGGAAATGGACAAATTCTTGGAAACAATATTGATTATGCTCGGTCATGGATAAGCTCAAATGCCCATCGATCCACGAATGGATTAATAAATTGTGGTATATGTACACCATAGAATACTATGCAGCCTTAAAGAAAGATGGAGACCTTACCTCTTTCATGTTTACATGGATGGAGCTGGAACATATTCTTCTTAGTAAAGTGTCTCAAGAATGGAAGAAAAAGTACCCAATGTATTCACCCTTATTATGAAACTAATGTAGGACCTTCACATGAAAGCTATAACCCAGTTACAGCCTAAGAATAGGGAGAAGGGGGAAAGGGAGGGGAGGGAGGGGGGAGGTAGGTGGAGGGATGGGGATTAATGGGATTACACCTGCAGTGCATCTTACAAGGGTATATGTGAATCCTAGTAAATGTGGAATGTAAAGGTCTTAGCAAAATAACTAAGAAAATGCCAGGAAGGCTATGTTAACTAATGTGATGAAAATGTGTCAAACGGTCTATGAACCAAGTGTATGGTGCCCCATGATCATACCAATGTACACAGCTATGATTTAATAAAAAAAAAAAAATAAAAAAAGAAGTAGAATTTCTGAACAGATTACTATCAAGTAAGAAGATGGAAGCCTCAATAAAAACATCTTTCAATGAAAAAAGTACTGAATTGGATGTTCTCACATTTATGTTTTACCAGACCTACATGAAGACATGGTACCCATGCTGCATAAATTACCTCATGACATGAGGAAGGGAGGGATCCTCTCTAACTCATTCTACAAAGCCAGTATGATTTTGAAACCAAAGCCAGGAAAGGACAGAACATAAAAGAGAATACCACAGATCAATATCCCTTTTGAACACAGATGCAATCATTCTCAATAAAATCCTACAAAACACAGTTCAGCTGCACACACACACACACACAAAAAAAAAAATCCACCTTGAACAAGTGGGTTTCATACTAAGGATGCAAGAGTGGTTAAACATACACAAATATATAAATGTGATTCACCATATAAACAGAAACAAAAGGAAAGACCATAGGGTCATATCAATCAAATCAGAAAAAGGATTTGACAAAATGAAAAAAATTAGCGTTCTTTCATTATAAGACCTCTTAACAAGATGGGCATGGATGGAAAAAACGTCAATATTATAAAAGCCACATGTAATCAACCTGCAGCCAACATCATCCTGAACAGGAAACAACGAAAAGTATTTCTGCTTAGAACTGGAACTAGACAAGGTTGCCCACTGTTGAACATGTGTCTGGAAGTCCTAGCCAGAGCAATCACACAAGAGAAGGAAATCAAAGTTGTACAAATAGGGAATGAAAAGGCAGAATTATTACTTTTTGCTGATGATATGATCTTATACCTAGAAAATTCCAGAGTCTGCCAAGATACACTTAGAATTGATAAATAAATTCAGCAATGTCTCAGGTTCCAAAATCAATGCGCACAAATAGCTAGTATTCCTACATGTTAACAATAGTAAAGCTTAAAATAAAATCAAAGACCCAACACCTTTCACTGTAGCAACCAAGAAAGTAAAATACATATGAATATATTTAACCAAGGAAGTGAAAGACCTCTACAGTGAGAAGTAGGAAAGACTAGGAAGGAAATCACTGAGGATGTAAATAAATGGAAGAATACATTGTGTTCATTGATTGCCAGAATTAACATTGTTAAAATGTCTATACTACCCAGAGTGATCGGTAGATTGAATGCAATCCCCATTAAAATACCAATGCCATTTTTGGCCCATTCTAGAAAAAATGACTCTACTGTTATCATGGGACTAGAAATGATCCTGAACAGCCAATGAAAATGCAAAAAGAATGAATTGGAAGGAATCACTTTACTGGACTTATATATATATAATAAGGTTATAGTAACCAAATTAGCATTGTACTAGCACAATAACAGAGTCATAGATCAATTGATCATAACAGAAAACTCATATGTAAAATCATCCTCGTATTGCTATCTGGCATTTGACAAAGCAGACAATAACACATTGGGGGGAAAATCCCCACACAATAAATGGTGCTGGGAAAAATGAATAGACACACGTAGAAGGTTGAAACTGGATCTGCACTTCTAATCACTCACAAAAATTAATTTGGGATAGATAGCAACAGACTTAAACCTAAGATATGAAACTAATGGAATTCTAGAAGAAAATGCTGAAAAAGATCTTTTAGATACCAGTCTAGGCAAATAATTTATGAAGACGACCCCATAGGCAATCACAGCAATGACAAAAATTAATAAATAGCATTTTGTTAAATTAAAAAGCTTCTGCCAAGGAATCAATAAATAGAGTGAATAGGTAATCTATAGAATAGAAGAAAATATTTGCATGTTATACATCTGATAAAGGGCTGATAATGAGACTATATAAATATTGCAAGCAAATGGCTACAGGTGGAGAATCAAACAGCTCTCCTACAATTTGGGCAAAATACATAAACAGAAGCTTCTCAAAAGAAAGTAGACTTTGGGGCAATAAATATATGAAAAAATGCTCAATGTCTCCAATCATCAGCGGAATGCAAATCAAAACACTAATGAAATATTACCTAACACCAGTGAGAATTGCTTTTATCCAAAATTCCCAAAAGAACAAATTCTGGCATAGATGTGGAGAGATTAGGATACTTACACAGTGTTGATGGGATTGTAAACTAGTACAATCTATTGGAATGTAGTAGTAGGTATCGCAGAGAACTAAAAATAGACCTACCATTTGATTCAGCAATCCCACTATCTGGTATGTGCATTTATCCAAAAGAAAAGAAAAATCATATTTATTAGAAAGACGCTTATTTCCAAATGTTTGTTGCAGCAAAATTATCAGTTGCAAGGGTGTTAAATCATCCAAAATGCCCATCATTACATGAGTGGATTAATGAAATGTGATATATGTGTATCGTGGGGCACTACTCAGCTGTAACAAAAATGAAAAAATCTTGAATTAATACCTTTGTAACAACCTGTATGGAATTGGAGACCACTTTTCTAAGTAAGGTAAATCAAGAATAGAAAACTAAATGCCATATGTACTCATTATTAAATTGGAACTAAGTGATAAACACTCGTGTGAACATACATGTATGGTAGTAAAACTCAGGAGTAATCAAGCAAGTGGGAGGTGTAGGAAGGGATGGATTAATTCACTCCTTGGGTACAATGCATGCTATCCATGTGATTGGCACACTTGTAACTTTCATTCAAACTATAGAAAAGCAATTAATGCAAGCAAAACTTTTGTATCCAACAATATTCTGAAATTAAAAAAAAAAGTGAGATACCAACATACACACCATGGAATACTAGTCAGTCATGAAAAAGATAACTTAATCCCTTTTGCAACAATTTGGAAGGAACTGGAGACCATCATCGTAAGTGAAGTATCTAAAGAATAGAACAAACAATCATCACATGTACTCAGCATTAAATGGGAACTAATCAATCAGTACTCATGCTCTGATGAAAGTAAAACTCAATGGAAATCAAGCAGGTGGGAGGAAGGCCAAAGTGATAGATGGAATCATACCTAATGGGTACAATGAATACCAACTGGGTTATGGGCACACTTATACCCTTGACTCAAGCAGTACAGAAGCAGTCCATGTAACAAAAACATTTGTACCCCTATAGCCTGAATATACCCTGAATTAAAAAAAAAGAATGTTTTTCTCTTATGAATTTATGTTTGGAAGAAAATTTCAAGGAAAAAATGTTGAGACATTTCTCTTAAGGAAGCACTACAGACAGACATCCTGGAGATTTGACCTCAGTAAATGTTCCTGCCAACTTTTACCAGGTCATCCAGTATCCTATTTACAGGCTCCAGAAGTACTGGGACATGACAGACTTTTAGAAACACATCGTTATTGTCAGAAATTGTAGAGGCAGAAAAACATCCTCTTCCTTGTAGGATTCATCTGGAACAGAGAATTAAGTTGATATAATATAGAGTATCAAGAGTAAAGTGTATATATTTATTTAATACAAGTTTTATGTGATACAGGAGCCCTCATAAGGAAATGAATAATGAAATCAGTTACTTACATACTGAATTGGACTGAATAGTAAATTGTTAGGAAGTAACTAGACAATGTGGGGAGGCTTAAAAGATCAGAGTTGATTTAGGAAGATTTGTATAAAATTCTTACTGTCTCAACATCTGTCCCTGAAGAAAATGATATTCCTTTTGGTATAGGAAGGGTATTTTCACATGGACATTTATATTTTGCTTTTAGGAAGCAGCACAGAGGACAGCATGATCTTTATGCACCTGCTTTTGGCTGCCTATAACCTAAATTGTCAATAAGCCAGAATTTTAAGTTTTTCACTCCTTCAAAAAAAACTTAAAACTCAAAGATAAGGAAAGACACACTCCAATCAGAAAATAGACAAAACATTTAAACATATATCTCACCAGATAAAATGTATATATTTAAAATAATTATAGGAGCTGATGATCAACATAATTTCCCATTAGATAAGGATATCCATAAAGTTAGTTTGTGTGTGTGTGTGTATGCAAACAAACAAAAAACAATACCAAAAGCTAGCAAGGATATGAAACAACAGAAACTGTCATTCATAGCTGGATGGAATATAAAATGTTATAGCCACTTTGGAAGAAAGCTAGAAGTTTCTTTTTTATTTAAAACAATTGTATCTCTTACTTTTTTAACATCTCTTAAATAAATGTAAGAGATACAATTGTTTTTAGTTATTTGGATGAATTGTATCATGCTTAATTCATGGCTTTCAGAGGACTTGTCACCAGAATAGTGTATATTGTACTGGATAGATAGAATTTTGTCTTTCATCCCCCTTCCAAACTCTCCTGTTCTTAGTTTCTAATGTCCATTATACCTCTTTATAATCCCATAAATAGTTCATTTAGCTCTTATTTGTAAGTGAGAACATGTGGTATCTGTTTTATCATTATTTAAATCTTTACCTAGGATAATGTTCTCTAGTTATGTCCAAGCTTCTATAAAAGATAATATTTCATTTATTTTTATGGCTGAGTAGTATTTTACACACGAAGGCATACACACACACACACACACACACACACACACCAGATTTTCTTTATCCACACTTCAGCTGACAGGCACATAGGTTGGTTCCTTATTCTTGCAGTTGTGAATTGCGCTGTGATAAACACTCAGGTTCAGGTGACTTTTTCATAAACAGACTTCTTTTCCTTTGGGTAGACACCCAGTAATGGGATCAATGGATTGAATGGTGGATCTCCCACTTAATTCTTTAATGAATCTCCATACTTCCCATAGAGGTTGTTAACATTTGTAATCTATACCTTTTTCTCTTTTTAATGTAAGCAGTTAAGGTGATGAACTTTCCCTGAAATATAAGCTTTTCCTATATTCCCTTGATTTTCGACACTTGTGTCACGTTCATCATTCATTGAGAAAAAAACATCTTTCCATGTCCATGTTAATTTTACCATTGACTCAAGGATCAGCCAGTAGCAAGTTGTTTATTTTCGATGGTTTTGTTTTATTTTAACAGTAACTCTTGAAATTAATTTCTAGTTTTATTTCACTGTGATCTGAGAAGATACATGGAATAATTTTGATTTTTCTAAATTTGCTGAGATTTGCTTGTGGGCTAACAGTATCTATCTTGGAATATGTTCCATGTGCTGATGATAAAAATGTATATTCTGAATTGGGGGAGTACAATGTTCTGTATATGTTTATTAGATTTATTCATTCCTAAAGTCCCATTCAAGTTCAATGTTTCTTTTTTGATCTTCTACCTCAATGACCTGTCAAGCTCTGTCAGTGGAGTATTGAAATCTAGCAATTATGATTCTGTTGTATAATTCTTAGCTTAGATCTATTAGAATTTATTTCATTAATCTTGGAGCTTCTGTGTTATGCATAAATATATTTAAGATTGTTATATCTTCTTTCTGAATTGCTTCCGTTATTATTATATTACATAATAGTCATCTTTCTCTTTGTTTACCATTGTTGATTTAAATTCTACTTTATTTGATATGATAATATCCTGTTCAATTGTGGTTCCCATCCCCCTGGTATACATTTATTTTATTTGGAATTCATCTTTCTTTATTACTTTCATTGTGAAGAATAATTTCTTTCTTTTAAATTTCAGGTTAATGTGAGGGTACAAATAACCAAATCAAAATGCTTG
This sequence comes from Nycticebus coucang, assembly GCF_027406575.1. NCBI lineage: Eukaryota > Metazoa > Chordata > Mammalia > Primates > Lorisidae > Nycticebus > Nycticebus coucang. The sequence goes on along the minus strand of NC_069804.1, from coordinate 152,563,532 downwards.
AATTTGTTAGATAGAGTCGCTATTATAGTTATGCCCTACACTCAAAAGCTGTGCCATACACCCCTATATTGTGTCCATTCAGTAGAAGCACCCCAAATCTCACTTCCCCTTCACCTGTGCCTTGCATCCCCTCTCTCCAACTTGAATGGAAATGATTTTTTCTCCTATATGGGCATAAATTAGATTGTCTACCGGCTTCATGTTAGTATTGATTATATTTTGTAGTTGCTTATTCATTCTTGTGATATTTTACTGAAAAGAATGTGCTGCAACTCCACCCAGGTTAATACAAAAGATGTAAAGTCACCACTATTTATGGCAAGACACCACTTTTTATGGCAGAATAGTATTCCATGGTATGAACATACCACAGTTTTTGTGTGTGTGTGTGACAGTCTCATCATGTTGCCCTTGGTAGAGTGCTGTGGCTACCCAGCTCACAGCAACCTCAAACTCTTGGGCTTAAGCGATTCTCTTGCCTCAGCCCCCAAGTAGCTGGGACTATAGGTGCCCACCGCAATGCCTGGCTATTTTTTTTTTTTTTTGTAGTTGCGTCACAGCCCACTGCTGCCACCACTTGTTAGGGCCCGGGACTGGCCAAGTCTCAGGCCTGGCTTAACTAGGTTCCTGATGCTGACTGCTAAGCTACCTAGCTCAGGAACAATTTCTCTTAGGTGCCCAAGGGCTATCTACTTTAGCTGACCAGAGAAAGAGAGAGAGAGTCATAGAGTAAAGCAGTCTCAGAATAGATAGATATTAGTTTTTAGTAGAGCTTAGTGTTCTTCAGCAGAGAGACGCTGTGCTGGCATTCTGCAGGCATGAGAGGAGACAGAGTAAGAGTAAGCAGGTCCGTGATAGAATGCACATGCCCTGGACTGCTGTCTCCTCCAGCCTAATATAAGGCTTATCTCCTGCCTCTCAACAGCACAGGTTTAGAGACTTCCAATTCACCACTGCTCTCATCTCCCGAGCTCTCATTCTTGTTAAGAGAGCTAAATCCCTCTCCATGCCCTTTTCACAAAGGTGTTCCATTATTGAGCTATACAGGTATTTTTTTTAACTCTCATTCCTCCTACCCATAGGCTATATAGGCTGCTACATAGTTCTCATTGCTGTTTAGCAGGTCTGGGCTGGGTTCGACCCTGCCCACCCCAGTATATATGGCCGGTGCCCTAACCACCAAGCTATGAGTGCCAAGCTATACCACAGTTTGTTAATCCATTCCTGAGTTGGTGGGCATTTAGGCTGTTTCCACATCTTGACAATTGCAAACTGTGCTGTGATAAAGAATCTAGCACATCTGTTCTTATAATAAAATGATTTTTTTTTCTTCTGGGTAGATGCCTAGTAGTGGGAATGTGGGGTCAAATGAGAGACCTAATTTCAGTTCATTCAGGATTCTCCATACTTCTTTCCAATATAGCTGTATTAGTTTGAACTCCTGCCAACAGTGTAAAAGTGTTCCCTTCTTTCACATCTGCAACTTTGTGATTTTGTGATGTGAGCTAATGTTAGTGGTGATGGGTGATATCTCAGGGTGGTTTTATTATGCATTTCTTTGATGATTAAGGATAATGGGCATTTTCTCATATATGTTTACTAGTCATTTGTCTGTCTTCCTCAGAGAAGGTTCTATTCATATATCTTGCCAAGTGATAGATGGGGTTATTACCTCTTTATTTTTGATTAATTTGACTTCTGTATAGATCCTCGTTATCAAGCCTTTGTTATATCTGTAACATGCAAATATCTTTTCCCATACTGAAGTTTATCTATTTGCAATGATTGTTGTGTCCTTAGTTGTGCAGAAACTGTTCAATTTAATTAAGTCTAATATGTTAATTTTTGCAATTGCCATGGAAGTCTTCTTTATAAAATATTTCCTCAGGCTGACATCTTCAAGACTTTTTCACACACTTTCTTATAGGATTTTTATCATTCCATGCCTTAGATTTAAATAGTTTATGCATCTTTTTTATTATTAAATCATAGCTGTGTACATTAATGTGATCATGGGGCACCATATCCTAGTTTCATAGACCGTTTGACACATTTTCATCACACTGGTTAACATAGCCTTCCTGGCATTTTCTTACTTATTGTGCTAAGACATTTACATTCCACATTTACTAAGTTTCACATATCTCGAATTAATTTTTGTAAATGGTGAAAGTTGTGGGTCAAGTTTCATACTTTTACAAATGGTTATTGAGTTCTCTCAGCACCATTAACTGAATAGGGATTATTTCCCGCAGTGTATGATTTTGTTGGGCTAATCAAAGATCAGATGACTATGGAAAATTGATTTCATCTCTTGGTTTTCTATTTAGTTCCAAATGTTTTGTCTCTATTTTTGTGCGAATACTATGCTATTTTGATCGCCATGGCCTTGTAGTACAGCCAACATTCTGGTAGGGTGATGTCTCTAGCTTTGTTTTTATTACTAAGAATTGCCTTGGCTATACACATTTTTTTTTTTCTGGTTCCATGCAAAATGAAGAACTATTTTCTCCAGTTCTGTAAAGGATGATGTTGTTATTTTAATGAGATTGCATCGAATCTGTATATTGCTTTGGGAAGTACAGACATTTTAACAATGTTGATTATTCCCAGCCAGGATCATAGTATGAGCTTCCATTTGGTAATGGCTTCTGTTATTTCTTTTCTTAGGGTTTCAAAATTTTCTTTGTAGAGGTCCTTCACCTCTTTTGTTAGGTATATTCATAGATATTTCATTTTGTCTGAAGCTACTGTAAAGGGAATTGTGTCTCTGGTTAGTTTTTCAAACTAACCAGAGACACAATTGGCATATAAAAAGGTTACATAATGGTGGACATCTATTTTGAACCCTGAGACATTACTGTATTAATAACTTCCAGGAATACTGTGGTTAAGTCTCTGGGGTTCTCTAAGTATAAGATCATATCATCAGCAAACAGTGAGATTTTTACTTTCTCTGGCCCCCTTTGGATGTCCTTTATATCCTTCTCTTGCCTGATTGCATTGGCTAGAACTTCCAGTGCTGTATTGAATAGTAGTGGCGGTAGAGGACATCCTTGTCTGGTTCCAATTCTAAGTGGAAAAGCTTTCGCTTTTACTCCATTCAGTATGATATTAGATATAAGTTTGTTTTAAATGGCTTTAATCTGTATAAGAAATGTGCCATCCCTGCCTACATTCTTAAGCCTTCTTGTTAGAAAAGGATGCTGAATTTTATTAAATGCTTTTTCTGCATCTATTGAAAGGATCACATGGTCCTTTTTTTTTCTACTGATATGTTGAATTAAATTTATGTATTTGCTTATATTAAATAAGCCTTTTATCCCTGGGATAAATCCTACTTGATTGTGATGTGTAATTTTCTTTTTCTTTTATGTGTAGCAGTAATCTACTGGCTAAGATTTCATGGAGTATTTTTAAAATCAATATTCATTAGTGAAATTAGTCTGCAGTTCTCCTTTTTAGTTGGGTATTTTTCTGATTTTGGTATCAGGGTGATGTTTACTTCACAGAATGTATTGGGGAAAATTCCTTTCTTCTCAATGTTTTGAAATAGTTTCTGCAGTACAGGTATAAGCTCTTCATTAAAGGTGTGATAGTATTCTGGTGTGAATCCCTCTATCTAGAGCATTTTTCTTGTTGGAAGTTTTTTTATTCTTTCTTCAACCTCAGTGCTTGATATTGGTCTGTTGAAGAAATCTATTTCTTCTTGGTTATGTCTAGAGAGAGTGTGTGATTCTAGGAATTGGTCCATTTCTTCCACATTGTCAAATTTCTGGATATAGAATTTCTTGTAGTAGTTAGAGATAATCTATTGTATCTTTGTGGTATCAGTTGTTATTTCTACTTTTTCATTCTTGATTGAGGTTATTAAAGATTTTGCTTTTATGTTTCTATTTAGTCTGGCCAATGGTTTATCAATTTTATTTTTTCAAAGAAACAACTTTTTGTTTCATTAATGTTCTGAATGGTTATTTTGTTGTAAATTTCATTAATTTATGACTTAATTGTTGTCATTTATTTTTTCTTCTAGGTTTGAGATTAGATTGTCCTTCTGTTTCCATTTCCTTAAGATGATTCATTAGTTTGTTGATGTGTTCTCTTTCTGTTTTTTGGATATAGGCATCTAATGCCATAAGTTTCTCTCTTTAGACTCCTTTTATAATATCCCACAGGTTTGATAACTTGTAGTTTAATTGTTGTTATGTTCAAAGAATTTAAAAATTTCCATCTTTGTCTCTTCTTTGACTCAACTGTTACTCAGCATAAAATTATTTAATTCCCATACTTTTTTGTGGTGATGGCAGTTTTTGTTGGAGTTGAGTTCCACCGTTATTGCTTTGTGGTCTGCAAAGATACAAAGTATAATTTCAATTCTTTAAATTTTGTTGAGGTTTGATTTGTATCCTAGGATATGGTCAATTTTGGAGTATGTTCTATGGGCTGATGAGAAGAATGTATATTCCTTAGCTTTGGGATGATGTGTTGTATATATATCTGTTAAATTCATTTGTTCTAGGGTCATATTTAAGTCCCTTGTATCTTTCCTTACTTTCTATTTAGAGGATCTGCACTGTTCTGTCAGAGGGGTGTTATAGTCCCCAGAGATTATGGTGTTATAGGTTATCATATTGCTAAGACCAATTAAGGTTTGGTTTATAAATCTGGGAACATTCAAGTGTGTGCATGAATATTTATAATTGAAATGTCCTCTTGTTATATTGTTCCTTTGAGCAGAATGAAGTGACCATATTTGTTTTTCTTAAATTTAGTTGCTTTAAATACACTTGTATCTGAAAATAAGATTGTGATCTTTCCTTTCTTCTGATCTCCATTTGCCTTAAATACCATTTTTCATCCCTTTACCCTGAATCTTATTTTGTCCTTCAGGGCAGGGTATGCCTCCTGGAAACAACATATGGATAGCTTGTGTTTTTTTATCCATTCAGCCAACCTGTGCCTCTTCAGTGGGAAACTCAAGCAATTAATATTTGTTGAGAGAGTCAATAATTGTCGTGGAGTTCTATTCCTCTTGTTTTGTAACAGTCTGTTGCTTAGTTATATCCTTTGTGCCATTGTGTTAGTTATCTTTTGTCCCTTACTTTCTGGGTGTTTATTTTTCTGGTGTTATATTGTGATGGTCAGTGTTGAGAATAGGTCTAATTATTGCCTATATAGCTGGTCTTCATGTGAACAATTTTCTCAATGTTTCCATGTCAGCAAAATATTTTATTTCTCCTTCAATTTTGAAGCTTAGTTGAGTAGTATACTTAATTTCTGGTTGAAATTTGTTTTGATTAAGAAGGTTAAATGTACATGACTATTCTCTACTGGCTTCAGAAGTTTCAGTTGAGAAGTCTGCTGTCATCCTGATGAATCTGCCCCTGTAGTTCAGTTGTTACATACTCCTTGCTGCTTGAAGAATCTTATTTTTTGTCTTGACTTTGGACTGGTTCATGACAATGTGTCCTACAGATACTCTGTGTTGAGATGACCCAGGTTTGGATATCCTTCTAAAAGGAGAGTTTTTGGAATTTTGGGTGAAACTTGGGAAGTTTTCATTTATGATATCATCTAGTATGCTTCCATTCCTTTGGGATGTTCTTTTTCCCCTTCAGGGTTTCCTATAATTCATGTTTGAACTCTTTGTGTGCTGGGGTCCTTCCCTTTGGGAAGGGTCTGTTAATACCTGCATATCTGGCAGTGACTGACTGAAGAAATATGAAGTTAGAAACTATGAAAAGAAAGAGACAAGGCATACAAAATAGAATTTTCAAAAGTGGGAACTCAGGGGACCACCTTGTGGGGTTTCAGTGGTGTCCCGAAGTTTAAATTCCACTCAGCTTTTATTGAAGGCTTTTTGTTCATTAGCCCAAAGGGTAAGCTGAGGAAGGGAACAAAGACTCCAGCAGCTTCTCTGAGTGAGCGTATCAGCTCCTATTGTTTTTATAATCATTAACCTTAAGGGTCTGAGCAGTCTTGACAAATCTGGAACCTATGCCTTGTGTGAGTGCAGCCTCCTGTCTGAGTTCACACACACAGATTCCTAAGAAGGTGTTAAACTCCACTAGTTCACTGTGGAGTAAAATGGCACTAGTGTCAATCTCCTCTGAAGAATTGATGGAAAAGAGGAATTTTCCTCTCATCACCACAACAGAGGGTTTTCCTCTGTGATAAGGGACATAAGCCCTCTTGCCCATATTTCAGTGCTAGAACTGTTCCCTTGATCTCTGTCCTAGTCAAATACAAATCTCCACAATTGGTATTTGCTTTGTTTGTTTACTGGGCAGGAAATGGCCTAATGTATCTTTCTAGGCCTTGACACAGCATCTTCTGTGGCCATGATTTTTTTCCAGAGTGTTTACAGACCCAGCAGGGATCTTTGTAAGATGTATCCCCAATAGGCCAGAGTCCTAGGAAAAGCAGGAAACTTGCTCATGTAAGAAAATTAGAAGAAGCTGGTTTAAAGTTAAGCTCTCTGAATTTCCTTTGTTCCAACTCACTCAGCTTACTTTTTAATTTTTACCTTTTTCTGAGGGTGTTTTCCCTTGCCAAGAATGAGGTCTTCAGTCCCCATTCTATCTGCATTGTGAATTCCTATAATTCTCTAAGGGAATGTTCTGCTTTCTTTCTCTTCTTTTCTGCCTGTTTAACTACCTGGGTCAGCTCATTTACCCTATCCTATACCTCTGAGATTCTTTCTTCTGTATTGCCTAATCTGTTATTTATACTTTCTACTGTATCTTTAAGTTCTCTTATTGACATCTTCATTTCCTTAAGCTCCTACATATCTTTTCTATACTCTTCATATCTTTAATCCATTTTTTGGTTCTGTGTTTTCTTGTCAATTACCTTTTATTGCCTTTACCATCCATGTTTTAAGTGACCTTTTTGTCATTTTTATTACTTCCTTATAGTTGGAGATCTTTGCAATAGCTGCCTCATGGTCCCTTGTGGGGAATAGCTCAGTTTTGGATTTCATGGTACCAAAATTTTTCTGTTGGTTCCTCTTTATGTGTGTTTTCTTCATGTTCAAGTCCTTCAAATACTTTTTGCTTCTCACTGTCCCCTTCACTTTTAATTGCCTTGTCTCAGAGCATAGGTGTTGAAGTGGCCTCTTGATATGAGGTCAAAAGGAAGAAGAGGGCAAGAGCCAGCCGTGAGAAAGAAGAAAAGATAGAAAAAACAATAAGGGAGTGAAAAAAAGTTGGACAGAATGAGAGAAGAAAGACAGATATAGTGAAAGGGAGTGGCAGGAGACATGGTGTTGACAGGAAGGATGCTATGGCCACAGCTTCAACTCCAGTACTTTTGGGTGGTTTGTTGGGCGTGTCCTTCAAAATACAGAGCTTCTTACTAATCTGGGCAAAATCAAGATCCCAGTTGTGCCAATTATAGGAAGAGAAAGGGAGACAAAAAATAAAAAAAGAAAAGAAACAAAAGAAAAATTCAGCAGTATGTCACAGTGGGGATCTACCAGTACTGACTTTCCAAAGGTCAAAGCCAGAAGGACACGCTGGACCACAAACTTGCGATCTCCTTAATCCAGAACACTGCCATGACCTCTCATCACTTAGAGAAAAGAAAAAAATGAAAATTCATGAAGAAAATTAAAAATACAATTATATAAGATAAACAAAAAAGGGATATCTTACCTGCTGTACAAGAAATTCATATAGGAAAGATGAGCAAAGTAGAAAAATTTCAACCGAGAGATAAAAAAGGAGAGAAATAAAGAAAAGGGGGAATAAAATCAAAGGGGTAAGAATACAATCAAAGAAACAAAAAACAAAACAAACAAACAATAAAAAAAAAAACTAAACCAACAACAACAACCCTAGAAATAAAAATGTGGAAAGGAAAAAAACCTGGACATAAGGTGGTACTGTGGTCAGTGTTAGGAGATGGGGAACACTCACTCACTGGAAAGCACTCTTTTGTTGTCAAGGAGATTGGGTCTTTTTGTCTTGACTTAGCTGCCCTCAGTCAGTGCATTTTTGTCATTATCATTCCATCACCATGGGTTTGGGGTCTTAAAGCTCACACCAGAATCCTTATGAGGCAAATCTCACAGTGCCCCCTGAAAACTATTCCTGGAGGTATGGGAACTGCTTAGCTCACTCCAAAAGTGGATGGCCAAACTCATCAAGAACACCACAGCCAACCATGTACATGGAACCTGCATGACTTTCTCACAGTGAGGCCCAGCTAGCAGCCACTTCTTTTCCACAATGGTAGGCCAGTTAGCAGCCAAGCCAGTGGAAATGCACCCCATCCATTATTTAAACATGGCCATTGGACACTGAGTCCACCCATTTATCTAGGACCTCCATGGCAGTTCCAATTCCTTGTCCAGCCAAGATCAAAAACCTACAGAACTGTTTCTTCCCATCTCCAGACCTCTGTTTAAAGGTTGGCAGGCTAGCTGGTCACCACCTGTTCCTGAGTACTTGATTTTTGTGCCAGTTGTCCTCAGCTCCTGACCTCCTCACTGGCTCCTATTGTCCACTACTGCCTCAGTGTGCCCCCAGAGTTTTGAATACATGTGGGTCCCCCCCGAGAGATGATTAATTTTATTTTTCTCCCTGTCTTCCCCCAGGAGTGAGCTAGTAGGGACATGTTTCTAGTTTGCTATCTTGCTCCATCTCTCTGTGGTATACTTTTTCTATCCTTTGAATAATGAGATCCTTGTGTGAATATGATAAATTACTTGGAGTAACACATATTTGGGTTGTGTTTTATCAATCTTTTAAGCATTTCTTGTAAGATAGGTGTAATGGCAACAAATGCCCTTAATGTTTGTTTCTCTTGGAAAGAATTTGTTTCTGACACTTAGTTTTGCAGGGTAAAAAATTCTTGACTGGCAGGCAGTGTGTTTAAGAAGACTAAAATTGAGATCCAAAACAGTTCTGACTGGAAAGATCTTTACTGTGACTTTGTTAGTCTGATGGATTTTACTTTGTAAGTAACTTGTTGCTTTCACATTGCAGTTTGTTCATTTTTCTCCTTCACTTTGACATTCTCAGGGCTAATAACTCTGGATCTTAGAGATACTTATTTGCTATGAATCTTTGAGGTTTTGAATGGCCATCTTATTTCTGATATATGATATACAAATCTTAAGAAAAATCACAGAATTGGGCGGTGCCTGTGGCTCAAGGAGTAGGGCGCTGGTCCCATATGCCGGAGGTGGCGGGTTCAAACCCTAGCCCTGGCCAAAAAACCACAAAAAAAAAAAAAAGAAAAATCACAGAATGTTTCCTCAGTTGTTCTTTCAAATAGGTTTTCTATGCCTTCTACTTTTTCTTCTTCTCACTCAGAAGTACCTGTGATCCTTTATATGAGCTTGGTTTGCATAATTCCATATATTTTGCACTGACTGAATATTTCCTCAACATTTTCCACAGACTGAATTATTTCAAAATCTGTATGTCAAACACAAATTTTCCTTCTGCTTAGTCTACTCTATTTTTAAAGCTTTATGCTGTATTTGTAGAGAGAGACCTTTGAAGTGGCAGGGCCCCGCAGCTTGGAAAAATGTCCAGAGGATGAACCCTTCTCTACTGACCCTCTTCAGCAGATAATAACATATTTTCTCTAAGCTTCAACTTTTAACACAGCAGGAAAAAAACAAAAACAAAAACAAACATGTTTTCCTTAAAACTTTAGCTTTTGACTTCACAGCTGCACTTCTAAAATTTTGAAAAAGGACAGAGTTTATTGAACAATATAAGAGATGGATAATTTAAAAAGGAGGAACAGAACTTCTGACAATGGAAGGGGGAACCCGAGTGGGAAGCCCATGTGGGCCTTCTGTCTAGGAGTTTATATGCTGCTTTTTGTATCTTATACGTGGGTGGGGTGGGATTGTATTACTGGAATATATCACAATTGGCATACAGACACCTATATTGCACCTACAGGCAGAAAAATAATCCTAAAGTTAGCAAAGGAATGAGGTTCTTGAAGTCCTTTCCCCTGGAATGAGGAATTAGAGTGTGTGCTTCCTACTCCAGGAGAAACTGCCCAGATGAAATATCAGTCAAGCTACATTTTTTTTTTTTTTTGTAGTTTTTTGGCCAGGGCTAGGTTTGAACCTGCCACCTCCAGCATATGGGGCTGGCGCCTACTCCTCTGAGCCATAGGCTCTGCCCCAAGTCAAGCTACTCTTTTAATGATCTTTCTTGAGCACAGAGAAAGGGGCCAAGAAAGGGCTTATTTTTGCCAAAAGATGGGGTCTGTGATGAGATAGATTTCTAACTTCACTCAGGCCTAGAAAATGGGGGTTCCCTATCTAGCCCTAAGGAGAGGGTAACCCTATATCAATCTTCCCTCCCTGAATAGAAGCTCTAACTGCTGTTAGGGTAAAGGAGCACTGACAACGCTAGACGTTCTCCTACTGAATATGGGCAATGACAAGTAGGGTAGTTAGGGGTTTCTCAGAGGCGTTTCATGGTAAATGGAAATCTGGATTGATTGTGGTCCTTAGTAGTTAAACTTATGATACCTATGGGAACAGCAGTTACAGGATGTAGTACAAAGGGACATAAAACACATGGTAAATTGGATGCAACAGCATGCAAAAAGTCCTAAAATAAGAACAATTCCTACACCAATAACTAAGGCTCTTAACAAATTTAACTTAGGAAACCAAGGAAACAATGAACTAAGAGCAAAACCAAAACAGGCTTCTCTTTGGGTGACATCATGAAATAAATTTTGTACTTGTTATAAAAGTAAATAATTAATAACTCCTTGGTTTTCTAAGACAGTTTCCTGGACTTGTCCAAGTTCTATGTCTAGGGTGCTAATAGCTTGTGAGTTGGTGTTCAAGGCCTTAGCCATGACACATGCTGGTCAACCCATCTCATATAATTTAATTTCCATAGCTCACATCACAAATAAAGACAAGGAAATATACTTACCTGGGCTGAATAGATGAAAATCACTCCAGAAGACTTATGGGGAATTAAAATCTTGGGATTCTGTGTCCTTCCAGGTGTTATTCATGTTTCATGGCCTAAGAAAGGTGAAGCTAACCTTCCTAGGGAACAGGGTCCTCCAGTGGCATTAGCCAGAATATAAGAACACTCCTGTCACCCACACAACAAAAAACATTATTTAGGAATTTTAGTCTCTATAACTGTTTTGAGGTGAAGAGAAAATATGTCTCTTTCTTAAGTCTGTCTCACTGACCCCCACCCATATAAATCATGATAGGTGAGATTCTTTTGACTGTGATGAAATACAGTGAAGTTTCTGAGCACATTAAATGAAGTAAAAACTCCTATTAAATGATATGTAAAGACCTGATCCTTCCACAAGACAAAAATGAGGCACATTCATAACATTTTTAGCCAAGTAAGTCCAACTATTCTCATCTCATTGAAAGGGAATTTTATCTTGTCCCTTCCCAAGTTTCTAAATTCAAAAGGGTTATGAGAAGGAGAGGGGTGTGACTCAAAGCCATTTCTTATCACCAACTGCTCTTAATGTCTGGATGTGAAGGTTCTATTAGTGTGTGACTCAGGTGTGATGAATCTAAGTCTTAGGTTCTGCTAGTTTTAACTGTGGTGAGCTTTTAAAAGCAAGAAAAGACTATATTGACCATATGTTCATTCCTTTCACTGGTCCTTATACTTTTAAGTTTAACATCTGTATTTGATAGGGGAAGGCATAGGATCCTGTACCATATTTACATATATTGTTGTTCAAGTTTTAATCAGTATATTTCTTCTCAAGAGTGTAGTCAAGACTCTAAGGTATGACTAGAAATACATGAGAGAATAGCCATTTCCCCCAACTGTAACAGTTGGGAGAAAGATTAGAAACTGGCCTTCCAGACACCCACTTTATAGTTACAGACTTGGGGGTAAAAAATCCAGGACTTGAAAGAAGTGCAGGCAGGAGACAAATTACCTCCTGGCCATCCCCAGTCAGACACATCTGGGGCTCTCAGGCAGTCATAAGATGATCTGGAGTAATGTTAGGCTATTCCAGACATCTTTAATCAATCTCGGGGGTCAAAGGAATTCCCATTCTCTGAGGCCTTCACATCTGGGGACAGGCTTATCTTCAGTAGTTACCCCTATACACCAGACAAGGCTTTCCTGCCAGGCTTCCCTGTTTTGACTCGAGTTGCTCTCTTTTTCTAGTCTTTATTTTAAGCTGATAGATGTCAGCTGAGAACAATTCTCAGAATCCCACTTACGGTCTTCTTAGGGTCTATGCCTGTCTCTCAATGGTATACCTGGCCCTTTCAGGGGACATATTGTTATGAACTACAAGTCTGTCCACTTTCTACCCTTTGTCAAGGCTTTCTTTCTTTCACTTAAGGTCAATGTTTAATCAATAACCATACATCTCTCTATAAGAAGTTAAAATGTTGCTTATATACTTAACAGGATTGCCAGACTCCCTTTAAGACCTGTGGAACTGGCAGAGGTCCACCAAAGAAAAATAAAGTTAAAAGTGTGAGAGATAAAGAAACAGGACACACAGAATAAAATTTTCAAAGGTGGAAACATGGGAGACCACCGCTAGCTTATGAGGTTCCAGTGACTAGCCCTGAGTGTTTGTTCCACCTAGCTTGAGTTGAAGGCTATCTTCTCATTTAGCCCAGAGGGCAAGCTGAGAAAGGGAACTTAAACATCAGCAGTTTCTCTGAGTAAGCAGGTTAGTTCTTATTCTATCTATAATCATTAACTTTAAGGGTCTGAGCAGCCATAAAAATATGAAACCTGAGCCTTATATGGGGGCAGCTTTCTGTCTGTGGTCACACACACAGATTCCTCAGGGGAGGTTAATCCCCTTTAGTACTCTGTGGAGCAGATGTGATGATGTCAGGCTCCTCTGAAGAATCCGTGGAAAAGAGGATTTTCCTCTGTTATCCACCCAGAGGCATCTTCCTCTGTGGATTAGGGGACAAGACCTCCTGCCCATATCTCAGGGCTTAAGCTGTTCCCTCAATCTCTGCCTTGGCCATAATACAAATCCTCACAATGGGTATTTGCTTTGACTGTTGACTGGGCAGGAGATGGTTAATGTTCCTTCCCATGTCTTGCACATAGCTTCCTCTATGGCCATTATTTTTTCAGTGTTTATATTTATGCAAGTGTAAACTCAGTAGGGGTGTTTGCAAGCTGTATCCCTTGCAGGCCAGGCATCTAGTATAAGCAGGAACTGCTCAGGTAAGTAATTTAGCTGCTGGTTTAAAAGCAAGCTAGCTAAACTGTTTTTATTCTGCCTTGCTCAGCTTCTCTGTTTTTTACCTTTTTCTAGGGGTGTTTTCCCTTGCCCAGAACAGGATCTTAAGTCCCCATTCTGCCTGCAAGAATTATCTGAAAAGTTTTCCAAACCATTCTTAATTTGTTTTACTTTTGGTTAACGAGAATGGAGTACACACTCAAGCAGTTTTTATATCACCACCCCTGTGGGGTGAGCAAAAGTCTCTGAGACTTGCCTTTCTCTCTTAGGTTCATTCTTCTGCTCCCCTAAAGGTGCTGATGACACTGGGGGAGGTGTTGTTGGTGAGTCAAGATAAGGTAGCAGTATCCACCTTGGGAATTTCTGACTAGCACAAGAGACCACCACAGCTAGAGGCCTATTTTCCCTTTGGCAAAATAAGACTGTGAGATGGAGAGAAAAATTTGGCTTTCTTTCCTTAGAGGTTTCAATGCTTGTAAAATGCATCCTAGCTTTCTTGTGGGGTGCCAAAAGTTGAGGAAGAATTCTCCATCTATGAGTGCAGACATAGATGACCCATGTCTAGTCATCTTCCCTCTGGCCACTGACTCCAGCCATGGTCATTCTCCCTGTGGCATGCAGGAGCCCACTAACTTTGATCATGAGGACATCCCTTCATGGGCTTGGAAAAGCCCACTCATTCTAAACTCATGGGCATCCCTATATGCACTGGAATATCATACTGAGATGCATGACCATCCCATAGTGAGTCACTTGTCCAAGCTTAGTCACACTTACCAGTGTAGTAATTTTTATCTACTAGATTCCACTGTTCCACTAGCCACAGATGGAAAGAGCAGGTTTGACTAGACTTAGTGTTTATTCTACTAGTGCTACCTATTGCTAATCCTCTTCAGAACTGCTTCTCTGTCCAAGTTACAGAGAACAAGATTCTTGTAGTTGTTCCACCCTCTTTTATGCCTCAGTTTCTCTCTCTGGGGTCTAAGACCTCTGTAAGAGATCAAAACACTCAGAGACAACCTCTTATATATGTTTCCTGAATGATCCACTTCTAATTAATATGTGGGGGTTTACTTATGGGACCATTCTTGATACTCCTATGCAGGCTCCTGGTCACCCAGGAATGTCTTCCAGGAAGGAATAAAATGCCCCTATCTTCAGAGCCAAGAGTCCCAGTCTCTTATTTCTCTAACAACAACACAGTTCGGCCTATTTTGCAAACATGCATAAAATCCAATTGAGATTAGTTTTGGAGGGAAAGACAAGGGAAAACACCAAGAAAAGTCAGCACAAACTTAACCAAATACACAAAGCAGTCCCTTACAAACATTACTTACATGCACTACCAAGAAAAGCATATGAGCAAACCACAAGGAAAACACACCCTAGAGAGCAAGCCTGATTCCTTTCCCAGAATGCAGGGGAGACCTTATCACTTATCTGTAGGGACAGGAAAGCAAGAGGCTTGGGACCCAAGAGACATGGGCCAACAGTAAAAGTACATAGGAGTGCATGCTCAGTTGCCAGAGACCCCAGGACCTCTGACTAATGCTTCTACTCATTCTTTGGCTCTCAACCAGAGATAGATAATAGAAACAGAATGGGTTCAGGAACCTCCAAATATTTTCTTGCACTTCTTTGCTCTGCTCCCCTTGCAGAGGGAGATGCAATCCTTCCGGAGGCTGCACCCCTTGTGGAGGCTGCACCTCTTGCTGGAGCTTAGGAGGATTCAAAGGCCCATTCTCCAAAAGTCTGTAACCTGTTTTGTAAGTCAGCAACTGCAATACATGTGTTTATTTGCTGATAGATGACCAATGTTTTTGTCTCCATGGCTGTAGAATAAAACAGAATAGATTCAAGCAGTGTTCTGATTGCTTACCACAAAATATCTCAAATCCTAGATGAGAGCCCCAAAATATGTAGCTGGAATTTCTCTGTGTTGGATCCTTCATCTTGGGGTTTGAAGAATGCAACCCCTAACAATGAGAGTAAGTGAAAGGACAAAGCTTATTGAAAGATAAAAGAGATAGTTAAGCAAAAGAGGGGGAGGAGAATCTCTGGTAACAGAGTGGGGAACCCAAATGGGAAGCAACTGAATTCCATAATTCTCACTTCAGTAATTTCATTTGGTTAGAGTTCATTACTGGAGAGCTATTGTGATCCTTTGGAGTCTTCAGTATAGTCTAGTTTTTTGTTTGTTTGTTTGTTGTGTGTGTGTGTGTGTGCGCATGTTGCTAGAGTTTTGATGCTGATTCCTACTCATCTGGGGCTTCTTCTCTCAGCTTAATACAGAAAGCAGATATAATACACTTTCTCCCTCCTCTGTTGGTATTTCTATTGCTCCGTGAAGCTAGGGATAGGTCCCTGAATGGCGTGATTGGTTCCTACCTACTCTCCAAGAGAGGTGTAGAAGCATTGTGAGCCTTTAACACTTCTGCTCTGCTGATTCTCCCCCTTTTGTCTGTGGCTATAACAGGGCCAATCCATGGTGCAAGTCACTCCCTCAAAGAGGGCTGTCATACAGGATGGGGTGAGTCCATACTAACTTCCTTCTAAAGAGTAAAGAGTGAGGAAAGGGGAGTTGAGAGTACTTCTGTGGTGGAGAAATAAGAAAAGATACAACTTCAGCCTGGAGATCAAGCTTAACATTGATAGAAAGAATTAATGATGATGGGGCGGCACCTGTGCCTCAGTGAGTAGGGCCCATATACCAAGGGTGGCAGGTTTGAACCTGGCCCCGGCCAAACTGCAACAAAAAATAGCTGGGCATTGTGGTGGGTGCCTGTCGTCCCAGCTACTCAGGAGGCTGAAGCAAGAGAATCACCTTAACCCAAGAGGTGGAGGTTGCTGTGAGCTGTGACACTACAGCACTCTACCAAGGGCAACAAAGTGAGACTGTGTCTCTAAAAAAAAAGAAGTAATGATGTAGAATGATGAAAATGTATCTTTACATCTCTGTTATCCCTATACAAAAAGTATACACACTTCTACTGGCTGTCTCTTACCATTTAAAAAAATCATCACAGATAAATAATATAACTATCATTATTTTATAATACTAAAATATGACATCATATTATCATGAAATCTTGTATTTTTTCATCATATTAATAATAGCAAGATCACAGCTTCGATCATACTTTTCAATAATCAATTTTGTGTTATTTTTCTGAGTACTTCTCTATTGCATAAGACAAACACGCAGAAGGAAGCATGTTGTAACATACTACAACACCAAATTCAATATTATCCTAAGCACAGATAACTTAGTGATTTTGTGAAGTTGAAGGTTTATTATTGTCATGTTAATTATTATTTCTATTGTTATCTTCACTTTAGCATTGATGAATAAATAATATATGATATTTTAATTTGGGATGTGAAACATAGACTACGTAGAGAATATCTTAAGAAAGAAAAAGTGGTAAAAATATGTTCAATTGTAATATCTCAAGAATAGAAAGAATTTCTTTCAACTTACTCTTGCTCCCAGAGGAACAATGACAATTGGTAAAGAATGACAAGGCTGAAAGTATGAGCTGCACAAGCAGGTGGCAATCAGAAAATAGGCCTACCTCAAGAAGCTGAAAGCAGATGGCAAAGGTGAGCAGATGTTAAGCAATGACTGTGATATTTACAGGAGTGATGCCATGGCTTATACAGAAAAAGTTCTTTTATGCACTATGCTTAAAAGTTTTAAAAAGCAGATTTTGTTCAAAAAAATGTGTTTTTTAAACACACAAGTGCTGTTAAGCCACACCAGCACTTTTAAAGACAGGGCCTAGAACAGGGTGAGGATAGTAAGGCAGCTTGGATCAAAACTGAAGAAGGTTCTCGTTCATAGGTTCAGGAAAGTGCCAAATCTGCACTGAGAGAAAGGGTCTCCTTTAATTTTTGTCTTATATACTTTCTTTTGCCTCTCTTTCATCCTGATCTTGTTTAAATAATTGGATTCTCTGTGTTGGATATTATCTGACAACTTAAGAGAAAGACTATTACATGGTTTAATATTTCTAAATCAGTTTTTGATCATTCTTTGTGCCTTTTTTGTACTATATTCTTCTAGCTATTTCTGAAGTGCTATAAAAGAAAGAAAATACGTATGTCCTCAAATAGTATAAATTTAGGGGGAAAAGCATTTATATGAAGCATGAACCTTTTAAGAAGATGCATCTAAATATCATATAAAACTTATACAGTACAATACAAAATTTACCTCTGGATACTGGAAAGCTAAAATTCCATACAATAGACATTGATGTCAGAGATCTGATGAGTAAATGCTTATTTAAAATTTGTATATCAGCTTATAATTGTATGTATTTTATTTCTATATGAGATCATGAATGAGTATAGAACTGAAATTAATTTATTATTTTAACACAGCTGCAAGTTTGCTTTGTGTAGCTATGCCTCCATGAGAAACTGCCATGCTATACAGAGTAAAGAAATATTGTACAAATTTTACTTGACGACTTGGCCCCTGTTGCTCAGCGGCTAGGGTGCCAGCCACATACTGCAGAGCCGGTGGATTTGAATCCAGCCCAGGCCTGCCAAACAACAATGACAACTATAACCAAAAATTAGCCAGGCGTTGTGGTGGGCGCCTATAGTCCCAGCTACTTGGGAGGCTGAGGCAAGAGAAGTGCTTAAGCCCAAGAGTTGTACTTTGCTGTGAGCTGTGACACCATGGCACTCTACCCAGGGTGACATAGTGAGACTCTGCCTCAAAAAAAATAAAATTACTTGAGACCGACGTTTCTTTGTTTGGCATGCAAGGCCTTGAAACCAAGTAATTTTTGGACATTGACTACTGAAGATTTCATTCACAACCATTTCATAATTTTAAGGCTGGTGGTTATTTTTCTAAAAAATGAATCATTGTTAGAACTCCAACAAAATGTTAAGAATATTAATAGACAAATTCCCAGAACAATGGTTGTAGAAAATCAAGCACAATATTAAAGGACAAATGAGTAATTGAACATTAGAAGCGAGAGAGAAAGAGAGAGAAAATGAATTTAGTTTAAATATGAATTTAGTTTACATACTTGGATAATACATGGATTGCCTTTCTCCTGAAATCAGAAACATCTTGAGTTGTAAACTGTTTGGGAACCTTTGTTTTTAAATGTTCTTTACTTTTTTCCTGCCCTTTGTTCATGGATAACCTCAAGCAATATTTAGCCCATAGAGATATGGCATTGTGTATATTTCTGGGTTTGTTTTTCTTACTAAAATCTCCCTCATTTAGTCCCTTTCTGTTCTTTCAATGTCAACTTTTCAATTAAGCACTAACCCTGATACTGTAGTTAACTCTCTGGAACTGCATTATGCTTGTTATGGAAAGGCCTTGTTAAGACTATTATACATACTAAAGTATCCCTTTTTAATAATATTACTAGATAAAATATAGGAGAGCCAATTGTATTTGACTTCCAGAAAAATATGGTTTTATTCTGTTTCAAATATGACAGGGGTTACATACTTCCACTAAAATTATACATTGATCTAAATTTTGAAATAAACTGGGTATGATGTTTTGATTTTTCTTGTTTTTATTATTATTATTATTTTTTACTTTGACTAAATCTGATAATCTTATTTCCAGGTTAAAAAAAGAGCATTTTTACAGTATTTATATGCTATTTTTCTCTTTACCAAATCTTATATTAAATCTTCAGAATAATGCTATGATGTACAAATAACCACCCCCATTATGTAGATGAAGAAATAATCTCAGACATTTACATGAGGCTATAGAGCTAATGTTTGGCACATTCAGGATTCAATTCTTGCTCTGTTGAAACATAATACACTTTTCTTTTCACATTGCTGACTCTTTCTCAGCTTTTCCCTTTTTCCTTGTAGAATAGAAAACATACTATAAGAGTACAATATAGAACATTTTGTGCAGACATCCAATGGACATAGTGCACTGCAAGCCCAGAACTCCTGGGCTCAAGTGATCCTCCCACTTTACCCTCCAAAGAAATTTGGAAAACAGGCATTTCTTTTGTACCCAGCTGCTTTATGAATATTTTAAAAATATTTTTAAAACATACAAAACCACATATCATAGTTATTAAAAAATGTTTTGTACCAAATCATGACAATGTAATTTATATAGCAGTTAGGGGGCCACCTAAGCTCTTGAAAACTTTGTCAAATACTCTACATTTGGAAATAGGTTTGTATCTTTCATTAAAGTGTTGAAGTGAATATCATTCCTTTCATCTTTACAGAAATAAACTAATCAGATAACTAAACGGCATAAAGAATTTTGGTCTTATATGTGATGTGAGAAAATTATACTAGCCATAGAAAGTGGAAAAATTCCCTAGATTTTTTTCATTCTTAGTAGAGTGCTGTTAAAGAATAAATTGAATGATGTGAAACATAGGCATCATATAACTCTTATACACTGTATAACCTACCACTGTGCTTAATCAGATAAAAAAAGATGGGAGAGGGGGTGAAATGTACATTTTGTGAAATGCTTAGACATTCTTTAATAAATAAAGTTAATGTTGTCATTAGTGGCAGCTCTAAGCAAAACTTTTATCTTTTTTTCCTATGGATAAGCACTCTTTGGAGAGATGAATATTGCTGCAGTCATATTGTGCTTTCAGTTAATGAGATGTGGGTTGTATTTGTTAGAGTTTTATGGTAATGAAGCTTATAATTTACTGACAAACTGGCTTAGTTTCAAAACATTCTCGTATTGCACTGACTTTTTTCATCAGAAACATTGATGTACTAATTTGTGTGTTTATGGCAGCAGATGTGCACCTTCACTAAAAGGCTGCCAGAGTAAGGGGAAAGGACAGGAAAGAAAAGGAAGAAGGAGAGAGGTGTTTGGAGTTTTCAATCAGTAATAAAAGCTAGACATAAATTTTTAAATGGCACTGTTTATTGGAACATCCATAGACTCATTAAATATGTTATTTAAAATATCAAATATTTATCAATAAAATGTGGTTGAGTTACAAATATGCTAAGTGCCAGATCCCTTTATCCAGTGTGGAAATGGAAGGAAATAATCTGTCATTTAAAATCAATAGTTGTAACAGGAAGTTATTAAATTAAAACTAGATGGAAAACATTTTCCTCTTCTAAAAGATGTATATTTAATTTTTTTCTAAGTAAGACATGTAGCAATTATTAAAATGGCTTGTAAGCACTGATTTTATGAGCTCTGTGTTTTCTTCAACTCTGAAATATTATCACTCATAGGATGAAAACACTTTTCACAACTTCCAACCCTACCTCTGTTGTTAATGCTAGCTAAGTGAAGTATGTAATAGACAACATGGCATCTTGGGGTTTCCTTTTGTAGGAAATATTCTAATTACTGGTCTATAACTTATAATGGAGGACATAAAACTTTGATGGTTTTGTAAGCACCATCATTAAACACACAAAAAAAGCAAAACCTCTATGTAATACATACAATGAAGGAAAAAGGAATGAATAGTAAACTGTTTATACTTCCTATACTTCTTTCTGTCTTAGTGGAGGTTAGAAAAGAAGAAGACAGAAGTATAAAGCATGAATTTACCTATGGCTAGAAATTATAGATTGAGAGACAGTTGTTGATAATCCTAGTCAGTTAAAAAGTAGTTTCCAGAATATGTATTATAGTCTCTTGAGGTAATTTGGCATGATACAAGTATCTCCAGAAAAAGCACTCTGTTCTACCTTTATGCTGAGATACTTTTGGGTATATGTGCAACCATATACAAGACCTTTATATTCACCAAATTCCATATATTTCAAATCCATAGACAACAGGGTTACTAAAAAGCTCCAGTTCATTTATAACAGACGTAGTCTCTGCCCTCAAAGACTTTGCAATCTAGTTGCAGAGACATTATTTATATGAGTACCCATATAGCAATAAATACAAAGTATTTGAATAAATAATTGTGTAAACAAGAATATAATTTAGTAAAAGTAACACATTTGATAATATAAACAGCTTTCATTTTTTATTGTTCCTCAGCTTCAACTTCTTTTTATTAAGACTCAATGCAAATATCAATTCTTTGCAAAATCTTTCTTTTTTATAAAATATTACAGTGGGACACAGATTTTGTTTACACAATTTGATTTTGTCCATTTTAAGTCAAAGTTATAAGTGTACCCTTCACTCACAATATGTGGGTTGCGCCAGTAAGATGTAAATTTTCCCTACCCCTCTTCTTCCTTCCCACCTGCTTAATATTCTTTGAATTTTACTTTCATATATGTACCTGAAAGTTGAAGCAACCACTTACCATTTGAATACATGTGTTTGTTTTTCAATTTTTGTGATACTTCATTTCGCATAGTTGTCTCCAATTCCATCCAGGTTGTTAAAAGAATGATAAATAACCATGCTTTTTCTGCCTGAGTAGTATTCCACTGTATAATATAACACAACTTATTATTCCATTCAGATGCTGACGGGAACATGGCTTGTTTCCACAACTTTGTGATTGTGAATTGTGCTGCTATAAATAGTTGAGTGTCTTTTTAATAAAATGTCCTTTTGGACCCGTGACCCGTGACCTGCACCTGCCCGGACTTCCATATGAGCAGTGCCACGATCTGTGACCCATTACCTGTGCCCGCCAGGCCTCCACACACCCTGACTAGGAACTCTGGGGGCTGTGCAACCCTGCATCCTCCCTCCTGTACCCTCCCTACCTCCATACCGGCCCGCTCATCTGGACAGGAACTCTGGTAGCCATGCGCCCTCTGGAGCCCTCCCTGCCTCTGCGTGGAGACATTCTCCAGGCCAGAGACTGCAGGAGCTGTGGGCTGTCTGTGCCAAAGTCACCAGGCACCAGGCACTCCCAGAACCATGTGTACCACCCCCAGCCCTGTTGCTAGATCCAGGTGTGCCACACTCCGGAGCTACTCCCACAAACAGAACTTCCTGGATGGCAAAGCCCCAGAGGAGCTACACAGAGTCACTCCCTACAAAGATCCAGCAACAATAGAGTGATCCCGCTGGGGTCTAATCTTGGAGAGACACCTCCGCAACTCTGAGGATGCCCAAAAGCAATGGTGAAAAACAATCACGAGGTGACATCAACAGAAAAAACTCTGCCAATATCAATAATCAGAGTAGATCAAATCCTCCAAGGAACAATGGGGAAGACACAGCACAAGATCCCACACACAAACAAATAGCTGAGATGTCAGAAATCGAATTCAGAATCTGGATAGCAAATAAGATTGATGTCTCAAGAATTCAATGAATTCAAAGACCAAATGACCAAAAATTTTGATGCACTGAGACAAGAAGTTGCAGCCTTCAAAGATCTGAGAAACACAGTAGAATCTCTCAGTAACAGAATGGAGCAAACAGAAGAAAGGATTTCTGACATTGAAGACAAACCTTTCAAATGCTCCCAAACTCTCAAAGAGGAAGAGAAATGGAGGGAAAAAACAGATTACTCTTTCAGAGAGCTTTGGGATAATTTGAAGAAAACCAATATTCATCTTATAGGAATCCCTGAAAGCAATGAAGTGGACTCACAAGGCAGAGTCTCTTCTTCATGAGATTATGAAAGAGAACTTTTCAGACATGCCAAGAGATTCTGAAACTCACATAGCAGACAGTTTCAGACCTCTAGCACGAATAAACCCAAATAAGACATCCCCCAGACACATTATAATCAATTTCACTAAAGTTAATTGAAGAAGAAAATTCTCCAAGCAGCCAGACAAAAGAAAACCGTAACCTACAAGGGCAAGAATATTAGAATAACTGCAAATCTCCCTGCTGAAACCTTTCAATCTAGAAGAGAATGGTCATCGACTTTTAATCTCCTAAAACAAAATAACTTTCAACCCAGGATCCTGTACTCAGAGAAACTAAGTTTCATTTATGATGGAGAAATTAAACACTTTAATGACATTCACATGTTGAAGAAATTTTCCATAACTAAACCAGCTCTCCAGGATATTCTTGGACCTATCCTCCATAAAGACCAGTGTAATCCTCTACCACAAAAGTAAACCCACCCAGAATATTTTGATCAAATTCCAACTTCCACAGTCGCAAAAGTATTAAAAATATCCACCAGACTCTCGAAAGGCTTATCAATATTCTGAATTAATGTGAATGCTTTAAATTGTCCCCTAAAAAGGTTAGCTGACTAGATACAAAAACTCAAGCCAGATATCTGCTGCATATAAGAATCTCATCTTACCTTAAAAGACAAGTATAGACTCAAGGTGAAGGATGATCATCTATACTCCACGCAAATGGAAAGCAGTAAAAAGCAGGCGCTGCAATCCTATTTGCAGATACAATAGGCTTTAAATGAACTGAAATAAGGAAGAATAAGGATGGACACTTCATATTTGTTAAAGGTAATACTCAATATGATGAGATTTCAATTATTAATATTTATGCACCCAACCAGAATGCACCTCAATTTATAAGAGAAACTCTAACAGACATGACCAACTTGATTTACTCCAGTTCCATAGTAGTTGGAGATTTTAACAAGCCTTTAGCAGTGCTGGATAGACCCTCAAAAAGAAGCTAAGCAAAGAAATTTTAGATTTAAACTTAACTATTCAACACCTGGATTTAACAGACATCTACAGTACATTTCATCCCAACAAAACTGAATACACGTTCTTATCATCAGCCCAGGGAACATACTCCAAAATTGACCACATCCAAGGCCACAAATATAACCTCAGCAAATTTAAAAAAATAGAAATTATTCCTTGCGTCTTCTCAGACCATCATGGAATTAAAGTTGAAATCAATAACAACAGGAATCTGCATACCCATACAAAAACATGGAAGCTAAATAACCTCATGCTGAAGGATAGATGGGTTATAGATGAGATTAAGAAGGAAATCACCAAAGTTTTGGAACAAAACTACAATCAAGACATGAGTTATCAGAACCTCTGGGATACTCCAAAGGCAGTCCTAAGAGGGAAATTTATAGCACTGCAAATCTTCCTCAAGAAAACGGAAAGAGAGGAAGTTAATAACTTAATGGGACATCTCAAGCAACTGGAGAAGGAAGAACACTCCAACCCCAAACACAAAAGAAGAAAAAAAATAACCAAAATGAGAGCAGAATTAAATGAAGTTGAAAATAAAAGAATTATACAACAGATCAATAAATCAAAAAGCTGGTTTTTTGAAAAGATCAATAAAATAGATAAACCTTTGGCCAACCTAACCAGGAAAAAAAGAGTAAAATTTCTAATTTCATCAATCAAAAATGGTAAAGATGAAATAACAACAGACCCCTCAGAAATTAAAAAAAATCCTTAACGAATACTACAAGAAACTTTACTCTCAGAAATATGAAAATCTGAAGGAAATCGACCAATACCTCGAAGTATGCCCCCTACCAAAACTTAGCCAGAACGAAGTGAAAATGTTGAACAGGCCTATATCAAGTTCTGAAATAGCATCAACTATACAAAATCTCCCTAAAAAGAAAAGCCCAGGACCAGATGGCTTTATGTCAGAATTCTACCAAACCTTTAAAGAAGAACTAGTACCTATATTACTAAACCTCTTCCAAAATATAGAAAAAGAAGGAATACTACCGAAAACATTCTACGAAAATAACATCACCTTGATCCCTAAAACCAGGGAAAGACCCAATAAGAAAAGAAAATTATAGACCAATATCACTAATGAATATTGATGCAAAAGTACTCAATAATATCCTAACAAACAGAATCCAACAACACATCAAAAAAATTATACACCATGACCAAGTGGGATTTATCCCAGGGTCTCAAGGCTGGTTCAATATACGTAAATCTATAAATGTAATTCAGAACATAAACAAACTAAAAAATAAAGACCATGTGATTCTCCCAATTGATGCAGAAAAAGCTTTTGATAATATCCAGCATCGCTTCATGATCAGATTACTTAAGAAAATTGGTATAAAAGGGACATTTCTTACACTCATAGAGGCCATCTATAGCAAACCCACAGCCAATATTGTATTGAATGGAGTTAAGTTGAAATCATTTCCACTTAGATCAGGAACCAGGCAAAGTTGCCCATTGTCTCCATTGCTCTTTAACCTTGTAATGGAAGTTTTAGCCATTGCAATTAGGGAAGAAAAGGCGATCAAGGGTATCCACATAGGGTCAGAAGAGATCAAACTTTCACTCTTTGCAGATGATATGATCGTATATCTGGAAAACACTAGGGGTTCTACTATAATACTTTTAGAAGTGATCAAGGAATACAGCAATGTCTCAGGCTACAAAATCAACACCTATAAATCTGTAGCCTTTATATATACCAACAATAGCAAAGCCAAACAAACAAACAAACAAACAAACAAAAAACAGTGAAGGACTCTATTCCTTTCACAGTGGTGCCAAAGAAGATGAAATATTTGGGAGTATACCTAACAAAGGATGTGAAAGATCTCTATACAGAGAACTATGAAACTTTAAGAAAAAAAAAATAGCTGAAGATGTTAACAAATGGAAAATTATCCCATGCTCATGGCTGGGAAGAATCAACATTGTTAAAATGTCTGTCCTACCCAAAGCAATATATAATTTTAGTGCAATTCCTATTAAAGCTCCATTGTTGTATTTTACAGATCTTGAAAAAATAATACTTTGTTTTATATGGAATCAGAAAAAACCTCAAATAGCCAAAACATTACTCAGAAATAAAAACAAAGCAGGAGGAATCATGCTACCAGACCTGAGACTGTACTATAAATCAATAGTGATCAAAACAGCGTGGTACGGGCACAAAAACAGAGAATTAGATGTCTGGAACAGAATAGAGAACCAAGAGGTGAATCCAGCTACTTACCGTTATTTGATCTTTGACAAGCCAATTAAAAACATTCAGTGGGGAAAAGATTCCCTATTTAACAAATGGTGCTGGGTGAACTGGCTGGTGACCTATAGAACACTGAAACTGGACCCACACCTTTCACCATTAACTAAGATAGACTCTCACTGGATAAAAGATTTAAACTGAAGACATGAAACTATAAAAATACTAGAAGAAAGTGCATGGAAAACTCTTGAAGGAATCTGCCTGGGTGAATATTTTATGAGGAGGATTCCCCAGGCAATTGAAACAGTATCAAAAATACATTACTGGGACCTGAACAAACTAAAAAGTTTCTGCACAGCCAAGAACATAGTAAGTAAAGCAAGCAAACAGCCCTCAGAATGGGAGAAAATATTTCCAGGTTATACCTCCGATAAAGGTTTAATAACCAGAATCACGTATTAGCAAGAAAAGAACAAGTGATCCCATCTCAGGGTGGGCAAAGGACTTGAAGAGAAACTTCTTTAAAGAAGACAGACACACAATCTACATACACATGAAAAAAAGCTCATCATCCTTAATCATCAGAGAAATGCAAATCAAAACTACTTTGAGTTATCACCTAACCCCAGTAAGAGTAGCCCACATAACAAAATTCCAAAACCAGAGATGTTGGCATGGATGTGGAGAAAAGGGCACATTTCTACACTGATGGTGGGAATGTACACTAATACGTTCCTTTTGGAAGGATGTTTGGAGAATGCTTAGAGATCTAAAAATAGACCTGCCATTAGATCCTATAATTCCTTTACTAGGTATATACCCAGAAGACCAAAAATCACAATATAACAAAGACATCTGTACCAGAATGTTTATTGCAGCCCAATTCATAATTGCTAAGTCATGGAAGAAGCCCAAGTGCCCATTGACCCACGAATGCACTAGCAAATTGTGGTACATGTATACCATGGAATATTATGCAGCCTTAAAGAAAGATGGAGACTTTACCTCTTTCATGTTTACATGGATGGAGCGGGAACATATTCTTCTTATCAAAGTATCTCAAGAATGGAAGAAAAAGTATCCAATGTATTCACCCCTCTATGAAGCTAATTTATAGCTTTCATATGAAGGCTATAACCCAACTATAGCACAAGAATATGGAGAAAGGGCCAAGGGAGGGCAAAGGAAGGGGGAGTTTGACGTGGAGGGAGCATAATGGGTGGGGCCGCATCTATGGTGCATCTTAGAATGGGTACAGGCAAAACTTACTAAAGGCAGAATACAAATGTCTACATACAGTAACTAAGAAAATTCCACGAAGGCTATGTTGAACAGTTTGTTGAGAATATTTCAGATTGTATATGAAACCAGCATATTGTACCCCTTGATTGCACTAATGTACACAGGTATTATTTAACAATAAAAAAAAGATATTGGTCTGTAGTTTTCAAAAGTTGATTTACTTTAAAAAATGAATAAAAGCAAGGTAGTGACTGAGTTACTTTATCTGTAGTATCTGACAGATTGGGATTAATTTTTATTAAGACAGAATATTATAGTATCTTCATATTATAATTATAATAGTTTATTGTTAACAAATCTATAAGATGAGAAATTTATAGGCAATATTTTGACAGATGTCATAGTATTAATAACAATAAAATGTCTAGTGGAAGAATGTAGTCTTAGCAACAGTTCATTTAGTTGTGATTCATTTTCTTTTTACCTGTCCAACAGTTTTAATAGAAATACACTTATTTGTTAACTACCATTAGTTAACTATCACTAGGCAAGATATGCTTTCCTGCCAATTAATATTTTATCATCGACAGATGCGGTTAATAAAAATCTGTTTAACTATAAAAAATAAATAAATAAATAAATAAATAAAATGTCTTTTTCTCCTTTGGGAAAATACCTGGTAGTGGGATTTCTGAATTAAAAGGTATGTCTAATTTGATTTCTTTAAGATATCTCAATACAACTTTCCATTGAGGTTGTACCAGTTTTTGGTCCCACCAACAGTGGATGAATATTCCTTTTTTTCCCCCCACATCCTTGCCAGCATCTGTTGCTTTGGGACTTTTGGGTATGAATCATTCTCAGGAGTTAGGTGATATCTCTTTATAGTTTGATTAGCATATCCCTTATGATTAGAGATGTTCAGCACTTTCCATGTGTTTGTAGGACATTAGACAATCTTCACCTATCACTGTCCAGCCAATAGGCAAAGATGTGAGATAGGTTCACCAAGCTTTGTGGTCATACAGCCAGCAATCTAGAGAACAGCAAGAATAGCTGCTACAAGAGGCATTTCTGCCTCAGTTATAATTCTAATAGTTTTTATAACCAGATACAAGGAAACAAACCTAGAAAATTTAAACTTTATGTAAAAGACTCATTAAAAAACTAACATAAAAGTAGCCTTTACTCTAACAAAGTAACAATATTTAAACAAACATAACAGTATCCTTCACTCTAACAATGTAACAACACTTATTGTCTAAATGTTATTACCTCCCTCATTGTATTTTGAGATAAACATCCTCATAATAATGGAAAAACTTAAACTAAATAAACATGGAAGTTATGTGGAGAAAGAATGTGGGCTGAGCAAACTAGTTCAGCTATACTGCTTCAGCTTAGCTTCCCAGACTCCATTTTCTAGTCCATTTTTCTGGGTTCATTTCCCTACTCTTATTATTGCATTTCATATCTATTAAATAGTTATTAAATGGAAATAATTACTATAATTTGGTGCATTTTTTCTGGGGATTGAACTTATTCAGTCAAAAGATAGATTTGAAGTTACACTGGGAAAAATAGGTGGCACAAAAAACAGGGGTCCACTGAATACAATAACCAATAAAGATGTCTGTACTTCCAATGCTGACAACTAAAGCTCTTATCCATCATCTCCACACAGTTCCACCATACACTGGTCAAGCTCAGGCTTGTTGGTTTTCTCAGAGAAATAAGGCTTGATGTGGCAATGATGTAACCCAGCCAACTTGATGACCATATGTGTGGTGAGAAGAACGTTCCAAAGCCCAGTCCAATTTACCTCCAGCTGTTTGTCAGTTCTTTTCTTACAAGTCCTGAGGAAAACCTGGTCACCAGCTGGAATGTATTCTGGTTTCACAAATCAGGACAAGGGGCCTCTTTTTAATCAATTTAGAGTGTGGTGTACTGTAACTCAGGAGGTGGTGGGGCATGCCATGACAGAGATCAAAGGTCATCTTTTGGATTCCTTGTAAAGAAGGAAGGGCTATCCTGGGTGGAGGGTCCAAGACCAGTTGAGTAACTTCCTTGGTCTGGGTGGGTCTGTTACTGGAATGTAGGATATGGAAGATACCTCAAAAGCTATTATCAGTGTAAAGAAACAAACAGAGGCAACAATGACTATTACCAATCAAATAAAGGGACAATAGCTGATTCCTATCATTATTTTTGCTAAGCCTGCTCTTTTGCAGAGTTGTGGGAGCACTTACTCATTCTCCCCAATTCTCCTCTGGGCTTTTACCCAACCTCAGTCCTGAGGTGTGGGCAAATGAGAAGGGAAAAGTGGTGACAACTTATCTGGCTTCTTCAGGCTGGCATAGATAAAGTTGGGGTTTTCCCAGGGTAAAAGAATTGAAGTGCTTTTGCAGTCACCTGCAAATATTTAGTAGTGCTGAGTTTTGAAACCAAGGCCCTGTTGTAGCCACATTACTTATTGCAAACATTTCTATTCAGGTTTCAATTTATCTTGAGGTGTCTATATATACACAGCATATAATGTTTAATACTGAACAGAGTCCTTCAGTATAGCCAACAGGAAATTCAGCCCGGCCTGATTATCTAGGAGTACCTGGACTAGAGAGTTGAGTGATCTTTATTGAGCCCTAAGGCTTTTGCAGTTTCTTCCCTATAAGTCTTAGAGTTGGACACAAATTTGCAATCACATCTCTTTTGGCATATAGTCTGTCGATTGGGACTAGTATTCCTAAAAGTTCTTGCAATGTTACTTCTGTAGATGCCATCCCAATATATATCAAACAAATTTATTCGGGGGTAAATATTTCTAATATCTTTCGGTGTCCACTTTGAAATTAAAAGATTTTACATATTAGAACCTAATATTTATGTATTATCTTGGAACTTAGAAGCAAAAAAGAAAAAAACTGGATTGTAGTAATGAAGGAAAGTAATACCAAATCCAAAGGGGGGGGACCAGATATGTAGCAGCACCCCTCGCCCCCTACCATAAGAATGTGACCTTTTGTAACTGTCCTAGGAAATAGCCCCGAGCTGAAGCAGATAACCGGTAACTGGTTCTGAAAGAAAAAAAAAAAATAAGCAAATGTTTGACTGCTGATCTTGTCTTAAGATAGATGAGTAATGAACCAGAGTTCTTCTTATCTGGAAAAGCCCCTATATCTGCTACCCCTCCCTAAAGCCCCTGCTATGTCTGCTGCCCCTCCCTACTTTATGGTTTTTGCCTTTATAAGCTTGTAAAAACTGCTGTTCAGGGCTTGACTTCTCGGCTCCTAAAAGAGTTGTGAGTCAAGTCCCAGCATGCTGGAATAAAATCCTCTTGCGTTTTGCATCAAGCATCTCTTGCGGTTGATTAGGGGGTCGTCAGAGCTCAGGGCAGAGTGGGGGGGTCCTGCCCCAAGTCTTTCATTTGGGGGCTCTCCCGGGATTTGACGACCACCCTTCACCTGTAGAGTCGACCTCGGAGGTAAGAAAGGGGTACCCCGAAAACTGTCTGGTCTGTGTCTTCAGTCTTTTGTTTGACTTTCTGTGCACGCTTTCGGTTTTGCAGCCATCTGGCACCTTGTGAGAGTGGCCGGACAGTGGTGGGTAGACGTGCCCAGAGGACCACAGGCTGAAATCCTGGGGGACGCCCCAGGAACTGAGGAGAACCAGGGACGCCTGGTTGTGTCCTGCTGTAAGGGTGCTGATCGAGTCCGGTTGTTCGATCAAAAATTACGGAAAACGCGCCCGTCTGATTCTGTTGTAGGCTTGTGAGGCACCAAGTGTGGTAGGTAGGTCCTTGTATCTGTAATATTTCTGTTATTCCTGTTATTTGTGTTTCTGACATATCTACTGACGATGGGACAGACTGTGACAACCCCTCTGAGTTTGACTCTAGATCATTGGACTGAAGTGAAGAGAAGAGGTCGTGACCTGTCAGTAGAGGTTAAAAAAGGCCCATGGCAGACTTTCTGCTCCTCAGAGTGGCCCACTTTTAACGTCGGCTGGCCCTCAGGAGGAACCTTTGACTTATCTCTTATTTTTGCTATCAAAGAGATTGTTTTTCAGAGAGGATCGGGAGCCCATCCGGATCAACAACCTTACATCATAGTCTGGCAGGACCTGGTGCAGAATCCACCCCCCTGGGTTCAGCCGTGGACTGCCACATCCAGGCCCCCGTCTAATCCTCAGGTGCTCGCTGTCCAATCTTCCGGTTCCAGAAAAGGGGGTGACAGCTCGGACCCCCCTAAGAAGATCTACCCGGAAATTCAGACTGATCATCTTCTCCTAGACCCTCCGCCCCCTCCTCCCCCATACCCTCCCACCTTGGCTCCTGTCGGGGGGCAGGGAGGACCAGCATCGCCGGATCCGGCGATTGCCCCCTCTGCACCTCTGGGGAAACCTTCACTGGGGCCCGCACAAGGTACCAGGAGTCACCGGCGGGGAGGAATGTCTCCCGACACTACTGTTGCCCTGCCCCTGAGGGCATACGGCCCCCCGCCGGTGGCAACAGATGAGGGACCACCTCCTCTCCAGCCCCTCCAGTACTGGCCATTTTCTTCCGCAGACCTGTATAACTGGAAAACTAATCACCCCCCTTTTTCAGAAGACCCCCAATGCCTGACTGGGCTGGTAGAGTCCCTGATGTTCTCTCATCAGCCCACATGGGATGACTGCCAGCAGCTCATACAGACTCTCTTCACTACTGAAGAGAGGGAGAGGATTTTACTAGAAGCTAGGAAGAATGTACTCGGGGCGGACGGGCGTCCTACCCAGCTCCCCAACATCATCGAGGCTGCCTTTCCCCTCTCCAGACCTGACTGGGACTTCAACACGGCAGAAGGTAGGGAGCGACTGACAGTCTATCGCCAGGCTCTAGTGGCTGGCCTCCATGGGGCGGCAAGACGCCCCACTAATTAGGCTAAGGTAAGAGAAGTAATACAGGGGGCCACGGAACCCCCCTCAGTGTTTCTTGAGCGCCTAATGGAAGCTTTTAGGTGCTACATCCCATTTGACCCTGCCTCTGAAGGACAGAGGGCTTCCGTGGCTATGACTTTCATAGGGCAGTCAGCTGTAGACATTAAAAGAAAGCTGCAGAGGATTGAAGGATTGCAGGACTATACCTTGCAGGATTTAGTTAAGGAAGCTGAGAAAGTATACCATAAAAGAGAAACTGAGGAAGAAAGAGAGAGAGGAAAGGGAAAATAAGAGAGATCGAAGACAGGAGAAAAACTTAACAAAGATTTTGGCCGCAGTCGTAGGGGAGAAGAGCCAAGAACAGACCCAAGGTAGAACTAAGAAGTCAGGTAACCTGGGCAACCGCGTCCCGTTAGATAAGGATCAATGTGCCTACTGTAAGGAGAAGGGGCACTGGGCCAGGGAATGTCCTAAAAAAAGGAAGAAAGTACTGGCCTTAGAGGAAGAAGAAGATTAGCGGGGACGGGGCTCGGAACCCCTCCCTGAGCCTAGGGTAATACTTAAGGTGGAGGGGAAGCCAGTTGAGTTCCTAGTAGACACCGGAGCTCAACACTCAGTCCTACTCGAACCATCAGGACCCGTCTCCAAGAAAAAATCTTGGGGCCACAGGGCATCAGCAGTACTCATGGACTACCCGAAGATCAGTAGATCTGGGAGTGGGACGGGTAACCCACTCATTCTTAATTATCCCTGAGTGCCCTGTGCCCCTCCTCGGGAGAGATTTACTCACCAAAATGGAAGCCCAGATCACTTTCACTCCTGATGGCCCAGAGGTAACCCAGAATAAGAGAGTAACAGCCCTGACCATGCATTTGGAGGATGAACATAGACTCTTTGAAAAGCAATGGGAGAAAGGGACTAGTCTCATACATGACTGGCTAGAAAAATATCCCGGGGCGTGGGCCGAAACTGCTGGAATTGGACTGGCCGCAAAAAGGCCGCCTATAGTCATAGAACTCAAAACTACTTCCACTCCTGTGGCAGTGCGCCAGTATCCTATGACTAGGGAAGCTCGGGAAGGAATTAGGCCTCACATTCAGCATCTCCTACAGCTGAGCATACTAGTAAAGTGCCAGTCACCATAGAACACCCCCTTATTACCCGTCAAGAAACCCGGCACAGGAGACTATCGCCCTGTGCAGGACCTGAGAGAAGTAAACAAGCAGGCACAAGACATCCACCCCACTGTGCCTAACCCTTATAATCTGTTAAGCTCTCTCCCTCCGGACCATATCTGGTACACTGTCCTGAATTTGAAGGATGCCTTCTTCTGCCTCCGACTACACTCCTCTAGCCAGAACATCTTCGCATTTGAATGGAGAGACCCGGACTCTGGAATGACGGGGCAATTGACATGGACCCGACTTCCACAGGGGTTCAAGAACTCCCCAACCATCTTTGATGAAGCCCTCCACCAAGACCTAGCTCACTTTCACGCCAGCCACCCTCAGGTAACGCTCCTACAATATGTAGATGACTTACTACTAGCTGGAACGACAAAGGAAGAGTGCCATTGGGGCACAGAACTGTTACTGGAAGAGCTAGCCCGCTTAGGACATCGAGCCTCCGCCAAGAAAGCCCAGATCTGCCAGAAAGAGGTAACGTACCTGGGTTACACCCTAAGAGGAGGGCAGAGATGGTTAACAGAAGCCAGGAAGCATACTGTGACTCAGATTCCAGTTCCCCGCTCGCCCCGCCAGATGCGAGAATTCTTAGGAACTGCGGGGTTCTGCCGCTTATGGATACCGGGGTTTGCTACTCTGGCAGCCCCCCTCTACCCTTTGACCAAGGAAAGCACTCCCTTCGAGTGGGGTGCCAGCCAACAGCGGGCCTTTGACAACATTAAAAAGGCATTATTATCAGCCCCGGCCCTGGCTCTACCAGATGTAACAAAGCCCTTTGTCCTATACGTAGATGAGAAGAGAGGAGTGGCCCGAGGGGTGCTGACGCAGCCTTTAGGGCCATGGAAAAGACCGGTAGCATACCTCTCCAAGAAATTAAACCCCGTCGCTGGTGGTTGGCCAGCCTGTCTGAGGTCTGTGGCGGCAGTGGCGGTACTGGTAAAAGATGCAGACAAATTGACTATGGGGCAGAAGTTGACAGTCATTGCCCCCCATGCCTTAGAAAGCATCATCAGACAGCCCCCTGACTGGTGGCTGTCCAATGCCCACATGACACACTACCAGAGTCTCCTATTAAATGGAGACAGAGTCCAGTTTGGCCCGCCTGTCATCTTCAACCCGGCTACCCTACTACCTGATACCTCTGTCCGGGAGGATGTATTACACACATGCCAAGAAGTACTGGCTGAGGAGACTGGAACTCAGAGGGACCTCTGTGATCAGCCCCTGCCGGATGCCCAATTAACCTGGTTCACTGATGGGAGCAGCTCCATAATAGAAGGTAAAAGGGTGGCCGGGGCGGCGGTGGTGGACGATAAGCAGACCATCTGGGCAAGCAGTCTGCCTGAAGGGACGTCG
Source organism: Nycticebus coucang (assembly GCF_027406575.1). Classification (NCBI taxonomy): domain Eukaryota; kingdom Metazoa; phylum Chordata; class Mammalia; order Primates; family Lorisidae; genus Nycticebus; species Nycticebus coucang. The sequence continues at coordinate 152,528,834 of NC_069804.1, read as the reverse complement.
GCCCAGAAGGCCGAGCTGGTCACCTTGACCCAGGCCTTACGTTTGGCAGAAGGAAAAAAAGTTAACATATACACCGATAGCAGGTATGCTTTTGCTACAGCCCATGTCCATGGGGCCATTTACAGACAGCGAGGACTGTTAACTTCAGCAGGAAAAGAAATTAAACACAGGGAAGAAATCCTAAGTCTACTGGAGGCTGTTCACCTCCCTAAGAGGGTGGCCATAATCCACTGCCCTGGACATCAGAAAGGGGAGTCCAGAGTTGCCGAGAGAAACCAAAGAGCCTACCGAGAAGCTAAGCTAGTGGCCCAAGGGCTCAACATCCTACCGCTATATGAAAACACTTTAAGGCCTAGCCTTAAAGAAATAGCACCCCCCCTTATCAAAAACTTTAAATATGCAGCTGTAAAAGAGTGCAGACCTTGCCAATTAGTACCTCAGGGCAAACGACTCGGAGGGGATCGCCCTGAAAGCTACTGGGAAACAGATTTTACTGAGATTAAGCCAGCTAAGTACGGATACAAGTACTTGCTAGTGTTCATAGACACTTTCTCAGGATGGGTCGAAGCTTTTCCTACAAAGAGGGAGACTACTCAAGTTGTGGCCAAAATAATATTAAAAGAGATTTTTCCAAGATTTAGGCTACCCAAAGTAATCGGATCCAACAACGGTCCCGCTTTCGTTGCCCAGGTTAGTCAAGGTTTGGCCAAAATCTTGGGGCTTGAATGAAAATTACATTGTGCTTATCGGCCCCAGAGCTCAGGGCAGGTAGAGAGGACAAATAGAACCCTAAAAGAGGCCATGACTAAATTACACTTAGAGACTGGCATTACTGACTGGACAGTCCTCCTTCCCTTTACCCTGTTCTGTGTGCACAACACCCCTAGTATATGGAGCTAACCCCCCGCTCGTTGCCATGCAGCACCTCCCTTCCCCAGAATCTTACTCCTCTCAATATCTATACACCAGATTAAAAGCCCTTGAAACTGTGCAAAAGAAAGTGTGGAGCCGGCTGATCAAAGCCTACAAGCCCGGAGATCTGCAAATACCTCACCAGTTCCAGGTTGGAGATTCGGTGTACATCCGGCGCCACTGGACAGCCAACCTTGAACCATGGTGGAAAGGACCATAGCCAGAAGTTCCATGATTAGAACTTCCCAAAAAACAAATGGGGGAATGAAGGAAAGTACTACCAAATCCAAAGGGGGGGGACCAGATATGTAGCAGCACCCCTCGCCCCCTACCATAAGAATGTGACCTTTTGTAACTGTCCTAGGAAATAGCCCCGAGCTGAAGCAGATAACCAGTAACTGGTTCTGAAAGAAAAAAAAAACTAAGCAAATGTTTGACTGCTGATCTTGTCTTAAGATAGATGAGTAATGAACCAGAGTTCTTCTTATCTGGAAAAGCCCCTATATCTGCTACCCCTCCCTAAAGCCCCTGCTATGTCTCCTACCCCTCCCTAAAGCCCCTGCTATGTCTGCTGCCCCTCCCTACTTTATGGTTTTTGCCTTTATAAGCTTGTAAAAACTGCTGTTCAGGGCTTGACTTCTCGGCTCCTAAAAGAGTTGTGAGTCAAGTCCCAGCATGCTGGAATAAAATCCTCTAGCGTTTTGCATCAAGCGCCGTCTCTTGCGGTTGATTAGGGGGTCATCAGAGCTCAGGGCAGAGTGGGGGGTCCTGCCCCAAGTCTTTCAGTAAATCTGGCTACTGTACATAATTCTATATCTTTTGGCTAGTCTCTTAGTCCTATATGTCTTATTCCACAAGTTGACTTTGCAGACAATGCTAGAATCTAATTCAGGTGTATCGTATTTTTTCATTTTTGAATCACATTTTTCTGTATAGTTTCTTACTTTGTTAAAGGCAAATCATAGTATGATTAATTTACTTACCAAAATAAACTTTACTCTCAAGGTACTTGGACTAGTTATTTGCATAAAATGGAGTAAGAATAATTATTAGCCATATGGGCTTTTCTTTCTCTTAAAATTGTCTTTGGTGGGTGGAACTTTTTCATAAGGAAGCTCAGGTTCAACTTGAAGTCTTCTTGAATCAAGTCAAAGATTTATCTGTCTATGATTGTTTTGGAAAATGAGTCTTTTCTCTGTCAAAGAATAAGATATTTGCCTTTTAAAATCATCTAATTATCATTTTGGCTAAGTGAATGAGTAACTTTGTAGTAAACTGTGATCTTATTTTATAAAAAGTGTTTGTGGTAAGAAAGATTAAACAGAAAGAAAAATAGTATTGTATAAGAAAGGATCTTGAGCGGGAAACTTGTATCCTGAAAGAGAATGAGTGCTTATTTAAGAAAAAGGAAAATGAAGACAAACAGAAAGTTTTTAGCATGTCTGTACTTTGTCTGTGCAGCTTAGATAAAACTTATAAGAGGGAATATATGAAGGAATTTGCACGTGATCCACTTGGGTATCTAATGAGACCATGTGTATCTATATAAGGCATGTGCCTGTGATATTTCACTACCAAAATATGAAAAAAATCTCTAATTAATTTGTTTTTTAAAAAGTAGAGAGAAAAGTAAGTTCTTATGTCAAATATTTTATCAGGATAACAGATTTCCAATGTTTTTGTGTTCTCTGACTTTGATAATATTTTATAAATAAAACTATGCTAATTAATCATGTTATTTTTAAAAATCATAACTGTATAAATTTATGGAGTACAATATGATTATTTGATATACAATGTAGAATGCTTAAATCAAACTGATTAACATAAAACTAGCTTTAAAACTGTTATTAAATATCAGAGATTTAAAGACTATAAAACTTCCACTTCTGTAATATTTTAAATTTTGCTGGATTGACTGTGACCTTGTGTTATTATATTTGAGCCTAGAAAATAGAGGTCCCTGTCCAGCTCTGAATGGTGGGGAGGAGGTCCCTGTATCAAGAGCAGAGACTGAAGACAGCCAGGAGAAATCTAGAAGTGCTCCTAGGAGCATTCCAACACTATACTGCGATGCCTACCTAGCCAGAACGCCACTAGGCTTCCTCAACATGGCACTTACAAGAGTACTCTAGGGGGTCCCTTCATGTAGCCAGAAATGTTACTGGACAAAGGAGGCCAGCCTCCTGTTGCTGTCCAGCCAATATGCAGGAATGGGGGATAGGTCCACCAAGCTTTATGGTCAGACAGCCAGAAATCTAGAAAACAGCAAAGGTATCCTCTCCAAGTCTGTTCTGCCTTAGTTAAAATTCTACTTTTTACAAGGGGATACAAGGAAACAAACCTATAAAGTTTTAACTTTATGTGAAAGAATTATCAAAGAAAACAACATAAAAGTAGCCCTTACTCTAACAATGTAACAATATTTAAACAACATAAAAGTAACCTTTCCTCTAACAATATAACAACACTTGTTGTCTAATGTTACTACCTCCTCCAAAGTCGTTTGAGGTAAACATCTTCACAGTCATGGTGAAACCTTAACTAGGTAATCATGGAAGGGATGAGGAGAAAGAATGCGGGCTGAACAAACTAGGTCAGCTGTACTGCTTCAGCTTAGTTTCTCAGACTCCATTTTATAGGCTGCTTTTCTGGCTTCAGTATTAAGCTCTCACTATATTACAATTACAAAGCCTCTCAACAAAATATGTTGATTTTCTTATAAAAAACAAATTGTTAAACATTTACTACTTGATTTATAGCACCTCTAAAAAATCATTATCTGTGAATTTGCTAGCATCTTCATATATAGATATTCACCTAGAGATTATGAAGAGTATAAAACAATCTTGAAACAAGGCAGGTTTAAAATTTTCCATTATAGCCTTATAACTTTTTATTTTTTTTTCTAAATACTATCCTGGGCTCATTTATTCAAGAAAGGCTTTGCTTTTCTGGTCAAGGGGATGTCTTTAAAAGGCTATATAAAAGCTCTCACATTAGAAAAACATACCAGTAAAGTAGTTGATATTATTTACACTCTTTGGTTGGTTTTCAAACCTCAGGCCAGATTGCAGGGGAACAGAATATTATTGGCTTGAAAAAATACATTGATGCAGTCAAGTAGAGACAAAGTGTGTGTATTTACAAAGGGTAATGTTAGAATATAAAATCATATTTTCATTGTAATTATGAACTTAGTGCCCTCTAGAACAAACATTTCCCAATTATCTCATTTTATGCTTCATCCATTATGCGACTCTGTCAAAAGAGCTCTCTGTTCCTCCAAGGCAATTGATTAACACTGACCAATTTTTTCCTCACTTTCAGTTCAAAGTTATGTAGTGAGATTAACAACACAATTATTTGCAGTGGATTGAGTCTGTTTTTAATTAAAATAAGAGTTTTCTATGAAAAGCAACTTGTTTACATGAACACAATGGATTAGAACTGATTTTTTAGTTTTTTTTGCTTTTAATTAAGCTTTTTATTTTGAGATATGTAGATTCACACATACTTGTAAGAAATAAAACAGAACGATCCTGTGTGTCCTTTACCAAGTTTCCCATTTGTAACATCATGCAAAACTAGTATAATAGCACAAAAAGGACATTGACATTTATATAATCTACTGCTCTTATTCACATTTTCCCAGTTTTGCATATCACATTCACTGACTAAACCATCCATAGATAAAAATATTGGGGGGGAAATAAAAATAACAATACAACAATAAAAAATAATATGAATTTTAAAACCCACATACACTAAGTACAACTATTTACATAGCATATATGTTGTATTAGGCATCTGGCCAGGTGAGGATCCTCCTATAATCTAGCACTCAGGAGGACGAGATGGGAGGATCCTTTGAACTCAGGAGATTAAGGCTAGCCTGAACAAGGTCAAGACCTCACCTCTACTAAAAATAGAAAAAAAAAAAATTAGTTAAACATTGTGGTGGGAACTTGTAGTCCCAGCTAACTGGAAGGCTGAGGCAGGTAGATCAGAGTGTGAGGTTGCTGTGAACTAAGATGCCACAGCACACTACCCAGGGTAACCAAGTGAAACTCTGCCTCAAAAAAATAAAAAATTAAAAAATTAAATTAAATAGTCAAGAAGTTTACATAGGTTATATGTAAATACTATGCCATTTTATATCAAGAAGTGAGAAAGCATACGTAGATTTTGAAATCTTGGGGGTCCTGGAACCAATCCCCTACAGTGACTGAGGGATGACTGTACTCTGTGTGGGTGTAAAGAAGTGGTTTTATTGCTTTTCATAAAAGATAAAAAAAAATATTTCCTTTGCCATCCATGTACCTTTTTTGAATTTTTAATCTCTTTGTATATTTAAGTAGTGTAGTTAGAGGACTATGGGATAATTTCCCTCCACAATTTTTTTGTAAGAGACAGAATTTGCTAACTTAAGGTGTTAGTAAGAGGTTGAAATTGTCCTAAATGATGATACTGTGAGTTTGCAAGTGCTACTTTCTTCTTTAATCAATATGCTACTAATTGCATTCTACAGTTGTTGAGAAAAAAAGGGGAGAGCAAAAGTTAAAATAAAACAGTAATCACTAAAAAGAAATATCTACCTACAAGATCAATTGTCATTCTGTTAAAATCAAATTAGCATTTTAGGAGAGAGTCTTTTCACCCTTTCCCTCAAGTCACCCATCAAATACCTGCATATTAATTGTTTGTACATGTTTATCTTTAAATATGAATAGAAAGTATGAACAGATTCCCAGGAAGTACAGATTCCAGGTGGTTTGTAGACGCTTTGTTGAAGTTTTCTTCACAGAATTTACATTTGCACTTTAAATTATATTTTTTCTATAAATGCAATTACACATGTGCAATGACAGTCTAGCTGTTTGAGAGGAAATAATGCTTCACAATAACTGCCTTTGGTTGACAAGTTAAGCAATTGATACATTTTTAATTATAATACCTTGGAGCTTTTAAAGAAGTATTGTAGTTTTAAGCAATGAGAACCTCTGAAGGAACACTTTCTATTGCTTTTAGTCAGGTTGATATAAATTTGCCTCAGGCTGTGCTACTGGCCAAAACACAATTTGAGTAGATTACAAACTGAGGCAGATGGGCCGCTATAAAGTTAGAGAGATCAACTCATAGATAGCTTTTATTGTAACTAATTTTGACCATTATTTAAAGTGTGATGTATTATTTAACTAAGCTCTTTTTAATAATGACTCATTTTTATAAATTTCATATTAACAAGTGAAATAAATCCTAAGATAATATTATACAGCCTTAAAAAGATGGAGACTTTACCTCTTTTATGTTTATATGGATGGACATGGAACATATCCTACTTAGTAAAGTATCTCGAAATCGGAGGAAAAAGTATCCGATGTACTCAGTACTAGTATGAAACCAATTTACAATCACTCACACTTTCATATGAAGAATAGATCACAACTTTGGCCCAGGATAAAGGGGGAGGATGGGAAAAGGGGGAGGTCAGATTGAGGGAGGGTGAATGGTGGGATCACACCTATGGTGCATATTGCAAGGATACATGTCAGATCTATCAAGGATAGAGTATAAATGTCTTAACACAATAATTAAGTAAATGAGGTGAGGGATATATTAACTAGTCTGATATAAGCATTCCAAATTGTATGTGAAATCAGCACATTGTACCCCATAAATGTGTTAATGTATACATGATCTACCTCTTTATGATTTAATAAAAAAATAAACAATATAGGGGAAGGGAAAAAAGTAATCCAATCCAGTAATGAGGCAGTCATGCTCCAAAGATTTCTTCAGGATACTCCCTGGATATACCAGAATGGATACTTCCTATCGTAAAAAGTATAAGAGAAAGAGGGCTAAGTCACAAGGAATGTGATTATAATTGGAACACCATTTATTAAGGCAGTAAATCATAATGCATACTTTTATCCTAATTTGGTGTCCTATTACTAGGGGGAAAAAAAAAAAAAAGCAATTGGCAATGGTGGCCTTTAGAGCCGTAAGAGACACTCTTCTAATAACTCTTCCAGATCATTTAGAACACTCCTTTCCCAAAAATTCAATGGACAATCAAAATCATTACACCTTTCCACCCAAGCTCAACCCTTATCAAACTTTGCTATTAAGGAATTATCTACCAAGTCTTTTTATCCAAAGATATTTGAGGCATTCATTCATTTTCTTATTATTTTATTAGAAAATATTTATTGAGAGCTGACGTGGTGCCAGGCACTAGATGCTATACATGGATTTAGTGGGATCTGAAGCTTATGCAATGTTGATAAGCCTACTTAGCAAACACAACTGCAAATTAAAAATATAACATTATATGCAAGGCCTTGAAAGGAGGCTATGCGAGTGAGAGTTTCTGAAATTTGCATTTTCTTAGGTGCTATGAAGCTAGTGATACAAGGTGATGCAATAGACAGAAAGTTCTGTCTTCATGGAGTTGATATTCTAATAGAGGAGGTATAGAATGAACAGTAAATATATTCAATAATATCTTCCACAAGGAAAATAAAAACTGATAGTGAAAGGTGCTTGATAGTGAAAGACATAGTGTTTTATATAGGGTTTTCAGAGAGGACAACTCTGTGAAGGTGACATTTTAACAGAGACCTTAATGAATTAAAGGATTGTACTGTAGTCATAGGCAAAGAGGGCAGAAAGTGGACAAGCCTGAGATGACAGTGGATTTGGCACATTCCATGGAAAATCTAAAAGGTGGGGTAAAGATGGATCAAGTCATAGTAAGCCTTTTAAACCATTGTAAGGTGTTTAGATTCCATTCTAGGTATGCTAGGGCACTTGAAGTGGTGTGTAGTAAGGGAGTGAAATGTCCTAATTTATATTTAAAGGGCTCACTTTAGCTGCTTTTTGGCATAAGGTATAAGTTTTTATGAGCCCTCATGTATTATTAATGCTTCTGAAATAATGATTTCAATATTATCTGGACCTCAATTCCTTTAATCTTTGTCATTGGAGACCATTTTTGACATCATTAAGGACATAGTCCCCTTTTAGACTTGAGACTATCTATGCTGCCCTATCCCCCAACAGTTGTTGCCAGGCACTAATCATGGACATTGTGATACTCCCAGACCTGAGAGTCTAAGTGGGGCCTTGGATAACCACTTGTGGAAACCATATATCATTGAATTTCATTGTCTAAAAATATGCCAAGACATTTCAACACTAATTATCCACCTAAATGAAGCTCTCTCTGATTCCTGATGCTTGCCATCTACCACTGTTAACTAAGTATGTGACCCATCTTAGTAAGAATTCCTTCCAACACCTTTCACTGCCCTTAATAATCATAGTAATGTGGTAGAAAATGAGACACTTAAAATTGAGACATGAAGAATGTGAGTGTGTGAGGGATAGTAGGATGTGTTTGTGTAAACATTGATAGTAATCAATTAGCACTATGTATGCTGACTACTTAGCATTTATGCCTAATCATCCTGCAAACAATTCATGAATGCCATTAAATATACATTGGATTAAGTTGGTTGTATGCATTGCTTGATTACAAAAGCATTATAATTTTTATATATGAATGGTCAGATTCCTAGTTTCTTATCCATGTACTTAAATTGTGTGTCAAGTTTTTTTTAAAAAAGAAAAGGTAGTAATCTGAGACTTTGCTAGGTTTATTTATGAATTCGAGTAGTCTTTTGGTAGAGTCTTAGGGATTTTCTAGATACAAGATCATAACATCAGTGAAAAGTGACAGTTTGCTCTTCTCTTTCCCAATTTAAATTACCTTATTTCTTTCTCTTGCCTGATTGCTCTGGCTAGGACTTCCAGCACTATGTTAAATAGAAGTGGTGACAGTGGACACCTGCATCTTGTTCCACATCTTAGCGGGATTGTTTTCACCTTTTCCATATTCAGAATGATGTTGGATGTGGGTTTGTCATGTATAGCTTCTATAATTTTGAGATACATTATTTCTATGCCAAGTTTGGTGAGGGTTTTGATCATGAAATGATGCTGGATTTTGTCAAATGCCTTTTATGTGTTTATTGAGATGATTATATGACCTTTGTTTTTACTTCTGTTTATGTGGTGAATCACATTTATTAGTTCATGTATGTTGAACCATTCTTGCATCCTTGAAATGAAGCCCATTTGGTACTGGTGTATTATTCTTTTGACATGCTATTGAATTCATTTTTCTAGTATTTTATTGAGGATTTTTGCATCTGTTTTCATAAGGGAAATTAGTCTATAGTTTTCTTTTATTGTTGTGTCCTTTCCATGCTTTGTTATCAAGGAGATACTGGCTTCATAGAATGAATGAGTAAAGGAAAATTACCTTCTTTTTCAGGTTATAGAATAATTTCTATAGAATAGGTACTAGTTCTTCTTTCTTTGCAGGCCTGGTAGTATTTAACTATGAATTTATCTGATCTGGTGCTTCTGTTGTTGTGGGGAGATTTTTTATTACTGCTTAAACCTTGCTGTTTATTATTGGTTTCTCCTAAAGTTCTTTTTATTCCTGATTGAGTCTTGGAAGGTTGTGTGTTTCTTAAATAGTATCGACATAACTAAAGGACAGCATATTATTGTTTGTTTTTTTTTTAGGAAACAAAACTGGATTGTGTTGATTTTTTTAGTGGATAGGGTGTGTTTCTTAATTTGGGGGATGGTGATCTTTCTTTAGTGCTTACAAAATTCTAAAAAAATGAAAAAGATATATTATTTGTTTTTCTGATGAGCTGGTTTCTGGAACCTGCTTTATGGTTTGTTTCAAACTATTTTACTCCTTATGTGACAATTCTCTTCATTATCAGAGCATTCATTTCATAAATATCTCTGGGTATCTTGTTATGTTAATTTCATTATTGATTTGCAATAAAATAAAATTTAAATGCAGTTATTATCTGAAGTAACAGAGTACCAGTTTCTACTGCCATCATTGAAACAAAATTTCAATTGTCAAAAAAGGTGAATGTTGTTACATTGATTGAAATAATGTGATGATTTTATGCTTCCATTCATAATACATCTACAAAAGATTTAATGGAACCCATTTCATACAACAATTTTTTGACAAATTAAGCCTGAAATAATCATATTGGATACATGTCTTTTACCTTTCTGATTTTTAGTGAACAGTCTCAGTTATCCAATGTGTTGGTTTCCTGTAGATGTAGCTATCAATTTAATATGAACTAGGACGCATGTACTTGGACATAACAATCTTCTTTAAGACTGACAGAGGAACAATAGTTGCTTTTCAAATCTAAACTATCATAAAATGTGAACATGTAATTAAAAATAGAATTAGTTATATAAAGGTAAGAACTACAAGTACTATCCTATGAGCTAGAGGGTTTAAACCTGCCACCTCCAGCATATGGGGCTGGTGCCCTACTTTTTTCAGCCACAGGTGCCACCCTATTTAGAGTATTTAAAATTGAATTGGGCAAAGCAAGTACAATAATTTTGATTAAAAATGCAATATATAGGTCTTAGAATAGGTCTCATTTCTAATTCTGAGTTGACATGGATTATTCTACTTTTTAATATCAAGATTAAAAAGGCAGTAGGAATGTGAAACTGAAAATATCTTAACAAATCAGTACTTCTAGTTCTATTCATTAGAAATAATAATTATGTTCTAATTATTAGTAAAGCTAGAGAGAGAACTAATCCCAATACACAATATTTTGAACCTATTGTAATACCAATAGTGCTTAGTGATATATTATCTTAAAATTCAGACCATCTACCTAGCTGATTTTAATATATTAAAATGATTAGTCTCTACAATTTCTTAAATTCTCTCCCAAATATTACTCAATCAGAACATCTGCCAAAATAGGTTAAGAACTATTTTGATCCACTATCTAAATTAAATTTATAAATTTGTCAAAAATTATAAATTTAGGAGACCAATATAGAGTCAGCTTGGAAAAATGATAATTTATTAAAATTCTTCCCACTTTCCTATATCATGCCTCCTGAGTATATACAGCTAGAAATATAGACTATATTTCTCAAATTGTGTTTTCAATCAGCATTTTTATAAATGGAAAAAGAGAATTTATATATGTGGGAATCTGGAAGCATAGCTAGAAACCATCTCTGTAGTAAGTTTATATGGGTGACTTTTTGACAGGATATCCATTTTTATTCAGTAAATGTCTTATAAACACAAATTCCTTGTTGTATATGAACCTATTCATAACTGTTATAATAATACACTTTGGGACTATAAATGTTAGTTTGAGATATGCTCAGCTTAATTTCTATGAGATCCCTTTGTATTTGGTCTGTACTTTATTGTTTTATGATGATTTTGCAACAAATCAATCACTTGACAATATAAAATATGACTTTCCAAGAGAAATATAAGATTTTATTTTTCAAGTTAAGGTAAAAGAAGAATGGTTAATTAATACATTGAAGAGGTCAATTCATTCATCTGTTTGCTTGGATCTCAACTGAGCTTTGTTTTATTCAAATTTCTCTTAAGAAAGTGCAAAATCAGCCATTGTGTGATGTTACTTCTTATAAGCTACAGCCTAAAGAGCAGTTATAGAAAATGAACAGGAAATGGTAGTGCATCTAGTAAGAGCCATATCAGAGTACCATACACCTGAACATTAGGCAATGGAACTAGGTGACTAATTATTAATAAGCTTAAGGTTTTATTTCCAGTACTTTTCTTTTTGTTTGACCTATGTTTGGTTTGACCTTTTGCCAGTCGTTTCTTCTGTCTACAATCTACATAAGATCTACTGCTGGAAAATAAGGGCAGTAAATTGTTTCTTCTAAAGTTCAGGTCTTAGAAAATGGGGTCTTTCAAATAGCACATTAGATGCTGAAAAAAGCAGACTAAAAGGTCTTCCATGTTTTTATTAATTGTAAGTAGCAATTATTTTCAGTAATGACTAGCTTTAACCCACGATCATAGAAAATCCATGTGTAGTCAGCATGCAAAGATTGATGTTCATCTAAAATATGAGAGAGTTTCATATCTGGCAATAGAAAGCACATGTATTATAGCCCTTTTATAGAAAATGACCTGTTTGTTCATAATCTGTTCTAATAAAGACCAATGAAGTCTAGCCTAAATGAGGAGACAGCTAAAAAAATAAAAAATAAATGAGGAGACAGATTTAAGGTCATAGGAAACCATTATTATTGTTGGCTCTGATTTCAAATGGCAAGAAAAACAAACTGCTGACCACGTGAAAATACTTTTGCCCTCTTCCTCTGCCTTTCAAATTATCAAGTACTCAAAGCCTGACTGTTTCACAAGTACATTCATTAGAATGTTTCACAAGTACATTCTAATGGTTTCAGTACATTGTTTGTTGTGCTCATCAGAAGTACAGCTTCACATTTTTTAGACAAAGCATCTTAGCAATTCAATGATTTATAAATGAGTATTCATATGCAAGGTGCCCTGCAACCTATTAATGCCAGATCAGATAGCTTACCTTGCTGCATGCATGCTAGTTTTAATACAGTCACCCTAAAATGCACTCTGTCAGTCTCAGAGACTGACTTTTTAATATATAGATTATTTACGAGATCACTAGGATAATGTGTGGATTTTCCAAATGCATCATCATACCAATGTATTTAATTTAGCAAGACGATAATACACGTTATAAATGCAGACTCCTTAGTCTCATTTCTGGTCCTCTTTCTGACCTCCGCAACTCCTGTCAATACTTTACATGGGAAGAGATCAAGTTAAGGGACATATGTGAAAATGTGGAACAACCCATGGGTTTTATTTGAAAAGCTTATACCATTGGAGTGGCAGATACAGTATGAAAGCCCTCCAAAAATTCCATTCTACTCCATTTTACATCAAGCTATGAGTGATTATGCTATTGTTATAAGTCATTATGTAATTTTCATTTCTTGAATGTCACTTTTCACTGAAAGTTAAACTTAGTACATCCATTACTGGTAGTTTTATTGATTTAGGGTTCATGAGGACAGATATTACAAAGAAGAAGGGATAAAAATAGGATTTCAAAGTCTAAACTTTCTCAACCAAATATTGTCCAATGTAGTTAAATAATGACAAATAGGAAGAGCTGAGTGAGGAGTTGTACCAGTTGATTGAGAACTCAGAGCAGGCAGACAATTTGGACATGGAGACGATTGAAGTTCAAGGTCCAAGTTTCTTACCAGAGGGTCCTGTCCAGGAGAGTTAGACAGAAGTTTAACAAGTAACCCAGTGGTTTGGAGTTGAGCCAAGAGAGAAAGTAGAACAACGCACATCAACCCTGCTGAGGCAAGCTGCGACCCCAAGGACACAAAGAAAAGGTACAAAATCCATCACCAAGTGGATGGGAGTCCCCTCCCCCATGAGAATGGCTCACAGTATACCTTCTACAAACAAGCGAGCAGAATTCAAACATCCTCCCATTTTATCCCACGGGAAAGACCCTCTAAAAAATGGACCTCCTTCTCCTGCTAGGGTGCCATGGCACTCTCCTTCCAGGCATAAAGCTGTACATATTCTCTACTGCAATTCTGAACTCCCAGCACTCCTCTCCACACACTTCGAGGTATGGAAGCCTGTCCCCCATGGAGTCCAGATTCTTGGGCATTTTCTTGAGAGATGTGGACAGGGAAAGACCTGTTGCTTGTCTGTGCTGATTCTGTGGCACAGGAGTAAGGAGAAGAAAGTCAACTGAGAGGGATCAACACAAGAGAGGCGATGCCCTAAGGCACAGAGCAGCAGCCACAGCAGCAGGAACAACAGGGCTCACATCCCCTGGGGATATTACAGACAGACACTCCCTGTCTCTCTGGGCAACCAGAGGAATCCAGGCCTCTTCTCCAGTGGCAGCCAGTGTTGGAACAGATCTGGGATGGAAATGCAGGCCCCGTGAGTAAATGGTATGGATGAGGCAGTACCGGCCAGGGTGGAGTGCGGGGACTAGAATACATGCGCACAGAGATGGCAGAATCCCAGGGAGGTGCTGACCCAGAGGACTGCTTTACTGAACCTAAGACATACTCAGCCCTCAAGGGATCATAGCTGAGACAAAGGCAGGCAGGCAGAGGCTAGAACTGACAACTAAGTGTGAGCTCTAACTATGCCCACCCTAACACAAACTGCAGCTGAGACTGGGCAGTGGCACACACTAGGACTGAGTCGCAGCTTCTGTGAACTCAAACATCATCTGATCCACAGGGGAATATAGCCAGGACAGAAACAAATTCTGTGAAGTTGTTCTGTTCTGTCAGCAACATCAATCAGGGGCGGGGCTGGAACTGAGTGAACCGCCCCAGCCTCCATTAAGCACCCTAGGTTGTCAGGCCTCATCTCTCCCTGCCAGATAGTGGCACAGAGCAACTGCCTGGCTGAGGAAACATAGATCTCCCTGTGACTCAGGCAGGCACAAACCCCTGGAGCATCTGCTCATTGGAGGGAACTGAGTCACAGCCCAGCAGGGTTACCAGTAACTGGGTGTGACAGAGGTTCAAGGTGGGGAAAGAGGCATCAAACTTTTCAGACAAATGTATTTCCTGGGTGGGTCCTTTTGACCTCATGGAGCACCAGAGTGAGTCACAGTTGAGCTGCCAGCAGAACCCTGCTATCTAGTTGCCGGAGACATTTTGAACTCTCCCACCTGAGACTGGTGCTGACTGGGACAATTGATTTGGACCTCTTGAACTGGGCCAATCACCTGAGGAAGATCCATAGTGCTTCCCTGGGTGTGTGGTTGTAGGAAGGTTTGATTTTCCTTTTCCAATTGTTGCCTGCGGAGGGCAGGGTGACTTAATTGCTAGTATTCCCCACAACTGAAGATTAAACCCAGAATAACTGATCACTAGGGTAGGACAGAGACCAGCTGAAAACAAGACAGAGCCACTGAGCCCAACCACACCAAGCAGATCCCTAGTTTCTCAGGCTGTAGCACTGTACGGGTCCTTGGCAAAGCTCTAACCAGACACCAGACACCTGTCCCAGATATTGGGTAAAGGGCTGGTCAATCACTATTCCTGGAGCCCCCAACCCATCTTCTTCTTATCTATTCATCTAGCCAAATGGTGTAAAATAATCATGTGGCAGAATCAGCAAAAAAACTTGGGTAACATAAATAACCAGAGTAGATCAACCCCCTCCCCCAAGGAAAGATATGGTGGACACATCTGAAGATCCCATTTATAAACAGATGGATGAGATGTCAGAAATCAAATTCAGATTTGCATTGCAAATAAAATTAATAAAATAGAGGTAAAGTTGGAATTAGAAATTCAAGAAGCATTTCAAAAGTTGTCTCAAGAATTCAAAGAATTCAAAGACAAAATCACCAAAGATTTTGGTGCATTGAGACAAGAATTTTCAGCCGGCAAAGATCTGAGAAATACAGTAGAATACCTCAGTAACAGAATGGAGAAAGCAAAAGAAAGGATTTTTGACATTGAATACAAACTTTTTGAACGCTCCCAAACTCTCAAAGACGAAGAGAAATGGAGAGCAAAACAGATCATTCCCTCAGAGAGCTCTGGGATAATTCAAAGAAAACTAATATCCGCTTTATAGGAATCCCCGAAGGTGATGAAGTGGCTTTGCAAAGCACAGAGGCTCTTCTTCATGACATTATGAATGAGAACTTTCCAGAAATGCCAAAAGATTCTGAAATTCAGATAGCAGATAGTTTGAGAACCCCAGTATGACACAACCCAAAAAAGACATCCCCCAGGCACATCATAATTAACTTCACTGAAGTTAATATGAAGGAGAAAATTCTGAAAGCTGTAAGATGTAAGAAAACCATAACCTACAAGGGGAAGAATATTAGAATGACTGCAGATCTGTCTGCTGAAACTTTTCAAGCTAGAAGAGGGTGGTCATTGACTTTTAATCTCCCAAAACAAAATAACTTTCAACCCAGGATCCTGTATCCAGCAAAACTGAGTTTCATTTATGATGGAGAAATTAAATACTTAATGACATTCACATGTTGAAGAAATTTGCCATAACTAAACCAGCTCTCCAGGATATTCTCAGACATATCCTCCTAATGACCAGTGCAATCCTCCACCACAAAAGCAAACTCACTCAGAAACTTTTGATCAAATTCCAACCTCCACAGAGGTGAAAGGATTAAAAATGTCCACTGGACTTTTGAAAAACTTGATACCCGAAATTCTACCAGGATTATCAATATTCTAAATTAATGTGAATGGCTTAAATTTTCCTCTAAAGAGGCCCAGGTTGACTGACTGGATACAAAAACTAAGGCCAGATATCTTCTGCATACAAGAATCTCATCTTAGCTTAAAAGATAAATATAGACTCAGGGTGAAGGGATGGTCATCTATATTCCAGGCAAATGGTAAGCAGAAAAAAGCAGGTGCTGCAATTTTATTAGCAGATACAATAGGCTTTAAGCCAACAAAAGTAAGAAAGGATAAGGATGGTCACTTCATATTTGTTAAGGGTAATATTCAATATGATGAGATTTCAAATATCAATATTTATGGACCCAACCAGAATGTGCCTCAATTTATAAGAGAGACTCTAACAGACATGAGCAACTTGATTTCCTCCAGTTCCATAATAGTTGGAGATTTTAACACTCCTTTGACAGTGTTGGATACATCCTCCAAAAAGAAGCTAAGCAAAGAAATTTTAGATTTAAAATTAAACATTCAACATTTGGATTTCACAGACATCTACAGGACATTTCATCCTAACAAAATTGAACACACATTCTTCTCATCAGCCCATGGATCATACTCCAAAATTGATCACATCTTAGGTTACAAGTCTAACCTCAGCAAATTTAAAAGTATAGAAATTATTCTTTGCATTTTTCTCGGATCATCATGGAATAAAAGTTGAACTCGGTAACAAGAAGAATCTGCATACTCATACAAAAACATGGAAGCTAAATAACTTTATGCTGAATGATAGCTGGGTCATAGGCGAGATTATGAAGGAAATTACCAACTTTTTGGAACAAAATGATAGTGAAGATACGAATTATCAGAACCTAGGGATACTGCAAAAGCAGTCCTAAGAGGGAAATTTCTAGCACTGCAGCATTCCTCAAGAGAACAGAAAGAGAGAAAGTTAAAAACTTAATGGGACATCTCAAGTAACTAAAAAAGGAAGAACATTGGAATCCCAAACCTAGCAGAAGAAAATAAATAACCAAAATTAGAGCAAAATTAAATGAAATTGAAAACAAAAGGATTATACAATAGAGCAATAAATCAAAAAGTTGTTTTTCTGAAAATTTGCAAATTTTATCAATAAAATAGATAAACCTTTGGCTAACCTAACCAGGAAAAAAAGCAAATAAAATTTCTAATTTCATCAATCAGAAATGGTAGAGAGAAAATAACAACAGACTCCTCAGAAATTCAAAAAATCCTTAATGAATATTACCAGAAACTTTATTCTCAGAAATATGAAAATCTGAAGGAAATTGACCAATACTTAGAAGCATGCCACCTTCCAAGACTTAGCCAGAATGAAGTGGAAAGGTTGAACAAGCCTATATCATGCTCGGAAATAGAATCAGCTATGCAAAATCTCCCTAAAAAGAAAAGTTCAAGATTAGATGGCTTCACCTCAGAATTCTACCAAGCCTTTAAAGAGGAATTAGTACCTATATTATTCAAACTTTTCCAAAATACAGAAATAAAAAATACTACCCAGCACATTCTATGAAGCAAACATCACCTTGTCCCCAAACCAGGAAAAGACCCAACAAGAAAAGAAAATTATAGACCAATATTACTAATGAATATTAATGCAAAAATATTCAACAAGATCCTAACAAACAGAATCCAGCAACACATCAAAGAAATTATACACCATGACCAAGTGGGTTTTATTCCATGGTCTCAAGGCTGGTTCAATATACGTAAACCTATAAACATAATTCAGTCCATAAACAAATTAAAAAACAAAGACTATATGATTCTCTCAATTGATGCAGAAAAAGCTTTTGATAATATCCAGCATCCCTTTATGATCAGAACACTTATAAATTGGTATAGAAGAAGCATTTCTTAAACGATAGAGGCCATCTACAGCAAACCCACAGCCAATATCATATTGAATGGAGTTAAATTTAAATCATTTCTACTCAGATCAGGAACAAGGCAAGGTTGCCCATTGTCTCCACTGCTCTTTACCATCGTAATGGAAGTTTTATCCATCACAATTAGGGAAGAAAAGGCAATCAAGGGTATTCATATAGGGTCATAAGAGATCAAACTTTCACTCTTTGCATATTATATGATTGTATATCTGGAAAATACCAGGGATTCTACTACAAAACTCTTAAAAATGATCAAGGAACATGGCAGTGTCTCAGGTTACAAAATCAACACTCATAAATCTGTAGCCTCTATATATACCAACAATAGTCAACCTGAAAAAATAGTCAAGGACTCTATTCCATTCACAGTAGTGCCAAAGAAAATGAAATATTTGGGAGTGTATCTAACAAAGGACGTGAAAGATCTCTATAAAGAGAACTATGAAACTCTAAGGAAAGAAATAGCTGCAGATGTTAACAACTGGAAAAACATATCATGCTCATGACTTGGAAGAATCAACATTGTTAAAATGTCCATACTACCTAAAGAAATATAGAATTTTAATGCAATCCCTATTAGAGCTCCATTGTCATACTTTAAAGTCAATAATACTTTGTTTTATATGGAACCAGAGAAAAACTTGAATAGCCAAGACATTACTTGGAAATAAAAACAAAGCAGGAGGAATCACGCTACCAGACCTCAGACTATACTATACATCGATAGTGATCAAAACAGCATGGTAATGGCACAAAATCAGAGAGGTAGATGTCTGGAACAGAATAGAGAACCAAGAGATGAACCCAGCTACTTACCGTTATTTGATCTTTGACAAGCCAATTAAAAATATTCAGTGGGGAAAAGATTCCCTATTTAACAAATGGTGCTGGGTGAATTGGCTGGTGACCTGTAGAACACTGAAACTGGACCCATACCTTTCACCATTAATTAAGATAGACTCTCACTGGATTAAAGATTTAAACTTAAGACATGAAACTATAAAAATACTTGAATAAAGTGCAGGGAAAACTCTTGAAGAAATCAGCCTGGGTGAATATTTTATGAGGAGGACCCCACCCCCACCCCTGGGCAATTGAAGCAGCTTCAAAAATACACTACTGGGACCTAATCAAACTCAAAAGCTTCTGCACAGCCAAGAACACAGTAAGTAAACCAAGCAGACAGCCCTCAGAATGGGAGAAGATATTTGCAGGTTATGTCTCTGACAAAGGTTTAATTACCAGAATCCACAAAGAACTCAATGTATTAGCATGAAAAGAAAAAATGATCCCATCTCAGGCTGGGAAAGAGACTTGAAGAGAAACTTCTCTGAAGAAGACAGGCACATGGCCTACAGACATATGAAAAAATGCTCATCATCCTTAATCATCAGAGAAATGCATATCAAAACTACTTTGAGATATCATCTAACTCCACTAAGATTATCCCACATCACAAAATCCCCAAACCAGAGATGTTGGCGTGGATGTGGAGAAAAGGGAACACTTCTACACCCCTGGTGAGAATGCAAACTAATATGTTCCTCTTGGAAAGATGTTTGGAGAATACTTAGAGATCTAAAAATAGACCTACTATTCGATCCTACAATTATTCTACTAGGTATGTATCCAGAAAACCAAAAATCTCCTTATACAAGGATATTTGTGCCAGAATGTTCATTGAAGTCTGATTCATAATCGCTAAGTCATGGAAGAAGCCCAAGTGTCCATTAACCCATGAATGGATTAATAAATTGTAGTATATGTACACAATGGAGTATTATGCAGCCTTAAAGAAAGATGGAGACTTTACTCTTCCATGTTTACATGGATGGAGCTGGAATATATTATTTTTAGGAAAGTATCTCAAGAATGTAAGAAAAAGTATCCAATGTACTCAGCCCTACCTTGAAACTAATTTATAGCTTTTATATGAAAGCTATAACCCAATTATAGCCCAAGAAGAAGGGAAAATGGGAGATGGAGGGGAGGGGAAGAGGGAGGGTGGGTAGAGGGAGGGTAGTTTGTGGAACCACACCTACGGTGCATCTTACAAGGGTACATGTGAAATTTACTAATTGTAGACTATAAATGTCTTAACACAATAACTAGGAAAATGCCACGAAGTCTATGTTAACCAGTTTGATGAAAATATTTCAAATTGTATATACAACCAGCACATTGTACCCCATGATTGCATTAATGTACACAGTTATGATTTAATTAAAAAAAAGATCTATTGCAATTCTGTTCTTATAGAAAATGACATTTCCAAAGATACCTTTTTCATTTTCAAAAATTATTAAAATCTCTGATCAAACATATCAAAAATTATTTATGGAGTTTGTGTGGAAAATGATAAAATCTTTGTTAAAAGACATTAAATATAGGTGACTTAAATATAATATAAAGTCTTAAATATATCCATTCTCTTTGAATCAATCTAGCAGTGTTTCTCAACTCTGAATGCATATTTGAATTCCATGGGAAGTGTTAAAAATCCTTGTGCTTGACGTTGCCACAACTTCTCAAGATTAAGTAAATCAGATTTTCTCACAAATAAAAATAAATTATTGGAATACAGCAATTATAATAGACATACAACTAGAATTCAGAATGTTTTTAAGAAAGAATATTATGTATTCAATTCTGATATGAGGAAATTCATGACCTAGTAAATGGTGGGAGGTGGGAAAAGGGGAGAGCAGAGAGAGGGAAGGACAGAGGGCTGGGGGGTGGTCATGGTGTGTGATTTATCTTTTGGGGGTGGGAGAAAATTATACGAGTGACTTCACCTAAAAAATACAATCAATGTAACCTGGTTCTTTGCTCCCTTAATTAATCCCCAACATAAAAATAAAAAATGAACCTCAAAGAAGAGAAAAACACCTCATGATTTAAGAAAAAAATGTTGAAAGATAAAATAGGCATTTCACAGAATAGAAAATATGATGTCCATAAGCATAAATATATCTTTAATTCTAATTCAGGAAAATTCATTATAAAACCACAATACAGTATTTTTTACATTAACCAAATTAAGCTCAATTTTAAAATCTAACAATAGATAGTACTCATGGTGATATTGAGAAACTGAAATTCTCAGCTATGGGAATGTAGATTATTACATATCCTACAACCTAACAATTTCATTCCTTGAAATAATCCCTCCCTAGAGAAACTCTTCTGCATCTTTATGAGGAATCATGTAGCAGAATACCAATAACAACACTGTTATGGAACACACACACGTGTGCACACATGCAAAGTTCTATTAAGACAAATATACAAACTTATATATTTTCATGTACTAAATAATATATGTAGTATAACAGTGATAGTATCTGCATTTAATAATATGCAAGAATTTCTAAAACAACATAATGCTCAGAGAAAAAAAATAAGCCACAGGAATACAAACAATATGATTCCATGCATAAAAAGTTTAAGGCGTGGTTACAACAAATGATATATTTTAGGGGTACATAATAATTGTAATAAAATTATGAAAAGTCAATAGAATAATTATGAAAATTCAGAATGATATTTACTTCTAGTTGTGAGAAAGAAGATTAAAGCAAGATGGGGGTGGGTACATAGAGTGTTTCAACGACACTGGTAATATCGTATTCCCTACGTTTGGTGGTGAGAAAGGATACTAAATAGAGATTTGAGTGGGGGAGGAGCCAAGGAGGAAGTCTAGAGGGCCATAAGAATGTGGATATAGAGTAACCTAGGTAACCAATAACCAATAGAAAGAGACAATCAATGACCAATAGAAAAGAGCACTACTGCCTGCAGGCACAGAGAAACTAATGAAAGACATACAACCAACTTCAAATGGAGATAGTATTTATACCCCTGCAGATCCTTGTGTTTCTGCCTCCAACTCTCTCACCTTTTCTCCTTCAGGAGAGGGGCCCACTTCCAAATCTCTATGGAAGTGCTCTAAACTTTCTCCTTATTCTTCTAAAATAATATCTCTCTTTGTCATCCTGAAAGTTGCACAGGTTGCTTTGGTTTTCTATCCACACTGCCTGTGCCACTCTAGTTTTATTTTCAGTTTCTACTCACTTTTGCTTTCAATTACCACTGTGCCTGAGTTGAACTTTTTAGCTCAGCCAAGTATTGAACCAGGAAAATTTGGTTTGGGAAATGGGGACCTCGGGCCCCCAACAGGTGGCAAGAAAAAAACTTTAATTTCTATTATTTTTTAACATATAGTTAATCCTTTGAAATGTATTGAGACCTTTCCTTTTTTATGTTTATACTTTCATCTGCACACTTTCTTTTTACCTATAAGCTAGAACTCAGGTTACTTATTGAAAATTGGCTGAAAGACACTCTTATCTGAAGGACCAGGAAACAGTGGAAAGGCAAACCTTGAGTTCAGGTTGTCTGTTAATCAAAGACAGGCCATAGGGTCATTTCTTATGTATATGGAGGGCCTGTAGGTTTGTCTTGCATAGCCTTCGTCCTGTTAATGAGTTACAAGGATGGTTTTAACAGGGGGGACATGATGAGGCATGTCTGACTGCATTTCTCATGGCTAGCAACTATGAGGGTATCCTCCTTGGCCAAGGTGGGGCCTATTTGATCAGCTGGTATGGACAGGAAGCTTAAGATTTTATTTTAGTTCACATATCTAGTACTTTTGTCCTCTTTTGCTGAATAAACGTTCAAAAACTGGATTTTCTCTTCCATTTAAAAATGTTCAAGGCTTCCTTTCACTTACAGGAAAAATTCTAAAATTCTTATTAAGTCATTCATTATCAGGCTCCAACCCGCCTTTCCAATCTCCATCTCTTGCCTCTACTCTTAAGTAGCATGCTCTACAGTTATTAGAAATTTTCCACCCTCCTGTAAATGCCCCGTGGTCTTTCAAAAGTCTTCAACTTCATTCTATGTACCTAATATGCCTATGTGCATTGCCTCAACTGGGGTGAATTTATTCCTTAATATCCTACTCAAATTCTCCTCCTTTGACCTACTCCACCAGGCAAAATTAATGGCTCCTACTTCTAGGATTTCGTAGTACTACAATAAAATTACAAGTAACTATTTTTGAAAGACCATTAAGAAATACTATTCGAAATGTTAAATGCACATAACCTGTGATACAAAACTTCCATTACTGGGAATATATGTGTGCAATGACTAATACAAAACCTTTAATTATACTTTGTTTGCCTTATAATAGCAATCATCTGGAAACCACCACAATGCACATGAGAAGGAGACTTGTTGAGTCAATGTGGCTACATCCATACAATAAAATCCCAGTTAATAATTAAAGAGAGTGATGAGTGAATACAGATATGTATTCTTTCCGAATGTATTTATCTTCTTTCATTCTTTACGAGGTTTTTGTTTTTAGTCCTTATCTTAAACATTGTTGTTGTTATTAAATTTTAAGCCTTTTTAATTTTGTGAAGGCAAAAGGTGCAAACCAAATAAACACATGTATATGTATAGAGAAAAATTAAAACGAAAGAGAGTGATGAGTGAATACAGATATGGAAAAGTCTTCATAATGCAATCAATGATAAAAGAAAGATATAGATCAATGGACACTATATGTGTGTACATATTTCTGGAAAAATTTGAGAAACTGTGAATAATATTCTATTTTGGACAGGGGATCTGAGAGTTTGGGGAGGTAGTGTCATTTTTATTGTAATGCCTCTGTACTACCTGTATTTTTTTATTGCAGACTTTTTTCATTTTTAATAAGAAGCTTTCTTAAAAAAAAATGGGAACTTCTCTACCCTTTTAAAATAAAAATATTACTTTAAATTCTGGTTTGCCTGTTAATGTGCTACTTTTTCCAACTTCACTATAAGCAACTGAAGGACAGAAACTCTTCTTATCTTCATATATCCAGTGCCTACCACAGTGTCTGACCATATTAGGCAGTCAAGCAACTGAATACAAGGATAACTAGATATTTGTTAAATGAATGAATAAATGGAGGAATGAATGCATGAATAAGAAAATAATGAAAAATGAAAGACAGAGAGGTCAAGTTCATTAAAGGAACTTAAAGTTCTTCGGACTCTCCTATACTACCCTTATCTACATTTTGAGGATCCATTATGAGAGGAAATTCAGGGAAAGCACAATTGCTTTACACTGAGAGGTCACTTATCTGATGAAGACTGCAGAACGATATTAATTATGCACAGGAGCAGTGAAGTACATTTTATCCTAGGCTGCATCAAAAGCAAGTCACTGTGAAATGAACTGAATGATTTAACAACACCCAATGCATAAAAGGTCCTCAACACCTAAAGGTCTTGAGGACAGCCTCTTAATTTGATTTCTATTTTGTTGTGCTATCTTCATTTTATGGTCTTTAGTTCTCCTTATTACAAATGTAATTTTAAAGGGTCAATTTAATTTAATTTCACTTTGGCTTTGGGATGGTTGAATGCAAGGTTGTGAAAACCACTACTTTAAAACAGGCACTTTGCAAAACTTTCTGCTAAGCCTTTCTATGTCAGCAGGACACTTCCAGGGAACTATGAAAAGGGAAGCTTGCAACTATGCTGCAATAGTAAGAGGAAATGATGGATATTCAACACACTGTATCAGTATCAGATAGTGACATTATCTTTGCCCACAATTCATCTCCCACCTCTGTAGATTGGAAGGCTTGTTTTTCATTTTTCTACCTCTTGAAATTATACTCGTTATTCAATGCACAACTCACACTGTCTACTGTTATGGCTTTCCTTACTGCCTCAGCCAGAATTGCAGTCTTCTAAGTCACTTGTTTAGAATTGACCATGTATTGTCCTGTTATCTCACACTATATTTATCACTTTGACCATCTTAGCTCCTCAACTGAATCATGAGCTCTTGGAGTACAGGGAACATGTGTTATAATAATTTAAATCCTATCATTCTCCCCACCCAATTCTGATAAGTGCTCTTTTAATTTGGGGTGGGGAATTGAAAAGCTTTGAGAATTTCATGAAAACTAACTTCAGGAATAAATACTCACAGAGTAAAACTTCCCATACAATTCCAGGGGTACATGAGTATCTGTTCTAGCATATATTCAATTAATATTGATACAACATCAGCTACATAGATGGTCTGGGAGTTAAATCTTTAGGTTTGTATATCAACTTTTCTTCCGTCTATGTGACCTTGGATAGTTTATTTACTCTTTCTGTGTCTTGGTATACTCTTCTGTGATATGGGAATAAATAATAGCACCTTTCTCTTAGGATTGCTGAGAAAAATGAATGAGAATAGAAATTTAGCATAGTTTCAGCTCTTAATACACACTTTAATCAACACATTTTCTCACATTCTTACAGCTACATGCATAGTAGAGCCAATATTTGAAGGTGGATTTGTTTGACTACACGGCAGACAAATGTACAAAATGTAAGCATCACCATTTACTGACTGATCTTGGTCAAATCAACAGGATAGTCTCCACTATAATACACATTCTCTTACCTCACACATCTAGTGTTTAGTACCTAGTTGTGCATAGATAGAATTAGAGGAAGTATTTGATGCAACAAAGAGAATAGAAGGAAGGCATAGTTTTTGTCTCCTTGGTGAAAGAAGATACTGGAGTGATAAATAATAAGTAAGGCTGAATAGGTGAAGTATAAATGACCTGTGAAGGATGTACCATGTGACTCAAAGGCCATCTGGATAATGCTAGCTGGGCTGATGGGGGCAGGTGAGGCTTTTACATGTTGATTGTTTCACTACATATTTATGCTTTTAATAGAGACTTATTTTCTCACTTTACCCTCTTATTTTTAGATCCTTTTCCCACTTGGCTTTATTGATAGTATCTTGTCTTTTTTTTTTATTTGATTTGACTGATTTTCTGAGACTGCTTCACAGACTAATAGCAGAGTAAACTACTACCTCAGCATGTTACCACAAGGCCTAGAGATATGTATTGACTCTCTGTCAAACATCAAACTGATATTTTAAATTGTTTTGATGACTTATAAGACTGTGTTTACTGTAAATCTAGTTTTCTTGCATGATTACTAGCTCTTGTTGCCTTTAGTGAACTATACATGCTTTTCCAAATGCGGTGAGGCATTTCACTAGTTGCAAAGACTCTGATTCCCTCTTTGACTACTTTCCTGATTAGAACAAAAACATCTTTCATCTGCCAGTCAACAAAAACAATGCCCAATGGCAAAACATCTTTCATCTGCCAGTCAACAAAAACAATGCCCAATGGCAAAACATCTTTCATCTGCCAGTCAACAAAAACAATGCTAAGACTGGCCTGAGGTAGCATGGGTTAACCCTTGATAAGTGAAGTTATTTTTTATTCCCATTTGTACCATTATCTTGAGTCAGTGGAATCAATGATTAAAATTAGTAATTGAAATCACAGTCTTTCCTAAAGGGAGGTTATTTTAGGGCGAATATTATCCAAAAGAAGATTGGGAGCATCTACATAAACTCCTCTAATCTTTACACAAATAAGTCTAATTTTTCTCTGATGTATTTGCTATTTCATTGGTTTCTCAACCCAGATGAAGGGCTTCTATTCTGGTCTGTGAAAATGTCTTCTTGTTTTATTTTCATGCACACTGTTCCTTCTGCTAAGAATGCTGCACTCTAAACTTTTCTTATTTAAATCCTTTTTATTCCGAAGTTCTTGCCTGAACAAAAGACTTTATCAGGGAAACCTTCCTTAATTCCCATGATCTGTCAAATACCCCTCTTATAAACTCAGTACATGTAATTTTTCTGGAGAGCACATGAAACAGTTATAACTATATTTGCCTGTAAATTATTTCATTAATATCTGTTCTTTCCTACTTATGCTATAAGTGCATAAGATCATGGACCTGAGTTTCAGGCATCCTCAAACTGCGGCCCACGGGCCACATGAAGTGGTGTGAATTGTATTTGTTCCCGTTTTGTTTTTACTTCAAAATATGATATGTGCTATGTGCATAGGAATTTGTTCATAGTTGTTTTTTTTTTTTAAACTATAATCTGGCCCTCCAACGGTCTGAGGGACAGTGAATTGGCCCCCTGTTTAAAAAGTTTGAGGACGCCTGGCATAGTTCATAGCTCTTTAGTTTGTGCACAATAATCATTTGGTAAATTAATTAATTTCAGTTTTTTTAAATTAGATTCTGTTAAAGATTGAAGCAAATGTTCTGCTTTAATATTGAAAAGTTTCACTTGTAGAATTAAGACCAAGTTAAGACTGGAAGATTATTTACTTTTTGAAGAAAGGGAAGAATTAATCATATTCCTATATTTAATTTATGGCTTACAGAAAATTTCTTATATGAATTACTATTCTACACTGTGCTATGTGATACAGATATAGATGGTATAGACATACATACAGTTATTCAAAAGGGGATTTATCAGTGAAATTGTCTTATACAATTATGGAAGCTGAGAAGTCCCAGGACAGATCATTGGCAGGCTATAGAACCTGGAATGCCAGGAGCATGGCTCAGTTCAAGTTCAAAGGCCTCATCACCAAGGAAGCTGATGGTATATCTCATAATCAAAGGTCACTTTCTGGCACCTCTGATAACTAGGGAAGATGCTGGTGTGTATTCTTGGAGTCCAAAAGCAAGAAAGCCTGAGTTATAATGTCCAAGGTCAGGAGGAGAGTGTTTAAGCTCTAATAGAGAGACAATGAGACTTCACTCTGCTTTATAATTCTACTTTCTCAACTAATTACATGGTGACCACTCACATTGGTGAGGGCAGATCTTCCCTACTCAGTCCACTGACTTACATGTCAATCTTCTCTGGATATACTCTTGCAGACAAACTCAGAAATAATAGTTTACCAGCTCTCTAAGCATCCCTTAATACTGTGAATTTGGCACTTAAAACTGACAATCATAGCCTTCCACTTTTAAGATTTGCCAGTGTTTGTAACTTTAAGTTAAAAAAAAAAAAAACTACAAGAGACCGATCATTAAGTACGTTTAAGTAGCTCTAGAAATAAGTTGTCATTACAGCTAAAATCAGTGCCTGAAAGGTTCTGCAAATTAGTACAACCTCTATGGATAACAGTATAGAGATTCCTCAAAAAACTAAAAGTAGACCTGTGATTTGAGCCAGTAATCCCACTATTGGGTACCTATTCAAAGGGAAAGAAGACCTTCATCAAAAAGAAACTTGCACTCAAATGTTTATTGCTATACAGTTCACAATTACAAAGATGTGTAATCAACCCAATGCTCATCAGTTCATGAGTGGATTAATAAAATTTGTATAGGTATAGCATAGAGTACTACCCAACCATTAATAAGGATGGATTAATACCTTTGCAACAATATGGATGTAACTGAAGATAATTATCTTAATGAAACATCTCAAGACTTGAAAAACAAACACCATATGTACTTACTATTAAACTGGAAACTAACCAATGACCACACAGGTACACAGAGGAAAGTAAAATTCAGTGGATATCCACTGGTGGGGGGGGGCAGAGAAAGGGAGTGTAAAAACCTACCAAATATGCAATATAGTTACACTCTGGGTGATGGGCACACCTATAATGAAGACTCAAGGATTACAAAAGCAATCCATGTAACCTAAAACATTTGCACTCACTTAATATTTTGAAGTTTAAAAAATTCAAATACAAAAATCAGAGACTCTCCTTTCCTCATATGATAGTCAATAGCCTGATGAAATTTAAAGTGTTGAATTTAAAGTGTCTTTTCTCACTCTCCCTTGATGATACAGATTGATTTACTCATAAAGATAAGTAATGATCCTTGCAAAATCCCTGACCTAAAATATTAAATAAGTGCCCCCTTCCATTTGTGCATCTATCTATACATCTATCCATCCACCTATCCATTTACTTATCTCTATCTCTCTACACATATAGAATTGACATACCCACACATGTATAAAATATGTTCATTGACAAATTTGTAGAATGGAAATCAAGAAAACTTCATATTTTTTTAAATCTCAACTCTACCAATAATTAACTACCTGATTTTAGACAAAGCATTTAAACTTCCTCTGTGTTATTTTCTTTAGTGGTCAAATTTGGCTCATCATATATGACTTGCATACCTAACCATTGCATAGAAAAACAAATGAAATGGAAAATGTGAAAATTTTTTGAAAAGTGAAGATTATAATTCAAGTGCAAATATGATGGTGGGCTTGTGATATATGCAGCAAAGTATATGACTGGGCTACAGAGAGTGTTAATTTTTAACAAAATGAAGAGACTGAAGTTCATTCTCTGGAAGCTCAGCACACGTAGGCCAACTTGTATAATCATCCTTTTATTCATTAATGGGACTCCTTCCAGCATTGAAAGAACCTTATAAATCTCTCACTTCCCCTCTTGTTCCACTTGCTGAATCAGCCTTTGTGAAAGTATCCCCTCTAGTGTGTAATATTTTGAAGAAACTTTCAGGAAAAGTATGTGCTCAAAGAGTGCTGATTCAACATAGTGAATGAAATGACAGAGATGTATTTAGAAAGTTTCCTTGGCAGGAACCTGGTCTGGCCAACTCTACAAAAATAAGGAGATACCTGTTTGGTCAAATGAAGAACATTGCTTACAAATCACTATAGATGTTTCGGAATTTGAAAGCACAGAGCATAAAGACTAAAAAGGTATTCCCATGTTTTAAAGACACCATCCTATGCATTCAAGTAGTCTATATTTATTTTTATGGCACATAGTGCCAAAATCTCTTTTTCTTCTTCTAATGCTTCCATACATAACACCTTCTAGAAAATGTACTCTACAGTGTGATATGCCACCATGCCACAGGACATGAAGTAAGAAAGAACCCTTTCTATAGTGTATTAAAAATAAATCAAAATTATTTATAAGCATGATTGAAGACAAATAATTCTTATAAGCTTAAAAAATCAGTATGCTGCAACTTCTTTACTCATTCACCTGGAGTTTTCACTGTCAGAGACTTACATTTTGGTCATTCTGATCTTCAGTAACATGGAGCTTTCCTAACTCTTGCTCCCATTTATTAGCTGCCAAACACAAAATGTATTTTAAAGTATTATTTTGAAAGATACCACAACCTGATGAGAAATCAGGTGGGCCAGTAATAAGTGGTAGATTTTTAGTGGTGGTGTTGGGATGCAGTTTGAATGATCTTTCTTCAAACAAGCTTCCAAAAGGAAGTTACTAGAACCAATTAAATAATACACATGAATTATGTGCATTTTTCATGGATACCCAGATATTTAACTTTTTATAGTAGACAAACAAAATACAGTTCTATTAATCATTAAAATGAATTAACAGATAAGTTCTCTATTAGCATCAAATCTGAATTTTCCAATTGGCAGTTGGTTGAAGAGAAAATAAATAATTTTTACTCTAAAATAATAATTCCATGCCTTTCTCTTGCAGATTATTCATTTTCTTTCATAGCATAGAGAAAATAGATTTTAGGAAAATAAGGAGAAGCTTGAGGAGAATAAAATTAAGTACTTTTGCTACATATATTTTAATATTCATTGAATATGTGTAATGTTTATATTGGGTTGATTTTCATGCAATCTTTAAAGGCCAGCCAATATTTAGAATCTGACAGAGCTAATAAATGAAATATTTTATTGTCCATCATTCCAACTTTGTTCCCATCTGTCTGTGAAGTTTAATGATTATTGTGAAAGGGATCACAGTTTCTTTTTCATCTTTATATTGAGAAATACATTTTTATTCAGCCTTATTAATATGTGTTTTCATTTCCTGAAGTTATGGAAGCAACTTAGATGGAGTCATTTCCAACTGGAAAGGGAGTGATTCTTCTTGCTGAGGCACAGTTGGATCTTGTGAAGTCATTTTCCAAGGTCATACTTTTACAACTGGAATGAAGCTGAACTGTTTTCGACTTTCCTACCATAATTTTTACTAGCCCTCTTCTCACTCACTGCAGTTCTCAATCCTAGCCTTGTCAATTAAATGTCTTCCCCAGATTGGCCATTGCTTGGCTTTATCCAATGTTGCTGCCCTATATTCCTCCCCTGCTACAATCTCACATTGTAATTTACTAATGATATAACTTCTTGATCTTCTCCATTGCCCAAGAATCTATGAATTAGTAGATTATAAATCAAACCTATAAATTGTGCAAAATATTGCTAGTATAAGTGATTAATTAATTCATTATTTCTCCCAGGAACATTGCAATCAAACAGCATTTCCCAATAATATTATCCCTACAATCACAAAATTTCACCATCATTGTCAAATGTGGAGTATTATGCCACTCATAAACCAGTCTTGTAAGAGAACTTGGATGCACATCCTTACTAAGAAGAGAAATAGTTTTTCATAAAAGGTTACTATATTCTAAGAAATTGACAGATTTTCTAATGAAGAAATATCTATTGCTTCATTATTATAGATTAAATTCTATCACACTTAGTTATAACGGAATAAAATATGTAGGTACCTCAAAGACTACTAAGCTTCAAATGTACTTTTTTTCAAACTAACTTCATAAGGAATAAAATTTTAATTCTAAGAATTTTCTTGATATAAGTTTTTATTTTTATTTTCATTTTATAGATGAGCCCTCTGTTTTCTGTTTGCTTGTTATATTTTTTAATAAATTTTTTGGGGAAAATAATACTTACATTTATTAGAGATGTGACAATGTATAGTGAAACTGCTTATATTCAAATATATTTTTACTTTGAATTTTGATCATTTATTTTTATCACTTTTATTTATTATTATTATAGATTAGGCTTTATGGTAGGTGATTTTGGCTATTATAGGTGTTCTGAGCACATTTGCAGTGGGCTGGGCTAAGCTGCAATGTTCAATAGGTCAGCTATATTAAGTGTATTTTTGACTTAATGATATTTTTCTTTTAATCTTTTTATTAAATCATAACTGTGTACATTAATGCATATATTGGGTACAATGTGCTAATTTGATATACAATGTGGAAAGCTTTCATCAAACTTGTTAACATAACCAACACCTCACTCACTTGTTGTGGTAAGACATTCACATTCTACTCTTAATAGTTTTAAAATGTACTATTGCATTATGCACAATAGATATCTAGAGGTCCCACCAAATATCCATTCTCTCTCCCCCTTCCCTCTTTATTTCTAGACTATAGTTTTGTTTTATCATTCATAAGAGAATATAGGTGACCACGACTTGGCAATTATGAATTGGGCTGCAATGAACATTCTGGTGCAAATGTCTTTGTTGTAAAATGATTTTTGATCATGTGGGTATGTGCCTAGTAGAGGAATTTTAGGATCGAATGACAGGCCTACTTTTAGTTCCTTGAGTATTCTCCAAACTTCTTTCTAAAAGGGACGTATTAGCTTGCATTCCCAGTAGTGTAGAAGTGTTCCCTTCTCTCCACATCCACGCCAGCATCTGAAGTTTTGGGATTTTGTTGTATAGGCTAATCCTATTGGAGTTAGATGATATGTTAAAGTAGTTTTGATTTGCATTTCTCTGATGATTAAAGATGATGAACATTTTTTCATGTGTTTGTAGGCCATGTGCCTGTCTTCTTCAAAGAAGCTTCTGTTCAAACCTTTTCTATCTGGGACAGATGGTTACAATAGATACAGGGTCAAGCTATATTATTTAATTTGTTTCTGTGGTGATTTTTTTTTTTTTTTGCTTTAGAAAGCATACTTATTAGCATGTGAATCAATATGAATTTAAATTTTTTGGTATAGATAAGTATATATTGAAAACATCAAATTTCAGGAGCATGTGTGCTTAATTGATTTTGACTTGGTAATGATTTATGACTTCTAAGTGCTCAAAAGAGAGCCTCAGTACACTTAGCAAAACCACTTGAGAAAGCAGTCAAATGAAAGCTTAGTAAAACAGGAATAAGGTATTCATAGACTCTTTTACAGGGCTTGGCTATCTAAAAAAACATTACTTTCTGAAATTAGATTTCATGGTTAGCTTATCTGACATTAAGTCTGTGGCATTTTAGACCACAACTGCTTTCCTGTGGTAGTGGATCAAACTTTGGCAAAAATATTACTTCTTTCATGAGCTATTTTAGCCACTGTGGTGGCAACACAGCCCAGGAACAGGTTTCTGAAAGACGGTAACCAATGGTCACATAATCAGGAAATATGTTCCAAAACAAGCCCCCTGTTGTGTGTTTCCCATCTGCTGAAACCTGCTTATCTATTTACATGGATTTTACTCTCTCAATAAGTTTATCGTTTATACTTTATGTGTCTGCATAAATAAACACAAAATACTGTGACATGCAACTACTATTAATATTGGAATGTAGTTAAAAACTTTCCTTCCATAGAGGCTATATTAATTTGCAATCCCACCAGCTGTGTAACGTGTTCCCTTCTGTCCACGTCCCCACTAGCATGTATAGCTTTGGAACTTTGTGATGTGGGCTTTTCTCACTGGCGTTAAGTGATATGTCAGGGTAGTTTTGATTTAAATGTCTCTAATGATTAGGAATAAGAAAGAAGTATGCAGAATCTCCAAAGACATAAAAATCGACCTCACATTATATCCTACACTCTCCTTATTAGATATCTACCCATAAGAAAAAAAAAATGATTTTACCAGAAGGAAATTTGCACTAGAATGCTCATCACAGCTCAGTTCACAACCAACAAGACATGGAATCAACCTTGTGCCCATAAACTCACAAATGGATTAATAAACTGTGGTATATGTGTGTATACCACAGAATACTATTCAGCCATAAAAAGATGGAGACTTACATCTTTTGGGTTTACCAAGGCAGATTTAAGAACATTCTTATTATTAAAGTATCACAAGAATGAAAAAGCAAATATCCAATGTATGCAGTACTAATATGAAACCAATAGATAAACAACTACACTCCAACATGAGGGAAAAACATAATTAGATTCAAGGAGAGTGAGGCATGAAGATGGGGACGGGAGCAGGGAGGACATAGGTGGATTGCTAAACTCTCACCTAACGGGCAAAATATAAGGGTATACAGCACACTCCCTGGGTGAAGGGTTCAGCTACAACTTGAACTTTACCTAACAAAAGCAAACAATGTGACCTAATCATTTATACCCTCATATTAATCCAGAAAAACAAAAACAAACAAAAAAAGTATCCTTCCCACCTAGGTAGCGTAGCTACATTATCTTTTGACCATCTTCACCATACATGAAACACTTCATTTTTAATGTGCATTGTATTAAGGTATAATCTATAAAGAGGTAGATTCTAGCTTGAATTAAAAAATCAATCTTCTACTAATATCTGCAGCATTGAGATCGAGAGTCTACGTAACACCTAAGGATTAACAATGATAAAGCTTATATGTCCTTACTTTAACTAGTTTCTGGGATGCTTTAGTATGGAAGCATAATTATTTTAATTTTGGAAATACAAAAATATTAATTTATTCTTAATTTTAAATGCAGTTTACCGTGTGGCTGATGAGTGGATTGACTATTTAATTTTGTCATAACCCAAACAGGTTGAGAGGGAGAATAAAGCCCTAGGCCTTAATAGGAATTAATTTAAAAAGTTTATATTTTGTTTCTTTTTAAATATCCTATTGCACCTTTGTCCTCTGCTATGAGATTAGAACGATTTACATGTACTCTTAGACCTCAGAGTGATTCCTGGAAGTTATATGTAAGCTTAGTTTTCAATAAACCACTATAATGAGATATTCTAAATATCCTTTAGTGTATGATAATTCAGATATAAAATAATAAAGGCAATTAAAGCATATTATACTAAGGATTACTTTATGCTAATGATACAGAGATTGCTCACCTCAAAGAATAACTCCTGATGTCATCCAGGAATGAAGCTGAAGTATGTGTGCTAGAGGAAAGAGATAGTTTTTGTTTGATTAACATAAGTGATATGGAATACATTAAAATTTTCTCAGAATAGGCCAAAATATTATTTTTATCAAACACTTTTACTAACAGCTTCTTAAATTATTTTTCATTAATGGCCTGAATAAAGTACATCCTGAGGTTTAGGGAGAAAGTAATGAGATTAAGAAAAACATTTTCCATGGAGTCCTAAAGTCTGAAGTGGACCTAGAGATGGTAAAGATAAACTTTCTCTCTCCTTCAAGGATCTGAAGGTAGGTTATGCCTAGGCAACCCAAAATAATGGATCCATGCATTTCTCAGTAAACTTCTATTGAAAACATACCTGGTGCATGTTCCATGTTAAAAGCAGTATGGTACATCATTTAAGAAAGTAAGCTCTCAAGGTGGTCTGGCTTTAAATTGTGGTCTACTGGTTCAGGGAGAGAGATTAGTAGTAGTAATAATAACAGGAAACAAATCTTTGGCATTTTATTCTATTTCCTTTTGCCTTCATTTTCATATATTTAAAATGGAGCTGATAGCAATACCTCCCTCATAGGATTATTGAGACATTGAGTTAATATGCACAAAACAGTTATAGTGCCTGCTATGATTGTGTTCATCATCAATTTTAACTGCTATTCCTTTTATACTGTCCAGATACCCACTCCTTTACTAGGGCCTCAAATACAGTAGCCCAATTATTCAAGAGAGTGAATCAAAATATACCCAGTTACAACCTAAGAATGGGGGGAGGGGGAAAGGGAGGGAGGTGGGTAGAGGGAAGGGGATTGGTGGGATTACACCAGTGGTGCATTTTACAAGGGTATATGTGAAACTTGGTAAATGGTCTGTGAAGCTAGTGAATGATGCCCCATGATTATATCAATGTACACAGCTATGATTTAATAAAAAAAAAATACATCTTTTCTTTCCACAACTTTTTCATCAAAATGTATTCATTTAGCCATTAGACATCTAAGGAGCTTTTACTTTGTGCCAAGCACTCATCTAGGTATAAGTAGTGAATATGCAATAGTGAGCAAGAAAGACAAAGCCCTTGATGTCATGGTCTTTACTTTTCAGTTGAGAGCTACATGATAAAAAAAAAAATAAGTGAATATGATAATTGCAGCAAAATTGATGAATACTATGAATTAAAAATATTATGAAGAAAAGAAAGATAAAGAGTGATCTGAGGGAGACTTAATAATAAATCATGTGATGTTATATTTCATTTAATAATTGTATGTCTACATCATGCAAGGCACTTTTCTAGTTCTGGAGATGTAATAGTGAATGAAGCAAACTGTTTCTTGCTCTCATGCAGATTATATTCTCATTTTGAAACAGAAATTGAAATAAGGACAGTGATAAGGAATTTTTTAAAGTCAGTAAGTAATACGTGCTTTGAAGAGTAGAAATGGGATGAAGAGTGACTAGGGGCTATTTAAATTCATTGCCCAGAAAAGGACTACCTAATTAGAGGTCAGTTGCCTGAGTGCCTACAGGCAGGGGTTATCCTTGCAAAGGTCTAACTGTCACAGGCAGAGAGAAGGCCAATTGCACAGGCCCTGAGTTGAAAATGAAACATATATTCATGGAATTGAAATAACGAAGGTGTGGATAAATCATGTCAGACATGGTTTAGAGTGGATTTTGTTCTTGGCATAAGGGTCAGCCACTAGAAGATTTTTAAAATAGCAGTGAAAAGATCTATTTTACTTGAAAATTCATTCTGGCTACAGTGTGGAAAATGTATTGTACAAGGTCAGTGGTGGGAACAGGAGATACATGGGAAGACTTTGCAATGGTATAAATGAAATCTATGGTTTGGATGAGGTTGGTAAAAGTAGAGGTATAGATAAGGAAGTAGATAGATTTAAGACATATTTTAGAAGAAAAGCCAATAGAATTTGATGATAAGCTAGAGGAAATGGAGGTTAGAAAAATACAGGAGTAAAGGATGTTTCCTGGATTATTTAGCCTGAGTATGGTAGAGACATTGTATTTGAGATACAAATAGAGTTTCCTTTTAAAGAAAAGACTATTTTCTAGGACTATTGTATGTATAAATTTTGGGCTGATGAGCAATTTCAGAGATAGCAACAGAGATTTGGACAGGAATTTGTGTGTGTGTGTGTGTGTGTAGGCACTATTTTAAAACTTGGAGGTGAATATGATCTTCTATGAAGTGGTATTAGAAGGCTTAAACCTATTCTTGTTTTGTATTTCATTCATACAGGACACTGGTAGTTGATGACCAGAGAATGCTATGAAGCATACTAAGGTGTGGATGTTCACAAATCTCTTCATAATAGGAGGTTGATGATTAATTATAAACCAATCATTTTTCTTTTCATTTTTGTTATAGCAAGAAGGATAACAAAGAAGCTACTCCATTGCTGAGAGTATCCAACCCAGCATCACAAAGACTGGCCTTAGTTTATAGCCAAGATAAGCAAGGTGGTAGTGGTACATTTGGCACATCTTTAATCCAGCCACCTGTGCTACTCCACTCATCCACAAAGGGCCAATCTCATAGAAGACTATCAGATATTTTTCTTCCTGGCTTTCTGTTGAATTTGGTGCCTTTAAAAGTACTCCCATTTTCTATTTAATTTTCATATTACTGCTATGATTATTTTCCCTTTGCTCCGAAACTGAAACCAGTTGTAGGGCAACCTCTGGATGGGTTACCAAGATTGTATGGTTCTGTTAGATTTTTCTTGCTTTTTAACATTATGCCTAAGGCATTAGTGTCTTGTCATTGTTGCTTTTTCCACCTTCCTAATTACTACCTTTGAAAATTCATCAATATGTCACTTACTAATTTATTTATTTTCTGATATTTGAACTTCTAAGGTTATGTTTAGAATTGCTCAAAATAGAGGCGGCTCCTGTGGCTCAGTGACTAGGGCACCAGTCCCATATACCAAGGGTGGCGGGTTCAAACCCGGCCTTGGCCTAACTGCAACAAAAAAATAGCTGGGCGTTGTGGTGGGCGTCTGTAGACCCAGCTACTCAGGAGACTAAGGCAAGACAATCACCTTAAGCCCAAGAGCTGGAGGTTGCTGTGAGCTGTGACGCCATGGCTCTCTACCAAGGGTGACAAAGTGAGACTCTGTCTCTAAAACAACAACAAAGAATTGCTCAAAATAGATATGCAGCCTTTCACTTCCTCTCACCCTGTGAAAGTTGCCAAAGTGAGAGACCCAGGTCTCCTTGGAACAGGATGTTTGTATGCATTTTTAATTTGGAAAGTCAGAGTGTAAAGTGTCTAGCTTCTTAACAGTACGGATGCTGCTGATGTTGTATTTTATCATTTTTTCCATCCATAGTCTAAATTCTCTTTCTGTAATTTCCATGATTTCTTTCTAGGTGGGCTTCTCTGTGGTAGCTGCCTTGCGATCTCTTGGGAGGGTTGATCTCTTCTGTTTTTTTATGTTGCCAGAATTTTTTGTTGGTTCCCCCTCATGTGTGTTTTCATCTAGACTACTTCTTTCCCCTACTGACTCCTCTCACTCACTCCTTCTTCTTAATTTTCCTTGTCTCTGTGCTTTGGTATTGAAGTGGTCTCTTTGGTTCTTTTCCTCTCACTGTGCCACCGCAACGACGTTTCTGGGTGGAATGCTCTAGTAAGAGATGGCTGGATTCCCCTCCTCTGATCTTACCATGGCTCTAGTCAGCCATCTTGGAGCCTGTGCTGGAAGTACCCTGGAATTATGTTTTAAAATGTGATATTTAATTCTTCAACTGGGGAAGTTTGGAGATCCTATTGAAAAGATAGATAGATGGATAATGATAGATAGAGCTTTAAAGGCAGAGTTTTCTTATTGAGACTATGACAAAAGAAGGAGGTTCAGCATACTGTATTTTTAAAAATCCCTGTAGTTTTCATTTTAACTATGTAGTTCTTGCTTTCAGCAGTTTGACATCCCTGATATTGTTTTAAGATATATTTTATGTCTAATGTGATTGATTCCCAGTCAGAGATATCAGCTAGAATATGAGAAATGATATCTTTCCTATTTCTTTTCTTCTCCCTAAATAAGTTTGGTTCATTACAGAATATGTCTGTAATAGAATTTCTTTCTTTCTTTTTTTTTTTTTTTTTGAGGATGGTGATAGAAAAAATGTTCTTCCTCTTTGAAAGTTTGATCTAGGAGGTCCACAGAGCTGTGTCTCTTCTTGGTGGCAAACTTCTTTCCTGTTAATGCTGAATTCTAATATAGTAATAAGGAAGCGGACTGGGGTCGGGTAATGAGGTTTAACTTAGGAGCTGCTGCCAGTGTGAGAAATGTGATTCCCTGTAGTTGCTGTATCTGAACCCCAGAGAACTGGGCTTGTGTCTCTTCCTCATCTTTCCTAAAGAGTTATTAATGATACAGAAAATATGTTTATTCCACCCTGACCTCTCACAGGGAGTCCTATAAGACTGGCACCTCTAATTTATCTGTATTTTATATTTGACACTGACAGTCTCCCCACTGAGACCAATCTAAACATACAGTAAGACACACATTCATCAGGTGGGATTTTTCAAGGAAGTCCAATTTTGCAATTCTTTATGCTTGACGGCAAAGTTCCCTCTAGTTAATGCTGAATTCTGATATAGGGAAATGGAAATGGGGGGAAGCTAGTAAGATTTGTAATAGGAATAGCTGCAAGTGTAAAAAAGGATTCCAGAAATTACAGCATGTTAACCCCAGAGAACTGAGATTTTTTTCCAGGGGAATAAATTTTATCTTCCCTTTGGTGACATATTTGGAAAAATAATACCACTACATGGCCCAAACGACAAAGATTGTTCTGCTGAGGACTCAGTGGATAAAGTAAGAATCCCTAAATTTGTTTTGCAATTCTGATGATGTCTCCAGTGTCAACAAGACATGTTTATGAGGTTCTTAAAACATTCTTAAATACTCTTGAATCAGTATTTGTGTTATGAATATATAAAGAATATTTTCACAGAATCAAACAATAATGGCACTGTAACTTCAAGATGATAGAATTCTCATTTCCTTTTGTTACACATTTTCCCTATGCAAGCTCCTAAAGTTTGTCATATATAAGCTTTCTTTGTCTCATGAGATTAAGCTCAACTTTAACTCCTATTTTCATCTAATATTAAGGGGTTTATAGCTTATAGGTCAAAATGACAAGAATTATATACCATTAGTACTTGAAGATAATATATATTCTTGTAACAAGGTATTTAATTTTGTAATTACCTCTCCCACCTCCAAACCAAGTATGGTACTAATACAATTGACTCTTCAACAACTCAGGGTTTAGGGGAAATGACCACTTGCACAGCTAAAACTCCACATGTAACTTTTTTTTTATTAATATTAAATCATAGCTGTGTACATTAATGTGATCATGGGGCACCATACACTGGTTTTATAAACAGTTTGACACATTTTCATCACACTGCTCCACATGTAACTTTTGACTCATCCAATATTCAGCACTACTATTGACTGGAAGCCTTACCAATAACATAAACAGTCAACTTAAGCATATTTTCTATGTTTTATATACGATATAATGTATTCGCACGATAAAGTAAGCTAGAAAAGATAAACTGTTACTAAAATTATAAAAAAGAAAAAATACTTAGTGTTGATCAAATGGAAATTAATCATAAAAGTCTTCATTCTCATTGTCTTCAAGTGGAGTAAGCTGAAGAGGAGGAGGAAAAACACAGCTTGGTCTTGCTGTCTCAGGAATGGTGGAGACAGAATAAAAATACACATAAAAGTGGACCCACACAGTTCTAGCCCATGTTGCTCATGAACCAAATATAACTGATCAGTCATTTTTAAAAATATATATGTGTCCTGTCTGGTAGGGAGAGGGTTGCCACAAATCAAGATACCTGTTGAGTTTTATCCATTTTAGGGGAATGATTTAATTGTCTGCTTTAATAAAAATGTTCCTACAACTGAGAAAGATTTTGTGTTGTGGTATTTTCATGCATTGTGCTTATCTATAAAGTGGTACCCTCATCTAATATTATCTTATATTTTTTTAAATATCTGATAAGCCTTATCTGAAATCCATTCATGTGTTTAGGAACAAGGTGACAAAATGATGATATGTTCTTTATAAATCTCTCATGCAGTTTGACAGCCTATGAGTCATTCTTATAAGTGGTATAGACTTTATTGTCTTACATGACTTATGCTTATAGCCATACATAAATCACTAACAACCACCAGAGGAGTTTTAGTTCCCAATACTAATAAAGGAAGAGATTTCTCAGATTGTCTTTATCAAGACTGAATGAGGTTTAAGAAGAAAAAATTTACATTAAATAATTGTTTTCAATTTAATGTCAGGTAATGATGACTATTTCTATGGAAAATATTAACAAGGGAACCTCATTTAGTTTTATATTCACTCTAAGTCTGTGAAATGCAGGCTATGAAGAACTTGAAAGTTCTCCCTTATGGTTTAATATTAAAGTTTTATAGTTGAGAGAAAGGAAATACTCATTGACAAGGAGATCTTATGAGAATTTAGTTTAGTATTATTTCAGCTCAGTCAAGAGTTCGTCATCATTTCATTAGTTTAACAAACATTTATAAACAAGTACTGATAAGTTTTGTATGTCAAAATACCATAAACAAAGTACAAAATAACTAAAACAAATGTTGGGAGAATAGTAGAAATTCATTCATTTGTTCATTCAAGATACAAGAGGAGCCAATGGTTAAAAATCAAGTCCAAAGGCAGGAAAACACTGGCATGCCAGCTCAAGCAGTCAGGTAGAAGGAATTCTTCCTTATTTTCAGGTGGATAGATACTTTTTTTCTTATTCAGGCCTTCAATTGATTGGGTTATAGGCACTCATATTAGGGAGGATAATCTTATTTACTCAGTCTACTAATTTAAATGTTAATTTTATCCAAACATCTTCAAAGATGCATTCTGAATAGTGTTTGACCAAATATCTTAATACCTGTGGCTGAATTAATTTAACACACAAAATTACCCATCATAGCAAGTCCCAAAAAGAAACAATTGAAATATTACAAATGGTGACTTTATTATTGTTGCATTCTAATTTTTAATCTTTGTTAAAACTATTAAAACTATCTTGTAGTTCTAATATATTAAAGTAAACTAGTGGTTCTATGGGGACTAGCTATGCTTATTCACAGAGAATATTGTGATTATTCATGATTATATGTGTATTTTTGGTTAGAAAGAGCCATTCCATTATTATATAATTTCTTAATATCTAGTAAGTTGTGGAAATTACTTGCTTAAACTTTCTCTACTGGCCCACAAATAGGAGAATTTAAGATCAGGTAGCAGTGATTGTAATTAACAATAGTGCTGAGTATGGTGTACATGAATATAGCAGTGGTTGTAAGCATGTTTTGTAGTAGAACTTTTTTTGTTGTTGTTGTTGTTACAAATGATTACTTTCAGTTTCAGTAGTTAGAAGAAGATTGATTACTTCTTGCCTTGTGGCTAAGACCAAGTGTAGTAGTTAGAACAGGGAAAAAAAGTGAAGTTTCTGGTTGAAACAGAGGCAATAAATAGAAGTAGATAGCTTCAAGCTTTGGCAGTGATTTAATCAAATACACAAATGTCAGATACTAATGCTACTACTACAAATGAAACTGACACTTGTTATATAGATTCAATGTTACTTCAAATGTTCTTTGTATGTAGTTATAGTTAAACACATCCTATCTGAGATTTTTTAATTCATAATTTAAGATAAACCAGCATGACACAGTAGAAAGACTATGAGCTTTCGAAATAGATAAACCTGGTCTTGAGTCTCACCTCTATCTCTATTGCTTAATTGTGTAGCCTTGAGGAAGTTCCTTGCCATTCCAGGTTTAATTTTTCTTTTTCTTTTATTTTTTCTTTCTTTTTTTTTCTTTGAGACAGAGTCTCACTTTGATGCCCTGGGTAGAGTGTGGTGGCATAGTAGCTCACGGGAACCTCAAACTCTTGGGCTCAAGCTATTCTCTTGCCTCAGCCTCCTGAATAGCTGGCACTACAGGCGCCACCAAAATGCTAGCTATTTTTAGAGACAGAGTCTTTTTCTAGCTCAGTCTGGTCTTGAACTTGTGAGCTCAGGTGATCCTCCCATCTTGGCCTCCCAGAGTGCTGGGATTACAGGTGTGAGCCACCGCACCTGGCCTGATTTAATTTTTCTTATTCAGATAATCATGGTACCACACACATTCACTCCCCAGCATTCTTCCACACATCTTTAAAGCAAGCAAAAATGGTAAATAAGCAAGTAGATATAAAAACATAGGAAGGGCATGTTCTACTTTTATTGCTTCTCTACTACCATTTGCTCCTTGACACTTGAGAGAGTTTTATTTTGTTTCTACATGAAATGGGAAAGGGGCCTTTTAAATGTCAATGTCACTTTATTCATTCACAAATTAAAACCTAACTATATGTATTAGAATCCAGTTAGGAATATAAAAGAACTAACATTATGTTGCTCAGTGTGCAGCAGTAATGTGGGCCTGTGAATAGAAAGACATTTTAATGTAATGGCTTAAATAATCTTATTAAACATACTATTGCCATTGTACATTCGGTTTTGAAAATAAACCCAGTGCTTATGATTTAAGATTAAAAATAATA
The DNA here is from genome assembly GCF_027406575.1 of Nycticebus coucang. Taxonomy (NCBI): domain Eukaryota; kingdom Metazoa; phylum Chordata; class Mammalia; order Primates; family Lorisidae; genus Nycticebus; species Nycticebus coucang. Next base: position 152,485,398 of record NC_069804.1, on the reverse strand, counting down.
GCCTTTTTCCTAGGTGCATTTTGAAAACAAAGTTAACTGCCAAACCTCAGAAAATGTAAACTACTCGATGTTTTTAAATTTTTCTTGCCACTAATATAGAATGTTGCATTTGACTGACAAACTGGTAATAGAAAATAAAATTTTATTCTTAATATTTTGAGAAACTTCATTTGGTATTCCATTCATGTCTTTTCCACATTGCTGTTCATGTTATCCATTTTGGAGGTTTGGTCTGCTATGAATACATGTCATATCCTGCTTATAAAATAACTCGGAGGCTATTGTTTTCTCTATGACTTCAGACTTGTGGATAAGAGGTTGTGTGGAGCTTTAATTTGAAGATATCCATTAATTTGCAATTTTTGTGGCAAGCCTCCAAAGTACAATAGTGTGTTAAATGGAATCAGAGTTGGATTTTAAAGGATTTTTGCTTTGCTAGTAAGGACCCTTTCAGGATGCAAAATTAAAGAAATTACTTTAAATTTTTCCAAAACAATTATTTGATATAATCTTCACTAACATAAGGGCATAAGTAATGAAAAAGAATACTAGTAATCAAAAAGATCTCAGCTTTTGTCCTCCAGTAAAGAACTTTTAAAGTGACATGGTTACCTCAGAAAAGCAATATTGGTTTAATTCAAGAAATATTGATTAATCTAAAATGGTAGCAGAAAAACTGAAGAAAATAACATTCAAGTTCAAAAGATACTAAACAAACAAAAGGTTGTAAAACATATTAATATAGAGTCCATTTTCATAGATGTTCCAGGTAATAATGCCTTATAATTTTCATGCGTTTACAAACAAATATATCACTTGCTAGTGAAGTATGCAGCTACTTCTGGTATAAAATTTGGACGAACTGAAGATGTATAAATCAATTCCATGTAACAACTCATCAAAAGCAATAAAGGAATACTATAGGCAGTTAGAGAACACTAATATACAATTGTTTAGCACAGATAATCCAGCGCTGTTTTCTTTCATTTATGGAAATATCTACCATTGAAATATTTGCCATTCAACTGCATATTTATTCATCCAAACAACTCATTATTTTTAAATATTTTATCATAAAAAATGTATAAAAATCAGAAATATTCATCTTAAATCCAGAATTTTGAATCAAATCTCATTTGGTTTGAACTATTTGGAGCTTCCTTGTCTCCAAAAATGTATTCAGGTTAAGCTGGATACTGTGTGGGAGGGGAAACATGAAAGATTTCTTTAATTCAATAATACATTTCAGTTTTATGGAAGCATAGCTTTAAAAAAATCTTCACACATATATGTGAATGTGTATGTGTAATTTTCTTTTTAACTGTTAGGTTAGTGACAGCTGTTTAAGAATATGTAACTTTCTTGCATGCATCAAATTACTTTATAGTGTTATATATAGGAATGAAAAGACTAAAATATTTTTTTAAATTGATACTGGCAAATCTTTTAGTCAAACTCCAACTTCTAATGGCTTATACTTGATTTGTTTTAATATGGGTTGTGGGAAAAGAGAAACTATTGGGACTACATTTAGATCTGCCTGGCAACAGACAGGTAGAGAAGACTTCAAATTACTATTTTTCATTATTGGAGTGCCCTTTAGGAATACATTGGAAAGAATTCTGTCTACCTCAGATAAGAGTCTCCTTAGCAGTTTAATGTGCCAATCAGTTTTGCTTAGCAGCCCAGAATCATCATATTGCAACTATTGTATAGTTCCAGACTATATGCTTCAAAGGATGGAGAATGTGATATGTGACATATTTTTAAAGAATGATGATGAAGAGCATTAATATGCTGATGATGGCGAGGAAACTGGAAGGGACTGAATTATGTAGATCAACAGCCACTTGGGATAGAAAAAAACTATGCAAGCAGCAGGCATCTTACAGAGTCTATAATTACATGTCTGCTCTAGCCGTATCATCCATTCAACACTAAGTTGCACAGTTCCTATTCTTGTCGTCTTTAAACAGGAACCTCTGGAGTAGGAGGGCACACAAGTACATTTAAGAGAAACAGACAACAGAGTCTAGTTTGTGTCTCTTACAGCTCAGATTCACTCTGTTCCACATTCTGAGGTGTCACCTTTAAAATAAATCTGGAATGAGAGTCTGATTAGTATCTATGGCTACCACCAATTTCAAAATAGAATATAAAAATAATATTGAATATAATACCTTTAAAATAGGGAAATGAGGGGAAAAACTTATTTTATTCTTTTTCATCTTGAGGGCCCTCTTTTTATAGTATAAAGAAATCACCATGTATTCACTTTACATGGCTAACTAAAATATGTGATATATATATGCATGCACTTAGCACATAACATGGTTTATAAAAGAATGGTGACAAGACATTTAGCGATGCAAAGCCCTAAAACCACAATGGTTCCATACTCTCATTATTAATCTGTAATTTAAAATAAGTTTAAGGAAGTCCTGTGATAAGTAGTTTGATTAAATCAAATTACTTCTACAAATTGTTTGGTGACCCTCTTTTGCTGGTGCCTTTAGTATGTGTATCATCCTATCAGATAATTCAGCATATAATTCTCAATGTTGCAGCTCACTAGGCCATGGCCATACAACTTCCCTAGTTAAGGGCAAAGGAAGAAACATTTTCCATGGGATATACACGAATGCCTCTCCGATTATGTGAGAATTTAATGAAATGAGAGAGTTGGTCACGTGGATAGCTGGAAAACATTCCTAGGTATTGGGAGCAGTAAATGCAAATGTACTGAGGTTGAAGCATATTTGATATGCCTGCGGAACACCAAGTGGCTAGAGCAGAATGAGTAAAGGTAAGAAATTGTAGCCAAACAAATAGGCAAAAAGCTCACACATAACAGATAGTTCTCTAACATCAGCATTACTTCACTTCTGGAGTTAGGCAGCCAACCTTAAATGATAGGACAGTGACATGTAGTAACATATAGCTAAAACCATGTCCAGTGTTAAGTGTATCAACTGGCTTTTTGATATTTCTGAAGGTCATTGAGTATACAGGGAACCCCAGTGAACTCATATGGCTAACATAAGAAACATAAGATTTACAAGAAGGAGACTAATGAACAAAAGCTATAACTCTGAAAACAGAACAAGAGAAATAAAAAGGAAACTTTTCTGCCTTTAAACTTATGACATCAAAACAGTTTGATGAGAATATTTCAGATGGTATATGAAACCAGCACATTGTACTCCTTGATTGCACTAATGTACACAGCTATGAGTTAACAATAAATTAAAAAAAAATTGGGGCTATTAATTCAAAATGTGATTATAATTACATGGAAGGTATACAGAAATTGAAGAGTTCTATTTAAATACAAAAACCTAGACTAGCATTCCAAGGAAACTAATGAATGGAAAACTCACATTGGCAGCACCAGCTACTAACACATCTTATATTATCTCACAATACTTTCTGAGTGCAATGGCATGTGGAGATGGTCAGAAGTTGTAAGGCCAGAACACGGAATATATTACAAAAAATTAGCTGAATGTATGGTAGAGCCATAGAGGAATACTGAATTTATCATTTTAAAACATAAAATCAATTTATCATTTTAAAACATATAATCACTTCATTTGATTTTTGTCTTTATTTAATTGGAGACTGAATAGACCATACTGACTTAATGTTTCAAGTGCACTAAGGAACATTTGTCAGGATTAATCATGCCAAGTTCAAATAATTAGTGAAAGTTGGTCAAAAAATGGTTTAAAAATTTGATTTTTTAGCATTGTGAAGGTGTAACCTAAATATTGTCTTCCATAACAGCTAATATGTTTCAATGAAAATACTTATTCACTGATACAGATGATAAATACCCAGCTTTCATTTTCCCTCTTAGATCAGGAATCTAGAATTTTACTATAATGTCCTCTACGGTTCATATATAATGCTTTAGACTTCTCCAACACTTTCATAAATATGTATTCACCTTCTTGCTCTGTTACCCTCCCCATTTAAACTGAAACACTTATCCCCCTTTCCTCCTCTATTCCACAACTTAAATTTTTTGACCTTACTCTATTTTTCACTTATCACCTTCTAACATACTGTCAATTATAAGTCTAATTTTTTATTATCTGCCTCTCCCCTTTATTATATAAGTTCCACTCCACTGCAATAAGAATCATATTTATTTACTGATGTATCCCAAATACCCACAATAGTGTCACAGACACATAGCCAGGATTCAACATTTATTAATTGAATGAAAAAATGAATAAATAATTGTTTTCCATTTTGATCCTCAGGTGAGGTGAGGTAGGCATAGAAATTTACTTGCAAAAGAGCTAAGAAAAACAGAGTGTGGTTGGGTGGCTTGTCAAATGTCTCAGAGAAATCTAGTGGAGTGTGAGAGAAGTGCAGTCCTCTAATTCTCAGATCTATAATATTTCAGCTTGAAAAACACCATTTTCCTTTTGGAAGCCATTCTTAACTCTGGTTGCACATTACAATCACTTTTGGCCCTTCTAAAAATTCTGATGTCTGGATCCACTCCATGGAAAATCATGATGCAGGATAAGAATCAGAATTTTTATCACATTCTCCTATCTAATTATGTTAGTTTTCCCAGCAAACACTTAAATGGCATAGTGAATGGACTCAGACTCACCTGTGTTCAAATCCCAGTATCTGTTTTATTAATATTTTAGCAAGTTCATCAGAAAACCTGTTTCCATAGCTCTCAAATAGGGATAACCATAGCAAACTTGCAGGGAATTACAAGGATCAAATGAGATCATGCATTTGAAAAAGGCTGGCACATGACAGATGTTCAATAAATACTACTTTTCTATCTTTACTTTTCTCTTTTGTTTCTTTCTTCCTGACCACAACACTTTTTACTATTTCAAGGTTCTGCCACATTCAAGTAACACTATAAAGTTTTGTTAACTACTGATGTTGTCAATATGATTTTACTCCCCATGATTTTCTGTTATGCTAGTGTCTGATATTCTGTTTTAAGAAGACATATCAATTCTCTCATGCTTCAATTATAGTTGTGATCGTGAAATGAGTTTTTTGAATCAATAACAGTACTTATTTTTATGAGTCAACAAACAGTGAAATGTTTGTGCTTAAGTTTTATTTCCCCACTTACATCTCTTTTCCGAAATCATTTACAGTATTAGTCCCTATTATGAGATGAAATTAAGATGTATCAAACTTTTAGTATGAATTTTACAAAAATCTGCAGTACTAAGATTGATCAATAGCACTTAATGCTATTATAGTTTGGGCATGGATTTATATATGTCTTTCAAAAAATCTGTGTATGTATGAAATAGTTAAAATTATGTCTCTCAAAATGATGAGAAATATTTATCAGAAAAATAAATACTAACTAATAGTGGCTAGTAAATGGACTGCATGACTCTTATTATTTTTTATTGAAACATCATTATAATTTATATGCCCAAATTCATTTGTTTTAAATGTACAATTCAATGAAGTTTGGTAACTTTACATATTTGTAAATTTGCAGTTTTAGAACATTTCTTTCACCCTAATAAAGGTAAGTCACAAACTTTGCAGTCCCTGTGCTCACTCTTAGACAATCTCTAATCTTCTTTCTGCCTTCATAGATTTTCCTTTTCTAGACATTTCAAGTGAATTGATTCTTAAAAAATGTAGTCATTAAAGAAGTTTTCTTAAACTTAGCATAATATCTTTGTGGTTTATCCATGATGTAGCACCTATCATTATTTCATTCCTTTTTTTATTTCTGAAAAGTATATAATAATTATATTGGTATATAACTGGATAAGTTGCCCAGAAATGCAACTAATGTAACAATTTACTATAAACTTGTGGCTTAAAAACAATAAAAATGTATTCTTTTACAGTTCTAGAGGTTAGAAGTCCAAAATCAAGAGGGAATCAGGATTTTCTTTTTCTTTTTTTTTTTTTGAGACAGAGTCTCTCTTTCTCACCCTTGGTAGAGTGCTGGGGCATCACAGCTCACAGCAACCTCCAGCTCTTGGGCTTATGTGATTCTCTTGCCTCAGCCTCCCAAGTAGCTGGGACTACAGGCACCCGCCACAATGCCTGGCTATTTTTTTGTTTCATTTTAACTGGGGCCAGGTTTGAACCCACCACCCTTGGTATATGGGGCCAGCGCCCTACCCACTGAGCAACAGGTGCCTCCCCTCCCCTGCTTATTTTTGTATTAGTCCCATTAGTTTCTTGACATATGGCAACATAACTCCAATCTTTACCCCCATATTCACACTGCCTATGTTCCTTTCTGCCTGGGTACACTTTTGTATGTGTGAGGACTTCAGTCATTAGGTTTATGGCTCTCCCTTACCTGGTATTAAATTATCTCAACTTGACTAATATGCAAGGACACTATTTCTTTTTTTTGGTTTTGTTTTCACTTATTCTTTTTTTATTGTTAAATCATAGCTGTGTACATTAGTGCAATCAAGGGGTACAATGTGCTGGTTTCATATACAATCTGAAATATTCTCATCAGACTGTTCAATGTAGCCTTCATGGCATTTTCTTAGTTATTGTATATAGACATTTGTATTCTGCCTTTAGTAAGTTTTGCCTGTACTCATTCTTTTTTTTTTTTTTAACCATTTGACACATTTTTATCACAGTGGTTAACATAGCCTTTCCAGCGTTATCTCAGTTACTGTGCCAAAACATTTACATTCTACATTTACCAAGTTTCGCAAATACCCCTGTAATATGCACCACAGGTGTGATCCCACCGATCCCCCTCCCTCTACCCACCCCCCCCTTTCCCACTTCCCCCTATTGTTAAGTTGTAGCTGGGTTATAGCTTTCATGTGAGAGTCCCAAATTAGTTTCATAGTAGGGCTGTGTACATTGGGTACTTTTTCTTCCATTCTTGAGATACTTTACTAAGAAGAATATGTTCCAGGACAGGACACTATTTCTAAACAAAGTCATATTCACAGGCATCAGGAATTAAAACTTAAACATATCTTTGGGGGGATGCAAGTTAACCTATTACAGCCATATTTTATTTATCTATTCATTAGTTAATGAACATGTGGATGGATTATATTGTTTGGCATGCATGAATAATGACTTCATGAACATTAGTGTATGAGTATTTATATGGAAATATGTTTTATTTCTTACGTGTAAATTTTTAGGTGTGAAATTGTTGGGTCATATGGAAAGTTTGTCTTGGGAAAAAACTGCCAAACTGTATTTCAAAGAGGTTGTACCATTTTAAATTTTAAATTTAAACAATATATTAGGCTTCCAGTTTTTCTACAGCCCTTTTGCTATGAAATGAATATTTGTGTTTCCCTCAAAACCCATATGCTGATACGCTAATAGCCCATGTAATGGTTTTTGGAGGTGGGGCCTCTGAGAAATAATTAACATTAGATAAGGTCATGAAAGTTAAGATCCCATGATAAAATTAATGCCCTTATAATAAGAGGAAGAACATGCCTTCTCTCTCTCTCTTCCTCTCTCTCTTTTTCTTTTTCTTTTTTTTTTGTGTGTGTGTGTGTGCATGCGTGTCCATGTGCATGTGTGTGTGTATGTGAGGACATAACCAGGAATGGGGGCCTCATCCAGAACCTGATTCTGCTCAGAACTGTAAGGAATAAATTTCTATTTTTTAAAGCTACCCATTCAGTGGTAATCTATTATAGCATCCTAAATTGACCAAGATCCCTTCCAACACTTCATAGTGACTGTTATTTTCCATACAGCTATACTCATAGGTATGAAGAAGAAACTCATTGTAAATTTAATAAAACATTTGTTGAAAAACTTTGGTCATTAAAAAAAATTAGTTTGTTAGTACCTCTGTTATTGAGTTGTCAGAGTTCTTGTATATATTCTGGGTACAAATTCCTTATAACATGCATGATTGCAAATATTTCACCCATTCCATGAGTTATATTTTTACTTTCATGGTATACTTTGAAGCACATATTTTTTTTCACATATTTTCATAACTTGTTTCTGCTGATATTTTTTTGTAAAACTTTTCCAAAACACTTTCAGATTTAAAAATAAATAAAGTTAGTATTACAGGTGCTGGTCAACCTTCTTGTACCCTTGTACCTCAACCTTTGGAGTAAAGGAAAGTGTCCAGGTCAATGCAGTGTATCTCTACCAAGACCTCGTCCCCCTTTCCCAAACTCAGCAGTAGTTGAGAATATGACATTTACAAGCTAGAGAGACCCAAATATCTCTGTTATACCCTTAGCTGCTCTTTCTCAGCCCCCAAGTGCTTGGTAGAAGTTGGATCAGCTGCTGCCCCAAGCCAGCTTCATCTTCTGGTTGTGAGCTTTGGAGGAACTGGAGAACTGGCTCTTGGTCACTGTGTGGTGTACAGCTTTTGCCACTCAGATACAGCTTGTTGTGGTATTCAAGGATCCAGGGTCCAGAACTGCAGAACTGAGGTCTCTGGTTCACTCCCACATAGGCCATCACATCACCTGTCACAAAGGCATCAAAAACTAACCCAATGCAATCCATCCCCAGGCAATGGGTTAGGACTGAATTGACCCCCTGGTACTTCTATGGTAGCTATGTCATCTTTTTCAGACTTTTCTGTCTTAAGTCCCAGATCTATGTAATTTTTTCTTTATTTTTTTATCATAACATATACATACACACACATATGTGTTTGTGTATATATATATATTTGTTGTTGTTGTTGCAGTTTGGCCAGGGCTGGGTTTGAACCCACCACCCTTGGTATATGGGGCTGGCGCCCTACTCACTGAGCCACGGGCGCCACCCTAGATCCATGTAATTTTTGTATCTCACTGAGAGCTATGCAGGTTTCCAGTTTCATCCTCAGCCTTGAGGCTATCCCCATAGACCTGCTTCATGGAAGTGATACCGGAATTTCTTCTTCAGTGGGTTCTTGGTCTAAGGAATTTGAAGAATGAATCCACAGACCACAGATCAGTGGTAAGACAGGATTTATTTTATGGAAAAGAATACAGACAAAGCACCAGAGCTCTTAGAAGAAGGAAAGACTTAAGTCAGAAAATCTCCTGTCTGCCTGGGTTCTTTGTCTAGTAGCAATAAAAATAATTTTATGGTTGGGGGTCACTACAACATGAGGAACTGTATTAAAGGGTCGTGGCATTAGGAAGGTTGAGAACCACTGGTCTAGGTGTATATATAGTGACATGGGTCCTTTGTAGTTACATTAGGCCAGGATTTGGTAAAGAATGAATGGATACAGTCCCTTCTGCTAGGGGCAAGGTGGATAAATGCATAACAAATGGATACAGTCCATTCATGAAATTGTCCAGACCTAGGAAACTTACAAGAAATTGACCAGACCTTGGAAATAGGGGATTCCCTGTTCAGCCACAAGTACAAGGGAAGGGATACAGAGTCCGGGGGCAGAGACACCACTGCGGTCCCTGAGCTGGCAACCTAGAGGTGTCACCCTCAGCAGTTGTCTGGCTCCTCTGACCACTGGAACCTCCTGTCCCCCCATCCAAGCTTCCTCCAAAGTCTGTGTCCCAGGCTGGCTCAACAAAGCCCTCCACCACTGTTCCCTACACCATGGCTATTGTGGCATATCCTCCAGCACAGACTCATCTGTATCAATGATAAGATCAATATCATAGGACTGAGGATACTGTGGTCCCAGAGGGCACCAGCCATAGACTGAGAAGTTATCACAGACACTGGTGGATTGAGAGTGGTGGGTAGCAGGGGGATGCAACAATGGTAGTCAATATAGACCCTCATGCTAGAAGGTTAGCTGCAAAATCCAGGGTAAAGTGTGGACCGCCAGCTGCCTGCTGCTTCCCATTTTCCCATTCACATTTCTGGAACATATATTCTAAGTAGGAAGCTAGGAAATGAGATGAAACCCAGCAGCACATCTGGTATTATAAATGCTTATTGGGAACACCTCACACAGGTCAGTAGTGAAGTTTCCCAGATTATCTGGGAGGTGTGCATGGAAGTTCTGGTACAGGAACACCAAGTCTATAAGGCCATTGTGTAGCACCAGGGGCTGGAAGTTCTGCATCAGCTCCACAAATAGTGTCTATACTGGCAGGCTCTGACTATCTTCACCCTTGTCATTCATTGCTCTTATGGTAGGGGATGCCCTGAGCATACTTCTGGTTGAAGTTGAAGCCATGATGTACCAGGAACTGTACAAACTTTGATTCTATGACATACTCCTCCATGCACAACAGGGTGAGATTGAACACTTGAGCCAAGTAGGAATGTTCTTCCTTGTCTAGCTGCTGTTTGAAGCAGGGAAGGCCCAGGGAGAGGACAGAATAGGTCCTGGCAGCATGATATATAGCCTTATAAAGTTTCTTGATGCACTGGTTCAGCAAACTCTTCCTGTACCTAAGCCCACTCAGTTCTGTGTCCACAGCTACCTGTGTCCACAGTCTTTATGGCCAACAGGAGGGGTGGCCACATCTCATTAAAGTTTTTGCTTTGCACATCTTCCACGAGAACCTGGTGGAAATTCTAGGTCCTCCCCAGATTTCGTGCTTCTGCTGATACCACCGTGGGAAATTGCTTGAGCTAAAGCTAACTATCTTCATTATGGGAGGCCATGACACCATACATCTCGAGCTTGAGTTGTCTGTAGGTAAGCACGATTTCCAAATCACATATTATTTTAATTTTTTATGAAGTCTAATTTATTGACTTATTTTCTTATGTGAATCATGTTATTAGTATCATATCTACAAAACTATTACCTAAGCTAAAGTCACAAACATTTACTGCCATGTTTTCTTCCAAGAATATTGTCATTTTGTAATTTTAGTCTTATATTTTAAGTAAGAGGCGATGAAGCACTTGGTATATCATCACATAGGCTTCTCCTGTGCATGCACATGTCTGAGTCTTAATCATTTTCTTGTAATGACATCAGTAATATTGGAGTAGGATCCAGTTATATAACTTCATTTTACCTTAATTGCTTCTTTAATGAACCTACCTCCAAATAAAGCCATAATCTGAAGTTCTTGGGGCTCAACATACAAATTTTGAATGGGGTAGAATACAGTTCAGATCACCTTATAACCTATTAAGTAGTCCCTGCTCATTGTCTCCTTCACTCAGGAATGGACAACCATGAATCTGCTTTCTCTCCCTATAATTTGCCTATTGTGAATATTTCATATGAATGGGATCATACAATATGTAAATTTCAGTGTCTGGGGCGGCGCCTGTGGCTCAGTGTGTAGGGCGCTGGCCCCATATGCCGAGGGCGGTGGGTTCAAACCCAGCCCCGGCCAAACTGCAACAACAAAAAAATAGCCGGGTGTTGTGGCGGGCGCCTGTAGTCCCAGCTGCTCGGGAGGCTGAGGCAAGAGAATCACATAAGCCCAAGAGCTGGAGGTTGCTGTGAGCCGTGTGACGCCACGGCACTCTACTGAGGGCAGTAAAGTGAGACTCTGTCTCTACAAAAAAAGACAATAAATAAAAAAATAAATTTCAGTGTCTGTCTTAATTCAATCTCCATAATGATTTTAAGGTTTATCCATATAATTTTATACATTTTTTTAAAACAATGCCTTTTTTTACCCTTTGGATAAATTCATAATGGATGGATTGCAGGCTTATATGTTAGGTCTACTTTTAGTTCTTTGAGGAATCTTCATATCATTTCTGATAGAAGTTGTACTGGTTTGCAGTCCCATCAACAGTACATGGGTGTTTCTAGCAAACAGAATAGAGCTACACATTAAAAAATATTATACATCATGACCAAGTGGGTTTTATCCCAGGGATGCAAGGTTGGTTCAACATATGTAAATCCATAAATGTAATTCACCATGTAATTGAAATAAGAAAAGACCATATGATTCTCTCAATTGAGGCAGGAAAGGCATTTCAAAAAATCCAGCATCCTTTTCTGACAAATACACTTAAGAAAATAGGGTTAGGTAGTATATTTCTTAAACTGATAGATGTCATCTACAACAAACCCACAGCCATTATAATATAATGGAGTAAAACTGAAAGCTTTTCTGCTTAGAACCAGAACTGGACAAGGATGCCCACCATCACCACTGCTATTTAACATAGTGCTGGAAGTCCTAGCCAATGCAATAAGGCAAGAGAAGGAAATCAAGGGTATTCAAATGAGGACAGAGGAGCTCAAATTCTTACTCTTCAAGGATGGCATTGTTTCTTTAAATGTTCTTGATTCCCTTTTGTCTCTCCCCTTTCCTTCCAGGAATACAATAATTAATATATTGACATATTTTGCTGCTGTCCTGAACATTTCATAGATGGTTAAATTATTTCTTCTTTCATTGTGCTTTATAGACTGGATAGATTCAATTGATTTATCTTCAAGTTCATTGATTCTTCTCTTGGGTAATTCTGCTATTTCATTTTAGTAATTCATTATCAATTCCAGAGTGTTTATTTTGTCCTTACTATAATTTTTCTTCCTTATTTATATTATCTATTTAACAAGAAATCATTCTTCTGTTTTACTTATATACTTTGTCTATGGTTTCCTTTAACTCTTTGAATATACTTAATTAAAACTATTGCTTGAAGTCTTTATGTAATGATTATAATATTTGGACTTTCATACTGATAGTTTCCGTTAATAACATTTTGGCCTTTGAATGGGCCATAATTTCTGTTTTCTTTGCATGTGTCACAATTTTTCTGTTGAAAACCGGTCATTTTTAATACCATAATGTGGCAACTCTGAGAATCAGATGCTCCCATTTCCCCCAAGTGTTTGCACTTTTGCTGCTGCTTTTGTGATACTTTTATTGCTTTTTAGTGACTTTTGTGTATTAATTTTGTAAAATCTGTAGTCTCTGTTGAATCTGGTCACTGAAGTTTCTCTCTAGTCTCTGTAGCTAATGATTTGACATAGATTTCTTGAAACTTCTCAAGAGAGAGAGAGAAAGAGAGACCTCCAATATTCACAAATTGGGTTTGTTTTGGAGGAACACTGCACTGTTTATACATACAGTGAAATGGACAATTAACAATGCTGTCTTAGCCTTTACTTTCTGCTTCCACAGAGGCTTGAAGTTGGCCATAGGAAGTTGGCCAGAGAAGCTTATTGTGTTCTCTGGTCTTTTATTAGCATGTCTTTAGCACTGGATATGTCTTTGGCCCTGTGAATTCCCTGAAATATGCAAGTGCTTTTCAAAGACTATTTCTGGAAGCATTTCTTTCTCTATTCTCTTTCTTCCCAGTGTTTTTGGTATATTACTTGCCCTGATGGTTATTGCATGTTCCTGGCAGTAGAGGCTTATATATTTGCTTTAATACAACTCAGAATGCTGTCTCAGCCCTGGGAAGTCTCTGTGCAGGCAAAACAAATGCAAGACATTGGGCCCATCCTTCAGGGAGTCATCAGACAGGTTAAAGGACACAATCACAATTTTTTCAGAATAAATTATCTATGAATTCCTCTGATGTCAGAATCTTGCACAAGAATGCTGTCTGCCATCTTCAAAGTAGAATGGAGTGGTGGATATTAACAGGTCAGTTGAAATTTGACAGTTTCTTACTTAAGCTCACTAATTATTCCTCTGGTGGGTATAAGTTTTGGATATGAATCCAGAGTTCTGAGAAAGGTGACCCTGATAATTTTCCAGGTTATTCACTATTTTTGTGAAGGGACACTTTTGGATTTACCCACTTTGACATTTTTGGTGACAAATTAATAAAGATAAAATTGAGAAAAATCCTATTTTATTAATATTGAACTGGGAAATAATGAACATATTTTTTTCTTATTTTCTTTAGATCATTTTTAATTTCTTTAAATAATGGTTTGTATTTTTCAGTGTAAAAGTCTGGCAAGTCTTTTTTTTTTAATTTATTATTATTTTTTTTAATCATGGCAGCTTGCCAGGTTTTTTTCTTTTTTTTTTTTTTTTTTTGTAGAGACAGGGTCTCACTTTATGGCCCACGGTAAAGTGCCGTGGCCTCACACAGCTCACAGCAACCTCCAACTCCCGGGCTTAAGCGATTCTCTTGCCTCAGCCTCCCGAGAAGCTGGCACTACAGGCGCCCACCACAACGCCCGGCTATATAATTTATTTCTAAATACTATTTCTTTTTCTTTTTCATGATGATTTGAATTGATTTTTCCCTAAGATTATTTGTTGTAAGTCTGTAGAAATACATTTGAGTTTTGCATACTGTTTTTGTATCTTGAACTGCTGAATAATTTTATTAATTCTAACAGTTTGTGTGTGTGTTTCTAGTATTTTACATTTTTATTTTTAATCTGTTTACCTTTAATTTCTCTCTCTCTCTCCTTCCCTCTCCCCCTTCATGTATTATAATACTGACTAGAACCTTTATTATCATATTAAACAGAAATGGTTGCAAGAGCACACATCTTTCCATTGTTTCCAATCTTATAGAATAAGCAATCAGATTGTCACCATTAAGCATGATTTTGCTGTCAGTTTTGAAAGATGTCTTTTATTGGATTGAGCAAGTTCCTTTCCTTTACTAGTCTGCTGAGGATTTTTGTTATGTATTAGTTTTGATTTCTCAGGCTTAGATATGGAGAGAAGGGAGCACTTACACACTATCTGTGGTATTGCCCACTAATACAGCCTTTTTGGAAAAATGTATGGGGAATCCTCAAAGAGCTAAAAGTAGACCTCCCATTTGATCCCACAATTCCTTTATTAGGCATCTAACCAGAAGAAAAAAAATCATTTCACCAAAGTGAAAAGTCATTTCATCAGGGCTGAGACAGCATATTTCCACTAGAATGTTCATTGCAGCTCAATTCACAATTTCCAAGATGTGGAAACAATCCAAGTGCCCATCAACACACAAATTGATAAATAAACTATTATATATGTATACTATTAAATACTATTCAGCCATAAAGAAATATGGAGATGTCACATCATTTTTATTTACCTGAATGGACTTGGAGAATATCCCCATAATAAAGTATCACAAGAATGGAAAAGCAAGTACCCAGTATACTTGACACTTACATGAAACTAGTAGATGAACAATTACAAGCACACATGAAAGAAAAACACAAATTAGTGAAGATGGTTAGGGTGGAGAAGGAAGGGTGGAGGGAGGGGATTGGGTAAACTCTCACCTAACGAATACCATTTAGGAGTATATGGCAAACCTCCTGGATGAGGGGCTCAACTACAACTTGGACTTTACCCAACAAATGGAAATGATGTAACCTAATTATATGTATGTACCCTTGAATTAATCTGAAAAAAAAAACCATTTTTTAAAAATTTTTATTGAATGTCATGTGGTTTTGTCCCATATTCAATTTACTGAGTATATTACATTTATTGACTTTCTGAGTTTAAGTCAACCTCACATTCCTATTCATTGTGTAAAATTCTTTTTCAGTTTTATGGATTTATCTTGCAAGTATTTTTTTGAGGTTTTGCATCTGTTATTTTACACTTTGTTTTCTATATCTTGTATCCCAGTCCTGTTTCTTTTTCACTGAATTATTTTTCGTTGAACAGCTTTATTTTGCCTGTTCAACTTTATTTCCTCGGCCTGTGTTTACTATTTTTTTTTGAACATTTTTAATAGTTATAGGCCTCATGTCTTAGTTTGCTTGGGCCATCATAAAAAAATAGCATATGCTAGGCATATTAAACAGTAGAAATTTATTGTCTCATGGTTCTAGAGGCTGGAAATCTAAGATGAGTTTGCCATTGTTGTCAAGTTCTAGTGAATGCTGTCTTTCTGATTTTCAGATGGTTAGCTTTTCTCACTATGGGCTCACATGGCCTTTTCTTGGTACTTGTAGGAGAGAGAAGAGAAGGGAGCGGATAGAGGAGAGAGAGAAGAAAGAGAATCATTTTCTTCTAATGAAGCCACCAATTACCAATTCTATCAAATTAAGACCAGACTCTTACTACCTTATTTAACCTAAATTATATCCTGAAAGCTCTATCTCCAAATTTTGAGGGCATAATTCAATCATAGCTTACATATGCTTTTTTACTTACCAAATTCTCTTTTGTGCTAACTTAATTTCAATAAATTTATGCAATTTGCTTCAATGTCTTTTTATTTTCATTCCATTTTTTGGAATGATATTATATTATTCATGTATATTATTCATGTGATATTATTCATGTATACTACATCTCTATATATTATATAAATGAACAGTTTTATAATTGTATAATATATAATTATTATTTCATGCAACCGTCTTTTAAAAATGTTATAAGGAAAAAAGGGAAAGCATATATTTATGTTCTTTTGTATTTAGATATTTACCTTTACTAATCCTCTTTATCTCTCTATGTCACGCTGCTTTTTTTAGCTGGAAAGAATATAGTATTTCTTTCAAAGCAGATCTGATAGTTATGAATTCTATCAGCATTCACCTATGTAGGGATAACTTTTTTTCACCTTCATTTTTAAAGGCAATTTTTCCAGCTCCATCTATATAAACATAAAAGAGGTAAAGTCTCCGTCTTTTTTTTTTTTTTTTTTTTGTAGAGACAGAGTCTCACTTTATGGCCCTCGGTAGAGTGCCGTGGCCTCACACAGCTCACAGCAACCTCCAACTCCTGGGCTTAAGCGATTCTCTTGCCTCAGCCTCCCGAGTAGCTGGGACTACAGGCGCCCGCCACAACGCCTGGCTATTTTTTGGTTGCAGTTTGGCCAGGGCCGGGTTTGAACCCACCACCCTCGGTACATGGGGCCGGCGCCCTACCAACTGAGCCACAGGCGCTGCCCAAGTCTCCATCTTTTTTAAGGCTGCATAATATTCCATGTTATACATATACCACAATTTATTAATCCATTCATGGGTTGATGGGCACTTACCTCTTCTATGTTTATATGGATGGAGCTGAAATGTATCCTAGTCAGTAAAGTATCTCAAGAATGGAGGAAAAAGTATTCAATGTACTCAGTATTATTATGAAACCAATTTACAATCACTCACCTTGCATATGGATAATAGATCACAACTATGGCCCAGGTTGAAGGAGGGAGGGGTGGCAGGGGAGGAGGGAGGACAAATGGAGGGAGGGTGAATGGTGGGGTGACATCTATGGTTCATATTGCAAGGGTACATGTCTGATCTATTAAGTATAGAGTATAAATGTTTTAACACAATAATTAAGTAAATGAGGTGAGGGATGTATTAACCAGTATGATGTAAGCATTCCAAATTGTATATGAAATCAGCACATTGTACCCCATGAATGCATTAATGTATACATGATCTACCTCTTTATGATTTAATAAAAAATAAAAATAAAAAAGGTAAGTTTTCCTGGATGTAGAACACTTGGCAGGAATTCTTTTGTTTTTCCCTTGCGCATTGAATATACCAAACAACTGCCTCCTGGCCTCTATTATGCCTGATTAGAAGTCAAAAGTTAATCTTACTTTTGTTCCTTAAAATGAAATGAGTGGTTCTTCAAATTTGGAAGTGTTTTGCCCATTATTTCTTCAAATATTCTTTCTTCTTTTTTTTGTCACTGTTCTAATTTTAGGAAATCTATTATGCATATGATAGTATGGTTGATGGTATCTCTAGGTCTTTGAAGCTTTGTTCAATTGTATTTTGTTTTTCTTATTCTTCAAACTGGATAATCTTTATTGATTTCTTCAACTCATTGATTCTATTCACTGTCATCTAAAACTCTAAAGTCTGCTGTTGAATACCTCCAACGCATTTCTCATTTTAAGTATTATACTTTGCTGTTACAAGCTTTCCATTTGGTATTGTTTAATAAATAAATCCTGTCTCTGTCTTTTAAGTCAGCTCATACTTCTTTAATTCGTTAAGTCCTTTTTCTTATATTTGTTTATACACATTTATAGTAGATACTTAGAAGTCTTTTTTTCTATTGAGTCCAACATCCCACAATATTAAGCACAACTTCTTTTAATGTTTTTTTTCTGTTTCTTATAAATGGGTTATATATCCCTGATTTTTGCATCTCATATATTTTTATTGTTTTTGAAAACTGGATGTCTTAGAAAATTTATTGTAGTATCTATGGATCTGAATCTCCCTCTCTGCATTTTTTTGTTGTTACTATGTTTTGTTTGTTTGGTTTAATTTCTGTCTTACCTAGATAAATTCTGCAGATTAAGTCTTTGATGTAGTTTGTGACAATTTTTGTTTCCACTCTTCTATTTATAAATATTATTTGTCATTTTTATCTTTACAAGTGGCTTCACAGGTATTACCTCTATGTCAGTGTAATTTAGTATTAATAACGAATTGGTGATCAATCGAAGTTTGTTCATAAACTCCATAAATGAATAAGGCTTCCACAGTTTGCTAACATATATGTGTTTAGATTGGGATTCATATTCATATCCAAAGTCAGTAGACATCTGTAATGGCTATTACTTTGTGGGTGCACAAGTCCTCATAGTCAGCTATGGATGAATAGCTTTGTTTTGGCAATGTCTATATGCATGGGTTTTTCTTTCTCCTTCCTTAAAATCTATACAGCCACCTTCTAGCAGTGTGACTACCAAGGCCTCATGGCCTGCCTTGCAGCGATAGATCTGCCACAACCTGGAGCTTAAACTTGAAAATGGGAGCAACCCAAGTTAAAATGCCACATAGTCTCATAATCCTTGTGAGATCTAGCAGTTGTCCTTAAATAAACTGTTGTCAATTTGTTGTATGCCTTTGGCCAGTTTCCATAATCTTGAATTATTTGTTTTTGATAAATTCAATCAGTTTAAACATTGATTTTGACTGAGTCCTTACTTTGTCATTCTAAAAGTCAAGTACCATTATGTCTTCCTGTTCCTTTTGAAGCACAAAAGTGATGAGTTATTATTAAATGTCCATTTCAAATGAGTGGATACAATTTAATGAAATTACTTGTCATAGCTGTTAAGGGTTAGTGTAACAATAGATTATTATATTCTTATCCTTTGTATATGGATCTCTAAAATCTTGTTGGTGTTTCACACATTTTAGACCTTTAAAATGGTATGCCCAAAGGATTGGTATTCCAATTCTTCAACAGGAATAATATGCAGGCCTTTATATGACCTATTTTGGAGTATTTCTAGGGTTTTGTATGTTTTTGATTTTTGCTGTGTTGCATTAGCTTTGGGAGATATCTGATACCCTAAGTATATGCAAATACATAGTTGTGTCCAAAAAATGTGAGCTTTTTTTTTTTTTTTTTTTTGTAGAGACAGAGTTTCACTTTATTGCCTTCGGTAGAGTGCCGTGGCATCACACAGCTCACAGCAACCTCCAACTCCTGGGCTTAGGCTATTCTCCAGCTGGGGCTACAGGCGCCCGCCACAACGCCCGGTTATTTTTTTGTTGCAGTTTGGCCAGGGCTGGGTTTGAACCCTCCACCCTTGGTATATGGGGCCGGCGCCCTGCTCACTGAACCACAGGTGCCGCCCAAAAAATGTGAGCCTTTAAAAAAGTTTTTCTTTTTTTCTTTTCAGTAGTTGCCCAGTAATGGATGTTCAGGATCAAATGGTAGATCTACTTTTGGTTCTCTGAGGGTGCTCCATACTTCTTTGCATAGAGGTTGCTTATGTAACCTAATTGTGTGTACCCTTATAGTAACTTGAAATTAAAAAAAAAAAAGGTTTGAAAAATTTTCCTATTTTGATCAATGAATAGATGAAAATACTAACTAAATAATAATAGTAAAATAATGCTAAACAGGATCCTACCGTATTCACAGATAAACAAGTGGCTTCTGTTAGTAAGCTTCTCCTAGAAAAGCATATTAAGAACTAATTAGAAGGTTTAATCCCAGAAAACTTTCTACACTAACATGGGAATGGTGTGAAGAAAGTTCACACTATTCATATAAATATAGAAGAGAGATTAAAAGAGTAGACTTATTTAGATTCTTCACATATTACTCCTGTACATTTCCACATTAAAATAGCCTACTTCTATATAGCCATTTTTTTTAAGCATGCGTGTTTGCCCTTGTTATTTCCTTTTGAGCAGTGAAAAACTGTTGTATAATTATTGAAATGCTTTTTGCATGGGAAAATACCCTGCATAAGGAACTTTTTAAAATAATAGTTCTAACAAGAAAAACACAACAAACCTCAGTTTGTATTGCCTTCCAGAATGGGTGAAGCCAAGTCAAGAAAAATCATTAGGATTTTAATTCATACTAATTAATGACAGTACATTTTTATGCCCTGTAATTGTTTTTCTATTACATATTATCAAAGTGGCCATAATTCTCAATTGCAAGTGCTACTTTTTCTAATTGTGAGTAAATGAAATAGTTAATTAGAGGGTTACAGAGGAGTCACTATGGCCATCTTGTTAGGAACATTAACATCTGTAAAAACTGGTAATTGTAAAACAACCTAACTTATTGTTAGAAAAAATAGCAAACATAAGATTTCTATTTTCATTTCAAGTGGGTGCCATCAAATTGTATATAGCACTGTGAATAATCTATCAGGAAATTGTGATTGTAGGTATGCAACTGTAAGCAATTCAGTAGATTTCTAGGATTTGTAGTTCAAAATTATCTGGCTACAATGCAAGATATTTTCTCCTGTTTTTTGTTCACTCTCATTCTCTCTCTATCTCTTGAGAGCTAGTGTAACATAGGTGCTAACAAGTTAGCCTTCAGTCTCTGACTATATCTCATCAGCTGTGTGAATTTCTGTCTCAGTTTTATAGTCTCTAAAATGAGGATAATCGGATAATAGTACCTAACTCATAGTCATGGCTTAATATATGTAAAGAGGTTTAAATAGTGTCTGGCACAAAGTAAGTACCCACAGAAATATACACAGTTTTCCCCCCAAAGAATACCTTTAAATTGTAATTTACACTAGCAATTTCCATATCTTGTAAATATTACCCTTAATAAAAATATGTAAACACTACTTTGACATTGATATCAGATATAGGAAGCATTTTGCGAAACAGAAAAAAAGAAATTTGAATTTACAATAAGTTTGGCAAAATAGTATAATCAAAAGTTTCATAGAGACTTTTGTAAATAATACAGAAGAGCTCTCTATGTTGACTGTGCCAATTGTAATTTACTAAATATCTATCTTACATTGTATTTGGTGATTTAGACACAGCTCTGTCCTCAAAGGCACAAATATTTGAGTGGTAAATTTAATCATTTATACATTATGTAGAACTTAAAACATGAACTCAACTTAGCTGGTTTTCCAGTTGAAAACAATGTTTCCCTGATACCTATAAGAGTATACTAGGAACTCGATAGTTACTGAATGGATAGAAAGAAAAAAATGAATAAGGTTAGAATTATGTAGATAAATTACAAATTTCATTTATGTGAGCATGCTATTGTAAATTCAAAATTGGCTTCAGAAGTACAAGTTAAATAAGTGCTAATTCACACTCATAGAAATATGACACTTGTGCAAAACATTTCATAGATTTTTGCTAGTTCACTCCAGCTTTGTTTCATAAATGACATAAAAGGGGTAAGAAATAAAATCTTGTGATTTGATAGAATATTTCAGTTTCTTTGTGGTTGTATTGCCCTTTTATAAATATAGTTGGGGAAATATACTACAGCCATTCTTAGTCAACATTGTCTGTCTTCCTCAAATCTGAACTTGTCTTAAAGATTCATATTTAGGCAGTGCCCCAAAGAAAGAGTTGTCATGGTGAATTTAAACCAATATACTATTTCAAAAATATCATCAGATATTTGACCACCATACTATGTGTCTATAGTGATGTGAATGTGACACCTCTTAACTTACTTGCAATCATCTATTACTCTGGAATATGTAGCTTCATAAAGCCCTGAATTAATCTTCAGGGAGAAGAATGCCTAATAAAGGACACAGTAATGTGCAGCAGCTCTAGCAATAAATTTGATGAAAGGTTTCCTGAAAGCCACAGCAAAGGGTAATATGAGTCCACTTATTAGCTCAGTGTTAGTGTTTTTTATGTTTTGTAACCCACAGGAAGATGAGAAATATTATTTTGCTGCCAGGGCCTCTTATCCAGGACATCAGCATGTAGGTTGCAAGAGGACCAGTGTTTGCATACTGACTGGGACATATTTGTTATCTTAAGAGATATGCTTCTTTCTTGACAGAAAGTTGCAGGATTTTTTGTTGTTGCTGTTTTTGTTTTGGTTTGGTTTTATATTTTAGTCTTTGTATCTTGCAGTTTCAGAACTGTGATGCATTTTGGTACTTTGTGGGTTTTGGACAGAGTTATAAGAGAAAGTGAGCTTATCATGTATGAAACCTACAATAACTCTTTGTGAAGCATATTTTTGGAGCTGAGAATCAAAGGCAATAGAGTGCATATTTTGTTAGATATCTTTCCAAGAATATTCTGTTCTGGATTCGTATCAATTCAATGTCTGATAAATGTAGAAAATATTTGCTTTCATTTTTTACTACTATCTTTGGGGGATGTGATATGTATTCAAAAATTTTATGCTCATACTTTTTTAGTTTAATTGAGTTCTTTTCAGAGTTGAGTTGAGGGAATGATTATGTTTCTTTATGTGCATAATTGACTTTAGATAATGGTGCAGGTGTAGAGAAAATGACTCAGGAAAACTTGGTTCTTACATTCCTTTTCCCTTTAGGAGTATAAAATCGATCATTTCTCTTCACTACTGAACTTATAAATACCTGAAGTCATTAATATCATTACCTGACTTGCATTCTTTTTTATTATTACTGTCTATACTGCCTTGGACCCATTTTTGTGGTTTTAGTTGTTGTTATTGATATTAGTTATTTTGAGAAAATAAGGAATATGATGTTTAGTGAAACTTTACCTGAGTATTTGAACTTGTATTTTATTATATTAATATGAAAGTACATTTACCAGCAGTATCCATACAACACATACAAGAAGAATCTGATGCTATTTAATTCAAATTATATTTCAAGTGACGGATAATTGATGGAACATTTAGGAGGAATATCCATTCTCTTTTTCTAGAATAAAGTTGTGAGGATCAATAATTTAAAGAAAGAAAAGTATACAAGCTAAAGAAAAAGGAATACTAGTCACCAGTAAATTTAGGATTTTATTAATACAAAAATCTACAATTTAAGTGAGTCTCCATAAGATTAAATAGAGCTTGCTTCAAAGTTCAATTTATTGACATTTAATCAATTAAAGATGTATATTACTACTGAGTTTGTGTATGGCACTGCTATACATAATATGGAGAATAATTCATGATGTCCTGCTCTCCAGGGGTTTATATTCTGTAAATATTGGGAAATTATCTTAAGAAAGGTAAAATTAAACATAAGTTAAAGCACAATAAGATTTATAATCAATATTATGTGAAAATTATGAAATTGGGATAAGGAAAGACATTCAAGAGGATGTTATCTATGGAAAAATTGTGAAAAATATTTTTTATGTTAATTCAATATATGAAAAGTGGGAAAAAGACGAATTCTTTCTGGTATGAAGAAATATAAAGGAGACACAGAGGTGAAACAAAATATTCTATGTTTAAGTAGATTATTAGTGGACTATCTGAAACAGACTTGATGGGACTATCAGCCAACTGTACTTTGGCATTGAAAAGAAAGTGAGAGGTAGAACTTTGTCTTAGTATTGAAATAAGGTCAAAGAAAGATTTTCAGAGTAAAGGACTTGACCACTAAATTGGCATACTGAGAAGATGGAAGCAGTTGTTGATTGCTGTTCCCTTTGTGTTTTATTGCATTGACATATAAGGGTTCGGTTTCAAAGAGAGAGAACATTTTTACTATATTATTGTTCTTAAGTAAAATTCCCTGAAGAATAAATTAGTTTGGAAATAAGAAAAAGATTGGGTTTTTGAAATGGGCAATGTCCTCCTATTTTTGTTTAGAAAAGAAATTGTTCCAATCAAGATCTTCTATAGAGGGATTTTTCAGAATGAATAAGTAAAGATCACATAGTGGAGGTGGGAAGAAATTTGTGTTAGACAAATACATTTAAAGATCTCTGATATCAATCAGGTTAAATGTTTTATTACTGAAGTTTTTGGCTTTGTCTTTAATGTATAATTAGCACTATCAATCTTCTAAGGAAGAATGTCCATTTCAGGATCTCCCATATATTGAATTTGAGAAGTAAAGATATACATTTATCTTATCTGTATATATATCTATATCTTGCTCTGTGTTGATGCTATGCAAAATGTATCTATATCTATATTCATATCTATGTCTTTATCCATAGATATTTGCATAGCATTGTGCAGAAAAAGTGATCCACTGGAAATTTTTTGGGAAACATGGCCTTATACAAATGAAGAAAAAAAACACACTTTCTTAAGATTCACTAACTATATGATAATCTACAATTTGAAAAACTTCAAAAAACACATTATACACACTCCTTTAATTGCCACCGTGAAGTTAATGTATTATACTTTGCATTGCTTATTTTATGGCTAGCAGGTATGGCCTTCTTACTACATTCATGCTTCTTAAAATCTCCTAAAGAAGTGTAGAAGTACAACGATTAAAATTTTCAGGGCTGCAAAATTTGATGGCTCCATGGTGGAATTCATCTCCAAAGAGATTGGATATTTAGTATCATCTGTATAGCAATTTACATAATTTCAGATCAAAAGCCCATAAAAATGAAAAACTGTAGGGAAAGAAAGATAGACATTGTTTACTTTAAGTTCATACGTCTAAGTCTGTTATATATGACAAAAGGAACTGTGCTTTTTTTATTATTAAATCATAGCTGTGCACATTAATGTGATCATGGGGCACTATACACTGGTTTTATAGACTGTTTAACACATTTTCATCACACTGGTTAACATAGCCTTCCTGGCATTTTCTTAGTTATTGTGTTAAGACATTTACATTCTACATTTACTAAGTTTCACATATACCCTTGTAAGATGCACTGCAGGTGTAATCCCACTAATCACCCTCCCTCCGTCCACCTCCCCCCTCCCTCCCCTCCCTTTCACTCTTACCCCTATTCTTGGGTTATAACTGGGTTATAGCTTTCATGTGAACCGTTCTTAAACTCCTATATTTTTGTGTTCTTGAGTCCTGGTTAGTGTTTCACTTACTTTAGATACCTGCAGTCATATGCTGCTAAGGTTTCAAGAAAGATTACAACAGAATAGTGTGTTACTAAGTTGAGGGACTATTTAAAATATTACTTTTAATTTATGGTGTGAAGCATGGGATTTCATTAGCAAAAAACATGAAATACTTGAAAACAGGACATATCTACTCCAAGTAATCATAGCAAACAGTTAAATAGGGAGTCCGCCATGGAAACTGAAGTAGCAGGGAATTTAAATGGATTTCTTTTGGCATATTAATGAATTTACTATCAACCAATCTGCCTAATGGATCTCATACACTAAGTGGCTTTAATTTCATTTTTGAACCAAAAAAATACAGACATAGCTACTTCCTAGGGTGCTAATATATAGAATATTAATTTCCTGAACACACTATTAAATAAATAAATGAAAATAATTGATTAAAATGTTACTCAGCCAAACATCATCACCATGAGCCATTTTTTTTTTAGAAATGTTAAGTAACACAAATGAGAATGATCTTAATGTTTTAGGATTCTACTGTTTTTGTCAAAATTATAATATAAGGGAATGTTTAGAGGACAATACCAGTTATGTAGCAAATATTCATGCAGAAATATATAAAATAAGAAAAACTATAACTCTTGAAATCATGGTATAATAAATTCATTATAAAACTCTATTACATGTTGCCAAGATATTTGGGGGGATGAAGATTTTTATGAGATAGAATTAGCATTATTCCACCTGAATATGTTTATTCAATTATACACAAAAGATACATCACTTGTTTAAAAGGAGAATAATAGTGAAGTGGTTGAAGAACTCAAATGGGCTTTTACAGAAAAGCTTACTAATAAATCAATGTTTGAGTAGATAATGGCAGTGACCTGTTAAGAAATACTACAAATGTGTCCAAACATCCCTCACACTTAACGGAAGCTATCTGATGTTACATGTCAGATCAAAATTTGTTTTCACCTGTAATTATCGATAGCTTAATGGAAATAGTTACTTTAAAGTTGTATGAATCCTGTCCTGATCACTGGATCAATGAAATATAAACTTACAGAAAAAGTTAAGAAATTCTTCATCCTTCTCTTCTGATCTTCTCATATTTTTCATTTTTCTCTCCCTTCCTTCTCTTCTTCTTCCATCCTCCTTCTTTTTTTATTATTAAATCATAGCTGTATACATTGATATAATATGGGGCATCATTCACTAGCTTCACAGGCGATTTACCAATTTTCACATATACCCTTGTAAGATGCACCGCTGGTGTAATCCCACCAATCCCCTTCCCTCTACCCACCTACTCCCTCCCTCCCCTCCCTTTCCCCCTTCCCCCTATTCGTAGGTTGTAACTGGGTTATAGCTTTCATGTGAAAACCCTAAATTAGTTTCATAGTAGGGCTGAGTACATTGGGTAATTTTTCTTCCATTCTTGAGATACTTTACTAAGAAGAATATGTTCCAGCTCCATCCATGTAAACAAAGAAAGAGGTAAAGTCTCCATCTTTCTTTAAGGCTACATAATATTCCATGGTGTACATATATCACAATTTATTAATCCATTCGTGGATCGATGGGCACTTGGGCTTCTTCCATGACTTAGCAATTATGAATTGGGCTGCAATAAACATTCTGGTACAAATATCTTTGTTATGATGTGATTATGGTCTTCTGGGTATATGCCAAGTAGAGGGATTACAGGATTGAATGGCAGATCCATTTTTAGATTTCTGAGTGTTCTCCATATCGCTTTCCAAAAGGAATGTATTAATTTGCATTCCCACCAGCAGTGCAAAAGTGTTCCCTTTTCTCCACATCGGCGCCAACATCTCTGGTCTTGGGATTTTCTGATATAGACTAGTCTCACTGGGGTTAGATGGTATCTCAAAGTAGTTTTGATTTGCATTTCTCTGATGATTAAAGATGATGAGCATTTTTTCATATGTCTGAAGGCCGTGCACCTGTCTTCTTCAGAGAAGTTTCTCTTCAAATCCCTTGCCCAGCCTGCGATGGGATCTCTTGTTCTTTTCTTGCTAATGCGTTTGAGTTCTCTGTGGATTATGGTTATTAAACCTTTGTCGGAGACATAACCTGCAAATATCTTCTCCCATTCTGAGGGCTGTTTGCTTGCTTTCCTTACTGTGTTCTTGGCTGTGCAGAAACTTTTTAGTTTGATCAAGTCCCAGTAGTGTATTTGTGAAGCTGCTTCAATTGCCCAGGGGGGTCCTCCTCATAAAATACTCGCCCAGACTGATTTCTTCAAGTGTTTTCCCTGCACTCTCCTCTAGTATTTTTATAGTTTCATGTCTTAAGTTTAAATCTTTGATCCAGTGAGAGTCTATCATAGTTAATGGTGAAAGGTGTGGGTCCAGTTTCAGTCTTCTACAGGTTGCCAGCCAGTTCACCCAGCACCATTTGTTAAATAGGGAATCTTTTCCCCACTGAATGTTTTTAATTGGCTTGTCAAAGATTAAATAACGGTAAGTAGCTGGGTTCATCTCTTGGTTCTCTATTCTGTTCCAGACATCTACTTCTCTGTTTTTGTGCCAATACCATGCTGTTTTGATCACTATCGATGTATAGTATAGTCTGAGGTCTGGTAGCGTAATTCCTCCTGCTTTGTTTTTATTTATGAGTAATGTCTTGGCTATTCGAGGTTTTTTCTGATTCCATATAAAACAAAGTATTGTTTTTTCAAGATCTTTAAAGTATGACAGTGGAGCTTTAATAGGGATTGCATTGAAATTATATATTGTTTTGGGTAGGATGGACATTTTAACAACGTTGATTCTTCCCAGCCATGAGCATGGAATGTTTTTCCATTTGTTAATGTTTTCAGCTATTTCTTTTCTTAGAGTTTCATAGTTCTCTTTATAGAGATCTTTCACATCCTTTGTTAGATAAATTCCCAAATATTTCATCTTTTTTGGCACTACTGTGAATGGGATAGAGTCCTTAACTGTTTTTTTAACTTGACTATTGTTGGTATATATAAAGGCTACCGATTTATGAATGTTGATTTTGTAACCTGAGACGCTGCTGTATTCCTTGATCACTTCTAAGAGTTTTGTAGTAGAGTCCCTAGTGTTTTCCAGATATACTATCATATCATCTGCGAAGAGCAAAAGTTTGATCTCTTCTGACCCTATATGGATACCCTTGATGGCCTTTTCTTCCCTAATTGTGGTGGCTTAAACTTCCATTACAATGTTAAAAAGCAATGGAGACAGTGGGCAGCCTTGTCTGGAACCTGATCTGAGTGGAAATGATTCCAATTTAACTCCATTCAATATGATATTGGCTGTGGGTTTGCTGTAGATGGCCTCTATCAGTTTAAGAAATGTCCCTTATTTTCTTAAGTGTTCTGATCATGAAAGGATGCTGGATATTATCAAAAGCTTTTTCTGCATCGATTGAATCATATGGTCATTTTTTTTTTTTTAAATCTTCTCTTTTTTTTTTTTTTTTGGCCGGGGCTGGGTTTGAACCCACCACCTCCGGCATATGGGAACGGCGCCCTACTCCTTGAGCCACAGGCGCCACCCTGGTCTTTGTTTTTTAATTTGTTTATGTGCTGAATTATATTTATTGATTTACGTATATTGAACCAGCCTTGAGACCCTGGGATAAAACCAACTTGGTCTTGATGTACAATTTGTTTGATGTGTTGCTGGATTCTGTTTGTTAGGATCTTGTTGAATATTTTTGCATCTATATTCATTAGTGATATTGGTCTATAATTTTCTTTTCTTGTTGGGTCTTTTCCTGGTTTGGGGATCAAGGTGATATTTGCTTCATAGAACATGTTAGGTAGTCTTCCTTCTTTTTCCACCTTTTGGAACAGGTTAAGTAATATAGGCACTCATTCCTCTTCAAAAGTTTGGTAGAATTCTGACGTGAAACCATCTGGTCCGGGGCTTTTCTTTTTAGGGAGGTTGTGTATGGTTGATGCTATTTCCGAACTTGATATGGGCCTGTTCAACATTTCCACTTGATTCTGGCTAAGTCTTGGAAGGTGACGTGCTTCCAAGTATTGGTCAATTTCCTTCAGATTTTCATATTTCTGAGAATACAGTTTCTTGTAATATTCATTAAGGAATTATTGGATTTCTGAGGAGTCTGTTGTTATTTCGTCTTTGTTGGTTCTGACTGATGAGATTAGAGATTTTACTCTTTTTTCCCTGATTATGTTGGCCAAAGGCTTATCTATTTTATTGACCTTTTCGAAAAACCAGCTTTTTGATTTATTGATCTGTTATATTATTCTTTTGTTTTCAATTTCATTTAATTCTGCTTTAATTTTGGTTATTTCTTTTCTTCTACTGGGTTTGGGGTTGGAATGTTCTTCCTTTTCCAGTTGCTTGAGATGTCCCATTAAGTTATTAACTTCCTCTCTTTCCGTTCTCTTGAGGAAGGCTTGCAGTGCTATAAATTTCCCTCATAGAACTGCCTTTGCGGTGTCTCAGAGGTTCTGATAGTTCATGTCTTCATTGTTGTTTTGTTCCCCAAAATTGGCGATTTCTTTCTTAATCTCATCTCTGACCCAGCTATCATTCAGCATAAGGTTATTTAACTTCCATGTTTTTGTATGAGTATGCAGATTCCTGCTGTTACTCAGCTCCAGTTTTATTCCATGGTGGTTCGAGAAGATGCATGGAATAATTTCTATTCCTTTAAATTTACTGAGGTTAGACTTGTGACCTAAGATGTAATCAATTTTGGAGTAAGTTCCATGGGCTGATGAGAAGTATGTGTATTCAGTTTTGTTGGGATGGAATGTTCTGTAGATGTCTGCTAAATCCAAATGTTGGATGGTTAGGTTTAAATCTAAGATTTCTTTGCTCAGCTTCTTGTTGGAGGATCGATCCAACACTGCCAAAGGAGTGTTGAAATCTCCGACTATTATGGAGCTGGAGGAAATCAAGTTGCTCATGTCTGTTAGAGTGTCTCTTATAAATTGAGGTGCATTCTGGTTGGGTGCATAGATATTAATAATTGAGATCTCATCATATTGAGTATTACCCTTAACAAATATGAAGTGACCATCCTTGTCCTTCTTACTTTTGTTGGTTTAAAGCCTATTGTATCCGCAAATAAAATTGCAACACCTGCTTTTTTCTGATTACCATTTGCCTGAAATATGGATAACCATCCTTTCACCCTGAGTCTGTATTAAGTTAAGATGTGACTCTAGTATGCAACAAATATCTGGCCTGAGTTTTTGTATCCAGTCACCTAACCTATGCCTCTTTAGAGGACAGTTTAAGCTGTTCACATTAATGGAGAATATTGATAAGTCTGGTGAAGTTTTGGGTATCGAGTTTTTCAAAAGTCCAGTGGGCATTTTGAATCCTTTTGCCAATGTGGAAATTGGAGTTTGATCCGAAGTTTCTGAGTGAGTTTACTTTTGTGGTATGGGATTGGGTTGGTCATTATGGAGGATAGGCCTGAGAATATCCTGAAGAGCTGGTTTGGTTATGGCAAATTTCTTCAACATATGAATGTCATTAAAGTATTTAATTTCTCCATCATAAATGAAACTCAGTTTAGCTGGGGTTGAAAGTTATTTTGCTTTAGGAGATTAAAAGTCGGTGACCATCCTCTTCTGGCTTGAAAAGTTTCAGCAGAGAGATCTGCAGTCATTCTAATATTCTTTCCTTTGTAGGTAATGGTTTTCTTTCTCCTGGCAGCTTTGAGGATTTTCTACTTCATATTATCTTTAGTGAAGTTAATTATGATATGCCTGGGGGATGTCTTATTGGGGTTGAGTCGTGCTGGGGTTCTGAAGCTGTCCGCTATCTTAATTTCAGAATCTCTAGGCATGTCTGGAAAATTCTCTTTCATAATTTCATGCAGATGGGCCTCTGTGCACAGCGAGGCCACTTCATGTTTCTGGAACTCCAATGATTCGGATATTTGCCTTCTTGGAATTATCCCAGAGCTCTCAGAGAGAATGATCCGTTTTTGCTCTCCATTTCTCTTCCTCTTTGAGAGTTTGGGAGCATTCAAAGGCTTTATCTTCAATGTCAGAAATCCTTTCTTCTGCTTGCTCCATTCTGCTTGCTTCAGTGTGTCTAAGTTTTTGGTGGTTTTTTCTTTAAATTCGTTAAATTCTTGAGGCAACTTTTGAATTTCTCCTCGAATTCCAAATTCCACTTTGTTAATCTTGTCTGCCATCCAAATTCTGAATTCTATTTCTGACGTCTCAGCCAGTTGTTTATGAATGGGATCTTCAATTACATCTGCCATATCTTTCCTTGGGGGGGGGGGATTGATCTATTCTGGTTATTCATGTTACCAGAGTAGTAGTTTTTCCGCTGATTCTGCCCCATGGTTGTTTTACTCCCTTTGATTTTTTTCCCCTGGGGCTTTGTCAAGGGCCTGTACAGTGTTGTGGCCTGAGAAACTGGGGCCCTGTCTTGTGTGGTGGGGCTAAGTGCTTCTGTCTTATTATCAGCTGGTTTCTGTTCCACCCTCGTGAAACAGATACTCTGGATTGAAGTCTCAGCTGTGGAGAAATATCAGCAATTAAGTTACCCCACCCCCCACCAAAAACAATTGGAAAAGAAAAATCAAACCTTCCTACCTCCGTGCACCCATGGCACCACCTGATTTGTCCTCAGGCAATTGGTTCAGTTCAAAATGTCCAAATCAATTGTGTCAGTCTGCACCTGTCTCAGGTGAGAGAGTTTAAGAGTTCTCTGTGAACTGGATCACAGGGGTCTGGTGACTACTCTGGTGTGGCTTGCTCCAGTGCTGTGTGGAGTCTGGAGGAGCCACCCAGCCAATAGATCAGTCTGGGAAGGTTGCTGCCTCCTTCCCCACCTTGCACCACTATCACACCCAGTCACTGATAGCCCTGCAATTGGCTGACCCAGTTGCCTGTAGTGAATTGGTACTCCAGGAGTTTGCACCTGCCTGAATCACATGGAAGTCTACCAGGCTGCTGCGCTCTGCCTCTCTCCAGCAGGAGGAGGTGAGGCCTGACAACCTAGGGCACTTGATGAAGGTTGGGTTTTCACTCAGGTTCAGTCTCACCCCTGATTAATGTTACTGACAGAACAGAACAGAACAACTCTGTGGTTCCCCTGCAGAAGAGAAGCTGAATTGAGTTCCAAATCAGCTTGTCTTTGCTCTTGTATTGTCTATAAGCTGACGATCCCCTGAGGGCCAGGTGCATCTTAGGTTTAGTAAAGTGGACCTCTGGGTCAGCACCGCCCTGGGAGTTTCCCTGGTTTGCAAGTGGACTTGTCTCAGGCAAATCCTATACTCAGAGTCTCTGGTTGCCCAGGGAGACGGAGGTGTGGCTTCAGAATATTCGGTAGTAAGCTGTATTGCTAGCAAAAGAGGACTGCTGTTTTATAGCTCAGGCAACTGCTGCTCTGATGTAGCTCCCTTCTGGCCAACCGTCCTCTCTCTGCTCCTGTACCCCAGAGTCTGTACCAACCAGCTGCAGCCCAGCACTGGGTCTACACCCCTCGAGCAATTGCCCAAGGTTCTGGACCCCTGGGGGACAGGCCTCCAGACCTTGGAGCGAGAGCAGAGGTGAGTGCGGGGAGCGCTGGGAGCCTTGGGTTGTGGGCAGAGAACACACACAGCTTTACACAGTTTTATGCCTAGCCGTATTGTCACCAAAAGACGTCTGTCGCACTGTGCCTCAGGGAACTGCCACTCTGGTGCGATCCCCTCTCCGCCGACCGGGACTGGCCTCCACACCTCAGTGTGAGTGAAGGGAAGCGCTGGGTGCTTATAATTCCAGGTAGAGACTATATACAGTTTATACAGTTTTATGCCTGGCAGGAGGACGCCATGGCACCCTAGTGGGGGAGGTAGGTCCAGTTTTTAGAGGGTCTCTCCCATGGAGTGTAGTGGGAGGACCTTTGAACTCTGCCCGATTATTTATGGGGCACTCTGAGCCATTCTCATGGGGGAGGGGACTCCCGTCCACTTGGTGGTGGATTTTGTACCTTTTGTTTGTATCCTTGTGGTCTCAGCTCGCCTCAGCGGGGTTGACGTGCATTCTTCAACCTTCTCTCTTAGTGCAGCTCAAATCCACGAGGTTACCTGCTGAATTTTTGTCCTTTAACTCTCCTATTGGATGGGAGCCTGTGTGGAAAGCTGGCTTCAGTAAGCTATCTTGTCTCGTCCCCTCTCCCATCCTCCTTCTTTATCATGTTCATTTAGTAATAATTATAGCTGCTATTTATTGAGAATATACATTGCTCTAAGTGCTTGTATTTATTCTTTATTGATTGCACAAATTTATATTGAGCATTTGTAAGATACAAAAACTATTCTAGGATTCTAGAGATATTGCAGTAAACAAAAGAAACAGCATACTCGCTTGCATAGAGATTACATTAGCTTATATTTTACTTGAGAAAACATACAATACACTTGCAAATTAATAAAATAACTATAGATTACATTAGATGCTCTAAATGACATAAATAAGGTCATTAGATAGTATAACTAGAGGAGGAATTAGGAAAGCCTTCTCTGAAGAAGTCACATTTGAGCTGAGATGAGGATCTGGGGTCCACACATTTTAGATATAGGTTACAAAGAGGATTCAGATGTTAGAGCAGAGATGGAGGCCTGTTTTTCTAGAGTTCAGTGAGAAAAAGGAAAATGACATGAAGATAGAGATGTAGTCAAGTTAAGTATAAGGATTTTATTCTAAGAGCAGTGAGACTCCATTGAAGTTTCTAAGCAGGGAAGATATATGATCTTATTTGCATTAAAAAAAATTCCTTCTCATTACTGTGAGGAGAATGGGCAGTGAGAATTAATAGTGGAATTATAGAGGCCTATTAGGAAGTATCTGAGTAAGTCCACAGTGACAACTGATGCTGGATTGGATCATAATGGAACTATTAGAGATAGATAGAATTAAACTGACTGGAAAATATGTTTTGAAGATAAAGCCACAGGATTTGGTGTTGCACTGGGTATGGATAACGAAGGAAAAGCAAGCAATCAATGTTCAATTCCATGCTTTCAGTTTGAAGAATTGGGTTCATAGTAGTACATTTAGTAAACTGAAGGTAACTGAGCAACAAGTGTTTTGTTGTTTCCAAATTGAAAATCAAGAGTTATTCTTAACACTAATTTTAGAATGCCTGTGAAATATCTGTGTGGTGATGTCAAGGAAGCTGTAACATATAAATATGGACTCAGAATACAGGTCCAGGTTTTGGATAAACATTTTAGAATCATGAAAATATTAATGCCATTTAAAACTATGATGTTATAATTGAATTACCTAGAAAGTGATTATGGGCGGCGCCTGTGGCTCAGTGAGTAGGGCGCAGGCCCCATATGCCGAGGGCGGTGGGTTCAAACCCAGCCCCGGCCAAACTGCAACAACAAAAAAATAGCCGGTGTTGTGGCGGGCGCCTGTAGTCCCAGATGCTCTGGAGGCTGAGGCAAGAGAATCACATAAGCCCAAGAGCTGGAGTTTGCTGTGATCCGTGTGACGCCACGGCACTCTACCGAGGGCAGTAAAGTTAGACTCTGTCTCTACAAAAAAAAAAAAAAAAAAAAAAAGAAAGTGATTATACAGGAGAATAGAAGAGGAAAAGAGAGAGGATAAGGAAAGAGAGGATCCCAAGACTGAGTCATCAGCAACACCAGGATTCAAAATTGCACAGAAAAGAATACTGCTAAGAAGGCACTATGGAGATCATTAACAACCTTCACAAGTAGCTATTTTAAGGGAATTTGGGATTCAGAAGATTGGAATAGTTAGACTAGTGAATTGGAGATGATAATGAAAATCATTTAATCCTTATAACAAACATGGAGATTATTGTCCCTTAACAGATGAGAAAGTTGGGGCTCAGAGAGATTAATTATTTTTAATGTTATAAGAAATTGGTGGAAACAGGATTCAGACCAAAATCTCCTTGGCATGAAAAATTCCTGCCATTAACCACTAAATTCAGGAATCTAGGTTTGGAGGAGGGAAAAATTGATAGTTTGAATAACTTAGTCTATTGCATCAGTGTTGCTAATGTTCACTTAATAGAATTCATAAGGTACCTACTCCAAAAACAAAATGAGGGTTTTTTTATGTGTGTGTGTGTGTTTTGTTGTTGTTTTGTTTGTTTGTTTGTTTGTTTTTAGAGACAGAGTCTTACTTTGTTGCCCTCTGTAGAGTGCTGTAACATCACAGCTCAAAGCAACCTCCAGCTCTTGGGCTTAGGTGACTCTCTTGCCTCATAGTTCCTCCTGAGTAGCTGGGACTACAGGTGCCCACCACAATGCCTGGCTATTTTTTTTGTTGCAGTTTGGCAGTTTTGCCAGGGCTGGGTTCAAATCCTCCACCCTTGGTATATGGAGCCAGGGCCCTACTCACTGAGCCACAGGAAACCACCCCAAAAACAAAATTAGTTTTTAAGCTGTCTTTAAAAATGGGCAGGTTTCAAGGGAGTTCTATAATTAAATATATCAATTTTATTTTACAAAAGACAACTTCTGCTAAGCTGTGTCACTTAATTGGGTTGTAAGAATAGGGTTGTCTGGAATTCTGTAGTATTGAATCTTCTATTTTTAGGGTCTTTTTGAGACTAGCCAACCATTATTAACTTCTAGGCCTGTGTTAATACATTATGTAGATCATAAACCTCTGGTTTTTACAATTGATATTTCACTGTATGCTTTTGGAAATGTGCTTATCAACAAAATGCCAGATGTCATTGAAGCACCAGTTGCTAGCTATTCAAGGTCAATGTCATGTACAAAATAGAAATAAATAGAAATTGATAAAAGAAGCCCTTCCTATCATAAATCTCAAGACATTCCTTAATGTCATCAGTGGCTGTGTGTTCACAATTTATATTAATCACAAGTCTCTTTGGGGATATTCTCTCTCTCTCTTCTTTTCTTTCTCAGACAGAGTCTCACTCTGTTGCCCAGGCTAGAGGGTTGTGGCATCTGCTTAACTCATAGCAATCCCAAACTCCTGGGTTCAAGTAAGTGATCTTGCCTCAGCTTCCCAAATAGGTGGGACTATGGATGACCACCACAATATCTGGTTATTTTTTTTCTATTTTTAATAGAGATGGGATCCTGCTCTTGCTCAGGCTGGTCACGAACTCCTGAGTTCAAGTGATTCTCCTATTCTGGCCATTTTTGGAATTCTTTACAAGTTAATCCTGTAATATTTCATGCCAACATAATTGCAGTACTTGAGTGTTTCAGGCAAAAATAAACCAATATGCTATGAGCAGTCTGTCACTGCTCAACTTAGATAATGATCGACACTTCTATGGGAGTGTTAATGTTGAAAAATATCCCTATGTCACATTTATAGGCTGATCGTATTGTACAGAAAATAGAATTTTGCACTGGAAATGGTTTTAATTTCAGTGATGAGGGGGTAGAGTAATTTCGTGAGATAGTAATGCCATTTGTTCCTTTCTATAGAATTTATAATAACATTCTCTCGTGTTTTTTTTTTTTTTTCAAGAAAAGGAAGGAACTGACTCAGAATATTTAAAAGGAATAACCAACAAAACTGTTCAAAGGTGTGCAACCTGAAGCCCATGGGGGGGGGAAATAAAAAGAAAGAAAGGAAAGGAAAGAGAAGGCTTACTAACTATAGAAAACTTTGAGAGTACCAGCTGCTTCTTAGAAATCTAAAATGTTGGGTTTCAAGGCAGCTTCCTGTCTCTTAAAATGCCGGGGTTCTAGGCATTTGTCTGGGTCTTTGGTTTTTGTAATGCTCTTTGTCAACAAATTGCCAGACATCCCAAAATAAGGCAAGCATGAAAAAAAAATTATAGAGAAAACAAAAGATAGGTTTACAGAGTAGGAGCTGTAAATGATATAACTTAATTGAAATTTATATAGTTATAAATGATATATCACTGAGTAATATACATTCACCATAGAAAGTGAATAGGCCCCCATTGTTGTGACAAAGAGAAGGCAAGGAGGCCAAAATTCTCTCAAGTTTTCCCATGATTATTGCTAAAATGATTGATACAACTATTTTGGCCACATAACTTAAGAATACCTGGAAATTGTCTATATGAAAACAATGTAGGGTGGTGCCTATGTCTCAGTGGGTAGGGCGCTGGCCTCTTATACTGAGGGTGGCGGGTTCAAACCCTGCCCCGGTCAAACTGCAACAAAAACGTATCTGGGTGTTGTGGCAGGCGCCTGTAGTCCTAGCTACTTGGGAGGCTGAGGCAGGAGAATCGCCTAAGCCCAGGAGTTGGAAGTTGCTGGGAGCTGTGACACCATTGCACTCTACCGAGGGCAATGAAGTGAGACTCTGTCGCAAAAAAAAAGAAAGAAAAGAAAACAATATAAAGAAGATATATATCTAGTGGTCTGATTTTGATTTCTTTATTTTAAAAATAACTGTACTTGAATATAGTACATACTTGTTCTAACCTCCTAAAGTCGAGGTGAGGAGTCATATTGATTGTCTATTGTGTGTCAGCCCTATGCAGGAGACTTCCCTATTTATCTAACTTAGTCCCCATCACAACCTTATGAAGTAAGTATTATTATTTTCATTATACACAGGAGGGTTAAATAACTTGTATAGGATCCCATAGTCAGTCCCATAGTCAGTCAATATCAGACATGAAATGCAAAAGCTATGAACACTAAAATATAATTATTTGCCCAGAATCCAGATTGGTTTCACTGAATTACTAAATAAATGGCTAATAATACGTTATCATCTCTTACCTTATCCAAATCTAAATTGAAAGACTCACAAATGATGGAATATATATCTATCAGCATATACATAGGTAACTATATAAACTTCAATTAAGTTATATTTTAATAAACATTTTTCTGATAAAATATGATTACTTTAGAGAATTTAAAAATTTCTAAGAAAATAACAGTTGGGCAATACTATGGGCTCAGGTCCAATTGCTTTCCATGCATTATTTTGTTTAATAAAAATTCTATTGTTTCCTTTTTATAAATGAAGAAGTGCAAATATAAGGAAGCTAGCTATTTTTCCTAAGGTGTAACACTTGTAAATCAATGTTGAAACAAAAGCAGCCTAGCTTGACATCCAATACTCCTCACCATCACACTGCCACTCATGATTCCAACATCCACAGAAAACTACTATCCATATTTTGATCCACTTCCCTATATGCACTCGTTTTTTAAAGGTTGATGCCAGAATTGGCTTCCATTCCTTACTCCAATGTCTGTATTAAAACCATAAATCTCTAATTAAGCCTACTTTTTCTAAGTTCCAAGTATATACCAATTTACATATGGCTATCACAGAACTGGACCCTAATCTTCAAGGTTTAAAACACCACAGGTAAATCATTATTTTTTTTCAAACAGTGTATATCCTACATTTCTATCTTATGATCAGGGTGCTTGACATTTGTAAAAGGGAAAAGTTCAGGGCCCTGAATTTCCTATTTCTAATCCTCTGCTCTTCTCTGTATTTTTCTCATCCTACAGGGATCCCAGGGCTTTCGTTAGCCTTTCATTAGCTAATGAAAATCAGTTCTGCCCCTCCACTGATACTTCACAAGCTTTTGCCTTTGTAGAACCATTCAATATGATGTACATTTTGCCGGAAATCACAATCTCACTGACAAGAAGCCACAGCAAAAATGTTTTTCTAGTATAGGATCCTTGATCCCCATGTGGGAGTTCATCTACAAAAATGCAACTTCACTAACAGTCCCAAGTCACAAATGAGTTTCTCCTGGCTGATCTTCACTTATGTGAGCTCTTCTGGTTCTGAGGAGAAGTTATTCTTAACAACTGTAAACTGTGCTTGAAGCTTTAAACGGTATCTCTAATATAAATTGAATTATCCCCAAGCGTAGAGACATATGTATATTTTTGCAAACGGAACATTATACCCTAAATTTCAGTGTCTTGTGCTTATAGTTGTTCTATTCTTTGAATATCAATTGTGGTGGGAATCTGAATTTTTGTGTATCTCAGTGTCAAAAGCTTGGTAGTCTTAACCATTGTACATGCAGGCCATTCTCTCTGTCTCAGCCTGCTGAGACTGCTATAAAAAACTACCATAGCTTGGATAGCCTAAACAACAGAATTATATTTCTCACAGTTCTAAAATCTGGAAATATGTGGTCATAGTTTCAGCCAATCCATATTCTGGTGATCATTATGGTGTTTCTTCTTATGAGGACACTATGGTCCCGATCTTATGACCTCGTTTAATATTAATTGCTCCCTAGTAGTCTCTACAAATACTATCATATTGTGGATGAGGCTTCAGCATATGAATTCTAAGGGTCGCAATCCTGTCCATAGCATTCCTAACCCAAGGACCTCAAGCAACACTATTATGAGAGTTTGCATCCATGTGCTTTAGAATATGTTGCTTAGGTCTTTCTGCCCTGGTCATCTCATCATTCCCTTTCCTGCAACTTCTGTTGACCTGACTTCCAAAGATTTCAGTTTTACTGAACACAGATGCCTTTACAAGTGACCATTACTAATGTCCACAGCAGCCTCTTAGAGGGTGCATATTTATCTTTATGTTGAGGGTAGGCCTTGGTATCTCTTACAGCTTGCCAGTGTGGTCATAACTAAGATATAATTTATTTTTTATTGTTTTGGGTTCATTGAGGGTAGAAAGAATTACTTTACACTGTTTACATTTGTTAGATAAAAATCGCTTTTATAAATATGGCCTGCACCCAAGAGGTGTGCCATACACTCTAAACCACCTCCATCCCCCTCCTTTCTCTCCTATCTCCGCTCCCTCTTTCTCCTATCCCCCACCTTGAATTGATTTGATATTTTCTCTTATGTGGGTATGTATTAGATTGTCTACTGGCTTCATATTAGAATTGAGTACATTGGATTCTTGCTTCTCCATTCTTGTGATACTTTACTAAGAAGAATGTGTTCCACCTCCATCCAGGTTGATACAAAAGATGTAAAGTCTCCTTTTTTAATGGCTGAATAGTAGTCCATGGTATATATATATCACAGCTTGGTAATCCATTCATGGGTTGTAAGATATAACTTCTTGAAGATAAGATTCTCCACACTACTGCCTAAGATACTCTCTGTTACCAAAATTGTTAATTTCTTTGTACTCTGTTTCTGCCACTGATAATCATATTAAAATGTGTAGGTCTAGAAATGACATTTATATTAATATCTTCTGTGATTGTAAATGTACAGTGTCACCTCATATCTACATACTGGAGTCTACATTCTAAGAGGGGGGTAGGTCCCTCCAATCAGTTGCAAGTCCTATTTTATTTCATCTTCCAGTATTAGCAAATTTTCATTAGAGAAAATGAGATTAAAAGAGATTTCCACTCATCAGGTATATGTTGCTCTCATGAACAACTAAACAAATTAAAGTGTTCCATTGGTATGTATGCTCAAGATTTGAATTTTTCTGTTTTGTTCAAGGTCACCTTGTTATATACAAATACTTTGCTAGCTGTCTACAATAGCTACAGGCAATCTAGAACAGTGGTTCTCAACCTTTCTAATGCCATGACCTTTTAATACAGTTCCTCATGTTGTGGTGACCCCTAACCATAAAATTATTTTCATTGAACACCATACACAATCCCTTGAATGTGTACATCATACACCATAGGAAATTTTTACCCCTCACTCCCTTTTGCTCTCCCCCATTGTGAGTTTGTTTCCTATTTCACTAGTAAGTATAATTTAACAGTTGGTTTATTATAGATTTATAATTTAAGAAATAATAAAAATCCATCTAAACTAGTTTAGGTAATAGGGCTATTTTTTTTTTTTTTAATGTCACATAAATGAAAAACTAGAGCTAGGCCAGGCAG
Source organism: Nycticebus coucang (assembly GCF_027406575.1). NCBI lineage: Eukaryota > Metazoa > Chordata > Mammalia > Primates > Lorisidae > Nycticebus > Nycticebus coucang. The sequence goes on along the minus strand of NC_069804.1, from coordinate 152,444,585 downwards.
TATACAGCTATAATACAAATTTAAGAACCAGTCTTTCTGCAGAACTTGTCTGCAGCAGTTCACAGTTCCACATCCAGAAAATGAAATATCCAGAAGACTGTAATTTCTTGAGTTTCTTTCTTAGGAGTTAGGACATTTTTTATGAAATTCCCCCAGCAGAAATTCCCTTTTATTTTAATGGATAGAATTAGGTTGTGTGCTCATTTTTAAATTGAATATTAACAAGGAGGATGGGATTACTCTAACTGGCTTAGAATAATCTTTTGGAATTAGAAAGGATACTGAGAAATCAACCATACTGACCACAAAAATATGTTGTTTTAATCATATATTATTTTTCATGGCCAACACCCTAGTAGCTTTTTGTTAGTATAATAGCACTATCCATAAATAATAATAGCTTTTGAAAGAGCACTGGATTTGGAGACAAATAAAAATTACTTATCATAGAATCCATACTCCTATTCATATTTTACTAAAAGTATCTACCTCAAGAATGCATGCTGAATTCTATCAAATCTTTTCCTCGGCATATTGGGGTCACCGTATGGCTTTGTATTAGATATCCAGGTAGTATATTAATAGCTTACTTTCTTTTAAAATATCCTTAGGTTTTCTTAAACTTTAACCATTGTCATCTTACTATTGCATATTTATTTATTTTTTTCTATTTTTGGTTATAGAGGCTGCTTTGTTTTGTGGTTCTTCACCATATTGCACTTTACAGGTATTTAATGTTCTTATAAATTGAACTTTTTTTAATTGTTGGGGATTCATTGAGGGTACAAAGAACCAGGTTACATTGATTGTATTTGTTAGGTAAAGTCCCTCTTACAATTGTGTCCAACCCCCAAAAGGTGTGTCATACACCTCCCACCCACTCCCTCCTTTCCTCTCTCCGTTCTTCCCTTCCCCCACCCCCAATGTGTACTAGGTCATGAACTCTCCTCATATGAGAATTGAGTACATAGAACTCTTGCTTCTCCATTCTCATGATGCTTTACTAAGAATAATGTGTTCCACTTCCATCCAGGTTAATACAAAGGATGTAACGTCTCCATCTTATTAAATAGCTGAATAGAACTCCATGGTGTACATATACCATGACTTGTTAATCCATTCCTGGGTTGGTGGGCATTTAGGCTATTTCTACATTTTGGCAATTGTAAACTGAGCTGTGATAAAAAATCTAGTGCAAATGTCCTTATGGCAAAAGGATTTTTTTTTTCCTTCTGAGTAGATGCCCAGTAATGGGATTGCAGTATCAAATGGGAGGTCTAGCTTGGTTCTTTGAAGGTTCTCCATACTTCCTTCCAAAAAGGTTGTATTACTTTGCAGTCCCACCAGCAGTGTAAAAGTGTTCCCTTCTCTCCACATCCACACCAGCATCAACAGTTTTGACATTTTGTGATGTGGGCCATTCTCTCTGGGGTTAGATGATATCTCACGGTGGTTTTGATTTGCATTTCTCTAATAATTAGGGATGATGAGCATTTTTTCATAGTTTGTTAGCTATTCATCTGTCTTCTTTAGAGAAGGTTCTATTCATCTCTCTTGCTCATTGATATATGGGATTGTTGGCTTTTTTATGTGAATTAATTTGTGTTCTCTATAGATGCTAGTTATCAAGCTTTTGTCTGATTCAAAATATGCAAATATCCTTTCCCATTATGTAGTTTATCTATTCGCTTTGGTTGTTGTCTCCTTAGCTGTATAAAAGCTTTTCAGTTTAATTAAGTTCCATTTGTTTATTTTTGTTGTTGTTGCAATTATCATGAAAGTCTTCTTCAAAAAGTCTTTCCCTGTGTTGATATCTTCAAGTGTTTTTCCTACACTTTATTTGAGAATTTTTGTTGCTTCAAGTCTTAAATTTAGGTCTTTTATCCATCTTGAATCATTTTTTGTGAATGGAGAATGGTGCAGGTCCAGTTTCAGTCTTTTACATGTGGATATCAAGTTTTCCCAGCACCATTTATTGAATAAGGATTCCTTCCCCCAGTTTAAGGTCTTGTTTGGTTTATCATATATTAAGTAGCTGTAAGATGTTAGTTTCATTTTCTGGTTTTCTATTCGATTCCAAATATCTATGTCTCTATTTTCGTGCCAGTATCTTTCTGTTTTGACCACTATTGCCTTGTAGTACAGCCTGAAGTCTGATATGCTGCTGCCCCCAAGTTTGTTTTTATCACTAAGAACTGCCTTAGCTATACGTTTTTTTTTTTTTTCTGGTTCCATAGAAAAAGGTTTATTTTTTCTAATAATAATGATATTTAATAGGGATGGCATTGAATCTGTAGATTTCTTTGGGAAGTATAAACACTTTAATAATGTTGATTCTTCCTAGCCATGAGCACGGCATGTTCTTCCATTTGTTAATATCCTCAGCTATTTCTTATCTTAGGGTTTCATAATTTCAAAAGTGGTCCTTCATCTCTTTTGTTGGGTATATTCCTTGGTATTTCATTTTCTTTGAAGCTATTGTGAAGGAGGTTGTGTCCTTAATTAGCCTCTCATCCTGGCTGTTATTGGCATATACAAAGGATACTGATTTGTGGACACTGATTTTATATCCTGCCATTATAGTCAGGCAAAAGAAGGGAATAAAGGGCATCTAAATGAGAGCAGAGGAGGTCAAACTCTCCCTCTTTGCTGACAATATGATCTTATACTTAGAGAACCCCAAAGACTCAACCATAAGTCTCCTGGGAGTCATAAAAAGATAAAAATTGAAACTTTTGTCATAACCCTGACTCTAGCAAGTCTATCAGCACCATTTTTTCAGAAGTGTGTGCTCACTTAGTGTCTGTGCATTACATTCTGGTAATTTGCAAATTTTATTATTATTATCATTTCTGTTATGGTGATCTGTGATCAGTAGTCTTTAGTGTTACTTTTATAATTGTGTCCACTTGCCATAATTCTCACCCATATAAAACAACAACCTTAATTGATGGATGTTGTGTGTGTTCCACTGTTTCCCATTCTCTGGTCTCTCTTCCTGTCCTCTGCCTTATTTCATGAGACACAATAATATTGACATTGGGCCAATTAAACGTTTTACAATGTTAATTGTTTTACAATTTTAACTCTCTGTGTTTAACTGAAAGAAAAGTTTCATATCTCTCATTTTGAATCAAAAACTGAAAATGATTATGCTTAATGAAGAAGTCATATTGAAAGCTGAGATTGGATAATAGCCTGTCCTCTTGCGTCAAACAAATGGCCAGATTGTGAATAGAAAAGAAAATTTACTAAGGGAAGTTAAAAGTGCTTAAAGTGAGCACATGAAAAATAAGAAAGCAAAACATTCTTACTACTGATATGGAGAAAGTTTTAGTAGTCTGGATGGAAGAGCAAATCATTTACAATATTCCCTTAAGCCAAAGGCTAATGCAGAGAAATGTTCTTTTTTCAGTTCTACAAAGGCTAAGGAGAGGAAAAGAAGCTGCAGAAGAAGAGCTAGAACCTATCAGAGGTTGGTTCATGAGATATAAGGAAAGAAGCTATTTCCATAACATGAAAGTACAAGTTGAAACAACATGTGTTCATGTAGAAACTTTAGTAATTTACCTAGAAGGTCTAGCTAAGATTATTTATGATGGTGACTGAACTTAAAGTATATTTTCAATGTAGATGGATATATTATATTGGAAGAAAGCACCATTTAGGACTTTCATAGCTGGCGAGGAAAAGTCAATGTTGGGCTTCACGATTCAATGGACATGCTGACTCTTGTCAGGAGCTAATGCAGATGGTGACTTTAATTAGAATTCAATGCTCCTTTGCAATTCTGAAAATTCTGGGGCACTCCCTTAAGAATTATTTTACATTAATTCAGCCTGTACTCTATAAGTGGAATAACAAAGCCTTGGTGACAGCATATCCGTCTATAGCATTGTTGAGAACCACTTCTCAGAAAAAAAAATGTTTTCAAAATATTAGTGAACATTGACAATGCACCTGTTCATCCAAGAGCACTGAAGGAGATATACAAAAATATTGATGTGGTTTTTATGTTCTAACATATGTCCATTTTGCACCCCATGGATCAAGAGGTAATTTCAACTTTCAAGTCTTATTATTTAAAAAATAAATTTTCTAACGCTTTAATTGACATATGTTGTGTTTCCTCTGTTGAATATAGACAAAATAAATTTTAAAAAAATTCTTTCATTTCAGATAACATTAAAAAATTCATGATTCCTGGGAGGAAGTCAAAATATCAGCATTAATAGGAGTTTCAATGAAGTTGATTCCAACCCTCATGGATGATTTTAAGGATTCAAGGAAGACAGCAGTGGAGGAATTAACTGCAGCTGTGGTGGAAATAGCAAAAGAGCAAAATGAGAAGTGGGGACTAAAGATGTAATTGAATTGCTATAATATCATGATAAAAATTTAATGGATGAGAAGTTGCTTTTCATTAATGAGCAAAGAAAATTATTTCTTGAGAAGGAAACTATTCCTGACAAAGACATTATGAACACTGTTGAAATTACAAAAAAGGATTTGGGGTATCATGTAAACTTATTTAATAAAGCAGCAGCAGGGTTCAAGAAGATGGACTCCAATTTTTAAACTTCTGCTATGGGTAAAATGTTGTCAAACAGCATCACATGATGAAGAGGAAATTTTTGTGTAAGAAACAATAGATGTGGAAATCTTAATTATTCTCTCATTAAAGAAATTACTGCAGGAACCCCAGCCTTCAGTAACCATCAACCTGATCAGTCAGCAGCCATCAACAAAGACTCAAGACCCTAAACAAACAGAAAGATTATGACTCGCTTAATTGAAGCCTCAGATGATTATTAGGATTTTTAGCAATAAAGTAATTTTTATTTAATATATGTACACTTGTAGATATAATGTTATTCCACACTTAGTAGATTGCAGTATAGTTTAAACAAGACTTTCATAATGTATTTTTTTTTTTTTTTTTTTTGTAGAGACAGAGTCTCACTTTATGGCCCTCGGTAGAGTGCCGTGGCCTCACACAGCTCACAGCAACCTCCAACTCCTGGGCTTAAGCAATTCTCTTGCCTCAGCCTTCCGAGCAGCTGGAACTACAGGCGCCCGCCACAACGCCCGGCCATTTTTTGGTTGCAGTCTGACCGGGGCCGGGCTTGAACCCGCCACCCTCGGTATATGGGGCGGGCGCCTTACCGACTGAGCCACAGGCGCTGCCCTATAATGTATTTTTTTAATAAATACATTATTTAAATACAGTTGTGTCACCACACCCATATATGTATATATATATATAGTTTTTTTTTTTTTTTTTTTTTGGTAGAAATGAGTTCATGCTATGTTACCCATACTGATCTTGAACTTTTAAAAGACCTCAGGCAATCTTCCCATCTCTACCTTCATAAGTGTTGCAATCACAGGCATGACTCACCATGCCCAGTCAATTTAGTGAAACTTATGCATTCTAAACCACAGGTCTTCAAAGTATGGCTTTGGTCCACTAGCACCAGTGTCACTTGTAGACTTTATGTAAACCTAAATTTACGTATGACCTACTAAATTAGAATGCCTGGGTGAGAGGCCTACCCAGCTGTGTTTTAACAAGCATTCCAAGTGATTCTGACACACTCTACAATTTGAAAACCAGTGTCTTAAACCAATAAATTTTATAAATGCAAGCATCACACACACACACACACATATACACAAATACACAAATGCATACGAATGAAATTCATATTGGTATTCTATTTGGAGTTTCTTAATCTCTGCCCTTAGGTGCAGGTTTTTCTTATGAGAATTAAGCTCCTATTTAATAAATGGTACAGGGAAAACTGGTTAGGCACATGTAGAAGACAAAAATTTGACTCTCATTGGATAAAGGATTTAAATTTAAGACATGAAATTATAAAAATTCTAGAAGAAACTGTGGTAAAAACTCTTAACAACATTGATCTGGAAAAAGATTTTAAGAAGACTGACCACCTTGGCAATTTTACCAACACAAAAAATAATTTAATGGGACATGATCTAGTGAAAAAGCACTTTTATAGTTCTGGTACAGTCTCTTTGAAAAGAAGTATGGAGAATCCTCAAAGAGTTAAATGTAAACCTTCCATCTGATCCCGCAATGTCATTACTAGCTATCTACCACACATAAAAAAATAATTTTACCATAAAGACATTTGCACTAGAATGTTTATTGCAGGTCAGTTCACAGTTGCCAAGATGCAGAATTAACCCAAGTGCCCATTCACACATGAATGGATTAAAAAACTGTAGCATATGTGTACCATGGAATACTATTCAGTATTTGGGGACTTTACATCTTTTGTATTAACCTGGAAAGGGTTGAAGAACATTCTTCTTAGTAAATTATCACAAAAATGGAAAAGCAGGTATTCGATGTGCACAATACTAATACAAAACCAATAGATAAACAGCTACATGCCCACATGACAGAAAAACACTTGTAAATTCAAGTGAACAGAAGAGAGAGAGGAGGAAACAGAAGGGAGAGGTGAGAAGGGAAGGGTTTGGTAAGCTCTTACCAGATGGGCATAATGTAAAGGTATCCAGAACACCCCCTGGGTGAAGGGCCCAACTAAAGCATGGACTTTACCTAACAAATGCAAACATGCAACCTAATCATTTGTACCCTCATATTAATCCGAAATAAAAGAAAATTAAAAAAAAAAACTTCCTGCATTATCCCAAACCCTATACATATAAAACTCACCAGAGATAACCTCACCATATTTCTTACCCAGTCATTTACTGTGAGTCAAAGTCACAAAACAGATGTAGTTGATGAATACATTCATAGTGATGGGAAATATAGTCTTGTGACTCTTGAAGAAACCTGTATGTTTGTAATACTAGGACTAGAAAAATTTCTGCCCAATTTTGTGCTTCATATTGACTCTGAGAGTAAGTGTAAGGTCTTTTCTACCTTCTTTCTAGCTCATAGATTTGTTCTGTTTCAAACATCAAAGTATCCCTGGACTATCAGCAGTGTTTATAATTCAGCTTTGCAGGGTACATTGTGAAATGCACTTCCAAATTCTAAAGTTTGATTAATTTTTACTGTACTTTTGGTGTTATTTTAACATACATTACCTGCAACCCCACTTGTAGTTTTGTAGATGTTTTTGAGTCAGAGTTGATATTTCTACATCCAGTGTTTATGCAGGATACTGGGCCTTATTCAAGGCCTATAGCTACTGGATCTGTGTTGAATAGGACCTGGGGAATCTAATCTGTTTTATATACCCTAAAATTGAATAATACCACAATATAGAAGTATTTCACAGAGAAAACCTTGAAATTTTATCATTTCTTGGCTAAAATAATGTGTTTGTTAATGATGGTGTCTGCTTTTTATTTTTTTTTTTGTTTTGTTTTCATTATATAACAATAAGCAAAATGGTTTAACGTTAGAGATTTGTTTCTTAGGGGTTCTTTTTTATGTGTCTTTTGCATTTTGATATCCTCAATAGCTTCACACTCCAGTGATTTAGTGAAAGACTATTTCTCTTTGTGTGTGTGTGTGTGTGTGTGTGTGTCTATGTACATGTTTGCATATGTGGTCTTTCCTAGCTCCTTTAAGTAGAAAAAGCAATGATCTAGAATTCAGTAGAATGGATTTTAGTTCTTATTGTTCCTTGAATTGTTTAGTTGTGATCTTGTCTCAGTTTATTTACCATCTCTTGTGACATAGATAGGAATGAGAGGAGTTGAAAATTTCAGAAGGAAAGGGACGAGGCATAGAAATTGATCTGCACACAGAACAGTATATATGCTATGTAAGCATTTGTTCACATGGAGAATCTAGAATATTGGTGAAAGGAGAATGGTAATAGAGATCTAATTCCTAGAAAATGAAGTATGAGATGATGACTGTATTTTAAGAAAAAGAAACAACGAACAACAAAGCCCAGTTATCAAAAATAGGCTTGATTTGGCATAGAATTGCTTGATGACATGCTGAAATAGAGTTCCCTAAATCTCTTTTGTGTAAGTTCAACATTAGTTCCATATCTAACAGATTTCACTGGGAGACCAAGTAGCTTTATCTGAAAAGATTGACAGCTGAACAAGAAAAAATATCAGGGACAGAGGAAGAGTTAATATAAAGATGAGATATTGAGATGGCCACTGCTAAACGTGACTAATAATTGCCTGATTCTTCTTGGAAGGGATTACCTGCACCCTGCTTATGTTATATATACTATTCGTAAACCATTCTAGGAAGGACAAAACGTGAGAGAAAGCAAAAGAAAAAACTTCCCTGTTTTGCATTTTCTATTAGCCAAATATTCATTTATGGGACTTTAATTTCTCTGTGTCTCTAGGTTGCCCATATGTAGGCCATAGTACTGATCCTGTTTATGGCACTGACAACAGGAAATACTTGGGCTGGAGGCAAGAAGCATGTTCTGAGGGTAGGGTGGCAGATATTCTTGAGCCTGTCAAAAGTTGGTCAGAGTTAGAGCAACCATATAACTTATAGAACTAACTGGAACACTTGTGAAAGAGAAAGGGGACAATGTTGATAATTAAAACAAGACAATAAGTTTACAAACTCTCCCAGGCAAATCAGGATATATGGCCATTCAAGCAGATCCTAGGCAGAGGTGGGAAAAGAGATGAAAATTAAACCAAAAAAGGAAAGTATCAAAGGTGATTCACAAGAAAGGTTTCATCCAGTTTCTCTTATTCACAAATACACAAATTTTGAAGCAATTAATATTAATATTTTCTTTAGCTATCTTTTCTTCCTCCAAGTCTTAACCAAAAGGCAATAAATAGAACGAATTGAATCAGAGCTACTCTGCTTTGAGTAGGACTCAAAGACTTGCTTTTTTTGTCTGCTCTTAATCTATCCTGTACTTTGGAGGAACTTTAAAAAAACAGTATCCCGTGGAAATGCAATGTGAGCTACAAGTGTGAGCTGCATAAGTGATTTTAAATTTTCTAGTATCCACGTTAAAAAAAGTCAAGAAAAATTATAATTAATATTATTGATATATTTAATTAACTCAATATATCTAAAATATTACCACTTCAACATTTACTCAATATAAAGTGATTAATATGTTTACATTTCGAGGGTGGAATTATTGAAATATAATGTGTGTTTTTCGAATGTAATACATCTCCATTTGGACAAGCCACATTTTAAGTGTTCAATATCCACATGTGATCAGTAATGATCTTGTTAGTAAGCAGCACAAGAATTCTAAGGAGCACAGTTTGAAACCTTTTTGCAATAATGGGATGCTTTACCAAGAATTATTCATTTCTTACCAATTTATCACTATTCATGCAAAAAATAGTTTTTGAGTATTAAATATTGACTCCAAATGTATATCAAGAAAAGATGTACAAGAGAAAAAGGTCAATTTTTTCATTAAATTGATTTTTATATTTGAGAAGAATTTGTGGTTCTTACCCACTGAGATTCTCAAGGGAACAAAAAAAATATGTATTTGACCCAATCAAATAGTCTTTAATATTAATATAATTTACATAATATGATAGAACACTGATTATGACCTCAAATTTATTGAAGCAAATATTTTTGGTATGATAGTTCTAGCTCTCAAAGTTTTACTGCATTAACAAAATATTTTTTATGACTTTAAAAAAAAATCCACTAAAGGATCACATTTTCTTTCTTTTTTTTTTTTTTTTTTTTTGTAGAGACAGAGTCTCACTTTATGGCCCTCGGTAGAGTGCCGTGGCCTCACACAGCTCACAGCAACCTCCAACTCCTGGGCTTAAGCGATTCTCTTGCCTCAGCCTCCCAAGTAGCTGGGACTACAGGCGCCCGACACAACGCCCGGCTATTTTTTGGTTGCAGTTTGGCCGAGGTCGGATTTGAAGCCGCCACCCTCGGTATATGGGGCCGGCGCCTTACCGACTGAGCCACAGGCGCCGCCAAGGATCACATTTTCACTTTCTATATCTGTCTGTTGAAATGTACATGAAACACTCACTTCCCATAGTGAGGAGACAAAAAAAAAAAAAACTCAAAAAGAAATCTTCTCCTTTTAGTTTCTGTGCACTTACCATTAAATGGCATTTTCTGCTTGTTCTTAGGAAGGGTCCAATTCCCATTGTTTATTCAATAATAAGGATAAATTGCTTTACACCTGGTTTTCAATTTTTTGAACCCAAAGAACACTTTTTATAAAAAAGAAATTCTATAAGTATAATATGTTCAACAGACAAAAGCCAATCTTTTCAGAAGGAGTCATGAAGAGCCATTTTCCACTTTTATTTTCCTCTTTGAAGACACTCTACATAACCCTAGGTTTTCCCAAGCACAACTTGATAAACACTGCTTTAAACTATAAGTGTTTTTGGTCCCATTCCTTTTAAGGTCATACCACATATTTTCCAGGTGTTTGACATAAATCGTGTTTAGAGAAGCACCCTATAAATATAGTATGTGTGGATCAAGCTGCCTGGTTCAAAGATGGGACTAATTGCTTTGGTAAATTTAGTACCTTTCTCTACTCAGTTTAATTCAATTCAAAAATGTTTTATGGGATACATATATGTTTGATGAGCTATAGTAGGAGGTACTAAAAAGATAGAGATGAGCTAGATGAAGCCACTGTCTTCAAAGAGGGTAGTTTTATCTTCTGAACAGTTCTGTTATTAATTACATAGGTAGATTATTTGGAAAAGGTCTGGAAGATATGGTAGTCATTCATTAGGAAAATATTCATTGGTGCCTAGTATATTAGCAAAAATGCTATGTGTGAGGCTGTGGGTAAAGAGATGGAAAATTGAATACGATAGCATGTTCATCCTCTAAGAACCTATAAACAAACAAAAAAAAATAAAAAAGGGAGAGTGAAAGCTTTCACCTTGATGCTGAGTCATGCCTTAGGTAATTGCTATTATTGTGTAATATGCAAATATACTTTTTTATGTGTATGGGTTATATCTTCCACATTGATTGATCTTATGTTCTGGAAGCAATAGTAGCCTAGTATTTTATTTTGCTTTGTGCTGTCAGACGTGGCAACAGTGATTACGTCTTTTAAATATACGTGGCAAATTAGAATAGCAAAAAAATTACAATAAAAAGGCTTTGTGTTTGACTTGTTATATTGATAACCCAAACTTTTCACACTTCCATTTATCAGTTTTCACATTTTAATGATGAGTTTCATGGGAATACAGATAAACAAAAGAGTCCACTGCACAGTGAAAACACTGATAAACTTGATCTAAAATACTTCTCCCAAGCCTTCATGGAGTATCCAAGTGATTTAACACTATTTTAAAACATAAGTTTTTTGATTTAATTATCTTTTCTCATTGTTTTATTATAGCTAATAAGATGGAATATTTGAAGATACAGCTAAAGGGAAGGTACATTAGTAGAGGTTGATGTTAATATGTGACTGAGCAGTGAAACGGGAGGAGATAGAGGTAGCAGAATTAACAACCATAGAATTACGTGTTCTAAATTCTCATGTGATAGCAAACATTCCTCAGCAACTCAGTAACTTAATATGGATATAAAGGAACGACAATGAAAAGAATATAAAAATTAAAGCCCATAAGTTTAGTCTGCCTTTAAAAAGAACAAATCTTTTGATGTAAATGGAGCAGCAATTGATAAGAACAGATACTACTACACTTGATTGTAGCCAAAAGGGTGGTAAGTGATTAGAGCACTAATTAATGTCATTATTCAGTCTGTCTGGGAAAAAATATTGAAGAGGATAGTAGAGTCCCTTACCTACTGAACTAAAATTCTTCCTCCCTTCTTCCACCCATCTTACGGAAAGAATGTGGTTCATCTGGGTTTGAATAGGCACTTCAAAGAACCTCCAACAACTCTGCTCCATCTTTCAGAATGAGCAATATCTGGCAGTTGCAACTAACATTAAAATTTTATTTAGGAAGAAAATAGGAGAATGTTTAAGGATGTAGTTTGACAAATTTTTATCCAACAATGTAAGGAAATGAAGTTTCAGGAATTGAAAAGTCTATCTAGAGCTGGGCATGGTGGCTCCTGCCTATAATCCTAGCACTCTGGGAGGCTGAGGTAGGTGGATTGTCTGAGCTCAGGAGTTTGAGACAAGCCTGAGCAAGAGTGAGACCCTGTCTCTACTAAAAATAGAAAAACTAGCCAGATGTTGTGGTGAGTGCCTATACTACTGGCTAGTTGAGAGGCTGAGATAAGAGGTTCGCTTGAGTTCAAGAGTTTGAAGCTGCTGTGAGCTATGATACCATTGCACTCTACCTAGGGCACAGAATAAGATTCTAAAAAAAAAAAAATAGACCATATATATATATATATATATATCACTATTATTCATGTAATTAGAATACAAATAAAATAGATTGAATACAGACCATGTACTAGGCATAATACAATCTTCCCTTGTTTATTAAAGAAATAGTTCAGCATAATATATATCTTTCAGTCTATAATTATAAATTTAAGGTTGTCCAGTATATAGAGCATTCTAGTTTGTTTATCTCTATTTAGACAACTGTATTTGTTTATGAGTAACAACCAAACAAACAGGAACAAAGTTTATTGAAGGGAATCCATCATAAATTTTCATCTGAATCCTAGATATTTGTCCTATATAAAACAATGAAACAATGAAAAGATAATTGATATAAAAATGATCAAGTATGCATGTATTCCTTACTGAATTAAGATTTAGTCATCATTTATGTTTAATTCTAAAATATTGTAATAATGACATAGTCTCATTCTACTATTGACCTAATACACAGAAGAAAGTTTGCCAGTATTATGATACACTATGAATAAAACTCAGAAGGCTGTTGTAAAATTGTTAATTCAAAAATCTTCATGGATAAAAATGAATAGTAGAATCAAAATGCAAGGTTATAAAAACTACTATCAACAAGTAAATGTCATGAAAATATAAATTATTTTTCACTGAGCAGGGTAACAACAAGAAAAAGAGAACATGTAATAAATAAGTTGTTATGATAAATTCAGTACGATAAAACAATTTATTGAAAGCTCGTGACAAAATATTCAGTGTAAAACTTGCATAAATATACCTTAGCACTGTTTAAAAGACTCCTTTGCTGTAACAAATCACGCAAATTGCTAACATCAATTAAATATAGAAAAATTGAGTCTGATACTTATCCCATTATTCTGATCTTTTTAATGCAAAAGACCAGAAATCCTTACATTTTTAAATTATGTGAAATATTTTGAAGGCTCCAATGTATTCTCTAATCTGAGACTTAATATTACTTTGGCCATGAGAGCCCTTATAAAAACATCTGTAATTAAAAAAATTAGAGTTTCATAACATTTTCTCCTGTTTGAGGAGCTGATAAAAGGAATAATAATATCTTTATCTTCACTAAGTGACTTTATTATTTTGACTATTACTTTATTAACTTATTTCATTATTATTATGCTAATGTCTTAAATTATTTACTAAATCAATTCTTGGATAATATAAGCCAATGTTTCTCATCCTGACCTTATTATAAAAATCACCTAGGGCCTTAAAAATACATATTTCCTGGCTACATTGCAAACCTAATGAATCCAAATATCTGGGTAAGGAGGATGAAGCAAATTTGAAAACTCTTCTAAAATAATTGCCAAACAGAACTTCATTTTAGGCTCGGTGCCCATAGCACAGTGGTTATGGTGCCAGACACATGCACCAAGGGTGGCAGGTTCGAATTAAACAACGTCTAAACAACAATGACAACTGCAACCAAAAAAAAAAAAAAAAATAGCCAGGCGTTGTTGTGGGTGCCTGTAATCCCAGCTACTTCAGAGGCTGAGGCAAGAGAATGGCTTAAGCTCAAGAGTTTGAGGTGGCTGTGAGCTGTGATGCGATGGCACTCTACCCAGCATGACAGCTTGAGACTGTGTGTCAAAAAAAAAAAAAAACAGAGAGAACTTCATTTTGAATACATGACGTTTCTCCCAAAGGAAGAAGTAGCTTCCTTGAAATTAATTCAACCAACAATTTAATATTTATTTAATAAGTTAATTCTTTTTTTCTCTGTTCTCTTTTTCTTTTTTTTTTTATTTATTTTTATTAAACCATAGCTGTGTACATTAGTATGATCGTGGGGCACCATACACTTGGTTCATAGATCGTTTGACACATTTTCATCACATTAGTTAACATAGCTTTTGTAGCATTTTCTTAGTTATTTTGCTAAGACCTTTACATTCCACATTTACTAGGATTCACATATACCCTTGTAAGATGCACCGCAGGTGTAATCCCATTAATCCCCCTCCTTTCCCCTCCTTCCCCCCCTCTCCCCTCCCTTTCCCCTTTCTCCCTATTCTTAGGTTATAACTGGGATATAGCTTTCATGTGAAGGTCCTACATTAGTTTCATAATAAGGGTGAGTACATTGGGTACTTTTTCTTCCATTCTTGAGATACTTTACTAAGAAGAATATGTTCCAGCTCCATCCATGTAAACATGAAAGAGGTAAAGTCTCCATCTTTCTTTCAGGCTGCATAATATTCCATGGTGTACATATACCACAATTTATTGATCCATTTGTGGATCGATGGGCACTTGGGCTTTTTCCATGACTTAGCAATTATGAATAGGGCTGCAATAAATATTCTGATACAAATATCTTTGTTATGGTGTGATTTTTGGTCTTCTGGGTATATGCCCAGTAGGGGGATTACAGGATTGAATGGCAGATCTATTTTTAGATCTCTAAGTGTTCTCCACATCTCTTTCCAAAAGGAATGTATTAATTTGCATTCCCACCAGCAGTGCAGAAGTGTTCTCTTTTCTCCACATCCACGCCAACATCTCTGGTCTTGAGATTTTGTGATATAGGCTAGTCTCACTGGAGTTAGATGATATCTCAAAGTAGTTTCACTATTGGGACTTGATCAAACTAAAAAGCTTCTGCACAGCCAAGAACCCAGTAAGTAAAGCAAGCAAACAGCCCTCAGAATGGGAGAAGATATTTGCAGGTTATGTCTCCGACAAAGGTTTAATAACCAGAATCCACAGAGAACTCAAACACATTAGCAAGAAAAGAACAAGGGATCCCATTGCAGGCTGGGCAAGGGACTTGAAGAGAAACTTCTCTGAAGAAGACAGGCGCATGGCCTTCAGACATATGAAAAAATGCTCATCATCTTTAATCATCAGAGAAATGCAAATAAGTTTATTCAATAAACCATATAGCATAGTGGTTCTCCCTTTTGAACAGTATCTAGAACCAGACTGGATCAAAGTCTGATATTATAACTTACAAGCAGTCAGACTTTACCTATTTTATTTAAACTTCAATTTCCTCCTCTATAAAATGAGGTTAGCAATTTAGCTACTTGATGATGTGAGCTTTAAGTGTGTTCTCATGTGTAAGAAAATTAATATGTGTATCTGACACAAAATATTCAAGAAAGACTAGCCACTAATTTGTTGATTACTACTAATGATGGCTATTAATATAGTTGTATGTTTTGATTTGGCTGAGGAGGGGTGGTTAAAAATGAATAGTTGTAGCTCTTTAATAACTCACAATTTAGTACAAGATACAAATAAATAAATGGGTATGTTAGTTATCTATTGCACCCATAACAAACAAGAAATATGGCTTCTTAAAACATTCATTAATTTGTTCATAGTTTCCATGAGTCAGAAATTTAGGCATAATAGGGGTTAGCTGAAATTTTTCTTGGGATCTCATAAGGCAGAAGTCAAGGTGGTAGGACAAACTGGGCTTTTAGCTGAAAGCTCTGAGAAGGATCTGTTATCAAGCTCATTTAGTTTGTTGGCATAATTCATTTCCTTGAGGCTGTAGAAAAGTGCATGTTTCTATGCTGGTTCTCACCAGAGGACCAAACTCACTCCTAGAAACTGCATGTATTATTTCTCACATGTCCCTTTCCCTCTTTAAAACAGCAAAGCTGTATTGAGTCAGTCGCATGCCTAGGATTTCTTTGAAGGTCACTTCTTCCTTTCTCTTCTGTTTTTAATGGCCAAAGTGATTATAGTGGGTCCATCCTGATAATACAGCATAATCTGCCTATTCTAAGACCAGATGATTAATAAATATCATTGTGTCTGCAAAATTCTTGTGTCCTGTATTTAACACATCCAGGAAAGTAACACCAGGAAACAGATACTATGGTGGTCAAAATTTTCCTATCACAATGAGAATTACAAAATGTAATTACATATTACAATATATAATTTCATTCTGTTGAAAATATCTCACATTGAAAAGGCAGTTTTGTCTGTATCTACTGCCACATGGCACTCCCTCTGGGGCCCATTAACATGGGGCCATATTTGGCTCTTAAGGACACAGTTGAGCAATGTGTTTTCAATTGGCATAGAATTTTTATTGAAATGATTTTTCTCAAATCTCAGCAGCATCATGCTTATGAGTAATATGAATGTTAATTTCCTTCATTTGTATGTAGAAGCTGGGAATAAGAGAGTTAACTGAGATAAATGTATGAATTCTTTGTAAATTTAAGCACTAATCAAGTATTAGTTAACTTTAGTATTATTGATAGAGTTATATATAATACAAGTTCAATGGGAACAGTAAAGCGATTAATTCTGTGTAGAAGAGATCACTTTGGAGAAGAAACTTCATTTATGTCAGATCATAAGGAAAATATAGACATGTAAGGCTTCCTGTTTTATACATACATGCACCAGCTGCCAACTTGTACTTGCACGAGCTGTGCTAAATGCCTTATGTGCTCAATGTGCCAAATCAGCAGTTCCCAGCCATTTTGGTACCAGGAACTAGTTTCATAGAAGACAATTTTTCAATGGGCCAGGGTGGTGGGAACAGTTTCAGGATGATTCAAGTGCATTACATGTATTATGTACTTTATTTCTGTTATTGCATTGTAATATGTAATAAAATAATTATACAACTCTCCATAACACAGAATCAGTGGGAAACCTGAGCTAGTTTTCTTGCAACTAGGTAGTCCCAGCACTAGCCTCATTGCCTCAGCTCCACCTCAAATCATCAGGCATTAGATTCTCATAAAGAGTGCACAACCTAGATTCCTCACATGTACAGTTTACAGTAGGTTTCACAGTTGCATAAGAATCTAATTGCCACTGCTGATATGACAGGAAGTGGAGCTCAGATTGTAATATGAATGATGGGGAGTGGCTGTAAATACAGATGAAACTTCGCTTGCTTGCCTGATGCTCACCTGTTGCTGTGTAGCTCATTCTTAACATGTCATGGACTGGTACTGTGCCATGGTCCAGGGATTGGGTACCATAGTGCTAAATGATTATTGAATTTGACTAACTCTAGAAGCTACATGGGTAGGGATCATTAATTCCTCCATATAACATGAAGTTGGTTTTGATCAATAGTGTTCACAAAGTGAGTGGTGGGTGTATGTTGGAAATCACTTGCAAAATTTCCAAACAACTACGTAAAAAATCATATTTGGAAGTCTACACACACACACACACACAAGAAGTTGTAAACAGTGATTATACTCTAGAGGAAGGAACTAGGACTGAGGGCTTGAGACATTTACTTTTTACTTAGTGGCAAATACTGCTTACTGTCTCCCCAGTAGCCCTTCTTGCCTTCTTCAGTGACATTATCCTACATTTTTATCTGGGCAGAGGGCTGTCCACAGTAATGATTCCATTATTCGGCCTCCTTGATGCTACATTTGGCCATGAAACTGAGTTTTATCTAGCTTCTGTAATGCAAGCAGAAAGGTTATGTGTGATATATTAGTTCATAAGAGCTGTCATAAGAAAGTACCACAAACTTAGAGGCTTAAAACAGTAGAAACTTATTGTCCCACAATTCTGGCATCTAAAAGTCTAAAGCGAAAGTGTGAGCCCAGTTTGTTCCTACTGAGGATTCCAAGAAAAGCATCTGAATCAAGATTTTCTCCTTAGCTTGTATAAGATGGCTGTTTTCTCCTTGTGTGCTTCTGTTTGCAAATTTACCATTTTTATAAGGACCTAGTCATATTGGATTAAAGCCCTCCCCCCAAATCATCTGAACTGATTACATTTTCCATGATCATATTTCCAAATAAGGTCACATTTGGAGGTGCTGGGGATTAGCGCTTTAATATTTAGTTTTTTGGCTTCAGAATTCAATCAATAATATGATTTTTCAGAAATGCTTTTACACAAGGAGAAAAGGTAAGTGCTTTTATTCATTGTTTCTCCTTTCTATGGGATAGAATGTGAATATGATGGCTGCTACTCTAGATTATGTAGGGATTAAAGTCACAAATGGAAAAGCAACCAGGTAGAAAGAGCATAGGTCCCTGAAAATGTAGAGGCAGCCTAACCAGCTCTGAACTGGTAAACTCCAGACTTGGTTAACAAAAGAAAAAAATAAACTTCTTTCTTATTTCAGTGATTGCTATTTGCTGAATTTTTTTTTACATGTGAATTAATCAATTCCAGTGCATATTTTAAAACCTTCATTATGCTTTGGAGTATTCTTCAACATGCATTATTTAAAATGAGCAATAGTTTTATTTTCCTTTATTAAGATTTACTGTTAGGTCAAGAACATGGCTTTTCAAAATGCAACTGACATTCATCATTTTGGGGGAAATATGCCATTGTTTCACATCCTGATTGTTTTTACATAACAGAATTTTTTTAATCAAATCATTAAGTTAAATTTTATTTTGTTTTCCTCTTGTAATTGATATATGTAAATATTTTCTCTTTTCTCTTTAGGTGATTTGCGTATATTTATCTTGTGAAAGTCAACCTTTGTCTACATTACTGATCCTTCCTTGGAGAAACATTGATTTTTCCAGGATAAGACTCTTTCTAAAAAGGAAAAGAAACTCTTTCCTAGACAATTTTCTTCTCTGCCTTTGTTTTCAACTAATGTGATAATTAGAAAATAGCACCTAATTATAGGCTCAAATACTGGCTTGTGACAGATAAGCAATGGGCAATGGGCAATGGGGACTCTGTAACATGGGTTAATTCACAAGAGGGCTGAGGGGTACTTTTGCTGTTGCAATCTTTACCTGCATATATAAGAAACATTTTAATTCTATATGCCAGATGGTTCTTATCATCTCTTGAGTTATGAACCTATTTGAGAATTTGTTGAGAGCTATAGATTCTTTCCCCCCAAAATGCACATATCTGCAAAAATTTGCATACATTTTCAGGAGGTTTATAGATACTGAAAATTCATCCATGTGCACTAAGCACTCTTGCTTTGTGCAATTCTAGAGCATATTTCCAGTCTTCATTTTTATGTCAAATTACTAACTTAACGCTTAAACGTTCATTTTGAAATGCAGTGAAATTGTACCAAATATAAGAAAAATTTTAAAATTACTATATTTTTCCTGAAACCAGGTCTTCCATTTCTTTACCTGCCATTTCCCTCTGCTGTTTCTCTCACTCCATCTCCTCAACATATTGGCATTTTCCCTCAGGAACCAAAAATTTGTATTTACCTTCTTATCAAAATATATCTTCTAGAAAGGTGATGACAAGGCATTTATACTAAAAATATAAATAGATCATGAGAATTAAGATGATACCCCTACCAGGGATATTTGCTAAATAGTAGAGGATGAGGAATATGTATCCAAGTAAACTCTTTCTAAAAGTAAGTACAGGCATCTGGGACAGGTGAATGAGGTACATCACTGGAGTAGGAAGAGTTCTGGGAGCCTACTAGTCTTACCATGAATTACAGTTGACTATTCCCCGATGTGTAAACCTGGCTGTGTTCTGGAGTAATATTTTATAATGCAGATTTTACTGAATACATAGTGCTGTGATGGCTTTTCAATTATTGTGATCAATTTGTCCTTTAACTTACTTAATTTTTTGTAATAACTAAAGCATTACCAATTAGCATTTCTAATGTACTTTCTTTGTACAAATTATAAATTCAGTACATTTTTCATCTCAATAGCATTTCCATTCAAATACTAGGTGTTTCGGAGTTACTAATGTATGATTGTGTGCTTATCTATTGAGAAAGGATTTTTATGATAAATTACTTTTGCTTAAAATTAAAGTCAAGTGAAGAAGTAAAGCTATTATAGTACCATTCCTATTAACTTAAAGAAAAAACATGATGCCAGTTTATTTCAATGTATAATTCGAAAATGAGGAATACACTACAATATTTCAATAATGCTTTTTTGTTTTAATGATGAAAATCATCCCATTTAGAATATTCCATACAAAAAGATTGTCCCATTGTCAAGATGCAGTAAAATGCAAAGGAAATAATTAGAATGGAAATACACATTAGTCTTTTTTTTTTGTGCAGTTTTTGGCCGGGGCTGGGTTTGAACCCACCACCTCTGGCATATGGGGCCAGCGCCCTACTCCTTTGAGCCACAGGCACCGCCCCACATTAGTCTTTAAAATTGAGCAGTCTAAATTTATTTATAAATGGAATGCTAGCCAATAAGAAAAGATCATATTCTCTTGTCCTTCATAAGATAATAATCTCTAAGAAAATCATATACTTAGATAATTTTCTGCTTAGAATGTTGTATCAGTCAAGATAGGTAAGGTTACGCAAAAGACATTAGCAATACAAGAATCTAAATGGCTTATGCTTTAGTTTTGTATGGCTGCATAGGGAAATGGGTGAGACCACACCTGTGGTGTACATGTCAAATCTATGAACTGTAGAGTATAAATGTCTTTTTTTTTTTTTTTTTGGCTGGGGCTGGGTTTGAACCCACCACCTCCGGCATATGGGACCGGCGCCCTAGTCCTTGAGCCACAGGCGCCGCCCGAGTATAATAGAAAGTGAGATGAAGGTTATGTTAACCAGTTTGATGTAAGCATTCCAAATTGTACATAAAATTAGCACATTGTACCCCATAAATGCATAATGTATACAGCTATGATTTAATACAAAAATAGACTGGTACTTTAATAATTCCCCTTAATTATCTCACATTTCTATGGATTATAAGTCCTGGTACAGTGTACTGGTTTCTTTGCTAAAGATCTCATCAGGTTGAAATAAAGGTGTCAAGTGGGTCTGTTATTTCATCTTAGCATTGGGGTTCTTTTCCACGGTCATTCAAATTGTTGAAAAAATTCAGTTTTTAGCAGTTGTGAACTGAGGTTATCAGTTTTCTTGCTTGCTTTCAGTTAGATCTGAACTCCTAGGGTTGTTCTCAGGTTCCAGAACGTGACCTTCCTTCTCACAACATAGAAGCTTCTTTTTTCAAGAAGCCAGCATAAGAATCTCATTCTAGTCTGCTACAGAGGAGTTTGTCTAATGCAGGCGTCCTCAAACTGCGGCCCGCGGGCCACATGAAGCGGTGTGAATTGTATTTGTTCCCATTTTGTTTTTTACTTCAAAATAAGATATGTGTAGTGGGCATAGCAATTTGTTCATAGATTTTTTTTTTTTTAAACTATAGTCCGGCCCTCCAACGGTCTGAGGGACAGTGAATTGGCCCCCTGTTTATAAAGTTTGAGGACGCTTGGTCTAATGTATGATAACACATATAACTATCCCATTCCCATTGTCATATAATGTAACTAATCAAAGGTATGACTATCTCAGTCACAGGTCCTTTCACACACTACACGATAGGCTAAGATGGAGTATGTACACTAGGAGCAAGATTATTAAGAGACAGTTTAAAATACTGCCAACCACAGCTTTTCTAGACAATTATCACTTTCTTGCTTAATTGAAGTCCATTGCCAGTAGTGTGACTCTTCAAGGCTGACATCCTTTATGCTTAGCAATCCTTGCTGCCTTAATCTTTGACTACTGTACCTACATAAGACTTCTTCTTCAACTGCTTTGGTAGGAAAAGGAGTGCTGTAGATATAAGAATCATAAATTAAATATTTCTATGCTAAAACAATACACCAGTTTCATTCACATTTCATTATCCAGTGACAGACCAGTAGTTCTGCCTAACTTCAAGGGAGTAGGAAAACAGAATCTTTCCATTAACTGAAAGTCTCTACTTGACCAAATTCTGGTAAAGTTCCTCTTGAATCTCTTCCCAACTTGGCCTTAGCTTTTAGATTTCAATGTTTATCTTTGTATCACCCAGTTTTAGTAAGAATACTGCTAAATTGGTTTACTCAGAATCCTTCATCCTAATTACCTGATCAGTCTTTATATCTGATCAGATTCATCATCCAGCACCACCCCTAGGTGATATCTTATCACCTTCGCCTGCTTCAGCAAGAATCCTGGTTGGTCAGTTTATCAATGAATTACCCTACCCTCTTGGTACATAAGTTTCTATCCATGGACACCCACCCCTATTGGCCTTAAATCCCTAACCATCCCTGTTTGATTTAGAGTTAGACTACTGGATTCATTTGCCTGATAACTTCTAAGGTAGCATGTCCTTGTTGTTATTGTTTGTTTCTTTTAGACTATACAAGGCTGTATTTAAGGATCCTGGAAATGACCCAGAAAGATAAGATGTGAATTTGACTGGCCATCTTCTTAATTGTAGCAAATGAAAATAATTTTATGGTTGGGGGTCACCAGAACATGAGGAATTGCATTAAAGGGTCTCAGCATTAGGAAGGTTGAGAACCACTGCTTTAAGCCAAATGTGTTGACATCATAGTAGTTAACAGTCATAGTAAACTTATTGTTCCTTTTCCTAGAAATCTTCTTCCCCAGATAATTGTATAGTAACTCTCTCAATTCCTTTACACATCTATTTTCATGCAACTTTCTCAGATGTATCTTCTCTGACATATCTATTTGGAGTTATACCCCATTGCTCTTTGCCTCTGTAACTAATATTATTATTTTTCCACAGCACTTAAAGCCCAAATTTTTGATATGTATCTGCTTATTTATTGCCCTTTTCCCCTTATTTTGCTTCTTTTTTGGTGGATATGTTTCTTGGACCCAGGAAAGTACTTGATGTATACAAATTTATTTGTTAAATAAATTAATTTGCACTTGTTTGCTGAACAGTGAACCAATAAATATAAGCTTGAATAGGAAGGGGTGGCAGTGAATGATAAATGGATGAAATACTAGGGAAAAATATTATAATTTCAAAAATAGTGCTTGGACACCCCTGGTTACTCTATTTCAGGCCATAGACATGAGTGTATAATAAACAATTAATTTAATAACTTTTTTTTTGAGACAGAGTCTCACTTTATTGCCCTTGGTAGAGTACCATGGCAAGGCAGCTCTGAGCAACCTCCAAGTTCTGGGCTTAGGTGATTCTCTTGCCTCAGCTTCCCAAATAGCTGGGACTACAGGTGCCTGCCACAATGCCCAGTTATTTTTGTTGCAGTTTGGCTGGGGTTGGGTTTGAACCCACCACCCTCGGTATATGGGGCTGGCGCCCTCCCCACTGAGCCATAGGTGCTGCCCAATTAATTTAATAACTTTAATACTCATTATACACTACTCCTATAGTTCTTCCACATGTAGCCTTCTCCTGTGTTTATTTAATATTATAAATTACAAAGCACCACTCTTTATCTCCTTTACTAAAATCTCATTGTATATCTGAGAATTAGTGCTCAGAATAAATGAAAATGAAAGTTCATTGCTGTAGGATACAATTATCTGTCCCCTTTCTAGGAAGAAGCTACTGAGAAGTGGAAGGTGGTTTCTCTTTTTAGGTTTGGTTAAATGTCCATTATTTTTTGATTCATGGGCTTACTTTAACTTCAATAGAAATTATTCCTGTTGCCTGACATAACTTTGACCACCATTCCATATTTGTTAATGCTTTACATTATTTACTATGCTTTTATAACTTATTCAAGTTTACAGTTTGGGGACTGTGAACCCACAATCCCACTAAAACTTTTAGAAAGAGGAGATTATTTTATTGGATTTTCAGTGTATAAAGAATTTTCTGGAAGTAAGGATATATTTCAAGGAGTTACGTTTAGTGATATGGAGACTAGTTAGGAGGACTTTCATAGTTTAGAAGCATTGATTAAATTGTGAGTGAATGGTATCATAATGAGAATAGGAGGGGAAAGAAAGATTTCAGAAATATTTAGAGGGGTTTTAACAAAAGTTGTATGGTTTGAATGTACTAAGGAAGAAAAGATAAATGGGTACTAAAGATAAGACATTATTTCTCTTCAAAGATAAGGGTAATTGGTAAGGTCAGTTATCTGAAGTAAGGAAGGCTAGACTTAAAATGAAAATAACCAGTTCCATTTCAGATTCATTGATTTTAAAATATATTTGAATACTCAATTGATTAGATTAAATAGAAAATTAACCATATATGGTTTGGAGATAATTGGAAAAGTTAGATGCAAAGATAAAGACTTAAGTGTCATCATCTTAAAAGTGACGGTTAAAATTATATAAGTGAATGATATTACATAGTGAGAGTTGTTAAAAATGATACATGGGTTAAGGAAACCCCTCATTTCTTTATTTAAAGAGAAAGATGGATATGAAAAGAAATAGTGGAAGGATTTTAGAAAGTGGATCAAGGCACTGGGAAGAGAAGAGAAGTGGAAGTCAAGGGAAAATAAAGTTGTAGAGATGAAGTATTCAACAATAGAAATTGCCACAGGTCAAGAAGTTTAATAATTAAAAAGAGTCCATTAACTTTAGTGATATTGTTGAGAACAGTTTCAATGGGATGGCAGGGGTAGAACCTAGATTTTAGTTGGAGGTAATTAATGAAAAGTGAATATGTTTTAAAGATTTATAGGACATTAAAATATTCTTACCAACAAGTAACAAGAAACCTAAGCAAAACTGTCATAAACAACAAAAATCACTGTATAATAACAATATCTGAAATACGACAGCTGCAGGAAAAATAAAGATAACATGCACCTACCTTATTTCTATATTTATGTTCTGCCATCCTCACACTATTCACATTTGTCCTTAGGTTTTTCTCCCTCATAGATACAAAATATTTCTAACAGTACTAAGCTTCATATCCATACACACTGGGGCTATGTCCAAAAGTCAGAAGGGAGAAAGAAAACAGAAAAAAAATTCTTGTTTTCTGTTTTTAAGAGTGAGGGAAATGTGCCCCAAATTTCCTAGCACAGTTCACCCACATCTCATTGTTTATTGCTGTGACACAATATTATTTTTAAATTATTTGGCAAAGGTAAATAACTAATTTAGACAAATCAAGATTCGCACTCCTTCTGAACTGGAGTGGAAGTCTGGAATGGCTGGAAGAGATTTGAAAAGAGCATTATAGGTTCTGGAATAATACATTTCTTTATTAATATGGTAGTTATAAAACTGTGTTAACTTTGTGGAGATGAAATTAACATATATTTATGCTTGTGCACTTCGCTGCATGGCAATTACTCTTCAATACAATTTTACACTAAAATTTTTGTCATACTCCATGGGTTTTGATGGTAGAGAAGGAGTTAGCTTAGTTGAAGCCAATAGTCATTAAAACTCAAATTTAGGTTATCGTTAGCAAGGAAGAAATGGGGAGATGGCTATAGGGTAGATAATCAATAGTCTCTTTCATTCATTCAGGTGTATAATATAATTTGGTTAAAACAATTTGTTAGCCATAACAAAAGAAAAAAGTGAGTATTAAAAATAATATTTTTTTTATTATTTAATAGCACTACCTTTCTCTAAATAGTTGAATTCAACTTCCAACATTGTTATTGCATTACAAGGAAGTTAAGAAAACGAAACTAAAATAAGAAAGAAGCTATTGAATTGACTATGTTAGTGATTCTCAATTCTATCAGAGCCAACAAATCTTATAACTAATACTTTATGACAACTCATTCATTATTCTCAAATTAAATTCATAATGCAATATACTTAAGGCAAAATTGTTCATTGTAATGCCCAATATAATATAAAAGACAAATAAAAATAATTTTTACAAATACAGTATGCCTTTTAATATGTAAATGCTCCAGTATGACTATATAGATGGTCTAAGGAAGAAGTAACATACTTGCATATCCATAAAAGGAAAGAGTAGGTTTTTATGGATACTAAATTACAAACTAAAGTTAACATAAGCACTAATAGAGTACAGTTTACTAGTATATAAAGAGAATAAAAATCATTTTAATTAAAATAAAAATAACATGCCAAGAAAAACCAGATACAGTGTAAGTGGAGAAAATTAGGACATAAGATATTCTTACAAATAAGCTGGTCATCATTGGTAAGGTATATAAGTATTCTACCTTATGACATGAGAAGTAGTAGTCATGATGAAGCAAGTATCTCTCTCACTTTTTTTTTGCAGTTTTTGGCCGGGGCTGGGTTTGAACCTGCCACTTCCAGTATACAGGGCCAGTGCCCACTCCTTTGAGCCATAGGCGCTGCCGAACAGTATCTCTTACTAGAAAATGCCATCACATGTCAAGGCACAAACTCCCTCTTTACTACGTAGAGACCCTGGAGATGCTGACTGGGAGATTGCTATGGATAATACCATAGTAAGATTCATTAAAACAAACAAGTAAATAATTTTGATGTTTATTTTTATATTATTAATATTTTATTCTTACGATAATTGAAAATATATAAATGGATGTACGATTTCTTATGCAACATTTAAGGATCTTGGAAGTCATCATTCCTAAAATTACAACAAGGAAAGTTGAACAAAATGAAAACCAGCTACTCTTTTTAGATCCATCAGTGGCTTGAGGTCACAGGACAAACTACTACCTCCCAAACTGGAGAGACAGAGGCAAATACAATGAACCACAATTTACTGGGCAGAAGTCCAGGAGGAGAAACTTTTATGTAAACAAGAACCAGAGTTCGAAAAACTACATTGTCATTTATGACTTGCTAAGTATAGATAAATTTGAAAGTTGAAACTTCCAGAAGGACTCAGTCTTAACCAGGTCCCCATAGTTTTGTGAGTTTTACCTCCAGGGGTCCTACATAGATCATTGCAAAAGTTTTGGGATGAACTTTTTTACTGTCCACTATTTCACTTCCAAAAAGCACAATTGACAGAGTCCTTTCTGATTCACTGTGCAAGGTTAAAGATATTTGGCTTATCAGTATGGCTGAGAGGGTTTCTTTTGTTTCTATAGGTGAAAAGCCAATAAGTAAACCTTTAAATGGTTCCATTTTGTGAAGGCAAGTTTGAAGTCTCTTGTGAGTTCGAGGGGAAAGAACCTGGATAGAACTCCACATGTTGTTTAGGGCCTAATCACATAGAAGTGATTTAGGGCTTCGTGTGGGCAAGCCTGCAGGCAGATACCTGTATATCTCAGCTATTTCTAGACTACTCTCTAAAGATGATTAACTGCCTCCAGATGGTCCGTTAAAGATCAAGCATTCAGATAGCTTATTTCCCCAGAACCTTGTTTTGTGGTTTTGTTTTTAATTACTTAGCATAAGAATAACTTTAGATAATGTTAGTGAAGTGGTTATTGGTTAATCCGGTTAATCTGTAGGCCCATAGGTGCCAGGCAGTAAGGCATAGGGGCCAATTAAGTTATGTGCCTATATAAGCCTTGGTGGAAGAAATAAAATTGCTGTTTGCCTAAGTGAGCTTTCAGCCTTCCTTATTCCCCGAAATTTCATCGCAAGCATAATCTCTGCAGCACCGCCCATGCAAGAAACATTCACACAACAGTTTCCATTTGTGCAGATTTTATGTTTCTTGATTTTTGTGTATCTCAAATCCTTCATAATGACCCATCTATGAGCATCTCACAGAGAAGACTGGATTTGAAAACTGCCACTGGATTTGAAATATACTCACAGCTGGGTGGTGCCTGTGGCTCATGGAGTAGGGTGCCAGCCCCACATACAGGAGGTGGTGGGTTCAAAGCCTGCCCTAGCCAAAAATTACAACAACAGAAAAAAAAAAAAAAGCACTCGTAGCATTTTGCTCTTATCAAGACCTGCCCTCAAAAGAAAATATTTTACCAAAGCTTAAACCACTGGGAGTTTCCTGACCCTAACATGGAGGAAAGGAAATACCCAACTCTGGAGCTGAAGGAAAATGAGATGTACTCCTAAATATCATAGCACAAGGTCAGAGACTTACTAAATACTTGAAACCTAATCATAAGACCACAGACTGCTTCTCTTCCCCCCAAAACTTACCAGTATATCAATAGAGTTCCTATGAATAATAGGAAAATACAACTGAAAGAATTGCATGTCTCATACTTTTTGTTTATGAGGAATTCTCTAAAAAACTTAAAGGCATCAGAGGAACAAAAACAAAAACACCAGCAGAAATTTTAGCCTCCTCCAGCTGCATCAAACAGTAAATACAGCCTAACCTCTAGCCAGATAAACACAAAGGTCTATTTATCTCAATTCCCTTTACATAGTACACTATATAAATATTTAAACAAGCCTGGATGACAAAGTGAGATGCTTAAAAAATATATATATATAAAAGTATTAAAGATACAAAAACACAGTTTGACGGAACAAAGTATGCACCAGTACCAGACTCAGGTATTACAGTAATGTTCGAATTACCAAACCAGAAATTTAAAACAATGAAGATTAACGTACTTGGGAGTTAACAGGAAAATGGACAATATACAGGTACAAATGGCTTATGCACATTCTAAGAAAGAATCCAAAGGAAATTCAAGAAACAAAAACATTATAAGGGTTACGTAGAATTCCTTCAGTAGGCTCATCAATAAACTGGCAAAGCCAAGAAAAGAATTAGTTAACCTTGAAAAAGTGTTAATATAAACATTGAAAACTAAAAAGTGAAGAGAAAAATGAATGAACAAATAAAATCCAAAACATAGTATCCAAGAACTAAGGGACAATTTTGAAAGGAATAACATATAGATAATGGTAGTATTAGGAAAAGAAAGAGAAAGAGGCTGAAAATATGTTCAAAGAAATAATGACTGAGAATTTCTCAAAATTAATTGACTCCAAACCATAGATCCAAGAAGATTAGAGAAGACCCAGCAGGATAAATGGAAGACAAATCTATACCTAAGCATATTGCATTAAGTCCGTAGAAAGCAAAGATAAAGAGAAATCACGAAAGAAGCTGGGTTGGAGGATGGAGATGAGAAAAACACTTTATGTATTAGTTGGGGATTATAGGAAAAGAAGAACTAATAGAATGTGTGCATATAAACAGATTTATTTTAAGGAGTTGTCTCACACAATTGTGGAGTCTTGGTGAATCCAAAATCTGATGTGATAAGTCATCACACTAGAGAATCAGGAAAAAGCTGCAGTTCAATATAAAGGCATTCAAGGCTGGAAGCCAGGACGAGCAATATTGCAGCTGAATTTTGAAGATGTTTTACTGGCAGAATTTTCCCTTGGCTCAGATGAGGTCAGTCTTTTGTTTTATTTAGGCTTTCAGGAGATTGGATGAGGCCTGCACATATTATGGAAAGAAATCTGCTTTACTCAAACTCCATCAATTTAAACATAAATTGTATCCAAAAGCAGCCTCACAGGAACATCCAGAGTAATATTTTACTAAATATCTGGTCACAATAGCTCAACAAAATTGATGCATAAAATTGACCAGCACAACTTACTTGTAGAGGATCAAGTGTAAACATTACATTGTACTTCCCTTCCAAAGCCTGTAAGCATAAAAAAAGGTGCAATGAATTATATAAAATATTTAGGGAAAAAGATCAACCTGGAATTCTGTATCCAGAGAAATTACTCTTCCAAAATGAAAGAGACATATACCTTATCAGCCAAATAAACATCGAGGGAATTTGACATCACTAAGCCTGCCTGGCAAGAAATGTTCAACAAAATTCTTCATAAAAAAATGATATAAGCCAGAAACTTGGATATAGATAAAAGAACAGGAGATCATTAGAGAAGAAATAAATGAAGGAAAATTAAAATATATTTCATTTTTCTTATTCTTAAGGGATCTAACATAAAACAACTTGTTCAAAATAATAACGGTAACAATGTATTTGATTATTTTGTTTATGAATGTGTGAAATAAAAGTGATCAATATTATAATTGATAGGAAACAGTATTTGGAAATAATCTGTTACAAGGTACTTACAATACCCATGAACTAATATAGTGTCATGGGAAAGGGGATTCGTATTAGTTTTAAATGTATATTACAAACTCTAAGACAACCATCAAAAAAATAAAAAAGATACAGTATAATTGATATGCTAAGAGAGAAGAATAGGCAATCATAAAAAGTGCTCAATTAAAGCTAGAGCAAGAATAAAAATCAAAAGAGTGGATAATGAAAAATAACGCACTAGGTAAATGAATAAAAATAGTAACACATATAACAAATGATTAATTTAATCATATCCATAATAACTTTAATCATGAATATAACAGAAACTGTCAAGCATATAATAAAAGTAAGACTAAACTATACAATGTCTCTAAAAAAACCTTTTCAAAACAGATTAAAAGACAAGGAATAGAGAAAAATATTCCATATTAGCATTAATCCCCCCAAAAGTGAAGTAACTGTATTAATATCAGAAAAAGAAGATTTCAGAACAATGAGAATTATAAGGGATCAAGAGAGGAATTACTTTAAATAATAACAAGGGGGTCAATTCTCTAAGAAAACATAAGTATCTCTACTGTGTATGTTCTTAATAACAGAGTTCTGAAATATATCAGGCAAAAACTGATGTAACATAAAGAAATTGATGAGTCCACTATTACTGCTGGAAACATTAATATCCTTCTATCAGTAATTGACAGATCCAGTACACAGAAAACCAATAAAAACATTAAACTGAGTATCACCATCAGTCAAGTCAATTTAACTGACATCTGTAGAATAATATCAAAAAAACATGATATGCATTCTCAAAATCATATGAATATTCATTAAGATAAACTACATTCTGGGCAAAAAAAACCCTCACACTTTAAGACATTTAAAAGAATAGAAATTACACAGTGTGTGCTCTCAAATCACAACGGAATTGAAGCAGCAATATGTAACAGACACTTTGAAAACCCTAAAATACTTGGATATTAAATAATACACTCTTGGAAAAGGCTGCCAACATGGCCAGTTAAGAGACACAGCTTCTTGAGTCATACCAGAGTGGTGGGTTGGATCAAGGAGAGTGGGAAGTGGGTACACTCTGGACTTGGACCATGGGTAGGGACAGCAGAAAAGTCTGGGAATGCTACCAAAGGAGCTACAAAGCTAGAGAAGTGCAATCAGGGGCATGGACCATATATAACCATAAGGAGGCTCCCTCCCCTGCTCCAATCCTTTCAGCTTGCTACAGGACACAGGGCTCTCATCACTCAAGGAAGGACCATGAGAAACTAGAGAGCCAACATTGTTGCACCTCATGAGAACACTACTGTGCTCCTCCATTCCTGTCTTCACAAAAAGTAATAGAACCTCAAGTAAGTTGAATGCAGCAGATAACTTATAAAGGAAAACCAATCAGATTAACTGCAGACTTCTCAACTGAAACCTTATAAGCTAGGGGGGACTGGGGACCCATCCTCAGCTTTCTAAATCAGATTAATGGCCAGCCTAGAATTTTATATCCTGTAAAACTGATATTTTCTTATATCAGGGAGAAATGAAGAATTCTCAAACAATCATTGAAGGAATTTACGAAGACCAGACTTGCCGTACAGGAAGTACTCAGAGCTGAATTTTACCCTGATGAGCACAATAGATAGCCACCAGTATAAAATCATTCAAAAGCTAAAATTCAGAGCCTGGATACAACAATGGTTCAAGAGGTAAAATAAAGTATTAAAGTTCTACCTAACAGGATAAACAGACATCCACCAAACATATGACTACTTCCAATAAATGTAAATGTCCTGAACTCCCCACTGATGACACATAGGCTAACTGAATGGATAGAATAATATAAGCCAAGTATCTGTGGTCTACAGGAAACTTGCCTGGCCCACAGGGACTCATTTAGAATAACTCGCAAGCAGTAACAGTAACCAGAGAAAAATAAATGATTGAGACCTGATCAAATTAAAAACTTTATGCACTATACAACCTATAGAAAGGGATAAAATATTTGCATGCTATACATCTGATAAAAGGTCTGATAACTGGAAACTACAAAGATCTCACACAAATCAGCAAGAAAAAATTAAACAACTCCATGAAAAAGTGAGAAAAAGACGTAAACAGAAGCTTTTCAAATTAAGATAATCAAATAGCCAACAAACACATGAAAAACATTTTCAACATTGCTAGTCATCAGAAAATGCAAATAAAAACCACAATGAGATATTACCTAACCCCAGTGAGAATGATTCTTATCAAAAATTCATAAAATAACAAGTGCTAGTGTGGATTTGAAGAGAAAGTTGGTGGGACTGCAAGTTAGTACAATTTCTAGGAACAGTAGTATGGAGATACCTCAAAGAACTAAAAGTAGAGCTACCATTTGACCATTTGATCCAAAAATCCCACTTCTAGATATTTACCTGACATGGGAAATGGATATATATATATATATATATATAAATATATATATATATAAAATATATATATAAATATATATATATATATATTTTTTTTTTTTGCAGTTTTTGCCCAGGGCTGGGTTTGAACCCACCACCTCCGGCATATGGGGCCAGCACCCTACTCTTTGAGCCACAGGTGCCGCCCCCGGAAATGGACATTTTATAAAAAATACACTTGCAATTAAATGTTTATAGCAGCAAAATTCATAATTGGAAAGATGTGGAAACAACCCAAGTGAGCATAAATACATGAGTAGATTAATAAAATGTGGTATATTTTTACCATGGAGTACTACTCAGCCATAAAAAATGGTGAACTATTACTTTTGCAACAACCTGGATGGATGTGGAGATCATTCTTCTAAGTGAAGTTTCACAAGAACAGAAAAACAAAGACAATATATATTCAATACTAGATGGGACTAGTCCATCAATTCTTATGTGTATGTGTGGAAGGAAAACTCAATGGAAGTCAAGTAGGTGAGAAGGGAAAGGGGTGGTTGGATAAAGTTACACCTCACAGGTGCACCACACACTTTCTGGGTGAAGGACACACATAACTTTCACTTAAAATGCACGAAAGCAAATTATAGCTAAAATGTGTGCACTCCTGCAATATAATGAAATAAAAAATAAATGAACAACATACTATTGAATAACAGATGGATTAGATGAGATGAATCAAGTAAAATGAAAAGACATTTTGAACTAATTATAATTTAAAACATAACTTATAAAAGTTTGAGGGAAACAGAAAAAGCATTTACTAAAAGTATAGAGCATTGAACACATATACTTGACAGGAAGAAAGATCTTAAATGAATGATGTAAACTTAACTTTAGGAAACTGGAAAAAGAAGAGCAAATTAAATTCAAACCAAGCAGATTAAAAAAATAATGAAAATTAGCACAGAAATAAATGAAATTAAAAGCAGGAAATCAATAGAGAAAATCAAACCCCAAAAAATAGTATTTTGAAAATATCCATTAAATTTATATAGCTCTGGCCAGGTTATTTAAGTCAGAGAGAGAAAGAGAGAGAGAAGAAAGGGAGGATACATAAATTACCAATAACGGAATAAGATAAATGAAAGATGAGTCACCACTATTAAGCAAATGCACATAACATAAAACAATAAAGGAATCTTGTAACCATGTCTGTGTTGTTAACTCAAATAAAATGGACCAATTTCTTGAAAGGTACAAGCTATGAAAACTCACCAAACATTTCAAAAGAGCATATGAAAAAATGTTCAACATCATGTGTCATCAGGGAATGGCAAATTAAAACAATGAATACCACTACTCACCTATTAGAACAGCAAAAATCCCAAATACTGCTGACAAATCCTTGTGAAGATGTTTAGCAACAACTCGTTCACTGCTTTGGGGACTACAAAATGGTATAGTCACTCTGGGAGATAGTTCGATAATTTCTTACAAGACTGAACATAGGAGGCGGAGCATGATGGCAGACAGAACAGACGTGTAGCCCACCTCTCCCAAGGCATCAGGTGAGAGGAAAAGGGGTCCAGACCTTTCCCGCATGTGGATTATTGGTGTGGATGGACAGCTGGAGACGCTCAGTGAATTGGCGGATTGCTGTTTATGAAGGGTAATTTAAAACCACGGACTCTGTTATAGAGATTTTTCCCTGCTTGGCCATGCTGGCTGGCAGGCCCCTCCCTTACGGAGGACAGCAGCTTGCAAATGCTGCCAAAACCCAATTGACAAATATTTATTCCTGAACCAAGGGTGGCATCTGAAAGGAGAGCCACTCAAAACCACATGGAGCCTGGCAATCTGATGGAAAATTGAACAGAGGGGATCCCACCTGGGAAAAAGACATTTTGAACTATCCGAAATGGAGGGTGCCTTCCCCCAGAACAACAGGAGCGATTGAATAGACCAGAGCATTCCTGGAGGGGAATGTTAGAGGGGGGTGGCAGTTCAGGCTGCTCAGCGAAATGGCAGTCCCAATTCAAAAGAGAAACTCTGAACAATAAAACTCAGAATAAGGTCCCCGAGCACTCCAGCCGCGGGAACCAACTGCAGCCGCAGGACCCGCCAGCAACCACGTGAGCCGCCAGCAGCACCCTCCCCCACAGCTGATTGCAGTGGCCAGTTTGCAGGAGAACATGGGAGCAGAGTGGAAAGATTTGTGAAGCATGGACTCCTACACTGAGTGGGGAGGTTGGACGGAAGTGCTGTCTGGAGTAGAACAGCTGAGGTTGCACAACAGTTAGGTGACAAACTTTTACAGAAACTCCAAAATGGCCATAGGCCAAGGAGAGTGGTTACCATGGTAACAGTATAAACTGTGAATCAGGTATAAGCCTGGGAAGCCCTCACAGCGCCACCTGGTGTCCAGAAAGTATATTGCATTGTAAATATATTCCTACGAAAGTTGATCCCTACATCATACATATAGATGTATATTTCTACATATATACAAGAATAATATTTTTGTGGTTGGTGCCTTTTTTTTCTTTTCTCTTTCTTTTTTCATTTCTTTCTTTTTTTTTTGTTCTGTTTTCTCCTCACCATTTCCTTGGAGGAGCTATTAATTTTTTATTATGTTTTTATAGATGTATTTTTTATTTCTATTTTTTTCTATTTTTAATTTCTCCATTCTTCTCTTTTAACTTTTCTATGAACACCACTTTTTTCTTTTTTTTTCAATTATTTTGTGATTATCAATATTTTTATTGTAGTTGTTTTTTGTTGTTGTTGTCGTGGATGATGTCTGTATGTCTAGGTGTCTCCGTCTGTTTGTGCATCTATGGGCTCATGTGTCTGGTAACCTTTGTATCTGTTTATTTGCTCATTTGGTCTCAATGAGCTTGGTGTTATGACCTGCAATTCTGAGCTCCCAGCACTCCCCTCCGCTCTCACTCTGAGGTCTGGAGGTCTGTCGCCCAGGAGTCCATATTCTTGGGTGATTTCTTGAGAGCTGTAGACTGGACCTGGAATGCAGCTGGGCAGTGCTGATTCTGCAGCATGGGAGTGAGGAGACAACTGTTGGCTGAGAGGGAATCACGCCGGAGCTGCAGTACCCCGAGGTGCAAAGCAGCAGCCGTCTTTAGCAATAAAAAGGGCCACCCCCAGATATCCCAAAGCCACTCCCCCTGTCTCTCTGGCCAACCAGAGGAGGCCGGGCATCTTCTCAGATGGCAACCACCGTGGAACAGACCTGGGACTGAAACACAGGCCCCGTGAGTAAAGGGTTTTCCTGAGGAGGTACTGGCCTGGGTGGAACACAGGAACTAAAAAATGCATGAGAAGAGCTAGGAAATTCTCCGGGTGGGGCTGACCCACAGGACTGCTTTACTGAGCCTAAGATGCACCCAGCCGTCAGGGGATCATCAGCCTTTAGACAAAAGAGGACAGGAGGCTAAAGCTGACAACTAACCGTGCTGCAAATATAAACATGTAGGAGTAAAGACAAGGCCTGAGGCACAGGTTCTGGGAACTCAAAGCAGCCCCTCTTCTGCAGAGGAATTTAGCAGGGTCAGAAACAAACTCCCACAGGGTTATTCTGTTCTTCCAGTAACAATCAAGGGCGGGGCTAGAACTGAGTGAACACCACCCGGCCTCCATCAAGCACCCAAGTTAGACAGGCCTCACCGCCCCCTGCTGGATAGAGGCAGAGAGTAAGGGCCTGGACAAGCAGATACAGACTTCTTTGTGATTTAAGCAGGTGCAAACCTCTGGAGTATCTGCTCACTGGAGACAACTGACTGGGTCACAGCCCTGTGGGGCTAGGAGTGACTGGATGTGACAGAGCTGCAAGGTGGGGAAGGAGGCATCAACCTTCCCAGACTAATCTATTTGTTGGGGGGTCCTCCAGACTTCACAGAGCACCGGAGTAAGTCATATTTGAGTTGTTGCCAGAGACCTTTTAAACTCTCCCACCTGAGACGGGTGCTGACTGAGACACTTGATTTGGACCTTTCAAACTGAGCCAGTCGCCTAAGGACTATTCAAGTGGTGCCCTGGGTGTGTGGTTGTAGGAAGGTTTGATTTTCCTTTTCAAATTGTTGCCTGTGGGGAGTGGGGTGACCTAATTGCTGGTATTTCTCCACAGCTGATATTTCAACCCAGAGTACTGTTTCATTAGGGGTGAACAGACACCAGCTGAAAACAAGACAGAAACACTTAGCCCCACAACGTTAAATAGGTCCCAAACATCTCAGGCTGTAGCACTGCACGGGTCTTCGACAAGGCTCCAGGGGAAAAAATCAAATGGTGTAAAGTAATCATGGGGCACATTCAGCGGAAAAACACTGGGAACACGAATAACCAGAATAGATCAACCCCCCCCCCAAGGAAGATATGGCAGATGTAACTGAAGATGCCATTCATAAACAGCTGGCCGAGATGTCAGGAATCAAATTCAGAATTTGGATTGCAAACAAGATTAACAGAATGGAGGAAAATTTGGAATTAGAAATTCAAAGAGCAATTCAAAAGTCAGAATTAGAAATTCGAGGAGAAATTCAAAAATTGTCTCAAGAATTTAATGAATTTAAAGACAAAACCACCAAAGATTTTGATGCACTGAAACAAGAATTTGCAGCCCTCAAAGTTCTGAAAAAACACAGTAGAATCCCTCAGTAACGCAGTAGAGCAGGCAGAAGAAAGGATTTCTGACATTAAAGACAAAGCGTTTGAATGTTACCAAACTCTCAAAGAAGAGAAATGGAGACCAAAAATGGGTCATTCTCTCGGAGAGCTCTGGGATAATTCAAAGAAGGCTAATATCAACCTCATTGGAATCCCTGAAAGTGATGAAGTTGCCTCGCAAGGCACAGAGGCCCTTCTCCATGAAATTATGAAAGAAAATTTTCCAGATATATTAAAAGATTCTGAAACTCAAATAGCAGACAGTTTCAGAACCCCAGCACGACTCAATCCGAATAAGACATACCCTACGCATATCATAATTAATTTCACCAGTGTCAATATGAAGGAGAAACTTCTGAAAGCTGCTAGAAGCAATTAATCTATTACCTACAAAAGGAAGAATATTAGAATGACTGCAGATCTCTCTGCTGAAACCTTTTAAGCCAGAAGAGGGTGGTCATTGACTTTTAATCTCCTAAAGCAAAATAACTTTCAACCCCGGATCTCGCATCCAGCAAAACTGAGTTTCATTTACGATGGAGAAATTAAATACTTTAATGACATTCATATGTTGAAGAAATTTGCCATAACCAAACAAGTTCTCCAGGATATTCTCAGACCTATCATCCATAATGACCACCCCAATCCTCTACCACAAAAATAAACTCACTCAGAAACTTTTGATCAAACTCCAATTTATACAATGACGAAAGGATTAAAATTGTCCAGTGGACTTTCGAAAAACCCGATACCCATAATTTTACCAGACGTATCAATATTATCCATTAATGTGAATGGCTTAAACTGTCCTCTAAAGAGGCACAGGTTAGCTTACTGGATACAAAAACTCAGGACAGATATCTGTTGCATACAAGAATCACATCTTACCTTAAAAGATAAATATAGACTCAGGGTGAAAGGATGGTTGTTCATATTTCAGGCAAATTGTAATCAGAAAAAAAGCAGGTGTTGCAA
Source organism: Nycticebus coucang (assembly GCF_027406575.1). Classification (NCBI taxonomy): domain Eukaryota; kingdom Metazoa; phylum Chordata; class Mammalia; order Primates; family Lorisidae; genus Nycticebus; species Nycticebus coucang. The sequence continues at coordinate 152,406,586 of NC_069804.1, read as the reverse complement.
TACTGTTTTCTGACACAATAGGCTTTAAACCAACAAAAGTAAAGAAAGATCAGAATGGCCACTTCATATTTGTTAAGGGTAATACTCAATATGATGAGATTTCAATTATGAATATTTATGCACCCAACCAGAATGCACCTCAATTTATAAGAGAAACTCTAACAAACATGAGCAACTTGATTTCCTCCAGCTCCATAATAGTTGAAGATTTCAACACTCCTCTGGCAGTGTTGGATAAATCCTCCAATAAGAAGCTGAGCAAAGAAATTTTAGATTTAAACCTACCGATCCAACGTTTGGATTTAGCAGACACCTACAGAACATTTCTTCCCAACAAAACTGAATACACATACTTCTCCTCAACCCATGGAACATACTCCAAAATCGATCACATCTTAGATCATAGGTCTAACCTCAGTAAATTTAAAGGAATATAAATTATTCCATGCATCCTCTCAGATCACCAGGGAATAAAAGTTGAACTCAGTAACAACAGGAATCTGCATACTCATACAAAAACATGGAAGTTAAATAACCTTATTCTGAATGATAGCTGGGTCAGAGATGAGATTAAGAAGGAAATCACCAAATTTTTGGAACAAAATGACAATGAAGACACAAATTATCAGAACCTCTGGGATACCACAAAGGCAGTACCAAGAGGCAAATTTATAGCACTGTAAGCCTTCCTCAAGAGAACTGAAAGAGAGGAAGTTAACAACTTAATGGGACATCTCAAGCAACTGGAAAAGGAAGAACACTCCAACCCCAAACCTAGCAGAAGAAAAGAAATAACCAAAATCAGAGCAGAATTAAATGAAATTGAAAACAAAAGAACTATACAATAGATCAATAAATCAAAAAGTTGTTTTTTGGAAAAGGTCAATAAAATAGATAAGCCTTTGGCTAACCTAACCAGGAAAAAAAGAGTAAAATCTCTAATTTCATCAATCAGAAATGACAAAGAGGAAATAACAATAGACTCCTCAGAAATTCAAAAACTCCTTACTGAATATTACAAGAAACTTTATTGTCAGAAATATGAAAATCTGAATGAAATTGACCAATACTTGGAAGCACATCACCTTCCAAGACTTAGCCAGAATCAAGTGGAAATGTTGAACAGGCCAATATCAAGTTCTGAAATAGCATCAACCATATGAAATCTCCCTAAAAAGAAAAGCCCAGGCCCAGATGGCTTCACATCAGAATTCTACCAAACCTTTTAAGAGGAACTAATACCTATATAACTCAACTTGTTCATAAATGTAGAAAAAAAAGGAAGAATACCCAAAACGTTCTATGAAGCAAACATCACCCTGATCCCCAAACGAGGAAAAGACCCAAAAAGCAAAGAAAATTATAGACCAATATCACTAATGAATACAGATGCAAAAATATTCAACAAGATCCTAATAAACAGAATCCAGCAACATATCAAACAAATTATACATCATGACCAAGTCGGTTTTATTCCAGGATCTCAAGGCTGGTTCAATATCTGTAAATCTATAAGTATAATTCAGCACATAAACAAATTAAAAACAAAGATTATATGATTCTCTCAATTGACTCAGAAAAAGCTTTTGATAATATCCAGCATCTCTTCATGATCAGAACACTTAAGAAAGTTGATATAGAAGGGACATTTCTTAAACTGATAGAGTCCATCTACAGCAAACCCACAGCCAATATCATATTGAATGCAGTTGAACTGAAAGCATTTCCACTCAGATCAGGAACTAGACAAGGCTGTCCATTGTCTCCATTGGTCTTTAACACTGTGATGGAAGATTTAGCCGTTGCAATTAGGGAAGAAAAGGCAATCAAGTGTATCCATATTGGGTCAGAAAAGATCAAACTTTCACTCTTCACAGATGATATGATTGTATATCTGGAAAACACCAGGGATTCTACTACAAAACTTTTAGAAGTGATCAAGGAATACAGCAGCATCTCAGGTTACAAAATCAACATTCATAAATCGGTAGCCTTTATATATACCAATAATAGTCAAGCTGAAAAAAACAGTTAAGGACTCTATTCCATTCACAGTAGTGCCAAATAAGATGAAATATTTGGGAGTATATCTAACAAAAGATGTGAAAGATCTCTATAAAGAGAACTATGAAACTCTAAGAAAAGACATAGCTGAAAATGTCAACAAATGGAAAAACATACCATGCTCATGGCTGGGAAGAATCAACATTGTTAAAATGTCCATACTACCCAAAGCAATATACAATTTTAATGCAATTCCTATTAAAACCTCACTGTCATATTTTAAAGATCTTGAAAAAACAATACTTCATTTTATATGGAATCAGAAAAAACCTCGAATAGCCAAGACATTACTCAGAAATAAAAACAAAGCAGGAGGAATCACACTACCACACCTCAGACTATTACAAATCGATAGTGATCAAAACAGTATGGTACTGGCACAAAAACAGAGAAGTAGATGTCTGGAACAGAATAGAGAACCAAGAGATGAACCCAGCTACTTACCTTATTTGATCTTTGACAAGCCAATTAAAAAATTCAATGGGGAAAAGATTCCCTATTTAACAAATGGTGCTGGGTGAACTGGCTGGCAACCTGTAGAAGACTGAAACTGGACCCACTCCTTTCACCATTAACTATGATAGACTCTCACTGGATCAAAGATTTAAACTTAAGACATGAAACTATAAAGATACTAGAGGAGAGTGCAGGGAAAACCCTTGAAGAAATCGGTCTGGGTGAGTATTTTATGAGGAAGACCCCCCCGGGCAATTGAAGCAGCTTCAAAAATACACTACTGGGCTTGATCAAACTAAAAATCTTCTGCACAGCCAAGAACACAGTAAGTAAAGCAAGCAAACAGCCCTCAGAATGGGAGAAGATATTTGCAGGTTATGTCTCCGACAAAGGTTTAATAACCAGAATCCACAGAGAACTCAAACGTATAAGCAAGAGAAGAACAAGTGATCCCTTCGCAGGCTGGGCAAGGGAATGAAGAGAAACTTCTCTGAAGAAGACAGGCACATGGCCTACAGACATAAAAAAATGCTCATCATCTTTATTCATCAGAGAAATGCAAATCAAAACTACCTTGAGATACAATCTAACTCCAGTAAGATTAGCCCATATCAGAAAATCCCAAGACCAGAGATGTTGGCATGGATGTGGAGAAAATGGAACACTTCTGCACTGCTGGTGGGAATGCAAATTAATACATTCCTTTTGGAAAGATGTTTGGAGAACACTTAGAGATCTAAAATAGACCTGTCATTCAATCCTATAATTCCTCTACTAGGTATATACCCAAAAGACCAAAAATCACATTACAACAAAGATATTTGCAGCAGAATGTTTATTGCAGCCCTATTCATAATTGCTAAGTCATGGAAAAAGCCCAACTGCCCATCGATCCACAAATGGATTAATAAATTGTGCTATATGTACACCATGGAATATTATGCAGCCTTAAAGAAAGTTAGAGACTTTACCTCATTCATGTTTACATGGACGGAGCTGGAACATATTCTTCTTAGTAAAGTATCTCAATAATGGAAGAAAAAGTATCCTATGTAGTTGTTGGATGAGGAATTATATAAAAATTAATGTCTATAGAATGTGACAATGTGTAGTATGAATGCAACAGACTGGCTTCAGAGTCCATGTACGGTAAATCCTGAAAAGGATCCTGGAAACTGAGACTTTAAGTGAAACACCATGTTAACCAGTGTGATGAAAATATGTCAAATGGTCTCTAAAACCACTGTATGGTGCCCCATGTTCACATTAATGTACACAGCTATGATTTAATAATAAAAAGAAAGAAAACAAAATGGTGTACCAACTGTTTCATCAGCAATGCAACTAGGAAAGAAACATTTTTTCCACAGCAATTTTTAATGATTTCAAATATTGTCAAAATCTTGGCTTCCACTCTCACTAATTTTTTAATATTTCCTCTGGCCTTTCTATTTCTTGCAAAATGCTGTAGTAAACAGTAAAGCTTAATTATTTGTTCAGTATTTTTTCTGCTATACATAATGAAAATTAGTTTATGGTAGTTTATTACATAGCTCATCTTCAAGATATTTATCATTTCGTCAATTTGTCTCAAAGCCTTAGTGATGCTCGATGGAACATAAAATATCAATTCAGCAAGATTTCACCCAGTTGATCACTAATAACCTCTCATATACATGGTAGGAATATATTTTCAATAATGTATATCCTGCCACAGTTTGCATTTACCTGTTGCTATTCTGTAAAAACAATTATATCCTTATTCATTCAATTAAAAGTCTTTGGTCACAGATATTGGGAGATTAAATGGGAGAAAAGATAGTCTCCCCCAAGCTTTATTTAGATATGTTAACTTCTTAACAAATAATTTGGGAATAATTTATAGCCACACACAAAAAGATGAACTTAGCCCTTTACATAAGATTGTACACAAAAATTAACTCACCATGGATAAAAGATCTGAATATAAATGCTAAAACTATATAGTATAGGACTAAATATTCATAATCTTGGTTTGGCCAAAGTTTTTTTAGATACAACACTAAAAACATGATCCATAGAATTTTTTAAATCATAAATTAGAGTTCATCAAAATTAAAAATGTTTGTGCTTCAAATAAGTAATTGAAAAGATTAATCAAAACTGGTAAAACTTATTTGTATATATCTGATAATGCAAGTATATCCGTGTAAAGAATATAATAATCAATGAAATCCACCCAACTTAAAAATTGACAGATGACTTAAATAGAAAATTTTTAAGAAGACAAATTAATAGCTAATAAACATATTTAAAGATGTTTGACATCACTAGCTATTAGAAAATTGCAAATTCTAAGTACAATAAGGTACCACTAAACACACCCTAGAATAGCTATAATTAAAAAGATAGACAATACCAGAGATTGCCAAGAACATGGAGAAATGAAATCTGACATACGATGCTGGTGGGAAGATAAAATGGTGAACTTTTGAAAACATTTTCATAGTCTTAAAATATACATAAGTTTGCATACAATCCCATAATTCCATATCCAGGCATCCACCCAAGATAAATTAAAACCTCTCTACTCAAAAAAAATATGTGCACACTTTTATAGCTTTATTCATAATAGCTCCAACATGAACACAAGCCTAATGTCATTAAAATGATGAAGAGATGAACAAAACATGGTCCATCCATACAATGGAATGCTATTCATTAATACAAGGGGATGAAATTGTTATACATGCTATAAATGGACAAACCTCGAAACATCATGCTAAATAAAAGAAACATGATGCAAAGGACTATATATGGTATGATTTTATTTATACAAAATGTCACCAGGGCAATTTTATAGATACAGAAAACAGATCACTGACTATTTAAGGCTGGAGCTGAGTACAGTGTTTAACTGAACATAAGGGAACTTTATGGGATAATGAAATGTTTAAAATTGAATTGTGGTGGGTGGTTGCATAATGCTGAATATTTATGTATTTTTAAGTGTAATCGAATTCTAAATTAATAATGGGTGAATTTCATGGTATGCAAGTTATGCCTAATTATTACTATGAAGTTATTAAAAAGTGGACAGGGATTATGTCTAAGGACTAATAATTTGAAATGCAAAGCAAAAATGCATATCATTAGGCATCAATGAATATTTAAGGAGTTACAAACATAAATTAATAAGATATGTTCTTAGAGTCTTCCTAAATCATTATTTTATATGAATCTTGTTTATTCACCTAACTCTACTTACATGTGTTTGTAGTTGTCACAACCTTCTCTACCTTGTCATATGAGGATACACCCAATGTTAGAGGAGGAAAATGCAAGGTCACTCATAGGTAATCAGCTTATAGGGAAAGAATGAAGAAAGCAGGGAAGGAGGAAAAAACCAACATGTTTCAGGCAAATCCTTCAAAGTTTTAATTTTGACAAGAAGTAGCAAATTAAGGTGGCCAACTACAGGAGGTCTTGGAATAATGTGGTTTCATTGTTTCTTTATAACTTTATAAGGAAAAAATAGATTTCTGCCAGGGGCTCTTTCTGTGTGGAGTTTGTATATTCTCCTCCTGCCTGTGGCGGGTTTACTTTAGGTTTTCCAACTTGCTTCTACATCTGAAAGCTGGGCATGTTAGGTAAATTTGCATATCTCCACTGTCCCAGTGTGAGTGAATGTGGGTATGTGTGTGAGTGCACCCTGTGATAAGTTGGTGGTCTGCCCAGGGCTGTCTCTCTCCTTGTGTCCTGAGATGCTAGGATGGGCTCCAAACACTCATGGTCCTGAACTGGAATAAGTGGTAAATACTTTCCTTATTTGTTTTTAACAATCTTTCTTAAATGCATGTGTAGCTTACATCTATTTCAGTGTTTACTATTTGAAGTGTCTTGGTCTTTGTTTAGAAGTTTAGTGAGATTTTTGTGATCATAGGAACTTAACTGTTTATATCAATTAGCCTGCTGTAATATTGATCTTGTTAGTATGGTGTTTCACTTAAAGTCTCAGTTTCCAGGATCCTTTTCAGGATTTACTGTACATGGACTCTGAAGCCAGTCTGTTGCATTCATACTACGCATTGTCACATTCTATAGACATTAATTTTTATTTAATTCCTCATCCAACAACTACAATAAAAACAGTTAAAACAGACGTAAGGGAAGGAACCATCAAAGTGCTACAAAGCTTTTCTTTAGAAAAGCTTTTTGGTGTCTTGAGAATGCTATTCACAGCTGGACACATCCATATACTTAATCATTTTCTCTTTTTATATTTAGTAGTGATGAGTTTTTAAATGGTCGTATTTTCACAGTTAAATTCAATTATTTCTGCAGTTTAGGAAAGTGTGAGGTGAATAATAATTTAGATAATTAATTTGGTGTCTGGCAGAATATATTCTGTGATGTTTAAAGATTATCCTCATTAAAGAAAGACTGAGAAGCTAATTGTGGTCTATGTTGTCAACTTCCCATGCTTTTGATATTTTGCAGTTTCTAGTTTGTAAATATTATAGAAGATAACAAGTTATAAGTAAATGATTATCAAAAGTTTTGCCAGACTGTTTTTCAAAGAATCAATTATCTGTCCTAACATTTTACATTGAGCAATTCTTCTTTTTACTGCTGTTACGATATCAGTATTATTATACACTGTAGTCTTTTCTCAGATATATATGTGTTCCATCTGTTTATATATAACATATTACTATAATAAAAAAACTTATAAAGATTAAATATCTGATAAGGTGAATAGTCCTTTATTGATACTCTATTTAAAAGTTGTTAGTCTTATATGTGTATTCTTTCAATTAAACTGTGGGTCATTTACTTGGGTATCAAATGTTTTTAAACCCATAATTCTTGAGAATTTGGACAATAATTTAAATTGCTATCTTTGCATTATTTAGTTTTTCCATTTAGAATGTAGAAGGTGTTTTTACTTAATTTTTTCATAATGTAGCTTTATTCATGTAGATCTTCTTTATTTCTTATTTAACATAAATTACTAGATATTTTATAATTTTTCCTTCTAATATAATGTATTATTTCCATTTAAATTTCTAATAGGTAATTTATAATTACTGATTATAATTGGTGATTTTATAACCCAGGGAAAGTATTGATATATTTTGCTCTGTGAGGCCCCATGGCTGAGCTCTTTTATTACACTAACAAAGTCCATAGTGCAGAGGTTCAGAGAACAGATTCTAGAGCCATACCTCATGGATTCAAATCTTAGTTCCACTATCAAGGAGCCTTATGGTATTAGGCCACTATTTCTTTATTTGTAAAATGGAGATTATAATAATAGTATTTACCTAATAGCTTTGTTGTTAGATTAAATTATTATATTTAGGTCAAGTTTTAGGAATGCATATGTAAGCATAAGTATTCATTACTTTTATCCTACAAGAATTTCTGGATAAATTATCAAATTATCAATAACTATGCTAACTTTGATCACATCTTTTTAATAGTTATAGTACTCCTCTCTTGTATGTAATTCACATGTTTTCACACTGGACAAGATTTCCTAATATTGTTGATCCTGATTTTATTGTGATTACCTTTATTGATACACAGAAAATATGGTGCTTTCTATTGAGCTATTATTTGTCACATTAAGTATTTTTTCTTTACTAATCAAATGTGGAGTAGAATTCATCAAATACTTGTTCAGAGTCTTCTAATATTTCCATTTCCAAATTTGAGCTATTAATGTGATAGACTGAGAGATTTCTTACTGCTACGTTATCTTTGATTTTAAGGGAAAGTATTTTGATAATATACCTTATGTAAGATTTCCTCTGATATTTTCAAATTTAGAAGCCTAAGGTGACAATATTAATTGTGGAGTCAGATCCATGTATTTTATGGGCTTTGTTTTGTTTTATTATTGTTTGTTTTGTTCTGTTTTATTTAGGGACGTTGAAGTTACTTAGCCTATCTTAGCCTCAGTTGCCAAAAATGTCAAATGTTACCAATCTTATAGAACATTGGTTAAAATTAAATGAAAAATTCTGTAAGAATTTACCTTAATGCTTGGCACATAATAAACATTCAATAAATATACTATCAGTTCATGTCTCATATTTTCATTGTTTTACATGTTTATCTTATGTTAAATAAATTTTCCTCATTCAATGTTTTTTGGTTTAAAATTTTCATTATCTAATGTTAATATTTCTCCTGATTTCTTTGTGTTGGAAATTTATAAAAAAATAATTTTTTACTTCTTTTAGCCGTGTGTGTAATCTTTACAAATTGTGTTCTTTATAACTGATATTATAAAATCTTGCTTTGAACATGTTTGGAAAACATACTTTGAGATTAAAAGCAAATGAAATTATTTATTAGTACATACTTTATGAATTACTCTGGATGATCATCTGCCATCATAGATTTTGATATTAAGGAGTAGCTCTGAAATATATAACTTTGATATTCAAGAGGCTTTTACTCTAAAATACATTGAACATACTTTTATCTACTAACAGTATTTTTTGTTTAATTTGCTTGACAGTGTATTCAACATAAGCCAGAGATTTTATGATATAATGTGTTTGAAAGTAAGAAACTTAGTTTTCATATTCCTAATTAGTGTGCATTGATGGTGTAATTTTTTTTAAGGAGTCTTCATGTAGTCATATCTAAAAGTTTTACTGTTATATCAGTGTTGACAGTTTAAGTATGGTGGTTGGAAAAATATTACATCTCACTGAAACTATTCAAATGGAAGCTCAGTTAGATATTGTGTACTATATGAGGGTATATAAAAATTCTAACTTTAACAAGAGAGATAATTTTTCTCTGTGACTCTGGAGATTTTGTAAATCTGTATGAGTTCAAAAATTTTAAATTTCCTCAAGGGTTCTACTGAGTTAAGAAGCTAGAATTTCCATTCTGACCATCAACAGTTGTCTCCACTTAAGTCCCTACTTCGTTACTGAGATTCAGAGATTAGCCACTTCCAGTTTATTTTTAATTAATACATCTAGTCATTAATGTTTTGAATAAATAGGAGTCTCCCTTTAACATATGACCTTATATTCTCGTTTTTTTCTAATTTCGCACTAAAGAAATGTGTATTCTCTTCAGGAAGAGAAATATAATTATGACTATGTTATGAAAGATACATAGATAAGGAGAGTATTGGGATTTTGAACTTGCATAGAGTACTTTATTTAAATAGCATTATCATTCTTTCAAACTCCACTTGTACTACCATTTGAGTAAGTTACCATAGTGTAGGAAATAACTTACACAATTCATGACGTACATTGAGTCTCTGGCACATGAAATTATAGACTGGCATCTTGTGACAGAATGTCATTTTATATGCTTGTCATACATGGACATTTTCAGGGATATATTCCTCACGATTTTTAAAAATCAAGTAGAAAAAAAGGTCAAACTTTCCAGTTCTTACTTGTCAATATTTTCTTATTAAATTAATTAAATGTGACACATCTTTAATTGCCTAGTAAGAAAGCCTAATGGTTTTTTTTCTCCCTTTCTTTTACCCATCTGTTCTCACTACCTTCCACTACTTCCTTTGGCTTTTATTATTCTTTTTAAAGGATTATTTTGTGCTAAAGTATTTTTAAACTTTTGTCTCTACAGTATACTCTATGATTTTTACCATTTATTTGCATGTATTTATGTATATATATGCTTTTATTTTTTTTGCATAAATACTTAGGAGTGAAATATCTGATTTGTAAAGTAAGGGTATGCTTACAATTATAAAAAAGATTGTAAAACTGTTGTACAAAGAGGCTGTGTGTTATTTTATACTCCCATTGGGAATGCTTTAGTTCCTCTATATTTTCAGCAACATTTGGTATAGTCAGTATTTTTTTTAATTTAACCATTCTAATAAGTCTATAAAGCATGAGAAGAAACAATCCTAAATTTACCTCAAATTATACTACAAGGCTACACAGTAAGCAAAACAGAATAATATGGGTATAAAAGATGACACATAGACCAATGGAAGAGAATCTGGAATCCAGAAATAAAACCATATACCTACAATTAACTTACCTTCAATGAAGTGGACTAAAATATATACTCAGGAAAGAAGACTCTATTCAATACATGTTTCGAGGAAATTTGGACAAACACATGCAGAAGAATGAAACTGGATCCTCATCTTTCAGCATGCACAGAAAATAACTCAAGATGATTTTAATACTTAATTGCAAATTCTAAAACCATAAAAATCACAGGAGAAAAATAGGAAATCAAAATCTGATGCTCAATGTTGCCCCAAGTAAAGAATTTATGACTAAGACCCAAAAGAAAATTGAGAATGAATAAATGGAACATAATTAAAGTAAAAAATTTCTTCACAGCAAAAGATATAATCAACAGAGTAAATACTCAAACTACAGAATGGGTGAAAATGCTAGTGAACTATGCACCCAACAAAAGACTGATACTCAGAATTTGCAAAGAACTCAAACAACTCAGCAATTTAAAGACAAATTGTCCCATTAAAAGGGCAAAAAGTGATGAACAGATGCTTTTTATAAATAATATATACAAGTGGCAAAAAAACACGAAAAAAGTGCTTAACATCACTAATCATCAAGGAAATGCAAATTAAAACAATGAGATAGCACTGTACAATTGTCAGAATGACCATTATTAAAAAAGTCAAAAAAACAATAGATGTTGGCATGAATATGGTACAAAGGGAGTGCTTATACAATGTTAGTGGGACTGTTCATTAGTACAATCTCTATGGAAAATAGTATGGAGATTCGTCATGGAACAAAAAGTAGACCTATCTACTACTTGATCCAGCAATCCCACTACTAGGGATTTATTTAAAAGGAAAAGATGTCATTACGTTAGAAAAAACAATTGCACTTGTAAGATTATCACAGAACAATTCACAATTGTAAAGATATAGAATCAACCAAAATTCCCATCAGCTGATGAGTGGCTAAAGAAAATGTGGCATGTATGTTTGCATACACATATAAACACATACACACCATAGAATACTACTCAGCCATAAAAAGGAATGAAATAATTTCTTTTGCAACAACTTGAATGGAATTGGAGGCTGTTATTCTAAGTGAAGTATCACAAGAATCGAAAAACAAATATTGCACCTTCTCACCTATAAGTGTGAGCTAAGTAATGAATATGCATGTTCATACAATGTGGTATAATGAACACTGAAGACTCAGAAAGGGGGAGGGAAGAAGAGGGGGAGGGAGTAAAAATTACCTATTGGGTACAATGTACACTATTTGAATGATGAGTACAGTACAATCCCTGAGTTCATCAGTAAGTACGCAACATATCCATGTAACAAAAAACATTGCGCTCCCTAAATCTATTGAAATACATTTTTAAACATAAAATAATGATAAAATTTGTAGTGTAGTATATGAATAAAACAATAATGTAGTTGTTTATTATCATCAAGTATTATATGCTGTACATAACTGCATACTTTATGCTCAAATGCATAGTATAGCATATGCATAAAACATTAATGTAGTTGTTTATTATCATTAAGTATATGTGCTGTACAAAACTGTTATAGTAGAGTACATATGTCTAAACACAACAATTAAATAAGTGAAGTGAATGATATGTTAACCAGTTTGATGTAAACATTCCAAATTGTATATAAAATCAGCACAATGTACCCCATAAATGCAATAATGTACACAGTTAATGAGCTAATAAAAAAAGATAATGAAAAAAACCCTGTTAAACTTTCGTTTTACTGGTAGCATGGTAAGTCTTTTTATACCAGCATCCCCACAAACATGAAAATAATGCATTGCACTACAGCAATAGAATGGATACTACATTACTTGATAAGAGGAATTTTTTAGCTCCATTATAATCTGTAGTACCATCATACTATACACAATCCATCATTGAAATGTCATATGTGGCACATGACTGTATTTACAAATAACTTTTTTAACAATTTTTTTTTCCTTTTTTATTTCAAAATGTTAAAGGGGTAGAAATATTTTGGGCTACGTGGATCACTTGCAATGCTTGAGTTCTAGCTATATGTGTGCCCATCACACAAAGATGAACTAATACCTGTTGCAAAATCTGTATGAAACTGAGACCATTCTCCTAGGTGGAGTATATCAAGAATTAAGATGCAAGTTATCTTTATATTATCTCAAAGCTTTGAAGAAAGATGCAAGGTACAAATAAATAAATTTGTATGTAAATGCAATATACTCATTGCAACACTTATAAATTTGGTACACAACTTAGTATTTGAAAAGCATTTTGAGTATTTTATTAGAATTGTTAGAGTAAAAAGCTCAGTGCCCATAGCACAGTGGCTACAGCACCAGCCACATACACCGAGGATGCAGGGTTTGAACTCGGCCTGGGCTAGCTAAACAATGACAACTGCAAAAAAAAATAAATAAATAAAAGCCAGGCATTTTGGCGGGCGCCTGTATCCCAGCTACTTGGGAGGCTGAGGCAAGAGAATCGCTTAAGCCCAAGAGTTTGAGGTTGCTGTGAGTTGTGACGCCACGGCAGTCTACCAAGGATGACTTAGTGAGACTCTGTCTCAAAAAAAAAAAAGAAAAAAAAAAAGAATTGTTAGAGTAATGAAAGTTAGCTTTTCAAGCTTGTATCGGTCCATATGTTCATATAAGGATAGCTATTCCTTCAGCATTGGTCATATAGTTCTTTCATACAATATTATGATTTTATAAATTTTTACATTAACTTAGAGCAATGCATCCTATCATAATTTATGCAGTTTCTTTATGCTGCTAAATATTTCTTCAGTGTATGTTAGCATACATAATGTGCTATGAACTTTGCTTGAGATATGTATTAATCTAAACAATATACATATATATGTATATATGGTAGATAAGGAACAACCCCTCTTTCACACCCTACAAAACAAAGTATAATTTTGAGTTGTTTCAAATCTACTTTAGTTTCAAAAACTAGGAGTTATGGTGTGTTTTCATATAAAATTATTTACTGAAGGTAGAACTTTAAAATAAAAAAATTATTAAAAATTGTTTACCCTTTCAGCAGAATAATAGTAACAAAAACCACTATAATTTCTCAAATACTCACTTTAGCTTCAGAAGCACTGTTTGGGTGTCTTGGATATATTATCTCATTTTATCTTCAAAATAATACAGTGAGGTATGTATGTTGCCTACATTTACAGATGACCAAGCTCATTTAACAAAACTACACAGTGTACACATAGTAGCATTTGAGATCATTCTCTTATATCACCTCTGTCCACTTTCAAAAGCTACTTAGAGTAAAATCAGAATGTGAAGACACACTTCTGTTTTAAATATTTTTATTAATATTAATTGGAAAATCATATTATATACATTTGTGGGATACCATGTTATGTTTTGATATATGTACACAATGTGTAATGACCAAATCCTGGTATTCAACATGTCTGTCACCTCGCTTATATATCATTTTTGTGGTGAGACATTAGAAAATTACTCTATTGACTGTTTTGAAATATGCAATGCATTATTTTAGCTATACTTAATAGTAACATTGCTATTATTGCTGTGATATTGATCTCAAATTTTTTTTACCTCCTGACTAACTGAAATTTCTGAACCCTTTGACCAGTATCTTTTCATTCCTTCTTCCTCTTTCCCACAGCATCTGGTAACTAAGATTCTACTCTCTGCTGCTCTGAGTTCGAATTTGTTTACTTATAAGTGATATCATGTGTTATTTACTTTCTGGGCCTGGCTTATTTCACTTAAAAAAGTGTCTTCTATGTTTGTACATGTCAAAAGTGACAGAATTTCCTATTTTCAAGGCTGAATAGTATCCCTTTGTGTATATGTACTACATTTTATTGATCCATATATCCATGATGGATATAGGTTGATTCCATATCTCGGCTATTGTGGAAAATGCTGTGATGAACCAGGGAGTATAGGTATCTTTACAAGACACTGACTTTATTTCCTTTGTATATATACACAGAAGTGGAATTTCTGAATCATATGGTGGTTCCAGTTTTAGTTTTTAACGAACCACCAAACTGGTTTTCATAATAGCTGTGCCAATTTATATTCCCTGCCAGCAGCATTTAATGGTCATGTCTTATCCACATCTCCTTTAACATTTGTTACCTTTCCTTTTTTTTAGACTATCCATTAAATAATATCTGAATGAAAGTTATGAATGGCTAATAAAAATATAAGAAAGTGGGTTTTAAGAATGAATGATTTACTTTTTAGAAATAAGATACATTAATTTGTAATTATAGCTTTAAAACTTTTAATAAGACACAATGTTATATGATGTTTATCTTTGGGAATTAGAACCAAAACATGTTCATGTAATCTTCAGAAATTTTCATTTCCCAAATTACTGGAAAGATTTCAGTCCTGCCTGTTTGCAAAACAAAACTTCCATAATAATACTGCTATGATCACATGTTTGAATCAGGGCAAATATTTGAGCAAAATTATTAGCTATGGTTTTCTGATAACAGTTTTTATCATGGAATTTTACAAAGCTAGTCTTCAGGTTTTGTGTTGTAATCTTGTGCATTTTTATATTATTATTTCTAATCATTCTATTTTAGTTTTGAATTCCAGCATTTGAGTAGTTCAGTGCTAGAGTTTATAGTTATCCTAACATTTAAAGTGAAATTCAAGAAAGGGGAAAATCTTAATAAAAACAGTGATGATTCAGATCCTGAAGTGCATGACATTATTCATTTATCCAGCCTCAACAAAAGTATGGCATTCATTATTAGGTTACAATGGATCAAGATTTGTGTTCACACTAATGTTGCCCTCATTTCCATTTATATTAAACTGGTATTTGTTTTTTTAAAGGAGGCACATGAATGAACAGAGCCTTCCCCAATCTCTGTTTGTTCAGCTTGTAGCATGCACAATAGCAAATTCAATCTTGTTAAGAGGCTTATTACTCCATTGTAGGACTTAGTTGAATTGCAAGAAAGTTTGAATTTGCATGGGTTAGGTGTTTGTGAGGAAAAATGAAGTTTTTTAAAGCCTTTTTTCCTCTGATAACAAATTGCTTATGATTGCTTGGTTTCAAACATCTTTTTTTCCATGTCATTACTCACATGAGACAAAAATAATCTTTATTTCATCAATAGAAAAGTCAAGTTCATCTGAAAAAAATAACACCTGAAATGTCAATTAAATCACAGCTCTTAAAATTTGTAAGAAAAATTTTACATTCAGGCAAGTTTAAAACAGTGTTTTTCTTTGACAAAAGCACAATTTAGTTATTTTAGTTAAGTCAGGCAATAAGGCAATGGATGCAGAATCATATCATTCCCTTTATTAGCAAACTGTTTGGCACACATATAAATCCATTTTCCATTTTACTAGGCATCATTCTCCCCTGTATATCTATTAGAATCAAATAAAAGTAAACTAACTGCCATCAGCCAACATATGAAAATAATTCTAAGTAAATTGTGGTCATATTGCAACCATTATAAGTCACTTTGTTAACCAATAGTCAAATGTGTACAGTTGAGTAACTAACATCTTTACTGCACTGCATTTGTTGATATAGTAATATATAGCTTCCACTGGTGATTTAGGTAAGAAACCTGTGAAACACACATATCTGCTCAGGCATACACACAGACACACACAGAGATATTCACAAACAACCTACAGAACAAGAAAAATATATTCACAAAGTATGTATCAAATATAGAGCTAACAACCAGAATATACAAAGAACTCAAGCAATTCAGCAAGAAAGAAACAATCCATTAAAAAGTGGGCAAAAGAAGAGAGAGGGAAGGAGAGAGAGGGGTGGGGCCTTGGTGTGTGCCACACTTTCTGGGGGCAAGACATGATTGCAAGAGGAACTTTACCTAACAAATACAATCAGTGTAACCTAGCTTATTGTACCCTCAATGATTCCCCAACAATAAAAATAAATAAATAAATAAATAAAAATAAAAGTGGGCAAAAAACATGAACAGAAGCTTTTCAAAAGAACATAGATACGGGACCAATAAATATATGAAAAAAAAAGATGTTCAATGTCACTAATGACCAGGGAAATGCAAATTAAAACCACACTGAGATACATGGATCACTATGAAAGTTTTGAGGCAGATGGGTTTTAGTCTATTATTTACTTCTAAGATGCACAAAAGACAGGAGACAGAATCTTTTCTTATTCACCAGTGCGGATTTCAACTTGCTGAGCTTATCGGTGTCGCTGGGAAAACTTCCTTTATTTCTGTCTGCACAGATTTTACTTTTCTTGAATTTCATGTCTCTGAAAACTTTTGCAATAATCCATGTATGCACAGAGGGAAGTAAAACTCAGTGGAAATCAAGCAGGGGGGAGAGGAAGGAGGGCAAAAACCTACCTAAAGGGTAGAATTAACACTATCTGGGTGATAGGCACACTTATAACCCTGACTCAAACATTACAAAAGTGATCCACATTACCAAAAATATTTGCACCCCAGTAATATTTTGCAATGATAATTTAAAAACTGAAAAAATTGTTTATAAAGTAAGTGTAACCTAAGTGTACAGTGTTTATAAAACCTACAGTAGCATACAGTAACGTCCTTGGGCTTCAAATTTACTCATCACTCATTCACTGACTCACCCAGAGAAACTTCCAGTCCTGCAAGTGCCCTCTACAAGCGTACTATGTTTGATTTTTTTTTTTTTTTTTTTTTTAGACAGAATCTCTCTATGGCACCCTTGGTAGAGTGCTATGGTGTCACAGCTCACAGTAACCTCAGGCTTAAGCGATTCTTTTGCCTCAGCCTCCCAGGTAGCTGGGACTATAGGTGCCTACCAAAATGCCCAGCTATTTTTTGTTACAGTTGTCATCATTTAGCTGGCCTGGGTGGGATTCGAACCCGCCAGCCTCAGTGTATGTGGCTGGCACTGTAACCACTGTGCTACGGGCACCAAGCCAATGTTTGATCTTTTATATTGTATTTTATTGTACCTTTTTCTATGTTTAAATACAAAAAATACTTAGCATAATGTACAGTTGCCTGCAGTATTCAACAGTAACATGCTTTACAGATTTGGAGCTTAGGAGCCTAGGAACAACGGGCTATACCATATACACTAGGCTATAGTGGGCTATTCCATCTGGGCTTCTGTTAGGTGTTTTGTTGATACTCACATAACAAAGACATTGCCTAACAATGCATTTCTCAGATTATATTCCCATCTTTAAATGATGCATGACTATAGTCTGACCAAATTTTTTTGTACAGAGACTGTGTCTCTATGTGTTACTCAGGCTGAACTTGAACCTCTGGGCACAAGGAATCCTTTTAATTAGCCTTCCAAGTAAGTAGAACTACATGCATACACCAGCGATTCGGCCAATACTTTAGGATTTAAATAGATATATCCGTAAAAGTAGTCCAAGGGAAATAATATTCTTGATATGATTCATTTGAGGAAACACTTTTAGCAAATTTATTGTCCATCCAAGTATTCAGAACTTTGTTATAATTTTCCCTGTTAATTGGTTTATAAAATGTATAGAATTTTAAATCTGTAAAAATGACCCCCCCAAATTTCATGAATATTATGTTGAAAATAATGTTTGTTTAATCACAATACATTTTACATGTACCGATAAAGGGACTACATCAATATTAACGTAACGTTTATGGTGTTTACTTTTTAATAGAGATTTCCTAAAATATTTGAAATACAAATCAGTTTTTCAAAAGTCACTGTTCTTCAAATATTTTTAAAATAATTATAGTTAAAAGAATCAGTTTTCAATGTTTATATTTAAACAGTTTATGTATTATCACTGTCTTTCTCCTCTTCCTTCCTAAACTCTTCTGCCATAGCACTGATAGATGCCATTGAACACATAAGGGCAAAGGACCTTGACATTTAATGAAATAA
The DNA here is from genome assembly GCF_027406575.1 of Nycticebus coucang. NCBI lineage: Eukaryota > Metazoa > Chordata > Mammalia > Primates > Lorisidae > Nycticebus > Nycticebus coucang. Next base: position 152,388,158 of record NC_069804.1, on the reverse strand, counting down.
CCCATTTTTAGTGTGCTTGAGAACTTTTGCTTCTGACACCAAAGGGTTAAGTTTTCCAGGGTACAACTTCTGTACTTAGTTGAGTCGAATGTTAGTTTACTCTAAAAATATCAAGAAAAAATATTAAGAAATTGATTAAATAAATTTGGCTGGGGGAAATGTTGTTCCTTGCATAAAGTTGCATACCAGTGGGAGAGGGTGCCAAAGACTGACCCCACTGACGGTTTGTTTTCGCATGTCTGGCTGTCCAGCTTAATCAAATGTGCAAAATCTGTTTCTGCTGTGGTGTAAGTTCCTGACCCCTATTGGTATTAAGCTATTTTATTGACTATAATAAAATGATTAAGATTAATTACAAATATGCCTGATTGCTTAGGATATATAAACTAGTAGGGCAGAGTCACAGTTTATACTCTGAGACTATCAGTGTTGCCTCTGATAATCCCATGCCCTAATGATACTTGACAATTTCAAAACATTACCGAAGTTATGTTACTGTAGTGTGCAGTTGCTAATGGGCTTTTGTAAGATCCAGATTGTCTGCTTTGTTTCAGGGACTAAAATAGTGGTTAATTTCTGTGCTCCTTATTACCTGAGTTAAATTTCAACAGCACAACAAGGCACTTTGATAACATGTTTTCATTAGGTTACAGAGAATTGTTTATGCACCAATGCATTGGAACCTCCTTCAGGAGGTAGACTGGCTACTCAAAAGAACTTAGAAGTAGAGCTCAAGGAAAACCTAACCAAAGATAATAACAAAAATCACACTGAATAATAAACACTAGTCACCAAGGATTTGTTAATGGTTTTCACTCAAACCCTGACATTTAAAGGATAATCCATATACACCTAGATCTAGAACAAGAAAATATAACTAACCTCACGACTTTTATTTTCCTAACTTGTTTTTCTAGAACCAATAAGGACAAGTTATATTCTTAATTGTTTCTCATTCTGACATCTTTTCTGAGAGCAAGCCAAGGGAAATCAAAAAAGAAAAATTGAATCAAGAGCCAATTGTGAAGAACCTCTAAAATTTATGTTGATGGGGAACCCCTAAAGTGACTTGAGGACTTCATCTTGTTGGTAGTGAAACTCTTCTAATCTTCTTTTAACAATTCCTTGTTTCAAATTTGAACTTTTCTCAGTCTATTGCACCTCTTCTAACAATAAACCAGAGACTCCTGTATTATCCAATTCTAGATGGTTCTCAGCTTTGTTTTTCCTTTTCCCTTACATGAGTACCCTTAGCCTACAACTGCAAGTTTGATTTCTGATCAGCTATGGAATTAATTAAGAGAACATAACACTGTAGTTCCACAAAAATTGGCATTCAAGATAAATAAAACAATAAAAAAACACACAATCATAACACTCTAATACAGCAACTATTTTGGTTCATGCAGATTATTTTTCACATTAACACATTTTTACACAATTGCTCTCATAGTCTACATATCGGTTTCTTTTCTATCATTTCCCTTAATATTGTCATAATTATTTGCATACTTTCAGTCTTAATGATTAGTATACTATTGTACTTTCTTTTTAGCATGCTGATATAGCAATGTGTATTAAAAATTTTAATAAAGGTACACAATTAATTTTTCCAGTATTTTCATCTATAGTTAATACTTCAAAGAGTTTTTTACTCCACTCTTTATATTCTACTGTTAAATTATTTTCTTAAGAGAAATACCCAGCATTTGAGTTACTGGGTAAAAGGTTGTGTATATTTTATGACATATGGATTATATTGCCATATTGCATTCCAAAAGGGTTATTCCAATTAAAATACAACTGAAGTTTAAATATATTAACACCTTTCCAGTACTGGTTATTACCATTATAAATATGTTTGTGCCCTTATAAACTATCAAGGTGATTCCAGTTTGACTATTCTTTGTCAGAATCCACATTTTTCAACATGTGCAATCACTAATTACCCATTATAGGAACTATTTAACAGAACTCTTTGCCAATGTTTTTCTAGTGGGATCTTAATGTTATTACCACAAATTTGAGTAAATTCTTTATTTATCGTAAATTCAAACACTGTGTTGGAAGTAGTGTTGGGTCCCTCTGGAAGAGGATGTTCTCTGATTATTGGCTTCACTGCTAAGAATGAGCATGGGTGCCTAGCTGATGATGAAGTTATCACAAATACAAAGAGATCACAATCAACATACATTTCTTACAGAAAAAAAACAAACAACAAAAAAAAAACACACACACAAACCACAATCAAAACACATCTCAAAAGCCAGATGGGTCCCTTTCTGAGTGTGGACCCACATCATCTTTTATATACTAACTAAGCTTCTGGAATAGGATTGGCTACTGCATTCTGCCTTTAAAGTAATAGGTTACTGTTACATAACAAACTTTTTTTTTCTTTTTATTTCAAATTAATATGAGAATAAAAAAATATAGGTTATATTGTTTTCAATTCTAAGATAAAGTTCAATCAAGTTGCAGTTGAGCCCTTCACCCAGAGTCCGTGCTGATCACCCTCATATTGTCCACATTAGGTGAGACCCTTCCATTTATCCTCCTTCCTCCCACCTATTGCCCTCCCTCCTCCACCCTCAGTTCTCCCTCCTCTCTCCTTACCCTTGCTAGACTATACTTAAATTTTATTATCCATGTGGGTATGTAGTTGTTTATACATTGGTTTCATATTAGTATTTAATACATTGGATGCTATTATTTTTCCATTCTTGACATACTTTAGTAAGAAGGTGTTTCAACTCCATCCAAGCAAACATAAAAGGTATAAAGTCTCCATCTTTAATTATGGCTGAATAGCATGCCATGGTATACATATGCCACAGATTGTTAATCCGTCCGTGGGTTGATGGGCATTTGTGTTGCTTCCACAACTTGGCAATTGTGAATTGAGCTGCTTTAAACATTCTGGTGCAAATGTCTTTGTGGTAAAATAGTTTCTGTTCTTTTGGGTAGATACACATAAATGGAATTGTGGCATCAAATGAAGGTCGATTTTTACTTCTTTGAGAATTCTCCACATTTCTTTACATAAAGGTTGTACCAGTTTGCAATCCCAACAATAGCATAGAAGTGTTCCTTTCTCTCCACATCCACTCCAGCATCTGCAGATTTGGGACTTTGTGATGTGATCTAATCTCATTGGAGTTAGGTGATATCTCAGAGTGGTTTTGATTTGCATTTCTCTTGCCCACTTAGATATGGGGTTGTTTGCTATTTACTTGTTGATTGAGTTCTCTGTAGATTCTACTTATTGGTCCTTTGCCAGATTTATAACATATGAAAAACTTCTCCGATTCTGAAGGCTGTCTTTTTGTTTCAGTCGTGGTACCATTAGCTGTGTAAAAGCCATTCAGCTTGACCAAATCCCATTCATGTATTTTTGGTGTTGCTACAATTGCCAAGAGGGTTTTCTTTATGAAATATTTTCCCAGACCAATATTGTCAAGCATTTTTCCCACCCTCTCTTCTAGAATTTTTATCATTTCATGCCTGAAATTCAACTCTGGTCCAGCAAGAGTCAATTTTTGTCAATGGTGATAGTTACGGGTCAAGTTTCAGTATTCTACATGTGGCTAACCAGTTCTCTCAACATCATTTTTTAAGTAGGGATTCTTTACCTGAGTGCATGCTGTCTGGTTTATCAAAGATCAAATGGATCAAAGAGCTATATGTGGCTGGGTTTATCTCTAGATTCTCTATTCTATTCTATTGAGCTATATGTGCATTTTTGTGCCAGTATCATTCTGTTTTGATCACTATACTGATCACTATAGACTTGTTGTATAACCTGAAATCTGGTAATGTGATGCCTTCAGATTTGTTATTATCTCATAGATTGTATTAACTATTTGTTTTTTTCTGATTTCATAGGAATTGAAGAACTATTTTTCAAGTTCTTTAAAATATGACATTTATGGTTTGATGGTTATTGCATTAAATATGTAGATTGCTTTAGGTAGTATGGACATATTAATGATGTTTATTCTTCACATCCATGAACATGGCATATCCATCCATTTGTTAATGTCTTCTGCTATTTCTTTTCTGAGAGTTTCATAGCTCTCTTTATAGAGATCTACCACATCCTTTTGTTAGATATATCTTATTTGGTATTTTATCTTATTTGGAACTACTGTAAAAGGAATAGTCTTTGATTTTATTCTCACCTTGACTGTTATTGACATATCTGAAGGCTACTGATTTATGTATCCTAAGATGTTGCTATATTCCTTGATCACTCCTAAGAGCTTTGTAGTTGTGTTCCTGGGGTTTTCCAGGTATAAGATCATGTCATCTGCAAAGAGTGAGAGTTTGACATTCTCTGTCCCCATTTAAATAGCTTTGATCTCCTTCTCTTAACTGATTGCAATGGCCAGGACTTCTAGCACTATGTTGAATAGCAGTGGCTATAGTGGGCATCCTTGTCTAGTTCCAGTTCTAAGTGGAAATGCTTTCAGTTTTACTCCATTAAATATATTGGTTATGCATCTGTTATAGATGGCATATATCAGCTTATGAAATGTCCCACCTACACCTATTTTCTTCAGTGTTCTTGTCAAAAAAAAAAAAAGATGTTAGATATTGTTAGATGCCCTTTCTGCATCAATCAAGAGATCATAGCGTCTTTGATTTTAATTTTATTCATGTGGCGAATTACATTTATGGATTTATGTATGTAAAACCAACCTTGCATCCCTGGGATAAAACCCAGTTGATCATGATGTATAATACTTTTAATATGTTGTTGTATTCTGTTTGCTTGCCTCTTATTGAATATTTTTTTCCTTTTTTTTTTTTATTGTTGGGGATTCATTGAGGGTACAATAAGCCAGGTTACACTGATTGCAATTGTTAGGTAAAGTCCCTCTTGCAATCATGTCTTGCCCTCATAAAATGTGACACACACCAAAGCCCCACCCCCATCCCTCCGTCCCTCTTTCTGCTTCCCCCACCCATAACCTTAATTGTCGTTAATTGTCCTCATATCAAAATTGAGTACATAGGATTCATGCTTCTCCATTCTTGTGATGCTTTACTAAGAATAATGTCTTCCACATCCATCCAGGTTAATATGAAGGATGTAAAGTCTCCATTTTTTTTAATGGCTGAATAGTGTTCCATGGTATACATATACCACAGCTTGTTAATCCATTCCTGGGTTGGTGGGCATTTAGGCTGTTTCCACATTTTGGCGATTGTAAATTGAGCTGCAATAAACACTCTAGTACAAGTGTCCTTATGATAAAAGGATTTCTTTCCTTCTGGGTAGATGCCCAGTAATGGGATTGCAGGATCAAATGGGAGGTCTAGCTTGAGTGCTTTGAGGATTCTCCATACTTCCTTCCAGAAAGGTTGTACTAGTTTGCAGGCCCACCAGCAGTGTAAAAGTGTTCCCTTCTCTCCACATCCACGCCAGCATCTGCAGTTTTGAGATTTTGTGATGTGGGCCATTCTCACTGTGATTAGATGATATCTCAGGGTTGTTTTGATTTGCATTTCTCTAATATATAGAGATGATGAACATTTTTTCATGTGTTTGCTAGCCATTCGTCTGTCATCTTTAGAGAAGGTTCTATTCATGTCTCTTGCCCATTGATACATGGGATTGTTGGCTTTTTTCATGTGGATTAATTTGAGTTCTCTATAGAGCCTAGTTATCAAGCTTTTGTCTGATTGAAAATATGCAAATATCCTTTCCCATTGTGTAGGTTGTCTCCTTGCTTTGGTTACTGTCTCCTTAGCTGTACAGAAGCTTTTCAGTTTAATGAAGTCCCATTCGTTTATTTTTGTTGTTGTTGCAATTGCCATGGCAGTCTTCTTCGTGAAGTCTTTCCCCAGACCAATATCTTCCAGTGTTTTCCTATGCTTTCTTGGAGGATTTTTATTGTTTCATGCCTTAAATTTAAGTCCTTCATCCATCTTGACTCAATTTTTGTGAGTGGGGAAAGGTGTGGGTCCAGTTTCAGTCTTTTACATGTAGACATCCAGTTCTCCCAACACCATTTATTGAATAGGGAGTCTTTCCCCCAAGGTATGTTCTTGTTTGGTTTATCGAAGATTAGGTGGTTGTAAGATGTTAGTTTCATTTCTTGGTTTTCAATTCGATTCCAAGTGTCTATGTCTCTGTTTTTGTGCCAGTACCATGCTGTCTTGAGCACTATGGCTTTGTAGTACAGACTAAAATCTGGTATGCTGATGCCCCCAGCTTTAATTTTGTTACTAAGAACTGCCTTAGCTATACGGGGTTTTTTCCGGTTCCACACAAAATGCAGAATCATTTTTTCCAAATCTTGAAAGTACGATGTTGGTATTTTGATAGGAATGGCATTGAATAGGTAGATTGCTTTGGGAAGTATAGACATTTTAACAATGTTGATTCTTCCCATCCATGAGCATGGTATGTTCTTCCATTTGTTAATATCCTCTGCTATTTCCTTTCTGAGGATTTCATAGTTTTCTTTATAGAGGTCCTTCACCTCCTTTGTTAGGAATATTCCTAGGTATTTCATTTCTTTGAAACTATGGTGAAGGGAGTTGTGTCCTTAATTAGCTTCTCACCTTGACTGTCATTGCTGTATACAAAGGCTACTGACTTGTGGACATTGATTTTATGTCCTGAAACATTACTGTATTTTTTGATGACTTCTAGGAGTCTTGTGGTTGAATCTTTGGGGTTCTCTAAGTATAAGATCATATCGTCAGCAAAGAGGGAGAGTTTGACCTCCTCTGCTCCCATTTGGATTCCCTTTATTTTCTTGTCGTGTCTAATTGTATTGGCTAGAACTTCCAGCACTACGTTTAAGAGTAAAGGTGACAGAGGACAACCTTGTCTGGTTCCAGTTCTAAGAGGAAAAGCTTTCAGTTTTACTCCATTCAGTAAAATATTGGCTGTGGGTTTGTCATAGATAGCTTCAGTTTTAGAAATGTGCCACCTATGCCTATACTCTTCGGTGTTCTAATTAGAAAAAGATGCTGGATTTTATCAAATGCTTTCTATGCATCTATTGAGAGGATCATGTGATCTTTATTTTTGCCTCTGTAAACATGGTGGATAACGTTTATGGACTTGTGTATGTTAAACCAGCCTTGCATCCCTGGGATGAAGCCTACTTGATCATGATGAATGACTTTTTTGATGATAAGCTGTAATCTATTGGCTAGGATTTTGTTGAGAATTTTTGCATCTATATTCATGAGTGTGATTGGTCTGAAATTCTCCTTTTTGGTTGGGTCTTTTCCTGGTTTTGGTATCAGGGTGATGTTTGCTTCATAGAATGTGAATCTTCATAGAAGATTCCTTATTCCTCAACTTTTTGAAATAATTTCTGCAATACAGGAATAAGCTCTCTTGAAGGTTTGATAGAATTTTGGAGTGAAGCCATCTGGACCAGGGCATTTTTAGGTTGGAAGATTTTTTATTGTTTCTTTGATCTCAGTGCTTGAAATTGGTCTGTTCAGGAGGTCTATTTCTTCCTGGCTAAGTCTAGGGAGAGGGTGTGATTCCAAATATTGATCCATTTCCTTCACATTGTCAAATTTCTGGGCATAGAGTTTCTGGTAGTATTCAGAGATGATCTCTTGTATCTCTGTGGGATCAGTTGTTCTTTCCCCTGTATCATTTCTGATTGAGGTTACTAGAGATTTTACTTTTCTATTCCTCGTTAGTCTGGCCAATGGTTTATCTATTTTATTTATTTTTTCAAAAAACCAACTCCTTGTTTCATTAATTTTCTGAATGATTCTTTTGTTTTCAATTTCATTGATCTCTGATTTGATTTTGGATATTTCTTTTCTTCTACTGAGTTTACGCTTAGATTGTTCTTCTTTTTCCAATTCCATAAGATCTCTTGTGAGATTGTTGATGCGCTCTCTTTCTGTTTTTCGAATGTAGGCATCTACAGCGATGAATTTTCCTCTCAAAACTGCTTTTGCAGTATCCCACAGGTTTTGGTAGCTTATGTCTTCACTGTTGTTACGCTCAAGGAAGTTAATGATTTCCTGTTTTATTTCTTCCTGCACCCATCTGTTATTCAACAGAAGATTGTTTAATTTCCATGCCTTTCGGTGGGGTTGAGCATTTTTGTTAGAGTTGAGTTCCATCTTTAGTGCCTTATGGTCTGAGAAGATACAAGGTAAAATTTCAATTATTTTGATTCTGTTGATATTTGTTTTATGTCCCAGGATATGATCAATTTTGGAGAATGTTCCATGGGGTGATGAGAAGAATGTATATTCTTTATCTTTGGGGTGGAGTGTTCTATATGCGTCTATCAAGCACAGTTGTTCTAGGGTCTCATTTAAATCTCTTATATCTTTGTTTAATTTCTGTCTAGAGGATCTGTCCAGCTCTGTAAGAGGAGTGTTGAAGTCCCCTGTTATTATGGTATCATCAGATATCATATTGCTCAGACTAAGTTCTGTTTCAAGAATCTGGGAGCATTTAAATTGGGTGCATAAATATTTAGAAGTGAAATGTCTTCTTGTTGTATTTTTCCCTTGACCAATATAAAGTGACCATCTTTGTCTTTTTTGACTTTATTTGTTTTAAATCCACATGTATCTGAAAATAAGATTGTGACTCTTCTTTTCTTCTGAATTCCATTTGCCTGAAAAATTGTCTTCCAACCCTTGACTCGGAGCTTTAATTTGTCTTTTGAAGCCAGGTGTGTTTCTTGCAGACAGCAAATGGATGGCTTGTGTTTTTTAATCCAGTCAACCAATCTATGTCTCTTCAGTGGGGAATTCAAGCCAATAACATTTATTGAGATAATTGATAAGTGTGGTAGTATTCTATTCGTCTTATTTGGTGAGAGTCCTTTGCTTAGTTTTATCTTTTGCATCAGTGTGGAGGTTAGGTTCTGTCCTTTAATTTCTGAGTTCTTACTTTGCTACTGATCCATTGTGGTGGTCAGTGTGCAGAACAGGTTGAAGTATTTCCTGTAGAGCTGGTCTTGTTGTGGTGAATTTCCTCATTGTTTGTATAGCCATAAATAATTTGATTTTTCCGTCAATTTTGAAGCTTAGCTTAGCAGGGTACAGAATTCTGGTCTGGAATTTGTTCTGTTTAAGTAGATTAAAGGTAGATGACCATTGTCTTCTTGCTTGGAAAGTTTCATTAGAGAAGTCTGCGGTCACTCTGATGGATTTGGCCCTGTAGGTCAACTGGCGCTTACTCCTGGCAGCTTGCAGAATCTTTTCTTTTGTCTTGACTTTGGACAGGTTCATGACAATGTGTCTTGGAGAAGCTCGGTTAGAGTTGAGGTGACCTGGGGTCCGATATCCCTCTGAAAGCAGTGTGTCAGAATCTTTGCTGATATTTGGGAAATTTTCTTTTATATGGCTTCCATTCCTCTGGGGCATTCCTCTTTCCCTTCTGGAATTTCTATAACTTGTATGTTGGAACGCTTCATAAAGTCCCATAATTCTGACAGTGAACGTTCTGCTTTCTCTCTCTTCTTTTCTGCCTCTTTTACTATCTGAGTTATCTCAAGAACTTTGTCTTCTACCTCTGAAATTCTTTCTTCTGCATGGTCTAACCTATTGCTGATGCTTTCCATTGCATCTTTAAAATCCCTAATTGACTGTTTCAGTTCCTTCAGCTCTGCTATATCCTTTTTATATTCTTCATATCGTTCATCTCTTATTTGATTCTGTTTTTGGATTTCCTTTTGGCTATTTTCCACTTTATTAGCAGTTACCTTCATTGTTTCCCTCATTTCTTTCATTGTTTTCAACATGTGTGTTCTAAATTCCCTTTCTGTCATTCCTAACATTTCTTCATAGGTGGAATCATCTGCAGTAGCTACCTCATGGTCACTTGGCGGGGTTGTTCTGTACTGGTTCTTCATGTTGCCTGGAGTTTTCTGCTGATTCTTCCTCATGAGTGATTTCTTTTATCTGTTTCCGTGCCCTAATTTTCCTTTCACTTGCTCTTGCTCTTTAAGTTCTCGTGCCTGTGGACTAAGGGTTACAGGACAGAAGGGTGAGAAGGTTGAAGAGCAAAAAAGGGATGAAAGAAAGGAGGACTGAGTGATAAGAAAAACAAAGAAAAATAGAGAAAGGAGAGGGGGTGGGTGAAAGGAATATTGACAAAAAGAAGAGAGGCACAGAAAGAGGGAGACAGAGCAATATAGGTGTACAGTAGGGTACTTTGACACAACCTTAAAAAAAACCCACTTTCTGGGGGTGCCCAGTTGGGTGGTTCCCTTGAGGTCAGCACCTCTTTCCTAACCTGATCAGACACAGTACCCCACCTCCACCAAGTATAGAGGAAAGACAAAAATGCTATAAATCAAACCAAAACAAGCAAACAGAAAACTTTACAGGATAAAATTGAGTGGAAAAACAAATAATAGCGGTAGAAACACTAGCAAAAATGAAGTTCTAATTATTGAAAAAGGCAGCAATGGGAAATTATAATTGAACTAGAAAAATTGAGAAAGAAAAAGGATCTGTATGGAAAAGGTTGAACTTAAAAAACAAAACAACATCAACAACATCAAAATAAACAAAAAAAAACAACCAAACCAAAACAAACAAACAAACAAACAAACAAAAAAACCACAACCAAAAACAAAGCAGTATGTATATGTTATTGAATATTGTCTGGGCAACACGTGGTCTTCTGGGGTATGAGATGTTTATCACAGTTTTGATACTACTGGAGGCTGCTGATTTCTCAAACCCCAGCAGGTAGACACCCTAAATCTCTCTTCAGCCCACTTAAAAGGCACTTTGAACTTGTTCACTTGCTGAGCAGAAGTTTTCCCAGGAAAGTGCTTGTCGCTGGAATCACTGCTGAAGTGGCTATACACTTACCCAGTGTGCCAAAACTGGTCTCACTCTGCCCCTGAGGGTTAGGGCTGCAAGGCAGCTCAGACCCCGCCCTTGGGCTACTTGGTCGCTGGGTTACCAGCTCCCACCCGATTCTAGCTCTGCAACCCTGAGGGCAGAGATGCCAGGGCAGATGGCTCAGAATGGCTCCCTGTGACCCACTGCCAAACACTATTAGCTCCGTCTGGCTCAGCGGCTCAGACTGGGGCCCTAGACAACGGCCAAAGTTGTCCGCTCAGCCTCTCCCCAAGGCAGTTCAACTGAGTGCCAAGTCCAAAGACACCAAAACAGTTCACAGGTAAGGCCTTTCTGGTTTGCAGTCTCGCTGCTACTGAACTTACAGTTGCGAGCGGGTTTAGATGGATTGAACACACGCGACCACTTGCCGGTTTTCCACTGTTTTAGTCCTCCTCTTGGGGTCCAGAAGTCTCTCGCTGACTCCCTGTATCCTCGCAGGGGTGATGATAGGCAGATCCCACCAGCCAGAGATGCCTGGAGTCCTATCTCCCCAGACTCACGGTGCCCAGATGCAAGGAAGCTGTTACTTGGCCACCTTCTTGCTCTAATCCCAAATGAACTCATGGGAAGTAACGATTTCCAGTCACTTTTTTTTTTTTTTTTTGCAGTTTTTGGCCAGGGCTGTGTTTGAACCCACCACCTCCGGCATATGGGACCTGCGCCCTACTCCTTTGAGCCACAGGCACCGCCCCTTATTGAATATTTTTATCAATATTCATTAATATTTATATTGGCCCATAGTTTTCCTTTTTATTGGGTCCTTTCCTGGTTTTGTATTCAGGGTGATTTATGCTTTGTGAAATGTTTTGAGGAGGATTCCTTCCTTCTTGAAGTTTTGGAATAGGTTATGCAATATAGGCACTAGTTCTTTGAAGGTTTGGTAGAAATCTGGTGTGAAACCATCTGGTCCAGTGCTTTTCTTTTTTTTTTTTTTTGATTATTTTTGTATTGTTGGTGCAATTTCAGTGCTTAATATAAATCTATTCACAATTTCCCATTCTTTCTGGTTGAGTTTAGGAAGGTGGTGGGATTTCAGGCATTTATCCATTTCCTCTACATTTTCATATTTCTGGGCATAGATTTTTTTTTTTGTACTACTCATAGAGGATCTTTTGTATTTCTGTTGCGTCTGTTATTTCCCCTTTTTTGTTTGTGACTGAAGTTATTGAATATCTTACTTTTTTGTTTCTGTTTAGTCTGGTCAATGGTTTATCAATTTTAGTAATCTTCTCATAAAACGAACTTTTTGTTTCACTGATCTTCCAAATGATTCTTGTGTTCTCAATTGGATTTAATTCTGTTCTAATTTTGGTTATTTCTTTTCTTCTGCTGGGTTTGGGGTTGGATTGTTTGTATTTTACTACTTGCTTCCAATGACCCATTAGATTCTTTACTTACTATCTTTCTTTTTTCTTTCTTTATCACCCTCGGTAGAGTGCTGTGGCGTCACACAACTCACAGCAACTTCCAACTCCTGAGCTTAGGCAATTCTCTTGCCTCAACTTCTCGAGTAGCTGGGACTACAGGCCCCCCCCCATGATGCCCGGCTATTTTTTGTTGCAATTTGGCCGAGGCTGTGTTTGAACTTGCCTCCCTCAGTACATGGGGCTGGCGCCCTACCCACTGAGCCACAGGTGCCACCCATCTCTTTTTGTTTTCTTGAACACATCTAATGCTATAAATTTCTCTGTTAGGAAAACCTTTGAAGTATTCCACAGGTTTTAATAGCTTGTGGCTTTATTAGCACTTTGAGAAATCTAATAATTCTCTTCTTAATCTCATTCTTAACCAAGCTGTTATTTAGTATAAGGTTATTTAATTTTTTTTTATGTTTATGTGTAGCCATTTATTCCTTTGCAATAATAGATTTAACATGCATTAAAAAATCACCAATCGAGAAGCAATTACTTTGCTACTTACAGGTTTCTATATATTTTTTTCAAAAAGATAATAACCAAGATCTTTCTCACTAGAGAATGATTGGATTATTGTGCGTCTATTTTCCCATGATGATGATGAACAGGAAACATTTTGCAATGGTTATTTAGTTTTTATGACTTTATTTGGGTATGAAGATTTCTGTTCTTGCTGAGCACGCCTTTTATTCTCTGATGGTCCAAGAAGATATAAAGAATAAATTATATTCTTTTGAATTTTTTGAAGTTAGATTTGTGTCTGAAGATGTGATCAATTTTAGAGGATAATCTGTGGGCCAATCAGAAGAATATGTAGCCAGTTTTGTTAGGATGAAGTGACTACATGGGCCCATGTCAGTGTGACATCACTAAGGGCTCCTCCATATCTGTTCCAACTGGGGAACAATCTCTAGTCATTAACTCAGTTCCTACTTTCTACCCCTTAGCCACACCTAACAAGGAGAAAAGCAGGGGATAGCACTGTACATCTCCTACCAGGCCCAGCTGCTCCAGCCCTACCTGTCAAGGAGACAAGCTGAGGGAGAACGTAGTATGTCCTCTCCTTCAGAATAGTCCTTGTGCAGTGGTAGCAGCTACTGAAGCTGTTGCCTGCTGCCACTGTAGCTTCTGTAGCTCCTCCATGTATTTGCTGTAGCTCTTGCCTCTAGGGCCACAGAACACATGGATGCTGGCAAAAGAGGCACTGCCTTTACAAGATGCCCTCTCTCTGAAGCGAGGGCCTGTTCTGTGATCCTGGCCATGCTTTACTGCAGGGCACGGCCTAACAGTAGTACAATTTTTTTTTTCACAATCTAGGAATTTATTTTTAGATTATTAACATTGTATATTAGTTATTTGTGTATTCAGACATGACAGTTTTATGCTTATAAATTTCTACTGCTTCAAGGATAAAACATGTCTACACAAATAGGATAAATACACTAATCTAGTTCTGTTTGATTTTCTGTAATTTAATGAATTGTGTCTAATTTGTGTATGCTATTGCATTTACAGGACATATTTAGATTTTATAGTTACCTACCTACTAGTAATTTACAAAGTTCTTAAAGATCACAGGCTTTCAAATGATATAGACAGAGTTTAAAATTCATCTTTTGTTACTAAAAGCTGTGCCATATTGGCCAGGTTATTTAATCCCACTGAACTATCACCTCTGTGTGTAAAAACGTGGACCTACAATATCTGACTTGAAGAATCATTGTGAGGACCAAGAATTATGTGAATAAAATGTCTGACATAGGAAAGAGACTCAATGGATGGTCATTTTCATGAGATGCTTCACTACTATTTGAAAATGGGTCTATTTATGGACTTTCTGTTTTACATATCAGTATTCCTGTATCTATATCTAGTAAAAAGTTCTTTTGCTTTAAATTTCCCAGATTCTCACCTATTGTACTATTTTTAAATAAAATCTTTATTTTATATAATTTTAGATGTACAGGAAATTGCAAATATAGTACAAGAGTTTCTATATACATCATACCCAATTTCCCCTATTATTTTTTATTTTTATTTATTTATTTTTTGAGACAGAGTTTCACTTTGTCACCCTTGGTAGAGTGCCATGGCATCACAGCTAACAGCAACCTCAAAGTCTTGGGCTCAAGCAATTCTTTTGTCTCACCCAACCAAGTAGCTGGGACTACAGGCACCTGCCACAATGCCAGGCTTTTTTTTTTTAGAGAGTAGGTCTTACTCTGGCTCAGCCTGGTCTTGAACTCATGAGCTCAGGCAATCCACTCACCTTGGCCTCCCAGAGTGCTAGGATTACAGGCATGAGTGACCGTGCCTGGCTCTCCTATTATTTTTTAACATTAGTAGGTTCATTCATCACAATTAATGAACCAATATTGGTACATTAGTACAAACTGAAGTATATACTTTTTAGATTTCCTTAGTCTTTTCCCAATGTCTATTTATTCCCTATAACTCTAAAATTTATTGCAGAAAACATACATATAAATTTCCTTTTAGTCATTTTAGGTGCACAATCCAGTAGCATTATGATATTGTATGACCATCAACAATACATATTTCCAAAACACTTTCATCGCCCCTTCAAACAGAAAGTGTAGTGTAACCATAAAGCAATAATTTCCTATTCCTGACTCCCTTCAGCCACTGGCAAACCAGAATTCTAAATACTGTCTCTTCTAGGAATGTTACATAAATGGAATCATCAAGTATTTGTAATTTTGTGTCTCGTTTTTTCCCTTACAGTATGTTTTTATAACTTATTCACATTGTATTTTGCAACAGAATGGCATTCCTGTTGATGATTTTTTTGTTATTATTATTTACCTGTTGAAGTACTCTGATTGTTTCCAACATGTGACCATTGTGAATAATACTGCAATCAACATTGGGTTATAAGTATATCCTTAACTTCTTGTTTAAAATTCTATTGAGTGTATACTAGATCATAGACTTGATGGATCATATAATAATTCTATCTTCAGGTGTTTTTCTTTGTTTTGTTTTTAAATAAATTCCAAGCTGTTTTCTGTAGTGGCAGCATGATTTTACATTTCTACCCACAGCGTATGAAAATTCTTATTTTTCCTCCTTCTCACTAACTTTTTTTATATATATATAACAACACTAGTGGATATGAAGGAGTATCTCCTTGTAGGTTTGATTTGTATTTTCCTAACGACCAATGATGTTGAGTCTCTTTCATGTGATTATATGAAATGACATTTGTATATTTTTATTGAAAATAATTGGTTTAAGTCCTTTGTCTAATTTTTTTCTTTTTTTTTTTTTTTTTGCAGTTTTTGGCCAGGGCCAGGTTTCAACCCGCCACCCCCAGCATATGGGGCTGGTGTCCTACTCCTAGAGTCACAAACACAGCCCTTTTTTAGTTGAGTGGCTTACCTTTTTTGTTGTGGAGTCATTGGAATTCTTTCTATGTTATGGATATTAAACTCTCATAACATACATATTTTGAAATATTTTTCTCATTCTCCTATCACATAATTATTTTTATTTTTTCATAATATCTTCTAAGGCACAACAGTTTTTAATTCTGATGGAGTCTAATTTACCCATTTTTCCTTTGTTTCTCCTGCTTTTGGTGACATATCTAAGAATCAATTGCCAAATCCAACATAATGAAAATTTAACTCTTTTATTTTAAGAGTTTTATGATTTTAACTCTTATATTTAGGACATTGATGAATTATCAGTTAACTATCGCATGTGTTATGAAATAGTCCAATATCACTCATTTGCATGTGAATATTCATTTCTTTCAGGATGATCTGTTAAAAAGACTATCTTTACCTCATTGAATATACATGGCATTTTGTAAAAAGTTAATTGGCCAAAGACTTATAAATTTAATTCTGGATTCTAAATTCAATTCCATTAGTCCACATATACATATAATAAACTTATGCACATACCACACTGTCTTGAATAACATAGCTTTTTATAGGTCATTCAATATGAAATGTCCCACTTCAAATCAAAAACTATAATTTATTATATCTCAAATAACAAGCAATACAAGTAATCAAAGTATGCACCTAAACTATCAAGAGTTTTGCCATCTTAATGGTACCTTGTTTATGCCAGCAGTGAAGAAGCATGCAGAGTGAGTGGGCATTGACTTTAGCTTGTTCAGAATTGAATGCTTTTCCTGGCGAGCAGTGGTCTAAAGTCTGGAAAAAGTGGTAGTCAATTGGTGCAAAGTCTGGTGAAGAAGGTGGATGACAGGGTATCCACATCTAGCTTCTGTGTTTGAGCCACATTGTTTATGTGACGTAGTCAAACATTGTCTTGTGAGAGGACTGGGCTGTCTCTATTGATCAATCTCTGCTGCTTAATCACAATCATCCCCATCATTTTATCCAATTGGTTGTAGTAGACATCCTCTGTAATTGATTGACCAGGTTTTATGAAGTTGTAGTGGATAATACCTTGCTTAACCACCAAACAGACACTGTTGCTTTTTCTGATGAATATTCTGTTTTAGGCTGTGTTTCATTTCATCTTTATCTAACAATTGTATGAATGGTTACAATTATCCAAAAGAATCCATTTATCATTACATGTAACAATATGGTACAAAAATGGTTTGCTTTATGTAAGAAAGGCAAGCTTCAAGATAAATTGTCTTCTGATGCTCTTTTAATTCATGTGAAATTCATCTGGTCAGCTCCTTTCATTTTCTGATTTGTTTCACATAGTCCAATATCATTGGAATAGTAACATTAAACATTGTTGCCAATTCACACATAGGTTGAGATGGATTCACTTTCATTACAGCTTTCAGCTCATCATCATCCACCTTGGTCTCAGGTTTCCCATGTGGCTCATTTTCAAGATTAAAATCACCAGAATGGAACTTCTCAAACCATTAGCACACTGTGTATTCATTAACCACATCCTTCTCAAACATTTCTCTGATATTTTGAACTCTGTATGCTGCATTGGTTCCATAATGGAACTCACAGTAAAAAATAACATGAATTTTATACTTATCCATGGTTTCACACACACACACACACACACACACACACACACACACAAAAAAAAGTTCTAGGGTGGAGCCTATGGCTCAAAGGAGTAGGGCACTGGCCCCATATACCGGAGGTGATGGGTTCAAACCCAGCCCCAGCCAGGAAAAAAAAAAAAAACTGCAAAAATCAATCAATCAATAAATAAGAAAGAAAGAACAAAGATGTACCTTCACAAACTTCACAATAAAAGTAAAACAAGAAGTGTCAAAGTGAAATGTCAGAGATATCAACTGTCAAACTTAATGCTTAAGGAAATTGAACATTTTGTACTTGATAACCTAAGCATGTTTTGAAATCATGAACTATGAATCATCCAATTTACTCTTCTTTTCCAAGTTTGGTTTTGCTATTTAGAGCCCTTTGTAATTCATATGAATTTTGGAATTTTCAGCTTTACCATTTATGTAGAAGCAAGTCTGATATTACTTTGATGGGACTTCCTTTAATCTGTAGAACACTATGTAACATCTTAGCAATATCACATCTACTATGTACAGGGTATCTCTCCATTTATTTAGGTGTTCTTCAATTTCTTTCAGCAATGTATTGAAGTTTGTATTGTAAAATTTATTCCTTACCTTTGCTATATTTATGCCTAGGTATTCTATTCTTCTAGATCAGTGGTTCTCAACCTTTCTAATGCCAGGACTCTTTAATACAGTTCTTCATGTTGTGGTGACCACCCACCCATAAAATTATGGTTGTATTAAAGAATTGCGGCATTAGGAATGTTAAGAACCACTGGCTTAGAGGATCTGTCCAGTACTGCCAAAGAGGGGAGTGTCAGGTAGACAGGCTGAATTTCTTACAGACCTTCCAACTCAGGGTAAGATGCCTAGTCAGGAGGAATGTCTACATGAATATTCCTTACGGGAAAATCATCAGTACAGGTAGCTGAGCCCATCAACCAGTAGCTTAGGATAGAGAAGCTGAGATGTCTATCTAAGGAGATGAAATATACTCTCCTCCCCTCTCTCTCCTGCTTACAACATTATCTGTCCACCGCAGATTTTCCATTACCCTATGTACCTGCCTAGTCTTTACTCAACCTTCCTGGGGGATGTAATCTTCCCTCTCTCATTTTTAACCTTGTCTGCTAACTACAGACTGCTGCACATCCTTGCATGTATCCTCTGTTGTGTACCCAATGAAGAGATTTCAAGAAACAGGACAGGTTCTGTATTGTTCTCATGCTGCCACTCCAGGCACATGAATAGTGTATGCCCTTATGGCTTCTGGTTTTATGCACTACTTTTGATGTAAATGTCATTTTTTCCTCAATGCTGTCTCTCTTGCTGGCTACTGTCCCAGGTTCCTGTCCATTAGGTGCCCAACAAAGCGGTAGTAAATCCCTGAACTGTTGTAGTTCAGGAAGCTATCATATGGCTCAGATCAGTTAGTGTTTATTTTATAAATTGAGGAGTGTTCAGGTTTGGTGTGTAAATGTTACTTATTGAAATCTCTTCATATTGTGTGCTTCCCCTGACAAATATGTGGTGTCCTTCCTTGTCTTTCCTTATTTGTGTTAGTTTAAATACAATTTTATCTACAAATGCGATTTGAACCCCTGCTTTTTTCTGCTTTCTATTTGCCTTGATTATTGTTTTCAATCCCTTCACCCTGGGTCTGTTTTATCCTCTGAGCTTAGGTGTCTTTCGGGAGACATAAGATATATGGCCTGAGGTTTTGTATCCAGTTAGTCAGCCTGTGCCCCCCTTTTATTATTTTTTTTCTTTTTTATTGTTTGGGATTCATTGAGGGGAAAAAACAATTAGGTTACGCTGATTGCGGTTGTTAGGTAAATTCCCTCTGGAATTGTATCCCACCCCCAAAAGCTGTGCAATACACCATAACCCCCATATTCCCCCATCCTCCCTTTCTCCCAATCCCTCATTTCCATACCCACCACCTTATATTAGACCATCTATTGCCTTCATATTAGAATTGAGAACACTGGATTCATGCTTCTCCATTCTTGTGTTGCTTTACTAAGAAGAATGTCTTCCACCTTCATCAAGATATAGATATAATGAAAAGGTATAATGTCTCAATCTTTTTTATGGCTGAAAAGTATTCCATGGTATACAAATACCATGGTTTGTTAATCCATTACAGGATTGGTGGGCATTTAGGTTGATCCCACAATTTGGCAATTGTAAATTGAACTGGAATAAACAGTCTAGTGCAAATGTCCTTATGATAAAATGATACTTTTTTTCTTCTGGATATATGCCTACCAATTGGATTGCAGGATGAAATGGGAAGTCTAATTTGAGTTCTTTGAGGATTCACCATACTTCCTTCCAAAAGGTTTGTATTAGTTTTCAATCCCACCAGCAGTGTAAAAGTGTTTCCTTTTCTCCACATCCACCCCAGCATCTGCAGTTTTGAGATTTTGTGATGTGGGCTATTCTCACTGGGGTTAGGTGATATATAAGGGTGATTTTGATTTGCATTTCTCTGATGATCAGGGACAATGAGCATTATTTGAAATGTTTGTTAACCATTTGTCTGTCTCCATCAGAGAAGGTTCTCTTCATATCTCTTACCCAGAGGTAGATGAGATTTTTTACTCTTTTTCTGTTGATTAATTTGATTTCTCCGTAGATTCTAGTTATCAACCCTTTGTCAGATTCACACCCTGTAAATATCTTTTGCCATTTTTTTAAATAAATCATAGCTGTGTACATTAATGTGATCATGGGGCACTATACACTGATTTTATAGACCGTTTGACACATTTTCATCACACTGGTTAACATGGCTTTCCTGGCATTTTCTTAGTTATTGTGTTAAGACATTTACATTCTACATTTACTAAGTTTCACATATACCCTTGTAAGATGCACCACAGGTGTAATCCCAACAATCTCCCTCCGTCCACCCACCTCCCCCCTCCCTCCACTCCCTATCCCCCTTCCCCCATTCTTGGGTTATAACTGGGTTATAACTTTCATGTGAAAGCCATAAATTAGTTTCATAGTAGGGCTGAGTACATTGGATACTTTTTCTTCCATTCTTGAGATACTTTACTAAGAAGAATATGTTCCAGCTCCATCCATGTAAACAAAGAAAGAGGTAAGGTCTCCATCTTTTTTTAAGGCTGCATAATATTCCATGGTGTACATATACAACAGTTTATTAATCCATTCGTGGATTGATGGGCACTTAGGCTTTCTCCATGACTTAGCAATTATGAATGGGGCTACAATAAACATTCTGGTACAAATATCTTTGTTATGATGTGATATTTGGTCTTCTGGGTATATGCCTAGTAGACGAATTCTAGGATTGAATGGCAGACCTATTTTTAGATCTCTAAGTGTTCTCCATATCTCTTTCCAAAAGGAATGTATTAATTTGCATTCCCACCAGCAGTGTAGAAGTGTTCCCTTTTCTCCACATCCACACCAACATCTCTGGTCTTGGGATTTTGTGATATGGGCTAATCTTACTGGAGTTAGATGATATCCCAAAGTAGTTTTGATTTGCATTTCTCTCATGATTAAAGATAATGAGCATTTTTTCACATGTCTGTAGGCCGCGCGCCTGTCTTCTTCAGAGAAGTTTCTCTTCAAGTCCCTTGCCCAGGCTGCGATGGGATCACTTGTTCTTTTCTTGCTTATACATTTCAGTTCTCTGTGGATTTTGGTTATTAAACTTTGTCAGAGACATAACCTGCAAATATCTTCTCCCATTCTGAGGGTTGTTTGCTTGCTTTACTTACTGTGTTCTTGGCTGTGCAGAAGATTTTTAGTTTGATCAGGTCCCAGTAGTGTATTTTTGAAGCTGCTTCAATTGCCCGGGGGATCCTCCTCATAAAATACTCACCCAGACCGATTTCTTCAAGGGTTTTCCCTGCACTCTCTTCTAGTATTTTTATAGTTTCATGTCTTAAGTTTAAATCTTTATCCAGTGAAAGTCTATCTTATTTAATGGTGAATGGTGTGGGTCCAGTTTCAGTCTTCTGCAAGTTGCCAGACAGTTCACCCAGCACCATTTGTTAAATAGGGAATCTTTTCCCCACTGAATGTTTTTAGTTGGCTTGTCAAAGATCGAATAATGGTAAGTAGCTGGATGTATCTTTTGGTTCTCTATTCTGTTCCAGACATCTACTTCTCTGTTATTTTGCCAGTACCATACTTTTTTGATCAGTATCGATTTGCAATGTAGTCTGAGGTCTGGTAGCATGATTCCTCCTGCTTTGTTTTTATTTGTGAGTAATGTCTTGGACATTTGAGGTGTTTTCTGATTCCATATAAAATGAAGTATTGTTTTTTTCAAGATTGTTAAAGTATGACAGTGGAGCATTAATAGGGATTGCATTAAAATTATATATTGCTTTGGGAAGTATGGACATTTTAGTAATGTTGGTTCTTCCCAGCCATAAGCATGGTATGTTTTTCCATTTGTTAACATTTTCAGCTAT
The DNA here is from genome assembly GCF_027406575.1 of Nycticebus coucang. Taxonomy (NCBI): domain Eukaryota; kingdom Metazoa; phylum Chordata; class Mammalia; order Primates; family Lorisidae; genus Nycticebus; species Nycticebus coucang. Next base: position 152,366,397 of record NC_069804.1, on the reverse strand, counting down.
CTCTTTGCTTAGAGTTTCATAGTTCTCTTTATAGAGATCTTTCACGTCCTTTGTTAGATAAATTCCCAAATATTTCATCTTTTTTGGCACTACTGTGAATGGGATAGAGTCCTTAACTGTTTTTTCAACTTGACTATTGTTGGTATATATAAAAGCTACCGATTTATGAATGTTGATTTTGTAACCTGAGACGCTGCTGTATTCCTTGATCACTTCTAAGAGTTTTGTAGTAGAGTCCCTAGTGTTTTCCAGATACACAATCATATCATCTGCGAAGAGCGAAAGTTTGATCTCTTCTGACCCTATATGGATACCCGTGATCGCCTTTTCTTCCCTAATTGCAGTGGCTAAAACTTCCATTACTATGTTAAAAAGCAATGGAGACAATGGGCAGCCTTGTCTGGTTCCTGATCTGAGTAGAAATGATTCCAATTTAATTCCATTCAATATGATATTGGCTGTGGGTTTGCTGTAGATGGTCTCTATCAGTTTAGAAATGTCCCTTCTAGACCAATTTTCTTGAGTGTTCTCATCATGAAGGGATGCTGGACATTATCAAATGCTTTTTCTGCATCAATTGAGAGAATCATATGGTCTTTGTTTTTTAATCTATTTATGTGCTGAATTACATTTATAGATTTATGTATATTGAACCAGCCTTGAGACCCTGGGATAAAACTGACTTGGTCATGATGTATAATTTGTTTGATGTGTTGCTGGATTCTGTTTGTTGGGATCTTGTTGAATATTTTTGCATCTATATTCATTAGTGATATTGGTCTATAATTTTCTTTTCTTGTTGAGTCTTTTCCTGGTTTGGGGATCAGGGTGATGTTTGCTTCTTACAATGTGTGAGGAAGTCTTCCTTCTTTTTCTACCTTTTGGAACAGGTTGAGTCATATAGGTACTAATTCCTCTTTAAAGGTTTGGTAGTATTCTGACGTGAAACCATCTGGTCCCAGGCTTTTTTGGGGGGGAGGTTTTTTATGTTTGATGCTATTTCCGAACTTGATATGGGCCTGTGCAGTATTTCCACTTGATTCTGGCTAAGACTTGGAAGGTGACATGCTTCCAAGTATCGGTCAATTTCCTTCAGATTTTCATATTTCTGAGAATAAAGTTTCTTGTAATATTCATTAAGGATTTTTTGGATTTCTGAGGAGTCTGTTGTTATTTTGTCTTTGTCATTTCTGATTGATATTAGAGAATTTACTCTTTTTTTTCTGATTAGGTTGGCCAGAGGTTTATCTATTTTATTGATCTTTTCAAAAACACAGTTTTTTGATTTATTGATCTGTTGTATTATTCTTTTGTTTTCAATTTCATTTAATTCTGCTCTAATTTTGGTTATTTCTTTTCTTCTATTGGGTTTAGGGTTGGAATGTTCTTCCTTTTCCAGTTGCTTGAGATGTCACATTAAGTTGTTAACTTCCTCTCTTTCCGTTCTCTTGAGGAAGGCTGCAGTGCTATAAATTTCCCTCTTAGAACTGCCTTTGTGGTGTCCCAGAGGGTCTGATAGTTTGTGTGTTCATTGTCATTTTGTTCCAAAAAACTGGCAATGTCTTTCTTAATCTTGTCTCTGATCCAGCTATCATTCAGCATAATGTTATTTAACTTCCATGTTTTTGTATGAGCATGCAGATTCCTGTTGTTACTCAGCTCAAGTTTAATTCCATGGTGGTCTTAGAAGATACAAGGAATAATTTCTATTCCTTTAAATTTACTGAGGTTAGACTTGTGACCTAAGATGTGGTCCATTTTGGAGTAAGTTCCTTGGGCTGATGAGAAGTATGTGTATTCAGTTTTGTTGGGATGAAATGTTCTTTAGATGTCTGCTAAATCTAAATATTGGATGGTTAGGTTTAAATCTAAAATTTCTTTGCTCAGCTTCTTGCTGGAGGATCTATCCAACACTGCCAAAGGAGTGTTGAAATCTCTGACTATTATTGAGCTTGTGGAAATCATGTTGCTCATGTCAGTTAGATTTTCTCTTATAAATTGAGGTGCATTCTGGTTGGGTGCATAGATATTAATAATTGAAATCTCATCATAGTGAGTATTACCCTTAAGAAATATGAACTGACCATTCTTGTCCTTCCTTACTTTTTTTGGTTTTAAGCCTATTGTATCTGCAAACAAAATTGCAACACCTGCTTTTTTCTGACTACCATTTTCCTGAAATATGGATGACCATCCTTTCACCCTGAGTCTGTATTTGTTTTTTAAGTTAAGATGTGACTCTTGTATGCAGCAAATATCTGCCCTGAGATTTTGTATCCAGTCAGCTAACCTATGCCTCTTTAGAGGACAGTTTAAGCCGTTCACATTAATGGAGAATATTGATAAGTCTGGTGGAATTTTGGGTATTGAGTTTTTCAAAGGTCCAGTGGACACTTTTAATCATTTTGCCAGTGTGGAAGTTGGAGTTTGATCCAAAGTTTCTGAGTGAGTTTATTTTTGTGGTATAGGATTTGGTTGGTCATTGTGGAGGATAGGTCTGAGAATATCCTGAAAAGCTGGTTTGGTTATGGGAAATTTCTTCAACATATGAATATCATTAAAGTATTTAATTTCTCCATTATAAATGAAACTCAGTTTATCTGGATACAAGATCCGGGGTTGAAAGTTATTTTGCTTTAGGAGATTAAAAGTCTATGACCACCCTCTTCTGGCTTGAAAAGTTTCATCAGAGAGATCTGCAGTTATTCTAATATTCTTCCCTTTGTACGTTGTGGTTTTATTTCACCGGGCTGCTTTGAGAATCTTCTCCTTCATATTAATTTTGGTGAAGCTAATTATGATATGCCTGGGGGATGACTTATTGGGGTTGAATCGTGTTGCGCTTCTGAAGCTGTCTGCTATCTGAATTTCAGAATCTCTAGTCATGTCTGGAAAATTTTCTTTCATAATTTCCTGCAGAAGAGACCCTGTGCCCATTGAGGCCACTTCATCATTTTCAGAAATTCCAATTATTCATATATTGCACTTCTTTGAATTATCCCAGAGTTCTCTGAGAGAATGATCCATTTTTGCTCTCCATTTCTCTTCCTCTTTGAGAGTTTGGGTGCGTTCAAAGGCTTTATCTTTCATGTCAGAAATCCTTTCTTCTGCTTGCTCCATTCTGCTGCTGAGGGATTCTACTGTATTTTTCATATCTTTGAGGGCTGCAAATTCTGGCTTCAGTGTGTCTAAGTCTTTGGTGGTTTTGTCTTTAAATTCATTAAATTCTTAAGACAACTTTTGAATTTCTCCTCAAATTCCTAATTCCATTTTATTAATCTTGTCTTCAATCCAAATTCTGAATTCGATTTCTGACATCTCAGCCAGTTGTTTATGTATGGGATCTTCAATTACATCTGCCATATCTTTTCTTGGGGGGGTGTTGATCTATTCTGGTTATTAATGTTACCAGAGTTTTTCCGTTGATTCTTCCCCATTGTTGTCTTACTCCCTTTGATTTTTACCCTGAGGCTTTATTGAGGGCCCATACAGTGCTGTGGCTTGAGAAACTGGGGCCCTGTCTTGTGTGGTGGGGCTAAGTGGTTTTGTCTTTTTTTAAGCTGGTTTCTGTTTGACCCTAGTGTAACATTTACTCTGGGTTGAAGTCTCAGCTGTGTGGAAAAGCCAGCAGTTAAGTCACTCTGCCCGCCCACCTCTGGCACTAATTGGAAAAGGAAAATCAAACCTTCCTACAATAGCATACCCAGGGCACCACCTGAAAAGTCCTCAGTCTATTGATTCAGTTCAAAAGGTCCAAATCAATTGTCTCAATCGGCACCTGTCTCGGGTGGGACAGTTCAAGGGGTCTTTGCAAACTGGATCACAGGGGTCTGGTGACTACTCTGGTATGACTTACTCCAGTCCTGTGTGGAGTCAGGAGGAGCCACCTAGCAAATAGATCAGTCTGGGAAGGTTGACGTCTCCTTCCCCACTTTGCCCCTCTGTCGGACCCAGTCACTGGTATCTCTGCAGATGGCTGACTCAGTTGCCTGTAGTGAACATATACTCCAGGGATTTGCACCTGCCTGAATCACAAGGAAATCTGCCAGGCCTCTGTAGTCTGCTGCTATGTAGCAGGAGGAGGTGAGGCCTGACATCCTTGGGTGCTTGATGCAGGTGGGGGGGAGGTGTTCACTCAGGCTTAGCCCCACCCCTGATTGATGTTGCTAACAGAACAGAACAGAACAGACAACTTTGTGGGATTCTGTCTCTGTTTCTGCTAAAATCGCCTGCAGAAGACAGGCTGTTCTGAGTTCAAACGTCTTTGCTACTGGAGGTTTGTGTCCGATTACCTCTCTGAGTCGGCCCTGCCCTGGAAGCTTCCTGGGTCTGTGAGCAGCATCAGCAAATCCTTTACTAACTGGTGGCCTCCTCTGGTTGCCCAGGGAGACAGGGGGTGTGGCTTCAGAACATCCAAAAGTGAGCTGTTTGGCTTTTGTTTGTGTCCTTGTGGTCGCAGCTTGCCTCAGCGGTGTTGATGTGTGTTCTTCAACCTTCTCTCTTGGTGCAGCTCAAATCCACCAGGTTACTTACTAAATTTTTTTCCCTTAACTCTCCTTCTGGACGGGAGCCTCTGTGGAAAGCTGGCTTCAGTCTGCCATCTTGTCTCCCCTCCGGTAAAATTTTAATTCTTTTTCTTTTGTTAAGGTTTGATTTTTGGAGAATGTTCCATGGGCTAATGAGAAGAATGTATATTCTTTAGCTTTGGGAAGGAGCATTCTATATATGCTTATTAAGAACAGTTGTTCTAGGGTCACATTTAAGTCCTTTCTATCCTTTTTCAGTTTCTGTTTAGAGGATCTGTCCAGCTCTGTAAAACGAGTGATTAAGTCCCCTGTTATGATGGTGTTTGGGTTATCATATTACTCAGACTAATTAAGGTCTGTTTCAAGAATCTGGGAGCATTTAAGTTGGATGCATATATTTAGAATTGAAATGATTTCTTGTTATATTGTTCCCTTGACCAAAATGAAGTGTCCATCTTTGTCTTTTTTGACCTTAGTTGCTTTAAATCCACTGAAAATAAGACTGCAACACCTCTTTCCTTCTGAATTCGATTTGCCTGAAATATTGTCTTCGATCTCTTGACGCTGAGTTTTAATTTGTCCTTTCAGGCTGTGTGTTTCTTGCAGACTGCAAATGGATAGCTTGTTTTTTTATTTATTTTTTTAATCGAATCAGCCAGCCTGTCTCTTCCGTGGGAAATTCAACCCATTAACATTTATTAAGATAATTGCTAAGTGTGGTGGAGTTCTATCCAACTTATTTTGTGAAAGTCCACTGCTTAGTTTTATCTTTGCGTAATTACGGAAGCTAGGTTTTGTCCTTTATTTTTTGGATGTTACTTTGCTGACAGTCCATTGTGATAGTCAGTGTGTAAAATAGGTCTAAGTATTTCTGGTAGAGCTGATCTTGTTGTGGAAAACTTCTTCAGTGTTTGCATATAAATAAATGATTTGATTTTTCTATTAATTTTAAAGCTTGATTCCTCCTGCTTTGTTTTTATTTCTGAGTATTGGCTATTCGAGGTTTTTTCTGATTCCATATAAAATGAAGTATTATTTTTTCAAGATCTTTAAAATATGACAATGGAGCTTTTATAGGAATTGCATTAAAATTATATATTGCTTTGGGTAGTGTAGACATATTCTTCTTAGCAAAGTATCTCAAGAATGGAAGAAAAAGTATGCAATGTACTCAGCCCTACTATGAAGCTAATTTACAGCTTTCATATGAAGGCTATAACCTAACTATAGCACAAGAATATGGGGAAAGGGCCAAAGAAGGGGAAGGGAGGGGGGAAGTCAGGGTGGAGGGAGGATAATGGGTGGGGCCACACCTACAGTGCATCTTAGAATGGGTACAGGCAAAACCTACTAAATGCCGAATACAAATGTCTTCATACAATAACTAAGAAAATGCCATGAAGGCTATGTTGAACAGTTTGATAAGAATATTTCAGATTGTATATGAACCCAGCACATTGTACCCCTTGATTGCACAAATGTACACAGCTATGATTTAACAATAAAAAAAGAGAAATTTAAAGCTTATATTAGCAGGATATAGAATTCTGAGCTAAAATTGGGGGGGGGAGGTTGTTTGTTTTAAAGTAGATTAAAGGTAGATGCTCATTTTCTTCTGCCCTGAAAAGTTTTATTTGAGAAGTCCACAGTCACCCGGATGGATTTGCCCCTGTAGGTCAATTTGTGCTTATCCCTGACAGCTTGTAGAATCTTCTCTTTTGTCTTTACTTTGAGCAAGTTCATGACAATGTGCCTTGGAGAAGTTTTATTTGAGTTGTGATGACCTGGGGTCTGATATCCCTCTTAAAGCAGTGTCTCAGAACCTTTGGTGATATTGGGGAAATTTTCATTTATGATATCCTCTCATAAGGCTTCCACAGTGGTGTTCTTCTTTCTCTTCTTGGATACCTATAACTGATATGTTTGAATGCTTCATGAAGTCCCATAATTCTGTCAATGAGCGTTCTGCTGTCTCTTTTTCTGTCTCTTTAACTGCCTGAGTTAGCCCAATAGCTTTATACTCTTCCTCTGAGATTCTTTCTCCTGCATTGTATAATCTATTATTGGTACTTTTTACTGCATCTTTCAGTTCTCTTACTGACTGCTTTACTTCCACAAGCTTCACTATATCCCTTCTATATTCTTCATGTAGTCCATCTCTTTTTTTTTTATTAGCATTACATCATAGCTGTGTACATTAATACGATCATGGGGCACCATACATTGGTTTTATAAACAAGTTGACATCTTTTCATCACACTGTTTAACATAGACTTCGTGGCATTTTCTTAGTTATTGTGTTAAGACAGTTTTATTCTACATTTACTAAGTTTCACATGTACCCTTGTAAGATGCACCACAGGTGTAATCCCACCAATCACCCTCCCTCTGCCCATGCTCCCCCCTCCCTCCCCTCCGTCTCCACCTTCCCCATATTCTTAGCTTATAACTGGGTTATAGCTTTCATATGAAAGCCATAAATTAGTTTCATAGTAGGGCTGAGTACATTGGATACTTTTTATTCCATTCTTGAGATACTTTACTAAGAAGAATATGTTCCAGCTCCATCCATGTAAACAAAGAAAGAGGTAAGGTCTCCATTTTTCTTTAAGGCTGCATAATATTCCATGGTGTACATATACCACAATTTATTGATCCATTTGTGGATCCATGGGCACTTGGGCTTTTTCCATGACTTAGCAATTGTGAATTGGGCTGCAAAACATTCTGGTACAAATATCTTTGTTATAATGTGATTTTTGGTCTTCTGGGTATATACCTAGTAGAGGAGTTATAGGATTGGATGGCAGATCTATTTTTAGATCTCTAAGTGTTCTCCAACTCTTATTTGATTCTGTTTTTGAATTTCCCTTTGGTTATTTTCCACTTACTCAGAAATTTCCTTTACTGTTTTTCATCATCCATATTTTAAATTCCCCTTCTATTTCTAACATTTCTTTATAGGTGGACTATTCTATAGTAGCTACCTCATGATCCCTTCGGGGAATTTCTATGGTCTGGTTTTTCATGTTGCCAAGATTTTTAAAGAGAAAGACAGGAATAATAGTGGTGTACAGTAGCCTACTTTAACCCTCACCCACAAATCCCAACCGCTGGGGTGGGTCCTTTGACGTCTGCAGCTCTTTGCCAGCTTGTGCAGATGCAAGACTCTACCTTCAACAAAAACAGAAGAAAAACAAAAATATTATAAATCAAACCAAATGAAACAAGCAAGAAACCTTGAGGGAAAAGAATGGGGAGAATAACAAACATCAGGAGCTGAAAAACTAGCAAAATTTGAAGCCTTTATTATTAAAAAAGGTCACAATGAAAAACTAAATTTACACAAGAAAAATGAAGAAAAATGAAAAAGAAAATTCTAGGGGGAAAATGTTGAAAAAAATTATTTCCATTTTTGTTTATTTTTTTTTCATTGTTGGGGATTCATTGAGGGTACAAAGATCAAAGTTACAGTCATTGCATTTGTTCAGTAAGTCCCTCTTGTAATTATGTCCTGCCCCCAAAAGGTATAACACACATCACCCCCCAAATCCCTCTTTCCTTCCCTTTCTCTGATCTCCCCTTCCCCCATCCCCACCCCCAGAATGTACTAGGTCATTAATTGTCTACATATCAGAACTGAGTACATAGGATTCTTGCTTCTCCATTCTTGTGATGCTTTACTAAGAAAAATGTGTTCCACTTACATCCAGGTTAATACAAAGGATGTAAAGTCTCTCTCTCTCTCTCTTCATATATATATATATATATATATATATATATATATATATATATATATTATTTTTTTATAGCTTTTGGCTGGGGCTGTGTTTGAACCCTCCATTTCTGGCATATGGGGCTGGCACCCTACTCCTTTGAGCCACAGGTGCTGCTCGGTCTCCATAATTTTTAATGGCTGAATTAAAGGTATTCCAAGGTATATGTATAACACAGTTTGTTGATCCATTCCTGGGTTGGTGTGCATTTAGGCTGTTTCCACATTTTGGTGAATGTAAAATGAGCTGCAATAAAGAGTCTAGTGCTAGTGTCCTTAAGGTAAAAGGATTTCTTTTCTTCTGGGTAGATGCCCAGTAATGGGATTACAGGATCAATTGGGAGGTCTAGCTTGAGTTCTTTGAGGCTCTCCATACTTCCTTCCAAAAAGGATGTATTAGTTTGCAGTCCCACAAGTAATGTAAAAGTATTCCCTTCTCTCCACATCCATGTCAGCATCTGCAGTTTTGAGATATTTTTTGACGTGGGCCATTCTTGCTGGGGTTAGATGATATCTCAGGGTGGTTTTGATTTGCATTTCTCTAATAATTAGGGACAATGAGTATTTTTTCATAGTTTCTTAGCTATTTGTCTTCTTTAGAGAAGGTTCTATTCATGTCTCTTGCCCATTGATATATGGGATTGTTGGCTTTTTTCATGTGGCTTAATTTGAATGCTCTGTAGATCCTACTCATCAAGCTTTGGTCTGATTTAAAATATGCAAATATCCTTTCCCATTTTGTAGGTTGTCTGTTTGCTTTGGTTGTTTTATCCTTAGCTGTACAGAGCCTTTCAGTTTAATTAAGTCCCATTTGTTTATTTTTGCTGTTGTTGCAATTGCCACAGAAGTCTTCTTCATAAAGTTTTTCCCCAGGCCAATATCTTCCAAACAAGAACAAAAGAATCCCTATTCAATAAATGGTGCTGGAGAACGGGATATCCTCATGTAAAAGACTGAAATTTGAGCCACACTTTTCTCCACTCACCAAAATTAATTTGAGTTGGATAAAAGACCTAAATTTAAGGCATGAAACAATAAAAACCCTCAGAGAAAGCACAGGAATTTTTTTTTTTTTTTTTAAAGAAGAAAAAAATTGAAAAAAACTATGTGTATGTATCTTGCTGAATATTTCCTGGGCAACAGGTGATCTTCTGGGTTATGAGATGCTAATCACAATAGAGCTTTATAAGATGGAGACTGGAAGCCTCTGCTGAATTCTTTGCCCTCAAACCCTGAATGGTGCTGGTGTCCTTATGGTAATAGGATTTCTTTTAAGGGTTGGGAGCCTGAATCTCTCCTCAGCCTGCTTAATTTACATGCCTCAACCTTTCCAAACTATTTCCCTTAGCTAAGCTGCGGCTTTCCCAGGAAAACGTGTATTGCTTGGATCTCTTCTGAAGTCGCTTCATTCTTATCAGGAACACCAGAACCAGCCTTGCTCTAGAACCTTGAGGGTGGAGCCTCCAAAGCAGCTCTCCCAAAATGGCTGCAATGCAGCCCACAGCCTGTAGCCAAACAATGAAAGCTCTTTTCCAGCCCAGAGGCTCAGTCTCAGCCTCTGGGTGCTACTCAAAGTCATTTTTTCACTCACCCAAGGTCTCCCAAGGTAACTCAACTAAGTTCCCAAGTCCAAAAACCAAAACAACCCACAGGAAGGCCTTCCCTGTCTGCATAGTCTCACAACTGCTGTAGCTTTGGCCACTGCAGCACCATGGACTCAGACTTGGGGTCCTGAAGTCTCCTACTGCCTCCCTGAATCCCCAAAGAGATGTTTCTGGGCAAAGCCAATAAGCCCGAGGTGCCTGGAGTCTTCTCTCTCCAATCTCACCATGCCCAGTTACAAAGAAGCATTTTCTTGTCCACCATCTTGCTCTGCCTCCTTGCCTGTGCCTCTTTAAAGAAGAATTCAAACCATTAACATTTACTTAGAGAATTGATTGGTATTGTGATGTTTTGGTCATCTCATTTTTCAGAGGCACAGAGCTTATTTTTACCCCTTTCACCATTGTAGAAGCTATATCTTATTCTTTAATTTCTGGGTGTGTTGACTTTGGTGATGTACGATAGTGGTAGTCATTATGAAGAATGGGTCTGAGTACTTCCTGTAGAGCTGGTGGGCTAGTTAATGGCAAATTTCCTCAACATTTAGATGTCAGTAAAATATTGGATTTCTCCATCACAAGTTAGACTCAGTGTAGCGGGATACAGAATCCTGTGTTGAAAATTGCTTTATTTAAGGAGGTTAAATGTCTATTACCATTCTCTCCTGGCTTGAAAAGTTTTGGCTGAAAGATCTGAGATCATCCTGATATTTTTCCCTTTGTAGGTAAGACTTTTCTAATGCCTGGCTACTTGTAGGATTTTCTACTTCATATTTACCCTGTTTCACTGAAAATAAGACAGTGTATTTTAAGGTGTGATCCCAAAGATGCGCTAGGTCTTATTTTCAGGGACGTCTTATCTTTCCTAAAGTAGGTCTTATTTTCGGAGGATGTCTTATTTTCAGGGAAACAGGGTACTTTGGCAAAGTTAATTACAATGTTTCTCGGAGATGCTTTGTTTGGAATAAGTTGTGCTGGAGTTCTGAAACTATCTGCTATTTGAATTTCTGTGTCTCTTGCAATGCTTGGGAAATTCTATAACACAATGTCTTGGATTAGAGGATTTGTACCTTTAAGATCATCCTCTTCTTATTCAGGAATCTCTATAATTCAGATGTTTGATCATTTGGAACAATCCCATAATTTTCTCAGGGAATATTATGGTTTTGTTCTCCTTTTTCTGCCTGTTTGAATGCTTGGGATAATTCAAAAGTCTTGTCTTCAATTTCTAAAATTCTTTTCTTCTCCCTGTTCAACTCTATTACTGACGGTCTCTATCCTGTTTGTATTTGAAAGTCCTCAAATGCCTTTTCTTTAATTCCTTAAGCTTTGCTGTGTCTTTCCTCTTTATTCCAATATGCTTTGTGACTTTTGAATTCATTACTCTCTTGAGAAAAGTTTTGAACTTTTTTTTGATTTCTGTTTTCATCTTTTCCTCAATTCTAGTCATCTTATTTGCCATTCATATTTATTCTATTTCTGACATTTCAGCAATTTCTCTGTGGTTGGTATTTTCTTTTATATCTCCCTTGTGATTCCTTGGGAGAGTTGTTCTGCTGTGATTTTTTATATTGCCAGAGTTCTTCTGCTGGTTCCTTCCCATGAGTTTCCAGCATTTTAAAATATACTAATTATACTATTTTAGTTTCAATAGTAGGTTGTCCTGAATAATTATTGAGATACAAGCTAATTGGAGACACTGAGGGAAACACTGTACCTACCTATTTTGCAATTAAAACTGATAGATCTGGTCGCCCAATGAACTGGAACTAACGACTCCTTTTCCAATGACCTGTGTCTTATGATTGTGCCTTTTTCCTTTCTGGTTGCAAAGGTCTCTTTCTTGCCTTCAGCCAGAGACTCTGAGAGCTGGCTTGGTGAGATAGCACTGCAAGACTCTGTCTTGATATTAGCCGGCCTTCTCCTCAATACTAAGGAGTCACGGTATTTTGCTGGAATCTGTTCTGGACAAAGATACAAAGACTCATGCCCACTCACAATAGCTGGAGGAAGATATTCTTCAGACAGACCCACTGAATCAACCCATCACTGCTCCATTTGCCCCCCACTGCTGCTCAAACAAAGTCAAACAAGTGGTGAACATGTAGGCCCAAACAGTGGTGGCAGGGGAACAAGAATCTGAAGATAGCTCTGGCTGAGAGTTCCAGTCAAACTTGCTCAGGCAGTGTGAGCAACACCCACACAATTGAGTTCAGAAGGTCACTGGGGGGACATCTCTGGATGAGGGTTCCAGTCAAACTCACTCAGCACACAGTACACCCACACAAAAGAGTTCAGAGGGTGGCAAGGCCAGAAAACTAAAATCTTCAGGCAGGTATGTCTGAGAGTTCCTGGGGGGAGAAGGGGCTTGAGAAGGCTTTTTTCTAGTGGGAAAGGGAATTAGCATAGTTCACCTCTCTCCTGCCAAAATTAGAACTTTAGCACCACCATTACTGTGCTGTAGGTCATTGGCCCACACAGTGTCCCAGCCTCTCAATGAACTCCACAAATACTCCAGTCTCTCCATGGAGTAGTCCATCAGGCAACCTGGATACAGGGAAAAGTTACCTATGGGCTCAGGATTTCAGAAAGAATAATTGTTCAGTTTTGTGCCAGGAAGCATAGGGACTAGGATCAGGTTGGGACCTCCATGGTGTAGGAGGACTGGGATTTATTGACTGTATCCTGTAGGGTGAGGTGAGAGGTCCTTTTTTCCCTGTTCATGCTCAAAATGCCCAGTGTGGAACTCCCAGTTGACAGGAACTCCTTTCCCCTTGGCAATGGGCACCTTCTGACTAGTCACTCCATACCTCATCTTTGTTATCTTTCTTCCTCTTTCTTGGCCTCACAGCTTGTCTCATCACCACACTGTCTTCTCCCTATGCTCAACTCCCCACCTTAGGCTTCTCTGAGTCCATTTTGGTCCAGTATCTCTCCCTCTGGACAGGAGCCTCTGGAGAAAGCTGCTGCTAGTCGGCCATCTTGAATCACCCCTACTTTTGGAAGTTTATTATTTTTATTTTCAAATGATTCTGTTGGATGTTTTATTTCAGTTATCATAGCATTAATTTCAAAAGTCCATGCTTGTTCTTGTGTGGTTCTTTTTTGAACTCACCTGTTATTTTCTTATGGGTACTGTATTTGTTATGCCATTAGAGATATTAAATATATTTTCCTGAATTTTTTCCTCCTTAAGTTGTCTGAATTTGTTTTCTTTTTTGTTTCTTTTTTCCTCTTCTTTTGCTTTGGTTTCTTCCTCTCACACTGGAGGTTTTCTTGAAATGTCTGGTACATTTGTTTATCAATTCTTGCCTAAAAATTAACTCTACTAGTTTTTGTATTTCATTGCATTACTATCATAGGATTTACTATTGTGAACATCCAGTCCTATGGGTTTATCACTTTGGGATTCTTAAATAGTATTGTCTGTAGATTTTCTTAGCAGTTGTGCACTATCTTCATAGAACAATCTTCCAGTATCTGCTTGTACATATATTACCCTGGCTTGTGGCATTATGCAGCTGGATATGGTAAAAACTGAGAGATGCTTCTTTCAGTGTGAAGACTTTTACTTCATTGCTTATTTTCCATATGGTATCTCAACCATACTAGAGTATAAATTTTATCCATCATGGAGTGGAGTGGAGTGGAGATAAGGAGATATAGTTTTTTGGCAGTGAATAAGATAAGAGAGATAAACCTGGATATAGCAGAAATCTAAATTGCCCTTTTTTAGATTTTCAAATAATGCTCTTACTTTTTGCCCTCACAGCATTACTCATACATTCTGAGATATTTGAATTGCAAACCTTGAACCTTCCTGTGGTTCTTTGGGAAAGAGCTTTATATTAGTTTACTCCAATGTCTCATCTAATTCTGCTGCATAAGTTTGCCCTTGCTCTCCACTGCTAGCTTTAATGCTTAATCTACATTATTTTGAATATGGTTCATGATTAACATTTCTAGTTTCATTGAAGATGGTATTCCTGGACTTTATTGTTCTTGCTTTTTTTTTTTTTTTTTCCTTTATGGGAGGAGGCATTTTCTGAAGAAGAAAGGCAGAAAACTCTTTATTATACAAGAAACTTCAAATTCTTATTCAAAGAGTGACATGCATGAATAACTCTGTTAAACACCTAAAACATATTTTGTTGGTATCTGTTTATTACACTATACATAGTAGGTACTCATCACATATAAGTCTATTAATTTTATTCAATATTTCATGTTAAAATACTATTTCTATTAGTTTCTGTTTTCTCTTTAAGATGGTCATTTGCCATAATAAACTTTGTAATATTAGAACTTTTCCACATACTTTTACCTAGAAATTATCCCTAATTAATTTCTGAATGGTCAATAATTGGAATATTTCTTTGAATTTTCCACAGCACTTAGGACAGTTCTGGGCACATGATAGGCATTAATTAAATATTTAATTAATAACTCATATTTAGCTGCAAATGAGATCAGTGATGAGACTATAGAGATGGAATTAACTGGTTTGAATTGTAGAATTACTGGTTGGAAAAGAAGGAAAAAACAAGACATGAAACTGGAGAAATAGGCAGGTGCCAGATAGGAAGTGCATGGTATGCCATGCATAAGAGCCCAGACTTTATTTTTAGTATCATGGAGTATTATTAAGTAAGAGATTTATATGTTTTTATTTGGGTATTGAAAATATGAAAATATCACTCTACTTATAGCACCAAGAGTAGTTTTGAATAGGACAAGATTAGAAAGCCACCATTGAATTTGGCTTATGTAAAGGTCATTGTCTATTTCGATGAAAAAATTTTTTCAGTGTAATGGTAGAACTGTTAGCCAACTTGAAATTATTTGAGGAAAAATGTGAGAAAAATTAGTAAATTAATCTTTCAAGAAGGGTGACTCTAAAATATAAGAGTTATATGTAAAGAAAGTGTTGTTGGTTGCATATTTATTTAAGATTAGAAAGACTTGAATATGCTCAAAGATTTGGAGTGGAAACACTAAAAAATTGAAAAGACACAATGTTTTATTCAGAAAGGTTACAAAAATCAGGAAAAAAACCCAGAAATCCAAATACTTCCATTTTCCAGATAAGTATTCATTAAATGAGTGATCTTAATGCTACTGTAGATGTTCTTATTTTTAGAATGATTTTAAACTTACAAAAATGTTGCAAAGAAAGTATAAGTAACTTTTTTTTTTCCTGAATCAACTTATAGCGCACTGTTGCCATGTTACTCAGGAATACTTTTGGATCCCTATTTCCTACAAAGGCACTCTATTATATAAAAACAGTATGGACATCAATATCAATGCATAAGCATCCATAGATTATAACTTACGTATGTATTCTTCAAATATCATCAGTTGTTTTAGTAATATCCTTCATAAAGGATCCAAATCATAATAACTATTGCACTAAGGATGTAATTTTCTTTAATCTCATTCAAGCCAGAATAATTCCTCAGTCTTTCTTGTCTTTCTTTGACTTTTGCAACCTTGAGGGTTTAAAAATTATAGACTATTTATTTGATAGAATATATGTTCGCTCCATTTTGTTTTGTCTCATGATTCCTTATGGTTAGATTTAAAATATGGGTTTTTGGCATGAATATGATGGAAAGGAAGCTGTGTTCTCAGTACCTCTTATATTTCATGAGGTGGTAGAAGATTTTAATTTACCCCTTTACTGGTGATGTTAACTTTAATAATTGACTAAAGTGATTCTGTTAGATTTCTCCATTATAAAATTACTTGTTCCATTTCTATTTAATATGCATTTTTGAGGCAATACTTTGATACTACATACATGCCTCTCTTCTCATCAAATATTCACCCAATAGTTTTAGCATCAATGTAAGTTTCTAGCCTGAATTATTATTCGGATAGTTGCCATATGGAATTTCTAATTACCTCCCTTCTTCTATATTAATTAGTTGCCATTCTATTCTATAATAGAGCTTTTTATTTCCTTCGTTTTTTCCTCTCTCCATTCCTTCATCCTTTTGTCTATCCTTTCACTTAATTTCTCTCTTGTATTGTTCTTTTATTGCTTTCTTTGTTTTCCTTTCCTCCTCTTAACATCAATACAGATCATAGAATGAATATTTCATTTATTCTATTTTATCAGATTATCTATTTATTTATTATTACTAATTTTGAAGCTCATGTAGTTCCATCTCTATCAGATTACACTCCTCTAAAAATGGTTTCTGTATCCTTTAGAGATGCCTCTATCACTGATTTTTTTTTTTACTTTCTGGCACAGCAAGATGCTGTTTTATCTTTTACTTTTCCTGCGCCGTGCACCCTTCCATTTCACCAAAGAGCCTTGGTTTCTTCTATTGTAGATTATCTCTAATTAAGTTCTAAATGGTCAATAATTTGAATATTTCTTTGAATTTTCCACAGTACATAGGACAGTTCTGGGCACATGGTAGGCCTTAATTACGTATTTACTTAATAAATATTTTTTAAATGCTTGTTAGAATTCATCTGTGAAGATATCTGGACCTACACTTGTCTTTGTTGAGAGTAATGTGTAACATTAAAAATCAAGATGTGAGCCACTTATTGTTTATGACTTCTCATTGGACAAAATTACACACACATACGTGTGTGTATTTAAAACTTTACAACTATGGATTTTATCTAATATCTCCCATTCTAAAACCCTGCCACAGAGTTCATTCCTGGCTTCAAACCTTCTTAGATGTTCGTGTATTTTTCCCTGCCATCTCTTATTCAGGTTATTTAGAGATGGCTTACTATTGATATGTGTGAGCATCTAAATACATTTGATATTATGAAGATGTTATTAAATGCATGGCTTACAAATATTTTAACTATTTCATAGATATTTTCATTTTGCTGTCTCCTTTGCTGTGTAGCTACTTTTTATCTTGATGGAATGCCACTTAATCATTTTGTTTTTGCTGCCTATGCTTTTGGTGATATATTTAAAAAATCACTGCCAAGATCAAAACATTAAGAAGCTTGCTTCCCTATGTCTCCTTCTGTGAGTTTTATGATTTCAAGTCTTAAATTTAGACATTTAATCCATTTCAAATTATTGTTATATTTTTATTTCTGGTGTAAGGTAAGGGTCTAATTGCATTCTTTTTTTTATGTAGATATCCAGTTTTCCAAAAGCATGTTTTGAAAAGATTAGAAGTTCATCATTGAGTATTTTTGGCACCCCTGTCAAACATTGGGTGACAAAATACCCATGGTTTAATTTCTGGGCTCTCTAATCTGTTCCATTGCTTTGTATGTCTGTTTTTACACAAGAGTTGTTTTGCATTGAGTACTATAGCTTTGTAAGATAGCTTCACTTAGAAAAGTGTGATAATTCCAGCTTTACTCTTCTCTCAAGATTCTGTGGCTATTGGAGATTTTAGTAATTCCAAATGTATTTTAATATTGTTTTCTCTATTACTATAAAAAATGCCAATGAAATTTTCAAAAAAGTTGCATTAAAACTATAGATTACTTTGAGTAGTATAGACAATTTATCAATATTCTTTTGATCTATGAACACAAGAAATCTTTAAACTTATCTGTATCTTCTTCAATTACTCTCATCAGTATATTATAGTTTTCAGTTGTATAGTTACTAATCTTCTAGGCTAAATTCATTCTTAAATATTGTATTCTTTTTTTTGCTACTGTAAATGAGATTTATATCTTAATTTCATTTTTGCAAAGTTTAACTGTTGCTATATAGAAACACTACTTATTTTGTATGTTGATTTTATATCTTGCAAATCTTACTATTAATAATTATTACCTGAAATTTAATTAGTTCTAACTTTTCTTTGCAGAGTCCTTTGAATTGTCTCTGCATTAGAATATATCGTCTAAAAACAGGGATTTTTAACTTTTCCTCTGTAGTTTGGATACTGTTTATTTCTTTTCCTTGCCTAATTTCCCTGTAGGCTGAATGGATGTAGTGACAGTGGGAACCCTTGTTTCTTCTAATGTCAGAGGAAAAGCTTTCATCTTTTCAGCATTGGATATTGGCTTGTTAAGTATTTATTATGCCTTTTATATGTTGGATTACATCTCCTCTATACATAATTTGTAGAGACTTTATGTTATGAAAGGATGTTAAATTTTGTCACATATGATTTTGGGTCATCTATAGAGATAATCATATAATTTTTATTAATTATGTTAATTTGGTATATCACATTTATTGATTTGTATATGTTGAAACATCTTTAATTCATAGGGATACATTTCACACAAATATGTGCTTGATCCACAAATGTGCCTTGAACTCAATTTACTAGTACCTCATTGAATGTATTTGCACTTATGTTTATCAGGGTTATTGACTTAACAATTTGATTTTCTTGTAGTGTCTTTAACTGATTTGGCTATAAGAGTAATTCTGGATGTGTACAGTTAAAAATGAGGTTGAAAAGACATAGTCTTTCCTCTTTAGTTTTTGGAGTATTATGAAAATAATTAGAATTAATTCTTTTTTAAATGCTTGCTAGAATTCATCTGTGAAAATATCTGGTACTAGGCTTGTCTTTGTTGGGAGGTTTTTGATTACTGACTTAGTCTCCTTATTATTGTTCAGTATTTATGTTACATTTCTTTATGATTTTTCTTGATAAGTTCTACATTTTTAGAAATTTGTTCCTTTTTTCAAGTTTTCCAATGTTGGTGTATAATAGTTCATAGTACTTTCCTATAATTATTTTTGTTTCTGTAATATGAGTTGTAATGTGTCCTATCTTTATCTATTTTGTGTTACTATATAAGAATGACTGAGATGGGTAATTTATTAAACTAAAAATAAGTTTATTTAGCTCATAGATTTAAGAGAAGCTCAAGGCATTGGCCCTGGCTTCCTGCAGTTTTCCTGCTGCATCACAGCATGGAGAATATCAAAAGAGCATTGAAAATGTGTGAGGATAACACATGAGGGGCATCTTGGATTTAAAACAACCCATTCTTACTAGAATTAATTAATTCCTGCCAGAACTAGATCTAGTAGATTTTCACAAGAGAACTCACTCACTACTACAAGAAAGCATCAATCATGTTTGAGGGATCTGCCTCCATAATTCAAACACTTCCCACTAAGGCTCACCTCCCAACAACACCACATTTGAAATCACATTTGAAATCAAATGTCAACAAATTTGATGACAACAAACAAATATCCAAAATGTGGCATATACTCTTTTGTTTTATATTTTTTGAGTTATCTTTCTTTTTGGTCTGAATCTAACTAAAGGCTTGTTGGTATTGCTTATCTTTCCAAAACCAACTCTTGGTATTACTGCTCTTTTCCATTTTCTCAGTAGTTTCCACTCTTTTTTATTTCTTCTCTAATCTCTATTGTTTTCTTCTTTATGCTATCTTTGGGCTTAATTTGATCTTTTTAAAATTCCTTGATGTGTAAAGTTGAGTTATTCATCCAGAATCTTTCCTTTCTCTTAATGTAGACATTCACTATTACATAATTCCACCTCAGAACTACATTAACTGGTTGTGTTGCTATTTACGTTTGTCAAAAGTTGCTTTATGATTACACTTTTGATTTATTCTATGACTCATTAGTTCTCTAGGCGTGTGTTGCTTAATTGCCACATATTTTTCATATTTGTGTGTTATTCAGTTCTCTTCCTATCATTTATTTTTACTTTCAGACAATTGTGGTAAAAATTGATATAATTTTGATCTTTTTAATTTTGTTAAAATTTGTTTTGTGGCACAATATATGATCTTGCCAGGATAATGTTCTATGCATGGTTGAGAAGAAAGTATTTTCTATTGCTATTGGGTTGAGTGTTCTGTATACATATGTTACCCTGTTTCCCCAAAAATAAGACAGTGTCTTTTATTAAGGTGTGCTCTCAAAGATGCGCTAGGTCTTATTTTCAGGGAACATCATATCTTTCCTGTGAGTAGGTCTTATTTTCGAGGAAACAGGGTAGATCTATTTTGTCTGAAGTGTAATTCAAGTTTGATGTTTCCTTTTTGATTTTGTCTTTGTCTGGATGATCTATCCATTATTTAAAGTGTGGTATTGAAGCTATCTACTATTCTTGCATTGCAACCTATCTCTCCCTCAAATCTATTAGTATTGGCTTTATATCGTTTGATGATCCAACATTGAATGTATAAACATTCATAATTATTGTATCCAACTGGTGTGGTGGTTCAAGCCTATAATCCTAGCACTCTGGGAGGCCCAGATGGGTGGATTATTTGAACTCAGGATTTTGAGACCAGCCTTAGTAAGAGTGAACCCTGTCTTTATTAAAAATAGAAAAACTAGGGTGGCGCCTGTGGCTCAAGGAGTAGGGTGCCAGTCCCACATGCCAGAGGTGGCGGGTTCAAACCCAGCCCCGGGCTCCTGTACTACCATCTACAGGGAAGGCTCAGAGAAGAGAATCACCTAAGCCTAAGAGTTTGACATTATTTTGACCTATGATTATGTCATGGAGCTCTACCTAGGCTGACAGAGTGAGACCCTGTCTCAAAAAAAAAACATGTTATATCCTCTCAAGAGTTGACTCCTTTGTCATTACATAGTGATCGTTGTCCCTTGTGTAAGATTTCAACTGAAAGTCTATTTTGTCTGATATAAGTATTATCACCTCTTCTGTGTTTTGGTTAACACTTTCATAGAATATATTTTTTATTCTCTTCACTTTTAGCCTATGTATATCCTTAAATCTAAAGTTAGTCTCTCCTTAGCACCATGTAGCTGGATCTTGTTTTTTTAATTTAATTTAATTTTTTATTTAATTTTTTCTTTTTTATTGTTTGAGATTCATTGAGGATACAATGAAATGGGTTATATTGATTGCATTTCTGAGGTAAAGTCCCTCTTATATGGATATATATATATATATATTTAAGCACTTTGTGTCTTTTGATTTCATAAACTTATATTTAAAGTAATAATTATTATGTAAAGACTTACTATAGTCATTTTTTAATTATTATTTTTTTCAGAGACCTGTTTTTATTTTTATTTTTATTTTTTTATTAAATCATAACTGTATACATTGATATGATCATGGGGCATCATACACTCCCTTCATAGACCATTTGACACATTTTTAGATATTATGCGGTTCTTTTGTTGCTTACTACTTCTCATGCTGTTGTCCTTTGTGTGCTGATGTTTTCAGCAGTAGTGTGTTCTGATTCCTTTCTTCTATATTTTCTATATGTACTATAGGTTATTTCTTTTGGTTACCGTGAGGCTTTCATAAAACAACTTTTACTCATAGGAGTCTGTTTAAAGCTAATAACAATATAACTTCCATCACATACAAAATTCTACCATTTACTTCTACCATTTTATTATTTTGTGTATCATAATTTTGTTTGGGTTGATCCCGCTCAAGATTCTCCAAGTATCTCGAGTCTAGATGTCCATATCCCTCCCAAGATTTGGCAAGTTTTCAGCCATTATTACTTGAAATGACCACTGACCATTTTTTTTTTCTCTCTTCTTTTTCTGGGAATAAAATATTGAATATATTTGTTCATTCAATGATATTCCATAGGCTATGTATGCTATCTTCACCTTCTTATAGTTTT
Organism: Nycticebus coucang; assembly: GCF_027406575.1. Taxonomy (NCBI): domain Eukaryota; kingdom Metazoa; phylum Chordata; class Mammalia; order Primates; family Lorisidae; genus Nycticebus; species Nycticebus coucang. Next base: position 152,344,924 of record NC_069804.1, on the reverse strand, counting down.
TGTTTTTTGACTGATTTGTTTCAAATGGCCTGTTGCCATGTTTGTTGATTCTTTTTTCTGCATCTTTACATCTACTGTTGTAACCAGACATCAAGATATAGATAGATGAATTTTCACAAAGGAAATTTTAGCACCATGGGTTATTTATGTAGGTTTATAATCTTTATGTAATTGGTTTTATAAAGTATAAATACTATATTCTTTAATCTCTGGCTTAATTTATTAAACATTATTATTTATGAGCTTCATTTATGTTGTTACATAAGGTGATAGTATGTTCATTTTTTTTTACATTGGTCTTTCATTTTATTTATGCTTTACTTAAAATCTTTAACTTTGTGGATATTTGATTCCACAGTATGCATTTAGCCCTTTTTAGCAAGTTATATGAGCATTCAGACCATGTTGATAGATACTGTAAATAATATCATGGGTATATTCTTTTCTAAAAGAAAAATTACCACTATAATTAACAAATACAGAGCACTCTATTTTATCTGGCATATTCACAGAAGCCCATCTCAATGATATTTGTGGTTAATAAAAAATTTTGCTAAAAGAAAATTTCTATATATTTATAACATTTTATAATTAAATAAATAGAATATAATCTATGTAAGCTGACCACATAAGACACTGTAAAAAACTTGCCAACATTCAGAGGTGATCAACAAAGGAACTAGGCCTACTGCACTGATACATAACATGTGATGCATGCCAGGTCTATGAAACTTAGGTTGACCTAAGAAGATTGTCAGTGTAGGAAGGTTGTCAACTATATAGCATCTATTGTGTTATAGTTGTCAGTAATATAAATGTAGCATAAAATGTTTTATTTTTTATTATTTATCATGGTAAAATACACATAATATGAAATTTCACTTTAACCATTTTGAAATATAGAGTCCAATGACATTAACTACTTTCACATGTTTGTATAATAGTTTTTACCATTTTAAGATCTTTTATTATTTTTTCAAATGGAAACTCTATACCAGATAAACATTAACTTCTCAGTGCCCTCACTTCCTTGCCTCTTATAGCCACCATTTTATTTTTAGTATCAATTTGACTATCATACATACCTCATGTAAGTGGAATCATAGAGTACTTGACTTTCCATGTCTGCTTATTTCACTGAGCATAATATTTTCAATAATATTTTCACTATTCATATTTTATACATGTTTTAAAAAGTATCATAATGTCCTTTCTTTTTAAAGCTGAATAATATTTCATCACATCTCTATATCACATTTTGTCCATTCATCAATTTGTGGACATTTGGATTGTTGCCACTTTTTTTCCATTGCAAATAAATAATGATGTACAAACGTAGGTATACAAATATTTGTTAAATCTTTTCTTTCAGTTAATTTGAATATATACCCATTAACAGAATTGTTTTGTTGTATAGTAATTTTACGTTTATGTTTTTACTATTTTCCTCAGTACCCAAACCATTTTACATTCCCACTAATAATGCACAAGGGTTCCAGTTTGCACCTATCCTCACCAAGACTTGTAATCTTTGTTTGTTTTGCTTTATTATAATTAGTCATCCCCATAGATGTGAGAAGATCCAGATTTCTGCATGCTTATAGCCCCATTGCAATTTTTATGAACAATATTTTCTTTCACTTTCCAACCTGATAACTGAGTTAGGCAAAACAGAAATCAGTCCTTTAGGTAGTCCCTAAGGAAGTTGGAATGTTGCAAAAATGGTCTATCCTGCTCTCTCCAGATTAAAAGAGAAGAATTAGGGAATAGGCTATTGTTTTATATGTTCAGTTTAACACTTCACTTTAAATATCTGGCCATAGGTATTTGTACTTCTTAGTTTTCCAGCAGTGTTCCCAAAGAGCACAAAAGCACTCTTCCCGGCCTGATCTCTAAGAAAGTGAAAAAGACCAGTCATTCAGATAGCCCCCTGAAAAATTAGAAAATTGTTGTCCTCTCCTTGGTTTGAGGGAGGGAACTGGAAACTGGGATACTGTCTCCTCCAAACCAAGGTTATTGCAACAATGGTATGTGAGAGTAACAGTGAGTAAAAATACCAGGAAATTTCCTACCATTTGAATTTTTATTTCTTGAATGAACATTACCTTGGTTGCTGTAACCTCTGATTGTTTTCCAGAACTCCAGTGAGCTACTTTAAACAGTCTCTAGCTTTTTGTTGGTTTGTTTTAATGTTTCCATGGGTAAACAAGACCTAGAGCTTCCTAGTTTATAGTTTGGATGATATTACCTCTGAATCATTGCTTTTTTTAAAGTTTATTTTGTTTTTAATTGAGCTATAAAAATTGTACTTATTTAAGGAGTACGGTGTGATATTTCAGCACATATGTACATTGTGTAATGATCAAATCAGGGTAATTATCATCATCATCTCAAATGTTTGTCATTTATTGTGGTTGAGAACATTTAAAATCCTCTCTTCTATTTTTCAAAGCATGAAACAAAGTTTATTGAAGAGTAAGATTGGTCTATAGAGCAAAATATATTTGCCATAGACAATGAACGGACCCCTTGTCTCAACAAAATGGCTTCTCGTAGCTATTTTGAAATATGCATTATTGATAATTATGGTCACATTATTGTACAATAGAACACAAAACTTGTTCCTATGTACTGTTACTTTCTAAACATTGAGCAACCTATCTTAACACTTACCCTACTCTCCCCAGGCTATGGTAACCAGTACACTAGTCTCTACTTCTATGAGATTAACTTTTTTAGATTCCACATATGAGTGGCATCATGCAGTATTTGTCATTCTGTGTTTGTCTTATTTCACTTAACATAATGTCTTCTAGGTTCCTTCATATTGTCCAAATGACAGTGTGTCATTTTTTTATAGTTGAATAGTAATATCTGCAATATATAAAGAACTCAACCAATATATAAGGAACTCAATAGCAAAGGAAAACATACCCTGATTTGAAAATGAGCTAAGAAACTCCACAGATATTTCTCAAAAGAATACATACAAATACTCAATAGGTAAATGAAAAAATAGTATTACTAATCATAAGGGAAGTACAAAATAACACCTCAATGAGATATCACTTCACACCACTTAGAAGAACTATTATTTAAAAAAGCAAAAAAAAAAATGCTGGCAAGGGTATAGAGAAAGAGAAATCCTTACATATTGTTTGGTAGGAATGTAAATTAGTATAGCTGTCATGGACAAGAGTATGGATATTTCTCAAAAATTTAAAGATAGAACTACCATATGATCTAGCAATACCAGTATTGGGCATTCATGCAAAGGAAAGTAAATCAGTATATTAAAGGGATACCTGCACCCCATGTTTATTGCAGTACTATTCATAATAGTCAACATATAGAAACAAACTAATCGTCCATCAATGGATGAATGGAGAAAAATAGAATTGTATGTGTACAAACTAAATCATTAATTTTAAAGCAGATTAAGTAATATTAGAAGTTTTACTGCATTATGATTTAATTACTGTTTAATAATTCAAAATGCTTATGAATTAAGATACAATATCCTAAACAACATATCAAGATGTAGAGTTAAAAATTAATGTTTAAGTAATATACTTTAAGTATCTTTAAGTAAGATACTTTGTATCTTAATTTATAAGTGACATATGTTTGTAATTTCTCCTTTATAATAATACATTTTCTCCAACTTTAATATCAGATGTACCCAGATCAAGTAGAATGATTTTTTTTTTATTAAATCATAACTGTATACATTGATATGATCATGGGGCATCATACACTCGCTTCATAAACCATTTGACACATTTTTATCACAGTGGTTAACATAGCCTTTCTGGCGTTATCTCAGTTACTGTGCCAAAACATTTACATTCTACATTTACCAAGTTTCGCAAATACCCCTGTAAGATGCACCACAGGTGTGATCCCACCAATCCCCCTCCCTCTACCCACCCCCCCTTTCCCACTTCCCCCTATTGTTAAGTTGTAGCTGGGTTATAGCTTTCATGTGAGAGTCCCAAAGTAGAATGATTTTGATGTATTTCTTCTTTTTCTATTGTCTATAAGATTTAGCATGATCTGTTTTTTGAAATTATCTTTTACTTTTACTTATAAATATTAGTTGTCTATTTTTTGATACTTAAAAAAAAATTAAGAAGTTAACTGATGACTCCATACTGAATCTCAGAGTCAAAGCATTCTATAATAGACATACTCTTATTTGACAATGTGAATGTTACTTTCTTTGCATTATTATTATTATTGCTTAATATTTTGATGTAGCAATTGTCTAATTCCTTTTCTGAATGTATTTATTTTCGTTCGTTCTTTACAAGGTTTTTGTTTCTAATCCTTATTTTAAACATTGTTATTGTTATTAAATTTTAAGTCTTTTTAATTTTGTAAAGGCAAGAAAAAGGATACTTAATTAACATATTTATATGTAAAATTTAAAATTAAAAAAAAAAATTAAAACTGGCCAAAAAGTATAAAATGATATACAGTACTCAAAAAAAATAATAATTCAAAATGCTTAAGTATACTGTTTAACCTGAGGAGCATGATTATCAACATCAATCCATTAACATCAGTATCTCCTTGTTAGACAGGCTTATTTTATCTTAAGGTATTCCTCCTACTATTTTCATACTTTTTTTTCCATTTACCCCAATAAAATTTTCCAGAATAGCTCTAATGTCCATCATCTATGTCTCTCTGTCTCTCTGATTATTTTCCAGAATAGCTCTAATGTCGGTCATCTCTGTCTCTCTGATTATTTTCTAACTGTTCAATACAATAGTTTTCCTCTTTAAAAGAACATAAAATATTAGTGAGTTTGCAAGATAGGCAGATGAAATTATACCATATAAATAGTGGTAATACTCTTTCCTAAATTCAAGGCATACCTACTAAAACCCACTACCGCACCAGCCCATATGCTGGCTCATCAATGTTACCCTGTTTCCCTGAAAATAAGACATCCTCCAAAAATAAGACCTACTTACAGGATAGATAAGATGTCCCCTGAAAATAAGACCTAGAACATCTTTGGGAGCACACCTTAAAATGAAACACTGTCTTATTTTCAGGGAAACAGGGTATGTTTTTCCCATTTACAAAATAAAAAAATATATTATCAAATTATCGTTCTTTGAAAGTTAATATTTAGTGCTCAGTCACAGTCAGAAGAAGTACTGCCATTGTCCAAATCATTCCACCATATTCTTCCATGTCTTTCAGATTCTATATTCATAAAATTGGATAGAATAAATCAGTTTCCCACCTAAACTTACAAATTGTTAACAAATTGTTAACATGTCTGTAACATAAATTTACCATGTGGGCTCATAAGCAAGAAAGTGCATTGCTTCACTTTCACCCTACTATTTTCTAGAAATGACTTTTTCTATACTTTGTGTTTCCTCCTTTGGCATGCCTTCAAGGACTACAGTAACTTATGCTTCCTCCTAAATGTCATACAAAATTTCATATGTCCAACACATTGTTCTATAAGCATACTTTAGCCAGGTGTAATTTTCACTAAAAATTAGACAACATAAGAAAACATAAAGTTTGTGTATATAAATTATTTAAAATTAATTTAGAGCTCTTTCTTAAACATGTGAACCATTTTAATTATGTTACTTTCTAGTTCTTAGAGTATGGTTAGCTAGTGTTGTGTAATTATACTAATAGAGATAATACTATCAATTCTTCTAAATGTTGAAATACTTCTGATGTTCTGGAACATTTTATTATATCTCATTGTATTAATCTTAAATTCAAGAAAAATATTTTCTGCAATTTTCCTGGCCAATACAACTTATTGTCTACTTGAGATCTAGTACTCGGCTTGTCAAATACAAATATTTCAAGTCTGCTAGAGTGAGTTTTAGTTTGGTCTAAATTACACTATCGATTTAGTAATTTGGTTTTAATTAGTAATATTCACTTAATTGTTTCTAGGTCTGTTGTGACATTTAAAAATGAGGTTGTGGAAATTTATTTCACACTCTCAAAGCTATAGTGTTTCTTTTTTTCTTTTAAATCACTTTTACTCTGAAACATTGTGTAGAAGCTTTAGTCAAATTAACCTCTTACAATTGATTCTCACATGTAGGTTTGTTTTATAGAGTGAGTACCTTCAACAAAGTTCTTTAGCAATAGACATAAAGAATGTTATGTGTTACAGTGTTAGAATAGAGCCAGGTCAATTGTGCTTAGTGATCAGTTTTCTACATATTTAGAAGTAATCTATGATGGGGGAGCTGCATTTCAATTAACCTCTCTTTTGAGCATCATATGATAATAACAATAATAATTCTCTTAACCATCAGAACTATCATTCATTATTCATGCATATGCCGAATATTAAGCATATAAAATTTAAGCATGATGTATACTGCAATTCTGGACTGCCTCATGACAACGGTCTTAACTTTCTTTAATCCACTAACAGGACAATAAATGTCAGGCAAATAAACTTTATTCTTTGTGTTCAATACTGCTCCCCTAGTGTCTTACTCAAATTCCCAAAGCTGTTAGCTATAATCCCATTCAGAAAGAATACAGAGAGAGCAAAACATGACTGAGAGAAAATAACATTCTTTAAACTGTGTCCTGTAGAAACATGCTGAATAATATGAAACCAGTTTGGAAAATACTAACGAAACTGCTTTTTTTCTGAATACATCTCAGATAACATTTACTTTAAATTTCTTTGAAGGGAATATAATTTGAACTTATTTGCCAAAGGCATTTTACTGCAGAACACAAATATATACTTATTTTTCAAAGCATCCCACAAATGATTGTTATAAAAATCTTGCATAGAAAAAAATGTATGTTCTTTTGGTACATGTTATGGACTGAATGTGTCTCTTCTAAATGTGTATGAGGTGAGAAACTTGTTATATAATTAAGTTTAGATGAGTTCATGAGGCTGGAGTCCCTGTAATAGGATTAGGATCCTTACAAGAAATAAAATGAGAGAGAGACCAGAGCTTACTCTCTCCACCGTGTGAAAGAGCTTCCCCTCTCTACCATGTGAAGACACAGAGAGAAGATAGCTCACTACAAACCAGGAAGAGGGCACTCATCAGAACCTGATCATGTTAACACCCTAATCTCCAATTTGTAGTCTCTGGAACTGTGAGAGATAAATTTCTGTTGTTTAAACCACCCATTCTGATTTTTTTTTTTTATCATAGCACAAGCTGATAATACTGTGATGTTGACATTTGGGGGACAAAACTAAATTTACTATTAATCTCTGAAACTTAGAAATTATCATTATTTCTAAGTCTGTCACCTCCTCAGTAAACTAGCAATAGTAATAACTTGCAGAGTTGTTGTGAGGATTGTGTACACGTGGCTCAGAGTTACAAATAAACGACAGCTATGATTATGAATATTATCTATTATTATAGGTTTATCTTACTCAAACTCAAAGTTTAAAGTGAATTGAAAACTTTAAAAATTGTGAATTTAGCTACTCAAACTGGAAAATTCTGGTCAAAATAAAATAACCCTATGGGTCCTTTGAGGGAGAGCAATTATACATAAAATGTTGTTATTAAAACCACACCCACCATACTTAATCTTGGAGCTTCCAGAGTGGTGATAAATAAGTCATCTGAATATGATCAGTACCTTCTGAAAATCCTAGATGAGAGCTTGCTCTCCCACACTTACTGATTTTTTTACTAAGTTTGCAGCTAAGCAGGCCCAAGTGGATCAAGTGATGAGTTGGTTGCATTAGGTAGGCATTTCATTGAACTCTAACACTCTATGAAATTCATGCACCGAATCCTAAAGACTATTTTGGGGATGTAAACATAATTTTTATGCTCAGAATACTTCCAGATAGCCCTCACAAATACCTTAATTCTTGTTCTAGTTAAATTTTTTTCTCATAGCATAATTTACCTTTTCTTGCCACAGAATTGTATTCATGTCTGGCCAGTCATTTTGTTTCATAATTATAGCATATGTTCTCAGATCTTGAAAGCTGTTTCCCTTTGTATATTTGCTATGGAAGGTCAATCTGAGGGTTTAGTGTAGTATCTTAACTCTAAGTAATAAATACATTAATGTTGAATTGTTTAAACATCACATAGTGATAAAATTAAATTTTAAACATTCGTTCTATAACATACCTTCTTTGTAAAAATAATTTTTGAAAATCTGGTCTTACAACCAGATTTTAAAATCATGAGCAAATAGAATAAGGCTTCTTGCTTTCAGGGACCTTACAATTACTTTTATGTTTTCATGAGTAGGCAACATACCTACTGAAAGAAAAAGACTACTCTGTGACTTTTCTCTTATTATATTTTCCACATTTGCATACTCTCTCAATGCATTTTTGAAACATCAGTATTTACATATATATGAAATTATCATTTATGCATACATATGAAATTATGTATGTTTAGATAGAAGTAGATGACTACTTTCTATTTTCAATTCATTTCTCTATAGGATAATATTATATTATAAATGCAATTATGTTTCCTTAAAATAAGAAATTAATGTGGAAAAATACTTATAATAGGTTCTGATAGGTTTTAATTTTTCAGTGGAGTAACATTGCTCATGGAGATTTAAACAAATGATAATTGTAGAATATATGTGTATATGTACTCACATGAAATTAAAATGGACTAAACTTAACCAGAAATAAAAAATTGCTATAAAATTTAAGGAGAGGGGAATGGAGGGGGGTGGGTTAATAGAGGGAGGGTTAATAGGGGGACCATACCTATGCAGCACATTGCAAGTACAAGTTGGATCTATCAGATGTAGAACACAAATGTCTTAATGCTGTAACTGGGCAAATGAGGTGAAAGCTATGTTGATTAGTAGGATGTAAGCACTGCAATTTGTACAAATAATCAACACATCGAACCCCATAATGGCATAAATGTATTTATGATCCATGTACAAATGACTTAATAAAAAATCAATCAATAAATAAAATTGGTTCCTAAAAAAAAATAAGAAATGGATTAAACTGACACATACACTAAGTGTTAGTATATTTCTCCATAATATTCTCTAATAAACAGAAAAATTATATATAAATGTCTTAAAGTTTTAGAAAAAGTGTACTAGCAAATAACATCTTCGTTCATTCACCAGTCATTTTCTGAGTTCATTTGATACTATTATTGCAGTACTCAGCAGTGTCATTTATTTCAACTCTATCTGCTACTTTTTTCCCCATATCAGGATTTTTGAAATTCCATTCTGGAGTAGCTGTGGCAAATACATGCTAAGTTCATAGGAATTGGTAATCATTATATTGGATTATTGAAACTACGAATTTTGTTAACCCAGCTCAATTTGTGACCTAGGATAAAATCATCTTTCTTTCTATGGATTGATTTATATTCACTCTGTGCCCCACACCTGCTTCAACCAGCTGAGATAAGGAGTACAGGGCTGTGGACATGTGATGAAAACATATTAAAAAAAAAAGTCTTCTTGTATAATAAGGGAGACAGATTGCCATCAAAATTGGTGTGGAAAAGTAGACACCATGTACATTCTATTTTTGTTCAGAATAATTTAAGGGTAACCCACTAGGAATAAAGGGAATTGATTCCCAGTTGATGGGTATTGGTCCTGTAATTATGTGTTAGGAATTAGGAAAAGTATAAGGAAAATAGTACCAAAAATATTACATACTACATATTGTCTTTTGCTTCTTACATATTTAAAACTGTGAATTATGCTGCATTTTAGATTTTTGAAATAATCGAAACTAACTTAAAATAACCAAGAAGACTCTCAGCATGTAGAATCAGGTACTTGGAAAAAAATTCAATATATTTTAACTTTATTCTTTCTATTATTAATAATTTTCAGCAGTTGGTTCAAAATTTTTTGTGCTGAGTTACATACATTTATCACTATTTCTATATTCTATCTTAAAAATAAAATCAGTTTTTATTAATCTTAAAGTAAATAAAGCAAAACTTCACTGTATCACTTGCTTTTGTAAGTCAAAATTTAAGACAAGATACATACTATAGGTTGTACACACCCTTTGGAAGAAAGCCAAGATATGTAGTACATTTCAATCACAGTTCTTTTGCCTACTAGCTGTGTAAATATGTTGAGCTGTCTTAAACTTGATATACCTCAATTTCCTGTTGTGTTTAATGGAAAGAAAAATAACATGCCTCCAGTTTTTGTGGTAGGTATAGAATAAAATCATATATGTAAAGGACTTGTCACAGCACTTGACTCATTAATAGCACTCAGTAAATGATAGTCCACCAGACCAAATCTCCAAAGCAGTGAATGCAAGACAATCCACAGAAGTAACAAAGAAAATATCATTCAATTTGTGTGTTATTTTATATTGTTTTGTTCTTTTAATAATTATAAGCATTTATTTGCCTAATGACAGATCATCAAAGTATAAGAAGCAAAAAATTCTATAATTGAACAGAGAAATACATGTCTACAATAATTGTTGAGAGTTCAATATCTCAATTTCAATAATGGATAGATAAAGATGGTGAGTATTTTTTCATGTGTTTGTAAGCCATGGACTGGTTCTTCATATTCCCTGGAGTTTTCTGCTGATTCTTCCTCATGAGTGATTTCTTTTATCTGTTTCCTTGCCTTAATTTTCCTTTCACTTCCTCTTGCTCTTTAAGTTCTCGTGCCTGTGGACTAATGGTTCAATGAGTCCTTTTGGTACAGGACCAGAAGGGTGAGAAGGTTGAAGAGCAAGAAAGGGATGACAGAAAGTAGGACCGAGTGATAAGAAAAAAAAAAAAAAGAGAGAAAGGAGAGGGGGTGGGTAAAAGGAATATTGACAAAAAGAAGAGAGGCACAAAATTAGGGAGACAGAGCAATATAGGTGTACAGTAGGGTACTTTGACACAACCTTAAAAAAAAAACCCACCTTCTGGAGGTGCCCAGTTGGGTGGTTCCCTTGAGATCAGCAGCTCTTTGCTAACCTGATCAGACACGGTAGCCCACCTCCACTAAGTAGAGAGGAAAGACAAAAATGCTATAAATCAAACCAAAACAAGCAAACAGAAAACTTTATGGGATAAAATTGGGTGAAAAACCAAATAAAAGCAGTAGAAACACTAGCAAAAATGAAGTTTTAGTTATTGAAAAATGCAGCAAGGTGAAATATAATTAAACTAGAAAAATTGAGAGGGAAAAAATATCTGTATGGAAAAGGTTAAAATTCAAAAACAAAACAACATCAACAACATCAAAATAAACAAAAAAATGACCAAACCAAAAAAAAAAAGAAAAAAAAAAAAGAACCAAAAACAAAGCAGTATGTATATGTTGTTGAATATTGTCTGGGCAGCACGTGGTCTTCTGGGGTATGAGATGTTAATCACAGTTCTGATACGACTGGAGGCTGCTGATTTCTCAAACCCCAGCAGGTAGACACCCTAAATCTCTCTTCAGCCCACTTAAAAGGCACTTTGAACTTGTAAACTTGCTGAGCAGAAGCTTTAACAGGAAAGTGCTTGTCGCTGGAATCACTGCTGAAGTGGCTATACACTTACCCAGTGTGCCAAAACCGGTCTCACTCTGCCCCTGAGGGTTAGGGCTGCAAGGTGGCTCAGGCCCCACCCTTAGGCTACTCAGTTGCTAGATTACCAGCTCCCACCTGGATTCTAGCTCTGTGACCCTGAGGGCGGAGCTTGCCAGGGCAGATCACTCACAATGGCTCCCTGTGGCCCACAGCCAAACACTATTAGCTCCGTCTGGCTCAGCGGCTCAGACTGGGTCCCTAGACAACGGCCAAAGTTCTCCGCACTCCCGCTCAGGCTCTCCCCAAGGCAGTTCAACTGAGTGCCAAGTCCAAAGACACCAAAACATTTCACAGGTAAGGCCTTTCCAGTTTGCAGTCTCGCTGCTACTGAACTTACAGTTGCGGGCAGGTTTAGACCGATTAAACACATGTGATCACTTGCTGTTTTTCCACTGTTTTAGTCCTCCTCTTGGGGTCCAGAAGTCTCTTGCTGACTCCCTGTATCCTCACAGGGGTGATGATAGGCAGATCCGACCAGCCAGAGATGCCTGGAGTCCTATCTCCCCAGACTCACGGTGCCCAGATGCGAGGAGGCTGTTACTCGGCCGCCATCTTTTTAACACTCCTCTATATACATATAGTTTTTTAGACATTTGTATATTAGTATTGTAAGTAATCAAAAGATGATTTAATGTATATCTGAAGATGTGTGTAGGTTATGTGCAAATACAACACCATTTTATATCAGGGTCTTGAGTATTTGCTAATTTTGCTATCAGTACAAGTTTCTAAAACCAAACCCCCTCAAATCCTAGGGATTACCGTATAAGGTTAGTACTATTCTACAGTTTCAGGCATCCACTTAGTGCCTTGGAACATATACCCCATATATAAGAGGAGACTGCTATACTTGATGTCATTGATGAAGATCTTTATATGCTAAGAGTTTTATCTCTTTCTCTATATAATTCCAATTTAAGTGTACATGCTGCCAAAGTGAGCACTGGTAAGAGATTTATAATACTTTAAGATGAATTTTGTATTGGTCTTTCACACAAAAACAATTGTTCCTAATTTGTCAACCTTTTCTTGCATGTTAACCTTGCAACTAGTAGATTTTTTTTCATAAAAACAAACAAGAAAATAAGAAAAACACTCAATCTGTCCCTTCAAGACAACATTGCAAATTGATGATTCACCAACGAGTGAAGAAAGTTGCCTATTTTGAAAAAAAAATGTCTGGATATGAAAAGTTTATTTTTAATATATGTTTGAAATGTTTTTACTTTTATGTGATTTTGCACCTGAGTACAACTAAAGTGTACAACTTATCAAAATAAAACTGTCATATCACCACATTAAAGACAACAATAACTTTGGATACGGTATTTCTAAACTGTTTTTAAAATCTCCTAAATGGAGAGCTTCAGTAGAAATCAATTGATTTGTAAAAATACAAATTGCAATTCTGTCTCATTAACTGAAAGGACAATGGGCCTTAAAGAAGTTGAAAATTTACTAGTACTTCTTTTTGTTTTAAAAATTTATGTACAATATATGGCTGGGATTAAAATGTTTATAATGATTTACTAAAATCAGTCAATGACATGGTTTTTCTAAATTAGGTTATGTAACTTCATGAAGTGTCTTTTTCGGGTATGAAACCCACTTAATCCAAACATTAGAAAATAATAAGATTTTAAAAACTTTAAATAAAACCAAGTCTTTGAATGGCAAGTGTTAAGCAAATTACAAAAAATAATAATGAGTTGTGTGGTGCCTGTGTCTCAAAGGAGTAGAGTGCCGGCCCCATATACTGGAGGTGGTGGGTTCAAACCCGGCCCCGGCCAAAAACTGCAAAATAATAATGATAATAATAATGAATCGGGACATGGTGACTTATGCTTGTAATCCTAGCACTCTGGGAGGACAAAGCAAGAGTCTGAAACCAGCCTAAGCAAGAACAAGACCCTGTTTTTATTACAAATAGAAAAATTAGCCAGATGCGGTAGTACATGCCTATATTCTCTGAGACTAGGGAGGCTGAAGCAAGTGGACCGCTGGAGCCCAAGAGTTTGAGTTAACTATGAAAACCTAGTGTGACAGAGTGAGACTCTGTCTCAATAATGATAATATTAATAATAATAACAATAAAAACATATTGAAAACAGTGCAGAGGGAAGGGGCAGTTATGAACAGTTAATAACTGTTGGTGGAACTGCAAACTGAAATAGCCTTTTTGGAAAGAAGTATTGAGAATACTCACAGAGGTAAAAGTAAATCTTCCATTTGACACTGCAATCCCATTACTAGGAATCTACCCAAAAGAAAAAAATTCTATTGCTACATTTGCACTCAAATGTATATAGCAGCTCAATTCATAATCACAAAGATGTGGAAACAACCCAAAGCCAATCAACCCATGGAAGGATTAATAAACTATGGTATATGTATACCATGGAATACTATTCAGCCATAAAAGGATACAGACTTTATATCTTTTGTATTTGCCTTGATGTAGTTGAAGAACAGTCTCCTTAATAAAGCATCTCAAGAATGGAAAAACTAGCATGTCTTGTACTCAATTCTAATTGAGGATGAACAACTACAGGACCACATGAAAGAAAAAAACAGAATTAAATTCAAGAAGGGGGAGAAGGAAGGGGAGAAGGGGCTCAGAAAGCTCCCACCTAATGGATACAATATAGGGATATATAGCATACCCCCTGAGTGAAGGACTCAAATACAATTAAGACTTTTACTAACAAATGCAAATGAAGTAACCTAATTCTATATACCCTTCTATTAAAACAAAACAATATCTTTATTTACAGCAAAGTTATTTCTGGAGCCATAAATCTTGAGTGTATTTTAAAATATGATTTACTAGCATTCTTTTATATGTGTTCAAAAATGTATAAAATATATTATTATAATATTGTATGTATATCATATTTAATACATTTAATGAATCAAAATATATCTGCTTAGATTGTGTGTGGGGTGTGTGTGTATGTGTGTGTGTCCATGAGAGAGAGAGAGGTGAAATCTTCTGCCTACTTTCGTAAGTTCTCTGAAGATGTGAGCACACTCTTCTAAACTCCTTATTTGAATCTACTAGCAGTCACATACCAATGCCAATTCAGTATCTGCTGAACACCAATCACATGTCAGACACTGACCCCAATAAAAATTACTATAATTGCACAAAAATCCCCTATATTTCACATATCATTGTACAAGTCAATAACAATACTTTAATCAGATTCTATGTTGTTGTTTTCATTATATTTTCTTCTTTTGATTTGTGGCTGCACATTATCTCTATGTTCTTTTTATTATATTCTCTTCTTTGGATGTGTGGCTGGGACAGATATATTTGCTGCATTCACTGCATGCATTCATGCAGTTCTGATCTTGCTTACCAAGACAAAGGTACAGTGACCTGTTTTTGGTAAGCTTTTCACTGCTTTTCTCATAACTGCCCCTTTTGATTTGGTATGAAATGTTCCTCTTGACACCATGCCTTGTCCTTGATTGCACTTGTGTCCACAATGATTCATTACCATTGTTCATTTTTTTGGAGAATGGGCACATTTCGTATGTGCCTTCTTATGTTTTCTTCAAAGAGCTGTCATGCCAAATCTTTCAGAAAGTATTTGCTTCCTGAGTTGTTTCGCCAAATGAAGTTGCAACCAGTGGTTATTTGTTTCCAAAAAAAAAAAAAAAAAAAATCAAATACAAATTGTGTACTGCAATGTCAATGATGTTGAAAAAAATTGCCAGGAGCCAACCTGAGTTCTTCAGTGATAGGAATATGTTCTCACACACTTATCACATGTGTCAGCACCTGCTTTAGTATCATTATAAAAGTGGATTACATTAGCCTTGGTATCCTTGTTACCCTTGTATCTTCATGCTGTGTGAAAAGTACTGTAACAACCTTTCCTTCTTTGGAATATAACTTACTGTTGTCATGTAAGGAAAGAAGACAAATTTTACTATTTCAGATGGAGAATTTTTCATTGATGCTGGACTGAGTTTTAGAGGCAAATCCTTTTTTTATCACTGGAACAGTAGTATCATTTGTGGTTATAGTCTTTTGAAGGAAATCAAAAGCCAGAGTGATGGAGGTAAACTTTCTGTCCATGGTAATATTTCTTCCAGACTGGTAATGTTTCTGAACCAGTCTTTTCACAATCTCAGAGCCACTATTGTAGTTTCTTGAAAGGTTCTCTGATTTCCCTCCATATGGCTCTACCACAAAGCAGTAGCTTGTAGAAGAATCCCACAATAGATTCACTGCAATTCCATACTTCACAGGTTTAGTTGGTATGTAAAGTCCAAATGGATAATGCCCATGGAAAGATTCCATTTTCTCATCCATAGTGACATACTATGAGGGTTGTAGTAGAGTAAAAGCTTATTTATAATGATATTGCAAAGCTCTTGAATTGGAACAAAATTACACTGCCTACAAGCTTCATGTGTTACAGCATCATCAAAATGTAAACATTTCATTAATAAATCAAAACACTATTTTTTTGAAGAGAAAAAAGATCCCTAAACAACTCTAATCAAGTAAAAAGTGGTAGAACTGAGGGAAGGTAAAATTCTTAGAATGAGGAGTGGAAAGAGCAATAAAAAAATAGAATGTTATTAAAATTCTCTGCTAACATTGTTTACATTTCAACAAAATGAAAAAGTATACATTTAAATTTAGTAAATAATAAACATAAATGGAGAAATACATTTTAAAACAAATTTTTAAACTTTCTTAAATTTAAAAATAGGTAACAACTAATCATCACAAAGAAACTGACAATTACGTGAAATTATTTCCAAAACTGTCACTAAACTGAAGTTTTACAAGCACGGTCTTTTCAATCTTTCACAGAACACTCCCATGCTATAAACACTTACTGCACAGAAAAACATATAGTTGTCCCATTTATAGAGCTAACAAAATCCCAATGTCAAAATTTGTATAATAGCCCAAAAGACCAATCATAAAATAGTAAACATTTCAGTAGTAGTCACATTCTGTGTTTGAAAACATAGCATGGTAGACTGGAAAATCCTCCTCATTGAAAAGATCTCGGATATTTTCATTATTTTGCTGGTGCACACAACAATTTAGAAGAATTCTAATTAGTCATAATATTTCTTATTTTATGAAATCAGCAGAATTTTGGATGAATACATCCTTACAGAACTCTTTGACTAGACATAGTTTCTGGTTTGTAAACTTGATCTTTATATCCAGAGTTTCATTATCAATAAATAGTTGGAAAGCATCTAATAGAGTTTTGGATTCTATTCCTGATCATACTGCTAGTAAAGTCCCCATACTAGCTAATTGTCCTCTCCCCTGATCCTTTATTACCTGGGAGTTCTGTGTCTTTCCTGAGCTGTTTATTTTTAACTGGGCATAGTCATCTTCTCTTGGGCTCCATGTTTTCTATTTCTTCTTCTCCATCATTGTCTTCTTTCTCTTCACTCTCTTTCTAAGAATAAATAATTTTGTGTTCCACCATAGCAAATACTTCTTATTCACTATCTGAACTGGTGGTGTGTGAGTGTCCTCAACAGTTCCTCCAATGTTTCAGCTACTGACAAATTATAGCACCTCTTCCACCATATTTGTGTCTGTATCATGTGAAAAAAAGCCATTTATTGACATAAAGGGATATGCAGAATTATCAAATAATCTATATTTTCAGCCATATATACCTTGATCTCCCCCAAACACAGATACATTGCTTACTAACTTCACAATGAAAAATGCTTTGAAAAAAATAGAACAATATCTTTTCCTAGAAATAAAGACTATAACCTGTGGCTGCTGATAAGAAAAATGTAAAGAACTTTTGATCCAAGAGTACTGACATGTGAAGTGTCTTGGACAGTGGTCTACTAACAAAAGTCATAAATGATGAAACTGCAACTCTGCACATGAACAATTACAACTACAAAGTCACAGCTGAGTCAATCCCTGACCCCAATCATTGACATACATGATTTTAAATAAATTTAACTATTCTCTGGCTAAAGAATCATAATTCCATGACCTTGTTATTAG
Organism: Nycticebus coucang; assembly: GCF_027406575.1. NCBI lineage: Eukaryota > Metazoa > Chordata > Mammalia > Primates > Lorisidae > Nycticebus > Nycticebus coucang. Next base: position 152,327,345 of record NC_069804.1, on the reverse strand, counting down.
CTTGCAACCTCTTTATGTAAAGTTATGAGGGGAGGAGCCTGTGGATCAGTGAGTAGGGCGCCAGAGCCATATACCAAGTGTGGCAGGTTCAAACCTGGCCCTGGCCAAACTACAAAAAAAAAAAAAAAATTCCGGGCCTTGTGGAGGGCACCTGTAGTCCCAACTACTCGGGAGGCTGAGGCAAGATAATCGGCTAAACCCAAGAGCTGGAGGTTTCTGTGAGCTGTAACACCACAGCACTAGACCGAGGGTGACAAAGTGAGACTCTGTCTCTAAAAAAAAAATAAAAAATAAAGTTATAAGGTGGCCATAATGTTAAATGGACTGTTTCTGTTCATTTCTATTTGGTTCTTGGTAGTTGTGTATGCTGAAGAATGACAAAGGAGAATGAAACATTGTTATATTTTTCCCTTAATTCTCAAATGTCCTAACGGTCTCTCCCAAGTCGATGGTTAAGGCTTACCATTGGAAGCACAGAGTCAAAGTATTAATGTTAGATCTATTGACTAAAAACTGCTTTTTTTTTTTTAACATTTTCTATTACATTTCTACATTCGTGTGTGTGTGTTTCATGGTTTTTAGTGGTTTTTATTGTTTAATTTTGAAATAACTGAAGATTCACATGCAATGGTGAGAAATAATACAGATAGATTCAGTGTATATTTTATTCAATTTTCCCCCAATAAAAAAGGTACAGTACAATATCACAACCAGGATGTTGGCGTTGATCAAGTCTAGATTCATAATATTCCATCACTACAACAATACCTATTGACAATTTTTATAGTTATACCAAATTCTCTCCCATTCCCATCTCTAGTTCTATAAATTTGTACTGTAAGTACGTTATGTAAATGGAATCGTATAACATGTAACATTCTAATACTGGCATTTTTACTAACCATAGTTCCTTTGAGATTCCTCTTATTTATAGCATGTATCTATAATGTGTTCCTTTTTTATTACTAAGCAGTAGTCCATATGTGGATGTATCACAGTTTGTTAACCATTCATCAGTCAAATAAAGCCTTATTTTTTCCTAAATGTTGACTATTACGAAAAGAGCTGCTATAAATATTCATGTGCAGGATTTTTCCAATTGCTTGGTCAAATAGTAAACACATGTTTACTTTCATAAGAAACTGACAAACTGTTTTTCAGAGTGACTATACTATTGTACATTCCTACCAACAATGTAAGAAAGATGTATTTCTTCACACCTTGACCAGAATTTGGTGCTCTCATTTTTTTTTTATTTTAGCCATTGTAATAGGAGTGTAGTAAAACATTATTGTGATTAAATTTTCATTTTCACTATAGCTAGTAATATTGAGTGTCTTTTCAAGTAGGTATTTTCCATTTTTTTTTTTATTAAATCATAGCTGTGTACAACAATATGATCATGGGGCACCATACTTTTGGTTCATAGACCATTTGACAAATTTTCATCACATTAGTTGACATAGCCCTCCTGGCATTTTCTTAGTTACTTTGCTTAGACATTTACGTTCCACATTTATCAAGCCTCACATATACCCTTGTAAGATGCACCACAGGTGTGATCCTTTCAATGCCCCTCCCTCTACCCACATCTGCCCTCCCTCACCACCATTTCCCCTTTCCCCCTATTCTTAGGTTGTAACTGGGTTATAGCTTTCATGTGAAGGTCGTAAATTAGTTTCATAGTAGGGGTGAGTACATTGGATACTTTTTCTTCCATTCTCGAGATACTTTACTGAGAAGAATATGTTCCAGCTCCATCCATGTAAACATGAAACAGGTAAAGTCTCCATCTTTCTTCAAGGCTGCATAGTATTCCATGGTGTACATATACCACAATTTATTAATCCATTCGTTGATCGATGGGCATTTGGGTTTTTTCCATGACTTAGCAATTATGAATGGGGCTGCAATAAACATTCTGGTACAAATATCTTTGTTATGATGTGATTTTTGGTCTTCTGGGTATATGCCCAGCAGAGGAATTACAGGATTGAATGGCAGATCTATTTTTAGATCTCTAAGTGTTCTCCATATCTCTTTCCAAAAGGAATGTATTAATTTGCATCCCCACCAGCAGTGCAAAAGTGTTCCTTTTTCTCCACATCCACGCCAACATCTCTGGTCTTGGGATTTTGAGATGTAGGCTAGTCTCACTGGAGTTAGATGATATCTCAAAGTAGTTTTGATTTGCATTTCCCTGATGATTAAAGGTGATGAGTATTTTTTCATATGTCTGAAGGCCGCATGCCTGTCTTCTTCAGAGAAGTTTCTCTTCAAGTCCCTTGCCCAGCCTGTGATGGGATCACTTGTTCTTTTCTTGCTAATGCTTTTGATTTCTCTGTGGATTCTGGTTATTAAACCTTTTTCAGAGAGATAACCTGCAAATATCTTCTCCCATTCTGTGGGCTGTTTGCTTGCTTTACTTACTGTGTTCTTGGCTGTGCAGAATCTTTTTAGTTTGATCAAGTCCCAATAGTGTATTTTTGAAGCTGCTTCAGTTGCCCAGGGAGTCCTTCTCATAAAAAACTCACCCAACCCGATTTCTTCAAGGGTTTTCCCTGCACTCTCTTCTAGTATTTTTATAGTTTCATGTCTTAAGTTTAAATCTTTAACCCAGTAAGAGTCTATCTTGGTTAATGGTGAAAGGTGTGGGTCCAGTTTCAGTCTTCTACAGGTTGCCAGCCAGTTCACCCAGCACCATTTGTTAAATAGGGAATCTTTTCCCCACTGAATGTTTTTAATTGGCTTGTCAAAGATTAAATAACGGTAATTAGCTGGATTCATCTCTTGGTTCTCTATTCTGTTCCAGACATCTACTTCTCTGTTTTTGTCCCAATACCATGCTGTTTTGATCACTATCGATTTGTAGTATAGTCTGAGGTCTGGTAGCGTAATTCCTCCTGCTTTGTTTTTATTTTTGAGTAATGTCTTAGGTATTTTTTCTGATTCCATATAAAATGAAGTATTGTTTTTTCCAGATCTTTAAAGTATGACAGTGGAACTTTAATAGGGATTGCGTTGAAGTTATATATTGCTTTGGGTAGTATGGACATTTTAGCAATGTTGATTCTTCCCAGACGTGAGCATGGTATGTTTTTCCATTTATTAACATTCTCCGCTATCTCTTTTCTTAGAGTTTCTGACATGGAAGATAAAGCCTTTGAACACTCCCAAACTCTCAAAGAGGAAGAGAAATGGAGAGCAAAAATGGATCACTCTCTTAGAGAGCTCTGGGATAATTCGAAGAAGGCTAATATATGAATAATAGGAGTTCCGGAAAACAATGAAGTGACATCGATGGGCACAGAGGCCCTTCTGTATGAAATTTAGAAAGAGAATTTTCCAGACATGCGTAGAGACTCTGAAATTCAGATAGCAGACAGTTTCAGAACTCCAGCACGATTCAACCCCAATAAGTCATCCCCCAGACATATCATAATTAGCTTCACTAAAGTTAACATGAAGGAGAAAATTCTCAAGGTATTTTCCATTTGTATTGTCTTTTAAATTAAATGTCTATTCCTTTTTTATGCTCTTTTTTTAATTGGATCATTTATATTTTACTGTTTTGTGATTTGACAATTTTTATATATTCAAATTACTAACTTTCATATAATATATAGCTTTCATATATAGTCTCTTAGCCAGTAACTTGTCCTTTATTCATATTAGCAAGCTCCTTCATAAGATAAAAACTTATAATTTTGATTATAAGTTCAATTTTGATTAAGTTCAATTTATGAATTTTCCCTTTTATGGATCATGCTATTGATAACAAGTCTCAGAAGTCTTTCCCTAGTCCTATATCCTAAATATTTTCTTCTGGATTTTTTTTTTCATAAAAGTTTCATGATTTTATGTTTTAAATTTAAATGTAAAATTCGATTTAGGATAATTTTTTATGTAAGAGGTGAGGTTTACATCAGGGTTTACTTTTTGACATAGATGTTACATTTCTTTACACATCTTTTGAAAAGGTTTTTATTCTATTGAATACTCTTTCTACCTTTGTCAAAAATCAGATAGTCCTATTATTGTGTGTCTATTTTTAGATTCTCTATTCCATTTATGGATATATCAATCACACTTTTAAAATTACACTGTTTTTATTACTTTAGCTGTGTAGTAGGACTTAGTATGGAATAGAATGACTCCTTTCATTTTGATCAAGATTACTTTAGCCATTAGAGGGCTTGTGCCTTTCCATATTCATTTTAGAACAAACTTGTCTACATCTTCAAAAACACCTGGCTGAGACTTTGATGGTAATTGCATCAGATCTATAGACCAATTTGTGAAAACTAATATCTTTACTATGTTGTATTTTCCAGTATATAAGCAAAACATAGACTATATTTAGTTCTTAATTTATTTCATTCATTACTATTTTGTAATTTTCACAATTTTTGGTAAACGTGTATGCATTTCTTTTTATGTATATGATGTGCAAAGTAATGTGTGTTAATTTCATTTCCAATGTGTTCATTATTGATATATAAAAATGTAACTGATTTTTGCACATTGACTTTGCATATTATGAACTGCTGGAATTGCTTATTATTTCTACAAATTGTTTTTTAGATTTCTTGGGTTTTTCTACATAGGAAATTATTAATTTTTCAAATAAAGACAGTTTTATTTTTCTTTCCTATCTGTAGGCCTTCTATTTATTTTTCTTGCTCTATTACCCTGGGTAAGAATTTCTAGTTACAGTTGAATAAAAGTGGGGAAAACAAAAACTCTCGCCTTGTTTCTTCTCTTAAAGGTAAAACATCTAGTTTTTTAACCTTTAAATAGGATATTGCAAATTGTTGTACACATTCTTTATTTTTATTTATTTTTATTAAACCATAGCTGTGTACATTAGTATGATTGTGGGGCACCATACACTTGGTTCATAGATCGTTTGACACATTTTCATCACATTAGTTAACATAGCTTTACAAAGTTGAAGAAGTTCTATTCTATTCCCAGTTACCTGAAAACATTTGTCATGTATGATGATTGCAGTTTGTTAAATGCTATTTTTGTGGCAGTTAATATGATTTTTTTCTTTATATTGTTGACGTGGTAATTTACACTGATTTTCAAATATTGAACTAGGTTTGCATATCTGGAATAAATTCAAATTGGTCATAGTATATAATTCTTGTTATAGCTTACTGGATTCAATTTGCTAATATTTTGTTGAGAATTACTAACTAAATAAAACTCGTTGAAAAATGTTCCCTCATACTATGGACTGAATTGTGTCTCTCCCCCCCCCAGTTTATATGTTAAAGCCCCAACACCCACATTGACTATATTTGGAGATAGGGCCCTTACAAATGTAATTAAATTTAAATAAATTCATAAGGATGCACCCCAAATCTGATCATACTGGTATAAGAATCTCTATCCCAGCCCTCATGCACAAAAAAAGGTCGTGAGTACACTGTGAGAAGGCAGCTACTTAGAAGCCAAGAGAAAAGGACTCACGGTGATATCTACCTATCTTTTACCTTCTAGCCTCCAAAACTATGAGAACATTTCTATTGTTTAAGCTACTCAGTCTGTGTAATTTTGTCATGGTAGCTTCAAGCAGACTAAGACACCTCTTTTTCTGTATTTCTGGGAAAGATTATGAAAATTTGGTGTGGAATTTTCTTTAAAAAGTTAGTGGATATCTTTTGTAAAACCATCTGTGTGTGGAGATCACTTTTTTGGCAGACTTTAAGTTATAAATTCAGTATTCTTGGTAGTTAGAAGATATGTAAATTTTCTATTTAGAAAATAGAATGAATTGATGGATTGGTACATTTTTATGAACTTGTTGAATTCATGTAGGTAAAATTTCCTTATCGTATTTCCTTATAATCTCTTTTTCATCTAAAAATATTAAGGGGGTGCACATGTTTTTGTATTCTGTATCTCTTGATATTTGTAGGGTCTATAGTGAGGCGTCTTATTTCATTCCAGATATTAGTAATATGTTTTTTCTTTTCATTTCTGTCAGTCCGCTCTAGGGGTTTATCAATATTATTCACTTTTTGAAGAACCAAGGTTATTGTTACATTCATTATATGCATTATTTTTCTATTTACAATTTAATTCATTTATGCTTATCTCTTTATATTTGCCTACGGTTTATTTTGCCCTTATTTTTGGTTTCTTGAAATGAGAAATTATTTGTTATCTTTGTTTCTAATGTAAACATTTAATTTCCCTTTCAGCAACAATTTTGTTAAGTCCTGTGTACTTTGATATGCTGTATTTTTAATTTCAATCAGTTCTATACATTATTTGCTTTCCTTTCCAATTTTTCTCCTTGACTTATTGATTATTTAGAGCTGTGTTGTTTAGTATTGGAGATGCTCCTGTTAGGTTTCTGTTATTGTTTTATTACTTGATTCTATTATGGTCAAAGTACATGCTCTATGATTGCAAAACTTAAAATTTATTGAGGTTTTTTCCAGGGTCCAGAATATGATCTTTATGAATGTTCCATATGTGCTTGAAAAAAAAAAAAGTATCCTGCTGTTGGTTAGAGTGTGTTACATGTGCTAACTAGGTTGACTTGATTGGGTTTTAAGTTCTTCTACATACATGCTAATTTTCTGTCTAGAAGTTCTATCAATTGCTGAAAGTGTGGTGTTGGCTTATTTCTCCATTCAATTTTATGAAGTTTTGTTTCATTTTTGCTCAAACTCTCTCTGATTTGGTACATACATATTTAGAATTGTTATGTCTTCCTTGGGGACTATCCCTCTAGCCTGATGTAATGACTTTCTTTGACTCTAATAACTTCTTCATTCTAAAGTTCATTTTATATGATATTAGTATAGCTTCTCCTGATTTTTATATTTAATTTTGGCATTACATTGTTCTATCCCGTTACTTGCAGCCTATCTATGTCATATTTGAGGGGAGCTACTGGTGAAAAGCACAATTTTAGAAAATATTTTCTTTTTAATACATTTTGCTGATCTCTGTCCCTTAATTTGTGTATTTAGACCATTCATACTTAAGTAGTGTTTGATATGTTTAGGCTTCAATCTACTACTTACTTGTTTTCTTTTGTCCTTTTTCTGTTGTTCCTCTGTTTTTCCTTTTTCACCTTCCTATGTGTTATTTGAACATTCTGTCTACTTTCTTTTAAATTCCATCTTCATTTATTTATAGACTTCTTTTATTTTGTAAAGTTTCTTAGTGGTTACTCTTAGTGGTGATAGTACGCCAAGAAAAAATTTAACAATCATTAATTAAATTATTTTTGAAAGAATTAAAAGTAAATAAATTATTTTTTTACTCTCTTTTTTTTGATCAACATAATTTAAGTTTGCTACAGGAGTTTAACTATAGGATCAAGTGTGCCATGAGATTTTTAAAAAGTTAAAAACACTGTCCTACTTATTACCATGACAGTATTCTGCTATCAATCTTTAGCACCTTGAATGAAGTATGAAAACCTTACATTCTACAAGGTCTCTTTACATTCCCTACTCTGAAATTATCATTGTCTTAAGTATTCCTTCTATATCTACATTGAATACTATTAGTATATCAGATTGACTATAATTTTTTCTTCAAGTATCAAGTATGACTTGAGAAATTAATGAGAAGTAAGAAAGTTTATTATAATCAATTATACTTTTACCTATTTTGATATTATTCTTTCTGAAATCTCATCTTGCTTTATAATTACCTTTCTGTTAGAGAACTTTTAGCCATCCTTCCAGGATAGGTTTTACAGCAACAAATTTATTGAGATTTCATGCAACTGAGAATATTTATCTGCTTAATTCCTGAATATTTTTGCTGGATATGTGGTTTTCCTATCCTTTCTTCAGCACTTCCTTCTGTTGTCTGTGGTTTAATAAAAAAAAGAAAGAAAGAAAGAAAGAAATCTGCTGTTAATTTATTTTGTTTTACCCAATAGTTAATGTTCTTTTCTCTGCTTTCTATGAAATATTTTCCTTTATTTTTAGTTTTCAGAGCAGTGAGTGTCACATTGAGTTAGCACTTCACTCTGAACAACTTTATTAAATTTAATTGATCCTAAATTGAAGTGGAAACTCAGTCCTCACTGAGCCCTACTGACACTGCTAAACAGGAAGGGGTGAAGCATAGTAGTCATTATCCCCTTCTCAAAACTTCTCATCTAGTCTACTTGTTGGTTGGGTATTGGTGGACATTTAGTTCACTACTGGACCACACTGATGCTGCCTCTACAAGGAATCAAGGCATAACACCTGCTTCTGTCACGGAGAGGGTAGAAGATCAGCTACCCACTTGCCTCTACTGAAATAATGGTGGCAGAGTGAGGCATGATGCTTTTACTGTTGGTGTTTGGCTGGAGTAAGATGGTTATTGCCAAAAAAGGTTCTGTGTAGTTAGAATCTCCTTTTTTTTTCTATATCTTTTGCCTAGTGGCAAAAGGGTTTTCTTAGAGCATCTATTATCTGTGCCTGTTGACAGTTCTGGGTTGGAGGCTTCTGCAGCTTTTCCATCTGTAATATATAGGTTATGGTAAGCAAATTCAGGAAATTCACCACCCTGTATTTCTTGAAATTCTGAGATTGTTAGTCCATCCATCTTCTTTCTACATATCAGAGGCTTTTTTTACTTGTTAGTTATCCTGTGTCCAAGAATTAATTAGTTTGAAGAGGGAGGACCTGTAAGGAATGGAGCTGCTTTATCTAGGCCAGAATTAGAAGTCGTCCCTCCTATATATTACAGTGTTTTGGAAAAGTATAATACCCACCCTCCACCACTACAGACATGGACATTACATTCTGATTTCATGGAGGGTATTTTTGTAAGGGGGTGCCACTCTACTATCTCTGGTACCTCTTTCTCCAGAGCGTAGAAATCCCTTTCCTTGTTTGTGTGAGCCCTGGGTAAGTAATATTATCTTCTATTTTAAGACATGAGAGGAAGATATTAAACATTTTTTATTTTCCTAAGAAGGAATTAGTGTCCACGACCTCACATTCAAATCACAGTCAATAGAATAGAACAGTCAATAGAGTAACATGAGTTTTATTTGCCTACATGACACCATTGTTTGTAAATCCATACTGCATTTGAATTAAAGCTGCACACACACCTGGCCGGTAAGTCCAATATCAGTAATCTCAAGGGTTCCTTCCCCTCTCTATGTGATCTCATTAGACTTGTTTTTCTTACTTGGTCCCATGAAAAAGAAGATGGAAGTGGTCCCTAGTTCTTTTTGTTTACTATGGATACATTTATTATTCTGCTAAAAGATGATCTCAGAGTGACTTACACTGGATCTTGCTAGTCTGCTCCTCCATTGCTATGGAGCTTCCCCCTGTAAGCAGGCCTTGCCACTTATCACAGACTGAAATACAGAATCCTTCACAAATGCTCTTAGTGTTTCTAATCCTGGCATCCAATTCCCACAGAAGTTCTACAGTCATATCCCATTATCTGTGGTGAGGCAAGGACTTTTCAAATTTCTATCACTAGCAGAAGCCTTCACTTAATCCCTGGCATTTCCCCAAACTCTCAGAAGTGGATAAGAACATGGAATATGGATTCAGACTACTTGGGTTCACTTACTACTTCACCGACTTTGGACAAAATCAACCTCTCCAAGTCTCAATTTCATCATCTACACAGTGGTAATTATGTTAATAATAGTAGAAGCTACCACTTTTATAATGGTGACTTAAACAAGGTAATATTTGTAAAGTTCCTGCAACAATATCTGTTACTATAATAACATATTGTAAAGGTGTAAGGCCATGTGAAGTATAAGTCCTACACACAAAAAAGCATGCAATTTCCCTGTTTGGGCCACTCTCTACTTTGGTCTGTATCCAATCATAGCCTCTTTCATTGCTAAAGGTTTTATAATACTCACCTGTGCAATATCCATTTTAAGGGTAACCCTAAAGTACAATGAAGATATTAGTATTCTATCAGCAATACATCCTAGTCCTCACCTGGGTGAGAAGAGCCACAGACCATCTACATCAAATCTTTAGGGACAGATCCAAGGGCTATGTATATAGCCATTAGAGCACGTTCATCTCAAGTGCACAAATTCCAAGGACAAATCATGGGTCCTTCTCACTCTCCTGTCCAGCTGCTACAATCAAGTTCTCCCCAGCACTCTTGTGTTTTTAATGTACACCAAAATGCATGAGCCACTTCTTTACACTATCCAGGCCTTTTCACATAGAGTTGCCTCTTTCTTAAATGTCTATTTGCTGTCAACCTACCTGAAAAAAAAAAATGCAGTTTACTCCATAAATACTTCCTTAACTCTATGTTCACCCACCCCAGTAGATCTGCCCTCTCCTGCTGTGGGAAGAATGGTATGAGAAGTCATAACTGTGGTGCAGGAGAGTGCTGGGGAGAACTTGATTATAGCAGCTGGACAGGAGAGTGAGAAGGACCCATGATTTGTCCTTGGAATTTGTGCACTTGAGATGAACGTGCTCTAATGGCTGGGAGAAAGAGGAGAGAAAATTAGCAAAAAGGAAGGAGTTGGTAGTGGGGAGCAGCAACAAAGTATCCCCTGTGGTTTCTTCTGATTGGTTAGACAAGGAAATTCACACTTACACATACTTTCTCAGCCAGTACATTTTTGTGGAGGCGATAGGGTTTTGCTCAGAGTTAGTATCAGCCACCAGTTTCTCCACACAAGGTATCACTGTGTAACTGAAATCATTGTGTAACTGAGCATGCCTTTAAATCTGCCACTGGATTGGCTGCTCTGAAACAGCAGTAAGAGTCTCTTGAGACTGCAAAACCCATTCTCTGAAATGCTATACTGTACACCATTGTATCTATATTGCTGCCTCCTTGTGGAAAGATCTTTATCTCCTCTACTTATAAAAATCCTGTTCATCCCTCAGGAGGACTACATCCCCCCAAAAATAATATTTGCTAATCTTTAGTTACATTCTCTCTTTTCATGAATCACATATTCTCTTTGAGGAGATACATTCATGGTCTTAAAGTTACATATAGTTTCTTTTTTCTCATTGCCAATATTGCAACAGAATTGTTTTTATTTTTGTTTCAGTTAGTAATGTGTCTTGAGAGAATGTTTTCAATAAACCAGGTATGTATATCTTTTTTGGAGAACTAATCATAGTTTTATAGCATGTTTTAAATGGAAAAATATATCCAAGTTCTAGATTTCCTGCTTTTGGGAACATTTCATTTGAAAATTGTGATCTTGCACATTGTTGGTGGTTATAAGGTGCTTTTTTAAAGGTTTTTTTTTGTTTGTTTGTTTTTTAAAGAAGTCATCATAGAACCTTGAGTTTGTTTCAAAATACCAGTTGGTCAAAATGTTTTAAGAATGCCATGGTGGGACGAAACCAATGGAGCATATTGCAAGGGTACATGTCAAATCTATTAAGTATAGAATATAAATATCTTAACACAATAATTAAGTAAATGAGGTGGATCCCAATATTAACTAATTTGATCTAAGCATTCCAAATTGTGTATAAAATCAGCTCATTGTACCCCATAAATTCATTAATATATACGTGATCTATGTGTATATGACTTAATAAAGAAAATAATGAAAGGGTTCTACTCAACTGACTGTTCAGAATTAATCTGAAAATCAATATTTTTATCTATCAAGCCTATTTAGCTTTTATGATGTGTCCTTAAATAGATAAAAGAATATGTATTGTTCTCTTTTTGCCTTAGCACTATCAATATTCACAGAAATGTGAATATTTCTGAATGTTTGTTGTTTGAGAAAATTGTACAGAGTTTTAGAGCCATCATTTTTACTAGGGATTCTAAGTATAAAAGAACGTATGGCATGCTGAGTAGAATGTACACTGATGCAGACCGTAGACTGAGTATTTTTGCTATTTCTTTTTTAATATCAAATGTTATATTTTTAAATTTGAACATATTTTAATTTTTTTCCAATTCTACTTAGGAATTGAAGTCTTAAAGACTTCATTCTAAAAAAAAACTCAATTTCATAGTAAAAATTAAGATTTTATTTTTGTCAATTTCAAAGATTCTGACCTTATGTAGTCCAGATTCAAAAGTGAAACTCTAAGCCACAAAAACTGAGGATAAGTTTTCTGTGCACTGCAGCCACGGGGCCAGCAGCGGCTGCAGGGGGCCGGTGGCGGACGCGGGGGCCAACAGCGGCCACAGGGGCCAGCAGCAGCTAAAGCCAGTGGCAGCCAGCACCCTCCACCACAGCCAATTGCAGTCACCAGTCTGCAGGAGAACGAGGGAGCAGAGTGGAAAGATTTGTGAAGCATTGACTCTTGCACTGAGTTGGGAGGTCGGATAGGAGTGCTGTCTCGAACAGACCAGCTGAGGTTACACAACAGTTAGATAATAAACTTTTACAGAAACTCCAAAATGGCAACCGGCCAGGTAGGGTGGTTACCGTGGTAACAGTATAAACTGTGAATCAGGTATAAGCCCAGGAACCACTCACAGTCCAACATGGTATCCAAAAAATATATTGCATTATAAATATATTCCTACAAAAGTCAATCCCTACATCATACATATAGATGTATATTTCTACATATATACAAAAGAATAATACTTTTATGGTTGCTGCCTTTTTTTTCTTTCCTCACTATTTTCTTGGAGAAGCTATTGTTAATTTTTACTTTTTTTATATATATACTTTTTATTTTTTTCTATTTTTAATTTTTTTCTCCTTTTTTAACATTTTTTTGAACACCATGTTTTTTTCTCTCTTCCTTCTCACTTCCTCTTCTTCCCTCCTTATGGTTTCTGAGAGTGCTCACATCATATTTTTAGAGGTTTGTTTGTTTGTTTTGTTTGTATGTTTTTTACCATTTTTTTCAATTATTTTACAATTATCATTATTTTTATTGTAGCTATTTTTTTTTGTTCTTGTTGTTGTTGCTGTCTGTATGTCTATGTGTGTCTGATTGTGCATCTATGGGCTTGTATGTCTGGTAGCCTTTTTATCGGTTTATTTCCTCATTTGGTCTCAATGAGTTTGGTGTTTAGACCTGCAATTCTGAGCCCCCAGCACTCCCCTCCACTCTAATTCTGAGGTCTGGAGGCCTGTCACCCAGGAGTCCAGATTCTTGGGTGATTTCTTGAGGGGTGTGGACAGGGCCTAGACTGCAACTGTCAGTGCTGATTCTGCATGACAGGAGTGAGGAGACAATGGTCGGCTGAGAGGGAACCACGCTGGAATGGTAGTGCCCCTAGGGGCAGAGCAGCAGCTGATTTTGACAACAATAAAGCCAACCCCCGGCTATCCTGAAGCCACACCCCCTGTCTCCCTGGGCAATCAGAGGAGGCCAGGCATATTCTCAGATGGCAAACACCATGGAACAGACCTGGGACTGAAACACAGGCTCTGTCAGTAAAGGGTTTGCCTGAGGCGATATCAGCCTGGGTAGAGTGTGGGGACTAGAAAACACATGCACAGAGCTGGGAAATTCCCACAGCAGGGCTGACCCAGAGGTCTGCTTTACTGAGCCTAAGATGCACCCAGCCCTCAGGGGATCATCAGACTATAGACAAAGGAAGGCAGGAGGCTAGAGCTGACAGCTAACTGTGCTGTGAATACAAATCTGCAGGAGTAAAGACAGGGGCCAAGGCACAGATTCTGGGAACTCAAATCACATCCTATTCTACAGAGGAATTTAGCAGGAACAGAAACAAACTCCCACAAAGTTGTTCTGTTCTGCCAGTAACATCAATCAGAGCGGGGCCGGAACTGAGTGAACACCCACCAGCCTCCATCAAGGGCCCAAGGTTGTCAGGCCTCACCGCCCCCTACTGGATGGAGGTAGAGAGCAGTGGCCTGCTGAGCAGATACAGATTTCCTTGTGATTCAGGCAGGTACAAACCTCTGGAGTATCTGCTCACTGGAGACAACTGGGTCACAGCCCTGCGCATCTATCAGTGACTGGTATGACAGAGGTGCAAGGAGGAGAAGGAGGCATCAACCTTCCCAGAGTAATCTATTTGCTGGGTGGGTCCACCTGAATTCACGGAGCACTGGACCAAGTCATATCTGAGTTGTCACCAGACCCCGGTGATTCACTTGCCAGAGATCTTTGAAACTCTCCCACCTGAGACAGGTGCTAACTGAGGCAATTGATTTAGACATTTTGAACATAGCAAATTGCCTAAGGACTATTCAAGTGGGGTCCTGAGTGTAGGAAGTTTTGATTTTGCTCTTCCAATTTTTGCCTGTGGGGGGCGGGGTGATTTAATTGCTGGTATTTCTCCACAGCTGAGACTTCAAACCAGAGTAACAGTTTCAGTAGGGTCGAACAGAGAACAGCTGAAATGAAGACAGAACCACTTAGCCCCACCACACCAAATAGATCCCTAGTTTCTCAGGCCACAGCACTGTATGGGTCCTTGACAAAGCTCCAGGGGAAAAGTTAAACAGTGCAACATAATCATGGGGCATAATCAATGGAAAAACTGTGGTAACATGAATAACCAGAATAGATCAAACCCCCCAAGGAAAGATATGGCAGATGTAACTGAGGATCTCATCCACAAACAGCTGGCTGAGATGTCAGAAATCAAATTCAGAATTTGGATTGCAAACAAGATAAATAGAATGGAAGAAAATTTGGAATTAGAAATTCAAAGAACAATTCAAAAGTCAGAATTAGAAATTCGAGGAGAAATTCAAAAGTTGTTTCAAGAATTGAATGAATTTAAAGACAAAACCACCAAAGATTTTGATGCACTGAAGCAAAAATTGGCAGCCCTCAAACATCTGAAAAATACAGTAGAATCCCTCATAACAGAGTGGAACAAGCAGAAGAAAGGATTTCTGACATTGAAGACAAAGCCTTTGAACACTCCCAAACTCTCAAAGAGGAAGAGAAATGGAGGGCAAAGACGGATCATTCTCTCAGAGAGCTCTGGGATAATTCGACAAAGGCTAATATCTGCCTCATTGGAATCCCAGAAAGTGATGAAGTGGCCTCGCAAGGCACAGAGGTCCTTCTCCATGAAATTATGAAAGAGAATTTTCAAGACTTGCCAAGAGATTCTGAAATTAAGATAGCAGACAGTTTCAGAAACCCAGTACGACTCAATCCAAATAAGACATCCCCCAGGCATATCATAATTAACTTCACTAGTGTTAATATGAAGGAGAAAATTCTGAAAGCAGCCAGATGCAAGAAATCCATTACCTACAAAGGAAAGAATATTAGAATGACTGCAGATCTCTCTGCTGAAACCTTTCAAGCCAGAAGAGGGTGGTCATTGACTTTTAAACCCCTAAAACAAAATAACATTCAAACCTGGATTCTGTATCCAGCAATATGAGTTTCATTTATGATGGGGAAATTAAATACTTTAATGAAATTCATATGTTGAAGAAATTTGCCATAACCAAACCAGCTCCTCAGGATATTCTCAGACCTATCCTCCATAATGACCAGCCCAATCCTCTACCATAAAAGTAAACTCAGTCAGAAACTTTTGATCAAACTCCGATTTGCACAGTGGCAAAATGATTAAAAATGTGCACTGGACTTTTGAAAAACTTGATACCCCAAATTTTACCAGACTTATCAATATTCTCCGTTAATGTGAATGGTTTAAACATTCCTCTAAGGAGGCACAGGTTAACGGACTGGATACAAAAACTCAGGCCAGATATTTGCTGCATACAAGAGTCACATCTTACCTTAAAAGACAGATATAGACTCAGGAAGAAAGGATGGTCATCCATTTTTCAGGAAAATGGTAATCAGAAAAAAGCAGGTGTAGCAATTCTATTTGCAGAAACAATAGGCTTTAAACCAACAAAATTAAGGAAGGATATGAATGGTCACTTCATATTTGTTAAGGGTAATACTCAATATGATGAGATTTCAATTACTGTATCTATGCACCCAACCAGAATGTACCTCAATTTATAAGAGAAACTGTAACAGACATGAGCAACATGGTTACCTCCAGTTCCATAATAGTCAGAGATTTCAACACTCCTTTGGCAGTGTTGGATAGATCCTCCAATAAGAAGCTGAGCAAATAAATTTTAGATTTAAACCTAACCATCCAACATTTGGATTTAGCAGATATCTACAGAACATTTCATCCCAACAAAACTGAATACACATACTTCTCATCAGCCCATGGAACATACTCCAAAATCGATCACATCCTGCAACGGACCGCTCAGTCGGTGGGTTTCAGTCCGAGGGAGTGTAGGGAGAAGGAACGAGGAAAGTTGAGAGGTCGACGCAGGAAAAATGACAGACTGCCACACAGCATGTGATGAAGGAAGCAGCTGTGAATTTATTGGGTACACATGTTGGTATTTATACATTTTTACAGAGCTTACATAATGCAATCTTTTTGCTTACGTGTGCGGGTTATCTTTGCGTTTACAAGTGTGATTTATCATGCATTGTTATGTTTTAACGTTCCGCTTCCGGAGGGTGGCGGTTATTAGTCAACTTTGCCCGCTTCCTCCTATCTCAGTTTCTTATTATCTTTTTAGAACAGCTTGACATCTTCTTTATGTTAATGCTTGACTAATTTTACATTTACTATTTGATCTTATTGTTATTGATAATTATAATTTTGATTTAGAGTAAATTCCTTGACAAGTATTATTTTTCCTATTGATTTTTATTATGCGTGACAATTGGTGAAACAAGATGTTCTGAACAGGACTTTATGGTGGGTGGATGTGTTTCAGTGACTTTGTAACTTATGTAGATAATTTGTATTTCATGTCCTTGGGCTTATCGTCTTAGCTCACTGGTGGGAAAACATCTTTATGTGCTCATTGTTGGTGCCACTGAGTTTAGCAGCTCACAAGGCTGTGCTCTATCTGGATTAGTAGTGCATTGTGCTCATTCTTAGGAAAGTACATATTGACAATTTATTAGAACAAACAGACTTCTGGTACAGGATGACAAACACATGAGTAGACGCCACAATCTTTAAACTTAAGCGGGTAACTGAGCATGCTAGGCAACATTTCTGATGCTGTGCATACTGGGGGCGCTGGGGGCAAAGCTCCGGGGAGCACAAACCACCTTCCCGTCGTTCTGTAACGCGGACAGCACTGCCTCACTACGGCTATATGCCGTGGGTGCGGCAACATCTTAGGTCACACGTGTAACCTCAGTAAATTTAAAGGAATAGAAATTATTCCTTGCATCTTCTCAAACCACCATGGACTAAAAGTTGAACTCAGTAACAACAGGAATCTGCATACTCATACAAAAACATGGAAGTTAAATAACCTTATGCTGAATGATAGCTGGGTCAGAGATGAGATTAAGAAGGAAATTGCCAAATTTTTGGAACAAAACAGAAAAGAATAAATGAATTATCAGAACCTCTGGGATACCACAAAGACAGTCCTAAGAGGGAAATTTATAGCACTGCAAGCCTTCCTCAAGAGAACAGAAAGAGAGGAAGTTAACAACTTAATGGGACATCTCAAGCAACGGGAAAAGGAAGCACATTCCAACAACAAACCAAGTGGAAGAAAAAAAAATAACCAAAATTAGAGCACAATTAAATGAAATTGCAAGCAAAAGAATAATACAGCAGATCAGAAATTTAAAAGTTGGTTTCTTGAAAAGGTCAATAAAATAGATAAACCTCTGGCTAACCTAACCAGGAAAAAAGAGTAAAATTCCTAATCTCATCAATCAGAAACAACAAAGACGAAATAACAAAAGACTCCTCAGAAATTCAAAAAATCCTTAATGAATGTTCAAGAAAATGTATTCTCAGAAATATGAAAATCTGAAGGAAATTGGCCAATACTTGGAAGCATGTCACCTTCCAAGACATAGCAAGAATCAAGTGGAAATGTTGAACAGGCCCATATCAAATTCTGAAATAGCATCAACCATACAGAATCTCCCTAAAAAGAAAAGGCTGGGACCAGAAGGCTTCATGTCAGAATTCTACCAAACCATTAAAGAGGAATTAGTACCTATACTACTCAAACTGTTCCAAAATGAAAAAGAAGGAAGACTACCCAACACGTTCTATGAAGCAAAAATCACCCTGATCCCCAGACAAGGAAAAGACACAACAAGAAAAGAAAATTACAGACCAATACCACTAATGAATATAGATGCAAAAATATTCAACAAGATCTGAACAAATAGAATCCAACAACACATCAAACAAATTATACATCATGACCAAGTCGGTTTTATCCCAGGGTCTCAAAGCTAGTTCAATATACGTAAATCTATAGGAATAATTCAGCACATAAACAAATTAAAAACCAAAGACCATATGATTTTCTCAATTGATGTAGAAAAAGCTTTTGATAATATACATCATCCCTTCATGATCAGAACACATAAGATAATTGGTATATAAGGGACATTTCTTAAACTGATAGAGGTCTTCTAAAGTAAACCCACAACCAATATTGTATTGAATGGAGTTAAATTGAAATCATTTCCATTCAGATTAGGAACCAGACAAGGCAGCCCATTGTCTCCACTGTTCTTTAACATTGTAATGGAAGTTTTAGCCACCGCAATTAGGGAAGAAAAGGCGATCAAAGATATCCATATAGGGTCAGAAGAGATTAAACTTTCACTCTTCACAGACAATGTGATTATATATCTGGAAAACACCAGGGATTCTACTACAAAACACTTAGAAGTGATCAAGAAATACAACAGTGTCTTGGGTTACAAAATCAACATTCATAAATTGGTAGCCTTCATATATACCAAGAATAGTCAAGATGAAAAAAACAGTAAAATGAATCTGTTCCATTCACAGTAGTGCCAAAGGAGATGAAGTATTTGGGAGTTTATCTAACAAAGGATGTAAAAGATCTCTATAAAGGGAACCAGGAAACTCTAAGAAAAGATATAGCTGAAAATGTTAACAAATGGAAAAACATACATGCTCATAGCTGGGAAGAATCAACATTGTTAAAATGTCAATACTACCAAAAACAATATATAATTTTAATGCAATCCCTATTAAAGGTCCACTGAAATACTTTAAAGATCTTGAAACAAGTAATACTTTGTTTTGTATGGAATTATAAAATACCTTGAATAGCCAAGACATTACTTATCAGAAATAAAAACAAAGCAGGAGGAATCACTCTAACAGACCTCAGACTATACTACAAATCGATAGTAATCAAAACAGCATGGTACTGGCACAAAAACAGAGAATTAGATGTCTGGAACAGAATAAAGAACCAAGATATGAATCCAGCTACTTACAGTTATTTGATCTTTGACAAGCCAATTAAAAACATTCAGTGGGGAAAAGATTCCCTATTTAGCAAATGGTGCTTGGTGAATTGGCTGGAGAACTGTAGATGACTGAAACTGGACCCACACCTTTCACCATTTACTAAGATAGACTCTCACTGGATTAAAGATTTAAACTGAAGAAACAAAACTATGAAAATAATAGAAGATAGTGCATGGAAAATTCTTGGAGAAAGGGGTCTGGGCGAGCATTTTATGAGGAGGACCCCTGGGCAATTGAATTAGCTTCAAAAATACACTACTGGGACCTGATCAATCTAAAAAGCTTCTGCACAGCCAAGAACACAGTAAGTAAAGCAAGCAAACACCCTCTGAACAGAAGAAGATTTTCCAGGTAATGTCTCTGACAAAGGTTTAATAACCAGAATCCACAGAGAACTCAAATGTTTAAGCAAGAAAAGAACAAGTGATTCCATTGCAGGCTGGGCAAGGGACTTGAAGAGAAACATCTCTGAAGAAGACAGGCACATGGCCTACAGACATATGAAAAAAAGCTCATCATTTTTAATCATAAGAGAAGTGCAAATCAAAACTACTTTGAGATATCATCTAACTCCAGTAAGATTAACCCATATCACAAAAGCCCAAGACCAGAGATATTGGTGCGGATGTAGAGAAAAGGGAACATTTCTACACTACTGGTGGGAATGCAAATTAATACATTCCTTTTGGAAAGATGTTTTGAGAACACTTAGAGATCTAAAAATAGATCTGCCATTCAATCCTGTAATTCCTCTACTAGACATATACCCAGAAGACCAAAAATCACATCATAAAAAAGATATTTGTACCAGAATGTTTATTGCAGCCCAATTCACAATTGCTAAGTCATGGAAAAAGCCCAAGTGCCCATCGATCCTCGAATAGATTAATAAATTGTGGTATATGTACACCATGGAATATTATGCAACCTTAAAGAAATATAGAGACTTTACCTCTTTCTTTGTTTACATGGATGGAGCTGGAACATATTCTTCTTAGTAAAGTATCTCGAGAATGGAAGAAAAATTACCCAGTGTACTCAGCCCTACTATGAAACTAATTTATGGCTTTCACATGAAAGCTACAATCCAGTTATAACCTAAGAATAGTGGTAACGGGGAAAGGGAGGGGAGGGAGGGAGGAGGTGGGTGGAGAGAGGGCGGTAGGTAGGAATAATACCTTCAGTGCATCTTACAAGTGTATATGTATAACTTAGTAAATGTAGAATGTAAATGTCTTAACACAATAACTAAAAAAATGCCAGTAAGTCTATGTTAACCAGTGTGATGAAAATGTGTCAAATGGTCTATAAAACCAGTGTATCACGCCCCATGATTATATTTATGTACACAGCTATGATTTAATAATAAAAAATAAAATAATAAAAAAAGTAAAAAAAAATATTCAATGAGATCTTAACAAACAGAATCCAGCAACATATCAAACAAATTATACATCATGACCAAGTCAGTTTTATCCCAGGGTCTCCAGGCTGGTTTAATATACGTAAATCTATAAGTATAATTCACCACATAAACAAATTAAAAAACAAAGACCATGCGATTCTCTTAATTGATGCAGAAAAAGCTTTTGATAATATCCAGCATCCCTCCATGGTCAGAACACTTAAGGAAATTGGTATAGAAGGGACATTTTTTAAACTGATAGAGGCCATCTACAGCAAACCCACAGCCAATATTGTATTGAATGGAGTTAAACTGAAATCATTTCCACTCAGATCAGGAACCAGACAAGGCTGCCCATTGTCTCCACTGCTCTTTAACATTGTAATGCAAGTTTTAGACATTGCAATTAGCGAAGAAAAGGCTATCAAGGGTATTCTTCTAGGGTCAGAAGAGATTAAACTTTTGCTCTTCACAGATGATATGATTAAATATGTGGAAAACACCAGGTATTCTACTACAAAACTCTTAGAAGGGATCAAGGAATACAGCAGCGTCTCAGGTTACAAAATCAACATTCATAAACCGGTAGCCTTTATATATACCAACAATAGTCAAGCTGAAAAAACAGTTAAGGACTCTATTCCATTCACAGTAGTGCCAAAGAAGATGAAATATTTGGGAGTTTATCTAACAAAGGACCTGAAAGATATCTATAAAGAGAACTATGAAACTCTAAGAAAAGAAATAGCTGAAAACATTAAGATATGGAAAAACATACCATGCTCATGGCTGGGAAGAATCAACATTGTTAAAATGTCCAGACTTCCCAAAGCAATATGCAATTTTAATGCAATCCCTATTAAAGCTCCACTGTCATACTTTAAAGATCTTGAAAAAAATAATACTTCGTTTTATATGTAATCAGAAAAAACCTCGAATCGCCAAGACATTACTCAGAAATAAAAACAAAGCAGGAGGAATCACGCTACCAGACCTCAGACTATACTGTGAATCAATAGTGATCAAAACAGCATGGTAGTGTCACAAAAACAAAGAAGTAAATGTCTGGAACAGAATAGAGAACCAAGACGTGAATCCAGCTACTTACCATTATCTGATCCTTGACAAGCCAATTAAAAATGTTCAGTGGGGGAACAGATACCCTATTTAACAAATGGTGCTGTGTGAAATGGCTGGAGACCTGTAGAAGACTCAAACTGGCCCCACACCTTTCACCATTAACTAAGATAGACTCTCACTGGATTAAAGATTTAAACTTAAGACATGAAACTATAAAAATACTAGAAGAGAGTGCAAGTAAAACCCTTGAAGAAATCAGTCTGGGCGAGCATTTTATGAGGAGGAACCCCCGGGCAATTGAAGCAGCTTAAAAAATACACTACTGGGACCTGATCAAACTAAAAAGTTTCTGCACAGCCAAGAACACAGTAAGAAAAGCAAGAGACAGCCCTCAGAAGGGGAGAAGATATTTGCAGTTGATGTCTCCAACAAAGGTACAATAACCAGGATCCACAGAGAACTCAAATGTATAAGCAAGAAAAGAACTTGTGATCCCATGGCAGTCTGGGCAAGGAACTTGAAGAGAAACTTCTCTGAAGAAGACAGGCACATTGCCTACAGACATGAAAAAATGCTCATCATCTTTAATCATCAGAGAAATGCAAATCAAACTACCTTGAGATACCATCTAACTCCAGTAAGATTAACCCATATCACAAAATCTCAAGACCAGAGAGGTTGGCATGGATGTGGAGAAAAGGGAACACCTGTACACTGCTGGTGGGAATGCAAATTAATACATTCCTTTTGGAAAGATGTTTCATGAACACTTGAAACATCTTTTTTTTTTTTTTGTAGAGACAGAGTCTCACTTTACTGCCCTCAGTAGAGTGCCATGGCGCCACACGGCTCACGGCAACCTCCAGCTCTTGGGCTTGCGTGATTCTCTTGCCTCAGCCTCCCGAGTAGCTGCGACTACAGGCGCCCACCACAACGCCCGGATATTTTTTTGTTGCAGTTTGGCCAGGGCTGGGTTTGAACCTGCCACCCTCAGCATATGGGGCCGGCACCCTACTCACTGAGCCACAGGCGCCGCCCCACTTAGAGATCTTAAAATAGATCTGCCATTCAATCCTATAATTCCTCTACTAGGCATATACCCAGAAGACCAAAAATCACATCATAACAAAGATATTTATACCAGAATGTTTATTGCAGCCCAATTCATAATTGCTAAGTCATGGAAAAAGCCCAAGTGCCTATCGATCCACAAATGGATTAATAAATTGTGGTATATGTACACCATGGAATATTATGCAGGCTTAAAGAAAGATGGAGACTTTACCTCTTTCATGTTTACATAGATGGAGCTGGAACATATTCTTCTTAGAAAAGTATCTCAAGAATGGAAGAAAAGGTATCCAATGTACTCAGCCCTACTATGTAACTGATTTATGGCTTTCGTATGAGATCTATAACACAGTTGTAACCTAAGAATATGGAGAAGGGGGAGAGGAAGAGGAGAGGAAGGGGAGGGAGGGGGGACGATGGGTGGAGGGAGGGTGATTGGTGGGATTATATCTACGGTGCATCTTACAAGGATACATGTGAAACTTAGTAAATGTAGAATATTATTGTCTTGACACAATAACCAAGAAAATGCCAGAAAGCCTTTGTCAACCAATGTGATGAAAATGTGTCAAACTGTGTATAAAACCAGCGTATGGTTCCCCATGATCGCATTAATGTACACAGCTATGATTAAAAAAAAGCTTAGCAAATATTTACTGATTTTTATCTTGAGGCCTAAAGTTCAGTGTTTGAAATAAATAAGGAGGTCAGCAGCTGGGATCATGGCGGGCTGGAGTCCGAAGTTGTTCCATATCTGCGTTTCCCATTTTTAAATTAATAGTTGTCAGGTTCTTTAACTTCATTTCAAGTTTTATGGTCTGAAAATCATGTTAGTCCTTTGGCAAAGTTCTCTGAAGTTGAGTGGTCTTTGCTGGTAGAATGAATTCCATGGCATTGGAGAATTTCAGACTGTTAGGACATAGATTATACAGAGGACCCACACCACATTGCAAATAGGAGGGCAGAGATAAGATGGCTGACTGAAGCCAGCTTTCCACAGAGGCTCCCGTCCAGAAGGAGAGTTAAAGGACAGAAATTTAGCAAGTAACCAGGTGGATTAGAGGTGGACCAAGAGAGAAGGTTGAAGAACGCACATCAACCCTGCTGAGGCGAGCTGCGACCTCAAGAATACACACAAAAGGTACAAAATCCATCACCAAGCAGATGGGAGTCCCCTCCCTATGAGAATGGCTCAGAGTGCCCCACAAACAAATGAGCAGAGTTCAAAGGTCCTCCCACTACACTCAATGGGAGACACCATCTAAAAACTGGACCTACCTCCCCTACTAGGCTGATATGGCATTCTCCTGCCAGGCATAAAACTGTATAAAACTGTATATATTATCTACCTGCAATTCTGAGCTCCAAGCACTCCCCTCCACTCTCATTCTGAGGTCTGAAGGCCTGTCCCCCAGAAGTCCAGATTCTTGGGTGATTTCTCGAGGGGTGTGGAAAGGGCCTGAACAGCTGCTGGTCAGTGCTTATTCTGCAGCAGGGGAGTGAGGAGAGGATGGTCAGCTGAGAGGGAACCACACCAGAGTGGCAGTGCCACGAGGCACAGAGCACCAGCTGTTTTTTGGCAACATAGATTCTCACTGGATTAAAGATTTAAACTTATGACATGAAACTATAAAAATACTAGAAAAGAGTGAAGGGAAAACCCTTGAAGAAAGCGGTCTGGGTGAGTATTTTATGAGGAGGACCTCCCAGGCAATTGAAGCAGCTTCAAAAATACACTACTGGGACCTGATGAAACTAAAAAGCTTCTGCACAGCCAAGAACACACTAAGTAAAGCAAGCAAACAGCCCTCAGAATGGGAGAAGATATTTGCAGGTTATGTCTCCAACAAAGGTTTAATAACCAGAATCCACAGAGAACTCAAATGTATAAGCAAGAAAAGAACAAGTGATCCCATCTCAGGCTGGGCAAGGGACTTGAAGAGAAACTTCTCTGAAGAAGACAGGCACACTGCATAGAGACATATGAAAAAATGCTCATCATCTTTAATCATCAGAGAAATGCAAATCAAAACTGCTTTGAGATATCATCTAACTCCAGGAAGATTAGCCCATATCACAAAATCCCAAGACCAGAGATGTCGGCGTGGATGTGGAGAAAAGGGAACACTTATACACTGCTGGTGGGAATGTAAATTAATACATTCCTTTTGGAAACATGTTTGGAGAACACTTAGAGATCTAAAAATAGATCTGCCATTTAATCCTATAATTCCTCTACTAGGTATATACCCAGAAGAACAAAAATCACATTATAACAAAGATATTTGTACCAGAATGTTTATTGCAGCCCAATTCATAATTGCTAAGTCATGGAAAAAGTCCAAGTGCCCATTGATCCACGAATGGATTAATAAATTGTGCTATATATACACCATGG
This sequence comes from Nycticebus coucang, assembly GCF_027406575.1. Lineage (NCBI taxonomy): Eukaryota > Metazoa > Chordata > Mammalia > Primates > Lorisidae > Nycticebus > Nycticebus coucang. Next base: position 152,302,146 of record NC_069804.1, on the reverse strand, counting down.
AATATTATGTAGCTTTAAAGAAAGATGGAGACTCTACCTCTTTCATGTTTACATGGATGGAGCTGGAACATATTCTTCTTAGCAAAGTATATGAAGAATGGAAGAAAAAGTATCCAATGTACCCAGCCCTACTATGAAACTAATTAATGACTTTGACATGAAAGCTATAACCCAGTTATAACCTAAGAAGAGGGGGCAGGGGGAGAGGAGGGGAGGGAGGCGAGTGGATGTGCAGAGGGAGGTTGATGGTGGGATTACACCTGCGGTGCATCTTACAAGGGTACATGTGTAACATAGTAAATGTAGAATATAAACGTCTTAACACAATAACTAAGAAAATGCCAGGAAGGCTATGTTAAGCAGTGTGATGAAAATGTTTCAAATGGTCTAAAAAACCAGGGTATGGTGCCCCATGATCACATTAATGTACACAGCTATGATTTAATAATAAAAAATATATTTAAAAAAGAAAAGAAATAAATAAGGAAACATTTACTCTTAAATAATATAGACTCCGTTTGTATTTATCCCAATTTTTCTTAAATTTTGCACCAATTTATTTTAAGTTCAGAATATGGTGCTTAGCTATTCATACACTTACTCATATGTGATACCAGATGAAAGAAAATATATAGGTTTTCCATGAAACTAGAAATTAATATTTTCACCTTTAAATATTTACATTTGAATATTTCCTTAATATTGTTTGAGTATTTTTTTTTTTTTTTTTGCAGTTTTTGGCCAGGGCCAGGTTTGAACCTGCCACCTCCAGTATATTGGGCCTGAACCCTATTCCTTCATGCAACAGGTGCCACCCTCAATTGTTTGAGTATTTTTTTCAGAAAATTTTTGAAAAATCTTACTTCATAGTTTGTCTTTTAATGAAAAAATTATATTTGATAAAAATATCCTTAAAATTAACGCAAGAATTTCACCCAAGTATTTTCTCCTTAACTTCTTATAGTTAATAGGTATGTTTATGGTAGTTTTGTAATTATTTTTGAACCTGGAGGAAACATTTTCAGAGGAAATAATACCTTCTACTTATATTCTCTGTTCTCAAGACATTTACAACTCAGTAATATTTTCTACTTTTTTAGATAAGAAAAAGAAGGCATGTACTGTGATTTCTTCCTTTGCTTGTTCTTTCCTCACTGACTCATTCTTAACTTTCTCATATTTTAGGGTGTTTCTTTTTGATATTCAATCGTATGTCCTTAATTTTTAATAAGTAAGTAGTGTAGCTATGTGTGCATTTATATTTTCACAATGTTACTTTGAAATATTTTCTAGGTCTAAAAGAAAGTGGTCTACAAAAGTATAATTGTGTAACCTGTGAGTGTGAAATAATTAGAAAAAATAATCATGCCAGCACTCCAGAAAACTCACAAAAGCAATTCTCTTAAAATGCCAAAAGAATACAAATCTTTATGTGAAAATTACCTATCACTGATGCCTAAAAAGCCTTAGTTACTTATAGTTATGTATAAAATTGTTGGTTCTATTTATCTCTAACTGCCTTTTCACACATTGCTACTCAAGCATATTTTCAGACTCGAAAATTTATGTTCCTCATCTTTATTCTTTGGAATGAATTAATTTATATATTTTAAGGGTGAGAAAAAATTACAAACAAGTATAATCACTGTAATAAATTGAGGTCACTATGCTGGGAAAAAATTATCCGTTAAAAATACTCTAGCATTAATGGTAAACAAAACTGGATTCTCCAGAGGTTGATTTTTATCTGCCTATACTCAGTGTTGAACAAGTTGTCAAAATTTTTCAATTAATTGCTAATTTAGAGTGACTTTACAAAGTAATTTACAAAGCCCTCCCGGATATTTTACTGACAGCTTCCTAATCTCTGAAAGTAATATTGGGTAACCCAGGTACATTAAACTTGTCACTAGGTAAGATGCTCAGGGATGAAGTTCAGTGAGAACGACATGTACTAAGGTGAAAGCATGCATAGGCCAAAGGTATTTGCTTTAAGGGATGTTATTATAAGATCTTCTGAAAGGCTGCCTAAAACTGTTTCCAACTGCCCTTTTTCAAACCCAGAGACACCTGGCATTGGGATTTGCCATCAAATGAAAGGGCAATGTGTTTGTAGGAGGTTGCCATGAAATATTAAGGCTGATCCTTAGGAAGAAGGACTGTTGAACTGTTAGGTATTAATATTTTGCAGAGACAGTAGGTTTTTCTTCTTATGACTTTTCCCTATTTTTTCCTATTAAATTCTTTGTGATTTCCAATGCAGAATTAAATACTTAAGTTGTTTTTGCTTTCACTTTTGCAGCAGATGTTTTATTATTTATTATGTTTATTATGGCAATCATCAGATTGTGATGCAGTTAACTATGTGGGTGTCTAATGCCCCTTTATCTCCATTTGAATGGGAACTCTGTCATCCTAACAATTACATGTAGCACAATTGGCTTGCACATACTCATATGTGGCACTGGGATTTATTTTCAGTACAATGGCTAATATACCCATTTCTTTGCATAGAATATTTTGTCAGATTAGTTGACCAGAACATTAGAGAATATGATAAGGACTAAGTTAAAGGATGAAGAATACCTTTAAAAGGCTCCATGGTAGTAATCATGATAATAATAGCAAGGTATAATGTGGACAGAGCAGGAGAAACTTTGTTTAACTAATTATTTTGCTCAGGAATGATATTGGATCTGGGCCACCAGTATGAAATGAAATAAGTACTATTTTAGAATAATAAAAACGTGTGTGTGGATCCCAACACTATTATTTCTTAAGTTATTTCTTAAGTTATTTCTTAACTTCTCTAAACCTGACCTTGTATTGTTAATTGATCTATGACCATCAAAGAATGGGACACTAGACATGTAACCAAATGTAAGACTGTATACTTCCTTAAACCTTAAAAGTTGATTGTAAACATTTATAGTGTAGTGGTAATCTCTGTATAGATATATGTCTAATTCTCTAATTTTCAGACTTTGAATATATCAGAGCCTCTTGCAAAAATTATGAAAGTGAGAGATGCCTCAATTCACAAGATTGTAACAGAATTTTCTTGTAAAAATGACATTTTATTCAAGTGTTTTAAAATTAATCCATTCAAAAACAAGGCAGCAACAAAAAGGACATCTACCTTAGAGATTAATGGTGTAGCAGGGGAGAAAACACCTAATTCACTAATTACAGAAAGGTAAATATAATATTAAGGGTATATGCTAAATGCAGTGAAAATATGGACAAAATAGTAATTAATTCTGCCTGGAAGGTTATGAAGGATTCCCAAAAGAGGTAATGTTTGAGCTGGGTCATGAAAGTCAAAGTAGTGGAGAAAGAGAGCCATATTGGCTTGAAAGTACATTGTGAGTGTCTGAAATGTAGGGACACAGGAACACACAAGGCTGCTACAGTTTGGCCTTGTGGAATTTGAGGTTCCTGTGGGATTTTCAGACAGGAAATGTCTGGTTGGCAGATAGAAATATTGATCTGGAGCTCATAAGAGAGTTTAGGGCTGGAAATACAGATGTGGAGTTCATCACTAAAGAATGGTAGTTGGAAGAGGCAGGGAGGGGTATAGTATCTCAGAAGATAAGTCTTCTGTCTTTCATTTCAAAATTTACATAATTTTAATAGGTCTCTGCACAGTAACACATACATTATAATATGCCTGGAACATAATAGGTAGTTAATAGCTTGCAGGTAGATAGTCAAAAGAATTTTTTGTTTAATTAACATTCAACATTGCTTCATACCCCCTCAGAAGCAATATTTCATCTTTTCATTTGTTAAAGATAAACTTTTAAATTACCCTAATGCAATCACATTAATCTGGAGAAGATAAAGTAAATATGCCAAATTTTGCTGTGCTTAAAATGAATAACGGATCTATATTTTTTGTTAGATGTATTTCTGCATGCTTTATAGAATATAGATCATTCTAGAGTTGGGAAAGAAGAAAACTAAATATTGATGATACATTCTTTACAAATGGCTTTTTTGTTTTTCTATTTTGGAGGTAAAGTTCACAGAAGCAAACACACTGATGATGTCAATGAGAGTAATGGTGCTATTTTCACCCTTTCTAATGCCATTATTATACTATTCTCTGTTTCAACCTAAGACATTAATGTTTCATGTTGATTAAATTTTAACATGTTCTAAATTGCCCTTTTATGTTACATACCAATGATAAACTTGAATATTCCAGTCAGAGGGTAGCACCTTCAGTTTCTTCTAGCTCCTAGTAAACATCAAATAATGTCCCCTAGCACCTCAGAAATGGCTCATTTTGTTTCTCCTTCTTTACTTACATAGAAATATAGGGCTGAATGCTTTTTGTTTTTGAATTATGCCTTTAGTCATAGTTATATGACTAAAACTAGACTTCATTTTAGAAAATTGATGCATTCTTTAACATTTGTACATGAGACACATTTTTGAAAATGAAATCATATATTCCCTCATTCACTTACATTACCATTTTAGAAGTGCCATCTTTATTGTGTATTGAATTCCAATTTGTGGTGGTTTCTAACATGTTGCCATCGCCTCCAATTCTGTAACTTGTGCTTTAATCTTCAAGTAAAAGCTAAGAGTAGTAATGGAATCCCCTGTTTAAAAGAATACTAAAAGATACTTTCAGAAAGCAGTAAAATGAGCTCTAATTCATTTGTGTAGAAAATGGGATTTCTTAAAGTAGAAAATCTTGTAGTTTGATTTGGTCCATATATATTAATCCCAAACCAGAGCTAAGTGTAAACTACCCTCATACGTCATGCATAAAGGAACTCTTTTTTTTTTTTTTAATCAAGTTTTTCCTTATGAAGATTGCCCTAAACAAAGGCCAGAGGTGGGGGACCTTTCCATGTTGGAAGTCCACATTAATACAGTTATAATCAAATAAGTCCACATTCAAGAAACTTTAATTTGATGTTCTTAAAATGCACATTAGTTTGTAAAAATCTACCCACCGTGTACTGAATAATTTCAAAAAGTAAAAACTATATGTTAATTTTAAGGTTAACTAACCTTTTAATGATTTTGTTGTGTTTGCTTTTTCTTATTAAATATTTGAATCTTTGCTAGCAGCATGAAGATCTTCAGTTGATCCCCTTTGATATGTACGTCCTTTGTGACATTTTGGGCATCTTGATTTGAGTAAAGTAGGAGAATGTAGATTCGCAGCAATAAGTAGTTGAAAAGCAACAAAATACTTCGGGGGCATGTTGCCGAAGCTGTGGGTACTCTAGTTCATTTTTCCGTATTTCAGTTGGATCTTTCCTAGATTCAATGACTTCAAAGTACCACCTGAGAACTCTATTAATTTTATCTGTGTTGTTTAGGTTCTTTGTTGATAATAAGTAGGCGAGACTGAAATGCTAATTTTAGTGTGATATCATGATTCTCAAAGTCAGTGAACCTTTTATTGCATTCTCCAATTAATAGGTTTATAATAGCTACACATTCTTAAAATGGTTTCTATATATCATCCTGCTCATCAATGACCTTTACTAACTGGGAAAAATATTCATCCGAAATTTCCATTTGAAGGAGAAGTGTTTTGGAAAAAGGTAGCTTTTTTTTCTTCAAAATGCTTAGATTTTTTGCCATATATCATATATAAACTCAGTTTTACCTTGCAAAGAAATATTTAGGTCATTTTGATTTGACATGATGTCACTCAGAAATGCTATATTCGTATAGCAATCTTCTTTCACTAATTACATTGCTGGTTCTGTTCTTCATGAAATTTAACTATCTGTTCTTGCAGAGTTAAAATTTTGGCTAACAACTATCCTTGTGATAGCCAACACTCAATACGTCATCATCCAACATTAACATGTTATGAAACTGAAGATGCTGTGTTGCATTTGCTTGAATATAATTAACAATACTTATACCTTGTTGCAAAGTCTCATTTAAAATTGTAGTTTTAGCACAGAGAGATTTTGCTAGTGTAAGATACAATGAAAATAAAGGAGATCTGTTAATAATTTTTCATTTAATATGTGCAATAGGCCTTTCATGTTTTCCTGTCATGGAATGTATAGTCTCTGGACATACACTCACTAAATTTACCAACTCAGTCCAAATTCAGTCCAGACATTTATCTTAAATATTGGTGACAATATCTATTCCCTGTGTTCTGTTTGTAGAGTGTGCAAAGTGAATAACGAACTCTTTGTAACAAAGAAAATATTTCGTTATAATGCCAATGAAGTGTAAAACCTGTGCTCAGTCCATAGTATCAGTTAATTCATAAAAAGTGATTGAATGATATACAAGGTGACCATAAAGTTCATTTGCAATTTAAGATAGTGTGCAATTTAAAATTTCATGTGAACTTTATGGCCACCCTGTATATTTTCCTTTTGAATTGTTCTGTTTAATTGAAGGCTAATTGTTGCTGCCCATCAGCTATGGTTCTCCTTCAAAAAGGCAGTTTATACTTTGAAACATTATTGAAGTCTAAGGATCCTCCAACTTTGACAATGTATTCTTTCATGATTTCTACATTACTGAATGGCTTCCCTTTTTACCCCAGCTACTTTATAAGCTAATTCAGTGGCATTATTTCCAGGTCTTATTGCTTCTTAAAATAATTGTCTTGGATATAGTTAATCTGGGAGGATTATTTCATTGAAACTTACTTTATACATTGGTATTTTAAATACATTCATTTAAAAAAAACAATATAAAAGATGATCAAAAATGAAGGGGTGTAGTTTCAACAGATTAAGAGATTTTGGTGTGAGGAATGAAGAGGCTTGACACAGACCTTGTGCCAGGGGACTGAGGAATTCTGAGAGGAGCCCTCCCAAGCAAACTTCAGGTCTGTCTTTATCATAAAACAGGGAGAAATAAATAAAAGCTGCTTATCTAACATTAACACTGATTAGGCAGGGCATGGAGAAGATCAGATAGCATGTCTCTATCTTTGTTTTTGCAAACTGTAGACCTTGAGCATTATCTTTGCCTATAGAATCAAGAGACCTTTGGAATCCAGAGAATCTTTATGGCCACACCTCACATATACATTCTCTCTTGTGGGTCAGTTTTCTGCCCCTCTGCACATACACAACTCACATGCCAGTCTCGTGACTCCTCAGATCTCTCAAGTGGAAAGCGAGCCTACACTCAAGATTAGGACACAATTTTCCCTACATGTCCCCATTTTTGTTTCCTAACATAGTTAAGGGAACATAATCAAATAATTCATCTAGTTTCTTCTGTCATTGGGTCAGATGACACATCCATCATGCAAATGCAATAATGATGATGAAGGGGAGGACCAGGAGAGCACACACATAAAAAAAAATACATTCTTAAATTCAAACCTGAAAACCAATGAGAAGGAGATAATCATTGAAAATTTCTTTCCAAAGTGTTAAAAACAGATTTTTTGCTAGCCTGTTTATGTAATTGGCTAGATAAATTGTCTGTATCTTGAGCCACAGTGTCACTAAAGGCACAATGTAAATAATTTTTAACTTGTTCCCTTGGATGGAGGGAACCGTTGTAAGGAACTGCTGTGATGCAAATGTCCATATTGTTACAGTCACACCAAAGAGCAGTCCTTCTTTGCAGAGCTTGCTGATTACTGCTAAGCCATTCAATGGCAACCTCGAGAGCATAACATCTTTACATAACTTGAGTCTCAATCTTAGCTCGTTTTATCAGCTCTTGTGTAGTTATGGCCATCATGGTATCAACAATATGAGCAGTTTGAACAGATTCAGTTAAGGTGTCTATCACTACTGATGCAGAAACAACTAAAACAATAGCAGAAATATGAAAGCAATAATGCTTACAAGGAACCTTATTGATCTTAATTTCTTTAACACATCAATTAAAATATGTAAAATGAAATCTGGTTGCCAGGGTCATTCAAGATGAACTGGAACCCAGGCATCTACTTTTCTCTTCATAATGAATATGGTGGTGATGTTCAAAGTAGTAATCTTGTGATGGGAAATGCAAGTACTTAACCAAGCAGTAGAGAATGAGAGGGTAGAACAATGAATTGTTTTATTAAATGAAAGAAAAGAGCTAACAAGAATACACATGGGCTAGTAGTAGATACGAGGATTTTGTCAGAGAGAGAAGTTTTAAATTTACTATAAACATGCCTGTAACACTGATATGGATAATGCCATGTTTTAGAATTTTGGGGTAAAAGGGAGGGTAACTTGCCAGAGTTTAGAATAATAAGGAGAACATTGATTGTTTTGAAAAGCTTGAAGTACAGGACCTGAAAGGGATATGTCATCCCAGACAGGTTTGCTTTGAGTACATTCTGCAAACATTAATGGTCTACTTCCTGCAGTTAAATGGTCATAGGGCTCCCAGTTAAGCAGGTAAACTTGTTGGGTTAGATTGTATCAGTGAGGTTGTTGTACATGGCAAGGGTCCCAACGAGCATTATCAAGAGTAGAGGAGGAGTCAGAAAAATACATACAAAAAAGAAAATTTGGCACAGATCAATTTACATTAACAAAAGAGAGAGTGAATACAGAAACAGAATTCATGAAAGTCATATTGTGAGGGTTAGTGGAATAATGTAAGGAAAGCTGAGGCATACCTGTATAACAAGATTGGAATGAATGGAGTGAAAAACGCATAGGAGTCTTATCACTAAAACAAGAGACATTGGGGTAAAAAAGTCAGTTTGGTTTAGCAAGGGCTGCCCAGGGGGCATAAAAAGACGTCCAGCCAAACGTTAAAGGAAATAGGGGGTCATAATATTCCTCAAATACAGGCTAGACTAAAGGTGGTTCTACTAAGTGAGCCCAAGAGATGTGTTCTGCTTTAGCAGCAGAGAAAAAATAAAAATAAATAAAAATAAATAAATAAATAAAATAAAATGAAAAATTACGCCTTGAAAGAATTCTGAGTTGCCACTGTCAGGCAAGCCAGAAACTTGTTTTCAGGTGTTGGAGGAGCATTGAGCTATCTCATAAAAAAGTTGGCATCTTGGAATAATTTCTTAAGTGATCTCCATGTCACTGGGGGTGCCCCTTGCATTTGAGGCAGGAGTACTTGTGGATTCTGCTGAAGATTCATCTATTGAAAGGGCTTTTGGATCAGCTGTGGGTTGAAGTGGTCCTTTTAGCTTATGTTTGTTCCTTTTCTTTAGGAACCATGCAGGACCTGTTGGTGTGGAAACACACGCGTACATATCCTCTCTCCCATGTTAAGATTGGATAAGGTCCTTCTCATTGAGTCAAATCAAGTGATCACAGGAACACTTGTTGAACTTCTGGCCATGTTGGCTTCGAGGCATTTTGAAAGTGCCATTGAAATGGGGAAAAATCATCAGGATTTCAATTGAAAAGATTAATAGTTTTAAGGGCTTTCTTGATAAGATCTCTGCAGTGAGTGCTGTTTTTTGTTTTTTAATATAATTTTTAAAATGCAGTCAGCATGTCGACAATGGCTTGGTGTGGGGTTGTAAAGTATTCCTGTAATTTGCCAATTAAGAAGAAAGTTTTGAAAAGTATTACTGTTATAACACGGGCCATTGCCTGTTGTGTAGTTTTTTTGGAATTCCCATACAAGTGAAACATTCTAGTAGATGGGAGACTGCATGCCAAGGTATTTTTTTTTCCCCCATCTAATGGTGTAGTGTGGATGTACCTGCTATGAATGCTAACAATGACAAGGATAAATTTAAGTATTTTAAATTATGGATAATGTGTAACATTTGTGAAGGTCCTTGGACGGCTTGACAATTTGGGCAAGGTTATATTATTTGTTTGCAAGTTCATTAGGTAATTTGAATTGACATGCTAATTCTTTGGCATTTTGATGATGAAAAGCATGAGACTCTAAAATCTTTTGTACTGACACAGTAAATATTTCTTTTTGAGAAACACTATATCCATCTGATTATTACCTAAGGTAATAGGTAAAAGTTTCTGGTAGTTTGGTATTCAAGAGAACCTATAAACCTTTCCATTTCTTTTCTTGTTGGATAAACTTTGGACTTAGACAATTTTTTGTAATTGTCTCACTTTCTGAGATAAATCAAAAGTTATTACTGATAACGTACACTAAGACACACTAATATTTGATAATATTAGAACATATGTGTATATAAACATAATCTACAGATAACTAACCATTTCATATTTGAAAATACTTCCCAGACAATTTAAACACACAAACTAAACCTGGTATGTCTGTATCAGACTTTCAGTGGTCTTAATATTTCAAAAGACTGAATTTAGAGTTCTGATTTTGGAAAGTTTGCAAATATTAAAGGCTTAAAATATTTGTTCAAATAGAATAAACAGCCAAAGCATTACATTTTACAAATGACTCATACATTTTATGAAACATAACATGACTTTAAGGTTTTAAGTTTCTGAAAAGTGTTCTCAAACCAGAACATAGGCATCATTACTCATGTCTTTTCCTTGTCTTCCTAAGTCTCACACAGCCATGTGGTATTAAAGATGACTGTAAAGGACAGGACCTATCTGTGTTCTTAATTCATTTACCAGGTGCAGAGTTTAAGACAGAAAGCAGGAAGATTAGAGCACTCAGTTTTTCTCAGAATAGCCGGGGGAAAAATTAGAGCAGAGAAGGGGTTATGTGGTCTAGAATGTGCCTTGTAGCTGCTGCCCTAGGCAAGAACATTTCTCTCTGCCTCACCATAGCCACCTACCTATCTGACCTCAGAATTCAGAGGCTAAAAATCAAGAACATAAGCTCACAGTCAAATCCAGCAACATTGAAAAATATTATAGGAGTGGCAGTTCTATAATCTTTAAACATCTAACTTCAATAACAAGTTTAAGACTGATTTTATCTATCAAAAAATACCAAAGTCATTTGAACAAAAAAGGGATTTGAGTTCTTTTATGTTTTCTTGATAAAATACTTTGTGTAAGCACTTACTTTTTATTTTTCTTTCTTTAAGCCAATTAATTAGAGCTTTTTTTTGCATGTTTTGATAGTGAAATACCAAAAGCACATGATATGTATAGCGATACAAACAGACAGACAGAAGCAAAATTTATATTTGCTGTCTTTTAAACATATTTTTATTCAGACTATTAATTTTTTAATTACTTTATTTATCTTAACAGTTTACCTGGGTTATAGTTATCATTTTAAGCTATTTTTGTTAAAATTATTATTCCCTGTAAATTATGTATCTAAATATAGTCTTAATTACTACTTTTGAACTCATAAATTCTATCAAGAAAAAAAGAAAACTAAGTATTTTAACCAGACTTGTTATTTTATATAATAAGATTATTATAATAATTCAAGGATCCATTCAAAGGCCACTTTTCTCTAGTGTCAAGGTGATAGATACACTGGTCTGGCCATGTTATAGTAAAATTTCATTGCTTTTTAGTTATAGGTGGGTACCCACACTGAGACTAATCAGACATAATATACCCCAATTTGCTGTCATTTGGGATTGAAAGCTGAGTTCTCATAAAACACATCAGATACAGAAATACCAAGTTTCTCCCAAACAAAATCAGAACTGATGAGAACTAAAGTTTTCAGTGTGCAACCAGAATAAAGCAGGTGGAAAACAGTGATTAGGGGTGACAGATGCTAAGAGCAAAGCCTGAAGATTCCCAGGATAACTTTCCCAGCAGTGCTGCTAGGATCATTGGAGCACAGTACCCTAAGGCCCATTTGTCCAGGCAACTGCTAGGCTTCGTTGGCAGCATTTACACAGCACTTACTGGAGTGTTCTGGGGGGTCCCTTCATGGTCATCTTTTAAAGTGTCGAATAAATGAGACAACTTATAATTAGGAATTTCTAAAGCAGGTCTAAGCTGATCAATGTGGCCTAATAATTGTTAAAAACTATTTAAAGTTAATTGAGTTGGAGAGCTAAACATTTTGAGGGTATACAGTGGAGTCGGTTAATTTGCATCCTAAATAGAAAATGGGCGTTAAGTTTGTATTTTTTTCAGGAGCAATTATTAATCCACGTTGAGAAATTTGTCTTTGAAAGTGTTTACAGGCATCATGAAGAACATTTTTTGATTTGCTGCTAGAAGTGTCATCCATGTAATGATAAATTAAAATTGTTGTATATAATTGCCTGATTGAAGTTGGCAAATTGTGAGAGAAGTGTGTCAGCCACAGTGGCATTCTCCACTTGTTTAGAGAGAGCTAACTGTAAAAGATCTATGAATCTATTATAGGGCTCCTGCACTGTATTCTCAAGAGCTGACTGAGATCATATGTTCAAAAAAAATGAGTAGAAGTTTTAAAAATGAGATATAGCATATTACAAATAATAAAGTTTTTTTGTAAATGAGAGCAAATGACCAGTGTAAAATATGAATTCTTTAAATATGATTATATAAAATTATTTTATTGGTCTTTACATTGATCTTTATTTAGTCTGTACAAAGTGGACAAATTTTATAAACTGTTAAAAGTCTAGGAGTTAGAATCCATATACAAAATGATTATGTGATCACCTAGACAACAAAAAACGATACAGAAATTTGCTCAGTTCTAGTCCTCTTCTCAACAACTACAAAACCCAAAAGACAAAGATTATAGCAAGAAAATAATAGCTTAAAAATGAATGATCATATGTGAATATTAAATTATTAGATAGTTCATGGAAGTATGTTTTGGAAACATAAAATGTTTGTCATGGTTCCATGGATTTGGAGATACAGAATAGTTATAAAAATATGGTGATAATAAAAATGTTTATAATTTTCTAAGAGATTATTGTTAACCAAAGCTTTTTTCCCAGACATTCCTTCTGTGTGTGTCTTTAGTCCCTCCTAACAACAATGGTTTTTAAGTATTATAATAAAAAAACATGCCCCAGACATATACACAAACTACATTGTATTTCCTTCCATTTTACTTTTGGGGACTATCTTAATAATATTCTCTATGATCATATCAGATGAGAAGGTTACTCTGTTCTCTTTGTGTTTCCAAGTTCGAATGCCATAATTGACTTTAAGTTACTCAAATTTTTCCTATAAATTAGAAGTGAAATGTATAACAGAGAAAATAGAACTTAACTTTTTGATAGTGTTTGGATACTTGTTTTCTACATGTAGGTCAGTATTTCTTAAAGTGTGGTCTTGAAACTAGGTGCACTAAATCACCTAAGATCTTGTCAAACCAAACTAAGTCAAGTAAAATGAAGATTCCATGCTGGCATTAGAAATACTAATTTAACAATGGCCACTGGTGATTTTGATGTGTTTTTAATTTTGAGAACACATGGTTTAATGGTTCACTTTCCAATTATGTGAGCTCTCTTTGAGTTCCTTCTGCTCATCACTGTTAACCTGATAAACTTTATGGAATAAAGCTCAGGGTACTATAGATGTATAGCATCATTTTAGACTCAGACTTTGACTATGATATTTTTATTTCTACTTGTCAGTGTGATGCACTGTTAAATTTTCCTATGCATCTTAGCATATAGGAAAGTACATAATACATGGTATATGTTCAATTTATTTCAACTCATATCACAATATAACTCATAATTTAAAGAATTAATTGCATTGTCCTACTATATAGATAATATAGTATGGATAGCCACACTGTATATGCTGTTTTATTTGATGAATACTACTTTTCTTTCAGTACCATAAAATCTTACCATCTTCTATCATTTTCCTCTTTGTGTGTACCTGAGTTAGTTTATAAAATCATCTTCCAAACATCTCTACATAAAGAGATTTTTTAAATGTTGTTTTTCTTGGTTTACATTTGAATTTTTTGATGTTTTAAAATTTCAGATTGATATGACGGTACAAACAAGTTATATAGTTTACACACATAACGCAAAAGTCAGAGTTGTAGCTATTGTCCTTCACTAAGGGAGTGTGCCATCAGCCATGCACACTGTAGGTGAGAACCTACTGAACTCCCTCCTTCTCTCCCATCTTCTTAAATTTTATTGTATTTTGCCCTCATGTGGATCTGTGACTGTGAATTTCCTAGTTTCACATTGGTATTGAGTACATGTGATGCTTGTTTTTCTAATCTTGTGATGACTTTACTTAGAAATCTCAACACATTCTATGAAGCAAATATCACCCTGATCCCTAAACTAGGAAGAGACCCAACAAGAAAAGAAAATTATAGACCAATGTCTCTAATGAATATGAAAAAATATTCAATAAGATCCTAGCAAACAGAACCCAGCAACTTATCATCATTTGATCTTTGATAAGCCTTTCCCCTAATTTATATTTAACAAATGATGCTGGGTGATTTGACTGGCAACTCGTAGAAGACTGAAACTGGACCCACACCTTTCACCCAGCCCTGAATAATCAAATGGATTATACACCAGACCAAGTGGGTTTTAGCCCAGGGTCTCAAGGCTGGTTCAATATATGTAAATCTACAAATATAATACATCACATAAACAAATTAAAAAAAGAAGACAATATTATTCTCTCAATTGATGCACAAAAAGTTTTTGATAATATCCAGCATCTTTTCATGCTCAGAACACTTAAAAAAATAGGTGCATAAGGGACATTTCTTAAACTGATAGAGGCCATCTACAGCAAACCTGCAGCCAATATTATATTAAATGAAGTAAAATTGAAAATATTTCCATTCAGATTAGGAACCAGGCAAGCTTTCCCACTGTCCCCATTGCTTTTTAAAATTGTAATGGAAATCTTAGCCATTGCAATTAGGCAAGAGAAAGCAATCAAGTTATCCATATAGGATCAGAGATCAAACTTTCACTCTTCTCAGATGATATGATTGTATACCTGGAAAACCCCATGACAAAACTACAAATGATATGATTGTATACCTGGAAAACCCCATGACAAAACTGCAAAACTTGTAGAAGTGATCAAGGAATACAGCAGCGTCTCAGGCTACAAAATCAATAGTCACATATCAGTAGCATTCATATATACCAACAATAGTCAAGCTGAAAAAAACAGTCAAGGACTCTATTCCTTTTATGATAATGCCAAAGAAAATGAAATATCTGGGAGTGCACCTAACAAAAGATGTGAAAGATTTCTATAAAGATAACTATGAAACGTTTAGAAAAGAAGTAGCTGAAGATGTTAACAAATGGAAAAATATACCATGCTTGTGGCTGGGAAGAATCAACATTGTTAAAATGTCCATACTACCAAAGCAATCTACAGATTTAATGCAATTCCTATTAAAGCACCTCTGTCATACTTTGAACATCTGGAAAAACTAGTAATTCATTTTACACGGAAACAGAAAAAAAACTCAAATAGCAAGATATTCTTCTGAAATAAAAACAAATCGGATGGAATCATGCCACCAGACGTCAGACTATACTATAAATCAATAGTGAGCAAAACAGCATGGTACTGGAACAAAAATAGAGAGGTAGATGTATAAAAGATAATTGAGAACCAAGAGATGAATCCAGACACTTAACATCATTTGATCTTTGATAAGCCTTTCCCCTAATTTATATTTAACAAATGATCCTGGGTGATTTGGCTGGCAACTTGTAGAAGACTGAAACTGGACCCACACCTTTTACCCAGCCCTGGCCAAAATGCAACAACAAAAAAAAGCCCAGCATTGTGGCGGGTACCTGTAGTCCCAGCTACACGGGAGGCTGAGGCAAGAGAATTGCCTAAGCACAGGAGTTGGACGTTGCTGTAAGCTGTAATGCCACAGCACTCTACTGAGGGTGATAAGGTGAGACTCTATCTCTAAAATTAAAAAAAAAGTGTCCAGGAAGAATTAATATATTTGAAGCATACTTAATTTAAGATATTTTAAGGTAACATGCTTGATTTCATGTGCATAAAGACAAACTATTTTTTTTTTTACAAATAAAACTTGCTGTTGAATACAATATGATTTGTCTTGCTTTTAAAATAGTTGTCAAAAGGTGTTTTAGTGACAGGAAAAAAGACAGGATCAAAGGGAACCAAAAACCACTTTAAAAAAATTTTGCTGAGGAGGCGGAGCATGATGGCGGACAGGATGGATGTGTAGCCCACCTCTCCCAAGCCATCAGGTGAGAGGAAAGGGGGTCTGGACCTTCCCTGTGTGTGGATTATTCGAGTGGACAGACAGTTGGAGACGCTCAGCAAACCGGCGGAATGCTATATATAAGGGGTAATTTAAAACCACAGACTCTGTTGTAGAGATTCTTCCCTGCTCAGCCGTGCCGGCCAGCAGGCCCCTCCCCTACGGAGGTCAGCAGCTTGTAAATGCTGACAAAACCCAATTGACAAATATTTATTCCTGAACTGAGGGAGGCATCCTAAAGGAGAGCCACTCAAAACCACGGGGAGCTGGGCAACCTGTTGGACAATTGAAGGGAAGGGATCCTGCCGGGGAAACAGACATTTTGAACTACCTAAAAGGGTGGGCACCTTTCCCCCAGGTGTTGGAGGGGGCTGGCGGTTAAGGCTGCGTGGTGAACTGGTGGGTGCCGATCCAAAAGGGAAACTCTGAACCATAAAACTCAGAATAAGGTCCCTGAATGCTCCAACCACGGGAACCGGCTACAGCCGCTGAAGCCACGGACCTGGCTTCAGCCTGGGGAACCAGCTACAGCCTCTAAAGCCACAAACCCACCAGCAACCAGGCACCCAGCACCGCTCTCCCCACAGCCGATTGCAGTCACCAGTTTGCAGGAGAACCTGGGAACAGAGTGGAAAGACTTAAGAAGCGTGGACACCTGCACTGAGTGGGAAGGTTGGTTGCAAGTGCTGTCTGGAAAAGAACAGCCGAGGTTACACAATTCTTAGGCGACAAACTTTTACAGAAATTCCAAAATGGCGATCGGCCATGGAAGGTGGTTACCATGGTAACAGTATAAACTGTAAATCAGGCATAAGCCTCGGAGCCACTCACAGCGCCACCTGGTGTCCAGAAAGTATATTGCAGTATGAAAATATTCCCTAGAAAGTTGATCCCTACAGCAGACATATAGATGTATATAGGTATATTTCTACACGGAAGAATATTTTTGTAGTTGGTGCCTTTTTTTTGTTTTGTTTGTTTTTTGTTTTTGGGGTTTTTTTTTTAAGTTTTGTTTTGTTCTGTTTTTTCCTCACCATTTTCTTGGATGAGCTTTTGATAATTTTTTATTAATACTTTTTATATAGATATATTTTTATTTCTATGTTTTCTAATTTTAATTTCTTCTTTCTTCTCTTTTAACATTTCTACTAACACCACTTTTTCTCTCTCTTTTTTTCTTTCTTTCAATTATTTTACGATTATCACTATTTTTATTGCAGTTGTTTTTATATCGCTATTGTCGTGGGTGTTGCCTGCTTGTCTATGTGTTTCCGTCTGTTTCTGTAACTATGGGCCCGTGTGCCTGGTAACCTTTGTATCTGTTTCTTTGTTCATTTGGTCTCAATGAGCTTGGTGTTACAACTTGCAACTGTGAGCTCCCAGCACTCCCCTCCACTCTCACTCCATGATCTGGAGACCTGCCCCCCTAGGAGTCCAGATTCTTAGGTGAACTCTTGAGAAGTTTAGACAGGACCTGGACTGCAGCTGGCCAGTGCTGATTCTGCAGCACAGGAGTGAGAAGACGATAGTTGGCTAAGAGGGAATCACACTGGAGCAGTGGTGCCCCGAGGTGCAGGGCAACAGCCGTAATCAGCAATAACAAGGCCCACCCCCAGATATCCCACAGCCTCTCCTCTTATCGCCCTGGGCAACCAGATGAGGCTAGCATCTTCTCAGATGGCAACCACCACGGAACAGACCTGAGACTGAAACACAGGCCCCGTAAGTAAAGGGTTTGCCAGAGGCAGTACTGACCTGGGTGGAACACGGGGACTAGAAAACACACCCGCAGAGCCGGGAAACTCCCAGGGTGGGGCTGATCCAGAGGACCGCTTTACTGAGCTTAAGACACACCTGGCCCTCAGGGGATCACCAGCCTATAGACAAAGGAGGCCAAGAGGCTACAGCTGACAACTAATCATGCCGCGAATACAAACTCGCAGGACTAAAGACAGGGCCTGAGGCACAGGTTCTGGGAACTCAAATCAGCCTCTCCTCTGCAGAGGAATCTAGCGGGGTCAGAAACAAACTCCCACAGGGTTGTTCCGTTCACCCAGTAACATAAACTAAGGGTGGGGCTGGAACTGAGTGAACACCTCTAGCCTCCATCAAGTGCCCGAGGTTGACAGGCTACACCACTCCCTGCTGGATAAAGACAGAGAGCAGAGGCCTAGACGAGCAGACACAGACTACCCTGTGACTTAGGCAGGTGCAAACCCCTGGAGTTTCTGCTTACTGCAGATGACTGACTGGGTCAAATCCCTGCGAGGCTAGCAGGGTGGGTGTGACAGAGCTGCAAGGTGGGGAAAGAGGCATCAACTTTCCCAGATTGAACTATTTACTGGGTGGCTCCTCCTGAATCCACGCAGCACTGGAGCAAGCCATATTAGAACAGTCACCAGACCCCTATGATCCAGTTCCCAGGGACCTCTTGAACTCTCCCACCTGAGACAGCTGCTGACTGAGACAATCGATTTGGACCTTTTGAACTGAGCCACTCACCTGGGGACTATCCAGGTGGTACTCTGGGTGTGTGATTGTAGGAAGGTTTGATTTTCCTTTTCAATTTGTTGCCTGTGGTGGATGGGGTGACTTAATTGCTGGTATTTCTCCACAGCTAAGACTTCAGACCAGAGTAACTGTTTCACTAGGGTCAAATAGAAACCAGCTGAAAACAAGGCAGAACCACTTAGCCCCTCTACACCAAACAGGGCCCCAGTTTCTCAGCCCACAGCACTGTACGGGTCCATGAAAAAACACCAGGGGAGAAATCAAAGAGAGTAAAACAATCATGGGGCAGAATCAGGGGAAAAACTCTGGTAACATGAACAACCAGAATAGAAAACCCCCCCCAAGGAAAGATATGGAAGATGTAATTGAAGATCCCATTCACAAACAACTGGCTGAGATGTCAGAAATCAAATTCAGAATTTGGATGGAAAACAAGATTAACAAAATGGAACTAGGAATTCGAGGAGAAATTCAAAAGTTGTCTCAAGAATTTAACGAATTTAAAGACAAAACCACCAAAGACTTAGACACACTGTAGCAAGAATTTGCAACCCTCAAAGATATGAAAAATACAGTAGAATCCCTTAGCTACAGAATGGACCAAGCAGAAGAAAGGATTTCTGACATTGAAGATAAAGCCATTGAACGCTCCCAAATTCTCAAAGAGGAAGAGAAATGGAGAGCAAAAACGGATCATTCTCTCAGAGCTCTGGGATAACTCGAAGAAGGCAGATATCCGAATCAAAGGAATTCCTGAAACAGATGAAGTGGCCTCACTGGGCACACATGCCCTTCTCCATGAAATTATGAAAGAGAATTTTACAGACAGGCCTAGAGAACCTGAAATTCAGATCGCAGATAGCTTCAGAACCCCAGCACGACTCAATTCCAATAAGACATCCCCCAGGCATATCATAATTAACTTCACTAAAGTTAATAAGAAGGAGAAAATTCTCAAAGTTGCCAGGTGAAAGAAAACCATTACCTTCAAAGGGAATAACATTAGAATGACTGCAGATCTCTCTGCTGAAACTTTTCAAGCCAGAAGAGGGTGGTCACTGACTTTTAATCTCCTAAAGCAAAATAACTTTCAACCCCGGATCTTGTATCCAGCTAAACTGAGCTTCATTTATGATGGAGAAATTAAATACTTTAATGACATTCATATGTTGAAGAAATTTGCCATAACCAAACCAGCTCTTCAGGATATTCTCAGACCTATCCTCCATAATGACCAACCCAATATTCTACTACAAAAGTAAACTCACTCAGAAACTTCTGATCAAACTCCAACTTCCACAATGAGGAAAGGATTAAAAATGCCCACTGACTTTTGAAAAACTTGATACACAAAATTTCACCAAACTTATCAATATTCTCCATTAATGTGAATGGCTTAAACTGCCCTCTAAAGAGACATAGGTTAGCTGACTGGTTACAAAAACTCAGGGCAGATATTTGCTGCATAAAAGAGTCACATCTTAACTTAAAAGACAAATACAGACTCAGGGTGAAAGGATGGTCATCCATATTTCAGGCAAATGGTAACCAGAAAAAAGCAGGCATTGCAATTTTATTTGCAGATACAATAGGCTTTAAACCAACAAAAGTAAGGAAGGACAAAGAATGGTCACTTCATATTTGTTAAGGTTAATACTAAATATGATGAGATTTCAATTATTAACATCTACGCACCCAACCAGAATGCACCTCAATTTATAAGAGAAACTCTAACAGACATGAGCAACTTTATTTCCTCCAGCTCCATAATAGTCGGAGATTTCAACACTCCTTTGGCAGTGATGGATCGATCCTCCAACAAAAAGCTGAGTAAAGAAATTCTAGATTTAAATCTAACCATCCAGCATTTGGATTTAGCAGAAATCTACAGAATATTTCATCCCAACAAAACTGAATACACATACTTCTCATCAGCCCATGGAACTTACTCCAAAATCAATCACATCTTAGATCACAAGTCTAACCTCAGTAAATTTAAAGGAATAGAAATTATTCCATGCATCTTCTTGGACCATCATGGAATAAAACTTGAGCTGAGTAACAACAGGAATCCGCATACTCATACAAAAACATGGAAGTTAAGTAACCTTATGCTGAATGATAGCTGGGTCAGAGATGAGATCAAGAAGTAAATTTCCAAATTTTTGGAACAAAATGACAATGAAGACATGAACTATCAGAACCTCTGGGACACCGCAAAGGCAGTTCTAAGAGGGAAATTTATAGCACTGCAAGCCTTCCTCAGGAGAACGGAAAGAGAGGAAGTAAGCAACTTAATGGGACATCTCAAGCAACTGGAAATGGAAGAACACTCCAACCCCAAACCCAGTAGAAGAAAAGAAATAACCAAAATCAGAGCAGAACTAAATGAAATTGAAAACAAAAGAATAATACAACAGATCAATAAATCAAAAAGCTGGTTTTTTGAAAAGGTCAACAAAATAGATAAACCTTTGGCCAACCTAATCAGGAAAAAAAGAGTAAAGTCTCTAAACTCATTAATCAGAAATGACAAAGACGAAATAACAACAGACTCCTCAGAAATCCAAAAAATCCTTAATGAATATTATAAGAAACTTTACTCTCAGAAATATGAAAATCTGAAGGAAATTGACTGTTACTTGGAAGCACGTCACCTTCCAGGACTTAACCAGAATAAAGTGGAAATGTTGTACAGGCCCACATCAAGTTCGGAAATAACATCAACCATACAAAATCTCCCCAAAAAGAAAAGCCCGGGACCAGATGGTTTTACATCAGAATTCTACCAAACCTTTAAAGAGGAATTAGTACCTATATTACTCAACCTGTTCCAAAAGGTAGAAAAAGAAGGAAGACTACCCAACCCGTTCTATGAAGCAAACATCACCCTGATCCCCAAACCACGGAAAGACACAACAAGAAAAGAAAATTATAGACCAATATCACTAATGAATATAGATGCAAAAATATTCAAAAAGATCCTAACAAACAGAATCCAGCAACACATCAAACAAATTATACATCATGACCAAGTCGCTTTTATCCCAGGGTCTCAAGGCTGTTTCAATATACGTAAATCTATAAATGTAATCCAGCACATAAAGAAATTAAAAAACAAAGACCATATGATTCTCTCAATCAATGCAGAAAAAGCTTTTGATAATATCCATCATCCCTTCATGATCAGAACACTTAAGAAAATTGGTATAGAAGGGACATTTCTTAAACTGATAGAGACCATCTACAGCAAACGCACAGCCAATATCATATTGAATGGAGTTAAATTGGAATCATTTCCACTCAGATCAGGAACCAGACAAGGCTGCCCATTGTCTCCATTGCTTTTTAACATTGTAATGGAAGTTTTAGCCACCAATATTAGGGAAGAAAAGGCGATCAAGGGTATCCACATAGGGTCAGAAGAGATCAAACTTTTGCTCTTTGCACATGATATGATTGTATATCTGGAAAACACTAGGGACTCTACTACAAAACTCTTAGAAGTGATCAAGGAATACAGCAGCATCTCAGGTTACAAAATCAACATTCATAAATTGGTAACCTTTATATATACCAACACTAGTCAAGTTGAAAAAACAATTAAGGACTCTATCCCATTCACAATAGTGCCAAAGAAGATGAAATATTTGGGAATTTATCTAACAAAGGACGTGAAAGATCTATATAAAGAGAACTATGAAACTCTAAGAGAAGAGATAGCTGAGAATGTTAACAAATGGAAAAATATACCATGTTCATGGTTGGGAAGAATCAACATTGTTAAAATGTCCATACTACCCAAAGCAATATATAATTTCAACGCAATCCCCATTAAAGCTCCACTGTCATACTTTAAATATCTTCAAAAAACAATACTTCGTTTTATATGGAATCATAAAAAACCTCGAATAGCCAAGACATTACTCAAAAATAAAAACAAAGCAGGAGGAATCACGCTACCAGACCTCAGACTATACTACAAATCGATAGTGATCAAAACAGCATGGTATTGGCATTAAAACAGAGAATTAGATGTCTGAAACAGAATAGAGAACCAAGAGATGAATCCAGCTACTTACTGTTATTTGATCTTTGACAAGCCAATTAAAAATATTCAATGGGGAAAAGATTCCCTGTTTAACAAATGGTGCTGGGTGAACTGGCTGGCAACCTGTAGTAGATTGAAACTGGACCCACACCTTTCACCATTAACCAAGATAGACTCTCACTGGATTAAAGATTTAAATCTAAGGCATGAAACTATAAAAATACTAGAAGAGAGTGCAGGGAAAAACCTTGAAGAAATTGGGTTGGGCGAGTTTTTTATGAGAAGGACCCCCCGGGCAATTGAAGCTGCTTCAAAAATACACTATTGGGACCTGATCAAACTAAGAAGCTTCTGCACAGCCAAGAACGCAGTAAGTAAAGCAAGCAAACAGCCCTCAGAATGGGAGAAGATATTTGCAGGTTATGTCTCCAACAAAGGAATCCACAGAGAACTGTAACGCATTAGCAAAAATAGAACAAGGGATCCCATTGCAGGCTGGGCAAGGGACTTGAAGAGAAACTTCTCTGAAGAAGACAGGCGCGCGGCCTTCAGACATATGAAAAAATGCTCATCATCTTTAATCATCAGAGAAATGCAAATTGAAACTACTTTGAGATATCATCTAACTCCAGGAAGATTAGCCCATATCACAAAATCCCAAGACCGGAGATGTTGGCATGGATGTGGAGAAGAGGGAATACTTTTCCACTGGTGGTGGAATTGCATATTAATACATTCCTTTTGGAAAGATATATGGAGAACACTTAGAGATCTAAAAATAGATCTGCCATTCTATCTTGTAATTCCTCTACTGGGCATATACCCAGAAGACCAAAAATCAAATCATAATAAAGATATTTGTACCAGAATTTTTATTGTAGCCCTGTTCATAATTGCTAAGTCATGGAATAAGCCCAAATCCCCATCGATCCACAAATGGATCAATAAATTGTGGTATATGTACACCATGGAATACTATGCAGCCTTAAAGAAAGATGGAGACCTTACCTCTTTCATGTTTACATGGATGGAGCTGGAACATATTCTTCTTAGTAAAGTGTCTCAAGAATGGAAGAAAAAGTACCCAATGTACTCACCCTTATTATGAAACTTATCTAGGACCTTCACATGAAAGCTATAACCCAGTTACAACCTAAGAATAGGGAGAAGGGGGAAAGGGAGGGGAGGGAGGGAAGGAAGTGGAGGGAGGGGGATTAATGGGATTATACCTGTGGTGCATCTTACAAGGGTATGTGTGAATCTTTGTAAATGTGAAATGTAAAGGTCTTAGCAAAATAACTAAGAAAATGCCAGGAAGGATATGTTAACTAGTGTGATGAAAATGTGTCAAATGGTCTATGAACCAAGTGTGTGGTGCCCCATGATCATACTAATGTACACAGCTATGATTTAATAATAAAAAAAAATTCTTAGAAAAAAAAATTTGCTGATAAGCTGTTTTCAGACATAAATTGATTGTCATTTTCATCAAATTTTAGCTAAAAAGATAGTATTAGAAAATAATTGGCAATATTAGGATATATCAGTTTGACCAAAGAATTAAGGATATGTTAAACTCAAAAAAGCAAAGTATCATCTAAAATAGTAATAAATTGTAGTGGCATGAGCATGATTTGTTATACACTGAAGTAAATATAAAGCATATTCTTTCCTTTGGAAGTTTTAGAATAAGTAACAATTTATGATGTTTGGTTCCCATCACATTAGTGCTTAATAAATTTAAAAATGTGGCTGTATTTAATTTCAGGCTAACCAAAATTTCCTTCATAAATTGACCTTCTATTTTTTATGTTATAATATTTTATATTTGATTTAAAAAATTGAGTATGTCCAAGGTGCAAAATGTAATTATTTAATATGTGTATATATTGTTTATTCATAACCACAATCAAATTAATTAAAACACTCATCATTACCCAGGACCCAGGATGTGCATTACATCACCAGAATATGTTCATCTTATAACTGAAAGTTTCTTTCCTTTGATCAAAATCTCCCAATTTCCCTCTCCCATAACCCTGGCAACTGACTTTCTGTGCTCTGCTTTTATGACATTGACTTTCGTAGATTCCACATATAAGTGATACCATACAGTTTTCATCTTTTTGTCTTTTGTGTCTTTTTTTCACTTAGCATAATGTCCTCTAGGTTCTTCCATATTGTAGCAAATGGTAGAATTTCCTTAATTTTTTTTTTTTTTTGCTGAATAACATTTCATTGTGTGTATTTTTGTGTATGAGTGTATATGTGTGTGTGTACAGATACAGTAAGTAAGAGTTTATTTATTATTGAAAAAAATTTTTAATAAGTTTAGTTCCTTCTAAATGTATAGAGTTTATAACATCTATAGCAGTTAACAGTAATATCTTATGCCTTCACATGCACTCATGACTCACACAGAGCAATTTTCAGTCTTGCAAGCTCCATTCATTATAAGTGCCTCCTACAGATATACAATTTTCAAACTTTTATAATGTATTTTACTGTACCTTTTCTATGTTTAGGTATGTCTAAATTTACAAATATTTAGCATTGTTTTACAATTGTCTGCAGTATTCAGTAAAGTAATATTACATACAGCTTTATAGCTTAGGAGCAATAGTATATACCTACCATATAGTGTAGATATGTAGTAGGCTATTCTATCTAGGTTTGTGTAAGTGTACTCTATGACATTTGAATAATAAAGAAATAGCCTAAAAACACCTTCTTGAGAATATATTCCTTTATTAAGTAACACATGACTGTACCAGTTGGCCATATATATGATATTTTGTGTGCTTACTATCCTTTTTTCTTTTTTTTTTTTTATTCAGAGTTATATGAGGGTACAAAAACTTAGGTTACATTGTTTATGTTTGTTAGGTTAAGTTCAAGAGGTAGCTGAGCCCTTCACCCAGGAGATATGTCATATGTATGTCTTCTTTGTTTTTGTTGTTGTTTTTGGTATTGAGTATATTTTGAACATTAACCTATAATCAGATACACAATTTACAAACATTTCCCATATTCCATAGTTTGCTTTCTTATTGTATTGAAATTTTCCCCTTTGCTTTGCAGAAGCTTTCAAGTTTGATAGAGTTCCCTTTGTTTATTTCCATTTTTGGTGCCTTTCCTTTGGTGTCATGTCAGAAAGATAATTGCCAAGACCAGTGTATGTAAATTCAGGGTGAGAAATAGTTCTTCAATATTCTGAACTTATTTGAACAAAGGAAATGAATTTGTATTGAAAAGTAATTACATATTAGCATTACTTTATTCAACAAGGAGAATTAATCACCTGTTTGAAATGGTATTAATTTAGAGTAATGATTTTGCTGAGAAACAGATTATTTTTCAAAGCACATTTCTTGATATTATGATTTCATTCAGGGGCCTTTGTTCTAACTTTTCTTTTTTGTATTTTTTTTTTTGTTTTTTTCTGTTTTTTGGCTGGGGCTAGGTTTGAACCCGCCACCTCTGGCATATGGGACCGGTGCCCTACTCCTTGAGCCACAGGTGCCGCCCTGTTCTAACTTTTCTAAGATTATTAATCATTATTCATAACCTCAGTGCTGTCATTATTATTTACTTATTGGATGCTTAGAGAACATCTAACTCTATGCTGTCATTATTATTTACTTATTGATGCTTAGAGAACATCTAACTCTGTAAATACTGTAGTCCAAAACCACATATAGGCATATTTACCATTTTATTCCACATAATCCAGTTAAAATGAGTAATGTAAAGTTAAAGGAAGTGAAGTTATTATTTTAATTTTAACTACATTCAAAGAGCATTGTTCATAGTTGAAAATAGATTTACCTATATCCTTGTCAAATGGTTTATGAAGCTAGTGTATGATGCCCCATGATCATATCAATGTACACAGCTATGATTTAATTAAAAAAAAAGAAAATAGATTTACCACTGACAACACAATATTTTTCATTACTTGAGGTTAATTCATGCTGTCTATAGCATGTCTATTTGTGATCTAATTAAAATATGAAAGACCCATTTACCTAGAGTACCTACAGGGAATGTGAAAAGGAAATTGTGGAAGAACCTTCACAAGTTGGAATTTATTTCTGATAACAAAGATATTTTTGTAAAATATTAATATTTGTATTGTTAAATAATAACAAAATCTTATTATTAGAATCTAATGTT
The DNA here is from genome assembly GCF_027406575.1 of Nycticebus coucang. NCBI lineage: Eukaryota > Metazoa > Chordata > Mammalia > Primates > Lorisidae > Nycticebus > Nycticebus coucang. The sequence continues at coordinate 152,275,385 of NC_069804.1, read as the reverse complement.
TGTTGATGAATGAACAATATGTGCCATGTAAAGGCATATTGTAATACTGTCATATAAAATAAACAGTCCTTGAAGAAGTTTATTTTTATTTAATACATGCATACCTCATGGTTGTAAGATGATTATTCATTACCTATTTGTATTATGGAAATTTTCTTTGAAATGATCCTGTTACTGATATCACAGAAATGTGAACCTGTTTTCCAAGTGAGGAGTATGTTAAAGTCAAGAAAAAGACAACTTTAAAACAATCTCACACAGCTTTACGTGACTGCTATGGTATCAGATTGATACCATAATAAATATTTAAAAATAAATATTTATTAAGAAATAAATTTGCACAAAAGACGGTATGTCTTTGAAAACAAATATTCATTATTAATAACAATTACATATACTTTAGTGAATTAATGAATATAAGCATACCTCATTTTATTGCATTATGTTTTATTGTGCTTTCCAGTTATTGAGGTTTTACGATTGAATTTTGTGGCAATTCTGCATCTAGTAAGTCTATCAGGACAGCAGCATGCTCTCCCTTAGTGTCTCTGTGATATATTTTGATATTTCTCACAATATTTCTACCATTTCATAATCACTGTGTCTGGTATTATGATCTATAGGAAGTAATCTTTGATGTTCCTCTTGTAATGGTTTTCACAAAACATTCCCATATGAGACTACAAACTTGATGAATGTTGTATATATTATGATTGCTCAACCTCTTTCTTGGTCCTTGGAACTCCCTATTTCCTCAGACACAACAACATTTAAATTGGGATAGTTCATAACCATACCACAGCCTCTAAGTATTCAAGTGGAAGGAAGAGCTGTGCATCTCTAATTTTAAATAAAAAGCTAGAAATGATTAAGTTTAGTGAGGAAGACCCATCAAAAGCCAAGATAAATGAAAAGCTAGGCTTCTTGTGCCAAACAGTTGGCCAAGTTGTGCAAACAAAGAAGTACTGGAGAAAATTAAAAGTTCTACTCCAGTGAGTACACAAATAAGAAAACAAAAGCAGCCTTCCCACTGATACAGAGAAAGTTTCACCCACAACATCTTCTTAAGCCAAACGTAATGCAAAGGAAGACAGTAATTCTCTTCAATTCTCTGAAGTCTAAGTGAAATGATAAAGCTGCAAAGAACACTTTCAAGCCAGCAGAGGTTGATTCATGAAGTTTAAGGAAAGAAGCATGCCCATGACATAAAAGTGCAAGGTGAAGCAACCACTGCTAATGTACAAGCTGCACCAAGTTATACAGAAGACCTATCTTAGATAATTTGCCAAGGCACTTACACCAAGCAAGAGATTTTTAATATAGACCAAACACCCTTGTATTGGAAGAACAGGACTTTCATAGTTAGAGAAGGTAAGTCAAAGCTTCAAGGAACAGTGTGACACTCTTGTTGGGGTTAATGCACTTAGTAAATTTAAGAGGAGGCCAATGCTGCTTTACTATCCCAAAAATCCTAGGGTACTTAAAAATTGTGCTAAATCTATTCTGCATGTGTTCTATAAATGGAACAACAAAGTTTAGGAAACAACACAGTTTAGTACAATTTACTGAGTACACTGTAAAGACTTACTATTTAGAGAAAATATACTATTTTCAACATAATTCTGTCCTTTTTTTTCTTTTTTTCTTTATTGCTTGGGATTCATTGAGGGTACAAAGAATTAGGTTACACTGATTGTGTTTGCTAGGTAAAGTCCCTCTTGTAATTGTGTCCTGCCCCTAAGAGGTGTGCCATACACTCTGACCCCCCATGTCCCTCCCTTTTCTCTCTCCCCACTCCCTCATTCCCCTAACCCCCACATTGCATTAGATCACCTACTGCCTTCATAATAGAATTGAGTATATTGGATCCTTGCTTCTCCATTCTTGTGATGCTTTACTAAGGAGAATGTGTTCCAATTTAATCCATGTTAATACAGAAGATGTAAAGTCTCCATCTTTTTTAATGGCTGAATAGTATTCCATGGTATACATAAACCATGGCTTGTTAATCTATTCCTGTGTTGATGGGCTTTTAGGTTATTTTCATGTTTGGGGAATTATAAATTGAGCTGCCATAAACAGTCTGATGAAAATGTCCTTATGATAAAATTATTTTCTTTTCCCTTCTGGGTAGATTCCTAGTAATGGGATTGCAGGATCAAATGGGATGTCTAATTTGGGTTCTTTGAGGATTCTCCATACTTCCTTTCAAAAAGGTTGCATTAGTTTGCAGTCCCACCAGCAGTGTAAAAGTATTCCTTTCTCTCCACATCCACACCAGCATCTGTAACTTTGAGACTTTGTGATATGGGCTATTCTCACTGCAGTTAGGTAATATCTAAGGGTAGTTTTGATTTGTATTTCTCTGATGATCTGGGATGATGAACATTTTTTCAGATGTTTGTTAGCCATTCATCAGTCTTCGTCAGAGAAGGTTCTGTTATATCACTTTCCCAGGTAGATGAGATTATTTACACTTTTTTTGTTGATTAATTTGAGTTATCTTTAAATTCTAGTTAGCAACTCTGTCAGATTGTTACCCTGAAAATATCTTTTCCCATTCTGAAAGTTCTTTTTTTGCTTTGTGTTCTTAGCTGTGCTGAAGATTAAAGGGTATTCAAATGGGGGCAGAGGAGGTCAAATTCTCACTCATTGCTGATGATGTGGTCTTATAATTAAAAAACCTCAGAGACTCAACCACAAAACTCCTGGAAGTCATCAGGAAATACAGTAACATCTCAGGCTATAAACTCATTGTCCACAAATCGGTAGCCTTTGTATATGTCAACAACAGCAAATTTGAGAAGAAAATTCCCTTCACAGCAGCTTCAAAGAAAATGAAATACTTAGGAATATACCCGACAAAAGAGGTGAAAGATCTTTTCAAAGATAATTATGAAACCCTAAGAAAAGAAATTGCAGAAGACACTAACAAATGGAAGAACATATCATGCCTTTGTCTGGGAAGAATCAACATTGTCAAAATGTCTATTCTACCCAAAGCAATCTACAGATTCAGTGCAATCCCCATTAAAATGCTAACATCATATTTTGAACAACTGGAAAAAATAGTACTTCATTTTGTATGGAACCAGAAAAAAAAAAAACCTATATAGCTAAAGTTATCATAGTAATAAAAACAGAGTTGGTGGCATCACACTATCAGACTTCAGCCTATATTACAATTCCACAGTAAACAAAACAGCATGGCATTGGCACAAAAATAGAGACATAGACATATGGAACAGAATAAAAAACCAAGACATGAAACCAGTTTTTACTTTTCATGTGATCTTTGATAAACCAAACAAAAGCATATGGTGTAGAAAAGAATCCCTATTTAGCAAATGGTTCTGGGAGAACTGGATAACCACATGTAAAAGACAGCCTAAATGCCCAGCAACCCAGGAATGGATTAACAAGCTGTGGTATATGCATACCATGGAATACTATTCAGCTATTAAAAAAAATGGAGAGTTAACATCCTTTGTATTAACCTGGATGGAAGTGGAAGACATTATTCTTAGTAAAGCATCACAAGAATGGAGAAGCATGAATCCTATGTACTCAATTTTGATATGAGGACAATTAAGGTCATGGGGGGGAAGGAAAAGCAGAGAGAGGGAAGGAGGGAGAGGGGTGGGGCCTTGGTGTGTGTCACACCTTCTGGGGGCAAGACATGATTGCAAGAGGGACTTTACCTAACAAATGCAATCAGTGTAACCTGGCTTATTGTACCCTCAATGAATCCCCAACAATAAAAAAAAAAAGACAGAAATTCAATATACCTTTTAACACTTACAAAAATTGACTCAAGATAGATAAAAGACTTAAATCTAAGACATGAAATGATTAAAATTTTAGAAGAAAGTGTGAGGAAAACTCTTAAAATGTTGGACTGGGGAAAAATTTTATGACAAAGACTTCAGCAGCCATCACAACAATAGCAACAACAACAACAAAAACCCAAATAAGACTTATTTCTGCTCATTTAAAGTGCACCTAGCCATGCAAGACCTCTATTGGAAATGTACAAAGAAGTTAATATTGTCACACCTGCTGGTACAATGTCTATTTTGCACTACATGGAAGAAAGAATAATTTTTCTTAAAATTTTTATTATTTAAGCAATCAATTTCATAAGACTATAGCTAAAATAAAGACTGATGCCCCTTTAGGATCTGGGAAAAATAAGTTAAAAATCTCTATAAAGTATTCACTACTTTAGATGCCATGAAGAACATTTTTTATTTTTATTAATGGGAAGAGGTAAAAGTATCAAAATTAAAAGGAATATGAGCAATATTGAATCCAGTCCTTATGAATGATTTTGAAGGTTTCAAGATATCAGTGCAGAAAGACACTGTAGATGTGGTAAAAATGGAAAGAGAACTAGAATTAGAGGTGGAGCCTAAGACGTGACTGAATTGATAAATAGATGATAAGTTATTTCTCATGGAAGAGAAGACAGTAGTTCCTTGAGACAGAACCAAATCCTAGTGAAGATGGTATGAACATTTTTGAGATAACAACAAAGAATTTAGAATATAACATATAATTTTGTAAGTTGTTAATATTACAAATAAGTCATTGATAAAAACATTAGCAGAGTTTAAGTGGATTGGCTGTAATTTTGCTTTTATATTATTTTTTTATTTCACATTATCCTGAGGGTACAAATTTTTAGGTTACATTGTTCTCACTTCCAGAGTAAAGTTCCAGTTGTAAAAGAGCCCTTCACCCATGGGGCATGTTATACATCCTCACGATGTGCACATTAGGTAAGATCAGGCCTCATACCCTCTCTCCTTCTGCCAATTGTCCTCCCCTCTACTCCATCTGCCCTCCTTTACCCCTGTAGTAGAATACATTTGTGTTTTATTGTTCACATGAGCATTTAATTATTTATATATTAGTTTCATATTAGTATGGAGAACATTGGATATTTACTTCTCCATTCTTGTGATACTTTACTAAGAATGTATTTCCATTTCATTCAGGTAAATGTAAAAGATGTAAAATCTCCATCATTTTTAAAGGCTGACTGGTATACATATACCACAGTTTGTTGATTCATTCATGGGTTGATGGGCACTTAGGTTGCTTCCACAATTTGGCAATTATGAATTGAGCCACAATAAGCATTCTGGTGCATATGTCTTCATGGTAAATGATTTTTGTTCTTTGGGGTAGATATCTTATAATGGGATTGCAGGATCAAATGGAAGGTCTACTTTTAGATCTTTGAGGATTCTCCATACTTCTCTCCAAAAACATTGTATTAGTTTGCAATCCCACCAGCAATGTAGAAGTGTTTCCTTCTCTCCATATCCATGACAGCATCTGGTGTTTTGGGACTTTGTAATGTGGAATAATTTTGCTGGCATAAGGTGATAATTTAAAGTGGTTTTGATTTGCATTTATCTGATGATTAAAGACAATGAGCATTTTTTCATGTTTGTAGGCCTTTTGTCTGTTATCCTCAGAGAAGTTTCTGTTCAAGTCTCTTGCTCACTTATAAGGGAGATTGTTTGCACTTTTCTTATTGTTTAATTTAAGTTCTCTGTAGATTCTAGATATCAGGCCTTTTTCAGATTTTTTGAAAGAGGTTTCACTGCAAGTAAAGTGCTATAAAACAGCATCATATGCTACAGAGAAATCTCATGTGAAGGAGACAATCAATGCACAAACTTCATTGATATCAAACCTCGAATAGCCAAGACAGTACTCAGAAATAAAAACAAAGCAGGAAAAATCATGCTACCAGACCTCAGACCATACTATAAATTAATAGTGATAAAAACAGCATGGTACTGGCACAAAAACAGAGAGGTAGATATATGGAACAGAATAAGAGAACCAAGAGGTAAACCCAGCTACTTACCATTATTTGATCTTTGACAAGCCAGTTAAAAACATTCAGTGGAGAAAAGATTCCCTATTTAACAAATGGTGCCGGGTGAACTGGCTGGAGACTGGTAGAAGACTGAAATTGGACCCACATCTTTCTCCACTAACAAAAATAGGCTCTCACTAGATGAAAGATTTAAACGTAAGACATGAAAATAAAAAAAATACTAGAGAAGGTGCAGGGAAAACTCTTAAAGAAATAGGCCTGGGAAAATATTGTATGAGGAGGACCCCCACCCCCAGGCAATTGAAGCAACATCAAAAATACACTACTGGGACCTGATCAAACTAAAAAAACTTCTGTACAGCCAAGAACACAATAAGTAAAGCAAGCAGGAGGCCCTCAGAATGGGAGAAGATATTTGCAGGTTATGTCTCCAACAAAGGTTTAATAACTAGAATTCACAGAGAACTCAAATGTATTAGCAAGAAAAGAACAAGTGATCCCATCTCAGGCTAGGCAATGGACTTGAAGAGAAACTTCTCTGAAGAAGACAGACGCATGACATACAGACACATGAAAAAATGCTCATCATCAGAGAAATGCAAACCAAAAGTACTTTGAGATGTCATCCAACTCCAGTAAGATTAGTCCATGTCACAAAACCCCAAAACCAGAGACGTTGGTGCGAATGTGGAGAAAAGGGAACACTTCTACACTGCTGGTGGGAATGCAAACTAATATGTTCCTTTTGGAAAGATGTTTGGAGCACACTTAGAGATCTAAAAATAGACCTGCCATTTGATCCTACAATTCCACTATTAGTTATATATCCAGAAGACCAAAAATCACATTATAACAAAGATATTTGTACCAGAATGTTTATTGCAACTCACTTCATAATTGCTAAATCATGGAAGAAGCCCAAGTGCCCATCGACCCATGAATGGATTAATAAATTGTGGTATATGTACACCATGAAATATTATGCAGCCTTAAAGAAAGATGGAGACTTTGCTTCTTTCATGTTTACATGGATGGAGCTGGAACATATTTTTCTCAGCAAAGCATCTCAACAATGGAAGAAAAAGTATCCAATGTATTCAGCCCTACTATGAAACTAATTTATAGCTTTCATATGAAAGCATTAACCCAATTAAAGCCTAAGAATATGGGGAAAGAAGAAAGGGATGGGAGGGGAGAGGGAGGATGGGTGGAGGGAGAGTAATTAGTGGTACCACACCTACAGTGCATCTTACAAGGGTACATGTGAAACTTACTAAATGTAGAATATAAATGTTTTAACACAACAACTAAGAAAAAGCCACAAAGGCTATGTTAACCAGTTTGATGAAAATATTTCCAATTGTATACAAAACCAGTGCGTGGTACCCCATGATTGCATTAATGTACCCGCCTATGATCTTCACAGCCACCCCAAGTTTCAATAACCACCACACCAATCACTCAGCAGCTATCTACATTGAGGTAAGATCTTCCACCATATAAAAGACTACAATTCAATAAATGTATTTCGTATATTGTGGATGTTGAGGCACACTCAGTTGATTATTAATAGATACAAGAAAAAACACTCAATTTTTTCATCTAGTGCTGTAGGGTTAACAGTATTATCACAATGCATAGTATGATTGCCAAAAGAATCTTGCAGAGTTTATATGTTTGCAAACAAATGTATCTTATATTTAGTGAGAAAAAATAAAGGCTGATTTACAAGTTGAAACAAAAATTTTAAAAGTAAAACAATCATTGATTAAATCTGAGAAGAATCTTCTTGATTGTTCATTCTCATGCATGAATTTTCATTCAACATGCATCTGGCTATGCATGAGATACACTACATTTCTGCATCACAAAAATCCAAAATCTTGCAGAGTAACTCACTTGGACATCCATAATTGCATTGTGGCTTTATAAGTGATGTAAGAGAAGTCTGCATATGAAGTTGTAGTGGCCCAAAGCATGGAATATAATCATTTGAGGATGTGATGAGAAAGTATGATTACATTCTCTGAGTCTTAGGGGAAACCAGATATTAAAGAAGACTTTTGTGAAGAAGAGTTATTGAAATGGTTTTAGTTAGAAAATCTCTCATAATAGGAAAAATGTATTCTAAGCACAGAAATGAAAAAAATATAGCAAGTGGCATTCAGGTAAGGCTGTAATGAGGAAATAGTGATAAGAATGGAGAAATCATTGGTAAAGTCTACTGAATGCTTATGTCATGCAAGTGAGTTTGAAACTGTAGAAATGGAGAGTTAAGGAGGAAAAATATAATTTTCAGTCATTTTCCCTAAAGAACGTTAACATGCACAGTTGTAAAGTACTCTGTGTACAGATTTCTGAAATTGTAGTGGAAGTTATAACAAGCCCTTGTACATGTTTTCTTGAACATTGTATTGAACATTACTTTTCAAGGATTGATTTTAAATTTGTATAAATAGCTAGTTTTTAATTTTATTGGCTAGAACATGGAAGTAATGACATCAGAATTCACATTTCTGAGGGATTAAGGTTTTCTAAATAAATACTTAAAACAATGACATCTCAACCATCTTAGCTAAAATGGATAATCAATTAATTCTAACCTGAAATTCTCAGTTAGTCTTCTCATCCTTGTGATTGTTATACACTATCCTTCATCATACTTACTGCTTGAAGTCACAGAATATGTTAAATACTGAAGGGGAGAAAAGATTAAAATAGTTTGTCAACTTCAGCCCTTTGGGGAGTTGAGAGTGAAGATACAGAATGAAAACATTGTGTCTTCCTTTAAGACTCTAAAAGAATTCTTATAATTCTTATAAGATTCATATCTCAAGTGTTGCCATGCTATATTGCAATATTATATGATATTCTTCCCATTATCTTTTAAGTTCATTCTTCACCTAATAACCTAAATATTGAAGCAAGGTTACACTTTACAGGATTGGAAAAGAGCCTGATTTGAAGATCTTATTTTGATCAATGATGGAAAAGCAGATTATTTGAGGCAGTGAAGTTCCTGGGCTGCCTGCCCAACTTGCATGCCAGTAATTTAAAAGGCAGAAACAATAACCATTCTCAAATAAACATTCATCAATAGACATTTATTAGCTACCTATCATGTGCTTAGTTCTATATAGTACGATTAATGAAAAGCATAAAGCAAGGAGAAAATACAGCATATCAATAAACTATAGCTTATGTGGCAGCTGAAAAGACAATATGTATATTTGTGGAAAAGCCAAACAACAACACAGGATATGTTAAGTTAATGTAGTACAGATGATCCTATGAAAAATTTACATAGCTTATTGATTTCATCTACAAACCATCATATTTCTTCACTGTTCTTCTTGGAGATCATAATGATAACCTACCATCATCCTAAAGGGAACACCATGAAGATAAATGAGCTAACTTTTATAAGGGATTTGAACTCAAAGAGAAGAAGACATCAGAAGACTACAAGAAAGGCTCGGGGCCTGTAGCTCAAGCAGCCAATGCACCAGGCACATACACGGGAGCTGGCAGGTTTGAATCCAGACCTGACCTGCTAAGCAACAATGACAACTACAAACAAACAAACAAACAAAAAAAAAAAAATCCGGGCATCGTGGCAGTTGCCTGTAATCCCAGCTACTTAGGAGGTTGAGGCAAGAGAATTGCTTAAACCTGAGAGTTTGAGGTTGCTGTGAGCTGTGATGCCATAGCACTCTACCCAGGTGACAGCTTGAGACTCTGTCTCAAAAAAAAGGAAGACTACAATGAAAAGGACCTTATTATACATAAGGTCTATGTTGTTTATAATGGAAAGACTAATAATTTATTCCTTTGTTTACTTTCATCTTCTTTCATATTTAATGATTAAGCCTTTCAAAATACCTGATGTTTAAGCTGGCAAAAAATAACAATGAATTGCCCTGAAACATCCTAATCTACAAGCTTTTAAGCAAACACAGTGCCTATTTTTGACCATGTCTTTATTTTTTAAAGGGACATTTAAAAAATTGCTTTAGCCTTATAAGATGCAGCATAGGTGTGGTCCCACCAATGACCCTCCCTCCACCCATCCTCCCCTCCCCTCCCTTTCCTCTCCCCTTTCCCTTTCTTTTTGGGCTATAATTGGGTTATAGCTTTCATATGAAAGCTATAAATTGGTTGCATAGTAGGGTTGAGTACATTAAGGGTACATGTAAAATTTACTAGGTGTAGAATACAAATGTCTTAACACAATAACTAAGGAAAAGCCATAAAGGCTATGTTAACCAGTTTGATGAAAATATTTCAAATTTTATATAAAATCAGCACATTGTACCGCATGATTGCATTAACGTACACAGCTATGATTATGTATGTATGTGTCAGAAATTTTAAGTCATTATTTTATGGGGGTAGGGGAGGAAGAAAATGGTTTGATTTTAATTTTTTGAAAATTCTAAAATACCTTTTCCATCAAAATCCAATATAAGAATGCTTACTTCTTCTTCTCTTGAGGTAATTATACACTGATGTATTTTTTCTTCCCCAGGATGATATTCAAGGATCTAAGCCTCTATATCCAACAGTTCTTTTGATTACATAGGAAGAATGATTCATTTGAATAGGTATGGGGTTTCTGAACTTGATTTTTTTTTTCTTGCAGCTTAAGTTGTGTTCTACGGACTTACCAATTTAGAACATTAAATGTCTTTGAGCTACATATTTTTAAACCTGAGTGATTCAATTTATGTATTCTACTGGAAAGCCAGCTCTTTCATTCTTTAATCCTTCCTTCCCTCTTTCCTCCTTATTTCTTTTCTTCCTTTCTTACTGTTTTACCCTTATATCTTTTCTTCCTTTCTTTCCTTTTTCCCTTTTGTAATTCAGATAAAAATATTTTGTAAATCATATTCTCATGTATGCAGCACATTATTAATTACCAACATAGGTAAAGCCTCTCCTTGCTATCTATACTTCCATTCTTTCACTCACTCATTCATTCCTTTTTATCTTTGTTTTCTATTTTCACCCCTCTTTATCAGCAAACATTACACTGTGTTAATGTGTTTATAGTATATTTTTGTAATTCAAAGGAATGCTTTGAAAATGCATGCTGTTATTTTATGTATACCTTTGTGCTTTATGTAAATGTCACCAATTTTTAAATAATTACAGTTAACACTGATGTAGCACTTTCTATATGTTGGATGCTATTCTATACACCTTACTTTTCCTAAATCATTTAATCCCTACAACAATTGTATAATGTAGATACTATTGTTTTTCATTTTATAAGCATTTTTATTATTGTCACATACATACAGTAATGTAGACAACCTTAGGAGAATGTTTCAAGATATAGCTTTTGTTTATGACTAAATAAAACTACAACTTGCTTCCTTCCTCTCTCTGGGATGCCGCCATCCTCTTACTCCTTTGCTCTTCCGGCATCTTCCCTTCTCTCTCCCTGTTCTCTGCTGTCTCATCTCCTCCTCCCCATTCTTTTCTCTTTCTCTAATATAAAATAAACTTACACTTTTAGATTCTAAAAAAAAAAAAAACTACAACTATAGTTAGATTAATTTGTTACTATGACTGTGTGTTGAAGAATTCATCCTGTAAGTAAATCTACTGTTTTTAGTTATTATTATATATTTATTTTTCCAACTGTATTGACATATGTTTGAAAAGTAAATGTACATTTTTGAGGTGTACAAGATATTTTGGTATGCATATACATTGTGAATGATTTCCCCAATCAAGCTAATCAACCTGTACATCACTTTATAGTTAGTTTGGGGGGTGATAAGGGTCAGGATATTTATCTGCTCCATTAGCAAATCTCAAATGTACAATACACTATTTTTTCTTTTGTTTTAGTAGGTCTAGAGGGTACAAGTGAACTAATAGTATATGGATACATCGTGTAGTGCTAAAGTCTTGGAATTTAGTGTACCTATCACCCAAATAGTGTGCTTTATACCCAATATGTAAGATTTCATCCCTCATTTCCTTTCAATCCATCCTTATTCTGAGGATCCAATCTCAGTTATTCCACTCTAAATGACTATGCATATCCTTAGCATAGTTCCCACTTATAAGTGACAACATACAGTATTTGATTTTCCATTCCTGAGTTACTTTACTTAGAATAATGACCTCCAGTTCCATCTACATTGTTACAAAAGACATATTTTGTTGTTATTAAACCTGGTCAGTATTCCAAGGAACATACGTATCAGATTTTTGTGATTTACTCATTGATCAATTCACACTTAGGTTGATTCCATATCCTTGTTATTGTGAATTGTGCTACAACAAACATACAATGAGTAGAGGTATCTTTTCACACAACTTCTTCTTCTTTGGATAGGTAAATGCTAGTGGGATTTATGGATAACAGCGTGTGTTTACTTTTAGTTCTTTCAGAAATCTCCATATTGTTTCAATAGAGGTTGTACTAATTAATTTATATTCACACCAATACTGATAAACCATTCCTTTTTCACCCATGCTAATACAGTTGTTTTTTGACTTTTTAACACTGGATGTTTTGATTGGTGTAAGATAGTATCTCACTGTGGTTTTAATTTGCATTTCTTTACTAATTAATGTTGTGCATTTTATCATGCATGTGTTCATTAACATGTCTTTTTTTAAAAATTGTCTGTTCATGTTCTTTGGACATTTTTAATGAATTTACTTACTTCATCTTGCTGACTTGCTTGAGCTCCTTGTAGATTCTGAATATTAGGCTTCTGTTGGTTGCATGATCTATTAGTAATTTCTCCCTTTCTGTAGGTTGTCTGTTTATTCTGTTAATTATTTATTTTGATGCTCAAAGCCCTTTAGTTTAATTAAGTCCCATCTGTTTATAATTGTATTTGTTGCATTTTTGAGGGGTCTTAAATAAGATTTTTTTGCCTATGCCAATATCCAGAAGGATGGTGGATAAAAGTTGAAAAAATAGATTTTTTTCACATCAAAATCTATTTTTTCAACTTTGATGGATTTTCTAGGTTTTATTCTAGATTTTCAATGGAATCAGGTTTTGCATTTAAATCTTCAATCCATTTTGAGTTCACTTTTATATAGTGTAAGACAGGGATATAGTTACATTCTTGTGCATATGGCTGTCCAATTTTCTAGGCATCATTTATTGAATAAGGTATCCCTTCCCAAGTCTGTTGTTGTCAGCTTTATTGAAATTCAGTTGTAGGCATATGACTTTATTTTTAGGTTCTCTATTCTGTTCCATTGATCTACTTTTTAAACTTTTTATACTAGTGCCATGCTATTTTGGTTAATATACCTTTGTAGTATATTTACAGTCAGGTAAGGTGAGTTTTCCATTTTTTTTTTTCTTAGAATTACTTTTGGAGGCAGAGTGAAATGGTGGACTAGAGACATCTCTTTTGTGGCAACTCATGGTGAGATAGGGGAACAAGGACTCCAGCAACTCCTGAATTTGGGACCCTGTCCGGAAACATCACTTTAGGTGTGCAGCCAGGCAGCAAGAGATTCCAGGAGCCAACAAAGAGGTCAGGAGCAGGGGAGAACTGGCACGGAAGGTGAGTGCTTGCATGATGGTAGAGGCTGGTCAGTTCTGCAGGGGCTAGCCAGTTCAGCAGTGGTTTCCAGAAAGAGAAGGCCTTTTTTGTTTTGGATCTGGAGATGTAGTGGAGTTACCTTGGGACAGGTGGGCCACAAGAGTGGTTATAAACAATTCACTAGGCCCAGAGTTGAGGCACCTGACAGAGAGGAGCTCTCCTTATTTGGCTACTGGCTGGGCACAGCCCTTATGGGAGAACTTCCTTGCAAGATCAGCCCACAGAATCCTAGTGTGAGGCTAGTTTGATCATGCCTGCTGACCTGGGCAGCCACCTATGGGGAGACTTGAGTGAAAAATGCTTTTCTGGGAAAAATGCTTTTCTGAATGAAAAATGCTTTTCTGTGGCCAAGGGACATGGTTTGGAAAGGTCAAGGCATGGCTATTAAATATGATGACAAGAGTTTAAGCTCCCAACACTGAGGGGATTGAGGGCAAAGATATCAGGAAGACAGAACAAGGTCCCCTCAAAAAGATGGGGGCTTCCATCCCCCATCTTATACACAATATAGCCTTCATGATTGGCATCTCATACCCTAGAACATTGTCTGTTGTCCAGGTACTATATGGACATATATATATATATATTTTTTTTTTCTTTTAAAGTATTTTTTCAACTTTTACACTCAATATATTTGCTTGCTTTCTTTGTAATCTTAATTTTTTATTGTTTCTATCCTCAATAGTGATTGCTCCATTTTTGCTAGTTTTCTTTTTTGCTCCTGCTACTTTTTTTCAAATTTTTTCCCTTAATAGTTTTTTGTGTATTTGTTTGTTTTCTTTCATTTCATTTTATTTTTTTTTCTAATTTTATTTTCATCAACATTATGGGCTCCATCTTTGCTATGGTGTTTCTACCCTTGTTATTCTTTCTTCCATTTCCATTTCTCTCCTTTACTCTCTCTTTTTGTAAATATTTTTCTACTCCTCTCATCTTTCCCACATAAATTTTTCAAATAACAACTAACACATACTCCCCTTTTGTTTTACATCTTATACAACTTTGCTTTTGATTTTCTTCATATGCCTTTATTATTAACATTTCTCTTTTTCTGATCTGCTTCATTCTTTGTCAATCTGTATTCCATTTATGGGACAGAGACTGACTCTGAGGCTAGGGCTGGGGTGCCATATTGTAAGTGTTGATCAAGTAGACCATGATCTCCTTGTCTAGGGAGGTTCTTTCTAGCTTAGACCTGTGGAAAGATTCTATTGGAAGGTCATCACTGTGATATACTGCTATTTTTTCTTCTTCTTCTCTATATGGTGGTGGTGGGTGTCTCTTTTTGCTCAGGTTAATAAGGAGTTCCTGTCCTTGAGGGTCCCACCCAACACAGCCCCCCAGAAGCTGGGAATTGCGGATATAGGTCAAACCTCCCTGCTGAAAACTGTTATTGTTCTTCTCTCTCTCCTTCTACTCTTTTCGTCTTTCAGTCAATCTTTCCTTTTACCCCGGCCTTTTCTTTTTTCTCCTTTTGTATCTTTTCCCCCTTCTTGTTCTTCACACTTCCCTTCTTTTTGTTCCTATAACAAAAGGTTACTTCAACACCTAATCACAGAGACAAAGTTACCTAAAGAGAAGGTAGGAGTAAAAGGAAAAAGAGGAGGAGGGAAGGGAACAAGAAGAAAAACACGCATAAGGAAAAACCAACAGAAAAATCCTAGCAACATGACAAACTAGAATGGATCATCCACAAAAAGGGATGATGAGGTAGCTACTCCAGATGATTCCACCTATAAAGAAATGTTAGAAGTAACATAAAAGTAATTTAAAGTATGAATGCCAAAGCAATGAAGAAAATTGATGAAAAAGCAGATAACCAAAATGAAATTCAAAAACAGAACCAAATAAGAGATGAAAGAGATGTAAACTATACAAAGGATATGGCAGAGCTTAAGGAATTGAAGGAGTCAATCAGTTATCTTAAAGCTGCAGTAGACAGTATCAATAATAGATCAGAACATGGTGAAGAAAGAATCTCAGAGCTAGAGGATAAAGCTTTTGAGCTAACATAGGTGGTTAAAGAGGAAGAAAAGAAGAGAGAGAAAGCTGAACATTAGCACAAAGAATCATGGGACTTCCCAAAGCATTCAAATATAAAAATTATAGGTATTCCAGAATGGGAAAAAGAATGCCCCATAAAAATGGAAGCACGGCTGGAGGATTCCAAAAATGAAAATTTCCTAAATATCACCAATGATTCTGACACACTCCCTTCAGAGGGTGATCAAACCAACATCATCTCAACCCAAATAGAACTTCTCCAAGAAACATTGTCATAAACCTGTCCAAAGTAAAGAAAACAGGGACAATTCTGCAAGGAGACAGGAGTAAGTGCCAATTGACCTACAGGGGCAGATCCATCAGAGTGACAGCAGACTTCTCAATTGAAACTTTTCAAGGCAGGGGAGAATGTTTATCTACCTTTAACCTTAAAGAAAGTAGTTTGCAGCACAGAATTCTATATTCTGCTAAGCTAAGATTTAAAATTTATAGAGAAATAAAATCTTGTACTAATATGCAAACATTTGGAAAGTTTATAACAATAACACCAGCTCTACAGAAAATATTTGGACCTATTATTTACATTAATAATCACAATAGACCATGAACAAAGTAAATATCCAGAAACTAAAGGACAAAACCTAGCTTCCACAACTGTGCAAAGGATAAAACTAAGCAATGGAATTTCACAAAATAAGATGAATAGAACTCCACCACGTGTATCAATAAGTGTTAATGGCTTGAATTCCCCGCTAAATGGGCACAGGATGGATGACTGAATGAAATGGCATAAGCCATCCACATTCTGTTTCCAGGAAATACACCAAGCATTGAAGGACAAAGCTAGACTCAGGGTGAAAGGATGGAAAACAATATTTCAGAAAAATGAAAATAAGAAGAAAAGAGGGGTTTCAATATTATTTTCAGACCCAATTAGATTTAAAGCAACTAAAGTAAAAAAAGACAAAGATGGACACTTCATACTGGCCAAGAGAAAAATACAACAAGAGGACATTTCTATTGTAAATATTTATGCACCCTAATTAAATGCTCCCTGATTTATAAAACAGGCTTTAATTGTTCTGAGAAATATAATATGATATAACATCATAATAGTGGGGGAAATTACACCCTTTTACATAGCTGGAGAGACCCAATAAACAGAAAATAAAACAAAGATATAAGGGACTTAAATGTGACCCTAGAACAATTATCCATAACAAACATACAGAACACACCATTCCGAAGTTAAGGACTATACCTTCTTGTTGTCAGCCCATGGTACATTCTCCAATATAGGTCATGTCCTAGGAAACAAAACAAACCTAAGCAAAATAACATAATTGAAATTATAACTTGTACCTTCTTAGACCACAAGGTAATAAAATTGGAATGCAACTCTAACAAAAAATTTTCATTCCCAAACAAAGGAATTGAAAATAAACAACCTTAATGCTGAATGGCAGTTGGGTCAAAGAAGAGATAAAGCAAGAAATCATAAACTTGCTAAAACATAACAACAATGAAGACACAAGCTACAAAACATGTGGGACAGTGCAAAAGCAGTCTTAAGAGAGAAATTTATCACATTAGATACCTATATATGAAAAATAAAAAAAAACACATCAACAACCAAAAGAATTATGTCAAAGAAAGGTAAAAGAAGAACAATCCAATACCAAACCTAGCAAAAGTAATGAAATAACCAAAATTAAATCAGAAATAAATAAAATTAAAACAAAATAAACACATAAAATTAATCAAACAAAAGTTGTTTCTTTGAAAAGATAAATAAAATCAATAAATCATCAGCAATTTTAACTAGAAACAGAAAAGTAAAATTGTTAATAACCTCAATCAGAAAAGAAATGAGAGAAATAACAACTGATTCCACAGAGATACAAGACATTATTTCTGTCTACTACGGAAAACTCTATGCCCATAAATTGAACAATGTGGATCAAAATACCTGGAATCACACTATCTCCCTATAATTAACCAGGAAGAAATAGATCTCTTTAACAGAATAATATCAAGCACTGAGATTGAAGAAACAAACAAACAAAAAAACCTTTCAACAAAAAAAAAATCCATGTACCAGATAGCTTCACACCAGAATTCTATCAAACTTTCAAAAATTATATTTGACAAGAAAGAAATCTTTCCCAACACATTCTATGAAGCTAACATCATCCTGATTCCAAAACCAGAAAAAGGCCCAATCAAAAAGGAAAACTACAAAACAATTTCACTAGTGAATATGGATGCAAAATACTCAACAAAATCTTAGCTAATATGTTTCAGCTACACATTTTAAAAAGTATACATCATGATCAAGTAGTCTTCATCCTAGAGATGCAAGCCTGTTTAACATACATACAACCATAAATATAATTCATCTTATTAATAGAAGCAAAAACAAAGGCCAATATGAATCCTCTCAATAGATGCAGAAAAAGCATTTGATAAAATTTTGCATCTTTTTCTCACAAGGACACTTAAGAAAATAGGCATAGAAGGCACATTTCTTAAGGTGATTGAAGCCATCTATGACAAACCAACAGTAAATATCAGACTGAATGCAGCAAAAATGAAAATTTTTTCACTTAGAACTGGATCCAGATAAGCATGTCCACTATTGCTACTACTATTTAACATAGTTATGCTAGTTTTAGCCAATCCAATCAGGAAAGAGAAAGATAAAAAGGGAATCAAAATGGGGGCAGAGGAGGTCAAACTCTCTGGGCTGAAGACATGATTTTTTTTTAAGACAGAGTCTCATTTTGTCACCCTCTGTAGAGTGCTGTAGCGTCATAGCTCACAGCAACCTCAAATTTTTGGGCTCAAACAATTCCCTTGTCTCAGTTTCCTGAGTAGCAGGGACTATAGGAGCTTGCCACAATGTCCAGCTATTTTTTTAATGACAGGGTCTCGCACTTGCTCAGGCTGGTCTAGAATCTGTCAGCTCAGGCAATCCATCTGCCTTAGCCTCCCAGAGTGCTAGGACTATAGGTGTGAGCCACCACGCCAGACCTGAAAACATGATCTTAAACTGAGGAAACCCTAGATAATCTACCACAAAACTCCTACAAGTGATTAAGAAATATATTATTGTCACAGTGTACAAAATCAATGTCCATAAATCAGTAGCCTTTGTATATGCCAAGAATAGCCAAATTGAGAAAATAATCAAGGACATAATTCCCTTCACAGTGATTAAAAGAAAATAAAATAGTTAGGAATATACCTAACAAAATATGTCAACAATCTTTATAAAGAGAATTATGAGGGCGGCACCTGTGGCTCACAGGAGTAGGGTGCCAGCCCCATATGCCAGAGGTGGCAGGTTCAAACCTAGCCCCAGCCAAAAACTGCAAAAAAAGAGAGAGAGAGAGAGAGAGAGAATGATGAAACCCTAAGAAAAGAAATTGCACAAAACATTAACAAATGGAAGTACATACCATGCTTTTGGCTGGGAAGAATCAACATTTTCTATTCTATCCAAAGGAATCTGGGCGGTGCCTGTGGCTCAAAGGAGTAGGTCACTGGCCCCATATGCCGGAGGTGGCTGGTTCAAACCCAGCCCCAGCCAAAAACTGCAAAAAAAAAAGAAAAAGAAAAAACAGCATGATACTTGCACAAAAAAATAAAGACATACAGATCATAATTAGAAAACCAAGCAATGAAGCCAGTCTCTACTCGCCATCTGATATTTGATAAACCTAACAAAAGTATCCAGGGAAAAGAATGTAAAAGACTGAAACTGTACTCACCCTTTACCACTTACAAAAATTGATTGAATAAAAGATTCAATGAATAAAATATTTAAATCTATGACATGAAATGATGTAAATTGTAGAAGAAAGTATAGGAAAAATTCTTGATGATATCAGACTGGCAAAACATTTTAAGACGAAGACTTCAATGGCAATTTCAATAACAACAACAACAATAAAATGGGGCTTAATTAAGCTTAAATGTTTTTGCACAGCTAAGGACACAACAAGTAAAGCTAAAAGACAACCTTTAGAATGGGAAAAGATATTTGCATGGTTGGAATATGATAAATGGTTGATAACTAGAGTCTATAGAAAAATTAAATTAATCAATAGTAAAAAAGAGCGAGCTATCTCATCTACCACTGAGCAAGAGATCTGAACAGAACCTTCTCTGAGGAAGACAGATGATTGACTAACAAACACTTGAAAAAGTGCTCATTGTCTCTGATCATCAGAGAAATATGAATGAAAACCAGCCTGAGATATCATCCAACCCCAGTGAGAATAGCCCACATCACAGTTTCAAAATTGCCAATGCTGGTATGGATGTCAAGAGAAGGGAACACTTTTCTACTGTTGGTAGGATTGCAAACTAATACAACCTTTTTAGAAGAAAAAATGGGTAATTCTCAAAGAACGCTTATTAGACCACCCATTTGATCCTTCAATCACATTACTAGGCATCTACCCAAAAGAAAAAAAAATAATTTTATTGTAAAGATATGTGCAGTATATTGTTTATGACAACTCAATCAACAATTGCCAAAATTGTGAAAGAACCTAAATGCACACCAACCTAGGAATGTATTGACAAACTTTGGTATATGTATACCATGAAATACTATTCAGTCATTAAAAAGATGGAGAGTTTATATCTTGTGAATTAACCTGGGTGGGATTGAAACACATTTTTCTTAGCAAAATATTAAAATAATGGAGAAACAAGAATCCAATGTATTCAATAGTAATATGAAGCCAGTAGATGATCTAATATTACACACCCACATAAGAGAAAAACTCAAATTAATTCAAAGTGGGGGTTGGGGAAACAAGGGACTAGAGAAAGTGGAGAAGGGAGGGGAATGAGCATGCTCCCACATGGGCACAATGCTTGGGTATATTGTCTTCTTGGGGGTAGGACACAAACATAAGAGGAACTTTATCTAGCAAATGCAAACATTGTAACCTAATATTTTGTACCATAAATCAACCTGAAACAATAAAAAATGAAAAACAAAGAAAAAAGAATTACTTTGGCGATTTAGGATACTTTGGGTTTCATGTAACATGAGTTTTAGGATTGTTTTTTCTAATTTTGTGAAAAATAACATTGCCATTTTGATAGCAATTGCTTTGAATCAATATATTTGTTTCAGAAGTATGGTTATTTTAATAATATTGATTCTTAAAAATCATGACAATGGAATATTTTTCCATTTGTTTGTATTGTCTATTATTTATGTCACTAGTGAATTATAATTCTTCATGTATAGTTCTTTCACTTACTTGGTTAAATACAATGCTAGGTATTTTGGTTGCTATTATTATAAATGGGATTTAGTTATTGATTTGGTCCTCAGTTTCCCTGTTATTGGTATATAAAATTGCTACTGACTTGTGTATACTGATTTTTTTTCACCTGAGACTTTACTGAATTCATATGTCAAATCTGAGAGTCTTTCTGAGGAGTCTTTTGAGTTTTTTCATTATAAGATTATATCATCAGCATAGAGTTGCTTTCTTCTAAAAGCCAAAAGGGAAGAATATATTTCAGACATGTCTCCATGGGTTGTACATGGCCATCTTCTCCCTGTGTTTTCACATATTCTTCCCTCTATAAGTGCCTGTGTCCTAATCTCCTCTCCTTCTATGGATTCTAGTCTTATTGAATTAGGAGTCACTCTAATGACCTCATTTTAATTGAATTAAGTCTTTATAGTCCCTATCTCCAAATATGACCACAGACTGTGGTACCTAGAGTTAAAACATAAACATATTATTTTCGTGAGGGGGAAAGAGACACAATTTCGCCCATAACAATATCTAAGGTACATTGTGACTTGATGAATTGACCATATATTAAGGCTAAATTTTTTATGCAAAAATCCATAAGAATTTTACTTTAATAAATGTATACTGGGCATCTGTTTCTGTGCCAAGAACCAGAATAAGAAACTATAGAGAGAGAGTTTGTGAAAAAAACTACTTCTCAGATGGTAAGCTTAAATAAATGCTGCCATTATTATTGGGAAAGATTTTAGAACCAAATTGGATAATATTTTCAAAGAAGAATTTTCATTTGGCTAGGCATGCTTATAGTAGACATCCTAGGAGGCAGGTAGTTTTTTCTCTATGATGCTTTATTTCTTTGAAGTCATGTTTTCTTTCTCTTCCTAGTCTTTGAAAACATACATTCTTCATACACTATGTTCACTACAATAATCCTAATTCCCAGTCAAATGCCACTCCTGGATAAATCAATTACATTCCTCTTCTACTAGTTACCATGGTGATAGTTAATGAATTCATGAGGAACCAGATTATACTTAAGCTTTGTACCAATAGAAACACCTTGTATCTAGCCTCTGTAAGTTAAAGATGCAAACATACTTTGTAGATTCAACAGAACAAAGAGAGTAAAGGGCTAGATGTGTGTAATATTCCAAGATGATACATTTTCATAGGATTTAATATGTTATTATTCAGTGTTTCTGAGGTTAAACAGAGCCATAAGCAAGAAAAAAAAGGGGAACATGTGTAAGCCAAATTATGATTTAGAAATAATGTGAAAGGAGGAGATTAAAGATGGAGGCCGAGTAACAGCTTTCCTGCAACTGGGAACAGTGAGTCTGGGGAGACAAGACTCCAGGCATCTCTGGCCGGTGGGATCTGCCTATAATCATCCCTTTGAGGATACAGGGAGCCAGCAAGGGACTTCTGGACCACAAGAGGAGGACAAAAATAGTGGAAAACTGGCAAGTGGTTGCGTGTGTTCGATCGACCTAATCACGCTGGCAACCATAAGTACAAGCAGCAGTGAGACTGCAAACCGGAAAGGCCTTACCTGTGAACTGTTTTGGTGTTCTTGGACTTGGCACTCAGTTGAACTGCCTTGGGGAGAGCTTGAGCAGGAGTGTGGAGAACTTTGGGCATTGTCTGGGGCCCAAGACTGAGCCACTGAGCTGGGCTCAGGAAGCCATTGTGAAAAAACTGCCCCAGCAAGCTCTGCCCTCAGGGTCTCAGAGCAAGGATTGGGTGGGTCAAAGTAACCTACTGACTGAGCAGCCTAAAGGTGGGGGCTGAGCTGCCTTACAGCCTTAATCCTTAGGGGCAGAGTGAGACGGTTTTGGCACACTGGAGCCTTGGGCTGTTGCCCTGGGTAGAGTGCTGTGATGTCACAGCTCATAGCAACCTCAAACTCCTGGGCTTGGCGCCGCCCAGACCTCCATAAGAGCTGTGCAGCGACCCCCAACCTGTGACCTGCACCCACCAGGCCTCTGCATTCCCTGACCAGGAACTGCGGGAGCCATGCAACCCTGCATCCTCCCTCCTGTGTCCTCCCAGCTTCCACACTAGCCCCTTCATCTGGACAGGGACTCTGGTAGCTGCGTGCCCTTTGGAGCCCTCCCTGTCACTGCGCAGAGCTCTTCTCCTGGCCAGAGACTGCTGGAGCATTGGGCTCTCTGTGCCAAAGTCACTGGGCACCTGGCACTCCCAGAACCATGCGCATCACTCCCAGCCCTGTTGCTGGATCCGGGTGTGTCACAAACCGGTGCTGCTTCCACAACCAGAACTCCCTAGCTAGAGCAGCCCCAGAGTAACTACACAGGGTCACTCCCTACAAAGATCCAGCAACAATAGAGTGATCCCACTGAGGTCTAATCTTGGAGAGACAACTCCCCAACTCTGAGGACAGCCAGAGGCAACGATAAAAAACAATCATGAGGTGAAATCAACAGTAAAACTCTGGCAATATGAATAATCAGACTAGATCAACTCCTCCAAGGATCAATGGGGCAGAAACAGCACAAGACCCCATGCCCAAACAAATAGCTGAGATGTCAGAAATTGAATTCAGGATCTGGATAGTAAATAAGATCGAATTGGAATTCCAAAAGTTATCTCAAGAATTCAACGGATTCAAAGACCAAATGACCAAAGAATTTGACACATTGAGACAAGAAGATGCATCCCTCAAAGATCTGAGAAACACAGTAGAATCCCTCAGTAATGGAATGGAGCAAATAGCAGAAAGGATTTCTGACACTGAAGACAAAGCTTTCGAACGCTCCCAAACCCTCAAAGAAGAAGAGAAATGGAGAGCAAAAACAGACCACTCTCTCAGAGAGCTCTCGGATAATTTGAAGAAAACCAATATCCGTCTTATAGGGATCCCCAAAAGTGACAAAGTGGCTTCACAAGGCACAGAGTCTCTTCTCCATGAGATTATGAAGAACTTTCCAGATAGGCCAAGAGTTTCCGAAATTCAGATAGTAGACAGTTTCAGAACTCCAGCACGACAACCCAAATAAGACATCCCCCAGACACATCATAATCAATTTCACTAAAGTTAATATGAAGGAGAAAATTCTGAAAGCTGCCAGATGAAAGAAAACCATCACCTACAAGGGGAAGAATATTAGAATAACTGCAGATCTCTCCGCTGAAACCTTTCAAGCTAGAAGAGGATGGTCATTGACTTTTAATCTCCTCAAACAAAATAACTTTCAACCTAGGATCCTGTACCCAGCTAAACTGAGCTTCATTTATGACGGAGAAATTAAATACTAAAACAACATTCACATGTTGAAGAAATTTGCCACAACTAAACCAGCTCTCCAGGACATTCTTAGACCTATCCTCCATAAAGACCAGCGTAGATCTCCACCACAACAGTAAACCCACCCCAAAAATTTTTGATCAAATTCCAAGTTCCACAGTCACAAAAGGATTAAAAATGTCCACCGGTCTCTTGAAAGAATTATCAATACTCTAAATTAATGTGAATGGTTTAAATTGTCCTCTAAAGAGGCCTAGGTTGGCGGACTGGATACAAAAACTCAAGCCAGATATCTGCTGCATCCAAGAATAGCATCTTACATTAAAAGACAGATATAGACTCAAGGTGAAGGGATGGTCATCTATATTCCAGGCAAATGGAAAGCAGAAAAAAGCAGGCATTGCAATCCTGTTCGCAGACGCAATAGGCTTTAAACCAACCAAAATAATTAAGGATAAGGATGGACACTTCATATTTGTTAAAGGTAATACTCAATATGATGAGATCTCAATTATTAATATTTATTCAGCCAACCACAATGCACCTCAATTTATAAGAGAAACTCTAACAGACATGAGCAACTCAATTTCCTCCACTTCCATAGTAATTGGAGATTTTTAACACCCCTTTAGCAGTCCTGGATAGATCCTCCAAAAAGAAGCTCAGCAAAGAAATTTTAGATTTAAACTCAACCATTCAACATCTGGACTTAAAAGACATCTACAGAACATTTCATCCCCCAAAAAACTGCATACACATTCTTCTCATCAGCCCATGGAACATACTCTAAAATTGACCACATCCTAGGCCACAAATCTAACCTCAGCAAATTTTAAAAAATAGAAATTATTCCTTGCATCTTCTCAGACCATCATGGAATAAAAGTTGAACTAAATAACAACAGGAACCTGCATACCCATACAAAAACATGGAAGCTAAACAACCTTATGCTGAAGGATACATGGGTTATAAACAAGATTAAGAAGGAAATCACCATATTTTTGGAAAAAAACAACAATCAAGACACAAATTACCACAACATCTGGGATACTGCAAAGGCAGTCCTAAGAGGGAAATTCATAGCACTGCAAGCCTTCCTCAAGAAAATGGAAAGAGAGGAAGTCAATAACTTAATGGAACATCTCAAGCAACTGGAGAAAGACGAACACTTCAACCCCAAATGCAGCAGAAGAAAAGAAATAACCAAAATCAGAGCAGAATTAAATGAAATTGAAAACAAAAGAATTATACAACAGATCAATAAATCCAAAAGCTGGTTTTTTGAAAAGATCAATAAAATAGATAAACCTTTGGCCAATCTAACCAGGAAAAAAAGAGTAAAATCTCTAATTTCATCAATCAGAAATGGTAATGATGAAATAACAACAGAACCCTCAGAAATTCAAAAAATGCTTAACAAATACTACAAGAAACTCTACTCTCACAAATATGAAAATCTGAAAGAAATCGACCAATACCTGGAAGCACGTCACCTACCAAGACTTAGCCAGAATGAAGTGAAAATGTTGAACAGGCCTATATCAAGTTCTGAAATAGCATCAACTATACAAAACCTACCTAAAAAAAAAAGCCCAGGACCAGATGGCTTTATGTCAGAATTCTACCAAACATTTAAAGAAGAACTAGTTCCAAAATATAGAAAAAGAAGGAATATTACCCAGCACATTCTACGAAGCAAACATCACCTTGATCCTCAAACCAGGGAAAGACCCAACAAGAAAAGAATATTATAGACCAGTATCACTAATGAATATAGATGCTAAAATACTTAATAAGATCCTAAAAAACAGAATCCAGCAACACATCAAAAAAATTATACACCATGACCACGTCGGATTTATCCCAGGGTCTCAAGGCTGGTTCAATATATGTAAATCTATAAATGTAATTCAACACATAAACAAACTTAAAAATAAAGACCATATGATTCTTTCAATTGATGCAGAAAAAGCTTTTGATAATATCCAGCATCCCTTCATGATCAGAGCACTTAAGAAAATTGGTATAGAAGGGACATTTCTTAAACTAATAGAGGCCATCTACAGCAAACCCACAGCCAATATCATATTGAATGGAGTTAAATTGAAATCATTTCCACCTAGATCAGGAACCAGGCAAGGTTGCCCATTGTCTCCATTGCTCTTTAACATTGTAATGGAAGTTTTAACCATTGCAATTAGGGAAGAAAAGGCAATCAAGGGTATCCACATAGGGTCAGAAGAGATCAAATTTTCACTCTTCGCAGATGATATGATCGTATATCTAGAAAACACTAGGGATTCTATTACAAAACTTTTAGAAGTCATCAAGGAATATAGCAATGTCTCAGGCTACAAAATCAACACCCATAAATCTGTAGCCTTTATATATACCAACAATAACCAAGCCAAACAAACTGTCAAGGACTCTATTCCTTTCACAGTAGTGCCAAAGAAGATGAAATATTTGGGAGTATACCTAACAAAAGACGTGAAAGATCTCTACAAACAGAACTATGAAACTCTAAGAAAAGAAATAGCTGAAGATGTTAACAGATGGAAAAACATACCATGCTCATGGCTGGGAAGAATCAACATTGTTAAAATGTCCATACTGCCCAAAGCAATATATAATTTTAATGCAATTCCTATTAAAGCTCCATTGTCATACTTTAAAGATCTTGAAAAAATAATACTTCATTTTATATGGAATCAGAAAAAACCTCGAATAGCCAAAACATTACTGAGCAATAAAAACAAAGCAGGAGGAATCACGCTTCCAGACCTGAGACTGTACTATAAATCCATAGTGATCAAAACAGACTGGTACTGGCACAAAAGCAGAGAAGTAGATGTCTGGAACAGAATAGAGAACCAAAAGATGGATCCAACTACTTACCGTTATTTGATCTTTGGCAAGCCAATTAAAAACATTCAGTGGGGAAAAGATTCCCTATTTAACAAATGGTGCTGGGTAAACTGGCTGGCAACCTGTACAAGATTGAAACTGGACCCACACCTTTCACCATTAACTAAGATAGACTCTCACTGGATAAAAGATTTAAAGTTAAGACATGAAACTATAAAAAATACTTGAAGAAAGTGCAGGGAAAACTCTTGAAGGAATTGGCCTGGGTGAATATTTTATGAGGAAGACTCCCCAGGCAATTGAAACAGTATCAAAAATACACTACTAGGACCTGATCTAACTAAAAAGCTTCTGCACAGCCAAGAACATAGTAAGTAAAGCAAGCAGACAGCCCTCAGAATGGGAGAAAATATTTGCAGATTATACCTCCGATAAAGGTCTAATAACCAGAATCCACAGAGAACTCAAACGTATTAACAAGAAAAGAACACGTGACCCCATCTCAGGGTGGGCAAGGGACTTGAAGAGAAACTTCTCTAAAGAAGACCGACACACAATGTACAAACACATGAAAAAAAGCTCATCATCCTTAATCATCAGACAAATGCAAATCAAAACTATTCTGAGATATCACCTAACCCCAGTAAGAGTAGCCCACATAACAAAATCCCAAAACCAGAAATGTTGGCATGGATGTGGAGGAAAGGGCACACTTCTACACTGCTGGTGGGAATGCCCACTAATATGTTCCTTCTGGAAGGATGTTTGGAGAATACTTAGAGACCTAAAAATAGACCTGCCATTCGATCCTATAATTCCTTTACTAAGTTTATACCTAGAAGACCAAAAGTCACAATATAACAAAGACATCTGTACCAGAATGTTTATTGCAGCCCAATTCATAGTTGCTAAGTCATGGAAGAAGCCCAAGTGCCCATCGACCCACGAATGGACTAGCAAATTGTGGTACATGTATACCATGGACTACTATGTAGTCTTAAAGAAAGATGGAGACTTTATCTCTTTCATGTTTACATGGATGGAGCTGGAACATATTCTTCTTAGCAAAGTATCTCAGGAATGGAAGAAAAAGTATCCAATGTACTCAGCCCTACTATGAAGCTAAATTATAACTTTCACATGAAGACTATAACCCAACTATAGCACAAGACTATGGGGAAAGGGCCAAGGAAGGGGAAGGGAGGGTGGAGGTTTAGGTGGAGGGAGGGTAATGGGTGGGGCGACATCTATGTTGTATCTTAGAATGGGTGTAGGTGATTGCACTAATGTACACAGCTATGATTTAACAATAATAAAAAAAAGAAATAATGTGAAAAAACCAAAGTACCTAATGATTATATATTCCGTACAAAGCAGTCAATCTGCTTTATTGCTTAGCTCATCAGCTGAATGTCATGATGCATCCCAAAGTTACACAACAAAAGTTTGAGTTTAGAGATAAATTCCTGCATTTGTCCTCATGTGTTTTACCCGACTCAAAAAGAATGTTGAAATGTCCATGGAATCCTGCTTTTCTTAACTGAAAAAAATATATGTGTATACATAACAATACCAATGCCAAGTTAAATCCTTGAGATTAAATCTCTAAAATAGGTTTTTCTCAGCAGAACCATGTTTTTGTTTTTTGGCTTTGATATCTTCTGCCAACTTATAAAAAATCCTTTGTGAATGTCCTGCTCCCAACTTCTCTTAAAAGAGTCTTTGCTACATTAAGCTCCTTTTGCTGACATTTATTTAGTATCACTGTACTCTATGTTAAGAAATGATAGAGGGATAAATGGTTTTCAGCTAAGCAATATTTATAGAATGTCTTGATTTCAAATACAAGTAATGCATTGTCTTTTTCTAAAGAAAAATTACTTAAATGAAGGTATTAATGTACATGTCAGAAATAGCTTGATTTTAAACCTAACCATTTGCCTACTGCTACAAAATACTGGTTCTGTAATTATTCCTTTAATGTATCTTTGTTCTCAAGGAAATGTAAAAATTTAAAAAATTAAAAATAATTGGGCTATATGAAAGAATATTTTTAAACCCTAATGAGAAAATTATATCAGAACTGAGCAAGGGTATGTTGCAATTTAAATAGCATTTAAATCAAAAGGATATCCTAGTTAGACTTGGTATACTGGTTATTGCAATCCTTACCAGTAATTCTTTATAGGTATGAGAATAGATAGCAATGATTTGCACTAGGAATATTAAATACACCATCAAGAATTATTTTTCATATCTACATTCAGTTAAAAAATAAAAAGCTTGAAACACACAAGGCAAGGAAGATGGTTTGTAAATACTCTCTTTTTAGCCTTTGCGCTTATTTTAATATATAATATGTCCACTATTTAGAGTTGGTAATACCCCCTAAAATGGATTAACTGTTATGATTGTTTAAATTGATTTTTCTGTTTATCAGCTTTTATTCAGCAAATGGCAAGTTTGCTGACATAGCAGTTTACCATAGATGCATTCTCCCTGATTCTATCAGCTCTCTATTTCAGTTCAGGTCTATCACTGGTGGTTCAATATGAAGAACTTAATGCAACACTGTAAAACTTCTAGAAATTACATTAGGGACTTTCTATAGTTTGGGGGTCTTTGAAGAAAACAGCTAGACAAGGATAAAACACCAATAACCTCATTTAGTCTTTGAAGAAATTTTTACATGATTTTTACATGTGTACACAATAATGTGTTAAGAGTTGGAATATTAAGGCATATTTATATAACTTTAACACTTCTGAATGACTTTTACAAAGGGTGACTTCTTCATATGTTTATTTCTTGTTCTAAGTTTCCTAATTCAAATGAATAAAATCCTTGTTATAAAATATTCCTTTTGAAAGCCTGTTTTCCTTAACAAAATTTACACTTTCTTTTCATCCTGTGGTTTACCTTCACCACTATTCTACTATAGCCATCTTCTCTACTTTATGTTTTGACCATAAGGATACAAAGCTTTTGTTTATATTTAAATTCACATTCTCCCTACTTTTGTCCTTTGTATGTTATAACAGATAATTACAAATTGTCAGTAATAACATGATAGAATGGGATGAGTGTCAAAAAATCTTTAAATATCTTTACTTTCATCAAAGTAAAGAGAATGAGGATGCTGTCTTTACATAGCTATTTCTAATGTGTTTTATCTGAGTCTTTCAAGTTTACTGCAGAACATTTGCTGAATTGTTATGTTTTCTTATTTTAAATTTCTTCCTTTCAACTGATTGCCTGTCTTCAGCATATAGATATACACAGGATTCTACATTTAAAACTTTTCCTTCAAGTTACTAATTTTTTTAAGCTAGCGATTCCCTCAATATATTGCCCTATGTTACTCTTTTCTCTCATCATCAAACTTGTTGGAAAATGGTTATATTCTAGATGACTCTCTTCTTTCACTGTTAATATACTATACTGGTTTTTGTCCTCTCTACTTTACAGAAACTGTTGAAGTCATTTCTGAGCTACTCCCACCTTCTTCTTCCTTTTTTTTTTTAGTTTTAAATCAGTGACATCTTGATTGCTAAATTCAGTGGCCCATTTAGAAACTGGATTATCTTACACAGTTGATTCAAAAACCCTTTCTACCAAAAACCATCTCACATCACACCCATGTTTTTTTTCTGGATTACAACTTTTAACCTCATTCTCTTACTATTCCACTTATTCTGTTGTCTTTGCTGATTTCTTTTTCACCAACTATTATATATTAATTTTTCCAAAACGACTTGTCTCCATCTCTTTTTGCTCCCTCTACTTTTCAAATAAATTACTACACACAAATGATTTTACATAATTTATGCACAGATAAATTCACAATCTGTATCTCTAAACTTCATTTGTATTTCAGACATAAGCTTACACAAATTTACTAGAAATACCCCCCAGACACTTCAAACATAGCATATTTCTAATCATTGTTATTGTATTTCCCCTCCAATCTAAATACATGCTCACTCCTTTACATCTTATTTAGTGCCATCTATTTCTTCTCTCAAGCTTCTAGTGTTATAATTGACCATTCATTGCCCTTCAATATCCATACATTGTTCCTCATCCAGCTCAATTATACTTCAAAAGTATCTATTAAATATTTTTATCCTCTTCATTTCTACTTCTATTAACATCAATTATTCACTGAATTGTTTTTTAAAGCACCTTTATTACTGGTTACATTATTAATGTATTTTATTTTATTAAACCCTTTTCACAATTATTGAGACATTTATATTTTTAAATATAATTAGATTTGTGGAACTTGCCTGTATAGGGTACATATAAAGCACTGAAATAATACTCTGAAAACATGTGGTACCATCTTTCAACATGCCTTATGTATGCTTGCCATATAACATATGTATTTATATAACTATATATGATGACTATATAATATATACAAAAATAAATAAAAATATATTTATATATCTTATATATCTAAATATATGTATGTGTGTGTATATATAATATATATTATATATATATATATTTATATATGAATCTAGTCACTATACCTGGTTACTAGCACAGAGTTTCTCAAACATTTGGAATTTCCTGATTGATAGGAGGGTCTTTTGTTATTTATAACAAATGCCTTGCTACCATACCTGAGTTTAGATGAGTTGTCCCTAGATAGCATCAGGACAATGTTTGATTGCCGTAAGAATCAAGCACATGATTAGAGAGTTGCAACTTTTAATCCTACCCTACTCCTAACATCAAAGAAAGGAGGAGGGACTGGAGATTGAGATCAATTACCAATGGTCAATAATTTAATCAATCGTGCCTACATAATGCAATTTAGTTAAATATTCCTGAACAAAAAGTTTGAGGAACTTTTGAGTTGTTAAACATAGTGATGTGCGGGGATGATGCCACACCTAGTTGAAGGGCATAGAAACTCTGCATACCTATGCACCCTCTATACTTGTCCTATGCGTCTTTTATATGGTTGTTCCTGAGTTGTATCCTTTATAATAAAATATTATTTATAACACTTTCTTTTGGTTTGAGTCATACTAAACAAATTATCAAACTTGGTGTGGTGTCATAGGAACCAAATGTATAGTCTGTTGGTCAGAAGTACAGCTTGGCCCTGGGACTTGCAACTGGCATTTGAAGTGAGGACAGTCTTGTAGGACTGACGCCTTATAAGTTGTGGAGTCCATGCTAACTCTAAGTAGTTAGTGCCAGAGTTTCAATTAAATTGAACCAGAAAGTGTCAGAATACTGAGAATTGCGAATTGGAACAACAAAGTTGTTGTCAGAGAAAAACAAGCATTTGATACCTAAACACATGGGGTTGACAGAAGGGGCCTGACTCATGCAAACATGGTTTTAGAAGAAAGAGCATGAAAGGGTTCAGGATGAGGAACCTGGAATGGGTTGATACTGGATGTCAAACCCTTTTTTTTTCTCTCTCTCTCTCTCTCTTTTTTTTTCCCCATTGGAAGAATAAGAGTTGTCTTGGGCTACACATGAAATACACATAAACTAATGGAAGATGAGAGAAGAAAAGAAAGAAAGAAAGAAAGAAAGAAAAGAAAGAAAGAAAGAAAAGAAAGAAAGAAAGAAAGAAACAGAAAGAAGAAAACAAACAACAGGTAAATGAAAACAAGTCCTCACAACAATGACTTGGCCTGTAGGCTGCAGGTTGGATACTCCTGGCTTTAGACTTTTAGGCTATTGGGGATAAGGATGAATACATTTTGCTTGTGAGAAGGACTCAATTTGGGTGAGTCCAGAGAGACAGAGTGTTATGGGTTGTATTGTTTCTTTTCAAAATTGAAATGTTGAAACTCTAACTTCCAGTACCTTAGAATGTGAGCTATATGTGGAGATAGGAGTATTTGTATTTGAAGAAAAAAGTAATTAAGGTTAAATGAGGTCATAGGAGCAGGCCCTAATTCAATCTGATTGGTATAAGAAGAGGAAATTGGGACACCAAAACACATCAAATGTACACAGGCATAGAGGAAAGACCTAGGAGAACCCAGTGAAAAGGCACTTATCCAAAAGTTAAGAAGAGAGCCCTAAAAGGAAACCAAACTCTACCGGCACTT
This sequence comes from Nycticebus coucang, assembly GCF_027406575.1. Classification (NCBI taxonomy): domain Eukaryota; kingdom Metazoa; phylum Chordata; class Mammalia; order Primates; family Lorisidae; genus Nycticebus; species Nycticebus coucang. The sequence continues at coordinate 152,242,422 of NC_069804.1, read as the reverse complement.
TCATTGTCAACTGCTAACATTCAGTATATGGGATATTAATAATTTCTGTAGTTTGAACCACCTAGTCTGTGGTATTTTTGTTATGGCAGCCCTAGCAAACTAATTCATCAGGTTATTTTTGAGGGAACAGCCACCCTTGTTTGTTTGAATTATATGAAAGTCACTGCAAAGTTGCTTAACACTGAGAAGGGAGCTGTATGGTTCCCACAGTAAATACCAGAAGGAATCAGATGAAGCATCTGACATAAAAGCCATGAAAGGCTTGCTTTATTATGACAGAGATATTCACTACTGAATATTACTGTTACTTAGGTCATAATAAATGCTTTGATTTAAGTGGGCTCCTTTAGAATGGGCACTCTACTTGACCTTACTATGGCAAAATTTGGAAGCCAGAGAAGCTTTACTATGTTTGCTGTTTCTTCTTCTTCTTCTTCTTCTTCTTCTTCTTCTTCTTCTTCTTCTTCTCTTCTTCTTCTTCTTCTTCTTCTCTTCATTCTTCTATCTTCTTCTTCTTCTTCTTCTTCTTCTTCTTCTTTTCTTCTTTCTTCTTCTTCTTCTTCTTCTTCTTCTTCTTCTTCTTCTTCTTCTTCTTCTTCTTCTTCTTCTTCTTCTTCTTCTTCTCTTCTTTCTTCTTCTTCTTCTTCTTCTTCTTCTTCTTCTTCTTCTTCTTCTCTTCTTCTTCTTCTTCTTCTTCTTCTTCTTCTTCTTCTTCATTAAATCATAGCTGTGTACAATAATGCAATTATGAGGTACAATGTAACTGGTTCTCCATATACAGTCTGAAATATTTTCACCAAAACTGGTTAACAATAGCCTTCATGGCAATTTTCTTAATTATTGTGTTCAAACCCTCATACTCTACACTTAGTAAACTTCACCTGCACCCTTCCAAGATGCACCCTAGGTGTGGACCCAACAATCACCCTCCTCCCTCCATCCTTCTTCCCCCTCCCTTTCCCTCCTTTGTCCCCTTCCCCATATTCTTGTACTGAGATTAGGTTATAGCCTTCGTATGAAAGCTATAAATAAGTTTCATATTAGGGCTGAGAACATTGGGTACTTATAAAATATGTCTCAGCTCCATCCATGTAAACATGTAAGAGGTAAAGTCTCCATCTTTCTTTACAGCTGCGTAATATTCCATGGTGCACAAATACCATAATTTATTAATCCATTCATGAGTCGATGGCACTTGGGTGTTTTCTGTGACTTAGCAATTGTGAGTTGGGCTGCAATAAACATTCTGGTACAAATATTTTTGTTATAATGCAATTTTTGGTCTTCTGGATATATACCTAGTAGAGGAATTATAGGATTGAATGGCATATCTACTTTTAGATCTCTAAGTATTCTCCAAACATCTTTCCAAAAGGAACGTATTAGTTTGTATTCCTACTAGCAGTGTAGAAGTATTCCCTTTTCTCCATGTCCGTGCCAACATCTCTGGTTTTGGGATTTTGTGATGTGGGCTAATCTTACTGGAGTTAGATGATATCTCAAAGTAGTTTTGATTTGCATTTCTCTGATCATTAAGGATGATGAGCATTTTTTCATATGTCTGTAGGCCGTGTGCTTGTCTTCTTCAGAGAAGTTTCTCTTCAAGTCCCTTGCCCAGCCTGAGATGAGATCACTGGTTCTTTTCTTGCTAATACATTTGAGTTCACTGTGGATTCTGGTTATTAAACATTTCTTGGAGACATATCCTGCAAATATCTTCTTGTAAGTCTTGCAGATGCTAATGAAAACATTAGATAAAAAAGAAAATGGGGTTAGCATCTGTGGCTCAAAGGAGTAGGGCGCCAGCCCCTATGCTGGAGGTGGCAAACCCAGCCAGGGCCAAAGACTGCAAAAAAAAAAAGAGAGAGAGAGAGAGAGAGAATAGGGAGAGGCCTTGGGAGAGACAAGGCACTCACTCCTGCAGAATGGAAATCTTCAGATCTTTGCAAAGAAAATGAATAAATAGAGAGGACATTGATGGGATTGAAACAAATTTTTTTTAACTTCAGATTGATCTAAGGGTACCTATGATTATGTGATATTCTTTGCATTTGATAGGCAAAGTCCAAGTCATGGTTGAGCCCTTCACCCAGAGGATGTGCTATATATACCTACATTTTGCCTGTTAGGTGAGAACTTACCATATCCCCTCCCTCCACCCCCTTCCTTTCTCCCTCCACCTTTTTGAATTTAATTGTGGTTTTGTTTGGTGTGGCATGTAGTTGTTCATCTGCTAGCGAAACAAAGATGTTAACACAGCACTATGGAAGACTGGGTAAACTAGGAGTCCCTGCTAGACCCCCAACATTGAAAGTACATATATAGTGAGAATAAGATGGAGTCTGTCAGGATAAGGCAGACATGACACAACTGGTCTGGTCAATTTAGGTCCTGTCTGACCTTCACCCCCACTCTCCCATTCTTGCTGCCTTGCAAATTTAGCTCCAACCCTAAGATGCCTATTTTGAGTAGTTTAGGTGGATTAATTTAGGAAATTAACCATTGCATTGGGATGTTGTTTTAGGTTACCGGTTATACACTGACTATGGGTCATGGATTCTGAACATTACTGTTTATGGTAAAGGTTACCGTGGTCTTCGCTTTGACCTTAAATATATAAAACTGTAATTTTGGAAATGGAAGAACAGAAAAGTTTTGGAGAGGCTACTTTCACCATTCTTCAGCACCCCAGCCTTCTGACAAATAAAGTTAAGTGGACCTATCCCCATCTCTACATATTGGCTGACAGTGACAGGTGGTCTGATTCTCTTTGTCCAGTAACAACATTAAAGAGCTCCCCCATATGGATTAATTTGAGTTCTCTATAGATCCTAGTTATCAAGCTTTTGTCTGATTGAAAATATGCAAATATCCTTTCCCATTGTGTAGGTTGTCTCTTTGCTTTGGTTATTGTCTCCTTAGCTGTACAGAAGCTTTTCAGTTTAATGAAGTCCCATTTGTTTATTTTTGTTGTTGTTGCAATTGCCATGGCAGTCTTCTTCATGAAGTCTTTCCCCAGGCCAATATCTTCCAGTGTTTTTCCTATGCTTTCTTTGAGGATTTTTAATGTTTCATGCCTTAAATTTAAGTCCTTTATCCATCTTGAATCAATTTTTGTGAGTGGGGAAAGGTGTGGGTCCAGTTTCAGTCTTTTACATGTAGACATCCAGTTCTCCCAACACCATTTATTGAATAGGGAGTCTTTCCCCCAAGGTATGAACATTGTGTATGACTGGGAAGAGTTTCTCAATCTTATATCGTCAAACCAAAACCTTTTGATCCCAATGGAGGCTACAATTAGAAAACATGAAGGTTGATGGGATTATAGTGAAGATTTGTACAAAAATTGATAATCTTGAGCAGGCTATATGTGAAATGGCTGTGTCTCTGTTATCTACGCAGAAATTATAACTATATATTTAACCCATTATATCAGAATTCTTAAGGGCATGATGGGTAGGTTGTGCCATCACTTCATTTGGCAAAATTGGATTTTATACTTAATTCAGCTATATTTCCAATTGGTAAAAATAGTTCACTAATACTGTACCAATATATACCTAACCTATCTGATTAGGAATAGAATGATAGACTGGGGGGTACTTGCTAGACTAGAGTTGCTGCCAACAACCTAGATCATCACAGTAACCAAACCTAAGGTGGTTTTCTTCTAAAGGTGAAAAAGTTTGGGTTCAAATTGATAGAAGGAGAATGAATAGTTGAGGGTAAAGAAAAGTAAATGGGTTATGTGATGAAGGAAATCCAATATTAGACTAACACCTCCAAAGAGGCACAGAGCAAAACATGAAATATTATGTTTAAAAGGGTGAAGACATGCATTACTGATGCTACTTCTGCTTTTGGAACCTGACAAGACCAGTTGAAACCGTATAAAATTGACTTCCTTGCCCTGGAAGACAGTTCCATACAATATAATTGAGAGGTTATTCAGAGACAGAGTCCAATTTCTGTGTGTGTAACGTGTCCATAAGTTTACTCAGGTGGGAATGGGTTGAGTTCAAAGAGGAAGTCAGCATGAGGGACAAGGCAGGATGGGAATATAAGGGTCATGGGTTCCTGGGTTGGTGCACTCATCCCTTTCTGTATGGGACTTATGCACTTGGCCCCGTTCAGTGGGTCTTTGTGTTCAGTTCTATTTTGGGGGGCCTTTGTGCCCAGCCCTATCAATGATAGACTGGTCTAATTATTGATGACTGAATGGACTCTAGTAAGATGTCAATAACTTTCGACTTGTATGAAACTTTTGTCATAAGCCATCTGTAGACAAAGACCAGAGGACTAACTATTGTACGGTAACAAATATACATTTGTTCTTTGTTCCTAGTTCCACAGTTCCTCAAACCCTTGGAATGAATGATGGGTGTGTTATTTATTATTTTGTTATTTATAACAACTCCTTTTCTAAGATACTTGAGTGCATGCAAATATGGTGACCTTTAGTGTCTCCTAAGTAGCTTCAAGATTGGTGTTGGTTGTTAAAGGAAGCTAGAACATGATTAAAGAATTAGGACTTTCAATTCACCCTACCTCTGATACAGAGTTTCTCCTACTCAGTACTGGATAATTCCCTGTTTTCCAGTCTTAAGCAAACAGACATTTTCTCGAAAACAAAACAAAACAAACAAACAAACAAAAAAAATCCCTGCATTCTCTGAATGAAAACAAGACAAGAGAAAAGCAGTTTTTCCAGTACTCCTGGTAAGCTAAGCTCCTTCTGGAGTGGACCCCCTGCCTGCTAGGGGGAAGAACTGCATTGATTTGTTAAATATCCACAGAAGTCAGTAATCAACATTGAAGTCTGCCAAGTTCTGGCCAAGTGTAATTCCCAAAACTCAGTATAAAAGCTCCTAGACTCAAGACTCAGGCAGCGTGACCTCTCACTTTGGTCTTCCTCTCTGCCAGGGATTCTGGTGTCTTTCTTCCCCTACCTAGTCCTTTCTGTCTTAATGTATCCTATCTTATTACTGATCTCTGTGATCTGTGGGTTCATTCTTCTAATCTCCAAGACCAAGGACCTACTGCAGGAAGAAATTCTGGTAACACCTACACTTCCCAGAGGGAAGGGAGTCTGAGGATTGTGTTCAATCACCAACTGCCAATTTCATTAAATATCCTTGAACAATGAAGCTTGGAGATCTTAAGGGTTAGTGAACATATCAATGTCCTGAGAAGGTGGTATGCCTAGAAAGAGCATGGAAGCTCTGCATCCTTTTACCCTCCCCATCCCACACCATACCTTTCTCTTTGTGTCTCTTCTATCTGACTGTTCATGAGCTGTATCTTTCATAATAAAACTATAATCATAAACATAGCACTTCCTGAGTTCTAGTAAACTATCAAAATTTAGCTTTTCTAGTAAATTATCAAAATTTAGAGGTGGTTTGTAGGGACCTGTGCATTTATTAGCTGATTTGTCACAGTGCAGTTATCCCCTGAATACTTGTGACTGACATCTAAAGTGAGTCAGAGTCCTTAACTTGTGGATTCTGTGTTAACTCTAGGTAGTTAATGTTAGAATTGAAAGATATTTTCATTAACTTGTGAAGTCTGTACTAAATTTGGGTAGTTGGTACCAGACTTCAATTTAATTTAAGGGCATCCAGTTGGTATCAGAGAATCGAGAATAGTAGGAATGACAATATATTTGGTGTTTGCTATAGGTTGAAATGTTTGCATTCTGTACATATTCATATCCTGAAACTTAATCTCTAATGTGAGTGTATTTGGAGGTTAGGACTTTGGGTGTTAATTAGGGTGAGATAGGCCATGAGAGTAGATCTTCCATTCTGAGCTAGGATTAATGGTCCTTATGAAGAAATGGAGGAACCACAGCTTTACTTTTCTGCCATATGAAGATACAATGAAAAGGCAGCCATCTGAGAACAAGCAAGAGAACCCTCACCAAGAACCTGACCATGCTGGCACTCTGATCTCAGACATTTAGCATCAGAACAGTGAAAAATGAGTTTGTTATTTAAGCCGTCCAGTCTGTGGTATTCTCTTATAGCAGCCTGAACTGACTAAGACAATGTTAGAAAAAAAGAATGATAACCATGAGACTTGTATGTGGCATTATATTCTCAGTGGGAAGAATATAAACACACAGTAACCAAAAGGGGGAGGCAGAAATTATCTTACTTTTCATAATTTCCAATGATCCACTGAGGGACAGTGTGCTTTTGGTCCCTACAATTCTGGGGTTGGTAGAGATGGAAGCCTCAAAGTGGGTGGAACTTTGCTGTTTCCCAATAAATTATAACATATCAGCTACCAGAAGGACATCATGTACTTCTTATCCAAAGAAAACAATAGGCCAGAAGGAAACCTATTATTTGTTGCAGGGACAATTTACTCTGATAGCAGGAGGGAGGAAGTTAGACTACTTCACACAACTTTTTGTGGGAATTTTATGTGGAATGCAGAAGATTAATTTGGGTTACTCTTGGCATCACCTTGCCCCATGAATGGATACAAGAAGAACAGTAACAGAAAATTATGTATTACCAGGGGCTTAGAATTCTCAGGCATGAAATTTGGAGTTATGCCACTATTGAAGCCCCAAAGGCCTGCTGAGATGGAAGCTAAGGATGAGGGCAATGTAGAACATGTAGTGGAGGAAGGAGAGCATGAGAAGTATTTGCAATCCTGATACCAACTGCAATAATAGGTTTGTTCCACAAGCCTCCTTCTTCTAATTATTTCATAAAGAAGAGAAGTTCAGGAAAACTGTGGGAGCTTCTGTCCTAATTTTCATGAAGTGCATCTGTGTATTATTGTATATATGGTAGACTGTGGCCTCCATGGAGGTGTACTGTACAGATTTTCCCTTCAAAAAATACCTGCCTCAGGGAGCATAGTGAACTCAGGGACTCCAACTGCCACACCTTCAGCTCTGCAGTGATGGTTTTTGAAGGGCACTTTCCCTCTGTAAAGTCTTAAGCACATGATTGAGCATGGTGGAGGTATGAGAGTTGAGCAATGCATGTTTGATGCAGAACTCCTCTAATAGGCAATGTTTATTCAGGAATTCCCATTAGACATGGCTAAAGCTTTCCCAGAACTTCACTGTAGTCTTAATCTTTTTCAACCCAATATTTTTTTTTCCTTCTCCTCTTTCATTTACAGAAATTTCCCAGAATGAATTTTTTGCATGTCTAATCCTCTCTTGCTATCTGTTTTTCAGGAGACAAAAACTGATATACTATATAATGCTGTCACTGAAGCCACTTGGAACTACATTTCAGAAGTGCTAAGCTTTTCATGGCATCATGCCTTTATATAGCTGTTTCTTCATGGGGTTTCTTCATATCTATATTTATATCATCTATATCTATCTATCATCTATCTATCTATCTATCTATCTATCTATCTATCTATCTATCTATATTTTGCCTTTCTTCTATGCTTGATAAACCATAAAGACAAAAACATTACTGGAGGGCGGTGCCTGTGGCTCAGTGAGTAGGGCGCCGGCCCCATATGCCGAGGGTGGCGGGTTCAGGCCCAGCCCCGGCCAAACTGCAACAACAAAAAAAGAGCCGGGCGTTGTGGCGGGCGCCTGTAGTCCCAGCTACTCGGGAGGCTGAGGCAAGAGAATGGCTTGAGCCCAGGAGTTGGAGGTTGCTGTGAGCTGTGTGAGGCCACGGCACTCTACCGAGGGCCATAAAGTGAGACTCTGTCTCTACAAAAAAAGAAAAAAAAAAAAAAAGAAAAAAAAAACATTACTGGAAAATGTGAGAAAGCAGATTCATGGGAATTCTATAGGTACAATTTGCATTGATTTTAGATAGAATAAGTGATTGAAAGAAGAAACTGTACACAGAGTGTACCAAATGCTACCTTTATGTTAAGCCATTAAATTAAATATGAAGGATAAAGCTGGGATAACTTCTAGAGCAAGGATTACAAAGGAAAGGAAAACTTTTGGAGTGTAGGTAGAACTATTAACTTTTGATATTAGAAGGTGATATTTTTCCATGTTACATATGATAATCAAGCAAGAATGAATATGAGTGCAAGAAAAATTGTGGAAAAAATGAAGGAATTTGAATCCTTTTTCCCTATATTCATGATATAGGCCAGCTTCATAAAGGTACACATAGCACAGGGCCCTGGGCTTAGAAAGCGGTCTCATGGCTAGAGTTGCCATCTTGAAATTCTTAATAATTTCATCTTTAAATTTGTGTTATTTTTTAACCTTGACATTTCAGCTCATGTGAGGGCCTGGGTCTTGCCACCTTCCTATCTCCCCAGGACGAGTTCTGAGCCTTCAGCTCCCTGCCCTTCATTCCCCACACTCCATCTGATTATTCCCAGTGACCACTGCTATAATTCTGCCTTAGAAAGCGACAGGGCTATGTTTGCCTTCCACCGTTGGCGGGATTGGGCATGATCATTAGGACAGCTGTTGAATGCATGGGTACAGTACTGTGGGTCAAGGGAAGACAGTACTGTGGGTCAAGGGAAGGCAGTGACCTCCATTCCATGATTTGGTAGCTCTATGGAAAAATAAGAAGTTATTGGACTCTTACTCTTTCTCGTCTTTGCACCAAATATGTCCTGGTATGAAATTTGCAATCCATTGGAAGTTGCCTATTCACATTTTGTTGGGGTTGAATGCTTTGGGGAGAAGAGATCCACTTAGCTATTTCTGATATGATCTTGCATTTTCATTTTTCACTGTCTCTAACAAATTGTGTAGTTAATTCTGAATTGGTAAAGTGAGAGATGAAATTATTTTCTGAGAATGAGAGATGAGGTGGTAGAAAACGTAGCCTGAAAAAAGTGTCCATGCTCTAAAATAGTTTCTGTGAATGTTAGAAATAAGACATATTTATTACTATATTAAATGATATTTCAACCATGATATCCTGGATATTTCCTTAGAATACAACTTGAGTTCACAAAGTTTCTAGAGTAACCTATGGAACAATCATAAATGTGACCTAATTGTGAGTTGAACTTGTTTCTAAAATCCAAACACTCCAAGTATTCTCTAAAATAACCTATAAGAATATTTCTCCTATATTAACTAGGTATCCAATCATACATGAGATGGGATGCTGTACTCTAATTTATCTCTCATAATACCCAAAAACAAATTTTACAGCTAGTCAGATATATAACAGGAGGAAACATGGAATAAGAGAGACCATCTGAGTGTACTTGAGAGAGAAAAAAAGAGTCAACTGGCTCTGCCTAAAGGGAGCTCTGTACCTAGGGTCTTACTATTTCTAGAATGGGAGGAAAGAAAGCAGAGAGGAAAGCCTGAGAAAGAAGACTCATGTGGAATTAATTTTCACTGACATCACTCATTAGCAAAAATTGTTAGGAAATGACCCATCACAATAGTGACTGTACAAAGGAAGGATGTGTACAGTAAAGCTATGAGAAATGATAAAGGGATTGTGAGTTAATTCCATCTACCCAAAACCAAAGTAAAAGATATTATAACAAATTAAGGAAGAAGAAGGTTTGCTAGCCTGTTCAATGGAGATAGTTGTGGTTAAAGATTAAGACTAAATCCTGTTTGAGAAACTCCAGTGGTGCTAACCAGCATGTATGTAGGAATAGAAAAGAGAGATAGTTATATTGATTTAGGGTTGTATTTTTTTAGGGACTTATAATGGAAATAAAGTGGTGAGAAGATTGAAAAAAAAATGGCCAATGTATGGATGCAGTTATGCTTCAGGTATTCTAGACTATATGGAAAGGAAGTGAATACGAGAGATAAATGATAGATAAGAATTAACAATCTACCTCAAGAAGAGTAGAATAGCCAAGTTCTATTCTATAACCATGAGAGTGGCAAATGAAGGTCATTGAAGTTGAAGAAGTCTAAGAACTAAGATTATGAGGTATTAAAATAACTGTTCAAATAAACAATGAGGTCACAATTGATGTTAGATACATAATAGGACTGAGCTAGCTACCAAAATTTCAATATTGAAGAGAAGGGACCAAGTTTTTAAATGTAAACAACAAAGGATAAAGTACAACTTACCCAATGTTAGAAACTGCCAAGGAGAGAGGGTTTTTCAAACAAAAGGGAGGTCTTATATTAGAAAGAAGTACTGTTCCTGACTCTCACATGAAAGCTATAACCCAGCTACAACTTAACAATAGGGGGAAGTGGGAAAGGGGGGGTGGGTAGAGGGAGGGGAATCGGTGGGATCACACCTGTGGTGCATATTACAGGGGTATTTGCGAAACTTGGTAAATGTAGAATGTAAATGTTTTGGCACAGTAACGGAGATAACGCCGGAAAGGCTATGTTAACCACTGTGATAAAAATGTGTCAAATGGTTTATGAAGTGAGTGTATGATGCCCCATAATCATATCATTGTATACAGTTATGATTTAATAAAAAAAAAAAGTACTTGTGGGTGGTGCCTGTGGCTAAGTGGGCAGGGCACTGGCCCCATATAACGAGGGTGGCGGATTCAAACCCAGCCCTGGCCAAACTGCAACAAAAAAATAGCCGGGCATTGTGGCGGGTGCCTGTAGTTCCAGCTACTCAGGAGGCAGAGGCAAGAGATTCACCTAAGCCCAGGAGTTGGAGGTTGCTGTGAGTAGTGTGCCACCATGGCACTCTACCAAGGGTGATAAAGTGAAACTCTGTCTCTACAAAAAAAAAAAAAAAAGAAAGAAAAAAGAAAATGTTTGTTGGATTAGGGAGAATAAGCAACCACCACTATAAAGAATTTATGGAAAAGCTGTATTCTTAATACATTTCCAGACTTTATTTGAAGAAATAGTTGGAAACCTTGTTCAGCGAATACTTTAAGGATTGTTTGGGTTTTAACCAAAGAATTAGCCTCCACAAGACACAGTGAAATATTTTGGAATGGAAAGAATCAGCAGGCGTTTGGTTGTGGATAGAGAAAACAGCAGTGATGAAAAGAGAGAAAAATGTTGCTCACAGATGGGATTTAAATTTTGATGGTGACCAAAGATGACAAGGCATCAAGGAACATCTCATTTGATTGGATTATTATGGTTCCAAAATAATTAGTAACGTTATTCTCTTGACGGAAACTGGGGAGCTTGGTCCAGTCTAAAAAGCTGTCTTAAAAATTTGAATTGATAGTGTTTCCACAGGAATCCTATATAGGTTGCAAGAAATTTGATTACTTAATTCTAAGGATCCCCAGAAAATACTGTGAAGAATTTCTCTACAGACTAGAAGATTATGGCCTTTCTGAAAAGAGACAGCACTGACCTAAAGTGATCATGCATATGAAGTAATTCAAAATAATAGGATTATCTAGGTGCTTTTTTTCTGATCCAGAGAAGCAAAAACAATGTGTGGCACTTTATAGAAACTAGGTAACTATTTAATAAATGAATGAATTGACAAGATTGCTATTTTCCATGGACAATTGTCATCTATTTTATATTGATAATTCTATGTGCACCATTTTAGACTTACCTCAGCATACAACCTATTTTTCCTCTGACCCAAATTAATAATCTCTCATTATCTTGACCAGTGGTTCTGAACCTTTCTAATGCTGTGACCCTTTAATACAGTTCCTGTGGGTTGTGACCAACAAGTTGAGAACCGCTGATCTAGACAATGCTGGAATTATAAGTGTAGTTATCTCCTACTATAGTACAGAATTTTATCTCATTGATCTTTGAGCTTTGCTTTGGTTTATAAAACATTATTTCTTTATTTTCCATGACTACATTAATATACCTGTTTATTACACTAATAGCATATTATGAGACACGTTAATTCAGTGTGCATAAGAAAATGTAAAGTCATTTACTTAAATACTATTAAAATATTCTAAATATTTTGTTTCTTCTAAGAGAAACTGCCTGGCATAATTGAAAAATTGTGGATTGGTGGCCAAGTTGTTGAACTATAAGCAGCTGGCACAAGCCACAGCGTACTGAACAAACCCACCCAAAATGTGCAAAATACATGAACAGGATCTTTACAAAGAAGACATACATATGAACAATAAGCATGAAAACATTCAACATCATTAATCACCAGGAAAATGTAAACAAAAAACACAATAAGATACCATCTTACCTCTGTCAGAATGACAATTATTAAAAAGTCAAAAATCAATTCATACTGCTGCAGATGCAGACCGAGGGGAATGGTTATACACTGTTGGTGAGACTACAAATTACTACAACCTCTATGGAAAATGTTTGGAGATTCCTCCAAGAATTAACAGTAGACCCACCATCATTTGATTTAGCAATCTCACTACTGAGTATGTATTCAAAAGAAAAGAAGACCTTGTATCAAAAAATATCTCCACCCAAATGTTTATTGCTGCACAATTCACAATTTCAAAGATGTGGAATAAACCCAAGTGCCCATCAACTGATGACAGGACAAAGAAAATATGGCATATGTATACCATATAGTACTACTCAGTGATAAAAAATGACTGAAATTATGTAGTTTATAGCAGCTTGGATAGAACCAAGAGAGCAGTATCCTAAGTGAAGTATCTCAGGAATGGAAAAACAAACACCACATGGCCTCATTAATAAATGAGAGGTAAATGATGAATACACATGGTCATAAAGTGGTGTAAAGAAAATTGAAAATTAAGAAGAGTGAAGAGTAAAAGCAGTGTGAGGGAAAAAAAAATTACTTATCAGAAACAATGTACCTTAGCCTGGTGATGGTCACACTAAATGTCATGGCTTCAGCTTCATATAATTCATCCACATAACAAGAACACTTATACACCTTAATATTTGTAAATCTAAAAAAGTATGGATTGAGGAATCTGAGAGACATTGGCTAGTACAGCAATCATTATTATCTTTGGTTAAGAATCCATTATGACAATTGAAGTCTGATTTTTGAAAAAGCGAAGAAAATCATACCTTATGGAAAAGAATCCCTATTGAGGGGCAGCGCCTGTGGCTCAGTCAGTAAGGTGCCGGCCCCATATACCGAGGGTGGCGGGTTCAAACCTGGCCCCGGCTGAACTGCAACCAAAAAATAGCCGGGCGTTGTGGCGGGCGCCTGTAGTCCCAGCTACTCAGGAGGCTGAGGCAGGAGGCTGAGGCAGAAGAATCGCTTGGGCCCAGGAGTTGAAGGTTGCTGTGAGCTGTATGATGCCATGGCACTCTACTAAGGGCCATAAAGTGAAACTCTGTCTCTACAAAAAAAAAAAAAAAAAAAGAATCCCTATTGAATAAATGGTGCTAGGAGAAGTCATTAGCCACAAATAAAAGGCTAACAGGATGCACACCTCTCATCACTCATAAAAATTAACTTATAATGGACATGAAACTATAAAAATTCTTGAGAAAATGTGAGAAAAACTCTTAATGGTATCAGCTTAGGGGAAAGAATATTTGAAGAGGACCCCAGGGGGGAGGGAATCAAAGCAACAACAAAAATGAATAAATGGGACCTGGTGAAGTTAAAAGAATTTCTACACAGCCAAGCACATGATCAAAAAAGCAAAGACACAACCTACAGAATGATAAAAGATATGTCCATGCTACATGTCTGACAAAGGGCTAATAACTAGAATCTACAAAGAACACAAGCAAGTAAAAAGAACAACAAAAAGATCTTGGCCAGGCAAAGTAGCTCAGGCCTGTAATCCTAGCATTCTGGGAGGCTGAGGTGGGAGGATCACTTGAGCTCAGGAATTTGAGACTACCCTGAGCAAGAGCAAGAGCAAGATCCCATCCCTGTGAAAAACAGAAAAATTAACCAGGCATTGTGGTGGGCACCTGTAGTCCCTACTCAGGAGGATGAGGCAGGATAATCACTTGAATTCAGGAGTCTGAAGTTGTTGTGAGATAGGCTGATGCCAGAGCACTCTAGCCTAGGGCAATAGAGTAATATTTCAATTAAAAAAAAAAAAAAAGGTCAAACAACCCTATTAAAAACTGGGCAAGACTATGTTAACAGTTTGATGAAAATGTTTCAAATTGTATATAAACCCAGCACATTATACCCCATGATTGCATTAATGTACACAGTTATGATTTAATAATAATAAAAAAAACTGTGCAAGAGATAAGAGACATTAGCAGAAACTTTTCTCATGAAGATAGACTAATAACCAAAAAACACGGAAAAAAGCTCATTACCCCTAATCATCAAAGAAATGCAAATAAAAACCACTTTGAGATATCTTGAGATATCTCCTAACCCCAGTGAGAATGGCACACATCATAAGATCCCAAAACAACAGATATTGGTGTGGATGTGGAGAGAAAAGAACACTCATACACTATTGGTGGGACTGCAAACTAGTACAGCCTCTATGAGAAGTAGTAGAGTGATTCCTCAAAGAACTAAAAGTAGAACTTCCATCTGATCCTACAATCCCATTACTAGGTATCTACCCAAAAGGAAAAACAAATATAAATATAAATATGTATATATATATATATATATATATATACCATAAAGACATTTGCACTTGAACATTTATAGCAGCATAATTCACAATTGCAAACATGTGGAAACAACCCAAGTTCCTTTTAACATTTGCATGTATTAATAGATTGTGGTATATTATAGCATGGAATACTATTCAGCAATAAAAAGATGGAGATTCTCTATCTTTTATAACAACATGGATGGAATTGGAAAGCATTCTCCTAAGCAAATTATCATAAGAGTTAGAAAAAAACCTTGCATGTACTCAGTATTAAATTGGAACTAGTAGAGTAACACCTACCTGTTAACATGACAGAAAAACTCTATGAAATTCAAGTAGTAGGGAGTGGAGGAAGAGTTTGCGTATATTTCTACCCAATGGGTACATTGCACATATATGTTGTACATAATTGTATGTACCTGCTTATTAATCTGAAATTAAAAGAATCCCTTATAAAATTATACATTTTAATTTTTTAACTGCTATTGTAAAACTTGGCAAAATTTTCTTGATTGTCTAACACTATTAAAATGTCCATATATTTCTATATTTAAAATTTGCAACATTAATTTAATTTTCCCACATATGTCTCAAAATCTCATAGATGTCCATCTTCCTTTCCTATGTGAATGGCTTGAGTTTTCTCTTTGCTGAGCATAACACTATTTGTTTGCTAATTAATACATGATAATACTGCTGAAATAGATGGTGAAGAATCAATGCAGATAACTTTTTCTTATATTCTGTCATTTTTCATTTCCTCCTAACTTTGGAACTGACTGCTCAGTTGTTTTTTTTTTTTTTTTTATTTTGTTTAATTCAAATACCTATGATTTTTGTTTTGTTTCTTTTTTTTTTCTGCCACAGTGATTTTGAAGACTTTTATACATGAAGAATGATAATAAAAATTATGCCAGAAACACATTGGAGTAATGTATTTATCTTCTGTTTCTTTACAAAAGCAATGAAAAATTGGCAACAACTGTCAGACTAAAACACTTTGGAATTCTGTAAACTAACCCAAAGCTTGTTATAACCAAAATAGTTTATTAAGAGATACATGGTGAATCTCCATAAGAATAGTAAGCTTCATGGTGTGACTTACCTTGGTCCTATCCCCAGTCCCTTACCTGGGGGTAGTATAAAAAAATAAGAGAAAAAAAAAATTTTCATGAAGACACATGCACTAGATTGTTTAAGGCAGCTCAATTTACAATTACCAAGAAGTGCAAACAGCCTAAATGTCCATCAATTCAGGAATGGATTAACAAATTGTGGTATATGCATATCTATACAAAGGAAGATGACTTCACAACTTTTTTTTTTATGATTTTATTTTATTTATTTATTTATTTTTATTTATTTATTTATTTTTATTGTTGGGGATTCATTGAGGGTACAGGTACAATAAGCCAGGTTACACTGATTGCAATTGTTAGGTAAAGTCCCTCTTGCAATCATGTCTTGCCCCCATAAAGTGTGACACACACCAAGGCCCCACCAACTTCACAACTTTTGTATTACCCTGGATGGAGTTGAAACACATTCTTCTCATTAAAGTATTGTAAAAATGGAAAAGCAAACATCCAATGTATTCAATCCTAATATGAAGCCAGTAGATAATCTACTGCATGCCCACATTGGAGAAAAACTCATTTCAATTCAAGTGAGGTGAGGGGAATATCGTATTGGGGAGAGCACATGGGGGTTTGGGGGTGCTTCCACTGAATGGGACAATGTAGAGGTGTATGGCACACCTTTTGGGTACAGCACATAGCTATAAGAGGGACTATATCTAATGAATTCAAATATTGTGATTTGGTTATTTGTACCCTCCCATTAATCTGAAATTAAAAAATAATAATAATAAGAGCTCTTGTTCTTGGTATAGTTACCACTATCTAGGGAGTAGAATGTACCTCATTTACAAAGAAATTTTTTTTTTTTTAAGCTGTCCAGTGACTTTGTGGAAGAACAGCTCAAAAGGCTGGCTTTTATTTAGACTAAATCAGAATTCTCCCAGTGGTGAGATGACCATCTAAGGAGGAGGCTGTTAAAAAATATTACAGGAAAATGTGAACATTACTGCTTCTCATGACAATGAATAATAGTTGTAAAGAATAGGCCAACAAAAACAGTCAGGATAAAAGACTGTGAATAAGATCATTTAGGGAATAAGGCTTAATAAAATCTAAATAAATTCCAAGGAATCTAGAATGTCATGGTCATGTCTAAGGATGTAAAGTTCCTCAAAAAAGATCGAAGAAGACCCTAATCTCTCATTTATTTCTGTTCTTTATGTGGAGTCTAAATTCAAATAGGAATTATGGCCAAAGTAACCAAATGGAAGAATATTGAAGGAATGTACCTCCACAAACACAGGACCAATATGCAAAAGCTGGTAGATATTTTGGATCCAAGCATTTAAGGAAATATTTGTTCACTATCTTACCCCTAAACTGATACATAATTGATTTTAGTAGTCACACATGACAAAGAATATAGACTCCAAAAGTAGTTTAGTAAAGTCACTAAAGAAACAAAAAATGCAAAAAATAGCAACAACAAGTTCTGGGGAATAGTGATTATCTTATTTTCAGAGCCTCTGTGTTAAAACGTTTAATATGTTCAGTTTTTAGCAAGAAATTATAAGCATACAGGAACAAACAAACAAAAAAATAGCATCATTTGTACACAGAAAAGAAAGCAATCAATAGAAACTCTTCCTAAGGTAACTCTACATTGTATTTAGTACACATTTGAGTCAGCCATTTAAAATATTGGTTTAAAGAAAACCACGAGAAATTTGCCTAAACATAAAAGATACATTGTAAGTATCTTTTATATAAGTAAAATGAATAAAAATTTAGAAAAGTATAATAAATGAAATACAAATTTTATAGGAGGGGCTTAATTGCATATTTAAGTGGCCATCAGAAAGTGTCAGCAAAGCCAGATTAAGATTATCCAGTGTGAGCATAAGCAGCCGGTGATGGCGGCATTAGTGGCTGTGGTTGCAGTGGTCCCGGCCCATGAGGCGAATATGGAGGCGGG
This sequence comes from Nycticebus coucang, assembly GCF_027406575.1. Lineage (NCBI taxonomy): Eukaryota > Metazoa > Chordata > Mammalia > Primates > Lorisidae > Nycticebus > Nycticebus coucang. The sequence continues at coordinate 152,224,959 of NC_069804.1, read as the reverse complement.
GCGGCTTTTACCCAGTGCCAGAGTTCTGAGACAGGGAAGCTGAGGATATGGCAGGAGTGTTTGACATAGACCTGCACCAGCCAGAGGCCGCGGGCTCTAAAGATGAGCTGGAGGAGGAGGAAGCACTCAGCTGTTAGAAGTGACAGATGAAAACTTCTGTCTGGTATAGCACTGCCGCTGCTCTTACAGCCACTGAGAGTTTTATTTCGGGAGCAAGAGGGCTCTGCTGCATCTTCCAGGGGTCAGTTAAATGAAAGCATGGGCCCTGGGAGAGTTGGACCATATGAAATTGGCATGGAACATTGTGAGAAATTTGAAATCTCAGAAACTAGTGTGAACAGAGGGCCAGAAAAAATCAGACCAGAATGTTTTGAACTGCTTTGGGTACTTGGTAAAGGGGGTTATGGAAAGGTTTTTCAAGTACGAAAAGTAACAGGAGCAAATACTGGGAAAATATTTGCCATGAAAGTGCTTAAAAAGGAGGAGAACTATTTATGCAGTTAGAAAGAGAGGGAATGTTTATGGAAGACACAGCCTGCTTTTACTTGGCAGAAATCTCCATGGCTTTGGGGAATTTACATCAAAAGGAGATCATCTACAGAGACCTGAAGCCGGAGAATATCATGCTTAATCAACAAGGTCAGGTGAAGCTAACAGACTTTGGACTATGCAAAGAATCTATTCATGATGGGACATCTACACACACATTTTGTGGAACAATAGAATACATGGCCCCTGAAATCTTGATGAGAAGCAGCCACAATCATGCCGTGGATTGGTGGAATTGGGGAGAATTCTTGTATGACATGCTGACAGGAGCATTCCCCTTTTCTGGGGAGAATAAAAAGAAAACAATTGACAAAATCCTCAAATGTAAACTCAATTTGCCTCCCTAACTCACACAAGAAGCCAGAGATCTGCTTAAAAAGCTGCTGAAAAGAAATGCTGCTTTTCATCTTGGAGCTGGTCCCGGGGATGCTGGAGAAGTTCAAGCTCATCCATTTTTTAGACACATTATTTGGGAAGATCTTCTGGCTCGGAAGGTGGAGCCCCCTTTGAAACCCCTGTTGCAATCTGAAGAGGATGTGTGTCAGTTTGATTCCAAGTTTACACATCAGACACCTGTTGATAGCCCAGATGACTCAACTCTCCTTGAAAGTGCCAACCAGGTCTTTCTGGGTTTTACATATGTGGCTCCATCTGTACTTGAAAGTATGAAAGAGAAGTTTTCCTTTGAACCAAAAATCTGATCACCTGGAAGATTTATTGGCAGCCCACGAAGACCTGTCAGCCCAATCAAATTCTCTCCTGGGGATTTCCGGGGAAGAGGTGCTTCAGCCAGCACAGCAAATCCTTACAGCACAGACACCTGTGAATACCCAATGGAAACAAGTTGAATAGAGTAGATAGACGTGACAATGAGTGGGGAAGCATCAGCACCACTTCCAATACACAGCCGAACTCCCGGCCGGCCGTACAAAAAAACAAGCTTTCCCCATGATCTCCAAACGGCCAGAGCACCTGCGTATGAATCTATGACAGAGCGATTCTTTTAATGAATTTAAGGCAAAAAGGATGGGGAGGGGATGTGTGAGCACTCTACAAAGTGGAACAAGAAGACTCAAAATGATAGTCTGAAAGAGTGTCATTACACAGAACACTTTGAACAGAGAAAAATATAAACATGGATTTTTTTTAAAAATCAATCAATGGTGCAAAATAAAAAAAAGGTGGGATCACACCTGTGGTGCATATTATAGGGGTATTTGCGAAACTTGGTAAATGTAGAATGTAAATGTTTTGGCACAGTAACTGAGATAACGCCGGAAAGGCTATGTTAACCACTGTGATAAAAATGTGTCAAATGGTTTATGAAGTGAGTGTATGATGCCCCATAATCATATCATTGTATACAGTTATGATTTATTAAAAAAAAAAATAAAAATAAAAAAAAGTTAGCGAAATAGTATTGTGGAACTCTTAAACACATCAATTAATTGATTCCTAGCGACATCTTCTCAACCTTATCAAGGATATTCATGTTGATGGCTCAAAACTGACAGTATTAAGGGTAGGATTTTGCTTCTGAATCACTGTTGAGTTCTGATTGTGTCAAAGGAGGATTATCCTTTCATTAGGCAAAGTACAAAATTGGCTATAATACTTGCAGCTAAGGACAAATTAGCATGCAAGCTTGGTCAAACTTTTTCCAGCAACGTGGAATAAGAGACAAAAGAAACTTAACAATTGATGTTTTACGTGCAAACAACCTTTTTTAATATGAATATATATTTTTCAAATAGATTTTTGATTCAGCTTATTATGGAAAACATACCAAACTTTAAAATGCAAAATTAGTGGTTGGTGTGAAGAAAGCCAGACAACTTCTGTTTCTTCTCTTGGTGAAATAATAAAATGCAAGTGAATCATTTAAAAAAAAAAAAGATTATCTAGTGTGAAAAATAAAAATAAAGTAAAGAATGAAAAAAAATCAAAAGAGGTTAAGGTACCTGTGAAGCATCAAGTGTACTAACACATAACTACTGGAGCTCTAGAAGGAAAGGCGGGAAAAGGGGACAGATGGAATACTGATGGATCTAGACTTATCCTAGTTTGATTTGCAATTTTTCAGCTTTATGATGGTGCAAAGTGATTCACATTTAATAAAAACCATACTTTTAGTACTCCTACAACCATTCTGTTTTTCACTTTAGGTACAGTATTCAATAAATTACATGAGACATTCATTATCTTTTTTATAGAATAGGCTTTGTGTTAGGTAATTTTGCCTGTCTGTGTTCTAATCCAAGTGTGTTGAGTATGTTTAAGGTAGTCTAGGCCAAGGTATGATGCTCATTAGGTTGGATGCATTAAATATGATATGATATTTTATGATATTTATGATATTTTATGATAATTTTAACTTACAATCAGGACATAACATCATCATTGGTGAAGGAATATCTGTATTTGAAAAATTGATAGCAAAACACTCCCCAGATTTAATGAAAGAAAAAATTAACTTACACATCTACAAGAAACTTAAATAAACATCAGGTAACATGTAACCAAATATATCCACCATGAGACACACTGTAGTCAAACTGTTGTAAGCGAATAAGAAAATTCTGAAAGCAGCAAGACAAGTGAATCACAAAGTACAAAGTATCCTCAGTAAGATTAATAACTGCCCCATGATTGCATCAATGTACACAGCTATGATTTAATAATAAAAAGAAAAGATTAATGACTGCTTATTACTCATCAGAAACCATAGCAGTGGAATAACATATTCAAAAGGCTAAAAGAAAAGCATAATGTCTATCAATAATTCTACATGTGGTAAAACTTTTCTTCAAAATGAAGTTAATTTAAGACATTTCCAATGTAAACAAAAACAGAAATTTCATCACAACTGCATCTACTAAACAAGTTTCTACTAAACAGAACTAAGTAGAAACAAGTTTCTACTAAACAAAAACAGAAATTTCATCACAACTACATCTACTAAACAAGTTTCTACTAAACAGAACTAAGTAGAAACAAGTTTCTACTAAACAAAAACAGAAATTTCATCACAACTACATCTACTAAACAAGTTTCTACTAAACAGAACTAAGTAGAAACAAGTTTCTACTAAACAAAAACAGAAATTTCATCACAACTACATCTACTAAACAAGTTTCTACTAAACAGAACTAAGTAGAAACAAGTTTCTACTAAACAAAAACAGAAATTTCATCACAACTACATCTACTAAACAAGTTTCTACTAAACAGAACTAAGTAGAAACAAGTTTCTACTAAACAAAAATTTCTGTTTTTGTTTACATTGGAAATGTCTTAAATTAACTTCATTTTGAAGAAAAGTTTTACCACATGTAGAATTATTGATATATGTGAATCCTAGTAAATGTGGAATGTAAAGGTCTTAGCAAAATAACTAAGAAAATGCTACAAAAGCTATGTTAACTAGTGTGATGAAAATGTGTCAAATGATCTATGAACCAAGTGTATGGTGCCCCATGATCATACTAATGTACACAGCTATGATTTAATAAAAATAAATAAATAAATAAATAAATAAAATTAAAGAATACTATTCAGTAATAAAAATATGCTTAAAAAATGAAAAACATTGTTAATGGTAGTTATATTATATATGTACATATATATAAATATAAAAGTCAGCAGTAATGTAATTTTTTGTTTATATAGTCTTATTTATCTGACTTAATATATGATAAAACAAAACAATAAATATAAATAAACATTGACAAACAGAATTTATAAAAATGAATAAAAACATAAAGCTAGAATTGTTCAGAAACAAATATTTTGCATATTATCTAAGTAGGTATTAATTCAAAATATATTGTTTTATACATATATATACATATATATATAGATAGATAGACAGATTTTTTTTTTCAGAGACAGAATTTCACTTTGTCACCTTCAGTAGAGTGCTGTGGTGTCACAGCTCACAGCAACCTCCAGCTCTTGGGCTTAGGTGATTCTCTTGCCTCAGTCTCATGAGTACCTGGGAATACAGGCACCCGCCACAACGCCTGGCTATTTGTTGTTGTTGTTGTTGTTGCAGTTTGGCCAGGGCCAGGTTTGAACCTGCCACCCTTGGTATATGGGGCTGGTGCCCTATTCACTGAGCCACAGGTGCTGCCCTGTTTTGTTATGTTAATTGTAATCCCCTGCCAATCACTGAAAAAATAAAAGTATAGTAAAAAATAAGATGTAAAAAAAATGCCACACCAGAAAATATCTATTTCAAGTAATTTTTAAGAAAGACACAGCAGAATATAGAACAGAGAGAATGTTGCATATACAGAAAATATGTAACACAAAGGAAAAAGTAAGTCATTAATTACCAGTGATTGCATTAAATGTAAAACTTATATTAAATTTACATTGTTATCCACATAAATAAAGTAGACTACTATAAGATGTATTATGTAAGCCACATGTTAGCCACAAAGAAATTGTCTATAGAAAATAGATAGAAAGCTAGCCGGGCGTTGTGGCGGGCACCTGTAGTCCCAGCTACTCGGGAGGCTCAGGCAAGAGAATCACTTAAGCCCAGGAGTTGGAGGTTGCTGTGAGCAGTGTGAGGCCACGGCACTCTACCGAGGGCCATAAAGTGAGACTCTGTCTCTACAAAAAAAAAAAAAGAAAGAAAATAGAAAGGGAAGAGAAAGGGATAAAGTCTCATAGAAGAATAACAAATTACAAAATAAGATAGCAGGAGAAGAAAAAGGGACAGGAAATCATTAGAAGGTGTCCTTACTTATCAATAATTAATAAATGAATTAAACTCCTTAGTCAAAATACAGATTTCCTGAATGAATTAAAAAAACAAGATCAAACCATATGTTGTCTATGAGATGCCTTCTTTATATTTAGAGAGACAAAAGGGCTGAAAGTGAAGAGATGGAAAAAATCTATTGGAGTGGTAAATAAAAGAGAGCAGAGGAAGCTATACTTATAACAGAAAAAAACACTTTAAATAAAAAATGGTCACAAAATACAAAGAAAGTCATTATATAATACATGCAATAAACAAGTCAGTTCATCGGGAGAACATAACAATTATAAATATAGATGACACCAGCATCAGAATTGACAGATCTGAAGGAAGAAATCATAATAAAATTATTGGAGATTTCAATATTTCACTTTAAATAGTGGATAGGCTATCCAGAGGAAAATAAAAATCAATAAATAGTAGGCTAAAATATTGTTAAACAAATGGACCTAACAGACATATGGAACATTTAACCCAATAGCACAAGAATACACGTATTTCCTAAATGTGCAGAAAACATTCTGTAATTCTCTATGGTAGATGAGATGTTAAGTTAAAGAAAAAGTCTTAACACATTTAATAAGATTGAAAAGATACCAAGTTATCATACCTAACCATAATAAAATAAATGTATAAGCCAATAGGGGGAGGAAATTATGAAATTTAAAAATACATGGAAATTAATCAACACACTAAAGAACAACCAATGGGTTGTTTCAAAAGGGAAATTAGAAAATATCTAAGATAAATAAAAATGAAACAGCAATGTGCCAAAACTCATGGGATGCAGGAACAATATTAACAAGAGAGAACTTAGCAATAAATGCTGACATTAATAAATTAAAATTTCCTCAAATAAACAATCTAATGTTAAAGCTCAAGAAAGTACAAAAAAGTGCAAACTAAACCTAAAATTGACAAAAGAAAATAATCAAAATTAGTGCAGACAAAAATGAAATAGAGAAAAGTATACAATATAAAGTATTAACAAAATTGAGTTTTTTTTTGAAAAGATAAGTAAAATTTATAAGTGCTTAGGTAGAATTACTAGGAAAATATAAGATTCAAATAAATAAAATAAGAAATGAAACAGGAGACATAATAACTAATGATACTGAAATTTAAAAATAACATCATGAGAATACTATGAATCATTTGCTAACATACTGGACCACTTAGAACAGTGGTTGTCAACCTTCTTAATGTCGTGACCCTTTAATACAGTTCCTCATGTTGTGGTGACCCCCAATCATAAAATTATACTCGTTGCTACTTGATAATTGTGGAAAGCTTTCATTTTTACTCCATTCAGTATGATATTAGCTGTGGGTTTATTATAAATAGCTTCAATCACCTAAGAAATGTACCACTTACGCCTATTTTCTATTTTCTTAAGTGTTCTCATTAGAAAAGGTTGCAGAATTTTAACAAATGCTTTTTCTGCATTTATTGAGACAATTATATGGTCATTGTTTTTGCTTATATTGATATGGTGAATTACTTTTAGAGAGTTGTGTATTTTAAAACAGCTTTGCATCCCTGGGATGAAGTGTAATTAATAGTGGTGCATAATTTTTCTAATGTGTAGTTGCAATCTATTAGCTAAGATTTTGTTAAGTATTTTTGCATCAATATTCATTAGTGAAATTGGTCTGTAGTGCTTTTTTGGTTGGGTCTTTTCCTGGTTTTGGAATCAAGTTGATGTTTCATTCATAGTATGTGTTGGGAAAGATTTCTTCCTTCTTAATATTTTGGAAGATATTTTGGAGTATAGATACAAGCTCATCTTTGAAGGTGAGATAGAATTTTGATGTGAAGCCATGTAGCCCAATGCTTTTTTAGTTGGAAGTGTTTTTCTCATTTCTTAAATCTCAATGTTTAATATTGGTCTGTTCAAGAGATCTATTTCTTCCTGGTTAAGTCTAGGGAGATGGTGTGATTCCAAGTATTGGTCCATACTCTCCACATTGTCAAATTTCTGGGCACTGTGTGCTTTTTAGTAGTCAGAAATGATCTCCTCTATCTCTGTGATATCAGTTGCTATTTGTCCCATTTCATTTTTGGTTGAGGCTATTAATTATTTTACTTTTATGTTTCTAGTTAATCTGGCCAATGACTTATTGATTTTATTTTTCTTTTTGAAGAACTAACTTTTCATTCATTAATTTTCTGAAAGACTATTTTGTTTTCAATTTCATTTATTTTTTATTAAATTTTGGTTATTTCTATTCTTTTGCTAGGTTTGGTATTGCTCTTATTTTTCTACTTCTTTCAGATGATTCATTAGGTTGTTCATATGTTCTCTTCTAATTTTTCAGATGTACTCATATAATGTGATAAATATAGTTCTTAGAACTGCTTTTGCAGTGTCCCACATGTTTTGTTAGCTTGTGTCCTCCTTGTTGTTATGTTCACAGAAGTTAATGATTTCCTCTTCTATCTCTTCCTTTACCCAAATGTCATTCAGAAAAATGTCTTTTAGTGTCCATGTCTTTATGTGGGGATGAACGTTTTTGTTGTACTTGAGTTCCACCTTTATTTCCTTGTGGTCTGAGAAGATACAAGTTATAATTTTAATTCCTTTGATGTTGTTGAGGTTTTATTGATGTCCTAGAATATGATGTATCTTGGAGAATGTTCCATGGGCTGATGTGATGAACATATTCTTTAGCTTTGAGATAGGGTGCTCTATATATGTCCATGAAGTACAGTTGTTCTAGGGCCACATTTAAGTCCCTTGTATCTTTGTTTAGTTTCTCTTTAAAGGATCTTCCCAGGTTTCTAAGAGGAGTGTTAAAAGTCCCCTGCTATTATGGTGTTATATTACATCATATTTCTCAGGCCAATTAAGGACTGTTTCATAAATGTAGGCGTATGTAAGTTTTGTGCATAAATATTAAGAAAAGAAATGTCCTCTTGTATTGTTCCCTTGGCCAGTATGAAGCATCCATCTTTGTCTTTTTTTAATTGCTTTAATTCCACTTATACCTGAAAATAAGATTACAACCCCTTCTTTCTTCTGATTTGCATTTGCCTGAAATATTGTTTTCCATATATTCACCCTGGGTCTTGCTTTGATGTCTGAGTCTAGGTATATTTCCTGTAGGCAGCATATGAATGGCTTGTGCTTTTTAATATGATCAGCCAGCCTGTGCCTCTTCAGTGGGGAATTCAAACCATTAATACTCATTGATAGAATTGAGAAATGTGTCAGAGCTCTATTCATATTACTTTGTCAAATTGCATTGCTTAGTTTTAACCCTTGCATCATTGCAGAAGCTAGGTTTTGTCCTTTAGTTTCTGGGTGTTTAGGTTGCTAATGGTCCACTGTGAAGGTCAGTATGGAGAGTAGGTCTAAATATTTCCTATAGATCTGGTGTTGTGGCAAACTTCCTCAATGTTTGCATAACTGAAAGATTTAATTTCTCCATCAGTATTAAAGCTTAGCTTAGCAGAATATAGAATTCTGGACTGAAAATAGTTTTGCTCAAGATCATTTGAAATAGTTGACCATCGTCTTCTGGCTTAAAAAGATTCAGCTAAGAACCCCACTGTCACTCTGACGGATCTGCCCCTGTAGGTCAGTTAGCACTTATTCCTGCCTCCTTGCACAATTTTCTCTATTTTCTTAACTTTGGACAGGTTCATGACAGTGTGTCGTAGAGAAGCTCTGAGTTGAGATGACCTGGGATTCACTATCCCTCTGAAGGGTATGTGTTAGAATCTTTCATGATACTTAGAAAATTTTCATTTATGATATCCTCCAATACAGCTTCCATTCCTCTGGGGCATTCTTATTCTTCTTCTATGATACCTATAATTAATATATTTGAAAGCTTCATAAAATCCCATAATTCACTGACAGCATATTCTGCTTTCTCTCTCTTCTTTTTTCCCTTTTTAATTGCCTGTGTTAACTCAAGAGCTTTAGGACCTAGCACTGAGATTCTTTTTCTCCATGGTCTAATGTCTTATGGATTCTTTCTACTGCATCTTTAACTTATCTGAATGACTTTTTCAACTCTTTAAGCTCCACTATATCAATCCTTTGATGTTGTTGAGGTTTAGTGGGATATAGAATTCTGGACTGAATATCTCTCATCCCTAATTTGGTTCTGTTTTTGATATTCCTTTTAGTTATTTTCCACTTTCTCAGCAATTTCCTTCATTGTTTTTAGTATCTATATTTTAAATTCACTTTCTGTCATTTCTATCATATCTTTATAGGTGGAATTCTCTATGGTAGCTACCTCATGATGCCTTAGGGGAGGTTACTCTCTTGGTTTTTCATATTGTCTGGATTTTTCTGTTGTTTCCTCCTCGTGATAATTTTCTTCTTATCCATATCCTTTGTCTACGTGTTCCTGTTACTTTCTCCTTCTCTATAGATTACTTTCTCTCTGTGCTTAGGGGTTGAAGTATCCTTTTCTTACAGGATCAGAAGGAAGAGAAGAGTAAAGACCAAGAAGAGAGATAAGACAGAAAAAGAGAAAATAAAAAGAAATCTGGGTATAAAAGGAAAGATTGACAAAACGAAGAGAAGGACAGAAAGAAAGATAGTAGTAAAAATGGTGTTCAGCAAGTTTCTTTGACCTCCTGGGGGACTGGGATAGGTGGGTCCCTTGAGGTCTCAGCTCCTTAGCAAAAACCAGAGCAAAACTAGACTGAGCAAAACTAGACTCCACCTCCAAAAATAGAGAAGAAGAAGAAGAAGAAGAAGAAGAAGAAGAAGAAGAAGAAGAAGAAGAAGAAGAAGAAGAAGAAGAAGAAGAAGAAGAAGAAGAAGAAGAAGAAGAAGAAGAAGAAGAAGAAGAAGAAGAAGAAGAAGAAGAAGAAGAAGAAGAAGAAGAAGAAGAAGAAGAAGAAGAAGAAGAAGAAGAAGAAGAAGAAGAAGAAGAAGAAGAAGAAGAAGAAGAAGAAGAAGAAGAAGAAGAAGAAGAAAGCAGTATATCACAACGGGAACCACCAATAGTGTCCTTCCAAAGGCTCAAGCTAGACAGACCCCCTAGGCCAGGGGATAAGGTTTCCTTGAGCTAGGCTAATGTTGTAGTACCCTAGCCAAGGCCTCAGTGAGGAATGGAATATAGAATGACAAAGAATAATGCAGATCAGAAAAAGAAAAAGATAATAATAAAAATATATAAAGAAAATTAAAAATAAAATTATGTAAGATGTAATAAAAGGGGGTATATCTTAGTTGTTATTTTTAGAAATTTATGTGGGAAAGATAAGGAATATAAAAAAATCTTTACAAAAAGAGAGAGAGCAAGTCAATTGCAAAATAGTATTTTTTCCAACAAATAAGCAATAATAATAATAGTAATAAAGATAGAGCCCAGCCTTAGGGCTTATAATTTTTATAAATATTAAATCAAAAAGAATAATAAATCTAAATGAAAGTAAAAAATCATAAAATTTCCAGAAAAAAAAGGTAAGAATATACATGATCTTGGGTTTGTCATTGAGTTTTCAGATACATCACCTAATTGTGAACCATAAACAAAAGATGGATGTTAGTCTTCACTAAAATGAAAAAAAAAATTGCTTGTGAAAAACACTGCTAATATAATTAAAAATTAGATGGAAGAAATAAATTCTAGTGTTCAATAGTATAAGAGGAAAATTATAGTTAACAGTAATTTACTGCATAGTTCAAAATAAATAGAAGAGAAAATTTTTACTGTTTTCAATACAAAGACAAATGTTTGAGGTGACAGATATTACAATTACCCTGATTTTTTCATTACACTTGTATACAAGCATCAGAATATCACACACAAATCCCAAATTTTTACAAGTAAGATATCTTAATTTTAAAATCTACCTACCAAGTAAAAATATTTCCAAAATACATTTCTGATAAAATATTGGTATCCAAAATATATAATGAAATCTTAAAACTCAACAATAAGACAACAAACAATCCAAGTTATAAGTGACAAAAAATCAACAGATGCTTCACCAATGACAATATACAGATGACAAATAAGCATACAAAAAAAAATGCTCAACACATCTTGTCAAACAAACAGTATAGCCATCTAATAGGCTTTCAATTGCCAGAGTTGTACTGATCTGAGCAGCAAAGCATATTAGTGTTGGATTATAACCCAAAGTATGAAATAAGTAGTATGAGGTCATACTGATATAAATATATGACCAAATAAATACATGGGGAATAACAGACAAATTTTCCCTGCAGAAGAATTCCAATTATCCCCTCAAGGAGGTAGCATAGCTTACTAATCCTCAAAGATAGATTGCAAATAATGACCTCCTTCCAAGGAACTCAGTTTAGAACATCATTATCTTCATTATAGAAGTAATCCTTAATTATTAATGAAAGCAATTAAATAAATAATTTTTTAAATTTAAAAAAAGATTATCTTTAAAGAAGATAATTCAAACACTACCTCAGACAGGTAATCAAGATTAATATCTACAGCACTAAATTGGTTTGATAATATGTACCCTTGATATGATGTGATAATAATGGTACTTTATGATCTTTCTCTCAGTCACATATATCTTTTTCCTTTTCCAAGTGTAATAAATTACCACAAATTTAGTGGCTTAAAATGAGAGATATATATTCTCTTACAGTTCTGGGAGCCAGGGATCAGAAAGGAATATTAGGAGCTAAACTCAGTTTGACAGCTAAGTTAGTTCTTCTGTTGCCACATTTCAATCTCTTCTGTGGTCAAATATCCCTCTACCTCTCTCATATAGGGGAACTCGTGATTACATTTAGGGCCCATCTGTGTAAGCTAAGATACTCTCCATCTCAAAAAATGTAAACTTAAAACATTTGAATATTTTCTTGTGACATATAAGATTACCTTCTCAGGTTCCAGGAATTAGGACATGAATATTTGGGGGCCATTACTTAGCCTACTGTAGTAAACACATGGAGAAAACATTGAACTAATTATAAGTGAGATATATTATACAAAATACCTCACCAGTACTCCTAAAAACTATCAAGGTCATAAAAATTAACAAAAACATAAAAAATATCATAGCCAAGAAGAGCCTAAGAAGTCATGATTACTAAATGTAGCATGGTATCTTGGATTGTACCTTAAAGACAACATTCCAATTTAGTAAAATTATATAAACCCAAATAAAGTGGGTCTCAGTTAATAATGAGGTACTAATATTTGTGTTAATGTAAAAACTAAAGAAACCCAAATAAAGTGGGATTCAGTTAATAATGAAGTACTAACATTTGTTTACTAATTTTGATAAATATGCTATACTATTATGAGATGTTAATAATAATGATACTGGGTGCAGTGTATAAAAGTACATGGTACTATCATTGCCAATTTCCTATAAGTCTGAAAATATACTAAAATAAAATTTATTTTAAAAGTGGAAAATATTATTTATACTCTGAGTTCAAGCATATCAAAAACACTGTAAGTTTAAACAAAATTTAGAATAGAGCAAAAACTTGTGTCTATTTTAATTCATGGCTATTGGTTCAAGACTTGATTTTTATATGAAGAGCAAACAGAAATATTATTATTATAAATAAAACTTTTTGCTTTGTCAAGATAAAAGTGGGGCTTCAATACTGATGGTTATCTGTTTGTGATCATAAATAATATTGCAAATGGCCACCTAATGCTTAAATCTTTGTTGCAACTGAAACTGTGCCTTTGGAATAGATTTATAGGAGTAGGTGGAATTACTAAGCAATATGATACTTTTCAAAAACATTGTAAATATTTATTCTCTTATCAGCCATTACATTGCAATTTTATTTACCGTTTCTCTGTCTACAAAGTCCGTGCCAATTTATAGATTAGTTAAACATCTGTCTCTTTCTGAAATTTATGTCACATATGTTAACTCTTTTCATGTTATTGCTTATAGCAAATAATTTTTATTTTTTGGTTGTTTCAAAGAATGGAATGTAGGGGAGTAAATCATCTGTCCACAATGTTTTGCTTCTTGATTCTTTTTGCACAAAAGCTTCAAATAAGGAGTAGCTTACTTTTCTGGATCTTTCAACTAAGAAAGTTTCCCAAAAGAGCATTTACAAAGATTAAGGTCTATTTCTAATTTAAGTAATCTTCTCCAGATTTGGCTGCAAGTACCATTAGCCAGGAACCAAAGAAGATATGTCATTGTAAATGAAACTTTAGGTTCTTATGATAGCTATACAGATACCTTGATAATGTTCCAAATGGATCTACGGTATAACTAAGACATAGGAAAATACTTCTTTCAAAGAACAATACGTGTTTTCCACACTGTATAATATAACTGCAGGACAGGAGTAAAAACATCTGCAGCCAAAAATTCAATCATAACTTTTGACTTCCGAAAATCTAGGTCTTAATAGCCTATTGATGACCTATTGACCAAAAGCCTTACCAACAACATAATCAATTAACACATATTGTGTAGGTTTCATGTATTATATATTGTATTCTTACAATAATGTAAGCTAAAGAAAATGAATACTATTATTAAGTAAATAGTAAAGAAGACAAAATATAATTACTACTGAGTAAGCAGAAGTGGATTTTCATGAAGTTCTTCATCCTCATTGTCTTCACATTGAGTTGGCTGAGGAGGAGGAAAAAAAGAAGGGCTTGCCTTATTATCTTAGGGGTGACAGAGGTGGAAGAGAGAGGAGGTGGAAGGGGAGACAGAGGAGGCAGGTACGCTTGATGCAACATTTATTGAAAGATATCCATGTTTAAATGGATCTGCACAGTTCAAACCCAAATTATTCAAGGGTCAGATGTATAAGAGTATTATGACATTTCTTTTTAAGTTATATTTATTTTTTAAAAAAATTAAATGTTTCTACAAATATCTACTAGCTTTATTAACAAATCTTGACCTTACAGGATAATTATTTTAGTAAGTGGCCTTGCACAACAAACATGTATATCATATACATGATATACAGGACATGTATATCACTAACACCACTTAAAGGAATTAATCTGAATACCTGGAAATACCTTCCAACTCACTTCAAAAAACTCCACAAAATTTAATTTTTAATTTTTGTTTTCCTGTTAATAATAATAAGTAAAAAGCTCAAGAAACTACTAAATATGTTAGATTTGTTATGACTTAATGAAAAAATTTCTTATCATTTTACAGGTAAGCAGATTACATTGCTGTGGAATAGGACTGGGATTCTTCTTTGACAATTTAAACATTTATTTTAAACTACCTTTGTGAAGTTGGAAAACAACAATTTTATTTTGGAAATGATATCTTATATACTGTTAGTGATAATTGTGAAGATTATTTGCATGTAATAAATACTAGATTAGTAATCTAACATATAATAGTATCAAAATACCATTTCACTATTACATTGTCTATATTCTTCAAATTTAATATTTATAAGGGAGAGCATTATTTTCTGTACATTTTTAAAAGTCTATATGCCAGGGTGGCACCTGTGGCTCAACAAAGTAGAGCACCGGCCCCATATGCCGGAGGTGGCGTGTTCAAACACAGCCCTGGCCAAAAACTGCAAAAAAAAAAGTCTATATGACAAAATATTATTTCACTCAAATGTCATTTTTCACTCCAAAAGGAATATTTTTTATTTGTAAAGGGTATATGAAAACGGGAGGCATGATTATCAAAATAGCAAAGAAATCTGGACTTAAGTTTTAAGTCTGCCACAAACTTTCTGGTTGATTTAAGGAAGCCCACGTAATCATCTGGGCATTTGTCTCCTCTTTTAGTAAAACAAAAACAAAAACATAACATTTATAAGAGGTATTTTATTTATAAGTTTGTTCTACTGTAAATACTATATTAACCAAATGCATAAATTTTTACTAGACCAACACACCCTTATTTTTCATATGGACTACAATAATCTCCTAAATGGTCTCCATTTCTTTTATTTTTTCCATATTGCAGTGGAATTATGTGTCAAGTATAAATCATATAATTTCACTCCCCTGCTTTCCATTGAAATTACAATAAAATCTTAATGCTTTATCATAGTCTATTAAGTCCTTTAATAACTATCCCCTAAACTTCAACTCGTATCACTGTCCCTGCTTTCAGACACATATACCTCTGTCAGTTCCTCAAATATAATAACCTAACTGCTTACAGCCTAAGAAAATGCTCTCTTAATTTTAAGATTAAAACACTTTCTTGAGAACTCTACATTATTGAACTTCTAGCTATTCACTTCTTAGTTCAAATATCACCTGTGCTTTCTCTAACTGTCCTCTCTAGAAAATACCCAAATCAACCCTAAATTTCTTAAACACTTCTCTTTTTAAGCATGTTATCATTCTCTATGATAAATAGAGAATAGATAAATATGTTCATTTAACTACTTGCATGATCTTTCTCTTTTCTGCTATAATGTCAGTTTTGGGAAAGCCAATCTGGCTTGATACCAACAGTGCCTGAAAAGGTGCTTGACACAGAGTAAGGGCTCGATAAATTTTTATTGAATTAGTAAATGTGTGCTTTTTAGAATCACTGTCTTTTGAGGAGGCAGCATGTCAGTTTCATTTCTAATAAAAAATAAGTACAATTTATTTATTTTTTTATTAAATCATAGCTGTGTACATTAATGTGATCATGAGGCACCATACATTGGTTTTATAGACCATTTGACATATTTTCATCACACTGGTTAACATAGCCTTCCTGGCATTTTCTTAGTTATTGTGTTAAGACATTTATATTCTACATTTACTAAGTTTCACATGTACCCTTGTAAGATGCACCATAGGTGTAATCCCACCAATCACCCTCCCTCTACCCATCCTCCTGCCTCCCTCCCCTCCCTCTCCCTCTTCCACATATTCTTAGGTTATAACTGGGTTATAGCTTTCATATGAAAGCCATAAATTAGTTTCATAGTAGGTCTGAGTACGTTGGATACTTTTTCTTCCATTCTTGAGATACTTTACTAAGAAGAATATGTTCCAACTCCATCCATGTAAACATAAAAGAGGTGAAGTCTCCTTCTTTCTTTAAGGCTGCACAGTATTCCATGGTGTACATGTACCACAATTTATTCATCCATTTGTGGATCGATGGGCACTTGGGCTTTTTCCATGACTTACCAATTATGAATTGGGCTGCAATAAACATTCTGGTACAAATATCTTTGTTATAATGTGATTTTTGGTCTTCTGAGTATATACCTAGTATAGGAATTACAGGATTGAATGGAAGATCTATTTTTAGATCTCTAAGTGTTCTCGAAACATCTTTCCAAAAGGAATGTATTAATTTGCATTCCCACCAGCAGTGTAGAAGTGTTCCCTTTTCTCCACATCCACGCCAACATCTCCAGTCTTGGGCTTTTGTGATATGGGCTAATCTTACTGGAGTTAGATAATATCTCAAAGTAGTTTTGATTTGCATTTCTCTGATGATTAAGGATGATGAGCATTTTTTTTTTTTATATATCTGTATGCCATGCGCCTATCTTCTTCAGAGAAGTTTCTCTTCAAGTCCCTTGCCCAGCCTGCGATGAGATCACTTGTTCTTTTCTTGCTTCTATGTTTGAGTTCTCTGTGGATTCTGGTTATTAAACCTTTGTCAGAGACATAACCTGCAAATATCTTCTCCCATTCTGAGGGCTGTCTGCTTCCTTTACTTACTGTGTTCTTGGCTGTGCAGAAGCTTTTTAGTTTGATCAGGTCCCAGTAGTATATTTTTGAAGCTGCTTCAATTGCCCTAGGGAGGACCCCTACGTACAATTTTTATCTTTAAAAAGTTAGCACTTGTAAGGTAACATTTGTAATCTTACAATCCATTGTCAATGTTTTGAGTTCCAAGTCCTGACACTTGAATGCTGCTCATTTCAAATTGTTAATCAGATAATCTGACCCCTTTGCATTTAATACTAGCAAATATTTTAAGTATATAGTACCACATATTCCCAGGTGATTCTCATGCTGCTGGTTTAGAACCACACTTTGACAACCATTGCTTTCAAGAGTGGATTTTCATCCTGTATGCTCATTATACTCACCTAATTAAATTAGAAAACAAAATACCAGTGCTTGGGCTTTAATCATGACCAAAAATTATACGGGCGAAACCTAGCTCCAGAATGTTTAAACTCCCCATGTTATCTCATTGTGTAGCAAGTGGAGAAACACTGATCCAAAACATTTATGAATCAATCTGACTTCACAATGTTTTATTAATATTCATTAAAAATTAGTTTCTTCATACTCGATTACTTCTAATTTGGTTGGAAATTTTCTCTAATTATGCTTCTCACATGCTTACATTCCCACCTCTGGTATTTATCACTTCCACAGAATTTACTATGTGACCATCACGTGTAAAACACGACACTAACTTTCTTTGTTCATATCAGTTTGTATGTCCCTCTTTCACACATTTTAGTCCTTCATCCTAATTTCATTTACTTTATTATCATTGTATAACAATAATCACAACTATGATAGTGATGATAGTGTGAATGATGGATGTATTGGTTATTGTTATGCTTTATATGCATTACCTCATCTGGTCTTTACAACAACCCTAGGAGGTAGAAACTATTATTATCCCTATTCTACAGATGAGGAATCTGAGGCAAACAGTTTGAATAAATTACCAAAGCCACCATACTATTATAGTAAGTGAATGAAATCTGAATTTTTTAGACAATCTTATTACTCTACTATCAATCAGAAATTAAAATAAAACATCTGTAAATAGCCAGGAGTTGTAGCAGGTGCTGGTAGTCCCAGCTACTTGGGAGGCTGAGGCAAGAGACTTG
Organism: Nycticebus coucang; assembly: GCF_027406575.1. Taxonomy (NCBI): domain Eukaryota; kingdom Metazoa; phylum Chordata; class Mammalia; order Primates; family Lorisidae; genus Nycticebus; species Nycticebus coucang. Next base: position 152,206,880 of record NC_069804.1, on the reverse strand, counting down.
CCTAAGCCCAGGAGCTGGAGGTTGCTGTCAGCTGTGACGCCACAGCACCCTACCGAGAGTGACAAAGTGAGACTTTGTCTCTAAAAAAAATAAATAAATAAAACTAAATAAATAAATAAAACATCTGTAAACTAGAGTTAATGGAAAAAAATTTTATTCAAAAATTGATTTGCACCTTTGCTAAAATTTAAATATTCTATTTATTGTCTGTTTTGGTAGAAATGCTTTGTGGGACATCATTTTAGTATCTAAAGCTATTTTATCACAAAATGGTCAAATAAAATTTCATGAAAAAATTTCATGAATGAAAGGTGAGCATTCTAAAAACTTCAACATTATAGGGAACTCATGATCATTTTGAAATATTTAACAGCTTCTGTTATGATTAATTTTAGCTACAGAAATAGTTTATAACTGTTATGAATATGGATTGTTTTATATACTAAAATGAGCTTATAATATCAGATATATGGCACACTTAAATATAAGGGTTTGTTTTGACGTTACATTGGGTTGCTTTACATATATAAAGCATGTGTAAGATATCCAGGTAGAATAGTTGCCTAGAATTAAAAAGAAGCATAGATAAAATTAATAAATAAGAAATCTTCTTTACTTCTTTGTTATTAGGTTATATAATTTGATTTTAGTTCACTAATTGAAATATTGTTAATTTTAACATACTTAGAATATTGAATAGAAAATAAAATTAAGATAATTTTTTTAAATAATATTATCAATCATAGGTTTATGGGAATGATGAACTACGCATACTTTTAAATACACCTGAATAGAAAGAAATGTTGATTTTACAGGTATCCTTAAATTCCATCCTAAGAAAAACAGTATGCTGCAGTTATTAAAAAAGTGACATATTTACAATCGCCAAAGTGTGGAAACAGCCTAAATGCCCACCAACCCAGGAATGGATTAACAAGCTGTGGTATATGTATACCATGGAATACTATTCAGCCATTAAAAAAAAATGGATACTTTACATCCTTCGTATTAACCTGGATGGACGTGGAAGACATTATTCTTAGTAAAGCATCACAAGAATGGAGAAGCATGAATCCTATGTACTCAATTTTGATATGAGGACAATTAATAACAATTATGGTTATGGGGGGGAAACAGAAAGAGGGAAGGAGGGAAGTGGATGGGGCCTTGGTGTGTGTCACACTTTATGGGGGCAAGACATGATTGCAAGAGGGACTTTACCTAACAATTGCAATCGGTGTAACCTGGCTTATTGTACCCTCAATGAATCCCCAACAATAAAAAAAAAAAAATGGAGACTTTACATCCTTTGTATTAACCTGGATGGACGTGGAAGACATTATTCTTAGTAAAGCATCACAAGAATGGAGAAGCATGAATCCTATGTACTCAATTTTGATATGAGGACAATTAATGACAATTATGGTTATGGGGGGGGAACAGAAAGAGGGAAGGAGGGAGGGGGGGCCTTGATGTGTGTCACTCTTTATGGGGGCAAGACATGATTGCAAGAGGGACTTTACCTAACAATTGCAATCAGTGTAACCTGGCTTATTGTACCCTCGATGAATCCCCAACAATAAAAAAAAAAAAGGCACTACAAAAAAAAAAATGACATATTTTGATATCACTAGAATTGATAGTCATAGAAGTTCCATGAACAAATTAGAAACATGCAGTCAAGCAATCAAAATTATTCTGAACACAATAATTAATTCATAGAATGAAATATTGTGAGGGTTCAAATTTGAAAGGTAAAGATAGAGAAAGGATATATATTAGCCATAATAGTTTAGTGTTCTAAAAGTCAAATGAAAACTCCCATATCAGCTTGGAAATTTGAGTAGAGACTTTTAATTATTTGTATCTTGCCATAGACTGAATATTTGTAACCCCCCTTTCATCTGGTAAATCCAAATCTTCAATGTGATTGTATTTGGAAGTGGCATTTGGGTGGGGGGGTGGTAATTAGTTCATGATAGTGGAGCTATCATGAATGGGATTACTTCTTGTATAAAACTGATTCCAGAAAATTTATTTGCCCTTTCTGCCATGTGTGGACACAGCGAGACCATGACCATCTAAGCAGGCCTTCACCAGATACCAAATCTACTGACAGATTAATATTGGGCTTCCTACTTCCTGAACTATGAGAAATAAATTTATGTTGCACTTAAACCACCCAGTCTATGACATTTTTGTTTTAGTAGCCCAAATAGACTAAGAAAATTGGTGGTTAGGATGGGGTGCTGCTATAACAAATGTCTAAAAGTGTAGATGCAGCTTTAGAAGTTGGTAATGGTATATCCTGTACAAGTTTTGAGGTACATGCTGGAAAAATCTTACAAAGCAATACTGGTAATGGCTCAGATGACAATTAGGAACATATTATTGGAAACTGGAGGAAAGATGATCCTTTTTATAAAGTGGGAAAGCACTTGGCTCTGCTGCATTTTTATACAATATAATTCTATTATATTGTATAAAGTAGAATTTGTGAGCAATAAAATTGGATATTTATCTGAAGCAGTTTTTAAGCACAGTGTTGAAGGTGGAGCCACATTTCTCCTTACTACTTTATAGTAAAATGTCAGAGGAGAAATAATTTACAGATGAAATTGTTATTCAAGAAGGAAGTGGAACTTAAAGTTTTTGGAAAAAAAGCTTACTATTCACAGTTTGAAGAATTAGAAGCCTGTTCAGAATAGGACACTAATAGGACTTAACACATTTGATAAGGAGACACGTCAGCCATGTCAACAAGGCCAAGAGCTATTGGTTAATACAATGGATGAATGCAAAGGAGGGACTGCTGGGGCCTGTGGGACCTCAGTGTGGGTGTGTAATCCAGCTGTTACCACATATCGAGAGCTCTGCTCCATACTTTTCTTTGCCATGTTCCTTGGATTCCCCAGGTACTGCTTCAGTGGGTACCTTTGTAGTATGGATTGTGGTGGCTGCCACTGCAGAGAGCACAGGCAGCCAGCTTTGGCTACTTCCAGCTAACACCACCTCTACAAACATGCAAATTACATTAGCCCTGAAGGTATTATTGCCTCCAACTAGATTTCAAGATATGGAACCAAAGTTCTGCAGGCCTTCTGGGGAAGACCTCAGAGAGAAAGCCGCTGTGGAACCATCCAGTCAAGCTGTGGGGGTGGATTTTCCTAAAGCCTCAGAGGCTTGGTTAGCTTGGATCCAGGGGATTCCAAACTCAGCCCAGTAAAGCTTCTGGGGGTGAACCACTATCCCAGTGGGTCTTAAAGTTAGGACTCTAACCCATGTGTAACTGGAAGATAAAATCTATGTCCTAATGGGCCTGAAGGGCAGTACATCAAGCCAAACATAATTATTCTCAAGGCTTAAGGTCCAGTGGAATTTGGTCTATTGTGGTTTGGACTTGTTCAGGAACTGTCACTCTATTCTTTCCTATTTCTCCCTTTTGGAAGGAAAATGTCTATCCTATGCCTGCCACACCATCATATTTTGTAAGGAAATAACTCCTTTGGCTTTACAGGTTCATAGCTCGAAGGAAATTTTGCCTAAGGAGCATACTTTGAGTATCATCCCTATCTGATTTATATGAGACTTTAGATTTAGACCTTAAAATTGGTTCAGGCAATTAAGTGTACCACAAACAAAGCAAACAGAAAGCCTTTGGAAGGGGAGAAGATTTTTGCGTGTTTTGAAACTGATGAAGTCCTGATAATTGGAGTCTACAAAGAACTCAAAGTAATCAAGAAGAAAAGAGAAAACAACCCCATTTATAATTGGGAAAGAGACCTGAACAGAAATTTCTCTGAAGATGACAGATGAATGGCCAATGAGCACATGAAAAAATGCTAATTGTCTTTAATCATCAGAGAAATGCAAATCAAAACCACGCTGAGATGTGACCTAACTCAAGTAAGATTAGCCCACATCACAAAGCCCCCAAACAGCAGATGCTGACATGAATGTTGAGATAAGGGAACACTTCTACACTGCTGGTAGAACTGCAAAGTAATACAACCTTTATGGAGAGAAGTATGGAGAATTCTTAAAGAACTAAGTTGACCTTACATTTGATCTCACAATTCTATTACTATGTATCGACCCAGAAAAACAAAAATAATTTTACCATAAAGACATTTGCATCAGAATGTTCATTGCTGCACAATTCATAATTGCCAAGTCACGGAAGAAGCCCAAATGCCCACCAATCCATGAATGAATTAACAAACTGTGGTTTATGTACATTGAATGCTATTCAATCACAAGAAAAGATGGAGACTTTACATCTTCTATATTTACCTGGATGAAGTTGTAACAAATTCTTCTTAGTAAAGTATCTCAAGAATGGAAAAGCAAGTATCCTATGTACTCAATACTAATATAAGACAAATATATAAACAGTTGCATTCCTAGAAATATAAAATACAAATACAGTCTAGCAAGGAGGAGGGAAGAGGAGGAAGAAAAGAGGCAGAGTGGAGAGATTGGTGAGAGGAGGGAGGGCAATTGACAGGATCTCACCTAATGTGCAAAATGTTCAGCATGTTCAGCATGCCTCCTGGGTGAATGGTTTTTCTACAACTTGAAGTTTACCTTTGAAATGAGAACAATGTAACCTAAAAATTTGTATTGTCAGGGGTGGGGCCTTGGTGTGTGCTACACCTTCTGTGGCAAGACATGATTGCCAGAGGGACTTTACCTAACAAATGCAATCAGTGTAACCTGACTTATTGTACCCTCAATGAATCCCCAACAATAAAATAAATAAATAAACAAATTTTAAGTAAAAAAGAAACAAATTTGTTTATTCAAAAAATAAATAAATGAGATAAAGTCTCCATCTTTCATTAAGGCTGCATAATATTCCATGGTGTACATATACCACAATTTATTAATCCATTCGTGGATCAATGGGCACTTGGGCTTTTTCCATGACTTAGCAAATATGAATTTGGCTGCAATAAACATTCTGGTACAAATATCTTTGTTATAATGTGATTTTGAATCTTCTGAGTATATACCTAGTAAAGGAATTATAAGATTGAAAGGCAGATCTATTTTTAGATCTTTAAGTGTTCCCCAAACATCTTTCCAAAAGGAATGTATTAATTTGCATTCCCACCAGCAGTGTAGAAGTGTTCCCTTTTCTCCACATCCACGCCAACATCTCTGGTCTTGGGATTTTGTGATATGGGCTAATCTTACTGGAGTTAGATGATATCTCAAAGTAGTTTTGATTTGCATTTCTCTGATGATTAAAGATGATGAGCATATTTTCATATGTCTCTAGGTCATGAGCCTGTCTTCTTCAGAGAAGTTTCTCTTCAAGTCCCTTGCCCAGCCTGTGATGGGATCACTTGTTCTTTTCTTGCTTCTATGTTTGCGTTCTCTGTGGATTCTGGTTATTAAACCTTTGTCAGAGACATAACCAGCCAATATCTTCTCCCATACTGAGGGCTGTTTTCTTGCTTTCCTTACTGTGTTCTTGGCTGTGCAGAAGCTTTTTAGTTTGATCAAGTCCCAGTAGTGTATTTTTGAAGCTGCTTCAATTGCCCGGGGAGTCCTCCTCATAAAATACTTTACCTCTTTCATTTTTACATGGATGGAGCTGGAACATATTCTTCTTAGCAAAGTATCTCAAGAATGGAAGAAAAAGTGTCCAATGTACTCATACCTACTATGAAACTAATTTGTGGCTTTCACACGAAAGCTATAACCCAGTTATAACCTAAGAATATGGAGAAGAGGGTGAGGGAGGGGAGAGGATGGGCAGAGGGAGGGTGATTGGTGGGATTACACCTGCAGTGCATTACGAGAGTACATGTCAAACTTAGTAAATGTAGAATATAAATGTCTTAACACAATATCTAAGAAAATGCCAGGAAGGCTATGTTAACCAGTGTGATGAAAATGTCTCAAACGGTCTATAAAACCAGTGTATGGTGCCCCATGATCGCATTAATGTACCCAGCTATGATTTAATAATAAAAAAAATAATAAATAAGAAAAAAAACAAATAAATAAAAATAAAGTTGGTGCAGAAAAAAATGAAGACTTTTGGGGCTATTTAAATGGAATGAATAAATTTTGTATGCAAGAAGGACATAAATTTTAGGAAGCTGGGGATTGAATGCTATAGACCAACTGTCCCCAGTTTTTTGGCACCAGGAAGTGACTTCACAGAAGAATTTTTCTGTTGGGGTGGTGTGGGATGGAGATCCAACAGGAGTCAGTGTTCATTAGGGAACTGGGAGTATTTGTGAATACAGATGAACCTTCCCTGGCTTGCCTGCTACTATCTCCTGGTGTGTGTCCTGGTTCCCAGTTGGCTACAGACTAGTACTGGTCTGTGGTCTGAGTGCTGGGGGACTACAGCTATAGACTATTCGTGTATCTCTAAAATTCACATACTGTAAATTAACCTTCAATACCATGATATTTGGAGTTGGGGCTTTTGGAAGGTAGTTGGAGATTAATTTCCTTATAAAAAGGAACTCAGAGAACTTGCTTGCTTATTCCATCGTGTGAGGACACAGGAAAAGAGGGCTATCTATAAACCAGTCATGGGACTGTCACCAGAAACAGAACTGCTGACACCTTGATCTTGGACTTCTAAATTACAGAACTTGGAGAAATTCATTTCTGTTGTATATAAGTCATCCAGTTTATAGTATTTTATTTTAGCATCCCACGTGAACTAGGACACAATGAAATCTCCAAATTTCCATTTAAATTTCCAAAACAGTGTAAGAGAAATATAAAGCAGCTATATCCACACTGTGTCTGGGACCATGAACAAACACTTGTGAGAAATATACAGGTCAAGAGGGGTTGACTTAGGAAAAAAGCCACCAAAATATGGTTAACTTTACTGTTAAAAAAATATATATAGGACTTCCACTTTTTCCTTGTTCTCCCATCTGCAAACTAATTGGTAGATAACTATTGCCTCAAAATGACCAGATTTGAAAGCAATAATGAAATAGAAAGCCAATCTTGATCATGTTCATACTTCTGTGACACATGCCAGGTATAAAGATGATATAGAAGTAGAGGGAGGGCAATTGGTGGGACTACACCTATGGTGCATTTTACAAGGGTACATGTGAAATCTACTAAATGTAAAATATAAATGTCTTAACACAATAACTAAGAAAATGGGGTGAAGGCTATGTTAACCAGTTTGATTAAAGTATTTAAAATTGTATATAAAACCAGCACAATGTACCCCATAATTGCATTAATGTACACAGCTATGATTTAATTTAGAAAAAAAAGAATGTTCTAGTTCTATACACATAGTGCAAAATCTGTGCCATGCAAAAGCAGGGACATTGTGGGTAAGACGTACCTAGTCTGGCTGACCTGATGAGGTCCTAAAATATACAAACAGATAATTAGAAAGAGAATAAGTTCGTTTTATCTCTGGCTAAGTTATTTGTTTTTATCCAATTCCCATAGGTTTCTGACCTCTAATCTACTAATGAAAATAATATGCAATAGGGTTCAATTTTCCATGAAAAAACAAAACAAAACAAAACAAAACAAAGCCAAGTGTAAGGTGTGTGTGTCTGGTGCATGTATGTGTATCTCAAAAAATGAACCTGAAGCTACTTAAAAGGTTATGGCTAAGTGGTGGGGAGTCATGTAAAAAGGGGTTGATGGGATATTAACTTTTTCTATTTCTATATTATAATTTTTAATTGCCACTAAAAACCAAAATAAAAGAAAAAATAAAATAGATACAATTTATATAAATTTAGAGTAAGGAAAGCTTTTCTAAACATAACACCAAAGTTACATATAGCATTCGAATATATTGACATCAAAAAGTAAATAATAAAATAGGAGAGAAAAGAAATGATAAATAATTTTAAAAGATTGAAAGGCCTGAGGAAATTTTTTTGATGTTATGAAAAAGAGATGTTTTCCATAATATGTACAGTGTTCTTACAAATCAATAAAGGAATAGCTCAAACTAGACTATAATCTTTGAAGTCCATGTCATTATCTTATTTACTACTTTAGCTACTAACAAATGGTGTATACTTATTAAATGTTTCATGCAAATAAATATTTCAAACAGGCAGATAATATGAAATAATAAATACATAGAAATAATCTATATCACTAAAGATCCATTAAATAAAACTTTGCAAATGTATGTCTGTCTAGATTGTCTTTTTGCTTATCTAGACTATTCCTCAAGTATCAAGATATAAACCAAGTATCATGTCATCTCTGAAGTCTTTCCTATTTCCCTAATCACACCATCTTCAGTGCTTTCAGGTCACCTGTAACTGAGCATATTTTGTTGTATTATAATCTATAGATGTGTTTGTTTTCACAGTTGGACATAATTCTCAAAGAGGAAACAAATTTCTTATTCACAGAGGTATTCCCAATACAAAAGTTATCTCCTAGTTTGTGGTAGATGTTTGATATTTATTGTACTGAACTACATAGATGAAAGTAAAGTGGAAAATTGAATATTCACTTACAGAGACAGATAGTACATTTTGAATAATTCTTTATCATAGTATGTTAATTTACTTTAAAACGCATATTATTTACCTTTTCTATCTTTACTTACTGTTAAGATTTCTACATTTATTTATATTTAGTACTAACTTTTCCAAATGATATTCAATAGTGTGTTAAACTGACACGGAATCTTCTATCCCCACTGTAATTAAGGCAAATTGAGCCTATGAAAGAATCTGCTTTTTAGTTTCACTAGGGAATTATAGTGGCAATGGTAGTGATATTGGCAAGTTTTATCTTTGTACTAATTTACCATGTATATCTGTGATTATCTGTTACAAACTAACATGAGAGATTTCCCAAAATCTTTTAAAGTCTCAGGAAGGAATGCCAATAGGGTTTTTCCAACAATAACCTGTAATAGTATGGGGCATATCTCTATGAACATCACACACTTATAAGAACTCCAAGGTACTGATTGTGAGCCCTTTCTTATAATAGTTAACATTTTTACCCAAAGTAATTTAATGCCTATGACTATTTTAGTATTATTCTTTCCTTCATACTAAAAAAAAAAAAAAAAATTGAAAGTATATGTATACTGAAGGGAGATATGTATACTGAAGGGAGATTAGCTCTATCACTTTTTATTTTTTACAAACAGTGCAAGTACACCTTGAAATATTTTGTATAGAATAGTTTTCATATTTTCAACATGTGAAATGCTCATTAAAATAGGCTATAAATTGTATAGAGGAAATAAGAGACATAGTTACCTGAGCTTTTATTCTTATTACTCATTTTCCTTTGGGTTCTTACATGACTTAATTGTAGTATAGCTTTCTTTTACATTTCAGATTAAAGCAGATTTTATATTGGTGTAACTTTAGCATATTTTCAAATTTCCTATTTATTTTCTCTGCTACTTTCAAATTTTCTCATCATTTAAAAATGGAATTTGGTATCATCTGGTACATGAGAATAATTATTTAAATGTTATTAAGTCATTAATATAAATAGCATATTTTAGCCACTCTGGATGAGAAATTTTCTGCTCACTGACCATTTTACTGAATTAATGTATGACATGACATGGAACTAACAATAAGAAATAGAAATAGCATTTACCTCAACTCATTTTGAGTTTAGCTCAATTTATTAAGCCTTAGAAATGTAAATTATGCATATTTATTAAGTATTTAAATCAATATACCAAGATAATGGGGAAAGTGCATATGTTTAGTATAGTGTAGTTTTCATCTAATGTCTGGATGAATTCACAAAACTTACACAAACTAAGAAGTAAGACTTTCCTTTAAATAAATACATATTGAATATTAGAGGAAAGAATGTCTTGGTCAAATGTAAAGGAATTCTGTCATAGTAAAAGCTCCTGATTACTATATAGGAGAGTCTGTTGATTATTAAACATCACTAATGCCTCAAGCATCAGAAAAGAAAATTCAATTATAATGCCATGTACATAACTTCTTTTCTCTTGTCACAGTGTGATTCATAAGGAAGTCATTAGAATGATTATTTTCTGGGAAATATTTCATTCTGTAAAATGAGACTAATGATTATTCCTAAATAATTCCTATCTGGGTTTACTTAGAGAGCAACTGTGAAACAAAAATAAAATGTAGTCGAAAGCACTTTCCATGATTAAAAAATATTATGAAAGATCATCATTATGAATAATGTAGATTATATACTGAAATAAAAATAATAGTTTTATTTCTAATGGAAGTAAGATATAATCATTGTTTTATTTTTATTTTTTTATTAAATCATAGCTGTGTACATTGATATGATCATGGGGCATCATTCACTAGCTTCACAGACCGTTTACCAAGTTTCACATATACCCTTGTAAGATGCACCGCTGGTGTAATCCCACCAATCCCCTCCCCTCTACCCACCTTCCCCCTCCCTCCCCTCCCTTTCCCCCTTCCCCCATTCTTAGGTTGTAACTGGGTTATAGCTTTCATGAGAAAACCCTAAATTAGTCTCATAGTAGGACTGAGTACATTGGGTACTTTCTCTTCCATTCTTGAGATACTTCACTAAGAAGAATATGTTCCAGCTCCATCCATGTAAACATGAAAGAGGTAAAGTCTCCATCTTTCTTTAAGGCTTCATAATATTCCATGGTGTACATATACCACAATTTATTAATCCATTCGTGGATCGATGGGCACCTGGGCTTCTTCCATGACTTAGCAATTATGAATTGGGCTGCAATAAACATTCTGGTACAAATATCTTTGTTATGACATGATTTTTGGTCTTCTGGGTATATGCCCAGTACAGGAATTACAGGATTGAATGGCAGATCTATTTTTAGATCTCTAAGTGTTCTCCATATCTCTTTCCAAAAGGAATGTATTAATTTGCATTCCCACCAATAGTGCAAAAGTGTTCCCTTTTCTCCACATCCGCGCCAACATCTCTGGTCTTGGGATTTTGTGATATAGGCTAGTCTCACTGGAGTTAGATGGTATCTCAAAGTAGTTTTGATTTGCATTTCTCTGATGATTAAAGATGATGAGCATTTTTTCATGTCTGAAGGCCACACGCCTCTTACTGGATCAAAGATTTAAACTTAAGACATGAAACTATAAAAATACTAGAGGAGAGTGCAGGGAAAACCCTTGAAGAAATCGGGATGGGCGAGTATTTTATGAGGAGGACCCCCCAGGCAATTGAAGCAGCTTCAAAAATACACTACTGGGACTTGATCAAACTAAAAAGCTTCTGCACAGCCAAGAACACAGTAAGTAAAGCAAGCAAACAGCCCTCAGAATGGGAGAAGATATTTGCAGGTTATGTCTCCGACAAAGGTTTAATAACCAGAATTCACAGAGAACTCAAACGCATTAGCAAGAATAGAACAAGGGATCCCATCACAGGCTGGGCAAGGGATTTGAAGAGAAACTTCTCTGAATAATCATTGTTTTAAATAGAAGAAATCAATACAGGAGATCCAGTAATCCAACTACTGGATATTACCCAAAAGATCATACATCATTATATCTAAAAGATGCTTGCTCTCAATTGCTCATTGCAGTACAATTCACAATTGTAAAGATACAGAGTCAATACAAGTACTCATCAATTCATGAATGGATTAACAAAATGTGGTACAAGTATACTGTGGAGTACTACTCAGCAATAAAAAGGGAAGAATTAATGTCTTTTGAAGCAATTTGGATGGAACTGGAGACCATGATTCTAAGCGAACTATCTCAAGAATGGACAGCTGTTTTCCTCCAGGATTCCCATAGTTTCCTGCCTTAAGTTTAAGTCTTTCATTTATCATGAGTTAAATGAGTAGTGAGAGATGCAGACCCTGCTCCAGTCTTCCATATATGGATATCTAGTTTTCCCAGAACCATTTATTATTGAACATGGATTCCTTTCCATGTTTTTGTTTTTTTTTTTCTAAATTCAGATGAGAATATGAGGGACATGTTGGAAAAACCCTTATTGATATTGGCCTGGGCAAGAAATACATTGGGAAGACCCAAAGGGCAACAAGAGTAAAAAGAAAGAAAGAAAGGAAGGAAGGAAGGAAGGAAGGAAGGAAGGAAGGAAGGAAGGAAGGAAGGAAGGAAGGAAGGAAGGAAGGAAGGAAGGAAGGAAAGAAAGAGGACCTGATCAAATTATGAAGCTTCTGCACAGCCAAAAACATAGTCAAAGAGTAAATAGACAAACCATAGATTGGGAAAAAGTGTTTGAATGTTATATATCTGATAAAAGACTGATAACAAATATCTACAAAGAACTTAAGCAAATCAGCAAGAAACAATTAAACAACCACATTAAGTGGGCAAAATACCTGAACCAAAACTTTTCAAATGAAGATATAGTGATGGCCATTATATCTTTCATGTGTTTGAGAACTCATGAAAAAATGCTCAACATTTCTAATCACTAGGGAAATGCAAATCAAACCCACAATGAGATATCACCTAACTCCAATTAGATTGGCTCATATTAAAAAGTCCCAAAACAATAGGTGCCGGTGTGGCTATGAAGAGAAAGGAATTCTTATACATTGTTGGTGGGACTATAAAGTAGTACAACCTCTTTGGAAAATTATATGGAGCTACCTCTAAGAACTTAAAAGTAGACCTATTATTTGACCCAGCAATCCTACTGCCTGTTGTATACCCAAAGGGGAGAATAAGAGGTCATTTTATCAAAATGACACCTGCCAAAATGATACCTGCATACAAATGTTTTAGTAACAAAATTTGCAATCACAAAGATGTGGAAGCAACCAAAATGTTCACGAATACATGAATGAATTAATAAAATGTGGTATATTCACATTAAGGAGTATTACTTAGTATAAAGAAAAATGGTAGTGTAGTATATTTTGTGACAACCTGGGTGTAACTGGAGATCATGGTTCTGAAGGAAACTTCACGGGAATAGAGAAACAAATGCATGCACTCAAAACCAGGTTAGAACTGATAGATCAACTCTTATGTGCACATATATAAGTAAATCTCAATGAAAATCAAGCTTGGAGAGCAAAGGTGGGGTTGAGTAAATCCAAACCTACTCTGTGTGGTGCACAGTGTCTGCATAGTAGGTATGCTTATAACCTTGACTGAATTTGTGCAAAAACAAAGTATGTAAACAAAACCCATGTACCTTGAGAAAAAAAGAATGCAAAAATAAACACCACCTGCACACTCTTATAAATTGGAACTAAAAGGGGTACACATATGCACAAAGGGAATTGAAAGTCATTGAAAATAAAGCAGGGGGAGGAACACAAGCTAACAAAACCTGCATGACATAGCTAAAGCAGTATGGAGAGGAAAATTTATTGCTTTAAATGCCTACATCTGAAAAACAGAAAAAGAGCACATCAAAAAACTCATAAGCTATCTTATGGAATAGGAAAAAGAAGAACAATCTGAGCCTAAACCCAGCAGGAGAAAAGAAATATCCAAAATTAAATCAGAAATTAATGAAATTGAAATCAAAGAATCATTCATAAAATTAATGAAACAAAGAGTTTTTTTTTTTTAAATAAATGAAATATATAAACCTTTGGCCAGACTAACTAGACACGGAACAGTAAAATCTCTAGTAACCTCAATCAGAAACCAGAAAGCGGAAATAACAGATGCCACAGATATACAAGGGATTATTTCTGAATACTACAAGAAACTCTATGCCAAGAAATTTGACAATGTAAGGAAAATTGATCAATATCTGTAATCACATCCTCTCTCTAAACTTAACCAACAAGAAATAGATATCCTGAATAGACTTATTTCAAGCACTGAGCTCAAAAAAACAATAAAAATTCTCCCAACATAATGATGCCCTGGTCTGGATTGCTTCACACCAGGATTCTCTCAAACCTTCAAAGAACAGCTTATACCTATACTGCAAAAATCATTCCAAAAAATTAAAGATGAATGAATCTTTGCCAACACCTTCTACAAAGCAAATGAACTGTGATACCAAAACCAGGAAAAGACCCAACTAAAAAGGAGAACTTCAGACCAATTTCACTAATGAATATAGTTGCAAAAATTCTCAACAAAATTCTAGCCAATAGACTACAGCTTCTCATTAAAAAAGTCATACATTGGGTGGTGCCTGGGGCTCAAGGAGTAGTGTACCAGCCCCATATACTGGAGGTGGTGGGTTCAAACCCGGCCCTGGCCAAAAAACTGAAAAGAAAAACAAAATTGTACATCATGATCTAGTAGGTTTCATCCCAGGTATACAAGGCTAGTTGAACATACATATATCCATAAACATAATTCACTATATCAATCGGAGCAAAAACAAAGACCATATGATTCTCTCAATAGATGTGGAAAAAGCATCTGACAAAATTCAACATCCTTTTCTGATTAAAACCCCGAAGAATATAGGGATAGGTGGCACATTTCTTAAACTGATCAAAGCCACCTATGACAAACCCACAGCTAACATCATCCTGAAAGGAGTAAACTGAAAGCTTTTCCACTTAGAACTGGAACAAGACGAGGATAGACACTATCACCACAATTATTCATCATTGTGCTGCAAGTTATAGCCAATGCAATCAGGTAAGAGAAGAAAAAAAAAAGACATACAAATGGAAGTAAAGGAAGGAGGTCAAACTCTCCCTCTTTGCTGATGATATGATCTTCTATTTAAAGAACCCCAAAGACTGAACCATAAGACTCCTGGAAGTGATCAAGAAATACAATAATGTCTCAGGGTATAAAATTAATGTCCACAAGTCACAAGTCAGTAGCCTTTGTAAGTACCAATAATAGACAGGATGAGAAGCTAATTGAGGACACAATCCCCTTCACAGAAGCTTCAAAGAAAATGAAACACCTAGGAATATACATAACAAATCAGGTGAAGGATCTCTATAAAGACAATTATGAAATCCTAAGGAAAGATATAGCAGAAGATATTAATAAATAGAAGAACACTTTTAATATTTTTATCATTAGAAACACAATGCAATAAATAACCTAGTGTGATAACATGTGTGATTATTGCCTTAAGATGTTTCATTTAACCTACTGGCTCTCCCTCAAATTGTCACCAATTTTATGTCCCACCAACAATAAATTTCTACTTTCTGCAATACTTTCCAATTTTTCTTTTCTTGCAGTTTTTGGTTGGGGCTGGGTTTGAACCCACCTCCTCCGGCATATGGGGCTGGCACCCTACTCCTTTGAGCCACAGGCACCGTCCCTCCAATATATTTTTTATTACTCTCAAAATGTTTTGGCAGGCAAATACATTTTTTAAAAGATAACTTAGTGTTTTATTTTTTATTTTTTACTTAATAACCTAATAATGTATTACTCATAATTCATTCTGATAATCAATTTTTCTCAGATTTTGCTAGTAGGATACCCTTTAGCTGACTTCAGTGATCTTTTCACCATGTCTCATGATTCTCTGAGCACTTCCTTACTTTCTGAAACAATAAATGTTCCAGGTTCCAATACCAACTTTCTCTCTACCCCAGCTGTGGAATTAGTAATTTCTGCCAAGGAGCCCTTGGAAATAGTATTTAAAAAATAAACTCTGGGTCTTTGATGAGTTCTTTGCCAGTGGAGTGTCACTGATGATAGGCTCTTTCTGGGAAAAATGGCAGTTCCATATGGCTGAATGATATTCTATGTACGTGTGTTTGTATATATGTTAATTAATATATTTACATATACATAATAAATTGGTATCAATGCATATGAATACATCTTATTCCAAACCAATTTCACATGGTTTTCCCCTGCCTTTCATCCTTCCATGTTTTTATCTTCCTTTTCCCACAATGAAAATACTGGTTCCAAGAGATCCTATTTTTTTATCATGGCTTTTGTTAAAAATAAAATGTGAAAGCACAGTTTTCACTTCTAACTTCAAAATTATATTAACATTATGTACAAATTACAAGTTCATGCACTCATGAATGCATGCATGATTTGACAGTATATGATAATCCATTTGAATGAACCTTAGGTCTCTTACACAAATATTTCAATCTCTTCTTCTGTCATTCCACTAACATGTCTTCATTCTTTCTATGGTAAAACAGCTTGATTTCTAAGAGCAACCTTTTAAAATGTAAATTACCTAGTCTAATGGCTTAATAATCAGTTATATCTTTTTTTTTTTACTAAATCATAACTGTTTTATTATGGCATTTATGGGGTACAATGTGCTGATTTTATATAGAAATTGGAATGCTTACATCAAACTTATTTATTCACCTCACTTATTTAATTATTGTGTTAATACATTTATACTCTACTCTTAATAAATTTGACATATACTCTTGCAATATGCACAATAGGTGAGGTCCCACCAATTACCCTCCCTCCACCCAGCCACCCCCTGTCCCTCCTTCACCCTCCTCTTCTGTCCTTCATTCTGGGCTATAGTTGTATTTTATCATTCTTATGAAAGTGTGCATAATTATTTATTGGTTTCATAATATTACTGAGTACATTGGATACTTTTTCTTCCATTCTTGATATACTTTACTAAGAAGAATATGTTCCAGCTGCATCCATGTAAACATAAAAGAGGTAAAGTCACCATCTCTTTTATGGCTCCATAATATTTCATGGTATACACATACCACAATTTGTTCCTCCATTCATGGGTCAATGGGCACTTGGGCTGCTTCCATGACTTGGCAATTATGAATTGGGCAATAACCATAACTGTGCAAATATCTTTCTTGTAAAATGATGTTTGATCATCTGGGTATTTACCTAACAGAGGAACTGTAGAATCGAACAGCAGGTCCACTTTTAGTTCCTTAAGTGTTCTACAAACATCTTTCCATGAGGGATGTATTAGCTTACATTACCACCAGCAGTGCAGAAGTGTTCCCTTCTCTCCAAATCCATGCCAACATCTGTAGTTTTGGGATCTCGTGATGTAGGCTACTCTTACTGGAGTTAGAACATATCTCAAAGTGGTATTGATTTGCATTTCTCTGAGGATAAAAGATGATGAGCATTTTTTCATGTGTTTGTAGGTCATGCACCTGTCTTCTTCTGAGAAGCTTCTGTTCAAGTTTCTTGCCCACAATGTAATAGGATTACTCATTCTATTCTTATTAATTAATTTGATTTCTCTGTGGATTCTGGTTATCAAACCTTTGTCAGAAACATAACCTGCATACGTTTTCTACCATTCTGAGGACTTTATCCTTGGTTTACTTACTGTGTTCTAAGCTGTGCAGAAGCTTCTTAGTTTTATCAGATCCCAGTAATATATTTTTGGTGTTACTTCAATTGTCATGGGGTCGCTCCTCAAAAATACTCTCCCAGGCCAATTTCTTTAAGTGTTTTCTCTGAATTCTCTCAAAGTGTCTTTATAGTTTCATATCTTCAGTTTAAATCTTTTATCTAGTGAGAATCAATTTTTAATAGTGAAAGGTGAAGGTCCAGGTTCAGTCTTCTACATGCCATCAGCCAATCCACCCAGCACCATTTGTTAAATAGGGAGTCTTCCCCCCACTGAACGTTTTTGATAGGCTTATCAAAGATCAAATGATGGTAAGTGGCTGGGTTCATCTGTTGGCTCTCTATTCTGTTCCATACATCTACCTCTGTTTTTGTTCCAGTACCATGCTGCTTTGATCATTGTAGATTTATAGTATAGCCAGAAGTCTAGTAGCATGATTCCTCCTGATTTGTTTTTATTTCTGAGTAATGTCTTGGCTATTAGAGTTTTTTTCTAGATTCCATATAAAACGAAGTACTAGTTTTTCCAGTTCTTTAAAATATAATAGCGGTGCTTTAATAGGGATTGCATTAAATTTGTATATTGCTTTGGGAAGTATAGATATTTTAACAATGTTGATTCTTCCCAGCCATGAGCATGATATTTTTTTCCACTTCTTAACATCTTTAGCTATTTCCTTTCTCAGAATGTCATAGTTCTCTTTATAAAGATCTTTAACGTCCATTGTTAGGTAAATTCCCTGGTATTTCATCTTCTTTGGCACTACTGTAAAAGTAATATATAACTTGAATATATTTTCAGTTTGACTATTGTTGGTATATATAAAAGCCACTGATTTGTAAATGTTGATTTTTTTTGTCCTGAAATGCTCCTGTATTCCTTGATTGCTTCTAAGCATTTAGTAGTTGAGTCCTGGGGGGTTTCCAGGTATAAGATCATGTCATCTGCAAACAGTGACAATTTGATCTCCTCTGACATCATCTGGATACCCATGATTACCCTTTCTTGCCCAATTGTGATGGCTAAGACATCTATTACTATGTTGAATAGCAGTGGATACTATTTCCAGATCTGACTGGAAATGTTCTCAGTATTACTCCATTCAATATGATATTGGCTCTGGGTTTGCTGTAGATAGCCTCTATCAGTTTAAAAAATGTACTGTCTAAGCCTATTTTCTTAAGTGTTTTGATCATGAAAGGATGCTGGATATTATCAAAAGTTTATCTGTATCAACTGAGAGAATCATATGGTCTTTGTTTTTTATTTTATTTGTGCGATGTATTATATTGATAGATTTACATATGTTGAACCAAACTTGTAACCCTGGGATAAAGCCAACTTGGTCATGGTGTATTATTCTTTTGATGTGCTTTTGAATTCAGTTTGCTAGGATCTTTTTGAATATTTTTGCATCAATATTCATTAATAATATTGGTCTATAATTTTTTTCCTTGTTGTATCTTTTCCTAGTTTGGGGATCAGGGTGATATTTGCTTTGTAGAATGTTTTGGAAGGATTCCTTCTTTTTCTATGTTTTGGAAAAGGTTATGTAATATAGGTCCTAGTTACTCCTTGAAGGTTTGGTAGATTTCTGATGTGAAGCCATCTGGACCTGTGCTTTTCTTTTTTGGGAGATTTTGTATAGTTGGTGCTTTTTCAGTGCTTGATATAGGTGTATTCAAAATTTCCAATTCTTTCTGGCTAAGTGTAAGAAGGTGGCATGCTTCCAGGTATTGGACTATTTCCTCCAGATTTTCATATTTCTGAGAGTAGATTTTTTCATATTAATCATTAAGGATTTTTTAAATTTCTGAGATGTCTGTTTTTATTTCTCATTTATCAATTCTGGTTGATGATATTAGGAATTTACTTTTCTGTTTCTAATTATGATAGAGAAAGTTTTATCAATTTTGTTAATCTTTTCAAAAAACCAACTTTTTATTCTGTTGATCTTCTGAATGATTCTTTTGTTTTCAATTTCATTTAATTCTGCTCTAATTTTGGTTATTTCTTTTCTTCTGCTGGGTTTGGGGTTAGAATGTTCTTCCTTTTCCAGTTGTCTGAGATGACCCATTAAGTTGTTGACGTCTTCTCTTTCTATTCTCTTGAGAAAGTCTAGCTACACTATAAAATTCCATCTTAGTATACAACTTTTGCAGTATCGCACTGGTTTTGATCATTCATGTCTTCATTGTCACTTTGTTTCAAAAATTTGGTGATTTCCATCTTAATCTCATCTTTGATCCAAGTGTCATTCAGCATAAGGTTTTATAGTTTCCATTACTTTATTTTGTGTATGAAGTTCCTGTTACTGTTGAGTTCAACTTTTATTATGTGGTGGTATGAGAAAATACACAGAATAATTTCTATTCTTGTCAATTTGCAGAGGTTAGGCTTGTGACCTAAGATGTGATCAATTTTGGAGGATATTCCATGGGCTGATGAGAAGAATGTGTATTGAGTTTTATTAGGATGAAATGATCTGTAGATGTCAGTTACATCCATATTTGTAAGGTCAAGATTAAGTTCAGTATTTCTTTGTTTATTTTTTTCTTAGAGGATCTATCCAACATTGTGAAAGGGGTATTAAAATCTCCAACTTTTATAGTGCAGGAAGATATCAAATTGTTCATATCTGTTAGGGTTTCCTATGTAAATTGAGGAGTATTCTGATAGGGCACATAAATGTTAATAATTGAAATCTCTTCATATTGCATGTTTCCCTTGATAAATATAAAGTAACCATCTTTATCTTTCCTTACTTTTATTGGTTTAAAGCCTATTGTATCTATAAATAAAATTGCAAACCCTGTTTTTTTCTGACTTCCATTTGCCTGAATTATAAATACCAATCCCTTCACCCTCCTTCTATTTTTATTCTTTAAGGTAAGATGAGATTCCTGTATTCAACAGGTATCTGGCCTGAGTTTTTCTATCCAATCAGCCAACCTGTGCCACTTTAGAGAACAGTTTAAGCCATTCACATTAATTGAGAGTATTGATAAGCATTGAAGTGTTTTAGTTGTCATGTATTTCAAGTGACCAGTGGATGTTCTTAATCCTTTCACCGTGTGGATGTTAGGTCTTGTTCAAGGCTTCCAGGTGAGTTTACTTTGGTGGTAGGCTTTTAAGCTAATCTTTATGGTGGTAGGCTTTTAAGCTAATCTTTATGGGGCGGCGCCTGTGGCTCAAGGAGTAGGGCTCTGGTCCCATATGCCAGAGGTGGTGGGTTCAAACCTAGCCCCAGCCAAAACACACACACACACAAAAAAAAAGAAAAAGCTAATCTTTATGGAGGATGAGTATGAGAATATCCTTGAAAAGTGGTTTAGTTATGGAAAATTTCATCAACATGTGTATGTTGGTAAGGTCGTTGATTTCTCCATCATAAATGAAACTCAGTTTAGCTGGATACAGGATCCTGGGCTGTAAGTTCTTTTGTTTTAGGAGATTGAAGACCAATAACCATCCTCTTGTGGCTTGAAAAGTTTCAGCTGAGGGCGGCGCCTGTGGCTCATTCGGTAAGGTGCCGGCCCCATATACTGAGGGTGACGGGTTCAAACCCGGCCCTGGCTGAACTGCAACCAAAAAATTGCTGGGCGTTGTGGTGGGCGCCTGTAATCCCAGCTGTTTGGGAGGCTGAGGCAAGAGAATCGCTTAAGCCCAGGAGTTGGAGGTTGCTGTGAGCTGTGTGATGCCACGGCACTCTACTGAGGATGATTAAAGTGAGACTCTGTCTCTACAAAAAAAAAAAAAAAAAGAAAGAAAAGTTTCAGCTGAGAAATCTGTGGTCATTCTAATATTCTTCCCCTTTTAGCTTATACTTTTCTTAGGTCTGGCTGCTTGCAGAATTTTCTCTTTCATATTAACTATGGCAAAGTTAATTACACAGGCCACACCACCATGGCACCATCCAACACCACATCTACAGTCCAGAACTCCACCATGGAATAGCTAGCAACTCGATGCTCCCCTCCCCAACCCATGTTAATCATTACACATAGACCTGGGTGGAAGGGATGCCCATAGCCATGACACTAATGGCACTGCTAGCAGCACTTGCTACAGCAATGGGGAGATCTTACAGAGTAATCCTCCCATAATACTTAACTCTGTGCAGAAGTATTCACCCAGCTTCCTGCTGAGCTTCCAATAGCAGCCTAGGAAAAAACACACCCCTCCCCCTGTACTGGCTTGCATTGTGACAAACCCAGGGGAATGAGACAACACAGAACAGCTGCATTAGAAGATCTTGGTGAATCTTCCCTTCCCCTTCCATATAACTCTTCTCGTGTAGGACACAAAAGTGCCATCTAGGGACTTCTCATTCTCCTTGTAAATATATTTCTCAGCAAAGAACACCAGGTGGACTAGCTTAACATTCCTGAAGGATCACACTATACTTACAGAAATGAGCTCCAAAAGGAGTATGTCAAAATGGCAGAAATAGAATTCAGAATATCAATAGCAAATAAGATGAATGTAATCGAAGAGAAAGTTGGAATCTAACATTTTGGATTTAATTTTAGGAGTTGAATGAAACAAATAAAACAGTCACTAAAGAGATAAGAAAACCTAAGAAAGTTATTACATAAAGAAATGAAATAGCCATTTAGAAAACTTTAAAATTTCTAGCAGAAAGTTCAACAACAGGCTAGACCAAACAAATGAAAGAATTTCAGAGCTTAAAGACAAAGGCTTTTGAATTAATCCAGCATGTCAAATATGCAAGAAAAAAAATGAATAAAGAAGAGTGAACTAAAAAATAATCACTGAAAGAAATATGAAACTTTGGAAAATGAGACAATGCATGAGTTTTTGGTATTGCTGAAGGAGGAAAAAAAAAAAGATGAACCTATTCAAGGGAATTATGAAGAAAAAATCTTTGATATTACCAGAGATTCAGATATCTAGATACAGGACTGTCATCAAACAGTCATTGACCTGGCCAAAGTCGAAGTGAGGGAAAAAGTTCTACAAGCTACAAGACAAAAGCAACAAAATTACAGAGAAAATTTATCAGACTAATAGCAGATTTCTCAGCTAATACCTTACAAGTTAGCCCTAATTTTAGTCACTTTAAACAGAACCCCTGCCAGTCAAGAATTTTCTATCCTGCCAAATTAAGTTCTAAATTAAGTTCATTAATAAATGATAGATAATTAAAGATTTTTCCAGACAAGCACACATTAAGGGAATTTTGTAATTATTAGAACTTTCCTAAAAGAAATGCTAAAAAGTGCAATGTACATGGGATAGTACAACAAATATATGTCAGCAGAAAAACAACTGAAAGTTCAAGCGCACAGTTGTTACAGAACAACATCACAAGAGGGATAAGAAAACAACAAAGTGTATTTCACCTGATAAGCAGAACAATATCCCACATATTTATGCTAACACTTCATATGGATAATGCTAACATTCTACTTAAAAGATATAGACTATCAATGAAAGAAAAATCAGTGCCCAAGTAGATGTTGTCTTCAAGAAACCCATCTAACTGGCAAAGATGAACATAGACTTAAGGTATAGAAATGGAAAAAAAAAAAATGTTCCTTGTGAATGGAAACTGAAAGTGGCCTGTATAGCCATTTTCATATCAGATAAAATTGACTATAATTCAACAATAATAGAAAAAGACATGCATGGCCATTATATAATGATAAAGGGGGCAATTTAGCAAGAAGAGAAAACAATCCCAAATATTCATGCACCTAACAAAGAAGCTCCCAGATTCATAAAGCAAATTCTACTAGAACTAATTAAAGAAATGAACAGTAGCATTGTGATTGTTGGGTGCTTCATGTGATTGCATGATACAAAACTGGGTGTATCATGCAAGCCAAAATTCAACAAATAAATGCTGAACAAAAATGAAACTCTAGAACTAATGGTACTAACAGACATTTGTAGAACACTCTGCCTGAAAATTACAGAATATACATTCTTCTCATCAGCACATGGGACATTTTGCAAGATTGATCATATCCTAGGCTACAACAATGATCTTTACAAATTCAAAAAATAAAAATTATACAATTTATCTTCTCATATCACAGTAAAATAAAATCAGAAATCAATTCCAAGAAGAACTCTAAAATTCACACAAAATCATGGAAATTAAAGAAAAAACTTGCTGCTGAATAATCCTTGGATCAATGATATAATTAAAATGGAAATTTTTTGAACTGAATGGCAAAGGGGAAACAAGCTTTCAAAATTCATGGAATAGAGCAAAGGAAGTGCTAATTGGAAAATTCATAGCCTTAAATGTTTATATCAAAAAAACTCAAAAATATCACAAATTATAAACCTAATGTCCTATCTCAAGGAACTGGAAAAAGAAGACAAAACCAAACACAAAGCAAACTGAAGAAAAGAAATAAAAAACTTCAGAGCAAACCTAAAGTGATTCTTTGAAAAGTTAAGCAAAACCAATAGACCACTAGCCAAATAAACTAGAAACAGAAAAGAAAGGGCTCAAATAAGCTCAATAAAAAGACAAAGACAACATTATGACTGATACCACAGAAATAAAAAATTTCATCTTTGAATACTACAAAAGCTTCTATGCACAAATACAATAACACTTAGAGGAAATGGATAAATTCCTGGACAAATATAACATTCCAAGCTTGAATCAGGAAAAAATAGAAATCCTGAACAGATGAATAATGAGCAGAAATTGAGGCAATTATAAACAGTATCCTAACATAAAAAAACCCACTGGATTAGATGGGTTATCAAGGAAATTTTACCAAACCTACGAAAAAGAACTGGCACTAATCCTACAGAAATTATTCCATAATATTGAGAAGGAGGGGATCCTTCCAAACTCATTTTATAAACCCTGTATTGTGTTGATATCAAAGTCGGGAAAGTACACCACAAAATAGAAAACTATAGACCAATATCCATTATGATTATTGATGCGAAAGTCCTTAACTAAATATTAGCAAAATAACTTAAAAAGAATATACAAAAGATAATTTACCATGATCAAATGGGTTTCTTCCCAGGGACAGAAGGATGGCTGAACATATGCAGACCAATAAATTTGATTCACCACATAAGCAGAAATAATAACATAGACCATGCAATTATATGAATAGGTGCAGAAAAAAATTGGATAAAATCTGGCAAACTTTCATGATAATAACCCTCAACAAACTACCTATAGAAGGAACATAACTCAAAATTAAAAATCCATATAATTAAATCTATGCCAAACCCATGGCTAAATTCATCCTGAACAGGAAAATTGAAATCATTTTTCTTAAGAACTGGAACAAGAAAATGGCAAATAATATCACCACTCCTATTAAACATAGTACTGGAAGTCCAAGCCAGAGCAATCAGGGAAGAGGAAGAAATGAAGGGCATCCACATTGGGAAAGGGGAGTACAAATGATCCTTGTTTCCTGATGATATGATTCTTTATCTAGATGTCTCTACCAAAAGACTCCTGGAATTGTTAAATAAAGTTATCAAAGTCTCAGGTTATAAAACCCATGTACACAATTCAGAAGCATTTATGTATACTAATTACAGGCAAACTGTGAGTCCACTCAAGAACTTAGTAGCATTTACAATAGGTATGAAGTAAAGAAAATACTTAGGAATATATTTCACCAAGGAGGTGAAAGACCTCTAAAGGAGAACTTCAAAGACGATGTAGATAACACAAAAGGAAAAATATTCCATGTCCATAGATTGGTTGAATCGACATCTTTAAGAAGTCCATTCTACCCAAATGGATTTAAATATTCAACACAATTCCCATCAAAATACCAACATCTTATTTCACAGATGTAGAAAAAAATACTTAATTTCTTTTAGAAGCAAAAATTTCATAAATAGACTAAGGTAATTTTAAATGAAAATTAAAAAAACTGAAGACTTCACATCACCTGACTTCAAATTATACTATACTAAAAGGCTATGGTAACCAAATCAGCTTGGTACTGGTATGAAAGTATAGACCTAGATCAATGGAACAGAATAAAGAACCCAGAAGTAAAACCATAGAGCTATGACTAACTGATCTCCAATAAAGTGGGCAAAAATATACATTAGGGAAAGATTTTATTCAATAAATGGGAAAATTGTATAGAAATATACAAAAGAATGAAACAGGAGCCTTATGTCTCATTATATACATTTTTTTTATTGTTTGGGATGCACTGAAGGTATAAAGAATTGGCTTACACTGATCGTGGTTGTTAGGTAAAGTTCCCCTTGCAATGGTGTCCTGCTCCCAAGAAGTGTGTCATATACCATGACACCCATCTCCCTTCCTCCTCATTTCTCCCCAATTCCTCATTACTCTACCTCAACCCTTGTATTAGATCATCTACTACCTTCTTTTTAGAACCGAGTACATGGGATTCTTTCTTCTCCATTCTTCTGATACTTTACTAAGAAGAATATGTTCCACCTCCATCCAGGTTAATACAAAAGATGTTAAATTAAAGTCTCCATCTTTTTTAGTGGCTGAAGATTAATCCATAGTATACATATACCACAGCTTGCTAATCCATTCCTGTGATTGTGGCCATTTGGGGCATTTAACTAGAAACAGAAAATAAAGGCTCAAATATGCTGAATAAAAAGACAAAGACATTACAACTGATAGCACAGAAGTACATTTACATTTTGGTGATTGTAAATTGAGCTGCCATAACAGTCTAGTCTAGTGCAAATGTCCTAATGATAAAATCATTTTTTTTCATTTGGGTAGATACCTAGTAATGGGATTGCAGGATCAAAGGGAAGGTCTAATTTGAATTCTTTAAGGATTCTCTATACTTCCTTCCAAAATGGTTGTATTAGTTTTCAGTCTCACCAGCAGTGTAAAAGTGTTATGTTCTCTCCATATCCACACCAGCATCTGCATCATATACAATAATTAACTTAAGGTGGATGAATGACTTAAATGTAAGGCATAAAACCATAAAAAAATCTAGAAAAAATGTAGGAAAAACTTTTGTAGACATAAGCCTAGTCAAAGAATTCATACATAAAACCTAAAAGACAAATACAGAAGCAATAAAAATAAATAACTGAGAATTAATTAAATTTTAAAGTTACTGTACATCAAAGGAAATAATCAACAGAGTAAACAGGCAACCTATAGAATGGGAGAAAATATTCACAAACCATATATCTGATAAAGGGCTGAGTTCCAGAATCTATAAAGAACTTAAACAATTAATAAAACCATATTTAAAAACCTCATCAAGGGGAGGAGACAAGATGGCTGACTGAAGCCAGCTTTCCACAGAGGCTCCGATCCAGTAGGAGAGTTAAAGAACAAAAATTCAGCAAGTAATCTGGTGGATTTGAGCTGCACTAAGAGAGAAGGTTGAAGAACGCATGTCAACCCAGCTGAGGTGAGCTGCGACCACAACGATACAAACAAAAGGTATAAAATCCATCACCAAGCGGACGGGAGTCCCCTCCCCCATGAGAACAGCTCAGAGTGCCCCACAAACAATCGGGCAGAGTTCAAAGGTCCTCCCACTACACTCCACGGGAGAGACCCTCTAAAAACTGGACCTATCTCCCCTACTAGGTTGCCACAGTGTCCTAGTACCAGGCATAAAACTGTATAAACTGTATATAGTCTCTACCTGGAATTCTGAGCTCCCACGCTCCCCTTTACTCACACTGAGGTCTGGAGGCCAGTCCCAGTCAGCAGAGAGAGGACCACACTGGAGTGGAGGTTCCCTGAGGCACAGTGTGACAGCCGTCTTTGGTGGCAATACGGCCAGGCATAAAACTGTCTAAAGCTGTGTGTGTTCTGTGCCCGCAACCCCAGGCTCCCAGCGCTCTCTGCACTCCCCTCTGCTCTCGCTCCAAGGTCTGGAGGCCTATCCCCGAGGGGTCCAGAATCTTGGGTGATTGCTCGAGAGGTGTAGACAGTGCTGGGCTGCAGCCAGTCGGTGCAGACTCTGGGGTACAGGAGCAGAGAGAGGATGGTTGGCCGGAGGGGAGCTACACCGGAGCAGCGGTTGCCTGAGCCATAAAACAGCAGCCCTCTTTTCCTAGCAATACGGCTCACTACTGAATATTCTGAAGCCACACCCCCTGTCTCCCTGGGCAACCAGAGACTCTGAGTAAAGGATATGAGGCTACTCCAACTTGCAAACTGGGGAAAATCCCAGGGCGGGGCTGACCCAGAGGTCCGCTTTACTAAACCTAAGACACACCTGGTCCTCAGGGGATGGTCAGCCTATAGACAATACAAGAGCAAAGACAAGCTGATTTGGAACTCAATTCAGCTTCTCTTCTGCAGGGGAACCGCAGAGTTGTTCTGTTCTGTTCTGTCAGTAACATTAATCAGGGGTGAGACTGGACCTGAGTGAAAACCCCCCAACCTTCATCAAGTGCCCGAGGTTGTCAGGCCTCACCTCCTCCTGCTAGAGAGAGGCAGAGCACAACAGCCTGGCAGACTTCCTTGTGATTCAGGCAGGTGCAAACTCCTGGAGTACCGATTCACTACAGGCAACTGGGTCAGCCAACTACAGGGCTATCAGTGACTGGGTGTGACAGTGATGCAAGGTGGGGAAGGAGGCATCAACCTTCCCAGACTGATCTACTGGCTGAGTGGCACCTCCTGACTCCACGCAGCACTGGAGCAAGCCACACCAGAGTAGTCACCAGACCCCTGTGATCCAGTTCCCAGAGACCTCTTAAACTCTCACCCAAGACAGGGGCAGATTGAGACAATTGATTTGGACTTTTTCAACTGAATGAATCGCCTGAGGAAAAATCAGGTGGTGCCCTGGGTGCACGGTGGTATGAAGGTTTGATTTTTCTTTTCCAATTGTTTGCCGGTGGGGGGTGGGGTGACTTAATTGCTGAGACTTCAATCCAGAGTATCTGTTTCACTAGGGTTGAACAGAAAACAGCTGAACACAAGACAGAACCACTTAGCCCCACCACATCAGACAGGGCCCCAGTTTCTCAGGCCACAACACTGTACAGGCCCTCAACAAACCCCCAGGGAAAAAATCAGAGGGAGTAAAACAACGATGGGGCAGAATCAGCAGAAAAACTCTGGTAACATGAATAACCAGAATAGATCAACCCCCCCAAGTAAAGATATGGCAGATGCAATTGAAGATCCCATTCATAAACAACTGGCTGAGATGTCAGAAATCGAATTCAGAATTTGGATTGCAGACAAGATTAACAAAGTGGAATAAGGAATTCCAGGAGAAACTCAAAAGTTGTCTCAAGAATTTAACGAATTTAAAGACAAAAGCACCAAAGACTTAGACACACTGAAGCAAGAATTTGCAGCCCTCAAAGATATGAAAAATACAGTAGAATCCCTCAGCAACAGAATGGAGCAAGCAGAAGAAAGGATTTCTGACATTTAAGATAAAGCCTTTGAACACTCCCAAACTCTCAAAGAGGAAGAGAAATGGAGAGCAAAAACAGATCATTCTCTTAGAGAGCTCTGGGATAATTTGAAGAAGGCGAATATCCGAATCATAGGAGTTCCAGAAACAGATGAAGTGGCCTCACTGGGCACAGAGACCCTTCTGCATAAAATTATGAAAGAGAATTTTCCAGACATGCCTAGCGATTCTGAAATTCAGATAGCGGACAGCTTCAGAACCCCAGTACGACTCAACCCAAGTAAGACATCCCCCAGGCATATCATAATTAACTTCACTAAAGTTAATATGAAGGACAAAATCCTCAAAGCTGCCAGGAGAAAGAAAACCATTACCTTCAAAGGGAAGAATATTAGAATGACTGCTGATCTCTCTGCTGAAACTTTTCAAGCCAGAAGAGGGTGGTCACCGACTTTTAATCTCCTAAAGCAAAATAACTTTCAACCCCGGATCTTGTATCCAGCTAAACTGAGTTTCATTTATGATGGAGAAATTAAATACTTTAATGACATTTATATGTTGAAGAAATTTGCCATAACCAAACCAGCTCTTCAGGATATTCTCAGACCTATCCTCCATAATGACCAATCCAATCCTATACCACAAAAGAAAACTCACTCAGAAACTTCAGATCAAACTCCAATTTCCACACTGGCAAAAGGATTGAAAATGCCCACTGGACTTTTGAAAAACTCGATAGCCAAAACTTCACCAAACTTATCAATATTCTCCATTAATGTAAACAGCTTAAACTGTCCTCTAAAGAGGCATAGGTTAGCTGACTGGATACAAAAGCTCAGGCCAGATATGTGTTGCATACAAGAGTCACATCTTAACTTAAAAGACAAATACAAACTCAGGGTGAAAGGATGGCCATCCACATTTCAGGCAAATGGTAATCAGAAAAAAGCAGGTGTTGCAATTTTATTTGCAGATACAATAGGCTTTAAACCAACAAAAGTAAGGAAGGACAATAATGGTCACTTCATATTTGTTAAGGGTAATACTCACTATGATGAGATTTCAATTATTAATATCTATGCACCCAACCAGAATGCACCTCAATTTATAAGAGAAACTCTAACAGACATGAGCAACTTGATTTCCTCCAGCTCCAAAATAGTAGGAGATTTCAACACTCCTTTGGCAGTGTTGAAATGATCCTCCAACAAGAAGCTGAGCAAAGAAATCTTAGATTTAAACCTAGCCATCCAACATTTGGATTTAGCAGACATCTACAGAACATTTCATCCCAATAAAACTGAATACACATACTCATCAGCCCATGGAACTTACTCCAAAATCGATCACATCTTAGGTCACAAGTCTAACCTCAGTAAATTTAAAGGAATAGAAATTATTCCATGCATCTCCTCAGACCACCATGGAATAAAACTTGAGCTGAGTAACAACAGGAATCTGCATGCTCATACAAAAACATGGAAGTTAAATAACCTTATGCTGAATGATAGCTGGGTCGGAGATGAGATTAAGAAAGAAATCGCCAACTTTTTGGAACAAAACGACAATGAAGACACAAACTATCAGAACCTCTGGTACACCGCAAAGGCAGTTCTAAGAGGGAAATTTATAGCACTGCAAGCCTTCCTCAAGAGAACAGAAAGAGAGGAAGTTAACAACTTAATGGGACATCTCAAGCAACTGGAAAAGGAAGAACATTCCAACCCCAAACTCAGTAGAAGAAAAGAAATAACCAAAATTAGAGCAGAATTAAATGAAATTGAAAACAAAAGAATAATACAACAGATCAATAAATCAAAAACCTGGTTTTTTGAAAAGGTCAATAAAATAGATAAACCTTTGGCCAACATAATCAGAAAAAAAAGAGTATAATCTCCAATATCATCAATCAGAAACAACAAACACGAAATAACAACAGACTCATCAGAAATCCAAAAAATCCTTAATGAATATTACAAGAAACTTTATTCTCAGAAATATGAAAATCTGAAGGAAATTGACCGATACGTGGAAGCACGTCACCTTCCAAGACTTAGCCAGAATCAAGTGGAAATGTTGAACAGGCCCATATCAAGTTCGGAAATAGCATCAACCATACAAAACCTCCCTAAAAAGAAAAGCCCGGGACCAGACCGTTTCACGTCAGAATTCTACCAAACTTTTAAAGAGGAATTAGTACCTATATTACTCAACCTGTTCCAAAAGGTAGAAAAAGAAGGAAGACTACCTAACACGTTCTATGAAGCAAACATCACTCTGATCCCCAAACCAGGAAAAGACCCAACAAGAAAAGAAAATTATAGACCAATATCACTAATGAATATAGATGCAAAAATATTCAACAAGATCCTAACAAACAGAATCCAGCAACACATCAAACAAATTATACATCATGACCAAGTTGGTTTTATCCCAGGGTCTCAAGGCTGTTTCAATATACATGAATCTATAAATGTAATCCAGCACATAAACAAATTAAAAAACAAAGACCTTATGATTCTCTCAATCGATGCAGAAAAAGCTTTTGATAATATCCAGCATCCCTTCAGGATCAGAACACTTAAGAAAATCGGTATAGAAGGGACATTTCTTAAACTGATAGAGACCATCTACAGCAAACCCACAGCCAATATCATATTGAATGGAGTTAAATTGGACTCATTTCCACTCAGATCAGGAACCAGACAAGGCTGCCCATTGTCTCCATTGCTGTTTAACATTGTAATGGAAGTTTTAGCCACCACAATTAGGGAAGAAAAGGCGATCAAGGGTATCCATATAGAGTCAGAAGAGATCAAACTTTTGCTCTTCGCAGATGATATGATTGTATATCTGGAAAACACTAGGGACTCTACTACAAAACTCTTAGAAGTGATCAAGGAATACAGCAGCATCTCAGGTTACAAAATCAACATTCATAAATCGGTAGCCTTTATATATACCAACAATAGCCAAGTTGAAAAAACAGTTAAGGACTCTATCCCCTTCACAGTAGTGCCACAGAAGATGAAATATTTGGGAATTAATCTAACAAAGGACGTGAAAGATCTCTATAAAGAGAACTATGAAACTCTAAGAAAAGAAACAGCTGAAAATATTAACAAATGGAAAAACATACCATGCTCATGGCTGGGAAGAATCAACATTGTTAAAATGTCCATACTACCCAAAGCAATATATAATTTCAATGCAATCCTTATTAAAGCTCCACTGTCATACTTTAAAGATCTTGAAAAAACAATACTTCATTTTATATGGAATCAGAAAAAACCTCGAATAGCCAAGACATTACTCAGAAATAAAAACAAAGCAGGAGGAATTACGCTACCAGACCTCAGACTATACTACACATCGATAGTGATCAAAACAGCATGGTATTGGCACAAAAACAGAGAAGTAGATGTCTGGAAGAGAATAGAGAACCAAGAGATGAACCCAGCTACTTACCGTTATTTAATCTTTGACAAGCCCATTAAAAACATTCAATGGGGAAAAGATTCCCTGTTTAACAAATGGTGCTGGGTGAACTGGCTGGCAACATGTAGAAGACTGAAACTGGACCCACACCTTTCACCATTAACTAAGATAGACTCTCACTGGATCAAAGATTTGAACTTAAGACATGAAACTATAAAGATATTAGAGGAGAGTGTAGGGAAAACCCTTGAAGAAATCGGTCTGGGCGAGTATTTTATGAGGAGGACCCACCCGGGCAATTGAAGCAGCTTCAAAAATACACTACTGGGACTTGATCAAACTAAAAAGCTTCTGCACAGCCAAGAACACAGTAAGGAAAGCAAGCAAACAGCCCTCAGAATGGGAGAAGTTATTTGCAGGTTATGTCTCCGACAAAGGTTTAGTAACCAGAATCCACAGAGAACTCAAACGCATTAGCAAGAATAGAACAAGGGATCCCATCACAGGCTGGGCAAGGGATTTGAAGAGAAACTTCTCTGAAGAAGACAGGCACGTGGCCTTCAGACATATGAAAAAATGCTCATCATCTTTAATCACCAGAGAAATGCAAATCAAAACTACTTTGAGATACCATCTAACTCCAGTGAGACTAGCCTATATCACAAAATCCCAAGACCAGAGATGTTGGCGTGGATGTGGAGAAAAGGGAACACTTTTGCAGTGCTGGTGGGAATGCAAATTAATACATTCCTTTTGGAAAGAGATATGGAGAACACTTAGAGATCTAAAAATAGATCTGCCATTCAATCCTGTAATCCCTCTATTTGGCATATACCCAGAAGACCAAAAATCACATCATTACAAAGATATTTGTACCAGAATGTTTACTGCAGCCCAATTCATAATTGCTAAGTCATGGAAGAAGCCCAATTGCCCATCGATCCACGAATGGATTAATAAATTGTGGTATATGTACACCATGGAATATTATGCAGGCTTAAAGAAAGATGGAGACTTTACCTCTTACACGTTTACATGGATGGAGCTGGAACATATTCTTCTTAGTAAAGTATCTCAAGAATGGAAGAAAAATTACCCAATGTACTCAGCACTACTATGAAACTAATTTAGGGTTTTCACATGAAAGCTATAACCCAGTTACAACCTAAGAATAGGGGGGAGGGGGAAAGAGAGGGCAGGGATGGGGGAGGTGGGCAGAGGGAAGGGGATTGGTGGGATTACACCAGCGGTGCATCTTACAAGGGTATATGTGAAACTTGATAAACAGTCTGTGAAGCTAGTGAATGCTGCCCCATGAATATATCAATGTACACAGCTATGATTTAATAAAAAATAAATAAATAAAAACCTCATCAAAGTGGGAAAAACCATAAACAGAATCTTTTTAAAGAAAGTAGACAAACTAGACTTCCCATTTGATCCTGCAATACTATTACTAGGCATCTATCCAGAAGAAAAAAGTCATTTTATCATAAGGACATTTGGACTGAAGTGTTTATTGCTGCTCAACTTATAATTGACAAATTGTGGAAACAACCTAAATGCCCAGCAGTAGAGGAATGGATTAACAAGCTGTGGTATATGTATAACATAAAATACTATTCAGCCACTAAAAAACATGGTGACTTAACATCTTTTTACCTGAATGGAGTTGAACATGTTCTTAGGAAAGCATCACAATGGAAAAGCAAGAATCCAATGCACTCAATTCTGATATGAGGGAAATTGATGCTAGTACATGGCAGGGAGTGAGGAAAAGGGGTAGCAGAAAGAAGGAAGGAGGGAGGGCCCTGGGAGGGTCATGGTGTATAACACATCTCTTGGAGGCAGCACACAATTATAAGAGGAACTTTACCTAACAAATATAAGCTGTATAACCTGGTTCTTTGTACCATCAATGAATCTCCAACAACAATAATAAGAAAAAATATAGACAAATGGCAAAAATAAAAAGAGAGAGAGAGATAAAATGCTCAACATTACTAATCATCAGAGAAATGCAAATTAAAACCACACCGAGACATCACCTTAGCACTGTCAGAATGGCCATTACTAAAAAGTCAAAAAGAGAAAAAACAAAAACAGTCTGGCATAAACATAGAGAAAAACATACACTAATATGCTATTAGTAGGATTACAAACTGGCACAACCTCTGTGGAAAGCAGAATAAAGATTCTTCAAAGAACTGAAAGTAGGCCTAAGATTCAATCCTGCAATCCCACTTTTCGGTATCTTCCCAGAGAAAAATAAATTGTTTTTATCAGAAAGACAACTGCACTTTAACATTTATTGCATCGTAGTTCACAATTGTAAAGATATGGAATTAACCTAATTGACTCTCAATTCATGACTTGTAAAGTGATATATCTCACACCATGGAGTGATACTCAGTTATAAAAAGGAATAAAATAATGTCATTCACAGCAACTTGAATTGAATTGGAGACTATTATCTGAAATGTAGTATCTCAGCAATGTAACAACAAACACTATATGTTCTCATTAATAATTAGAAGCTAAATGATGGGTACACTTGGGCACAAAAGATATGTAAAGGACATTGGATACTAACCGAGGTTGTGAGGAAGGCACTGAGAGATATCAACTTTCCTTTTGGGTACAGTGGACACTAGCCTGGTGGTGGGCACACTGAAACCCTGACTTCTGCATTGTACAGTGTATTCATGTAACAAAAGCATTTGAATTCATCAGTATTTTGAAACACGAGTAATAACAAAAGATCAGTCAAGAGGTCAGTGAAAATAGTAAGGATGGAAGACATTTGTAAAAAGAAAAAAGTTATTTCAATTTTTGAACAGGAAGATTCATCTGCCAATCCTAAGCAAGGATTTCTATCCCATATGAGATGGAAAGAATCATAACAATGCTAGTCACCAGAAGTTGAAGGCTACAGTTCTCGGCCCACAGCAGTATTTACAGGTTCAGAGCCACCAAAGAAAACTCAACACTCAAGGCAATGGTCGGAATAAATCTTTACTTTCAGAAAGGAGAAGGAAGAAGCCAGTTTAGTGCCTGTATTTTACACCAGTCTCTAATAGCCAGCCAGTTCCTCCTGATAGGTGTTAGAGGTTATTGGACTCTCGTGCTGCAGTTAAAGATCCCATTTCCATCACAAGTTGTACAGATATACTTCTGGGGCTATGCAGGTGAAATATGAGGCTTAATTAAATTGAAAAGTTACTGTACATCAAAGTAAATGATCAACAGAGTAAACAGGCAACCTATAGAATGAAAGATAACACTAAGTATGATGGGCATACGTAAGTAATACAGGGAATTTCACTGAGTACCCAGAATAAGGGGATGGCTACTTCTAATAATGAAGGATCTGGGGCCAAATAACAGCTTGGTACCCAGATCCCACACAAGGGAATGTTCTAGGTTCAGGCAACTAACAGGGCAATCCTGGAGAGGGGTAGTAGGCTGCCCAGTGGCTGCTTCCAGAATAACTGCATTGTCAAATAAAAAATGCTCAGGCATGTGAATATAAGCTGCAGGTAAGAATCCAATGATGAAGTAGGAATTTACGGGTGCGAACCAAAGCAGGATAATTGATGGTAGGAAGTCCTGGGGAAAACTACTTAGAATGAGGTCAAGAACACAGGTTGAAGTGATTGTAAATTTTGCAGTGTGGTTATAGACTACTCTAAGAATATTTATAAGAGAAGGTTGACCTTCTGAAGTTTCTCACAGTATATAACCATAATGTATTTGGTATGCTTCAAATGTGTTCATTAATATTTTATGCAGCTGATTTTTTTATTATTAGGTTATCTTACCAAAATTATTTTAAGTATCTTCTTATTACCCCCAAATATTTATTCATGTAAACAGGTATGTGATTCTTAAGGTTTCTCCTTTAATTAATATTACTTTCTTATTTCCTGTTTATGTTATCAAGAATTAAATGTTAATAGATTATCTCTGATTTAATCTACGGAGATTACAAATGGTATTCTGGAGGAAACGAAACTGACTTCCATTTTACTTACTATACTTCTGTTGAATACCTCATTAGTGCTTTAATTCATGCAAAAGAAGTTAAAATGTGCTAAAAGTGAAAATTCCTAAATGGGAAAGTACTGTGCTTCCAGTTCACTTTGGCAACAAAGTACAATAATTAGTGTGGTGGGGGAAGGAATGTTGTAAGGAAGTTGGTAGATGAGTTGGTAGATCAGTTGAGTCACCATGTGGCCTTCTAATAGAGAGGAACATTAGAAGCAAAGAGACCCGGACATATATGATCTTATCCCTTCTTTGAGAAATAAATGAATTAAGATGGAGAGGGTATTACTATAATGCTCAGTTTCACAATCTGACATTGTACAGCTCTAAAATCACTTATTGAGCCACTAAAATGTAGTCTTGGCTTATAAATGCAACTATACTATCACTTCTTGTGATCCTATAACATCATGTGTGCTTATGAATGAAAGTTAAAATGAAGATTTACAATGATTACTGTTTTATCCCTGACATTATCTATTGTATTGTTAGCTGCCTTGGCAACAAAACCTCCTCTTAAAAGGATATCATAATGACTGATGACATGTAAATGACCCCATTTTTAAGTGTGAAAAACAAAACCCCTTCCTTTTACTGTCTTACTTCAGCATTTATAATATTAATTTTTCATGGCTATTAGGGATAAGGATTATGCACATAAAGATAGAAACTAGTGAATCTAATACCCCCAAATATTTAATTTCTCTTACAACAAAAGGAGAGTTTCAGGTTAATTTACTTGTAGATGTTCCATACACATAGGGTCATTATATTTTATTTTTAAATTTGTTAATCATTTACTCCTTATTTTAAACAAACCAGTTAAATTTCAGTGTTATAATGCAATGAATTTGATAGTATTCTATGCTTCATCACCACTTCAGAGTTTACAGCTAGGACTGGCTTCAGGGTTCACAGCTGTGACTAATGGGACTACTACCAGGGACATGGACAGGCATTTCTGGGTCCTTGGTGGCCAGAAAGGAGAGCAGGGCTAGAACCAGATCACAGAGCTGCTTCAGGATCCACAGTTGGTCATTTGACATTACCCAGTCAAAAGAGAAAAAAAAAATAAACAAAGGGAATAAAGAAAGCCTATGACATTTTTAGGACATAGTCAATATCACTAATTATATGCATTCTGAGAGTCCTAAAGGAGGAAAGGAGCAAAATGCTCATTTAAAGAATTATTGAATGGAAATTTCCCAAATCTTGAGAGAGATATGAACATCCAAGTATGTGGAGCTCAAAAATTTAGAAAGAGTTTAAAACCAAGGAAGAGTTTACTAAGATAATTTATAATCAATAATCAGAATCAATTCAGAAATCAATGAAAAAGATATTTTTTAAATACTTAACAATAATTTATCGAATATTTCAAAATAGCTAGAAAAGAGGATTTCAAATGTTCACAACACAAAGAAATTACATGTTTGAAGTGACATATAGGCCACTTATCCTTATTTCATTATTATACATAGCATCCATGTACCAGAGTATTACATGTACACTATAAATGCATAGGGTGCCAAAATAATGTATACACATTTTTAAGACGGGAAAATTGTATTATAATTGTAACACTCACTATATACTGACACTTGTTTTCTTTTACATTGTATCTTGTACCTCTTATAATTGCAGAAGTCAAATGTGACTTAGTATTACAATTTTAATACAGTTTTTTCCTTTCTTAAAATTTGTATACAAAGGGCAGGGTTGCAGTGAGGCCTCTGCCTTGGTTGGACCCGCACAAGGTGCTGGGATCTCGGGGCCTCCCTTCTCTACCTCCGCAAGCTCCCAAAGTGACTGCGATGTTGATGACTGTCCCAGGGAAGCTGCTCTCCGGGAGATAACATCCAGAAAGCGCCCTGAAGAAACTTCCTGCCGGAAAAACCGAAAAAGAAGTATTTATAACACTGGAATTTGTAAATAATTTGTCAAAATGGCAGAAAATAATGAAAATAATAGTGAAAATATAGATGTCAGGCGCAAAACCAGTAGAAGTGCTGACAGAAAGGACGGCTATCAGTGAAGTAGAAAGACAGTGTCTCTGTCAAAAAGAGAGAGAGCTAGTCAGGTCCGGAGATGGAGAGCGCTGTGGAGAAAAGGGAGGTTTTATTAAGGAGCCAAGAAAGGAAGCACAGCTGTTCGTCCACAGGGTTGGATTTAGATCATTCCTGTGGTGATAGATTTTTAGGCCCTCTTAAACAGAAACTGCAAGATTCTGCGGGGCAGTGTTTTCCAATTAAGAACTGTAGTGGCAGGCACTCTCTTCGGGGTTCCATCTAAGAGAAAAATTCCTATCAGGGAACTCTTGTTAGATGAGCATCCTTTCCCACCTGGATCAGATTTAGCCTGTAGGTGGCATTTTATTAAATGACACACTGCTACTATAAATCCCAAATCAGATGAATGGGTAAGCACAGACTTTGTCTCAGGGTGAACTGAGAGATGGGGAGCTAGAACCAAGGAGAAACGTGGAAGAGCATGCAGACTGTTTCTCACAGACCAGTGTTCATGCCTGTGTGGCAACCACCAACACTGCCTGGTGTGGAGGTCCCCTGCCTGGCTCAGTGATGAACCTGGTTCCAAATAACAGTGTAGAAGACAGTGATATGGATTCAGATGACGAAGTCATAACACTTTGCCCAAGTCCCAGGAAAGAAACAAACCCAAATGGAAACTAGGTGATGAAATCCTGTAGTTGGAAACACCTCCTAAGTACCATGCCCAGATTGAGTGCCTCCACTGTCTTGTACCAGACCTCCTTCAGATCAATAACAATCCCTGTTACTGGGGAGATCTGGGTAAATATACAGCTGAAGCTCTGCTAGAATGAAAACCAGAGGGTATCTTTTTCCTTCAAGACTTAGCACAGGAAGGCTATTTGTTCTTCATTAGTTTTAGATGCTATAATTGTTCTCTCCGTGCTACAATTGAATCACAACTTTAGCTTTGAACCTTTTGTCTTCCATTCTCCTGATATTAGTGGGCTCCCAGAACATTATAAGGACTGGAGCACCTTACGTTCTTTGAACAACATCTGTGCACCCCCTTAATTCATACTTTCCCCCTTTTCCTGCAGCCATATGTGCAGAACAGTTATCTGTAACTGTACAACTTACGATGGCATCGATGCTCTTCCAATTCCTTCTTTTATGAAATTAAAACTGAAGGAATATAATTATAAATAAAAAATTAGAGTACTCAGGATTGATACATCACCAGAACAGCAATGCTAGGATAAAGGAAGGAACATGACAATGATTGTATACATTTTTCATTTAGTATTTTTCTTATTATACCATTTTGAATTTTTCTACAAAGGAGTGGAGTCTAAAATAAACCTCTGCCCTAAATTTTACCTCAAGATCAGTTTTTCTTTTTTTTTGTTTAGACAGAGCCTTAAGCTGTCGCCCTGGGTAGAGGGCAGTGGCATCTCAGCTCACAGTAACCTCCAGCTCCTGGGCTCAAGCAATTCTCCTGCCTCCGCCCCCAAGTAGCTGGGGCTACAGGCACCTGCCACAACCCCTGGCTATTTTTTGGTTGCAGCTATCATTGTTGTTTGGCAGGCCCAGGCTGGATTCGAACAGCCAGCTCAGGTGTATGTGGCTGACGCCTTAGCTGCTTGAGCCACAGGTGCTGAACCCAAGATCAGTTTTTTAAAAGATACACAAATTGTCTAAAGTTACACCCTACAGGGTTTTTGTTGTTGTTAGTTTTTTTTTTTTCTTATTTTCTCTATACATATACATTTGTTTATTTGGTTCCCTATTTTTGCCTTCACAAAATTAAAAAGGCTTAAAATTTAATAACAATACCAATGTTTAATATAAGGACTAGAAACAAAAACCTTGTAAAGAACAAATGAAGATAAATACATTCAGAAAAGAAATCAGACGATTGCTGCAATGAAATATTGAGCAATAATAATAATAATGCAAAAAAAGTAACATTCACATTGTCAGATAAAAGTATGTCTGTCATAGAATGCTTTGACTCTGCGGTTCAGTATGGAGTCATCAGTTAACTTCTTCGCCTTTTTTTTTCCCAAAGTCTCAAAAAGTCTCTTCTTCTTCTTCTTTTTTTTTTCTTTTCTTTCTTTCTTTCTTTTTTTTTTTTTTGAGACTTTGGAAAAAGAGAATTTTAAAAGCAGCAAGAGAAAAGGAAATGATCATATAAAGGGAGCCCTTATGAGGCTATGGGCAAATTTATCAGCAGATAATCTTACAGGTCAGAAGACAGTAGGGTATTATAT
Source organism: Nycticebus coucang (assembly GCF_027406575.1). Classification (NCBI taxonomy): domain Eukaryota; kingdom Metazoa; phylum Chordata; class Mammalia; order Primates; family Lorisidae; genus Nycticebus; species Nycticebus coucang. Next base: position 152,166,536 of record NC_069804.1, on the reverse strand, counting down.
ACAAATAAAAAAAAAAAACCTGCCAATCAAGAATACATTACCTGCCCAACTGACCTTTAGGTAAAAGGACAGTTATAGATACCCATACATAACAAATGCTGAGAAAGTTCACATTACTAGACCTTACTTACAAGAAATGCTGAAAGAAGTTCTTCAAGCTGAAATGAAAGGTACTACTTAGTAAAAAAATTATTTGAAATTACAAAACTTACTAAAAGGTAATAATGTAGTTGAATTTATAATATGATAAATGTTAATACAGTGCAGTACAGATCAAATGTACCTAATAAACATATATAGAACATTCAGTCTGACAGCAACAGAATGCATATTCTTCTAAAGCACACATTTCAACTTTTCAAAAGTATATGTTTGACCACAAAATAATTCTTGGGAAATTTTAGAAGATGGAAATTATATGAAGTATCAACTCCAGATGCAACATTATAAAACTGTAAACAGAAAGAAGACTACAAAATTCATTAGTATGTGGAAATCAAACAACTTTTTTGAACAACCAGTAGTGAAAGAATAAATCGAAAAGGGAAATCAAAAGTATTTTATAAGAAATTAAAATGCAAAATAACATTTTGTATTTCCATTTTAATTTCCTATAAATAAAAATGTTATTTTGCATTTCCACTTTAATTTCTTATAAAATAAGACAACAACAGCAGTCCTAAGGGTGAGGTTTATAGCAATAAACACGTATGCAGGGGAAAAAAAATCTCACATGAAATAGCTAATATTACACCTTAGAAAATAAAAAGTTACTAAATCCAAAATCAGTAGAACATAGCACACAACAAGATTAGACGACATGTAAATAGACACTAGAAAAAAATAGGAAAATAAATGAAAATAAGATTTTTTTATAAAGATAGACAAAATGCATAAACTGAGCTGAACTAAGAAAAAATGGGATTTATATAAAATGATAAATGAATGAGAAAATATTAAAACTAATATCACACAAACTTGAAGTATCAGGAGACATCATTATGAATGATTATGCCCAAATAAATTGGATACACTATAAGAAATGAATAAACTACAAACAAAGAATGAATCATGAATAAGTAGAAAATATTAATAAACATAATAAGTGAAAAGATTGAATCTGTTATCAAAATTCTCCCTAGAAAGAAAAGCTCAGGGCAAGATGGCTTCACTGGAATATTCTTCCAGAATTACTCATGTAGAAATTTCAAACAAGGACAATATCCCAAAAATATCACAAATCAATATTCCTGTGAACATAAATGCAAAATTTATCAACCAAATAATACCAAATTGAATTTAACAGCACAATGAAAAAATTATACAGCATGTTCAAGTGGGATTTTTTCCTAGGATGCAACAATAGTTCAACATACGCAAATCATTTAATATGAAAAACCACATTAAAAAATGAAAGAATGAATTATATCATCATCTCGACTGACACAGAAAAAGCATTTGACTAAAATGAACATCTGTTCATGAAACAAATTCTCAACAAATTCGATATAGAATGAATATACCACAACATAAAGAAGGCAATATATGACGAGCTCCCAACTAACATCGTACTCACTGTTGAAAAGCTGACAGCTCTTCCTCTACCATGATGAATAAGACAGAATGTTAACTTTCACCACTTTTTTTTTTTTTTTTTTGAGTCAGGTACAATGCTATCATGTCATAGCTCACAGCAACCTCAAACTTTTGGGCTCAAGCGATCCTCTTGTTTCAGCCTCCCAAGTAGCTGGGACTACAGGCACCCACCACAATGCCTGGATATTTTTAGAGATGGGATCTCACTCTTGCTCAGGCTGGTTTCAAACTTCTAAGCTTGAGGGATCCACTCACCTCAGCCTACCAGAGTGGTAGGATTACAGGCATAAGCCACTGCACCCAGCCACTTCTATTCTATATATCACTGGAAAGCCTAGAAGAAGAAATTAAGCAAGAAAAAGAAATAAAAGGTGTCCAACGTCAGAAAAGAAGATGTAAGATTGTTTGTGTTTACTGCTGATGTGATCTTGTACATAAAAAACACTAAAGGTGTTAATGGAAACATTTTTAAAACAATTAAGTGAATTCAGTAAAATTGCAGGATTCCAAATCAGCATACAAAAATCAGTTACATTTCTATATATTAACAATAAGATAAAATGAAAAGGAATTACAAAACAATCCCCTTCATAATACAAATGTCACTTTGAAAATTTTGAGACATACTGTGATATAGTTCACTATTTTACTTCCAAGAAATACAGTTCTTGGTTCACCTAGGCAAGTTTCAACTTGCTCCTCTTAGGCTTATTAAGTGTTGCTGGGAGGGCTTCATTGGTTTCTACCTGCATGGCACTCAGTTGGCATCAGCTATAGAGCTTGAAAGAGAGCACTTTCTCTTGGTGATGATTTCCTATGATTTTAAAAGTGGGTTAAATGAAACTCAAAGCCTTGAGGGTTTAGAATGAGCCTTCAGGAACCTTATCCTTCCAGCATAACAACTTTTCTGTGGTTTCAAAAATTCAGAAGAGACAGAACTTCCCTGAAAGAGAAGGAGAGGAGTTGTTTATCTAGAGTTTCATGAGGAGGGAGGAAGGATGGGGGAGGAGACAAGGGGTTTGGTAAGCACCTACCTAAGGGGCACAATATGGGAGAATATGACACACCTCCTGGGTGAAGGGCTCAACTACAATTTGAACTTTAACAAATGCACACAATGTAACCTAACCATGAGTACCCTTGTATTAATCTGAAAAACAAAGATAGGGAGAGGAGTGGTCATAGAGAAACCACAGGGATTGAGAAAAACATTGCTGCTGTGGAAAAATGGCTCAGAAAAACAATTTAGTAACATTTAAAGGCACTGTAGTGGCACTATAGATTAGATGGCTGGCAGTGTCCCAAATCCTACATGATTATCTTCGAGTCAGGAAACTTTCGTCACAATGGGTTCCTCACACTTTGGCAGATGAGCACAAGTGCATCCATGTTGAATGGTGTGAAAGAATATTGGTTAGATTCAAGGAAGGTAATTCTAGTTGTATTTCTGACATAACTCCTGATGATGAAACCTGGTTTTACCAGTTTGATCCAGGGAATAAGTGTCAGTTTACAGTGAGGATTTCTTTTTCTTTTCTTTTTTTATCTTTCTTTCTTTTTTTTTTTTTGCACAATGAAAATTCACCAACGAAAGTGAAGCACCCCCAAAGTGCAAAGTGTCAGAAAGAAAATTATGGTCACTTTCTCCTCCAGAAGTGGTCGTGTTGCACCTACTCTTCTGGAGTAAAGTAGTACAGGACAGTATGCCTACCAAAAGTATTTGGAAAGATTTCTTTTCTTTCTTTCTTTTTTTTTTTTTTTTTTTTTTTTTTGCAGTTTTTGCAGTTTTTGGCCAGGGCTGGGTTTGAACCAGCCACCTCCAGCATATGGGGCCGGTGCTCTACTCCATTGAGCCACAGGCACCACCTAACCAAAAGTATCTGGAAAGCTTCAAGAATGACAAAAAAGAACAGGACTGCAGGGACCACTTTGCAACGTGACAATTTGTCTGCCCACACAGCCAAGATTGTTTTATTTTACTTTATTTATTTATTTGCAGTTTTTTGGCCGGGGCTGGGTTTGAACCCGCCACCTCTGGCATATGGGGCCGGTGCCCTACCCCTTTGAGCCACAGGTGCCGCCAAGATTATTAACTATTCGGTTCCTGGAGTCCATAGAGACTAAACTTATAACTCATCCACCATACGGTCCTGATCTGGCTCCATGTGATTATTTTTTGTTCCCTACAGTGAAAGATCACATGCATGGAAGAAAATTCTCCAGCCCTAAAGAAGCAGTTCAAGCCTATGACAGTGAACTTAAAGAACTTGAAGAATATGAGTGGAAAGAGTGTTTTCAACAATGGTTTACAAGAATGAAAATGTGCATAGAATGTTGTGGTGATTATTTTGGAAAAATATAGTAATAAAAATGATTTTATGATTCTAAATTTTTGTGTATGTCAAATCTTTTGTAGTGCTCTCCATAATAATCAGAAATAATAAAATATCTTGTTACAAATCTAACCAAGGTTAGAATATTTCCATGCTGAAAAAATTGATGAATAAGAATGAAGGATGGAAAACTAAAATAAAAATATATACTTTGTACATATGTTGCAAGAATTAATATTGTAAAAATATCTATACAACTTGAAGGAATTACAGATTCAATGTTGTCCCTATCATAATTTTAATGGCATTTTGCATAGAAACAGAATAAAATTATAAATACCACATGAAATCACAAAATATGCCCATAGCCAAAGAAATCTTGAGCTTAAGAGGAGCAAATATGGAGGCATCCATATTTTCTATACATATAAAATTACATGACAAATCTATAATAATTACATACATATTATATTATAACAATTACATACATAATATTACATACATATAAAATTACATGACAAATCTATAATAATTAAAACAATATGGTACTGGCAAAAACCTAGACATATAGATCAATGGAACAGAATAGAGAGCCCAGAAATAAACCCACACATATATGGTAAACTAATCTGCAATAAAGAAGGTTAGATCATACAATGGAGAAATTATCGTCTCTTCAACAACTATTTTTTTTTTTTCTTTTTGGAAACTAGGATGTCTACAAGCAAAAGAATGAAATTGTGCCTTTGTCTATATTCTACACAACAATCAACTCAAAGTGGTTTAAAGCTATTAATTTAAGAGTCAAAATGTTAGAAGAAAACATAAAGTAAAAGCTCCTAGATCTTGATGTTCACAATTATTTTGGTAGGTGTAATACTAATTACAAGAAAAATAAAAATAGGTGGGATTACATCAAAGTAAAATAAATTCTACAGGGTAAGGGCAATAATCAACAAAATGAAAGGCAACCTGTGGAATGGGAATAAAATATTTGGAAATTATATACATGTATATAAAGAGTTAATATTCCAAATATATGCACTCTCACAATTTATGGACTCTTACAACTCAATAGTGAGAAACAAATAACAGAACTTAAAAATTGGCAAAGGCTATGAAAATATTTTTTTTCCAAGAAGATACATAAATGGCCAACAGATATATGAAAAGGTGCTTAACATCACTAATCATCAGAAAAATGCAAATCAATACCAAAATGAAATATCACCTCACACTATTTAGAAAAGCTATTATCAAAAGTGAGAAGATAACAAGTGCTGACAAGTATGTGATAAAGAAGGAACTCCTGATACTTTTTCTGGAAATTAAGTCTAGTTATTTTGGAAAACATTATTGAGGGTCCTATAAAAAATGAAAACAGAAGTACCATACTATCCAACAGTCCAATTTCCTGGTATCCATCAAAAAGAAATGAAGTAACTACCTCAAAGAAATCCCTACACCATTATGTTTATTGCACCTATGGAAACAACTTAAGTGTCTGTCCATGAATAATATGATAATGAAAATGTGACACACGTATATATAAACTGTACATATGTGTATGAGTATATATACATAGATGTGTGTATGTGTGTGCACAGGTTGTCCATAAAGTTAGTGTGCAATTTAAAATGGTTATTTAATTTATTATTTATTACTTTTTTATTAAATTACAGCTGTGTATATTAATGCAATCGTGGGGTACAATGTGCTGGTTTTATATACAATTTGAAATGTTTTCATCAAACTGGTTAACATAGCCTTCATGGCACTTCTTAGTTATTGTGTTAAGACACTTATATTCTACACGTAGTAAATTTCACATGTACCCTTGTAAGATGCACTGCAGGTGTGGTCCCACCAACTACTTTCCCTCTACCCATCCTTCCCTCTCCCCTCCCATCCCTCTCCTCTTTCCCCTTCTTAGGCTATAATTGGGTTATAGCTTTCATAAGGAAGCTATAAATTGGTTTCATAGTAAGACTGAGTACATTGGATACTTTTTCTTCCATTCTTCAGATACTTTGCTAAGAAAAATATGTCTCAGCTCCATCCATGTAAACATGTAAGAGGTAAAGTTTCCATCTTTCTTTAAGGCTGCATAATATTCCATGGTGTACATATACCACAATTTATTGATCCATTCATGGGTAGATGGGCACTTGGTCTTCTTCCATGACTTAGCAATTATGAACTGGGCTGAAATAAAATTCTGGTACAAATATCTTTGTTATGATGTGATTTTTGGTCTTCTGGGTATATACCTAGTAGAGGAATTATAGGATTGAATGGCAGATCTCTAAGTGTTCTCCAAACATCTTTCCAAAAGGAATATATTAATTTGCATTCCCAACAGCAGTGTAGAAGTGTTCCCTTTTCTCCACATCCACGCCAACATCTGTGTGGTCTTGGGATTTTGTGATATGGGTTAATATTCCTGGAGTTAGATGATATCTCAAAGTAGTTTTGATTTGCATTTCTCTGATGATTAAAGATGATGAGCATTTTTTTATATGTCTGTAGACCGTGCACCTGTCTTCTTCAGAGAAGTTTCTCTTCAAGTCCCTTGCCCAGCCTGAGATTGGATCACTTGTTATTTTCTTGCTAATACATTTGAGTTCTCTGTGGATTCTGGTTATTAAACTTTTGTCAGAGACATAACCTGCAAATATCTTCTCACATTCCGAGGGCTGTCTGCTTGCTTTACTTACTGTGTTCTGTGCAGAAGCTTTTAAGTTTGATCAGGTCCCAGTAGTGTATTTTTGATGTTGCTTCAATTGCCCGAGGTGTCCTCCTCATAAAATATTATCTCAGGTTGATTTCTTCAAGAGTTTATGGTTGGCTATTTTAAATTGCACAGGAACTTTATGGACACCCCCTTGTGTGCATATATGTGTGTATATATATGTACACCCTGTATATATACACATATATATGTGTGTGTGTACATATATATAATTTATATATACTATAGAATCTCTATAGTTGATCACCTTCATATATTGATGATCTCCTGAAGTTGACTTAATTTTCATACACTGGAGATGCACCACATGTACAAATCAGTACAGTAAACCTAGTTCCTTATGTCGACCAGTTTGTTACTTTCCTTTGGTTGGTCAATTTACAGAAGTTCTACTGTGTGTGTGTTTAAAATAATGTATTAAATTATATATAATGTTTTTGCCCTTAAAAAAAGGAATATTCTGCTATTTTAGACAACATAGATGAATCAGGAGGACATTATACTTAGTGAAGTAAGCCAGACACAGACAAGCAAATAATTCATAACCTCACTTGTTTGACAAATCTAAAACTGTCAAATTCATGGAAACAGAGCAGAAACATGTTTATCAGGGGCTCAAAGCTTGGGAAGTAGAGATATTGGTCAAAGGGTATAAACTCTCCGTTTTAAGATGAAAAAAGATTGGATACGTAACATATACCATGACAACTATGGGTAATAATGTGTATTGTATAATTAAAATTTATTAAGTATGTAGTTTTTAAGTTTTTTCCCAACAAAATAAATGTAACTAAAAGTGCATACATTAGAGTGATATAGAATTTCATTGGCTTCATAAGAATTCACATCTATCTACTGATGCTGTAGGGATTTGGGCAGTAAAAATACAAAGCCAAATCAAAAACTAGAAAATAGAATATTTTTATAAGTTCACAATAGAGATGTCCATATCTAAATAAGAGAGCTGACATAATTAAATATAAATTCTTTGGTTCTAGAAACTTACTCTTAGGAATTTATCCCATGGATGTATTCCTTATTTGGGGAGCACCATTGAAGTAAGATTCTTTTTTTCTTTTCTATTTATTTATTTATTTATTTATTTTTTTTTTTTTTGGCCAGGCCATAAATGAACTAATAGTTAGTATTTACAAGGCAATGAGTAAGATATAAAAGCTAACTAAGTAGACATTAATCAGAAGGAGTTTTCCCAACCAAATTATTTTAATACATGCTCAGGGTAATAATAATCAGATATTGCCTTCAATATTTTTCATATCTTTGATGGTTGATGATTTCTTTCCCTGAAAATTTTCAAAAGTTCAGTCATAAATGTTATTATTGCATATTTACACTCTCACTATTTTTTTGAGGTGTAGACAAAAAGATATTTTCTTATTTTCAAGCAATGAATCATAAGTTGGTCAGTAGTTTCTGTTCTTTCCTTTTCCTGAAACACTTCTTTATATATGAGATGGTTGATTGAGATGCTATCCAATCAAAACTTTCTTTTACTGAGGTAGAAGTTCCTATGTTTACTAAGAAAAATATTATAATTTTTAATGATGCAAAATATTTAAAAATATAATGCTATCTTTTGCTTCTTTCATATGTTATTTCACTGGACTTATACATTTCTAAACTTTGCTATATAGTAAGCTTTACAAACAGTGTACAAAGTCAATATATTCACATATATAAAGAGCATTGTCCTTATATATGGCAAATAGCCAATGCTTTCGGTTACAGAGGCAGTATTGTCCATTTGTTCTCCTTGGAACTCATATAATTGTGCAAGGATTTCATACATACACACACAGAATTACAAACATTAATATTAATATCTTTGTATTCTTATTTTTCAGATGTTAAATCCAATCTTATTAAACACTGATTTCATTTCTCAATGAATTCATACAGTATATACATAAACAGACCACTCTAAACCTAAAAGGAAAATGCAAATCAATATGTACTGAAAGGAAGAGATAGCCACCATGAAATAAACATATTATATGTGTGTGTGTACAAAACTTGTATCTATATATTTATGGAAATATTTATAATAGGCTGTTAAAAGTAGTTATATTGAGATGGCTGACTGAAGCCAGCTTTCCACAGAGGCTCCTGTCCAGAAGGAGAGTTAAAGGACAGAAATTTATCAAGTAACCTGGTGGATTAGAGCTTCACCAAGAGAGAAGTTTGAAGAACGCACATCAACCCTGCTGAGGTGAGCTGCAACACCAAGGATACAAACAAAAGGTACAAAATCCATCACCAAGTGGATGGGAGTTCCCTCCCCCATGAGAACTGCTTGGAGTGCCCCACAAACAAACGAGCAGAGTTCAAAGGTCCTCCCACTACACTCCATGGGAGAGACCCTCTAAAAACTGGACCTACATCCCCTACTAGGGTGCCATGGCGTATTCCTGCCAGGCATAAAACTGTATAAAACTCTATATATTCTCTACCTGCAACTCTGAGCTCCCAGCACTCTCCTCCACTCTCACTCTGAGGTCTGGAGGCCTGTCCCCCAGGAGTCCAGATTCTGGGGTGATTTCTTGAGGGCTGGGGAAAGGGCCTAAACTGCAGCTGGTCAGTGCAGACTCTGGGGCACAGGAGTGTGGAGAGGATGGTTGGCTGAGAGGGAACCACACCAGAGTGGTGGTGTTCCGAGGCGCAGAGCAGCAGCCGTCTTTTGGCAACAATAGGGCTCACTCCCGGATATTCTGAAGCCACACCCCCTGTCTCCCTGGGCAATCAGAGGAGACCGGGTATGAACTCAGGTGGCAACCACCATGGAACAGATCAAACGCAGGCCCCATGAGTAAAGGGTTTGTCTGAGGTGGTACCAGCCTGGGTGGAGTGAGGGGACTAGAAATGCACTCTCAGAGCCAGGAAGTTCCCAGAGTGGGGCTGACACAGAGGAACGCTTTACTGAGCCTAAGACGCACCGGGCCCTCAGGGGATCGTCAGCCTATAGACAAGGAAAACTAGAGGCTAGAACTGACAGGTAATGATTACAAACCTGCAGGAGCAAAGACAGGGCCTGAGGTGCAGGCTCTGGGAACTCAAAAAAGCTTCTCTTCTGCAGGGGAATTTAGCAGGGAAAGAAACAAATTCCGGCCAAGTTATTCTGTTCTGCTCTGACAGTAACATCAATCAGGGGCGGGGCTGGAACTGAATAAACACCCCCCAGCCTCCATCAAGAACCGGAGATTGTCAGGCCCAACCTCCCCCTGCTAGATAGAGGCAGAGCGCAGCGGCCTGGCTGAGCAGAAATAGATTTCCTTGTGATTCAGGCAGGTGCAAACCCCTGTAGTATCTGTTCACTACAGGCAACAGGGTCAAAGCCCTGTGGGACTATCAGTGACTGGGTGTGACAGAGGTGCAAGGTGGGGAAGGAGGCATCAATCTTCCCAGACTGATCTATTTGCTGGGTGGGTCCTCCTGACTCCACAGAGCACTGGAACAAGCCATATCTGAGTAGTCACCAGACCCATGCAATAAAGTTGCCAGAGACCTTTTAAACTCTCCCACCTAAGACAGGTGCTGACTGAGACAAATTATTTGGACCTTTTGAACTGAGCCAGTTGCCCAAGGACTATTCAGGTGGTGCCCTGGGTGTGTGGTTGTAGGAAGGTTTGATTTTCCTTTTCCAATTGTTACCTGTGGGGGGCGGGGTAACTTAATTGCTGGTATTTCTCCACAGCTGAGACTTCAACCCAGAGTAACTGTTTCACTAGGGTCGAACAGAGACCAGCTCAAAACAAGACAGAACCACTCAGCTCCACCACACCAAACAGGGCCCCACTTTCTCAGGCCATAACACTGTATGGGTCCTCAACAAAGCTCCAGGGGAAAAATCAAATGGTGTAAAACAATCATGGGGTGGAATCAGTGGGAAAACTCTGGTAACATGAATAACCAGAATAGATCAACCCCCCCCCAAGGAAAGATATGGCAGATGTAACTGACTATCCCATTCATAAACAGCTAGCGGAGATGTCAGAAATCAAATTCAGAATTTAGATTGCAAACAAAATTAATAGAAGGGAGGAAAATTTGGAATTAGAAATTCAAGGAGCAATTCAAAAGTCAGAATTGGAAATTTGAGGAGAAATTCAAAAGTTGTCTCAAAAATTTGACGAATTTACTAAGAATATGTTCTAGCTCCATCAATGTAAACATGAACAAGGTAAAGTCTCCATCTTTCTTTAAGGCTGCATAATATTCCATGGTGTACATATACCACAGTTTATTAATAGATCCGTGGATAGATGGGCACTTGGGCTTTAGTAAATGTAGAATATAATTGTCTTAACACAATAACTAAGAAAATGCCAGGGAGGCTATAATAACCAGTGTGATGAAAATGTGTCAAACTGTTTATAAAAAAAAGTATGGTGCCCCATGATCACATTAATGTACACAGCCATAATTAAATATTAATTGAAAAAAAGAATTTAATGAGTTTAAAGACAAAAACACCAAAGATTTTGATGCACTGAAGCAAGAATTTGCAGCCCTCAAAAATCTGAAAAATACTGTAGAATCCCTCAGTAACAGAGTGGAGCAAGCAGAAGAAAGGATTTCTGACATTGAAGACAAAGACTTTCAACGCTCCCAAACTCTGAAAAAGGAAGAGAAATAAAGAGCAAAAACGGCTCATTCTCTCAGAGAGCTCTGGGTTAATTCAAAGAAGGCTAATATCTACCTCATTGGAATCCCTGAAAGTGATGAGGTGGCCTCACAAGGCACAGAGACCCTTCTCCATGAAATTATGAAAGAGAATTTTACAGACATGCCAAGAGATTCTGAAATTCAGATAGCAGACAGTTTCAGAACGCCAGCACAATTCAATCTGAATAAGACATAATGCCAGCACGATTCAATCTGAATAAGACATCCCCCAGGCATATCATAATTAACTTCACCAAAGTTAATATGAAGGAGAAAATTCTGAAAGCAGCCAGACGTAAGAAATCCATTACCTACAAAGGGAAGAATATTAGAATGACAGCAGATCTCTCTGCTGAAACTTTTCAAGCCAGAAGAGGGTGGTCATTGACTTTTAATCTCATAAAGCAAAATAACTTTCAACCCCGGATCCTGTATCCAGCTAAACTGAGTTTCATTTATGATGGAGAAATTAAGTACTTTAATGACATTCATCCATTGAAGAAATTTGCCATAACCAAACCAGCTCTTCAGGATATTGTCAGACCTATCCTCCACAATGACCAGCCCAATCCTCTACCACAAAAGTAAACTCACTCAGAAACTTTTGATCAAACTCCAACTTCCACAGCGGTGAAAGGATTAAAAATGTGCAGTGGACTTTTGAAATACTCGATACCCAATATTTTATCAGACTTATCAATATTCTCCACTAATGTGAATGGCATAAACTGTCCTCTAAAGAGGCACATGTTAGCTGACTGGAATAAAAACTCAGACCAGATATTTGCTGCATACAAGAGACACATCTTACCTTAAAAGACAAATACAGACTCAGGGTAAAAAGATGGTCATCCATATTTCAGGCAAATGGTAGTCAGGAAAAAGCAGGTGTTGCAATTCTATTTGCAGATACAATAGGCTTTAAACCAATAAAAGTAAGGAAGGTTAAAAATGGTCACTTCATATTTGTTAAGGGTAATGCTCAACATGATGAGATTTCAATTATTAATATCTATGCACCAAACAAGAAGGCACCTGAATTTATAAGAGAAACTCTAACAAACATGAGCAACTTGATTTCCTCCAGCTCCATAATAGTTGGAGATTTCAACAATCCTTTGGCAGTGTTGGATTGATCCTCCAATAAGAAGCTGAAAAAATAAATTTTAGATTTAAACCTAACCATCCAACATTTGGATTTAGCAGATATCTACAGAACATTTCATCCCAACAAAACTGAATACACATACTTCTCATCAGCCCACGGAACATACTTCCAAATGTATCACATCTTAGGTTACAAGTCTAACTTTAGTAAATTTAAAGAAATAGAAATTATTCCTTACATCTTCTCAGACCACCATGGACTAAATGTTGAACTCAGTTACAACAGGAATCTGCATACTCATACAAAAACATGGAAGTTAAATAACCTTATGCTGAATGATAGCTGGGTCAGAGATGAGATTAAGAAGGGAAATGCCAAATTTTTGAAACAAAATGACAATGAAGACACGAATCATCAGAACCTGTGGGATACCGCAAAGGCAGTCCTAAGAGGCAAATTTATAGCACTGCAAGCCTTCTCAAGAGAACAGAAAGAGAGGACATTAACAACTTAATGGGACATATCAAGCAACTGGAAAAGGAAGAAATTTCCAACCCCAAAGCCAGTAAGAGAAAAGAAATAACCAAAATTAGAGCAGAATTAAATGAAACTGGAAACAAAAGAATTATGCAACAGATCAATAAATCAAAAAGTTGTTTTCTTCAAAAGGTCAATAAAATAGATAAACCTTTGGCTAACCTAACCAGAAAAAAAAATGAGTAAAATCTCTATCTCTTCAATCAGAAACGACAAAGACAAAATAACAACAGACTCCTCAGAAATTCAAAAAATCCTTAATGAATATTACAAGAAACTATCTTCTCAGAAATATGAAAATCTGAAGGAAATTGACCAATACTTGGAAGCATGTCACCTTCCAGGAATTAGCCAGAATCAAGTGGAAATGTTGAACAGGCCAATATCAAGTTCTGAAATAGCAGCAACCATACAAAATCTCCCTAAAAAGAATACCCCGGGACCAGATGGCTTCACGTCAGAATCCTGCCAAACCTTTAAAGATGAATTAGTACCTATATTACTCAACCTGTTTCAAAATGTAGAAAAAGAAGGAAGACTACCCAACACGTTCTATGAAGCAAACATCACCCTGATCCCCAAACAAGGAAAAGACCCAACAAGAAAACAACATCATAGACCAATATCACTAATGAATATAGATGCAAAAATATTCAACAAGATCCTAACAAACAGAATCCAGCAACACATGAAATACATCATGACCAATTTGGTTTTATCCCAGGATCTCAAGGCTGGTTCAATATATGTAAATCTATAAGTATAATTCAGTACATAAACAAATTAAAAACTAAACACCATATAATTCTCTCAATTGATGCAAAAAAGCTTTTGATAATATCCAGCATCCCTTCATGATCAGAACACTTAAGAAAATTGGTATACAAGGGACATTTCTTAAACTGATAGAGGCCATCTACAGCAAACCCACAGCCAATATCATATTGAATGGAGTTAAGTTGAAATCAATTCCACTCAGATCAGACACCAGACAAAGCTGTCGATTGTCTCCACTGCTCTTTAACATTGTAATAGAAGTTTTAGCCACCGCAATTAGGGAAGAAAAGGCGATCAAGGGTATCCATATAGGGTCAGAAGAGATCAAACTTTCGCTCTTCACAGATGATATGATTGTGTACCTGGAAAAAACCAGGGATTCTACTACAAAACTCTTAGACATGACCAAGAAATACAGCAGCGTCTCAGGTTCCAAAATCAACATTCATAAATCAGTAGCCTTTATATATACCAACAATAGTCAAGCTGAAAAAACAGTTAGGGACTCTATTCCATTCACAATAGTGCCAAAGAAGATGAAATATTTGGGAGTTTATCTAACAAAGGACGTGAAAGATCTATATAAAGAGAACTATGAAACTCTAAGAGAAGAGATAGCTGAGAATGTTAACAAATGGAAAAATATACCATGCTCATGGTTGGGAAGAATCAACATTGTTAAAATGTCCATACTACCCAAAGAAATATTCAATTTTAATGCAATCCCTATTAAAGCTCCACTATCATACTTTAAAGATCTTGAAAAAATAATACTTTGTTTTATATGGAATCAGAATAAACCCTGAATAGCCAAGACATTACTCAGAAATAAAAACAAAGCAAGAGGAATCACGCTACCAGACCTCAGACTATACTATAAATCGATAGTGATCAAAACAGCATGGTACTGGCACGAAAACAGAGATGTAGATGTCTGGAACAGAATAGAGTACCAATAGATGAATCCAGCTCCTTACCATTATTTGATCTTTAACAAGCCAACAAAAAAACATTCAGTGGGGGAAAAGATTCCATATTTAGCAAATAGTGCTGGGTGAACTGACTGGCAACCTGTAGAAGACTGAAACTATACCCACACCTTTCACCATTAACCAAGATAGACTCTCACTGGATTAAAGGTTTAAACTTAAGTATGAAACTATGAAAATACTAGAAGAGAGTGCAGGGATAACCCTTGAAGAAATCAGTCTGGGCGAGTATTTTATGAGGAAGACCCCCCCAGGCAATTGAAGCAGCTTCAAAAATACACTACTGGGACCTGATCTAACGAAATAGCTTCTGCACAGCCAAGAACACATTAAATAAAGCAAGCAAACAGCCCTCAGAATGGGAGAAGATATTTGCAGGTTATGTCTCTGACAAAGGTTTAATAACCAGAATCCACAGAGAACTCAAACATATAAGCAAGAGAAGAACAAGTGATCCCATCTCAGGCTGGGCAAGGGACTTGAAGAGAAACTTGTCTGAAGAAGACTGGCACACGGCCTACAGACATATAAAAAAATGCTCATCATCTTTAATCATGAGAGAAGTGCAAATCAAAACTACTTTGGGATATCTTCTAACTCCAGTAAGATTAGGCCATATCACAAAATACCAAGACCACACAGATGTTGGCGTGGATGTGGAGAAAAGGGAACACTTCTACACTGCTGTTGGGAATGCAAATTAATATATTCCTTTTGGAAAGATGTTTGGAGAACACTTAGAGATCTAAAAATAGATCTTCCATTCAATCCTATAATTCCTCTACTAGGTATATACCCAGAAGACCAAAAATCACATCATAACAAAATTTGTACCAGAATGTTTATTTCAGCCCAATTCATAATTGCTAAGTCATGGATAAAGCCCAGGTGTCCATCGATCCACGAATGGATTAATAAATTGTGGTACATGTACACCATGGAATATTACATAGCCTTAAAGAAAGATGGAGACTTTACCTCTTTCATGTTTACATGGATGGAGCTGGAACATATTCTTCTTAGTAAAGTATCTCAAGAATGGAGGAAAAAATATCCAATGTACTCAGCCCTAATATGAAACTAATTTGTGGCTTTCACATGAAAGCTATAACCCAGTTATAACCTAAGAATATGGGGGAAGGGGAAAGGAAGGGGAGGGAGAGGGGAGGGGGGCAGAAGGAGGGTGATGGTGGGATTACACCTGCGTTGCATCTTACAAGGGTATATGTGAAACTTAGTAAATGTAGAATGTAAATGTCTTAACACAATTACTAAGAAAATGACAGGAAGGATATGTTAACCAGTGTGGTGAAAATGTGTCAAACAGTCTATAAACCCAGTGTGTGGTGCCCCATTATCGCATTAATATACACAGCTATGTTTTAATAAAAAACAAAAATTAAAAAAAAGTAGTTACATTAAGGGCAGCACCTGTGGCTCAATGGAGTAGGGCACTGGCCCTATATGCCGGATGTGGTGGGTTCAAACCCAACCCCAGCTAAAAATTGCAAAAAAAAATTAGTTACATTAAGATTAAATAAATTCAAAATTCATGTAACATATTTCTCATTAGTACCTTCATAAGACACATGTATTACTTAATACAATTAAATGTATAAAACAAAATGAAAAAATTGAACTATGCATGGTATAATTTTGCCTGTAAAGAATATGTACATATGTGTTTACATGTGAATTAAAACACTAGGAGATTATATACCTAATATTGCTTTTCTTTTTGAAACAGAGTCTCACTTTGTTGCCCTCGGTACAGTGCCTTGGCATCATAGCTCACAGCAACCTCAATCTCTTGGGCTCAAGTGATTCTTTTGCCTCACCCTCCAGAATAGCAGGCACTACAGGAGCCCACCACAACCCCAGGCTATTTTTAGAGATGGGATCTTCCTCCTGCTCAGGCTGGTCTCGAACCTGTGACCTCAGGCAATCCACCTGCCTGGGTCTTGCAGAGTGCTAGGATTATAGGCAAGATCCACTGTGCCCGGCCCATATACCTAATTTTTAAGAGTGATTTTCTAGAATGGCAGTGTTATGGTAGAAATTTCACTTTCTTTATTCTGTTTGAATGTTTTGTAGACATTATGTATTACATAGTGATCTTACTACATGTATTTAGTCACAGTTATTAAATATTAGCATTCTCTAGGCAATGACATCTCTTTCTCCAGAGTTTATACAGATCAATTTATAATCTTGGGAGAATATGAGCAAGTATTTTAAGAACTTGGAGAAACTTCTAAGAGTAATACAATTATTTAAATGTATTACCATTTCAGAAGTAATAGTAAAAGCTTAAAATTTGCTTTGGAGCATAGAATTTCCCCTCTAATATTTGAAACACTCATAATTGTAGATTACTTTTCTCAAAAACTAATCCTAAGGGAATTATTAACATGTTTCCATTAATAATTAAGAGGACTTTGGATGAATCTGACATAATTTAATGGGAATAATTTTGATACCTAAAACCTTGATTCATACATTAAAAATACATTGAATAAAATACTAAACAATTTTTAGTATCTTACTTTTACTTACTTTATTATTTACTCTTAAAATTAACTATTTTAACTTACAGCTAATATTCTTCTTGTTGTTTCAGATTAATTTAAGGTACTAATAATTAGGTTACACTGTTTGCATTAGTTAGGTAAAGTCCCTCTTAGAATTGTTTTTTTACCCCCAAGGGTTGAGCCTTACACTGTAATGTTGTGCCCCTTAAGTGGGAACACCCCAATACCCCTTCCTCATTCCTTTTCCCCTCTCCTTCATTCCCCACCCCCCCACCTTGGATTACTTTGAGTTTTTCTCTTATGTGGGTATGTATTAGATGGTATATTAGCTTCATAATAGAATTGAGTACATTGGATTCTTGCTTTTCCATTCTAGTGATACTTTCCTAAGAAGAATGTATTTCAACTTTATCTGGGTTAATTCAAAAGATGTAAAATCTCCATATTTTTAAAGGCTGTATAGTATTCCATGGCACACATATATCACAGTTTGTTAATCCATTTCTGGGTTAGTGGGTATTTAGGTTGTTTCCACATTTTGGCAATTGTAAAGTGAGCTGCAATAAATAATCTAATGCAAAGGTCCTTCTAATAGAATGGTATTTTTTCTTCTGGACAGATGCCTAGTAATGGGATTGCAGTATCAAATGGGATGTCTAATTTGATTTCTTTGAGGACTCTCCTTACTTCCTCCCAAAGAGATTGTATTAGTTTGCAGTTCCCCCAACAGCATAAAAATGTTCCCTTCTCTCCACATCAACACAAGCATCTGCAGCTTTGAGACTTTGTGATGTGGGCTATTCTCACTAGATTTAGGTGGATTTCAAGGAGGTTTTGATTTTCAGGGATTATGTACATTTTTTTCAAATGTTTATTAACCATTTGCCTTTGTTCATCAAAGAAGGATCTATTCATATCTCTTGCCCAGTGGTATATGGGATTCTTTGCTCTTTTTTGTTGATTAATTTGAGTTCTCTGTAGATTCTAGCTATCAACTTTGTCAGATTCAAGCCCTGCAAATATTTTTCCCCATTCTGAAGATTGTATTTTTGTTTTATTTGTAGTGTCCTTAGCTGTTAGGAAGCTTTTCAGCTTAATTAAGTTACATTTGTTGATTTCTGTTGTTGCTATGGCCACTGAAGTTTTGTCATAAAATCTTTCCCTAGTCCAACGCCCTCAAGAGTTTTCAGCACAGTTTCTTCTAAGATATTTATCACTTTGTGTCTTATATTTAAATATTTTATCCGTCTTTGGTCAATTTTTGTAAGTGGTGAAGGGTGTGGGTCTAGTTTAAAATTTTTGCATGTGGTTATCCGGTTCTCCCAGCACCATTTTTTGAATAGGGATTATTTTCCTCACTGTATACTTTTGTTTGGTTTATCAAAGGTCACATGACAAGTAGATACTGGTTTCATCTCTTGGTTTTCTATTCTATTCCCCATGTCTATGCCTTTATTTTTGTGCTAATACCATACTGTTTTGATTACTGTGGACTTGTAGTATAGCCTAAAGTCTGGTAGGCTGATGCCTTCAGCTTTGTTTTTATTACTAAGAATACCTTTTGCTATATGGTGTTGTTTCTCGTTCCATACAAAACAAAGCACTATTTTTTTCCACTTCAAAGAATTATGTTGGTATTTTAGTGGGAATTGCACTGTACCTGTAGATTGCTTCAGGTGGACTAGACCTTCTAACGATATTGATTCTTCCCAGCCAAGAGCATGGTGTTTTCTTGCATTTGTTAATGTCTTCTGCTATTTCCTTTATTAGGACTCATAATTCTTGTGGTAAAGATGATTCACCTCTTTTATTAGGTATATTGCTAAGTATTTCATGTTCTTTGAAGCTACTTAGAAGGAAATTTTGTCCTTGCTTTGCTTCTCAACTTAGCTATTAAAGGAGTACACAAAGGCTACTGATTTGTAGACATTGATTTTATACCCTGAGACATTACTGTATTTCCTGATCACTTCCAGGACTCTTATGGTTCAGTCTTTGGGGTTCTCTAACTATAAGATCATATATCATCAGCAAAGAGGGAGTTTGACATCCTCTGCTCCTATTTGGATGCCCTTTATTTCCTTCTCTTACCTGATTGCTTTGGCTAGAACTTGCAACACTATGTTGAATAATAGTGGCAATAGTGTCCATCCTCATCCGGTTCCAGTTCTAAGTGGAAAAGCTTTCAGTTTTACTCCATTCAGGATTATATTAGTTGTGAGTTTGTCATAGATGGCTTCAACCAGCTTAAGAAATGTGCCACTTATGCCTATTTTCTTGAGTGTTCTTGTTAGAAAAAATGGTGAAAATTATCAAATGCTTTTTCTGTATCTATTGAGAGGATCATACGGTTTTTGTTTTTGCTTGTATTGATATGGTGTATTATATTATGGATTTGCATATGTTAAGCCAGCCTTGCATCACTTGGTTGAAGCCTACTTGATAGAGAAATAAAATTTTTATAATGTGTAGCTGTAATCTATAAATTATGATTTTGTTGGGTATTTTTTTTATCAATATTCATTAGTGAAATTAGTCTATAGTTCCCTTTTTTAGTTGGGTTCTTTCCCTGTTTTGGAATCAAGGTCATGTTTAATTCAGAGAACATGTTGGGAATGGTTCCTTTCTCCCCAATGTTTTTGATTAGGTTCTACACTGTAGGCACAAGCTCATCTTTGAAGATTGATAGAATTCTGATGTGAAGCCATCTAGTCCTGGGCTTTTATTATTATTATTATTATTTTTGCAGTTTTGGGCTGGGGCTGGGTTTGAACCTGCCACCTCCAGCATATGGGGCCAGCACCCTACTCTTTTGAGCCACAGGTGCCACTCTGGTCCTGGGCTATTTTGTCATAAGTTTTTTATTGTTTCTGCATTTTCAGTGCTTGATATTGGTCTATTCAAGAAGTCTGTTTCTTCCTGATTAAGTCTCAGAAGATGGCGTGATTCCAGGTATTGGTCCATTTCCTTCACATTGACATATTTCTGGGCATAGTTTTTTGTAGTCAGATATAATCTCTTATATCTCTGTGATGTCTGAAGTTACTTCCTCCTTTCTGTTTCTGATTGAAGTTATTAAAAATTTTATGTTTCTTTTGATGGTTAATCTGGCCAATAATTATCAATTTTGTTAACTCTTTGATGAACCAATTTTTTGTTTCATTAATTTGCTACATGACTCTTTTTTAAAATTTCGTTTGCTTCTGGTTATTTATTTTCTTCTACTAGGTTTGGGACTGGATTTCTCTTCCTTTTCCATTTAAGGTCATTCATTATATTGTTGTTGGGCTCTCTTGTATAGGATGCCAAGAGCCAGCTGACCTCTGAGCAAGTTGATTTGCAGCTAGAGAATGGACCCTCGGGTGATTCATCTGCAGGTACTCCTTGCAGAGAAAGAGCCCGAGCCCATGGTGATCCTTAGGCACACAGTCATTGTATGACACTCCCCTCACCTGTCTTGTGCTGTCTCAATAAAAGGCTACTGTGGAGGTTGCTCGGGGCTATCCTGAAAATAAGGTTACCCCGCCTCCAACAAGCTTGTACTTCTAATCCGCGTCACGTCTGGTTCCTTTCTGTGGCGATCGAGTCAAGGGCCATAGGGGCAACTAGGGGCTGCAAAACTCTCTTTCTGTTTTTTCAGATGTAGGCAGCTAATGAGATAAATTTCCCTCTTAGGACTGCTTTTGCAGTGTCCCACAGGTTCTGTCTTCATTTTTGTTATACTTACAGAAGTTAATGATTTCTTCTTTTATCTCCTCCTTTATCCAACTGTCATTCAGCAGAAGGTTGTTTAATTTCCATACTGCTGTGCATGGATGAAAGTTTTTGTTAAAGTTGAGTTCCACCTTTCCTTATGGTTTGAGAAGATACAAGGTATAATTAAGTTTTTGTTTTTGTTTTGTTGAGGTATGATTTGTGCACTAGGATATGATCTATTTTGGAGAATGTTCCATGGTCTAATGAGAAGAAGTATATTCCTTAGCTTGTGATGGTGTTTTCTGTATATGTCAAGTAAGCACCATTGTTCCAGGGTCATGTTTAAGTCCTTTGTGTCTTAGTTTAATTTCTGTTTAGAGGATCTGTCCAACTCTGTAAGTGGAGTGTTAAAGTCCCCTACTATTATGGTGGTATTGGATATCATATTGTTCAGATTAATTACATTCTGTTCCATAAATCTAGATCAGTTAATTTGGGTGCATAAATATTTGTAATTGAAATGTCATCTTGTTGCATTTTTAGCTTGACCAGTATGAAGCACTAATCTTTGTCTTTTTTGACTTTAATTGCTTTAAGTCCACTTGTATCTGCAAATATGATTGCAACCCCTCCTTTTTCCTGTTTTCCTTTAGCTTGAAATATTGTTTTATGTCCCTAGTATTGAGTCTTGCTTTTTCCTTCAAGTCTAGATGTGTTTCCTGCAGATAACATATGGATAGGTTGTGTTTTTTTTATCCAATCAGTCATCCTGTGCCTCCTCAGTGGGTTATTTGAGCCATTAACATTTATCAATAGAACTGATAAGTGTGGTGGCATTCTATTTATCTTATTTTGTGAAAGTCCATTGCTTAGTTTTGTCTTTTGTGTCATTGTGGAAGCTCAGTTTTGTTATTTAGTTTCTGGGTGCTTAGTTTGCTGGCGGTTCATTGTGATGGTCAGTGTGTAGAATATGTCTAAGTATTTCCTGTAGAGCTGGTCTTGTTGATGCAAACTTCCTCAATGTTTGCATATCAGTAAAGTGTCAATTCCTCCATCAATTTTAAAGCTTAGTTTAGCTGTATATAGTATTTTTGGCTGAAAGTTGTTTTATTTTAAAAGTTTGAAGGTAGCTGACTATTCTCTTCTGACTGGAAAGCTTTGTTTGATAAATTTGATGTTGATGTCACCCTGAAGGATGTGACTCTGTAGATCAATTGGTGCTTTCTTCTGACTGTTGCAGAATTGTCTCTGTTGTCTTGACTTTGGACAAGTTCATGACAATGTGTTTTGGAGAAGCTCTGTTTAAGTTGAGACAACCTGGGGTTTAATATACTTCTGAGAGGAGTATGTCAGAATCTTTGGCGATACTTGGGAAATTTTCATTCATGACATACTCTAGTAGGGCTTCCATTCCTCTGGGACATTCTTCTTCCCCTCTAGGATGCCTACAATTTATATGTTTCAATGTTTCGTGAAGTGCAATAATTCTCTCAGGGTACGTTCTGCTTGCTCTCTCTTTTATTCTGCCCCTTGAACTGCCTGAGTTAGCTCTAGAGGTTTATCTTCTACTTCTGTGATTCTTTCTTCTCCTTGGTCTAATCTATTATTAATACTTTTCACTGCATCTTTAAGTGTCTTGATTGACTGCTTCAATTTCTAAAGCTCCACAAAATGCTTTCTGTATTTTTTGTATCTTTCATCCCTTATTTGATTCTGTGTTTGGATTTCCTTTTTGTTATTTTCCACTTCCTCAGAAATTTCCTTCATCTTTTTCTATACATATTTTAATCCCCTTTCTGTCATTTCTATAATTTCTTTATCAGTGGAATCCTTGGCAGTAGCAGCATCATGATCCCTTGGGGTGGTTGCACTGTTCTGGTTTTCATGTTGCCAGAATTTTTCTGTTGTTTCTTCCTCATGATTGTTTTATTTTTGTCTGATTCCTTACCCCACTTTCTCCTTTCAATTCCTCGTCCTCCTTAAGTTACCTTGTCTCAGTCCTTAGATGTTGACATTTCCTTTGGTCCAGGACCAAAAGGAAGAGAAGAGTGAGGAATAGCAATGGAGAAAAGATTAAAAAAAGAGAAAAGGAAAGAGGGGGCACAAGGCAAGATTGACAAAAAGAGAGTAAAAGAAAGAGAGAGACAGGAGAAATAGTGTTATTCACAGGGGTGCTTTTACTTGCACCAAAAATTCCCAGTCTCTGAGGGGCTGGGTTGATTGTGTCCTTAGAGGTCAGGAGCACACTGTCATCTTGAGTAGATAGAAGACCCTACCTCCAGCAAATAGAGAAGAAAAACAAAAATACTATAAAGCAAAGCTAAAAATTTTGGGAAAAAAAGAACAAAAAAGTAGAAAAACTAGCAAAATAATCCTTACTAATGAAGAATGAAACAATGAAAAAATACAATTACGGGGGAAAAAAGAAAAAGAAAAATCTAGGGAGAAAAGTTGAAGAAGAATTTTTTTTTAAATGAAAAAAATATACATTTGTATTTTGCCTGTTGGTCCTCTGGGGTAGGAAATGCTAGTTACGATGCTTATACAGCTTTATAAGATGGAGGCTAGAAATCTATG
The DNA here is from genome assembly GCF_027406575.1 of Nycticebus coucang. NCBI lineage: Eukaryota > Metazoa > Chordata > Mammalia > Primates > Lorisidae > Nycticebus > Nycticebus coucang. The sequence goes on along the minus strand of NC_069804.1, from coordinate 152,142,957 downwards.
TCTTGCCAAGGAGACCTGGTCCCATTCTTTCCCCTGATTTCTTTGTACTCAGTCCCCACAGATTGGGAGCCTGAAACTCTCATTAGCCTGCTTAATAATCATGCCTCAGTCATTCCAAACTATTTCCATTGGCCATGCAGTAGTTTTCCCAAGAAAAGAGTGTAGCACACAAATCTCCCCATGGGTGGTTGTCCAGTTTATCAGGCACAAGAACTAGCTTCCCACTAGAGCCCTGAGAGCTTATCCTGAAAGGAAGCTTTCCCACAATGGATGTACCCTATCTGGCTTGAAGTGTCTTGGCAAAGCCCACCAGCCCGAGGTGGCTATAGTCCTTTCTCCCTGATATCACTACATGTGGTTTCACAAAAGCTGTTTATAGTCTGCCATCTTCCTCCACCTCCAAGGGCAAATTAAAAAAAAATAACTGAAAAAGCGAAGCTAATGCCATAAATAAAAAGACCACTTTAAACCCTTTTTAGAAACAGTTATAGCATATTCCACGTGTACTTACAAGTAAAACAAAATGAGTCCTTATCCTTTTAATGATAAGTAAAACTAATTAAACCTTTTCTGTTTTACTTTTCTTGTTCTGTGAACCTTTCTGATATTACTAAAGAAGATATAGTCCATTAAATATATCTGAGACTACCTTTCTCTGAGAAACAATATGACAATAGAACAATAAAATGTAATGGAAACATGGGAATAATTAAAGGATATTTTTGATTGACAAAATGTATATTATTATTTAAACTTTATCACACATGAATTAATATCAGCACAGTACTAAATTAATGAAACCAGGTTCATGGTTTAGACGATTAACTGAAGAGAAAAGTATATATCACATTATTTTGTGCAGTAATGAAATATGCACTCTGTATAAATAACATAAAAGATATTCTTTAAGTAAATTTAATTACTGTCCATGTATCTGGAAAATAAGTGCATTTTACTCTCATTAGATTTTTAAGTGAAAAGGGAACTGGAAATCACATGACTTCATCATTAAATATAATTAAACTATCATAATGTGTTTTAAAAATCACATCTTAGAAATAAATATTTGAACATAGCCATACTTGGCAAATAGAGTCTATGAGGTTCAAAAATTAAGTTCAAAAACTCATCCTAGAAAACATGCTACATATAGTATTGCTGAATATCACTGTGATAATTGAGGTATTCAATTTTTATTTTGCTAGTCATAGGACCATATCTTCTATTAATATTTCACAGTATTATATTCACTGTGTGTTAAAATTTCTTCTAAAAAAAATTGTAAATTTTTTCTGATGCACACCTGATTTTAATGAAGTGGATTCACATCTCACAAAAATTTGTGGGGATCCTACTCAAAGTTTTTGATAAGAATGTCAATATTTCCTTGAATCTTCAGCGTTCTTCTAAAAATGCACATGAACAGCTTAGAGAGTTGAGCAAGATAATGAATTACAAGTTTCCAATGATTGGACCCCCTCCTGGAAACATCAATTTGAACAAAAAAATCTAGAAATACCCTGTGAAAACCAAATTAGAGATCAAAGTACCTCACTATAGCATAATGATAAGAAAGATGCATTAATATGTTTGTTAATCATTTGTCTGTCTTCTTTAAAGAAGGTTATATTTATTTCACTTGCCCACTGATATAAGGGATTGTTGGCTCTTTTGTTGTTGCTTAATCTGAGTTCTTTGTAGATTCCAGTTATCAAGCTTTTGTTTGATTTATCATATGCAAATACCTTTTCCCATTCTGATGGTTCTCTTTTCGCTTTGGTTGTTGTCTCCTTAGCTGTACAGAAGCTATTCAGTTTAATTAAGTCTCATTTGCTTATTTTTGTTTTTATGATTTCCACTGTAGTCTTCTTCATAAAGTCTTTCTCTAGGCCAATACCTTCATGTGTTTTCTCACACTTTCTTCATGGATTTTTATCATTTCATGCCTTAGATTTAGATCTTTTATCGATCTTGAATAAATTTTAGAGTGGAGAAAGGTGCAGGTCCATTTTCAGTCTTTTACATGTGGTTAAACAGTTCTCCCAACACCAGATGAATGGCTAACAAACATACGAAAAAATATTCATCATCCCTAATCATCAGAGAAATGCAAATCAAAACCACCCCAAGATAAAACCTAGCCCCACTGAGAATGGCCCACATCACAACATCTCAAAGCTGCAGATGCTGGTGTGGATGTGGAGAGAAGGGAAGAGTTTTAAACTCCTGGTGGGAATGCAAACTAATACAACCTTTTTAGTAGGAAGTACACAGAATCCTCAAAGAACTCAATGTAGACCTCCCATTGAATCCTATAATCCCATTACCAGACATCTACCCAGAAGAAAAAAAATAATTTTATCATAAGGACATTTTCACCAGAATGTTTATTGAAGCTCAATTTACAATTGCCAAATTGTGGAAACAACCTAAATGCCCACCAATACAGGAATGGATAAACAAGTGGTGGTATATGTATAACATGGAATACTATTAAGCCACTGAAAAACATGGTGACTTTACATCTTTGTATTAACCTGGATGGAGAAGAAACACATTCTTCTTAGTAAAGCATCACAAGAATGGAGAAGCAAGAATCCAGTGTACTCAATTCTTATATGACGACAATTGAGGCTATAGGCTATCAGCATACTCTCAAGCTGTGCTAGTCTCACTGTTCATGAGTTTCAAGTGCACTCCAGTGCTATGCCACGCCTAGAAGCCACAGGATTCTAGCCCAGTTCTTAACCTACATTAGCTCTCCTGGGTTTAGAACACCCTGCCCCCAGCACTATAGGAACTGCAGTGGTTACTTACTTAGGAATCATTTTAGATGACCCTGTCCAGAATCTCTTGGCAAGCTGACTGTGGTAGGGCATTCTTCAACAAATCAAGAATCTAAAGATCAGAATAAGCATCCACCTCTTCAATATACAGAAATTGACACATGACCATGATGATCAAAAGCAATTGTGGATACATGAAATCACCAAATGAACAAAATAAAGTGCTAATGATCAACCAAAAAAGATGAAGATATATAAACTTCTGGAGAAAATATTCTAAATAACAAATTTTAAAAACCCAGAGAAACAGCCCCCAACATGAATAAAATAATAAGTGACCAGAATGTGAAATTTACAAGAATGTTTGAAATAAGTTAGAAAATCAAAGCAAAATCTTGCAGGTAAAATCTGCAAGGAAAAAAATATGCAATAGAGAGCAGCAATAGCAGAATTGATCAAGAAGAAAAAAGACATATGAATTCAAAGATAGATTACTTGAAAATAAAGAGAGGAGAAAAAATGGGAAAAAAAGAATGAAAAGGAATAAAGCTAATAGGATTTATTTGACTTTATTAAAAGAACAAATTTTCAAGTCATTTGAGTTTAAGATACAATAGATAAATGCAAACAGGTAGAAAGCTTAACTTAAAAATATTAGTAGAAAACTTTCCAACCATGGAGAAAGATACAAATATTCAGATACATGAAGGTCAAAAGTCAAAAATCAGATTCAAGCCAAAGAAGACTACTCCAAAACATCTTATTATCAAATTCTCAAATATTAGTGACAGAAAATCTTCAAAGTAGTGATAGAAAAGAAGCAATTAGCATATAATATGGTTTTTATATGCCTAAACTTAGACTTCTAAACATAAACCCTACAGACGAGAAAGGAGTGGAATAATATATTTAAAGTGCTGAAGGGAAAAAATTAATGAATAATATTGTATTCAACAAAGCTGTCTTTCAGAAATGAAAGAGACATAAAGACTTTCCCAGATAAATGAAAGCTTAGGGAGTTCATCACTACAGTAGTTTAAGAAAGTCTAAAGGGTTTTCTTTAAGATGAAAGGAAATAATGCTAACGAGCAATACAAAAACATCTGAAAGTATAAAACTCACTGGTGAGTATAAGTACATGGTCAAATTTAGGAGACTTTAATACTGTAATGATGGTGTATAAATACCTTATATTTTTAGTATGAAGGTTAAAATATTAATAGGTTTAATATTTTAAAACTATTAAAAATAATAATAACCTTAAGAAATTGTTAAAGGATTTACAATATAAAAAGCTGTAATTTGTGAAATCCAAAATTCAAAACATGTTGGGGCAAAGTAAAAGTTTAAAGTTTTTTGTGTTAATCCATTCGTGGATCAATGGGCACTTGGGCTTTTTCCATGACTTAGCAATTATGAATAGGGCTGCAATAAATATTCTGATACAAATATCTTTGTTATGGTGTGATTTTTAGTCTTCTGGATATTGCGGTATATGTACACCATGGAATATTATGCGGCCTTAAAGAAAGATGGAGACTTTACCTCTTTCATGTTTACATGGATGGAGCTGGAACATATTCTTCTTAGTAAAGTGTCTCAAGAATGGAAGAAAAAGTACCCAATGTACTCACCCTTATTATGAAACTAATGTAGGGCCTTCACATGAAAGCTATAACCCAGTTACAACCTAAGAATAGGGAGAAAGGGGAAAGGGAAGGGAGGGAGAGGGGAGGGAGAGGGAAGGAGGGAGATTAATGGGATTACACCTGCGGTGCATCTTACAAGGGTGTATGTGAATCCTAGTAAATGTGGAATGTAAAGAAAGGTCTTAGCAAAATAACTAAGAAAATGCTACAAAAGCTATGTTAACTAATGTGATGAAAATGTGTCAAATGATCTATGAACCAAGTGTATGGTGCCCCACGATCATACTAATGTACACAGCTATGGTTTAATAAAAATAAATAAATAAAATAAATAAATAAATAAAGTTTTTTGTGTTATTTTTATATCTAATTTATCAGCTTAAAATAATCTGCTACAACTATGTGAAGTTTTTTAAGTTTCATAATAACTTAAAAGCAAAAACATTATAGATACAATAAAAACACCAATAGCATGGAATCAAAATATACTACTAGAGAAAACACTTAATCACAAAGACAGAAAAATAAATTAAGAAAGAATATAAAAAAGACATAAAACAATAAAATATTAGTAGCAATTTCTTGCATATCAATAGTTATCTAGAATCTAAATGGAATGGAATAAATTCTCAAATCAAAAGCTATCGAATGATCGAATGGATAAAAATACAAGATCCAACTATTTGCCTACAATAGACTTACTTCACCTGTAAAGACACACATAGACGAAAAGTGTAGGGATTGAAAAAGATATTCCATGTAAATGGAAACCAGAGAAGAGCAGAAATAGTTATGCTTATATCAGATAATATATAGACTTTCATTCAGGTGAAGCCTGGGACTCTGTGAGTCTTCATCCCTCCTTTTCAGCTCAGGGTGTTAGTCAGAGGGCATTAGGGCATTGATTCCAAGGAAGACCAGGATCCAGGGCTGTGCCGCTGTGTTGTCCACCCTCTCATTTCCCTGCCCCAAGTCTCTTGAGCCCCAGGGCTATTTTTTTCCTTGTCCCTGCCACCTCCTGGTCCCTGGCCCAACAAGATACTGACCAAAGTCCAGTGACAAGATAGTCCAGTGCCTAGTGTCCGTGCCACCCACCAGGCAGAGCCTGAGGAAACTGAAGCAGAGGTTCCCCAGTCAATCTCAGGCCACTCTGCTGAACTTCTTCTCCCAGGAGTACCAGAAGCATATTAAAAGAACACATGCCAAACATCATACTTTGGAAGCAATTGAAAGTTATTACCAGAGGTACCTGAATGAAGTGGTGAAAAATGGAGCCGCCCCAGTGCTCCTGGAACTGGCCAATAAGGTGGACTATGCATCCTCATTAATGGCTCAGCTTCCTCTAGAGAGGTTTCTACAGAAACACAAGGAAACTCCACCCTCCAAGTCTGTTATAAATAGTATGTTACGGGACCCTCCTCAGATTCCGGATGGAGTTCTAGAAAATCAGGTCTGTCAGTGCATTATGAATGATTGCCATTATGGACCACTGGTGAACTGCATCAAGCATGCCATTTGTTATGAGCATGAGGTCCTACTGAAAGACTTGCTTCTAGAGAAAAAACTTGTCCTTCCAGGATAAAGATCAGCTCCGTGCAAAAGATTATGACAAAACGCCAGACTTTATCATACAAGTTCCATTTGCTGTAGAAGGGCAAATAATTCACTGTATTGAAAGCAAAGTCTCATTAGGTGATGAATAGCCACCAGGCCTACCTGAATGACCACTTCTGGAGCTACTGGAATAGATTTGGGCCTGGATTAGTCATCTACTGGTATTGATTTATCCAGGAACTGGACTGTAACAAGGAGAGGGGCATCCTGTTCAAAGCCTGTTTCCCCACAGACACTGTCATCTTAGGCCACAGTGTAGTTTGACCCTGAAGATCCTGGAAAAGGAGCTGGGAGGAAAAGGTGAATCCAGAAGCAATTTTACTTTCCTACAGCATAAACTCCTGGCAACATCTGCCCTGAACTTCTACTGAACTTTTGTGGTCTCACCACTATCTATTTAGACAATCATATTGTGATGGGTGCCTGTAGTCCCAGCTAATTGGGAGGCTGAGGCAAGAGAATCGCTTAAGCTCAAGAGTTTGAGGTTGCTGTGAGCTGTGACACCACAGCACCCTACCAAGGGTGACATAGTGAGATGCTGTCTCCAAAAAAATCAAACAACAACAAAAAAACCCAGGGCTTCAGGCGAGGCTTGAGCTCACAACCTTGGCATCACCATGACACTGTCATATTAGCGCCACACGCTAACTGACTGCACCACTGGAGCCCTGAATATATTGTTGCTCAGCAGAGAATTTCAGCTATTCATAGCCACATAACCTCACTGGACAGCTCTCCCTTGTGTTCCATATGCAAATAGAAAGAATATTGCCGGGAGTTGTGACTGGCACCTGTAGTCCCAGCTACGTAGGAGACAGAACCAAGAGAATTTCTTAAGCCCAAGTGTTAGAGGTTGCTGTGAGCTGTGACGCCAAGGCACTCTACCCAGGGCAACATAGTGAGACCCTGTCTCAAAAAGAAAAAAAAAAAAAAGAGTTTCTGTTTCTTTCATCCCTTGCTGATGTGAACAGCCAAGAACTACAGATACAACTCACTCATTATCAGCATTTCTGGCCCTGTCAAACAGTTAGCTTATACATAGTCATAATCTTTCTTTCTTTCAGATGGTTTCTCTATGTATGTCGAACAAAAGAAAAAATATGAAGCCTGAAAGGTGTGATTTTTCAATTTTCCTCCCAATTACCAAATCACCCTCTTATTTTTTTTCTTTTTTTCAAAGTCCCTATTCATTTCCTCTCACTATCCCTTTCTCTTCGTGTGCATTCACAAAGAGCCAGTGTCGCATTGCCATCAGGGAATAATCTAGCACAAACCTAGGAAAGTGAAGGCACAAAATCTGGAACTAAATTTTCGCACCCACCCCACAGCCTGTGCTATGTGTATGTTTTGTCCAGTATCTATGGTTTCCTGACTTCTGTGACCTTTGGTCAAGCTGCAGAAATATACCTGGTGATAATTTCCTCTTTTTATAATGCTTATTTGAATGCCGAACCTTTTACACTTATCTAACTTAAAAATATTAATCACCTTGTGCTTGGAAACCATACTCATGGATGCTGGACTGACAGGAGAGGACTCGAACTCATTTCTAGTACTGAGAAGAGTTTATCTTTAAACAGGGCTGGTTTGGGGAAGGTATGTGAGCCAGTACTTTTAGGAGTAAAACTTTTTAAAGACACATTTCGTACACCACTTTGTATGTGCATTTTTGTACCACATAATTATATAACACTCAAGTAATTTAGGCAGTCTCAAGAAAAAAAAAAAAAAGAAATGTTCAGCTTTGAACGAGCTAAGTGCACTAGAAATCAACCTAGAGCAATTTTTAAATAAGCAAAATAAATGAGATTTTTGTATTTGTTTACTTTAATATATTTGTTTTATGTATTATAAACCATATTTCAGTCTAAAGCAAAACATCCCTAAAGTAATGATAAACCTATTATCTAAGAAGTTAAAATTTGATCTGTACCAAAAATGTATTTAGTCGGTTATTTTCTCCTGTGCTCAGAAAATACAACTTTTATAATGTTGAATAGGTGATTTTGGAAATATTACTAACAATCTAACTTCTGCAAATAATTTTAAGTTATATACATTGCTTGGTTCTTTCAAAGATTAAATAAATAATTTGTACTTTGTTCATTTTGTACCTAAGTAGGTTTGAAAAACATTCACCTGCTACTTTTTTTTTTTTAAAGAATACATGTCAGATCCAAACATGTAGATTTTAACTCTGTAGTTAGCTTCATCAAATCAAAAGAGAAGAAGAAGATGATGAAGTTATCAGGAAATACCAGGCAAACTTCTATTTTAGCATTAAATTCATCATGCAGATTTTATGAGTGAGATTCAATGATTTGAAACCATTACTGTGTTGCCTTGGTACACACACTTTAAACAAAAATGGCATTATAACTGGGTTTCATGGCATGCTCTAAACTGCTTTTTCTTCTTAAGGAATAAATTACATTTATCTGCACAGATGTTGAAAATCTTGTTAAACCCTTGTCAAGGATTTGTTTGTTTTACATTAAACAAATTTATGATGAGTATGCACAAATAAATTAAAAATTTTTTATAAAGGGCAGTGACTGTGGCTCAATGGAGTATGCACCGGCCCCATATACTAGAGGTGGTAGGTTCAAACCCAGCCTTGGCCAAAAAAAAAAAAAAAAAGCAAAAAAATAGACTTTAATTCAAAAAGTATAAAAAGAGACAGAGAAGTTCATGACATAATGACAAAAGAGTTAATTTAGGAAGAGGATACAATAATTATATATGCACCAACATTGAAGCCCCTAATATATAAAGCAAATGTGAATAGACATATGGGGAGAAATAGACTGCAATGAAAGTATAGCATTGGACTTTAATACCTTACTTTTAGAAGCAGACAGAGCAGACAGATAGAAAATCAACAAGGAAACATCAGACACAATCTCCACTCTAGAACAAAAGAATCTGTAGATGTTTACAGAACATTCCATCTAATAATAGTAGAATACACAATTCCCTCAAATGCATATGGAATATTCTCCATTATAGATCATATATTAGGCTACAAAATAAGTTTTGACACATTTAAGAAAGTTGAAAGCATATCAAGTATGTATTTATCACAATGGTAAAAGCCTGAAAATAAATAACATAAGGAATTTAGGAAAAATCACAAATAAATGGAAGTTAAACAACATGGTTTTGATCAGCCAAAGGGTCAATAAAAAAAAAAAATGAAAGTGAAATGTAAAAATTTTCTTAAAAAAATGAAAAGGGAAACACAATATACCAAAACCTTTTAAATAAAGCAATAAATGTTCTGGGAGGAAATTTTATAACAATAAATGCCTATATCAAAAAAGATAAAATATTTCAAACAAAAAAAACTAATATTTTACCTCAAGAATCTAGAAAAACAATAACTAAGCCACAAATTAGTAGAATGAATGAATTATAATAATAAAGATCAGAGCAAAAATAAATAAAAAGAAGTCTAGACAAATAATATAAATTATAAAATTAATGAAGAGTTGGCCTATTGAAAAGATGAACAAAACCAACAACTCTGTAACTAGACTACTGGAAAAAACATACTCAAAACACACTTCTTGGGGGCGGGACACAATTACAAGAGGGACTTTACCTATCAACGACAATCAGTGTAACCTAATTCTTTGCACCTTCAATGAATCCCAAACAATAATTAAAAAAAAAAAGAGGTAACAAATGGGACATTACTACTGCTACCATATAAATACAAAGAATCATAAGAGATTATTATGAAAAATTAGATGCCGACAAACTTGATAACCTAGAATATATGTATAAATTCCTGGACATTAAAAACTACTGAGATAAAATCATGAATCAGTAGACAATCAGAACAGAATACTAATGGGTAAGGATATGGGATCTATTAAAAAAAAAAGTCTCCTATCAAGGAAAACCACAAGATCTGATGGTTTTACTGCTAATTGTTATCAAAATCTGAAGAACTAATAGTAATTATTTTCAAACTCTTTTTAAAAAATGAAGAAAAGGAAATACTTCATAACTCAAATTATAAGGCCAATATTACCCAGATATCAAAACTAGACAAATTCAAGAAAAAAGAAAATGACAGGCCAACATCCATGATTAAAATACAAGGTCAGACAATTAAGTTTGCAAACTTGTCCTAGAAAAAGTGCTATGTAGCTCACTGTTGAATATCATTATGATCACCTGCAAAGTACTTCCCTTGGGAATCTATGCACCTGACATAAGTGCCTAGTCCACCCTTCAAAGCAAAGTCATTTGTATGAAGTCAGACAACTGAGTACATGAACTTATTCGAGAAAAATGTGCTACATACCTCATTGCTAAATATCACCACAGTCATCTTCAAAGTACTCCTCTTGGGAAACACTGCACCAATGCCAGCACCAAGTCTACCCTTCAAAGCACATTTTCTAGGATTAGTTTGCAGACTTTATTGTTTGACCTCATACAATGATAGTTTTGATGGCCATTCCAAAAAAAAAGTTCCAAAAGGGCTTGGAAGTATGGACTAGACACTGTATCAATGAGCTACAAGGTCAAGAAGTGGTTAATTCCTTCACTATCCTGAGTCCAATTTGTCCTAACTTATTCTGCTAACTACATGCTGTTTTAGATCAGAGCAGTTGGAAGCTTTATTTTATTACTATTTTTTAAATTTTATTTTATTTTTTTAATTATTATTAAATCATAGCTGTGTACATTAATGCGATCATGGGGCACCATACACTGGTTTTATAAACAGTTTGACACATTTTCATCACACTGGTTAACATAGCCTTCCTGGCATTTTCTTAGTTATTGTGTTAAGACAATTATATTCTACATTTACTAAGTTTCAGATGTACCCTTATAAGATGCACCGCAGCTGGAAGCTTTTGACTCTGTTAAACGGTGCCTTCTGGTTCCCTATCTCAAAACCACACACACACAAACACAAACAACAACAAAAAAAAAACCCACTTTGAATAGCTAAATCAATCTTGAGCAAAAAGAACAAACCTGGGAGCATAATAATATCTGCTTTAAACTATATTGCAATGCTACAAAGTTATTTCAATCAAAACAGCATGATACTGGCAAAAAAACAAACACATAGACTAAAGGAACAGAAAAGATATCCAAGAAATACATCTGCATTTGCAGCTAGTTGATTTTCAACAAAACACATTGAACAAACATAGAAGAAATGACAGTGTCTTAGATAAATGGTGTATGTAAAACTGGCTATCCATATGGAGAAGAATAAAATCAGACACTTATCTTTTACTATATACAAAAATGATCTAAAATCAATTAAATACTTAAATATAAGACATGAAAATATGAAAGTATGAAAAGTAAACAAAGAGTAGAAACTTTATGAAATTGGTCTGGAGAATAAATTTCTAGAAATAACCTCAAAATCATGGGCAACAAAATAAAAAGTAGATGAATGCAAATACATCTAACTAAACATCTCCTGAACAACAAAGGAAACACTCAACAGATTGAAGACACAACCTACAAAATGGGGGATAATATTTGCAAACCATATATCTGATAGAGATTTAGTATCCAAATGAAAAACTCAACTCAATAGCAAGAAAATAACTCAATTAATAAATTGTCTAGAGACCTGAATCAACATTTCTCAAAAAAAAAAAGATATAAACACAGCCAATGGGTATAATGAAAATAAAATTTTCTCAGCATCACTAATCATCAAGGAAATTCAAATTAAAACCACACTGATTATCACCTCACTCCTATTAGAATGACTATTATCAAAAAGACAATAGATAACAAGTGTTGACCAGGATGCAGAGAAATGAGAACCCTCGCACATTGGTGGTGGAAATGTAAATTAACACAGCTATTATTGAAAACAGTATGGAATATGGGTGAATGAAGTCATGCTACCACAGCTCTTGAATTTTGAATGCCAGCAGAATTATCACCACATGGACACCACCAGGGTTTATGGTCTATATCTTTCAAAGTGGCAGGTCAAACTGTACCTAAATCTACTTGAGCCACAACTAGGGTGATGGAAGAGTACTGTGTTGAAATTCAGGGAACAGAGTCTCAAGACAGCCTTGGGAAGTACCTTGTGCCTGTCCCCTGAAACCATTTACCCCTCCTAGACCTCTAGGTCTGTGATGAAAAAGGGAGCCTGAAGTTCTACAAAGTACCTTCAGAGTTATTCTCCCATTGTGTTGGTGAGTTGTATCTGTCTTCTTTCTATCCACACTAAATCCTTTTACAAAGGGACATTTGGCCACAACCTGGATATTCTCTTTTAAACAAGCTTTTTAATTCTGTAATGGTCAGGTTGGGGATATCTCAGAGTTTTAAGTTCTGCATTCCTATAAATTAAAAACTCCACAGTTAAGTCATTTCTGTCCTCTTGCATCTTACCTAATGAAATTAAAAGAAGCACAGCAGCTTCTTCAATATTTTGTTTAGAAATTTCTTCTCCCAGATATATTGACTCATTTCTCTTAAACTCCAATTTTCCTAAAGCCCTCAGACATGGACATAATTCAGCCAAGTTTTTTGCCACTTTATAACAAGGATGGCTGAGACTGCAGTTTCCAGTAAGATATTGCTCATATTTTTCCTGAAACTTCATCAGAATATCCATCTTTCTACCAACAACATGGTGACACTTAGATAAATAATTTCTAAGAAGTTTCATATTTTTTGTACAGCTCTCTTCTGAGCCATTCAAAGAATTGCCCATAGCATTTTGTTCATGAAAACACAACCTCACTCTTCGCTGGTCCTCCAAATTATTTCAGCCTCCAGGGGTCCTCAAACAATGGCCCGTAGGCCACATGAGGCGGTGTGATTGTACTTGTTCCCATTTTTTTTTTTTACTTCAAAATAAGATATGTGCAGGGTGCATGGGAATTTGTTCATTTTTTTTTTAAACTATAGTCCGGCCCTCCAATAGTCTGAGGGACGGTGAACTGGCCCCCTGTTTAAAAAGTTTGAGGACCCCTGCTCTACACAGTACTCAGTTAAAAAATGGCTTCCCCATTTTCAGTTATGTTATAAAAACACCCAGTCTCTTATATTGGTTTTCTGTCTTAGTATATTTGTGCTGCTATAATATTAAAAGTATACCTGAGAATGGGTAAATTAGAATAAATAGAAATTTATGTTCTCACAGTTCTGGAAACTGGGAATTGCAAAACCAAGGGGCCACCATCTGAAAAAGCATTCATCCCTCATCATCCAATGGTACAAGTTGCAAGGGGAAAGATGAGCAAAAGAGAGAAATGCAAATGGGGGCCGAACTTATTCTTTATAAGGAACTCTCTCCCAAGGTAACAAACTCACTCCCATGCTAACAGCATTAATCCACTTATTCTTCCCTCATGGCCTAATTTTCTCTAAGCCCCATCTCTTAACACTGTTGTATTATGGATCAAATTTCTAACACATGTTTTTTTGAAGACATATTCACAAGAATGTCTCACTAAATGGAGAATCTCAGTAAACTCATAGGAAGTATATAAAAATAAGTAAAATTATTAATGAAAAGTATAAAGACTAAAATGAAAAATTTCCTGGGGGGGGGCTTGAAAGAAGATATGAGAAACCAAAAAAACAAATCAATGAACTAGAGATAGGTCAAATGAAATTATTTGACCTGAGGAACAGAAAGATAATGGAAAGAATACAAATGAACAGAAGCTAAGAGATCTGTCAGATACCATCAAGCATACCAACTCACTCATAATGAGAGTTACAGATGGAGAGGGGACTAAAGGAAGAGGAACATAGAATATTAGAATAAATAATGATGTAAAATTACCAAATTTGATACAAAATTACTTGAAAAACCTCTATGCTCATCAAGTCTAAAATGTGGAGGACATGGACAATTCCTTGGAAACACACAACCTCCTGAAGCTCAATGAGGAAGAAATATAACTCTTTAATAGATCAATATCAAATGTCAAAATGTAAACAGCAATAAAAAAACTTGCAACTAAAAAAAATTCCTAGACTAGATAGTTTAACACCTGAATTTTGTCAAACCTACAAAAAGTAACTTTTACCTATACTGCAGAAATTATTTGATAACATTGAGATGAAAAGAATCCTTCTGAACATGTTCTATGAAGCCAATATTATCTTGACACCAATATCAAGAAAACACACAACTAAAAAAGAAAACTACATACCAATATCCCTTATGAATGTAGATGCAAAAGTTCTTCATAAAATTTTATCAAACCAAATTCATCAGCACATCAAAAAAAAATGTACCCTGACCAATTTGGCTTCATCCTATGGATGTAAGGATGGTTCACCATGTGCAAATCTATAAATGTAATTTATCACATAAATTTATGCAAAAACAAAGACAATGTATTCCTTTCAATCAATACAGAGAAAGCATTTGACAAAATTCAGCCTCCTTTCATGATAACAAAACTCAACAAAATGAGTTTAGATGACACTATTCTCAAAATTTTAAAGGCCATGCCCAACAAGGCCCAAGCAACATCATATTGTATGAGGAGAAATTGAAAGCATTCCTTCTTAAAATGGGAAGTAGACAAGTTTCCTCACTTTCACCACCTTTATTCACCATAGTGCTAAAAGTTCTCACCAGAGCAATTAAGCAAAAATAGGAAAGCAAATGTATCCCAAAGAGGAAAGAATTGATCAAACTATTGCTCTTTGTTGCTGATATGATCTTATATCCAGAAAACCTGAAAGATTCAACTTAGAGACTCTGGGAGTTGATAGATAAATTCAGCAAAGCCTCAAGTTATTAAATCAATGTACACAATCAGTGGCTTTCATATATGCCAACAACAGTCAAGCTGAGAATCAAATCAAAGATACTATATATCTTTTGCAGTAGTAATGAAGAAAATAAAATACTTGAATTTTATTTAACAAAGGGGGTGAGATACCTCTGTAGGGAAAATTATGATACACTTTGGAAAGAAATTACAGAGGATATAGACAGATGGAAAAATATACCACGTTCATGGAGTGGCAAAAACAGCATTGTTAAAATGGCTATAATACCAAAAATGATTTACAGATTTAATGTAATCCCTGGTAAAATACCAATGCCAGTTTTTGCAGAAGTAGAAAAGTGTTTCTACACTTCATATGGAACAAAAAAATAAGACCCCAAATAGCCAGTGCAACCCTACGTAATAATAACAATTCAGACGGCATACTTTACCAGACTTTAAGCAGCTTTAGTAACCAAAACAGCATGATACTAGCACAAAAACAGAGATTGATCAGAAGAGAGAACCTAGAGATGAAATCATCCTTATATTCTCATCTGATTTTTGACAAAACAGCTAAAAATATACACGGGGAAAATGCTTCCTGTTCAATAAATGGTGTTTGGAAAACTAAATAGATACATGTAAAGGATGAAACAGGATCTGCATTTTACCACTCACAAAAATTAACTAACAATGGATAAAAGACTTAAACACAAGGCAGGAAACTATAAAAATCCTAGAAGAAAATTTTGGAAAAGCTCTTATTGATATTGCCTTAGGCAAAGAATTAATGAAGAAGACTCCAAGAGCAATCACAGCAACAGCAAAAATAAATAAATGGGACATGATCAAATAAAAATGCTTCTGTACAGCCAAGGGCAAAATCAAAAGAGCAAATAGACAACTCACATAATGGGAGAACAAACTTACATGCTGTACATTTGATAAGGGACTTATAATCATAATCTAAACAGAACTCAAGCCAATCATCAAGAAACAATGAAACAACCCCATTTAAACCTGGCCAGAAGAAATGAATGGAAATTTTTCAAATGAAGATATACTAATGGCCAATAAACTCAGGAAAAATGCTCTAATCATTAAGGAAATGCAAATTATAAACACAATGAGAAATCACCTAACTCTAATGAGAATGGCACATATTAAAAAATCCCAAAACTACAGATGCTGGCATGGATGTGGAGAGATATACACCATTGGTGGGACTGCAAACAAGTACAACATCTATGGAAAATTATATGGAGATACCTCAAAGTAAACCTACCATTTATTTAGATCCAGCAATCCCACTTCTGGGCATACACTGAAAGGAAAAGACATCATTTTATACAGAGGACACCACACACAAATGTTTATAGCTGCACAATTCACAGTTTCAAGGACATGGAAACAACCCAAATGGCCACCAATACATGAGTGGATGAAAAATGTGTGGTATATGCATAACATGGAGTACTACTCAGCCGTGAAAATTATGGTGATCTAGTATCTTTGTGATAACCTGGATGGAACTGAAAACCATTCTTCTAAGTGGACCAACACAAGAATAGAGAAATAAATATACACACTCAGTAATAACTTGTAACTAATTAATTGACATTTAAATGTATATGTGGACGTAAATATCACTGAAAATCAAACTGAAGGGAGAGGATAGGAGGGGATTGGTAAATTCATACCTATTGGGTACAATGCACACTCTGGGATGAGGGCTTGCAACTTTGACTCAATATGTATAAAAAACAACATATATAAAAAAATTCGTACTCACTAATATTCTGAAAATAAAAATATATTGATTGACATACCTACTAATCTTGGTTAACTCCAACTAGAATAAAATTGAAGATATGCACACCTGAATGTGCCATAAGAAAACTACCAACAGGCAAAGAGAATTTGTAAATCAAGAGAAAACAACTCATCATGTGAAAGGAATATTAAATAAAATTGATAGCAGATTTTCTCAAAAATAATGGAGGCCAGAAGTCAGTGAAATGATGTATTAAAAGTGCTGAAAGAAACACTGTCATCTACATATTCTATATTCAGAAAGTTAGCCACTGATTTGAAAGAAATTAACACATTCCCCAGTAAACTGAGGGATTTTTTCTGCTCACACACCTGCCCTACCAGAAATACTAGAAGCAATCCTTTAGAACACCATGAAAGATTCTAGACAGAAAAAGACTCAAGCCTACAAAAAATAAAGAACAATAAAAAGGAAACTACATCTTTTTTAAAGATATATATAAAAGATATTATAAACACATTTTTGTTGTAACTATTCAAAATAATTTTTTTTATTAAGTCATATATACATATATCATGAATACATTTATGCATTTGTGGGATTCTATGTGTTGATTATTTGTACAAATTGGAGTGCTTACATCCTACTAATTAACATAGGTTTCACCTCATTTACCTAATCACAGTGTTAAGCCATTTGTGTTCAATACTTGATAGATTTGACTTATACCCTTGCAATATTCTCCACACGTGTGGTCCCACCATTAACCATCCTTTGCAATCCCCCCTCCCCTTCCCTCATTCATCCTGGGCTATAGTTGTGATTCATCTCTCATATGAAAGTGTGAGTGATTATAAATTGGTTTTATAGTAGTACTGAGTACATTGGATATTTTTTTTCCATTCCTGAGATACTTTACTAAGAAGAATATTTTCCAGTTCCATCCATGTAAACACTGAAACTCTGAAAAAAGAAATAGTTGAAGATGTTAACAAATGGAAAAATAGACCATGCTCATGGCTGGGAAGAATCAACATTGTTAAAATGTCTATACTTCCCAAAGCAATCTACAGATTTAATGTAATCCCTATCATAAATCTTTAAAAGACAAATGTATAAAGCAATATTTGTAAGTCTGTGGCAAAGGATTTAAAATTTACAAAGATATGATTTGTATGATAATTACATCAGAAAGAAAGGGTGAAATGACTCTATATTTTAGAAAATATTTTATACTACTGAAATTAAATTGTTTTTAATCCAAACTAGATTGGTTTAATTTTTTAGTTGTAACCACGGTGTAACCATGAAGAAAGAAACCGCACAAAATACAACAGAAGATGAAGTAGAATAATTAAACTATCATGCCCAATAATATATATTTAACACAGATGAAGTTAGTAGCTAGGCACGGTGTCTCACACCTCTAATCTTAGCACTCTGGGAGGTGATGATGAGAGGGTCACTTGAACTCAGGAGTCCAAGACCAGCCTGAGTAAGAATGGGATCCCATTTATACTAAAAATAGAAAAATTAGAGGAGGGAGACAAGATGGCGGACTGAAGCCAGCTTTCAACAGAGGCTCCCGTCCAGAAGGAGAGTTAAGGGACAGGAATTTAGTAAGTATCCTGGTGGACTTGAGCCACACCAAGAGAGAAGGTTGAAGAACGCACATCAACACCGCTGAGGCAAGCTGTGATCACAAGGATGCAAACAAAAGGTACAAAATCCACCACCAAGCGGATGGGGGTCCCCATCCCCCATGAGACCGGCTCAAGAGCCCCACAATTAAACAAACGGGCAGAAATTAAAGGCCCTCCCACTACACTCCACGGGAGAGACCTTATAAAAACTGGACCTACCTCCCCTACTGGGGTGCCGTGGCATTCTCCTGCCGGGCATAAAACTGAATAAAACTTTAAAAATCCTTTGTCGGCAACCCTGAATCCCCAACACTCCCCTCCCGCCCACTGAAGTCTGGAGGCCTATCCCCCAGGAGTTCGGATTCTTGAGTGATTTCTCAAGGGGAGTGGACAGTCCCCGAGTTGCGACTGGTCAGCATTGACTCTGAGGCATGCGAGTGAGGAGAGGGCACCGGGCTGAGGGGGAGTCACGCCTCGGCGGCACTTCACTGTGGTGCGGTGCAGCAGCCCTCCCCGTGCATCAATACGGCCAGGCATAAAACTGAATGAAACTCTAGCTTCCCCCCACTCTCACTCGGGGTCTGGGGGCCTGTCCCCCAGGAGTTCGGATCCTTGGGTGATTTCTCGAGGGGAGCACACAGTGCCCACGCCGCGACTGGTCAGCGCTGACTCTGAGATACGTGAGCGAGGAGAGGGCACCGGGCTGAGGGGGAGTCACACCTCGGCGGCACTTCCCTGCGGTGCGGTGCAGCAGCCCTCCCCGGGCAACATTACGGCCGGGCACAAAACTGAATAAAATTCTAGCTTCCCCGCTGAGCACCCCTACTCTCACTTGGGGTCTGGAGGCCTATCCCCCAGGAGTTCAGATCCTTGGGTGATTTCTTGAGGGGAGTGCACAGTGCCCGAGCTGCGTCAGGTCAGCGCTGACTCTGAGACACATGAGCGAGGAGAGGGCACTCTGCTGAGGGGAAATCAAGCCTTCGTGGCACTTCCCTGCGGTGCGGTGCAGCAGCCCTCCCCGGGCGGACAACAATACGGCCGGGCATAAAACTGAATGAAACTCTAGCTTCCACCCCACTCCCACTCGAGGTCTGGGGGACTGTCCCCCAAGAGTTTGGATTCTTGGGGGATCTCTCGAGGGGTGTGGACCCAGCATAAACTGCGGTTGCTCAGTGCTGACTCTGGGGCACGAGACAGAGGAGAAAAGGGTCGGCTGAGTGCCCACACCAGAGCGGCAGTTCCCTAGAGGCAGAGCAACAGCCGTTTTTTCTTTAACGGCAGAATGGCTCACTTCTGGATATTCTGAGGCCACACCCCCTGTCTCCCTGGGCAACCAGAGGAGGCCACCGGTGAGCAGGGGATTTCCTGACACTGCTCACAATCCCGGGAAGCTTTCAGGGCGGGGCCCACCCAGAGAGGTGATCAGACGCAAACCTCCAGCAGCAAAGACGTTTGAACTCAGAACAGCCCGTCTTCTGTAGGCGATTTCGGCAGGAACAGAGACAGAACCCTGCAAAGTTGTCTGTTCTGTTCTGCTCTGTTAACAGCATCCATCAGAGACGGGGCTAAGCCTGAGTGAACACCTCCTTCCCATCACCTGCATCAAGCACTCAAAGATGTCAGGCCCCATCTCCTCCTGCTAAATAGCGGCAGTCTGCGGGGGCCTGGCAGACTTCCTTGCAATTCAGGCAGGTGCAAACCCCTGGAGTGTCTGTTCACTGCAGGCAACTGGGTTAGCAATCTGCAGAGATACCAGTGACTGGGTCCGACGGAGGGGCAAAGTGGGGAAGGAGACGTCAACCTTCCCAGACTGCTCTGTTTGCTGGGTGGCTCCTCCTGACTCCGCGCTGCACTGGGGTGAGCCATGTCATAGGAGTCACCAGGCCCCTGTGATCCAGTTCCCAGAGACCTCTTGAACTCTCCCACTCGAGACAGGTGCGATTGAGACAGTTGATTTGGACCTTTTCAACTGGGCTAATAGACTGAGGACTCTTCAGGCGGTGCCCTGGATGTGCGGTTGTAGGAAGGTTTGATTCTCCTTTTCCTATTGGGGCCAGAGGGGGGCAGGCGGGGTGACTTAATTGCTGATTTTTCCACACAGCTGAGACCTCAAGCCAGAGTAGAAGTTGCAATAGGATCAGACAGAAACCAGCTGAAAACAAGACAGAACCACTTAGCTCCACCACACAAGACAGGGCCCCAGTTTTTCAGGCCACAACACTGTACGGGCCCTTGATAAAGCCACAGGGGAAAAATCAAAGGGAATAAAATAACCATGGGGCGGAATCAGCGGAAAAACTCTGGTAACATGAATAACCAGAATAGATCAACCCCCCCAAGAAAAGATACGGCAGATGTGATTGAAGATCCCATTCATAAACAACCGGCTGAGATGTCAGAAATCGAATTCACAATTTGGATTGCAGACAAGATTAATAAAATGGAATTAGGAATTCGAGGAGAAATTCAAAAGTTGTCTCAAGAATTTAATGAATTTAAAGACAAAACCACCAAAGACTTAGACACACTGAAGCAAGAATTTATAGCCCTCAAAGATATGAAAAATACAGTAGAATCCCTCAGCAACAGAATGGAACAAGCAGAAGAAAGGATTTCTGACATAGAAGATAAAATCTTCAAACGCTCCCAATCTCTCAAAGAGGAAGAGAAATGGAGAGCAAAAACGGATCACTCACTCAGAGAGCTCTCAGATAATTCGAAAAAAAGCAATATACGAATTATTGGGATTTCTGAGAATGATGAAGTGGCCTCGAAGGGCACAGAAGCGTTTCTTCATGAAATTATGAAAGAAAATTTTACAGACATGCCTAGATAATCTGAAATTCAGATAGCAGACAGCTTCAGAAACCCAGCATGATTCAACCCCAATAAGTCATCCCCCAGACATATCATAATTAGCTTCACTAAAGTTAACATGAAAGAGAAGATTCTCAAAGCAGTCCGGCGAAAGAAAACTATAACGTACAAAGGTAAGAATATTAGAATAACTGCAGATCTCTCTGCTGAAACTTTTCAAGCCAGAAGAGAGGGGTCATCAACTTTTAATCTCCTAAAGCAAAATAACTTTCAACCCAGGATCTTGTATCCAGCTAAACTGATTTTCATCTATGATGGAGAAATTAAATACTTCAATGACATTCATATGTTGAAAAAATTTGCCATAAGTAAACCAGCTCTTCAGGATATTCTCAGACCTATCCTCCACAATGGCCAACCCAATCCTATACCACAGAAGTAAACTCACTCAGAAACTTCGGATCAAACTCCAACTTCCACACTGGCAAAAGGATTAAAAATGTCCACTGGACATTTGAAAAACTCGATACCCAAAATTCCACCAGACTTATCAATACTCTCCATCAATGTGAATGGCTTAAACTGTCCTCTAAAGAGGCATAGGTTAGCTGACTGGATACAAAAACTCAAGCCAGATATTTGTTGCATACAAGAGTCACATCTTAACTTAAAAGACAAATACAGACTCAGGGTGAAAGGATGGTCATCCATATTTCAGGCAAATGGTAATCAGAAAAAAGCAGGTGTTGCAATTTTATTTGCAGATACAGTAGGCTTTAAACCATCAAAAGTAAGGAAGAACAAGAATGGTCACTTCATATTTGTTAAGGGTAATACTCAACATGATGAGATCTCAATTATTAATATCTATGAACCCAACCAGAATGCACCTCAATTTATAAGAGAAACTCCAACAGACATGAGTAACTTGATTTCCTCCAGCTCCATAATTGTCAGAGATTTCAACACTCCTTTGGCAGTGTTAGATCGATCCTCCAGCAAGTAGATGAGCAAAGAAATCTTAGATTTAAACCTAATCATCCAATATTTAGATTTAGCAGACATCTACAGAACATTTCATCCCAACAAAACTGAATACACATACTTCTCATCAGCCCATGGAACTTACTCCAAAATTGACCACATTTTAGGTCACAAGTCTAACCTTAGTAAATTTAAAGGAATAGAAATTATTCCATGCATCTTCTCGGACCTTCATGGAATAAAACTTGAATTGAGTAACAACAGGAATCTGCATACTCATACAAAAACATGGAAGTTAAATAACCTTATGCTGAATGATAGCTGGGTCAGAGATGAGATTAAGAAAGAAATCACCAATTTTTTGGAACAAAATGACAATGAAGACACAAACTATCAGAACCTCTGGGACACCGCAAAGGCAGTTCTAAGAGGGAAATTTATAGCACTGCAAGCCTTCCTCAAGAGAACGGAAAGAGAGGAAGTTAACAACTTAATGGGACATCTCAAGCAACTGGAAAAGGAAGAACACTCCAACCCCAAACCCAGTAGAAGAAAAGAAATAACCAAAATTAGAGCAGAATTAAATGAAATTGAAAACAAAAGAATAATACAACAGATCAATAAATCAAAAAGCTGTTTTTTTTAAAAGGTCAATAAAATAGATAAACCTCTGGCCAACCTAATCAGAAAAAAAAGAGTAAAATCTCTAATATCATCAATCAGAAACAACAAAGATGAAATAACAAAAGACTCATCAGAAATCAAAAAAATCCTTAATGAATATTACAAGAAACTTTATTCTCAGAAATATGAAAATCTGAAGGAAATTGACCGATACTTGGAAGCACGCCACCATCCAAGACTTAACCAGAATCAAGTGGAAATGTTGAACAGACCCATATCAAGTTCAGAAATAGCATCAACTATACAAAACCTCCCTAAAAAGAAAAGCCCGGGACCAGATGGTTTCACGTCAGAATTCTACCAAACTTTTAAAGAGGAATAAGTACCTATATTACTAAACCTGTTCCAAAATGTAGAAAAAGAAGGAAGACTACCCAACACGTTCTATGAAGCAAACATCACCCTGATCCCCAAAACAGCAAAAGACCCAACAAGAAAAGAAAACTATAGACCAATATCACTAATGAATATAGATGCAAAAATATTCAACAAGATCCTAACAAACAGAATCCAGCAACACATCAAACAAATTATACATCATGACCAAGTTGGTTTTATCCCAGGGTGTCAAGGCTGGTTCAATATACGTAAATCTATAAATGTAATTCAGCACATAAACAAATTAAAAAACAAAGACCATATGATTCTCTCAATTGATGCAGAAAAAACTTTTGATAATATTCAGCATCCCTTCATGGTCAGAACACTCAAGAAAATTGGTCTAGAAGTTACTTTTCTTAAACTGATAGAGGCCATCTACAGCAAACCCACAGCCAATATCATATTGAATGGAGTTAAATTGGAATCATTTCCACTCAGATCAGGAACCAGACAAGGCTGCCCATTGTCTCCATTGCTTTTCAACATTGTAATGGAAGATTTAGCCACTGCAATTAGGGAAGAAAAGGCGATCAAGGGTATCCATACAGGGTCAGAAGAGATCAAACTTTCTCTCTTCGGAGATGATATGATTGTGTATCTGGAAAACACTAGGGACTCTACTACAAAACTCCTAGAAGTGATCAAGGAATACAGCAGTGTCTCAGGTTACAAAATCAACATCCATAAATCGGTAGCGTTTATATACACCAACAACAGTCAAGTTGAAAAAGCACGTGAGGACTCTATCCCATTCACAGTAGTGCCAAAGAAGATGAAATATTTGGGAATTTACCTAACAAAAGATGTTAAAGATCTCTATAAAGAGAACTATGAAACTCTAAGAAAAGAAATAGCTGAAAATGTTAACAAATGGAAAAACATACCATGCTCATGGCTGGGAAGAATCAACATTATCAAAATGTCCATACTACCCAAAGCAATATATAATTTCAACGCACTCCCTATTAAAGTTCCATTGTCATATTTTAACGATCTTGATAAAACAATACTTCGTTTTATATGGAATCAGAAAAAACCTCGAATAGCCAAGACATTACTCAAAAATAAAAACAAAGCAGGAGGAATCACACTACCAGACCTCAGACTTTACTACAAATTGATAGTGATCAAAACAGCATGGTATTGGCACAAAAACAGAGAAGTAGATATCTGGAACAGAATAGAGAACCAAGAGATGAATCCAGCTACTTACCGCTATTTGATTTTTGACAAGCCAATTAAAAACATTCAGTGGGGAAAAGATTCCCTATTTAACAAATGGTGCTGGGTGAACTGGCTGGCAACCTGCAGAAGACTGAAATTGGACCCACACCTTTCATCATTAACTAAGATAGACTCTCATTGGATTAAAGATTTAAACTTAAGACAAGAAACTATAAAAATACTAGAGGAGAATGCAGGGAAAACCCTTGAAGAAATTGGTCTGGGTGAGTATTTCATGAGGAGAACCCCCTGGGCAATTGAAGCAGCTTCAAAAATATACTACTGGGACTTGATCAAACTAAAAAGCTTCTGCACAGCTAAGAACACTGTAAGTAAAGCAAACAAACAGCCCTCAGGATGGGAGTAGATATTTGCAGGGTATATCTCTGACAAAGGTTTAATAACCAGAATCCACAGAGAACTCAAACGCATCAGCAAGAAAAAAACAAGGGATCCCATCGCAGGCTGGGCAAGGGATTTGAAGAGAAACTTCTCTGAAGAAGACAGGCGCACGGCCTTCAGACATATGAAAAAATGCTCATCATCTTTAATCATCAGAGAAATGCAAATCAAAACTACTTTGAGATATCATCTAACTCCAGTGAGACTAGCCTATATCACAAAATCTCAAGACCAGAGATTTTGGCGTGGATGCGGAGAAAAGGAAACACTTCTGCACTGCTGGTAGGAATGCAAATTAATACATTCCTTTTGGAAAGATATATGGAGAACACTCAGAGATCTAAAAATAGATCTGCCATTCAATCCTGTAATCCCTCTGCTCGGCATATACCCAGAAGACCAAAAATCACAACATAACAAAGATATTTGTACCAGAATGTTTATTGCAGCCCAATTCATAATTGCTAAGTCATGGAAAAAGCCCAAGTGCCCATCGATCCACGAATGGATTAATAAATTGTGGTATATGTACACCATGGAATACTGTGCAGCCTTAAAGAAAGATGGAGACTTTACCTCTTTCATGTTTACATGGATGGAGCTGGAACATATTCTTCTTAGTAAAGTATCTCAAGAATGGAAGAAAAAGTACCCAATGTACTCAGCCCTACTATGAAACTAATTTGGGGCTCTCACATGAAAGCTATAACCCAGTTACAACCTAAGAATAGGGGGAAATGGGTAAGGGGGGGTGGGTCGAGGGAGGGGGATCGGTGGGATCACACCTGTGGTGCATCTTACAGGGGTATTTGCGAAACTTGTTAAATGTAGAATGTAAATGTTTTGGCACAGTAACTGAGATAACGCTGGAAAGGCTATGTTAACCATTGTGATAAAAATGTGTCAAATGGTCTATGAAGTGAGTGTATGATGCCACATGATCATATCAATGTATACAGTTATTATTTAATAAAAAAATAGAAAAATTATCTGAACATTGTGGTGGGCACCTTGAAATCAGGAGTTTGAGACTTCTATGAGCTAGGCTGAAGTCATGGCATTTTAGCCAGGGGCAACAGAGTGAGACTCTGTCTCAAAAACAAAAACAAACAAACAAACAACAACAACAAAAAAAAAAAAAACTCTGCAATAATGAAGAAGCAAAAGTTTCTAACATACATAGAAAATAAAAAAAAATGGTGGAAACAAATTCCTATCAGTAATTACATTAAGAGCAAATGACCTGTATTGACCATTTTTTTAGGTCATAAAATAAGCCCCAATAAATTTAAAAGGATAAGAGCATGCAAACTATAGTCTTTGTAGTATGATCTGAATATTTGTGTGCTCCCAAAAGTCATATGTTTAAATACTAACCTTCAAGGTGGTGGTATAAAGTGTTGAGTCTTTGGGAGTTGATTAGATTATGAGATGAGAACCCTCATGATTGGGACTAATACTCTCGTTAAAGGAGACTGGATGGAGCGAATAAGATAAGCAAATATTGAGAAGGCACAACCTATAAGAAAGCAAGCCCTCACCAGACAACAAATTTGCTAGTACCTCGCTCTTGAACTTCCCACACTCCAGAACTGTGAGAAATAAATTTCTGTTGTTTATAAGCTACTAGTCAAAATATTTTCTTATAGCATTCCCAGCACACTAAGACATTCTAAATACATGGAATGAAATTAGAAATTAATAACAAGGAAATGTGATCATTCACAAATAAGTGAAAATTAAACAATACATTTCTAAATGACCAATGCATCCAAGAGAAAATTACAAGACAAATGGAAAATATTTTGAGATGACAGAAAATGAAATACAACACACCAAAATTATGAGACATCAAAAATGGAATGTATAGAAGTAAATTTTTAGCTGCAAACATTAATGTTAGGAAAGATAAAAAAATATCAATTTATAGCTTGGTGTTGTGGTGGGCACCTGTAGTCTCAGGTATGTGCAAGGCTGAGGCAAGAGAATCGCTTAATCCCATAGAGTTTGAGGTTGCCATGAGCTGTGATGCCACAGCAATCTACTGAGGATGACATAGTGAGCCTCTGTCTCAAAAAAAAAAAAAGAAAAGAAAAAAGCAATTTAATAACTTAATTTTCATGTTAAGAAACAAAAAACTAAAGAACAAATAAGGCCAAGGAAGAGGAAAGAATAAAATAATAAGGATTATATCAGAAAATTAATAAAATAGAAAACAGATAATTAACAGAAATTTGTCAATGAAAGCAAATTTAGGTCTTTGAAGAGAGCAAAAATATTGATAATCATTTTGCAACAATGATGAATAAAGAAAGAGGAATAAAGAAAGAGAAATTTCAGATTACTTAAATGAATCATGAAAGATGGAGACCTTACCACTGGAGACCTAAAAAATAAAATATTATTTTAAAGAAATATTATGAATAATTTGATGCCAAATTATTAGAACCTCCTGATGAAATGAACGTGTTTCTAGAAAGATATCTTTCTAATACTGACTCAAGGAGAAATAGAAAATAGGACTAGACCTACAATTAATAAGGAAATAGAATTAGCAATTTAGAAAAACCAAAAAAGCAAAGTTAAATTATAGCAGTTTTCCTGAACCCATTCCAAGACTATATGAGTTCAGAGGTAAATTTTGCAAAATAGTTATTGTGATGGAAATCAGAATGGTGGTTGGCCAAGGAGATGGATTTAAGTGGAGGGGACTGAGAGAATTTTCTGAGGCAATAAAAACAGCTTATGTTTTGACTGGGATGGTGGTTTTAACTAGATAATCTGTTAAAACTCATCAGATCATACATTTGTGATCTATGCATGTTGCCCGATGTAAATTTTACCTTCAAAATTAAAAAAAATTGAGAAATTGTTGATTTCAGCAATGAATCATATTATTTAACTGAAAGAAAGATTGAAACCTTGCTGTGCAAATAAATACCTGCATAAATATGCAAAAAAAAAATTAACTGTTTTTACCACAAGATCTTCAAAAAAATTGAATAAAAAGACATACTTTCCAACTCATACTACTAGGGTAGTATTAACTTGATTCCAACGGCAGAGACAACATTAAAGTTACAGATCAATATCCTTTATAAATATACATATGGATGTACACATCTTCAACACAATATTAGCAACTGAAATACAGCAATATAAAATAGGATTATATGCCCTGTTCAGTTATGGTTTATCACAGGAAAATTCAAATTTGGCTCACCATGAAAAATTCTGTCAATATAAATGTTATACTAATAGAATAGAGGACAAATATCACATGATCATATCAATAGATGCAGAAATATCTCTTAATTAGATCAAACATTCTTTCATGATGAAGGTACTCAGCAAAGTAGGAATAGAGGAAAATTTCTGACTTATTAAAAGTCATCTAAAGAAAACCTCAGTTAACATCATACTGTAAAATATTGAATGTTTTCCTCCTAGGATCAGGACCAAAACAAGGGTGTCCACTCTCACCTTCTTTGTTACATGGTGTTTGACACTCCTATGAAAAATATATAGACAACAAAGTGTCATAAAAGGGGTAATTGTATACAATAGTACTAGTATAGTCAAGTCAAGATCAGACCATGCTGACTCTTGAACATCATAAAGAAACATTTGGGTTTATTCTAAGAACAATAAGAGTACAAAGCACATTCATACTGTTTAGGTAGAAGAAGGTTTTGGTATTTGTTAATATTCAAAAATATTATCCATTCCTTTAAATTATGATTTAGTAAATGTTTAAATTCTAAAATGATAAAATATTTTTGCTTTTTTTTTTAATTTTTTTATTAAATCATAACTGTATACAATGATATGATCATGGGGCATCATACACTCACTTCATAAACCATTTGACACATTTTTATCACAGTGGTTAACATAGCCTTTCCGGCGTTATCTCAGTTACTGTGCCAAAACATTTACATTCTACATCTACCAAGTTTCGCAAATACCCCTGTAATATGCACCACAGGTGTGATCCCACCAATTCCCCTCCCTCTACCCACCCCCCCCTTCCCACTTCCCCCTATTGTTAAGTTGTAGGTTTTAAATCTGTTTCAAATAAGGAACTTGCTAGACATATTTTTCTTTTTGTCACTCTTAGAAATATTCACCACAAAGGAAAGGTCTTCACGAAATTCTCACCCATTTTGTCTTATATTAAAAATGCAATGTGAAGTCAAAGAATATCTAATGTGATTTTTTTCATACTTTGCCTATAATTCTCCATTGCATACATTGTTGTATGAGTTAATTTCACCAGGTTTAATATCAGCCTGGGCTTGGCATGGATCCCTGGTCAAGGCATGAATTTCTTTGCTATTGTAGGTACCAGGAGTTTTATGGAGGTTTGTCTCTGCTTGTCAGCATTTTCTTTTGTTAATAGTGAGACTGACAACGGTCTGTCAGTGAGACCCCTGGGGTCTCTATCATTGGGTTTATTTACATAGCATAAATGAAGCTTAAATAGGAGCACAAATGAAACTCGTGTGCAGTTTTTATAGACATGTTGATGTGAGGCAGTCTTTACCTGTGATTAACTTATTAACTAGAATGTAGTCACTGTATTTTATTGTATTTCTGTGATACATCATACATTTATAACCATTGCTGTTTTTGGTATCATTAGTATTCTTTAGCAATGAAATCCTGACTGACTTCTGCCTTTGGGGCAGATACAAATTTCTTACAGAATTTCAAACTACTCAGTGCAATTAACAAGGCCTTTCCCAATATGGACTAATTTATCTCTTCAAATATATATCTCTCTTGCTGTCATCTGACCCAATATAATTTTATTTTCTCCCCTGTATTCTCATAGAATACGGTATAACCCACCACTGCTATCCTACTGGACTGAATCACAATTATTTGTCAATATTATCTGACCCATTCATGTTTTATACACTGCCTGACACAGAATGAGTGCTTCATAAATACTGGATGGATGCATGCATGCCTGAAAGATAGTCCTTTAGTTTAACCTTATGTTCTTGAAATAACATTTCTCTAACAGAAGATATCACAAAGTGATACATAAAATAATCTTTTTAGAAATACATTCAAGAGCCAGGCATTGTGGTGGGCGGCTGTAGTCCCAGCTGCTTGGGAGGCTGAGGCAAGAGAATAGCCTAAGCCCAGGAGTTGGAGGGTACTGTGAACTGTGATGCCACAGCACTTTGCTGAGGGTGATAAAATGAGACTTTGTCTCAAAAAAACAAAATAAATTAAAAAATAAATACATACAAGCATGAAAATGAATAATATATTTTTTTTAAACAGAATCTCACTTTGTTGCTCCAGTCTAGAGAATCATGATGTTATAGGTCACAGCAACCTTGAACTCCTGGGCTCAAGTGATCCTCTTGCCTCGGCTTCCCAAATAGTTGTGAGTACAGGTGCCTGCCAGTACACTCTGTTAATTATTTTCTATTTTTAGTAGAGACTGGGTCTCCCTCTTCCTCAGCTAGTCTCAAACTCCTGAGCTCAACCAATCCACCTGCCTCAGCCTCTCAGAGTGCTAGGTTTACAGGTATAAGCCACTGTTCTCAGCCAAAAATGAATAATATATATTTTTAAATATCTACCTGCATTCCATAGTGTTAATAACTAGTTCTACTACCAGGTAATTCTGTCCCACTTTTAATTTATTAATACAATTTAACTTGGTTATCACATAGAGCAGAAGGCTTCAGTAAACAACAAAGAAATAGTGGCTCTAAATGTGCCAAGGGTACTTAAATAAAGTATTATGTGATATTGTCCCAGGGTCTTAGGCTAAAAATGAATGGATGGACAGTTAGCTGATCTTCAAGGAGAGTACAGTGGGAATTTTAAGCAATTCAGTTTGATAACACCCAGGAGGGATTTGTAAAGTATGCTGTTATAGATAACATTCACCAAAAATATTTAAAATTAATGCTTGAAAACCTTCAGTCAAATTTGTTTTAATCCCTATAATATGCAGAGTATTACAATTTTATTTTTAAAGAGTTCAACTGCGCATTAGGCTTTCATGTTCACGTAACTATTGGAACGGAATGGAAATTTATACAGTCACTTTAGTAAAAATAATTTCAAGACATTAACCTGGCCAAAAAATGACTACATTCAGCCAATGAATACAACCTTGACATTATGATTTTGCAAAATCATTTCACAAGAAGCAGTGCTCCATTAAAAAATGTCTTTTCCTCTCATCCTTAACAGCAATTTGACTTTTAAATGAATGGATATATTAACAGAAAAGGAGTTTGAACCCTCTACAAAACAACAGCATTGATGACAAAATATACACAAACTGTTGGTTATTATAAGAGAGGAATCTGAAATTAAAAGTACTGTTGCAGAAAACATAATAGGCAGTTATGCCAAAAAAATTATCAAGTTGTTCATAAATCAGGAATTAGCTGATGAAATGTTTCTTTTACTCTTTCGAGTTAACTCAGGTGTGCTTATTCCATTAACATTACATTTTGAAAGCGACAATTCAGTTTTAGTGCATATAGTTCTTGTGGTTTTTATCATGTGCCCCACCGAAATATGTGCATGGCTTTTTTCCTCTGAATCCCTGAAATAGAGAACTTTAATTTTATCTCTGTCTTCAGTAACTTTTAGATTTTATTATTCGATATGTAAGAAACTAATGTTTTGTTTCTTTTGCATGTAATTTCATTTTCTTTCAAGTAATGGGGAATGCCTTATCAAATCACTAAATATTTCTTTTTCGAATACATACATTACATAAGCACTATCCAATTTTTAAATAAAACTTTAGTTAGCCATGGATAATTTACTTCAGTTATGTAAAGGGCCAAAATAAAAATTAACTACTATTCATAATAGAATTTACCTCTGCCATTCAATATTTCCTAATCTACCACACAAAATGTGGAATAGCCTTATATGTTCCTACTGCTCCTAGAGCATCTCTATCAGTATCCTAACACTTTGAAATGAAATATCTGTTTATTTATCTGCCTTCCATACTAAGAAAATTTGCACAAGGAGAAGAGATCATTTTATTTGTTTATGTTGTTAAATTCTTAATGCCCAGAGAAATCTCTGAGAAATTTTAACTACCATTTCAATGTTTAAATGGAATTAATCATTGTGATGGATAATTTTGTATGTTAACCTAAGTGATTCATGGAATGTCCAGATTAAACTTTGTTTGTGAGTGTGTTTCTGGATGGTACTAACATTTAAAACAGGGAAATCTGTAGATTACCCTCCCAAATCTGGTAGGACATCATGCAATCCAATGATAGCATGATTAGGACAAAAGGCCGAGAAAGGAGGCATTTATTCCGTTTCTCCTGCTTTGCTAATTGAGCTGAGACATCACAGCTCATCTTCTCCTGCCCTCTGACTGGGATTTATGTCATCAAATTCATTGCTATCAGTCTATGTCACACCACTAGCAGATAGAGAGACTTCTCAAACTCTATAATCATGTGAGTCAATTACTCATAATAAGTTTATCAGTCTAATCTCTAATTGGTTTTGTTTCTCTGGAGAACTCTAATACAGTCATTAAATTAATTTTACATCACTATGTACTCCATGAATATGCACAATTGCTCTTTGCCAATCATTTTTTCTATTAAAATTAATTATTCATTTACAAACCATATATATATATAAAGTTTATATATGCAAGTGAAATATATATATATATATATTTCAAGTTAATCTTAAGTACATTTGTAAGAGTTATTCTTACCATAATCAATGTTTGGTTTATGAATTAGGTAGGAAATTGGAATAGATAAAATAAGCTTTGTGTTATAATTAAAGAATTTTTAACCTATGGTATAAGGAAAATGATATGGGAGTTATCTCTCAAATTAATAGTAGATTACAAGCATTCAATTATTATACCATGATTTTTTGAGAGGAATTAGAAATATAAATTTAAGAAATTAAATTCTTTCAGTGTGCCAAGCTCTTATTAATTTATCCATTCACTATGTGTTTATTTCAAAGAGTTAAAACATTTTATAATTGCCTTAAATAATTGTGATACACGTTTACTTTTTCTCAACAATGATAGATAAATTGTATATATCCTGACTAAATGTGCATAAAATTCTGAATTGGTCATTACAAGTACATATGTCAGACAGAACTGACATGCATACTTATTATTTGATTGTGTATTTTTCTTTCTTCTGTCACCCTGTGGTTGTCCATCTATTCTTTTCAGATTAGTTCTGGGATGCTTGCTCTTCCATTCTTGAGATACTTTACTTAGGTGAATGTTCTTCAAATACATGAAGATAAATATAAAATATGCAAAGTCTTAATCTTTTCTATGGTTCAATAGTAGTCCATGGTATACACATACCAAAGTTTATTTTTTTATTTTTTATTAAATCATAGCTGTGTACATTAGTGCAATCAAGGGGTACAATGTGCTGGTTTCATATACAATCTGAAATATTTTCATCAAACTGTTTAATATAGCCTTCATGGCATTTTCTTAGTTATTGTATGTAGACATTTGTATTCTGCATTTAGTAAGTTTTGCCTGTACCCATTCTAAGATGCACCATAGGTATGATCCAATTACCCTCCCTCCACCCTTACCTCCCCCCTCCCCTCCCCTCCCTTGCCCCTTTCCCCATATTCTCATACCAAAGTTTATTAATCCATTCATGGGTCAGTGGGCCTTGGGTTGTTTCCACATCTTCGCAAAAGTGAATTGAGCTACTATAAACACTTGAGTGCTGTTGTCCTTATGGTAAAATGATCCCCCACTGGATAGATTATCTAGTAATTGTATTGTGGAATCAAATGTGAGGTATAAGTTTAGTTCTTTGAGGATTCTCCATACTTCTTTCCAAAGAGGCTGTATTAGTTTGCAGACTCACCAAAGTTCATCACTGTACTCCTCTTTCTGGACCTTCCACCACCATCTGTAGCCTTGGGAACTGATAACATGGCATCTTCTCATGGGTGTGAGGTGATATCTCAAAGTGGTTTTCATTTGAATTTCACTTATGATTAGGGATGATCAGCATTTTTTAGTGTGTCTATCTTTTTGGGAAAAGATACTGTCCATGCCATTTGCACATTGGTTGATGTTTTTTTATTTTTTTGCTCTTTTCTTGTTGATTTATTTCAATTCTTTGTATATTCTGGTCCCTAGGTGTTAGTCTTATTTGTAACATGCAAAAAAATATCTTTTCCCATTCTGAATATTGTCTATTTCCTTTGTTGATTGTGTCCTTAGCTATGCAGAAGCTTTTAAACTTCATCAGGTCCCATTTATTTATTTTTGTTGTTGTTGCAGTTGCCAATGGGGTCTTCTGCAAGAATTCTTTCCAAAGGCCTATATCATTAAGATTTTTTCCCACAGTTTTCTCTAGATTTTTTCTCATTTATTACCTTAGATTTAAATCTTTATCCAGCATGAGTTAATTTTTGTCACTGGTGAGAGGTACAGCTCCAGTTTCAGTCTTTTATATGTGGCTATCCAGTTCTCCCCATTCCATTTATTAAATAGGGATTCTTTTCCCCACTGTGAGCTTTTGTTTTGCTTGTCAAAGATCAGATGGTAACATAAAGCTGGTTTAATCTTCAAGTTACTGATTCTTTTCCATAGATCTATGTTGCTATTTTTATGCCAGTACCATGTTATCTTGATCACTATAAACTTATAGTACAACCTGCAGTCTGGTAATGTGAAGCCTCGAGATTTGTTTTTATTTCATAGAATTGTGT
This sequence comes from Nycticebus coucang, assembly GCF_027406575.1. Lineage (NCBI taxonomy): Eukaryota > Metazoa > Chordata > Mammalia > Primates > Lorisidae > Nycticebus > Nycticebus coucang. The sequence continues at coordinate 152,108,505 of NC_069804.1, read as the reverse complement.
TGGCTATTTGGGATTTTTATTTTTTTATTCTGGTCCTATAGGAATTAAAGAACTATTTTTTAAGAACTTTTTTTTTTTTTTACATTCTTCAGAATGTGAATTGAGGTTTTAATGGAAACTGAATTAAATCTTAAGATGGCTTTGGGTAATATCCCTCTTAGGACTGCTTTTGCAATATCCCACAGGTTTTGATAGCTCGTGGTTTCATTGTCATTTTGTTTAAGGAATTTAATGATTTCCTGCTTTTTCTCTTCCTTGACCCAGCTGTCATTTAGCATAAGGTTATTTAGTTTCCATGACTTTGTGTGGGAATGAAGGCTTTTATTGGATTTGAGTTCTACTTTTATTCCATTGTAGTCCAAAATAATTATACAAGGTATAATTTCTATTTTTGTTAAACTTCTTGAGGTTTGATTCATGTCCTAGGATATGATCAATTTTGGAGAATGATCTACAATCTGACAAGAAGAACATATACTCAGCATCACCAGGCTGGAATATTCTGTATATGTCTACTAAGCCCATTTGTTCTAGAGTCATGTTTAAGTCCATCGTTTCTTTGTTTATTTTCTACTGGGAGAATCTGTCCACTTCTGTCAAAGGGGTGCTAAAGTCTCTGGCTATTATGGTGTGGTAGGATATCATACTGTTCAGTCTGGGTAGGATTTGTTTTGTATATATGGGAGCATTTAACTTTGGTGCATAAATATTTAGTATTAAAGTATCTTCTTGTATTGTTCCCTTGAACAGTATATGGTGCTCATCTTTGTCTTTCTTTACTTTGGTTGCTTTAAAGCCAATTGTATCTGCAAATAGGATTGCAACATCTGCTTTCTTCTGATTTCCATTTGCCTGAAATATTGTTTTCCAACTCTTTACCATAAGTCTTGTTTTGTCCTTGGAGGTTAGATGTGTTTCTATAGATAATGTATACTTAGCTTGTGCTTTTTTATCTGGTCAGTCACCATGTGCCTCTTCAGTGGGCATTAAAGTCATTCACATTTACTGAGAGAATTATTAAGTATGTTGGAGTTCTGTTGCTCTTGTGTGGAGGTCTATTGCTTAGTTTTAGCATGTGGAGCATTGTGGAACCCATTGCTTTTGCTGGTGGTAGATTATGATGGTCTGTGTATATTATCTGTCTGAGTACTCCTGCAGAGCTTGTAGTGGAAAATTTCCTCAACATTTGCTTGTTAGTAAAATATTGAATTTCTTCACTAAACATGAAACTTAGTTTAGCAGAATATAGAATTCTAGGCTGAAAGTTGTTCTGGTTAAGAATATTGAGGATAGGTGATGACTCTCTTATGGTTTGTAAAGTTACCACTGAAAAGTCTGCCATCACCCTAATGGTTTTGGTCTTGTAGATAAGATGTTGTTTGCAACTGGCTGTTTGCAAAATTTTCTCTTTCATTTTGACTTTGGTAAGTAAATTACAATGTGTCTAGGAGATGTTTTGTTGGAATTTATTCATTCTGGATTTCTGTAGCTATCTAGTGTCTGAATGTCTGGGTCTCTGTCAATACTTGGGAAATTCTCCAGGATAATATCTTCAAGTAGAACTTCCATGTTTTTGGGACTTCTTCAGGGATACCTATGATTCATGTTTGGATGTTTGTGTAGTGTCATATCTCTGTGAGAGAGTGCTCTGCTTTTGCTCTCTTCTTTTCTGACTCTTTACATGGTTGAGTTAATTTAAAAGTCTTTTTTTCAAGTTTTGAGATTTTTCACATTGTTCTAATCTATTTCTGAGACTATCTACTGCATATTAAGTAAAACTCCCTGAATACCTGTGTCAATTCTCTACATTCCACTATTTCCTTCCTAATTATGTCCAGATCTTTGTGACTTTGTTTTTAATTTCATTGATTTCTTGATACAATTTTTGTATTTATTTTTTCCATTTTTTCTCTTTAATTCAATTCATCTTATTTGTTATCCATATTCTTAATTCCATTCCTTTCATTTCACCAAATTCTTTATGGATGGCATTTTCAGCTATAGCTTCACTGTAATCTCTTGGGGGATTTGATATCCTCTGAATTTTCATGTTAACAGGGTTCTTTTGCTGATTCCTCCCCATGTGTGTTTTCTATTAATTAATTAATTTATTTATTTTTAATTCTAAGATAAAAGGTTAGGGTGTCCCTAATTGTTGAGAGATATTCTGGTTGGACTTTAATTAGGCAACTCACAGGAGGCAGTTAATGAGTTGCTGGTTTCTCCCTTGACCCTTCCTGCTCACAGCCTTCTATTGCTGCTTTTCCGGGAACTTTTTTTCCTTGTAAGCTGGAAGGCAAAGGGCTGGGGGCAGCACCTCAGGTAAAGCTCATAGGCTGGGGTGCAGTCCTCAAGGGCAGAGTCATAACCAGCCAGAAGAAGCCAGGTAGGGTAAAAACAGGGGCACTCAGCAACAGATTTAAAAAGATGCAATTTCCTCCTGTGTTCTGGGGAGGTGAATACACATCTTGCTCTCTGCCTCTCAGGGTCTCTCAGTGCAAGATCACCCAAGGCACTCAGGGCAGAGGCCCCCTGAGTTGCTGCTGGATATGATGAGGATTCAGGGCCCATCTTTCTTAACTGCTCCTGAACCCTGTATGCTCTGCAAGCAGTCAATGTGAGGGTGAGGTGGGATCCATATTCCCTTCGTTGCTCCAGTGATGGAGGAAGGCAGTTCAGCCAGTTTGGTGTTCCCAACATGTCTGCTCACAGAGAAGCATGACTCAGCAAGGGGATCTCTGCCCGGTTGCTAAGAAAGGAAGCTGGGGGCATATGGCTAGAACCTAGCTGAAGCCAGAATTACTTTTTATTCTGTTGGGCAAGAGGGAGATTCAGAGAAGGAAATCGGTAGGTGCAGAAAAGCTGGGTCTCTGGTCCTTCATGCTACTCTCTCATGGGGTGAGAGTTCCTATAGTTTACTGCTCACAGAGATGCCAGGGTGGGTGGAAGGGTCCCCTTTACACTTTTTACAGGGCTCTGGTCTCCTCTGAATCTGATCTACTGTGTGACTATCCTCTGCTTTCTCTTGTTTTCATCACCACACTTCTCAATTGGGTTGCTGAATGCCCCTGTTTTTTCTTCCTGTGTTCTTCCCCCCAATTTCAATTGCTCAATTGCTATGAGTTCACTTCAGTCCAATTTTCCTTATTCTAGCCGGGAAAGTCCAACAATAGCTGCCCTAGTTGTCCATCTTTCTTGATTTTTTTTTTTTATAAACTCCATACTGTTTTCCCTAGTGGCTGCATTAAATTACATTCCTACTAACAGTGTATAAGTTCCCCCTTTTCCTTTATTATTTGTCTTTTTGGTAAATGCAATTTTAACTGGAGTGAAATGTTTTCTTATTGTGACTTTGATGTGCATTTCCCAGATAATTGGTGACATTGAGAATTTTTTTATTTATCTATTGCCCATTTGTGTATCTTTTAAGAAATGTTGGTTAAGATATTGTGCTCATTTTTAAATTGGCTTATTGTTTTTTTCTTGCGATTGTGGTGTTTGATTTTGTTATTCATACTGCTTATTAATCCTTTGTTGGATGGATACTTTGAAAATATTTTCTCCCATTCTGTAGGTTGTTTCTTCATTCTGTTGATTGATTTCTTTGCTGTGCAGAAACTTACTGGCTTTATATAATCCCATTTGCCCAAGTTTACTTCTATTGCCTGTGCATTAGAGATCTTAACCCCAAAAAAACCTTATCCAGACCATTGTCCCAAAGTGTATTCACAAGTTTTATTTGATCGGTTTCATAGTTTTAGGTCTTACATTAATTCTTTAATCCAGCTAAGCACCTGTAGCACAGTGGTTACGGTGCCAGCCACAAACAACAAGGCTCATGGGATCAAACCCAGCCTGGGTCTGCTAAACAGCAATGACAACCGTAACAAAAAAATAGCTGGGTGCTGTGGCGGGCACCTTTAGTCCCAGCTACTTGGGAGGCTGAGGCCAGAGAATCACTTAAGCCCAAGAGTTGGAGGTTGCTATGAGCTGTGACACCAAGCACTCTACCGAGGGTGACACAGTGAGACTTTGTCTCAAAAAAATAATAATAGTTCTTTAATCCATTTTACTATGTGTTTATATTGTATATTGAAGCCAGGTAATGTGATGCCTCCAGTGTTGTTTTCTTTGTGTGTGTGTGTGTGTGTGTGTGTGTGTGTGTGTCTGTGTATATGATATCTCTAGCTTTGTGTTTTTGTTTATTTCATTTTTTTGTGTTTGCTTGTTTGTTGTTTTTGGTTTTTCTGATTATCTGTTTGATTTTCCTTAAGATTACTTTGGCTATTTAGTTCTTTTGTGGTTCCATAAAAATTTAAAAAATTTTTCCTATTCCTGTGAAGAACATTAGTAGTTTTAAAGGGAGTGCATTGTTCTGTAGATTTCCTTGGATAGTATGAATAGTGTTTAGAATATTAATTCTTCTAATCCATGATCATGGAATAGTGTTTAGAATATTAATTCTTCTAATCCATGATCATGGAATATATTTCAATTATTTTGTGTCCTATTCCATTTCCTTTTTCTACCTAGTTTTTGAGAGTATTAATTATAAATGGATGTTTAATTTTGTGGAATGCTTTTTCAGCATCTATTGAAAGGAATATATATACACACACACACACACACACATATTATATATATATATATATATATAGTTTGATTGTGATATATCACTTTTCTTGATTTCCATATGTTGAGACTTCCTTTCCTACCAGGGATGCATCTTTTTTTGAGACTGGTGAATGGCCTTTTTAATATGCTCTTTTACTCAGGCTACTAGTATTTTGTGGAGGATTTTTGCATCTATGTTCATCATGGATCTTGCTTTTAGTAATTTCTTTTTTTTTGGTTGTGTTCTAATTTAGTTTGGTATCAGTGTAATGCTGACCTTATAGAGGAAAATTTGAAGACTTTTGTCCTCTGTATTTTTGCATTGTTTGACTAAGATTAATATTAGTTATTTAAATATTTACTATAATTCAGCAGTGAAGCCTTCAAGTCCTAAACTATTTTATAACTGGAGACTGTATTACTATTTTTCATCTTTTTACTAGTCATTAATCTGTTTAGGCTTTCTAATTTTTTACAATTCCAACTTGGTAGGAAGTATATGGCTAGGAATTTATCCATTTCCAATTTATTGGGTTGTAGTTGTTTATAATACTCTCTAATGATCCTTTGAATTTATGTGCTGCTACGTGTTATGCCTCCATTTTTATTTCTAATTTTATTTAGCTCTTCTTTCTTTGTTTTCTAGTTAATCTAGGTAAAGCTTTGTTAATTTTATCTTTTCATGAAACAAACATATTGCTTCACTGATTTTTTTGGTGTTGATTCAATTATTTATCTTCTTTAACAATTTTTTTTGTTTTTATTAAATCATAACTGTGTACATTGATGCATTTATAGGATTCAGTTTACTGATTTCATATACAATGTGAAATGCTTACATTGAAGTGACTAACACATCCATCACAAGTATACTCTTTTCTTAATAGTTTTGAAATGTACCATTGCATCATGCACATTAGGTGAGGTCCCCCTAAATACTTTCTGTCCTCCCTACCTCCACCTTCCCCTTCACTCTCTCTCCTCTTCCCTTCAATTTTCTGGACTATAGCTATGTTTTGCCATTCTTATGAATGCGTAGGAGCTTATATATTTATTTCATAGTAATATTGAATACATTGGATATGTTTTTTTTTTCCATTTTGAGATACTTTACTAAGAAGAATATGTTCCAGATACATCCTGGTATACATAAAAGATGTGAAGTCTCCATATTTTTATGGCTGCATAGTATTCCATGGTGTATATATACCAAATTTGTTAATCCATTCATTAGTCGATGGGCACTTGGGCTGTTTCCATATCTTGGCTGTTACAAATTGGGCTGCAGTAAACATTCTGGTGCAAATGTCTTTGCTGTAAAATGATTTTTGAACATCTGGGTATATACATAGTAGAGGAATTTCAGTATTGAATGGCAGGTCTACTTTTAGTACCTGGAGTATTCTCTAAACTTCTTTCCAAAAAGGTTGTATTAGCTTGCATTCCCACCAGAAGTGCAGCAGTGTAGAAGTGTTCCCTTCTATCCACATCCACACCAACATCTGTAGTTTTGGGTTTTTGTGATGTGGAGTAATGTTACTGGAGTTAGATGATATCTCAAAGGGGTTTTGATTTGCATTTCTCTGATGATGAAAGATGATGAGCATTTCTTCATGTGTTTGTAGCTCAGGTGTATGTGGCTGGAGCCTTAGCCACTTGAGCCACAGGCACCAAGCCTCCCAGATATTTCATCTTCTTTGACACTACTGTAAAAGGAATAGAGTCCTTGACTATATTTTCAGCTTGACTATTGATGGCATATATAAAAACTAATGATTTATAAGTGTTGATTTTTGTATCCTGAGACACTGCTGTATTCCTTGATCAATTCTAAGAGTTTTGTAGTTGAGTGTCTGGGATTTTCTAAGTATAGGATCACATCATCTGAGAACAGTGAGAGTTTGATCTCCTCTGACCCTATTTGGATACCCTTGATTGCCTTCCCTTGCCAAATTGTGATAGCTAAGGATTCCATTATTATGTTGAATAGCAGTGGAGACAGTGGGCATCCTTGCCTAGTTTCTGATCTGAGTAGAAATGTTTTTAATTTTATTCCATTCAATATGATATTAGCTGTGGGTTTGCTGTAGATGGCCTCTATCAGTTAAAGAAATATCCTTCTATGCCTGTTTTCTTAAGTGGTCTGATCATGAAAGCATGCTGGATATTATCAGAAGCTGTTTCAACATCAATTGAGAGAATCATATGGTTGTTGTTTTATTATCGTATGGTTATTTTATGTTATGTATATTTATAGATTTGCATATGTTGAACCAATCCTGTAACCCTGTAATGAAACCAACTTGATCATGATATATAATTTTCCATGTGTTTTTGAATTCTGTTTGCTAAGATTGTATTGAATATTTTTGCATTGATATTCATTAATGATATTGGTCTATAATTTTCTTCTTTGTTGGATCCTTTACTGGTTTGGGGATCAGGGTGATTTTGCTTCACAGAATGTTTTGGGAAGTATTACTTTTATTTCTATGCTTTGGAAAAGTTTGTATAATTAGGTACTAGTTCTTCTTGAAAGGTTTCATTGAATTTGGATGTGAAGCCATCTGTTCTCAGACTTTTCTCTTTTGGGAGATTTAGTATTGTTGATGCTTTTTCAGTGATTGATATAGGTTTATTCAAGATTTCTAATTCTTTCTGGTTGAGTCTAGGAAGGCGGGGTGCTTCCATGTATTCATTCATTTCCTTCAGATTTTCATATTTCTGGGAATAGAGTTTTTTGTAATCATTGAGGATTTTTTTTTTAATTTCTGTTGTTATTTCTCCTTTATCATTTCTGATAGACGACATTAGAGATTTTACTTTTCTGTTTCTGGTTAGGTTTGCCAAAGGTTTATCAATTTTGTTAATCTTTTCGAGAAATCAACTTTTTGTTTCATTAATCTTCTGAATGATTCTTTTGTTTTCAATTTCATTTCATTTCAATTTCATTTAATTCTGCCCTGAGTTTGGTTGTTTCTTTTCTTCTGCTAGGTTTGAGGTTGGAATTTTCTTCCTTTTCCAGTCGCTTGAGAAGACCCATTAAGTTATCGACTTCCTCTCTTTCTGTTTTCCTGATGAAGGCTTCCAATGCTATAAATTTCCCTCTTAGGACTACCTTTGCAGTATCCCAAAGGTTTTGATAATTTGTGTCTTCATTATCATTTTGTTACAAAAATGTGGTGATTTCCTTCATAATCTCATCTTTGACCCAGCTATCATTCCACCTAAGATTATTTAGTTTCCATGACTTTGTTTGATTATAAAGATTCCTGTTGCTGTTCAGTTCAACTTTTATTCCATGTGGTCTGAGAAATTACAAGGAATAATTTCTATACTTTAAAATTTGCTGATGTTAGACTTGTGTCCTAAGATATGATCAATTTTGGAGGATGATCCATGGGCTAATGAGAAGAATGTATACTTAGTTTTATTATGATGAAGTATTCTGTAGAGGTCTGTTAAGTCCATTTGTTCTAGGATAAGGTTTAAGTTTAATATTTCTTTGTCTAGTTTCTTTTTGGAGGCTGTATACAAGATTGTCAAAGGGGTTTTAAAAATCTCCAAGTATTATAGTTCAGGAATATATCTAGTTGTTAATGTCCATTAGGGTTTTGTTTATAAATTGGGAGCATTCTGATAAGGTACATAAATGTTAATTATCGAAATCCCTGCATGTTGGGTGTTTCCCTTGTCAAATTTGTAGTGACTATCCTTATCTGTCTTTATCTTTATCTATTTAAAGCCTATTGTATCTGAAAATAAAATCACAACACCTGCTTTTTTCTGATTTCCATTTGCCTGTATTATAGATGTTGATCCCTTGACCCTGAATCTATTTTTATCCTTTAAGGTAAGATAACATTCTTGTATGGAGCAGATATCTAGTCTAAATTTATGTATCCAGTCAGCCAACCTGTGCCTCTTTAGAGGACAATTTAAGCCATTCACATTAATTGAGAGAATTGATAACCTTGGCAGTGTTTTGGGTGTCATGTTTGTCGAATGATTAGCGGACATTTTTAATCCTTTCACCACTTTGGAAGTTGGATTTTGTTCAAAAATTTATGAGTGAGTTGACTTTGGTGGTAGAGCATCGCGCTGGTCATTGTGGAGGATTGGTCTAGAATATCATGAAGAGCTGGTTTAGTTATGGCAAATTTCTTCAACATGTGTATGTCATTAAAGTATTTGATTTCTACATCACAAATGAAACTCAGTTGAGCTTGATATAGGAACCTGGGCTGAAAGTTGTTTTGTTTTAGGCAGTTGGAGGTCGATGGCCATCCTCTTATGGTTTGAAAGGTTTTGGGTGAGAAATCTCCAGTTATTCTGATCTTTTTCCCTTTGTAGGTAATGCTTCTTTATGTGTGGCTGACTGCAGTATTTTCTCCTTCATTTTAACTTTGGCAAAGTTGATCAAAATGTGTCTAGGAGATGCTTTATGTGGATTCGGTCTTGCTGGCATTCTGAAACTGTCTGCTGTCTGAATTTCTGTTTCTCTTACAATGCTTGGGAAATTCTCCTCCATAATATCTTGGAGTAGAGCATCTGTGCCTTTAGGACCATCCTCTTGTCATTCAGGAATTCCTGTAAGACAAATGTTTGGTCTTTTAGAGTGATCCCACAACACTCTCAGGGAATGATCAGTTTTTCCTCTCCATTTGTCTGCCTTTTGGGCATTTGAAAATGTTCAAAAGCTTTGTTGCCAATTTCACAGATCCTTTCTTCTGTCTGGTCAACTCTATTACTAAGCGATTCTATTGTATTTCAGAGCTCCTCGTGTAATTTTTTGCATTTCCTTGATCTCTGCTATTCCTTTTCTCATTATGTCTATGTCTTTGGATCTTTGTCTTTGAATTTATTAATTTCTTAAGACAACTTTAGAGCTACTGTTTGGATTTCAATTTCTAAATTTTCTTCCATTATATTTATCTTATTTGCCATCTATATTGTGAATTCTATTTCTGACATTTAAATCATTTGTGTATGCATGGCATCTTCAGTTGTATCTCCTTTGTCATTTCTTGGGGGTGTTGAAATACTCTGGTTATTCATATTGCCAGAGTACTTCCATTGGTTCTGCCCCATTTTTATTTTCCACCATTTGGTTATTAAAACTCATAAGGTAAGATTGAATTGGGGTTCCCAGGTAGTAGAGTTAATCAGCCCCTTACCAAAGTGCTAGGCTTTGTAATTGTGGCTTATGCCCTACAATGCTACAAAGGACACCTTCAGAGTTTTTGCTGGAGACTCTGAGGACATACTTGGTGAGCTAGTGAAAGCTGGTTCTGTTTAGAAATCGGCCAACCTCTACCCTATCCTAAAAAACCACAGTATTAGGTTTAAATCTCAGCTGTGGAGAGTTAAAGACAGCTGTGGTGCCCAACTCACACCCTTCAATTATTTTCCACTACAGAACTTCAAAAGTCAACCTCAGAGTGTCCCTGGGTAGACAGCTCCAGATGTGAGTTCAAATCAAATTGTCTTGGGTAGTACAAACCCTGCTCAACAGAGAAGGATCCAAGGTTCTCCAGCAGCTCAATTTGAGCCAGGGGTCCATGCTTCCTCCTGCCAGACTCAGTCCACACTGGTGTCCACTTCTATGCTCACCAGCCCAGTTGGAGCTGGGGACCATGCCCCCCTGGCAGGTCTCCGTCCAAACCTGACAACCCTCTGGTTGCTAGCTCTATTGGAGTTAGGGGACCATGCCCCTACCCACTCAGTGTATATCCAGAGGCTTGCCAGCGTTTTGGAGACAGGGGCTCTGCCTTTGACCTCAGCTCTTGTTCCACACCTGGCAAGCCTCTGCTTACCAGCCCAGTTGAACCTGGGGACCAGCCCCACCTTCTGAACTCAGTCCACATTTGACAACCAATCTCCTGCTTGTGGGCACCATCAGAGTCCAAGGTTCTGCACCCCCTCCCACCAGACACAGCCCAAACTGAGGGTCAACACCACCACTGTCTTGGCAAAGTCATAACCAGGGGAATTCTCCTTCTTTCACCCAATGTCCCTTTCTTCCCACACCCTCTTTATTCCCCACTAGTCACAGATTCTGTCCTGATGTTCAGCAGTCCACACTATGCCCAGATATCTCAGGAAAAGACCAAACATTCTGTGCTCTTCAGTGAACAGAACTTCAGCCCACCATTCAAGGCAGGGAGAGTGGACTGGGGGTTTGGAATTGTGGAGGAAAATATTTGTTCAATTTTATGCTCAACCAGGTGGTGTCTAGGTTCATAAGTGGGACCTCCATGGAGAAAGAGACCTGGTGTTTTGTGGGTGTTTTACTTCTCCAGTTATGTAAAATGATAGGTCTTTTGTTCCCTGATCACTCACTGAGAGCCTGCAGTGGGCCTCCAGCTTGGGCAAGGGGTCTCCCATCCTCTAGTCAATAGGCTTTGTATCTGTAAGTTGTTTTCTTGAATGCTTTTCCTTGGAGTCACAGCTTGCTGAACTTCTTTCTTGGTTCAGCTCCCCACCTTTGACTTCACAGAGTCAGATTCTGCCCAGTTTTCTCTCTCTGGTCAGGAGTCTCTGCCGAGTGTTGCTACTAGTTGGCCATCTTCCCAGAATTCTCCCTCTGTGCTCACATTCACTTCAGAAGAGATCATTTCTTGCCTTGACTTTGGCATGGTTCATCTGTCACCTAACTCTGATGTCCATCCAAGTATTAAATGGATTTTAGACCTTTTATTCTAAAACCTTGGGCCACCTCATTTATTATGCCATGCTTGCACCCATGGGGACAACAGAGAAGCCAATGATCTGCTCCCTTGGACTGTCCTCTGAGGCACCAGCCGGGTTCAAGTCTACTCAGGAGCTCCACTTCCATGGGCCCTGTCAAACCACCTTCAGTGTGGAGCGGGCAATGTCTTATGGCAAGTATGTTCCCATCTATGCCTTCTCCATGAACTTGTGACAAACTATTCTATTTATCTTCTTATCTTTATTATTTCTTTCATTCTACTAATTTGGGATTTAGATTGTTCTTCCTCTTCAAGTTCTTTGTAGTGCAGATTATTAAACTAATATCTTTATACTTTTTTTTATTTTTTTCTTCCTCCCCCCTCTTTATACATTTTTGATTGTAACCACTTATTGTGATAAACTTTACTCTTAGTTCTCCTCTTTTCTATCATGCCATAGATTTTGGTATGTTGTGTTTTCATATTCACTTGTTTTACATTTTTTTAATCTGTATTTATTTCTTTATTGACCCATTGATTGAACAGAAGTGTATTTCCTACTTTTCGTTTGTTTGTATATTTTCCAAAGTCATTCTTTTTAATTTTTTACATTGTTTTCAGAACCTATATGTGATGTAATTTCAATATTTTGTTCATTTTTATGAGAGTTGTTTTTGCCCTAACATATAGTCCATCCTACAGATAACTTCATGTGCTTATGAAAAGCATTATGCATTCTGCATCAGTTGGATGAAATTTTATGTAAATGTTAGTTAGGTTCATTCAGTCTAGGATATTTATTGCTTTATTGGTTTTCTGTGTGGATGATTTATCCCTTGCTGAAGCATTGAAGTCCCTTGCTTGTATTACAGTATTATATTGAATTTATCTTTCCTTTTATATCTATTAATGTGTGCTTTATTTATTTAGGTTCCATGGTATTTGGTGCTTATACATATTTACCACTGTTATATCTTCATGGTATTTGGTGCTTATATATATTTACCATTGTTATATCTTCATGGTATAAAATAAAAATTGACATTAAATTGACATTTTTATCATTATATAGTGATGTTCTTTCTTTTTTGTTTTGGCTGGGGCTGGGTTTGAACCGCCACGTCCAGCATATGGGGCTGGTGCCCTACTCCTTTGAGCCATGGGTGCCACCCATCTTATTTCTTTCTTTTTAAGGACTTTGATTTGAATTCTATTTTATCACATAAAAGTGTAACTACCTCTGCTCTTTTTCACTATCCATTTGCATGGAATATCTTTTACTATCCCTTTACTTTGAGTTTCTGTGTGTCTTTAAAGATGAAATGAGTTTCCTGTAGGTAGCATATATTTGGATCTTTTAAAAATGCATTTTGCCTCTCGAACTTTTAATTTTAGAATTTAGTCCATTTATATTCAATGTTATAATTGATACATAAGAAGTTATTACTGCTCTTTTGTTTCTTGTTTCTGTTGTTTTGTAACTCCTCCCTTTATTTCTTTTTTTTTTTCTTACTATTTTTATTTCTACATGAGGGATTTTCTTTGTCAGTATGTTTCAGAATGTTTGTATTTACTTTTAGGGCCTCTGTTGTAAGTTTTTGCTGTTTGGTTGCCATCAAAGTTTGAAAATATAATTTAAATACAAGTTATTCTAAAGTGGTGAAAACTTCACTTTGATTACAAAGAAAATAGAAAAAAGAAAACAAAGAAAAAACTAAAAAGCTCTTCACTTTTCTCCCAAACACATACTTTTACATTTTGTTATCTCAGTTTACGTCTTTTTGTAGGATATTGCCTATATTTAAACAGGTTGCTATAGTTATTATTAGTTTAGATAGATTTGTATTTTATTTATCATACTAGAAGTATGAGTTGATTCGACACTACATTTATATTATTGGAGTATCCTGAGTTTAGCTATGTACTTACATTTACCAGCGAGCTTTATATTTTCAAATGTTTTCATTTTGCATGTAATATTCATTCCTTTCTAGTTCAAGAACTCTCTTTAGCATTCATTTCTTATAATTTAGATTTAGTGATTATGAATTCCCTCATCTTTTGTTTGTCTGGAAAAATTTTATCTCCCCTTCTGCTTGAAGAGAAAATTTGCCCAGCACAGTATCCTTGGTTGGTAGATTTTGCTTCAGTACTTTGAATATGGGGTATGTTTATTTTTGGTAGTTTATAGAAGTGGAATCATGTAGTATTGTGCTTTCTGTGCTTGACTCATTTGACTTAGCATAATGCTTTTCAAGTTAATGCATGTTGTAACAGATGACTAAATTTCCTTCTTTTATATGGCTAAATAATTTTTCACTGTGTAGCATGTGGCAGACTGGGTTTATCTATTCACCTGTCAATGGAAATTAATATTGATTCTACCTCTTTGCTACTGTGAATAATGCTACAATGAACATGGGAGTGCACACACTACTTTAATATTTTGATTTTAATTTTTTAAAAATAAATATCAGGAACTAGGTTTGCTGGGCCATATTTTAGTTTAGTTTTTATTTTATTTATTTATTTTTTTTTCAAGAAATCCCATGTTATTTTCCCTAGCAGGTGCATGATTTTACATTCCTATCAATACTGTATAGTGTTTCATTTTCTTCAAATTCTGTTGGCACTTGTTATTTTTTGTATCTGTTTTTGTTTTTATAAGGTAGTCATCTCAAAAAGTACAAGGGATATCTCATTGCATTTCTGATTGTCATTTATTTGGTTGATAGAAATGTAGATCCTATTTTCAACTACCTTTTGACTGTCCATATGTCTTCTTTTGGGTAATTTCTAATAAGGTCCTTAGCCCATTTTTAATTGGGTTATCTAGTTTACTTTTATTCTGATTCTGTTTTAGGTTTTTTTTGTTTGTTTGTTTTGTAGTTTTTGGCCAGGGCTGGGTTTCAACTGGCCAACTCTGGCATATGGGGCCAGCGCCCAACTCCTTTGACCCACAGGCACCAGCAGGTTGTTTTCTTTTTTGTAATAAAGTACAGGTATTTTAAAGACATTTTTTATATTAACACTTTATCAGTCCATGACTTATAAATATTTTTTACCATTTTCTAGAATGGCTGTTTACTCTTTTGCTTCTGTTTTGTGACAAGTTAGAAAAAAACAACTTTATTTCTCAAAAATATGCAGCTAGAATCAAGAGATGTCCTGGATCCATGAGAAGCCAATACTCTGAGACTTAGGAAAGATGTTCAGAGCAGATAGAGTCTTATGTGCATGTTGCACACTTTGCACTATAGCTGAATAGCCTCAAAGGCACTCTACTCCAGATTTATATCTAGAGCATCACTGGTCATGCTCAGCACATGTGTTGCAGGACATCTCATTTTGGTAGGGACAAGTGCAGAGCTCAGAGATGTTAACAACTTTGAGGCAGCTACTTTTCTTTTCTATCTATATTTCCCCTTTTATTTTTCTTTAATGTTTACTCTACCTTGGTTTAAACAGTTTTTATTAATATTGGCTATAGATTTTCAGTGTTATCCTCACCCTTAATTCCATATTATTTGGAAATTTTTCCATTTTATTCTAGAACTCCATTTGCAAGGATCTTATTAAGTATTGCTAAGCACATACTATAGATATCCTGAGAACTACAAGTGGGGGGGGATAGGGGAGCTTAATCAGCCATGGTAGTCTGAGGACCTGTCTTTTCACACTTCTGGGTTAGTCAATTTGTTGTTGTTTAATTGTTCATAGTGGTCGCTCATGATCCTTTTTGTTTGTATAGCATCGATTTTAATGTCTCTTTCATATATTATAATCTTATATTTTATTTCTAAAGTAGACCAACTAAGGATTTGTCAGTGTTGGTTTTCTTTTCCATAACAACTCTTTATCTGTGATAAATTATTCCTATTCTCTATTCCTTTTATTTGCGCACTAATTTATGTTTTTTTTTCTTTTTTTATGGTAAATTACAGCTGAGTTTGTTCTTGTTCTAACTTGGTGAGAAGTTAGTTTTTTAATCTTCTTTTCATTTTTAAAATAGGTATTTATCATTATAACCTTCCTCCTTATTACTCTTTTATTACACCTTATAAGTCTTAGTGTGTTGTGTTTTCAGCTTTGTGTGTCTCAATATTTTTAGAGATTTTTCCTTTAATTTATTCCTCACCTATTTGTTGCTCAGACATGTTATTTAATTTCCACATATTTGTGAATGTTCCAGTTTTCCTTGTGTTATTGATTTCTATCTACATTTCCTTGTGACAGGAAAATATATTTGTTACAATTTCAACCTTCTTAAATTTGTCAAAATTTGCTCTGTGACCTAATTTGATCTATCCTGTTTAAAATGTACTTACAAAGAATGTATATTATATTTCTATAGGATGGAAAGCTCTTATCTTCCCATTGATATTTTCTCTAGATATTCTACAAATTTTTAAAAGTGGAATACTTAAGTCTCCTACTAATATAAAAAATGCTATATATTTTCACTTAGTTTTCTGATTTGTTTTTGTACTTAGGTGCTGCAATTTTGGGTCAATTTATGTTTATAATTGTTAAATATTCTTGGTTGCTTAACCTTTCATAATTATATAATCACTTACATGGTCTCTTATAACAGGTTTTGATTAAACATTTAATTTTTCTAATATAAATGTAGTTACCTCTCCTCATTTTAAATTACTACTTGTATGAAATCTTTTTTTACCTCCTTATTTTCAGCCTTATTTGTATTCTTAATGCTAAAGTGATTGTCCTGTAGAATGTATAAAGTTGGTTCTATTTTTTATTTCTTCATTTACTCTACATGTTGTAGCTTGGAAGTTTATCACATTTCTATTTTAAGTAATAATTGATAGTAGATGGTTTACTACTGTCATTTTGATAATTATATTTTGTGTTTTATGTAGCTTTCTGGTTCATACTTTTCTCTCTTGTTTTTTCCATAGTATTTATTTAATTTTTTGCATTGATAGTATTGAATTACTTTCAATATTTATTGTTATTCTTTTTCAGTTATTTTATACAGTAACCATAGGGATTACATGAAATATGAGAACACTTCCAAAAGTTCATAGATGGGAAAATGGTATTAAAAGGTAAAAAATTAAAGAATATAAACTTTATTTATCAACATAAGCTCTGTCAAGTTCAAGATACTTTTGTAAGTGATTATAACACCTGTTTACTCTGTCCATAAGAAAATTAAGGTCATAAAAATTTATCCATGCACAATGTCCATACAGTCTTCTTTACATTATTAATTGAAGAAAAATGACTGTCCTTTAAATTTTTTTTTGAGGTTAGGAAACACAAACAAATCAGAAAGAATTAAATCAGGACTATACCATAGATGTCTAGTGATTTCTCATTGAAACTCTTATAAAAGTGCCTTTTCTGATAAAAGAAATGACCAGGATCATTACCATCTCAAAGAAGTAGTCAATGATGAACATTTCCTTAATTTTTATTTATTTATTTATTTTTTTTGCTAAACCCTTGGCTAACTCTCTCAAAATACTCTCATAAGTAGATGTTATCATTCTTTGGGCATGTAAAAAGTCAATAAACACAATTTCTTGAGAATTAAAAATAATTATCACCATGACTTTTGCTTTTGAACAGTTCATTTTTGCTGCAACTGAACCAGTTTCACCTCTTTGTACCCATTGCTTTGATTGTGCTTTGTCTTTAGGATCATACTTGTAATGTCATGTTTCATGTCCTGATATAATCTTTATAATATTTATTTTGAATTCTCTGTATTGATCATATATCTCCCTTTCATCAGTAGTAGTTTCAGGAGATTTATTTTGATCCTTTGATTGGGACATTGCTCCTTGTACCTTCATTTTCCTTTTTCATGATTTCTGCACATTAGATAACACAGTTACCTCTTCTAGTCTTCATGGACTGGATTCATATGGGAGAATACTTTCACCAACCATCCAAGCACAGTTTTGAGGGGCTATTTAAGCTTTAATTTTTGTTGAACCTGCTTTCTTTCTTTTTTCATTAGCCCATGGGTATCATAAGCACTCTGAAAGAAGTGAAACTGATATTCTTTTCTTGGAAAGCCTTTGAAAAATTTGGATTATTGGACACTGTGTTTAAAGCTTTCCTTCTCTAGAGAAAGCTGATGTCTGGGGAGTTTCACCTGTTTGCTTTGTACTGAGTAATGTGGAGGTGCCATAGTGACTGCTAATCCAAACCATTCCCTTTATTCTTATTGGCCCCCAGGCAGAAAATGTATGTCAGGGCCTGATAGTATATTAAGATGATGAAAACAGAAGCCAGTGTTTTGGACAACCCATTGAAAAGTTGGAAACATTGAAGGAACAGCTCAACTTATTTCTTTCTTGATGAAAAGATGGAAGCAGATTTTTTTTCCCTACTCATTCTGTTCTACCATAGGAATATGGGCTATGGTAAGTACCACACAAGATTGCTATCTTTATAGTCACTGCTTCCCAGGTGGCCAGAGTATTCCTGGTCCCAATAACATTCTGAAACATTCATGAGAAAAGCTAGTCTTCTGGGCAGAGCCTCACAAATTTGTGCAATTGTACTCATGGTCCAATTTTTCCCTTTCCACAAAGAATCTAAAACCTAGGAGTTTTTCTCTAGATTGTATAATACCATACCAAGGTGTAAGAAGGTATCTCAAAATCTCAAATTTCTTGAGTTGCTTTGATGCATATGTTTTTTTTTTTTTTTTTCTCATCCAGGGTACAGAAGCTTCTCAACTAGTTGTTTAATTTCTCATAAATGAAATTTGTCCACATTTTATTGAATCAGTGTGCTTATGGGGGGAAAGAAATCCAGGGATTTCTATTCTGTCATCTTGCTGATGTCACTCTGAACATACAAGTTTTGATAAATATATAAAATGTATTAGTTTTCAATATATAATTTGATATGTATTGAGCACTTACTAAGAGTAAAGTGCTATATTTAATATTATGAATGAATTATCTTCTTTATTCCTAGTAATTCTGTAATATAGGAATTATTATATATTTCTATTTAGAAGATTAATAATTTGTTTCAAAGAAAAGTTAAAACAAATTGTATACGGCCACAAAAAGTGGTGAAATAGGGCCTAGATTTCAAGAATGTGATACTGCAAAATATACTACCTTGTCATGGATGATTCAGTGTTGCAGCATCACCTAGTGTAATTCCAGCTGGTGGACAGATAGAATAATAATCCAACATTTGCCTATTGTGGTTGTAGAGATAACTAATGAAATAATGCATCATGTCTAAAATCTTTAACATTATAATGATTTATCTTTCCCAGGCCAGAGGCTTTAATGCAATAACCTACAATTTCTTGTCTAGTGACCTCATATTACATCTTGGGATTTCTCTAGTTAGACTGTGCTCCTGAGAGAAATGTGAAAAATTGTGGAGAATGAAGGTGAAGCTGAAAGGTATGGCAAGGATATAATTAAATCTAACCCACAGTCTCCACTGATCTCCCATCAATGTTAATTCCATGCAGTGATTTTGTATGCATTTCAATAACTCTTTTGGCATTATTCTGACTACTAATTGGCATTTTTAATATCTACCATCTTAGCTCTGAGTGGCCAGTTGTTTCCACATACTCACAACCAGTAAGCTATACTTCCACCCTTGGCTCCTGACTGAACCCCAACACAAATGTTTATTCCCTTTCCTTCTCAATCTCATTCTATCACATTATGTAAAAATACATAGCTATAAATTTTATCAATTATAATTCATTTGCAATTTAGCTTACAATACCCTCTCTGTAAAACCATGTTTTTTAAAATTTATTTATTTTTAAATTTTAGATTAAAGGCTATGCATTTTGTTTACATACGTTGTTTCTGTACAAAATGAATCAAAGTTACAAACATTAAGCATGCCCTTCACATAGTGTACCTAATAGCTGCGAATTTATCCATTCATCCTTCTTTCTCTCCCAGATTGATTTTCATTGAAATGTATTTCCGTATGTGCCCATAAGTGGTGTTTGGTTAGTTCCAGGTTGGTACTAAGTCCATGAGTTTGTTTCTCCATTCTTGTGATATTTCACTTAGAAAAATGGTTTCTAGTTCCTTCTAGGTTGTCCAAAACATAATAGATTAAATTTTTTTATGCTGACTAGTACTCCATAGCATGCATATACCATAATTAATTAATCCATATATGTATTGGTGGGCTCTTGGGTTATTTTCATGTCTTTGTGATCATGCTCCATATGGAACCATGTTTTCTTTTTCCTTTAATCTCTCTCGGGTCATTGGATGAACTACATATCTAAGTTACCTAAAAACAATGAATATTATAATAAATATATGTGTTTTAAAGTCATTCTAAAAAGATTTACTTGATTCTGTTAAGAATAATTAAGCTCATTTGTATGTCCTTAGCTTAACATAAAGGAGAATTTTAAATGTGAGGCTTCCTTGATCTCAAATAACTTTATTAGATTTGTTTAAAAATATTATGTGAATTTCCTCAGGAGTATTAAAATAACAAATTATTATCTTATTTTTTAATTTGATTATCTGAAAGTTTAAAAGACTAAAAACTTTACAAAAGTTCACATATGCAGTGTTCTGAATAAAGCTATATATCTCTCTTCTTTTTGCTTCTTTTAATGAAAGATTATCTTTAGATCTTCCTGATGGCAAAGTTGGATTGTAACGGTATGTGCGTTACTTCTTGTTTTGAATACCTCCTTCTGGTACAAGCTAATAATATACAAGTTTTAAAATGTGATTTGTTTAGAATAATCTATATCCTTTAAGAAAACAATGGTTATGCAAAACTGAGATATATGTAATTAATCTAACTCCATATATGTTTTAGCTTTCATTAATATGTTTGTCATTATAAAGCGATAGCATCACAAATACCTGAATAATTACATGATTAAGAACAAGTTGCATATTACCGCAAGGGGTTTTGGAAACATTGCAGTTCTGAGATAAGCAGTACCCTTTAATGATCCAGGTCAGCATTTCTTAGAGCATTCTGCCTGGATCACTAATTCCATGGATGCTAGTAGGTATTACATAAAAAAAAAAAAAATAGTTCTATAAGGTTATCGTCTGTCTTAATCGGTATTCATTCCTGAAAGACTGGGCAAAGCTTTAGTATACTGATATTCATCATGAATCTGCCAAAATATGGTACACCATGCAGCATTTCTCAAACTGATTTAACTATAGGATATTTTGTTTCACATAGTATTTATTTAATAAGTTTTCATGACTTGCTTTTTGTGAAATACTGTTTTCCACATTGTTGAAAGAGAAATGAAAAGTAAAAAGGGATAAACATAAGAAAGTATAAGGATAAAACTACAAGTAACCAACCAAGAAGCATTCCAAGTATAACTAAATGCCTAGCGCGGTCACTGATATATAAATAATTCATCTGCAATTGTTCATGAAATGAATGAAAATGTGAATACATGACTGTAATACCGTAACCATTTTTTTTGGTGATGAAAGCATTACATTTAAGAAGTCAAAGTTCAGTGTCATACTACAAAAAGCATTGGTTTTGCAATTTGATAGACTCAAGCCTAATTCTACAACTAGGTGTCTTGGGTCAATTATTAATGACCTTGACCAATCACCCCAAGCATTAGTTTATTTCCTAACTATAAATAATAAAATCCAGTTTTCGAATCACATAGTGATTACATTTATTACTATACATTAAAGTTGCTTGGCACAGAGTAGGCATTCAGGAAACATTGATTACCTTCCTTCCCTCTGAAGGAAATTGAACTTTTATTCCAAATTAACATTGAGGAAAATTTTTCAGATATGGTAGCCTCAGCAAATTTGACTATGATTTCTATTCATGTACTTGACAGCTATACAGCACTGGGTAGTCCTTAATTTCTCTATTCTTTGGGGGTTTATATATGTAATAAGAATAAAATTATCAAGCTTGAAGTATTACTGTGATATTAAAAATATAAAATGAGTAGCAAGAAGCTTTCACAAAGTAGGCTCTCAAAATTAATAGTCATTATTCTTGATTTCTGAGGAACTCTGGAGTGTAAAACCTATTTAATAAATATTCAACACTGTAAAAATTATTTGCATAGTTTTGTAGGTCATAATTTGTAGACAATAGGTTTTCAATGTATGGACTCTATTAAAATTGCTACAGCAAAGAGGTGACAAATTATTTATACACCTAGTAGGAGATTCACTACCACTCAGAATGTAGTCAATTTAGCACCCATTTCTCTCTTTAATAGCCTAAAGCACAATATAAAATTTAGGAAATATCATAATAATAATCCAATTATCTGGGAAGAGAGGTGAGGACAGCTAGGTAAAAGGCAAGCAAAGAAAAACCCTGTTGATTAAAAAGCTTTAAGTCCAACTTGATTAAGTTATGTGCTTTATCTACTTTTTCTCTTTTGATTGCTAATCTTTTGTATTTCAAAACACACTTATTTTCATCTTCTTCAAATCATGTCCTAAAGATAAAATCGTATTTTGTACCCATACACACACGATTTAGGACAGCACAATAGCCAAGTAGATTTTATTTAGTATCCTCCAGGTTTTAAAAAAGATCTTTGAAAGAGTGACACTTTCTCTGCTAATGTATTAACTGCAAGGGAAATTCTCTCAGTTTATAAAGCTGAGTTATAAAGCTCAGGAAACATAGGTTTATAATGGCAAAGATGACAGACTTTTAAGTAGAATGACACTAGCACACCACTATAATTTTACTTTTTGTCTAAATCTGACAAGAGCCTCCATAGATCATGGTAAATGACACTTTGGGGCTTCAGTATCTGAGATAGGCCACATAATTCAGTGAATGTCTAGTGAGTATTCAGTATACATGTCAGAAAAGGAGGAAAGTAAACGGTTGGCATTTTCCTCAAATGCCACCAGTCAGAGCTGTACTGAGAAAAATATAAAAACATTGAGAATAAAATAATGGCCAGTGGCATAGCATTATGTATGGAAAATTATTCTGGCAGCCTTGTCACTTTAGCTTCTACATCAATTGTGGTTTGTGATTGATTCATCTGATTTTTTTTTCCTTTTAATCCCTTAAAAACTTTTGGTCACACATCATGTGTGTTTTCCTGAATGCAGAGGATGATGAACTCTAGATGCTAAATGAAAATATTGACTATTGACATGCAAAACAAAAGATTTGTTAATATCATTCCAAGCTATGTTTACCTCACCAATTATGTACTGCCTCCTCCTTTGCCAGAACATATTAAAATAAAGCATATTATAAAATAATTGAATAATTATATGTTTTCTTGAATTTTCACTAATCAGAAAATCACTTCAAGTGAATGTATAAACTTTGCTGACACTTTATCTACAAGAAAAGAAGGCAAAGCATTCTTCGTGAGAGGTGTGGAATCTTCGTATCCTGAAGAAATAGAATCTGTTTGTGTCGAAAACATTCCTTATTTCACTTTTCTTGCTTAAAAAGTAATTAAAGAATGGATATCTTATGATTCTCCAAATCTAATAGGAAATAATTCTGGGAGTTTAGTAACTTATAAAGATAAAAATATTTTAGAAATAAGATCTCCTTTAGTGTAGTTCATACCTATATACAAAATAATATTTTAAATTCCTATGGGAAAGAAGTATAATGATTAGGAGACAGGAAGGGGGATTAAGATAATGACATAATAATATTCTATTCCTTAACCTGCAAAAAGTTAATGGATGATCTTACTTTGTGATCATTAATCAAACTGTTTATGTATATTTTAGGCACTTTATGAGTGCACATTATAAGGAAAAATGAAAATAAAAATCAAATTCTATTGTGGAAGTAACAATGTAAGTTTAGCCTAAAAATTGACAAGGGAAACGTCTAAAAATCACAATAGATAATACAAAAGGAAATTTATTTTTTACATATTAGATACATAAAAGATAAATTAATTTTAATTGGAATTTTACAATTAATCACTCCTTTCCTGATACATTGTTATTAATATCCCATTAAAAGGTAATTGCATTGAAATTCTCTAATTTAGTCTCAAGAGTTATGTGAATTTCTTGGGTGCAATGTTATAAATGGAGGAAAGTGACAATGGCAAGATTTTGGATTAGATTCCAGTTTTTCTTTTTCCATAAAAACTCAGCAGCTGGACAACTATCTGTTAATGAAAATTGCCCTGGAGAACTCATGAGTTTAAGTTAATTTCAGAAGATATGGCAACATAACAGAAAAAAAAAAAAAAGGAATGAAAAGGGGAGAAAAAAAGAAAGAAAATCGAAGATGGCTGACTGAAGCCAGTTTCCACAGAGGCTCCCATCCAGAAAGAGAGTTAAAGGACAGAAGTTTAGCAAGTAACCTAGTGGATTAGAGCTAAGTCAAGAGAGAATGTTGAAGAATGCACATCAACCTGCTGAGGTGAGCTCGACCCTAAGAATACAAACAAATTGTACAAAATCCATCACCAAGCAGATAAGAGTCCCCTCCCCTATGAGAACGGCTCACAGTACTCCATACAAACAAGCAAGTAGAGTTCAAAGTCCTCTCATTTTATCCCATGGAAGACACCCTCTAAAAACTGGACCTACTTCTTCTACTAGGGTGCCATGGAACTCTCCAGCCAGGCATAAAACTGTATATATTCTCTACCTGCAATTCTGAACTCCCAGCACTCCCCTCCACTCTCAGTCTGAGGTCTGGAGGCCTGTCCCCCAAGAGTTCAGATTCTTGAGTATTTTCTTGAGAGGTGTGGACAGGGCATTAATTCTGTGGCATGGGAGTAAGGAGAGGACGGCCAGCTGAGAGGGAACCATAGTGGAGTGGCGGTGCCCCAAGGCACAGAGCAGCAACCGTTTTTTGGCAACAGTAGGGCTCAAACCTGGATATTCCGGAGTCACACCCCCTGTCTCTCTGGGCAACCAGAGGAGGCTGGGCGTCTTCTCTGGTGGTAGCCACTGGTGGAATAGATCTGGGATAGAAACACAGACCCCATGAGTAAAGGGTTTTCCTGAGGTAGTACTGGCCTGGGTGGAGTATGGGGACTAGAATACACACATGCACAGAGACCACAGACTCTCCGGGAAGGGCTGACCCAGAGAATGGCTTTACTGAGCCGAAGACACACCCAGCCCTCAGGGGCTCATTGCTGAGACAAAGGAGGGCAGACAGAGGTTGGAACTCACAGCTAACCATGCTGCCCCAATACAAACTGTATCCGAGACCAGGCAGTGGCATAGACTAGGCCTGAGTCACAGTTTCAGTGAACTCAAACAGCGTCTGATGTGCAGGGGAATATAGCTTTGACATAAACAAATTCTGAGCAGTTGTTCTCTTCTGTCAGCAACAGCAATTAGGGGTGGGGCTGGAACTGAAGGAACCGCCTACTCCTTAATGGAGTACCTCCATTAAAGACCCAAGGTTGTCAGACCTCACCTCCCCCTGCTGCATAGTGGCATAGGTCAGTGGCCTGACTGAGGAGACATAGATCTCCCTGTGATTCAGGCAGGTAAAAACCCCTGGAGTATCTGCTCATTGGAAGCAACTGGGTCACAGCTGTGCAGGGTTATCAGTGACCAGGTGTGACAGAGGTGCAAGGTGGGGAAGGAGGAATCCACCTTCCCAGACAAATCTATTTGCTGCATGGATCCTCCTGACCTCACGGAGCACCAGAGGGAGTCATACTTGAGCTGCCAGCAGACCCCTGTGATCTAGTTGCCAGAGATGTTTTGAAATCTCCCATATGAGACAGGTGCTGACTGAGATAATTGATTTGGACCTCTTGAACTGAGCCAATCAACCGAGAACTATCCAAGTGGTACCCTGGGTGTGTGATTGTGGGAAGGTTTGATTTTCCTTTTCTAATTGTTGCCTGTAGGGGGCGGGGTGCCTTAATTACTGATATTTCTCCACAGCTGAGACTTCAACCCACAGTAACTGATTCACTAGGGTAGGACAGAAACCAGCTGAAAACAAGACAGAGCCACTTAGCCCCACCACACCAAGCAGGTCCCCAGTTTCTCAGTCTGTGGCACAGTATGGGTCTTTGGCAGAGCTCTGGGGGAAAAGGTAGAGACACCATTTCCAGATTTTGGGGAAAGGGCTGGTTAAGCACTATTTCTGGATCCCCCAACCTAACTTCTCTTTATCGGTTCATCTAGTCAAATGGTATAAAATAATCAAGGGGAGGAATCAGCAGAAAAACTCCAGTAATATGAATAATCAGAGTAGATAAACCTCCCCAAGGAAAGATATGGTGGACACAACTGAAGATCCCATTCATAAACAGATGGCCGATATGTCAGAAAATGAATTCAGAATTTGGATTGCAAACAAGATTAATGGAATAGAGGAAAAGTTGGAATTAGAAATTCTAGGAGCATTTCAAAAGTAGTCTCTAGAATTCAATGAATTTAAAGATAAAATCACCAAAGATTTTGACACATTGACACAAGAATTTGCAGCCCTCAAAGATCCTAAAAATACAGTAGAATCCCTCAGTAAAAGAATAGAGCAAGCAGAACAAAGGATTTCTGACATTGAAGACAAAGATTTTTAACACTCCCAAACTCTCAAGGAGGAAGAGAAATGGAGAGCAAAATGAATCATTCTTTCAGAGAACTCCGGGATAATTCGAAGAAAACTGGTATTCACCTCATAGGAATCCCTGAAGGTGACAAAGTGGTTTCACAAAGCACAGATGCTCTTCTTCATGAAATTATGAAAGAGAATTTTCCAGACATGCCAAAAGATTCTGAAATTCAGATAGCAGACAGTTTCAGAACCCCAGCATGACTCAACCCAAATAAGACATCCCCCGGGCAAATCATAATTAACTTTACTAAAGTTAATATGAAGTCAAAAATTCTGAAAGCAGCCAGACGGAAGAAAATCATAACCTACTAAGGGAAGAATATTAGAATGATTGCAGATCTCTCTGCTGAAACCTTTCAAGCTAGGAAAGGTTGGTCATCGACTTTTAATCTCCTAAAACAAAATAACTTTCAACCCAGGATCCTGTATCCAGCAAAACTGAGTGTCATTTATGATGGAGAAATTAAATACTTTAATGACATTCACATGTTGAAGAAATTTGCCATAACTAAACCAGCTCTCCAAGATTTCCTCAGACCTATCCTCCATAATGACCAGCACAATCCTCCACCACAAAAGTAAAATTACTCAGAAATTATTGATCAAACTCCAACTTCCACAGTGGTGAAACAATTAAAAATGTCCATTGGACTTTCGAAAAATTTGATAGCCAAAATTCTACCAGGCTAATAAATATTCTCAACTAATGTAAATGGTTTAAATTGTCCTCTAAAAAGGAAGAGGTTGGCTGAATGGATACAAAACCGAGGCCAGATATGTACTGCATACAAGAATCTCATCTTACCTTAAAAGATAAATATAGACTCAGGGTGAAGGATGGTCATCTATATTTCAGGAAAATGGAAATCAGAAAAAAGCAGGTGCTGCAATTCTGTTTTTATATACAATAGGCTTTAAACCAACAAAAGAAAGGAAGGATAAGTATGGTCACTTCATATTTGTTAAAGGTAATACTCAATATGATGAGATTTCAATTATTTTAATATTTATGCACCCAATCAGAAAGTGCCTGAATTTATAAGAGAAACTCTAACAGACATGAGCAACTTGATTTCCTCCAGCTCCATAATAGTTGGAGATTTTAACACTCCTTTGACAGTGTTGGATAGATCCTACAATAAGAGTCTGAGCAAAGAAATTTTAGATTTAAACTTAACCATTCAACATTTGGGTTTAGGGCGGCGCCTGTGGCTCAGTGAGCAGGGTGCCAGCCCCATATACTGAGGGTGGCGGGTTCAAACCCAGCCCCGGCCAAACTGCAACAAAAAAATAGCTGGGCGTTGTGGCGGATGCCTGTAGTCCCAGCTATTAGGGAGGCTGAGGCAGGAGAATCGCCTAAGCCCAGGAGTTGGAGGTTTCTGTGAGCTCTGTGATGCTACGGCACTCTACTGAGGGCAATAAAATGAATCTCTGTCTCTACAAAAAAAAAAAAAAAAAACATTTGGGTTTAACAGATATTTACAGAACATTTCATCCCAACAAAACTGAATACACATTCTTCTCATCTGCCCACGGAACATATTCCAAAATCAATCACATCTTAGTTCACAAGTCTAACCTCAGTAAATTTAAAGGAATAGAAATTATTCCTTGCATCTTCTTAGACCTCCATGGAATAAAAGTTGAACTCAGTAACAATAGGAATCTGCATAATCATACAAAAACATGGAAGCTAAATAACCTTATGCTGAATATCTGGGTCATAGATGAGATTAAGAAGGAAATTACCAAATTTTTGGAACAAAACGATAATAAAGGGAGGGATTATCAGAACCTCTGGGATACCGCAAAGGCAGTCCTAAGAGGGAAAATTATAGCACTGCAATCCTTCCTCAAGAGAATGGAAAGAGAGGAAGTTAACAACTTAATGGGACATCTAAAGCAACTGGAAAGGAGGAACATTCCAATCCCAAACACAAGAATAAAAGAAACCAAAATTAGAACACAATTAAATGAAAACAAAAGGATTATACAACAGATCAATAAATCTAAGTTGGTGTTTGGAAAATGTCAATAAAATAGATAAAGCTACTAGATGGTTCAATTAGTCTTTCACCCCTATACTCAGGTTGGATGACCAATTTGCACATAAGGATGTCCATACTACCCAAAGCAATATACAATTTTAATGCAATCCAGAATGTTTATTGCAGCCTAATTCATAATTGCTAAGTCATGGAAGAATTCCAAGTGTCCATTGACCCATGAATGGATTAAATAATTGTGGTATATGTACACCATGGAATATTATGCAGCCTTAAACAAAGATGGAGACTTTACATCTTTCATGTTTACATGGATGGAGCTGGAACATGTTCTTCGTAGCAAAGTATCGCAAGAATGGAAGAAAAAAGTATCCAATGTACTCAGCCCTACTATGAAACTAATTTATAACTTTCATATGAAAGCCATAACCCAATTGTAACCTAAGAATATGGGAAAAGGGGAAGGGGAGGGGAGGGGAAGTGGGAGGATGGGCAGAGGGAGGGTAATTGGTGCGACCACACTTAAGGTGCATCTTATAAGGGTACATATGAAACTTACTAAATGTAGAGTATAAATGTCTTAACACAATAACTAAGAAAATTCCAGGAAGGCTATGTTAACCAGTGTGATGAAAATATGTCAAATGGTATATAAAACCAGTGTATGGTGCCCCATGATTGCATTAATGTACACAGCTATTATTTAATAAAAAAAAATAGAGAATAATCACACACAAATAGTAGAAAGAAGATTTTCATTTTGCCGGCATCATCCCATCACCCAAGTCAGCATTGCTTAGTGCTGAGAGAGATCACCTTATATTATGACAACCTCTCTCAGGGTAAAAGACAGCAGGGCAAATAACAAGCTTCTCCAGCCTTTTGAGGCACTGCTCCAAGAACTTACCATGGTTTCCCTCACCCAGATCACTGGGAAAACAGTATAGTTTTATATCCGGACAGTGCTAGAAAAAAGGAAGAAGGGTAAGGGCCATTAGCAACACCACTGTGGCATGCATCACAATGATCTCCAGTGGAGATCATTTCCATGGCTGATCCTGTAGCTGTGTCCATGCATGCAGGCAAACCTCATTCTGATGCCATCTACCACCATTATGTGGGCACCTGTATCCTACACTTAAAACCATGTGCACACTACACTGCCAGCCTTAGCTCCAGAACAGTAAACACATAAATAGCCATCCCCAACTCCTATTTCTGAATCCCAATGCCAGAAGCCACATATTTTTATGCTACCAGCCCTATTCTCCTGAACAGCACAAGTACATACAGCAATTCCCAATACCCATAGCCAGCTGTCATTTGACCTTTGATAATCTCATCAAAAATATAAATTGGGGGAAAGATTCCCTAATTAACAAATAGTGCTGGGAGAATTGGATGGCAACTTGTAGAAGACTGAAACTGGACCCTCACCTTTCACCATTAACAAAGTTGATTCTCACTGGATAAAGATTTAAACTTAAGACATGAAACTATATAGAAGGCACATTTCTTAAACTAATGGAGGCCATCTACAGAAAACCCACAGCCAATATCATATTGAATGGAGTTAAATTGAAATCATTTCCACTTAGATCAGGAACCAGGCAAGGTTGCCCATTGTCTCCATTGCTCTTTAACATTGTAATGGAAGTTTTAGCCATTGCAATTAGGGAAGAAAAGGCAATCAAGGTTATCCACATAGGGTCAGAAGAGATCAAACTTTCACTCTTCACAGATGATATGTTTGTATATCTGGGAAATACTAGGGATTCTACTACAAAACTTTTACAAGTGATCAAGGAATAAAGCAATGTCTCAGGCTACAAAATCAATGCCCATAAATCTGTAGCCTTTATATATACCAACAATAACCAAGCCGAAAAAAACAGTCAAGGACTCTATTCCTTTCACAGTAGTGCCAAACAAGTTGAAATATTTGGCAGTATACCTAACAAAGAACATTAAAGATCTCTACAAAGAGAACTGTGAAACTTTAAGAAAAGAAATAGCTGAAGATGTTAACAAATGGAAAAACATACCATGCTCATGGCTGGGAATAATCAACATTGTTAAAATGTCCATACTACCCAAAGCAATATATAATTTTAATGCAATTTCTATTAAAGCTCCATTGTCATATTTTAAAGATCTTGAAAAAATAGTACTTCGTTTTATATGGAATCAGAAAAAACCTCGAATAGCCAAAACATTACTCAGCAATAAAAAAAAAAAACAGCAGGAGGAATCATGCTACCAGAACTGAGACTGTACTATAAATCGATAGTGATCAAAACAGCATAGTACTGGCACAAAATAGAGAAGTAGATGTCTGGAACAGAATAGAGAACCAAGAGATGAATCCAGCTACTTACTGTTATTTGATCTTTGACAAGCCAATTAAAAACATCCAGTGGGGAAAAGATTCCCTATTTAACAAATGGTGCTGGGTGAACTGGCTGGCAACCTGTACAAGATTGAAACTGGACCCACACCTTTCACCATTAACTAAGATAGACTCTCACTGGATAAAATATTTAAACTTAAGACATGAAACTATAAAAATACTTGAAGAAAGTGCTGGGAAAACTCTTGAAGGAATCCGCCTGGGTGAATATTTTATGAGAAGGACTCCCCAGGCAATTGAAGCAGTATCAAATCTAACTAAAAAGCTTCTGCACAGCCAAGAACATAGTAACTAAAGCAAGCAGACAGCCCTCAGAATGGGAGAAAATATTTGCAGGTTATACCTCCAATAAAGGTCTAATAACCAGAATCCACAGAGAACTCAAACATACTAGTAAGAAAAGAACCCATTTCAGGGTGGACAAGGGATTTGAAAAGAAACTTCTCTAAAGAAGACAGATGCACAACCTACAAACACATGAAAAAAAAGCTCATCATCCTTAATCATCAGAGAAATGGAAATCAAAACTACTTTGAGATATCACCTGACCCCAGTAAGAGTAGCCCACATCACAAAATCCCAAAACCAGAGATGTTGGTGTGGATTTGGAAAAAAGGGCACACTTCTACACTGCTGGTGGGAATGCACACTAATACGTTCCTTTTAGAAGGATGTTTGGAGAATACTTAGAGACCTAAAAATAGACCTGCCATTAGATCCTATAATTCCTTTACTAGGTTTATACTCAGAAGACCAAAAATCACAATATAACAAAGACATGTGTACCAAAATGTTTACTGCAGTCCAATTCATAATTGCTAAGTCATGAATGAAGCCAAAGTGCCCATTGACCCATGAATGGACTAGCAAATTGTGATACATGTATACCATGGAACATTATGCAGCCTTAAAGAAAGATGAGGACTTTACTTCTTGCATGTTTACATGGATGGAGCTGGAACATATTCTTCTTAGCAAAGTATCTCAGGAATGGAAGAAAAAGTATCCAATGTACTCTGCCCTACTATGAAGCTAAATTATAGCTTTCACATGAAGGCTATAACCCAACTATAGCACAAGACTATGGGGAAAGGGCCAAGGAAGGGGAAGGGAGGGGGGAGGTTAGGGTGGAGGGAGGATAATGGGTGGGGCCACACCTACGGTGCATCTTAGAATGGGTACAGGCAAAACTTACTAAAGGTAGAATACAAATGTCTACAAACGATAACTAAGAAAATGCTATGAAGGCTACGTTGAACAGTTTGATGGGAATATTTCAGATTGTATATGAAACCAGCACATTGTACCCCTTGATTACACTAATGTACACAGCTATGATTTAACAATAAAAAAAATTAAAAAAAATACTAGAAGAGAGTCCAGGGAAAATGCTTGAAGAAATCAGCCTGGGAGAATTTTTTATGAGGAGGATACCCCTGACAATTGAAGCAACACCAAAATTATATTACTGGAATCTGATGAAGATAAATAGCTTCTGAATGGCCAAGAGCACAGTAAATAAAGCAAGCAGATAGCCTTCAAAATGGGAGAATACTTTTGCAAGTTATAATTCTGACAAATGTCTGATAACAGAATCCACAGGGAACTCAAACTAATCAATAAGAAAAGAACAAACAACCCCATTTCTTTATGGGAAAGAAACTTGAACAGAAGTTTCTCTGAAGAAGACAGGCATATGGCCCACAAACTCATGAAAAAATGCCCATAATCTTTTATCATCAGAGAAATGCAAATCAAAACTACTTTGAGATATCATCTAATTCTAGTAAGATTAGCTCACATTATAAAATCCCCAACTTCAGGTGTTGGCATGGATATGGAGAGAAGGGAACACTTCTACACAGCTGGTGGGAATGCAAGCTGGTACGTCCTTTTTTGAAAGAAGTTTGGAGAACCCTTAGAGAACTAAAAGTAGACCTGCCACTCAATACTGCAATTCCTCCACTAGATATATACCCAGATCATAAAAACTCATTTTACAATGAAGGCATTTGCACCATAATGTTTATTGCAGCCCAATTCATAATTGCCAAGTCATGGAAACAGCCCAAGTGCCCATCAACCCATGAATGGATTAACAAATTGTGGTATATATATGCCATGGAAGCCATAAAAGTAAGTGGAGGCTTTACAACTTTTATGTTTACCTGGATGGAGCTGGAACATATTCTTCTTAGTAAAGTATCTCGAAAATGGAAGAAAAGGTATCCAATGTACTCAATACTATAATGAAACCATTATACACATCACCTACACATTCATATGAATGATAAAACAAAACTATAGTCCAGAAAGAAGGAGGGAAGATGAGTGATAGGGGAAGGGAGGGAGGAGACCAGGAGGATTGAGGATATTTGGTGTGACCTCCCCTAATGTGCATAATGCAATGGTCCATTTTAAAACTATTAAGAGTAAAGTATAAATGTATTTTTACAACAAACAAGTAAGTGAGGCAATGGTTATGTTAACAAGTTTTATGTAAGCTTTTCACATTGTATATGAAATCATCACATTGCACCCCATAAATGCATTAATGTACACCGTTATGATTTAATACAAAATTAAATAATTAATAAAAAATTTGTCATATACTTGTTTTGCTAATTCATGCCTCATGTGTGCATTGTTTGCTTGAGTTCTGTGGTCAGCTTGTAAATTATTCTAACACTATAGCAGAAGCAGCAAGACTTTTTGCTGTGAGAAGCCCCTGATTGTCCTTTGAGTACATCACACACAATACCATGTGTCTCAAACTTATCACAAATGTGTATAATTGTCATGCATGTTGGAAGTTTTGTTGCAAACCCACACTTCCATTGTCCTTGTACTTCCACTACATACTCAAATTTCAAAAATGGTCTTAAATTGTCTTGTGCTCCTGGAACAGCAACCATGCTTCCACCAATTTTTCTGACTGTCCTGCCTGTCACATGGTAATGCCAGCATCATTTAATTATCACCAACTTTTGAACAAACATCATGATTCTTTATACATTGCTACTATAATTCAATTCAACTTTCAATATAAAACAGATAACATCTCTTATAATGTGCATATATTTCTGGCACCTCCAGTATTCAAAGGGTTTAAAGAGAAAAAAAATTCAAACGAAAATACTTTTAACCAGAAAAATTGTCCTTCAGAAAGGAGGGAAATACAAAGATTTTTCTATGCAAACAAAAGCTGAGAAAATTATCATCACTAGTCCTGCCTTGCAAGGAAGGATAGATGGACTTCTTCCAGCTGAAAAGAATGGGTACTAATTAGTAACCTGAAAATACATGAAAGTATAAACTTCATTGGTAAAAGTTAAGTATATTGTCAAATTCAGAAAATATTAATACTGTACTGGTGGTGTGTAAATTAAATTTTAAATACATTTAAATAATTGAAATCTTATCAAGTATCCTTTATAATCCCAATGCTATTAGACATTAATAACAGGAAGAAAACTGGAAAATCCACAAATATGTGGAAATTAAAAAGCACCCTCATTAATAATAAAATATTCATAGAGTAAATCAAAATGAAGTGCAAACCATATTTTTAGACAAATTAAAATAGAAACACAACATATCAGAACTTATAGGACATAGAAAAGCCAGTGCAAAGAGGAAAATTTGGAGTGATAAACACCTACATGAGGAAAAGAGAAAGATCTCAAATAAACAACCTAACATTCTGCCTCAGGAAACTAGAAAAAGACCTCAACTAAGTGCCGCACCCCCGGCATCAAGCCGTGGCGGGATGGCTCTGTCCGCGTTGTAAAAACTGTGGTAAGGCGGTGGGTGCTCCTCGGAGCGTTGCCCCCAGTCCCCCTGGCTTGCGACAGCAGCGCATAAGTTGCCTAGCATGCCTTTTAGTGAACGTAGAAAGTCATGAGGTGCGGCATAAAAGCCTAAGAAACTTTTACCCTGAAACCTGTCTGTTCAGTTGAATGACTGATTATTGCCTGATTGTTTTGAGAAACTAAGAATAAACACAGTGACTTACTGATCCACAATTAAACACAGCAAGTATGGCTGTGCCGGACTCAGTGGCTCCAAGAGAGCCTGTACAACAGCACATCCCCACCATAAATGTCAGTGAATTGAAATAGTACATCGAGAGAATGCAGGCACAGCAAACAGGATGTTCCAACATGACACCTCCTGCAGTAAAACTTTACTTAAGAAAACGTCTGACTTCACTAATTAGTAAAACTTTACTTAGAAAAATGTCTTACTTCACTAATTTTCATATGTAACACAAATCAATAGAGTAGTTTAATGTTTAATAAACAATTAACTATGAATCAAAATATAGTTACTAATTAGAGTAAAAATATATAGAAGTAGTCAAACATTATACATAAAAGAATATGTTCAGCTGTTTTTAAAAGAGATCATAAGAAACTGAGAACAATTACAGAACTAAGAAAAGTTACAAGCCTTGACATTCCAAGATAAGGAGAAGCAACCAGGTGTTACTAATGAAACCACTTCTTTAGAACAAAAACCTTAAAAATATACAGTACATCAAAAGAATATCCACCCACCCTTTCCCCCTATCTCTAACCTTGTCTTTCCTAACCTCACTTTCAATATAGTTTAGTTTTCATACAATATCCTTTTATTTCTCATGTTTCCTTCACACTTTAATCACTTATATGATTCATAATACACCTCTAATCATAACAACTATATATAATCATGAAACTAAAACTATGAAAGAAAGTAGTGTTATATGTTAAAAAACACATTTCAACTTTAGATAAAAGGAGCTGAAAAGTAACTGCTGCTTATCAGCTACCTCACAGCTGCCATTTGTTCCCCCTTGCAGGCAAAACACTGTGAAAGATAGATGGTTGAATGCCTACGTTTGTAAGACAAGATAAGAACTTGTGACCATCTGCAAGTCATAAAAATGTCTTTTGTGATTTGTAATGCTTTGTCAAAAATGTATAAAAGACACTCTTAAAATTCAGTAAAGTTGCAGCTACTTCCATCATCACTTGTGGTGTCTAGTAGTCTGTCAAAAACCATCCTGCGTCGACCTTCCAATCAACCTGTAACGTTCGCCCTGAAAAAACCTCAGATTGAGACACATTCGACTGGCGGGCCGCGGCAACTAAGTACAAGTTTAGCAGAAGGAAGAACAGACAAAAATAATCTCAGAAAAAAAGGACTAGCAAATGATAGAAAATATCAACAAAACTAAGAGTTAACTTCCTCAAAAGACAAGAAAAATTGGCGATGTTTTAGGTAAATTAATCTTAGCAAATTGGATAATCTATAAGAATAAATTTCTAGAAACATACAACCTACCTGCTAAAACTTATTATAAAAAAATAGAAAATCCAAACAAACCTATAACAATTAAAAATATTGAATCCATAATCAAAAATATGTCAGCTGGGCTGGGCCTTGTGGCTCAGGCTTATAATCCCAGCTTTCTGGGAGGCTGAGCAGGCAGATTGCTTGAGCTCAGGAGTTCAAGACCAGCCTGAGGAAGAGTGAGACCACATCTCTAAAAACTAGCTGGGTGCTGTGGTGAGCGCCTGTAGTCCAAGCTTCTGGAGAGGCTGAGGCAAGAGAATCACTTCAGCCCAAGTGTTTGAGGTTGCTGTGAGCTATGATGCCGTGGCACTCAACCACAGGGTATATATTTATATGTCAGCAATGAAAAGTTCAGATCCAAATGGTTTCACTGGTGAATTCTACCAAACACTTAAAAGACACATAATGAAAATCCTTCTAAAATTTTTCCAAAACTGGTGAGAAATATCACTTCCAAACTCACTCTGTAAGTTCATTATATGCTTGCTACCAAAGTCTGACAAAGACACTAAAAGGAAATATTACAACTGAATATTCCTGATGAACACAGATGCAAAATCTTCAATGAAATACCAGCAGCTAAAATTTAATAATACATTCAAAATATCATACCATAATTGGCTTGGAGTGGTGTTTTATGCTCATTATTTCAGGACTTGGGAAGTTGAGTTGGGAGGATTACTTGAGGCCAGGAATTTGAGACCAACCTGAGTAATATGGTGAGACTTCATCTCTATTAAAAAACCTTTTTAAAGTTAGAAAAGCAGGTAATAGATGTCAGTGTCCTGCCCTAGGGGCAGGGTCCACTAAGACCTGTGGAACTGGTGGAGACGGACTGAAGAAATATAAAGTTAGAAACAATGATAAAGAGACAAAAAATGTAGCGTAAAATTCTATAATCATATCAAGAAATGCAGAAAAGTTATTTCATAAAATGCAATATTATTTCATGATAAAGACTCTCAACTAATTAGTTATAGGAGGAATTTTTCACAACACAATAGAGGTTGTGCATGACAGCCCCACAGCTAAAATCAAACACAGTGTTGAAAAGCTGGAAAATTTTCCTCTGAGATTAGGAACAAAACAAGATGGCCACTTTCACCACTTTGAATCAGCATAGAGGACTGAAACAAATAAGAAAATGCAATATATAGAGATCATGAAATGCGGTATATATAGACTCAGACATAAAACAAATGAAATGATGTCTTTTGGTACAATCTGGATAGAACTACAGACCATTATCTGTAGATAGAACTACAGACCAAATGAAATAACTCAGGAATGGAAAATCACATAACCGCTTGTCCTCACTTAAAAGCAAAAAATAAACTATGAATATGCATGGTCATACAGAGTGTGATAATAGACATTAGAGTCTTCAAAGGTGGGGGGTAGGAAAACAATGAGAGATGAAAAATTACCTATTGAGTACCATGTGTACTATTTTGTTGATAGGCACACTAAAGTTATGTCCTCACAGCTATACAATATATCCATGTAAATTAATTCCTAAATATAATGAAATACAAGAAAGAAAACATAATGTCTATCTTAGTATTAATTTCAAGGGTGTATATTGTATAGAGGGTGATTATATTAGCTGCTATTTTTTCTGATAATTGAAACAAGTTGGGTCTGGCATCTGTTCATTGTTCTGTTTTTGTTCCCTTCAACATCAGTCACGTTTTCTTATTTTTTAACTTTTGAAATTTTACTTCTTTATTTCAAATTAATATGAGAGAACAAATTTTTAGGTTCTCACACCCAAGGTAAAGTTCAAGTTGTAGGAGAGCCCCTCACTCAGGGAGGCATCCTGACTACCCTTTCATTGTGCATATTAGGTGAGATTCCACCAAATCCCCTCCTTCCTCCTCCTGCCAATTGCCCTCCCCCCATTCCTCCCCTCTCCTTCCTCACCCCTCTCCCTTGCTAAACTATATTTGTGTTTTATCTTTCGTATGAGTGTGTAAGTGTTTACATGTTGGTTTCATATTTGTATTGAGTACATCAGATTTTTTTCCCCATTCTTGAGATACTTTACTAAGAAGGATATGTTTCGACTCCAACAAAGTAAACATGAAAGATGTAAATTCTCCACCTTTTATGACTGAATAGTATTCCACGGTATACATATACCACAATTTGTTAATTCATTCATGGGTTGATGGATATTTGGATTGCTTCCATGACTTGGCAATTATGAATTGAGCTGCAATAAACATTCAGTACAAAAGTCTTTGTGATAAGATATTTTTTGTTTTTCTACTAATGGGATTGCTGGATCAAATGAAAGGTCAATTTTTAGTTCTTTAAGAATTCTCCATACTTCTTTCCATAAAGATTGTATTAGTTTGCAGTCCCGCCAGCAGTGTAGAAGTGTTCCCTTCTCTCCACATCCATGCCAGCATCTGCAGTTTTGGGACTTTATGATGTGGACTAATCTTACTAGAATTAGTTGATATCTTAAAGTGGTTTGGGTTTTGTTTTGTTGTTTTTTAATGTTGTCATGGGCATTTTTAAATTTTATGTAATGGGTCTTTGGGTCCTGTTAAAATTCCTTTGGGGAAATTTGTTTATTTTTTATTTTAGCAAGCAATTGACTAAGTCATTTTTATATCACAAATTGCCCTCTGTAGGTGGTATTATGAATGACATTTGCTATGTTCTTTTGGTGTACCCCACCGACAAGCCACTGGTAGGGTCAAGCTGTCAATGAGTTGTGGTTTCTGTTGTACTCACAATGCCAAAGCCTTTGCTATTGTTCCTTGCCTGTTTTCCCATATTTGCACTATGGAATGAAACTGAGATTTGAGTCATTTTAGACATGGAATGGAAGGATCCACTTCTCCAACTTTTCCATCTCTGTGGTTTTCCTCACACTCTGCAAATCCTCGGGGTCCCTAAACTGCTCCTCTAGCTGGATATATTAAGTTCTGAACATGTTTGCTGTTCAGTGTAAATCTGTAGCAAGAGAATAGAGAGAGAAACAAGAAACCATGGAATTTCCCTTCAACCTCTGCAAAAGAGAGATGTTGCTTTCCCTTAGTCCTTTATACAAGAGACATAGGATTTCTTTGGGGGGGGTTAGGTATCTCTGATCTGCAGCAGTGAAATTCAACAGCTGGTGCTAGCTTCAGGATGGCTAGGAAAGTAAAAAAAGGAAAATGATTTTTTTTCCTTGCATCCTCCCCTCCCCTCACCCTGTGGCTTGAAGGGTGTCTTTTTCTGGTATTTTGGTCAGAATATATATATTTTTTTTTTATGAAGTTTTGGCTGCCTGTTCCCACTGCATAATTCCCTGATATGGTTTGTCCGCTGGTCAAAATGTGCTCTTACAAACGAAAACAAACAAAATAGAAAATTTACTGGTCTTCAGATTTTGACTTCCCTTTCCATTCTTTCTGCCATTATTTACATTTTAGAGTCTTTACATTGTCCTTTATATTTCATCTGTAATTTTAATAACTTAAAGCTGTGATGTTATCACAGTTATATCAGAGTTACATTATAGCAGACTTCCTTCGCCTCCTTCTCACTCTCTTTTTAAATAGGAATAATCAGATATCAAATGTTCAAAAGCTAACGTGTATCGAGTACTTTTACATTAAACGTAGGTATTACTGCCCCAGTTATATAGGATACATTATGATCTCGCAGTTTGTCAATAAAAAAACTAGGGATTGGACACAGATCTTCTGAATTTAAATAAATTTTCCATTTGCACTTGGGGGAAAATATACCTTATAATTGTCAGCATAAAATACATCATATTTATGGGGTATTTTTACCATTTGTCAAGTGAGTGATTTTTTTTATGAATTACAAGTGAGAAATCACATCCCTATTCTGTCTCTAGGTAAACTTTATTAATTCAAACATATTCTGATCCATAAGATATCACTAAATTATTGGTTTCTTATTTATTAATCTCACCAACTATCTTTCTGTCCTCACCCCAAGTTATATTTCTAGGTAAATCTGCTTTGATTTTTTTCTCACATAAAAGTAAGTTTAGTTTCACCTTAATTCTTTCCCTTTCCTTTATTCCAACCTCTGTACTCCTTTCCCCTTCTTCCACTTACCCAAATACAGTCATAGAGAAGTATAAAAATCCTTAAGTTCCTTTCCAACTTTAAGAGTACATTTTCTTGGCAGAAAACTGCAGTTCTTGTTTATATAGAAAATGACTT
Source organism: Nycticebus coucang (assembly GCF_027406575.1). Lineage (NCBI taxonomy): Eukaryota > Metazoa > Chordata > Mammalia > Primates > Lorisidae > Nycticebus > Nycticebus coucang. The sequence continues at coordinate 152,068,691 of NC_069804.1, read as the reverse complement.
GGTTAATGACTTGGTAAATTCTGTAAACAAAGATGTTTTGTTTCATTTTATTCTTATATTTTTGATGGCTAATTTCTGCATGTTAAAATTGAGGATCAGGCCCTTCATGTGTCCCATAAATATAAATTTATATTTACACCATTCTAAATTAGTATGTTGACTTATCTTTTTAAATTAAGTCTAACAATTGGCTTATAGAGTAAAACACAAACTATCATTTTACAGTTCAATGAATTATCACTTCAGTGAACACCCATGTAACTACCACTTAGGTTAAAAAGCTAAACATTGCCAAAACCACGAGCAATTTGACTTTTAATGTTTCTTAGAGATTGCTCTAGTGTTTCGTAGTCATTTAGTAGTAGAAAGTCATTTAAATTAAGTGCAATTAATTTGCACAATTAAAATATGTTTCCTTACAGAAGGAGATTAAATATCTATATGTGATTATCTTTATAGCTTTACAGTCAAAGTGAATACATGAGCAAATTGCTTAACCCCATTAATGAATGAATTTTATCTTTTCTTTGGTATTTAAATCTAAATTCAACAAATGAGGAAATGAGATTATTTCAAAGCTATTGTGAATCTTCTGTAACAGGGCAGCTCTTTCTATAAATAACTAACCTTTCCTATTTTATCTGTATTAACCCAAATTGTTGCAGTCTGTTTTCTTAGATACACACAGAGAGAGAAAGAGAGAGAGAGAGAGAGAGACGCACACACACAGAAAGGAAATTATAAGGAATCATTGGTTGCTTTGATAGAAGTAAGTTGTCTATATTACTAATAGCTGTCTTTATAGGGCTTAACAGGATATGGAACAGATGCACTGCATTTTTCTTTCTTCTAAAAAATGTGCTTGTGTTTCCTGCTGAAGTGGTGATTCTAAGTATTTTTAACTTAAGCCCCCATAAACAAAGTGTCAACTTTACATACTGTAACACGCTTACCTTTTCTAAGCTTGTTTTTACATTTTGGGGTAGTTTAACTTTGAATAGAAGTATAACATTGAATAGAAGTCCTTTTGAACATTTTGTTTTATTTAGTCTAAGCCCAGATCATCCTGAAGTTTGCCTCATCCTTATGGTTTCTACTGAGAGTGTAACAAATCAGTGCATGAAAAAATGTATTTAATTACTTCATGCAACACTAGGCTCACAAATAAAACTGAATAAACAAAATTCATCTCTGAAAATCATGTATGGAACCCTGTATGCTGCATAAGCATTATTTTGAACTCTTACAGTTCTTTCCTGGTCTGAAACTCCAGATATGAAATATCTAGAATAGTACTGTATTGGTGGTGGTGGGGTGGTGGTGGCTAATTTCTCTCTAAAGTTCACATAATGTTCTTTTCTTTTTTCTTTAATGATGCGAAGATTTTTTCCCCTCAAAGGATTTTTAATTAGACATTTGTCTAAGACAAGATAAGCATAATTTTACACATGCATTAACTAATATGCATTTAGAAATCTGTAACAGCTTGAAATTGTGCCAGTTCCCTGTGATTCAAATAAATATTCGCAAATAAATGTACAATAGCTATCTTTAATTTTGATAAATATTCCTTGGAGTTACATTAGTTCCACCTACTGAAACTAAAAATACATTATCTCTTTTTTCATTTTCTTTCATTGAAGATGGCAATCACCCTATTCTTTTTGCTTTTAAAAGTCCTAGTGTAGCTCAAATTCTCATTAATCTACTGTATACAAGACAAGCTCAATTAATATTAGGGTAATGTAAATACGTTTAATGTGTTAAATTATCTTAAAGGAACTGCAAAAGTTGTCTTGAAATAAAATAAAAATTGTTTTATTATTTTAAAATGAACATTTTTATCATGAATTCTAAAATTTGTGAAATACAATTAATATTATGTATCTACCAACATTATGTGAGCATGAATTGAAATGTACATCTTTGTGCATTCTATGAATAATTGTTTTCTTTCATGAAAGTAATTCATTTATAATTTTCCTTCTTTATGTCGACATTAATATCAAATTATGAATTCATTCAAGATTTTAAAATAATTTCTGATGGGATCTTTGTACCTTTTGCATTTATTGATTTGTGTTTTACTTGATTTCTGAATGGACTTTCTTAAGACATGGTAAGAATCAAATATATTTGGTGTGTCAAATTTTGGAAACAATATGACCTTGGTAGAAATGTACTACTTTAAACTTTTCAAAGTGTTTTCACTTCCATTACGCATTTGTTGTTTGTAACAACACAGTGGAATAATTATAGTACATGTTACTTCTCTGATTTCAAAATGAAAAAAGAAAAGTCTAAGATTACTTGACATGTTAATGACAAAGTTTAATATCCTCATGGTGTGCAATTACACCATACCAAGAAACATCAAAATTCACCCAGTAAATTATGAGAGGCAATGGAGATCTAATTCTTCTCATATTTGGGATTCAGTTATTTGCCTTCACAACACCATTTTTTTCCGATGTATATAATCTTTTATATTAGCGTCATACTTTTAAATAACATTAAATTACTTTTTAGCAAAGTTGAAGTCCTAATTTCCAAGCTTAAATTATACACGCGATTATTAGTAATGTTCAATCATTATAAAACGGTGATTGGACCTTATAAACAATTTCATAGTTAAGTCACATAATTCTTCTATCGTCATTTTCCAAAAGAACATTATTTTATTAAACAAGAATAGTCAGTGTAAATAATTACTCAGCCAAGAGTTTAAGAGCAAATTACCCTATTGAAACAAGTTTTGAATGACCTAGAATGCCAAGCCAAATTTTACTAATCTTTTTCAAATTTATTTTGAACAATTCTAATATAACAAGGTCTTGGGCTACGGTATTTAAAACACCTGCCATTGTATATTTTAATTTTGTCCCTGTGAATGTTTTTTAGAGGAAAAATGTCTTATACTTCATTAAAAAATAAACTCATTTCAGAATCTGTGTAGTGTTTTAGTGGATTGGGGGAGGAGACATTACAGAAATGTGGATGAGAATAAAGGACAACAGAAATAATGGGATCTTATATTGCCAAAATTCCTTCAAGGTTTTGCCACAAATGTTTTTGTTATAACTTGTTACGTATTCTTGCATCTCTTGTGGTTTCCATATCCATCCATCTTGGCTTGAAATATTTAAGATTATCTACAACTCGCAATATACATCGACTCAGTGCCAATGTTCACTTGTGATAACTGAATTTATCTTTAACACCTGATTGATAAACTCTGTACTTATCCTGTACCTGTTACTTGTTATCAATTTCATTCAAGCTGGTGTCCAAAGTTCCACTCTCTACTATTCTCCCAGGGCCTTAAAATTGACTGAAGAGGTACTCCTTTTTTTTGCTCACAACCTTTGAAGAAATCTGTCCTATTATGTAAAATAATGGATAAGTTTAACTCTTCCTGCATTCTTTTGTGGAAGGCACTGTACCATAATTTTATAACCAGAGTCTGGTTCATTTTGGGTAAAGTAAATTGTTGGTGAGGTCAAGGAGGCAGTTGTAATTATCACCTAGGTTCATTTCTCTTGGAAAAAAAATTATCTTTGTTTATGTATTACTGAACCCAATTATATAGCTTGTCAAGTGCCCATCGATCCACGAATGGATTAATAAATTGTGGTATATGTATACCATGGAATACTATGCAGCCTTAAAGAAAGATGGAGACTTTACCTCTTTCATGTTTACATGGATGGAGCTGGAACATATTCTTCTTAGTAAAGTATCCCAAGAATGGAAGAAAAAGTACCCAATGTACACAGCCCTACTATGAAACTAATTTGGGACTCTCACATGAAAGCTATAACCCAGCTACAACTTAACAATAGGGGGAAGTAGGAAAGGGGGGGTGGGTAGAGGGAGGGGGATCGGTGGGATCACACCTGTGGTGCATCTTACAGGGGTATTTGCGAAACTTGGTAAATGTAGAATGTAAATGTTTTGGCACAGTAACTGAGATAACGCCAGAAAGGCTATGTTAACCACTGTGATAAAAATGTGTCAAATGGTTTATGAAGCGAGTGTATGATGCCCCATGATCATATCAATGTATACAGTTATGATTTAATAAAAAAAAAAGAAAAAGAATAAGATTATAATAAAAGCAGTAAGATATCTCAAGTCACAGAATTAAATGTATCATCTTCATATTATTGGGAAAAAATTTAAAGTTTCCACCCAGATTCCTAGGCAAAGTATTACAGAAATTAGGTACTATTCAATTTGAACACTTGCATAAAGGAAGGGTAAGGTTGCTAGCCTATTTCCTGAAAAACAGATATTGAAAACATGGTGATGCCTAGAATTCACATGAAGATTTTGCTTCCACAAAGCAGAAGCAGAATACTGTGAAAGGTACCACTGAGCAAATTAAAACATGGAACACCTGCAGAGAGATAAGACCATAGAGCTTAGGCAATTCTTTTGGAAAAACATTTGGCAAAGTCACAAAATGTTGAAATATTTTTGGTCCAGTAATTTCACTTCTAGAAATTTACTATAAGGAAATATTGCATAAGCACCAAAAGGTGCTCATTTTATTTTGTTAACAGAAACATAATCAATATAAATTTTCAACATTATAGAAATGGTTCACTGATATTATGTACATGTTATATAGTCATTAAAATAATATTACAAACCTTTGATGAAAATATCCTAAATTCATGTTTGCCATCAGGCAAATACATACGCTTGTGAAAACCAAATTGGACCACCCCAAAACTGTAATTATTTTAATAAAGTTGGTCTGGAAGCAAATATATATATATATATAATCTCATTTCTTGTTAAAATTTCTATTCTATTATTTGTATATTTTAACAAGTTTTAAAATTTGCCTTTCGTATTGGTACCTCTACATTTTCTTTACTTAGCTATAACTATAATGCAAGCCAAACACATTTGCCACATTGATTCTGGGGTTCTTCAGCAATATCATAGAAGAGAAAGTGATGAAACCAATGAAATCTCATGGAAAATCATGGCATCATGTGTACGTAATCATATTGTATTTCCAAGAACATCCATTGTACCCATTGACTGTTTGTGATCTATAACCCTATCATATTAAAAGTCATAACCTGCTCTTCAGTTACCTAATAAGGCAGTCAAACTCTTAGCACTTTATAGGACCTTTGTCACCAAGTTCATGAAAAACTTCATTCTATATAATATATTAGGTATTTTGCATCCAATATAATTTAATGCTCATAATGACCTTATGAAGAATTTATTGTCATCATTAATAGAAGCTAAAGCTCAAAGTTAAATAACTCATTTGAAAGTTACACAGTCTCACAGAATTGTTTTTTAAAACTCAAATTACCTGAATTTCAAATGAATATTGTTTCTCATGAACCACACTGCCTTTTTCTTAATAATTGTACTTTAAAACCCCTCCTCACCTTTTTTTAGTTACTGAGCACCTACTATTATAACAGATACTATGTTAAAATCAGAAGGTACCTGGATGAATACAAGACAGTTCCACTTGCATAGAGGTTTATTCTATTCTTCCCTTTGCCATTCACTCAAAATTTTCTTTTGTTCATTCAAAAATTGTGTGATGAACGTCTACTCTGTTACAAATACTTATATAAGAGAAAAAATGGAAATGGAATGCCCTAAAATATTGCTTAATTACAACAGAAGATGATGGAGTAAAAGGTTGCAATTACAATAATGAGATAAACACAGTTAAAGCTATTTTAATATCAGACACTGTCCTTTATAAAAATTATAAATGCCTAAAAACAACAACAACAACAACAAAAATCTTTGTCATTGCTGGAAAACATTCTTAAAATATGAGGTGAGAATTCCTAAATACTGATGGTAATCCCACATGGAAAGCCTAAGGACAGAAAGCTCTATCGTTCATGTCACTGACATAGGACTTCATAAATGTTTATCACAGCAAAATATAGCCAACAGATCATTGTGCATGCTGTCACTGTGAGTCTGCCTCCCATTCTCCTTTCCTTATGATCCATTCCTCAGCGTCTTCAAACATTTGTCTTAGCCTTTAAGCTTCATTTGCAGCTACAAATAATTTGAGTTTTCTATCTTATGAAAACAGAAGTCTAACTTTAAAACATATGTGATGCTCTTATTGTATTACATTGTCACTAGAGGGAATTTATAAACTTGTTCATTTCCAATTTAAAAAACAACATGAACAACAACTTTTCTTAAGAGTTACTTTGTTTTTTTGTGTTCCTCATAAACAAAGAAAAATTGGCTGAACTGTATGAGTTAAAATCTTCCCTTTTCATACAGCTGGCTGTAGGTGGAAAATCTCAGCAGTAACAGTGGGCCATAATGTATTTTATTATAATATAGAAGAAAATTTTCAAAAATTTCTTCAGAAATATTCTAATAATAAATGTATTTTCGTGATGCTGAATGACAGAAGTCATATATTAATCTATCTGGTGAATAAATATTCAGAAAATGAGTTTCTTTCTCTCCTGTTCTTATTCTCACTCTTGCTTTCTTCCTCTCTAATTTTATGCCTTCTGTAAGAGAAAAATCAAAATGAACTGTCAGAGGTAATAACTAGATTGGATAATGTCCTGAAGAATTGTAGAAGTAAGGATTATTCTAACTCCTTAGATAATATGGGACCGCTTTTTTATGATACTTATTTATCACATTTTAATGGTACCCGATCTGCTAATATAAGACTCCAGTCATTATTTTACATGATTTCTGCTTTCCTCTAGATTATTGATTATAATTCAGTCAGAATTTTTTATGTTGTTCATGTGTAGCCATATCATATTACACTAAAGCACTATCAATAGTGATCTGATCTAGGAATTCAGTATGAGGCAGTTTGAAGTATTGAAAATAGCTTTCAATTTTGAGAGAGACAGTTTGGTTTTCAAATATTGCATCCTCCATTACCAGCTGTGCTCATTTAAGCAATGTGCTACAAATGGATAGAGTGACTGCCTCTCAAAGTTGCATGTGGTGGCTATTGTGGCCTTTGATTTCCTAATTGGGAGTGAGTGAGGGGGTAGATGAGAACAAAAAAAATTACTGTTAGATAGCAGAACATACATTTTTGTGAAGGATAGCTGCATTACGTTAGTGTTGGAAACAGAGTTGTTTTATTGTATAGAATTCAAATATGTGTAGAAGGATGTTTATTGATATTGGGTAGCTAAACAAGTGGGCTGTTCCAGTTACTAAGTTATTATCTCTCAGCTTTAAACCATTATTCTTTACTCCCTGCGGAAGTGGGGCCAGGACTCTGCAAACCACATTTCTGCATTTCCAGCTGGAAGTACATTCTGCTCTGCCAATATGGGGCATGATTCAGAGACTAAAAGGCTGGAGGAGGAAGAACGGACATCTTCATTCTGTCTTTATCTCTGTTAGCTTCATGTTGATTTCCTGCTTCTTTGAGTATCATGCCTTGTCACAGCAAGCTTCATCATCCTGGCAGCAGCAGTTCTTTCCCACAGTTGCTGCTGAATCCAGTATGCCATTTTTCTAATGTTTAAGGAACTAGCCATATTCCACTTCTTCTCCCATCCCCAAAGTGCCAAGTGACCTGAAATTCAGTGTTATGGAACCACTTTCAATGTTTCTAGTTTTAATCCAAAACTCTTCTCTTCATTTGTCCAGTCCTGAGTGTGGTAACTGCTTTCTACAGTTGTTAACTCCATAGCTTAGTGTTCTCTTTTTACCTTTTCATTTGTCAAGTTAACCCTTATACCTATTTAATAATTCTTTATGTTAAATTCTCTTTATTCAAATAATTTGTGCAAATTTTGCCCCCTGTATGGACCCTGTGAGAGCAAACTACCACATTTCCTTGAAATCTAGTTTTCTTATCTTAAATATAGGAATATTAATGCAAGAATTACTCATTATCCAATAGGAATCATAACAGAAAAGGACAATTAAATATAATGTGCTTTAAAAGAGAATTGAGATCACTGGATGATATAGCAGTTATACTTTTAATTTTGGGAGATCTCCATACTATTTTCTATAATGAATACACTATTTTACGTTCCCACTATCAATGTACAGGGGTTCCCCATTCTCCACATCTTTTCCAATACTTATTATCTTTTTTCATTTTGAAAATAGCCATACTAACTGGGGTGACATGAAATCTCATTGTGGTTTTCATTTGTTTTTCTCTGATATTTTTAGTGATTCTGAAAAATTTCCCATATATTTGTTGACTGTTTATTTGTATGCTATCCTGTGAGGATGTACATGTAATTTGCTTATTTTTTAATTGGGTAATTATTCACTTTTTAGCATTGAGTTTGAATTCTTAATATATTTTGAATATTAAACTCTTGTCAGATGGAGAGTTTGCAAATATATTCTCCCATTTTGTAGGTTTTCTCTTCACTCAGTTGATTGTTTCTTTTGCTTTATAGATACTTCTTAGTTTGATGTAACTGGAAATACATTACAAACTGTGACCAAAAGGTTTTGCTGGGACTATAACTTAAAAAACAAAAAATAAAAGTTAGAGAAAATATTTATTTTACACTTAAAAACGTTTTATAAGTAAAAGTATAACCTGCTCAGAACACAGGTTGATTTTTGATTCATTTGGATTTTATTGTGTGTGTATATTTTTTTTCTGAAAATTTGTATAAGATAATGTTATACTCTATATTTTATTTTTTTAGTTTTGTTTCCATATTCATTAATGGGATTATTTCTGAAAAACTATTCCAGGGCTTCATTAGCTTTCTCAAGGACTCTAACTTAATCATTATAGCCAGTGTTCTCCTACCTAGTGTACTCTTCCAGATGATTGGAATATAATGTAAAAGTTGTTCTCTTACAATTATCTGGTTTATTCTTCCAGATGATTGGAATATAATGTAAGAAGGGAATGCTAGTATTTATCATTGGGGGATATTTAAGTGTGGAATAAATATTTTCTAGTTAGTTAATAAGTGAATATTTTTGCATTCTGATTTTTTTTATTAAATAATAGCTGTGTACATTAATGTATTTATGGGGTACAATGTGCTGGTCTTTATACAATTTGAAATACTTTCATTAAACTGGTTAGCATAGCCTTCACCACACTTTCTTTTTTTTTTTTTTCTTTTTTTTTTTATTGTTGGGGATTCATTGAGGGTACAATAAGCCAGTTACACTGATTGCAATTGCTAGGTAAAGTCCCTCTTGCAATCATGTCCTGCCCCCTTCAGCACACTTTCTTAATTATCATGTTAAGACATTTATACTCTACACTTTGTAGATTTGACATGTACCCTTGTAAAATGCACTATAGTTCAGACCACACTGATTATGTTCGTTTTTCATGAAATCTCATATAACTCTTTAGTGTATCATGGCAAATGCTTTGCTGGCAAGGAATACACACACACACTCACACACACACGGTGCTGAAAGAAGTACTACATTTGATCTTAGCTAAAAGGCTAACAAGTGATGTGCCAAAACTAGTATGCACATTTTGATAAAGAAAAAAACTGTCTTGTAATTGTAATACTCAATGTATACTTATAACATTTATCCTGTATGTTGTATCTTATATATCTCTTGTACAAGTAATTGCAGAAGTCAAACATGACTTGAGTATGACAATTTTAATACATATTTTTCCTTTCTTACAATGTGCATTTTGGGGTGGCACCTGTGGCTCAAAGGAGTAGGGCGCCAGCCCCGTATGCCAGAGGTGGTGGGTTCAAACCCAGCCCCCGCCAAAAAGTGCATTTTGGGGACACCTCTGAATACTATATAACTTGATATAATTGTTGTGTATGATGAGAATAACATATAAAAAAATGTTTTTCATGGTGCCTGAACCAAAGTTAGTTGTAGTGGTTATCATTATTATATTTTAACAATTTAGTTTGATAAATGTATTACATTTTCATTATATATATATTATTTTAATATTTTACATCTTAATATACATGACATGATCTGATTTCTTAGCAAAGTAGATTTAGACAAAGCAGAATAAGACATGAGTATAGAATAGGACCTCTATAAAGGAATACAAAGTACATTTTTCATTGAACACACGATATGGTTGCTTCTTCACTTTTAAATAAAATAAGACCATCATAGAAAAGCTAGGTCTAGAGAAAAACAGTGTCAGGACATTTAGCTATAAATATGCATTCATTTGAAAACTGAATCTTCTATAAGGGCACTTAAGATTAACTTTTCAATTCATGGGTAGATGTAAAGAGAAGTAACTAGGCAATAAAATGCAGGGTAGAAAACATACTTCCCAACACTTTATTTAAGAGAAACCAAAATGTGCCATAATATTTTGACTCTATTTTAAATGGAAACAATGCTGCTTGAACTTTTGACATAGAATCACTTACTATGCTTACTGCATTTCTAGGAGTGTGTTCATGGCCTGCTGAAACACAAGAAGATGTTGAAGCAAATTGAAACACAAATCTATAGTTCTCAAGACATGAAAATATGTGTCAGTTATATTGACTTGAATTTGTATTGCCTGTCTATAAAAATGCATTAGGACATCCAAATTACTTGTGATTTGTAAATTTTATTTCACTTTTTTATACATGGATATAATTTTTGTGAATAACTGGTTTGGATTGATATTTAAAAAGAATTTTAACTTTACATTGTCTATCATAACGTACTCTATGTCCATGCATACACATTATTTAACTCCTACATATAAGTGAGAACATGAAGTATTTTTCTTTTTATATCTGAATTTCCTCAGTTAAAATAATGGCCTCTGTCCATCCATGTTGCTACATGGAAAGCTATAGATACACTAAAATGCGTGTAATAAAATTACACTTGAACTCTTAAATTTACACAAACAAAACAAACAGAAAAGGAAAAGAAATTTGATTCATCGAAATACTTCAATGAATAAAGCAAGTTTGTAATCATTGTGGTTTAGGTTGTTCCCATTTTATAGTAGAGAATGTGTAGGTCAGGAATACTAGGTGACAGACATTTGGTACTGTTCCTAACAATACTAAATGTTGACAATATAGCATATCTACAATTTATGAACTTCTAAATATATATATTTTTCCTAATTTTAAATGGTTTGTTACATAGATCAGACTTAGCAGATAAGGCTACATCCGTGAGGTATAAGTACCACGTAACAAATCAAGTTAGTCAATTATATGTATTTCAACAGCATAAATAATAAGCCATAGGCTGAAATTCATTTAACATTTATACATGTCAACACCATACCAACAACATCATTTACACTTATGCATAATGACATGCATAATGTACTGGAAAATATAATTAATTTAACTGTTTCTTTAAAATAGTGTAATTCTGTGAACTCATCCTCCTCTTTATCCTCAGATATAAATCTTCAAATAACTATTGACTATTTTCTTTCAGTAAAGAGTTAAGGACAACCTGATTTTGAAATTCTTTACCCTGCTCACCAGAAATGATTCTCTTCTCTTTCCTTCTCATCCCATCCAAGAAGAATTCCAGTGTATTTTTTTCTGCTGTAATGTCCTTCCCTTTCACTGTCCCTGTGACAACTTTTGTTTAGATCCTCTTCACTGCTTCCTTGGATGGTTGCCAAGTTCTCTTAACTGGTTTCCTTGTTTTCACTTAATCTTTCTCCATGTGTTGACCAGTACATCTCTGTAAAATGCCATTTTGCACACATTAGCATCTGTTTGAATCCTTCAATAGCCCCTAACAGCCTATTAAATAAACTCATACTTTTTCTAAATCTGATTAGAATCTTTGTTACATTGCTCTGCTTTGCTAGAATACTATTCCCTGCTCTTTCTACTTATTTCACTTTTAACCTATCTTCAAACTCCCATTGGAACCATCATAACTCTGTGAAGACTTACCTATTCCGATACATAGTGTTCTTATCTCCAGTATCCTCTTAGCAACAAAAGTTTTTCTTTAAAATCACATTGTAAAACTACATACCTCTACCTGGCTCATTTGTGGAACTTTGTATGATAATAAACTCAATATATTATTTCAATACGAGTCCTTACTATTGAGGCACAAGCAATTTAGAGACTTCATCTGTTAATTACTGTCATACTTCAACTGTCATACCATTGATTATATTGACCTGTATAAAACTCTGATATGGTGGGTGCCCTTTGATTCTGAAGTCCCAAAATGGTTCTTGTGGCATTGTGTCAAATGCATTTCATGGCGTGGTGTCAAATATATATCTTTTCTGTTTTGTTCTCCATCATTTCTAATGCCAGGTTGGAAAACTGAAATATTGTTTTATAGATTTCCTCCTACCACACAGTGTTATAACATTTTTTTCCATATTTTATGCTGCATCTTTCTGTAGGAGAAATTAACATGGATTTTGATGCTCATCAGTAGTATCAATACACTCTAATCATAATTATTCTTCCTTTAATACATAAAGGTCTTTACAACAACCCATCTCTGTAACAGTCTTATAAATTGTAGTGATTATGTTTTATTACAATTTATCCAATTTATATTGATTATTTAATATCCAAACTCTAAAATAAAAGTGAATCATTTAAAAGTAAGATGAACATTCAGTGCATGTTCACCATTTTCATAAAACATAGCTTGGTGTAATTTTTTGTCATGAACTGTCAAATATACAATATCACAGTGACAAAATCATTTTTCTGTGCTATTAAGACGTGTTTTCTCAAACTAAAATAATAGGAAACCTGATTTTTTTTTCTTATTTTACTTCATAAAATAGAACAAAAACAGATAAAGCCCATAGCAGCAAGATACTTTTTACCATCGGTTTGATTTATGTCAAATTTAAACTGCTTGTATTTTAGAAAGGAATCTGTTTTCTCTCTTCAAAAAGATGCAATCTAACATCTCTCAGCTGCTAATTTTTAGCACTTAGAGGTTCCCTTGGGCTGCTGTCAACTAGGACTTACTGCATAGGTACTTTTGACTAAACTCATTATAAAGTGATTAGCCTCTAGCAAGATAGCTCAATGCTACAGCCTGCATGCATTACATGTAGCTTTGCAACTTAATTTTGTACTCTCAAATCTTACCAGATAATAAGTATGGAACAGCTCATGGGATTCAGCAAATAGAATGTTCAGAGGAATCTTGTCACTTCTCTTTAAAACCATACCTTTCAAATAAATATATACATGCACATACACAAATACACATGCATACACATGTGTACACACACAATATACTGTGTGTACAATAAGTGTATTTTTAGTTTAAAATAAAGGCCCTCTTTGTTAGCATCAACAATTTTAAAATCTATGAATTGTTCTTCAGTGTATATGTTAAATCCAGAAGCAATTAAATGGCTCTACCTTGATTATATGAGTAATCACCAATAGATACAAGAGTGCTACTTTTTATTAATTTGTAATTTAGAAGATATTTAAATTATAATGTATTTTGCCTCAAGGCACTAGTATTAATCAATAATTTGGAGTCTAATAGGCTGCCTCAGTTTCTTCAATGAAACTAAAATTAGACATATATGTAGAGATACAGATTATCAAGAGTAGATTTATTTGGCAATTTTTGCAAGCCTTCCTAAAGGTATAGGAATTCCAACGCCCATATTCACCAAATCATGACACTAGCACTATATTGCAATACTGAGCCAGTTTATAAAGGAAGCCACATCAGCGACATAATAAGTTTCTACTTATTATGAGTCTCCTTCATTATCCAGCACATATTCCAAAAGTGTTATGTTATAGTCCACTCATAATACACCTGTAGAGGTTTTAAACTATAAAAGAGAAATTTGCACAGTTCCTAGAAAAGAAACACAACACTTCATGTTCTGAAATTGTTCATGTTATTACAACTTCAATCCAGATATAAAGGCTAGCTCAAAACAAATGATTAATTTTGAAAGGAAAAGTCCAAATAGTTATTTCATTATTAATATTATTACTATCCATTAAGCTGAACTACTATTTATCCTTTAAATGGGATTAATAATTTTTGAACACATTGATTAGATGTAAGTGGGTTTCATTCTGTAGATTATTACTGGGCAATTCTTCATCCTTGTTTGAAACTTTCCACTTGCTATAACGTTTGTAAACATTCTTTTTCCACAGTCTACTACGCAGAGAAAGCACAATGTGGGGGATTAAGCACACACATTTTAGTATCAAACCTGTGGAACTCTGTTCCTTTGTCTTAAACAGGAGAATAATAGAATTAACTCAGAATATTTTTGTGATGTTTAGTTATAATAAATACTTTATTAAATAAATTTAATAAATATATATTAAATATATATTATATATAATAAAATATATTTATTAAATATATTTAATAAATGCTTCATTAAATAAATTTAATAAATATATTTATTAAATATAATAAATACTTTTGCATGTACACACATATAGGCATCTTTTTGCTGATGCATAAAAAATACAATAATGTTTTGTTATAATTGTATGCATATTTTATACTTACAATGCAACATTTATTTATTAATATGTATAATTTGATATTATCTGCTATTAATCCAAATCAAAAGTTAATGATGTAATTTATTACATAAAATGAAAATGCACCTTATATCCAGTATATGTTTTTATTCTGTATACTTTTAGCATGTGTATATTCATATACATGCATACATTGTATTATAGATACATGGACTATGTAACATAGTATAGACACACGTGTCACTAGTGCCATTTTGATGCTTTTAAAAAGTTAACTGTGTAAATGATTATTTTATCAAGCTAAAGAAAATTTTATTTCCTTCCTAGTATAAAAATGTAATAAAAATGTTACTTAACTTTCATTTACCTGCTGGTTAGAGTCACAGATATTTTAGGCATTGTATGTAAAATCTTTCATGATTTAGTGCTCAATCGATCTTCTCAATCATATCATTTGCTATCTCCTGAAGAACACTATGTTCCAGGCACACTTAAGTAGTCATCATTTTCAATATATTATTTGTATTTATGGTAAATTATATTAAGTATTTCCTTATAATACTAAGTCATTCTTGCATTCCCATAAATAAACTTGGAATTAATGACTAATTGACTATTTCATCACACTAATGAATTTGATTTTTAATTAACACATTTGCTTCAATATTCACAATTCAGATGTAGATGTAGTTTTCTTTACTGAGCTCTCTTTTTTAATGTATGTCATTTAAAGAAGGAAAAATGTAGGTATTTTTCTTCTTACTGTTTTGGGGAAGTTTAATAAAATTAAATGTGAGGTACTTCTCTCAGGTGCAAAATGTAAATGAGCACAAAACGTCTCAGTAACCAAAGTTGATAATACCTTAATGGAGTATTTTTAAATAAAATTCATGCATAAAAATCAATGGTGGTCAAGGTACCAACATTTTAACTGAAGCTAGAAACCTAAGAGGAATAACACTGGAATCATATTTTGCTTACAGTGTTAATTGAATTCACACTGTAAAACAATCTTGAAGGTTTTTTCTTAAATAATAGGTAATTTGACAATTTTCTTTATTTATAAAAATCATGTTGCTTCATCCTGTTTAGTGGGGCTTCATTAAAAAATATAACTATATTATTTGCAGTTAAAAATGGATCAAAAGTGTAAGCTGTATATTATCCATAGTTTGGTCACTAACAAATATAATCGGAGGTAGAGGTTTAGACTATGCATGGCATTTTAGTTTTCATTTAAATCCTATATTATCTTTCAAGGTTTTAAACTATATACACATTTTAATTCTAAGAAAATAAATTAAATGTCATCAAAATTCATGCTCATCAGTCACATGAATAAACTTACAAAATGAGGGAAATGGGAAGATGCAGGTGAGGGATTATAAAGCTGCACTTATGTAGGGTGAATAATCCTATAGATGTAAAGCACAGCATATAAAGTGTAGTTAATAACATTGTAGTGTACACCGAAAATTTGCTGAGAGTAGATTTTAGGTGCTCTTACCAGACACACACAAGGTGATGGATGTGTTAATTTGCTTGAGTGTAGCAATAATTTCACTATGTATATAAAGGATAATATTGTACATCTTAAATAAACACAACTAAAAATAAAAAAAAATTAGTAAATATCTGGAAAACTTACTTTTTACTTTGTATACTTCTATGCTGTTTAGATATTTATAGTAAATTTACGTTGCTTTTGCTATTACAAATATCTGCAATGACTTTCCCATAATCTTGGAAATAAAGTGCAAACGTACAATACAAAGTTCTTTTTTATCTGATTCTACCTCCACTGTTTCTATCTCCTACTTATGAGCACACTCATTTTGGTCATGTTTACCTCTGAAGTTCAATGTGACAAATCTTCACAACTCCCTATAGTATATTATTTTTAACTGTAACTTTTCCCCTGATCTCTATATTTTTTTCTTTTTTAAAATTTATTTTTTATTATTTATTTGTTTATTTATTTATTTGAGACAGAGTCTCACTATGTCCTCCTCGATAGAGTGTCGTGGCATCATAGCTCATTGCAACCTCAAACTCTTGGGCTCAAGAGTTTCTTTTGCTTCAGCCTCCCAAGTAGCTGGGACTACAGGTGGCCACCACAATGCCTGGCTATTTTTTTTGTTGCAGTTGTCATTGTTGTTTAGCTGGCCCAGGCAGGGCTCGAACCCAATGGCGCTGAGCCTCTGTGTTTTTCATTGTAGGTATCTCTTACTCACTCTTGAAACCTCAACTCCATGACACAACTTCTAGAAACTCGTAGCAATTCGGCTGCAATATGTCTCCTCTGTGTTTCCGTAGATTCTTATGACATACATATCATCAGAATCTATTGCAATTGTATAACTTCCCTGATACATCATTTGATTTTGACTTCCATGAAGGCAAGTTGTTGAATACAAAGGCAAATGTTTGTTTAATCAGAGGTGCGTTTTTATATACATGTACATTTTTTACATATATGAATCCATACTTTATTAAAACCAGCAGAATTTTTAGTTTTAAATTGCTGTGCCCTTGGGAATCCGGTAGCTCACACCTGTAATGCTAGCACTCTGGGAGGCCAAGGCAGTTGGATCAATCATTTGAATTCAGCTGTTTGAGACCAGCCTGAGCAAGAGTGAGACCCCATCTCTAATAAAAATAGAAAAACTAGCTAGGTGTTGCTTCCAGTGCCTGTAGTCCCAACTACTTGGGAGGCTGAGGCAAGAGCGTTGTTCGAACTCAAGAGTTTGAGGTTATTGTGAACTGCAACAACATGACACTCTAGCCTGGGGCAACAGAATGAGATTCTGTCAATAAATAAATGAATAAATAAATAAATAAATTGCTGTGTTTTTCTGCATAGTATGAACTACTTGATAACAAAAGGGAGGTCTTACATAACTTTGCATCTTCCAAGCACATATTAAAATGTTTATTGAAGTAATAGTGATCTAATATTGTCTGCCACCACCGAATGTACTGACTTCTCCCTATATTACATCAATATCTCATGAAAGATTAAACATTTATCATTTTCTATGAAACAGACTGTATATTAATAATTACTAAATATTTAACTGGTCTTCATATCTAGCCCTTAAGTGTTACAGTATGAGAAATTATCCCTTGGTGTTACTTAGGAAACAATTATAAAGGTTGCCTTGAGAAGGCTCCATGATTCTTCAGAAAAAATGCACGTTAACATTCTAATTCTGTGAGTTGATTCTTCAGAAGAGGTGACTAGTTTCCAATACATTTTCTCATGGTTGTTTCTCATGTAACAAAAGACACATTTATTTGCTCAATTTACATTTAGCACCTAGTGTGTGTCTGGCTTCCCTAGGCCCTGGCAACACAATTTTGAATGTTGAAGGTATTTATGAAGTACAGATCATCATCATTGACACAATCTTTGGCTGTATATAGCACAGTAGCAGCAGAAACTTTAATAGCAAAAAATATTAAGTATTTTCTGTATGAAAGACACCATGTATAGCAGCCCACAGATAAAATTGAAGCTGCTTTCATTGAAACAAAGGTGAGATTGACTAAAGTCTCTGCCATCCTCCCTAACTTACGCAGTCAGATAGATATCATCTTTAACTTCCCTAGACTCCTAATAATTAATATAAGTTTATAATCTTGTTTTATTTAAATCAACAAATTTTCAATGAATAGTTTCCATGAAATATTTGAAATGTTAGGACTAACAGATGGGGATCAAATTTGAATACTCCAACTGTACAAGATAAGCTGAAGAAACAAGTATCCAGACATAGGTTTTTATTTCAATTTCAAGTAATATTGCTCATGCAAGGGAAGTTTTATTAGTATTTGCTGTGATTCTGCCTAACGACATTAACAACAGCAAAACTCATACTGTGTAAGTGCAAAGGAAGTTACAGTTGAAGACAAAATAGATTTTCCTCATTTATTTTTATTTTTTTTCCTTGTGGCTGTGAGTTACACATTTTTTTTTATTAAATCATAGCTGTGTACATTAGTGCAATCAAGGGGTACAATGTGCTGGTTTAATATACAATCTGAAATATTTTCATCAAACTGTTTAATATAGCCTTCATGACATTTTCTTAGTTATTGTATGTAGACATTTGTATTCTGCATTTAATAAGTTTCACCTGTACCCATTCTAAGATGCACAATAGGTGTGGCCCCACCAATTACTCTCCCTCCACCCCAATCTCCCTGTTCCCCTCCCCTCCCTTGGCCCTTTCCCCATCTTATGCTATGGTTGGGTTATAGCCTTCATATGAAAGCTATAAATTAGCTTCATAATAGGGCTGAGTACATTAGATACTTTTTCTTCCATTCTTGAGATACTTTGCTAAGAAGAATATGTTCCAGTTCCATCCATGTAAACATGAAAGAGGTAAACTCTCTGTCTTTCTTTAAGGCTGCATCATATTCCATGGTATACATGTACCATAATTTGTTAATCCATTTGTGGGTTGATGGGCACTTGGGCTTCTTCCATGACTTGGCAATTATGAATTGGGCTGCAGTAAACATTCTGGTACAGATTTCCTTGTTATATTGTGATTTTTGGTCTTCTGGGTATATACCTAGTAAAAGAATCATAGGATCGAATGGCATGTTTATTTTTAGATCTTTAAGTATTCTCCAAACATCCTTCCCACCAGCAGTGTAGAAGTGTGCCTTTTTCTCCACATCCACGTCAATTTGATGACCCTAGGAGAAATATGGAGGAAGTTAAAAGGGAGAGGCAATGCTTAAAAGTATTTCATAAGTCATGCTTTAACTCTGCTAATAATCAGGAACAAGATTGGTACTTTTAAATATTTGAATGTCTGATCTTTTTGACTTAAATTTATTTTTTGTTTTACAGAAGCCTCTAGGTTTCCTGAATTTCTATTAAGAAGTGTAAATATTTTGCAAACATTTTTCAAATTATTAAGCTTCCAGAGACATGAGGTTCAGAATAGGTACTTCAGGAAAATTGAAAAGGCAGCAATAAACATTATTTTTCTGTAAGGTGGAATTACAGATTCAACACTGAACTAGAGAAAGCACAATGCATAGTAGGATTTGAGTACAAAACAAAAGACCATCATTTAAAAAAAAAATCTTAAATCACTATGGCCTTGTAGTACAGCCTACAGCCTTGTTTTTATTACTAAGAATTGCCTTAGCTATGCGGGGTTTCTTCTGGTTCCATACAAAACGAAGAATTATTTTTTTCCAAATTCTGAAGGCATGATGTTGGTATTATGATGGAGATTTCATTGAATCTGTAGATTGCTTTTGGAAGTACAGACATTTCTACAATGTTGATTCTTCCCAGCCATGATCATGGTATATTCTTCCATTTGTTAATATCTTCCGCTATTTCTTTTCTTAGGGTTTCATAGTTTTCTTTATAGAGTTTTTCCACTTATTTTGTTAGGTATATTCCTAGGTATTTCAAGCTACTGAAAAGTGAATTGTATCCTTGATTAGCTTCTCATCTTGGCTGTTATTTGAACATACAAAGGCTACCTATTTACATACATTGATTTTATATCCTGACACATGACTGTATTTTTTTCTTTAATCACTTCCAGGAATCTTGTAGTTGAGTCGTTGGGATTCTATATGTATAAGATCATATTGTCAGAATAGTGGGAGTATTTTACTTCCTCTTCCCCCATTTGGATGCCCTTTATTTCCTTCTCTTCCCTGATTGTATTGGGTAGAACTTTCAGCACTATGTTGAATAGTAGTGGTGATAGAGGACAACCTTGTCTGGTTTCAATTCTAAGTGGAAAAGCTTTCAGCTTTGTTCCACTCAGTAAAATATTCGCTGTATGTTTGTCACAGATGGCTTCAATCAGTTTAAGAAATGTGTGAACTTTGCCTATTCTCTTCAGTGTTCTAATTAGAAAATGATTCTGGATTTTATCGAATGCTTTTTCTGCATGTATTGAGCGAATCATATGGTCATTGTTTTTGCTTCTGTTGATATGGTGGATTACGTTTATGGACTTGCATATGTTAAATCAGACTTGGTTTGAAACCTACTTCCCTCGTATGAAACCTACTTCATCATGACGTATGACTTTTTTATGATAAGCTGTAAGCTATTGGCTAGGATTTTATTGAGCATTTTTACATCTATATTCATCAGTGAAATTGGTCTGAAGTTCTTTTTAGTTTGGTCCTTTCCAGGTTTTGGTATCAGAGTGATATTTTCTTCACAGAACATGTTGGGGAAGATTCCTTCCTCTTCAATTTTGGGGAATAATTTTTGCAGTTTGGGAATAAGCTCTTCTTTGAAGGTTTGATAAAATTGAATTCTGGTGTGAAGCCATCTGGACCAGGGCATTTTTTTCATTTGGAGATTTTTTATTGTTTCTTTGATCTCAGTGCTTGAAATTGGTCTGTTCAGGAAATCTATTTCTTCCTGGCTAAGTCTAGGGAGAGGGTGTGATTTCAAATATTAATTCATTTCCTTCACATTGTCAAATTTCTGGGCATAGAGTTATTTGTAGTATTCAGACATAATGTCTTGTATCTTTGTGGCATCTGTTGTTATTTCCCAATTATAATTTCTGATTGAGGTTACTAGAGATTTTACTTTTCTTTTTCTAGTTACTCTGGCCAAAGGATTATACATTTTGTTTTTCAAGAAATCAACTCCTTGTTCCATTAATTTTCTGAATGATTCTTTGTTTACAATTTCACTAATCTCTGATTTAATTTTGGAGATTTCTTTTGTTCTGCTGGGTTTAAGCTTATATTGTTCTTTTTCTAATTGCATAAAATGGCTTGTGAGTTTGTTGATGCATTCTCTTTCTGTTTTTCAGATGTAGGCATCTAAAGTGATAAATTTTCCTCTTAGGACTGCTTTTGCTATATCCTGAGAGCAGGGATAGCATGTATCTTAATTGTTGTTATGCTCAAGGAAGTTAATAATCTCTTCTTTTATTTATTCCTGCATCCAACTGTAATTCAGCATAAAGTTGTTTAGTTGCCATGCCTTTGTGTGTTGTTGAATGTTTTTGTTGGAATTGAGTTCCACCTTTAATGCCTTGTGGCCTGAGAAGATGCAAGGTAAAATTTCAACTATTTTCAATCAATCTGTTGAGGTTTGTTTTGTGTCCTAAGATACAATCAGAGTTGGAGAATGTTCCATGGGCTGATGAAAATAACGTGTATTCTTTAGCTTTGGAATGGAGTGTTCTATATACGTTTATGAAGCTCAGTTGTTCTAGGGTCACATTTATGTCCCTTGTATCTTTGTTTAGTTTCTGTTTAGAGGATCTGTCCAGCTCTGTAAGAGGAGTGGTAAAGTCCCCTGCTACTATGGTGTTATAGGATATGATATTGCTCAGACTAATTAAGTTCTATTTCAGGAATCTGGGAGCATTTAAGTTGGGTGCATAAATATTTAGAATTAAAATCTTTGCTGAAGTCGACCCCTGTCATGTAGTTCCTGGAGACTTATTGAACTATCCCACTTGAGACTTGGTACTGACTGGGACAATTGGTTTGGAACTCTTGACCTGGTCAAATAACCTCAGGACCCTCCAAGGTGGTACCCTGGTTGTGTTGTAGTGGGAAGTTTTAATTTTCCTCTTCCAGTTGTTGCCTGTGGGGGATGGGGTGTCAGAGTTGCTGGTATTTCTTCACAGCTGAGACTTCAACCTTGAGTCACTGATTCATGAGGATTGAACAGAGACAAGCTGAATATAAAACAGATTACCTAGCCCCACCACACCATGGTCCCCAGAGTCACAGGCTATAGTACTGCATGGGTCCTTTGCAAAGCTGTAGGAGAAAAGCTGTAGTCACCAGTCCTAGCTCTCTGGAAAATTGGGTATTTAATCACTACTCCTGTAGTCCCAAATCCAATTTCACCTTAACTACTCATGTAGTCAAATGATGAAAGATAATCGTTGGGTGGAATCAGTGGAAAAACTTTGGCAACATGAATAATCAGAGTATATCAACTCCCCCATGGAACAACAAGGTGGACACACCAGAAGATCACATTCATACACAAATGACTGAGATGTCAGAAATCAAGTTTAGAATTTGGATGGCAAGTAGGATTAACAGAATGCAAATAAAGTTAGAACTAGGAATTCTAGGAATAATTTAAAAGTTGTACCAAGAATTCAATGAATTCAAAGAAAAAATCAGCAAAATTTTGACACATTGAGAAAATAATTTGCAGCCTTCCAAGATATGAGAAATACAGCAGAATTCCTCAGTAACAGAATGGAGCAGGTAGAAGAAAGGATTTCTGACACTGAAGACAGCTTTTGAACGATCCCAAATGCTCAAAGAGGAAGGGAAGTGGAATTCAAAAAGGGATCATTCTCTCAGAGTGCTGTGGGACAATTCTAAAAAAGCAAACATTCACCTTACAGGAATTGCTGAAGGCGACGAGGTGTTTTGAAAGGTCCAAATGCTTTACCCCAAGAGATAATTGATGAGAACTTTCCAAACATGGCAAGAGATTCTGAAATTCAGATAGCAGACAGTTTAAGAACCCCAGCATAATTCAACCCAAGCAAATCATCTCCCAGACTCATTGTAATCAACTTTACCAAAGTTAATACGAAGGAGAAAATTCTGCAAGCAGCCAGACATAAGTAAACCATAGCTACATGGAGAAGAATATTAGAATGACTGCAGATCTTTCTGCTGAAATGTTTCAAGCCCAAAGAGGATGGTCATCAATGCTCAATCTCCTAAAACAAAATTTTCAGCCCAGGATTCTGTATCCAGCGAAACTGAGTTTAATTTATGATGGAGAAGTCAAATACTTTAAGGTCATACACACACTGAAGAAATTTGCCATAACTAAACCAGCTCTTCAAGATATTCTCAGACCTATCCTCCATAATTTCCACCAAAAGGCTCTCCCACCAAAGTAAACTCACTCAGAAACTTTTGATCAAATCCCAACTTTCACAGTGGTAAAAGGATTAAAAATGTCCACTGAACTTTCAAAAAAACTCGACACCCAAAATACGACTAGACTTATCAATATTCTCAATTAATGTGAATGGCTTAAATTGTCCTCTGAAGAGGCACAGATTGGCTGACTGGATATAAAAAGTCAGGCCAGATATCAGCTGAATACAAGAATCTCATCTTACCTTAAAAGATAAATATAGACTCAGGGGGAAGTGATGGTCATCTATAATTCAGGCAAATGGAAATCAGAAAAAAGCAGGTGTTGCAATTTTATTCACAGATACAATAGGCATTAAACCAACAAAAGTAAAGAATAATAAGGATGGTCACTTCATATTTGTTAAGGGAAACACTCAACATGATGAGATTTCAATTATTAAACTTTATGCACCCAACCAGAATGCTCCTCAATTTATAAGAGAGACCCTAACTGACATGAGCAACTTGATTTCCTCCAGCACCATAATAGTTGGAGATTTTAACACCCCTTTGGCAGTGTTGGATAGAGCCCCCAATAAGAAACTAAGCAAAGAAGTTTTAGACTTAAAATTAACCATTCAACAATTGGAGTTAACAGACATCTACAGAACATTTCATCCTAATAAAACAGAATACACAGTCTTCTCATCAGCCCATGGAACATCCTACACAATTGATCACAACTTAGGTCACAAGTCTAACCTCAACAAATTTAAAAGAATAGAAATTATTTCTTGTATCTTCTCAGATGATCATGGAATAAGAGTTGAACTCAGTAACAACAGGAATCTATATACTCACACAAAGACATGGAAACTAAATAACCTTATGCTGAATGCTGGCTGGGTCATAGATGAGATTAAGGAGGAAATCACCCAATTTTTGGAACAAAACTATAATGAAGACATGAATTATCAGAACCTCTGGGATACTGAAAAGGCAGTCCCAAGAGGGAAATTTATAGCTTTGTAAACCCTCCTCAAATGAATGGAAAGAGAGGAAGTCAACAACTTAATGGGACATCTCAAGCAACTGGAAAAGGAAAAACATTTCAACCCCAAACCCAGCAGAAGAAAATAAATAACTAAAATTAGAGCAGAATTAAATGAAATTGAAAACAAAAGAATTATACAACAGATCAATAAATCAAAAAGTTGTTTTTTTTGAAAACTCAATAAAATAGATAAACCTTTGGCTAATCTAACCAGAAATAAAAGAGTAAAATGTCTAATTTCATCAATCAGAAATGATAAAAAGGCAATAACAAACTCCTCAGAAATTTAAAAAATCCTTAATGAATATTACAAAAACCTCTATTCTAAGAAATATGATAATCTGAAGTAAATAGAACAATGCATGGAAGCACACCACCTTCCTAGACTTAGCCAGAAAGAAGTGGAAATGTTGAATAAGTCTATATCAAGTTCTGAAGTAGCATCAACAATAGGAAATCTCCCCAACAGGAAAAGTCCAGGAGCGGATGGCTTCACATCAGAATTCTACCAAACCTTTAAAGAGGAATTGGTACCTATATTACTCAAACTTTTCCAAAACATAGAAAAAGAAGGATTATTTCACAATACATTCTATGAAGCAAATATCACCCTGATCCCCAAACCAGGAGAGGACCCAACAAGAAAAGAAAATTATAGACCAATATCTCTAAAGAATATTGATGCAAAAATATTCAATAAGATCCAAGCAAACAGAAACCAGCAACACACCAAATTATACACCATGACAAAGTGGGTTTAATCTCAGGGTCTCAAGACTAGTTCAATATACATAAATCTATAAATATAATACATCATAGTAACAAAATAAGAAATGAAGAATATATGATCCTCTCAACTGATGCAGAAAAATGTTTTGATAAGAAAACAAATAGCAGAAGACATCAGTAAATTGATAAATATACCATGCTCTGGTTGGGAAGAATCAACATTGTTAAAATGTCTACACTACCCAAAGCAATATGCATATTCAATGCCATACCCATTAATATATCGACATTATATTTTTAAGAACTGGAAAAAATAGTTCTTACTTTTGTATGGAACCAGGAAAAAAAAAAAACATATACAGCCAAGGAAATTTTTAGGAATGAAAAAAATGCTAGAGGCATCACTTTACTAGACCTCAGATTACATTACAAGTCCACAGTGATCTAAAGAGCATGCTATTCACACAAAAGTACAGACCTAGAAATATGAAACTGAATAGAAAATGAAGTGATAAAACCAGTTTCTTATAGCCATCTGATCTTTAATAAAGCAAATGAAAGCATATACTAGGGAAAAGAATCCCTATTCAATAAACGATGCTGGGAGAACTGATTAAACACCTGTTAAAGATTGAAATTGGACCCCCATCTTTCACCATTTACAAAAATTGACTCAAGATTGATAAAATATGCAAATATAAGTTATGAAATGATAAAAATCCTACAGGAAATTATGGGAAAACTCTTGAGAATGTTGGCCTGGGGAAAGATATTATGAAGATTTAAGCAGAAACTATAGTAACAAAAATAACCAAATGGGGCTTAAATAAACTGAAACCCTTTTGCACAGCTAAGAACACTACAATTAAAGCAAATAGACACCTTCATAATGGGAAAAGATATTAGTATATTATGAATCTGACAAACTTAATATTCATTTGATCCAAAGATCTATAGAGAGCTCAAATTAGTGAACAAAAAAAGAGCAAACAATCACATCCATCACTAGAAAAGAGACATGAACAGATACTTCTCTGAGGAAGACAGGAATGGCTAGCAAACATGAAAAAAATACTCATCACCTCTAATCATCAGAGAAATGCAAATCAAAATCACCTTGAGATATCATTTACCTCCAGTGACAATAGCCCACATCACAAAGTACCAGAGTTGCAGATGCTGGTACATGTGTACGAGACCACAAACTAATTGAGTCTCTTTGGAAAGAAGGGGGAACATCCTCAAAGAATTCACATTAGACTTCATATTTGACCCCACAATCCCAGTACTAGATATATATCCAGAAGAAAAATAAAATCATTTTACCATAAAGACATTTGCATTATAATATTTATCACAGCTCAATTTATAATCCCCAAGGTGTGGAAACAACATAAAGGTCAATCAACTCAGGAATGGATTAAGAAGCTGTGGTATATATTTCATGGAGTACTTCTCACCCATAAAAAGATGGTGACTTTAACATCTTTCATATTAACCTGGATGGAGTTGAAACATATTATTCTTAATAAACTATCATAAGAATGAAAAAGCAAGTATCCAATGCACTCAATTTTATCAGGAAGCCAGTAGACAATCTAATGCACACACACACATAGGATAAAAGCTTAATTCTGTTCAACATGGGGGTAGGGAGAAGTAGGGAGGAGAAAGGAGGAAGAATAAAGAAGGGAAGGGAGGGAAGATAGGTGTGCTTCCACTGAAAGGGCACAAGGTAGGTGTGTGAAGCATACCTTTTGGGTTCAGCACACAGCTATAAGAAAGACTCCACCTAACAAGTGCAAAAATTGTGACCTGGTTCTTTGTGCCCTCACAATAACCTGAAATTAAAAAAAAAAAAAAGAAAGAAAGTAAAAATGTGAGCTGATTGTTTGTACCTTCACAATAACCTGAGATTAAAAAAAGAAAAGAAAAAGAAGGAAATCCTGTTATTCAGAATAACATGGTTAAGCCTGGAGGACATTATGCAAAGTGAAATAAGCAAGAAACAGAAAGACAAACACCAAGTTATTTCACTGGTACGTGGAATCTAAAAAAACATCAAACCCATCAAAACACAATGCAGAAAGGTGGTTACTAGGGGTTGTTAAGTGAAGGAAATAGTTAAATGTTAGTCAAAGAGTACAAACTTTTCTTTTTTTGAGAGAGTCTCACTTTGTCACCCTCAGTAAAAGGCTGTCTCGTAATAGCTCACAGCAACATCCAACTCCCGGGCAGAAAGTATTCTTTTGCCAGAGCCTCCCAAGTAGCTGGGACTATAGGCGCCTACCACAACTCCTGGCTATTTTTTAGAGACAGGGTCTCTCTCTTGCTCAGGCTGGTCTCGAACCAGTGAGCTCAGGACAATACACCTGCCTCAGCCTCCCAGAGTGCTAGGATTACAGGTGTTAGTCACCACACCTGTCCAAAGTACAAATTTATAGTCATAAAATGAAAACATTCTGGAGATCTGGGCAGCTCCTGGGGCTCAAAGGAGCAGGGCACTGGCCCCATATGCCGGAGGTGGTGGGTTCAAACCCAGCCTCAGCCAAAAACTGCAAAAAAAAAAAAAAAAAACAAAAACAACTGGAGATCTATTATACATCATGCTAACTATAATTAATAACAATTTATTCTATATTTGAAATTTGCTGAGAGAAGAGTAAATTTTAAGTATTCTCACCAAAAAAAAAAATTATATTAACTATGTGAAGTAATGTATATGTTAATTGGCCTGATTGTGGTAATTATTTCACAATGTATTGAACACCAAATTATAGAATATATACAATATTTATTTCCCAATTATAATTCAATGAGTGTAAAAAAAGTTAAAAAATAAAAATGGGTGAAGAATATGGACAGACGATTCTCCAATGATGTACAAATTGCCAATGAACATATGATGAGATGCTCAATATTATTGCTCATTAGGTAAATGCAATTCAAAACTATAATGAGCTACCAGTTTATAACCCCTCGAATGGTAAAAACAACAAAAAATGATATAAAATAAAAAGCGATGGCAATGATGGGGAGAAATTGGAAACTTTAAACATTTTTGATGACAATGTAAAATGGTGCGATAATTTTACAGGTCCTCAAAAAGTTAGAATTAGTATATGACCCACTAATTTAACTCCTTAAGTACACATACATGACCAATAAATTATAAAAACATGTTCACACAGAAAAGTGTACATGAATAATCATAGAAACATTGTACTTAATATCCAAAAATAGAAATAACCCAAATATCTATCAACAAGGTAATAGATAAATAAAATGTTACCTGTCCATTCAACCGAATATTATTCAACCATAAAGGAAATCTTCTTACATGCTTTGAAAACATTCAATCTAACTAAATCAATCCACTCACAAAGGACTACATATTGTATTATTCAATTTATATGAAACGTCCAAAATAGGCAAAATCATAGAGATGAAAAGAACAGTGTTGCCTTAGAAAGGGGGATTGGGGTATGGCGCATGTGGCTCAGTGAGTAGGGCGCCTGACGCATATACCGAGGGTTCAACCTGGGCCCAGCCAAACTGCGACAACGTTGTGGTGGGCGACTGTAATCCCAGCTACTGGGGAGGCTGAGGCAAGAGAATCACCTAACCCCAAGAGCTGGCAGTTGCTGCGAGATGTGATGCCACGTACTCTACTGAGGGCCACAAAGTGAGACTCTGTCTCTAAAAAAATAATAATAATAAATAAAATAAAGTAAAAAGAATGGGGGAATGGGGATTGGAGGCTAAATGTAAAGAGGTGTAGGGCTTTATTTGAGATGATGTAAATGTTCTCCTTTGTATAGTGGTGATGGATGTACAACTGTGCTAATATAATACCAAAGCATGGAACTATTTAAAGTACTTAACTTTATGTCATGTGATTTATATCTCAATTAAAATAAAATATGAATTGTTTCTTTTGCTTATAATTTACATAAAACAGATGTTGACATAGCCTGAAAAATTTGATATGAAAAGATTAGTGTTCAATATTGTTTCAAAAACAGATGGATTACACTTGTTAAATCTAATGATTCATTTACAGAATTGGTGATGCTATGACTTAGTTGCATCAGCATTACTTATTCTGACCACCCCAAGGAGAGTATAAATTTCTGAATGGTTTTCAGTTTTAATGTCAGAATGTCTCAGTTTGATGTTACAAAAATATTGACAATTGTTTTACCTAAATATGTATGTGGTCCTCTCTCTCAGACATATTAAAAATCTTGTCAGTCATCTAGTTTCCCACATATCCCATCAGAATGAAGAGGAAATCAGCAGTTTTTCCACTAAAAATTACAGCATCCCAAATCATTATTTTTTTTCTACTTGAAGTACTTTAAAATACTTGTAAATCATAAATGGTTAAGAAAACCATTTCTTCTATATATATTTCTCAAAAATGCCATTGGATTCATCATATTTTATAATATTGAATAGGCCTTCAATCAATACCTTATCTTATTTAATCAGCACGTTTAGGTATACTGAAAAAATTATGCAATAAATTCAAATTAACACTCAGAAAAGATGAAAGCCAGGAAACCTCTCTACTGAATAACTGAGCTTACTAGTTGATGTTTTTATACCTTGCTAACAATTTCTTATTTCACATAATGGAGTAAACAGTAAAATGCATGAGAAACAATATGGTCTCTTTAGACATTAAATGAATCAGAAAGATGTGACTCAGATCAAGTGTTAGAATTGTTGGTATGGAGTATATAATGTGGAGCTAGAAGAAAATGTCCATCAAAGACAGCATATATTCTTTAGACTCATTTGTAAGGAAGGATAAATATCCTACACAGATTGTAGAAAATAATTCCATGCCTCCTAAACAAGTCATCAAACAACAAATCACTCCCTGCCATGATTCATAACTTGTGATGAACACATCTTTAAATTTATCTATGCCCTATTACTATCTTAAGAGAAATGCTTATTTCTGCTTCTCTGTAATTCACTTCCTGGCACCTGTACTTGCTAATTGCAGTTATTAATAGAGTATCTGTCCATTTCTCATTGACTTTACTCTGTCAATTGTCACTCTTCACTTTTCCTTCAACTGCCTCCAGTTGCTGTTTCCCTTTACTTCCTGAGTATGTGCCAATTTCTAACCAGTAAACAATGTAAAAAATATGGTCTATGAATCTACTTCTTCTACTTCTCACCCTATTTCTTCCTTGGCCAAATATCCACACATTTTGGAAACATATCGCTACCCTTTGTTTCCAGTTTTAAATTTAAATTAAATGCTTCAATGCAGCTGTAATCCAAAGACTCTACCTATGATTAAGGATACACTTTTTTTTTTAACTTCATTTTTTATTTTTATTTTTATTTTTTGGCTTTTTTAAAAATTTTATTTCGTTGCTCATTTTTTATTTCTTTACTTTTTTGTTGTTGTTGTTGTTGAGACAGGGTCCCACCCTATGCCCCTGAGCAGAGTGCAGTGGGCGTGGTAGCTCACCATAAGCTCAGACTCGGGCTGCGGGCACCCGGCTGCCTCTGCCTCTGCCTCTGGAAGCCGCTGGGATTACAGGCGCTCGCCGTGGAGCCCAGCTAGGTTTTTCCATTTTTTTCATGAGTCGGGGTCTCACTGTCGCTCAGGCGAGTCTCGAACTCCTGAGCTCAAGCGTTTCTCCCTCCTTAGCCTCCCACAGTGCTGGGATTACAGGCGTGAGCCACCATGCCCGGCAAGCTTTTAATGGATAAGTTCATTACAGCCTTTTTCAAGACATTTGTCATAATGGTGAACTAGAAAACTTTTATCCTTGTACCTTCTTCAAAATATTTTCTCTTAAAATTCCTTACAATACTCAATTCTGATTCTTTTACTTTTAAAATGGTTCTTATTCTTCTTACCTTAATGATTTTTATTCTATCATTCTTCTGAAAATAAATAGTTCCTAATTTCCCATCTTCAGATTTCTTTATTTTTTATTGTTTTAGGTTAATGTATCATTTTTGACCGATTCATTAGGTTCATCAGTGTAACCAAAGAATTAGGTTACACTGTTTGCACTAGTTAGCTAAAGTCCTTTATAATTGTGTCCTGCCCCAAGATGTGTGCCATACACCATAACATTGTGTCCTTTCAGTGTGAGTACCCCGACCCCTCTCCCTCTTCACCTCTCCCTGCTCCATCATTCCCCACCCTCCACCTTGAATTGATTTGAGTTTTACTCTTATGTGGATATGTATTAGATTGTTCACTGGCTTATTAGAATTGAGTACATTAGATTCTCACTTCTCCATTTTTGCGATATTTTACTAAGAAGAATGTGTTCCAACTCTATCCAGGTTAATACAAAATATGTAAAGTCGCCTTCTTTTTCAATCGCTGAATAGTATTCCAAGGTATACTCTTCTCAACCAACACCCTCTAATATCTGACTCACAATTTTGAATATTGTGTATTATCCTATGATGTCCAAACGTAACCTAAAAACTTCTGTCTGAAGTGTGCATCTGAAAAACCCATGTTACTCTTTTATTCTTTGTTTCTATTAACAAAATCATCTGCCATCCAAATATTTGCATGAGAAATTTGGTATTCATATTCATTTTCAGTTGGCTACTTATTTCCTATCCAGAAATACAATATATCAGTAAGTTCTATCTTCTAAATAATTGAGATATTTTCCCTTGTTACATACAGATTGCTTTGAGACTTCTATCATTTCTAACCAGATTCATTAACAATAAATGTCCTCTTTAATTTCTATCTTGCCAATTAGCTCTTATTTTTGTATTATTTTCCTCATTTTTCCACTAATGATTGTACATGGGGTCTTGGTGCGTGCCACACTTTTTGGGAGCAAGACAAGATTGTAAAAGGGTCTTTACCTAACAAATGCAATCAATGTGACCTGGTTTCTTGTACCCTCAATAAATCTCCAACAATAAATTCAAAAATATGTATTATTAAGATGTATTTTCTTATTTCTCATTACTAAAGGGATACAAGTGTTTTTGTCACATGGCTGAATTGTACATGTATTATACTGAAGTCAGGTATTTTAGTGTATCCATCATCAGGATAGGTAATAGGTAAGATTTTATCCCTCACACCCATCCCTCCCTTCCTTTCTCCAATATCCTTTACATCTCTATGTGCCCATGCATACCATTGCTTAGCTGCCACTTTTAGCGAAAATATGTTTTGTTTATTTTTCCATTCCTTATATACTTCACTTAGGACAGCAGTTCTCAACCTGTGGGTTGTGACCCTCAGGAACTGTATTAAAGGGTTAAATAACAGTCTCTGGTTCCATCCAAGTTGCTTCAAAAGATATTATTTCATTCCTTTCTATGGCTGAGAAGTACTCCACAGTGTGTGTGAGTGTGTGTGTGTGTGTGTGTGTGCGCGTGTGTATCACATTTTCTTTTTCCACTTATGAATTGAGGGGCATTTAGGTTGATTCCATGTCTTTGCAATTGTGAATTATGTTGTGATAAACATTTGAGTACAATTGTCTTCACAATAAAATCATTTCTTTTCCTTTGGGTAGATACACAGAAGAAGAATGTTGTATTTAATTGCTGGTTTCTCTTTGAAAAATATGCATGTTGTTTTTCACCTGGGGTTGTACAAGTTTTCGGTCCCATCAATAGTGCTAAAGCATTTGTTTTCCTCTGCATCCATCCCAGCATCTATTTTTTTTTACTTTTTAATAATGATCACTCTGAGAAGGGTAAATTGATATCCTCCTATAGTTTTAATTTCCATTTTCATAATTATTAGTGATGTTGAACATTTTTCCATATTTCTTGGACAGTTTTCATTCTTCTATAAAACTTCTGTTCATAACTTTTGCTCAATTTTAATTGGGTTGCTTTTTTTGATAATTTGTTTGAGTTCTTTATAAATTCTGGATATTAGCCATTTTTTGGATGTATAGTTTGAAAATGTGGGCTGCTTCTTTCTTTTAACAGTACAGCATAGCCATATTATGTGAATATGTGTCCCTTTACATGGAGGTGAGCCTTAGGGAGATTAGTCTCCCCATATCTCCTCTCAGTCATGTCAGTAGAAGCTGAGAGAAGCTATGTAAGGTTCTGTCTATAGGTATAAGGACTGGGGTGTTCACTCCATCCTTGTTTAGATGCAATGTCAGCGCATGGTTTTTGGGTCTGTCCTGGAGCATTAGACAGCAGGGTGAGTCCCACCAAGCTGAGGATAGGAGCTGAGGAGGTGGGTCTATGGGGGCAGGCAATGGGTGGTAGCCACAGTAGCAGGTTCATAGATTTCAGTATATTATTTATTTGAATTAATTTCCTAAGGCTGCTATATTAAATTGTCACAAACTGGGTGGTTTAAGACAATAGAAATTTATTCTTTTACAGTATTTGTCTGAGATATAACCACACTTGCTATTCAAGTCTGTTGAGGAGGATACTACCTTGCTTATTTCAGCCACTGATATGGAATCCCTTGGTTCACGGCCGCATAAATCCAATCTCTGACCTTATATTCACATGGCTTTCTCCCCTTTGTGTTTGTGTCTCAACTATCCTTCTCCTTTCTCTTATAGGACACCTACATTTTGATAAAGGTTTCATCATAAATATAAGATGATATCATCTTGAGATCCTCAGTTATATCTACTACTTTCCATGGCCACTGTTCAACCTACTACAACAGTATATAAATGCATTTATATACTTATTTATGATTAGTTTTATATATGGTTATTTATTTACTTTAATAAGGCCTTGATTTAATAAGTCCTTGATAATTATATTATCATATCCATACACTTATTCATTCCTTCCTTCATTTATTTCGACATATTAGTATGTGCCAAGCACTGTGCTAAAAACTGGTGATACAGCAATTGATATGATAGTCTTTGTCCTCATAGATGTTGCAGTTTAAGTGCAGTGAGGGTAGTAAGTATTTATAGTGTGAAAAGTATGAAAAAATAGGTTTGTGGTGCTATGCAAATGTATTGTAGAAATGCTTGCCCTAGTTAAACTGCTACATTGAGCATCAGGATTAGAGACTGATTCTTCACTAACAGACCAAACATTTATTACCTCTTAGTTACCAAATGTACTCTACAATCTTATCATACTGACATGTATTTGCATTTGTCTGAGCATACAATTTCTTTCATACTTCATGAGTTTATCCATTTTCTTCCTTTTTTTGGAAACATCCTTACCCATTTGTTCTTATATATCAAGTAATCTTGGTGTCCAAAATTAAACTCAAATTTTGCTATGTCTGTGAAGCTTAATCTCTCCAGCATCTGGCCTGTCATTTTTTTCTTCCTCTGTGTTCCCAAATAATTTTATACATATGTTGAATGATATTACAATGCCTTATAAAATATTAATAATTGTTTACATACCTATCTTTAAAGGTAGACTGTGAATTTCCTAAAAATTCTAATTTAGTGTAATTCATATTTACTGATTTGAGATCTAAACAGTAATATATATGGAGCACGATAATAATAAATAAATTACGAATAAACAGAGATAAAAGAAAATATGCATTTGTCCTTCAATTTATACTATTCTATTTTATGCGCTTTTTTGTTACCTCCCTAATAATCAAATTAATAGATATGGAAATAAGTTAAATTTTAACAATGGTAAATACATAATATGGAATGTTAAGTGAAAGAGATGAGTCACATTATGTTGGTTCAAATGTAAATTAGCAAACATTAATAATTATAAAATATCCCCTGTTAAGGGTTTCAGATTATGCCACTCCAAAACATTCCATTCTGTTATAATGATTATTTTGAGCTGAAGGCAATTCAGAAAAAGCAGACACAGGATAAGCTTTTTCCCCTCTCCTCCCTATCTACCTGAAAATAGAATATAAATATTCTTTGTTAGGATATTCCCCATCCCATTTCTTGTACCAAGAAAGGGATGACACTTTTATCACAACATAAAATATAACACTGGGAAAGAGGCAACACAAATCTTACTATTTCTTATCTTCCATTAGTTTAACCCAGATATTTATCTTCTTACATTTTGATGCCCCTAAAAGCCTAAACTCCTTTTCCTTTGTCTTATTACTACTTTATAAAATTACTGTTCTTTACTAAGATTCTATATATGTTCAATTTCTAACCACCTCTTTGAGTTACAAATCGCTGAATACTCCCATGTGTATGTGTAATGCATGCATTAATGAGCTTCTGTTTATGTTTTTCAGTCTAAATCGTATGGCTGCAGCCAATAATTATTTACTCCAAATAAAGGAGAGGAAAAATTTTTTCCTCCTCAACAATTGCCTTTATCAAGCAACTATAGTTTTAGAAATAAAACTTAAGGAAATTATCAAGGGTACAAAGATTTGTGCATAAAAATGTTCATCTCTGTGATATTAATTAATAGCATAGTGTGAAAGAACCCAAATGCCCAATAATCACAAAATGGTTATGTAAATTATAGTATACTCCTACTGTGGATTATATGTATTAGACAACATTTACTAAAAGCAGTGAAGGCCCATATCAATTAAACATTTTTTAATATGTAAAAATTTTTTTAAAAACCTTAAGTGAATTGATCATATCCAGGTCACTCAAAAAATTTCTAGCATAAACAATTCAGATGAAACTATTACTACCTTATTTTTAAGTATAGGAGAATTTTGATGTGGAATAATTTGAAATATTTAATTAAAAAATATGTTCTTTCACATTTAATACCTCCTAATGCTTTTAATTAATATTAATATCCTTAATCATTCTGAAATTTTTACATGAGTAAATAGTAAATTAATGTATTAAACTACCCTTGAATGTCACAAAGAATTAAATATATAATTCTTCACAGGCAATTAAAGGATTACATGGAAAAGA
Source organism: Nycticebus coucang (assembly GCF_027406575.1). Classification (NCBI taxonomy): domain Eukaryota; kingdom Metazoa; phylum Chordata; class Mammalia; order Primates; family Lorisidae; genus Nycticebus; species Nycticebus coucang. The sequence goes on along the minus strand of NC_069804.1, from coordinate 152,032,743 downwards.
TAAGATAAAGGTAAAGCTTTCTGTTGTTTCATTTGAAAATTCTTAATACTTTTAAATACATTTTCTTCAACATAATATTTTCTTAGTATAAGTTCTCACGAAATAAGTAAGAAAACAGCCTTGTTTAAAGGAGTAACTTTAGATATATAAAGCCATTACAGGACCTAAATGAAATTTAAATAAATGTATGTGAGTCATACGATGCCTGTTGAAGAAGTGAAAAGAGTCAAAGTGACAAAATTGGTTTCCTAACCTCAGGATGTCATCAGTTTAAGAGCATTTGTATTGATGATATACTTTTATTTGTCTTCTGGCGGCTTTGAGTGGCCTATCAAATCACATTCTTCTTGCAAGCTATTTAGATGATATTTTGATAGAAGGCCAAAGCTTTTTCTCTCCTGCTTACTGACATGAATAAAATAAATCTTATAATGAGCATTGTTAATTTTTTAATTTCTAGTCTCATTTGAGGAATTATACCGAACAATGCAATAAATAGTAGCTTTAAAACTATAAAGTTTATTTATGTAATTAGCATTTCTTTGTCTTCAATAATACTGTGAACAGTAACTAAACCTAAAAATGTTCCAATACATAATATTAACTTCAGTTTAGAAATAAGAAAAAACACAATAATAATAGTTGTAATAAAAGCAATTAGAGATCTAGGGAAGATTATTCTGCTTATTGAGTATCTTTCAATTCAGTAGTGAAGTTCAATCGAGCATTGAATGTCCATATATAAGATCATTCTTCAGTGAAACTAGATCAATAGTTACTAAACAAAATGTCATTTTCTTTAAGTTGTTCACGTTCTTCACAAAGTGACTTTTTCTTACTCTAGAAAGTATATCCCTCACTAAAAATATCTGAATTATTATACAAGGATGTCCTGGGTTTTAGAAAATTCTAATCAGTTGACATTAGTTTGAGAAGCTGGTAAAGAATAACCTTCCAGGTGCCAATTTGGATATAAATGTCTATTCACTCTCTAATTAGATTAATGCTGCTTCTAGCTCTATCCTCAAAACCATTCTCAGGGCTAGGAAGGGAAAAAGAGAGAGAGAGGAACAGATGGCAATAGGAGATTCTTTCTCTACAATAAGAAGAACAAATTGATCAGAGGGGGCTTCTAAGAAGAAACAGATGGCATATCAAGGGAGCATCCAAGAACTGAACAGATATATGGTACAATAGGGGGTTGTCCAAGGTTTGACCATACAGAAAGAGGCAGAGAAATGACAAAGTAGAGATATGGAAAAGTGTACAAAAGAGGGTATTTGAAGAATACATACATATAAGCAAGGTAAGAGTATCTTCAAGGATAACACAGCAACCCCCATATATTGCCTTACTAGGATAGGAAAGGGATGACTTACTAATGTGGGAAATTTCCACCCATTTCCAAAAATAATCATGAATATTCTACCCCAAGTTTAGCATACTATTAGGGATTAGCATAAAAGGACAGACCCTAACCTGGAGGAGTGCTGTTCTTATTGGAGTAGTCTGCTGTCTACCAACTCTGAGACTATACTTTACTAAATCTTGGGACTTTGCTTGCATCTGCTTGGCTTGCTCACTTATTAATAGTTACTAGTACCAAGTACCAGTAACCATTCACTGGGAACCAAGCTTTAGGGAACATACACCTGGCATCTGGTCCCCACACCTGACAGCCAATACAAAATGTAACAACCAAAATAAGGGGACTTTTCATACATGGGACTTTTTTTTCTTATAATTTACAGAAAATTAGAAATTTATGTAAATTTAGAGTTTATGTCAGTGGTGACTTTGTTTTAGTCATGAGCTATCTCACTCTCACTACATGAATGTCTTCATTAAACCTGTGTTGGGGAAAGAAAACTTTCCTATACCTTCTTAGATCCCATACCTAGAGTCCTGTAAATTAAGCAGACAAAGGACAGATTAGCGGGATGAAAATGGTTTATTTCTATGCATACTTGAGGTGTAAAAGAAGTAGCTAGTTCAACAAATGGTTACAGTTAGAAACTTATGTACCTAATTTATTATAGAAAAGGGATAAGAAAGGGTTTCTATGGAAATAACAAATATTTTCTAGGAAATAAAAAAGAGATTTTAAGGTTGTGGTAAAGATAGTTTATGCAAATTTCTCTTTCCGTCTTCTTCATGCTCATGAAACAAAGTCACACAATTCAAAAATAAAAACATTAATTGTCTTCCAATACATTAGAAGAAATGTATTATTCTAGATGATGATGCAGTGGCACCAATATAATTAGGACAGTATCTTTTCCCTCCAAAAGTTCATCAACATTGTAGGGTAGACAAATATATAAATAAATAGTGATGATATAGTAGAAACATGGATAATGGCTAGCAGGATGCCATGGTAGACTTTAGAGAGAAGGTGGCATTCAACTTTGGTCAAATTTACTGTCCTTGGTCAGTCCTGAAATTTATTTTTAGATATGACTGTAATACCCGTATGTTCAGCTTATTAATTGTTCTAACTTTCTAAATGATATAATTGCTTTCTGGGTACAGAATAATAATTCACATAAATTAAATACAGTATACTTTGGCTTTCCTGTATTATTTTCCTGAGACTGCATTTAAAAGTCAGCCCAAAGAATTTTATTACGGGTGATTTACTTATGAAGAGACACTACCACCACTCAGAACAATGTGAAATACCATAATAATAATGACATTTACCATTCACAGTTCTTATTCCTAGAAATGACATCACCAAATGAATTAATTTCAGAACAGTAGAGACTATTTTCAATTAGAATTAATGTAATTCAATTTATTTCTATTTTTCTTCTATAAAGCTTAAATTTCATCAATTTCTTGCTTAATAAAATTATACATGTAAAGATTTCAATTGATTAGGCTGAAAATGCAAAATCAGTAGTGTGAAATAAAACATATAATGAGATGCTATGGCTATGCCAGGCCAGTTTATATTCAACTGTCTATTCAAAATTTCCTGTGGTTACTTATCAATGTTGTCTACAAAGAAATATGACATAAAACCTGGAATACCCAGAGGTGAAAATTTCTATTAACTTATATGTTAATATAAGTTAACTTGTAAATGATACTGATAGTTTATGGTTAATGTACACTAAATATACTATATTTACATAATTAGAAGTATACGTGACACATTAGTTGATGACACCACCTACAAAAGCAATTCAATTATATATAACTAGAACAAAATAATGAATTACAAGTCAAATATATTCTCCACTATGCCCATGAATTTGAAAATGTGGAGGAAATGGATCAATACCTGGAATCCCATACCACCCAAAACTCAAGCAGAAAGAATTATAACTCTTGAACAGACAAATATCAAGCACAAAAATTGCAACAAAAGTTAAAAAAAGTTTTTAATAAATAAAAATCCCAAACCAAATGATTTTACACCAGGATTCTATAATACCCTTAAGGAAGATTTTGTACCTATATTGTAGAACTTGTTCCAAAACATTGAGGAGGAAGGAACCAGAAACATTGTATGGAGCAATAACACCTTAATAACAAAACAAGAAAAGAAAATTACAACAACAACAAAACTACAGACAGATATCATTAATGAATATTGATGGAAAACTACTCAATAAAAATCCTAGCGAACAGAATATAACTACACTTTTTTAAAAAGCATACCACCAAACAAAGTAGGCTTTATCCCAGGGATACAAAGTTGGTTCCTCATATGCAAATCCATACATGTAATTCATCACATAAATAAAAACAAAAATAAAGACTATATGACCCTCTCGATAGAAGTAGAAAAAAACATTCAACAAAATTCAGCTTCCTTTTCTGGTAAGAACACTTAAGAAAATGGGCATAGATGGGACATTTCTTAAACTGATAGAAGCCATCTATAACAAATTCATAGCCAATATCATATTGAATGGAGTAAAATTGAAATCATTTTCACTGAAGAACTGGAACCAGACAAGGATGTCCACTATCACTACCGCTATTCAATGTGGTGCTGGAAGTTCTAGCCAATGCAATCAGGAAAGAGAAGGATATCAAGAGTATTCAAATGCAGACAGAGGAGGGCAAACTTTCACTCTTTGCTAATGATACGATCTTATACTTAGAAAACCCCAGAAACTCAAACACAAAACTCCTGGAAGTGATCAGCAAATACAGTAATGCCTCAGAGTATAAAATCAATGTCCACAAATCAGAAGTTTTTGTATATGCCAGTAACAGCCAAGTTGAGAAGAAAATCAAGGACACAATTCCATTAACAGTACCTTCAAAGAAAATTAAATACCTGGCAATAAATCTAACAAATGATGCAAAGGATCTCTATAGAGAGAATTATAAAACCCTGAGAAAAGAAATAGCAGCAGAAATTAACAAATGGAAGAACATATCTTGCCTATGGCTGAGAAGAATAAACATTATTAAAATGCCTATACAACCCAGCAATCTACAGATTTAATGCAATCCCCATCAAAACACCAACTTTATACTATGAAGAATTTGAAAAAAAATATTTATTTGCTTTGTATGGAACTGGAAAAAAACCAGAATAGTCGAACAATTCTAAGAAATAAAACATATGTGGAGGCATCATTTTACCAGACTTCCAGTTATACTATAAGTCTGTATTCATAAAAACAGCATGGTATTCACACAAAAATAGAGACATAGATCTACATAATAGAAAACCTAGAGATGAAATCAGTCTCATATCACCACCTGATCTTTGATAAACCAAACAAAAGCATACATTGGGGAAAAGAATCCCTATTCAATAAATACTACAAGGAAAACTTGTTAGACACATGTAAAAGACTGAAACTGGACCTTTACCTCTCACAACTGGCCAAACTTGACTCACACTGCATAAAAGTTTTAAATCTGAAACATAAAATGATAAAAATGCTGAAAGAAATTGTAGGGAAGATACTCTTGATTACCTTGTCCTGGAAAAGAATTTATGAAGAAGACTCCTCTTCACAATTGCAACAGCACCAAAAATAAATAAATGGGACATGGTCAAGCTGAGAAACTTCTCCACTGCTACGGGTAAAATAACTAAAAAAACAGACAACTCAAAGAATAGGAGAAGATATTTACAAGTTATGAATCTAACATAGGCCTAATCATCAGAATCTAAAGAAAACTCGATCTAATCAACAAGAAAAAACAAACAATTCCATTTATAAATGGGAAAGAGACATGTAAAGAAACTTCTCCCAAGAAGACAAACAAATGGCCAACAAACACATGAAAAAGTGTCCATCATCCCTAATCATCAGAGAAATACAAATCAAAACTACGTTGATATCACCTAAAGCCACTAGGAATAGTCTACATCACAAATTCCAAAGATTTAGACGCTGGCATGGGTTTGGAGAGGTGGGAACACTTATAAACTGTTGCGGGGATTGCAAACTAATACAGCCTTTTTTGGATAAGAATATGGACAATCCTAAAAAAAGCTAAAAGTAGACCTTCCATTTAATCCTTCAGTTCCATTACTAGGTATCTACCCAGAAAGAAAAAAAAAAAAATTACCATAAGAACATTTGCCCTCAAATGTTTGTCATAGCTCAATTCACAATCACTAATATGTGGAAACAACCCAAGTGCAACTCACAAATGGATAAATAAACTATAATATATATATGAATACTATTCAGCCATATAGAAAGATGAAGGCTTTAAATCTTTTGTATTTACCTGCAAGTATTTGGAGAATATCCTCCTGAATAAAGTATCACAAAAATTGAATAGCAAACATCTTATGTAAAGGTAAAAATCACAAACTCAAGTAGGGCGGAGGGAGATTTGATAACCTCCCACCTAATGGGTACAATATAGGGGTACAAGGCATACCTCCTGAATGGAGGACCCACATGAGAAAAATACATAATTAAATTCAAGGAGTGAGGGAGGGAAGAGGGCGGGAAGTTTGGCAAGCTCCCACCCAATAAGTACAATGTAGAAGTATATGGCACACCTCCTGGATAAAGGTCTAAACTTCAACTTGGACTTTACCTAAGAAACAGAAACAATGTAACCTAATAATTTGTATCTCTATATTAATTGGAAAAAAATAAAATTAACTCATGTGTTTAAACTTCATACAAATGCATAAAATTTCAAAGCTTTTCGTAGTAATCTTATGGAATGAATAAAAGATGTAATTTTACACAAATATTAATTTAAAATGCTAAAAAAAACTATTTTTTAAAGCAATTTTGGGGGTACAAGTGATTTTTCTATGTGGATGAATCACATCATGCTGAAACCAGGGTTTTTATTGTACCCATCACCAGAATAGTGTACAGTGTAATCTATAAGTAGATATTTACCCTTCAGTATCCCTCTTCCCCTCTCCCTTTTTTAGTTTCCAGTGGCCATTGTATCTCTTTTATGACCATATATTTCCTTCATTCAACTCCCAATTATAATTTAGAATATGTGCTGAAAATGCTCAGCGTCACTAATTATCAGGGAAACGTAAACTAAAGCCATAATGAGAAGTGACCTTGTCCTTATAAGACTCACCATTATAAAATAAAACAAACGAATAAAACAAAACAATAGATTTTGGTGTGGTTGCAGTAAATTTTAAACTGTATGTGAATACCACACATTGTTTACATATTTAAATTGTAAGATTGAGAATAGATGAAATGGAAAAATTCAAAAGAACAATAGTTATTAAGAAAATTCATAAGGTAGTCTGGCAAACATTTATGAGACCCAGATTTTTATCTACAAATATTTCAAAACCCTAAGGCTATAACTCTTATTTAAGTGTTTAGAAATTATTTACATTTATGAAAAGATTCTTAATTATTTTCTGATATTAGTACAGTCAGATTAAAGTAAAACGCTGAGAAATATAGGGAACAAAAGAAGGGAATAAGAAAACTTTCAGTTAATCTTATTTAATAGTATAAATACAATTCTAGACATACTATTGCAAATTGAGTCTGTCAATATTTTTGTAGAACAATATACTATGATTCTGTAGAGCATATCCAGGAAATGCAAATTCAAAGGTATAGTAATTACAGAAGATCTTCAGAAGAGGAGATAAAGTTATTAGAAGCATCAACTACAAATTGGACTTCTAGGTTCTTAATCAAGAATTTTCCCTATGTTGTGTGATATTTGCAAAGTAACTTAAAAGTGTTGTGTTATGGTTTTCTTATCTGAAAAAATGGGAGTAACAATAGTATAACCTATAAGAGAGGTTGATGTTTAGCTCAAAGTTACAGACATAGTAAAATAAACTCCCAAAATATTCCTGCATGGGTAAGTAGATATCCATTTACCTGTGTTTTCAAAGGACGAGTGTCCACCTAGTCCCTTCTCAGGATCCCTAGAACAATGCACAATACAGCAACTAAAGAACTTGCATATTGCACATGGATGCAGGAGAGGACTACAATATCTTGCCATACCAGATGTTACATATTTTGACTATTATCCATACTTATAGTGTTTGGGGGATGATTAAGTGAATCAATGTATATAAAGACAGCACTTAACACATAATAAATGCAGCTACATAAACATTAGCTATTATTATAGTGCATAAAAATTATCACATCACAAAAGACCATAATATAATCATCTCATGGAAGCTGAAGTGTTATTTGATAAAAATAACATTTTTCTCCTCATGCTTAAAAACATTTTCTAAGTAATTAAAACTTTCCTTATTTTGAATACTGTGTCTAACCCCAAATGCTAGAAAGATTCTTGTTGAAATAATAAAAAAAAAATTAAATTTAAATTGAAACAACACTTTCCACAGTGTTATATCATATAAAGCTAAAAAAAGGAATAATTATTTTAAAAGGGAATTTTTTTCATTATTTATAAATTCTATTACTGTTGACATAGAATATTAGTTAGTATTAATAAGCAAGATAATAGAGCTAAAAGAATTTTAAAAATTAGATTAGAATATCAATATACCAGACATAATTACATGAGAAAAGTTACAGAGAAGAGAAAAATAAAACTACACATCCAAAAAAGTATAAAATTTCTGAGAGAAATCCTTTACAAAAAAATGTGCTAGATATATAGAAAAATAAAACAATATGTATATGAAACTTTGAGAAAAAACATAAAATAAAACTTAAACTTAAATAAATTACAAGAGACACGGGGGAGAGCAAGATGGCGGCCAAGTAACAGCTTCCTTGCATCTGGGCACCGTGAGTCTGGGGAGACAGGACTCCAGGCATCTCTGGCTCGTGGGATCTGCCTATCATCACCCCTGTAGGATACAGGGAGTCAGCGAGAGACTTCTGGACCCCAAGAGGAGGACTAAAACAGTGGAAAAATGGCAAGTGGTCACGTGTGTTCAATCAGTCTAAAATCGCCCGCAACTGTAAGTTCAGTAGCAGTGAGACTGCAAACCGGAAAGGCCTTACCTGTGAACTGTTTTGGTGTCTTTGGACTTGGCACTCAGTTGAACTGCCTTGGGGAGAGCCTGAACGGGAGTGTGGAGAAATTTGGCCATTGTCTAGGGCCCCAGTCTGAGCCGCTGAGCCAGATGGAGTTTGGCTGTGGGTCACAGGGAGCCATTGTGAGCCATCTGCCCCGGCAAGCTCCTCCCTCAGGGTCACAGAGCTAGAATCGGGTGGAAGCTGGTACCCCAGTGACTGAGTAGCCTAAGGGTGGGGTCTGAGCCACCTTGCAGCCCTAACCCTCAGGGGGAGAGTGAGACCGGTTTTGGCACACTGGGTAAGTGGATAGCCACTTCAGCAGTGATTCCAGTGACAAGAACATTCCTGGGAAAGCTTCTGCTCAGCAAGTGTACAAGTTCAAAGTGCCTTTTAAGTGGGCTGAAGAGAGATTTAGGGTGTCTACCTGCTGGGGTTTGAGAAATCAGCAGCCTCCAGTCGTATCAGAACTGTGATTAATATCTCATACCCCAGAAGACCACGTGTTGCCCAGACAATATTCAACAACATATACATACTGCTTTGTTTTTGGTTGGTTTTTTTTTTTTTTTGGTTTGGTTGTTTTTTTTCTTTATTTTTATGTTGTTCATGTTGTTTTGTTTTTTAATTTCAACCCTTTCCATACAGATCCTTTTCCTTTCTCAATTTTTCTAGTTTAATTAGGATTTCCCATTGCTGCCTTTTTCAATAACTAGAACTTCATTTTTGCTAGTGTTTCTACCACTATTATTTGGTTTTTCACCCCATTTTATCCCGTAAAGTTTTCTGTTTGCTTGTTTTGGTTTGATTTACAGCATTTTTGTCTTTCCTCTCTACTTGGTGGAGGTGGGGTACTGTGTCTGATCAGGTTAGCAAAGAATTGCTGACCTCAAGGGAACCACCCACCTGGGCACCCCCAGAAGGTGGGGTTTTTTTAAGGTTGTGTCAAAGTACCATACTGTACACCTATATTGCTCTGTCTCCCTCTTTCTGTGCCTCTCTTCTTTTTGTCAATATTACTTTTACCCACTCCCTCTAATTTCTCTATTTTTTTTTCTTATCACTCGATCCTCCTTTATTTCATCCCTTTCTTGCTCTTCAACATTCTCACCCTTCTGGCCCTGTACCAAAAGAACTCATCGAACCCTTAGCCCAGAGGCACAAGAACTTAAAGAGCAAGAGGAAGTGAAAGGAAAATTAGGGCAAGGAAACAGATAAAAGAAATCACTCATGAGGAAGAATCAGCAGAAAACTCCAGGCAACATGAAGAACCAGTCCAGAACAACCCCGCCAAGGGACCATGAGGTAGCTACTGCAGAGGATTCCACCTACAAAGAAATGTTAGGAATGACAGAAAGGGAATTTAGAATACACATGTTGAAAACAATGAGAGAAATGATGGAAACAATGAAGGAAACTGCTAATAAAGTGGAAAATAACCAAAAGGAAATCCAAAAACAGAATCAAATCAGAGATGAACGATATGAAGAATATAAAAAGGATATAGCAGAGCTGAAGGAAATGAAACAGTCAATCAGGGAACTTAAAGATGCAATGGAAAGTATCAGCAACAGGTTAGACTATGCAGAAGAAAGAATTTCAGAGGTAGAAGACAAAGTTCTTGAGATAACTCAGATAGTAAAAGAGGCAGAAAAGAAGAGAGAGAAAGCAGAACGTTCACTGTCAGAATTATGGGACTTTATGAAGCAGTCCAACATACGAGTTATTGGAATCCCAGAAGGGGAAGAAGAATTCCCCAGAGGAATGGAAGCCATACTAGGGAATATTATAAAAGAAAATTTCCCAAATATCACCAAAGATTCTGACACACTGCTTTCAGAGGGATATCGGACCCTAGGTCGCCTCAACTCTAACTGAGCTTCTCCAAGACACATTGTGATGAACCTGTCCAAAGTCAAGACAAAAGAAAAGATTCTGCATGCTGCCAGGAGTAAGTGCCAGTTGACCTATAGGGGCAAATCCATCAGAGTGACAGCAGACTTCTCTAATGAAACTATCCAAGCAAGAAGACAACGGTCATCTACCTTTAATCTACTTCAACAGAACAATTTCCAGCCCAGAATTCTGTACCCTGCTAAGCTAAGCTTAAAAATTGACGGAGAAATCAAATCATTTACGGATATACAAACATTGAGGAAATTCGCCACACAAGACCAGCTCTACAGGAATACTTCAACCTGTTCTGCACACTGACCACCACAATGGATCAGCAGCAAAGTAAGAACTCAGAAATCAAAGGACAGAACCTAACCTCCACACTGATGCAAAAGATAAAACTAAGCAATGGACTCCCACAAAATAAGACAAATAGAATACTACCACACTTATCGATTATCTCAATAAATGTTAATGGCTTGAATTCCCCACTGAAGAGACATAGATTGGCTGCCTGGATTAAAAAACACAAGCCATACATTTGCTGTCTGCAAGAAACACACCTGGCTTCAAAAGACAAATGAAAGTTCCGAGTCAAGGGTGGGAAGACAATTTTTCAGGCAAATGGAACTCAGAAGAAAAGAGGAGTTGCAATCTTATTTTCAGATACATGTGGATGTAAACCAACTAAAGTCAAAAAAGCCAAAGATAGTCACTTTATATTGGTCAAGGGAAAAAATACAACAAGAAGACATTTCAATTCTAAATATTTATGCACCCAATTTAAATGCTCCCAGATTCTTGAAACAGACCTTACTCAGTCTGAGCAATATGATAGCTGATAATACCATAATAACAGGGGATTTAACACACCTCTTACAGAGCTGGACAGATCCTCTAAACAGAAATTAAACAAAGATATAAGAGATTTAAATGAGACTCTAGAACAACTGTGCTTGGTAGACGCATATAGAACACTCCACCCCAAAGATAAAGAATATACATTCTTCTCATCACCCCATGGAACATTCTCCAAAATTGATCATATCCTGAGACACAAAACAAATATCAACAGAATCAAAAGAATTGAAATTTTACCTTGTATCTTCTCAGATCATAAGGCACTAAAGGTGGAACTCAACTCTAACAAAAACGCTCAATCCCACACAAAGGCATGGAAATTAAACAATCTTCTGTTGAATAACAGATGGGTGCAGGAAGAAATACAACAGGAAATCATTAACTTCCTTGAGCATAACAACAATGAAGACACAAGCTACCAAAACCTGTGGGATACTGCCAAAGCAGTTTTGAGAGGAAAATTCATCGCTTAAGATGCCTACATTCGAAAAACAGAAAGAGAGCACATCAACAATCTCACAAGAGATCTTATGGAATTGGAAAAAGAAGAACAATCTAAGCCTAAACTCAGTAGAAGAAAAGAAATATCCAAAATCAAATCAGAGATCAATGAAATTGAAAACAAAAGAATCATTCAGAAAAGTAATGAAACAAGGAGTTGGTTTTTTGAAAAAATAAATAAAATAGATAAACTATTGGCCAGACTAATGAAGAATAGAAAAGTAAAATCTCTAGTAACCTCAATCAGAAATGATAAAGGGAAAATAACAACTGATCCCATAGAGATACAAGAGATCATCTCTGAATACTACCAGAAACTCTATGCCCAGAAATTTGACAACGTGAAGGAAATGGATAAATATTTGGAATCACACCCTCTCCCTAGACTCAGCCAGGACGAAATAGATCTCCTGAACAGACCAATTTCAAGCACTGAGATCAAAGAAACAATAAAACAATCTTCCAACCAAAAAATGCTCTGGTCCAGATGGCTTCACTCCAGAATTCTATCAAACCTTCAAGGAAGAGCTTATTCCTGTACTGCAGAAATCATTCCAAAAAATTGAGGAAGAAGGAATCTTCCCCAACACATTCTATGAAGCAAAAATCACCCGGATACCAAAACCAGGAAAAGACCCAAACAAAAAGGAGAATTTCAGACCAATCTCACTCATGAATATAGATGCAAAAATTCTCAACAAAATCCTAGCCAATAGATTACAGCTTATCATCAAAAAAGTCATTCATCATGATCAAGTAGGCTTCATCCCAGGGATACAAGGCTGGTTTAACATACGCAAGTCCATAAACGTTATCCACCATATAAACAGAGGCAAAAATAAAGATCACATGATCCTCTCAATAGATGCAGAAAAAGCATTTGATAAAATCCAGCATCCTTTTCTAATTAGAACACTGAAGAGTATAGGCATAGGTGGCACATTTCTCAAACTGATTGAAGCGATCTACGACAAACCCACAGCCAATATTTTACTGAATGGCGTAAAACTGAAAGCTTTTCCTCTTAGAACTGGAACCAGACAAGGTTGTCCTCTGTCACCTTTACTATTCAACGTAGTGCTGGAAGTTCTAGCCAATACAATTAGGCAAGGCAAGGAAATAAAGGGAATCCAAATGGAAGCAGAGGAGGTCAAACTCTCCCTCTTTGCTGACGACATGATCTTATACTTAGAGAACCCCAAAGACTCAACCACAAGACTCCTAGAAGTCATCAAAAAATACAGTAATGTTTCAGGATATAAAATCAATGTCCACAAGTCAGTAGCCTTTGTGTACACCAATAACAGTGAAGATGAGAAGCTAATTAAGGACACAACTCCCTTCACCATAGTCTCAAAGAAAATGAAATACCTAGGAATATACCTAACGAAGGAGGTGAAGGACCTCTATAAAGAAAACTATGAAATCCTCAGAAAGGAAATAGCAGAAGATATTAACAAATGGAAGAACATACCATGCTTACCAACATACCATGGATGGGAAGAATCAACATTGTTAAAATGTCTATACTTCCCAAAGCAATCTACCTATTCAATTCCATTCCTATCAAAATACCAACATCGTACTTTCAAGATTTGGGAAAAATGATTCTGCGTTTTGTATGGAACCGGAAAAAAACCCGTATAGCTAAGACAGTTCTTAGTAACAAAAATAAAGCTGGGGGCATCAGCATATCAGATTTTAGTCTGTACTACAAAGCCATAGTGGTCAAGACAGCATGGTACTGGCACAAAAACAGAGACACAAATACTTGGAATCGAATAGAAAACCAAGAAATGAAACTAACATCTTACAACCACCTAATCTTTGATAAACCAAACAAGAACATACCTTGGGGGAAAGACTCCCTATTCAATAAATGGTGTTGGGAGAACTGGATGTCTACATGTAAAAGACTGAAACTGGACCCACACCTTTCCCCACTCACAAAAATTGATTCAAGATGGATAAAGGACTTAAATTTAAGGCATGAAACAATAAAAATCCTCAAAGAAAGCATAGGAAAAACACTGGAAGATATTGGCCTGGGGAAAGACTTCATGAAGAAGACTGCCATGGCAATTGCAACAACAACAAAAATAAACAAATGGGACTTCATTAAACTGAAAAGCTTCTGTACAGCTAAGGAGACAATAACCAAAGCAAAGAGACAATCTACACAATGGGAAAGGATATTTGCATATTTTGAATCAGACAAAAGCTTAATAACTAGGATCTATAGAGAACTCAAATTAATCCACATGAAAAAAGCCAACAATCCCATATATCAATGGGCAAGAGACATGAATAGAACCTTCTCTAATGAGGACAGATGAATGGCTAACAAACACATGAAAAAATGTTCATCATCTCTATATATTAGAGAAATGCAAATCAAAACAACCCTGAGATATCATCTAACCACAGTGAGACTGGCCCACATCACAAAATCTCAAAACTGCAGATGCTGGTGCGGATGTGGAGAGAAGGGAACACTTTTACACTGCTGGTGGGACTGCAAACTAGTACAACCTTTCTGGAAGGAAGTATGGAGAAACCTCAAAGCACTCAACCTAGACCTCCCATTAGATCCTGCAATCCCATTACTGGGAATCTACCCAGAAGGAAAAAAATCCTTTTATCATAGGGACACTTGTACCAGACTGTTTATTGCAGCTCAATTTACAATCGCCAAAATGTGGAAACAGCCTAAATGCCCACCAACCCAGGAATGGATTAACAAGCTGTGGTATATGTACACCATGGAATACTATTCAACTATTAAAAAAAATGGAGACTTTACATCCTTCGTATTAACCTGGATGGAAGTGGAAGACATTATTCTTAGTAAAGCATCACAAGAATGGAGAAGCATGAATCCTATGTACTCAATTTTGATATGAGGACAATTAATGACAATTAAGTTTTTTGGGGGGAAGCAGAAAGAGGGACAAAGGGAAGGGGGTGGTGCCTTGGTGTGTGTCACACTTTATGGGGGCAAGATATGATTGCAAGAGGGACTTTACCTAACAATTGCAATCAGTGTAACCTGGCTTATTGTACCCTCAATGAATGCCCAACAATAAAAAATAAAGAAAGGAAAAAATAAATAAATTACAAGAGATATATATGTCTCCTGGTTAAAATAATAAACTAAATTACAAATTTAAAGCAATTCCAATGCAAATGTCAATAATATATTTTAAAATGATAAAATGATCATTTTATAAGAATAAAAGTGTAATAAAAATTAATAAAACTGTACTTAAAGGGAACTTGTCTCACCTGATACATATTTCAAAAATCATAAATTTGAACTAGATAGTTATTTGTCATCAGCACAAGGTCAACAAATAGAGGATTGAAACAGACTAGTTAGATAAGTGGACATACACTTTGACCTAGTAATTGTGCATCTATAGATTTATACCAAATATATAATTAAGATATCATCAAAATTTCATTATACAAAAACTTTTTGTGCTGTAGTTTTATTCATATTGGCAAACATTTAACTGCCTGGACATCAAAAAATTGTGAACATTGATAAATAAATCATGATCTAGTTTGAGAAGATAGATATGTTATCAATGTTATTGGTCGAATTGATACTCATCAAATATTTACTTGTAATAGTGAAAAATTGGAAATTGATGAATTCCAAATAATAGTAGAGTATTATACCACATTTATCAGTAGAATATTACATAACATTTTAAAAGATGTATAATTAAAAATATATAATGGTATGAACAATGTTTGTGAATTCATCTGAGTTGTAGAGAGCAAAATACAAAACTGTAACCAAATTTTGTGAAACACAAATACTTCATTTTACTTCTCTTACCTATTAATATTTGATTGTTTCTTTACAGAAAGTAAATTTAAATTTTCTGAAAATTGTGTTTAAAGACATTATCTCCCTGTGACAAATACCATAGTTAGAATTTAGCATACATAAACTTTGTCTTTTGAGGGAAAGACAATCCCACACAAGAATAAAAATGTTGTATTTTTTTGTCTCTAATGCTCTAAATGGGGAATATAATGAAATATTTAAAGATACTACTGTCAAACCACATAGAAACTCAAATTTAGTTTTGCTACAAACTTGCCCAGATATAACAATTGATTTAGATAATATCAAAACATTACTGACAAGTAATGAAGTGATCTACAAAACTGCACAGAAACACACAGAAATACAAAGGTAAAAATAGTTCTTCTCCTGTCTGCCAGGGGAAATTTTGATTTTCTTCTTTTTCTTCACCTTTCCTTCTATCCCCACCTCTTTTTTAATTTAATAAAGGAAAACTTTTTAGATCTCCTCAATTTAATATTTTTAGAAAAATAACTTGGATTCTCAGGAGTCTTGCTGTGTTATTAAATACTACCACTAATTTAAGTCTATGGAGGTACTTTTATCACACTTTTTATTGTACTGATTTTCCATTATCTAAACATATCATGCACATTCATACCTTCATACTTTTGCACATGCCATTCCTTAAGCAAGAGATTCCTTTCTCTCTGTTTGCTTACAGGTGAAAACATACTTTTCCTTTAGCACAACATGAAATATAAGTTATATATTCCTTGAGAAAACTTTCAGTCATTCATTCTTTTTTGTCCCTTTATCACTTTATATATGTGTCTATTTTTCAGTCAGGAATTATTCAGCTAAAGCTGTGGTTCTCAACCTGTGGGGTTGTGACCCCTTTTTAACAATGAAAATACATTGTGGCATTAGGAAGGTTGAGAACCACTGAAAGGAAAGAAAAAGGCTGGTAAAGTATTATCTTAATGCACAGCTTAAATCAAGGATGCAAATGATGTCATCAGGCGTGAATGATATTTCTTACAACCGTATTTGCTTTCCTCCTGTGTAGGATGTCTCCTTCTGGTAGTTTATGTCAGGTTTCTGTCTTCTTGATAGTACCTCAGGAAGACACAGGGGTTTTTTTCAACCTCAACTTGGCCCTAGTGCCCTGAGCAAATGACTGTGGTTTGGTCTAGACTGGCATGATTTAAATCAGTATTTTCAACTGCTTTTATCTCATGACACACTTGAACCTATATTGAACTTCAGTGAACACTTCAATTATGTTGATCCAAATAAAAAGAGCAAAATATATATATACTAAGTGTTCTTTGAACTTCTTTTGAAAATAACTTGATTAATGATCTTTAAAAATTTGGGGGGACACCTGAGATCTTCTCACTGCACACTAGTGTGCAATAGCACACTTGTTGAAAATCACTGATCTAGAAAATTGACCTGCCTCTAAAGCAGTCACTGTATTACCAGTGATTAAGTGCTTTGACAGGCTCATCCTGGAAAGGCTAGAAAAGAAGCAACAATGTAAAGACTAAAAGTTAGAATAGAGGGAGAAGATCATTGTTTTTATGAGGTAATGAGATTTTCCTTTAGTATTATAGCTAAATTGGTCATGTACAAATCTACAAGTGGTTCTTGTTCAGATTAAAAGTAAATTATTTCAATTCATTAACTTTATAAACAAAAATCAAATACTTCTTCACTCAAGCAGTAGAATAATAATCCAAAAATGTTCCCATAGATTAACTTATAAATTAAAAACTTTAAAGACTATATTAAACACAATTTACGAGGGATTATTTTTTTGGACTGAGTTCCTGCAGTAGGCCCCAACAGACTCAACCAAAGCAGAAAGGAGTCACTCATGCTATACATGACATAATCAAACCTAATTTAAAAATGGGCCAGTTAAAAAAGGGAAGATTTAGGGTGGTGCCTGTGGCTCAAAGGAGTAGGCCGCCGGCCCCACATACCGGAGATGGTGGGTTCAAAGCAGGCCCCAAAAACTTAAAAAAAAAAAAAAAGGAAGATTTACAGCAAATAATCAGAAGGGGCTCAGTTAACCTCAGCCAGCATGATAAGGAAGCCCTACAACTGCATTGATCCTGTAAGAAAAGAGATTTTGAAATTATCAGTGCAAATTCTTTCCTTGTTTCTGCTTTTTCCAGCCTTTACTGTGTGTAAATACCACCCTTCTGCTCAGCTTATCAGGGGGCCTTTTATTTTATAGAGGGAATGTTACCCATTTTATGAGCCACTACTAAAAGAACTTTAAACTCAATTTGTTGAAATTTTGTATCTTGGCATGATACATTGGGAAGACAGAACACATATATTTGGTGAAAAACAAACTTTCATACTCTTTTTCAGATATTCCACAATAATTGTTCCATCTTTGTAATGACAATACTGTTCTATGAACTGTAAAATTAAATGTATTTATATTTTTCTTCTGCAAATACTGTATGACTTTAAGTAGTAAAAATGGAATGTGTATATTGACAAATACTGGGGAATTTCTTTTTTTTTTCTTTATTTTTCTTTAGTATCCAAACTGGAATTCAGTGGATCAATAACTCTGCAACACAAGATTTACAATCTCTTCGAAAGAAAGCCAGAAATACAACAGTGGGGCAGTGCTGTAAAGTAGACAATGCATGTGAAAGATTGCAATCCTAGAAAAATTCCATAAACAAATATTCCTGGCTATTTAAGTTACAATTAAAAAGTCATTCTACCAATTAATAAGGATGGTTGACCACTATATCCTCAGGTTCTGCAATATTTTCCTTCACATAACTTATGTTAACAATCTGGAAAGTTGCCTGGTGCAGTAGCCTCAGTATTGTTACTGTTGACCTGGCCATATAGTCAGCATTAGTACTACCTGTTGGACCAGAAGCAAATCATTGTGGCATTTCTGAGATGCTGATCCAATGAATTAAGTAAACACCTCAAGGAAGACTATCAGGTAGAAAATTGAGGGTTCAGAGTAGGGATGTTTCTTTATTCTAAGTTGGAATAAGTCAAAGTTTAAAATAATACAGTTTATTCTAGCTGTGTCATAAAATTAAAATAGCCATTGTAAATATTTATGAAATAAATATTTAAAGGAAATATCAGTCATAAATAATCCTGTCATTTAGAGAAAATATGTTCAATCAGCAGTACATATTTCCTGCCATTTACTTAGGTACACTCATATGTGTGGAATAATAACAAAGATGATTATAGCAACAATACATGCTATTTATATGAACCCTGATTACACTCTAGACTCCATTTTAAGTACTTTCAATGGATTATGTCATTAAATCCTTATGCTACCTAAATATCAATTATAGTAATCTCTATTTTACATAAGAAAGAGAAGCTTAGACATAGAAAATAGTCCATCGTCAAAAAGCTTCAAGCACTGAAGGCCAGGCTCAAACTAAAGTCTGACGGCAAGCCCATGAGCTTAACCCCTAGGCTATACCCTCTCATAAATGACATACTCAAGATAATCTTCAACAGAGTCTACTGAATGAATTTTTATAATAAATTTATTAAGAAATAACTTACATATGTGAAATTTAATCATTATAAAGTGTATAATTCAATGACTTTGGCATATTCACAGATTTCTACAACTATCACTACTAATTTCAAAATATTTTCATCACTCTACAGAGAAACAACATACCCATTAACAGTGGCTTCATATTATTTGGTTCTAATAGGACCTTGCTACCAATAGTCCACATTGTATTTCTATGAATTTGGCTATGCTGGGCGTTTTATATAAATGAAATTATGCAACAAGTGTCCTTCTATACTTACTCCTTTTATTTTGAGTGTTTTTAAGGTTGATTCATGTTGTACATTAAATGAGTAATTCATTCCTTTTGTTGTTCTGTTTTGTATAGATTGTTTTTTTCATGTTTTATTATGGTAGAATGCACTTAACATTAAACATTAATTAACATTAATTAATTTTAAAATGTAAAATTCATTGGAATTTTTATACATCTCCAATATTATCTAATCATCACCATTGTCTAGTTCTAAAATATTTTCATAACATGTAATATTGTGATATAAGAATAAATATATATCTCTATCTTCTTCCAAGTTGCTGGCACAGAGATCCTAAAACCTTTAGAATTTCCTGAGGAATAGAGGTGCTAGAAACAACTTTTGTTCTAACAGTTTTTCTTTGACCCCAGTTCCTGACACAGAATTCCTAAACCCCTTGGCATTTCTTGGGAGATATGAGGGTCTTTTGTTCTAGTGAGGTAACTTCATGGTGGGTTCTTGGATGTGGCTGGTCACCAGAAAGACTAAGCCATGATTACAAACTTGGAACTTTGAGCCCCACTCTCTGGGGAAAGAAGAGGACCTAGTGATTGAGTTAATAATCAATTGTACTGATACCTGTTTAAACCTCCATAAAAATCCTTTAAGTATGAAGTTTGGAGAGCATCTGGGTTTGTAAATATAGCCATCTGACATGAGGGTGGGCTACCTCATGGGTGGGCTACCCCAACCCATGGGGACAGAAGCTTCTTCGCTCAAGATCCTTCCACACTTCAATGTACCTCATCATCTGTCTGGTAATCTGTATTCTTTATATCTGTTATTGAATAATTGGTAAATGTATGTGTACTTGAGTTATGTGAGCTGGTGTAATAAATTAAATAAACCCAGGCAGGGAGTTGTGGGAACATCCAATCTGTCACCAAGTCATATATAAGTCTTGGGTAACCTACCACTTACAATTGGCATCTGAAGTGGGGGAATTCATGTTGGACTGACTTCTTAACCTATGAGGTATGACACTAGTCCATGTAGATAGTGTCAGTTAAATTGTAGGACATTCAGCTGGCGACAGAGAATAAGTTGTTGTGGAAAAAAGTCATACACATCTGGAGACAGAAGTGAAGGATTCTAGAAATATTGTTTTTTGAATGAGAATACAGAATAAAACAGTTTTTTTCCTGAAGAAAAACCTGAAAAAGATACTTGAAGAAGATATTCCTCACTCTCTCCCCTACCATTGGCAATCACTAATCTGTTTCTTTTCTCTGTGAATTTATCTGGTCTGTATATTTCAAAGAAATGAAATAATATAATATGTGGTCATTTGTGTCAACCTTCAAAAATTCATAATAATGTTTCAAGGTCCACATATACCGAAGCATGAGCCACTACTTCTTTATTTTCTATGGCTGAGTAGTATTCCATTATATGGGTATATCACTTTTGTTAATTATTTCATCAGTTGATGAATATTTAGATTGTTTCTTTTCTTTGAATATAGTGCATAGGGCTTGATGTGGACATTCTTCAACAAGTTTTTGTTTATACAATTGTGTTAAATTCTTTGAGATGTAAACCTAGGAGTGGACTTGCTTCATCACATGATGATTCTGGGTTCAATATATAGAGTAAACTCCAAACTCTTTTCCAAAGCAGCTGCACAATTTGACATTCCCATCATCAATGTATTAGGCTGTGATATTATATTGGTAGACTTTTGTGTATTGAAATACACCTAAATTTTACGGTATATAACACTAGGTAAAGTTGCAAAATGTTTTTAATATGCTGATGAATTCAGTTTGCTAACATTTTGTTCAGGATTTTTTTCATCTACATGCATAATGTATATTAGATTGTGGATTTGTGATGTCATTGTCTTTTTTTTATAGAGTAATGCTAACCTCATACATGAGATAGGAAGTTTACTTTCAAATTTTTTTTAATAGTTTGAAAAGGATTGGTTTTAATTCTTCTTTAAAATTTTTCTATAATTCACCACAAAAGACTAGCCCTGGCTGATTTTGTTTAGTTATTCAATGTCTATTTGTCTAGGTCAATTCAGTTTGCTCTGGTCAGTCTGGCCATTTTTGCATTCCTGAAAATATTTCCATTTCATGTGAATTATCTAATTTGTTACTGTACACTCATTCCTAGTATTTTACAAGTATTTTTATTTCTGTAATTTATTAAAATATAATGTCTCCACGTTCCTTGACAATTATAGTAACTTATACCTTCTCTCTCTTTTTTTTTTTCTTGCTTAATCTAGCTAAAGCTTTGTCAATTTTTATTATTACCTTTTCAGAGAACCATATTTTGGTTTCACACATTTTTTTTCTAATTTTCTCCATCCTGTTTATCTCTTCAATCTCAGTTATTTTATTTATTCTGCTACCTTAAGATATAGTTTGCTTTTCTTTTGCTACTTCCTTAAGGTATAAAAGTTAGCTTGTTGAGATGCAATCATTTTAAGTACAAATTTTGAGCTATAAATTTCTATCTCAGCAGAGATTGAGAAATTCCATAAATCTTGGTATATTGTGTTTACATTTTAATTCATTGGAAAATATTTTATAACCTTCCTTTCTTTTTATTTCAGATTAACATAAGAATGCAAGTAATTAGGGTGCATTGTTTGTATTTGTTTTAAAAAGTTCAAGTTGTAGTTGAGCATTTTACCTGGGGATTGTGCTGTGTACCCTAACATTGTCCACATTAGGAGAAAGATTACCAATCCCCCTCCCTCCTACCCTCTTCTCCCTCCATTCTCTCTTCCCCCACCCTCCGCTTGAATTTAATTATGCTTTTCTCTCAGATGGGGGTATAGTTATTGATATGTTTCATATTGGTATTAAGTACATGGTATGCTTGCTTTTCCATTCTTGTGGTACTTTACTAAAATGAATGTTTTTCAAATCCATTCAAGTAAATACAAATAATGTGAAGTCTCCATCTTTTTATGGTGGAATAGTATTCCATGGTATACATATACCACAGGTTATTAATCCATTCATGTTTTGGTGAACACTTGGGTTGATTCCATGACTTGGAAATTTTGAATCGAGCTGCAATGAACATTCTAGTGGAAATAGCCTTCTGATAAAAAGCTTCCTTTTTCTTCTGGGTAGATACCTAGTAACAGGATTGCTGTAAGGTTTACTTTTAGCTCATTGAGGATTCTCCATATTTATTTCCATATAGACTGTATCAGTTTGCAATCCAACTAGCAGTATAAAAGTGTCCCCTTCTCTCCACACCCATACCAGCATCTGCAGCTTTATGATTTGTAACATGGGCTATTCTCACTGGCATCAGGTGATATCTCAGTGTGGTTTTGATTTGCATTTCTCTGATGATTAGGAACAACAAGCATTTTCTCATGTGTTTCTGGCCATTCATCAGTTTTCTTCAGAGAAGTTTTTGTTCATGTCCCTTACCCGATTATAAATGGGATTGTTTTGTTCTTTCTTATTGATTAGTTTGAGTTTTCTGAAGATATGATTATTAGACCCTTGTAAGATTCATAGCCTACAAATATCTTCTCCTATTCTGAAGGTTGTTTACTTTAGTTGTACCCTTAGCCATACAGACACTTTTTATCTTGATCATGTCCCATTTATTTATTTTTGGTGTTGTTTCAATTGCCGGGGGTGGGGGAGTTCTTCATAAATCTTTTTTGTTTTTATTTTTTTTTTGCAGTTTTTGGCTAGGGCCAGGTTTGAACCCACCACCTCTGGTATATGGGGCTGGCGCCCTACTCCTTTGAGCCACAGGTGCCACCCCTTCATAAAATGTTCTACCAGAAAATTATCATCAAGACTTTTTTGCACAATTTTTTCATGAATTGTTATCATTTCATGTCTGAAATTTTTTATCCAGTGAGAGTACATTTTTGTAAGTGGTGAGAGATATGGGTTCAGTTTCAGTATTCTGCATGTGAATAACTAGTTCTTTCAGCAATATTTATTAAATTGGGTTGCTATTCCGCAGTGTATGGTTTAGTTTGTTTCATTTAAGATTAGATGGTGATATATGGCCATTTTCATCTACAGAGATTGATTCTATTCCATATCTCTTTATTTGTGCCAATATCATGCTGTTTTGATCAATCTGGTAAAGTGATGCCTCCAGATTTGATTTTATTTCTTAGAATTGCATTGGCTATTCAGGTTTTTTTTTTTTTTTTTCTTTTTGGTTCCATATGAAATGAAGTACTATTTTTTCAAGTTCTTCTAAGTATGACATTGGTGCTTGATGAAGATCGCATTAAATATGTAGATCATTTTGTGTCGTTTGGTCATTTTAACACTGTTGATTCTTCCCAGCCATGAGCATGATATGTTCTTCTATTTGGTATCATTTTCTGTTTTGTTTTTTTTCCACCTCAGTGTTCTGTAGATGTCTCTGTAGACATCCTTCACAAACTTTGTTAGTGTACTGTCATGTATTTAATTTTATTTGAAGATACTGTGTAGGGTATGGTGCCTTTGATTTGATTCTCAGCTCAACTTTTATTGGCATATATGAAGGCTACTTATTTTTGAATATTGATTTTGTATCCTGAGAAGTTACTGTATTTCTTAATCACTTCCAGGAGTCTTGTGTTTGAGTCCCTGGGGTTTTCTAAGTGTAAGATCATATCAGCAAAGAGTGAGAGTTTTTCCTTCTCTGTCCACAATTATATATCCTTGATATCCTTCTCTTGCCTTATTGTATTGGCTATCACTTACAGAACTATGTTAAATAGCATTCATTGGTGATAGTGGGCAACCTTATATATTTTAGTTCAAAGTGGTAATACTTTCAGTTTTACTCCATTCAGTATGCTACTGGCTGTGGGTTTGTTGTAGATGGCCTCTAACATTTTCAGGAATATCCCATCTGTTCCCATTTTCTTTTTTTTTTTTTTAGGGTTTTGTTTTTCTTTTTTTTTTTTATTGTTGGGGATTCATTGAGGGTACAATAAGCCAGTTACACTGATTACAATTGTTAGGTAAAGTCCCTCTTGCAATCATGTCTAGCCCCCATAAAGTGTGACACACACTAAGGCCCCACCCCCTCCCTCCAACCCTCTTTCTGCTCCCCCCCCATAACGTTAATTGTCATTAATTGTCCTCATATCAAGATTGAGTACATAGGATTCATGCTTCTCCATTCTTGTGATGCTTTACTAAGAATAATGTCTTCCACTTCCATCCAGGTTAATAGGAAGGATGTAAAGTCTCCATTTATTTTAATGGCTGAATAGTATTCCATTGTATACATATACCACAGCTTGTTAATCCATTCCTGGGTTGGTGGGCATTTAGGCTGTTTCCACATTTTGGCGATTGTAAATTGAGCTGCAATAAACAGTCTAGTACAAGTGTCCTTATGATAAAAGGATTTATTTCCTTCTGGGTAGATGCCCAGTAATGGGATTGCAGGATCGAATGGGAGGTCTAGGTTGAGTGCTTTGAGGTTTCTCCATACTTCCTTCCAGAAAGGTTGTACTAGTTTGCAGTCCCACCAGCAATGTAAAAGTGTTCCCTTCTCTCCACATCCGCACCAGCATCTGCAGTTTTGAGATTTTGTGATGTGGGCCATTCTCACTGCGTTAGATGATATCTCAGGGATGTTTTGATTTGCATTTCTCTAATATATAGAGATGATGAACATTTTTTCATGTGTTTGTTAGCCATTCGTCTGTCGTCTTTAGAGAAAGTTCTATTCATGTCTCTTGCCCATTGATACATGGGATTGTTGGCTTTTTTCATGTGGATTAATTTCAGTTCTCTATAGATCCTGGTTATCAAGCTTTTGTCTGATTGAAAATATGCAAATATCCTTTCCCATTGTGTGGGTTGTCTCTTTGCTTTGGTTATTGTCTCCTTAGCTGTACAGAAGCTTTTCAGTTTAATGAAGTCCCATTTGTTTATTTTTGTTGTTGTTGCAATTGCCATGGCAGTCTTCCTCATGAAGTCTTCCCCCAGGCCAATATCTTCCAGTGTTTTTCCTATGCTTTCTTTGAGGATTTTTATTGTTTCATGCCTTAAATTTAAGTCCTTTATCCATCTTGAATCAATTTTTGTGAGTGGGGAAAGGTGTGGGTCCAGTTTCAGTCTTTTACGTGTAGACATCCAGTTCTCCCAACACCATTTATTGAATAGGGAGTCTTTCCCCCAAGGTATGTTCTTGTTTGGTTTATCGAAGATTAGGTGGTTGTAAGATGTTAGTTTCATTTCTTGGTGTTCAATTCGATTCCAAGTGTCTATGTCTCTGTTTTTGTGCCAGTACCATGCTGTCTTGACCACTATGGCTTTGTAGTACAGACTAAAATCTGGTATGCTGATGCCCCCAGCTTTATTTTTGTTACTAAGAATTGCCTTAGCTATACGGGGTTTTTTCCGGTTCCATACAAAACGCAGAATCATTTTTTCCAAATCTTGAAAGTACGATGTAGGTACTTTGATAGGAATGGCATTGAATAGGTAGATTGCTTTGGGAAGTATTGACATTTTAACAATGTTGATTCTTCCCATCCATGAGCATGGTATGTTCTTCCATTTGTTAATATCCTCTGCTATTTCCTTTCTGAGGATGTCATACTTTTCTTTATAGAGGTCCTTCACCTCCTTCGTTAGGTATATTCCTAGGTATTTCATTTTCTTTGAGACTATGGTGAAGGGAGTTGTGTCCTTAATTAGCTTCTCATCTTGACTGTTATTGGTGTATACAAAGGCTACTGACTTGTGGACATTGATTTTATATCCTGAAACATTACTGTATTTTTTGATGACTTCTAGGAGTCTTGTGGTTGAGTCTTTGGGGTTCACTAAGTATAAGATCATGTCGTCAGCAAAGAGGGAGAGTTTGACCTCTGCTCGCATTTGGATTCCCTTTATTTCCTTGTCTTGCCTAATTGTATTGGCTAGAACTTCCAGCACTACGTTGAATAGTAAAGGTGACAGAGGACAACCTTGTCTGGTTCCAGTTCTAAGAGGAAAAGCTTTCAGTTTTACTCCATTCAGTAAAATATTGGCTGTGGGTTTGTCATAGATAGCTTCAATCAGTTTGAGAAATGTGCCACCTATGCCTATACTCTTCAGTGTTCTAATTAGAAAAGGATGCTGGATTTTATCAAATGCTTTTTCTGCATCTATTGAGAGGATCATGTGATCTTTATTTTTGCCTCTGTTAATATGGTGGATAACGTTTATAGACTTGCATATGTTAAACCAGCCTTGCATCCCTGGGATGAAGCCTACTTGATCATGATGAATGACTTTTTTGATTATAAGCTGTAATCTATTGGCTAGGATTTTGTTGAGAATTTTTGCGTCTATATTCATGAGTGAGATTGGTCTGAAATTCTCTTTTTTGATTGGGTCTTTTCCTGGTTTTGGTTATCAGGGTGATGTTTGCTTCATAGAATGTGTTGGGGAAGATTCCTTCTTCCTCAGTTTTTTTGGAATAATTTCTGCAGTACAGGAATAAGCTCTTCCTTGAAGGTTTGATAGAATTCTGGAGTGAAGCCATCTGGACCAGGGCATTTTTTAGTTGGAAGCTTTTTTATTGTTTCTTTGATCTCAGTGCTTGAAATTGGTCTGTTCAGGAGCTCTATTTCTTCCTGGCTAAGTCTAGGGAGAGGGTGTGATTCCAAATATTGATCCATTTCCTTCACATTGTCAAATTTCTGGGCATAGAGTTTCTGGTAGTATTCAGAGTTGATCTCTTGTATCTCTGTGGGATCAGTTGTTATTTCCCTTTTATCATTTCTGATTGAGGTTACTAGAGATTTTACTTTTCTATTCCTCGTTAGTCTGGCCAATGGTTTATCTATTTTATTTATTTTTTCAAAAAACCAACTCCTTGTTTCATTAATTTTCTGAATGATTCTTTTGTTTTCAATTTCATTGATCTCTGATTTGATTTTGGATATTTCTTTTCTTCTACTGAGTTTAGGCTTAGATTGTTCTTCTTTTTCCAATTCCATAAGATCTCTTGTGAGATTGTTGATGTGCTCTCTTTCTGTTTTTCGAATGTAGGCATCTAAAGTGATGAATTTTCCTCTCAAAACTGCTTTTGCAGTATCCCACAGGTTTTGGTAGCTTGTGTCTTCATTGTTGTTATGCTCAAGGAAGTTAATGATTTCCTGTTTTATTTCTTCCTGCACCCATCTGTTATTCAACAGAAGATTGTTTAATTTCCATGCCTTTGGGTGGGGTCGAGCATTTTTGTTAGAGTTGAGTTCCACCTTTAGTGCCTTATAGTCTGAAAAGATACAAGGTAAAATTTCAATTCTTTTGATTCTGTTGATATTTGTTTTGTGTCCCAGGATATGATCAATTTTGGAGAATGTTCCATGGGGTGATGAGAAGAATGTATATTCTTTATCTTTGGGGTGGAGTGTTCTATATGCGTCTATCAACCATAGTTGTTCTAGGGTCTCATTTAAATCTCTTATATCTTTGTTTAATTTCTGTTTAGAGGATCTGTCCAGCTCTGTACGAGGTGTGTTAAAGTTCCCTGTTATGATGGTATTATCAGATATCATTTTGCTCAGACTGAGTAAGGTCTGCTTCAAGAATCTGGGAGCATTTAAATTGGGTGCATAAATATTTAGAATTGACATGTCTTCTTGTTATAGTTTTCCCTTGACCAATATAAAGTGACCATCTTTGTCTTTTTTGACTTTAGTTGCTTTAAATCCACATGTATCTGAAAATAAGATTGCAACTCCTCTTTTCTTCTGAATTCCATTTGCCTGAAAAATTGTCTTCCAACCCTTGAGTTGGAGCTTTAATTTGTCTTTTGAAGCCAGGTGTGTTTCTTGTAGACAGCAAATGGATGGCTTGTGTTTTTTAATACAGTCAGCCAATCTATGTCTCTTCAGTGGGGAATTCAAGCCATTAACATTTATGGAGATAATTGATAAGTGTGGTAGTATTCTATTCGTCTTATTTGGTGAGAGTCCATTGCTTAGTTTTGTCTTTTGCATCAGTGTGGAGGTTAGGTTCTGTCCTTTGATTTCTGAGTTCTTACTTTGCTGCTGATCCATTGTGGTGGTCAGTGTGCAGAACAGGTTGAAGTATTTCCTGTAGAGCTGGTCTTGTTGTGGCAAATTTCCTCAATGTTTGTATATCCGTAAATGATTTGATTTCTCCGTCAATTTTGAAGCTTAGCTTAGCAGGGTACAGAATTGTGGGCTGGAAATTGTTCTGTTTAGTAGATTAAAGGTAGATGACCATTGTCTTCTTGCTTGGAAAGTTTCATTAGAGAAGTCTGCTGTCACTCTGATGGATTTGCCCCTGTAGGTCAACTGGCGCTTACTCCTGGCAGCTTGCAGAATCTTTTCTTTTGTCTTGACTTTGGACAGGTTCATCACAATGTGTCTTGGAGAAGCTCGGTTAGAGTTGAGGCAACCTGGGTTCCGATAGCCCTCTGAAAGCAGTGTGTCAGAATCTTTGGTGATATTTGGGAAATTTTCTTTTATAATATTCTCTAGTATGGCTTCCATTCCTCTGGGGCATTCTTCTTCCCCTTCTGGAATTCCTATAACTCGTATGTTGGAACGCTTCATAAAGTCCCATAATTCTGACAGTGAACGTTCTGCTTTCTCTCTCTTCTTTTCTGCCTCTTTTACTATCTGAGTTATCTCAAAAACTTTGTCTTCTACCTCTGAAATTCTTTCTTCTGCATGGTCTAACCTGTTTCTGATACTTTCCATTGCATCTTTAAGTTCCCTAATTGACTGTTTCAGTTCCTTCAACTCTGCTATATCCTTTTTATATTCTTCATATCGTTCATCTCTGATTTGATTCTGTTTTTGGATTTCCTTTTGGTTATTTTCCACTTTATTAGCAGTTTCCTTCATTGTTTCCATCATTTCTTTCATTGTTTTCAACATGTGTATTCTAAATTCCCTTTCTGTCATTCCTAACATTTCTGTATAGGTGGAAACCTCTGCAGTAGCTACCTCATGGTCCCTTGGCGGGGTAGTTCTGGACTGGTTCTTCATGTTGCCTGGAGTTTTATGCTGATTCTTCCTCATGAGTGATTTCTTTTATCTGTTTCCTTGCCCTAATTTTCCTTTCTCTTCCTCTTGCTCTTTAAGTTCTTGTGCCTGTGGACTAAGGGTTACAGGACCACAAGGGTGAGAAGGTTGAAGATCAAAAAAGGGATGAAAGAAAGGAGGACCGACTGATAAGAAAAAAAAGAAAGATAGAGAAAGGAGAGGGGGTGGGGATAATGAATATTGACAAAAAGAAGAGAGGCACAGAAAGAGGAAGACAGGGCAATATAGGTGTACAGTAGGGTACTTTGACACAACCTTAAAAAACCCCACCTTCTGGGGGTGCCCAGTTGGGTGGTTCCCTTGAGGTCAGCAGCTCTTTGCTAACCTGATCAGACACAGTACCCCACCTCCACCAAGTAGGGAGGAAAGACAAAAATGCTATAAATCAAACCAAAACAAGCATACAGAAAACTTTACGGGGATACAATTGGGTGAAAAACCAAATGATAGCGGTAGAAACACTAGCAAAAATGAAGTTGTAGTTATTAAAAAAGGCATCAATGGGAAATTATAATTAAACTAGAAAAATTGAGAAAGAAAAAGGGATCTGTATGGAAAAGATTGAAATTAAAAACAAAAGAACATCAACAATGTCAAAATAAACAAACAAACAAAAAAACAACCAAACAAAAAAAAAGAAAAAAATACACAACCAAAAACAAAGCAGTTTGTATATGTTATTGAATATTGTCTGGGCAACACGTGGTCTTCTCGGGTATGAGATGTTAGTCACAGTTCTGATACGACTGGAGGCTGCTGATTTCTCAAACCCCAGCAGGTAGACACCCTAAATCTCTCTTCAGCCCACTTAAAAGGCACTTGAACTTATAAACTTGCTGAGCAGAAGCTTTCCCATCTTTCTCGCTGGAATCACTGCTGAAGTGGCTATCCACTTACCCAGTGTGCCAAAACCGGTCTCACTCTGCCCCTGAGGGTTAGGGCTGCAAGGCGGCTCAGACCCCACCCTTAGGCTACTTGGTTGCTGGGTTACCAGCTCCCACCCGTTTCTAGCTCTGCCACCCTGAGGGCTGAGATTGCCGGGGCAGATCACTGACAATGGTTCCATGTGACCCACCGCCAAACACTATTAGCTCCGTCTGGCTCAGCGGCTCAGACTGGGGCCCTAGACAATGGCCAAAGTTCTCCGCACTCCTGCTCAGGCCTTCCCCAAGGCAGTTCAACTCAGTGCCAAGTCCAAGGACATCAAAACAGTTCACAGGAAGGCCTTTCTGGTTTGCAGTCTCGCTGCTACTGAACTTACAGTTGTGGGCGGGTTTAGATGGATTGAACACACGCGACCACTTGCCAGTTTTCCACTGTTTTAGTCCTCCTCTTGGGGTCCAGAAGTCTCTCGCTGACTCCCTGTATCCTCATAGGAGTGATGATAGGCAGTTCCCACCAGCCAGAGATGCCTGGAGTCCTATCTCCCCAGACTCACGGTGCCCAGATGCAAGGAAGCTGTTACTCGGCTGCCATCTTGCTCCACCTCTATTCCCATTTTCTTAAGTGTCCTTGTCAGAAAGGGATGCTGAATTTTGGCTAAAGTTTTTCTGCATCTATTAAGAATATCATATGGTCTTCATTTGTGGTGAATTACATCTGTGGATTTATGTACGTGGAACCAATGTTGAATCCATGAGAAAGCCCATCTAATAATGATTTTTTAAATGTGTACTTTTATTTTATTTGCTTGAGTTTTATTGAGTACTCTTGCACTGATATTCATTAGTGATATTGGTCTGAGTTTTTTGGGTTTTTTTTTTCCCTCTTTTGTTTGGTCCTGTCCTGCTTTTAGTATCAGAGTTATATTGCTATGTAGAATATGTTGGAGCAGGTTTCTTTCTTCTCGATGTTTTGGAATAAGATCTGCAATATAAGTTGGAGCTCCTATTTGAAAGTTTGGTAGAATTCTGGTATAAAACTGTTCCAGGACTTCTCTTTTTGGATTTTTTTTTTTTATTGTTCCTCAATTTCTGTGCTTGATATTGGCCTTTTCAGGAGTTGTAAATTTTTCTGCTTGAGCTTAGGAGGTGGTAGGATTACAGCTGTTGGTTCATTTCCCTCCATGTCAAATGCTGGGCATAAAGTTTTATTTTGTATTGTTTTGTTTTGTTTTTTTGTGTGTAATCAGTGATGATTTTTTTGTATCTCTGTAGTATCTGTTGTCATTTCCTTTTTTTTTCTGATTTAGGTTATAGAGATCTTAGTCTTCTGTTTTGAAATAATCTGTCCAAGAATTTATCATTTTTTTTATATTTTCAAAGAACCAATGATTTATTCATCTGATCTTCTGAAGGGCTCATATTTTATAAATTTTATTTAATTCTGATTTTATTTTGGTTATTAAATTTCCTCTGCTATGGTTGAGATTGGATTGACCTTCTTTTTCAGGTTACTGAGAACATTCTGTAGGTTGTCCGGTTGCACTCTTTGTGTTTTTTGGATGTGGGCATTTAATGCAATAAATTTCCCTTTTAGTATAGCCTTTGCAGTATCCCATGTTTTGATAGCTTGTAACTTCATCATCATTTTATTCAAAAAATATAATAGTTTATTCTTTATCTCTTCCTTGACCTAGCTGTCATTTAGCATAAGATTGTTTAGTCTTCAATCTTCATTTCTTTATGTGGAGATGAAAAGTTTTTTGGAATGGATTTCTACTTTTATACCATGATTATATTAAAAGATGCAATGTATAATTTATATTCCCTCATGTTTGTTAAGATTTTTGCCCTAAGATATGATCAATTTTGGAGGATGAACCAAGGGCAGAGGAAAAAAATGTATACTCAATTTTATTGGGAGCAAATGTTCTTTATATATCTGTTAAGCACATTTGTCTTAAGGTCACATTTAAGTCCATTGCTTTTTGCTTAGTTTCTGCTTAGAAGATCTGTCCAGTTCTGTCAGAAGGATGTTAAAGTACTCACTTATTATGGTGTTATAGGATATCATATTGCTCATACAGGTTAGAGTTAGTTTTATATATCTGGGAGCATTTCAGTTAAGTGCATATTATATTTAGGATTTATATTTCTCCTTATTGTGTTGTTCCCTCCACTAGTTTATGGTGTCTATCTTTGTCTTTCTTTTTTTGGGGGGTGGGGTTAAATCCAATTGTATCTGCAAATAAGATTGCAACCCCTGCTTTCTTCTGATTTCCATTTGCCTGAGATGTTGTTTTTCAACCCTTTACCCTGAGTCTTGTTTTGTCCTTAGTGGTTTGATGTGTTTCCTTAAGGCAGATATGGTTGACATGTGCTTTTTATACAGTCAACCATACTGTGCCTTTTCAGTGGGGAATTCAAGCTCATCACATTTATTGAGAGAATCGATAAGTATGGTGACATTCTGTCCATATTGTATTGTGGAGGACCCTTACTTAGTTATATCACTTACACCACTATGGAAGCTATGTTTTTACTTTTAGTTTCTGAGTGTCTTTACTTTGCTGGCAGTCCATTGTGATGGTCAGTGTGAATTAAGGGTCTGAGTGCTTCCTGCAGAGCTGGTCTCCTTGTGGTAAATTACCTCAAAGTTTGCATATGAGTAAAAGATTGATTTCTCTGTGGAATATAAAACTTAATTTAGCAAGATGCAGAAATCTGTGGTGACAATTATTTTGTTTAAGAAGGTTAAAGGCAGATTAACCATTCTCCTCTGACTTGAAAAGTTTCAGCTGAAATGTCTGCTGTCACCCTGATATATATTTTTTTTTGTGTGTGTAGAGACAGAGTCTCACTTTACTGCCCTCGGTAGAGTGCCATGGCGTCACACGGCTCACAGCAACCTCTAACTCTTGGGCTTACGCGATTCTCCTGCCTCAGCCTCCCGAGCAGCTAGGACACCCTGATATTTTTTCCCCTGTAGGTAAGAAGTTGCTTATACCAGGCTCCTATTTTTTCCCCTGTAGGTAAGAAGTTGCTTATACCAGGCTCCTCACAGAATTTTCTCTTTCAATTTGACTGTAGCCAAATTAATTATAATGTGTCTAGGAGATGCTCTGTTTGAATTGAGTCTTTATGGGTTTCTGAAACTATCTAATATCTTAATCTCTGGGTCCCTCACAATGCTTGGGAAATTATCCACCATTATGTATTGAAGTATAATTTTAATGCTTTTAGGGCTCTGTTTTTTTAATTTGGGAATCCCTCTAATTCATATATTTTATTTGTGTGTTTGGTGTACTCTCAAAAGATGTTTCTGCTTTTACTCTCTTCTGCCTCTTATGATTGGGTTAGTCCTAAAATCTTCTCCTTGATTCTGAGGTTCTTTCTTCTTCCTGTTTTACTGTTTTGCTGAGACTATCTATTGTGTGTTGAATCTCCTTAAATGCAGTGTGTTCTGCTATATTTACTCATTATGTTCACATTCTTGGTGACTTTGTCTTTAATTTCACTAATTCCTTGAGATAGTTTTTGGACTACTTTTTGCATTTCTTTTTCCTTCTTCTCTTCAATTCTTTTTATCTTATTTGCCCTCCATATTATCAATTCAACCTATGTCATTTCAATAATTTACCTATGGGTGGTATTTTCAGTTCTATCTCTCTTGTAATCTTTTGAAAAAGTTGGTATGCTCTAATTTTTCACATTGCCAGGGTTCTTCTGCTGATTACTTTACATTGTATTTTCTGTTTATTTACATACTTTTTCACTTTTTAAACTGTCCCTAAATTTTTATTGAGAGATACTCTGTTGGTTTCCCTTAGGTAGCACCCAGGAGACATGCTTGGAAACTAAAACTGGTGGGCTACAATCAAATCCAGAGGCCCTCATAATATGGAGCTCTCCACTCCTCTTCACCACTGACTATTCAAATGAGCTGTTGTTTAAACATATGGCTCCTTTTGCAATCAGCCTCCCAATGCTTCCTTTTATAAGTGTAGTGTGTGATGGTCCTTAAGAATCAGCCTTGCTTTCTTCAAGATGTGTGGGGTGGGGCTGGGACCTCTAGGTGATGCTCCTAGATTGGGGGTGGCTCCCAGAGAGTGAGCTGAACTGTTCAGCAAAAGTGTCAGCCCTGCCCTCAAATAAATTCAGTGAGCAGCAACCATAGTTTTCACCAAAGTCCCAGCTGCAACAGTTTTGAAACAAAGTGGCTTTTCCCTGAAGTTGTGGGTGAGGACTCTGCAGTTTGACGAACTCTTCCAGCCAAGGATCTAGCCCTACGCACAGACAGATTCAAAAACCCACAGCTTTCACCAAGGTTCCAGTCATAAAAGATTTGAAATGCTAACCTTTTGCCTGTGACTGGAAGAGGGGAATCTGTAGCTTCCCAAACTATTCAGCCCATATTCCAGCCCAAATGAAAAGACATTACAAAAGCCATGGTTTTCTCCAAAGTCTAAGACTTTCACCTGTGGTTGGGGGAGGGCAATTTGTGGTGTGCTTTCTGCTTCCCAGAATTTCATACAACAGCATTACTGGAGCCTAGACCTATCCTTCTTCAAGTCAGCAGCAGGGGATCCGAAAGCCAAATCTCCAGGAAGGGCCCACTGGGCACAGATGACTGATAGAGCATAGGAAAGCTTCCCCTCTCCTGAGTTTCCCCTGAGGAAACTCAGGAGAGCCCTTACCTCACAAAGTTAGTGCAGTTGAGCCACAATTTCCTCCTGCAGTAGGGGCCAGGGAACTCTCAGTTCACTAGACCACATGATGCAGAGGTCCCTCAGAGATCCTGCCAGACAAAGTGGGGGGGCAGCTCCTGCTTCCCTTTCCTCCTGTGGCCAGCTAAGCATCCTTCTGGTTGCCGGTGACAGAGAAAGTAGCCTCACATAACCCTCGCTTCCTCAGTTGCTATGGGGGCTTGGTAGGTCCAAAGTTCTTTTTCATTCTCGTGCCCGGGTGTTTGGAATGGGCTGATACTCTGACTCACTCAGGAACTGGGAGGCAGGCCTCTGTAGGAGATAGTCTATCAGGCAACCAAAGAAAGGGAGAGTATTGGCTGTGGATGCAAGATGGCAGGAGCCAAAATTGCTCACTATTTTGCCAGGCAGAATGGAAACCCAGAAGAGAATTTTCTTAGGAAAACTGGGAACATTTGTCCTTCACAGCCCTCTCATGGGATGAGAAATTCTGTGTTTCATTGCTCACAGTGAGCCTCCAGTTCAGGGAGGGGTTCCCCTTATTCTTTTATTTTACTCCAGGCTCCTCTAGTCTGCTCTTCCTGGTAACTGTCCTCTGTTCTCTTCCTACCTCTTTCTTGTCTTTGTCCTTGAAGGTTGTCTCAATGGGGTTGCTTCACCTTGATTTCTTCTCATTATCTACCCTCTCCCAATTTTAATTGCTCCACGTTCACTTCAGTACAGTTTTCCTCCTTCTGGATAGGAGTTTCTGACAAATCTACCTCTGGTCAGACATCTTGCCCCCCTCTATAACCTCTATTTTGATTTCTTTGATATTTTAGTTGTTTAAAAGTCAGTTGTTTAGGGATGGCGCCTGTGGCTCAAAGGAGTAGGGCGCTGGCCCCATATGCCAGAGGTGGCCAGTTCAAACCCAGCCCCGGCCTGCAAAAAAAAAAAAAAAAAAGTCAGTTGTTTACATTTCACATATTGATTTATTTTTGTTATATTTTTTTGTATTGATTTCTAAAATTATTAAGTTATGGTTGAAAAAAATACTTTGTATGCTTTCAATCTTATTAGATTCCTTGAGATTTATTTTGTGGTGTAACATATGAACTATAGAAGGTTCCAGGCATACTTAAGAAGAGTGTATCTTCTGGTGCTTTGGAGTGGAGGATCTGATTTTGCCTGTTAGCGCACATTGATTGGTATTATTTTTAAAGTCCTCAATTTCCTTATCGTCTTTTCTTATTATCATTGAAAGTGAAGTATGAAGTCTTTAATTATTTTATAATGTTGTCTATTTGTCCCTTCTGTAGTGGCAAGTTTTGCTTCACGTACTTTGTGGCTCTGTTGTAAGTTGTGTATGTAATTGTAACTGTTATATCTTCTCAATGTATTGTCTCTATTATCAATGTGTAATGTCATTTTTTTTTGTCTTGTATAGAACTTTTTGACTTAAATTCTATTGGGTATGATATTAGTACAGCCACACCAGCTAACTTTTGGTTACTACCTTCATGCAATACCATTTTCTATCTTTTAATTTTCATCATATTTGATTCTTTGATTATAAATCAAGTCCTTTGTAGAAGTCACACAATGGTATCATTTAAAAATGTATCTCCCAATGCTTGGTTTTGATTGGATATTTTAATCTATTTACACATAAAGTTATTATTTACATGGCATTATGTATTTTTGCAATTTTGTTATTTGTTTTGTACACAATATATTTTTGTTTCTAATTTCCTTCATTATTGCCTCTTTTTGTATTTAAATGGTATTTTTAGTGTGCTACATTGATTTTATTCTCATTTATTTTTCTTTATTTATTGTCTTAGTTACTACTCAGAAAATTACAATTGACAACTTGTATTTAAAATGTAAGGAACTGGTTTGTATTAATACCAATTTAGTTTCAATAGCATGCAAATGTGTGCTTCTATACAACTCTGTCTTTCTTCCTATATATTATTGATGTCACAACTTACTTCCTTCTGCAGTGTGTACCCGTTAACATAGATATATAATTTCTGTTTTATGCATTCTTTTACATATGACAGTAAATTACAAGAGGAGTTATATAAGATCTCATTGTGGTTTTAAATTGCATTTCCCTGAGGACTAGTGACACTGAGCATTTTTTCAGTTGTTTATCCATTTGTCTATCTTCTTTGTAAAAGCTCTGTAACCAGTAATATAAAATAAAGACCCAAATAAACTCATCTGAAATGAAAAAGGAGTTGTTAGGAAAGATATCTGTGTGTATTTCAGAGGTGCTCTTTATCAATTTCAGAAAAATTCTTTTATTACTATGTTAATGAGATTTATAATTATGAAAGTGTATTGAGTTTTGAGAACTTCTTTCTTTCTATTGAGAAGTTCATGTGATCTTTTTTCCTTTGTACATTTTTTTTTTTTTTGCAGTTTTTGGCTGGGGCTGGGTTTGAACCCACAACCTTTGGCATTTGGGGCCAGTGCCCTACTCCTCTGAGCCACAGGAGCCGCCTTCCTTTGTACTATTGATGAAGTGAATAGCATTCATAGATTTTGGAATGTTAATACTAACAAATTCTTGGAACAAATCCTATTGGAATATGATGTTTAATCTATCTTATATATTGCTGGATTCATTTTAATAGTATTTTATGAATTTTTATCTATATTTATAGGTTATATTGGTCTTTAGTTTTTGTGTTATATCATTTAATGATTTCAGTATCTAGGTAATATTGAATTCATAAAATTAGTTGAAAGCGTTTCCTCTTCTATTTTCTGTTAATTTTTAAAGAATAATTTAAACTATTTAACATTTTTAGACTTCACTAGCAAAGCTTGCTGAGTCTGTCGATATCATTTTATACGAAGGATAATTAAAATAGAGAAAGCACACATAAATATATAGCTCAATGAAGTTTTACCAACTGAATACAATTATGTAACGATTGCTCATATCAATAAATATTACATTATCAGAATAACGGAAACTACATTTTACCCCTACTAATACCAATGACTACATCTGACAGGTAGACATTTTACCAATATCTAATACCATAGCTAATTTTTTCATAGTTTTCTGATTTTCATGGATAGATCATAAAGTATGCATCATTTTGTGTCTCTTATTTAATACACACTAAATGTAGTTCATATTTGTGTGATCTATTAATGCTTTTATTTTCCTTGCTGCTTAGAAACTCTTTAGATTAATATAGCATAATTTATTCTGTTCATGATGGACATTTGAATAGTTTCAGATTTAGGAACTTATGAATACAGCTTGTCCCAGCCTGTTCCTAAAGTTGTCCATAAAGTTGCTATACACAGGGGAAATGTGAAACTGTAGATAATTGCATCTTTATTTAAAAAAGTTTCATTATAAAATTTTACAAAGAGGTGGCCAACATGTAGATAATATTTTGAAAATATTTTGAAAATGTTCGTAATGGATATTTTATAAATAAAGGTACACTTAGCTACAAGTTTTCATTTTCCTTATGTATGGAGATTTTATGGGTGACTTTAGAGACAACCTCTAATGTTACAGAGAACATATTTCTGCATGTGTTTTCATGAACATATGTGTAAAAATTCCCTTAGATATATATGTGCTTTGAAAATAATTTTCTGGGTCATATGAAAATAATATGATAAACTTCAGTAGATATATCAAAAATATTATTTAATTTCAAGCACACTTAGTAGTATATACAGGTATCACATTATGGTTCTAATTTTTATTTTCATTATCACTAATATGGTTGAGTGACCTTTCATATAATTATGGACCATTTTGTTAACTTTGTGAAATTTCTATTTAATTATAATTCTCATTTTTATTGGATTATTTGACCTTTTATTAATGATATATAGCTGTTTTCATGTATTATGAATATAAGCCATTTGTTACACACACAGAAACAGAGAGAGAGGGCGGGGGGAGAAACACGTACATAATTCTTTCAAAAGAATAATGCTTTCCAGAGAATGTGGCTGCCACATGAGCTGATAAGAAGATATAAGCTGAAATCTTATTGTGGGGGTGGGGCATCAAGAGATAGAGTTCACCTTTTGGGGGCAGGACACAAATGTAAGAGAGTCCTTATCTTAAAAAAGCAATTAATGCAACCTGCAATGAATCCCCAACCATTAAAAAAAATTTTTTTTGAAAACAAGCAGAGGCTAGTATGTCAATCTGGAATAACTTGAAGCTCCATACACAGGAGGAATTTTATTCATTTAAAGGCATTTTTCAAGGGTCTCCACTTAGCATGTATGAGAAAAATTGGGGAAGGAATGGAGATTGTACAAAGCTTTCCTTGGTGATGAAATTATGCAGAAGGTGGATTTCAGCTACTTGGGGTGAAGGTTGAGTCCCTACCTCTGCCCAGACCCTTCTCTCAGAAAGTATTGAAGATTTAATCAGTATGTGGAAGAAACAGCAAACCTGTTCCCTTTAAGACACTGGCAAAAACACATTCTGGCTAATGGAGTTGATTTTCAATTTTCTCTACCTTTTATTGTGTTTTGAATTTTTAGTAATAAAAAATCCAATTATAGGTCAGACATGGTAGCTCACGCCATATATATATATATATATATATATATATTTAATTATTGTTAAATCATAGCTGTGTACATTAGTGCAATCAAGGGGTACAATGTGCTGATTTCATATACAATCTGAAATATTCTCATCAAACTGTTCAACATAGCCTTCATGGCATTTTCTTAGTTATTGTATGTAGACATTTGTATTCTGCTTTAATCTCAGCACTCTGGAAGGCTGAGAAGGTGGTTTGCCAGAGCTTACAAGATCAAGAACAGCCTGAGCAAGAGCAAGACCCTGTCTCTAAAGTTTCAGCTACTTGGGAGGCTGAGGCAAGAGAATCGCCTGAGTCCAAGAGTTGGAGGTTGTTGTGAGCTATGAATCCATAGCACTCTACCAAGAATGACAAAGTGGGAATCAGTCTCAAAAAAAAAAAAAAAAGTCCAATTATATAGGTTTACCATAACTTTTTAACTTTTTAATGAGTTGTTATGGGTTCCAGGAGATCATCACTTTCTTTTATAATTAATGCTTATAAAATACGGTAACCCTATTTTAGTGTTTTCCATGAATATGTTACAAACAAATAAGTGTTTAAACGTCTACATTTACCTTTTCCCACATCAGGAAATTAGTGGATTTTCACTATTTTACTTCTATCTCTGTTTTCTAGGATCTCTCATTGATTATTGATTTTGAATTTGTAATCATATATGAGTATGGTAGAAAGACTTGTTCGTCATAGCAGCACACTTACATTAATTTTAAGGGAGATCTATGTTGTCCAAAATTTAAAATAACCAGTGCAAATTTAAAGACATTTTAAAAGCCCTTGGAAAAATTTTGAGTTTACTATCTTAACCAAACAAACTTACTTAAGTTTAAACAACTTACAGAACAACAATAAAATATGTACCATTGATAGTTTACTGCAGTCTGAGTGTGATGGCTTACACCAGTAATCCCAGTACTCTGGAAGGTTGAGGGGGAAAGATCCCTTGAGCTCAACAGTTCCTAACTGTTGTGAACAATATGATATCATACAATGTAATAATTCGGGGGAGTTTAATACACTTCTGACAGAACTCAACAGATACTCCACATAGAAACTAAACCAAAAAAGGCACTTAAATAAGACTTTAGGAAAAGAAAAGGGACTTAAATGAGACCCTATTGTGCTTTATAGATGTATACAGTACATACCATACTGAATTTAATGAGTGTACATTCTTCTCATCAGCCCAACTATTATATTACAAAATTTATTATATCCTAAGACACAAATAAATCCTAAACAATATTAAAATAACTGAAATTATACATTGTATCTTTTCAGACCATAAGAAAATAATTGTAAATTTCAACTCCGACAAAAACCTTCATCCCCACACAAAGTAATGGAAATGAAACAACCTTATGCCAAATGACAGCCGGCTCAAGAAGTAAATCATTAGATTCCTTGACTATAATGACAACAAAGTTATAAGCTACCAAAACCTGTGGGAAACTGAAATAGCAATTCTAAGACATAAATTTGTTACATTAGATGCCCATATCCAAAAAAACGGAAAGAGTGCACATCAAGAACCCTATTAATAATCTCAAGGAAATGGAAAAGGAAGAGCAATCCAATCCCAAACCTAGCAGAAGAAAATAAATAACCAAAATTAAATAACAAATAAACAAAATTGAAAACAAATAATCATTCAGGAAGTTAACAAAACGAAAAGTGTGTTCTTCAAAAAGATAAACAAAATCCATAAACAAGATTAACTAGAAACAGAAAAATAATATCTCTAATAACATCAATCAGAACTGAAAAGGGGGAAATAACAACAGATACCACAGGAAAACAAATGATCATCTCTGATTACTACAAAACAACAACATACCCAGAAAGTTAACTATGTGGAGAAAATGGACCAAAACCTGGATTCACACAATTTCTCTATACTAAACCAGGAAGAAATAGATCTCTTGAACAGACCAATATTAAGTAATAAAAATGAAGAAACAATAAAAAGCCCCCCACAAAAAAAGCCCTGGACAAGATGGCTTCACACCACTGAACCTATTTCAAAACATTGAAAGGAAAGGAACCTGCCCCACCATGTTCTATGAAGCAAACATCACCTTGAAACAAAAAGTAGGAAAGGATCTAACTAAAAAGGAGAACTACAGACAAGTTATACTAATGAATATTGATGCAAAAATACTCAATAAAATCCTAGCAAATAGAATACAGTTACATATTAAAAAAAATTATGCATTATGATCAAGTAAACTTTATCCCAGGAAGGTAAGGTTGGTTTAACATATGCAAATCCATAAATTCAATTCACCACATAAACCAAAGCAAAACAAAGACCATATGACCCTTTCAATAGACACAGAAAAGAATTAAACAAAATTCAGGATCCTTTTCTAATGAGAATACTTAAGAAATTAGGCATAGATGGTATATTTCTTATACTGACAGAAGCCATCTCTGAAAAACCAACAGCTAATATCATACAAAATAGAGAAAAATAGAAAGCATGTCCACTTGGAATTGGAATGATGAAAGACAGCTGGGTCAAGGAGGAAAGTGTTATCCACTATCACTACTACTATTTAACTTAGATCTGGACCTTCTAGACAATGAAATTAGACAAAAGAACCATATTAAGGACATCTAATTGGGGGAAGAGGAGATCAAACTTTTGGGGTTTTAATGATAATATGATATTATACTTAGAAAACCCAGAGACTCAACCACAAGACTCCTGGATGTGATCAGCAAGTACAGTAATGTCTCAGGATAAAAAATCAATACCCACAAATCCATAGCCTTTGTATATGCCAATAACAGTAAATTTGAAAACCATATCAAGCTCACAATACCCTTCACAGTAGTTTCAAAGAAAATGTAATTTCTGTGACTATATCTAAGAAAGGAGGTGAAGGAGCTCAACAAAGATAATTATGAAACCCTAAGAAAAGCAATAGCATGAGACAATAACAACTGGAAGAATATACCGTGCTTTTGCCTGACAAGAATCAACATTGTTAATATGCCTATGCTACATAAAGCAATCTACAATTTAATAAAATCCCCATAAAAATACCAATAATACCTTGAAGAACTTGAATAAATAGTTCTTTGTTTTGCATGGAACCAGAAAAAAACAACTCACTTAGAGAAGACAATTCTTAGTAATAAAATAAAGTCTGTAGGCATCACTTTACCAGACTTCAGGTTATGTTACAAGTCTGCAGTGATTGAAATAGCATGGTATTGCCACAAAAATAGAAACATAGACATATGGGACAGAATAGAAAACTTAGAGATGAAGCCAGTATAATTTGTCTGTCATTTGATCTTCAATAAACCAAACAAAGGCATATACTGGGGAAAAGAAACCCTATTCCATAAATGATTCTGGGAGAACTGCATAAGCTCATGTAAAAGACTGAAACTGGACCCACACTTTCATACTTACAAAAATTGACTTACAATGGATAAAAGATTTAAATTTAAGTCACAAAACAGTAAAAAATTCTAGAAGAAAGGATGGAAAAAGCTCTTAATAATAGCAGCTCCAGGAAAAAAATTCATTAAGAAGATGCCATTGGCAATTGCAACAACAATGAAAATACATAAATGGGAATTAATTAAGCTATAAAGCATAGCTAAGGACACATCAATTAAAGCAAACAGGCAACCTTCATAATGGGAAAATATATTTGCATGTTACAAATCTGACAAAGGGTTTACAAGTATTATCTAAAGAGAACTCAAATTTATGAACCAAAAAAGAGCAAACCATCCCATCTATCACTGGTCAAGAGACATGAAGAGAACCTTTTTTGAAGAAGACAGATGAAGGGCTAATAAACATGTGAAAAATTTCTCATCATTCCTAATCATCAGAGATATTCAAATTAAAATCACCCTAAAATATAACCTAACCCCAGTGAGAATAGCCCACGTCACAAAGTACCAAGGATGCAGATGCTGCTGCAAATGTAGAGAGAATGGATCACTGTTAGACTGTTGGTGGAATTGCAAACTAATACACCCTCTTCATAAAGAAGTATGAAGAATACTTAAAGAACTCAAAATAGGTCTTCCATTTACTCTGCTATCCCACAGTTACCAATAACGAGGTATCTACTCAGAAGAAAAAAAAAATTATCAGAAGGACAGTTGCATTAGATTGTGTATTGCAGCTCAATTTAAAATTACCAAGATGTGGAATCAACCCAAGTGCCCATCAACCCATGAATGGATTAATAACCTGTGGCCTATGTATACCATGGAATACTATTCAGCCATAAAAATTGGAGACTTTACATCATTTGTATTATCCTGAATAGAGTTGGAAAACATTTTCTTGAATGAAGTATCACAAGAATGGAAAAGCAAGTATCCAACGTTTGCAATACTAATAGGAAGCCAGTAGATAAACTAATAACATGCCCACACAAGAGAAAAACTCAATTTAATTCAATTTGGGGGAAGGGAGAAGGAAAAGGGATGAGGAGAGGAAGGAGGGAGATTGGTATGGTCTCACCTAATGGGAACAATTTAAAGGCATTTGTCACAACTCCTAGGTGAGGGGCACAACTACAACAGGGACCTTACCTAAAAAATGCAAACATTTTAACATAATAATTTTTACCCACATATTAATCTGGAACATAAACATAGTTCGATACCATCCTGAGCAGGAGTGAGACCCCATCTCTACTAAAAATAGAAAAATTAGCCAGGCATTATGGCAGGCATCTATAGTCCCAGGTTCTTGAAGGGCTATAGCAGGGAGATTGCCTGAACCCAGGAGTATAAAGTTTCTGCAGACTAGACTGAGGCTATGGCGCTCTAATCTGAGCAACAGAGTGAGACTTTGTCTAAAAAAAAAAAAAATGAGAAAGAGAGTAAAAGAAAGGAAGAAAATTAACTGCGATGAGATTTTATTGTCATTATTATTTGTTAGTTTGCTTAAGATTACTTTGGCTATTTGGGCACTAATTCCTTATAAAAATTAATTTTTTAAATTTCATTTTAACTTTAAAATAAATGTGAAAATGAATTTGATATTTCAATGGGAATTGCATTGAATCTGTAAACCACTTTGAACAATATGGACATTTAAACAATATTGATTCTTCTAATCCAGGAGCATATGGTTTACTAATTTTAGTTCTCCTTTGGTTAAAGTGTATGAATATGTTATA
Organism: Nycticebus coucang; assembly: GCF_027406575.1. Classification (NCBI taxonomy): domain Eukaryota; kingdom Metazoa; phylum Chordata; class Mammalia; order Primates; family Lorisidae; genus Nycticebus; species Nycticebus coucang. The sequence continues at coordinate 151,987,998 of NC_069804.1, read as the reverse complement.
TACATGTGTGTGTTATATATCATATATGTTATATATTACATGATATAACATATTATAGTATGTATACAAAACAGGAGTTTTTATGTATGTGTATGTATCTATATTATGTTATCTATATATATATAATGGTACTGAATTATTAATTTTATTCTCAGTTTGGCTGTTATTAGTGTATATAATGGCTACTGATTTCTCTACATTGATTTGGTAATCTGAAACATTACATAATTTATTTATCAATTCTAGGAGTCTTTTGGAAGAATCTTTCAGGTTTTCCAGATAGGAAATCCTATATAATAGGTAAACAGGGAGTGTTTGACATCTTCTTTATTGATTTGGATGCCCTTTATTTATTTCTTCTCCCTGCTTGTTCTGGCTAGGACTTCTAGTACTATTTTCAATGGAAGTGGTAAAAATGGGCATTCTTCTTTTATTCCAGTGCTTAGGTAAATGCTTTCAATTTTTCCCCACTCAAGTGGATGTTGGCTATGGTTATATCATGTTTGGTTTCTATTATTTCGAGGTATGTTCTTCCTATGTCCGGTTTGTTAAGGGTTTTTATCATTAAGATGTATTGGATTTTATCAGATACTTTTTCTGTATCTATTGAGATTTTCATGGGTTTTTGCTTTAATTTTGTTTATGTAGCAAATAACATTTATGAATTTATGTACAATGCACCATCTTTGCATCCCACGGATGAACCCCACTTGATCATGATAAATTGCTTTTTGTATGTGCTATTCGACTCTTTGCTATTATTTTGTTGAGAACTTTTCTTTCTATATGTTCAGGGGATATTAGTCTATAGCAGTACTTTTCAACTCAATCACTAAGTTGTTTAATTTCCACATATTGATGTAGTTTTGGGAGTTCCTCTTGGAATCAATTCCAAGAGGAATTGATTTCACTGTGGTCTCAGAAGATACATGTATGACCTTGATCTTTTTAAATTTTTTGTGACTTGTTTTGTGGCCTGACACATGTTCTCTGTGCTGATGAGAAAAATGTGTATTCTACAGTTTTTGGATAGAATGTGCTATAAATTTTCAGGAGGTCCATGTGTTCTAGAATTCTAAGTGGTCTTGTTATTGTCGTTGATTTTTTCTGCCTCAGTGATCTATCTTGTTCTGTCAGTAGAATATTGACATGCCCAAATATTATAAAGTTGCTATTTATTTCATTTCTTATTTCTACAAATATTTATTTTATGACACTGGGAACACTGGTTTTAGGTGCATATATATTTATGATTGTTGTATGCTTTTGTTCAATCAATCCTTTCTCATTATATAATGATCATCTTTGGTTTTTTTTTGAACTATTTTTTATTTAAACTCTATTTTTTCCTGTTTGCTATTGTTTTCCATTTGATTGAAATATTTACATTCCCACTTTAACTTGGTTCTATGTGAATCCTTATGAATTAAATGGGTTACTTGCATATGGCAGATACTGTAGTTGTATTATTTTATCCATTCCATTAATCTGTACATTTGAAGTGGGGCATTTGCACCATACCTATTCAATGTCAATATTTATAAGTGAGCTACTCTTCTAGTCATCATGTTAATTATTATCTAGTTGTTTTATGTTTTCCATTGTGTTACAGTTTTATAAGATCAGCAAGTTTTTACTTTTGAATATTTTCACACTTATAAGTATCAACTATTCTTTTTAGTGTTTAGGACCCCTTTGAGAGTTTCTTATAAATCAGGTCTAGTGGCGACAAACCTCCTTTGTGGCTGCTTATACAGGAAATATTCTATTTCTACTTTATTTGTGAAACCTAACTATTGTTGGATACAAAATTTTTAGCTGAACTTTGCTGCTTAAGAAGCCTGAAAATCAGACCCTGATCTATTCTGGCTTGCAAAGTTTCTGTTGAGAAGCCTGCTGTTAGTCTTTTGAGTTTTTCTGTGGAAATTACTTGATGTTTTCAGCTTGCGGCTTGTTAAGATTACCCATTTTCAAATTATAGTACAAGGCTATAGTAATAAAACAGTATGGTACTTGATTAAAAGTAGATACATTTTGATGGAGCAGACTAGAGAATCCAGAAATAAAGCCATATACCTAGAACCAATTAACTTTCAACAAAGCAGACAAAAATATACACTGGGTATAAATACCATATTTAATAAATAATGCTGAGAAAATTAGAGAGCTTATGCAGAGGAATGAAATTGGATTTTTATTTTCACTATATACAAAAATTAACTCAATATGGGTTAAATATTTAAGTTTGGGGGGGGATGGGACATAGTCTCACTTTGTCTCCCTTGGTGGAGTGCCCTGGCTTTATAGCTCACAGCAACTTCAGACTCTTGGGTCCAGTGTTCCTCTTGCCTCAGCCTCCAAAGTAGCTAGGACTATAGGAGCCCACCATAACACCCAGCTATTTTTAAAGATGGTGTCTTGCTCTTGCTCAGGCTGGTCTTGAACTCCTGAGCTCTAAAAATCCACCAGCCTCAGCCTGCCAGAGTGCTAGGATTACAGGCGTGAGCTACCACTCCTGACCTTGGATTAAATATTTAAATGTAAACCCTGAAGCCATAAAATTATAGAATAAAACTTAGAGAAAACTCTTCTGGACATTAGCCTATGCAAAGAATTTATGAATTAGACTCAAAAGCAAAAGAACAAAAACAAAAAAAAATGGGAATTAATTTTGCTAAAAAGTTTCTGCACACCAAAAAGAATAACCAACAGAATAAATAGACAACTTACAGAATGGGAGAAAATATTTACAAACTATTCATCTGACAAAGGGGTCATATTTAGAATATACAAATATTTAGAATATACAATACAAATAAATAAATCAGGAAGAAATAAAATAAGAATATCTATCAAAAAAGTGGGGAAAGAACATAAACAGAAATGTTTCAAAATAAGATATATTAATGGGCAAAAAACATATAAAGAATGTTCATTATCATAAGTCATCAGTAAATGTAAACTAAAATAATGATACTACCATAAGCCTGTCTGAATGACCATTAGTAAAAAGTCTAAAAACAATAGCTGTCAGTTTGAATGTGGTGAAAAAGAATGCTTATACTCTTTCGGTGGGAATGCAAATAAGTACAACTTCTATGGAAGATAGTGTGGATATTTCTCAAAGCACTAAAAGTAGACCCAAAACGTGATCCAGCAATTCCACTACTGGGTATCTATCCGTAGGAAGTAATTATATATATATATAAAAAAAAAGCCATACGCATTTACATGTTCATCAAAGCAAAAATTCATGGTTCCAAAGATATGGATTTTACCTAAGTGTCCATAATCTGCTTAGTGAATAAGGAAAATATGTATATATACAGATATATAGATATATACATATACACATACCATGGAATACTACTGGACTATAAGAAAAGAATGAAATGTCTTTCACAGCAACTTGAATGGAACTGGAATCCATTATCCTATGTGAAGTGTTCAGAAATAGAAAAACAAATACTACATAAGTAATGGATATATATAGTCATACACAGTGGTAAATTAGACTTTGGGGAGTTCAAAAGGTGGAAGGTGAGAGGGTGTGAAGAATAAAAAATTACCTATATAACTTGTACTATTCAGGCGACAGATACATTAAAAGGCCTAAATTTACCACTATGCAATTCATTTATTAATAAGAATTGTACCCCTAAAACTATTAAAATAAAAATTACTTTAAAACTAACTGTATTACGAATATGATTTTTAAAAATCCCTAGCTATTTGTTGAGTGACCAAATTAAATATACCAAATTTTTCTTTGGATCAAAATCATTAGTTCCACTTTGTTTCTCCTAGACTAGTAGTAAGTCATGTAGTCTGTCCTACTTTCAATACTTTTGTTAATCACAACAGTTGTTATAGACTTACACATTCAGGTGAATTTTGATGAGGTAAAACTAGTAGGTTTTGAATAAATAATTTTTCCTTAAAAGTGATTGCTACCTCCTTTCAGATGAAAAGTTGATTAAAGAACATGCATAATCTGTTTTAAACCAAAGTGACTATACATTTTCATTTTTGAAACATTTTCACTAGATGCCCCAACATTTTTCAATAAATGATGTTTTCCTTATTTGGTGGAGGGGGGGATTTTACTTTAGATAAAAGTAAGTTAGATAAAGTGATAATATCTCTTTAAAGTATAGATAATTATAAATGGTTTTCTTTTAGATAAAGGTGTGTGCCTATTTTGTATCTAGTAATATTATTCTAAATAGATTTATTTCACACTGATATTGTTCCTCCTAGAATATCAAAATATCTTTCTCTTTGTATATTTGCATATGAAAAAAATCAGTTATGGGGATTGAAATTTGTGTTATTCCATTTTTTTACTAGCAGTAAAATATTTAAGATTGTAGAATGCAAGTTGAGAAAATAGACCAGGTTTTTCAGTTCAACACTTTTTAGAGTCATTCCCTTTCCCGTACATTCTTTTGGTGTCACTCAAGCTTGTATGGGAGGTGTAAATACATACGTCATATCTGTTTCTATTTTTTGGTATGTTATTATTTGCAAAAAATTATATACCACATAATGTTATGTCATGTTGAAACTCTAATAATTAAGTATATGTTGCTTAATATATCCAGATTTAGTTTCAGTCAGAATTTGAAAAATGGCAGTCACACTATAGCAATTATGACTTAGAACAAGAAAATCTGCAACAAATATAATTAAGACATCCATTAGTATGTTGCATGATAGGCAGTGTACATTGACTATAGGATCTTGTTTAGTTTGGCACATGTTCCCTTCCTGAGAAAACATTTTCCAACATTTATAAAAGCTATACAGGCCATTATTTCATGAGTATTCATTTAATAAGTCACTATATGTCATTATTGTTTTAATATTAAAAACACATTCTAATTTCTTTGGAGTAGTACATTAGAATCCATGTAATCATAAAGGCACTATTTTCTTCACCTTAATAAATTGTTTGCTGTTTTGAGTTTGTTCTTTCAAATAGTTAGAGACACTGTCAACTACATTAGTTAAAAGAACCACCATAGAAATAAAGTAGCTCATTTTCCATTTTCTTTTCCTGTAGGGAAATTATTGTTTTTCAAATTCACTCACTCACAGTGTTACAATTTACAGTTCTAGGTATCACAGGGTTTCTCATCTAACTTCCCTATTACAGCCCCCTTATCCCTATCCCATACTTGGTCCCTAGGTAAAGTGGCCTCTGTATGTGCCATCAAGGCAAAACATCTGTTCCATAGCTTAATTACTTCTATGTAATAAAAATATTTGGCCATTTCAAGCTGCTATGGTTTCAACATGTTTCCCAAAACTTCAGGTGTTAAACCAATCACCAGTGCAACAACATTGAGAGATGAGAACATTAAGAATTGCTTACATCATGGGGGATCCACTCTCATGAATGGATTAGTGCCATTATTACAGGATAGGGCTCCTGATTAAAGAATGAATTCAGGCTGACTTCCTCTCACTGCCTGTGAAATGTGCTTCCTCTCCTCTTCCATCATGGGAACATCTTGGCCAGATATCAGTTCTTTTGCTCTAGAAACTCCCAGCCTCCAGAATTGTGAGCCAAATACATTTCTGTTCTTTACAAATATCACAGTCTGTGGGATTCTGTTACAAGAGCAGAAAATGAACTAAGACACTAGTCATACCAACTATAATGAAATCCTTTGCACACTTTTTAATAAAAAGGAACTATACACAAAAACATACACGGAGAATAGGTTTAAGTGTTTTACTAGCAAGAGTGTCTCTGTACATCCTTCTTTTATCGATAAAAATAAAAATGTTTTTGAATTAAAAAATACTACATATATGCATATATATAAAACATACCTATATGATCAAGTAATTAATTTTGAATTATCCATGACAGAGGATGTATAATGAGTTATCATTTGAATCTCATGCTGAGCAATATCCTTAAGTATTGTTAACACTTGTGTATAATTTCATATTTCTCAAAAATAGCTAAAGATATATTTCAAAATATAGCAGATAGCTACTCCACCCATATTCACATTCTCCCCTACCTTCAAAAAGTAATTGGGTAATCATTCTTGTGACTCTCCTCATGTGCATGGTATTTGGAAATAAACATTTCTCTTACTTAAAAAAACAATATATATATATATATATATATATATTTATGGAAATTTTATCCTGTCAGTCAAAAGCAGTAGATATAATTAAATCATAAAGACAGCTAAAAATGAACTGATGGAAAAACATAACCACATGTTTTTGGTGATGAATAAACAAAACTTGTAAATGGAGTTTCCTAGTCATCAAAACATTAGGAAACTAGTTCATGCATAATGCCTTTATAATACCTTTAGTATTATATAACTCTGCAGGTCACTCATCTTCTGTTTGACAAAAATTGTGTCTGAAGGTCCTACATTAGTTTCATAATAAGGGTGAGTACATTGGGTACTTATTATGAAACTAATGTAGGACCTTCACATGAAAGCTATATCCCAGTTATAACCTAAGAATAGGGAGAAAGGGGAAAGGGAGGGGAGGGAGGGGGAAGGGAGGCGGAAGAAGGGGGACTAATGGGATTACACCTGCGGTGCATCTTACAAGGGTATATGTGAATCCTAGTAAATGTGGAATGTAAAGGTCTTGGCAAAATAACTAAGAAAATGCTACAAAAGCTATGTTAACTAATGTGATGAAAATGTGTCAAACGATATATGAACCAAGTGTATGGTGCCCCATGATCATACTAATGTACACAGCTATGGTTTAATAAAAAAAAAAAAATTGTGTCTGCTCAAATGGTTGACTTCCTCAATGATGATATTAAGTTACATAAAATTCGCCATCAGTTAATGACGGTATAGCATTCATTAGATGTAAAAATAACAGAATGAAAATGACAAGGATGTCTGCCTGAGCAAGCACTTCAATCACTACTATATAAAATAGTCATAGTTTCCACAATCAAAAGACAACTTTTAGCAAAGCATTCACTATTGACGAAACAGCTGCAAACTTTTCTGCTCAAGAAAATTTATTTGTCAAGACATATTCTTCAAAAAATATGTGCAATTTTTAATGTGCTACAAATTCTACTTTTCAAATATGCATAAATATGTAGAGGTAATGAGCCATTTCATTCACATTAGCTTTGCCCATTTTATTGAAGCATAATATATACTTTTGCATATATATGTATGTATATACATAAAAGTGCATGTAATAAGCATATATCTTGGTTAATTTTCACCAGCTGAGCACAGCTATATAAGTAGCACTCAAATTACAAAACAAAAAGTTATAAGCACCATAAAATCAGCATCATAACCCCTTTTAATGACCAGATTTCTGTAATTACAAATATAGCTTTTAACGGAATAGATTAGATTTCCCTATTTTGAAACTTTACATAAAGTAATTCACACAGCCTGAAGTCAATTCATGTTACCAAGTTTAGTTTTACATTTCTGATTTTCATTAATATATAGTATTCCATTATGTAAAAAGAGCAAATTTTATCAATTATTCATGGGCATTTGGATAGTTTCTAGCTTATGTTTCTCTTCAATAATATTGCTAAAACATTCTAGTATGTGACTTTTGGTGAAAAAATACACACATATATTCTGGGTATATGCTTAGAATAGAATTCTTGGAAAATGGAGTATTTTTAAGTTTGGAATAATCTTTCAAGTACACATGATCTACTAATACTTTACAGTTGTTAATATTGCCTTGTGGAAGATCTTTACATGTTCTGTATGTGAGTCTTTTAAGGGAGGTATTTTAGATATACATATATTTGTATGTATGTGTATATGTAGTGTGTATATATTACAAAAATAGTCTCCCTCTCTGAAAAATGTTGCCTTTTAACTGTTCTGATGGTTTCTTTTGATGAAAAAATGTTATTATTTCATGGTTAGTACTTTGTCCTTTAAAAAAATCTGCCTGGCGGCGCCTGTGCCTCAGTGAGTAGGGCGCTGGCCCCATATACCAAGGGTGGCGGGTTCAAACCCAGCCCCGGCCAAACTGCAACAAAAAAATAGCCGGGTGTTGTGGCGGGCGCCTGTAGTCCCAGCTACTCGGGAGGCTGAGGCAAGAGAATCGCGTAAGCCCAAGAGTTACAGGTTGCTGTGAGCCGTGTAACGCCACAGCACTCTACCGACGGCGGTACAGTGAGACTCTGTCTCTAAAGAAAAAAAAAAAAATCTGCCTATTTAAAAACCACGATGATGTTCTTATGTTTTTTTCTAAACATTTTTCCTACTCACTTTCACATTTAGATTTTTGATCCATCTGGACTTTATTTTTGAGTATGGTATGAGGTAGGGTCCAGCAATTAGTATTTATTTTTTATGGGTTTATAATTTATCGGACCATTTATTGAAAAGAACATCTTTTCTCGCACTACATGAACTGCCACTTTTGTCACAAATAAAGTAACTGTGTGTATATATATATGTGTGTGTGTGTCTAAATTTATCAACTCTCTGTTCTTCTCCTTTAATTGCTTTGTCTGTCAGTAAGCTAATATTAATTGCTAGAATATTGACATCTGTCTATGGCTTGCCCTTTTTCCCCTTTGAATTTCTGATGTTACCTTCAAATTTCAAAGATATATTCCTCAATAAATGAAAAATGGAAAATATTTCAGGTGATTTATTTTCATGGTATGCTCATCACACATTTTATATTTGTTATTGAAATATAATATGTACTCCATCAGTATGTCCAAATATTATGTACCATAAAAAACTGAAGGAGAAAATGTAGACTGTTTGAAATTATGATGTTTGACAATGTCTAAATTAATAATTACTTATAACTATTGTTCCAACAACTAAACTAGCCTTTAATCACTCCCCTACCATACTCAGTTTTGTCATGCAAGAGCTATAACTTTGTAATTTAAATTTATTATTTGCCATCTGATTCATTTTTAAGTATAAAAAATGTGATGAGGGTTGGTAGAAGAGAGAGAGAGTGGAAGGCACCAGATGGGTGAAGAGGACTTGGACACTCCTGTTTTCCTTTATATTTCTTACCCTATGAAGTCTACCACCATGAAGAGCAGTTATTGTTATCGATATTGAAAGATTCTGGACCCAGGAAAGAAAGATTATTCCAAGGTGCAAAACAAAGTGGAATGGAATCCCCATTCTGTAAAAATAATGTGGTCTTTATTTTCACCTGGATGCAGGTGGGGTGAAATCAAGAAAGGAATTCCACATGTGTGTTATGGCAGATGGGGATTTAAAGGGTCAGGGAGGGCAGCAATTGGAGGCATTCCTATTTCTTGGGAGGGACATGAGTTGACCCTTCCCGGGCAGGTCATGAACCAGACTCTGCCTGGGTGGGGCAGGTCTATTTGGGCAAGTACACCTGATTCTGTCATACCAGCCTCTTTAGTTTATTGTAAGGAGGCAGGTTGATAGGCATGGAGTCTCTTTGCTTCCTGCATAGGAAGGGACTTGTAAAAATAATGGGAGGGGGAGGGGAATAGGGAAGAGAGTAGCGTTTATAGGAACTCTTTGGCTTTTTCAGTCTGAGATGGTTGGTATCCAGTAGGGCAAGGATATGAGTTGTTTTCTGGTGACTGGTTAATAAATGGAGAAATGAGGTGAAGGGTTACTGGTCTAAAACTGAGAATGAGAACAAATAATAACATAATTAGTGGGTCTAACACATACAATAATTGGGAGTTGTCAATGCTGCTAGTAATCCTGAGAGGATATTTCCACCTAGTAGGGGAATGTTGCAATACCTATTACCAAGATCCCTGCCTGTTTTTATGGAACTTTTGTAAGGTGGCAGTACGGAAGAAATTGCTCCCATGCTTATTAGAAAAGGAGTTGGCTTACCTTCCATTAGGAAAAATACCTACAGTTTAGCTTTCCAGGACTGCGTCCAGGGGGTATCCTGACTTTCTGGGGGTCATCAGTCTTTTGAAGGTAGGCTCGGGTCAGGCCTTAGGTCTTGGGAGCAGCTGCAAAACTAGATCTTCAGAAAAAATCCAAGGCAGTCAGACTTCCAGTGAAGACCTTTGTAGGCTGACTGCTTTGCCAATTAACCTGGTCTGCTGTAAAACTGGAGATAGAAAACTAGAAGTAAAAAATAAATGAGGTTAAAGCAAGATCCTGAGGAAGATTTTTTTTTTTTTTTTTCAGAATGTCCCTGGGAGTTTTGAGAAGTAGCCAGATTTTACCTATGGTGGAAACAGATAACTAGAGCTCTGAGATGTGCTGCCACACCTTGAAGGGGAGATCAATGAGATCTCACTAGGGAGACTGAAGGCCCTGAGAGAATTATGTCATTTTTCTACCACATGTGGTAGAGGGCAGGTGTGGGGGAATGGGGTATTGTTTAAGGGAAGGATATGGAAGTGAGGGTTGTAGGGCTATGACAATGAGTGAATGATGGGAGGTAATAGATGGAGGAGAGGTATCCTACATACAGGAGTTTTTCAGGTATTCTAGTTGAGAAAATGGAGGGATTCTAGGAGGGGGGTTCAAGAGGAACAGGAGGAAGGGCAGACAGGGAAGACCTGTTTGCCAGGGTAGGAATACACAATGGAAATTCCAATGGGTCTAGAGAAACTGGTGTTACACAGGTGAGGAGAATCTGAGAGGATTCGCAAGATGAAAGCAGAGAAGGAATATTTTGGAGTAAGAGAAATGCCTGGATGTAGAGAATCTTTGACTATTTGGCAAATTTTTTATAGTAATTATTATTTATTTATTTATTTATTTTTTATTGTTAAATCATATCTGTGTACATTTGTGCAATCAAGGGGTACAATGTGCTGGTTTCATATACAATCTGAAATATTCTCATCAAACTGTTCAACGTAGCCTTCATGGCATTTTCTTAGTTATTGTATGTAGACATTTGTATTCTGCATTTAGTAGGCTATGCCTGTACCCATTCTAAGATGCACCATAGGTGTAGCCCCACCCATTGCCCTCCCTCCACCCTGACTAGCCCCCTCCCTTCCCCTCTCTTGGCCCTTTCCCCATATTCTTGTGCTATAGTTGGGTTATAGCCTTCACATAAAAGCTATAAATTAGCTTCATAGTAGGGCTGAGTACATTGGATACTTTTTCTTCCATTCTTGAGACACTTTGCTAACTTTTAGAAGTGATCGAGGAATACAGCAATGTCTCAGGCTACAAAATCAACACCCATAAATCTGTAGCCTTTATATATACCAACAATAGCCAAGCCGAAAAAACAGTCAAGGACTCTATTTCTTTCACAGAAGTGCCAAAGAAGATGAAATATTTAGGAGTTTATCTAACATAGGACGTGAAAGATCTCTTTTTAGAGATCTTTCATAGAGAACTATGAAACTTTAAGAAAAGAAATAGCTGAAGATGTTAACAAATGGAAAAACATACCATGCTCATGGCTGGGAAGAATCAACATCGTTAAAATGTCTATACTACCCAAAGCAATGTATGTGTTAGATATAAGTACAGTTATCAAGTTTGAGTTAGATGGCAGGGTGCAAAAAGTCAAGAAGTATGCCAGGGTTTACCTATGTTATTTAATAATCAAGAGACTGACTTTATTCATAGATAAACGTGAAAATCAACTTTCAGGTGTGATTTGAATATCAACAGTATATCACTCATGATCCTCAATTGCATCCAAGCCAAACTATAATTATAAATACATTCCACTATTTTAAGATATAACTCCTATTAAAGTGTACATAAACTTGTGATGAGAAAATAGTATAGCAAACGTGTATAGTTATTTAGACTTGCTCAACTCAATTTCCCTATCTGTAACAAAATATTTAACTAGTGTCTGTATTATACAGTTGTTCTGAGGATAAAATGGCAAAATGGTAGCAAAATGCTCCATTTATAGTTGATACATATGCAACATTCAAAAAATCTCATCTATTATGATTATCAGCTATCAACTCTTTAATTATAATCCCTGACTTCATATTCAAAATTACTAGAGCAGATGATCTGATCATCATAACATAGGGAAGTGACTGGGTCTTTGAGGATAGGATGGCATTATGCAAATATTTGAACCACTCTTGTGAGTCAGTAGTGGAGTTCTTATAGTAGATAGGATAAGTGTGTGAAACTGGATAAGATAATGGTGACCTGTTAGGTCCATATTGATAAGTCTGTATTTTTCCTATAGATAATGAGGAACTTATGAAGAATTTAAGTTCTTGGAATGATATGATTGAACTGACATTTTAGAAGTATTATTCCAACAGTCTCATGGTGGACCTCAAAAGAAAGATTGAGAATGAGTCCTGACTACCACATAATCCTTGGACATTTATTTAAAAATATTCCTTGAATTTTCATGAAAAACTCAACCAAGGAATTATGCTTAAGGGTGATTTCAAATAAATATATTCCTCAATACAAAGCAGGTGCATAGAAAGTCCTAAATAAACTTATTTAATGTTTGAATTAATACATTTTTATTTATTTTTTTTTATTTTGAGACAATTCTCACCCTGTCACTCCAGATAGAGTACCATGGCATCATCATAGCTCACAGCAACCTCAATCTTATGTGCTAAAGCGATCCTCCTGCCTCAGCCCTGCAAATAGCTGAAAGTATAGCCACCTGCCATGATGCTGGCTTGTTTTTCTATTTTCAGTAGAGACCAGGTCTGGTTCAGACTGGTCTCTAACCCCTGAATTTAATAAATCTACTCATGTTAGTCTTGCATAATGCTAGGATTACAGTCATGAGCCATTGCATCTGGCCTGAATTAATACATTTTAAAAATTTATTACAGAGCTTTATGCCATTTATAAATTCTTTTAACAAATTTATGACTAGGAATACAAGAGTTACATTATAAGCTTTTTGATACTCTAAACTATTTCATTTTCCTTAAACTTTGGTATTCTGTATCTTGGGCCTATTATCAATTATAGTAAAATAATTTCTCAAAGATAGCATTCTTACATCACTATAATTAAAAAATAAGTTTATAAAAATATTATTTATAAATGTGTCATAAATTTTCAAATAAAATATTGGATTACATAAAATAATTTAAATGCTTGTTAAGTATAATTTATTAAAGTAGTGATATATGAGACAACTATATAATTACAAAAAGTACTGAGTTACCTTAGTAAATCATTTAAATATTTAATGTTATCTTTCCTTGACTATTAAATGAATAAAATAAAGAACCCCTTATTAAAATATAGCAAAAAATCATAATCATACTATATTTATTAGAGCCATAAATACACGATCTCCGAATCTCAAGTAATAAACTATCTGGAACATAGTCATAATAGTAATAATAACAAGAAGTAACCTTGGAGAAGTAGGTAAAATGAGTCAGCCACTAATTAGTGATCTAGGTGTGCTAAATTATTTACCCTTCAAAGCAATTAAGATAGAATGGTGTACAGAAGTATACTGAGAGACTTCCAGTTCATAAATTGAAATGTAAACAGCTAGGAATTTGCCACTCCCATTGTTACGGCAAGAAAAAAAAAAAAAAGGAAAAATCAATGAATTTACTTGAATGTCTCAAAACCTGAAATGGGAAAACCATTGCAATGAAATATGAAAAGGCATGTAAATCCAGAGAGTCACAGCCTACATATACTTACAGGGAGCATAAGTTGGAAGTGGGTCCCTCTCATGGAGGAGAAAAGGTGAGACAAATTACGCAATGGAAATTTTGATAAAATGGTGGAAGCTCGGGCGGTGCCTGTGGCTCAAAGGAGTAGGGTGCCAGCCCCATATACTGAAGGTGCTGGGTTCAAACCCAGCCCCTGCCAAAAAAAAAAAAAAAATGGTGGAAGCCAAATGTGGGCCAGAATAAGAAAGAAAATCCCATGGGGTGGCTATCTTAGAAGGAAGTTTACAATTTTGTTTGAATTTTGCTACCAGGAACCCTACCAAATTCTTTCAGTGAAGATGCAAAATGATCCACTCATGTCTATGTCAGAGGCAGAGGAAGAGTAATCTTCGTGAAATATATCCAGAGTATTTTCCAAAATAAAGATCTGTTCTCAAGGGAACTGACTTTGACAGAGTATTTCTTCTCAGCTAAAGAAAAAAAACCAACTTTAGTACCCTACATCATTGCTGTAGGACTTAATTTTGGGAAAAAGGAAGCTACCAATAGGGAAGTGAAAATCTAACTTGTGAACACAGGACCACAAAAAATGGAAATGTACTCATAATATTGTAGAACACTTCTTTTCATCAGGGCTCCAAGAATGAATTACAGCTGATGACAAGATGTGGACTTTATATGAAGGGGATACTTAGAGTATTTCAATTAAATAAAGAAAATGTTTTTCTAAAAAGCCAAACAGAACTTCTGGAAATGAAAGACTCATTTAGGGAATTACAAAATGCAGTGGAAATTTTTAACAAAGTAGATCAAGCAGAAGAAGTAATTTTAGAACTTAAAGTCAATTCTTTTGAATTAACCCAAATAAGACAAAATTAAAGAAAAAGTAATTAAAGAAATGAACAAAGTCTTCCAGAAATATGGGATTACGTAAAGTGCCCAAATGTAAGACTAGATAATGCTGAGGGAGAAGAATAAAAAGTAAAAAGTTTGGAAAAACTATTCACAGGCATAACTGAGAAAAAAATTCCTTGCTCTTGGAAGAGACTTAGACATACAGATATAAGAAGCTCAGCAAGCTCCTGGGAAATTCATTTCAAGAAAGAATTTATCAAAACACATAGTAATAAGACTACCTAGAATCAACATGGGGGAATGAATCTTAAAAGCAGCCAAGACTAAAGCATCAAGTAACATATAAAACAAATCACATCTGACTAATAACAGATTCTCAGCAGAAACCTTACAAGCTAGTGGGAATTATGGTCTTATCTTTAGTCTTCGTAACAAGAAGTGTGAGCTATGAATTTTATGTCCTGAAAAATTCATGTTCAATAATTTATGTTCAGGCCAGACATGCTGGCCCACACCTGTGATCCTAACATTTTGGGAGCCCAAGGCAAGGGGATCCCTTGAGATCAGTAGTTTGAGGTCAGCCTGAGGCAGAATGAGACCCAGTCTCTATTAGAAATAGAAAAAATTCGTTCAGGGGTCAGGTGCCTGTAATCCCAGTACTGGAAGGCTGAGGCAGGAGAATCACTTGATCTCAGGAGTTTGAGGTTGCTGTTAACATAGGATGATAAATTTTTTCTCTGGCAAACAAACACTAAGGAACTTACCTCATCAAGACTTAACCTAAAAAATGTTGGAAGTTTTTCTAAATATTGACAGAAAAGTTCAATGCATGCCATTATAAAAACAATTGAAAGTTAAAACTCATGGTATTTCCTTTATTTTTTCTTTGAGATAGAGTCTCATTCTGTTGCACTGGATATAGTGCTGTGGTGTTATCACAGCTTACAGCAACCTGAAACTCCTGGGATCAAGCAATCCTTTTGCCACAGTCTCCTGAGTATCTGAGATTACAGGTGCCCACCACAATTCCTGGTTATTTTTTTCTATTTTTAGTGGAGAGAGGGTCTCACTCTTGCTCAGGTTGGTCTCCAACTCCTGAGCTCAAATGTTCCACCTGTCTCATCATCCCGGAGTGCTTGGATTACAGATATGAGCCACTGTGCCCAACCAACTCATAGGACTTATGAAACAGTAACATAACTGGGAACACAAGACAACTAGGTAACAACCAATATGATGAATGGAACAGTATCACACATATCACTATTAATTTTGAATGTAAATGGTCTGAATGCACCACCTAAAAATATAGATGTGCAATATAGATTTTAAAAAAATCCAAATATCTGCTATCTTTAAGAAACCCATGTAAGTCATAAAGATTCTTCCAGACTCAAGTTAAATGAATGGGGAAAAAATATCCTGCTAATAGAAACCATAAGCTAGTAGTAGCAGTTATTTTTATTTTAAATAAAAAAAGACTTAAACCAAAATTAGGAAAAAAGACTCCAAAAATGAAAAGAAAGTCATGACATAATGATAGGGGGATAAATCCAACAAGAAACTATAAAATCTTTAATACATATGCTTCTAAAACTGTAGCTTTCAGATTTATGAAACAACTACTAGTAAAACTAAGAAGAGAAACTGACAAAAATATAATAAGGCTAGGGAGGCTTCTGTTCTCCAATAACAGCACTACACATATCACTGAGGCAGAAATTTAACAAAGAAACACCGAACTTAAACAGGAATCTAGAATAAATGAACCAAATAGACATTTACAGAACATTCTAGGCCATAACTGCAAAATATACTTTCTTCTTTTTTTTTTTTTTTGTAGAGACAGAGTCTCACTCTATGGCCCTCGGTAGAGTGCCGTGGCCTCACACAGCTCACAGCAACCTCCAACTCCTGGGCTTAAGCGATTCTCCTGCCTCAGCCTCCCGAGCAGCTGGAACTACAGGCGCCCGCCACAGCGCCCGGCTATTTTTTGGTTGCAGTTTGGCCGGGGCTGGGCCTGAACCCACCACCCTCGGTATATGGGGCCGGCGCCCTACCGACTGAGCCACAGGCGCCGCCCAATATACTTTCTTCTTGAAAGCAAAAAGAATATTTTCCAAGATAGACTATATGTTAGGCCACAAAATAAGTCTCAATAATTTTTTTAAATCAAAATTATATTAAGTATTTTCTTAGACCACAGTAGAATAAAACTAGTAATCAATTCCAAGAGTAACTCTGAAAACTATACAACTATACAAGAGTAACTCTGAAAACTATACAAAAAAAAACTTACTCCTGAATGACCTTTGAGTAAATGACAAAATCAAGGAGGAAATTTTAAATTTACATTTGAAATAAACAAAACTAGGGAGGTAATAACCCAAAAGTTCTGAGATGGAACAGAGGCCATGCTAAGAGAGGAGCTTACAGTGGAACAGAGGCCATGCTAATATAGGAGCTTATAGTGCTAAATGGCTGCATCAAAAGACAGAAAGCTCACTATAACAACCTAATGTCACACCCCAAGAAGCTAGATAACAAGAACAAACCAAACCTCAACCTACCAGAAGAAAAGACATAACAAAGGTAAGAGATGAACTAAATAAAATAGAAACAAAAATATATATGTGGGATCAATGAAATAAAAGTTGGTTCTTTGAAAAGGTAAACAAAATTAAAAGACCACTAGACAGACTAAGGAAGAAAATAAGAATGCAAATAACTCAATTTAAAATGAAAAGGGAGACATTACAGCTGATACCACAGAAATAGAACAAGTCATCTGAGACTACAATAAACATCTCTATGCACACAAACTAGAAAATCGAAGGGAAATGGATAAATGTCTGGAAAAATACAACTTCTCAAACTTGAATCAGGAAGAAAAATAAATCTTGACCAGACCAATAAAAAGCAGTGAGATGGACTATAATAGTCTCTAAATGACAAAAAAAAGCCCAAGACCAGATTCATAGGCCAATTCTACCAGATGTATGAAGATGAACTTGTACCAATCCTACTGAAACTGTTTCCAATGATTCAGAAGGAATGAATGTTTCTTAACAGATTCTATGAAGTCAGTATACTTTGATACAAAAGTGAGGAGAAAACACTAGCACCACAACATTAAAACTGCACACCAAAAAAAAAAAAAAAACTGTAGACCAATATGCCTGATGAATATGCATGCAAAAATCATCAACAAAATACTAACACAACTAATCTAACAGCACATCAAAAGATAACTCACCACAATTAAGTGAGTTTCACCCAAGGGATGCAAGGATGGTGACATGTGCAACTACATTAATATGATTTAGCAAATAAATACAATTAAATAAAAAAATCCATATGATCATTTCAATATATTCAAATAAAGCATTCAATAAAATGCAGCACCCTTTCATGATAAAAACCCTCAACAAACTAGGCATAGAAGAAACATTCCAAAAAATGTTGAAATACATACAAACTCACAGATAGATTAATCTAGACGAATATACTGAATGGAGAATAGTTGAAAGCTTTCCCCTAAGAACAAGAGCAAGACAAGGGTGCCAATTTTCAACACTTGTATTCAACACAGTATAGGATGTCCTAGCCAGAGCAATCGGGCAAAGGAATGAAATAAATAGCATCCAAATTGGAATAAAGGGCATCAAATTATCTCACTGTTTTGGTAATATGATCTTTTATGTACAAAAGTCTAATGACTCCTCAAGCAGATTCCTAGGTATTATAAATAAATTAATTAAGCCGCAAAATCAAAGTACACAAATCAGTGACATTTCTACATACAAATAATGACCAAGCTGAGGACTAAATCAAGAACTGAATCACATTTACAATAGCAGCAAACAGAATAAAATACCTAGAAATATATTTTACCAAGGAGGTGAAAGACGTCTGTAACGAAAACTACAAATCAGAGATAAAATAAATTATAACTGACACAAAAAATGAAAAAAAAATTCATGCTCATGGACTGGAAAAAGCAAAATTATTAAACTGATCATAGTGCTCAAAGTACTCTTCAGTATTAATGCAATTTATATCAAGCTACCAAAGCCACTTTTCAAAGAATTAGGAAAAAAAAATCTTAAAATTCATACAGAACTAAAAAAAAAAAAATAGCTACAGCAATCCTAAGAAAAAAGAACAAAACTAGAGGCATTACATTACTGGGACTTCAAACTATACTACAAAGCTAGAGTAACACAAACAGCATGGTACTGGTGTATATTCAGGCATATCGATCAATGGAACATATAGCTCAGATTTAAAGCTGTATACCTAAAATTGACTGATTTTTGACAAAACAGACAAACCCTACAATTTGGAAAAGACCGCTTTTCAATACCAGGAGTCCTCAAACTTTTTAAACAGGGTACCAGTTCACTGTCCCTCAGACTGTTGGAGGGCCGGACCATAGTTAAAAAAACAAAAAACAAAAAACTATGAACGAATTCCTATGCACACTGCACATATCTTATTTTGAAGTAAAAAAAACAAAACGGGAACAAATACAATCAAACTGCCTCATGTGGCCCGCGGGCCACAGTTTGAGGACCCCTGCAATAAACGGTGCTGGAAATATTGTGTAACCATATGCAGAATGATAAAACTGGATCTCCATCTCTTACCAAATGCATAAATTAACTCAATATAGATTGAAGACTTAAATATAAGACCTGAGACCGTAAAAATTCTAGAAAAATACTTAGGAAAAATTCTTCTAGACATTGGCCTGGGCAAAGAATTTATGTCTAAGAGTCCAAAAACAAATGCAACAAAACCAAAAACAAACAAATGAGACTAAATTAACGTAAAAACTTCTGCACAGCAACAGAAATAATCAACAGAGTAAATAGACAATCTACATAATGGGAAAAAACATTCACAAGCCATACATTCAGTGAAGGACTAATTTCCAAAATCTATGAGAGACCCAAACAAATCAGAAAAAAAAAAATCCATTGAAAAGTGGGCAAATTATGTGAATAGGCATTTTTCAAAATAAGATATACAAATGGATAAGAAACACATGAAAACATTCTCAACATTACTAATTATCAGAGAAATGCAAACCAAAACCACAATGAGATTTGATATCTTGCTCCCATTGGAATGGCCACTACTAAAAGCTGAAAAAAAAAAAGATGTTGGCCTTGATGGAGTGAAAAGGGAATGCTTATTTACTTCTGATGAGAATGTAAGTTAGCACAACCATAGTGGGAATAAGCATGAAGATTTTTCAAATAACTAAGATAGATCTACCATCTGATTCTACAACCCCACTACTGGGTATCTAACCAAAGAAAATACATCATTAAATCAAAAAGATAACTGCATTTATATATTTAATCACAGTACGATATACAATCACAAAGTCAGGGAATCAATGAGTAAATAAAGCAAAGCAAATGTCATAAATAAATAAAGAAAATGGCTTACACACATATACAAAATATATTATGGAATAATATTTAGCCATCAGAAGAAGGAAATATCTTTTGCAGCAACTTTGATGGAACTGGGGTCCATTATTCCAATTACTGTAACTCAGGAACTTAAAACCACATACCCTCATTTATAAGTGGAAGCTAAGCTATGGCTACCAATGGTCATATACATTTAGTATAATAGACATTGTTGATTCTGAATGGTGGCAGAAGAGAAGAGATTGAGAAGTAAAAAATGATACAGTGAACTTGTGAACTTTACCTAAGAATTGAAAACAATGTAACCTAAATATTTGTACCCGCATATTAATCTGAAATTTAAAATTACCTATTAGGTACAATGTACATTATAAGGGTGATGGGAACATTAAAAATCCAGAATTCACCATCATCTAATACTCATGTAATAAAACTCCACTTGTACCCCTTAAATCTAATGAAATAAAAAAAATACAAAAAGAACATAATACTAAGGAGGAATATAATAGATACTGAAAAATACTCAAAAGGCTGCCATGGGAATGGAAGATACTTTACCTGTGCTCTTTTCAGACCAGGTATGATGAGAGACAACTACAAGGAGGAAAATTTTAAGTTAGTTTAAGGAGAAATTTTCAATCAGAATTGTCCCATCATGGGTTGCCTCTTAAGATTTTTATAGCATTACTATATTTCAAGAATGTTGATGGAAGGATTCTTGATAGGGGATGAGACATGGGAGTCAATAAAAAATTAGAAATATTATTTTTTTATTTTATTTATTTATTTATTTTGTAGAGACAGAGTTTCACTTTATTGCCCTCGGTAGAGTGCCGTGGTGTCAGACAGCTCACAGCAACCTCCAACTCCTGGACTTAGGCGATTCTCCTGCCTCAGCCTCCCGAGTAGCTGGGACTACAGGCACTCGCCACAACGCCCGGCTTTTTTTTGTTGCAGTTTGGCCGGGGCTGGGTTTGAACCCGCCACCCTTGGTATATGGGGCCGGCGCCCTGCTCACTAAGCCACAGGCGCCGCCAAAAAAAATTAGAAATATTATTAGTCAAACCCAAACTTTAAAGATCTT
This sequence comes from Nycticebus coucang, assembly GCF_027406575.1. Taxonomy (NCBI): domain Eukaryota; kingdom Metazoa; phylum Chordata; class Mammalia; order Primates; family Lorisidae; genus Nycticebus; species Nycticebus coucang. The sequence goes on along the minus strand of NC_069804.1, from coordinate 151,967,027 downwards.
CAAGATTTCTTGATAAATATGCTTCTTTAATGCATCAAATGAAGTATCATAAGTCTAAAAAAGAAAAAGGTATGTTGACTAATGCATAGCATAAATGAATAAAAAATAGAAATATTGAGTTAGCGTACACACTTAAAACTTCTGTAGATATAAATTTAACCAAAAAAAATGTTTTGGGTATTGACTTTATCAGGAAATTAATATCATTTTTTGTTTTACATTTAACAAAAGAAACATGGGGAATTTGAAATATTTGGCACCAATAGCTACAACCAACCTGAAACACAGCACAGCTCTTACTGAGATTAACATAAAACATCATTCTAAAGACCCATTTTTTTACATCATCTATTAATTTCAATAAATGATGTCTAGTTTTCAACAGAAAATTGAAAGACATGCCAAAGCCACACAATATTAAACCATGAAGCAATGATCAAAACCAGACTCATATATTACCCAGATGTTGGAATTAACAATGAAATATTTTAAAATATTTATAATTAATATATTAAGGTCTCCAATGGAAAATAAGGACAACATGAAGACTCGATGGCTAATAAAAATAAGAGACATAAGTTATAATAAACAGTCAATAGAAAATGCTAGAAAATACATACATTGAATAGAAATGAAGAATGTTTTTGATGGATTCATCAATAGACTAGACATGGAGAAGAGAAAAGTCACTGATCCTGAGGATATGTCAAGAGAACCTTCCAAACTAAAATGCCAAGAGGAAAAAAAAAATGAAAAGGATAAAACATAATAAACAAGATCTCTGGGATAATTACAAAATTTGTACTGTGGATAAAATGAGAATATTAGAAAGAGAATCAAGACATAGGAATAGAAGATATATTTGAATTATTAAAGGCTGAAATTTTCCTAAATTATAGGCATACAACAAATAGTACATTCAGGAAGCTCAGGGAGGAGCAAGAAAGACAAACATTTAAAATATCTATATCTTAGTACATCACATTTGCACTACCAAAGATTATGATGTGATGTTACTTTATTTTCTTTCATTTGCAGGAAACCAAAGACAAAGAGAAATTCTGAAAAAAATAAAGCAGACTAGGGGGAACAACATACCTATGGTTGGACAAGGAAAAGAAGTATAGCTAACTTCCCATTAGAAAGCAGACAAACCCAAAGAGAAACAGTAAAATCTTTAAGGTGTTGAAATGAAATAAATAACACCACACAATTCTGTATCTAGTGAAATTACTTAAAAGACCAAAAAGTTACATTGCACCCCATAAATATACACAATCATTGTCAGTTAACAATTAATTAACTAATTCAAAATAACCAAAGAAGAAATAGATTTCTTTTAGAGAAACAAAAGCTGAAGAAATTTGTCACCAACACAACTTCTTTTATGAAAATGTTAAAAGAATTTATTTCAGAAAAAGGAAAATTATACTCATCAGAAACTGAAAACCACATGAAGAAAGAAAAAGTATGTGGCAAGAATAAATTGAACCATGTAATAGTCTTTCTTTTATTCTTAACTTGTCCCAAAGATAAATCTTTAAAGTAATAACAATAAAAATGCATTTAGTGATTACAAAATATAGATAACTAAAATTCATGACAATAATGTCATAAAAGATAAAAATAGAAATTGTAAAAACTTTTTCAGACGAATCCTTGAGGGCAAGTGAGAAAATACACAAGAGTTGGAATATTTATCTGAGAAAATTATTGGGGAAAATTTTCCTGGCCTTGCTAGAAATCTATATATCCAGTTACAAGATACTCACAGAACTCCTGGGAAATTCATCATAACCAGGCAATCATCACAACATATAGTCATTAGCCTGTTCAAAGTAAACATGAAAGAGGCACTCCTATATTAAAGTGAAAGAAAGTAGCATACAAAAGAAAATCTATCAGAGTAACTTCAGAATTCTAAGCTAAAACCTTATAAGCTAGAATGAATTGTGGACTCATCCTCAGTTTTCTAAAACTAAATAATGGCCAGTTAATTTTATATCCTACAAAAATAAGTTTCCTTTGTAAGAGAGAATGAAAGACTTTCAATTAACCAAACTCTGAGGGAATTTTTGAAGACCAGACCTCCCCTGCAGGAAGTACTCAGACCTGCCTTCTAAATAGACACTCACCAGTGTAAAATTATCCAAAAGCTAAACCTCAGAGACCAGATACTACAGTTGCTCAAACAGTAAAAAAAGCAATAACAGTCTACACAACTGCATGGACAGTAATCTACCATTTGCAACAATTCATTCAATAAATGAGAATAGTTTGAACTCCCAACTGAAGAGACATAGGATGCAATAGAGATAAAATAATACACGCCAAGTATCTGCTATTTCCAAGAAATACATCTAACCCAAAGGACTCATTGAGACTCAAGGCAAATCAAAAGGATAGAAAACAATATTCTATGCAAACATAAAACAAAAATGCTTATGCAGTAATTATGATATCATCTAGAACAGACTTCAAATCAATAGTGTAAGGAAAGAAAAGGATAGTCACTATATAATGGAGAAAGGAAGAATTCAACAAGAAGACTTAACAATTCTAAATATTTATGCACCAAACATGGGAATACCCAGATTCATAAAACAAATCCTACTGTATATAAACAAAATGATAAACAGCACCATAATTTCTGGAGACTTCAACATCCTACAGACATTAACTGGACACGTCCTCCAAACCTCAAATAAGTAAAGCAACAATGGACGTGAACTCTAGAAAAAAGGAGCCTGACAGACATTTACAGAACCCATTCTACCCCAAAATTACTAAATGTGCATTCTTCTCATCAGCTCATGGAACATTCTCTAAGACTGATCAAATCCTGGGCCACAAGATATGTCTCAACACATTTTTAAAAGAATATAAATTATACCATGTATCTTTTTGAAACACAATGGAATAAAATTAGAAAGCAGAAACAGAAACACCCATCTGTACATGAAGTCATAGAAATTAAACAAACTATTGCTGAATGATAGTTCCATGAAGGAGGAGATAAAGATGAGAGTAAAAATATTTTTCAAACTAAGTGATAATAGGGACATAAATTCTTAAAATCTATGAAATATAGCAAAAGGAATATTGGGATAACCTAACATGGCCACATTCAAGAGACAGAAAAATCACAAATAAGCAATCTAATGAACCATCTCAAAGAAATGAAAAAGGAACAGAAAACCAATCCTATACACAGCAGAAGAAAAGAAATAACCAAGACAAGAGCCGAAATAAATTAAATCAATAACAAAATATTATACAGAAGATTAGTGAAGCAAAATTTTTGTTCCTTGAAAAGATAAATAAAATTGACAAGCCTCTTGCAAGATTAACCGGAAACCAAAAAAAGAGCTCTAATAAACTCAATCAAAAATGAAAAAGGAAAAATCACAACTGATATCACAGAAAAACAAAACAATCTTTTAATACTAGAATAACTCTATGCTCATAAACTTGAAATGCATGCACACCCACTTCTTAAATTCAATCAGGAAGAAATTGAACTCCTGAGCACAAAAATTAAATCAGCAATACAAAATTGTCCAGCAACAACAACAAAAAAATCACAGAACCAACAGGTTCACACCCAAATTTTACCTATCCTAAAAGAAGAATTTATATCTAAACTGCAGAAATTATTTCTTAACATTGAGAAGGAAGGAATCTTCCACAACTCATTCTACAATGCCAATATCACCTTGATATCAAAGCCAGGAAAGTACACACACACACACACACACACACAAATAAACCTACAGACTAATATCCCTTATGAATATAGATGTAATATTTCTTAACAAAATTCTGGAAAACTTAATTCAACTGCATAGCCAAATAATAATTTATCACTACCAAATGGGTTTCATTTAGAGATGAAAGGATAATTCAATATAATACAAAGCTATAAATGTAATTCACCACATAAACAGAAGCAAAAACAAGACCATATAATCCTCTCAATAGATGCAGAAAAAATATTTGACAAAATTCAGCACTCTTTCTTCATAAGGATGCTTAACAAAATAGGTATATATGGGACATACCTAAAAGGTATAAAAGTCATATATAGCAAACCCAAAGCCAACATTATATTGAAGGCAGAGTGATTAAAAGCATTCCCACTTAAAACGGGAACCAGACAAGGTTACCCACTATCACCACTTCTAGACAACAGTGCTGTAAGTTCTAGTCAGAGCAATTATGCAAGAGAAGGAAATCCAGGGTGTCCAAAAGGGGGAAAAAAGAGGTCAAAGTCTCACTTTTTATTAATGATATGATCTTTTATCTGGAAAACCCCAAAGATTCAACAAAGATACTTCTGGAATTAATAAACAAATTTAGCAAAGTCTCATATTTCAAAATTATTGTACAAAAATCTTTAGCTTGATTCATACATGCCAACAATTGTCAAGCTGAAAATCAAATTGAAGACAATAATGTTCACAAAAGCAACAAAAAAAATATTTAGGAATATATTCAACTAAGTGGGTGAAACACCTCTATAGGTAGAATTATGAAATACTTAGGGAAAAAATTGTGGAGGATGTAAACAGATGGAAAATATATTATGGTCATGGATTGGCAAAATCAAAATTGTTAAAATGTCTGTATTTCCCTGAAGTTATCTAGAGAGTCAATGCAATCTTCATTAAAATAACAACATTATGTTTTGCAGATCTAGAAAAACAGTTCCATTCTTCATATGAACCACAAAAGACCCAATAGCCAATGCAAACTTATATAAGAAGAACCAAGTGGGATTCATCACTTTACCAGACTTCAAGCTATACTACAAGGCTATTATGACTAAAACATCACCACTATACTGTCACAAAAACAGACATAAACCTATGGATCATAACAGAAAATCCAGACATAAATTTATTCTCAAATTACCATCTATTTTTTGACAAATCAGATAAAACATGCACTGTGTAAAATAATCTCTAGTCACTAAATGGTGCTGGGAAAATGGGATGGCCACATGTAAAAGACTTAAAGTGGACCTGCATCTCTCTTCATTCACAGAAAATAATTCATGATGAATAACCTACTTAAGCCTAAAGAATAAAGCTATAATAATCCTAGAAGAAAATGTTGTAAACATTCTTATTGATGTTGATCTGGGCAAAGAATTTATGAAAACCCCCAAAAGCAATTGCAGCAACAACAAATATAAATGAGACCTAATCAAATTAAAAAGCTTCTCCACAGTCAAGGACACAATCAATAGAACAAATAGACAACCTTTGGAATGGGAAAAAAAAAATTTGTATGTCATACATTCAATAACAAGAATCTCCAGAGAACTCAAGCAAATCAGCAAGAACAAAATAAAAATTCCATTAAAAGTTATTAAAAGACATGAATGGAAACTTCTCAAATGAAAGGAGTGTAATGGTCAACACAGACATGAGAATATGATCAATATCTCTATTAACAGGAAAATACAAATAAAAGCCTCAATGAGAAACCACTTAAGTCCAGTGAGAATGGCTTTTTCCAAATGTCCCAGAACAACAGATTCTACCTGTATGTAGAGAGACAAAAATCTCTTATACAATATTGGTGGGACTGCAAACTACCCTGTTTCCCCGAAAATAAGACAGTGTCTTATATTAAGGTTTGCTCCCAAAGATGCGCTAGGTCTTATTTTCAGGGGACATTTTATCTTTCCTATAAGTAGGTCTTATTTTTGGAGGATGTCTTATTTTCGGGGAAACAGGGTAGTTCAACCTCTATGGAAAGTAGTATGGAGACACCTCAAAGAACTAAAATCAGGCTCAGAATTTGATCCATCAATCCAACTACTACGTATTCACCCAAAGAAAAAAAGACAACTTGTGTTAGAATGTTTATAGCAGCACAATTCACAATTGCAAGGATGTGGAAACAACCCAAGTTCCCATCAATATGGGTAAATGAAATGTTGTATATGTATACCATGGAGTAATACTCATCCATAACTAATGGTGTTCCATTTTGAACAATCTGGGAGGAATTGGAGGTCATTCCTCTAAGTATCACAAGAATGGAAAAACAAATACCACATGTACTTAATGCTATACTGGAATTACTTGATGAACCCTTATTTGTGCATGCATATGTAAAACTCAACAGAAACCTTATAGATGCAAGGGGTAAGGGGGGTGGGTAAATTCACACCTAAAGGGAACAATAAACACACTTACTGGGTGAAGAGAACACATAACCTTCCCAGCACTGTTTATTGAATATGCATTCTTTCCCCTGATTATATTTTTGTCTTCTTTGTTCAAGATCAGTTGCCTGTATGTGGATGGTTTTATATCTGAGTTTTCTGTTTTGGCCCATTGGTCTGCGTCTCTACTTGTGTGCCATTACTATGTGATCTTTGTTGCTATAGCTTTGTAGTGTAGCTTAATGGCTGGTAATATGATGCTTCCAAATGTGTTCCTTTTGCCTTGCCTTGGCTATTCGAGGTCTCTCCAGCTTTCAAAGTATAGAATTATTTTTTATAGATCTGTGAAACATTATGTTCATATTTCGATGGGAATTGCATAGAATCTGTAAATCACTTCAGTAGTGTGGACATTTTAACAATGTCAATTCTAGTGATCCATGAGCACGATGTATTTTTCCATTTGTATCCTTTGCATTTTTTTTATTGTTTCATAATTATCTTTATAGATATCTTTTAACTCCTTGGTTAAGTATGTTCCTAGGTATTTTATTCTTAGTATATATTCCTAGTATATTCCTAGCTATTGTAAATATTATTTAGTTTTTGATTTGACTGTCAGCTTTACTGTTATTGGTGTAAGAATGTTACTGATTTGTGAATATTAAAATTTTGTACCCTAGATTTTGATGAATTTGTTTATCAATTCCAGGAGGCTTTTAGTGGAGCCTTTGGGAGGTTTTAGTTATAAGTCCATAACATCAGCAAAAATAAATAGTTTGACCTATTCATTCCCAATGTACAGTCCTTTCCTCTCTTTTTCTTGCCTGATTACTATTAGTAGGAGGACTTCAGCACTATGTTCAATAGACATGCTGACATTGTGTATCTTTATCTTGTTCCAGTTCTTAGTGGGAATGTTTTCAGCTTTTCCCCATTCAGTATGATTTTGCCTCTGGGTTTGTCATATATGTCTTTCAAAATTTTGAGATCAGTTCCTTTTATTCCAAGTTTGTTAAGAGTTTTTATTATGTCAGGGTGCTGAATTTTGACAATTTCTTGTTCTTCACCTCTTGTGATAATCATGCTATCTTTATTTTTACTTCTGTTCATATGGTGAATCTCATTTTTCAATTTACATATGTTGAACCATTCTTCCATCCCTGGGATGGAGCCAACTTGGTCCTGGTGCATTATTGCCAGGGATAGCCATGTCTCCAGGCAGGCTTAACTAGGTTCTGGAATGCGGACCGCTAAGCTACCTTGCTCAGGAACAATTTATCTTAGGTGCCTGAGGGCTATCTACTTTAGCAGGAGAGAGAGAGAGAGAGGGAGGGAATCTTAGAGTAAAGCAGTCTTCTTAGAAAGTTAGATCTTAGTCTTTAGTAGAGCTTGGTAATCTTGGTAATCTTCAGCTGAGAGACACCGTGCTGGCCTTCTGCAGGTGGGAGAGGAGTCAGAGTAAGCGGGTCTGTGATAGAATGTGCATGCTCCTGACTGCCTTCTCCTCCAGCCTAATATAAGGCTGATCTCCTGCCTCTCAACACCACAGATATAGAGACTGCCAATTCACCAATGCTATCATCTCGTGAGCTCTCATGCTTGTTAGGAGAACTAAATTCCTCTCCTTGCCCTTTTCACCAAAGTGTTCCATTGTTGAGCTATACAGGTATTTCTTATAACTCTCACTCCTCCTAGCCATAGGCTATATGGGCTGCTACAGATTATTTTTTTGAGGAGCTATTTAATTCCATTTGCTAAGATTTTATTAAGGATTTTTGCATCTACAGTCATAAGAGATATTAGGGATATTGCTCTGTAGCTTTATTTTATTGTAGCGTCCTTTCCTAACTTTGATGTCAAAGTGATACTGTCTTCATAGAATGAGTTAGGGAGGATTACCCCTTTCCTGACGTTAAAGAATAATTTCTGGAGCGTGGCTGTAAACATTTTTAAATTATGAAACTCATTCTGATTTACCATCTTCATGCCCCTTCATAAGTGATTTTGCAGTTTCTCCACAGTAAATTTAGCAGTATCTGTTTCCTTAACCTTTGAGTTTGAAGCCTTGAGATTTGTTTAATATAATTGAATGTGTCAGGAACAATGCTAAATTACTTTTAAACTTAGGCTTCAAGAGGCTTTGAATGCTCTATGTCTTTAATGTGACTCTGCCTAGCTGCCATGTAAACATACCTGGGCTAACCCGTTGGATAGTGATAAGACATGGGCCCTGTTTTGTCATAGTAAATCCAAGGAAAGGCCCTCCAACCCCTAAAAGCAGAGTTCCTATCTGACCACCAGTAGATGCACATATTTGAATGAGCCCTGATTAAAATTATGGATCTACTTACCTAATTTCAGTCCAAATTGTAGATCTATATAATTGTGAATTAAACAAATGGATATAATATAAATATTAAATCCCTTGGTTTTGGGGTAGTTTATTGTGCAGCAAAAGGTAACTATTACAGGACGATAGTTATATACAGTAATATGTAACTATATGCAGTAATTAACTATTACTTCATATAGGTATAAACTTGATATTTTAAAACCTGTAATATTTCATAAGTCATTTCTAGTTAGTATATGTTCTTTTCTGCTTTTGTTATTACTTATTGATGGTAATTATAAATGACTATTTCAGAAATGTAATTCTCATTATTGTTTTCACATTACTAATCAAAATATTCTAATAGATTATGCATCAAACAGAATCAATGCAATCATATAAATAATTCCTGCTTCTACAATACACAAATATGCAGACATGTTTTTTCCCATTTTGTCTAGGCCATTGTAGTCAATTTCATTCCACTATTTTGAGGTTTATTTTACAAGTTCATTATAGTACTGTGATATACTAAGAAGAAATTAAACTGGGTGTCAAGAGACTGGGGTCTAAGTCCTGGATTTGACCCTCACTAACTTCGTAAGATTGGCAAATCTCTGGAGCATCATATTATTCAATTATAAAATAACAGAATTAAAGTAAAGGAGATTTCTAAGGACCCTTTATAGATATCATATTCTTTCAGTCTTTAATTTTAATAGATTTAATAAGTATAGATATGTTTTAATACATTATTTTACATTTATTTAATCATCTATTTATAGAGATGTGATAAGAAGGAGAGGAGAAGAGTATGCAAAAAAACTACACCATTATTGCTACATGCTGTACTGTGTCATGTGTAGTTTAAGACTTTTTCCACTATTCACAATAATATGATACAAATATTAATTACATGAAATTCTCAGAATTTATTGACAGACACCAGGACAATAAGAAAGATGTATACCTAAGGAGTTGATAAGGTAAAGAAATTGTAAAGAGACATTTTGATTGATATTGATTTATTTAGGTAAGGCATAGCTCAGCAATTTCAAGTAAGGCCTGAAGGTAGTAGATGAGGGAAGTATTTCAGTAAGCCAAGGCAACACATACACAAAGATAGATGATAAAAGTTCTCTCATATTTTACATGGTTGGGCGAAAGACTTATAAAAATGGAATCCAGAGAAGTAGCTAATGCAACGTCCAGTAACTGAGGAAATAATTGAGACAAACCATTTTGAAAGTGTTATGCATTAAAAGAATCAATACTATATATTATATAAAACTGGATTCCAACTGCAGATAAGGACCAAGAATTTATCCATCTGAAATTCATTTTATTTTAAAAGGTGATTTAGATAAGCCAATGTACTACTATGGAAGGGCTGCCATACATAGTGTAACATGTAGGAATAGTCTTCAGTCCTAAAGCTATAGATTAATTCTTTCTTATTCACCTGAATGATGGCAGCAGACATGATGAGAGCCAAACAGAACTTTTCCCTGAAGCAGCGATTATTTTGCAGCTAGGAAATAGAATACAGGCCTGTTCTAATATTCTTACTAGGGACCCATCATTTGGAGACACACAATTCCCAGGATCCATTTTTTTGACTTTATACAAGTATATAGTCCACATTACTAAGTTATGGTATCCTTTATCAGACTTATAAAATGAGATGTCTCAGATGTTACAGGCATAACAACCTATCTAAGGACATGGGCCATCATTTATGTTTCCTTTTCTTCAAAATAAGGATGTATTAACAACTGTGTAACAATTAACTTCCAGATTCTGAAATATTATTGAATAACACATCCTTTTTAACAGAAAATGTGATTTCAAGCATCCAACAATGAATGTTCCCGTGATTTATTTTTCCATAAAACCTACACTAAGCCTATCTCCAAATGTTATTTGCCATATCAATATATTGTTTTAATACCAATTGTTCTGTACTATAAATGTATTTAGTGTAAAAACTGCTTTATACATTCAATTATTTGATGTTTTCTAATATTACTCAATGTCAGCTGGAAAAAGTATCGAACATAGAAACTGTTTACTAATAACAGTGTGCTCAGTAGTTGACTACTTCCCACAGATACACCTGATTTGTATTTAATTAATGAGCGTATGTCTCTCAGTGGTCTGGCCTCTGGATTCACTCTTTTTCTTGACTATTTCAAAATAGCTGAATCAATGTACTCATACAGGACAGGTGGGTCCCCCGCCGCTCGGTGGAGCTGAGGGGTGGACCTCCTGCTTCTGCCTTAGCAGTGTTAGTGCCGTGGCAGCCGGCAGAGGAACCAGTGGGCTGGAAGGTAGGCAAGATGGGGTCCCCTGCTGGAGGCTCCAGTAGCCACAGGGGTGGGACAACTGCTGTGGAGACACCAGTGCCTTAGTGTCTCCTTCCCCTTGCACTTCCGGCTGAACATGGAACACCCACTTTCTATGCCTAGATCAATTTCATGTAAGTTTCCTAGGCCTCAATTCTAGGAATGGACTGTGTCCATTCATTAATACATTCATTGACCTTGCCCCTGCTAAAGGGATTGTATCCATTCATAAATGAACTCATTCATCTTGCCCCAGCGGAAGGACTATATTCATTCATTTGTTACCAAGTCCTGGCCTCATGTAACCACAAGGAACCCATGCAACTATATATACTCCTGGACAAAGAGCCCAGAGAGTGTGAGCTTTCCACCCCACTTCACCTTGTTTTTTTTTTTTTTTTTTTTTTTCCTCTCTCTCTCTCTGCCAGGAGCTTTGGTGTTTTTGTATTTTTTTCTGTAAAATAAATCTTGTCTTACCACTGATCTGTGTTCTGTGGATTCATTCTTCGAATCACTGAAACCAAGAACATACTGAAGAGCAAAATTCAGGTATCAGTATTATTCCCTATGTCTCTGAAATTGCTTATATGGGCTTGGAAGTGTAAGGCTGATGCTTTTCCTGGGTACAGCTTGCTCTACCATCCCTATACGTTTATTCCTATCAAATACTATTTGCCAAGTATTTTTCATATATCACATTTATAGTGAAAGTTTGGAGCAATAGAATGGGACAGGACAACAGAAAACAGCTTAAAATTTAGCATCAAATATCACTACCTAAAACTTCACTGGGCCTTTCTTACCTTTCAAGTCACATACCAACGGCAGGGTGGGGAACTGATCCCTTTTCATATGTTCGGTTGTCCCACATAAACAAATATACCAAAAATCCGTAGGTGAGGTCAGGGTCAGGGACTGACTTTGGATGTGACAATCAAAATGTTTCTTGTTGACTCTATCCCTTCCTTAGACTGTCATTTTTTTTTTTTTTTTTTTGGTCTTCTTTTTATCTCTCCCAAGACCTGTTTTCTTCTGTCCCTACACTGGTGTCCTTTATTCTCTTTCAAGATGCTTGCATTAACTCTAAATCTCTTTTACTGTTTTAGGTAGCAGTATCAAGTTGGCTATTTTAGTGCTCTGGGTTCTAACTTCTTGAAACAAAAAGTCTCATCAGAACACATTTTGGGCGTTTTCCTGAAGGGGAAAAAAGGGGCAATATTTACCACTAATGAAGCAGGAACAAAGTTGACAATTTTGTTTCCTAAACAGCACTTTTCTTGTCTGACTACATGTAAAGGGGAATTTATGTCTCAGAAATTCACAGGTATGTGCATAATATCTCCATCTTCATAGGAGCTTTATATCAGGCTATTTATCTAGCTTGCAATACTTTGAGTTTCAGCCACTATTTAATCACTCTAATTCCTACGAATGACTATATTCCCACTCCCAGTTGCTCACAAAGTCTGTCTTTTCTAACTGCTGCCCCCAATAATCTACCTATCATTAAATTAATTTCTTTCTCTCTCTCTCTCTTCTCTTTCGACAGAGCCTCTCTTTGTCACCCTTGATAGAGTGCTGTGGCATTATAGCTCACAGCAACCTCAAACTCTTGGGCTCAAGCAATTCTCTTGCCTTAGCCTCCCAAGTAGCTGGGACTACAGGCTCCCACAACAACACCCGGCTATTTTTAGACACGATGTCGCACTCTGGCTTAGGCTGGTCTTGAACTTGTGAACTAAAAGCAATCCACCCACCTCGGCCTCCCAAGTGCTAGGATTACAGATACGAGCCAACACACCTGGCCCCCCAATAACGTTGTTTTTGTTATGAAGAAAAGGTTTATAAAATTACAAAAAATCCTGTATATAATTTTCAAATTCTTCAAATGTTATGCATATTGAAAAAAACAATACACATGAAAGTCTTTGGGAAGAAAAAAGAATAAAATTTAAACAAAGTTATTCCTCATTTTACTTAGTAGTTACATTCCTAAACCTTATGTGTAATTTTTATGAAGTAAATTATATATGAAATCTCTTAAAGAAAACATTACCTAAATGTAAGTCTGCAATAAATTATTTTATAAAGTGTACTTTTATGCAAATACTGATGTGGTTTATGCAAACATTAAAAAATTGTTTATATTTGGTTAATGTATTTGTCTTGCTGGGGAATTATAAGGTGATACCTAGAAAGAAACCTCCTTTGGGAAGAAAGAATATTTTTTGTCATAATTTCTTCTTCACCTTGTAATGTAGAGTAATCTTACTTGAATTTAATCTGTTCCGACAAACAGAGAGTAGAAAGCAGTAGAAGACTTTTGAAAAGTATTTCCTTAGTTACTCTCTGAGATATGTTTGGTTAGTTTAGAGATGAAGCTAAATTCAAAACTATTTTGATTTACATCTTATTAGTATATAACGTATGAACAATATGATACACAGATGTTAAATGTTCAGACTTGTGTTTGAACAATTATATTTACTAACACCATGAATATGTCTAAAGCCTCCAGAAACATATCTTCCTTAAATTGTGTAATTTTAATCTTTTGGTTACTATTGAGAGGCAGTAGTGATTGTGATTAAGATTAGTGACTGGATGGTGATTATCACACAAGTTATACGGACTTGGACAAGTCATAAATTATTATGCATTCATTTCCTTATATGTCACATAGAACTAATATTTTTTTAATTTCAAGAATTAAATAAAATTATATATAAAGGATTTAACTCAGGGCCTAAAATACAAATGCTTGATAGGTACTTGCTGTTATTACATAATCTATCTGAAAAAAAATGAAGAAAAATGCGAAATTACAGACATTCCATATTTTAGGCAAAGTTTTTCTATGTTGAGAAATAATAGGACACATTAATTGAGGAATAAGGCATGTATTACTTGAAATTACTATACATCATGATTTATGCTGAAATTCAGCTACCCTGGAAGTTAGTACTGAGATAATGACAGACTTTCAGCAACAAAGTTCCCCCAAAGAAGTAATGGATCGAAATGATGAAAGTGAGTATTCTGTGACCAACGTAATAGAAAACATTTTGTTGTGTCATGATGAAAGCAGTTGATATTGACAATTTATTGTCAATTGTAAGAATTAGAACATTGGAGCAATTCTGGCTTGGCAGACTTGAATTGCATAATGTTAACTTCCCTAACCAAACACCTAAGGCTTTGTATTTCTTGAAAACAGGATTCTGAAACATAAGTTTCACTTATTATCTATAAGAAGTTATAATGTTACCTATAAGCTAACTCAATTGTAATACAATTGGGGAAGTGTATGAAAGGAAATACCTATATAATTCCACTATCAAGCCCACTCCATTTAATCTTTAAAAATTTAATAATAAAGTTTGTAGTTTAAAATGGAAAATTTTATGTCCTCATTTTTTAACATAAAGTATTATATGTAAAACCCTAGCACAACAGACACTATTTTCCAGACACTAGTACAATCCAAATTTTAATGGACGTTATTATAGATATTCAAATTAAAATCTGACAGGAGAGATAAAAGCATGTATATATGGATGCTAAAAGACTTCAATTAGATTTAAAGGTCAACAATAGAGGCAAAAAAATCAACACATCTAAACAAAACATAGATTTCTCTGAGAAAATACACTAATATGTCATGTCAAGTACTGGTCAGAATGAATGTGGTACCTAGTCCCAAGAGTTAACTATTTTCTATGATGTAACTTTAATATGGTAATCCCTGGGTAATTTGCCTTTCAAGTATACAGTGCTTGTTTATTTTTTTCAAATGGTTGATATTAAATTGTAGACCATCCAATTATGCTAGATGATACTTTCCCTCAAAATATGGAATTTGATTAGTAATTTTGATTTTACTATTGTCTTTGTTTTTGATATTTAAATATTGATGAAATTTTTAAAGATAAATATTTCAGGTATCATAAATTACTACTTATTATACTTTAAATGGTATATTCTGGGAGATGCTCAATTATAATAGCTATTAATATTTCTGAAAGTTAAATTAAGATTCTACACTGTTAGTGAGCAAACTCATTAAAGACATGAAAGGATGACAAGATGAAAAGGATTTACATTTGTAGAATCTCCTATGAAATTATTAGAAGTGGCAGGTTCCATTTTTTTGATGCTGGAATCAAAGTTGTATGTCTAAACCATACTGACACCATGGTTAGGTTTTGAATAGCTAAGAACTAATAGGAAATTAATAGAGTGTAATAAAGGTCTATTGTATTTGGTGTAATGCTGATACTTTGATGTGTTGAAAAAGAAGGCATAATTTCAATCTTTGTTTAGTATCTTGGACAGCCAAACTTACTAGTATCTAAGTATGGTCAGAATTAAAAACGTGATGGATAATACTACAGGGCCTACTTGACAGCTTTTCTGTTCAAATACAAATTTCTGTCACAGCCCCAGAAAGTTTTAAGGAGAATTCAGAGATGAAATATCATAGCTGCAACAAGCCTAGTGCAAAGCTATTATGCTTTGAAAGGAAAAATAATTACAAACTGTACATCTCATAGGCACATATATGTATTAATAATGAATATTAATAAATACACTGGAGTATACTAATTAAATGTTATTGAATGTTAAAGTTTTCAAAACCATGGGATTTTATAACTGTCCAGAAGATATCAATGCATATGTCTAGTTTCAGATTTCTGTACCTATTTTAGTTAAATAAATATTTGGGAGAAAAAACATGATTTATTTCACCCTTCATGGTACCTATTCAATGCATTAAAAAAAATAAATTTAAAGTATTTTTAAGTTGTTTATAATCTAAATAACTAGTACATTTACTCCAACAAAAATTCTATGTTCATAAACCCAAATCATTTTCAACTGTACAAAGGATTATCTTTGATTCTTTCTATAAATGTTTTTTCATCATAATACTATAGTGTTGTTCTTACAAATAATTTTGTAAAATAATTGAAGGAATCCAAATGTTTATTTCCAAAAATAAACATTAAATAATCTTTCTTTTCAAATTTCACACATATTTTATAATAGAAGTAAATTCTGCTACAACTTCTAAATTAGTTTTCCTATTATGAGGTATGTCTGCTGCTTTTGTTTGTTCAAGTAAATTTCTCTTTATAGAAAAAGATCAAGTGATTAGAATTAAGAGTTTTCATCACCCTAGAATATTAAATTCTATCTTTATTGAACAAAAACGAATAGAGTTCAACTTAAGTCAGCAGAAAATAATTTATGGAATTGTTTCTTTAACCAATAGCCTGCCACACTTCTCAACAAATTGTCTCTGATTTTGAGAACCAAACATTGCGCAAGAACATTGCATACTGAATCATACCATTTCTCATAAAGATATTGCCCATCAAGATAATAGATACTTCAAACTTGAAAAAAATCAGAAAACAAATTTGACGGCTAATGTTTTGCACTTTTTACACAACCAATATTGAGAAAGTAATATGAATTATTCACTGTGCTTGTTTCTAGAGATACTCAAGCATCTATTCAGCATTTAGCAAACATTTATTGAACATCTGTATCATGCATGATATTATAAGGTTTCACATATGAATATATCACAGATTCTTCCATTATAAAGTACAGAGAATAGGAAAAAGGTGTATAGAACGTATACAGATATTGTTCAATATGTAATACTGATACCTGAATTTCGTCTTCAGTCCCTTTGTGGTAGCCAAATATGATACCAGAGTTTCGGGTTCTTGGTCTCAGTGATTCGAAGAATTAATCCACAGACCACAGATCAGTGATTAGACAGAATTTATTTACAAAAAAGGAAAAAAAGTACAAAAACTCCAAAGCTCCTGGCAGAGAGAACCCAGGTCGGGAACAAGGTCTCTCGCTCCCTCTCTCTGAGTCTCTTCCGGCACTCTACTCAGGGGTATATATAGTTGCATGGGGTTATTTGGCCTGAACTCAACTGTTACATTTAGCGGGCATGGGTCCTCTAAAGTGACATTCAGCCTGAACTCAGTTGTTACATTTAGCACATGGGGCTGGAACTCAGTTAATGAATGTCTACAATCCGTTTCATTCAGGCCTGGGAAACCTACTTGAAATTGACCAGGCCATGAAAAGGTAGGGTTCCCTCTTCAGCCGGAAGTGCAAGGAGAGGGAGACCTAAGCTGCTCGTGTCCCCATCAGTTGTCTGGACCCTCTGGTTACTGGACCCTCCTATGCCCTCTTCCTCACCCTCCACCCAGCTGGTTCCACTGCGGCCTGCTGCTACACCAACACCACCAGAGTTAAGGCAACAGGTCCTCCAACTCAGCTCAGCTGGCTAGGGTGCCATCTGTCCTTTATCAATATGGTAAATATCAAGGAAATATCCAAAAAAAGTTCTATGGGATTTTAAAAGTGGGAAGGAGTACTAAGAGAACTTTCATAGAAGATATGGGCCTAGAAGAGGTCATTCTATTTGAAGGTACAAAATAAGTAAAATCATAGAGGCAGTAAGGCTCTGGACATGCTCACAGTGAAATGAGTATTCCAAATCAGTATAGGTAAAGAAAACTACTAGAGAAATAATATTACATTGCCTGTAGGTGACAATACACACACAAAAAAAGCATCTTTTCATAACAAATTTGTTAGCTCAAATTGTTTATCTTTGCTGCTTTTGATAATGACTCAGATTCCTTCTTGAAACTCACTCCTCATCAGTATATCCTGTTTTTCTTCCTACCTTTCTGGATGTTCCAAGTCTTCTCAATTTTTTCTCTCATTCATCCCTTAAATGTTGTTTCTTTGTGCCTGAAGTATCTCACCTACTCCTTTATATACAACTATTGCCACTCTCTTTAGGATTCCCTAGGATCCATCTCTAGCCCAATGATTTCCTCAGTTTTGAATCTGAAAATGCCTCAGTTTACTTGTTTTCCTCACTGGACTATGAGCTGTTTGAGTCTTAAACATATTTTTTATTCCAAAGGCCTATGTAGCACAGCAAATAGTAACTGTTCAGGACAGATTTTTGAAGGCAAGAATGAATAAAAGAAGAAACGGTATTACTATGACCGTAACTATATTTTGGTAAACTGACTCTTGCAGTAGTTTATAGGATGTATCATAGCTGTCTTGAAAATTGGTCCTGTAACTGTTCAGGACAGATTTTTTAAAGGCAAGAATGAATAAATGAATAAATGGTATCACTATGACCATAACTATGATACAGGACTGGTGGCACAGTGGTGCCCCCACCCGCTCAGCAGAGCTGAGCTGGAGGACCTGCCACCTCCGCCTTAGCAGTCTTGGTGCAGCGGCAGCCGGCAAAGGAACCAGCCGGCTGGAGTGTAGGCAAGGGGAGTGCGGGGGAGTTGGGGGGCCTCCCACCCCCACCGGAGACTCCAATAGCCAAAGGAGTGGAACAACTGGTGGGGAAACACTGGCGCTTCAGTGTCTCCTTCCCTTTACACTTATGACTGAATAAAGAACCCCCATTTCCTATGCCTATGTCAATTTCATGTAAATTTCCTAGGCCTCAATTCTGTGAATGGACTGTGTCCATTCATTAATACATTCATTCACCTTGCCCCAGTGGAAGACTGCGTCCATTCATTTCCTGGCCAAGGAACCCATGCACCTATATATACCGCTAGACAAAAAGAGACAGGGATTTTCTCTCTCACCTTGGGTTTTCTCTCTGGGAGCTTTAGTGTTTTCGTATTCTTTTCTGTAAATAAATTCTGTCTTACCATCCATCTGTGGTCTGTGGATTTATTCTTCAAATCACTGAGACCAAGAACCTGAAACTCCGGTATCAACTATACTTTGGAAAACTGGCTCTTGCAGTAGTTTGCAGGATGTGTCAGAACTCGCTTGAGAAGTGGTTTTGTCTTTCTTAATTTAAAAAATTTGTTCATATTACTGTCCATTTACTTAGACCCACAGAGAGACAAGACATTTTTAATTCACATACTGTAACACAAACATGGGCTACATTTACTTACACAAGCACAAATTTGTGATTTGCTTTCTTTTACAGGTCCTTTCATAGATACATTGAGAAAACATTCAATTTATAGGTCCCTGCCACCTCTGGCATATGGAGTCGGTGCCCTACTCCTTTGAGCCATAGGCGCCACCCAATCCTTGCCTTGCTTTTACTCCCCTCTGTTTTCCACACCCAAGACATGATAATATGCTATGTTTCTGTGTTACTTCATGTGAACATGGCAATTACAAGTCTACTACCTAAGAGATCAATAGACTTCATTTTAAGTTATGCTTTATGTTGTGAATTCAGGTTAAGTGATGTCAAATATAGAAGGTATGTTGTTTGATTCACAACATAAAGATTCTGTGAAAAGTTTAATGGTTCCAAATTTACTTTTATTGAAGAAAAAATTTATATTTTTCAGAACTAAATAATAAGCAAGAATATTATTTTTTCTTTAAAATAGAGACCACTCATTCATTCAATATTATTCAGCATTTACTAAATATAAGATAATGCACCATATTCACATTACGAAGCATAAAGAACTTATCTAACAGTATGTACATAGGTCAGGCTCCTGTTTCAAGCCCTAGTCCAATCATTCTCCTCTTTGGCCCAAAGCAAAAAGATGAATACTCTTGGTATATTTGGTATTTTTTTAACTAACATTATTGCAGTTCAGCAAGCATTTTGAGTATCTAGAATGTGCAACACATTGTGTTAATTGCAGCAGTGAAGAAACAAAGGTGATAAAATATATTTTCCATCTTTCTCAATAGCTTACAATCAAGGATATTTTACCTTTATTTAACCTTTATTACATTTTACACACTGTACCTAGTATTTAAAGACATTACCAAAATCCACATGAGTTACCTACCATCTTTTCATGCATTTTGTAGATGAAGAAACTGAAGCAAAAGGAAGTTTCTCTTCCAAAGTCTCATGGCTAGTAAGTATAGAAACTGGGATTTTCATTCAGGTCTTTATGAATCTAGAGTTAGTACTCTTAAAACAACTACACTTAAACACCACATTTCTAGTGTGATTAAAAAAAATTGTGTGCTCAGGAAACTACAGTGCAGGTGAGATTATGAAAGATCAATAATAAATATTTCAATAAAGGATTGTATAAACACAGTCAAGTGATACGGGATTTTTTTCATAGGAAGGCTTTATTTAAATAAGTCTATAAAAATAATAATAGCTACCATTTTTTAACAACTGAATACTTAAAAGTGGCAGATGTAGCATTCTACACAGGTTACCTACCTCCTCCACCAACTCCTTCTTTTTCACTTCACTACACCGCTTCTTATAAATATAGTTTCAACTTACTTAGGCAGTGGTCATGGGAACAGGCATGAAATAAGGAAAATTACGGCTAATTTGGGGAATAACTTGTCAATTTTAGTTGGGGTATAAAGATACATTATACTAAAGTACAGATAAGTAGTGGGAGATGTAGCTAAAAGTTCACTTAATTTAAATGGTGCCAGGATTGAAACACCTAATTCGAAATCTTGGTAGGCAAGATAGAGTCACAACAGAGAATTATTTGTTAGATATAGGTATGAATGGCAAATAAATGGTAAAATTTCTCCTAAAATAATCTGACAAGGGATAGAAGAACATCAGAATTACAGTGATGAAAGTGGGAATTTCAGTGAAGAAAAAAATGTTAGAGATATTGTAAGGAGAACTTTGATGGGAATTATTAATTCAATGTGAAGTAAGAGGAAATTTTAATGTTATCCCCAATATCATCTTTCTTAATGTCTCTTTTATAACATTATATACTTACAGCAAGTTGTCTGATAAAAATATAAATACATATTTCAGTGGAACACCTCTCTTTCACTAAATATTCATGATTTTTCCCAATAACATGAGCTCCTTTTTGTAGGATTTTGGCATATTTAAGGCCACAGATCCATGAAGACTTTTCCTTTAAGTGCACTGTCATTTTAATACGATGCATTTATATAAAATGTTTAAATTCAAAATATACTTTTAAATATTACCTAAAATAATAACTAATCATATGGATTTATTTACCTCAAATCCCTTCTTTCTTGCTTTCATCACAAAGAAGTATTTTCCATGTCTTAAAGTCCATTAGCTGACTCCACATATCCTCACCTATCACCCCACTATTTCTCCCTTTCATAGAAAACTTCTCTGAAGGGTATGCATATGTGCATTCATGTTATATTTATTCTCTAATTCATGATTGATTTTCCTGAACACAGATTTTCATTCCCATCAATACATTAAAGCTACCCTGTTTCAGGTCAACATCTACCTCCAAAGACTTGATTGTTTTGTCAAAGACTGTGGTCAATTCTTAACCTTTATTTCAGTAGATCTGTTAGAAATATCTCACATAGCTGATCACTGATCCACTTTCTTCATTTGGATCCAGGACTCAACATTCTCTTTGTTATTCTCTTAATTCATAATTCACAGACTGAATTATTTCCAGTTTTTTTTTTCTTTTCTGAATTATTTCCAGTTTTAGTTCTTTTCTACTCTTTTTTTTTTAAATTTGTTTTCTTGCTTGATTCCTTTCCTGTTCTAAATTTCTTTAAATGTTGGAGTTCTCTGTAAATCAGTCTTCATGTGTCCACTTGTCTTCTCTATTTAGACTAAATTCCATGATGGTTTTATATAATCTCATGTTTCTTCTCAATGTCATCTATATTCTGAAAAGTTATAATTTTATCCCTGAACATTTCATTTTATACCAGACTCATACCATTTTGATATTTACTGGAGATTTCAATCCTTACATGGCAAAAGACTGAACTGCTTATTCCCACTTCCCCATTTTGAAAATCATTAGTCCTACATTTCACATCTATATAAAAGCATACAGTTACTTAGACTAAAACTGAAAAATAATCCTTGAATCCTGTGTTTTTCTAAAATCTTTCTTATCAAATTTCTGTCAATTCTGTCTTAAAATTGTATACATAATTCAAAAGCTTCTTACCACTTCATTATTACCATTCTGATTAAAGCCTCTGTCCTTCACCTTAACTATTGTAATCCTCTTCTAATTGTTCTCCCTGCTTTTGTCCTTTCCTTATTATAGGCTATTCTCTACACAGAATTTGGAGTTATGATCTTAAACCTGAGATACATTGGAAAATTCTTTGTTCAAGACACTTCTATGAATTTGTTGCATCTAAAATATACCACAAATTCTTTGACACACTTCCTATCATGCTGGTGATAAATTATGTCTTTTCACCTTGAGTTGCCCAGTGAGCTTGTATCTCTTTTGACCAGTAGAGTACTACAGAGAGCTGCTATGTGACTTCTAATGGTAGATCATGAAAGGTCATGCAGCTTTAACTTTGTTCACTGGAATATTCTCTCACAGCATTGATCCACCATGTGAAAAATTGTACTTTTCTGTGTTTTCTGTGTTGGAGAGGTCAACTTTGAGTACTAAGACTGACAGTTCCACCTTATTCTAGCCTTCTACCTATTCCTGCCAAGGTGCCAAATGCAAAAGAAAAGCTTTCATATAATCCCCAGGAATTCCATCTGCCAGCTGAATTCCAAAACGTGACCTTTGTCTATGCCACAGAAACACACAAAAAAGTCACCCAATCAAGTCTTACTTGAATTTTATGACACAAAAAAATTATAAAATATAATTAATTTGCTATTTTTTTGAATTATATTTGAGGATTGGTTGTTATGCAGATAAAATAATACTTTTTTATTCATATTGAAAGCAACACTCTTTAAACTTAATATGATGAGGTCAAACATCCCTAAGCCTGATGCTCTGTTATGCTTCCCTAACTCAATTAATATCCACTCCATTCATATTGATTTATTGCATGTTTGAAGGTGTGAAAATGATGTTTTGATTTACATATGTATAGAGAAATGTAAAGCCAAGCAAATTAAAATATCATCACCTCACAAAGTTACATGTTATTTTTTCTTGTAATAAGACCACTTAAATATTACTGTCTTACCAAATGTCTAATATATAATACAATATTATTAACTTTAGTTTTCATAGTATGCACTAGTTCTTTAGGCTTATTTTATCCTCCACAACTACAACTTTGCACCCTTTGACCTACATCTTGCCATTTCCATTCCCTTTTCACTTCTCTCCCATAACTACTGCTCAACTCTCTGTTTCTATGCATTTTACCTTTTTAAAAGTCCACATAAAATGAGATTATCCAGTGTCTATTTTATTTCACTTAGCATAATATCCTTCTGGTTAATCCATGTTGCTTAAAATGGCAGGATATCCATGTACAAGGCTGAATAATATTCCACTATACACTATAACACCATTCCTTTACATGTCATCTATCAGTGAACACTTAGGTTGTTTTTATATCTTGGCTATCGTGAATAATCCTGAAATGATCAAGGGATCACAGATATTTCTACACAGTTCTCATTTCATTTTCTTTGGGTTTTGAAATGCAAATAAAACCACCCTGGGATATTACTTGTCATAACTGATAATATCAGAGGGAGGGGAAATAACAAATGTTAGTACAAGTGTGAAGAAAAGGGGACCCTTGCGCACTTTTAATGGGAATGTAAATTAGTTATAGCCACTAGAAGAAAACAGCATGGATGGTTCTCAAGAAATTACAATTACAAATAACATAAAATCCAGTAACTTTATTCTTAAGTCTCTTAGTATAAAAACTTGGGGTTATCTTTGTTTCCTTTTATCCCTCTCATATTCCACATATGAGCTCACGGAAAATCCTTCTGGTTCTACCTTTATGTTATGTTCACAATACATACATATGACCACTTTTCAATACTTCCATTACTACTACCCTGGTCCAAACTTTTTAATAGGAATTTGAATTAGTATTTTGAAAAATTAATTTTCAATAGAGATTTACTTCTTTACCTAAGAAAGCCTCATTGGAATTATGTTTCTCTTTATTTAACCATCAATTCTCTTACTCAAATATTTTCAATGCTGGTAATACATGTTTAGTTTTCGTGCATGCCCAGGCATCTCCAGATAGCATAAAGGCATCTCTAACTCTAATAGAATCTCCTGGTAAGCCTTTTCAAAAAGCGCACACAAATGATCACACATATCTGTACACTTACACACTTAGAGAATGGTTTGAGGTGAACCCTGAGATGAACCACTTTCCACAATTTTGGCCTCTTTCTAAACTAGAATTAACACTATAGAGTACATAGATGATTTAAATCTTCACAAATGGACTACTTCTTCTGAATAATCAAGCGTATTTTCTTAATTGGAATAAAATTTTGCTAAGGGAAACAAGACTAGGTACATGATACAGATTAAGTATCCAGGCAAATTAGTAGGAAATTTGAAATCCCTATGACTATTGGAGAGGCTGGCATACCTATTCTCTTAGGGTAATATTGGATATTACCATAATTCTGTATATCTCTTATTTTTTCAACTGAACTATTTTATATTACATACCAAAAGAACAAATATAGGACACACACACACACAAACTAAATCCTTTATCATTTAGCTCATGTATTCAGAGACACTTGAAAATATTTCATGCCACATTTTAAGAAGAAATCTAAAATCTAACTTCAGGAACAGTTTACATGAAAAATTAGTCCCCAGTTGAAATTGTTTGTGCTTTTGTTATGTTTTACTTCTTTATTAATCTAATTTTGGATAGGGGAAAGTCAGGTTCATGAAAAGAATCTGAGAAAGGGGAACAAGTGATTTGGAAAAATAATTATTGGAATCTGATGAACCTTTATAATGAGCTAAAGTAGAAATTAGTATTTTTGACTCCTTATCTAATTGAGATTCCATTTCAAAAGTCAAGTCTGTTGCAATGAATGAGTTTTGCCATACTTGGGCAATATATAGTATAATAGAGTGCCTAGCCTGCAGGGATCAGGTCTCCATGGAACTTTGGAAGCTTCATTTAATACAAATAATTTCTACATACTTTTGCCATTAGGAACTGCTACACATTTAGCATTTCCAAGCGATTTCTGCCCTCAAATGGTACGGTTTTCATTCATCTGAGTATACTGTTGCTCTCTGTCTTAATGTGGTGCTAGTAGGATGAACTTTTCTTGCCAATGTGATATATTTTAAAAGTAAATAATTTATGAGAATTTGCAGAGGAGGAAGAGTGGAAGACTAAGTGGCTATAAAAATCTGTGCTCCTGAAGGTTATTTTCTATGAAACTTTTAGATAGAATTATAACTTTACATTCATTGAGTGACTTAAAAAGAATCAGATGAATATTAAAGGACTTTTTCTTCATATCTGTAACTAAAAGAGTAAATTAAATTATACATGAAAAACAAAAGAGAAAGACAAGTTGAATCAGATGCCTTCACTGAACACCAAAGTGTATCGTAACTAGGCAAGTTAAGATCTTCTTCTTAAGAAAAGTGCTATTTGTCACAACTTTACTGGTTTCTTTTTCAATATCAGCATACACCTGAAGTTGTTATTTTATCCTATTAGCTACAAAGAGTTCAGAAAAGCCTGTAATCTGATCCTCTACACTGCACATACACTTGGTCATGTTAATAAATGATTATAGAATAATATTTTCTTTACCTGTATATTTTTTCAAATGAAAGGAATTATTGGTGACTACTACTAATTATAAACATCAAAGATAACTATAGCCATATTTCATATAGTTTGGGGTAAAATTTAATGTATGCAGAGCTAAATTAAAATTAATTCAATAAAATTTGGAAAGTATTTTCTTAAAATTTCTTGAGTGTTAATGTAATCACTGCGTAATATGTCTGATTATTATAATAATATATTGCCTGATTTTATCAGAGTGTACAATTTATCCTCTATTGAATTGATATTTATAGAGTTTCTACTATGTTCCACACATATTGACAGAATTGAGAAATACAAAGATTACGAAGCCATTTACCATATCCCCAAAGAGCTCAGAATGCCAACTGAGTAAGAACAGCTGAATATTTAATTACTGGCAGAGCACAACAAATATTTTGGTTGAATATCCTTACATATTGATAGGGTATCTTTGAAAGGATTTGAAAGAAACTAGTACAGTAGATGTCCTTAGATTTAAAAACTAAGTAAATACAGTATAATAAAGTAAAATAATTTACATTTCACTGTATATTTCTTATTTGTTCTTGAATTATGTATGAAGGATCTTTACAATATAATTATAGCCTTTAAAAGCACTTTTAACATTTGTCTGTTTACCATACTACTTTAATTTGATCTCATCAAAATAGCCTATGAAAGTGACAGACAATTTCTTTTCAAAAATAAAAATCTGGGGGGTGAAGCAAGATGTCAAACCAGAGACAGCATCTTTACAGCTGTTTGTAGTGATATTAGGGAGAAATTACTCTAGGAACCTCTGGCTTGTGGTCTCTGCCCAGAAATAACCCTGCAGGGGCATGAGGAGGCAGCAGAACACTTGAAGATCACAAGGTGAGAATGAAAGTAGTGAATAAATGGCAAGTACTTGCATTCGGGCAAGATCAGCCAGTGCAGCTACGGTGTAGCTGGGACAATTTGCAGACAGAGAAGGTCTCCCCTGTGTGGGATTTTTGGACCTGGGCACTTGGTTGAGTTACCTTGGGAAAGCTTGGGACAGCGATTTTAAATAGTGTCCAGGGGGCAGGACTGAGCCACTGGGGTGGAGTGGAGCTGTGACTGTTTGAGTCTTAGTACGAGTCAGGTTCTGGTGCACATAATAAGTGAGGCAGCCACTCCCAGGAAGATTTTAATGACACATTCTTTCCTGGGAAAGGCACTGCATAGGCAAGGGACATGATTTGGAAAGGTCAAGGCGTATCTATTAAGTGGACTGAGGAGAGCTTCAGGTTTCCAACCTGTGGAGTTTGAGGGCAAAGAAGTCAGGAATGATGGGACATAGTCTCCTCAGCAAGACAGAGGCTTCCAGTCTCCAACTTACACAGTTGTATCAGCATGATGATTAGCATCTCATATACTGAAAGATCACCTATTTCCCAGGCAATACACAGCATGTACAGCAATGTAATATATATATTATACATATAATATAGATAATATATGTATATAATATATAATATATATATTACATTGCTGTACATATATATGCTATATATATAATTACATATATGTAATATATATATATATTTTTCCCTTTAAAATGTTTTTCAAATTTTTATCTTAGTTTTCTTTTTCTTTGTTTCTTCTCACATAATTATAATTTTTCATTGTTGACTTCGTTAATCATAAAGGCTACATTTTTGCTAGTTTTCTGCTCCTTTTATCCCCCACCCCCCCACCCCCCGTATCCCTTAAGGTATTTTTTGTTTGTTTGTTTGTTTACTTTGATTTATACTATTTTTGTTTTTCTTCTTTATTTAGTGGAAGTGAGGTCTTGTGTCTGCTCAGGCTGGCAAAGAACTCCAGACATTGAAGGACCCACCCAACCCAGCCCCACAGAGGTTGGGATTTGTGAATGTAGTTCAAGTACCCTACTGTACACCACAATTACTCCTGCCTCTCTCTTTCTGCTTCTCTCTTCTTTTTGTCAATATTCCTTTTTACTCCCCCCTTTCTTCTCTTTTCTCTCTTTTTAAAATCTTCTATCCCTTCTTGCTCATTGTAATTCTCTTCCTTTTAGTCTTTTACAAAAAGGACAATTCATCACCTTATGTCAGAGGAATAGTAACTTAAAAGAGCAGGAGGAAGTGAAAGGAAAAAGTATGGCAAGGAAACAGATAAAAAGAAAACCCTCATGAGGCAGAAACAGCAGAGAAATCCTGGCATCATGAAAAACCAGAACAAAGCCATCCCCCCCAGTGAATCATGAGGTACATCCTACTGCAGAGGATGTCACCTATAAAGAAATGTTAGAAATGACAGAAAGGGAATTTAAAATATGGATGGTAAAAACAATGAAGGAAATTGCTGAGAATGTGGAAAGTAACCAACATGAAATCCAAAAACGGTCAAGTAAGAGGATGAATAATATGAAGAATATGAAAAGGATATAACAGAGCTTAAGGAATTGAAAAAGTCGATTATGAAACTTAAAGGTACAATAGAAACTGTCAAGAACAGATTAGACGATGCAGAAGAAAGAATCTCAGACAAAGAAGACAAACACAGGCTAACACAGGCAGTTAAAAAGTCAGAAAAAAAGAGAGAGAAAACAGAACATTCACTGAGAGAATTATGGGACTTCATGATGTGTTCAAGTATAAGAATTATTGGTATCTCAGAAAGGAAAGAAGACTTCCCCCAGAGAAATGGAACCCTTTCTAGAGGATGGAATTGAATGAAAATTTCCCCAAGTATCACCAAAGATTCTGACACACTCCTTTCAGAGGGATATTGAACCCCAGGTCATCTCAGCTCAAACAGAGATCATCATTAACCTGGCAAAAGTGAAAATGAAAGAAAAGAGTATATAAGGACCCAAAAGTAAGTGCCAATAGACCACAGGGACAAATCTATTAGGGTGGCCTCAGACTTCTCAAATGAAACATTTCAAGCTGGAAGATAATGGTCATCTAGTTTTAACCTTCTTTAAAAAAAATAATTTTCAGCCAAGAATTATATATCCTGTGAAGCTATGTTTTAAAATTGATGAAGAAATCAAATCTTGTACTGATATGTAAACACTGAGGAAGTTTGCCATACAAGACCAGATCTACACAAAATACTTAGACCTATTTCATACACTGAACATCACAATGGACCACCAGTACACTAAACACCCAGAAGCTAAAGAACAAAACCTAGCTTTCACAATTATGCAAAAGATAAAACTAAGCAATGGACTTTCACAAAATAAGATGAATATAAATCCAACACTCTTATCAATTCTCCCAACAAATGTTAATTAATTGAATTTCTTACTGAAGAGGCATAGGCTGGCTGACTGGACAAAAAAGCACAAGGCATCCTTATGTTGCCTGCAGGAAATACACCTAGCCTTAAAGTCAAACTCAGGATTAAGGAATGGAAAGCAATTTTTAGGCAAATGAGAATCAGAAGAAAGAAGGGGTTACAATCTTATTTTCAGATACAAGTGGATTTAAAGCAATTGAAGTTAAAAAAAAAAAAAAAGAAGAAAATGGACACTTTATATTGGTCAAAGGAATAATACAACAAGAAGACATTTCAATTCTAAATGTTTAGGCACTCAACTTAAAGCTCCAGATTTTTAAAAAAGACCTTACTTAGTCTGAGCAATACGATATCCTATAACACTATAATAGCAGGGGACTTTAACACTCTTCTTATAGAGCTAGATAGATCCTCTAGACACAAACTAAACAAAGATACAAGGGACTTAAACTTGATCATAGAACAACTGTGCTTAATCAACATTTAAAGAACACTCCATCACAAAGCTAAAGAATATACATTCTTCTCCTCAGCCCATGGAACATTCTCCAAAATAAATAATATCCAACAACACAAATAAAACCTCAACAAAATCAAAATAATTGAAATTTTACCCTGTATCTTCTCAGACCACAAAGTAATAAAGGTGGAACTCACCTCTAATAAAAATTATCATCCCTACACAAAGGCATGGAAATTAAACAACCTTATGATGAGTGACAGCTGGGTCCAAGAACAGATAAAAATTAAAATTATTAACTTCCACAATCATAATGACAATGAAGACACAAGCTACCAAAACCATTGGGACACTGCAAAAGCAATCCTTAGAGGAAAATTTATAGAATTAGATGCCTACATCTGAAAAACAGAAAGAGAGCACATCAACAACCTAATGAATCATCTTAAAGAAATGGAAAAGGAAGAGCAATCCAATCCCAGACATAGAGGAAAAGCAATAACCAAAATTACATCAGAAATAAATGAAATTGAAAATAAAAGAATCATTCAGAAAATTAATGAAACAAAAAGTTGATTCTTTGAAAAGAGAAATAACATTCATAAACCATTGGTCAGATTAAATGGAAACAGAAAGTAAAATCATTAATAACCTAAATCAGAAATGAAAAGGGAGAAATAACAACCAATACCACAGAAATAAGAGATGATTTCTGATTAATACCAAAACTCTATCCCCAGAAATTTGGCAATATGGAGGAAATGGACCAACACTTGGAATCACACCATATTCCTAAACTTAACCAGGAAGAAATAGATATCTTGAACAGACCAGTATCAAGCCCCGAGATTACAGAAATAAAAGAAGGCTTCCAAAAAAAAAAGCCCAGAACCAGATGGCTTCACATCAGAATGCTACCAAACCTTCCAAGATGAGGTTGCACTTATACTACAGAACCTATTCCAAAACATTGAGAAGGAATGAACCTTCCCCCAACACCTTTTATGAATCAAACATCACCCTGTTTTCAAAACCAGGAAAGAACCCAACTGAAAAGGTGAACTACAGACCAGTTTCACTAATGAATATTGATGCAATATTGATGTTGAGTATTTGCAATACTCAACAAAATCTTAGCTAATAGATTGCAACTACACATTAAAATATATATATATATATATATATATACACACATCACAATCAAGTAGGCTTCATTCATTAAAGGTATACGAGGCTGGTTTAACATGCTCAAATCCATAAATGTAATACATCATATCAATAGAAGCAAAAACAAAGACCATATGATCCTCTCAATAGATGCAGAAATAACATTTGACAAAATCCAACATCCTTTTCTAACAAGAACAGTTAAGAAAATAGGGATTGGTGGCACATTTATTAAGTTGATTGAAGACATCTATGACAAACACATAGCTAACATCTTACTGAATGGTGTAAAACTGAAAGATTTTCCTCTTATAACTGGAACCAGACAAGGATGTCCACTATCACCACTATTATTCAGCATTGTGCTGGAAGTTTTAGTGAATGCAATCAGGCTAGAGAAGGATATAAGGGACATCCAAATGAGGGCAGAGGAGGTTAAACTGTCTCTCTTTGCTGATGGTTATGATCTTATATTTGGAAAACCCCAAAGACTCAACCACAAAACTCCTGGAAGTGCTCATGAAAAATGCAGTAATCTTTTGGGGTGTAAAATCAACATCCACACATCAGGAGCCTTTGCATATGCCAATAACAGCCAAGCTGAGAAGCAAATAAAAGAAATAACTCCCTTCACAGTAGCATCAAAGTAAATTAAATACTTAGGAATACACCTAACAAAACAGGTGAAAGATATTTTCAAAGAGAATTATGAAACCCTAAGGAAAGAAATTGCTGAAGACACTAACAAATGGAGGAACATACCTTGCTCTTGGCTGGGAAGAATCTACATTGTCAAAATGTCTATACTACCCAATGCAATCTACAGAGTCAATGCAATCCCCATTACAATACCACCCTTATATTTTGAATAACTTGAAAAAATAGTACTTCATTTTATACGGAAGCAGAAAAAAATAAACTATATAGCTGAAGCTATTCTTAGTAATAAAGACAAAGCCAGAGGCATCACCCTACCAGACTTCAGGCTATATTACAAGTCCACAGTAATCAAAACAGAATGGTATTGACACAAAAATAGAGACATAGACATAAGGAACATAATAGAAAACCAAGACCTGAAACCAGTCTCTACTTGCCATCTGATCTTTGATAAACCTAACAAAAGCATACAGTTGGAGGAAAGAATCCATATTTTAAAAATGTTGCTTGGAGAACTGCATAACCACATGTAAAAGACCAAAACTGGACCTGTGGGGAGAGGGCTGTGCCCAGCAGGGCCCCCACAGCCTGGGAAATGCTCAGGGAGTGACCCCCAACCATTTTTCCTCCTTTAATATTATTTTCACCTGTCAGAAGTCACAGAGCCCATGCATACTTTGCTCATTATTGCCCAGCACAGTTTTTCCTCTTTAAGGTTGATCTCTACCTCATGTGTTAAGATTTATACAACGTTGTTAATACATTGTATAAATAAAGCTGTTTCCACAGTTCAGTGTCTGGCTGCAGTCATTAGCTGTGTCAGCCCTCCTGACACCATCCTATCTCATGTCTCCTGTCTTTCTTCTCCTCTCACCATCTTTCTGGCTTCATTTCTCAATTTCCAACCTTTTCCACTCAGGTCAACTCTCCCTCCTAGTGCTGGGTCACGAGAGGTCCTTCTTGTGCCAGTATGTGACATGGACCTACACCTATCACCACTTACAAAAATTGACTCAAGATAGATAAAAAAACTTAAATCTAAAACACAGAACAATACAAATCTTAGAAGACAGTGTGAGGAAAACTCTTGATGATGTTGTACTGGGGAAAGAATTTGTGACAAAGATTTCAGAGGCCATAAAAATGATAAAAATTAACAAATGAGAATTAAGCTCCAAAGCTTCTGCACAGCTAAGGACGCAATTACCAAAGCAAAAAGACAACCTTCAGAATGGGAAAAGGTATTTTTAGGGTATGAATCTGACAAATGATTGATTATTAGAATCTACAGAGAACTAACATTAATCAACAAAAAAAGAGTGAACAATCCCATCAATCTGGGGAAAGAGATATGAACAGAACCTTTTCTGATGAAGACGATGGCCAACAAACATTTGAAAAAATGTTCATCTCTGATCATCAGAGAAATGCAAATCAAAACCACCTTAAGATATCACCTATACCCAGTAAGAATAGCCCACATCACAAAGTCTCAAAGCTGCAGATGCTGGCATTGATCTGGAGAGAAGGGAACATTTTTACACTTCTGGTAGGACTAAACGCTAGTACAACCTTTTTGGAAGGGAGTGTGGAGAATCCTCAAAGAACACAAATTAGACTTCCCATTTGATCCTGCTGTACCATTACTAGGTATCTGCCCAGAATAAAAAAGGTCCATTTATCATAAGGGCATTTGTACTAGATTGTTTATCACAGCTTAATTTACAATCACCAAAATGTGGAAACAATTTAAATGCCCATCAGCCCAGAAATGGATTAACACACTGTGGTATATGTATACCATGGAATACCATTCAGCCATTACAAAAGATGGAGACTTACATCTTTTGTATTATCTTGGATGGAGTTGGAACACATTCTTTTTAGTAAAGCATCACAAGAATGGAGAAGCAAGAGTCTACTCAAATAGGACAAAAAGTAACTCCTTTATAGCTGTTATGAGTTTGAAGGCACCCAGAAGGGAGTTTGCACTCATAATCAGACATAGTACTCAATATGTGACATAGGGAAAAGTGAAGACCCATATGTATATTAGCCACCGCTCCCCAATGGTGCAATTACGGCCTGGGTGGAGAATCCAAGGAGTCACAATCCCTAAAATCTGAATTCTGGTTCAGACCAGGGATATAGGAAAGCCCAGCAGGGTGACTCTGAAGTTTGATGCCAATATTGCCATGCGAGGGTGCTTCAGCAGAAGGAGCTGGGAAAGAAACTATAGGAAGGATCAGAAATACCGCTGTGCCTTAGATTTTGTAGAAAAGTGATGTAAAGTTGAATGTGAAAGGAGAAATTGTATGATATACAGCACCTGAGACAGTGAGGACTGCAGCAGAAGAAATGTACTCAAAAGAAGTAGTGAAAACCAATGATTGCTCCACAGAGTCAGTGTAAACCCTGGAGCTAGTCTTGCAAATTAATGACCAAGTAAAATCATATGAAACACTACTGGCTCCTGCAGAAGCAAGTTGATATTCAGACCCTACATTAAAATATATATGGATTCTCGAAAGGGGGGAATGAGAGAGGATATCGGGAATGGTGAGGTCTAGGACAACAGAGATCTTCTCAAGGAGACTCCAAGGATACACCTGCGGAGTCCTCCCCATGGTGACTCCACTCTTAGGAATTTGTAGAAACTTAACTTCCTGGGACTTCTGTGAAATCCTGTAGTTCTGTGAGGCTGGAACACCCTCTTCCATTTGATTCAAACTGACCAATGAGAACGGCACCCGTGGGTTGGAACTTTTTGGAAATAAAAAAGAGAAGACTGAGCCAGTCGGGGAGCATGGCCATTTTGAGATTTTTAGCTCCGCTGGCTGCATAAAGCTTTTTTCCTCTTAAAAAAAAAAAAAAAAAAGAATCTAATGTACTCAATTCTAATGTGAAGCCAATAGACAATCTAATAAAATTGATAGGAGGAAGCGGGAAAAGGGGGCGGGGTTATGGTGTATGGCCCTCCTCTTGGGGGCAGGACACAATCACAAGAGGGACTTTATTTAACAAATGCAATCAGTGTAACCTAATTCTTTGTACCCTCAATGAATCTCAAGTAGTAAATTTTTTAAATTTTAAAATATTCCATATTCCCCCACCATCTTATCAGCTTGTCCTGCCTTCAGCAAAAGTCCTATAGTCAGTTTAGCCAGAATCCCTTACCCAGATGCTTTCTCCCAGTAATTTTACACCCACTGACAGACACATTGCTTCCTTGTCGTTCTTGTCCCCAGAGCTGAATCCAATCTCTGTCCCCTGCTACAAAACCCCAGTGTGACAATCCCTCTGAATAAATGCTGCCTTATTATTCTTTAAAAAAAAAAAAGAAAGAAAGCTTTGAATCTTTGTTTTCAAACCTAGAAAAGGTCTCAAGAGTGGAAAAGCAAGTATCCAATGTACTCAATACTAATGCGACAGGTAAATCTTTAAGTGTAAGTAATGGAGTAACATTCTGGTGAAGATGAAATTAAGTAAATAAATGCATAGATCTTGAGCTCCTCAGGAAAAAGTTCTGGACTGGGCATATGGAATTTGAGAATTGAAGCCAAGTAAGAAGATAATATCACCCAAAGTGAGATAAGGTCTTGACCTACCAATTAATCTATATGGAGAAAAGGAGGAACCAGCAAAGAAAATTGAGAATGAGTATGATGAATAACAATGTGCATAGAAATAAGATGAAAGCTAGAAGAGTGTGGTAGAGAACAATGTAAAACAGAAATTAACAATACATAAATAATGATAGACATCAAACAAGAAAAAAATAGAAAAATCGCTTATTACAGGCAAACCTAGTTTTGTGAAACTTTCATCATAACACCTACTTACTATGACTTTATAGTGCCTAGTATTGTACAGTATATTAGGCAGTTTACATATACCTTATGTATTTGTCTTTTCTTTTAGATGTCCCATGAGAGTAAGTATTTTATATTTTCCCACTTTAGATCATCAGAGTTTAGTTGTCTATATTAGTAGTATATAAATGCTTTATTGTGTCATTTCCTTAATTTTAGCTTCTGGAGCTCAAGAACAATATTTTAAGGATGAACATTCCCCTCAATTCCTATCATTCTCCCAGGCACAGAATAGTTGATTGATTTAGTACCTTATAGTTATGAATTTTTTTGTGCTCAAAGAAAATACTTCTTTATTGCTTTAAAGGTCATATAAGAACTAGGGATTTATATGATAACAATGGTAAATATGTTTTTATAATGCTTACTACCAGACACCGTCATAACCACTCTTTTCATATAAACTCACAATTGTTACAAGAACTTTATAAACTAAGACTACAGATATGCCTACTTTTGTATATTTGGATTTAAATGAAAAAGATTAAATGACTTTGCCAATCAAGGTCACATTCACTGAATAGTGGGGGTAAATTCCAACATAGGTAGCCTGACTTCAAGCCCAACTCTCTTAATCACTATGCCTCAGATGTACTTTTTTAGGTAAAGTGTTTCTGACATAAGGGTATTCTCTCAATTTTTGTCCTTTTAAAGCTCTTATAGGCACATACCATAAACAAACAACCAAACACCATGGATTTTAGATGATTTATAAGAAATAAAAAAGTAATGTATTCCAATTCACGAAGAAAGTTGAAACAATATATAAAACCTCTGGACTTTGGAATCACTCAGACAAAACAGGGTTCTCTATATATTCCTTTAACTAGATGCTATAAATGTCATTATCACCATAGAGAAAACATAGAGCATGTGATATTTAGATTGATTGGAACAATGTATTATCTCAATGAACAGTAAATAATGTATAATGAAAATATGTTTTAGCATTATTCCTTTTCAGGCAAAGAAGATGGTAATTTTCTAAGTTTTAATGATAACCTCTATAATACTATATGAACTTTGTGGAAAATTAGAAGTGAAAAATATTTTAATAAACTTCAATGTATTTCTAAGTCCAGAAAGACCCTACTACGGTGGGAAGAAAAATCAATCTCAGTGATTAATGGGCACTTTGGTCTACACCCAGAGTTTTACTAGCATTAAAGTGTATAGTAAAAGAGAGGAAAAATGTTCTAGAATTTAACTCTTTATGAACTCTATTATCATTCTTAGTTTCCAAGACCACTGGTGCACCATAGACATCAAGAAGTTATCTGCTTCTACGCTTCACTATGCACACTATCGCCTTGAGTACTACCATAAAACATGGTTGTTTTCTCTTCAGATTATTGGATATATAAAACTTTACCCCATTCTCAATATCTAGTCATCTGTCATTCCCCTTTTCCAGTTTTCATCAGTTAGATTTAGAGGCATAACAAACAAACCCCAAACTTAATGGATTAAGACAATAGTCATTTTATGTAGATATAGATTCTGGGAGTCAGTTGGTAATTTTTCATATCTATGACAATTTTTCCTGTCTTTGTTGGTGTCTATCATGTGCCCATAATCAGCTATTTGTTTAACTAATTACTATTGTTATCTAAAATTACCTCTCTCACATGTATGTCTGTTGACAAAATGTTGATCAAAGAACTAGGGATGTGGTTTTCTCATCATCCAGTAAGCTAGTGCATGGTTCTTCACATGGAAATCTCTGGATTCTAAATGCAGCAAGTAAGCCAGACCTATTCAACAGTGGTTTTCAATTTTCTGCTTATGTTAAGTTTGCTAATGTTCTATTGGTTCATAGCAGGCACTTGGCCATCCTAAATTCAAAACATGAGGAAATAGGCCCTACTGCTTGACTGAAGAAGTTACAACATATTTGTAGGTATTACTGTAGTGTATCACAGAGCTATCAATGGTAGTCTTTCTTCCTTTAGAGAAATTGTGCCAGAAAAAAAATGGTAAAACATTTTAGAGCTAGATGTTTTTACGGTGCTGCTAAAAAAGTATGTACATCTCTTTATTGTGGCTACACATACACCATGCTCAAATTTTATTATAGCTCATAATTTATTAAACATTCTTAAAAGAAAATATGCAATGTGGGATAATGATACTATTTCTCCTACATAATCCTTTTAAAAATTAATTCAACTTTTTTCTCTTAAAAATATCTAAAATCTCAAAATATTTTATAGAAATAAAACAAATATATAATGTCTGTGCCCCAAAAAGATGCTAAACATTTATGCAGCATTGCTATAACTGACTGTGTTACAACAGTGATTTTCTCATCTTCCATATAATTTGTTTCTTTTTTTTTTTTTTTTTGCATTTTCTGGCCAGGACTGGGTTTTAACCCTGCACCTCTGTCATACGGGGCCGGCGCCCTACCCCTTTGAGCCACAGGCACCACCCTTCCATATAATTTTTAATAAACATTTTTTTCTGACAACCTCACCTTGGAGAGGTTATACATATACATAACCTCTTGGAGAGGTTATTATATTACATAATGATGTAATATAAAGAAATCTTAATTACAGTTGAACATTAATAGTAGTCAAGAGAATAACTTAACTACTGTTAAGTGAAGAAGAGTCTACAGGTAATGAATAATTCAATCATATCATGTA
The DNA here is from genome assembly GCF_027406575.1 of Nycticebus coucang. Classification (NCBI taxonomy): domain Eukaryota; kingdom Metazoa; phylum Chordata; class Mammalia; order Primates; family Lorisidae; genus Nycticebus; species Nycticebus coucang. Next base: position 151,929,500 of record NC_069804.1, on the reverse strand, counting down.
GTACAGCATGCTAAATAAAATATATGAACTGACTATGGAAAGTTAGTAGAGCTGATCTATATTATGATAGATGTGATGATAGGGGAGGGAATATACTTTTCTACCTCTTAGACAAGTAACTCTAGGCATAAGTTCAATTGAAATGATAGGCCAAATAAATGTCTTTCCTAGTCATATAAATGTGCAGAAAGGTACAACAAAACCTTATTTAACTGTGATGTTCAAAGAGTATAGTAAAAACATTTCCTTATTAATAAAAGAATTTCATGAAATATTTTTTAAATCTTGAATTATTAATAATTTTTCCTAAATTCTGTAAGTCATACTTCCTGCCCTAAAATGTTGGTACACAGAATTTCATTTCCAAGAAGGTAGCATGAAGAACTCTGTAGATTCACTTCTCAGCATGACAAGCTAACTTCACGAAAATGACATAAACACACAGCCATTTCAAGTTTCTGGACATTTTCCTAATAGCATTCAGCAAAAGAAGAAACATAAATTCAAGAAAATCTATTGTTATAGAATAAATTATGTTCTCTTTAAATTCATACGTTTAAGTCCTAACTCTCAGTACCTCAGAATGTGATCCAATTTGGAAATAAGATTGTTGAGAATATAATTATTTAAGATGAATTCATTAGGGTGGGCTTAATCCACATTATTGGTGAATCTATTAAGAGGGTGACATGGGATACAAACAAGAACACAAGAAGAATGCCATGTGAAGATGAAGATAGTCAAGATGATGTTTCCATATGCAAAGGAGTGCTAAAAATTGTTGACAAACAAGAAGCAGCTCAAAGAGATGCATGAAACCAATTATTTTATAGCCTTCAGAAGGAAGTGACCCTGATAACACTTTGGTGTCAGACATTTAGCCTCCAGAACAGGGAGACAATATATTTCTGTTAAGACACTCAGTTTGGGTCACCTTGTTAAACAAAACCAAGAAAATGAATACTTAAATAAGTTAAAAACAGTGAAAATATGTGATATCTGAGTCATGATCCATCCAACCCTGTCAGCTCAAGTTGATGAAGTATCACTCAGGGAAGATGAGACCAAGAAGACATGGCTCACTCTTTCCTCAGATCCCAATAAAAGAGTAGCTCTCATATATCACTGAGAGAACAGCCTGCTAGCATTTCAGATCCTGTAAAATCCAAGCTGGAGAAACTGGTATATATTACTGGTGAGCATAGCTAGGAGTTCAGGGAATCCCTTCATTCACCTATCTTTTACCATAGGAGAGGGGTTACATTCAATGTGTGGCAGGCTGAGAATACATGGCCAACCATGATCCTTTGTACAGCTCACTTCTAGGGCACAGGCTGCATGCCAGGAAAGGCAGGTCAACAATACCAAGGACTACCACCTGGACCAGTGCCAGAGTAGTGGCTAAGAGATATTTTCGGGGACACGAATTTCATTAAAAAAGAAATCTTTGCAAGGACCTTACTTTATTTTAAATAACATGTGAAGAAGTTCAAATCTAAGGGCATTGTCAAAAAATAATATCTCTTCTTAATAAGAGCAACAAGCTAAACCATAAGCTAGCTAGTTTACCAGGAAAAGCCAAGCAAAGAGACAGCTAATAAAAGCCCACCTAGGATCTGAGTGGGGGGAAAAGCCTCAAAGATTGGCTTCCAATCTATTTACTTTCATGAATTTAGTTATTTTGGATTGTTGAGCAGTTTATGCCACAGGACACTGTCATGTGTTATCACCACACACACACACAAAAAAAGATATTTGATATTATGGAAAGTTTTTTCTATTATCTTTAATTAAGTTGATTTAATTATTACACAGTGTATTCAATTTGTGCCCTATAAAGTTATACAACAATAATTCATCATTTATATTTACAAATCATGTATCTAATACGAGTTTAGTAAATAGAAAGTATAGTGTACTCTCCTATTTTACCCATAAAAAGCAAATAATATCAATTTTAAAAAAGGATCTGAATAAACTTTTATTCAAAGAAGATATATAGAGAATAAGTACATAAAAATTTGTTGAGTATAATTAATCATTAAGGAAATGTAAATCAAAACCAGAAAGAGATACCACTGTATAACCTCTAGAGTGGCTCCAGTAGAAAATAGACAATAATATGTGGTAATGAGGAGTTAGAAAAATTGTAATCCTCATACACTGCATGTCAGAATGTAAAATATTGAAACCACTGTGTAAATCATTTTGTCAAGTCCTCAAAATTTAAAACGTAGAATTAACATATAACCCAGTAATTATAATACTGTATGTTTATACAGGAGTAATGAAAATTTATCCTCACAAAAATTTGTACAAAAATGTTCACAGCAATATTATTCAGTATAACCAAAAAGTGGAAACAATCCAAATGTCCATGAACTGAGGAATGGATAAGCAAAATGTTATATTTATGCACAAAGAGGAAAGTATTCTTACATGCTACAAAATCGCTGAACCTAGAAATATTATTCTCAGTAAAATAAGCCATATATTTATATGAAATGACCAGTTTCAACAACCTTGTGAATACACTGAATGCCACTGAAATGTGTGCTTTAAAAGAGTAAATTTTATGATATAGGAATTATACATCAATTTAGAAATTGAAAAAAAGAAAACCAGATTATCTCAGGTAACAATTTACTTTATCTTAAGATAGAAAAAAATTACATGGTTTTAATTTAGTTTGCGTAAAGGACATTGGGGAAAGAGACACCAATTTACTGTACTAAATCAAGCAGTGGTAGTTGCCTAAAGGTGCTTTTCTAGCAGCCTGTTTTTGATACAATAGGCTTTCTCTCAACGTTTTTGTTTTTAAGCTCTCTGACTCTTATTTTTTATAATAGATAATCACTTCCCTTCTCAGCAGTAGTGTTATTACAGTGCTTTCATGAAATCTTTCTATACTCTATAATTATTATAATATTTTTAAATTTCAGTCTTCTTAAAAGGATAATGGTTTTAATAACTTTACCATTTATTTGGGAGAAATGAGTCTTACAAGATCGGTCATTCTCTGTTCATGCAAACATGATTATTTTCATAATCATTTTCAAAATCCTTCTCAAATTAAATAATTATTCTTTAATCAGTTTAATTATTATCTTTCAATCTTGAGAGAATATTATCATTTATCCATTCATATCAATCTTGAGTTTTTCAATTCTGATGCATAAAATAAGTAGGTTTCTGACACCCCAACTAAATATCTGGGAGAGTACAACAAAGTAAATATTAGGAAGCACATTGTATTTCTAATATCTTTTCAATATTTGTCAACTCTGAAGTTATAATCCCTAGATATAAACAGCCTATAGACTTACAATCTTAGTCATTTGTTTCTGGAACTTCTTATAGACATAAAGAGTATTCCTTTGCCAATGGGAAGGAAACCATATTTTTATTCATTTCGTTTTGTAACTTACAAAACGAAATGAATACATCTATGTCAAAATAAGTGTGAAGTGCTCCTCAAAGATGTCAAGGTCAGGTAAGATATGGTGAGAAACTGGCAAATTGAATGAGTTGTAATCCAAGATGAAATTCTGGAAGAGGAAAAGAGTATAATTGAAACACTGTGAAATCTTGTTGTGAAACATTAGAGAAATTGAAGTAAGTTCTATAGTTTATTAATAACATTATAACAATGTTAAATTCTTAGTTTTGATAAATTTACTATCATAATGGGGAATAAATTTACTTACTCTTAGGGGAAACCAGATGAGGAAAATAAGAAAACTCTCATTTTATAACTTGTCTATATGTTAGAAATTCTTTCAAAATAAAAAAATAAAACAGAAGGCACAATAATAAAACCTCTCAAATTTTAAGATTTAGTATCTAAGATTCATTAATTGAAGAATTGCTTTAGGAATAAATTCACTTCCTTTTGGCTAATTTTACTCAAATAGTGCATTGTAACAATATATCACATGTACCCATAAATATGAACAAATATTATGTATCAAAATTTTTTTAAAAGAAGGAAAAACATCTGTGAGCTCAAAAGTACGATAATTAAAACAATGGAAAATACACATATATACATTTTTCTTTTTTATAATTAAATCATAGCTGTGTACATTAATGTGATCATGGGGCACCATACACTTGTTTTATAGACCATTTGACACATTTTCATCACACTGGTTAACATAGCCTTCCTGGCATTTTCTTAGTTATTGTGTTAAGACATTTACATTCTACATTTACTAAGTTTTACATATACCCTTGTAAGATGCACCACAGGTGTAATTCCACCAATCACCCTCCCTCTTCCCACCTCCCCCCCTACCTCTCCTCCCTTTCCCCCTTCCCCCTATTCTTAGGTTATAATTGGGTTATAGCTTTCATGTGAAAGCCATAAATTAGTTTCATAGTAGGGCTGAGTACATTGGATACTTTTTCTTCCATTCTTGAGATACTTTACTAAGAAGAACATGTTCCAGCTCCATCCATGTAAACATGAAAGAGGTAAAGTCTCCATCTTTCTTTAAGGCTGCATAATTGCAGAAATGGGCATGTGTTAAGCCATAAAACAAACTTCACTATATTCAATATTATTGAAATCACATGAAGTATGGCGCTAAACTAGAATGGAATATAATAATATCAAAAATAACAATTAGGTGGAAATTAATGCATTTCTAAACTATTAGTGGGTAAAAGTAGAAAAACAACTTATATTTAAAAATACTTTTAAATGAATAAAAATAACAATAAACATGTTAATGGAATACTTAAAGTAGAATGTATTCCTTTAAATGCTTATATTAATAAAAATGGAAGATACCAAACTAGTAAACTAGCCTTAAACTTTAAAAAAAGGTAGAAAAATAAGTGCTAACTAAGCTAAAACCAGGCAGACAGAAATAAATCAAAGATTAAAGCTAAAATAAATGAAATATAGAAATACAGCTACTGAGGAGGCTGAGGCAGGAGGATCACTGGAGCTCAGAAGTTTGATGCTGTCATGAGTTGTGATGATGTCACAGCACTGGAGCCTGGGAAACAGATTGAGACTTTGTCTACTAAAATAATTTGAAAGATGAAATGGGAAAAATATAGAAGGTGAAGAAACACTTCCCAACTCATTGTAATGAGGCTAGTATTATCCTGATACCCAAGGCATAAAAAGATGTCATAAGAAAATTGTGGTCCACCATGACTTATAAATACAGCTCCAAACACTTGACAAAATGTGAAATCCTTGTCAAAGGCCTGAATCCCACAAATGTAAAAGAGATTATATATCATAAACAAGTGAAATTTGTACAAGGAATATATAGTTGGTTCAATGTATGAAAATCAGTCAACGTGATAAACCATTTTAAGAGAAAAAACAATTAACAAAATCCCCCCACATGATTCTATCAATAGGTGAAGAAAAAGTGTTTTACAAAACTCAGTATCATGTCATAATATAAAGATTCAATTAACTAGAAAGGAAAAGAGCATCTTCAACCAATAAAGATGCATTTATGAAAATTACAGATAATATCATATTTAAAGTTAAATAAAAGGCACTCCTTGATGGAAATTAATAAAAATAATGTAAGAATGTATGCTAAAAGGGTGTCTTCTCTTGTCTCTCATATTCAACATTATAATAGGGTATTTTTTTCAAGGTAATTAGGCAAGATAAAGAAATAAAAGGCATCCACATTGGAAAGAAATATGTAAAACTATCCTCGTTTGTATGTGACCTGATCTTATAAACAGAAAATCTTAGGAACCCCAGAAAAATCCCTCTCAGGACTAATAAATGAAATGAAGTAAGGTTACAGGATAAAAGAGTCATAAAAAATCAACGAACCAACTGAAAGTGAATGTAGAGTATAATTTCATTTACAATATCATAAAAACAATAAAATACTCAAGAATAAATTTAACAAAAAGCTAATAGAATCACACACTGAATATGCCAAGCATATTTCAATTATGTCAGCATAATTGAAAAAAATAAAAATACTTAAATAATGCAAACATATATCATATATGAGAATCAGAAGACTCAACCTTGCTAAATTGGAAGTATTCCCCAAATTGATCTGCAGATTCTTAGCAATTTATATGAAAATTCCACCTTTTTTTTTCTTAGAAATTCATCAACTGTTCCAAAATTCATAGGAACATAGAATGGTCAGAATCATTGTCACATGAAAGATTAAAGTTGGAAAACTAATAAGTCTATTTCAAAACTTAACTATTTTTTATTTTTTAATTTCAAATTAATATGAGGGTACATTACGTTACATTGTTTTCAATTCTAAGGTGAAGTTCAAGTTGTAGTTGACCTACATTCACCCAGGGGGCGGGCTGAACACCCTGACATTCTGCACATTAGGTGAAATCCAGCCAATTGCCTTCCCTCCCCCATCTCTCTCTCTCAAAACATATATGAATAGAAAGCTATGCTAATGGAGACAATGTTTTACTGACAATAGAATAAATGAAGATCAAAGGAACATATTCAAAAGTTGAAAAATAAACCATTACATTTATGGTCAAATGATTTTTTAACAAAGATGCCAGGAATTGAATTAGGGAAATAATTTAATAAGCAGCCCTGGTACAACTGGATACTAAATGCAAACAGGATGAATGACTTAATATAAGAGCTAAAACTATTAAAAACTTTAATAGAAAACATAGGTATAAATCTTCATAACCTTGAATTATGCAATATTTTTGTTATATACAACAGCAAGGATAGAAACAAAAGAGAAAAAAGTCATACTGGATCACGTCAAAATGAAATAATTAATTGCTTCCAACACTGCCAACAAGAAAGAATAAATGGAACTTTCCCAGTGGTAAGAAATATTTACCAATCATATTTCTTAAAAGAGCTTAATATCCAGAATATATAAATAACTCTACCAATTCTACAAAGTGCAGTGAATTAAAGAATATACAAATGGTAAACAAGAAAATGAATCAGCATCATTATCCATCAGGGCAGTACAAATGAAAACCACTATGAGATACCCAGATAAATAAAATAGATAATAACAAGTACTGGTGAAGCTGTGAAGAAACTGGAACCTTCAAACATTGCTGGAGCAAATCAAAATATGCAGCCTCTGTGGAAAACAGTTTGGCAGTTCCTCAAAATTTTAAACATTGAGTTACCTGATGGCCTAGAAATTCTACTTCTAGGTATATATCCAAAAGAAATGAAAACAAATGTCCACATGAAAATGTATACTATTATGTTCATATCAATATAGTTCATAATAGCCAAATAATGGAACAAACCCAAATGTCCATCAACTGAAGAACAAATAAACAATACATGGTATATGCATGAAATGTAATACTAATCAGCAATAAAAAAGAATAGAGTACTGATATTCTATGTTACAACCTGGAAGGACTTTAAAACACGTTCAGTGAAAGAAGTTATTCTCAAAATACAACATATCATGTGCTTCAATTTACATATGCCCTGAATAGGCAAATAATTAGATGAGGGACTGAAAAAGGTTGGGTGGGGGAAGGAGAATAAATGACTGCTAATAAGTAGAATGTTTCTTCTCGGGGTGACAAAAAAATTGTAATTAGAAGTTATGGTTGCATGTTTTTTGTGAATATACTAAAACCTTTGCATTGAAAATTTACTGTAAAGGAGTAAATATTTTTGTTATGTGAACAATATATCAATAAAGATTATTTATTGATAAAAAATATTCAATAAGATCTTAGCAAGCAGAATTCAACAATACATCAAAAAAGTATAAAACACAATCAAGTTGGTTTTATCCTGGGGTTGCAAGGTTGGTTCAACATATTTAAATCTATAAATATAATACATCACATAAATAAAATTTTAAAAGACCATATGATTCTATCAATTGATGCAGAAAAAGCTTTTGATAATATCCAGCATCCTTTCATGATTAGAACCCTTAAGAAAATAGGCTTAGATGGGACATTTCTTAAACTGATAGAGGCCATCTACAGTAAATCCACAGCCATTATCAGATTGAATGGAGTAAAATTGAAAGCATTTATACTCAGATCTGGAACTAGACAAGGATTCCCATTGTCACCAGTGCTGTTCAACATAGTAATGGAAGTCCTAACCATGGCCATCAGGCCAGATAATGAGATCAAATTTTCACTCTTTGCAGATGACATGATCTTATATCTGGAAAACCTAAGGGACTCAAATACAAAGCTCTTAGAAGTCATCAAGGAATATAGCAGTGTCTCAGGATGCAAAATCAATACTCAAAAACCAGTAGCTTTTATATATGCCGATAATAGTCAAGCTAAAGATATAGTGAAGGACTCTATTCCTTTTACACTAGTGTCAAAGAAGATAAAATACCTGGGAATTTATCTAACAAAGGAAGTGAAAGGTCCCTATAATGAGAACTATGAAATCTTGAGAAAATAAATAACTTCAGATGTTAACAAATGGAAAAACATACTATACTTGTGGCTCAGAAGAATCAAGATTGCTAAAATGTCCATACTACCCAAAGCAATCCACAGATTTAATATAATCGCTATCAAAGCATCAATATCATACTTTTAAGTAACTTGAAAAATAGTACTTTGCTTTATATGGAATCAGAAAAAAAACCTTGAATAGCCAATACATTACTAAGAAATAAAACAAAACTGGAGGCATCACATTGTCAGATTTCAGATTATACTATAAATCTATAGGGATCAAAACAGCATGGTACTGGCATAAAAATAGAGATGTAGCTGTATGGAATAGAATACAGAACCTAGAGATTAACCCAAAGATCATCATTTTATCTTTGATAAGCCTAACAAAAACTTACATTGGGGAAGATTCCCTACTTAACAAATGGTGCTGGGAGAACTGGATACCAACCTGTAGAAGACTGAAACTGGACTCTCACCTTTCACTACTAATAAAAATTGATTCTCACTGGATAAAAGAAATAAACTTAAGACATGAAACTATAAAAATACTAGAAGAGAATGCAGGGAAAACACGTGAAGAGAGTGGCCTGGGCAAATATTTTATGAGGAGGATACCCCTGGAAATTAAAGCAACACTAAAAATACATTACTGGGATCTCATCAAGCTACAAAGCTTCTGCACAGCTAAGTGTAATATAAGTGAAGCAACCAGACAGCCTTCAGAATGGGAGAAGACTTTTGCAGATTATGTTTTAGACAAGGTCTGATAACTAGAATCCACAAAGAACTCAAACCAATCAATAAGAAAAGGAGAAAGAACCCAATTTCTTTGTGGGCAAGATACTTGAGCAGAAACTTCTCTGAAGATGATAGTCACATGACCTACAAACACATGAGAAAATGTTCAACATCATTAATCATCAGAGAAATGCAACTCAAAACCATTTTGACAGATCACATAACTCCAATAAGAATAGACCACATCACAAAATCCCCAAACTGCATATGTTGGTGTGGATGTGGAGAGAAAGCAACGCTTCTACACCGCTGGTATGACTGCAATCCATATAGCCTTTTTGGACAGAAGTTTGTAGGATTCTCAAGGAACTAAAAGTTGACCTACCATTGTATTCTACAATATCAATACTAGGTTTCTACCCAGATGAACAAAAATAATTTTACAACAAAGATATTTGCACCAGAATGTCTATTACAGCCTAATTCACAATAGCCAACTAGTGGAAGCAGCCTAAATGTCCATCTATCCATGAATGGATAACCAAATTGTAGTATATGTACACCATGGAATAATATGCAGCCATAAAAGAGGGAGACTTTACATCGTTTATGTTTACCTGGATGGAGCTGGAACATATTCTTCTTAGTAAGGTATCTCTAGAATGGGGGTAAAAAGTATCTGATGTACTCAAATACTACTATGAAACCTATATGTAAACACTTGCACATTCATATGAATGATAAAACACAAAGATAGTCCAGAAAGATAGAAGGGAAAGGAGGAATAAGGAAGGAGAAGTGGGAGGGTGAGTGGAGGAAGGGTATTTGGTGGGATCTCACCTATTGTACACAACACAAGGTTACATTTCAAAACAACTAAGAGTATATAAAACATATCTTACCACAAAAGTAAGTAAGTGAGGGGATGGTTATATTAATTAGTTTGATTTAAGCATTCCACTAGGTATATCAAATCATCATACTTTACCCCATAATGTATACAGTTGTTATTTAATAAAAATTAAGTAAAAAAGTACAAAAACAAATTATGTAACCAAAATATGTGTACACCAATAATATTCCAAAATAAAAAAAAAATTATTATAAAAAGTAAAAAAAAAAAAAAACCTTACTACAAACTTACAATAATAAAAGGAATGGGGTATTGTCATACTAACAGATAAAAAAATCAGTGGAAAAAAATTCACTGTCCAGAAATTAAAAAAAAAGTTCACTTAAATAGATAAATAAGCAGATTTTGTAGAAAGATATTAAATATATCAGAAGTAATGAGAACACATAGCATTTTATTTTTTTAATTTTTTTATTCTTGGGGATTCATTGAGGATACAAGAAACCAGGTTAGACTGATTGCATTTATTAGATAAAGTCCCTCTTATAATTGTGCCTTGCCCCCCAAAAGTGTGCCACACACCAAGACCCCCACAACCCTCCCTCCTTCCCTCTCTCTGCTCTTCCTTCTCTCACCCTTTCCCCACTTCTCTGTCTCTCTGCTCTCCCCTTCCCCCAATGCCCACCGTGTACTAGGTCATTAATTGTCCTCAGATCAAAATTGATTACATAGGATTCATGCTTCTCCATTCTTGTGATGCATTACTAAAAATAATGTGTTCCACTTATATCCAGGTTAATACAAAAAAAATGTAAAATCTCCATCTTTTTTAATGGCTGAATAGTATTCCATGGTATGCATATAACACAGGTTGTTAATCCATTCGTGTTGTTGTGCATTTAGACTATTTCCACATTTTGCAAATTGTAAATTGAGCTGCAATAAAAAGTCTAGTGCAAGTATTCTTATGGTAGAAGGATTTTTTTTCTTCTGGGTAGATGCCCAGTAATGGGATTGCAGGATCAAATGGGAGGTCTAGCTTGAGTTCTTTTAGGGTTCTCCATACTTCTTTCCAAAAAGGTTGTATTAGTTTGCAGTCCCACCAGCAGTGTAAATGTGTTTCTTTCACTTCACATCCATGCTGGCATCTGCAGTTCTGAGATTTTATGATGTGTTCCATTCTCACTGGGGTTAGATGATATCTCAGGGTGGTTTTTATTTGCATTTCTCTAATAATTAGGGATGATGAGCAATTTTTCACATTTGCTATCCATTTGTCTGTCTTCTTTAGAGAAGTTTCTATTCATCTCCGTTGCCCATTGATATACAGGATTGTTGGCTTTAATCATATGGATTAATCATTTGAATTCTCAATAGATCTTTGTTATCAATGTTTGTCTGATTCAAAATATGCAAATATCCTTTACCATTGTGTAGGTTGTATATTTGCTTTGGTTGTTGTCTCCTTAGGTGCACAGAAGCTTTTCAGTTTAATTAAGTCCCAGTTGTTTATTTTTGTTGTTGTTGCAATTGCAACAGAAGTCTTTATAAAGTCTTTCCCCACGCAGATATCTTCCAGTGTTTTTCATATGCTTTCTTTGAGGATTTTTGTCATTTGAGACCTTACACTTAGGTCTTTTATCCATCTTCAATCAATTTTTGTGAGTGTAGAAAGGTGCAGGTCCAGGTTCAGTCTTTCACATGTGGATATCCAGTTCTCCCAGCACCATTTATTGAATAGGGATTTTTTCCCCCATTGTATGTTCTTGTTTGGTTTATCAAAGATCAGGTGGCTGTAAGATGTTAGTTTCATTTCCTCATTTTCTATTCTATTCCAAATGTCTATGTCTCTATTTTTGTCCCAGTACCATGCTGTTTTGACCACTATGGCCTTGTACCACAATCTAACGTCTGGTATGCTGATAACCCTGGTTTTGTTTTTATTACTAAGAACTGCCTTAGCTATATGGGTTTTTTCTGGTTACATACAAAATGAACAATTATTTTTTCCATGTCTTGAAAGTACAATGTTGATATTTTAATAAGGATGACATTGAATCTATAGATTGCTTTGGGAATTATAGACATTTTAACAATGTTGATTCTTCCTAGTCATAAGCATGGTATGTTCTTCCATTTGTTAATATCCTCTGCTAGTTCTCTTCTTAGAGTTTTATAATTTTCTTTACATAGTTCCTTTACCTTTTTTGTTATGTATATACCTAGGTATGTCATTTTCTTTAAAGCTATGATGAAGGGAGTTGTGTCCTTATTGAGCCTCTAATATTTTTTTAATTAAATCATAGCTGTGTACATTGATGTGATCATGGGGCACTGTACACTGGTTTTATAGACCATTTGACACATTTTCATCACACTGGTTAACATAGCCTTCCTGGCATTTTCTTAGTTATTGTGTTAAGACATTTAAATTCTACATTTACTAAGTTTCACATGTACCCTTGTATGATGCACCATAGGTGTAATCCCACCAATCACCCTCCCTCTGCCCATCCTCCCACATCCCACCCCTCCCTCTCCCCCTTCGCCATATTCTTAGATTATAACTGGGATAGAGCTTTCACATGAAAGCCATAAATTAGTTTCATAGTAGGGCTGAGTAAACTGGATACTTTTTCTTCCATTCTTGAAATACTTTACTAAGAAGAATATATTCCAGCTCCATCAAGGTAAACATGAAAGAGGTAAAGTCTCCATCTTTCTTTCAGGCTGCATAGTATTCCATGGTGTACATATACCACAATTTATTAATCCATTCTGGTACAAATATATTTGTTATAATGTGATTTTTGGTCTTCTGGGTCTATACCTAGTAGAGGAACTATAGGATTGAATGGCAGATCAATTTTTAGATCTCTAAGTGTTCTCTAAACATCTTTCCAAAAGGAATGCATTAATTTGCATTCCCACCAGCAGTGTAGAAGTGTTCCCTTTTCTCCACATCCACGCCAACATCTCTGGTCTTGGGATTTTGTGATATGGGCTAGTCTTACTGGAGTTAGATGATATCTCAAAGTAGTTTTGACTTGCATTTCTCGGATGATTAAGGATGATGAGCATTTTTTCATATGACTGCAGGCCGTGCACCTGTCTTCTTCAGAGAAGTTTCTCTTCAAGTCCCTTGCCAAACCTGTGATGGAATCACTTGTTCTTTTCTTGCTTATACGTTTTAATTCTTTGTGGATTCTGGTTATTAAACCTTTGTCAGAGACATAACCTGCAAATATCTTCTTCCATTCTGAGGGTTGTCTGCTTGCTTTACTTACTGTGTTCTTGGCTGTGCAGAACCTTTTTAGATTGATCAGGTCCCAGTAGTGTATTTTTGAAGCTGCTTCAATTGCCTGGGGGGTCCTCCTCATAAAATACTCACCCAGACCAATTTCTTCAAGAGTTTTCCCTGCACTCTCTTCTAGTATTTTTATAGTTTCATGTCTTAAGTTTAAATCTTTAATCAGTGAGAGTCTATCTTAGTTAATGGTGAAAGGTGTGGGTCCAGTTTCAGTCTTCTACAGGTTGCCAGCCAGTTCACCCAGCACCATTTGTTAAAAAGGGAATCTTTTCTACACTGAATGTTTTTAATTGGCTTCTCAAAGACAAAATAATGGTAAGTAGTTGAGTTCATCTCTTGGTTCTCTATCCTGTTCCATACATCTACCTCTCTGTTTGCATGCCAGTACCATGCTGTTTTGATCACTATTGATTTATAGTATAATCTGAGGTCTGGTAGCGTGATTCCTCCTGCTTTGTTTTTATTTCTGAGTAATGTCTTGGCTATTCGAGGTTTTTTCTGATTCCATATTAAATGAAGTATTATCTTTTCAAGATCTTTAAAGTATGACAGTGGAAATTTAATAGGCATTGCATTAAAATTGCATATTGCTTTGGGTAGTATGGACATTTTAACAATGTTCATTCTTCCCAGCCATAAGCATGGTATGTTTTTCCATTTGTTAACATTTTCAGCTATTTATTTTCTTAGAATTTCACAGTTCTCTTTATAGGGATCTTTCACGTCCTTTGTTAGATAAACTCCCAAATATTTCATCTTCTTTGGCACTATTGTGGATGGAGTAGAGTCTTTAACTGTTTTTTCAGCTTCAGTATTGTTGGTATATATAAAGGCTACCGATTTATGAATATTGATTTTGTAACTTGAGACACTGGTGTATTCCTTTATCACTTCTAAGAGTTTTTTAGTAGAATCCCTAGAGTTTTCCAGATATACAATCATATCATCTGTGAAGAGCGAAAGTTTGATCTCTTCTGACCCTATATGGATACCCTTGATCACCTTTTCTTCCCAAATTGCAATGGCTAAAACATCCATTACAATGTTAAAGAGCAGTGGAGACAATAGGAAGCCTTGTCTGGTTCCTGATCTGAGTGGAAATGATTTCAATTTAACTCCATTCAATACGATATTGGCTGTGGGTTTGCTATTGATGGTCTCTATCAGTTTAAGAAATGTTCCTTCTATATCAATTTTCTTAAGTGTTCTGATCATGAAGGGATGCTGGATATTATCAAAAACTTTTTCTGCATGGATTGAGAGAATCATATGGTCTTTGTTTTTTAATTTGTTGATGTGCTGAATTATACTTATAGATTTACGTATATTGAACCAGCCTTGAGACCCTTGGATAAAACCGACTTGGTCATGATGTATAACTTGTTTGATGTGTTGCTGGATTCTGTTTGTTAGGATCTTGTTGAATATTTTTGTGTCTATATTCATTAGTGATATTGGTCTGTAATTTTCTTTTCTTGTTGGGTCTTGGTTTGGGGATCAGGGTGATGTTTGCTTCATAGAATGTGTTTGGGTATTCTTCCTTCTTCTTCTATATTTTGGAAAAGGTTGAGTAATGCAGGTACTATTTCCTCTTTAAAGGTTTGGTAGAATTCTGTCATGAAGCCACCTTGTCCGGACTTTTCTTTTTAGGGAGATTTTGTATGGTTGTTGCTATTTCAAAACTAGATATAGGCCTGTTCAACATTTCCACTTGATTCTGACTAAGTCTTGGAAGGTGATGTGCTTCCAACTATTGGTAAATTTCTTTCAGATTTTCATATTTCTGAGAATAAAGTTTCTTTAATATTCATTAAGGATTTTTTGAATTTCTGAGGAGTCTGTTGTTATTTCATCTTTGCCATTCTGATTGATGAAATTAGAGATTTTACTCTTTTTTTCCTGTTGGTTAGCCAAAGGTTTATCTATTTTATTGACCTTTTCAAAAAACCAACTTTTCGCTTTATTGATCTGTTGTATAATTCTTTTGTTTTCAATTTCAATTAATTCTGCTCTAATTTTGGTTATTTCTTTTCTTCTACTGGGTTTGGGGTTGGAATGTTCTTCCTTTTCCAGTTGCTTGAGATGTCCCATTAAGTTGTTAACTTCCTCTCTTTCCATTCTCTTGAGGTAGGCTTGCAGTGCTATAAATTTCCCTTTTAGGACTGCCTTTGCGGTATCCTAGAGGTTCTGATAATTTGTGTCTTCATTGTCATTTTGTTACAAAAATTTGGCAACTTCCTTCTTAATCTCATCTCTGACCCAGCTATCATTCAGCATAAGGTTATTTAACTTCCATGTTTTTGTATGAGTATCCAGATTCCTGTTGTTACTGAATTCAACTTTTATTCCATGGTGGTTAGAGAAGATGCAAGGAATAATTTCTATTCCTTTAAGTTTACTAAGGTTAGACTTGTGACCTAAGATGTGATCAATTTTGGAGTATGTTCCGTGGGCTGATAAGAAGTATGTGTATTCAGTTTTGTTGGGATGAAATGTTCTGTAGATGTCTACTAAATCCAAATGTTGGATGGTTAGGTTTAAATCTAACATTTATTTGCTCAGCTTCTTATTTTAGGATCTATCCAACACTACCAAAGGAGTGTTGAAGTCTCCGACTATTATGGAACTAGAGGAAATCAAGTTGCTCATGTCTGTTAGAGTTTCTCTTATAAATTGAGGCGCATTCTGGTTGAGTGCATAAATATTAATATTTGAAATTTCATCATGTTGAGTATTTCCCTTAAGAAATATGAAGTGACCATTCTTATCCTTCCTTACTTTTGTTGGTTTAAAGCCTATTGTATCTTCCAATAGAATTGCAACACCAGCTTTTTACTGATTACCATTTGCCTGAAATATGGACGACCATCCTTTCACCCTGAGTCTATATTTATCTTTTAAGGTAAGATGAGATTCTTATAAGTAGTAGATATCTGGCCTGAGTTTTTGTATCCAGTCAGCCAACTTCTGTCTCTTTAGAGGACATTTTAAGATATTCACTTTAATGGAAAATATTGATAAGTCTGGTAAAATTTTGGGGTACAGAGTTTTTTGAAAGTTCAGCGGACAATTTTAATCCTTTTGCCACTGTGGAAGTTGGAGTTCGATCAAATGTTTCTGAGTAAGTTTATTTTTGTCATAGAATATTGGTCTGTTCATTATGGAGGATAGGTCTGAGAATATCCTGAAAAGCTGGTTTGGTCATGGCAAATTTCTTCAACATGTGAATGTCATTAAAGTATTTTATTTCTGCATCATAAATGAAACTCAGTTTAGCTTGATACAGGATCTGGGGTTGAAAGTTATTTTGTTTCAGGAGATTAAAAGTTGATGACCACTCTCTTCTGGTTTGAAAAGTTTCAGCAGAGATATTTGCAGTCATTCTAATATTCTTCCCTTTGTAGGTAATGGTTTTCTTACGTCTGGCTGCTTTCAGAATTTTCTCCTTCATATTAACTTTAAAGAAGTTAATTATGATGTGCCTGGGGGATGTCTTATTTGGGTTGAGTTGTGCTAGGGTTCTGAAACTGTCTGCTATCTGAATTTCAGAATCTTTTGGCATATCTGGAAAATTCTCTTTCATAATTTCATGGAGATGAGCCTCTGTGCATTGCGAAGCCACTTCATCGCTTTTGGAGATTCCAGTGAGGTGGATATTAGCCTTCTTCAAATTATTTCGGAACTCTCTGAGAGAATGATCCATTTTTGATCTCCATTTATCTTCCTTTTTGAGAGTTTGGGAATGTTCAAAAGCTTTGTCTTCAATGTCAGAAATCCTTTCTTCAGCTTGCTCCACTGTATTACTGAGGGATTCTACTGTATTTTTCAGATCTTTGAGGACTGCAAATTCTTGCTTCTGGGTATCAAAATCTTTGGTAGTTTTGTCTTTAAATTTATTGAATTCTTGAGACAACCTTTGAATTTCTTCCAACTTTTGAACTGCTCCTCGAATTTGTAATTCCAATTTTTGCTCCATTCTACTAATCTTGTTTGCAATCCAAATTCTGAATTTGATTTCTTACATCTCGGCCAACTGTTTATGAATGGGATCTTCAGTTACATACGCCTTATCTTTCTTTGTGGGGATTGATTTACTCTGGTTATTCATGTTACCAGAGTTTTTCCGCTGATTCTGCTCCATATTTATTTTACACCATTTGACTTTTCCCCTGGAGCTTTTCCAAGGACCTGTACAGTGCTATGGCCTGAGAAACTGGGGACCTGTTTGGTGTGGTGGGGCTAAGTGGCTCTGTCTTTTTTCAGCTGGTCTCTGTCTGACCCTAGTGAAACAGTTACTCTGGGTTGAAGGACTATCCAAGTGGGGCCCTGGGTGTGTGGTTGTAGAAAGGTTTGATTTTCCTTTTCCAATTGTTGCCTGGGTGGGGCAAGGTGACTTAAGTGCTGGTAATTCTCCACAGATGAGACTTCTTCCCTTCTGGGATACCTGTAACTCCTATGTTTGAACATTTCATGAAGTCTCATAATTCTGTCATTGAACATTTTGCTTTCTCTCTCTTCTTTTCGGCCTCTTTATCTATCTGAGTTATCTCAAGAGCTTTATCCTCTACCACTGAGATTCTTTCTTCTGCATGGTCTAATCTGTTGTTGACACTTTTTATTGCATCTTTAAGTTCTCTAATTGACTGCTTCAATTCCTTCAGCTCTGCTATATCCTTTTTATATTCTTCATATCATTCATCTCTTATTTGATTTGTTTTGGATTTCTTTTGGTTATTTTCCACTTTCTCAGCAATTTCCTTCATTGTTTTCATAATTTTCATTTTTAATTCCCCTTCTGTCATTTATAACATTTCTTTATAGTTGGAATCCTCTCCAGTAGCTACATCATGGTCCACTGGGGGGGTTGCTTGGGACTGGTTTTTCATGTTGCCAGGATTTTTCTGTTGATTCTTCCTAATGAGTGTTTTCTTTTATCTGTTTCCTTGCCCTAATTTTCCTTTCACTTCCTCTAGTTCTTTAAGTTACCTTGCCTCTGGCCTAAGGTTTTGATGAGTCCTTTTGGTATAGGACTGCACAATGGAGCATGAGAGGAACAAGCTTTGCTCCACTTCACTGAGAATGGCAGAAATCCCTCACACAAATGTATCCATACCCATAGCATTTTCATTAATAGGGATAGTTAGTAGCATGAAATTTTTAGAATTGAGCAGGACTCAGTAGCTGTCTCCTATAATCATAGCACTCTGGGAGGCTGAGGTGGGTGGATAACTGGAGCTTATAATTTGAAGAGCCAAGGCAAGTTCCCATCTCTACTAAAAATAGAGAAACTGAGGCAAGAGAATCACTTGAGTCCAATAGTTGGAGGTTGCTGTGAGCTATAATGCCATATCACTCTACCCAGAGTTACAGCTTGAGAATCTGTCTCAAAAAAAAAAAATAGAATTGGACAAAATGATATAAATTTTATCTGGGATAATAAATACCATCAAATTTAAAGAAATTTACATTAAAATTAACAGTGTTATATTACTGATTTAAGATATTCTGTATCAGCTAATTTACTCTCATGTTAGGTAGATAAAACTAAACACATTAACCCTGGAGCCTGGTAGTATTAAAATAGGCTTAAGATATTAGATCTATTAAATTAAAACGTGACAAAGTTGGTGTTTCAATTCAGTTGAAAAGGCTTAATCTGTTTTATAAATGGTGTTGAAAAATTGACTATTCATTTGAGAAAAAAAGTTGACTACTTGACCTAATAAAAATATAAATTGAAGATAAAATAGAGAACTAAAATGTAACAGATAAAACAATAAAAACACACAGCCAAAGCTTAGGAAATATATCACCATATAAAGAGGAAACCTTAATGAATATGGGAAAATAGAAGTCATAAAAATTATTAACAAATTCAATTACCTAATTATTTTGGAAAGAATATTATAACAAAATCAAATAAGTATCAGACTATGAGTAGTTTTATAAATGAAATACAGGAATTTCAATTTAATTTGAATTTCAGATGAACAATACTCTTTAAAATATGAATATGTCCACATATATTCCCATATTTTGTGACCTTAGCTATGAGTTAATATGATGGGAAAAATGATTTTGCGCTTAATAAAGAATACACTAATTATCAAATAGAAACATGTAAAAAGATTGTGAAAAGCAAATTCAGAGAAAGGAAAATCAAATGCAAATATTCACTTGGAAACAAGCTCAAAATCACCATTGTTCAGAGAAAATCAATTAAGGTAATGTAATACCATATTTTTTAAATACTTCATGGTAAAATTTCACATTTCCAGTGAATAATAACATCCAGTGTTGACAAATACATGAAAAATTCACTCTCAATATTGCTGGTGTCATTGTGAAATGCTACAACATTAAAAAATACTAATCTTGTTATAACTTTTAAAATAATTATATAGATATTATTTAGCCTGGGAATCACTCTCTTAGGAATTTTGCCTACAAAACACAAAAGCATTAATATGTATGTATGTGCATACACACTTTTTTTTTTTTTTACAATTCGGGGCACTGAATGTACAACAGCAAATTGGCATAATAAATTGTTTATTCAGTGGTTACATTCAAAATATTTACCAATAAGTATAACATGGACATTCGCTGTTACAAGAGGCACTAAATGCCAGGCCTGAGTCTTTGCATTCAATGGAATATTCTGTAGTTAATAAAAAGAGTGAGTTAGATCTATATGTTGACCTGGATGGATGTCAAAAATTATACTTACTCTTTAAAACATTAGATTGCAGAATAATGAGAATAGTATATTCATGGTTGTATTTAAACTAAAATAAAAAAGAACAACTGTTTTGAACAGAGATGTGTGTAAATACAAGTATGAGAGAAAGTGAAAATTAATAGAAAATTATGAAGAATACTCACCAATTTTCATAATTGGTTACATTGGGAGAAGGAAATTAGGTGAAGATGAAAAGGAAACAGTACATACACATGAAAATAAAATTTCAAAAGTCCAGAGGGTATTAAATAAAATGTTGTAAAAATATGCCCCCTTTTCATATCAGAAGTCTCACTACTTAGTAGTCATTTTTTTGTCTTTCTGGAGATTAACACAGTAACTCTAAGTGCCCTTAAATGTCTATTATTTAAATAAATACTTAAAGAGTGTTTAGGTATGAAGCATTGAACCTACTTGGAGTACTAATTTCTTTTGATCTTCTTTATATGTTCTAGGAATATTTTGTTTTTATAATTTTTCCATTGACTATTGTTATAAAGCCCTGTTTCCTAATTTGTTGATTTTAAATAAATAACAATTAACTCCCCCACTAAGTCAGATGAATAAATCAGTACAATCTTCCTCCTTCCCATTACATCCTGAGTCAACATGATACTTTTTAATATATTGTCAAGATTATATATAACATACAAATCCTGAACTTTATATATAATTAAACATTGTATCTTTATAGATTAGTTGTGAAAATTATACAAATACATTTATTTATATTTTTTTAATATTACAATAATCTAAATATTACTCACTATTGGTCCATGTAATGTGACTAGATCCACAGAAAACAAATAAAGCTTCTTAAAAAGGAGGATGCTTCAAGTACCAAAGTCAAATGTGTTCTAGTTTACTTACCATTTAATACTCAAGATTACGTCACATTTTAGTTCACTTTGTATTTGATTCATCACATATTTTTGAATTGTTTTTCTTTTCTGGCATAACAGACTAGGCTTTTTTTCCAGCTTTTGGTTACTGACATAAATATAAATTCATGCCCCCTTTTGGTCATTGATGTAAGAAATATAAGCTGCATTTTCCTCATGACTAATATCATTTAAATTCTTAAATCATACTATTCTAAGACTTCTTTATACAAGTTTTAAATTAAATTGAAACTATTTAAAATAAGAACCAACATTCTATAGTCATGATAAAAATGGAAATAAAGATTTTATTGAAACTTAGCCTCGAAAAAAATCTAAAATAAAGGTTAATTAATATTATCTTTAACAAAAATTATCTTTAAATTGAAACTATGCATTAATTTCTAAGAACAAAAATGAAGAATCAGAAAGTATTCATTTTAAGTAGGAATTTTGGCAGAATTCACACAACCAAATTATAAGATAATATTATGCTATATTTCTCATTTCACATTTAAATTTCACAGCATGAAAATAAATTCCTAATGTGAAAATATTTTAAAATATTTTCAACCTAAAGGGAGCATAATTTTTAAAAAGTAGGTAATTTTTGCCAAAATGTTTGAATGTTCCTTCTGTTTTCCAAAATGTGCTCCTAACATTTTGATATGTGATGTATTCTCATCTAAAACACCTATTATGTCATTATATTTATCATTTTTTCTCTTATTTTAAATTTTAACCAGTATAACTCTATCAGACACTCCTTTACCAATGATTCTGTCATGTGATATTTCCTGTTTGCCAACAACACTTTTATTACCTATGTGATATCCAATATTTTTGCCATTTATTTTATAGTCAATTCAAATTCATTCTATTGGTTTTCTAAGTTTTGCTAAAATGTGAACTTCTCTTTTATTGGTTTCTATTATTATTTTTAAAATAATTTTTAACATATTAAATTGACATACAATTATACATATTTGTGGTGCACATAAATATTTTAGTACGTGTAATGGATAATTATCAGGTCAGAGCAATGAGAATATTTATCACATGAACTATTTATCTTTCTCTATGTTGGGTGCATTCAACATCTTCCTTCTAGCTATTTGAAACTATGTATTATTATTAAATATAGCCATCCTAATATCTATAGCCACACCCTGAACACACCTAATCTCATCTGATTACCCTTTTCTTATAGCAACTTCTTATTTTTGAATGTGGAAATCATTTTGCTTCTTCCAAGTAGAATAATTAGAATATGAATTAATTAGAATGATTTTTAAAAGTTATTTTCCTCCAAATAGTCCCTAGTTTATCCAGGATTAGTTGTGCCTCTTATTTACTCTTTTAAGTTTTTCTCAAACATCTGATGATTTGGTTTTGCATTCATACTGACAAATGATGAACTAGATTTTAATTATAGGCAGCGACTAATCAATTCTTCTCACATCTTTGGGGTAGTTCCTTGAGGTAGTCTTCTCTCACAGGCTTCCTTCCTGAAAGCCAGATCTAACTTAAAGATAATGAGCTATATTTTAGTAGTTATGATAGAAAACAACTGCACAGTCACTTTATCCATAAACCAAAATGAAGATGACCCTTTCTACAGTTTCAGGTACCAACTCCTTTCTGGCAGATCTCTCACTTCTTTAGAAAATACCACTTCAACTTCAGCTTGGAGATAAAGGTCAGTAGTTCATACAGAGTGGTGATGCACGCAGCTATTTCACAGACTCTGCTACTTTAAAGAATATATGTTAATGATGGCCATTCACATGTATGATTGTCAATCGTTTTATAAAAAATTGATAAGGATGATATATTTCTTATTTTGATAGAAAAAAGTAGTAATATAATTTTTTTTTTCATTCTGACACATGGAATATTGTGCACAGCCTGGGATGAATGCATACTACCTTGGAGCCCACCCCTGTATACTATCAATTGTGTTACTTTATAATTTTATTTCCATTCCATATCTCTGATGATAGTGGTTCTCAACTTTTCTGCAACATGCTGTGCATACCACATTATCTATTATCATGATCTTAGCTTTTTTCCAATCTTCCAGAAATGTGTCAAAACTCTGGTCTTCTAATTCCTCTTCCATTTTGAGTGAATTTACAGATTTACTGTCTTTAGTACTTTATATTATTCGTGAGGATTTTGGAAGGAAGGGCATATAAATGTATGCTATCTGTTATCTTGAACTAGAACCTTTATCAAGTATTTTCATTGTTATTTCTCAGATTATAAGGTTCTATTTGTGTTGTTAGACTACAGGCATTCGGTGCATTATCCAAAGGGGAAAGCCTTGAATCAACTAATAGGCAAAGTCATTAAGCTGTGAGTTTTTTTATGTTAATCATGTTATAAATGCTGAATTCAATCAAGATTAAGAAACACACGTCATGAGGGAATTTTGTTGGGCATAAATAGGTTATAATGCAGCATTTCTAATTTAAATTATATAATATTAATGGTTAATTTAGTGTTTATCTCCTCTCTCAGTTGCAGCCACATAATGACATGTATCCTTTTTAATGTTCAGATGCTTGTTGTGTTAGTAGTACTATTAACAAAATACACTGGCTTTAGGCCTTACATGCCTTTATGCTGAGATAAATTTTTCAAATTCTGTCTCTTTGGTAATTGTCTATTAATAAAATTTTAAGATTTCTTGTTATTAAATTTCTATTTTTTTCAGTCACATTTGTTATTTCTAGTGTATTTTTATTTTATTTTATTTTTATTTATTTATTTATTTTTTTTTTTTTGGCCGGGGCTGGGTTTGAACCCGCCACCTACGGCATATGGGACCGGCGCCCTACTCCTTGAGCCACAGGCACCACCCTGTATTTTTATTTTAAACACCTGGGTATTATCTGTTTGATCCTGTTCTCAATGGCAAGGTAATCTTTACCCTCAAAATTATCAAAGGATCGTAATTTTAAAAGCTTTTTGTTGCAGAACAATTGTGAGAAATTATCTTAGTTATAGTAGACTTGAGAAGCATTGAATTTACAAATAAATTTAATGTTCAAAGAAATAATTTAGTTTTGTTTTTCCATTCCAGAGATACTCACTCCACTTAGGATAATGGACTCCATATCTATACGAATTGAAGCTAAAGACATTATTTCATTATTCCATAGTGTTCGTGTGTGTGTGTGTACCTCACATTTTCATTATACAATTATGAATCATTGGGTTGATTCCTTATCTTTGCAATTGTGACTCAGGCTGTGATAACCATTCAAGTATAAATGATGTTCTGATAAAATAGGTAGTTACCCAGTAATTGTAATGCTGGATCAAATGGCAGGTCAACTTTTAGTTAAGTAATTTCCATATTGTTTTCATAGGAAGGATGGACCTCAGCTCCACAAATAAGCTATGTGTCTTTGAGCAAAGCCCAATTATCATGAGTTTGAATTTTCTCATGTGTAAAATGGAGGTAATAGCTATACTAGAATTGCTCTGGTAAATAAATGAAATAGCAGATAAAGAAATTCATTTGTTGGCACAATTTCAGACCACTCAACCACTAAGTATATTTGAATTCATTTTATTCTTTCTCCTTTAAGGGACGGACTTGATTGTTAATTTATTTTTAAGCCATGTAACCACATAGAGTTTCCAGAAACTCAGACCAGTGGTATGTATACCTACTATTTCAAATTTTAAACTTTAGGAAGTTTGGATTCCTAGAGGTCATCTGCAAAAAGTCTGCAGTATTTCTTCATGAAAGCCAAAGGAACAAGAAATAAATGGTAAAAATAATACTAGGTAGATGTAATATTTGCTTCAGGCACAAATACATTGGTTGCATTCTGAGAAACTCAAAGAGTAAGCACTTTAAATAGTCCGAAAGAATCGTTTCTCGGCCTTTTGGCTAAGATTAAGTGTAAATAGTTTGAAAGTGACAACCATAAAAATATATTTAAAATATGACCCCCATCCCAAAGATATTGGAACAGCATATTAGAGAATTAGAACCAGA
Source organism: Nycticebus coucang (assembly GCF_027406575.1). NCBI lineage: Eukaryota > Metazoa > Chordata > Mammalia > Primates > Lorisidae > Nycticebus > Nycticebus coucang. Next base: position 151,904,552 of record NC_069804.1, on the reverse strand, counting down.
TAAGTGCATTTATAAATGTCTCGTGATTGTTGTGATGATTTGGTTGTATAGAAACCACTGAAATAAGAGGAGCACTAGTTGAAATGCCTTTTAGAGCTCTCTATTAGATTTCCATATTGCTATATGTTAAAATAATACAATTATAATTCTCATATAGAAATGCCTCAATAAATGCTCAGTGTCATATTTTCTCCTTATTCTTACCTATGGGTCATTACTTATTGAAAAGTATATGAAAAGTGTCCTTCATCTTTATTTTGTAAAATTATGCAAGGTACTATTTTGTTGCCCAATGCTTATTACAAAATAAAGTCTTAGTCAGAGAGTTGGCCTTATCTGAAAACATATTTTTCTTTTTTATTAAAGAATGAGAGTTAATCTATTATTATCTTTCTTTCTTTAGTTGCCAAGAATATAAATACCTCTTTCCCATCTCCGTACCAAACTCTAAATATTATTTGTTGTTGCCCCTGCTCTAATGATTTCAATACATCTATAGCTCTTATTAAAAGCCAGTTAGCTGAAAACGTTTTTATGGAAGACGATATGGCAGAAACAAACAAACAAACAAATAAATACAACTAATGTAATGGCTTGGTACTCCTAAGCATCGTGGCTATCACTAGCTAAATCTAGCTGTATAAAGTCATGCTTTAGTTTTGATGTTTTTATTCTTACTCGTTTTCCACATAGGCTGATTCCTTCATGGAATTTTCTGATACCAGAATCTTATAAAACACTGACATGATTAATAGTATGTTATTTTTTTTTCTTTAAAATCTTCTTTATTAGCATTGTTATTGACAAAAATGAGAGAGATTTAAGACTTACATAAGGAAAGTGTCTTTAGTATATTATGGTGCTAGCAAGTATACAATGAAGACAACTTTGGGAAGCAGTGGTAAATTTAAGAAAGAATATTGTCAAGTTGAGTGCTTTTGCATGAGTGCTTTTTCACAAGAACTCATTTAACCTAGCTTTATATCCAATACTCCTTAACTGCCTTGAAGAGGGTAAATTTGATTTCATTTGACAAATTAGGCCATGGCTACTTATTATTACACCAAACTTCAAGAATGTCAATGCTGTTCTACCTAATATTCTATTACTCCCTGTCGATTCATCTCTTTCTCCCCCTCCTATTCCCCTGTCCTTCACCTTAACTCCCCCCTTCTCTCTCTTTACTTTCTTTTTTTTTCCTCCCACCATTATTTCTCTGTGTTACATTTTCACTCTTGTTCATTCCCTTTTGCTTTTCTTTTATATTCCTTAAGGATATTTATATTCTTGAATTAGGTCTAATAGGAACTTAAATATGAAGAGTATCTAACTAATTCTGAAAGAAGAATTGAAAATTGAAAGCAAACTTTCTTAGGCATCAAAATTCCCAGAAATGATCCTGCCTCTTCCTGCGTGTTGGACCATTTGCTGTTTCTCTTCATTCTCACAATAAATATTGATACCTAAAAAAGGTTGCCAACTTTATAATAAGCAAAAAAAGAAAATAAATTCATTATGCTCAGGGTGATTCACTTTACCACAGTCTACTATAGAGCAGCTGCTTATTTTCAGTGTTCATTTTCTTGGATCAGTCAGGTAAACAGCTGGGGGGTTTAGGGCATTTCTGTTGATTTATATTCCTTTGAATGTAAATCTGTCATCATATTTACCTTTAAAATTTCAGCCTGGGTTCGGCGCCTGTAGCTCAAGCGGCTAAGGTGCCAGCCACATACACCAGAGCTGGCAGATTTGAATCCAGCCCAGGCCTGTCAAACAACAATGACAACTACAACCAAGAAATAGCTGGGTGTTGTGGCAGGCACCTGTAGTCCCAGCTACTTGGGAGGCTGAGGCAAGAGAATTGCGTAAGCCCGGGAGTTAGAGATTGCTATGAGCTGTGACGCCACAGCACTCTACCCAAGGTGACAGCTTGAGGCTCTGTTTCAAAAATGAAAAATAAAAAATAAAGTAAAATTTCAGCCTGGAGCTCACAATTTTATTATTAGAAAATATCTTTATATTACTAATTCAAAAAAGAATGTATAACTACACATTACAGGTATTTAAACACGTGGAAAAACTATGCGTAATAAATTACCTCAATTCATCAGAGCTTAGATGAAACAAGATTCTATTTTCTGTGAGTACAGTATATCCTCATAATTCCTGTGCAAAATAAAATATTGCTACTGACACATAAAATTATACAAGTGCACTTATCTTTATGCAAAGGGTATAATTCCTGCCTGTATGTATGTGGCTAGGCATGTGAATTTCCAGTCTTGGGTACAATCATGTGACAGTTAGTAGTTGAATAATTTCTTAGGCTATGTGTGCAAAGAAGTAAAATATCTGGCCAATTCAGGCGGCGCCTATGGCTCAAAGGAGTAGGGTGCCGGCTCCATATGCCAGAGGTGGCGTGTTCAAACCCAGCCCCGGCCAAAAACAGCAAATAAATAAATAAATAAATAAATAAATAAAAATAAAAATAAAATAAATAAATAAAATAAAATAAAATCTGGCCAATTCAATAGGGAAAAGTCAAACTGATAATTTGGCATCATGTAGCCTAAAGACTCGGTTCATTGAACTTTTCAATCGTCTATGGGTTGTTTAGATGGTGTGTAGACTGACTTAAAAGTAGTACAAGATATATTTAAGTACTTTTTAACTGGGTGATGTGAAGCGTACATTTTACCTAACCCAACCAGTAATTTTAACAGAATGTTAAAGGAAATCATGTAATATAAATCTTAATGATAAGTGTCTATTATTTTTTCTTATTTTGTGTTTATTTTATTTTCTATCAAGTTGATAACATGTTGTTATAAATTGTGACTTATTTTTTCAGGAAGAAGGTGGTGGTGAAGAATTTCAAGCAACCTATTCAAACTTTCTGAGGAAGCAAAAAATTAGGGTTTGGGTTTTTTTGTTTGTTTGAGGTGGGGTATATATGGATAGTTCCCTTACAAACAAGTAGCTAGATAGAATCCCTCACCTGGCCCTCATTATCACCATATATAAAAACTTACACTTAAGGGAAAACAACTTTACAAATAAAATGCCATTCTTTCGTGTGTCAAATTTTAGATAGTTCATATTTTATGACAGCATAGTAAATATTTTATTTGATGTGTAATCATAGTTTTGCCATACCTTTTTATAAATATTAGGCATTTATCATTATTTTCTTACAGAAATTGGTGGTTATATTAGTACTTCCAGATTATTCTGCTTTCACAGAAATGTGGGGAAATATAATATAATATAATATAATATAATCTATTAAACATAGTAGGTATGTGTTACATATATGTTAAATATATTTATTATTCAATTTTTTGTCCAAATTTTGTGGCTTATTAACCATATAATTTAGGGGAAAAAATACTGTAAATCACATTTCACCAACATACTGATAGAGCCCCAGTGATGAGATCTTATCTCAAGCCAGATACAAAATTTCTATTCAAAAATTTTTTTCAAAGGAAATTTAATATCTGGGGCATAACAATGATGCCTTATTTGTCTTTGTTTTGTTTAGAGAGTTTTCTCCCTTGGAGAAAAAAATAGATCATGCTATTAATTCCGTTAAAAACCTAAGTCTATGGGTGGCGCTTGTGGCTCAAAGGAGTAGGGTGCTGGCCCCATATGCTAGAGGTGGCGGGTTCAAACCCAGTCCTGGCCAAAAACTGCCAAAAAACAAACAAACAAACAAACAAAAAAAACAACCTAAGTCTATGAAACCAATCATATTTTCTATAATAATAGTATAATTTAAAATATTTAGTCAAATCTCCAATGACTCCATGCTTGATAAAGCAAAGGAACTATATTTAATCCCTTTAGTCTGTTACTAATGGATTCATTATTGGAAAGGAAGTACCATAATAACTAATATATAAATTAAGATACATGTATATACTATGTTGAGTCTTATAATTTCTTATTTCATTTATTAATATGCATTTACTCATTTGGTAAGGAGCTCCTGACGTCTTTTTTAAAAGTCCATTAATCCCATTCATGTAGGCTCCACTCGCATAATCTCTTCCTAAAGGCACAACCTTCCATTAGTACATATGTTAAATGATGCTTTACTGTCTTATTTAATATCTGGGGCATAACAATGATGCCTTATTTGTCTTTGTTTTGTTTAGAGAGTTTTCTCCCTTATGGTGAGGTCCAAATCAGAACTATCTTTCTTTTTCTTTTTCTTCTAGTTCCATAGTAGGCATTCTACAGCTACAGAAACTTCTAATAGCTTAATAAATACTGCTTATTTAAGTATAGAAGGAGTATCTACAAAATATTGTTTTATTTTTATCATTGAAAGAGCAATCCAGTAAATATATAAACTCAAAAACACTAGTTTTATTTTGTCAAAAATAAAGTTATTTTTGTGTTATATGGGCTTTAGCTAAAACTAATATAATACAAAATATCTATTCAAAAATTAATTTTCAATCTTCTCCTACAGCTTGTTTTGAGAACTGGTGGTGAATAATAAAACAATTTGATTTGCTTCAACTTATTTTTTTTGCTTTTCTTGTTCACAATCTGATAGATATGCTAATGAATGATGAAATTATCAGAGTGAACAGTAGCAAGAAACAAAAAATGGAAGGCATGATAAATGAACAAAAGGGGGGACAGAGAGCTGAATATGATTATTATCATTTGAATGGGTATTGTGTGGTGTTGAATTTGATATTCTATGAATGTGGCTCTGTCCATCATTTCTCTGGTATAGAAATGCACAGAGAAAGAATTGACAAAACTCTTACCAAATATAGACCCCAGGTAGATGTAAGTGGGAATAATATTTGTTTTATAACAAACTATAGCAATATAATCTATGATTCATATTTCACTTTCATTTAAGAAAGTCTAAACATCAAAAAGGATGAACATCTTGGAATCAGAGAAGTATAAGAGATTTATAGATGTCATTTAAGACATTGGTTTTCATATGAGTTCAAAAACTAAACCAATCCAATAGATTATCTTTTTAGTACTACAGGAATTACAATTAGAGGTATACTTGAGCTTCATTATACGTAACTTCGTAATAGGTATAAAAATCATGTATTGCCTCCATATTAGACAAAGTCATTGTATGCTTTTTAGTTTTCAATCTAATAAGACACTTTTAAACCTTTCATATGGTTGGAAACACTCTTTTTTGAAACATAGTGTATTTCTAATTGAATGCCATTCAAAGGTTTTACATGAAGCTTAAAATAAAATCCAAAATCCTTTATGTAGCCTACGAGGAGGACTATCTGGTTCTTACCTCAAATATGTAAACTTGTGCCACTCTCTCCCTTACTCCCTACTCTAGAGCTGTACCAGTCTTCTTTTATGTTCTCAAATACACCACGCTAGGTCTTTGTATATTCTATATGCTTATAGATATAAGCACTTAGTATAGTATCTAGCACACAGTGAGTTATCAATGAATAAATTTTATATTTTTCTATTTATCATTATTTAGTCCTCATAAAACCCTATGTAGTGAGTTTTATTCTTTCATTTTTCCATACAGGAGAACTGGTATGGAAACTTAACCATAAAGAGCAAGGAACTTGAAAGATCACATAGCTAATAGGCGGTAAATTGGTGTGGCTAGAATATAACCTAGCAAGTCTGGCTTCAGAGCCCAAGTTCTTACCCCCCAGCTTGTAAAGCAGATAATATATTCATTCTCTTTTAGAAACAAAGACAATACAAGGCCACATAAAAGTAAAAGAACTATGATCAAGTGTACCTAATTCTAAAACATATTTTTCTTAATGGGAAAGAAGGTCATAAATGTTTACTAGCTGGGAAATGCTGGGTGGCCACAAGTACAATTGCACAAATATATTTAAGGTCCTGGGACAGCTTGATAACTTGTAATAGCTAGGACAAATTGATGGAATGCACAAAAAGTAAACTAGAACTTGTTGAAGAGAAAGAGAAAATTGCTATTAAGAGACTTTATACTACATTTCCCCCCTTTTCCATCCCTACTCTTATGATTGTATGTTTGGTCTTGAAAGTGGGAATGATAATTTGTTTTTGGAGGGAGAAATAATGATTAACTGATGTCACTATCAGTTAATCTCTGTTTCTATAATCTATAATCCTTAATAAGAATTACTAATTATAATAAATAACATGGTTGTCTCTGGTTATTCTGGAAATATATGAGTTGCTGCTTCCACATCTCCCTTACCTACCCCTAATTGTGATGAATTAGAGTGAATCTTGGTAAAAACATAGGGATTTACATAGCAGATTTCTATATCATCAATGTGTAAAAACACACACACCAGCAAGCCAAAGTAATACTTAAAGTTATCCCAATCTTTATTTCTCTTAAAGAACTATCATAGTCAGTCTGTGCTGTTGTATTAAATTTACATAGAATGTATGGCTTACAAACAGCAGAAATTCAGTTCTAGAGAATCTAGAAGTTCTAGATAAGTTTTCCAGCACATGATCAGTTTCTGGTAAGATCTGTTCTCCAGGTTTTAAGATGGCTATCTTCTCACTGTAGTATTACATGGTGAAAGAAGCAAGGGAGCTCCTGGGTCAAATTTATAAGGTCATTAATGTCATTCATGAGGGAACTATGCTGATAACCTAATCATTTCCAAAAGGCAACACCTCCTAAAATATGTACCATCCCATATGGCAGTGAAAGATATTGAATTACAGATACATTTCTTTATTTATTCAGAAATAGTCAATCCCAAATCATAACTGAAAGAGTATATCATTTATTTACATTCAGAAGTTTTGACATTTTGATAACAAATTTGTATTTTGCTTCCTTTTCTACTACACATACTTTCTCTCGCTTTTTTTTTTTTTGTTAAGCCATCCTAAAATAGGCCACAGACATCATGACACCTCACTATCAAATACTACTTTACCATGCATCTATCTAAAACAAAACCATCCCCTACACAATCATAGCAGAATTACCACATTTAGGAAAGTAATAATTAATTCAAATGCGGTGAAGGCTATGTTAACAAGTTTCATGAAAGTATTTCAAATTGTATATAAAACCAGCACATTGTACCCGAGAGTTGCATTAATGTACACAGCTATGATTTAATTAAAAAAATAAAATTCTTCTCACTACAAAAAGCAGAAAAAATGTATTATCTAACATTAAAATTCTTACTCAAATTACCAAAATTGTTCAAAAATGTATTTTATAAATTTCTATTTTCATTTATATTTTCAATCCATAATCTGTTCAAGGTTCATAAATGGCATATTAATTTAATCTTTCTTTGGTCTTTTTCTCCCCCAATTTTGATAAACCCCCCTCTACATTCTTCTGGTCCTTCCAGTGTTAAATGCATTCAAAATCCCAGATCTGTTATCCTATAGAAAATCTCACATTCTAGATTTGTCTAATATGTGATTGTGCTCACATCAAACATTTCCCCAAGAATATCTCCTAGGTGATATTGTGGATATTCTACTACTCTATAATTTCAGGAGTACATAAACTGTAGGCAATTTTACAACTAGAGAGTTTAAACATGACCACTTTTGAATAGAGTAGTAACTGTCAATTCTCTCTAATGTAAAGGAGGCATTCCTTCTTTTCAATTAATATGTGCAATATGGGGAATAGCTTCTGACCATGTGAACATTTCAATGAATAGTTTCATAATCTTAATTATAATGTTTTGAAGAATCAATTACTACAAAAGCAGCTACTTAAGAGTGATTTTCTTACCCTATTATTAGTCCAACAATTATTCAATAATTAGCTGACATTCTTCTGTAAATAAATTTTCTCTCACCCTCCCTCCCCACTTCGTTATCTCTCCACTCACACACACATACACTGTTATGAACTCATTACTTTAAAATTCAATTTATTGTCATTATTACTGTTTTTGATGTCCAAATGATTCCATTTGACAAAGAGGAGTAATTTACAACTGTTTTTTTTTTTATTCATTTGACATGACCCTATCATTTTTTAATACATCCTTATTTTTGCAACAAGATTTCTTTCTTCATTAAGAAATAGAGAAAGAATGAACTAGAAGCCAATGAAAACGGTAACCTATAAGATTAAGTTAGAGAATAGAGGGATGGAAGACAAACTTTTCTAAACATAACTTTTCACATAATTTTGATTTTTACATCATAGGGATTTTTTAAATTCAAACCATAAAATACAAATAAAGTGTAAATAAATGAGACAAATTGTAAGTAATCATAAAGAACATATTGGTGTATCAAATAAATCACAAGCACACAGATAAAAAATAATTCAGGTAATATTTGAAATCATACACTGGCTGTACTCTAGCAAGAATACAGTCTAAATACAAAAAAAATTCAAAGAATTCTTTTATTTTACTCTTTATGTTTGTTTTCGGAACTCATATTGGTTTCATATTTTCAAATTACACATTCTAGGATAGAACACATATTGGTATTATCAGGAGACAGGGCTATCACTGTGTTCACTGTGGAATAAATGAAAGACAGATATGAAATGGAGATTTAAAATAACCCTGTGTCAGTTCTGTCAACTGACGATTCAATGAAGTCATGCACAATATAATGATGTTTCATTCAATGATGGGCCACACATCTGAGGCTTGTCCTGTAAGATTAAAAAGGAGCTTGAAAATTTCTATTGTTCAGTTACATTGAAGCATTCATTAACTCATTAACATCATAGCATAATTTGGTATTCATATGTTTGGGGCACAAAAATAGGCAAGCTCAGCATACTGCAGCCATTACTTGAACTTAAAGACTGGCCCTCCTTTCTTCTCAGTTCCTGCAACAACTTTACCATAACCTCCACTAATAATGACACTTTATCACTCTCAGAAAATCACAGAAAGCACTAAAGTTTTTTTACTGTTGAAAAAGTCATACAGAGACTATATTACTGCCTGCACCCAGAATCAAAGCTAAAGTGCCCTACTGAATCAATACCACAGACACATCTTCCCCAAATAATCCTCCTTTACAAAAGTAAAATCAGAAATAGGAAGAAGTGACTATTACACCAGCCATGCAGATACATAAGAGTATCTGTCAATGAAACACTTATTCCAATTCATAAGGACACACAAAACATGAAAAAGGAAACATGAGACCTCCAAAGGAACACAATAATTCTCTAACAATAGAGTTTAATCAAAAAGAAACTCTCTAACTCCAAGATAAGTAATTCAAAATATTGATTTAAATAACTTTGTTTATACGTAAGAGAATTCTGAAAAACAATACAAAGAAGAAAAACAATTGGGCAATGGACACACCTATATATGTGACTCAGTCATTATAAAAGGCATTCTTGTAACTAAAAATATTTGTACCCACTTAATATTTTGAAATCAAAAGGAAAGCAATTCAGTATATGAATAAGAAATTTACCAATGAGATTGATTATTGTCATAAGAACCAAATAAAAATAATGAAGTTAAAGAATTCATTGAAGGATGTGTGAACTATATTTGAAAACTTCAACAATAGACAAGATTAGGTTGAGGAAAGAATGTCAGAAATTGAGGACAGAACTTTTAAATAACCCAGACAAAAACAAAGAGATATTTTCCATGTTTCCTAGGCTGGTCTTGAACTCCAGACTTCAAGTGATCTCCCCACTTCATCTTTCCAAAGTGCTGGGATTCTGGGTATGAGCCAACACTCCTGGTCTTTAGAGATCCTTCCTTCCTTCCTTCCTTCCTTCCTTCCTTCCTTCCTTCCTTCCTTCCTTCCTTCCTTCCTTCCTTCCTTCCTTCCTTCCTTCCTTCCTTCCTTCCTTCCTTCCTTCCTTCCTTCCTTCCTTCCTTCCTTCCTTCCTTCCTTCCTTCCTTCCTTCCTTCCTTCCTTCCTTCCTTCCTTCCTTCCTTCCTTCCTTCCTTCCTTCCTTCCTTCCTTCCTTCCTTCCTTCCTTCCTTCCTTCCTTCCTTCCTTCCTTCCTTCCTTCCTTCCTTCCTTCCTTCCTTCCTTCCTTCCCTCCGTCCCTCCCTCCCTCCCTCCTTCCTTCCTTCCTTTCTTTCTTTTTCTTTTTTTTTTTTTTATTATTTCTATAAGAAGACTTTCAGTTGATTCCCAGACTATGGGTGTAGAAAGACACTGATGCAAAACAATTGGTAATTACACTCTCTTAGGTCTTCCAAAATAGGTTACACACTGAAATCACTCTTCACAGGATTTGTTTTATTTTTCAAACATTGACAACTTTCAAAAAGCATAAAGGTATTTTAATATTAAATATGCAAATCATTCTTCCAAGATTACTGTTTTGGAAAGGGCAACAGGCACTTGTGTGTTTGAATTCTGGAATGTTCTTTAAGAAAAATATATTTAAAACTTTATCTCTAAAAAAAAAAAAAAAAAGAAAAACTATCTCTGCTAATTCTAACTCCATGTCCACAGGCCATATATATTCTCACAGGGTTCAATGTTTGGATGAGTATATTAATTACTTAAGAACTAATGTCTTAGTGGATACCAATGGGCTCTTATTCACTGGACACATTAAAACAGTATCTGTCAATGAAACACTTATTCCAGGAATACAAACACAGTGCCAGAATGAGTGCCCAGATAAACAAATATTTCATAGATGTCACTGGCTTGTTGACTGGCTCCCTGCCTGCTTTTCCCTGGATTCCTCATTCACCTAGGCAATTTTTTAAAAATGCATCCACCAGACCTAAACAGACCTAAATTGTAACCATTCAGATGTGTTGAGCTAACGAACATGTTTAATGCTGCCACAGATTTCCAGCTATGTACAGAGTATCCTTTGTGCCTTGTCCCCTAAAACAAGAAATATTTGAATATGTTTTTTTAATCTTATTCTAGAAAGAGAAAAAATACATCTAACTCTGGGGAAGAGTAATAACTATTTCTTAACATTATATATATGCCTGTATGAACATGTCAGTGGCACAAACACAGGATATATGGTAAAGAAAAAAGTATACAGAAAAGTGAGTGAAGATTAAAAACAAAACCAAAACAAACCAATCAATAATTGTTTGTACTAAGTGACTATCAGTTTTTAATTCTACTCTTCTTGTGCCTTTGTGCCAAAAATAACTCCCAGTATCAGAAGCTAAAAATTTTACATTTTTTGTTGATTTTTTAAAATTATGATTTTTTTCTATGCCATAACTACCGTTAGGAATCATTAACAAAATTAAAGGTAGCCATGATAAACATTCTGTGCACTAAGCTACTCTTCCCTCATATCTATAGTTTCATTTCAGTAGTTTATTAATTTACTACATTTGTTGTAACAAAGTACGACAAAGCAGAGTAGCTTATAAAAGCAAATATTTGTGCTTTTTTTGTAATTATGGAGACTAGAAGTCTGAAATCAAGGTGTCAGAAGGGTCAGGGACCTTCTGAAATCTGTAGGGAAAAGATTCTTCCTTTTTACTTCCAGCTTCTGGTATCCTCAGATGTCCCTTGGCTTCTGGCAGTATAATTCCAAATTTCTGCCTCCATTTTCATATGAAATTTTCCCTGTGACTCTTTACATTACTGTCCCTCTCTGTAAGAATTTTGTGTCCAAATTTCCCTTTCTTATAAGGACATCGATGATCTTAGAGTAGGGCCTATCCTAATGACCTAATTTTAACATGATTGCCTCTATAAAGACCTTATATCCAAAATTGTGTCACATTCTGAGATATTGGAAGTTAAGACATTAAGTTATCTTTTTAGAGGAGACATAATTCAACCAATAAACAAATAGTATAACCATATCCCTTTAATATCCTGGCCATCTTTGTCAAATGATACTCTTAAAGTATGGTGCCTGTGACTGAACAAACCACTTCAAATGAGGTCCAACCTATCCAAAAGAAAGTGGTCTGATGTTTTGCCACTACTGTGGACACCAAATATTTATCAGTACAATCAAGAATAGCACTGACTTCTCTTTGTCAGTTTATAGTATTGAACTCCAGGATTTTTATGCACACTCTATTGTCAAGCTAGCCTTCCCTAACAAAAATTTGAGCTATTTATTTTTAAAAATTAAATATATAATTTTAAATTTCCCCCTGGAAGTTCACTTTTTATTACTATGGTTTGGAATTAATTTTTTTTTTTTTTTTTTTTTGTAGAGACAGAGTCTCACTTTATGGCCCTGGGTAGAGTGCCATGGCCTCACACAGCTCACAGCAACCTCCAACTCCTGGGCTTAAGCGATTCTCTTGCCTCAGCCTCCCGAGTAGCTGGGACTCCAGGCGCCCGCCACAACGCCCGGCTATTTTTTGGTTGCAGTTCGGCCGGGGCCGGGTTTGAACCCTCCACCCTCGGCATATGGGGCCGGCGCCCTACGGACTGAGCCACAGGCGCCACCCTGGAATTAATTTTCAATTAATTACTCTAGACTCTGAAATTGTATGCCATTTTTATATTATAAAAGCATATGCCTTCATCACCTAATCAGACACTCTTGAGGGCATTGTGAATATTGAATCTATTATCTCATAGCTAGTACCATTTTATATTTGTATTACTTGAAGATTTTAGATAATCTAGATTCTATTTGCTTATTTAAATTATTGATATAAATGTTGATCAGGATAAAATCAAATCCAGAACCAGTTAACCTATTGTGAGACCTACCCATACACTGACATTGGTCAGTACTTTTGAGGAGCAAGACAAAGTCACCTTCCTCTATTATTACCCATTCATCACAGTATTCATTCTACAAACATCTATAAAGCATCCACATGTTCAAGTCACTGTTTTAGATATAGAGAAATTCCTTGCTATGAAGGGACACAGATGTGGCATTGTATGAACAAATTAGGCAAACATGGTAAAATATGAGCAAAATAGTGGGTTTTAACATGTGAGATGCGAGTAAATATAAGAGTCAGGAGACAATCAAAAGCCAGATTTGTTTTAGTATTATGGATGCAAACTTCTCAAAAAATAATCTACATTTTCTATTTCATTGTCTTCACCATGTTATCATTTCTTAATTGCTTACAACCTCTCATCCATTACTACACTGTATGGATACATTTTACAGAAGATCATGAAGTATCTTTTCTCTTTCTTTAAATTATTTACACCCAACCATGACCTTTTAAATCCAACTTTCTCCTTTCTTCACTTTTTTTTTTTTTTGGCCAGGGCTGGATTTGAACCCACCACCTCTGGCATATGAGGCCGACACCCTACTCCTTTGAACCACAGGCGCCGGCCTCTTTCTTCACTTCTTAAACATTAACTATCTTGATTCTCCTCTCACTCTTTTGATCACATCCTGCATGTTGTTTTATTGCCTAATATTTCTCTTTACATCTCTAAATATGGACAAGTTCTATTCTCAATTTTCCTTAAAACTCATAATGTAACATATTAAAAGATGGCAGGAAACTTAGAGCTCATCTTGTTCAATCCCCCCATAAAAGAGAAATAACTTCCCTATCTGTCAAAAGCAGAACTTAATACCTTTTTTGTAGATCCTAAAACATCATATACTGTATAGCTCTACTCTCTCTTAGAATCGATATTGACCATTCAGATGCTCTAGTTCACACACGCAAACACACACACACACATACACACATATACATACATGGAAATTACAATCTGAGGTTTATCTCAAACCTGTTTTCCTAGCACTACAGTCTCGCATTTCTATCCCATGGAAAGATTTCACATATCATCTTTTAATTCTCACATTCAGTAATTCTCTGGAAGAATTCGTCTTGGTCAACAGAGACTTAAGTAAACCTGCCAATTACTCAGGAACAAACTTGAAGGTATTTTAATTTCATCTCCTCTCCTTTCTACATCTAGCCGTCATTGTTCCATTTCTTTATATTGAGGGTTCTTAACATGAGATCTGAAGCCCATTACCATAAAGGGGGAAATAATTATTCTCACCAACAGCTAACTAAGATTGAACATTTTCTTAAATTATCATTTTAGGAAGCAGTTCCTTATTACTTCCAATATTCATTTGGTCAGTAAACCTGCCAATATTTTCCTCAGGCTATGCGTTAGAAGACAAGATATAGTCTTGAGAATGTACTGATGAAGTTTCTTTTAATGCTCTTAACATAGAAGAATAGTTCTCATTTCCTAGGAAAGCATTCAGAGGAAGCTCTCTGCTCTTCAACAATGCCATCAGTAGCAATGTTAGTAACAAAAACAAATTATCAAACATTCATGTGACAAACATTGTATTAAACACTAAACTTGTATTACCTCATTTAATTTGAAAAACAGCTTATAAATTACATGCTAATATTATTAGTATCATTCTAATTTCAAAAAAAAATCTTTTCAGGGAGATAAAATAGCTTGTGAAAGTGAATGTGGATGACCTAAGACAGTTTGTGTATCTTGGTTTTTTGGAATATGAAACTATTTTCCTTTTTATTATTCTAAATATAAATTTTGGATGTTTAAAGCTACAGCAATTAATGTGCCTAGAGGAATTTCATAGTAACAAATATAAACAAAGGTAATGATACGGTTACAGAATATAGATATGTTTTCATAAGTATTTAGACATATTGTCCATTTACCAATATATAAAGTGGTAAAATATATGTAAAATTTACCATTTTAACCATTTTAAGTGAGCAATTCTATAACATTAAGTACATTCACATTGTTGTACAGCCATCACCACTATCCATTGTTTTGACATTTGGGGTCACTTCAAATTCTATTTGAATTTTAGGATGGATTTTTGTGTTTCTGCAAAATAAGTCATTGGCATGTTGATAGGGACTGCATTAAATCTGTAGATAGTATTGGGTAGTGTTGACATCTTAATAATATTTAGTCTTACAATCCATTGAATATAGATATGTTCTCGTTTATTTGTGTTTTTTAACTTCGTTTGGAAATACTTTGTAGTTTTAGGTCTGTAAGTTTTCACTCCCTTGGTTAAGTTTATTCCTAAGCATTTTATTCTTTTTGATGGTATTGTAAGTGGAATTGTTTTTCAATTTCCTGTTTTTATTTCTCAGTATTAGTGTATAGAAATGGAATTTCTCTTTGAGTGCTATCTTCATAACCTACTGCTTTGCTGAATTTATCACTTTCAACAGCTTTTTAAAATTATGCAATTTTTAGAGTTTGTTACATATGAGACTATGCCATCTGCAAACAGAGATTATTTTTCTTCTTCCATTCCAATTAGGATACTTCTGCAGGCAACTTTTAGAGAAAGTCTATTATTAAGCTCTAGTGACTGGGCTTCATTCTCAAATTCTCCTCTCTGTGCTTATGTTTCCACATTTGTTTGTACACTGCCTTTTTACATTCTTTTTTATATTCACTATTGGATTGGATCCATTCATCCAAGAAATGCTTGTTGGAAGCCTACTGTGTGCTGGGCATTCAGGCTCTTGGGATATATTGGTGTGCCTTTTCCTTTTAAGAAAGTATACTACATATAAAGAAAGAACGACTGAAAAACAGACAGAAAGACAAACACAAAGACAGAGAAAGACAGACAGAAAGACAGATGGACAGACAGAAAAATAGACAGAAAGAACAGAAGAAAGAAAGACAGACAGACAGACATACACATAGACAGACATTCCAAAAGATGGACAGAATGACAGAAAGACAGACAGAAAGACAGACAGAGAGACAGAGAGATGGACAGACAGAAAGACAGAAAGATAGAAAGAAAGATGGACAGACAGAAAGACAGAAAGATGGACAGAGAGAAAGACAGAAAGAAAGACAGGAAGACACAGACAGAAAGACAGACACAGAGAAACAAAGAGGGACAGACAGAAAGAAAGACAGAAACACAGACAGAAGACAGAAAGGCATAAAGACAAACTAACAGACAGAAACACAGACAGAAAAACAGACTGAAACACAGAGAGAAACACAGACAGAAGACAGAAAGACAGACAGACAGAAAGAAACACAGACAGAAGACAGAAAGACAAAAAGGCAGAAAGGCAGAATGACAGACAGAAAAACAGACTGTTAGGCAGAAAGACAGACAGACAGAAAGACAGATGACAGATAGAAAAAACAGACTGACAGAAAGACAGACAGAATTAAAGACAGAAAGACAGTCACAAAGACAGAAAGAAAAGAAAAGAAAAAAGAAAAAAAGAAAGAAAAGAGAGAAAGAAAGACAAAGAGAAAGAGAGGAAGGAAGAAAGGAAGGAAGGCAGGAAAAATTTGAACAATAGTATCTCTTGTGAAGACTAGAAATATTTAAGATTCATGATGCTCCTTGTGCGATGAATTTATTGTACTGAATTTTACCTAAATAAGGTTGTAGAAAAATTATTCTCAGTAAGGTAAAGAAAGCTTTCAAATAAAGAATAATGCATACTGGAACCCTAAATAAACTGCATAATTCAAACTAAAGTCAGTTTGAATTAGTAAGAAAGACTAAATTATAGAAATTTGAAATTAAAAGGATAGATATAATTATATGCATATTGTTTTCAGGTAAATATAGCAAAGTGAATTTGTATTAGGTTTTAAGAATAAACTTTATAAAATCTTAAAGAAACAGGTAAGATTCAGTTATGATTGACCTAATTGTTGACTTGTGACTTGCAAATAAATAATTCATTTAAGACAACTTACTTTTAAGTAAGGTAAATATTCTTCTGTTATTTACACTTCTATTTTTTTTTTTTTTTTTGTAGAGACAGAGTCTCGCTGTACCGCCCTCGGTAGAGTGCCGTGGCGTCACACTGCTCACAGCAACCTCTAACTCTTGCGCTTACGCGATTCTCTTGCCTCAGCCTCCCGAGCAGCTGGGACTACAGGCGCCCACCACAACGCCCGGCTATTTTTTTGTTGCAGTTTGGCCGGGGCTGGGTTTGAACCCGCCACCCTCGGCATATGGGGCCGGCGCCCTACTCACTGAGCCATAGGCGCCAGGATATTCATTACCTAAACACAATGGGAAACTTTAGTTGAACAACCAATCATGGTGTAGAGGAGTAATTAAAAGCATTTCTTCTTAAGAAAGACTCAAAAGTTCAAGTGTTGCCTTTACATTTATTAGCTGTTTGATCCTGAGCTATTTGTTTACCTTGCTGTGTCTCTATTGTATTACTTTTAAAATAAGGATAACAACAGTACCTAGTATACTGAACCATTGAGATAATTAAATGGATTTAGAGAACTTACAACATTAACCAATGCTTAGTAATTGCTCTATAAATATTAACTGCTATTTATAATTATTTTGCTATTTCTGAAAAGTAAATTAATGCATCAGCATGGTTTTAGTTTTAGTTCTTCCCAGAGAGAGAAGATTGAATATAATTTCAAAATCGTTTGATAAGACTTTATTTTATAGACTTTCTCAGTCTAGATAATGATATAAAATGCAAGATTCTAACATTTTATCTTTTTTCCTCTAGTATTTTCTTTTATATGTGGTATAGTAGTTTAGGAAATTAATCCATTCTTATGCCCCAATCACTTGAATAATGCAGATAAGGCATTTCACCAAATATATAAATTTTGCTGGTCACTATGTGAATTTTTTACTAACAATAAAAATAAACAAAGTTCTTCATTTTCATGACTCAAAGATTTCTCAAAAGTAGTCTAGTTAATACCTTTGGCCTCCAAAATGATTTAAGGTAGATTCATTAAGCCCCAGTTACCATTCTCAAGCTAGTTTTTGAAAGATTTTATTTTTCCTTTAGGTTTCAGCCATTCAGTTGAAAATGAGCAAAAGTCAAATGTAAACATCAAAGTTTATCATTTAAATTGTGTTACAGGCTCAAAGATTAAACATTTCAGGTATCTTTTTACTATCATAAACTCACAGAACGTGACAACCAGAAACAGCCTTTGAGCCCATCTATTCTAACTCTTATTTATATCTTGGAACATTGAGATCTACAGAGAATAAGAGCAAGGTCTAGAGAAAAATTGATGTCTCTTAAAACTCAACATTTAAAAATATCAATCTTTTTCCTTCTTTTTTTTTTAGAAAGCTAGAAAAGGCGTGTGTGTGTGTATGCATGTGTATGTGCATGGGTGTCTGTTTTGTCTTCACAATTATTTTATAGGTTTCTCGGAGCTTTAAATAGGGCCTAAAATCTTTTAGCTCCTAATGTAATGGGAATCTCTGTACTAGATCCCTTGATCCCGGGCTTACCAATTTCATCTTTATTTCACTATCGGAGATAGGATATAAAAACAGAAGCATCATCTCCAGAACATCACAGTTACACTGAAGCCTTATTTTGAACCCATATACTCCATGTATGGGTCCATTAATACACATGAGCCAGAATTAAGCACTGTGACTCTTATGCTTTACAGATAAGTATTACTCTTTTGCCCTTATGTAGGTCAAACTTATTTTGACTTTAGAGCAAATTCAATTGTATTCACATGGGATTCCTCAGTCACCAGCAGATTACAACCACTGAATTAGGAGAGAATGAAGATGCTTTGAAGGCTTGTACATGAATAGAGCAATAAGTAATAGTTAACAACTTGATTAGGAAGAACACACGGAAAGAATTAAAACTAAATTGAATGAATTACTTAAAATATTTAGTTCATTTAATGAAGGCTAGCTCCAACAAATATCTCTACATTTTTCAATAGCCCCTTTAGCCTTCATAAATATTATTGATTCTTAAAAAGATGACATTAGGCCCTTATAAAAAAAAAAAGAATTATGTCTATTGTTTCCTCTGTAAAGCAAGTCTGAGAGGATGAAATAGAGTTTAAGAAAACTGTCCAAAATGGTTAAAAACAGTCAAAAGTGAAAGGGTGTTTCAGCAATGATAAAATTTATGTCGGGTTTCCTTTGGCATAGTGATTTGCTTTCCTTTGGATATGTACCTAACAGTGGAATTGCTGGATCAATTTTTTTAGTTTAGTTTTTTTTTTTTTGCTCTTTTTTTTTACTAAATCACAGCTGTGTACATTGATATGATCATGGGGTATCATTCACTAGCTTCACAGACAGCTTGACACACTTTCATCACACTGGTTAACATAGCCTTCCTGGCATTCTCTCAGTTACTGTGCCAAGACACATTCCACATTTACCAAGTTTCACATATACCCTTGTAAGATGCACCGCTGGTGTACTCCCACCAATCTCCTTCCCTCTACCCACCTCCCCCCTCCCTCCCCTCCCTTTCTCCCTTCCCCCTATTCTTAGGTTGTAACTGGGTCATAACTTTCATGTGTAAACCCTAAATTAGTTTCATAGTAGGGCTGAGTACATTGGGTACTTTTTCTTCCATTCTTGAGATACTTTACTAAGAAGAATATGTTCCAGCTCCATCCATGTAAACATGAAAGAGGTAAAGTCTCCATCTTTCTTTAAGGCTGCATAATATTCCATAGTGTACATATACCACAATTTATTAATCCATTCGTGAATTGATAGGCACTTGGGCTTTTTCCATGACTTAGCAATTATGAATTGGGCTGCAATAAACATTCTGGTACAAATATCTTTGTTATGATGTGATTTTTGGTCTTCTGGGTATATGCCCAGTAGAGGGATTACAGTATTGAATGGCAGATCTATTTTTAGATCTCTAAGTGTTCTCCATATCTCTTTCCAAAAGGAATGTATTAATTTGCATTCCCATCAGCAGTGCAAAAGTGTTCCCTTTTCTCCACATCCGCGCCAACATCTCTGGTGATCAAAACAGCATGGTATTGGCACAAAAACAGAGAAGTAGATGTCTGGAACAGAATAGAGAACCAAGAGATGAATCCAGCTACTTATCATTATTTAATCTTTGACAAGCCAATTAAAAACATTCAGTGGGGAAAAGATTCCCTATTTAACAAATGGTGCTGGGTGAACTGGCTGGCAACCTGTAGAAGACTGAAACTGGACCCACACCTTTCACCATTAACTAAGATAGACTTTCACTGGATCAAAGATTTAAACTTAAGACATGAAACTATAAAAATACTAGAGGAGAGTGCAGGGAAAACCCTTGAAGAAATCGGTCTGGGTGAGTATTTTATGAGGAGGACCCCCCGGGCAATTGAAGCAGCTTCAAAAATACACTACTGGGACCTGATCAAACTAAAAAGCTTCTGCACAGCCAAGAACACAGTGAGTAAAGCAAGCAAACAGCCCTATGAATGGGAGAAGATATTTGCAGATTATGTCTCTGATAAAGGTTTAATAACCAGAATCCACAGAGAACTCAAACACATTAGCAAGAAAAGGACAAGGGATCCCATCGCAGGCTGGGCAAGGGATTTGAAGAGAAACTTCTCTGAAGAAGACAGGCATGCGGCCTTCAGACATATGAAAAAATGCTCATCATCTTTAATCATCAGAGAAATGAAAATCAAAACTACTTTGAGATATCATCTAACTCCAGTGAAACTAGCCTATATCACAATTTTTTTAGTTTTGTGATCAACCTCGATAGTGTTGACAATAGCTGTACTAATTTACATTCTCACCAATAGTGTTCCCTTTCCTCTATATACTCAACAGTGTTTGCTATTTTTTTTTTTTTACTTTTTGATAAGAGTCATTCTAACTGGAATGAGGCCATATTTATTGCAGCACTATTCATAATAGCTAAGATACATAATCAACCTAAGTGTCCATCAATGGGTAGATATAGACCTATAGGCAATAGACATAGACATAGATGTCATGTACAGGTGCGAGAGAGGTACCTCTCACAAACCGGTGTGAGGAAGGAAAATTGACTCGAGTGGCAATGGTGAGAAATTGAAAAATGAAACCAGAAAGATGGGGAGAAGCAATGAAACACAGGAGACATGAGATAGGATGGTGTCAAGAGGGCTGACGCAGCTGATGACTGCAGCCAGCCACTGAACCATGGAAACAGCTTTATTTATACTGTATCTTAACAAGCTTGCATAAATCTTAAGACATGGGGTAGAGATTAACCTTAAAGAGGAAAAACTGTATGTTGGCTGATAACAAGGAAAGTATGCATGGGCTATGTGACTTTGGGCAGGTGAAAACAATGTTGTTAAGGGAGAAGTGGTTGGGGGTCGCTCCCTGAGTATTTCCCAGGCTGTGGGGACCCTGCTGGCCACAGCCTGCTCCCCACACACAGACGCAGACATAGACAAAGGCATATATAGACATATATGGATATACACAGACATGTATATTTATATATATGAGAAAGAGTATGTACACTATCATGCCTACCATATCACTATTTTACTATTTTAAATGGTCTTTTATAAGAAGTACCTAAACACAAGAGGAAACCATGGTTTATTTGTCATAGCCCACTTTTTTGATGCATAGGTTAAGTAATTGACTCTTACTTAAAACAAGTATCAGTGAAATTGAATTCCACTTGGACTCAGTCTATGAAAATACAGTTGAATTAAACTTGGGCTTGCTTAATAAAGTCAGCACTCCTAGTTCTTCTGTAAGCGATAGTAAACTAAAAGGAGAAATAAAAGAACTTTGTACTTAGAAATATTTCTTCATAAATTCTAAATGAATTATGATACTACCATAGCTATGCACATATGAACAACTATAGTGAGAAGTGATTTTTGGATCTACCACATTTGCTTAATAAGAAAGGCTGATTCAGGCAGCGCCTGTGGCTCAAGGTTTGGGTGCAGGCCCCATATACTGGGGGTGGGTTCAAGCCGGCCCTGGCCAAAACTGCAAAAAAAAGAAAGGCTGATTCACATCAGTTGGTATATTCTGATGTATTGTGTAACCTATACTGAATATGTACAAAGCATGTAATTTCAATGTGTTTTAGAAATGTGATCAAAACTGTATAACCATGGTTTTCTACCACATCAAAGCAAGCAACTCGAGTCAGTTCTAACTCTATAAATTTTTTTTGAGACCGTCTCACTTAGTCACTCTCAGTAGAGTACTGTGGCATCACAACTCACAGCAACATCAAACTCTTGGGCTTAAACGATTCTCCTGCCTCAGCCTCCCAAGTAGCTGGGACTACAGGCGCCTGCCACAACACCCAGATATTTTTTGCTTGTTGTCATTGTTTATCAGGCCCGGGCTGGGTTCAAATCCACCTGCTTCCATGTCTGTGGCCAGCACCATAACCACTGAGCTATGGCACCGAGCCTCTATAATATAATTTTGATCTATTCTCTATTTTGTTTGTTTCTTTTTTTTTGTAGTTTTTGGCCGGGGCTGGGTTTGAACCTGCCACCCCCAGCATATGGGGCCTGCGCCCTACTCCTTTTAGCCACAGGTGGTGCCCTCCTCTATTTTCTTCATTTATGCCAGTGCCTTAGTTTAAAGCCATCATCATTTTCATTTGGAATTTTGAAGGAACCTCCAAACTATTCCCTCCAACTACAAGATTTTCCCATTCTAATTAACTCTACATTCCTCTACTAAATTAACTGTCTTAAAGCACTTATATAATGAAATCATTCTTATATCCAAAAGTTTTCACTAGTTCTCCATTGACTATTAAATATATACAATTGTCTCATTTTGGTGTTCAAGAATGAGGATTTGTTAATCCTAAACAATTTTTTTACTCTTTCCTCCCATGTCCTTTTTTTTTTAGACAGTCTCACTTTGTCTCCCTCAGTAGAGTGCTGTGGCGTCATAGCTTACAACAACCTCAAACTTTTGGGTTCAACCAATTCTCTTGCCTCAGCCTCCCGAGTACACTATTATTTTTAGAGATAAGGTCTTACTCTGGCTCAGGCTGGTCTCAAACCCGTAATCTCAGGCAATCCACCCACCTAGGCCTCCCAGAGTGCTAGGATTAACAGGCGTGAGCCACAGTGCCCAGCCTCTCCCATGTCCTTGTTGCTCCAGAAAAAACAAAACAAACAATCAAAACACCTGGTTAAGGTTTTACACACACTATTGTTTATTGTCTTCATGTTTTTTCTTTCCCTCTTCTTCCTATTTCAAATATTGTTCCTTTACTTGGCAAATATTTCCTCATCTTTTACAACTTGGATCAGATGTCACTTCTCAAACTTGTTCTCTGACTCTTTGAAGACATATCAGGTTTCCTACACGTATTATTACATTAATACAAACTTTAATGAGTAGAATTTCCGTATTTAATTATAAATTTTTATTGTTTGTTCTCTCTTCTCTAATAGAAAATTAGCTTCCTGGGGAAGGAGACTGTATAGTATTTACTTTTAAATCTTAACACCTGGTATACATGAGGTGCTTATTAAATTCTAACTGAGTAAATTAATGCAGATACTTTCCACATCTTGCAGCCTATAATTATCTGGATACCAGCTATAACTTCCATATGCTTACAGGGCCATCTCCTGCCAGCATTACAAATTTAAAATAAACAAAATTTTCCTCATACCCTTTTCTTTATCAAACCTACTAGTTTACTCTCTTACATTTTCCTCACTGTCAATGGTACCACCCTACTCTGAGACCCCTAGGTCAACATTTTAGAGGCATGTTGTCAGTATGGTGTGCATTTTTCCTATGTGTTCCTTCTTTTTCATTTTTACCCTAATTCTGGCCCTTAGTTTCTCTCCTACAGACCCTCACAATAGCTCCTTAACTGGGTTCACACCCCCTCCTTTTCTCATCTATTTCAAACTCTCAAATTCATTATTAATGCTTCTGAGAGTTTAAACATCCCAAAGGAAAAATCCCTGTCATGTGACTCCATGCCTGATAATCTTCATGAGTCTTATTACCTAGAGAAACAAGTTCAATTTCCTTAGGCTTATATTTAAGGTCTCCACTGTTTGATAATTACCTTTTGGGTTTTACCTCCATTACTTCCATCTATGTGTCATGTGATTCAGCTGAATAAAGCTGCTCACTAGTTTCCAAATCTGCCCTGTATTTTCCTTTTCCCATGTAGTTTTCTCTTGGCCAAATGTGTTGTTTGATCTGTAATTTCCCAAATCTTTAAAGATCTATAGAAATGCCACATCTTCCACAAAATCTGTCTTGATCCTCACATTGAAAGAAATCATTTTTTCCTGCAAATCACTGTGACTTTTTTGCTTATTGTTTTTCTTAAATATTATACCTTACTTGTTAGTAATGAATTGTCATTACTAACTAAATTCCTTAAAGGAAGAATTCACATCTGATTCATCATTTTTTAATTTTAATTTTATTTTAAATGACAGTAGGATATTATAGTGAATATTAAGTAATTTTGGAAAAAAGTATTTGAATGTGTTTTTCAAAATGCAAACTATTACTGAAATACTAATATAACTTGTTAGTGACAGAAGATAAAAGCAGAGTAGAATTGCAATCAATTTGATATTTGGAATACATCTTGTCATCAACAAATGACAGATTAAATGCAATACAATAATAAGTTATAATTAATATTTCTATTATTACTATACACCTGAAAAATATATGTAACCTTTCAAATGCCATTAGTGTAGACTTCAAATTTATCTGCGTGTTTAACAAGTAAATAAGCCATTGGAAATCAGTGAGGCAATGGGTAAATAAAAATTTTATGTGTTTATAGCCGGGCATTGTGGCGGGTGCCTGTAGTCCCAGCTACTCGGAAGGCTGAGGCAGGAGAATCGCCTAAGCCCAGGAGTTGGAGGTTGCTGTGAGCTGTGTGACGCCACAGCACTCTACCGAGGGCAATAAAGTGAAACTCTGTCTCTACAAAAAAAAAAAAAAAAGCCAAAAATATTTTATCTGTTTATATCATTTTTATTTTTTTATGTTCACTTTTATGTGGCAAAAGTGGCATGTCTTTATAGAACATATTCTGGAATATAGTACTATTCAATATATATATATAGTATACCTTAATATTTATGAAATAGAGAAACATGTTATTTAAGAAGATAAACTCTTATCCCCAAAACAGTTGCTTTAAAGCAACTTTAAAGTCTATTGACATGCCACTTGAATGGTTAATAATTACTTTAGATATCATTACTGCCAATGTAGATGGATCAAGCTGTAGTTGTACATTTATAGTTGTTCCCCACAACTAGATTTACTCTCTTTGTTATGCTATTTTGGCATAAACAGGATGCTTAAAAATTGTGAGTTGACCAAATACATAATGATTTTTTTTTTTTGAGACAGAGTTTCACTCTGTCACCCTAGATAGAGTGTCATAGCATCATAGCTCACAACAACCTCGCACTCCTGGGCTGGAGCAATCCTCTTGCATCATCCTCCCCACTAGCTGGGACTACAGGTCTGGACCACAATGCCTATCTCATTTTTCTATTTTTAGTAAAGACAAGATCTAGCTGGGGCAGCGTCGTGGCTCAAGGAATAGGGTGCTGGCCCCATATACCGGGGTGGCATGTTCAAGCCTGGCCCCGGCCAACTCTGCATTAAAAAAAAAAAAAAAAAAAAAAGACAAAGTCTCGCTCTTCCTTAGGCTTGTATTTAAGGGTCTCCACTGTCTGATAATTACCTTTCAGGTTTTACCTCCACTCCTTCCATCTATGTATCATGTGATTCAGCTAAGTAAAGCTCAAGCAATCCACCTGCCTCAGCCTCCCAGACTGATAGGATTACAGGCATTAGCCATCATGACAGGCCTTACATAATGAATTTGTCTTTTCAATTAGATCATAAATCTACTAACTCCCCATATGGCTTCTGTATTGTTTTTAATGCTCTTCAGGCATGTGCTCAGTGTAACCTATGACTCATTAGAAGATTTTTTTTATAATTTTCTCTAATAGTAGCATTTATAGTTACAGTTTTTGCAAGTCTTCTGAGTAATAACATTTCTTTCTAAACTTTCAGCTATGTGACAGATTTAATTGTTTAACACTGTGCCTTGCTATTGCTTGGATCATATTGAAATACCTCTGTAGTACTTCCAGGAATGCATTAAGCAATGAGTACACTGTAACATTGTAAGGAAACATGAGGATTAATGTTGACATAACAATGCTAAAATTTTGTAAATGGAAAATTCCTATCGATTTTTTAATAATTCCTTGATACTTGAAACTTTGGAAGAGTATAAATTTCATTATATAACATTAATATGACGTAGCTAGTGAATTTTACATTTTGCTGTTTTATCTAAAGAAATCTTATAGGAAAATAAGGGAGGCTTCTTAATATAACATATATCAGCATACTGTCTCCTGGAAAATGCATTTTATTAATGATTTAATATCTTATTTTTCCACAGGATTTGAGGTTCCAATTAAAATTGTGTTTGGGCCATTGCATTACTGCCTGATAGTGCTTAATCTTCACCGAAAGCCTCATCACTTATTTTAAAACAAAAGAACGAGGTAAGGAGGAAAGTAATGAAATTCAGCATAACACATCTTTCAAAGTAAGGGGAAGTAGCTTTTTAAAAATGATCTAGGATCAGTGACATTCAGAAATTATTTGCTGAAAACTAAGTGTGCTCAAGTATAGCACCTCGATTCCAAGGAATCTATGACTTCTATTATGAGATGAACCACACTGACTTTTTTTTTCATCTTTGTTATTTCAGTAGCCTAAGGTAACAATTATTGATGCCACTGATACACCTCAAATTATAATGTGAATTGCAAAATGAATCTTCTATTTCATCTAGTAGATATTATATGATGCTTTGGTGCTGAAATGACTGTGATTGACGTTCTAAAATGCAATTCTTTAAAATTTTTTTACAATTGTAGTGTTATTCTTATAACATGTACACATTTGCTTATGTCATAGAGTAATTCTTAACAGCTTTCTGCCTGATCCATCATAATGTCCTTTAACTCTAATGTTGCTAATTCATTTTTTTTTTTTTTTTTAGAGACAGAGTCTCATTTATCTCCCTCAGTAGAGTGCTGTAGTGTCACAGATCACAGCAACCTCCAACTCCTGGGCTTAGGTGATTCTCTTGCCTCAGCTTCCTAAGTAGCTGGAACTACAGGCACCCACCACAATGTCTGGCTATTTTTTTGTTTCAGTTTGGCCCGGGGCTGGGTTCGAACCTGCCACCCTCAGTATATGGAGCCACTGCCCTACCTACTGAACCACAGGCACCGCCCTGCTAATTCATCATTTTTGAAATACTCAGTATGACAGTTCTTTGGATTATTGTGTCCCACTAAGTAGCATTGCCTGTATCAGAGGAATAATATAATCAGAGATGTCATCTAAAGATGCAATATTGCTCCCTAAATCCACATATAATGAAACATGTAGCTTTGAAAAATGTTATAAACTATCCATGTTTTACCTTATAGTCTTAATAGGGTATTTTCATTAAAGTAAAAACTTGAATAAATAATCATTTTCCACAAAATATCACTCCCAAATGAATGGATATGGAATTCATATATTCATGCCAATTGGGACTGACCTATTGAAGATGACCAATACCTTATTAATTTTGTATTATCAATGCATAAACAAGTAAAGCTTTGTCTATAGTAATGATAAAGTTAATAATTTTGTTGAATCCATTAACCTTAGAGTATACTAAATTTTTGAGTCTCTTTATAAGTTTCATAGTGCTCAAAAAGATTTAGGAACTATATAATTTTCATCTTTGCATCTCAACCCTACCTTTAGGATCTATCAAAGTGCCTTTGTTTATTGAATGATGAAAGGATGGGAGTAAGGAAGCAAGGGAAAGAAGAATTATGCTTCACAGAAACCAAAACATCAGTCTATCTCCCTGTTTAAACATGATTCACTGTATAGTTCTGAAAACTAAGGATTTCAATAAAATATTTCAAGTTTAGATTATCTTTTTATTCTAGTCTCCACTTATGAGGTTATTGACATAATTTCTTTCTGCAGTAGGTTCTTGTTCTCAGAGATGTGAAGAATGAATTCACAGAGATCAGTTATAAGGTAGGATTTTCTAGGTAGAAAAGAACAGGAGGAAGAAAAGGCACCAGAGCCTCTGACAGGGACAGGGAGACCCAAATGGGAAATCCCTGTGCAGGTCTTTCTGTCCAGGGATTTTATACAGTTTTGTAAGTAGGGCGAACTTCAAAATTACATTTAGCTGAGACTTGTCAGACTTCAATGTTGATTAGCGAATGAATGAGTATATTAACAAATGAATGAAGTTTTTTCCAGCTCAGAGCAAAAAATAGGAAGTCAGTTTGTGTGGGCCTAGAAAACTGGGGTCCTTGTCCAGCCCTGAATGGAGGAAACCCTGTTTCAAGGTTGTTAATGAACTATTGCTATGTTTCCTATTAATTCATTGGCAATAACTTTAGTGTGTATTTAAGCCCCAGATCACAGCTGCTGAGAGCAACAACGGGAAAAGTTTAACACCCAACATACTATGTGCTTGTCTATTTGAATAAGGATTTATTTTATTTTTAATTTGAAAAGTTAGCTTAAGTATGAGATTCACCTTTTTTTCCACTTTTTTTTTTTTGAGACAGGGTCTCATTGAGTGCTCTGGTGTCATAGCTCACAGAAACCTTAAACTCCTGGATTCAAGTGATTCTTTTGCCTCAGCCTCCTGAGCAACTCGGATTACAGGCATTATTACAGGCATCTACCACAACACTTGGCTATTTTTCTTTTTTTTAACAATGTCTCATTTTGGCTGAGGCTGGTCTCAAACTCCTGAGCTCAAGTAATTTACCTGCCTCCGAGAGTGTCAGAATTACAAGTGTTAGCCACAGCACCTGACCAAGATTCACCTTTTAAGTTCACTAAAAGCCCTTTTAGTGTTTGTAGTATAAAAGTGAATCCATCTTCCTGAGATGTAAAATATAGGTATCAGAAGCTTTAATTACTGGTCAGATATTTACAAGGTAAAATAATAGCTAGTATTTGTGTTGCTTCTTTGTATATCATCTAGTTTTAAGATCTCAAACTAGTACTTTGTTTTACAAATTCTCAAATTTCCCATAAGGCAAAAACAAGTAACATATGACTGCCCTCTTTTTAGGATGAAGTAAAGGACTTCCCTGAGTCTTCCATGAATAACCTTTAAAGTTCAATTCTCCAAAAACAGTAGAAGCTCTGTAAGTTAACCACCCAAGGGAATGTAACAAACTGGTCAACATACAGAGGTGATCAACATAAAAAACTAGGCCTGCTGTATTCATGCATATGTGGTGCATGTCCATTCTATGGTAATTAGGTTAACTAAAGGAGATTATAAATGTGAGAGGTGCTCAACTATGGATGTTCTACTGTACATATGGATCATTTGTTAAGTTCCAGGCAATTTTTCTAGGTTTAGTGATGTAAGAATGAATAAAACATGATCCTTGCCTTCTTGAATCATATAATTATACTAAGGAAGCCAAACGCATACATTATTTGAACATAATCTGTTGAGTATTCTGAAAGAGATGCGTGCTACAGAGTACCAGAGCCCTAAAAAGGGAGATTCAACCAAACTGAAGAGGATGTCAGGCCAATAAAAAGATATTGGGAAAGATAATGCCTACTCAAAATATGGGTAGAACACAGACAAGTCAGAGAAAAAAAAGTGAAGCTTCATGGAAAACCAAGGAAAGGTGGGTGGTGCCTGTGGCTTAATGGAGTAGGGCGCTGGCCTCATATGCCGGAGGTGGCAGGTTCAAACCCAGCCCTGGCCAAAAACTGCAAAAAAAAGGAAAGGGGTATAAAATCATGGTTATAATCAAAAGAAAGGTTGTCTCGTGTGATATAAAAAAGAAAAAAAAATTTCTGAACAAAAAGGAAGGTTTTCTGAATGAGGTAAATGTTAATTAACCAAATAAAGAAATGGGAAATAATGTTTCCTAAGTAAATGAAATTACTTTTTTTTTTTGTTTGTAAGCTTGCTGAACATCTATTTGCAAGGTATCAATTAAAATAAATTTAAGGGGCGGCACCTGTGGCTCCGTGGGTAGGGCACCGGCCCCATATACTGAAGGTGGTGGGTTCGAACCTGGCCCCAGCCAAACTGCAACAAAAAATAGTTGGGCGTTGTTGTGGGCGACTGTAGTCCCAGCTACTTGGAAGGCTGAGGCAAGAGAATCGCCTAAGCCCAGGAGTTGGAGGTTGCTGGGAGCTATGACAACATAGTACTGTACAGAGGGTGATAAAGTGAGACTCTATATCTCTAAAAAAAAAATAAATAAATTTAAGAATCAATGGTCTTTTTTTTTTTCTGTTCTCCACACTGTACATAGCTAATGAATTGATTCCTACTCTTTGGAACTCTAGGTAAAGTCATAGAAACATAAAATTGAAAAAGTTAAGGAAATTTAAATACTACCTAATAAAGATCTTCACTATTTAGATGACAAAACGAAGGATTAGAGGGGTGATATTTATTATTTTCAAAACACTGGTAAGGTCCAATAATCTTTATGTCAGCTAAAAGTCTTTAAAACTTACACATTTTAGTGTAAGTTCCATTTTAGTTCCAGTGGATTGCCATTAGAGGCAGAACAATACATGGTTAAAAGTGCTGACTCCAAAGTCAAAATATCTGCTTTTTACCACTTAGTTTTACTTGCCAGGTGACTCTCAGCAAGGTATGGAATTTCTTTTTGCTTAAGGTTCCACATCTGTAAGTGAGAGGTAATGCAATGCCAAGAACATAGCATAGTAAGTACTCCATAAAAGTGCTATTATCTGTCTTTAGGCAGTCAAGTGTTAACACATGTGTATCAATTATTGTATGGGCACTCTTGAAGTTGATTTTGCTACCCAATTTGCTTTTAAAAATGTATTAAAATGACTTCCACATCAACAGTTTAATTAAAAATTTTCTAAGCTATGTTGTAGAACTGTCATGTGCACAGAGTCCAATTATATTTCTAAATTATCATAATTAAAGAAAAATATTAAACTTTTATAACTAATGTGAAATAGTAGTCAATGGATATTAGATTAGGAATTAGAAATTTGCCTATTGATTTGAAATATAAAAACCATTCCTACCTTAAGCAAAATTGTCCAAAAATCTGTTTCATGGCAGATAAAATCTAAAAGCAAGGCAAGATGAATTTTATACTCTGAAAAACAAGTTGTCAGTACTACCCTGCATCTCAAGTGGATGTTGATCTTTGTACATTTAGCAAAACAAACTTTAAGAACATATTTATTCTTTAAAAATTTATCTATGATATAAATGTCTTATTCAGTGTTTTTTTGGACATTGGATAGATATATTATGATATGAGACATCTCAATGCTTCCAAAGTCATTATATTCAGTGCTAATTAATTGAAACATTTAGATATGTAATGTGGTTCATAAATCAAAACATTTATACACATTTTCTACACATTTATGTGATCCATAGTTATGCACAAAAAATAACTGAACAGAACTATTATTACCCTGGGAAAAATATGGATTTGGTGCATCTTACAGGGGTATTTGCGAAACTTGGTAGATGTAGAATGTAAAGGTTTTGGCACAGTAACTGAGATAACACCGGAAAGGCTGTGTTAACCACTGTGATAAAAATGTGTCAAATGGTCTATGAAGCGAGTGTATGATGCCTCATGATCATATCAATGCATACAGTTATGACTTAATAAAAAAAGAAAAATATGGATTTCTATTACACTTTAAGTTATAAGGATTTTTTATTTGCTCTTTGGAGGTATAAGTAATAATTTAAGCGAGTTATTTACAAAATGCAGTGAATGTGAGTTTAAAAGTAGAGATTTATAGTATGTGACCTATAAGTAAAACTTTTACACAAAATTCCCAGTGAGAAGGTGGTCACATTTCACAAGTCATAGATTTTCTGGGTTTGCTTAACATAAAAAATTAACATAATGACATCTTCAGTGTTTTTGTATTACAGTATAAATTTCTGTAAACTATTATTAAAGTTGTTTTATAGTTATTTATTTTCTCCTATTAAATAATAATCTGGTAGGGCGGCGCCTGTGGCTCAGTGAGTAAGGCGCCGGCCCCATATGCCGAGGGTGGTGGGTTCAAACCCAGCCCCGTCCAAACTGCAACAAAAAAATAGCCGGGCGTTGTGGCGGGCGCCTGTAGTCCCAGCTGCTCGGGAGGCTGAGGTAAGAGAATCTCTAAGCCCAAGAGTTAGAGGTTGCTGTGAGCCGTGTGACGCCACGGCACTCTACCCGAGGGCGGTACAGTGAGACTCTGTCTCTACAAAAAAAAAAAAAAATCTGGTAAATAACAAATGTTCAAAACTCACAAGTTTAGATTATGCTCTTTAGGGGTCAGAAGTTATCAACTCCTATTTTTATTTTATTTTATTTTTTGAGAAAGAATTGTGAAGGAAACTTGACAACATTAAGAATCAGTGTTAGAAAACTGCTTTTATGGCTTGGTGTGGTGGCTCGGGCCTGTAATTCTATCACTCTGGGAGGCCGAGATGGGTGGATCTCTTGAGCTCTAAAGTTTGAGACCAGCCTGAGCAAAAGTGAGACGCCAGCTCTACTAAAAATAGAAAAACTAGTGGGGCGTTGTGGTGGGCACCTGTAGGATACTTGAGGCTGAGGAAAGAGGATTGCTTGAGTACCAGAATTTGAGGTTGCTGTGAGCTATGACGCCACAGAACTCTACCTAGGGCGACAGAGTGAGACTCTGTTTAAAAAAAAAAAAAAAAAGAAACCTGCTTTTAGGTGGTAGCCCGAGTGCTATGAAATATATTGTCTCTACCCACACTTTTTATCCATGAGAACTAACATATAAAGCAATAATTTTCAGGTACTATAAAGTTTACATTTATGATCTTATTATTTTATGTCCACAAAACTTACCAAGAAAGGAACATAAACTATATGATTAAGACATGTCTTCAAAATCTGAGATTGAAAAAATAGGTTTTATCTTAAGATTTAGTTTACCAATACAAAATAAAGCAAACATCAACAAATGCATAAAGTGTCACCAAACAAAAGCCAAAACCTCCATTAATATCTCTCTTCTCAACTTTTGTGAATTAAAGTTTTACTATGTCCCTTATCTTCAAAATGTCTTACTTTTTAAGTTTTTTATTTTTTAACTTTTTTCTTGTTTTTGTAGGGGAAAGGGTTCCAGTGAAAACCAGGAAAACTGCTAGATACATTATAAAAAAGCTGTAACAAGCATTTTATTTTATTTTTTTAAGGAATTTGAAATTTATTTTGAGGATAAGGGAAAATAATTAAAACTTTTAAAAAAAATTCTACTTATGGGCAGCGCCTGTGGCTCAAAGGAGTGGGGCACCGGCCCCATATGCCAGAGATGGCCAGTTCAAACCCAGCCCCGGCCAAAAACTGCAAAAAAAAAAAAAAAAAAAAAAAAAAACAGGAAGAAAATTCTACTTAACATTTAGTGAATAATTTTTTTATTAAATCATAACTATATGCATTGCTGCATTTTGCGGTTACAATGTGCTGATTTTATATATATTTTGGAATGCTTAATGGAAGAAAATTATCCAATGTACTCAGTACTATTATGAAACCAATTTATAATCTTCCATACTTTCGTATGTAAGATAAAACAAAAGCATTTTAAAGTTAAAGTTGCATTTTCATATCCAAAGTCAGTCAACAGTTTAAAATCAGTTATTGACAATGAATTTTTTATGTTTACCAGTTATGATTTAATTTTGTTTTTTATCATTTTATAATACCTGCCTAAATTTATTCTGTCACCAGTTTTAAAGTTTGCATATAAAACATTTGGACTTTGATAGAAAAGGATTAAGAATTACATAGACTGTTCTCACTATCCTCATAGTAAATGATTTTGTTCAAAGCATCAGATACATGTATTATGGTGAGCATCTGGTCCCACATGTGTCCTTTGTGCCTGCGTGTATGTGTGAATAGTTGTGTCCACTCGACAAGGTAGAGAGAGAAAACACTCGCCCTCACTTTAATTAAGGAGATAATTCAAGTCAGTGAAATATTTTATAATTAAAGGAAGTATATAGCAACTGTTCATTCTGAGCTAAACTTTCAAGGTACAAATTAATGAAACATTGTTAAATTTTAATTTGAAGTCAAGCACGGATAAAATTTCTTTTATACCCACTAAATAATAAGTATATTGACCTATTAGAGGTGTAGTTTCTTTTAAGCATAATTGAATTCCTCAAATATGAAACAACTTTTGGCAAGCAGCTTTGATATAATTCAAATAAAAGGTAATTGAGTCAATTAACTTCTTTAGAAGCATTAAGTCTGTATTTTTTAGTCATGAGCTTTTATTTCATTTAAAAAACTTTCTTTGTCTTGGGGACACTATCATTATCATCATCATTATTATTATGTATTATCTTGACTTGGCTAAAGATTTTTTTCTGTACCATTTTATCAAAAGAAACATAACCGTAAAAAAATGCAGCCATCTTTCATTAATGTTTTTCATTTTGGATATTCACCCTCAGGAAGGTATTTTGTGAAAGGTCTTTGTGATTACCTACTTCTAGACCCATTTGATGTCCTAAGCATACAGCAAAGACAACTGATTCACCACTATTGCTTTTTTCCCCACTTTCCCCACATTATTTTAAAATTCTCTTTGTATTTACACATGATATGCTTGAAAGATAGGTTACAAGGGTTGTTATACATGAAGTAGTCTGTTTTAAAAATATATTCACTTTGCTTATGAGCCAGTTTATTGTTTTTGTGCAAAGTAACAAGCCATTCCGTCATGGATGAAAGATCGTGATTTGAGTGTTTACAATGCACAACTCCTTCATGGCTGAAAGCTTCCAGTGATTTCAATCTTTCTGTCACCAACACAAATCCCATATCTACATGTAGAGTCTGATTATAATAAATAAAGATTTATTTTTCAATTATTCATTCTAATAGTTTCCTGATTAAATATCTCTATTACTAACAGTATTCTATCCCGTCACAACCTATACCACTTCCTCCCCCCATCATCATTTACCCAGCTGCCATCAGAAGAATTGTTACATGGCAACAAAACATCATTGCTTTGCAGGCAATTAATGGCAAATAATGTGCAAATTAAGGTTTGAAAAATATTTTGAATAGTTCAATTTTTTAAAAATAACAAAAGTTTAAAGATATTATACACGACAATTCTCAATGGTTATACATTTGTTGAAATAACTTACAGTGAATTTCTTTTTTTTTTTTTTTAGAGACAGAGTTTTACTTTGTCACCCTTGGTAGAGTGCCGTGGCATCACAGCTCACAACAACCTCCAGCTCTTGGGCTTAGGTGATTCTCTTGCCTCAGCCTCCCGAGTAGCTTGGACTACAGGCGCCTGCCACAACACCCGGCTATTTTTTTGTTGCAGTTTGGCCAGGGCTGGGTTCGAACCCGCCACCCTCGGTAGATGTGCCTGGTGCCCTACTCACTGAACCACAGGCGCTGCCCACCTTACAGTGAATTTTAAAATTCATTCTTGAAGTGTTCTTATTATGAATGAATAAGCCAGAGTCTCCCAATGGAAAACCTACTGCTTGGATGTGAACTATTTATATCAACATTTTGGAACTACTACATTTCCATTTAATAAAACATTAACTTAATAGTTTAGTGGCAAAGGAAAATATGACTTGATGTCTTTCTTAGCCAAAGAAACAGATCAAATAATGAAAAACTTTTATTGTCAATGGGAAACACCCTAAGAGATTTTCAGTTATAGTGTTCCTCATAATCCAGAATCTCATAGTAACTGTTATCATCTTTGCAATCTGCATATTAACCTACACTAATTGGAGCTGTCTTTGCTTCTATTTTGAGAACTGGCACATGTAAAAGTAATTTATTTTTTCAAGGTCATATATCATATATGTGGTAGAAACTAAAATAAAAATTTATCATTGTAAAGGATGTGTGATTTGTTTCCTAAGCAATTTCTGTCACTATTTTCACTGAATTCTCTTAACCACTAAATAATAACATTGAAAAATCAATAAGCATAACTTCCAAACCAAATCTAGAACAGAGAAAACAATAATAATGAACACATAGCAGATACATGGTTCCTGGAACTTTACAAAGTATTTTTGCATCCATTATCTCTTTTGATTGACAGAAGAACCTTAGAAGCAGGTAAGGTAGTATCATTGTCCTCATTTTAAAGGTATGTCATGTAAAAATCAAAAAGATTAAGTTACTTTTCTGAAGTCACAGAGCTAGGAAGTTGAAGAACCAGGATTCTGATGTAGATCTTCTGCTTCCACACACAGTAATTGTATTATTCAATCCTAGAACTTATAAATTGTCTTTAGATAACTGTCTAAAGCATTCTTATGAGAATGTGAACTTTGTTATCACATAACTACATTCAAGTAAGCATGCCTTAGCAATATTCACAAAATTATGAATTGTAACAAGCAAAAACAAAAAAAAAACAGAATAGAGAGACTCTGTTGCAGATGCCTCTTATCCAATTGATTATGTCACAATAAACTTTCATATGTACTATTTATTTATAAGAGATGAATATTATTAACTACATATTATATGTAAAGGAAGAAACTCAGTAAAATTTAATAATGTTCCTTAGCATAGCTTTATTTTACTTGGCAAAGCTGGGATTTACACAAATTCTTACCTGTTCTCCAAGGCTTTCCTCTATACTAAGCAATGTAAATAATAAATAAAAAAGTTATTATGGTATTAATAAGCTTCTTCAGATAGTCACTATTTGTGTCTTTCATATCAAAATGTTTTTATTAAATACATGAATAAAATCTAAGTGTGGTTTCTCAGATACTTAAGAATTCAAGACAATGGATATCTTGTAGAACTTTAGTTTTATTTATAGGGAAGAACTTGATGATAAGCTTGACATACATTCATTAATTTATTCTGTATTTTGGAATGAATATGAAATAAATTTTTGTTGATGGTGTGCTTTGTGTCAAACCCTCTGCTGGACTCTGAGAACAAGAGATAATTAAGACATGGTTCCTTCCTTTAAAAAGCTAATAGTAAGTTCATTGATTTATTCAAGAAGTATTTGTGCAGTATCAAATAGAAAGATGGGCAAACATTAAAAGAGATGTAAACCTACTGAAATAGCTCAATCATTCATGAGATAAAAGAAGGATCTTACCGGGTGGCGCCTATGGCTCAAAGGAGTAGGGTGCTGGCCCCATATCCCATATACCAGAGGTGGCAGATTCAAACCCAGCCCCAGCCAAAAACTTCAAAAAAAAAAAAAAAACGATCTTACCTTATGGAGTAATCTAATCATTCTGGTATATCTGTTTTTAAAGTTCTGTGCCAAGTTAAAAATATTTGTTAATAGGATCACTTTCAAATGCTCTCAAATTGTCAAACTGACCATACAACTCAAAGTGACCCACAGATTTAATGCAATCCCTATCAAAGTACCAGAAATAGAAAAATCAATACTAAAATTTTAATGGATCCATAAAAGACCCCAAATTGCCAAACCAATTCTGATCAAAAAGAGTAGAGTTGGACTCATCACCTTACAGATACCAAAATATACTACAAAACTTTAAGAAACAAACAGCATGATACTGGTATAAAAACACATATGTAAACCAATTGAATAGAAAAAGAGAACCCAGAAATAAATCCACATATTTACAGCCAACTGGTTTTTGACAAAAGCAGCAAAAACGTGTACTGAAGAAAAGAAAACCTTTTCAGTAAATGATGCTGCAGAAAGTAGTTATTCATATGTATAAAAATAAAATTAGACTTCTATCTCTCACCATATGAAATCAAAAACTCAAAATGGATTAAAGATTTCAATGCACAGCATGAAATTATGAAACTATCAGAGAAAAACATGGAAACCATTTCAGATCATTGATCTGGGCAAATATTTTATGAAAGAGATCACAAAGAACAGGCAACAAAAGCAAAAATCGACCAATGAGATTAAATCAATCTAAAAAGCTTTTTCACAACAAAGGAACCAAAGTGAAAAACCAACCTATAGAGTGGGAGAAAATATTTGCGAACTATTCATTTGGGCAGTGATTAATATCCAGAATATACAAGAAACTCAACTGTACAACAACAAAAAAATCAAAAGAAGACATATAATTACATAAGGGAATACTATTCAGTCATAAAGAAAGAATGAAACCTTGACAATGGCTGCAATATAGATAAATCTGGAGGACAGTTTGTTAAGTGAAATATGTCAGTCACAGAAAGAAAAATTTCAAATGTTCTCATCTATATGTGAGAGATAAAAACGTGGTGCTTATAGAAGTAAAGCGTGGAATACTGATTATTAGAGTCTGGGAAAGGAGTAGGGTTTAAAGGACATGGAGAGGATGATTAACAAATACAACATTATAGCTAGATAAGAGGAATAAGTTCTAATGCTCCATAATACTATAAAATGACTATAGTTGATAACAATTGATTGTATATTTTTAAACATCTAGAACAGAGGACTTTGAGTGTTCCAAAAAAAAGGAAATGACGAATGTTTGAGGATATGCTAATTACTCAGAATTGATTACATACATTGTAAATATATATCAAAATACCACTTTATACTCCAGAAATATGCATAATTATTTAAAAATGAAAAACAAATAAATGCAAACAACTATAAGTACATACACAAATAAAATTCTATGTAGCTATAAAAGAAATGCTCCCAAAGAACATTTTTTCACTTGTTCATGCTGCATAGTGAATGTATATTGAGAGTTACCATTTACCCCAGTTTTGTTCAGACAGTGTTTTCAAGACTGTTAATTGCCAAAGTTTGAAGGGTTTGTGTATATTTAAACTTCAGTATGACATCTTGGAGCAATTTACACATTGCAGGAAATACAATCGAATCTTAGGATAACATATGCATGTGGTAGTTTCAACTTGTCCCAATAATCTCCGTGTATCTGATCAAACAAGCAAAATGCTCTGGGAAACTGCCTATCTTTATCTTCTGAGTTTTGAAAAAAGAAAAAGAACCAATACCTCAGAAGGGATAAAATTAATCCATGAGAAGAAACACATGGCTCAAAATGACTAATAAATACCTTCTGTCTCCCTCCTTCTCTCTATATAAATGCTGTATAATTTAGATCACCGTTTTGTTGGCAAAGTTAATGAAATTAGATAAAATTTATCTTTATATGCTTCTAGTAATAACACTCAATGTTACTGGTAGGAGAATTTCAAGACAGAGTAAGTAAACCACATAACATTCTATCTTCTTTATCATTGCTGGTGTCAGTGTGTCAATAAAAGTTGGAATGTATGATTCCTCCTAATCCTCAAATGCTTATAAAGTGACACATTTTGTTTACACTTTTAAAAAGCATATTTAATTCTTCTCTTCTGTGAACATCAATATTTTTCTGCTCGGTGAATGAATATTGAGTTGGGCAACTTGCCAGCTCTCCACTGGAGAATTGGGATCTGGCACCCCTCTCTACTTTCAAAACATGCTCAAACAAGGCTGCTTGTTCACATTAGGCTCACAATAAAAAGCATATCAAAATATCTTCAAATAACACAAGATGCCCTGCTTGATGTACTTAAAGAAGGTCAGTAGTCTTTCCCATGCCAAGGAAAGCATATGAATTAAATTTCAAAACATGATTTCATCTACAACTTATAAAAATGCTCTTATTTGGAAAGTTAAAGAAAGAAGGAGGGTCGCCATGTTAACAACTACAAATTGTTTCACTTTCTGTTGTCTGCAATATATATATTTTTAAAAATTATTAGGCTTTCAAAATGAATTTTTTATATTTTTATTATAAAAATGCCAACAAAGTTTTCTACCAAACAAGTTGAAAGAATTTGAAAAGCCATAGCAAATAATAGTACATGGAAAAAAATGTTTATGAAAATATGCAAAAACAGCATGTTTAAGCCCTTAATTTTATTACTGTAAATTTATTTTGAATTGTCTTTGGAATGCAGCAGAAAAGGGAGATTGCATGCAAAGGAACATGAATAGGTCATTTAAGTGGATACGGTTCTCTACAGTCAATGAAAATTAAACTGTTTTCAGTTTTAAAGTTTAGAGAGTTTAAAACTATCTAATCATTAGAATTCTCTCTTGTTAGCAATG
The DNA here is from genome assembly GCF_027406575.1 of Nycticebus coucang. Classification (NCBI taxonomy): domain Eukaryota; kingdom Metazoa; phylum Chordata; class Mammalia; order Primates; family Lorisidae; genus Nycticebus; species Nycticebus coucang. The sequence continues at coordinate 151,864,693 of NC_069804.1, read as the reverse complement.
ACATGCTTTGTTGTATTATCTTATTTTCATTCTTTTTACTCTTGGACATGCCAATTTTTATAGAGAGAAGAGATTGAACCTGATTTTAAACACTGAAAAGTTCTTGTCCAATTTACGTTGTTGTGAACCAAGATTCTACACACAGTCCAGAAAGAGGCAGAGTGTCAAGGTTTTAAAGTGATGAGTACAATAATCAGTTAGAGTCATCAGTCTAGTAGCCTAGGAACTTTATTCACATTATGGAATGAGGCTATAGCTATTTATCAGCTCAACAGTTTGAAAAGTGTAATTTTAGTAAGTAATCAGTCACATTATTTAAATTTATTGAATGCCTACTGTTTGCAGTACACTGGGGTCTACCCTAACAAACTTATATTCTCAAACTGGTTTGACTGTTACTTTCTTGATGTTTTTATCCAGTTATTCGGCATAATATGAACATGGCCCAATTTCTAGAAATTCAACCTTCTTGAATCTTTTTTAAATTATTCTTCATATAATTTGGATATTAAAAATATGATGTTCATTTCTTCTTTTTATTTTGTTATCTTTATCAATTCTGAAGCTCAGAATTCTGTAGTCAGTTGACTAATTCTTTATCTTCACCTCTTATACCCAGGCAATAAACAAGCCTTGTTAGTGCGACTTATACATGTCTGTACCTTAAATTTCATTCCCAGAGAGAATACCTTGTTCTAAATCTCTATCTTGAGATTTAGAACTGGCCGGATAATTACAGCTTACTTCTCCCTATAGTCTGTTTTCTCTATGATTAAGCCCACCCTGTATATCACAGCTAATTCAATTTCCATTAAATAATACCCCCATCATGTTATTAATCTTTTAAAAACCTATGATATTTCCGGGCGGCGCCTGTGGCTCAGTCGGTAGGGCGCCGGCCCCATATACTGAGGGTGGCGGGTTCAAACCCGGCCCCAGCCAAACTGCAACCAAAAAATAGCCGGACGTTGTGGCGGGCACCTGTAGTCCCAGCTGCTCGGGAGGCTGAGGCAAGAGAATCGCCTAAGCCCAGGAGTTGGAGGTTGCTGTGAGCTGTGTGATGCCACGGCACTCTACCGAGGGCCATAAAGTGAGACTCTGTCTCTATAAAAAAAAAAAAAAAACCTATGATATTTCCATATCGAACAATATCTGCCTGGCTTCTAAGGCCTTCCATAATTGGATGACTCTTAGATTAGTTGTTCACGTCAGTTTTCCACTTTTTCTATAACAGAAAAATTCTGTTTCTGTCAGATAATTTTCTCCAGTGTGCTATCCATGTTATCCAGGTTAATTTCAATGTGTGATAGTTCACTCTCCTCCAGGAATTCTCTTTGTGCTACAGCCTGAATTAAATAATATCCTTCTTGATTCTCCTGTAAGACACTTTATGATTCCTATGTCTTTCTCTGTATTAACACTTAATATTACAATAACGAAGATGAAAATTATTTTAAACATTTATTTATATTCATTGTATCTTCCTAACCATATTAGAAGCTCATTGAGGTCACAGGCCATTATTTGCTATTAGTATTTCTTTCACATGCTCACCAGAACCAAACATATTATTACACACTTAATAGATCCTTGATGAGTATCTATTGACAAAGAAACACAGCAGGATGAGATAGGAAAGCTGTGGACCATCTCTGTTCTGAGATATCCATCCCACCCATCCAGATTTAGGATTAATCTCTAAATCACTCACTGACCAGGCACTGGGACTGTAGCATATTGGCTTATTTGGTCTCACCTTCTTACCCTATTCATCCTCTCTCTCTGTTCTGGAGATGGTCTCGGAAAAAATATTATAGTGACCACAGTGTGATGGAAGAAAGAATACTGGCCTGAGTTAGAATCTCAGCTCTGCCAGTTATTTGCTACTTATTTCACTCAATAAACCTGAAAAATTAATAGAATTTCCCTCTATTGTAAATGTAAACAAATTAAGTTTGTTGTGTGTAGATTAGAGATAATACTAGCCATGTATAAAACCTATAGCAGTGTTAGTTATCAGTGAAAGGAAGCTATTATAATTTAATATTTAAAATTTGTATAAATAATAAATGTACAAATATGTAACTATATATACACAGTATGTGGGGTAATATTTACATATATGAAAGACATTAGGAAATATATAATTGGAGAATATACCCACAAGTACTGTCAAATGCCCTGAAACATAGAACTTACCCAATAATTTTGTGGTAAATCAATGTACCCTGCTTTCTTGGTTCCTCCATTTGGTCTTTTTGTCACAAGAGAATGTCAATGCATTGAAAGCAGAGTTTGGTTCATTAAACTTTATATTTCATACCTTCTAATGCTTTAATAATACTTATGTATGCAGGTATTTAATAAATCCTTGTTGACTAAATTTAATCATTAATAATTTACACTGTCATCTACTTAATTTCCCTAGCAACTAGGCCACTGCATGTTCCATAGTTGGTCTCATTAGTAAGAGGATACACTGTAAAGCAATTGCTTCTTCTTTAAGTTATATTCCTGAGAATAGTTTGATAAGGTCTCCCTGAAGCTCATTCAGATATAGTAAAAAAACCAATATTCTGTGTTTCGTCTCCATCTTCCTTTTGAAATATTTTAATCATGGCTGGCTCGGTGGGTCATGCTGTAATCCTAGCACTCTGGGATGCTGAGGTGAGTGGATTGCTTCAGCTCACGAGTTCAAGACCAGCCTGAGCAAAAGCGAGAGCCTGTCTCTACTAAAAATAGTAAAACTGAGCCAAGAGGATCGCTTGAGCCTGAGTTGGAAGTTGGAGGTTGCTGTGAGCTATGACACCATGGCACTCTACCCAGGGCAACAGCTTGAGACTCTGTCTCAAAAAAAAAAAAAAAAAATCTGAGGCAAGAGAATCGCTTAAGCCCCAGGAGTTGGAGGTTGCTGTGAGCTGTGTGAGGCCACGGCACTCTACCGAGGGCCATAAAGTGAGACTCTGTCTATACAAAAAAAAAAAAAAAAGGAATAAATAGATAAAATAAAAATATTTTAATCATTTTCTTCCCCTCTATTATTCTCTTCTTTACATCCTTATCTTGTAAGTAATTCTACTTATTTTTGATGCTATTAATCTTAATGACAACAAGTCAATATACTGTTTTAATATATATTTATGTATTTATATTGCAAAAGTCATGTTGGGAGAGAAATATCTAGAATTATATCTAAAGGTAGCATTTATGATGTTGTGACACCTAAGGGGGGAGAAACTTATAGAAATGGTGTTTTTCTCTCTGCCCCATACATTTCAATATTCCCTATACTAATTTATATCTACCTATGGTAATGCCTATGATAATCAGGACTTTAGTCATTCTAGCTAATGGTGATTAAATTTGTACAGAGTTAACAGATAACATATATTATTTACATACTTTAATGCCTTTTTATAATTAATGAAAGTGGATTTGAAGACTAAATCTCAAAAAAAATGAAAATCAAAATCCAGAAAGAGAAAAAATAGAAGAGTTGATATATTCTCTATGACTGTCATATTTGTACATGTGCTTCTTAGAAGTCAAGTGGAAAAAAGTGAATCATTTTTACTCTATACTGAATGTATATTGTGTTTTAAACTTTGTAGAGATTTTGATATTATATCTATTTTTACTATAATAGTGGAGAGTAAATATTGTAACCCAAATTTACAGATTAAGTTACTGAGATAGGAAATAGTATCTTGCCTACTGTCAAAAAACTAAATCTCTAAGTCAAGCCAAGATTCAAGTCAAGGACTCTCTGACTTCATAGCCTTTACTCTTAATAGTTCCCATGGTCAGAAAGGAGGAAATATAATCACAAAGAGATAAAATCATTTTGGCATTATATTATGAAATTAATTTACTGTGTGACATTGTATAAAGGGGACATTGGGCAATATGATGAACAGTGCCCTTCATAAAAGATTTACAATTAGCACAGAAGAGATATTCCTATAGCTGTTTGGCTATTTTTAATGACCTTTGATAACTACCTAAAGCATAAAATTAAAGTTCACATGAATGAAACTAATTCAGCAAATACTAACGTATTCTGAATCTATGATCCAGTCTTCTGGTGGCTTAACGTGATTTAAGAATAAATCTAGGTGTCTGTAAATCAGTCTTCATACTTTATTAGCAAGGATTTTGATAGAGGCTGAATTCATTTGTTCATTCATTTAAGCAAATGTGTATGAACTACATACATGTCAGACACTGTTCTAGATCCGGGGATACAAATGCATTTTCAAAAATATTTCTATCTCAAAAGTGTTCACAGTTAGCTTAAAACAAGAAAAAATAAGGATTTCAATGATGCAAATTAATTGCTATAATGGAAGTATATACATATTGTACAAAAGAGTATGCCTTTAAATCTATCTGGCTGCATAGAATAAATTATCATCGTGGAGGTGGTATTTGAGATAATTTTCAATGGATAAGTATAACTTTGCCAGGCAGACAAGGAATTGCTCCCCAGATGGTGGACAATCTGGGGGAAAGAATGCCCAGAAAGAGGTATTTCTGTTTAAATTCTCTTAGAAAATGGTAGTCTATGTGATTTATGATAGGCAGGTCCATAGGCTTGTGAAATTTAGATACAAATAATAGCTTTCATTTAATAAGCATTTACTCATATAAAATTGTAATTGATTAAAAGAACTAATTTTTCTTTTTTTTTCCTTTTTTTATTTTTATTAAATCATAGCTGTGTACATTAATATGATCATGGGGCACCATACACTTGGTTCATAGATCGTTTGACACATTTTCATCACACTAGTTAACATAGTTTTCATAGCATTTTCTATGAAAGCTATGTTCACTAGTTTTTTCAATAGGTAAAGAGAGTTAAAGAAAGGTCAAGTAAGTTGTCTAAGGACACATAGTTTTGGTTGGTTTTTTATATTCATAGAACCCATCTTATCAACTGCTGTGCTCTAATAATGTGATAAGTTTCTATTTTATAAATGGTGAGAAACTTGACCAGTATTTTCATCCAGATGAAATAACCCACTTTCTTACTTATGTAAGTAGGTGGCAATATTTGCAGGAAAAGCTACGTGTTGTTTGAGAAGAACATTCAGTTCAACTCCGGTGAATTTGTACAAGTGCTCCCTTCAGACCCCTAAGTTCTAACAGAACATGGCACAGATGTATATGGCTCAGAAAATGATTAAACAATAATTACTAGGCACTTTATCTAGAAGGTAGAAAACCCAGGTGAAGTTTGATACAAAGCAGCCATTTCCCACTATTTTTCACATAATCCAAATTCTGCAAAATGATTCTCCACCCTGTGAAAGAAACTAAATAAGTTATCATGCTGCCGGAAGTAATTTTGAATTGACTAGATAACTTTTGGAAAATACCTGACAAAAACAATAGCTTTAGGACTTTACATAATAAACATTGAACCATTCTTCTTGACAATTGTTTGTTAATGATGCTACTCTATTTGTTGTTGTTGTTGTTGTTGTTTGTTTTGCAGTTTTTGGCCAAGGCCGGGTTTGAACCTGCCACCTCTGGTAAATGGGGTCAATGCCATACTCTTTTGAGCCACAGGCACTGCCCTACTCTAATTCTTGACAATAAAGCCATGCCATCAACACTAAGTTTTTTTTAATACAAAGAAACAACACAGGAAGATTCAATCTATCTAAAAGTAATATCAAACCATTAATTTCTATATGAAAGATAATATCAGTGAGAATATAATATTTTTTGATACTACTTGAAACAATGGCCTTTCAAGGTTCTATTGTAGTTTCCTATAATTATTATATGGTATTAAAATTCCCATTTTTAGATAAGAATTAAATACCAAGGGTCTACCTAAAACTTATGCTATGCTGTGCTAGCTGATGTTTGTCCTTGATGTTATAATGACACACCAAATCTTGAAGTAGCTTTATGTGATTTGAGGTAGATGTCTCCACAGCTGAAAAACACAGCGATGGTTGATAGTAGAGTATTGTGCTTCTAATTCAATTGTAAAATGTTTTCTGGGGCTGTCTATCACATAATCAGTCTATAGTTTCACAGGAATAGAGAGTTAAGCTTTTGGAAAGTGGAGTAAATTATATTTTGAATGTGTCTAGATAGAATCACAACTGAAGCAACCAAAGAGTAAGCAATTTGACAAACTTTAAAATGACACATAGGAGAGGTCTTCCTTTCCACCTATATTAATTAAGATGTCAGGTGTCAAATAACATGAATAGTCTGATGTAACAATTAAATAAATATTTAGTGTCTCTAAATTTTCATTCAGTAATTATTCAGCAAACATTCCTTGAATACTTCTATGGCATACTAAACACTGGAGACACAACGGCTACCACCTCTGTCCTCATGAAGTGTTAGTTCAAATTGTTAGTGGATATAGACATTAAACAAAGAGTCATCAAAATAACCATGCAATTTTACTTGAGATAAATACTATGAAGTAGCATGACAAGGATCTTCATGTATAATAGGGAACAGAGAGACAACCTGTTCTGGACAGTTAAGGAGAGTTTCCCTATGAAAGTGACATTTTACCTAAAATATGAACAATAAGGAGTTATGAAACTAAGATATTTGTGGGACATAAAAGGTGAGAAAAACCACAGGGAGAAAGCTTTTCAGACAGAAATAACAGAATGTCAAAGTGTGAATGAAGCAACAATATTAATGAAAAGAAGATGAAATGTGGCGGGAGAACATAGATCGTATCATATTTGGCCTCATAGGCCATGTTAAAGATTTTGATCATTATCCTAGGACAACTGGAAAACATTTTCTTGCTTAAGTCGGTGATATGGGCAATTTTGCATTTTGCAAACAGCACTCTGGTTGCAATATGGAAAATTGAATGGAGGAGGAGTAGCTGCAGAAAAATCACTTAGGAAGCTATTGTGGTAATCCAGTCAAGATTAAACAGTGGTTTGGGAAAGGGTGGTAGCAATGGAGATATTGTGAAATGGTACAAGATGGAATATTGAACCTGAAGGTAAGGGACAGATGTCTGTCAATGTAATTGTTAGTACTCTGGTTTGTGCAGGTAGTACTTTTCATTAAGACAGAACAATAAAAGTTCAGGACTATGGGGGTTGAAATCAAGATCTTGAACTTATACATTGTGAATCTGAAGTTCTGTTTTGATATCCAAGTCGTAAAGTAGCAAGTTGTACACACAGGTTTGGGATGGATATAAAAAACTAGGAGGCATTAGCACAAATGATACATTTGAAGCTAGGGATAAGTTGCTATCAAACTCAGGAGAAATGATAACTGTGTATCTGTATCTAGCTAAAACGTTACAGAGCATGTGATAGAAGTGATTCTCACTCAACTTCATGGACATAATCTTACTCAGGTTTTCTTTATGTACCTATCTAATATCATAGCCTGATCAATATTCTTTTTTCAGTCACTTCTATTCAATTTAACTACTATCAACAGGTGGGCAATGGCCTAAATCTAAATTAAAATAAAATAAGATAAACTCTTTTTCTGACATACATATTTATAGAAACAGCGATTAGCACTATGAGCCAAATCTGGCTGCTTGATAGAATAAACACTTCAAATTGTCCCTTGACAAACTACATGAGTCATTATTAAAGTTTTGAGATACACAAAATCAAGAAATGTAAAATCCACGTGGATGGAAACAAAGAAAGGTCTCCAAGTAATGCCAATAAGCTGAGCCAGTTGAAACTTGCATGAGTGAATCAGAAAGGACCTTGTAGACTATGTTTCTTGGAAGTGCAATAATGGACCAGATTACAGTGTGTCTCAAAACTTTTATAACAATCCAGACGATAACATGTTGTAACATTATTCCTATAATACATTCTTCCCACATTCATATTCATATCCAGGTTGGTGAAAAAATAGAGATTGGAGAGCTATATGTGTATTTATTACTGTGTGTATCACTTTTTAGTAATAGTGAATATGTGTCCTACAGTGGTCACTGAAAAACATCCATTAGCATAGCTACCAAATTGTCTTTATAAATTTAATAAATAACAGAAAAGAAAACAGGGCTTAAGAGAAATTTATTAAGGCTTATAACCTACCAGACACTGTTCTTAGTGCTATACATTTATTAATTCATTTAACACCCAAAACAACTCTATGGCATAGAAGCTATTATTATCCCCATTAATAAATAAGGGAATAAGTGTAAAGGGAGTATTATCACTGGCCCAATTCCAAGACCAATGAGCCATAGAACCAAAATTTAAACCATGTTATCTGGATGCAGAGCCAACTCACTTCAACCACTAAGGTGTAGCGCCTCTCAGAATGCATATTACTAGCACTGAATCTACCCAATCATAAAATAAAGCCCATTCTTGGATTCTGACACATTCTTTATCTTAGAAAAGATGGAGAGGGGTAAGAAAAAGAAAAGGCCATAAAGTCAAAATTGTATCCTTCTCTACATTGCTGTTTATAGTAAATGTAATAACGTGATAAATCTTTCCTTTCTTACTGTATCTAACAAGTTATGCCTTTAGTAGTCCCATCATGGGGGAAACATAGCCTGTTGTGTCACCTACACCAGTTTTTCCACAATGAAGTTTGATGGAATCCTCCAATCTGACTACAAACCAGGCTCACAACTGCTTATATTAGGAGACTGGACAAGGCCACAGCTTGGAACGGTATTACTGTACTATAATTAGAGGTTAAGTGAAAATGTATTCAACTTAATAATTCAAGAATAGCATCATTACCACATTTTGTGTGTGTGTGGTTGTTAGGTAAAGTCCCTCTTGTAATTGTGTCCCGCCCCAAGTTAACACATACTATATAAAGTGATCCTAATTAACTATGTTCCATTTTTAGTGTCTTTTATCTCTACTTGTTCATAAAGATAATGCAGGGATTATATGTACAAATGAAAAGAAGATGTCACAAAATATTTTTAAGGACAGTATTATTTTATACTATATGCAACATATTGAAAATGATTATGCAATCCTATTTCTGAACACAAATCCATCCATACCTGAGAAATCTGTTCCAATTGTTAAAGTCTTTATTCATAAGTATCTTCTATTTCCATGTAGAAGATTATATAAAAGAGACTTTTAAAAGTAGAATATATCTTTAAACAGACTTGTTACAGACCCACAGTCTTACCATTATTCAGCTTTTCTATCAACTTTATCTCTTTGTTCTGAGACTATTTTATTTGGGGGCCCAAAAATTGTAACATTTTCAAAATAATTTCAATAACATTTAATAATAAGATTATATTCATGACATCACAGTGAAATTTATTTATTTATTTATTACTTCACTTTAGGACCTGAAGTTATCTTTCAGAAGCTAATAAGGCACAACACTTGTAAAATTTCCACAATAGGGTTAGTTGACATGGTTTTAAAGCAAAGAAACAGAATAATTTTAAACGTTGAATAAAATAGAGTAGTTGTCAATCATAAAAAAACATTGGAGTCAAATAGGGATTCACATCTCGACTTTAGCATTTTCCTAGTTGTGTGACCATGGAGGAGTCACTAACCTTTTGAATTTCAGTTTTCTCATTTTAAACATGGCCATAAACATAGAACTGACCTTATAAAGTTATTGTGGGACTGAATTACATAAAGTATCTACAATTTCAAGTGTTTAGCCCAGTCCCTTAGCCCATAACACAAATAGGTTTTCAATAAATAGCTATCAAGAGATAATTTTTAGATTTGAAATTATGGGCACATAGGAGATACATAAATCATCCAATTCTATTATGTATGTGTTATATAAGACAAAATAGGCTGATATATCCCATTTTCAGCCTATTTTGTTCTTCCACATCATTATGAGCTATACCATAATATCCATTTTTCTAAGTTAGAATTTAAAAAGAAAGAAAGCCTTAATGGTAGGTTAAATTTAGGGAATTTGTGGTCAGTTATTCTCCAGTAATGTCACTTCGAATTATGAAGTCGTCAACAATTTTCTTTGTCAGGTTACTCCCAATCTACCACCCTCATCCTCCTCTGAACAGGTCACTAAAAATGGGAAGGAATATTAAGAGGGAGATAGTGGATACTGGGATGAAGCAGCTGGACTGGAGTGGTGGGAAAGACTCCATGGTTTTTGCACTCAGAGTCTGGGTACTTCAAGTAAGATTGTGAAAAATGTAGGGGAAGTGGGGAAAAGCAACAGCAAAGTAGCTCTCAAAATCTCCTCTGACTGGTCAGAAAAGTTAACCCGCTGTCACCCTCACAGCCGAGGAACCAAGGCATTTTTGTGGAGGGGAATTGATGTCTATCTAGAGCTGGAATCAGGAATCAGCCTCTCAGAGCAAGGTATTAAAACCACTATGTAACTGAGCATACATGGGTATGGGCCTGCCACTGGATTGGCTGGCGGCCTTGACATTGCAAAGTAAAGAGGGACCATGTGACTTCAGAGATTGCCAAACTTATACTCTGAACTTATACTCACAGCATTGCATCTTGTAATTACTCTGAGAATTTTTTTCTTACCATCTGGCCTGTGGAAATCCAGTACTTTCCTCAGGGCCCTGTCTCAAAGTCCCAAGAGGCTCCCACACAACACAGGGCTCTGCCCAGATTCCTGAGAATGAAGGTTTGGGCTGAAATTTCCCTCCTTGGAGAAGGAGGGAGATACTCCTTTCCTGGCCCTCTCCCCCCCCCTCAGGGCTCCCGCATCCCCACCCCCCATCATGGCTGTGGCGCTGTAGATTCCTGAGGCTACTTCTGACCAATGGATCTGATACCAGCTGGAAGGAAAAGTGGGGCCCTGGGAACTGTATTTAGAACGCATCCCTCAGGGATTCAGGTAGAAGTGATGAGAGAACTCAAATAGAGAAGGGGGGGATTAGCTAAAAGTGTTTAATGTACCAGCAGAGGGGCTGAAATGAGGAGCTACAGGTCTGATATAAAGGCAAAAGCCTCCTTGAAATTGCCAACCACTGCCTTTCCAAAATCCCTTGCCAAGTTCCATATCTAACCATAAGGAAAGGTCTCCCAAGATTAAACCAAGTGCGCATTGTTTGGTTTCTTCACACAGATCATGGCCACGGCTCCTTTTAGCCCCATATTTTAGGTTTCAGACTTTATTTTAGGTTTCAGACTTTATTCAAGTAAGAAAACTAAGGCTAGTTGGATGCTGTCCTGAGAGTAGTGAATCACAGCAGGATGTATACCGGGGTCCTGGAGGGCCAGCCCTCCACAACTCCCTCCCGGTGGCTCCAATACACCCTCCTTCCTCACCCTCCTCCTTGTCCGCTCCTCCCACTGCCTCCGCCCGTCACACTCAGGCACCAAGGCGTTGTCCTCTTACTTCACTGGCTTCGCTCCCGCAGCACAGTCGGCTACACTTCCCGCCCTCGCCTTGGTCCGCGGCGCCGCCACCAACGCAGCCTTACTCGGCCAGCACTGGGCTCTGTCTCGCCGCGCTTTTTCCCCGCCCGGCATTGCTACCGCCACCGCCACCCCCAGCTCTTTCCTCTCCGCAGCGTCTGAAGACTCGGCAGGCTGTGCACCCTGGGTCATCTCAGCCTTTTGGTCCTTGAGACCCTGAGCTACCAGCTGACGCGGAGGCGCCGCCATCCCACCGCCACCACAGCCACCACGAGTGCCATGCGCCGCCAGTCCCGCTGTGCGGCTGCTGCTGCTGCTCGCCCGCCGCCGCCCATGGTCCCGCAGCAAACAGGTAGCAGGAAGCGGAAAGCCCCATCCGTTGAAGCGGGCGCTGGGAGCTCGTCGTCTCATGGGGTGGCGGCGGCGGTGGACGGAGAGGGACCAATGCTGCCCAAGAAGCAGAAGAGGCCAGAGAAGCGTCGCTCCCTGGCACACTACCTGAGGGACCGAGAAGTGGGCGCGCGGGGCCGCGCGGGGCTCCTGGGCTTGGAGGGCGAACTGCGCGGGTACGCGGTGCGGAGGCTGCCTGAACTGCTGACTGAGCGCCAGTTGGCCCTGGGCACCCTCAACAAGGTGTTCGCGTCGCAGTGGCTGAACACCAGACAGGTGGTGTGCGGCACCAAGTGTAACACGCTTTTCGTCGTGGACGTGCAGTCTGGCCACATCACACGCATTCCCCTGATGCGGGACAGGGTGCCTGGACTGGGCCGGGCCCAGCCAGGCTGTGGCATCCACGCCATTGAGCTGAATCCCTCCAAGACGCTATTGGCCACAGGGGGCGAAAACCCAAACAGCTTGGCTATCTACCAGCTTCCCACCTTGGACCCCGTGTGCCTGGGTGACCGCCACGGCCACAAGGACTGGATCTTTGCTGTCGCCTGGCTGAGTGACACAGTGGCTGTGAGTGGCTCCCGAGACGGCACCGTGGCGCTGTGGCGATTGGACATGTTCGATGGCAGCATTGCCTGGCACAAGGATGTGGGGCTCCCTGTATACGTCCACATCCGACCAAGGGACATGGAGGCTATCCCCAGGGCCAGCACTAACTCCAGTAATCGCAAAGTGCGAGCCCTGGCCTTCAGTGGCAAGAACCAGGAGCTGGGAGCAGTGTCCCTGGATGGCTACTTCCACCTGTGGAAAGCCCGGAGCACTCTTTCCAGGTTACTGTCCATCAGGCTACCCTACTGCCGAGAGAATGTGTGCCTAACCTACTGCGATGAGTTGTCCCTGTACGCAGCAGGCTCCCAGTCCCATGTTTCCTTCCTGGATCCCCGACAGCGCCAACAGAATATTCGGCCTCTGTGCTCCCGCGAGGGTGGCACAGGAGTGCGCTCCTTGAGCTTCTACCAGCACATCATCACTGTGGGCACAGGCCATGGATCACTGCTCTTCTATGACATCCGTGCCCATAAGTTCCTGGAGGAGAGGGCCTTGGCCAGCCCAGGCTCCTCTCCAGCGTCTTCAGGGAGGAAGCTCAAGCTCACCTGTGGCAGAGGCTGGCTCAACCAGGATGACCTCTGGGTGAACTACTTTGGGGGCATTGGGGAATTTCCCAACGCACTCTATACTCACTGCTACAACTGGCCTGAAATGAAGCTCTTTGTGGCTGGGGGTCCTCTCCCTTCAGGCCTCCATGGAAATTATGCAGGCCTATGGAGCTAAGGACTACAGCCTTGCTCTCAAAATGCACAAATTTGCCTTTAAGTTTCATCTGATCTTCCTTCTTCATGCTGCATTTGTGCTTTTAACTGCATTGCTTTTGTTCTGCACGTGCAACCAGCCCAACTTACCTGTGTTGAACTGTCTTAGGGTGAGAGGGAGAAAGAGAGCACAAATAGTCCTTTCCCCAATCAAAACTTGGCTATAAGACTTTTATGTACCTTTCCAGCAACACTGTCTTCGCCTTCTCATACAATGAATTTGGGCTAAATCCTAAATTAATTCTTTCTTTGAGTGATTCACTTATGCCTTTTCTTTATTTTGATACAGACATTGTCCTCACTACCATTCAATTATTTAGCTTTATCAGTATTTCAAAAGTAGGTTCAACATCTTTTACACATTTCAGAAGTATGCTATTTTTGAAAAATGTCTGTTACAAAGTATCTTGGAGCTTGTCTAAGAAATGACTCATCATCAATAGACCTACTCCTATTAGAAAATGCAGTTCAGGTTTCAGATTGCCACCATTTTGGGTTGTATTTCATTTGAATGTTGGACACTCAATGTTTGCTGTTTTTATATTGTCGGTGCATAAAATGCTTTACAAATATGCTCTTTTAGGTAAATCTTTCAATGTTATTTATACTATTAATCAACAATTTTTATTATTCAGTAAAACGTTAGCATCACTATCCCCAGGCCCTCAGCCTTCTTGTTTAAAGCTGCTATATTGTGGTCTGTTTTCATGGGTAGCATTCATGCTACAGATTTTCAGAGCTAATCAAAACTGGCCTATATATGTGGCAGTACAATCAAGGAAGTATGTTAGGTAATAAACATTTCCTTAAAGTTCATGTAGCTATTTACAGTGAAAAGCAAACAGTTGTTCAGAGTAGGTCTCGTTGATTTTTTACATTATATACATGGATAATTCTTTTATCTGGATCAAGTATGTGATTTTTTTACAGAAAAAATAAAACATGGTCAGCATCTTAGCAGCTAACTTGGAGACTAAAGTTTTTAATGCTTTATTTTTTTAATTGTGCTTTTAGGGAAATTAGGAATTTATCTAATTATGTAAGCATTTATTAAAGTCAAAATTTTCCAGGAGATAATCTGAAATTGAAACATAAGCTATGCACACATTTCTTTATACATCTGTTTTGAAAAGAAAATTTATAGGTTAAAAGATTAAATATCATCTTGAATACTTTATATAAATACACTTGTTACAAGTTAAGGTGGTTAGGTATCTTTGTTAAGATGATGTAACAAACCGCTTTTCATTTACACAATTGTACATTTCATACCTATAACTACTTACATACACTATGTACTTTTATATGAATTTATATATGCTACTTGTGATGAGGCATAGATATACGCCATTTTACATATGTAGCTATTTCTCATATATTGAACTACATGTATAAAGTTGTAGCATTATTCTAACTTAGTCTTTATTTTTGTTTAGTTTTATGCCAAAATGACTTTAATACATGCACATAACAAACAATCATAATATATAAAATATGTAAAATAAAAAAAACATTCTCACAGCCCAGGATCCCTAGCCTCCTGCTCATAGATCAACCACCAGTACATTTTGTGTGCTTATACATTTAGAAATAGTGATACATACACATAGATATATGTATGTATATGCAGGTTTTATACAAATAACATTTGTTATATGTATCTGTGTCTTTTTAATCACAAAATATTAGAGATTGCTTCTTATACATATATACTTAGTTGTTAATATGTACTCTTCTACTGTATGGTTTGACTATATTTTATTTGTTCATTATACCTTTAATACATATTTATGTTTGTTCTTGTTTTCTGTTAACTAGAATCTGTTCTGCAATCATTACTTAGGTGTATACATCTATGTGCTAACATGTAAGTACATCCACAGAATAAATTCCTAGAAATGGAATTGCTGGGTCAGTGAGTAAGTTCATTTTATAATTCATTGCTATTGCCAAATCACCCTCCAAAAAATCCCTACCAACTTAACCTTTTATGATTAATGTATACATGCCTACTTTACTACCCCTTTGCCAACAGTGTGCTTTAAAATTCTATGCTCTTTGCCAGTCTGATATCCACTAGATCCTGATTTTTTTTCTAAGCCACTGTGGATAAGTTAATTAGATTTTTGCTCATCGTATCAAGTAGGTCCTGATACAACGATCAAGAAAATAACAAAAATGGGACAAACAATAAAAATACTGTTAACCAAAGGAAGAGAGTACTTAAAGTTCAGGCTCACATACCTGGAGATGGATTAAATAAGAGTATCCTTAGATACTTAGCTAGTAGGTTTTCTATGTCAATTGCACTTTGGTTTAAGTCAGTGGTTCTCAAAACCTTCTTAATGCCAGGGCCCTTTAATACAATTCCTGTGGGTCGCAACCTACAGGTTGAGAACCGCTGGTTTAAGTCATAGCCAAGGATTCAAATGTTACTGAAGAAAATCCAAGAAAATGCAACCCTTAATTAGAATAGCAGAAATAGGTAAGTTATCAGAAATATAAGAAGAAATAAAATGAACAAATAGTAATTGGTATTTCATGTGGAGGGTGATGAAAACCAAACCATTAAAAATTCGGGTGGACTCTCAGGCTCTGACTTGAATGTAAACGAATAGGGGAAAAAATAAATATGAAAAATAGGCATAGAGGGTACAGGTGTTGAATGATCAATTCAATTTGGGACATACTAAATTTGAGATACTTATGTGATATCAGGAGAATATACCCAGTGAAAAATTGGATTGTATACCATAGGATATGAGTTTACACTGCTGAAAAGATGAGTAATATAAAATGCAAGGAAACTCTTCCGTTTAGGGGAAAGCAGAATGAAAAAGCCTGTCAATCATACTAAAAAGCAATGCAAAGGGGCAGAGAGGAATGAAGAAAATGGAAAAGACTTATTTTACCCAAATGCTATGATTTTATCAGCTTTACAGCAAAATATGTTTTGATACTAACATTAAAAAGATTTTGAGTCTGTACCTCAGAGTGACAAAGGATAGGTTTTCTCCCAGATAACTTTTCTAAATATTTCCCCAGGACTCCTTAGGACCACTCTCTTTGGTCTGCTAGTTAGGCCTTTTCATTGTTCAATTGATGGTCTACTGCTAGAGAATGAAAATTCAGACCTAGCTCACACAGCAAGACTGTGGAGTTAGTGATTTCTGGACCACTTATCCTGCTAGTCCCAACACCCTGGTGCCACCAATGTCCCTGACAGCATCACAAAAGTGGAATATTACCTCCTAGATGTTACTAGACTGTGCTTGAGTTCTCACCTCAATGCCACAAGGGTAGGTCTCTGCCAATTTCCCCAGTCTGCCAAAAGGAAAAGGTGGTATCCAGAAGAGAATGCTCCTTTCCTCAGTATCATTTTTTTTTCCTGCAGTTTTTGGCCAGGGCTGGGTTTGAATCTGCCACCTCCAGCATATGGGGCAGGCACCCTACTCCTTTGAGCCACAGGCGCCGCCCAACATCAGTATCATTATCAAAAAAAGCACAAATACAATAGATTAGAAGTGAGAAAGAAGAGATAATCAAAGGCACAGATTTATGTATTAGGTAAAAGTAAAATCTGTGTGAAAAAAAAAATACCAGAAGATACAAATAACTAAACTTCCCAAGAAAATAATCCAGATTGGATAATTAATCCTAAAAAAAGTGTGAATATTATTTTTCTAAAATTTTTTCTTCTGTTCAGGAATGTCTCACACATAAACATACAATGGACATGCAGGCTTGTTGATCTCATGAGTACATTATTTATTTCACATTGTCAAGGGAAATTTAACCTTGAACTCCTGCAGAGTACAGAAATAAAAAGCTTAGTATTTTCTACACTAGGCTAGAAAAGTTTTTAAAAAGTCTATAAATAGGGAGCCTGTGGCTCAGTGAGTAGGGCGCCAGCCCCATATACCAAGGGTGGTGGGTTCAAACCCAGCCCCGGCCAAACTGCAACAAAAAAATAGCTGGGCGTTGTGGCGGGCGCCTGTAGTCCCAGCTGCCTCTCGCATAAGCCCAAGAGTTAAGAGGTTGCTGTGAGCCGTGTGACGCCACCGTGTGATGCCACGGCACTCTACCTGAGGGCAGTACAGTGAGACTCTGTCTCTACAAAAAAAAAAAAAAAAAGTCTAAAAATAAACAAAACAACAAATAAATTTTATTTTTTTTGTATATATATATATATATATAGAGAGAGAGAGAGAGAGAGAGACAAAGACAGACACAGATGCAACATATTCTTAAAAAAAAAAAAAAAAAAGAAACTATACTGTGGCAAAGTGAATCTAGTTCCTAGAGTGCGAGGAGTATTCCCTATTAAGAAATCCAGTATTGTAGTGCATCATATTAAAAAGCCAAATGAAAAGATTCACATGATCTGATCAATAAATTCTAACAAATGATTTAATAAAACCCCACTATAATTCTGCTAAAATTCTTAATGAACTATGAGGAAATATATTCCTCATATAGTAAAAGTGTGTGCGGGTCTATGTGTTTTATTTCAAACCCCAGTCAGAATATAAACATTGAAGAAACTCCAATGAAAGTAAGAAACAAAATGGAAGACTCCTCAAATCAGCAGTATTTAATATTGTCATTAACATTTCCAAATACAGCACTTAGAAAAGACAAAAAAAATAGATATAAATATTAGGAAAGAGAAGGCAATTATAATTATTTCCAGATAATTTGAATGTAAAAACAAAGAATTCCAAGGAGCCAACTGTAAAAATATATATTAGGAACAATAAAATAGTAGTAAGATGTTTAGTTTTGAAATTAATACAGTAAAAAATCAATACTTCTTTAGTTTCAGTTTTTTCTTTTTTTTTTTGTAGAGACAGAGTTTCACTGTACCGCCCTCGGGTAGAGTGCCGTGGCCTCACACGGCTCACAGCAACCTCTAACTCTTGGGCTTACGCGATTCTCTTGCCTCAGCCTCCCGAGCAGCTGGGACTACAGGCGCCCACCACAACGCCCGGCTATTTTTTTGTTGCCGTTTGGCCGGGGCTGGGTTTGAACCCGCCACCCTCGGCATATGGGGCCGGCGCCCTACTCACTGAGCTACAGGCGCCGCCCTAGTTTCAGTTTTTAAAAGTGAAAAACTGAAGCACTTATTGAATGCTTACCATATATCAGACCCTGTTCTGATAAAAAATCAATACTTCTTTTGTTTCAGTTTTTAAAAGTGAAAAACTGAAGCACTTATTGAATGCTTACCATATATCAGACCCTGTTCTAAGTACAGGAGATACCCTGTTGAATGAGACAAATAGGCCATGCCCTCATAAGACTTACAGTCCTCTGAGAAGGAGAGAGACAATAAACAGATAAGCCAACAGACATATAGCATATAAGATAGTTATGGATTTTGGGAGGGTTTTTTTTAGAGACAGAGTCTAACTTTGTCATCCTCAGTAGAGTGCTATGGTGTCATAGCTCACAGCAACTTCCAACTCTTGGGCTTAGGCTATTTTCTTGCCTCAGCCTCCCAAATAGCTGGGACTACAGGTGCCCGCCACAACGCCTGGCTACTTTTTTTTTTTTTTTTTGGTGCAGTTTGGCCCGGGCCAGGTTTGAACCAGCCACCCTCAGTATATGGGACCAGCACCCTATTCACTGAGCCACAGGTGCCACCCCAAGATAGTTATTAATGTTAATAAATGATTCAGGTGAAAGAGATTAGGGGTTAGGAGCTCAGAGAGAGATGTAATTTTAAATAAGTTAGTGAAAGTCTTGTTGATAAGTTGACATTTGAGCTGATATCTGAAGAAAGTAACAGATTTAATCATATATTTATATCAGAGAGGAATGTTATAGGGGCTGGAAAAAGCAAACACAGAAGCCTGAGGTGAAACAATGCTCAATATATTCAAAAAGCAGAAAGGAGACCAGTGTAGTTGGAACAAAATGGAGTGATGAAAGGATCAGAGAAGGCACATCTTGTAGAGATCTGTAGGCCATTATAAGAACCTTGGATTTTAATCTGAGTGAAGTGAAAGTCCAATGAAGGTTTTAAACAGGGATTTATCTATTAAAAGGAAAACTGAATGTTGTGTAGATAGCATACAGTAAGAGAGAAAAGATGGAGAAGGAGTGGGCTCTGTTATTAGGTTACTAAAATAATCTATATTAAGGTGATGGTGGCTATATGCAAACTAACCAGTTTAAAAATTCAGTGTATCTTCTGGTTCAAACTGACAGACATTTGGGTGTCTTGGAAGTGGCAGTAAGGGATATGTAAATTGAATAACTCCATGGTAGGGCGATAAATAAGAAAGAGTTCCATTATCAGATCAGAACTTTTGACAATGTTATGAAAAACAGAAAATAGATTCTATGACAGGTTAGGCTGAAAAAAGTTACAAGAAGTCTGAGATACACCTTTGAGAATGTTGCCATTTAGATGGGAACCATTCTTCACAGAGAAGTTCCCCCTAAGGCTCCAAGCTATGCTTTGACACACATTGATAGCAGAAGTGGTTGTGAAGTGTCAAGCACTATTGGAGGACTATTGGAGGATTGGCCATTTGAACCCTTCCCCAAATAATGGAATACTATATAGTTGTTGAAATATAGGATCTACTTCTTTATGTACTGACATGGCGTACTGTTCTTAATATTATTGTTAGGTGAATTAAGCAAATTGCAAAGTAGTTGCATATTTATAAACTCACCTTGTTTAAAAATAGGAGGCAGAGGAGAGGAAGATGTACACAGCATACATAAGAAAATATACAAAAATGTGGTAAGAGTTAACTTCAAGGGAAAAAGCATAAGGAAGGCACTTTTTAAACGGTCTGATTAGGGTAGGGAAGAGAAAAAAGATAGAAGAAAGAAATGCTCGGTGCCTGTAGCTCAGTGGCTAGGGCGCCAGCCACATACACTGGAGCTGGTGGGTTCAAACCCAGCCCAGGCCTGCCAAACAGCAATGACAACTACAACCAAACAGTAGCTGGGCATTGTGCCAGGTGCCTGTAGTCCCAGCTACTTGGGAGGCTGAGGCAAAAGAATTGCTTAAGACTAAGAGTTTGAGGTTGCAATGAGCTGTTGACGCCATGGCACTCTACCCAGGGCGATATAGTGAGACTCTGTCTCAAAAAAAGAAAAAAAGGAAAAAGAAAAGAAAAGAAAGAAAGAAATGATTTGTGGCGTTGAATGCTGCAGAGAGCTGAAATAGACTCAAATGAGAAAAATTTATTGGTATGCAATATGGAAATTCATGGAGGCCTTTTGCTGGAACAACTGCAATAGTAGTCAGCTGTATTGTTTCTCTCCGCGAAGGGGTAAAGAATTCAATGTTTCTCAAAATTGATCATGAAAGCCATTCTTCTATGAACATCTCACAGAACTGTGGTTTTTTTCCTTCTCAATTCCTCAAACAAGTCAATTTTAGATAATTAGTGTAAGAGTTATCCAAGCACTGCCGTATAGTGTCTGCAGAATAACAACATAAATGTTCCTGATGCAGATTCATGGCAAAGAGAAGAAATTACCCCACCAATTCAAAAACATATGGTTTTGTTTAACCTTTCATAATACTAATCTCCAGCAATTCACAGACAGAAGCTAATTTGAAGAACCTGTATCACAAGATATTTCTGGTTTGCTTGATATATATTTTTCCTTAAACATTTCTGCTTATTATATGACTAAAATTTTGAGTATTGACACAAAAATGTTCATCAATCTTACCTAGTCTTACATTCCCAGCTACAATTGTGTACGTGGAGAGGGGAGTAATTTTAGCCAAGAAAAGAGACCAATGTAGACTCTCAGTCATTTCTATAACACTTAAATCCATTTCCATCTCTGATGTTCTGAGCTTGAAATAAGACCAATCCTATACTACATTAATCTAACTTCTGACAAAAAGGAGACTCTTACTATGATTGTATATAGGGACAAAGATAAAAATAATCACTCATAACTCTGCAAAGGTATGCTGAGTCTGTAGTCACAGAGGGAAAGAACATACTTCATAAATTCTTCTATCCTCAATGTTAGAAATTGAGCACTGTTAGTACACAAAAGCATAATTACTGCCCATATCTCTCTAACGTTAAACAAAGGACTTAATCTAGACATTTTAGCTTATAAAGGGTTGAAATCAATGCATGTGTGTTCATTTAACTATCACACATGCAGAACACTGAGAACATAAAACTAGACAGAGAAATAATAAGTAAAATTGCTCATTTGTCTTGCTTTTCCCTAGTTTTCTCCAGTAATTATTCACAATATTGCCACATTCCATAATAGCTGGTTGATTTAACTATAAGTAGATGAGTCAATTCATTGAGGAAAAAAGGTAATTCAGATTAGTGATTTAGACTCATGTAGACAATACCACCAATTAAATAAAATGAATAGTCTCTCTCCTCCAACCCATCTGGCTGTTTTGACTTTGGCAACCTGAGAGTATAATATTATTCTGGAAAAACAAATATTTGCTATGGAATCAAATAAAAGACTGAGATCATAGATGAAATAATCCTTATAAAAGGGAACTTCCATAAGCAAAAGAGCAAAGATAACATAATAGGATTAAAACCTTCTTCTGAGGAGGAACACTAGACAGAGACATATTAACTGATCTTCAAGATCACAACAGAATAATGATTCTTGTGTCACATCCATATACATATATGTAGTAGCCAGTGTATCACTTTGCCTTTGACGGAATTATATTATTAGGCTTGTTTATTGGGATCTTTATCGTTGTGTGAATGCTCACATGTATAAACACATGCATCCAGACAGAGATAAACTATTTTAAATGTAAGAAGCTCAAGGTAATGCCTTATTAAAATCTTGAATCTTCTTTGTTTTACTTTATAACTCTCTGTGGGTGAGTCACCCAGTCTCAAAATAAAAAACACAAGTCAAACTAATGGCAGAGCACTGCAATTATCTACAACATTTCTTATTGCTAGTGTATTTTTTTCCAATTTTCTGGGCTGAGTATTGAGAAATGAATGATAACTTAGGACTGTCATTCTTTCACAATATTTAAACAGTTTAAAAATTTCACATTTTCAAAGCTGTGTAACAACTGTATTTTCATTTTACCTCAATATTTTGACTTGTTTCTCAGATAAAAACAATTAGTCTGGCATTGGAGATGTCAACCATCAAGGTACAAAGTCTATACCATGTGTTATATAATGCTTACAGGAAATCGAGTGGGAGAAGTGACTACCTTTCAGAATTGTACTGCCAATTAAACTTCTCCTAAGGTCACTTCTTATATACGTGTAATAGAAGAAAAGAAAATGGTAAATCAATCTGACAATTTGTTCATCTCTTATTGTTAGCGTGGCCATATAGAATATACGGCCAAGAGCAGGATTAATAAATGATGAAATTTTACTGATCTATA
This sequence comes from Nycticebus coucang, assembly GCF_027406575.1. Taxonomy (NCBI): domain Eukaryota; kingdom Metazoa; phylum Chordata; class Mammalia; order Primates; family Lorisidae; genus Nycticebus; species Nycticebus coucang. The sequence continues at coordinate 151,842,197 of NC_069804.1, read as the reverse complement.
AAGATGGTTAAAAAACGTCCAGTCTAACATTTATTTTTATGTTTGTTGATGTTTTAATAGTGGTTATTTAAAATGTGATTCCTAACTTTTTATTATTTAAAATAACAAAATGTACGTATAACAAAAACTCATATTTCTACCATATAGAGTTAACTGCTGTTACTTGATCTTTCTTATATTTACAAAGAAAGTAAAATCATTGATCAGGTTGAAGCCCCTTTTGAACATGATAAATTCCCTCTCATCTCCTCAAGACAAACACTACAACAGTTCAGTATCCTATCTGTCTAGTTCATGTTTTATATTATTGTATATTTATATTTTTCTTAAATAACAGTTACATGGCGCTTACCATGTGACTGACAGTTATTAACATTTCCAAAGATTTGTTCATTTAATCCTTATAGTAATCTAAATTTTACAGATAACCATTTTACAAAGGAGTAATTAAGCAACTTTCCCAGAGACATAGAGCTAATAAGATGGACAGTTGATTTGGAGTCTAGTCATACATATGTATCTCTCCATCTAAAATATATAGAATGACTTTTATTCATTTTATGTACTATAAACATTTAAATAAAGGATATGGCGAAGTCCTTCAGCAATTTGCTCTTTTTTCATGAAATATTACGTATTTGACATCTACTCATGACCATATGTGTATGCATGTTACGTTCATTTTAATCACTGGATCATCTATTATATGAATATATTGCATTATGTATGTATGTATGTATGTACTATGGTTTGAAAACGTGTCTTCCAAAATTCAAGCGTTGTCTATTTGATACCCTGTTTCCCCGAAAATAAGACATCCTCCGAAAATAAGACCTACTTGCAGGAAAGATAAGACATCCCCTGAAAATAAAACCTAGCACATCTTTGGGAGCACACCTTAAAATAAGAATTTTCGGGGAAACAGGGTAATATTAACAGGTGGGTGGGGCCATTAGGGGGTGTTTATGCCATGAGGGCTCCTCCCTAATAAATGGGATGAAGGCCCTTAAAAAAAGAGGCTTGCAATATTACAGCACACAAATATGAAAAAATATTTTGTGATGCAAACATGATAGCTGCTCTATATTTCTTAAAATATAAAAGTTATATTGCTATTTAATGGACTGTGTATATTTACAATTTACTCCAAGTTGTCAAAAATGAATTTTAACCCTGGTATGGTAGTGGAATTCTGGTGATTCAGCTTCCTTGGACATACTTCTTCCTTTGGCAATGTAAACAGATTCCTAGGTGATGCTGCTTTTGCAGATGTAATTAAAAAATCAAATCAGTTGATTTTAGAAAGAGGACATTATTTGTGGTGGTTCTGAATCAGTCCTGTGAACTTTTATAAAAAATTGAGCTCTTTCTAAAGAGGAAAAAATTAAATCCTGAGAAATATTAGATACAGAGAGCGACTCTCTTGATTGCTTTGAAGATAGATGGGTGACATGAATAGGACCTGAGGGTTGCCTCTAGGAGCTAACAGTGAACCCCCCACCCCGCCCACAGCCAACAAGAAAACAGAAATCTCACTTCTGTAATCTCAAGGAACTTAATTCTGCCAAAAACATGAAGAAGCTTGTAAGCAAATTCTTTCCCAGAGTTTCCAGATGAGAACTCAGATGCCAAAGTACTGATTATACACTTGTAAAACCGAGCCTTTTAAAACTCTGAGCCTGAATTCTAACATACACTGGGACTTCACTTCTAACCTACAGGAGTCTGAGATAATAAATTGGTATTGTTTTTTATTCTTACCAACAGTTTATCAAATTTCCTTTTCCCTCACATGCTCATCAACACTGGACTTTGTATTATATTTTAATTTTTGCCAATCTGGTGGATAAGGCATATTATTGCTTTAATTTGAATTTCTTTGTTTACTAACAAGATCATTATATAGATAATAAAAGTGAAACCAAAGAGTGTGATTACCCATAGCATGTAGGTAATTACAAAGCAGAACAAGGATTCAAAGTTTGATTTAATGAAGTGTTATATGTCATTCGTCTTAAAACCAACTAAAGCAACTTTTATGTCATAAGCATTCAATAAATATAAAGGGAATAAATGTCTTACATCTACAAAAGCTTTAAATACCGCACTGTTAATAAGTTCTATACCTTAAAAATATCTGATGAAAAGATGGCTCTGGTGAGGAAAAGACTAATTTCATATTTTGTTTTTTACTTTTTACTTATTTACATTTTTATTTTAGGTTAATGTGAGAGTAAAAACAACTAGGTTACAATGTTTGCATTTGTAATGTAGAGTCACTCTTCTAATTGTGTCCTGTTCCCAAGAGGTGTGTGATATACCCTTACTTTTTGTCCATTAAGTAGGAGTACACCAATCCCCTTCCCTGCTTCCCTCTTTCCCTCTCCTCCCTCTCACATTCCTCCTTCCCCACGTTGAATCAAATTCAGTTTTTCTCTTATGTGGAAAAGAGAAAAACTTTTTTCTCTTTTCATCATCTACTGGCTTCATATTAGCATTAAATACATTGGATAATTTCTGCTCCATTCTTACGATACTTTATTAAGAAGAATGGATTAAACTCCATTTGGGTTAATACAAAAGATATAAAGTCTCCACCTTTTTATGGCTGAATAGTTTTTCATGGTATACATATACCACAGTTTGTTAATCCATTTCTGGGTTGGTGGGCATTTAGATTTATTCCACATCTTGGTTATTTTAAATTGAGCTGTGATAAACTATCTAGGGCAAATGTCTTTATGATAAAATGACTTTTTTTCCTGGGTAGATGTTGAGTAGTAGGGTTGAGGGGTCAAATGGGAGGTCTAATTTGAGTTCTGTGAGGATTCTCCAGACTTCATCCCAATAGGCTGCATTAGTTTTTGTTCCCACCAACAGTGTAAAAGTGTTCCATTCCCTCTATATCTGAACCAGCACCTGTAGCTTTGGAACTTTGTGATGTGGGCTATTCTAACTGGGGTTAAGTGGTATCTCAGGGTGGTTTTGATTTACATTTATCTGATGCTTAGGGAGGATGAGCATTTTTTCTATGTTTGTTAACCATTTGTCTTTCTCAGGGAAGGTCTGTTCATATTTCTTGCCCAATAATAGATGGCATTGTTTGCTCTTTTTTTGAGTTATCTGTAGATTCTAGTTATCAACTCTTTGTCAGCTTTGTAACATGCAAATATCATTTCCAGTTCTGAAGGCTGTCTATTTTTATACATAAAAATCATCTTGTTGACTACAATTTTACTAACCATCAGAGCTGCTACTGTCAAACAAGCATGCACTATTTCTTAATTCCTTTTCCATTCACAATTAAACAACAGAATGTTAGAACCTGAATGGACAAATATGCCGTATGTATTCAATACTATATTTACAGTGGTTAATAAGTAATTGCTACTCAAGTATGGTTGCCACCCAATTATGTATTTGTTGTGCTTCAAAAATATATAGAAGTATCTTCTCCCATTCTGAGGGCTGTTTGCTTGCTTTACTTACTGTGTTCTTGGCTGTGCAGAAGCTTTTTAGTTTGACCAGGTCCCAGTAGTGTATTTTTGAAGCTGCTTCAATTGCCCAGGGGGTCCTCCTCATAAAATACTCGCCCAGACCGATTTCTTCAGGGGTTTTTCCTGCACTCTCTTCTAGTATTTTTATGATTTCATGTCTTAAATTTAAATCTTTAATCCAGTGAGAGTCTAGGGGGAAAGGGGGGGTGGGTGGGTGGAGGGAGGGTGTTTGGTGGGATTACACCTGCGGTGCATCTTACAAGGGTATATGTGAAACTTTGTAAATGTAGAATGTAAATGTCTTAACACAATAACTAAGAAAATGCCAGGAAGGCTATGTGAAATAAATAAATAAATAAATAAATCATGAGCATAGCTATCAATTTAGCCCTTACATCTTAGTAATGTTCTAATTGTGCTGGTCAATCTGGGAGGATTATTTCATTGAAACTTATTTTATTCTTTGGTATTTCAAATATCTTCATTTTTACAATAAAAGCATAAAAGATGAAAAAAATTCAGGTTCAAACCCGGTCCTGGCCAAACTGCAACCAAAAGATAAAAAAAATTGATTAATAACAATAAAAGGATTTGTTCTGTAGAAAAAAAATATATATAGTAGTAAAATGTGTATTTTTGGACAATAATAATAGGAAACATTTGTAAACTACAAATTCATTTGCTCAAGTAAAAGTTGCAGGCTTCCTTGTTTATTTCTTCAGTCTGATAATAGCTGAGTATTGTGTGTTAATTATATTTTTCTTTCTTTCTTTCTTTTTTTTTTTCTTCACTATGTCACCCTGGGTAGAGTGCTGTGGCATCACAACTCACAGCAAGCTCAAACAGTTGGGCTTAAATGATTCTCTTGCCTCAGCCTCCCAAGTAGCTGGGACTACTGACACACACCACAACACCCGGCTATTTTTTGTGGCAGTTGTCAATGTTGTTTAGTTGGTCTGGGTCAGGTTTGAACCCATCACCCTCAGTGTATGTGGCTGGAGCGGTAACCACTGTGCTATGGGTGCTGAGCCTAATTGTATTTTTCCATGCAAAAATAAATATTGACATTTTATTAAACAATAAAATAAGAATAGAAGACTTTAAAATTATAATACCTATTAACATGTTAAAACCTGTAGTAAGTATACTGCTTTTGTCAGTGAGTCCCAAATTTAATTGAATATTAGCAGAGATTGGATGGAGCTCCTACCTGTTGCTAACCATTAGGAAATAAACCTAAGTGAGTTTATAGGTATCAAGTTGACACATGGACATAACAGGGGTTAAATCATTCTAGATTATGCTTTCTCTATTAGCCTTTACATCAGAAAGCCAGTCATATCTAGTCTGGGATGCATCTTAGAACTTTCTCCTCAGGTTATGTGTTGTCTTAGCTCTGATCCTAAAATTCTCAAACTGTGATTTTGCATCAGTTCCCTGCCCTGCCCTGGCAGCTGGTAGAAACTGACTTTCTCCATCTCTGAAGCCCTACCATCATTACATCATTTTCACAAAGATTCTTATAGCACTGTGACCCCAGCTGCCAGGAGTTTAGGACAGATAGAATGACTGAGAACTTGGGATCCAATATAATGTGGTACCCAAGTTCCACCCTCCCCAGGATATAGTTATACCTGGACAGCAGGAAAGCTACCAAATAGATTGAAGGCCACCATAGTCATGAAACTTGTGCCAAACAGCCAGCCAGCCATATGAGCTCACACATGCCTACGACCTGCATGATAGCTGCTCTTGCAGCAACCCCATCCACTACAGAGGACTACAGGGTCATCTGGCCCCATATGTCCACACTCACCCAAACTCAGTCTGACAGCTTCATCAATGTCAGTCCTATCTCCCTTGAAAGACTGCTACAAGGCCACCTGGCATTGGTGTGCCTGCACCCAGCCTGAGAGCCAGTTTGGCTCTTGTCAGTGGTGATCCAACTCACCAGACAGATTGTTATATGACCAGACATTGTTTTTCCTAGGGCCAGCCCACCATCCAGTCTGCTGGAAAGCTTGACAGTTTGATTATAATGCCCCCCAGAAACGATATTTTTGGGTTGAATCTGCTTGCTAACTTTTGAGATTCCTGAATCTGGATGTCCATATCTTTCCTATTACTTGGAATGTTTCCAAGTATTATTTTGCCAAATAGGTTTTCTCTGCCTTTCTCTATCTCGATTTCCAGAGGGAAAAGCCATAGGTGCACAGCCCATTGGCCTTCAGTGACCACACGCTTCTAGCTCAACAATCAGCCTGGTGCCTCCACCTGTGGCAAAACAATGCCACCATCATAACAAGCTACTGAAGCTAAGTAACTGAAATGATAGTAGATGTCATTGACAAGGATATAGCTAAAGAAGCTTCAGACAGGCAACAGTATTAAGTCAACTCAGACCCAGAAACAATGCACCGCACTCAACTGATACCCCTACGGCCCAGCTACAGGAAAAATTCTCCTCACAAAGAAGCTACTCTATAAAACTGGAAAAAGTAACTATTACACTAGGTGCACAGATATCACTGTAGGAGTATAAGAAATATGAAAAAGCAAGAAGATATGATACCCCAAAGTATCTCCATAAATAATTAGTGACATATCCCAAAGAAAAGGACATTTATTACCAACATGCCTGAAAAGGAAATCCCTCAAGGAAACTCAGTGAGATACTGGAGACCACAGAAAAACACTTCAATGAAATTACAAAAACAATTCATGATCTAAATGAGAAATTCAATGCAGATATATATACGTATATGTATATACGTATATATGTATATACATATATATATGTATATAGGTATATATATGTATATATATCTGCAGATATATATACATATGTATACATATATATCTGCAAATAGGTTTTCTTTGCCATATATATACATATACATATATACGTATATATCTATATATATGTATGTATCTATATGTGTATGTGTGTATATATAGATATATGTATATGGCAAAGAAAACCTATTGGCAAAATAATAGTTGAAAACATTCCAAGTATTAGGCGAGATATGGACATCCAGACTCAGGAAGCTCAAAAGTTAGCAATCAAATTCAACCAAAAATATGTTTTCTGAGGGGCATTATAATCACTGTCAAAAGTCAAATACAGAGAAAGGACTCTAAAAGATGCAGGAGAAAAGCATCAAGTTACCTATGAGGGAATGCACACTAAGTTATCAGGCGATTTCTTAGGAGAAACCTTGTAGGCCAGAAGAAATATATTCAAAATGCTAAAAAAAAATAAAATCTGTCATCCAAGAATAATATATGCCCCCAAGCTATGTTTTAGAAATAAAGAAAAAGTAAATACATTCTCTGACAAGTAAAAGCTGTCATCACTATTAGGTCAAGTCTTACAAAAAATGCAAATAGTAATAGAACATTACCACTGGACAAGAAAAGATGATAATTCCTATTATGAAAACACATAAAGTTTCAAACTCATAAGTAGAAAGAAATTCATAATTCATACTCAGGATACCTCAGTGATACAATGGTATTTTATAGTATAATGATTTAAAGTCAAAATGGTCAAAAATAATAGCTACAATTAGCACACAAGGAATACACAATTGATAAAGAAGTAAATTAAAGAAATAAAAAGATAAATTGTGGGTGGAATGGAAGAAGACAAGAATAACTATGTATGACCCAAGTTAAGTTGCTACCAACTTAAAACAGCCATACCTAAATCAAGTAGACTTTTAGCTAAAGATGAAACTTACTAAATGTAGAATATAAATGTCTGAATACAATAACTAAGAAACTGGTTAACTATGTTAACCGGTTGGATGAAAACATTTCAAATTGTATATAAAACCAGCACATTGTACCCTATGATTGCATTAACGTACACAGCTATGATTTAATAAAAAAAAAAGTGAAAAAAAAACTCTAAAAAGTGAGAGAACAAGTCATTATATAATGACAAAGAGATCAAATTAACAAGAGAATAAAACATTTGGAAATATGATTATTTCAATAGATGCAGAAAAGCATGTGAAGTTTTAACATTGTCTTCTGGCTAAAAAAAATACAAACTTCTTACAAATTAAGTATAGAGGGTATGTATCTCAACACAATAAAGGTCATAGAGAACAAAATTCCAGTTAATATCATACTAAATGAGAAAAGCATAAAAACTTTTTTTCTTTAAGATCAAGTTTAAACAAAGATGCCAGCATTCACCACCACTTGCATTCAAATACTTCCTGAAGTCCTAGTTATAGCAATTAGGAAAAATAAATAAAAGGCATCCAAATTGGAAAACATGTTGTCGAATTGTGCTGTTTACAGATTACATGATCTTATATATAGAAAACCCTAAAGATCTCACTAGAAAACTGTTGTAACTAATAAACAAATTCAGAAAATTTGCAAAATACAAAATCAGCATAGAAAAATCAATAGTGTTTCTATACGCTAATGGTGAACTCTCTGAAAATGAAGTCAAGGAAAAAAAGTCTATTTATAATAGCTACAAAAACAAGATACTTTGGAACAAACTTAACCAAAAAGTGAAAGAGCTATTAAGTGAGATCTATAAAACTTTGATAAAAGAAATTGAAGAGGACACAAATACATGAAAAGATATCTCATGTTCATAACAGAAAAGAATTCATATTATTCGAATGGCCACACTACCAAATCAATCTTCAGACTTAATGCAATTTCTATCAAAATCCTAATGAAATTCTTCACAGAAATTTTTTAAAAATCCTAAAATTCATATGGAAATACAAAAGACCCTGAGTAACTAAAGTAAAATGAGCAAAATTGGAGGCATCACACTATCTGACTTCAAAATACTACTGATAACCAAAATACCAGGTACTCTATTGGAGTAACAAAGTGAGACTCTGTCTAAAAAAAAAAGAGAGAATTACCATATGATCCAGCAATCCTACTACTGGGTATATAAGAAATCAATATGTCAAAGAGATATTTGCATCCTATCTTTATTGTTGCACTATTCACAATAACCAAGATATCAAATCAACCTAATTGTCCAATAACAGATGAATGAATGAACAAAATTTAGTGTATAGATATGTGCATATATATATAAACAATAGAATTTTATTCAATCATAGAAAATTAAATAGTGTCATTTGTAGCAACATAGATTAATATGGAAGATATCATGTGAAATATACGCCAACACAGAAATAACCTCAAGATCTCATTAATGTGGCATCAAAAGAAAAATTGACATTATGGAAATAGAAGCAAACAGTATAACAATGATTACCAAGATTAGAAAAAGTAGGTGGTAGGGGAAAATGAGGGAAGGCTGGTCAACAATGACAAAATTAGATAAGAGCAATAAATTCTGATGCACTAATGCAGTGGTTCTCAAACAGTGGGGTGTGACCCCTTTTGTGGTCAAACGACGTTCACAGAGGTCACCTAAATACATCCTGCATATCAGATATTTACTTTATGATTCATAATAGTAGCAAAATTACAGTTATGAAGTAGCAACAAAAATAATTTAATGGTTGAGTGTCACCACAACATGAGGAACTGTATAAAAGGGTCATGGCATTAGGAAGGTTGAGAACCACTGCTCTAATGCACATTAGGGTGGCTACGGTGAATAGTAATATACTGTATATTACAACATATCTGGAAAAGAGTCTGTAATGTCTGATATATAAAAATCAATGTTCACAAATAATAGCCTTCTTATACACCAATAACAGTCAAGCTGTGAAACAAATCAGACACACAATACCCTTCACAGTAGCTTCAAAGAAAATGAAATACCTGGGACTATACCTAACAAAGGACATAAAGAATATCTCCTGAGAGAACTCTGAAATCCTGAGAAAAGAAATACCAGAAGATGCTAATAAGTGGAAGAACATAACATGCTCATGCCTGTGAATAATCAACATTGTTAAAATGTCTATACTATTCAAAGCAATTTACAGATGCAAATCCCATCAAAGTACAAATGTCATACTTTGAAGAACGTGAAAAAGTATTATTTCATTTCATATGAAATCAGGAAAAAACCTGAATGGCTAATGCAATTCTAAAAAATAGAAATAAATCTGGGGGCATCACATTATAAGACTTAAGGTTATTCTACTAAGTCTATGGTGATTAAAATAACATGGTACTGGCACAAAAATAGAGATATAGATCTATGAAATATAACAGAGAACTTAGACGTGAAATCACCCATGTATCACCATGTGATCTTTGATACACAATTAAAGCATACACTGGGGAAAAGAATCCTTATTTAATAAATAATGCTAGGAGAACTCGTTAGCCACATGTAGAAGTCTGAAACTGGACTCGCACCTCTCACCACTTACAAAAATTGACACTCACTGGATAAAAGATTTAAATTTAATACATGAAATGATAAAATCTCTAAAAGAAAGTATGGGATAATCTCTCCATTATATCATCCCAAGAAAAGTTTTTATGAAGATGACTCCTTTGTCAATTGCAATAATACCAATAATAAAGGAAAAGGACACAGTCAAGCTAAGAAGTTTCTATACAACTAAGAGCACAACAACTAAAGCAAACAGACAACCTTCAGAATGAGAAAAAATATTTGTATGTTATAAATCTGACAAAAATATGATAACCAGAAATTACAGAGAACTCAAACTAATCAACAAGGAAAGAGAAAATAATCCCACTGATAAGTACACAAGAGATGTGAACAGAACTTTCTCTGAAGAAGTCATACAAATGGCAAACAAACACATGAAAAAATGCTCATTGTTCCTAATCACTAGAGAAATGCAAATCAAAACCATCCTGAGATATCACCTAACCCCAGTGAGACTACTCCACATTTCAAAGGCCCCAGACTGCAAATGATGGCATAGATGTGGAGAAAGGGGAACACTTTTACAGTGCTGGCAGGATTGCAAACTAATACAGCCTCTTTGGAAAGAAGTATGGAAAAATCCTCAAAGAAGTAAAAGTACACCTCCCATTTGATCCTGCAATCCCATTACTAGATGTCTCCCCAGAAGAAAAAAATCATTTTATTGTGAAGACTTTTGCATTAGAATGTTTATAGCAGTTGAATTCACAATTGCCAAGATGTGGAATCATTCCAAGTGTCCATCAGCCCATGAATGGCCTAATAAACTGTGGTGTATGTGTACCATGGAATACGATTGAGCCATAAACTGATGGAGACTTTACATCTTTTGTATTTACCTGGACGGAGTTGAAGAACATTTTTCTTTCTTTCTTTCTTTTCTTTTCTTTCTTTCTTTCATTTTTTTTTTTTTTTTTTTTTTGAGACACAGTCTCATTTTGTCACCCTTGGTAGAGTGCCGTAGCATCACAGCTCACAGCATCCTCCAACCCCTGGGCTTAGGCAATTCACTTGCCTCAGCCTCCCCAGTAGCTGGGACTACAGGTGCCTGCCACAACACCCGGCTAATTTTCGTTACAGTTTGGCCAGGGCCGGGTTCCAATCAGCCACCCTCGGTATATGGGGCTGGCGCCCTAGCACTGAACCACAGGCGCCACCTGAAGAACATTTTTCTTAGTAAAGTATCACAAAAATAGAAAAGCCAGTATCCAATGTACTCAATACTAATACAATATCAAATAGATAAAAAACTACTTGCCCACAGCGGGTCGGGGGAAACAATTAAATTCAAGTGAGGGGAGGGGAAAAAGTTGGGGGTGACGGGAGGAAGAAGGAGGGTTGGTGAGCTTACACCTAATGGGCAGACTGTAAGGGTATATGACACACCCCCCGGATGAAGGGCTCAACTACAACTTGTACTTTTCCTGATAAGTGCAAACAATGTAGCTTAATTGTATCCTCATATTAATCTGAAAATTTAAAAAAGAAAAGAAGGAATGGTTACTAGAAAAATAAATAAATAAATAAATAAATAAATAAATTCAACACAATGATCAATGCATGAGGTTATGGATATAATAACAACACTGGATGGATCATTATACAACATAGCTATGTATGAAAACATCAGATTGTAGCTTATAAATAGGTACAGCAATAATGCAATAATTATCACTAAAAACAAAAAATATAAAAATATAAAACATCAGATCAATAATATAAGATTCCACCTCAATAATCTAGAAAAAGAGAAAAATAGACCTAAGTAAAGCATAAGAGAGAATAATAAAAGTAACAACATAAACCAACAGAATTGAAAATAGGAAAAAAACAGAGAAAATTAATGACATAAAGATCTAATTATTTCAAAAGATTAATATAATTATCAAATCTATAGTAAGATTGATAAAGAACAAAAATATATATCATAAATATTGGGAATTAAAGAGAGGATATCAATATAGACACTGAAATTATCACCAGCTTATAAGGGAAAATTACAAACATCTCTGCACACATAAATTTGAACATTTAGGCAAAAAGACCCATTCCTTCAGAAATAAAATAATCACAACATACTCAATGTGAAATACATTAACTTTAATCCTTTATTATAATTATTAATCAACTTTAATTGGTAATTTAAAAACTCCCTACAAAAATCAGATAGGTCCAAATTATTTATTTTATTTATTTATTTATTTATTTATTTTATTAAATCATGGCTGTGTACATTAGTATGATCATGGGGCACCATACACTTGGTTCATAGACCGTTTGACACATTTTCATCACACTAGTTAACATAGCTTTCGTGGCATTTTCTTAGTACTCACCCTTATTATGAAACTAATGTAGGACCTTCACATGAAAGCTATAACCCAGTTACAACCTAAGAATAGGGAGAAGGGGGAAAGGGAGGGGAGGGAGTGGGGAGGTAGGTGAAGGGAAGGGGATTAATGGGATTACACCTGCGGTGCATCTTACAAGATCTAAATTATTTCAATGGAGAAATCTGGTAAACATTGAAAGGAGAATTAACACTAATTTATAGATCATTTTATTTATTGGAAATTTATGAATCTGGCTGCCAAGACCAGACAAAGAGGACATAAAAAGAAAACTACATGCCTATATTTCATTAATATGTAAAAATTCTTAAGAAATATAAGTAAATAGAATTCAAAAATATATAAAAATTAATCATTCACCACTACCAAAAGAAATGGGTAGTTATAAACATTTGTCTTACATTAAAATTAAATAAATGTAATCTATCATATTAAAAGCCTGAAGAAAAAAAAATCACACAAACATGTCAACCAATGCAGAAAAAAAATTGACAAAATTCGACGTCCATTCATGATACTCTTAGAGGAATAAAAATAGAGGAAAACTTCTTTGACTTGACTGAGAGTAACCACAAAAACCTATATAAAACATCATACTTAATGGTAAAACTTTGAATACTTTTCTCCTATGATCATGGATGATACAAAGTTGTCCTCTATCAAATTTTTCATTCATATAGTGATGAAAGACTTAGAGCAGTCGGACAAGAAAAGGAAAGAAATAACATGTGAATCATAAAAGGAGAAATAAAACTGTACTTTAGAGATGACCTAATTGTCCATATAAAAACTCCAAGAGTAATCTACACAAACACTCATAGAATGCATAGATAATTTCAACAGCATTGTAGAATATAAGAAAAAAAATGGAAAAATCGGGAGGCGCCTGTGGCTCAGTGAGTAGGGCGCCGGCCCCATATGCCAAGGGTGGCGGGTTCAAACCCAGCCCTGCCAAACTGCAACAAAAAAAAAAAAAAATAGCCAGGCGTTGTGGCGGGCACCTGTAGTCCCAGCTGCTTGGGAGGCTGAGGCAAGAGAATCACATGAGCCCAAGAGTTATTTTTTTTTATTTTTATTTTTTATTTATTTTATTATTATTTTTTTAAACCATAGCTGTGTACATTAGTATGATCGTGGGGCACCATACACTTGGTTCATATATCGTTTGGCACATTTTCATCACATTAGCTAACATAGCTTTTGCAGCATTTTCTTAGTTATTTTGCTAAGACCTTTACATTCCACATTTACTAGGATTCACATATACCCTTGTAAGATGCACCACAGGTGTGAGGTTGCTGTGAGCAGTGTGATGCCACAGCACTCTACCGAGGGTGGTACAGTGAGACTCTGTCTCTATAAAAAAAAAAAAAAAGAAAAAAGAAAAAATGGAAAAATCAATTGCGTTTCTTTATGCTACCAATGAACATGTAGAAACTGAAATTGAAAATACAATCCGACTTACAATTGCTTAAAACACTGAGATACAGTAGAACCTCCATAGTTGACCACTTCCCTACACTGACCATTCCCTTATGTTGTCCTAATTTTCATAATCTGGACATGCACCACATATGTATTTCGGTACAGTAGACCTTGTTCATTTTGTTGACCACCTCTGTATGTTGGCCAATTTGTTGCAGTGCCTTGGGTGATCAACTTGCAGAGGTTCTACTATATGAAGTTGTAAATATAACAAAGAAAGTACAATTGTTGTATGTGGACATTTACACAGTGGTGATGAACTAAAAAATATTTAAAAAACTAGACATACATACTGTCCTAGTTTTGTTGCACTAATACAAATTACCACAAATTGAGTAATTTATAAATGATAGAAAGTTGCTACAATTCTAGTGACTGGAAAGTCTAAAATAAAGGCAGTGATTGTTGAGGCCTTTCTGATTCCAAGATGTTGCTTTGTTGCTGCATCTTCTAGAATGAAAAAAATGCTGTGTCCTTACATGCTGGAAGGAACAGATGTGAAGAAAGGGTGAACCTTCTCCATCAAGCCCTTTGAAAACAAGGGCATCTAATTCCATGTATGAAAGTGGAGTACTCATGATTCAATCACACAAAAGCCATACTTCTTAACATGGTTGCATTGGGAATCAAATTTCACATAAATTTGGCAGGGAAGAAAATATGCAAACCATAGCATGAACTAAGCCCAATGTTTGTTAGAATCAACATAGAAAGATGTCATTTATCTTCAAAGTATCAAGCAAATTCAATATAATTGAAAATATCAGCATTTTTCCATAGTTCCCTGAAATAGATTTGTACGAATATGTCCATTTGATTATTGACAGAAGTGCAAAAGCTATCCAATGGAGGAAAGGTATAATTTTCAACAAGTGATACTGGAGAAATTGGACATCCATAGGACAAAAAGATCATGAACTTCTACCTAAGTGTCACACCTTACAGGAAAATTAAATTTTAATATGGATCACATAGTTAAACATAAAAATTTAAACTAGTAAATGTTTAGCCAAATATATAGGGGGACAGTTTTTGAACCTAGGAGTAGGCAAAGAGTTCATAGAGACTTGAATCCCAAAGCTCACATAACATAAAAGGAAAAAAATGAAAAATTGGTCTTCAGGAAATTTGAAAATTTGCTTTGTGAAAGAACATTTTAAGAGGCTGAACAGGCAAGTTGAAAGACTGGGGGAAAATATTGTAATAATAATTTAACATAATAATAAAGCACATATTTGACCAAGGACCAATATCTATCCATGAATGGATTAATAAATTGTGGTATATGTACACCATGGAATATTATGCAGCCTTAAAGAAAGATGGAGACTTTACCTCTTTCATGTTTACATGGATGGAGCTGGAACATATTCTTCTTGGTAAAGTGTCTCAAGAATGGAAGAAAAAGTACCCAATGTACTCACCCTTATTATGAAACTAATGTAGGACCTTCACATGAAAGCTATAACCCAGTTACAACCTAAGAATAGGGAGAAAGGGGAAAGCGAGGGGAGGGAGGGGGGAGGGAGGGAGAAGGAGGGGGATTAATGGGATTACACCTGCGGTGCATCTTACAAGGGTATATGTGAATCCTGGTAAATGTGGAATGTAAAGGTCTTAGCAAAATAACTAAGAAAATGCTATAAAAGCTATGTTAACTAATGTGATGAAAATGTGTCAAATGGTCTATGAACCAAATGTATGGTGCCCCACGATCATACTAATGTACACAGCTATGGTTTAATAAAAAAAAAAAACAAAAAAACAATATCTAGAATATTTACAGAATTCTCAAAACTCAAAAGTAAAATAAAATTAAATTAAATACACAATCTAACCAGAATATAGGCAAAAGACAGGAAGAGACAGTTCACTGAAGATATACAGATGGTTAATAATCACAGGAAAAGGGGGAGGAGTCAAGATGGCTGACTAGAAAAAACTTTTGCCAGAGGTGCCTGTCCAGAAGGAGAGATATTGGACTGAAGTGGACTCAGAGAAATCAAAGATGGTGAGATGAGAGGAGAGAGAAGAAAGTGAGGTCCACATCGTCCCTGCTGAGCCCAGAAGTAGGGCCAAGAAAGAAAATAAAGACAACAAAGATCAGGTAGGGAGCAAGTAGTTGAAAGGTACTCATTGACAAGAAGACAGGAGATCCCCCCCAAAATGAGAGGTCTGTGGCAAGCTTTTCATGAGTTAGTGGGGAATAAAGCACCACTCTCCTCACCCCATGGGAGAGAGCCACTAAATCCCATTACTCATACACCACAAAGGTCCCAGTCCCACCTTTGAGATTGGAACCCATCCTGTCTGGCACAAAAGTGAAGAAACATTTTCTCCAAAATACTGAGCACACAGCTCACACTTTTCCATATCCGGAAGGACTGCCCCCAGCAGAAGCTGGAGTGTTTGGAGAGTTTGCTGGGAGGTCTGGGTATTGTGTGGGCCACTGAGCTACAGCACAGAAATGGCGCCACAGTTTTAACTTTGGTTTGGAGAGGCATAAACTTTCTGGACCCTCTTTTCCACTAGAAAATGCCCTTCTACAGCCCCTTGATATTTCTCAGATTTGCCTGTGGATTTTCATTTTCTGCCTACCTGGTGAACCTTGGAATGATTTTGGGTGGGCATTGCTCATGTTGCCTGAGTGAATTTGACTTGAACTCTTAGCCTGAGCTGTCTTCCACCTGGTGACTCTCTGAACTTGTTTGAGTAGGTGTTGATCATGCTGCCTGAAAGCCAACCACTGATTCTTGTTCTCCTGGAGCTACTGTGTTGGGTTGCAGGTTCACCACTTGATTCTTTTTGATTGAGTGGCAGTGGTGTTGAAATAGTGAGGGGTAGATTTCAGGGAGACCTTCAGATTAACCTCTTCCATCAGGGGCAGGGCAACAGGTGTTTGTATCTTTGCCCAGCAGAGATTCCAGCAAAATGCCAATATTCCTTGGGATTGGTTAGAGGCAGGCTGACATCAAGACAGAGCCAGATTGCATTATTACACCAAGCAACCCCTCAGAATCCATGGTAGTTATATCTGTGAAAAAGACCATTGCAAAGTGGGAGGGGCAAGATGGCTGATTGAAGGCAGCCTCTGACAGAAGCTCCTATCCAGAGGGAGGAATAACATCCAGAAAGTACCCAGTTAAGCTGAAGACTGGGAGCCGAACTGAGAGAAAAGTGTGATAACTGCAAGTCACCTCTGCTGAGGCAAGCTGTGACTCCAAGAAAGCAAACATTAGGTACAAAATTCATCCAAAAGAAGTGTCCATCTTGTCCCCCAAGAAAGCTGTGCTTTTTCATTTTTTTATTTTTCTCTTCATTTGCTCCTGTAGGTTTTCTATAGGCGAGCAGTGAACAGAGGATCTCTTGTCTCACCCCACAGGTGAGAGATGTAGGAAGTGGGGACTACTTCCCCAGAGGGACCCTGATGTGACTCTGAACACTCTCTTGACAGGCAGAAAAATTGAACTAACATTTTCCCTGCCATTCTGAACTTCCAGTTCACCCTTCCCTCCTCGCCTGATAGACCAGAAGCCTAACCCCTGCAGAGACTGTGGTAGGAGGCTCATGAGTAGCTGTGGAAGGCTGACACCACAGCATCTATTTTGTAGGCCAAGTGCTATTTCCTGTACTAACAGACTTAAGTTTCTATTTCCCTGCCAACGCCAGGCCTAAGTTTCTATTTCCCTGCAAACGCAGGGCCTCTTCTCGTAAATCACGTGAGTGAAACTTGGAAACTTGCTGTTGGGAACTTTTCTCCGCCACAGCCAGGTTGCTTGGATACCTGGTGACGCAAACTTCCTCCTTCACCTACCCTTATATACCCTGAAAGAACATTGCAATAAACGTACTTGATCAGACTCCTGTCTTGTCTCCATTCTTCACGTCCCTTGCCCCTTCCCATTCTCACCCCCTCCTCTAGGTATCCCTGTTGACTGACCCGCGGGCTGGGTCAAGTAGCGCCCTGCCCCCCCCCAGTCTGCCAGACCAAGCACCCCGCCTCCTGCCCGGCCAGAGACTGCTAGAGCTGGGCGTCACCCCCATGCCCCTGCCCCACACCTGCCCTGCCTCTGTGACATGGCCTCACTGGCCAGAATCGTGAGCCAAGTGCTCTCCTTGCCAAAGTCACTGGGTGTCAGACATTGCCACAATTGTGTGCAGCATTCCCCACCCCACTTCTGGATCCGTGTGCCCCATGCTCTGGGAGCTGCTCCTACAGCCAGAACTCCATGGCTTTGGCAGTGGCAGGGGAGCTGCACAGGGTTACTTCCCACAAAGATCTAGCAACAATAGAGTGATCCTGCCTGGGTCTAATCTTGGAGAGACACCTCCCTAACTCTGAGGACTGCCAGAGGAAACCACAACTCACTGTATAGGGATACTGGTGCTGCAGAGTGTCAGGGGCAAAGGTTCGGTGGCTGAGGGAGAAAAGCATTTGCTGACTTGGTACCCTCAGGATTAGACTGAGTCCAAGTGGAACACTCCACAGTGGCTATTGAGCACCCGAGGCAGGCAGGCCTCAGCTCCCCCAGCTGGCTGGTAGCAGAGGGCAGGGCCACGGGGGCATGGACCTTCCTTTGACTCTGACAGGTTTTAAGCCCTGACACATCTGCTTGTTGGAGGGAGCAGGACCACAGCCTTGTGGGGTCACCAGTGACTGGGCATGATAAAGGAGCAAAGTGGAGAAAGAGACTCAGCCCTCTGGTCAAACTCTGCTACCGAGCAGGCCTTTCTGACTCCATAGAGCACCGGAGTGAGCCAAATCTGAGCAGCCAGTAGATCTCTGCCATCTAGTTGCTGGGGACCTTTTGAATTCTCCCACTTGAGAGTTCGTACTGACTAGGTCAATTGGTTTGGAAACCCTAACCTGGGCCAACCACTCAAGGACCCTCTCAGGTGGTACCCTGGTTGTGTAATAACCAGGGGTTGATTTTCCTCTTCCAGTTATGGTCCATGGAGGGTAGGGGGTATTAGTTGCTTATATTTCTCCATAGCTAAGACTTCACCAGAGTCACTGATCCACTATGATCGGACAAGAACCAGCTGAATACAAAACAGAGACACCTAACTCCACCATACCAAGCAGGTTTCCTCAGCCTCAGACTGTAATACTGTATTGGTCCTTTGCAAAGCTAAATGAGAAAAAGTTACAGTCATTAGTCCCAGATCCTTAAGAAAGGGCTGGTTAACCACAAATTCAGGAACTCCCAATCCAATTTCACCTTACCTGCCTACCTAGTCAACAGTGAAAAACAATCATGAGGCAGAATCATCATAAAAACTCTGGCAACATGAATAATCAGAGTAGATCAACTCCCCCAAGGAACAATAAAGCAGACACAGGACAAGATCCCATTCATAAACAAATGGCTGAGATGTCAGAAATTGAGTTCAGAATTTGGATAGCAAATAAGATCAACAGAATGGAGGAAAAGATGGAATTAGAATTCCAAGCAGTAATTCAAAAGATGTCTCAAGAATTCAATGAATTCAAAGACAAAATGACCAAAGATTTTGACACATTGAAGCAAGAATTTGCAGCCCTCAAAGATCTGAAAAATACAGTAGAATCCCTCAGTAACAGAATGGAGCAGGCAGAAGAAAGGATCTCTGACATCAAAGACAAAGCTTTTGAATGCTCCCAAACACTCAAAGAGGAAAAAAAGTGGAGAACAAAAACGGATCATTCTCTCAGAGAGCTCTGGGATAACTCAAAGAGATCTAATATTTGTCTTATAGGAATACCTAAAGGTATGAGGTTGCTGCAAAGGATACAGATGCTTTACTTCATGAAATAATCAAAGAGAATTTTCCAGACATGCCAAAAGATTCTGAAATACAGAGAGCAGACAGTTTCAGAACACTGGCATGACTCAGCCCAAATAAAGATTCTCATAGACACATTATAATTAACTTAACTTTGCCAAAGTTAATATGAAGGAGAAGATTCTGCAAGCTGTAAGACGTAAGAAAACCATAACCTACAAGGGGAAGAATATTAGAATGACTGCAGATGTCTCTGCTGAAACCTTTCAAGTTAGAAAAGGGTGGTCATTGAACTTTTGTAGAGGATGGTAAGAGCCAGACAACCATTGAGCAAGATGATTTGCAGCTGGGAGGTGGACCGTCAGGTGATTCATCCACAGGTGCTCCTTGCGGAGAAAGAACCCAAGCCCATGGTGATCCTTAGGCACTTAGTCATTGTCTAATAATCCCCTCACTGTCCTGTACTGTCTCAATAAAAGCTTACTGCGGAGGTTGCTCAGGGCTATCCTGCAAGCAAGTTTAGCCCACCTCGTGCAAGCTTGTACTTCTAATCCACATCATGCCTGGTTCCTTCCTGCAGTGATTGAGTACAGGGACATAGGGGCCACTAAGGGGCTGCGACATCTGGCATAGTCAGCAGGATCCAGCAAGACACAACAGGACACCAGGGATGTGGACCAAAGGGGAAAGTGACACTCGGAAGTAAGTGAGGCCTTTGGTAGAGAGTGGGAGGAAGTCCAAAGGGAAACTCTGCTCAGGGCAAGTTGGACCTTTGGCGAATCTAGAATCTAGAGAACCTAGCTCAGAATAAGTGAGGTCTTTCATAAATAAGCAAAGACATTTAGAGAAAACAATGGGTAACTTCCTGTTTGGGGAGTCACGAGAATGAGAAATTGAGGAAGAAAGCAATGTTCAAACAGAATTTGAAAGTGAGGAAAGGTTCAGAGGGAAGCTGAAACTAAGGAGAACTGGGAATCAAGAGCATATGATACAGACACAAATAAGCAAGGAATTACCTCTATGGCCATTATGGCTGCTCAGATCAAACAATTGGAAGACCGGGTAAATAGTCTCACGGTCAGAAATGTCAACCTAGAGAACCCAATATTGCCCTCAGCATCTCCCTATGTAGATGAACCACCTGTGACTTCTTTTATGAAGGCTGGGTTAGAAGGGCGTAAAACTGGTGACTTGAAGTAGGAAGACATTTTGGGGCTTTTTCCTGTTACAGTCACTGATATTCTTCCCAATCTGTAACACCCTCAAAGGGGCCAAGGTTTTGATCACCATATGATCACATTTGTGGTTATGAAAGATTTGAAACAGGCCATAACACAGTATGGTATGCAACCCCGTTTTCTAGAGGTCTGTTACAGGGGCTTACACAAGAGCAGTGGCTCATTCCTTATGACTGGGACACGATAGCCAGAACTGTTCTTGAGTCTGGACATTATTTACAGTTCAAAACCTGGTGGAAGGAGGAGGCTGACCTGATAAGTCACCAAAACCAGCAGAGAGGAGTCCCTATAACATCATAACAGCTCACGGGTTCTGGTCAGTGGCTGGGGATTTCTAATCAACTTCAGTATGATGACATAGCCATAGTCCAGACAAGGCTGTGTTGTCTTAGGGCCTGGGAAAAGGTTCAGGCTCCTGGAGCTATCTCTCAATCTTTTATTAAGATAATGCAGTTGAGGAATGAACCATATACTGACTTTCTAGCCCGACTAAAAACT
Organism: Nycticebus coucang; assembly: GCF_027406575.1. NCBI lineage: Eukaryota > Metazoa > Chordata > Mammalia > Primates > Lorisidae > Nycticebus > Nycticebus coucang. The sequence continues at coordinate 151,820,983 of NC_069804.1, read as the reverse complement.
GCAATCGATAAGGCCATTGCCCAACCAAAGCTCAGAGACATACTATTCCAACTTTAGCATTTGAGAATGCTAACTCTGAGTGTCAAAAGGCTTTGCGACCTTTGAGAGCACAAAATGCTCCTTTAGAGGAATATATATGGACATGTGCTGATATAGGAACGGAATTCCACAAGGCTAATTTGCATGCTGCCACTTTAAAAGAAGGGGTCAGTCCATACCGTCCTAAACGTCATAAGTGTGGGAAATTGGGACATGGGAGAAAAGAGTGTTGGAAAGGGAAGATCTATAGCAAAAACAATGATTATGGGACTCTTTACATCTGTTAAAACTGACAATGCACCTTCTTATTCTACTTACAAATTAAATACCTTCCTGTCTTTTTGGAATATCCACTTATCTCATGGCATTCCTAACAATTCTCAAGGACAAGCCATTATTGAGCGACATCATAAAACATTGAAAGATATGTTAGATAAACAGAGAGGCAGACAGGATATCTTCCCCTTGAATAGTAGTCCTAAGTACATGCTCACAAGAGCTCTTTTCACTCTCAATTTTCTGAATCTCAGAAATGATGGAAAGACAGCTGCAGAATACCACTGGACATCTCTCATTAATCCAGCATCCTCTTCAATACAACAAACTATTTTTTACAGAAAACCTGATATGTCAGAGTGGAAGCCTGGTTATGTGCTACATTGGGGTCGAGGTTTTGCCCACATTATTACAGAACACCAAGAGAAGCAGTGGTTACCAGCCCCCTGGATTAAGCCTCAACACGAGCAGGACACCTTGCCAGCACCTTAACAAATTTGTTTTCACTACCTTTTCTTTTATTCACAGGATTTTTGGAGGCTAGGTAATTTTATAATAGAGAAACATTGGATCAATCTCCTCTGTGGGAACACTAGCTGCCTCTCCCATATCACCGTCCATCTTCAGCAGGAAGCAGTTAAGAGAAGTCAGCATCCCAATTCCCTAAGAGACAGTTGGAGCTTCTATGCAGAGGAGGAAGATTGATACAGGATTTCATTATTTTTGGCTGAATAACAAGCCCCAGGTAAGCTTAGTATACATCTTCTAAACCTTTGAAGGGTAAGACAACAAAGACCTTGAACAGCAGGCTTGGAGGTAATGGTATAAATACTGGTATCGGCTAAGGTAAGAGAATTTCACTTGTTGGATTTATATCTGTTTCAGTTGGGCACCTGATCTTTACTTAAAGTTATACTGCTCTTGAGAAAGGGTCTTAGTTCTGTACAGCCCTTTCCCCACCTAGCATAACTTTGGGTGGTGGTTAATACTTCCCACTGAAGTGTCATGAGCCCTATGGGTCAGCCCATAGCACGTAGTTGGGTGGTGATTAGCACAAAGGGGACAAGTTTTCCCCTATGCCTAGTTTGGCTAAAATAGTTTCCCTTATGCTGGGATTAGTTCCGTTGGTGTAATTCTGTGTTATGCTTATATGCCCTTTTGTTTCTTTTACTTAACAGGAAGGAAAGTTCCTCAGTGAGAACAGCTGAAATAACCAATGACAGATTTTCTCCCTTGCCTACCCAGAAATATTTTTAATACACTAGAGTGGGGAAAGGTAGAGGATGCCAAGAGCCAGATGACCATTGAGCAAGATGATTTGCAGCTGGGAGGCAGACCTCGGGTGATTCGTCCACAGGTGCTCCTTACAGAGAAAGAACCCAAGCCCATGGTGATCCTTAGGCAATTAGCCATTGTCTAATATTCCCCTCACCTGTCCTGTACTGTCTCAATAAAAGGTTACTGCGGAGGTTGCTCGGGGTTATGCTGCAAGCAAAGTTAGCCAGCCTCCTGCAAGCTTGTACTTCTAATCCACGTCGTGTCTGGTTCCTTCCTGCAGTGATCGAGTCCAGGGACATAGGGGCCACTAGGGGCTGCGACAACCTTTAATCTCCTTAAACAAAATAACTTTCAACCCAGGATCCTGTATCCAGCTAAACTGAGTTTCATCTATGATGGAGAAATTAAATACTTTAATGAAATTCACATGTTGAGGAAATTTGCCATGATTAAACCAGCTCGTCAGGATATTCTTAGACCTATCTTCCATAATGAACAACACAATCCTATACCACCAAAGTAAACTCACTCAGAAACTTTTGATCAAATTCCAACTTCCATAGTGGAGAAAGGATTAAAAATGTCCACTAAACTTTCAAAAAACTCAATACCCAAAACTCCATCTGGCTTATTATTACTCTCAATTAATGTGAATGGCTTAAATTTCCCTTTAAAGAGACACAGGTTGGCTGACTGGATACAAAAACTCAGGCCAGACATCTGCTGCATTCAAGAATCTCACATTACCTTCAAAGATAAACATAGACTCAGGGTGAAAGGAAATAGACTCAGGGTCACCAGGCAAATAGAAATCAGAAAAAAAGCAGATGTGGCAAGTTTATTGGCAGATAATATAGGCTTTAAACCAATCAAAGTAAGGAAGATAATGATGGTCACTTCTTATTTGTTAAGGGCAAAACTCAAAATGATGAGATTTCAATTATCAACATTTATGCAACCAACCAGAATACACCTCAATTTATAAGAGAAACTATAACTGACATGAGCAACTTGATTTCCCCCAGCACCATAATTGTCGGAGACTTTAACACTCCTTTGGCAGGATTGGATAGGTCCTCCAAAAAGAAGCTAAGCAAAGGGGTGGCGCCTGTGGCTCAAAAGAGTAGGGCACCAGCCCCATATGATGGAGGTGGTGGGTTCAAGCCCAGACCCGGCCAAAAAACTGCCAAAAAGAAAGAAGCTAAGCAAAGAAATTTTAGGCTTAAACTAAACCATTCAACATTTCCATGTAACAGACATCTATAGAACATTTCATCTTAACAAAAATGAATACACATTCTCATCAGTCAATAGATCATCCTCCAAAATTGATCACATCTTAGGTCACAAGTCTAACCTCAGCAAATTTAAAAGAATAGAAATCATTCCTTGTATTTTCTCGGACCATCATGGAATAAAAGTTGAACTCAGTAATAAGAGGAATCTGCACATGCATACAAAAACATGGAAATGAAATAACCTCATGCTGAATGGTAGGCGGATCATAGACGAGATTAAAAGGAAATTACCAAATTTTTGGAATAGAACAATAATGAAGACACAAACTATCAGAACCTTGGAGATACTGCAAAGGCAGTTCTAAGAGGAAAATTTATAGTGTTGCAAGCCTTCCTCAAGAGAATGGAAAGAGAGGAAGTCAATAACTTAATGGGACATCTCAAGCAAGTGGAAAAGGAAGAACTTTCCAACCCTAAACCCAGCAGAAGAAAAGAAATAACTAAAATTAGAGCAGAACTAAATGACATTGAAAACAAAAGAATCATACAACAGATCAACCAATCAAAGAGTTGTTTTTTTTGAAAAGGTCAATAAAATAGATAAATCTTTGGCTAACCTAACCAGAAGTAGAAGAGTAAAATCCCTAATTTCATCAATCAGAAATGACAAAGGCCAAATAACAACAGACTCCTGAGAAATTCAATAAATCCTTAATGAATACTACATAAAACTCTACTCGCAGAAGTATGAAAATCTGATGGAAATAGATCAATATGTGGAAACATGCCACCCTCCTAGACTTAGCCAGAAAGAAGTGGAAATGTTGAACATGCCTATAACAAGCTCTGAAATAGCATCAACTATAAGAAATCTTCCCAAAAAGAAAAGCCCGGGACTAGATGGCTTCACATCAGAATTCTACCAAACTTTTAAAGAGGAACTGGTATTTATATTACTTAATCTTTTCCAAAACATAGAAAAAGAAGGAATATTTCCCAACACATTCTATGAAGCAAATATCACCATGATACCCAAACCAGGAAAAGACCCAACAAGAAAAGAAAATTATAGACCAATATCTCTAATGAATATTTTATTTTATTTATTTTTTTTATTGTTAAATCATAGCTATGTACATTAGTGCAATCAAGGGGTACAATGTGCTGGTCTCATATACAATTTGAAATATTCTCATCAAACTGTTCAATATAGCCTTCATGGCATTTTCTTAGTTATTATATGTAGACATGTGTATTCTGCATTTAGTAGGTTTTGCCTGTACCCATTCTAAGAGGCACCGTAGATGTGGCCCCACTCGTTACCCTCCCTACACTCTAACCTCCCCCCTTCCTTCCCCTCCCTTGGCCCTTTCCCCATATTCTTGTGCTATAGTTGGGTTGTAGCCTTCATATGAAAGCTAGAAATTAGCTTCATGGTAGGGCTGAGTACATTGAATACATTTTCTGCTATTTTTGAGATACTTTACTAAGAATGTGTTCCAGCTGCATCCAGGTAAACAGTAAAGAGGTAAAGTCTCCATCTTTATTTAAGGCTGCATAATATTCCATGGTATACATGTACCACAATTTGCTAGTTGATGGGCACTTGGGTTTCTTCCATGACTTAGCAATTATGAATTGGGCTGCGATAAACATTCTGGTACAGATGTCTTTGTTATATTGTGATTTTTGGTCTTCTGGGTATATACCTAGCAAAGGAATTACAGGATTGAATGGCAGGTCTATTTTTAGATCTCTAAGTATTCTCCAAACATTCTTCCTCTAATGAATATTGATGCAAAAATATTCAATAAGATCCTAGCAAACAGAATCCAAAAACACATCAAACAAATTATACATCACAACCAGGTGGGTTTCATCCTAGGGTCCCAAGGATGGTTCAATATATGTAAATCCATAAATATAATACATCACATAAACAAATTAAAAAAACAAAGACCATATGATTCTCTCAATTGATGCAGAAAAAGCTTTTGACAATATCCAGCATCCTTTCTTGATCAGAATGCTTAAGAAAATAGGTATAGAAGGAACATTACTTAAACTGATAGAGGCCATCTACAGCAAACCCACAGCCAATATCATCGTGAATGGAACAAAATTGAAATTATTTCCACCCAGATCATGAACCAAGCAAGGATGTCCACTGTCTCCACTGCTTTTTAACATTGTAATGGAAGTCTTAGCCACTGCGATCAGGCAAGAGAAGGCAATCAAGGGTATCCAAATAGGACAAGAATATATCAAACTGTCACTCTTTGCAGATGATATGATTATATATCTGGAAAACCCCCGGGAATCAACTACAAAACTCCTAGAAGTGATCAAGGAATATAGTAACGTCTCAGGATACAAAATTAACACTCATAAATTGGTAACCCTTATGTACACCCATAACAGTCAAGGAGAAAAAACAATCAAGGACTCTATTCCATTTACAATAGTGCCAAAGAAGATGAAATATCTGGGAGTATATCTAACTAAGGACGTGAAGGATGTCTATAAAGAGAACTATGAAACTCTGAGAAAAGAAAAAGCTGAAGATGTTAACAAATGGAAAAATATACCATGCTCATGGCTGGGAAGAATCAACATTGTTAAAATGTCTATACTACCTAAAGCAATCTACAGATTTAATGTGATCCCTATTAAAGCACCTCTGTTATACTTTAAAAACCTGGAAAAATTAGTACTTCGTTTTATATGGAAACAGAAAAAAACTCAAATAACCAAGACATTACTCAGAAATAAAAATAAATTGGGAAGAATCATGCTTCTAGACTTCAGAGTATACTATAAATCGATAGTGATCAAAACAGCATGGTACTGGCACAAAAATAGAGATGTAGATGTATGGAACAGAATTGAAGACCAAGAGGTGAACCCAGACACTTATTGTCATTTGATTTTTGATTAGCCTATTAAAAATATAAATTGGGGGAAGATTCTTTATTCAACAAATGGTGCTGGGTGAATTGGCTGGCGACCTGTAAAAGACTGAAACTGGACCCATACCTTTCTCCTCTAACAAAAATTGACTCTCACTGGTTAAAGGACTTAAACTTAAGACATGAAACTATACAAATTCTTAGAGAGAGGGCAGTAGAAACTGTTGAAAAAAATTGGCCTGGGAGAATACTTTATGAGGAGGACAACCTGGGCAATTGAAGCAACATCAAAAATGCATTACTTGGATCTGGTCAAATTAAAAAGCTTCTGCACTGCCAAGAACACACTAAGTAAAGCAAATAGACAGCCATCAAAATGGGAGAGGATTTTTGCAAGTTATATTTCTGACAATGGTCTAATAACCAGAATCCACAGAGAACTCAAACTTATTACCAAGAAAAAAACAAATGATCCCATTTCATTGTTGACAAGAGACATGAATAGAAGCTTTTCTGAAGAAGACAGGCACATGGTCTACAGTCACATAAAAAAAATGCTCTTCAACTTTAATCGTAAGAGAAATGAAACCAAAACTATTCTGAGATACCATCTAACTCCAGTAAGAGTAGCCCACATCACAAAATCCCAAAACAACAGATGTTGGCATGGATGTGGAGAAAAGGGAACACTTCTACACTGCTGGTGGGAATGCAAGATAGTACGTTCCTTTTGGAAGGAAGTTTGGAGAACACTCAGGGATGTAAATGTAGACCTGTCATTTGATCCTGAAATTCCTCTTCTAGGTGTATATCCAAAGGACCAAAAATCATTTGACAATAAATATATTTGCACCAGATTATTCACTGTAGCTCAATTAATAATTGCAAAGTCATGGAAGAAGCCCAAGTTCCCATCAACCCATGAATGGATTAATAAATTGTAGTATATATATACCATGGAATACTATGCAGCATTGAAAAAAATGAGACTTTACCTCTTTTATGTTTATATGAATGGAGCTGGAAAATATTCTTCTTAGTAAAGTATCTCAGGAATGGAAAAAAAATCCAATTTACTCAGTACTACTGTGAAACCAATTTATAATCACTCACACTTTCATATGAAAAATGAAACACAACTATACCCTAGGATGAAGGAGGGAAGGGGGGATAGAGGGGACGGGAGAGAGTGGGTTGATGGAGGGAGGGATAGTAGGCAGACCACACCTATGGAGCACATTGCAAGTACAAGTTGGATCTATCAGGTGTAGAACATAAATGTCTTCATGCTGTAATTGGGTAAATTAGGTGAAAGCTATGTTGATTAGTAGGCTGCAAGCACTCCAATTTGTACAAATAATCAACACATCGAATCCCATAATGGGATAAATGTATTTATGATCTATGTACAAATGATCTAATAAAAAAATAAAAAAGACCATTGCAAAGATGATGGGAAAAGCCAAATAACATGCCTTAGCTTATTGGAGAAGGGCTGGTTAGGAAGGGCCTCCCAAGCCAGTCTGACCCAGCCAGCTTTAATCACCAAATAGGTTAGTACAATGTTTCCTATGTGTACCCAACTACATTATCTCTCAATAATTAATCAGAGACAACCTATTATTTCAACTAAAGAAGTACAATTAATATACTTTTTAAAAGGTGAAAATACTCATTGGGAGGATCCAACAGAAGAATTCTGGCAACATGGAAAATCAGAGCATATCATCCCCCAGGAGATTACAAGGAAGATATGACATAAAATACCATCTATACAGAAATTGCTGAAATGTCAGAAATAGTATTCAGACTATGGATGGTAAATAAGATGACTGGAATCTATAATGGAGGAAAACATGGAAATAGAAAACAAAATAATAGTTCAAAAGTTGTCTCAAGAAATCAATGCATTCAAAGACAAAGTAACTAAGGATATGGACATAATGAGAAAAGAGATAGCAGAGCTTAAGGATTAAAAAAAAAAAAAAAAGGCATTTGAAGAGCTTCAATACACAGTTGAGACCCACAGCAATAGAATTGAACAAAGAGAAAAAAGAATTTCAGAAATTGAAAATAAGATTGTTAACTACACCAAGCATTAAAAGAGGCAGAAAAATAATGGAAAACGAGAACAGAATATTCCCTGAGATAGTTATGGGATCATTCCAAAGCATCAAACATCTGATTTGTAGGGATTCCTGAAGGAGAAGAGGCTTGTCCTAAAGGCACAGACACTATACTCCAAGACATTATGGTGTAGAATTTCACAAGAATTATGAGAGACACAGAAATTCAGATAGTAGATAGTTTCAGAACCACAGCATGACTCAACCCAAACAAAACATCTCCTAGACACATTTTAATTATACTTGCCAAATTAAAAATAAAGGAGAAAACCTTGCAAACAGCTAGGTATAAGAAAAGTCTTATGACAAAAGGAAAAATATTAGGATGACAGCAAATCTTTGAGCAAAAACTTTTCAAGCAGGAAGAGGATGGTCTTTTGGATTTTAGCCTTCTTGAACAGAACAATTTTCAGTCAAGGATCCTATATTTCACTAAACTGAGTTTCATTTGTGATGGAGAAAGAAAATTCTTTATGAAATCAATATGTTGAGGAAATGTCCCATAAGTAGGTCACCTCTACAAGAAGTACTCAGACTGATTCTTCACAATAAACACCACAATGGTCTACAAGAAAATAACCTCATTCAGAAATTAAAGAAGAAAAGCCAAACTTCCACAATGGTTAAAGAAATAATAATTAGCTCTGGACTTCTGAAAAATGAAATGACCCAAACTCCACCATACCTATCAATTCTATCAGTTAATGTGAATGGTTTGAATTCTCCCCTAAAGAGGCACAGGCTGGAGGACTGGGTACAAAAACTCAGGCCAGATATCTAATGCATCTAGTAAACGCACCTTACTTCAAAGGAAGACTCAGGATGAAGGGATGGAAAACAGTAATACAGGGAAATTAAAATCAGAAAAAAAGCATGGGTTGCAATCTTATTTGCAGATACAATTGGATTTAAACAAACAAAAATAAGGAAAGACAAATATAGATACTACATACTTGTCAAAGGAAGCACACAACATGAGGAATTTCAATAACTGACATTTATGCACCCTATCTGAAAGCTCCTCAATTTATAAAACACTCTGTAACTGGGGCCGCACCTGCAGCTCAAGGAGTAGGGTGCTGGCTCCATATACCAGACATGGCAGGTTCAAACCCAGCCCCGGTCAAAAACTGCAACAACAACAACAACAACAACAACAACACAACAACACACACACAGTAACTGATCTGAACAATATGATAACTGCACTATAACAGTTGATGATTTAAATACCCCTCTGGCAGTACTGGACAGATCCTACAAGCAGAAACTAAACAAAGAAATAATGGACTTAAGCATGACCCTATAAAAAAATGGATTTAACAAACATACACAGAACATTTCATCCAAACAAAACTAAATAGACATTATTCTCATCAACCCATGGATCTTGCTCCAAATGTGATAATATCTTAGGACACTAGTATAACCTCAAAAAATTCAGAGGAATAGAAATTTCTCCTTGCATCATCTCAGACCATCATGGACTAAAATTTGAACTCAACAGGAACAGAAATCTTCACACTCAAAGAAAGTCACGGAAAGTAAATAACTTAATGCTGAGTGATATCAGGGTCAAAGATGAGATTAAGAAGGAAATCATTATATTTCTGGCACGCAATGATAATAAAACCACAAATTATCAAAATCTGTGGGAAAATTCAAAAGCAGGCTCGGCGTCCTTAGCACAGTGGTTACAGCACCAGCCACATACACATAGGCTGACATGTTTGAACCCAGTCTGGGCCAGCTAAACAACAATGACAACTGCAACAACAACAACAAAAAATAGCTGGGTGTTATGGTGGGCATCTGTAGTCCCAGCTTCTTGGGAGGCTGAGGCAAGAGAGTTGTGTAAGCCCAAGAGTTGGAGGTCGCTGTGAACTGTGATGCCATGGAACTCTATGGAGGGTGACATAGTGAAACTCTGTCTCAAAAAAAAAAAAAAAAAAAAGCAAAGCCAGTCCGTAGAGGGAAATTTATACCATTAGATGCCTTCATTAACAAGGAGAGCAGGTCAGCAACCTAAACATCTCAAGCACTATAAAAGAAAGAAAAAAACCCAACCCCAAATACAGTAGAAGAAAATAAATAACCAAAACTACAGCAGAATTAAATGAAATTGAAAACAAAAGAATAATTCACAACATCATTGAAACAAAAGTTGGTTCTTTGAAAAAGTTAATAAAATTGGCCAAACTAACCAGAAACAAAAAATTAAAATTTCTAATAACTTCAATCAGAAACAATAAAGCAGAAAAACCAACAGATACAATGGAAGTACACAAGATACCTATGGATTACTAACAAAAACTTTATTCCTAGAGATATGAAAATGCAGAGGAAATGGACCAATACTTGGAAGCATGACACTTTCCTAACCTCAACCAGAAAGAATTAAAAATTCTGAATAGACCTATATCAAGTACTGAAATAAAATCAATTTCACAAAATATCCCAAAAAACAAAAGCCCTGAACCATACAATTTCACACCATATTTCTAGTAATCTTTCAAAGGGGAACTAGTTCCTATATTGCATAATCTATTTCAAGACACAGAGAAGCAAGGAATCCTTCCCATCAGATTCTATAAAGTAAATATCACACTGATCCCCAAAGTAGGAAAGGACCCAACTAAAAAAAGAAAATTATAGGCCAATATCACTAATGAATATCAATGCAAATATATTCAATAAGATATTAGCAAGCAGACTACAACACATTAAAAAAATTATATACCATGATCAAGTGAATTTTTTCTCGGAGATGCAAGTTTGTCTCAACATATGTAAATCCATAAATAAAATTCACCAAATAATAAAATGAGAAATAAAAGCCCCATGATTCTTTCAATTGAAGCAGAAAGATATTTTGATAACATCCATCATCCTTTCATGATAAGGACACTGAAGAAAATCACCTTAGGTGTGACATTTATTAAACTGATAGAAGCCATCTACAGTAAACCCACAGTCAATATTATGTTGATTGGAATAAAACTAAAAGCATTTCCACTCATATCTAGAACTAGACAAGGATTCCCACTGTCACCACTGCTATTCAACATAGTGCTAGTAGTCCTAGCCATCACAATTAGGCAAGAGGAGATCAAGGGTAGTCGAATAGGGACAGAGGAGATAAAACTCTTACTTTTCATGGATGACATGATCTCACACCTAGAAAACCCCAGAACAGGGGTTCTCAAACTACCACCCATGGGCCACATGAGGCGGTGTGATTGTATTTGTTCCCATTTTGTTTTTTTACTTCAAAATAGGATATGTGCAGTGTGCATAGGAATTTGTTCATAGTTTTTTTTTTTTTTTTTTTTTTTTTTTTAACTGTAGTCTGGCCCTCCAATGGTCTGAGGGACAGTGAACTGGTCCCCTGTTTAAAAAGTTTGACACTCCACTGCCCCAGACACTCCACTGCAAAGCGCTTAGATGTGATCAGGGAATATAGTAGCATCTCAGGATGTAAATGTAATACACACAATCAATAGCCTTCATATATGTCAACAGCAATCAAGCCAATAATAAAAGGAAACACTCTATTTCTTTTACAGTAGTGTCAAATAAGATGAAATACCTAGGAATATATATAACAAAGGATGTAAAAGATCTTTATAAAGGGAACTAAGCACCCTGAGAAAATAAATAACATAAAATGTTAAAAAAATGGAAGAAAATACCATGCTTATGGATGCGTAGATCAACATTGTTGAAATGCCCATACAACCAAAATCATTCTAAAGATTTAATGCAAGGGGCGGCGCCTGTGGCTCAAAGGGATAGGGCACCAGTCCCATATGCTGGAGGTGGTGGGTTCAAACCCAACCTCAGCCAAAAACCACAAAAAAAAAAAAAAAAAAAAAAGATTTAATGCAATCCCAATCAAAGTACAAAAGTCATACTTTGAAAACATAAAAAAAAAACACTTCATTATATATGGAACTAGAAAAAAGTCAAAAGATCCAATACAAGTGTTAGAAACAAAAACAAAGGAGGCATCACCTTATCAGACTTCAGGTTATACTACAAACTTATAGTGATCAAAACAGCATGGCATAAAAATAATGACATAGATCTATGGAATAGAATAGAGAATCTAGAAATGATCCCAGACACATATCGTCATTTGATCTTTGATAAAGCTAACAAAAGAATGCACTGGGGATAACAATTGCTATTTAACAAATGGTGTGAGAACTGGTTAACTGATACAGGACAATTGGTGTCCCAGTGAGCTCAGTGGAGCTGGTGGTGGCAGACCGGCTGCCTCTGCCTTGGTGGTTTTGGTGCAGTGGCAGCGAGCAGAGGAACCAGGGTCTGGAGACAAGGTGAGGTGGGGGCTGCAGGAGGTTCCAGAAGCTGGAGGAACCAGAAAACTGCTGGGAGACACCAGCACCTTAGGTTTCCCTCCCCTTGGATGTGCAGCTGAACAGGGAACACTCCATTTCCTAGGCTTGGAAATGAAAGCGATTGTACCCATTCATTTGCAACCCAGACACAACCCAGACATGTCCCAGAAATGACTCAGACATCCCAGACATGACCCAGACATGTCCCAGAATGCTTCCCCAGACACGCTAAATGTAACTACAGAGGGCCCAGTGGGACTATATATACCTCTAGACAAGCAGCCCGGGGACAGACAGAGACAGAGAGAGACAGAGAGTGCTTTCCTTTCCCGACTGGAGTTGTTGCTTCCTCCTGGAAGCTTTGGTGTTTTTGTATTCTTTTCTGTAAATAAATCCTGTCTTACCATTGATCTGTGGTCTGTGAATTCATTCTTCAAATCACAGAGACCAAGAACCTACTGAAAATGAAATTCCAGTATTATATTCACATGTAAAAGACTGAAACTACACCCACATCTCTCAACATTGAGAAAAATTGATTCTCACTGGATAAAAGATTAAATTTAGGATACGAAACAATAAAAATTGTAGAAGAGAGTGAGGGAAAAACCTTGAAAATATTGACCTAGGATAAGATTTAATGAGAAGGACATTTCTCAAAATTGCAACAACACCAAAAATAAATAACTGGGATTTAGTCAAGCTTAAAAGCTTCTGCATAGCTAACGCTACTAAAACCAAAGCAAACAGACAGACTTAGGAATGGGAGAAGATTTTTGCATGTTATAAATGTAACTCAGGCCAGCTGACTAGAATCTACACAGAATTAAAATTAATCAACAAGAAAAGAGCAAAGTACACCTTTAATAAATGGAAAGGTGACTTGAACAGAAATTTATCTGAAGATGACAAACAAATGGCCAAAAAACACATGAAAAAATGCTCATCATCTTTAATCATCAGAGAAATGTAAATCAAAACCACTCTGAGATATCACCTAACTTCAATAAGATTAGCTCACACCACAAAGTCCCAAAACTGTGGGTGCTGGTGTGGCTGTGGTTAGAAGGGATTACTTCCACACTGCTGGTGGGATTGCAAACTAATATGTCTTTTAGGAAAGAAGTGTGGAAAATTCTTAAAAAACTAAAAGTTGATCTTCCATTTGATCCTGCAATCCCATTATTGGTATCTACCCAGAATAACAAAAATCATTTTACCACAAAGACATTTGCACAAGAATGTTTATTGGAGCTCAAGTCATAATCATGAAGTCTTGGAAGCAACCCAAATGCCCATCAAACCATGAATAGATTAATAAATTGTGGTATATGTATATGATGCCATACGTACTATTCGGCCATAAAAAAGATGGAGACTTTACATCTTTATGTGTACCTGGATGGAGTTGAAACACATTCTTCTTATTAAAGTATCTTAGGAATGGAGAGGGAATGTATCCAAGGTACTCAATACTATTATTAAACCAATATATAAACAATTTCATATTCATACAAATGATGAAAAAAGTCTAGCAAGGGGGAAGGTGGGGCAGAAGGGATGTGGGAGGGGTATTGGTGGGAGGAGGCATGGCATTTGGTGGGATCTTACATAATTTGCATAAGCAAGTGTGTTCAGCACCCCCCTGGGTGAGGGACTTTTCTATAACTTGAACTTTACCTTGGAAGTGAGAACAATGTAACCTAAAAATTTGTACCCTCATATTAATTTGAAATAAAAAATAAAATATACAGCAGATTCATATTGCAGAAAATAAAATTTAATAATTACAGGAAAACATATCCATCTCCAATAACTATAAAGGGAATTCAAATTAAAAACACATAAGATAACATACACACCTAATGTAAAGATTGAAATAAAAAGTACTAATAACATCAAATGCTGCCATAAATGCAGAGAAACTGAATCACTCATAAACTCCTGGTGGGAAATAAAAAGCTTATGGTCACTTCAGAAAAGAGTTTGATAGTTCCTTACAAAGCTTCTTTTGATAATTGTCTATTCAAATCTTTCACTTATTTTTAAATTGGATTATTTGTCCATTTTTGATATTGAATTTTTTTGGTTTCTTAAGTATCTTGTTATTATTTCCTCACCAAATACATAGATTACAAATATAGTTGATCTTTGAATAATAAGAGTTTGAACTGCATGGATCAACTTATATGCAATATTTTCAATATAAATTAAGTGTTATCGATCCAAGCCCACAAAATCTCTGAGAATTTGATTTTTTGAGCAAGATAGCCATCTAGAGACAGCTCCTTACTAGCCATTCACAGTGAGACAGCGGAGAGAGGACTTCAGCCACCTCTGGAGGGAGAAACCTATCCAGAAACATTACTCTGAAGCAGTAGGCGATTCCAGGAACCAATAAGGAGGTGTGGAGCTCAGGAAAACCAGCAGAAAAGGCAAGTGCCTGGGTACAGTCGGAGGCAGTCCAGTCCTCCTGCGGAAGACTAGAGACAGGAAAGGGCTTCCCTGCAGTTTTTTGTTTGGGATTGGGCTGCTTACTGGAGCTGTCTTTGAAGGGCTAAAGTGAGAGAGTAAACTGAAAAGGGTCTGGCAGCCAGGAATGAAAACCAGAAGGAGTGGAACTCCCATTGGCTTTGTTACTATCAGAGCACAGCCTTTGTGGGAAGGCTGCATTGGAGGAATAGTCCACAGGGTCTTAGTGAATGGCTGGCACTGTTATGCCTGCTTAGTTGTGCAGCTATTCTTGAGGTGAGTTGAATGGCCCCCAGACTCCCTGGGGAAGATGACTTCCTTGTTAGAGGGCACTGTTTGGAATGTCAAGACATACCCCCTAAGAAATCTGGTGACAACATCAGGACCTGAATCCCACAGAGACTGAAGGCTTATAAAGTGACGAGGCCCAGATTTTGTGCAAATAATTCAGGAAGACAATACTGGGTCTCCTCTGCAACTAGGGAGTGGCTTCCAGCCCCCCCATTTTATACAGCAAAAACAGCATTTGTGTTCTCTGTCTCTTACCACCACAGTGCCATCTGGTTTCCAGGCAATATATTGCAATATAAAAATATCTATACATCTATATATCTATATCTATATATTTTATTTCTTTGTTTCTTTTCTCTATTTTTCTTAGTTTTCTTTGTTGTTGTTATTGTTGTTGTTGTTCCAGATTGAGTTCTTCAATTACTTCATCTCCTCCATATCCCTTTTATATTTTCGTATCTTTGATCCCTTATTTGGTTCTATTTTTTAATTTCCTTTTGATTATTTTTCACTTTCTTGTTAATTCCCTTTCCTATTTCTGCCATTCATATTTTAAATTTTCTTTCTGTCATTTCCATTATTATTGTATAGGCGGAATCTTCTACTACCTATGATAGCTACCTCATGATCCCTTGAAGTAGGGGGTTGCTCTGTTTTTATTTTTCATGTTGACAGAATTTTTCTGTTGGTTCCTCATTATGTGTGTTTTCTTCTGTTCACTTTCCTCCCATACTTTTGTTCCTCTCACTAACTCCTTCACTTCAAATTTCCTTATCTCTGAGCTTAGGTGTTAAAGTAACATTTTGGTATAAGGCCAAAAGGAAGAGAAGTGTAAAGGATGAGAAGGGAAAATGGAACGAAGAATATAAAGAATAAAAATTGAATGGAGGTGAGTGGAAGTATTAATGATAAGAAGGACAGAAATAGAGAGATGGGAGAAATGGTTGTATTTGGCAAGGTGCTATGACCCACATCCACAACTCCAGGATTTGGGGGGGCCAGGAAGTGGGTCCTACAAGGCCAGGAGCTTCTTACCATCTTGGGAAAAAGCCATAGTCTACCTCTGCCAAATATAGAAAATAAACAGCAATAAGTTGCACTGAATACCTACAGATATTGTCTTTTAAAATGCCAAAGCTAAAAAGACACCCTAGACAAGAAGCTCATAGATTATTTAAGCCTACTGGAAGATATCATCAATGAAAATTTCCCAAGTATCACCAAAGATTACAAAACATTCCTTTTAGAGAGATCTCAACCCCCAGCTCATTACAGCACAAATAGAGCATCTCCAAGACACACTGTAACGAATCTGTGCAAAGTCAAAACGAAAGAAAAAATTCTGCAAGCATTAAAGAATAAGCACAAATAGACCTACAGGGGCAGATTCATCAGGATGACAGCAGACTTTTCAGCTGAAAGTTTTCAATTCTGAAGAAAATGGTAATCTATATTTAACCTTCTTAATTGAAACAAAGCTAAGCCTAGAATTCTGTATCCTGCTAAACTAAGCTTCAAAATTTATGGAGAAAGCAAAACTTTTACTGATATACAAACTTTGAGGAAATTAGTCACAACAAGACCAGCTCTAAAGGAAATAATTAGACCTATTCTCCACACCGACCACCACAATGGACCACATGCAAAGAAAACACCCAGAAACTAACGAAGAAAACCTGGCTTACACAATGGCACAGCAGATAAAACTAAGCAATGGATTTTCATAAAATGAGGTGAATAGAACTCTATCACAATTATCAATTCCCTCAATAAATGTAAATGACTTGAATTCCCCACTGAGCAGGCACAGGTTGGGTGATTGAATAAAAAAACACAAGCCATCTATTTTCCATCTCTAGGAAGCACACCTAACCTTTAAGGATAAAATAAGACTCAGGGTGGAGGGTTGCAAATCAATATATCAGGCAAATGGAAATCAGAAGAAAAGAAGGGTCACAATCTTATTTTCAGATACTAGTGCATTGAAAGTAACTACTGTTAAGAAAGACATAGATGGTCATTTCATATTGGTCAAGGCAAAAATAAAATAATAGAATATTTCAATTCTAATTATTTATGTACCCAAATTAAATGCTCCTATGTTTCTGAAAAAAATTAAAATTAATTAGTTTGAACAATATAATATTCTATAAAACCAAAATAGTAGGGGACGTTAATACCCCTCTGACAGTATTGACAGATTCTGTAGACAGAAATTTAACAGAGATAAAAAGGGCTTAAATGCAACCCTACAACAAATAGGCTTAATAAACATATACAGAATACACCATCCCAGAGCTAAGGAATATGTGTTCCCATCAGTCCATGAGCCATACTCCACAATATATCATATCCTAGGACACAAATCAAACCTCAAAAAAACAAAAAAGGCAATCAAGGTAGAACTCAACTCCAACAAAAATTGTCATCTCCACACAAAGGCATGGAAATTAAACAGCCTTATGCTGAATGACAGTTTGGCGAAGGAAATGATAAAGAAGGAAATTATTAAATTTGTCAAACCTGGCATCAATGAAGTTATAAACTACCAAATCCTGTGGAAAAAGCCATCCCAAGGGGGTAATTTATCTCATTAGATGCCTAATCCAAAAAACAAAAAGAGAGAACATCTACAACCTAATGAATCATATTTAGTAAATGGAAAAGAGAAGAGCAATCTAATCCAAAACTTAGTAGAAGAAAATAACCAATACTAAATCATGAATAAATAAAATTGGAAAGAAAAGAATCATTCAGAAAATTAATGAAACAAAAAGTTGGTTCTTCGAAAAGATAAGTAAAATTGATAAGCCTTTGAGCAGATTAACTAAGAATAGAAAAGTAAAATCTCTAATAATCTCAATCACAAAGAAAATGCGGGAAATAGTCCCAGATATCACAGAGATACAAGAGATTATCTCTGATTGTTATAAGAAACTCTATGCTCAGAGAATTGATAATGTGGAGGAAATGGGGCAATGACTGGAATCACACGATCTGACTACACTAAATCAGAAAGAAATAGGTATCTTCAATAGACCAATATTAGCACTGAGATCAAAGAAATAATAAAAACGTTTCTAACAAAAAAAAAACCCTAGACCAGATGGCTTCACACCAGAATTCCATAAAACCTTCAAAGATGGGTTTGTACTAAATACTGCAACACTTATTCCAAAACATTGAGATAAAAGAAACCTTCCCCAACACTTTCTATGAAGCAAATATCACTCTTATTTCAAAACCAGGGTAGGAACTAACTACTAGAAGAATTAAAGACCAATTTCACTAATGAATATTAATGTGAAAATGCTTAACAAACTCTTAGCTAATAGACTGTAGCTATAAATTAAAAATATTATGCATCAAGATCAAGTAGACTTCATACCAGGAATGCAAGGCTGGTTTAACATACACAAATTCATAAATGTAATTCACTATATCAATAGAAACAAAAACGAACATCATATGATCCTTTAAATAGATTCAGTAAAAGCATTTAATTAAATTCTGTATCCCTTTCTAACAAGAACACCTAAGTAAATAGGCACAGATGGCACATTTCTTAAGCTGATTGAAGTCATCTATGAGAAACCCATAGCCAATATTACATAGTGGAATAAAACTGAAATATTATCCACTTAGAACTGGAACCAGACAATGATGTTCACTATCGTCACTACTATTCAACATAGTTCTAGAAGTTCCAGCCAATACATTCAGGCAAGAGAAGGATATAAAGGGCATCCAAATGAGGGCAGAAGAAGTCACGCTCTCACTTTTTGCTGATAATATTATCTTATACTTAGAAAACCCCAGAGACTCAACCACAAAATTCCTGGAAGTGATCAAGAAATACAGTAACCTCTCATGGTATAAAATCAATGTCCACAAATAAGAAACATTTGTGTCCACCAGGAACAGCTATGTTTGGAGGCAATTCCCTTCACAGTAGCTTTAAAGAAAATCATATACCTAAGAATATATCTAACAAAAGAGCTGAAGGGTATCTACATCCTTCAGTGTAGAAGGTCAATTAAGAAACCATAAGAAAATAAATAGCAGAAGACATTAACAAATGGAAGAACATACCATATTCTTGGCTGGGAAGAATCAACATGTCTAAACTACCCAAAGAAATATACAGATTCAATGCAATCCCCCTTAGAATACCAACATCATACTTTGAAGAACTTAAAGAAAAAATAGTGCAGGGTGGCGCCTGTGGCTCAAAGGAGTAGGGCGCTGGCCCTATATGCCGGAGGTGGTGGGTTCAAACCCAGCCCTGGCCAAAAACTGCAAAAAAAAAAAAAAAAAATAGTGCTTCATTTGTATGGAACCAGAAAAATACCCTGTGTAGCTAAGGCAATATTCATATATTCTCAAATGCTGTGCATTTTCTGAGCTGGAGGCATCACTCTTCCAGACTTCAGGTTATATTACAAGTCCTTAATAATCAAAACTGCATGGTATTGTCACAAAAATAGAGACATAGATGAATGGAACAGAATAGAAAACCAAGAGATGAATTCAGTCTCTGAGAGTCATCTTACCTTTGATAAACTAAACAAAAGCATACACTATTCAATAAATGCTGCTGGGAGAACTGAATAAGCACATGTAAAAGACTGAAATTGGGCCCACACCTTTTGGCACTTACAAAAATTGACTCAGATGGATAAAAGATATAAATCTAAGAGATGAAGTGATAAAAATCCTAAAAGAAAGTGGGAAAAACTCTCAATGATGTCAGCCTAGAGAAATGTTTTATGAAGAAAACTTCAGTGGCAATTGCATTAACAACAGAAATAAATGAGATATAGCTAAGCCGAAAAAACTTCTTCACAGCTAAGGACCCACCAAGTAAAGCAAAAAGACAACCTTCAGAATGGAAAAAAGTATTTGCATGTTATGAATCTGACAAAGGGTTGATAAGTAGAATCTACAGAGAACTCCAATTATTCAGCAAAAAACGAGCAAAAAATCCCATCTATCACTGGGCAAGAGACATGAAAAGAAATTTTTCTGAGGAAAATAGACAAATGGCTAACAAACATATGAAAAAGTGCTCATCATCCCTACACACCTGGGAAATGCAAACCAAAACCACCCTGAGATACCACCTTACAACAGTTAGAATACCCCACATTAAAAGTCTCAAAGCTGCACATGCTGGTGTTGATGTGTAGTGAAGGGAATACTTTTACACTGTTGTTGAGACTGTAAACTAATACAGCCTCTTTGGAAAGAAGTACAAAGAATCCTCAAAGAACTAAAATCAGACCCCCCAGTTGATCCTGCAATCCCATTACTAGGGATCTACCCAAAAGAAAAACATCATTTTATTGTAAACATATTTGCACTCGATGGTTTGTTGCAGCTTAATGTACAATCGCCAAAATGCGTAAACAACCTAAAGGTCTACCAACTCAGGAATGTATTAACAAACTGTCGTATATGTATACTGCGATTCAGCCATAAAAAGATGGAGAGTTTACATCTTTTGTATTAACCTGGGTGGAGTTGAAACACATCCTTAGTAAAGTATCACAAGAGTGAAAAAGCAAATATCCAATGTACTCAGTACTAATATGAATCCAGTCAATGATCTGATACACACCCACATAAAAGAAAATCTCAAATACATTCAAGTTGGGAACAAGGAACTAGAGAGGGAGTAGAGGGGAGGAGAGAGGGGGCTTGGTATGTTCCAACTTAATGGGCACAAGGTAAATGTATATGACACACCTCCTAGGGGTGGGACACAGCTACAAGAGGTACTCTACCTTACAAATACAAACATTGTAACCTAGTTGTTTGTTCCCTCACATTAATCTGAAATTAAAAAAAAAATAAAACATAGTGCCTGTGCTCAAAAAGTTCACAGTAATTATTTTTGAGCAATTATTAAATAAAAGTACATAATTTTTAAATAAAAGGAAATATTAATGTGTTAAATGATTCTATTTGTTTTCTATTTTGCATGATAAATTATTATAAATTTAGCAACAAACTATGGCTTTCTTTTATTATCTCATAGTTTTGCAAAACAGAAGTCTAGGCATATGTTAGCTGGGTCTTCTGCTTGAGGTTTCATCAAGCTGATATCATGGTGTTGGTTGACTTGTGTTTTCATGTGGAAATCAAAATCCTTTCAAAGGTCATTCAAGTTTTTCAAAAAGTTAAATCCCTTGCATTTGTAGCTCTAGGTTTCATTTTCTTCCTATCTGTCAACCAGAGGTTATTCTCAGCTAGTAGAGGCCATTCTAGAGTCCTTGCATCAGGGTCCCTTCTATAGGACTGCTCATACTCTAACACTTAAAAACCTCTAACTTCAGGAAAAGCACAGTCAATTTTAAAGGTTTACTTCATTAGGACAGTCCACCCAGGTAATGTCACTTTTGATTAACTCAAATTCAACTGATTTGTAACCAAATATCACTAGTGATATACCAGCATATTTATAATTTCTGTCCATACTCAAGGGACGAAGGATGAGAATCTTGGGATCTTAGAATTCTGTACAATGTTGCTGATATAAAATACAAATAAATTAAATATTAAGAGCTACAGAGCTGGGGGAACCAAACACTACTTAGGGCAGGAATAATAAATCAGTAGACTCAACTGCCACACTCCATTCTTTTGCCTGTGGCAGAACTCCTTTGCTAATGGCCCCAGGCACTTTCTTACTAAACTGAAATATGGCTTAATAATTAATTTGTAACTAAACAAGTTGAATCTGTTTTCCCAGTAATATCCCAGGGGAATTAGGGAAGTCAACACAGAGAACTTGAAGTTTATGCTTCTAAGAATCAATACAAATAAATATGGAAAAAAAAGCAGAGGAAGGACACTTCAAGCAGAAAGAAATCTATGTTCAGGAATATAAAGATACAACAATCAATGGAGTTTTTAGAGTAGCATAGTTTCATGTTTCTTGAGGGTAAGGTACAATTTGAAGAGGTATAATGGGAAATATAGCCTGGAGCCAAATCATAAAGAAATTTATAAATTGTCTAATGATTCTATTCTATGTATAGGATGACCATATAATACATTATATAAATTGGAAGACTTTTGAGAATGAAACGTAGAATTATTAATGATAATGCTAGGACTACACTTATAAAGCGATATTGCCCCAAGCAAACCCTACATACAGCGAATGATAAACCAAGGAAGGATTTTAATCTACAGAGTGACCTTGAAGGAGGGCACTTTATAGAAAGTGAGTAGAAAATCAAAGGCCCATTTTATCTAAATGCAGTTTCCCCTTAGCATGAGTATGCTGATAATTATACCAATTTGTTAGATGGCCTCTGCTTTTATTGAAGATTTGCTCTAAATTTTTGGTAATCACAGTGAGAGCTGTGCCAGCTATTTCAGATTATTGCTGAATTAATTTTGGATGATGTGAAAGGGCCTGCCTACCCTCCTGAAATATTTAGGGCATCATGAAGTGATAGTCAATGGAAAATTCAAGGACAAGATAACTATAAAATTCTCAAACATATGTTTGAAAATTTTAAAATAGAATCCAGGTCATGTTTTATTAATTATTATAATACAATAAATACAGATTTATTAAAAAAACCCTCAATTCTCTGTAGCTATTTCCTGTGTCATTCTGTGAAAACATAAATTGAATAAATACTTTAAGTCATATAAAAATACAGCAGGAAGAATGTTATTCTTCTGAATAAATACCCTTAAATGAAGTGAACTCAGCTGTGATGATGTAATTTTAGATTCGGTCATATAAAATAGACACATCATTTTAGACTATGCTAACGTTTTTCATCTGCATGACAGATGGAGGTTTGCTCTTTCTCATTTCTCATCATCTGGGATGATGTGATGTTCTTAAATATTAGCAAAATAACTAAGAAAATGCCACAAAAGCTATGTTAACTAGTGTGATGAAAATGTGTCAAACGGTCTATGAACCAAGTGTATGGTGCCCCATGATCATACTAATGTACACAGCTATGATTTAATAAAAAAATTAAATAAATAAAATAAAAAATAAAAAAATAAAATGCACAAACTGTGCTGAATATTGATAAAAAAATATGAGTTGAATTCACCATGTAAACTTGGTACAGACCATTTATATTCCACCATATTTCCCTAGAGTATGGAACTCAGTTTATGATTATATTTGTACTTCGTAAGTCATTCTCAGAAGCAAAGAGAAAAAAGTGGATATCCATTTTCTTTAGACCCTATGAGTCTTCATTTAATTTTAATGAAATAGAGAAGATACTTTATCAATGGTAACAATAAAATAATTTCAAGATTCATGTTTGCAAGAAGTCTTATTGAAAATGTGAAAGATCTTTCAAACATAATGGTATTTATAAAGTAAATGGAGATGAGAGAGAAGAGGGGAGGTATAGTAACAGTATTTGAATCTCAAAAGTAGAAAAAGGACAAACTAGGTCTACATATAATACTGCTATCTACTTCTTTCCATTTCACCATGAAATAGATTAAGGGTTTTTGAAATTTAAAAGACCATTTAATTATCTGATAAAGATATTTATCAATTTGCTATCATACTTTCCAGAGGATTTACTCATTATTTGGAGGTTGTTCTTTTCGATTGTGACAATCATCAAATTGTATTTGATACGTTTACGGATGCTTGACTGAATATTTTAGTTATGTCTTACAAATTGCAACAAAAATAGGATGGACACATTCTAAGCTGACTAAAAAGTTTTGCTGACATAATGAACACTTTTATCTTTAATTTTTTACCTTACTCACCTTTCCATATTCATATATTCATCCACTCATTTGTTTATACATGCATGATTTTTACAAAGGCTATTATAAGTAATAAAATGGGCAAAGAACTGTGATATATATCAAAATATGTATCTTAGTTCTAGTAATATTTAAATATGTAAATTTTGTACAAAACAAAAAATGTGGGACATACATGTATAAAGAGAATGGATATAAAAAAGGGGAGGATTCAACAAAGTTGTCATAGGGATGTGAACATTTAAGTGAACTGACCACACAGCTTTTGGAAGTTAGATTTGAACAAGTGGACTTAAGAGCAGGAATATTGTATGAAGGAAAAAAAATAGAGAGAATCTGGAAATAAAGGGAAGAAGAGAGAAAATATCAGGTCGGGACCACAAATGAGGTAAGAAATAATTATGTTTGGATATTTGGCAAGCATTTGTGTTGCATACAAGTCAGTAGAAAAAGAGTATGGAAATGTAGGTATGAGCCAAATTGGGAAGATAATTAGATGAATTAGATATTTATAATTTGCTAAATGCCAGAATATCAACTAAGTATATGTTGTTGTTATTTTATGTTTGTTTAATTTATCATATAATAATATTTTATTTTTTTTCAGTTATAGGAAGAATTTTTATTTAGCAGAAGAAACAGAAATGAAATAAATTTGAACAAATTACTGATCTTAGATTAAATGTGTCTTTACTACAAGACTTAGTCTTAGGCTTGGCACCTGTAGCACAGTGGTTACAGTGCCAGCCACATGCACCAAGGCTGGCAGGTTCGAACCCGGCCCTGGCCAAGTAAACAAGGACAATTGCAGCAACAACAACAAAATAGCCAGGTGTTGTGGCAGGTGCCTGTAGTCCCAGCTACTTGGGAGGCTGAGACAAGAGAATTGCTTAAGCCCAAGAGTTTGAGGTTGCTGTGAGCTGTGATGCCCAAGAGTTTGAGGTTGCTGTGAGCTGTGATGCCACAACACTCTACCCAGGGAGACATAGGGAGACACTGTCTCAAAAAAAAAAGACTTAGTCTTAAACATTCCTATTGTAGTTAAGAAAAAAGTAATATGGTAAGACACGAAAAAAATGTAGTTGTGTATATTTTGATTTTAGGCTGTATTGATTCATTACATATAAATCATGAGATGACAAAAGTTTTTCTCTCATGGTTTATTTAACTCCTCCTTTAATTCTCAATTTTGTTTGTGACATTATTATTGTTGATATTTGTAAGATTCATAAGAAAATCATATTTTAAATCAAATTTGTGATATCAAAAATTTATACACAATGTGCATTCAATTTGATGAATTTTAACAAATGTATGCAACCATGTAATAACCACTGTGGTCAAGGCAAAAAATATTCCCAACCCATTAAAAATATCCCTATGCCCCTGTACACTTAATGCAAACTCTTTCTGCCATACTGAGGCAAACTCTGATCTGCTTTCTTTCCCTATAGATTATTTTAACTATTCTAGAAATTAATAATAATTTTAAAAATTTCAACAAAAACAAGATAGACAAATCCTACTTAACTGCCAATTTTTGTTGACCCAATGAATACTTTTGTCTCTAATTTTTATTTTTTACTTTAGGTTTATTTTGCTTGTTTATTTTCTACATTCTAAGGTGGCAGCTTAAATAGTTTGTTATAGATCTTTCTTCTTCGTTAATATAAACATTTAATTCTATAAAGTTTCATCTTAAAACTATACAGGTACATTTCACATACTTAATGTCTTTTTTCATTATCATTTATTTCAAAGTATTTTTTAACTTCTCTTACGATTTCTTGTTTGCATCAAAGGTGTTGATTCATTGCCAACTATTTGGGAAAAATCAGATATCTTCTAGGTATTTGTTCTAACTTAATTTTATTCAATTTCACAAAAAATACAGAGCATAATTTTAATATTTAATATTATTTAAACTGGCCATGTGGTACTTAGCATGGTTTATCTTGAGGAATGTTCACACACACTTGAAAATAACATGTTTATATTGCTATTGTTAAGTGGAGAATTTTATAAGTTTCTACCATGTTTTCCATAGTGCTTTTCAATTTTCCTATGTTCTTATTTATTAATATGTGTCTATTACCTAGTGCTAAAATACCTAACTATAAGTGCTTATTTATTTTTTCCCTTTCTGTCCTTTTCTGTGGTCATGATGATCTGCTATTAAGTGTATATGTTTTCAGGACATTTTGATAAATTGGACTACTATACTACACTTTTTTCTTTTTTGTCTCTGGTGATATTTATTGTTTTTATGGTATTGTTTTATGGTAAGATTAAGGTTTTTATGGTAGTTCATTTTATTTTTAACCAATCTTAAACATTTTTATTTAATGTGGAATTTTTCTAGACAGCATAAAATTACTTCTGGCTTTGAAAGTCAATTTTATAATCTCTGCCTTTTGAATGTGTGGAAATGTTATACCTAATATATATTTTAAAATACCACTAGCTTTAATTATGCCATTTACTATCTTTGTTTCTATTTATATCATTTTTTGTTCATTTTTTTATAATTTCCTGAATTTGTTCAGGTCAATTAATTTTTTTTTAATATTTCATTTTCTTTCCACTCATTACTTAATAGCTATTCCAGTTTGTTTGCTCTTAGTGTTTAGTGTTTGCTCTTGTGGTATTGTGATGTGAATCTTTTACATATTGTGGCATGCCTTCAAATATAACATGTTACATACAATTTAAGAAATTCAGGACTTCACAG
The DNA here is from genome assembly GCF_027406575.1 of Nycticebus coucang. NCBI lineage: Eukaryota > Metazoa > Chordata > Mammalia > Primates > Lorisidae > Nycticebus > Nycticebus coucang. The sequence continues at coordinate 151,794,487 of NC_069804.1, read as the reverse complement.
TAGTATATTTCCACTTCCTTATCTTTTATATTACTGTTCTATAATTTTTTACATTTTATTTCTACATATTTTATAAATCTTTTTATTCAGCACTATTATTTTTGCTTTCAGCTATTAAGTATGCACTTAAAAGTAATTAAAATAAGAATTTCTTAATTTTTCCCACATATAATAAAGCCTCTGTAAATTGACTACCCAAGGGACTGCAAAAAAGTGGTCAACATATGCAGGTGGTAAATGTGGAGAGGTGTTCAACTATGGAGATTCTACTATATTTAATATTACCTTCCCATCATTCTTCCTTTCTTTTTATAGAGTCAAATTTTCAACTGATGTTATTTTTCTTCACCCTGAAGAACTTCATTTAATATTTCTTGTAATGTAAGTCTAACTGTTAGCAACAAATTCTCTCTACTTTGGTCTATGTGAGATAGCACTTACTTTGCTATTAATTTTAAAGAATATTTTCCTGAATATATCAATAGGTTAAAACTGTATTCTTTCAACACTTTAAATATTGTTTCATTGTATTCCAGCTTACATCCTTGCCAACAGGAAGTCTGTTTCATTCTAGTTTTGTTCCACTATAATCATGTGGTGGTTTTACTTCTAAGGTTTTTTGATAAAAACCATAAATCTGAAGTTTTTAAGATTTTCTTTATATAGCTGATTTTCAGCAATATTTTTGTTTTTGTATGTGTGTATGACGGGGTCTCACTCAATTACCAGAGCTAGAGTGCAGTGGCATTGTCACAACTCACTGCAACCTCGACTTTCAGGGCTCAAGCCATCATCCTGCCTCTGTCTCTGAGTAGTTGGCACTACAGGTCCACACGACCACATCAGCTAATTTTTCTGCTTTTTATGGAATCAGGGTTTCACTGTTGTTCAGGCTGATTTTGAACTCCTGGCCTCAAGCTGTCCTCTCACCTCAGCCTTGCAAAGTACTGGAACTATCAGTGTGAGCCACAGCACCAAGCCAGCAATTTGATTATTATATGCCTTGGTGTTTTATTTATGTGCATTGTACTTGTGTTTTGTTAAATTTCTTAGTTATGGATTTATGGTTTTTATCACATTTGGAAACAATGGCCATTTTTACTTTTGCATTTTTGTTGTTGTTGTTGTTTTTCTGTCAGTGCTACATTCCTCCTGGAATTTCAACTGCAACTACGCAAGACAGCTAGATATTATACCACATGTCACTGGGGCTCTGTTCATGGACTTTAAAGCTTTTTTTTCTCAGATGGATGTGGTGGATCATGTCTGTAATCTGAGCATTCTGGGTGGGAGGGCAAGGAAGGTGGATTGCTTGAGCTCAGGAGTTTTAGACCAGCCTGAGCAAAAGAGAGACCCCATCTCTAAAAAGTAGCCTAGTGTTATGGTGGGCACCTGTAGTCCCAGCTGCTTGGGAGGCAAAGGCAAGAGGATCGCTTGAGCCCAGAAGTTTGAGGTTGCTGTCAGCTATGATGATGCCATGGCACTCTACAGAAGGCAACAAAGTCAGACTCTGTCAAAAAAAAAAAAAAAGAAGAAGAAGAAGAAGAAGGAAAGACAGTTTTACTATACATTTTTTGATTCTGAAATTTTTCATTGATATTACTCCAAGTTCATTGATTATTATTCTGCATTATGTAATTTCCCATTAAATTAATAGAGTTTAATGTCTATATGGTCTCAGATATTGTGTTTTTTAACTTCAGATGTTTTGTTTTGTTTTTATTATATTTTTAATTTATTTTATTTTTATGTTGCACTTTATACTATTAACATATTAGTAATTATTTTCAATCTCCTTTTTGTTAATTAGACAATCTTTATCATGTATTTAATAATATTATATATTCTGTTCAAAAGGGTTTTCTTTTCTTTTTCTTCCTGTATTTTTTTTATGTCTAATAGTTTCTAATTGTATGATGAACATTGTATTGCTATGTTGTTAAATTTCTAAATTCTTTTTTTTTTTTTTTTTTTTGTGGTTTTTGGCCGAGGCTGGGTTTGAACCCACCACCTCCAGCATATGGGACTGGCACCCTATCCCTTTGAGCCACAGGCACCGCCCTAAATTTCTAAATTCTGTTGTCATCTATGGATAAAATCAAAAATTATATTTGAGGTAGATTGGTTAATTGAAAATAAAATTTAGCCTATTGTGGCTTGTTTTTAAACTTTTTTAGTTTAGTATTTCTAGTACCATTAAATTATACTGTTTTTACCTTATTACTAAGGTGTAACTGTTATAATGTCTCTGTGAAATGCCTCAGACTTTCAAGGGAACACTACCGTCTCACAAGTAGGAACATGAATTATTCCAAACCCTATGTGGATTCGAGAAATTGTTGAATTTACAGTTATTATTCTCTCTTTGCCCAGACATGTGGGATTTCAACCTTGCATGTGTCACTTAGCAACAGAATCACAGAAGCATATGTGTATTTCTGCATCTTTTCCTCTATATTACACACTATTATGTTATGTTCTACTTTATTCTTTTTGAACACTAATCTCTGCATTGTCAACAAAGCAAGACTGCTGCCCACTGCTTGGAATTCTCTTGCTGTGACACAGAGAAACTTGTTGAGCTCATATCATTTTATATTCCTTTAGGGATCACCTCTGTTTATCTTTTCCCCTATATACCAGGCTGAAGAGGGAAATATTTAGGGTTCAGAAAGAACTGTTATGTTATACTAAAGAGACTATAACCTCAAAACCACATGTCTAGTCTTCCGCCTAGTGATATTTTACAAAGTTTGTTTTTTTTTCCCCAAGGTTAATGGTATGATAGATATTTAAAATGTGCAGTTTGATATATATATGTGTATATATATATATATATATCCATGTAACTATCAACACAAGAAAAACATAAATAACCCATTAACTACAAATTTTCTTTTTGACCCTTGAAACTCTTCTATATAATTTCCCTTTAACTCGATACTCAATATAATCACTGATCTTCTTTCTGTGATTATAGTGTTGTTTACATTTTCTAGAATTTTGAATAAGTAGGATTATATCATAGGCATTCTTTTTTTCTCTGATCTCTTTATTTTTTGATCTCTGATCTCTTAAATTGAAGCTAATTATCTTAAAATTCATCTGAAGTGGTATATGTAAGAATAATCAATTATGATTTATTTCTGTTACCATCCATATATATATATTTTTTAATTCAGATTAATATGAGGGTACAAATGATTAAGTCACATTGATTGGATTTGTTAGGTATATTTCAAGTTGTAGTTGAGCTCTTCACCTAGGGGGTGTGCTGTATATTCTCACATTATGCCTATTAGGTTAGAGCTTACCGATCCCTATTCCTCCCTTCTCACTTGAATTTAATTGTGTCTTTCCCTCATGTGGGAGTATAGTTGTTTATCAGTGTCATATTAGTATTGCATCCATTGGATACTTGCTTTGCCATCCTTGTGATACTTTACTAAGAAAAATATTCATCAAGTCAATCTAGGTAAATACAAAAGATGTAAATTCTCCATCTTTTTAAGGCTGACTAGTATTCCATGGTATACATATACCATAGTTTATTAATACACTCATGTGTTGGTGGGCACTTGGGTTGATTCTACATATTGGCAATTGTGAATTCTGTTGCAATAAACATTCTAGTGCAAATTTCATTGTGATAAAATTATTTTATTTTATCTGGATAGATAGCTAATAATGGAATTGTGGGATCAAATGAAAGGTCTACATTTACCTCTTTGAGGAGTCTCCATATTTCTTTCCATAGGGGCTGTGTTAGTTTGTAATCCCACTGGCATACTACCCAAAGTGATATACAGAATTAATGCAGTCCCCATTAAAGAACCAACATAATACTTCAAATAGCATGAAAAAATAGTACTTTGTTTAATATGGAACCAGAACAAAATCCTAATAAACAATGACATAAAAACAAGGGAAGGAAGAAGATGGCTGATGAGAGGCAACTTTAGCAAGAGACTCCTGACCAAAAGGGGAGATTCTGGACACATTTGGTCTCTGAAACTGAAGAAGGGCAGCTGAGATAGGAAAGAGGACAGACAACTACACATCATCTCGGCAGTGGCAACCTGTAACTCCAAGAACAAAGATTCCAGGTACAATAAATCCCAGGTACAAAGCCCAGAGCCAGGAGGACAAGAGATTCCTCCTCCAAGTGGGAGGCTTGCTGCAGGTTCTCTGAAAGTGAATAGGAGACAAAAAACCTCTCATTTTACCCCATGGGTGAGAGCCACAAAATACTAGGCTTCCTCCCCCAGAGAGGTCCCACCTGTGAGCCTAGGGATCATAATTCCTAGCATAAAACTGAAAAAAAATATTCTGCAATACTGAACTTTCAGCACATTCTTCCCCAGAGCCCAGCAGTCTGAAGGTCTATCCTCTATAGAACCCAGAGTGTTTGGCCATTCCCTAGAAGTTCTGGGCATTGTATGGACAGAAGTGTAGAAACAGTGACTCAAGTAGAGGCGGGGTGGGGGCAGGAAGAGAGGGATATTGGGAGAGAGAAACATGAAAGATGTTGCCCTATGGGTGGTGGCTTAGACTTCCCCACTTTCAGACTTTCAAGGGTGGAGCCTCTGATACCAGATTAGGGCTACCCTGGGCAGGTGAACTCATCCCCTTTGGGAATTTCAGGGGTGGAGCCACTGATGACTTGTTGGGACTTTAATGGGAGAGGTGCTGATCCCCTATTGGGACTTCCAAGGGCCAAGCCACAGGTGCCCAGGTTGGACTTTCAAGGAAGGAGCAGAGGCAGCTAGTTTGGACTTCCAAGGGCACAGCCACAGACCCCAGTTTAGAGAGCTTAGAATTTCAAAGGCATAGCCACAGGCACCTAGTTTGGACTTCCAAGGGCACTGCCACTAGCGCCAGGTTTGGACTTTTGGGGAGTGGGGGGCATGTCTGGCTTGGAATTTCGTTGGCTGGGCACTGATTCCTGGTTTGGACTTTAAAGGGTGAAGCTACTGACACCTGGTTTAGACTTTCAAGGGCTGGCCACTGATGCCAAGTTTGGACTTTCAAGGGTGGGTAAACTGAGGCCCAGTTCAGATTTACAAGGGTGGAGGTGTTGATGCTTTTGCCTTGACTGTGGCTAGTGATCTTTCCTGAATTGGTGGTCCACCAGTGGAAACCAAGCTCCATCCCCTTGTGTATGCTGGTTGGAACTGTCTGTGGATTTCCACTATTGGGGCATTGGAGACCATTTGAGCTCTCCCTATTGAGCAGTGATTATACTGTCTGGGTCAGTATGTTTAGAACTCTAGACCTGGGCTGTCTACCCAGGTTCCCTCTGAGGTTGAGTGCCTTTAGTTTTAAAGTGGGAAAGGACTGAATTTCCTTCACCAGCTGTCGCCGAGGGGGGCAGGGCACCACAGAAGGTTGTATTTCTCCCCAGCTGAGATTATAGTCTAATACCTCAATTCCATAAAATTGGGTAGAGGTGGCTGATTTCAGGTCAGTGCCACCTTGCACTCTTTTACTAAGCAGGTCTTCAGAGTCTTAGGCCACAGCTCTGAAAGAGACCTTTGCAAGGCTGTCAGGGAAAGCCCACAGTCACAAGCCCCAGATAATTGGTTATGGGTGGATTAACTCTACTTCCTGGGGCCCCCAATCCAATCTTACCCTATCACTTTAAATAACCAAACTGCAGAAAATACTCATGGGGCAGAACCAGAAGAAGAACTCTGGCAACATGAATAATCAGAGTAGATCAACTCCCCCAAGGAATGACAAAGGAGATAAAACAGAAGATGTCATTCATAGACAACTGGCTGAAATATCAGAAATAGAATTCAGAATATAGATGGCAAATAAGATCAGTGGAATGGAATAAAAGTTAGAAATTGAAGTTCAAAGAATAGTTGAAAAGGTGTCTCAAGAAATCAATGAATTCAAAGACAAAATCTGCAAAGATATAGTAATAAGGAGAAAAGAAATAGCAGAGCTTAAGGAAATGAGAACGTTATTCGAGGAGCTTCAGTAGAATAACATTCTCATTTCCTGTGTATTCAACTCTTTTCTTAAATAAACCTTTCTCTTTGGCAAGAAACAGCAGAAGACATTAACCATGCTCACATACAGTGTGAAAAAGAATTTCTATTCAACAAATGGTGCTGAGAGAACCAGATAACCATATTATAAGACTGAAACTTGACCAGCAAATCTCACCACTTACAAAAACTGACTCAAGATTGATTAAAAAATTCAGTCTAAGAAATGAAATGATAAAAATCTTAGAAGAAAGTGTGGGAAAAACTCTTGATGATTTTAGACTGGGGAAAGATTTTATGACAAAGATTTCAGTGGCAACTGCAACAACAACAAAAATTAACACATGAGACATAACTAAGTTTTGAAGCTTCTGCACAGCTAAGAACACAAGTAAAACAAAAAGACAACCTTCAGAATGGGAAAAGATATATGAATGTTACAAATTTGACAAATGGTTGATAACTAGTATCTACAGAGAACTCAACTTAATCAACAAATAAAGAGCAAAGAATCCCAGCTACCACTGGTTAAGAGATATGAACAGAGCCTTCTCTGAAGAAGACCGGTAAATGGTTAACAAACACATGAAAAAATGCTCATCGTTTGTGATTGTCAGAGGAATGCAAAGCAAAGCCACCCTGGGATATCACCTAATTCTGGTGAAAATATCCCACGTCACAAAGTCCCAAACCTGCAGATGCTGGCATGGATGTGGAGAGAAAGGAACACTTTTACACTGTTGTTGGGACTGCAAACTAATACAATCTCTTTGAAAGGAAGTATGGTTAATCCTCAAAGAATTCAAGTTATTTCTCCCATGTGATCCTGCAATCCCATCTACCCAAAAGAAAAAATAAATAAATCATTTTATCATAAAGACATTTGCACTGGATTGTTTATCACAGGTCAATTTACAATCATCAAAATTGTGAAACAACTTAAATGCATACCAACCTAGGAATGTATTAACAAACATCAGTATATGTATACTATGTAATGCTATTCAGCAATTAAAAATATGGAGTCTTTACACCTTTTGTTTTAACCTGGATGAAGTTGAAACACATTCTTAGTAAAGTATCCCAAGAACAGAGAAGCAATGTACTCAATCCTTATATTAAACCAGTAGACAATCTAATACACACCCACATAAGAGAAAAGCTCAAATCAATTCAAGTTGGGGGGTCAGGGGAATGAGGGAGTGGGGAGAGGGAAGGAGGGAGAAGAATGGATGTGCTCCCACTTAATGGGCACAATGTTAGGGGATATTGCATACCTCTTGGGGGTCAGACACAGTTATAAGAGGGACTGTACCTAACAAATGAAAACATTGTAACCTAATTCTTTGCACCCCCAAATTAACCTAAAACATTAGAAAAAAGAAATACAGTAATGCCTTGGGATGCAAAATCAATGTCCACAAATCAGTAGCCTTGATATACGTCAATACATTTAAGCTGAGAATCAAATCAAAGACACAATACCCTTCACAGCAGCTTCAAAGGAAATGAAATACCTGGGACTATACTTAACAAGGGATGTGAAGGATCTTTACAGAGAGCACTTTAGACTCTAAGGAAAGAAATAGCATAAGATATCAACAAATGGAAGAACATGCTATGCTCACAGCTGTGAAGAATAAACATTGTTAAAAATGTCCATATTACACAAGGTAGTATACAGATTTAATGTAATCTCCATCAAAGTACCAACATCATACTTTGAAGAACTTGAAAAAAATAATACTTCATTTCATATGGAACCAGAAAAAAAAAACCTGAATGAAACCAGACACGTATTGTCATCTGATTTTTGATAAACCAAATGAAAGTATGCACTGGGAAAAAGAATCTCTATTTCATACTGGGGGAACTGGTTAGCCATATGCACAAAACTGCAACTGGACCTGCACCTCTCACCACTTACCACCACTTTTTATACAATTATGCTTATATGTTTTTATGGCCTCAGTCAGCTGTCATCTTCCTCATCTCATTATGCCATCATTCACCAGCCACTCTCTACCATGTTTTTTTTTTTTTCCATGTAAAATTAACTTTACATTCCTAATGGAAAATTTTTACTTTATGGCTGCCTTTACAAGTTAACACTTGTTTAATGATCACTCTCTCCCTGGCCATATTTACACTTAAAGTCACCCACTGCATTAGCCCCTCACAAAAGAGATGGCCTGTCTTCTGAAACTTTGAAGCCAGTCATTGCTGCTACTCTTTAGTTACGAATGTTTGGAATCTTCCTCCAATATCAGGCTGTTTCATCTCTGTTGAAAATCTGTTGCTTAGTTAGCCACCTTTATCAGTTATCTTAGATCATCTGGATAACCTGCTGCAGTTTCTATATCAGCACTTGCTGCCTTGCTTTGTACTTTTATGTTATGAAGATAGTTTCTTTCCTTAAATCTCATAAACCAAACTCTGCTAGATTCCAACTTTTCTTATGTAGCTTCCTCACCTCTCTAAATCTTTATAGAATTGAAGAGAGTTAGGATCTTGCTCTAAATTAGGCTTAATCTTAAAAGAGTTTTGTTGCTGCTTTGATCTATCCAGAATAATTTTCTTCGTAAGAGCTGTAAAGCTTTTTTAGCTTTCTTATCATTCATATGTTCGCTGGAGTAGTATTTTTAATTCCCTTTAAGAACTTTTTTTTCAATAGGTTAATGGAGTACAAGTATTTTTTGTTATTGTTGTTTGTTTGTTTGTTTTTAACGTGGGTGACTTTGTATAATGCTGATGTAAGCACTGTTACTGTAGCTGTAACCAGAATAGTGAACGCTGTATCCAATAGGTACGTATTTATCTCTCCCCGCTTTAGCTTTCCATGTCCATTACATCACTTTATGAAAATACATAGCCCTTGTTTAGGTCCCACTTATGAGTGAGAACAGGTGATGTTTGTTTTTCTATTCCTGAGATACTTACTATAATGGTCTCCATTTCCATCCAAGTTGCAGAAGACATTATTTCATTCCTTTTTTATGTCTGGGTAGTAAGCACTTCGTGGTGTGTGTCACATTTTCTTTATCCACTTATCAGTTGATGGGCACTTAGGCTGATTCCATATAACTGTGAATTATGATGCAATAAACATTTAGGAGTAGGTCTCATTTTATAAAATAACTTCTTTTCCTTTGAGTAGCCATATACCCAGTATTGTAATTGCTGGATTGAATGGCAGTTCTACTTTTAGTTCATTGGGGAGTCTCCATGCTGTTTTCCATAGGAGTTTTACTAGTTTACAATCCCACCAATAATGTGCAAGCTTTCCCTTTCCTTTTATGTTCACACCTTGGCTAACTATTTGATGCAAGAGGCCTAGCTTTCAGCCTATCTCTGCTTTTGCCACTCCTTTCTTATTAAGCATAAATATTTTGATCTTTTAGTTAACAATTAAGAGATGTATGGCTCTTCCTCTTACTTGAACACTTAGAGGCCATTATTGGGTTATTAATTGATCTAACTTCAATATTATCTAGTCTTGGGAAATAGAAATTCTCAAAGAGAAAGAGAGAGATGGGGGAATGGCCAATGCTCAGAACACATACATTTATTTATTGACTTTATTGCTTTATATAGATGTGTTTCATGACTTCCCAAAACAACTACAATAGTGACACAAAATATCATTGATTATAGAGTCCCACAATAAATATAACAATAATGAAAAAGTTTGAAATATTGTGGGAATTACCAAAATGTGACAAAGAGATACAAAGCACTCACATACTGTTATAAAAATAGTCCTGATTGATTTGCTCAATGTAGGACTGTCACAAGCCTTCCATTTATAGAAAGCCCAATGTCTGCTAAGTGTAATAAAGCAGAATACAATATATCAAGGTATGTCTGTATATAGAAATTATACTTCAATAAAAATGCAAGAATCTAAATCAATGAAGTGTCAGAGATCTAATAAAAGGAAACTTCAACACGTAAGTAATGTTTAGCTGTGGAACAAAGCATATGTGTATGTGTGTGTGTGTGTGTGTGTTTACTTCAGAAGTAAACTTGCTTCATTATTATTTATGAAGTATACACAAACATACACATATGTTTATACACACACATGTTTTTGTTTATTATCATATATATTCATTGTTTCTTTCCTCTACTATGTTTACTATATTTGGACATGGGCTTTACTTTTAATTATTATTTTTGATTTTAAAAAGTATCAAAGTATTGGTGGCACCTGTGGCTCAATGAGTAGGGCCCCCTATACCAAGGGTTGTGGGTTTGAACACAGCCCTGGCCAAACTGCAACAAAAAAATAGCTGGGTACCTGTAGTTCCAGCTACTCAGGAGGCTGAGGCAAGAGAATCGCCTAAGGCCAAGAGCTGGAGGTTGCTGTGAGCTGTGACGCCAGGGCACTCTATCAAGCATGACAAAGTGAGACTCTGTCTCAAAAATATATAAATATCAAAGTCTTTAATTTTTGTTTTTAATATATTTTCAATCATATATAATTTTACATCAAGCATATAATATGTAATGATCCTATCAGGGTAATTGGAGTACCTGTCATCTTAAAAATTTATCATTTCTTCGTGAAAGGAACATTTAAATACAGTTTAAAAAATTATTTATGAATACACAATAAGTCACCATTAACTATAGTCACCCTATTACAACAAAATACTAGATTCTATTCCTCCAAGCTAATCATATTTTTCTACCCATTAACCTTCCCTTCTTTATCAAAGTCATATCATATTATCATTGTTGGGAAGGGACTTCTAATGCCTCTGGAAAAATGTTTATAATTCTTTTCAAGTAAAGTTATTATTGGTATGACTGACTGAAAAATGTTTTTCCGGGCGGCGCCTGTGGCTCAGTGAGTAGGGCGCCAGTCCCATATGCCGAGGGTGGCGGGTTCAAACCCAGCCCCGGCCAAACTGCAACCAAAAAATAGCCGGGCGTTGTGGCGGGCGCCTGTAGTCCCAGCTGCTCGGGAGGCTGAGGCAGGAGAATCGCGTAAGCCCAAGGGTTAAGAGGTTGCTGTGAGCCGTGTGACGCCACGGCACTCTACCCGAGGGCGGTACAGTGAGACTCTGTCTCTACAAAAAAAAAAAAAAAAAAAAAAGAAAAATGTTTTTCCAAGGATTGTTCAACAGGAGTTCAACTGTAGTTTAATTATTTGATTTAAAAAAAAAATTTAAAGCCCATAAATTCATGGAGGTTTTTTTATTTTTTGTGTGTGTGTGTGTGGATGCATATGTGATTATGTTATATATTTTAGTGATCATTTTATAAACTTTCATATCTTGATAGTATTATATTTAAGTATTTTAAATAAACTGGTAAATACCGTAGTGCTGACAAAGTAATAAGCTCTGACTTATTTTAAGGGAGATTTCTCCCTTGTTTCTTCCCTCCATCCTCCAATCAATTTCTAATCTTTATGAAAAAGCTCTTAAAGTTGGAGTGAGAAGCATCCAACCAAGTGAGTTAAGTATAAAGGAGGTAAACCATAAAACAAACCCTACAGAGCTATTATACATAAAAATGCTACTTTACCAGTATTTCTTTGATCAGGTAAATTTAAGCTATTTAAATTTATTTAAATTAACAGTGAAATGTCAAAATAATTAACTATTAGCAATTGTATAGAAATCTCTAATTTACAGAGTGTTTTTGCAGGTTTTGTTTCATTTGATAGCCTATCATATTTGGACAGGAACATTTAATGAAATGTTTTTTATAGAGAATGTTCCTATACACTACAGTCTCATTACATACCCAGAACAATTTTGGATATGGCAATCTGAAATTCAGTTCTGAATATATAAACGTCTCTTCCATTTTGTCTCTCTGTGGAAACTGAATAGCTGAACTTAAGTAGATTTTCCAGATAACTATATCAAGCACCAAAACATTTAATTACAACCATTTTTAAGAGGAAACATTATGAAATCTGCATAACATTTTACCACCTCTTGACAAGTCATGTTTGACTTATTTTATGGAGTAAGTAATACATGAGCACATTAATATTGTGAAAATAGAGAAATGTATGAATAAAATAAAAAAATCCATATTCCTACAATATAAACATAACCACTGTTAACATTTCAGCCTTTTTACAATGAAATATATTTCCATATGTATATTTAAAGTGATGTATTACACCTAGCATACTGTTTTATCTTGCTTTTTAAATCAATATTACATCATGATTATATTTTCACATTGTTTCATGTATAAACATCCTATAAAAATAACTAATCAATCCTTTTAATCTAACTTTTAATGTAATTAATTTCACTAAATGTTTGGTCAGTTTCATAATTATATCTACATTAAAAACTAAGAATGGTTAAATTATAAATGACTTCAATCTATTTTTATAAATATATATATATCATGCAGAATTTAAAAGTGAGAATTTAATAAATATTCAGTGAATAAAAAAACTATGCTATTTAGTTGGAAATAATGTTTTATGTAGCTATTCTGTCATTGTCTATATTTTTAAAAACATGATCTCAATTGTATCTGTGAAAGATTAAAAATAGATACTTTCTAGAAGATTCTCAGCAGGTTTAAATTCAGTACGATTTTTTAGTATGTTACCTCATACTGAATCATAAAATTCCAACAATAAACACAATACCAGTGATCTAGCAATTAATGTGAAACTCAAAAATGTACATACATTATTAAGTATGAGGATATAAGATACTGTAAAGGGAGAAAAAAACTGGCTTTTACAATTTCACCAAAAAATGGACACATCTGTTATAGAAACAGAATATTGTGAGGTTCTTTCCACCCTAGATATCCTGAGAAATAGAATATTAAAATAGGATGACATCTGTGCTTATACTGAGTGATAGGTACAAAGATAGCTAACTACTTAAATATACTTTATATGGCTTCTTCTTAACATGAGAATGACAGATGACAAATATAAACCCGTAGGGTTTTATTTATAAAGTCACATCTGTATATTCACATTGGCTCTCTTTAAATAAAAAGACAAACTAGATTAAAATAGTCTTCTATGATAAATAACCCGATAAAGTACTTAGAGAATGTTGTAAAACACATATTCAAATAGAAAACAATTGGCCCTGGGGTGGCGCCTGTGGCTCAAAGGAGTAGGGTGCCTGCCCCATATGCCGGAGGTGGTGGGTTCAAACCCAGCCCAGGCCAAAAACTGCAAAAAAAAAAAAAAATTGGCCCTGTATTTTGGGAATAATTATTCAGAAAATTTCAATGTATATTTTCCTTAAAATTACAATAAATTTTAACTTTGTGTTTACTGTGAATTTTAATGTAGACATAATAATTTTACAAGCTCTATGGCAGCAGGACGCATAAGTATTTTGTGCACTCATATTTCTGGCGCCAGATATAGTGCCTGACATTTAGTAAGTGCTCAGCAATTTTTTTTTTTTTATTGAATGAAAAAAGTAACTTACTTATAAAGTACCCAAATATCATAAATAAGACACTCTGGGGAACTTAGATTATAGTTCTATACATAGGATAATATTTCATATACGTGTGTATATATCTGTATCAATATATGCATTATAAAGTGATTTAAAAGACAAAAATATTATTTTAAAAAGTTTAATCAATACTGTCTTTCCTCAAAAAATAATGTGTCATTTAAAAATATTTTCATTCTCTAGGACAATAAATTTTCACTAAATTATAAGAAAGCAATGTGATTTAACTAGTTCATAATAGTGTTTAATATTAATAAGGGATAGAGAAAAATATTTAGGTAGTATGTAAGAAAGTGTGGGACAGGGGTTTACAACATGAACATTTCATCATAAATAAGTGGGACTTTTCTACAATACTGTCCTTAAACTTTTGCCACTTTATAAACTGAAACTCAGAAGGTCTAAAAACACTTCCAAAGATCCAATAACTAGTAAGAGAAAGCTGAGATTCCATCCCTGCCCTTCTACTGCAAAGACTATGTTCTTTTATTCTACTCCGTAATGTCTCTCAGTAATGTTAACACTGTATTTAGAAGACTGAATTATAAATTAAAGCCTCTAAATGTATACTTCTTTCAAAGTTGCTCTCATATTTACTAAGAAAAGTCATTGAATATAAATCAGTATTTGCCTCCCACTCACTCAGTAGTCCTTAGGGAAAAAAAAAAATTCTGATCATTTTATTTTACGGTGAAAACTCCTTCACTGCTATTTTGGGAAAATACTTATTTTGTTGAATAGTTGGAATGATTCACATTGCCTTTTCATCTTGTTCCATCTTAGCTAGTTTTGAAATGTCAGCTTGAGCCATTTCTCTATATTCTGGAAGAATATGAGACAGTAGGCAATATTTGGAGACACCAGACACGTGCAATGTGGCATCTAGACCACAGGGAGTGATAGGTCAGTGCTTGGCAGATGGCATAATAAGTTGGACAGATTACTGGCAGATGCACTTAATGATTTGGACAAAGCAAAAGAGTTTTTGTCTAACCAACATAGAGCACAAGGAAGGCACTGAAGAAGTCTACTCCCTTCTGATAATGATGATAACTTGGATTCAGCAGATGTTGTGAGGATGAGGCATATGGAAAATAGTGAAGTGATATTCCTTTCTATGTATGGTATGGAAAATACAGCTAATGTAAGCAGAAATTGATGTTTTTGGTTAATTAAACCCTTACGCTTATAGGGGTTATATATTTAATAGACCCAGTACTACTTTTATGTTGTCAAGGTTAAATATGAATTTTAAATTGATTATTACATAACAGGGCCAAACTTTAAACTTTACTATTATACAATATAACCTACTTGAATCAATTAAATTAACTCTACTTATATATTTTATGTTAGGAAAACAAGATATTCATACCACTTGAAGTAATTATATTAAATGCTTTATCTATTTAAATTTTTCCTCTGAGAATACTTGAAAGGAGCCACTGTTTTTCATTTAATGATAAAAGTAGCTTTTGTGTGTGTGTGTGTTATGTTGTATCTATCTAAAAAGATGATGATGTTTTCCCTATTAGTGATGATGAATTTACATCAATCCTATCAAACTCTTAACTGTACACTTCAATTTTTCCCAGTTCTATTAAGGTATAATTGACAATAAAAATTATATGTATTCAAGGTGCACAATGTGATGATTTGATATGTGTATATTGTGAAATGATTATCACAATCAAATGGATTAACAGATCCATCACCACGATTAGTTATCAGTGTGTACATGGGGGAGTGTGAGGACACTTACAATGTACTTTCTTTGTAAATGTCAAATAAACAATATAGTATCATTAACTTTATTCCTTTTTTTTCTTTTAGAGACAGAGTCTAACTTTGTTGCCCTTAGTAGAATGCTGTGACGTCACAGCTCACAGCACCTCCAGCTCTTGGGCTTAGGTGATTCTCTTGCCTCAAGAGAGGAACTACAGTAGCTGGAACTACAGGCGCCCACCACAATGCCCGGATATTTTTTTGTTGCAGTTTGGCCAGGGTCGGGTTTGAACCCACCACGCCGGGTATATGGTGCTGGCACCCTACTCACTGAGCCAAAGGTGCTACCCAGTATCATTAACTTTAATCACCATGCTCCAGAAATTATTCATATTTTATTTTGATAGATTTAGGGGTACATGGATGAATTGTGTAATTGTGACGTCTGGATTTTTAGTGTACTTATCACCAGAACAGTGTACATTGCAATCACTAGGTAGTTTTACCCATTGACCAACATCTCGCCACACCCCTGACAGCCACTGTTCTATTCTGTGTTTATATATGTTTAACTATTTTTTAGACTCCACATATAAGTGATAATATAAAGTATTTGTCTTTCTGTGTCTGGCTTGTTTCACTTATGATAATGACCTCTGGATTCATCCCTGTCACCACAAATGGAAAGTTTCCTTCTTTCTATGGCTGAATAATATTCCATTTCCATTGGGTGTATGTGTGTGTGTATATATTGCGCATATATTGCAAAGCAAGAGTATGTTTCAGATGGAGAAATGGGTCATTTTCCACAAGTGGAGAAGACCCTGATGTACATACTCTCTTTTATATGCTGGCTAGTTTGTCTCTCCTCAGTGGGATTGGTTGCCATTTCCTGCCTCTGGGTGATTGTCAGGCTTAAGTTATATAAGAGGTTAGCTACATAATAAGATTGGGTTATATAACAGTTTCTTTTCTATTCATGAGTCTTCTCAGAATCCTTCACAAATCCCACTGGGGATCAAAATCATGATAATTAGATGATAATGAGTTCTAGATCAGTTAATGTAGCTCATTACTACACACGCGCCAACCACAGGAACGTCTCCATCCACAAATTCTGATAGTATGGTTTCTTTTCGGCATTCTGATTGGTTCCTGTTTTCCAGCCATAGTCACTTCCTCTATCTTCCTTGCCACTTGTTTGCTCTCCTTCCCTCCTAACAGTGGGATAAATTATAAACCCCTACAGGCACTTACAAATTGAGTAAATGATAAAGATAATCTAGAAAAACAAGCAGGCTGGTTTCAGATTTATCCATAACATCATAGTTCTGGAGGCAGTATTACAACATTTATAGAGCTCTGGTGGGAAAAATATTTGACAAATCTTTTATGAAGGCAATTGAAGTATATCTTCAAATAAAGAAGGGCTATGAAAATACATCATCCACTTAGATTTTTTTTTTTAATAACTTGCTTTAGGGCTTAGTTCAACCAAGTAAGGAATAATTTTTAAAAGTCAAGAATGTGAAAACTATGCTCTCATAAGACTAGCAAAATTCTCTTTACTCAGTCTAGACAACACATTGAAGTATCATGGTGAGATTATATGTTTGCAGGTTAAATCTGAAGCCTAGAGATGAAATTTGAATTTGCAGCACTTCACTCACATGCTAATTATTTATTTTCACTCTTTATCTATCACAATAAAAGTTGTTTAAAATACCATGTCTTTTATCTCACAGTTCATATGAAATCTCTTGTTATGTTTAAGGACAGCTCGTGTAAATTATTGGTGATGTATTATTCCAGTACTTGTTATTATAGATAAATAATTTACATAGTTTATAAGTCAGAATATTGTGTTAGGAAAATTACTGAATAACTTTTCTCTCCACAAAATCATGTATTCTTACAGGGCTATAATAATCCAATAAATGATAAAAATCTGAGTAATAATTTATTGCATCTTTAAAACTCATTGACTTTCTTGATTCATTGTTGTGAGGATTAGTGCTTTGTGATTTACCACATCTAAACTCAGGTGTGATAGTTATAATACATACAGTAATTACTAGAGTTATGGGAGTGTTTAAAATTTTTGAGGCAAAACCTACTGTGAAATCTTTTTCCAAAGAAAAAGAATTAAAAACAACACAGCAAAAATTCAGAATCTTAAACCTTAACTCCAACCAACACTTTGATTACATTAAAGACAATATTGATGGCCTAGATACACATTATTTATTCATTCATTCAAGAAACATTTATTTAATAACTCCTATGTACAAATAACTTTACTAGGACTTAGGTACACACCTGCGATGATCCTGTCTGATGATCACGCCTATTATTACTTCCTCATTTTTAGGTTAAAACTTCAGGTTAAAATTTCAGGCTAAAATTTTATCTTTGGAAATATTTGTTTAGCTTTGAGGACAAAAAAAATTTAAATTAGCTTGAAAGAAAAAGAAGTGTTTCCTTCTCTAGATCATTCTTACAATCATTATGCAGGAATTCTGCATATGAATTTACTGACTGTTAGGCCAGAGGGGTTCTACCACTGAAGAAAGGTAAATGTATGTGTGAGTGTGTGTGCACACATACCCTGTCCACAAACACAACTTTAAAGGTGAAGAATGTAGACCATACTTTACTTTGAGGAGACAATTGTCCCATTCACAGCGCTACATACACTGAACCAAGGGTTCAATGAAGCTGTAGGAAAGCTATATGTTTGTTGTATTTTAAAGTGATATGATAATAGGTGTTTATGAACAATCAGCAGAAATTAAAAAGCTACAGAAAGAAAAATTGGTTTGACCAGAATAACTGAAAGTTCAAGTCATTTTGTGAATTCTTTGTGCATTTTCTTCCTATCTTCCAATTCTTCAGTATTTACTGTAAGTAAATTTCCAATATGTATAGATTTATTTTTCTTTAGAGAGGCTATATGGGAAGGTATAGGCATGCAAGAGCAAGAACTCTGACATCAAGTTATTTGAGCTTGAATCCTTACTAAGTAATTCTTGAGCTAAGTGACCTTGTTCTTCAGTTTACTCATATATAAAATGAAAATTTTATCTCTATATAAATAAAAAGCTATAATGGATAAGGAATAATAGTAGGACTTGACATATAGGGTTGTTGTAGGATTAAATTAGATAATACATGCACAGAATTTAGAAGAGTGATTGTCATATCATAAGTGTTCAGTAAATGTTAGCTGTTATCATCTTAGCAGTTGTGTTCATAAATCAATAGCTATCTCTTTTTTTGTCTTTGCACTAGAATCATCAAATTGATGTATATCCAGATAGGCAACATTTTTCCTCCGTTAGAACTCCATAGACATGTGAAAATTGTCTTCACCTGTTACTTATGAGATACCTAATGCCAGTATGATCTTCAGTCTTCTAAAGAAAACTTATTTCATACTTCTTTTAATTCTGAAAGTTGTATGATTTGTATTTCTTTTTCTCTTATGTTCATAAATTTTACCAGAATGGATGTGGTTTCTTTCAGACATCCTTTTTGTACTTGATTGGCTTGTTTTTCTTTTTTTTCCCCAGTGAACTGAACAAACAATTATTTCTTAATTCTAGAGTAGGGTATTTTCTTTGATTTTTTTTTTCAATTATTGCTTATTCTCTCTTTTTTTTTTGTTCCTTCTGCGAACAAAGCCAATATAATCCTAATAAATCCAACATTTTTCCAACAAATAGATGTTTTACATCAGTATTCTATGTCTTTATTTTTTTCTCTGATGTTTCTTATCTATTCTTTTGTCTGTTTATTCAATGTTTCTGGAAAATATTTGACTTTATTTTACTCATATTATCTAGACTTCACCAAATCCACTTTAGAAATTTGCCACTGTGTCACATTGGCAACACTATACAAACAGCGTGGTGAGGTATCATAACTTTGGTATATTGGTGTCTTACATCCGTGTTCCAGTGGATGTGTAGCAGTGTCTTGCTGAGTGGCTTTCATATTGTTGTTGTGTGTTTTTCTGTACCTCCAACAAGAGTGTTGGAGGTTCCATTAGAGCAACAAGCAAACATGAAATATCTTTAACAAACTTGTCAAGGGTGGAAGTGAAATCAGGGGCATATTAGGTCAAGTTTATGGGGATAATTCCATGAAGATAACGGAAGCATATGTATGGATTAAATGTTTCTTTTTCTTTTTGGTTAGTGGTTAAAAAAAAAGAAACATTTGAACTTTTTTTTTTTTTCCCTGAGGGGCAAGAAAGCATCACTGATGAAGACAGGTCAGGGAAACCAGTAATGTGTAGAACTGCTGAAAACATTGCAAAAATCCATCAAATTGTGTGTCAAAATTGTTGGCTGACTACAAGCAGCATAGCAGACTAAATAAACATTGATAGAGAAAAAGTTACAAAATCTTTTTTTTTTACCATTCTAATTTATTAGGTATGAATTTTATAAACATTACTTATATTAGCAGTAACAGTGGAGCTGGAGAGCATTACACCTTCTCCAAGCAGCACAGTATTGTGATAAAATTTATGGCCTTTTCCAAGGTCATAGCTCTTCTGGCCTGCAGATCTCAGCTTAAATATTTCCTTGTGCTTGTAGACTGGTTTGGTGATCCACTGGGAGTCAGGATTTCTTCTGATAGCTTTATGGAATGGACCAATGAGGATAACTTCAAAAAATTTGTATGTCGAATCTTTATCAACCCAGTAAAAATTCAGGACTCTTAGAGACCCATAGTTGCATCCAGCTTGCTCCTTGGCAATAGACTGAAGGCCTGGAGAAAATTTTAGCTGTTTAACATGATAGACAGACTTACCATAGATTGCACTCTTAGAAACTGGGCATTTTGTAGTACAGACTAAAATCTGGTATGCTGATGCCCCCCAGCTTTATTTTTATTACTAAGAACTGCCTTAGCTATATGGGTTTTTTTCCGGTTCCATACAAAACGCAGAATCATTTTTTCCAAATCTTGAAAGTACGATGTTGGTATTTTGATAGGAACGGCATTGAATAGGTAGATTGCTGTGGGAAGTATAGACATTGTAACAATGTTAATTCTTCCTGTCCATGAGCATGGTATGTTCTTCCATTTGTCAATATCCTCTGCTATTTCCTTTCTGAGGATTTCATAGTTTTCTTTATAGAGGTCCTTCACCTCCTTCATTAAGTATATTCCTAGGTATTTCATTTTCTTTGAAACTATGGTGAAGGGAGTTGTGTCCTTAATTAGCTTCTCATCTTGACTATTATTGGTGTATACAAAGGCTACTGACTTGTGGACACTGATTTTATATCCTGAAACATTACTGTATTTTTTGATGACTTCTAGGAGTCTTGTGGTTGAGTCTTTGGGGTTCTCTAAGTATAAGATCATGATAGTGGTCAAGACAGCATGGTACTGGCACAAAAACAGAGACATAGACACTTGGAATCGAATTGAAAACCAAGAAATGAAACTAACATCTTACAACCACCTAATCTTCGATAAACCAAACAAGAACATACCTTGGGGGAAAGACTCCCTATTCAATAAATGGTGTTGGGAGAACTGGATGTCTACATGTAAAAGACTGAAACTGGACCCACACCTTTCCCCACTCACAAAAATTGATTCAAAATGGATAAAGGACTTAAATTTAAGGCATGAAACAATAAAAAATCCTCAAAGGAAGCATAGGAAAAACACTGGAAGATATTGGCCTGGGGAAAGACTTCATGAAGAAGACCGCCATGGCAATTGCAACAACAACAAAAATAAACAAATGGGACTTCATTAAACTGAAAAGCTTCTGTACAGCTAAGGAGACAATAACCAAAACAAAGAGACAACCTACACAATGGGAAAGGATATTTGCATATTTTCAATCAGACAAAAGCTTGATAACTAGGATCTATAGAGAACTCAAATTAATCCACATGAAAAAAGCCAACAATCCCATATATCAATGGGCAAGAGACATGAATAGAACTTTCTCTAAAGATGACTGACGAATGGCTAACAAACACATGAAAAAATGTTCATCATCTCTATATATTAGAGAAATGCAAATCAAAACATCCCTGAGATATCATCTAACCCCAGTGAGAATGGCCCACATCACAAAATCTCAAAACTGGAGATGCTGGCATGGATGTGGAGAGAAGGGAACACTTTTACAATGCTGGTGGGACTGCAAACTAGTACAACCTTTCTGGAAGGAAGTATGGAGAAACCTCAAAGCACTCAAGCTAGACCTCCCATTTGATCCTGCAATCCCATTACTGGGCATCTACCCAGAAGGAAAAAAATCCTTTTATCATAAGGACACTTGTACTAGAGTGTTTATTGCAGCTCAATTTACAATCGCCAAAATGTGGAAACAGCCTAAATGCCCACCAACCCAGGAATGGATTAACAAGCCTTGGTATATGTATATCATGGAATACTATTTAGCCATTAAAAAAAAATGGAGACTTTACATCCTTCGTATTAACCTGGATGGAAGTGGAAGACATTATTCTTAGTAAAGCATCACAAGAATGGAGAAGCATAAATCCTATGTACTCAATTTTGATATGAGGACAATTAATGACAATTAAGGTTATGGGGGGGACGAAAAGCAGAAAGAGGGATGGAGGGAGAGGTTGGGGCCTTGGTGTGTGTCACACTTTATGGGGGCAAGACATGATTGCAAGAGGGACTTTACCTAACAATTGCAATCAGTGTAACCTGGCTTATTGTACCCTCAATGAATCCCCAACAATAAAAAAAAAATACATATATATATATATAAAAAAAAAAGAAACTGGGCATTTTTGGCCACCATGGCACACATGAATCCTATATATGACATAACTTTTTTTGCCTTATTTCCCATTCTGAACACTTGATCTAGCTGGGTAGGGCAGGGAGCCCTGTGGAGTGCAGGAGCTGGTGGTACTTTCACCATCAAACCCTCAAAAGAAAGTTCTTCACATCAGATTGCTTATTCTTCCATACCTCCTGGATGTACTTGTATGCGCCCATCATGGCTGACTTGATGGCTGCCACCAGATGGAAAGGCAGTTAGGAAAATCTTAACTGAAAATCTTGGCATGAGAAATATGGGTACAAAAATGGTCCTGAAGAAGCTCACCAATGAACAAAAGCAAACAGCTCACATAGCTCTGTCTGTGAGGGATTTTTTTCAACACTAACCAAATAACTGTATTGGTAACATCCTCCCTACATACATGATATAGACCCCAATGACTTTTTCCTTTACCTGAAGATAAAGAAAATATTGACAGAAAGACATTTTGATGACATTTTGGACATCAAAGGTAATATGACAACAGTTCTGATGGCCATTCTATAAAAAGAATTCCAAAACTGCTTTGAAGAATGGACTAGGCACTGGCATTGGTGCATAGCTTCCCAAGGGGAGTACCACAAAAATGACTGTAGTGATATTCATCAGTGAGGTGTGTACCACTTTTTCTAGTATGAGTTCATAAACTTAATGGTCAGACCTTGTATATTCGGTCTTTCTAGTGTTATAGTTTTGGTAATTACATATTTCTAGTCCAATAACTTTCTCATTCTTTCTCGTTCTTTCTCATGGCAGCCTTTTAAAATATGTTTTGTGAATGTGAAATTACGTCAAACATACATATACTTAAAGTGACATCATGTATTTTATTTTTCTTTACTGAGCAATAATAATAATGCAAAGAAAACATTCACATTGTGAAATAAGAGTATGTCTATTATAGAATGCTTTGACTCTGAGGTTCAGTATGGATTCATCAACATAATATATTTTATACAGGTGCCCCTCAGTGTATGCTGGGGAATGCTTCCAGACCCCCTTGAATATATCAAAATCCACACATACCCAAGTCCCACAGTCAGCCATGCAGAACCCAGGTATACAAAATGTTAGCTTTCCTTACATACAGGTTTTGTATCCTGCCAATACTGTATTTTTTATTTGAGTTTGGTTGAAAAAAATCTGCGCACAAGTGGATTCACACAATTCAAACTTGTGCTGTTCAAGAGTCAATGTATATTAATTTATTTCTGCTACTTATTATATCTTTGTTTCATTTAAAGTCAATTTTTCTGTTAGCTTATCTTGTTTTTCTGCTTCAGTATGATAGTTCTAGTTTCCTGTTAATTTTTATTCACTAAAGCAGTATGTTGGTTAGTGTTTGTCTGAGCTGCTATAATAAAAATAATATAAACTGAGTGTCTTATAGACAGAAATTTATTACATATAGTTCTGGAGGCTGATAAATCCAAGATCAAAGTGTTAGCAGATTTGATGTCTTGTGTGGACTCAGTCTCTTATTCATAGATGGTGCTTTCTTGTTGCATCCTCACATTATGGAAGGGACTATCTATCTCCCTGGGATTTCTTTGATAATGGTACTAATCTTATCTATGAAGGCTCTGCCATCATGACCTAATCACTGCCTAAAGGATCCATCTTCTAATAATAAAAAACTAGTGATTAGGTTTCAATGTGTGAACTTGGGGGCTGGGGACAAACATTCAGACCACAGCGTATCATACTGTACAATAGCAGAGTGTTCCTCTTCTTGATTTCCTCAGAAATTAAAGATATGTTTTCCCACCAGGATTCTTCTCCTAAAGAAACTACTCAGAGTGACAGGAAGACTTCTATCTCAGAGTGAGAGGTCTGGAGCAGGCTTACTTGACAAATACTCCAAACTTGCTAGGATAAGAATGGCTTTATTCAAAGAATGTGATTGATTTTGCTCTTATTCTCTGTATGGACTATAGATTTTGCCTTATAATTTTGTTTGAGCTCATGCTGTTCTTTTTTTCTTTCTGCTGTGCTCTAGAAAGTCTTTGACCAATATACTATTGGCCAGTGATATTGATTGTGAGAATCTATATCTGCAATTTCATGTGATGGCAGTGATAGCATTTGCATCATTGGTGACAGTTATTCATGTTTCTTTAGCACTCCATCATTTTAAACTAAAAATCTGTTTTAACTATTGGAATATGTAAATTTAAAAGCTTAGTTTAATCATGCTTACAGTTTCTAAATACATTTTTGTATAAATAATAATTAAGTTTTTCCTTTATATTTTGGTTTCAAGAAATATAAACACAAGCACATATCATGCAGTGGCTTAAGTGTTTTTACATATATTAATCTCTTTAATCTTCCCAACAATCCTCTGAGGTAGGTATCATTATTATTGTCCCCATTTTTCTAGAGGAATAAATTCAGCCATTAAAATGTTAAATGACTCATTCAAAGGAACAGAGCCAATATGTGGTAGAGCTGAGGTTTAAATAAATGCTGTCTAACTTCTGAGTCTTTCTTGTTGACCACTCTGCTTTCTACAGCTCCTCAATAGCACTTCATCTTTTTTTTTTTCAATCTGAAAGTAAAATAAATTTACTCCAGGAGCATTTATTAATTTCAGGACTAAAAATTCAAGTGATAGTGCTCAGCACTTAGGTTTCTTATTGTCATAAAGATAGTCTTGTTTGTCTGCTTTTAACAAGAAATCGCTTGGTTATCTGTATCCTTTCATTAGTCAACTGCAGGTGAAGTACAATATAATTACAAAAATCATGACTGGATTTACCACTTGCAGTAAAATTTGTAAATTATCCACATCTCTTTCTACTCCAATTTCCATGTCCCTTGCACAAAAAAATTATTCATGAGATATAGAGCATCATTTGATGATTGACTTTTAACATCTCTTGCATTGATATTAAAGAATGGGAATATATAAATGTGCAGACAGTTGCCTTGGCACTTCATATATTGGCCTTTAGAACTCATCGTTAATAGCTTTGGGCATTTAACGATGTATTTTAAAGCAAGATCATATTATTGGGGTCTTTTCTATGCCAATATTTTGTTCAAAGTACTGTTTTAGGAAATAATTCTTTGAACATTTAATGATAAAATTAGTTGGAGTAGGTAAAATAAGAATATAGGTGAAGGTCCAAATGGATAAGTAAATATTATACCTGTCATCAGCACACGTTTAAAACAGTTAACAATAGGAGTACTTCTCAGTCTAATAATCAATGTCGGTATCTATTGGTTGATGCCTAATGTAGAATGTAAATGTTTTGGCACAGTAACTGAGATAACGCCGGAAAGGCTATGTTAACCACTGTGATAAAAATGTGTCAAATGGTTTATGAAGTGAGTGTATGATGCCCCATAATCATATCATTGTATACAGTTATGATTTAATAAAAAAAAATAAAGAAAGAAATAATTAAGGAACTAAAAAAAAAAAAAACTTTGTACTATGAAATTTTATTTCTATATTGAATATCCTGGACTATATTTAATAAGGCACTATTGAACTTGCTTTTTAGAAGAGATTGTTAAAATCAATAATGAACATTAGTGTTGACGTTACTTGAGTCACTATCACAAAATACTTATGTGTGCATGTACATCCTAATTAAATTTAACTTTAACAAAATAACCCCTGGTTGAAAATTATTCTTAAAATGATTTTGAAAACTTTATAGCTCATAGGTCACCACCCCAATGTCGATATACTCTGATCTAACCACAAAAGTCCTTACTAAAGCCTGTATCTAGGATTAAATGACACTACATCTATTTATTTGAGTTCTTCACTAATCTGTTTAAGTTCCTAGAGGACAGAGACTATGCTTAACTGTTACACAAGTGCATATCAAAATACTTAGCACATAGTATCCAAAAATATTTTCTAATAAATGGATGTGAGTGATTAATTTAAAAATTAATGAATTGATTAACATTTAGAAAAATTTGAAGACAAGGGAAGAAAATGTGTTTTCCAGAAAAGATTGTTGGGACAAGAAGGTAATAATGTGCTTAGATGGAGCACAAGGAAGCACGTAATTTATTTATTTTTGTTTATTTTTTTAATTGAAAAAGTAAGTAATAGGGACAAATAAATGATGTTCAAAGAGGTATAAGGCAAGTAAAGACAGAGTTATAAAACAAGGTAAAGGGAACATTCTAAGAGTAGGACTCATCAACAATGCCAAATGTTATGGAAAACAGTAAGCAGTTTGAAGATTCTCCAGAAAGGCTATGTTAACCACTGTGATAAAAATGTGTCAAATGGTTTATGAAGCGAGTGTATGATGCCCCATGATCATATCAATGTATACAGTTATGATTTAATAAAAAAAAAGAAAAAAAAAGAATGAAGTTAAATATGATGTTAAAATTATTCCATCATAAAGAATTTTATATAGGGTGGTAGTATCAATTCAATAAATGCTCACAATATAAGTAAAAATAATTTGAATAAAAGGTTCCTTACACATGGCTAATCATTAAGTTGGTCTTCATTATATTCTACAGAAGCAATATGAAACTAAAAGTAAACTTTGTTATTATAAATGAAACATTTAGTTTTCTTTCTGTGTTTTAAAATTATGTTGAAATGGAAGACACAAATTAATAATTTTATTTTACTGAATTATATTTTCAGTCAGAATTTAAAACCCTTAAAGCATATAAAGAGAAATAAAATAATTTTTTTGCAGGAAGTTTAATTAAAATAAAACCCAAAAATGTTCTTTTAGCATTTATATCAGACACAGTCATTATTTTTACAGTGCAAATGAATTCAAATTTTATACTTTTAAGTTGATTAAAATAGAACTTCTTCGTTCAATTTCTTGAAACTGCACAATTTACAAAGAATGTAGGTATTAAAATTTATTGTAGATGACAACTAGACTCATTTTCAGAATGCAGTCTACCACCTCGATGTGATTAGATTTCCTATTATAAGCTCTGAAAAGGTTAATGAATACCTTAGCCAAGCAGCTCAAGTTTTATAATTGGGTGTAATAAGTAGATATGGTGATGGAGTTCTTTGTTAATCAAATTGTAGTTCAGGTCTTCAATGAGTTATAAAAACACCACAGTGAGATATCTAAAGAGGAAAAAAGGTCTCATATATTTGTGGTTTGCAATATGACACAGAAATACACTATGTGTTTCTATTTGTTTATTAACTTCAAGGTATACCTCAGAAACAAGTACTTGTTTTTAGCTACAAACAATAACAATAAAAAAAAACTTTGTGACTTGAATCCATATCTCTCTATAACCAGCCTCTTGACAAGACAGAAATGCAAGGAGAAAAAAGAGAAGATGAAAGGAAAGAATAAGAGAGGAAACAAAAAAATTACTTTATGACAAAGAATCAAATGTCCTTCTTTTGTTTACCTTATGCTTTCTCTCTTCTCACCATGAAAATAGCATACTTTAAGTATCAATCAAAAGTTTACTTTGCTTCAGACAACTATAATGAATTCTACCTCATACAATTATCTTTTTTCCCCTGATCTTTACCTTGTACTTTATTCATAAAAATGTCTTTGCTGTTACCCATACATTTATCTGCAGCATAGTGGTTATAAGCACAGATTTACTTGGGAGGAAAGCCTTCCTATATTCAAATTCCATTTTTGTTAACTACTAGCAGTGTGATTTTAGAAAACTCATTTAAAATACATAAAACAGAATATTTCCTACCCTATACCTTGACTGAAAAAGTGATGTACAAGATGCTTTTCAGTTTGGCTCAACTTTCCTTCTGAGCCTCATCTTCTATAACTCCTTGTGAATGTGATATTTTCTAACCATAGCGCATAAGTACATTGTATGTCTTACTGTCTGCATCTTGCTATCCTCTTTGCCTGGAAAATTTCATACCATGTTAGGAATTACTACTTATTATGATTAAAATATCACTTCCTCTTTGAAATCGTCTCTAAGTGCAGTAAAGCTTTACTTTATTTATCTATGAAACTAAAGCCTTTACAATCCTTCTCCCTAACGGAAGATCTGCTTTCAGAGTTTATTGATGAGGTTTTGTGGTGAAAGAATAGTGGGGAAAGGTAATCTTCAGTATTATTTATGTTCTGGAGTGACATATGTTTTTAATAATGTAACTTCAAAATATTTTTTGGTTAAAAAAGCAAAATATGAGGATTGTTCTATTATTTTTCACAAATTTAGTGATGTTTACCAAATAAACTCCAAAGCCCTTCTATTTAATAAAGAACTATTTCTATATATTTTCATTGTACTTTTTACCGCACAAGACTGAGCCCCTTTCAGAAAACTTTCCTTATCAATGTGCTTTTCTCTAATTGTCTTTTTGTTTTTCCAATGCAGTGGGAGTTTTAGGCAATTTAAGATGTTCTTACTAAGTCATTAATAGGCTTAAGAAAAAATATGACACTTATTCCAGAGAATGTTACAAATTTCCTTGACACCTGTCCTTTGACAAAATAACAAACAGGCATTAAAGAGTGCCATGTATGAATATTTCTGTGAACAACATATTAACTCCAACTAGCCATCCAAATTGAGGAAAGAAACTTCTAAGTTAATTCTTTCCATGAGTTCCTTAAACCAGGAATTTCAAGCCCACATAAACTCAGTCAATTAAGATTACTTTTCAGTTCTACTTTCTAATTCAATAATGCTTAAAAATAATTCATTTTTATAATGCATAATAAAAATGTAGGGAAATGGAGAAGAAGCCACAGTTAGGAAAGGCTAGTAGTGTGAAGAATATGTGTAAAAAAGAAAAGATGAAAATAAAGAAGGGGAGGAGGAATCCAGATGGCTGATTAGAAGCAGCTTTCTTCAGAGGATTCTATCCAGCGGGAGAGATACTGGACTGAAGTGGACTCAGAGAAGCTGAGTGAGGAGCTGAGTATGGAGACAAAGTGAGGTGCACATCATTCCTGCTGAGACAAAAAATGGGGGCAGGAAAGAGGAAGAAAGTCAACAAAGATCAGGTACAGAACCCAGTGTCAAGAGAATGAGAGACTACTCCCCCAACCAGGAGGTCCACAATGGGCTTTCAGCAAGTGAGCAGGACACAAAGGACCTCACCTCTCACTTTATCCCATAAGAGAGAGTCACTGAATCCCAGTCTCCTTCACCAGTGACATCCCACTGCAGAGCCTAGGCCCCATACTGCATGGCACAAAAGTAACCAATATTTTCTCCACAATTCTGAGCAGACAGCTTATGCTTCCCCAATCCTAGTTGCCTGAAAGACTTCCCTCTGCAGAGGCTGGAGTGTTTGGCCAGTTCTCCGAGAGGCCCAAGCATTCTGTGGGCTGATTAGCTGCAGTGCAGAAACAATGGTGCTACAATTATAACCTTGGCAGGGAGAAGAGAAAACTTTCCTGACTTTCTTTCTCACTAGAAAGGACCCTTCTCCAGTCCCTTGGGAATTATGAGACAAATATGCCAGTGGATTTCTGTTTTCAGCCTGCTAGGGACCCTCTGAACTTGTTTAGGTGGGCAGTGCTCATGCTGCCTGAGCAAGTTTGTCTGGAACTCTGGGCCAGAGCCATCCACTGATTCTTCTTCCCCTGGATCCACTGTCTGGGGATGTTGATTCATCACTTCCCTGTCTTTGTTTAAGCAATAGTGGCATTGCAACAAAGAGGGGTGAATTCAGTGGGTGTGTCTTTGGATTCTCCTCTTCCAGCTATCTCCGGTGGGAGTGGGGCCACAGACATTTGTATCATTGCCCAACAGAGAAGCCAGTGTAATACCCAGACTCTATAGGATTTGGTAGAGGGCAGACTGACCTTAAGACAGAGTCAAATAACACTGTCTCTCCATGCTGGCCCTCAGAGTCTCTGGCTATAGCCCTGAAAGAGAACTTTGAAAGGCTGTAAAGAAAAAGCCATAATTACAAGCCCCAGCTCATTGGAGAAGGGGTGGTTAGCTCCAGTTCTTGGGGCCTCCCAAGCCAGTCTCACCTCACCATATTTAATTGTCAAATAGGTTAGCACAGCATTTTCTAAGGGTTATTAGTTACATTATCTCTCAACAATAATTGACAGACAATCTATCAATTCAACTGAAAATATATAATTATCATATTACAAAGAAAAACCTGACAACATTTGTGAAAAGCAGTTAATAGAAGAACACTGGCAACATGAAAAATCAAGCAGATCAACTCACTCAAAGGATTACAAAGGAGATTCAACACAAAATGCCATCCATAGAGAAATTACTAAAATGTCAGAAATTGAATTCAAAATATAAATGGCAAATGAAATGGTTGGAATGGAGGAAAAGACGAAAATAGCAAACAAGAAAATAGTTCAGAAGTGGTCTCAAGAAATTAGTGAATTCAAAGACAAAGTCACCAAAGATGTGGACATAGTAAGGAAAGATATAACAGAGTTTAAGGAATTGAAAAAGGCATTTGAGGAGCTTCAAAACAGAGTACAGATCCTCAGTAATAGAGTTGAATAGGGGGAAGAAAGAATTTCAGAAATTGAAGATAAGAGTTCTGAACTATCTCAAGCATTCAAAGAAGTAGAAAAAAAAAAAAAAAAGGAGAGCAAGAAAAAAATATTTCTGAGAGAGTTATAGGATCATTCCAAAACATCAAACATTTGAATTATACAGATTCCTGAAGGAGAAGAGGATGATCTTAAAGGCACAGATGCTCTACTCCATGACATTGTGGTTGAGAATTTTCAAGTATTGCAAGACACACAAATTCAGATAGTAGACAGTTTCAGAACCCCAGCAGGACTCAATCAAAACAAAGCATCTCCTGGACACATTTTAATTAACTTTGCCAAAATTAAAATGAGGTGAAAATCCTCTAAACAGCCAGGCATAAGAAAAGTATTAACTACAAAGGCAAAATATCCAAATGAATGCAGATATTTCAGGCAAAAGTTTTCTAACTAGAAGAGGATGGTCATTGAACCTCAATCTTCTTAAACAAAACAATTTTCAGCCCAAGATCCTATATCGCACTAAACTAAGTTTAATTTGTGATGGAAAAATAAAATATATTCCTGACATCCATATATTGAGGAAATTTGCCATAACTAGACCAACTGTACAGGAAAAATTCAGACCTATTCTTTATAATGACCAGCATGATGGTCCACCACTAAAGTAAACTGACCCAGAAATTTAGGAGCAAAGGCAAGCTTTCACAATGTTGATAGGGATAAAAATAAGCTCTTGACCTCTGAAAAACAAGATGACTAAAACTTCACCATACCTATCAATAGTATCAATTAATGTCAGTTGCTTGAATTCTCCTTTACAGAGGCACAAGCTAACTGACTGGACACGAAAAACTCAGGCCAGATATATGTTGTGTCCATGAAATTCCCCATACCTCACAGGATAACATAAGACTCAGGGTGAAGGAATGGAAAATAGTAATCCAGGCAAACGGAAATCAGAAGAAAAGATCATGGGTTGCAATTTTATTTGCAGATACAACTGGATTTAAATCAACAAAAATAAGGAAAGACAGGAATGGATGCTTCATCCTTGTCAAGGGAAGGACACAACATAAGAGATTGCCAATCTGAAAGCTGGCAGATTCCCTATTTGAAAGCTGCTTAACTTATAAAAAAAACACCCTAACTGGGCAGCGCCTGTGGCTCAGTGAGTAAGGCGCCGGCCCCATATACCGAGGGTGGCGGGTTCAAACCCAGCCCCGGCCAAACTGCAATAAAAAAAAAAAAAATAGCCGGGCATTGTGGCGGGCGCCTGTAGTCCCAGCTGCTCGGGAGGCTGAGGCAACAGAATCGCCTAAGCCCAAGAGTTAGAGGTTGCTGTGAGCTGTGTGACGCCACGGCACTCTACCGAGGGCGGTACAGTGAGACTCTGTCTCTACAAAAAAAAAAAAAAAAAAAAAACACCCTAACTGATCCAAACAATATGATACCTTCTTGCAGTGTAATAGTTGGAGATGTTAACATCCTTCTGGCAGTACTGGACAGATCCTCCAAGTAGAAACTGAAAAAAGAAATAATGGACTTAACAATGACCTCAGAACAAATGGATTTAACAGATATATACACAACATTCCATACTAACAAAACTGAATACACAATCTTCTCATCAGTCCATGGATCATCCTCTAAAATGGATCATGTCTTAGAACAAATGTCTAACCTCAACAAATTCAAAAGAATGGAAATTATTCCTTGTATCTTATCTGACCATCATGGAATAAGAGTTTTACTCAAAGGCAACAGAAATCTTTATAACTAAATAAAGTCATGGAAATTAAATTACCTTATGCTGAATGACATCAGGGCCAAAGATTAGATTAAAAAATAAACATAATATTTCTGAAATAAAACAATGATGAAGCCACAAACTATCAAAACCTGTGGGATATTGCAAAGGCAGTCCTTAGAGGGAAATGTATAGTATTGGATGCCTACATGAAGAAAACAGAAAGAGCAAGTCAGCAACTTAAATGGGCCATCTCAAACACCTGGAAAAGGAAGACCACTCCAACCCCAAACCCAACAGGAGAAAATAAACAACAAAAATTAAAGCAGAATTAAATGAAAAACAAATAATTAGTCATAAGATCAGCTAAACAAAATGTTGGTTCTTTGAAATTATTAATAAAATTGATAAACCCTTGACCAGACTGACCATAAACAGAAAAGTAAGGTCTCCAAACAGAAAAGTAAGGTCTCCAGACTTCAAACAGAAATTATAAAGGAGAAATAACAACAGATACCACATATATACAAAAGATCCTCAGTGATTACTACAAAAAAATTCTGTGCTCAGAAATATGAAAATGTAAAGGAAATGGACCAATACCTGGAAGCACACCACCTGCCTAAATTCAACCAGAAAGAATTAGAAATTTTGTATATATCTATATAAAGCACTGAAACAGCAACAATTATACAAAATCACTCAAAAAGAAAGACCCATACCAGATGTCTTCGCTCCAGAATTCTACAAAACCTTAAAAAAAAAAAAAAAAAAAAAACTTTCCTTTATTACATAATCTATTGTAAAATATGGACAGGGAAGGAATCCTCCCTAACACATTATATGAAGCAAATATCCCCCTGATCCCTAAACTAGGAAAATATATAACAAAAAAGAAAACTATAGACCAATATCATTATGTAATTGATGCAAAAATATTCAATATAATGTTAGCAGGCAGAAAACAATGACACATTATAAAATTTGTACCATGATCTAGTGGGTTTTATCCCAGGGATGCAAGATTGTTTCAACATACATAAATCCATAAATGTAATTTTCCACATAAAGAAAACCAAAAACAAAAACAATATGATTCTCTAAATTGATGCAGAAAAGACTTTTGATAATATCCATCATCCTTTCATGATAAGAACAATGAAGAAAATAGACTTAAGTGGGACATTTCTTAAACTGATAAAAGCCATCTACTGCAAACCCACAGCCAATATCATACTGAATGGAATAAAATTGAAAACAATTCCACTTAAATCTAGATCTAGACAAGGATGACCACTGTCAGTCACCACTGATATTCAACATAGTGCTGGAAATCCTAGCCATTGCAATCAAGCAAGAGAAGGAAATCAAGGGTATTCAAATGGGGACAGCGAAAGTCAAACTCTCACTTTTTGTAGCATGATCTTATACCTGGAAAACCCCAGGACTCAACTACAAAGCTCTTAGATGTGATCAAGGAATATAGCAGTGTCTCCAGATATAAAATCAATAACTACAAATCAGTAGCCTTCATATATACCAACAACAGTCACACCAAGAATAAAATCAAGGATTCTATTCCTTTTACAGTAATTCCAAACAAGATGAAATACCTGAGAATATATATTTAAAAAGATGTGAAAGATCTCTGTAAAGAGAACTATGAAACCTGGAGAAAAGAAATAGCAAAAGATGTTAACAACTGCAAGAACCTACCGTGCCCATGGCTGTGCAGACTAAAATATTTGATGAAAGCATTAATGATTTACAAACAATTCCAAATGAAATCTCCCTGCTAAGTTACAAAATTACCGAGTTTATGTGCAAAATATAAAATGGATAAAAGAGTAACATTTAAACAAATAAAGCAGCATTTAAATAAAATTGAATATATACATACTATATATACAAACACAATATATATTTGCAAGTCATTAGATGAAAATGT
Organism: Nycticebus coucang; assembly: GCF_027406575.1. NCBI lineage: Eukaryota > Metazoa > Chordata > Mammalia > Primates > Lorisidae > Nycticebus > Nycticebus coucang. The sequence continues at coordinate 151,760,305 of NC_069804.1, read as the reverse complement.
AATCTAGATGAAAATCTTTTGGAGAGGACATATGTTTAATTTCAAAGTGCTAAACCTAACAAAAAACAGTGAAGAAACTTTGAGAAACTACCGAAGAACATTTTATATCAAAATTGTGTAATTGAATAATACCAGGGTAAAAATAATTGTCTGAGCATACTATGGTTTGAAAAAATATAAAGAGCTTCATGTTTTTGATGTATCAAACATGCTATGAACTACTTCTCCATTTAGAGGAGGTAGCTACAGGACCAACCATTCTATCTTCACTAATGAGACTGCTTTATAGATTTTCCCATTACCACCCCATATTGCTACTTCTGATTTACAAAACATTTATTTTACTGATTCTTCCCAGCTTAACCAATTCAATCACACCCCTGCCTCATCATTACAAGTTTAAGTCTCTTCATTAGCCTTTCAGGATTAAGCCAGCTGGTCCTGATGTCAGCTACCTTCTGCCTCGTTCTCTAAGAATCTATACACTTTATTAAAAGATAAGGAGGTTGTCTCTTATTTTTGTTGTTGTTGTTCATTACCTGGTGCTTGAAGATCGCTATTTCTTTTTTTTTTTTTTAATTTTATTTATTTATTTTTTTTATTGTTGGGGATTCATTGAGGGTACAATAAGCCAGTTACACTGATTGCAATTGTTAGGTAAAGTCCCTCTTGCAATCGCTATTTCTAAAGTACTAAGTATTGCTAAATATATTTGCATTGGATTTTACAAAGCATAAATAGCTCAAATCAACAGTGAATTTTGGTTTAGGATGAAAGAAAGAATTTATATCCATTGTAAAAGACAAACTCATTTATAAAGCTAATTTCCTTAAGCTCAAAACTACAATGTAAAAAAATATACCCTTTGAAATGTTTTAGGACATTTGCACTAGAATGTTTATTGAAACTCAATTCACAATCATGAAGATGTGGAATCAATCCAAGTGCCCACCAACTCATCAATGAATTAATAAACTCTGGTAGATGTATTCCATGGAGTACTACTTAGCCATAAAAATATGGAGACTTTATATCTTTTGTATTTATGTGGATGGAGTTGAAGAACATTCTTCTTAGTAAAGTATCACAAGAACGGAAAAGCAAGTATCCAATGTATGTAATACTAATTAATACAAAAGCAATAGATAAACAACTATACCCCTTCATGAGAGAAAAACACAATTAAATTCAAATGAGAAGGTGGGAGGAGGAAAAAGGGAGGGAGAAGGAAGGAGGTGTATTCTCACTTAATGGATACTATGTAAGGGTGCACAGCACAACCCCTGGGTGAAGGGATCAACTACAACTTGAACTTTACCTAAGAAAGGCAAACAATGTAACCTAATAATTTGTTCCTTCATGTTAATGTGAAATATAAAAAAGAAAGGCATTAGTAAAACATTCTGTAAAACAAAACACTAAAAAAATACCATTTAGATGTTAAATTAGGCTACCAGGATAAAATCTTACAGGGGCAGGCAACAGGGCAAGAACAAGAAACTTGAACTGGCTAGAGCTTTATCACACTTCTAGTCTCATTAAATGTTTATAAAATCAAATAGCAAACCATTTATATTAATAAGACATAATATATTTACAGGAAAGTTTCAGAATTAGAGGTATTCTACATTCATTATACCTCTAAATCCTTAATACAACACTGAGAGATAAATTTTCCTATGCCTAATTTACAGATTAGAAACCCAAAGCTTAGAGAACTTGAGCAATTTGTGCCAACTTACACAGGTAATAAATTGTAAAGCTTAATTTCAAATGAGACTTTTTTGAGCCCAAAGCATTTTTTTTTCTGAAATAGAGACTGTGGTTTAGTAAAATCATTTATTCTTCACATTTCTATGTATAAAAGTAAAATTCTCCTTTTTGTGAATTTGAAAATCTAAAAGATCTCCAGTTTAACCTAACCTTTACCCTTTAATTCTGATTAGTAAAAACTAGTTATTTTAATTAAGTAAGTGACCTCTTGATACCAAGATTTACTTTTCAGTGAGAGCAAGACAAACTTTCTAATCCTAAAGTCACAAGTACTATAGCATCTCCTAAAACACACATCCTGTTCTCTTTTATAAACTACATTAGTAACACTGTTTCAACACTCTGATTATACATATTTTAAAACTACACAATATGTATTCTTTTTCCTGTGTCTCAGAATCCTCTGAATTTCTGCCAGAGAGTTCTACTGCATCTTATTTTTACAGTCTTGCCTGTTGAAAGAAACACAATACGGCAATAGTAGAAAATAAAGTTAAGATATATTGAGAGAACTATCAAGACAAAAGCTTAGGTACTACAAAGTGTTTCATGCAAAACAGACTATCACAGTTATTATAACATTATTATTAAAGTTGTTCTAGAATTTTCCTTAACAAAGACTATTGTGTCCTATAGTAGGGTGGATTAGTGTATTGAAAAAAATGTAGTTATCATGAATTTATGGGCACTTGGTTTATTTTCATACCTTTGCAGTTGTGAATTACTCTGTACCATAAATTCATGAGTGGATTAACAAAATTTGATACATGTATACCATGCATATACCATGAAGGACTACTCAGCCATTAAAAAGATGAATTAAAAACTTTTTCAATAATCTAGATGGAACTGGAGACCATTCTCCTAAGTGAAGTATCTTAAGAATGTAAAAATAACTACTCACTATTAAATTGGAACTAACTGAAGAGCACATGTGTGCATAGAGGCAAGTAAAACTCACTTGAATTAAACCAGGAGCGAGGGAGGAGGAGGGGAGGGGCAAAGACCTACCTAAGGGGTGCAATGAACACTATTTGGGTGATAGTCATACCCTCAAGCATGACACTCAAGCATGACAAAAGTGATCACGTAGCCTAAATTATTTGTATCCCTTTAATATTTTGAAATACAACAGAAAAGAGACCATCAAAAACTGAAGATCGTGAGATATTTTAAGCAAGCATAACCTAAATTATGAACTTTTAAAAATGATTTCATCTCATAAAGCTTCAGCATGTTTGGGGGTGATTTGTAATTTGCAAAGGCTCATGCTCATCTAAAATGATATATTGATCTTACTATTTACCTGAATTGTGATAATTTAGGAAAAGAAGAAAAGAAATCATGTTAACTAGTTGGACCTATCTTAAAAGCACTTTGCTGCCTTCATTTGTATAGCAAACAAGGATTGACATTATAGCAATACCTACTAATAAAATGAACAGAAATGATAGTTATTTCCACTATTTAAGAATGAAGAATACTCAATTTTCCCATGGAAATATTCCTTTAGGCTTAACTCCTCAAGGTTGAGATATATCTGGAGTAATGAGATTATTTTTAACAAATATTTAGAAATTATGTGTCCAATTACCTGTGGGACCATTTAGTGTAGTCAACTTGGAAGGATATGCACTAATTATTATTACTGATTTAATAATCAGGAAAAAGGTATTTAAAAACTGTCCTAACTTCTTAATGAATTCTGATGAAAATATTATGGCTTATTCTAGAGATCTGAATATAATGACCTGATAATTCTTATTTGGTGAGATCAAATTTCTACTGAAATCATTTTGGAGATCAGATTTAATCTGGATCAGCACAACTCAGTTAGTCTCAGATATCAGCTTCTGTGTACTGAATGGAATATATACGTATGTCAAATGTAATCCTTCATTTCATAATTATCTCTACCTTGAGTAGTAGGTAAACAAGAACATATCATGCACATTCTCCTCTTAACCACGGAGATTCCTATCTTATAAGACTATATCCATCAAATTATGTGCACTTTCTATTTATTATTTTTTTTTAATTTTGGCCATTTTTTGCCTGGGCAATAGGTCATCTTCTGGAGTTTGAGATGCAAATCACGATGCTGGTGCAGCAGTATAAAATGGAAGCTGAAAGCCTTCATCTTGCTGAGGAGACCTAGTCCTGTCTTCCTGACTTCTTAGCCCTCAATCACCACTGGATTTGAAGTCTGAAGCTCTCCTCAGACTGCTGAATAGACATACCTAACCTTTCCAAACCATGTCCCTTGGCCATGCAGTGGCTTTCCCAGTAAAATGTGTGTTATTCAAATCTCTCCAGGAGTGGTTGCCTTGCTTATCAGTCACACCAGAAACTGTCTCACACTATGACACTGAGGGCCTATCTATAAAGCAGCTTTCTCACAATGGCTGTGCCCAGCCTGCACCCAAACAACAAAAGCTCTGCTCTGGCCGTGGCTCAGTCCCAGTCCCTGGGCACTGTTCAAAATCACTTGCTTGCTTTCCTGTAACTCAATCAAGTGCTCAAGTCCAAAATAAACCTCACAGTGCAGGCCTCCACTGTCTGTAAACTGTCACTGCCACTGCTGCACCAGAATGCAAGTACTTGCCCTTAGCTGCTTCTCCACTGCTTCTGGAGAAGGACCCCCCACATCATGGGGTCCGGAAGACTTTTGCTGCCTCCCTGTGCCCCATAGAGATGTTTCTGGGCAAAGCCCAAAAGCCAGAGGTGCCTGGAGTCTTTTCTTGCCAATTGTACCAACTTCTTTGTATGGCTGCAAAGAAGCTATCTCTAGTGATCCATCTTGCCCTGCCCCACCCCATCTAGGTTTCTTTAAAAAAAAAATTGTAATAAAAGGTTCTCAGAGGACAATTGGTAAAATTATTCTAGAGTGATATTGGTGGAATTTCTTTCTTCAGTAGCTCCTTGATCTCATAAACTTGAAGAATGTACTCACCGACCACATATCAGTGGTAAGATAGGATTTAGCAGATAGAAAGGATTACAGAAGTAAAAAAAAAAAAAAAAAAGCACCAGAGCTTCTGGTAGAGGGAAAGACCCAGATAGGAAATCTCAAATGGGTCCTTTTGTCTAGAGCAGTGGTTCTCAACCTGTGACGCTTTTGGGGGTAGAATGACTCTTTCACCGGAGTCGCCTAAATACATCCTGCATATCAGATATTTACATTATGATTCATAATAGTACCAAAATTAAAGTTATGAAGTAGCAATGAAAATAATTTTATGGTTGGGGGGTCACGACAACATGAAGAACTGTATTAAAGGGTCACAGCACTAGGAAGGTTGAGAAACACTGGTCTAGAGTGATATAAGGTCTTGAGAATTACACTTGGCCAGGTGATGAGTGTATTAACAAATGGATGCAGTCCTTCCAGGTTGGGCAAAATGGCAGGAGGGTGGCAAAAGGTCCACTACACAAGAGGTCCAACTTACATTAAAATTTCCAGGTCTTGGAAATGGGAGTCCCTGTCCAGCCCTCAATGGGGGAACCCTGTATCAATTGTTAGTGGAAAAAGGGTAAAGACTTGATCCTAACTACTTCCTGATGAATGATAAATGGAGGAAGTTAGGGGTTCTTTGGAGGAGGGTGATCTAGCGGTCAGCAATATACTTGGGTCTGGAACCATTTTTACTATTTGTGGCCTGATGATGTCATCTCTGGAAGACACCAATCTGACTAGCATTTTAAAAAGCAAGGGTAGAAGAGTAAGGAAAGGGTGTTAACTACAGTGTTATTGGTGTCAGGTTGGAAATAATAAAGCCCATGATTTTGAAAGAAAACTATATTAATACTTTCCTTACTGGTTTCTAAATAACGACTTCAAATTTTCTTTAGGCTCACAAGGGTAGGTACACTGTGGTTGATTTTCTTCATGGTCTGATTCTGTAGGATGTGGTGGGTTCTAGGATTTCACTCGTGAATGATGTATCTAGGAATATATTCCTATAAGTTTAACAGCTATAAGAGAAAGCAAGACTACTGGAAAAGTACCCTCTCAACTCTTGGGGTTAGTGAAGGTGAATTGGCGGGAAGAGCTTTGATGATAACCAGATCTCCAAGAGAGAGAAGTTAATTTAGTGTTGAATACAAAAATGTAGTTGGGACGTTTTCAAGGATGTGTTGAAATTTAGCCAAAGAAATAATATGTTTTACTGATTCTGTACCTTCTTGATCTAATAATAAATCATTAGTTAAGAAGATGATATTTTGAATCACGTGCCCAAGAGCTGGAGGTTGCTGTGAGCCGTGTGATGCCACGGCACTCTACCGAGGGCAGTAAGGTGAGACTCTATCTCTACAAAAAAAAAGAAAAAAAAAAAGATGATGATATTTTATTCTTAGGGACTGAGGTATTCCCTGTGTAACAGTTGCTTTGAAGTCAGGCCCATTAACACTTTGTAAACTCTGAAGGAATCTGAACTTGAGGATAATTTCATGTACTAAAGCCTTTACAACTTCCTGAGCTTTTCCTGTCCTTCAACAGAATGCTTCAACTCAATTAGTAAAAGTACCTACAAATACAAACAAAGATCATATACCATGTACCTTAGGGAGATGAGTAAAATCCATTTCTTCACCTGGATATTTTCCTTGTCTTTGTATACCTGGAGGAACTAGACAGTGGTTTGAAGGATCATTTTTCTGACATACATCACAGAACAGAAGTCCTTATTATCTGTTTTATGGTTTTAAATAAGTTTTTTTTCCATTAGAAAGAACTTTAGCCCTTTGATAGGTACTCTCAGTGCCAAAATAAAAAGACTGATGTAAAGTTTTAAGTATTTTCCATTGACTTGCAGCAGGTAATAGCAAAAGTCCATGTTTATTTTGTAGTCAGCCTGAAGGGAGTTGTGAATAGTCTCTGGAAAGAGCCTGTTCTTTTTCCTGTGGGATATGTTGAGGTGCATGATTCTCAAGTGATCCTTCCCAAATGAGGGGTGCCACAGGGGAAATTTTTCTCTTCTGCGCTGCCATTTTAGTCTCTTTATTTGAAAGCTGGTTACTTTCAGAAATATCATATAGAGTTTTTTAGTGTCCCTTACAATGGATAGCTGCTATTTCTCATGGAGCATGAACAGCTTATAATAACCTGTTTCATGATGACATTTTGTGGGGGAGCCATTGTAAGTTAGGTATTGTCTTTCCTTCCAAATGGCAGCATGGGCATGTACAATTAGGAAAGCATATTTTGAGTCAGTGTACACATTAACTCATTTGTCTTTCCCAATTTCTAAAGTGCGGGTTAAAGCTATTAGCTCACCCAATTGAGCACTGGTTCCTGAGGGGGAAGACCACTCTCATTTACAGCATGCTGACTAACTACAGCATAGCCTGTTTTGTAAGTTCCTCATTCCATGAAAGAACTTCCATCTGTATACAAAACCACATCACAATTAGGTAGGGGACTTTCTTGTAAGTTTTCTCTAGCTGCATAGGTCTGTGCTATAATTTATTGTCAATTATGTCCTATTTTATCACTGGAATCAGGGAGAAAAGGAACAGCGTTCAAAGTGGCATAGGTGCACAATTGCAGCACTAGCCCTTCTAGTAACAAGGCTTGATATTTAATGAGGTGGTTGTCTGAAAGCCAGCCAATGATTGCCTTTTGAATTTAAAAGTCCAGTAAGGTCATGAGAAATATAAATAATTAAGTCTCTTCTGAAAATTAGCTTAGTTGCCTCTGGAGTTAAGAGGGCTACAGTTGCTACAACTGCAGACAGTGTGGCCATCCTTTGGCAATGGTGTCATTTTCTTTACTAAGATAAGCTACAAGTTGTAAACTGGATCCTCATGTTGGGTCAGGACTCTTAGGGTAATTCCAGTCTTCTCTGTAAAATACAGATTAAATTATTGTCTGGTAGGCAGACTCAAAGGAGAGGCCTGTACAAGAGCATTTTTCAACTGTTGGAATGTCTTATCTGCTTTTGGTTCCAATTCTAGAGTGACCAGGTATTCTTTTTCAACATTTTAAACTAAAGGAGAGTGATCTGGTTATTTCACTATATCTAGGATTCTAGAGTCTGAAAAAATCTCCTGTAATTCTTAAGAAGCCTTGAAGCTGTCTGAGAGTTCTAGGTTTAGGGTAAGCCAATATTGGTTATATTCTTTCTTTGGTTCCCATGGCCCTCCTTTCCTGTGAAAGTTAGACACTTAAATATGTGCACTTCAGGTACACATAATTGGACTTCAGCCTTGGAAACTTTCTACCCACAATTAGACAGAAATTTTAATAGAGTTTGGGTAGCTACATAGTATCCCTCTGTATCTAGTGCTCCCCAAAGAAGGTCATCTACATGCTGAATAAGAGTCACTGTGTGATATGATAAATGACTTAAGTCTTTGATTAAGGCTTGTCCAAACAAGTCAGGGCTGTCTCTAAATCCCTGAGACAACACAGTCCATATAATATGGGTGTGGAGTCAGAGGGGTCTTCAAAATTCTTGGGAATTCTCATGAAGGGGAAGACAGAAAAAAGCATCTTTTAAGTCTAGGACTGAAATAGAAAGCTTTTTCATGGATTTGAGATAATAAAATATATGGATTGGGAACTATGGGATGGAGAGGAATGACTATTCATTTATAATATGGAGGTATTGTACTAGTCTCCAAGTTCCATTTGGCTTTGACACTCCTAGAATAGGAGTGTTACACAGACTGTTGCAAGGTACTAATAACTTCTGTCACTTTGGATTCTGTATTATGGGTATTAGCCAAATCTTAGCTTCTGCTTTTAGAGGATATTCTTTCTGATTGGGATAGATTGTGGGATTTTTTAACATAATTTGGACCAGTTGAGCATATTTCGCTCTTCCCACCTATCCCTTCATAGCCCATACTTTTGTGTTAGTTTCCCTCTCTAACATGAGCAGGCATAATAAAGTTTCTTGACTCATATTCATATAAATGGCTGATCCTGTTTTAGTTAGTATGTCCCTTCATAAGAGAGGATCAGGACTTTTGGGCATGATTAGGAATGTGTGAAAGAATAGCCAGTTTTCCCAATTGCAACTTAAAGGCTGAGAGAAGGATTTAGTAACCAGTTTTCCATACACTCTCTGTATACTTACAAACTGGGGGGAGGGGGATAGAAGACTAGGGTTACAGAGGAGTACAGAAAAAGTCCCTCCAGTCTCTAGAAGAAATTTTATATCCTGGCCCTCCACTGTGAGGCAGATCCAGGGCTCTTGAGGGATGATAACATAAGCTGTAACCATGAGAAACTGCTCCAGGCAACCTCAGTCCAGTTTAGGGACTGATGGGGTTGATGTCTCAGGAGGCCTTCACCTCTGGGGGCAGGCTGTACTCCAGAATCACCTTACATTATGGACAGGGACCTAGTGATTTGTCCAGCAAGCAGTGCTACCTGGGGGAGTTTTTCTTAAAGTGTCCAGTCTGATCACAATTGAAGTATTTGTTCTTACTTCCTCTGGCCTTCCTCTTCCCCTGAATCGTGGCTGCCTGTTAGATTGCCATTACTGGAAGTGTCATCCTTTTTTCTATCCCTTCTTTCCTTTTTCTCCTTTTCCTTCTGATTTCTATTATAAAAGACTGTTATGACCATTTTAAGAAGGTTCTCTGTGTTATGATTGGAGCCTAGAGCAATTTCTGGAGTTTTCTTCTAATATCTTTGGCTGCTTGGATGATAAATTTACCTTTTAAAATAGTTTGGCCCTCTGAGGAGTGGGATGTCAACTGAGTATGTTTTCTTTTCTTTTTTTTTTTTTTTTAAGCCCTCAGTAGAGTGCTGTGGCATCACAGCTCACAGCAACCTCCAACTCCTGGTCTTAGGTGATTCTCTTGCCTCAGCCTCCCTAGTAGCTGGGACTACAGGTGCCCACCTGAGAATGGTCAACTGTTTTTTTGTTGCAGTTTGACCAGGGCCAGGATCAAACCTGCCACCCTCGGTATATGAGGCTGAAGCCCTACCCTCTGAGCCACAGGTGCTGCCTGTGAGTGTGTTTTCTAATCGCCTTCCTAAACTGCTCAAGAAAAACTGGTGTACTTTCATTTTGGTTCTGGTAAATAATAGACAATTTAGAATAGTTCATAGGCTTTTTCTTGGATCTACAGCCAGAGAAAATGGAGTAACAATTTGTGTTTTACCTTTGACCACTTTCAGTCTTGACCAGAGGACACAAAGAGGGATACAGTTGCTTTCTCAGGGTCCTGGTGGGACCAGAAGAATCTCCTGGAACAGAGTCCATGGTTTTTTCTAAAGGCACCAAGGAAGGTATGGAAGGAGTGGATGGCAGGTTTGAATTAGGTGGAGACAGCATTTCTCCTGGGAATCCCTGGCTGCTTGGGGAAGTTACTGCAGCCAGGAGTGCTGAATCTATCCAATGTCTCTCAGAAAAAAATAAAGCTTGTGTACTTCAGACTATTTCCCCTCTTGTTTACAGAAAAGATCTAACTGGAAAATGGTATCATAATTTAGGGTACCCCCTAGTGGCCATTGTTCACTATTGGAGAGTTGACACTGAGGCCAGGCCTGGGTGCAGAAGAAAACCATGTGTTCCTTCCTCAGCATCTGGGCATAAAATATGTCCCAATTTTTCAGAACATAGCCCAGCAGGATGTTCTCTTGAGGAGAGAATATGTTACCCATCTGTGAGAAAGAACAAACATCGAGCACCTTAATCAATCCCACTGTCTGTGTTCCTAGGTTGTCAAAGTATCCTGGGACCAGGAAGTCCAGAAAGTCAAACAAAAAGAAGCATCCTTCTGATGCTTGAGGAAGAATTCCTGAGGAACATAGATTCCTAAGCCCACATGCTTGTCTGGATTTAGCCATGGTTACCAGTGGAGTGTTTTGTACCCATGGGCTCTCCTGTGCTTGTTGCAGCCAGCAGCACAGGCTGAAAAATCAAGTTCTGCCCCTTTCTGCAACGGCCATTTGGTATATACCAGTCAATTAAAGTGAGGATGAGCCCCACCCTGGAGAAATAGGTTGGGTGGTATTTGCACACGTGTAACCTTTAAGTTTTAATTGATAATTTTTACAGTTTTTTTTTTAATATAAATTACCAGTTACAAAGGAAAATAAGATTTTTCACTATTAGCAGGTCTTAAATGTTATGTTTTTGGCCCTCCTTTTTTCCCCAAATGTTAGCAAGGCAGCAATAATTATACACAGTAAAAAATCAGGGTTGAGAGAAATGGGTTTGAGAGACATTTTAAATTTTTTGCATGAGAATTAATTACCACTAGCTGAAGTCTTAGAGAAATGGAAATGCCTTTGAACCTTCTCATTTACACTAATAGATCAGGAAGAAAAGTCACATAGGCTGAAGTCTTAGAAAAACCTAGCATGCCTTTGAACCTTCTCGGTTACACTAATAGACTAGAAAAGACAATAGGGCATGCAGGGTCATTTTCATTGCCTTTCTTCATTTTGGGAGTGAAAGGTAATGAAGGGGATCCTTTTGAAACACTCTTACAACATCTGTAAAATACAAGAAGGATTCAGTACAAACTTAACTAAATGCATAAAGTGATTTCTTACTGGCATTCAGAGCACACAAACTATAAGGACGGAGGGAGAGAGAGCAACAGGGCCCTGTAGAGATACATAAAAGAGGTTTAAAAGAGCTAAGAGAGCATGTTTTCAGAAGGCCCTCCAATGCTGTAGTGTCAGAAGAATTGCTGGAGGCCCCCGGGCTTCTGGATGCCACTTCTGTTCGTTTTTCAGCTCTAAATCAGAGAAAAATAGTGAATACAGATGGGTTCAGAAGCTGTGTAACATTTTCTGTGGCTCCTTTCTTTTGGAGCCAAGGGGGATTAGAAAGTTTATTCCTTGACAGTCTTTTTCCCATGACTTAGAGGTCAGCAGATGCACTATGCACTTTTAGGGGCTGATGGGCATCCAAATTACTAGTCACCACTATTATGATTATAGTGGGGGGAAAAGAACGGAGTTAAGTGGTCCCATTGCTTACCACAGATCTCTAATCCCAGACAGGCCCCCAAAATACTTTGGTGGAATTTCTTTCTGTAGTAGGTTTTTGGTCTCAGAAATTCAATGAATGAACCCATGTACCACAGAATAGTGGTAAGATAGGATAGAAAGGAATACAGAAGGAATAAAAAGCACCAGAACTTCTGGGAGATGGAAAGACCCAACTGGGAAGACTCATGTGGGTCTTTTTGTCTAGAGAGATATAAGGTCTTGAGAATTACACTTGGCCAGGTGATGAGTATATTAACAAATGAATGCAGTCCCTCCAGCTCTGGGCAAAACAGCAGGGAGTCCACTTTAGGAGAGGCCTGACTTATATGAAATTGCACAGGCCTAGGAACTTAAATGCAATTTCCCAGGCATAGGAAGTGGATGTCCCTTTCCAGCACTGAAAGAGGGAACCCTGTTTCAGTGATACATAATGGTGAAGTGGTGATTACAAAGTACATGCCACATCAAGTGAAAGGCAGAATTTGACAATCCCATATAAATACACAGCCACTTTCATATACCTCTGCAACATCAAAATCAGAAGGGTAAAACATTTTTTTTTTTTTTTATGAAAGCAATCTCTATAGACACGATGAAAATTTTCCCCAAGGTCTAAAATGTCAGTAACCACAGTTCCTTGTCATTCTTGTTTTATCTTCTTCTAAACAGTGTCTAAAGAGCAGTTTAATCACAATTACTGTGACTACTCATGTGGCAATTATGTTTGTAATATTGACAAATTAGGCTACTTTGTCATAAGTACTTTAAATAATTACAGTACTTGTCAGATATCTCTAAATCAGAATATTTCATGCAAAAGAAAACTTAGTGGATCCATACCAAAATCATATTATATTCTGTCCTTGATGTGACACACATCACTTTGGTTGACAGTTGATAACATTACAGATAAAGAAGCCTATTTTATCAGAGGATTATGCCTGTCATGGTATAGGAGATTTAATGTCACTCACTAGCAGCTAGTGACATTCTTTTTGCAAGTTTGGGGAGTTAGGGATAAGGCTAGATGACAGGGTATCACAAACAGTTTGCATCCTTCATTACTTTAATACAAATGGGCACATGAATTTTTCCCATTTTAAAATTTTATATTTGAGATTCTAAGTTCCCACTTCAAAGATGAGGTGCATGCCTATGATAGAAATATCACTACATATCCCTTTCTGGTTTTAAAACTAGCTTCTAAGTGGGAGAGAACATTTGTCACTTCTTATCAATGCCATGATAAGAAGGAGACACTTCTTTTTAAGGGCAGGGGGATGGGAAGGAAGAAGGGTAGTTAGATAGAGGGAGGGCCAATGATGGGACCACACCTATGGAGCATATTGCAAGGTTACAAGTCAAATCTATTAAGTATTGAACACAAATGTCTTAACACTGTGATTAAGTAAATGAGATGAAAGCTATGTTAATTAATAGGATGTAAACACTTTAATTTGTACACATAATCAGCACATTGAATCCCACAAAGGCATAAATATATTCATGATCTATGTATATATGACTTAATAAAAAAAAAAGAAGTGGGATTCATATTTCCCATTAAGAGATCATTATAAAATGCTATTACAGGGTGGTGCCTGTGGCTCAAAGGAGTGGGGTGCTGGCCCCATAGACCGGAGGTGGTGGGTTCAAACCAAGCCCCAGCCAAAAACTGCAAAAAAAAAAAAATGCTATTACATATAATGAACATCAAGACATTCAATATTTATAATCCTGCCAATAATAATAACACATCAAAAACACAAAGATTGTTGATGCTTACAGGTATGTCTTCATAGGGATTCCCCTTAATAGCTGTAAACAATAGGTATTTCCAATTTAACATATCCAAATTATAATTTATTATTATATAAAAGTTTCACCTACATTTATTTTCCCATTTCAGTTACTGGAAACACTTTCTCACTCCCCATATCCAATTAACAGATTCCTTTTTGGTTCCCCGTATATAATATACATATTACACGTGGGTAGAAATATAATGTAGGCAGACATTCCAAAGGATTCAGGGGATAATGGCCCTACACCTCAGCACCCCTGCTGTTCAGCATGCCTAAAATGGTGAGGGGGTCAGAATATTCAATCTACATGGACAGAAAACTAGTCTGGGGATGTCTGAGTACAATTCAGCAGTTTAGTAGAGACAGAATATCAGCAGACTTAGATTACAATTAAAAATTACTGTTGAGCCACGACAATCTAGCCTGAAGGCTGTAACCCTAACCATTCCTTTCTCATCCCCTAAGGCAACTTTGTTAGTAGCTACTTAGTTTTTTGGGGGGTTTTTTGCAGTTTTTGGCCAGGGCTGGGTTTGAACCCACCACCTCTGGCATATGGGGCTGGAGCCTTACTCCATTGAGCCACAGACACCACCCCTACTTAGGTTTTTTTTATTATTATTAAATCATAGCTGCATACATTAATGCAATCATGGGGCACCATACACTGGTTTTATATACCATTTGACATATTTTCATCACACTGGTTAACATTGCCTTCCTGGCATTTTCTTAGTTATTGTGTTAAGACATTTATATTCTACATCTACTAAGTTTCACATGTACCCTTGTAAGATGCACCATAGGTGTAATCCCACCAATCACCCTTTCTCTGCCCATCCTCCCCCCTCCCTCTCCTCCCTCTCCCCCTTTCCCCTATTTTTAGGTTATAACTGGGTTATAGCTTTCACATGAAAGCCATAAATTAGTTTCATAGTAGGGCTGAGTACATTGGATACTTTTTCTTCCATTCTTGAGATACTTTACTAAGAAGAATATGTTCCAGCTCCATCCATGTAAACATACAAGAGGTAAAGTCTCCATCTTTCTTTAAGGCTGCATAAACCCTTGAGAATTGTTCTATGATTTAGTGCCTCCATCCTGATGACCTTTTTAGTGAACTAACATGATTGAATCATGAGACTTTTAACCCTTTACTTCTTCATTCAGGAAATACATATCCTAAAATCTTAATAAAATCTCTTGAGAATATAGGTCAGGTTGACACCTATGTGCCTCAGCCTATTGATATGCATGTTAATTTCTCAACACAGTTTCTCTCTTTGTCTCTGTCCCTGGATGGTAGGGAAACTCCCCTCTTGGGGAATTCTCAGTCCTCTGTGTTGCAGCTCCTTCCTGTGAAGCAAAAATTACATTATGTATTCATACATTTGTCTATGTGTGTGTGCATGTTTGTGTGTGTAAAATGTAACAGTTTATCTTTTCACAACTTCTACTACTATCACCCTATCTGCCTACCTGCTTGCCACAGGCTGCATGCTAATTTTGTGATGACTTTTTTTGTTTGTTCATCTGCAGTGTCCTATATCACAAAAAGTATGAGAAGACTTTTTTTTTGTTTCGTTTTGATAATCAGGTCTATTTAGTATTTTCGCATTTAATGTGTGGCCCAAAACAACTCTTGTTTTTCCAAAGTATGGTAGAAAAAAAAAGTTGGATGCCCCCTCAGATTCAATCTATTTGGGCTACGAGATGGATTATAAATATCAGAAATTTATATCTCAGAGTTCTGGAAGCCAGAAAATCCAAGATCAAGGCACCAGCTGATTCAGTTTCCAGTGAAGACTCACTTTCTGGTTCATAAATGTTACCTTCCCACTGTGTTTTTACATGGTAGAATGGATAAGTAAGCTTTCTGTGATCTCTTTCATAATTTTATTCATGAAGGCTCACCTCCTCTTTTGTTATTTTGTTGCAGAGGGAATGGCTTGAAAAATGCCAAAAATATTTTCTGTCTACCCAACTTATGGGAGACAGAAACCTATATCCCTCACTCAGGCCAGTGGTCAGGAGGGACAGGGAATGTCTCTTCTTCCTTGTATCACAGGATGCATCTCTAGGGAATAGTCTAGATAGAGGTCATGAAACCTTCCTAGCTGAAGATGAGATGGATGTAGATCATGAGATCCTCTTAGTCAAAAATGGGATTAATCTGGGTGGAGATCACAATACTGTTGCAAAGGCCATGAGATTACCTTGGCCTAAAATGAGGTTATGGAATCAGAAATCTTAATAGCTCTATACTGCTCAGAAGGAGGAATTTAGATTTTGAAACCACTGGCCATTTTTCTCCTTTGCCAGTGAAGTAATAAACTCTTTTCTTCTCCTCAAACTGCTTCTCTCTCTTTTTCTGATGTGGCTTTGGGGGACAAGTACCAAACTTTCAATAACAATTTAATTACCTCCCAAAACTTCCATCTCTAATGTCATCACATTGACGATTAAGTTTCAATGTAGTAATTTTTGAAAGACACAAACATTAAGACATAGCATACTATCACCCAAGAAACCATCATTCCTGATTGACTTATAGCCTATTAGCTGATCTAGCTGCTCCTCTCCTTACCCACTACTCCCCTCTTCCCAGGCACGCAGTCTAGTATCCACATGACAACAAAAAGATCCATTAAAATCTAAGTCATATCTCATCATTGCAAGGGTTCTCAATCCCACTTAGGATGTAAATTAATGTCTTTACAGTGACCTAGAAACTATAAATAATCTTCTCATTCACTTATTTCATTTTCTACTATACTACTCTTTGCCTTATTCTATTTGCTCTATTCGTAGACATTCTTGATATTCTTCAATACCAGTGAAGAATACATTGGACCTTTGGTCCACATTGTTCTCCACATTGGATCTTTTCTTTTTCTCCTTGTTTCTGTAATGCCAAAACAAAATTAACATCATTTTTTCATCTTGCTTAATAAGAAGAAAGATGTTTCACATTAATTGTTTTTAGATTTCTGATATCCCTAGAATCATGCCTTAGAAGCAATAGTGAAACTTCTTATGTTACCAGAGAACAGCTTACATTTTGGTAAGACAAAGTTCTATATGTTTATTGTTCATACCCAAACATGTCTGTGCTATATTCTAATAGCACATAAAAGAGCATTGAAATACATAAACTTTCTATGCATTGAGCATCTTTGCATAGTATAGTTATAATATTTATAAATTAATTGTAGAGCAGTTTTGTCAACTCCAAATAACTTAATTAGAAAACTTAAAGAAAGAAGAGATTTTGGGGACACTTATGTGTGAGAGAGGAGAAAGTATATGATGGAAATAGGCAAACTTCTTTGCGATTTACAACTTTCATAACATTTAGAGGGAAATAAAACATACTGTGAACCTGGAAAATAAAAACCTTGGTTTTCTTAAGTTCCTAAATTTTCAAAGTACCAAGATACATTTATACTACTGCTTTTTAAATTAATTAATCAATATGCTTAGAAATTCACAATGTGCTAAGTATTACTAAGAACTTACAGTCACTCTCCCTTAATTAGGAGAATGATGTAGGAGCATATTGAGACAACATGTTGTATATTCAGTTTTTTTGTTATTTTCATTAGTCACCAAACATAATCAAGAATGAAGTGAAATAAACAAAACAAATCAGGGATCAATCTTCTTTTAAAATCAATAAAAAAACTCTAAGTTTTGAAGTTAAGTGCTTGTGGGAGAGAACGCAACCTTTTAATTAACATAAGGAACAGATTTCATATGTCAAATAACTACTTTTATTTCAAGAGGCAGTTTAAAAAGTAAAAAGTTATTTGAAATTTTCTGTCATGAAATTCTCCCTTTAAGACACATTAAAATATATAAAAACCTAGACTTGAATTATTGAACTAGTTTGGTAGCATTTGTATTTTCAAAGGAGGCTCTCTGTTACCAATGCTTGTTAATAAAAATCTAGCCACAGTAAAATGGAAGTTGCCATTTATTCCATGGTATTATAAACAAGTTCATGCAGCATATTTGAAAGTGTATTTTCTTAATAATTCCTATTGTACAGTTCATAACCTCCTACTGCATGAGGCAAATGATGATAATAACAATCATCAAAGCTAAAATACTTCAAGTACTATTAAAGGTGCCTCCAGACCCCCTCCCCAAAAAAACACTGTAACTCTATGTACTATGGTTCACATGTTGTTATATATGTATTTTTCTACTTTGCTTTGGCTCATTTTTTTCAGTTTGTGAAATTATAAGGGTGTCATGTCAGTCTCCACAGCCTTACATATTATTAGACTATTTTTTGCTTCTATAAATGTGAATGTAGGGGACATAAGTTAGTATATAACACTGTAAGGTCAAAATAAAATTTTAGTTGAAACAATACAAGGTTTAACAAAACCTGAGACCTAAGCTTAACCCCCGCTGTGTATAAAAATACTATTTAAATATAATTTGAATATGTTATTTATACATTTAAAAAGATGAATAATAATGCATTTTGCACACACTTAAAGTATGATTTTATGTGAACCAACTCTACAGTAGTAACCTCCTTTCTCAAAAACTCCCTATCTGAGCAACTAAGAACACTAAATGGCATTTTAACTAAGTTCTAAAGGAAGGTTTTTGATTTCTGTTGATTGAATTATTTTAAAATAATTTACTTAAAACTAGCTTTATAGGGCAGCTCCTGTGGCTCAGAGGAGTAGGGCACTGGCCCCATAACCCAGAGGTGGTGGGTTCAAACCCAGCACCGGCTAAAACTACAAAAAAAAAAAAAAAAAAAAAAAAAAACTAGCTTTATAATATATTCTGAAGGAAATCATAACAAAAAGAAAGTTTCAAATTTTTCCCAATGAATTAATGTTTTATTTTGTTACAGCTTTGCTTGCCTCAAATTCAGGAGCATATTTGTTCCCTCTGGTTATAATTTCTCAGAGCAAAAGTAATTTATTCCTGCATACAAACTTAGTTATTTATGATGTTCTACATGCTTATTATGATAATGCTAGCTTACTTCCAAAAAAAGGAAGAGAAAAAGAGAAACAATATGAATTAACAGAATGTAGAGATTGGTGGAATTCAGTTCTCATTGGTTCAATGAGAACTCATTCTCATTATCAAGAATCATTATCACCTGCCTATTTTATTATATCATCAATAGAGACTTCTGGTACTTAACATTTTCTCATAATATTTTATGAGAAATTTATATTAAATAATCTTAAGGATAAAAATTAATGTTTTCCTACTTTTGTTTAAAGTTTGACTTTGAAATAGCATTTTAATGTTTTGTATTTTAGAAATGAAGAAAATATTTAATCATCAATTTAATCTTGTGTGGAGTTTTAAGCCATGGATAAAGATCAACTATCCCCTGATGTCTATAACAAGGGGTAAATTAGCATATTCATTAATTGTGTTTATATTTCCATTTCTATTCCCTAAGCTAATTATATTAAAGAAGTCTGACTTAATTATGTATATTATAGTCTTTTCTGCCAGATATGGTACAAAAACACCCATTTAAATAGAATATCACTGATTCCGTTCCATGGTTATGCAATATTCTTGCGCTCATTTACACTATATGAACACATTTTAATTTTTATGAGGAATATGTTCTTAGGCATTTTATTAATCGGATTCAACTAAGGAAGAAAAACCAATAAAAGACACATACAAATATACAATTATATATGTATACACATACATACATTTAGGCTGATGTATAGGTGCATATATTTATATTACGTAAAAGAGCATATAAAATATATGTATAGTATACACATGTATTTTTTTCTGAATAAATCCTTAAATATTCTTTCTTGATTGCTTGCTTTCATTCTTTCTCTTTCTCTCCTGCTTTCATGTTGGTCTCTCTATCTCTCTTGTTCCCTCTTGCCTCCTCCTGTCCTTCCTCCCTCTCTCTCTTTCACACCCTACAGACCATAATCCTTGTTTATAAAACCTTACTACTAATTAAATCAGGAGATACCCTCATATAAACCAGACCAATATTCTTTACTTAAAGTCAACTGACTAGGGACTTTGCATCAGCAAAAGGATAGCAGTGTCTAGATCAATGTTTGATCCAATAAATAAGGAATTTAGCCTAATCAAGGTAATATATCAAAAGCTATAAAAATGTATTACCATTTCAAACTATTGTAATAATTTAGGATTTTAAAATGTATATATGTAAAAAGTAGGAACAAAATATCTCTTTGGACTAATTAACCCTTTGATATTGCTATCAAGAGAAAAAAAGAAATTACTCAGCAGACTTGGGAGTAAAATATTCCACAAGGCACCCATAAAGTATATTCTTTCCCATCCTGAGTCTCAATACAAATATCTCCTCCAGAGAAGGAAAAGGGCAAAATATAGCTAAAGAATTCAGTAATGAAACCTCATATAGGAAACAGAAAATCAAAAGGTATTTAGAGGAATTTCTAGCAGTGTCAGATAAATTTGATTTGGACAAACCACCTTGCAGAAATGAAGTAGAAAAGGTGTAAAAAAAAAAAAAAACCCGGTTAACACAATAATTAAGTAAACAAGATATGTATATATTAACCAGTGTGATGTAAGCGTTCCTAATTCTATATGAAATCATCACATTATACCCCATAAATGCATTAATGTATGCATGATCTATGTGTTTACAATTTAATAAATAAAAAAAATATTTTAAGGCAATAGAAAGCTATTAAAGCACCAAGAATTTTAAGAGCCAAAATCCAGAAACAAAGGAAAAAGTAGAATGATATGCAGGACATTCCCTTTACTTTTACCCCTCTGTGCACTGATCAACTATTAATGACTTCTGAGAAACTGAAAAATCATCGACTTTTTAGAAGTTTCATAAAGCTGGGACAGAGAATTGGAATTCCAAATCCAACAAAGAAAAGAGTCTCTTTTAACCACCCACACTTTTACTGTAGGCTTTTAAGAGGTACACTTTAAGGGAAAGGTAACTAAATACAGACAAAGCCATTCAAAAGATTAAACCCAGCTGCTATTCAGATCAATTGTAGAATTTATAAAGGTTATACACCAATATTCTAATTGCCAAAAGAAACAAAAGTAAATACTCTGGGGGCAAAGACTATAATTCTGAGCATCCACGTATCTCTACAACATTTTATATACAATGTCTGGGGTATATTAAGGACAACAGACATACAGGAAAATAAAGCCAAGTGCCAGATATAAATAGAAAACTAAATAGCAGAAATAGATGTCTATAAGTTCTAAGGATGCTGAATCTACCAGACACAATCATTAAAATAGCTATAACTAATATAATTAAAATGATAATTTCAGCAAAGAATCTATAGGGCTTTGTAAAATAGGAAACATATAGTCTTCATCTAGCATATAAGGAGCTTTAAAGTTACCACTTCATTCTAACAAGTACAAAGCTGAAGAAACTGAAATTCGGCACCTCTTCTTAGATGCATAAGAAAAGTAAGATTCATCATAAGACAAACCACGGCCCCCAAAATTGAACAGTCAAGCAGATACAAAGAATCACAACACACTAGGGCAAAAACCAAGAAACAGAACACTTTACAAGAACCAGTAATGGGATAAGAAAATCTGAACTGTAATTGAAGATGTGATGGGAGGTTCCATATGGACAATTGTGAGAGATAAAACCTCCAGGGACATGCAGTCATCAGTGAGCTCTCACATTTTTGTAAGCTTTACCTCCAGGAGCTCTATGAAGTCATCATATTGAATATAAGAAAATAGTGCCCCTGTGCTTCTGGCAGGGGGAGGCATAAAGAACCATTTAAAATATGCTGGAGAGTATGGCATTTTCCAACAGATCTGTTTTCAGAAGAAACTATTTTATATAAAGCCTAACCTTCTGGAAGTCTATTAGAACCTAAAGAAGGCAATTACCAACTCCAACACTCTAGCCAAACTTTGTTACCTTAGAAACTGAGAGGTGCAGAAGTTTACAATCCAGGGACACAAGTTGACCAAAAGACTGAAATCTAAGGATAAAACTATAGAATGCCTCCTATGTTTCCATCCCTTTTTACTATAAAAGGTCAATTTACTTTAGTTTGTTTCTCTCAGTACATCATGTCTACTTTTTAACTAAAAGTTAAAAGGCATACAAAAGACAAAAAAAAATACAGTTGAAAGAGTTGGAAAATGCATTAAGATCAAATTCAGATATGACAGTGTTAAGGACTAAATGTTTGTCTTCCCCCTAATTCCACACGTTGAAATATTGTTTTTAATTAATTAATTAATTAATTTTTATTAAACCACAGCTGTGTACATTAGTATGATCGTGGGGCACCATACACATGGTTCATAGATCGTTTGACACATTTTCATTAACATAGCTTTTGTAGAATTTTCTTAGTTATTTTGCTAAGACCTTTACATTCCACATTTACTAGGATTCACATATACCCTTGTAAGATGCACCACAGGTGTAATCCCATTAATCCCTCTCCTTCCCCCTCCCTCCCCCCTCCCTCCCCTCCCTTTCCCTTTCTCCCTATTCTTAGGTTGTAACTAGGTTATAGCTTTCATGTGAAGGTCCTACATTAGTTTAATAATAAGGGTGAGTACATTGGGTACTTTTTCTTCCATTCTTGAGACACTTTACTAAGAAGAATATGTTCCAGCTCCATCCATGTAAACATGAAAGAGGTAAAGTCTCCATCTTTCTTTAAGGCTGCATAATATTCCATGGTGTACATATACCACAATTTATTAATCCATTCGTGGATCGATGGGCACTTGGGCTTTTTCCATGACTTAGCAATTATGAATAGGGCTGCAATAAATATTCTGATACAAATATCTTTGTTATGGTGTGATTTTTGGTCTTCTGGATATATGCCCAGTAGGGGGATTACAGGATTGAATGGCAGATGTATTTTTAGATCTCTAAGTGTTCTCCATATCTCTTTCCAAAAGGAATGTATTAATTTGCATTTCCACCAGCAGTGCAAAAGTGTTCCCTTTTCTCGACATCCACACCAACATCTCTGGTCTTGGGATTTTGTGATATAGGCTAGTCTCACACATTGAAATATTAACCAACAATGTATTAGGGAAGTGATCAGGTCACAAGGGCAGAGCATTTGAGAATAGAATTAGTACCCTTATAAAAGAGGTCCAAAGAGACCTTTTGCTTCTTTCACCATGTGATGTTCTAGCAAGAGGATGGACATTTATGAACCAAAAAGAGGACCCTTATCATCACATATGAAATCTACCAGCACCTTTGTCATGGGTTTTTCAGGTTCCAGAACAATGACAATTAAATTTCTGTTGTGTATAATCCACCAGTTTATGATATTTTGCTGTAGTAGTTTGAAAGGAGTAAGATAGGCAAGACTGTTGCAATGTTCAAGCCAGAAATTTTTAAAAATACAATTAAAGACTCCCTGCCATCTTACAGGTCATGCATGTGAACATAGTTCCCAGGGAGACTCCCGTTGTTGTGCTACACTAGGGAGATGAGAGTCATCAAGCTGCAGAAACAGGATTTTTCAGTGAAGTATATTAAAGGCTGCTATAGACTTCATTCAGGGTACTTGCTCTAGTGAGTCTCGTTTTTAAAATTTTGATCAGATGAAATGTAAGAAAAGATCTCTAACCTGTCCAGATGATTTGGATACATATTTATCTGGAGGTAAAGTTGGCTTATCAATGTAGAATGTAAATGTTTTGGCACAGTAACTGAGATAACGCCGGAAAGGCTATGTTAACCACTGTGATAAAAATCTGTCAAATGGTTTATGAAGCGAGTGTATGATGCCCCATGATCATATCAATGTATACAGTTATGATTTAATAAAAAAAATAAAAAAAATAAATGAGAAAAAAATATTATTCTTATAAAAGTATGTATTATGCCACACCTTTTTGCAGTTCATTCAAGAACTTAAATATGAATTACCTAGACAATGAACTGGATTCTTCTCATGATTTGAAGAAACAGAAGAAGTGTTGAGAATGATCATAAAGTTAATACCTCAAAAATAACCAAATGATCTTTTAAAGAAATAGAAAAAGTTGCCCTGCCAACTAAAATAGCCTCATCAAGACCTTGGACTGAATATTGTAATGATGCAAGTGACTCTTTGAAAGATATCAGTTATCAAAATCCAAAGCTTCAAGCAAGCATAGCTTACTTTCATATCAAGTGAATCAGATATGACAAATTATTTCAAATTTATTTGTTTATTCTGGCTATTTTCTGCCAGTTTATTATTTTACATATATACTATAGGGGAGTGAGATGGTAGATAGAGTCAATCAATAAAGGTAAATAGAATTTATAAAACAGAAAAGAGAAAAAAATATTATCACAACTTAGAAACAATGGGGGAGTGAGATCGTACATAGAGTCTACCATCAGTAAAGGTAAATAGAATTTATAAGCAATAAAGGTAAAAAGAATTTATAAGATAGAAAAGAGGGGCGGCGCCTGTGGCTCAGTTGGTAGGGCGCCGGCCCCATATACCGAGGGTGGCGGGTTCAAACCCGGCCCCGGCCAAACTGCAACCAAAAAATAGCCGGGCTTTGTGGCGGGCGCCTGTAGTCCCAGCTGCTTGGGAGGCTGAGGCAAGAGAATCGCTTAAGCCCAGGAGTTGGAGGTTGCTGTGAGCTGTGTGAGGCCACGGCACTCTACCGAGGGCCATAAAGTGAGACTCTGTCTCTACAAAAAAAAAAAAAAAAAAAAAAAGATAGAAAAGAGAAAAAAATCACAACTTAGAAACAATGGTAGATAGAGTCTAATATCAATAAAGGTAAATAGAATTTATAAGACAGAAAAGAGAAAAATATTATCACAACTTGGAAAGAATGAAACTTTAATTTCACATGTTTTTAGGCAAATTGATTATAGTTAGTTCCAGGTTTTCAATAAAAAAGGGTCTACAGGTTTGTTCTTAAGTTGAATTTGTATTTAAATTAGAACAGGTACATTTACCTATTACCTGTAATAGCTCTCATTCATAAGTCTGAGTTTTATGTCAGTTGGATGTTTGTAATTTAGGACTTACTGTGATAGCCTCCTTTCTTAAGTGTAAATTGTGAATAAGCTGGATGTTTGCAGCTCAGGGGCCACCTGTAGCTTACAGCAGAAAAGGTTGTTGCCCTAAAACGTTAAGAGTTCAGGAGGGGAGCAGATGTAACAGGCCCTATTTGTATAATGTCAGCCAGTAATATTTAATATGCAAATTGACGCTAGTCAGATCCAGTCTATACCATATTCCTCAGGAGAAATCCTTGCTAGAAAGTAAGGTTCCTCTCACCATCCATCTAAGGCCAAAAGACTTCCCCTTTTGGCTCTGAGAATTTTTTCCTTCTTCTCCTTTTCTTAGGAATGGCTTTACATGTTCCTTCATAGGGATACAACTTAATACGACTCACTTTCAGCACAAATTAATAGTGCCTTGATTCTGCCATCAGGCAGAAATGTATTTTCCTTTTAGAAGTCCACATCCAAATGCTCAGAAAAGATGATTACACAGCAGGGACAGAGTTGCACCATGGCTCAGACAGTCATGGAAAGGAGTTCAGGGGAGACAAGATGGCTGACTGAAGCCACCTTTCCACAGAGGCTCCCGTCCAGAAGGAGAGTTAAAGGACAGAAATTTAGCAAGTAACCTGGTGGATTAGTGCTACACCTAGAGAGAAGGTTGAAGAACGCACATCAACCCCGCTGAGGTGAGCTGCGACCACAAGGATACAAATAAAAGGTACAAAATCCATCACCAAGCAGACAGGAGTCCCCTCCCCCATGAGAACAGCTCAGAATGCCCCACAAACAAATGAGCAGAGTTCAAAGGTCCTCCCACTACACTCCATGGGAGAGACCCTCAAAACACTGGACTTACCTCCCCTACTAGGGGAGTTGCTAGTTGCTCCCTGAGCAACCAGAGGAGGCCGGGCATCATCTCAGGTGGCAACCACCACGGAACAGATCTGGGATGGAAACACAGGCCCCATGAGTAAAGGGTTTGCATGAGGCAGTACCGGCCTGGGTGGAGCGTGGGGACTAGAAACACAGGCGCAGAGCTGGGAAGTTCCCAAGGCAGGGCTGACCCAGAGGACCGCTTTACTGAGCCTAAGACGCACCTGGCCCTCAGGGGATCGTCAGCCTATAGACAAAGGAAGACAGGTGGCTAGAATTGACAGCTAACTGAATAAAAACCTGCAGGAGCAAAGACAGGGCCTGAGGCACAGGCTCTGGGAACTCAAAACAGTTTCTCCTCTGCAGGGGAATTTAGCAGGGACAGAAACAAATTCCCACAAAGTGGTTCTGTTCTCTTCTGTCAGTAACATCAATCAGGGGCAGGACTGAAACTGAGTGAACACGCCCCAGCCTCCATCAAGCACCTGAGGCTGTCAGGCCTCACCTCCCCTGGCTAGATAGAGGCAGAGCACAGCGGCCTGGCTGAGCAGAAATAGATTCCTTTGTGATTCAGGCAGGTGCAAACACCTAGAGTATCTATTCACTACAGTCAACTGGGTCAAAGCCCAGCAGGACTATCAGTGACTGGGTGTGACAGAAGTGCAATGTGGAGAAGGAGGCATCAACCTTCACAGACTGATATATTTGCTGGGTGGATCCTCCTGACTCCACGGAGCACCGGAGCAAGCCATATCTGAGTAGTCACCAGACCCCTGCGATTCAGTTGCCAGAGACCTTTTAAACTCTCCCACCTGAGAGAGGTGCTTACTGAGACAATTGATTTGGACCTTTTGAACTGAGCCAATCGCCCAAGGACTATTCAGGTGGTGCCCTGGGTATGTGGTTATAGGAAGGTTTGATTTTCCTTTTCCAATTGTTGCCTGTGGGGGTCAGGGTGACTTAATTGCTGGTATTTCTCCATAGCTGAGACTTCAACCCAGAGTAACTGTTTCACTAGGGTCAAACAGAGACCAGCTAAAAATAAGACAGAACCACTTAGCCCCACCACACCAAACAGGTACACAGTTTCTCAGGCCATAGCACTGTATGGGCCCTCGACAAAGCTTCAGGGAAAAATAAAAAGGTGTAAAACAATCATGGGGCAGAATCAGCAAAAAACTTTGGTAACATGAATAACCAGAATAGTTATACCCCCCCCCCCGGAAAGATATGGCAGATGTAAATGAAGATCCCATTCATAAACAGCTGGCCAAGATGTCAGAAATCACATTCAGAATTTGGATTGCAAGCAAGATTAAAAGAATGGAGGAAAATTTGGAATTAGAAATTCAAGGAGCAATTCAAAAGTTGGAATTAGAAATTTGAGGAGAAATTCAAAAGTTGTCTCAAGAATTTAATGAATTTAAAGACAAAACCACCAAAGATTTTGACGCACTGAGGGAAGAATTTGCAGCCCTCAAAGATCTGAAAAATACAGTAGAATCCCACAGTAAGAGTGGAGCAAGCAGAAGAAAGGATTTCTGACATTGAAAGCAAAGCCTTTGAATGCTCCCAAACACTCAAAGAGGAAGAGAAATGAAGAGCGAAAATGGATCATTCTCTCAGAGAACTCTGGGATAATTTGAAGAAGGTTAATATCCACCTCATTGGAATCCCTGAAAGTGATGTAGTGGCCTTGCAAGACATAGAGGGCCTTCTCCATGAAATTATGAAAGATAATTTTCCAGACATGCCTAGAGATTCTGAAATTCAGATAGCAGACAGTTTCAGAACCCCAGCACGACTCAATCCAAACAAGACATACCCCAGGCATACCATCATTAACTTCACTAAATTTAATATGAAGGAGAAAATTCTGAAAGCAGCCAGATGTAAGAAATCCATTACCTACAAAGGGAAGAATATTAGAATGACTACAGATCTCTCTGCTGAAACTTTTCAACCTAGAAGACAGTGGTCATCGACATTTACCTCCTAAAGCAAAATAACTTTCAACCCTAAATCCTGGATTCAGCTAACCTGAGTTTCATTTATCATGGAGAAATTAAATACTTTAATGACATGTATATGTTGAAGAAATTTGTCATAACCAAACCAGCTCTTCAGGATATTCTCAGACCTATCCTCCATAATGACCAGCCCAATCCTTTACCACAAAAGTAAACTCATTCAGAAAATTTTGATAAAATCCAACTTCCACAGTGGCAAAATGATTAAAAATATCCACTGGACTTTCGAAACACTCGATACCCAAAATTTTGCCAGACTTATCAATATTCTTCATTTACGTGAACCACTTAAACTGTCCTCTAAAAAGGCACAGGTAAGCAGACTGGATACAAAAACTCAGGCCAGATATTTGCTGCATATAAGTGTCACTTCTTACCTTAAAAGATAAATATAGACTCAGGGTGAAAGGATGGTCATCCATATTTCAGGCAAATGGTAATCAGAAAAAAGCAGGTGTTGCAATTCTATTTGCAGACATAATAGGCTTTAAACCAACAAAAGTAAGGAAAGAGAAGAATGGTCACTTCATATGTGTTAAGAGTAATACTCAATATGATGAGATTTCAATTATTAACATTTATGCACCCAACCAGAATGTGCCTCAATTTATAAGATAAACTCTAACAGACATGAGCAACTTGATTTCCTCCAGTTCCATAATAGTCGGAGATTTCAACATTCCTTTGGCTGTGTTGGATAGATGCCAGGAAGGCTATGTTAACTAGTGTGATGAAAATGTGTCAAACGGTCTATGAACCAAGTGTATGGTGCCCCATGATCATAGTAATGTACACAGCTATGACTTAATAAAAAAGAAAAAGAAGAAGAAGCTGAGCAAAGAAATTTTAGATTGGAATATAACCATCCAACATTTGGATTTAGCAGGCATCTACAGAAAATTTCATCCAAACAAAACTGAATACACATGTTCTTGTCAGCCCACAGAACATACTCCAAAATCGATCACATCTTAGGTCACGAGTCTAACCTCAATAAATTTAAAGGAATAGAAATTATTCCTTGCATCTTCTCAGACCACCGTGGAATAAAAGTTGAACTCAGTAACAACAGGAATCTGCATACATATACAAAAACATGGAAGTTAAATAACCTTATGTGAATGATAGCTGGGTCAGAGATGAAATTAAGAAGAAAATTGCCAAATTTTTGGAACAAAATGACAATGAAGACACAAATTATCAGAACCTCTGGGATACCACAAAGGCAGTCCTAAAAGGGAAATTTATAGCACTGCAAGCCTACCTCAAGAGAATGGAAAGAGAGGAAGTTAACAACTTAATGGGACATCTCAAGCAACTGGAAAAGGAAGAACATTCCAACCCCAAACCCAGTAAAAGAAAAGAAATAACCAAAATTAGAGCAGAATTAAATGAAATTGAAAACAAAAGAATTATACAACAGATCAATAAATCAAGAAGTTGGTCTCTTGAAAAGCTCAATAAAATAGATAAACCTTTGGCTAACCAGGAAAAAAAGAGTTAAATCTCTAATCTTATCAATCAGAAATGACAAAGATGAAATAACAACAGACTCCTCAGAAATTCAAAAAATCCTTAATGAATATTGCAAGAAACTTTATTCTCAGAAATATGAAAATCTGAAGGAAATTGACCAATCCTTGGAAACATGTTACCTTCTAAGACTTAGCTAGAATCAAGTGGAAATGTTGAACAGGCCCATATCAAGTTCTGAAATAGCATCAACCATACAAAACCTCACTAAAAAGAAAAGCCCAGGACCAGATGGCTTCACGTCAGAATTCCACCAAACCTTTAAATAGGAACTAGTACCTATGTTACTCAACCTGTTCCAAAATGTAGAAAAAGAAGGAAGACTACCCAACATGTTCTATGAAACAAACATCTCCCTGATCCCCAAACCAGAAAAAGACCCAACAAGAAAAAAAAAATTACAGATCAATATCACTAATGAATATAGATGCAAAAATATTCAACAAGATCCTAACAAACAGAATCCAGCAACACATCAAACAAATTATACATCATGACCAAGCTGGTTTTATCCCAGAGTCTCAAGTTTGGTTCAATATATGTAAATCTATAAGTATAATTCAGCACATAAACAAATTAAAAAACAAAGGCCATGTGATTCTCTCAATTGACGCAGAAAAAGCATTTGATAATATCCAGCATCCCTTTATGATCAGAACACTTAAGAAAATTGGTATAGAAGGTACATTTCCTAAACTGATAGAGGCCATCTACAGCAAACCCACAGCCAATATCATATTTAATGGAGTTAAATTGAAATCATTGCCACTCAGATCAGGAACCACACAAGGCTGCCCATTGTCTCCACTGCTCTTTAACATTGTAACGAAAGTTTTAGCCAAGACAATTAGGGAAGAAAAGGGGATCAAGGGTATCCATATAGGGTCAGAAGAGATCAAACTTTCGCTCTTTGCATATGATATGATTGTATATCTGGAAAACAACAGGGATTCTACTACAAAATTCTTAGAATTGATCAAGGAATACAGCAGCATCTCAGGTTACAAAATCAACATTCATAAATCAGTAGCCTTTATATATACCAACAATAGTCAAGCTGAAAAAACAGTTAAGGACTCTATTCCACTCACAGTAGTGCCAAAGAAGATGAAATATTTGGGAGTTTATCTAACAAAGAACATGAAAGATCTCTATAAAGAGAACTATGAAACTCGAAGAAAAGAAATAGCTGAAAATGGTAACAAATGGAAAAACATACCATGCTCATGACTGGGAAGAATCAACATTGTTAAAATGTCCATACTACCCAAAGCAATATACAATTTTAATGCAATCCCTATTAAAGCTCCACTGTCATACTTTAAAGACCTTGAAAAAATAATACTTCATTTTATATGGAAACATAAAAAATCTTGAATAGCCAAGACATTACTCAGAAATAAAAGCAAAGCAGAAGGAATCATGCTACCAGACCTCAGACTATACTGTAAATCAATAGTGATCAAAACAGCATGGTACTGGAACAAAAACAGAGAAGTATATGTCTGGAACAGAATAGAGAACCAAGAGATGAATACAGCTACTTACCATTATGTGATCTTTGACAAGCCAATTAAAAACATTCATTGGGGAAAAGATTCCCTATTTAACAAATGGTGCCAGGTGAACTGGCTGGCAACCTGTAGAAGACTGAACCTCGACCCACACTTTCACCATTAACTGAGATAGACTCTCACTGGATTAAAGATTTAAACTTAAGACACGAAACTATAAAAATACTAGAAGAGGGTGAAGGAAAAACCCTTGAAGAAATCGTCTGGGCAAGTTTTTATGAGGAGGACCCCTGGGCAATTGAAGCAGCTTCAAAAATACACTACTGAGACCTGATCAAATTAAAAAGCTTCTGCACAGCCAAGAACACAGTAAGTAAAGCAAGCAAATAGCTCTCAGAATGGGAGAAGATATTTGCAGGTTATTTCACCGACAAAGGTTTAATAACCAGAATCCACAGAGAACTCAAATGTATTAGCAAGAAAAGAACAAGTGATCCCATCACAGGCTGGGCAAGGGACTTAAAGAGAAACTTCTCTGAAGAAGACAGGTGCACAGCCTACAGACATAAGAAAAAATGCTCATCATCTTTAATCATCAGAGAAATGCAAATCAAAACTACTTTGAGATATCATCTAACTCCAGTAAGATTAGCCCATATCACAAAATCCCAAGACCAGAGATGTTGGTGTGGATGTGGAGAAAAGGGAACACTTCTACACTGCTGGTGGGAATGCAAATTAATAAATTCCTTTTGAAAAGATGTTTGGAGAACGCTTAGAGATCTAAAAATAGACCTGCCATTCAATCCTATAGTTCCTCTACTAGGTATATACCCAGAAGACCAAAAATCACATCATAACAAAGATATTTGTACCAGAATGTTTATTGCAGCCCAATTCATAATTGCTAAGTTATGGAAAAAGCCCAAGTGCCCATCGATCCACCAATGGATTAATAAATTATGATATATGTACACCATGGAATATTATGCAGCCTTAAAGAAAGATGGAGACTTTACCTCTTTCATGTTTACATGGATGGAGCTGGAACATATTCTTCTTAGTAAGGTATTTTAAGAATGGAAGAAAAAGTATCCAATGTACTCAGCCCTACTATGAAACTAATTTATGGTTTTCGCATGAAAGCTATAACCCAGTTATAACCTAAAAATAGGGGGAAGGGGGAGAGGGAGGGGAGGGAGGGGGGCAGATGCGTGGAGGGAGAATGATTGGTGGGATTACACCAGCGGTGCATCTTACAAGGGTACATGTGAAACTTAGTAAATGTAGAATATAAATGTCTGAACACAATAACTAAGAAAATGCCAGGAAGGCAATGTTAACCAGTGTGATGAAAATATGTCAAATGGTATATGAAACCAGTGTATGGTGCCCCATGATTGCATTAATGTACACAGCTATGTTTTAACAATAAAAAAAAAAAAAAAGGGAAACGAGTTCAGGGTTACATCGTTCAAATATTACTATAGGTGCTGATATTTGTGGGTTTGGGTATCACTTACCTTTGGAGAATAGAGCTGACTCTTACTTTGAGACCATGTATTATAAAATGACACACACCAGAAGGCCATGCTCCCCCTGAGAGGTATAATGAAAGCAGTGAATTTGGTGGTAAGCAGTTGAGGTGATAAATGTTGAAGTGGGTTGGAGTAGTTGAAGGTAGGGTAAGAGGATAGGTTCAAAAATGCCTGGAAGTCATTGAAACCAACTGACTCCTTCTTCTTTATACCCTCCAAAAATTATTTTTGATAGGAATATTTAAATTTACCCATTATAATAATCAAATAGTATTGGCTATCAAAAATACAAAATATGAGATCTGAGACCCACCTTAAGGTAGGGGAAGAAAAGGAAAAGGAAAATAAATATAAAATATATGTATTATATATAATATATAATGATATATTATATATATATTGCAATGATATATTATAGATATATTGAAAATATGAGCCTGTGAAATAGGTCAATTGCCTTTAGAGGGTGAATCTTTTAAAATCTGTGGGTTGGCTCAGCACCCATAGCACAGTGGTTATGGTGCCAGCCACATACACTGAGGGTGGCAGGTCCAAATCTGGCTGGGGCCAGCTAAACGACAATGACAACTGCAACAACAAAAAAAAAAATGGCTGGGTGTTTTGGAGGTTGCCTATAGTCCCAGATACTTGAGAGGCTGAGGCAAGAGAATCGCTTGAGCCCAGGAATTTGAGGTTGCCGTGAGCTGTGATGCCACAGCACTCTACTGAGGGTGACATGGTGAGAGTCTGTCTCAAATATATATATATAATAAAGTAAAATACTGTGGGTTTCCAAAGTCTCTCCAACCCCTGTCCCAATCTCTAGTAAACACCATTCTACTATATAGTTTTAGATAATCTGTGCTGTCATAAATGGCAGAAATTCCTTATTTTATGACTAGTGTTCCATTGTGTATATATAGTATGCCTTCTTTTTATCCTAGCTCAATATTATTTCTAATTTCAAAATATTTAGAAAGTTTATATCAAAATATTAGGTACAAATGTTTTTGGTACATGGGTAAGTTTAGAACAATTAAAAAAAAAACAGTAAATACATAAATAAAAATCTATGGTTAATATGCTAAGGGCCTTAATGGAAAAAGTAGACAATGTGAAATATCAGATGCATATATAAGGAAAGGGATGTAAATTGTAAGAAATAACCAGAAAGGAGTGAAAGATTAAAAAATTACAACATAAAGAAATAATGCCTTTTATGGGCTCATCAGTAGATTGGACATGGCTGAGAAAAGAATCTCTGAGCTTGAAGATTTTACAATAGAAACCTCTAAAACTGAAAAGAAAGATAAAACAAACAAACAAAAAAAGAACAGAATATTCCAGAATTATGGGACAAGTTCAAAAGATGTAACATATTTATAATGAGAATACCAGAAAGAAAAGAAATTTAAAAAGAGGTAGAAAACTTCTTTGAAACTAACTAAATCAGAGGAAAAGCATTCATATACAGTTTCAATAAACTCAAAGAAGTCTAGCTAAGATAAATCAAAAAAGCACCACACCAGAGCATACAGGGAGTATCCCTAAAGTTGCTTTACATGGGTAAAATAGAAATTTGTAGCTAAGTGGACCTTCATTTACGAAATACTCGTTACAAAATTTTACAAAAATTTTAAAGAAATATTCTCTACATGCTGGCTCTTTATAAAATTTTGTAACAAAGATTTTGTAAATAGAGGTATATTTAGATACAATTTCCAATTTTCTCCATGTATAGCCACTTTAGGGGGTGACTTTTGGGGCAGCATGTATTGTAATAAAACCATCTAAAGTCAAAGGCAAAGAACTGTAAAAGCAGCAAGATATAAGTGATTTGACATATGTAGGGGAGCTTGTATGAAATTATCAGTGGATTTCTTAGCAGAAAATATACAGGCTAGAAAGAGGATTATATATTCAAAGTACAGGGAGAAGAAAACCTGTCAACCTAGAGTATTGTATCAGACAAAACTACCTTACAACATAAATGAGAAATTAAGACTGTCTTAGATAAGCTAAAGCTGAAAGAGTTCATTAGCAATAGACTTGTTCTACAAAAGATAAAATGCTAAATGGATTTCTTCAAGTTGAAATGAAAATGCAGTAGGCAGAAGTTTGAAGCTGATTCAAAAGATAAGGTTCTCCAATAAAATCTCAAGTATATAATTCAATGAATTATTGCACAGTGAAACACTACTGTAGCCATCACTCAGCCCCCAAAATACATGAGTTTTAACTTTTAACTATTAAATAAAATGCCAGCATACGCAAATATGATATGATATGAAAAAGTATGCCATAGTTTAATCTCTTTACAGATGTAAAATTTCAAATAAAAAAATTAAGTTGAATTGTACGCTTTAAGTCTTACTTCAGTAATGCAAGGCTTAGTGTTAGAAAACTTATTAATTCACTACATGAAGAAAATAATTTCATTTTGATAATTATACTATAATTATGGAAGATAATGCTTTTCTTTTTAGAAAATATATGTAGTTTGGCTTGGCCACCATAGCTCAGCAGTTACGGCGCCGGCCACATGCACTAGGGCTGGTGGGTTCAAACCTGACCTGAGCCTGCTAAACAAACAAAACAACGACAACAACAACAAAAATAGATAGGCATTGTGGCGGGTCGCCTGTAGTCCCATCTACAAGGAAGGCTGAGGCAAGAGAATCACTTGACCCCATGAGTTTGAGGTTGCTGTGAGCTGTGACACCATGGGACTGTATCAAGGGCAACATAGTAAGACTCTGTCTCAAAAAAAATAAAAAAGAAAAGAAAAGTGAAAATACGTATTTAGAGGTTAAAAGTTAAAAACAAGGTAAATATACAGATAAGTATACTCACATGTACTTTTGCAATTTTGCTGTGTAGAATTTGAATAACAAAAACAATAACTATAAATCTATGGCAGTAGGTACACCATATATAAAGATATAAATTGCAGTAGCCATAACAGAAATTGTAGTACAGATGAGGATGTAAAGGACCAGAGGTTTTGTATGGAACTGACATTGTATAATTATCAATATAAAAAAAAATCATCTAGCATAGATGCAGAGAGAAGGGAACACTTTTACACCATTGATGGGACTGCAAACTAATACAAGCTTTTTGGAAGGTAGTATGGAGAATACTGAAAGGACTCAAATTAGACCACCCATTTTATCCTGAAATCCCAATGCCAGGCATCTACCAAAAAGAAAATAAACACTTTATCATAAGGACATTTGCACTAGACTGTTTATTGCAGCTCAATTTACAAGCACCAAAATGTGAAACAATCTAATGCTCAAC
Source organism: Nycticebus coucang (assembly GCF_027406575.1). Lineage (NCBI taxonomy): Eukaryota > Metazoa > Chordata > Mammalia > Primates > Lorisidae > Nycticebus > Nycticebus coucang. The sequence continues at coordinate 151,724,949 of NC_069804.1, read as the reverse complement.
AACCCAGGAACAGATAAACAAACTGTGGTATATGTATACATAGAATACTATTCAGCCTTTAACAAGATGGAGATTTTACATTGTTTGTATTAACCTGGATGGAAGTGGAACATATTATTCTTAGTAAAGCATTACAAGAATGAAGAAGTAAGAATTCTATCTACTCGATTCTCATATGAGGACAGTTGATGACCTACATGGTGGGGGTTGGGGCAAGAGAAGAGCAGAGAGAGGGAAGGAGAGAGGGAGGTGGGGAGTGGTGGTGTGTGACACACCTTTGGGGGGCAGGACACAATTATAGGAGGGACTTTACCTAACGAATGCAATCAATGTAATCTGATGCAACCTCAAGGAATCCCCCCCCAAAAAATTGGTAAAACATATTGATACTCTTAAAACCATGCCCCTGTATTCCATTTACTCAAACCTTCTAAGATATTGTATATTTTGCTTTTTAAATAAATTGTCTCGAAAATTAAAAAATAATAATATAGAAATGGTCAATCAGTGTATAAAAATATATGCGACATCACTAATCTTTGGATAAATGTAAATCAAAACTTTAATGATGTATCATCTTACATTAGAATGACTATTATATAAACAAAAGTAGAAACAATAGCAAACGTTTGAAAGGTATGATGTGGAGATATCAGAACCTTTGGCACAGTGTGAGATTATAAAATGGTGCAACTGCTATGGAAAATAATATGGATGGTCTTTAAAAAATAAAGAAAAGAAAAGCTATTTTATAATCTACACTGTCTCTTCTGGGTTTATACCCAAAAGAATTTAAAGCATATTTTGTAAGAGATGTTTGCCTAATTATGTTCATTGCTGCATGATTTACAGCAGCCAAGAGTTGGAAACACTGCAAATGTATATTTATAGATAATCAATAATGCAAAAATGGTAGATAAATAAAATAGAATATTATTTAATGTTAAAAGGAAAATATTCTGTCACGTGACAAAACATGATTGAACTTTCAACAAATAAGCAACGAAAGTCAATCACAAAAATGTAAATACTGTATGATTTTACTTTTATGAGGTATCTAGAGTAGTGTAATTCATAGAAATAGAAATTGGAATGATTGCTAGGAGCTGGAGAGAGGTAGAAAAGAGGAATTGACATTCAATGGATAGTTTCAGTTTTGCAACGTGAAAACATTCTGGAGATCTGCTTCACAGCAATGTGGATATACTGAACGTTATAGAATTAAAAAGTTAAAAATTGATAAGATGGTAAATTTAATATTATTTATTTTTACTGTAATGAAAAAGTAATCAGGATGTCATCAAATCTCCTTTCCCATTCTACATTTGTTCTGTCAGCAAATTCTGTTGTCCCTGCCTTTAGAATATATACATAATTCAACCAGTTTTCACCAACTTCATTGCTGTCATCCTGGTCCAACCTACCATTATTTCTCACTTTAATTTTGTTCTGTAACCTCATAATGTGTCCTTCTCCTACTATTCTTCATCTTGTTCAACTCTTCCTAAAATAATATCCCAGATGCTTCTCAATCATGTATTTGACTTAAGGTCTTTACACTACCTCTTTCAAATTTCTAAAAAACTCTTCCCCCAGATATCTATATGCTTAATTTCTTCATCTCTGAAAAGTCTTTGTTCAAATGTTATCTTCTCGAACAAGTTTATGCAACCATTCAATTTATAACTGAAATAGTCCTTCATTCTCACAACTCTTGAGCTCCCTCATTATATTTTATTTATTTTCCCATGGTGTTTATCTCCTTCTAACCAAAAACTTGAATTAAATTATATCTTTCTTCTGAAATAATCTTCTACTGGCTTCCCATCTTGTACACATAACAAGACATGTCCCTCACTATAATCTTCAAGGCTTTATATGAGCTAACTCTCTTACCTCTATAATTTCAAATTTTAGTACTCCCATTGCCCACTATTTTTTACTCACATCTACCTGGTTGCTCAGGCTTCTTGCTATTATTGAAAAGTACTATGTGTGCTTTAGCCTTAGGACCTTTATAAACTTCTTTTCCCTCTCTGGAAGGCTCTTTCCTTAGACATATTCATGACTCTCTCCTTGTATTATTTTAGGGTTTTTTTCTTTTTCTTTCTTTCTTTCTTTTTTTTTTTTTTTAAGACATAGTCCTGCTCTGTCACTCAGGGCGGAAAACTTGGGCTCAAGCAATCCTCCTGCTTCAGCCTTCTATCTAGGATTTTAGGTTGTGCATAGCTAATTTTTCGAAACAATTTTGTAGATATAGGGTCATAGTATGTTGCCCAGGTTGGTCTTGGACTTCTGGCCTCAATTGATCCTCCTACCTTGTCCTTTGAAAGCGCTGACATTAAAAGTATGAGCTGCCCTGGCTACAAAACCACCTTCTTAATGAAGTTTAAGTCCCACATCTATAATTTTAGGCTCTCCAACATTTTATAACAAGTTCCCTTGTCTATACTTATCACTTATTACTATTTCACTTAATAGATATTTTATTTATTTTCTTGCCTCTACCACTAAAAATGTAAGCTCCATTATGGCAAGAATTTTTGTCTTTTTCTTTTTACTTTTATAATCCCAGTACTTTAATTAGTAGGCACAAAATAAGTATTCGTTGAATAAAATCATACAGAATTACATGAATGGAAACAACTGAGGTTTTTTTTTTTTTTTTTCTTATTTTTATTTTATTTTATTTTTTATTGTTGGGGATTCATTGAGGGTACAATAAGCCAGGTTACACTGATTGCAATTGTTAGGTAAAGTCCCTCTTGCAATCATGTCTTGCCCCCATAAAGTGTGACACACACCAAGGCCCCACCCCCCTCCCTCCATCCCTCTTTCTGCTTTCCCCCCATAACCTTAATTGTCATTAATTGTCCTCATATCAAAATTGAGTACATAGGATTCATGCTTCTCCATTCTTGTGATGCTTTACTAAGAATAATGTCTCATCTAACCCCAGTGAGAATGGCCCACATCACAAAATCTCAAAACTGCAGATGCTGGCGTGGATGTGGAGAGAAGGGAACACTTTTACAATGCTGGTGGGACTGCAAACTAGTACAACCTTTCTGGAAGGAAGTATGGAGAAACCTCAAAGCACTCAAGCTAGACCTCCCATTTGGGCATCTGCAATCCCATTACTGGGCATCTACCCAGAAGGAAAAAAATCCTTTTATCATAAGGACACTTGCACTAGACTGTTTATTGCAGCTCAATTTACAATCGCCAAAATGTGGAAACAGCCTAAATGCCCACCAACCCAGGAATGGATTAACAAGCTGTGGTATATGTATACCATGGAATACTATTCAGCCATTAAAAAAAATGGAGACTTTACATCCTTCGTATTAACCTGGATGGAAGTGGAAGACACTATTCTTAGTAAAGCATCACAACTGAGGTTTTTTATTTCATTTGTGAACAAGTAAAAAGATACGTTTCGCGAAGAAACCTGGACACTTTAAAGTTATTCATCTATATTTTATGAGATCTAACATACCATATGGAATAGAAATATTTGCCTTTAAGCAAAAGGTGGAAAGTGCTGCTGTGTAATATATTTTGTATATAAGACTATAAGACTTTGAGCTATAATTTATCATAGTGTTTTGTATCCAAATAAGAATGCTAGTTGTGAAATCTGTTCAATTGTAGCCACTACTGTATTAGCAAAATAAATTTTAATTTATTTTCCTCAAAACAGAGTGCAGATTGTCAGTTATATCCAATATATCCTTTAAATCTAATGAAGAAAGAATCTTAAGGAATACGTAATTACTATGCATTATCAGTTTGTCATTTATGGCAAAGATGGAGAGAGGTGGGGGAAATATTTGATTAACATAAATCCTTCCTTATACTTTTATGCACCAATTTAATTGTATGAGACATGTCTTTATAGTAATGAGACTCATTTGCTTGTGTGAATCCTAAGTTAAGTCTAAAGACAGTTCCAAAATACATTGATGATAATTTATGAAAAACTGATAGACTTTTTAAAGGCAAATACTCAAAAAAGTAATGCCATATGAAGTACCCTGGGAAAAAAGTGAGAAGATTAAAATTTTTACACATTCTTTTTATAACTAGATGTATGATCTTTTCTGCTATTTTATTTTTGTGGGACCCTATTGCCTCAACACTAAGTGAAGTAATCTCTAAATTTTCTTTAATTTGTAAAAATTATGTAACATTTTCATTTAGAATTGTAGCTCTCATGGTGGAAGATGCTTAACCCAATGCTGGAGGTTAAATTTATTTTTTTTGAATGAAATTTATATATGCTACCTAGAAAAATTCAAGGGACAAGGATTTAAAAAGAAAATAATTTTACTATATTCCATTGTTAAGTTATATAGTGTCGAAAATGCAAAAGTAAGCAAAACCTTTGCCACACAGTGTGATGTGCAAAATCATGTTTTGCTTTTTTCTTTTTCTTATTTATTTCATATTGACATAATGGTACAGATAATTAAATTACATTGTTTGAGTTTTTAGAAAGTCCAAGTTGTAGTTAACCCCTTCACCCATGTACCCTTACATTGTGCCTGTTAATGAGAGCTTATGAATACCCCTCCCTCCTCCCTTTTTCCTCCTCCCCTCCCACTTCTTCTTTATTATGGTTGAATTTTTCTTTTGTGTGGATGTATAGTTGTTCGTCTGCTGGTTTCATATTAGTATGGAGTACATTGGATACTTGCTTTTCCATTCTCGTGATACATTACTTAAGAGGATGTTCTCCAAAAATCATGTTTCTTATTTCAGGAAGTGATGATATCTGCCATTTAGTGTAATATTCAACAGAACACCTCACATGTAAGGCAACATCACATTTTTCACATTAAAAATGATGTCTTTATGACATTCATCACACTGAATTTGCTTTCCCTGTTTGATACATGCCATCATAATGTGAGTCAGTGTTGCACTACTGAGAAGGTCCTCCTCTGTGGCCAGGTTCTTGAGGACGACTGTGGGTCCTCAGATAACGGTATACCACGTTGACTAAACTCTAGAAAATCCTTTAGCTTCCCATCATGTTTTATGCAGTTGTCATGCATTTTGTAAGACCAATTTGAAACATAAAAGAGGACCTGAATATTATTTATTTTCATAGATTGATGCCCAATACTTATAAAAGTTGTCATCAGATCTGTCTACATCTCCTATGAAATGGCTATACACTTTGATCACATTTGGCTGCTGAACTTGGACTTTTTCTTTTTCCATTTCTGGAAATAATGATCGAAAACACATAGGGTGTCAATACCAGCATCAGATGAGAATAGAGTGACCACCCTGTTATCATTCCATCTGCAGACAATATTGCTTTTGATAGCAATTCAATAATTAAATGTGCTTCATTCTTTTTTCTTCACAGCTGCATCTGATTCCAGTGGAGCTTTGTCAATGCGATCCTGTTACCTTGCCTAATGTTTTGTTGAACTGAGCTTATCAATAAGTGCAATATTGTGAAAAAGTTCTTAAATAAATAATGGTATTGTACAATGTGTACCTCTGTAAGTGCCTCAGTAAACTGAAGGACAAGTGATCCACTGACACCACATTCCTAATGTTTACTATTTGAGGTTTTAGCCAGATACAGCTGGAACCAGCTAATATATCCCAGAAGTGTTGCACCACACTAACACTTACAGCTAAACCAATGGGCTTTCCCCCAATACAGGCATCCTCAATATCCCAGAAGTGTTGCACCACACTAACACTTACAGCTAAACCAATGGGCTTTCCCCCAATACAGGCATCCTCAATATCCCAGAAGTGTTGCACCACACTAACACTTACAGCTAAACCAATGGGCTTTCCCCCAATACAGGCATCCTCAAACTTTTTAAACAGGGGACCAGTTCACTGTACCTCAGACTATTGGAGGGCCGGACTATAGTTTAAAAAAAAAAAAAGCTATGAACAAATTCCTATACACACTGCACATATCTTATTTTGAAGTAAAAAAGCAAAATGGGAACAAATAGAATCACACCGCCTCATGTGGCCCACGGGCTACAGTTTGAGGACCCCTGCAAATTGTGTGCTCCCATGAGTACCAAAATAAGGAACCATGCATTCATCAAAGCTGAAATATGTTTCATTTGGAACAAATTTCATGCATCTCTCATTGGGTATGCTTATCAGAGGTTGCAACTTGGGAAACTTGTCCATTGAGTCAAATTAGCATTGTCAGCAACATGCAAATTGGAAAATACAGTTTCAAAGTAGTCATGTCTTATGGAAGCATCAGTGAGTACATTATGCACACCAGTTTTTTGTTCCTAGAACATATACAATCTCAGAACTGAGCCATAAACACTCAAAAAAATAATTTCCAGAAAACACTTGGATTTGGAGCTTATTGAGCTAAGATTTACATCCTACTTAACAGTGTATGAGTTTGAGTATTTGACAATAAGTTCAATGACCTTGTCATCAAGAAAGAATTCAAGAATTTCTTTGGGACTTCTCATTTTGGTGAAGAAATCGTTTGGTGGCTCTGTAACTCTAACTGCTATGGACGGCGCAAGTTACGTCAACTTATATACATACATTTGTGAATAACTTTGCCACTTTCTTTTTCTTTGATAGAGGAGGTTGCTATGAAGTAGATGTAGATGAGGAACTTCATCATCAAGAGAGTCATCTTTCTTCAGATGCATATGAGGGATCATCTCAGTCAAACTCAGCATCATAACCATCTTAAATAAGATATGTAGGTGTGTGCAACAAAGAACCTGACAGATTATCGTTGCACCTTCTTCACTTCATCTCCTGAGTCCTCATCAGAAAGAGGTGTCTACATCACATACGCTCATGCTTCTATACTGCCATTATCTCTAACAGATCAGTTATTTAAAGTAAACTTATGTTTTGAGGCATTCTGAAATTATAAAATGATTTCAACAAAAAAGAACAGGTGGGAAAGATATTAGTTGACCTAGTTGTAAGTGTGTGGTGTAGTGCTCCACAAATGGAACATGCAAAAATATCAAAGCCATAACTAATACAGCAATAATAACTTTGGTATTTTCTTTTTACAGAACAACTAGTAGAGAAGTAATAGAAAAAGAATTAATAGTATAAGATGTCATGAAGTAAAGTTGTATTTACCTTTCTTTGGATAGTTCTTCAAAAATTTCCTCAAATTCACATCACTTTTTGACAAGCTCCCAGCATCTGCAGCAGTAACTAACTCTGTGAACCACATCCTAACATGAACCCTCAGGAGGCACACATGTGTGAAAAATCAGACCTGGGTGATGACCTTGAGCAGTAGGACATAAATAACTCCCACATCACTACCTTTCCAATAATGGAATATGAGGCTGAAATATGTTAATTTGGGTACAAATTATTTGAGACTAAAAAAAAAAATAATTCATCCCTTTCACAATAGTACCCTCACATGTTCTACAAAACTAAGTGTCTGGATATCATAAAACACTCATTATTGGTTGACTAAAATAGAAACACTCAATTAAACTAGGCATTGTGGTCACATCATTTTGATAAGTAACAAGGTTAGGTAACCAATGATTTACCACAGTTCACTCTAATGCAACTGATGACTGTGTGAAGAAAATATTTTCAATTTAAATACTGTAACTATATTGTGACACATATCTGAGCTTTTCCACAAAATTCCAAAATTAAAGTTTAAGGACTGGGCGGCGCCTGTGGCTCAGTGAGTAGGGCGCCGGTCCCATATGCCGGAGGTGGCGGGTTCAAACCCAGCCCCGGCCAAAAACCACAAAAAAAGAAAAAAAAAAAAAAGAAAAAAAAATAAAGTTTAAGGACTAACAGCTACTGCTTTATATATTTTCACATCATAGATGGATACACTCACAAAATGATGTGATCTCAAATTTGAAAAAAAAGTCTTTTTTGAGTAGATTTTTTTTTTTTTATTGTTGGGGATTCATTGAGGGTACAATAAGCCAGGTTACACTGATTGCAATTGTTAGGTAAAGTCCCTCTTGCAATCATGTCTTGACCCCATAAATTGTGACACACACTAAGGCCCCACCCTCCTCCCTCCTTCCTCTTTCTGCTTCCCCCCCATAACCATAATTGTCATTAATTGTCCTCATATCAAAATTGAGTACATAGGATTCATGCTTCTAAGGACTTAAATTTAAGGCATGAAACAATAAAAATCCTCCAAGAAAACATAGAAAAAACACTGGAAGATATTGGCCTGGGGAAAGACTTCATGAAGAAGACTGCCATGGCAATTGCAACAATAACAAAAATAAACAAATGGGACTTCATTAAACTGAAAAGCTTCTGTACAGCTAAGGAGACAATAACCAAAGCAAAGAGACAACCTACACAATGGGAAAGGATATTTGCATATTTTGAGTAGATATTTACCTAAAATGCAAAAAGAAGTATGAAGTATTTATAAACACTACATTTAGAACAAAGCTATGAAGGACTTCTAAATGGGTTAGCACATAAAAAGAACATTAGAAAATATTTAATATGCATGATGAACATTAATATTTAAATATTTGTTTTATTTTTTTCTCCTTATATATTAAATTTACTTGTATGTGACAAATCATTCATTTATTTACTCATTGATTTGAAAAATACTTACTCCTGATTTCCACTGAGAGTACACAAAGCTGGAAAGTCAGTCACTTTCACCTTTACAACAATAGAAATAAAGCCAGATATATTAAAAATTCATAATTTTCTTGAACCTATAAAAAGGATAATGTCACAAGATAATCAATAAGTTAAAATCTAATAAAGGAAAGGCAAGGAGTGGAGATAAGATGCAAAAAATTACTTATGTGGAAATGGTATAGTCTGACACTACTAACAATTAAGCTAATATATTTTTACTGAACAGTAAGTATAACATCAAAGATAAGATAATTTATTAGTTTTGATAAATACAAGTATTCTATAGATATATAAAATATTAACATAAAGGAAATCTGTATGAAATATATATGTAAGGGAACTCTACTGTGTTGCAATTTTTTTGATGTCTAAAAGAATTTCAAAATTTGAAAAAAAAATTTAATTGTTGGCAAAAGTTGGTAAAAGATGACTGTGACTAGGGACAGAATATAGAAACACTAGAGTCACATACATAAGGAAAATTCACACTCACTCACAGCCTCTCCTCTGTGGATATCACTGTATACTCACAACAAAGTTTGGGGAGGTTCTGAAAAAACATCCCTCATAGTACAAGTATGGGTGATGGGAAGAGGAGCAACAACTTCTACACTGATCAGTTTCTCCTGTTCACAGAAACAAGAGCCCCAGACTATGCAAAAGGAAAAGAAAAATAATCAAAGCTGTCACCATAGGGCACTGGTGACTGGCGAATACATCATAGCTGATGAAAGGGAATAAGATTTAAAAAAGAAAAAAAAAAAAAAACCTTTACCCATATGAAGGCATAAGTACTTTGTAAGCCAAAAACTATGTCTGGGGAAGGGCATGAGTACTTTTAAAAACTTTATATTTTCATGGATTCCAGTTATCAGCCCTTCATCAGATGTTTAGCATGAAAGTACCTTCTCCCATTCTGTAGTTGTCTGTGTGCTTTGTAGATCAAGCAAATCAATAAGAAAAGATCATATAACCCCATTATAAGTTGGGCAAGAGACATGAACAGAAACTTTTCTAATGAAGATAAACTAATACCCAGAAAACACATGAAAAAATGCTCCACATTCCTAATAATCAGAGACATGCAAATCAAAAGCATATTGAGATAACACCTAAGCCCAGTGAGAATGTCTCACATTGTAATGTCCCGAAGAAACAGGTTGGTGTGAATGCAGAGAGAAGGGAACACTCATACACTGTTGGTGAGACTTGAAACTAGTTCAACCTTTATGGAAAGTACTGTGGAGATTCCTCAAAGAACTTAAATAGACCTACCATTTGATCCTGCAATCCCTCTACTAGATGTTTAAAAGAAAAAGAGACATTTTATTGAAAAGACACTTGCACTCGAATGTTCATAGCAGCACAATTCACAATCACAAGGATGTGAAAACAGCTCAAGTGCCCATTGATACATGAGTGGGTTAATAAAATGTAGATGCATAACCATCTAACACTACTCAACCATGAAAAAAGATTGGGACCTAATATCTCTTGTAACAACTTGGGTAGAATTAGAAACCATTCCTTTAAGTGAAGTATTACAAGAATGGAAAAAACAACACCACATATATTAAATGCTGAATTGTAACTATATGGTCAACGCCTATGTGCTCATAGGAAAGTAAAACTCAACACAATTCAAGTAGGGAGGAGAGAGAGAGAAGGAGAATGGTACATTTCCAAACAATGGGTACTTGTACAGATACACTGCACATTTTCAGGGTGAAGGGCATATCCATAACTTTGATTTAAAATATACAAATGCAAACTATGTAAATAAAATATATGCACTCCCATAACATATTAAAATAAAAAACTCAAGACCAACCTGACTGCTCTCTATAAGAAAATCACTACACACACACACACACACACATATGCAGAGATAGATAGGTTTAATGAAAGTAAGGAAAATATACATGATGTAAGCACTGGTTGAAAATAAACCTGGAATATCTTTATTAATATCCAATAGAATTTAGAACAGATAAATTCTGTTCAAGAAAAGAAGGATATTCTATAATAATAGAAGCCTCCATTCTCTAATACAACACAAAAATTCTATGTATATGGGCACCAAAAATAGAAATTTGCATAAATAAAAAAACTGATAAACTGGAAGTATAAATACAACAATCCACAAGTGTACATGAAACCATCAACATTATCTATGAGTAATTAATAGGTCAAGTAGAAAATCAGGCAGGAGAGTGAAGACTCAGATAGCACATTAAACCAACTTGACCTAAGAGACATTTATAAAGGATTAATCCCCCAAATAGAAGAATATGATTTTCTTTAAACCCACACGCAATACTCAATCATATTCTTTAAACCCATCCTTAAAAATTTTTAAACAGCAGAAAACGCCTGTCCTTTGAGAGGAAATGGAATGAACTAGACATGAGTAAAAGAAAAGATACGTAAAAAGCCCCAACTATGTTCAAAACAACAAATACATTTCTAATACATATGTCAAAGAGGAAGTATCAAGGAAAATTAATAAATTCTTTAGAGGTAAATGAAAACAAACATATACCACATCACAATTGTGCGATAAAACTAAAGCAATACTTAGAGCAAAATTTATAGTATTAATCACTATATTAGAACAAAGAAAAAGCCTGAAATCAGCAATCTAACCTTCCAACTTCACTAGAAACCACAACCATGTATTAAACACAAAGCAAGCAAAATAAAAGAAGCAATAAATCTGGATAGAACTGAAATCAATAAAATTGAATGCAAAAACAATAGGCAAAATAATAAAATCTAAAGCTAGCTCCTTAAAAATAGTCAATAAAATTGCCTTTTTAACCAAGATAAAATAGAGAAACACAAATGACCAGTATTAGAAATTAATATGAGAAGAGTATTATTACCACAAACCACAGAATGATTGAATGATAATAAGAAAAGACTAAAACCAGTTCATCCATATATTTGATAAGATAGATGGAATGGAAAAATCAAATAAAAGACATATAATATCAAGTTAACATAAGAATACATAGATAATATTTTTGACCTATAGCTATTAAATAAATTGAATTTATAGTTAGAAGCCTTTACACAAAAAACTACAGGACTAGTTAAATTCTACCAAAATTTAAGAAAAAATAATACCCATTCTATAGGATATATTTAAGAGGAGGGACTACATGCTTAATTTTATGAGAATAGTATTACCATCATAGCAAATCAGGTATAGATATTAAAAGGGAATAAAGAAAAAAAAGTCTCTATTTGCAGATGGCATAATTATTCACATAGAAAATCCCCCAAAAGGCTACCAAAAAGGTACTAGTTACAAACCACTTTGGAAATTAGATTGTTAATTTCTTATCAAGGTAATCACATCATTACCATGTGATTTAACCATTGCACTCCTTAGTATTTACCAAAGATAAATGAAAACATGTTTACACGAAAACTTGTATTCAATTGTTTATACCACATAAGGCATATAAGCATTTGCCCAAAACTGGAAATAGGTCAAATATCCCTCAAATTCTGAATAGATGACCAGATTATCAGAAATCCACATGATGGAATACTACTTGTAATAAACAATAATGAGCAAGTGATACATGTAATAACATTAGTGTATTTCTAAATGCACTTTGCTTAATATGGTTCCATTTGTATGACATTTCAAAAAGGTAAAACTATACTGACAAAGCACATATCAGTGGTAACCATAATGTGGAGTTGGAGGAGAAGTTAAATACAAAGAATTGCTCAGGAAAATTTTGAGAGAAGGTGGACCCTTCTGTTTTGATTGGATATTGTAAAGGCTAAAAACAAAAGACCTATAAACATTATGTGCTTAAGTTGCCTTTTTTTTATTTTATTCTCACAGGGCTTCCAACCTCTTACAGCTATTCTTGGGATAAACAAATATATTGTAGATGAGGAGAGTCAGAACATGAAGTTACAATAAATAAGGTGAATTAAGACTATATAAAGAGATACAAGATGATGATAATGATGATGATAGATGTTAGACTCTAAAGCATATATAGATATGATATATACTAGTTATGGTATATACACATATTTCCTTGTTTTCCTAAGCTTAAATCCTAGCTGGAATGACTCAGACAGTAAACACTGAAAGTTGTTTTTTCAGATGGTAATAAATTTAATGGAGAAATATAAAGCAGATGAATATGTGGATGTAGGGAATACAGGATTGTAGATGCATTGACATTGTATACATATATGGAAGGAGGATATATATTATATATGTAATATATATGTTATATATACATATATCTACATACACATAAGTGTCTGAGAAGTTTTCTCTAAGAAGATATTTGAGAAGAGAATGAATGAAATGAGAGGATACATCATGTAAATATTCTGTTGTTAAAAAGTTTTTAACATCAGAAGGACTTAGTGTAAAGGTTGTGAGGCAAGAGTATGATTGCCTGTGATAGTAATAATAATATAACCTACTCAGAGAACTATTGACACTTTACTATTTACCTCTTCCTAACTTTTTCCCTTTTTTAAGCAAAGCTTTTTTCCCCAAATATTAACAATATGACAGGCCCAAAGATTAATATGAGTTTGTCAAACAACTTTCTAAAGCTTTATTTACAAGGGTAAAATTTATATATATAGATATATAAATGTATATATATACAGATATATAAATTTATATATATATAAATTCAAAATATTAATAATATGACAGGCTCAAACATGAATATGAATTGGTTAAACAACTTTGTAAAGCTTTGTTTAAAAGGGTTTTCAAAGGGTAAACTTTGTAAAGCTTTATTTCAAAGGGTAAAATTTATATATATGTAGATATATAAATTTATATATATATAGGTATATAAATTCCAAGGTGTTCTGCTCTCAAATTAGTTTACCACACAGTTCCTTTAAACACTAATTTTTCAATCCACCTTTACTACTCAATTTTTTTATATTAATATTAAATCATAACTGTGTACATTAATGCGATCATGGGGCACCAAACACTGGTTTTATAAATAGTTTGACACATTTTCATAACACTGGTTAACATAGCCTTCCTGGCATTTTCTTAGTTATTGTATTAAGACAATTATACTCTACATTTACTAAGTTTCACATGTACCCTTGTAAGATGCACCGCAGGTGTAATCCCACCAATCACCCTCCCTTTGCCCATCCTCCCCCCTCCCTCCCCTCCCTCTCCCCCTTCCCCATATTCTTACGTTATAACTGGGTTATAGCTTTCATATGAAAGCCATAAATTAGTTTCATAGTAGAGCTGAGCACATTGGATACTTTTTCTTCCATTCTTGAGATACTTTACTAACTACTCAATTTTTAAGAGTGTCTTAAAAGATTTGTCATTGTTATTTTAAATCACTTTTACAGAATACATCTCCACTTAAAAATGTCCACCTATAAAACTGTTCTTATTTACTAAAGGCTTCCTCTTTTAGCACTATTTATATATGTCTTTTTTTTTTTTTTATAGGAGGAAGGGCTTTATTCACCTGCTGGGAGCTTACGGCATAAAAGAATTCCAAATGGCCATGCTGCCCTACTGGCTTGGTCAGTCCCCTTTTATGGACAGTCAAAAAGTTCCACCCCACAGCTACCCTTCTCATTGGTCAGTTTGAATCAAGAGGGAGATGCTATTCCAGCCTTTACAGAACTACAGAATTTCACAGGACTTGGAAATTTCCAAGTTTCAGGAAGTTAAGTTTGCAAATTCCCAAGAGCTGAGTCACTATGGAGAGGACCCTGCAGGTGTATCCTTGTGGTCTCCTTGAGAAGACCTGTTCTCCTAGACCTGACCCTTCTCGGGTATTCTCTCTCATTCCCCACTTTTGAGAATTCAACATATTTTAATTTGAGGTCTCAATATCAGCTTGTTTCTGCAGATGCCAATATTAATTTTTAGCACTGAGGTTTTAGGGACCGTGACTCTTCTTGGGTTGTAACGTTTATAGGTGATAGATAATTCTCTATTTTTGTGTGTGTGTGTGATTTTTTTGGCCGGGGCTGGGTTTGAACCCACCACCTCCGGTGTATGGGACCAGCGCTCCACTCCTTGAGCCACAGGCACCACACGATAATTCTCTATTTTATAAATATATCAACTGTATAATATCTATATTTTTGCCTATACTTACAAAATGCAAATATGAGTAATCTGGTAGTTATAAAGAAGTGTTCTATAACTACTTTATTTTATGAACAAATTCAAATAATAATAAATTTATATATAAGATTTCAATTGAGTGTGTGTGTTCACATGTGTTTAAGTAAGTTCACCTTCAGGGCCATTAAAGGAAGACAAAATGTTGGGGTGAAATTTTCAGTGTTGGTCTAGCCTCATGACCAGATATTTTTAACAGTAAATTATTTCTTTTTCTAGACATGAAGATAGTTATATTATTTTATTTTACAGGCATGGTATTTTTTATGATAGTTATCCATATTGACAAGGTAGTTTGAAAAGACGCCAGTTCCAGCAAAAAATTTTAGAGTATGACTGCTTTCAGTGCATTTTCTTGTTTTGGATTTTTTTAAGTTTTATTTGTTTTTGTTTAATTTGAAAATATTAAGGGGATACATATATTTTAGGTTACATGGATTAACTTTGTAATACTTCAGTCCTGACTAAAGGAAAGCCTATCACACAAAAAGCGTTCATATTAACCTTTAGGTATGGTTTTCCCTCCCTTCCTCCTTGCTGCCCCCAGGTTGATTTTGGTCTCCACTGAATTTTACTTCCATCTATGCATGGGTGTGCTCATCATTTATTTCCAATTTAATAATGAGTACATGTGGTGCTTATTTTTTTATTCTTTAGATACTTCACTTAGAATGGTTTCCAGTTCCATCAAGATTGTTCCAAAGGTTATTAATTTATCTTTTGTATGACAAAGTAGTACACCATGGTATCATGGTATACATACACATTTTATTAATCCATTCACGAATTGACAGTTAGTTGGGCTGATTCCACATCTTTGGAAATGTGAATTGTGCCGAAATAAGCATTTGAGTGCAGGTGTATTTCTGATGAAGTATTTTTTTTTTCCTTCGTATACATACCCAGTAATGGAACTGCTGGATTGGAGGATACATATACTTGAAGTTAGTTGAGAAATCTCCATACTGATTCTATAAAGGTTGTAGGAATTTGTAGTCCCACCAAAATTGATGCTTACTCTCTGAGCATCCATGTCAACATCTATGGTTTCTGGACTTTTTAATAAAATACATTCTAACTGGGGTAAGGTGATATCTCACCATCATTTTAATTTTTAACTTCCTTGATAATTAGTGACATTAATAATTTTTAACTATATATTGGCCTTTTGTTTTTCTTCTTTTGGGAAGCTTCTGATCATGTCTTTTGCTAACCTTTTAGTAGGGTTGTTTGTTTTTTTCTTGCAGATTTACTAGAGTTCTTCACAAATTGTAGTATTATCTTTTTATTATACCTTATGAATATTTTCTCCAATTTTATAAATGGTTTATTTTCTTTGTGGTTTCATAAGCTTTGTGAAAGCTTTTTAGTTGAATCAAATATAACTTATTAATTCTCTATTATTGCCTTGATAGCAATTAGGATATTTTCCATAGATTCTTTGCCAATGCCAATATCTAGAAGAGTTTTACTTACATTTTGCGCTAGAATCCTTATGGCTTCATTCCTTAGATCCAAGTCTTAAAATTTATTTTTTCTATATATGTGAAGTATGATTTTGGTAATGTGATGAGGATTGCATTGAATTTGGGTAGTCTGGAAATTAAACAATGTTGATTCTATCTATCCATGAGCATGCTATAATTTTTCTATTTGTTTGTGTCCTCTGCAATTTCATTCCTATGAGTTGCAGAGTTCTCCTTGTAAAGATCTTTTACCTCCTTGGTTAAGCATATTCCTAATTATTTTACTTTCTTTGTTTTGAGTTTTTTATTTGACTCTCAGTTTGAGTGTTAACAGTATATAGAAATGCAACTGATTTGTGTACATTGATTTTGTATCTTAAGATTTGCTAAATTTATTAATCAATTCCAGAAACCTCTGGGTTTTGGTTTCTCTAGATACAATATCATATCATCAGTGAAGAGTGATACTTTTACCTGTTCTTTCCTAATTTGGAAATCTACTTAATATTCCTCTCTTGTCTGATTAATTTGGCTACAACTTCCAGCACTAGCTTGAACAGAGTGGTGACAGTGGGAATCATTGTGTTTTTTAAGTCCCCTTTGGAGGAATGCTTTAAACTTTTGCCAATTCAGTATGATATTGGGTGTGAGTTTCTCATATATGGTTTTTAGTATTATTACTATTTTTTTTTGTTTGTTTGAGAAGAGTCTCAAGCAATCACCCTGGATAGAGTGACATGGTGTCACAACTGGCAGAAACACCAAACTCTTGGGCTAAAGAGATTCTCTTGCCTCAGCCTCCCAAGTAGCTGGGAGTACAGGTGCCCACCACAATGCTTGGCTATTTTTTGATTGTAGGTGTCATTGTTGCTTCGCAGGTCCAGGCTGGATTCAAACCACCAGTTCTGATACACATGGCTGAGACCCTAGCTGCTGAGCTACAGGTGCTGAGCCAGCTTTTATTATTTTGAGACATGTTTTTTTTTTCTTTTTTTTTTTGAGAAGTTAATTTTTTTTTATTGTTAAATCATAGCTGTGTATATTAGTGCAATCAAGGGGTACAATGTGCTGGTTTCATATACAATCTGAAATATTCTCATCAAACTGTTCAACGTAGCCTTCACGGCATTTTCTTAGTTATTGTATGTAGACATTTGTATTCTGCCTTTAGTAAGTTTCACCTGTACCCATTCTAAGATGCACTGTAGGTGTGGCTCCACCCATTACCCTCCCTCCACCATAACCTTCCCCCTATTTTCCCCTCCCTTCCCCTACCTTGGCCCTTTCCCCATAGTCTTGTGCTATAGTTGGGTTATAGCCTTCATGTGAAAGCTATAATTTAGCTTCATAGTAGGGCTGAGTACATTGGATACATTTTTTTTTCCATTCCTGAGCTACTTTGCTAGGAAAAATATGTTCCAGCTCCATCCATGTAAACATGAAAGAGGTAAAGTCTCCACCTTTCTTTAAGGCTGCATAATATTCCATGGTATACATGTACCACAATTTGCTAGTCCATTCATGGTTCGATGGGCACTTGGGCTTCTTCCATGACTTAGCAATTGTGAATTGGGCTGCAATAAACATTCTGGTACAGATGTCTCTGTTATATTATGATTTTTGGTCTTCTGGGTATAAACCTAGTAAAGGAATTATAGGATCGAATGGCAGGTCTATTTTTAGGTCTCTAAGTATTCTCCAAACATCCTTCCAGAAGGAACGTATTAGTGTGCATTCCCACCAGCAGTGTAGAAGTGTGCCCTTTTCTCCACATCCACACCAATGTAGGATAATATTTAGAAATAAACATACCTTACATCAAGCACACAAAGTGAACTCAGTGTGAGTTTAAAATGGCTTGGTATTTTTCCAGAGGCTTAAGGGACCTGGGTCCCACTGGGACACATGCAGAGTTGGCTTGCCTGGAGTTAAAAATTTCACAAGCCCATTCTCTGAAGCTGTGTGCCCTGTGAAGCCTGAGATCAAAGGGCATGCCACCCTTTTTCAGAGATATGGGACAGAGGGTTGACGTATGTTAACAACATGTTGTCAGAGGTCTATAGGTGCTCTGCCCTGAAGAAAAACACACAGTGGTTACTTCATACTGAGTAAACTGAGTGAAAGTTTGAAGATACTCTTCCATTAACTCTGTTCCCCTGTGGCTACTTTCTTCTTTGTGATCTTTATTTAGATACCTGCCCAGAGATTAGTCAGTGTCTAGAAGAAGATGTTTACTGCAAAAGTGATTGTGTTGATGTGGTGACAGGATATTTCCTTTCAAGTTAATTTCAGATAGATAAAATGAGGTAATGGTGAAACTAACAGATGATAGATTAAGGGTGTACATGACTAGAAAAGTATAAAATCAAAACTCTGAATAAAAAATTTTGCTACATGCCATCCCATATTGTGTAGTTCATTTCTTGACTTAATAACTACAGGACCGAGTTTGGTGTTCGTTCGCGTCTCTGGTCATGAAACACATCAACATCTCTGGTTTTGGGATTTTGTGATGTGGGCAACTCTTACTGGGGTTAGGTGATATCTCAAAGTAGTTTTGATTTGCATTTCTCTGATGATTAAGGATGATGAGCTTTTTTTCATGTGTTTATAGATTGTGTGTCTGTCTTCTTTAGAGAAGTTTCTCTTCAAGTCCCTTTCCCACCCTGAGATGGGATCACGTGTTCTTTTCTTGCTAATATGTTTGAGTTCTCTGTGGATTCTGGATATTAGACCTCTATTGGAGACACAACCTGCAAATATTTTCTCCCATTCAAGGGTTGTCTCCTTGCTTTACTTACTATATTCTTGGCTGTGCAGAAGCTTTTTAGTTAGATCAGGTCCCAGTAGTGTATTTTTGATACTGCTTTAATTGCCTCGGGAGTATTCTTCATAAAATATTCACCCAGGCCAATTCCTTCAAGAGTTTTCCCTGCACTTTCTCCAAGTATTTTTATAGTTTCATGTCTTAAGTTTACATCTTTTTCCAGTAAAAGTCTATTTTAGATAATGGTGAAAGGTGTGGGTCCAGTTTCAATCTTCTACAGGTTGCCAGCCAGTTCACCCAGCACCATTGATTAAATAGGGAATATTTAGCCCACTGATATTTTATTTGGCTTGTGAAAGATCAAATAACGGTAAGTAGCTGGATTCATCTCTAGGTTCTCTATTCTGTTCCAGACATCTACTTCTCTGTTTTTGTGCCAATACCATGCTGTTTTAATCACTATTGATTTATAGTACAGTCTCAGGTCTGGTAGCATGATTCCTCCTGCTGTGTTTTTATTGCTGAGTAATGTTTTGGCTATTTGAGGTTTTTCTGATTCCATATAAAACAAAGTATTATTTTTGCAAGATCTTTAAAGTATGACAATGGAGCTTTAATAGGAATTGCATTAAAATTATATACTGCTTTGGGCAGTATAGACGTTTTAACAATGTTGATTCTTCCCAGCCATGAGCATGGTATGTTTTTCCATTTGTTAACATCTTCAGCTATTTCTTTTCTTAAAGTTTCATAGTTCTCTTTGTAGAGATCTTTCACGTCCTTTGTTATGTATACTCCCAAATATTTCATCTTCTTGGCACTACTGTGAAAGGAATAGAATCCTTGACTGTTTTTTCAGCTTGGTTACTGTTGGTATATATAAAGGCTACAGATTTATGGGTGTTGATTTTGTAGCCTGAGACATTGCTGTATTCCTTGATCACTTCTAAAAGTTTTTTAGTAGAGTCCCTAGTGTTTTCCAGATATACGATCATACTGTCTGTGAAGAGCGAAAGTTTGATCTCTTCTGACCCTGTGTGGATACCCTTGATCGCCATTTCCTCCCTAAATGCAATGGCTAAAACTTCCATTACAATTTTAAAGAGCAATGGAGACAATGGGCAACCTTGCCTGTTCCTGATCTAAGTGGAAATGATTTCAATTTAACTCTATTCAATACGATATTGGCTGTGGGTTTGCTATAGATGGCTTCTATTAGTTTAAAAAATGTCACTTCTATACCAATTTTCTTAAGTATCCTGATCATCAAGGGATGCTGGATGTTATCAAACGCTTTTTCTGCATCAATTAAAAGAATCATATGGTCCTTATTTTTTAGTTTGTTTAGGTGCTGAATTACATTTATAGATTTACGTATAATGAACCAGCCTTGAGAGGCTGGGATAAATCCCACTCGGTCGTGGTGTATAATATTTTTGATGTGTTGTTGGATTATGTTTGTTAGGACCTTATTGAGTATTTTACCATCAATATTCATTAGTGATATTGATCTATAATTCTCTTTTCTTGTTGGGTCTTTCCCTGGTTTGGGGATCAAGGTGATGTTTGCTTCATAGAATGTGTTGGATAATATTCCTCTTTTTTCCATATTTTGGAAGAGGTTTTGTAATATAGGTACTAGTTCTTCTTTAAAGGTTTGATAGAATTCTGAAGTAAAGCCATCTGGCCCTGGGTATTTCTTTATAGGGAGATTTCTATAGTTGATTCTATTTCAGAACTTCATACAGGCCTGTTCAACATTTCCACTTCATTCTGGCTGAGTCTCGGTAGGTGGCGTATTTCCAGGCATTGGTCTCTTTCTTTCAGATTTTCATATTTCTGAGAGTAGAGTTTCTTGTAGTATTCATTAAGGATTTTTTGAATTTCTGAGGGGTCTGTTTTTATTTCATCTTTACCATTTCTGATTGATGAAATTAGAGATTTTACTCTTTTTTTCTTTTTTTGCTGGTTAGGTTGGCCAAAGGTTTATCTATTTTATTGATCATTTCAAAGAACCAATTTTTGGATTTATTGATCTGTTGTATAATTCTTTTGTTTTCAATTTCATTTAATTCTGCTCTGATTTTGGTAATTTCTTTTCTTCTGCTGGGTTTTGGGTTGGAGTGTTCTTCCTTCTCCAGTTACTTGAGGTGTCCCATTAAGTTATTAACTTCCTCTCTTTCCTTTTTCTTGAGGAAGGCTTGCAGTGCTATAGATTTCCCTCTTACTGACTTTGCAGTATCCCAGAGGTTCTGATAATTTGTGTCTCGATTGTTGTTTTGTTCCAACAATTTGGTGATTTCCTTCTTAATCTTGTCTATTACCCATCTATCCTTCAGCATAAGGTTGTTTAGCTTCCATGTTTTTGCATGGGTATTCAGGTTCCTGTTGTTATTGAGTTCAACTTTTATTCCATGATGGTCTGAGAAGATGCAAGGAATAATTTCTATTTTTTTAAATTTTCTGAGGTTGTATTTGTGGCCTAGTATGTGGTTTATCTTGGAGTAGGTTTTGTGGGCTGATGAGAAGAATGTGTACTCAGTTTTGTTGGGATAAATTGTTCTGTAGATGTCTGTTAAGTCCAGATGTTGAATGCTTATGTTTAAATCTAAAATTTCTTTGCTTAGCTTCTTTTTGGAGGTTCTATCCAGCACTGTAAAGGGGTGTTAAAATCTTCAACTACTATGCAACTGGAGGAAATTAAGTTGCTCTTGTCTGTTAGAGTTTCTCTTATAAATTGAGGTGCGTTCTGGTGGGATGCATAAATATTAATAATTGAATTCTCATCATATTGAGTATTACCTTTAACAAATATGAAGTGTCCATCCTTATCCTTCCTTATTTCAGTTGGTTTTAAACCCATTTCATCTGCGAATAGGATAGCAATGCCTGCTCTTTTCTGCTTTCCAGTTGCCAGGAGTATAGATGACCATCCCTTCACCTTGAGTCTATATTTATCTTTCAATGTAAGATGAGATTCTTGTATGCAGCAGATATCTGGCTTGAGTTTTTGTATCCAGTCAGCCATCCTGTGCCTCTTTAGAGGACAATTTTAATCATTCACATTAATTGAGAATATTGATAAGCCTTTCGAGATCCTGGTGGACATTTTTAATCCTTTTGCGACTGTGGAATTTGGAATTTGATCAAAATTTTCTGGGTGCGTTTACTTTTGTGGTGGAGGATTATGCTGGTCTTTATGTAGGATATTTCTTAGAATATCCTGGAGAGCTCGTTTAGTTATGGCAAATTTCTTCAACATGTGAATGTCATTGAAGTATTTAACTTCTCCATCATAAATGAAACTCAGTTTAGCTGGGTACAGGATCCTGGGTTGAAAGTTATTTCGTTTTAGGAGATTAAAAGTCAATGACCATCCTCTTCTAGCCTCTTCTATCTTGAAAGGTTTCAACAGAGAGATCTGCAGTTATTCTAATATTCTTTCGTCTGGCTGCTTTCTGTATTCTTTCCTTCATATTAACTTTAGTAAAATTGATTATGATGTGTCTAGGTGATGTGTTATTTGTGTTGAGTTGTGCTGGAGTTCTGAGACTGTCTGCTATCTGAATTTCAGAATTTCTTGGCATGTCTGGAAAGTTGTCCTTCATAATCTCATGGACAAGAGACTCTGTGGCTTGTGAAGCCACGTGGTTGCTTTCGGGGATTCCTATAAGATGAATATTGGTTTTCTTTGAATTATCCCAGAGCTCTCTGAGAGAGTGATCTGTTTTTGCCCTCCATTTTTCTTCCTCTTTGAGAGATTGGGAGCATTCGAAATCTTTGTCTTCAATGTCAGGAATCCTTTCTTCTGCTTGCTCCATTCTGTTACTGAGGGATTCTACTGTGTTTCTTAGATCTTTGTGGGCTGCAACTTCTTGTGTAAATGTGTCAAAATCTTTGGTCATTTGGTCTTTGAATTCATTGAGTTCTTGAGATATCTTTTGGGTTACTGCTTGGAATTCTGATTCGGTCCTATTTGCTATCCAGATTCTGAATTCGATTTCTGACATCTCAGCTATTTGTTTGTGCATGGGATCTTGTCCTGTGTCTGCCCCCATTGATCCTTGGGGGATTTGACTTACTCTGATTATTCATATTGCCAGAGTTTTTCTTTTGATTTTGCCTCATGATTGTTTTTCACCATTGCCTCTGGCCATCCTCAGATTTGGGGAGGTGTCTCTCCAAGATTAGACCCCAGCGGGATCACTCTATTGTTGCTGGATCTTTGTAGGGAGTGACCCTGTGTAGTTTCTCTGGGGCTGCCCCAGCTAGGGAGTTCTGGTTGTGGAAGAAGCTCTGGCGTGTGACACACCTGGATCCAGCAACAGGGCGGGAGGTGGTGCGTATGGTTCAGGGAGTGCCTTGCACCTACTGACTTTGACACAGAGAGCCCAAGGCTCCAGCTGTCTCTGGCAAGGAGAAGGGCCCTGCATAGAGGCAGGGAGGGCTCTAGAGGGCATGTGGCTACCAGAGTCCCTGGCCAGATGAGCAGGCTGGTGTGGAGGCAGGGAGGGTACAGGAGGGAGGACACAGGGTTGCGTGGCTCCCGCAGTTCCTGTTCAGGGCATGCGGAGGCCCGGCAGGCATGGGTCGAGTTTCGGGGGTCATGGTGCAGCTCTTATTGTGGTTTGGGCAGCACAAAGCCCAAGAGTTTGAGGTTGCCATGAGCTGTGATGCCACAACACTACACCCAGGGCAACAGCCCGTGGCTCCAGTGTGCCAAAACCAGCCTAACCCTGCCCCTGAGGATTAAGGCTGTAAGGCAGCTCAGTCCCCGCCTTTATGCTGCTCAGTCACTAGGTTACTAGCTTCCGCCTGATCCTTTCCTCTGCGACCCTGAGGGCAGAGCTTGCCAGTGCAGTTCTCTCACAATGGCTCCCTGTGGCCCACAGCCAAATGCTATTAGCTCTGTCCAGCTCAGTGGCTCAGTCTGGGGCCCTAGACAATTCTCAAAGTTCTCTGCACTCCTGGTTAAGCTCTCCCCAAGGCAGTTCAACTGAGTGCCAAGTCCAAAAACACTGAAACAGATCACAGTTAAGGCCTTTCCTGTTTTCAGTCTCACTGCTGCTTGTACTTACAGCTGCTGGCGGGATTAGGTCGATCGACCACAAGCAACCACTTGCCAGTTTTCCACTGTTTTTGTCCTCCTTTTGGGATCCAGAAATCCCTTGCTGACTCCCTGTATCCTCAAAGGGATTATTATAGGCAGATCCCATCAGCCAGAATGCCTAGAGTCTTATCTCCCCAGACTCACTGTGCCCAGTTGCAGGGAAGCTGTTACTCAGCTGCAATTTTGCTCCACCCCAAGATATGTTTTTTATATGCCTAATTTTCTGAGAGTTTTTATCATGAAGGGTGCTGAATTTTGTTGAATGTTTTTTCTGCATCTATTAAGGGTGTCATACCATCTTTATTTTTGCTTTTCTTGATATAGTGAATCACATTTAGTGATTGACATATGTTGAGACATCCGTGATTCCCTGAGATGAAGCCCACTATATCCTGGTGGATTATCTTTTGGATGAGTGATTGAATTCAATTCGCTAGCATATTATCGATGATTTTGGCATGAAAATTCACAAGGGATATTGGCTATAGTTTTCTTTTATATACCACTGTTGTATCCTTCCTTTTCTTTGGTATCAAAGTGACACTGACTTTATAGAATGGCTTGGGGAGGATTCCTTCTTTCTCAACATCATGGATTAATTTCTGTATTATGGGTATCAGATTTTCTTTGTAGGTCTGATAGAATTCTGTAATGACTCTATCTGGTCTAGGATTTGTTGTTGTTATTGTTTTTATTGTTTCCATCTCACTTTTCATTATTCATTAAAGAGTTCATTTATTCCTGGTTGAAACAGGGGAGGTTATGTGTTTCCAGGAACTTGTCCATTTGCTCTAAGTTCTCTACTTTATGCATTCAGAGATTTCTGTAGTATTCATGGATTATGTTTTATATTTTTGCAGTGTCAGTTTTAATGTCACCATTCTCATTTCTGATTGAGCTTATATGGGTTATCTTTTATCTTCTTGGTTACTCTAGCAGGGGGTCTGCCACTTTTGTTTATCTTTTCAAAGAACCAAACTTTAGTTTCATTAATTATTTATATTTTTGTCTAATCCATTTTGTTCTTCTAGGACCTTCATTATTTCTTTTCTTCTTCTGACTTTGGGCTTGCTTTGTTCTTCCTTTTCTAGTTCCTGGAGTTATGACAGACGGTTGATAATTTGTGGTCCTTCTACCTTTTTTCATCTAAGCATCTAAGGCTATGAATTTTTCTCTGAGGAATTATCTTTATGTATCCCAACGATTTTAATAGCCTGTGTCCCCTTTGTCTAAAAGAATTATTTGATTTCCATCTTTATTGCATTCTTGACCTAGTAATTGTTCAGCAGCAGGTTGTTTAATTTCCATGACTTTATGTAGGTTTGAGTGTTTCTCTTGTAGTTAATTTCTATTTGTATTCTGCTGTTGTCTAAGAAGGTACATAGTATGATTTTGATTTTTTTTTAACTTTTGAGACCTTTGTAGCCTAAGATATGCTAAATCTTGAAGAACAAGAAAAGAAAAGAAAATAGTGACTAATTTTCACATAAATTGGTTTTAATTTTGACCAAAGTATATTACTTAAACATTAGTTTTTAACTCAACATGTTCATATGTTGTTTAGGATATTGCATCCTCATTTATAAGTGACAAATGGTTGTAATTTCTCCTTTATAATAATATATTTTCTCCAACTTTAATATCAGGTGTACCCAGATCAAGTAGAATGATTTTGTTGTGTTTATTCTTTTTCTATTGTCTATAAGATTTAGCATGATCTCTTTTTTGAAATTATCTTTTTTTTATTTATCTTTTTATTTTTTTATTTTATCTTTTTATTTATAAATATTAGTCATCTACTTTTGGATACTTGAAAAAAATAAGTTAACTTATGACTCCATACTGAATCTCAGAGTCAAAGCATTCTATAATAGACATACTCTTATTTGACAATGTGAATGTTACATTCTTTGCATTATTATTATTATTACTTAATATTCTGATGTAGCAATTGTTTGATTCCTTTTTTGAATGTATTTATGTTCATTCGTTCTTTACAAGTTTTTTGTTTCTAATCCTTAAACATTGTTATTGTTATTAATTTTTTTTTTATTATTGTTGGGGATTCATTGAGGGTACAATAAGCCAGGTTACACTGATTGCAATTGTTAGGTAAAGTCCCTCTTGCAATCATGTCTTGCCCGTTATTAAATTTTAAGTCTTTTTAATTTTGTGAAGGCAAAAAAGGTGGAAACCTAATTAACACATGCATATGTAAAAATATAAATAAAAAGAAAAAAAGATTTGCAACTGCAAAAAAAAAGAATGTTCCATGTGCTGCTGAGAAGAATGTGTATGCTGTTGTTTTGGAGGTACAACATTCTATAAATGTCTTTCAGGTCCACTTGATTTAGAATTTTGTTTAACTACACATTTATTTATTTATTTATTTATTTATTTATTGCTTTCATGATTTGTTGAGCTCTTTAGAACCCTTGTGATTACAGTGGTGATATTTATTTCTTTTCTTAGCCATACTCAAATTTGCTTTGTGTATCTGGGAGTTCCTGTTTTGAGTGCATATATAATATATTTAGTATTTTTGTATCTTCCCCTTGAATAGTTTGCTTTACCATTATATTATAATTCTCTTTTTATTTACCTTTGTAGACTTAAAGTCAATTTTATCTGATATAAGAATAGCTACTCCTGCTCTCTTGTGATTCTATTTGCATGGAATATTTTTTCCATCCTTTTGCATTCAATTTGTGTGCATCCTTGAAATTCACATGTGTTTCCTGGAAATAGCAGTTACTTGAGTTGTGTTTTCACCATCATTTAAGCCAGGCTATGTCTTTTGAGACGTGGATTCAGACTAATAACATTGACTGATAGCAGTGATCTGTGAGATGTTGGTCTATTCATTGTGTTGAGTGGTCTCTTATTGCTTTGCTTCACTTCTTGTTCTACTGTCTTATAGGACTTGTGAGTTTTGGAGCATGTTTTTAGGTGAATTCATACTAGCAGGTATCTGTTGTGCTGATTTGTGTATATTGCTGTTCTGAGTATTTCATGAGTGCAGGTCTGGTCATGGCAAATTTCCTCAATGTTTGCTTGTCTGGAAAGACTTAATTTCTGCCTTGAATATGAAACTTAGCATTTCAAAATACAAAATTCTAGGCTGAGTGAATCCTTTGATAGCTCATCTGGTAGAATGGAGGACTGTAGACTGAACAAAATTCTAGGTTAGCAGTTATTCTGCTTAGTAGAGTGAACATAGGACCTTAATGCCTTCTGTTGATTTCCCATGAGAAGCCTGCAGCTAGTCTGATGGGTTTTCCTATGTAGATTACCTGATGATTTCATCTTGCTGCTTGCAGAATTTTCTTCTTCATTTGACTTTTCCCAACTTGATTATTATGTGTCTTGCAGATGACCAATTTGTGATGAATATTCCCAGTGTTCACTGCCCATATTATATCTGTATGTTTAAATTTCTGGCAGTCTTGGAGTTTTTCCTTAATAAGTTGTTCAAATAGGTTTCCCCTGGTTTTAGCTCTTTCTTCTCTTCCCTCAGAAACACCTATAGTTTAAATGTTAGTTCACTTCACTTAAGATATTTTATACTCTTTACTAACTCTTTGAATGACTGGGTTATCTCAAGAGCCTTGTCTTCAAGCGCTGGGATTTTTTCCTCTCCTTGGTTTAGCTTGTTGTTTAAACTTTCTGTTTTGCTTTGAAATTACCTAAATGACTCTTTCATTTCTTTATATTCTATTATATCCTTTCTTATGTTGTCTAGCTCTCTAGTCACTTTTTCAAAAATTTTTTCTTTATTTCCAGAAATACTTTTTTGGCTCCTTTTTCTTTGCTTTCAACTTTGTTTCTAATTTCATTCATCTTATTTGCCATTGATAATGTAAATTCCATCTCTATCATTTCAGAAATTTCTGTGTAGGTGGGATTCACTACTATAGCACCATTGTGTTCTCTTGGGGGTATTTAACTATTTTTTTTAATCATATTTCCAGAGTTCTTTTGCTCGTTTCTTCTCATCTGACTCATCTTCTCTCAATCGTGGGTTAAAAAGATTTAAAGGCATCTGTTGGCCTTTGCCGTGGAGTCTCTCAGACCAAGTCCAAGAGTGATGCTGCTCATGGCTTGAGGGTCCTGCGTAATGTGTTGCACCTTGGGAAAGTTCGACCAGCCCAGCAGTAATGGTGGGTACTCAGTAGTTGGGTCATGTTATCCAGGCAGAATTTTAGAGTCTCTGGAATGGAATCATTGACCTTGCAAGGGCCTTGGAGCTACGGGGGCAGAGCCTCAACCTCAGGCATACTAACAGTTTCAGAGCTGGCTCTGGTGATTTTGGTAACACAACCACCATTCTGTTCCACCATTGTGAGGACTACTGATGCCCTGTGAGGTAGTCTCAACAGCCTAGCATCCACATAGGAAGGCCAGCTTTGCTGTTCAGCTCTGGCCACACACAAACACACACACACACACACACCATTGATGCAGTTACCTATGGCTTCCGACGTTGGCTGTCAGGTGTGTTCGGCTCTTTCTCTGACTTCTGCATCAGGAGGAGGCATGTTCAGTACCCAGTCATAGAGCACTATGCAGGGTTGTGCCTGTTACCTCCCTGATTCAGATGGGGTCATGCAAAGGCTATTGCTAGGATAGATGCTGGAACTGTGTAGACCTGGCTCCATGCACCAGAATGATGAGGATAGTTTCAGTTGCAGTAACCTGGCATTAACAGGCATCAGCTCTCTGCTGCACCAGCCCTGTGGTGAAATGGATTTTCCCACACTCTGAGCAGCTCCCCAATCAGACCAGAGGTCTGCTGTGGATGAGAAAGACCTGTACAGTTTGGGTTATTGGTAACTTATCTTTCTGTCCTAAAAATCAGTGCCCCTTCAGGTTGCTTCTTACTGCTGTCTTCCATGTTCAAAGTATTGTGAATTATTTTGGGACTCTCAGGTTAATCTCTGAGATGGTGTATTATGCTTGTAAAAATCAGTGATCCCTTGTTTGATTCAGTTTGTAGATGCTGTAATGAGCTATAGGATTTTCCATCATTGATTGATGCCTGCAGAAGACAGCCCACTGCAGAGATGTCCTTTGTGCCTGTGATAATCTCTAGTACCTCGAGTGGATCACTTTGATGCCCCAGTATTTGAAAGGGGCAATACAGCTACTGGGTTCAAGAGTTGCTTGAACTCTTCCACGACCTAGGTGGTTGGAGGGATGATGCTGAGCATGTTTAAGTTATTCAAGTCTGGAAGTCTTTGAAAAGCTGCAGCAGAATTTATAAGTTGTTTTTCTAGTCACAAGGAGAGCCAGTGAGAGGAGGGTTGAAGAGATTTTTCCAAGCTAGAAAGGCTGCTTGTGAGGGAGCAACCACACTTCCCAAATGTGTTGTGAGAAGTGAGCTATGCTCCTCTTGCATCTCCCCATCCTTGGGCCTTGAATTTGCTGAAATCAGTTGTAAAATCATCATGGGCTGTGATTTTCGTTTCCAGACCCACAGTAGTCTGACAATAGGACTTCCCTGTAGTAAAGATGAATGTATCCCCAGTTCTGTATGTCTGAGACCCCCATAGTTTTCTTTCATCAGTTCTGCCCACATGAGCTCCCTTGTCTCCATTTTCATTTCCTAAACCTCCACCCCATGTAAACCAGTGACCCATTCCAGTCCTGGGGACATGGGATCTGGCCTCTATGTCTGACTTGCTGGCATGTGTCTCTGTTGTCCCCTGCATGTCACCTAGAGGAGAAGCATGGTCCTTACTCTTTATGAAGACATCAGGCTTAAAGATGCACCAGCTAGAGGGAGGGGACTACTTATCAAATTCTCAGCTCAAACCACTATCATGGTTGCAGTAGGTAGGTGAGAGATGGGGAAAGATAAAAGTCTGAATGTAAGATAGCCTGATTTCTAACCTCTTGGGTCACTCTTCTAGGAAAGCAACCCTACACTGAGTGTCCAAATTCTGGGATCAAGTGAGTTATCCCCACAATTCCATGGTTGTCACAGTGCTTTGGCTTCTGAGAGAATAAAATCTTCCCAGTAACTTGGTAACCCACTAATCACTGAAGAAGAGTTAGAGATAGAGGGACATCTCAAGCAACTGGAAAAGGAAAAACACTCCAACCCCTAACCCAGCAGAAGAAAAGAAATAACCAAAATTAGAGCTGAATGAAATGAAATCAAAAAAAAAAAAGAATTATTCAAAAGATCAATGAATCAAAACACTGTTTTTTTGGAAAAGTTTAACAAAATTGATAACTAGCCTTGGCTAGCCTAACCAGAAATAGAAAATTAAATCCCCTAATTTAATCAATTGGAAATGACAAAGGTAAAATGACAACAGACACCTCATAAATTAAAAAAAAGTTCTTAAAGAATACTACAAAAAAATCTATTCTCAGAAATATGGAAATCTGAAAGAAATTGACTAATACTTGGAAGCACGCCACCTTCTTAGACTTACCCAGAAAGAATTAGAAATGTTGATATGATTTATATCAAGTACTTAAATAGCATCAACTATAAGAAATCTCCCAAAAAAAGAGGAGTCCAGGACCAGACAGCTTCACATCGAAATTCTACCAAACCCTGAAAGAGGAACTAGTACCTATATTACATAACCTTTTCCAAAGCATAGAGAAAGGAAGAAATACTTCCCAACACTTTCTATGAAGCAAATATCACCCTGATTCCCAAACCAAGAAAAGACCAAACAAGAAAAGAAAATTATAAACCAATATCTTTAATGAATATAGATGCAAAAATATTCAATAAGATCCTAGCAAACAGAGTCCAGCAACAAATCAAATTATACACCATGACCAAGTGGGTTTTATCCAAGAGTCTCAAGGATGATTCAATATATGTAAATCTATAAATATAAACATCAAATAATGAAAATAAAAAACAAAGACCATACGATTCTCTCAATTGATGCAGAAAAAGCTTTTCATAATATCCAGCATCCTTTCATGATCAGAACACTTAAGAAATAGGTTTAGAAGGGACATTTCTTAAACTGATAGAGGCCATCTACAGCAAACCCACAGCCAATATCATATTGAATAGAGTTAAACTGACATCATTTCCACTCAGATCAGGAACCAGGCAAGGTTGCCTATTTTCTTCACTGCTTTTTAACATTGCAATGGAAGTCTTAACCATCACAATCAAGCAAGAAAAGACAATCAAGCGTATCCATCTAGGGTCAGAGATCAAAATTTCACTCTTCGCAGATGATATGATTGTATACCTGGAAAACCCCAGGGATTCAACTACAAAACTCTTAGAAATGATCAAGGAATACAACAACATCTCAGGTTACAAAATCAATACTCACACATCTGCAGGCATTATACATACCAACAATAGTCAAGCTGAAAAAATAGTCAAGGACTCTATTTCTTTAACAGTAGTGCCAAAGAAGATGAAATGTTTGGGAGTTTACCTAACAAAGGATGTGAAATATCTCTATAAAGAGAACTATGAAACTCTAAGAAAAGAAATGGCTGAAGATGTTAACAAATGGAAAAACATACCATGTTCATGGCTGGGAAAAATCAACATTGTTAAAATGTCCATTCTACCCAAAGCAATGTACAATATTAATGCAATTCCTATTAAAACACCACTGTCATACTTTAAAGACCTTCAAAAAATAATATTTCATTTTATATGAAATCATAAAAAAACTCAAATAGCCAAGACATGACTCAGAAATAAAACAAAGCAGGAGAAATCACACTACCAGACCTCAGAGTATACTATAAATCTGTAGTGATCAAAACAGCATGGTACTGGCACAAAGACAGAGAGGTAGATGTGTGGAACAGAATAGAGAACCAAGAGATGAACCCAGCTACTTACCATAATTTGCTCTTTGATAAACTCATCAGGAACATTAGGTGGGAGAAAAGACTCCCTATTTAACAAATGGGAAAACTGGGTGAACTGGCTGGCGACCTGTAGAAGACTAAAATTGGACCCACACCTTTCTCCACTAACAAAGATAGTCTCTCACTAGATGAAAGATTTAAACTTAAGACATGAAACTACAAAAATACTAGAAAAAGTGTGGGGAATACACTTGAAGAAATTGGCCTGGGAGAATATTTTATGAGGAGGACCCCCCGGGCAATTGAAGCAACACCAAAAATACATTACTTGGATCTGATCAAACTAAAAAGCACAGCCAAGAACACAGTAAGTAAAGCAAGCAGACAGCCCTCAGAATGGGAGAAGATATTTTCAGGTTATGTCTCTGACAATGGTTGAATAATCAGAACCCACACAGAACTCAAACATATTAGCAAGAAATTAACGAGTGATCCCATCTTAGTGTGAGCAAGGGACTTGAATAATAACTTCTATATAGGAGATAGCCCCACAACCTACAGACACATGAAAGAATGCTTAACATCCTTAATCATCAAAGAAATGCAAATCAAAACCACTTTGAGATATCATCTAACTACAGTAAGATTAGCCCACATTACAAAATCTCAAAACCATAGATATTGGCATGGATGTGGCGAAAAGGGAACACGTCTGCACTGCTGGTGGGAATGCAAACTAATACATTCCTTTTGTAAAGTTGTTTGGAGATCACTTAGACATAAAAATAAACCTGCCATTTGATCCTGCAATTCCTGTATTAGATATATATCCAGAAGACCAAAAATCACTTTATAGCAAAGATATTTGCACCAGAATGTTTATTGCAGCCCAATTCCTAACTGCTAAGTCATGGAAGAAGCCCAAGTGCCCATTGACCCATGAATGCATTAATAAATTTGGTATATGTACACCATGGAATATTATGCAGCCTGAAAAAAGATGGAGACTTTACCTCTTTTATGTTTACATGGATGGAGCTGGAACATATTCCTCTTAGCAAAGTATTTCAAGAATGTAAGAAAAATTATCAAATGTACTCAGCCCTACTATGAAACCAATTTATAAGCACCCTCACTTCCATATGAAAGCTATTACCCAACTACAGCCCAAGATTAAGGGGAAAGAGAAGGTGGAGGGGATAGGAAGGGAGAGGATGAGGGAAGGGAGGGTGCATTTTACATGGGTACGTGTTAAAATCTACTAAGTGTAGAATATAAATGTCTTAACACAATAACTGAGAAAATTCAGTGAAGTCTACGTTAACCAGTTTGATGAAAGTATTTCAAATTGCATATAAATCCATTACATTGTACCCCATAATTGCATTAATGTAAACAGATATGATTTAATTATAAAATAAATCAATAAAAAATAAAAACAATAATTAATATCCTTATAGAGTCTCAAAGGATAATAGACAGTTGAAAATGAAAAAAAAGATTGAACTTCACTAAAATGTTCTTGTTAGCATCATGTATCTGGGAAAACCAAAGTTCTTTACAAAATTTGTCATGACAGAGAAGTATAATATGTCAACCCTTTTTCTATATTCTCCCATGTTTTCATATAAAACTACCCAGTGTGTGGGGTGGCACCTGTAGCTCAGTGGGTGGGGCACCGGCCCAATGTACCTACAGAGGGTGGAGGGTTCAAACCCAGCTCCGGCCAAACTGCAAAAAAAAAATAGCCAGGCATTGTGGCAGGTGCCTGTAGTCCCAACTGCTCCAGAGACTGAGGCAAGAGGGTCGTCTGAGCCCAGGAGTTGGAGGTTGCTGTGAGCTGTGATGCCACTGCACTCTACCAAATGGAAGGAGTGAGACTTTATCTCTAAAAAAAAAAAATAAAAATAAAAATAAAAACTACCCAGTGTGTGTATTTAATTATTGCAATTGTAAATAAATTTTCTAAATGTCTTACTGTTGACACAAATTTTAAATTTTCAATTTCTTAAAAATCAAATAGAAACCTTAGCTAGTAGCTTCATTGTACAAATTAAATATTTTGTGGGATAAAGACATTCTATTTGTTCATAACACTTTTGCCCAATTTTCATTAAGGCAATATGAAAAATGCATTTGATATGAAAGAAATAATATCTAGGCACTGAGACTTAAGTAGAGTTTCATTCATTTAACAGATAAATAAAGCTTATACAATGTGTTGTTTCTACTGCTACTATATTACTTTGTGATATTCCTCCCCACAGGAAATAGTCTCTTGTACCTACTGTCAAATCCACTTTCCAGCTGTGAAGGTGTACTTCGTCCATTCATTTAAATATGGATTATTTTTATTCTCTGTTGATTTGGCATGTAAAAGTGCCATGGAAATAGTCCCTATAATTTCCTGGCACTACCAATGTTTAAAATAAATAAGTAAACCTGGGAATATTATAGTATTAACATCAGGTAAACTGAAAATGCACAATATAAGCCCATGGATTCCTCATAGATATCAATGCAGAAAATATCTTCTATATGTTGATAGTTTTTACATCCATTCTGCATTCTAGTAATTATTTCTTTTTTATTTAAGATTAATATGAGGGTACAAATGATTATACTGCACTGTTTGCATTTATTGGGTAAAGTTGAAGTTATAGTTGAGCCCTTCACTCAGGGGGTTTGGTGTATACCTTTACATTATGCCCATTAGATAAGAGCTTAACAATCCCCTTCCCTCCTGCCCTCTCCTTTTTCCCTCTACCCTCCTCCCCTAGTCAGTTAATCTCTGGTCACTGGTATGTGAGTGTGTGTATTTATATATAGATAAATCTCTCTATATAGATAGATAGATAGATAGATAGTATGTGTGTGTATTTATTTAGACTGCTTCTTAAGCAATTCTTGAAGTAGTTGTTCCAAATAATGTTCATTTAGTTCAACCTTTTTCTTCCATCTACCCCTGACTCTCAATATTCTTCAAAGAGCAAAACGAGGCAATTATGAATGAACTCCTTCAATTATTATAGTACATATCTTTTTTTTTTTTTTTTTGTAGAGACAGAGTCACCCTGTTGCCCTCAGTAGAGTGCCGGTTTCCAACTCCTGGGCTTAGGCAATTCTCTTGCCTCAGCCTCCAGAGTAGCTGGGACTACAGGCACCTGCCACAATGCCTGGCTATTTTTTTGTTGCAATTTGGCCGGGGCTGGGTGGAACCCGCCACCCTTGGTATAAGGGGCCGGCACTCTACCCACTGAGCCACAGGCGACGCTCCATACATTTGCTTTTAAGAATGCCTATTCCTTTTCCATTTCTTCCTTTTTCAAAGTTTTCAGTTTTACTCTCAAGTATTACACGTCAACATTTACAAAGGACTACCTCAACCTTAGCTTCCTCCAAAGCCCAATTCTATAAATAATGTTCATTTTTATTCTATGTTTTCAAATTATTTCCAACTACTCCCTGATTTTCATCCTTCTTCCTTCTCATATAAATCTTTATTCTCCAGAATAATCCCATTTGGCAGAATAAGTGACATTATTCATAAGAATTAAACCTAGGGTAGCAAGAAAGGCTTAGTGCCACCTAATAACTAAATTAGTGGCTTAGAAATTAAGGGGTTCTGCTAATGGGTAACCAGTGGAGGAGGCTATTCAAGCAAAGTGAAGTATAGATCTGGGGAATTGAAGATGAAAGCAAGAGTTGATTCTAGGCCATATAGGCAATAAAGCTGCAATCTACACTAAAAATATGTTTTAGTAAAGAAGGCAAGTGACAAAACAGCAAGAAAATCAAGTGCTGAATAGCAAGAACTAAATAAAGAGCCTTTCAGCCTCTTGGATGTAGGCCAAGATAAGAAAGAACAAAAATTATAGTTAAAACCCAGTTTAAACCAGAAAATAAAAGGGGCTTGAAGTTGTTAAGCAGTAACAAAGATGTTTAGCAAATAAAAAATCTAATTATGTGGGGCTACGTTTTCCCTTTTTGAAAGTTCAGGATAAGAACTTTGCCTCTCTGTGTTCTTAAAGTCCTCTTATTCTGGGGAATCATAGGTGGAAACTGGAAGCTGGAAGCTTTCTCTAATCTTCTTACCTCAATCAAAATTGTCATTTTTGGTGCCTCATTGATGTTTCAGAGGAATTCACATTAATTCATTTGAAAGTAGGATCAGTGATACTCTAGAAAGAGTCATTTAGAAAGAGGGCTTAATGTATAAAATCATATTATACAAGGCTGCTCAACATAAAACAAACTGTTTTACACCCATAAAACAGTCCTGGGTGTAATTATTGTATGTTACTGACATACATTGTATTATTTGTTTACAATATTCTCTTCCCCATTCTAACCAAGTCCATGACTAGCTCCCTTTCTGGTAGAAAGACTTAAACTAATAGAACGCAAAGGAAAGGGACATATGCCCTGCCAAGTGGAAGTATTAAGAGACATTGTATGATTCAACCCTTACTCTTTTTCAATTTAATTTTTTATTAAATTATAGCTATATATGAGAGGCCAAGGTGGGTGGATCACCTAAGCTCATGAGTTCAAGACCAGCCTTAGCTAGAGTGAGACCCTGTCTCTAAAAATATCTGGGCATTATGGTGGGAGCCTGTAGTCCCAGCTACTCTGGAGGCTGAGGCAAGAGAATCGCTGGAGCCCAAGAGTCTGAGGTTGCTGTGAGGTATGATGGAACAGCATGCCAGGGGTAACAAAGTGATACTTTGTCTCAGAAAAAAAATAACTATATAAATTAATGGGGTACAATGTGATGATTTGATTTACAATGTGGAAGTCTTAAATCAAACTGATTAACATAACCATAACCTCACTTAATTTTTGTGGTAAGACATTTATAATTTACTCAGTTATTTTAAAGCATGCCCTTCAATGCTACATATCCAATTACTCAGCTTCTTGATTTAAGCAAGATCCCACCAAATACCCCATCTCCTCTCACCACTCTCCCTTCCCTCTTGCTTGATTGTATTTGTGTTTTATCATTCCTATGAATGTGTGTTTATACATTGGTTTCATAGTATTCAGTACATTGGATCATTTTTCCCCCATATGTTCCAGCTCCATCCAGGTAAACATGAAAGATGTGAAGTTTCCATCTTTTTAAGGGCTGAACAATATTCCATGGTATGCATATACCACAATGTGTTAATCCATTCATAGATTGATGGGCATTTAGGCTGCTTCCACGAATTGGAAATTATGCATTGGGCAGCAATAAACATTATGGTGCAAATGTCTTTGTAGTAAATTGATTTTTGCATGTTACAATTCCAACAAAGGTCTGATGACTAGAATCTACAGAGAACTCAAATTAATCAATAAGAAAAGAACAAACAACCCCATTTCTTTGTGGGTAAGAGACTTGAACAGAAAATTCTTTGAAGATGACAGACTAATGGCCAATAAACACATGAAAAAATGCTCATAGTCTTTAATTATTAGAGAAAGGCACATCAAAATCACTTTGAGATACCACCTAACCTCAGTAAGAATAGCCCATGTCACAGAGTCCCAAAACTTCAGATGCTGGCATGGATGTGGAGAAAAGGGAACATTTATACACTACTGGTGGGATTGCAAACTAATACAACCTTTAGGAAAAGAAGTGTGGAGAAGCCTTAAGGAATTAAAAGTTGACCTTCCATTTGATCCTGCAATTCCATTACTAGGTATTTACCCAGAATACCATTACTCTTTTTGTTCAGCATTAAGACAGGCAGCCCTCAGATAAGAGTTACTCCTTTAAACTCAAGAATATGAATGAAAAAGGCATAGAGCAATGTCAAAACATACCTACAAAATATTTGTAAAGTGGGTGAGACATTCATTTCTTTTGCAAAGCATTGAAATTTTGAGTGTTTATCACTGCACTATAAGATAACTTAAGATCACTTATAAATTAAGCTTCTTTATCCAACTACTCAGCTTCTTGATAGTAGTTAAAATATCTAAGCATACCAGTTATCTCATAGATGATTCAATTTAATCCCAGTCTGAGGCATAAATCCCAATTACTTTTTTTTCTCAAAAAGTGATGGTATAGGGCAGTGCCTGTGGTTCAGTCCGTAGGGCGCCAGCCCCATATACCGAGGGTGGCGGGTTCAAACCCGGCCCTGGCCAAACTGCAACCAAAAAATAGCTAGGCGTTGTGGCGGGTGCCTGTAGTCTCAGCTACTCGGGAGGCTGAGGCAAGAGAATCGCTTAAGCCCAGGAGTTGGAGGTTGCTGTGAGCTGTGTGACGCCACGGCACTCTACCAAGGGCCATGAAGTGAGACTCTGTCTCTACAAAAAAAAAAAAAAAGTGATGGTATATTTAGCCTTTGTCTGGCTGCCTTTGGTAACAATGATCCCATCAACTTTTGTGGGTTTATGTAGCTCTAATTGTTCACAGTTTCCTATATAAAATCAGAACCTAATTCCTCCTTAATCTATAATTGTATTGATTTCTTTAAATTTCAGACTAAGATAAGAATACATATAATTAGGTTACTTTGTTTGCATATGTTGGGAAAAGTCAGAGTTATATCTGACTTTTATCTGAGTCCCCTACTCAGGAGATGGTCCATATACCCATATACCATATACTATAAATTTATTTCTTTCTATACGGTTGCTAGTAATATCTTTATTTTTATTTCCAATTTTATGTTCTTTCTTTTTATAGTGTAGCAAACAATGCCTCTTTCCTTCTGCTATCATAGGATTTTGTTTGCTATTAACTTTATTTTTTTAAGAGGTAGATTTAGGTTACTGATTTGAGATCTTTTTTCCGTTTTAATGTAAGCACTTACAACTACAACTTTCCTTCTGAAATTTGCTTTTGTTACAGCCCACCCATAAGTTCTGGTGTGTTGTGTTTTTATTTTTATTTGCCTTGAAATTTTTTTTATTTCCAT
The DNA here is from genome assembly GCF_027406575.1 of Nycticebus coucang. Taxonomy (NCBI): domain Eukaryota; kingdom Metazoa; phylum Chordata; class Mammalia; order Primates; family Lorisidae; genus Nycticebus; species Nycticebus coucang. Next base: position 151,686,050 of record NC_069804.1, on the reverse strand, counting down.
TCTAATTTCTTCTTTGTCCCATTGATTCCTTAGAAATATGAGGCTTAAATTCTATTTTTGAATTTTCCAGTTTTCCTTCTATTATTGATTTCTAGTTTTTAGTTATATTTCATTGTTATAAGGGAAGATAAGTTATGTAGTTTCAATCATTTTACACTTATGAGACTTGCTTTGTGGATTATCTTGTGATGTATTTTAAAGAAAATTTCCTTAAAGAAATTTTTTTTAAAGAAGACCACGGCTGGATGTGGACTGGCATTTTTACTTGAGAAGAATGCAAATTCTGTCATTGGGTGCAGTTAGGTCTAGTTTATTTATAGTATTAGCAAGCCTTTGATTTATTTCATTATCTTTTGTTTATATATATTTTTAATTATGAAAAGTGAAGTGTAGACTTTTTTAACTATTACAGAAGTATTTCTCTCTTAAAATTTTCATTTTTTTTTCATGTTTTGTCATAAGTCTAAATTACCTGATATTAATATATGTAGTCCAGCTCTCTTTTAGTTACTGTTGCATGGTATCTTTTTTCTATTTTTTTACTTTAAACCTATTTTTGTCTTTGGATTGAAAGAAAATTTCTTTGAGACTTTATATAGTTGGATTTTGGTATTTTATTCATTTGCAAATTCTGAGAAAAATGAATAAAATTGAAGAGTTTAATCAATTTACTTTAGGATATTTACCTGTATTTACTTCTACCACTTTGTTAGTTAGATACTACCAGTCATATTTTTCCTGTTCCTCAATTCTTCCATTACCACCTTTGTAAATATTTTCTAGTGTGTCATTTTTATTTCTTTGTCATTTTGTACTATATGATTTTTAGTTATTTTTAGTGATTATTCTGGTGATAATTTATATTTTCATTTATAAGTATCTAGTTTGGATTAATGTAAATTTAATTTAATACTATATAAAACTTTGCTTCTATTTGACTCTTTGCAACTCATTATCTTGTTATTGTTACAAAGTACATCTTTATGCAATGTGTGTCTATCTATATAAAGTAATAATTACTGTCTTATTTCATTGGATTTTAAACCATAGAGGAGTAAAGGAATCCCAACATCTAAGTACATTAATATTGACATTTATATTTAATTATGTAGTTAACTCTGTGCAGATTTAAGTTACTATCTATTGTCCTTTTATTTCAGCCTGAAGGTTTCCTCTTAACATTTGTTATAACAATTGCCTACTGGTAAAAAAAAACTATCCTATTTTTTGTTTATCTGGGAATGCCTTATTTTTCCTTCATGTTTGAATAATATTTTTGCAGGACAGGAGATTTTTGAGTGGCATTTTTTAAATTGCAGAACACTGAATATATTATCTGAATACCTTTGTTTCTCCAAAGTTTCTGAGAAAAAGTCAACCATTAATCCTACCGAGGATCCCTTGTACTTGATGAGTTGCTATTCTTTCTTTTCTTTTTATTGTAGATCGAATCTAATGAAAACAATCTAACAGGTACAGTTTTCAAGGCTTCTATCTGTGTCCACATTAAACAAAAATGCTACATTATTTGATGGCTGACTAGTAGCAGCTCTTGTCAGACGGTCCCGGCCAAAAGGATAAAAAGTAGACAGAAGTGAATGAAAAGAAATTGAAATTGGGGACTAGGATTGCAAGGAGAAGAAATTAAGTTACTCAGAAACCCCATACAGACAAACTGCAACTATAAAGATGAGAAAGTTGAAGAGAGAGAGTAGAGGACAGTCATGGAGTAGATCAGATTCAGAGGATGCCAGAGCCAAATAGAAGGGTAAGGAAGAAATATTTCTCCACACGTAGTTTTTCCATGAGCAGTGAAGCATTCTCACGCCATGGGAGAGTGTCAGGAGGGACAAAAGACCCAGCTTTCTTGTACCAGGGCAGATCCCCAGCTGGATCTTCTTACCGCCATTCTGGATAGTGAAGAATTTTCATTCCATCCAGCTGTGGTCACAATCCATCCCACTTTTTCTTTGGTTACAGGACAGAGTGCCTCCTGGTGAGGCTTGATTTCCTCTGCAGGGAGTGTCCAGAACAATAAGCCAGTTCAGAAAGCCTGGAAGGGCTGCCCCACTCCAAGTTACCAGAGCGGTGAAGGGACTCTGAACCTTACTCAGCCCCCATAGCTACCACTGAATCAAGTGTTGCAAAAGTTACTTTCTCTTTCACCACCATCTGGTGTCAATGACTGCCTGTGGAAAAGACAAGGGTCAAGAAAAGTGAGACCTTGATCCCCTGGTGTATGAGGTCCTTCTAGCTTTGTCCTTTGGAAGCATGTATAGGTGAAAAGCCTATAAGTAAAACTTTAAATGGTTCCATTTTGTAAAGGCAAGTTTAAAGTCTTTTGTGAGTTAGAAAGGAAAAAATCCTGGATAGAACTCCATATGTGGCTTAGAACCTAATCATGTAAAAGTGATTTAGGGCAGAGCTTCATGGAGGCAGGGCTGCAGACAGTTACCTGTATATCTCAGGATTTTCCAGACTACTCCCTAAAGATGATTAATAGCCTCAAGATGGTCAAGCAGTCAAACAGCTTATTTCCCAAGAATCTTGTTTTGTGGTTTTGTATTTGATTACTTAGCGTAAGAATAACTTTAATGAAGTAGTTATCAGTTAATCCATTAAATAGTTAAACCTTAGCCCATAAGGATAGCTTTAGATAATGTTAGTAAAATGGTTATCAGTTAATCTGATTTATTCATAGGCCCATAAGTACCAGGCAGTAAGAGGCCTGGGGCCAAGGTTTAAGTCATGTGTTTATTGATTAAGTTATGTGCCTATATAAGCTTTGATGGAAGAAATAAAGATTGCCACTTGCCATGAGAATATAGGGGTCCTCCTTGTTACTCAGACTATTTCACTGCAGGACTCATTTCTTTGTGTCATCGGTCAATTGGGAGACATTCACGCAACAGCACGCTAGTGGTAAACTGCTGGGGTTACCTTTGTTTTTTTTTCTTTTGTTTGTTTTTCTTCTCTATTTGGGTCTTGATTCTGGTCAGGCAGGTAAGGAGATCCTGAACTCGAGTAACCCACCCAACCCAGCTGCACAGGGGCTGGGAATTGAAGGTATGGGTCAAAGTACCCTGCTAAACACCACACTATGACTTCTGTATCTCTTTTAGTCCTATCTTCTTTTTGTCAATCTTTCCTTTTACTCCCCCCTTCCTTTTCCTTTTCTCTTTCTTCAATCTTTTCCCCCTTGTTTCTCTTTAATATTCTCTTCTTTTTGATCCTATACCAAAGGATATTTAAACCCTTAAGGTCAGACACAAGATAACTTAAAGAAGAGGAGGATGTGAAAGGAAAAAGTAGGGTAAGGAAGCAGACAAAAAGAAAACACTCATGAGAAAGAAACAACAGAAAAATCCAGGCAACATGACAAACAGAACAAAGCAAAATCTCCCCCCAAAGGACAATGTGGTAGCTATGCAGAGGATTCCATTTATAAGGAAATGATATAAATGACACAAAGGGAATTTAAAAAATGAAGGAAATTGCTGGGAAAGTGGAAAATAATCAAAAGGAAACCCCAAAATAGAATCAAATAAAGATTAAAGGTAAGAAGAATATAGAAAGGATATAGTAAAGCTTAAGAAATTAAAGCAGTTAGGGAACTTAAAGATTCAGTAGAAGGTATCAATAACAGATTAGGTCATGTAGAAAAAATAATCTCGGAACTGCAGGATCAAGCTTTTCAGCTGACACAGGTAGTTAAAGAGACAGTAAAGAAGACAGAGAAAGCAGAATGTTCACTAAGAAAAACTTATGGGACTCCATGAAGCATTCAAACATATATGACTTACAGGTATCCCAGAAGGGCAAGAAGAATGCCCTAGAGGAATGGAAGCCCTACTAGAGGATATCATAAATGAAAATTTCCCAAGTATCACCAAAGATTCTCACATTCCTTTCAGAATGATACTGAACCCCAGATCATCTCACCTCAAACAGAATTTCTCCAAGACACATTGTCATGAACCTGCCCAAAGTCAAGATGAAAGAAAAAATTCTGTAAGCACTAGGAGTAAGCACCCATTGACCTATAGGGGTTAATCTATCAGTGTGACAGAAGTTCTCAAATGAAAGTTTCAGGCAAGAAAAGTATAGTCATCTATTCTTAAACATCTTTAAAAAATGATTTTCAGCTCAAAATTTAATATTCTGCAAAGCTAAGCTTTAAAATTGATGGAAAAATCAAATATTTTACTTACATTCAAACATTGAGAAAGCTTACTACAAGACCAGCTATACAGAACATAGACCTATTCTAGACATGGACCATCACAATGGACCATCAGCAACTAAATACCCTGAAACTAAAGGACAACACCTAGCTTCCACAATTATGCAAATAATAAAGCTAAGCAATGGATTATCACAAAATAAGATATTAGAACTGCGCCATACGTATCAATTCTCTCAATAAATGTTAATGGCTTGAAGTGTCCACTGAAGAGGCATAGGCTGACAGATTAGATAAATAAGCACAAGCCGTCCATGTGCTGTCTACAGGAAACACACCTTGCCTCAAAGGACAAAGCAATATCAGTGTCAAGGTCTGGAAAGCAGTTTTTCAGGCAAACGGAAATCAGAAGAATGGAGTGTTGCAATCTTATTCTTAGATGCAAGTGGATTTAAATCAACTATAGTAAAAAAATCAAAGATGGACACTTCATATTGGTCATAGAAGCAATACAACAAAAGAACATTCCAATTCACCCAATTTAAATGCTTTCATATTTATAAAATGGACCTTAATTGGTCTGAGTAATAAGATACCCTATGACACCCTAATAGCAGGGGACTTTAACACTCTTCTAACAGAGCTGGACAAATCCTCTAAACAGAAACTAAACAAATATACAAGGCACTTAAATGTGATCCTAGAACAACTGTGCTTAATAGACATATACAGAACAGGCCATCCCAAAGAAAGAGAATATACCTTCTTCTCATGGGCCCATAGAACATTTTTCATAACAGATCATATCCTAGGACACAAATCAAACCTCAAGAAAATCAAAATAATTGAAATTATACCTTGTATCCCTTATATCTTCTCAGACCATAAGGCAATAAAACTGGAACTCAACTCCAACAAAAATGTTCATCCCTACACAAAGGCATGGAAGCTAAACAATCTCATGCTGAATGAAAGTTGTGTCAAGGGAAAGATAAAGAAGGAAATCATTAACTTCCTTGAATACAACAACATAACAAAAATGAAGAGACAAGTTACCCAAACCTGTGGGATAATGCAAAAGCAGTCCTCAGAGGGAAATTTATCCCATTAGATGCCTACATCCAAAAAACAGAAAGACAGCACATCAACAATTTAATGAGTCATCTTAATGAAATGGAAAAGAAAGAGCAATCCAACCCCAAACCTAGCAGAAGAAAAGAAATAACCAAAATTAAACCAGAAACAAATGAAATTGAAAATGAAATAATCATTCAGAAAATTAATGAAACAAAATTTGATTATTTGGGAAAATAAATATAATCAATAAACCACTGACCAGATTGACCAGAAATAGAAAATTAAAATCTTTAATAACCTCAATCTGAATTGAAAAAGGGGAAAGAACAACTGATACCACAGAGACACAGACATTATCTCTGACTACTATCAAAAACTCTATGCCAAGAAAGTTGACTATGTGGAGAAAATGGACCAAAACCTGGATTTACACAACCTCTGTAGACTGAACCAAGAAGAAATAGATCTCTTGAAGAGACCAATATCAAGCACTGAAAATGAACAATAAAAAGCCTCCCCACAAAAAAGCCCAGGACCAGAGGACTTCATATCACAATTCTATCACACCTTCACAGATGATCTTGTACCTATACTGTAGAATCTATTCCAAATATTGCCAGGGAAGGAACCTTCTCCCACACTTTCTATGAAGTAAATATCAACTAAATTCAAAAACCAGGAAAGGGCCCAACTGAAAGGAAAAATGCAGACCATTTTAATGTATGAATATCTATGCAAAAATACTCAACAAAATCATAGCTAATAGATTGTTCCTACACATTAAAAAAGTATACATCATGACAAAGTAGGCTTTATCGTAGGGATGCAAGGCTGGTTTAACATATTCAAATCTATGAATGTAATTCATCATATCATTTTATCACACACAAAGGCCATATTATCCTTTCAATAGATGAAGAAAAAGCATTTGAGGAAATTTAGCATCTTTTTCTAACAAAAACACTTAAGAAAATAGGCATAGGTGGCACATTTCTTAAGTTGATTGAAGCCCACAGCTAACATCAGACTAAATGGAATAAAACTTAAAACTTTTCCACTTAAACCTATAACCAGGCAAAGATGTCCACTATCATGACTATTATTCAACATTGTGATGGAAGTTCTAGCCAAGGCAATCAGGCTAGAGAAGGACATAGAGGGTATCCACATGGGGGCAAAGTAGGCCAAACTCTCATTCTTTGCTGATGATACAATCTTATACTTAGAAAACCCTAGAGATTCAACCACAAAACTCCTGGAAGAGTTCAGGAAATACGGTAACTTCTTAGGGTATAAAATCAATGTTCAAAAATCAGTAGCCTTTTTATATGCCAATGACAGTCAAGTTGAGAAGCAAATCAAGGACACAATTCCCTTCTCAGTAGCTTGAAAGAAAATGAAACACTTAGGAATATACCTCAGGAAAGGGGTGAAAGATAGCTTCAAACAGAATTATGAAACTCTAAGAAAAGAAATAGCAGAAGACATTAACAAATGGAAAAAAATACTATGCTCTTTGCTGGGAGTAAATCAACATTGTTAAAATGTCTATTCTATAGAAAGCAGTCTACAGATTCAATGCAATCTCCATTAAAATACCAACATCATACTTTGAAGAACTTAAAAAACTAGTACTTCATTTTGTATGAAACCGTGAAAACCCTGTATAGCCTAGGCTATTCTTAGTAATAAAAACAAAGCTGGAGATGTCACTCTACTAGACATCAGGCTACATTACAGTCCACATTAATCAAAAAAGCATGGCATTGACACAAATATAGGCACATAGACATATTGGACAGAATAGAAAACCAAGAGATGAAACAATTATTTACTTTCCATCTGATCTTTGATACACCAAACAAAAGCATACAGTAGGGAATCCCTATTCAACAAATAGTGTTGGGAGAACAGGATAACCACATTTAAAAAACTGAAACTCAATCCACACTTTTCACCACTTAACAAAAATTGACTTGCGTTGGATAGAAGATTTAAATCTAAGATATGAAATGATAGAAACTTTAGAAGAAAGTGTGGGGGAAAGTCTTAAGGATCTTGGAGTGGGGAAAGGATTTATGAAAAAATGTTAGTGGCAATCACAACAACAATGAAAATTAACAAATGGGATTTAATTAAGCTGATAAGCTTCTGCACAGCTAAGGACACAACAAGTAAAGCAGAAAGACAACTTTCAGAATGGGAAAATATATTTGCAGGGTATGAATCTGAGAAAGCTTTGAAAACTAGAATCTACAGAGAATTAAATTAATCACCAAAAAGGAGTAAACAATCTCATCTACCACTGTGCAAGAGATATGAATAGAATCTTCTCTAATAAGACAGACAAATGGCTAAGAAATATTTGAAAAAATGCCCATTGTCCTTGATGATCAAAGAAATGCAAAGATCATCTTTGAAGCTGGTTTAAAAGGGAATTAAAACCAATTTGAGATATCACCTAACCCTATTGAGAATAGCCCACATCAAAGCCACTTCAAAAGCCACAGATCTAGTCGTGGATATGGAGAAAAGGAAAGACTTTCACACTGTTGGTGAGACAGCAAACTAATACAACCTTTTTGGAAGTAGTTATGGGGAATCCTCAGTGAACTAAAGTTAGATCTCACATTTGACCCCTCATTCCCATTACTAGGCATCTACCTGGAAAAAAAATAATTTTATCAGAAAGACATTTGCACTAGACTGTTTATCATATCACAGCTCAATTTACAATGTGGAAACAACCTAAATGCCCACAAATCCAAGAATAGATTAACAAGCTGTGGTATATGTACACCATGGAAAACAATTCAGCCATTAAAAAAGATAGAGACTTTACATTTGTTGTATTAACCTGAGTGTAATTGAAACACATTTTTTCTTAATAAAGCATTACCACAAGAATGGAGAAGCAAGAATGCAATGTACTCAATTCTAATATGAAGCCAGTAGATGATCTATTATTCACCCACATAAAAGAAAAATTCAAATCAGTTCAAGGTTAAGGGTGGGGGAATGAGTGAAAGGGAGAGGGATGGGGTGTTCCCACTTAATGAGTATAACGTTACATTGTATCATAGAACACCATGATACACCAGTGGTAGGATACACTTTGTGGTGGGATACATTTGTAAGAAGGACTTTACCTAACAAATGTAAACATTGTTACCTAATTCTTTATACCCTCAATATATTTAAAAAAAATGAAATAACAACAGATACCAGAAAAATACAAAAAATCATTACTGATAACTACATAAAATCATATATCCTGAAAGTTGAAAATGTAGAAGTGGATAATTCCTATAATCAACCAGAAAGGATTAGAATGTTGACCAGATCTTTATCATTCACCAAAACTGAAAATAAATAAATAAATAAATAAATCAACTTCCAACAAAAAATAATCCTGGGTTTACACCAGCTGGTTTTACACCAGAATTCTACTAACCCTTTAAAGAAAAGCTTGTACCTATATTGCTGACCTACTCCAAAACATGGAGAAGAAAGGAATCCTCCCCAACACCATCTACAAAGGCAATATCACCCTAATACCAAAACCAGGAAAGGAACCAACAAGAAAAGGAAAACTATAGACCAATACCTTTAATGAATATCAACACAAAAATCCTCACCAAAATCTTAGCGAATGTTCTTAGTAAAGTATCACAAGAATGGAAAATAAATATCCAATGGATTGCATACTAACATGAAATCAATATATAAACAATCACATGCACATAGGAACAATAGCACACTAATATAGTCCAATTTGGGGGTAGAGAGAAATGGGAGCTGGGAAGGGGGAGGACATTTGGCAGAAAGAGGGAGGGCATGAGGCAGGATCTTACCTAATGTGCACATTGTGAGGCTGTATAACATGCCCCCTGGCTGAGGGACTCTTCTACAAATGGAACTTTAGTCTGAAAATGAGAACAATGTAACTTAAAAATTGTACCCTCATTACTTTGAAAAAATAAAAAATCTTAAAAAAAATTAGAATCAGAATAAACGTATAATATAAAAAAAAAATCTCAGCCAATAGAACACAGCCGTACATTAAAAAAATTACACATCACAATCAAGTAGGTTTTATCCCAGGAATTCAAGGCTGGTTCACATACTCAAATCCATGAATATAATGCACCACCTCAATAGAAACAAAAACAAAGACCATATTATCCTTTCTTTCGGCATCCTTTGGGGATAAGAACACTTAAGGACATCAGAATAGATGAGATATTTCTTAAAATGATAGAAGCCTTCTACAAAAATCCCATAGCCAACATCATAGTGAGTGGAGTAACATTGAAAGCATTTTCACTTTGAACTGGAAAGAGACAAGGATTTCCACTGTTGCCACTACTATTCAACAGAGTCCTGGAAATCCTGAGCAATACAGTCAGGCAAGAGCAGGATATCAAGGGTATCCAAATGGAGACAGAAGAGGTCACATTTCTCTCTTTGCTGATGATGTGATCTTACACATCACCCAGGCACCAAACCATAATAATCCTGGAAGTGATCAAGAAATGCAGTAATGACCTGGAATAAAAAATTAATGCCCCCAATTCGGAAGCCTTCATACACATCAACAACAATCAAGCTAAGCATCAAATCAAGGACATAATTCCCTTCCACAGTAGCTTCAAAGACACAAAAAACCTAGAAATATACCTAACAAAGGACTTAAAGGATCTCTACAGAGAGAACTCTGAGACCTAGAGCAAAGAAATAGCTGAAGATATTAAAAAATGGAAGAAAATACCATGCTTTTGGCTGGGAAGAATCAATACTGTTAAAATGTCTATGTTAGCCAAAGAGATTTACAGATTTAATGCAATCTCCATTAAAACACCAATGTCATACTTTGAAGAACTTGGAAAAGTAGCTCTTTTTTTCATATGCAAGCAGAACAAACCCCAAATAGCCAGTGCAATTCTAGTAAACAAAAATAAATATGGAGTCATAATGTTACCAGACTTCTGGTTATATTATAAGTCCACAGTGATCAAAAGAACAAGATATTGTGGTGGTACATTTGGTTCAAAGGAGTAGGGTGCTGACCTCATATGCTGGAGGTGGTGGGCTCAAGCCTATCCCTGGCCAAAAACTGCAAAAAAATCTCATATTAAAAAAAAATAACAAGATATTGGCATTAAAATATAGACATAGATCTATGGAAAATAATCTAAAACCTAGAGATAAAATCAGTCTCATATTGTTGTCTGATCATCTATAACTGAAACAACAGTATATACTGAGCAAAAGAATCCCTATTAATGGTGCTGGGAGGACTGGTTAGCTACATGTAAAAGACTGAAACTGGACCTCAACCTCTCACCACTTACCAAAATTTACTTACTGTAGATAAAAGATTTGAATCTAAGAGAAAAAATGATGAAAACTCTAGAAGAAATCATGGGAAAAGCACCCAATGATATAGGCCTGGGGAAAGATTTTAGGATGAACCCATCTGCTATTGCAGCAGCAACAAAAATAACAAATGGCACCTGATTATGCTTAAAAGCCTTTGCACAGTTTAGGACACAATAAACACAGCAAATAGACAGCATTAAGCATTGTAGAAGATAATTGCATATTACAAATCTGACAAAATGGCTGATAACCAGAATCCATAAAGAACTCAAATAAATCAACAAGAAAAAAGCAAACAACCCCATTAATCACTGGGCAAGAGAATTGAACAGAAATTTCTCCTGAGAAGACAGAAGAATTGCCAACAAACACATGAAAAAAATTTTTATTGTCCATAAGGATCAGAGAAATGCAAATCAAAATCACTTTGAGATATAACCTACCACCGATCCTACCCCAAATTCTCAAAGCTGCAGGTGTTGGCAAGGGTACATAGAGAAGGAAATACTTATAGGCTGGTAGTGGGATTGCAAACTAATACAGCCACTTTGGAAAGAAGGATGGAGAATCTTCAAAGAGCTAAAAGTAGACCTTTCATCTGATCCTGCAATCCCATTACTAGATATCTACCCAGAAGAAAAAAAGTCATTTTACCATAAGGACATTTGCACTTGAATATTCACAGCAGCTCAATTCACAATGACAATGATGTGGAAACAATCCAAGTGCCAATCAACACATGAATGAATTAATAAAGTGTGTTATATTCATACTTCATAATACTATTCAGCAATAAAAAAAATGGCAAATTTACATGCTTTGTCTTTACCTGATAGAGTTGAAGAATATTCTTGGTAAAGTCTCACAAGAATGGAAAAACAAACATCCCATCTACTCAATGCTAATTTGAGCATTAGTAGATGCATAACTACAGACACATGAGAGGAAAAACAATTCAATTCAAGAAAGGGAGAGAGGGGAGGAGCTCAGTAAGTTCCCACCTAACTGGTACAATGTAGGATTATATGTCTGAGATCCTGGGTGGAGGACTTATATACAACTTGGACTTTTCCTAACAAATGCAAACAATATGACCTATCCACATGTATCCTTATATTAATCTGAAATAAAAAGTTTACTAACACACACACAAAAAAAATATGAAAAAATACAAGTACTTTGATACTTGTATTTGATACCAGAATCACATACCTGTTGCTTGTGTGCTACTCACCACTCCCTAGCATATACATATAATAATGATTACAATAATGAATGTATAAATAAAAACTGTACCAAGAAACTGTAAATAGGGAAAGATACCCAAAGATAATTATGTAGTCTAATTATTTAATAAAATGTAACTGGACCATAGCTAGAAAGCTAAAAATGTTGAATATGTGAGAGTGAGGGGAAGTAGAAAATGTAGAGGTGGAAAAATGTTCCAGATAACAGTGGCCTTCTCTTGGACTCAATTGTGTTCCCTTAAAATTCGTATTTTGAAAACCTAATCCCTTAATACCTAAGAATATGAGTGAATTTGGAGATAGGCTTTTTTTTTCAGAAGGAATGATATTAAAAGTAAGGTGTGCCCTCATCCAATCTGACTGATGATCTCATAAGAAGAGATTAGGAAAGAGGAGAGACACTAGGAATGTGCAAACATGTAGGAAAGTCCATGTGAGAGCACAGAGCGAAGATTGCAAGTCAAGGACAGGAGTCTCAGGAAAAGTTAAACCTATCAACACTTCGATCTTGGATTTCTAGCTCCCAGAACTGTGAGAAATAAGGTTATACTGTTTAAGTCACCCAGACTGTGGTATTTTGTTATAGCCATTCTAGTAACCTAATAAAAGCCCTATGGCAGAACACAGAGAATCTGACAAATTGGAAGACGGCTGGAAATCAGTAAACAAAGCATTGTTTTAGATTAATCTGTGGAATAAGATAGTGACCAGCCCATGCAGGGCTTTATAGATCACACTAGTGATCTTGATTTTGCCTTCAGAATTATCTGGAAACCACTGATAATTTTAAGCAACTGGATATACATATACCAGTGTATATGATTATGTTTTAAACAAGAGGATGAATATGTACTATTCAGTATCTTTTAACTGTAAGTATCAGAACATCCAACCAGAAAAACACCTATAGATATATTATATATTCTCACATAAGAATTCCAGAAATAGGGGTATTCCAGTGTTAGTTAATTTACTGACTTAACAAAGTCATCAAGGACAGAGATCCCTCTTGTTTTTCACTTTACCCCTTCTATAATTTTTGGTTTATCCTCCTAACCTGGAGCATCTTGTGTTCCTAAACTGCTGGCACAATTTTAGGCATAATTTGCTAATGTCAATTTTACAGAAAGAATAATGAACATACCCTTCTCAGGACCTTCCCCCCACCCAGGGGGATACTTTTAAAGAGTGAGTAAAATCTTTTCAGATGATTTTCAGTTTGCTTTCCCTCAGATGTCATTGAACAGAATTACATCACATGCCTATTCCTAAAAGAATTACTTGGCAAAATAAATGAAACTAGAATACTAGAGTTAGAACAGTGAAGATTCACCAACTTTATCAGCATAGGAACCAAGCCCTCTTTGAATAACATAACTTCTTAAAAGAGCATGAATGATGTTGAGGTGTACATAGCAAAAAAGAATAAATGAATTTTGTTTATACAATCAGTAGTGTCTATCACAGGATATACAATTAGATTTGTGTTTTAAAATATCAGTTTGACTGCAGTGTAGAGAACTACTTGAATGGGGGTGGGTGGAGTGTAAATAGGAGACCATTTATTAGACTAGTACAGTATGACAGGTATCTTAGATTGGAATAGTATCTTGGGCTGGAATGGAGAGAATGATAAAATTTTGGTATTACTGAGAAAGACATTGGAAGATACAATCAAATTGGAATTTGATGTTGGATTACATATGAGATGTAAGGGAAAAAAAGATATCAAAGATGATTTCTAGTTTTCTGGTCAGTTTAACTAAATGAGGGAAACACTGAAAGAAGAACACATTTGAGGAAATAAATCATGACTTTTTCCTTGGACGTGATGAGTTTAAGTTTCCACTGAGCTATCCAAATAGATATGTCAATATATGACTGGTTACATGGATCTTGAGCTCATATCAAAATCTGGAAAATATATAAAATTATATATTTAATTTTATAATAAACTTGTCAACTTTTCCTAAACATGTCTCATTAGGTTCCACTTTTCAACACTGTTACATGAGAAATAAGTTTCTAACATATTAAATTTGGAGATGAATTTACACCATGACATCCCTTTGGCTACTATCAATAATGCTGCTATGAACGTGTATAAAAATATACAAAATATATTTTCATTTCTCTTTTTTTATGTTCTGCTTTCTTTTTTTCTTTTTTATTCTTTATTAAATCAGAGCTGTAAACATTAATGCGATCATGGGGCACCATACGCTGGTTTCATAGATCATTTGACACATTTTCATCACACTGGTTAACATAGCCTTCCTGGCATTTTCTTAGTTATTGTGTTAATACATTTACATTCTACATTTACTAAGTTTCACATATACCCTTGTAAGATGCACTGCAAGTATAATCCCACCAATCACCCTCCCTCCGCCCACCTCCCCATCCCTCCCCTCCCTTTCCCCCTTCCCCCTATTCTTAGGTTATAACTGGGTTATAGTTTTCAAGTGATTTATGGCTTTCACATGAAAGCTATATTTTCATTTCTCTTGAATAGATACTTGGTAGTAGAATTCTTGCATCACATATTAACTCTGTACTTAACTATTTCAGAAAATGACATATAATTTTCCAATGTGACTCTACCACTTCACAGCCCCTTTAGCAGCACCTGAGGGTTCCAGTATCTTCATACCATCTGTAGCATTTGTTATATCTGACATTTGTATTCTAGTCATACTTGCAGAATTTCAGTGTTATTGATTTACATTCCCTGATGATTACTATTATAGAACATCTTTTTATATGCTTATTATGCAATTGTATATTTTCTTCAGAGAAATGTCTATTCAGATACTTCACTAATTGGAAACAGTGCTATTTGACTTTTATTTAGTTGTAAGACATTTTATATATTCTACATATAAATTCCTTATAAGATATATTTTGCAAATATTTTATTGCAGCCTGTAGATTGTCTTTTCATTTTCTTGAAGCTGTGTTTTGAAATATAAAAGTTTTTTTTTTTATTAAATCATAGCTGTGTACAATAATTCAATCATGAGGTACAATGTGCTGGTTTCATATACAGTCTGAATATTTTCACCGAACTGGTTAACATAGCCTTCATGGCATTTTAACTTTGATGAAGTCCATTCCATCTACTGTTTGTTGTTGTTGTAGTTGTTTATAAATTTAGTATCATGTCTGAGGATCTGTTGCCAAATTCTAGGTCATGAATGGCTATATGAGTTGTGGTTTACTAGTGTATAGAATTCATAGTATGGAATAACTCACAGCATAAAGAAAAGAACAAAATATGTATATAAACAATAATCTGAAGGAATTTTTCAGATGCTGATAAGCAAAATAAACCAATAAAAAACTAATACATACTCTATGATATTATTTATATAAACTTTAAGAAAAAGTAAAACTAGCTGAGCATGGTTGTTCATGCCTATAATTCTAGCACTCTTGGATCAGGTGGGAGGAACACTTCAGCTTAAGAGTTCAAGACCAGCTAAAGCAAAATGAGAACTTATCTCTACTAAAAACAGAAAAATTACCCAGGCATTGTGGAAGGCACCTGTAGTCTCAGCTACTCAGGAGGTTGAGGCATGAAGATCTCTTGAGCCCAGAAATTTGAAGTTGCTAGGGGGATGCCATGTCACTGTAGCTTGGGTGAGAGAGTTAGACTCTGCCTAACAACAACAACAACAAATAGCAAACCTACCATCTCATTTGATAAAGGTCAGAATAGTGTTTATCTCTAGTATATTCTTTACACTGAAGGGCTTGAGTAAACTTTCTAGACTTTTGGGAATATTCTATAATTTGATTCAGGCAGTAGTTTCATGGTTTGTGTGTGTGTGTATATATATGCATATATATAGTGTGTGTGTATAGTATATATACACACCATGAAAATTGTAAAATTTACACAATAAATGATTGCTATGAATAAAAAGGTAAAAACAAATTTTTTTTTCAGTTAATGCATACTTACTGAAATTTGACAATATGCCAAGAACCAGCTATAGGTGACATACAGAAAATTCATATTCTAGCTAAAACGTGTTAAATAATTCCATGACAAAATTTTAAAAAACATTATAATTGCCTCCACATTACCAAAAATAATTTACTTTTTTAAATTTGATAGAGAAAACTGGTTTGAATGACACTCTCTTCTTACCTAAAATTTTTGTTATGTGTTAACATGAATTTTTAATTCTCATTAGGGAGTTTAATTTCTCATTAAGGCAACTCTAGGTTACAGTGGTGTTTATAATGATCAATGGAGCAAGAACAATATTTTTAGAGAAAGTTAACCAATCATTAATCTCTTTCTGCTAATGTTTCTATAGAACTAGCTAATAGAATACATTAACATATTAATTAATTGTTAGGTGTCCCAGAAAATCACACTTCATCTTCTCTTTCTGATATCTCTTAGGAAAGGAGAATCCATTAGAGTGCATGCATTTTTAACATAACTAAAATCAATGTGAGTCTCATTCTAACGATTTTTACACATTAGAGATTTAAAAGAACATAACAATATCCTTCCTTCAATTTCCTTTCTTCCATTTGTTAAATTCTATAGGGACCTGCTAAAATCTTAATCTATTGACACCATTAATCTATTCTTCCAATGACTATATACTTATTGTGATCCTACTGTGTACCAGGTACTTTTATAAACACTTGAGTTAGAAATTATCATTTGTTTATTGCTATATTCATTTTTTCATCAATTATTGAGTACTAATTATTTTCCATTTATTATATTAGTTGTTTTATATAGAGGAGTGAAGTGTTTATATTCTAAGTAAGAGGACAAGTAATAAGGCAAATAAATAAAATGATTAATATTCTGTAGAAGACCACAACTCAGTAGAAGAAACAGATGATTAAGAAATAATTTTCACCTAATTTATAAATTGTTGTAATTAAGATAGTCCCACAGTTCTGTAGGAGTTAGGGCAGTAACTAATTCTTTTGGGGGTGAGATGGCAGAAAGGGGTGGATATCTTATTTTTTGGAAACTTGCAACTATCTAAACCTCTTAGACTTCACTTCTCTGTTATTGTCAATATATTCTCTTTTCTATTCCCATTTCTATGGCAAACTTTTCTTTTTATAGTCCCAAACTTATAATGCTTCCTTCCTTGCCTAAGTTTTTAACTATTTTAAGATCTAAAAACTATAAAGTCCTTGTCACTTTTTTCTATAAATGTAACTTACTTTTCCCTTGAGATCTCCATCTTTTCCTAAATCTCTTTTAGATTGAATCTACTCATATTCCCAGAATTTTTGTTGGGCTAAGTCTATGGTTAGGGTGTGATTCCGAATATTGATCCATTTCCTTCAATGTCAAATTTCTGGGTATAGATTTTCTGGTAATATTCAGAGATAATCTCTTGTATCTCTGTAGTATCACTTGTTATTTCCCCTTTATCATTTCTGATTGAAGTTACTAAAGATTTTACTTTTTTATTTCTAGTTAGTCTGGTCAAGGTTTATCAATTTGATTTATTTTTTCAAAAAACCAACTCCTTATTTTGTTAATTTTCTGAACAATTCTTTTGTTTTCAATTTCATTAATCTCTGATTTAATTTTTGGATATTTCTTTTCTTCTGCTGGATTTAGGCTTAGTTCGTTCCCTTTTTCCAATTCCATAAGATGGATTGTGAGTTTGTTGATGCACTGTCTTTCTCTTTTTCAAATGTAAGCTTCTAAAGTGACAAATTTTCCTCTCAGGACTGCTTTTGCTGTACCCCACAAGTTTGGTTAGCTTGTGTCTTCATTGTTATTATGTTCAAGGAAGTTAATGATTTCCTCTTCTTCCTGCACCCAACTGTCATTCGGCATAAGGTTGTTTAATTTCCATGCCTTTATGTGGGATTGAGTATTTTTGTTGTAGTTGAGTTCCACCTTAAATGCCTTCTAGTCTGAGAAGATACAAGGTTCTAGGGCCTCATTTAAGTCCCTTGTATCTTTGTTTAATTTATGTTTAGAGAATCTTTCCATCTCTGTAAGAGGAGTGTTAAATTCCCCTGTTACTGTGGTGTTATAGGATATCATATTGCTCAGACTAATTACGGTCTGTTTCAAGAACCTGGGAGCATTTAAGTTGGGTGCATAAATATTTAGAGTTCAAATGTCTTCTTGTTGTATTTTTCCCTTGACCAATATTAAGTGTCAAGTGTGTGTTTTTTTTAAATTTTAGTTGCTGTAAATCCACTTGCATCTGAAAATGAGATTGCAGCCCCTTTTTTCCTCAGGACTCTGTTTGCCTGAAAAATTGTTTTCCATCCCTTAACTCTGAGTTTTAATTTGTCATTTGAGGCTGGGTGTGTTTTCTGCAGACAAGAAATGGATGGCTTGTGTTTTTTAATACAACCAGCCAATTTATGCCTGTTCAGTGGGGAATTCAAGCCATTAATATTTATTGAGATAATTGATAAGTGTGGTAGGATTCTATTCATCTTATTTTGTGAAAGTACATTGATTAGTTTTACCTTTTGCATCACTGTGGAAGCTAAGTTCTGGCCTTTAATTTTGTAGTTGCTTACTTTGCTGGTGGTCCATTGTGATGGTCAGTGTGTAGAACAGGTTGAAGAGCTGGTCTTACCTCTAGAGCTGGTCTTGTTGTGGAAAATTTCCTCAATGTTTGTATATAAGTAAAATATTTGATTTCTCTGTCAATTATAAAGCTGAATTTAGCAGGACATAGAATTCTGGGCTGGAAATTGTTTTATTTACATAGATTAAAGGTAGATGACCTTTGTCTTCTGGCTTGAAAAATTTCATCAGAGATGTCCACAGTCACCCTGGTGGATTTTCCCCTGTAGGTCACTTGGCACTTAGTTCTGGCACCTTGCAAAATCTTTTCTTTTGTCTTGACTTTGGACAGGTTCATCTCAATGTCTTGGAGAAGCTTTATTTGAGTTGAGACAACCTGCAGTCTGATATCCCTCTGAACAGTGTGTGAGAATCTTTGGTGATATTTTGGAAATGTTCATTTATAATAATCTCTAGTATGGTCTCCATTCCTCTGGGGCATTCTTCTTCCCCTGCCAGGATACCTATAACTTGTATGTTTGAACACTTCACGAAGTCCCATAATTCTGTCAGTGAACATTCTGCTTTCTCTCTCTTTTTTTCTGCCTCTTTAACTATCTGAGTTATCTCAAGAGTTTTTTCCTCTACCTCTGAGATTCTTTCTTTTGTGTGGTCTAATCTGTTGTTGATACTTTCTTTTGCATCTTTAAGTTCCTTAATTGATTGGTTCAATTCTTTCAGCTCTGCTATATCCTTTCTATTTTCTTCATGTAGTTCATCTCTTATTTGATTCTGTCGTTTTCCACTTTCTCAGCAACTTCCTTCTTTTTTTTTTTTTTTTTTTTGGTTATTTTCCACTTTATCAACAATTCCCTACATTGTTTTCTTTATTTTTTATTTTTTTTGTAGAGACAGAGTCTCACTTTATGGCCCTTGGTAGAGTGCCGTGGCCTCACACAGCTCACAGCAACCTCCAACTCCTGGGCTTAACGATTCTCTTGCCTCAGCCTCCCGAGTAGCTGGGACTACAGGCGCCTGTCACAGTGCCTGGCTATTTTTTGGTTGCAGTTCAGCCGGGGCCGGGTTTGAACCCACCACCCTCGGTATATGGGGCTGGCGCCTTACCAACTGAGCCATAGGCGCCGCCCAGCCCTACATTGTTTTCATCATCTGTATTTTAAATTCCCCTTCTGTCATTTCTAACATTTCCTTATAGGTGGAATCCTCTGCAGTAGCCATCTCACGGTCCCTTGTAGGGGTTTCTCTGGATTGGTTTTTCATGTTGCCAGGATTTTTCTGTTGATTCTTCCTCATAAGTGTTTTCTTTTATCTGTTTCCTTGCCCTAATTTTCTTTTTGCTTCCTCTTGCTCTTTAAGTTACTGTGCCTCTGGCCTAAGGTTTCAATGTGTCCTTTTGGTACAGGACTAAAAGGATGAGAAGACTGAAGGACAAGCATGGAATAAAGATTTTTTAAAAAGAAAAAAGAAAGAGGAGAGGGGGTGACTAAAATAGAATAGTGACAAAATGAAAAGAGGCACAGAAAGAGGTAGATAGGAGTAATAAATGCATACAATGGGGTACTTTGACCCACACCTTAGAAACCTGCAAGCTCTGTGGGTGTTGGGTTGGGTTGTTCTCTTGAGGTTAGCAGCTCTTTGCCAGCTTGAGTGACACAGTATCCAATCTCCACCAAATAGAGAGGAAAGACAAAAATACTATGAATCAAACCTAAACAAACAAACAGAAAACCTTACAGGATAAAATAAGGGGAAAAAACAAATAACAAGGGAAGAAACACTAGCAAAAATGAAGTTCTTATTGTTAAAGAAGATAATAATAAAAATTATATTTAAACTAGAAAAGTGAGGAAAGAATAAAAAGAAAAATCTGGGCGGAAATATTAAAATTAAAAAAGCAAAAACCAAAACAAAGCAATAATATATATATATATATTATTAAGATATATAATTTATATATCTTGCTGAATATTGTCTGGGCAACTTGTGATGTTCTAGTGTATGAGATGTTAATCACATTGTTGCTAAAGCTGTATGAGATGGACCCTGGAAGCCTCTGATGACTTCTTTGCCCTCAAACCCTGCAGGGTCAAGAACCTGAATCTCTCTTCAGCCCACTTAAAAGGCACTTTAAGCTGTTAACCTTGGCTAATCAGAAGCTTTTCCAGTAAAATACTTGTCACCGGGGTCTCTCCTGAAGTCGTTGCACACTTGTCTGTTGCACCAGAACCAGCCTCAATCTATGCCCCTGAGGGCTGAGGCTGCAAGGCAGCCTTCCTACTGCCAAACACTGAAAGCTCCACTCTTCCCCGGAGTCTCAGTCCTGGCCTTTACTTTTGCTCACAGTCACTAGATCACTCACCTAAGGTCTCCTAGCCCAAGCCTAGCTCTGTGACCCTGAGGGTGGAGCCTGCTTTGGTGTGAGCCTGCTCTCCCACAATGGCTGTGCACAGTCTCACAGCCAAACAATGTTAGCTCCATTCCAGCCCAGAGGCTCAGGCCCCAACCCTCGACAACATACAACATCACCCACACTCTCACCAAAGTTCTCCCAAGGTAGTTCAACCTAGTGCCCATGTCCAAAAAACAAAACAACCCACAGGGAAGGCCTTTCCTGTCTAGAATCTTGCTGCTGTTGTAGTTACAGCTGCAGCAGCCTCAGACTGATTGCAATCACTTGCCAGTTTTCCACTGCTTTTGTCCTCCTTCTGGTGTACAGAAGTCTCTCACTGTCTCCCTGCATCCCTAAAGGGATGTTTCTGGGCAGATCCCAAGAAAGGCAGAGATGTCTGGAGACTTCTCTCCCATATCTCAGTGCACTTGGTTGCAAAGAAACTGTTATTTGGTAGCTATCTTGCTCCTCTCTCATAAAAATACATTTTAATTTAGTTGTTTTCTAAATTTTACTGGCAGAGCCTAAGGGTTAAAAAATATTTTACCTAAATTTTATTTTTAAAAGTTTGTGTTAATGAATTTACCAATTAATACACAATTCAAATTCTAATATCAAACACCAAATTTTAACTTCTTTCTGAGATCTCAATCCTATTAACTTGCATTTTCAAATTGCTATGTTTTCCACAGATCTTGGAATAAAACAGTTCATGACATCTCCAGAATATATTTAAAAACTTTGCAAGTGTGCTATTGATTAAGAAATTTGCAGTGCTGACCTCGTCTTTAACATTGTCCTAACCATGATTATGAAAGTAAATTGTATAAGCCAATCTAAGACTATAATGCACCCGTGCCACACTCAATTAAATACCCAGCAAGGCACAGGAATAAGTTCTCAGCACATATTTGACTCAATAATAATTTGTGTAGTCAAAATAGAAAGAAATATGAAATTTTACTCATTTTAGTTTTTATCGAAAATATTTCTTTCTTAGCCGATTAATATATTTTTGACAAGAAATCAAATCAGTTGAAACTAATACCAAGATTGCAAAGCAAGTTGTACTATTTATTTTTTAAAAGCTATTATCATTAGCAAATACTTAACTGAGCAAATCAGAACTTTCTCTATTTTTTGAGCAAATCAGAACTTACTCTATTTTTAACCAAGATACATACAGAGATAAATTGGATTTGGAGTTATGAAAACAGCCTAATTGTTCTCATCCAATGAACATATAGTTACTAAGTGTTATAATAAATATATACTAATAAATTTATATATTTATTTTTTATATTTTTGTTATAATTATTTTATAAATACATATACACACATAAGGGTCACTGTAACATTTAATTGGAGAAAAAGTTTCCACCTCTGTTATGTTGCTAAACTCTTGCTGTTATTAAAAGAAAAATGGAATTAAAATAAAGTTTTAGTGGCAGAGCAAGATGGTGCAAGGAAAACAGCTTTTTTTCAAACTGAGCTGGTGAGATAGCAGAGAGAAGACTCCAGGCATCTCAGGATTGTGGGCTTTGCCCAGAAACATCCCTTCAGAGGCACATGGAGGCAAAGGGAGTCTTCAGGACCACAAGAGGAGGATGAAAGCAGAGGACAAGGGGCAAATGTTTATGTTTGGTCTGAGGCCACCAGCCGTGGCAGCTGTAGGCAGCAGTAGCTACAGTCGCACTGAGAGTGTGCAGACAGGGAAGGCCTTCCCTGTGGCATTTTTTGGACTTGGGCACTCAGTTGACTTATCTTGGGAGACACTAGGTGAGCGAACAAGAAAATTTGAACAGGGCTCAGAGATTGTTACTGATCCGCCAGGGCAGAGTGAAGTTTTCATTGTTCAGCTGCAGGCAGTGTGTAGCCATTGTGGGAGAGCTGGCTTGCAGGCTCAGCCTTCAGTGTCCTAGAGCTAGGCCAGTTCTGGGAGAACTGGAGCAAGTGAGCAAGTGAGTATGAACAGCGCTCAGAGTCCAGGAATGAGATGCCTAGGCAGAACAGAGGTTTCATTGTTTGGCTGCAGGCCATGTGCAGCCATTGTGGGAAAGTTGCCTTGCAGGCTTGACCCTCAGAGTCTTAGAGAAAGGCCACTTCCTTGCACCTTACTAGTGGGCAGCCACTTCCTGAGAGATCTGAGCAACACACCTTTCCTGGGATAGCCACTGCTTAACCAAGGGACATGGTTTGGAAAGGTCAAGCATGTCTAAATTCGGCTGAGAAGAGATACAGGCTTACGACCTTGTGAGGTTTGAGGGCAAAGAAGACAGCAGAGGCTGCCAGGCTCAATCTTATAAAGCTGTATTGTGATTATCATCTCATATCCCAGAAGATCACCTGTTGCCCAGGCGATGTTCACAAAGATATATGTACACAGATTTTGTACTATTGCTGATGTTGTTGAAGTTGTTATTATTGTTAGAATGTCTGTTTTTTCTTTTCAAAATTTTTTCTTGTTTTCTTTTTCAAATTTTCCCACCCAGATTATTCTTTTTTTTCTTTTTAACTTCATGTTTTTCATGTAAATATGTTTTCATTGTTGCCTTCTTTAATAATAAGGAATTTATTTTTGCTAGCTTTCCTGCCCCTGGTATTTGGGGTGGGGGGTTGCCCAATTTCATCTTTTAAGGATTTTTGTATTTTTTTTGGTTTTGGTTTAATTTATACTCTTTGTATTTTTCTTCTTTATTTGTTGGAGGTGAGGACCTATATCTGGCTAAGGCTGGCAAGGAGCTACAGACATCAAGGGACCCACAGAACCCAGCCCTCCCAGAGGTTGGGTTTATGGGTGTGGGTCAAAGTACTCTACTGTAGACCACTATTACTCCTGTCTCTCTATTTCTGTCCCTGTCTTTTTTTTTTTTTGAAAAATTCCCTTTTACTCCCTCCTTTCCTTTTTCTTTTCTCTCTTTTTTTAACCTTTATCCCCTCTTGTTCTTTAGTCATACTTTTAGTTCTTTACCAAAGGACACTTCAATGCCTTATGTCAGAGGCATGGAAACTTAAAGAGCAGGACACATTGAAATGAAAAAGTAGGACAAGGAAACAGATGAAAAGTAAACACTCATGAGGAAGAAACAGCATAAAAATTCCAGCAACATTAAAAACCAGAAGAGAGCAACCCCCCCATCCCCCCAAGGATCATCAAGTAGCTACTGCAGAAGATTCCTCCTATGAAGAAATCTTAGAAATGACAGAAGGGGAATTTAAAATATGGATGGTCAAATCAATGAAAGAAATTGCTGAGAAGGTGGAAAGTAACCAAAAGGAAATTCAAAAACAGAATCAAATAAGAGATGAATGATATGAAGAATATAGTAAAGATATAGTGGAGCTGAAGGAAATGAAGCAGTCAATAAGGACAATTAAAGATGCAGTAGAAAGTATTAATAACAGACTAGACCGTACAGAAGAAAGACTCTAAGAGGTAGAGGATAAAACTCTTAAGCTAACTCAGACAGTTAAAGAAAAAAAGAAAGCAAGAAAGCAGAATGTTCACTGACAGAATTATGGGACTTCTGGGGCAAACATATGAGTTATGGGTATCCCAGAAGGGGGAAGAAGAATCCCCCAAAGGCATGGAGGCTCTACTAGAGGATATCATAAATGAAAATTTCCCAAATATCACCAAAGATTCTGACACACTCCTTTCAGAGAAATATCAAACTCCAGGTCATCTCAACTCAAATCTAGGTTCTCCAAGACACATTATCATGAACCTGTCCAAAATCAAGACAAAAGAAAAGATTCTGCAAGCTGCCTGGTGTTAGACACAATTGACCTACAGGGGAAAATCTAACAGTGTGAGTGTGGACTTCTCAAATGAAAGTTTTCAAGCCAGAAGACAAAGGTCATCTACTTTAATCTACTTAAACAAAGCAATTATCTGCCCTGAATTCTACATCCTGCTAAGCTAAGCTTTAAAATTGATGGAGAAATCAAATCTTTTACTGATATGCAAACATTGATGAAGTTATCCACAAGGCCATCTATATGGGAAACACTTAGACCTATTTTACACACTGACCACCACAAAGGAACACTAGCAAACTAAACACTTAGAATCTAAAGAACAGAATCTAGCTTCCCCAATGATGCAACAGATAAAATTAGGCAATGGACTTTCACAAAATATAGATGACTAGAACTCTACCATACTTAGCAAATATCTCAATAAATGTTAATGGCTTCAATTCCCCACTGAAGAGATGTAGGCTGGCTGATGGGATAAAAAAAAAAAAAAAGCCATCTATTCGCTATCTACAGGAGACACCCTTAGCCTTGAAGGACAAATTAAAACTCAGAGTTAAGGGATGGAAGACAATTTTTCAAGCAAATGGAAGTCAGAAGAAAAGAATGGTTGCAATCTTATTTTCAGTTACAAGTGGACTTAAAGCAACTAAAGTCAAAAAAGACAAACATGGATACTTTATATTGGTCAAGGCAACAATAGAAAAAGAGAGGACATTTGAATTTTAAATATTCATGCACTCAAATGCTCCAAGATTCTTGAAACAGACCTTAATCAGTCTGAACAATATGATATCCCCAGCACCATAATAATAGGGGACTTTAACACTCCTCTACAGTGTTGGACACATCCTCTAAACAGAAATTAAACAAACATAAAATGGAATTAAATGTGACCTTAGAACAACTGTGCTTGATAGAAATACATAGAAAACATCCCAAAGCTAAGTGTTCTTCTCATCAACTCATGCAATATTCTCCAAACTATATCATATCCTAGGACACAAATAAAACCTCAATAAAATTAAAAGCATTGAAATTTTACCTTCTATCTTCTCAGACCACAAGGCAATAAAGGTAGAACTCAACTCCAACGAAAACATTCAACCCCACACAAAGGCATGGAAATTAAACAACCTTATGCTGAATGATAGTTGAGTTCAAAGGAGATAAAGATGGAACTAATTAACTTCATTGAGCAAGACAACAATGAAGACAGAAGCTACCAAAACCTGTGGGATACAGAAAAAACAATCCTGAGAGGAAAATTTATCACTTTAGATGCCTACATCTGAAAAACAGAAAGAGAGCACATCAGCAAACTCACAATCCATCTTATGGAATTTGAAAAAGAAGACAATCTAAGCCTAAACCCAGCAGAAGAAAAGAAATATCCAAAATTAAATCTGATTAATAAAATTGAAAAAAAATCAGAAAATTAACAAAAAAAGAAGTTGATTTTTAATAAATAGATAAACCATTGGCTAGACTAATTAGAAATAGACAAGCAAAATTACTACTAATTTCAATCAGAAATGATAGAATGGAAATAACAAGAGATGCCACACAGATACAAGAGATTATCTCTGAATACTACTCTTAGTAAAGTATCTTAAGAAGGGAAGAAAAAACGTCCAGTGTACTCAGTACTATTATGAAACCAATATATAACTACCACATGTTCATAGGAAAGATAAAACACAACTATAGTCCAGGATGAAGGACGGAAGAGGAGAGGGAGGTAAGGAGAGGGGAAGTGGTTGAGTGGAGGAAGGTTAATTGAGGGGACCTCATCTATGGTGCCTACTGCGAGGTTACATGTCAAATATATTAAGAGCAGAATATAAATGTCTTAACACAGTTAAGTGAAGTAAAGACTATGTTAACCAGTTTGAGGTAACCATTCCAAATTGTACATAAATTAGCACGTTGTACCCTATAAATGTATTAATGCACACTGTTATGATTTAATACAAAAATTAAGATAAAAAATAAAAGAAACTCTATGCCCAGACATTTGACAATGTGAAGGAAATGGATCAATACCTGGTGTCACACCCTCTCCCTATACTTACACAGCAAAACATAGATCTCCTGAACAGACCAGTTTCAAGCACTGAGATCAAAGAAACAATAAAAATCTCCCAGGTGGCACCTGTGGCTCAACGGAGTAGGGTGCTGGCCCCATATGCTGGAGGTGGTGGGTTCAAACCCAGGCCCAGCCAAAAACTGCAAAAAAAAAAAAGAAAAAAAGAAAAGAAAAGAAAAGAAAGAAAAGAAAATAATCTCCCAACAAAAAAATGTCCTGCTCCAGATGGCTACACTCCAGAATTTTATCAAACTGTCAAAGATGAGCTTATAACCATACTGCAGAAATTGTTTCAAAAAGTTGAGGAGGAAGGAATTTTCCCCAACACATTCTATGAAGTAAGCATCGCCCTGATACCAAAGCTAAGAAAACACTCAACTAAAAAGGAGAACTTCAGACCAATTACACAATGAATATAGATGCAAAAATTCTAAACAAAATCCTTACCAACAGACCACAGCTTCTCATCAAAAAAGTCATACCTCATGATCAAATAAGTTTCATCCCAGGGATGCAAGGCTGGTTTAACATATGCAAGTCCATAAATGTAATTCAACCATATTAACAGAAGCAAAAACAAAGATCATATGATCCTCTCAATAGATGCAGAAAAAGCATTTGATAAAATCCAGCATCCTTTTCTAATTAGAACACTGAAGAATATAAGAATAGATGGCACATTTCTTAAACAGTTCAAAGCCATCTATGACAAACCCACAGCTAATATTTTATTGAATGGAGTAAAACTGAAAGCTTTTTCACTTAGAATTGGAACCAGACAAGGTTGTCTTCTATTGCCACTACTATTCAACATAGTGCTGGAAGTTCTAGCCAATACAGTCAGGCAAAAGAAGGAGATAAAGGGTATCCAAGTGGGGGCAGAGGAGGTCAAACTCTCTCTCTTTGCTGATGACATGATCTTATACTTAGAGAACCACACAGACTCAACTGTAAGCCTGCTGGAAGTGATCAAAAAATATAGTAATGTCTCAGTATATAAAGATCAATGTTCACAAATCAGTAGCCTTTGTATATGCCAATAACAGCCAAGATGAGAAACTGATTAAGGAAAAAATCCCCTTCACAGCAGCTTCAAAGAAAATGAAATACCTAGGAATATATCTAACAAAAGGGGTGAAGGACTTCTATAAAGAAAATTATGAAACCCTAAGAAAAGAAATAGCAGAAGATATTAAAAAATGGAAGAACATACCATGCACATGGCTGAGAAGAATCAACACTGTAAAAATGTCTACTTCCCAAAGCAATCTACAGATTCAATGCTGTCCCTATTTATACACTAGCGTCATACTTTCAGGACTTGGAGAGAATAATTTTTCACATTGTATGGAAACAGAAAAAACCTGCATATCTAAGGCAAGTTTTAGTAATAAAAACAAAGCTGGGGGGATCATCTTAGCAGACTTTAGGCTGTACTACAAGACCACAGTGATCAAAACAGCATGATATTGGCACAAAAATAGAGACATAGACATCTGGAACTGAATAACAAAGGAGGAGATGAGATTAATGTGTTACAGTCACCTAATTTTTGATAAAACAAACAAGAACATACACTGAGGGAAATAATCCCTATTCAATAAATGGTGCTGGCAGAACTGGATATCCTCATTTAAAAGACTGAAACTGGACCCACACCTTCTCCACTCAGAAAAATTGATTCAAGATGGATCTAAGACCTAAGTTTATGGCATGAAACAATAAAAATCCTCAGTGAAACCATGGGAAAACGCTTGAAGATATTGGTCTGGGTAAAGACTTTACGAAGAAGACTTCCATGCCAATTGCAACAACAGAAAGAAACAAATGGGACTTAATTAAATTGAAATGCTTCTGTATAGCTCAGCAGAAAACAATCAAAGCAAATAGACAACCTACACAATGGGAAAGGATATTTGCATATTTTGAATCAGACAAATGCTTGATAACTAGGATCTCCAGAGAACTCAAATTAATCAACATGAAAAGAACCAACAATCCCTTACATCACTGGGAAAGAGAGATAAATAGAAACTTTTCCAAAGAAGACAGATGAATGGCTAACAAACCTATGAGAAAATGCTCATCATACTTAATTATTAGAGAAATTAAAATCAATACCACCCTGAGATATCATCTAACTCCAGTGCAAATGGCCCAAATCACAAAATCTCAAAACTGCAGATGCTGGTGGGGATGCGGAGACAAAGGAACACCTTTATCCTGCTGGTGGGACTACAAACTAATACAGCTTTTTGGAGGGAAGTGTGGTGAATACTCAAAGAACTCAAACTAGACCTTCCATTTGATCCTGTAATCCCATTACTGGGTATCTACCCAGAAGAAGAAAAAAATCCTTTTACCATAAGGACACTTGCACTAGCCTGATTATCACAGCTCAATTTACTATCACAAAATGTAGAAACAGCCTAAATGCCCACCAACCCAGGAATGGATTAACAAGCTGTGGTATATGTATGCTAAGGAATACTATTCAGCCATCAAACAAATGGAGACTTTACATCTTTTGTATTAACCTGAATGGAAGTGGAGCACATTATTCTTAGTAAAGCATCACAAGAATGGAGAAGAATCCTATGTACTCAATTATAATATGAGAATTATTAATGACTTAGTAGATGGTGGGTGATTGGGGAATGGGAGGGCACAGAGAGGGAAGGATGGATGGAGTGTGGGTCACGGTGTGACACACCTTTTGAGGGCGGGACACAATTATAAGGAGGACTTTACCTAACAAATGTAATCAAAGTAATCTGGTTCTTTGTACCCTCAATGAATCCCTAACAATAAAAATAAATAAATAAATAAATAAATAAAAATATAAAAATCTTTGTATAAAAAAGTAAATAAAATAAAGCTATCAGAGTCTAAAAAGATCGATCAATTATAAAGTGTAATATTTCAATTTCTCCCAATCTTATGTAAAAAGAGAAACAATAACTTTCTGGAAAAGCCGAATCCTTATGGGCAACATTTATAGTAGAATAGAAGCAGTTGACATATCTGTCACCTGTGTCTATGTAGGATGAAGAAGAATGAAACAAAGGTTATTTCTGAAGAACCTGAGGACAGAGAACTCTGAAAAAGCCAATGGATATTTATAGTATAATGTAATGGACCAATTTGAGAGCAGTAGCTGAAACAGAAGAAGGATTTTCCCTCTCTAATATCAAATAAATGTGAACAGCCCACACCGAAATGAAGAAGAAGCTAGACTAGTCTAACACTCTCCCAAATGATATGCTAGACCTCCTTTTAAGGACAGTGCCTATACTACGGAATAACTTATGAAAGTAGAGTAAAAATTAAACAAGATAGTGTCAATAGAAAAAGAGAAACAACATCAAGGTTGAGGAAAGAACTCTCAGACAGAAATCCATCGTATTTTTGGACATTATTTGAAAACAGTAGGAAAGAAAAGTCAGTTAATAAGAACTTTATTAGTAAAGTGTCCTACTCTTTTTAGAAAATCAAGAAAATTAATTTCAAATAAAAGTGAGCAACAAAAGAAATTACCAAGATTAAAGCCCCTACAAAGCTATTTTTACAAAACAGAGAATGGCTAGAATAACTGTCCTACAAATAATAATAGCCCCCCCATAATATATTTTCTAAAATGTAATTCTACAAAGCAGTTAAACTGAGTTAAAACAGTAACTTATCATTTCAAACTGAATAATAAAAATTAGTTAAATTATATAAGACATGAAAAATACAAAACTTTTTTTTTTTTTTTTTGCAGTTTTTTTTGGTTGGGGCTGGGTTTGAACCCACCACCTCTGGTATGTGGGGCCGGCACCCTACTCCTTTGAGCCATAGGCACCGCCCCACAAAATACAGAACTTTTAAAACTCAGATTACAGAACTTAGAAAGAATTAGAAAAACAAGTAAAAACTGTGAAATTGTGACTAAATTCAGGAGGACAGGAATGAATTAACAAAAAATTAATTTCTTAAGAAAAGTGGAAAAAAAGGAAAATTAATGTATAAACAGAAGGAAATTAAACAATACTTGAACTAAAGTGAAAAATACTGAAAAACTGGCATATAGATATTAAAGATTCTTCATTAAGAAAAGAAAAGTAGGAGAATGGAACAAATTCTAAAACTTCTATTTCAAGAAACTTTTTTTTTTTTTTATTGTTGGGGATTCATTGAGGGTACAATAAGCCAGGTTACACTGATTGCA
The DNA here is from genome assembly GCF_027406575.1 of Nycticebus coucang. Classification (NCBI taxonomy): domain Eukaryota; kingdom Metazoa; phylum Chordata; class Mammalia; order Primates; family Lorisidae; genus Nycticebus; species Nycticebus coucang. The sequence continues at coordinate 151,655,164 of NC_069804.1, read as the reverse complement.
ATTGTTAGGTAAAGTCCCTCTTGCAATCATGTCTTGCCCCCATAAAGTGTGACACACACCAAGGCCCCACCCACCTCCCTCCTTCCCTCTTTCTGTTACCCCCCCATAACCATAATTGTCATTAATTGTCCTCATATCAAAATTGAGTACATAGGATTCATGCTTCTCCATTCTTGTGATGCTTTACTAAGAATAATGTCTTCCACGTCCATCCAGGTTAATACGAAGGATGTAAAGTCTCCATTTTTTTTAATGGCTGAATAGTATTCCATGGTATACATATACCACAGCTTGTTAATCCATTCCTGGGTTGGTGGGCATTTAGGCTGTTTCCACATTTTGGCGATTATAAATTGAGCTGCAATAAACAGTCTAGTACAAGTGTCCTTATGATAAAAGGATTTCTTTCAAGAAACTTTTAAATAAATGTTTTAAATTACATACTGAAAGAGCACACTGCATATATAAAAATACTGACAAATAATACAATAAGTTCTAGTAATATTATAAGGCTTTAAAGAAAAAATTTAGGAAGAAAAGCACTTATGAAGGAAAGAAAATTAATTATTATAAGACTCCTGTGACAGCACTGCTTCATTTTATAAGAAACTGTGGCATCATTTTTAAATATTCCCCAAAGAATTTTTTTTGTTTTGTTTTGTTTTGTTTTCAGTTTTTGGCTGTGGCTGGGTTTGAGCCCGCCACCTCTGGCATATGGGGCTGGCGCCTTACTCCTTTGAGCCGCAGGCACTGACCTCTCCAAAGAAATGTTAGCCAAGGATTTTACATCTATCAAAACTAACTTTCAGGTATAAAGGTCATAAACTCTAATCAAAATACAAGAACTCAAGTAATATTGTGCCCGTGAATCCTTCTTGAGTAATCATAGCAGAGAACAAATTTGACACAATCAAAATGACTGGACATAGGAATCAGGATTCCATATATGAATAAGTTGTGAGCATTAAATATTTAGTTACTTATATAACTAATGCTAAGTGAGTACAAAGAGGGATAGATTGTATTATGTATGTGACAGCTATATGTTTTGACAATGTCTATGTCCAACTATTTTTTAAATGGATGGAAAATATGGAGAATGTATGTAAAAATATTTTAATATTTTCAGAAATTATGTTATAGATAACAATAATATTGTTATATTGAGACTAGTATGTAATTATAACCAGGAATTTAAAAATGATTAATTATGTTGTAGTCTTATTTTATTATCCTCCTGTCCTTGAGCAGCAAGTTTCTCAAAATGGAAGAGGAAAGATAAAAAATGTATAGAAAAAACATAATCAAAACTCAATAACATTTAATGTGAATATGATATACAAAGACTGACAATTCTGTTTAAAAACTTGTCACTGTGCACTTACAATGATAGCCCTGTATAAACATTTTGGTAAAGTTTCATAATACATGATATATTGGTGTTTTACAGCTGTGTCATGTCAACATGTAGTAGTGTCTTAGTAGTGTTCATTCTTCTCGTTGAATTTTTTTTTTGTGTTGTCATGAGAATGTTGAAGCTTGAATTAGATCAATGAACAAACATTAAATTTCTCATTAAACTTAGCAAGAGTGGAAGTGAAATCAAGGCAATGTTAGTCCAAGTTTATGGGGATAATGCCATGAACAAAACGGCAGTATATAAATGGAATAAACGTTTTTCTGAGGGAAAAGAAAGCATCACTGATGAATAGAGTTCAGGGCAGCCAGTAATGAGAAGAACTGACAAAACACTACAAAAATTTGTTGAATTCTGCTTCAAAATCATCAGCTGAGAATGAGAGGCATAGCACACCAAAGAAACATTAATGAACAGAAAAATGTTAACTGAAAATCTTGGCATGAGAAAGGTGTGTGCAAAATTGGACACAAAGGAGCTCACCAATAAAGAAAAACAAAGGAGATTCAAAGTTTGCTAAGACCATTTGGAGGGGCAAGAACAAGTTTTGGCCCATGTTACCACTAGTGATGAAACATGAGTATACTAAAACAGCTCTGAAACAAAGCGTCAAAGCACATAATGGAAGTCAGTCATTTCTCCACCATGAAAAAATTCCATCAGTCCAAATTAAGAGTCTAAACGAAGTTACTAGCAATTTTTGATATCAGACGTATTGTTCATTATGAATGTATACCAGATAAAGAAACAGTTAACCATGTTTACTATTCGAAGTCCTGAGAAGAATGCATGAAAAAGTGAGATGAAAACAATCTACACTTTTCACCAACTCTTGGGTCTTATATTATGACAATGCACCAGGTCACAGAGCATTGTCTATGAGGGAATTTTTTAGCCAGTAAACAAATGATGATATTGGAACCCTCTTCCTACTCACCTTATCTGGCCCCACAATAATTTTTTCTCTCTTTTTTAACTTTCAGGTTAATATGAGGGATAAAATTGTTAGGTTACAACATTTGCATTTCTAAGGTAATGTTCAAGTTGTAGTTGAGCCCCTCATCTAAGGAGAGTGCTGCATACCCTTACATTGTGCTCATTAGGTGAGAGCTCACCAATTCTCCCTCTTCCCCTTTCCCTTTTCTTTCCTCTCTCCTCCTCCCAATTGAATATACATGTGTTAATCCCTGATATGGGTGTGTAGTTGTTTTCCTATTGAATTCTTATTAATATTGAGTCAATTGGATACTTGCTTTTCCATTCTTGTGATACTTTAAGAAGAATGTGCTTCAACTCCATCCAGGTAAATAAACAAGATGTATAGTCTCCATTTTTACAGATGAATAGTATTCCATTTTATACACATACTCTAGTTAATCAAGTCATGGGTTGATGAACTCTTGAATTGCTTCCACATCTTGGCAATTGTGAATTGAGCTGCAATAAACATTCTACTGAAAATGTACTTGTGATAAAATGATTTTTTTTTTTATTCTGGGTAGATACTAGCAATGGAATCGCAGGATCAAATGCAAGATCTACTTTTAGCTCTTTGAAAGAAAATTCTTGACACTTCTTTCCAAAGAGGCTGTATTAATTTGCAATTCCACCAAAAGTGTAACAGTAATTTATTCTCTCCACATCCATGCCAGCATATTCAGCTTTCAGACTTTGTAATAGGGCTTTTCTCACAGATGTTAGGTGATGTCTCAGGATGGTTTTGATTTGCATTTCTCTAATGATTAGGGATGATGAGCATTTTTTGATGTTTGTTGACCATTCATCTGTCTTTTTCAGAGAAGACTCTTTTCATGTCTCTTACCCATTTATAAATGGGATCGTTTGCTCTTTCCGTATTGATTAGTTTGACTTCTCTGTAGATTCTAGTTATCAGCATTTTGTCAGATTTGAAGTATGCAAATATCTTCTCCCATTCTGAAGGTTGTCTGTTTGCTTTAATTGTTGTACCTTTGGCTGTGCAAAAGCTTTTAGTCTTAATCATATTACATTTGTATACGTATAGTGTTGCTGCAATTGCCAAGTGGGTCTTATTCATAAATTCTTTTCCCAAAACTATAGCCTCAAGAGTTTTTTCCACAAATTTTTCTAGAATTGTTATTGCTTGTGTCTTTAATTGAAATCTTTTATTCACTGAAAGTCAATTTTTCGTCAGTGATGAGAGGTGGGGGTCCATTATCAGAGTTCAACATGTGGCTAACTAGTTCTCCTGGCACCATTTATTAAATAAGGATTCTTTCCTCCAGTGTATGCTTTTGTTTGGTTTATCAAATATCAGATTGAAATACATAGCTGGATTTATCTATAAGTTCTCTGTTCTATTCCATAGACCTATTTCTCTACTTTGTGCCAGTTCCATGCTATTGTGATAGCTGTAGCCTAGTAGTAATACTTGAAGTCTATAATATGATGCTTCTAGGTTTGTTTCTATGTTTTTGTTTTTTTTATTCTTTCAGGTTAATTTGAGGTAGAAAGAAATAGTGGCAATGTTTGCATTTGTTAGATAGAGTCCCTCTTACAATTATGTCCTTCCCCAAGAGGAGTGCCATACTCCCTAACATTGTACCCATTAAGTGAGAGCACATCCATCATCCTCCCATTTCCATCTCATAGCTTGCTCATTCCCCTACCCCCACCCACCTTGAATCAATTTGAGTTTTCTCTTATGTGGGCATGTATTAGATTGTCTACTGGCTTCATATTAGTATTGAATGCATTTGATTCTTGCTTCTTCATTCTTGTGTTACTATACTAAAAAGAATGTGTTAAAACTCAATTCAGATTAATACAAAAGATGTAAAGTCTCCATCTTTTTATGGCTGAATAGTACTCCATAGTATACATATACCACAGTTTATTAATCCATTCCTGGGTTGATAGGGATTTTGTTTTTTCCCACATTTTGGTGATTGTAAATTGAGCTGTGATAAACAATTTAGTGCAAATGTCCTTATGATAAAAGGATTTTTTTTTTTCAGTCTGGGTAGATGCCTAGTAATGGGATTACAAATCAAATGGGAGGTCTAATTTGAGTTCTTTGAGGATTCTCCATACTTCTTTCAAAAAAGTTGTATTAGTTTAAGTCCTACCAACAGTTAAAAGTGTTCCCTTCTCTCCACATCTACACCAGCATCTGTGGCTTTGAGACTTTGTGATGTGGGCTATTCCACTGGGGTAGATAATATCTCAGGGTGGTTTTGGTTTGCATTTCTCTGATGATGAGGGATGATTAACAATTTTTTCAAATGTTTGTTAGCCATTCATCTGTCTTCTTCAGAGAAGAATCTGTTCATATCTCTTGCCCAGTGATAGATGAGATTGTTTGCTCTTTTTTAATATTAATTTGAGTTTTCTATATAGTGTATTTATCACCCTTTGTCAGAGTAATACCCTGTAAATGTCTTTTCCCATTCTGAAGATTGTCTTTTTGCTTAACTTGTGTCCTTAGCAGTGCTGAAACTTTTCAGCTTAATTAAGTTCCATTTGTTTATTTTTGTTGGTTTTGCAATTGCCACTGAAGCTTCATCATAAACTCTTTCCCTAGTCCAGCATCATCAAAAGATTTTTCCCGCACTTTCTTCTAAGATTTTTATTGTTTCATGTTTTAGTTTTAAATCTTGTATTTATTTTCAGTCAATGTTTGTAAGCGGTGAAATGAGTGGGTCCAATTTCAGTGTTTTACATATGGTTATCCAGTTTTCCCAGCACTGTTTGTTGAATAGGAATTTTTTTTTTGCACTGTATGCTTTTGTTTAGTTTATCAAAGATCAGATGGAAACTAGAGACTTGTTTCTTCTCTTGATTTTCTATATTATGCCATTTTGATCATTGTGGACTTGTAATATAACTCAAATTCAAGTAGAGTGATGCCTTCAACTTTTTTTTTTTTTTTTCAGTTTTTGGCCTGGGCTGGGTTTGAACCCGTTACCTTCAGCATATGGGGCCAGAGCCCTATTCCTTTGAACCACAGGCACCACCCCTTAGCTTTGTTTTTATTACTCTGAATGGCCTTGGCTACACAGGTTTTTTTATGGTTTCATACATAAGGAAGAAATATTTTTTCCAGGTCTTCAATCTATGATGTTGATATTTTAATGGGGATTTTGATGAATCTATATATGTCTTTGGGTAAGATAGACATTTTAATGTTTATTCTTCCTAGCCAAGAGCAAGGTATGTTCTTCCATTTGTTAATGTTTTCTGCTATTTTGTTTATTACAGTTTCATAAATTTTTTAAAAATATCCTTCACCTCTTTTGCTGGTATATTCCTAAATATTTCATTTTCTTTCAAGCTACCTTGAAGGTAAGTGTGTCCTTTATTTGCTTTTCAACTTGGCTATTATTGCTGTAAACAAAGGCTACTGATTTATGTACATTGATTTGATGAAGGGGTTTGGTGTCACCAGATGAGGTGGTTTTAACAAAATGAGTGAAAAGTCTTGACACAAAGTCCATGTTGGGGAACTGAGGAACTTTGTGAGGAGCCCTACTGAGTAAACCTCAGGTCTGTATATATTATTACAAATCAGGAAAATATGGTTAACATTTACTTACTAGACATCAGCACTGAAAAAAGGGAACATGGAAAGTGTCAGACAAAATATCTCCAACTTATTTTTGCAAAACTTCACACCTTAAGGAAGACCTCTGCCTTCACCATCAAGATGCAAATCAAAACTACCTGAGAATTCACCCCATGCCAGTGAGAATGGCCCACATCACAGAGTCTCAAAACTGCAGATGCTGTCATGGATGTGGAGAGAAGGGAACACTTTTACACTCCTGGTGGGACTGCATGGTAATACAATCTTTTTTGGAAGAAAGTATAGATAATTCTCAAAGAACTCAAATTAGACCTCCCATTTGATCCTGCAATCCCATTACTAGGTGTCTACCCAGAAGAAAAAAAATCCTTTTATCATAAGGACACTTGCACTAGACTATTTATTCCAACTCAATATACAATCACTAAAATGTGTAAACAGCCTAAATGCCCACCAACCCAGAAATAGATTAATAAGCTGTGATATGTGTATATATATATATATATATATATATATACACTATTCAGCCACTAAAAGTGATGGAGACTTTACATCTTTTATATTAACCTGAATGGAAGAGGAAAATATTCTTCTTAGTAAAACATCACAAGAATGGAAAAACAAGAATCCAATGTACTCTATTCTAATATGAAGGCAGTAGGTGAGTTATACGAGGGGGAATTAGGGGAATGAACAAGTTGGGAGAGGGATGGGGGATCATGGGTAAGGCACACCTTTAGGGGGTTGGGACACAATTATAAGAGGGATTTTATCTAACAAAAGCAATCTGTGTAACCCAATTCTTTGTTCCCTCAATGAACCCCAAATAATAAAATAGAAAATAAAATTAAATAAAATGAAAGCTAAAGAAAGAGAGAGAGACCTTTGCAATCTAGAAAATCATAACCATTAGGCTGGGTATTGCCACACATCACTTATACATTCTCTCTTGGAGGCTAATGTTCTGATTTGCATGTATACAACTCTCATGCCAGTTTCCTGATTCTTCAGGACTCTTAAGCAGGAAGCGAATCTTATGCTAAAGATCAGGGCACAATTTCCCTATAATTTTATACTCTGAGACATTACTGTATTCCTTCATCACTTCCAGGAGTTTCACTGTTGAGTCTCTGGGGTTGTCTGACTATAAGACTATATCATCAGTAAAGAGCAAGAGTTTGACCTTCTCGGGGCAGCACCTGTGGCTCATTGAGTAGGGCGCCAGCCCCACATACCAAGGGTGGAGGGTTCAAACCCAACCCCAGACAAACTGCAACAGAAAATAGCTTAGTGTTATGGTGGATGCCTGCAATCCCAGCTACTCCAAAGGCTGAGGGAAGAGAATCGCCTAAAGCCCAAGAGCTGGAGGTTGCTGTGAGCTATGATTCCACAGCACTCTATCAAAGGTAAAAAAGTGAGACTCTGTCTCCTAAAAAAAAAAAAAAAGAGTTTGACCTTCTCTGCCACTGTTTGGATGCCCTTTATATCGTTCAATTGTCTGATTGCATTGTTTAAACTTCCAAAGCTATGTTGAATAGTAGTGGTGATAGTGGATAACGTTGTCGGGGTCCAGTTCTAAGTGGAATAGCTTTTAGTTTTGCCCCATTCAGTATGACAGTAGTTGTGGGATTGTCATACATGGCTTCAATCAGCTTTGAAATGTGCCAATTCACCTGTAGTCCCAGCTACTTTGGAGGCTGAGACAAGAGGATCACTTGAGCCCAAGAGTTTGAGGTTTCTGTGAGCTATGATGCCACAGCACTCTACCAATGGTGACGAAGTGAGACTCTGTTGCGAAAAATTTGAAAAAGGAGAGAAATGTGCCAATTATGCCTATTTTGTTAAGTGTTCTTGTTAGAAAATGATGCTGAATTTTATCAAATGCTTCTTCTGCATTTATTGACAGGATCATAATGGTCTTTGTTTTTGCTTCTATTGCTATTATGAATTACATTTATAGATTTGCATATGTTAAACCAGCCTTGCATCACTTGGATGAAACCTTCTTGATCATGATGCATAATTTTTTGAATGTGTAGCTGCAATCTACTAGCTAATATTTTATTGAGTATTTCTGCATTTATATTCATTACAGCAAATGGTCTGTAATTCTCCTTTTTAGTTGGGTCCTTTGCTGGTTTGAAATCAGAAAGATGTTTGCTTGATAGAACATGTTGGGGAATGTTCCATCCTTCTCAAAGTTTTTGAATAGTTTCTGCAGTATAGGTACAAGCTCATCCTCAAAAGTTTGGTAGAGTTCTGGTGTGAAACCATCTTGTCCAGGACTAATTTTATTCTTGTTGTTGGAAGGTCTTTATTGTTTCTTCAAGCTCAGTGCTTGATATTTGTCTGTTCAAGAGATCTATTTCTGGTTCAGTGTCCATTACTCAGTGGTTAGGGCACCGGCCACATACACCAAGGCAGGCAGGTTCATACCTGGCCCAGGCCTGCTAACAACAACAACTAAAACAACAACAACAACAAAAATAGCTGGGCATTGTGGCAGAAGCCTGTACTCAGCTATTAGGGAGGCAGAGACAAGAGAATTGCTTAAGCCCAAGAGTTTGAGGTTGCTGTGATCTGTGATGCTACAGCACTCTACTGAGTTTGACATAGTGAGAATCTGTCTCAAAAAAAAAAAAAAATCTATTGATTTCTGTTTAAGTCTGGGGATATGGTGTGATTCCAGATATTAGTCCTTTTCCTTCACATTGTCTAAATTCTTAGCATAGAGTTTTTGGTAGTAGTCAGAGGTAATCTCTGGTATCTCTGTTGTATCTGTTATGAATTTTCCCTTTTTGTTTCTGATTGAGTTTATTCAAGGTTTTACTTTTCTATTTCTATTTAATTTGGCCAAACTTTTTATCAGTTTTATCTTTTGGAAAATCCAATTTTTTGTTTCATTAATTTTCTGAATGATTTTTTTTTTCAATTTAATTTATTTTCTTTTTTGTGAAAGGATAGCGTTTATTGACAGGGAGAGAGATTGATAAACATGATGAACAAAAGAGGGTGAATACAAGAGGGAGAACAGAACCTTTGGCAGCAGAGGAGGAGAATGGAAATAGGAAGACAATTTCATTTATTTCTGATTTGCTTTGGTTATTTCTTTTCTTCTGCTAAGTTTGGGATTGTATTGCTCCTCCTTTTTCAACTCTTTAGGATGATTCATTAGGTTGTTGATGTGCTCTCTTTCTGTTTTTCAGAAATAGGCATCTGTTGTGATAACTTTCCCTCTTAGGACAGCTTTTGCACTGTCCCACATGTTTTGGTAGCTTGTGTCTTCATTGGTGTTCTGTTTGACATGTTAGTGATTTCCTCCTCTATCTCTTCCTTGACCCAACTGCCATTTAGCATAAGGTCATTTTGTGGGGATGAAAATTTTTGTTGGAGTTTAATTCCACCTTTATTGCCTTGTGGTCTGAGAGGATACCAGGAATAATTTCAATTCTTTTACTTTTGTTGAGATTTGATTTGTGTCCTAGAATATGATCTATTTTTTGACAATGTTCTATGGGCTCATGAGAAGAATGTATATTCATTAGTTTTGGGTTGGTATATTCTTTATATGTCTATTAATAACAATTATTCTAGAGTTGCATTTAATTCTGTATTATCTTTGTTTAGTTTATCTTTAGAAGATCTGTCCAACACTGCAAGAGATGTGTTAAAGTCTCCTACTATTATGTTGTAAAAGGATATCATATTTCACAGGCCAATTAAGGTCTGTTTCATAAATCTGGTAGCATTTAAGTTGGGTCCATAAATAATTAGAATTAAAATGTCCTCTTGTTATATTGTTCCCTTGACCAATATGAAGTGTCCATCTTTGTCTTTTTTTTTTCTTTTTACTTTACTTGCTTTAAATACACTTGCATCTGAAAAAAAGATTGCAACTCCTCCTTATTTCTGATTTCCATTTGCCTGAAATATTATTTTCTATCCCTTAACCTTGACTTTTGTTTTGTCCTTCATGGGTAAGTGTTTTTCCTGGAAAAAACATATTGATGGCTTGTGTTTTTTTCCTGGAAAAAACATATTGATGGCTTGTGTTTTTTATCCAATCAGCCATCCTGTGCCTCTTCAGTGGAGAATTCCAGCCATTAACATTTATTGAGAAAATTAATAAGTGTGGTGGAGTTCAACTGATCTTATTTTATGAAAGTCCATTGCTTAATTTTATCCTTTGTTTTATTTTAGAAGCAAGGTTTTGTCCTTTACTCTTTGGATATTTACTTTGCTGGTGGTCCATTGTGAAGGCCAGCGTGTAGAAAAGCTCTAAGTATTTCCTGTAGAGTTCTCCCTATTGTGGCAAATTTCCCTAATGTTTACATATCAGTAATGGCTTGATTTCTCCATCAACTTTAAAACTTAGCTTAGCAGGATATAGAATTCTGGGCTGAAAATTGTTTTCTTCATGAAGGTTAAAGGTAGATAAACATTCTCCTCTGACATGAAAAATTTCATTTGAGAATTCCACTATCACTTTTAATGGATCTGCCCATGTTGGTCAATTGGTGCTTACTCCTGTCTGCTTGTAGAATTTTTTTTTTTTTTAACTTAGCTTTGGACGGGTTCATTACAATGTGTCTTAGAGAAGCTCTGTTTATGTTGAGGTGACCCAGAGTTTGATATCACTCTAAAAGGAATATTTTGGTATCTTAAGTAAAATTTGTTAAGGTTTCATTCATGATATCCCCCAGTCAGACGTCCATTCCTTTGGGATGTTTTTCTTCCCATTCAGGGATCACTATAATTTGAATATTTGAATGCTTCAAGAAGTCCCAAAATTATCTGTGTGAATGTTTTGCTTTCTCTCTCTTCTTTTTGGCCTTTTTTACTGCTTGTGTTAGCTCAAGAGCTTTATCCTTTAGCTCTGAGATCTTTCTTCTCAGTAGCCCAATCTGTTATGGACACTTTCTGCTGTATCTTAAAGTTCTCTGATTGACTCCATCAATTACTTAAGCTTCTCCATATATTTTCTGTATTCTTCATATCTTTCTTCTTTGATTTGGTTCTATTTTTGGATTTTCTTATGTTTATTTTCCACTTTTGCAGCAATTTACTTCATTGTTTTTACCATCTGTATTTTAAATTACCTTTCTATCATTTCTAACATTGATTCATAGGTGGAATCTTTTGCATCAGCTACTTCATGATCTCTTAAGAGGGTTGCTCTGTTCTTGTTTTTTAGGTTGCCAGGATTTTTCTGTTGGTTCCTCATCATGAGTATTTTATTCCTTTCTCCTTCCTTCTACTGCTTTTCTCCTTTTACTTCCTCTTTCTCTTTAAATTACCTAGTCTCTATTCTTAGATGTTGAAGCACCCTTTTGGTATGGGACCACAAAGGAGAGAAGATTAAAGAGCATGAATAAGGATAGAAGAAAAAAAGAGAAAAGAAAAAGAAAATGTTGGGGGTGTTAAAGGAAAGATTGGCAGAAAAAAGAGAACAAAAAAAAGAGACAGGAGCAATAGCAGTGTTCCATAGGGTCCTTTGATTCACACTCACCATTCTTGGCCTCTGGGGGGGCGGGGTGTGTGAAAAGGTGCATCTCTCAAAATCAATAGCTCGTTACCACCCTAATCAAAACCAAAACTCCACCTCCACAAAATATAGAAAAAAAACAAACAAACATCAACAAAGAAGAAACAGTAGTATTTCATACCTGAGACCTACCAATACCATTCTTCCAAAGGCCAAAATTAGAAGAACCCCCTAGACCAGGGGACCAAGATCTTCTAGAGGCAGGCCAATGCTGTGAGAGCTCAGCATAGGCCTTAGAGTGAGGATCTGTCCTATAAATGGAGCATAGATTGAGAAAGAATAAAACGGATAAAAAATAATATTAACATATATAAAGAAAATCAATAATAACATTATATAAGATGTAAAGAGAGGGCAATGCCTGTAGCTTAGTGGCCAAATACACCAGGGCTGACAGGTTTGAACCTGGCCTGGGCCTGCTAAAACAACAATGCCAACTACAACAACAACAACAAAAATAGCTGGGTGTTATGGTGGGAGCCTGTAGTCCCAGCTACTTGGGAGGCTGAGGCAAGAGAACGGCTTAAGCCCAAGATTCTGAGGTTGCTATGAGCTGTGACATGATGTCATTCTACCCAGGGAGACAACTTGAGACTATGTCTCAAATGTAAAAAGAAAAATGGGAGTATATCTTAGCTGTAATTTGAGAAATTTATTTGGGAAAAATATGAAAAGTAGAAAAATCATTACAAAAGAGAAAGTAGAGAAATTGAAAGGAAGGAACGAATAAAAGAGATAGGAAACTATAGCAGAGGACCCCTTAATATTTAAGAAAGTAAAAATTAAATAATAGAAATTCAAGAAAATTAAACAAAACAAACAAAAACCTTAAGAAACAAATAGAAAAAAAAAGAATAACATGAGCTGGAAAACTGTAGCAAAAATAGAGGCCTTATTATTGAAGAAAGAAATAATGTAACATTATGAATACAAAGAAAAAAAGAAAAATAAAGAAAAATCTAGGAGAAAAATGTCGAAGAACATTTTTAAAAGAAAATATGTATATATATATTATATTATATATTATATAATATTTATATATATAAATATTATATATTATATATATTATATAATATTTATATATATAAATATTATATATTATATATATTATATATATTATAATATTATATATTATATATAATATTATATATATATAATAAATGTGTATATATATATATCCATATATTGCCTAGACAACAGGTGACGTTCTGGGGTATGAGATGCTAATCATGATGCTGATATAGCTACATAAGGTGGAGGCTGGAAGCTTCTATCTTGCCAAGGAGACCTAGTTCCATCTTCCTGATGTCCTTGCCATCAATCCCCACAGGGCTTGGACTCTGAAGCACTTGTCAAACCACTCAATAGACATGCCTTGACCTTTCCAAACTATGTCCCCAGCCATGCAGTGGCTTTCCCAGGGAAGCATTTTTCACTCAAGTCTCCCCATGGGGCTACTCAGCTCAGCATGCATGCCAGAATGGGCCTCACTCTAGGACCCTCCAGGCTAATGCTTTGAGATAGCTCTCCCCAAATGTTTGCACCCAGCTCACAGCCAAACCACAAGAGCTCGATTCTGCTTGGTGGCTCAGTCCCTCCCATAGGGCACTGTTCAAGCTCACTCACTCTCCCAAGGTAAATCCAACAAGTTCCCAGATCCCTAAAAAAAGGAAGGCCTTTTCCGCATGAAAACCACCACCAATCTGGCCAGCCTCTGCCGGTCCACAAGTACGCACATTCTGTGCCAGTGCCCCTCTGATCCCAGCCTCTTTGTTGGCTCCTAGAGTCTCCTGCTGCCTCCCTGTACCCCCAAAGTGATGTTTCTGGGCAGGACACCCAAACCAGAGGTGACTTGAGGGCTTTCTACCTGATCTCACTACATGTAGCTACAAAAGAGATGTCTCTAGTCTGACTTCTTGTTCTGCCTCTGGTTTTTATTTCTTAAAATTGCATTGGCTATTAGGGTTCTCTTCTGGTTCAAGATTAAATGAAGTACTATTTTTTCAAGTTTTTCAAAATATGGCATTGGTGCTTTGATGGGATTTCATTAAATCTGTAAATCCCCTTGGTTAGTATGGACAATTTAGCAATGTTGATTCTTCCAAGCCAAGAGCATGGCATTTTCTTTCATTTGTTAATATCTTCTGCTATTTCTTTTATCTGGACTTAATAGTTCTCTTTATAGAGTGCCTACAAATTCTTTGTTAGGTACATTATCAAATATTTCATTTTCTTTAAAGCTACTGCGAAGGGTATTGTGTTTTTGGTGTGATTCTCAGCTTGACTGTCACCGGCATATATGAAGGCCACTGATTTGTGGACATTGATTTTAGATTCTGAGATGTTATGTATTCATTGACCACTTCCAGCAGGCTTTTGGTTGGGAAACTGGAGTTTTCAAGTATAAAATCATATCATCTGCAAAGAGCAAGAGTTTGACCTTCTCTAACACCACTTGAATACCCTTGATATCTTTATCTTGCCTAATTGCATAGGCTACCACTTCTAGAACTATGTTGAATAGAGTCACAATAGTGAACATCCTTGTCTGGTTTCAATTCTTTTTTTTTTTTTATTAAATCATAGCTGTGTACATCGATATATTCATGGGGCATCATTCACTAGCTTCACAGACCATTTACCAAGTTTCACATATACCCTTGTAGGATGTACTGCTGGTGTAATCCCACCAATCCCCTTCCCTCTACCCACCTCCCCCTTCCCTCCCCTCCCTTTCCCACAGAGAACTCAAACGTATTAGCAGGAATAGAACAAGGGATCCCATCACAGGCTGGGCAAGGGATTTGAAGAGAAACTTCTCTGAAGAAGACAGGCGTGCGGCTTTCAGACATATGGTTTCAATTCTTAATTATCATTGAATATGACATTGGCTGTGGGTTTGTTGTAGATGGTCTGTATCAGTTTAAGCCTATTTTCCTAAAAATTTTCATCAGAAAAGATTACTGAATTTTGTTGAATACTTTTTCTAAATCTATGGAGAGAACCGTATGATCTTTATTTTATCATCTATATTTGTAGTGAATTACATTTATGTATTTACATATTTTGAACCAACTTTTCACCCCTGGGATAAAGCCCATCTGATCATGATGTATAATATTTTTTTTTTTTTTTTTTTTTTGGCCGGGGCTGGGCTTGAACCCGCCACCTCCGGCATATGGGACCGGCGCCCTACACGTTGAGCCACAGGCGCCGCCCGTTGTATAATTTTTTTAATGTGTAGCTGTATTCTCTTTGCTAGAATCTTATTGAATATTTTTGTATCAGTATAAATTAATGATATTAATCTTAGTTTTCCTTTTTCCTGGCTCCTTTCCTGGTTTTGATATCAGTGTGGCATTTGCTTTATAGAAGGTGTTGAGAAAGATTCATTCTTGCTCTATGTTTTGGAATAGATTCTGCAGTATAGGTCCTACTTCCATTTTGAAAGTTCGATTGAATTCATTGTAAAACCATTTAGTTTTACAGGAATTCAGGAATTTTCTTTAAGGAAGGTTCTTAATTGCTGTTGCAATTTTGGTGCTTGATATTTGTCTATTCAAAATTTCTAATTATTTCTGGTTGAGTGTAGAAAGGCGGTGTGAATCCAAGTAATTATCCATTCCTCTACATTTTCAAATTTCTGGGCATGGAGGTTTTTTTTTTCTTTTTTTTTTTTTTATTGTTGGGGATTCATTGAGGGTACAATAAGCCAGGTTACACTGATTGCAATTGTTAGGTAAAGTCCCTCTTGCAATCATGTCTTGCCCCCATAAAGTGTGACACACACCAAGGCCCCATCCCCTCCCTCCGTACCTCTTTCTGTTTCCCCCCCCAATAACCTTATTTGTCCTTAATTGTCCTCATATCAAAATTGAGTACATAGGATTCATGCTTCTGCATTCTTGTGATGCTTTACTAAGAATAATGTCTTCCACTTCCATCCAAGTTAATACGAAGGATGTAAAGTCCCCATTTTTTTTAATGGCTGAATAGTATTCCATGGTATACATATACCACAGCTTGTTAATCCATTCCTGGGTTGGTGGGCATTTGGCTGTTTCCACATTTTGGCGATTGTAAACTGAGCTGCAATAAACAGTCTAGTACACGTGTCCTTATGATAAAAGGATTTTTTTCCTTCTGGGTAGATGCCCAGTAATGGGATTGCAGGATCAAATGGGAGGTCTAGGTTGAGTGCTTTGAGGTTTCTCCATACTTCCTTCCAAAAAGGTTGTACTAGTTTGCAGTCCCACCAGCAGTGTGAAAGTGTTCCCCTCTCCACATCCACGCCAGCATCTGCAGTTTTGAGATTTTGTGATATGGGCCATTCTCACTGTGGTTAGATGATATCTCAGGGTTGTTTTGATTTGTATTTCTCTAATATATAGAGATGATGAACATTTTTTCATGTGTTTGTTAGCCATTCCTCTCTCATCTTTAGAGAAAGTTTTATTCATGTCTCTTGCCCATTGATATATGGGATTGTTGGCTTTTTTCATGTGGATTAATTTGAGTTATCTATAGATCCTAGTTATCAAGCTTTTGTCTGATTCAAAATATGCAAATATCCTTTCCCATTGTGTAGGTTGTCTCTTTGCTTTGGTTATTGTCTCCTTAGCTGTACAGAAGCTTTTCAGTTTAATGAAGTCCCATTTGTTTATTTTTGTTGTTGTCGCAATTGCCATGGCAGTCTTCTTCATGAAGTCTTTCCCCAGGCCAATATCTTCCAGTGTTTTTCCTAGGCTTTCTTTGAGGATTTTTATTGTTTCATGCCTTAAATTTAAGTCCTTTATCCATCTTGAATCAATTTTTGTGAGTGGGGAAAGGTGTGGGTCCAGTTTCAGTCTTTTACATGTAGACATCCAGTTCTCCCAACACCATTTATTGAATAGGGAGTCTTTCCCCCAAGGTAAGTTCTTGTTTGGTTTATCGAAGATTAGGTGATGGTAAGATGTTAGTTTCATTTCTTGGTTTTCAATTCGATTCCAAGTGTCTATGTCTCTGTTTTTGTGCCAGTACCATGCTGTCTTGAGCACTATGGCTTTGTAGTACAGACTAAAATCTGGTATGCTGATGCCCCCAGCTTTATTTTTGTTACAGAGAACTGCCTTACCTATACGGGGTTTTCTCCAGTTCCATACAAAACGCAGAATCATTTCTTCAAAATCTTGAAAGTACGATGTTGGTATTTTGATAGGAATGGCATTGAATAGGTAGATTGCTTTGGGAAGTATAGACATTTTAACAATGTTGATTCTTCCCGTCCATGAGCATGTTATGTTCTTCCATTTGTTAATATCCTCTGCTATTTCCTTTCTGAGGATTTCATAGTTTTCTTTGTAGAGGTCCTTCACCTCCTTCGTTAGGTATATTCCTAGGTATTTCATTTTCTTTGAAACTATGGTGAAGGGAGTTGTATCCTTAATTAGCTTCTCATCTTGACTGTTATTAGTGTACACAAAGGCTACTGACTTGTGGACATTGATTTTATATCCTGAAACATTACTGTATTTTTTGATAACTTCTAGGAGTCTTGTGGTTGAGTCTTTGGGGTTCTCTAAGTATAAGATCATGTCATCAGCAAAGAGGGAGAGTTTGACCTCCTCTGCTCCCATTTGGATTCCCTTTATTTCCTTGTCTTGCCTAATTGTATTGGCTAGAACTTCCAGCACTACGTTGAATAGTAAAGGTGACAGAGGACAACCTTGTCTTGTTCCAGTTTTAAGAGAAAAACCTTTCAGTTTTACTCCATTCAGTAAAATATTGGTTGTGGGTTTGTCATAGATAGCTTCAATCAGTTTTAGAAATGTGCCACCTATGCCTATACTCTTCAGTGTTCTAATTAGAAAAGGATGCTGGATTTTATCAAATGCTTTTCTGCATCTATTGAGAGGATCATGTGATCTTTATTTTTGCCTCTGTTAATATGGTGGATAATGTTTGTGGACTTGCGTATGTTAAACCAGCCTTGCATCCCTGGGATGAAGCCTACTTGATCGTGATGAATGACTTTTTTGATGATAAGCTGTAATCTATTGGCTAGGATTTTGTTGAGGATTTTTGCATCTATATTCATGAGTGAGATTGGTCTGAAATTCTCCTTTTTGTTTGGGTCTTTTCCTGGTTTTGGTATCAGGGTGATGTTTGCTTCATAGAATGTGTTGGGGAAGATTCCTTCTTCCTCAATTTTTTGGAATAGTTTCTGCAGTACAGGAATAAGCTCTTCCTTGAAGGTTTGATAGAATTCTGGTGTGAAGCCATCTGGACCAGCAAATGGATGGCTTGCGTTTTTTAATCCAGTCAGCCAATCTATGTCTCTTCGGTGGGGAATTCAAGCCATTAACATTTATTGAGATAATTGATAAGTTTGGTAGTATTCTATTCGTCTTATTTTGTGAGAGTCCATTGCTTAGTTTTATCTTTTGCATCAGTGTGGACGTTAGGTTCTGTCCTTTAATTTCTGAGTTCTTACTTTGCTGCTGATCCATTGTGGTGGTCAGTGTGCAGAACAGGTTGAAGTATTTCCTGTAGAGCTGGTCTTGTTGTGGTGAATTTCCTCAATGTTTTTATATCCGTAAATGATTTGATTTCTCCGTCAATTTTGAAGCTTAGCTTAGCAGGGTACAGAATTGTGGGCTAGAAATTGTTCTGTTTAAGTAGATTAAACGTAGATGACCATTGTCTTCTTGCTTGGAAAGTTTCATTAGAGAAGTCTGAGGTCACTCTCATGGATTTGCCCCTGTAGGTCAACTGGCACTTACTCCTGGCAGCTTGCAGAATCTTTTCTTTTGTCTTGACTTTGGACAGGTTCATCACAATGTGTCTTGGAGAAGCTTGGTTAGAGTTGAGGCGACCTAGGGTCCGATATCCCTCTGAAAGCAGTGTGTCAGAATCTTTGGTGATATTTGGGAAATTTTCTTTTATAATATTCTCTAGTATGGCTTCCATTTCTCTGGGGCATTCTTCTTCCCCTTCTGGAATTCCTGTAACTTGTGTGTTGGAACGCTTCATAAAGTCCCATAATTCTGACAGTGAACGTTCTGCTTTCTCTCTTTTCTTTTCTGCCTCTTTTACTATCTGAGTTATCTCAAGAACTTTGTCTTCTACCTCTGAAATTCTTTCTTCTGCATGGTCTAACCTGTTGCTGATACTTTCCATTGCATCTTTAAGTTCCCTAATTGACTGTTTCAGTTCCTTCAGTTCTGCTATATCCTTTTTATATTCTTCATATCGTTCATCTCTTATTTGATTCTGTTTTTGGATTTCCTTTTGGTTATTTTTCACTTTATTAGCAGTTTCCTTCATTGTTTCCATCATTTCTTTCATTGTTTTCAACATGTGTATTCTAAATTCCCTTTCTGTCATTCCTAACATTTCTTCATAGGTGGAATCATCTGCAGTAGCTACCTCATGGTCCCTTGGCAGGTTTGTTCTGGACTGGTTCTTCATGTTGCCTGGAGTTTTCTGCTGATTCTTCCTCATGAGTGGTTTCTTTTATCTGTTTTCCTTGCCCTAATTTTCCTTTCACTTCCTCTTGCTCTTTAAATTCTCGTGCCTGTGGACTAAGGGTTACAGGACCAGAGGGGTGAGAAGGTTGAAGAGCAAAAAAGGAATGAAAGAAAGGAGTACCGAGTGATAAGAAAAAAAAAGAAAAATAGAGAAAGGAGAGGGGGTGGGTAAAAGGAATATTGACAAAAAGAAGAGAGCCACAGAAAGAGGGAGACAGAACAATATAGGTGTACAGTAGGGTACTTTGACACAACCTTAAAAAAAAAACCCTTCTGGGGTGCCCAGTTGGGTGGTTCCCTTGAGGTCAGCAGCTCTTTGCTAACCTGATCAGACACAGTACCCCACCTCCACCCAGTACAGAGGAAAGACAAAAATGCTATAAATCAAACCAAAACAAGCAAACAGAAAACTTTACGGGATAAAATTGGGTGAAAAACCAAATAATAGCAGTAGAAGCACTAGCAAAAATGAAGTTCTAATTATTGAAAAAGACAGCAATGGGAAATTATAATTAAACTAGAAAAATTGAGAAAGAAAAAGGATCTGTATGGAAAAGGTTGAACTTATAAAACAAAACAACATCAACAACATCAAAATAAACAAAAAAAGACCCAACCAAACCAAAAAACAAACAAACAAAAAAGAAAAAAACACAACCAAAAACAAAGCAGTATGTATATGTTATTGAATATTGTCTGGGCAACACGTGGTCTTCTGGGGTATGAGATGGTATTCACAGTTCTGATACGACTGGAGGGTGCTGATTTCTCAAACCCCAGCAGGTAGACACTCTAAATCTCTCTTCAGCCCATTTAAAATGCACTTTGAACTTGTTCACTTGCTGAGCAGAAGCTTTCCCAGGAAAGTGCTTGTTGCTGGAATCACTGCTGAAGTGGCTATCCACTTAACCAGTGTGCCAAAACCGGTCTCACTCTGCCCCTGAGGGTTAGGGCTGCAAGGCGACTCAGACCCCACCCTTAGGCTACTTGGTCACTGGGTTACCAGCTCCCACCCAATTCTAGCTCTGCGACCCTGAGGGCGGAGCTTGCCGGGGCAGATTGCTCACAATGGCTCCCTGTGACCCACTGCAAACACCATTAGCTCTGTCTGGCTCAGCGGCTCAGACTGGGGCCCTAGACAATGGCCAAAATTCTCCACACTCCCGCTCAGGCTCTCCCCAAGGCAGTTCAACTGAGTGCCAAGTCCAAAGACACCAAAACAGTTCAGAGGTAAGGCCTTTCTGGTTTGCAGTCTCGCTGCTACTGAACTTACAGTTGCGGGAGGGTTTAGACAGATTGAACACACGCGACCACTTGCCGTTTTTCCACTGTTTTAGTCCTCCTCTTGGGGTCCAGAAGTCTCTTGCTGACTCCCTCTATCCGCACAGGGGTGATGATAGGCAGATCCCACCAGCCAGAGATGCCTGGAGTTCTATCTCCCCAGACTCACGGTGCCCAGATGCAAGAAAGCTGTTACTCGGCTGCCATCTTGCTCCGCCTCCTGGGCATGGAGTTTTCTGTAATAGTTATGGATGATCTTTTGTACCTCTATTGTATCTGTTTTTATTTCCCAAGTTTTGTTTCTGATTGAGGTTATTAGAGAGTTTACATTTCTGTTTCTAGTTAATCTGGCCAAAGACTTATTGATTTCACTTATCTTTTTGAAGAACCAACATTTTGATTCTCTTATCTTCTGAATGATTCTTGTCTTCTCAATTTCATTTAATTCTGCCTAATTTTGTGATTTTTTTCTTCTGCTTGGTTAGGATTGGATTTCTCCTCCTTTTCCAATTCTGTGAGATGGTTCATTAGGTTGCTGATTTGCAGTCTTATGTTTTATATACATGATCATTTAATGCAATAAATTTCTCTTTTATGACTGCTTTTGCAGTATTCCACAGGTTTTGATAACTTGTGGCTTCATTGTCATTTTGCTTGAGAAATCTAATGATTCCCTTTTTTATCTCTTCCTTGGCCCAGATGTCATTCAGCATAACATTGTTATTTTCTATGACATTGTGTCATTTTGAAAATTTTTGTTGGATTTGAGTTCTACTTTTATTCTAGGATAATCCCAAAGGATGCAAGGTATAATTTCCATTTTTTTAAATTTCTTGAGGTTTTATTTTTGCCCTAATATATAATTAACTTTGGAGGATGGTCCATGGGCTGAAGAGAAAAATGTACACTCAATTTTATTAGGATAAAGTATTCTATATGTGACTGTTAGCTCATTTGTTTTAAGGTCATGCTTAAGTTCATCTCTTTTTTCTTTAGTTTCCTCCTGGAGAATATATCCAGTTCTCTTAGAATGGTGTTGAAATCACTGGCTATTATGGAGTTTCAGGATATCATATTATTCAGATTAGTTAGGGTTCATTTTATATAGCTGGAAGTATGTTATTTGGGTGCATAAATGTGTTCACAGTTGAAATCTCTTCTTGTTATATTGTTCCCTTGACCAGTTTATGGTGTCCCTGTTTGTCTTTCCTTACTTTTGTTTGTATAAATCTGATTGCATCTGCAAATAAGATTGCAATCTCTCCTTTCTTCTGATTTCCATTTGCCAGAAATATTGTTTTTCATCCCTTCACACTGAGTCTTGATTTATCCTTAGAGATTAGACGTGTTTCCTGAATAAAATCTACATTTGATTTGTGTTTTTTTTTTTTATCCATCAGCCAGCCTGTGCCTCTTCAGTAGAAAATTTGAGCCCAACACATTTATTTTGAGAGAATGGATAAGTAAGATGGAGTTCTGTTCATCTTGATTTGTGAAGATCTTTAGATTAGTTTTATCTCTTGCAACATTGTGGAAGATAGGCATTGTGATTTAATTTCTGTGTGTGTTTACTTTGATGGTGGTCAATTGTGCTAGTCAGTGTGAAGGAAGGGAATGAATACTTCCTACAGAGCTCATCTTGTTGTATCAAATTTCTTCAATGTTTACATGTCAGTGAAATATTTGATTTCTCCTTCAAAATTGAAAGTTTTGTGAGATAAAGAATCCTGAGCTGAGAATTACTTTATCCAAGAGGTTTAAATACAGATTGCAACCTTCTTGGTTTGAAAGGTTTTAGGTGAAAAGTCAACCATGACCTTGATGGTTTCCTCCATGTAAGTAAGAAATTGTTTATCCCTGGCCTATTGCACAGTTTTCTCTTTTGTTTTCACTTTGGGCAGTTTAATCACCATGTGTCTAGGAGTTGCTTTTTTAGAATTGAGTTTAACCGGGGTTCTGAAATTGTTCAGTATCTGGATTTCTGGGTCTCTTGCAATGCTTGGTAAATTATCCACCATGATGTCTTGATTTAGAGCTCCTGTGACATTTGGATCATCTTCTCTTTCAGGAATCCCTAGTATTTGAATTCTCAGTATTTTGGAGTAGTCTCTTAACTCTCTCAGGGAAAGTTCTTCCTTTATTCTCTGTTTTTCAGCCTCTTTCAATGATTAGGTTAGTTCGTAATTCTTGTCTTTGATTTCAGAAATTCTTTCTTCTACATGTTGTACTCTATTGCTGAGACTATCATCTGTGTTGTCAATCTCTTTGAATGCTTCTTTCAATTCCTTAAGCTCTACTATATCCTTTCCTAATTGTATCCAGACCCTTGGTGACTTTGTCTTTAATTCCACTAACTTCTTGAGACAGTTTTGGGGCTTTCTTAAATATCTTTTTCCATTTTATCCTCAAATCCATTCATCTTATTTACCATGCACATTCTAAATTGTATTTCTGTCATTTCAACAATTTCTCTATGGCTGGTATTTTCAGCTGTATCTCCCTTAAAACCTCTTAGAGGGGTTTATCTACTTTGATTTTTCATGTTGCCAGGGTTCTTCTGATCATCCTCCCCATGTGAATTTTCTCTTTATTTATACACTTATCATTCTTTTTAAGTTGTAATGTTAGATTGTTCTTTAATAGTTATATAGAGATAATCTAAAATAAAATCCTTCATCAGGACCCCATTGGCCTATTTGTTAACTAAAATTGGTGGGGTGAGATCAAATATGGAGGCCCCAAGATATGGATCTTGCTTCTTCTTCACCTCTGACCAAATGAGGTGGAGCTTATGCCTGCAGTCCTTTTCACGCAGCTCACAAAACAACCTCTTGGGGATGCACATGAGATTCTCTGATAGCTAGCTTTGTTTTCTCCTAGTTGGGTAGGGTAGCTCTTGGTGACAGGCCTTCAGATGAGACTCCTAGGCTGAGGTTATCACCCAGTAAGCAGTTAGCATGAGCTGTTTCTGTTCTGTTATCAGCCCACTCTCTAACCAGTTTAAAAGAGGTACAGTTTTTCACTTGAGTAACTGCTATAACAGATTTGAACCACTGTGGTCCCCCTGCTAGTGGCTAGAGGTGGAGGATCTGCAGACCACCCCAATAGATCCCACCCCCAGAGTAGCAACACCCCTTTCTCAAACAAATTAAAAAAAATCGCTTTTTCCTCCTGGAGTCATGGCTGAGAACTGGAAAAAAATGTGGTCATCACCTGTGGCTTTAGGAGGGGAACCACTGCCTCCAGTCTGTTTCCTGGATTTTCCTAGGGTGGAGTTGCTTGAGAAGAGGTCTCTCTCTTTCCAAGTTGGCAGTAAGGGAGCCAGGGGACACTAGACACAATCACTGGGAAGAGCAGAGGAAAGATCCCCACTAGCTGGAGGAAGACTAGTAGGGACTGTGCCATGACAAAGTCAGTACACTGATGACACAATTTATCTCAGTGGGGGGTGGGGTGCACTTGGCTCATCAGACCACATAATGTTGATGACTCCCCCAGAGTTCCCACCTGACATGCTGTGGGGGAGGGGGGATCTTGTCAGTTATGGTAACAGATAAAATGGCCTTGGAAGTCCTCACTTCTGTGGTCAAGGGCTCTTTCAACTTTCTGTTGCCTGTGGATGAGGGAAGACTCCCTGTATGGGCTGGGCCAGCACTTTGCCTTGCCCAGGAGCTGGAAAGATGGCCTCTTCAGGGCGCATTCTGCTGGTTAACTGGAGAGAAAGGGGTGAAAATGCTCTGGGCTCAAGGTGGCAGAAAGAAAATGTATTCACTTTTGTGTCATGCATAATGGGGAACCAGAGTTAAAAATTCCCAGGTGCAGGAGAACTGGAATTTGTAGCTTTCCCTGTAGGGTGTGATGAGAGGTATTCTGCTTCCTACTTATGGAAAGTCTACAGCAAGCCCCCTGCTTGGGGAATTCTCTCTTTGCTTCTGGCACCATGCACACTGAGTCTAGCCATTTGGCATCTGACCTCTGCTCTTCCCTCCTCCTGCTCATCCTCACAGTCTCTCTCAGTGGGGGATGTTGGGCACATTGAATTCTTCTTCTTATGCTCAAATCCCCAATTTTTTCTATTTTTATTTTATTTAAAATACAAGGAATTAGGTTGCACATATTGCTTTTGTTAGGTGAAGTCCCTGTTATAATTGTGTCCTGCCCCCAAGAAGTGTCATACACCCTAAAATGTCCATCACCATTCCTGCTCCCCTCTCCCTCATTCCCCTACCCCTCACCTTAAATTGATATGAATTTTTCACTTACGAGGGTATATGAAAATATATTGGATCATCTATTGGCTTCATATTAGAATTAAGTACATTGCATTCTTGCTTCTCTATTCTTTTGATATTTTACTAAGAAGAATGTGTTCCAACTCAATCCAGGTTAATACAAAAGGCATAAAATCTACAACTTTTAAATAGCTGAATAGTATCCCATGATATACATATACTTAATCCATTCCTGAGTTGATGGGCATTTAAGCTGTTTCCACATATTGGCAATTGTAAATTGAGCTGTGATAAACAGTCTAGTGTAAATGTCCTTATGATAAAAGGATTTCCTTTTTCATCTGGGTAGATGTCTAGTAATGGGACTGCAGATTCAAATGGGAGGTATGATTTGAGTTCTTTGAGGATCTTCTATACTTCCTTCCAAAAAGGTTGTAATAGTTTGCAATTCCACAAGCAGTGTAAAAGTGTTCCCTTCTCTCCACATCCACACCACGAGCTAAAGCTTTGACACTTTGTGATGAGGGCTATACACACTGGGGTTAGGTGATATCTTAGGGTGGTTTTGATTTGAATATCCCTGATGAGCAAGGACAAATAATTTTTTCAGAAAAGCAAAATGTAGGGCAAGGAGATAGGCAAAAAGAAAAGAATCATCAGAAAGAAATAGCATAAAAATGTTGGCAACATGAAAAACAAGAACGTACGTAGCACACCCCCACCACCCAAGTATAGCAGAATGGGGACCAAAGACCCTATACTTGGCAAGGGAAAGCACCCCCAGAAAAAGAAGAAAATAAAAAGTAAGCAGAGTGAGGAGGAACAAAGGCAAGTCAGCTAGTTTGCCTTTAAACAAGCCAGTGAAAATTTTATTTTTATTTATTTGTTTATTTTTATTGTTAAATCATAGCTGTGTACATTTGTGCAATCAAGGGGTACAATGTGATGGTTTATATACAATCTGAAATATTCTCATCAAACTGTTCAACATAGCCTTCATGGCATTTTCTTAGTTATTGTATATAGACATTTGTATTCTGCATTTAGTAGGTTTCACCTGTACCCATTCTAAGATGCATGGTAGGTGTGGCCCCAAGCATTACCCTCCCTCCACCCTGAATTCCCCCTCTCTTCCCTTCCCTTGGCCCTTTCACCATTTTCTTGTGCTATAGTTGGGTTATAGTCTTCATATGAAAGCTATAAATTAGCTTCATAGTAGGGCTGAGTACATGATAATGTTTCTTCCATTCTTGTGATACTTTGCTAAGAAGAATATGTTCCAACTCCATTCATGTAAGCATGAAAGAGGTAAAGTCTCCATCTTTCTTTAAGGATGCATAATATTCCATGGTATACATGTACCACAATTTGCTAGTCCATTTGTGGGTCAATGGGAACCTGGGCTTCTTCCATGACTTAGCAACTATGAATTGGGCTGCAACAAACACTCTGGTACAGATGTCTTCGTTATATTGTGATTGTTGGTCTTCTGGGTATATACCAAGTAAAGGAATTATAGGATCGAATGGCAGGTCTATTTTTAGGTCTCTAAGTATTCTCCAAACATCCTTCCAAAAGGAACGTATTAGTGTGCATTCCCACCAGCCATGTAGAAGTGTGCCCTTTTCTCCGCATCCATGCCAACATCTCTGGTTTGGGGATTTTGTGATGTGGGCTACTCTTACTGGGGTTAGGTGATATCTCAAAGTAGTTTTGATTTGCATTTCTCTGATGATTAAGAATGATGAGCTTTTTTGTGTGTGTCTGTAGATTTTGCATCTGTCTTCTTTAGAGAATTTTCTCTTCAAGTCCTTTGCCTACTGTGAGATGGGATCGCTTGTTCTTTTCTTGCTAATACATTTGAGTTGGTTATTAAACGTTTATAGGAGGTATAACCTGCAAATATTTTCTCCCATTCCGAGGGCTGTCTGCTTGCTTTACTTACTATGTTCTTGGCTGTGCAGAAGCTTTTTAGTTAGATCAGGTCCCAGTAGTGTATTTTTGATACTGCTTCAATTGCCTGTGGAGTCCTTCTCATAAAATATTCACCCAGGCTGATTCCTTCAAGAGTTTTCCCTGCACTTCCTTCAAGTATTTTTATAGTTTCATGTCTTAAGTTTAAATATTTTATCCAGTGAGAGTCTATCTTAGTTAATGGTGAAAGGTGTGGGTCCAGTTTCAATCTTGTACAGGTTGCCAGCCAGTTCACCCAGCACCATTTGTTAAATAGGGAATCTTTTCCCCACTGGATGTTTTTAATTGGCTTGTCAAAGATCAAATTATGGTAAGTAGCTGAATTCATCTCTTGGTTCTCTATTCTGTTCCAGACATCTACTTCTCTATTTTTGTGCCAGTACCATGCTATTTTGATCACTATCAATTTATACTACACTCTGAGGTCTGGTAGTGTGATTCCTCCTGCTTTGTTTTTATTTCTGGTAATGTTTTGGCTATTTGAGGTTTTTTCTGATTCCATATAAAACGAAGTATTATTTTTTCAAGATCCTAAAAATATGACAATGGAGCTTTGATAGGAATTGCATTAAAATTATATATTCCTTTGATTAGTATAGACATTTTAACAATGTTGATTCTTCTCAGCCATAAGCATGGTATGTTTTTCCATTTGTTAACATCTTCTTTTTTTCTTGTTGGGTCTTTCCCTGGTTTAGGGATCAAGGTGATGTTTGCTTCATAGAATGTGATGGGTAATATTTCTTCTTTTTCTATATTTTGGAAGAGGTTTAGTAATATAGGTACTAGTTATTCTTTGAAGGTTTGGTAGAATTCTGACGTAAAGCCATCTGGTCTTGGGCTTTTCTTTTTAGGGAGATTTTGTATAGTTGATGCTATTTCAGAACTTGATATAGGTCTGTTTAACATTTCCACTTCGTTCTGGCTAAGTCTTGGGAGGTGGCATACTTCCAAGTATTGGTTGATTTCTTTCAGATTTTCATATTGCTGAGGGTTAAGTTTCTTGTAGTATTCGTTAAGGATTCTTTGAATTTCTGAGGGGTCTGTTGTTATTTCGTCTTTACCATTTCTGATTGATAAAATTAGAGATTTTACTCTTTATTTTCTGGTTAGGTTGGCCAAAGGTTTATCTATTTTATTGATCTTTTCAAAAAACCAACTTTTGGATTTATTGATCTGTTGTATAATTCTTTTGTTTTCAATTTCATTTAATTCTGCTCTGATTTTAGTTATTTCTTTTCTTCTGCTGGGTTTGTGGTTGGAATATTCTTCCTTCTCCAGTTGCTTGAGATGTCCCATTAAATTATTAACTTCCTCTCTTTCCATTTTCTTGAGGAAAGCTAGCAGTGCTATAAATTTCCCTCTTAGGACTGCCTTTGCAGTATCCTAGAGGCTCTGATAATTCCTGTCTTCACTGTTGCTTTGTTCCAAAAATTGGTGATTTCCTTCTTAATCTCATCTATAACCCACCTATTCTTCAGCATAAGGTTATTTAGCTTCCATGTTCTTGTATGGGTACGTAGATTCCTATTGTTATTGAGTTCAACTTTTATTCCATGATGGTCTGAAAAGATGCAAGGGATAATTTCTATTTTTTTAAATTTGCTGAGGTTAGATTTGTGGCCCAGGATGTGGTCGATTTTAGAGTATGTTCCATGGGCTGATGAGAAGAATGTGTATTTAGTTTTGTTGGGATGAAATGTTCTGTAGATGTCTGTTAAGTCCAGATGTTGAATGGTTGAGTTTAAATCTAATATTTCTTTGCTTAGGTTCTTTTTGGAAGATTTATCCAGCACTGATAAAGGGATATTAAAATCACCAACTACTATGGAACTGTAGGAAATCAAGTTGCTCGTGTCTGTTAGAGTTTCTCTTATAACTTGAGGTGTGTTCTGCTTGGGTGCATAAATAATAATTGAAATCTCATCATATTGAGTATTACCTTTAACAAATATGAAGTGTCCATCCTTATCCTTCCTTATTTTGGTTGGTTTAAAGCCTATTGCATCTGTGAATAGAATTGCAGTGCCTGCTTTTTTCTGCTTTCCATTTGCCTGGAATATAGATGACCATCCCTTCACCTTGAGTCTATATTTGTCTTTCAATTTAAGATGAGATTCTTGTATGCAGCAGATATCTGGCTTGAGTTATGTATTCATTCAGCCAACCTGTGCCTCTTTAGAGGACAATTTAAACCATTCACACTAATTGAGAATATTGATAAGCCTTTTGAGAGTCCTGTGGACGTTTTTCATCCTTTTGCAACTGTGTTAGTTGGAATTTGATCAAAATTTTCTGGGTGGGCTTACTTTTGTGGTGGAGGATTATGCTGGTCTTTATAGAGAATAGGTCTGAGAATATCTTAGAGAGCTGGTTTAGTTTTAGCAAATTTCTTCATCATGTGAATGTCGTTAAAGTATTTAATTTCTCCATCATAAATGAAACTCAGTTTAGCTGCGTACAGGATCCTGGGTTGAAAATTATTTTGTTTTAGGAGATTAAAAGTCAATGACCATCCTCTTCTAGCTTTAAAGGTTTCAGCAGAGAGATCTGCAGTTGTTCTAATATTCTTGCCCTTGTAGGTGATGGTTTACTTTTGTCTGGCTGCTTTCAGAATTTTCTCCTTCATATTAACTTTAGTGAAATTGATTATGATGTGTCTGGGAGATGTCTTATTCGGGTAGAGTCATGCTGGAGTTCTGTAACTGTCTATTATCTGAATTTCAGAATCTCTTGGTATGTCTGGAAAGTTCTCATTCATAAGCTCATGGAGAAGAGACTCTGTGCCTTGTGAAGCCACTTCATCACTTTCAGGGATCCCTATAAGATGAATATTGGTTTATTTGAATTATCCTAGAGCTCTCTGAGAGAGTGATCTGTGTTTGCCCTCCATTTCTCTTCCTCTCTGAGAGTTTGGGAGCATTCGATAGCTTTGTCTTCAATGTCATAAATCCTTTCTTCTGCTTGCTCCATTCTGTTACTGAGGGATTCTACTGTGTTTCTCAGATCTTTGAGGGCTGCGACTTCTTGTCTCAATGTGTCAAAATCTTTGGTCATTTGGTCTTTGAATTTGTTGAATTCTTGAGACATCTTTTGGGGAACTGCTTGGAATTTTAATTCGATCTTATTAGCTATCCATATTCTGAATTCGATTTCTGATATCTCAGCTATTCGTTTGTGCATGGGTCTTGTGCTGTATCTGCCCCATTGATCCTTGGGGGAGTTGATCTACTCTGATTATTCATATTGCCAGAGTATTTCCTTTAATTTCGTCTCATGATTGATTTTCACAATTTCCTCTGGCCGTCCTCAGAGTTGGGGTGGTGTCTCTCCAAGATTGGACCCAGGGGATCACTCTATTGTTGCTGGATCTTTGTAGGGAGTGACCCTGTGTAATTGCTCTGGGGCTGCCCCAGCCAGGGAGTTCTGGTTGTGGTAGCAGTGCCAGAGTGTGACACCCCCAGATCCAGCAACAGGGCGCAGCATGGTGCACACAGTTCTGGGTGTTCCTGGCACCCAGTGACTTTGGCACAGAGGGCCCAAGGCTCTAGCAGTCTCTGGCCAGGAGAAGGGATACACACACAGGCAGGGAGGGCTCCAGAGGGCACGCGGCTACCAGAGTCCCTAGCCAGAAGAGTGGGCAGTGTGAAGGCAGGGAGGGTACAGGAGTGAGGATGCAGTGTTGTGCGGCTCCTGGAGTTCCTTGTCAGGGCATGGGGAGGCCCAGCAGGCAGGGTAGCGGGTTCCTGTGCTCAGCTCTTACCTAGGTCCAGGAGGGTGCAGCTTTTCCAGAGTTTTGGGAGGGTCCCAGCGCAGCTCTTACCATGGTCCGGGAGGGTGCCAATCCTGAGTCCCTGCACAGATCTTCTGGAGGTCCAGGTGCCCACTGCTAATTTTTTTATCTGAACAAGTTTCTTGCTTCTCCTGGAAATCTGGCCTATAGGGGAATAAAGCTTACAAACATTCCTGCTGGGTCTGTGAACACTGTGAAGAAAATAACAGCCACAAGATGCTGTGGCAAGGCATGACAAGATACATTAACTAGGTGGTTTCCTTCCCAGTAAATATTCAAACCAAATACCCATTGTGGAGATTTGTATTTGGCTTGGGCAGAGATCAAGGGAACAGCTCAAGCCCTAAAATATGTGTAGGAGGGCTTATAATCTTATCACAGTGGAAGACCTTCTGTGGTGGGGATAAGGGGAAAGTTTCTCTCTCCCACTGATTCTTCACAGGAAATTGACACCAATGGCATTTTACTCACAGTGAACTAATGGGATTAACACCTCCCCCCAAGAATCTGTGTGTGTGACTGCATACAGGAGGCTGCCCCCACATAAGGCTCAGGTTTCAGATTTCTCAAGACTTCTCAAACTCTTAATGTTAATAATTGTAGAAACAATAGGAGCTGATATTCTCACTCAGAAAAAACTGCTTGCATCTTTGTTCCCTTGCTCAGTTTACCCAGTGGACTTACAAGCAAATAGCCTTTCATAAAAGCTAAATGAAACTGACACTTGGGGCCACTGTCAGAACCTCACAAGTGGGTAGAAGTCCCCCGGGTTCCCACCTTTGAAAATTCTATTCTGTGTGTCTTGTCTCTTTCTTTCTCATCATTTCTAACTTTATAATTTTTCAGATGGTTGCCACCAGATCCACAGGTCTTAATGGACCCTGCTTCCTGGTTGGGACCTTGGCACCAAGGGATCATGAGGTAGCTATTGCAGAGGATTCCACTTATAAAGAAATTTTAAAAATAACAGAAATGGAATTTAAAACATGGTAAAAAATAATGAAGAAAATTGCTGAGAAAGTGGAAAATAACCAAAGGGAAATACAAAAACAGAACCAAATAAGTGATTAATAGTATGAAGAAAATAAAAAGGATATAGCAAAGCATAAGGAATTGAAGCAATCAATCAGAGAACTTAAAGATGCAGAAGAAATAATCAATAACAGATTAGACCATATAGAAGAAAGAATCTCAGGTAGAGGACAAAGTTCTTGAGCTAACACAGGCAGTTAAACAGACAAAAGAGATGAAGAGAAAGAAAGCAGAATATTCACTGAGAGAATCATAGGACTTCATGAAGCACTCATACATAAGAATTATAATTATCCCAGAAGGGGTAGAAGAATGCCCCCAGAGGAATGGAAGCCCTACTATAGGATATAATAATTGAAAATTTCTGAAGTATCAGAAAGATTCCAACACATTCCTTTTAGATAGCATCAAAACCCAGGACATCTCAACTCAAACAGAGCTTCTCCAAGGCATATGGTTATGAACCTGGCCAAAGTCAATACAAAAGAGAAAGTTCTGCAATCAGGCAGGATTAAGTACCAATTGACCTACAGGGACAAATCCATCAGGGTGATAGCTGACTTCTCAAATGAAATTTTTCAAACCAGAAGAGAATGGTCATCTATCTTTAACCTATTCAAACCAAACAATTTTCATCCCAGAATTCTATATCCTACTAAACTAAGCTTTAAAACTCATGGACAATTTGCAAACACTAAGGAAGTTACAGGACCAGCTTTACAGGAAATACTTGGACTTGTTCTACACAGTGACCATCACAATGGAACACCAACAAACTACCCATTAACTAAAAGAGAAAACCTAGCTTCCACAATGATAGAAAAGATAAAACTAAGCAATAGACTTTTACTCAATAAGATTAATAGAACTCTACCAAAATTTTCAATTCTCTAAATAAATATCATCCTTTAACACCATAATATTGGGGACTTTAAAATTCCTCTTCCAGAAGTGGACCATCCCCCATTACAACTTCTCCAAGTTTGCTTCAGTTCAGTTTTTCTCCTTCTGGATGGGACCTTTTGACCAAAGCTGCATCTAATCAGCCATTTTGACCCCTGAATATTTTCATTACCAGAAGATAAAAGAAATACTGAAAGCAAACCAATTTGATGAAATTCAGGATGTCAAGGTTACAATGATAGTTCTGATGATCATTTCAGAATAAAAAAGGTTCCAAAGTTTATTTTATGAGTATACTAGGCAGTGTTATTTGTTCATATCTTCCCCAGGGGAGTACTTTGAAGTGACCATAGTGACATTCAGCAACATGGTATGTAGCATTTCTTCTATGATGATTTTATGAACTTAATTGTCAGACCTTGTATATATTAAAAATGCATGCGGTATATATTATGTAGCATTATATATGTATATAATTTCCTCCATTCTCCATATTTATATTCTTTCATATTCAAGGATAAAGATGCACTGATAGGTATGCTGAAAGTGATTAAAGTATGTAAGTATAATCCCAACTCTGTAACAATGAGAAAACCTAGTGTCCTGTAGTATTAAAATGTTATTTCTGTCTACAGTGTCTTGAAGTATTAAAATGATATTTCTTACAAAGAGTATCTTGTAAAATGGCTAATTCCAGACTAAGGTAGAAATCTACATACATATAAGTTGAAAATGGAAGTTCTTGTAATGTTAGATATCATGGATACTCCCCAGTGATCTTGGAATCACTTAAAAAGAACTTAAGCACTAACTTGGTGAGCAACTCATTGGCCAAAGTGAGTACAATGGAAACTTTAGTTATAATGATTACAAAGGATTGAACCTCATCAAATTAATTTAATCTGTGAACTATACTGATATAAAAATAGAATAAGTCACATTAATAGATGATAGAGAAATAACTCATTAACTTGAAAACTGATAAAGGGAAAGATTGAAGCATTTTTCTTGCCTTTCTTTTTTGTACTGGACCACTGGATCACTAAATAGCAAATGAGGAAAAATATCTTTATATACAATGATTCAGAAAAGTAAAATAAGAAACAGTATTATTAGAATATTTCCAGTGTTCAAGCCCCTGTGAATACACTTTGTGGGGTCATACCTACAGTGTATCTTAGAATGGGTACAGGTGAAACTTACTAAATGCATAATACAAATGTCTGCACACAATAACTAAGACAATGCCATGAAGGCTATATTAAACAGTTTGATAAAAATAAAAATAAAAATTATCCATAACTGTATGGTATTCCAGAATATATTATCATAAAATATGAAAGATTATTGTGCTGACAGCATTTAAACAAAGGAGATACAGGAGAGCTCTCCGCCCTCCTTAAGCTTGCCTAAAAACAAGACAGTGACTTATAAAAACAACAGATGTCTTAACCACATCTTTATACCAATAATAGCAAAGAATTACTACAGAAGACAACTTTAGACCATTATGTGGAGATGGTTGCAGAGAAATCTGAATTAATAAGCTTTAGTAACTAGATTTATCTGCTAGTTTTCTTTTGCCTTCCCATAAGTTGCCTCCTCAAGAGACTTGAAATTATTACCTTTGTCTTGCCTTTTCTCTAAAAAAGGCATTGCTCTTGATATAACCCATATACACCAAATGGACAACCAATATTGTATTAAGTGGAGTAAAACTGGAAGCATTTCTACTTAGAACTGGAGCTAGACAAAGATGTCCACTATTACCACTACTATCCAACATAGTGTTAGAAGTGCTAGCCCATGCAATCATCCAAGTTAAGGATAGAAAGGATATTCAAATAGGGACAGAGGGGATCAAAATGTTGCTTATGATATGATATTATACTTAGAAAATCCCAAGAACTCAATTATAAGACTCCTGGAAGTGATCAAGAAATACAGTAACATCTCAGGATATAAAATCAAAGTTAAAAAATCAGTAGTGCTTATATACACCAACAATAGACAAACTGAGAATCAAAGCAAAGATACCTTCCATATTAGCATTTAAAAAGGGAAATAATTTGGAATATTCCTAACAAAGAATGTAAAGGATGTCTATAGAGAGAACTTTGAAACACTGGGAAAAGAAAGCAGATGATGTTAACAAATAGAAGGGTATACCATGTTTATGACTGGGAAGAATTAACATTTTAAAATGTCTATACTACCCAAAGCAATCTAGATGTTTAATAATTTAATTCATTTCTCATCAAAATACCATTGTCATATTTTAAATATCTTAAAAATTGGTTCTATATTTGTATAGAGCTAGAAAAAAATAGACAATGCAATTATCCTAAATAAGCACAAATCTGGAGGCATCATGTTACCAGACTTCAGGTTATAATACAAGTCTGTAATGATCAAAACAGCATGGTACGACCACAAAATAGAGATATAGATCAATGGAATAGATAGATAATCTAGAGATGAAAACAGTTGCACATAGCCATCTAATCTTTGGTAGAAAAACAAAAGCATGTGCTGGATATAAGAATCCCTATTTTATAGATGGTGCTGGGACAATTGGTTTGCCACATGTAAAAATGTGGCAAACCTCTTGCAACTTACACAAATTAATTATGATTAATAAAATACTTAAATGTATGACATGAAACTACAAAAATTCTAGAAGTGTGGAAAAAACTCTGAATCTTATTGGTCTAGGAAAACAGTATAACAAAGATATTTGTACCAGAATGTTTATTGCAGCCCAATTCGTAATTGCTAAGTCATGGGAAAAGCCCAAGTGCCCATCGATCCATGAATGGATTAATAAATTGTGGTATATGTACACCATGGAATATTATGCAGCCTTAAAGAAAGATGGAGACTTTACCTCTTTCATGTTTACATGGATGGAGCTGAAACATATTCTTCTTAGTAAAGTATTTCAAGAATGGAAGAAAAAGTATCCAATGTACTCAGCCCTACTATTAAACTAATTTATGGTTTTCATATGAATGCTATAACCCAGTTATAACCTAAGAATAGGGGGACGGGGAAGAGGGAGGGGGGAGGATGGGCGGAGGGAGAGTAATTGGTGGGATTACACCTGCAGTGCATCTTACAAGGGTACATGTGAAACTTAGTAAATGTAGAATATAAATGTCTTAACACAATAACTAAGAAAATGCCAGGAAGGCTATGTTAACCAGTGTGATGAAAATGTGTCAAACAGTCTATAAAACCAGTGTATGGTGCCCCATGATCGCCTTAATGTACACAGCTATGATTTAATAAAAAACAATGAATAAGACCCATTGGCAATCATGGCAACAACAAAAATAAATAAAATTTTCTGCACAGCTAAGTACAGAATCAACAAAGCAAAGAAACAACCTTCAGAATGGGGGTAGATATTTGCATACTACATATCTGATACAGGGCTAATAACAAGAATCTGCAAAGCTAGCATATTAACAATCATATGCTCACATGAGAGAAAATCTCAAATTGAAGAAGGGGGGCATTCAGTAAATCCCCACACACCACAAGTACGATGCATGGGTATATGGAACACATCCAGGCAAAGGACACAACTACTTACAGATGCAAATCATGTAATTAATTGTATGCACATTCAAATTAATATGACATAAAAAATAAAAACTGAAAAAGTATTGCTCTTTATTGAAGATGCTATACAATCTCAATTCAAAGCCAAATATTTGAAAATTATTTATTTTATGGGTATCTCCCAAGTGTATATAAAATATACATGTTGATAAGCTTCTTTTTTTATCTTCTTAACATTTTGTTACAATGATCCATTACTTCTAAGAATATATAAAGTTTGAAGAAAAAAAAAATTTTTCCTTTCTTTCAGCTGCCAACCATAACAATCAGATATTTTGTACCTTCTGTACTGTTACCATATACTATCTATTCATTTGCCAAATGAATCAAATCTGAGCCTGATCCAGTCTCTAGATTCAGCTATTAATTTGCAATAAATTCAAATGACAGAAGAATATGATGAACTTCATCCTGAGTGTTGAATAGCAATGTCTGGATTATTGAATACATCCCCTCAAATCAAGTGGCCTGAATTCAATGAAAAAATGTATAGAAATGAAAATGTTAGAAGCCTATAGAGTAAATGAGTATTTTTAAAACAATTTTCTCATCTTTCACCCTTAATCTGATTCCATTCATATATTAGTGATGTAAACTCTTTTCCCCAAATTACCCAATCCTTTATGATGGTGTATATTATAACTAAATGTCTCAAATATTAAAAGCTATCTTTCCTTTCATTTTAACCATCAGAATTTATACTAAACTATTTCATTTACTTTGTGTTTCTTTTCTAACCTGTATCTCAGATTACATTATTAGGGCACACTCACTCTCAAATATAATGTTTTTTGTAAGACCCCTGATTTTCTCTGCTTTTGAGTGCCACCACTATCTAGTTGTTTTTCCCTGATGTCGAACTTGGGAGAAGTCAAGGCACTTAGCCTGATCCAGCCAATTGGGACTCTGAGAGCCTGAGGCTGTCCAGAGAATTTGAGAACAATATCAAAGATAAAACTCATAACAAATATATTATATCTATGGTTACAATGGCCTACCCCCAAATAAATATGTTTAAAGCTAATACCTAATGTGATAATATTAAGAAATGAGATCATTTGATAGCCATCATGTCATGAGGTCCTCATTAATGAGTTAGTGCCCTTAAGAAACAGGCTTGAGAGAGCTTGTTTGCCCCCTTCTGCCATGTGTGGACACATTCAAGGTGCAATCTATGAGAAAGTGGGGACTTACCAGATACCAAATTTCTTGGTGCCTTGATTATGGATTTCTTAGTTTCCAGAACAATTACCAGTAGTATTCTATTGTTTATAAATTACACAAAGTCTCAGATTAAGGCATTCTGTCATAGTAACCCAAATAGACTAGGATGACTATATAGTGTCATTATCCATATAAGATTTAGTACTACACAAAATAACTTAATTCATTTGTGTTAGGTCAGAATTTTAATGATGTTTATCAAAGGTTGTTGTAAAATCAATGGAAAAAGAAGATTTAGCACAATCTTTAAAATAAAAGGTCAAAATAAAAATATGACTTAAAACGACATGAATTTTGACAAGAAAAATATTAGGTTTGTTTTCATAAATGGAATTATCATCCCAATTTATCTCTGCATTGTTTGAGATGTAGTATCTAAAGGCATTTTTTTTATTTTTAAAGTGTAGAGTAAAAACAGAGAGACTTTTAATAGCTGTATCTGTGTCTACAACAGAAAGAAAATAACAGCTTTTCTGATATTGTTTTCAAATAGATGCAAGTTAAAAATAAACTGAGAGACTATCTAATGCATTTTTTATAAACTTCTAAATATATCCACTAGTGAGAGGAAGATAAAAATATTATTGTCTCAGGCCATCTTGGGAGTATATATGACAAAGGGAGAGCTGTCCACTTACACATGCCAGTGTACGTAATTCTGAATCACACTACTGAAAAATTTTGTATAAGCTAAAACAAATAAGATTGAGTGAGTAAGGAGATTTACTTTTAATTATCTCATAACATTCTTTTAAAAATATTTCATTTTTTAAAATCCAGTTTGTTAAACATGTCTTAATTATTATTCAGAAGTATGAATAAAAATGAGCTGCATAAGTTAAGAATTCTAGAGCAGTAACATGAAATGGTGAAAACAAAAAGAGCTTTAATTCAAGGTTAGCTAAACTGAATCCTGTCGCCTATGTGCCTTGGTGAAGTTACTTAACCCATTTTTTTCTGTTTCTTTTTGTCAAATGGTGCATTGAAAATTTATTTTATGCAATATACACACCAGAGCAGCCTACAAACTAGATGCTCAATAAACACTTATTATTACTGCCTTCACTTTGTGTAGTTTGCCTTGAATGTAAGAAAATATATACGACTGAGATAGTTACAGATTTTAAATTATGCCAGCAAATGGCAATAAATCTTCAAATTTCCTCTTCTCTTCTTTTCTCAAACACCTCTTTTTTAACATCATTTACCAAAATAAACCACAGCTATACATTTTCTCGAATAGCACCTACATACAAAAACATAATATAAAAAATCTGTAACTAGGAAACTGCTGTAGGTAAATAGTGGGATAGTCCATTTATTTTTGTTTTTCTCTCTTTCTCCCTGTAGATCTAAACTGTTTTTTCCCCTTACCACTGAGAGCCTGGACTTCCTCTCTCATTCTGTAAACATGTAGACTATGAAGACAGACTGTGTATGCTTTTAAATACTCATAGTTAGCAACAGTTACTTTAATCTTGACCTTTTTATAATGACTGTATGTATTCACATGTACTTGTATGCATAAGTTATTTATCAGTTGTGCTAAAACGTATACCATAAGAGAGTGAATTATGCGATCACAACCAAGTAAACTCATAAATTACTTTATGGGGCCCAAAAGGTCAACTCAAATATATCAGCATATATATTACCTACTTATGTTTACCCTTAAGTTTACTTTATTTTTATCTTTTTAGAGACAGAGTCTTGCTGTGTCTCCCAGGTTGGAGTGTAATCATGGCTCACTGCATCCTTGAACTTCTAGGCTTAATAAATCCTCCTGCCTTCTTAATAAATCCTCCTCCAACATCACCAAATTGCTGATGTTGACAGAATTTCTTTCTGCAGTAGGTCCTCAGTCTTGGATATTCAAAGAATCAACCAACAGACCACAGATATCAATGATAAAATAGAATTTATTAGATATAAGGGAATAGAAAGAATGAAAGGCACTAGAACCTATGATGGAGATGAGGGAGACCCAAGTGGGAAGTCCCTGTGTGGGGCTCTTTCGTCTAGGGTTATATACTGTTTTGTAAATAGGGAGATCTTGAGAATTGGCCATGACTTGGCACACTTCAATGTTAATTAGCATACGAATGAGTGTATTAACAAATGGCAGAGAATCTATTCCTGAAGAGGCTAGCTTACACTTGATACTGGAAAAACTGCACTTTTTCAGTCTTGCAGGTTTTCAGAGTGTGTAATTTGTAGAGAAAAGGTCTTTTTGCTTAGGTCTAGAAAATGAGGGCCTTTGTCCAACCTCAAATGGTGGAAATCCTGCATCAACTCTCCCTGTCTAAGTAGAAACCGTAACTGCTATTATGGAAAAAGAGTGCCAACTTGATCTAAACTGCTTCCTGGTAGATTGTGGAATGATAAGGGGTCGTTAGGGGTTCTTTGTGGGAGGCTGATGCAGGAGTCAATAGAATTGAGAAGAGGGGTTAAATACAGTATCAGGTTGGAAATAACAAAGCCAATGATTTCAAAATAAAATTACATTAAGACTTTCCTTGCCGGTTTCTAAATAATAACTTCAAATTTTCTTTAGGCTAGCAAGTGTAGGTAGACTGTGGTTGATTTTCTTCATGGTCTGCGGTTGTCAAAAGTGATGTCTTCCAGAATTTTACTCATGAATAAAATCCATTAGCCAATCTTCACCTGGATATTTATTTTGTCTTTGTATACCCAGGGGAGCCAGATAGTGTTTTTTTGTTTGTTTGTTTGTTTATTCGTTCGTTTGTTTGTTTGTTTTTTTAATGTAATTTGGAACTGTTAGGCATATTTCGCTCTTCCCACCTATCCCTTGGTAGTGCATACTTCTGGGTTAATATCTGTTTTTATTTTATTTTATTTATTATTATTATTTTTTTTTTAGTTAGGGATTATTATTACATTTTTTTTTTATTGTTCAATCATAGCTGTGTACATTAGTGCAATCAAGGGTTACAATGTGCTGGTTTCATATACAATCTGAAATAGTCTCATCAAACTGTTCAACATAGCCTTCATGGCATTTTCTTAGTTATTGTATGTAGACATTTGTATTCTTACTTTAGTAAGCTTCACCTGTACCCATTCTAAGATGCACCGTAGGTGTGGCCCCATCCATTACACCCCCTCCACCATAACCTACCCCCTCCCTTCCCCTTCCTTGGCCCTTTCCTCATAATCTTGTGCTATAGTTGGGTTATAGCCTCCATGTGAAAGCTACAATTTAGCTTCATAGTAGGGCTGAGTACATTGGATACTTTTTCTTCCATTCCTGAGATACTTCGCTAAGAAGAATATGTTCCAGTTTCATCCATGTAAACATGAAAGAGGTAAAATCTCCATCTTTCTTTAAAACTGAATAATATTCCATGGTATACATGTACCACAATTTGCTAGTCCATTCGTGGGTCAATGGGCACTTGGGCTTTTTCCATGACTTAGCAATTATGAATTGGGCAGCAATAAACATTCTGGTACAAATGTCTTTGTTATATTGTGAATTTTTGGTCTTCTGGGTACAAACCTAATAAAGGAATTATAGGATCGAATGGCAGGTCTATTTTTAGGTCTAAGTAGTCTCCAAATGTCCTTCCACAAGGAAGGTATTAGTATGAATTCCCACCAGCAGTGTAGAACTGTGCCCTTTTCTCCACATCCACGCCAACATCTCTGGTTTTGGGATTTTTTTATGTGGGCTACTCTTACTGGGGTTAGGTGATATCTCAAAGTAGTTTTGATTTGCATTTCTCTGATGATTAAGGATGATGAGCATTTTTTCATGTGTTCGTAGATCATGCGTCTGTCTTCTTTAGAGACGTTTCTCTTCAAGTCCCTTGCACACCCTGAGATAGGATCACGTGTTCTTTTCTTGCTAATATGTTTAAGTTCTCTGTGGATTCTGGTTATTAG
This sequence comes from Nycticebus coucang, assembly GCF_027406575.1. Classification (NCBI taxonomy): domain Eukaryota; kingdom Metazoa; phylum Chordata; class Mammalia; order Primates; family Lorisidae; genus Nycticebus; species Nycticebus coucang. The sequence continues at coordinate 151,614,155 of NC_069804.1, read as the reverse complement.
ATCTTTATTGGAGGTATAACCTGCAAATATTTTCTCCCATTCTGAGGGCTGTCTGCTTGCTTTACTTACTATGTTCTTGGCTGTGCAGAAGCTTTTTAGTTAGAGTTCTTGGCTGTGCAGAAGTTTTTTAGTTAGATCAGGTCCCAGTAGTGTATTTTTGATACTGCTTCAATTGCCTGAGGAGTCTTCCTCATAAAATATTCACCCAGGCCGATTCCTTCAAGAGTTTTCCCTGCACTTTCTTCAAGTATTTTTATAGTTTCATGTCTTAAGTTTAAATCTTTTATCCAGTGAGAGTCTATCTTAGATAATGGTGAAAGGTGTGGGTCCAGTTTCAATCTTGTACAGGTTGCCAGCCAGTTCACCCAGCACCATTTATTAAATAGGGAATCTTTTCCCCACTGGATGTTTTTAATTGTCTTGTCAAAGATCAAATAATGGTAAGTAGCTGGATTCATCTCTTGGTTCTCTATTTTGTTCCAGACATCTACTTCTCTGTTTTTGTGCCAATACCATGCCATTTTGATCCCTATTGATTTATAGTACAGTCTCAGGTCTGGTTGTGTGATTCCTCCTGCTTTGTTTTTTATTTCTGAGTAATGTTTTGGCTATTCGAGGTTTTCTCTGATTCCATATAAAACAAAGTATTATTTTTGCAAGATCTTTAAAGTATGACAATGGAGCTTTAATAGGAATTGCATTAAAATTATTATATATTAATTTGGGTAGTATAGACATTTTAACAATGTTGATTCTTCCCAGCCATGAGCATGGTATGTTTTTCCATTTGTTAACATCTTCAGCTATTACTTTTCTTAAAGATTCATAGTTCTCATTGTAGAGATCTTTCATGTCCTTTGTTAGATATACTCCCAAATATTTCATCTTCTTTGGCACTACTGTGAAAGGAATAGAGTCCTTGACTGTTTTTTTGGCTTGGCTATTGTTGGTATATATAAAGGTACAGATTTATGGGTGTTGAATTTGTAGCCTGAGACATTCCGATATTCCTTGATCACTTCTAAAACTTTTATAGTAGAATCCCTAGTGTTTTCCAGATATATGATCATATCATCTGTGAAGAGTGAAAGTTTGATCTCTTCTGACCCTATATGGATACCCTTGATAGCCTTTTCTTCCCTAATTGCAATGTCTAAAACTTCTATTACAATGTTAAAGAACAATGGAGACAATAGGCAACCTTGCCTGATTCCTGATCTAAGTAGAAGTGATTTTAATTAACTCCATTCAGTATGATATTGGCTGTGGGTTTGATGTAGATGGCCTATATTAGTTTAGGAAATGTCCCTTCTATACCAATTTTCTTAGGTGTTCTGATCATGAAGGGATGCTGGATATTAAAAAGCTTTTTCTGCATCAATTGAAAGAATCACATGGTCCTTATTTTTTAGTTTGTTTATGTGTTGAATTACATTTATAGATACATGTACATTGAAACAGTCTTGAGACACTGGGATAAATCTCACTTGGTCCTGGTGCATAATTTTTTTTGATGTGTTGTTGGATTCTGTTTGTTAGGATCTAATTGAGTATTTTTGCATCAATATTCATTAGTGATATTGGTCTATAATTTTCTTTTTTTTTTTTTTTTTGAGCGATGGGTCAGTTTTAATGTCCCAGTCCTCAGGGCCGTGACCCGCTGCTCACTGGGGTGGCGGCCGGCCCAGTTCATCTGGCCCTTCTGCGCTGGCCGTCCCATCGTCTTCTGGCACCAGTTCCACGTCCAGCTCGAGTTGACCCATGTAGAGGATGACAGCACAGGCCCAGAGCAGGCTGGCAGCCAGCATGGCACCCACCCCCGCAGCCACGCCCCCCAGTGTTAGCTGCATGGGTCCCAGCAGTGCCGCCACGCCGACGGCGTATGACACGCGGCCCCACACCACACACATGCCACCTAGAGGAAGAAGCCGTTGGCAGCTTACCAAACCATGTCACTCTGCATGAAGGAGATGACCACAATACCTGATGCCAGAAGGCCATTTCAGAACCAAGAGAGGAAAGCCGTCTCATGCGCCTTCTGGAGGAGCCAAGCGTCCGCGGGATCTAGCTCAGACACAGGGGGCAGCGAAGCACCTGTGCGGGACCGTGGCCGAGGGCGAAGGACCCCCGGGTGCCCCCACCCCGGGGCGCTGAGGCAGCAGCAGCACCCTCCGAAAGCGGAGATGGGCCAGGTGGGTGGCCCAAGCCCACCACCAGCCGCCTCCCATGGTTCGCACTCTGGTCTATAATTTTCTTTTCTTGTTGGGTCTTTTCCTGGTTTGGGGATCAAGGTGATGTTTGCTTCATAGAATGTGTTGGGTAATATTCCTTCTTTTTCTATATTTTGGAAGAGGTTTAGTAATATAGGTACTAGTTCTTCTTTAAAGGTTTGGTAGAATTCTGACATAAAGCCATCTGGTCCTGGGCTTTTCTTTTTAGGGAGATTTTGTATAATTGATGCTATTTCAGAACTCGATATAGGCCTGTTCAACATTTCCACTTCCTTCTGGCTAAGTTTTGGTAGGTTGCGTTATTCCAGGTATTGGTTGATTACTTTCAGATTTTCATACTTCTGAGAGTAGAGTTTCTTATAGTATTTGTTAAGGAATTTTTTGAATTTCTGAGGGGTCTGTTGTTATATCATCATTACCATTTCTGATTGACGAAATTAGAGATTTTAGTCTTTTTTTCCTGGTTAGGTTGGCCAAAGGTTTATCTATTTTATTGATCTTTTCAAAAAACCAACTTTTGGATTTATTGATCTGTTGTATAATTGTTTTGTTTTCAATTTCATTTAATTCTGATCTGATTTTGGTTATTTCTTTTCTTCTGCTGGGTTTGGGGTTGGAATATTCTTCCTTCTCCATTTGCTTGAGAGGTCCCATTAAGTTATTAACTTCCTCTCTTTTCATTTTCCTGAGGAAGGCTTGGAGTGCTATAAATTTCCCTCTTAGGATTGACTTTGCACTATCCCAGAGGTTCCGATAATTTGTATCTCGATTGTTGTTTCGTTTCAAAAATTTGGCGATTTCCTTCTCAATCTCGTCTATAACCCATCTATCCTTCAGCATAAGGTTGTTTAGCTTCCATGTTTTTGCTTGGGTATGAAGGTTCCTGTTGTTATTAAGTTCAACTTTTATTCCATGATGGTCTGAGAAGATGCAAGGAATAATTTCTATTTTTTTAAATATGCAGAGGTTAGATTTGTGGCCCAGGATGTGGTCGATTTTAGAGTATGTTCCGTGGGCTGATGAGAAGAATGTGTATTCAGTTTTGTTGGGATGAAATGTTCTGTAGATGTCTGTTAAGTCCAGATGTTGAATGGTTGAGTTTAAATCTAAAATTTCTTTGCTTAGTTTCTTTTTGGAGGATCTATCCAGCACTGCTAAAGGGGTGTTAAAATCTCCAACTACTATGCAACTGGAGGAAATCAATTTGCTCTTGTCTGTTAGAGTTTCTCCTATAAATTGAGGTGTGTTCTGGTTGGGTGCATAAATATTAATAATTGAAATCTCATCATATTGAGTATTACCTTTAACAAATATGAAGTGTCCATCCTTATCCTTCCTTATTTCGGTTGGTTTAAAGCCTATTGCATCAGCAAATAGGATAGCAACGCCTGCTTTTTTCTGCTTTCCATTTGCCTGGACTATAGATGACCATCCCTCACCTTGAGCCTATATTTATATTTCAATGTAAGATGAGATTCCTGTATGCAGCAGATATCTGGCTTGAGTTTTTGTATCCGGTCAGCCAACCTGTGCCTCCTTAGAGGACAATTTAAATCATTCACATTAATTGAGAATATTGATAAGCCTTTTGAGAGTCCTGTGGACATTTTTAATCTTTTTGTGACTGTGGAAGTTTGAATTTGATTAAAATTTTCTGTGTGGGTTTATTTTTGTGGTGGAGGATTACACTGGTCTTTATGGAGGATATGTCTGAGAATATCCTGGAGAGCTCGTTTAGTTATGGCAAATTTCTTCAACATGTGAATGTTATTGAAGTATTTAATTTCTCCATCAGAAATGAAACTCAGTTTAGCTGGGTACAGAATCCTTGGTTGAAAGTTATTTTGTTTTAGGGGATTAAAAGTTGATGACCATCCTCTTCTAGCTTGAAAGGTTTCAGTAGAGAGATCTGTAGTTGTTCTAATATTCTTGCCCTTATAGGTGATGGTTTTCTTTTGTCTGGCTGCTTTCAGTATTTTCTCCTTCATATTAACTTTAGTGAAATTGATTATGAGGTGTCTGGGAGATGTCTTATTCGGGTAGAGTCATGCTGGAGTTCTGAAACTGTTATCTGAATTTCAGAATCTCTTAGCATGTCTGAAACGTTGTCATTCATAAGCTCATGGAGAAGAGACTCTGTGCCTTGTGAAGCCACTTCATCACTTCCGGGGATCCCTATAAGATTAATATTGGTTTTCTTTGAATTATCCCAGAGCTCTCTGACAGAGTGATCTGTTTTTGCCCTCCATTTCTCTTCTTCTTTGAGAGTTTGGGAGCATTCAAAAGCTTTGTCTTCAATGTCAGGAATCCTTTCTTCTGCTTGCTCCATTCTGTTACTGAGGGATTCTACTGTGTTTCTCAGATCTTTGAGGGCTGCAACTTCTCGCCTCAATGTGTCAAAATCTTTGGTCATTTGGTCTTTGAATTCATTGAATTCTTGAATTATCTTGTGGTTTACTGCTTAGAATTCTAATTTGATGTTATTTCCTATCCAGATTCTGAATTTGATTTCTGGCATCTCAGCTATTTGTTTCTGCATGGAATCTTGTGCTGTGTCTGCCCCATTGATCCTTGGGGGAGTTGATTTACTCTGACTATTCATATTGCCAGAGTTTTTCTGTTGATTTCACCTCATGATTGTTTTTCACCATTGCCTCTGGCCATCCTCAGAGTTGGGAATGTCTCTTCAAGATTAGACCGCAGCAGGATCACTCTATTGTTGCTGGATCTTTGTAGGGAGTGACCCTGTGTAATTGCTCTGGGGCTGCCCCAGCCAGGGTGTTCTGGTTGTGGAAGCAGCTCTGGAGTGTGACACAGCTAAATCCAGCAACATGGTGGGAGGTGGTCCACACAGTTCTGGGAGTGCCTGGCACCCAGTGAGTTTGGCAAAGAGAACCCAAGTCTCCAGCAGTCTCTGGCCAGAAGAAGGGCTCTGCACAGACGCAGGGAGGACTCCAGAGGGCATATGGCTACCAGAGTCCCTGGCCAGATGAACGGGCTGTTGTGGAGGCAGGGGAGGTACAGGAGGGAGGATGCAGTGTTGTGCGGCTTCTGCAGTTCCTGGTCAGGGCATGCGGAAGCCTGACGGGCCTGGGTCAGGGGTCACGGTGCAGCTCTTATGGAGGTCCAGGTGGTGCCAAGCCCAGGAGTTTGAGGTTGCTATGAGCTGTGACACCACGGCACTATACCCAGAGCAACAGCCAGAGGCTCCAGTGTGCCAAAATCGGTCTAACTCTGCCCCTGAGGGTTAAGGCTGTAAGGAAGCTCAATCCCCACTTTAGGCTGCTCAGTCACTAGGTTACTAGCTCCTGCCCGATCCTTGCTCTGTGACCCTGAGTGGGGAGCTTGCCGTGGCAATTCTCTCACAATGGCTCCCTGCAGCCCAGAGCCAAACACTATTAGCTCCGTCTGGCTCAGTGGCTCATTCTGGGGCCCTAGACAATGCCCAAATTCTCCAAACTCCTGCTCAAGCTCTCTCCAAGGCAGTTCAACTGTGTCCCAAGTCCAAAAACACTGAAACAGTTCACCGGTAAAGCCTTTCCAGTTTCCAGTCTCACTGCTGTTTTTACTTATGGCTGCTGGCAGTATTAGGTTGATCAAACACACGCAACCACTTGCCAGTTTTCTACTGTTTTTGTCCTCCTCTTGGGGTCCAGAAGTCCCTTGCTGACTCCCTGTATCCTCAAGGGGATGATTACAGGCAGATCCCACCAGCCAGAGATGCCTGGAGTCTTATCTCCCCAGACTCACGGTACCCAGTTGCAGGGAAGCTGTTACTCAGCCACCATCTTGCTCCACCCCCTCTAATATTTGTTTTTAAAGTGAAAGCATAATATGAGTTTTTTTGTTCCGTATTCATATAAATGCATGTTTCTGTTATAGTTAGTATGTTCCTTCCTAGAAGGGGAACAGGACTTTCAGGAATGACTAGGGAGGCATGAGAGGACAGCCAGTCTCCCCAATGGCAGCTTAAAGGCTGAGAAAAGAATTTGATAACTGGCTTTTCAGACACCCCCAGTATGGTTCAAAATTGGGAGATGGAACACCAGAGTTAGCTAACAGTACAGAAAATGTAAAATTCTATTTCCTGGCTCTCCACTATGAGGCATTCCTGGGCTTCTTGAGGGGTAATAACATAAGCTAGAGCCATGAGAAACTGCTCTGGGGCCCCACAGTCCAGTTTGGGACCTGATGGGCTCACCATCCCAGGAGGCCTTCAAATCTGGGGACAGTCTGCACTCCAGTGGTCACCCTTGCATTCTGGACTGGAACCCAGTGGTGGTGGTGCTGGAAGGTGGTGCTTCCTGGGGCAATTTTTCTTAAGTGGCCAGCCTGACCACTTGGGAATCAGTTGTGCTCAGCTCCTCTGGCTTACCTTTGCCCTTGAATGGTGTCTGCCTGTTAGAGCGCCAAATCTAGACCTGTCATCCCTTTTTATCTCTTCTTTCTTTCTTTTCCTCTTTATCCTGATCTTAAAAGACTGCTGTGACCATTTTAAGAATTTCTCCATGTTATGATAGCAGTCTAGAGCCAATTTATAGAGTTTTTCCAAATGTCTAGGGCTACTTTAATGATAAATTTATCTTTTAAAACAGTTTGGCTTTTTGAAGTGTCAGATGTCAATTGAGTGTGTTTTCTCATTGCATCCCTAAGCCACTCAAGAAAGGTTGAGGGACTTTTATTTTGCTCCTGGTAAGTAGACAAACTAGAATAATTTATAGGCATTTTTCCTGAATCTACATAAAACTTTTAGGATACATGTTAGAAAATATTTACTCCATCAGTCTTTTTGTTTCTCAGGATCCCGTTTGGGATCCACAAAGGGAACTGTTTGTCTTCCCATAGGTTATGTGTCCCTTTCTTCAGAAGACATACTGCTATCAATATAAGACATGAACAGCAAATCACCCCACTTTATGGCCTCATCTGAGACTTCATTCTTTTCATTTAAAGTTAATGTTTGATCTGGTAGTAGCATTTTATCTCTCCAAAAGAGGTCAAATCTTCATCCTAACCCTTGGAGAACATATATGTACTTATTTGTGTCATCATCAGAAAACTTTTCTAAATCAATCTTGATTGGTTTTAAATCAGCCTAAGAAAATGGAGCAAATATTCACATATTTACCCTTTTGCCATTTGCAGTCTCAATCAGCGCACATAAAGAAAGATATAATTATTTTTTATGGGTCTCAGTGGGACAAGATGAAGCTCCTGGAACAGATTTGTTGGTTTTATCTAAAGGCACTCAGGAAAGTGTAACAGAAGTGAATGTCAGGTTTCAATTAAGTGGTGACAGCTTCTTTCCCAGGAATCCCTGGTCACTTGGGAAGTTACTCAGCAAGGATTGCTAGATCTATCTGACAGGTTTTTACACAGTTGGATGTTGTCTCTGAGAAAAAAGAAAGCTTGTACATAGGGCACTACAGACCACTCTCCCTCTTGTTTACAAAACATATCTAACTGAAAAAATGGTATCATAACTTAAGGTAACCTCTAGTGGCCATTGTTCAACATTGAAGAGGCAATATGGGTTCAGAAAAAAAAATACTTTCTTTTCTCAGTATCTGGGGATCAAATATGTCCCAGTGCTTCAGAATACATCTCATAAGGATGTTCTCTTCATGAGAGAATATGTTACCCATTTGTGGAAAAGAGCAAATGTCCATCATCTTAATTAATCCTACTCTGTGTGTTCCTGGGTTGTCAAAGTATCCTTACTATTCAAACCTAGAAACCTTCCAGCCAAACAAAAGGAAGCATCTTTCTGATACTTAGGAAAGAATTCCTGAGTGGCATGGTCTCCCCAGCCCACGTGCTTGCATGGATTTAGCCACAATTACCAGTGTAGTGCTTTGTACCTGAAGGCTCTCTGTGCTTATTGCAGCCAGCAACACAGACTGAAAAATCAGGTACCCTGGCACCATAGCTCTGTGTTGGCACCACATGAAGAAAGTTCTGCCTATTTCTGTATCAGCCATTGAGTATATCCCTGAATATCAAAGTGGAAATGAGCCCTGCCCTGGAGAAAATGGTTGGGCAGTGCTTGCACACACAGTCTTTAATTTTTAATTGATCGTTTTCACAATATTTTTCTAAATTCCCAATTGCAGAGGAAAATAGGCTTTTTATCATGATAAGGTCTTAAATGCTATGCCTTCTTTTCTTCCTTAAAAGTTAGCAAGCTAGCATCAGTAAAAGATCAGAGTTGAGAGAAATAGGTTTGAGAGACATTTTAAAAATTTTGCATTAGAATTAGTTTCATCTAGCTAAAGTCTTAGAAAAACCTGGAATGCCTTTGAACCTTCTCATTTACACTAATATACCAGAAAAAAATCATGTAGGCTAAAGTCTTAGAATAACTTGGCATGCCTGTCTATTTACACCAATAGACCAGGAAAGACAGTAGGGAACCCAGGGTCATTTATTCTGCCTTTCTTCATTTTTAAAGGTTTATTTCTTTCTTCTTTTTTTTAAAGAAGAGACTGAACTGTAGTCTAGGCTTTAAGATGTGGGTACATCAAAATGTAAAGCTTATGGGATATAGCTTCTTGGGGCATCACCCACTGAGCCAGTTTCACCCTCTTGCATGTCTCAGTTTCTCTCTCCGTAAGCCTAAAACTTCTGGAGGTTATATGTGTGAGCACTGCCCAGTCATTTTTTCCAGGGCAAAGTTCATCCCAACTGTGATTTACAGGGATATACTCAATGGCAGGCATATACTCAATTGAAGAATGAACCACAGAGATCAGAGATCAGTGATAACACAGAATTTATTAAGCAGAAAGAAATAGAAGGAAAGAAAGGCACCAGAACCTCTGGCAGAGGGAAGGGAGCCACAAGTGAGAAGTCCCTGTGTGAGTACTTTGTCTAGGGCAGGGGTCCTCAAACTAAAGCCCACGGGCCACATGTAGCCTGCTGAGGACATTTATCTGGCCCGGGGGTGTTTTGCCACAGCTGCCTGTCTTGAGCAGCAGCCAACTCATCCCAGGACAGGATGCAGTGTGCATGTGTGAAATATGTGCCGCACTGTTCACTCCCCTCCTTCTCTCTGTCTCCTCTCAGTTTCAGGTGTGATGGAACTAGTCACCAGCTTGCCTGTGTAGAGCCTGCTGCTGCCTGAGGACTGCAGTAAGAACAAGTTAGGACTATTTTTTTTTTTTAAGTTAGGAAGTTTATTTTTTTTTTTAATTTTGCAGTTAGTAGGGCCTTTTTTGTGTGTGGCTTTATTTAAGGGGGCCTTTTTTTCCTGAAGTTAGGAGGTCTTTTTGCTTTCTTTCTTTTTTTTTTTGCAGATAGAGGGGTGCCTTTTTTTTTTTTTTTTTTTTGTAGAGACAGAGTCTCACTTCGTCACCCTCGGTAGAGTGCCATGGGGTCACAGCTCACAGCCACCTACAACTACTGGGCTTAGGCAATTCTCATGCCTCAGCCTCCTGAGCAGCTGGGACTACAGGCACCCACCACAATGCACAACTATTTTTTTGTTGCAGTTTGGCCAGGGCTGGGTTCAAACCTGCCACCCTCAGTATATGGGGCCAGCACCCTATCAACTGAGCCACAGGTGCCGCCCAGAGAGCCTTTTTTCTTAAAGTTGGTTAGTTGTTTGGGGGTGGTTTCTAGGGGGGTTGCATCACAGTGATAACACAAATAGTCAGCACTCAGAGGTAATACGAATGGTCAGTGCTCAGAGGTAATGCAAATAGTCAGTGCTCAGTGGTAATGATAGTTGTAAGTGCTCAATGTTAACGCAAATGGTCAGCACTCGGTATTAATGGAAATTGTCAGTGGTCAGTGTTATCACAAATGGTCAGCAGTCAGTGTTAATGCAAATGGTCAGTGCTCAGTGTTATCGCATGGGGGCACTGAACTGGTAATCTGCCTAGGGCCCCATGGGAACTTAATCTGGTTCTGCAGACAGCCGAGTAGGAAACCCAATTTAATTAACAGTGCATTTATATTCTGATTGCTATTCAGTTGTGTATGATGCTGTATGTTGTATGCTGTGTAAGCCCCGGTTCATACTGTTGCAACCTCTGAGCAGGGCGAGTTCAGCCATATGCTTGTACAAGCATATGGCTGAACTCGCATTAGATTTGGAAGAAAAAAGGCATACGTGCCTTCTTTTTTCCTGCAGTGGAATCTGATCGCATGGGTTTTCTTACTCATGTGATCAAATTCCTGTGTGAGTTCACAGACTGCAGTGTGGTTTGCGCAGGGTAGTGTGTACTGGAAAGGTGGTGGAGGAACTGGCTCCGTAATCATGCCGGTTACTGCACCACACCAGTGTGAGCCTGAGGTAAAAGTGGGCTTCCACCAATATGGGCAATGGCAAGGCTGAAATTATGTGGACTGGCAAGGCTTCATTGATGGGCACTGATCAGACTGTACTGATGGGCAGTGCAGTCTATATGTCTCTGTGTGGGCAAAGTTATTGTTGTTATATTGTTTTTGTACATATATATTGCTATATATATATATATGTATGTATGTATGTATGTATTTTACTAATAGCAATTTGTAATCCCTAGGAAACAATGATATCAAGAAAGAGAAAAATTGAGTTGGAGTGTAGGATATTCAAAGAACAGTGGTTAGTGATTACTTTTTCATGCAGTACAAGTAAAGAGCTGTGTGTTTGATATGCCAGAATATAGTGTCTGTGCTCTAAGAAGGCAATTTGCGTCGACACTATCAAACTCAACATAAAGATAAATATGATTGTTTGGCCAGAGAAGTGAGAAAAGATAAAATATTAAAACTGAAAAATACATTGACAACTCAGGAAAATACTTTTGTGAAGCACAAGCAGCTAAATATTTCATCACTGCGAGCAAGTTTTAAAGTTGCCCAGCTAATAGTGTGCACTGACAGGAGGGAGGGAGAATTTATTAAAGAATGCCTTCTTTCTGTTGCCAAAGAGATGTGTCCAGAGAAGGCTGATTTATTTAGTACAGTGAGTCTTTCAGGACCTACAATTACCTGAAGGATTGAAGAATTAGGAGACTATTTGCATCAGCATTTGCAAAACTCTGCAAACTAACTTTCCTATTTTTCCTGGGAACTCAAAGAAAGTAATGATGTTCGTGATTCTGCACAACTTCGAATTTTTATTTGTGGGACGAATGACTATTTCATAGTCACAGAAGAGCTTGCTGCACTGCAAAGCATCAAAGGAACAACTACAGGAGAGGATATCTATGAAAAGGTTTGCCAAAATGTGAATGGTTTGGAGCTGGACTGGGCTAAAGTAGCCAGTGTGACAACTGATGGTGCTCCTAGCTTGGTGGGGTCTGAGAAGGGAGTAATTGCTGGGGTGGCACCTGTGGCTGAAAGGAGTAGGGCGCCAGCCCCATATGCCGGAGGTGGCGGGTTCAAACCCAGCCCCGGCCAAAAATCAGCAAAAAAAAAATGAAAGGAGTAATTGCTCACATTAAGCAAGAGATGGACAAACATAATCATTCTCATCCAATAGCCATACACTGCCTCATCCACCAACAAGCGCTGTGTAGTAAATCACTGAAGTGGGACTCTATTATGAAAATTGTGGTATCTTGTATTAACTTCATTAGAGTTAAGGCACTAAACCACAATTTCAGGAATTTCAATCTGAGCTAACTGTTGCCTATCAATATGTTCTGTACCACACAGAAGTCCATTGGCTAAATTGAGGGAGGGTTCTGAAACATTTCTATGACTTACTTCCACATTACAGCTTTTCTGCTTTCAAAAAACAAAGAAGTACCAGAGCTCAATGATGCAGAATGGAAATGGCACCTTGCCTTTCTGACAGATGTAACAGAGCTACTCAACAGTTTCAATGTGCAACTTCAAGGAAAGGGGAAGCTCATCTGTCATATGCAATCACACATGAAAGAATTTGAAGTAAAATCAGGCCTCCTCATCAAACAAGTGAAGGAAGAAAATTTCTGCCATCTCCCCACAACTCAAAATCTGTTAGTGGAAAAACCATTGGTTGCATTCCCAAACAAAATGTGTGGATTCTTTGGAAAACTTGCAAAAGGAGTTACAATTTAGATTTAAAGAGCTTCAGCTCCGTGAACAGGACATACAGCTTTTCTGTAACCCATTTTCTATTGACATTGAAACTGTGGATATGATTTACTAAATGGAACTGACTGAACTGCAAAATTGTGACTCTTTGAAAGACGCATTCAAATCAAGCAGCCTTCCTACTTTCTATGCATCTCTCCCCTCTGAGACATACCCTAATCTCAGGAACCATGCACTCAAAATGGCAACCATCTTTGACAGCACTTATGTCTGTGAACAGACTTTTTCCAGAATGAAACATCTGAAATCTCCAACCAGATCTAGACTAACTGATGCACACTTGCATCACTTGTTACAACTAGCAGTGACAAATATGGAGCCAGACATTGACCAACTCATTAGCCAAAAGCAGGCCCATAGTTACCATTGAAATACTGGTAAGTTTGTTGATTTAACTTTACTTGTTCTTCATTTTAAATATTGTATTTGTTCCCGTTTTTTTTTTTATTTATTTCAAAATAAAATACGTGCCGTGTGCATAGGAATTTGTTCATAGTTTTTTTTTTTAAACTATAGTCCAGCCCTCCAATGGTCTGAGGGACAGTGAAATGGGCCCCTGTTTATAAAGTTTGAGGACCCCTGGTCTAGGGGTTATATACTGTTTTGTAAATAGAGAGATCTTGAGAATTACATTTGGTTATAACTTGACAGACTTAAGATTAGCTAATGGATGAGTGTATTAACAAATGAATATAGTCCTCCAGCTCTAGGCAAAATGGCAGGGAATTCACTCCTGAAGAGGCCCAGTTTACCTGTAATACTGGAAGAACTGCTTTTCTTTTGTTCTGCTGGTATACAGAGAGTGCAGTTTGGAGAGAAAAAGTCTGTTTGCTTAGGCCTGGAAAATGGGGGCCCTTATCCAGCACTGAATGGGGGAACACTGTATCTCTGGAAGTTCAGGCATGAGTCACTATACCCAATCCCAGCCCTTAACTTAAAAAAAGAAGTCATTCTAAATTAGAATCTGCCTTGTGCTCATGATAACATTCTGTAGAGAACATTTTCAAAGCTTGATAAATTCCGTATCTTCTCTATAAAGAACAAAAAAAAAATAATAATAAGGTACAATTTAATAAAATTCTTTGGGATGGTTAGAAGATAGGAAGATACAAATTTCAGAACATGCTACAATTATTTTCTAGAATTTATAATGTGAAAATAAGAACCACCCTTTTTGAAAGGCAGATACAGTACATTAAAGGTATTAATTATCTTAATTTTGCAAGAGTTAAGAACACAGTTAGATGCCAAGTTACTATCAGGTGTTTCAAACTACCTGTCATACTGCTAACAAAAGAACTATTTTTATGATATGCCTTTTTTGTTTCTGAAAAGCTGCACTATTCAACAAGGAAAAAGAATGTAATAAACTTTCTTAAACTTTTGCTGTTGGTATTAGAGAAGTGTGACTCATACTTAAGATCTAAATATTTATTTATTTATTTTATTTTATTATTTATTTTTTTTGTAGAGACAGTCTCACTTTATGGCCCTCGGTAGAGTGCCGTGGCCTCACACAGCTCACAGCAACCTCCAACTCCTGGGCTTAAGCGATTCTCTTGCCTCAGCCTCCCGAGTAGCTGGGACTACAGGCACCCGCCACAACGCCTGGCTATTTTTTGGTTGCAGTTTGGCTGGGGCCGGGTTTGAACCCGCCACCCTCGGTATATGGGGCCGGTGCCTTACAGACTGAGCCACAGGCGCCACCCAGATCTACATATTTAAAGCAATTAAATGTATCTGGCCATATTTCTCAGTTTGTTGTTTTAGTTTTTTTTTGTTGTTGTTGTTTTTTCCTGAGGATATTATAGAAGCTTGGCTGCCCACTGCTTGTTATAGCTTAGAACTCTCCAGCACTTTGAATTATAAATTCCCTAACCCACTAACTATGCGTTTTTTTAAAAGCCCATTATAAACACTTATGAACTTTTAAGTACCATGTGAAAGTTAAAGATGTTCTATTGCTTGTTATCTGTTAATTGTCTAAAAATTATTCTTACCATCACCTTTCAGTTCTATTTCTTTGGTTTTGATTTTTCAATCTTATTTTTTTTAATTTATTCACATTGTTTAATTCTTCATCTAATATATAATTATAATGCTTATCTTATTCACTTCTTATATCCTTTATCTAAAAGTTTATGATTTCAAAAATTTTATCTGCACTGAATATTAAAATTGCTTTTTTAAATGTTATAATTTTATTTTAAATCTTTGAAATTTTTCATTGTTATTAATTTTCATTTTAATTTATTTTATTGACTTCATAATAAATAGAATGTAGTATCATAGAAGTAAAATTCATTGGGATAGTCTCATCATAAACAGGTAAGATTTTCCTTCCTCTATACTGATTTGGCAAGTATTTCCCTGGATCCCAGAATGAATAGCCTATGTATATTTTTTAAAATTCCTCATTGGGTGGCTCCTGTGGCTCAAAGAGTAGGGCACTGGCCCCATATGCCAGGGGTGGTGGGTTCAAGCCTGGACCCAGCCACAACTGAAAAAAAAAAAAATCCTCATCAAAAACTTCAACAGGGTGGATCCATACACACACAAGTTAACCCTTGCCAGGATTATGACTTTCCTTTCCTTGTGTATAGCAAGAAAACTGCATTACTTTCTAAATTAACAAATAATCCTGGCTTTATATGAGGAACATTTTGTTACAAGATTCATAATTTCCAATTCTTTTTCTTTGAATATGTGAGAATTCAGGCTTAATTTTAAAAAGGAAACAGATGATGTTAAATGCCAAATAGATATTCATATACCATAGTAATATATGACATAGGTTTCCTTTTAATATATTTACAGTTTGTTTAATCTCATTTCTCAACAGGGTTATAAGAAAAGTGATACTAAAAATATTTAACAAGTAGGATATCACATGCCAAAATCAGTCTGAGGTATTGGTTTATCTGAAGAATAGTCTTTTTTTTTTCTTTTTATTAAAACATAGCTGTGTATATTAATATGATCATGGGGCACCATACACTTGGTTCATAGATCGTTTGACACATTTTCATCACACTAGTTAACATAGCTTTCATAGCATTTTCTTAGTTATTTTGCTAAGACCTTTACATTCCACATTTATTAAACAATCAATATAGTTTTTCTAGTGTGTACTACCTTCATTGGATCTTATGTCCTCCTTCTGAGCATGAAGGAAAAACAGGATTAGAATTTTGAGAAGAGGGGGAACATAATCTATATCTCTACAGAGTGACTCTATTAATTTATGAACACAGTCACTGGAAAACCTGTGTAATTCTAGAAGATCAAAACTAAGAAAGTAGTGCCTGTTTCCACACCTATGCAATTCTTGGATATTCTCTGGGAAACTTTTAAAATTGTAGAATGTAAATGAGACTAGCTTTTTCCACTTCTTTGGGTCTTAAAGGAAAACAGGATCTAAGAAGAGTCATCTAATGGTAGCATCTAAGATGTTGATGTAGTTCTCTTCCCTCCCAAATTTCCCAGTAGGATCTAAATTTAGATGAACTCGCTACCCATGAAAGCACTAATTCAACTATTATCCAATCACATTGAAATTATTCCACTTATCTAGCCTCACAAAATATCTTCCATAGCCTTCTCATGAAGTACATCCATCCATTCACCTGAATGACAATCTTTGACACTCTTTGTAACTTACTCTCTGAACAAATTTCCACTGTAAAAAAATTTCCACTGACCAATATAACCTTTTTTTTTAATAACTCTATCCCTTAACTAACTACTTGAACTTCTGAGTTGTTTCCCAGAAATAGTGGATTTTCTGCAAGAGAAAGGAGCTGAGATTCTGAAGGCTCCAGGGCAGACATTCTGATGCCAAGAATCACCATCTCTCACACTTGCTCCCAATAAGCATAGCCCCTTATTAGTTACACCACCCACCTTGACCTGCCCCAAAGCATTTGGCTTCTTGAAAAGCCCATGCAAATTCCTTTCTTTCTTGGCAATTCTTATTGCCTTAATGATTAGAACCTAGTGTGATAAACAATTGGACCTACACTGAAACTCCCTTTCAGTTTCATCATCTATCTTTTTTTAACGTCCTTCAGAGAGCTCACTCACTTTCCTATTTCCAGGACTTTGACACATTCTAATGAGCTTGGTTTTCCATCTGCAATAAAAGCATCTATACCAGAAAAGTACAGACATATAGGGAAAATCAGTGAAAACAATGAATGAGAATGATTGGTTTGAGGAAAAGAAAAGAGTTTATTCGTTTATGGGAAAATGAAAAGAGTGGCAAATGAGCCTCTAGAAAGATCATTTTCCCACCTTTAAGCAGAAATGTAGGGCTTTTTAAAAGGTGGGAGCTCAAAGGTTGGGCTTGGTCTAGTGACCAATGTCACAGGTCATGGCCTTGGGCTATTCCCGTTTTACCGTACGTGGTTGTTTTTACCCACCTTATCACTGGTGAAGATGATTCCATGACCTCCACATAATTCTTTTGAGCCATCCTCTGTGATTTAAGGTATCAGAAAACAAACAACAAAGAATATTTTTCTTCCCCTTTCATTACTGGCCTTGATAAGGAGTGCAGGTTTTAATTACCAAAAATAGTGGGGCATTTTGAAGAGGCAACTCATAATACATTTTGCCCTTTTTCAAATCTTTACCTCTGTTACAGTTCTATTTATCTAGAAAACTCTGACTAAAACAGGTACCATAATTTATTTTGCCATACCATAGACTATTTTCTCTCAATATTATTTTAAGTCCCTTTGTATTTCTCTTTCTGTTTCTTCATTTTTTACATTTAATCGCTAATTTCCAGGTTTTTTTTAATGGTGTTTGGACTGTAGAATGTGACTTTAAATAGATGTTCTTTATTATGTGTACAACTGATTTTTTTGTTTTGTAAATATTTTGTGCACATGAGAAAACAATTTATCTTCCTAGTTTGTAGTATTTGTAATTTTAAATATGTATTGGTTAAGTTAGACTTGCAAATTGGGTTGTTCTATTCTCTATTTTCTTTCCTATTTCTCATCTATTTTATCTGTCAAATTCTATAGTGTTATTTATTACACTATAATACAATATTTTCTAAATTAAGTTCTCCATATATTTCTAAGGCGTTTGCTTTACAATCTTGGTTATATATTACTTATTGCATAAAAGTTTGGGACATTTTTACACAGTAGATTGTATGTTTTAACATTCTTTTAACATTTAAAATCCCTTTGTTCTATATAAAAGTTTTAGCATTGAAATGAGCCTTACTTAATATTACTAGAGGTATTTATTTTTTCATCTTTGTTTACTGTGTTTCACTTATATTTTTATCCTCTTAGTTTTCCTTGGCTCTGACTTCTCCAAATTTTTGGTTTTACCTTGTATCACATGGAATTTTTGTGTGCCTCTTTAAATCATTTTGGGGAATATTTGGGGAATTTAAATATTGTATTTGTTCCCGTTTTTTTTTTTATTTATTTCAAAATAAAATACGTGCCGTGTGCATAGGAATTTGTTCATAGTTTTTTTTTTTAAACTATAGTCCAGCCCTCCAATGGTCTGAGGGACAGTGAAATGGGCCCCTGTTTATAAAGTTTGAGGACCCCTGGTCTAGGGGTTATATACTGTTTTGTAAATAGAGAGATCTTGAGAATTACATTTGGTTATAACTTGACAGACTTAAGATTAGCTAATGGATGAGTGTATTAACAAATGAATATAGTCCTCCAGCTCTAGGCAAAATGGCAGGGAATTCACTCCTGAAGAGGCCCAGTTTACCTGTAATACTGGAAGAACTGCTTTTCTTTTGTTCTGCTGGTATACAGAGAGTGCAGTTTGGAGAGAAAAAGTCTGTTTGCTTAGGCCTGGAAAATGGGGGCCCTTATCCAGCACTGAATGGGGGAACACTGTATCTCTGGAAGTTCAGGCATGAGTCACTATACCCAATCCCAGCCCTTAACTTAAAAAAAGAAGTCATTCTAAATTAGAATCTGCCTTGTGCTCATGATAACATTCTGTAGAGAACATTTTCAAAGCTTGATAAATTCCGTATCTTCTCTATAAAGAACAAAAAAAAAATAATAATAAGGTACAATTTAATAAAATTCTTTGGGATGGTTAGAAGATAGGAAGATACAAATTTCAGAACATGCTACAATTATTTTCTAGAATTTATAATGTGAAAATAAGAACCACCCTTTTTGAAAGGCAGATACAGTACATTAAAGGTATTAATTATCTTAATTTTGCAAGAGTTAAGAACACAGTTAGATGCCAAGTTACTATCAGGTGTTTCAAACTACCTGTCATACTGCTAACAAAAGAACTATTTTTATGATATGCCTTTTTTGTTTCTGAAAAGCTGCACTATTCAACAAGGAAAAAGAATGTAATAAACTTTCTTAAACTTTTGCTGTTGGTATTAGAGAAGTGTGACTCATACTTAAGATCTAAATATTTATTTATTTATTTTATTTTATTATTTATTTTTTTTGTAGAGACAGTCTCACTTTATGGCCCTCGGTAGAGTGCCGTGGCCTCACACAGCTCACAGCAACCTCCAACTCCTGGGCTTAAGCGATTCTCTTGCCTCAGCCTCCCGAGTAGCTGGGACTACAGGCACCCGCCACAACGCCTGGCTATTTTTTGGTTGCAGTTTGGCTGGGGCCGGGTTTGAACCCGCCACCCTCGGTATATGGGGCCGGTGCCTTACAGACTGAGCCACAGGCGCCACCCAGATCTACATATTTAAAGCAATTAAATGTATCTGGCCATATTTCTCAGTTTGTTGTTTTAGTTTTTTTTTGTTGTTGTTGTTTTTTCCTGAGGATATTATAGAAGCTTGGCTGCCCACTGCTTGTTATAGCTTAGAACTCTCCAGCACTTTGAATTATAAATTCCCTAACCCACTAACTATGCGTTTTTTTAAAAGCCCATTATAAACACTTATGAACTTTTAAGTACCATGTGAAAGTTAAAGATGTTCTATTGCTTGTTATCTGTTAATTGTCTAAAAATTATTCTTACCATCACCTTTCAGTTCTATTTCTTTGGTTTTGATTTTTCAATCTTATTTTTTTTAATTTATTCACATTGTTTAATTCTTCATCTAATATATAATTATAATGCTTATCTTATTCACTTCTTATATCCTTTATCTAAAAGTTTATGATTTCAAAAATTTTATCTGCACTGAATATTAAAATTGCTTTTTTAAATGTTATAATTTTATTTTAAATCTTTGAAATTTTTCATTGTTATTAATTTTCATTTTAATTTATTTTATTGACTTCATAATAAATAGAATGTAGTATCATAGAAGTAAAATTCATTGGGATAGTCTCATCATAAACAGGTAAGATTTTCCTTCCTCTATACTGATTTGGCAAGTATTTCCCTGGATCCCAGAATGAATAGCCTATGTATATTTTTTAAAATTCCTCATTGGGTGGCTCCTGTGGCTCAAAGAGTAGGGCACTGGCCCCATATGCCAGGGGTGGTGGGTTCAAGCCTGGACCCAGCCACAACTGAAAAAAAAAAAAATCCTCATCAAAAACTTCAACAGGGTGGATCCATACACACACAAGTTAACCCTTGCCAGGATTATGACTTTCCTTTCCTTGTGTATAGCAAGAAAACTGCATTACTTTCTAAATTAACAAATAATCCTGGCTTTATATGAGGAACATTTTGTTACAAGATTCATAATTTCCAATTCTTTTTCTTTGAATATGTGAGAATTCAGGCTTAATTTTAAAAAGGAAACAGATGATGTTAAATGCCAAATAGATATTCATATACCATAGTAATATATGACATAGGTTTCCTTTTAATATATTTACAGTTTGTTTAATCTCATTTCTCAACAGGGTTATAAGAAAAGTGATACTAAAAATATTTAACAAGTAGGATATCACATGCCAAAATCAGTCTGAGGTATTGGTTTATCTGAAGAATAGTCTTTTTTTTTTCTTTTTATTAAAACATAGCTGTGTATATTAATATGATCATGGGGCACCATACACTTGGTTCATAGATCGTTTGACACATTTTCATCACACTAGTTAACATAGCTTTCATAGCATTTTCTTAGTTATTTTGCTAAGACCTTTACATTCCACATTTATTAAACAATCAATATAGTTTTTCTAGTGTGTACTACCTTCATTGGATCTTATGTCCTCCTTCTGAGCATGAAGGAAAAACAGGATTAGAATTTTGAGAAGAGGGGGAACATAATCTATATCTCTACAGAGTGACTCTATTAATTTATGAACACAGTCACTGGAAAACCTGTGTAATTCTAGAAGATCAAAACTAAGAAAGTAGTGCCTGTTTCCACACCTATGCAATTCTTGGATATTCTCTGGGAAACTTTTAAAATTGTA
This sequence comes from Nycticebus coucang, assembly GCF_027406575.1. NCBI lineage: Eukaryota > Metazoa > Chordata > Mammalia > Primates > Lorisidae > Nycticebus > Nycticebus coucang. Next base: position 151,593,493 of record NC_069804.1, on the reverse strand, counting down.
GAATGTAAATGAGACTAGCTTTTTCCACTTCTTTGGGTCTTAAAGGAAAACAGGATCTAAGAAGAGTCATCTAATGGTAGCATCTAAGATGTTGATGTAGTTCTCTTCCCTCCCAAATTTCCCAGTAGGATCTAAATTTAGATGAACTCGCTACCCATGAAAGCACTAATTCAACTATTATCCAATCACATTGAAATTATTCCACTTATCTAGCCTCACAAAATATCTTCCATAGCCTTCTCATGAAGTACATCCATCCATTCACCTGAATGACAATCTTTGACACTCTTTGTAACTTACTCTCTGAACAAATTTCCACTGTAAAAAAATTTCCACTGACCAATATAACCTTTTTTTTTAATAACTCTATCCCTTAACTAACTACTTGAACTTCTGAGTTGTTTCCCAGAAATAGTGGATTTTCTGCAAGAGAAAGGAGCTGAGATTCTGAAGGCTCCAGGGCAGACATTCTGATGCCAAGAATCACCATCTCTCACACTTGCTCCCAATAAGCATAGCCCCTTATTAGTTACACCACCCACCTTGACCTGCCCCAAAGCATTTGGCTTCTTGAAAAGCCCATGCAAATTCCTTTCTTTCTTGGCAATTCTTATTGCCTTAATGATTAGAACCTAGTGTGATAAACAATTGGACCTACACTGAAACTCCCTTTCAGTTTCATCATCTATCTTTTTTTAACGTCCTTCAGAGAGCTCACTCACTTTCCTATTTCCAGGACTTTGACACATTCTAATGAGCTTGGTTTTCCATCTGCAATAAAAGCATCTATACCAGAAAAGTACAGACATATAGGGAAAATCAGTGAAAACAATGAATGAGAATGATTGGTTTGAGGAAAAGAAAAGAGTTTATTCGTTTATGGGAAAATGAAAAGAGTGGCAAATGAGCCTCTAGAAAGATCATTTTCCCACCTTTAAGCAGAAATGTAGGGCTTTTTAAAAGGTGGGAGCTCAAAGGTTGGGCTTGGTCTAGTGACCAATGTCACAGGTCATGGCCTTGGGCTATTCCCGTTTTACCGTACGTGGTTGTTTTTACCCACCTTATCACTGGTGAAGATGATTCCATGACCTCCACATAATTCTTTTGAGCCATCCTCTGTGATTTAAGGTATCAGAAAACAAACAACAAAGAATATTTTTCTTCCCCTTTCATTACTGGCCTTGATAAGGAGTGCAGGTTTTAATTACCAAAAATAGTGGGGCATTTTGAAGAGGCAACTCATAATACATTTTGCCCTTTTTCAAATCTTTACCTCTGTTACAGTTCTATTTATCTAGAAAACTCTGACTAAAACAGGTACCATAATTTATTTTGCCATACCATAGACTATTTTCTCTCAATATTATTTTAAGTCCCTTTGTATTTCTCTTTCTGTTTCTTCATTTTTTACATTTAATCGCTAATTTCCAGGTTTTTTTTAATGGTGTTTGGACTGTAGAATGTGACTTTAAATAGATGTTCTTTATTATGTGTACAACTGATTTTTTTGTTTTGTAAATATTTTGTGCACATGAGAAAACAATTTATCTTCCTAGTTTGTAGTATTTGTAATTTTAAATATGTATTGGTTAAGTTAGACTTGCAAATTGGGTTGTTCTATTCTCTATTTTCTTTCCTATTTCTCATCTATTTTATCTGTCAAATTCTATAGTGTTATTTATTACACTATAATACAATATTTTCTAAATTAAGTTCTCCATATATTTCTAAGGCGTTTGCTTTACAATCTTGGTTATATATTACTTATTGCATAAAAGTTTGGGACATTTTTACACAGTAGATTGTATGTTTTAACATTCTTTTAACATTTAAAATCCCTTTGTTCTATATAAAAGTTTTAGCATTGAAATGAGCCTTACTTAATATTACTAGAGGTATTTATTTTTTCATCTTTGTTTACTGTGTTTCACTTATATTTTTATCCTCTTAGTTTTCCTTGGCTCTGACTTCTCCAAATTTTTGGTTTTACCTTGTATCACATGGAATTTTTGTGTGCCTCTTTAAATCATTTTGGGGAATATAATGGAAATGATACAGGATTCCCCCATTGGGGCTGAACAGAGACACACACACTCCTTTCCTGAGCTTGGGTAATTTGATGTAAGTTTCCTAGTCCTGGGCAAGTAAGTAGACTCCCTGCTGTTTCCTTAGAGCAATAGGGACTCCATTCATTTGTCAATATGCTCATCACCATTGAAAAGGTGTCTTCCCATCTGCCCTTTCATTAATGTAATTCTCAAGACCTTATATCTCTTCTGTGGAGACTTCCCACTTAGATCTTCCCTCTCTGCCATAAGCCCTGGTGCTTTTTATTCCTTCTGTTTTCCTTTCTATCCAATAAATCCTATCTTACTACTGATCTGTGTGGTCTGTGGTTCATTCTTTGAATCTCCTACATCAAGGACCTACTGCAGAAAGAAATTCTGTCAACAGAAATACATAGTAAAATATTCAAACAATATACTATGTCAAGTTACACCATATACTATAAAATGCATGCATTTTCATCTTAATTTTAACATGTATCTAAATATAAATTGCCCCATACTTTTTCCCTTTCTCGCAATAAAGTCCACCATTTTGTCTATTTATAATATCCTACAGACTCACCACATCTACAAAATATTCTGACTTAGGTTTAGCAATATTTACATTAAGATGTACTTCAATGGAATTATTTGAGAAGGGACTAGAAAAAATTATATTCTAGATTTACTTAGAAATATTCGAGAGTTAGTTTCATTTGTTACAGAAACTTAAATTACTAATATAAGGTGAATGTAATATTAAAGATCCAAATGATATAAATATTAGCTGTACAGTTAGCAATTTCATAAGATATATATCTTGGACTTCAATTAAAATATGAAATTTCTTGTAAAATCAGATGTTTCTTGGGTAGAAATAACCCTGAAGTTAAGCTTTCAATATCTCTAAAATAGTTAATGTAGTAAAATTGATCTAGATGTCCCTACAGCTTTAAATTCCTAGTTCAGCATGCAGTGAATATTTAAGAAAGCTGAGAGTACATAGTGATGATAATACATTCTATCCACTTAAAGATCATCAGCCTTTTGTTTATGGAGAACTGCTTAAATATCATGAAAATTTATTGTTTGAAATAAATCATTTCATTTTCTGAAATCTAGTTAGACTTCAAAAGAATTGGCTAATGCCGAGGATTTATTTTTTTTGGGGGGGGGAATTGAGGGTACAAAGAACCAGGTTACATTGATTGCATTTGTTAGGTAAAGTCTCTCTTATAATTGTTTTCCACCCCCTAAAAGGTGTGTCACACACGGTGAACCCCAACCCATCTCCCTGCTTCCCTCTCTCTGCTCTCCCATCTCTCCACCCTCACCATTTACTAGATCATTATTTGTCCTCATATTAGAATTGAGTACATAGGATTCTTTTTTCTCCATTCTTGTGATGCTTTACTAAGAATAATCCATCCAGGTTAGTACAAAAAATGTAAAGTCTCCTTCTTTTTGAAGGCTGAATAATATTCTATGTCATGCATATACCACAGCTTGTTAATCCATTCCTGGTTTGGTGGGCAGTTAGGCTGTTTCCACATTTTGGAGATTGTAAATTGAGCTGCGATAAATTGTCTAGTACAGTGTACCTATGGTAAGAACAAAAATTTGTTTTCTTTGGTGTAGATGCCCAGTAATGGGATTGCAGGATCAGATGGGAGGTCTAGTTTGTGTTCTTTGAGGATTCGCCATACTTCCTTACAAAAAGGTTGTATTAGTTTGCAGTCCCACCAGCAGTATGAAAGTCCTCCCTTCTCTCCACATCCACACCAGCATCTGCAGTTTTGAAACTTTGTTATGTGGGGCATTCTCACTGGGGTTAGATGATATCTCAGGGTGATTTTGCGTGGCATTTCTCTAATAATTAGGAACAATGACCATTTTAACATAGGTTTGTTAGCCATTCATCAGTCTTCTTTAGAGATGATTCTATTCATTTATTTTGCCCAGTGATATAAGGCATTGATGGTTCTTTCTATGTTGATTAATTTGAGTTCTCTGTAGATCCTAGTTATCAAGCTTTTGGCTGATTCAAAATGTACAAATAAACTTTTCCATTATGTAGGTTGTCTATTTGCTATGGTTGCTGTCTCCTTAGCTGTACAGAAGTTTTTCAGTTTAATTAAGTTTCCTTTCTTTATTTTGGTTGTTGTTGCAATTGTCATGGAATTCTTCTTCATAGTCTTTCCTCAGGCCAGTATCTTCAAGTGATTTCCCCATGCTTTGTTTGAGGATTTTTACCACTTCATGCCTTAAATTTAGGTATTTATCCATCCTGAATCCATTTTTGTGAGTGGAAAAAGGTGTGGGTCCAGTTTCAGCCTTTTACATGTGGCTATCCAGTACTCTCAACACCATTTATTGAATAGTATGCTTTCCGCCAGTGTATGTTCTACTTTGGTTTATCAAAGATTAGGTGGCTGTAAGATATTAATTTCATCTCCTGGTTTCTTTTCAGTTCCAATATATCTATGTCTCTATTTTTATGAGAATACCATGCTGTTTTGTACACTATGGCCTTGTGGTACAGCCTAAAATCTGGTGAGCTGTTGGTATTTTAATAGGGATGACAATGAATCTGTAGATTGCTTTGGGAAGCAGAGACATTTTAACAATGTTAATTCTTCCCCACCATGTGCATTTTATGTTCTTCCATTTGTTAGCATCTTCTGCAATTTCTTTTCTTAGGGTTTCATAATGTTCTTTATAGAGGTCCTTACCCTCTTTTGTTAAGTATATTCCTAGGTATTTCATCTGCTTTGAAGCTATGGTGAAGGGAGTTATGTCCTTAATTAGCCTCTCATCTTGGATATTATTGGTGTATACAAAGGCTACAGATTGGTGGACATTATTTTACATCCTGAGACATTACTGCATTTTTTGATGACTTCCAGGAGTCTTGTAGTTGATTCTTTGGGGTTCTCTAAGATCGTGTCAACAGTAAAGAGGGAGAGTTTTACCTCCTCTGCTGCATTTGGATGCCCTTTATTTCCTTCTCTTGCCTGATTGTATTGGTTATAACTTCCAGCACTATGTTGAACAGTAGTCGTGATACAGAGCAAATTTGTCTGGTTCCAGTTCTAAGTGGAAAATATTTTAGTTATACTACATCCAGCAAAATATTAGCTGTGGGTTTGTTATAGATGGTTTAAATCTGTTTAAGAAATGTGCCACCTATGCCTATATGCTTCCTTGTTCTAATTAGAAAAGGATGCTGGATTTTATCAAATGCTTTTTCTGCATCTATTGAGAGGATCATATGGTCCTTGTTTTTGCTTCTGTTGATGGTGAATAACATTTAGAGACTTGCATATGTTAAACCAGCCTTGCATCCCTGGGATGAAATCTACTTGATCATGATGTATGACTTTTTTGATGAGAAGATGTGGTCTGTTGGTTAGCATTTTGTTGAGAATTTTTGCATCTATATTCATTAGGAAAATTGGTCTGGCGTTCTTCTTTTTAGTTGGGTCTTTTTCTGGTTTGGATGTCAGGGTGATGTTTACTTCATAGAATGTGTTGGGGAAGATTCCTTGCTCCTCAATTTTTTGGAATAATTTATGCAGTATGGGAATAAGCTCTTCTTTAAAAGTTTCATAGAATTCTGGTGTGAAGCAATCTGGACAAGGGCATTTTTTCAGTGGGAGATTTTTTATTGTTTCTTTGATCTCAGTGTTTGAAATTGATGTGTTTAGAAGATCTACTTCTTCCTGGCTAATTCTAGGGAGAGGGTTTGATTGATCCAGGAATTGATCCATTTTCTTCACATTGTCAAATTTCTTGGCATAGAGTTTCTGTAGTATTTAGAGATAATCTCTTGTATCTCTGTGGCATCTGTTATTTTCCCTTTATCATTTTTGATTGAGGTTATAAGAAATTTTACTTTTCTTTATTTTTTTATTAAATAATAGCTGTGTACATTAATGCAATTATGGGGTACAATGTGCTGGGTTTATATACATTTTGAAATACTTTTATCAACCTGGTTACCTTAGCCTTCACTGCATTTTCTTAGTTATTGTGTTAAGACATTTATATTCTACACTTAGTAGATTTAACATGTGCCCTTGTAAAATGCACCATAGGTGTGGTCCCACCCAATTACCCTCCCTCCTCCCATTCTCCTCCTCACCATCCCTCCCCTTTTCCTTCCCCTTCATCTTGGGCTGTAGTTGGCTTATAGCATTCATATGTAAGTATGGATGCTTATAAATTGGTTTCATAATAGGGCTGAGTACATTGGATGCTTTTTCTTCCATTCTTGAGATACTTTCTGAAGAATAATATGTTCCAGCTCCATCCATGTAAACACAAAAGAGGGAAAGATTCCATCTTTTTTTAAGGCTGCATAAAATTCCATGGTGTACATATACCACAATTTATTATTTTTTTATTTTTTAAACTTTTTAAAAATTAAATCATAGCTGTGTACATTAATTCAATCATGGGGTACATGTGCTGCTTTTATATACCATTTGAAATGTTTTCATCAAACTGGTTAACATAGCCTTCACTGCATTTTACTAGTTATTTTGTTAAGACATTTATATTCTACACTTAGTAAATTTAAAATGGACCCTTGTAAAATGCACTGTAGATGTGGTCCCACCAATTGTCCTTCCTCCGTCCATCCTCCCCCCTCCTCTCCTTTCCCTCTCCTCTTTTCCCTTCTTCTTGGGCTGTAGTTGAGTTATAGCTTTCATATGGAACTGTGGGTACTTATAAATTGGTTTCATAGTAGGCCTGAGTGCATTGGATACTTTTTCTTCCATTCTTAAGATACTTTGCTAAGAAGAATATGTTCCAGCTCCATCCCTGTAAACATAAAAGAGGTAAAGTCTCCATCTTTTTTAAGGCTGCATAATATTCCATGGTGTACATATACCACAATTTATTGATCCATTTGTGGGTCGATGGGCACTTGGGCTTCTTCCATGACTTAGCAATTATGAATTGGACTGAAATAAACATTCTTGTACATATATCTTTGTTATAATGTGATTTTTGGTCTTCTGGATATATGCCAAGTAGAGGAATTGAAGAATCAAATGGCAGGTCTATTTTTAGATCCCTAAGTGATCTCCAAACATCTTTTCAAAAGAAGCATATTAGTTTGCATTCCCACCAGCAGTGAGAAGTGTTCCCTTTTCTTCACATCCACACCAACATCTATGGCTTTGGGATTTTGTGATGTGGGCTAATCTTACTGAAGTTAGATAATATTTCAAAGTGGTTTTGTTTTGCATTTCTCTGATGATTAAGGATGATGAGCATTTTTTCATATGTCTGTGTGCTGTGCGCCTGTCTTCTTCAGAGAAGTTTCTATTCAAGTCCCTTGCCCATCCTGAAATGGGATCACTTGTTCTTTTCTTGCTAATACATTTGAGTTCTCTGTGGATTCTGGTTATTAAACCTTTGTCAGAGACATAATCTACCAATATTTTCTCCCATTCTGAGGGCTGTTTGCTTGCTTTACATACTGTGTTCTTGGCTGTGCAGAAGCTTTTTAGTTTGATCAGATCCCAGTAATGTATTTTTGGTGTTGCTTCAATTGCCTTGGGGGGGAGTCCTCCTCATAAAACATTATCCCAGACCGGTTTCTTCAATTGTTTTCCCTGCATTTTCTTCTAGTATTTTTATAGTTTCATGTCTTAAGTTTAAATCTTTTATCCAATGAGTGTCTATCATTGTCAGTGGTGAAAGGTGTGGGTCCAGTTTCAGTCTTCTACAGGTCGACAGCCAGTTCACCCAGCACCATTTGTTAAATAGGGAGTCTTTTCCCCCAGTCAATCTTCCTGATTGGCTTATTGAAGATCAAATGATGGTAAGTAGCTGTGTTCATCTCTTGGGTCTCTGCTCTGTTCCACACATCTACTTCTCTGTTTTTCTGCCAGTACCATGCTGTTTTGATCACTATAGATTTATAGTATACTCTGAGATGTGGTAGTATGCTTCCTCCTGCTTTGTTTTTATTTCTGAGTAATTAATGTCTTGGCTATTTGAGGTTTTTTCTGATTTCTAATAAAATGATGTATTATTTTTTCGGGGTCTTTAAAGAATGAGTGGTGATTTAATAGGGATTGCATTAAAATTGCATATTGCTTTGGGCAGTATGGATATTTTAACAATGTTGATTCTTCCCAGCCATGAGCATCACATATTTTTTCATTTATTAACATATTCAGCTATTTCTTTTCTCAGAGTTTCATAGTTCCCTTTATAGAGATCTTTCTTTGTTTGGTAAACTCCCAGGTATTTCGTCTTCTTTGGTACTACTGTAAAAGTAACAGAGTCCTTGACTGCTTTTTTCAGCTTGACTATTGTTGCTATATATAAAGGCTACAGATTCGTGAGTATTTATTTTGTAACCTAAGATGTTGCTGTATTCCTTGATCAATTCTAAGAGTGTTATAGTTGAATTCCTTGGGTTTTCCAGATATACAATCATGTCATCTGTGAAGAGTGGAACTTTGATCTCTGTTCCTATTTGCATACACTTGATTGCCTTTTCTTGCCTGGTTGCTATGGCTATGACTTACATTACAATGTTAAAAAGCAGTGGAGACAATGGGCAACTATGCCTGGTTCCTGATCTGAGTGGAAATGATTTCAATTTAACTCCATTAAATACGATATTGGCTGTGGGTTTGCTGTAGATGGCCTTTATCAATTTAAGGAATGTCCTTTCTATACCTATTTTGTTAAGTGTTCTGATCATGAAAGGATGCTGGATATTATCAAAATCTTTTTCTGCATCAATTGAGAGAATCATATGGTCTTTGTTTTTTTATTTTCTTTATGTAATGTATTATATTTATAGATTTATGTATATTAAATCATCCTTGAGACCCTGGGATAAAACTAAATTGGTCATGGTGTATAATTTGTTTGACGTGATACTGCATTCTGTTTGCTAGGATCTTATTGATTTTTTTTGCATCTATATTCATTAAAGATATTGGTCTATAATATTATTTTCTTGTTGGGCCTTTTCTTGGTTTGAGGTGTTATTTGCTTCATAGAATGTGTTGGGCAGTATTCCTTCTTTTTCTATGCTTTGGAAAAGGTTATATAATATAGGTACTAGTTCCTCTGTAAAGGTTTGGTAGAATTCCAATGTGAAGCCGTCTGGTCCCAGACTCTTGTTTTTTGGGAGATTTCATATAGTTGATGCTATTTAAATACTTGATATAGGGACAGTTAAACATTTCTAATTCTTTCTGGGTAAGTCTAGGGAGGTAGTGTGCTTCCAAGTATTGGTTAATTTCTTTCAGATTTTCGTATTTCTAAGAATAGAGTTATTTGTAGTATTCATTAAGTTTTTTGAATTTCTGAGGTGTCTGTTGCTATTTCACCTTTGTAATTTCTGATTGATGAAATTAGGAATTTTAATTGTCTGTTTCTGGTTAGGCTAGTCAAGGGTTTATCAATTTGGTTAAACTTTTCAAAATATCAAAGTTTTGATTCATTGATATTTTATTTTGTTTTTGATTTCATTTAATTCAGCTCCAATTTTTGTAATTTCTTTTCTTCTCCTGGGTTTGAGATTGGAATGTTCTTCCTTTTCCAGTTGCTAGAGATGTCCAATTAAGTTGTTGACTTCTTCCCTTTTTGTGTTCTTAAGGAAGGCTTGGAGTACTATAAATTTTCCTCTTAGAACTGCCTTTGCAGTATCCCAGAGGTTCTGATAATTTGTATCTTCATTATCATTCTGTTTCAAAAATTTGATAATTTCCTTCTTAAACTCATCGATGACCCAACTATATCTTTCAGCATAAGGTTATTTAGTATCCATGTCTTTGTATGAGTATGCAGATTCCTGTTATTGGTGAGTTCATCTTTTATTCTGTGATGATCTAAGAAAATACAAGAAATAATTTCTATTTTTTAAAATTTGCTGAGGTTAGCCTTGTGACCTAAGAAGTGATCAATTTTGGAGAATTTTCCATGGGCTGATGAGAAGAATATGCATTCAATTACATTAGGATGAAATGTTCTGTAGTTCTGTAGATGTCTATTAAATTTAATTGTTGAATCATAAAGTTTAAGTCCAGAATTTCTTTGCTTAGTTTCTTCTTGGAGGATCTATCCAACACTGCCAAAGAGGTGTTAAAATCTCCGACTATTGTGGTGCTCGAAGATATCAAGTTGTTCATGTCTGTTAGGGTCTTGCTTATAAATTGAGGGGCATTTTGGTTGAGCACATAAAGGTTAATAATTTATATCTCATCATGTTGACTGTTGCCCTTAACAAATATGAAGTGACCATCCTTGTTTTTCCTTACTTTTGTTGGTTTAAAGCCTAATGTATCTGCAAATAAAATTGCAACCCCAAGGTTTTTTCTATTTTCCATTTGCCTGGATTATAGATGCCCATCCCTTCGTCCTGAGTCTATATCTATCATTTACAATAAGATGAGATTGTTGTATGAAACAGATATCTGGCCTGAGGTTATGTATCCAGTCAACCAACCTATGCCTCTTTATTGGACAATTTAAGCCATTAACGTTAATTTAATTGAGAGCATTGATAAGCCTGGTGGTACTTTTGGTGTCAAGTTTTACGAAGGACCAGTGGACATTTTTAATTCTTTCGCCACTGTGAAAGTTGGGTTTTGTTCAATATTTTCTGAGTGAGATTACTTTGGTGGTAGAGAATTTTGAATTTTGGTGGTTATTATGGAGGATAGGTCTGAGAATATCTTGAAGAGCTGGTTTAGTTATGGCAAATTTCTTCAGTTTGTGTATGTCCTTAAAGTATTTGACTTCTCCATCATTAATGAAACTCAGTTTAGCTGGATACAGGATCCTGGGCTGAAAGTTTTGTTTTAGAAGATCGAAGGTTGATGACCACCCTCTTTGGGCTTGAAAAGTTTCAGCAAAAAGATCTGCACTCATTCTACTATTCTTCCCCTTGTAGGTTATGATTTTCTTACGTCTGGCTGCTTGAAGGATTTTCTGGTTAATATTAACTTTGGCAAAGTGCTGGGATTTTGAAACTGTCTGCCATCTGAATTTCAGAATCTCTTGCCACGTTTGGAATGTTTTCCTCTAAAATCTCCTGGAGTAGAGCATCTGTGCCTTTCAGATCATTCTCATCACCTTCAGGAATTCCAATAAGGTGAAAGTTAGCTTTTTTGGAGTGGTCCCACAACTCACAACTCTCTCAGGGAATGATCTGTCTTTGCTCTCCATTTCTCTTCACCTTTGAGAGTTTGGGAGCATTCAAAAGCTTTGTCTTCAATGTCTGAGATCCTTTCTTCTGCCTGCTCTATCCTATTACTGAGGAATTCTACTGTATTTCTCAGGTCTTTGAGGGATGCAAATTCTTGCCTTAATTTGTCAAAATCTTTGGAGATTTTATCTTTGAATTCATTGAATTCTTGAGCCAACTTTTGAATTACTCCTTGAACTTCTGATACCCATGTTACTTCAATTCTTTTAATCTTATTTGGTATCCAAATTTGAACTCAATTTCTGACATCTCAGCCATTTGTTTATGAATGGGATCATCTGTTGCTGTCTCCTTTGTCCTACCTTGGTGGTGTTGATCTACTCTGTTTATTCATCTTGCTTGAGTTTTTCCACTGATTCCAACCCATGGTTATTTTTCACTGTTTGTTTAGAGAGGCTGGTAAGTTGGAATTAAATTGAGGGTTTCTGGAGATGTAGTTAACCAACCCTTTACCATAGTGCTGGGACTGGTGACTGCAGCTTCTCCCCTATGGCTTTACCAAGGTCCCATTCAGTGCTACAGCCCGAGACACTGGGAACCTGCTTGGTATGATGGAGATAGTTGGGTCTGTCTTGTATTTAGGTAGACTCTGACCAATCCTAGTGTATCAATGATGTTGGGTTGAAATCTCAGCTGTGGAGGAATACAAACAATTAAGACACCCTGCCTCCCACTGGCAATAACTGGGAGAGGAGAATCAGACCCACCCTTGGTACAACACAACCTCGGTATAAGCTTGGAGAGTCCCTGGGTGATCCACCCAGATTAAGAGTTACAAACCAATTATCCTGGTCAGGACAAACACAGATAAAGTGGGAGAGTTCAAAAGGTCTCCAGCAATTGGACAGCAGGGGTCCACTGGCAGCTCAAGTGTGTCTGTCTGCGGTGATCCATGGAGTCAGAAAGGCTCTCCAAAGAAAATAATTATTCCAGGGGGCTGGTACTTTTCTAATTTTGCAACAAAATCAACCCCAGTCGCTGGTTACCCTGCAGGGCTGCAGACTAACTCTCTGTAATACTCAAGTACACCAGGTATTTACACCTAAGTAAAAGAGGACCGTCTCACTGTGCAACCTGCAGTTAGGAGGAGTTCAGGCCTGATTCCCTCCAGTGATCATTGGAAACTGGGGAGTGTTCCACCTGTGTCTGCATCCAGATGGGGGTTACTGTGGAGGAATGTGGTTCTATCCCTCAGAGACCATGCCTCTGCCTTGGCCACACCACCCCTGGAACCCCTGCAGGTCAGATCAGTTTCCTTCTGTGTTCCACAGAATTGGGAAGATGTCTGTCCCAAATTTGATCCCAGCGGGAGGGACTGTGGGGCCGCCACTGTCAGGGGTGGTGGCACTGGTCTGAGTTACTGCTGTGTGCTGGTTGCAGGAGCTAGGTGGGGAGCTGGAGGGCATTGCCAGAGGGTAGAGTCGCTGACCACCAACCCTGGTCACAAGAGCTGGGCAGGGAGCTATAGGTGGAGCCGCTGGCTGTTGGCCACTGGCTGCGTGGGTCACAGGAGCCATGCAGGGAGCTGGATGGCAGAGCTGCCACCCCAGGTCACGGAAGCAGGGTGGGAAGCCATAGATCTGGTGGGTGGTGCCCTATAGGTAACAGAAGTGGGTGGATGCTGGCGACACCGTGGTACCTGGGGGTCACTTGCGCTGGTCTTGTCCTATGCTCCTTCCAACACAGGGCAAGTCTCTCTCCCCTTGTGACTCCCTACCGCTATTAAACTTATAGTTTCAGCACGACTGCCCTATATCCCATGAGATACCCCATCACAGCAAAAATCCATCAGACACTCTGGATTCTGCAGGGGGTAGTCTTCCAAACTGCCAGGAGAGGGGAGAGGGGTGCATTGGGAGTTCAGGAATGTAGGGAGAATATTAGATCAACTTTTGTCCCAGACAAGAAACTGCCTAGGCTTGTAGCGGTATCTCTCTGTGGAGGGAGTCCCAGCTCTCAGTCGTTCTCTCCAATTTGGTGAAACAGAAGGTCCTCTGTTCACTACTTACCTCATGCTGCTCTAATGGAGGGGGAGGTAAAGAATTCCCATCTTCTTTGGGATTGGTTTTGTACCTGAAATTTGTTTCCTTGGAGTCCCAGCTTGCTTCAGCAGGGGTGATGCAAACCTATCAATCCTCTCTCTCAGCTCAACTCCTGCTCTTCCATTTTATTGGGTTGGTTCTGGCCATTATTTCTCCCTCTCAATGGGAGCCTCTGCTGAAAGCTGGCTTCAGTGGGCCATCTTGCCTCCCTCCCCCTGAATTTTACTTTTCTATTTCTAGTTAATCTGGCCAATGGCTTATCTATTTTATTTTACTTTTTTTTTTTCCAAATAATCAACTCCTTGTTTTGTTAATTCCCTGAAATTTTTAAAATTTCATTAATCTCTGATTTAATTATGGATATTTCTTTTCTTTTTCTGGGTTTAAGGTTAGATTGTTCTTCTTTTTCCAATTCCATAAGATGACTTGTGAGTTTGTTGATGCACTCTATTTCTGTTTTTGGATGTAGGCATCTAAAGCAATAAATTTTCCTCTCAGGATTGCTTTTGCTGTATCTGAGAGGTTTGGTAGCTTCTATTTTCATTGTTGCTTTGCTCAAGGAAATTGTGATTTCCACTTTTATCTACTCCTGAACCCAACTATCATTCAGCATAAGGGTGTTTAATTTCCATGCCTTTTTGTAAGGTTGAATGTTTTGTTGGAGTTGAGTTCTAACTATATTGCCTTGTGGTCTGATAAGATCCAAGGCAAAATTTCAATTCTTTTGATTTACTTGAGGTTTGATTTGTGTCCTAGGATGTGATCTGTTTTGTAGAATGTTCCATGAGTCAATGAGAAGAACATATATTCTTTAGCTCTGGGATAGAGTTTTTTTATATATTTCTATTAAGCACAGTTGTTCTAGAGTCTCATTTATGTCCCTTATCTCCTTGTTTAATTTCTGTTTAGAGGATTTGTCCAGCTTTGTAAGAGGAGTGTTAAAGTCCCCTGTTATTATGGTGTTAGGGGATATCATATTGCTCATACTAATTAAGGTCTTTTTCAGGAATCTTGGAGCATTGAAATTGAGTGCATAAATATTTACAATTGAAGTGTTTTCTTGTTCTATTGTTGCCTTGACCAATATGAAGTGTCCATGTTTGTCTTTTTGGACTTTGGTTGCTTTAAGTCCACTTGTAACTGAAAATAAGATTACAACCCCTCTTTTCTTTTGTCTTCCATTTGCTTAAAAATTGTCTTCCAACCCTTAACTCTGAGTTTTAATTTGTCTTTTGACAGTAGATTTGTCTCCAGTAGATAGCAAATAGATGGCTTGGTTTTTTAATCCATCCTGCCCATGTCTCTTCAGTGGGGGAATTGAAGACATGATCAGTTATTGCAATAATTACTAAGGGTGGTAGAGTTCTATTTCTCCATATGTTTTGAAAGTCCATTGCTTAGTTTTATCTTTTGGAACATTATGGGAGTTAGGTTTTCTCCTTTAATTTTTAGGTGTTTAGTTTGCTGTGGTCTATTATGATGGTCAGTGTGTGGAATAGTTCTAAGTATTTCCTGTATACCTGAGGTTTTTTTGTGGCAAAATTCCTCAATGTTTGCATATCAATAACAGATTTGATTTCTCCATCAATTTTAAAGTTTAGCTTAGCAGGATATAGAGTTCTGGGCTGAAAATTGTTTTGTTTAAGTAGATTAAAGGTAGATGACCTTTGTCTTCTGGCTTGAAAACTTTCATTTGAGAAGTCCAAAGTCACTCTATTAGATTTGCCCATTTAGGTCAATTATTTCTAATCTTTTTTCCTGACTTTGGAAAAGTTCATGACAATGTGTCTTGGAGAAGCTTGATTGGAGTTGAGATGACCTGGAGTTAGATATTTCTCTGAAAGGAGTGTGTCAGAATCTTTGGTGATGTTTGGGAAATTTTCATTTATGATACCTTCTAGTAGGGCTTCTACACTTTTGGGGCATTCTTCTTCCCCTTCTGAGATACCCATACCTTGTATGTTTGAATGCCTCAGAAGTCCCATAATTCTGTCAGTAAATGTTCTTCTCTCTCCCTCTCTCTCTCTCTCTCTCTCTCTCTCTCTCCCCACCCCTCTCTCTCTCTTTTTCTATCTCTTTAACTGTCTGAGTTATCTTAAGGGTTTTATCCTCCACCTCTGAGAGTCTTTCTTCTGCATGGTCTAGTCTGTTATTGATACTTTCTACTGTATCATTAATTACCCTACTGACTACTTCAATTCCTTTAGCTCCACTATATCCTTTTTATATTCTTCATAACATTCATCTCTTATTTGATTCTGGTTTTGGATTTCCTTTTGGTTATTTTCCACTTTTTCAGCAATTTCTTTCATTGATTTGACTATGCATATTTTAAATTCTCCTTCTGTCATTTCTAACATTTCTTTATAGGGAGAATCTTCATCTTCTGCAGTAGCTATCTGATGATCCTGGGGGAGGGGGGTTGCTATCTTCTGGATTTTCATGTTGCCAGGACTTTTTTGGTATTTATTCCTCTTGAGTGTTTACTTTTTGTCTGTTTTCTTGTCCTACTTTTTTTTTAATTGTGTCCTTTTGGTAAAGAACTAAAAAGATGACTAGAGTGAAGAACAAGCAGGGATAAAAGATAAGAAAAGAGAGAATAGAGAAAGGAAAGTGGGTGAGTAAAAGGGAATCTTGACAAAAGAAGACAGGAACCGAAATAGAGAGACAGGAGTAATAATGGCGTACAATAAGGTACTTTGACATACACAAACAAATCCCAACCTCTGGGGGTGTTTGGTTTGGGTGGGTCCCTTGACATCCTCAGCTCTTTGCCAAGCTGAGCAGACATAGGACCCCACCTCCAACAAATAAAGAAGAAAATCAAAAATACTATAAATCAAACAGAAGCAAACTAACAAAAAACCTTAAGAGATAAAATTGAGGGAAAAAACAAATATCAGGAGAAGAAAAACTAGCAAAAATGAAGTCCTTATTATTAAAGAAGGCAACAATGAAAACACATATTTATATGAAAAACATGAAGAAAAATAGAAATATGCGTGGAAAATCTGAAAAAGAAAAACAATTTATTTGAAAAGAAAAAACAAATAATCTAACAATAACGACTTCAACAGCAACAAGAGAAAAACTGTGTGTATATTGCTAACTATTACCTGGGCAACAGGTGATCTTCTAGGATATGAGGTGCTAATCACAATACAGCTTTATAACATTGAGACTGGAAGCCTCTGTGGACTTTTTGCCTTCAAATCACACAGGATTGGGAGTCTGGATCTTTCCTCCACCTGCTTAATGGATATGCTTCAACCTTTCCAAACCCCGTCACTTGGCTAAGCAATGGCTCTCCCAGGAAAGTGTGTGTTGCTTGGATCTCTCTGAAAGTGCTGCCCACTTGTCTGGCATGCCTAACCATCCTTGCTCTAGGACCCTGAAGGCTGAGCCTTCAGGGCAACTTTCCCACTATAGTTACACATAGCACAATGAAATCTCCATTCTGCCCAGGTGTCTCATTCCTGTTCTCCAGGAACTTTTGAAAGTCACTTGCTCACCATTCAAGTTATTCCATAATCAGCCTCACACTAGGAAACTGAGGGCAGAGGCTGTAAAGTAGCTCTCCCACAATGGCTTTGTGCCACCTGCAGCCAAACAATGACACCTCCATGCTTCCCCAGTGGCTCAGTCCTGATCCCTGGGCTGTGCTCAAAGTCACTTGCTTGCTTACCTAAGGTATCTCCCAAGGTATCTCAACCAAGTGACAAAGTGCAAAAAACACCACAGGGAAAGCCTTCCCTGTCTGGGCACTCTAACTGCTGCTGTAGCTGCTCTTGCTCACAGCCACTACGGTCGGTGAACTCAGAACGAATGCAAACACTTGCCCCTTTTCCACTCCTGTTCTCCTCCCCTGTGGTCCTGAATTCTCCTGGTGCTTCCCTGTGCCCCTGAAGGGATGTTTCTGGCAAAGCCCACACTCCTGAGGTGTCTGGTGTCTTCTCTCCCCTATCTCATTGTGCCTGGTTTTAAAAAAGCTGTTTCTCATCTGCCATATTGCTCCACTGCCTAGGATTTATTAGAAAACTAATACTCTACAGATAACTCTTTCCCCTACCTGAACTTCAACATACTACAAGATGAGAGCAATCCATCTAAATGATTTTTAAGATGTGTTCTAACATTCAATGCTTCTATGGTGGTAGTATGAGATTTTTAGAAGAGTAAAGTCAGTATCAGTTATAGTCCATAACCAAAAAATTCTGTTTAGAGTCTATTTTCTGCCTCTTTGTAAACTAACCAACCCTTTTACCTAAATGAAGACAAAGTCTTTGAGGCCCATTTAAGAACAATTGAAGTAGCCTGAAATTTACAGTATTAGTGTCCCAGTAAGATTTAGTCATCAAATATTCCTGCCCATTAACTGAGAGAGGTAACAAAATAAGCACGTAACATTCTTGGTTTTTCTCTGTGTGTGTGTGTGTCACACACAGGGGCATGCATTTGTGTGCGTGCCAAACTCTCTTGTCAAATTAGCCCAGAAAAGCACTTTATAAGTGATTTAATAGGAAGAATGGACCTCTAGGAAGATGAATTACCCTCAAGCAATTGTTTTCAAATATGGTCATCACATCACAATCACCTGATCAGCTTGTTAAATATACAGATTCCTAGGTCCCAATGTAAAATATTTCATTCCAGCATTTTTGAGGTAGAACCTGAAAATCTGTTGTCTAGCTTGTGCTGGAGGTGATTCTGATATGGGGTCCATATGTTGAATACCTGTGAATACCATTGATATGAAGCCTGGTTGATGTGACAGGGTAGAGGAACCTGACATCTGATATGTAGATGAAGGGTACTGGTTATTGTTTAAATAGAGATAAATGTAAGAAACATTGCCAGTACACTTAAAAGAAACCCTATTTATTCTGGGGTACTTGAGAAAATGTTGTGGCTTGGATGGAGACATGACTTACTCATATTTTCTAGTCTTATTCTTTGATAACATATTTGACATCTTTATGTTAATGTCCTCCATTACCGTAAAACCAAGAAGGTAGAAATAACCACAGTAAGTTCTTTTCTTAAGACTTGTAGTATTATAACAAAAGTAATAGCCAACATTCCAGTATCATTGTGTGTCAGTCACATTGTGAACTGCTCCACGTGGGTTAATGTTAGTCCATCACGAAACATTCTGGCATAAATGCTACAAATATTCCCACTACTGTTGACTTATCAGGTTTTTTTGAAACAGAAGGGCTTTAGTTAGACAATCCTTTAGATTTCCATAACTACCTTAACAACCTGTTGCCTCATTCTATTTTTTATAATGGGGAAAATAGTGCTGCTTTCAAGTATATGTTTCTCTATGTTTATCTATATCAGTATATGTATCAAAAACCAATTTCTTCTTTTTAATGCTAGATAAGGTCTTTCATCTTCTCAAGGAGGTCATTCCTTTAGTTATCATCCCTCTCATGTGTCTTTAATGTCTTCATTTCTACATGTTTTGAAATCTCATATCATAAAAAGAATTCTTCACCACTCATTCAGACATAGCACCTTTTCTGAGCTCTCCTTCACAACCAGATTTCTCAGAAAACACATGTTTTTCTGAGAAACAATAAGTTATACACCCATTTTCCATTCATTCTTCTATGTCCTTCTGACTGTCTTCTGTCTCATGTTTTTACAGAAATGCTCCCATCAAAGTTGTCAATGATTTACATGTTTTTAAACTTGATGGACATATTGTTCCCACCATTTCACCTCCCATTCCTTCTCAATTTTCTTTAATGTCTTTTTCTCCTATACTGAATTCAAGAATTTCCAAGTTATAAGTGCTCAGGTTTCTTCTCTTTTTTTGGACACTGCCTTCTTAAGTGATTGCATTCATTTCCTGAGTGTTATGATCACTTTACATATGAGGAAACTGACTTTCAGAAAAGTTACATAATTTATCCAAGGACACACAAGGGCAGAATTAGAGGAGAAAAAAACATTTTTTCTCCAGAGGCCTTGCTTAATTATACACTTATTTTCAAAATGTTTGTTTTTTTTTTTTTCTTTTTGTGCATATTGAATAAGAGCACATGTTCTGGAGTCACATGCTTTTTCTTCAAACAAAAGCTCTAGGATAGAGACGATACAAGATGGCGGACTGAAGCCAGCTTTCAACAGAGGCTCCCGTCCAGAAGGAGAGTTAAGGGACAGGAATTTAGTAAGTATCCTGGTGGACTTGAGCCTCACCAAGAGAGAAGGTTGAAGAACGCACATCAACACCGCTGAGGCAAGCTGTGATCATAAGGACGCAAACAAAAGGTACAAAATCCACCACCAAGCGGACGGGAGTCCCCCTCCCCCACGAGATCGGCTCAAGAGCCCCACAATTGAACAAGCGGGCAGAAATTAAAGGCCCTCCCACTACACTCCAGAGAGAGACCTTCTAAAAACTGGACCTACCTCCCCTACTGGGGTGCCGTGGCGTTCTCCTGCCAGGCATAAAACTGAATAAAACTTTGGGAATACTTTCCCGGCAACCCTGAATCCCCAGAGCTCCCCTCCCGCCCACTGAGGTCTGGAGGCCTGTCCCCCAGGACTTCGGATCCTTGGGTGATTTCTCAAGGGGAGTGGACAGTCCCCGAGTTGCGACTGGTCAGCATTGACTCTGAGGCGCACGAGTGAGGAGAGGGCACCGGGCTGAAGGGGAGTCACGCCTTGGCGGCACTTCCCTGCGGTGCAGTGCAGCAACCCTCCCCGGGCAACAATACGGGGCAGGCACAAGACTGAATAAGAGTCTAGTTTCCCCGCTGAGAGCTGAGAGCCCCTACTCTCACTTGGGGTCTGAGGGCCTATCCCCCAGGAGTTCGGATCCTTGGGTGATTTCTCAAGGGGAGTGCACAGTGCCTGAGCTGCATCAGGTCAGCACTGACTCTGGGACACATGAGCGAAGAGAGGGCACTCTGCTGAGGGGAAATCAAGCCTTGGCGGCACTTCCCTGCGGTGCAGTGCAGGAGCCCTCCCCGGGCCGTAGTGTTGCGTAAAACTGAATGAAACTATAGCTTCCCCCCCCACTCCCAATCGGGGTCTGGGGGCCCATCCCCCAAGAGTTCTGATTCTTGGGGGATCTTTTGAGGGGTGTGGACCCAGCACAAACTGCGGCCGCTCAGTGCTGACTCTGGGGCGTGGGACAGAGGAGAAAAGGGTCGCCTGAGTGCCCACACCAGAGCAGCAGTTCCCTGGAGGTAGATCAACAGCGGTTTTTTCTTTAACGGTAGAACGCCCACTTCTGGATATTCTGAGGCCACACCCCCTGTCTCCCTGGGCAACCAGAGGAGGCCACCGGTGAGCGGGGGATTTCCTGACACGGCTCACAAACCCGGGAAGCTTCCAGGGTGGGGCCGACCCAGAGAGGTGTTCGAATGCAAATCTCCTCCAGCAGCAAAGACGTTTGAACTCAAAACAGCCTGTCTTCTGTAGGCGATTTCGACAGGAACAGAGACAGAACCCCGCAAAGTTGTCTGTTATATTCTGTTCTGTTCTGTTAGCAGCATCCATCAGGGACGGGGCTAAGCCTGAGTGAACACCTCCTTCCCATCACCTGCATCAAACACTCAAAGATGTCAGGCACCATCTCCTCCTGCTAAATAGCGGCAGTCTGCGGGGGCCTGGCAGACTTCCTTGTGATTCAGGCAGGTGCAAACCCCTGGAGTGTCTGTTCACTGCAGGCAACTGGGTTAGCCATCTGCAGAGATACCAGTGACTGGGTCCGACGGAGGGGCAAAGTGGAGAAGGAGACATCAACCTTCCTAGACTGCTCTGTTTGCTGGGTGGCTCCTCCTGACTCCACGCTGCACTGGGGTGAGCCGTGTCAGAGGAGTCACCAGGCCCATGTGATCCAGTTCCCAGAGACCTCTTGAACTCTCCCACCTGAAACAAGTGCCGATTGAGACAGCTGATTTGGACCTTTTGAACTGGGCTAATAGACTGAGGACTTTTCAGGCGGTGCCCTGGGTGTGCGATTGTAGGAAGGTTGATTCTCCTTTTCCAACTGGGGCCAGAGGTGGGCAGGCGGGGTAACTTAATTGCTGATTTTTCCACAAAGCTGAGACTTCAAGCCAGAGTAGAAGTTGCAATAGGATCCAACAGAAACCAGCTGAAAGCAAAACAGAACCACTTTGCTCCACCACACCAGACAGGGTCCCAGTTTCTCAGGCCACAACACTGTACGGGCCCTCGATAAAACCCCAGGGGAAAAACCAAAGGGAGTAAAATAACCATGGGGCGGAATCAGCGGAAAAACTCTGGTAACATGAATAACCAGAATAGATCAATCCCCCCCCAAGAAAAGATACGGCAGATGTGATTGAAGATCCCATTCATAAACAACTGGCTGAGATGTCAGAAATCGAATTCAGAATTTGGATTGCAGACAAGATTAATAAAATGGAATTAGGAATTCGAGGAGAAATTCAAAAATTGTCTCAAGAATTTAACGAATTTAAAGACAAAACCACCAAAGACTTAGACACACTGAAGCAAGAACTTACAGCCCTCAAAGAAATGAAAAATACAGTAGAATCCCTCAGTAACAGAACGGAGCAAGCAGAAGAAAGGATTTCTGACATTGAAGATAAAGTCTTTGAATGCTCCCAATCTCTCAAAGAGGAAGAGAAATGGAGAGCAAAAACGGATCACTCACTCAGAGAACTCTCAGATAATTCAAAAAAAAGCAACATAAGGATTATAGGAATTTCTGAGAACGATGAAGTCACCTCCAAGGGCAGAGAGGCCCTTCTGCATGAAATTATGAAAGAAAATTTTCCAGACATGCCTAGAGAATCTGAAATTCAGATAGCAGACAGCTTCAGAACCCCAGCACGATTCAACCCCAATAAGTCATCCCCCAGACATATCATAATTAGCTTCACTAAAGTTAACATGAAAGAGAAGATTCTCAAAGCAGCCCGGCGAATGAAAACTATAACGTACAAAGGTAAGAATATTAGACTAACTGCAGATCTCTCTGCTGAAACTTTTCAAGCAAGAAGAGGCTGGTCATGAACTTTTAATCTCCTAAAGCAAAAAAACTTTCAACCCAGGATCTTGTATCCAGCTAAACTGAGTTTCATCTATGATGGAGAAATTAAATACTTTAATGACATTCATATGTTGAAAAAATTTGCCATACGTAAACCAGCTCTTCAGGATGTTCTCAGACCTATCCTCCACAATGACGAACCCAATCCTATACCACAAAAGTAAACTCACTCAGAAACTTCGGATCAAACTCCAACTTCCACACTTGCGAAAGTATTAAAAATGTCCACTGGACCTTTGAAAAACTCGATACCCAAAATTCCACCAGACTTATCAATACTCTCCATCAATGTGAATGGGTTAAACTGTCCTCTAAAGAGGCATAGGTTAGCTGACTGGATACAAAAACTCAAGCCAGATATTTGTTGCATACAAGAGTCACATCTCAACTTAAAAGACAAATACAGACTCAGGGTGAAAGGATGGTCATCCATATTTCAGGCAAATGGTAATCAGAAAAAAGCAGGTGTTGCAATTTTATTTGCAGATACAGTAGGCTTTAAATCATCAAAAGTAAGGAAGGACAAGAATGGTCACTTCATATTTGTTAAAGGTAATACTCAATATGATGAGATCTCAATTATTAATATCTATGCACCCAACCAGAATGCACCTCAATTTATAAGAGAAACTCTAACAGACATGAGTAACTTGATTTCCTCCAGCTCCATAATCGTCGGAGATTTCAACACTCCCTTGGCAGTGTTGGATCCATCCTCCAGAAAGAAGCTGAGCAAAGAAATCTTAGATTTAAACCTAACCATCCAATATTTAGACTTAGCAGACATCTACAGAACATTTCATCCCAACAAAACTGAATACACATACTTCTCATCAGCCCACGGAACTTACTCCAAAATTGACCACATTTTAGGTCACAAGTCTAACCTCAGTAAATTTAAAGGAATAGAAATTATTCCATGCATCTTCTCGGACCATCATGGAATAAAACTTGAATTGAGTAACAACAGGAATCTACATACCCATACAAAAACATGGAAGTTAAATAACCTTATGCTGAATGATAGCTGGGTCAGAGATGAGATTAAGAAAGAAATCGCCAATTTTTTGGAACAAAATGACAATGAAGACACAAACTATCAGAACCTCTGGGACACTGCAAAGGCAGTTCTAAGAGGGAAATTTATAGCACTGCAAGCCTTCCTCAAGAGAACGGAAAGAGAGGAAGTTAACAACTTAATGGGACATCTCACGCAACTGGAAAAGGAAGAACATTCCAACCCCAAACCCAGTAGAAGAAAAGAAATAACCAAAACTAGAGCAGAATTAAATGAAATTGAAAACAAAAGAATAATACAACAGATCAATAAATCAAAAAGCTGGTTTTTTGAAAAGGTCAATAAAATAGATAAACCTCTGGCCAACCTAATCAGGAAAAAAAGAGTAAAATCTCTAATATCATCAATCAGAAACAACAAAGACGAAATAACCACAAACTCATCAGAAATCCAAAAAATCCTTAATGAATATTACAAGAAACTTTATTCTCAGAAATATGAAAATCTGAAGGAAATAGACCGATACTTGGAAGGACGCCACCTTCCAAGACTTAACCAGAATCAAGTGGAAATGTTGAACAGACCCATATCAAGTTCAGAAATAGCATCAACTATACAAAACCTCCCTAAAAAGAAAAGCCCGGGACCAGATGGTTTCACGTCAGAATTCTACCAAACCTTTAAAGAGGAATTAGTACCTATATTACTCAACCTGTTCCAAAATGTAGAAAAAGAAGGAAGACTACCCAACACGTTCTATGAAGCAAACATCACCCTGATCCCCAAACCAGGAAAAGACCCAACAAGAAAAGAAAATTATAGACCAATATCACTAATGAATATAGATGCAAAGATATTCAATAAGATCCTAACAAACAGAATCCAGCAACACATCAAACAAATTATACATCATGACCAAGTTGGTTTTATCCCAGGGTCTCAAGGCTGGTTCAATATACGTAAATCTATAAATGTAATTCAGCACATAAACAAATTAAAAAACAAAGACCATATGATTCTCTCCATTGATGCAGAAAAAGCTTTTGATAATATCCAGCATCCCTTCATGATCAGAACACTCAAGAAAATTGGTCTAGAAGGGACTTTTCTTAAACTGATAGAGGCTATCTACAGCAAACCCACAGCCAATATCATATTGAATGGAGTTAAATTGGAATCATTTCCACTCAGATCAGGAAAAAGACAAGGCTGCCCATTGTCTCCATTGCTTTTCAACATTGTAATGGAAGTTTTAGCCACCGCAATTAGGGAAGAAATGGCGATCAAGGGTATCCATATAGGGTCAGAAGATATCAAACTCTCGTTCTTCGCAGATGATATGATTGTGTATCTGGAAAACACTAGGGACTCTACTACAAAACTCCTAGAAGTGATCAAGGAATACAGCAGCGTCTCAGGTTACAAAATCAACATTCATAAATCGGTAGCCTTTATATACACCAACAACAGCCAAATTGAAAAAGCAGTTAAGGACTCTATCCCATTCACAGTAGTGCCAAAGAAGATGAAATATTTGGGAATTTACCTAACAAAAGACGTGAAAGATCTCTATAAAGAGAACTATGAAACTCTAAGAAAAGAAATAGCTGAAAATGTTAACAAATGGAAAAACATACCATGCTCATGGCTGGGAAGAATCAACATTATCAAAATGTCCATACTACCCAAAGCAATATATAATTTCAACGCACTCCCTATTAAAGCTCCCCTGTCATATTTTAAAGATCTTGAAAAAACATTACTTCATTTTATATGGAATCAGAAAAAACCTCAAATAGCCAAGACATTACTCAGAAATAAAAACATAACAGGAGGAATCACACTACCAGACCTCAGACTTTACTACAAATCGATAGTGATCAAAACAGCATGGTATTGGCACAAAAACAGAGAAGTAGATATCTGGAACAGAATAGAGAACCAAGAGATGAATCCAGCTACTTACCGCTATTTGATTTTTGACAAGCCAATTAAAAACATTCAGTGGGGAAAAGATTCCCTATTTAACAAATGGTGCTGGGTGAACTGGCTGGCAACCTGCAGAAGACTGAAATTGGACCCACACCTTTCACCATTAACTAAGATAGACTCTCATTGGATTAAAGATTTAAACTTAAAACATGAAACTATAAAAATACTAGAGGAGAATGCAGGGAAAACCCTTGAAGAAATTGGTCTGGGTGAGTTTTTCATGAGGAGAACCCCCCGGGCAATTGAAGCAGCTTCAAAAATACACTACTGGGACTTGATCAAACTAAAAAGCTTCTGCACAGCCAAGAACACAGTAAGCAGAGCAAGCAGACAGCCCTCAGAATGGGAGAAGATATTTGCAGGGTATATCTCTGACAAAGGTTTAATAACCAGAATCCACAGAGAACTCAAACGCATCAGCAAGAAAAAAACAAGGGATCCCATCGCAGGCTGGGCAAGGGATTTGAAGAGAAACTTCTCTGAAGAAGACAGGCGCAAGGCCTTCAGACATATGAAAAAATGCTCATCCTCTTTAATCATCAGAGAAATGCAAATCAAAACTACTTTGAGATATCATCTAACTCCAATGAGACTAGCCTATATCACAAAATCTCAAGACCAGAGATGTTGGCGTGGATGCGGAGAAAAGGGAACACTTCTGCACTGCTGGTGGGAATGCAAATTAATACATTCCTTTTGGAAAGATATATGGAGAACACTCAGAGATCTAAAAATAGATCTGCTATTCAATCCTGTAATTCCTTTGCTGGGCATATACCCAGAAGACCAAAAATCACAACATAACAAAGATATTTGTACCAGAATGTTTATTGCAGCCCAATTCATAATAGCTAAGTCATGGAAAAAGCCCAAGTGCCCATCGATCCACAAACGGATTAATAAATTGTGGTATATGTATACCATGGAATACTATGCAGCCTTAAAGAAAGATGGAGACTTTACCTCTTTCATGTTTACATGGATGGAGCTGGAACATATTCTTCTTAGTAAAGTATCCCAAGAATGGAAGAAAAAGTACCCAATGTACACAGCCCTACTATGAAACTAATTTGGGACTCTCACATGAAAGCTATAACCCAGCTACAACTTAACAATAGGGGGAAGTGGGAAGGGGGGGTGGGTAGAGGGAGGGGGATCGGTGGGATCACACCTGTGGTGCATCTTACAGGGGTATTTGCGAAACTTGGTAATTGTAGAATGTAAATGTTTTGGCACAGTAACTGAGATAATACCAGAAAGTCTATGTTAACCACTGTGATAAAAATGTGTCAAATGGTTTATGAAGCGAGTGTATGATGCCCCATGATCATATCAATGTATACAGTTATGATTTAATAAAAAAAAAAAGCTCTAGGATTGACTACCTGAAAGACTATACAGTATTTATTTAATCTTTTATGCCTCAGTTTCTTCATTTGTAAAAGATATAAGAATAAAACCTACCTATATGATGCCTTTGATGACTAAATGAGTAAGGTTCTTAGAACAGTTATGTCATATAGTAACTTCTCA
This sequence comes from Nycticebus coucang, assembly GCF_027406575.1. NCBI lineage: Eukaryota > Metazoa > Chordata > Mammalia > Primates > Lorisidae > Nycticebus > Nycticebus coucang. The sequence goes on along the minus strand of NC_069804.1, from coordinate 151,566,555 downwards.
ATAACAGTTAAGAGTTATTACTATTTTCTGCATTATATAAATTTTCTTTTTTATTGTTACTCTATTATAATCCTGAACTGTATCAAAAACACCTTAGATCAGGGATGATATCTCATATTTTGGTAGATCCCCACACTCCACTGCCACAGTATAGTTCAGGCATCATACAGACCATTCAGTATATATGTATTAATCAGTTGAGCATTGTACTGGGAATAGCAAATATTGACTGTGAAGAACTTCAAGCAACAAAATAAACATTTAATGGATACAAACTGGCCATTATAAGTCAATAATAAAATGTTTAAAATTTAATGCATTTAACAAAAATGGACAGATAAAGCAAAACTTCATGATTATGATCAAGTATTAATAGAATGAAGATTTACTAAGCAACCACCTATAATACTTCAGATAGCATAAAAATGGTAGTACTTCAGAGAAAACGATAAATCATGTTCTTTTCATGCTTAATGATATATAATTCTGCATTATCTCTATAAATCTATGTATTTCAAGAAAATAAGGATAAAAGCCACAAACGGGAAGATATTTGCATAGACATATCTGATAAGGTACTTTTAATCAAAATATACAAAGAATATTCAAAAATAAGAGAATGAGCAACCCAGTTTAAGAAATGGCAATAGATCTGAATAGGTATCTCACCTAAGAAAATACATGAATGGCAAATCAGTATATGAAAAGCTGCTCAGTATTGTATGTCATTAGGGAATTACAAATTGAAACAACAATGGGATGCTACTACACATCTATTAGAATGGCCAAAATCCAACACATTTACAATACCAAATGCTCACAAGGGTGTTGAGCAACAAGAACAAGAGTTTGGTGGTAATGCAAGATGGCACAGCCACTTTGGAAGATATTTTGGTAATTTCTAACAAAATCAATCATAGTCTTACCACATAATTTAGCAATAATGCTTCTTGGTATTTACTCATGTACTTGGAAAGGTCATGTTTATAGAAAAAACTCAACATGAATATTTATAGCATATTCCTTCATAGTCAACAAAATATTGAAGCAATCAAGATGTTCTTCAGTGAGTGAATGGGTAAGGAAAGTGTGGCACATCCAGACACTTGTATCTGAGAATAAGATTGCAACCCCTTCTTTCTTCTGATTTTCATTTGCTTGAAATACTGTTTTCCATCCCTTAACCCTGAGTCTTGATTTGTCTTTCAAGCCTAGGTGTGTCTCTTGAGATAGCATATGTATGACTTGTGCTTTTTTATACAATTAGGCAGCCTGTGCCTCTTCAGTGGTAAATTCAGACCACTGACATTTATTAGGAGACTTGATAAGTTTGGTGGAGTTCTATTCATCTCCTTTTGTGAAAGTCCTTTGTGTAGTTTTATCATGTGCAATTGTGGAAACTATGTTTTGACCTTTAGCTTCTGAGTGTTTACTTAGTTTGTGGTCTATTGTTGTGGTCAGTGTTGAGAATGGGTCTAAGTATTTCCTGTAGAGCCAACCTTGTTGTCGTGAACTGCCTCAGTGCTTGTATATCTGCAAAAGATTTTATTTTTCCATCAATTTTGAAGTTTAGTTTAGCAGGATACAAAATTTGGGGCTGAAAATAATTTTGTTTAAGAATGTTGAAGGTAGATCACTGTGCTCTTCTGGCTTGGAAAGTTTCAGCTCAAATGCCTGCTGTCATGCTAATGACTCTACCCCTATAGGTGAGTTGACACTTACTCCTGGCTGCTTGCAGAATTTTTTCTTTCATCTTGACTTTGGACAGGATCATTACAATGTGTCTTGGAGAGGCTCTGTTTGAGTTGAGATAACCTGGGTTTCAATATCCCTCTGAAAGGAGTGTGTCGGGATTTTTAGTAAAACTTGGGAAGTTTTCATTTATGATAGTCTCCAGTAGGGCTTCCATTCCTTTGGCACCATCTTCTTCCCTTTCACGAATCCCTGTTATTTGTATGTTTGAATACTTCATGGAGTCTTATAGTTCTTTAAGTGTTTGTTTTGCTTTCTCTCTCTCTTCTTTTCTGCCTCTTTACCTGGTTAACTTGAAAACTTTATCTTCTAGCTCCATGATTCCTTCTTCTCCATGGTCTAACCTACTTTTGATACTTTCTACTGCATCTTTACATTCTCTGATAATCTCCTTCATTTCATTAAGGTCCACAATATCCTTTCCATATTCTACATATCTCTCATCTGACTTTTGGTTCTGTCTTTCCATTTTGGGGGCCATTCACTTATTGTCTATAGCATGCATATTTTGAATTCACTTTCTGTCAAATGCATTAATTCTTATAGGTGGACTATTCTGTAGTAGATGTCTCAGGGTCCCTTGAGGTAGTTGCTCTGTTTTGGTTTTTCATGCTGCCTGAATTTTTCTCTTGGTTCCTCCCTAGGTGTTCTTTCTTCTTATTCACCTCCCTGTGCTCCTTTTTCCTTCTTACTTCCTCCTTTGCTTCAAATTACCTTATCTAAAAGCTTAGGTATAGTTCTACCTAAGCTTTATTTAAATAGAGAAGGTATATTTAAATAGAGAAGATGAGAACTGAGAGAAGTGACTGAGATGAGATAAGAACTATTTAAAAAGGGAACTGAGAGGAATGACATAGAGAGAGAGAATAAATGAACCTAAAATACCATAACCAAGAATAAAAGAGCTCTTTCTCTTTAGGAAAGTAAAAATAGAAGTTAAGAATAGAATCAACCAAACAAATTAGCAAAAACAAAACACAGCAAAACAAACAAAAAAAAGTACAAATGGCTATAAACTGCAGCAAACCTCAGTGACATAGAAAAGAATAAAAAAAAACTAAAAAAGTTTTTGATAAATATATATATTTTTGTATATATATTTATACATATAAAACAGTTATATATGGAGGGAAAATTATATATGTATATATATTGCAATTTAGATATATAACATATATATTATATATGTACATTTATATTATATATAAAAGTTATATGTATGTATATATTGCTATATATATATACATATATAAATATGTTGGTCCCTTCTGCAGAAGGGACCAACTTTATATAAATGTTGCAATATGAAGAGGTTACTAAGATGGTCAAATAGAGGCATCTTTCAACAGGGTTTCCTGTCAGAGGGAGAGGTATTGGACAGAATGGACTCAAAGAACCTGAAAGTGGGGAGCTGATCTAAGAGGGAAGATAGATAAGTGCATATCATCCCTGCTGAGACAAGCTGAAACTCCAGAAAAACACATTCCAGGTACAAAGTCCATCACCAAGAGGACAAGAGACCCCCTCACCCAAGAGAGAGGCCTGCTGTGTGCTCTCTGCAAGCAAGCTGGAAACAAAAGGTCTCTGATATTACCTCATGGAAGATATCTGCTAAATACCAGGCCTCCTTCTCCAGGGAGGTCCCACTTGTGAGCCTCAGCATAATCCTGCCCAGAATAAAATTGAACAAATATTTTCCCCACAATTCTGAACTCCCAGTCCACCCTTCCCCCATTGCCTGGTGGTCTGAAGGCCTGCCCCCTACAGATCTCAGAATGTTTGAAAATTCCTTGATAGGCATTAGTATTGTGTGCACTGCTGGACAACAGTGTGGAAATAGTGACTCAAGTGGAAGTTGAGGGGATCAGGGAGAGAGGGGCACATGAGAAAGAGGAGAGACCTGCCATGCTACAACAGTGCATGGTGGATGGAGGTGCCCTAGCCCCGGGACAGACTTTGGCAATGCACTTTCCTGTCTTTGCTCAATGGAGGGAGCCAGACTTTAGCCCTTTGGGTTTTGGGGTCAGAACTGCCTGTGGATTCCTTCTATTGAGTTACTGGAGGTCATTTGAACTCACACTGTTGAGGAGTAATTGTAATGTTGGAGACAATCCACATAGAACTATTGACCTAGGCTGTCCAACTGGGGACCCTTCAAGGTTGAGTGGTGTTTGTATTGCAGTGGGGGGGACTGATTCTCCTCCTCCACCTGTTGCTGGTGGTGGGTGGGGCGCCAAAGTTAATTGTATCTCTTCCCATCTGAGAGTTCAGTGTCATACCACAACTCTATAGGATAGCATAGAAGCTGGCTGACTATTAGACAGAGACAGCTAGCCTTATCATACTCTCTGGCTACAGCTCTCAAAGGGACCTTTGTAAAGCAGGAGGGGAAAAACACAATCAACACCCCCAGCTCATTAGTAAAGGATTGGTTAATCTTACTTCCTGGGGCCCTCAATCGAATCTCACTTTACCAGTTTTACTAGCCAAACTGCAGAAAATAATCATGGGGCAGAACCAGCAGAAGAAATCTGGCAACATGAATGGACTCAAAGAATAGAGTAGATCATCTCCCCCAAGAAATAGCAAAGGAGATACAACAGAAGATGCCATTCATAGACAAATGGCTGAAATATCAGAAATAAAATTCAGAGTGTGGTTGGCAAATACAATGAATAGAATGGAGGAATATACAGAAATAGAAATCCAAAAGGTTGTTCAAAAGTTGTCTAAAGAAATTAAACAAAGTCACTCAGGATATGGACATAATGAGAACAGATATAGCAGAGTGCAAGGAAATGAAAAAGTTATTTGAGGAGCTTTTAAATACTGTAGAATTCCTCAGTAAGAGAAGAAAGGATCTCCTAAATTGAAGACAAGGCTTTTGAACAATCCCAAGCATTCAAAGAAACAGAAAAAAGGAAAGCAAAACAAATAATTCCCAGAAGGACTTGTGGGATCAGTCCAAAAGATCAAACATCCATCTGCCTTACAGGAATTATTGTAGAAGAGGATGGTCCTAAAGTCACAGATTCTCTAGTCTATGATATTATGGAAGACAATTTTCCAAGCATTGTAAGAGATACACATATTCAGATATTAGACAGTTTCAGAACCAAAGCAAGACTCAATCTAAATGAAGCATCTCCTAGACACAGAGTAATTAACTTTGCCAAAATTAATAGGAAGGAGAAAATTCTCCAAGCACTCAGACATAAGAAAAGCATTACCTACAAAGCGAGAAATATAAGGATGAGTGCAGATCTTTCTGCCAAAACTTTTCAAGCCAGAAGAGGATGGTCATCGACCTTAAATCTCCTAAAACAAAACATCTTTCAGCCCAGAATCCTGATCCAACTAACCTGAGTTTCATTTGCGATGGGGAAATCAAATACTTCACTGACATAAAAATGTTGAGGAAATTTACCAGAACTAAACCAGCTTTCTAGGAAATACTCAGACCCATTTTCCATAATGATAAGCACTATGATATATCATCAAGGTAAAATCACCTAGAATTTATCAAACAAAACCTAACTTTCACAATGATAAATTGATTAAAATTATGCACTGGACCTTTGAAAAACATGACAGCCAAAACACTACCATACCTATCAATTCTCTTAATTAATGTGAATAGCTTAAATTGTCCTCTAAAGAGGCACAGGTTGGCTGACTGGATACCAATTTCAGACCAGGCATCTGTTGCATACAAGAGACTTATCTTACCTCCCAACATAAAAAAAGACTCAGGGTGAAGGGATGGACATTTATAATAAAGGCAAATGGAAATCAGAAAGAAGTAGGGGCTGCAGTTTCATATGCAGATACAATGGGATTTAAAACAAGAAAAATAAGGAAAGAAAAGGATGGAAACTACATATTTGAAGCACTCAACACGAAGCAATTTCAATAATTAACATTTATACACCCTACCTAAGTGCTCCTTAATTTATAAAGAAAACCCTAATGAATATTGACAATTCGATATCTTCCTGCACTAAAATAGATCCTCCAAGAAGAAACTAAACAAGGAAATAATGGACTGAAATTTGACATTTGAACAAATAGACTTAACAGACATCTACAGAACATTTCATACTAATAAAACTGAATACACATTCTTCTCATCAGCCCAAGAATAATCTTCCAAAATTGATCATATCTTAGGACACAAGTCTATCCTCAACAAATTTAAAGAATAGAAATTATTCCTTGTATCTTCTTGGATCATCATGGACTAAAAGTTGAACTCATACTCAAACAAAGTCATGGAAACTAAATAAACTTACACTGAATGACAACCAGATCAAAGACAAGATTAAGAAGGAAATCATCAAATTTTTGGAACAAAATTATAATGAAGACACAAATTATCAAAACCTGTGGGATACTGTAAAGTCAGTTCTAAGAGGTACATTTATAGCATTAGAACCCTTCATCAAGAAAACAGAAAGAGAGGAATTCAACAACATAATGGGACATTTTAAGCAACTGGAAAAAGAAGAACTATTCTACCCTAAACCGAAGAGAAGAAAAGAAATAATCAAAATTACAGGAGAACTAAATGAAATTGAAAATAAAAGAATCATTCAGAAGATCAATGAAACAAAAAGTGGATTCTTTGAAACTATTTATAAAATTGATAAACCATTGGTTAGCCTAACCAGAATCAGAAAAGTAAAATCTACAATAATGTCAATCAGAAACAATAATGGAAAAATAACAACAGACACCAGAGAAATTAAAAAAAAAAAATCCTCAATGAAATCTACAAATAACTCTATTCTCAGAAATATAAAAATCTGGAGGAATTGGACCAAAACCTGGAAGCATGGTACCATCCTAGGTTCAACCAGAAGGAATTTGAAACTTTGAATAGATTTATATCAAGCAAAATAGTATCAACTATACAAAATCTCCCAAAAAAGAAAAGTCCAGGGCAAGATGGCTTCACACCAGAATTCTACCAAACCTTCAAACAGGAACTAGTACTCATAACCTTTCCCAAAACATAAAAAAAGAAGAAATACTCCCCCAACACATTCTATGATGCAGATATCACCTTGATCCAAACGAGGAAAGGACTCAACAAAGAAAAAAATATATATAGACCAATATCATTAATGAATGTTGATTAAACAAGATTGTAGCAAACAGAATTCAAAGATACATCAAAAAATTATACACCGCAAACAAGTTGGTTTTCTGTCAGGGTTAAAAATTTGGTTCAACATATGTAAATCTATAAATATAATACACCACACCACATAAATATAATAAAAACAAAGACTATATGAGTCTATCACTTAATGCAGAAAAAGATTTTGATAATATACAGCATCCTGCATGAGTAGAACACTTAGAAAATAGAGTTAGATGGGATATTTCTTAAACTGATGAAGGCCACCAGCACCAAACCCATAGCCAATATCATCTTTAATGGAGTAAAATTGAAAACATTTCCACTCAGATCTGGAACTAGCAAAGGATGCCCATTGTAACCACTGCTATTCAACATAGTAATGGAAGTCCTAGCCATCTTAATCAGGCAAGACAGGGGGAATCAGTGTATTCAAATGGGGTCAGAGGAGGTCAAATTCTCACTCTTCATGGATAAAATAATTTTATACCTGGAAAACCCCAGGGACTCAACTGCAAAGTTCTTAGAAGTGAACAATGAAAATAGCAGTGTCACATTTTTATCACAGTGGTTAAAAATAAATAAATAAATAAATAAATAAATAAATAAAAAGAAAATAGCAGTGTCTCAAGATATAAAATCAACACTTACAAACTAGTAGGTTTTATATATGCCACCAATAGTTGAGCCAAAATATAGTCAAGGATTCTATTCCTTTTATATTAATGCCAAAGAAGATGAAATACCTGGGAATTTATCTAACAAAGGAATGAAAGATCTTTATAATGAGAACTATGATACCACAAAGAAAGAAATAGCTGAAGATGTTAACAAATGGAAATTCATACCATGCTCATGTTTGGGAAGAATTAACATTGTTAAAACGTTCATACAACCGAAAGCAATCTACAGATTTAATGCATTCCCTATCAAAGCATCAATGTCATACTTTAAAGAACTTGAAAAAATAGTACTTCATTTAATATGGAATCAGAAAAAACCTCAAATAGTCAATACCTTACATAGAAATAAAAACAAATCAGGAGGCGTCATGTTACCAGACTTCAGGTTATACTCCAAATCTATAGTGATCAAAACAGCTTGTTATTGGCACAAAAATGGAGATGTAGATATATGGAACAGAATAGAGAACCTAGAGATAAACCTAAGCACATATTGTCATTTGATCTTTGATAAGTCTTGTCCTGGTTGTGTGACCTGGGACTGAGCCCCCCTCTGAACGCCACCTTCCCTTATGTCCCTTGGCCACTAGTCATTTTTTCTTGTTTGTCTCCCAGCACTGTCTTCAGATGGCACTTCCCTCACCTGTCTGGGCCCCCTTCCCTTTGCTGTCCTTGTCTGGGCCACTGATGCTTATCTCCCTCCCAAATGGGCTACTCTACACCAGCAAGTCAGAGCAAGCCCTGAGGGCTAGTGTGTCTGCCACACCAAGGGCAGATCCAGGTGTTCACCCATGTCTCAGCATGACCACGCCTGCCCCTCTCCAGACAGGCCCTTTCTGCTCTTGTATCAAGCAACAGTGTAAGTCCCAACCATGCACCCCCAGGGCATGCCCATTCTGGGACCCTCCCCTGCTGTGCTTGCTTTACACTTCCAAGTTGCTCCTCTAGCCTGTGGGACTAAATGATCACAACCAGGGGCCTGCAACTGATAAGATACTGATAAGAGGCCTACCCTCATGACCTTCTCACAACCTTCCCACAATGGCAGCCCCCAAGCATCCATGACCTTTCCAGTATGGCTGTCTCACCAGCCACCAAACTGATGTCAATTCACTTCAACCAGTACTCATCTCTGGCTGCTCTATACTGTTCTAGTCTGCTCACTCTTTCAAGCTTTCCATTCAATGTGCATCTTTCCCCCAAAGTCAAAAGGTGAGGAAAAGCTTCCTCCTGTCTCCTGAACTCTATGGGCTGCTGGATGTTACTGCTGGCTCCCAATCACTTGCCTAATGAGTCAGATCTCCACCACTTGGGATGACACACTGTATCCTGCCCTCCACAACCTAGTTGTGCTCCCTGAGCTACAACTCCAGGTAAAGTCTCCATGCCAGATATATCTGAGTTCTCTTTTTTACCCAGTCCTACTAGGAGATCTCAGCCAAACAATCCTTCTTGTCTGCCATTTTGCCCTGCTTCCCCATTTTTTTTATTAAATCATAACTATATACATTAATGCATTTATGGGGTACAATGTACTAATTTTATATACAATTTGGAATACTTACATCAAACTGGTTAACATGTCCCCCATTAATACACATTTCTTGCCTTACATTTTCTGAGTGACTTATTGCTTGCTGTTTATTATATATTTGTTTTAGACTATGGAATGATGTTAAACAAAAAGAAAATTAAAGTAATTTTCTTATTTGAGTTCAAAATGGGCAGGAAGAAACAACTCATAACATCAACAATGCATTTGGTGTAGGAACTGCTAATGAATTTGCAGTGCAGTGGTGGTTCAAGAAGTTCTTCAAAGATAAGGAGCATAGTGTTCCACCATTGGAAGCTGACAACAACCAATTGAGAGCAATCATTGAAACTGATCCTCTGACAACTACGCAAGAAGTTGCCTAAGAAGTCAACATTATTCATTCTATAGTTGTTCAGCATTTGAAGCAAATTGGAAAGATAAAGAAGCTTGATAAATGGGTGCCTTAAAAACTGATTTAAATCAGAACAATCATCATTTTAAAGTATCATCATCTCTTATTCCACACAATAATGAACCATTTCTCGATAGAATTTTGATGTGTTACAAAAAGGGGATTTTATACAATGGGCAATGGCCAGCTCAGTGGTTGAGCTGCGAAGATCCTCCAGAGTACTTCGTAAAGCCAAATTGGCATGAAAAAAAGTAATGGTCATTGTTTTGTGGTCTGTTGCCAGTCCAATCCACGAAAACTTTCTCAATCCCACCAAAACCATTAAATCTGAGAAGTATGCTCAGCAAATTGATGAGACACACTGAAAACTGCAATTCTGGCATCTTTCATTGGTCAACAGAAAGGCCCAATTCTTCTCCAGGACAATGCCTGACTACATGTTGCACAACCAATGATTCAAAATGGGACGTATTGGGGTATGAAGTTTTGACTCATTTGCCGTGTTTATCTGACTTCTTCCCAACTGACTATGACTTCTTCACGCATCTCAACAACTTTTTGCAGGGAAATTACTTCCACTACCAGCAGCATATGGAAAATGCTTTGCAAGAGTTCATAAAATCCCAAAGCATGGATTTTTACACTACAGGAATTCGCAAATTTATTTCTCTTTGACAGCAATGTGTTGATTGTAAAGGTGCCTGTTTTGATTAATAAATATGTTTGAAGTTTGTTATAATGATTAAAAATCCATGGTCCAAACCTGCAATTACTTTTGTACCAACTCATATATAAAGAAAAAAATGAAATCGAGTGATTTCACACATAAAAAAGAAATTTGCGCAAGTTTTAGAAAACTATTAATTTCTTGATGGCTTTACTAGGAGTACCAATGGAGAAATGCCAGAAAATAAAGATTTCAGATGTAGTCAGATAAGAATGTACCTTACCATATTTATCTGTATTTTAGAAAATTTGTTTGAGGACAATATTTTACTGAAGTTACTTATAAGAGAATGCTTTTTAAATAATAGGACAGTGAGAAAATACCAAGAAGATAGTGAACTGAAGCAGCAGCTTGTCTTAAAGCAAATAGGAAGACAATCTCAGAAAATATCTTGTTTTATAAAATGATGAAAATATAATTTATAATGATTTTGAAATGGAATGTTAGTTTAATGTTATATTTAAAATAGAAATATTATTAAGATAATTATCACCACACTTCATATTTTCTTGTAAATTATTACATAAAATACCAATTAAATATAGAATCAACGTATTATAGCTATTTACCCATAACACCCTTTATTAGGAATCTATGATTGATATGAGTTTTTGAGGTCTATCTTTATATAAAGACAAACTAAATATTTTAATTTACTTTGTTTTTCTGGCAGAGTAATATGAAAATCTGACATACTACACATATGCTGACCAATAGAAAAATCTAAACCCATGTTCCTTAGTATCCAGTTACTCTAGAACTAAGTTTCTCTAGAAAGGATTATTTTATCTTGCATTACTCATCTCTAACTTTTTTGAAATAAAATGTCAAATATTTAATATTCTAACTTTTTATTTATTTGATCTACACCTACAATCTACATGGAAATAGTTTTCCAATTTATATGGAAACAGTTTGATATAATGAAGAAGTTTGGACTGAAATACATATTGAATGATAGCACACATGCATGTTTAGAGGATTAGATGTAAATATATAGTATAGATAAACCTCCATCAAAGAGGCACATCCATTAGTATGAAGGTTAGAAAAAGTTGAGCGGAGTGTTCATGTTTAGAGTGACTATCATTACATTTAGCCATCATTCATTCTTAGGTACTACTCACAGGTTGATTACTTAGAGGTATATTATTGAATAACAAAAGAAATACCATCTTTTAAAGTATTATCTCACAGCATATTATTTTTTTCTTATAACATGGTTGATGAAATTTATTTGGAATAATTCCAAGTTTTTTGCTCAGTTCATTGATAATTTTTCAATTTTCTGAAATAGGAAAATTGGAAGAGGAACAGAGCTAAAATCACAGTTGAATTCAGTTCTTAACATGTTTGTTTTGATAACTCTGTGAGAAATCCAAGTGTATATGTTCAATGGGAAGTTGGATGTGAGTGTGTGCAATTCAAGACAGAGGGTTGGACTTAGAGATTTGGGTTGGATATAGAGATTTTGGAATCATTAGCCTACAAATGTTAATTGAAGTCACAGGTGTGGATAAGTTCAGGAGTGTAGAATCAAAAAGGCAAAATATCTGGTAAAGTACACTGAATAAACCCAAGATAAATATAAAATATATCTTTATATTTTAAAAATAGCAGACTAGTCATAGTGGTAGATGTATAGGTAATTACTAGTATTAGAAGAAGGAATGCTAGATTTCTATGACTGACTAAAGGTAAAGGATAAGGAAAGTAGGTCTCTAATATAGACAATTGTTTGGTATGAGGAAGCATACTGGTATTCTCTGAGATATGGTGAAGTGCCTTAGTAGATTTACAATTGCAATCACAGAATACCTGAGTTTGGATAATTTATAAAGAAAATAGTTTAATTTGGATCAGGTTTCTGCAGATTGGGAAGATGAAGAAGATGAAACCAGCATCTGTTTGGCTTCTGTTGAAGGCTTTCATGCTGTGTCACAATATGGCAGAAAAGACCAAAGGAGAAGCAGACAGATGAGAGGAGGGAAAACCCAAGAGGCATCATGGCTTTATAGTAGCCCACACTTATGGGAAATAATCCATTCCCATGAGAACTAACCCAGTCTCACTAGATAAAAGTGAACTTACTGCTGCTAAAAAAGCAATAAGCCATGTATGAAGGATCCCCTTTCATGACTCAAATACTTCCCACTGGGCCCCACCTCCCAAAATATTTATATTGGGGAGTCACATTTCAAGATGAATTTTGGCAGAACATACCCAACCAATAGCAAGGAGGAATGATTTGGTGAAGGAAATTATTGTTTATTTTTGGACACACTGAATTATGTAAAATCTTTTCCTGAAGATGTAGAGAGGGATTAATGAAAAATACATTGATCAGGTATCAGTTTTTTCCTGCCTAGGTGCTTAAATTTTGAATATGCTTGACTGTAAGTGAAATAATGGAATCAATGGCACTATTTTCTTCTTCTATGGCTGCATGAAGCATCTGCTATTTTTGCTTCATGGTAGGGAGTAAAGTCAAAAGGTCTTATCGCTTAAGAGATTTCTATTAACTCCTTAAATTACCACCTAATTTAGCCTGTTTCTACTGAGAATTTTATTTTGTCATGATATTCATATTTGATGCTAGTGTAGCATTCTTCTGTTTTAAAATGGTAACAATTTAATTTTTTATTTACTCAAGTAACTACATGCCCTCTTTTTGACTTACATTCAAAAGATTTATTATCATTTATTCTGCAGGGAGTTCTGATGCTATGAATTAGACCCTAAGTGTTCTCTATTGGGCCATTAATTTGTCAAATGCGCCTGTAATTTTTCACAAATCATTTTTTTTCCTTTATTACTAAAGCAAGAAGTTAAAAAATATGCTATACTGTGTCTCAGGCTTCATATTATATGGATATTAGAACGAAGATGATACTTTGAAAGCCTCAGTTAAATGATTACATTTAAAGTTGATTTATTTTATCCAAGGAAACTTTTCTCCATGCCAACAGAAGTCACATGAGTTATACTCATACTTACATGTATGCCTTGCAGACTCGAACCTCATATTCAATTATTTTGCAGTTTTTAAAAATCAGAATATTGTAGAACTGTGTGTGTTTGCTAGTAGATCCGTAAAAGGAGCTATGCATGTAAAATCTAGCTCACCTAAAGATTCTCTAGTCTCTTCATTTTTATACATCTAGCACAATTGCCTTGTAATAACTATTCCTATTAAAACCAATAATGACCTCCAAGTTATTGTAAGATCCTACATTAGAAATTCCATTATGGTTGCTCGACTTTAAAAGTACAGAATTAAACTAACACTTGAACTATTTTAACAAAAGTTAAAAAAATGTTTTAACCCTAATTTAAACATGTTCATTTATAACCCTAATGTCCTTGTCACATTTGTCAATTTCAGACAGTAAATCCCATTATAATTTCTTGTGTCAAGTACATCTCTTTTTAATAAAGGTGTATGTTTTCACACCCAATTATGTGCATATAACCAATACATTGACCTGTACTGTACCAAAACAGATGGCATAATATAATGCTTTAAAAGAAGATTTAAGAAAACTCCTCAATATAAAATATCAGTTACACCCTAGAAATATTATTTGATTGATTTATGAAGTGAATAGTTTAAATATCATGTTTATCTGCCACAACCCCTACTTCAAAACAATTCCATGCTTGAGGGCTAAAGAAAATAGAACAATATAACACAGACCCCATGACAATAGGGCAGGGAGTACTAGAAATAAATGAGCCATGCTAAGCCCAGTGATATTCATCTATGACAGAAAATGTTAATAGCTAGTGGTTGTGATTTGAACTTATCATTGATTTTCATTTCTTTGCCATAAATTTCCCACATGCTATTAGCAGCAGGCCACCCTAGTTGCTACAATGATCTTCTACCAAGCCTATAAATTATAGCTCTTAAATCAAAAAATTGCTCCAGTGGCACTTGAAGGTTATGCTGTTCTAATTGTGTTGATGAACTAAACTTTCTAGGATCATGAAGTATCTTGAAGTTCAAATAAATGAAAACAATGAATACAATCCAGAAAATCTGTTTTATTATATAACCATGCTTTGTGTACTAGGTAAATGTAGAATGACAGCATCAGTGCAGAAATTTTGAGTAGATTCTACTAGATAATGGTGTCCATAAAAATATGTACATTTCTTCAACTATGCCACTAAACTAGAAATATAAGACAACATAGTACTCTTAAAGAAAGTCCTTATTGGCATGGCACCCATAGCTCAGAGAATAGGGCTCCAGCCATATACACTGAAGTTAGTGGGTTTGATCCTGGCCCGGCCTGCTAAACAACAATGAAAAATACAACCAAGAAATAGCAAGGCATTATGGTAACCACCTGTATTCCCAGCTACTCAGGAGGCTGAGGCAAGAGAATCACTTAAGCCCAAGAGTTTGAGGTTTCTGTGAGGTGTGATGGCACTGCACCCTACTGAGGGTGAGGTAATGAGACAGTCTCAAAAAAAAATAAAAAAGAAAGAAGGAAAGTCTTTATTGTACATTCATCCCTACATCTGGTTGTTTGCTTTTCTAACTATAAATTTTCATAATGATAAGCTTTGAAACAAAGTAGAAATTAGAGTTGTTGATTTTTCTTAGTCAATAAAAGTACATAAGAATATGTACATAGGTTCTACAAAATTAGCAATTATCATTAATGCCAGGGGACATTCTAGATTTTTCTGAGAACATTTTGTAAGCCTAGTTGTCCATGGGTCATGTAATTTTTGAGACACAGTATGTTAGTCAGCTTCCAAGATAACTCCTATGATTTCCAACTTTTGGTGTTCCTCCTCCCACACATGGTACTCTCCTATATTGTAAGTAGTCTTATGAGAAGGACCACAAATTGAAGAATTCATTCCTCCAGCCAATAGCTACTAAGAAACAAAAGCCAGTCACCATCCATGTGGTGATCTTGGAAGTAGAATTTTCCAGCCTTGTGATGACCATAGCCTGAGCTAACAATCTGACCATAATCTCGTGAAAGACTTTGAGAAAGTCTCTCAGCTAAAATACTTTGGATTACTGACTCTCAGAACTTATATGAGAGAATAAATGTTTGTCATTTTAAACTGTTTAGCTTTGGAATAACTTGTTACACAGCAATAAATAACTATGAAACTACATCACTTTTTAAAATACTATATTTAATGACATATGACACATTGTATCACAGGTAAAGTTTTGCTTGAAGCAGTATATGACATTTGAACAAGTACAATGCTGTTCAATAAGAGTTGAAAGAAGACTGCTCTACAAGTCTTAATATTCAGAATAAAAATCAATTGATTTTTACTAGATGGTCTTTGAGAAACTTTTATATGTTCAACCATTTAGTAATTATTTCATTTTATATAATTATTGAAAGAAAGTTCCTCTCATAGTTTTTCATTAATAGAGAAAAGTTACATTATAATGTTACATTACTGTCTATGTAAGTTTATGTAAGTTTGTTACAATTACTTGTTTATGGGTTGAAAACTCCATCAAGGACAGTGCCCTGTGAGTTCCTTGCTTTTGTTCATCAATGAGCTTCTTTTGGTCCATTTTTGCATGCTCCTTTCTCATGCCAAGATTTTCATTTAAGCTTTCCTAACTGTTTTTCTATCAATGTTTACTTGGTCTGCTATGGCGTTCACAGTCAGCTGATGATTTTAACACACAATTTGATGCACATTTTTTATTAACAGTTTTTATTGTTATTTTGACAATTATATTTTCAAACTATTAAACAATAAGAAAAATGTCTTATATATTTATCCATGCAGTTATTATTCCTGATACTCTTCATTATCTCACTTTCTTTCTACCTGAAAGGCTTTAATATTCCTTGTGCAAGTCTGCTGGTAATGAGTTCTTTTTATCTCAAGAATGGAAGAAAAAGTATCCAATGTACTCAGACCTACTATGAAACTAATTTATGGCTTTCACATGAAAGCTATAACCCAGTTATAACCTAAGTATATGGGGAAGGGGAAGAGGGAGGGGAGGGAGGGGGGAGGATAGGCAGAGGGAGGGTGATTGGTGGGATTACACCTGCGGTGCATCTCACAAGGGTACATGTGAAACTTAGCAAATGTAGAATATAATTGTCTTAATACAATAACTAAGAAAATGCCAGGAAGGCAATGTTAACCAGTGTGATGAAAATGTGTCAAACTGTTTATAAAACCAGTGTATAGTGTCCCATGATCACATTAATGTATACAGCTATGATTTAATATTAATAAAAAAAAATCTATACCCAGTAAAAAATCTTCAAAAAATTGATGCACAATTTTTACGATTTATTTTCAGTTCTGCTCATTATTGGTCACCCTAAACTCTCTTCATCAGTGTCACTTTATCTACCCTTAGAAAAAGTTCTGATGCATGTGTACACTGCCATTTCCTTCATGGCAATATCCCCATAAACTTGTAGTAACATGTCCCTGATTTCAGTTCCACTCTCGCCAAGTTTAACAAGAAATTTGATTTTTATTCATTGCTTTAATTCAAACTCTGACATTCTCATGAAGGCACACAAAAACACACAACAATAATAAACACCACACAGTCAGGTACTGATTGCTAACATCACTTATCACTAGTAGATTAGACACAATTACATGTTAATATAGTAGGGAAGTATTTTCAATCCAGATTTATTTCTGTCAGTACACACAGATATATGTAAAAGTGAATAATTATACTTCTGTTATTATTTATTTAAAAAATATTATAATAGAAAAAGCTAAGATAACACATGTGATGCTCACTACTTACCAGTCTATTTTCCAAGCACTTCATACTCTCAATCTTATGTGTTTGGTACTATTGTTATCTCCATTTTATTGAGGGGAAAAGTGAGGGAAAAAGAGGTTCAGTCATTTACCCTATGTAAGTGGTAGAGCTGAATCCATATAGGGTAGCCTTAGAGACAGTGTGCTTATCTGCTAAGCTACATTCACTAAAGAACAGATATTTCACAGTTCCAGATTAGTTTCATTACCCTCCAAATTGTAAAATAGTTAAAATTTAGTTCAAGTGTTTTTCATCCACCCAGCAGTCTTCCTTTGCCTTCCTCAATTTATCTTTCTTGCTCTGATACCATAAAATGTGTGTGTCTCTATCACTGCATGCATCCTTCTGGATTAGAATCACCTATTCATATGTCTGAATTATAATAGACAGCGAGATCTTTAAGGACATAAATCATCATGTCTTATCTTTGTACCAGAAGGGTTAACTTAGCACAAAGTCTGATGCTTTGTAGGTACTTAATGTTCCATAGGCTGAGCTAAACAGAATGCTAATGCATACATCATGGACAATTACTTTTACCCCACCCAGTATGTGAAACAATGATCTATAGTGTAAAGTAATATTGTATATATATTTTATGAACATACCATTACATTTCATAGTTAAAAAAATTGTGAGGAAAATATTACTATCATCATTTTATTCATAAAGAGTCTGAGACTCAAATAAGTTAAATGAAATGCCCAAGGTCATAGCCATTAAGTGGTCAGCTTAGCCTTCAAACCCTAGTTTATTCCCATTACCAACTGTTTCACTGGTTCCAAGAGGCAACATCAAGAGGAATTCTTTAGCTTGGTGCCCATAGCTCAGTAGTTAGGGTGACTGCCACATATACTGAGGCAGGCAGGTTTGAACCTGGCCTGGGCCTGCTAAACAGCAATGACAACTGCAACAAAAAAATAGCTGGGCATCGTGGTGGGCACCTGTAGTCCCAGCTACTTTGGAGGCCAAGGCAAGAAGATTGCTTAAGCCCAAGAGTTTGAGGTTGCTGTGAACTGTGGTGCCACAGCACTCTACCAAGGGTGACATAGTGAGACTCTGTCTCAAAAAAGAGAGAGAGAGACAGAGAGAGAGAGAGAAATTCTTTGATTCCTGACCCTGTATTTTTGAAAATCCAAGGTTTTATTTAAACATCTGGATACTTCATATCACCTTAACAACTAACAAATTGAAACTTGTCAGAGTATCAGCTAATTTTAGACAATGGAATAGATTCAAAGAGGAAACTACTTAAATAGAATTGTGTATATATGGACCTTCAGAACTGTAAAATACACTTATTGGTAAAGTAATAGCTTCTTTTTCCATCCATATTTTGTCACTTTATTGTTATTGTTATTATGAGTATTCATATCCATTCATGTTAAGAATAGAAAAAGTAATATTCCATTCATAGTGAAGTGAAGGGGGAAAATGTCATATACTCAAGATATTTTATTTAGAGAGAAAGAAGAAATGTATTTTGTGCCTGAGAAAATGTAGGACTAAATGTGACTATAGTGCAAGATTTCAACTATTTTCTTCTCCAAATAGTGCTAAAGAAAAGCTTGTATTTAGAATCTAATAAAATATTTGTGGACATAAATTCATTGTGCCTATGTTATACACAGATTTTATATATGTAAAAACAATACCATATGGACAAATATTATTATGGGAGTTGAAAAAATGGTGTTAATATCCTCTAACTACACTTATGTAACTGAAGTTCACTGGTCTAGAGGCTGTTAAATACTTAACATTTTACTAAACTTTACATTAAATAGAAGGAAATGAAAAAAGAAGAATAACATTCTTAATAAAATGTCAAGTCAATAATTAAACCTTCTTTAAATAAAACAGATCCTGAAAGATAAATTTTGTAAAGAAGAACTTTTTGGTTCAAAGTAGAAAAACTATTATGAAGTATAGTGTTTATAGCTTGTGTCTATATGTTATATGCTCACTAGGAAGATTCAACAAGTTAAGCAAGGAGGACTAGCAGTTGAAGGAAGGAAATGTTTAAATGAAACTACATCACAAGGAATCATTGATGATTTGATATGGCTTCATCTACATTAGAAAAATAGGGAAACTGTACATTCCAAAAGATAACTCCTTATAAACAATGATGATGAGCAGAGAGAAAATAAGAAGAGAATAAGACAAGGCATGTTATTTACTTTGAAGGCATTTCAGAGAATTATTTTGACCCACTTTTCTTGGGATAACAGCACATACTACTTTACTTCATAAACATTTTTAGAAGATATTAAAATTGTTCTTTGTTCCTCACAAAGAACAAAGCTCTTTGATTGAAAGTTCATGAGTGAAAGGAGATCATATTTAAATAAAAATAAGGAACATTCTTAAAATTTATTTCTCTCTTAATTATACAAATGGATAAATTACTTTTAAAAAACCAAAGTAATAGAACATGAGTAAATCCTCTAATTTTATTATTCAGCACAGTTTAAATGCTTACTTATATTAATATGCTATGGCAAACATTGTGCTGTTTTGGAATTTACCCCACTGTAAATTGTAGTCAGGTATGCAAATACAGGAATGGCTGCCAGGTAGCTTGTATGCTTCTACAGCTGTATATTACTACTTCCCATGTAGGCTGTATTGCCTCATTCTTCAAGGGGCACATTCTAAAACTAATGGCAATATTCATTATTTTCATATATTTGAAGGAATGCTCAAATATTTTCAAGGAAGATATTTAATGAGCAATACCATTAGCAATGTTTTCCCTACGTGAATATTCCTTTTTTCATGTTTCTTTTTTATTGTTTGTGAGTCATTGAGGATGCAAAGAATTAATTTACACTGATTGTATTTGTTACATAAAGTCCCTCTTATAATTGTTTTCTGCCCCCAAGGAGTGCTCCATATACCACGATCTCCCATCTCCCTCTCTCCTCCCCTCTCCCTAAAGATTTGGTGGTTGCTGTGAGCTGTGATGCCACAGCACTCTGCCCAGAGCAAGAGCTTGAGACTCTGTTTCAAAAAAAAAAAAAAAAGAATATACCTAACAAAGGATGTGAAGGATCTCTACAGAGGGAACTACAAATCCCTGAGAAAAGAGATAACAGAAGATATTAACAAATAGAAGAACATACTATGCTCATGGCTAGGAAGAATTAACATTGTTAAAATGTCTATATTACCCAAACTGATCTACAGATCTAACACAATCTCCATCAAAGCACCAATGTCATACTTTGAGGAACTTGAAAAAAATTGTACTGCATTTCATATGGATCCAGAAAAAATCCCAAATAGCCAATGAAAGTCTAAGAAATCAAAAGAAATCTGGAGGCATTACATTACCAGACTTCGGGTGACACTTTAAGTCCATAGTGATCAAAACAGAATGATACTGACACAAAATGGAGATATAGATCAATGAAATAGAATAGGTAACATAGAGATGAAACTATATGCATATTGTTATCTGATCTTTGAAAAAAACAAACAAAAGCATACACTTGGAAAAAGAATGCTTATTAAATAAATGGTGCTGGTAGAACTGGATAGACACATGTAGAAGACTGAAAGTGGATCTGCACCTCTCACCACTTAATTAACGTTACTTTTGCTGGATATAAGATTTAACGTTAAAGCACAAAAATGATAAAAAATATAGAAGAAAGTGTGGGGAAAATCTTGATATAATCATCCTACGAAAAGATTTTATAAAGAATATCCCCTTGGCAATTGCAGCAACACCAAAAAATAAATGAATGTGACATGAGCAAGCTAAAAAACTACATTCAGCTAAAAGTACAAATACTGAAGCAAACAGGCAGCCTTCAGAATGGGAGAGGTATTTGCATGCTTCAAATATGACAAAGGGATTATAATTAGATTCTGCAGAGAACTCAAAATAATTAACAAGAAGAGAGGAGAGAGCAAGATGGTGGTCGAGTAACAGCTTCTTTGCATCTGGGCACCGTGAGCCTGGGGAGATAGGACTCCAGGTATCTCTGGTTGGTGAGATCTGCCTATAATCATCCCTGTGAGGATATAGGGAGTCAGCGAGAGACTTCTGGACCCAAAAGGAGGACAAAAACAGTGGAAAACCGGCAAGTGATTGCGTGTGTTCAATTGGTCTAAACCCACCGGCAACTGTAAGTACAGTAGCAGCAAGACCGCAAACCAGAAAGGCCCTACCGGTGAACTGTTTTGGTGTCTTTGGACATTGAACTCAGTTGAACTGCCTTGGGGAGAGCTTGAGCAGGAGTGCAGAGAACTTTGGCCCATTGTCTAGGGCCCCAGTCTGAGCCGCTGAGCCAGACGGAGCTAATAGTATTTGGCTGTGGGCCATAGGGAGCCATTTGGAGAGAACTGTGCCACAAGCTCTGCCCTCAGGGTCGCACAGCAAGAATCGGGTGGGAACTGGTAACCTAACGACTGAGTAGCCTAAGGGCAAGGACTGAGCCGCCTTACAGCCTTAACCCTCAGGGGCAGAGTGAGACCGGTTTTGGCACACTGGGTAAGTGGATAGCCACTTCAGCAGCGACAAGCACTTTCCTGGGAAAGCTTCTGATCAGCAAGTTTACAAGTTTAAAGTGCCTTTTAAGATGGCTGAAGAGAGATTTAGGGTGTCTACCCGGTGGGGTTTGAGAAATCAGCACTGTGATTAACATCTCATACCCCAGAAGACCACACTTTGCCCAGACAATATTCAACAACATATATATACTGCTTTGATTTTGATTGTGTGTTTTTTGTTTGTTTGTTTGTTTGTTTGTTGGGTTGGTTGTTTTTTTGTTTATTTTGATGTTGTTAATGTTGTTTTGTTTTTTAATTTCAACCTTTTCCATACAGATTTTTTCTTTCTCAATTTTTCTACTTTAATTACAATTTCCCATTGCTGCCTTTTTCAATAACTAGAACTTCATTTTTGCTAGTGTTTCTACCCCTATTATTTGGTTTTTAACCCAATTTTATCCCATAAAGTTTTCTGTTCACTTGTTTTGGTTTGGTTTATAACATTTTTGTCTTTCCTCTCTACTTGGTGGAGGTGGGGTACTGTGTCTGATAAAGTTAGCAAAGAGAAGCTGACCTAAAGGGAATGACCCAACTGGGCACCCCCAGAAGGTGGGTTTTGTTAAGGTTGTGTCAAAGTACCCTACTGTACACCTATATTGCTCTGTCTCCCTCTTTCTGTGCCTCTCTTCTTTTTGTCAATATTCCTTTTACCCACCCTCTCTCCTTTCTCTATTATCTTTTAGCTCATTCCTCCTTTCTTTCATCCCTTCTTGCTCTTCAACCTTCTCATCCTTCTGGTCCTGTACCAAAAGGACTCATTGAAACCTTAGTCCACAGGCACAGGAACATAAAGAGCAAGAGGAAATGAAAGGAAAATTAGGGCAAGGAAACAGATAAAAGAAATCACTAATGAGGAAGAATCAGCAGAAAACTGCAGGCAACAAGAAGAACCAGTCCAGAACAACCCCTCCAAGGGACCATGAGGTAGCTACTGCAGAGGAATCCACCTATAAAGAAATGCTAGGAATGACGGAAAGGGAATTTAGAATACACATGATGAAAACAATGAAAGAAATGATGGAAACAATGAAGGAAACTGCTAATAAAGTGGAAAATAACCAAAAGGAAATCCAAAAACAGAATCAAATAAGAGATGAACGATATGAAGAATATAGAAAGGATATAGCAGAGCTGAAGGAACTGAAGCAGTCAATTGCGGAACTTAAAGATGCAATGGAAAGTATCAGCAACAGGTGAGACCATGAAGAAGAAAGAATTTCAGAGGTAGAAGACAAAGTTCTTGAGATAACTCAGATAGAAAAAGAGGCAGAAAAGAAGAGAGAGAAAGCAGAACATCAGAATTATGGGACTTTATGAAAGCACTGCTAGAATTATGGGACTTTATGAAGCATTCCAACATACGAGTTAATGTAATCCCAGAAGGGGAAGAAGGCTGCCCCAGAGGAATGGAAGCCATACTAGAAAATACTATAAAAGAAAATTTCCCAAATATCACCAAAGATTCTGACACACTGCTTTCAGAGAGAATCGGACCCCAGGTCACCTCAACTCTAAATGAGCTTCTCCAAGACACATTGTGATGAACCTGTCCAAAGTCAAGAGAAAAGAAAAGATTCTGCAAGCTGCCAGGAGTAAGCATCAGTTGACCTACAGGGGCAAATCCATCAGAGTGACTGCAGACCTCTCTATTGAAACTTTCCAACCAAGAAGACAATGGTAATCTACCTGTAATCTACTTAAACAGACCAATTTCCAGCCCAGAATTCTATACCCTGCTAAGCTAAGCTTTAAAATTGACAGAGAAATCAAATCATTTACAGATATACAAACACTGAGGAAATTCGCCACAAGAGCAGCAAACATTGAGGAAATTCGCCACAACAAGACCAGCTCTCAACCTATTCTACACACTAACCATCACAATGGATCAGCAGCAAAGTAAGAACTCAGAAATTAAGGGACAGAACCTAACCTCCACACTGATGCAAAAAATAAAACTAAGCAATGGACTCTCACAAAAATAACACGAATAGAATACTACCACACTTATCAATTATCTCAATAAATGTTAATGACTTGAATTCCTCACTGAAGACACATAGATTGGCTGACTGGATTAAAAAAACACAAGCCATCCATTTGCTGTCTGCAAGAAACACACCTGGCTTCAAAAGACAAATTAAAACTCTGAGTCAAGGGTTGGAAGAAAATTTTTCAGGCAAATGGAATTCAGAAGAAAAGAGGAGGTGCAATCTTATTTTCAGATACATGTGGATGTAAAGCAACTAAAGTCAAAAAAGACAAAGGTGGTCACTTTATATTGGTCAAGGGAAAAATACAACAAGAAGACATTTCAATTCTAAATATTTATGCACCCAATTTAAATGCTCTCAGATTCTTGAAACAGACCTTACTCAGTCTGAGCAATTAATATCTGATAATACCATAATAACAGGGGACTTTAACACTCCACTTACAGAGCTAGACAGATCCTCTAAACAGAAATTAAACAAAGATGTAAGAGATTTAAATGAGAACCTAGAACATCTGTGCTTGATAGACACATATAGAACACTCCATCCCAAAGATAAAGAATATGCATTCTTCTTATCACCCCATGGAACATTCTCCAAAACTGATCATATCCCGGAACACAAAAAAAAATATCAACAGAATCAAAAGAATTGAAATTTCACCTTGTATCTTCTCAGATCATAAGGCACTAAAGGTGGAGCTCAACTCTAAAAAACGCTCAACCCCACACAAAGGCATGGAAATTAAACAATCTTCTGTTGAATAACAAATGGGTGCAGGAAGAAATAAATCAGGAAATCATTAATTTCCTTGAGCATAACAATGAAGACAAAAGCTACCAAAACCTGTGGGATACTGCAAAAGCAGTTTTGAGAGGAATATTTATGCCTACATTCGAAACATAGAAAGAGAGCACATCAACAAACTCACAAGACATCTTATGCAATTGGAAAAAGAAGAACAATCTAAGCCTAAACTCAGTAGAAGAAAAGAAATATCCAAAATCAAATCACAGATCAATGAAATTGAAAACAAAAGAATCATTCAGAAAATTAATGAATCAAGGAGTTAGTTTTTGAAAAAATAAATAAAATAGATAAACCATTGGCCAGACTAACGAGAAATAGAAAAGTAAAATCTCTAGTAACCTCAATCAGAAATGATAAAGGGGAAATAACAACTGATCCCACAGAGATAAAAGAGATCATCTCTGAATACTACCAGAAGCTCTATGCCCAGAAATTTGACAATGTAAAGGAAATGGATCAATATTTAAAATCACACCCTCTCCCTAGACTTAGCCAGGAAGAAATAGAGCTCCTGAACAGACCAATTTCAAGCACTGAGATTAAAGAAACAATAAAAATTCTTCCAACCAAAAAATGCCCTCATCCAGATGGCTTCACACCAGAATTCTATCAAACCTTCAAGGAAGAGCTTGTTCCTGTACTGCAGAAATTATTCCAAAAAATTGAGGAAGAAGGAATCTTCCCCAACACGTTCTATGAAGCAAACATCACCCTGATACCAAAACCAGGAAAAGACCCAAACAAAAAGGAGAATTTCAGACCAATCTCACTCATGAATATAGACGCAAAAATTCTCAACAAAATCCTAGCCAACAGATTACAACTTATCATCAAAAAAGTCATTCATCATGATCAAGTAGGTTTCATCCCAGCAATGCAAGGCTGCTTTAACATACGCAAGTCCATAAACATTATCCATCATATTAACAGAGGCAAAAATAAAGATCATATGATCCTCTCAATCGATGCAGAAAAAGCATTTGATAAAATCCAGCATCCTTTTCTAATTAGAACACTGAAGAGTATAGGCATAGGTGGCACATTTCTAAAACTGATTGAAGCTATCTATGACAAACCCAGAGCCAATATTTTACTGAATGGAGTAAAACTGAAAGCTTTTCCTCTTAGAACTGGAACCAGACAAGGTTGTCCTCTGTCACCTTTACTATTCAACATAGTGCTGGAAGTTCTAGCCAATACAATTAGGCAAGACAAGGAAATAAAGGGAATCCAAATGGGAGCAGAGGAGGTCAAACTCTCCCTCTTTGCTGACGACATGATCTTATACTTAGAGAATCCCAAAGACTCAACCACAAGACTCCTAGAAGTCATCAAAAAATACAGTAATGTTTCAGGATATAAAATCAATGTCCACAAGTCAGTAGCCTTTGTATACGCCAATAACAGTCAAGATGAGAAGCTAATTAAGGACATAACTCCCTTCACCATAGTTTCAAAGAAAATGAAATACCTAAGAATCCACCTAACGTAGGAGGTGAAGGACCTCCATAAAGAAAATTATGAAATCCTCAGAAAGGAAATAGCAGAGGATATTAACCAATGGAAGAACACACCATGCTCATGGATGGGAAGAATCAACATTGTTAAAATGTCTATACTTCCCATAGCAATCTATTTATTCAAGGCCTTTCCTATCAAATACCAACATTGTACTTTCAAGATTTGGAAAAAAATGATTCTGCATTTTGTATGGAACCAGAAAAAACCCCGTATAGCTAAGGCAGTTCTTAGTAATAAAAATGAAGCTGGGGGCATCAGCATACCAGATTTTGGTCTGTACTACAAAGCCATAGTGCTCAAGACAGCATGGTACTGGCACAAAAATAGACATAGACACTTGGAATCGAATAGAAAACCAACAAATGAAACTAACATCTTACAACCACCTAATCTTCGATAAACCAAACAAGAACATACCTTGGGGGAAAAACTCCCTATTCAATAAATGGTGTTGGGAGAACTGGATGTCTACATGTAAAAGACTGAAACTGGACCCACACCTTTCCCCACTCACAAAAATTCATTCAAGATGGATAAAGGACTTAAATTTAAGGTGTGAAACAATAAAAATCCTCCAAGAAAGCATAGGAAAAACACTGGAAGATATTGGCCTGGGGAAAGACTTCATGAAGAAGACTGCCATGGCAATTGCAACAACAACAAAAATAAACAAATGGGACTTCATTAAACTGAAAAGCTTCTGTACAGCCAAGGAGACAACAACCAAAGCAAAGAGACAACCTACACAATGGGAAAGGATATTTGCATATTTTCAATCAGACAAAAGCTTGATAACTAGGATCTATAGAGAACTCAAATTAATCCACATGAAAACAGCCAATAATCCCATATATCAATGAGCTAGAGACATGAATAGAACCTTCTCTAAAGAAGACAGACGAATGGCTAACAAACATGTGAAAAAATGCTCATCATCCCTATATATTAGAGAAATGCAAATCAAAACAACCCTGAGATACCATCTAACCCCAGTGAGAATGGCCCACATGACAAAATCTCAAAACTGCAGATGCTGGTGTGGATGTGGAGAGAAGGGAACACTTTTACACTGCTGGTGGGACTGCAAACTAATACAACCTTTCTGGAAGGAAGTATGGAGAAACCTCAAAGCACTCAATCTAGACCTCCCATTTGATCCTGCAATCCCATTACTGGGCATCTACCCAGAAGGAAAAAAATCCTTTTATCATAAGGACACTTGTACTAGACTGTTTATTGTAGCTCAATTTACAATCGCCAAAATGTGGAAACAGCCTAAATGCCCACCAACCCAGGAATGGATTAACAAGCTGTGGTATATGTATACCTTGGAATACTGCTCAGCTATTTAAAAAATGGAGACTTTACATCCTTCGTATTAACCTGGATGGACGTGGAAGACATTATTCTTAGTAAAGTATCACAATGGAGAAACATGAATCCTATGTACTCAATTTCAATATGAGGACAATTAATGACAATTAAGGTTATGGGGTGGGAGGAAAAGCAGAAAGAGGGATGGAGGGATGAATGGGGTGGGGCCTTGGTGTGTGCCACACTTTCTGGGGGCAAGACATGATTGCAAGAGGGACTTACATAACAGTTGCAATCAATGTAACCTGGCTTATTGTACCCTCAACGAATCCCCAAAAATAAAAAATAAATAAATAAAATAAAATAAAAATAAAAAAATAAATTACCTTCTCTTAAAAAAAAAAACTGCCTAGGTGAGTGTAATGTGCATTGACATTTGAGAATCACTGCTTTAAGATCATAGTTACATATTGTATGTGTGACACCCTCCAAAAAGTAAAATCATTTTGGGAGGGATTATCAATAAACAGTAGTAAATAACTTTTCTTTAAAAATGTACATACTGCAAAGAACAAAACTGGATAAATATAGGCAAAATGTTAGTGATAGTTACCTTTGAAGAGCTGTGTGGGACTACAGTTGCTTTTCTTCTGTTTTCTTCTCCATATTATAAAAAGAATTCTCAATTTCTCCTCCAGTAAATGGTAATAAAAGTCATTTAAAAATCTTAAAAAATAATAATAATAATTAACAAGAAAAGAGCAAACAATCTCATTTAAAAATGTGCAAGAGATATGAACAGAACCTTTTCTGAAGAACAGAGATGAATGGTCAATGAACACATTGTCCCTAATCATCAGATAAATGCAAATCAAAACTATCTTGAGATATCACATAACTCCAGTGAGAATAGCCCACATCACAACATCCCAAAGCTACAGATACTGGTGTGAATGTGGAGAAAAGGAATCACTGCTGCACTGTTGGTGGGATTGCAAACTAATACGGCCTCTTTGGAAAGAAATAAGGAGAATCCTCCAAGAGCTAAAAGTAGACCTTCCATTTGATTCCATTACTAAATGTCTGCCCAGAAGAAAAAAAAATCATTTCTCCACAAGGAAATTTGTAATAGACTGTTTATTGCAGCTCAATTCACAATTGTCAAGATGTGGAATTAATTGTCCATCAACACATGAATGGATTAATAAACATGATATATGTATACCATGGAATACTATTCATCCATAGAAAGATGGAGACTTTACATCTTTTGAATTTACCTGGATGGAACTGAAGAACATTCTCCTTAGTAAAGTACTACAAGAATGGAAAAGCAAATATCTAATGTACTAATATAAATATGAAACCAATAAAAAGGCAAGTACATGACCACATGAAAAAAGCACAACTAAATTCAAGAGGGGTGAAGGGGAGGAAGGCAAGGGGAAAGAGGAGGAGAGGGAGGGATTGGTGAGCTCTCACTAGATGAGCACAATGTGGGGGTGTGCATCCTATCTCCTATTTGAAGAGCTCAACTACAAGTTGGACATTGCCTGACAAATGCATGTGACGTTTCTGGGTCATTTACACCCTCATGTTAATCTGAAATAAAGAGAAAGAAAAAGAAATTTTAAAAAAGAAGAAAAGAAAAAAACCAGTAAAGAAATTGGGTTATTAAGAAAATCAAGCAGCGCTTCCAGAAATAAAAAAAAAAAAAAGTCCATTCAAGCAAATACAGAACACAGTGAAAAGCCTTAAGAATAGGCTGGATCAGGCGGAAGAAAAATCTCAGAGCTAGAACACAAAACCTTTGTATTAAACAAGTCAATCAAAGAGAAAGAACACAGAAATAAAAGGAACAAACAATGCCTATAAGAAATATGGGATTATTAGGTCAGACATTTACGTTTCTGTACTTATCAAAAAATACATATATTCCATGTCTCACTACCGAATATTACTAGGGTCACCTTCAAGTATTCCCTTTGGGAAATTATGCATCAACATCAATGCCCAGACCTCCCCCAAAACCACTTTTCAACTCTTTTTCTAGTATGGCCATGTGACCTGCCATTGCAAGAGATCTGAAAATTAAGTTTGTGAATTAATCCTGCCAAAACTGTTTCAAAGGTTGGATGAGGTGCTGGTGTCATTGTAGAGTTTCTTAAATGGAGTACTTTGAATGTAACTATAGTGACGATCATCAATGTAGCACATTTTCTAGGATGAGTTCTCAAACGTAATTCTCTTACCTCATATGAAAACATCTCTGATAGTCATTCCAGAAAGAGTTCCAAAATTGCTTTGGAGATTGGACTTGCCACTGGCATCAGTGCAGAACTTTTCAAGGGGAGTACTTTGAAAGTGATGGTAGTGCTATTTGGCAAAGAGAGATATAGCCCTATTTTAGGATAAGTGTTCAAACTTAATTGTTTGAACTCATCTGTAATGAGGCTTAACATAAGAATTATAGGCATCCCTGAGAGTGAAGAAAAAAATACACAAGGACTGAAAAACATACTTGAGTGAATAGTGGAAGAAAATTTCCCACAACAGAATCCTAGGAGATTCATTACCAAGAGTCAAACACCAGTACATATACTCATCAGAATGGCTGTGTGGTTACTCACAGTAATATGAAAGGGGAACTCCCTTGAACTGTAAGGTGAAATTATTAGGTAACTTTCAAGGGAAAATGCATCAGACTAACTGCAGATTTCTCAATTGAGTCCTTGCAAATCAGAAGAGCCTGGGGCCCCGTTTTCAGTCTTTTCCAACAAAATAATGGTCATCCTAGAATTTTACAAACCTAACTTTCTTTTTTTTTTTTGCAGTTTTGGCCAGGGCTGGGTTTGAACCCACCACCTCTGGTATGTGGGGCCGGCACCAAATCTAGCTTTCTTACGTGAGGGAGAAATAAAGACTTCCTCAGACAAGAAAATGTTGAGGTAATTTGTCAAGACCAGACCTGCCCTGAAGGAAGTACACAGAACAGCATTATACACTGACAAGCACAATAG
Organism: Nycticebus coucang; assembly: GCF_027406575.1. Taxonomy (NCBI): domain Eukaryota; kingdom Metazoa; phylum Chordata; class Mammalia; order Primates; family Lorisidae; genus Nycticebus; species Nycticebus coucang. Next base: position 151,536,280 of record NC_069804.1, on the reverse strand, counting down.
GTACCCACTGGTGTAAAATCATGCAGATGCCAAAGTTAAAAGTTCGGATACCACAATGACTCAGTAGATAAAACAAAGCAGTAAAGTTCTACTCAACATGATTAATAAAGATCTACTCCGTTTATCAAATCTTTCAAAAGCTATGTTGATTATTTTGATCTAAGCACTCCAAATTGTATAAAAAATCAACACATTGTACCCCACAAATGCATAAAAGTATTCATGATCTATGTGTATATGATTTAATAAAAGGAAAACAATCTTTCAATAAATGTGAATGATTGAACTCTACTCTCATGAAACATAGGCTGGCTGAGTGGATAAAAACAATACAAGCCAAGTAGTAGTTGTCTCCAGGAAATGCATGTAATCAACAAGGACTTCATTTGGACTCCAGGTTAAGGAGTACAAAAACAATATTCCATGCAAATCTGAACACAAGAAAGCTGGCATAACCACTCTCATATCAGATAACATAGATTTAAAACTAACAAAAATAAAGACAAAGATGGTTATTATATAAGGGTAAAGGGAGCAATTCAACAAGCAGACATAATAATTCTATATATTTATGCACCTAACATAGTGCACATAGATTCATAAAGCAAACCTAACTAAATCTAAACAAAGTTATAAACAGCAACATCATAGAACCCAGAGACTTCAGCATCCCACTGACAGAACTAGAGAGATCCTCCAAGCAGAAAATAAATAAATATAAGACTTAATCAAGGCTCTCGAGCAAACGGGGCCATCAAATATTTACAAAACATTCTACCCAGAAACTACTTAATAAACATTCTTCTCATCAGCAAACAGAATATTCTCCAAGATTGATCACATCTTAGGCCTCAAAAGATGTCTTCTCACAAAATAGAAATTGTACCATGTATCTTTTTAGACCATAGAGGAGTAAAATTAGAAATTAGTTCCATTGGAAACACTGAATTCTACACACAGTTGTGTAAATTATACAAACTACTTCTGAACAATTATTGGATCAAAGAGGAAATTAAAATGGAAGTCATAAGATTCTTTGAAGTAAATGACAGATGGTACACAAGCTATCAAAATCTGTGGGATTCAACAAAAGCAGGCCTGAGGGTAAAAATTGATAGCCTTATCTGCCTAAATATAATAATAATAATAATAAAAAACAGATCACAAATCAACAATCTAAAGAATTGTCTCAAGAAGAAAGGAAGAGCAAACCAATTCCAAACCAACAGAGGAAAAGAAATAACTAAGGTCAGAGCAGAACTAAATGCAATAAATAACAAAATAATTTTACAGAAGATTAATGAAACAGAAATATAGTTCCTTGAAAAGGTAAACAAAATTGACAGACCTCTTGCTAGATTAACCAAAACTAAAAATGAAAATACCTTAATAAGATCAATCAGAAATGAAAAAAGAGATATTATAACTGATACCACAAAAATACAAAGCATCATTTATGAATACAGTCAGTTTCCAAATTACAAACATCTGAACTGCATAAAAATCACACTTATGAATGAAGGCTTTGCCGTGGGTGTAAACTCCCTCCTATAATTATTAAGTCAAGAAACAGGCTACACACTATGAGATGGCATGTAGTGAAAATCTTTATTACAGATTTTGAATTTATACTCTTCTAGTCATGTAAACACTTAATCTATTATCTGTTATTTTCACCATTACCTCAATTTACCTATCTGAGATCAACTAAAACGGAAATATCCTGTTACCACATCAACACAATCACTTTTTCAGTAAACATCTTCTTCTAAACACTGACTAATCTCTGGGCGGGTGGGTAAACAAATCATAAAGAAGAAAGTAAATAAGGGGAACAGAGTTAATGGAAAAATATTTTTAAGCATTCACTCAGTTTACTCAGTATGAAGTAATGCCTGTGTCTTCTCCTCAGGGCAGAGCACCTATAGACCTCTGACAATATGTTGTAAACATAAGTCAACCCTCTGGCCCATATCTCTGAGGAAGGGTGGCATGCCCTTTGATCTCAGGCTTCATGGGTTGTACAGCTTCAGAGAAAAGACCTAAGGAATTTACAACTCCAAAAAAGCCTAACTCTGTGAGTAACCCAGGGGGGTCCAGGTCTCTTAAGCCTCTGAAAGAAAAGCAAGTCATTTTAAACTCACACTGAATTTACTTTGTGTGCTTGATGTAGGATATGTTTATTTCTAAATATTATCCTACAAAAATTAAAATAAATTTCTGATTATTGTAATAATGATAATAAAATGTTGACAATAACTTCAAAATAGTAATTAAAAATCTGAAAAATAAAAGAGCCTACCATGTGTATATAAAATTAGGAAGGGTGGGTGAATTAAGAGATAAAATGAGCTCTATAACACAATGCCATATATGTAAATTAAACACACATACCAAGAAAATTCATATATTTTAGGAAACTGCATACATATTCAAAAGTAGATACCTTTGGTACATATAGGGAGAGCTTCTAGGGGAATGAGAATAGAGATCAGGAGGAAATAGGAGAAATAATAAAGAGAGTTGTTATATTGCCTTGTATAGATTGAAAATGAAAGTGTTCCATGAATACCTCATCTCTCTGCATCTTTAGTTGAAGAAAAATGGAAAGAAAAAATATATGAAAACCATCTGATGTAAAAGTGATTTCTACCTTTTTAACATAGCGACAGACATATTTTTTCCTAATGTAAGCTTTAAAACTGTTTTAGAGTAGGAGTTGAAAATATGTAGTCAAATATTAATGTTATAGCTCTAGACTTGTGGCTTATATTTTTATATTACTTTTGAATCATATTTCAATTTTCTTTTATTCATAACTTTAAAATACTACATAATATGACCCTAACCTTTATTATAATGTCTAAGATATAGGAATAATTTACATCACTAATCGGCCAAAAGTAAAAGAAGGAGAAATATGAGAAGCATTTGACACATGAAGAGGAACATAAACACTTGTTTTTTCTTTGTTTTCAATTTGAGTGTGTAAATTTGTGCCATGTTATTTAGAGTTATCTTATGTGAAATTTTATATAAAACAATATGTTCTGTTCTGTTTTTCTAATATAATCTCCTTTTTGTGTAGAGCACTAGCACAGTAATTTAGTGTCTGATTAATACCATAAAAACAGTAGGTTGTCCTTTTATTTATAAAACATGCAACTAAAACATTAGCATTTCTGTAACTTTAAGTATGTAATGAGGATAATATATTAAAAGATATCTTTAAGGGTTTAAGTAGGCACTGACAGTAGGTGATCAACTCCTCCTGATGTAATTATGTGGGCAATATGTTTCTGTTTATATTATCTCAGTAGTTTAATCTATAAATAATTTAATTTAAAACATGTTTTAGAATGTATTTTATTTTTTCTTTCTTATGATATTGTTTTATGATAGAGAAAGGCCAGTCAACACCTCTCTGTTGTTGGATGTTCTACGGAAATTACAGAGGAAATAGAGGTCATAACCAAACTCTTGCTAAGGTGCTTAATCTAATGTGGAGATTAGAAAAACAAAAATAAACACAGGTAATGGAAACAGTCAGCCACGGTTATCCAAACATGGCCAGAAGAAACACCTCATAATCTTATTTAGAGACAAGATTCCAGCTGTGTAATAGCTCTGCCCTTTGATACCTGCTAATGAGCACAGGGCTCTGGATTAAGAGTCAGAAAACCAGAATTCAACTACAAATTTGAACAAAGTAGCCTTAAGCAAATTCATATCTGAGCCTCAGTTTCCTCAAAAATACAATTTGCACAACCTCAAAAATAATTGTGATGATTAAATAATAAAATACATGGGAAGGTGTTTTGTAAACTAGAAAACTGTATACAAATTTGGGGAATTTTGTTTTTGTGATTTTTATTTTAAGCTTATTCATGTTTAAGCTCATGTAGGTCATTTCTCCTGGAGATCTCACAGTATTTTGTCCACTTAAGTACTAACTCAAGTTTCATTTTCTTCGTGAAAACTAAATACAGTTTTCTAGCCTTTTAACTCCTATAACTACTTATTAGTAGTTTTCTCAAATTGGCATTATTAGTTAGCTTTTTGTATGCAATGCCTTTTCTGCTTTGCCAAGCTGTAAGCAACTTGAAAGCATGGATTTTCCTGATTCTTGGTAGTTGTTCACAGTGCCTAGCATGGTTACTCTGCATCAGTGATTTTCAACCACTGTGCCACACACACACACACACACACACACACACACACACACACACACACACAGGTGATTCTAGGTTACAGATGAGCCATGTTCCTGAAAACTTCTTTAGACTGAATTTGTTTGTAACTTGAATCCTTGGTAAACAGGTCATCTATGGTAATAATAACAACAATCCTATAATGGATCATATGTGCTAATAATAATACAGTGTAATACAATAATAATAATACTCCTGTACTGTAATAATAAGGTCCAGTAAGTATTGTGTTCTTTCTTTTAATTCAAACAAATAGAACATAATTGCAAACTCATACAAAAAGTTTAGATAGGCTCATTTGTCTATTTTCATGTGTTTGCTGGCTATATGAAGATATGTTTAACATTTCTAATAATCAGAAAATACAAATTAAAATTACAGTGAGATATCACCTTGCCCCAGTCAGAATGGCCAGTGTTAAGATTAAAATGTCCAAAAACAATAGATGCTGGCATGGATGCAGAGAAAAGGAAGAATTTACACACTGTTGGCAGGATTGCAAATTAGTACAACCTCTGTTGAGAACTGTATGAGGATTCTTCAAAAAATAAATGTAGACCTATCATTCAACACAGCAATCCCACTACGGGGTATCTACTCAAAGGAAAAGAAGTTGTATAATCAAAAAGACACCTGTACTTAAATGTTGATTGCAGTACAATTCACAATAGCAAAGATGTGGAATAAACATCTTTGTGCCCATGAATTCATGAGTTGATATTATTCATTGATTAACAAAATGTAGTATATGTACACCATAAAATGCTATTCAGTCATAATTAATACTTTTTCTAACAATAGGAATGGAGCTAAAGACCACACACCCAAGAATCTCAAGAATGGAAAAAAAAATACCAATATTCCCACTAATAAATGGAAGCTAATTAATGAGGACACATAGGAACAAAGACATGTAAAGGTCATAGAAAATCAAAAAGGGGGCTAGGAGAGGAGGGTAGGGGTAAAATTCAACCTATTGGATACAGTGAAAACTCTTTGGGTGATGGGTACACTAAAATCTCCTAGTTAAGCATTATGAAAGGTGTACATGCAATGAAAACACTTATTCCCCATTAATATTTTGAAATTTAAAATATATAAAAATGTACAAGTAGAAAAAATTTTGAATAGGAGATGGGAGAAATTTTTTAAAAATACCTAAAGTTAACTCCTAATGTTGCATCAATGCCAAGCTAATAGGAATGTTACACGTTATTTGATATTCTAACCAAATAAATAATAACCTTTCCATTTCAATAATAATCCACTATGCTGCTTAGAAATAACTGATACTTTCACTGGAGCACTGACTTTCACATATTCAATTATTGTCATTTTATTCTTTCACTGTTCCGGTAGTGGAGGGAATGAAGTCTGATGCTTTCCCAATGATTGATGACATCTGGCCTTCTTCAGAACATTTATTTCTACCTTAGTTTCCATTGTAATTACTTTTCTATTTGTTGCAGACTCACCTGACTTGCAGTGAACTTTTGCTTTAGAGGCATGGTCATGAGAGTAAACACAGAATTCAAATAATCAAATAAAAAAGTTAAGATAAACATGATGCTGTGCATAAGTGACTATTTATACAATGATACTACTTGCCAGCATAAAGTCCTGAACCAAAGAACCACTTATTATTGTTTATTTACGTGCACAAAAGAAACTAATTTAATTGTTCAATATTTAATTATAAATTATCCTTATGGGGAAACCACTTCCCATTTACAGAATGCTATAAGTTGGGCCATCTTTAACACAAGAACTGTCTCTGTGTGCGTGTATGTGTGTGTGCATGTGTATATAGAACTAATAGAGGTGTTACTTATACACACACATGCAGCAGAACCTCTGTAAGTTGACCACCCCCAGGGGACTGTAATAAATCAGACAATTTACGGAGGTGGTCAACATAAGCATAAGCAACTAGGTTTACTGTACTGATATATACATGTGGTGCATGTCCAGTCTACAAAATTCAGGTCAACTATAAATCTATAGTGATCAAAACAGCCTGATACTGGCACAACAATAGAGATGTAGATGTATGGAACAGACTTGAGAACCAAGGGATGAACCAAGACACTTAGAGTCATTTGATGTTTTACAAACATATCAAAAACATTCAATGGGGGAAAGATTCCCTATTTAACAAATGGTGCTGGGTGAACTGGCTGCCCACCTGTAGAAGAATGAAACTGGACCCCCATCTTTCACCATTAACAAACGTTGATTCTCACTGGACAAAATATCTAAACTTAAGACATTAAACTATAAAAATATTAGAAGATAGTGTAGAGAAAATACTTGAACAAATAGGCCTGGAATAATTTTTTATGAGGAAAACCCCCTGGGCAATTGAAGCAACACAAAAATTATATTACTGGGATCTCATCAAACTAAAGTTTCTGTACAGCCAAGAGCATAGTAAATGAACAAGCAGATAGCCTTCAGAGTGGGAAAAGTCTTTTGCAGATTATGCTTCTGACAAAGGTTTGATAACTAGACTCCACAGAGAGCTCAAACTAATCAATAAGAAAAAAGCAAATAATCCCATTTTTATGTGGGCAAGAGACTTGAACAGAAAATTCTCCAAAGAAGGCAGGCGCGTGGCTTACAAACACATGAAAAAATGCTTACCATCTTTAATCATTAGAGAAGTGCAAATCAAAACCACTTTGAGTTATCATCTAACTCCAGTAAGATTAGCCCACTTAACAAAATCCCAAAACTACAGATGTTGGTGTGGATGTGGAGAGAAGGGAACACTTCTTCACTGTTGGTGGGAATGCAAGCGAGTCTAGCCTTTTTGGAAATAAGTTTGGAAAATACTCAAGGAGCTAAAAGTGGTCCTACACTAACCAAGAATTATCTTGTGGATCTACCGTTTGATCCTGCAATCCCCCTACTAGGTATTTACCCAGATGATCAAAAATCATTTTACAACAAATACATTTGTACCAGAATGTTTATTGTAGCCCAATTCATAATTGCTAAGTCATGAAAGCAACCCAAGTGCCCATTGACCCATGAATGGATTAACAAATTGTGGTATATGTACACCATGGAATACTATGCAGCCATAAAAGATGGAGACTTCACATCTTTTATGTTTACCTGGATGGAGCTGGAACATATTCTTTGTAGTAAAGCATCTCAAGAACAGGAAAAAATGTATCCAATGTACTCAATACTACTATGAAATCAGTATATAATCACCTACACATTCATAGGAATGGTAAAACATAACTATAGTCCAGTAAGAAGGAGGGAAGCAGAAAGGGAGGAGAGGGGAAGAGGGAGACTGGGAGGAGAGAGGGATTTGGGGGGATCCAACCTAATGTGCATAATGCAATGATACATTTCTAAACTATTAGTAGAGTATGAATGTTTTTATCACAACAGATAAGTAAACAAGGAGACAGTTATGTTAATCAGTTAGATGTAAGCATTCCACATTGTATATCAAATCAGCACATTGTACCCCATAAATGCATTAATGTACGATTGTGACTCAATAAAGAATTAAAAAAATTAGGTCAACCTAAGAAGGTGGTCAACATAGGGAGGTAGTCAACCTTGGAGATTCTACTGTATATGGTGCCTTATCACCTTCTCTAGCACAAAAGTGATTGCTTAAGGTAATATAAATTGATGCAGCCATTATAGAGTAAAATCTGATACTTTAAAGAAATATTTAATATATGCATACCCTTTTAATCACCAATCCTTCTCCTGGTCAGTATCCATTGAAGTGTTATTGGTAATGGTGCTGAACATAAGGAATCTTAAGTGTCCATTACTCCAAAGAAAGATGTATAAACCTTGGTAGTTGCACATTCATCATGGAGTATTACACAGTGCTCTTAAATGGGTTGGATAAAATAGAATTTGCCTTACAGTCACAAAATGATCCTAGTATGACTAGTCTAAGGGTGACATCATAACTCTGGTTTTTAGGACAGACTCATTCTATCTTTTTATTTGCCACCTTGAAAATCTTGCTTGTATCTTGTGGCCTAAAATGGTTGTCTCCCACCACTTGTCAAAATTCTATTCCTGCTAGCAAGAAGAAGGGGAGATAAAGAATAGGCACTTTTATTTCCTTACAAAGGAGTTGCATATGTCACAAACACTCACGCCCCATTGGTGGGAACCAGGCTGCATGGCAATATTTATCTGCAAAGGAAGCTGGGAAATGTAATCTTTTGTCAAGCCCTTATTATTATAGAGAAAAGAGAGAATAAGTATTGAGTGAAAAATTTGTAGTTGCTACCTTAGCCTATGAGGTGCCTAGCTTGAGAGATTTTACATCCCTTTTTTTATGCTAAGTCTTTGAAATCCAGTGCGTATTTCACCCTGACAGTATATCTTAATTTAAACTAGCTACATTTTCAAGTGTTCAATACCCCCATGTGGCCAATTTTTATCATATTAGCACATTTATAAGTAGAATGTATCCATTTGCAATCCCCACAACTGTAATTTCTCTGTTTGTGTCATTTGCCTACTAAACTCTCCAAAATATTACATTTGATGCCATTTGATGGTGAGTTAATGGGGATTAATCTATCTCCAGTAGTTATTTTAGTGCTCCAAAAGAAAGAGAGGAGAGGAGGGAGAGGGGAGGGGAGGGGAGGGAGCAGGTAAAGTGGAGGGAGGGTATTTGGTGGGATCTCACCTAATGTGCACAATGCAAGGGTACATTTCAAAACAAGTAAGAGTATATTATAAATGACTTATCTCAAAAAATAAAGTGAGGTGATTGTTATGTTAACTGGTTTGATTTAAGCATTTCACATGGTATATCAAATTGCCACATTGTACCCCATAAATATATACAGTTATGATTTAATAAAAATTAAGTTAAAATATAAAAATAGTGTTTATTCATAAAACATACTTTCAGTTACTGTTTTATACAAATGCATCGTATCATACTTCCCCTGCTCTTATGTCTATAAAAATGCATATGCAATTAAGAGGATCTTTAATTTATGAACGAATGATACAAAGTATAAATAAGTGCCAAGAAATGCAAAGCAAGGAAATCCTTGTGCACAGACTATCATCAGAGAAGGCTTTTTGGAAAAATAATTGAACGAAATAATGGCCATGGATTGGCCAATATGAAAGATCTCACAATTTGGACCTGGATTTGCCTAATGGTCAAATGGAAATTATACATGTTTATGGTCATCGTATGAATGAATTCATAATTTGGACATATTTTCTGTAAGCATAGATATTTCCAAGATGAAATATGTGCATTGAAAGATATTTTAATTTAGAAAGTAATAGATAAGATTATTCTCAAATCATTTTTCAATCTAATACAAGGATTTTTTTGAAAATTATTTTATTCATTCCCAGGGTATTTCTATAAAAATTTTATGATTAGTATTCCACCAGTTTCTCTCAATTTTGAGAAGAAAATGAATAGTTTGGCCAGATTTTATTGTAAGAACTTAAATGTGAAATATACTCTCATGCTTTCAAATAAGGTTTTGTTTGCAATGTACATTTTCATTTTTAGTTGAGACTATATATTTGCTGACATTATTGAATGTTGGTAGTATTTTTCATTGATTCTTAAGAAATAACATTCATGATTGTTCAAGGGTTTGATGAAAGTGATATAACAAATAAAAATAGGCTGAATATTTCACCATTTTTATATGCAGCATTTGTTGTCATGAATTATATTGTAGCCCTATCTTAGCACACCTTCACTCACTTTTATGGTATCATTATGCCAAAAGCCATTTCTAGAGTGCTTATAATTATGTTTATTGGTTCTTCTGAGGAACATTTGTGTAATTATTGTTAGTACAAATGTAATTATTCATACCTGGAAAAATAAATATATTTTCTTTATAAAACTAATTGAAGTACTGGAATTCTACACTACAATGTGAACACAAATGGTTATAGAAACTAGAAATTTTAGAAAAAATTATAATAATATAATTTAGAGCGGCGCCTGTGGCTCAAAGGTGTAGGGTGCCCACCCCATATGCCAGAGGTGGCGGGTTCAAACCCAGCCCCAGCCAAGGACTGTAAAAAAATAAATAAATAAATAAATAAAAATAATAATAAATAAATAAAAATAAAATCTATATAATTTTAATTTTAGGTATAATAATTACTGCATTTAGGTGATAGAATGTCAGCTTCATTTATTAATGTGTATACACTTTCTAACATGTTTAAAATTTTCTTTTGGTGGGTTTATGTTATATAATTTTGCAAGTCTTATTTATAATAAACAATAAACTATTTGTAAAGTTTATTAGTAAGTTGATTGGCACTATTAGATATTTTTCCCATTACTAGGAACAAATTAGTTATATTTATAACTTCTTATTGAAATAATCTGGAAAGAATATATATGAATTTATTTCCACAACATTCTGGCATAGGTAAAAGTCCCCTAAATACCAGAATCATCTTATTAGGCATGTGCAGTCTTGAAACTAATAATATACATTTTAATGACAGAGATAAAAGCATTATCATCATGCTACTGCTTGATGTATATATAATCAGGTTTTTAATGGATGGCTGTCTACTTTCATATTTTATGATTGCAGAAGAATATGTAATTGTATGAACTTCAACCCTCGCCTTTTCAAAAATGGAAAATAAAATGACTGTCATTACCAAATATTTGTCCAACACATATTTGCTGAGTACCTACTCTAAGCAAGAAACTGCTTATGACACAGAAATGATGAAAACATAGCTCTTACCCACAAAGATGTCATGGACTGGCAGGACAAAGAGATTACACACACACACCCACATGCACGTGCACGTGCACGCACACATGTATACACACACCCAAATGAGTATGCTGTAATACAATATGTATAATAACAAAGTATTTACAAAGCCTTGACAATATAGTATAAGTTTTACTTTTGTTGTTTGGGTTTAAATGTCTGAATGAAAAAACTCACTTTCAAAATATCAGACTGTCAAATAGAAAAAGTCTATTTTATTCACATCACGGTGTTTGATGGGAATATTTTTAATGAACTGAGTGTCTACTATGTGCAGAGTAATTAGGCAATTCACTTATTTTTATCTAAAAATGTGGCCTTTCTTGAAGGAAAAAAAATAGAAAAGGCTAAACAATTGTAGAATTTTCTTGCATCTCTTTATCCTTCTGTGTTTTCCTACATTGCTCATCTTCTATCTTGCATGTTTTTCTTTTTAATGTAGAGAGGATTTTAAAAACTTTGCTGATTTAGGTAATTTAACAATAGTTGAAAATTAAATAAAGATTATTTCTTTTTTTGTTGTTTCAGTTTGGCCAGGGCTGGGTTTGAACCCTCCACCCTTGGTATATAGGGCCGGCCCCCTACCCACTAAGCCACAGGTGCCACCCCAAATAAAGAGTATTTCTATAAAACCTTGATTAGATCCTATTTATAAATAATCACAGGAATAATAGCACTATTTTTTATAAGATCTGTAAGCAATTTCTGAGCTAGTCACCTCCTGTTGCAACTGATTACAACATTAAGAAGATAAATATGGAAATATTTCCTCAGAATAATTCAAAAAACCAGTAAGGCAAGCACAAGTGGCTTTGTGAGTACATAGCATATGATTGGTTTTTCCCTAAGTACCTATCTTTTTAGCCACCATCCTCCACTGAGCAAGACTTACACCAAAAGTTATTGATCAATTAGGGAACCTAAGAAGGTCTCAACTAAAGACTTACTACTTGTGAGGATACTTTAAAGCACTTGGCATTAATTTTTTTAATCAGATCATGTGATTGATATTTGAAATGGGTAAATTTCATGAGAAAAAAAAAAGAAAAAAGTCAATAGTAGGGTGGCGCCTGTGGCTCAATCGGTAATGCGCCGGCCCCATATACTGAGGGTGGCGGGTTCAAATCCGGCCCCGGCCAAACTGCAACCAAAAAATAGCCGGGCGTTGTGGCGGGCGCCTGTAGTCCCAGCTACTCGGGAGGCTGAGGCAAGAGAATCGCTTAAGCCCAGGAGTTGGAGGTTGCTGTGAGCTATGTGAGGCCACGGCACTCTACTGAGGGCCATAAAGTGAGACTCTGTCTCTACAAAAAAAAAAAAAAAAAAAAGTCAGTAGTAAAAAGAAAGGTGAAAAAAAGCTCATGGGGCATCTATAATGGAGAATTAATTTCTCTTTCACAAAAAGGCCTGGTTGTCTGAGTTGAACACTAATGTAAGGGAATGATATCCTTCAGCAACCCAGGATGACCATAAAGTGCCATCAAGACATTTTCTTAAATAAAAAAGTTTTTTATTTCTTAAAATAATTATTTTTTAATTCTGAAAATAAATTATGCTATCCACTTAGAAAAGAGAAGTGGGTGCAGTGTTTCCTTCATATTTGGGAGAGTAACAGCAACTTAAACAAATATCAAGTCCTGTGCTGAGGAAAGTCGTTCTGTGTGGAGACCACCTAATTCACATTAGCATAAACCAATGTCAATACTAAGCAAGTGTGCTAGTTTATCTAATCTCATTTTTATGGCAAACATCTATTGTCAATCATGGCATTCATTTCCTCTTAGTCAAGATAAAGCCGGAGTACCTGCTGTAAGGTACTCAGAACCATTCTTAGCCCAACATTTTGACCAGTAAATACCAATTGCTTAAAAGTGATATTTGATACAAAACGTATTTCTCACTGCCAGGAAAAGATAACCTCAAGAGAAACATACAAACATAGAAACATTTTTGATTGCAAATGTATTCATACTATGTCAAGTTGTGCAAATCCAATGTTGACATCCCCAGAAATTAACAATCTAATCTTTCTTAAAGGTCCATCCATTAGATAGCAAGATGGAGAGAAGAGAAATGGTAAATCATTTTCCAGCCAGATGAACTAAGGCTAAGACTGATTCAATAATTCAAACATATTTTTCTATGACTCACTTTCTGCCTCATAGAATCAATTAATCTTTTAGTCTTAAAGACTTCTTCCAATCATATCCTATAAGATACAATCCAGATAGTTCAAAGAAGGGTACACTCCTGAAATTTCATTGTGGTGGACACTGGTCCTTGCATGTCACTACTGAAGATTGGCTGGACTAATTTACTCCCTGATCTGATGACTAAATACTAAGACAAGATGGACCTTATTTAGTCTTCAAAGTCATGTGCTGAAACCTACCTCTTGAGCTCAGCAATGAGCCATTTATCCAAAGTCTCAGTGTCCTCCCTCAAAATAGTTTCCTTTTCCTGACTGCATGCCTTGGTTTGTTCAATTAAACTCTCAGCACTTTCAAGGAACTTTACTGAAGCAGAGTGGAACATCTGAGTCCTTTTTATCTGTACACTTGAGTAACCAAGAGCACTGCTTCATATTCACCTATATATCTGACACCTACCAATGATGTTGCACCATTTCTCTCTTACTACGTTGGAAATGACTGTGTGTATGACTTCTAGATCCTTGCAGTCTAGCCCACTGTCTCAATCAATCCAGACTGCCACAATAAAATACCATAAATTAGATTCCTTAAACAATAGAAATTTATTTTCTCACAGTTCAGGAGGCTAGTGAATCAAAGACCAAGTTTGTTCTATAGCTGTGTCCTCCTGTGACCTTTCTTCCAATGTGCTGGGAAAAGAGTGGAAAGGGAATTCTCTCTCTTCTTCTTGTTATAAGACCACCAGTCTTAGTACACTGCAACCCAAACATTATGACCTCATTTCAGATGAATAACCTCATTATGACCATATCTTCTGACATGGTAACTTTGGGAGTTGGGGCTTCAACATATGAATCCGGGAAAGACACAATTCAGTCCACGTTATGCACTATACTTGAGAAAATGAGGCACTAAGCTTAATATCTTCAATATCCTGCATACATACATATATATCTCTGAAGACACCACCCACCACAAACACACACACACACACACACCTTGAAGTTCAGAATCAAATTGTAGTCAGAGACTGGGAATATGGACAAGAGTACTGATGCCTGAATTCATCTAGATGTTTCTACCTTGTTTTTTCCAGAATCTTTCAGGGTGTGAAAAGGGAAATTCCACATTCTTTTCTTCCAATACTTCTCTCTAGTATGCCTGGGCCAAAGGGATTAAGCTTCAGATTTTCTACCTACTCAATATTATGCATTGTTTCTTCCCAACTCAATCTTATAAATACAACCAAATGAGAATATGTGAAAGAGCTATTGGCCTACCAGTATATAAATAAACTTACTTTACGAGGTAATTCAAAAATACTTTACCTGTTAAATTAAGTATACCATTCTTCCTTAATAATACTCTTCTGGGTGAAAAGTAAAATTAACTTATTTTTGCTGTTGATTTTCTTATTGTTGTCCTATATGAAAACTTCACATTGTGAAATGGATTACAATTGCTTCTTGGATGACTGTAGATTAGAATCCCATAAAATTTATGTAGAGGCATGATCTACTATGATAAACACTTTTATCTACAACCAGGACAAAATATTCCAGAAGGAAACATTGTTTTAGCCAAGCACACCAAGTCTGAAACTTTTTTGTAAGATGATGCCCCATGATCATATCAATGTACACAGCTATGATTTAATAAAAAATAAAAATAAAAAAAGGAAAAAAAATGGAATCCTTTATTAAAGTAGAAAAATTAACACATAAGCATATGGATTATTCAGCAAGAGTACCAAAAATTTAAACAAATAAAAGCATTAAAAAGATACCAATGACGAGTTTAAGAATCTCGTCATAAGAGTGAACAAGGGAACAGGAGATACAATGAAAAGGCAAGAGTCTGTAGTGGGAAGAACTTGACCTTAATGTCAGAGAAACCCTAATTTGCTTCGTGCTTGCCACTTGAAATCTGGTAGAGTTTCAGAGCTGTGTAAACCCTCTGAGTTCTATTTTTTCTCATTTATTTAATGGGTACACTGGTATTAACTTTACAGGTTTATTGGGGGAATTAAAAAAACAAAAGTCATGTGAAAGACTGTGAATAATTCTTAGTCCATAGCAGGTGCTCAATAAATATAAATTATTATTAACATCATCATTTCAAGGCCTGGAAAAGAGAAAATAGAAGTGTAATGTTATAACTGATGCCTAATAATGAAAAAAAAAAAAAGACAAATCCATCATTGAAAAAATGGTAGACTTATCTATATCACTTTGAATACCTAAATTAAACCCAGTGCACTAATGTTATGATGATATATTATAATTTATTATACTATCTAAGATTAACTGCCACTAATTGTGAATATACATTTTTTTTTATTTTTTTTATTTTTTGGGGTTAATTGACAGCACAAAGAATTCAGCTACACTGATTTAATCTGTTAGGTAAAAATCCCTCTTACAATTATGTCCCTGTTAGGTAAAAATCCCTCTTACAATTATGTCCCTGTTAGGTAAAAATCCCTCTTACAATTATGTCCCACACCCAAGAGGTGTGCCATACACCAATACGCACCACCCTCATTCCTCTTCACTTCTCCCCAATCCCTTATTCCCCTGTTCCCTGCCTTCAATTGATTTGAGTTTTTCCTTTATGAGGGTATGTATGATAGCTTCATAATAAAATTGAGTACATTAGATTATAGCTTCTCCATTCTTATGATATTTTACAAAGAAGAATGAGTTCCAACTGAATCCAGGTTAATACAAAACATGTAAAATCTCCATCTTTTTAATGGTTGAACAGTATTCCGCTGTACACATATACCACAGCTTGTTAATCCATTCCTTGGTTGGTGGGCATTTAGGTTATTTCCACATCTTGGAGATTGTAAATTGAACTATAGTAAACAATCTAGTACAAATGTCCTTATGATAAAATGATTTTTTTCTTCACAGTAGATGCCTAGTAATGGGATTGTGGATGAAATGGGAAGTCTAATTTGAGTTCTTTGAGGATTCTCCTTCTTCCAAAAAGGCTGTATTCGTTTTCAGTCCCACCAGCAGTGTAAAAGTGTTCCCTTCTCTCCACATCGACACTAGCATCTCCGACTTTGAGACTTTGTGATGTGGGCTGTTCTCACTGGGGTTAGGTGATATCTCAGGCTGGTTATGATTTGCATATCTCTGATGATCAGAGACGATGAGCATTTTTTCAAATGTTGCTTAGCCATTCATCTCCCTTCATCAGAGAAAGTTGTGTTCATATCTCTTGCCCAGTGGTAGATGGGATTATTTGCCTTTTTCCTGTTGATTATTTTAAGCTCTCTATAGATTCTAGTTATCAACACTTAGTCAGATTCGTACCCTGAAAGTACCTTTTACCATTCTGAAGGTTGTCTTTGTGCTTTACTTGCTGTGTCCTTAGCTGTGCAGAAGCTTTTCAGCTTAATTAAGTCTATACTTAATTTTTGTTTTTGTTGCGATGGCTGCTGAAGTCTTTGTCATAAAATCTTTCCCCAGTCCAACATCAACGACAATTATCTCCACTCTTTCCTCAAAGATTTTTGTTGTTTTGTGTCTTAGATTTAAATACTTTATCCGTCTTGAGTCAATTTTTGGAAGTGGTGAAGAGTATGGGTCGAGTTTCAGTATTTTACATGTGGTTATTCCATTGCCCTAGCACCATTTGTTGAATAGGGATTTTTCCCCACTGTATGCTTTTGTTTGGTTGATCAAAGATCAGATGGCAAAGTAGAGACTGATTTCATCTCTTCGTTTTCTATTCTGCTCCATATGTCTATGTCTCTGTTTGAGGGCCAATGCCATGCTGTTCTGATTACTATGGCCTTGTAAGGCAGCCTGAGGTCTGGTAGGATGAAGCCTCTGGCTTTGTTTCTGTTACTAAGAATAGCCTTAGCTATACAGTTTTTTTTCTGGTTCCATATAAAATGAAGTACTATTTTTTCCAGTTCTTCAAAATATGATGTTGGTATTTTAATGGGGATTGTATTGAATTTGTAGGTTACTTTGAGTAGAATATTCATTTTGACAATGTTGATTCATCCCAGCCATAAGCATGATATGTTCTTCCATTTGTTAATTTCTTCTGCTGTTTCTTTTCTTTGGACTTCATAATTGTCTTTGTAAACACCTCTTTTGTTAGGTATATTCTAAAGTGCTTCATTTTCTTTGAAGCTCTGTGAAGGGAATTGTGTCCTTGATTTCCTTCTCAACTTGGCTGTTATTGGCATATACAAAGGCCAATAACCAATTTGTGGATATTGGTTTTCTACCCTGAGACATTACTGTATTTCCTGATCACTTCCAAGAGATTTCATGTTGAGCCTCTAGGGTTTTCTAAGTATAAGAACTTATCATCAGGAATGAATGAGTGCTTGACCTCCTGTGCCTTCAATGGATGCCCTTTATATACTCTTCTTGCCTAATTGCATTGGCTACAAATTCCAGCACAATGTTCAATAATAGTGGTGATAGTGAACATCTTTGTCTGGTTCCTGTTCTAAAAGGAAAAGCTTTCAGTTTTATTCTAATCAGTATGATGTTAGCTGTGGGTTTGTCATAGATGGCTTCAATCAGCTTAAGAAATATGCCACCAATGCATATTTTCCTAAGTTTTCTTATTAGAAAAGAGTGCTAAATTTGCTCAAATTCTCTTTCTGCATATATTGAGAGGATGATATGGTCTTTGTTTTTGCTTCTATTGATATGGTTTATTACATTTATGTATTTCCATATGTTGAACGAGCCTTGTAGCCCTTGGATGACGCCTACTTTATTGTGATGTATAAATTTTTAATGTGTAGTTGCAATTTATTAGTTAAGTTTTTTGAGTGTTTTTGCATCGATATTCATTAGTAAAATTGTTCTGTACTTCTTTTTGTTGATTTCTTTCCTGGTTTTGGAATCAAGTTGATGTTGGATTCGGAGAAAGTGCTGGGGAAGGTTTCTTCCTTCTCAATATTTGGAATAAGTTATGCAATATAGGTACAAGCTCATCTTTGAAGCTGTTATGGAATTCTGATGTGAAGCAATCTGGTCCCAGGCTTTTTTGTGTGCTGTAAACATTTTTATTGTTTCTTCAACCCCAGTGCTTGATTTTGGTCTGTTGAAGAGATCTATTTCTTTATGGTTAAATCCAGGGAGATGAAGTGATTCCAGTGATTGGTCCATTTCCCCCACATCGTCAAATTTGGGGGACATAGATTTTTTGGTAGTAGTCAGAAATAATCTCTTGTGTCTCTCTGGTATCAGTTGTTATTTACCCCTTTTTGTTTCTGATTGAGGTCATGGAAGTTTTTACTTTTACATTTCTGGTTATTTTGGCCAATGGTTTATCAATTTTATTTATCTTTTTGAAAAGCCAACTTCTTGTTTCTTTAATTTTAATATTGATTCTTTTATTTTTAATTTCATTTATTACTAATTTCATTTGGATTATTTTCTTTCTTCTGCCAGATTTAGAATTGGATTGTGATTGCCTGTCCATTACTTTAGATGATTAATTAAGTTGTTGATGTGCTCTCTTTCTGTTTTTTGGATGTAGCCATCTAATGCAATAAATTTCCCTCTTTGGACTGCTTTTTCAGTGTCCCACATGTTTTGGTAGCTTGTGTCTTCATTGTTGTTATACACAAGGAAATTAATGATTTCCTTTTTTATCTCTTCTTTAACCAAATTGTCATTTAGCATAAGGTTGTTTGGTTTCCATGCCTTTGTGTTGGGGCTGGAAATTTTTGTTGGAGTTGAGTTACACCTTTGTTGCACTGTAATCTGAGAAGACACAAGGTAAAATTTCAATTATTTTGATTTTTTTGAGGTTTGATGTGTCCTAGGATGTGATCTATTTTGGAGAATGTTCCATGAACCAATGAAAGAACCTATATTTTTTACCTTTGGGATGGAGTGTTCTGTTTATGTATAGTAAGCACAGTTTTTCTAGGGTAACATTTATATGCCTGTATCTTTGCTTAGTTTCTGTTTAGAGGATCTGTCCATCTCTGTAAGATGAGGGTTAAAATCTTCTACTATGATGTTGCTATGGGCTATTATATTGTTCAGACTAATTAAGGTCTGTTTCATAAATCTGGGAGCATTTAAGTTGGGTGCATAAATATTTAGAGTTGAAATGTCTTCTTGTTGTATTGTTCCCTTGAACAATATGAAGTGTCCTTCTTCATCTCTCTTGACTTTAGTTCATTTAAATCCACTTGTATCTGAAAATAAGTTTGCATCCCCTCCTTTCTTCTGATTTCCATTTGCCTGAAAAATTTCTCTCCATCACTTAAGCCTGAGTTCTAATTTGTACTTGAGGCTGGGTGTGTTTCCTGCAGGCAGCATATGCATGGCTTCTGCTTATTTATCCACTCTGCCAGCCTATGCCTCTTCAGTGGGAATTCAAGTCATTAACATGTATTGTAATTGATAAGTGTAGTGGAGTTCTATTCATCTTATTTTGTGAAAGTCCATTGTTTAATTTTATCTTTTGCATCATTGTGGAAGTTTCTGGGTGTTTCATTTGTTGGTGGTCCATTGTGATTGTCAATGTAGAGAATAGGTCTAAATATTTTCCCTTTGAGGTATTCTTCTTGTGGCAAACTTTCTCAATGTTTGAAGCTCAGTAAAAGATTTTATTTCTCCATAAACTTTAATCCTTAGCCTAGGAGGATTCAGAAGTCTGGGATAAAAATTATTTTGGTTAAGTAGGATAAATGTAGATGACCATTCTCTTCTGGTTTGACAAGTTTCACTTGAGAAGTCTGCTGTCACCCGATGAATTTACCTCTCTGGGTCATTTGGCACTTACTCCTGGCCAAGGGCTGAATTTTTTCTTTCATTTTGACTTTGGAAAGGTTCATGACAAAGTGTTTGGAAGAAACTCTTTGAATTGAGATGGCCCGGGATTCAGTATTACTCTTAAAAGAATGTGTCAGAATCTTTTGAGGTACTTGGAAAATTTTCAATTGTTATGCTCTTTAGTAAGGTTTCCATTTCACTGGGATGTTATTCTTTCCCTTCTGGTATGCATATAATTCATATGTTTGAATGCTCCATGAAGTTCCATAATTTTCTCTGTGAGCATTCTTTTTTCTCTCTTTTTGTTTCTGTCTTGTTAACTGCCTGAGTTAGAGCAAAAGCTTTATCTTCTACCTCTGAGATTCTTTCTTCTGCATGTTCTAATCTGTCATTGATACTTTTCTGCTGCATCTTTAAGTTTCCAGATTGACTTATTCAATTTCTTAAGCTCTGCTATATCCTTCCTATATACTTGGTATTGTTCATCTCTTATTTGATTCTGTTTTTGTATTTCCTTTTGGTTATTTTTCACTTTCTAATCAATGTGCTTTTTTATTTTTTATTTTATTATTATTTTTTATTTTTTTAGTATCCATAATTTAAATTTCCTTTCTGTTATTTTTAACATTTCTGTATAGGTAGAATCCTCTGAAGTAGTTACCTCATAAATTCTTGAGGGTGGAAGGTTGCTCTGTTCTGATTTTTCATGTTGCCAGGATTTTTCTGCTGTTTCTTGCTCATGTTTGTTTTCTTTTTGTCTGTTTCCTTGCCCTACTTCTTCCTTTCACTTCCTCCTTGCCGCACCCACGGCATATAGCCGTAGTGAGGCAGTGCTGTCCGCGTTACAGAACGACGGGAAGGTGGTTTGTGCTCCCCGGAGCTTTGCCCCCAGCGCCCCCAGTATGCACAGCATCAGAAATGTTGCCTAGCATACTCAGTTACCCGCTTAAGTTTAAAGATTGTGGCGTCTACTCATGTGTTTGTCATCCTGTACCAGAAGTCTGTTTGTTCTAATAAATTGTCAATATGTACTTTCCTAAGAATGAGCACAATGCACTACTAATCCAGATAGAGCACAGCCTTGTGAGCTGCTAAACTCAGTGGCACCAACAATGAGCACATAAAGATGTTTTCCCACCAGTGAGCTAAGACGATAAGCCCAAGGACATAAAATACAAATTATCTACATAAGTTACAAAGTCACTGAAACACATCCACCCACCATAAAGTCCTATTCAGAACATCTTGTTTCACCAATTGTCACGCATAATAAAAATCAATAGGAAAAATAATACTTGTCAAGGAATTTACTCTAAATCAAAATTATAATTATCAATAACAATAAGATCAAATAGTAAATGTAAAATTAGTCAAGCATTAACATAAAGAAGATGTCAAGCTGTTCTAAAAAGATAATAAGAAACTGAGATAGGAGGAAGCGGGCAAAGTTGACTAATAACCGCCACCCTCCGGAAGCGGAACGTTAAAACATAACAATGCATGATAAATCACACTTGTAAACGCAAAGATAACCCGCACACGTAAGCAAAAAGATTGCATTATGTAAGCTCTGTAAAAATGTATAAATACCAACATGTGTACCCAATAAATTCACAGCTGCTTCCTTCATCACATGCTGTGTGGCAGTCTGTCACTTTTCCTGCGCCGACCTCTCAACTTTCCTCGTTCATTCTCCCTACACTCCCTCGGACTGAAGGCCACCGACAGGGCGGCCAGTAGCACCTCCTCCTCTTTAAGTTACTGTGCCTCTGATCTAAGGTGTTGAAGCATCCTTTTTGTATAGGTCCAAAGGGAAGGGAAGTGTAAAAAACAAGAAGGGAGAAAAGATAAAAGTAGAGAAAAGAAAAAGAAAAGAGGGGATTTAGAAGATTTAGGGAAGGAGGAACAGAAAGAGAGAGGAAAGATTTATAGTGGTGGGGAGGCGGAGCAAGATGGCAGCCGAGTAACAGCTTCCTTGCATCTGGGCACCGTGAGTCTGGGGAGATAGGACTCCATGCATTTCTGGCTGGTGGGATCTGCCTATTATCACCCCTGAGAGGATAGAGGGAGTCAGCGAGAGACTTCTGGACCCCAAGAGGACGACTAAAACAGTGGAAAACCGGCAAGTGGTCGCTTGTGTTCAATCCGTCTAAACCCACCTGCAACTTCCACAGGCACGAGAACTTAAAGTGCAAGAGGAAGTGAAAGGAAAATTAGGGCAAGGAAACAGATAAAAGAAATCACTCATGAGGAAGAATCAGCAGAAAACTCCAGGCAACATGAAGAACCAGTCCAGAACAACCCCGCCAAGGGACCATGAGGTAGCTACTGCAGAGGATTCCACCTATGAAGAAATGTTAGGAATGACAGAAAGGGAATTTAGAATACACATGTTGAAAACAATGAAAGAAATGATGGAAACAATGAAGGAAACTGCTAATAAAGTGTAAAATAACCAAAAGGAAATTCAAAAACAATATCAAATAAAAGATGAACGATATGAAGAATATAAAAAGGATATAGCAGAGCTGAAGGAACTGAAACAGACAATTAGCGAACTTAAAGATGCAATGGAAAGCATCAGCAACAGGTTGGACCATGCAGAAGAAAGAATTTCAGAGGTACAAGACAAAGTTTTTGAGATAACTCAGATAGTAAAAGAGGCAGAAAAGAAGAGAGAAAAAGCAGAATGTTCACTGTCAGAATAATGGGACTTTATGAAGCATTCCAACATACGAGTTATAGGAATTCCAGAAGGGGAAGAAGAATGCCCCAGAGGAATGGAAGCCATACTTGAGAATATTATAGAAGAAAATTTCCCAAATATCACCAAAGATTCTGACACACTGCTTTCAGAGGGCTATCGGACCCCAGGTCGCCTCAACTCTAACCGAGCTTCTCCAAGACACATTGTGATGAACCTGTCCAAAGTCAAGACAAAAGAAAAGATTCTGCAAGCTGCCAGGAGTAAGCGCCAGTTGACCTACAGGGGCAAAATCATCAGAGTGACCACAGACTTCTCTAATGAAACTTTCCAAGCAAGAAGACAATGGTCATCTACCTTTAATCTACTTAAACAGAACAATTTCCAGCCCAGAATTCTGTACCCTGCTAAGCTAAGTTTCAAAATTGACGGAGAAATCAAATCATTTATGGATATACAAACATTGAGGAAATTCGCCACAACAAGACCAGCTCTACAGGAAATACTTCAACCTGTTCTGCACACTGACCACCACAATGGATCAGTAGCAAAGTAAGAACTCAGAAATTAAAGGACAGAACCTAACCTCCACACTGATGCAAAAGATAAAACTAAGCAATGGACTCTCACAAAATAAGATGAATAGAATACTACCACACTTATCAATTATCTCAATAAATGTTAATGGCTTGAATTCCCCACTGAAGAGACATAGATTGGCTGACTGGATTAAAAAACACAAGCCATCCATTTGCTGTCTGCAAGAAACACACCTGGCTTCAAAAGACAAATTAAGGCTCCGAGTCAAGGGTTGAAAGACAATTTTTCAGGCAAATGGAATTCAGAAGAAAAGAGGAGTTGCAATCTTATTTTCAGATACATGTGGATTTAAAGCAACTAAAGTCAAAAAAGACAAAGATGGTCACTTTATATTGGTCAAGGGAAAAATACAACAAGAAGACATTTCAATTCTAAATATTTATGCACCCAATTTAAATGCTCCCAGATTCTTGAAACAGACCTTACTCAGTCTGAGCAATATGATATCTGATAATACCATAATAACAGGGGACCTTAACACTCCTCTTACAGAGCTGGACAGATACTCTAAACAGAAATTAAACAAGGATATAAGAGATTTAAATGAGATCCTAGAACAACTGTGCTTGATAGACGCATATAGAACACTCCACCCCAAAGATAAAAATATACATTCTTCTCATCACCCCATGGAACATTCTGGGACATATCCTGGGACACAAAACAAATATCAACAGAATCAAAAGAATTGAAATTTTACCTTGTATCTTCTCAGACCATAAGGCACTAAAGGTGCAACTCAACTATAACAAAAATGCTCGACCCCACCCAAAGGCATGGAAATTAAACAATCTTCTGCTGAATAACAGATGGGTGCAGGAAATCATTAACTTCCTTGAGCAAAACAACAATGAAGACACAAGCTACCAAAACCTGTGGGATACTGCAAAAGCAGTTTTGAGAGGAAAATTCATCGCTTGAGATGCCTACATTCGAAAAACAGGAAGAGAGCACATCAACAGTCTCACAAGAGATCTTATGGAATTGGAAAAAGAAGAACAATCTAAGCCTAAACTCAGTAGAAGAAAAGAAATATCCAAAATCAAATCAGAGATCAATGAAATTGAAAACAAAAGAATCATTCAGAAAATTAATGAAACAAGGAGTTGGTTTCTTGAAAAAAATAAATAAAATAGATAAACCATTGGCCAGACTAACGAGGAATAGAAAAGTAAAATCTCTAGTAACCTCAATCAGAAATGATAAAGGGGAAATGACAACTGATCCCACAGAGATACAAGAGATCATCTCTGAATACTACCAGAAACTCTATGCCCAGAAATTTCACAATGTGAAAGAAATGGATCAATATTTGGAATCACACCCTCTCCCTAGACTCAGCCAGGAAGAAATAGAGCTCCTGAACAGACCAATTTCAAGCACGGAGATCAAAGAAACAATAACAAATCTTCCAACCAAAAAATGCCCTGGTCCAGATGGCTTCACTCCAGAATTCTATCAAACCTTCAAGGAAGAGCTCATTCCTGTACTGCAGAAATTATTCCAAAACATTGAGGAAGAAGGAATCTTCCCCAACACATTCTATGAAGCAAACATCACCTGATACCAAAACCAGGAAAAGACCCAAACAAAAATGAGAATTTCAGACCAATCTCACTCATGAACATAGACGCAAAAATTCTTAAGAAAATCCTAGCCAATAGATTACAGCTTATCATCAAAAAAGTCATTCATCATGATCAAGTAGGCTTCATCCCAGGGATGCAAGGCTGGTTTAACATACGCAAGTCTATAAACGTTATCCACCATATTAACAGAGGCAAAAATAAAGATCACATGATCCTCTCAATAGATGCAGAAAAAGCATTTGATAAAATCCAGCATCCTTTTCTAATTAGAACACTGAAGAGTATAGGCA
This sequence comes from Nycticebus coucang, assembly GCF_027406575.1. Classification (NCBI taxonomy): domain Eukaryota; kingdom Metazoa; phylum Chordata; class Mammalia; order Primates; family Lorisidae; genus Nycticebus; species Nycticebus coucang. The sequence goes on along the minus strand of NC_069804.1, from coordinate 151,511,172 downwards.
TAGGTGGCACATTTCTAAAACTGATTGAAGTTATCTATGACAAACCCACAGCCAATATTTTACTGAATGGAGTAAAACTGGAAGCTTTTCCTCTTAGAACTGGAACCAGACAAGGTTGTCCTCTGTCACCTTTACTATTCAACGTAGTGCTGGAAGTTCTAGCCAATACAATTAAGCAAGATAAGGAAATAAAGGGAATCCAAATGGGAGCAGAGGAGGTCAAACTCGCCCTCTTTGCTGACGACATGATCTTATACTTAGAGAATCCCAAAGACTCAACCACAAGACTCCTAGAAGTCATCAAAAAATACAGTAATGTTTCAGGATATAAAATCAATGTCCACAAGTCAGTAGCCTTTGTGTACACCAATGACAGTCAAGATGAGAAGCTAATTAAGGACACAACTCCCTTCACCATAGTTTCAAAGAAAATGAAATACCTAGGCATATACCTAACAAAGGAGGTGAAGGACCTCTATAAACAAAAGTATGAAATCCTCAGAAAGGAAATAGCAGAGGATATTAAAAAATGGAAGAACACACCATGCTCATGGATGGGAAGAATCAACATTGTTAAAATGTCTATACTTCCCAAAGCAATCTACCTATTCAATGCCATTCCTATCAAAATACCAACATCGCACTTTCACGATTTGGAGAAAATGATTGTGCCTTTTGTATGGAACCAGAAAAAACCCCGTATAGCTAAGGCAGTTCTTAGTAATAAAAATAAAGCTGGGGGCATCAGCATACCAGATTTTAGTCTGTACTACAAAGCCATAGTGGTCAAGACAGCATGGTACTGGCACAAAAACAGAGACATAGACACTTGGAATCAAATAGAAAACCAAGAAATGAAACTAACATCTTACAACCACCTAATCTTCGATAAACCAAACGAGAACATACCTTGGGGGAAAGACTCCCTATTCAATAAATGGTGTTGGGAGAACTGGATGTCTACATGTAAAAGACTGAAACTGGACCCAGAACTTTACCCACTCACAAAAATTGATTCAAGATGGATAAAGGACTTAAATTTAAGGCATGAAACAATAAAAATCCTCAAAGAAAGCATAGGAAAAACACTGGAAAATATTGGCCTGGGGAAAGACTTCATGAAGAAGACTGCCATGGCAATTGCAACAACAACAAAAATAAACAAATGGGACTTCATTAAACTGAAAAGCTTCTGTACAGCTAAGGACACAATAACCAAAGCAAAGAGACAACCTACACAATGGGAAAGGATATTTGCATATTTTCAATCAGACAAAAGCTTGATAACTGGGATCTATAGAGAACTCAAATTAATCCACATGAAAAAAGCCAACAATCCCATATATCAATGGACAAGAGACATGAACAGAACTTTCTCTAAAGACGACAGACGAATGGCTAACAAACACATGAAAAAATGTTCATCATCTCTATATATTAGAAAAATGCAAATCAAAACAACCCTGAGATATCATCTAACCCCAGTGAGAATGGCCCACATCACAAAATCTCAAAACTGCAGATCTGGCGTGGATGTGGAGAGAAGGGAACACTTTTACACTGCTGGTGGGACTGCAAACTAGTACAACCTTTCTGGAGAAACCTCAAAGAACTCAAGCTAGACCTCCCATTTGATCCTGCAATCCCATTACTGGGCATCTACCCAGAAGGAAAAAAATCCTTTTATCATAAGGACACTTGTACTAGACTGTTTATTGCAGCTCAATTTACAATCGCCAAAATGTGGAAACAGCCTAAATGCCCACCAACCCAGGAATGGATTAACAAGCTGTGGTATATGTATACCATGGAATACTATTCAGCCATTAAAAAAAATGGAGACTTTACATCCTTTGTATTAACCTGGATGGATGTGGAAGACATTATTCTTAGTAAAGCATCACAAGAATGGAGAAGCATGAATCCTATGTACTCAATTTTGATATGAGGACAATTAATGACAATTATGGTTATGGGGGGGAAGCAGAAAGAGGGAAGGAGGGAGGGGGTGGGGCCTTGGTGTGTGTCACACTTTATGGGGGCAAGACATGATTGCAAGAGGGACTTTACCTAACAATTGCAATCAGTGTAACCTGGCTTATTGTACCCTAAATGAATCCCCAACAATAAAAAAAAGAAAAAAAAAAAAGATTTATAGTGTTGTACAGTTGGGTTCTTTTACCCACACCCTCAAGTCCCAACCACTGAGCAGCTGAGTTGGGTAAGTCACTTGAGCTCAGGGACTCTTTTCCAGCCTAAGCAGACAAGAGACCCCTTTAGAGAAGAAAAACAAAAAATACTACAAATCAAAACAAAGCCAACAAATAAAAAGTCCTTAAGTGTTAAATTTGGGGGGAAATGGAATAGAGGGGGCAGAAAAGCTAGTTAAAATTAAGTCCTTATTATTAAGGAAGGAAACAATGAGAAATTATAATCACAAGAGAAAAGGGAAGAGAAAAGGAAAAAGAAAAATCTGTGGGGAACAAAGTTGAAAAAAAATTTAAAGAAAAAAACTACGTGTGTGTATATGTGTGTGTGTGTGTCTGTGTGTATATCTTGGTGAATATTGTCTGGGCAACAGGTGATCTTCTGGAGTATGAGATGCTAATCAAAATTCTGATACTGTTGTATAAGATTGTGACTGGAATCCTCTGTCTTGCTGAGGAGACCTGGTCCTGAAGTCTTCCTCACTTCTTTGTCCTCAATCCCTTCAGGGTTCGAGCCTGAAGCTCTCCTCAGAGTGTTAATAGACACATCTTGACCGTTGCAAACCACATTCTTTGTCCACACAGTGGCTTTCCCGGGAAAGTGTGTCACTCAAATCCCCCCAGGAGTGGCTGCCCTGCTTATCAGGCACACTGGAACCAAACTTGCACTAGGACTCTGAGGGCTTAGGTTGCAAGGTAGCTTTCCCACAGTAGTTTCACTTGGCTTGTAACAGAACACTAAGAGCTCTATTCAGACAGGTGGCTCAGTCCCGCCCTCTGGGTGCTGTTAAAAATCACTCATTCACTTGCCCAAGCTCTGCCAACGTAGCTAAATCAAGTGTTCAGGTCCAAAAAAAAAAAAAAAAAAAGAAAAGAAAGAAAGAAAGAAAGAAAGAAAGAAAGAAAGAAAGAAAGAAAGAAAGAAAGAAAGAAAGAAAGAAAGAAAGAAAGAAAGAAAGAAAGAAAGAAAGAAAGAAAGAAAGAAAGAAAGAAAGAAAGAAAGAAAGAAAGAAAAGAAAGAAAAGAAAGAAAAGAAAGAAAAGAAAGAAAAGAAAGAAAAGAAAGAAAAGAAAGAAAAGAAAGAAAAGAAAGAAAAGAAAGAAAAGAAAGAAAAGAAAGAAAAGAAAGAAAAGAAAGAAAAGAAAGAAACCCAGCAGGGTAAGTCTTCACTATATGCAGACTGTAACCACTGCCACTGCACTGGCTGGTCTCTGGGGGAACACAGGTACTTGTCCTTCTGCCACTTCTCCAATGCTTCTGTAGTCCTCTTGGAGTTCTGAAGAGTCCTGCTGCCTCCTTATGCCCCTGAAGAGATGCTTCTGGAAAGAGCCCATAAACTAGAGATACCTGCAGTCTTTTGTCCCCAATCTCATCACACATGGCTACAAAGAAGCTGGCTCTAGTCTGCCATCTTGCTCCATCCCCCAAGTTTGAAACTTTTAAAATATTTACTCATATTTTTTGTGGATACTCAATAATATTTTATTTTATTTTATTAAATCATAACTGTGTACATTAATGCCATTATGGGGTACAATGTGCCAATTTGATATACAATGAGGAAAGCTTGCATTAAACTTGTTAACATAACTATCATCTCACTTATTTGTTGTAGTGAGACATTTATACTCTACTCTTAATAGTTTTAAAATGTACCCATTGCCTTATAGACAATAGATGAGGTCCCACCAAATACCCACCTACCTCCTCGTTTCCCCTATCCCCACCCCTCTGCTTCCTCTTCCCTCTTTCATTCTTGACTATATTTTAGTTTATCATTTGTGTGAAAGTGTAGATGATTATATATTGGTTTCATATTAGTATTGAGTATACTGGATACTTTTTCTTCCATTCTTGAGATACTTTACTAAGATGAATATGTTCCAGCTCCATCCAGGTAAACATAAAAGATGTGAAGTCTCCATCTTTGTATGAATGTATAGTATTCCATGTATGTATGTATACATACACCACAATCTATCAATCCATTTATGGGTCAATGGGCACTTCGGCTGCTTCAATAATTTGGCAAATATGAATTGGGCAATAGTGAACATTTTTGTGCAAATGTCTTTGTTGTAAAATGATTTTTGATCATCTGGGTATATACCTAGTAGAAGAATTGCAGGATCAAATTGAAGGTCTACATTTAGTTTCTTGAGTATTCTCAAACTTCTTTCCAAAAAGGACATATTGTCTTGCATTTCCAGCAGCACTGTAGAAGTGTTCCTTTCTGACCACATCCACACAAACATCTGAAGTTTTGGGATTTTGTGATGTGGGTTAATCTTAGTGGAGTTGGATGATATTTCAAAGTGATAGAATCAAGTGTACCTGCCCAAGTAAACTTGCCCCAACCAGGCAGGGTCAGGTTCATGGCCTGCCCAGGAAGGGTCAGACTCTTGTTCCTCCCAGGAAATAGGAATGCCACCAATCCTGGCTGCTCTATCCCTTTAAATCCCTGTCCACTATAGCCACGTGTGAATTTCTCCCTAGTCTGGAATCTCACCCCACCTGCACTCATGGTGGAATAAAAGTCACTTTAATCACATGAATTGGATCTCCATTTTCCTTTCATTTTGCGTCTCAGAATGATTTTATCCTTGAGTCCAAAACCTTTCATTTGGTGCTGAAACCCTGGATTGGGGAGAAGCCCCTTTGGGGGGCTGAAAATATACCACACTGAACCTAACCAAATGGATCCTTATTACCACAAGACAAAGAGTAACCGTGCACTCTGATCTGGCCTAACATTCATCTACTTCGTAATGAGGTGAGCTCTTACCAAAAAAACTTTTTCTGCACTTCTTTCCTCCTCCCACCTCTTTTCGTACTCTTAACGTATTTTTATATGATCTCTCAACTCCTTTTACTCACAAGTACAGGCTGAATTTCCCTATCCCCATCTTAGCCCCTGGTCCCTACTGTGGGCCCATTCCCTCCAGCTGTTTAAGGTCATGTACAGAGAGACTGCCCTCTTTTGACCAAAGTCGTAAGTGGAGAGTCCAGTTAATCTCCCAACACCAGCCTCACCTACTCTACTGTGGGTTTGGATTGTTTTCAGTAATTTTATCCAGTGAATCAGGTTCACTCATCTAGGAGCTTTCTGGAAGCCCAGATTCGGCTGACAACCAAAAGCAGAGGGTTTCCTCTCTGGTTGCAGTCTTGGTCGTTTTATTGCAGTCTGGGTTGTTTTATCGGTCCTTAAATTCCCTTTATTTTCTGTGAACAGCCTTCTGGTGTTAGTTTTAATCTCATTTGCTTTCTTCCTCCAGTTTTTACTATGGGCACCACTCAGTCACAGATTCCTCCTTCTTCACCTTTAAGCTGTCTTCTAACTAACATCAAACCTCTACATCTTTACTCTGACCTAAAACCTAAATGCCTCATTTTTCTATGTAATACTGCTTGGCCTACATACAAACTTGCAATAGTTCACATTGGCCTAAACATGGCACCTTCGATATCTCAATTCTCACTAATCTCAAAAATTATTGTCACGAATTAATCAAATGGTCAAAGATTCCTTACATCCATTCATTTCTTATACTCCAAAATATTCCTTCCCTGTGTTCATCCTGTGAACCCTCTCAAATTCCCCTTGCTCGAATAACTCTGAATAACCACCCTTCTCTATTTCCTCCCTCCAGGCAAACATTCACCCCTCCTCCTCTGTCTCCAACTTCCATCCCTCTCCCCCTTCTCCAATTCCCCAGCACTCATAAAAGAAAGAAAAAAAAATGGCCAACCTGGAATGAAAAAATGTACCAGACCCAGTTTCCCCACCCCGTGCTAGGTCTGGCCACACCTTTGCACCTCCCACTTCCAAAATATTACAACCTCTATACCCCCTACAAGAGGTTGAGGGAACAGAAGGCACTGTCAGGGTTCATGTCCCATTTTTTCTCTTAGACCTCTCCCACATAAATCAAAAATTAGTCTCATTCTCTATGGATCCCCAAAAAAAATACTCTCAAGAATTTAGACATCTAACTCAATCATATGATTTAACCTGGCATGATTCATATGTTATCCTTACTTCCACTGTAACTTCGGAGGGAAGAGAGCAAGTCTGGACTCAAGCCCAAATTTAGGCTGAAGACCTCTGCAGAATAGATCAAAATCTGCCAGAAGGCACTAGGCCTGTTCCACAAGGGGATCCCAATTGGAATTACCAAACTGATGCTACTAGAGTCTGCCTCTGTAACCACATGGTCCAGTGTCTCCTAGAGGGGCTAAAGAAAGCATGCCATAAAGTCATCAATTATGATAAGTAAAAAGAAATTACGCCCAAATGGGATGAAAATCCTGCCCAGTTTTTAGCTCATCTTAATGAAGCTCTCCAGCGGTGTACTACCCTATTCCGGGAGAGCTATGAAGGCAGACTCATTGTTAACATTTATTTTATCTCTCAGTCTGCACCTGACATCCGGAAAAAACTCAAAAAATCTCCCCAAGGCCCCCAAAACCCTCAACGAGATCTTATTAACTTGGCCTTTTTTTTTTTTTTTTTTTTTTTAAGACAGAGCCTCAAGCTGTGGGTAGAGTGCCATGGCGTCACAGCTCACAGCAACCTCCAACTCCTGGGCTTAAGCGATTCTCCTGCCTCAGCCTCCCGAGTAGCTGGGACTACAGGTGCCCATCACAATGCCCGCCTATTTTTTGGTTGTAGTTGTCATTGTTTGGCAGGCCCAGGCCAGATTTGAACCCTGCAGCTCCAGTGTATGTGGCTGGCACCTTAGCTGCTTGAGTTACAGGCACCACCCAGGCTTTTAAAGTTTTTATTAATTATGAGGACACTTTTAAAAGTCAGTGGTTCTCAAGATTCCAGTTATTGGCTTCTGCCATTAGGGCAAACCTGGCAGTTTCTCAGAATTCCTCAGGGTACTATAAAAAAACAAGATTCTCCCGGAAATGTATTTTAAATGTGGCAGGCCAGGTCACTAGGCAAAACTATTCCCAAAGTAAAACCCGCCCCATAAACTGTGTCCAACCTGCAGAAGGCCTCACTGGAAGTTTAACAAACCAAGTTCTTCTGAGAATTTGGTTTGCAGACATTCCCAGAATAAGGCAAAATTCTGCCCATGTCCTCCTGGGGACCTGGGTCACAGATGCAACCAAAATGTGTCTGAATTTCCAGACCTTCTGGGCCTAGCTGTTGAAGATTCATGGTTCCTGGAGAATCAGAGTGTCCCCTGGATAATTACAAAGTCAAAACTCCAGAGAAATTTGCTAGTGGAAGGTAAGCCAATTTCTGTTTTTTTTTCATTTTTTTAATTAAATCATAGCTGTGTACAATAATGCAATCATGAGGTACAATGTGCTGGTTCCATATACAGTCTGAAATATTTTCACCGAACTGGTTAACATAGCCTTCACGGCATTTTCTTAATTATTGTGTTCAAACCCTTATACAAACATGAGAGCAACCTCTTCCATGCTGCCATCTTATAAAGGTCCTTTAGAACAAACAGAGATCTCTATGATGGATATTAATGATAATGTAATCCACCCGCAAGTTACTCCACCTCTATGGTGCACACTTTCTGGACACTCTTTCTTCAATTCATTCCTTATTCTTCCCTCATGTAATGTTCCCCTACTAGGTAGAGATATTCTCTCAAAATTGCAAGCAACCTTGATGATTCCAGCTGGTTCCCACCTCTCACTACTCATCCTGCTCCTCTCTAACCCCTCCCCAACAACCCTTCTATTGTCTCAATCTGATCTCCCTGTAAATTCTATTGTAACATTACACCCTTTTCCAAATATTTCTCTTTTTCTCTTACCTAATCCTGAAGACACCTGGTTTATTGATGGCAGTTCTTTTAAGCCCACTGCTCACTCCATTACCAAGATAGAGCTCCTCTCCATTGCCTTACTACGCATTGCCTCTACCCCTTACAAACCCCTTTTGTAGCCCTTTTGAAATAATGTATGGCAGAACCATTATTCTAGGCCCCAGTCCTCCCCCACACTCTATTATAGGAAAATATTTTCCCATCCTCCTGGAAACTAGAGAAGAACTTAGGAAAATAATTAATCAGCTTTTACCCCAACCCTTAGCAGAAAAAGTCACAGATCAATTGTCAAGACAACAAGTTTTCCTCAAATCTCTCACAGATGTTCACCTTGTGGAACCCCCATTTGGAATTCACTATCCCAAATAAAACCGTGTCCTACATAAAAACTTCCAACATTGAAGAAGTCACTGGAAGTTGCAGGTACTGTCCCCCACCACCTTAAACTCACCAGGATCCCTGAAGAATCCACTTCCTAATAAATGTATAACATTCCTCCCCAATTTTTTTCTTTTCCCTATAACTTTTCTCAGGATGCTTGGCTACTCTCACATGTTCAAAGTTGGAACAGCCTCCTTAGAACCTCTAAAAATCTGTGCTACAGGGCACCTTCCAAGACTTTCTCCCTAAAAAAACTCAATTTTCTTCTTCCTTCTTTTTTTTCCTTCTGGCTATCCCTCCTATCCATTCTGGCTTTTCTCCCTTACCCATCAATCTCAATTGATAATAAAATCACTAATCATAATCCTTCTCATTCTCAGTTACAGATCAGCAATTCCTTGCTTCATTTCTTCATTTATTGAACAATCACCTGAAAACTGCTCGTATCACCACCTACTAAATACTAACCACCTCAAACTGAAACAAAACAAAACAAAACAAAGAATTCCTTTAAATAACATTCCTCTCTCCCTTCCATTCTTTTTTTACAGGCAGCCCATGCAGCCCCTCCCCCCACAAGAAGCAGTCAAAGAGAAGCCATGCCCATCACCCTACTTCCTTACAATAAACTAAAGAGGCTGGTATGATAGAATCAAGTGTACCTGCCCAGATAAACTTGCCCCACCCAGGCAGTGTCAAGTTCATGGCCTGCCCAGGAAGGGTCAGACTCATTTCCCTTCCAGGAAATAGGAATGCCACCAATCCTGGCTGCCCTAACCCTTTAAATCCCTGTCCACCATAGCCCACATGTGAATTTCTCCCTAGTCTGGAATCTCACCCCACATGCACTCCAGGTGGAATAAAAGCCACTTTAATCACATGAATTGGATCTCCATTTTCCTTTCATCTTGCATCTCAGAATGATTTTATCCTTGGGGCCAGAACCTTTCACAAAGTAGTTTTGATTTGCATTTCTGATTATTAAAATTGATGAGCATTTTTTCATGTGTTTGTAGGTCATGTGCCTGTCTTCTTCAGGGAAGCTTCTGTTCAAGTCTCTTGCCCACAAGGAAATAGGGTTATTAGTTCTTTTCTTATTGATTAGTTTGAGTTCTCTGTGGGTCCTAGTTATCAGACCCTTGTCAGAAACATAACATAATATCTTCTCCCATTCTGAGGGCTGTCTGCTTGCTTTACTTACTGTGCTCTTGGCCATGCAGAAGATTTTTAGTTTGATCAGATCTCAGTCATATATTTTTGGTGTTGCTTCAATTGCTAGGAGAGCTCTACTCATAAAATATTCTCCCTGGCCAATTTCCTCAAGAGTTTTCCCTGCATTATCTTCTAATATTTTAATAGTTTCCTGTCTTAAGTTCAAATCTATTATGCAGTGAGAATAGATTTTTGTTAATGGTAAAAGGTGAGGGTCTAAGTTTCAGTCTTCTATGGCTCCCCAGTAAATTGAACCAACACCATTTTTTAAATAGGGAATCTTCCCCCCAATTAATGTGTTTGATAGGCTTATCAAAGATCAAATGGCAATAAGTGGCTGGGTTCATCTCTTGGTTCTCTATTGTGTTCCATATATATATTTCTTCATTTTTGTGCCAGGACCATGCTGTTTTGATCACTATCAATTTATAGTATAGCCTGAAGTCTGGTAATGTGATGCCTTCTGATTTCTTTTTATTTATGAGTAATGTACTGGCTATTTGAGGTTTTTTTTCTGATTCCATCTAAAATGAACTACTATTTTTTTGAGCTCTTCCAAGTATGATAATGGTGCTTTAATAATGGTTGTATTAAATCCATAGATTGCTTTGGGTAGCATGGACATTTTAACAATGTTGATTCTTTCCAGCCATAAACATGGTATGTTTTTCCATTTGTTAACATCTTCTGTTATTTCTTTTCTCAGAGTTTTACAATTCTCTTTATAAAGATCTTTTATATCCTTTGTTAGGTAAATTCACAGATATTTCATCTTCTTTGGCATTACTGTAAAAGGAATAGAGTTCTTGACTATATTTTCAGCTTGTCTATTGTTGGTATATATAAAAACTACTGGTTTGTAAGTATTTGTTTTGTATCCTGAGATGCTGATGAATTCCTTGATCACTTTTAAGACTTTTGTTGTTGAGTCCCTGGGGTTTTCCAGGTATAAGATCATGTCACCTGCAAAGAGTGACAGTTTAATCTCTTCTGACCCCATCTGGATACTCTTTATCACCTTCTCTTGCCTGATTGCAATGGCTAAGACTTCTATTACTGTGTTGAAAAGCAGTGGAGACAAAAGGCATCCTCTTCTAGTTCCAGATCTGAGTGAAAATGTTTTCAATTTTAATCCATTCAATATTATATTGGCTGTGGGTTTCCTGTAGATGGCTTCTATCAGTTTAAGAAACGATCCATATGAGCCTATTTTCTGAAGCCTATTTTACGATCCACATGGATCATAACACTTCAGAAAATAGGCTCATATGGATCGTTTCTTAATGCCCGGATATTATCAAAAGCTTATCTGCATCAATTGAGAGAATCATATGGTCTTTGTTTTTTAGTTTATTTATTAGTATATTGATAGGTTTACATATGTTGAAACAACCTTGAGACCCTGGGATAATACAAATTTGATCATGTTATATATATTTTTTGATGTGTTGTTGAATTCTGTTTTCTAGGATCTTACTATTTTTCATTAATATTCATTAATGATATTGGTCTATAGTTTTCTTTATTTCTTGGGTCCTTGCCTGCTTTAGGGATCAGGGTGATATTCATAGAATGTTTTGGGAAGTAGTCCTTTTTCTATTTTGGAAATGGTCATATAATATAGGTACCATTTCCTCTTTAAAGGTTTGGTAGAATTCTGATGTGAAGCCATTTGGTCCTGAACTTTTCTTTTTTGGGGCGATTCTGTATAGTTGATGCAATTTCATTGCTTGATAGAGTTCTATTCAAAATATCTTAAGCTTTCTGGCTGAGTCTAGGAAGGTGGCATGCTTCCAGGTATTGGTACATTTCCTTCAGATTTTCATATTTATGAGAATAGAGTTTTTGTAGTAATAATAGAGGATTTTTTTTTTTTTTTGTAGAAACAGAGTCTCACTTTATGGCCCTCGGTAGAGTGTCATGGCATCACACAGCTCACAGCAACCTCCAACTCTTGGGCTTAAGCGATTCTCTTGCCTCAGCCTCCCGAGTAGCTGGGACTACAGGCGCCCGCCACAACGCCCGGCTGTTTTTTGGTTGCGGTTCAGCCGGGGCCGGGTTTGAACCCGTCATCCTCAGTATATGGGGCCGGCGCCTTACCGACTGAGCCACAGGCGCCGCCCCATAGAGGATGTTTTGAATTTCTGATGTGTCTGTTGTTACTTCTTTATTATTTCTGATTGATGATATTAGAGATTTCACTTTTATATTTCTGGTTAGGTTAGCCAAAGCTTTATCAATTTTGTTACTCTGAAAAAAAACAACTTTTTTTCATTGATTTTCTTAATGATTCTGATGTTTTCCATTTCTTTTAAATATGCTCTAATTTTAGTTATTTATTTGCTTCTACTGGGTTTGGGATTGGAATGTTCTTCCTTTTCCAGTTGCTTGAGATGACTCATTAAGTTGTTGACTTCCTCTCTTTGTTTTCTTGATAAATGATTACAATGCTATAAATTTCCCTCTTAGGACTGTCTTTGTAGTATCCCATAGGTTTTGATAATTTTTGTCTTCATTGTAATTTTTGCCATTTCTAAAAATTTAGTGGTTTCCTTCTTAACTTTGTCTTTGACCCAGCTATCATTCAGCATAAGGTTGTTTAGTTTCCATGGCTTCGTTTTAGTATGAAGATTCCTGTTGTTGTTGAGTTCGACTTTTATTCCTTGAGGGTCTGAGAAGATACAAGGAAAATTTTCTATTACTTTAAGTTTGCTGAGGTGAGACTTGTGTCCTGAGATGTGATCAATTTGGAGGATGATCAATGGGCTAATGAGAAGAATGTATATTCAGTTTTGTTAGGATGAAATGTTCTGTAGATGTCTGTTAAGTCCATTTGTTCTAGGGTCAAATTTACATCTTTGTTTCTTTGTTTAGGTTCCTCTTGGAGGATCTATCCAGAATGGCCAAAGGTGTGTTAAAATTTCTAGCTATTATAGTGCTGGAAGATATCAAATTGTTCATATCTGTTGTGGTTTGCTTCATAAATTGAGGAGCATTCTGCTAGAGTGTATAAATGTTAAATATTGAAATCTCTTCATGTTGAGTGCTTCCCTTAACAAATAAGTGTCCATCCATATCTTTCCTTATCTTTGTTGGTTTAAAATCTATTATATTTGCAAATAGAGTTGTACTGCCTGCTTTTTTATGATTTCAGTTTGCCTGTATTATAGATGTCTGTCCCTTCACCCTGAGTTATTTTTTATCTTTTAAATTAAGATAATACTCTTGTATGCAACAGATACTGGCCTGAGTTTTTGTATCTAGTCAGCCAGTCTGCATCCCTTTAGAGGACAATTTAAGCCATTAACATTAATTGAGAGGATTGGTAGATATGGTAATGCTTTAGGCATCATGTTTTTCAAACATCCAGTGGATATTTTTAATCTTTTCACCATTGTGGGAGTTAGGTTTTGTTCACTAATTTCTGGGTGAGTTTACTTTGGTAGTAGACCACTGTGCTTCTCATTATGGAAAATGAGTTTGAGAATATCCTGGAGAGGTGGTTTAGTTATGGCAAATTTCCTCAACATGTGTAATTCAGTGAATTATTTATTTCTCCAACACAAATAAAACTCAGCTTAGCTGGATACAGAATCCTGGGCTGAAAGTTGTTTTGTTTTAGTAGATTTAAGGTCGATGACCATTCTCTTCTGGCTTGAAAAGTTTCAGCTGAGAGATCTGTAGTCATTTTAATATTTCTCCCTTTATAGGTAGTGCTTTTCTTACATCTGGCTGCTTGTAGAATTTTCTTCTTCATATTAACATTAACAAAGTTAATTACAATGTGTCTAGGAGATGTTTTATTTGGATTGAGTCTTCCTAGGGTTCTGAAACCGTCTATTATCTGAATTTATGTATCTTTTGCCATGGTTGGGAAAGTCTCCTCCATTATATTTTGGAGTAGAGCATCTGTCCCTTTAGGACTATCCTATTCTCCTTCAGGAATTCCTATAAGATGAATGTTTGCCCTTTTGGAGTGGTCCCACAACTCTCTCAGGGTATGATCAGTGTTTGCTCTCCACTTCTCTGCCTCTTTGAGAATTTGGGAGTGTTGAAAAGGTTTTTCTTCTACTTCAGAGATTCTTTCTTCTGCCTGCTCTACTCTATTACTGAGGGAGGCTGAGGCAAGAGAATCGCTTAAGCCCAGGAGTTGGAGGTTGCTGTGAGCTGTGTGACGCCACGGCACTCTACCGAGGGCCATAAAGTGAAACTCTGTCTCTACAAAAAAAAAAAAAAAAGTAAAAGATAATTTCAAAAAACAGATCATGCTAAATCTTATAGACAATAGAAAAAGAAGAAATACATCAAAATCATTCTACTTGATCTGGGTACACCTGATATTAAAATTGGAGAAAATATATTATTATAAGGGAGAAATTACAAACATATGTCACTTATAGATGAGGATGCAACATACTAAACAACATATTAACATGTTGAGTTAAAAATTAATGTTAAAGTAATATACTTTGGGCAAAATTAAAACCAATTTATGTGAAATTAGTCACTATTTTCTTTTTTAAATTTGTATTACTTTTGAATATGAGTTGAAACAAGGAAGCAATGCAGACAGCTCTAAGTACCAATGAAGTATTTGGAAAGGCTTTGGCTAATGATTCCACAGTATGTCAGTGGTTTAAGAAGTTCCAATCTGATGATATAGTCTTAAAAATGAGCCATGTGGGCAACCTGAGACCAAGGTGAATAAAGATGAACTCAAAGCTGTAGTGTAAGTGAATCCAACTCAACTTATGTGTGCATTAGCAGAAAGATTTGATATTCTATTCCATCAATATTGGACCACCTGAAAGAAATAGGCAAGACAAAGATACTGAATAGATGGGTTAATTTCCATCTATTCAGAAGACAAATTGTCATAAAGATTTCCTTTCTTTGCTATCACAACATACAGATGAACCATTTCTACACCACCTTGTTATGTGTAATGGAAATGGATTATTTTTGACAATTAAAAAACTGAATCCCAATGGTTGGATGAAGATGAAGTGCTGAAAAACAGTCTAAAACAGAAAAGTGCTGATTAAAAAAAACAGTCTAAAACAGAATATTCATCCAAAAAAAACTAATGGTATCTTATCGGTGGTCCAGTGCTGGCATTATCCACTACAATGTCATGAAACCTGCTCAATCAATTAGAGCAGATGTCTACTGCAACCAATTGGATGAGATGACCAGGATATCTGCAATTAAGCAGCCAAGTTTGGTCAATAGGGACAGGTCAATCCTCTTTCAAGACAATGCAGTCACACAAAGACAATGCTGCTCAAGCTATACAAGCTGGACTTGGAAATTCTATGCGAACCACCACTTTCACCAGATCTTGAACCAACTGACTATCACTCCTTTGAGGCTTTGAACCACTTCTTGCAAGGAAAAATATTCAATTATGAACAAGGTGTGGAACACATATTTCACAATTTCATGGTCACTTTCTCTCCAGGCTTTTCTGCTACTGGCATAAACAAGTTACCAATAAGATGATGAAATTGTGTTGATAGTTTAAGCACATACTGTAATTAAACAAACTCCTTCTTATTTGAAACATAATAAAGTAAACTTTTGATTTAAAATACAACATTTCTAATTTAATGACCCTATGACTTTTTAAAGAACACTTTCCCTGACTCAATATAGGATGATGAGAATATGAAATCACTGAATTATAAGGAAGAAATGGCTCATGAGCTGGTATCATCAAATGCTAGATATACAAAGATGATTTTTTTTAAAAAGCGAAGGGGGGGGCAGGGCGGCGCCTGTGGCTCAGCGGGTAGGGCGCCGGTCCCATATGCCAGAGGTGGCGGGTTCAAACCCAGCCCCGGCCAAAAAAATAAAAATAAAAAAAAAATAAAAAGCGAAGGGGGCTGGGCAGTGCCTGTGTGGCTCAAAGGAGTAGGGCCCCGGCCCCATATGCTGGAGGTGGCGGGTTCAAACCCAGGCCCAGCCAAAAACTGAAAAAAAAAAAAAAAAAGTGAATGAGGCTTTGAAGAAAAGAGCCCAAACTAACTTCAGTAAATTAAAACCTAGAAGATTCACTGACTATTTAACTTCTAGGTTCTTCTACATTCTTAGGACTATAAAATAAAGCTTTGGTTTTCATTTTCCTTGGTTTGTTTTAGAAGGAAGGATGCAGCAGCACTCTGAGATTATAACACTTTTATTCTTTGTCCTAAATTATATATTATTCCTTAATCCTCTTACTTCCCTCTTTTCCCTCCACTATATTAGTGGGTCTAGTGGGTGTAATAAAGTACCTCCCTATGAATCATCAAGTTTACTACTTAGGTCCTTACCGCTGTTGTGCTTCCACTGATAGTGGCATTGCTTCCTGTGTCCCAGGCAAGCTTGTAAAGCTGGTCTGACAAGTGTCTCAGCAAAGGTTGTTTTAATTTAGAACAACTTTAATTAAGAATCTCAGTAGAGGAGCCCCACAGGCATACCTGGAATCATACTAATGTGCAATGCAATTATTGGAATATCATGGGAATCAGAACCAAGCAAAATGGACAAATTTGTCTGTCAGGAATTATAGCCTTCCATATAACTAGTGACTATCTGATAAGATTGAGCAAGAATGTTAGTAAGGAGTTACTGCTTCACCTAAGGACCCTTGAAAACTAGAGGCAGGAAGTGAGGGAATGATTTATAAATGGACATGCTCAGGGCAACCTATTTTGGAAAAATAGTAAACTCATGTGAAATAATTGTGCTACATATTAGGAGGAGAGAAAGAAGCCTATAAAAAGGTTATCTCAAAGGGAAGAATGAGATGCTTTACCAAAGCTAAGCTTAGGAAAAAACTTTAGTCATTTATATACAGTTATGGGAGGAGGGAGGACATACACTCTAATCATTACATGAAGAATTTCCTTATGCAAATTTGACAATTTAGTTTCAGTTCTATAGAATAAACAAACAGACCAACTAGATGTGATAAATATTATTTTCTCCCCTTTTGACTATTATGGGCTTGTGTGATTGCTTTCTAATGTATGGTAGTATATTTTTGTACCTGCCAAAATAAAATATTAAAACACCTTAACTAGATTATCTAAACCAGTTTTCATCTATTTATGTTTTGAATCAGCGGCCTTTGAATCTGTTTTTCCTTATCTTCCTTTTTGTCAGCATTTTCCTTCCTTTATGTTCGTTTCTTTGAAGCAAAGCATTTGTTTAATCTGCGTTCAGTATTTCTACAAAATCAGAAGTAGCATTTCCAGTCCACCTTTTGTAGTTGTTTGACCTTGCTGCTTTTCTGAACATAAAAGTCTTATTCTCTGTAGAAATGCTGGTGGTATGAGAAACTATCAGTCAATTTTACAGATGCTACAAACACTTCAATTCACTTCTTAACAAAGTTAAGAGTATCATAGTAAATCTCATATTATGGGTTCTATTTTCAAATAATTGACTCAGAAGCAAGCATTATTTAAGCTCATGTTTTGCAAGAATTGAAATTGTGGCTTAAAAGAATCCAGGATATAAATCTGGGACATTAGTGACATCGTAACAAGTGCCATAATCTGAATTTTCAAGATACAGATTACAAAGAATGAAATTTAATCTAATAGAAGGGCTAAGTGCATTATAGAGAAGGCCCGAGAATGATAAGCTGGGGGAGGATTATTCCTTAGATCAGTGATATTCATGCTCATTGTCCATATCTTTCAATTTTTAATGTCTAAGCCATTTATCAGAGTTTGTAATAATATGAAATCATTTTTGCTTTTTAAAATGCTTTTGGGGCGGCGCCTGTGGCTCAAGGAGTAGGGTGCCGGTCCCATATGCCGGAGGTGGCGGGTTCAAACCTAGCCCCGGCCAAAAACCACAAAAAAAAAAAAAAAAACACAAAAAAAAATAAATAAAATAAAATGCTTTTGAAAATATCATTTGCTAGTTTATTTTAAAAAGTAAAAAATAACTAGTGTGGATGCTTTCCTATTAAGTTCACAGGTAAAATAACCACTGTCAATCTTTTCCCAGAATATCCAAGGCTACCTTTATTAACTTATCTTCACTCATAAATTACATGTGATATCTCTTCTTTTGTTATATCTGTGCTCAAATTCCATATACATACAAAAATCAAATATTTCTATAACATAGAACATATAAAATGGTTTAAGTTACATGAGTATCAACCTGCACTTACTCATAAAGACCCCAAAATACATAATGGATGTGGGTACCCATATCCATCCATACACACATACACACACACACACATGAATCAAGTTTCAAATATCTGCTTGTGCATTTCCCAAGAATATTTCATGCTATCCTCTCCCTGCAGCCATTATGCTACTACATCACTTATTTCTGACATTCATCTCTGTTTGGAATATTCTACCCATTTTCATACCTCTATTTCATTCATTCAAAATGAAATACCTTTCATATCATTTTAAACCCCCTTTTCAACCAGAAATTGTACTTATTCATTAAGGTAAAGTGCACATAATTTGTCCTCTGAAGGATCTTCTGAACTTCCACCCACCTTAATAGTACTAAACCACTGTACATCATGGCCAATTTTATTAAAAGGAGGGAAAAGAAGTGTGTATTCATATGTTACATAAATTACTGCATTTTTGTGGTTATACTTTATTGTTATATAGGCAACTCAAGGTAAAATGTATGTGTCACAAATGTAGAGACTGTTTTATTCATATTATATCCTCAGTACCTCTTGAAGACCCTGGCACAAAGTCAGCACCCAATAAAAGATTAATACATTAATGAATAGGAAGCTAGATGCTACTTTTCTCCAGTGAATTAATGGTTTCTTAAACAAATAATGGTTTATAAAAAAGAGAAATCTATTGATGAAAAATATCCATCTCTATTTCAAAGGCACATATGAGTAACTGTGGCATTTCCCTAATTCTAAATGTTTTTCTGTTGCCTTTTATTATTAATCCGGCATACAGTAAAATAAACAGAGAACGTTTTTTGGTAACTTTGCCTAAATATATATATATATATATGTCTGCTACATGAATAGATAGTGATCTTGACTAAATTTTATTTAATAATAATATTATGAATTTATACCTGGTAAATATAGCTTTCTTGTATATTATTTACAAGTGTGCTGTGTACTAGTCAGCACTACCTAGACATACTTCATGTGTGTTCATATAAACTAGCTAGTTTTACCATTGAGTTTAATTTGGAATTAGGATGTGACCTGCAAAATATAACCTGAAGATACATAGAATGTATTCTGAATTGGAACACTAAAACAGAGTCAAAACTAGGACATTTTTTAAAAAGTTAGTAATGATGAGAAATAAGCAGCAATCTAGAAAAGAAGAATCTTCAAAATTTTATGGAGAGACTCAAAAAAGAAGGTTTCTAAATTAAAATGTGTTTTCTCATGAGTTGGTGAAGTAGGTAAAAGGATTATCAGTTAGTTTTTCACCAGGTTCTCCTTCAGCAAACTAATTAGGCTGGAAGTGGTTCCATAAATCAAAGAAGTTCTTTGCTTTGGTAGCTTGGATATTTCCCCAATTACAAAAGCAAATGAGAAAAAATAACATTTATCAGTGATATTTAAGAAAAGAATGCTTAACTATGATCCAGAACACAGGAAAAATTATTCAAAATTTGTTTACTATTTGTAAAGATAACCCCCTCCCCAAGTACCACCACCATCAAGATCTTCCTGAATAATCTGCTTAAGAGCTGCTTCAGTGTTTTTATCCATTTTTTAAGAAATAAAAGTAGGGTGGCATTTTTGTCTGATTGCTTTTTTCAGTCATGTTAATGTTTCTTCCTTCATATGCTATCTTAAAAACAAATTTTAAAAAGGAAAAGTATTGCCTTACAACAACTTCTAATTCCCTATTGTACACCAAGGATAGCCTCAGAGATAGATTCATATCTAGACATGTGTGTAGAATCACATGGAAATGATAGCAGGCTAACTTCATTCAACTAGAATGTAATTCACAAACACTTTCCTGTAATATTGCCCTCCTCCAGCAAATACCTTAACTATGTTCCTGTAGGGGGAACATATCTATAGATTTATGGTATGTATTTACACAATCTATACATTTATGGTATATATTTCCACAATTTTCAAGAAATGCATGAATTGATTGTATTTACTGCCCAATTTTAAAAAGTTCAATTTGGGGGTGATTAATATGAGGGTACATACAATTAGGTTACATTGCTTGCATTTGTAAGGTGAAATCTGAGCTGTGATTGAGTCTTTCACTCAAAGTGTGCCATATACACACTTAATCTACACTGTACCTGATAGGTGAGAACTAACCAACCTCCTTCACCCCCTCTTCTTCAATTGTGAATTAATTGTGAATTAAATGTGAGCCTGTGAAACTATTGATGGTTTCAATGTAGTATTGAATTCGATTGAAACAAGCCAAATATGGGAAGAGAATAGAATGTCATGATGGTTTCGTATCTCTGATTCAGGCTGTTCTCTTTGTTTTGACACGTGAAAGTAGATTGTATTTATAGTACTCATTATTCTAAATTAGCAGCAGATCATTTGGTGACAGAATCTTTCTTGCTTTATATACAACACACAGCATTTAAACCCACTATTTCATGGCAGGGCCTATATATGGCACCTTTTATTGAAAAATATTTATTGATATTACCACAACATGCAGCAATGTATTATATAAGAACCCAACAGATGATTATGTGCCTGTTACCAATGATGTTAAAAAGTATGATTATATATATATTAATTTTATATTTCCTTGTCTTCTCTCATTAAAAACTAAGCAGACTAAGGGTAGAATTTTCTTTTTGTGTCATTAATTACTGTAACCCAAGTGCTTACTACAGGGTTTTACATATAGCAGTTGTTAACAAATGTTTCTTGAATAAATTAATTAGTGAATGAGTTTAGCTCACGAATAAATGCAAATATTTTTGCTTGAAATTCCTGCCATTCAAATTATAGGACTTACTTATTTTTCACTATTAGTGCTCAGATCAACTTCAAATATCATAAGTGGAAGTTAAAACATTCTTTCTCATTGTACTGCCATTTCATTATTCCTTCAGCACATCTCATTTACTCTTTATGTTGTGCTTTCCTAGAATATGTTCCATTCTCCATGTGAATCTCTTTCACTCTTCATTTCTAACAATTTATGTGCCTTGCTCCTTTAAAGTTTTCCCTATATTCCAGCCCTCTAGTGATTCTTCTTTATGCCTTCCCAGTGTGTCCTCTGGGGGCCAGAGCTGCCACAAAGCAGTGAAGCAGGCTGCCTGAGAGGGAGAAGAACAAGAACTGGGGGACCTCACCTCTCTCCCTTCCCTCTGGCATATAAATTATTCTATATTGTGTTTTTTTGGACTAAGTAGTAAGGTGTTTGGTAAATATTTAGTCATAACTCTTTAGCCTATACTGTGTATCACCAACTGAATAGGAAGTTCCTAAAGAAGAACAATGAGTCTACTTCACAGAGCATCACCTTAGTTTTCTTTTTTTTAAATTAATTACTTTTATTTTATTTTCTTACAATGATTCTCAGTCCCATTGTTGCCTGGCAGCAATTAGCAAATCAGCAGAAGATGTAGCACCTGTTACTAATGTTCCCTGAATTTATGTCACTTTTCATGAGTTTAGTTTTTCTTCTTACTTCTTCCATCAGATCTATCCATCGTTTTTTGTAGCTTTTAAAATTATCTCCCTCTATTGACTTCTCACCCTTTTTACCCCCAAAATTGTATCCTTATTTTTACTTTTATGGTATCAGGTTCATTGAGAGTTCAAAGAATTAGGCTGCAGTGTTTGCATTTGCTAGAAAAAGACTTATTATAATTGTGCACTGCCCCCAATAGGTGTGCCATTCATTGTAATACCTCATCCCCTTCCCTCTTGCCCTATGCCCACTCCCTCATTCCCCTGCCACCCACCTTAAATTGATTTGAGTTTTTCCCTTATGAGGGTATATATTAGATAGTCTGCTAGCTTCACATTAAAACTGAGTACATTGGATTATTGCTTCTCTCTTCTTATGATATTTTACAAAGAAGAATGAGGTCCAACTCAATCCAGGTTAATAAAAAACATGTAAAACCTCCATCTTTCTAATAGCTGAATAGTATTCCACGGTACACATATACCACAGCTTGTTAATCCATTCCTGGCTTGGCGAGTATTTAGATCATTTCCACATTTCAGAGATTGTAAATTGAGCTGCAATAAGCAGTCTAATGCAAACATCCTTATGATAAAATGATTTTTTTTTCTTCAAGGTAGATGCCTAGTAATGGGATTGCAGGATCAAATGGGAGGTCTAATTTGAGTTCTTTGATGATTTTCCATAGTTCTTTCCAAAAAGGCTGTATTAGTTTGCAGTCCCACCAGCAGTGTAAAAGTGTTCTCTTCTCTCTACATCCATGCTAGCATCTCCAACTTTGAGACTTTGTGATGTGGGCTGTTCCCACTGGGGTTAGGTGATATCTCAGGGTGGTTATGATTTGCATATCTATGATGATCAGGGATGATGAGCATTTTTTCAAATGTTTTTTATCCATTCAGCTCTCTTCATCAGAGAACGTTGTGTTCATATCTCTTGCCCAGTGGTAGATGGGATTGTTTGCCTTTTTTATGTTGATTATTTTAAGCTCTCTGTAGATTCTAGTTATCAACCCTTAGTCAGATTCATACCCTGAAAATATCTTTTACCATTATGAAGGTTGTCCTTTTGCTTTATTTGTTGTGTACTTAGCTGTGCAGAAGCTTTTCAGCTTAATTAAGTCCCATTTCTTAATTTTTGTTGTTGCGAAGGCTGCTGAAGTCTTTGTCATAAAATCTTTCCCCAGTCCAACATCAATGACAGGGGAAATATTTTTCAAAGATTTTTTATCATTTTGTGTCTTAGATTTAAGTATTTTATCCATCTTGAGTCAACTTTTGGAAGCGGTGAGGGTATGGGTCAAGTTTCAGTATTTTACATGTGGTTATTCCATTTTCCCAGCACCATTTGTTGAATAGGGATTCATTTTCCCCCTTTATGATTTTGTTTGGTTGATCAAAGATCAGATGGCAAGTAGAGACTGGTTTCATCTCTTGGATTTCTATTCGGTTCCATATGTCTATACTTTTGTGTCAATACCATGCTGTTTTGATTACTATGGACTTGTAATATAGCCTAAATTTTTTTTGAAGGGGGAGTTTTGTTTTTTTTTATTAAGTCATATAACCATAGATCATGAATACATTTATGCATATATAGGGCACAATGTGTTGATATTTTTTATACAATTTGACATGCTTATATCAAATTAATTAATATAGCTTTCACCTCATTTACTTGATTATTGTGTAAAAGACATTTATGTTCTACACTTGTACCCTTTCAATATGCTCCACAGGTGTGGTCCTGACATTTACCCTCCCTCTATCAAACCTCCCCCTCTTCCCTTTCCACTCCATTTCTCTCCTTAATCCTGGGGTATAGTTGTGTTCTATCTTTCATGAGAAAGTGTGAGTAAATGTAAGTTGGTTTCATAGAAGTACTGAATGCATTGGATACTTTTTCCTCCATTCTTGAGATACTGTACTCAGGAGAATATGTTCCAGGTCCCTCCATGTAAACATAAAAGAGGTAAAGTCTTCATCTTTTTTAAGGCTGTATAGTATTTCATGGTATACATATACCACAATTTATTAATCCATTCATTGGTTGATGGGCACTTGGGTTTCTTCCACGACTTGGCTATTACAAATTGAGCTTCAATGTATAATCTGGTGAAAATATCTTTCTTGCAAAGAGATTTTTGATCTTTGGATACATTCCTAGTAGAGGAATTGCAGCATCCAACAGCAGGTCATTTTTTAGATCACTGAGTGTTCTCCAAACTTCTTTCCAAAAGGAACGTAGTAGTTTGCATGCCCACCAGCAGTGGAGAAATGTTCCCTTTTCTCCACATCCATGCCAACATCTGTAGTTTTGGGATTGTCTTATGTGGGCTACTCATACTGGAGTTAGATGGTATCTCAAACTGGTTTTGATTTGCATTTCTCTAATGATTAAAGATGATGAGCATTCTTTCATGTGTCTGTAGACCATTTTCCTGTCTTCTTCAGAGAAGCTTTTGCTCAGGTCTCTTGCCCATACTGAAATGGAATCACTTGTTCTTTTCTTATTAATAAGTTTGAGTTCTCTGCGAATTCTGTTTATCAGACCTGTGTCAGAAACATAACCTGCAAATATCTTCTCCCATTCTGAGGGCAGTCTACTTGCTTTACTTACTGTGTTCTTGGCAGTGCAGAAGCTTTTTAGTTTGATCACATCCCAGTAATGTATTTTTGGTATTGCTTCAATTGCTCTGGGGGTCCTCCTCATAAAGTTTTCTCCCATGCCAATTTCTTCAAGTGTTTCTCCTTGGCACTGTCTCCAAGAATCTTTATGGTTACATGTCTTAAGTTTAAGTCTTTTATCCAGTGAGAGTCAATTTTTGTTAGAGGTGAAAGGTGTGGGTCCAGTTTCAGTCTTCTCCAAGTTGCCAGCCAATTCATCGAGCACCATTTGTTAAATAGGGTGTCTTTCCCCAAATTTAAGTTTTTGATAGGCTTATTGACAATCAAGTGATGATAAGTGTCTGGATTCATCTCTTGGTTCTCAATTCTGTCCCATACATATACTTCCCAACACATTCTATGAAGAAAACATCACCCTGATCCCCAAACCAGGAAAAGATCCAATAAGAAAGGAAAATTATAGACCAATAACTTTAATGCATATTGATGCAAAAATATTCAACAAGATCCTAGCAAACAGAATCCAGCAACACATCAAATAAATTATACACCACAACCAAGTGGGTTTTATCCCAGACTCTCAAGGCTGGTTCAATATATGTAAATTATAAATATAATATATCATATAAACAAATTAAAAAAACAAAGACCATATGATTCTCTCAATTGATGCAGAAAAAGCTTTTGATAATATCTAGCATTCTTTTATGATCAGACCACTTAAGAAAATAGGTATAGAAGGGACATTTCTTAAACTGATAGAGGCCATCTACAGCAAATTTACAGCCAATATTATATTGAATGGAGTAAAAATGAATACATTTCCACTCAGATCAGGAACCAGACAAGATTGTCAACTATCTCCACTGTTTTTTAATGTTGTAATGGAAGTCTTAGCCATTGTAATCAGGCAAAAGAAGGCAATCTAGGGTATCCATATCGGGTCAGAGATCAAACTTTCACTCTTACAAATGATATGATCATATACCTGGAAAACCCCAGGGACTCAACCACAAAACTCTTAGAAGTGATCAAGGAATAGAGCAGCATCTCAGGCTACAAAATCAATACTCACAAATCAATAGCATTCATATATTCCAACAATAGTCAAGCTGAAAAAACAGTCATGGACTCTATTCCCTTTACAGTAATGCCAAATAAAATTAAATATCTGGGAGTGTACCTAACAAAGGACGTGAAAGATCTCTATAAAGAGAACTATGAAACTCTGAGAAAAGTAATAGCTGAAAATGTCAACAAATGGAAAAACACATCATGTTCATGGCTGGGAAGAATCAACATTGTTAAAATGTCCATATTACCCAAAGAAATCTACAGATTTAATGCAATCCCCATTAAAGCACCTCTGTCATACTTTAAAGATCTGGAACAACTAGTACTTTGTTTTATATGGAACCAGAAAAAAAACTCAAATAGCCAAGACATTACTCAGAAATAAAAACAAATCAGTGGAATCATGCTACCAGACTTCAGACTATACTATAAATCTATAGTGATCTAAACTGTGGTATGTGATGTCTCTGGCTTCGTTTTTGTTACTAAGAACACCCCTGGCTATGCAGGCTTTTTTTATGGTTCCATACAAAATGAATAATTTTTTTCCAGTTCTTCAAAATATGATGTTGATATTTTAATGGGGATTTAACAAATATCTTGACAACGTTGATTCTTCCCAGCCATGAGCATGGTATGATTTTCCATTTTTTTTTATTAAATCATAGCTGTGTACATTGATATGATCATGGAGCACATTCACTAGCTTCACAGACCGTTTGACACACTTTCATCACACTGGTTAACATAGCCTTCCTGGCATTCTCTCAGTTACTGTGCCAAGACGCTTACATTCCACATTTACCAAGTTTCACATATACCCTTGTAAGATGCACCGCTGGTGTAATCCCACCGATCCCCTTTCATTATTTTAATGTCTTTTGCTGTTTCTTTTCTTAGGGTTTCATAATTCTATTTGTAAAGATCATTCACGTCTTTTGTAAGGTATATTCCTAAGTGCTTCATTTTCTTTGAAGCTACTGTGAGGAGAATTGTGTCCTTGATTTCTTTCTCAACTTGGTGGTTACTGACATATACAAAGGCTACGGATTTGTGAACATTGATTTTATACCCTGAGATGTTATTTTTATTTCCTGATCACATCCAGGAGTTTTGTGGTTGAGTCTCTAGGATTTACTAAATATAAGATCATAACATCTGCAATCAGGGAGAATTTAACCTCCTCTGAGGTTAAATTCCAGTTTGGATGCCCTTTATATATCCATCTCTTGCCTGATTTTATTGGCTACATCTTCCAGCACAATGTTGAATAATAGTGTTAATAGTGAACATCCTTGTCTAGTTCCAGTTATAAGTGGAACAACTTTCAGTTTTACTCCAATCAGTATGATGTTAGCTATGAGTTTGTCGTAGATGGCTGCAATTAGGTTATGCCATTTATACTTCAAGCATATGCCACTTACGGTTATTTTCTTAAGTACTCTTGTTAGTCAGGATGCTGAATTTTTTCAAATGCTTTTTATGCATCTGTTGAGAATATCATATGGTCTTTGTTTTTACTTCTATTGATACAGTTTATTATATTTTTGAATTTCCATATGTAAAACCAGCCTTGCATCCCTTGGATAAGGCCTGTGTGATAGTGATGTATAATTTTTCTAATATGTAGCTGCAGTCCATAGACTAAGTTTTGTTTTGTTTTATTTTGTTTTTAGTATTTTTGCATTGATATTCATTAGTGAAATTGATCTATAGTTCTTTTTATCTGGGTCCTTTCTTGCTATTGGAAATAAGGTGATTTCTGATTATAGAACATCCTGGACAACATTCCATCCTTCTCAATGTTTTGAAATACCTTCTGCAGTATGGGTACAAGATCATCTTTGAAGGTGTGATAGAATTCTGATGTGAAGCCATGTGGTCCCGGGCTTTTTTTTGTTGGAAGCTTTTTCATTGATTCTCCAATCTCATTGCTTCATATTGGTCTTCTCAAGAGACCTGTTTCTTTTGGGTTCCTCCACTTTGTCAAATTCCTGGGCATAGATTTTTTGGCAGTAGTCAAAATAATCTCTTGTGTCTTTGTTGTATCGGTTGTTATTTCCCCCTTTTTGTTTCTGATTGAGGTTATTAAAGATTTTTCTTTTCTTTTTCTGGTTATTCTGGCCAATGTTTTATCATTTTTAGTTATCTTTTTGAAGAACCAACTTTTTATTTAATAAATTTTATGAATGATTCTTTTGTTTTAAATTTCATTTACTTCTTATTTAATTTTGGTTATTTCTATTCTACTGCTAGGTTTGGGATTAGATCACTCTTCCTTTTCCATTTCTTTAAGATGATTCATTAGATTGTTGATGTGCTCTCTTTTTATTTTCAGATAAAGTTATTTAATGGGATAAATTTCCCTCTTTGGACTGCTTTTGCTATATCCCACATGTTTAGTTGCTTGTGTCCTCATTGTTGTTACGTTCAAGGAATTTAATGATTTCCTTTTTTATCTCTTCCTTGACCTGGATGTGATTCAGCATAAGGTTGTTTCCTTTCCATGCCTTCCTGTGGGAATGAACATTTTTGTTAGAGTTGAATTCCACTTTTTTTGCCTTGTGGTGTGAAAGGAAACAAGGTATAATTTCAATTTTTTAGTTGTGTTGAGTTTTGATTTGTGTCCTAAGATATGATTTATTTTGGAGAATGTTACATGGGCCAATGAGAAGAACCCATATTTCTTGGATTAGAATGGTGTTTTCCACATATAAATAAAGCATAGCTGTTCTAGGGTCACATGTAAGTCCCTTGTGTCTTTGGTTAGTTTCTGTTTAGAAGATTGGTCCAGCTCTGTCAGAGGAGTGCTAAAGTCCCCTACTATTATGTATTATATAATATCATATTGCTCAAAATTATTAAGGTCTGATTCATGAATCTGGGAGCATATAAGTTGGCTGCATAAATATTTAGAATTGATGTCTTCTTGTTGTATTGTTCCCTTGAGCAAAATGAAGTGTCCATCTTTGGTTTAAATCCACTTATATCTGAAAATAAGATTGCAAACCCTCCTTTCTTCTTATTTCCATTTGCTAGAAAAATTGGTCTCTATTTCTTTACCCTTAGTCTTACTTTGTCCTTCGAGGCTAAGTGTGTTTCCTAAAAGCAGCATGTGGATGGCTTGTGTTTATTCATCCACTCAGCCAGCCTGTGCCTCTTCAGTGGGGAATTCAAACCATTAAAATTTATGGAGAGAATTGATAAATGTGGTGGAGATCTGCTCATCTTATATTGGTAAAGTCCATTGCTTAGTTTTATATTTTTCATCATGGTGGAAGCTATGTTTTGTCCTTTCCTTTTGGGGTATTTATTTTGCTTGTATTCCACTGTGATGGTCATGATGAAGAATAGGTCTATGTATTTCCTGTAGAGCTGGTCTAGTGTCAAACTATCTCAATGTTTGCATTTCAGTAAAATATTTACTTTCTCAAAAAATGTTATTTATTTATTTATAATTTTCTTTTTTCTTTATTAAATCATAACTGGGTACATTATGCATTTGTGAGGTACAATGTGGAATACTTACATCTAACTGATTAACCCAATCATCTCCTTGCATAACTGATTTATTGTGTTAATACATTTATACTCTATTATTTTTTCCTTTTATTAAATCATAGCTGTGTACATTAATGCATTTATGGGGTACAATGTGCTTGTTCTATATACAATTTGAAATACTTACAACAAACTGGTTAACATAGCCTTCACTGCACTTTCTTAATTATTGTGTTAAGAAATTAATAGTCTATACTTAATAGATTTGACATGTACCCTTGTAAAATGCACCATAGATGTGGTCCCATCAATTACCCTCCCTCCATCCATCCTCCTCTCTCCCCTCCCATCTCCCTCCCCTTCTCTCTTCATTTTGGGCTGTAGTTGGGTAATAGCATTCATATGGAAGTGTGAGTGATTATATATTGGTTTCATACTATAGCTGAGTACATTGGATATGTTTTCTACCATTCTTTAAATACTTTACTAAGAAGAATATGTTCCAGCTCCATCCATGTAAACATAAAAGAGGTAAAGTCTCCATCTTTTTTTAAGACTACATAGTATTCTATGGTATATATATATATATATATATATATATATATATATACCACAATTTATTAATTTATTCACGGGTCAATGGCCACTTAGGTTTCTTCCATGACTTAGAAAATATGAATTGGGCTGCAATAAACAGTCTGGTGCAAATATCTTTTTTATAAAGTGATTTTTGGTCTTCTGGATATATATCTAGTGGAGGAATTGCATGATCAAACAGCAGGTCTATTTTTAGAACCCTAAGTGATCTCCAAACTTCTTTCCAAAAGGAATATATTAGTTTGCATTCCCACTAGCAGTGCAGAAGTGTTCTCTTTTCTCCACATCCATGCCAACATCTATAGTTATTGGATTTTCTTGTGGGCTACTCTTACTGGAGTTAGGTGATATCTCAAAGTGGTTTTGATTTGCATTTCTCTGATGATTAAGCACAATAAGCATTTTTTCATGTGTCTGTAGGCCATGTGCCTGTCTTCTTCATAGAAGTTTCTTTTTTTTTTATTTTTGTTAAACCATAGCTGTGTACATTAGTATGATCATGGGGCACCATACACTTGGTTCATAGATCGTTTGACACATTTTCATCACATTAGTTAACATAGCTTTTGTAGCATTTTCTTAGTTATTTTGCTAAGACCTTTACATTCCACATTTACTAGGATTCACATATACCCTTGTAAGATGCACTGCAGGTGTAATCCCATTAATCCCCAAATCTCTTGCTCACAAAGAGATGGGGCCACATGTTCTTTTCTTGCTAATACATTTGAGTTCTCTGTGGATTCTGGTTACTAAACACTTGTCAAAGACATAGCCTGCAAATATCCTCTCCCATTCTGAGGGCTGTCTGCTTGCTTTACATACTGTGTTCTTGGCTGTTCAGAAGCTTTTTAGTTTAATCACATCCCAGTAATGTATTTTTGGTGTTGCTTCAATTGCCTGGGGGTTTTTCCTTATAAACTATTCTCCAAGGCGAATTTCTTCAAGAATTTCCCCTGCATTCTCTTCTAGTATCTTTTTTGTTTTCTTTTTGCAGTTTATGGCTGGGGCTGGGTTTGAAAATGCCACCTCCAGCATACGGGGCCAGTGCCCTTCTCTTTTGAAACATAGGTGCCACTCCTCTTCTAGTATCTTTATAGTTTGATGTCTTAGGTTTAAGTCTTTTATCCAGTGAGAGTCAATTTTTGTTAATGGTGAAAGGTGAGGATACAGTTTCAGTCTTCTACAAGTCACCAGCCAGTTCACCCAGCAACATTTGTTAAATATGGACTCTTTTCCTCACTGAATGTTTCTGATAGGCTTATCAGTGATCAAATGATGATAAGTAGCTGGGTACATCACTTGGTTCTCTATTCTGTTCCACACATCTACCTTTTTGTTTTTGTGCCAGTACCATGCTGTTTTGATTACTGTAGATTTATAGTATAGTCTACATATGATAGCATGATTACTTCTGATTTGTGTTTATTTCTGAGTAATATCTTGACTAATCAAGGCTTTTTCTGATTCCATATAAAATGAAGTATTATTTTTTCCAGGTCTTTAAAGTAAGACACTTTAATACACTTTAATCCGTGCTTTAATACGGATTGCATTAAAATTGTATAATGCTTTGGGTAGTATGAACATTTTAGCAATGTTGATTCTTCCCAGTCATGAGCATGGTATGTTTTTCCATTTGTTAACATCTTCTGTTATTTTTTTTTTCTCAGAGTTTCACAATTCTCTTTGTAGAGATATTTCATGTCGTTTATTAGGTAAACTCCCAAATATTTCATCTTTTATAACACTACTATAAAAGGAACAGAGTTCTTGACTGATTTTTCAGCTTGACTATTGGTATATGTAAGAGCTACGGATTTGTGAGTATTTGTATCCTGAGACGTTACTGTATTCCTTGATCACTTCTAAGAGTTTTGTAGTTGAGTCCCTGGAGTTGACCAGGTATAAAATCATATCATCTGCAAAGAGTGAAAGTTTGTTCTCCTCTGACAATATTTGGATACCCTTGATTGCTATCTCTTGTCTGATTGTGATGTCTAAGACCTCAATTACAATGTTAAATAGCCGTGGATACAATGGGCAACCTTGCCTGCTTCCTGAACTGAGTGGAAATGTTTTTGTTTTACTCTATTCAGTAGGCAATGTTAACCTGTGTGATGAAAATATGTCAAATTGTATATAAAACCAGTGTATGGTGCCCCATGATTGCACTAATGTACACAGCTATGATTTAATTTTAAAAATATGATATTGGCTGTGGGTTTGCTGTAGATAGCCCTATCAGTTTAAAAAATGGCCCTTCTATACCTATTTTCTTAAGTGTTCTGGTTAGGAAAGGATGCTGGATATTATAAAAAGCTTTGGTATGAGAGAATCATATGATCTTTGTTTTTTGTTTTGTTTATGTGGTGTATTGTATTTATAGATTTACATATATTGAACCACCCTTGAGACCCTGGGATAAAACCCATTTGGTCATGGGGTATAATTTGTTGATGTGTTGCTGGATTCTCTTTGGTAGGATATTATTAAATATGTTAGCATCCATATTCATTAAAGAAATTGGTCTATAGTTTCCTTTCCTTGTTGAGTTTTTTCCTGGTTTGGGAATCAGAGTGATATTTGCTTCATAGAATGTGATGGGGATTATTCCTTCTTTTTCTATATTTTGGCAAAGGTTCTGTAATATAGGTACTAGTTCCTCTTTAAAGGTTTGGTAGAATTCTGAAGTGAAACCATCTCGTCCTGGACTTATCTTTTTTGGGGGGATATTTCATATAGTGAATGTTATTTCAGTACTTGATATAGGTCTCCTCAACATTTCTGATTCTTTTTGAGTTTAAGAAGGTGGTGTGATTCCAGGTATTGGCCTATTTCCTTCAGATTTTCATATTTCTGAGAATAAAGTTTTTTATAGTATTCATTAAGGATTTTTTGAATTTCTGAGGTGTTATTATTTCACCATTATCATTTCTGATTGATGATATAAGAAATTTTACTCTTCTGCTTCTGGTTAGGTTAGCCAAAGGTTTATCAATTTTGTTAATCTTTTTAAAGAACCAACTTTTTGATTCATTGATCTTTTGAATAATACTTTTGTTTTCAATTTCATTTAATTCTGCTCTAATTTTTATTATTTCTTTTCTTCTGCTGGGTTTGGGGTTGGAATGTTCTTTCTTTTACAGTTGCTTGAAATGTCCCATTAAGTTGTTGACTTCCTCTCTTTTTGTTCTCTTAAGGAAAGCTGGCAATGCTATAAATTTCCCTCTTAAGACTGCCTTTTCAGTATCCCATAGGTTCTGATAATTTGTGTTGTCATTCTTGTTTTGTTCCAAAAATTTGGTAATTTCCTTCTTAATCTTTGCTATGACCCAGCTATCATTCAGCATAAAGTTATCGAGCTTCCAAGACTTTGTATGAGTATGAAGATTCACGTTGTTCTTGAGTTCAACTTTAATTTCGTGATGGTCCGAGAAGGTAACAGGGAATAATTTCTATTCTTTTAAATTTGCTGAGGTTAGACTTGTGCCGTAAGATGCCTCCTGAGTAGCTGGGACTACAGGTGCCTGCCACAGCACCTGGCTATTTTTTGTTGCAGTTTGGCTGGGGCTGGGTTCAAACCCATCACCCTCAGTATATGGGGCCAGTGCCCTACTCAATAAGATATAGGCACCACCCCACCATTGCTGGTTTAAAGCCTATTATATCTGCAAATAAAGTTGCAACACCTACTTTTTTCTGATTTGCATTAGCCTGAATTATAGATGTCCATCCCCTCACTTTGAGTCTATTTTTATCCTTTAAAGTAAGGTGAGACTCTTGTATGCAACAGATATCTGGTCTGAGTTTATGTATCCAGTCAGCCAGCCTATGCCTTAAAGAGGACAATTTAAGCCATTTGCATTAACTGAGAGAATTGAAAAGCATGATAGTATTTGGGGTGTCATGTTTTTCAAATGTCTATTGTATATTTTTGGTCCTTAGCATGCTGTGGAAGTTAGATTTTGTTCAAAAGTTTCTGGGTGCTTTTTCTTCCATTCTTGAGACACTTTACTAAGAAGAATATGTTCCAGCTCCATCCATGTAAACATGAAAGAGGTAAACTCTCCATCTTTCTTTAAGGCTGCATAATATTCCATGGTGTACATATACCACAATTTATTGATCCATTCGTGGATCGATGGGCACTTGGGCTTTTTCCATGACTTAGCAATTATGAATAGGGCTGCAATAAATATTCTGATACAAATAGTAAATGTGGAATGTAAAGGTCTTAGCAAAATAACTAAGAAAATGCAACAAAAGCTATGTTAACTAATGTGATGAAAATGTATCAAACGATCTATGAACAAAGTGTATGGTGCCCCACGATCATACTAATGTACACAGCTATGGTTTAATAAAAATAAATAAAAAATAAATTAATTAATTGAAAAAAAAGTTTCTGGGTGAGTTTACTTTGGCCATGGGCCATTCTGCTTGTCATTATGGAGGATGGGACTGAGAATATCCTGGAAAGCTGGTTTAATTGTGGCAAATTTCTTCAACATGTGTATGTGTTAATATATTTGTTTTCTCCATTATAGATGAGGCTGAGTTTAGATGGACACACGATCTTGGGCTGGAAGTTATTTTGTTTTAGGAGACTGAAGGTCAAATACCAACTTCTTCTGGCATGGAAAGTTTTGGCTGAGAGATCGGAATCATTCTCATATTTTTCCCTTTGTATATAATGCTTTTCTTACATCTGGCTGCTTGCAGAATTTTCTCCTTTTTTTCTTGGGTGAAGTTAATTAAAATGTGGCTAGGAGATGCTTTATTTGGATTGAGTCATGCTGGGTTTCTGAAACTGTCTGCTATCTGTGTTTCTGTATCCCTTGTAATGCTTGGGACATTCTCCACCTAAATCTCTTGGAGTAAAGCATCTGTGCTTTTAGGACCATCCTATTCACCTTCAGGAATTCCTATAAGATGAATGTTTGATCTTTTGGCATGGCCCCACAACTCTGTTAGGGAAAGATGAGTTTTTGCTCGCCATCTGTCTGCCTCTTTGAACATTTGGGCAAGTTCAAAAGCTTTGTCTTTGATTTCAGAAATTCTTTCTTCTGTCTGCTCCACTCTATTACTGAGGGATTCTACTGAATTTTGGAGCTCCTCAAGTAATTTTTTTCATTTCACAGAGCTCTTCTATCTGATATTTCATTATGTCCATTGGTAAATTTGTCGTTGAATTCATTTACTTCTTGAGACAACTTTGTACAACTCCTTGAATTTCAATATCCATCATGTCCTCCATTTTATTCATCTTATTTGCTATCCATATTCTGAATTCTATTTCTTATATTTAGGCCATTTGTTTATGAATGGTATCTTCTGATGTATCCCTTTTGTCATTCTTTGGGGGAGTTAATTTGCTCTGATTATTCATGTTGCCAGAGTTCCTCCTCTGATTCCAACTTGTGCTTAATTTCCATAGTTTGGGTATTTAAACTGGAAGGATGTGATTGAATTGGGGGTTCCAGGAATGCAGTTAACTAGCCCTTTACCAAAGATTAGGGGTTATTGATTGTGGCTTTATCCATACAGCTTGTGTTTTAAACTGTACAGTTGACCTAAAACTGACTGGAAGACTTTTTAAAGGAAAGTATATTTCTAAGTCAGTAGTTAGGTGATTTATTAGGAAGAAAGATATTGCTCATCTCAAGTTAATGTTATTTTTCTGGAGGAGTGTCTTTTATTTGACTCCATATTAGAACAGCTTTTTCATCAGAAAACCTAAATAGAGATTGAAACATGACTGGCAACTCTTCATTTCAGTCACTAGTTAATATGCCTCCTTGCCTTTTGACCTTAGTTTTGTGTTCCAGCTTCTATATTCTTCATTCGGTGGGTTGTTAAACTTCACATTTTCTTACTCATTTTTTCACAGACTTTTTTTTCTGAACAAAGCAATAAAAAAAAAATAGTTCTGGGATAGTTTCAAGTAAACTTCCACAAAATTCACAGAATAGCTTTACCTCTGTTAGATCATATATTTGGTATTCCTCTGAACTCTGATTACAATTTTGAATGTCTGCAGGGCCCTTAAAGCAGACTTTCTTAAACTAAGAATATTTAGAAAGCTGCTTCTGAATAAAAGTTTTAGTTACAGTCCCAAGATCACCAGTAAAGTAGGTTGTCAGAAGACTTACCAAACCAATAAATATAGGCTGACTTATTTTTTAAGTTCCTTCAGAAGAACCTTAAGACCAGCTAAACATTTTAGGTTGGAAATTTCCAAACATTTCTAAAAGTTTCTCAGATAAGAAAAACTTCTTCCAAACAAGTACTTTCCACTCCTTAATGAAAGAGTTCAGAAAAATCCTAGAATTAATTTTATCAATGTTAATATGAAGGATAAAATCCTGCAAGCAGCAAGGCATAACAAAAGTATTAGTTACAAAGGGAAAAATATCAGGAGGACTGCAGATCATTCAGCTAAAACTGTTCAAGCAAGAAGAGGATGATCATCAACCTTCAACCTTCTTAAACAAAACAATTACCAGCCTAGGATCCTATATCCCACTAAGTTGAATTTCATTTGTAATGGAGAAATTGAATACTTCACTGACATCCATATGCTGAGGAAATTTGCCATAACTAGACCAGCTCTACAGGAAATACTCAGAACCATTCTTCATAATGATAGAATGATGATCTACCACTAAAGTAAACCCACCCAGAAATTTCAGAATAAAAACAAGCTTCCACAACAGTAAAAGGGATATAAATAATCTCTGGACCTCTGAACAAGATGATAAAACTCCACCATATCTATCAATTTTCTCAATTAATGCGAATGCTTTGTCCTCTAAAGGGGCACAGCATGGCTGACTCAGGCCAGATATATGGTGCCCATAAGAAACTCATTAACTGAAAGAATAAAACAAGACTCAGAGGGAAGGGATGGGCAAATAGGTTTCCATTTCCAGCCAAATGGAAAGGAGAAAAAAACATGAGTTACAATCTCAATTGCAGATACAATATTATTTTGTTAAACCAACAAAAATAAGGAAAGCCAAGAATGGAAACTACATCCTTGTGAAGGGAAGCACACAACATTAAGAAATTTCAGTAGCTTATATTTATGCATACTACCTGAATGCTCCTCAATTTATAAAATAAACCAAGACTGATCAGAACAACATTATATTTTTCTGAATTTAAATAGTTTTAAATTTTAATACCCCACTGGCAGTACTGGACAGATCCTCTAAGCAGAAACTAAACAAAGAAACAATGGACTTAAATATGACCCTAGAAGAAATGGACTTAACAAACATTTACATAACATTTTATCCTAAAAAAAACTGAATACAAATTCTTCTCATCAGCCCATGGATCATCTTCTAAATTGATCATATCTTAGGACACAAGACTAACCTCAACAAATTCAATTGACTAGAAAATTATCTCCTGTATCTTTTCAGATAGTTACGGAATAAAAGTTGAACTCACAGCAATAGCCATCTTCATACTCAAATAAAGTCATAGAAACAAAATAAAATTATGCTGAATGATAGCTGGGTCCTAGGTGAGATTAAGGAGGACATAATTATGTTTCTAGAACAAAATGGTAATGTAGCCACAAACTATCAAATCATGTGGGATACTGCAAAGGCATTCCTTTGAGGGAAATGTATAGCATTACATATCTTCATCAAAAAAAAAAAAAACAGGAAGAGGCTGGGTATGGTGGCTCATGCCTGAAATCCTAACACTTTGGGAGGCCTAGGTGGGTGGATTGCCTGAGCTCATAGGTTTGAGACGAGCCTGAGCAAGAGTGAAACCCCATGTCTAAAAATAGCCAGGAGTTGTGATGGGTGCCTGTGGTCCCAGCTATTCTGAAGGTTGAGACAAGAGAGTTACTTGAGTCCAAGCGTTTGAGGTTGCTGTGAGCTGTGACACCACAGAACTATATTGAGCGTGACAAAGTAAGTCACCATCATTAAAAGAAAGACCAGAAAGTGAGAAAATCAGCAATGATTTGGTCCATCTCAAGCAAGTAGAAATGGAAGACCAATCCAACCCAAAACCTAGAAGAAAAAAAAAAATAACCAAAATTAGAGCAGAATTAAATGAAATTGAAAATAACAGAATTATTTGGAAGATCAATGAAACAAAGTTGGTTCTTTGAAAAGATTTTTAAAATTGATAAATCCTTGGCTAGACTAACCAGAAACAGAAAAATAAGATCTATAATAACTTCAGTCATAAATGATAAAGGGGAAATAACAACAGATACCATAGAAATACAAACGATTCTGAACAATTAGTACAAAAACTCTATTCCCAGAAATCTGAAAATGTAGAAAAAATGGACCAAGACTTGGCAGCATGCTACCTTCCAAAACTCAGACAGAAAGAATTAGAAATCTTGAATAGAACAATATCAAGCACGAAATAGCACCAATTTTACAAAATCTCCCCCCAAAATAAAAGCCCTGTATCAAATGGTTTCACACTAGAATTCTACAAAACCTTCAAAGAGGAATTAGTTCCTGTAACACATAATTTATTCAAAAATGTAGAGGAGGAAGGAATCTTCCCCAAACACATTCCATGAAGCAAATATCACCCTGCTCCCCAAACCACGAATGGAACCATGAACAAAATTAAACTATAGAACAATATCATTAATGAATATTGGTGCAAAAATATTCAGTAAGATATTAACAAGCAGAATGCAAGAGCACATTTAAAAAGTTATATGCCATGATCAATTGAGTTCTACTCCAGAGATTCAAGTTTGGATCAACGTACATAAATCCATAAATGTAATTCACCACATAAACAGAAGTAAAAAAAAAGACCATATGATTTTTTTTCAATTGGTGCATAAAAGGCTTTTGATAATATCTAGCATCCTTTCATGATAAAAAGCTCAATATAATAGGCTTAGGTGGAACACTTCCTCAATATCATATTGAACAGAATAAAACGAAAAGCATTTCCAATCAAATACGGATAACACAAGGATGCCCACTGTTACCACTGTTGCATGACTGGAGATGCGAATGAACAGCAGCTTTGCCGTGGGTGTAAACTTGTTCCTGTAATTATTAAGTCAAGAAACAGACTACACAAAATGGGATGGTGTGTAGTGAAGTTCTTTATTTAGGGGTTAGGTTTTATACCTTTCTAGTCAAGTACACACTTAATCTATTATCTGTTATTTTCACCATTACCTCAATTTACCTATCTGAAATCAACTTGAAAGGAAATATCCTGTTACCACATCAACACAATCCCTTTTATAGTAAACATCTTCTTCTAGACACTGACTAATCTCTGGGCAGGTGTGTAAACAAAATCATAAAGAAGAAAGTAGCCACAGGGTAACAGAGTTAATGGAAGAATACCTTCAAGCATTCACTCAGTCTATTCAGTATGAAGTAATGACTGTGTCTTTTCCTCAGGGCAGAGCACCTATAGACCTCTGACAATATGTTGTTAACATATGTCAACCCTCTGGCCGGAAGGATGGCATGCCCTTTGATCTCAGGCTTCACGGGGTGCACAGCTTCATAGAAATGGCTTATGGAATTTTTAACTCCAGGGAAGCCAACTCTGTGTGTCTCCAGGGGGGCCCAGGTCCCTTAAGCCTCTGGGAAAAAAGCAAGCCATTTTAAACTCACACTGAGTTCACTTTGTGTGCTTGATGTAGGATATGTTTATTTCTAAATATTATCCTACATTTTCCCTTTCTGTTTTTTGACGAATATTATTCATATCTGTCATCATTAAAGCAAAAACCTGCACATAATGTTCATTTTCACTTTGAGCATGCTTCATTTCTTACAAATTAAATATAAAATGAATCTGATAATTAAAAATAATGCTAATGATCCTACTGAACTTCCTATAAGTCCCTGTATTTTTGGAATAGGTTTCATTTGTTCAATTCCATCAGCTATGCCTTATAAAATATGATCTCCATCTATTTTTTGTAACTTATTTTCAAAAGTGTAATATACCTCATTTTGTAAATTTACAATTTCCTTAGTCAAATTATCATGGTTTAACAAATGCTTTTTAACATTCTCCAAAGGAAATTTACTCTCATTATATTTAACAGGGGTTATACAAAAAGTAGTTACATTCCAATCACATTTTAAATGCATTTGTTTCTTTAAGCTAACTAACTCATCCCCCAACATAACAACAGCTTGTTCTAAATCAGTGATTTCATTATATAATTCAGTGCCAATTTGTTTTTGAGCAGTCCATAATTGTTCAGAGTATTTATGCCAATCAGTCACAAAATTATGTGTTCTGATTCCTTGAGTTAAAGCCACCCAGGAGGTGGCAGCAGAAGCTGTCACTGCAATAACTTCTAGAATGGCAGCAATCAAAAGTCCAATAAATCTCTTGGTTCTTTTCAGGACTCCATCAGTCAGAAGTTGAAGGACTGTCAGGGCAGAAGATCCTTGCCACAGCCTGGTTAAGTGCACTGGCATCCACACACCCGTCCTGGCTCTCAAGAAATACAGCTGTTCCTTTTGAGGACCAAAACTTAGAGAACTATTAATACAAGGAAACAGTTGACACACAGGACAAAATAATTCTCCTGTTTTTTCATTCCACTTTATCGTGCCCTTAAGTTACACAAAGGGTAATTGAACACAAACTTGAATGTATCTTTCATCATGGACAGTTAATTCCATACCATAAGTATGGGGTGTGGTGGTTTGATGATAAAACAATCCACCAGTCCAAAACTTCATAGGTTTTAGGGCTGCTGCTACTTTTCACAAATGATTTTGTTTAGAAAAGCCATAAATTCCAGGTGTGGGGGGTGCAAACCCAACATCTGTCCAACTCACAGGTGTTATCATATTAATATTAATTTTATTTTTATTTATAGGATAGGTAATCTCATCTCTTGGCAACTCAATTTTAATAGGTCTTTTATTACTGTCAAGTAAAGTTGCCTTTGGACTCCAGTCCATTATAGGACCTTTAGAAGTATTAGTTAAGAAAATAGTTTGATCTCCTTTACATCGAGTCCAATGCACCCATTCCTTTTGTAATGTAAAACTGTGCTCTTTACAAGAAGAAGTTCACAAGAACTTCTTTACAAGAACTGTGCTCTTTTCCACCTCTATAGGAGTAAAACTGGGGCTAAAACGAGAGATGGAATTAGCACTTAGCATAAACATCTCACGTTTGAGGTCATTCCCAGAAGTTGATTGATCATAATGACTTAGCCAGTACTGTACAGTCATATTTAAACACTGATATTGTTGACCAAAACACATAGGAGGGCCAGTGTTCCCAGAAGTATAATTAACAAGCTTCATTCCCTCTTCTTCAGGTTTAAATGGTCCTCGGGTATCATAGGGTCCTGTGAGCCAGACAGATTCATCTGTAAATATGAGGACTGTGGGTTCTGTTCAACTAAACCCTCACAGCAGCGGTGGGTTAGAGACATAAGTCCATAATGAAATTCCTTTCCTTCTACAGTTGACATAAGGAAAGCAAACATTGTTAAAAAAATATTCATAGGTGTTAACTTACGTTTTTGTTTGTGTAGGCTTGTCACACTGGCTTTTACTGTGTGCAATATGGCCTGCTTTTAACTGTTCCTGAACTATATTATTAAGCACTTCTAATTTTTCATAAGGGAGCAGCCACTGTTCAACCCATATCGGTTTATCTGTTAACCATTTTAATGGCAGGATGAAGCGCTGAACGGGAGCCTCTATATAAAGCCCACATGAAGAACAGGCAAGCCTAGTCCAGTTTTGTTATTTCCCATTCTTACAATTTCAGGTTTTAAAGTAGGAGTGGGGGTCAATGGGATTATACCCCATATTCATCATTATAGTCTTGGCTGGTTTGGAAATAGTTGGAATAGTAATCATGGCTCCCCACTGTTGTAAAAGATCTTTGCCCCATATAGATAATGCAATAGGAGCCACAGAGGGGCACAGTTGAGCTTTCTGATCCTCAGGGCCAGAACAGTCTAAGGTATTAACACTTTGTTCAATATCAGTTAAAGTTCCCATACCAACAAATGTAGCTTCAATTTTCTATTTTGGCCAGCCCCAGGGCTACATGAAAGAAGCAATTATGGAAACATCAGCTCCTGAATCTACTAGCTCAAATCGTCATTTTATCAGCAAAAGTTACTGTACACTGAGGTCTGGAGTCATTAAGGAAAGTATGCCAAAAAACCTGTTTTCCAGTGCTGCCAAAGCCACCTTCCCACTTTGCAGGAGTGGCCTATCCTTTATGATAAGGCAGTATTAAAATTTGTGAAATTCTTTGACTAGCTTTTAATTTTATATTCTGGGTAGAAGAAGCCATAAGCATAATTTCCCCTTGAAAATTACAATCAATAACTCCAGGATGTATGCTTAAACCTTCCATTGTTAAATTGCTTCTACCTAAAATAAGCCCCACAGAGTCTGGTGGAATAGGGCCATAAATTCCAGTCTGAAGTTTTCTAGGCTTTTGTCCAGCTAAGATTTCTTCCTCAGATAGTATTGGTATGTCTAAAGCTGCACTTCCTTGAGTTGCATGAAAGAGATCCTGAACTTACTAATTTCACAGGCTCTATTTCAATTAGTTGTTCTGATTCACCTGTGCATGTGTTACCCCATTGTCCACTGGAAATGGACTTTGAGTGCTCATATTGTTCATTCCCAGGCCCCAAGCTGGGCCCTGTACCCTGTTGTTTAGATCCTGTGCTGGAACAAATTCTACCTTGGGTGGCAGGAGTTTGCCGTCTTTATCCTTAACATATCTATATTCATTAGTCCAATGTTTACCTTTTCCGCAGAGGCTGCATAGGCCAGGTGCTTGCGGCTTGATATCCTGAACTACAGTAGCTGGAGCACTTTCAGTTTTAGCTTTGTGACATTCAGAACACAGATGCCCCATTTTTCCACAATTAAAAAATTTTGCTTTCTTTTTAGTCTCATTAAGTGCCTCTGCCGAGGCTGCAGCATTAAGCTTTGCCTGAAATGTTCCAGAGCCAATATCTCAACAAGTGCAGAGATATTGTTCAATGGAAACATTGTCCTGATTTTTGACAGGTGTCAGGGCCAACTTACAATCTGAATTGGCGTTCTCAAATGCGAATTGTAATAAAAGCATCTGTCTGGCCTGTTCTCCAGAAACAGACCTTTCAATAGCTGTCTGAAGTCTAGCTACAAATTCAGAATATGGTTCATTGTTTGCTTGCATGATTCTTGTAAAAAACTGTTTAATCCCATCTTTTCCCTCTAGTCTTTGCAAAGCTCTAATACAAACATCTTTAACCTAA
The DNA here is from genome assembly GCF_027406575.1 of Nycticebus coucang. NCBI lineage: Eukaryota > Metazoa > Chordata > Mammalia > Primates > Lorisidae > Nycticebus > Nycticebus coucang. Next base: position 151,468,842 of record NC_069804.1, on the reverse strand, counting down.
ATTAATAAGTCTTGTGTCAATTGCAGCTGTTGGTGAATGTCAGCCGCAGGGCCAGTACCCATTAAAGAGTTAACTGGTGTTCCCTGAGCTTGGTTTTGCAAAGTTGCCTCTTCCAGCCACCAAGCCTTGAATTGTAAAAATTGACCAGGGCTCAAGGTAGTATGAGTTAAAGTTTCCCAGTCAGCAGGAATAAAAATATGATTTGTGCAATATGAATTTAAAATGCCAATCACAAAAGGAGAAGTAGGTCCATAAGCATAAACAGCATCTTCCATTGTTCTTAAAAATTTTACTTCTATAGGAGCATGTTGAGCAGCTCCTTATTGACCATTCTCTCTAATTTCCCTGAAAACAGGATATGCTTGTATAACAGGCTCTTTATTATTACCCAATTCTGAAATTTGAACTGAGTTCTCATTAGATATAGTTAATTCAGAAACATCTAAAGGAAAGTGATACTGTGCAGTGAAGTGAGTATCTGGGGGATTAGGCCACACAGGATAGATTCCTGGTGGAGCATTATGATGTAAGGGGCCTTCCCTCCAAACCATAGGACCTGCTGGTGCAGAAGGAGTTAGAGGATTGTAAGGTGGAAGCACATCTTTACAAGAACCTGCTTTAGAGCTTGCTCTAGAGGAGTGTATTTCAGCTCCCTTCTTTTCTAAGAAGGCAATTCTTTGATTCATTGTTTGAAAATTTTCAGCCATAACCTTTTTAAGATGTTCAAACTCATGTTTTGAGCTGATTTATCAGCCATTTCCACTTATTTCAGACAGCTCTCTGTGTCACTCTCTAGACTAATTAAGTCACCCACATATTTCTTTGGAGGCTTATTAAGCTCGGGTTCAGAATGGGAATGTGGCATATCATATTCATTTTCTGATTCTCTGAGACTTTCCATAGCCTGCTCTGGCTGGTCTAACTGACCCAGCTCAGGCAAAAGTGGGCAGGGGTGGCAACTTGTCAGCACCAATATCTTCAGTCTCAGAATTTTGCTCAGAACATGTCTGAAACAGTTCCAACATGATATGAACCAGTTGATAGGTTGCCCATATTTCCCTGCTTATAAAATAGCCTTTTTGGTGGGCATGATGCAGAGCCTGACCCACTTTCTTCCAGACTTTCAAATTAAGCTGGACTTTCCGGTCAGGAGTAAACCAGCAGCAACACTTAACAACCACATGGAAAAGTTCCCTCAGGTTACTGGTTTTTACTGGAATTTTAGTGGTAGAAATCAGAGTTTTTAAAATAGCAATATACTGGTCCTCCAAAGAGGAAGAGAGCTGAAGACTCATATTATTTCCTCCCATGTTTCTTGCTATGCTGGCGATGTCCCACGTACTCTGCATGGCAATTGCACTGTCCCAGTTACAGGGTTCTCAAGCTTACCTCAAACGGCTTCAGTGAAGATCTCTCTGAGGCATCCTGGTGGAGGCGGCCGTGCTCCAGGCCAGCATCCAGAAAGTCTTTCTGCTCCTTTGCGATCTCCTGATTCTGCCGAGTACACCAATATGTCACGTCCCGGTCACACAACAACCACTGCTATTCAAGATAGTAATGGAAGTCCTAACCATCACAATCAGGTAAGAGAAGGAGATCAAAGGTATTCAAATGGGTACAGAAGAGATCAAACTCTCACGTTTTGCAGATGACATGATCTTATAACTGGAAAACCCCAGGGACTAAAGTACAAAGCTCTTAGAAGGGATTAAGGGATATAGAAGTGTCTGGGAATACAAAATCAATATCTACAAATCAGTAGCCTCCTTATATGCCAATAGTAGTCATGCCAAAAATAAAATCAAAGACTCTATTCCTTTAACAGTAGTGCCAAAGAACATGAAATACCTTGGAATACATCTAAGAAATGACGTGAAAGATCTGTATATAGAGAACTATGAAACCTTGAGAAAGAAAATAGCACAAGATGTCAACAAATGGAAAAACATACCATGCTCATGGCTGAAAAGAATCAACATTGTTATAATGTATATACTACCCAAAGCAACCTATAGATTTAATGAAATCCCCATCATAGCACCAATGACATACCTTAGAGAACATGAAAAAAAGCTCTTCAACTCATATGGAACCAAAAAAACCCAAATAGCAAATACAGTACTTAGAAATAAAAACAAATGTGGAGGCATCATGTTGCCAGATATCAGGTTATACTACAAATCTATATGATCAAAACAGCATGGTGCTGGCACAAAAATAGAGACGTAGATCAATTAAAAGAATAGAGAATCTAGAGATGAACCCAGCCAAATCCCATCATTTGATGCTTTATAAGCCTAACAAAAACATGTTTTGGGGAAAAGAATCCTTATTTAACAAATTGTGCTGGGAAAACTGGTTATCCACATGTAGATTTCTGGAACTGGGCCCACACCTTTCACCATTGACAAAAATTGATTCTTCCTGGATAAAAATTTAAATTTAAGGCACAAAACAATGGAAAATCTAGATGAGAGTGTGGGGAAAACACTTGAAGATATTGGCCTGGGAAAAATTTTTCTGAGGAAGAATGCCCTGGCAATTGCAGTAACACCAAAAATAAATAACTGGGACTTGATCAAGCTAAAAAGCTTTTGCACAGCTAAGGGTATCACAAAAAAAAAAAAAATTGACAGACAGCCTTCAAAATGGGAGAATATTTTTGCACGTTATTAATGTGATAAAGGCCTGATAACAAGAATCTACAAAGAACTCAAATTAAACAATAAGAAAAGATCAAACAATGCCTTCTATAAATGGGAAAGAGACTTGAACAGAAACTTCTCTGAAGATAACAGAGTAATGTCCAATAAACACATGAAAAAATGCTCACCACATTTAATATCAGAGAAATGCAAATAAAAACCACTCTGAAATATCACCTAATCCTCATAAGATTAGCCCACATGACAAAGTCCCAACTGCACATGCTGGTGTGTATGTTGAGAGAAGGAACACTTCTACACTGCTGGTGGAATTGCAAACTAATACAGCCTTTTAGAAAGAAATATGGAGAATCCTCAAAGAACTAAAAGTTAATCTTCCATTTGATCCCATAATACCATTACTAATTAACTACCCAGAAGAACAAAAATCATTTTACCACAAAGACAACTGCACCAGAATGTTTATTGCAGCTCAATTCATAATTGCCAAGTCGAGGAAATAACCCAAATGCCTATCAAAAAATGACTGGATCAACAAATTGTGGCATATGTATACCATGAATACTATTCAGCCACTAAAAAAGATTGAGACTTTACATCTTCTCATTTACCTGGATGGAGCTGAAAAACATTCTTCTTAGTAGAGTATCACAAGAATAGAAAATTAAGTATCCAGTGTATTCAATACTATATGAAACCAATACATAAACAATCACATGCTCATACAAACAATAAAACACAAATATAGTCTAGTACAGGGCAGAGGGAGTGGAGAGAGGAAGAGGGAGGGAGGCAGGCAGATGATTGGCATAAGGACCAAGGGCATGTGGTGAGATGTCACCTAATGTGCACAGTGCCAGGGTATATAACACTCCCTCAGTTGAGAGGCTCTTTTACAACTGTAACTTTACCCTGGAGAACAATATGTGAGAACAATATAATCTAAAAATTTGGACTCTCATATTAATTTGAAATAATAAAAAGAAAAATTTTAAGCCAGGTATGGTGGCTCATACTTGTAATCTTAGCACTCTAGGAGGCCAAGGTGAGAGAATCACTTGCACTCAGAAGTTTTGAGAGAAGCCTGAAGGACCTCTCCTAATTCTAAAAATAGAAAAAAAAAAGATTCAGGGTATAGTGGTGCACACCTGCAGCCCCAGCTACTCAGGAGCCTGTGTCAGGAGAATCGCTTGAGCCTAGGAGTTTGATGTTGCAGTGAGCTGTGATGATGTCACTACATTCTAGCACTCTGCCCTGGGTGCCAGAGCATGATTCTGCCCCCCCAAAAAAAATTCTAGTCTTAATTGTTGTAATAGTTCCAATATCTTCTTCCTTTCCGGGAACTCATATTTCTACCCACTGTCACACTACTTTCCGAATAGGTATATGGATCATGTAGGGTGAAAACTGAAAGCTACCAACAACATACCCCAAATCAATTTAGATATCATCCATATCTATCACCTTGTTTATTGTAATCATTGGGAACATTAACAGAAGTTGTCTCATCTTAACTGTAGTGTACTGGAGTTAATCATGCTCCAGAAAGCATGTAGTATTCATGTTGTTTATACAACCATCTTAATGCTGTATACAGATGAGAGGGGAAAACTTACCTAAATGATTGAAGATTACATCAAATTGCCCCAAGCAATACATAAAATTTGAGAATAGATATTTGATTTTGTTAAGTTCAATTCTTATAATACTTATGCTATCACATACCCTTTTTATAATAATTTCCCTCAACAACTTGCTAAAAATAAATGAAATAGTCCTTCCTCATCTGAAATAGTTGCACTAACCATGTGGATTTTTTTCTGATAATTTAAGGCATGCATCATTGCTTTCATTTCTTTACCAGGAAGAGTCAGGGTGAGTTTGCTGTTTGCGCTACTAAACAATTGCACCAGGGAGTTTATGTATTTATATCCAATCAAAGATCTTTATGGGCAGTGAGCAGTCCATTGAAAACTTATTTAAATAGTATGTTATTCACTACATTGTTCCTTTCCAGTTTGCTGTTATTATCTATTTACAGTGCCATTGAATTTTTAGCTTCATTTTTAAAATAATAATGATACTTTGTATATTTAATAATAATGCAGTAACCTGACACTAACAAAATTATATAATATTACATTTCAAGTATATTTTATATAAAACCCCATTCAATGGAATATTTTTTTGTCTGAAATAATATTCTGTATACATTAAAAGTAATTTTCTCCTTCTCAAAATGAATACCCATTCTGCTGCATACTATTTTCTTTTCTGACCCAAGTGTGTTTAATCTTTTCAGCATTTTTTGTTCAGAAAAGAAAGCTATGAAATGATTGTATTAAATTTGAAATATATCATTCTTATCAATATGCTTCTTATATAAAATTCATAAATATTATCTTTAAGATAGCTCTCTTCTTTTAAAAATTGCATAAAATACAAATACTTAACACTCATGGTGGACACATTTAAATTATAACTAACACACTTCTCCCTCAAGAATGCAAATCACTATTGTCAATTTTGCCTAGCCAGAAGCAGATTGTTAGTTCATACCTCATTCTACCCTTACAGATATTCTGAGAAAACAATGAAGCTTTACGAATTAAGAACTTTCCTAAATTTTCATATCCTCTGTTCAAAGATCCATTCAAAATGGTTAAATCTGGACTTCCATCCAATAAGCGATGCTAATGTTCTTTTTGATACACACATAAATATGCATATGTGAATATTTGTTTTCTATTTTCCAAAATCATAAAATTGAGAATGATTGAGCTAAAATAATTTGAATATTTGAAATTAAAAAAAAAAAAAACTTGTGTGTTTTGTTAATATAGATAAGTAGTTGTTCATAAAATCACAGGGCAATTAGGGGACTTTTTTATTAAATCATAACTGTATACATCAATGCATTTATGTGGTACAATGTGCTGATTTTATATAAAATTTGGAATGCTTACATCAAATTGGCTATTGGTTAACATAGCCTTCACCTCCCTTACTTAATTATTGTGTAAGACATTTATACTCTAATCATAATAGATTTGACATGTACCCTTGCAATATACACCATATGTGAGGTCCCACCAATTACTCTCCCTCTACCCACCTTTTCCCCACCCCTCCCCCTCCTCTTCCCTCCTTCATCCTGAACTATAGCTGTGCTTTGTCTTTCATATGAAAGTGTGGATAATTATAAATTGGTTTCATAATAGTACTGAGTACATTGGATAATTTTTTCTTTCATTCTTGAGATACTTACTAAGAAGAATATGTTCAGGTTCCTCCATGTACACATAAAAGAGGTAAAGTCTCCATCTTTTTTAAGGCTACATAATATTCCATGATATACATACACCACAGTTTTTTTTTTTTTAATACCACAGTTTGTTAATCCATTCATGGGTCAATGGGCGCTTGGGCTTCTTCCATGACTTGGCAATTATGAATTGAGCTGCAACAAATATTCTGGTGCAAATATCTTTGTTGTAAAATGATTTGTGGTCTTCTGGATATATACCTAGTAGAGGAATTGCAAGATCAAGTGGAAGATCTACTTTTAGTTACATAAGTGTTCTCCAAACTTCTTTCCAAAAGGAACATATTAGTTTGCATTCCCACCAGCAGTGCAGAAGTGTTCCCTTTTCTTCATATCAATGCCAACATATGTAGTTTTGGGATTTTGTGATGTAGGCTACTCTTACTGGAGTTAGACGATATCTCAAAGTGGTTTTGGTTTGCATTTTTCTGATGATTAAAGATGATGAGCATTTTTTCATGTGTCTGTAGGCCATGTGCCTGTCTTCTTCAGAGAAGCTTCTCTTTAAGTCTTCTGCCCACAATGAAATGGGATCACTTGTTCTTTTCTTATTACTAAGTTTTTCCATGGATTCAGGTTATCAAACATTTGTCAGAAACATAACTGGCAAATATCTGCTCCCATTATGAGGGCTGTCTGCTTGTTTTACTTACTGTGTTCTTGGCTGTGCAGAAGCTTCTTAGTTTGATAAGGTCCCAGTAATTGGATAGAATGCTGTTGGAAAGAAGGGGGAAAGAAAGTAAAAGTAATCAGAGCGAACAACTTAGTTCACTTCATAATTTTTCTTCAGAGAGAAAGAATAACTAGTATTTTTAGTCTATAAGCTCTTTCGAATTGTGTATTCTTTATTATAGGTTCATAACTAAAATCAGAATATGTCTTAGAATATCATACTTTAAATTAACCTGGAAGAGTTAATTTGTTTAATTTACATGTAAGGATAACAGATGACAATGTACCATTTACTTCTGTTTTAGGAAAAAATAATTTGTGACTTAATTTGAGATTTCCAGCTCTGATGCTTCCATGACCTAAGCTAAAATTTAAAAATGAAGCTAATATTTTATTCTTTAGTTGGATTAGCTTGATTATTGAATGTATTTGCTTTCACTGATTTGTTACTACTATAATGCCATTTTAAATGTACTTTTATTATGTTAATTATCATAAAGATAAATGATTCATTGTTAAAAATTAGTGAAGTTTGGAATAAAAAGTTAATGTATGGTTATGTTATAATTCAGTCATTAAAACCTTAGTAATTAAGTGTTCTTGAGGAAAAGTAAATATTGTTCTGAGCTTCAGGTTTCATCATATTTTTCTAATTTTTTTAACACCATCATTTTGTTTTCATTTTGCTCTAATAAAGCCTAGATTATGACTGTGAAAACACTATCCCTAGATATTTAATTCAATCCCTTCAATACCAGAAAACTGGAAAATATCAGCTGGTTGAAGAAGGATTATCATTTCATAAGGAAGGACAGGTTGTAAGGCACTTGGGAGAAGGTGTAGGGCTTTCACTGCTCTGACATGTTTTCTGCCAAATCTGACAATCTTGTGTTTCAATATACATCGCAGAATTTCATTATATGTATATTTGAAATAGATAAGTGACTCAGGGAGATGACTCTAAAATGCTTTCTGCTCTGAAATTCTATTATATAAAATGTTATTATATTATTATAATGAATATTATTTTATATTATCCATGCATATATAGTTATTATATTGCATGTATAAATGTATTATATTACATATATGAATATATTTCAAATATATTACTCTTTTGACTATAATTTATCACCATGTAATATCACTCAATCCCTCAAAACTCCTACACTTGAAAATTTTTTGGTTGTAATGAAATCAAATATCTCCTATTCCAGATTTCATCATTCATAAGAGTCACAGAATTTTCCAACAAAAAGAAATGCAGGGCTTAGATAGTCTCATCTTTTGAGTCTACTGGGAAGGAGGCTAAATCTAACAGATCTTAAATTAATAGCCAATCCATAAAGTCAGTATCATGGATTAGCTCCTGCTCCTCATTTCACTATGTCATGCTATTTCCCCCATGTTTTGCATCTTTGAAAATTATTAAATCTCTCCTCTACTGTGTAAAATGAGCAAACAAACAAAACTATTTTAGCTTCCAAGATTGACTTAATATCCCTTGATTTCCCAAATTATGATAAGTTATGACAGATTGATTCCTCCACCCTTTCCTTGCCTGCTTCACCACCTATTATTCCTGTCTGTCAGCTTTTGTCAGCCTAAGATATGTTACTAAGGAGGAGTAATGCAACATTGTCACCATCAAATAACATTTTAAATCAAAGAATTTCATCAAATTAGGAAAATGTATTCATTTTCTATTGCTACATATTTCCTGATTTAAAACAACACAAATTTATACCTTATAATTGCTATAAGTCAGGATTCTGGGTTAACTGGATTAATTTTGCTCAAGACTTAAATCAGGGTGTTGGCAAGGGGCTGCAATCCCTTGAAATCCTCTTCCAAGCTAGCATGGCTTTTAAGACAATTCATTTCTTTCAGGGTATACAACTAAAACTTCCATTTTCTTGCTGGCTGTCAGTTGGGAGTCATCGTCATCTTTAAATCAACAATCATTCTGTCACGTGGATCTCTTTACAGTACGGCAGTCTATTTGTTAAAAGTCAGCAGGAGAATTTCTCAAATCCTTTAGATCTTCACTTTCAAGAAGGGCCCAGGCCCTTTCATAAGCTCACTCATTGAGTTAGTCCTATTCAGGAAAATCTTCCTTTTGATTATTTCAAAAGTCAACTCATTTGGGACACTAATTAAATCAGCAAAACCCATTTACTTTTGCTACATTATCATGAAAATAAAATCCATTTTACTTCCTGTCCTTCTGAACTCAAGGGAAATAGATTTACACATAATATGTGTATCAGGTGGCAGAAATCTTAAAGATCATCTCAGAATGCTTCCAACTACAATAAGTAGTCATTTCACCTAGAAATGAGGACAATATAAACATTAAGTGGCTAAAGGAGGAAGATGATTAGTGTACATATGTTTAAGAAGATGATGGTAAGAGAGAAACTTCTGTGCTTAAACTCAAAAGCAGGGCCAAATGTCCCTGAAATAAGTTTTTCTGTTTTGTGATTTTTCTAAGTTCTTAGCCTAATTCCAATTTTTTGAAAAGTTCCCTCCATGTACTTTTACAAATTTATTTTATTTAACCCCTACAGAGATCTGGAAGGAAACATGTACTTTCATTATTTCCAGAGATTATGCTCAAAATACATTCAGAGTAACACATAACCAGTGGATTTAAAGCAACTAAAGCCAAAAAAGACAAAGGTGGACACTTCATATTGGTCAAGGGAAAAATACAACAAGAAGACATTACAATTTTAAATATTTATTTACCCAACTTAAATGCTCCTGGATTCCTAAAACAGACTTTATTTAGTCTAAGCAATTTGATATCCTATAACACCATGATAGCAGGGACCTTTAACACTCCTCTTTCAGAGCTGGGTAGATCCTCTAAACATAAACTAAGCAAATATACAAGATACTTAATTGTAACCCTAGAAAAAATGTGCTTGATAGATGTATATAGAACACGCCATCCCAAAGCTAAAGAATATAAATTCTCATTGGCCCATGGAACATTCTCCAAAATTGATCATATCCTAGGAAACAAAACAAACCTCAATAGAATCAAAAGAATTGAAATTTTACCTTTTATCTTCTCAGACCACAAGGCATAAAGGTAGAACTCAACTACAACAAAAACGTTCAACCCCACACAAAGGCATGGAAATTAAACAACCTTATGCTGAATGACAGTTGGGTGCAGGAAGATATAAAAGAGGAAACCATTAATTTCCTTAAGCATAACAGCAATCAAGACACAAGCTACCAAAACCTGTGGGATTCAGCAAAAGCAGTCCTGAGAAGAAAATTTATTACTTTAGAAGCCTACTTTCAAAAAACAGAAAAAGAGCACATCAACAAACTTACAAGCCATCTTATGGAACTGGAAAAAGCCTAAATCCAGCAGAAGAAAAGAAATATCCATAATTAAATCAGAGATTAATGAAATTGAAAACAAAAGAATCATTCAGAAAATTAATGAAACAAGGAGTTTGTTTTTTTTTTTGTTTTTTTTTTTAATTTTTTTATTAAATCATAACTGTATACAATGATATGATTATGGGGCATCAGGAGTTTGTTTTTTGAAAAAATAAATAAAATAGCTAAATCTTTGACCAGACTAACTAGAAATAGAAAAGCAAAATCTCTAGTAACCTCAATCAGCGATGGTAAAGGGGAAATAACAACTGATGCCACATTCTTATTCTGTGTAGAATTCTGTGTAGAATTGAAACCAAAGTATGAAGTATTTCTTCTTCATACTACAAGAAACTCTGTGCCCCCAAATTTGACAATGTGAAGTAAATGGATCAATATTTGGAATCACACCTTCTCCTTAGACTTAGCCAGGAGAAATATATCTCCTGAACAGATCGATTTCAAGGACTGAGATAAAAAAAAAAAAAAAAAACCAATAAAAAAATCCCAACAACAAAAAAAATGCCCTAGTTCAGATGGCTTCACACCAGACAAGGTGTGAAGAATAATATCAAACCTTCAAAGAAGACCTTATTCCCACACTGCAGAAATTATTCCAAAAAATTGAGGAATAAGGAGTTTTCCCCAACACGTTCTATGTAGCAAACATCCCCCGATACCAAAACCCAGAAAAGACCAAACTCAAAAGGAGAACTTCAGACCAATTTCACTAATGAATGTAGAGGAAAAAATTCTCAACAAAATCCTGGACAATAGAATTCAGATTATTATCAAAAAAGTCATATATCATGATCAAGTAGATTTCATCCCAGGGATGCTAGGCAGGTTTAACATACACAAATCCATAAATGTGGGCAGCGCCTGTGGCTGGCTCAAAGGAGTAGGGTGCTGGCCCCATATACTGGTGGTGGTGGGTTCAAACCCGGCCCCAGCCAAAAACTGCAAAAAAAAAAAAAAATGTAATTCAAAGTATCAAATGAAGCAAAAAGAAAGACCATATGATCCTCTCAATAGATGCAGAAAAAGCATTTAATAAAATGTAGCAGCCCTTTCTAATTAGAACACTGAAGATTATAGACATAGGTGGCACATTTCTTTCTTCTTCTTCTTCTTCTTCTTCTTCTTCTTCTTCTTCTTCTTCTTCTTCTTCTTCTTCTTCTTCTTCTTCTTCTTCTTCTTCTTCTTCTTCTTTTTATTCATTTATTTATTTATTTTTGGAGTTTTTGGCCAGGTTGGGTTTGAACCCACCACCTCTGGCATATGGGGCCAGAGCCCTACTCCTTTAAGCTACAGGTGCTGCCCAGGTGGCACATTTCTTAAACTGATCAAAGCTATCTATGACAAACCCATAGCTAATAAATATTTTGCCAAATGGAGTAAAACTGAAAGCTTTTCCATTTAGAATTGAAACCAAAGTTGTCATCTATAGCCACTAGTATTCAACATAGTGTTGGAAGTTCTAGCCAATACAATCAGGGAAATGAAGAAAATGAAGGGCATCCAAATGGGAACAAAGGAGGTCAAACACTCCTTCTTTGCTGATGATACGATCTTATACTTAGAGAACCCCAAAGACTCAACTACAAGACTCCTGGAAGTCATCAATAAATACAGTAATGTCTCAGTATATAAAATCAATGTCCGCAAGTCAGTAGCTTTTGTATACACCAATAACAGCCAAGATGAGTATCTAATTAAGGACACAACCCCCTTCACCATAGCTTCAAAGAAAATGAAATACCTAGGAATATCCCTAACAAAGGAGGTGAAGGACCTCTATAAAGAAAATTATGAAACCCTTAGAAAAGAAATAGGAGAGGATATTAACAAAAGAAAGAACATACCATGCTCATAGCTGGGAAGGATTAACATTGTTAAAATGTCTATACTTCCCAAAGCAATCCAACATCATACTTTCAAGACCTGGAAAAAAATAATTCTTGGTTTTGTATGGAACCAGAAAAAAAAAAACAAACAAACAAACATATAACTAAGGCAGTACTTAGTAATAAAAACAAACCTTGAGGCATCAGCATTCCAGACTTTAGGCTATACTACAAGGCCATAGTGATCAAAACAGCATGGTACTGGCACAAAGTACCATGTACGTAAAAACATAGACATTTGGAATTGATTAGAAAACCAGGAAATGAAACTAACATTTTACAGCCACCTATTCTTCTATAAACCAAACAAGAACACACATGAGGGGAAAGAATCCCTAGTCAATAAATGGTGCAGGGACAACTGGATATCCACATGAAAAGACTGAAACTGGACCTGTACCTTTTTTTCACTCACAAAAATTGATTTAAGATCGATAAAAGACCTGAATTTAAGGCATGAAATGATAAAAATCCTCAAAGAAAGTGTGGAGAAAACACTGGCAGATATCAGCCTGGGAAGAACTTTATGAAGAAGCCTTCTGTGGCAATTGCAACAACAACAAAATAAACAAATAGGACTTAATTAAACTGAAAATCTTCTGTACAGCTAAGGAGACAATAAGCAAAGCAAATAGACAATCTACACAGTGGGAAAGGATATTTGCATATTTTGAATCAGACAAAAGCTTGATAACTAGGATTTCTACAGAGAATTCAAATTCAGCAACATGAAAAAAGCCAATAATCCCATGTGTCAATGAGCAAGAGTGATTAATAGAACCTTCTGTAAAGAAGACAGAAGAATGGCTAATGAACTTATGAAATAGTACCCATAATCCCTAATTATTAGAGAAATGCAAATGAAAACCACCCTGAGATACCATCTAACCCCAGCGAGAATTGCCTACATCACAAAATCTTGAAACTGCAGATGCTGGTGCCGATATGGAGAGAAGGGAACACTTTTACACTCTTGGTGGGACTGCAAACTAATACCACCTTTTTGGAAGGGAGTATGGAGGACCCTCAAAGAACTCAAGCTAGACCTCCCATTTGATCCTGCAATTTCATTACTGGGCATCTACCCAGAGGGAAAAAAATCCTATTACCATAAAGACACTTTCACTAGACTGTTAATCGCAACTCAATTTACAGTCGCCAAAATGTGGAAACAGCCTAAATGCCCACCAACCCAGGAATGAATTAACAAGCTGTGGTATATGCATACCATGGAATACTATTCAGCCATTAAAAATGATGGAGACTTTATGTCCTTTGTATTAACTTGGATGGAAGCGGAATGCATTATTCCTATTAAAGCATCACAAAAATGAACCAGCAAGAATTCTATGTACTCAATTCTGAAATGAGGACAATTAATAACCTAGTACATGGTGGGGGAAGGGGAGAGCGAGAGAGGGAAGGAGGGATGGAAGTGAGGGAAGGAGGGATGGGAATAGCAGAGAGAGATAAGGAAGAAGGGGTATGGGGGAATTGAAGAGCAGAGAGAGAAAGGAGGGAGGTGGATGGGGGGTCATGGTGTGTTACACACCTTTTGGGGGCAGAACACAACTATAAGAGAGACGTTACCTAACAAATGCTATCAATGTAATGTGGTTCTTTGTACCCTCAATGAATCCCCAACAATAAAAAAATAAATAAATAAAAATAAAACCTGTTTTCAGAAAATGAATACTAAAAAAAGAAGAAAATTCTACTCTAGAAATTAATGAAATGAAGATGACTAATATGAGATTTCTTTCCTTGAGAAAGAAGCTTATAGACCCATGAGGAAGAGAGCAATATGCAGAAATTATGAAAGGGCATGAAAAGCATGCCAAAAGAAAGTCCGTTATGGTAGCATTAAGAAGAAATGGGTAGCTCTACTTGGAAGTATATAAACAGATATGTCTCTGTCAATCTTATGTCAATATTTAATAGAAAAACATCATTATCACTTTAATTAAATTGGCATGGGTTGGGTTTATTTGAGAACAAAGACAGAAAAATATATCCCTTTACATTTCAGTTTCTAAGACAAGGGAACCATACTTAGACATTCAATGCATAATATACATAGGAAAGCCTTCATCCAATTAGATGAAAATTACTTTAAATGACTCAATTTTATGACTGCAAAGGAGAATGGAGTCATCTAAGAAAGGTGATGATTCCATATATCAATGCATAATTTAATATAAAGTATACAGCATATATAAATAGATCTATAAACCAGGTGATATTGAAGATTTTATAATTTAAATATTCAGTACTTAAATACTTTTCATATTGAATGACAAAATTTTAAAGCTCTAATCCTTACTAAATGCAGTTTTTTCAAAGCTGTCATATGGAAAGGGCTTTAGTAAAAGAAGGTCATATAAATTGTACAATAAAAGTCAAATCATATATTATTTTAACTGTGAGTATGATAGGAGAAGGATTATATGGAAATAAATGCACACATTCTTACTGATCCTAATGAGTCATCTCTATTTTTATTCTGAAATGTTTTTAGTTTGTAATTAATCATTTTATGAAATGATTTTCATCTTAAAGACAAAAGTAGATGTTTCTTTACCCCCCTAATGAGTATTCATCATTTCATTTTATCATATCACTATTTCCAGAAGAGTTAGGGACAAAACAGAATATTTATACACATTAAATGTGACTATATTGTTATAACATAAAACTAAATGTATTTTTCCTTATTTACAGAAAGGAAATTAAAAAAATTGTATTTGGATATAATGGGCTTGCTTTAATCCAGTAAAACTTGAGTACTAAATATACACATCACATTTTGAAGTTTGAGGGAGTTATTAAAATAAATTTATCCAGAACTTTAGTATTAGCTGGAATTATAACCAAACCTAAGAAGGGCTTAGATAGTTTTTACTCCTCATTTATCCTAACATTTAGCAAACTACATAAGAATTATCAATAAATATTTGCCTCGGAAGGAATGAATAAATAAATGTATTTTTGGCTCATCAAAACATAGTGACTTACAGATTTGTTTTAAAAGTCAGGGATATGGGGCGGCGCCTGTGGCTCAGCGGGTAGGGGGCCAGCCCCATATGCCGAGGGTGGCGGGTTCAAACCCGGCCCCGGCCAAACTGCAACAAAAAAATAGCCAGGCGTTGTGGCGGACGCCTGTAGCCCCAGCTACTTGGGAGACTGAGTCAAGAGAATCGCCTAAGCCCAAGAATTTTGGAGGTTGCTGTGAGCTGTGTGACGCCACGGCACTCTACCGAGGGTGATAAGGTGAGACTCTGTCTCTACAAAAAAAAAAAAAAAAAGTCAGGGATATGTTGAGCTTATCTTTAAATTTGGAGTTAAGGATATGGAGAGTAATTATTTATTTTTACATAAAATATTATACTATTGTATTGACTATTTCCATTTGCATGTTAAGTGTATTATATCAGAACTGTGTTGGCCTTTACCTCACAGGCCTAGAAACCAATGTCAGTGTACTGTCAACTCCCAAGTCTGTTCATTGTAATTATAAATTTGAGGAAAAAATTATGACCATCAGGCAAGTGGGTGGACCTAGTACACACACAATGATCCAGACATGGAAAAGCAATTATGTATTACCTGGTATCTACCTATCCCCTATTTTAAACAGTGATCTATGATAACACTTGGTCCTTTGCATATCAATGTGAATTCATATCCTAATAATCCACACCACTTTGCCCACATATCTGAGTCTTTGACTTTTTTGTCCACTGTTTCCAGGTAAGTCTTAGAAATTCTACTTCATTTTGTGAGAGCCATCGCTCATCCAAGCCTAGAAGAGGGAATCTAGCAGTGTATTAATACCGTCTCACATAGTTCTTGCCAAGATCTTGAATTGTGTATTTCAGGAGCATGCCCTTCCACTAATAAACATTTCCTTATCTAACTTTATATTTTGTCTTATTTGAATCAACACGCTTAAGATCCAAGTGTCTCTCTCCCTGTCTCTGTCTCTTTCTCTCTCTCTCTCTCTATATATATATATATACACACACACACACATATATATACACATACAGAGAGAAACATATGTGTGTGTGTTTCTCTCTCTATACACACACAAACACACACACATACATGCTAATGATACAGGGTTCCCCATTATGGCTGGATGGTGATCCCCATTTTCTAGGTCTGGGTGAGCTCAGAAATCACTCTCATCACAGATCACAATCTCTAGGCACAAACAGGTCCCTTGCAGTCCAAATTCTCTGAGCCCAAAGCAAAGACATGAATAAAAAACATCCTGATCAATATCTCATCTGGGCGATTCCTCCTGGAGTAGGGAACATATGCCAGAATGCCTTGCCTAGGGCAAGTACTGCAAGGATCACATTCATTTGCTAATGTTAGTATTATTTTCTTCTTGTAGGCCCCTAGCCAACTGTGACATGTTCTGGACATACATTCCCAAAGCCCCCAACAGGATAGGAAAAGCAATATATAACTCTCTGGACAGAAATACCCCAAAGGGGTGCCTACTTGGGCTCCCCTCCACTGCCAGAGGTTCAGTTCATTACCCTTTTTGTTTACCTTTTCTTTTATCTTTTAATAAACTCCATCCTTTCACTTACTTTCATGATCTATGGATTCATTCTTCAAACTCCAAGATCCATGACCTAAAACAGAGAGAAATTCTGGCTGCACTGACAGATAGAGAGACACACACACACTGATATATATTCCTTTGGTGTATTCATATGTCTCTCATGTGTATATGATATAAATATGTATATCTCATATGTATATGTGTATATACACATATATGATATGTATATGTGTATATACATGAGATATACACATATACATATGAGATACATATGTGTATATATACATGTACATTTTATATATATATATATATATAGAGAGAGAGAGAGAGAGAGAGAGAGAGAGAGAGTCTGATTTCATTGTGGTAAGTGTTGGCTAGATCTTGCAGCAATTTTAGTGTATGGCCCCTTTTATTCTTTGGAAGGCCCAGAATTTTTTTGACTGGTTTCTGTTGAAACTTGACTCTAAATATTGGTTTGCTAACCAAGGCATAAATCAAAAAAGGTCAGGTGTTGCCCTTGGAGCCCTCTGCATTGTCTTTAAGTAGTGTTTTTTTGTTTTTTGTTTTTTTTTTTTGTATATCCAGAGAATTTAATGTGTTAAATACATTCAAGGTTTTTAAGTGTAAGGATGGTCCATCTTTATAGTGAAATAATGGAAAAAATTATTAACTCATAATTTTTCAGTGAGGATTAAAATAAGTCTCTTTCTGTGCCTGCTTTCTTTCTCTTTCTCTTGTTATCAATCCCCCAATCCCTGTGGAGTTCCCAAACCACTGAGAAGCCCAGTAGACCAAAATAAAATGTGAAGTCTTTTTGCATTCACCAGCTCCTTTGCATTTCAGAATTTGTTTCTTTAAGCCTCAAGTGGTTCCTGAGTGTCCCAAAGAACAGGAATGAAAATCAGACCTCAAGAATGAAATATATGGGAAAATGTCTGTCTTCAACCTTGCTTAAGTAAAAAAAAAAAAAAAAAAAAAAAAATCCTATACACCATTCACATGCTCAATACCTTATGAATATGACTGAAGTTGCCTTTTTCTTCTCCCTTAAATTCAACTAAGGGATTGATCTCAACTTTGGGAATTCTTCCTTTTCTTTCTTGGGGATGCCGCACCATCTTCCTGCTCTCTGTTCTCTCTCTTTCTCTGCTCTAATTCCCTCCATGACATCTGCTCTTTGAAAAATAAATTCATGACCAAGTCGGTTTTATCCCAGGGTCTCAAGGCTGGTTCAATATACATAAATCTATAAATATAATTCATCACATAAACAAATTAAAAAACAAAGACCATATGATTCTATTAATTGATGCAGAAAAAAAGCCTTTGATAACATCCAACATCCCTTCATGATCACAACACTTAAGAAAATTGGTATAGAAGGGACATTTCTTAAACTGATAGAGGCCATCTACAGCAAACCGACAGTCATTATCATATTGAATGAAGTTAAATTGGAATCACTTCCACTCAGATCTGGAACCAGACAAGGCTGCCCATTGCTCTTTAACATTGTAATGGAAGTTTTAGCCACCACAATTAGGGAAGAAAAGGCGATCAAGGGTATCCACATGGGGTCAGAAGAGATCAAACTTTCGCTCTTTGCAGATGATATGATTGTATATCTGGAAAATACTAGGGACTCTACTACAAAACTCTTAGAAGTGATCAAGGAATACAGCAGCATCTCAGATTACAAAATCAACATTCATAAATCGGTAGCCTTTATATATACCAACAATAGTCAAGTTGAAAAAACAATTAAGGACTCTATCCCATTCACAGTAGTGACAAAGAAGATGAAATACTTGGGAGTTTATCTAACAAAGGATGTGAAAGATCTATATAAAGAGAACTATGAAACTCTAAGAAAAGAGATAGCTGAGAATGTTAACAAATGGAAAAATATACCATGCTCATGGTTGGGAAGAATCAACATTGTTAAAATGTCCATACTACCCAAAACAATGTATAATTTCAAGGCAATCCCCATTAAAGCTCCACTGTCATACTTTAAAGATCTTGAAAAAAAAAATACTTTGTTTTACATGGAATCAGAAAAAACCTCGAATAGCCAAGACATTACTCAGAAATAAAAACAAAGCAGGAGGAATCACACTACCAGACCTCAGACTATACTACAAATCGATAGTGATCAAAACAGCATGGTACTGGCACAAAAACAGAGAAGTAGATGTCTGGAACAGAATAGAGAACCAAGAGATTAATCCAGCTAATTACTGTTATTTAATCTTTGACAAGCCAATTAAAAACATTCAATGGGGAAAAGATTCCCTATTTAACAAATGGTGCTGGGTGAACTGGCTGGCAACCTGTAGAAGACTGAAACTGGACCCACACTTCTCACCATTAACCAAGATAGACTCTCACTGGATTAAAGATTTAAACCTAAGACATGAAACTATAAAAATACTAGAAGAGAGTGCAGGGAAAACCCTTGAAGAAATTGGGTTGGATGAGTTTTTCATGAGAAGGACCCCCCAGGCAATTGAAGCTGCTTCAAAAATACATTATTGGGACTTGATCAAACTAAAAAGCTTCTGCACAGCCAAGAACACAGTAAGGAAAGCAAGCAAACAGCCCTCAGAATGGGAAAAGATATTTTCAGGTTATGTCTCCGACAAAGGTTTAATAACCAGAATCCACAGAGAACTCAAACACATTAGCAAGAAAAGAACAAGGGATCCCATCGCAGGCTGGGCAAAGGACTTGAAGAGAAACTTCTCTGAAGAAGATAGGCGCACAGCCTTCAGATATATGAAAAAATGCTCATCATCTTTAATCATCAGAGAAATGCAAATCAAAACTACTTTGAGATATCATCTAACTCCAGTGAGACTAGCCTACATCACAAAATCCCAAGACCAGAGATGTTGGCGTGGATGTGGAGAAAAGGGAACACTTTTTCACTGCTGGTGGAAATGCAAATTAATACATTCCTTTTAGAAAGAGATATGGAGAACACTTAGAGATCTAAAAATACATCTGCCATTCAATCCTGTAATCCCTCTACTCGGCATATACCCAGAAGACCAAAAATCACATCATAACAAAGATATTTGTATTAGAATATTTATTGCAGCCCAATTCATAATTGCTAAGTCATGGAAAAAGCCCAAGTGCCCATCAATCCACGAATGGATTAATAAATTGTGGTATATGTACACCATGGAATATTATGCAGCCTTAAAGAAAGATGGAGACTTTACCTCCTTCATGTTTACATGGATGGAGCTGGAACATATTCTTCTTAGTAAAGTGTCTCAAGAATGGAAGAAAAAGTACCCAATGTACTCACCCTTATTATGAAACTAATGTAGGACCTTCACAAGAAAGCTATAACCCAGTTACAACCTAAGAATAGGGAGAAGGGGGAAAGGGAGGGGGGGAAGGTAGGTGGAGGGAGGGGGATTAATGGGATTATAGCTGCGGTGCATCTTACAAGGGAATATGTGAATCCTAGTAAATGTGGAATGTAAAGTTCTTAGCAAAATATCTAAGAAAATGCCACGAAAGCTATGCTAACTAGTGTGATGAAAATGTGTCAAACGGTCTATGAACCAAGTGTATGGTGCCCCATGATCATACTAATGTACACAGCTATGATTTAATAAAAATAAATAAATAAATAAATAAATAAAATAAATTCCCTACTTTTATATCTTAATCTTCGTCTAAAGAAATTATTTTCCCATCCCACATGGAGTACCTACTGAGTTTTATACCCTATCATCAAGTGCATCAATGCAGATATTGCTATCCGAATTCTTGAAATCACAACCTTTTCCAATCAGGGCCATGACTTTGTCATTTCAGATTTGCCCTCCATGAGTATTCAAACTCCTCTGGAGTGTGGATGCTCTTATAATTAAGTACTAGATCTGATTCTCTCTATTTTCTTGCCTCCAGCTTCAGGAGATGATAGTGTCTTTACAAACTTCCAAAGAAATCCTCCAGCTTTCACACTTCAACATATATTGCTTATTAATCACTCTTAGCCTTTCATTGTCTTTCTCCAGAGTGTAAATTGCCCCTATGATAGACATCTAGTTTAAAAGTTCTTAAAATTGCTCTCCTTCACCATTTCTCCCAAACCATTCAAGTATCTGAGAAATTACACCTTCCAGGATAGTCCCTCCCTTCAGTATTTCATCCCAATTTATCATTAATGAAAGGTTTAAGCATGCCAAGAGATGTCAATTATCCATCCACTGGGACTTATCCATCATATTTTAAAGTTTGTCCCAAGGAAGCTTCCTAATACCAACTGTAGTATGTCGGGTTCCTCAAAAATAGACTCTAAGACACTCATGGTTGAATACCAGAGGTTTATGGGATAAAAATATTTAGAATATGGGAGGGAAGCAGGATAGGGCAGAGAGAGAAATAGGACTGTTAAGAAGTTTCAGCAGAGGTCTCAATTAATCTTAGGGGGAACCCTGGACTCTATGGCCTTTCAGAGTTCTTCTGCCTTAAGACAAGAGGCCAGGCATTTATGTCACATGACTGGTAATTAGAAGTGAGCTGAACCCATGAAAAAGATATGAACTTAGGTAGGATAGCTCTCTTTGGCATAAAGACAAGTTGCAGAAAATAATTCAGGTGAGAGTCATCAGTCACAAATACTCCAAACAGACAGAGTTATTGCTTTTTCCTGAAACTGTGATTGTGTAATTTGCTGTAGCATTCACCATAATTTACCAAAGAAGATTTGCCACTTGAAAGGAGCATTCTGGAAGCTTAAGGATTTAACACAATGGAGTAAGTTAGGGTGATGATTCTAAGAAACACAGAAACTTGAAAGGAAAGAGAATTTTAAAGCAGGAAGTATACATGATGATCCTCCAATAACACAAACACAGTGTCCTGCTCAGGTTTGAAGCTGGTTAGTGGTATGCTAGTTTCATATATTGTAAAACTCCAATGTTATATAAACTATAATGAATACTTGCAGTTATCATTTGCAGAGTTTGTGCTGAATTTGACTTGAAAGTCTTCACTAGAAAAAATGTCCTGACTGTGATTACTGTGCTCCAAGGGGCTCCTGTGCCTAGCCATTCATAGCCAGATAACAGAGCTTAAAGACATCCTTCAGGTCCTCCTTACAGTGTTTCTTCTGTCTTTTTTACTTGAGGTGGCCATATTTTAATTCACCATACAATAGCTTCTAGCTGCATGCAATAATAAGAAATGATTATTAAAATGCCTGAGAGAGGAGATTATATTTTTAAAAAGCAAAACTCAGAAAGATAGATAAACTAGGCAAATCTTTCTCCTTCTCAGTTGAACACATAATTAAGAAATTAGCTTATCCTTTATGGAGCAAGATGGTCCACCATATCTTGATAACAAATGGGAAGAATAAAATAGAGGTTAATTTTAATGTACATGAATAACGGGTAGAATCTTAAATTGTTCCTATAAAATTTTTAAAAAACTCATTATTTGTCTTTATATTTTCTTACTTCGAATAATATCTCACAAATATTAAGTAATTTTTAAAATCCTCGCTATGGCAATATGGTTATTCAAGTGAAAAATTAGCACTGTAAGGGACTTTCGAGCCCACAATGAAATGTTTCTTATAACAATCTCTTCACCGTTAAATTGGATTCACTTTCAAGTCAGTCTCCTTTCAGGCAAAATTACCGCATGTAATTAGCTTACACAGAGACTTGCTCTAGCCAAATTAGCCTGTCACTTTATATACAAAGTATATTCTTATGTGAAGGGTCAGAGACCCTCATAATTATAACTGCAAACTAGTTCTCTAATGATAATAATATCCTTGTCTTTAATGGGACTGAATTTTATCTTTAACTAAGGTCTCGCAAACCCAGAGATAACATATGGTTGAGGAATGTGGTAAGCAGATTTGAGTGCATTTCTGAAATAAACTATATTTGACCAACTTTTATATGAAAGATTTTATTCAGGATGGCTTGTTACAGATTATTCTTTTCTTCCATCTTATGCTTTGAATAGTTTACAAAATCAATAAACAATAACTACAAATAGCCAGAGTAGTTTAACACAAACTTCCCAAATTCCTGATTTGGACAAAAATTCCAGGGGAATAACTGACATAAATGGGTATTTTGTGATAAAAACAATACAAAAAATGAAGAGAATGGTATAGAAATAGATGAAAGATAACTACTAAGTGGGAATAACATTTCTGAAGTAGGTTATGTATTAAGTGGAATGTGTAAGACATAACATAAAATGAGGCTGTCGAGACTGTAGAACTTTTACTTTTCCAGTAAAGAAAGGATAGCCCTTTGGAATGTTCTCATCTCAGGGGGACTTAGAACTACTTTTCAGAAAAAGAACACTTTCAGGAAATGGAAGATAAGAACAGAAGTGTCCTGTATTGTTTAAATTGTGACAAATACATAAATACAAGTATGACAAGATATGTTAGGAGCATCATATAATAGAAATAAGGAGTGTCTAAAAGAATGAAATATTTACCAGTAGAAATAACAGTGGCAATGGTAAATGGATAAAATTGACATTTCCCCACAATTTATCTCTGCTTACATTGCCTATGCAGCCAAACTTAAGTAATATGCTGATGGCCATGATGTTTCTGCTTGTTGAGAAAGCTACACAACCTTAAATCTTTATTTCCACATTCCAACTATCACTCAGGTATACTTTCTTTGTGGAAACTCATTTCATGAACAAAATCTGGCAAAAAGGGATACTGGAGTTTGGTTTAAGTTCTAATTGTGAAAGGCAATTTTTGGAAACTATCAAAGTAGAAAAGGAATTTTCAAAAGATTTTGGGAAGCCACAAATTGCATAGTTCCTTTAGGGGAGTAAAGATAATTTTTAGTAAATGAGGATTCCTGTATATGTAAAAAAATATGCAGCAGTTTTAGAGATCCAACATTTCAGAATGGAACAAGAAGTTAGAGGACTTCAAGGAGGTGTTCAGAAAAAAAAATGGAATTGATTGAGTAATGAGATTAATAAATTTTTAGGCATGGCAGGAACTATAGATTTCTGTTGAAGCATTTGGGTAGAATTGATAGGTATACAGACAATTTAGCACATTTAAAAAAGACTTAAATACAAGTTTATTTTTAAATTGTTCAAAAAGAAAGTAAAATTTTAGTACACTCTTTTGCTTAGCAGTGAATCACTTTAAATGTCATAATAGGCTCAGTGCCCATAGCACAGTGGTTAGGGTGCCGGCCACATGCATTGGGGCTGGTGGGTTCAAACCCAGCCTGAGCCTGTGAAACAAAATGACAACAATAACAATAACAACAACAAAATAGCCAGGCATCGTGGTGGGTGCCTGTAGCCCCAGCTACTTGGGAGGCTGAGGCAAGAGAATTGCTTAAGCCCAAGAGTTTGAGGTTGCTGTGAGCTGTGACACAACAGCACTCTACCCAGGGCGACAGCTTGAGATGCTGCCTCAAAAAAAAAAAAAAAAAAAAAAAAAACAGTCATAATGTAAACATCAAATGGAGACTTGACAAAAAGTGTTAATGTATTCAGAGGGTGAGTGGAAGAAAAGTGAGGATAAAGAAGGTGAAATAATTATTTTCTTAATTTCAGGATTTTAGGAGGCACACTTGTTTTGTTTGCATACTTTGTTTTTTGCACAAATTGAGTCAAGTTGCTAAGCATGCTCCCTACCCAGACAGTATGTACTAAATCCACTAGGAAATTAAATAGCACTAAACTTTCATCATTTCAATAGAAAACATATAATATTTATAATGGAGAAATTAAGAAAACTAAAAAGTATATTATTTATAAATATAAAATTTAATGCCAAGAATAGAAGGCATAACTGAGAGACAGAATTACTGGTTCCAGGTTTTCTTATAAACGTTCCTATATTATTTGTCTTTTTCAACTACATAGTGAAACCATCATAAAATTCTACAATCCTGATATAGTTATTAATATTTTTATAAAAGTACTTCCTACATTTTTCTCTTTATTACATTAAAAATATATATCCAGTGTTATACCATGATTTTTACTGAGCATTATAACCTAAGAATATTTCGAAGTTTAACCTGTCTATAATCATCATCTTCAATGGTATGCTATTCCACTTAGCATATACTCTCAAAGAAATGTAATTAGTCCATTATCCTTTGTCTATGAATTCATAATCTATATTCAACATTATAAATAATAAAATAAAGGCCTATGTGTGTATGTCAGAGGTTGTTGCACGTAAACACCGACCTGGTTTGAAAATCGACTGGGAAAACGATGCTCAAGAAGAATAACTTATGCCAGTTAAAAAAAATAAATATAAAGCCTGAAAATACCTGGAGAAGATTTACATTATCTCAGGCCAAGCAGTAAGACAGAGAAAATGCAGCACCCCACCCAAGGCTTTTATTGATTTTTAACCAAGGTACATGTAAAAAATGCAAAAATACCAAAAGTCCACAGGAAGATTGGATAGAGAGAGATGCTGGGTAAGAGGTAGGGATTGCTAACAGATCTCCGAAGGTATATTTAGAAAGTGGGAGGGAAAAACTAGCTCTATCCTGGCAGGGGAAGTAAGCCAAGTTTACTAATCTAACTACATATCAAAAATTCAAGGAGTTTAACCCCTCCCACTTGTTGACTCTTCAATGCACAAGCCTAGTCCCCCCTGTCCCGGCCTCCGGGCTTTTTTCATCTCCTGTGGTTTTGATGAGTCCCCAGGTATTGTGTGGCTGGGTGCTTTCTCCTGGATATCCCAGGATTGAGGAAAGGCCCCCGCTGAGGATTCAACCTATCTACCTCCCAAAGTACATGCAACTTTACATTTAGCTGCATGTAATGGCTTTCTGGGAAATTATTATTAACATTCCTGAGAGAAGACATTATGTTTTTAAAAAGCAAGATTCAGAAAGATTGATAAACAGGAAACATTTTTCTTTTCTTGAGTTGAATATACAATTAAACGATTAGCCTGGTCCTTTAATAGAGCAAGATGGTCCACCATATCTTAAGAACAAGGGGAAAGAGGAAAGTAGAAGCTAATTTTAAAGTATGTGAATCAGATACCCGAAGTACGATAATTGGATTTAAACTGTATGATTTGATAAGCCAACTAATGAGAAACATTGGCAATCCATCTGAGAAAATTTTCAGAGATTTTGAATACTTACATCTATAAATAAAACAGAATTTCAAAATACTTTAGATATTCAAACGAAGAAATTTTATTCAGATTTATATGATTATTAATTATGTTGAAAGATATATCTTTACATACTTATTTTTTGTTAGTCATATTTCCTGCTTTGTTAAACATATTCTTATTTTTTATTTCATGATTTTGTATGTCCTTTTTTACATTCCATCCTTAAATATTAATTATAATAAGAGGACCTAACCAAATTAATATAATATTTATGAAAATTTATGTGTCCTAGTCTTGTTTGTTTTATATTAAATATTAAAGACATACTGAAGGTCTTACTAAGTATAATTAGCTTAAATTTTCACTTATTTTCATTACAATGTATTCTATTATTGCTTTTAAGACATTCCCCTTATATTATTTTAATAAATGTTCAATTTTGTTTATTTTTCTTATTCAGTTTTCAGAAATTATTTAAATTTAATCATTTGGTAATTCATTGTATGCATGTTTTAATCTCAGTTTTTGAGTTAGTCCAAACATTCTATACAAATAGTTTACTTCAAACAATATTTACTTGTGATTCCTCTTTTAGTATACATATATGAAACATTAAATCATTATGTTCACAAGATCTATTTCTCAACTCTTCAGGTCAATTGATATTTCAAGCTACTAATATGTCTGATAATAGTTTGTTTACATGGATGGAGCTGGAACATATTCTTCTTAGTAAAGTGTCTCAAGAATGGAAGAAAAAGTACCCAGTGTACTCACCCTTATTATAAAACTAATGTAGGAGCTTCACATGAAAGCTATAACCCAGTTACAACCTAAGAATAGGGAGAAGGGGGAAAGGGAGGGGAGGGGAGGAGGTAGGTGGAGGGAGGGGGATTAATGGGATTACACCTGCGGTGCATCTTACAAGGGAATATGTGAATCCTAGTAAATGTGGAATGTAAAGTTCTTAGCAAAATAACTAAGAAAATGCCACGAAAGCTATGTTAACTAGTGTGATGAAAATGTGTCAAACGGTCTATGAACCATGTGTATGGTGCCCCATGATCATACTAATGTACACAGCTATGATTTAATAAAAATAAATAAATAAATAAGAAAAAAATAAATAAAATTAAAATAAAAATTAGCAATTTATACATTCTTGAATGTATGTCAAATTTGGTTCCTTCATTATACTACGTTTTTACTTCAAAAAAGGCACACTAGCAAAAATAATGGAGTAGGGAATTCTGGGGGATCATTTTTCTTTGGACAGTATCTAGTCAATACTGTCTAAATCAGTCATATCAGAACTCTAAGTGACAAAAGTTGAATTACTTTTTTTCTGACAATTTCACATTATTTTATTATTATCATTTTTGGTGTTATACATTATATTTTCTTTTTATGTATGAATAAATAAAGGAAAAAAATTTCCAAAATTCAAATGATAAAGTATATTACGTAAAGTATGTGTCCCTTTGACCCCTGATTCTACCTGGTTCTCCCCAGAATAAAACTTAATTCTTAATTTGCCTTTTTTGAAATTGTTTATCATCCAAAAGTTGAAAACTGATGTTCTATAACTTTATTTATGTGATAATGACAGTGAACAATAATACCAAAACTAATCATGAAACACTTGGAATTTAGATAGTCTTCACAGTAAAAAAAAAAAAAAATCTAATACTAATTAAAACTATCAGATCAGGAGGTCTAGGGTATGGACATGGTGTTTGGTGGTCCTAATCTACAGATAAATGATTTATCAGTAAGAAATTGTTGACCAAAAGTTACAGAAAATAAAATCTCATGTCCATTTAAAGAAAAAAATATATTTACTTCCATAACACAAAGTTCCAAAGTAGAGTGGATCTAGAAAGTTTGGCTCATAATTTAATTATGTCATTAAGACTCAAGCTCTTTTCCATCTTTTCATTGTAATCATCAGTGCATTAGCTTTTGTCCCTTGGATAGCTCCCTTCATAGTTTCAAGATGATATCAAAACATAAGACTTAAACATTGTAACTATTTCATCCCTTGGGTCTCTGTAAGAATGAATAAACTTTCCCTACGAATTCCCACACACTTACATTCTCACTATACTTTCCTTCACATATTAATAGCCAAAACTGTATGACATATTTAATTTCTAAATGAATCCCTGCTAAATAGAATGGAATTTGCTGTGATTGACTTAATGAAAATACATGGCCCTGTGGATGAAGGTGAATACTGAAAAAATGGGACCCTGGCCAGAAGGAAAAGAATGTGAGTGAGATTTTCAGTAGCTATCAACAATGTCTTTTACAGAAGGGGAAGACAGGACCCCTATTTGGGGATAAAGGACTCAAATCAAAAAATGACTAATCAAGATCCTATTAAAAAAAAAATCCTGACTATTATTTCCCCTATCTGAACCACATAGCAATCTATTGAACAAAATATAAGGAACTTTCGCTCTTCATTCAATGTATCATGTTTCTAAAATTCAGCCATGCTGTAGGTAATTGTACTTCATTTATTGTCACCAATGTATAACAATTGTGTTGTATAGCTATATTACAGTATATTTCTATACATTCTCCTGCTGACAATCATTTGAGTTGTGTCAAGTTTTGTTCTATTAGAAACAAGGCTACTATAAACTGTTTTGTATGATGAAATTGATAAGCCATTGGGTTCTGCATGTTCAAATAATTAGATAATGCTATATATCTGGATCATTATTGTTCTATTTTTGTGAAGCTCTAAAGCAAACAAAACTATGTAATATATTTAGACCAATATTTTCTAAGTAATTAATATGTTTTAGAAAAAATTAATGTGAAGATTAATTTAAAATTCAAAATGGTGATTATCTCTGGTAGAACATGGAAAAGAGAACAGAGGATAGGATAGGAGACATATGGGTAGAAATACTTGGTGATAGTCTGTTCTTGAAATTAAATGATGAGTTCATAGTCATTTATTCTAAAATTAAGCACAATAATATAAAAGATTGCATGTAATCTATTATATATTTAAAATATTATACATTTTAAAAGATAATTAAAGAGATAAAGACCTCAATAAAAACTTCCTCAAGAGGTAGCAACTTCACAGACTGCTTCTACTTTGGAATTTGTTAAACTTTAGAAAACTTTCTTAAAAAATATTCCATGGTCAAGTCCTTCACCTGGGAGGTATGCCATTTACCCCTACGTTGTACCTGATAGGTGAGAGCTTACCTCAGCTGCAACTTGGTATATACCTAACAACTGCAAACAATGTACCCTAATTGTATATACCCTAATATTAAACTGAAAAAAATAAATAAACAATTAATAATATTCCATGGTCAATTAATCTTCCCAGAAATTTGTCTGTACCATTTTTGCTGAGTGGAGTTCCCTTTATTTGTCATCACTAAATAAACCTAGAGCTAACAGAGAAGTTGTGTAGTCTTATCAATTATTTTTCTTTTCTTTTTTTTTTTTTTTTTACAGTTTTGGCCAGGGCTGGGCTTGAACCCACCATCCCTCTTATATGGGGCCAGCGCCTTACTCTTTGAGCCACAGGCGCCACCCCAGTCTTATTTCAAGTCTCGTTTATGTTTTCCTTGCACATAAAATTATGAGGTAGGAATAGGGAGGAGATAAAGAAATTACCCTTTTAAAGAAGCTCAGTCTTCTTTCCACATTATTTTGTTCTTGACTAGCATTAGGACAACATTTTGTACCAACAAGGAAAGTTAAGAAACCTACATTAGAAATTTGAATTCAAATCAACATTCATGTTCAGATTTCTACCATCTGTATTTGCTTGCTTCGTTTCTGTTTTGTATGTGTCCTTTTTGTCTCTTTACTTTGATGTATTTTGTTAGGTTATATTTCATTTGCTTCTGATTCCATTTGTGAATTGCAAGGTAGACAACTGAATAACAATCCTAGGAGTGGACCCCTTAAGGTTATTTTTTTTAACACTGTTAAGCCTTTATACATATAATTTTAAAATTGAAGTAATAACATTAGATTTCCTTTTAATGAAAAATAAGAAATGTATTTTATTTGTCATCTTCTTCCTCCCCTAACACTCTTTCTTATCTTTATTGTTTAATATGTGATTGAAAACCCCTATAATTACAATATGAAATAAAACCTTTAGTCCTCTCTTCCTTTCATTTTTATTTCTTCCCTTCCACTTTATGTGTTACCACATTACAATGTTTATTTTGGTATTTCGGTATGAACACTTTATCCATGAAGTCAAGGCTTTTGTACAGTAGTTTATTAATCTTCAGTGTATTTTGATGTCCAATAGTTTCCTCTTTAGACATCTTATTCTGATTACCCTCTCAGTGATCTAGTGCACATTTTTATATTATTTAATCTTGCTTTAATGGTAAGTGATGTTGTATTGCCTGAGATGTTGGATATTTAGTGAGTAGTCTCTGAAAGAATTTTTGATTTTAGAATTAGTTGTAAGCTGGTAACCATAAGATTTTTTTTTTAAATTAGCCAAGTTTTTGTTTCTTCACCGTTAAAGTAAATATAATAAAACCTACCTTATAGTATTACTGGAAGTATACCTTGAGATAATGAATGTAAATTACGTACTGCATTGCCTGACATATGATAATGACTCAGTAGGAACCTTATTTTTCATTCTTCTTTCCTTGTTTCATTTTTAGTCACTCTTGAATGACCATGATGGAGGGTTATAATTTCTTGGACCATAATATTTTTCTTGCAGAAATTGTGCTAGCATTATGATGGTCTCTTGGTATTTATAATTATAGTACATAATCTAAAGAGGATCTACATTTTGATTCTTTTATTACAACTTGTTTTTTCTTCCTTGATTTCATATTAATGTCTTCATTTTTCCTCCTCTACTATACCATGTTTTGATGCTTTTTTGTCCTTGTACAAACACAGCATTTTGGAATGAGCATCCAGGTATCGTTAAGATATTCTGCTCTTTTCTAAAGCTCAAAGGAAACCAGCTAGGCATTTCCTCAAAAACCATTATTCTTAACCATCTATGCATTTAAATAAACCTCACTGTACTAGGCCATGGTCCTAGTATTGAGTAGCATTTATGTATATATTTATGTATAGTATAAATATTTTTCACACTCCATTTCAGTTAAAGTATTGTTGTGCCCATATTGTTATTGATTCACACAATATCTAATTAAGCATTTTAAGTGTAAAGTCAGTGGTATCTAGTAGTTTAAAAGACATTTACTTAAATACATGAATCCTGTAAAAAGGAGGAAGTGGTAGAGGAGAAAGGGAAAAAGGAGGACAATGGGGAGGAGGAGGAGGATGGAAGAAAAATATTTTCTAGTCTTTGCAGAATATCTTTTTGGACACTCCTTCAAAGCTTAGGTTTGTCTTCTACAACTTTACCCTATCCTTTACTTCTTGCTTATAATGAGCCTTATTTTGCCATAGGGGTAAACATAGGGTCATCACAGGTATGTTTTGGCCATATTTCCTGCCCTATGCTTTTGTTTGGCTTTTTAAGGTCACTGCTACACATGAGAACTTGTTAAAAATCCTTATTACTCCAAGTAGCTCTTCCCCTCATCATTTCTTCTAGGTTTTCATCGTGCGAATTGTTTGCTCATACTGTGATCTTTTACCAGTGGTAGCAGATTGTTTGTTTGCCTTTTAAAGTGTTCAAGTAATGCCTTCTTCTTCCTACCTGCCTTGAGAGCCTTTTGAGTTACATAAAAGAAAGCAAATGCCTTGCATATGTTTTTTAGGAAACCACTTGATGAGTTAAACCAGACAAACGATTTTATGGGAACAAGATTTTCTCTACTCCTTTCATAACCAGGTACCCATATCTGGAAGGCTAACTTCCATCTTCAAAACTAGTGCTGCTTCAATATTACCTGAATTTTATGGATATATAATCATAGATCTCTGCTGAAGTCTAAAGAAGTAAATATCGAAAGTTTCATTAGTGGCAAGTGAAAGTGACAGTATTTAAAGTCTGGGACTCTCCTATTCCTAAAATTGTGATGCTTCCATGCTATGTGTTTACTCCATATTCAGCCAAGATTAACTAAGCACACAGTCTTTCCTTTATATCCATATAGACACTTGGTCTCTGATTAAAGTTACATCCTCAAGATCTCTGTCCATAAAGTCTATTTTTACCACCCTACTATCTTCCTACTATCTATTCTTCCACACAGGATTAGTTTCTCTTTTGTTCCTACATGCCTTGTAGCTATTACTGAACTACTCTTCAAAATGGTGCTGGAAATACATCCAAACAGTTTAAATTCTTGTTTATTAATGTTGTTTGCCTCAAGTGTATCTTGATATGCAGTAACACTCTTATGTTCTGATTATTTGGTTCTATCTGTTTTTCTCTCTTCAGTAATATGTATTACTTGATAATTTGACCTCTATAATCTATCTTTTGTATTCTTTATCTATTCCTCTATTTCCTAGTTTTATGTAGTATTTATTCTAAAATTTGTCTTTTTGCATAACTGATTCAATTTTCTCTAATATCAAGCATGCTACTTACTCCTATCAAATCAGGTTTTCTATAGCATGCATAGATTTTTGGCACATATTAACAATTCAATAAATGCCAGTTATTCCCTATGAGTGTGAGCCTATATTAAAATTCTCTAATTAACTGAAAGAAATGTTTTGGTGTGGCTTACTGGAAACATTCTTGGTAAGTAGAATCTCATTTTAGATAAAAAAGGAGTGGTAGTTAGGGTTTCATCCATACTGCTTAAAAAATTTCTAAGGCAAAGTAATTATCAGGATATAATGGGCACCAAAGTTCTGTTAACATAGACAACACAGTAGTCCAGGGTAGCAACTAGAGTTATTTTAGAAGCTAAGAGAAAAGACTATGTAGTCTCCAGAGAAAAATAATAAACCAAACTTATTTGAATGAAAGATTGTTTTTAATTTCTGGCAGGAAAGAAAAGTTTCTAATTCTCTCAACCCAGTGGGAATATACAGATATAAAACTTACTTTAGTTTTTCTTTTCTTTTTTGTTTTTTTTTTTTTTTTACCAGGAACTAAGTGAGGAGGTTCTTGGCACCTGTACACATTCTACTATATTCCCAAAAGTGGATGTAATCAATGAAATTAGAAAGCATTTAAATACACTTAACACTACAACTAGACTAAATGTAAATTAAACTTATTGCGATTCAAAAGGCACTTCAGAGTCATATAGTGACTCAATAAGTACTTGCTTTATTTTTAAATTGTGGCTGTACTATGCATATAGAAGTCACAAGTATTTTAACTTAAATGGCTGCTGATTTTATAGTTATCTAAGAGACCCTGGAAATTGACATTTGCTATTTCCTTTATTGGGCATTTGTCTCATTCTCATAAAAAGTCCATTGTTCCAATTTTTCATAAACTGGAACTTTCTCTGATGCAACTTTAATTAAAATTCAAACTTTGTAACATGACAGTGACAGTGAAAGAAAATTTGAATGATGCTAATAAACTTTTTAATAATTTTAAGAGTTTTTTCTTTACATTCTATTCTGTTAAAAGAGAAAAGAGTCAGGGCATGTTTTATCTGTAAACATTACTTAAATAAAAATGGACATTTCCCTACAAAATTGTTAGAGAAAATTGTACATTTTCTTAATTCAAAAGGAGTAATTTTATATAACAACTTAATTGCCAATAATATCTATGTTAGATATTAAAAGTGAATTTTCTAGAAACTCTGTTATAGAAGCATGGGACCAGTATTCACTTGCATAATACAAAAACCTCTACATTATTTTACTTGAACTCTCATGCTGATAGGAGGGCATATATGTGCAAGTATCACCTCCTTTTATTCATGACTGAGGAGTCAAAAGTTAAAAGTTCTACTAAGAGTACACTAGTATAAGTTTAATATAAACAAATGAAACAGGAAAAGCAAAGCACCTTTTGTTAATGAATGAGTACAAAAATATATTTCTTATAGCCAGTACTATTTTTGTTTCACATTTTTCCCTTCCTGTGTGAATTTTTATTGGATTACTATTTTGCTGTTACAGAGTATTTTCATTTCAAAATGGAAGAAGGCCAAAATGAAACAGTAGATGGAATTTGGAATGCTGTAGCTTATGGAGGAGACCATGTAGGAGAATTCAATGGGTTTGGAAAGTCAACTACTTAAGCACCTGGAGATGAAGTGCACTATCTCTGACTACATTCTGGCAAATATTTCTTATTTCAATAATCATAGAATCACAGCCAGGTTATGAATGTATGTGGTTAGGGAAATAACAATCTTGCCAAAATAGAGAATCCTCTTCCTACAATATAGAAAAGAAAATGATACGTAGAAGTCCACATGTTCTATAATTCCATTTATGAGAAATATCAAAAATAGGTAAATCCACACAAAGACAAAATAGAATTTTGTTTGTCAAAACTTGTGGTGAGGGACTAATGAGCAGCAGACGCCCATGGACATGGAATTACTGTTTAATGATATGAAATGTTTTGGAATTAGAGGGAGATAGTAGTTTGACAATATTGTATTTTTTATTTCAAATTAATATGAGAGAACAATTTTTTAGGTTACATCATTCTCACTTCCAAGATAAAGTTCAAGTTGTACTTGAGACCTTCACCCAGGGGATGTGGTGAACACCCTGACATTGTGAACATTAGGTGAGATCCTGCCAATTGTCCTCCCACCAATTACTCTCCTCACTTCCCCTCCCCTCTCACTCCTATTTTCTCCCCCTTGTTACACAATATTTGTGTTTTATAAGTCATATGAGTGTGTAAGTATTTATGTATTGATTTCATAATAGTATTTAGTACATTGGATCCTTTGTTTCCGTTGTTGAATACTTTACTAAGAAGAATGTGCTTAAACTCCTTCCAGGTAACCATAAAAGATGTAAAGTCTCCCTCTTTTCTTATGGGTGAATAGTACTTTATGGTATATATATGCCATAGTTTGTTAATCCATTCATGGGTTGATGGGCATTTGGGTTGCTTCCATGATTTGGCAATTATTCACTGAGCTGCAACAAACATTCTGGTGCAAATGTCTTTGTGGGGAAATAATTTTTTTTTCTTCTGGGTAGATACCTAGTAATGGAATTACAGTATCAAATGGTAGGTTGACTTTTAGTTATTTAAGAATTCTCCATAGATCTTTGCTTAAAGATGGTATTAGTTTGCAATTCCACTCACCCTTCTCCCTTCTCACCACATCCATGCCAGAATCTGAAGATTTGTGACTTTTTGATGTGGACTAATCTTACTGTAGTTAGGTGATATCTCAAAGTGCTTTTGATTCACATTTCTCTGATGATTAAAGACAATGAGCATTTTGTTCATGTATTTGTTGGCCATTTGTCTGTCATCTTCAGAGAAATTTATGTTCAAGTCTCTTACCCACTTATAAAGTGGGGTATTTGCTGTTTTCTTGTTGGTTAATATGAGTTCTCTGTAGATTCTAGTTATAAGAGCTTTGTCAGTTTAGTAACATGCCAGAATCATCTCCCATTCTGAAAGATGTTTACTTTGGTTTTGATTCCCTTGGTTGTGCAGAATCTTTTTAGCTTGATCAAATCTCATATTTATTTGATGTTGCTTCAATTTCTAGGGGGTTCCTCATTAAGTCTTTTCCCAGGCCAAATTGTCAAGCATTTTTCCTACACTCTACTCTAGAATTTTTTATTTTTTTATGTCATAAATTTAAATCTTTTATCCAGTGAGAATCAATTTTTTGTCAATGTTGAGAGGTGTAAGTTTAGTTTCAGTCTTCTACATCTGGCTAACTAGGTCTCCCAGAATCAATTATTAAATAGGGATTATTTTCATCAGTGCATGTTTTTGTTAAGTTTATCAAAGATCAGATGGTGATATGTGTTTGGGTTCATCTCTAGATTCTCTATTCTATTTTATAAATATATGTCTCTATTTTTTTTCCCAATACCATGCTGGTTTGATCACTATCAACTTGTAGTATAATGTGAAGTTTGGTAATGTAATGCCTCCAAATTTGTTTTTGTTTCTAAGAACTGTATTGGCTATATGTTTTGTTTTTTTTTTCTGGTTCTATATGAAAAAAAGTACTATTTTTTCAAGTTCTTTGAAGTATTATATTGGTGGTTTGATGGGGATTGCATTAAATCTGTAGATTGCTTTGGGTAGCATGCACATTTTAACTATGTTTATTCTTTCCAGCCACAAGCATGGTATGTTTTTCCATTTGTTCATGTCTCCTCATATTTCCTTTCTCAGGGATTCATAGCTCTCCTTAAAGAGATCTTTCACGTTCTTTGTCAGGCATTTCATCTTCTTTGGAGTTACTGTAAAAGGTCTTTGATTTTAGTCTCAACTTGACTGTTAATGGCATATATAAAGGCTACTTGTGGGTATTGATTGTGTATCCTGAGATGCTATTATATTTCTTGATCTTTTGGAAGATCTTTGTAGTTGAGTCCCTGGGAATTTCCAGGTATAAGATCATGTCACTTGCAAAGAGTACAAGTTTGACCTCCTCTGTCCCTAATTAAATACCTTGTTCTCCTTCTCTTGCTTGATTACAGTGGCTAGAACTTCCAGAACTATGTTTAATTGCAGTGATGAGAGTGGGCATCCTTGTCTAGTCCCCAATCTGAGTGGAAATGCTTTCAGTTTTACTCTCTTCAATATGATATTGGCTATGCGTTTGTTGTAGATGGCCTCTGTGAGTTTCAGAAATGTTCCATCTAAGCCTATTTTCTTAAATGTTCTTATCAAGAAAGGATGGTGGACATATATTTCTTTTCTTTTTGAGTCAGAGTCTCACTTTATCACCGTTGGTAGAGTGCCATGGAGTCATAGCTCATAGCAACCTCAAACTTCTGAGCTCAGGCAAACCTCTTGCCTCAGTTTTTCATTTTTAGTAGAAATGAGGTCTCACTTTTGCTCACACTGGTCTTGAACCCTTGAGCTCAAGCAATCCACATGCCTTGGCCTCCCATAGTGCTAGCATTACAGGTATGAGCCACTGCGCCCAGCTGGTTGGTGGATATTGTCAAAAGCCTTTTCTGAATCAATTGAGAGAATCATATGGTCTTTCTTTTTTATTTTATTTATGTGGTGAATTACTTTTATGGTTTTACATATGTTGAACTGACCTTGTATCCTTGGGATAAAACCCATTTGATCATGGTGTAGAACTTTTTTAATGTGTCACTGTATTCTGCTTGCTAAGATCTTATTGAATATTTTTGTATCAGTATTCATAAATGATATTGGCCTGTCGTTTTCATTTTTTGCTTTGTTTTTTCCTGGTTTTCGAATCATGGTTATATTTGCTACGTAGAATGTGTTGAGGAGGATTCCTTTCTTCTCTATGTTTTGGAATAAATTATGCAACATAGGTAGTAGTTCCTCTTTGTAATTTGATAGAATTCTGGTGTGAAACCATCTGGCCCATGGCTTTCCTTTTTGGAAGATTTTTGACCTAGTGCTTGATATAGGTCTATTCAAAATGTCTTACTCTTTCTGGTTGACTTTAGAAAGGTGGAATGATTCCAGCTATTGGCCCATTTCCTCTACATTTTCATATTTCTAGGCATAGAGTTTTTTGTAGTAAATGTTGAGGATCTTTTGCATTTCTATGGTGTCTGTTGTTATTTTTCCTTTATTGTTTCTGATTAAAGTTATTAGAGATCTTACTTTTCTGTTTCTGGTTAGTCTGGCCAAACATTTATCATTTTTATTAATCTTTTCAAAGAACCAACATTTTGTTTCACTGATCTTAAGAATGATTCTTGAGTTCTCAATTTGATTTAATTCTGCTCTAATTTTGGTTATTTCTTTTCTTCTGCTGAGTTTGGGGTTGGATTGTTCTTCCTTTTCCATTGCTTGACATGGCTCTGTGGGTTGTTGACTTGCTCTCATTCTATTTTCTTGATGAAGACATCTAATGCTATAAATTTTCCCCTTAGGACAATCTTTGCAGTATCCCAAATGTTTTGATAGTTTGTGGCTTCATTATAATTTTGTTCAAGAAATCTAATGATGTCCTTTT
Source organism: Nycticebus coucang (assembly GCF_027406575.1). NCBI lineage: Eukaryota > Metazoa > Chordata > Mammalia > Primates > Lorisidae > Nycticebus > Nycticebus coucang. The sequence continues at coordinate 151,431,126 of NC_069804.1, read as the reverse complement.
TAATTTCACCTTTGACCCAACTGTTGTTCAGCATAAGGTTATTTAGTTTCCATGACTTTATTTGTGTATGAAGATTTCTGTTGCTTTTTTATTCAAATTTTATTCCATGATCATCCAGGAAGATACAAGGAATAACTTCCATTCTTTTGAATTTCTTGAAGTTAGACTTATGTCCTAAATAGGGCCAATTTTGGAAGATGATCCATGGGCTAATGAGAAGAATGTGTATTCAGTTTTGTTAGGATGAAATGTTCTGTATATGTCTATTAAGTTCATTTGCTTTAGTGTGATGTTCAAGTCCATTATTTCTTTGTTTAGTTTCTACTTGGAGTATCTATTGAGTCCTATTAACATGATGTTAAAATTCCCAACTATTATAGTACAGGAAGATAGCATATTGTTCAGATCATTTAGGGTTTGTTTTATAAATTGAGGAACATTCAAGTAGGGTGTGTGAAGGTCAGTTATTGAAATCTCTTCATGTTGTGTGCTTCCCTTGACAAGTCTTGTCTTCACATCCCTGTCTTTGCATACTTGTCTTTCCTTATTTTTGTTATAAATCCAATTGTATCTGCAAATAAGATAGCAAACTTTGCTTTTTTCTGATTCCCTTTACCTGAACTATTTTTTTCCATCCCTTCATCCAGTGTCTTGTTTCACCCTTTGAAATTATGTGTTCTTCTTGGAGACAACAGATAATGAGCCTGATCTTTTGTACATAATTATCCAGGCTGTGCCTCTTTAGTGGGGAATTCAAGACATTCACATTGCTTCAGAGAATTGATAGGTCTGATGAAGTTTTGGTCATTTTGTTTGTCAGAGGTACAGAGCTTATTTTTATCCCTGTGCCATTGTGGAAGCTAGACTTTGACTTTAATTTATGGGTGTGTTTACTTTGGTGACAGACCAACATTTTGATCATTATGAGGAATTGGTCTGAGTACCTCATGTAGAGCTGATCTAGTTATGTCAAATTTCTTCAATATTTTCATGTCAGTAAAATAATTTTTCTCCATCACAAATGAAACTGAACTTAACAAAATACAGGCTCCTGGTCTGAAAATTGTTTATTTTAAGGTTAAAGGCCACTTACCATCCTCTTCTAGTTTGAAAAGTTTTGGCTGAAAGATCTGCAATCAACCTGATATTCTTCCCTTTGTAGGTAAGAGTTTTCTTATGCCAGGCTGCTTGAAGGATTTTTTTCCTTCATATTAACTTTGCCAAAGTTAATTACAATGTATCTAGGAGATGCTGTATTGTGTTTAGTGGATCTGGGGTTCTGAAACTATCTACTATCTTATTTTCTGTTTATCTCACAACAGTTTGGAAATTCTCCACCATATAGTCTTGGAATAGAGGATTAGGTACCTTTAGGGCCATCCTCTTCTCTTTCAGGGATCCCTATAATTCAGATGTTTAATCTTTTGTCATGATCCCATAATTCTCTCAGGGAATATTATGCTTTTGTTCTCCTTTTCTCTGTCTTTTTTAATGCTTGGACTAATTTAAAATGTCTTGTCTTCAATTTCTGAAATTACTTCTTCTCCATGTTCTACTCTGTTATTGAGGGTTTCTGCTGTATTTTGAAGTGTTTCAAATGCCTCTTTCAAATGCCTTAAACTCTGCTGTGCCTTTTCTCATTGTGTTCTTATCCTTAGTGACTGTCTCTTAGTGACTGTGTCAATAAATTTATTAATTTCATGAGAAAATCTTTAGGTTAATTTTTGGTTACCTATTTCCATCTTCTCAATTGCAATCATCTTATTTGCCATCCATATTCTACATTCTATTTCTGACATGTCAACAATTTCTCTGTGAATAGTATTTTTTGTAATCTATTGGGGGAGTTTATCTCCTCTGATTTTTCATGTTGCCAGAATTCTTTTGCAAGCTCCTACCCATGAGTATTTTCAACTTTTTAAAATACATTAATGATACTTTTTGAGTTGAAATAATAGACTCTCCCTGAATAGTTATTGAGACATAAGCTACATGGGGACACTTAAGAAACACTGTACAGAGTGGCCTTGAATGTTTCCAGCTCTGTCATTCCCTGCTCCCTGGAGAGCACTGCCCCAGGGATGGGCATCCATGGTGAATTCATCCCACTGAGCTGGCTTGGGAGAGAAGAGCAGTTTGCTCTGGTGTTGGACTGTCTGTGTCACTAGGAGAGCTTTAGCAATGAAAATGTCATCTAAATGCTACCTGTGAGGGGCGGAGCATGATGGCGGACAGGACGGACATGTAGCCCACCTCTCCCAAGCCATCAGGTGAGAGAAAAGGCGGTCTGGACCTTCCCTGTGTGTGGATTATTGGAGTGGACAGACAGCTGGAGACGCCCAGCGAACTGGCGGATTGCTATATATGATGGGGTAATTTAAAATCACAGACTCTGTTGTAGAGATTCTTCCCTGCTCGGCCATGCCGGCCAGCAGGCCCCTCCCCTATGGAGGTCAGCAGCTTGTAAATGCTGACAAAACCCAATTGACAAATAATTATTCCTGAACTGAGGGAGGCATCTGAAAGGACAGCCACTCAGAACCATGGGGAGCTGGGCAAACTGTTGGACAATTGAAGGGAAGGGATCCTGCCCAGGAAACAGACATTTTGAACTACCCAAAAGGTCAGGCACTTTTCCCCCAGGTGTTGGAGGGGGCTGTCGGTTCAGGCTGCAAAGTGAACTGGTGGGCGCCAATCCAAAAGGGAAACTCTGAACCATAAAACTCAGAATAAGTCCCCCGAATGCTCCAACCACGGGAACCGGCTTGAAGCCGCGGACCCGGCTTTAGCTGCTAAAGCCCCAAACTTGGCTTCAGCCCCAGGAGCCAGCTACTGCAGATAAAACCACAAGCCTGCCAACGACCGCGCGAACTCAGCACCACTCCCCCTACAGCTGATTGCAGTCGCCAGTTTGCAGGAGAACCTGGGAACAGAGTGGAAAGACTTAAGAAGCGTGGACACCTGCAATGAGTGGGAAGGTGGGTCACAAGTGCTGTCTGGAAAAGAACAGCCAAGGTTACACAATTCTTAGGCGACAAACTTTTACAGAAATTCCAAAATGGTGGTCGGCCATGGAAGGTGGTTACCATGGTAACAGTATAAACTGTAAATCCGGTATAAGTCTCGGAACCACTCACAGCGCCACCTGGTGTCCAGAAAGTATATTGCAGTATGAATATATTCCTAAGAAAGCTGTTCCCTACAGCAGACATATAGATATATATATATAGGTATATTTCTACACGCAAGAATATTTTTGTAGTTGGTGCCTTTTTTTGTTTTGTTTTGTTTGTTTTGTTTTTGTCTGTTTTTTCCTCACCATTTTCTTAGAGATTTCGATATTTTTTTATTATTACTTTTTATATAGATATATTTTTTATTTCTATGTCTTCTAATTTTAATTTCTTCTTTATTCTCATTTAACATCCCTACTAACACCACTTTTTTCTCTCTTTTTTTTCCTTTCTTTCAATTATTTTACAATTATCACTATTTTTCTTGCAGTTGTTCTTATATTGCTGTTGTTGTGGCTGCTACCTGTATGTCTATGTGTTTCCATCTGTCTCTATATCTATGGGCTCGTGCACCTGGTAACCTTTGTATCTGTTTATTTGTTCATTTTGTCTCAATGAGCTTGGTGTTACAACCTGCAAATCTGAGCTCCTAACACTCCCCTCCACTCTCACTCCGTGATCTGGAGACCTGCCCTCCCAGGAGCCCAGATTCCTGGGTGAACTCTTGAGAGGTGCAGACAGGACCTGGACTGCAGCTGGCCAGTGCTGACTCTGTAGCAAAGGAGCGAGAAGACAACGGTCAGCTAAGAGGGAATTGCACTGGAGCAATGGTACCCTGAGGTACAGAGCAATAGCTGTCTTCAGCAATAACAAGGCCCACCCCCAGATATCCCATAGCCTCTCCTCCTGTCTTCCTGGGCAACCAGATGAGGCTGCCATCTTCTCAGATGGCAACCACCATGAAACAGACCTGGGACTGAAACACAGGCCCCATGAGTAAAGGGATTGCCTGAGGAGGCACTGACCTGGGTGGAACACGGGGACTAGAAAACACACCCGCAGAGCCGGGAAACTCCCAGGGTGGGGCTGATCCAGAGGAACGCTTTACTGAGCCTAACACGCACCTGGCCCCTAAGGGAATCACCAGCCTATAGATAAAGGAGGCCAAGAGGCTACAGCCGAAAACTGATAGTGCTGCGAATACAAACCTGCAGGACTACAGACAGGGCCTGAGGCACAGGTTCTGGGAACTCAAATCAGCCTCTCCTCTGCAGAAGAAGCCAGCAGGGTCAGAAACAAACTCCCACGGGGTTGTTCTTTTCACCCAGGAACATAAACTAAGGGTGGGGCTGGAACTGAGTGAACACCTCCAGCCTCCATCAAGTGCCCAAGGTTGACAGGCTACACTGTCCACCCCCTGCTGGATAAAGACAGAGAGTAGCAGCCTAGACGAGCAGACACAGACTACCCTGTGACTTAGGCAGGTGCAAACCCCTGGAGTATCTGCTTACTGCAGACAACTGACTGGGTCACAGCACTGTGGGGCTAGCAGCGACTGGGTGTGACAGTGCTACAAGGTGGGGAAGGAGGCATCAATCTTCCCAAATTGATCTATTCACTGGGTGGCTCTTCCTGACTCCACGCAGCACTGGAGCAAGCCATATTAGAGCATTCACCAGACCCCTGTGATCCAGTTCCCAGGGACCTCTTGAACTCTCCCACCTGAGGGAACTGCTGACTGAGACAATTGATTTGGACCTTTTGAACTGAGCCACTCACCTGGGGAGTATCCAGGTGGTGCCCTGGGTGTGTGGTTGTAGGAAGGTTTGATTTTCCTTTTCCATTTGTTGCCTGTGGTGGGTGGGGTGACATAATTGCTGGTATTTCTCTACAGCTGAGACTTCAACCCAGAGTAACTGTTTCACTAGGGTTAAATAGAAACCAGCTAAAAACAAGAAAGAACCACTTAGCCACTCTTCACCAAAAAGGGCCCCACTTTCTCAGGGCACAGCACTGTACAGGTCTTCGACAAAACACCAGGGGAGAAATCAAAGGGAGTAAAACAATCATGGGGCGGAATCAGTGGAAAAACTCTGGTAACATGAATAACCAGAATAGATCAACCCCCCAAGGAAAGATACGGCAGATGTAATTGAAGATCCCATTCACAAACAACTGGATGAGATGTCAGAAATCAAATTCAGAATTTGGATGGCAAACAAGATTAACAAAATGGAACTAGGAATTCGTGGAGAAATTCAAAAGCTGTCTCAAGAATTTAACGAATTTAAAGACAAAACCACCAAAGACTTAGACACACTGAAGCAAGAATTTGCAGCCCTCAAAGATATGAAAAATACAGTAGAATCCCTTAGCAACAGAATGGACCAAGCAGAAGAAAGGATCTCCGACATTGAAGATAAAGCCTCTGAACGCTCCCAAACTCTCAAAGAGGAAGAGAAATGTAGAGCAAAAATGGATCACTTTCTCAGAGAGCTCTGGGATAACTCGAAGAAGGCAAATATCCGACTCATAGGAATTCCTGAAACAGATGAAGTGGCTTCACTGGGCGCAGGGGCACTTCTGCATGAAATTAAGAAAGAGAATTTTCCAGACATGCCTAGAGAACCTGAAATTCAGATAGCAGATAGCTTCAGAACCCCAGCACGACTCAACCCCAATGAGATATCCCCAGGCATATCATAATTAACTTCACTAAAGTTAATATGAAGGAGAAAATTCTCAAAGCAGCCAGGTGAAAGATAACTATTACCTTCAAAGGGAAGAAGGTAATAGTTCTTTGAAGAAGAAGCCAGCAGGGTCAGAAACAAACTGACCCATAGCCTCTCATGACTGCAGAGTGACTGCAGATCATTAGAATGATCTGCAGATCACTCTGCTGAAACTTTTCAAGCCAGAAGAGGGTGGTCATCAAGGTTTAATATCCTCAAGCAAAATAACATTCAACCCCGGATTTTGTACTCAGCTAAACTGAGTTTCATTTATGATGGAGAAATTAAATACTTTAATGACATTCATATGCTGAAGAAATTTTCCATAACCAAACCAGCTTTTCAGGATATTCTCAGACCTATCCTCCGTAATAAAAAAACCAATCCTCTACTACAAAAGTAAACTTACTCAGAAACTTCTGATCAAACACCAACTTCCACAATGGCAAAAGGATTAAAAATGCACACTGGACTTTCGAAAAACTCAATACTCAAAATTTCACAAAACTTATCAATACTTTCCATTAATGTAAATGGCTTAAACTGCCCTCTAAAGAGACATAGGTCAGCTGACTGGATACAAAAACTCAGGCCAGACATTTGTTACATACAAGAGTCACATCTTAACTTAAAAGACAAATACAGACTCAGGGTGAAAGGATGGTCATCCATATTTCAGTCAAATGGTAACCAGAAAAAAGCAGGTGTTGCAATTTTATTTGTGGATACAATAGGCTTTAAACCAAGAAAAGTAAGGAAGGACAAAAATGGTCACTTCATATATCTTAAGGGTAAGACTCAATATGATGAGATTTCAAATATTAATATCTATGCACCCAACCAGAATGCACCTCAATTTATAAGAGAAACTCTAACAGACATGAGCAACTTGTTTTCCTCCAACTCTATAATAGTCGGAGATTTTAACTCTCCTTTGGCAGTGATGGATCGATCCTCCAACATAAAGCTGAGTAAAGAAATTCTAGATTTAAATCTGACCATTCAGCATTTAGATTTAGAAGACATCTACAGAACATTTCATTCCAAAAAAACTGAATACACATACTTCTCATCAGCCCACGGAACTTACTCCAAAATCGATCACATCTTAGGTCACAAGTCTAACCTCAGTAAATTTAAAGGAATAGAAATTATTCCATGCATCTTCTCGGACCATCATGGAATAAAACTTGAGATCAGTAACAACAGGAATCTGCATACTCATACAAAAACATGGAAGTTAAATGACCTTATGCTGAATGGTAGCTGGGTCAGAGATGAGATCAAGAAGGAAATTCCCAAATTTTTGGAACAAAATGACAATGAAGACACGAACTATCAGAACCTCTGGGACACCGCAATGGCAGTTTCAAGAGGGCATAGCACTGCAAGCCTTCCTCAGGAGAACAGAAAGAGAAGAAGTAAGCAACTTAATGGTACATGTCAAGCAACTGGAAATGGAAGAACACTCCAACCCCAAATCCAATAGAAGAAAAGAAATAAGCAAAATCAGAGCAGAATTAATGAAATTGAAAACAAAAGAATAATACAACAGATCAATAAATCAAAAAGCTGTTTTTTTGAAAAGGTCAACAAAATAGATGAACCTTTGGCCAACCTAATCAGGAAAAAAAGAGTAAAATCTCTAATATCATCAATCAGAAATAACAAGGACGAAACAACAACAGACTCCTCAGAAATCCAAAAAATCGTTTATGAATATTACTAGAAACTTTATTCTCAAGAATACGAAAATCTGAAGGAAATTGACCGTTACCTGGAAGCACGTCACCTTCCAAGACTTAACCAAAATTAAATGGAAATGTTGAACAGGCCCATATCAAGTTCAGAAATAACATCAACCATACAAAATCTCCCCAAATAGAAAAGCCCGGGACCAGATGGTTTTACGTCAGAATTCTACCAAACCTTTAAAGAGGAATTAGTACCTATACTACTCAACCTGTTCCAAAAGGTAGAAAAAGAAGGAAGACAACCCAACACATTCTATGAAGCAAACATCACCCTGATCCCCAAACCAGGAAAAGACCCAACAAGAAAAGAAAATTATAGACCAATATCACTAATGAATATAGATGCAAAAATATTCACCAAGATTCTAACAAACAGAATCCAGCAACATATCAAAGAAATCATACATCATGACCAATTCGGTTTTATCCCAGGGTCTCAAGGCTGGTTCAATATACGTAAATCTATAAATGTAATTCAGCACATAAACAAATTAAAAAACAAAGACCATATGATTCTCTCAATCCATGCAGAAAAAAGCTTTTGATAACATCCAACATCCCTTCATGATCAGAACACTTATAGAATGGACATTTCTTAAACTGATAGAGGTCATCTACAGCAAACCGACAGCCAATATCATATTGAATGGAGTTAAATTGGAATCATTTCCACTCAGATCAGGAACCAAAAAAGGCTGTCCATTGTCTCCATTGCTCTTTAACATTGTAATGGAAGTTTTAGCCACCGCAATTAGGGAAGAAAAGGCGATCAAGGGTATCCACATAGGGTCAGAAGAGATCAAACTTTCGCTCTTCGCAGATGATATGATTGTGAATCTGGAAAATACTAGGGACTCTACTACAAAACTCTTAGAAGTGATCAAGGAATACAGCAGCGTCTCAGGTTATAAAATCAACATTCATAAATCAGTAGCCTTTATATATACCAACAATAATCAAGTTGAGAAAACAATTAAGGACTCTATCCCATTCACAGTAGTGCCAAAGAAGATGAAATACTTGGGAGTTTATCTAACAAAGGATGTGAAAGATTTATATAAAGAGAACTATTAAACTCTAAGAAAAGAGATAGCTGAGAATGTTAGCAAATGGATAAATATACCATGTTCATGGTTGGGAAGAATCAACATTGTTAAAATGTCCATACTACCCAAAGCAATATATAATTTCAACGCAATCCTCATTAAAGCTCCACTGTCATACTTTAAAGATCTTGAAAAAACAATACTTCGTTTTACATGGAATCAGAAAAAAACTCAAATAGCCAAGACATTACTCAAAAATAAAAGCAAAGGAGGAGGAATCACGCTACCAGACCTCAGACTATACTACAAATTGATAGTGATCAAAACAGCATTGTACTGGCACAAAAACAGAGAAGTAGATGTCTGGAACAGAATAGAGAACCAAGAGATTAGTTCAGCTAATTACCGTTATTTAATCTTTGACAAGCCAATTAAAAACATTCAATGGGGAAAAGATTCCCTATTTAACAAATGGTGCTGGGTGAACTGGCTGGCAACCTGTAGAAGACTGAAACTGGACCCACACCTCTCACCATTAACCAAGATAGACTCTCACTGGATTAAAGATTTAAACCTAAGACATGAAACTATAAAAATACTAGAAGAGAGTGCAGGGAACACCCTTGAAGAAATTGGGTTGGGCAAGTTTTTTATGAGAAGGACCCCCCCCGGGCAATTGAAGCTGCTTTAAAAATACCCTATTGGGACTTGATCAAACTAAAAAGCTTCTTCACAGCCAAGAACACAGTAAGTAAAGCAAGCAAAGAGCCCTCAGAATGGGAAAAGATATTTGCAGGTATGTCTCCGACAAAGGTTTAATAACCAGAATCCACAGAGAACTCAAACACATTAGCAAGAAAAGAACAAGGGATCCCATCGCAGGCTGGGCAAGGGATTTGAAGAGAAACTTCTCTGAAGAAGACAGGTGCATGGCCTTCAGACATATGAAAAAATGATCATCATCTTTAATCATCAGAGAAATGCAAATCAAAACTACTTTGAGATATCATCTAACTCCAGTGAGACTAGCCTACATCACAAAATCCCAAGACCAGAGATGTTGGCGTGGATGTGGAGAAAAGGGAACACTTTTTCACTGCTGATGGGAATGCAAATTAATACATTCCTTTTGGAAAGAGATGTGGAGAACCCTTAGAGATCTAAAAATAGATCTGCCATTCAATCCTATAATCCCTCTACTGGGCATATACCCAGAAGTCCAAAAATCACATCATAACAAAGATATTTGTATCAGAATATTTATTGCAGCCCTATTCATAATTGCTAAGTCATGGAAAAATCCCAAGTGCCCATCGATCCACGACTGAATTAATAAATTGTGGTATATGTACATGATGGAATATTATGCAGCCTTAAAAAAGGTGGAGACTTTACCTCTTTCATGTTTCATGGATGGTGCTGGAACATATTCTTCTTAGTAAAGTGTCTCAAGAATGGAAGAAAAAGTACCCAATGTACTCACCCTTATTATGAAACTAATGTAGGACCTTCACATGAAAGCTATAACCCAGTTACATCCTAAAAATAGGGAGAAGGGGGAAAGGGAAGGAAGGGAGGGGTGAGGTAGGTGGAGGGAGGAGGATTAATGGGATTACATCTGCGGTGCATCTTACAAGGGAATATGTGAATCCTAGTAAATGTGGAATTTAAAGTTCTTAGCAAAATAACTAAGAAAATGCCACGAAAGCTATGTTAACTAGTGTGATGAAAATGTGTCAAACGGTCTATGAACCAAGTGTATGGTGCCCCATGATCATACTAATGTACACAGGTATGATTTAATAAAAAAAATTAATAAATATAAAAGAAACACTGTACCAACTTTTTTGGCTATTAAAACTGGTGGAGTGAGACCAGATCATAAGGCCCCAGGAACTAGAGCTAAGTATAACTTTCCCAATGAGCTGGAGCTTGTGCTTATAGCCTTTTCCCTATATCCTTGCAATGTTTCTTTTCAGGGGTACAACTAGAGTCTCTGAGGGCTGGCTTGGTGTGATAGTACAACCTGTTATCTCTCCTGATGTCAGCCTGCCCTCTACCCAATCCTAGGGAGTAGCAATATTTCACAACAATTTCTTCTAGACAAAGATATGAACACCTGTGGTCCTTTCCTCCACCTGCAATAGGTGGAGAAGTGGAATTCATGGACTGACCTACTGAGTCTGCCCATGACTGATCCCACCCCTCCCCACTGCTGCTGAAACAAAGTCAAATAAGTAGTGATCCTGCAGCCCCTGATGGCAGGAGCCAGTGAACAAGAATTTATGAACTTTTCTGACTGTCAGTTCTAGTTAAACTCACTCAGGCAAAATGAACAACACCACTCAGATAAATTTAGAAGATTGCCAGGTAGTGGGAAAACAAGAATCTACAGGTAGTTCTGACCAAGAGTTCCTAGGGGGCTGCGGAGGGGTATCTTCTAATGTAAAAGGGAGTCAGGAGAAATAACACATCTCCACACCAAAGTTAGAACTGTGAAGCTACTGTTTCTGCATCACCACTCATTGCCCCACCCAATGCACTGGCTTCTCAGAGAAACTACCAAACACTATGGCTTCTGCAGGGGAATTTTATGTAGCAACCAAATAGGGGGAAAGTTGGGCTGAGGGTTCAGAACTATGGAGAGTATATTTATTCACTTTTGCACCAACCAAGATAGGGACTAGGCTTAGAGGTGGAAGTTACCATGTGTAGGAGGACAACGACCTTGTGGATCTCTCCCATGAGGTGAAGTGAGAGCTCCTTTGTTTCCTTCTTGCTCACAAAAACCCACCATAGGCCTCCCAGTTGGGGGAGGGGTCTCCTATCCCTTTGGCAATAGGCACGTTCCAACTAGTCGCTCCATACCTAATGACTATTATCTTTCTTGCCTCACAGTTTATCTCAGTGGGAATGATGTGCACCTCACTTTCTTCTCCTTATGCTCAACTCCCCACCTTTGGTTTCTCCAAGTTCATTTCCATCCAAGTTCTCTCTGGACAGGAGCCTCTGGTGAAATCTGCCTCTTCTTGTCCATCTTGCCCCCATCCTCTAGTTTCAGAATATTGTGAATATACTATGATAAATGCCATAGACTTATTCACTTTAAAATGGTTAGTTTTATGTTGTGTTAATATCACCTAATTAAATTCAATAATAAAAAATATTAAAAGTAGCCATGGAAAAACAACACATTACTTATAGGGGACAAACAATTTGAATATCAAGTAATTTCTTAAATCTGAAATCATGTTGGACAAAAAACTTAAACATTTTTCAATCACTGAAATAAGAGAACTGTCAACAAAACTATATATCTTGTGAAAGTATCCTCAAGGGATAAAGAGAAAATAAAGACATTCTCAAATTAAGGAAAACTAACAAATTGTTGCTATCAGACTTAACCTTAAAGAATAGTTAAAGGAACATCTCCAATTAGAAAGGCAATGATGGGAGAGAGCAAGATGGCGGCTGAGTAACAGCTTCCTTGCATCTGGGCACTGTGAGTCTGGGAAGATAGGACTCCAGGCATCTCTGGCTGGTGGGATCTGCCTATAATCATCCTTGTGAGGATACAGGGAGTCAGTGAGAGACTTCTGGACCCCAAGAGGAGGACTAAAACAGTGGAAAACTGGCAAATGGTCGCATGTGTTCAATTGGTCTAAACCTGCCGGAACCCGCCGGCAACTGTAAGTAAGTACAGTAGCAGAGAGACTGCAAACTGGAAAGGCCTTACCTGTGAACTGTTTTGGTGTCTTTGGAATTGGCACTCAGTTGAACTGCCTTGGGGAGAGCCTGAGCAGGAATGTGGACAACTTTGGCCGTTGTCTAGGTCCCCAGTCTGAGCTGCTGAGCCAGACGGAGCTAATAGTGTTTGGCTGTGGGCCACAGGGAGACATTGTGAGTGATCTTCCCCAACAAGCTGGGCCCTCAGGGTCACAGAGCAAGAATCAGGTGGGAGCTGGTAACCTAGCGACGGAGTAGCCTAAGGGCAGGGTCTGAGCCGTCTTACAGCCCTAACCCTCAGGGGCAGAGTGAGTCTGGCTTTGGCACACTGGGTAAGTGAATAGCCACTTCAGCAGTGATTCCAGCAACAAGCACTTTCCTGGGAAAGCTTCTACTCAGCAAGTATACAAGTGCAAAGTGCCTTTTAAAAGGGCTGAAAAGAGATTTAGGGTGTCTAACAGCTGGGGTTGGAGAAATCTGCAGCCTCCAGTCATATCAGCACTGTGATTAACGCTCATACCCCAGAAGACCACGTGTTGCCCAAACAATATTCAACAACATATACATACTGCTTTGTTTTTGGTTGTGTTTTTCTTTGTTTGTTTGTTTGTTTGTTTTTTGGTTCGGCTGTCTTTCTGTTTATTTTGATGCTGTTGATGTTGTTTTGTTAATTAATTTCAACCTTTTCTGTACAGATTTTTTTCTTTCTCAATTTTTCTTATGTAATTATAATTTCCCATTTCTGCCTTTTTCAATAACTAGAACTTCATTTTTGCTAGTGTTTCTACCACTATTATTTGGTTTTTCACACAATTTTATCCCGTAAAGTTTTCTATTTGCTTGTTTTGGTTTGATTTCTAGCATTTTTGTCTTTCCTCTCTACTTGGTGGAAGTGGGGTACTGTGTCTGATCAGGTTAGCAAAGAGCTGCTGACTTCAAGGGAGCCACCCAACTGGGAACCCCCAGAAGGTGGTTTTTTTTTAAGGTTGTGTCAAAGTACCCTACTGTACACCTATATTGCTCTGTCTCCCTCTTTCTGTGCCTCTATTCCTTTTCTCAATATTCCTTTTACACACCCCCTCTCCTTTCTCTTTTTTTTTTCTTCTTTTAGCTCGTTCCTCCTTTCTTTCATCCCTTTCTTGTTCTTCAACCTTCTCATCCTTCTGGTCCTGTACCAAAAGGACTCATTGAAACCTTAGTTCACAGGCATGAGAACTTAAAGAGCAAGAGGAAGTGAAAGAAAAATTAGGGCAAGGAAACAGATAAAAGAAATCACTCATGAGGAAGAATCAGCAGGAAACTCCAGGCAACATGAAGAACCAGTCCAGAACAACCCCGCCAAGGGACCATGAGGTAGCTACTGCAGAGGAATCCACCTATACAGAAATGTTAGGAATGACAGAAAGGGAATTTAGAATTCACATGATGCAAACAATGAAAGAAATAATGGAAACAATGAAGGAAACTGTTAATAAAATGGAAAATAACCAAAAGGAAATCCAAAAACAGAATAGAATAAGAGATGAATGATATGAAGACTATAAAAAGGATATAGCAGAGCTGAAGGAACTGAAACCATCAATTAGGGAACTTAAAGATGCAATGGAAAGTATCAGCAACAGGTTAGACCATGCAGAAGAAAGAATTTCAGAGGTAGAAGACAAAGTTCTTGAGATAACTCAGATAGTAAAAGAGGCAGAAACGAAGAGAGAGAAAGCAGAACATTCACTGTCAGAATTATGGAACTTTATGAAGCGTTCCAACATACGAGTTATAGGAATCCCAGAAGGGGAAGAAGAATGCCCCAGAGGAATGGAAGCCATACTAGAAAATATAAAAGAAAATTTCCCAAACATCACCAAAGATTCTGACACACTGCTTTCAGAGGGATATCAGACCCCAGGTCACCTCAACTCTAACTGAGCTTCTCCAAGACACATTGTGATGAACCTGTCCAAAGTCAAGACAAAAGAAAAGATTCTGCAAGCTGCCGGGAGTAAGCGCAGTTGACCTATGGGGCAAATCCATCAGAGTGACCAAAGACTTCTCTAATGAAACTTTCCAAGCAAGAAGAAAATGGTCATCTCCTTTTAATCTACTTAAACAGAAAAATTTCCAGCCCACAATTCTGTACCCTGCTAAGCTAAGCTTTAAAATTGATGGAGAAATCAAATCATTTCTGGATATACAAACATTGAGGAAATTTGCCACAACAAGACCAGCTCTACAGGAAATACTTCAACCTGTTCTACACACTGACCATCACAATGGATCAGCAGCAAAGTAAGAACTCAGAAATTAAAGGACAGAACCTAAACTCCACACTGATGCAAAAGATAAAACTAAGCCATAAGATGAATAGAATAAGACGAATAGAATACTACCACACTTATCAATTATCTCAATAAATGTTAATGGCTTGAATTCCCCACTGAAGAGACATAGATTGGCTGACTGGATTAAAAAACACAAGCCATCCATTTGCTGTCTACAAGAAACACACCTGGCTTCAAAAGACAAATTAAAACTCTGAGTCAAGGGTTGGAAGACAATTTTTCAGGCAAATGGAATTCAGAAGAAAAAAGGAGTTGCAATCTTATTTTCAGATACATGTGGATTTAAAGCAACTAAAGTCAAAAAAGACAGAGATGGTCACTTTATATTGGTCAAGGGAAAAATACAACAAGAAGACGTTTCAATTCTAAATATTTATGCACCCAATTTAAATGCTCCCAGATTCTTGAAGCAGACCTTACTCACTCTGAGCAATATTATATCTGATAATACCATCATAACAGGGGACTTTAACACTCCTCTTACAGAGCTGGACAGATCCTCTAAACAGAAATTAAACAAAGATATGAGAGATTTAAATGAGACCTTAGAACAACTGTGCTTCATAGATGCATATAGAACACTCCATCCCAAAGATAAAAAATATATATTCTTCTCATCACCCCATGGAACATTCTCCAAAATTGATCATATCCTTGGACGCAAAACAAATATCAACAGAATCAAAAGAATTGAAATTTCACCTTGTATCTTCTCAGGTATAAGGCACTAAAGGTGGAACTCAACTATAACAAAAATGCTCGACCCCACACAAAGGCATGGAAATTAAACAATCTTCTGTTGAATAACAGATGGGTGCAGGAAGAAATAAAACAGGAAATCATTAACTTCCTTGAGCATAACAACAATGAAGACACAAGCTACCAAAACCTGTGGGATACTGCAAAAGCAGTTTTGAGAGGAAAATTCATTGCTTTAGATGCCTACTTTTGAAAAACAGAAAGAGAGCACATCAACAATCTCACAAGCCATCTTATGGACTTGGAAAAAGAAGAACAATCTAAGCCTAAACTCAGTAGAAGAAAAGAAATATCCAAAATCAAATCAGAGATCAATGAAATTGAAAACAAAAGAATCATTCAGAAAATTAATGAATCAAGGAGTTGGTTTTTTGAAAAAATAAATAAAATAGATAAACCATTGGCCAGACTAACTAGAACTAGAAAAGTAAAATCTCTAGTAGCCTCAATCAGAAATGATAAAAGGGAAATAAGAACTGATCCCACAGAGATATAAGAGATCATCTCTGAATACTACCAGAAACTCTATGCCCAGAAATTTGACAATGTGAAGGAAATGGATCAATATTTGTAACCACACACTCTCCCTAGACTCAGCCAGGAAGAAATAGAGTTCCTGCACAGACCAATTTCAAGCACTGAGATTAAAGAAACAATAAAAAAGCTTCCAATCAAAAAATGCCCCTGTCCAGATGGCTTCACTCCAGAATTCTATCAAACCTTCAAGGAAGAGCTTATTCCTGTACTGCAGCAATTATTCCAAAAAATTGAGGAAGAATGAAACTTCCCCAGCACATTCTATGAAGCAAACATCACCCCGATACCAAAACCAGGAAAAGACCCAAACAAAAAGGAGAATTTCAGACCAATCTCGCTCATGAATATAGATGCAAAAATTCTCAACAATATCCTAGCCAATAGATTACAGCTTATGATCAAAAAAGTCATTCATCATGATCAAGTATGTTTCATCCCAGGGATGCAGGGCTGGTTTAACATGCGCAAGTCCATAAATGTTATCCACCATATTAACAAAGGCAAAAATAAAGATCACATGATCCTCTCAATAGATGCAGAAAAAGCATTTGATAAAATCCAGCATCCTTTTCTAATTAGAACACTGAAGAGTATAGGCATAGGTGGCACATTTCTCAAACTGATTGAAGCTATCTATGACAAACTCACAGCCAATATTTTACTGAATGGAGTAAAACTGAAAGCTTTTCCTCTTAGAACTGGAACCAGACAAGGTTGTCCTCTGTCACCTTTACTATTCAACATAGTGCTGGAAGTTCTAGCCAATACAATTAGGCAAGACAAGGAAATAAAGGGAATCCAAATGGGAGCAGAGGAGGTCAAACACTCCCTCTTTGCTGACGACATGATCTTATACTTAGAGAATCCCGAAGACTCAACCACAAGACTCCTAGAAGTCATCAAAAAATACAGTAATGTTTCAGGATATAAAATCAATGTACACAAGTCAGTAGCCTTTGTATACGCAAATAACAGTCAAGATGAGAAGCTAATTAAGGACACAACTCCCTTCATCATAGTTTCAAAGAAAATGAAATACCTAGGAATATATCTAACGAAGGAGGTGAAGGACCTCTATAAAGAAAATTATGAACTCCTCAGAAAGGAAATAGCAGAGGATATTAATAAATGGAAGAACATACCGTGCTCATGGATGGGAAGAATCAACATTGTTAAAATGTCTGTACTTCCCAAAGCAATCTACCTATTCAATGCCATTCCTATCAAAATACCAGCATTGTACTTTCAAGATTTGGAAAAAATGATTCTGCATTTTGTATGGAACCAGAAAAAAACCAGTATAGCTAAAGCAGTTCTTAGTAATAAAAATAAGACTGGGGGCATCAGCATACCAGATTTTAGTCTGTACTACAAAGCCATAGTGGTCAAGACAGCATGGTACTAGCACAAAAATAGAGACATAGACACTTGGAATCGAATTGAAAACCAAGAAATGAAACTAATATCTTACAACCACCTAATCTTCGATAAACCAAACAAGAACATACCTTGGAGGAAAGACTCCCTATTCAATAAACGGTATTGGGAGAACTGGATGTCTACATGTAAAAGACTGAAACTGGACCCACACCTTTCCCCACTCACAAAAATTGATTCAAGATGGATAAAGGACTTAAATTTAAGGCATGAAACAATAAAATTCCTCAAAGAAAGCATAGGGAAATCACTGGTAGATACTGGCCTGGGGAAAGACTTCATGAAGAAGACTGCCATGGCAATTGCAACAACAACAAAAATAAACAAATGGGACTTCATTAAACTGAAAAGCTTCTGTACAGCTAAGGAGACAACAACCAAAACAAAGAGACAACCTACACAATGGGAAAGGATATTTGCATATTTTCAATCAGACAAAAGCTTGATAACTAGGATCTATAGAGAACTCAAATTAATCCACATGAAAAAAGCCAACAATCCCATATATCAATGGGCAAGAGACATGAATAGAACCTTCTCTAAAGATGACAGACGAATGGCTAACAAACATATGAAAAAATGTTCATCATCTCTATATATTAGAGAAATGCAAATCAAAACAACCCTGAGATATCATCTAATCCCAGTGAGA
Organism: Nycticebus coucang; assembly: GCF_027406575.1. NCBI lineage: Eukaryota > Metazoa > Chordata > Mammalia > Primates > Lorisidae > Nycticebus > Nycticebus coucang. The sequence continues at coordinate 151,413,133 of NC_069804.1, read as the reverse complement.
ATGGCCCACATGACAAAATCTCAAAACTGCAGATGCTGGCGTGGATGTGGAGAGAAGGGAGCACTTTTACACTGCTGGTAGGACTGCAAGCTAGTACAACCTTTGTGGAAGGAAGTATGGAGAAACCTCAAAGCACTCAACCTAGACCTCCCATTTGATCCTGCAATCCCATTACTGGGCATCTACCCAGAAGGAAAAAAATCCTTTTATCATAAGGACACTTGTACTAGACTGTTTATTGCAGCTCAATTTACAATCGCCAAAATGTGGAAACAGCCTATATGCCCACCAACCCAGGAATGGATTAACAAGCCGTGGTATATGTACACCATGGAATACTATTCAGCTATTAAAAAAATGGAGACTTTACATCCTTCGTATTAACCTGGATGGAAGTGAAAAACATTATTCTTAGTAAAGCATCACAAGAATGGAGAAACATGAATCCTATGTACTCAATTCTGATATGAGGACAATTAATGACAATTAAGGTTATGGGGGGTGAGGAAAAGCAGAAAGAGGGATGGAGGGAGGGCGGTGGGGCCTTGGTGTGTGTCATACTTTATGAGGGCAAGACATGATTGCAAGAGGGACTTTGCCTAACAATTGCAATCAGTGTAACCTGGCTTATTGTACCCTCAATGAATCTCCAACAATAAAAAAAAGTTAAAAAAAAATAAAAAAGAAAGGTAATAATAATAGATGAATACTCTACCCTTTGGGAACGAATTGGGTTAAAAATAGAGGTAAACATAATAGACGATACTGTATCTGATTAATTTATTTTATTGTCCTTTATGGTTGAAGCAAAAATTATAGCATTATCTATGTGGCTCTCACTATATGCAGAGAAAATACTTAAGACATTTAAATTTTAAAGTGTGTAAGTTATGGGGATCTAAATGATAGTAAAATTCCTAAATTTTACATGAGCTATTAAGACATTAAATTCTGTGATAAGGCATGTTTCCATATGATCTATATGGTAACAGATAGAGAAACCACTAAAAAAAATTATACAAAGAGATACAATAAAAAACTTCTTAAATAGGAGAGCACAAAATATATTTTATGGTCAGAAATATGAACTGAGGAAGTCTGCTAGTTTTCAAAAAAAGGCGAACAATGGTATTTTTATCAGAAATAGACTAAGGGAGTGGCAAAAAAACAGCTGGTGATTAACAAGTTAGTAGTCAAGTTTGGAGAAGCAGAAACTAAGGTTGAAATACTGTGGATTTCAATGGAGTTTGAATAATTATATTTTCCCAAAAAATATAATATCAGAGGAGTATTTATGATCATGAATATATATAGCATTAATTAATTATTCCATAGACTTGTTAGGCTGATTTTAATCTTGGACATATAAGTACATTGCCCACAGCATTACAGGTGGACTTATAGGTGGAAATAAACCTTGAGAGAAATTGTAGTTGAGGTGCTGTACTATTCATTCCATACAATCATTCAGTGTAATGCCATTAGATCTCATGAGAAGTTGAAAATGAAATAACGTCCAATAAGCTATACAGTTTTACATTTTCTTTACTATATAGCTTTAATAATAATAAAAGTAATAGAAATAAAAATGGTGGGAGGATGGTTAAAGTGATTTTACAATAGAGAGACCATACTACAATTATTTTTATCTTCACCAGTCTATTTAAAACACTACATAAAAGACCTGTAAGTAGAAAAGGCCGTAAAAAGAAGTTCTCAGCATTATATTTACAAAATTTCAAAAAGGAGGAACTGATTTGTTCTGTCAGGTATATAAAAGAGCACTTCTAAGACACTAAATGTGCTTACAAATAGTCTTCTGAACTCATCAAAATGAAGTTTCTAATTCAATGGACCTGGAGTGGGATATAAGAATTGGTGTGTCTAACAAGCCACCAGGTAATGCTGATATCTACAGGCTTTGGATCACATTTTGTCACAACAGTGGTCTAATACATTAAGAATATGGTATCAATAAGGCCAAAGTTATGAATTCTATCTTCTAGTTGTCAGGTAGCTTGGGATAAAATGAAAGAACATAAAATCTGTAATGAGATTGAACAGCCATTGTAAGTTACATCTTTAACTCCTTATAATCCTTAAGGATTTCATAGTACAATCAAATGTACAGAATCAGAGATCAGATCATGTAGAAACTCTTGTAACAAACTAACACGTCAAAGAATCTCACACTGGAAGCATAATATCCTAGGCACATTGATTAAAATATATTGCAACTTACTTCTGCAGTTTTACCCCTTATTCTGGAGAGTTTTCATTTTTGGTCCAAGAATCTGTAGATATCTAGGTACAAAGAATTAATTTCATTTTATTTATTTACTTATAGACAGAGTCTCACTTTGTTACCCAGGATAGAGTGCCATGCATCATAGCTCACAGCAACCTCAAACTCTTGGGCTCAAGAGATCTTCTTGTCTCAGTCTCCAAAGTAGCTGGTACTACAGGCACTTGCCAACTATGCCAGGTTATTTTTTTTTCTATATTTAGTAGAGACGGGGTATCACTCTTTGTCAGGCTTGTCTTTTAATTTTTTTTATTAAATCATAGCTGTGTACATTAATGTAATTATGGGGTACAATCTGCTGGTTTTATATACAATTTTAAATACTTCCGTCAAACTGGTTAACATAGCCTTCACCACATTTTCTTAGTTATTGTGTTAAGACATTTATATTCTACACTTAGTAGATTTAACTTGTACCCTTGTAAAATGCACCATAGGTGTGGTCCCACCAAATACCCTCCCTCCACTCATCCTCCCCCTCCCCTACCTCCCTCTCCTCTTTCCCCTTCTTCTTGGACTATAGTTGGAGCTGGGCTTGAACTCCTGAGCTCAAGCAATTCACCCTTCTTGGCCTCGCAGAGTGCTAGGAGTGCCAGGCTAATATCACTATTTTAAAATATTCACACTTATAAAAGGAGGCAAAAACCAACATGAATAGAATGAGTTGGCTAAGATAATCATCAGGGGAAATGTCCTTATTATGTCATAAATTATAGGAAATAATATTGAAAATAATCAATTGAGTAATTTATGAAATTTTGATTAAATATTTTTCTTTCATTGTTCGTTACTATTGCCATAGTTTGAATGTGCACACCCATAATTTTGCTTATTTATTTCTGAAAATAAATCCCAAAACAATGTAAATAGCTTATATTTATTTTTATTCCTTCCAAATCAGACCCTCTAAAGGAAAAATAAAATACAGTTTGCTGGGCGGTGCCTGTGGCTCAAGGAGTAGGACACCGGTCCCATATGCCGGAGGTGGTGGATTCAAACCCAGCCCTGGCCAAAAAATCAAAAAGAAAAATACAGTTTGCCTTTTGTACTTATAAAATATACACATATTTTATCTAGATACAATAAAGAAAATGCAATATTGTATAAATCCTTTGTTGTATAAATCCTTTTGATATTAGATAAAATGTGTGTCTTTTCTGAGCAACTGCTACTGAGAAAACTATTAAAATGAATATTGTTTTTCCATTTGTCCTAATTTTTTCCTGCACATGGAAATCTGCCTGACCTAAAATATTATCCAGGAGGCATCTGAAATAAATTAGACTAAACTCCTAAATCAGTTGCAGTGTAGAAGTTCCTATCTCATTGAAATTAAAATTATATTTACTTGGCTTCCAAGGTCAATTGCTGATCTTCAGATTTATGGACAGACCTGCCCCCTAGTGGCTCCAATGGCAGATAAGAAAACTGGACAACCCTGGCTACTGTCACTTTCACTTGTACACTACTCAATCTTCAAAGAAGACTGCTGTAATTTTACATATACACATTGCTCACAAATGTAAGAGCTGTAGGTATAGTAATGTGAATGTGAAACAGAGATGTGAATGTGAATGTGAAACAACATTTTCATTATAGTCAGGTGTTTCTATGCCTCTATTGAAACAGGTTTTCATTTTTCTGTGTTTGTGTTGATGTATGTAAAATAGGAATGTTATTTTCCAAATGAGGAGGGTGCTGCTGTCCATAGAAATTATATTAGCAAAAATGTTGCCAAAATATTTAAGTAGTGTTTCAAAAAAGACAAAATCTTCTTGCTTTACTGTTAAGCTGCCAAATTATGTAACACATATAAAGTGATGCTCACTAGAATGGAGACATTGAAGCAAATTGAAACAAAACTAAAACAGAGCATGCTCTCTTGCACTAAAAGTGAAAATTATCACTGTCAAGAACATTTAAAAGAACATTTATTTCTGGGAAGTGCCTGTGGCTCAAAGGAGCAGGGAGCCAGCTCCATATACCAGAGGTGGTGGGGTCAAACTCAGCTGCTGCCAAAAACTGCAAAAAAAAAAAAAAAAAAATTGCAAAAAAAAAGAATATTTATTTCATAATGTAGGAAGTTGGTATGGGTTTTAGCTAACTCAAATGTTAAATACTGTGTGTCTTGGTTAACAGAGAAGTTGTAATACTGAAAGGAAGAATAATGATACAGTGAGTGGTCTATGTTAACCCTCCACTGTATTATTCGTATTATTTTGTGAAGTTAAAACACCCTTCTGTAAAGTGAACAATTAACCTTAAATATTTTATAAGCCTGTTTTTTGTGTATTGCTGTTCTTAAAGTTGGATCTTGAATATTTAATAGAATTTTGTAGTTGAAATCTTTTCTTGGGCATATGGTAATGCTATTCTGCATATTCTTAGATTTCCAACCTATTTTGGAAAATCAAAAGTAGAGTAATTTTCTCCACAGTTTATAGGAATTCATTTTCAGACTAGCTTTATCTGCAGATATTTTTTATACAAGTAACATTTCATACCAAATTTAATAATTGTCTTAAAATTTGAAAGATGAGATTAAGGATTAGCACAGTGCCGCATTTGATAGGTACTTATTCAATGAATGATAGAGAACACAATTAATCAGATGGATACCACTTCCTTTGACCGATCCCAGGAACAAAACTAATTCTTTAATAAAGAAGTTAACTTTTAAAAAGAAAACCCAATGTTTCTTCATTATAAAAGCATCCACCAAGGGAATATGACCATTCATTGTAAAGCTCTCTTCTTACTAATTTTCCAGGTGCATTTCAATCCCTATGTATCTTCCTTTTTCTTGTTATTTGAATGTTCATAAAATAGGTCACTTTGTCTTCTTTGAACATAATACCTTACATAAAGGAGGCACTAAAAATACATGTTGATTGATAAATTAAATTTCCTATCTTTAAAATACTCAGGTAAAGAGAAAAGGAAATGAAAAATCAACAGTTTTAATAACATGGGGAGAAGTTGAAAACATATGTTTAAACACTAGATAAGGAAAAACTAGCTTGAAGTGGAATATACTAGTGGCCTCATTTTAAATAGTCCTGCTGATATACAGCATTAATAGTTGAACTCACTATTCATGAGAGTAAGAATTGCTGAAGTCGTCTAGCTAGGTATACAATTTCAAGCTCTTTTACTTTAATTAACTCCTCCTTTTAAAAATAGTTTACCAGTATTTATAATATACTTAGTTGGTTTGCCTTGAAGGATTGTTTGCCTAAAGAAACTAAGTATGCTGCTTATATTATGGTCAATACACGCTAAAGGATTTTTTTTTATTGTTTGTAGAACAGTGCATCACCATTAGACCTTGATGCAGCTGAAATAAATAAAGGAAAAAATTATACTCCAATATCCTTGAAATCTGTGTTGTTTTGTAGCAAATGTGGATTGTTTCTTTAGCTTTGTTTTCTGAACAGATGTGTATTTGCATAATGTGAAGATTTAGTTAGACTTGTGAAAGGAAAATCACATCTCTAGTTTACAATGGGACTAATATATGTATAAAGGATTAGATAAAGCAATCCAAAAACAAGCATATGATTTACACTTTATTTCTAATGGCACTCTTTGTACTTCAGGAGCTACAAGATGTATCATAAATGTGTAACTCTATGCCTAGTTTTCAATAGAGTACATAAAGATATGCTTCATCTGTAGAAAATTATTTTCTTTGCATCCTTGGGAAATCAGCTTGTATGCATAGTTCTAATTTTTTAAAGACTTGCATACTTGTGTGCCTTCTTTTGATTGCTAACTCTGAATCTTAGATAATATTCAAACCAACAGCAGATAACTATAAATTTAATACAGTATAATAAAAATTTTCAAACAGTTGTGCTACTGTTGTGCCCTGAATTATAATATCTCATTACTTTGAGTCATTTAGTGCCACACAGATTTCTATGCACCAATTTATTATCTTTCCTATCTATTTTCCCCTACAATGGAAAGGTTGACTGTGTACACAGCATGCTCATATTACACAATCTTTATAATGAGCACGAAAGGCAGTTTGCCTTGTATTAGGACTGTATTTCCTGTAATAATAGTGGTTTTTTTGGTTGCAGTGGTAAAGAAAAATACACACCTACTAACCTATTAGAAGAAGTTAAGTTTATATGAGACAAATATTAAAATCTATTACAAATCAGGTTCAGTACAACCCACTTTAATACAGAGTAGAACAAAGTATATTGTTTTGATTTTAAATTTATCACATTTGAATTTTAACATAAAATGAGTGCTTACACTGAGATCACATAGGTCTTAACTAAACTTAAATATCTCCTCCTCTTTCTGTTCTGTAAATAAAGACTTTTAGAGCTTAGTAGTTTCTGACCTTCGATACTGAAGATCCTGAATCCTCTCAACTGTTGTCTAGTGAAAGAAATAGAAAGCTTAAAGAGAAACCTTCAACCATATCAGAACTGCTAAGAAAACTGAATACATTCGACCACAGTAACCTTTTTACCTAATCTAAATGCATCATTGTAACTAATTCCTTATATTTACAGTTATGGTAGTCCAAGGGTCAAAAGCATCAACAGACTAAATTTAGGTTCTCTTTGATTTAGCTTAAGAAATCTTGTGCATGACTTGGGGAAAATTTTGTAAAAAAACAGATATCAGATCATAAAGAAAAAGTTAGACAGCTTCAGGCTTTTAAATAATATATAGAAGTCTAAATTCTTCCAAAGAAAAATTCTCATTCCTTTAGCTTCACAATTTTGTACTGTTAAGCAAAATTTTGTGTTTCTATTTTAAAAAATATTACAAGTAATAGTTCAAGACAGCTAATTAATATTGTATGAAGTAGTATCTTGATTTAATCCAGCCCATTACATAATAAAATGCTGTAAAATAATGTAAAGGTCATCAAATTCCTCTTATATCACCTACTCAAGAATTTATTGCAGTCAAAACCACAAAATGTGATATTTTAAAATATCTCAAAAATTATTAAAACATTACTTTAAGATATTTCATTCAGTTGTTTATCTTTAATTATAGGTTACCAGTATTTAAAATATGTTTATTTAGTTTGCCTTGGAGGATTGTTTGCTTGAAGAAGCTATCTTTGAGTATGTGGTTGATTCTGTACATTATAAAGGAATTTTTTATTGTTTAAAAGTGCACATAGACAAACTTTGTTCACAATTAACAACTCCGATTTTTTCAATTTTTTTTGAGACAGAGTCTCAAGCTATGACCCTGGGTAGAGCGCAGTGTCGACATAGGTCACAACAACCTCCAACTCGGGCTCAAGCAATCCTCTTGACTCGGTTTTTCTATTTTAGTAGAGATAGGGGTCTCACTTTTGCTCAGGCTGGTCTCGAACTCGTGAGCTCAAGTAAACCACCAGCCTAGCCCTCCCAGAGTGCTAGGATTACAGGCATGAGCCACTGAGCTTGGCCAACAACTTTGATTTAATAAATTTATTAAATTTTATTTCCAGCTCTGAAAGTCTTAGTGATATGTTTGCTTTAATTTTCTTGCAGTCTGGGAGAAACAAAATACTTTATACCAATCAGCAAAAATATAGAAAACCTCTGTGGAAACAGTAATGGTATGCATGCAAGGTATGTTGATTTTAGATTTCATTTATTTATTTTATAGATCTTACTGGACATCTTGTTTTAAGATTTTATATTACACTATTAAAACAATCAATAAGTATTACCTCAATTTTCTTTCAGACATATATTGAACATTCAAAATAATGAATGAATATTAGAAACTATTGATGTGCAAGTTTTCTCTTTATATTTTTATACCTTATATTTTCCCTTCTGAACACTTACTGTGAGCACAAAAATCTCACAGTGAAAACTGTATTTTTCTTAAATCCCTTCTTTTTAGCAGGAGAAATTTTAGTGTTGTGAATTAAAATTGACAACAATATTCCTAAATTATATTTCATAGAAAAAAATAGGTTCTAGTTTCTTCCAGTCAGTGCTACAAATTCTCTAAAAGAATATCACGCTAGTGTGTTCACTCAAGAGCATAGTTAGGCTATTATACCTTAGGTAGAGATCTAAGGTGAATAACCTTACCTGTCTGGCTTCTTGCAAATGCATTTCATTTCCTCCTTTCTACATTTTGTCTTTTCCATGATAAAAAGATATAAAGAATGATCCTGTCTGAGCATCATTTTTGTCTATAGTCCACGATGTCTTTCACTGACTGACTGTTCTTCGTTTATTCTGGTTTTTGGTTTATGTACAAGTGTACTTCTTGAAATCACATTATTTCAGTGCCGTAGAACTTTGCTAAAACATTTCATTTCTTTAGAATTCAAGTGGCTTTGAGTGATGAAACTTTTCCATAGTGATATAAAGCTAATTCATGAACTCATTTTTACTTAAGATAACTGTAAATGTCATAATGCTGGGTCAAGACGATATGTGTCAAGAGCAAAAATAGTTCATTGGTCTTCAAAATGAATTTTTTTCCTTTGTTTTTTTTTCTGAGTTACTATACTAAATTTAAGAAGTATTGTAAGTCACCATGCCAAAGTAGCACAAAATAAGTATGTTTCCATTATCACTAAGATTTCTATTGGACTGCCACCTAGCTCTCATCCATACCATCCTTCTTGTTTGGACTCACTTCAATCACTTCACTCCTATGGTATTACCCAGTTATTTCTACATGTCCTCAGAGGAATGTTTCTTATGTCACAATCTGTCCACTACACGTCGTTACTATGCTTCCTTTCCTGTTTCAATTCCTTTAATCCAGTGTTCTCAGACCTTAATGTCTTCTGGAAAGGATTCACTACTGCCAATACAGCATCAATGTCAGTCTCTCAGTACTCCCAAAGCACCATGTTAGCCTTGAAAATAAACAACTAAAAGTTTTTTGCCATTTGTTTGTACCCAGGAAATTATTTCCCTACTTCTATCTTCTCTTCAAAAAGCAAGCTATATCATCCCATATTATTTCAAGTTTAAACATCAATTTACCTGATCATGTTGGAATACTTAACATCTACATTTAGGTTACTGAGTCTTTACAGTCTCCTTAAAGCCATTGGGAATTGCACTTTCTTTGTATCTGTATAACTAAAAGCCCATTTGGATGCTGCCTAAACAGAAGAAGTATTTTCCTTAAAGTTAACTTGAAGTTGCTGCCACCACTAGATAAAACAGAGCTAATCTGAAGTTGCTCTCACTGCTAGATAAAACAGACGTACATTAACTTTTTAAATGCCTCCTTGTTTTTCCTCATTCATATTTCTTTTTTAGTGTATATTTTATTTCAGATAATACAAGAGTACATAGGATTAGTGTACATTGTTCACATTTGTGAGGTAAAGTCCAAGCTGTAGTTGAGTCCTTTACACAGGAGGTGTGCCATATACCCCTACCTTGTACCCTTTAGATGGGAGCTTACCAAATCCTCTACCTCCTTGAATTTAATTGTGTTTTTCTCTTGTGTGGGCCTATAGTTGTTCATCTATTAGTTTGGAATTAGTGTTGCACACATAGGAGCTTGCTTTATCATTCTTTAGATACTTTACTGAGGAGTATGTTCTTCGACTCCATATTTCATAAACACACAAAATATAAAGTCCACTGATTATATGTTAATATAAACTTATATTGGTCACTATTTTGTTAAATAAAATATAATCTGTCCATAAATTTCTCTCAAGTTTTTGAAATATGAATGAGGAACCATGGAGAAGAATGAATCCTCATTCATATTTCAAAAACTTGAGAGGAATTCATAGGCAGAGTATGTTATAATTAACAAAATACTGATCAATATAATTTTATATTAATATTAGTCTTAGTTTACATTAATCTTAATAGTCCCAAGAAATTATAGATGATATATATTTTTTAGATTACAGATAAAGAAAATATATACTTGTATCAGCTATAATTTTTAAAACACATTGATTGAGAGGAGGGGACAATAAATATTTCTAACCAAAAAATAATAATAATAAAACACAATGAATTAGATAGAAATTTAAGTTCTATATTTGGGTTAATATATCTGAATAATTTGCATTATAAAACTTCTTATCCCATTCTTTTTCTATAAACTAGCAGTAAGCCAAGCAACACAAAGATACTTGATTTAAAGAATTTTGGTATAGTGTGCTTATGTATTTAAAATATTGGGCGACTTTATACTAAACATGAAATAAATTAGAGAAAAGAATGATGATAAGAATATGTAAGCAAAAAATAGTTTAGAATGAGATTTCTTGATGATAATCCTCAATCTCTGAAAATGTACTTTAAAATTGCATAGAAATGTGAAGTGCTAATAGAGGTGCTGAAAAATTAATTTAAGAACTGTCAACTTTCTTAATAGAACGTCAGAAAATACATAACTTTGCATATATGTGACTATAAACATGTCCATTTTAAGATTGCCCAATGTCTACCTATCTAGATGGGTGTAAACAGGACACTGTATAAACAGAGGTCAGTACTTATTTCTTGTTTCCAGGATACCATGTCATATTGTCTTCCTTTTAGGAATACAGAATTATGTGGTCATCAGAGAATATTAAGAAAAGATATCACAATAAGGTGCCACTTTTCACGAACAAGAATTACTATAATAAAAACAACAAATGACAACTAGTATTCGCAAAACTGTGGAGAAATCAGAATCCTCATGTACTACTGGTGGGAATGCAAAATGGTGCAGCCACTTTGGAAAACAGCATGGCAGTACCTCAAAAATTTAAATAAGAGTCACCATATGACCTGGCAACTTCACTCCTAAAGTATATATTCAAGAGAACTGAGAACATTATGTTAATACAAAAACTTGTTGATGAATGTTCATAGCAATATTATACATAATATTCATAAAATAAAAAGGAACTTAATGCCTATTAACTGATGAATAGATAAATAATATGTAGTATAATCATACAAAAATATTATTCAGTCATAAAAAGAAATGAAGTGTTGATGTGTACCAAAAAAGAGATGAGCCTTGAAAAAATTATGCTAAATAAAAGAAGCCAGTACAGAAAGCCACATACTATGTAATTACATTTATATAATTGCCCCCAAATAGGAAAATATATAGTCATAGGAAGCATTTTAATGGTTGTGTAAGGCTGTGAGAGTAGGAGATAAATAAGGAGTGAATGCTATTGGGTATGCAATTTCTTTTGAAGGTTATAAAAGTGTCCCAAAATTAAATAATGATGATGAATGTACACCCCTATGAACTTATTAAAACATTGATGAATTGTACACTTTAAATGGATGTTATATAAATGGGCTGAATTTTGTAAAAAAGAAAAGTTTATGAAATAAAACAATACCTTAGAATTCCAGAAAATAGAAATAGCCAGTGCTAATTTTGTTGTATTTTTATTTGAGTATTATAAGACACTTTTTGTTTTTACATGATTATTGAATGACATACAAAAATGTCTATGTGATGATTTTTATAAGTTAATGCCCAACATTTTTAAAACAGAAAAACTACATAAAGATTATAAAATAATGATTCAATTAATAGTGAAATATAGCATATTTATATAGTTAACGACAATTCTTTTCAAATTAATGTATACATTTAAGGAAGTGCAAATCAAAGCTCAATAGGAGTTTTTTTAGAAGGTGACAAAATAATTACTTACGTTTTCTGGAAAAAGTGAGCAAAACATTTTGAGAATGATTAAAATAAGTATTCATAAAGAAATAGTAAATTTTATTATTAAGTTAGTTTACCTAAATGGAGTGAAATGAGAACTAGTCTGGGCATCTGGAAAAAAATGGAATAGAATAAAAAGTTCAGAAGCACAATTAAATATAGTAAATGAATATAGTATATAATGATTATGGCATTTCAGACCAGTAAGAGGCGGACAGATTAATTAACAGGAAATATGGGGATAATTGGATAGCTACTTGGAAGAAATCAAATTATCTCCCAGCTTATATCAAAATAAATTACAAGTGGATCAAAGATACAAAATGATAAAATTAAAAACATTCAATATTCTTAGAAATTAAAGAAAAAAATAAAAGCAATAGTCAACTTTTACCTATCATATATGTATTGGCAAAGATTGAAAGAAATATTAATAGTAATCATTGTCAATAATAAGGAAATAGTAATTATTATCCATCATTGTTAGATATGTAAATTTTCAAAGTTTTTGAAGATATACTAAAAAAAAAGTCTTAAAAATATTTATCTTTGACTCAAAATTTTCACTTTTTAAAATTTATCCTAGGCATAAAGATATTCTCTGTACTGTGTGTTTTAATATTGAATATTAGAAACAACTTAATTATCTATCAACTTATACAAAATTTGGTTACACCTATGCAATTGATTTTGTAAACATTTAAAGGAAGTTATCAACTCTTTTAAAAATGCTTCTGATATGCTGCTTAGAAACACAGGCAGGTTCAAACTATAATAATTAAAAGAAATATGGAGAATACTCAAGAGTGAAAAGTAGATCTTTCATTTGATCTTGCAATCCGATTATTAGGTATCTGTCCAAAAGAAAAAAAAAAGTTACCATAAGGATATTTGCACTAGAATGTTTATTATAGCTCAATTCACAATTGCCAAGATGTGAGAATTTTTTTTATTATTAAATCATAGCTGTGTACATTAAAGCGATCATGGGGCACCATACACTAGTTTTATAAACAGTTTGACACATTTTCATCACACTGGTTAATATAGCCTTCCTGATATTTTCTTAGTTATTGTGTTAAGACATTTATATTCTACATTTACTAAGTTTTACATGTACACTTGTAAGATGCACCACAGGTGTAATCCCACCAATCACCCTCCCTCCACTCATCCCCCTTTCTCTCCCCTCCCTCTCCCCCTTCCCCATATTCTTAGGTTATAACTGGATTATAGCTTTCATATGAAAGCCATAAATTAGTTTCATAGTAGGGCTGAGTTGCCCATCTACCCATGAACAGATTAACTAACACACATACATACCCATGGAGTACTAAATACAGGCATAAAAAAGATGGAGACTTTACATCTTTTGTTTTGTTACCTGGATGGAGTTGAAACACATTATTCTTAGTACTAGCACAAGAATTGAAAAGCAAGTGTCCAATGTGCTCAATACTAATGTGAAACCAATATATAAACAACTACATGCCCACACAAAAGGAAAACACAAGTATAGTCTGGGAGAGCGTGGGCAGGAAGGGAGGGTGGAAAAGGGAGGGCTGTTGTTGGCATCTTACTTAATGTGCACAATGTCAGGACACTTAGCACACCCCCTGGGTGAATGGCTCAACTACAACTTGAGCTTCACTTTAAAAATGAAAACAATGTAATCTAAAAATTTGTACCCTCATATTAATAAGAAATTAAAAAAGAACATAAGAAAGCTTATGACATCAAAAAAAATCACTGAAATGTGTGCATTATAAAAATTTTAAATTATTTAAAAATACTAGAACACTATAGGTACAATCATACTTTCTTTTATTCCTTTTAAACTGCAGGGACCTATTCGATCAGAAATAAGAAAACTTGATGTACCATAACACAAAATGTACTGACCTCCAGACGTTTCAGGGTCGTATGCTATAGTTACCATGCAGTAGTTTATAAGAGCTATCTGTATCATCATTTCTATTGGCATGTTTATTCTACAGTAAGAAATAAATTTTACTTTTCGAACCTAGAGGGAAAAAACTAAAACAGATAAGTCCTTCAGGGTTAGATTCTAAGATATAATGATCTCAAAAGAAAGATTATAATCAGTGTTAATAATTATAAACTATAGAATTTGCATTTATACTTAAAAATATTTGCTGTATTACTCCTGTGGTTATGAGTCTAAATTTTAGCTCACTTTTGGGAGAGTCAGTTACTTTAGAATATATCTGTAAATTATTTTTTGGAGATTAATGATCTCTTTGTGATAACAAAATTGTATAAAATTGTCCAATTGAAATTATTCATATGCCAGCTGGTGACCTCTTTGCTCCATTGGCATAGCATGCAAAAAGAGAGGAAAATGAATAAGAGTTAATTATTCTCTTCTCATTAAGCATACAGTGTGATTCAAGGTACATGCCAATTTTGCTAACAGGAAATAGAAAGGTGAATAAATAACTCAAAATTCACATCAATTTTCTGCGACACTGTAGGAAGGGGAATTCAGTGAGAGTCAGAGAATCTTGGTTATCTTCTCCCTCTACTTTTATTGCATGACTTCCTTGAGGGTTTTGAACCATATCTTTTAGGTCTCTATCTTAAGGATGAGTCATAGATTCTGCCCAGCATACACTTTTAAAATTGATTGTTTCTATGTTAAATCATATTAGACCTGAAAAGACAGCTTTTTTCAATAAGATTCCAGACTGTGATGTTCTATGTCTTAAGTACATTAGCCAAGTTTTGTTAGAGAAATCATCAAACATAAAGTATGACCTTTTCTACATTTTTCTGAGACCATTCCTGTGAAAATCACACTACCTAAGCTTAATCCCAGCCTGAGGTTAATGTAGAAAAAAAGGTAATATTCTTTCTCCTTGCTATAGTTTCATTCTAATATTTATGTCAAAGTGTTTACATATAATAGCCAGAGATTCATATTCATAACATAGACAATTCATCTTTTATCACAAGGAAGTAAGCATTAAGCAGAGATTGCCCATATGGAATTTGCTTGTTGTTCGTCATGGGAAAGAACAAAGAATAAATTCAGATTTATTAATTCATATATGAAACATATATCTTAATATATTCAGAAAAAACTGCCGGGCGCGGTGGCTCACGCCTGTAATCCCAGCACTGTGGGAGGCTGAGGCGGGAGGATTGCTTGAGCTCAGGAGTTCGAGGCTTGTCTGAGCGAGAGTAAGACCCCGACTCATGAAAAAAATGGAAAAACCCAGCCGGGCGCCGCGGCGAGCGTCTGTAAACCCAGCGGCTTTGGAGGCTGAGGCAGCAGGGTGCCCACAGCCCGAGTCTGAGGTTGCAGTGAGCTACGATGCCATTGCCCTCTGCTCAGGGCATAGGGTAGAACTGTGTCTTGACAAAAAAAAAAAAAAACAGAAAAAACTAACACAAAAAACATGATTAACATTTACACCCAAGCAAGAAAATAAGTTTTCCTTAAAAAATAATAATAATTCCAGCAGTAAGACCTCCATTTTGCTTTTCATCCCTAGCAATAAAAATATCAAAACATTTTCCCTCTTCTACCCACACCACCTTGATACATATCTTTGCCATGTTCCTAATTCTACTCTAAAGCATTCCATTTATGAAGTAGCCAACCACATTTTGCAAAATCTTAATAGGTACTTTGCAATATTATAAGCAAAATGAAATGGAAAATCTGATGTAGTCTCTTTGGAAAAAATTTGTAATCCAATGAGGAAGACTCGATAAAACACACAGATACACTCACACACACAAAAACCCCCACAAATGACAAAGACTAAAAAATACACATAAAAATATTGGCTAAATAGATGCTGACATGTCTGTTAAATAAGGCTATGTTAAGAATTAAAGTATTCTGGCTGGGTATGGCAGCTTATGCCTATAATCTTAGCTCCTTAGGTAGCCCTAGGCAGGAGGATCATGTAAGGCCAGGAGTTTAAGAACAGCCCGGGAAACATAATAAGACCTTGTTCCTATAAAAAAAAAAAAAAAATGGCACACACCTGTTATCCCAGCTATTTAGGAAGCTGGGGCAGGAGATTGGCTTGAGCCCAGGAATGGAAGAATGCAGTCATCTATTCTTGAGCCACTACATTCCAGCCTGTGTGACAGAGTTGAAACACTATTTCTAAAAAAACAAAGGGAAAGAAAAAAATTAGAGTATTATGAGGAAATCATATGGAAATGATTTGATGGAAATAAATAATGGATCATAGGCATAGGTAATCAACTAAACATTTTTTTCTCAAAATATTGTTATTAAGAAGTGCCATTTGTGAATTTTTGTAAGACCTGTCATATATTTATACCAAGTACTAGATTGAAAAAGTATTAACTAAGAGAATTTAAAGTGTGAAATTATGGGCTGCGCCTGTGACTCAAGGAGTAGGGCACCAGCCCCATGTATAGGAGGTGGCGGGTTAAAACCCGGCTCTGGTCAAAAACTGCAACAATAACAACAACAACAACAAAAAGTGTGAAATTATAACATATTTGTGAAATTCAAACAGATTGTCATTCAATAAAATTTAATACTGTTTGTAATATAAGATATTGAAACAAGTAAATCATTTAAGTTGACCAAAGTGATGAAAGCAGGCCCTAATTGATGAATTTGATAATTGGTCTTTCCTAATTCAGTTCTTGCCCATCCTGTCTTGCACTTAAGTCCTGAAAGGTTACTGTAATTGGGATTAGTATAATTGTTCATGAAAAGATTAAGTGGATTGATTGTTTTTAAACAAAGAAGAAACATGAAAAAAGAGAATTATTATTTTAGATAGGGAAAAATGCTTCAGATGAGGAGTTCATTTTTATCATATCAAGGAAGAAAAGTAGTATTGTTTTAATTTTAAATATGAGAAAGTGGATACTAAATAGGGTAATATTTACTACCTAGTGTTCAAAATATTTGGCTTTATTTTAACTACATAATCCTTGCATTCTCCTTTTGATACTTAAAACCATACAGCCATATATATAAAGAAGATTAGTGACTTCCTCTTACCACAAGTATCCACCAGACACTCAATGTTCCAAATGATAATGGTTTCTTTTATGCTACCTTCTGTATGATTGTACAAATACATTTACACACAATTTGCTTATTTTTAATACAATTTGAAAATTCATGTTATTATAATACTTTCTTTTTATTTTGCTCAAAATATCCTGGATATCACTTGGGTAAATTCTTACAGATATAGCTAAATCCAGATAATCAATGTATTGTTATTGTATGTATTGCCATTTAAATGTTATATTCCCTGGAAGTGTCTTCTTTAGGAAAATTTGGGTGATGATGGAGGTTAATGTAGAATCTTGTTGAGATAATTTTGACATTGGCAAAACAAATGATGACCTTGCTGCTAAAATATACATCTTATGACAACAGATGTTTCAAGGTGATTTTTGACCTGTCACTAACACTCCTTATGTGACAACATAGAAATGGTCATATAATATTGTGGGGTTTTTTCCAAATAATTGTTTGCAATATAGAGTTTTCTATTTTTTTTTTATTCACAGCTAAAATTCCAACATGACATTGTAAGAAAAAGTATGAAGAGTTTCAATGATGTGAAAATGGAATGGTTCAAATGGTTCTTTAATATGAAGCCTTTTTTTTTTTTTTTTTTTTTAGAAGAGGAAAATAGTGAATAAGGGCATGATTTTCTGAAAGGGCATCTGAGATTGAACATGAAATTCAAATCACTAAGAGCTTGTAAGTTCATGAGTTACAGGAATATGATTTGGAAAACAGAAAGAAAAGCTTTGGAAAGGGTAACACAGTGTGAATGGTATATAGTATGTGATTGGTCTGTTATGTTATTCTAAAAGCTACCACTAAATGGAATACTTTTTAGCAATAGAAGCCAAGACAAAGAATGAAATTGACTATGTGATTGCAAGTGATATAGCATTCTTATCTATGACTTCCAAATGAATAGCAACTGATTGTACCTATGGATTTCACTTTTAAGTATAGTAATGTCACTTTGTAATATTTGAATGAACTTCAATTTCAACCCTATATGATTAAAAATGAAACTTGATGCTAAAAAATAATAAAAATCACCAACTGACTTTAGCAATATGAATGAAAGCAAAGAAAACTGCCTTTATGTCATCAGTATATCACATTTTTCTTGATTAGTTCTAAAGGAATTAAACCTTTCTAACTTATTATTGACAAACCAAGTAGAAAACACATCACGGAATCACGGTATTTAATATCTTTGTAGCCAGCAATAAAACCTTTAATATCATGTGATTGTGAAGAAGCCACAATACTCACAGATCCACACAAAAATTACAAAACCAATCAAAGTTTACGGGAATGAGAAAATCATAATTCTTTATATTCTAAAGTGAGCAAACAGGGAAAATTATGACTATTTCATTATCACTTCATTTATGCATTCACGCAATCAACTAAGTAATGAATAAATGTTAATTCTTTTGAAAGATTAAAAAAATCGTATCTTGCCTTCATATACTTGCAAATTAGTAAGAAAGAAACAATTTATAAAAGTATTAAATAAGTAAAATGCAATGTGGATTGCAGACACTGCTCAAGATGGAGAAGCAAATAAAATTCCCAAAAGAGGGAAATATTACCTTCAGCTTATTTGATGACTGAGCTCTTTGGGAAACAGATTCTGAGTCAAGCATTAATTTCCTGGAATTCTATTAGCTAGTTCTTTCAGGATTAGCGTCTGTTAAGGGAAGGAACAAAAAAAGATTTGGGGAGTGGAAGAATTCAGACTGCAAAAGTTAACCTCAGAACAAAAGCCTCGGCTGACCTCATAGTGGGCTCTGAAACTGAAATGGCCCTTCAGAAATGTTCTGAGTTTTGGCTCGGCACCTGTAGCTCAAGAGGCTAAGATGCCAGCCACATACACCAGAGCTGGTGAGTTTGAATTCAGCTCAGGCCTGCCAAACAACAATGATAACTATAACCAAAAAATAGTTGGGCGTTGTGGCGGGTGCCTGTAGTCCCAGCTACTTGGGAGGCTGAGGCAAGAGAATCGCGTAAGCCCAGGAGTTGGAGGTTGCTGTGAGCTGTGATGCTATGGGCAACAGCTTGAGGCTCTGTCTCAAAAAAAAAAAAAAGAAAAGAAAAGAAAAAGAAAGAGAGAGAGAGAGAGAGAGAGAGAGAGAGAGAGAGAGAGAGAGAGAGAGAGAGAGAAAGAAAGAAAGAAAGAAAGAAAGAAAGAAAGAAAGAAAGAAAGAAAGAAAGAAAGAAAGAAAGAAAGAAAGAAAGAAAGAAAGAAAGAAAGAAAGAAAGAAAGAAAGAAAGAAAGGTTTGTTCTGAGTTTGGATGAGGGAGTGACACGTATAATATCCCTGTATCTATAAGTCGTTGGATTTGGATGCAGAGACAAAACCTCAGTTGAATAAATTCTCTTCACATGAGAGCAATTCTTGGATAAGGATATTACCCAGAAGTGTTTCAAGCAGTCCTTGGTAGAGGAATAGGTTGGTGGATGTGGGAGCACAGCACAATGTCCACTATATAGCTGAAGAGGTCTCATCCAACCTAATTATTTTTACTTGATAAAACAAAGATGTAAAAATAAGTGTCTAAGGTCACAGATCTAGAGATAAAATCTAAACTACAATTAAATTGTTCTTCCTATTACTTACTCTATAATACCTAAAGCTTTCCCTATGCAAACAGTAGAAATAAACAAAAGCAAACAAAACAAAGCAAAAAGTAAAGCTGAGGAATTTAATTCATTAAAATAATGACATTAAAAACTCTTTTTGAATTTAAGTAAACAGTTACTTTATAAGCAATTTCCATGTAAACACAACTTACATTTAAATAACATTTTAAAAATAAGTTATTTGTAACATTGAGATATATTAGTCAAAAACTGGGGTTGGTGAATAAAAAGATAATGCATACATCCCAATTGCTGCCATTTAAGCTTTAGATTTCTTTGGCAAACTTAATGGACTTACGTAACTGACCCTATGAACAAATTTCAATACCCTATATATATATAATCTTCTCCCTTAAAACTATAGTACATGGCTGGGCACGGTGGGTGGCTCATGCCTGTAATCCTAGTACTCTGGGAGGCCAGATTGCTTGAGCTCATGAGTGAGAGCCTGAGCAAGAGCAAGACCCTGTCTTCAAAATACAGCAGGGTGTTGTGGCAGATGCCTGTAGTCCCAATTACTTGGGAGGCTGAGGCAAGAGGATTGCGTGAGCCCAAGAGTTTGAGGTCGCTGTAAGGTATGATGCCCCAACACTCTACTAAGTGTGACAAAGTGAGACTGTACAAAAAAAAAAATAAAATAAAATAAAAATAACTATAGTACTTGATCTATTGAGGTATTTCCCAGAAACCCTAGATTTTCCACAAGAGGAAGAAGCTGAGATTCTGAAGGCCTCTAGCAGACTTCATAAAGCCAAGATTTACCATCTCCCACAACTTGCCCCCAATATTTGCAGCCCTTTATTAATTACACCACAACTTGCACCAAGGCATGTGGCCCTTGCTTTAAAAACTCATGAACTCTCTTATGGAGAGAAGGATTCAAGGCAGCATTTCCCATTGTCTGAACAAGACACAAGAAAGTCTGTTATTTCAAACATTACTTTCTTCCTTGGTAATCTTCATTGTCTAAATACTGGATCTTTGTAAAAAGAGTAACTAGACCTAGGTTGAAACTCCCTTGCCATTTCAGCAACACTAGAAGACAATAAGTCATTCATTTTACACACTCAGATGTGCAAACACAAGTGCCTGTGCACATGTACATATACACAACAATATTATTGTTTTCATTAACTTGGCCAGATAAATTGGAAAGTAAAAAAAAGTTGAACATTCTTTTTGGTTTTTTTTTGGCCAGGGCTGGGTTTGAACCCACCACCTCTGGCATATGGGACTGGCGCCCTACCCCTTTGAGCCACAGGCGCCGCCCATGAACATTCTTTTTCTATTTATGGAAATCAACTTTTTTTCACTGAGGTACTCAAAATGATGTTCACGTCATAAATAGCAGGTCAGAAATTTGCACATACAATGCTGCCAATCCTTCTACTCCCCTTTTTAGGAAACTGTTCCATAATATGATTTCCATATCACAAAACTACTAAAAATATCCATTACTTTTTTGACCTATGCTGGCTTTTCTTTTTCTTAAACTATCTTTCCCTAGCACCAGCAAATTGTGAGTTTTATGATGCTTTCATTTGTAAATAATAAAAAACCCAGGTAGGAAATCTCAGAATGATTCATTTAATGTTCTTATCATTTTACACACCCCATCACAAACCATGCCTATAATCGTTACCAAAATCTATTGATCTTTCAATTACAAGATCACATCACTCCTTTCTCTCACACTGCCATCATTCATGCCTCTCTATGGAATATTGTAATTACTTACTAACTGGTTTTTCTACTACTCATAGCTCTTCTCTTTTGAATCCCTCATGAACAATGCTGTGACATAAATCTTCTTAAAGCAAACTCTAATTACATAATTCAATTTCTCTAAACCTTCAGTGGGAGGACTTTCAATTTAAAATGTTATCTGGATGACAGAACATGACATAGCTTTTTCCAATTGCTCAAAACATACTCAAAAGATATAAAAGTATAAGAAGCTTAACAACAACAAAAAAAGCCCCAAACAATAATACTTTAGTTAACCTCTGACAAAAATCTAAAAGGATTTTTCTACTAATAATAACACATCGTATTAACAATACAGAAACTCCAGATCAGCTGTGATTCTGAAACTGTGAACCTATAAGCCTAAATGATTATTTTTACATGCCTCCCATTTCCTGGTCACTGGTTTAACAATAGAGGGTCCATATGACTTCAGAGCTCATGTATATAGCAGCTGTGGAAAAAGTATCTATAGAATTTCTAGGGGTACAGAATTTTGGACTCAAATATTTAAGTAGGCCATGAAGTTTTTGGTACTGAGGTTGACCAACCAACTTGAAGTCGAGCAAATTTTCATAATACATCACTAGTCTCTTCTTAAAAATTATTTGGAGATATATTACATCCACATAAAAGATGATTCAAAGTTTAGAAGTTAAGAATATGAAAACCATGGTATAAAAAGATATACGGATACTTTCCTAAATAATTTGTGCCCAAGGTTTATAAATAGTCAGATGGATTCCACAATCTTGAAGTGAAGCTACCCCTTCTTCTGAAACACTGTGCTTGTACCACATCATGTCCAATTGCATAACCAGCCAGGTTTGATGATAATTTAAGCTGCTACATTTTTATATACTTTCTTAAAGATCTATGTACCATTTTAATCAATAAAACATGGTGTTATGAGAACTAACATGGTATTTCGATTTCCCCTTTTGACAAAGCCAGCTTCAAAAAACACAATCTTCCATTTGTATGGCTATGAAATAGAATTGAGATGTTTCCCTTCATGTTTATAATTAATATCGATATTCCAGGAAGGATGGTGAGTTAACTACTCAATATAATGTACCCTCAGATATCAACTAAAATGATCAAAGTGAAGATATAATTTGTCCTAAATAGAATGCAGTCTTAAATCCAAAAGTTGGCACCAAGAAACAGATATAGAAAGCCCCCCCAAAAGCTATATATTTTACTCAGTAGTTTTGGTGGAATTTTTTTTTTTTTTTTTCTGAAGTAGGTCCTTGGTTTCAGGGAGTTAAAGAATGAACCCATGGACCACAGATTAGTGGGAAGATAGAATTTATTAGATATAAAGGAATACAGAAGTAATAAAAATCACCAGAGCTTCTGGCAGAGGGAACGACTAAACTGGGACGTCTCCAATAGGTCTTTTGTCTAGAGGTATAATGTCTTGAGAATTACATTTGGCCAGGACTTTGTAGATGGAAGACACCTTTTCAATGTTGATGATTGTATTAATAAATAAATGTAAGTAATAAATGCTCCAGCTTGGGGCAAAATGGCAGGGTGTTCACTTCAGGAAATGCCAGGCTCACATGTAATTTTCCAGGCCTAGGAAACTTCCTTGAACTTTCCCAGGCCTAGGAAAAGGGGGGTACCTGTCCATCCCTGAATGGGGGAACCCTGTATCAGTAGGAGGAAAAAGAACTACTAACAGTCAGACAGACTGCCATAAACTCCTGTTTGTGTTACCTCTCTCTATTGTCTTGGCC
Source organism: Nycticebus coucang (assembly GCF_027406575.1). Taxonomy (NCBI): domain Eukaryota; kingdom Metazoa; phylum Chordata; class Mammalia; order Primates; family Lorisidae; genus Nycticebus; species Nycticebus coucang. The sequence continues at coordinate 151,389,989 of NC_069804.1, read as the reverse complement.
CAACTCCCAGATAATCTCATAGAGGTGGCAGTAGAGATCCAATGGGAAGGACAGGGCTCAAGACTAAGAAGGTAAAACTTTCTCTTTAAAAATACTTTTTTTCCTTCATTTTCTTCTATTTTTTTTTTGGTCCTGGAAGTAGGTGACATTGTAAAGTGTGTGCCAGAGTGGGATAACGAAACTCCAGTTTTATGCACACAGGGCCAAAATGGGGAGCCTCAGAAACCTATTAAGTTCCAGGAACATTGCAGAGAGGGAGAAACATGGAAATGTGACCCAGTAAAGGTGTTCATCAAACCCTGGGCTAATTTCTTAGCTACACGTGTACAAACTAGACTAGACCCTATTCAGAATACCAAAAACTTTGAAACTTGAACTAATAGAGCACAACTCATGCCCAGACTTACCACTAAGTAGCTCACATGTGAGATATATCCAAATAAATTTAAGAAGCTCAACACATTCCAAACAAACTGAATTTAAAGAAATTCATCCCAGACATGCTATAATTAGACTGCTGAAAAGTAACACAAACACAAATCATGAAAGAAGCCAGATAAAAATGACCTAAATTGTGTTTCCCCCAAATCCATATGCTAAAACCCTAACCCCTAGAACTTTAGAATGTGACTGTATTTCAAGACAAGGTCCTTAAACAGGTAATTAAGTTAAAATATGGCTATTAGGTTAGGCCCTAATCCAATAGACTGGTGTCCTTAAAAGAAGAGGCAGTATGGACATGGACACACATAGAGAGAAGACCATGTGAAGATACAGGTAGAAAATGGCCATAAAGCCAAAAGAGAAAAGCCTTAGAAGAATCCAACCCTCACACAGACTTGATCTCATACTTCTAGACCATAGAACTATAAGAAAGTCAATTTCTATTAGTTAAGCTACCCATTCTGGGTATTTTTTATGGAAGCACCAGCAAACTAATAAAATAAATGATGATTTTAATAACTGTAGAATTCATGTCAGAAGTCATACAAGCCAAAGAAAAGTGGCATAGTATTTTCCAAAGTTCTGAGAAAAAACTACCAGATAAAATTTCATCTTTTAGAAATGAAGGGAAATTAAGACATCTAAAGATGAATTTAAAAATAAGAAAATTAATTTTCAGAAGGATTTCTGTATAAGATTTGATAATACAATGTTTTCAGATCAAAAGGAAAATGTACGTGATAAAATTTTGGAGAACAGGTAATCTAGGAAGAGCAAAAGAAATGGTAAATGTTAGGATAAATATAATCAAGTATTTTTTCTGTTCTTGAGTCCTCCAAAATACATTTGACATTTGAAAGAAAATATATAACATTGTTGATGGTGTTTTTAAAAAATGTAGAAAAATAAGTAGGATCAAAGTATAATTGATGGAGATTAAAAAGACATATTTGATACGATTGCTACATTCCAATTGACATGGTAACATATTAACTTTAGATAGATAGTGAAAAATTAGGTGTGCACATTATAATGCCTAGAACAATGACTAAAAACCCTATAGTCAAATTTATAATAGTTAAATTAAAACAAAAGTTTAAAAGTATTCAAATAATCTGAAAGGCACCAGGGAAGAGGGTACAGAGGAACTAAAACCAGAGGAACCAAATAATAAAATAATAATCCCAAATCAAACCATGTCAGTAATAACTTTGAGTTTCCCAAAAGGCTAAACATGGTAACCATGTAACTCCACTTTTAGATATGTTCCAAAATGAACTGAAAACATGTCTTCACACAACGATTTGTACACACATGTCCATAACATCATTATGCATATTAGCCTAAAAGTAGAAGCAACCTGAATCCCGAATGTTCATCACCTCACGAATGAATAAATAATATGTGGTATATACATATAATGGACTTAATATCCATATAATGGAAATAATATGAGGTATATCTATATATTTGTGATACACACTACAATATGGAAAAACTTTGAAAACATTCTAATAAAAGAAAACAGTAACAAGGGACAATATACTGTATCATTCCACTTATATCCAACTTGCAGAGTAGTCAAATTTATGCCATAAGATAGATTAATGACTACCTGTAGTTGAAAAGTTTGAGGGAAAATGGGGAAGTGATTATTAATTATACAGGGTTCTTTCTTGAGCTGATGAAAATGTCCCAAAATTGATTGTGACTTTGGGTACACAATTTATTCAATATACTAAAAACCATTTATTTTTATTTCTTAAATGAGATAAAGGTGTGCTATGTGAATATCTTGCTAAAATTACTTTGAATATAAATACATTAATTGAAGTATAGCAGGGTTTAAAAAACACGCCCCAATTGTATGCTGTCTATAAGGAACACACTCACATAGAATATAATTACGTAGGTAGCTTGAAAGTAAATGAAAGGAAAAGATAGACTAGCACATATTAAACAAAAGAAATATGGAGTGATTATATTAATATTGGACAAAGTAGAACTCAGCAGAAAGAACATTTTCTGGGTTAAAGAACATTTTAATAACAAAACTATGACTAAACCAATACATACTAAATTCAGAAAATATGTATGTACCAAACCACTAAGATTCAAAATACATGAAGCAAAACTTAAAAGAACCAAAAAGAGTAATGAACAATCACAAATATAGTTGGAGATATTAACAGTTCTCTATAACGCATAGATATACAGGAAATCATAAATGATATGGAAGACTGAACAATAGCATCTTCAAACTGAATCAAATGCGCATTAATAGTATATTACACATAATACAGCAGAATACACAATCTTTTTAAGTGCACATGGAATTTTTACTGAGATACATTAAACCCTTGGTCATAAAAAAATCACAACAGATATAAAATAATCTCAACATAAAGAATGTACTTTGGTGATAATAGAATTAAACCAGAAATCAGTAACAACAACAAAATAAACCAGTAATATCTCCAAGCACTTCAAAATTAAGCAACACAATTCTAAATAATGTCTAGGCCAAATAGAAAATCTAAAGGAAAATTAGAAAACATTTTTCACCTGAAAAAATTTGAAAATGCAATGAAACAAAAGATAAGTCTCTAAAACAGTGATTCCCAGGGAATTAATAGCATTAAATATTTTCTATTAAAAATAATTTAAAATTTTTAGCATCTATAATTACTAGTAATGTATTATTGGAAATTGCTGAACAAATAAATTTTACCTGTTCTTATCACAAAAATTTATTAAGCATGTGAGATGATAGATATGTCATTTAACATAATTCTCCCAAAATGTGTACATATATCAAAATATCATATCATACAAATAAATATATACAGTTTTACATGTGTCAAAAAACAAAAAATATTAATTAATTAGTGAAAGTAGGAAGTATAAGAAGATACAATTTTATAGAATATTTTAAGTAGAAATTAATATTAAAAGTCTAGATGGACTCAGCGCCTGTAGTACAGTGGTTACGGCACTGGCCATGTACACTGAGGGCCATGTACACCCCAGCCAGTCAGACAACAATGACAACTGCAACAAAAAAATATAGCTGGGCATTGTGGCAGGCTCCTGTAGTCCCATCTACTTGGGAGGCTGAGGCAAGAGAATCATTTGGGCCCAGGAGTTGGAGGTTGCTGTGAGCTGTGACACCACAGCACTCTACCAAGGGTGACATAGTGAGACTCTGTCTCAACAACAATAAAAAGTCTAGATAGGGCGACACCTGTGGCTCAGTGGATAGGGCTCCAGGCCCATATACCAAGTATGGTGGGTTCAAACCTGGCCCCAGCCAAAATGCAACAAAAACATAACTGGGGATTGTGGCGGGTGCCTGTAGTACCAGCTACTCAGGAGGCTGAGGCAGGAGAATTGCCTAAGCTCAGAAGTTGGAGGTTGCTGTGAGCTGTGATGCTACAGCACTCTACTGAGAGTCATAAAGTGAAACTCTGTCTCAAAAAAAAAAAAGTCTAGATGAACAACTGTAATATTTTAGATAGATGAATAACATAGTCCACAATAGCTATATTTTTAATGAATCTTTGCTGATATGTGTTTTGTAGATTTTGGAAATGAGTTGTTGTCAGATGTAAACTTTGTGAATATTTTCTCCCATTTCTATAGGTCGTCTATTTACTCTGTTGATTATTTCCCTCACTGTGAAGAAAATTTTTAATTTAATCAAGTGCTGGTTATTTATTTTGCTGTTGCTCTATTTGCCTTTTGTGTCTTATTCATAAATTCTTTGCCTAGGCTGATATATTGAAGATTTTAACAATATTTTCTTTTACAATTTTCAGGTATTAAATTTAAGTCTTCGATACATTTTGAGTGAATCTTTGTGTATAAGGAGATACAGAAATCCTGTTTCATTATTCTGCTGGTTGCTATCCGATTTTCCCAGAATTCATTGAATAGGGAATCGTTTCCTCAGTGTAGTCTTTTTGTAAGCTTTGTTGAAAATAGGTTTATCAATTTATTTTGGTTATATGGTTTTATTTTGAGTTCTATATTTTTCTCCTTTGGTCTATATCTCTACTTTTATACCAGTACAATACAATTTTGATTACTATAGCCTTATAGTGTAATTTGAAGCCAGGTGATATAATGCCTCCATATTTGTTCTTTATGCTTAAGATTGCTTTGGCTACTTAGACTTTTTTTTTTATTCCACATGAAATAGAAGATTAATTTTTCTAGATCTGTGAAAAGTGATATTGGCATTTTGATTAGAATTACATTAATATGTAAATCACTTTGAAAAGTATGGGCATTTACAAAATGTCGATTCTTCCAATCCATGAGCATAGAATGTTTTCCTATGTATTTGTCTCATGTATAATTTCTTTCATCAGTGTTTTCCAGTTCTCCTTGTAAAGTTCTTTCATCTCTTCGGTTAAGAGGAGAAACACCTACATTCTTAGTTGTTGTTGTTTTTTTTCTTTGTAGCTTGTAAATGGTATCAAGTTCTTGATTTGATTCTAAGCATGACTTTTATTAGTATATAGAAATACTACTGGTTTGTGTACACTGATTTTGTAAACTTTTGCTGAGTTTTTAAAATCAATACTAAGAGTCCTTTAACGAAATCTTTTGGGTTTTCTAGATACAAGATTGTATTGTCAGAAGAAACATAGTTTTATTTCCTCTTTCATGGTTTGAATGCCCTTTACTTCTTTCTCTTGGTTGATTGCTCTAGATAGGATTTCCGGAATTATTTTGAGTAGAAGTGGTGGTACTAGCTCCTTCAGTCTTGTTCCAATTCTCCAGAGGAATGCTTTCAACTTTTCCAGTTCAGATGATACTTCCCGTGGGTTTGTTACTACAGCTTCATTATTTTGAGATTTGTTCTTTCTATGCCCAGTTTGTTGAGGATTTTTATCATTAATCTATGCTGGATGTTTTTGAATGTTTTTTCTGCATCTATTGATATGATCATATGGTCATTGTTTTTATTTATGTTTATGTGCTGAATCACATTTAGTGATTTGCCTATATTAAACCATCCCTGCATATCAGGGATATAATCCATTTGATCATGATGAATAATCGTTTTGATGTGGTGTTGGATTTTCTTTGCTAGTATTTTTTTTTGAGGAATTTTTAACCTATATTCATGAAGGATACTCATCTGTAGTTTTCTTTTCCTGTTTTTTTTTCCCTTCCTGGCTTTGTATCTAGGTGATACTGGATGTATAAAATGAGTTAGGGAGGGTTCCTAATGCTGTGGAAAAGTTTTAGTAGAATTGATGTCATTTCTTCTTTGTTGTTCGGTAAAATTCAGTTATAAATCCATATGGTCCATGACTTTTTATGTTGGTAGAGTTTTTATTTTTTTTTTTTAACCTTACTGATCTACTCAGCATTTCTGTTTCTTTCTGATTCAAACCTGGGAGGTAGGCTATTTCCAAAAATTTATCCATTTCTTCTTGATTTTCTAGCTAGTGTGCCTAGAACTTCTCTTAGTAGTCATAGATAATATGTATTTCTCTCATACCATTTATAGTGTCTTCTTTTTCATTTATGTTTTTATCTTTTTTTTTAATTTTTTTATTAAATCATAACTGTATACAATGATATGATTATGGGGCATCATACACTCACTTCATAAACCATTTGACACATTTTTATCACAGTGGTTAACATAGCCTTTCCGGCGTTATCTCAGTTACTGTGCCAAAACATTTACATTCTACATTTACCAAGTTTCGCAAATACCCCTGTAATATGCACCACAGGTGTGATCCCACCGATTCCCCTCCCTCTACCCACCCACCCCCTTCCCACTTCCCCCTATTGTTAAGTTGTAGCTGGGTTATAGCTTTCATGTGAGAGTCCCAAATTAGTTTCATAGTAGGGCTGTGTACATTGGGTATTTTTTCTTCCAACATAACAAAGATATTTGTACCAGAATGTTTATTGCAGCCCAATTCATAATAGCTAAGTCATGGAAAAAGCCCAAGTGCCCATCGATCCACGAATGGATTAATAAATTGTGGTATATGTATACCATGGAATACTATGCAGCCTTAAAGAAAGATGGAGACTTTACCTCTTTCATGTTTACATGGATGGAGCTGGAACATATTCTTCTTAGTAAAGTATTCTTTTTCATTTATGATTGAGTTTATTTGAGACTTTTCTATTTCTGGTTAATCTAACTAGTGGCCTATTGGTTTTGTTTGATTGTTGTTTGAGGGGATTCAATTTAATTTAATGAAAAAACTCTGATAATTTTTATTTCTTTCTTCTGCTAACATTGATGGCTTTGTTCTTCCTTGAGGTGTGACATGAGCTTGTTAATTTGTATTCTTTCTGTCTTTTCTTTCTTTCTTTTTTTAAATATGGAACGCTTCACAAATTTGCGTGTCATCCTTGCGCAGGGGCCATGCTAATCTTCTCTGTATTGTTCCAATTTTAGTATATGTGCTGCCGAAGCGAGCATTGTCTTTTCTTTTTTTATAAATAAGCACATAAGGCTATTATTTTCCCTTTTAATAGTGCATCATGTCCCACAGATTTTTAGATGTTGTTTATCATATTTGTCATTCAGTTCAAAAATAGTTTAATTTTTGTATTTTACTTTCATCATTGACCAAAGGATCATTTAGCACCAGGCTTTTAAATTTCTATGACATTGTGTAAATTTGAGAGTTCCTCTTGGAATTTATTTCTAGTTTTATCCCATTGCAATCTAAAAAGATACATGGTTTCATTTTGATTGTTCTGAATGTGCTTAGATTTGTTTTGTTGCCTAACATACATGATCTATCTCAGATGTCCCAAGTGCTACTAAGAAAAATGGTCCATAAATTTTTGTTAGATTCGTTCATTTTTGAGTCCCGTGTAAGTTCAGTGTTTCACTGTTTATTTTCTGCCTTGACGATCTGTCTAGTACTGTCAGTGGAGTGTTGAAGTCCCTGGCAATGCTATTGTTTATTCCTTTCCTTAGATCAAGTAGAATTTGTGTTATGAATCAAGGAGCTCCTGTAGTGGATGCATATATATTTACAATTGTTATATCTTTTTATTGAGTTGTTTCCTTTATCATTATATGCATATAATGACTCTCTTGGTCTGTTTTAACCTTTGTTGATTTAGAATCTATTTTACCTGAGAATTATTATCTGCTTACTTTCAGATTCCATTTACATAAAATATTTTTCCATTCCTTTAACTTGAGATAGAGTCCTTGTGAGGTAAATGAGTTTCTTTGAGACAGCTTATGTTTGGGATATGTTTTTTTCTTCCATTCAGCCAATCTATATCTTTTAAATGAAGCATCGACTGTTCCCATTCAATGTTACTATTGATGTCTGAGATGCTCTTCTGTTCATCATACTGAATGATATTTTGTTGTTTTATTTTCCCTATTGTGCTACTGTTTTATAAGATCTGTAGGCTTTAATATTCTGATGCTTTTATGCTGGCAAGTATTGATTGTTTTTTTCCATGCATAGAACACTTTTGAGCATTTCCTATAATGTAGGTCAGCAATGAAAAATTCTCTTAGTGTTTTCTTATCTGAGAAAGACTGAGTTCTTCTTCCATTTATGAAATTTAGCTTTGTGGAATCCAAAATTCTTGGTTGACATTTATTCTGTTTAAGAAGACTATAAAGGAGACTCTACGCACTTTTGGTCTGCAATGGTCTCTACTGTTATTCTGATGGATGTCCTTGTAAAGTTGTTGCTTTTCCTTCATTTTTACTTTGGCCTGACTGATGATTATGTGTCTTGTTGATGTCTTATTTGCTATGAATATTCCAGGTGTACAATGACTATCTTGTATGTAGATATCTAAAACCCTCACTACATTTTATGTCTTAACACAATAACTAAGAAAATGCGGTGAAGGCTATGTTAACCAGTTTCATGAAAGTATTTCAATTGTATGTAAAACCAGCACATTGTACCCCATAATTGCATTAATGTACATAGCTATGATTTAATAAAAGTATATAAAAATAATAAATAAATCCCTTACTACACCAAGAAAGTTGTGTTAATTATTTGCTCAAGTAAGTTTTCCACCCTTTTTCCACTTTTCCCTCAGGGATACCTATGATTCTTATATTAGTTCATTATACATAGTGTTTGAGTGATTTTTCCTTCTTCTTTATTGTTTGTTCTACACTTTTGACTGAGTAGGTTAATTTGAACGTCTCATCTTTAAGCTCTGAAATTCTTTCTTCTGCTTGTTCTAGACTATTGTTAAAGCTTTCTTCCATATTTTAAATTCCCTGAATGACTCTTTAATTTCTTTAAGTTCCATTATGTCTTTTTATGTTATCTCTATACACAATTTTATATTCAAGCCCTACGTTATTTACTTATTTATTTATTTTTCTCTGTGTTGCTTTTCAACTATCATATCAATTATATTCTTATTATTTGCCATCCATATTCAAAAATCCTTCAGATTTGGTGCATTGCTGGAGACCTATTGTGATCCTTTGAAGGTGTCAAAACAACTTTTTTGGGTGGGCTGGTAACCAAGTGGCTATTGGAAATTTGGGGGTGGTGGTGGTGAACTTATCCTTCTCCAAGGAGATGAGTGGCAAAGGAGTTAGCTCTTCTAGAGTCTCCCCATGGAGGTGACAATGGCTGCTGTATGAGGCTACTAAGATGGTGGCTGTGAATGCAAGAGCTATCAGTGTTTGATACACCCAAGTCCAGAAGTTAATAGTGGTACACAGCAGGAGTGCTGAGTTGAGTGGGGACATCAGGGAAGGTGCAGGGCCACAGAGGTGCATAGTGCTAATTTTAGTTTTATTCTCATATCTTTTTGTGTTTATATGGCTATTATAAACCAAGCAATGTGTCAGACAGGTCAGCTTTTTTTTCTCATAATAGGGAAATATCTAAATTTTAGAGACCAAAAATAAAGAGAACTGTGATCCTTGTTATTCATTACTTTGTTTTATAAATTTATATGTCTAAATAAATATATGAAGGTACATTAAGTTATAAAAACAGGTACATGAAGTTTAAAAGTAACTTTTAGGCCATCGTGAATAGGTCAAGAGGAATTTGCCAGTTTTTATTTGATGAAAACCTTTCATTCATGGCTAAAACTAATACTTTTTCAAAAGTATCATTGACACTGTATTTCATGTATGTTTGATATGCTGGTAGAAACTTATATGTTGGTGGTATTGTTTGATGATTTGTTAGTCCAGCTGCCATTGTGTAAAACAATGTAGCAAGAGATGCTACACATTCTACTTTAGAACGTAAACCATGGAAGGACAAAATTAGGCAATGTGTCATTTCATACTTATTACTCCCTTATATATAGTAGGTTACAATGCAGACAGAACATTTGGCTGGAGTTGGCCACATTAGAATACCTGAGGAGAAATTCTACTAATCAGTTTTCCACCAGTCAATGTTCCAGGTAAAAATAAAATTAAAACACTGAGCTTTTTTTGTGAGTGAGTGTGTAGGTGTGTGTATGAATAGTATGATTTATATTAAATATGGTTTATTGTTAAAATACAATTGGCAGGGCGGCGCCTATGGCTCAGTGCGTAGGGAGCCAAGCCCATATACCGAGGGTGGTGAGTTCAAACATGGCCCCAGCCAAACTGCAACAACAACAAAAAAAAGCTATTCCCAGGTACTCGGGAGGCTGAGGCAAGAGAATTGCCTAAGCCCAGGAAATAGAGGTTGCTGTGAGCTGTGTGATGCCACAGCACTCTACCGAGGGCAATAAAATGAGACTCTGTCTCTACAAAAAAAAAAAAAAAAAATACAATTGGCAATTCTGAAGTTTCGTAAGTATGAAATGTGTAGAACATTGTCTTAATAATCAGAATAGAAGTTATGTGAAGTTATTATTAAATTTTATAATTATTTTTAAATATTTAAATAAATTGATATCATGCCATCTAAAATATTAAAATGCAAACAATTTCTAAAATGTTGGTAAAACTTACCTAAAAAACAGTTTATTTTTTAAAATATAATGAAATACATAAAATTCTATAAGATGATATTTTGGTACCATGACCATGATATTCTGAAATGGTTAGCTCATTTTTTTGTTGTTGTTGTTGTTTAGATCAATGCCAAAGAAACCAAGATTGTACCTTTCTTTTTTATGTGAGCTAATTTGCTTACACTTTAAAAACAATCCCTGTTCCAGGCTTATAGATTTCACCTTCCATACTAGTTAACCGGTTCACAATTATATTTCAGTGTTCATAAAGGAGGGCTCAATCTAGACATAGTTCTTTATCTAGAAAATAATTCAATGTACACGCTTTAGTGAGGGAAGTTAAGTGATACTATTTTTATATGGAAAGGGCAATATACACAATTTGATTAGTGTGTGACATGTAGCCTTCACTATCTTTAATTTTACTGTTTTTAATATATTATAACATAAAATCTATGCTGTCCACACTGAGACATTCGATGGTTTAAGGAAGAAAGTATTTTATTAACTAGGTTTATAATGCAGCTTAAAGTATATGCTCACCATTTAGCATGCCAAGAGGAAAAAATGGGTCTAACATCTTTCCCGCAAAACTCTTGAGGAATTGTTATCCAAAGACAGAGCTCTGGGCCTTAAAACTTAATAACTAAATCAGTTATCACTGAGTTGGAAAAGCACTACAAGGCCTCTTTTACTATCACAGGAAGGAGATATGTTTATAGCTTCTAACATGCATTTGGTTTTGAACAGAGCGGTGCCTGTGGCTCAGTGAGTAGGGTGCCACCCCATATACTGAGGGTGGTGTGTTCAAAGCCAGCCCCAGCTAAACAGCAACAACAACAACAACAACAAAAATACCTGGGTGTTGCGGTGGGTGCTGGTAGTCACAGCTACTAGGGAGGCTGAGGCAAGTGAATCACCTAAGCCCAAAAGCTGGATGTTACTGTGAGTTGTGATAATACAGCACTCTATAGAGGACAACAGAGTAAAACTCTGTCTCTAAAAAAAAAAGGAAGAAGAAAGAAAAGAGATAGTACCTCTGTACCATAAGCTTGTTGTAGAAATTAATAATAACCCACTTTTGCTAGTTTTGAGATGTCTATTATTTGACTCTATATCCAGTCTTTATAAACATCTATTTGTATTCACTAAAATAATACTAATAAAGCACTATATCAACAGTTTATATGTACTTTGTATCTATACTGAAAATCAGTTTTAGCTGAAGCACATAAATCAAGTTAGGAAAGGAGTTGCCCAAGAAAAAGTTAAAATCAAATTCTGTAAGTTCATTAATCTTTTTTTTCTCTGTCTACCTGCTAAAAATTAGTATTTACCTATAGTGAATATCGGAATATAACTGAAGAAAGATCAATAAATAAATGATGTATTGTTTCTTTCATATAATGATGCATTGTTTTAATCTTGGTTAGCAAGGATATCACCAAAGTTATTAGGGTGTTTGGAACAATATACAGTGATTTATTTAAGACAATAAGTAATGATCTTCATAGTGGACAAGTATGTTACCAAACAAGTAAAATAGTTGGAAAAACATATTCTATTTTTTGAGGGGGGTTACTCATTTAGATGACCAATATTCACATAATTTACTCTGTATTTAAACTCAACAAACCCAATTCTAGTCACCTTCAAATTTATGTATGACTGCCTATTGAAATTCAGTCCTTTATGCATTTTGACCTTTTCAAGAAAGCCAGCTTCATAGTGAATTGTGGTGCATTAGGAAAGTAAACACATTCAGTACTTGTTATTCAATGGGTTTGGATTTAGAAAGTCATTGTCAATAGGTTAATCCTTTTGTACAGACAGTCTCTTTGGTTAAGAGGCATCTTAAACAAATAAAGGTTTTACCAAAATGCTAATTTCTGTCAACTCTCACAGAATAAATCTCAGCAGAGGCCTTCAAATTGGCTATCTCTAGTTTGTATTCATTTCCCATAAGCAGAATTTCAAAAAAGAACTTTAGTGTACATAAGTCTAGTCAGAGGTTACTTATAAACGCAGCTCAAAAAAATCATTAGATCTTTTGACTTTCATTCACTTATTTACTGTTATACAATTGTACTTAAGCAATAAAGGAGCTACCTATTTTGAAAGCATATTCAGAGATCACCAAAGTAAAATATAATTGTAATCATGTCACTAATTTGCAGTTTAAAAGTGTTACTATAATACATGTGATTGTTAAATTAAAAAAATACATCTGGACTTAGGTAAGGAGAAAGTTTATTCAAAAACACTGTTGATATAGGGGATGGGGAATGCCCTACCTTAAGATCTGAAAGCTTCTCAAAAGGAAAGGAATTTTTCTTTTATAATGAGGAGAAAACAAGGCTAGAAAGAACAAAATCCAACAGTTGATCAGAAAACATGTTTCTTTGTGGTTAGCCAATTTTCAGGAGGAGTCCTTAAGAATGAGTGTGATTATTGATTTCAAGTCTCAATTTGGCTGGGCCATGGTACCCAGATATCCTGTGAAACACTATCTTGGATGTTTCTGTGGGGGCGTTTTAGGATGATATTAACACTCAGTGGACTTTGAATAAAGTAGATTGCCCTCCGTCATGTTGGTGGGTTCATACAATTAACTAAAGGCCTGAATGGAATAAAAGACTGACCTTACACAAGAAAGAGGGAATTCTGCCAGTGAATGTCCCTTGGACTTGAAACATACCATTGGCTTTCCTGGGTCTTCAGTATGAATGAGTGTCTTTTGAACTGAACTGTAGCATTGGCTCTTCTCTGGGTATCCAGTGATCTGGTTCACTCTGCAAATTTTGAAATTGCTAACCTCCATAATTCATGAACCAGTTCTTTAAAATAAATCTTCTAGCTATAGCTCTCTCTGTGGTGAATTAGGAAAGGAGAGAGAGAGGGAGAGAGAGAGAGAGGATTTATTTTAAAGAACTGGCTAATGAAATTATGGAGAGTAGCAATTCCAAAATTTGCAGAGAAAGAGAGGGAGGGAATACACACACACACACACACACACACATTCTATTGGTTGTATTTCTCTGAAGAACCCAATAAAAGGAGCTATTCTACATTCCAGTGTTGGCTCAGACTAAAAATGGGTCCAAACTGAGTCTTGTGGGAAAAGAAAAGCTTACAGTGTGCTCAAGACAAGTATTTATTCTCATTCATGGTGCTCAAGACAAGTATTTATTCTCATTCATGGTTGGACACAAGTAGTTCACTTAATCATTTGTGAGGCAAAATGGGAATTTGGATGGTATGTGCCTGGCCTTGTCCTAGGTAAGCAAGGGGGTTATCTAAGAGTCTCATCTAAGTGTTTAAGTCACATTGGAAAATGTGGGTCTGTGGGTCTTTGCTGTAAATTTTTTTCCTGGGAAACAAAAATGAGATGACTGATTTGCATGTCATTGTTTTTCAGAAACACAGGATGTAGGCAAATTCATCAGCGTTATGATTATTTAGAAGTTTATATAAACAACTTTGTTTATTTTATAATGTCATCTATTTTTACAATTAAGTAATATAACCCTATTGAGAAGTACAATAATTAATTTTATATTATTTATGATATCATTAATTATGTTTCTGCTATATTTTGTCATTTATTAGTAATACCATTGTGCTTAAAAAATCCTTATTAGACAAAGTTTGTTATACTGAATATAGAATGTATTCTGGGAAACTTAGGTTTGAAACCTCCATTTACTTATTGTGCAAATTTTGTCATCATTTTGTAAAAGTAGAAATACACTTAGTAACTACCCTATAGAGTTTTTATGGTATGAAATCCAATTATGTGCAAGTCCTGAGAAATAAAAGTCCTCAATAATTGATAGCATTTTCCCCATTTTATTCCTTTACCGTCCTTCCATGAGGCAACTATATTCCATGAATAACACATTATGAATATTGAGCACGAAGTAAAGCATTTAACTGGTGTGAGAAGAAAGTCAACTGCCTGAAAACTGGACTCTAAACATCCTATCTCCCAATAAGCAAACTCACAAAAGATGCTACTGGTACTATAAAATAGATTTAACCTCAAAATAACAATTTTGATAATAGTAATAGTCTAACTATTTTTTTTTTTTTTTTTTTTTTTTTTTGCAGTTTTTGGCCGGGGCTGGGTTTGAACCTGCCACTCTGGTATATGGGGCCGGTGTCCTACTCCTTTGAGCCACAGGCGCTGCCCAAGTCTAACTATTTTTCTTGATATCATCACCATCATCCTTCAACATTATAATATGGATGACCTGTGAAAGCACTAAGTAAAAGAAGGCAAATACAAAGACCATATGAAATATTCAGAATAGGCTTATTGATATAGAAAAAATAATAAAGTAGATTAGTGCTCAGGGATGAAGGGAAGAAGAAATGGAGAATCCTGCTAATGGAGAGTCGAAAAGTAACTGCTTATGGGATCAGTATTTCCATTCAGGGTGAAGAATATGTCCTAGAACCAGATAGTAGTTATGCTTGCATGACTTTGGTGGCTAAATATGACTTATATGTACCCTTTTACAATAGTAAATTATATGATACATGAATTTATCTCAGTAAAGGAGAAGGACAATGAAGTGAGCCCCTGACTTCATTGTGACCTCAACACCAGGCCTTCCCCAGAAACCCAGGCCTCAAGCCTGCCCAAGCACCAGGCTGGTCCTCATATTTCTAGGCTCCGTGTCTGCCCTTATGACTCCAGGATCCCGGCCAGCCCCACTGGGAGAAAGAAGTAGGTTATCATCTGTGACCCCAGGTTCCAGGCCTACTTTACTACCAGGCTAGCTCTCATGTCTTTAGGCTTCCATCCTATTTCTGTGGCCTCAGGCTTAGGGGACCCCAGGTCTAGGCCTGCTCTAGCAACCTAGGATCCATGATCATCCCAGTAGACCATGGCACTGAGTCAATTCCCATGGACCCAGCATCTAGGCCCATACCCACAGAATCTTCTTGACATTTGTCTGGGCAATGACTTTTTTTTGATATGATACCAAAATATAGGCCATGAAAGCAAAAATAAGCAAGTGGGATTGCATTAAATTGAAAAGCTTCTACACCACAAAGCAGACAATTGAGTGAAGAAGAATAACCTGCTAATGGGAGAAAATATTTTCAGAATACTCCTGATCAGAGGTTAATAGTCAAAATATCTAAAAAATATGATGTATGACTTTCATTTACCTATATGTGAATATTATTCAGCCTTAAAAATAATGCAATTCTGTCATTTTTGATAATATGGATAAACTTGAAAGACATTATACTGAGTAAAGTATGACAGGCACACAAGGACAAATACTACATGATAACATCACTTACATGTGGACTCTAAAATAGTCAAAATGGAGAGTAGAATGGTGATTACCAATCAGGATGGAGAATTGGCATGATGTTGGTCAAGGTTAGAAAAATGTATTTAAACAGGAAGAATAAGTTCAAGAGATCTATTGTACAATATGTTGGCTATAATTAATAACACTGCATTATATACCTAAAAATTGCTAAGAAAGTAGATTTTAAGTGTTCTCACCACAAACTAGTATGAGGTAATGCATACGTTAATGAGCTAGGCATTCCATAGTGTATGAAGACATATGAAGACATACGAAGACATCATGTTACACACCATAAATATATAAAAATTTTCTTGGTCAATTAAAACAGTAGATAATTAAAAATAAAAGAAAACTGTAAAATGACACATCTGATAAAGGATTTTTATCCAAAATATACAAAGAACATTCAAAACCCAACATAAGGAAACAAGCCAATGATATAATAACCCAGACCTTAACAGACACCTCATCAAAGATGTAAAAAAACAGCCAATAAAGATGTACAAAGATGATCCACATGATATGTGATTAGGGGAATAAAAATTAAAGTGAGGTACAACTAGAGACCTGTTAGAATGGCCAAAACACAGAACATTGACAGTCCCAAATTCTGATAAGGATGTGAAGCAACAAAAACTCTCATTCACTGCTGATGGGGATGCAAAATGGCACAACCACATTGGAAGACAATTTGGAAATTACTTACAAACCTAAATATACTCCAACCATAAAATTCAGCAACCAAGTTCCTTTTTAATCTACTCAAATATTTGAAAACTTAAGTTCATACAAAAACTTAAACATGGATGTTAATAGCAATTTTATTTTATTTATTTATTTTTTTGTAGAGACAGAGTCTCACTGTACCGCCCTCGGGTAGAGTGCCGTGGCATCACACGGCTCACAGCAACCTCTAACTCTTGGGCTTACGCGATTCTCTTGCCTCAGCCTCCCGAGCAACTGGGACTACAGGCGCCCGCCACAACGCCCGGCTATATAGCAATTTTATTAATAATGGAGAAAACATGTAGGCAAATGATCTCTAGTAAGTGAATGGATAAATCAATTATTATTCATCCAAATGATTGAAAATTAATCATCACTAAAAATAAATGAGTTATTAAACTGTTAAAAGGTCATGGAGAAAATTTAGATCCATATTACCAACTGAAAGAAGCCAATCCAGAAAAGGTACAAACTGTGTGATTCCAACTATATGACATTATACAAAAGTCAAAGCTATTAAAACAGTCAAAAACTCAGTGGTTGCCAGAGGTTATAGGGGAGAAAGGGATGAATTAATGAAGCACAGGACATATTGG
Organism: Nycticebus coucang; assembly: GCF_027406575.1. Classification (NCBI taxonomy): domain Eukaryota; kingdom Metazoa; phylum Chordata; class Mammalia; order Primates; family Lorisidae; genus Nycticebus; species Nycticebus coucang. The sequence goes on along the minus strand of NC_069804.1, from coordinate 151,372,927 downwards.
TGGGTAATGAAATTGTTCAGTATGATACTATAATGGTGGATGCATGCCATTATATATTTGTGTAACCCATAGAATATCCATCACCAAGAGTGAATCCTAATGTCAATTGTGGTCTCTGGGTGATAAAGATGTGTCATTGTGGGTTCATCAGTTGTAATAAATGTACCACTCTGTTGGGAGATTTGGCAATGGGGAAAGTGTGCATGTGTGGAGGAGATAAAAGATATATGTAAAATCTCTGCACTTTACAGTCAATTTTGCTGGGGGCCCCGAGTTGCTCTAAAATAAATCATTAGTATAGTCTGAGGTCTGGTAGCGTAATTCCTCCTGCTTTGTTTTTATTTCTGAGTAATGTCTTGGCTATTCGAGGTTTTTTCTGATTCCATATAAAACGAAGCATTGTTTTTTCAAGATCTTTAAAGTATGACAGTGGAACTTTAATAGGGATTGCGTTGAAGGTATATATTGCTTTGGGTAGTATGGACATTTTAACAATGTTGATTCTTCCCAGCCATGAGCATGGTATGTTTTTCCATTTATTAACATTCTCGGCTATCTCTTTTCTTAGAGTTTCATAGTTCTCTTTATATAGATCTTTCACATCCTTTGTTAGATAAACTCCCAAATATTTCATCTTCTTTGGCATTACTGTGAATGGGATAGAGTCCTTAATTGTTTTTTCAACTTGACTATTGTTGGTATATATAAAGGCTACTGATTTATGAATGTTGATTTTGTAACCTGAGACGTTGCTGTATTCCTTGATCACTTCTAAGGGTTTTGTAGTAGAGTCCCTAGTGTTTTCCAGATATACAATCATATCATCTGCTAAGAGCGCAAGTTTGATCTCTTCTGACCCTATATGGATGCCCTTGATCGCCTTTTCTTCCCTAATTGTGGTGGCTAAAACTTCCATTACAATGTTAAAAAGCAATGGAGACAATGGGCAGCCTTGTCTGGTTCCTGATCTAAGTGGAAATGATTCCAATTTAACTCCGTTCAATATGATATTGGCTGTCAGTTTGCTGTATATGGCCTCTATCAGTTTAAGAAATGTCCCTTCTATACCAATTTTCTTAAGTGTTCTGATCATGAAGGGATGTTGGATGTTATCAAAAGCTTTTTCTGCATTGATTGAGAGGATCATATGATCTTTGTTTTTTACTTTGTTTATGTGCTGAATTACATTTATAGATTTACGTATATGAACCAGCCTTGAGACCCTGGGATAAAGCCAACTTGATCATGATGTATGATTTCTTTGATATGTTGCTGGATTCTGTTTGTTAGGATCTTGTTGAATATTTTTGCATCTATATTCATTAGTGATATTGGTGTAAATGTCTTGGTAAAGTAACTAGGAAAATGCCAGGAGGGCTATGTCAACTAAGGAGATGAAAATGTGTCAAACATTCTATGAAACAAGTGTATGGTGCCCCATGATCACATTGATGTACACAGCTATGATTTAATAATAAATAAATAAATAAAATAAATCATTATTTTTTAATTAAAACCTTTGCTCCACGAAATGCACTGATTAAAATATGAAAAGATAAGTCAAAGACTGAAAGAAAATATCTGCAATCGATGTATTTTACAAATGAATTTTCTCCAAAATATTTAAAGAACTCTTAAGCAAGTAAATAGCCCAATGAAAAACATGCACAAAAATTATTTCTTTGAAAATTATCAGATCCTCATAAACTTTTCCTTATTTTCCAAAGAAAATGTGTACCCTATGGTTGACAGTATTTGGTGACATTTACCCTTATCATTTGAATTTATAGGAATAAAGTGATCTTGGAGTATTTTTCCTGCCTTTCTAGCTTTGGATATCTCTCCCCCCTCATTTAAATGAGTGATTTTTTTCTAGATTCTTGTCACTCTAACCCAATTAGGTTTGTGGAGAATAGCCTTCAAGTGAGTGCACATTCCCCCTACATCAGTTGCGTAAGGTGTTCTATAATCTTTTGCCAGCCAGCCCAGATTTGGCTCTTATAGGTTTGTCAGCAACTTTATCTGAAATCTTCTTATTGATTTTTAACTGTATTTGACTCAAGCAAGAAACTACTTGTATCCTCTGTATCACTATATGCAACTGAGTTTCCCTAGATTTTGTGTTTGTTGGTTGCCCTGTGACCTCAGCTTTCTGATGGGATCAAGAAAAATTGTGAATTTCCAGTTTCTCCAGATTTTCGTTAATGTTGTAAGGGAGAAAATGATTTTCTTCCCAGGATTTTACATCTCAAGTGGAAACCAGAACTTCTGCATAGTTTTAAGTATATGTTTTGTACAATAAATAATATTCTATTATACAATTGAATGCCAGGCACTATACAAGGCATTTCTCATATGGAACACCACTTAATCTGGATAGCAGTGCATCAATTAGGGTATATCCTTATTTTAGAGGTAAATTTATGAGACTCAGGGAAATTATATAGCTTGTTCTTAGCAGTGGAGATATTAAATGAAAAAGCCTAAAATCAAGCCTGGTTCTGTTTGGTTTCTGTCTCCTTTTTATTTATCCTGTCTGCTATGGTATATTGGTTCTATTTAGGAGTTGGGATAATTTAATCTCCAGTCTCCTGCATTGCTACTTGTTAAGAAATCTAAGATTTCTTAAAAATGACAGGAGGTGAAAGGGGAAAAGCAGAGCGCTAAGTAAGGACTCATCTGTGTTGTTAGTGCTAAGTCTGGAGATTTAATAGTAGAAGTTTGACTTTTGACATCTCTCTCTAGGTGAGCTGGCAAAGTTAGGTCTTTGCAAATGATAACTTTGCAACAAAAAATTAATATGACCAATCACTTATATCACAGATGACTGTTTTCCCCAAAGAACCAAAGGCATTTTGGATTAGTAACAGATTGAAGAATGAAATAGCAATCATCATAGTGTCTAAGCCCAGCTGCTAAACCTGAAGAGGTTAGGGCCACATCAACATCTGCCAAGTAAAGCTCTTTGTTTGTAAATCTGTATGATGATACAGTGTTTTATCTTCAATTTAAATGAGGGATATATTTGCCATGGCCAAAATTGAAAACATATTGGCATACCTAGCTGATTTAAAAAACAGGCAAAAAATGTTACTGCCTTTAGAATAAAACAGGTGTGCATATATTTTTTTTATTATTAAATCATAGCTGTGTACAATAGTATGATCATGGGGCACCATACACTTGGTTCATAGACCGTTTGACACATTTTCATCACACTAGCCAACATAGCTTTCGTGGCATTTTTAAACAACAACACAGGGCTCATGTTTTCCATATAATGCCTCTGGCTATTCTGATGGGCCCTTCCATTTGAACAACCATTTGCAGGGGTCCTCAAACTACGGCCTGCTGGCCACATGAGGCGGTGTGATTGTATTTGTTCCCGTTTTGTTTCTTCACTTTAAAATAAGATATGTGCAGTGTGCATAGGAATTTGTTCATAGTTTTTTTTTTTAAGCTATAGTCCTGCCCTCCAATGGTCTGAGGGACAGTGAACTGGCTCCCTGTTTAAAAAGTTCGAGGACCCCTGATTTAGTGGAACCTACATTCATTCCTAAAGAAATAAGATCAATGAGCTTGTATAAGGAATAAATGAGAGGAATAGTTAAGAGTAATAAGCAGAAGAGTTTGACAGATTAATTCTGGAAAACTTCCTTACTAGCTGAAAAAACTTACCAAGTTACTCAACTTCTGTCCCTCACTTTCACATCTGTAAATGGAGACGGATATTAGTAACTACCCTTATGACTGCTGAAAATTAAAGTTAACAAAACATGTAAGGCACTGCTTCCAAGACGGCTAGTGAAAGGGAATGTGCTCTAGGGTTGTGACATTGGGATATCAATACTCTCCTCTCATTGCAGGGATGGAAGATGCCTTGATTGTTACAAGCCCTCCTGGAACCTTAATGTCACTCCAGGGAGAAAGGGAGTATTCATGGTAAGCCTGTAAATGGACAAAGCTTGCCCTAAAGAGACTGAGAGAACCCCAAGGTGACTAAAAATAAGTTTATCTGAACTGAAATAAGTTTTCTTTATTAGGTAAAATGTGGCTTTAAAATGGTGGTTGAACATATATTAATCAGCTCAATCAATCCATTTCCCAAGGTATACATATTTCAAAACATCATTGTATATGCTATATATATATAATATGCATACATATATAATTTTTATTTGTCAATTTAAGGAATAAAACATTTAAAAATTGGAATTATGTGGACATATAATAAAACATAAGGCACTTAAAACAGAGCCAGAACCCTGTTAAGTACTACTCAAGTGTTAGCTGCTTATGGGTACTATTATTATTGAATTTAATGTACAAACTAACAGGATCAGGCGGTGACTTCAGAAAAATTACATTTGCCAAATATATTTTTAATCATTATAAAGACATAAAAGATGCTAGAGGTGGCCTTATTCATAAAATATTTTTAAAAATCGATAATAAGGACCATAGGGGTTGCACAAATGTCAAATGAAAGGACAGAAGCAAAGATATTTTTCATTAGGAAAGATGAGGAATGAGAAGATTTTGACAGCATGAAAGCTAGGAAATTGGTGGAGTCAATTGTGGTAACGAAAAAATTAGTAAGCAGTGACTGTTGGCAGGCAATTGGGGGTATGTTAGATTTGAGGTACCATTTAGATTCTAAAGGGAAATATTCCGTGTATGACTGACAATGTGGAACAAAACAACAGTAGAGAAGTTTACATTCAGGCAGTTCCTGAAATCATGTATGAATTTCAGCTTCCTTAAAAAGGCTTGCAAAAGCTGTACTTGTTCCAAACTACAGACTTGGACTTGAAAATGAGAGGTTGAGTATGAATAAAGAATGATGATTTACATAAAATTATTCAAACAACTGAGGAGAAAATGAGATGCATAGCCTAGCATAATAAAATCAATAAGGACAACCTGCCTGTTAGTGTATTCTGACCTTTGCAACAATTGCCCAAATTTTACTCCAATTTGGATACTGCCTCTACTTGAAAAAGTAAACAATAATAAAGTGCTTTTCTTTGAAATATTGTGTCATTAAAATAAAGTAAAACTATGTTTGAAAAGTTAGACTTGAAATATGGCATAAAACAGTATTTCCTCATTCCTTAGAAAACTGTTCATGCATGCCACCCTTTACAACTCTCTAAAGAAGTATTTAATTTTGTTCAATAAATGAAACACTGAGGAATGGTATGCAAATAAGTTATGTGATACATGTATTTGGAGAGTTTCATAATTTATAAAAATCTTTCATGTGATTAATCATAACCTAATTTATTTGCATTGTTAATTTGGGAATCTGTTGATTTAATTTTTTAAAATAAGGCACATTGCCTAAATAAAATAAGATCAAGAATAGTGTGTTACTGGGAGAAAATATTTACATGGTATACATTCAATAAAGGGATGATAACCATAATCTATAAAGAACTAAAACAAATCAGCAAGAAAAAAGTCAAACAAACCCATAAAAATTGGGGCAACATTGATGAACAGAAGCTTTTCAAAAGAAGATAGACTAATGGCCAATAAACATATAAAATGCTAAACATCTCTAGTCAGGGAAATGCAAATCAAAACCACAATGAGATATCACCTAATCCCAGTGATGTGATATGAAAAAGTCCCCAAACCACAGATGATTCCATAGATGTGGAGAGAAAGGACCATTTAGACACCTTAGTGGGATTGCAAATTAGCACAACCTCTGTGGAAATTAGTATGGAGATGATTCAAAGAACTAAAAGTAGATTGACCATTTGATACAGCAATCCCACTATTGGGTATTTACACAAGGGGCAGGAAAGTACTTTTATCAAAAAGGTATGTGACTTGAATGTTTATATCAGTGCAGTTCACAATTGCAAAGATGTATAATCAATCCAAGTGCCCAACAATACATGAATGGATTAATAAACTGTGGTACATATATACCTTGGAGTACTACTCAGTCATAAAAAACAAATGATGAACTAATATTTTATGGATGGAATGAATACCATTCTTCTAAGAGCAGTATCAGAAGAATGGAAAAACAAATAGTACATTAACTCACTATTAAATTGGAGGTAATCAAGGAATACAGCAGTATCTCAGGACACAAAATCAATACTTACAAATCAGCAGCTTTTACATATACCAATAATGATCAAGCTGAAAATGTAGTTTTTTCTATGTTTTGGAGAAGGTTGTATAATATAGATACTAGTTCCTCTCTAAAGGCTTGGTAGAATTCTGATGTGAAGCCATCTGGTCCAGGACTTTTCTTTTTTGGAAGATTTTGTACAGTTGATACTATTTCAGTGATTGGTATAAGTCTATTCAAAATTTCTAATTTTTTTTCTGGTTGATGTAGAAAAAACTTTTGATGAGAGCCAGCATCCTTTCATGATCAGAACACTTAGGAAAATAGGTTTAGATGGGTCACTTCTTAAACTGATAGAAGCCATATATAGCAAACCCATAGCCAATATCATATTGAATGGAGTAAAATTGAAAACATTTCCACTCAGATCTGGAACTAGGCAAGGATGACCACTGCCTCCACTGTTATTTAACATAGTAAATGGAAGTCTCAATCATCGCAATCAGGCAAGAGAAGGGGATCAAGGGCATTCAAATAGGGTTGGAGGAAGTCAAATTCTCACTCTTTGCACATGATGTGACACTAAACTTGGAAAATCCCAGGAACTGGGTGGTGCCTGTGGATCAGTGGGTAGGATGCCAGCCCCATATACTGAGGATGGTGGGTTCAAACCCGACCCCAGCCAAACTGCAACAAAAACAGCTGGTGTCATGGCAGACACCTGTAGTTCCAGCTAATGGGGAGGCTGAGGCAAGAGAATAGCCTAAGCCTAGGAGTTGGAGGTTGCTGTGAGCTGTGACACCACTGCACTCTATACCGAGGGCAATAAAGTGAGACTCTGTCTCTAAAAAAAAAAAAAAAGAAAAGAAAGAAAAAGAAAATCCCAAGAACTGAACTACAAAACTCTTAGAAGTGATTAATGAATACAGCAGCATCTAAGGATAAAAAAAATCAATACTTACAAGTTAGTAGCTTTTATATATGCTAACAATAGTCAACCTGAAAATACGGTCAAGTACTCTATTCCTTTTACAGTAGTGCCAAATAAAACGAAATATCTGGGAATTTACCTAACAAAAGACGTGGAAGATCTCTACAAGAAGAATTATGAAACTCTGAGAAAAGAAATAGGTGAAGATGTTAACAAATGGAAAAACATACAATGCTCAAGGCTGGGAAGAATCAACATTGTTAAAAAGTCCATACTACCCAAAGCAATTTACAGATTTAATGCAATCCCTATTAAAGCACCATTGTTGTACTTTAAAGAGTTTGAAAAAATAATACTTCATTATACAGAGAATCAGAAAAAAATTCAAATAGCCAATACATTACTCAGGGATAAAAACAAATGAGGAATCACGCTGCCAGACTTCATGCTATACTATAAATCGATAGTTATCAAAACAACATGGTACTGGCACAAAAACAGAGAGGTAGATGTATGGAACAGAATAGAGAACCAAAAGATGAACCCTACTACTACCATTATTTAATCTTTGATAAGCCAATTAAAAACATTCAGTGGGGAAAAGACTCCCTATTTAACAAATGGTGCTGGGTGAACTGGTTGACGAACTGTGGAAGACTAAAACTGGACCCACACCTTTCACCATTAACTAAGATACACTCTCACTGGATTAAAGATTTAAACTTAAGACATGAAACTATAAAAATACTAGAAGAAAGTGCAGGGAAAACACTTGAAGAAATTGGCCTGGGAGAATATTTTATGAGGAGGACCCCCTGGGCAACTGAAGCAACACCAAAAATATATGACTGAGATCTGATCCAACAAAAAAGCTTCTGCACAGCCAAGAGCACAGTAAGTAAAGCAAACAGATAGCCTTCAGAATGAGAGAAGATTTTTTTTGCAGGTTATGTTTCTAACAAAGGTGTAATAACTAGAATCCACAGAGAACTCAAACTAATCAATAAGAAAAGAACAAATAACCCAATTTCTTTGTGGGCAAGAGACTTGAACAGAAACTTGTCTGAAGAAGACAGGTGCATGGCCTACAAACACATGAAAAAATGCTCATCATCTTTAATCATCAGATAAATTCAAATCAAAACCACTTTGAGATATTATCTAACTCCTCTAAGAGTATCCCACATCACAAAAATCCCAAAACTACAGAAGTTGGTGTGGACGCAGAGATAAGGAAACACTTCTACATTGCTGGTGGGAATGCAAGCTAATATGGCCTTTTTGGAAAGAAGTTTGGAGAATATTCAAGGAACTAAAAGTAGACCTATTTTTCAATTCTGCAATTCCTCTACTAGGTGTATACCCAGATGATCAAAAATCATTTTACAACAAAGGCATTTGCACCAGACTTTTTTATTGCAGCCCAATTCATAATTGCCAAGTCATGAAAGCAGACAAAGTACCCATCGACTCATGAATGGATTAATAAATTGTGGTATATGTATACCATGGAATGCTATGTAGCCATAAAAGAATGCAGACTTTACATCTTTTATGTTTACCTGGATGGAGCTGGAACATATACTTCTTAGGAAAGTATCTCAAGAATGGAATAAAAAGTATCCAATGTACTCAGTACTACTATGAAACCAATATATAATCACCTAAAAATTCTTAAGAATGGTAAAACATAACTGTAGTCCAGAAAGAAGGAGGGAAGAGGAGGGAGAGGGAAGAGGAGAAAGGAGGGCAGGAGGAGGGAGGTTATTTGGTGGGACCTCACCTAATGTGAATAATGCAATGCTACATTTCAAAAGTATTAAGAATAGAGTATAAATGTCTTACGACAACAAATAAGTAAGCAAGGTGATCGCTATGTTAATCAGTTCAATGTAAGCATTCCACATTGTATATTAAATCAGCACCTTGTGCTCCATAAATGCATTGATGTACACAGTTATGATTTAATAAAGAAAAAAATAAATTGGAGCTAATTAATCAGTAGTCATTTGCACATATGGTAGTAAAACTCATTGGAAATAAAGCAGGTAGGAGGCGGAAGGCATGGAGGGTAAATTAATACCTAACAGGTACAACAGACACATGACTATTTTGGTCATGAGCACACTTAAAATTTCTACTCACACTTTACAAAAGCAATCCAGATAACCAAATGTTTGTACCCCCATAATATTCTGAAATAATAAAGAAAAAGATGATAGTACATTATTGATGTCTTCTCAATCCATCTACCTTTCTCTGGAAAGAGTTTACTTCTACTCCCACTATTAATACATAGTAGGTGGGGGTAGCTCTGAGAAGTTATCCTTTAACTTTGTGATTACACACTGGAGATGATGGCTAATTGGACTGGATGTGGACATCTGATCACAATTAAAAAAACCATTCTCTAGGAAATTTGGATTTAGGACTAAACATTATTCAATCTCTAGCTGAAATGTAAAAATGTACATTAGGAGGTGAAGGGCAGCAATAGTTTACTGAACTGAAGGAATAGCAGAAAAAGCCTAATTCAAGAGAGAAAAGAGAACAAAACAGACAAGTATATATAAACAGAGGTGAGAGTTGGATTATTAATACTTCCCAAAGCCTTTAAAATCTTTGGCCTTAGTCCCCTCTGAGGCCTGGGTAAATCCCTGTTTTTAGTTCTGTGAGATTATTCCTTATCCTTACCCTTCATTCCTCTTTATTTTCCCAATCCAGTTTGGTTTGGTTTTGCTACTTGCAATCAAAGGGACATGGAGTAGCAATTGATGTCAGGTATGAAGATGCAATTGGCAGAATGTGGAATTGGTTGAGTCAAGGCAAAGCATGGTGGGATTCATGCTTCTCTACCTGGAAATCTAGCCATCCGTGTAAATAGCTAGGAAAGTAGCTCTTAGCCTACTGTTTCTTCCCTGTTGACATAAGAGCACTTATGCTTCAAGGTATGATTCAATTAAATATTGTTACAAATTTCAGGATAAGAATCTGTCTTGGTTACTCCATGTAGTGTTTAGCAAGTAGCAACAAGAAAAGTGTAGGTCAATTGTAGAGTTGTCAAGCTAATAACCTACAGTGGTCAAGTGGGATTATCTAACTGATATCTCTGAAGTACAAATTAAAGAAAAAAATATTCCACACATAAGAATGCTGTGTTAAAGAGCTGAGTTTCTGACTTTCCTCTTTCTCAGGATAAAGTATATGTCCCAATTGAAAGATTGCGAAAACTTGCTATTTTATTAAGCAAATATAATAAGAACCAGTGACTTTAGAAAGCTCATTTGCAATAGGTTCCTCCAAAATACATCCTCCACGCCTTTCAGAACTACTTTATTCAACTCAATGTGAAACATGTTATACCAATTAAGTTGGAATATGAAATGGAAACATGATCATGCCTGTGAGACAATTTAGTGAAGAAATCTCATTCACTAAATCATTTTTATTTTTTCATTCTAAATTGAGATTAAGAACATTACATGGATCCTTGTTATGACTCCACTCCTTCTTAGTAATGTGATTACAGTTGAATCATTGACTTTCTGTTTGTTTGTTTGTTTGTTTTTAGTTCCATAATCTGGAACTAAAATTGTCTATGTCTAAAATTGTATGCTTTTCACTGGATACTTAGGAACAATGGAGGTAAACCATTCAACATAGTATATGTTATGTAGTAAGAACATACCAATTAACCACTATTAACATTATCATCATATCCTCATCATATAATTATCATCATCCAAGAATCATTTCTAAGTTCCTCCTCTCTGCCATACACTATTCTAGGTGCTTAAGGACGTAGCAATAAAAACATAAATAAAGTTTCTAACTTCAGGGAAACAGGAAAAGAATGCTAAACCTAAATGTATAAAAAATAAAATATAATTCTGAATAGCATTAAATGTAATAGGGAAAATAAAACAGGATACTAGAATAGATTGATGAGAGTGAAGTTGATCAATGAAGTTCTTTGTTTTAGTCCATTTGTGCTTCTTTAACAAAATGCACTAGCTTGAGAAATTTATAAACAAAATAAATTTATTTCTCACAGTTCTAGAGGCTTAGAAGTCCAAGATCAAGTTGCCAGTAGTTTTGGTGTCTGGTAAGGGCTTGTTCTCTGCTTCATTGAAAGCTAGATGTTTCTTCACTTGGCAAAAGAAGATGCAAAGGGGCTCCCTTGCCCCGCTTTTGTAATCCTATTCACAAGGCTGGGGTACTGATGATTTAATCACTTTTCAAATGCCCTACCTCTTAATACTATGACTGGGTATTAGGTTCCGATTTATGAATTTTAGGGGCCACAAAGTTTAAGATCACAGAATCCTCCTTAAGCTGAGATCTAAATATGACTCAAGTTATGAAAAAAAGCTTAAGGAAGTTTTTAAAAAGGGGAAAATAGCAAATGTAAAATTATTAGATGAGATTAGAAATGAGAGTAAGACTATTTGAAATTAATAAAAAGGAAGACGGTGTATATGGCTAGAATGTTGTGAGTACAAGGCATTGTAGGTCATGCTGGAAGTTTAGATTTTATTCTAAGTGCAATGGAAAACTATTAATGGGTTTTTAACCAAAAAAAAAAGAAACTGATTCATGTTTCAAGAAAAACACACATAAGGTCAAACTCTGTTAATCTAACCTTTTCATTTATTAGCAGTGTAGCTTAAGCAAGTTACTTAACCTATGTGAAACTAAATGTCATTAATGATTATGAAACAATGAGAATAATTACACTGACCTCACATAGTGGCTAAGGGTTAAATTTGACATTTTATTAATTATTCATCCAACAAAAGTTTATTGAACTTTTACAATAGAAGCTGAAGATATAGCAGTGATTATAATGAAATTCTGGTTTCACGAAGCTGACATTCAAATGGATGAGATAGATAATAAAACACAGGCTTATTCTACACAAGCTACAGGCCAGGCACGATGGCTCATGCCTGTAATCCTAGCACTCTGGAAGGCTGAGGTGAAAAGATCCCTTGAGTTCAGGAGTTTGAGACCAGCCTGAGCAAGAGCAAGACCCCATCTCTACTAAAAGTGGAAAATTTAGCCGGGCATGGTGGCACATGACTGTAGTCCCAGCCACTTGTGAAGCTGAGGCAAGAGGATCACTTGAGCCAAAGCATTTGAGGTTGCTGTGAGCTAAGATGCCATGGTACTCAAACCAGTGTGACAGAGTGAGAATCTGTCTAAAATAAATGAATAAATAAACAAACAAATAAATAAACAAAGCACAAGTTATAATAAAGAATAAAGCAAAGTGAAATAATAGAGAATGGTGAAGGAAAACTTATCTATAATTTTTCAGATATCTGAGGAAGAGAACTGAATGAAAAGAGACAGTGAGTCATGCAATTATCTAGGGAAAAAACTTTAGGTCAGAGTAAACTTCAATTTCAAAACCCTGAGATAGGTTTCTGCTTTATGTACTTAAGAGACATCAAGGTCTGCATGGTTTGAGATCAAAGAATAAAAGGAAGAATGGTAGAAGTAAGATCAGAAAAATTACCTGGGGCAAGATACTGTAGAACAATGTAAGTCAGTGTAAGATCTTTGGGGAGTGACATGATCTGAATTACATTTTCACAGGAGCACTAAATAACAGGTAGAAAATAAATGTTTGGGTATATTATCTTTGATATGACTTTTAGATTTAGAATTAGAGACCTGTTAATATATGAAATAACCATCATCATGAAGGAAGGACTGAGATATTAGAGAAGATATAATCCCCTTTCTTCAGTTAAAAAGAAAACAAATTGGAGGAAAGTGAACTTATTACATTGCATGGCACATGGTATGTACTAATTACATGTTAATTTTTATCATCTTTTTCTTAGTTTTCACTACAATGAGGTGATATGCCATGAAATGTAATAGCAGAGATCTGTCTAATAAACACATCCCTTTCATCATTTATTTTCATCACTTACTTTTGCATATATATGACAGTAATTTATCTAAATTTGATAAACAAACAAATTCCATTCTGTAATTTGAATGTGGAACATTGGTTAAATTATTCCAACTGACCTAGATAATTTTTCAACTAAGTTTACAAGACCAGTTATAATGAAGAGTGCAAAACAAAGTCTCTCTCTCTCTTTCCTCTTTTCCTTCCTTCTTTCTTTTTTCCTTCTCTCCTTTCTCAAGAATAATCTAAATAATTACCTGAATTTTCTTTTTAAATTTGGCTATGTGTCATCTCTGAAGGTTATATACATATACCATTTATTCAATAACTTTTTTTCATTTGTGAAAATAATTTTGGAAGAAAACACAAACATAGCAGCTGTTATTAAACCCTTGCTAGAATTCCTCCATGGAGCTAGCATTTTTTATTAAATATATTATTTAATCCTCAGTAAATATAATTTAAAGTGCATATTAATATCTCCATTTTATATAATTGGGTTTTAGATAATTCAATTAACGTCACCAAATCAATATATTTATATATTAACATATGTATATATATGCACACATATTTAAGGATCTAGAGTCGTATTAAATTTTAAATATTAGTGTCAGTAAACTTAAGAAAAGACATTGCAAGCTGATTAAAGATTAAAATTTCTTATGATACCAATTCAAAAGGATCACTTAAACATTACATGAAAAAGTCAGAACTGATCTCACCAAAAATAAAACTCTAGACAAATAACAGTATGACATTTCTTCAAAGCATGTACTACCACCCCCAGGTAGTAATCCTGCAAATACCCCTGCACAATATCTAACAAAGGGTTCCATCACAAATAAGTTTGGTTAACACTGGTTTAATAAAATTGCATGGTTTGTTTTTAATCCAATACTTCTATTTAATTTGGTGCTATGAGTTCATGTGAAATCACCTCTTTCCAGGAAGTATACTGAGATTTACAGCCAACTTTGAAATTCTTGAAAACAATACAATGGATTCATAGAAAGATAGAAGAAGAGAGAGATGGAGATCCATGGTAAAGCTAAACAAATGATAATGACAGCATCTAGGTGGTAAGTATATGCATGTGCATGGTAATTTTTTTTTTGAAATTTGTTATATATTTCAAAATTTTCATAATTAAATATTGTACCAAGTTTTTTAAAAATTCCTCCTTCTTCAAACACATAATGATAGTAGACATTTTTTAAAGAACAAAGTCATACTTAACAATAGTGCAAACATCAGCAGTCTAAAACTGGAACAAAAACAAACATCGATAAGGGGAAACTGAATCTCCAAACCCAGTATCTGGCACCATTGGTTTCTGAATCTCTAAGCAGAAATAGTGACAGAGTTTAATTTCTATTAATTAACAGAGACTCAAGCCTCTAAATGCTCACTCGGTTTGAGCTTGAGTATTTGGAGCATGAAGTGCACCTCCTCACAAAATTATTGCAAAATTCTGGGGTAACTGCAGGTAGCTATAGCCAATGTCAATCTGTCACCAGAGGATACTGGAAGGAGAAGGTAAACCATCAAGTGCTCTAGAACCCACTCTGTAATTTTCCTTCAGGATGAAAGATCTCCGTCCATTAAGTCAAAATCTGATTTTGATCTGAGAAGCTTAGTTTGCTAAATGAAGGCAAGTGTAAAATCCCTACATATGAAGGGATCAGGTCAAGAGAAAAACACATACTCATCAAAAAACAATTAAAATAACTGACAAAAGCCCTACCCAAGATAAGCCTGTAAATTAAAATTTCAGTGAGTAGGGCGCCGGCCCCATATGCCGAGGGTGGCGGGTTCAAACCCAGCCCTGGCCAAACTGCAACAAAAAAATAGCCGGGTGCTGTGGTGGGCACCTGTAGTCCCAGCTACTTGGGAGGCTGAGGCAAGAGAATCGCTTAAGCCCAGGAGCTGGAGGTTGCTGTGAGCTGTGTGATGCCACGGCACTCTACCAAGGGCCATAAAGTGAGACTCTGTCTCTACAAAAAAAAAAAAAAAAAAAAAAAAATTCACACCAAATAAGAAAATAACTGTCATGAAAAATAGCTAACAAATGGGACAATTCACTCATAAGTGGTATCTCAAAAAAATCTTCCATAAAGAATAATTGAAGAAATATGTTTAATTGAAAATACAAGGGATTTCCACAAACCTGAGTAAACAAGTTTACAACAATTCTGCATTCAGCATACTACCTAATGTTGTAACAAGAGTATTCCCATAAAATCAGACTAAAACAATGATTTCTGCTAACGTCATTACCACAGAGCTTTTTATTGGATAGGAAAACTAATACACTGGAACAGATGAAATAAGATTTGTAAAAATTAGAAAAATCTAATCATTTTTATTTGCGGTTGAAATTACTTTTTACATTGTATACATAAGAAAATATACATATAAATTCTTATAATTAAAATATTCAATCAAATTTGATGAATACAAAATCAGCAGAAAATAATGAACAACAATATAATTCATCAGCAATGACATATTAGATAATATAATATTAATAAAAAATATTTCCTACTTTATATAAGTAAAAACCTCCAGAACTATAATATTCTCAGGAATAAAATTGTACAAATTATATCATAAATATGCTAATGTTTTCCAAATATTCCTGTAAATTCAGTGCAGTTCCAATCAAAGGCCTAAAAGGAACCAGACCTACTAATTTAATGTGATTAATAGGGAAGTGTGGAGGTCCAAAATGTTCACAACAAGTCTGGAAAGAAGACATATGAATAAAAGAAGTGATTTATCACAGATCAAGACTTGCTATGAAGTGATAGTAATTAAAAGTGTAATATTGTTTATAGGAATGGGCAAATAGACCAATGAAACTGAAGGAAGAATGAAAAATAAATCCAATCTTATGAATCTATGAGAAAAGGGCCTTTACAAATCAAAAGGTAAGTATAGACCACATAATAAATGGTATTAGAGATTTTGCTCCCCTTTAAAAAATATGGATTTTTTTTCTCATATTATACATCAAAATGGAGTTTAGAGTTTTCAAAGATTTTCATGTAAAAAATAATTAAAACCAGTAGGATAAACGTTAGATGAATACTGTTACAATGGTAGGGAGAAGTCAGCAGGTATTCTGTAGAGGGTTACATAGTTCTTATTTTAGACTTTATACACCTTGCACAGTCTCTGTCACATGTTTTTAGAACCAATAAATATGTTTTAAAAGCATTATAGCTAATGGAATATTCATAAACAGTGCTGCCTTTATTTGATTCACCCAGCCACATTTCTCTGACTTCTCACATATGAGATAAAGAAATATTCCTTACACAAAACCAAAAATGTAATTCATGAAGGAGAAAATATTCAATTTTACTGCCTTAAGTTTAAAAACATTGGTATGAGACCAGAAATCACCATAACCAAAGTTAAAAGACACGTTAGATACAGAAAGAGAAAACATTTTCAGCCTATATAACAAAGTTTTTGTATGTAAAATATGTGAAAAACTTCTAGAAAACAGGAAGAAGGGAAACAATAAGAAAACGGGAACTGGCAACTCACAATAGTAAAACCTGAATTATCATTAAAAGTTGGGAAAATACAGATTAAAATAAAATAACATTTTTCCATCAGATAGGTAAAAATTATTATATAAAGTATGACAGAAGTGTTGATGAGTATATGAGGAAATTCCTACACAGGGGTAATTGAAGTATAAATTGGTAAAACACTTTTTATATTTGCCATTGTAGATAAATCCCATATAACCAACAAAGTCATTGATCTATTGGTCTAAAAAATGCTAATACAAATTTAATATTAAGCTTATAAAAACATAGTATCTAGACTACAGTATTAATAGCATTTTTTTTTGTCTGCTTGGCCTCCTATACCTGATTATATGTATTCTGTCTTCAGGTGCAACATTATAAAAGCAACAGTGATTACAGACTGCCTACATATGTCTGGAAATGATAGTGACATTTCTGCTGAAAATGTGTACTGTTAACAGTTGAAAGACTTGAGAATACTGAGTCTTTGGAACAAAAAGCTAATGGGAAAATTAAAACAGACACAAAACTAAAAATTACTACTGTAACATAACTTTCTTCTAGTCTTCCAAAGTGTATGTATGTGTGCCCTCTCTTAAACCTATGGAACCAGACCTTACAATCTTTTCCACTGTAAGTACTAGTGCTGGATTTTCTAAACCAAGAATTTTAAAAAAACATGATCTTAGAAGTAAAAGGATATAAGGATAAACAGGACATTATTTTTAAAGGGAACCTAGATAAAAAGTTCAGAACAAATTATACTTTATATATCACTCAATATATACCCTATGATAGATTATATTCATTACTTCCATCTACATATCAGCTGCCATTATCTTTTTCATTTTACTCCTCAAATTATTTGCACACTAACATTTATTGTGAAATTTAAAGTATACCACAGATGGAAGAGCAATAGCAAAATAGAGGAACAAGAGGTCCCATTCTCATCCCCCATTATATAGATGGCAAAATTGAGTATTAGAGAATTTAATTAACTTCATCATATTAATATATTTATATATTAACATATGTATGGATATATACGCACACATTTAAAAATCTTGAGTCTTATCAATTTTTAAATATTAGTGTCAGTAAACTTAAAAGATATAGCAAGCTGAATAATATTAAAATTTCTTATGACACAAATTTAGAAGGATCACTAAAACATCAGATGAAAAAGTCAGAACTGAAGCTGATCTCAACAAAAATAATACCCTAGACAAATAACAGTATTGACATTTCTTCAAAGCATGTACTACCACTACCACATATGGATCAGATACCTTTGTCAAAACACCAGAATCCAGTTAAGAAATTTAAGCACCCGAGAAAAGCACAGAACAGAGAAGAGCTACACTAAAATGGGTAAGAAGAGAAGTTTCACTTTGCCAGTAAGTTCTCCTCCCCAAAACTGGCACAACTCAGAGCCAATGGAAATCATTTCAACCCACAATTTCTCCCTCCAGGAAAGAAGTGAGTGAGAGATGCAGCCAATACCCCTACTCACTCATAGCACTTCCCAAAAAACTAACTCCTTTCCCACATGACCCTGAGTACAAGGGAACTGGTATAATTGGAACACCTATGGACTGGTAAGACCAAAGAGGAGGTCCAGGTGGTTCTAGCACCCTACACAGCCTCCACAGCTGTTGAAGCCCTTAGAAGCTGTGTGGTTTCCAGCAGCTTTTGAGGTCTCTAGTAACCAGTGAGTCCCCACAACTCCTTCAACCCCAGAAGCCATACTAGCACCAGAAACTGGCATAAATCACAGCTTCCAGCAGTCATAATGGCTGCTGAAGTGGATCACAGATTCCCACATAGACTATAGCAGCTTCATGGCCCTGAGAAACAGCTATAGCATTTAGCATCCAGTGATAATTGTAGGTACCAGTGCTAATTACAGCTGCTAAACAAGATTGCAGCAGTCATGTAACCTACATGAACCAGCACAGCTCACAACAGTCAGTGTGACCATCAGTACTCAGCATAGATCACACTGCTTAGATGGTTCTAGGAAGAAAGCATGGATCTCAGCAGACAATATGTATACAAATAATGGAAGGTAACATAATTGTGAAAAGTTAACTCTGCTCCATGAGATTGGGAAAGGGCACACAATTTTGTGTCTTCTCCTTCAGAATGGAGGAAAAATAGTGGAGCTTGCACCAAATGTCCTGTCATCCAGTGAACTGCAATAGTTAAAAGTTGAGGATGGCTTTCAGTAATCAGCATAGTTAAATGGGATTGGGAAAATTTATATAAATAAGCTTTTTTTTTTTTTTTTAAGACATAAAGGTAAGTGAAGATACCCAACATATCAATATCAATGCACTACCGGGAAGAGGTAAGATGGCCAACTGGAGCCAGCTTTTAACAGAAGCTCCCATACAGTGGGAGAAATAATGGTCATAATGAACCTAATAAAGCTGAAGGTTGGGAGCTGAGCTGAGACAGAAGATTGATAAGTACACGTCATCCCTGCTGAGGCAGGCTGCAACTCCAAGGAAACAAATTTCAGGTACAAAACCCATCCCAAAGAGAATGAGAGTTCATCCCCTCCCCCAAGAGAGTGGCTCATTGTGTGCTCTCTACAAGCAAGCAGTGAACAGAACACCTCTTGTTTCACCTCACAGGAGAGAGCCACTGAAGGCTGGGACTCCTTCTCCAGAGAGATCCTGCTGTGAGCATGGGCATTCTCTTGCTAGGTACAAAAGTTGAACAAATATTTTCATTTTTTTTTTTTTTTGTAGAGACATAGTCTCACTTTATGGCCCTCGGGTAGAGTGCCGTGGCATCATACAGCTCACAGCAACCTCCAACTCCTGGGCTTAAGCGATTCTCTTGCCTCAGCCTCCCGAGTAGCTGGGACTACAGGCGCCCGCCACAACGCCTGGCTATTTTTTGGTTGCAGTTCAGCCGGGGCCGGGTTTGAACCCGCCACCCTCAGTATATGGGGCCGGCGCCTTACCGACTGAGCCACAGGCGCCGCCCTGAACAAATATTTTCTCTGACATTCTGAACTCCCAGTCCACCCTTCCTCTCTCCCCTGGTGGTCTGGAATTCTACCCCCTGCTTAGCCCAGAGTGTCTAGCAGTTCCTTGCTAGGACTGGGCATTGCATGGGCTGTGGCACTGCTGCACTGAAACTGTGATTCTAGTAAAAGTAGAGAGATGCAGGGAGAGGGGGACTGGCCTGGCACAGCAAAAGTGCATAGAGCAAAAGGACAGTGGCAGCAGCACTGGTGGAAGCATGGGGACCCATGCGGTGGCACCTGTGATGCAATAGCAGTGATAGTATCATGCTTCCACTGGGGTCAAATTTTGGAAAGATACCTCCACAATTCTGTGGACCATTGGAGAGAGCCAGACCTCACCCTACAGGGGTACCAGAAGAGGACAGCAGCAGGGGCAGAGGTGCAGTTTCTGAGAGAGAAAAACACACATTGCAATTGTAACACCCACCTCAGCACAGACTCAGGAGGAACACTCTCCAGTTTCCAATGAGCACCAGAGGGAGTCAGGCTTAAGCTCCTTCTGACTACTGGTGGGAGAGTGCAGCAGCCTGGCAGAGGAGGCGTTGACTCCCCTTTAACTCTGACAAGTGCAAATCTCTGGCACAATTGCTCATGGGGGGGAATTGGGCCACAGCCCAATGGGGTTATTAGTGACTGAGCATGACTGAGGTACAAGGTGGGGAAGGAGTCGCCAATCCTCCCTGGGCTAAATCTTTTGCTGGGCAGCACTTTCTGACTTGACTAAGCATGAGAGCAATCACACTTGAACTGCAAATGGACCCCTGCTGTCTGGTTGTTGGAGATCTTTTGAACTCTCCCACTTGAACAGTGATTGTGCTGCCTGGGACAATTGGTTTGGAGCTCTTGTCCTGGGCCAGCCACCCAGGGACCCTCCAAGCTTCAGCTCTGGTTGTGTTATAGTGGGAGGAACTGATTCTCCTCTTCCACTTGTTGCTGGTTGGGGGTAGGGTGACTTAGTTGCTTGTATTTCAGGTAGCTGAGATTTCAGGCCAAAGCTGTCAATTCACTAGGATTGGATAAAGGCTGGTTGAATACAATATAGAGCCAAACTAGCCTCATCACAGCAAGCAGGTCCCTGGAGTCTCAGACTGCAGGACTGAAAGTGACCTTTTTCAAGTTGTAGGAGAAAAGCCACAGTCACCAGTCCCAGCTCTTTGGTAAAGGACTGGTTAACTACAACTCCTGGAGCCCTCAATTGAATCTCACCTTACCAGCTTCTCTAGCCAAACTGTGAAAAATAACCATGGGGCAGAACCAGAAGAAAACCTCTGGCAACATGAATAATCAGAGTAGATCAACTCCCCAAAGGAATAACAAAGGAGATACAACAGAAGATGCCATTGATAAACAAATGGCTGAAATGTCAGAAATAGAATTCAGATATGGGTAGGAAATAAGATTAATAGAATGGAAAAAAAGTGTTAATTGGAAATTCAAGGAATTGTTCAAAAGTTATCTCAAGAAATCAATGAATTAAAGGCAAAATCTCCAAGGATGTAGAAATAATGAGAAAATAAATTGCAGACCTCAAAGAAATGAGAAAGTTATTTGAGGATCTTCATAATGCAGTAGAATCCCTCCATAATAGAGTGGGGCAGCAGAAGAAAGAATCTCTGAAGGTGAAGACAAACCTTCTGAATGCTCTCAAATGATCAAAGAGGTAGAGAAGTGGAGAGCAAAAATGGATCACTCTGATCAAAGAGAGGGAGAGTTGTGGGACCACTCCAAAATAGCAAACATTCATGTTATAGGAATTCCTGAAGGAAAGAGGATGTCCTAAAGGCACTGATGCTCTACTCCAAGATATAATGGAGGAGAATTTCCCAAGTATGGCAAGAGATATAGAAATTCAGATAGCAGAAAGTTTCAGAACCCCAGCAAGACTCAATCAAATAAAGCATCTCCTAAACACATTGTAATTAACTTTGTGAAAGTTAACATGAAGGAGAAAATTCCACAAGCAACCAGATGTAAAAAAAGTATAACCAACAAGGGGAAGAATATTAGAATGACTGAAGATCTCTCAGCTGAATCTTTTCAAGCCAGAAGAGGATGGTCATTGACCTCCAATCTCCTAAAACAAAACAACTTTCAGCCCAGCATCCTGTATCCTATTAAACTGAGATTCATTTGTGATGGAGAATACAAATACTTTACTGATTTACAGGTTTTGAAGAAATTTGCCATAACTAAACCAGCTCTCAGAGATATTCTCAGACCCATTCTTCATAAGGATCAGCTAATGTTCTACCACCAAAGCAAACTCTCCAAGAAAGGCTTGAACAAAAGCTAACATCCATAATATTGAAAGGTTGAAAAATATCCACTGGACACATGAAAAACATGACAACCAAAACACTACCATGCTTATCAATACTCTCAATTAATTTGAATGGCTTATATTGTCCTCTAAAGAGGCACAGGTTAGTTGAATGGGTACAAAAACTCAGACCAGGTCTCTGTTGCATACAAGAATCTCATCTCACCTTAAAGGTTAAAAATACAATGAGGGCAAAGGGATGGACATCTATAATGCAGGCAAATGGAAATCAGAAAAAAATCAGGGGTTGCCATTTTATTTCCAAATACAATAGGCTTTAAACCAACAAAGGTAAGGAAAGATAAGGATGTTCACTTTACATTTGTCAAGGGAAACATTCAATATAAAGATATTTCAATTATTAACATTTATGTGCCCTACAACAATGCTCCTCAATTTATAAAGGAAACCCTAACGGAAATTAACAATTTGATATCTTCCTGAACTATAACAGTTGGAGATTTTAACATCACTTTCTCAGTGTTGGATAGATCATCCAGGAATAAACTAAACAAAGAACTATTGGATTTAAACTTGACCCTACAACAAATGGACTTAGCAGACATCGGAACATTTCATCCCAATAAAACTGAATACACATTCTTCTCATTAGCCCATGGAACATCCTCCAAAACTGATCACAGCGTAGGTAACAATTCTCACCTCAGCAAATTTAAAAGAATAGAAATTACTCATTGTATTTTCTTGGAACAGCACAGAATGAAAGTTAAACTCAACAGCAACAGGAAACTTCATACTCATAGTCATGGAAACTAAATAACCTTATGCTGAATGATAGCTGGGTCAAAGATAAGATTAAGAAGGAAATTACAAAATGTAGGGAAGAAAAAGACAACGAAGACACAAATTATAAAAACCTGTGGGTTACTGCAAAGGCAGACCTAAGAGGGAAATTTATAGCATTGCAAGCCTTCCTCAAGAGAATGGAAACAGAGGAAGTCAACAACTTAATGGGTCATCTCAAGCAAGTAAAAAAGGAAGAACATTCCAACCCCAAACTCAGCAGAAAAAAAGAAATAACCAAAATTAGAGCACAATTAATGAAATTGAAAACAAAAGAATCATTCCAAAGATCAACAAATCAAAAAGTTGGTTTTTTGAAAAAATTAAAAAAATTGATAAACTGTTGGCTAACCTAATCAGAAACAGAAAAGTAAAATCTCTAATATCACCAATCAGAAATGATAAAGGTGAAATAACAACAAACACCTCAGAATGTAGAGGATGCCATGAGCCAGATGACCTCTGAGCAAGATGATTTGCAGCTGGGGGACAGACCCTTGGGCAATTCGTCCGCAGGTGCTCCTTGCAGAGAAAGAGCCCATGGCAATCCTTAGGCTCATAGTCATTATCTAATACTCCCCTCACCTGTTGTGCTGTCTCAATAAAAGGCTACTGCGGAGGTTTCTCGGGGCTATCCTGCAATCAAGGTTAGCCTGCCTCCTGCAAGGTTCTAATCTAAGCTTCTAATCTACATCACGCCTGCTTCCTTCCTATGGTGATTGAGAATGGGGCCATAGGGACTGTGACATCAGAAATTCAAAAAATCCTTTTGATTATTACAAAATACTCTATTCTCAGAAATATTAACATCTGGAGGAAACTGACCAATACCTAGAAGCATGCCACATTCCTATACTCACTAGAAAGAACTAGAAATGTTAAATAGACCTATATCAATAATGAAATAGCATCAACTACACGAAATCTCACAAAAAAGAAAAGTCCAGGACCATATGACTTCGCATCCATCATAATTCTACCAAACATTTAAAGACAAACTAATACCGACATTACATAACCTTTTCCAAAACATAGAAAAAGAAGGAATACTTCCCAATACATTCTACAAAGCAAATATGACCTTGATCCCCAAACCAGGAAAAGACCCAACAAAGATAGAAAATTATAGACCAATATCATTAATGAACATTGATGCAAAAATATTCAATAAGATTCTAGCCAACAGAATACAACAACATATCAAAAAAATTATACACCATGACCAAGTTGGTTTTATCCCAAGGTCACAAAGTTGGTTCAACATAATAAAAAAAAAAAAAAAAAAAGACCACATGATTCCCTCAAGTGATGCAGAAAAAAAACTTTTTATAATATCCAACATCCTTTCATGATCAGAACACTTAAGAAAATAGGCTTATATGAGTCATTTCTTAAACTGATAGAGGCCATCTGCAGCAAACCCATAGCCAATATCATTTTGAATGGTGTAAAATTGAAAACATTTCCCCTCAGATCAGTAATGAAGCAAGGATGCCCATTGTCTCTACTGCTATTTAATGTAGTAAGAGAAGTCTCAGCCATCGCAATCAGGCAAGAGAAAGCAATCAAGGGTATTCAGATAGGTTCAGAGGAGATCAAACTCTCAATAATCAAGTACGGTATGATTTTACACCTGGAAAACCCCAGGGACTCAACAATAAAACTCTTAGAATTAATCAAGGGATACAACATCATCTCAGGATAAAAAATCAATACCTACAAATCAGTAGCTTTTATGTATACAATCAATAGTCAAGCTGAAAAATCAGTCAAGGACTCTATCCCTTTTACAGTAGTAGTGCCAAAGAAGATGACACATTTGGAATCTACCTAACAAAGGGCATGAAAAATCTCTATAAAGACAACTATGAAACTCTGATAAAAGAAGTAGGTGAAGATGTTAACAAATGGAAAACTGCAAAAAAAAAAAATAAAATAAAAAATAAACTCTCCAGTAAAATGAGATAGAGTGGCTGAATGTATTTAAAAAAAAAAAAAAAAAACAAGTATATGCTATCTACAAGACAGTTGACCTAAAGGAGATACATAGGCTAAAAGTAAAGGTATGGGAAAAGATATTTAATGAAAATGGTAAATAAAAGAGACAGAGGTGGCTATACATATATTATATAAAATATACATTAAGATAAACATGGTTTCAAGAGACAAAGGGCATTACATAATGTTAAAGTGATCAATTAATCAGAACGCTATAATAGCTATAAATATATATGCACCCAACTCTTGTGCAACTAAATATATGAAGCAAATATTAACAGAACTGAAGTGAAAAATGTACAGTAGTACAATAATATGAGAACACGAGACTTTATTGCACCATTTAAACAATGGAAATAAAATTCAAATAGGATATCAGTAAGGAAACAGCATACATGAACACTACTAACTTAACAGAACATATAACAGAACATTCAATCCAACAGTAGTGTAATACAGATTTCTCTTAATGTACACATGGAATATTATCCAGGATAGATCACAAGTTAGGTCACAAAACAAGTCTTAACAAATTTAAGATTAAAATCATCTCAGACCATATGTTCATCTATTGTTAGCTTAACACAACTTTAATCCTGCTGAATCACTATTGCATCTGTATTGTCCAGATATCTTACAATGAGTATGAAATACTATTATAATGAAAAATATCAAATTATAATTATAATTTAAAATATTATAAATACTATTATAATAAAAATATCAAATACATTATAATAAAAAATATCAAATTATGTAATAACCCAAAGAAAATGGGAAGGATCAAAATGGCTGACTAGAAGCATTTCATGCCTGCTTCTTCCACTGAGAAGAGCTAGAGTGTACAGACATTCAAATTTCAAGTTCATTACCCAGGAAAGAATTCTTGAATTCAACAGAGAAGTGACAGAGAACACCAAAAGCATGGAAAGAGAAAGAGAAGAGGCAGCCTCTCTGGTTAGTATTGGCAGAGAGCCTAAAATGACTTCCCAACACAGAAAGACTGTCAATGTTTCCAACCCCCACCATAAAATACTGCAATCCTGGCTTCAGGGGAACCCCTTGACCCTCTCCCTAAAAATAACATAGGAAACTACCAGAAGACAATGGATAATAACTGCTATGTGGAGAGATCTTGTGCTGGGTTCTATACCCTTTCTGAGACCTAAGGGGCAGCAGCAAGAAGCTAGTTCAAAACTAGCCTCTGTGAACTTGCACACTGTTCTGGGGTACAGCAGTGATGGGACTAGCATGTTACAGACACTTAGAATGTTGCTGCCAGGAAAAGGGAACCAGCCAAAAGCACTCCTATAACAGGGCTACAAAATGCAATGCCTGTGTGGCATTAGCTGATATTAGGAAGAGAGCCACTGCAGAACATCATCAAGAGTTGCACATGTGCTCCTGCAACCAAGGTGGGGAGAGGAGGCAAGCCCCACCAGGACCGGGGTGAGATATGTGTTACCCAACCAACAGCCTAGGCTGTGGCCAGCAAACATTGATCTACTATCTCCAGTGTTGGGACCTAAGCATGGCTGCTATTACCTCTCACCTGAGATCTCCACCTATTGCCTTAGTATCACTCGGCCTCTGCCCTTGCCCACCAAGATGGTGCCTACTGTCACCACTGGGGAGCCTGAGCTCAAGCCCACCAAGCCTGGTTTTGCTACCTCCTCCAAGATAGAGCACATAGCCCAGGGACCTAGGAATTGTACAATCCAAATCCACCACCTTGACTGAATGGAGTTACAAAAAAAAAGAAAAAAAAACATGATTTGACTACATGCTGCTTATAAGAAAACGACCATACTTGTAAGGACATAAATTGACTGAAAATAGAGGAATGAAAAGAGATAGGGTAACCAAGAGTGATCAGGAGTTGCTAAACTTAGATAAAGCAAACTTTAAGTTAAAAAAAAAAAAAACTTAAAAAAGAAAAAGAAATATAAGGTCATTATACAATGATAAAAAGATCAATCAAGAAAGAAGCAACAACTCTAAATATATGCACATGAGCCCAAAACGGGAGCACACAGATTTATAAAGCAAACATTACTAGATCTAAAGAGAGAGATGGGCTATAAGATAATAGTAGTTGGGGGATATTAGCAGCACACTGTCAGCATTACACAAATTTTCTAGACAGAAAATTAACAAAGGATTATTGGATTTAAATTGGACTTTGGACCTAATAGAACATTATAGAAAATTCTATCTGACAAATGCAGAATATACATTCTTTTCATCAGTCTATGGAACACTCTCCAGGATAGACTATATATTAGGCCAAAAAAGAAAAAAATAAATTTTTAAAAATCTAAATCATACCCAGAATTTTCTCAGAATACCATGGAATGAAACTAAAAATCAATAACAAAAAGTACTCTGGAAATTATAGAAATACATGTAAATTAAACAACATGCTAATGAACTACCATTAAATCAAGAAAGAAATTAAGATAAAAATCAAAATATAAGTCATAAAACAAATAATAATGGAAGCGCAACATTCCAAAACCTAGAGGATACTGACAAAACAGTGCTAAAAGAGAAGTTTCTAACAATAAATAGAAAAACCGTTTACCAAGTAGAAAATCCATATATATAAATACACACATTTACATATATGCATATATGTATATATTTATATACGGGTTCATATTTATCTAATCTACAGATTATTGCTCTGGATGTCGAATATTCTCACCCATCTGAAGGCAAAAGGCTAGATATATTGATTACTTATGTATTTTTCTAGATCTCATTGTATCTTCCTAAACCCAAGTTGATTTTATAATTAGGTTATAAGTGTCAAAAGCAAATTTCTCTGTTCTTTTTGCTTGCTCCCTTCTCACATGACTCTGTCCTATGCCTGATTGGAGTCTTCCTGAATAATGTGACTTGACTATTTTAGTTTATTGTTTTCAATAGCACAGAGTATAATCTAATTTGGTTTAAAAATACCTGTATGCTTGCATAGAAAAAACTATGGAAAGAACTCTAAGGTGCTTAAAATACCGATCTCAGTGTGTTAGGAGTGTTAGCTATTTTTATTTTCTTGCATTTACCATCAACATTTTAAATGATCTATTTTTAAAAGTTACTTTTAATTAAAATATTAAATATTTTTTGCATACCCCAATCCACAAAGGGACAAAATAGGATGACTTGTTTGACTTGCTCCATGTATGTGTTTCTATTGAAGTGGAATTCACATAACATGATCATTTTTAAGTGTATAATTAGTAGTGTTTAGTGTACTACCAATGATATGTCCTTTCTACTTTCAAAGGTTTCTCATTGCCCCATGGAAACTCCTCATAACCATCAAGTAACCTCTCTCCATTTCCCACTCTGTGTATCCCCTGGTAACCACTACTCTGCTTTCTAGGTCTGTGGATTTACCTCTTCTTGATGTATCACACAAAATGAATCACATATGCAGTAAGCTTTTATGTCTGGTTTATTTCACACAGGAAAATGTTTTGGAGGTCAATTCCAGTTGTAAAATGTATCTGTTCTTTTTTCCTCTTTATGGATAAATAATATTCTATTGTATGTATATATCACAATTTATTCATTAATCCACTGAGAGAGAGATATTTGGGTCATTTCCATTTTTTTGGCTATTATACATAATGCTGACATAAACATGCATAGACAATACAATAAAATACAAATTTGATGACTACAAAATTTTATTTCTTCATTCTGAATCAGATGACATAAAAGTAACAGATAATTATAGCTTTTGTTATATGACTATTAGTATACTACTTTATGGAAAGAAAATGAAATGATATATTGTTTATTTTCCACTGCAAAAGATTTATTCTTTAGTTTCAACTTGGTAAGGTAGACATGAGAAATGTTTTGTTTGTTTTGTTTTTTCTCCACTCTTTACCTGCCCCTGAGCTATGGTGCATTTTCCCTTTCTCTCCTTTAATGACACCTGAAGGAGATTATGTAACCTCTACAACATTTGTGGTTATTAAAAGTCCAGTTTAGGCCAGTATTGTTTGTATACAAGAACTTGAGGTGTAGTCTAGGTAGTCTAAGTCTGACTTTTCCCCTCCTCTCCTCCCCTTGTTTTTCTCTACTTCAGACTTGTTGAATGTTGGGAAGGTGATAGATTGGTGTGCATCTTTGTGGAAGAGGGTGATGGGGAAGATAAAGAGGGAGGAGGAAGAGGGGTGAAGAGGTGGAGGAGCAGGAGGAAGAAGAAATAAGGAAGGAAGGAAGGGAAGGAGGGAGGAAGGGAAGAAAGGAGGGAGGGAGGGAGGAAGGAAGAAAGGAAAAGGAAAGGAAAGGAAAGGAGAAAGACAGGAAAAAGGAGGAGGAGGAGGAAAAAAGAAGAAGAAAGAAGAAACAGCGAGCAGCAGCACAGCAGGTACAATTGCAGTGGTGGTAGCTGGTATCTCTTTATTTACCTGGATATTGATTATATTTGCTCTGTTGTTCCAGCTTCTCTGGCTAAAACTAGTCATCAGGGCTGGGACTCTAATGAAGAGAGTGAGGGTATTTTACTCAGTGCAAAATATTTTTAAAACAAAAATAGTGAATGATCAAGATAAATAATGTTTTAGTGAAATATTTAAGACAATAAAAAATAATGCACAAACCCTGATGGAAAAGTATGTCAAACTAGGAAGTTTGGTCATCCTAATGAAGAATTCAGTGAGTGTAAGTGAGTAAGGATGACCATGGAGAGATGACATTGGAGAAAGAATTTTATGTCCCAAAGAATATGAAATAGGAACTCAAATATGTTTATTTGGATATTAAGGGAAAGAGTGACAAAAAGCTTGGGGTATGTGGGGTCATTTTGGTTGCATGCATAATGCTCTAATGAATAACTTTTAGTCTCAGGTGGATTATTTATTAAACATAACTTCTTAACAGTGGAATGTCTAGGTCAAAAACTAAAAATATTTTATGACTTTTGTTTTCAGAGGTATAATCCAGTGGAAAGAACTTGATCATTAGATACAGACAGACTTGGGTTTCAATTCCTAGTCAAGCTTTGTTGTCTTCGTGGCTTTTGGGAACTGGATAATCGCCTCAAGCATATGAAATAAGTTTATCAGAATCTCTATTTCAAGAAAGTTGAATCACTAAATATCCATCAGTGAAAGATGGAAAAATAAATCATGGTACAAAAATACATGTGACTACTACACTATAGTTGAACCAACTGGGATCATGTTCACCCATATGTATAATAAAAAAAGGAATAATGGTGAATGAAAAAGCAAGATACAGAATGTTATATACAGTACAATAGCATTTCTTTCAGGTTGAAACACCCATGACTATACTGAAACATTTGTGAACACACAGATATAGAAGTGTGACATGCAGCAGCCAAGAACGTGCTTTGGAGGAATCCCACTAATCTCAAGATTGTGATTACCTCTGGGTAGCCAGAAAGAAAGTGGCATGGGGAAGAGTTAATAGAGGACTTCAATAATTTCTGCAATATTTGATTCCTTAAAACACAACCGAAAATTCATATTTGAAGTACACTGGACAAAATGTTAACATTTGGTCACGTGGGATTATGTTTATATTATTCTTTATGCTTTTCTATATATTTGACGTATTTCAGATTTAAACATTATAAGTCAAAAATAAAAATAAAATCTTTAAATTTAAAGAAAAAAGAAGAAAGTTGAATCAAGAGTAGAAATTAGTAATTAACTGTAAAAAATTGATCTTTCTACTATTTTTCTTAAAATAATTAATCATTGGAGGCCATATGTAAAGACATATGGAGACAGAGACACACGCCATACATAGATATGTATGTGTGTGTGTGTGTGTATATATACACACACAGAGAGAGTGAGAAACAAAGGGAGCTATGCAATAAGAGAGAGATATTGATTCCTAGAAACATTCACATATGGAGACACACAGAAGGAGATTTGGAGAAAAATGGAAAGACTATTCCAAAATACAAAAAGGTGCACATACAAGGAAACATAAATGCACACAGGAAAGCAGAAACATTTAGAGACATTGAATACATATAGAATTACAGAGAAATGCAGACTGAAAGACAGAGACACGCAGAGAGAGAAACCAAAGGAGATAGATAAAGAGAAGGAGAGAGACACAGAGGGAAAAGCAACAGTGAGACAGAGGGAGATGGAAAAAAAGCAAAATACTGAGGGATCGGGGAGTAAAGAGAGAGAGAACACAGTCCCACACAAAGTTATACTGAGTAACCGCATAGATCAACAATGACAGATGCAAAAAAAAAGAGACAAGCAGAGACAAAAAGAGAGATATAGATACAAGGAGATAAGAGGCAGACACAGATAGACAATGGTAAATGAAGTTGACAGAGATATAAGACATTGTTAAAAACAGGAATCGAAATGCAAAGAGTATCATCCCTGAAGTCGACTTGATGCCTAGAGTGCCTATCAATTGTTAAATTGTCTTTTACTGGATTATTATGTACTCTTTTCCTAGGTACTCTTTTCCCCCTTCTCAGCCTTGACTTTTTATCACTTAAATTTCTATTCCTGGAACCCAAAGAGCCCTTAATAACAGGATAAGTATAGGGCCTGATTCAATGCCAGTGTCCACTAACACTGAATTAATGGTAGACTCTGTGCTTCATGTGTTACATTACTTTGTGAAATGCCCAGTGATTTGACAGAGCAGCCAATAGTGAACGAATATTTTAACAAATTATTTAACTTGGACTTCTTAGTTGAAGGATAGCCATTAAAAACACTGAATATTAAAAAGAAAACAAAGGAAATAAAGCCATTTAGTAGCAAAGTAAAAAGTCACTTAAGTAGGCATTCTTTTCTCTTTTTAATTTAAACTCAACTTCCAACTTCTACTTGACTACACACTTCTTTCCTCTGCCTCCACTTTTCCCAGTACTCTCCTTCATTTCTCAGAACTTCTTCCACCCCGGCATTTTAATTCGTCCTTTCTCTTACTTTGACCCAAAGTGACGGCAACGTGATGAGGGTTCACTATCAGAGAAAGTAAGGTAACACACACATACGTACACACACACACACACACACACACAATTACCTGATTTCTCTTCTACTTAAGAGACTAAGAGATCTTATTGAAGTTCACTACTTCAGGGAAGCTTTTTCTGATCCTCAGACTTCTCTCACTTCCTTTCAGAGTTCATCCTGCATCTTCTGTGCTACAATTACTGATGCACTTCAATGACACAAAATCTTTCTCTATATTTCCACTGCCTCTATTAAACTATGAGTATACCAAGGAATTTGGCACTATTTTATTTTTCTTTGTATTCATGTTTATCCCATATTATATAGTGCAATGCCTGAAGTACTACAGAAATTTAATAAAACATTGAAAAAGAAATAAGATGACTTCTCCAAGTAAATTAATATGTAACACTTTTAATTCCAGAAAAGAAATTATTTTAAGCTAATTTTAAATAAAAAATCTTCCTAAGTTGTACTGTATTTTCTCTTTTTAAAAAACATAGAACATATCAAATACAAGAGACAATATGTCCCACTGGTCAAATTGGTTAAAGAGTATGTATTATAGACGCAGTTAGGTGTTTGGTCTTTATTCTGCCACTTAACTCTCCTCATGACCTTGAACACACTGCTTAACCCTTCCAAGGTTCATTTTCTTCATCTTTAAATTGTCAGTAATAAGAGTACACATAAAATAAAGTGGTATTATGCACTTGAAATAACTCAATAAATGGAACGGACTTACAAAAGTACTTGGTACATAGTAAGTGTTCAACGAATATTTATTGCTGTTGTATTCACTTTTTTTCTTAACAACCCAGAGACATAAATGGTGTCCGTTTTATGATGTGCTTTCAATAAAGTGAAGTATTTAGAAGCTACTTAAATATGTAAGGGCATTTTTCCTTACAGTAAATGACCCCAAACTACTGATATTTTAAACTCCCTATGTCTATCATTTTCCTCTTTTCTTCCTAATATCAATGGACATTTTTTGCTAGTGGTAATCTGTCTGCTGTTGCATCCTCAACCCAGTTTTTAATATATCACATGTAATAGTCTACAGATTAGGAAAACATATTATTGATTTTTTTATAGTAGTGTGTAAAGGAATAGATAAAGAGTTATGAACGAAATTCTAATCATATAAAATTTATATGTGAAGAGAAAAAAGTATTTTAGTGCATGGACATACTAATTTCTCAAATGACTTTTATGTTCTTTTCCTGATTCTTCAGAAAATACTCTAAGTTTCTGAGTAACTGACTTCTAGGGCAGTTTAAGTGTTATTTCACTATGCTAATTTTAGAAGTATATGCTAATTTTAGAAGTACAATATGACATAATGGAAACAACAAAGCCAACATAGATCTGGGACCAAATAGTTATTCTTTTTGCTTATGTGAACTTCAGCAATTTGTTTAGCATTTATGAGCTAACTTTCTTTGCATTAAGAATAAAACAACAGTCTTGGAGTAAGACCTACAGGATTAGAGATTTTATATGTAAATAAACATATAATGTCAATAGGGCTAGATGCACAGTACTTGTTAAAGCTATCTCTCTGCTCACTAATAGTAGTCTATACATTGTCCTTCAAATATGTAAATGTTTTGATTTTTCACAACTTTATATTTTACCCATGGTATAAATTTATTTTGGTTTATAAAAAATTTAAATACTTTACTGGATCAGTAATGCCTTGATAAATTATCCCATACTGCTTTTAGTTTTTAATGTCTATTTTTAAAATAAGGTTGAATATTAAATTTTTAATCCAATATATCTAAATTATTTACAGGTAGTTTCAGTGAAAGAATTAAAACTTTCATCCCTTTGGTTCCTTGCCTTGATTTGAATAATTCGAATGGTGTTAGATTGTCTGCTAATACTCACCAACTATGTATTCTGCTGATCGTTTTCCTTTTACAGTCTCCATCTGTCTCCAAATATGTCTCACGTTTTTCAAATAAATATTAATAAATTAAAGATGTTTTGTTGAACAGAATGAATATTAATAAAAAAGGAATAAGATAAAAGTAAGAGAAAATTATATAAAATGAATATATCCAATGTCAATTAATATGACACCCACCAATTGTTGATCTTTTAGGGTAGCAGTAATCATAAAGTTTACATAAAGTGCTTCTGTATTGCTTGATCTAGCCATTTTTTAATAATCATATACACATTGTGATATTTAATGTATATAGCAGGTTATAAATACTAATTCAGATCACAATTTCCCATACTGGAACAATAAACTACAATATTTATCATCATGTCACATTGAAAGCACACTGTACTATCTTTTTTAATCCGCTTCCAAATCTAGTCTAAACTGAAGCAGAGTTGTTCCTTTTAGTTACCTAGTACTAAGTACTAAGATAGCCCCCTAGTACAGGGGCTATCTTATAATTGAGGGGAGACCAAGGAAAAGAACTTATATATTATGAAAATGATTCCCTCTATCTGATTCATTACACTTCACTTTGTGATGTCTATGGTTTAAACTTATTATTTGTCCTTTCAAATGAAATATTTCCTTCAGATATCAGGAACATACTTAGTATTAAATTTAGTCCCCTAATATTTGAACAATGAACTTTTTTCCAGCTTAGATTCATTACTGATTTTGCTATGTTGCGTAAAATTTATTAAAGGACATGGCACTTTCATCCTAGTGAAACTGGTTGGTTTATTATGAGGAACAAATATGCCAACAGATAGATCAGAGCTCCAGAAATAGTTTTGATTTCTTTGCCAACAAAATGGCTTACATTAATTTGGAAATGTATGTGAAAATAAACTTCAAATGTTATTCCTGAAGCAGTGGACATTCATAAGAGCAATGATACTTGACATTGTGATTCCTTTTTAGGTATTTAATGACTTGTTGGATCATTAAACATCATTTGCTCTTTGCTTTTCATGGATCCTAGAGCCAGTTATTAACTCCATAGGAAGGAATGTGAACAATGGAATTATTGCCTAATTGTAGTTATAATCTTTTATCCCTTGTTTAACACATATCTATGAAACTAATATTAGAAACTTTACAACTTTACTATTCCTACTATTTTTCTAGTAACTGATGCCTTTGCTGAATTATTTTTAAATCTATATATTTTGTAAGAGAAAATTATTACAGATATGACTTGGGTACATTAAATAGCACTTTTCCATTTTTTTGGAGTTTGAGAATAGACAAAGTTGCCAATAATCCATATAAAATGATAATTCACAACTAATAAGTGAAAAAATATTGAAAAATAAAGTATAAAGTTACATTAGAAATAAATTTTGCTTTTCTTTTATAAATTAACTTAGTTTATGTTTTTGAATGTTTCTTTTCTAATAGATAAATCAGTAGAAGTATATATTCTATCATTTTAATGGTAATTACTTAGTGTTTATTTTAAAAATAACAATATATACTTTTTTAAGTATTTGTTTTTCATGGTGTAATTTGATTACCCTAGAAAGAAAGAGTGTTTATTTTTCTATTGATAATATCTTAAATAGGCTATATAACAGAGATTAAAATCTAAAGCTCACATGTCACATTTAGCTCATAGATATACATATTTTTATAAAATTCAATTAATTAAGAAACTTAAAATAGACTTCAATGGGAAAACTAAGGGAACATATTTGTGAATATGGCTTAGGCAAAAATCTCCCAGATACAACACTGAAAGCTCAATTATTGAAGAAAAAATGATCAATTGGACTTCACCACAATTAGAAAGGTGAGCTTTTCAAACTATTCTCTAAGAAGAATAAAAAGATACACAACAGATTAAGAGAACGTGTTTTGCAATTTGTAAATCTGATAAAGGATATTTATGCAGAATTTATAAAGGACTTGAAAAACTCAGTAATAAAAATGCAATAATTTATTTTTTAAAAAAATGGGCAAATAGGGCAGCCCCTGTGGCTCAGTAGGTAAGGCGCCGGCCCCATATACCGAGGGTGGTGGGTTCAAACCCGGCCCTGGCCAAACTGCAACAAAAAATAGCCGGGCATTGTGGCGGGTGCCTGGAGTCCCAGCTACTCGGGATGCTGAGGCAAGAGAATCGCTTAAGCCCGGGAGTTGGAGGTCGGTGTGAGCTGTGTGATGCCATGGCACTCTACCGAGGGCCGTAAAGTGAGACTCTGTCTGTACAAAAAAAAAAGGGCAAATAATTTGAAAAAAAAAACACTTTACCAAAGATAGGCAAATGGAAAATATGCACATGAAATTGCCTTTAACATTATTAACCATTCAGGAAATATAACTTAGCCTATACTAAAATGTGAATTAAAAGCACAATGAGATTTTACTGTACACAGATAATATAATGGACTTAAAAAAAAAACTGACAGTACCATTTCATACATCTCAAAATGTTTTCCAAGTGAATATTTCTCAGACAGTTAAATATAAACTTACCACAAGATCGTCAAGCATAACCAAAGAAAAGCTAAGGCTCAGAAAAGACTTGATAAGACTTCAAGTTTATTCATCAGGCTGATCTTTGGTATACTGATGGACTACAGCTATCAAAATTGAAGCATAAAAAAAAGCATAAAATCATTTCACTCACTCAAATTAAATGAAAATTTACATTTACACAAAAGCTTATATATGAATTTACGTGACTAATAAACATTCCCACAAAACAATTTGATCAGCACTTGTACCCTTTCACATGCGGGGAAGGTCCTGTACAAACGTTCATAAGGAAATAAAGCTCAAGTGATGGTGATGGTGATGGTGATGGTGATGGTGATGACGAGCACAATTATTTAGCATCTACTGTATGTAAAATATCTCCCATAAACTAATTTTCCCAATAACCCTGCAAAGTACATAAATATTATTAGCCTAAATTCACAAAAAGAAAAGCAAATTTCATAGAAGGTAATTTAGTTGATATTCCATGGCTAACAACATCATAGTCATTAGCTAAGCCCAGATCTGTTTCTTTCCAAAGAACATTTAAAACTGATCACCATAAGTGACTCTTAGTTTTTTTTCTCTTGCAAAATATTTGAGAAATAGATGCATTCCCACCATTACTTATGGAACAGTGTTCCCATAACATTGAGAGACATATGTGTCATACTATCCAACCAAGGCATACTTTTAAAAAAGAATAAGGTAATTTTTTTATTAAATCATACCTATGTACATTAATGCAATAGTGGGGTACAATGTGCTGGTTCTATATACAAATCGAAATATTTTTATCAAACTGGTTAACATAGCCTTCGCAGCATTTTCTTAGTTATTGTGTTAAGACATTTATATTCTACATTTAGTAAATTTCACATGTACCCTTCTAAGATGCACTGTAGGTGTGGTCCCACCAATTACCCTCCCACCACTCATCCTCCCCTCTCCATCCTATCCCCTTTCCCCATATTCTTGGGCTATAGCTTTCATATGAAAGCTATAACTTGGTTTCATAGTATGTCTGAGTACACTGGATACTTTTCCTTCCATTCTTGAGATACTTTGCTAAGAGAATATGTTCCAGGTCCATCCATGTAAACATGAAAGAGGTAAAATCTCCATCTTTTTAAGGCTGCATAAGATTCCATGGTGTATATATACCACATTTATTAATCCATTCGTGGGTAGATGGGCACTTGGGCTTCTTCCATGACTTAGAAATTATGAATTGGGCTGCAATAAACATTCTGGTACAAATATCTTTGTTATAATGTGATTTTTGGCCTTCTGGACATATACCTAGTAGAAGAATTGTAGAATCAAATTGCAGGTATATTTTTAGATCCCTAAGTGTTCTCCAAACTTCTTTCCAAAAGGAACATATTGATTGGCATTCCCACCAGCAGTGCTGAAGTGTTCCCTTTTCTCCACATCCATGCCAACATCTCAGGTCTTGGGATTTTGTGATGTGGGCTAATCTTACTGGAGTTAAATAATATCTCAATGTAGTTTTGATTTGCATTTCTCTGATGATTAAGGATGATAAGCATTTTTCATATGTCTGTAGGCCATGTGCCTGTCTTCTTCTTCAGAGAAGTTCCTCTTCAAGTCTCTTGCCCATCTCTCTTGAGATGGGATCACTTGGTCTTTTCTTGCTAATACGTTTGAGTTCTCTGTGGATTCTCGTTATTAAACCTTTGTTGGAGAAATAACCTACAAATATGTTCTCCCATTCTGAAGGCTGTCTGCTTGCTTTACTTACTGTGTTCTTGGCAGTGCAGAAGCTTTTTAGTTTGATCAGGTCCCAGTAATGTACTTTTGGTGTTGCTTCAATTGCCCAGGAGGTCCTCCTCATAAAATATTCGCCCAGGCCATTTTTTTCAAGAGTTTTCCCTACACTTTATTCTAGTATTTTTATAGTTTCATGTCTTCAATTTAAATCTTTAATCCAGTGAGAGTCTATCTTAGTTAATGATGAAAGGTGTGGGTCCAGTTTCAATCTTCTACGGGTTGCCAGCCAGTTCACCCAGCACCATTCGTTAAATAGGGACTCTTTCCCCACTGAATATTTTTAATTGGCTTGTCAAAGATCAAATAACGGTAAGTAGCTGGGTTCATCTTTTGGTTCTCTATTCTGTTCCATACATCCACTTCTCTGTTTTTGTGCTAGTACCATGCTGTTTTGGTCACTATTGATTTATAGTATAGTCTGAGGTCTGGTAGTGTGGTTCCTCCTGCTTTGTTTTTATTTCTGAGTAATGTCTTGGCCATTCAAGGTTTTTTTCTGATTCCATATAAAACAAAGTATTATTTTTTTGAGATTTTAAAGTATGACAGTGGAGCTTTAATAGGGATTGCATTAAAATTGTATATTGCTTTGGGTAGTATGGACATTTTAACAATGTTGATTCTCCCCAGGCATGAGCATGGTATGTTTTTCCATTTGTTAACATTTTCAGCTATTTCTTTTCTTAGAGTTTCATAGTTTTCTTTATAGATATCATTCATGTTGTTCATTAGATAACTCCCAAATATTTCATTTAACTTGTCACTACTGTGAATGGAATAGAGTCCTTGACTCTTTTTTCAACAGGACTGTTGTTGGGATATATAAAGGCTACAGATTTATGAGTGTTGATTTTGTAACCTGAGATACTGATATATTCCTTGATCACTTCTAAGAGTTTTGTAGAAGAATCCCTGGTGTTTTCGAGATATACAGTCATATCATCTGCAAAGAGTGAAAGTTTGATCTCTTCTGACCCTATGTGGATACACTTGATTGCCTTTTCTCGCCTAATTGCAATGGCTAAGACTTACATTATAATGTTAAAAAGCAGTGGAGACAATGGGCAACCTTGCCTGGTTCCTGGTCTGAGTGGAAATGATTTCAATTTGACTCCATTCAATAGGATATTGGCTGTGGGTTTGTTTTACGTGGCCTCTATCAGTTTAAGAAATGTTCCTTCTATATCCATTTTCTTAAGTGTTCTGATCATGAAAGGATGCTGGATATTATCAAAAGCTTTTTCTGCATCAATTGAGAGAATCATTTGGTCTTTGTTTTTGTGATGAATTTGTTTATGTGATGAATTATATTTATAGATTTATGTATATTGTACTAGCCTTGAGACCCTAGGATAAAGCCCAATTGGTCATGGTGTGTAATTTGTTTGATGTGTTGC
Organism: Nycticebus coucang; assembly: GCF_027406575.1. Lineage (NCBI taxonomy): Eukaryota > Metazoa > Chordata > Mammalia > Primates > Lorisidae > Nycticebus > Nycticebus coucang. Next base: position 151,333,645 of record NC_069804.1, on the reverse strand, counting down.
TGGATTCTGTTTGCTAGGATCTTGTTGAATATTTTTGCATGAATATTCATTAGTGATATTCGTCTATAATTCTCTTTTCTTGTTGGGTCTTTTCCAGTTTGGGGATCAAAGTGATGTTTGCTTCATAGAATGTGTTGGGTAGTATTCCTTGTTTTTCTATATTTTGGAAAAGGTTGTGTAATATAGGTAACTAGTTCCTCTTTAAAGGTTTGGTAGAATTCTCATGTGAAGCCATCTGGTTCTGGGCTTTTATTTTGTGGAGATTTTGTATAGTTGATGCTATTTCATTATTGATATAGGTCTATTCAACATATCCAGTGCTTTCTGACTAAGTCTAGGAAGGTGGTGTTCTTCCAAGTATTGGTCCTTTTCCTTCAGATTTTTGTATTTATGAGGATGGAGTTTCTTGTAATATTCATTAAGGATTTTTTGAATTTCTGAAGAGTCTGTTGTTATTTCGTCTTTACCATTTCTGATTGATAAAATTAGAGATTTTACATTTTTCCTGGTTAGATTAGCCAAAGATTTATCTATTTTATTGACCTTTTCAAATTTAAATTGTTTGAGCACACCTTTTAGCACACAAAAAATATACCTCCCATTTTCAGTATCCTTTGTGGAGACTTGCTGTCTAAATGGTCAATATTAATATAAATTTTCTTATCTAAATAGGTTTCCACTTGTAAATCCATCTCAATTAATTTACCACCACTTTAATTGAGTTTTTAAATTTTATTTTAAAAATTTAGAATATTGGAGGGTATGCATGTTTTGTTTATATACTTTGTTTTAACAAAGATTTTAAAATATTTACATATGTCTGATGCCACTATTTTGAAACCTGAATTCTCTTGAAAGCTTATAACTTTTAAGGGAAGGTTTGGAAAGTAAATTGTGGTTAAATTTGGTAAATTTCAATTCTTATCTCAGAAGCTACACATCACCCATCTCTCAGTTCTGTGTCAGATAGCTGTGCATGTTCTGGACCAGCTTGCAAAGAACTGGTGGGAGTAGGATGGATAACTAGCAAGTTGGACCCTATCTCCAAACATCAAAGATTCATATTCTTATCAATGAGTGCTGCCACTGATCATAAATGTACGGACATTGAGGCAGACAACCATTGCTGTGTTTCATCCCATTGGGAGCAAGCCTCTCCTCATCTAGTTAAAGCAACATGCAGGGGATTTAAAGAGTTTATGCTTTTTTCTTTTCATTTTGCTCTTTCCCCTGTTTTTGGAGTAAGACACTAAAGAATGTGAAATTCATAAGGAATTACCTAAATACAAATATTAGAACATCACCATGCATAATCAAAAAAAGGCTAAGACTCAGAAAAGACTTGATAAGACCTCAAGTTTATTCCTTAGGCTGATCTTTGGCATAGCAATGGACAACAGAAATCAAATTGAAGCATAAAAAAGCATAAAACCATGTGGAAAGGGGAAATTCTGATTTCCAGTGACACTGCATTATTAGAATCAAATGTTCATGTTTCAACAAGAGCAACAGCAAAATCCCAAAACATACAAAGAAATATGTAAATATGTATAATTCAAAGGAAAAAAAAAACACAACAAAATTCTCCTAAAGACAGGATGATAGGCCTGTTAGACAAAGAAGTTAAAATAATTGTCTTAAAGATAGTCAAGGAACTTCTCCACATCCTCAAAAAAGGATATGGAGACGTTCAAGAAAACAATATGTCAACAAATTGTAAATATCAATAAAAAGATAGAAAATCTAAAAAGAAACCAATAAGAAATTTTAGAGTTGAAAATATAATACTGAAATTAAAAATGCACTGGCAAGAATTAAATGCAGATTTGAGAAAACCTAAGAAAGAATCAACTTAATGATAGAAGAATTGAAATGATAAAGTCTAGGAACAAAAATAAAAGGGATTAACGGCATGGAAATTGCCTAAGGGATCTGTGGTACACCATCAAGCAGAACAATATATGCTCTTTGGGAGTATCAGCAGGAAAATAGAAAGGAGAAGAGAGATCTTTTTAAGAAGTAGTGCCCAAAAAACTTAACAAATTTTATAGAATAAATAAATATAAACATCCAAGGTGCTCAATTAACTCCGGGTAGGATCAACAGAATGAAACCCACACTGACATTTATATTAGGATAAGGGTGTCAAAACTAAAGACATAGACTCTGTATGAAAACAGAGAAGCAACTCATCAAATGCAAGGGATACTCAAAATATTATCAATAGATTTTTCATCAAACAGTGTGAAAGCCAGAAGTAGTGGGCTCATACATTCCAAGTGATAAAAAAAAAAAAAAAAAAAAACACCATGTCAACCAAGAGTCCTATATTCAGCAAAACTTTGCTTCAAAAGTGAGTAAGAAAACATGATATACCCAAATCAATAAAAGACGAGGGAGTTCAATAACACTAGATTTGTCTCACATGAAATTCTAAATGGAGTACTACATTGAAATGAATGGACACTTGACAGTAACTCAAAGCTATATGAATAAATGGTGTTCTTGATGCTGGAATTTTCTTGCTGGGTCCTTGGTCTTGAGAACTGAAGAATGAATTTCCATACCACAAGTAAGAGGTAGCAAGAAAATTTATTGAGAAGAAAGGAAAGAGGAAAGCTTCTGGCACAGCCAATGGGATCCCAAACAGGTTGCTGCTTTTGGCTCTTTATCTAAGGGTATTTGCTTGTTTGTTTATTTATATGTTAATTAATTAATTTTGAGACAGAGTCTCACTATGTCACCCTTAGTAGAGTTCCATGATGTCATAGCTCACAGCAACCTCAAACTCTTGGGCTTAAGTGATTCTCTTGCCTCAGCCTCCCAAGTAGCTGAGACTACAGGTGCCCGCCACAATGCCTTGCTATTTTTTGTTGCAGTTGTCATGGTTGTTTAGCAAGCCCAGGCTAGGTTTGAACCTGCCATCCTCAGTGTATGTGGCCAATGCCCAAGTAATCTCCTGGTTAGTAGTAGCACACTCTCTTTGGCTCTTTGAAATTAAAATAATTTGTGGATATTGGCTCCCTCTCCACACTGGTGTGCTTCCTTCACCCAGTACACATGGTGGTCTTTCTTTTCAGTGTTACTGGAATTTCTTCTTTGGTAGGTATTTGGTCTCAGGGACTCAAAGAACAAATCCTCAGACCACAGATCAGTGGTAAGACAGGATTTATTTTACAGAAAATCATACAGAGGAAAAGCACCATTGCTCTATGCCCAAAAAATGAATGGATACAATCCCTTCCCTTCCCAGGCCTAGGAAATTCACATGAAATTGACCAGGCCAGGGAAATGGGTGGGAGGAGGTTACCTATTTAGCTGCAAGTGCAAGGGAAGGGAGACAGAGGCTAGGGCAGAGACACCAGGTGCTTCCTGACCTGGCAACCTGGAGGTGTCCACCCAGCTGTTGTCTGGCCCCTCTGGCCACTGGAGCCTCCCGCAGCCCTCCCATCCACCTACCCTTCAATTCACTGGTTCCTCTGCCAGCTGCCATGTACCAACACCCCCAGAGCAGAGACAGCAGGTCCTCTTCTCAGCTTATGGGGCACTGTCTTGGCCACCACCAACCCTGTACCAATTCTCCCTCTCCAGTTAGAAACTCTAACTGCTGTTAGGGAAAAAAGGCAAAGACTTGGTCTAACTGCTTCCTGCTGAAACAGGCAATGATAGAAGGGGGGCAGTTACGGTTTCTCTGGAGATTGGGTGATCCAGGGTTCCTCAATAGAATTGTATCTTGAACTGGAACCATCTTTACTGTTTGTAGCATGATGACATCATTTCTGGAAGACACAAATCTGATCAGCACATTAAAAGACAAGGGTAGAACAGTGAGAGGAGGGGGTTATTTACAGTGTCAGCGGTGTTGGGTTGGAAATAACAAAACTTAGTGATATAAAAGAAAACTATATTAACACTTTCCTTGCTGTCTTATAAATAATAACTTCAAATTTTCGTTAGGCTCACAAGTGTAGGTGGACTATCATTAATTCTCTTCATGGCCTGCTTTTATAGGAGATGGTAGGTTCCAGGATTTTACTTGTGAATGATGCATCCAGGAATCTATTTCTATAACTTTAACATCTGTAGAAAAAGGCAGGATAACAGAAAAGGGAATCTCCAAACTTGGGGTCAGGAAGGTGAATTGGAGGGGAAGAGTTTTGATCATAACTAGATCTCCAGGGAGAAAAAATTTTATTGTTGAATGGTGAAAATATAGTTGGGAGGCTTTTAACACTTAGAGATCTAAAAATAGATCTGCCATTCAATCCTGTAATCCCTCTACTGGGCATATACCCAGAAGACCAAAAATCACATCATAACAAAGATATTTGTACCAGAATGTTTATTGCAGCCCTATTCATAATTGCTAAGTCATGGAAAAAGCCCAAGTGCCCATCAATCCACAAATGGATTAATAAATTGTGTTATATGTATACCATGGTATATTATGCAGCCTTAAAGAAAGATGGAGACTTTACCTCTTTCATGTTTACATGGATGGAGCTGGAACATATTCTTCTTCGTAAAGTATCTCAAGAATGGAAGAAAAAGTACCCAATGTACTCAGCCCTACTATGAAACTAATTTAGGGCTTTCACATGAAAGCTATAACCCAGTTATAACCTAAGAATAGGGGGATGGGGGAAAGGGAGGTGATGGAGGGGGGAGGTGGGGAGAGGGAAGGGGATTGGTGGGATTATACCAGCGGTGCATCTTACAAGGGTATATGTGAAACTTGGTAAATGTGGAATGTAAGTGTCTTGGCACAGTAACTGAGAGAAGGCCAGGAAGGCTATGTTAACCAGTGTGATGAAAGTGTGTCAAACGGTCTGTGAAGCTAGTGAATGATGCCCCATGATCGTATCAATGTACACAGCTATGATTTAATAAAAATAAATAAATAAATAAATAATAAAGAAGTAATATGTTCTTGGGAAGTAAGGGCTTAGGCATTGAGTCAAGGGAGAGGCTCTGGAAGTGTTCCCCAAATGGTATACTATGAAACTGCCCGGTAAACTCTCAAAAAAAAAAAAAAAAGAAGTAATATGTTTTACTAATTCTGTACTTTCTTGATCTAATAATAAATCACTAGTTAAAAAGTCTTCCATACAATAACTCAAATGGGCTACAACCAAGTCTCTGGGATAATTTCCTTATTCTAAGGAGAACAATGGAAAGTAATTTAGTCCAAGGGAGATGAGTCTCTTGAGTTAGCTTTTGTAACTGTCTTTTGATTTTATCATTCATTTTCTCTACCTTTCCAGAGGATTTGGCCCTCTGAGAACAGTGTAGATGATATTTTATACCAAGGGCTTTAAGTATTCCCTGTGCAACAGCTGCTTTAAAGGCAGGACTCCAACAAAGTCCAAACCTGGGAATAATCTCATGTACTAAAGCCTTTACAAATTCCTGGGCCTTTTTATTTTATTTCATCCAGCAGGGGAAAGCTTCAACCAAACTAGTAAGTGTATTCACAAATAATAGCAAATATTGTATACCATGTAACTTAGGGAGTTGAGTAAAATCTATTTGCCAATCTTCACTTGGATATTTAGCTTTAGATTTTGTATTATCAGTACTAGCCCATTTTTAGCTTTTGCTTTTAGAAGATATTGTTTTTGATTGGGATAGATGGTGGGATTTTTTAACTTAATTTGGACTGCTTGAACGTATTTTGCTCTTCCCACCTGTCCCTCGGTAGCCCACACTTCTGTTTGTTTTTTTTTTTCCTTTCATCTTTTTTTTTATTTTTTATTTTATTTTTTTATTAAATCATAACTGTATACATTGATATGATCATGGGGCATCATACACTCGCTTCATAGACCATTTGACACATTTTCATCACAATGGTCAACATAGCCTTCCTGGCATTATCTCAGTTACTGTGCCAAAACATTTACATTCTACATTTACCAAGTTTCACAAATACCCCTGTAAGATGCACCACAGGTATAATCCCACCAATCCCCCTCCCTCTACCCACCACCCCCCTCCATCCCCTCCCTTTCCCACTTCCCCCTATTGTTACCTCTTTCATGTTTACATGAATGGAACCGGAACATATTCTTGTTAGTAAAGTATCTCAAGTATGGAAGAAAAAGTACCCAATGTACTCAGCCCTACTATGAAACTAATTTAGGGCTCTCACATGAAAGCTATAACCCAGTTAGCCCACACTTCTGGGTTAATTTCTGTCTCTAATAAGGAAAGGCATAGTATAGGTTTTTGTCCCATATTCATATAAATGGTTGTTCCCACTTTAGTTAGTATGTCCCTTCCCAAAAGGGGAGCAGGACTTTCAGGCATGATTTGGAAGGTGTGAGAGAACAGCCAGTAGCTCCAATTGCAGCTTAAAGACTGAGAGAAGAATTTGTTGTTGTTTTTTCTTTTTTTTTTTATTGTTAAATCATAGCTGTGTACATTAGTGCAATCGCCTGTACCCATTCTAAGATGCACCATAGATGTGGCCCCACTCATTACCCTCCCTCCACAAAAACCTCCCCCTTCCTTCCCCTTCCTTGGCCCTTTCCCCGTAGTCTTGTGCTATAGTTGGGCTATAGTCTCCATGTGAAAGCTATAATTTAGCTTCATAGTAGGGTGGAGTACATTGGATACTTTTTCTTCCATTCCTGAGATACTTTGTTAAGAAGAATATGTTCCAGCTCCATCCATGTAAACATGAAAGAGGTAAAGTCTCCATCTTTCTTTAAGGCTGCATAGTATTCCATGGTATACATGTACCACAATTTGCTAGTCCATTCATGGGTCGATGGGCACTTGGGCTTCTTCCATGAGTTAGCAATTGTGAATTGGGCTGCAATAAACATTCTGGTACAGATGTCTTTGTTATATTGTGACTTTTGGTCTTCTGGGTATAAACCTAGTAAAGGAATTATACAATTGAATGGCAGGTCTATTTTTAGGTCTCTAAGTATTCTCCAAACATCCTTCCAGAAGGTATGTATTAGTGGGCATTCCCACAAGCAGTGTAAAAGTGTGCCCTTTCCTCCACATCCACACCAACATTTCTGGTTTTGGGATTTTGTTATGTGGGCTACTCTTACTGGGGTTAGGTGATATCTCAGAGTAGTTTTGATTTCCATTTCTCTGATGATTAAGGATGATGAGCTTTTTTTCATGTGTTTGTAGATCTTGCATCAGTCTTCTTTAGAGAAGTTTCTCTTCAAGTCCCTTGCCCACCCTGAGATGGGGTCACGTGTTCTTTACTTGTTAATATGTTTGAGTTCTCTGTGGATTCTGGTTATTAGACCTTTATCGGAGGTATAACCTGCAAATATTTTCTCCAATTCTGAGGGCTGTCTGCTTGCTTTACTTACTATGTTCTTGGCTGTGCAGAAGCTTTTTAGTTTGATCAGGTCCCAGTAGTCTATTTTTGATACTGTTTCAATTGCCTGGGGAGTCTTCCTCATAAAATATTCACCCAGGCCGATTCCTTTAAGAGTTTTCCCTGCACTTTCTTCAAGTATTTTTATAGTTTCATGTCTTAAGTTTAAATCTTTTATCCAGTGAGAGTCTATCTTAGTTAATGGTGAAAGGTGTGGGTCCAGTTTCAATCTTCTACAGGTTGCCAGCCAGTTCACCCAGCACCATTTGTTAAATAGGGAATCTTTTCCCCACTGAATGTTTTTTTTTTTTTTTTTTGTAGAGACAGAGTCTCACATACCGCCCTCAGGTAGAGTGCCGTAGCATCACACAGCTCACAGCAACCTCTAACTCTTAAGCTTATGTGATTCTCTTGCCTCAGCCTCCCGAGCAGCTGGGACTACAGGCGCCTGCCACAACGCCCGGCTATTTTTTTGTTGCAATTTGGCCGGGGCTGGGTTTGAACCCGCAACCCTCGGCATATGGGGCCGGCCCCCTACTCACTGAGCCACAGGCGCCGCCCCCCACTGAATGTTTTTAATCGGCTTGTCAAAGATCAAATAACAGTAAGTAGCTAGATCCATCTCTTGGTTCTCTATTCTCTTCCAGACATCTACTTCTCTGCTTTTGTGCCAGTACCATGCTGTTTTGATCAATATGGATTTATAGTACAGTCTCAGGTCTGGTAGCGTGATTCCTCCTGCTTTGTTTTTATTGCTCAGTAATGTTTTGGCTATTCGAGGTTTTTTCTGATTCCATATCAAACGAAGTATTATTTTTTCAAGATCTTTAAAGTATGACAATGGAGCTTTAATAGGAATTACATGAAAATTATATATTGCTTTGGGCAGTAGGGACATTTTAACAATGTTGATTCTTCCCAGCCATGAGCATGGTATGGTTTTCCATCTGTTAACATCTTCGGCTATTTCTTTTCTTAGAGTTTCATAGTTCTCTTTGTAGAGATCTTTCACGTCCTTTGTTAGGTATACTCCCAAATATTTCATCTTCTTTGGCACTACTGTGAAAGGAATAGAGTCCTTGACTGTTTGTTCCACTTGGTTATTGTTGGTATATATAAATGCTACAGATTTATGGGTGTTGATTTTGTAGCCCGAGACATTGCTATATTCCTTGATCACTTCTAAAAGTTTTGTAATAGAATACCTAGTGTTTTCCAGATATACGATCATATCATTTGCGAAGAGTTAAAGTTTGATCTCTTCTGACCCTATGTGGATACCCTTGATCTCCTTTTCTTCCCTAATTGCAATGGCTAAAAAGTCCATTACAATGTTAAAGAGCAGTGTAGACAATGGGCAACCTTGCCTGGTTCCTGATCTAAGTGGAAATGATTTCAATTTAACTCCATTCAATATGATATTGGCTGTGGGTTTGCTGTAGATGGCCTCTATCAGTTTAAGAAATGTCACTTCTATACCAATTTTCTTCAGTGCTCTGATCATGAAGGGATGCTGAATATTATCAAAAGCTTTTTCTGCATCAATTGAAAGAATCATATTGTCTTTATTTTTAAGTTTGTTTATTTGTTGAATTACATTTATAGATTTACGTATATTGAACCAGCCTTGAGACCCTGGGATAAATCCGACTTGGTCATGGTGTATAATTTTTTTGATGTGTTGTTGGATTCTGTTTTTTAGGATCTTATTTAGTATTTTAGCATCTATATTCATTAGTGATATTGGTCTATAGTTTTCTTTTCTTGTTGGGTCTTGCCCTGGTTTGGGGATCAAGGTGATATTTGCTTCATAGAATGTGCTGGGTAATATTCCTCCTTTTTCTATATTTTGGAAGAGGTTTAGTAGTATAGGTACTAGTTCTTCTTTAAATGTTTGGTAGAATTCTGATGTAAAGCCATCAGGTCCTGGGCTTTTCTTTTTAGGGAGATTTTGTATAGTTGATGCTATTTCAGAACTTGATATAGGCATGTTCAACATTTCCACTTCGTTCTGGCTAAGTCTTGGTAGGTGGCATGCTTCCAGGTACTGGTCAATTTCTTTCAGATTTTCATATTTGTGAGAGTAGAGTTTCTTGTAGTATTCGTTAAGGATTTTTTGAATTTCTGAGGGGTCTCTTGTTATTTCATCATTACCATTTCTGATTGATGAAATTAGAGATTTTACTCTTTTTTTCCTGGTTAGGTTGGCCAATGGTTTATCTATTTTATTGATTTTTTTCAAAAAAACCAGCTTTTGGATTTATTGATCTGTTGTATAATTCTTTTGTTTTCAATTTCATTGAATTCTGCTCTGATTTTGGTTATTTCTTTTCTTCTGCTGTGTTTGGGGTTGAAGTGTTCTTCTTTCTCCAGTTGCTTGAGATGTTTCATTAAGTTATTGACTTCCTCTCTTTCCGTTTTCTTGAGGAAGGCTTGCAGTGCTATAAATTTCCCTCTTGGGACTGCCTTTGCAGTATCCCAGAGGTTCTGATAATTCATGTCTTGATTGTTGTTTTGTTCCAAAAATATGGTGATTTCTTTCTTAATGTCATCTATAACCCATGTATCCTTCAGCATAAGGTTGTTTAGCTTCCATGTTTTTGTATGGGTATGCAGGTTCCTGTTGTTATTTAGTTCAACTTTTATTCCATGATGGTCTGAGAAGATGCAAGGAGTAATTTCTATTTTTTTAAATTTGCTGAGGTTATATTTGTGGCCTAGGATGTGGTCGATTATGGAGTATGTTCTGTGGGCTTATGAGAAGAATGTGTATTCAGTTTTTTGGGGATGAAATGTTCTGTAGATGTCTGTTAAGTCCAGATGTTGAATGGTTGAGTTTAAATCTAAAATTTCTTTGCTTAGCTTCTTTTTCGAGGATCTATCCAGGACTGCCAAAGGGGTGTTAAAATCTCCAACTACTATGGAAGTGGAGTAAATTGAGTTTACCATGTCTGTTAGAGTTTCCTTTATAAATTGAGGTGCATTGTGGTTGGGTGCATAAATATTAATAATTGAGATCTCATCATATTAAGTATTACCTTTAACAAATATGAAGTGTCCATCCTTATCCTTAAGTATTTTGGTTCTTTTAAATCCTATTGCGTCTGCGAACAGGATTGCAATGCCTGCTTTTTTCTGCTTTCCATTTGCCCGGAATATAGATGACCATCCCTTCACCTTGAGTCTATATCTGTCTTTTAATGTAAGATGGGATTCTTGGATGCAGCAGATATCTGGCTTGAGTTTTTGTATCCAGTCTGCCAACCTAGGCCTCTTTAGAGGACAATTTAAACTATTCACATTAATTGAGAGTATTGATAAGCCTTTCGAGAGACTGGTGGACATTGTTAATCCTTTTGCGACTGTGGAAATTGGAATTTGATCAAAAATTTTTTGGGTGGGTTTACTTTTGTGGTGGAGAATTACGCTGGTCTTTATGGAGGATAGGTCTAAGAATGTCCTGGAGAGCTGGTTTAGTTGTGGCAAATTTCTTCAACATGTGAATGTCGTTGAAGTATTTAATTTCTCCATCATAAATGAAGCTCAGTTTAGCTGGGTACAGGATCCTGGGTTGAAAGTTATTTTGTTTTAGGAGATTAAAAGTCGATGACCATCCTCTTCTAGCTTGAAAGGTTTCAGCAGAGAGATCTGCAGTTATTCTGATATTCTTCCCCTTGTAGGTAATGGTTTTCTTTCATCTGGCAGCTTTCAGAATTTTCTCCTTCATATTAACTTTAGTGAAATTGATTATGATGTGTCTGGGGGATGTCTTATTTGGGTTGAGTCATGCTGGAGTTCTGAAACTGTCTGCTATCTGAATTTCGGAATCTCTTGGCATGTCCGGAAAGTTCTCCTTCATAATCTCATGGAGAAGAGACTCTGTGCCTTGTGAAGCCACTTCGTCACTTTCGGGGATCCCTATAAAACGAATATTGGTTTTCTTCAAATTATATGAGAGCTCTCTGAGAGAGTGGTCTGTTTTTGCTCTCCATTTCTCTTCTTCTTTGAGGGTTTGGAAGCGTTCAAAAGCTTTGTCTTCAATGTCAGAAATCCTTTCTTCTGCCTGCTCCATTCTGTTACTGAGGGATTCTACTGTGTTTCTCAGATCTTTGAGGAATGCAACGTCTTGTTTCAATGTGTCAAATTCTTTGGTCATTTGGTCTTTGAATCCATTGAATTCTTGAGATAACTTTTGGAATTCTAATTCAATCTTATTTGCTATCCAGATCCTGAATTCAATTTCTGACATCTCAGCTATTTGTTTGGGCATGGTGTCTTGTGCTGTTTCTGCTCCATTGATCCTTGGGGGAGTTGATCTACTCTGATTATTCATAGTGCCTGAGTTTTTCTGTTGATTTCACCTCATGATTGTTTTTCACTGTTGCCTCTGGCTGTCCTCCGAGTTGGGGAGGTGTCTCTCCAAGATTAGACCCCAGCGGGATCACTCTATTGTTGCTGGATCTTTGTAGGGAGTGACCCTGTGTAGTTCCTCTGGGGCTGCTCTAGCTAGGGAGTTCTGATTGTGGAAGCATCTCCGGTTTGTGACACATCCGGATCCAGCAACAGGGCTAGGGGTGGTGCGCACAATTCTGGGAGTGCTAGGCGCCCAGTGACTTTGGCACAGAGAGCCCAAGGCTCCAGCAGTCTCTGGCCAGGAGAAGAGCTCTGCGCAGAGGCAGGGAGGGCTCCAAAGGGCACGCAGCTACCAGAGTCCCTGTCCAGATGAATGGGCTAGTGTGGAAGCTGGGAGGACACAGGAGGGAGGATGCAGGATTGTGTGGCTCCCGCAGTTCCTGGTCAGGGAATGTGGAGGCCTGGTGGCTGCAGGTCACCAGTCGGGGGTTGCTGCACAGCTCTTATGGAGGTCTGGGCGGCACCAAGCCCAGGAGTTTGAGGTTGCTATGAGCTGTGACGTCACGGCACTCTACCCAGGGCAACAGCCCAAGGCTCCAGTGTGCCAAAACCGTCTCACTCTGCCCCTAAAGATTAAGGCTGTAAGGCAGCTCAGCCCCTGCCTTTAGGCTGCTCAGTCAGTAGGTTACTTTGACCCGCCCTATCCTTGCTCTGAGACCCTGAGGGCGGAGCTTGCCGGGGCAGTTCTTTCACAATGGCTTCCTGCGCCCAGCTCAGTGGCTCAATCTGGGGCCCCAGACAATGCCCAAAGTTCTCCGCACTCCTGCTCAAGCTCTCCCCAAGGCAGTTCAACTGAGTGCCAAGTCCAAGAACACCAAAACAGTTCACAGGTAAGGCCTTTCCGGTTTGCAGTCTCACTGCTGCTTGTACTTACAGTTGCCGGCGTGATTAGGTTGATCAAACACACGCAACCACTTGCCAGTTTTCCACTATTTTTGTCCTCCTTTTGGGGTCCAGAAGTCCCTTGCTGGCTCCCTGTATCCTCAAAGGGATGATTATAGGCAGATCCCACCCGCCAGAGATGCCTGGAGTCTTGTCTCCCCAGACTCGCTGTTCCCAGTTGCAGGGAAGCTGTTACTCAGCCGCCATCTTTAATCTCTCTGAGAGAAGAATTTGCTAACCAGCTTTCCAGATACCTTCTGTGTGGTTACAGATTTGGGGGATAGAAGATCAGGGTTAGAGAGGAGTACAGAAAAAGTTGCTCCAATATACAGAAGAAATTCTGTCTCCTGGCCCTCCACTATGAGGTAGACCAAGGGCACTTGAGGGGTGATAACATAAGCTGGAGCCATGAGAATCTGCCCCAGGCACCCTCAGTCCAGATTGGGGACTGATGGGATCACTGTCCCAGGAGGCTTTCGCCTCTGAGGACAGGCTGTCCTCCAGTTAAGGTCGATTTAGGTGGTTATCCTCCACCCTTGCATTCTGGACAGGGGCCTGTTGGCTTGTCCAGCAGGCGGTGCTACCAGGGTCAATCTCTCTTAAAGTGGCCAGTCTGAGTATATTGGAAGCACTTGTCCTTAGCTCCTCTGGCTTCCTGCTGCCCTTGAATGGTGCCCATTTGTTGGAATGGCATTACCAGAGCTGTTTTTTTTTTTAATTTTTTTTGCCCTTCTTTCCTTTTTCTCCTCTTCCTCTTGATCTCAAGTATAGAAGACAGCTGTGGGCATTTTGAGAAGATTCTCCAGCTTACAATTGGGACCTAGAGCCAATTTCTGGAGTTTTCTTCTAATATCAGGGGCAACTTGAATGATAAATTTATCTTTTAAAATAATTTGACCCTCTACGGAGTCAGGTGTCAACTGAGTGTATTTTCTCATCAAGCCTCTCATGAAAGGCTGAGGGACTTTCATTTTGGTAATTAGTAGTTCTGTTCCATATGTCTATGGTTCTATTTTTGTGCCAATACCATGTTGCTTTGATTACTCTGGACTTGAAATATAGCCTGAAGTCTGGTAGGTGGGTGCCTCTGACTTCAGTTTTATTACTAAGAATAGTCTTACCCATACAGGTTTTTTTTTTCTGGATCCACACAAAAGGAAGTAGTATTCTTTCCAGTTCTTCAAAATATGATTTTGGTAATTTAATGGGGATTGCATTGAATCTGCAGATTGCTTGGGTATAATAGACATTTTGACAATGTTGATTTTTCCCAGCTAAGAGCTGGTATGTTCTCCCATTTGTTAGTGTTTTCTGTAAGTTCTTTTCTTAGGGTTGCATAATTATCTTTGAAAATATCTTTCACCTCTTTTGTTATGTATATACCTAAGCATATAATTTTCTTTGAAGTTACTGTGAATGGAATTGTGTCTTTGATTTGCTTTTCAACTTGGCTATTTTTGGTATGTACAAAGGCTACTGATTTGTGGACATTGATTTTATACCCTGAGACATTACTGTATTTCCTAATGACTTCCAGGAGTTTTGTGGTTGAGTCTCTGAGGTTTTCTAAATATAAGATACATATCAGGAAAGAGCAAAATTTGACCTCCTCTGCCCCAATTTTGATGCCCTTTATAGCCTTCTCTTCCCTGAATGGACTGGCTAGAACTTCCAGAACTATGTTGAATAGTAATGATGATAGTGGACATCCTTGTCTGGTTCTGGTTGTAAGTGGAAAAGCTTTCAATTTTACACCATTCAGTATGATGTCAGCTGTGAATTTGCAATAGATGGCTTTAATCAGCTTAGGAAATGTGCCACCTATGCCTATTTTCTTAAGTGTTCTTGTAAGAAAAGGATGCTGAATTTTGTGAAATGCTTTTTCTGCAACTATTGAGAGGATAAAATGGTCTTTTTTTTTTTTTGCTTCTATTGATATGTTACATTACATTATGGCTTTGTGTATGTTAAACCAGCCTTGCATCCCTTGGATGAAGTGCACTCGATCATGATATAATTTTTTAATGAGTAGCTGCAATCCATTAGCTAAAATTTTGATGAGTATTTTTGTGTTGATATTCACTAGTGAAATTGATCTTTACCTTTCCTTTTTGGTGGATTATTTCCTGCTTTTGCAATCAAGGTGATGTATGCTTCATAGAACATGTTGGGGAACATTCCTTTCTTCTCAATGTTTTGAAATAGATTCTACAGTATAGGTACAAGCTCATCTTGGAAGGTGTGATAGAATTCTGATGAGAAGTCATCTTGTCCCAGGATTTTTTTTTTTTTTTTTTGCTGGAAACTTTTTTTATTCTTTCTTCAATCTCTGTTATTGATATTGGTCAATTCAAGAGATACATACCTTCCTGGTTAAGTCCAGGAAGATGGTGTAATTCAAGGTATTTGTCCATTTCCTCCATATTGTCAAATTTCTGGGCATAAAGTTTTTGACAGTACTCAGAAGCAATCTCTTGTATGTCTGTGGTCTCAGTTGGTATTTCCCCCTTTTCATTTCTGATTGAGGTTGTTAAAGATTTTACTGTTCTATTTTGGCCAACATTTTATTGATTTTATCTTTTCAAAGAACCAAATTTTTGTTTAATTACTTTACATAATGATTCTTTAATTTTCAATTGCATTTATTTATAATTTAATTTTGGTTATTTCTTTTCTGCTAGGTTTGAGTTTGGATTGCTTTTTTTTCCATTTCTTTCAGATGATTCATTAAGTTATTAATATGCTCTCTTTCTGTTTTTCAGATGTAGGTATCTAATGTAATAAATTTCCCTCTTAGGTTGCTTTTGCATGTCCCACAGGATTTGGTAGCTTGTGTATTCATTGCTATTACATTCAAGGAAGTTTATGATTTCCTTTTTTATCTATTCCTTGACCTAACTTTCATTCAGCATAGGTTGTTTAGTTTCCATGTCTTTGTGTAGGGATGATAATTTTTGTTGGAGTTGAGTCTTTATTCCTTGCGGAATGAGAAAAACAAGGTAAAATTTTTATTTTTTTATTTAATTGAGGTTTTATTTCTGTCTTAGTATATGATCTATTTTGGAGAATTTTCATGGGTCGATGAGAAGAACATATATTCTTTAGCTTTGAGATAGAGTGTTCTATATATGTCCATCAAGCACAGTTGTTCTAGGTTCACAATTAAGTCCTTTGTATCTTTGCTTAGTTTCTTTTTAGAGGATCTGTCCAGCTCTATAAGAGGACTGTAAAAGTCCCCTGCTATTATGGTTTTAAGGGATATCATATTGCTCAGACTAATTAAGGTCAGTTTTCAGGGTTCCAGGAGCATTTATGTTGGATACATAAGTATTTAGAATTGAAATGTTTTCTTATTGTATTGTTCTCTTCACCAACATAAAGTGTCTGGGTTTTCCTTTTTTGACTTTGGTTGCTTTAAATCCACTTGTATCTGAAAAAGATTACATCCCCTCTTGTATTCTTATTTTTCATTTGCCTGAAAATTTGTCTTCCATCCCTTAATCCTGAGTTTTAATTTGTCCTTCAAGTCTAGGTGTGTTTCCTGCATCCAGAAAATGGATATCTTATGCTTTTTTATCCAATTAGCCAGCCTATGCCTCTTCAGTGGGGAATTCAAGCCATCAACATTGTGAGAATTTATAAGCGTGGTGGAGTTCTATTCATCTTCTTTTGTGAAAGTCCATTGCTTAATTTTATCTTTTACATCATTGTGGAAGATAGATTTTTGTCCTTAAGTTTCTGGGTGTTTAGTTTGCTGGTGGTCCATTGTGATGGTCAATGTATAAAATAGGTCTAAGTATTTCCTGTAGAGCTGGTCTTATTATGGCAAACTTCCTCAATGTTTGTATATCAGTAAATGATTTGATTTTACCATCAATTTTAAAGCTTAGCTTAGCAACATCTAAAATTCTGGGCTGAAAATTAAATTGTTTTATTTAAGTAGATTAAAGCTAGATGCCCATTGTCTTCTGGCTTAAAAATTTTCATTTGAGAAGTCTGCTGTCACTCTGATAAATTTTCCCCTTTAGATCAATTGGCACTTACTCCTGGAAGCTTGCAGAATCTTATCTTTTGTCTTGACTTTGGATAGGTTCATGAGAATGTGTCTTGGAGAAGCTCTATTTGAGTTGAAACAACCTGGGTTTCAATATACATCTGAAAGGAGTGTGTCAGAATCTATGATGATATTTGGGATATTTTCATTTATGATACCCTCTAGTAGGGCTTCCCCTTCTGGGATACCTATGTCTCATCTTTGACTACTTCATGAAGTCCCATTATTCTTTCAGTGAATATTTAGCTTTCTCTCTCTCTCTCTCCCTTTTTTTTTCTGTCTCTTTAACTGCCTGAGTTAGCCCAAGTGCCTTATTCTCTATCTCTAAGATTCTTTCTTCTGCATGTTCTAATCTGCCATTGAGACTTGCTGCTGCATCTTTAAGTTTCCTGATTCATGGCTTCAATTTCTTAAGCTCTGCTATATCTTTTCTATATTCTTCATATTGTTTGTCCCTTATTTGATTCTGTTTTGGGTTTCCTTTTGGTTATTTTCCACTATCTCAGCAATTTTTGTCATTTTTTTCACCATCCATATTTTAAATTCCCCTTCTTTCATTTCTAGCATTTCTTTATAGGTGGTATTCTCTGCAATAGCTACCCCTGAATCCCTTGTGGGGAGGGAGGGTTGTTTTTCCATGCCCAAATATCTCTACTGCTTCTCCTTCAGGACAGTTTTCTTTTTGTCTGTTTCTTTGCCATACTTTTTCCTTTCACTTCCTGCTCCTCTTTAAGTTACTGTGCATCTGACCTAAGGTGTTCAAGTGTCCTTTTGGTCAAGGTCTAAAAGGAAGAGAAGAGTGAAGAGAAAAAGTTGCTAAAAGGTAATAAAGAGACTAGAAAAAGGAAATGGATTGAGTAAAGGGGAAGATTGACAAAAAGAAGAGAGTAACAGAAAGAGAGAGACAGGAGTAATAGTGGTTTACAGTCATGTATTTTGACCCACACCCCCATACCCCAACCTTGGTGGGGACTGGGTTTGTTGGTACCTGGATATTTGCAGCTCTTTGCCACCCTGAACAGACACAGGAGCCCACCTCCACCAAATAGAGAAGAAAAACAAAAATACTATACATCAAACTAAAACAAACAAATGAAACCCATGAGGGATAAAATTGGTGTAAAAAAACAATAACAGGGACAGGAAAAGTAGCAAAAATGAAGCCCTTACCATTAATCAAGGCAACAATGAAAAGTTATATTTACATGGGAAAAAATCAAGAAAAAAAGAAAAGAAAAACCTAGGGGGAAAAATGTTGAAAAAAAAATTTTTTAAGAAGGCCAGGCACAGTGGCTCACACCTGTAATCTTTGCACTCTGGAAGGCCGAGGTGAGTGGATTGATTAGTTTGACTTTTTCTCTCATTCTGAAGGCTGTCTATTTGCTTAACTTACAGTGCCCATAGCTGTGCAGAAGCTTTTTAGTATGCTTAGATACCAGTAATATATTTTTTGTGCTGCTTCAATTGCCAGGGGTCTGCCTCATAAAATATTTTCACAGGCAAATATCTTCAAATGTTCTCCCTGCACTTTCTTCTAGTATTTTTATAGTTTCATGTCTTAAGTTTAAATCTTTTATCCAGTGATAATCAATCTTTGTTAGTGGTGAAAGGTGAGGGTCAAGTTTCAGTCTTCTACAGGTCACTAGCTAGTGCTCCCAGGACCATTTGTTAAATAGGGAATAATTTCCCCAATGTATGTTTTTGTTACGCTGATCAAAGATCAAATGACTATATGTGCTTGGGTTCATCTGTAGCTTCTCAATTCTGTACCATATATCTACATCTCTATCTTTGTGCCAGTACCATGCAGTTTTGATCACTATAGATTTATAGAATAATGTCTGGAAACGTGATGCCTCCTCATTTGTTTTTATTAAGTAATGCATTGGCTACTCAAAGTTTTTTCTGATTCCATATAAAATGAAGTAATATTTTTTCATGTTCTTTATAGTATGACATTGGTGCTTTGATAGAGTTCAATGAGTCTCCAGTGACCCAATAGTAGGGTTCTATAGGCAGTTCCCTCCTAAAACCCTGATGGGCAGGAATCTGGTTCACTCTGGTGGGTTGATGGAGTCAGAGGGTGAACCCCACAGAAAAGTCA
Source organism: Nycticebus coucang (assembly GCF_027406575.1). Classification (NCBI taxonomy): domain Eukaryota; kingdom Metazoa; phylum Chordata; class Mammalia; order Primates; family Lorisidae; genus Nycticebus; species Nycticebus coucang. The sequence continues at coordinate 151,314,844 of NC_069804.1, read as the reverse complement.
GTCCAGAGGCATCAGCACCTCCACCACTGCCACACATGGCTGCTGGCAACCCTGTCAGGCTGGAGCCTGGTTCCCTCCAGTGAGCAAGGAAGTCAGGTGGCTATACCCACCAATGTCAGAGGGAACCTGCATCTTCTGCCCTACTGCACACCCATCCCGGCAACCTCAAGGAGCTGAAGCCTTGTTCCCTTAATTGAGCAATGGGATTAGGGGGTGTGTCTTCAAACTCAGACCAGAGGCATCAGTGCCTCCACCTGCCACCTTGCACTGCCACTGTCGTGAGTTTCTCTTTCCCAGGGAGTCAGTACCTCACCCTCTGGGTAAGGGTAAGTTGCTATCTCATTATAGTTTTAATTCTTTAATCCATTGAGTTGACTTTTGTATATAATGAAAGATAGTGGTCCAGTTTCACTTTTCTGTAAATGGCAATACAATTTTTTCAGAAATATTTATGTAAAAAATATTCTTTCCATCATGTATTTTCTGACTTTGTCAAAGATCAGTTGACTGCAGATAAGTGGTTTTATTTCTGAGTTCTCTATTCTATCACATTGACCTATGTGTCTATTTTTTACTATACTATTTTGATTACTATAGCCTGTGTAGTATAATTTTAGGTCAGATAGAATGATGCTTCCAGCTTTCTTCCTTTTGTTCAGGAAAAAAGAGCTATCCATGCTCTTCTCTGATCCCATACAAATTTTAGGCTTTTTCTTTTCTATTTCTCAGGAAAATTACCTTAGCATATTGGAAAGGATTGCTTTGAATCTGTAGACTGTTTTGGGGGTAGTATGGTCATTTTAACAATATCGCTATTCCAATCCATGAGTATGGTATATATTTCCACTGTGTGTGTGTGTGTGTGTGTGTGTGTGTGTGTGTGTGTGTGTGTGTGTGTGTGTGTGTGTGTGTGTGTGTGACATTTAGGATTTCTTTCATCAGTGTTTTGAGTTTTCCTTGTAGAGGTCTTTCATCTCCTTAGTTAAATATATTCCTAGGTGTTTCTTTGTTGTTGTTTTTTTGTTTGTTTGTTTTTTGCTATTGTGAATGAGATTGTGTTCTTTATATGGTTCTCGTTTTTGTCATTATTGGTGTATAGAAATACTACTGATATTTTAATGGTTTATTTACTGTTTTTAATTCAATCTCTGAAACTTTATGGAATTTTGTTGATTTTCTCTTTCATTGATCTGTCTAGTTCTGTGAGTGAGGTGTTGAAGGTCCCTACTATTATTAATGTCTGTCTTGGGGTCCAGTAATATTTGTTTTATGCATCTGGGTTCTCTGGTGTTGGATGCATAAATTTTTATATCCTCTTGTTGAACTGACTTTTTATAATTATATCATGGCCTCTTATGCTTTTTAATTTAACAACTGTTTTACATGATATAAGTGCAGCTACTCCTTTATTTTGGTTTCTGTTTGTCTGAAATATATTTTACCAGCTGCATCACTTTCAGTCTTTAAGTGTCTTTACCACTAAGGTGAGATTCTTTTATGTAGAATATAGTTAGTTCATGTTTTTATATCCATTCTGCCAATCTATACCTTTTAAGTCAGCATTAATCCATTTGCATTCAAAGTTAATGTTGATATGTGAAGTAATAATTTACCTGTAATAATATTAATCGTTTAATTGTTTTGTAGATTCTTTGTTTATTTTTTCCCCTGTCTGCTTGTCTTTGTTGATTGATGGTGTTCTTTCATATTTCCATTTGATATCTTCTTCTTTCTTCTTTGTGTAGTTTTTATATAAGAACTGTGACCCTTATACTTTTGTGTATTTGTATGATGGCAATTATCAGCTTTTCATTTCAATGTTTAGAATTCTTTTGAGTATTCACATTCAGGCTGGATTAATGATAAAAAATTCCTGTAGTGTTTGCTTTTCTGGGAAAAACTTTATTTTTCTTTTATTTATGAACTTTATTCTGGCTGATTATAAAATTTGTGGTTGACAATTTTTTCTTTAAGCACCCTTATACCAAAATCTCAATGTCTTCTGGCTTATAGGGTTCCTACTGAGAAGTTCAATGTCAGTTCTATGCAGTTTCCTCATAAGTGACTAGATGCTTTTACCTTGCTGATTTTAGGATTTTTTTTCTTCACATTGACTTTAAATAGTCTGATCATACATGTTCTGCATAAATCCATCTTGCAATGTATTTTTCTGGTGTTTGTTGAGATTCTTGTATCTAGATAACTAAATGTCTTGTCAGACTGGGAATGTTTTCATTAATTATTTCCATAAATAGATTTTCTAAACTTTTTACTTTTTATTTTCTCACAAGAATTTCAATGTTTAGTTGATTTCTATTGTCCCAAGCTTCTAGAATGCTATGTTTATTCTTTCATATTCTTTTTAAAAATCTGATTAAAATAATTCTAATTACCTTTCTTCATTTTCTGAGCTTCTCTCATTTGCTTTTTTTCGTGTTGTTGATATTTTCAACTGTATTTTACATTTCATTCAATTAAACTTTTCATTTCCAGAAGTTCTGTTGGTTTTATATTTTTTTAAAGATATCTACCTCCATGGTAAATTACTGACTCATGCCTTGCATTGATTTTGTGATTTGTTTGTATTGGTTTTCAGATTTGTCTTATGTTTTTCTGGACTTCTTTAAAATTAATATTTTGAATTCTATATCTAAAATTTCAAAAATATTTTTGTAGTTAGAATTCTTGACGAACAGTCACTGTGTAGCTTTGGGGATGTGTAAAACCTTGCTTTTTCATACCTCCAGCATTATTATGCTGATTTCTTCACATCTGGAGATACAACTACTTCTTTTCTTGAATTTATTTTCATTAAGGTGAAACTCATTATTCTCTTGAAGAGGTGACTATGATGTACGTTGAGTGGGGCCATTTATATTTGCCTCTGGGTGTATTCAGTGAAAGAGTCTGTATGATTTTTTTGGTTGTAAATAATGCTCATGTGGTAGCATTCTCAAATGTCAGTTGTAATAGTGGTATATGGGGCAAGTGAATGGGCTCACTGCCTCTTTAGTAGTTGTGAAGACATATGTGACAGTGGTAGCAGAGGTTGCAAGAATCTTGTCTCTTTCCTGAGCAACTGGGATGTGTAAGTCAATATTCAAGCCAGTAGATGGCATTTTTTGGTGACAGCCAGATGCACCTGTGGCAGTAGATATTATGCTTTACTTTTGTTAACCAGAAGTTCTCAGGTGTCCCAGGCCATAGAATACCTGGTGATCTGAGTCCCGTGCTCTGCCTCTGAAGTAGAAGGGTGAAGCTGTGCAGGAATGGGCTAGCTGATCCAGCATTCAGGCCCCCAAGTTGTAATCACAAATACCAGTCCTGATGGGTATCAGAAGTGGGTCCTCAAGTTCCTGGAGAAATTGGTCTGTAAGAAGAAAAGCACCAAAATCCCAGCATGGGAAAGAAGGGCATTCCTGGGTCTACAGTCAATCAAGTTGTAGTGGGACCTGCTTCACTCTTATACTTCAAAACCAGTGGGGATCCTTCCCATTGCCTGCAAGTTCAGGGAGTTAGCTAAGTCATATGCTGTTTTTCTTGAGTCTGCAAAACTACCTCAAAACACAAAAGTTGCTACCTGGGTCACAACCACAGCCCTCAGACAGATCACTTCCTGCTCTGGGCCCACAAAGTGGTGGTGCCCAACTAGTGCCTGTAGCTGGAACTCACACCATATTTACCTTTCAATTCTGGCCAGGAAGGCCACTACTCCACTTCCAACCTAATCGCACTAACCTAACCTGGCCTAAGACTCTCCAAACCAGTAGCTGCCATCCATGCTAACTGGCAGGTTCCCAGGCAGACTGTCATGAGTTAGGATTAAGAACGGCATCCTTCTATTGAAGCTTAGATTTGGGAGAAACATGGGAAAATTCCTATTGCCATTTCTTCTCACAGTTCCACAGAAAATCCTCAAGTTAGATCCAGTGCTTGAGTGTGTCAAAGTGTTCCCCCAGGTTTCACTGTACCTCAGTGGGAATGTGTATTGTGGAGACACTGTTTCTCCCTTCTCCACACTGGAAATTCACTCACTATTTTGATCTGGATCCCCACCACACAGGCTGCAGCCTTTCTTCTTTTTCCTAGGACCTGATGTTTTCTTTTATTTTTCTGTTGAACTCCCATGTTCCTTTTAGATGAAAATTCATAGTGTAAATCATACACACTATTTGCAATTTCCAAGAGAATAGCATATGCTAGCAAAGCCTCTGTTACACCAAGGCCTGAGATATCATGGGAGAATTGAGAAGTGTGTAGACTCTGGAACGTTCTCTGACACAAGGTGAACCTGGTTCCACATATGGACACATCTGTGGAGTAGCCCTTCCAATTGTTGTTACCCTGTTTCTCACCTCCTTGCTCCACAACTCAGGAAGGGCACTCTGATGACCTTTTGTGAGATAGCAGAGCCCAACAAGGAAAGCAGAAAGGCCTAGTATTGAAGAAGAGAAAATTGCAGGATCACACATGAGAAGGCCATTTATAGACTCTCAAATAGTTATGAATTTTACCAAATTTATATACCTGTAAAACAACAACCATACTAAAGATATAGCACATTTTATTCATAAATATTTCTCCATATACCTTCCTATTTAATCCCCTTTCTACCCCAGTTTCAGATAATCCTTGATTTGTTTGTGTAATTATAGTTTTTTATTGCAGAATGATACATAATGTACTGGGTGTCCCAAAAGTCATCCATTAAGTCAGCACACATAAGGAGAATGATAAGCAGTTAAATGTAATATTTAATACAAAATTTTATAAAGAGGTGGCCAACACATAGAGAATAATTTGTAAAATTTGGTAATGAATGATTTTTACATAAAGGTACATTTAGGTACAATTTACCATTTATACTTTGGGACACCCTATTCTCTTGTATGTGGGTTAAATTTACTAGTATTTTATTAGTTTGCTCTGGTGACCATAACAAAATTCTGTGACTGGGTGGCTTAAAAGTTTTTGTTTTCTCACCGTTCCTACTGGAGGCTACAAATTTCAGAATCAAGCTCTGACAGGATTATTTTCTTGTGAGGCCATTCTTCCTGGCTTGCAGTTACCTTCCCACTATGTACTCTTGTGGCCTTTCCTAGGTGTGTGGAGAAAACGAGTGAGGAGCAGTCTCTCTGGTGTCTCTTTTTATAAGGAAACGAATCCTATTTTATCAGAGCCCACCATTATGATCTCATTTATTTTATTAATTACCTAAATAAAGGCCCCATCTCCAAATAGAAACACACTGAAGATTAAGGCTTCAACATATGAATTCAGGGAAAACACAAACATTTTGGCCATGTCAAGTATAATGTTTTGTAGATTTATAGATTTATCCATGCATTTCTTTGCTATTTCTGAGCAAGATCCCATTGTATGAAAGTATCAATTGGTTTATCCATTCATCTGTTCATAGATATTTGAATTATTTTCAGATTTGGGGCTATTGTATATGAAGCTGCTACAAACATATCTGTACAAGTTGTTGAGTATACTTTTTTTTTTTTTTAATTTCTCCTGGGCCCATAGTTAAGAGCAGCATTGCTTGGTCATATGCTAAATGAAAGTATATGTTTTGTTTTACAAGAACCTGCTAAGTGGAGTTAGCATTTTACAGGCCTTCCAGGAGTATGAGCGCTGAAGCTGCTCCACATTATCATAGATACTTTTTTTGGTCAGCTTTTTTATTTGAGAAATTTTAATGAATGTGTAATTGAATTTGCATTTTTCTGATGATTACTGATGCAGAACATTTTATCATTTGCTTATCTGTGAGACATTCGCATTCTCTTATTCAGTGTCTGTTCAAATTGCTTCCTTATTTTGCCTTTTTATTATTATGCTCGTAAGAGTTCTCTTTATAGTTTTGATGCAAGTCCTTCAACAGATGAACGCATCATGAATACTTTTTCCAGTTCTAAACTTGCTTTTACATTTTTATAATTACATCTTTCTAAGAGCAGACATTTTAAATCTTGATGAAATCCAATTTACCATTTTTTCCTTATAGTTTGATACATTTGTGTCCTATCTAATAAATCTCTGCCTAAGTTAAGTTCACAAATTTTTTCTCCTTTTATATTCTACATATTTTATAAATCAATTTATACATTTTGGTTTAACACACATTCCAAATTTCATTGTAGGTATATGAAGTAAGGATTAAGGTTCATTTTTTCTTCAATAGATACCCAGTTATTTCAAAACTGCTTTTGAAATCCTATGCTTCTCTTCATTGAAAAACATTGGCATCTTTGTTGAGAATTTATTCATATTATACGTGAGGGTCTATTTCCAAAGAATTTGTTCTGTTTAATTCATCTTTATGCCTATCTGTACATTAGTACTTCACTCTTGATAGTTATAGATAGTAAGAAAAGGTAGAATAATTCCTAATTTTTTTCTTGATTTTGAAATTGTGATGGCATCTGTTGCTTTGGGACGTTAAGATATATGCTCATATGGAAGCAAAACTCAATGGAATTCAAGTAGTGGGAGGGGGAAGAAGAGGGTGGTTAAATTCACAATTAATGACTACATCACACAGGTACATGACCCACCCGGGGTGAAGGGCATACTTACAATTTTGACTTAAAATATACAAAAGAAAACTATGTAATCAAAACATGCATACTCTAATAATATTCTGAAATAAATAAAATAAAGTAAAATCGCCCAAACTTATGACAATTCTACATCTTGTGCATTTCCACGTAAACTTTAGAGACAGTTTGTTAATTTCAATGAAAAAGATTTTCAGGATATTGAATAATCATTTGGGATATAGAATAGGATCAGCATTTATTTAGCTGATTTATTTTCCTTAATTTGTCTCAGTAATGTCTTATAGTTTTCAATGGACTGATGATCTTGATCTTGTACATCTTTTGTAAAACTCAAATATCCTATGTTTTTCTCCATTACATGGATTGACATATTTTCAAATGTTAATAGAACTTGGATTCCAAGGATAAATTAACTTGTTCAAACTGTATTACCCATATAAAATACTATCTGTATTTCATTTGTTAGCATTTTGTTAATGATGTTTTGATCTGTGTTCACGAGGGATATTGTTTTCCTTTTCTTCATAATACTGTTGTCTAGTTTTGGCATAAAGGTTAAGTCTAAACTCCTAGAATGAGTTGAGAAGTGTTTCTTTATCTTCCACTTTTTGAGACCAAAAAAAAAAAAAAAGGAGTGATATTATTTCTTCCTTAATTATTTGAAAGAATATACCAGGGAAGCAATCTGGATTTTGGAAGTTTGAAATTTTGTTAGAATGTTGTAAAAAACAAATTTATTTTGATAAATATGGGCTATTAGTTTTGTAGTTTTGTGTAATTTTTAGTGATTTAGTTTAAGAAATGTGCATTAATTAACTTTATATAAGTTCTCAAATTAATTGACATAAATTGTATATTATTATCTTATTGGTTTAAATTTCACATGATTGGTAAAAATGTCCATTCCTTTATTTCTGATATTTATAGCATGAGTCTTGTTTTCTTAATCAGATAGACATTTATTAATTTATTTCTATTTTCAAAACAGCTTTTAATTATATTATTTTTTCTTATTCACCAGTTTTCTTTTTCACTGATTATCATTCCTATATTTTTTTCTTTCCTTTCTCTTTACTTGGGTTTAATTTACCTTTTTTCAGATTCATTTGATTTAATAGACCAAGGTATTGAGAATTACCATATTAACAATGTTGAGTTTTTAAATGCTATATTTTGACAAGCTACATTTTCCAAACTATTTAAGTTTTCCTTAAATTTCCTTTGCAATTCTTTGTACCTTTCAGTGTACTGGAAGAACAAAATACCCAGAAGTTTACTTTTATCGTTAATGTATGCTTTTTGATAAATAGAGTATTAAATTACATGGTGTGCACTAATCAAATGCAGATAAAACTCTTATATGGGAAAATTATATTTTAGACTGTAATAAATAATGTGTACCATATTAACTGTGGCATATTATGTTCAACTTATATAAAATTACACCATGCCATACATATTGACAAAATAGTTTTCATTTAATTATTTCAGAATATTAGGGGTACAAATGTTTTGTTTATATACTTTGTTTTTGTACAAGTTGAGTCAAAGTTGGAAGTGTATCCTTCACCAAGATCATACTTATTGTACATGATAGGCATGAATTTGCCCATTCTCGTCTCCCTCCAGCTTTATTTTCATTGAGATTTACTTCTATATATTCACTCAAGTATTGAATGATAAATTCCAATGTGGTAGTGAGTACAAATGTTCGTTTCTCCATTCTTGGGATGTTTCACTTGGAAGAATGGTTTCCAGTTCCATCCCGGTTGTCATAAAAGATACTAGATCACCTTTTTAACAAATGAATAGTACTCCATTGTATACATTTACCACATTTTATCAATCAATTCATGTATTGATGGGAACTTGGGTTGGTTCCACATCTTTGCAATTGTGAATTCCTTTTGGTATATACCCAGCAGTGGGACTGCTGGATCAAATGGTTGGTCTACTTTTAGTTTTTGAGGTATCTCCATACAATTTTTCATGGAAGTTTTACTAGTTTGCAGTCTCACCAACGGTGGAGAAGAGTACCTTTCGCTTCACATCTATGCCAGCATCTGTGGTTTTGGGACATTTGAATATGAGCCATTCTCATTGGAATTAGGTGATTATCTCAATATGGTTTTGATTTGCATTTTCCTGACTATTGGAGACATTGAACATTTTTTCATGAGTTTGCTAGCCATTAGTATATTTTCATTTGCAAAGTTTCTGTTCATGTCTTTGGTCCACTTTTTTTTTTTTTTTTTTTTTTTTTTGAGACAGAGTCTCAAGCTGTTGCCCTGGGCAGAGGCTGTAGTGTCACAGCTCACAGCAACCTCAAACTCTTGGACTTAAGCAATCGTCTTGCCTCAGCCTCCTAAGTAGCTGCGACTACAGGCACCTGCCATAACGCCTGGCCATTGTTTTGGTTATAGTTGCAATTGTTTGGCAGGCCCACACTGGATTGGAACCTGCCAGCTCTGGTGTATGTGGCTGACACCCTAGCCGCTTGAGCCTCTTTGGTCCAAGCCTTTGGTCCACGTTTTTTTTTTTTTTTTTTTTTTTTTTTTTTTTTTTTTTTTTTTGGCAGTTTTTGGCCAGGGCCGAGTTTGAGCTCACCACGTCTGGGATATGGGGCTGGTGCCCTACTCCTTTGAGCCACAGGCACCGCCCACCTTTGGTCCACTTTCTAATGGGATTGTTTGGTTAGTATTTGCTGATTTGCTTGCATTCTTTGTAGCGTCTGGTTATTAGTCCTTTTTCATATGTATAGCATGTGAATATTTTCTCTCATTCTGTAGGTTGTCTATTTGCTCTTTTGATTTTGAATTTGGCTTTGCAGAAGTTTTTTTTTTTTTTAATTTGATTGGGTTACATTTATTTATTTTTGCTGTTGGTGTGAACTTGGAATCTTCTTCAAAAATTCTTTGCCTGGGCCAATATCTCTAAGTGTTTTTCCAAAATTTTCACATCGGGTAATTTATTATTTTATTTGTTTATTTTTAACGTCTGGAGATGGACAATTAGATCACTGATTTTAGACTTTTTTTTTTTATTAAATCATAGCTGTGTACATTAATATGATCGTGGGGCACCATACAGTTGGTTCATAGACCGTTTGATACATTTTCATCACACTAGTTAACATAGTCTTCCTGGCATTTTCCTAGTTATTTTGCCAAGACATTTACATTCCACATTTACTAAGTTTCACATAGATCCTTGTAAGATGCACCGCAGACTTTAGACTTTTAAAATAAGCATGTAAAACTATAAATTTTTGTTAATAATTGTGTTATTTGCCTTTTATAAATTTTGATATGTTGGGTTTTTCTTCAGTTCAAAGTTTTTTTGATTCTAATTCTGAATTGTTATTTGAACCATGTTTTATTTCAATGTGTGTTGTTTAATTTCCAAATAATCCAAAATTTTCTTCATATAATTCTGGCATTTAATTATGCTTCAGTGAGCAAACATGTGCTATATAATTTCTGTCTTCTAAATTTTGTTTGAGGTTTTCTGGTCTAGCATATGATCTATCTTGGTTAATGGTCTACATGCACTTTAATATTGTGTTTATTCTGATCTTTTTTTATGAAGTATTTAAAAAGTCAATTAGATACAATCTTTTATATCTTTCTGTGTAGTCATTCAATCACTGAGAAAGAAGTGCTAAGATCTCCAACTGAAGTTATAGATTTGTCTTTTTTGTCATTTCTGTCATTTTTTTCATCATGTATTTGAATTTCTGTTAGCTGCATCTATATTTATGATCTTTATAACTTCTTGATTAGCTGATTATTTAATTTTATGAAATGTCTTATTTTAAATCTCTGGTGACACCTATCCTGTGATTTAAGAAAATCCCATGATAGTATGGATAAATTGTCTCATTAACTGAGATGAAGTTGCGAGACCAAATAACAACTCTGACAAGTCCACCTTGTTGAATTAGATGAGTTTATTAGAGGTTATTTGCAAGGACACTTGCTCCTGGGCAACACAGAAACTTTTCCTAGCAAAGTTTGCATCTATCTACATTGTCATGTTCTTATTTTAAATTATTTTACAGTGAGTGACACAGAGCTCTTACATTGTATCACTGATTGTTTCCAGTGAAACAAATCGAGCATGTGTAGTACTATCATCATGTGCCTTCATTCAAGTCATGTTATGTTCATGCTATTAAAATTCTCTGCTAAGAGGTGATTTTAGTATTACAATTAGTTAAAGGACACTATAGGACAGCTAAAATGGATCTAAAGCAGTCAAGCACTTCATTCCCTTATTCTGAGATTATCCTTTTCTCATATTATCAAAACACTGCTTTGATTAGTGTTTACATAGTATATTTTCTACATTTTACTTATAACTTATTCTATTAAGGTGCATTTAATATAACTTAAAGTTATCTCTTATTTTTTAATAGTATGATAATATTTGCCATAAATTGGTATTTTTGTATTATTTATATTTAATGCATTAGTGATGTGTGAATTTAAACTACCATTTTATTATAAGTTTTTATTTATCTCAAATTTTTCATAAATTTTGCCTTATTTTATAACTAACATTTGAATAATTTATACATTTTGTAGTATACAATTATAGCTCCTCTATTGGTATATTAGCTATGTAATTCATTTTAAATTTTAATGATTGTTTTAAAGTTTTGACACACTAATTTTAAATATTTTACTACTTCATACATTATATAAAATTTCACAGCATTATATCCTGTTTTTTACTCCCATTATTTTGCTATTGTTTTCATAAATTTTATTTACATATGACATAAATCCCCATTATTACATATTTGCTTTTCAGAGTAAATTATATTTAAAGACTTTTTAATTGAGGAAAATATCTTTTATATTTTCTTATTTATCATACATCCTTCTCTCTAATTCTTTGGTATAGTCTTTAGTTTCCATCAGAGACAAGGCTACTATGTTCTTATAGCTTGGTTCACCTGAAAATGTCTTTATCTTCATTTAAAAAATATCTTTCATTCAATACAGATTTCTTAGTTAGCAGTTTTTCTCTTTATGCATGTTAAAGATGTCCTTCCGGTGATCATTTTTATCTTTTTCCTCCATGTGTGATGTGTCATCTTTTTCCCTCTCTGGTTCCTTCTAAGATTTTTCACATTATAACTGCTCTTTAACAATTTGACTATAATATGCCTTCCTGTGACTTTCTTGATAATTTTTCTTTTTTCAGCCCTACGGAATTTCAACCTGTGCACATGCAGCTTAGTGTTAAACCCAACATTCAACAGAACCCCTATGCAAATTTGTAGAACTCATTCTGATGTGGCTCCTTACTCTATTTTACTCTTCCAAGAAAATTCCAAACATCTAGGTATCAGCAAAGTCAGATATCTGTCTCTTCTATTTAGCAAACTGCTGATGAACCACATCCCTGGGCTATAGCCTGAGTAAAAACTGAAATGATCACAAGGGACCCTCATTTCAGGGATAGCACACCCAAACAACCTATCTTCTAATATCTGAATCAGTTTTTTCATATATTTTTAAGTTCTATGGTTCTTTTTATTTAATATCAGGAAGTCAAGTCAGGTATCAGTTATTCTCACAATGCCATAGTCAAAAGCCACATTGCTATTTTGTAAATTAAATATGAATTTAAAGTTTATTTTATAAAGTTTAATCTTATTTGACTCATTAGTCTAGTTGTCAAGATCTTTTGGAAACTTCATATATTAACTAATTATCAGCCATTTTCCAAAAGTTGTACACTATTCCTATTTTCCAGGTCTTCATAAAATATTACTTTCAAGTGAAAACATAATATTTGATATTATCAATTGAATGGTCTTTTCTGTAACATCTGTCCTTAGATTTTTCTTCAACTTTGTAATTGCAAATTCCAGAAATATCTGTACAATTTTAAGGAAATAAGGAACCAAACTTGTCATGTGTATAGGGATACAATGTCAAGAAAAGGCACTGAAAACAAACAAGTGAGTAAAAATCCATTGTATTTCATTCAGCTAAATTCTTCTGTGATTTTTCCCAGAGTAATTTAACTAACTTTTTACCATGATTAGTGTTTGTTTATTATATGTTACATACCAGGGTCTGTTCTAGATGTTTTGTATACATTCTTGTGTTTGAATTTTAAAACAACAGAGTCTCTTTGATCTTCCCATCACATTTATTTATTTATTTTTGTTATTAAAGAGTCTTTATTTCAAACTTTATTACCAAATAAACTAGGGGGGAAAGTTAGCAAGGAACATCTCACATCACAAAATATAGGTTTTATTATTTTGTATCAAGGTCAATTAAAACTCCTGTCCACATTTTACAAAGAGTCAGGGAGGCTGGGCCGTGGCCAAGCTACATCCAGTAACAGCTGTCCAAAGGTCAACACATGTTGGGTTTATTGATTGTACCATAATAAACAGAGGAAGTCTTTTCTCATCTTGACCAAATATCCAAAAGATTATAAAATAAATGTAACTTAGCTCTAATTTCAGAATATGCCCTAAAATTTTAAGCCTTTCCTTGGCATTTTCAAAAGACTAAATAAGATACCCATTAAAGCAGTTCCATGTCACACACTGACACTCCCACATTCTACACATGAAAATGCCGCATGGTTGTAATGATGTATCTGCAGCTGCATTGTAACTACAGGAGAGACACAGAATGAGTCACACTAGGTGGCATCTAAGTCTTGCTTCCCAGTGATCAGGGCAGTGGTGTAGTGCTGCCACAAAGGGTGTTCTCATCAGATGACACCCAGGACCTGCCACAATTTCAGACTAACCTTGTGTGATCCATAATTATGACCATACTTGCCACACATTCAACAATAAAAATCCATACCATTTAAGAGTATCTGAAAAAGGAATAAACAATTATCCCATTCTGTGTCCTTCCCATGTTTTAAAATAAGCAATGTCCTATACATCTATTATCTGAGGTTTAGAAGCAAAAACATTATAAAAAATGCATATCCTCAAAAACTCTAGCATTTCCAAGGTACAACACTCCCACTTCTTTGGTAATGAAGAATCTTCAAGCTGACCCTTCAATTTGGGCAGATGTCAAGCATGGAGAATGAGCATGTTCTATGAACTTCAAATGGTTCTGTGAAGTCAAGGGAGAGACTGACCTACATCATGGTGTAACAAACATCTTGCCATGGGAACCAAGGACTCAAATTCAAAACTAATGGTCTCATTTTGATTGACTTAATGGTAGTGAGGAATTTCAGGACAAGACGTGGTACAAGGAAGGCTGTGAGTGATGGGTGAGGGATCCCATGAGTTGTAATCAGCAGAGAGTGGACAGGAAAAAGGGGCCCATCTGTCCCATCTGCTGCAGAGGTCTCAGATGGAACTCCTACCCCACAAGAGAACAGTTCAGTCAGGTCAAGAGTGCTCAGAGTACAGGACCACGTACTCCAACAGATTCCACCTGGCCCTGCAGGCACCATCAGTTCTAACAGAAAATATTTCATATCAGCAAAAGCTTTCTGTGTGAAGAAAACCAAACAGTGGAAGAATTTTTTCAGTGGGTGAACACTCCTCAGATGCCCATCTAGTCCTGACAGGAGCTTCTGACGTGTGGGTGCCTTGGGTCATAAAGGATCCCTGGTTTCCCTGACACAACTATGTTCAGGCACTATGGTCAAGGTGAGTAATGGTAAGTGTGAAGGGTGTTTTAAAAGTTCTGCAACTGCAAAGAACTGGACTGCTGTCACATTGCAAAACAACAAGTAAAAGGGACAGATAACCGTATTTTCATATTTCAACTCCTGAAAACTTTATCCCAAAAGTTCACATGTGCAAATGTACAAAACCCTGAAGATGTCTTCAAAGTGCTTCTGTAATTAGGGGCCCTGGTGTGCTGAACCTCCCAGTTGTCTCTTAATCCATCTGGGTAAGAGCTCAGTGGATATCTAGCAATGATTGCAGTCTTGCAGCCTTTGTCTGAGTGGATTTTCTCAACTTTGGGAAAAAACGTCATTTTCTCTGCCACTCTTGTCACAATATCTTTATCTACAGAAGAACTGCAAGGCCTTCATTTCAGCTTCACACACATCTTCCCATGTCTGTATTCCAGGGGCAGGAAGGGGGATGAAGTAATCTATGAGACTTCTGTCCATCAGTCCACTGTACCACAGGCCACTGTGTTTATTATTAAAGACCCTGACAGCACAGGTTCCAGGTTATTCAGCTGAATGTCCTCCTTCTTTCTTCTTGCCCATCAAAAGTCAAGACCAGTCTTAGTTATAAGGTCACCACCTGCATTGCTAAGAAAGATGAAGATAGCTTCGCAGTAAGACACTCCATCCGCTTGATGGTAGTAGTATAGAAATGGTTTGATTGCACTAATGATCCTGGGGTGCAATTTATCCATCTCATCAATTATGAAAACAGAGTTTGCAGAAGCACTTGCATTACCATGAATCTACTTCTGTAACTGGTTCCGCGGCATGGAGCACCTGCTCCTCATAGCAGCAGTTTGCAAAGTGGCAGTAGATGTCCCTGTAAGACAGGTACTTGGTGAGGCCCTACACAGCCCCGATGGAGATGCCCACACTAATAGGCTCAAGTGCTGCTACCACTTGGGCAACCATCAGCAGCGACAGCACAGAGGTGCCTTGGAACTGCTCGCCCATAGCATTCCACCTCCTCACAGCCCACCACTCTCCCCATCACATTTAAAACATGAAGAAACTGATAATTTTAGAGACTCCCCGTAATTACATAGCTTATAATTGATGCATCAATCATCCAAATTGAGGATCTTAGTGACTACTAAATATTTATTGATGCAACATTGGATACATATTAATTAAAATATCTATACTATTATTTGAAAGTTGCATAGTATTCTTAATGCCATCTTACTGTGTTCAATGTTAAAAAGATTTTCTAGAGTATCATATAATCAATATCAGCTAAGATATCATTAACATTTCAGAAATCCATTTCATATATAAAGTGATAAATATCTTAATAGATAATACTGGTAATGATAGTAACAATAGAAAAGTTTACTCATCTGCAGAATTATCAGGGGTTAGATTTTAAATCCCCATGCTTCCCTGAAATTGATGACAATAATGTAACTCACAGTGGAGCTAACTGAGCATTCTCCTGATACAGAAGAAGATGAGCAAATGCAAAATGGTAAAATGAATTCAGAACTCACAGATCTTATTTCAGCCAACAATGGGTTTAAGAAATAAAGGCAATAATGGGACAGTGTGGAGATCAAGACATAGTATTTCTAGTCACATATATTTCTTTTGCTTTTATTTTCCTTCTTCATTTCTTTCCTCGGATCCTTCACAGTATCTTCCTCTTCAAAAGGATAGATGCTGTGCACCAAAAGACAGGCACAGCAATATTCAGAAAATCCTTCAGACTTGCTAAAGACGAAGATCAATAAACTATCCATAAACAGAAGAACAGATACATAAACTGATGTTTATTCATATATTCAATGAAATATTATATAATAATGAAAATGAATGTGACAGCATGCATTATACAAATACATGCAACAACGTGGACATGTGTGAATCTTTCAAATATAATCTTGAGTGGAAAAATAGGCCACAAAAGTTAATACTTTATGACTTTATTAATAATTTAGAAAAAGGCAATACTAGGCTATGGTGTCAGAGCTTAGGAAAGTAGTTGCTTTGGGGGAATAAGGTGGAAATAGTGACAGAGAGGTACATGAGAGTGGCTCTGGTGTGCTTTCAGTGCTCTGTTTCCTAATTTGGAGAGTGGTCACAGGGACTTATTAACTTAGTACAAGTTAATTAAGCTATTATATGTACACGTCTTTCTAAAATTAAATAAAAAATGAAAACATATACAAATATGGATAAGTATTATGAGCCAGTTTACTGGAAGTAAATCATTTTCAAGTTTTCAGAATTAAGTACAGGAGAACTATATAACTGACTAGCCATATGTAGAGATAGAGTTCTTTGGAATTTTCACCTGGTCAACCAAAAGGAGGGGTGGAGGGAGGAAGCTAGGGAGGAAACGAGTAAGAGAGAGAAAAGGATAAGTTTCTTGAGGTATAGACTTGGAAGTTGTCTTGTTTATTGCCATTAGGACTTTTGAAACTGAAAAATCGTTACAGTAGTGTAATTACAAATAATAGTTAAAATTCACGATGTAAAAGATCTTGTAACTCATATTTAGGCTACCTCCAGAACTTCTTCAAGTCAGTCACTTTAAAAATAGCAACCCTGCATATTATTTGTTCAATTTCTATAGTCAGGTAATCAGTTTCAGTGCTGTATCCCTTCTCTTTTATAGCAATCATCCAAAACTTTAAGATAGGAAACATATGCTACCTACTTTTCAATGGACATATTCAGGGTTTAGAGTAAGATTTTTTTTCCAATAAAAGTAACAAATCAACCCTATTAATTTGTACATTCTTTTACTCTGTCCTTCCTAGTTTCAATATTTTTTACATAGAAAACAATGAATTTCAGGAAACATTCCTTTGTGGTTGTTTCTTTTTTATTTTGAGAAACAGTATTCATTTTATTATATATAACCTACACTTACTTTAGTATGGTTTCTATTATGTGCATAATCCTCATGAGATTTTTGTCTCTAATATCACAATTACTTTTATATCATATGAAAGTTTTAGTTTCATTATGTTGATGCTATTATGGAAATGATTTAGATTAAATATGTTGTATTAGATGTTATGGTTATTAATCTATGATCTTTAACACTGGAAGAAAAAGACTTATAATTAATATGTATTGTAAATGGGACAGGAAACAATAGATAATCTTAAAAAATCAATTTGGAGTAATTATTAGTGTGCATTGTTAGTACTAATCTGAATTTCTGAAAAATCTAAGCCATAATTTCCTAAAGAATGTTCTACAATATTCTATTCTTCACCAACAAAGTGTTTTCCAGAACACTGATTTTTAAATGCTGGTCGAAGTTAATAAAATATGATAATATGAACTAAAGGTTGGAAAGGCTCTTATAGCAAGGTTTCTCAAAATCTCCCAAGATACAAGTTAAAAATGCAGGCTCCATGTCTCCACCTCCATAGATGTTGAATAAAGCGTATGCATTTTAATAAGCTTCACTGAGAATTCTGACGCACACTAACGCTTGACAACTACAGTGGTAGAGAACCACTGTCAATGTGTCTTTCTGACTTTCTGGATGAGGAACTGAGACTCTCACATAGCTCATTAAAAGAGAGTCAAAATGCCAACCAAACTTTGCCTAGCTTTTAATCTTTCCTCAATGCCATGATGCTGCCTGTGGCAATTTATCACTCAAAAATAATTTTACATATAATATTGTATTTTATTCTTTTTCTAACCCTGAAAACTAGGCAGGCCAGATTATTTTTTATCCCCACTGCACAGACAATATATGTATGTATGTTGTATGCACATACATCCATGCAATCATTATCTTAAATAAGCTGGACTCTGTAGAGAATTATTTCAAAGTTTTTATTTCCTTGCCCCCTTGTGGTGGATGTTGTGGTGTACTGTGCACCTCTCCCTTCTCGATGGAGGTACTCATTCCTTTAAGTGCCAGGAATGTAGGCTGTTAATGGTTCAAAGCTGAGCATCAATGGAATAATTGCCTTTATCAAGGCCACAACCCCTTCTCAGGGGAAACCTGAGTCCAATGAATGTTTGATGCTTTGATTATAAAGGTTTACCCACCTTGTCATAATTTAGGACAATTTCCAAAGACCATCCAGTTCTACAACCTTCTGTCAGAATAGCTAAAGCGTTTGTTCCTGAAGCATTACACTTTGACTCTTTACATACTCTTTTGTTGCTCCTCAGCCCTCATAAATGTTATGCTTAAGAGTACTTTCCAATAAATCTAATGTATTGCTTCTTTCCCAAGGTTGATGTCACAAAGACTTTTTACCACACTTTCTTCTAGAGTTTTTGTCATTTTGTGTCTCAGATTTAAATCTTTTATCCAGGGTGAGATCATTTTTGTAAGTGGTGAGAGTTATGGGTCCAGTTTCAGCCTTTCACATGTGGCTAACCAGGTCTTTAGTACAATTTATTAAATAGGAATTATTTTCCCTGGTGTTTGCTTTTGTTTGGTTTATTGAAGATCAGATGGAGATATGAAGCTAGTTTCATCTTTAAGTTCTCAATTCTGTTCCATAGATCTATGTCTCTATTTTTGTGCCAATGCCATGCTATTGTGATCACTATAGACTTGTAGTATAACCTGGAGTCTAGTAACATGATGACTCTAGATTTGTTTTTATTTTATAGAATTGTGTTGGCAATTCAGGGTTTTTCCTAAAACAAAGAAGTATTTTTTTTTAATTTCCTTAAGCATGATATTGGTATTTTATGGGGGATTGAGAGGAATCTATAGATCTCTTGGGGAGTATAGACATTTTAACAATGTTGATTCTTCTCAGTGATGGGTATAACTTCTTCCATTTTTTAACATTTTCTGCTATTTCTCTTCTCAGGGTTTCATAGTTCTCTCTGTGGAGATCTTTTACATCTTCAGTTAAGTATATTACAAGGTGATTCATTATCTTTGATGCTGCTTTGAAGGATATTGTGTCTTTGATTGGATTGTTGGATTGACTGTTGTTAGTGTATAAGAAGGCTACTGATTTATGAACATTGATTTTTATATCCAAAGACATCTATATTGCTCGACTACTTGCAGAAATCTTATGGTTGAGTCCTTTGGACTTTCTAAGTATAAGATCATATCGTCAGCAAAGAGTGAAAGTTTGATCTCCTCTGTCCACATCTGGATACTTTTGATATCATTTCCTTGCCTGATTGCATTGGCTAGGACTTTCAGCACTATGTTGAGTAGCAGTGGCAATAGGGGGCATCCTTGTCTGTTTTCAGTTCTAAGAAGAATACACCATTGAATACTGAAGTAGCTACAAAAGTAAATAAATAAGAGCAGATCAAGTTAAAAAGCTTTTGCACAGCTAAGGATACCAATCAAAAAGGCAAATAGACAACCTTCATAATGGGAGAAGATATTCACATGTTACAATCTGACAAAGGACACTAATCACAGAATCTACAAAAAACTCAAGCAGATCGATAAATTAACATGAAAAAAGGAAATAGCCCCATTAATCATCAGGTAAGAGACTTGAACAGGAATCCTTTCCCAAGAGGACAAATAGCTAAAAACACTTGAAAAAATGCTCATCATCCCTAATTATCACAAAAGTGTAAATCAAAACCACTTTGATATAATACCTAACACCAGTGAAAATAGTACACATCAGAAGGTTCCAAAGCTGCAGATGCTTGACAGGGGTGTAGAAAGAGGGAAACACTTATGCACTGTTGGTAGAATAGAAAACTAATATGGCCCTTTTGGAAAGAAGTATGGAGAATCCTCAAACAGCTAAAAGTAGACCTTCCATTTACTCTCTCAATCCCATTACTAGGTATCAACCCAGAATTAATAAATTTTTATCAGAAGGACATGTGCATTTGAATGTTTATAGCAGCTCAATTCACAATTGCAAAAAATGTGGAAACAATGCAAGTGCCCATCAACTAATGAATGGATTAACAAACTGTGGTATACGTATATACCATGGAATACTATTCAGCATAAAAGATAAGACTTTGCATCTTTTGCATTTATCTGTATGGATTGGAGAACATTTTCCTAAGGAAAGTATCTCAAGAATGGAAAAAACAAGTATTCCATGTACTCAATACTATGTTCAAACTAGTAGATCAATAACTACAGGCCCACAGGAGAGAAAAATACAAATCCAAAGAAGAGGGAGGAGGGGAATTAGTTAGTTCCCACTTAACAGAAACAATGTAAGGGTATATGGTACACCTTCTGAGTGAAAGACTCAACTGCAACTTGGACTTTAGCTTACAATTGCAAACAATGTAAGCTAACTCTATGTACATTCATATTAATCTGAAATATTTTAATGTGGAGAACACAATAAAATTATTTAAAAAAACTTCATGTAAGCTTTGCTTAAGTTTATACTTTGCAGAGAATCTTACCCAATATACCTATGAATAAAATGTTGTGCAGATTGCATAGCCGTTCCAGCCACTTTCATTCAGAATAAGATGTCTCTTTTCAGTAATTAATTTTTCTAGTGGACAGTTAACAGAATTTCATATTTTATCTGCATTTAAAGATTCTCCTTCATCTAGTTTGAAACTCAGATTTAGAAGCCTGCTGTAGTAAATGAAGTCATGTTTTGTTTGTTTCTTTTTTTTTTTTTTTTTGTCATTTTGCCTTTCCTTTCCTATTGAATTTCCTATTCTTCCGGAAAGGGAACCCAGATGGAGGGTAGAATTGGGATAAAAGGGTCTTAATGAGGTGAAATGTTTGCTTTCTGGTATTAGAGTCCTATGTGTTTCAAATATACAATTTGCTGACTCTTCTTTTAGCAATTGTAATAGATATTTTTTAATTATAGGAAATTTCAAACATACAAAAGAAAATAGCAAAATAAAATCTCATGTACACTTATCACTTGGACAATTATCAACATTTTGTCAATACTATTTCTTCTACATCCTCCCAATTTTACTATTTATTTATTTATTATTCATTCATTTGTTCTTTTTCTTGCTTCTTGTTTTATTTCTCAAGCAATCAAAAGAAATCCTTGACTTATTGTATCATTCTGAAATATTTATTGCCAACAGGTGGATAATTTAAAAAAAACATACCATGATACCATTATTATGTCTAAGAAAATTAGTGACAATTCCTCAAAGTCATCTATTAGAAGTTCATATTCAGATTTCTTTAATCATCTCAAATATTTTAGTTTATTCTTCATAATCAGAATCCAACCATGGTTCATACATTGCATTTGGTTCATACATCTCTTATTGTTTCTTTTCCCCATCTCTTTTTTAAAATGACATCTTGTCAAATCTACTAAGTGTAGAGTATAAATGTCATAACACAATAATTAAGAAAGTGTGGTGAAGGCTATATTAGCCAGTTTGTTGTAAGTATTTCAAATTGTATATAAAACCAGCACAGTGTACCCCATAGATGCATTAATGTACACAGCTATGATTTAATAAAATAATAATAATAATAATAAAATGACATCTGTTTGTTAAAGAAACTTGGTAATTTTGTCCTATTGAATTTCAAAATTCTGGATTTGGCTGAGTGCAAATATATACTTTAAAGTTAACTAATGTGATGAAAATGTGTCAAACGATCTATGAACCAAGTGTATGGTGCCCCACGATCATACTAATGTACACAGCTATGGTTTAATAAAAATAAATTAATTGATTAAAAAAACAGAAAAAATAAAACAAGTTTGTAGTATGTTTTTTTAAATAAATAAATAAATAAATAATTTATTTAGTTTCAATTTGTTGATAGTAATATTTCATAGATAGTAGTAAATGCTTCTTATTACATTACATCAGGAAGCATATGCTGTAAGTTTTCGTTTAACTTCTGGGACAGGTTCTTGGCAATTGCTACTTTAAGTGAAACGATATACAAGAAAACCAAGTTTACCATAGGCAATTGATGTGAACAAGAGCTAAGCTCCTATATTGTATTTCTGGTCACAGAAACATATCTAAGTTTCTAAATAAAGACAAAAATGTTTTTAATAATATAATTTAGTGATATAAATGTGAGCTATATGTACATGCAAGAAATATTACTAAAAACTAGAAAAACAATTATTTACTCAATTATTCTAGTTCAGGGTCAAGGGTGGTGATAACTGGCTCTGGATAGGACACTATCCCATCACAGGGCACTTTCTCTCTCTCTATCCCTCTCTCTTCTCTCTCTCTCTCTCTCTCTCTCTCTCTCTCTCTCTGATAATTTAAACAGACTGCTTTACTCGATGTGAACATATTTGAGTTGTGGGAGGAAACTGGAGTAACCATAGAAAACTCCACACAGAAGGAAACATGCACCCCAGTGGAAAACTGATTTTTTTCCTCATCAGTGTTATAATGATATCACGTCATTCAAGAACCTGATGTAGGTGTGGCTGTTCCAATTTCAGTGATGTTAAGATTGATCAGTGAGTACAGGTATTGTCAGATTTTCCATTCATTGTAATACTCTCCCATCAACTTTTCATGAAATAGTTTTAACATCCATTGATGATCCATTGCCTAGACCCATTATTTCACTAGTGCATGCAAACAGGTCATATTCAAATACTATGACTCCTGTATTTATTAGCTGAGCTTGTTCTCTAAAGAGGAACTTTCCCTCATAAACTATTTTTTTTTTTTTTGTAGAGACAGAGTCTCACTTTATGGCCCTCGGTAGAGTGCCGTGGCATCACACAGCTCACAGCAACCTCCAACTCCTGGGCTTAAGCGATTCTCTTGCCTGAGCCTCCCGAGTAGCTGGGACTACAGGCGCCCGCCACAACGCCTGGCTATTTTTTGGTTGCAGTTTGGCCGGGGCCGGGTTTGAACCCGCCACCCTCGGTATATGGGGCCGGCGCCTTACCGACTGAGCCACAGGCGCCACCCTCCCTCATAAACTATTAATAACCCTGAGCTTGTTCTCTAAAGAGGAACTTTCCCTGACAAACTATTAATAACCTAGAAATACAATGTATACAGGAAAGAAAGAAAAAATAGTTATTTTTCCCTATCAATTTTCAAGATAATTATTTGGTGGCCTATCAATCTGTAAAGATGACTATAATGGTTTCTTAGAAGTGTCATAACAAATTACCACAAAGTAAGTAGCTTAAAAAACAGAAATTTATTTTATCACCATTTCAGAGGTTAGAAGTCCAAAAGCTAGGTGTTGGAAGGGTGATACTCCCTCAGAAGACTCTAGATGACAACACTTCTTTGCCTCTTCCTATCTTCTGCTGGTTGCTAGCAATTCTTGGTATTCCTTGGTTGTTAATTGCGTTGTTCCAATTTCTGCCTTCATCTTCTAGCAGCATACATCCACGTGTCTCTGTGTTTCTTTCTCTCCTTATGACATCAATAATTGGATTAATGGCCTACCCAAATCAAGTGAGACCTCATACTGATTTCAAGGGCAAAGACTTTATTTCCAAGTAAGGTCTCATTCACAGATACTGGGAATTAGAACTTCAGCATTATCTTTTCAGGGAACATGACTTAAACCACATGATGACCTGTGAGATTTGTTATTGATTTATTAGTTTTGAATAATCATTATGACCTCAATATATGTGATTTGTTGTAATTATATGCATTACAGTTAATATCAAAGTTGCCCAAATTAGCCTATCTTTGATCAATAGGAAAACTTTGCAGGTTGTCTCCTTTATCCTGCTGAAATGACCTCAGTAGTCTGTGATAGCTTCCATACTGTCTGTTATGACAAGGTTTCTTAGATTCCGCTTACACATTTCCTAGCCTTGCAATCAGCCATTTCCCTAAAAGTATTGAGAGCACTGTCTATATTTCATTGTTGATGTTCTAGACTACTTCACTGGACAATTTTAGAAAATACATTTATTTTTGAACATGAAAAATTAATCTTTCCCTTTCTAATTGTATTTAAGATTACATTAATTTTACTTAAGCTCTCTGATTTTAAATTTCATATATTTTTTCTTACTCTGAAAACCATGGTTCCTAAAGACACTTATAGGTTTTATATATATAAAGATTACTTTTAAAATAACCTGTGCTAATATCACTACTAATATGAGAATATTGAATTTAGATTTTTTTTCAGACCATTATGGGAACATAATAGTCCCAATGTACACATGTTTTGGCTACACAGTTATCTTTCACACATTTTAAGTCAGAGTTACAAGTGTGTCCTTCACCTAGAAAGTGCACGATGTACCTGTGCAAAGTATCCATTCTTTGTGAATTTACCCATCTCTTTTCCCCTACTTTCTCAAATGTTATTGAGTTTTGCTCCCATATGAGCACATAAGTGTTGATCAACTATTTTTAACTTAGAATTGAGTACATGTGGTATTTTTTTTTTCTATTCTGGTGATACTTTACTTAAGATAATGGTCTCCAATTCCATTTAGGTTGTTACAAAAGATACTAGATCACCATCATTTTTATGACTGAATAGGTTTACATGATACAGATAAACCAAATTCAACTTATTAATACATTCCTGTATTGATTAGCACTTAGATTATTTCTACATCTTTTTTTTTTTTTTTTGGTTTTTGGCCGGGGCTAGGTTTGAACCTGCCACCTCCGGCATATGGGACCGGCGCCATACTCCTTGAGCCACATGTGCCGCCCTATTTCTACATCTTTGCAATTATTAATCAAACTGCTAAAAAAAAAACATTCAAGTGCAAGTGGCTTTATGATAAAAATAACTTTTTACCCCCTTTGGGTAAATAGTAGTGGGATTGCAGGATCAAATGGTAGGTATAGTCTTAATTCTTTGAGGAATCTCCATACTACTTTCCATAGAGGCTGAACTAGTTTGCGGTCCCAAGAACAGAGCATGAATGTTTTTTGTTGTTGTTGTTGTTTGTTTGTTTGTTTTCTCTCTGCATCCATGCCAACATCTGTTGCTTTGGAACTTCATGATATGAGTCATTCTTTCTGGGATTAGATTAATATCCCAATGTGGTTTTGATTTGCATTTCCCTGATTATTTGAGATGATGAGCATTTTTTCATGTATTTGCAGGCCATTAATCTATCTTCATTAGAAAGGTTTCTGTTCGTGACTTTTGCCAAATTTTTTTCATTTATTTTTAATTTCATATTAATATGAGGGTATGGACAATTAAGTTACATTGTTTGCATTTGTTAGGCAAAGTCCAAGTTGTAGGTGTGCCCATCCGCTAGGAGATATGTCATATACCCTTATATTGTGCCTATTAGGTGAGAGCACACCAATACCTCTCACTCTTGCACACTCTCCCCACTTGCATTTAATTATGTTTTTCTCTTGTGTGAGTGTGTATTTGTTTGTCTACTGGTTTCATAATTGTATTAAATACATTAGATACTTGCTTTTCCATTCTTGTGATACTTTATAAGGAGGATGTCCTCCAACTCCATCCATGTTAATACAAAATATGTATATCACCATCTTTTTATGGCAGAATAGTACTCCATGGTATACATATACCACAGTTTATTAAGCCATTCATGTGTTGATGAGGACTTGGGGTTGATTCTACATCTTGACAATTGTGTTTTGCCAAATTTTTAATAGGAATATTTGATCCTTTCCTGTTAATTTGTTTGAGTTTTGTAGATTCTTGTTATCAGTCCTTTACTGGATATGTAGCATGAAAATATCTCTTCCCTTTTGTACATTGTCTATATGCTTTGATTGTGTCATTAGCTCTGCAGAAACTTTTTTTTCTACTTAACTTGATCAGGTCCCATATATTTATTTTTGTTGTTACTGTGATTGCTTTTGGGCTCTTCTTCATAAATTCCTTGTCCAGGCCAACATCTGTATTTATGTATAGTTATTTTGGACCTCAGTATTCAGTATATCCTAGTAAAGATATATAGCCAAAATATTTTGTTTAAAAGTCATTTGAAATATTTCTTATGCCTCCAACTTGGGGTGTGTGTGTGTGCGTGTGTATATCTATACTTGGTGTGTATATATACACATCTATGTATCTATATACACACACACACACATATCACACATATGGTAATTTAATTTTGTGTCATTTTTATTTAAGTTTCCATTTAATTATGTAGCTCTTTACATGGGCCAAAAATCAGAAAACACATACATTCAGAAAGGTCTTACTTCTCACCCTCACCTCTCTATATATGTTTATTTATTTATTTATTTATTTATTTTTATTTTTGTAATTTTTTGGCTGGGGCCGGGTTTGAACACGCCACCCCAGGTATATGGGGCCGGTGCCCTTCTCCTTGAGCCACAGGCACTGCCCTATATATGTATATTTAGATCCATCTTCAAATTATCCCCTTTCTTTGAATGATAGTCTAATAAAAACCTTACCCTGTATTTGACTTTTTTCATTTTTCAATATATCCTGGGGATCATTCTATAGAATAACATGCAGAACTTCTTCATTTCATTTTACACCTGCTTTGTAGTCCCAAGTTGGGCAACTATAGATATTCCTTGGCAATCTTCCACTAAGAACCATCCTTAAGATTCCCCTTATTCAGGTAATGCCTTTCCTCATGGCAATTTATGACACTTTTTCAGTCTTTCTAATTAAAGCTCTTTACTTCTGTATATTCTCCTTTTGCCTGGAGAAGGTGCTATGCTACAGAAAGTGCAGCTTGCTCTTTCTGTTTAATTCATCATCTCCGGGGGACTGGGTTTAGCCTCTTGACAGGTTGGCCTTTTGTAGGTGTAATTCTAACGAAAGGCACTATTATTGTCCACACACCAAGGGATGTAGGACTATTTTTCTGAGCAGTTCTCTTGAAGCCTCCCTCTCAATTTGCTTAAATTGAGGGTAAACCCTGTCTGCCCCTCTTTCATAAAACACTGGCAATACACAGCAAACATTTTCTCCTCTGAGCTTCGTTCGATCAACCTTAATCATGTATGTGAGGTGAAGGTGGGAAATTGCTAATGATGGCAGACCTGATTTCCCAGCATTTTACCATGTCCTGCAATTGTGTTCTCACACCTTGCTGTGGAAGGTGGGGATACTTTTCACCATCCTTTGTAGTGCTCTTAGTTTGGGGGGTATCTGACAAAACTCTGAGACTGTAAGGGGAAGATTCTCATTTGCTACACTCATCTTGTTTATAATAAGAATAAAAAATATATATTAAGCAGATTAAGGGTTTAAACAGTAAACCCTTGAAGGCAACATAGTATATAGTGGTTAAAGACATTAATTCTAGCCTGAGCCTTAAAACCTACTTATTAGGTATATGAAATTGGGAATTTATATTTTTTACCATCTCTGTGCCTACAGAGGCAATACCTATCTCATAATATTATGAAGACTAACTAAATTAATATTTATAAAGCACTTAAACAGCATATGGAACATGATAAGTGGGATATATTTAAAATAACAATAAATGAACAAAGAAATATGATACTTTAGTATTTGAAGATGTTGGCTGTTCTGAGCACCTGAAAATTAATTGCTCATTTGTGCTTGAAACAGAAAACTTACACTCTTGACTTTTTAACTTATTTTAATCTCCAATAATTTTTACAAAACTTAGCCACTGTTCTGGAGGGCTCTACCTAAAGTTTGCCATTTCTTTAATTGATAGACCACCATGTTATTCCATATTTTTTTTCAAGTTTCTTTTCTATTTCTGTTCATTTTTCCTTAAATCAAGAGAAATATTCAACTGCATACTCTTAAATGAGTGAAGTGTTTTCAAAATAAACTTCTTGGGAATATGTCAATTTTGATTTGAGATTATTTGAGATATGCAGAAAATGAAAATCCCAAGAGACATAAAGTAGAAAATAATGAGGCATCTTATTATATACTATATATTTTTCTTTTAGATTTTTAAAACTTATATGTATAAACCAGTTACAATCAGCCTAAAATCTAGTTTGAGTACATTTAAACTAGATGTGATAAATATTTACAGTACCATGAAACTCAATATGCATGTAACCCCAAGATCTTCTTAAGTTCCAGTACCTCTCTAGAGCCACTATGAGCATGCCTTTCTACATATTTATCATTTGATATAATTCTCTTTTAATATTAAAATTAATTTGCTAATATTGATGAACAATTTTAGAACATTTACTCTGATGTATAAATGAAGCTGTGTCATTCTGTTTCTTTTTTTTTATTTCAGTATGTTAGAAGATACACGTTTTATTTACATATTGGTTTTTGTACAGATTGAGTCAGAGCTTTACATGTAAGTACATGTAAGTGTTCCCTTCACCCAGATAGTGTGCACTGTACCCAAAAGGTGTGAATTTACTCATCCCTTCTCACCCCTCCCCACAGCTTGATTTTCATTGAGGTTTACTTCCATGTGGGCACTTAAGTGTTAATCAACTAGTTCTAGTTTGGTATTGAGTACATATGGGTTTTTTTGTTTGTTTGTTTTTGTTTTTTGCAGTTTTTGGTTAGGGCTGGGTTTGAACCCGCAACCTTCAGCATATGGGGCGGGTGCCCTACTCCTTTGAGCCACAGGCACTGCCCCATATGTTTGTTTTTCCATTTTTGTGAAGTTTCACGTAGAATCATTTCAAGTTCCATCCAAGTTGTTCAAAAAGATACGAGATTGCCCATTTTTTATGGCTGAACAGTACTCCATAGTATGTATACACCACTGTCGGGGCTGATCCGGACATGCCCCAGGATGAGAGCCAGCATTGGCGATGAGAGGAAGTCACTCTGAACCTAACTGGTAAACAACTTTGAGGAAGTCCTCCTGATTGGCCTGTGTAGGTGCATGCTGCACTCGTGCTGTATGCCTGCTCCCGCTTTGAACTGTAACATGTGCATTTCCCGAACACGTGTACTCTACTCTGATTGGCTTAGGAAAGGTATATAAGGCTGCACAACGGTTCTGTGCAGAGAGGTTCCTAGTTCCCATTCCCGTTCCTGTTCTGTCCTTTGAGCTTGCTGCATAAAAGTTACCTTTGACTCTTCGTTGGTGTCCTCGTCTCTGCTGGTCGGGGGCGCTGCGACACCGACACACCACATTTTATTAATCTCTTCATGCATTGGTGGGCACTTTGGTTGTTTCCAAATCTTTGAGATTGTGAATTGTGCTGCTATAAAAATTTGAATGCAGGTGTATTTTCTATAAAACGACTTTTTTTTTTTTCCTTTTGGGTAGATATCCAGCAGTGGGATTGCTGGATCAAATGGTAGGTCTACTTTTAGCTGTTTGAGGTATCTCCATACAATTTTCCACAGAGACTGTACTAGTTTTCAGTCCCACCAACAATGTATAAGAGTTCCTTTCTCCATCCATGATAGTATCTCTCATTTTGGTACTTTTTAATGCAAACTGTTCTCATTGAAGTTAGGTGATATTTCAGTGTGGCTTTGATTTGTATACTAATCATTAGAGACAGAGTATTTTTTCATGAGTTTTATGACCATTAGTATATCTTCATTTGAAAAGTTTCTGTTCATGTTTTATGCCCACTTTTTAATGGGGTTGTTTGGTTGTCACTTGTTGATTTGCTGGAGTTCTTCATAGGTTCTGGTTATCAGTCCTTTATCAGATGTATAGCATTTGAATATTTTCCCCTATTCTGTGGGGTCTCTATTTTCTCTTTTAATTATGCCCTTGGCTGTGCAGAAGCTTTTTAATTTGATCAGGTTCCATTTATTTATTTTTGTTGGTGGTGTGATTGCTTTTGAAGTCTTCTTTGCTAATTTTCCAATATGCATATAAATTTTTCCAACATTTTCTTTTAAGATTCTTGTAATTTCCAGCCTTAGGTTTAAGTCTTTTATCCACTGTGAGTAAATTTTTGTGAATGGTGAGACATAAGGATCCAGTTTCAGTCTTTTACATGTGGCTATACAGTTTTCCCATCAACAATTACTGAACATGGATTATCTTTCCATGTGTATATTTTTATCTGTTTTTCCAAAGATCAGATGGGAATATAAGGATAATTTCATGTCTGGGTTCTCTCAAGTTTATCAAAATAGGGAAATAAGAGGTCAAATTATTGCCTTTTTCTGACAACATAATGTTATATCTAGAAAACTCCAAAGATTTAACCAAAAGACACCTGGAATTGGTAAATAAATTCATTAAAGTGTAAGACTACAGGGCGGCACCTGTGGCTCAGTCGGTAAGGCGCCAGCCCCATATACCGAGGGTGGCGGGTTCAAACCCGGCCCCGGCCAAACTGCAACCAAAAAATAGCCGGGCGTTGTGGCAGGCGCCTGTAGTCCCAGCTACTCAGGAGGCTGAGGCAAGAGAATCGCTTAAGCCCAGGAGTTGGAGGTTGCTGTGAGCTGTGTGATGCCACGGCACTCTACCGAGGGCCTTAAAGTGAGACTCTGTCTCTACAAAAAAAAAAAAAAAAAAAAAAAAGTGTAAGACTACAAAACAAATGTACACAAATTGGTAACTTTAATATATACCAACATTATTAAAGGTGAGAATTAAATAAAAGATTAATATTTTTCTCAGTAGCAACAAAAAAATAAAATGTCTGGCAATATACTTAACAAAGAAGGTATAAGGTCTCTATAAGAAGTGTTATGAAACACTGAGAAAATAAATTGCAGAAGATGTAAGCAAATGGAAAAATATACGATGCACATGGATCATCAGAATCAACATTATTAAAATGTCTATACAATCCAAAGTTATTTACAGACTCAATGCAATTCCCATTAAAATACCAATACCATTTTATGAAGATCTAGGAAAAATAGTTCTACACTTCATATGGAATGAGAAAAGACCCAAATAACTAATGATAACAAAGCAGAAGGCATCACTTTACAAGACTTCAACCTATACTACAAAGATACTGTAAACAAAACAACATGTTACTAGTACAAAAACAGACATAGACATATGGATAACCATGTTTGGATAAGCCAAACATGAAGTCATTCTGTTTCTGAAGTGATACTGCATCTGACCACAGGTGTAAGGATTGTGCAAATGATCAAAGAAAGTAAAGGCAGTGAATGTAGCTTAGGGAAATTCATCAAGAGAGAACCGAAATTAATGAACATTAAAAGAGCCAACAATCCCTTATGTCACTGGGAGATGAATAGAACCTTCTCTAAAGAAGACAGAAGAATGGCTAACAAACATATGAAAAAATGCTCATCATCCCTAATTATTAGAGAAATGCAAATCAAAACCACCCTGAGATACCATCTAACCCAAGTGAGATTGACCCTCATCACAACGAAAGGAACACTTTTACACTGCTTGTGGGACTGCAAACTAATACAACCTTTTTGGAAGGAATTATGGAGAACCCTCAAGAACTCAAGCTAGACCTCCCATTTGATCCTTCAATCCCATTGCTGGGCATCTACCCAGAAGAAAAAAAAAATCCTTTCACCACGGGACACTTGCACTAGACTGTTTATTGAAGCTCAATTTATAATCACCAAAATGTGGAAACAGCCTAAATGCCCAGTAACCCAGGAATAGATTAACAAGCTGTGGTATATGTATACCATGGAATACTATTCAGCCTCTAAAAAAGATGGAGATTTTACATCTTTTGTATTAACTTGGATGGACATGAACACATTATTCTTAGTAAAGCATCACAAGAATGGAGAAACAAGACTCTCATGTACTCAATTCTGGTATGAGGACAATTAAGGTCCTAGTACACAGTGGAGGGTGGGGGAAGGGGAGAGCTGAGAAAAGGAAGGAGGGAGGGGTTGGAGGGACCAGGGTGTGGTACACCTTTTGGGGACAGGACACAATTATAAGAGGGTCTTTATCTAACAAAAACAATCTAACCTGGTTCTGTGTACCCTTAATGTATCCCCAACAATAAAAAAAGAAATAACAGAATAACAGTAATTTTCATAGACTCTCAAAGTATACTATGTGAATACAAAAATATTAGAACATGTTAACATTGAAGAGTATACAATGAAGGCCAGTATTAGCCAGAATATCTTCATAATGGGACACAATGAATAACTTCTCTAAGAACAACTGCAAGTTGAATTTAGGACTGCTATACCTAATTCTTGAAGTGCTGAAAACTAGTCAACCTACTAATCACAATCTTTTTCAGGTAAGTGTTCTTGCTGCACCTATTCCACAACTTCATGGCAGTCTGAATATTCATATATTTGCTTCAAATGTTCTGAAAGCAGAAGAATATCTTTATTCAAGATATTGAATAAAGAAGAATATCTTTATTCAATCCTCCCTTGGGCAGGGAGATTCTGTGCTCAAAAATCTAATTATGTGCACTCTGACGACTACAAAAATAAACAAGAAGCTATGTAATTTTGTAATTAAATTATTCAGTTTTATCTGAAAACCAGCATGTTAGAACACACAGTTATCTTTATTTAGACATATAAAAAATTCTTATAGTCTAATTGGTAGCAAAGAGAGCACCTTCTAATATGTATCAAGACTAGTAATTTCACTGGTCATGTATAGACCACAAAAGAGATGTGCAATTTGTAGGAGACACCTGAAAAGAAACACCTCCCTAATAAGGGAATGGGGAAGGGATTGGTCTCACCTTTAAAGAGCACGAGAGAACATACATCATTGCTTGGTAGTCTCCACACCTGTGGTGTAACTAGCCATGGGATCACCTCTATAAATAGCTGTGGGAGAAGTTAGTCGGGACTCTCCTCCTGCTAGGCTCCTACTAAGACTGACAGCCGCACCTTTGAGGGGCTCTGGCACCTCTGACCTGACTGAGACTGGCCCCTCCTGATGGGGAGCCTTACCTCACTGAGACAATGGACTCCCCTGCACTTATGGGGAGCCATACCCTGAGTGAAATGCACAGTGGTCCATGTCCTGGCAGTTTCATGGGCCAGGGCCGGCGACGTAGTGTACCAACTCTAACAGTAATTATCCATTTCTGTTAATCTCAGTAATTTCTTTCTATTTATTGCTGAATAAATTCCTTGAAATCTGCTGTTTGACATTTTTTTATTTTTGTAGGCCTTTGAGGTGGCAATAAAGAATTTAAGATTTTTGTCCAGTATTTTGGTTAATTCGGCTCTTCTTTATTTTATTTTCAGTTGACACATGATAATTGTTCATATATGTGGAGTATGAGCTAATGTTTCGATATGTGTAAATAATGTGTAATGATCAAATACGTGACCTCAAACATTTATCTGTGTTGGAAAAAATTTGAAATTTTCTCTTTTAGCTTGCATGTTTAATATACAATAAATGATTGTTAATTATGTTCATCCTACAGTTTCGTAGGGCACTAGAATTTTTTTACTCTCATCTAGAAGGAATTTTGTAACCATTAAACAACCTTTTCCTATGCTCCCTTCCACCTTACTCTCCACAGCTTCTTATAACCATAATTTAACTCCATTTCTGGGAAGTCAAGTATTTGCTCTCTCACATACAGAGGAAAGCCTATAGTATTTATTTTTCTATGCCTATTTATTTCACTTAATGTCCTCCAGACACATCCACGTTGAATTTCATCACTTTTATGACTGAAGAGTGTTCCATTGTGTTTTATATACTTATATATACATACACAAAAATACATATGTATATAGACACCACATTTTTTTATCCATTCATCTATTCACGGGCATTTAAATTGATGGCATGTGTTGGCGGTTGTGAATAGTGTTCTAATAAATATGGAGTGCAAATATCTCTTCAGTATACTGATTTCCTTACCTTTGGAATGATGAACTCTCACTCAGTTGTGAGATAGCTAGATGATGTGGTAGTTCTGTTTAGTTTTTAGAGAAACCTCCATATTGTTCTCCATAAAGGCTGTACTAATTTACATTTTCCTCAATAGTATATAAGAGTTCTCTATTCTCTGTATCCTCATCAGTTATTGTCTTTTTGATAATAGCCATTCTAACTACAGTGAGATGATTTCTCATTGTGATTTTCATTTTCATTTCCCTGAGAAATGGTGATGACTGGCATGTTCTCATATATATGTTGGTCATTTGTATACCTCCTTTGAAGAAATGTCTGTTCATATTTTTAGCCCATGTTTTAATCAGATGATTTGTTTTTTACATTTAAGATGTTCTAGCTTCTTGTATATGAGTATTCTAGATATCATTCTTTTGTCAGATTAATAATTTCCAAATATTTTCTACCATTTTGTAGTTTTTCTCTTTATTTAGTGTATCCTTTCCTGTCAGAAGCTTTTTAGTTTGAAATAGTTCTGTTTTTCTATTTTTGTTTTTTCTGCCTCTGTTTTTGAGATCTTAACCATAAAATCTTTGCCTACACAAATGACCTAGAGCAGTTCTCCTATGTTTTCTTTTAGCAGTTTTACAGTTTGGGGCCTTAACCCTGCTTTTCTGTCTCTGAGAAATCATGGAACATAGAAGGCCAAAACTCACAATGACTTTAAGTTTTACGCTACACGATGGAGAACATGAAAGAAGTCAAAAGCACAATCCTGAACTAATGAATTCAGTTGTGAAGATTTTTAAATATGAGGCATAATTGTAGAGAGGACTTGATGACATGAAACTCCTGCATTTCTTTACCCAGTGGTTCTCAACCTTCCTAATGCTGCGACCCTTTAATACAGTTCCTCATGTTGTGGTGACCCCCAACCATAAAATCATTTTCATTGCTACTTTATAACTGTAATTAGGAAGGTTGAGAACCACTGTCTTAACCCATACAACCCTAGTACTTAGTCCATAACCAGGAACATTTGTTGAATGAATGAATTAATATCCTAATGTAAGAGCAGAGGTGCAATTCACATATAAGGTGTAATGTTAAAACACTGACAAATTGCCCGTATAGCACTTAATTTAATCTTTTGAAATTATCATGTAAATTGTACCAGATTATCTAAAATGACCGTCCGATGATAGAAAACAGTATTCCTCAATGTTTTAAAAGCTGTTTGCTTCTTCAATGATCATAAAATTTCTGTCGATGTTACAAAGTTCTGAAATCCATTCCCCTTATGCATATATGTACAATCACTGTTACTTTTTTCTTCTTCCTAATAACTAAGAAAATTGTATCAAGCTTTATTTTCTATAGCTTTTATGAAAGAAGTGTTTTCTTTTTATTTACCAAATCCAAAATTTTATCAAGAATATACTGAATGTATATTTTGAAATGTTATCCTGGGAAAAACTCATATGTTACACACCTCTTCACCACACACCTTGAAAATGCTAGCAATGGGATCTGTAATCAAGCAATGTATACAACTTTTAAAGGCCACCAAAACCAATCTAAGATGTATTTCTTTTCAAAACAAAGCAAACTAATTGTGGGCTAGTGGAAAAATCACTCACTACAGTCAGACAGCACAGAATTTAAATAAGAGCGCTACCATTTACTGCTTGTTCAATCTTTCATCACTAAATTTTTGATGTATGACTTAGCAGTTGTCTGATAGCTACTTAATCTCTTTAAGTATGTTTCTTTTTTCTATAAAATATAGATGATAATGCCAAATTTCTGTATAATTTACCAGAATTTTATAAGTTACTCAGTAATAATTATTTGAAATTAAGGAAAAGAACAGCTCCTCATCAAATCTTACCCCAGCTCAGCTTTGTGATAAATCATGTAACAAGTAAGTTCACTTCTAAAACTTCAAATTTCTCATAAAGATTATTAATATATATCCCCCCCCCGCTTCACAGGGTTGTAGAAACTACATGAGATGATTGATAAAGAAGGATTTTATGTGTTAGTTTTTCTTTCCTGTATTATCTATTTGAATAGAAGTAGCATATCATCCTATATCTCTTGATTCACGATTACCTACTCTAACCCCTGTAACAGGCTAACATTCTTAGGAAGTAGACTATGAGACAGAAATTAACATGAGAGAAGTTTTTAAGGAGTGTTCCAAGGATTAATCATCTATGGAAAAGAGAGGAAAGAAATAGGATAGAGAAGAGGGAGAACTTGAACCATGATGCAGTTTCAGTTAACGTTTCTGCTAACCTTAAAGGGAAATCTGAAACTAGGATGACCCTCCAGAGTTGATCAACATTAGGACAAAAGTGCTGACACTTTATACCCCTATCTTAGTCTTTGGATGTGAGTTACTCAGGATGGAGGAGTGACATTGGTGAAAGCAATTCACATTAGCTGAGACAATCCTAAAAGGAGAATGACAGCTGGTGGCCATCTACTAGAATCATTCCCAGCACCTGTACTAAGTCCTCTTTTTATTACACAGGAGCTGTGTGATAAATCACAGTATCCACACAGTCCCTTCACTGAAGTCTTGAGATCTTTTTCTTTGTCAAGCTTTTGGAGGAACACCTCCAGAATTCTATGGGCATCACTCCCTCTCATCTTACAGAAATAAGATTAGGGAAATAAACTATTTTCCCCTTTCCTATAGTTTGTTTTAAGGACAGAATTGATAATCATCACCCTTTTCTACCATCTGTTCTAGAAAACCTTTACCAATGGTGTATTGGTTATTAAAAAAAAAAAAAAAAAACTTTAAGAGTAGTTTTAAGTTCATAGCAAAATTGAGAGGAAGGTACACAAATTTGCCTTACACCCCCTACTTCTACACATGAATATCCTTCTCTATTATCAATTTGCTCTAGTAGAGTACATTTGCTACAATTCATGGTTCTACATTGACACATGATAATCATCCAAAGTCCATAGTGTATGCTATCATTCATTTTTGGTAAAAACATTCTATGAGTTTCAACAAATGTGTAATGACATGTACCCATCTTTAGAATATAGTACAGAATAATTTCACTGCCCTAAAAATCCTTTGCTCCTCTATTAATCCCTCCCCTTAACCCCCACCAACCACTGATTTTTTTAATGCCTCTATATTTTTGCCCTTTCCAAAATGCCATAAAGCTGAAATCATACAATACATAGGCTTTTCAGATTAACTCCTTTCACTTAGTAGTATGCACTTAAGGTTCCTACATTCCTTCTTTTTTTAGCACTGATTAATATTCAATTGCCCATTTCTTTTTAGTGCTGATTAATGTTCCATTGCCTAGAAGTATCACAGTTTATTTATCCATTTGTCTAATAAAAGACATCTTAATGTAATGATTGACATTCAAACATCATTTTTAAGACCCTGGTTTATAGCCATGTAAATACTTCCATCATGGCTTAATTCAAACTACCAATTTGACATCGTTGAATATGGAGTTAGAAAGTGATACCAGCAACTGCTTTTTCAGAGCTAGTATGAGCCAACTCTAACATAAAACTGTCCCTTATGCTCAGCCAGCCACTATGCAGGTCCCAATGGCTCACCTGGTGGTGGAACCCAGAATCTCGTCCCTGAGGTTCAGAGCACCACACTCTTCTCTTGTTGAGGTTGCTGCACTTTTCCATTTGCCATCCAAATTGATCAAGGAGCACTAACAGGCATCCAGAGGATCACCGTGTGCAAAATGTAATATTTTCTAACACTATTGTGTGGAAAAGAAACTTTATCTTCCCCTGATGATCAGCTTCACTTTCCTCTGCCAAGATAATTACACTTCTTTTCTATTTCTGGTCACTCAACACAAGAAACCTGAAGTACATAGGCAGAAATCATAACTTATCTTTCAAGGGGACTTTTAGTGTATCCAATAGCAGAAGTATTCCTTTGTGGAAATCAGGACTTCTAAATTCATAGACTCTAAGTTTATAGGAATGGGAAGCCTAAATTCCCCCAAGGAGGACCCTAGACATGATAGTAAATGTGACCATTGTACCTTGCTTCCACGTCCCAGTATACTCCCACTTGTAGACACAACACACGTAATGGCATTTCTAACCACATTTTTTTTTTTTTTGCTGTAAAATTGGTTACTTAGTCTGATACAGTGCTATGTGGGAATCTCATGCCAGTAGATCAAATATTCTGTAAGCTATTGAATAGTGATGTTGGCAGAGGTCACACAGGCAGGAGAGGCAAATTTCTACATAGGACATACGTTAATTCAAGTTTTTTTTCTCCTTTACTAGGTCCATCATATCCCTCCCTAAATTAATTTGAGACATAACCCTAGTTAAAGACGTTGTGAGTGAGAAGATGAAAGCAACCCACATTGTCTTGTAGGGAAATATTTCTGAATTATCTCCAAAAAATGGGGTTGTACTAAACATTCTTTGAAAAGAGTAGTCCTCTCTTCTACTTTTTTTTAGATGTTTTAGAAGAACTGAAAGAGTCAAGATTTTCAAGAGCATCAGTCCAGATATCCATACCCTATGTCTCAATGTCCCATTCTTTCCCAACAGGAGCACTTACCTTGTCAAAGCAGACCTGTCTTAGAACTTAAACTTCTTTGGAACTTAGCTATTCTTACAAATAAGTCTTAGACCTGTTCCTCCATTTTCTCTGCCCTTCTGCTGAATGAAAAGAGAGTCTCTTTATATGCTAACAGGGAGGCTTCCTGGTTTTCTCATTTAGATTTTTATTTTTTATTAAATCATAACTGTACATCAATGCATTTATGGTGTACAATGCACTGATTTAATATACAATTTGGAATGCTTGCATTAAATTGGTTAACATAGCCTTCACCTTACTTACTTGTTGTGTTAAGACATTTACACACTCTTAATAGATTTGACATTTAATCTTTTATTGTCAAACAATAAAATAACTTTCACTGTTTTCTTGATTTTTTTAAACTGAGCTTATCAAGAAAAAGCAAAATTTATTGATCTTATACTTAATATTTAGCCTCTGCATTAAAAAAATATTATAATGTCACTACATTATTTTTCAATAACATGCCATTCTAATTTACCACATGTAAAAGTTTTAACAATTACACCACAACCTTGTGCTATAGGTTTTCTGACTCTACTTATTATCAATAATGGAGGTCTCACTACCAGGCAAGTAGTTTATACAAACCAAACTAAACATCCCATATGAGTATTTACTTTCTAAGACTACTATACTAGCATACAACAGGGTTCTTAGGGAATGCTATCAGGATTAAAACCTGTGAAAGTGAAGGTCAAGAATAGGGATTTGATGAAGTAAAACTTGAGCTATGAAACAGTTTCAATAGAGGCCTCACCCAATCTTACAGGATACTGTGAAGATGAGATGGACCTCCAGAACCGTTTTGAGTTAGGGAAGGAGGACCAGGTCTTTCTATCAATCATTAATTGGATACAGGCCACATAAAGTCTTGGGAAAGATTTTGGGCAAGGTGGCTCTTTTCAGCTAAGTAGTACTGGAAGATACCAGAAAGACAGGGGCTGTCATCCCCAAAGAAAGAATCTAGGCAGTACAACACAGCAT
Organism: Nycticebus coucang; assembly: GCF_027406575.1. NCBI lineage: Eukaryota > Metazoa > Chordata > Mammalia > Primates > Lorisidae > Nycticebus > Nycticebus coucang. The sequence continues at coordinate 151,275,416 of NC_069804.1, read as the reverse complement.
TTTCCATTCATCCTTATCCCTATATTTGAATATTTTAAAGAAAATTATTAATGTAAAATTTTCTTTATTAATCACTTCAGTGCCACCAGAATTTTTATTTCTAGAAAAGCACAGCCTGCTGTCTGAAGTGAAAGCCCTGATCTGTGAGATTTCTCCTTGCATGCTTATCATTCCTTATCAGAGAAAATCTCTGGTTGGTTATAGGAACAAAAAGAAAGCTGAGAAAAAAAAGTGGATGTGTTTGAGGCACTTGACAAACTGAAGTACATTTTGGCAAATTCATGACAATGGAAAGAAAATTAGAGGAAACGTGAAAATTAAAATTTCAACTACCTTTGGCTTCTGAGCTGGCAAAGGAAGCATCCCTCTGAGCAGCTGAGAGGAGTCATCCTGTCTGCTCCATAAACCAAATGGAGGTGATACAATCTGCCTTAATTAGGTACATAGGCTTGTTGTGAAGATCAAATGGGCAAATGAGATAATGTATATAAAAGCACTTCAGAAAGCATAAAGCACAGGAAATTCTTGGTTGTATTATTTAAAATGAGTTTTCTTACAGTAAGTTTCAACACAAATGCTTTTTTCAGTTCTCCCTCAAGAAGGCTCTTTTAGTTCTCTTCTTATTGCACTGCAGAATTCTCTTTATGACACATTATATAAACTTGTAAGTTTGACTGAATAACATTGACATGAATTATATGAGTCTATGAATTTAACATATTCATATTATTACTGAAAACTGAGAATATGACCATCCTTTAGTATAACCCCTTGTCATTCTTTTATTGTGCCATTAATTACTACCCTAGTAAGCATGTAATAAGTGTTAATTGAATCAGTGATTGAATTTTAAACATATAACCAATTTTTACAATTTATTTTAGGACTTCCACATTCTACAGCTTGGTCTGTGGCAATTCAAAATTAGTAAGTTCTATTGTCTAGGTTGGTTATTCTTAATTTGTTTTGGGGGTGAGTATTATCTGTTTTGGGGGTAAGTATTATAGCCATCTTATTTGATAAAAACACTTACATACAAAATCTCACATAGTTTTTCATATAATTTCAAGGGAGCTTAGAGACCTCCCAAAGTCCATTTATGGATTCTAAGTCAAAAACACCAACTCTAGTCTAATTTAACTAGGGTTTTATAGCCAAGTTCTGTCCAAGAAACTATAATGAGGCTCACATTTGTGACTCTTACAGCAATATAATGTGATTCTTAATATATTTTAATAATAAGATGTAGGTATAAAACATGATATAGCTTTCATATAGCAATAAGTATAAAAATATTTGAAGACATTTGCAAAAATTATAATATGATGTACAAAAAACCTTTATTTCTACTGGTCAACTTCCCTGTTGACTATAGCAATTCATGGCTACATTCATAACTCTAAATTTCACTTAGAAGGAAGCAATTATAGAGAAGTATTTTTGTTCCTATTTAAGTCAAGAATGAATGTAGAATATAAATATCTTAATACAATAACTAAGAAAATGCCAAGAAGGCTATGTTAACAAGTTTGATGAAAATATTTCAAATTGTATATAAAACCAGTGCATGGTGCCCCATGATTGCATTAATGTACACAGCTATGATTTAATTTTTTTAAAAAAGAATTCTTTTATTGAAGAGCACAAGATTAAGAATCTTTGTTCTAGAATATTGATTTGCAAATGGACACATGGAAGCACTTTAAGTAAAAGAAATGTCCTAAATGTTGATTCTGTGATGGTTTCACACCTCTATAAATTAAAAAAACAATAATAATTGAACTTCATACATACAATGAAAGAATGTTATAGCAACTAAATTATACTTTAATAAACTTGTTAAAAATTTAAAAATTGTTTTAAAAAAGAACCATTGCTTTAGGCCAGCTCTGTCCAATACAAGTATAAAGTGTACTACAATGTGAGTCACATGTGTAAATTTAAATTTTCAAGTAGCCACATTAAAAATTAAATTAGGGCTTAGTGGAGTAAGATGGTGGACTCGAGACAGCTTCTTTGCAATTGGGTGCTGTGAGATTGGAGAGAGAAGATTTCAGGCACCTCTGGCTTGTGGGCTCTACTCAGAAACAAACATCTCTTCCCTTGAGGAACATAGGAGGGCAGCAGGAGAATTCAGGACCTCAAGAGCAAGAAGAAAGCAGTGGGGAAGTGGCAAGTGTTTGTGATCAGTTTGAGGCTGGCTGGATATGGTGGCTGCACTGGTAGCAGCTACAGTAGCAGGGAGAATTTGCAGATAGGCAAAGCTTTCCCTGCAGGTTTTTTGTTTGTTTGTTTGTTTGTTTTTTTAACTTGGGCACTTGATTTATCTTGGGAGACTTGGGCAAGTGAACAAGTGACTTTGAACAGCACCCAGAGGTTGGGAATGAGGCGTCAGAGCAGAAGGGAACTTTCATTGTTCAGCTGCAGGCCAGGTACAGCTATTGTGGGAGAGCTCCCTTGCAGGCTTGGCCCACAGGGTCATAGAGTGAGGCCAGTTATGAGGCACCTGATGAGCAGAACCCACTTCTGGAGAGATTCGAGTAACACACACTTTCCTAGAAAAGCCACTGCTTAGACAAGGGTCACAGTTTGGAAAGGTCAAGGTGTGGCTATTAAGTAGGCTGAGGAGAGATTCAGGATCCCAACCTTGCAGGGTTTGAGTGCAAAGAAATCACTAGAGGCTTCCAGGCCTGCTTATATATACATCTTACACAGCTGTATCAGCATTGTGATTAGCATCTAATACCCTAGAAGATCACCTGTTGCCTAGACAATATTCAGCAAGATATATATCATATATCATGTATATATCATATATAACATATCATATATATGTACCATGTATATATCTTATATGTAAATACAGTTTTTTAATTTTTTTCAACTTTTTCTCCATAAATTTATCTTTTGTTTCTTCATTTTTCCCATGTAAATATGTTTTCCTTGTTGCCTTCTTCAATAATAAGGGCTTCATTTTTGCTAGGTTTTCTACACCTGTTATTTAGTTTTCCATCAATTTTACTCTTGAAGGTTTTTTCATTTGTTTGTTTTGGTTTGATTTATAGTATTTCTGTTTTTCTTCTCTATTTGATGGAGGTAGGGTCTTGTGCCTGCTCAGACTGGAAAGAGCTGCAGACATCAATGGACCCACCCAACCCAGCCCCCACAGAGGTTAGGATTTGTGGGTGTGGGTCAAAGTACCCTACTGTAGACCACTATTACTCCTGTCTCTCTCTTTCTTTTCCTCTCGTCTTTTGGTCAATCTTCCCTTTTACTACCCCCCTTTCCTTTATTTTTTCTCTTTTTTAACTTTTATCCCTTCTTGCTCTTCACTCTTCTCTTCCTTTTAGCCCTTGACCAAAAGAACACTTCAACACCTTAGGTCAGAGGCACAGTAACAAAAAGGAGGAGGAAATGAAAGTAAAAAGTAGGGCAAGGAAATAGACAGAAAGAAACACTCATGAGGAAGAAACAACAGAGAAATTCTGAGATCAAGAAAAAATAGAATAGAGCAACCCCTTCCTCCCTCTGCCACAAGGGAACATGAGGTAGCTACTGCAGAGAATATCACCTATAAATAAATGTTAGAAATTGCAGAAGGGGAATTTAAAATATGGGTGGTCAAACAATAAATAAAATAGCTCAAAAAGGGAAACTAACCAAAAGGAAATCCAAAAACAGAATCAAATAAGAGATGAATGATATGAAAAATACAGAAAGGATATAGCAGAGCTTAAGGAATTGGAGCCACCCATCAGGAAAGTTAAAGATACAGCAGAAAGTATCAATGGCAGATTAGACCATGCAGAAGAAACAGTCTCAGAGGCAGAGGATTAAGCTCTTGAGCTAACTCAGGCAGTTAAAGAGACAAAAAAGAGAGAAAGCAGAACATTCATGGAGAGAATTATGGGACTTCATGAAGCATTCAAACATATGAGTGATAGGTACCCTCAAATGGGAAATAGAAAGCCCCAGAGGAATGAAAGCCCTACTATAGAATATCATAAATGAAAATTTCCCCAGTATCACCAAAGATTATGACACATTCTTTTGAGAAGGGCATCAGACCACAGGTCATCTCAACTTAAATAGAGCTTCTTCAAGACACATTGTCATGAACCTGCCCAAAGTCAAGGTAAAAGAGAAGATTCTGCAAGATGTAAGGAGTAATTGCCAATTTATCTACAGGGGCAAATCCATCAGAGTGACTGCAGACTTTTCAAATGAAGTTTTTCAAGCCAGAAGACAATGGTCATCTATCTTTAGTCTACTTAAACAAAACAATTTAATTTTCAGCCCAGAATTCTATATGTTGCTAAGCTAAGCTTTAAAATTGATGGAGAAATCAAATCATTTACTTTTATACAAACATTGAGGAAGTTTGCCACAACATCATCAGCTCTACAGGAAATACTTAGACCTATTCTACACACTGACCATCACAATGGACCACCAGCAAATTAAACACCCAGAAACTAAAGGACAAAGTCTAGCTTCCACGATGATGCAAAAGATAAAACTTAGCAATGGACTTTCACAAAAAAAAAAAAAAAGGTGAATAGAACTCCAACACACTTATCAATTTTCTCAATAAATTTTGAAATCCCCACTGAAGCGGCATAGGCTGGATGAGTGGATAAAAAAGCATAAGGTATCCATTTCCTGTCTGCAGGAACTACACCTAGCCTTGAAGGACAAATTAAAACTCAGGGTTAAAGAATGGAAGGCAATTTCTTCAGGCAAATGGAAATAAGAAGAAAAGAAGAGTTGCAAACTTATTTTTATATACAAGTGGATTTAAAGCAACTGAGGTCGAAAAATAAAAACGTGGACACTACATATTAGTCAAGGGAAAAGTACAAGAAGGCATTTCAATTCCAAATATTTATGTACCCAATTTAAATGCTCCCAGAATCCTGAAACAGACCTTAATTAGTCTGAGCAATATGATGTACCATAACACTATAATAGAAGGGGACTTTAACAAAACTTGTACAGAGCTGGAAAAATCCTCTAAAGACAAAGTAAACAAAGATACAAGGGATTTAAATGTGACCCTAGAACAACTGTGCTTGATGGATATATATAGAACACTCTATCCAAAAGCCAAAGAATAAAAGTTCTCTTCAGCCCATGGAACATTCTCCAAAATAGATCATATCCTAGGACACAAATAAAACCTCAAATAAATCAAAAGAATTGAAATTTTACCTTGTATTTTCTCAGAAGAAAAGGCAATAAAGTTGGGACTCAACTCCAACAAAAATTGTCATCTCCACACAAAGGCATGGAAATTAAGCAACCTTATGCTGAATGACAGTTAGGTCAAGGAAGACATTAAAAAGGAAAACATTAGGGCAGCACCTGTGGCTCAAAGGAGTAGGGCGCTGACCCAGTATGCCAGTGGTGGCTGGTTCAAGTCCAGCCCTGGCCAAAAAACACACATACACAAAAAAAATAATAAACAAATGAAAAACATTAACTTCTTTGAGTATAACAACAATGAAGACACAAGCTACCAAATCCTGTGGAACACTGCAAAATCATCCTAGGAGGGAAAATTATCTAATTAGATACCTACATCTGAAAAGCAGAAAGAGAACATATCAATAACCTAATGAACCATTTGAAAAAAATGGAAAAGAAAGAGCAATCCAATCCCAAACCTAGAAAGAAACAAATAACCAAAATTAAATCAGAAATAAATGAAATTGAAAATAAAAGAACCATATAGAAAATGAATGAAATAAAAATTTGATTCTTTGAAAAGATAAGTTGGCCAGATTAACCATAAATAGAAAAGTAAAATCTTTAGTAACCTCAAACAAAAATGAAAAGGGGAAAATAACAACTGAGGCCACACAGATACAAGAGATTATTTCTGACTACTACCAAAAAATTTATGCCCAGAAATTTGACAATGTGGAGAAAAAGGACCAATACCTTGAATCACACCATTTTCCTAGACTTAACCAGGAAGAAATGGATTTCTTGAATATACCAATATGAAGCACTGAGGTTGCAGAAACAATAAAAATGCTTCCAAAAAAATAAAAAGTACAGGACCAGATGGCTTCACATCAGAATTCTACCACACCTTCAAAGATGAACTTGTACCTATACCGTAGAATCTATTCCGAAACACTGAAAAGGAAGGAACCTTCCTCCAACACGTTCTATGAAGCAAACATCACCTTAATTCCACAACCAAGAAAGGACACAACTGAAAAGGAGTACTACAGACCAATTTTACTAATGAATACCGATGCAAAAATACTCAACAAAATGTTAGCTAATAGATTGTATATACTCATTTAAAAAATTATACATTACAATCAAGTAGGCTTCATCCAAGGGATACAAGCTTGGTTTGACACATGCAAATCCATAAATGTAATACACCATATCAATAGAAGCAAAAACAAAGACCATATGATCCTTTCAACAAATGCAGAAAAAGCATTTGACAAAATCCAGCATTTTTTTTTTTTTCTTCATGGTTTTTGGCCAGGGCTGGGTTTGAACCCACCACCTCTGGCATATGGGACCGGCGCCCTACTCCTTGAGCCACAGGTGCCACCCCCAGCATTCTTTTTTAATAGGAACACTTAAGAAAATAGGCACAGGTGGCACATTTCTTAAGCTAATTGAAGCTATCTATGAGAAATCCACAGATAATATCATACTGAATGGTGCACAATTGAAAGGTTTTCCACTCAGAACTGAAACCAGACAAGAATGACCACTATCACCACTATCATTCAATATAGTTCTGGAAGTTTTACCCAATATAATGAGGCAGAAGAAAGATATAAAGGGCATCCATATATGGGGGCAGAGGAGTTCACACTCTCCCTTTTTGCTGATGATATGATCTTATACTTAGAAAACCCCAGAGACTAAATCACAAAACTCCAGGAAGTCGTCAAGAAATACAGTAATGTCTCAGGACATGAAATCAATGTCCACAAATCATTTGCCTTTGTATATGCCAATAAGAGACAAGTTGAGAAACAAATCAAGGACACAATTCCTTTCATAGTAGCTTCAAAGAAAATGTCATACTTAGGAATATACCTAACAAAAGAAGTGAAAAACTTTTCAAAAAGAATTATGAAACCTTAGGAAAAGAAATTATAGAACACAATAACAAAAGGAAGAACATACCATGCTCTTGGCTGGGAAGAATCAACATTGTCAAAATACCTATTCTATCTAAAGCAATGTGCAGATTCAATGCAATCCCCATTAAAATACCAACATCATACTTTGAAGAACTGGGAAAAATAGTACTTCATCTTGTTTGGAACGAGAAAAACTCTGGATAGCTAAGGCTATTCTTAGTAATAAAAACAAAATTAGAGACAGACTTCAGGCTTTATTACAAGGCCATAGTGATCAAAACAGCATGATATGAGCACAAAGACATATGGAACAGAATAGAAAAATAAAAAGATGAAACCAGTCTCTACTTGCCATTTGACCTTTGATCAACCAAACAAAAGTATACAGTGGGGAAAGGAATCCCTATTCTAGACATGGTGCTGGGAGAAATGAATAACCACATGTAAAAGACTGAAATTCAACTCACATCTTCCCCCCTTATAAAAATTGACTCTAGATGGATAAGAGAATTAAATCTAAGACACAAAATGATAAAAAAAAAAAAAAAGTTAGAAGAAAGTGTTGGGAAAACTCTTGATAATGTTGGACTGGGGAAAGACTTTATGACAATGATTTCAGTGGCCATCGCAACAACAACAAAAATTAACAAATGACTCACAGAGAAAGATGGCAGCCAAGTAACACATTCTTTGCAACTGGAGGAAGTGAGATTGGGGAGAGAAGACTCCAGGCACTCCTGGCTTGTGGGATCTGCCCAGAATTATCCTTTTGGGGACACAGGGAGACAGCAAGAGACTTCTAGACCTCTGGAGGAGGACAAAAGTGGAGAAGTGGCAAGTACTGTGTTCAGTCTGAGGCCTTGGCCACTGCCACAGCTGTAGCTACAACAGAAGCAAAATTGCAGACAGGGAAGGCCTATCCTATAGGTTGTTTTAGATTTTTGGACTTGGGGACTCAGTTGAATTACCTTAGGAGACTTTGGGTGAGAGTGCGAATGACTTTAAGCATTGTCCAGGGTCCAGGACTGAGCCCTGGACTGGATGGAGCTATCATTGTTCAGCTGTAGGCTGTATGCAGTCATTGTGGGAGAGCTGCCATGCAGGCATCACCCTCAGGGTTGCAAAACAAGTGCCAAAGGCCAGGACTGAGATTCCAGGGAAGAGCAGAGCTTTCAGTGTTTGGCAGTGGGGGAGTTACCTTGCAGCCTCAGCCCTCAGGGGCATAGATTGAGGCCCATTTAGGCATACCCATAAGCGGGCAGCCACTTCAGGAGAGATCCCAGCAACATGTACTTTCCTGGGAAAGCCTCTGCCTAACCAAGGTTAACAGTTTAAAGTGTCTTTTAAGGGGGGTGAGGAGAGATTCAAGTTATTAACCCTGTGGGGTTTGAGGGCAAAAACGTTGGTATAGGCATCCAGTCTCCATCTCATATCAGCATTGTGATTAGCATCTCATACCCCAGAAGATCACCTCTTGCCCAGATAATATTCAGAAAGATACATAGATAGCTTTGTTTTTGTTTATTTTTTCCTTTTTTTATTTCTAGTCATTCCCCCTAGATTTTCCTCTTTTTTAATTCCTTTCTTCATTTTTCTAGTGTAAATATAATTTTCCATTGTTGCCTTCTTTAATAATAAGAACTTCATCTTTGCTAGTGTTTCTGCCTCTGTTATTTGGTTTTCTCCCCCAATTTTATACTGTAAGGTATTCTGTTTGTTTGTTTTGGTTTGATTTATAGTATTTTTGTTTTTCCTCTCCATTTGGTGGAGGTGAGGTGCCATGTCTGCTCAGGCTGTCAAACAGCCTCTGACCTCAAGGGAACCACCCAACCCAGCACACACAGAGGTTGGGTATTTTTAAGGGGTGGGCCAAAGTACCCTACTGTATACCTTTATTACTCCTGTATCCTTTATTCTGTGCCTGTCTTCTTTTTGTTAATCTTCCCTTTTACTCACACCCTCTCTTTTCCTTTTTTATTTTTTTCTTCCCCCCACCTTCTTACTCTTCAATATTCTCATCCTTCTAGTCCTGTACCTAAAGGACTCATCAACACCTTAGGTCACAAGCACAGTAACTTAAAGAGCAGGAGGAAGTGAAAGGAAAATTAGAGCAAGGAAACAGACAAAAGAAATCACTCATGAGGAAAAAACAACAGAAAAATCATGGCAACATGAAAAAACAGTCCAGAGAAACCCCCTCAAGGGAATATGAAGTAGCTACTGCAGGGGATTCCACCTACAAAGAAATGTTAGAAATGACAGAAGGGGAATTTAAAATACAGATAATAAAAACAATAAAGGAAATTGCTGAGAAAGTGGAAAATAATCGAAAGGAAATCCAAAAACAGAATCAAATAAGAGATCAATGGTATGAATAATATAGAAAGGACATAACAGAGCTGAAGGAATTGAAGCAGTCAATTAGAGAACTTCAAGATGCAGTATAAAGTATCAATAACAGATTAGACCATGTAGAATAAAGAATCTCAAAGGTAGAGGACAAAGTTCTTGAGATAACACAGATAGCTAAAGAGGCAGAAAAAAGAGAGATAAATTAGAACATTCACTGACAGAATTACGGGACTTCATGAAGTGTTCAAACATATGAGTTGCAGGTATCCCAGAAGGGGAAGAAGAATGCCCCATAGGAATGGAAGCCATCCTAGAGAATATTATAAGTGAACTTTCCAGATATCAAATATCACCAAACATTCTAACACACATCTTTCAGAGGGATATCAGACCCCAGGTTGCCAAAAATCAAATAGAACTTCTCCAAAACAAATTGTGATGAACCTGTCCAAAGTCAAGACAAAAGAAAAGATTCTGCAAGCTACCAGGAGTAAAGCACCAATTGACCTACAGGGGCAAATCCATCAGGGTGAATGCAGACTTCTCTAATGAAAATTTCAAGGCAGAAGAAAATGGTCATCTACCTTTACTTAAACAAAACAATTTTCAGCACAGAATTTTATGTCTTGGTAAGCTAAATTTAAAATTGATGGGAAAATCAAATATTTTACTGATATGCTAACATTGATGAAGTTTGCTACAACAAGACCAGCACTACAGGAAATACTTCAACCTGTTCTACACACTGACTATCACAGTGGGCCATCAGCAAAGTAAGTACTCAGAAATTAAAAGACAGAACCTAGCTTCCACAATGATGTAAAAGATAAAACTAAGCAATGGACTTTCACAAAATAAGATGAGTAGAACTCCACCACACATAGAAGTTATCTCAATAAATGTGAATGGTTTGAATTCCCTACTGAAGAGGCATAGACTGGGTCATTGGATAAAAAACATACAAGCCATCAATTTGCTGTCTGCAGAAAACACACCTAGCCTCAAAAGACAAATTAAAACTCAGAGTTTCTGGTTGGAAGGCAATTCTCCAGGCAAATGGAATTCAGAAGAAAAGAGGGTTTGCAATCTTATTTTCAGAAACAAGTGGATTTAAAGCAACTAAATTAAAAAAAGAAAATAAGGACATTTCATATTAGTCAAATGAACAATACAACAAGAATACATTTCATTTCTACATATTTATGTACCCAACTTAAATGTGCTCCAAGATTCCTGAACCATGCCTTAATTAGTCTGAGCAATATGATATCCCAATATGACCATAATATCAGGGGACTTTAACACTACTCTTACAGACATGGAGTGCTTTAAACATAAACTGAAGAAAGATATAAGAGACATAATTATAACCCTGGAAAAACTGTTATTGATAGAAGTATACAGAACACTCCATTCCAAAGCTACAGAATATATATTCTTCTCATTGGCCCATGGAACAGTCTCCAAAATTGATCATATCCTAGGACACAAAACAAACCTCAACAGAATCAAAAGAATTGTAATTTTACCTTGTATCTTCTCAGACTACAAGGCATTAAAGGTGGAACTCAACTACAACAAAAACATTCAACCCCACATGAAGGCATGAAAATTAAACAACCTTACACTGAGTGACAGTTGGGTGCAGGAAGAAATAAAGGAGGAAATCATTAACTTCCTTGAGAATAACAACAATGAAGACACAAGCTACCAGAATCTTTGAGATGCAGCAAAAGCAGTTCTGAGAGGAAAATTTATCACTTTAGATGCCTACATCTAAAAAAGCAGAAAGATAGCACATCAGCAAACTTACAAACCATCTTTTGGAATTTGAGAAAGAAGAACAATCTAAGCCTAACCCCAACAGAAGAAAAGAAATATCCAAAATTAAATCAGGGATTAATGAAATTGAAAACAAAAGATTTATTCAGAAAATTAATGAAACAAAAAGTTGTTTTTTTTAAAAAATAAATAAAATAGATATACCTTTCGCCAGACTAACTAGAAATAGAAAAGTAAAATCTTTAGTAATCTCAAACAGAAATGATAAAGGGGAAATAACAATGAATGCCACACAGATACCAGAGATTAACTCTGAATACTACAAGAAACTCTGTGCCCAGAAATTTAACAATGTGAAGGAAATGGATCAATATTTGGAATTACACTCTCTCCCTAGACTTAGCCAGGAAAAAATAGATCTCTTGAACAGACCAATTTCAGGCCTTGAGATCAAAGAAACAATAAAAAAATCCCCCAACAAAAATATGCCTTGGTCCAGATGGCTTCACACTAGAGTTGTATCAAACTTTCAAAGAACTTATTTCCATACTGTATAAATTATTCCAAAAAAATTGAGGAGGAAGGAACATTACCCCAACACATTCTATGAAGCAAACATCACCCTGCTACAAAACAAGGAAAAACCCAACTATAAAAGAGAATTTCAGACCAATTTCACTAATGAATATAGATGCAAAAATTCTCAACAGAATCCTGGCCAATAGATTACAGCTTATCATCAAAAAAGTCAGACATAATGATCAAATAGGTTTCATCCCAGGGATGCAAGGCTTGTTTAACAAATGAAAATCTATAATGTTATTCACGGTGTCAACAGAAGCAAAAACAAAGACCACATGATCCTCTCAATAGATGCAGAAGAAGCATTCAATAAAATCCAGCATCCTTTTCTAATCAGAACACTGAAGAGTATAGGCATAGGTGGCACATTTCTTCAACTTATTTTACTGAATGGAGTAAAATTGAAAGCTTTTCCACTTAGGACTAGAACCAAACAATGTTCTGATGATGTCCCCATCGCCACTACTATTCAACATAGTGCTAGAAGTTCTAGCCAATACATTCAGGCAAGAGAAGGAAATAAAAGGAATCTAATGAGAACAGAGGAGGTCAAACTCTCCCTCTTTGCTGACGATATGATCTTATTTGGAGAACACCAAAGACTCAACCACAAGACTCCTGGAAATCATCAAGAAATACAGGAATGTCTCAGGATATAAAATCGATGTCCACAAATCAGTAGCCTTTATATATGTCAATAATAGCAAAGATGAGAATCTAATTAAAGATACAACACCCTTCACCATAGATTCAAAGAAAATGAAATACCTAAGAATATACCTAAGAAAAGAGGTGAAGGACCTCTATAAAGAGAATATGAAATCCTAAGAATAGAAATAGCAGAGGATATTAACAAATGGAAGAAAACACAATGATCATGGCTGGGAATAATCAACAGTGCTAAATATCTATATAAATCAATTTACACATTCAATGCCATCCCTATTAAAATACGAACATTGTACTTTCAAGACTTGGAAAAAAATAATTCTTTGTTTTGTACGGAAGCAGGACAATAGTATAGCTAAGGCGGTACTTAGTAATAAAAACAAAGCTACGGGAATCAGCATACCAGACTTTAGGATATACTATAATGCCATAGTGGTCAAAACAGCATGGTACTGGCACAAAAATAGAGACACAGACATTTGGAATCAAATAGAAAACAAGGAAATGAAATTAACATCTTACAGTCACCTAATCTTTTAGAAACCAAACAAGAACATACACTGAGGGAAAGAATCCCTATTCAATAAATGGTGCTGGGAGAACTAGATATCCATATGTAAAAGACTGAAACTGGACCTGCACCTTCTTCCACTCACAAAAGTTAATTCGAGATACATAAAAGACCTAAATTTAAGGCATGAAATGATAAAAATCCTCAAAGAAAGCATAGGAAAAACACTTCAAGATACAGGTCTGGGGAAAGACTTTATGAAGAATGCTTCCATGGCAATTTCAGCAACAAAAAATAAACAAAGGGACTGAATTAGATTGAAAAGCTTCTGTTCAACTAAGAAAAAAAAACACATCAAATAGACAACCTACACAATGGAAAAGGACATTAGCAAATTTTGAATTGGACAAAAACTTGATAACTAGGATCTACAGAGAACTCAAATTAATCCACATGAAAAAAGCCAATGATCCCATATATCAGAACCTTTTCTAAAGAAGACAGATGAATGGATAACAAACATATGAAAAAATAGTCATTGTCCCTAATTATTAGAGGAATGCAAATCAAAACCACCCTGAGATATCATCTAACCCCACCGAGAATGGCCCACATCAAAAAATTTCAAAACTGCAAATGCTGGCATGGATGTGGAGAAAAGAAAACACTTTTACACTGCTGGTGGCACTGCAAACTAATACAAACTTTATGGAAGGAAGTATGTAGACTTCTCAAAGAATTCAAGCTAGACCTCCCATTCGATCCTGCAATCCCATTACTGGGCATCTACCCAGAAGAAAAAATAAATCCTTTTATTATAAGGACAATTGCACGAGATTATTTATCACAGTTCAATTTACAATTGCCAAAATGTGGAAACAGCCCAAATGCCCACCAACCCAGGAATGGATTAGGATTAATAAGCTGTGGTATATGTATACCATGGAATACTATTCAGCCATTAAAAAGATGGAGACTACATCTTTTGTATTAACGTGGATAGAAGTAGAACACATTCTTCTTAGTAAAGCATCACAAGAATGGAGAAGCAATAATCCCGTGTACTCAATTCTGAAATGAGAAAAATTACTGTCCTAGCACATGGTGGGGGGTGGTGGAAGGGATGAGCAGGGTGAGGGAAAGAAGAAGTGAGATGGGGGAAAGGGAGAAAAGAGAGAGTGAAGGAGGGGGGGTTGAGGGGTCACGGTGTGTGACACACCTTTTGGGGTGGGACACAATTATAAGAGGAACTTTACCTAACAAATGCAATCATTGTAACCTGGTTCTTTGTACCCTCAATGAATCCCCCGAAACAAAACAAAATGGGACTTAATTAAGCTGTAAAGCTTCTTCATTGCTGAGGACACAACGAGGAAAGCAAGAAAACAACCTTCAAAATGGGAAAAGATATTTGCAGGGTATCAGTTTGACAAAGGGTTGATAACTGGAATCTACAGAGAACTCAAATTAATCAACAGAAAAAGAGTAAACAATACCATCTACTTCTGGGCAAGAGACATAAACAGAATGTTCTCTTATGAAGAGAGATGAATGGCTAACAAACATTTGAAAAAATGCTCATCATCCCTGATCATCAGAGAAATGCAAATCAAAACCACCTTGAGATATCACCTAACCCCAGTGAGAATAGACCACATCTGAAATCCTCAAAGCTGCAGATGCTGGCATGGATGTGGAGACAAGGGAAAACTTTTACACTGCTGGTGGGACTGCAAAATAATACAACATTATTGCATGGAAATATGGAGAATCTTCAAAAAACTCAAATTAGACATCCCATTTGATCCTGCAATCCTATTACTAGGCATCTATTTAGAAGAAAATAAAAATCATTTTATCATAAGGACATTTGCACTAGATTGTTTATTGCAGCTCAATTTACAATCACCAAAATATGCCCACCAAACTCAGGAATGGATTAACAAGCTGTGGTATATGTATACCATAGAATAATATTCAGCCATTAAAAATATGTAGACTTTACATCTTTTGTAGTAATCTGGATGGAGGTGGAACACATTCTTCTTAGTAAAGAATCACAAGAATGGAGAAGCAAGAATCCTAGGTACTCAATTCTTATATGAAGGCAGTAGATGATCTAATAGAAGACATGGGGCGGGGGAAAGAGTAATTGGGGAGAGGGTAGGTGGGAGGAGAATGGGGGGTCACAGCGTATGGCACATCTCTTGGGGGTGGGGCACAGTTACAAGAGGGACTTTGCCTAACAACCGCAATCAATGTAACATAATTCTTTGTACACTCAATGAATACCAAACATTAAAAAAATTAAACATGTACAATTAATTTGTATAATATATTTTATTTAATGCAATATATATCTAAGAAATTACAATGTTTAATTGTCATCAATATAAATAATAGTAACTATATTTTACATTCTTTTTGTTGTAATAAGTCTTAAAATATTGTGCATAGTCACATTTCAACCATTCATTAACTACAGGTGGCCAGTGACTACTGTGTGAGATAATATAATTCTATACCAACATCAAATTGTTACAGTGAAATAACATGTTAAATAAATAGCTAGAGTATTTAACGCAAAGTATAATTTAAAAATCTACAAAAATTATTCAAATATTTCAAAGTTTTCAGGAAGCATATCCTTGAACACTTCTGACTCTCAGAGTAATGTTATAAGTTTTTTTCTTGTACTTTGTTTTCACTTTAGGTTATAGCATTTAGTAAGTAAGGCAAAGTAAGGGGAAAAAAACTCACATGAAATACATGGGCTACTTTAGAAATGAAAGAAAGGTTTGATTGTTGTTGGATTTCTCTACTGAGTAGATATCATGCAAAGTTAAAAATGCTTACTATAGTACATGATTGAAATAAGGTAACTTATTTAGACCATTACTTAAGTCAAAAATCTAGCAAAGACTTCTGTTTTGGAAGAATGGCAGACAAAATATTCTGAAGAACATGGTATTTAGATAGTAAATGAATTAAAACACGATATTTAAATGTATTTTTGAACTTCCTCTAAATGAAAAAATTTTTTTGAGACAGAGTCTCACTATGTTGCCCTGGGTAGAGTGTCATGGCATCACAGCTCACAGAAACCTCAAACTCTTGGGCTTAACTGAATCTCTTGCCTCAGCCTCTCAAGTAACTGGGACTACAGACACCTGCCACAAGGCCCAGTTCTTATTTTTTTATTATAGCTGTCATTGTTGTTTGGCAGGCCCACGCTGGATTCGAACCCACTAGCTCTGGTGTATGTTGCTGATGCCCTAGTCACTAAGCTACAGGCACCGCACCTCTAAATGAAATACTTAAGGGAGAAAACTCAAAACAAGCAACCTAGAAAGGAAAGAAAGAAAAGAAGAACAGAGGTGAATAGTAACATAAGGTGAAGTCTGAGGATGTCCCAGGTGCAGCTGCTGATACCACGCTATACTAACCAAAGAGGGCTGGGGTAGCTACATTAATATTAATAATAAAAATTTGAATACAGAATTGGGGATAATGAATATTTATTAATATTAGAAGGTTGTATTCACTAAGAAGATGACTGACTAGAGATATCCCATGCCAGACCATCCCAATAGGCAGGTAGGATAGAAGAGTAGGGCAAAGAGTTGCAACTTAGGTGTAGATAACACAGAGAGATGACTGAAATGACAGGGGACTCCACTGAGAAAAATTTGTGAAGCTTAGAAGGAAGACGAAAAAGTAGAAAAGATATTGATGACAATCAAAACCAGAGAGGCTCAAAGGCCAGTGAAAGGAAAAGGGGGTTTCCTTCAACTCCCCTCCAAGTATCTTCTGCATCCAGGAAACATATCTAATCAGCAACGACTCATTCAGACTCAAAGGAGAAAGAATGAAAAAAAAATCCCATGCAAACGGAAATAAAAAAAATAACAGGTGTAGGCATTTTCATATCAGATAAAAAAGACTTTAAATCGCCTATAATAAAGAAAAACAAACATGGTCAATATCTAATGGTAAAGGCAGCAATTCAATAACAAGACATAATAATCCTAAGAATTTATGTACCTAACAGATTCATGTAGCAAACCCTACTATTTCTAAGCAAAATAAATAAATAGTTACATCATTATTGCCTGGGCCTTCAAACCGCACTGACGGAACTGGACAGATCTTTAAAGCAGAAAAAAATAACAACACTAGTCTTAAATGTGACTCTAGAGCAAATGGGACTAACTGACATTTAGGGAGCATTCTACCCGCAAACTACTGAATGTACATTCTTCTGATCAGCACATGGAATATTCTCTAAGATAGATCAAATCTTAGGACACGAAACACGTCTCAACAAATTCAAAAAAATAGAAATTATACCATATATATTTTCAGACCACAATGGAATAAAGTTAGAAATCAACTTCAACAGAAACATTCAATTCTACATAAACTCCTTAAAATTAAACAAACTACTGTTGAATGACTATTGAGTCAAGGAAAAAAAAATAAGATGGAAATCAAAGGATTCCTTGAACTAAATGATAAAGAGGACATAAGTAATCAAAACATGTGTGACTCAGCAAAAGCAGTCTTAAGAAAATTCATAGCCTTAAATACTTATATCAAAAAGACAGAATGTAATCAATGTAATCTGTTTCTTTGTACCCTCAATAAATCCCCAACAATAAATAAATGAATAAATCATTCCCTACCCTCAAAAAAAAAGTCAGAAAGATCAAAAATCAACAATCTAATGAATCATCTCAAGGAACTAAAAAAGGAAGAGCAAACCAAGCGCAAAGCCAGAAGAAGAAAAGAAATAACTAGAGCAGCGCCTGTGGCTCAAAGGAGTAGACTGCTGGTCCCATAGGCCGGAAGTGGTGGGTTAAAGCCCAGCCCCAGCCAAAAACTGCAAAATAATAATAATTAATAATAATAATAATAACAAATAAAAAGAAAAGAAATAACTAAGGAATTAGCAGAAGTAAATGAAATAAAAAACAAAAAATATAAGAGACTAATTAAACAAAAAGTCGGTTCTTTGAAAAGATACAAAATTGATAGATCTCTCTCCAGAGTGACCAGAAATAGAAAAGAAAGGACCCTAATCAGCTCAATCAGAAAGGAAAATGAAATGTTATTACTGATGCCCCAGAAATACAAAATATCATCTGTGAATATTATAAAAATCTCTATGCACATAAAGTCAAAAATATTAAGGAAATGAACAAATTTCTGAAAACACACAATCTCCCAAGGCTCAATCAAGAGGACCTAGAACTCCCAAACAGACCAATAATCAGTAATAAAACTGAGGCAGCAATAAAAAACTTCCAACAATAACAACAACCACAGCAAAAGCCCTGGCCCAGATGGTTCCACAGAGGAATTTTATCAGACTCATGGAGAAGAATTTGTTGCTATAGTGCAGAAATTATTCTATTATGCTGAGAAGGAAGGAATCCTCCCCCAACTCATTCTATGAGCTCAGTATCACATTGATACTAAAGAGAGGAAAGGACACACACAAAAAAAATACAGAGTAATATCCCTTTTGAATATACACACAAAAATTATCAATACAATTCTAGCAAATGGAATTTAGCAGTACATTAAAATAAATAAGCCACCACAACCAAGTGGAATTTATTCCAGGGATGCAAGGACAGTTAAACATATGTAAATCCATAAATGTGTTCCACCACATAACCAGAAACTAAAACAAAATCTCAATAGATGCAGCAAAAGCATTTGACAAAACTCAACACCCTTTATGATAAAAATTATTAATAACAGGCATGGATGGAATATACCTCAAAACGATAAAAATCATGCACAAGAAACCCACAACCAATGTCATACTGAATGTAGAAAAATTGAAAACATTCTCATTTACGATAGGAAATAAACAAGGATGCCCACTGCCACTACTTCTATTCAACATAGTGCTGGAAGTCTTCGTTAGAAAAATTAGGTGAGAGAAGGAAATTAAGGGTATCCAAATGGGTAAAGAGGAGATTACCCTTTGCTCATGATTCAATATTATATTTATAAAACCCCAGGTAGTACAATAAGAGACTCCTAGAATTGATAAACAAATTCAGCAAAGTATTGGATAATAAAATTAGTGTATATAAATCAGTGGTTTTCATATATACCAAGAACAGCCAAGCAGAGAATGAAATAAATGCTTAATACCTGTCACAATAACTACAAAGAAAATAAAACACCTAAGAGTATGTTAAGTGAAAGATGTCTGGAAAAAGAACTATGAACCTCTGATGCTATCACCTAACTCCAGTAAGATTAACCCACATCACACAATTTCAAAACTGCATATGTTGGCGTGGATGTGGGGTGAAGGGAATGCTTCTACACTGCTGGTAGGATTGCAAAATAATACAGCCTTTTTGGAAAGAAGTATGGAGAATTCTCAAGGAACTACAAGTTGACCTACCAGTTGATCCTGCAATTCCATTACTAGGTATCTACCCAGATGAACAAAAATCATTTTACAACAAAGAAATTTTCACCAGAATGTTTACTGAAGCCCAATTCATAAATTCCAAGTTGTGGAAGCAGCTTAAATGCCCATCAGCTCATGTATGGATTAACGAATCATGGTATATGTACACTATGCAATACTATGCAGCCATAAAATATATTTTATGTTTAACTGGATGTTAGTAAAGTAGCTCAAGAATGGAAAAAAATAATATCCAATATACTCAATACTAATATGAAACCAATATATAATCACTTACACATTCATACAAATGATAAAACACAAATATAGTTCAGAAAAAAAGGAGGAGAGAGGACGAAGCAGGGTGGGGAGGAGGAGGGTGAGTGGAGGGAGGATATTTGATGCTATCTAACCTAATGTGGACAATGCAAGGGTCCTTTTCAAAGCAACTGAGAGTATATTATAAATGTCTTACCACAAAAAATAAGTAAGTGAGGTGGTGGTTATGTTAATCAGTTTGATTTAGTCATTCCACATTGTAGATCAAATCAATGCATTGTACTCCATAAATGCATAGTTATGACTTAATAAAAATTAAGTTAAAAATATACCTACCTTGGGATGGTGCCTGTGGCTCAAAGGAGTAGGGCGCTGACCCCATATGCCAGATGTGGCTGGTTCAAACCCAGCCCCAGCGAAAAACTGAAAAAAAAAAAAAAAACACCTTAGAAAAGAACATTTGTGTGTGTGTGTGTGTGTGTGTATGTATATAATATATGCTGACTATGTTAAAAGTATTAATTTCATATATATTAATTTATAATATATTATAAATAAAAGCAAACAATATATATTTATAATATATAATATATTTATAATATATATTATATATAATATATTTAATTATATATTTATAATTTATGTATAATATACTATACATATATAATATATTAATTTAATATATATTAATAGTATTAATATATTAATTAATTATATTAATGGCAATATTATATATATATGTACACACACACCTACACACACACATACCATGGGATACTATTTTTTTTTTTTTTTTTTTTTTTGTAGAGACAGAGTCTCACTTTATGGCCTTGGTAGAGTGCCGTGGCCTCACACAGCTCACAGCAACCTCCAACTCCTGGGCTTAGGCGATTCTCTTGCCTCAGCCTCCCGAGTAGCTGGGACTACAGGCGCCCGCCACAACGCCCGGCTGTTTTTTGGTTGCAGTTTGGCCAGGGCCGGGTTTGAACCCGCCACCCTTGGTATATGGGGCCGGCGCCTTACGGACTGAGCCCCAGGCGCCGCCCACCATGGGATACTATTTAGCCACAGACTTGATGGGAGTAGAAGCCATTAACCTATGTGAAGTATCTCAGGAATGGATAAAAAAAATAGCATACATACTTATGTACTAATGATAACTAAATGACAAGTATACGTAATTATACAGAGTGATATAATGAACTTTAGAGGTTCTAAGGGGAAGTTGGAGGGGTGGTGAGGGATCAACAATCATTTATCGTGTACAATGCACACTATTTGGGTGACAGGTATGCTAAAATCATTGTCTTCATCACTATATGATTCATCCATGTTTTAAAAAAAACACTTGTATTCTTGTGTTTCAATAGATTTTTGAAATTATAAAAATAATAAATGAAATTGTTCATTTATTTATTATTAAATAAAAATGAAATTATAAAAATAAATCTATTGAAATTAAAAGAAATTATGAAAGACCTAAAAAATGGAGGTACATCCCAGGTTAATATAGTTATGACAAAAAATACTCTCACATGAGTATATCTATGTGATTTTGGGTGAGACAATTGTTTCTTTGATAAAACACCAAAAAAGCAACAGGAAAAGTAGATAAGCGTATTGTATCAAAATTATAATTGTTTGCTTTTCAAAGAACTTTAGTAAAAATAAGACAGCATACATAGAGGGAGAAGAATTTGCTAATCTTTTATCTGATAAGGGACTTGTATTAAGTATATGTAAAGAGCTCTTAAACTCCACAATAATAAGTAAAATAGCCCATTTTAAAAGTCAATAAATGATTTGAATAGAGATTTCTCCGAATAATATAAACATGAAAAGATGTTCAGTATCATGAGTCATTAAGGAATTGTAAATCAAAACCACAATGAGATCCCACATCATATCTAGTAGTATGACTATTAAAAACACAGACAAAAACAAGTGGTGGCAGTGTTAAAGAGAAGCTGAACACCTCATGCATTTCTGGTAGGAATATAACAATACAGTCACTCTGGGAAACAGTTTAGAAATTCCTTAAAATGCTAAAACAACATAGTACTATAAAACTCAGAAATGCTTCTCCTGGGTATATAACCAAAGTAATTGACAAAATAAATTAACATAAAAACCTGTGCATAGATGTTTATAACAACATTACTCGTGATAGGCCCTCCTCACCAGAAATCACACAAATGTCCATTAAATGGTGAACAAATAAGTATAATGTGGTACATCCATAGTGGAGCTACAAGAAAAAATGAAGAATTGATGATCAATACAAGTAAACCTTAAAAATAATAATATGGTAAATGGAAGAAGCCCGTTGAAAAAGGTCATTATTTTATGATTTCTTTTATATGAAATGTCAGAAAAGGCAAATTCCTAGAACGAAAGCAGATTAGAAGTCTCCAGGGCATGGGAATAGAGTTAGTATACAACATTTGGGGCAATAAAAATTTTCTAAATGTAGATAACGATATGGTTACACAGCTCTGCAAATATCCTGAAAACATTGAATTGTACAATTTAAATAGTGAGATTTTTGTTATATAAGATATTATAAAATAATGAAAGTAATTTTAATGCTTTTATAAGCATTATCATACATATAAAAGCATGTGTTAGTAAAATAAGGAAGGGACTATTTAATTATCTGTTAAGGTTAATAGCTAAACAAATTAATAATTCAATTTCGAATGGGTCCACCCCTCAGGGCAAGATAATTTTATGAATTACCAGCGCAGTACCAAATTATATTAAGAAAAAAAATTGTTCATGTTCAAGATATATTAGTAGCAAATAAGTGGTATAAAATAGCAATAGCTATTAGAAAAACAAATTGCAGCATTATCCACTTATAAATACATATCTTCACATACAAACAAGCACATTCTACTACACAATGAGAAACCAACAGATTTTATAATACATCCATTAGATCCTTCATTGGATAATTGAAGGATGCAACACTTACCATATGATTACTCAGAAATATCTAAAACATTAATTAAATCACTAGTAATATGCTTTTGAGATTCCAAACTCAAATAAACTCGTATTGAAAAGATAATGGGGAAATACAAGAACTCAGTTTAAAAGTATTCTAAATGAATGCTACACAGATTAATGATGAATCAGATAATCACCAAGGTGGAGTTATGGAAAGCATTAAGAACATAATTAAAGTTGATTTACCATGAAGTGTCATTAGAGAAAAGTGCCTTATATAGCAAACAAGTAAAACATGTTATATTTTATACTACTCTTTGTTTGGAGTTCCAACTCTGAAATGTGTTATTTTTTAATCACTGTCCTACTCAACATGAAAAGCTTTATAATTTAAGAATGCAAATTCCTATTATTTTTACGTTGTTGATCCTCTTTCTTGCATTCTTCCCAATCAGATATCCCTGGCTTCCCTTCTACTTTCTCTGTTCCAGCCCTAGAATAAACCATTTCAACAACGACATGTAGTTCTTTTTAGTTGTGGATAGTATTTAGAAACCTAGATCTGGGTATTAGGTGTGCTTATTCTTACTGGTGTCTTTGGTTTTTTTTTTCTTATTTTTAATTTTTAAATTGTAAATTGACAAATTATAGTTGTATATATTTATGGAGGTACAAAATGTTGTTATGATTTATAAATACACTGCAGAATAAGAAGATCAAGCTATCCAATATATTCATAACCTAAATTATTTATTGTTTTTGTGATGAGAATGTTTGACATTTACTCTTTCAGTGTACTTGGAATGTACAATACATAATGTACTATATTCACCAAGTTGTGCAATATATGTCAAAAATAACTTATTCCTCCTGTCTAATTAAGACTTTGTACACTTTGATCATCATCTCCCTATTCTCCTCACTCCCCTACCTCTGGTAATCACCATTCCACTCTCTGTTTCCTTAAGTTTGATTATTTCAGATTCTACCAATATGGTATTTGTTATTCTGTGCTTGTCTCATTTCATTTGGCATAATGCTCCCTACTTCCATCCATGTCACAAATGACAAAATTTCTTTCTTTTCTAAGACTGAACAGTATTCATTTGTATCTTTATACCATATTTTCTTTATTCATTCATGATAAATGATGAATATTTAAGTTGATTCCCTAATGGCTATTGTAAATTGTGCTGCAATAAATATGAAAGTACAGATACATCTTTGTCATATCAATTTGAAGTTTTGAGTAAATACCTAGAAATGATATTGCTGGATCCTATGGTAGTTCTATTTTTTAGCTTTTTAAGAACTTCCGTATCGTTTTCCATAATGGCTATACTAATTTATATTCTTACCTGCAGTGCACAAGGGTTCCCTTTTCTCCACATCCTTACTAACACTTGTTATTTATGTATTTATTTATTTATTTATTTCAAAGTATTATTGGTGTACAAATGTTTTGGTTACATAGATCACTTTTTTAATGCTTAAGTCAGGGTGCTAAGTGTGTCCATTACCAAGATAGTGTTCATTGCACCAGTTATGTAGGTTTTTGCTCATTTCCTCCCCCATTTGAGTTTGGCTGTCTATTACTTACTTCTATGCATATGTGTGCTCATTGATTAAATTCAATTTAATAGTGAATAGATGTGGTATTTGTTTTTTCATTCTTTAGATACTTCACTTAGGATAATGGTCTTTAGTTCCATCCTAACTTTGCAAAGGGCAATAAGGCCCTTAATGCCTTAATGGTTGAGTAGTATTCCATGCTCTCTATATATAATATTTTGCTAATCCACTTGATTGGCACTTGGGTTAATTCCACATCTTTGCAATTGTGAATTGTGCAGCAGTAAAAACTTGACTGCCAGTGTCTTTTTGATAAAATGACTTCTATTCCTCTGAGCAAATACCCAGATGTGTGATCCTCGATCAAATGATAGGTCTAATTTTAATTCTTTGAGGAATCTTCATACATTTTTCCATAGAGGTCGTATTAATTTGTAGTCCCACTAATAGTCCATATGGATTCCTTTCTCTATGCATCCATGCCAGCATCTACTGCTTTTGTTTTTGTTTTTGTTTTTTTAATAAAAGCTGTTGTAACTGGCGTAAGGTGATATCTTATAGCGGTTTTAATTTGCAGTTCCCTGAAAGTTAGTAACAATGAGTATTTATTTTTTCATATGTTTGTTGGTCATTTGCCTATCTTCTTTTGAAAAGCTTTTGTTCATATCTTTTACCATCTTTCTAAAGGGAGGGGTCATTTGCTTTTCATTTGATTTACTCGAGTTCTTTAAATTTGGTTATTAGCCCTTATTGGATATATAGCTTTTGAATATTTTTTTTCCCATTTTGTAGGTTGTCTATTTGCTCTGTTGATTATTTTCATGGCTATCCAGGAATTTTTTAATCTAATCAAGTACCATTTATTGGTTTTTGTTATTGCTGTAATTGACATTGGGGTCTTCTTCATAAATTCTTTGCCTAGATTTACATCTAGAAGAGTTTTTTCCACCATTTTTCTAGAGTTCTTATGGTTTCATGTTTTACACTCAAGTCTTCTATCCGTCTTGAATTAATTTTTGTGAGTGGTGACAGATATGGATCCTGTTTCATTCTTATGCACGTGACTGTCCAGTTGTCCCACCACCATTTATTTAACAGGAATTATTTTCCCCAGTGCATGTTGTTGTCTGATTTGTCAATCATCAGTTGTCTTTTTCATAATCACCATTCCTACATATGTGAGGAATTTTCTTATTCTGGTTTCATTTTGCATTTCCCTAATGATTAGCCAGGGAAACATTTACATATTTATGTTGGCCATTATCATCTTCTAAGAAATGTTTGTTCAGGTATCTTGCCCATTTCTTAGTTTGGTCATTCCTTTTGTTCCTACCAACTTGTTGTCAAATCAACTTATCTTAAAGCATTTGTTTTTTATTATTTCAAAATATTACAGGGGTACAAATGTATTTGGTTACATATATCAGTTTTGTTAGGCTTGAGTCAGGATTATGAGTGCTTCCATCACTCAGATAGTGATCATTATATCTGGTAGGTGTGATTTTTCTATCAGAATTTTATCTTTGATTCATAAAAAAAGTTAACACATAAACTATTTATTTGATTTATCTTGCAACATACATGATAGCCTCAAAATTGGTATGCAAATATTTCCATTAATAGTGAAACTTTTGAATAGATATTAAATATTCTCTGCCATTTATATTTATCCTTGAAATATAAACTACTAAAGATATTCAGTCTCAATATTATTTTCAAAATTTACTCAAAACAATTATTTTTCTGTGTTGTTATTTTAACAATTTGAAATTAAGTTAGGTTTGCTTATTTTGACTTATTTTAAATTTTAGAGTTTACTATTTTTTTATTTTATTTATTGATTTTTTTAACAGAGCCTCAAGCTATCGCCCTGGGTAGAGTGCAGTGGCATCACAGGTCACAGCAACCTCCAACTCCTGGGCTCAAGTGATTCTCCTGCCTCTGCCTCCCAACTAGCTGGGACTACAGGCACCTGCCACAAAGCCCGGCTAATAGTTTACTATTTTATTTCCTCATGTTATCATAGTTTTGAATATATAAAATATGTGGTTCGAAATTAAAAACAAAAGTGAGAATATAGATTCATAGAAGTTTAATCTCTCTATTTACCCTATAATCTCTACTTCTTGAGTTAATTTTAAGAGGTATTATCAATGGCAGACTAGAAGAGGTCCAAGTAAGTTTAAGTAATCATAAGTGTCCTAAACAAATCAGTAGAGGGCATCAGTGAAATAGTTAACGTGAAAAGGGGAAAGAATGACATATATTGAATTAGCCAGACAGAAATCAGGAGATCAGAATAGTCAGGGAATAACAAGCGGGCCAACAAGATCCATTCCCTATCATATAAAGTTCAGGTGCTATCACATATTAAAATGGATTTCATATTCTGTACTGATAGTTCAAAGTGACTTGTTTTTCTTAATATTTCCTAGTGGAAATGCATAAATAAGCACACATGCGACCTCATAATACTAAACAAAAATAATTTTTCTTATGTATGCTTACTTTGAATGTTAATAAATCTGGTCCCACAAATATTGTTCATTACTATAAAAATCTGAGATCTATGGTAAAAGCAGAATAAAGCAGAAAGAGACTATATTTTTGAATACTAACATATAATAAGCTATGAGGTTGAATATTTAAAAATATTGACTCAAAAAATAAAAAAAAATTAAAAAAGAGTGCAAAGCTATCCTCATACCAAAATGTTGCGAATTGCTGATTCCAGAACAAATTTTTTACAAATCACCTTATCTAGACTATAAAATAATTTTGCTCTAACATGCGTTAAGACGACTGATAATTCGCTTTAGATAAATTCTTCTTCCTAGCTTGTCAGTGAGTGAAATCCTTTACATTTCATGGGTTTCACCTTTTTTTTTTTTTTAAGTAAAGAATGTGCCTCTCGAGAGAGGCGGAGCAAAATGGCAGCCGAGTAACAGCTTCCTTGCATCTGGGCACGGTGAGTCTGGGAAGAAAGGACTCCAGGCATCTCTGGCTGGTGGGAACTGCCTATCATCACTCCTATGAAGATACAGGGAGTCAGCGAGAGACTTCTGGACCCCAAGAGGAGGACTAAAACAGTGGAAAACCGGCAAGTGGTCGCGTGTGTTCAATCCGTCTAAACCCGCCCACAACTGTAAGTTCAGTAGCAGCGAGACTGCAAACCAGAAAGGCCTTACCTGTGAACTGTTCTGATGTCCTTGGACTTGGCACTGAGTTGAACTGCCTTGGGGAAGGCCTGAGCAGGAGTGCGGAGAACTTTGGCCGTTGTTTAGGGCCCCAGTCTGAGCCGCTGAGCCAGACGGAGCTAATAGTGTTTGGCTGTGGGTCACATGGAACCATTGTCAGTGATCTGCCCCGGCAAGCTCCGCCCTCAGGGTCGCAGAGCTAGAAACGGGTGGGAGCTGGTAACCCAGCAACCAAGTAGCCTAAGGGTGGGGTCTGAGCCGCCTTGCACCCCTAACCCTCAGGGGCAGAGTGAGACCGGTTTTGGCACACTGGGTAAGTGGATAGCCACTTCAGCAGTGATTCCAGCGAGAAAGCTGGGAAAGCTTCTGCTCAGCAAGTTTACAAGTTCAAAGTGCCTTTTAAGTGGGCTGAAGAGAGATTTAGGGTGTCTACCTGCTGGGGTTTGAGAAATCAGCAGCCTCCAGTCGTATCAGAACTGTGACTAACACCTCATACCCCAGAAGACCACGTGCTGCCCAGACAATATTCAATAACATATACAAACTGCCTTGTTTTTGGTTGTGTATTTTTTTCTTTTTTTTTCTTTGGTTGTTATTTTTTTGTTTGTTTATTTTGACGTTGTTGATGTTCTTTTGTTTTTTAATATCAATCTATTCCATACAGATCCCTTTTTCTTTCTCAATTTTTCTAGTTTAATTATAATTTCGCATTCCTACCTTTTTTAATAACTACAACTTCATTTTTGCTAGTGTTTCTACCGCTATCAATTGCTTTTTCACCCAATTTTATCCCCGTAAAGTTTTCTGTTTGCTTGTTTTGGTTTGATTTATAGCATTTTTGTCTTTCCTCTCTACTTGGTAGAGGTGGGGTACTGTGTCTGATCAGGTTAGCAAAGAGCTGCTGACCTCAAGGGAACCACCCAACTGGGCACCCCCAGAAGGTGGGGTTTTTTAAGGTTGTGTCAAAGTACCCTACTGTACACCTATATTGCCCTGTCTCCCTCTTTCTGTGCCTCTCTTCTTTTTGTCAATATTCCTTATCCCCACCCACTCTCCATTCTCTATCTTTCTTTTTTTTCTTATCACTAGGTCCTCCTTTCTTTCATCCCTTTTTTGCTCCTCAACCTTCTCACCCTTCTGGTCATGTAACCCTTAGTCCACAGGCACAAGAACTTAAAGAGCAAGAGGAAGTGAAAGGAAAATTAGGGCAAGGAAACAGATAAAAGAAATCACTCATGAGGAAGAATCAGCAGAAAACTCCAGGCAATATGAAGAACCAGTCCAGAACAACCCCGCCAAGGGACCACGAGGTAGTTACCGCAGAGGATTCCACCTGTACAGAAATGTTAGGAATGACAGAAAGGGAATTTAGAATACACATGTTGAAAACAATGAAGAAATGATGGAAACAATGAAGGAAACTGCTAATAAAATGGAAAATAACCAATAGGAAATCCAAAAACAGAATCAAATCAGAGATGAACGATATGAAGAATATAAAAAGGATATAGCAGACCTGAAGGAAATGAAACAGTCAATCAGGGAACTTAAAGATGCAATGGAAAGTATCAGCAACAGGTTAGACCATGCAGAAGAAAGAATTTCAGAGGTAGAATACAAAGTTTTTGAGATAACTCAGATAGTAAAAGAGGCAGAAAAGAAGAGAGAGAAAGCAGAACGTTCACTGTCAGAATTATGGGACTTTATGAAGCGTTCCAACATACGAGTTATAGGAATTCCAGAAGGGGAAGAAGAATGCCCCGGAGGAATGGAAGCCATACTAGAGAATATTATAAAAGAAAATTTCCCAAACATCACCAAAGAGTCTGACACACTGCTTTCAGAGGGCTATCGGACCCCAGGTCACCTCAACTCTAACCGAGCTTCTCAAAGACACATTGTGATGAACCTGTCCAAAGTCAAGACAAAAGAAAAGATTCTGCAAGCTGCCAGGAGTAAGCGCCAGTTGACCTACAGGGGCAAATCCATCAGAGTGACCGCAGACTTCTCTAATGAAACTTTCCAAGCAAGAAGACAATGGTCATCTACCTTTAATCTACTTAAACAGAACAATTTTCAGCCCAGAATTCTGTACCCTGCTAACCTAAGCTTCAAAATTGACGGAGAAATCAAATCATTTACGGATATACAAACATTGAGGAAATTCGCCACAACAAGACCAGCTCTACAGGAAATACTTCAACGTGTTCTGCACACTGACCACCACAATGGATCAGCAGCAGAGTGAGAACTCAGAAATTAAAGGACAGAACCTAACCTCCACACTGATGCAAAAGATAAAACTAAGCAATGGACTCTCACAAAATAAGATGAATAGAATACTACCACACTTATCAATTATCTCAATAAATGTTAATGGCTTGAATTCCCCACTGAAGAGACATAGATTGGTTGACTGGATGAAAAAACACAAGCCATCCATTTGCTGTCTGCAAGAAACACACCTGGCTTCAAAAGACAAATTAAAGCTCCGAGTCAAGGGTTGGAAGACAATTTTTCAGGCAAATGGAATTCAGAAGAAAAGAGGAGTTGCAATCTTATTTTCAGATACATGTGGATTTAAAGCAACTAAAGTCAAAAAAGACAAAGATGGTCACTTTATATTGGTCAAGGGAAAACTACAACAAGAAGACATTTCAATTCTAAATATTTATGCACCCAATTTAAATGCTCCCAGATTCTTGAAACAGACCTTACTCAGTCTGAGCAATATGATATCTGATAATACAATCATAACAGGGGACTTTAACACACCTCTTACAGAGCTGGACAGATCCTCTAAACAGAAATTAAACAAAGATATAAGAGATTTAAATGAGACCCTAGAACAACTATGCTTGATAGACGCATACAGAACACTACATCCCAAAGATAAAGAATATACATTCTTCTCGTCACCCCATGGAACATTCTCCAAAACTGATCATATCCTGGGACACAAAACAAATATCAACAGAATCAAAAGAATTGAAATTTTACCTTGTATCTTCTCTGACCATAAGGCACTAAAGGTGGAACTCAACTCTAACAAAAATGCTCAACCCCACCCAAAGGCATGGAAACTAAACAGTCTTCTGTTGAATAACAGATGGGTGAAGGAAGAAATAAAACAGGAAATCATTAACTTCCTTGAGCATAACAACAATGAAGACACAAGCTACCAAAACCTGTGGGATACTGCAAAAGCAGTTTTGAGAGGAAAATTCATCTCTCTAGATGCCTACATTCGAAAAACAGAAAGAGAGCACATCAACAATCTCACAAGAGATCTTATGGAATTGGAAAAAGAAGAACAATCTAAGCCTAAACTCAGTAGAAGAAAAGAAATATCCAAAATCAAATCAGAGACCAATGAAATTGAAAACAAAAGAATCATTCAGAAAATTAATGAAACAAGGAGTTGGTTTTTTGAAAAAATAAATAAAATAGATAAACCATTGGCCAGACTAACTAGAAATAGAAAAGTAAAATCTCTAGTAACCTCAATCAGAAACGATAAAGGGGAAATAACAACTGATCCCACAGAGATACAAGAGATCATCTCTGAATACTACAAGAAACTCTATGCCCAGAAATTTGACAATGTGAAGGAAATGGATCAATATTTGGAATCACACCCTCTCCCTAGACTTAGCCAGGAAGA
Source organism: Nycticebus coucang (assembly GCF_027406575.1). Classification (NCBI taxonomy): domain Eukaryota; kingdom Metazoa; phylum Chordata; class Mammalia; order Primates; family Lorisidae; genus Nycticebus; species Nycticebus coucang. The sequence continues at coordinate 151,244,293 of NC_069804.1, read as the reverse complement.
AATAGAGCTCCTGAACAGACCAATTTCAAGCACTGAGATCAAAGAAACAATAAAAAAGCTTCCAACTAAAAAATGCCCTGGTCCAGATGGCTTCACTCCAGAATTCTATTAAACCTTCAAGGAAGAGCTTATTCCTGTACTGCAGAAATTATTCCAAAAAACTGAGAAAGAAGGAATCCTCCCCAACACATTCTATGAAGCAAACATCACCCTGATACCAAAACCAGGAAAAGACCCAAACAAGAAGGAGAATTTCAGACCAATCTCACTCATGAATATAGATGGAAAAATTCTCAACAAAATCCTAGCCAATAGATTACAGCTTATCATCAAAAAAGTCATTCAACATGATCAAGTAGGCTTCATCCCAGGGATGCAAGGCTGGTTTAACATACGCAAGTCCATAAACGTTATCCACCATATTAACAGAGGCAAAAATAAAGATCACATGATCCTCTCAATAGATGCAGAAAAAGCATTTGATAAAATCCAGCATCCTTTTCTAATTAGAACACTGAAGAGTATAGGCATAGGTGGCACATTTCTCAAACTGATTGAAGCTATCTATGACAAACCCACAGCCAATATTTTACTGAATGGAGTAAAACTGAAAGCTTTTCCTCTTAGAACTGGAACCAGACAAGGTTGTCCTCTGTCACCTTTACTATTCAACGTAGTGCTGGAAGTTCTAGCCAATACAATTAGGCAAGACAAGGAAATAAAGGGAATCCAAATGGGAGCAGAGGAGGTCAAACTCTCCCTCTTTGCTGACGACATGATCTTATACTTAGAGAACCCCAAAGACTCAACCACAAGACTCCTAGAAGTCATCAAAAAATACAGTAATGTTTCAGAATATAAAATCAATGTCCACAAGTCAGTAGCCTTTGTATACACCAATAACAGTCAAGATGAGAAGCTAATTAAGGACACAACTCCCTTCCCCATAGTTTCAAAGAAAATGAAATACCTAGGAATATACCTAACGAAGGAGGTGAAGGACCTCTATAAAGAAAACTATGAACTCCTCAGAAAGGAAATAGCAGAGGATATTAACAAATGGAAGAACATACCATGCTCATGGATGGGAAGAATTAACATTGTTAAAATATCTATACTTCCCAAAGCAATCTACCTATTCAATGCCATTCCTATCAAAGTACCTACATCGTACTTTCAAGATTTGGAAAAAATGATTCTGCGTTTTGTATGGAACCGGAAAAAACCCCGTATAGCTAAGGCAGTTCTTAGTAACAAAAATAAAGCTGGGGGCATCTGCATACCAGATTTTAGTCTGTACTACAAAGCCATAGTGGTCAAGACAGCATGGTACTGGCACAAAAACAGAGACATAGACACTTGGAATCGAATTGAACACCAAGAAATGAAACTAACATCTTACAACCACCTAATCTTCGATAAACCAAACAAGAACTTACTTTGGGGGAAAGACTCCCTATTCAATAAATGGTGTTGGGAGAATTGGATGTCTACATGTAAAAGACTGAAACTGGACCCACACCTTTCCCAACTCACAAAAATTGATTCAAGATGGATAAAGGACTTAAATTTAAGGCATGAAACAATAAAAATCCTCCAAGGAAGCATAGGAAAAACACTGGAAGATATTGGCCTGGGGGAAGACTTCATGAAGAAGACTGCCATGGCAATTGCAACAACATCAAAAATAAACAAATGGGACTTCATTAAACTGAAAAGCTTCTGTACAGCTAAGGAGACAATAACCAAAGCAAAGAGACAACCTACACAATGGGAAAGGATATTTGCATATTTTCAATCAGACAAAAGCTTGATAACCAGGATCTATAGAGAACTCAAATTAATCCACATGAAAAAAGCCAACAATCCCTTATATCAATGGGCAAGAGACATGAATAGAACTTTCTCTAAAGACGACAGACGAATGGCTAACAAACACATGAAAAAATGTTCATCATCTCTATATATTAGAGAAATGCAAATCAAAACAACCTTGAGATATCATCTAACCCCAGTGAGAATGGCCCACATCACAAAATCTCAAAACTGCAGATGCTGGCGTGGATGTGGAGAGAAGGGAACACTTTTACACTGCTGGTGGGACTGCAAACTAGTACAACCTGTCTGGAAGGAAGTATGGAGAAACCTCAAAGCACTCAAGCTAGACCTCCCATTTGATCCTGCAATCCCATTACTGGGCATCTACCCAGAAGGAAAGAAATCCTTTTATCACAAGGACACTTGTAGTAGACTGTTTATTGCAGCTCAATTTACAATCGCCAAAATGTGGAAACAGCCTAAATGCCCACCAACCCAGGAATGGATTAACAAGCTGTGGTATATGTATACCATGGAATACTATTCAGCCATTAAAAAAATGGAGACTTTACATCCTTCGTATTAACCTGGATGGAAGTGGAAGACATTATTCTTAGTAAAGCATCACAAGAATGGAGAAGCATGAATCCTATGTACTCAATCTTGATATGAGGACAATTAATGACAATTAAGGTTATGGGGGGGAAGCAGAAAGAGGGATTGAGGGAGGGGGGTGGGGCCTTAGTGTGTGTCACACTTTATGGGGGCAAGACATGATTGCAAGAGGGACTTTACCTAACAATTGCAATCAGTGTAACTGGTTTATTGTACCCTCAATGAATCCCCAACATTGAAAAAAAAAAAAAAAAAGAATGTGCCTCTCAGTCAATTGCATTTATTGTCTGCTATTTCACATTAATTTATCAAATATTGAGTGAGTGGCATGTGATAGGCATTGTTTTTAGGTGTGTGGTGGATACAGCCAGTAACAAAATAAACCAAAATCCTATTCTCAAAAAAATTGTTGACTCTATGAAATAAGAAAAATGAAAACAACTTGTGGTCTTAGAAGTATATAATAATCTACAGCATAAGAATTTATAAGGGATGAAAGAGGGGAAAATATTTAAATTTTTTAGAAATACTAAAATTATTGATATTGTACTCTAATATGTCGAAGATACTTTTTGTTCTCTTTAAATACTGAAAGAATAGTGCAGGAGTTTATAAATACTTAGTAAGAAAATATTGGCACAAAAGAGGCAGAAAAGGATATAAGACAAGAAAGATAGTCAAGGTTTCCCAAATAGAAAGTAAATACTGAAATGGTGATTAAACTTTATTCTAGTAAATATATTAAAAATTGAGCAAACATTACAATAATAAAAAAATTAGCAGTGTGAAGTTTCAAAAGAAAAAAGATTATGCTACTTAAAATTATTTTTAATTATTATGGGTACATATTAGTAGTATATCTTTATAAGGTATATGTCATGCTTTGGCAGAGAAACACAAAGTGTATTAAACAAAACAGGGTAATTGCGGTAGCCGTCAACCCAGGCATTTATGAGTTCTTTGTGTTAGGAATATTCTAATTACACTTTTTCATTTATTTGAAAGTATAATCAGATTTGTTTTTGATTATAGTCTATTACTTTTAAGAAGAACTCTTTAAATATAAAGACACAGAATAGCTGAAAATGGGAGATTAAAATATGATACACCATTCAAACACTAAGTAAAAGACAAATGATGAGAGGGCAGCGCCTGTGGTTCAAAGGAGTAGGGCACCAGCCCCCTATACTGGAGGTGGCAGGTTCAAGCCCAGCCCTTGCCAAAAACTGCAAAAAAAAAAAAAAAAAAAAAAAAAAGACAACTGAGGAGGTCTTATGTACTGATATCAAAGTAGATATTAAGACCAGAAATATTATTAAACATTTATACCTCCTAAGTATATTGAAATAATAACAGAACTCAAATGTATTAGCAAGAAAAGAACAAGCGATCCCATCTTAGGGTGGGCAAGGGACTTGAAGAGAAACTTCTCTGAAGAAGATAGGCACACGGCCACAGACACATGAAAAAATCCTCATCATCCTTAATCATCAGAGAAATGCAAATCAAAACTACTACTTTGAAATATCATCTAACTCCAGTAAGATTAGCCCACATCATAAAATCCCCAAACCAGAGATGTTGGTGTGGATGTGGAGAAAAGGGAACACTTCTGCACTGCTGGTGGGAATGCAAACTAATACGTTATTTTGGAAAGATGTTTGGAGATCACTCAGGGAGTTAAAAATAGACTTGCCATTCCATCCTTCAATTCCTCTACTAGGTATATATCCAGAAGACCAAAAATCACTTTATAACAAAGATATTTGCACCAGAATGTTGATTGCAGCCCCACTCATAATTGCTACATCATGGGAAAAGCCCAAGTGCCCATCAACCCATGAATGGATTAATAAATTGTGGAATATGTAAACCATGGAATATTATGCAGCCTTAAAAAGAGATGGAGACTTTACTTCTTTCATATTTACATAGATGGAGCTGGAACATATTCTTTTTCACAAAGTATCTTGAGAATGGAAGAAAAAGGATCCAACGTACTCAGCCCTACTATGAAACCAATTTATAGCTTTCGTATGAAAGCTATAACCCAACTATAGCCCAAGAAGAAGGGGAAAGAGGAAAGGTAGGGGTGGGTAGGGGTGAGAATGTGTGGAGCTATGATTTAATAAAAAAAGAAATAAATAATAACAGAAATTGAAAAAAATTGAATGTATTTTATAATGATAAAAATTCAGTCCATCAAAGAAGATACAAAATTGTAAATTTATATTTACCTAATAACATAATATCAAAATATGTATAAATGTACAGAATTAAAATAAATAATAGAGAAGTTTATAATTACAAGGGGAGAATTTTTTAAGTCATATCTCTATAACTGATAAATAAATGTACAAAAGTAATATGTATGAATGGAGCTGTAAAATATTCTTCTTAGTAAAGTATCTCAGGAATGGAAAAAATATATACAATGTAATCAGTACTACTGTGAAATCAATTTATAATTACTCACATTTGCATATGAAAAATGAAACACAACTAAAGCCTAGGATGAAGGAGGAAAGAGGAAGGAGAGGGCAGGGGATGGGGGTGGGTTGTCAGAGGGAGGGTTAGTAGGGGGACCACACCTATGGAGCACATTGCAAGTACAAGTTGGATCCATCAGGTGTAGAACACAAATGTCTTAATGTTGTAATTGGGTAAATGAGGTGAAAGCTATCTTGATTAGTAGGATGTAAGCATCCAAATTGTACAAATAATCAACACATTGAATCCCATATTGGCATAAATCTATTTATGATGTGTGTACAAATGACTTAATAAAAAAATACTGAAGACTTGAGTGACATATTTAATAAATTTGACCCAATTCACATGAGTATTGGAAATAATGATAAACAAGGAATACACATTATTTTCAGTACACATCACTATATCACGCTATAAAGCACATATTGACACATTACAAGACTGAAATCATATACAGAGTGTCTAGTGTGATCACAGTGGAATTAAATTGTATGTGAATCACAAAATGATGACTATAAATGATTTGTACATGTGTAAATTAGAAAATAATTTCTAAATAACTCATAGCTACTGTTTCAATTCTTGTTGCTTTTAATATTTGTAATATTCTCTAGGAAATTAAAGTTCTGCTGATGATTTGATTACAGATAAATGTAGCTAGAGAAAAGTTCAGTATTTAATTTAGTTCGTGGGTGAAAAAAACAGAGCTAAAGTAATACTTTTTTATTTTTTATTTTTGCAGTTTTTGGCTGGGGCTGGGTTTGAACCCACCACCTCCAGCATATGGGGCTGGTGCCTTACTCCTTTGAGCCACAGGGGCCACCCTAAAGTAATATTTTAATGGAAATTGGAATATGTATATTTTTAAATTAATAGTAATAAATATTAAAACTTATGGGATACAGCTAAAAGCATGAGTAGATGTTGATGTATAAATTTAGATGTTAACATGAAATTTATAAATAATACATCAAACAAAATTAATTGTGTGAATTAATATAAGAACAGAAGAAAGGACAAAAATCAAGAATCTCAGTATTTATTTCAGGAGGGTATAAAAAAGAACAGAAAATTAAACTCAAATAAGGTAGAAGAAAATAAACATATCACAAGAACATAAATGGATTAAATAATAATAAATAAAATAAACAAAACCAAGTGCTAGTTAACAGACTAAATACAATTAATAATACTCTGGTAAGAATGCTCACAACTAAAATAGAAAAGAAACCAATATCTAATGTTAGGAAGGAAAAGATTACTACAGATACTACAGGTGTTAAAGAACACTATAAACAACTACATTCCCTTACATTTGTATATATGGAAATATTTCTTGAATAGCATAATACACCAAAACTCATGCAAGAATAAATATAAAATGTAAATGGTTCTATGTCTGTTAAGGAAGTCAATCTATATGTTCAAATATTCCCACAAAGTTAATTTCAAAACTATATGGCTTAACCATTAAATTCCTACAAACCACTCATAAGAAATAACACCATTATTAAACACAACAGAAAATAATTGGAAAACACCCTTATTTCAAAATGTTTGAATGACATTAATAACAAAACATAACATGGACACTGTAAGAATAAAAACTTACAGACCAAATAGTCAAACATAGATGCAAAATTCCTGAACAATATACAGTGTGTTATCAAACCAAATCCTGGGTTATTTCAAACGGATAATTAATTATGACCATTTTGTCTTTATTCCAAAAATCTGAAGTAGTTCAATATTTAAAAATAGATGCAATTCACTATAGCAAAAGAAAAAAAACAATATGATCATCTCAACAGATATATGAAAATATTTTATAAACTTTACAATATAATACTTAGAAAAGTAGAGATATTAGAAAACTTTTTAGTGTTGTCAAAACTAGCTATAGAAAGAACCTAGCTGACAAAAGTGAAGGCTACATGAAAGGTCTCCCATTGAACTTAAAAATTATGGATCTTCTATCATTACTTCTGTTCAAATTATCCTACAGTAGTTCTCATTCCAGGTAAAATAAAGTACTCTTTTTAACCTTTTATCTCAGTGAAATTGCCTGTAATAAAATGTTGATAGCAGAAGATAAATTGGGTAAGAATATCATATTTGGGGGCCTGTGGCTCAGTGGGTAGGGTGCCAGCACCGTATACCGAGGGTGGCAGGTTAGAATCCAGCCCCAGGCAAACTGCAACAACAACAAAAGATAGCCAGGCATTGTGGCGGGCACCTGTAGTCCCTACTACTTGGGAGGCTGAGGCAAGAGGGTCACCTAAGGCCAAGAGCTGGAGGTTGCTGTGAGTTGTGACGCTATGGCTCTCTACTGAGGGCAACAATGTGCGACTCTGTCTCTAAAAAAAAAAAAAATCATACTTCAATGTATTACCAAATCAGCATTGAGTTTACCATTGTTTTTCCAGTTTGTTCAACCTAAACTCATCATGTACAAATAACTAGAAAGAGGCAATACAGAAAAAAGTAGCTCTAAAGAACCTAGTTCCAACTTGAAGACCAGAAAATGGAACTCCTAATCATCAAAGAGTGTAGAAACCATCATTAAAAAAAAAGGGGGGGGGCGGAGCATGATGGCGGACAGGACGGACATGTAGCCCGCCTCTCCCAAGCCATCAGGTGAGAGGAAAGGGGGTCTGGACCTTCCCTGTGTGGATTATTGAAGTGGACAGACAGCTGGAGACACCCAGCAAACTGGCGGATTGCTATATATGAGGGGTTATTTAAAATCACAGACTCTGTTGTAGAGATTCTTCCCTGCTTGGCAGTGCTGGCCAGCAGGTCCCTCCCCTACGGAGGTCAGCAGCTTGTAAATGCTGACAAAACCCAATTGACAAATAATTATTCCTGAACTGAGGGAGGCATCCGAAAGGAGAGCCACTCAAAACCACGGAGAGCTGGGCAAACTGTTGGACAATTGAAGGGAAGGGATCCTGCCCAGGAAACAGACATTTTGAACTACCCAAAAGGGCGGGCACCTTTCCCCCAGGTGTTGGAGGGGGCTGGAGGTTCAGGCTGCGCTGCGAGCTGGCGGTCGCTGATCCAAAAGGGAAACTCTGAACCATAAAACCCAGAATAAGTCCCCCGAATGCGCCAACCACGGGAACCAGCTTGAAGCTGCGGACCCGGCTTTGGCTGCTAAAGCACCGAAGCTACTGAAGCTGTGGACCCAGCTTTAGCTCCTAAAGCTGCAAACTTGGCTTCAGCCCCGGGAGCCAGCTACAGCAGATAAAACCACAAGCCCACCAACAACCGCGCGAAATTAGCACCACTCCCCCTACAGCCTATTACAGTCACCAGTTTGCAGGAGAACCTGGGAACAGAGTGGAAAGACTTAAGAAGCATGGACACCTGCACTGAGTGGGAAGGTCTGTCGCAAGTGCTGTCTGGAAAAGAACAGCCAAGGTTACACAATTCTTAGGAGACAAACTTTTACAGAAATTCCAAAATGGTGATCAGCCATGGAAGGTGGTTACCATGGTAACAGTATAAACTGTAAATCAGGTACAAGTCTCGGAACCACTCACAGCGCCACCTGGTGTCCAGAAAGTATATTGCAGAGTGAATATATTCCTACGAAAGTTGATCCCTACAGCAGACATATAGATATATATAGGTATATTTCTACACACAAGAATATTTTTGTAGTTGTTTTTTTTGTTTTGTTTTGTTTTGTTTTGGTATTGGTTTTGGTTTTCATGGGTTTTTTTGTTTGTTTTGTTTATGTCTGTTTTTTCCTCACCATTTTCTTAGAGGAGATTTCAATAATTTTCTATTATTACTTTTTAAATAGATATATTTTTTATTTCTATGTCCTCTAATTTTAATTTCTTCTTTCTCCTCATTTAACATTCCTACTAACACCACTTTTTTCTCTCTTTTTTTTCCTTTCTTTCAATTATTTTACCATTATCACTATTTTTATTGCAGTTGTTCTTATATTGCTGTTGTCATGGCTGTTACCTGAATGTCTATGTGTTTCCATCTATCTCTGTATCTATGGGCCCGTGTGTCTGGTAACCTTTGTATCTGTTCGTTTGTTCATTTTGTCTCAATGAGCTTGGTGTTACGACCTGCAACTCTGAGCTCCTAACATTCCCCTCCACTCTCACTCTGTGATCTGGACACCTGCCCCCCCCCCCAGGAGTCCAGATCCTTGGGTGAACTCATGAGAGCTGCAGACAGGACCTGGACTGCAGCTGGCCAGTGCTGACTCTGTAGCAAAGGAGCAAGAACACAACGGTCAGCTAAGAGGGAATTACACTGGAGCCATGGTACCCCGAGGTGCAGAGCAACAGCCGTCTTCAGCAATAACAAGGCCCACCCCCAGATATCCCATAGCCTCTCCTCCTGTCTTCCTGGGCAACCAGATGAGGCCGAGCATCTTCTCAGATGGCAACCACCATGGAACAGACCTGGGATTGAAACACAGGCCCCGTGAGTAAAGGGTTTGCCTGAGGCGGCACTGACATGGGTGGAACATGGGGACTAAAAAACACACCCACAGAGCCAGGAAACTACCAGGGTGGGGCTGATCCAGAGGACCACTTTACTGAGCCTAAGACGCACCTGGCCCTCAGGGGATCATCAGCCTATAGACAAAGGAGGCCAAGAGGCTACAGCCGACAACTGATCGTGCTGCAAATACAAACACGCAGGACTAAAGACAGGGCCTGAGGCACAGGTTCTGGGAACTCAAATCAGCCTCTCCTCTGCAGAAGAATCTAGCAGGGTCAGAAACAAACTCCCACAGGGTTGTTCCGTTCACCCAGTAACATAAACTAAGGGTGGGGCTGGAACTGAGTGAACACCTCCAGCCTCAATCAAGTGCCCGAGGTTGACAGGCCACACACCCTCTGCTGGATAAACACAGAGAGTAGTGGCCTAGACGAACAGACACAGACTATCCTGTGACTTAGGCAGGTGCAAACCCCTGGAGTATCTGCTTACTGCAGACAAAGGACTGGGTCACAGCCCTGTGGGGATAGCAGCAACTGGGTGTGACAGAGCTGCAAGGTGGTGAAGGAGGCATCAATCTTCCCAGACTGATCTATTTATTGGGTGGCTCTTCCTAACTCCATGCAGCACTGGAGAAAGCCATATTAGAGCAGTCACCAGACCCCAGTGATCCAGTTCCCAGGGACCTCTTGAACTCTCCCACCCGAGGCAGCTGCTGACTGAGACAATTGATTTGGACCTTTTGAACTGAGCCACTCACCTGGGGACTATCCAGGTGGTACTCTGGGTGTGTGATTGTAGGAAGGTTTGATTTTCCTTTTCCATTTGTTGCCTGTGGTGGGTGGGGTGACTCAATTGCCAGTATTTCTCCACAGCTGAGACTTCAACCCAGAGTAACTGTTTCACTAGGGTCAAATACAAAACCAGCTGAAAACAAGACAGAATCACTTAGCTGCTCTACACCAAACAGGGCCTCAGTTTCTCAGGCCACAGAACTATACAGGTCCTCGACAAAACACCAGGGGAGAAATCAAAGGGAGTAAAACAATCATGAGGCGGAATCAGCGGAAAAACTCTGGTAACATGAATAACGAGAATAGATCAACCCCCCCAAGGAAAGATACGGCAGATGTAATTGAAGATCCCATTCACAAACAACTGGCTGAGATGTCAGAAATCGAATTCAGAATTTGGATGGCAAACAAGATTAACAAAATGGAACTAGGAATTCGTGGAGAAATTCAAAAGCTGTCTCAAGAATTTAACGAATTTAAAGACAAAAGCACCAAAGACTTAGGCACACTGAAGCAAGAATTTGCAGCCCTCAATGATATGAAAAATATGGTAGAATCCCTTAGCAACAGAATGGACCAAGCAGAAGAAAGGATCTCTAACATTGAAGATAAAGCCTTTGAACACTCCTAAACTCTCAAAGAGGAAGAAAAATGAAGAGCAAAATTGGATCACTCTCTCAGAGAGCTCTGGGATAACTTGAAGAAGGCAAATATCCGACTCATAGGAATTCCTAAAACAGATGAAGTGGCCTCACTGGGCACAGAGGCCCTTCTGCATGAAATTATGAAAGAGAATTTTGAAGACACGCCTAGAGAACCTGAAATTCAGATAGCAGATAGATTCAGAACCCCAGCACGACTCAATCCCAATAAGACATCCCCCAGGCATAGCATAATTAACTTCACTAAAGTTAATATGAAGGAGAAAATTCTCAAAGCGGCCAAGCGAAAGTAAATTATTACCTTCAAAGGGAAGAACATTAGAATGACTGCAGATCTCTCTGCTGAAACTTTTCAAGCCAGAAAAGGGTGGTCATCAATGTTTAATCTCCTCAAGCAAAATAACTTTCAACCCCGGATCTTGTACCCAGCTAACTGAGTTTCATTTATGATGGAGAAATTAAATACTTTAATGACAATCATATGCTAAAAAAATTTGCCATAACCAAACCAGCTTTTCAGGATATTTTCAGACATATCGTCCATAATAAACAACCCAATCCTCTACTACAAAAGTAAACTCCCTCAGAAACTTCTGATCAAACTCCAACTTCCACAATGGCAAAAGGATTAAAAATGCACACTGGACTTTCAAAAAACTCAATACCCAAAATTTCACCAAACTTATCAATACTCTCCATTAATGTGAATGGCTTAAACTGCCCTCTAAAGAGACATAGGTTAGCTGACTGGATACAAAAACTCAGGCCAGACATTTGTTGCATACAAGAGTCACATCTTAACTTAAAAGACAAATACACACTCAGGGTGAAAGGATGGTCATCCATATTTCAGGCAAATGGTAATCAGAAAAAAGCAGGTGTTGCAATTTTATTTGCAGATACAATAGGCTTTAAACCAACAAAAGTAAGGAAAGACAAAAATGGTCACTTCATATTTGTTAAGGGTAAGTCTCAATATGATGAGATTTCAATTATTAATATCTACGCACCCAACCAGAATGCACCTCAATTTATAAGAGAAACTCTAACAGACATGAGCAACTTGATTTCCTCCAACTCTATAATAGTTGGAGATTTTAACACTCATTTGGCAGTGATGGATCCATCCTCCAACAAAAAGCTGAGTAAAGAAATTCTAGATTTAATTCTAACCATCCAGCATTTAGATTTAGCAAACATCTACAGAACATTTCATCCCAACAAAACTGAGTACACATACTTCTCATCAGCCCACGGTACTTACTCCAAAATCGATCACATCTTAGGTCACAAGTCTAACCTCAATAAATTTAAAGGAATAGAAATTATTCCATGTATCTTCTCAGACCATCATGGAATAAAACTTGAGATACGTAACAACAGGAATCTGCATACTCATACAAAAACATGGAAGTTAAATAACCTTATGCTGAATGATAGCTGGGTCAGAGATGAGATCAAGAAGGAAATTGCCAAATTTTTGGAACAAAACGACAATGAAGACATGAACTACCAGAATCTCTGGGACACCACAAAGGCAGTTCTAAGAGGGAAATTTATAGCACTGCAAGCCTTCCTCAGGAGAACGGAAAGAGAGGAAGTAAGCAACTTAATGGGACATCTCAAGAGACTAGAAATGGAAGAACACTCCAACCCCAAATCCAATAGAAGAAAAGAAATAACCAAAATCAGAGCAGAACTAAATGAAATTGAAAACAAAAGAATAATACAACAGATCAATAAATCAAACAGCTGGTTTTTTGAAAAGGTCAACAAAATAGATAAACCTTTGGCCAACCTAATCAGGAAAAAAAGAGAAAAATCTCTAATCTCATCAATCAGAAATAACAAAGACGAAATAACAACAGACTCCTCAGAAATCAAAAAAATCCTTAATGAATATTATAAGAAACTTTATTCTCAGGAATACGAAAATCTGAAGGAAATTGACCATTACCTGGAAGCACGTCACCTTCCGAGACTTAACCAAAATCAAGTGGAAATGTTGAACAGGCCCAAATCAAGTTCGGAAATAACATCAACCATACAAAATCTCCCCAAAAAGTAAAGCCCGGGACCAGATGGTTTTACGTCAGAATTCTACCAAACCTTTAAAGAGGAATTAGTACCTATATTACTCAACCTGTTCCAAAAGGTAGAAAAAGAAGGAAGACTACCCAACACATTCTATGAAGCAAACATCACCCTGATCCCCAAACCAGGAAAAGACCCAACAAGAAAAGAAAATTATAGACCAATATCACTAATGAATATAGATGCAAAAATATTCAACAAGATTCTAACAAACAGAATCCAGCAACATATCAAAGAAATCATACATCATGACCAATTCGGTTTTATCCCAGGGTCTCAAGGCTGGTTCAATATACGTAAATCTATAAATGTAATTCAGCACATAAACAAATTAAAAAACAAAGACCATAGATTCTCTCAATCAATGCAGAAAAAGCTTTTGATAACATCCAACATCCCTTCATGATCAGAACACATAAGAAAATTGGTATGGAAGGGACATTTCTTAAACTGATAGAGGCCATCTACAGCAAACCCACAGCCAATATCATATTGAATGGCGTTAAATTGGAATCATTCCAACTCAGATCAGGAACCAGACAAGGCTGCCCATTGTCTCCACTGCTCTTTAACACTGTAATGGAAGTTTTAGCCACCACAATTAGGGAAGAAAAGGTGATCAAAGGTATCCATATAGGGTCAGAAGAGATCAAACTTTCGCTCTTCGCAGATGATATGATTGTATATCTGGAAAATACTAGGGACTCTACTATGAAACTCTTAGAGGTGATCAAGGAATACAGTAGCATCTCAGGTTACAAAATCAACATTCATAAATAAGTAGCCTTTATATATACCAGCAATAGTCAAGTTGAAAAAACAATTAAGGACTCTATCCCATTCACAGTAGTGCCAAAGAAGATGAAATACTTGGGAGTTTATTTAACAAAGGACGTGAAAGATCTATATAAAGAGAACTATGAAACTCTAAGAAAAGAGATAGCTGAGAATGTTAACAAATGGAAAAATATACCATGTTCATGGTTGGGAAGAATCAACATTGTTAAAATGTCCATACTACACAAAGCCATATATAATTTCTTTTTTTTATTAAATCATAACTGTATACATTAATATGATCATGGGGCATCATACACTCGCTTCATAGACCATTTGACACATTTTTATCACAATGGTTACCCATTAAATCTCCACTGTCATATTTTAAAGATCTTGAAAAAACAATACTTCGTTTTATATGGAATCAGAAAAAACCTCGAATAGCCAAGACATTACTCAAAAATAAAAACAAAGCAGGAGGAATCACGCTACCAGACCTCAGACTATACTACAAATCGATAGTGATCAAAACAGCATGGTACTGGCACAAAAACAGAGAAGTAGATGTCTGGAACAGAATAGAGAACCAAGAGATGAATCCAGCTAATTACCGTTATTTAATCTTTGACAAGCCAATGAAAAACATTCAATGGGGAAAATATTCCCTATTTAACAAATGGTGCTGGGTAAACTGGCTTGCAACCTGTAGAAGACTGAAACTGGACCCACACCTCTCACCATTAACCAAGATAGACTCTCACTGGATTAAAGATTTAAACCTAGGACATGAAACTATAAAAATATTAGAAGAGAGTGCAGGGAAAACCCTTGAAAATTTGGGTTGGGTGAGTTTTTTATGAGAAGGACCCCCCGGGCAATTGAAGCTGCTTCAAAAATACACTATTGGGCCTTGATCAAACTAAAAAGCTTCTGCACAGCCTAGAACACAATAAGTAAAGCAAGCAAACAGCCCTCAGAATGGGAAAAGATATTTGCAGGTTATGTCTCCAACAAAGGTTTAATAACCAGAATGCACAGAGATCTCAAATGCATTAGCAAGAAAAGAATAAGGGATCCCGTCGCAGGCTGGGCAAGGGATGTGAAGAGAAACTTCTCTGAAGAAGACAGGCGTGCGGCCTTCAGACATATGAAAAAATGCTCATCATCTTTAATCATCAGAGAAATGCAAATCAAAACTACTTTGAGATATCATCTAACTCCAGTGAGACTAGCCTACATCACAAAATCCCAAGACCAGAGATGTTGGTGTGGATGTGGAGAAAAGGGAACACTTTTGCACTGCTGGTGGGAATGCAAATTATTACATTCCTTTTGGAAAGAGATATGGAGAACACTTAGAGATCTAAAAATAGATCTGCCATTCAATCCTGTAATCCCTGTACTGGGCATATGCCCAGAAGACCAAAAATCACATCTTAACAAAGATATTTGTACCAGAATGTTTATTGCAGCCCTATTCATAATTGCTAAGTCATGGAAGAAGCCCAAGTGCCCATCAATCCACGAATGGATTAATAAATTGTGGTATATGTACACTATGGAATATTATGCAGCCTTAAAGAAAGATGGAGACTTTACCTCTTTCATGTTTACATGGATGGAGCTGGAACATATTCTTCTTAGTGAAGTGTCTCAAGAATGGAAGAAAAAGTACCCAATGTACTCACCCTTATGAAACTAATGTAGGACCTCCACATGAAAGCTATAACCCAGTTACAACCTAAGAATAGGGAGATGGGGGAAAGGGAGGGGAGGGAGGTGGGAGGGAGGTGGAGGGAGGGGGATTAATGGGATTACACCTGTGGTGCATCTTACAGGGGTATATGTGAATCCTAGTAAATGTGGAATGTAAAAGTCTTAGCAAAATAACTAAGAAAATGCCACGAAAGCTATGTTAACTAGTGTGATGAAAATGTGTCAAACGTTCTATGAAGCAAGTGTATGGTATGCCATGATCATACTAATGTACACAGCTATGATTTAATAAATAAATAAATAAATAATAAAAAAAGATAAAATAAATAAAAAAAATTCTATTCTCTCTGCACCAGCAATCAGGAAATCCCATGAAAGGAGAAGCAATAACCAAGAATGAAAGTCTTCAGGGGCCAAATTCTGAAGAAGAGTAACCTTCCTCTTCATTTAGTGGAACTGTAGTCCCTGTCTTCACATCACTTAGGTCCAGAAAATACAGGGGGGTAATAGGGAGAGGGAGAAGCTTTGGAAAGTGACCCCATAAAGTTGTTTATAAAACCATCTCAAGTCATACATGTGGAACTGAGTTAATAGCACATTACACACTAGGTCACCAATTGTAAACCAAGGACATGTTTGAAGGGCTTTGAAAAGGTTATGAAACTGAAGTAACACTGAAACTATGGGATGCAGAACATAGGCTAGAACTTGCAGCCTAAACCTAACCAGAATTATAGTCTGTTAAAACACAATAGTCAACATTCTTTATAAAATTTAAATAATACCCGAGGTTTTGTAACCTAATAAACAAAATGGTCAAAATATAAGCTCAAATTACTTGGCATGAGAAGAACCATAAAAATTTCAAAACCTCATGAGAAAATAAAATTTACAGATACAAAAGTTGAAATTACACTGATGTTAGAATTATCTGACAAAGACTTTAACGGGCCATTATAAAAATACTCAAATGAGCACTTGTGAGAACTTTTGCAACAAATGTTAAAATATAAAGTCTCTTCATAAAAATAAAAGAAATAATGTAGAAAAAACATGAAAATGTTAAAACTGAAAAGCACATTAACTGAAATGCAAAATAAACTTGTGGGATAGGCTCAGTAACAGAACAGATATGATGTAAGAAAGAGTCAGTAAACTAGAAAATAGAAATGATCATATCTGAAAAAGAGGAAGAAAATATTGAAAATAAAAATGAGCAGAATCTCAGGTATTCATGTCAGCAGAGTTCCAAAAATAGAAGGAAGAGTATGTAGTGCTAAAACAATATTTGGAGAAATAATAGTTGAGAACTTCTTCAATTTAAAAAAATACACAGTTACAAATTTAAGATTTTTATGATGATAAATGAGATAAATTCAAGGAAATCCAAGCCCCACAATATGCTGAAAATTTTCAAAAATGAGAAAAAAATTGAAATCAGCCAGAGAAAAATGAAGCATTTCTTATAGAAAAACAATAATTCCAATTACTGCTGATTTCTCATCAGAAAACATGGAAGCTAGAAAGAAGTGAGATGACACACAAACAGTGCTATCAACCTTAAGATATACATCTAGTAAAAATATACATGATATACAAAGATGAAATAAAAACACAGTAATGGGTGAATAATGGGACCTATAAAAATATAAATTTGCTATATTCCAATTTATGTGGTAAAATATTTATCATAGGTAGACTGAAAAGTTAAGTACATAGGTTTTAATTCTTAAAGAAACAACAAAAACTATACAAAGTGATATAGTTAAAATGCAGTAGATAAATGATAATGAAATACTATAACACTAGTAAAGGGAAAATAACAAGAACATCTTTTGAACATTTGTAAATTAAATTTAACATATTTAAGTATTCCATTGGTCAAAGAGTAAGCCATAGGAAAGTTAGAAAACATTTGAATTGAACAAAAATAACAATACAGCATGTCAAAAACTGTATGCTAAAACTGTTCTTACAGGGAAATTTGTAGTTTGAAAGGTTTATATTAAAAAAGAAAAATACACAAATCAATAACCTAAGCTTTCATCTCAAGAAACTAGAAATTAACACATATGAGTTATCAAGCAGAATTAAAGAAATAATGAAGAGAAGAGTAGAAAGTAATTAAATTGAAAACACAAAAACAATGGAGAACATAAAATTTAATGAAAACAAAAGCTGATTTTTTATGAAGATCAATTAAATTGTCAAATCTTTAGCAATACTTATAGGAAAAAATGATAGAATGAAAATTGCCAATATCAGGAAGGAAAAGAGGGGATATAACAACACAGCCTGAAAGCATTAAAAGAATAGTAAGGAAATTATGCAGAAAATTCCTTGTATGGAGTTTACCAATTCAATTGAGGATTGAGGAGAAATTTTCAAAACAATTTGTGTTTGGCTTAAAATGCTCCCATTATTTCTCCACCCTCCAACAAAAGATGTCTACACCATAATCACAGGAACCTATGAATGTTAACTCATCTGCCAAAAAGGGCTTTGCCAATGTGATTAAATTAATAATCTTGCAATAGTGTGGTTATCCTAGATTATCCATGTAAACCATATATAATACTGGTCCTTAGAAGACAGAAGACAATGTAAAAGCAGAGGCCAAGAAACACTAGATACTGCTGCTGGTCTCTTGACTCAAATATTCAAGGAATGCTGCATTAGAAGCTAGGAAAAGCAAGAAAATGGATGGAGAATCTCCTGAAAGTGCAACTTTACCTGCCAGCTCCTTGATTTTAGCTCAGTGAGACTCACAATTTCTGACCTCTTGTATCATAAAGTAAAAAAACTTGTATTATTTTAAGTCAGTAAGTTTGTGGGAATTTTTAATAACAGCAACAAGAAAATTAATGTAACCTCAAACTAAAAATAGTAAACTAATGCAAAATATATAAATTGAATTGTTTAAAACAGTTGAAATAATTGAATTAGTGGTTAAAAATAATCCAAAATAAAATGTATTAGTTCTTCATTTTATATGGAACCAGAAAAAACCCTGCATAGGCAAGAAAATTCTTAGTGATAAAAACAATTCCAGAGGCATAACTCTACCATACTTCAGGTTATACTATAAGTCCACAGTGATCAAAACAGCATGGTTATGGCACAAACATAGAGACGTAGATCTACGGACCAGAATAGAAAACCTAAAGATGAAACCAGCCTCTTATCACCATCTGATCTTTCAGAAAACAAACAAAAGAATGCAATGAGGAAAATAGTCTTTAATAAGTGGTGCTGGGAGAACTGGTCAACCACATGTAAAAGATGGAAACGGGACCCACAACTCTCACTACTTATAAAAATCCACTTAATATGGATAAAAGATTTAAATCTAAGACATGAGGCCAGGTACAGTG
Source organism: Nycticebus coucang (assembly GCF_027406575.1). NCBI lineage: Eukaryota > Metazoa > Chordata > Mammalia > Primates > Lorisidae > Nycticebus > Nycticebus coucang. The sequence goes on along the minus strand of NC_069804.1, from coordinate 151,225,471 downwards.
GCTCACACCTATAATCCTAGCATTCTGGTAGGTTGAGTCAAGAGGATTGCTTGAGCCTAGGAGTTTGAGGTTGCTGTGAAATTTGACATTATGGTACTCAATCTAGGGTGACAGAGTGAGATACTGTCTAAATAAATAAATAAATCTAAGACATGAGACAATAAAATAAATAAATGGGACTTAATTAAGCTAAAAAGCTCCTGCCTAACTAAGGACACAACAATTGAAGTAAAGAGACAACCTTTAAAGTGGGAAAAGATATTGGCGTGCTGTGAATCTGACAAAGGATTGATAACTAGAATCTGCAGACAACTCAAATTAATCAAAGAAAAAAGAGGAAACAATGTCATCTATCACTGGGTAAGACATTGGGGGAAACCAGGATAGTAATGAGGTTACCCAGGAATAATCTATGAAGAACCCTCTTGTATAATAGAACAGAACCCTCTCACTTATATGAGAAACTGATAAGGTTTTTCGTAACATATGAGTAGAAACATCACCAGCTTCAACCGAAAGGGAGAGAGAAAGGAATAAGTGAATGAAGGCAGATGTACTTCTGAAATGAGCTGATATAGATACTCTTCAAGAAAAGAATCTGCCACCCATAAAGGGAAAGGAAGAATGACTCTGAAGACAGAGCCACAGGAGCACAGGCTAAGGTCAAACATAAGCAAGTTCAAAGGAAGAGGCAGTGGCAGAGCTCAGTGTAAACAACAATTCTGGACCAGAGACTGACTGAGCCCCTCTGGGCTCATAGGCATTGGCCAAATGTGAAGCCACCACTATCCAAAAGAATAGAATCATCACAGAGGATAAAAAGAATTGAGCCACAGGGCCCTGAAACATGATGTAATTAAGATTGCTCTATTTCAAAATTTCCTATGACCAGTGACCCTTTCATTTCCCCCCAGTTTTTCCTTTTAGAGCGCTAATATCTATCCTATGCCTGTCTCATCATTATAATCTAGAAGTAGATAATTTGTTTTCTAGTTTATAGGTCCACACGTGGAGAGAAATTTTGGATAGACCAAATCTACCATCTCACTTATACCACCATAATGTATACCTGCTGTAGATTATTTAAAAGTTGAGATTTGGGTGATTTAGAATGTGAGATTTAGACTCATTTAAATATTATCAGCCCAGATCTCACCTGAGATGATGTTTACATGAGTATTTAGACTCCACTGATTCTATAGATGGCTTGAGACTTTTTTCTTTCTTTTTTTTTTTTTAATAGAGTCTCATTAAGTCACCCTGGGTAGAGTGCTGTGGCATCGCAGCTCACAGAAACCTCAAACTCTTAGGCTTAAGTGACTCTCTTGCCTCAGCCTTGCAAGTATCTGGGACTACAGGCACTCGCCACAATGCCTGGATATTTTTGTTGTAGTTATCATTGTTGTTTGGCAGGTCCAGGCTGGATTTGAACACTCCAGCCTTGGTGTATGTGGCTGGCGCCCTAGCCGCTGAACCACAGGCACCAAGCCAAGGGTCGAGACTTTTTTTTTTTTTTTTTTTGTGGTTTTTGGCCGGGGCTGGGTTTGAACCCGCCACCTCCGGCATATGGGACCGGCGCCCTACTCACTGAGCCACAGGCGCCGCCCAGGTCGAGACTTTTTGAGATGTTGCAATTGAGTGAATATATTTTGTATGTGGAATGAATATAAATTTAGGGGGACCAGAAGGTGGACTATGGCAAGTTGAATAGAGGCTCCCAAAAGATATGCTTAAGTTCTAACCTCCAGTACCTATGAAAGTGATCTTATCTGGAAATAAGAACTTTCCAGTGATCTTATCTGGAAATAAGAACTTTGCCTTACATCCAGTGACAATTTTTCCTGTAAAAAAACAAAAAAAGAAGAAGACACAGAATATGCAAGGTGAGGCAGGACATGCAAAAACAAACCCAGAGATTGTAGTGGTGCATCTATAAGCCAAGAAGTGCCAAGAGTTGTCTCCATCTATCAGAAGTGGAAAAAGTCAAGGACAGATTGTCTCTTAGAGACCTGGGAGAAAATGTTGCATTGCTAACACTTTGATTTGGGGCTCCTTGTCTCTAGGACTCTAAGAGTCCTAAATATGTCTTATTTAAAGTCACCTGGTTTAAAATAAATAGTAACCTGGTTTGTGGCAATTAGTTACATCAGTCCTAGGAAACTAATTTCTATGGTTTGGATATTTGACACCTCCAAATCTCTTGTTGAAATGTGATCTCTAGTGTTGGAGGCAGGGCCTATTAAGAAGTACTTGGGTCATGGGTGCAGATCTCTCATGAATGGTTTGGTGTTTGATCTCAAGGTAATGAGTGAGTTCTTGGTTTGTTACCATGGGAGATAGGTGTTAAAAAGAACCTTGCACTTTATTCTCCTCTCTCTTTTCTCCTGTTATATAATCACTACACCCTGCTCCCCTTCACAGTCCACCATGAGTGGAAGCAGCTTAATGTTCTCCCCAGAGGCAAATACTGGTATAATGCTTTTGTATAGCTTGCAGAACCATAAGCAAAATAATTTTTTTTATTATTGCCCAGTCTCATTAAAACACTAATACAATATCTAAATACCAGGTTTGCTATATTGCATGAGATAATGTATGACAAATACCTATGCATATAATTAATAACACCTATTGTTACTAGCATGGGAAAATTGATTAATAAACCATATATTTAAGAAAAGAAATATGATAAAATAATCTAAAATAATCATAAAATTGTATACCTTCTGCCAATAAAAATAAATATACATTAAGAAACTTCCTTAGCATGGTAAAGAGTAACCGTTTCTGGGAAGAAGTAACACTGTTAGAAGGTCTATACCACCCAAAGCAATCTACTGATTTAATGCAATTAATACCAATACCACAATTTGAAGAACTGGAAAAAATAGTTCTATGTTTTGTATGGAACCAGGAAAAAAAAAAAAAGTTTAGCCAAGTTAATTCTTAGTAATAAAAATAATTCCAGAGTCATCACTCTACCATACTTCAGGTTATATTCTAAGTCCACATTGATGAAAATAGCATGGTATTGGAACAAAAATAGAGACATAAACATATGTAACAGAATAGAAAACCAAGAGATGATCCTAGTTTTTATTGCTGTCTGATCTTTGCTAAAACAAACAAAAGCATACACTGGGAAAAAGAAAGCCTATTCAATAAATGGTGCTGAGAGAACTGCATAAGCACATATAAAAGACTGAAACTGGACCCACATTTTTACCACTTACAAAAATTGACTCAATTGATGGATAAATGATTTAAATCTCAGACATGAAATTACAAAAATCCTAGAAGAAAGCATGGGAAAAACTCTTCATGATGTAGGTCTGAGAAAAGATCTTTATGAACTTTATGAAGACTTTACTGGCAACAACAACAAAAACAAACAAATAATAAACAAATTGGACTTAATCAAGCTGAAAATTTTCTGCATAGCTAAAGACACAAAAATTATAGCAAATAAACAAGCTTCGGAATAAGAAAAGATACTTGTATGTTACCAATCTGATAAAGAGTTGATGACTAGAATCTCCAAAGGATTCAAATTAAAAAAAAAAAGAGCAAACAATCACATCCATCACTAGGCAAGAGACATGAACAGAATTTCCCCTGAAGAAAACAGACAAATGGCTAACAAACATATGTAAAAATGCTCATCATCCTTAATCATCAGAGAAATGCAAATCAAAATCACTTGGAGATACCACCTAACCCCACTGAGAATTGGCCACATCACAAAGTCCCAAAGTTACAAATGCTGGCATTGATGTAGAGAGAAGAGAACACTCTTATAATATGGGTGTGATTGCAAACTATTATAGCCTCATTGGAAAGAAGTATGGAAAATCCTCAAAGAAGTCAAAATAGACATTCACTTGATCCCACAGTCCCATTACTAGGCATTACCCAGAAGAAAAATATCATTTTATCATAAGTACATTTGCACTAGATTGTTTATCACAGCTCAATTTACAGTCACCAAGATGTGAAAACAACCAAAGTGCCCATCAACCCAGAAATGGATTAATAAACTGTGGTATGTGTATACCATGGAATACTATTTGGCCGTAAAAATGATAGATTTTGCTTCTTTTGTATTAACCAGGATGAATTTGAAATGCATTCTTAGTAGTAAAGTATTGCAAAAATGGAAAAACAAGTATCCAATGTACTCAATATTACTAGATAAATAAATACATGTCCACATAAGACAAATACCCAGTTCCATTCAAGTTGGGGGTGGCAAGGGATTTGGAGATGGGAGGAGTGAGGGAGACAGGTGTGCTCCCAACAAATGGTTCAAATGTACGGGTATATCGCACACCTCAAATTAAAAAAGAGTAACTATTTTCCAAGAAGACTAGTAATAAACTTAAAGTTGCTTATATGCTGTACAAACCATAGAGACTTGCCCCCTGGAAAACAGGAAGAAAATACTGTCTTTTGGAAAAAACAAAACAAAACATATTTCTTGTTGATCTAGCTAAAAGCCTACCTTTACTGATCTTTTCAAAAAAAAAAAAAACCAACATTTTGTTTTGTTGATCTTCTGTATGTTTTTTGGTTTTCATTTAATTAGTTTGCCCCTGAGCTTTGTTATTTCTTTTAATGTACTGGCTTTGGGTTTGGTTTGCTCTTCCTTTTCTAGCTCATTGACATATGACACCAGCTTGTTAATTTGTGATTTTTCTATCATTTTGATGTAGGCATTTAAAGCTATGAATTTTCCCCTTAGGACTGCATTTGCTGTAACCCATAGATTTTGATAATTTGTGCCCCCTTTGTGGTTCAGTTAGAATCTAACAGATTCGAGGTTCAGTTAGACTCTAACTCATTCCTCTGTTAGAGGAATCTTTCAATTATATCTTAATTTTGTCATTGACCTGAGGATTGTTCAGCATCAGGTTTTCTAAATTTCCATGACTTTATGCAAATTTGTATATTTCTCTTGGAATTGATTTCTAATTTTATTCCACTGTGGTATGAGAGGATACCTAGTATTACTTCAATTTTGAGATTTCTAGCTAGATAAATAAAATACAACAGAGAAAATTCCCAAATAAGCATTATCAGAAATGGAAGACATATTAAAATTGAAACCACAGAAATACAAAATACCATATGTAAATACCATGAAAATCTCTATTCACATAAGCTATGGGAGGAAATGAATGGATTTTAGGAGACACAAAAGGTTCCAAGACTCAATCAGGAAGAAATAGAAATCCTGAATAGATTGTCAAGAGCAAGAAGGTTGAAGTAATAATAAAAAATCTCCCAGCAAAAAAGACCAAAAAAAAAAAAATGAATGAAAAAAATTCTAGATATATTCAGCACTAAATTGTACCAAACTTATGAAGAATTGGTATCTATTCTAAAGAATTTATTCCATAACATTTAATAACTTGATCTCTGAAGCCAGAATTACCTTGACCAAAGGCAAGAAAGGACACAACATAAAACAAAAGTACAGATTAATGTCCCTTATGAATATATATGCAAAAATCCTCAACAAAATACTAGCAAATTTCATTCAACAACACATCAAAAAAATAATTGATCATGATCAAGTGGGCTTCATCCCAAAGATAGAAAGATGGTTTAATATAAGCAAATTAATAAATGTAATTCACCACAAAATTAATAGTGAAAACAAAGACCACATGATCATCTCAACACAGGGGGAAAAAAAGGTATTTGACCAAATCAAGGAATATCTTATGACAAAAAATCTTTAAAAACTAGGCATAGAAGGAACATACCACAAAATTATAAAAGCAACATATGATATACACACAGCCAACATTATACTGAGTAGGGAAAAGTTGAAAATATTCTTTCTATGAACTGTAAAAAGATAAGGGTGCCCACTTTTATTAATTCTATTCAACATAGTACTGGAAGACCTAGTCAGAGCTACTGGGCAAGGGAAAAAATAAAGGGCATCCAATTAGGAAAGAAGAAGTCAAATGATCACTTTTCACTGATGATATGATCTTGTATTTACAAACTACCAAAGACTCCTAGAGTTGATTAAATAAATGCAGCATAGTCTCAGGTTAAAAAGTCAATGTACCAAAATCAGTAGCATTACTATATACTAACAGTCAGGCTGAGGATAAAAGCCAGTACTCAATATTATTATTTTTAACAGCTACAAAAAAATACATAGGCATATACTTAATCAAGAAAGTCGAGCATCTCTACAAGGAAAACTATGAAATATTGCTGAAAGAAACTGCAGACAACAGAAACAAATGGGAAAACATCACATGCTCACAAGTGAATGGCCTCAACATTGCTAAAATGTCCATATAGCCCAAAGTGATTTACAAATTGAACACAATCCCCATCATAATACCAGTGTCATATAAAAATAAATGTAAGCGGGCAGCACCTGTGGCTCAAAGGGGTAGGGCACCGGCCCCATATGCCAGAGGTGGCAGGTTCAAACCCAGCTCTGGCCAAAAACTGTAAAAATAAATAAATAAATAAATGTATGCTGCATTTGTAAATCCACCAAATTGTAAATAGACAAAGAAATCTTAATCAAATAGAACAAATCTGGAGACATCATATTACCACACTTTATATTTTTAACTTAATTTTTATTAAATTATAATGGTATACATTTATGGGGTGCAATGTGATGATTTGAAATACAATGTGGAATGCTTAAATCAAACTGATTAACACAGCCATCACCTCACTTACTTGTTTTTTGCGGTAAGACATTTATAATACACTCTCAGTTGCTTTGAAAAAGGACCCTTGCATTGTGCACATTAGGTTAGATCGCACCTAATATCCTCCCTCCACTCGACCTCTCCCCTCCTCTACTCTCTACCTCCACTCCCCTCCTTCTTGCTGGACTATATTTGTGTTTTATCATTAGTATGAATGTGTAAGTGATTATATATTGGTTTCACAATAGAATTTAGTACTTTGGATACATTTTTTTTTCCAATCCTGAGATAGTTTACTAAGAATATGTTCCAGATCCATCCAGGTAAACATAAAAGATGTAAAGTCTCCCTTTTTATGGCTGCATAGTATTCCATGGTGTACATATACCACGATTTGTTAATCCATACATGGGCTGATGGGCATTTGAGCTGCTTCCACAACTTGGAATTTATGAATTGAGCTGCAATAAACATTCTGGTGCAAATGTCTTTGCTGTAAAATGATTTTTGTTCATCTGGGTAGATACCTAGTAATGGAATTGCAGGACCAACTGGTAGGTCAACTTATAGTTCCTTGAGAATTATCCATACTTCTTTCAAAAAAGGCTATATTACTTTGCAATCCCACCAGCAGTGTGGAAGCATTCCCTTCTCCCAACACCCACACCAACATCTGCAGTTTTGGACTTGCGTGATGTGGGCTAATCTTACTGGAGTTAGGTGATATCTTAAAGTGGTTTCAATTTGCATTTCTCTGATATGTAAAGACGATGATCATTTTTTCATGTACTTTGGGGCCATTCACCTGTCATGTTCAGAGAAGTTTCTGTTCAAATCTCTTGCCCACAAAGAAATGGGGTTGTTGTTTCTTTTCTTATTGATTAATTTCAGTTATCTGTGGGTTCTACTTATCAGACCTTTGTTGGAATCATAACCTGCAAAAATCTTCTCCCATTCTGAAGGCTGCCTGTTTGCTTTACTTGCAGTGCCCTTAGCTGTGCAGAAGCTTTAGGATCCCAGTAATATATTTTTGGTGTTGCTTGAATTGCCAGGGGGGGTCCTCCTCATAAAATATTTTCCCAGGCAAATATCTCCAAGAGTTTTCCATGCACTATCTTCTATTATTTTTATAGTTTCATGTCTTACGTTGAAATCTTTTGTCCAGTGAGAATCAATTTTTGTTAGTGGTGAAAGGTGAGTGTCTCATTTCAGTCTAGTACAGGTCACTAGCCAGTTCTCTGAGCACCATTTGTTAAATAGGGAATCTTTTCCCCAATGTATGTTTTTCTTAGGTTTATCAAAGATCAAATGACGATATGTGTTTGGGTTCATCTCCAGATTCTCTATTCTGTTCCATATATCTACATCTCTATTTTTGTGCCAGTACCATGCTCTTTCGCTCACCATAGATTTGGAGTATAACCTGAAGTCTGGTAACATGATGCCTCCTGATTTGTTTCTATTTCTAAGTAATGTGTTCACTATTTGAGGTTTTTTCTGATTTCCTATGAAATTAAGTACTATTTTTTCAAGTTTTTTTAAAGTATGACATTGGTCCTTTGATAGGGATGGTATTAAATCTGTAGATTGCTTTGGGTAGTATGGACATTTTAACAATGTTGATTATTCCCAGCCATGAGCATGATATGTTTTTCCATTTGTCAACATTTTCTGCTACTTCTTTCCTCAGGGTTTAATAATTCTCATTTTAGAGGTCTTTCACATCTTTTGGTAGATAAATTCCCAGGTGTTACATCTTTTTTGTCACTACATTAAAAGGAATAGAGTCCTTGACTATATTTTCAAGTTAACAATTGTTGGTATGTATAAAAGCTACTGATTTGTAAGTATTGGTTTTGTATCCTGACACACTGCTATATTCCTTGATCACTTCTAAGAGCTTTGTAGTTGAGTCCCTGGGGATTTCCAAGCACAAGATCATGTCATCAGCGAGGAGTGAGAGTTTGAACTCTTCTGATCCCATTTGAATACTCTTGATACCCTTCTCTTGCCTGATTGTGATGGACAGAACTTCCATTACTACATTGAATAGCAGGGGTGACAAGGTGCATCCTTGTCTAGTTCCAGATTTAAGTGGAAATGTTTTCAATTTTACTCCATTGAATATGATATCACGGTGGGTTTGCTATAAATGGCCTCTATCAGTTTAAGATGTGTGCCATCTAAGACTATTTTCTTAAGTCTTCTACTAATGAAAGGATGCTGGATATTATCAAAAGTTTTTCTGCATCAATTGATAGAATGACATGGCCCTTGTCTCCTATTTTATTTATATGGTGCATTATATTTATGGATTTACGTATGCTAAACCAATCTTGTAACCCTGGGATAAAACCAACTTGATCGTGGTGCACAATTTTTGTTTTTTTAAATCCTAGCTCTGTACATTAATGCAATTATTGGGTACGATATGCTGGTTTTATATACAATTTAAAGTATTTTCATCATACTGTTAACATAGCCTTCATGGCATTAAGACATTTATATTCTACATTTAGTAATTTTCACATATACCCTTGTAAGATACACCGTAGGTGTGGTCCCACCAATTACCCTCCCTCCACCTATTCCTCCCCTATCCCCTCCTCTCACTTTTCCCTTTCCCCATATTTTTGGGCTATAATTGGGTTATAGCTTTCAAAATTGGTTTCATAGTAGGGCTGACTACATTGGATACTTTTTCTTCCATTCTTGATATACTTTGCTAAGAAGAATATGTCCTAGCTCCATCCATGTAAACATGAAAGAGGTAAGCTCTTCATGTTTGTTTAAGGCTGCATTATATTCCATGGTGTACATATACCACAATTTATTAACCCATTCATGAGTGAATGGGCACTTGGGCTTCTTCCATGACATAGCAATTCATAGCAATTATTAATAATTATAATTATATATAATATTATATTATAATTATAATTAATTATAATTATTAACCCATTCATGAGTGAATGGGCACTTGGGCTTCTTCCATGACATAGCAATTCATAGCAATTATGAATTGGGCTGCCATAAACATTCCGGTACAAATATCTTTGTTATAATGTGATTCTTGGTCTCCTGGATATCCACCTAGTACAGGAATTAAAGGATCAAATGGCAGGTCTATTTTTAGATCTCTAAGCATTCTCCAAACATCTTTCCACAAGAAATGCATTAGTTTGCATTCCTACCAGCAGAGTAGAAGTGTTCCCTTTTCTCAACATCCATGCCAACAACTCTGGTTTTGTGATTTTGTGGTGTGGGCTAATCTTACTGGAGTTAGATGATATCTCAAAGTAGTTTTGATTTGCATTTCTCTGATGATTAAGGATGATGAGCATTATTTTCATATGTCTGTAGGCCGTGCACCTGTCTTCTTCAGAGAAGTTTCTCTTCAAGTCCCTTGCCCAGCCTGCGATGGGATCACTTGTTCTTTTCTTGCTAATACGTTTGAGTTCTCTGTGGATTCTGGTTATTAAACCTTTGTCGGAGACATAACCTGTAAATATCTTCTCCCATTCTGAGGGCTGTCTGCTTGCTTTACTTACTGTGTTCTTGGCTGTGCAGAAGCTTTTTAGTTTGATTGGATCCCAGTAGTGTATTTTTGATGCTGCTTCAATTGCCCAGGGGATCCTCCTCATAAAATATTTACTCAGGCCAATTTCTTCAAGAATTTTTCCTGCACTCTCCTCTAGTATTTTTATAGTTTCATGTCTTAGGTTTAAATCTTTGATCCAGTGAGAGTCTATCTTAGTTAATGGTGAAAGGTGTGGGTCCAGTTTCAGTCTTCTACAGGTTGCCAGCCAGTTAACCCAGCACCATTTGTTAAATAAGGAATCATTTCCCCACTGAATGTTTTTAATTAGCTTATCAAAGATCAAATAATGGCAAGTAGCTAGGTTCATCTCTTGGCTCTCTATTCTGTTCCATACATCTATCTCTCTGTTTTTGTGCCAGTACCATGCTGTTGATCACTATCAATTTATAGTATAGTCTGAGGTCTGGTAGTGTGATTCCTCCTGCTTTGTTTTTATTTCTGAGTAATGTCTTGGCTATTTAAGTTTTTTCTGATTCCATATAAACAAAGTTTTATTTTTTTGAGATCTTTAAAGTATGACAGTGGAGCTTTAATAGGGATTGCATTAAAATTGTATATTGCTTTGGGTAGTATGGGCATTTTAACAATGTTGATTCTTCCCAGCCATGAGCATGGTATGTTTTACCATTTGTTAACATTTTCAGCTATTTCTTTTCTTTGAGTTTGATAGTTCTCTTTATAGAGATCTTTCACATCCTTTGTTAGTGGAACTCCCAAATATTTCATTTTCTTTGGCACTACTATGAATTAGAGTTCTTGACTATTTTTTCAGCTTGACTATTGTTGGGATATATAAAGGCTACAGATTTATGAGTGTTGACTTTGTAACCTGAATGCTGCTGTATTCCTTGATCACTTCTAAGATACTTATGGTAGAATCCCTGGTGTTTTCCAGATATACAATCTTATGATCTGCAAAGAGTGAAAGTTTGATCTCTTCTGACCCTATATGGATACCCTTGATCGCCTTTTCTTCCCTAATTATGATGGCTAAAACTTCCATTACAATGTTAAAGAGCAGTGGAGACAATGGGCAACCTTGCCTGGTTCCTGATCTAAATGGAAATGATTTCAATTTAACTCTATTCAATACGATATTGGCTGTGAGTTTGCTGTAGATGGCCTCTATCAGTTTAAGAAATTTCCCTTCTATACCAATTTGCTTAAGTGTTCTGATCATTAATAGATGCTGGATATTATCAAAAGCTTTTTCTGCATCAATTGAGAGAAACATATGGACTTTGTTTTTTAATTTGTTTATGTGATGAATTATATTTATAGATTTACATATATTGAACCAGCCTTGAGATCTTGGGATAAAACCCACTTGGTCATGGTGTATAATTTGTTTGATGTGTTGCTGGATTCTGTTTGCTAGATCTTGTTGAATATTTTTGCATCAATAATCATTAGTGATATTGGTCTATAATTTTCTTTTCTTGTTGAGTCTTTTCCTGGTTTGGGGATCAAGGTGATGTTTGCTTCATAGAATTTGTTGGGTAGTATTCCTTTTTATTTTTCTATATTTTGGAAAAGGTTGAGTAATATAGGTACTAGGACAAGGAATCTGCATACTCATACAAAAACATGGAAGCTAAATAACCTTATGGTGAATGATAGCTGGGTCATAGACAAGATTAAGAAATAAATTACCAAATCTTTGGAACAAAATGATAACGAAGACACGAATTATCAGAACATCTGGGATACCACAAAGGCAGTCCTAAGAGGGAAATTTATAGCACTGCAAGCCTTCCTCAAGAAAACGGAAAGAGAGGAAGTTAACAACTTAATGGAACATCTCAAGCAACTGGAGAAGGAAGAAAATTCCAATTCCAAACCCAGTAGAAGAAAAGAAATACCCAAAATTAGAGCAGAATTAAATGAAATTGAAAACAAAAGAATTATACAACAGATTAATAAATCAAAAAGTTGATTTTTTGAAAAGGTCAATAAAATAGATAAAACTTTGGCTAACCTAACCAGGAAAAAATGAGTAAAATCTCTAATTTCATTAATCAGAATTAGTAAAGATGAAATAACAACAGACTCCTCAGAAATTAAAAAAATCCTTAATGAATATTACAAGAAACTTTATTCTCAGAAATATGAAAATCTGAAGGAAATTGACCAATACTTGGAAGCATGCCACCTTCCAAGACTCAGCCAGAATAAAGTGGAAATTTTGAACAGGCCTATATCAAGTTCTGAAATAGCATCAACTATATAAAATTTATCTGAAAAGAAAAGTCTGAAACCAGATGGCTTCACATCAGAATTCTACTAAACCTTCAAAACCTTTAAAGTGATGCATATTTTTTTGATGTATCATTGAATTCTTTTAGCTAGGATCTTATTGAATTTCTTTTGCATCAATATTCATTGATGAAAGTGGTCTGCAGTTTTCTTTCTCTGTTGGGTCCTTTCCTTCAAGAATTCCTATAAGTCGGATATTTGATGTCTAATCCAAGTGATTTTTTTCTTCATAGAATTAATTGGGAAGGATTCCTTTTTTTATGTTTTGGAAAATGTTATGTAATATAGATACTTATGTACTACTTCCTCGTTGAAGGTTTGGTAGAATTCTGATGTGAAGCTGTCTGGTCCAGACTTTTCTTTTTTGGGAGATTTTGTATAGTTGATGCCACTTCAGTGCTTGATATAGGTCTATTTACAATTTCTAATTCTTTCTTGTTGAGTCTAAGAAGGTGACATGCTTCCAGTTATTGGTCTATTTTCTCCAGATTTTCATATTTCTGAGAAAAGCATTTTTGTAGTAATTAGTGAGGATTTTTTGAATTTCTGTAGTATGTTATTTGTCCTTTATTATCTCTGATTGACATAATCAGAGTTTTTATTTTTCTGTTTCTGGTTAGGCTAGCCTAAGTTTATCAATTTTATTAATTTTTTCAAAGAACAAACATTTCGTTTCTTTGATCTTTTGAATGATTCTTTTGTTTTCAATTCTATGGAATTCTGCTACAATTTTGGTTATTTCTTTTCTTCTGCTGGGTTTGGTGTTGGATTGTTCTTCCTTTTCCATTTGCTTGAGATGACCCATTATGTTGTTGAATTCTTCTATTTCTGTTTTCTTAATGAAGGCTTCTAATGCTATAAATTTCCTTCTTAGGACTGGCTTTGCATTATCCCACAAGTTTTGATAATTTGTGTCTTCATTATAATTTTGTTCCAAAAATTTGATGCTTTCCTTGTTAATGTCATCTTTGATACAGAAACGATTCTGCCCAAGGTTATTTAGTGTCCATGACTTTGACTATTAAGAGTTCTGTTCCTGTTGCGTTCAACTTGTATTCCGTAGTGGTCTGAGAAGATATGAGGAATAATTTTGCTTTTTTTAAATTTGTTGAACTTAGACATTTGTCCTAAGATATGATCAGTTTTAGAGGATGATCCATGGTCTGATGAGAAGAATGTGTATTCAGTTTTATTAGGATGAGTGCTCTATAAATGTCTGTTAAGGCAATTTGTTCTATGGTCAAATTTTAGTTCATTACTTCTTTGTTTAGTTTCTTCTTGGAGGATCTCCCCAAAATTGACAAAGGGGTATTAAAATCTCCAACTATTATAGTGTAGGAAGATATCAAGTTCTTCGTATCCTTTAGGTTTTGCTTTATAAATTGAGTAGCATTCAGGTAGGGCACATAAATGTTAATTATCAAAATCTCTTCATGTGAAGTGTTTCCCTTGACAAATATTTAGTGTCTATCCTTGTCTTTCCTTATGATTATTGGCTTAAATCCTATTATATCTGCAAATAAAATTGGAACCCCTGCTTTTTTATGATTTCTATTTGCCTGTATTATAGATGCCCATCTATTCACTTTGAGTCTTTTTTTTTTTTATCCTTTGAGGTAAGATGAGTCTCCTGTAGTCAACAGATACCTTGTCTGTGTTTTTGTATCTAGTCAACAAACCTATGCCTTTTTTTAGAGGACAATTTAAGCCATTCACATTAATTGAGAGAATTGATAGGTATGGTAGAATTTTGACCTTCATGTTTTTCAAGGGTCCAGTGCATATTTTTAATCCTTTCATCATTGACAAAGTTAGGTTTAGGTCAATAAATTTTGTGTGTGTTTAATTTGGTGGATAACATTGTACTGGTCATTATGCAAAATGGGTCTGAGTATTTACTGGAGAGCTGGCTTAATTATGGCATATTTCTTCAGCATGTGTATGTCAGTCAGTTTTTTATTTCTCCATTACAAATTAAACTCAGTTTATCTAGATACAGGATCCTAGTCTGAAAGTTGTTTGTTTTAGAAGATTAAAGGTTAATAACCGTCCTCTTTTGGCTTGAAAGTTTTCAGCTGAAAGATCTGCAATCATTGTAATATTTCTCCCTTTCTAGTTAATGCTTTTCTTACATAAGACTGCTTGTGGGATTTTCTCTTTCATGTTAATTTGGCAGAGTTAATTACAATATATCTAGAAGATGCTTTATTTAGATTGAGACTTGCCAGGATTCTGAAACTGTCTACTATCTGAATTTCTGTATCTCTTGCAATGCTTGGGAAATTCTCCTCCATAATATCTTGGAGTAGAGCATCTGTGACTTTAGGGCCATCCTCTTCTCCTTCAGGAATTTCTATAAGTTGGATATTTGATCTTTCGGAATGATCCCACAAATCTCTCATGGAATATTCTGTTATTGTTTTCAATTTTTCTGCCTCTCTGAATGCTTCAGATTGTTCCAAAGCTATGTCTTCAATTTCTGAAATATTTTCTTCTGCCTGCTCAACTCCATTAGTGAGAGAATCTACTGTATTTAGAAGCTCCTCAAATAACTTTTTCACTTCCTTGATCTCTACTATATCTTTTCTCATTATGTCCATAATCTTGGTGACTTTGTCTTTGAGACAAATTTTAACTATTCTTTGGATTTTCTTTTTATTTCTTTTTTTTTTTTGAGACAGAGTCTCACTATGTCACCCTCAGTAGAGTTCTATGGCATCACAGCTCACAGCAACCTCAAACTCTTGAGCTTTATCAATTTTCTTACCTCAGTCTCCTAAGTAGCTGGGACTACAGGCACCTGCCACAATGCCGAGTTATTTTATTTTATTATTTTTTTTTTTTGTAGTTGTCATTGTTGTTTGGCAGGCCCAAGCCAGGTTTGAACTCAACAGTCCTGGTGTATGTGTACGGCACCCTAGCCAATGAGCTACAGGTGCTGAGCCTACTCTTTGGATTGCTATTTCCATGTTTTCCTCCATTATATTCATCTCATTTGCCATCCACATTCTGAATTCTATTTCTAACAATTCATCTATTTGTCTATGTATGGCATCTTCTGTTGTAGCTCCTTTGTCATTTCCTGGGAGAATTTATCTAATCTGATTATTCATATTGCCAGAATTCTTCAGCTGGTTCAGACCTATAATTATTTTCTACAATTTGGCAATTAATACTGGTGAGCTGAGATGGTATTGGGGGTGGCCGAAAGTGGAGTTAATTGGCCCTTTACATGTGAGCTGGATCTTGTGATTGTGGCTTTTCCCCATAGCCTTACAAAGGTCCCTTTAAGAGATGGAGCCACAGACTCTGAGAACCTGCTTGATGAGATAGCTCAAGCTGTCTTGAAGTCAGCCAGCCTCTACCCAATCCTAAAGAGTCACAGTATTAGGCTAAAACCTCAACTCAGGAGAGATAGAAGCAACTGAGGCACCCTGCCAACCACCATTGACAGCTGGAGGAGGCTAATCAGTTCTTTCTCACTAGAAAACAACCTCCTCTCAACCTTGGAGTGTCCTCAGGTGGACAGCTCAGGTCATGAGTTCTAATCAGTTTGTCCAAGGCAGTACATCACTTGTCAATAGGGAAAGTTGAAAGGATCTCCAGGGGCCTGATGGTAGAAATCCACAGGTAGTTCTTTCCCACAAACTTGAGAAAATCAAGTTGGACCCCTCCAGTGATCCACCAAGCCAGAAAAGATCACCCACTGCACATTGCTGCAGTCTCTCTCTCTCTCTCTCTCTCTCTCTCTCTCTCTCTCTCGTGCATCCCTCTCTTCCCATGCCTCCAAGATTCCACTTGAGTCACTGTTTCTACCCTGTTGTCCAGCAGCTCACACAATGCCCAGGCCCTCAGGGAATTGGCAAACACCCTGGGCCCTTCATAGTACAAACCTTCAGACCACCAGGTGTGGTGGGGAGTGGACCGGGAGTTCAGAATTTCAAGGAATGTATTTGTTCAATTTTATGCCAGGCAGGAGCATGGGTAGGCTCACAAGTCTGACTTCCCTGGAGAAGGAGCCCTGGTGTTTAGAGGCTCTCTCCTATAGGGTAAAATGAGTGGTCTTTTGTTATGTGCTCACTTGCAAGCCTCCTGCCTTGGGGAGGAATCTCTTGCATTCTTGGCAATGGGCTTTGTACCTGGAATTTGTTTTCTTTCTTTTTTTTTTTTTAACAATAAATTAGGACTTCATGTTGCTGTCATTTGGTATAACACAGTCAAGCATTTTTCCTTTTTTGTTGTTGTTGTTTTTCATTTTTTTGTCTTTTTAAATACAAGGCAACTTGCCAACACATTATTTGAAAACTATTAATCATTCACATTGCTTCATATCCGTAGAGAATTTCTGGCCAAAGAACAGTGGATAGTGTAGTAAACAAAGCTCAAAATCTGAGATAAGAACATCAGCTCACATTCCCCAGAGACAAGAGAAAAGGTAAGGTCTTAATTGAAAAAAAAAAAAAAAAAAACAGAGCCCAATTGAGCGTTTTTAACAAAAGAGGGGTACAAAAATTTACAACAAAACACAATCTAAAGTTACAGGAAAGTGTGGAATTTCTATGCAACTGTCCAGCTGGGAATGAGAAATGTTGAGCATGGAGTGGATGAAGGTATGCTCAAAGAATTCAAGGAGCAGAAGAGGCTGTTTCTAAAGTAGGCCCATATCCAGCTATTACAACCATGCTCATTTGGTAAAGGAAGTATTCAAAGAGCTTAAGGCTTTGTGGATTTTTTTTTCCCTTTCTTTCTTCATTAAACTGAGGGGCTGTATTACTAGAGGGTGAATGGACCAGTGGGGCCACTCATTCACAAGGCTACTCAAATCCACACTACAGTCATTTAGGAACATGGCATTTAAAACTTACAGTGTAGAGCAATATTCTTAGCCAGTGTACAGAACCAAATGCATTTGGTTCTTTATTGGCACTTTTTAAAATTTTGGTGTTTTTAATCCCAAACTCCAATGTGATCATCCTTTACTTACCCAGATCCTTAAGCAAGATTATTCTTTTGCTTTTTTTTTTTTTTTTGGCGGGGGGAGAAGGTGGAGGATAAAGCCAGCAGGTTAACTCATCAGAGAGGCAACAGTGAGAAAGGGATAGTGGTTATGCTGGATGACTGTGTTTCTCTAGGTCTAGAAAAAGGGGAGTCAGGAACCAAGATGCCAATACACAGACAGTCCCCCCCATATTTTGAGGCTATGGCCAAATACCAGCAGAATGTGTTTGAGGTTGAGCATGACAAGGACAAGTGTCATGGGTCTGGGATCAGTGCAGACACAAAACAAAGCCTTGAGGAACGGAAAGGAACTGGAAGGAGAAAAGACTGGGTCAGCTTTAATTTAAGATCTTTAGATGAATGAGAAATTGGGTTCCAGAGCACTTGGGAAGTCTGGCTTGTTAGGGATGGATAGCTTATGGGCTGGGGTACCTACAGCTACCTTGACTAGGGTCCTTCTTTCTTTCAGTCCAACACCTCAGTCCTAAGGCAAAAAGGCAGAGGTTCAAGCTAGTTGGAAATGACCAAGATGGAAAGACTGTGACACAGGCAGAGAGAAAAGCCTGGTACTGGGGTTAGGTTGGGGTTAAAACCAAAAGTGGCAGGAGGGGAGATGAGAGGAACCCTTCTGTCCCCAATTAGATCCCACCAAATTCCCTGTCTTAGACATCTAAGAATGATCACATTGGAGCGATGAAACTCTGAAACTATCCAGTTACTTAAAAGTAAGACTAAACCTAGGAAGGTGATGGATGAATTGTAACATGTGGAGGACAGCAGTGTTACCTATCTATAGCCTGAGTGCTGAATATGAAGACTTCTACTATCTGTGGGATCAGGAGCTTGGTTGCCAGGGGCTCAGCGGGCCTTCCTCAGCATGGCCAGGCTCTGTTCCCGGAAGCAGGTCTGCTGTAAATTTCCACTTAGATAATCCACTGTTTGCATCAAACTGTTCTGGCTTGCCACTGGACCGCCCCTGGTCCCTGCTCGATAGTGGGCCCCAGGAGCTGTCACACAGTTGAGAAGTGCACCTGTGGGCTGTCCACTGTAGAACAGGATGATGAGGTCCTGAGACCCAGAGCTGCCGCTATTGGGAGTGGGCAGAGTATTGTTCCACAGGTGTTGGAAATAGTGACCACTGGGGTAGGCCAGTGGGGCTGCCAGGCCATTGACTGGTGGGGATGGGGTCAGCTTTTCCATGGGTGGCATCAGATGAAAGGACTGTGTCAGGCAGAGTTCCTGTGGGTAGGCAGGGGCCTTGCCCACAAAGCCAAGCCCTGCCATCTTGAGTCCTGCCATATGCTTGCTTGTCAGGCCAGGGGCTGGAGTTCTACCAGCCTCACTGTACACCTGTTGTAGGTGGGCCAGCTAGTGCTCATTCCAGGCAACCGGCCTGAGGTTGCTAAGGTAGCTAGTGGGGGCTTGAGAGATGCCTGTAGGCAGGTTGACAAAGCCTATAGCAGGTAAAGCGTCTGCGGCTGCATAGGTGTGCTCCATGAGATTGACCACACTTGAAGGCATTGGTATGGGGATGCTGTGGTCCTGGGTGCTTGCATTGATGAGCAGACTGTGACTGATGGGGCTGAGGTTGGCGACCTGGCCTTCACACACTGAGGTAGTGCTTATGACTGCCCCTGTCTGGCAAAACTGATTGATCTGGTGCATGATGCTGTTCAGGTCCAGGGGCTGGCTGTGCTGCAGGGGAGCTGCTATCTAATGGGGGATAGTTGAGGTAGATACGGTCACATTTGGCCTCTATGTAGCAAGGGATTGGTGGGGTGCTGGAGACCCTGGTGAGCCAGGGCCTGAGGGTGGACCAAGCCCTGGGTTTGGCCCATGTTTTGAGGGTGACCCAGGCCTTGAGGCTGCTGGAGGCTCTGAGGGTGGGACAGCACCTGGGGTGGCAGGATACCCTGAGGGTTCTGCAGTGTCTGGGAAGGGGCATAGGCCAGGGTCTGTGCATGCTGCAGGGCCTGCTGGAGGACCAGAGCCTGGGGGTGGGCTAAAGTGCTGGGTGCCACAATAGCATAAGGTGCCAATGGGGATTCATGATGGCCTTAGGGAGCAACCAGGCTTGGGTGTCATCAAAGTCCTTAAGTATGCTTTTGGATGGCACTTTGACAATGGCCATCAAGCCTGCCTTAGTGGCAGCCTGCATGGGGTAGAGTCTGTAGCACTGGGCTGATGTGTCGAGGCCGTTCACAGTACGATGAATGTGTTTCCATTGGGGAACGTTAACCCTTTTGGGGAAGATATAGTCAGTGTGTTTTTTTTGACCTTTGCATATGCATCTAATTTGGCTGGGGTAGGATAGGGAGTACTTCTCATTTTTTGTGTATGGTTCCATTTCTGAAGTCCAGTGTTCATCTGTGTGTGAGAAAGAAGCTGAAAGGACAGATCACCTGGCCCTGGTAGACAGACTAGCATAGCATACTGGCATCAAAACAACATGGGGCAGTGGCTCACTTGTCAGGGCCTGGGCCCAGCCCTCATGGCTGCTCCGTTGCTGCTGGCCCCTAGTCACCTCAGCAGCCAGCGGCCGTGGGGACTCACAGGAGCTACTCTTGCACCTGCCTGGAATTTGTCTTCTTGGAGTCACAGCTTGCTCAGCAGAGATGATGTGAACTTGTCTGTTTTCTTTCTTACCTCAGCTCCCCACCTTCAGTTTCACTGAGTCCAATGTGTCCAGTATCTCTCCCACTTTACAGGAGCCTGTAGTGAAAGCTGCCTCTAGTTGGCCATCTTACTTCCTCCTCCCCACAAATATTCATTATTCAATCACATAGATTGATTACATATCTTTGAAATTGTGAATTATAGTAAACATATGACAGTATGTGACTTTTAGATATAAAGATTTATTTTCCTTTGTGTAGATACCCATTCATGAGATTACTAGTCTACTTTTAGTTATTTGAAGAATTTCTGTACTGTTTTCCATAGAGATTGTACTAATTTACAATCCCACCAATAGAGTATAAGTGTTCCCTTTTCATTGCATCTATGCCAGCATCTATTGCTTTTGACTTTTTAGTGATGGTCATTCTGACAGGGATAATGTGGTATCTCACTGTGTTTTTAATTTGCATTTCAGTGATGATTAAGGAAGTTGAACAGTTTTTTCATGTATTTGTTGGCCATTTGTATATCTTTCTTTGGAAAATGTCTGTTGATGTCTTTTGTCCACTTTTTAATGTTGCAATTTGTTTTTTTTTCCTTATTAATGTGTTTGAGTTCCTTGTATATTCTGGATATTAATCCTTTGCTGGATGTATAGTTTGGAAACATTTTCTCCTATTCTGTAGGTTGTCTATTTACTCTCTTGATTATTTCTTTTGCTCTGCATAAAATGTTTTAAGTTCCATTTATTTATTTTAGTTTTCATTGTATTTAGCTTTGGGGTCTTTGTCATAAATTATTTTCCTAAGCCAATATCCAGAAGACTTTACAGTAAGTTTTGTTCTATAATTTTTGTGGTTTCAGATCCCAGCTCCATTTGTTGTATAGGGTATCCTCCTCTCACCAGCATATCTTTTAGTCTGCTTTGTTGAAGATCAGTTGATTGTAGGTGTATAGTTTTAGTCCTGGGTTCTCCATTTTGTTCCATTAATTTGTATATCTACTTTTATACCAGTACTGTGATGCTTTGGTTGTCATAGCCTTAGAATATAATTTGAATTCAAGTAATATGATACTTCAAGATTTATTTTACATGCTTAGGAGTGCTTTGGCTATTTAGGTGGTTTTTTTTTTTTTTTTTTTTTTTTTGTCCCTTATGAAATTTAGGATTGTATTTTCTAAAAATTATCAATGGCATTTTTATGTGAATTGAATTTAATCTGAAATGATCTAGATGGGCAAATGTGGTTCTCCCTGGGACTTGCCTCCAAAGAAGGTGGGCTCCTCCCACAAGAGACAGTCAATTCTGGGAGAGGATTGCCAACCCCATCCCCTCTCAAAGATGGTGGGAGCTTTTGTCCTTGGGGTAATGAAAATGCTTGCTGAGGCTTTCTAGAGAAAAGAAGTGAACCCCAAGCTCTGTGGAAGTCTTGATGTTATATGCACTGTGTCAGAGGTGGGGCAGCTGATCCCAATTGCCCTGGGTTGATCATCCCCTGTGGAATCCTTTCTGGCTCCAAGGGGAACAGCGAAAGAGCTTTTCAACCCTAGGTCCTTGGGTAGGGGAAGGAGGAGAAGGCCCTAAATGGTGAGGTACTTGTAACCCGATCCCTCTGTCTTTTTTTTAAGAAAATTATCCTTTTTGTATTGTTTAATTAAGTCATAAGCACATAAATCCTGTATACATTAATGCATTTATGAGGTACAATGTGCTGACTTTATATACAATTTGGAATGCTTACATCAAATTGATTAACATAGCCTTCACCTCACTGAATTATTGTGTTAAGACATTTATACTCTACACTTCATAGATTTGACATGTACCCTTGCAATATGCACCACAGGTGTGTTCTCTCTTTCAGAAGGGGCTCTCTGGCACACTGAGCTCTCCTCTCAGCCGGCAGTTGTATTCCCTGAGTACCCAAGTGCCAGGAAAACCTCAATTCCCCTGTAGCCCACCAGTCCCCCCAACTTTGCATTGGTCTGAGTGGGTGCTCAGTATCACTGGCTGTGGATCCAATGATGCAGATACTCAGGGGTTGAAATTCCCAGGTCTGAATAGCTGCTAAAATGCTGCTTATCTGTGAAGGTAGGGAAATGAGCCACATCTTCCATGAGGAGTGAGCAGAAATATATTGGAAGTGTACCTTCCTGCAAGCCTAGTCCTGTCTATTCTTCATCTCACCCATACCAAAAGCTCATGATTGGGAGCAGAGGCAGTTATACATGTATCTGCAATGTTCAGTGGTTGGAAGAGGGGAGGTTCCCATCTCCCTGTAACTTCCTGGGCTCTGGTGCTGCTTCTGCCCTGGGATGGGGACATTCTATTAATCTAAAGATTTCTCTCTTCACTCACATCTCAAATGAGAGGAGTGCAGACAATTTCAGATCATGAAATAGGTGCTCTCTGGTGCGGGAGAGTATGCGTTCCACTGTACTATGTTTTAAAAAGCATTTACGGCACTTCTAGTCTCCTTGGGGTAGGCCTCCCTAACTGATCAGAGCTCCAGGAATACTACTGCTTTCTTGTGTCTCCCTGTTCCTCTGTGGTTGCCACAGTAGAAGCAGGTGCTGGGGAGTGTTCTTATGGGTTCGATTAAAAGACAGACCAAGGGACTATGACTTTCCTGGCAGGATAGAGACACTGGGCTTACACACAAGAAAAATAGCACCTGCTGTCTCAGCTCCGGTCTATGGTTGGAAGAAGTGACCCTATGGGTACCCATAGCCAAGTGTTCTGCTCTGAGGAAAGTCTTGGTTCATTGATGGCAACAGCGCCTGGATTTGTCAGGGCAAAACTGCTCTCTAACAGTTGAGGAGCCGGCAGACTCAAAAGACCAGAGTAAGAAAAGTGAACAGTTTGACCTAGTTTTTCTACCAGGCTTCTAATCCTTCTGAGGTCAGTTTCACCCAAAATCTTGCTCCTTCTTTTTTTGTTCCATATCTTCTTCCCATGGGATCTCTGGTAAGGGAATTTCCTGGCACCTTTCCCTCAGTATTTCTCTTGAGCAATGCTTTTCCACCTGAAACCTTTTCTTCTTTTGGAGATGATCTGGCAACCAGTGTCTCTAGTGGGCCATCTTGTCCCTTCCCATTAATTTCTTTAAACAATGTATTCCTACTTTCAGTAGACAAGTAATTCACATATTATGTTAAATGTATTAGTAAATATTTTATGTTTTATGATTTATAAATGGAATTGTATTTTTAATTCCATTTTTGGTTTGCTTATTGCTAGTATACAGAAATGCAATTATTTTAAAATATTAATCTGTAACCCTGTTGAAATTGTTTGTTTTAATATTTGTTTTGTGAATTTCTTTGGATTTTCTATATATAAGATCATGTCACCTGCAAATAGAGATATATTCCTGCATGGTCTGAATGTGTCTCACCAAATTCATGTGTTGAAACTTATTGGCCATTGTGACAGTTTTAAGAAGTGAGGACTTTAAGAGGTGATTATAGCACAAGGACAGAACTCTCATTGATAAGATTAGGGCCCTTACAAAGGGCTTGAGGAAATGGGTTTGCTTTCTTCTGCTCTTCCAACATGTGATGCAGATGGTCCTCACACAACACAATGTTTCTCCCTTTTTTCTCTCCCATACTTTCTGCCATTTGAGGACACCTAGAAGTCACCATCTGTGAGCAATGGGCCTTCACTAGACACCAAACCTGATGGAGCCTTTGTTTTTGACTTCTTAACCCCCAGAAATACGGGGAAACATAGTGCTCTTTTTTGCTATAAATTACCCAATTTCCACTAATTTGTTATAGCAACAGAATGAATGAAGATGAATTCACTTTATTCTTTCCAGTCTGAGTGGTTTTATTTTTTTAAAACCACTAATTGTCTTTGCTAAAATCTCCAGTACAATGTTAAATATAACTGGTAAGATAAGACACCCTTCTTACCCTACTTTTTTAGTAATACACTTCTTGGTAAATATTTTGCCAAGTTTAGAAATATTTACCTGATATTGGAGTTGGATTTGTCATATATTTACTGGCAGATGGGTTAAATAAATAAAATGTCTGTCTCTTCTAAAGAAAATGTGCTCTAATAAATAGGAAATGATAGTCTAACAAGATACACATAATCTCTTATGTATTTTACTATTACCTATATTTACTAGGCACAGTTGTTAGTTAATGGGAAATATTTATTCTCTCTTTGGATTAGGTCTCCTATGTGTTGTGGAAAAGTTTGATGGAGAAGGAAATAAAAGACTCATGGTATATTAGTTTTTGGAATAAAATTTAGATGCATCTGTACCTAATCTGATAATAATTCAGTACCATTTTCTAAGAGCCATTTTTGTAAAAGAAGCTTATGCAGTGGTGCATTTCCTTTCAAGTCTTAATTTTCTTCCTGCTTATTGCCTTAGTTTACATGACTATAAAAATTCATAGTTCAGTTTTTTTTGTTGTTGTTGTTGTTTTTTATTGTTGGGGATTCATTGAGGGTACAATAAGCCAGGTTACACTGATTGCAATTGTTAGGCAAAGTCCCTCTTGCAATCATTTTTTTTTCCCTCTTGCAATCATGTCTTGCCCCCATAAAGTGTGACACACACCAAGGCCCCACCCCCCTCCCTCCGTCCCTCTTTCTGCTTTTCCTCCCCCCCATAACCTTAATTGTCATTAATTGTCCACATATCAAAATTGAGTACATAGGATTCATGCTTCTCTATTCTTGTGATGCTTTACTAAGAATAATGTCTTCCACTTCCATCCAAGTTAATACGAAGGATGTCCAGCTGCAAATGGCTATTCTCAGTAATACATATGGCAGAGAATTTCACAAGTCAACCTTATCTATTGCAAAAAGTCAGTTCCTTTTCTTCATTTCAAATTAACTGTATTTTAGTCCTATATCAATTGTGTCTTGGTTTTCAGGAATATGTTAAAGCCACTGAGGAGCTGTGGATACTGGCATTAGCTCTGTCCATAATTATTTAAGGCATATTGATCAAGGTCTTATTCTTAAGTCACAAAAGAATTGTTTTCAGTCCCTCCTTAAAACACAAATTTTTCTATCTCAAACAGAAAAAAAATATATAAAATACATATTATTACCATCCATGGGCCTATAATATGTACTTTTTGGAACCTATAAAAAGGTTCCAAATATTTTATACATAAAAGTATAAAATATTTTCAGAATTAAATTTTATCTGTAATGGTAAGTTTCATTGATCACTTCTGGATTCTTTTGAAAAGAATGCTCCAAACTCATATATTCAAAATATGTTTTTAAACCAAATAATATGTTTTAATTAAATAACAGAGAAGGACTTAATATGAAAACAATGCTAGGCTATACCCCTCCCCAGTGGGAACCATTCTTAAATAATTTATATGAATACTTCTTCCTCTAATTGTTACTTTCTTGTCCTTAACTAATTTGCTTATGCTTCTAAATCTTGGCTCAATAATTTTACACATTATCTTTTGGCTTCCTCATATAATTCATTAGGAATAAGCTCATTTACACCCTATCATATATATATTACACAAATATAATTACATCTCTGCTTTTGGGTAATTATATTTATTGTTTTTGTAAATGATATACTTGTTATTTTGTGAATTCTTCATCACATATAAACAAGGTCTCCTGATTTGCATTTTGTAAAATGAGGACGTTAGCACTTGTATTTTTCCCTCTAGTTCTCCTTCCTTTATCCATTCTCTCAGGTTTGTCATCTATAACTATACCTCTTATAGCAAATGTTAAAAGCACTTACGTACTTTTCATTCTGAGAGTTTAAAATAAGAGAACAAAGTTCACATACCATAAAATATATCTTTAAAAAAATTCTGTGTAAATTGTACTTAAAGTGTACTTTAAGTGTCAAATTCAAGACTTTAGTTTATTCACAGAAATTTGCAATTGTTACCACAATCTACAATTAGAAGATTATCACTACCCTAAAAACCTCCTGTACCTATCACCACTCACTCCAATACCCTTCCCAAGCCTTAGGCAATAAGAGATACATTTTACGTCTCTTTGTATTTTTCTAGCCTGGACGTTTAATATAAAAGAAATCATATAACATGTGACCTTTGTGACTAGCTTCTTTCACTTAGCATAATGTTTTAAAGGCTTACATATGTTGTAGTGGCATATTTCAATAGTTCATTCCTCTCTATGACTGAATAATATTGCTTTGTTTGTATATACCACATTTTATTTGTGTTTTTTATTTATTCATTCATCAGTTAATGGATATTTGAGTTATTTATACATTTTGACTATTATGAATAATGCTACAATGAACATTTATGCACAAAATTTTTGTGTGGAGATATGGTTTTACTTCTTTTAGATATAACTAGCATAACTAGTAGTGATATTGCTGGGTTATATGGTAACTCTAAATTTAAAATTTGAGGAACTGCAGGACTGTTATCCAAGGAAGATGCACGATTTTACAAGCCCATCAGCAATGCATGAGGCCTTCAATTTCTCCACATCCTGCCTAATACTTGTCATTGCCTAATATTTAAAAACTTATAGTTATCCTAGTAAGATATGAAGTGTGAGTCACTATGCAAGTTTTGAGACAGGCTCTGCTAAGTTTCATTATTTCAATTCCAAGCATAATTCCACAGTTAACAGCATCCTTTCTGACTCATCCATGCAAGTTTCAACTTGTTTGGCGTATTTGTTGGGTTGGCTTCATTTGTTTCCATACACTTGGATTATAGGTTTATTGATTTTTGTGTATCTCAAAACTTTGGTAATGACCCACATATACCTCATGATGATTTTGATTTCTACTTCCCTGATGGCTAATAAAATTGATCATATTTTCATGACCAGTATTGACTGGTCATTTATATTTTATTTGGAGAAATGTCTAGGCATATTTTCTGCCCATTCTTAGATTACTGGTCTTTTTGTTGTTGATTTGTGAGAATTTTTTTTAATGTATTCTGTATACAAGTCCATTATCAAATATATGATTTATAATTACTTTCTCCCATTCTATGTGTTGTCTTCTTCATTTTTGATGGTATCATTTGCAGCACAAAGATTTTATTTTTGGTGCAATACAGTTTATTTATTCATTTATTTTGCTGTTTGATCTTTCAGCATCATATCAAACAAAATGTTGCCTAAGATTATGAAGGTTTATTCTATTTATGAAGATTTATTTTATTTTTTATTATTGTTATGTTTCCTTCTAAGAGTTCTTTACTGTTAACAGATAGTTTTGTTATCTATTTTAAGTTATTTTTTAACTTAAAGGTAAAAGCCCAACTTCATTCTTTTACATATGAATATCCAGTTGTCCTGGCACTATTTACAGAAAAGTTTATTCTTTCCCCATTCACTTATCCTGAAACGACCTCAAAAATCAATTGACCATATACATAAAGGTATGTTTCTGTATCCTAAGGTCTTTTCCATTAATCTATGTATTTGTCTTTATTCCAGAATCACACTGTCTTGATTACTTTATAACTGTAGTAACTTTTGAAATTAGGAAGTGCAAGTACTTCAATTTTGTGGTCCTTTTTGAAAACTGTCTTGATTATTAGGGGTCCCACATTTATAAGTGAATTTTATTTATATTTTATTTTTTATTACAGGTTAATGTAAGGGGACATACTATTACATCATTACAGGTTACATTGGTTCCTAGGGAAAGTCCAAGTTTTATCTGAGTCCTTCACCCAGGAGGGTGTACCTGTTAGGTAGGAGTTTACTGAGCTTTTTCTGCTTTTTCCTCTCTCCTCTTCTTGAACTTAATTGTGTTTTTCCTCTCATTTGGTCCTGCAGCTTTTCATCTATTTTAAAATTAGTATTGAATACATAGGATGCTTGTTTTTTCATTCTTGAGATACTTAATTTAGGAGAATGTTGTTCACTTCTATCCAGGTAAATACAAAAGATGTAAAGTCTTTATCTTTTTAGGGCTGAATGATATATATATATATATATATATATATATATATATACACACATATATATACATATATATATATTTTATTAATCTATTCATGCGTTGATAGACAGTTGGGTTGTTTTCACACCTTTGAGATTATGAATTGACCTGCTATTACCATTTTTAGTGCAAATGTCCTCCTTATAGTAATGGTAAAATGATTTTTCTTTCTGGGTAGATACCTAGTAATGGGTTTGCATGATCAAATGGAAGGTCTACTTTTAGCTATTTGAGAATTCTCCATACTTCTTTCCAAAAAGGCTGTGTTAGTTTGCAATCCCACCAACAGTGTGTGTTTCCTTCTCTCTATGTGCAAACCATTAGTGGGTAATTCCTTATATTTTTAGGGAATTTTTCTCAGTTTATGACTTCTTTTGTGAGGGAGAGAGTGGACCATGGATCCAAACTCCTAGACCTTTCAGATTGCTGCTTTAGAGATTAGTTTCTGCATCACCTCACACAAAGCATGGACAGAAATACTGTAATATAAATGCCTGGGTAACTCGGAGAACACAAACATCTTATTGCTGCTGACATAACTTTGTGGGATACGGAGAAGGCACATAACTCGGAGACTCCTACCCTGAAAGGAGGGAGAGCAGTTGATTTGGTATCCAATATTCTGGACTTTTAGTGCAGTACTCAAAGAAAAACATAATACGTGGCTTATTGTAGATAGTATGGTTCTGCAAGCTTGAGGAAAGATTCACACTCCTGAGACTTTTACACTTGGAGAAAAGTAGAAGAAACATGTTTACAGAAAAGTTCTGTAAGGGTCTCATAATACCTAGCCAGGCTTCCTTTTGAAGCCAACACATAAACACTGGGAATGGGTCCTTCTTCTACAAATGTGCAGACATTAATCCAAAGTTATAAGGAATATGAAGAATCAGGGATAATAAAAGAAACAAAATAAATCTCTGCTAACAAACCTTTTTAAAAGTGACATAAATTTCCTGAAAAATCATACGAAATAATCATTTTAAAGAAACTCAGTTATGAAATGACTTTTTTTCTTTTGGGGTAAGTACCTAGTAATAGGATTGCACGATCAAATTGTAGGGATTTTCTCATAAAGACATTTGCACTTGAATGTTTCTAGCAGTGCTATTTGCAATCACAAAGATGTGGCAATAACCCAAGTTCCCATCAATACATGAGTGGATTAATAAAATGTGGTATGTATACACCATTAAATATTACTCAGCCACAAAAAAATGAAAGTCTCGTATCTTTTTTAGTAACCTGGATCAATTTGGAGACCATTCTCTTTTTTTTTATTAAATCATGGCAGTGTACATTGATATGATCATGGGGCATCATTCACTAGCTTCACAGACCATTTGACACACTGGTTAACATAGCCTTCCTGGCATTCTCTCAGTTACTATGCCAAGACACTTACATTCCACATTTACAAAGTTTCACATATACCCTTGTAAGATGCACTGCAGGTGTAGCCCCACTAATCCCCTTCTCTCTACCCACCTCCACCCTCCCCCCCTTCCCTTTCCCCCTTCCCCCTATTCTTAGGTTGTAACTGGGTTATAGCTTTCATGTAAAAGCCCTAAATTAGTTTCATAGTAGGGCTGAGTACATTGGGTACTTTTTCTTCCATTCTTGAGATACTTTACTAAGAAGAATATGTTCCAGCTCCATCCATGTAAACATGAAAGAGGTAAATTCTCCATCTTTCTTTAAGGCTGCATAATATTCCATGGTGTACATATACCACAATTTATTAATCCATTCGTGGATCGATGGGCACTTGGGATTTTTCCATGACTTAGCAATTATGAATAGGGCTGCAATAAACATTCTGGTACAAATATCTTTGTTATGATGTGATTCTTGGTCTTCTGGGTATATGCCCAGCAGAGGGATTACAGAATTGAATGGCAGATCTATTTTTAGATCTCTAAGTGTTCTCCATATCTCTTTCCAAAAGGAATGTATTAATTTGCATTCCCACCAGCAGTGCAAAAGTGTTCCCTTTTCTCCACATCTGCGCCAACATCTCTGGTCTTGGGATTTTGTGATATAGGCTAGTCTCACTGGAGTTAGATGGTATCTCAAAGTAGTTTTGATTTGCATTTCTCTGATGATTAAAGATGATGAGCATTTTTTCATATGTCTGAAGGCCGTGCAACTGTCTTCTTCAGAGAAGTTTCTCTTCAAGTCCCTTGCCCAGCCTCTGATGGGATCCCTTGTTCTTTTCTTGCTAGTGCGTTTGAGTTCTCTGTGGATTCTTGTTATTAAACCTTTGTCGGAGACATAACCTGCAAATATCTTCTCCCATTCTGAGGGCTGTTTGCTTGCTTTACTTACTGTGTTCTTGGCTGTGCAGAAACTTTTTAGTTTGATCAAGTCCCAGTAGTGTATTTTTGAAGCTGCTTCAATTGCCCGGGGGGTCCTCCTCATAAAATACTCGCCCAGACCGACTTCTTCAAGGGTTTTCCCTGCACTCTCCTCTAGTATTTTTATAGTTTCATGTCTTAAGTTTAAATCTTTAATCCAGTGAGAGTCTATCTTAGTTAATGGTGAAAGGTGTGGGTCCAGTTTCAGTCCTCTTCAGGTTGCCAGGCAGTTCACCCAGCACTATTTGTTAAATAGGGAATCTTTTCCCCACTGAATGTTTTTCATTGGCTTGTCAAAGATTACATAATGGTAAGTAGCTGGATTCATCTCTTGGTTCTCTATTCTGTTCCAGACATCTACCTCTCTGTTTTTGTGCCAATACCATGCTGTTTTGATCACTATCGATTTGTAGTATAGTCTGAGGTCTGGTAGCGTAATTCCTCCTGCTTTGTTTTTATTTCTGAGTAATGTCTTGGCTATTCGAGTTTTTTTCTGATTCCATATAAAACTAAGTATTGTTTGTTCAAGATCTTTAAAGTATAACAGTGGAGCTTTTATAGGGATTGCGTTGAAATTATATATTACTTTGGGTAGTATGGACATTTTAACAATGTTGATTCTTTTCAGCCATGAGCATGGTATGTTTTTCCATTTTTTAATATTTTCAGCTATTTCTTTTCTTAGAGTTTCATAGTTCTCTGTGTAGAGATCTTTCACATCCTTTAAAGAAAATTATAGACCGATATCACTAATGAATATAGATGCAAAAATATTCAACAAGATCCTAACAAACATAATCCAGCAACACATCAAACAAATTACACATCATGACCAAGTGGTTTTATCCCAGGGTCTCAAGGCTCGTTCAATATACATAAATCTATAAATGTAATTCAGCACATAAACAAACTAAAAAACAAACACCATATGATTCTCTCAATCAATGCAGAAAAAGCTTTTGATAATATCCAGCATCCCTTCATGATCAGAACACTTAAGAAAATCGGTATAGAGGGACATTTCTTAAACTGATAGAGACCATCTACAGCAAACCCACAGCCAATATCATATTGAATGGAGTTAAATTGGAATCATTTCCACTCAGATCAGGAACCAGACAAGGCTGCCCATTGTCTCCATTGCTTTTTAACATTGTAATGGAAGTTTTAGCCACCACAATTAGGGAAGAAAAGGTGAACAAGGGTATCCATATAGGGTCAGAAGAGATCAAACTTTCGCTCTTCACAGATGATATGATTGTATATCTGGAAAACACTAGGGACTCTACTACAAAACTCTTAGAAGTGTTCAAGGAATACAGCAGTGTCTCAGGTTATAAAATCAACATTCATAAATCGGTAGCCTTTATATATACCAACAATAGTCAAGTTGAAAAAACAGTTAAGGACTCTATCCCATTCACAATAGTGTCAAAGAAGATGAAATATTTGGGAATTTATCTAACAGAGACCATTTTCTTAAGTGAAGTATTATAAGAATAAAGAAATGAATGCCACAAGCACTCAATACTAAATTAGAAATTGTTACTCAACACATATAAGTTCATAAGAAGCAAAACTCAATGAATTTAAAGTAGGAGAGAGGTGGAGAAGGGAATGAGTAAATTCCCACCTAATGAGAACATTTCATGGGTATATTGTACACTTTATGAGACTAGAAGAACATTATAACTCTGATTTTACACACTCAAAAGCAAACTAGGCAAACAAAATAGATGTAACCTGACAACAGTTTCAAATAAAATAAAAAGAAACTCAGTGAATTATAAAAAAAAAATAGATAAGTAAAATAAGTCAGGAAAAAAAGTACATGAAAAATGAGAAACAAACTAAAATCTAGAAATGTGAGGAAAAAAAATCTGTAAGAAAAAATATAATACTGAGGTAACAAATTCAATACAAAGATTCAGAACAGATTTGATCACGAAAAAAAAAATCTTGAAGACAGATAATTTAAAAGTATCCAGTCAGAAGAGCATAAAGAGAAAATAAATACTGGGCAGCGCCTGTGGCTCAAAGCAGTAACGTGCTGGTCTCATATGCCGGAGGTGGCGGTTTCAAACCCAGCCCCGGCCAAAAACTGCAAAATAAATAAATAAATATTATGGGACATCATCAAGTGAACTAGTGTATGTATCACAGGAATACCTTAGAATGAATGAGAAAGCTAAAGGGAAAAAAAAAATTATGTAAAGAAATAATGGCCTTTCTGTTCTATTTTATTTATGTGATGTTTTATATTTATAGATTTACATATGTTGAGCCAACCTTGTAACCCTGGAATTAAAACCAACTTGATCATAGTGCATAATTTTTTTTGATGTGTTGTCACTAATGATAATGGTCTACAGTTTTCTTCATTGAGTCCTTTTCTGGTTTGGGGATCAGGGTAATATTTGCTTCATGTATTGGATGAATGTATTGGAAAGTATTCCTTCTTTTTCTGTGTTTTGGAAAAGGTTGTATAATATAGGTACTAGATCCTCTTAAAAGGTTTTGTAGAATTCTGATGTGACGCCATCAGGCCTCGGACTTTTCTTTTTTGGGAGATTTTACATAGTTTGATGCTATTATAGTACTTAATATTGGTCTAGTCAAAATTTCTAATTCTTTCTGGTTTAGTCTATCAATTGATGCAGAAAAAGCTTTTGATAATATCCAGCATCCTTTCATGATCAGAGCACTTTGGAAAACAGACTTACATGGTTCATTGCTTAAACAGATAGAGGTCATATATAGCAAACCCACAGCCAATATCATGTTGAATGAAGTAAAATTAAAAACATTTCCACTCAGATCTGGAACGAGGCAAGGATACCCACTGTCTCCACTAATATTCAACATAGTAATGGAAGTCTTAGCCATCACAATCAGGCAAGAGAAAAGGATCAAGGGTATTAAAATGGGGTCAGAGTAGGGCAAACACTCACTCTTCACAGATGGTATGATCCTATACTTGGAAAATCCCAGGGACTCAACTACAAAACCCTTAGAGGTGATTAAGGAGTGTCTCAGGATACAAAATCAGTACTTCCAAATCAGTAGCTTTTATATATACCAACAATTGTCAAGATGAAAATATAGTCAAGGACTGTATTCCTTTACAGTAGTGCCAAAGAAGATGAAATATCTGGGAATTTACCTAACAAAGGATGTGAAAGATCTCTACAAAGAGAATTATGAAAATCTGAGAAAAGAAACAACTGAAGATGTTAACAAATGGAAAAACATACCATGGTTATGGCTGGGAAGAATAAACATTGTTAAATGTCCATACTACCCAAAGCAATCTATAGATTTTATAAAAACCCTATTAAAGTTCCATTGTCATACTTTAAAGAACTTGAAAAAATAGTACTTCATTATACATGGAATCAGAAAAACCTTGAATATCTAATACATTACTTAGAAACAGAAACAAATCAGGAGGAATCATGTTACCAGACTTCATGCTATACTCTAAATCTATAGTGATCAAAACAGCATGGTACTGGCACAAAAACAGAGGTAGATTTATGGAACAGAATATAGAAAAAAGAGATGAACCCAGCCACATATCATCATTTGATATTTGATAAACCTATCAAAAACATTCAGTGGGGGAAAGATTCCCCATTTAACAAATGCTGCTGGGTGAACTGGCTGGTGACATGTAGAAGACTGAAAGTGGACTGCCCACCACCTTTCACCATTAACGAAAACTGTTTCTCACTGGATAAAAGATTTAGACTTAAGACATGAAACTATAAAAATACTAGGAGAGAGTGCCAGGACAATGTTTGAAGAAATTGGCCTGGGAAAATATTTCATGAGGAAGACCCCCTGGTAATTGAAGCAACACCAAAAATATACTACTGGGATCTGATCAAACTAAGAAGTTTCTGCACAGCCAAGAGCACAGTAAGTAATGCAAACAGGCAGCCTTCACATAGGGAGAAAATTTTTACATGTTATGTTTCTGACAAAGGTCTGATAAGTAGAATCCACAGATAACTCAAACTAATCAATAAGAAAGAACAAATAATCCCATTTCTTTGTGAGCAAGAGATTTGAGCAGAAGCTTCTCTAAAGAAAACAGGAGCATGGCCTATAAACACATGAAAAAATGCTCATCATCTTTAATCATCAGAGAAATGCAAATCAAAACCACTTTGAGATATCATCTAACTCCTGTAAGAGTAGCCCACATCGCAAAATCCCTAAACTACAGATGTTGGTGTGGATGCAGAAAAGGGAACACTTCTACACTGCTGGTGGGAATGCAAGCTAATATGACCTTTTTGGAAAGAAGTTTGGGGAATACTCCATCAACTAAAAGCAGACCTACCTTTCAATCCTGCAATTCCGCTACTAGGCATATACCCAGATGATCAAAAATTATTTTATAACAAAGACATTTGCACCAGAACGTTTATTGCAGCCCAATTCATAATTGCCAAGTCATGGAAGCAGCCCAAGTACCCATAGACTCATGAATGGATTAATAAATTGTGGTATATGTATACCATATAATACTGTGCAGCCATAAAAAGATGGGGACTTTACATCTTTTATGTTTACCTGGATGGAGCTGGAACATATTCTTCTTAGTAAAGTATGTCAAGAATGGGGAAAAAATATGAAACCAACATATAATCTCCTACACATTCATGAAAATGACAAAATATAACTATAGTCCAGGAAGAAAAAGGAAAGAGGAGGTGGAGGGGAGGGGAAAGGCCAGGGTATATAGTGGGACCTCACCTAATGTGCATACTACAATTGTACATTTCAAAACTATTAAGAATAAACGTCCTACCACAACAAATAAGCAAGCGAGGTGATGGTTACATTAATCAGTTTGATGTAAGCATTCCACATTATTTATCAATTCATCACATTGTACCCCATAAATGCGTTAATGTACACAATCATGATTTAATAAAGAAAAAAAAAGAAATAGAAAAGAGGCTTGGCACCCATAGCACAGTGGTTATGGCATCAGCCACATACACTGAGGCTGGCAGGTTCAAACCCAGTCCAGGCCAGGTAAATGATAATGACAACTCTAACAGAAAAATAGCCAGTCATTATGATGGACGCCTGTAGTCCAAGCAACTTGGGAGGGTGAGGCAAGAGAATCGCTTAAGTCCAAGATTTGGAGGTTGCTAGGAGCTGTGATGCCTTGACCCTCTACTGAGGGTGACATAGTGAGACTCTGAAAGAAGAAAGAGAGATAAGAGAAGAGAAGAAAAAAGGTATAAACATTCCCAAATCTGGAGCAGGAATAACATTTATGAAACCCAAAAGATTTACAAAACACAAAATATCTGAACCATGAGGAACCCAAAAATAGCTACACAGAAACACATTATAATGAAATCATTAAATGTCAAAGATAGAGTGAATTTTGAAAGCAGCAAGAGAAAAATTGCTCATCACGTACAAGGAAGCTCACATGATACTATCGCTATAATTTCTCAGAGGAAACTTTACACAAGGAAATAAGATGATACATTTAAATTGCTGGTAGCAAAACAGCCAGGAGAGAATATTATACCTCACAAAACTGTCTTTCAATAATAGAGTTAAATACTGTCCTGAATAATCTTCCTTATATGAAATGCTAACAAGAGTTTCAAGTTGAAATGGAAGGACATTAAACAGCAACACAAAAGCATATAAAAGTACAAAACTCACTGGTAAAGCTAAGTATATACACATATACAGAATACCATAATACTATAATGGCAGTATGTAAATCAATTTTAATTTTAATATAAGAGTTAAAAGATAAAAGTATTAAGAATAACTCAATCTTGATATGAGGACAATTAATGACAATTAAGGTCATGGGGGGGAAGCAGAAAGAGGGATGGAGGGAGGGGGGTGGGGCCTTAGTGTGTGTCACACTTTATGGGGGCAAGACATGATTGCAAGAGGGACTTTACCTAACAATTGTAATCAGTGTAACTGGCTTATTGTACCCTCAATGAATCCCCAACAATAAAAAAAAAAAAAGAATAACTATAACTATAAAAATTTGTTTATGGATGCACAAGATAAAAATGTTAATTGTGACATCAATAACATAAAACAAGTAGAATAAAAGTATAAAGATTTTGCAAGTGACTAAAGTTGAAGTGTTGTCACCTTAAAAAAGATAATTATAACTATAAAACATTTTATGCAAGCTTCATCATAGCCACAAATAAAATACCTATCGAAGATACACAAAAGAAAAAGTAGAGAAAGCATATCATTACTAAAAAGAAAAGAAAATATAATGAAGAAAGCAAGAGAGAAAAAGAACAAAAGAACTACAAATAAATAGTAAACAACTAACAAAAGAACAATATTTTATAAGTCCTCTATCAATAATTAGTATAAACAAAGCATGTGTTAAACTCTTTAATCAAAAGACATAGACTGGCAGAATGTATAAATAAATAATACCCATTTATATGCTTTCTAAGGGAGACTTGCTTTAGATTTAAGGAAATATATGCTGAAGGTGAGCAGTGCAAAAATAAATTCTATCAAAATAGTAAATTAAAGAAATGAAGGGTGTCCTAGGGCGGCGCCTGTGGCTCAGTGAGTAGGGCGCTGGCCCCATATGCCGAGGGTGGTGGGTTCAAACCCAGCCCCGGCCAAACTGCAACAAAAAAAATAGCCGGGCGTTGTGGCGGGCGCCTGTAGTCCCAGCTGCTCGGGAGGCTGAGGCAAGAGAATCGCGTAAGCCCAAGAATTAGAGGTTGCTGTGAGCCGTGTAACGCCACGGCTCTCTACAGGAGGGCGGTACAGTGAGACTCTGTCTCTACAAAAAAAAAAAAAAAGAAATGAAGGGTGTCCCACTTACACAAAATAGACTTTAATTTTAAAACTGTCACAAGAGACAAAGAATGACATTATTAATGACAAAAAATCAAATCATCAGAATGGTGCACCAATTATAAATAGTCCTCAATATAATCTAAATATGTAAAACAATAGAAAAGATAAATAGACAGAAATACATTCATAGTAAAAGACTCCAATAATCTATTTTCAATAATGGCTCCATCACTCAGAAAGAACATAAATATGAAAATAGGGAACTTAAACAAAACTATAGACCATATTTATATAAAGATTCATGAGACCATTCTAAATAACTAAAGCAGGATACACATTCTGCTCCGAGTGGATGTGGAGCAATCTTCATGATAGATCAGAAACCAAGTCTTAACAAATTGAAGAAGACTGAGATAATATCAAGAAGATTAAATAATACCAATCTTTCACTCTAATATTGAGAAATAAATATTAGAAGGAAAACTGGAAAATTAACAAATATACAGAACTAAGCAACACACTTTTGAATGACCAATTGGTTAAAGAAGAAAATAGAAAATATCTTGATACAAATGAAAACAAAAATGCAACATACCAAATATATGGGATGCAGCAATTAACAGTAGTAAGAGGGAATTTTATAGCAATAAACATTTACATTAAAAATGAAAAAGGTCTCAAATAAACAACCTACGTTTACAATTCAAGGAGCTATAAATAAATACAAACTAACCCCAAATTTGGGAGAATAGAGATGACAACAAAGATTAAAGCAGATTTTTTTTTTCTTTTTCTTTTTGGGACAGAGTCTCATACTGTCACCCTGGATGGAGTGCCATGGCGTCATCATAGTTCACAGCAATCTCAAACTCTTGGAATCAAGGGATCCTCTTCTCTTGCCTCAGCCTCTTATGGAGGTGGGACTACAGGCACGTGCCCCAACACCTAGCTAATTTTTCTATTTTTAGAAGAGATGAGCTCTGGCTCTTGGTCAGTTTGGTCTCCAACTCCTGAGCTCAAGCAATCCTTCCACTTCAGCCTCACAGAGTGCTAGGATTACAGGTATGAGCCACTGCACCCAGCCAGAATTAAGAGTTTTTTAAAGATAAACAAAATTGACTGGGCGGCACCTGTGGCTCAGTGAGTAAGGCGCCAGCCCCATATGCCGAGAGTGGTGGGTTCAAACCCAGCCCCGGCCAAACTGCAACAAAAAAATAGACGGGCGTTGTGGCGAGCGCCTGTAGTCCCAGCTGCTCGGGAGGCTGAGGCAAGAGAATCGCGTAAGCCCAAGAGTTAAGAGGTTGCTGTGAGCCGTGTGACGCCACGGCACTCTACCCGAGGGCTGTACAGTGAGACTCTGTCTCTACAAAAAAAAAAAAAAAACAGAAAGAAAATAATAGAGATACTCAAATAAATAAAATCAGAAATAAGAGACATTACAACAATTGCCACAGAAATTAAGAAGATTATAAAAAACTTTCTTTCCATTTGTTAACATCTTCAGCTATTTTTTTTTCTGAGTTTCACAGTTCTCTTTATAGAAATCTTTCACATCCTTGAATGAGGACACCCTGGACAATTGAAGCAACATCAAAAATACATTACTGGGATCTGATCAAATTAAAAAGCTTCCGCACCACCAAGAACACACAAAGTAAAGCAAATAGACAGCCCTCAGAATAGGAGAGGATTTTTGCAAGTTATACTTCTGACAAAGGTCTAATAACCAGAATCCACAGATAACTCAAACTTATTACTAAGAAAAAAACAAGTGATTCCATTTTACTGTTGGCAAGAGACATGAACAGAAGCTTCTCTGAAGAAGACAGGCACATGGTCTATAGGCGCATGGTCTACAGACACACGAAAAAATGCTCATCATCTTTAATCATAAGAGAAATGCAAACCAAAACTACTATACCATCTAACTCCAGTAAGAGTAGCCCACATCACAAAATCCCAAAACTACAGATGTTGGTGTGGATGTGGAGAAAAGGGAACACTTCTGAATAGCTGGTGGGAATGCAAGCTAGTATGTTCCTTTTGGAAGGAAGTTTGGAGAACACTCAGGGATCTAAATGTAGACCTGCTGTTTGATCCTGCAATTCCTCTTCTAGGTGTATATCCAAAGGACCAAAAGTCATTTGACAATAAAGATATTTGCACCAGATTGTTCATTGCAGCTCAATTCATAATTGCGAAGTCATGGAAGAAGCCCAAGAGCCCATAGACCCATGAATGGATTAATAAATTGTAGTATATGTATACCATGGAATACTAGGCAGCATTAAAAAAATGGAGACTTTACCTCTTTTATGTTTACATGGATGGAGCTGTAAAATATTCTTCTTAGTAAAGTATCTCAGGAATGGAATACAAAATATACAATTTACTCAGTACTACTGTGAAACCAATTTATAATCACTCACACTTGCATATGAAAAATGAAACACAACTTTCATTGTGGGAATTGAGGGAAGAGGAAAGAGAGGGGAGGGGAAAGGAGTGGGTTGATAGAGGAAGGGATAGTAGGGGGACCACACCTATGGAGTACATTGCAAGTACAAGTTGGACCTATCAGGTGTAGAACACAAATGTCTTATTGCTGTAATTGGGTAAATGAGGTGAAAGCTATGTTGATTAAGTAGGATGCAAGCACTCCAATTTGTACAAATAATCAACACCTCGAATCCCATAATGGCATAAATGTATTTATGATCTATGTACAAATTACTTAATAAAAAAATAAAAAATAAACTTTGATGAACAACTATACACTAGCAATTTAAATAATCTAGCAAAAAATGGATATGTTCCTTGAAACATAAAACCTGCCAATACTAAATTGTGGCAAAATAGAAAGTCCAAAGACAACTATAACACGTATGAAGATGTAATCAATAACCAAAACCTTCCCAAAATAGCAACAACAAAAGCCTAGATGACTTTGCTGGTTATTTCTTCAGAATATTTAAAGAAGATTAACAATGACACTTCTCAAAATCATACAAAAAATTAAAAAGAGGGTATACTTCCAAACTCATTTTAAAAGGTGTGCACTTAATATCAACACCAGAGAAAGATACAAGAAAATAAAATTAGAAGCCAATATATTCCTGATAAACATAGATGCAAGTATCTTCAAGAGTGCTAGCAAACCAAATCCAACATAACAATGAAAGAATAATGCACCATTATGAAATGGGATTATACCTGGATGGTTCAATATATGAAAATATATACCATGGAGTCCTTCTACTAGGCCATAAAGACAAATCAATTAATGTCTTTTGCAGAAATCTGGATGGAAATGGAGGTCCATGGAAATTAGCTGATGGAAAGCTGATGGAAATTAGCTTCAGTGAAATATCTCAAGAATGGGGAAAAAACTCCAAATGTATTCTCTAAAAATTTTGAACTTATTCATGGGCACACATGGCCATAGGGAGAATAAAAAGCACTGGAAATCAAGAACGCATGGGGGGATTCATAACATGCAAATATCTTCTTTCATTCTGAAGATTGTGTTTGCTTTACTTGTGCTGTTAGCTATGCAGAAGCTTTTTAACTTGATCATGTCCCATTCATTTATTTTTTGGTGTTGCTGCAATTGCCAAGGTGGTCTTCTTTATGCAATCTTTCCCAAGACCAAAATTGTCAAGAGTTTTTCCCACATTTTTGTAGAGTTTTACTGTTTATGTTTTTATATTTAAATTTTTTATTAAGCATAAGTCAATGTTTTGCGTGGTGAGAGTTGTGGGTCCAGTTTTGGTTTTATACATGTGGTTAACCAGGTCTCTCAGCACCATTTATTAAATAGGGGCTCTTTTCCCTGGTGTATGCCTCTGTTTGATTTACATGTTATGAATCTGAGAAAGCCTTAATAACCAGAATCTACAGAGAACTCAACCTAACCAACAAGAATACCATTTATTACATTTATCACTGGACAAGAGACATAAACAGAATCTTCTCCCAACAAGACAGATGAATGGCCAGGTAATATATGAGAAAAAATGCTCATTGTCCCTCTTGTCAAAGAAATATAAATCAAAATAACCTTGAGATATCGCCTAACCCTAGCGACAATCACCCACATCACAAAGTCCCAAAGCTGCAGCTGTTGGTGTAATGCAGAGACAAGGGAACATTTATTCACTTCTGATGGGACTGCAAATTAAAACATCCCTTTTGGAAAGAAGTATGTAAAATCCTCAAAAAGCTGAAAGCAGACCTTCCATTTGATCCTGAAATCCCATTACTGAATATCTACTCTGAAGAAAAAAATTATTTTTCCATAAGGACATGTGCACTAGAATATTTATCACAGCTCAATTCACAATTGCCACGATATGAAAACAACCAAGTGCCCATCAACTCATGAATGGATTAGTAAACTGTGGTATATGTATACCATGGAATACTATTCAGCCATAAAGAAATATGGGGACTTTAAGTCTTCTGTGTTTTTCCAGAAGGACTTGGAGATAACTCTCCTAAGTAAGGAATGGAAAATCAAGCATTCAATATGGCCAATACTATTCTGAAGCCAGTAAATGAAAAAGTACCTGCCCATACAAGTTAAAAAAACACAATTAAATTCAAGTATAGGAAGAGGGTAAGACTGAGAGAAGATGTTAGGAGTGAAGGGGTTTGATAATCTCTCACCTAATGGGCACAAGGTAAGGGTATATGGCACATCTCCTGGGTGAATGGCTGTACAACTTGGATTTGACCTAACAAATGCAAACAATGTAACCTAATTTTTATACTCATATATTAATCTGAAATTTAAAAAGCATGAGGGTGGGGAAGGGTAAAAAACCTACAAAGCAGGCACAATGAAAAGTATTCAGAATATGGGCATGCTTATAGTCCTGACTTAAGCTTTATAAAAAAATATCCATTTAACCAAAACATTTATACCTCTTAAATATGTTGGAATAAAAGGTAAAAAAGAAAATTAATTAATGTGATATGCCACAATAACTAACAGAATGAAGAATAAAAATTGCATGATCATCTTATAGATGAAGAAAAAAACATTTGAGACAATTCAACACCAATTTCTCATTAAAAAAAAAAAAACCGCCTCAACAAACTAGTTATAAAAGGAATTTACCTCAACATAATAAAGGCCATATATGACACACCTACAGCTAACATTATAGTGAATGAGGGTAAGCTGAAAGCCTTTCCCCTCAGAACTGAAGCAAGAAGTGTACACATTCACCACAGCACTGGAAGCCCTAACCAGAGCAATCAGGCAGGCCAAAAAAGAAATAAAATGAAAGCATCCATAGCATAAAGAAAATAGTTAAACCAGCCCTGTTTACAGATGACATAATCCTATAGGTAGAAAACCAATAAGACCCTAGGGGGAAGAAAAAACCGTCATAACATAAACATATTCAGTAAATTTGCAGAATAAGAAATCAACTTACAAATATCGATTGTGTTCTACACATTAGCAACTAATTATCCACAAAGGAAATCAAGGAAACAATCTTATTTACAATAGGATCAAAAATAACAAAACGCATAAGAACAAACTTAATCAAGGAGGTGAAAGTTGTATACTGAAAACCACGAACATTGCTGGCATCAATTTAAAAAGATACAACTAAATGAAAGGACATTCCATGTTCATGGATTAGAAGTCTTAAATTTTTAAAATACTACCTAAAGCCATCAACAGATTCACTGCCCTGCCTATCAAAATTTCAAAGGCATTTTGTACAAAATAAAAAAAAAAAATCATAAAACTTATATGGAACATCAAGCGATCCCTGAAGAGTAAAAAAATCATGAGAAAGAACAAAATGTGAGGCATTAAACTTCTTTATTTCAAAATATACTAAAAAGCAACAGTAATTAAAAATGTATGATAACTGGCATAAAGACACATTTATAAACCAGGGTAACAGAATAGAGAACCCAGAAATAAATACACACATGTATGGTCAGCTGATCTTTGACAGGGTGCCAAGAATACAAGATGTGGAAAGGATATTCTTTCCAACAAATGGTGCTAAGGAAACAGTATACCCACATGTAATTGCACCCTCTTGCACTTTACATAAAAATCAAGCCAGGATGAAGTAAAGACATAAACATAAGACATGAAACTGTAAAACTGTTATAATTAAACATAGGGGAAAGATTTCTTGATATAACTATTGCAATGATTTTTAATATGACAATAAATTATAGACACACAAAGCAGATACATTGGAGATATTTAAAAATACTAAATTGAAATTGTAGAAATAGAAACTAAAAGAATCTGATATGACAAATGGGACTAATGGAAGATCAATCTTTTGCCATTTTTAACTATTTTTTTGCATTTTTAATGTAAACTTTTTGTTTTAGAATAATTTTAGATGTTCAAAAAAGTTTAAAGATAATACAGTGTTGTTATACACCCTGTAGCCAATTCACTATAATAATTAACATATTGTTATGTTACATGTTACAATAAGGATCCATATTGTTACCTTATTAAGTAAACTACATACATTATTAATATTTCATTACTTTATACCTAATAAATTTTGTGTTTTAGAATTTCATCTAGGATATCGCATTACATTTTTGTTACCATGTTTCTTCAGTTTCCTATGGTTTGTGACAGTTTTTCAGACCTACTTTGGTTTTAATAGCCTTGACAGTTTAAAGGATTAAAGTTTAAGTATTTTCTAGAGTGTCCCTTGACTAGGATTTGTGTGATGTTTCTTTATTTTTCTGATGTTTAGACAGGGTTTATAGGTTTGTGGAGATAGAACACAGAAGGTAAATTGTTATTCTCATTTCATCATGGCAAGGATACATAACTTATCATTGTTGTTAATCTTGAACACCTGGCTGAGATAGTTTTTGACAGTCTTCCTTCTTTCTTCACACTATATTCTAATATGTTTATAAACTTTTTATTGGAAAACTTTCAGCATTCTTA
Organism: Nycticebus coucang; assembly: GCF_027406575.1. NCBI lineage: Eukaryota > Metazoa > Chordata > Mammalia > Primates > Lorisidae > Nycticebus > Nycticebus coucang. The sequence continues at coordinate 151,181,189 of NC_069804.1, read as the reverse complement.
ATCATGGTTTTGTTATCTTTAAGTCTTTTGGTACAAATTTTTCTTGCATTTTTTCATGAACGCTGTGAAAATAATTTAAATTCTTTCTTTATATTTATGTTTTTAAAATATCTCTTTAATAAAATAAGACAATCTAAGCCATCACTTCTGTCACTTATGGCATCAGTTTTCCCCAAACTGTTGACATATAAAATAAGAATTGTGATAATCAAGAGGACTATGGGCATAAGCAGAAAGCGCAAATAAATGGTTTATGTTCCAAACAAAAGTTGATCAAACTAAACTCCTGAGAGAGTTTGATATACATGATTAGTAATAACATATTAAAATGTCTCAAGTACCATGATATCTTCTAAAGTGTTGCAACATTTCTACAAACATAATCAACTATTTTGAGCGAAGTTAAATATGCGTTCAATTTATGAACATACAATATGAAATTATTATACTGCTATGCTGAATTAAGAGACAAATTACAGCCTAAGATGTGGTATAATGCTATTTTTGTAAGGTGTTCTTATGTCTTTTATGGAATATTAAACTCATTTTAATATAAATATATATGCAGTGCAATTTTTTAAACACATAAGATAGTCACTTATGTTACCATTCTATCTTATTTGTTTTAAAGCATTGATTTTTGTTGATAGTGCATCAAAAATAATATGCATTATTTAAATGCTTTCCAGTGTGCTTTGAAATAAATTGTGTTAGTATCTACATATAGCCACTCTAATATGATTTCAATAGAAAGTAATAATATCTGCTAGAAAACACAGCATTTATTGGAATTGGTAATGTTCATAGAAAAGTGCTTTATTTGCAAATCCACTGGTTACTCATAGTAAATTTCCATTTTTTTCACAAGGTACTTTTTTTCTTTAACGAGTGGTTAATGTTTGCATATGCTTATTCAAAATATGCAGAAAAAGAACCAAACAACAGCAATCAATGATCATCACAAATTATAGGAAGGATTGAATGAATATACATTGGAAAGAAATATATGGAAATGACAGAAATAATAATTTATAAAGAATAGGTAGAATAGCAGATTCTATTTGTTTATGAAGGCCATCAAATATGTTCTCTGGGAACATATTTAAAGAATACAAAGGGGACAGATTATATGCAAATTACTGGTATAATCAAAAATATTAACTTTCCTCCATCCCATGCACCTATAAAAATGTATTGCAAAATATAAAAATAGGTAAAAATCTCTAATGGTGCCAAAATGCAGAGAGGGTACTGTACAAGTGTCAACAAATAAATATAAGAAGATACCTAAACAGAATGCTTTCCCCTGTGAAAGAGCAACAAGCTGGGAAGCAAATGGAGGGTACACTCACCTATTGCCTCAAATACTCCTAAGTCACTGAGAACAAGTAAAGACAAGATGCAGGAGGAGGCAAAATAGCTAAATAGAAGCAGCTTTATCCAGAAGCTCCTGTCCAGGAGAGAAGTTGGGCTAAAGTGGACTCAGAGAAGCCAATGGGGGGAAGTTGAGCACAGGGAGAAGAAAGTAAGGTGCACATCATCCCCACTGAGACAAGCTGTGAGGCCAAGAAAGATAACAAAGATGATGTACACAGTGACTAGACAGAAGCCACCTGTTGCCAGAGGGATTGGAGACCACTCCACCAACCGAGAATCCCACAGTGGGCTTTCAGTGAGCGAGCAGAAAACAAAGAAAAGCCTGGTTACGACACACCTGGGAAGTTCCATCTCTGAGCCTAGTCCCCATCCTGCCTGGTACAAAAGGGAAAAAATATTCTCTCTGCAATCCTGAGCCTACAACCCAGCCTTCTCCCTCTCTGGTTGCCTAAGATACTGCCCTTTGCAGAAGCAGGAGTGTTTGGCAAATTGAGAGTCCAGTGAATTGTATGGGCCACTGAGTGGTGGTTTAGAAACAGTGGCATCACAGTTCTAACTTTGGTGTGGAGAGGTGTGATTTCTCCTGATTCATTTTTCACTACAAGACACCTTTCCATAATCTTGCAGGAACTTTTAGTCAGAACTACCTGGGGTTTCTTGATCTCTGGCTCCCTGGAGACACTCTGAACTTGTTTGAGTAGGTGCTGCTTATACTGCCTGAGCAAGTTTAACTGGAAATCTCATTCAGAATTGTTCCCGGATTCTTATTCTGTGGCCTCCTGGTCTGGGGCTGCAGGTTCACCACTTATTTGACTTTGTTTGAGCAGCAGTAGGGGGATTGGAGAAGTGAGAGGTGGATTCAGCATGTCTCTGCAAATTCCCCTCCTCTAGTTATCACTGACAGGGGGAAGGACACAGGTGTATGTACATTTGTCCAGTAGAGGTTCCAGTGAAATACTGCAACTCCTTAGGATTGGGTAGAGAGTATGCTGACAAAAGCACAGAGCCAAGTTGTGCTATCTCACCAAGGCAGCCCTTGGAGGCTCTGGCCACAGCCCTAAAAGGGGGTGTTGTGAGGCTGTTGGGGAAAGGCCACCAGCACAAGCTCTAGCTCATTTGGAAAGGGGTGGTTAGCTCCAGTTCTTGGAGCCTATTGATCCAGTCTCACACCACCAGATTTAATTGCCAAATACATTGGTACAGCATTTCCCAAGGGTCCCCAGTTAGATTATTTCTCAATAAGTGTTCAGGGACAATCTATCATTTGAACTTTAAAAAAGTATAATTAATATATTAAAAATTAGGAAAACTGAAAATATCCAAGGGGAGGAGCCAGCAGAAGAATTCTAACAACATAAAAAATCCCTAAGATATTACAAGGGAGAAACAGCAGAAAATACCAACCATAGAGAAATTGCTGAAATGTCAGAAACAGAATTAATTCAGAATGTGGACGGCAAATAAGATGACTGGAATTGAGGAGAGATGGAAATAAAAATAAAAATAAATAGTCCACAAGTTGTGCCAAGAAATTAAAGAATTTAAAGACAAAGATACCAAGGAAGTGGGCATAATAAAGAAAGATATTGAATATATTCAATAAGAAATTGAAAAGGGCATTTGGGAGGTTTGAAACACTGTAGAGACCTTCTGTAATAGATTAGAACATTCAAAAGAAAGAATTTAAGAAATTGAAGACAAGTCTTTTGAACTACCCCATCATTCAGAGGCAGAAAAAGAGAGAACAGAAACAGAATTAAAAAAAAAAAAAGGATCATTCCAAAATTTCAAAAATCTGAATTATAAGAATTCCTGAAAGAGAAGACAATGGTCCTAAAGGCACTAATGCTCTACTCCAAACATTGCAAGAAACACAGAAATTCAGATAATAGTTTCAGAAACCCAGCATGACTCATTCCAAACAAATTACAATGTGTTCATCTCTTAGCACATTGTAATTAACTTTGCTAAAGTTAATATGAAGGAGAAACGGGGAGACAAGATGGCGGACTGAAGCCAGCTTTCAACAAAGGCTCCCGTCCAGAAGGAGAGTTAAGGGACAGGAATTTAGTAAGTATCCTGGTGGACTTGAGCCTCACCAAGAGAGAAGGCTGAAGAACGCACATCAACACCGCTGAGGCAAGTTGTGATCACAAGGACGCAAACAAAAGGTACAAAATCCACCACCAAGCGGACGGGAGTCCCCCTCCCCCATGAGACCGGCTCTGGAGCCCCACAATTGAACAAGCGGGCAGAAATTAAAGCCCCTCCCACTACACTCCACGGGAGAGACCTTCTAAAAACTGGACCTACCTCCCCTACTGGGGTGCCGTGGCGTTCTCCTGCCGGACATAGGGCTGAATAAAACTTTGGGAATCCTTTGCCGGCAACCCTGAATCCCCGGCGCTCCCCTCCCGCCCACTGAGGTCTGGAGGCCTGTCCCCCAGGACTTCGGATCCTTGGGTGATTTCTCAAGGGGAGTGGACAGTCCCCGAGTTGCGACTGGTCAGCATTGACTCTGAGGCGTGCGAGTGAGGAGAGGGCACCGGGCTGAGGGGCAGTCACGCCTCGCGGCACTTCCCTGCGGTGCAGTGCACCGACCCTCCCCGGGCATATGGGGCCCAAGACTGAATCAGACTCTGGCCTCCCCGCTGAGAGCTGAGAACCCCTACTCTCACTCGGGGTCTGAGGGCCTATACCCCAGGAGTTCGGCTCCTTGGGTGATTTCTCCAGGGGAGTGCACAGTGCCTGAGCTGCGTCAGGTCAGCGCTGACTCTGGGATACGTGAGCGAGGAGAGGGCACTCTGCTGAGGGGAAATCAAGCCTTGGCGGCACTTCCCTGCGGTGCAGTGCAGCAACCCTCCCCGGGCATACGGGGCCCAAGACTGAATCAGACTCTGGCCTCCCCGCTGAGAGCTGAGAGCCCCTACTCTCACTCGGGGTCTGAGGGCCTATCCCCCAGGAGTTCGGCTCCTTGGGTGATTTCTCCAGGGGAGTGCACAGTGCCTGAGCTGCGTCAGGTCAGCGCTGACTCTGGGACACGTGAGCGAGGAGAGGGCACTCTGCTGAGGGGAAATCAAGCCTTGGCGGCACTTCCCTGCGGTGCAGTGCAGGAGCCCTCCCCGGACATACGGGGCCCAAGACTGAATCAGACTCTGGCCTCCCCGCTGAGAGCTGAGAGCCCCTACTCTCACTCGGGGTCTGAGGGCCTATCCCTCCGGAGTTCGGCTCCTTGGGTGATTTCTCGAAGGGAGTGCACAGTGCCTGAGCTGCGTCAGGTCAGCGCTGACTCTGGGATACGTGAGCGAGGAGAGGGCACTCTGTTGAGGGGAAATCAAGCCTTGGCGGCACTTCCCTGCGGTGCAGTGCAGGAGCCCTCCCCGGACCGTAGTATTGCGTGAAACTGAATGAAACTCTAGTTTCACCCCGCCCCACTCCCAATCGGGGTCTGGGGGCCCATCCCCCAAGAGTTCTGATTCTTGGGGGATCTCTTAAGGGGTGTGGACCCAGCACAAACTGCGGCCGCTCAATGCTGACTCTGGGGCGCGGGACAGAGGAGAAAAGGGTCGCCTGAGTGCCCACACCAGAGCAGCAGTTCCCTGGAGGTAGATCAACAGCCGTTTTTTCTTTAACGGCAGAACGCTCACTTCTGGATATTCTGAGGCCACACCCCCTGTCTCCCTGGGCAACCAGAGGAGGCCACCGGTGACACGGCTCACAAACCCGGAAGCCTCCAGGGCGGGGCCAACCCAGAGAGGTGTTCAGACGCAATTCTCCAGCAGCAAAGACGTTTGAACTCAAAACAGCCCGTCTCCTGCAGACGACGACAGGAACAGAGACAGAACCTCACAAAGTTGTCTGTTCTGTTCTGTTCTGTTAGCAGCATCCATCAGGGATGGGGCTAAGCCTGAGTGAACACCTCCTTCCCATCACCTGCATCAAACACTCAAAGATGTCAGGCCCCATCTCCTCCTGCTAGATAGCGGCAGTCTGCGGGGGCCTGGCAGACTTCCTCGCGATTCAGGCAGGTGCAAACCCCTGGAGTGTCTGTTCACTGCAGGCAACTGGGTTAGCCATCTGCAGAGATACCAGTGACTGGGTCCGACGGAGGGGCAAAGTGGGGAAGGAGACGTCAACCTTCCCAGACTGCTCTGTTTGCAGGGTGGCTCCTCCTGACTCCACGCTGCATTGGGGTGAGCTGTCTCAGAGGAGTCACCAGGCCCCTGTGATCCAGTTCCCAGAGACCTCTTGAACCCTTCCACCCGAGACAAGTGCCGATTGAGACAGTTGATTCGGACCTTTTGAACTGGGCTAATAGACTGAGGACTTTTCAGGTGGTGCCCTGGGTGTGCGATTGTAGGAAGGTTTGATTCTCCTTTTCCAACTGGGGCCAGAGGTGGGCAGGCGGGGTGACTTAATTGCTGATTTTTCCACACAGCTGAGACTTCAAGCCAGAGTAGAAGTTGCAATAGGATCGAACAGAAACCAGCTGAAAACAAGACAGAACCACTTTGCTCCACCACACCAGACAGGGCCCCAGTTTCTCAGGCCACAACACTGTACGGGCCCTCGATAAAACCCCAGGGGAAAAACCAAAGGGAGTAAACCATGGGGCGGAATCAGCGGAAAAACTCTGGTAACATGAATAACCAGAATAGATCAACCCCCCCAAGAAAAGATACGGCAGATGTGATTGAAGATCCCATTCATAAACAACTGGCTGAGATGTCAGAAGTCGAATTCAGAATTTGGTTTGCAGACAAGATCAAAAAAATGGAATTAGGAATTCGAGGAGAAATTCAAAAACTGTCTCAAGAATTTAACGAATTTAAAGACAAAACCACCAAAGACTTAGACACACTGAAACAAGAACTTACACCCCTCAAAGATATGAAAAATGCAGTAGAATCCCTCAGTAACAGAATGGAGCAAGCAGAAGAAAGGATTTCTGACATTGAAGATAAAGTCTTCGAACGCTCCCAATCTCTCAAAGAGGAAGAGAAATGGAGAGCAAAAACGGATCACTCACTCAGAGAGCTCTCAGATAATTCGAAAAAAAATAACATAAGAGTTATAGGAATTTCGGAGACTGATGACGTGGCAGCCAAGGGCACAGAGGCCCTTCTACATGAACTTATGAAAGAAAATTTTCCAGACATGCCTAGAGAATCTGAAATTCAGATAGCAGACAGCTTCAGAACCCCAGCACGATTCAACCCCAATAAGCCATCTCCCAGACATATCATAATTAGCTTCACTAAAGTTAACATGAAAGAGAAGATTCTCAAAGCAGCCCGGCGAAAGAAAACTATAACGTACAAAGGTAAGAATATTAGAATAACTGCAGATCTCTCTGCTGAAACTTTTCAAGCAAGAAGAGGCTGGTCATCAACTTTTAATCTCCTAAAGCAAAAAAACTTTCAACCCAGGATCTTGTATCCAGCTAAACTGAGTTTCATCTATGATGGAGAAATTAAATACTTCAATGACATTCATATGTTGAAAAAATTTGCCATAAGTAAACCAGCTCTTCAGGATGTTCTCAGACCTATTCTCCACAATGACCAACCCAATCCTATACCACAAAAGTAAACTCAATCAGAAACTTCGGATCAAACTCCAACTTCCACACTGGCGAAAGGATTAAAAATGTCCACTGGACCTTTGAAAAACTCGATACCCAAAATTCCACCAGACTTATCCTTACTCTCCATCAATGTGAATGGCTTAAACTGTCCTCTAAAGAGGCATAGGTTAGCTGACTGGATACAAAAACTTAAGCCAGATATTTGTTGCATACAAGAGTCACATCTCAACTTAAAAGACAAATACAGACTCAGGGTGAAAGGATGGTCATCCATATTTCAGGCAAATGGTAATCAGAAAAAAGCAGGTGTTGCAATTTTATTTGCAGATACAGTAGGCTTTAAACCATCAAAAGTAAGGAAGGACAAGAATGGTCACTTCATATTTGTTAAGGGTAATACTCAATATGACGAGATCTCAATTATTAATATCTATGCACCCAACCAGAATGCACCTCAATTTATAAGAGAAACTCTAACAGACATGAGTAACTTGATTTCCTCCAGCTCCATAATCGTTGGAGATTTCAACACTCCCTTGGCAGTGTTGGATCGATCCTCCAGAAAGAAGCTGAGCAAAGAAATCTTAGATTTAAACCTAACCATCCAATATTTAGATTTAGCAGACATCTACAGAACATTTCATCCCAACAAAACTGAATACACATACTTCTCATCAGCCCACGGAACTTACTCCAAAATTGATCACATTTTAGGTCACAAGTCTAACCTCAGTAAATTTAAAGGAATAGAAATTATTCCATGCATCTTCTCGGACCATCATGGAATAAAACTTGAATTGAGTAACAACAGGAATCTGCATACCCATACAAAAACATGGAAGTTAAATAACCTTATGCTGAATGATAGCTGGGTCAGAGATGAGATTAAGAAAGAAATCACCAATTTTTTGGAACAAAATGACAATGAAGACACAAGCTATCAGAACCTCTGGGACACTGCAAAGGCAGTTCTAAGAGGGAAATTTATAGCACTGCAAGCCTTCCTCAAGAGAACGGAAAGAGAGGAAGTTAACAACTTAATGGGACATCTCACACAACTGGAAAAGGAAGAACATTCCAACCCCAAACCCAGTAGAAGAAAAGAAATAACCAAAATTAGAGCAGAATTAAATGAAATTGAAAACAAAAGAATAATACAACAGATCAATAAATCAAAAAGCTGGTTTTTTGAAAAGGTCAATAAAATAGATAAACCTCTGGCCAACCTAATCAGGAAAAAAAGAGTAAAATCTCTAATATCATCAATCAGAAACAACAAAGACAAAATAACCACAGACTCATCAGAAATCCAAAAAATCCTTAATGAATATTACAAGAAACTTTATTCTCAGAAATATGAAAATCTGAAGGAAATAGACCGATACTTGGAAGCACGCCACCTTCCAAGACTTAACCAGAATCAAGTGGAAATGTTGAACAGACCCATATCAAGTTCAGAAATAGCATCAACTATACAAAACCTCCCTAAAAAGAAAAGCCCGGGACCAGATGGTTTCACGTCAGAATTCTACCAAACCTTTAAAGAGGAATTAGTACCTATATTACTCAACCTGTTCCAAAATGTAGAAAAAGAAGGAAGACTACCCAACACGTTCTATGAAGCAAATATCACCCTGATCCCCAAACCAGGAAAAGACCCAACAAGAAAAGAAAATTATAGACCAATATCACTAATGAATATAGATGCAAAAATATTCAACAAGATCCTAACAAACAGAATCCAGCAACACATCAAACAAATTATACATCATGACCAAGTTGGTTTTATCCCAGGGTGTCAAGGCTGGTTCAATATACGTAAATCTATAAATGTAATTCAGCACATAAACAAATTAAAAAACAAAGACCATATGATTCTCTCAATTGATGCAGAAAAAGCTTTTGATAATATCCAGCATCCCTTCATGATCAGAACACTCAAGAAAATTGGTCTAGAAGGGACTTTTCTTAAACTGATAGAGGCTATCTACAGCAAACCCACAGCCAATATCATATTGAATGGAGTTAAATTGGAATCATTTCCACTCAGATCAGGAACCAGACAAGGCTGCCCATTGTCTCCATTGCTTTTCAACATTGTAATGGAAGTTTTAGCCACCGCAATTAGGGAAGAAAAGGCGATCAAGGGTATCCATATAGGGTCAGAAGAGATCAAACTCTCGCTCTTCGCAGATGATATGATTGTGTATCTGGAAAACACTAGGGACTCTACTACAAAACTCCTAGAAGTGATCAAGGAATACAGCAGCGTCTCAGGTTACAAAATCAACATTCATAAATCGGTAGCCTTTATATACACCAACAACAGTCAAACTGAAAAAGCAGTTAAGGACTCTATCCCATTCACAGTAGTGCCAAAGAAGATGAAATATTTGGGAATTTACCTAACAAAAGACGTGAAAGATCTCTATAAAGAGAATTATGAAACTCTAAGAAAAGAAATAGCTGAAAATGTTAACAAATGGAAAAACATACCATGCTCATGGCTAGGAAGAATCAACATTATCAAAATGTCCATACTACCCAAAGCAATATATAATTTCAACGCACTCCCTATTAAAGCTCCACTGTCATATTTTAAAGATCTTGAAAAAACATTACTTCGTTTTATATGGAATCAGAAAAAACCTCGAATAGCCAAGACATTACTCAGAAATAAAAACAAAACAGGAGGAATCACACTACCAGACCTCAGACTTTACTACAAATCGATAGTGATCAAAACAGCATGGTATTGGCACAAAAACAGAGAAGTAGATATCTGGAATAGAATAGAGAACCAAGAGATGAATCCAGCTACTTACCGCTATTTGATTTTTGACAAGCCAATTAAAAACATTCAGTGGGGAAAAGATTCCCTATTTAACAAATGGTCCTGGGTGAACTGGCTGGCAACCTGCAGAAGACTGAAATTGGACCCACACCTTTCACCATTAACTAAGATAGACTCTCATTGGATTAAAGATTTAAACTTAAGACATGAAACTATAAAAATACTAGAGGAGAATGCAGGGAAAACCCTTGAAGAAATTGGTCTGGGTGAGTATTTCATGAGGAGAACCCCCCGGGCAATTGAAGCAGCTTCAAAAATACACTACTGGGACTTGATCAAACTAAAAAGCTTCTGCACAGCTAAGAACACAGTAAGCAGAGCAAGCAGACAGCCCTCAGAATGGGAGAAGATATTTGCAGGGTATAACTCTGACAAAGGTTTAATAACCAGAATCCACAGAGAACTCAAACGCATCAGCAAGAAAAAAACAAGGGATTCCATCGCAGGCTGGGCAAGGGATTTGAAGAGAAACTTCTCTGAAGAAGACAGGCGCACGGCCTTCAGACATATGAAAAAATGCTCATCATCTTTAATCATCAGAGAAATGCAAATCAAAACTACTTTGAGATATCATCTAACTCCAATGAGACTAGCCTATATCACAAAATCTCTAGACCAGAGATGTTGGCGTGGATGCGGAGAAAAGGGAACACTTCTGCACTGCTGGTGGGAATGCAAATTAATACGTTCCTTTTGGAAAGATATATGGAGAACACTCAGAGATCTAAAAATAGATCTGCCATTCAATCCTGTAATTCCTCTGCTGGGCATATACCCAGAAGACCAAAAATCACAACATAACAAAGATATTTGTACCAGAATGTTTATTGCAGCCCAATTCATAATTGCTAAGTCATGGAAAAAGCCGAAGTGCCCATCGATCCACGAATGGATTAATAAATTGTGGTATATGTATACCATGGAATACTATGCAGCCTTAAAGAAAGATGGAGACTTTACCTCTTTCATGTTTACATGGATGGAGCTGGAACATATTCTTCTTAGTAAAGTATCCCAAGAATGGAAGAAAAAATACCCAATGTACACAGCCCTACTATGAAACTAATTTGGGACTCTCACATGAAAGCTATAACCCAGCTACAACTTAACAACAGGGGGAAGTGGGAAAGGGGGGGGTGGGTAGAGGGAGGGGAATCGGTGGGATCACACCTGTGGTGCATATTATAGGGGTATTTGCGAAACTTGGTAAATGTAGAATGTAAATGTTTTGGCACAGTAACTGAGATAACGCCGGAAAGGCTATGTTAACCACTGTGATAAAAATGTGTCAAATGGTTTATGAAGTGAGTATATGATGCCCCATAATCATATCATTGTATACAGTTATGATTTAATAAAAAAATTAAAAAAAATAAAATAAAATAAAAGAAGGGCAGCGATGATGAAAAAAAAAAAAAAATATGAAGGAGAAAATCCTGCAAGCAGCCAGGTTTAGTAAAGGCTTACCTACAAAGGGAAAAATAGGATGATGACTACAGATATTTTAGCTGAAATTTTTCAAGCTAGACGAGGATGATTATTGTCCTTTAACCTTCTGAAATAAAACAATTTTCAGACCAGGAACCTATATCCTGCTAAACTGAGTTTCATTCATGTAATATTTGAGAAATCAAGTATTTTACTGACATCCAAATGTTGAGGAAATTTGCCGTAACTAGACTAGCTCTACAGGAAGTACTTACACTCATTCTTCATAATGACAAGCACAATGCTTCACCACCAAAGTAAACTTACCCAAAATTAAAGAACAAAATCTAGCTTCCACAATAGTGAAAGTGATAAAAAAATAAGCTCTTGAACTCTGAAAAATGAGATGACAAAAACTCCACCATACCTATTGATTCTCTCAATAAATGTAAGTGGCTCAAATTCACCTCTAAAGAAGCACAACCTGGCTGACTGGATACAAAAGCCCAATGTCTGTTGTCCCTAAGAGACTTAACTTGAAAGGGTAAAACAAAACTCGGAATAAAGGGATGGAAAAGAATAATCCAAGAAAATGGAAATCAGAAAAAAGCAGGAGTTGCAATCTTATTTGCAGATACAATTTGGATTTAAATCAATAAAAATAAGGAAAGATAAGGATGGGCATCACATACTTGTCAAGGGAAGCACACACATGAAGAGATTTCAATAATTAATATTATACACCCTACTTAAATGCTCCTTTGTAGCAGCCTGTATATTATATGGCAAGGAGGAGTGAGAGTTATAAGTAACACCTATATAGCTCAATAATGGAACCCCTTGGTGAAAAGAGCATGGGGAGGGATTTAGCTCTCCTAACAAGCACAAGTGCTCACAAGATGAGAGCATTAGTGAATAGGTAGTCTCTACACCTGTGGTGGTAAGAGCCACAGGATTGCATCTATATTAGGCTGGAGGAGAAGGCAGTCGGGGTGAGCTCATTCTATCACGGACCTGCTTACTCTGACTCTGTCACTTCTCCTGCTTGCAAAATGCCAGCACAGCATCCCTCTGCTGAAGATTACTAAGCTCTGCTAAAGACTGCTAAGATCTATTCTTCTAAGACTGTTTCTCCCTCAAATACTGTCTCTCTCTCTCTCCCTTCTGCTAAAGCAAATAACCATCAGGCACCTAAGAGCAATTGTTTCTGAGCTAGATAGCAAGGAAGTGCACGTCCAGAACCTAGACAAGCCAGGGGCAGGAGACTGGGCCAGTCCCGGGCCCCAATAAGTGGTGACTCAGATGGGACCCAATAAGTGGCAACCACGAAGGGATCTCAACACTCCTTGATTTATAAAACAAACCCTAAAGAATAACTACATGATATCATCATGCACTGTAACAGTTGGAGATTTTAACATCCCTTTTACAGTACTAGACAGATAGTCAAAGCAGAAACTAAACAAAGAAGCAATGAACTTAAACACAACCCCAGAACAAATGGACTTAACAGACATATACAGAACATTTAATCCTAATAAAACTGAATACACATTCTTCTCATCAGCCCATGGGACATCCTCCAAAACTGATCAGATCTTAGAACACAAGTCTAACCTCAACAAATTTGAAAGAATAGGAATTATGCTTGTATCTTCTTGGACCATCACGGAATAAAAGTTGAATTCAACAGCAACAGAAATTTTCATACTCAAAATCATGAAAACTAAATAACCTCATACTGAATGATACCTGGTCCAAATACTAGGTCATATTTTTAGAACAAAATAATAATGAAGACACAAACTATCAAAATCTGTGAGATACCTCAAAGACGGTCCTAGGAGGGAAATTTATAGCATTAGAAACCTTCATCAAGAAAACAGAAACCTACTGGGCCATCTTAAGCAACAGGAAAAGGAAGATCAATCCAACCCCAAACACAGCAGAAGAAAAGTAATAACCAAAATAAGGGCAGAATGAAATGAAACTGAAAACAAAAGAATCATTAAGAAGACCAGTCAAACAAAAAGTTGGTTCTTTGAAAAGGTTATTAAAATCAATAAAACCTTTGCCAGACTAACCAGAAACAGAAAAGTAAGATCTCTTTAGTCAAAAACAATAAAAGGGAAATAAAAACAGATACCACAGAAATACAAAAGATCCTCAACAATTATTCTAAAACAACTCTATGAACAGAAATATGAAAATGTAAAGAAAATGAACCAATACTTAGAAGCATGTCACATCCCCAAACTCAACCAGAAATAATTAGAAATTTTGAATAGGTCTATATGAAATACTCAAATAGCATCAGCGATATAAAATCTTCCAAAAAAGAAAAGTCCTAGATCAGATGGTTTCACACCACAATTCTACCAAAACTTCAAAGAGAAACTAGTACCTGTATTTCATAAATTATTCCAAAAAATAGAGAAGGAAGGAATCCTCCCAAACACATTATACAAAGCGAATATCACCCTGATTCCAAAACCAGAAAAGGACCTAACAAAAAAAGAAAACTATAGACCAATATCATTGATGAATATTGATGTGGAAATATTCAGTAAGACCTTACCAAGCAAAAATACAGCAACACATTTGAAAAAGTAATATATCATGATAAAGTGAGTTTTATCGCATGGATCCAAGGTTGATTTGACATATGTAAATTAATAAATATAACTCACCACATAAATGAAATCAAAACAAAGACCATAAGACTCTCTCAATTGATGCAGAAATGGCTTTTGACAATATTCACCATCTTTTCTTGATAAGAACACTTTAGAAAATAGGCTTATGTAGGACATTTTTAAAACTGTTATAGGCTGTCTACAACAAATATATAGCCAACATCATACTGAATGGAGTAAAACTGAAAGCATCTCCACTCAGAACTGGACCTAGACAAGGATGTTCACTGATGCGACTGCTATTCATCATAGTGCTAGAAGTCCTTGCCATTGCAGTCAGGCAAGAGAGGGAGAGCAAGGGTATTTAAATGGGATGGGGGGGTGTCAAACTCTCTGTCTTTGCAGATGACATGATCTTATACCTGGAAAACCCCAGGGACTCAACTACAAACCTCTTAGAAGTAATCAAGGAATATAGTAGCATCTCGAGATACAAAATCAATGCCCACAAATCAGTAACCTTCATATATGACAATAACAGCCAACCTGAGATTAAAATCAAAGACTCTGTATCTTTTACAATACCTCCATAGAAGATGAAATACCTTGGAATATATCTAACAAAGGACACGAAGAACTCTGTAAAGAGAACTGTGAAACCCTGAGAAAAGAAATAGCAGAAGAGGTTAACAAATAAAAGAACATACCATGCTCATGCCTGGGAAGATTTAACATCATTACAATGTCCATAATACCCAAAGCATTCTACAGATCAATTCAATCCTCATCAGAGCACCAATGTCATACTTTGAAGAACTAGAAAAAAGAGTACTTCATTTAACATGGAACCATAAAAAACCCTGAATAGCAAATACAACTCTTAGAAATAAACACAAATCTGGAGGCATCATGTTACCAGACTTCAAGTTATACTACAAGTCTATAGTGATCAAAACAGCATGGTACTGGCACAAAAATGGAGATACAGATCTATGGAATAGAATGGAGTATCTACAGATGAACCCAGTCACATGTCATCATTTAATCTTTGATAAACCTTACAAAAGCATACATTAGGGAAAAGAATTCCTATTTAATACGTGGTGCTAGGAGAACTTGTTAGCCACATGCATAAGACTGAAACTGGCTCACACCTCTCACCATTGACAAAAAATCGATTCTTTCTGGATAAATGATTTGAATTTAAGACATGAAACAATAAAAATTCTAGAAGACAGTGCAAGGGAAACACTCAAAAATATTGGCCTGGGAAAAGACTTTATGGGGAAGACAGCCCCTCCCTCACCCCTGGCAATTGCAGCAACACCAAATAAACAAATGGGATTTGATCAAGCAATAAAGCTTCTGCATAGCTAATAGTACCATAATTAAAACAGACAGCTTTCAAAATGGGAGAAGATTATTGTATGTTGCAAAACTGACAAAGGTCTGTTAACGAGAATCTTCAGAGAACTCAAATTAATCAACAAAAGAAAACAACCCCAATTAGAAGTGGGCAAGAGACTTGAACTGAAACTTCTTTGAAGATGACAAATGAATGGCCAACAAACACATGAAGGAATGCTCATCATCTTTACTCATCAGAGAAGTGCAAATCAAAACCACCACTCTGAGATACCGCCTAACTCCACAAGATTAGCCCACATCACAAAGTCCCAAAGCTGCAGATGCTGGTGTGAATGTGAAGAGAAGGGAACACTTCTATACTGTGGGATTACAAACTAACACAACATTTATGGAAAGAAGTATGGAGGATTCTTAAAGAACTAAATGTTGACCTTCCATTTTATTCTACAATTCCATTACCAGATATCTATTCAGAAGAACAAAAATCATTTTACACCACAAAGTCATTTGCACCAGAATGTTTATTGCAACTCAATTCATAATTGTCAAGTCATGGAAGCAACCCAAATGCCCATTAATTTTCTTTTCATATATAAGCTGTTTAATTAAAATTATTATCAAATATTTATGTCCCACCTATAGAATTTTCTTTTCATTTTCATTTCATTTTCTAAACATCTCCTATGATAACTCTTTTCTTACCATGTGACCATAAAAAATTCCATGCTCTGTATTTAGAGAAGTCATTGTCTTTATTTTCAATGGTCAAGTACTCTCCCTGGTTTTACTTTTGGAAATAATACTCTATATTAGTGATGAAGACTTTTTTCATTCATTCACCATTTTAATAAAAAAGTGCTTAATAGTAACCTATCATTATGCCATACAAGAGTTAAGAAATGGTGAAAGATTACATAATTCTGCATTCCAGAAAAAATTGTAAAAAAAAAGCAACTTTTGGTTACATTAAATTTCAAAAATAAAGAAAAGTTAAATTAGATGTAATTCATTAAAACTGGTTGTATCCATTGATTTCCTTAAGAAAACCATTTTTATTTCTTTATAAATATACTTAAAATGATGAGGGGCTGAGTAAAAGTGGAAAAATATAATCTTATAATTTTAAGAAAAAATATAAGCATTAGCATATACACACACTATCACCATAATCATCATTATCCACAATAGCAGACATACAAAAAATAAAAACTTTTCCTGGAAAAAGCCACAACTTTGAACATAAAAGACACTGAATATATTTTTCTGAAAGAAAAAAATAGAAATTAAAAAGAAAATTTTCCAAATGTCTACAATATAATGTGTGCAAAAGAAATGCAGTTTAATGCTTAGAAAGTTAAAAACTTAAATAAAGGGGTGTAACATATTTGCCTTTCCAAGTAGGTAGTATTCTTGGCTATGTGTCTAGTTTACATTTTATTTCTGTATTCTAGCCTTAGTTCCTTTCCACTATGAAAGTTTCTGAACCTGTACGTTTCCTAACTCATAGAAAATTTAGTGACTCATTTCCTCAAGAATATGCTAAGAGTTGCCTTTCATATTTCACTTTTTTACTCTTTTGGCCCTCAAAAGTGTATCCATTTTTCAAAAAGCTAAGAATAGGGCTACTATATGGCACAGCAATTTCACTTCCGGGTTTATATACATTCTCAAATACTAGACACTTAGTAAATAAATGATTTGCAAATAAAAAAAAGAAAAGAAAAAGAGTTGAAAGCAGGTTCTCAAAGAAGTATCCACACATTCCTGTTTGTAGTATTGCTATACACAATAGCCAGGGGCAAAAGAAACACAAACACCCATAAATGGTAAATGCACAAGCAAAACTGGGTGTATATACACTATGGAATACTATTCAGCCTTAAAACAGAAGGAAATATTGTTTATGACTACAACATGGATGGGCATTGAAGAAATTATGCCAAATAAAATAGGCTAACCACAAACAGTCAAATATGGTATGATTCCAAATATAGGAGGTATCTAAACTAGCCAAATTCACAGAAACAAAAAGTAAAATGGTGGTTATCGAAGCCTGAGGAGGGGAGAAAATGTAAAAACATACTCTTTAGTGTATAGAGATTCACTTTGGCAACATTAAAAAGTTCTGGAGATCTGTTACACAACAATGTGATTATTTTTAATACTAATGAAGTGTGCATTTAACAATGATTAAGATGACCAATTTTATGTCGTGTTTCTTTTACTATAATAAAAGAAATTAAAGCTGCATTCTAATTTTGGAAAGTTTGTGATTTTTTTTTTTTTTTATGGTGGCCCAGCTGACTTTTAGTCAATGGGGCTCCTAGAACCATGATGAAGAAATTGATTTGGTTCACTACTACTTGATCACTATAGCTTTGCTATCATGGACTCTAGGTAAAATAATAAATACTTATTGGTGGTATATTTTGGAAATATTTTTCTTAAAATACGTTAAGTTTATTAATATACAAGAATGTACATAAATATAATGAATCAGATAAATAATGCATAGATACTCTCATTAGAATGAATTAATTTTTATACAGTGCACTAATTCTACCAAATTTTTTTTCAAATAAGAACTTGTAACATATATGGAAAAATATATCAAAAATATTGTAATCTAGATTACTTCACAAGAGTAAACCAAAAAAATAATACACTGATTTAAAAATAAAAGTACAGCAATATATCCTATATATAAAGGCTTTAGTTTTTTAATGAATTTTTGAATTGAATGTTCTTCTATTAAAAACATAACATTAGTTGCATTGAGAATCACTATATTCAGTTTATTTTGACAGATCCAATGTTGTATTTTGTGTTATATTTGATTTGTTGTCCTGGGGAGAGAAATACATATGACCTTTTCACTGAATCTTCCTACTTTCCCTGTATGAGTAATATCATTTCAACAGTCTGTAAGAAAATGCATAAGTCCTCAAATTGGTCTTTGCCACTCATTTATTGAGCTGAATTGCACTGACAGGTATGGCCCACTTTAAACAAATTTAACAGACACACTTTTTAAGACTAATCAATCAGTGACTACTCACTTCACAAGGAGATTAACCCTAAATTATATGTACTATATCTCCTTAGTAAATTTTAGCTAGAATGAAATTTTATTTTATACAAGTACTCACTAATATGTTTAATTATATTGCTAATGTCCTCAGCCAAAGACCACCAGAAATATAACTTTAAGTAAAAATGTTCAGTTTATTACTCATTGCAGTGTTTCTAGTCAGATACTGTTAGGAATAATTTTTTTATAGGATTTGAGCTTTGATTAGTTCATACTGTGGAGGGTCTAAAGAAGCAGGGGCTTGATTTGGATTTAGTAGTGTCAGAAAGTGAGAGCAATTCTACCATTGGGCAACTTAATAAATCTTATATTTAGAGAGAACAGATGATAGTGAGAATAAAGTAGTAATTGATTAAGAAGTAGAAGTCATTCAGTTTAGTTTAGATCACAAAACCCTTATATAGAATGTGAAAACATTTTTTTTACTTTAACATATTAAAAATGAGGAGTGACTGAATTATTTTAAGTAAAGAAAGTGCATATCTAGATCTGATTTAAGAATAATAGAGAATAAAGGTGATAAAAGCTAGAGACAATGAAAAATTAGTAGGTAGCTCTGATAATTCAGATTTTGAGGATTTAAATTGATTGAAGAAGTTACCATAAAAATGAACAAGTAGATACACCTCTAAGAATTATTTGGGAAGCAAAATCTATAGCACTTGATGGCAGATTATGTAGTTTTAGTGAGAAGGAGAAAGTCAAAGCTAAGTCTAGGATTTCTGAGAATGAGAATATGAGAAGAGACCCAGGGAGTTGAAGTGAGGGAGATAAACAGAGGGACATTGATTATCAATCAATCGAGACATTGATTCCTTTTTGAACAAATTTTGTGAGATTATCAATCTCATCAATCATTGTGACATTGATTCCCTTTTGAACAAATTTTGTGTGCCTAAAGATACCCAAACAGAGTTATCCAAATAGAACTATAAAACTCAGGGGAAAAGGGTCAGCCCTAGAGGGTAATGATTAAAGAGTCATGATTGTTAATTTTATTTGTCAAGTTGGCTAGGCTACATGGTGTCCAGATTTGGTCAAACATTATTCTGAGTGTTTCTGAGAGAATATTTTTGGATGAAATGAACATTGGTGGACTTCCATTGGTGGAAATTGGTGGACTTTTAGTAAAGCAGATTGTCCTCTATAATGTGGGTGGGCCACATTTAATTAAAGGCCTGAATAGAACATAAAGACTACCTTTCCCCAAGCAAGAGAGAATTCACCATCGGACTTCCTTCAGACTTATCCTGCAACACTAGCTCTTCCTGATTCTATAGCAGATGGCCTTCAGACTAGAACTACAACAGTAATTACCCTGGGCCTCCAAACTCTAGCTCTGACTGCAAAATTTAAACTTGCCATCTTCCATAATCACATAAGCCAATGCCTTATGATAAATCTATTCATATGTACACATGCAGAGAGAGGCACACACACATATCCTATCAGTTTTGTTTTTCTGGAGCACCCTGACAAATGCATGTAAGTAGGAATGGTTTGCCATTACCTAGGTACATAATTTAAAATAAGGGGAAAAAGATAAAATGTTTAGAAAGTAGGTGGAGCAAATGGATTGATGGAAACAGACTAAGAAACGATGTTGAGACATATAAGCAGTGAAGCAGCAGAAAATAGTGTCCAGGCACAACAAATAATAGAGTTTCAAGTAGTGAATCATTAATAGGGTCAAGTCCTACAAGAAATTGCACTAAGGTAAGGACTTCAAAGTGTCCAAGTGGATTGGGTAAATAAAAGGTAAAAAGTCAGATTTACCTGTCTTTTATTTAAGAGATGGTATGATGGAAGAATTGGGGTCACCCTGTCTTTTACAAAGAGTATAATGAAAGAATTTGAGAATAATGCCTTATCTTTGTTGAGGGCTAGAGTGCTTCATCATCTACAAAACCCTTTCCCATATTTGTTTATTGTATTTAATCTTCAAAACAACACACTGTCAGGGGAGAAGGTATCATTACTCTCATTTTGCATTTGGGGAAGTGAAAACTTGAGAAAGCTTCCCAAAGTTTTAACTTTGAAATGTCAAAGTCAATATAAAACTATCTAGGCCTGCTAACTAGTAGTGTAATTCAAATTACAATAGCATAAGGAATTTCAGTCAAGCTATATAAAGTTCTACTGAGCCTGGACCCATACTGGCAAAAATCTCGGTTGTCCTTGACGTCACTATCTTAAGTCAGAGACTTACTCAAATATCCTTGACTTTAATATTATGAAGTTTCAATATTTAATGTAAACCTTTGTGGGAGATACTCAAAGTTTTGTTCTCTATCACCTTGTAGAGTAACCAAATTCAATATGTTGATTACCATTTGGCATCCAGTCCTATTTTTTCTAAAATAATAATGATAGGTAAAATTTACATAATGATAACTATTTGTTGAACATTGTGCTAAACACATTACATATATGAAATCACTTAATCTTCACAATTCAACTTATGAGGTAGGTCTTATTATGACTACTTCCATTTTGCAAATGAGAAAACTGAGGTACTGAGTTTTAAATAATTTTCCCAAGATAATTCTGCCAAGAAATGGTGAAACCAAGAATTAAAACATATTCACTTCTGACATGCTAATTTCTATTATCTTCCAACTTCCAAGGAGGGTCATTAACTCTCATATTTTAACATGTAATGAACAAATTTATTTATACTCCATTTCTCCACTTGCATTTAGCTAATAGATTTGGCTTTCAGTTCTCCGTGTTCTATATCCATATGGCAGTTCCTTTAGTTCCCCTCTGCCTGTTCCCTGTCCCATCTCTTATAGTTGTTCTTTTTCCTTTTGTTCATGTTATTCAACCCCATGTTGTCTTTTTCATATGTGGTTCCTGAATTCTAGGTAAGTCTTCACGGATTAGAGATTTGTGTGTTTTGATACTAAAGACAAGGGGCTCAAAGGTTCTTAGCAAAATTTTCATAAAATTATATTATTATTATTATGTTTCTCTTTTGGGCTGGGAATAACAATTATTCATTTCTACTAAATCAATAATCTCATGTAAGTCTGTCATCTGTAAAAACATGTAGTATGACAAAAACATGTGCTCATCCAGCTTTTGAAAGGACAATGCCCTTGATCTTTGCCTCTTCTTCCAAATAAGGATTTTAATATAGTATTTTAATTAATCTTCATATAGGACCTTTAAAAACATTAATTTGCTTAATCTATAGAACTGGTGATTAGAACTGTAGAAAGGATTGTCCTGGACTATACAGTTTAAGTACTTCATGTAAACACAGGGTTTTTGAAAGCTCTAACATTTTAATGTACATCTTTCCTGTCATTAATCAATTGGCATTCATGTAACTGTTCACTGTACAATAAAAGAGAGAAAATTTCATTGCTTCATTTCAATGACACATGAGATAGAGTGAGTCCAGAGAGACAGTAGATTGCCTAAATGAGAAGAGGAAAGATAAGTCGATTTATACCCCTCTTTTTTTTTTCTTGCAACTCTGCAAAAACATAAACAGAATTATACAGGCAATCATTAAACACTCTTTATTTTATTACCAAGGCCTAGATCAAGATAATTCCTTTTTAACACAACAGTGACAATGTTGCAATACTTGTCAAAGCAGTTCTCTTCCTAATGTTTCATTAGCTTTTTAAACTTCCTGCTTTGATCCAGAGAATTTTTTCTTTATTTCATTTGTAAAGAAAGTAAATGTAATAAGCACCCCTTTTGGAAAATCATCCTGGCTTAAATCATGTATTCTTTATACAATGTTAGGAGGAGAATGGTTAACATTTGTAGCCTCATGACTTGCAAATGAAAGAAAATAATAACGCTTAGCAAGACATTAGAAGAACACATTCACCATGAATCATACTGCCCTTGAAGGTGCAGCTTAAAAAAGCAGAGAAATAGATTTGACACCACTTGGACTTGCAGCTTGGACATGCTGCATTAAACTGTTCAAAATTAATTTAATCTGAGCAAGGAGAATAATAGCCTCTCAGTTCAAGGCTTCTGATAGCAGTAATTTGCACTCGAAAGTACTTCCAAAGGGAAAGAATAAATGAAGGGCGACTCTCCAAAACCGAGTGAGCAAATATATTCACTAAATGAAAGCCTCTTGATCACCCTATAAAAGATCATCCAAAAAAAAAAAATGACACATTCTATATCATTCTCTTGGGTAGGAATTTTTTCTTGCAACTGTTCAGTTACTCTGCTGTGAGGATAGAATGATCCCTTTTTGAACTGTTGATGACTCTAGAGAAAGTGTCTGGCTTCACTTGCTACATTAATTTAGTGGTCCAAAACCAATTTGACAAAAGATCATGCAGTCACGGGTGTGGTGCCTGATGCTGTCTTTTATATTCTTGGCAAAGACATTTCTTTGTTTATAAGTGAGCAAAAGAATCATAGGGATTATTTAAAGTTTAACACAATTCATGGCACTTTCTTACAATCATAGAAAATGCCCTCACCAAACCCAGGTGCCAGGGTACTGAGCACAGTAAAATACATGTACCCAAGAGAAATAAAAGATGACTCATCAAATCAGTTAATGGAGTAACCAGTAGGGGCAGACTAATAATCTAGTATGATCTGAGAATAGTTTACAGAATCTGATTACTCAATATTTTTTCTTCCATTGATTTACGACAAAGTCACTTCTTTGGGGATAATGCCTCCAGCAATAATTTACACCTTTAGTTTTTACATTAGCAATCACCTAGTAATTATCAGAACTCTGGGGGATTGGGACACAGTGAAGATTTAGAGAAAATTCTTTAAGGCTGCATAATATTCCATGGTGTACATATACCACAATTTATTGATCCATTCGATGGGCACTGGGCTTTTTCCATGACTTAGCAATTATGAATAGGGCTGCAATAAATATTCTGATACAAATATCTTTGTTATGGTGTGATTTTTGGTCTTCTGGGTATATGCCCAGTAGGGGGATTACAGGATTGAATGGCAGATCTATTTTTAGATCTCTAAGTGTTCTCCATATCTCTTTCCAAAAGGAATGTATTAATTTGCATTCCTACCAGCAGTGCAAAAGTGTTCCCTTTTCTCCACATCCGCGCCAACATCTCTGGTCTTGGGTTTGTGATATAGGCTAGTCTCACTGGAGTTAGATGATATCTCAAAGATGGAGACCTTACCTCTTTCATGTTTACATGGATGGAACATATTCTTCTTAGTAAAGTGTCTCAAGAATGGAAGAAAAAGTACCCAATGTACTCACCCTTATTATGAAACTAATGTAGGACCTTCACATGAAAGCTATAACCCAGTTATAACCTAAGAATAGGGAGAAAGGGGAAAGGGAGGGGAGGGAGGGGGGAGGGAAGGGGAAGGAGGGGGATTAATGGGATTACACCTGCGGTGCATCTTACAAGGGTATATGTGAATCCTAGTAAATGTGGAATGTAAAGGTCTTAGCAAAATAACTAAGAAAATGCTACAAAAGCTATATTAACTAATGTGATGAAAATGTGTCAAACGATCTATGAACCAAGTGTATGGTGCCCCACGATCATACTAATGTACACAGCTATGGTTTAATAAAAATAAATAAAAATAAAATAAAATAAATAAAAGAAAAGATTTAGAGAAAATTACCTTCAGTAGTATTGAGCAGGTGGGTTCCTTTGGGCAGATGAGTCCTTGTGGAAGGAGATGGAAAAGGAGATTCTTCATAAATGCCTCTTAATTCTAAGTCCCACAAAATAATAGCTACAGACAAAAATATTAATGTTAAGAGCCAAATAATTACATGCACACAAAGACAAAACTAATTTCATTTTAGACTATTTCTTTCCTAGTTGCTAATCAAGTAGTTTTCTGCTTACACTGGGAGAAATTATTTTTCCCTTGATTTGAGCTCTAATGGTGATAAGAAAATATGCAGGGAAATACAAAGAATGAGTTTTTCCAAATAGCATGAGAATAAGTAACATATTAGTATTCAAGTTTCATTTCCAGTTCTGTAGTTGCTTTTCTTTTGAAAATTTAGAAGACATAAAACCCAAATGTATTTTTAAATCCATTGATAACACTTAATTTCTTCTTAATAATTTACCTGCCAGAGGGCGGCGCCTGTGGCTCAAGGAGTAGGGCGCCGGTCCCATATGCCGGAGGTGGCGGGTTCAAACCCAGCCCCGGCCAAAAAAATCACAAAAAAAAAAAAATAATAATAATAATAATTTACCTGCCAGAAATTATTTGTTCTATATTAGTCCAAAGAATGCTGGTTATGTTAAAGGGCTTTTAAGAAAAAAAAATGTCTCCAGGATATGTGAGAAGTTCAAAATAATTTGAGGACTTTCAGGGCACTAAACAACATAACCATTTGTTCCTGATCAATGTTGCCAATTAAAGTCCTTCCACAATAAAAAGCAAGAATGATTATAATTTAAAAGTTGTACACAATGTTTTCTATTTTTTTTCTGGCCTCTAATAAATTAATAAAATATCTTCACAGAGCTATGCTATTTTTCAGTGTTTAATAGGTATTATGATGTGAGTATTTTAAAAGCTTTTTTAATTAATGGAAATTTTTAGATTGACTGAAATTTTACCAATTTCCTGTCAGCCAATTTCTTACCCCTTCAGAAGAAACAGAATTCTACATATTACTATTTGATAATAAATTAGGTCATGTTTCTCATTGAAATGGAACTTATGATATCACACAACAGCCATTATTAAATAGCATTAATGGTCATAATTTTTCTAATACTGAGTCAAAATGCATGGTAAAATTCCTACTTGTTGGTTCTAATTCTTCCCTCTGATATCACACACAATAATATTACACAATCCCTTTTCAATATGACAATCCTTCCAATATTTGGAGACCACTACTCTACTCCCTTTGTTTTCTGCCCTGGGCTAAGTATCTTCACTTCTCTGAACCACTCCTTCTACATCATTTTCATGTGCTTCTCCATTATTGTCACCAACTCTGGATAGATTCCAGTTTGTCACTATCATTGTTCAAATATGGTGTCTAGGACTTAACATCAAAGAGAAGACATAGTTTGGCCACTTTAGAGCATTATGACAGTATTCTTTCTTCCACTTGTCTAAAACACTAGATGTTAATAAAGTACCCTGAAATTAGTTAGCACTTTGTGACTGTATTTTTTATTTTTTGCATCCACATGTCACTGTAGCAACATTTTGTGTTTATAGTGAACAAAATCCTCTAGGTCTTTGTCACTTAGAAGGCTATCAAGCCATCCCTACTTCATTTGTTATGACTACAGTTAATATTCTTATCAAAGGCCAGGATGGCCATGACTTAGATTTTTATTTCCCTTACATAAGATTATTTGAATAGTGAACCGTCA
This sequence comes from Nycticebus coucang, assembly GCF_027406575.1. NCBI lineage: Eukaryota > Metazoa > Chordata > Mammalia > Primates > Lorisidae > Nycticebus > Nycticebus coucang. Next base: position 151,155,499 of record NC_069804.1, on the reverse strand, counting down.
TTTGACGCATACTGACATTTTTTTAACAAAGTTCAATGATATATATTTCACCCCACTTTACTCCATCTGTTAAATTTGAGAAGTTATATATATGTGTTCTATATATATATATATATATATATAGAGAGAGAGAGAGAGAGAGAGAGAGAGAGATTCATTTAATTAATGAAGTACACAGTTGAAATCCAGGGCAAAGACTAAAATCCTATTGGCAAACCCCTTGTGACTTCCTACAAGGCTTATCTAAATCCATTTATCAAAACTTTAAGAAATTTGTTTGAATTATATTTATCTGTGAATAAATTTGAAGTTTTTTTTCATGCATTTACTATTTACATTTAGTTTTTGGTTACTAACTTCATATCTTTGATGTGTTTTGTAACAGCTTTAGTGAGCTACATGTAATAAATTAACTTATTTAGAGCATACAATTAGGTAGTTTTTAATATATTCACAGAATCACCAAAATCAATTTTAGAACATGTCATTGCCACAAAAAGAAACGTTTAAAAGTGACTTTCCATTTTAGCAACCACCAACACCCCTTGGCAACAACTAATCCACTCCTTATCTCTGTACACTTACATATCAAATGTATATATATATACATTTCAGTTAGATAGAATCATGCAATATGTAGTCTTTTGTGTCTGGCCTCTCTCACTTAACATAATCTTTCCAAGGTTCATCCATGTTATAGCATGTATCAGCACTTCATTCCTTTTTATGGTCAAATAAAATTGCATTATATATGGTTCACCACATTTTATTTATTTATTCAATTAATGTATATTTAATTGCCTCCAATTTTTGGTTATTATAAATAGTGTTGCTATGGATATTCCTATACAATATTTCGCATGAACATATCTTTTCATTTTTATTTGGTATACACCTAAGATTGGAATTGGTTCATCAGGAATTAACTCTGTGTTTCACGATTTGTAGAACTGTCAGACTGTCTTTCAAAAGCAGCTACATTATTTCATCATTCACATTAGCAGTACATAAGGGTTCTAATTAATCCATATGCTTATTAACACTTGTTAGTATTTTTTTACTATTGTCATTCTAGAAAATGTGAGGTTATATCTCTTCATGGTTTTTATTTGCATTTCTCTCATGTCTCACAATACTGGTTGTCTACTCACTTTGTTCATGATGTCCTTTGAAATACAAAGATTTGTTTAGTTTTATTTTGATAGTGTCTAATTAATTTTATTTTTATTGCTTATACTGTTAGTGTCATATCTCAAAAGCTTTTAACAAATTCAATGGTCTGAAAATTTACACCTGTGTTTTCTACTAAGAATTTTATCCATTTAGCTCTTACATTTAGATCTTTGATACATTTTAAAATAATTTTTATTTGGTGTGAGTTAGGAGTTCAATTTCATTCTTAAACATGTAGATATTCAGTTGTCCTTATGCCGATTGGTAAAAATATAATTCTTTCCCAATTGAATTGTCTTAGAAACTTTGTTAAAAATTAATTAGCCATAGATACATAGGTTTATTTCTGTATTTCACATTTTATTTCATTGATCTGTATGCCTTTCATTACTCTAGTACCAAACAATCTTGATTACTACAGGTTTGCATTAAGTTATAAAATCAGGAAATGTGAGTCTATCAATTTCCTTGTTCTTTTCAAGATCATTTGGTTATTGTGAGTCTCTTGATTTTCCATTGGAATATAACCAATATGTCATTTTAGCAAAGCAGGCAACTGAAGTTTTGACATCAATCACATTTTATCTATTGGTCAATTGGGGAGTATAGCCATCTTAACAGTATTAAGTCTCCCAATCCATGAACACAGGCTATCTTTTAATTTATTTAGATCTTTAATTTCTTCAGTGATTCTTTGTAATTTTCAAGGATATAAGTTTCCTGCTTATTTTGTTAAATTTATTTCTAAACACTTTATTTTTATGCTTTTGCAAATGAATTTTTTTAGTTTTGATTTTGATTTATTAGCACTGTATAGGAACACAATTTATTTTTTCATATTAATTATGTGCCCTGCAATTTTTTGGAACTTATGTATTAATTCTAATGTTTTCAGAGCATCCTAAGGATTATCCATACACAAGGTCACATAATTATCAAATAAATGTTATTTTACTTTTGTCTTACTAATATGGATGAATTTTAGTTTTTCTTCTATCTTATTTGCCATGGTAGAACATCTAGTACCATGTTGAATAGAAGTGGTAAAAGTAAATATACTTGTCTTGTTCCTGCACTTTTGGGGAAAGCATTCAGTCTTCCACTATTTTGCATAATGGTAGCTGTCAGGTTTTCATAGATGTCATTTAATAAGTTGAGGAAGTTTCTTTTGATCGTTAAACATCATTTTTTCTTTCTTTTCTTTTTGTTCTCTTGAGGTAGCATCTCACTTTGTTACTCCAAGTCAAGTGAAATGGAGTCATCCTACCTCACAGCAAAGCTCTCAGGCTCAAGCAATCCTCCTGCCTCAGCCCCAGGCACATGCCACCATGCTGGGTTAACTTTTTCTATTTTTGGTAAAGCTGGAGTCTCACTCTTGCTCAGGCTGGTCTTTAACTCGCCACCTCAAGCGATCTTCCCACCTTGGTCTCTCAGAGCTAATATTATGAGTATGAGCCACTGTACCCAGCCTATCAAAAATTATTATGATGAATTGATGTCGAATTTTGTCAAAAGTATTTTCTTTATCTATTGAGATGATAATTTGTTTTTGTTGCCTATGTTATTGGCATGATTTAGTACATTAGTGTAAAAAACATCATTTTCCCAATAAAAATTCCATGTGATCATGAAGTAAAATTATTTTTTATATTGCTAGAATGCATTTGCTTGTAAGTTATGGATATTTGTATCTATTTTCATAAGAAACATGAGTCTGTATTTTTCTTATGTGATGTATTTAGGTTTTTTGTCATAATAATACTGGCATTATAAGATGAGTTAAGAAGTGCCCGTCCTCTTCTATTTTTGGAAGAGTTTGTGATGAATTGGTATTAATCGTTCCCCTCCCCCAATGATTGGTAGAATTCAAAAGTTAAGCCATCTGAGCCTGCATTTTTCTTTCTGGAAAATTTTAGAATACTAAGTCAATTTCTTTGTCATAAATTAACCAACAGAAGAAGATAGAGGATTTAAATAAGTTGAAACAAATGAAATAGATGTTACAACTGATACCATAGAAACACAAAAGATCATTTGAGACTTCTGTGAACACCTTCATCCATGCAAACTAGAAAATCTAGAGGAAATGAATAAATTTTTGGAAACACACAACTTCCCAAGCTTGAATCAAAAAATATACCAATCCCAAACAGACAAATAACAAATAGTGAGATTGAATTAGTAAGAAAAATAACTCTCCACAAAAAAATCTGAGGACCACATGGATTCACATCTGAATTCTACCAACCCTCATACACCTCATACCTATTCTACTGAAAATGTTCCATAACATAATCAAGAAGGAGAAAAGCCTACCTGACTCACTCTATGAAGCCAATATCACACTGTTACCAAAACCAGGAAAGGACACAACAAAAAAAGAAAATTACAGACCAATATCATTCATGAGCATAGATGCAAATATTCTCAAAAATATAAAACATACTAGAAAACTGAATCCTAATATCAAGAGAATAATCCACTGCAATCAAGCGATAACCCAGAGATGCATGGATAGTTCAACATACACAAATCAATAAGTGTTATTCACCACATAAACAGAACTAAAAGCAAAATCTATATGATCATCTCAATAGATACAGAAAAAACATACTATAAAACCCAATACACTTTCCTGATAAAATCCCTCAACGAGCTAGGCATAGAAGTAACATACCACAAAATTGTAAAATCCATGTGTAACAAGCCCACAGCCAACATCATACTAAACAGTGAAAAGTTGAAAACATTCCTCCAAAGAACTGGAACAAAGAATGGGTAGCCACTGTCACCTCTTGTTTACAACATAGCACTGGAAATTCTAGCCACAGCAATCAGTCAAGAGAAAGAAAAAGAAATAAAGGGCATACAAATTAGGAAAGAAGAGGTCAAACTATCCCTGTTTGCTAATACAATCTTAGAAAACCCTAAAACTCAATTAAATATAAAAATGTGGGTTTATTTCTGAGCTCCCAATTCAATTGCATTTGTGTATATGTCTGTCCTTTTGCAAGTACCATACTCTCTTAATTAATGTAGCTTTGTAGTAACTTTTGAAATAAGGAAGTAGAAGTCTTTCAACACTATCGAAACAAATTTCAAGGGCGGTGCCTGTGGCTCAGTGGGTAGGGCGCTGGCACCATATACCAAGAATGGTGGGTTCAAACTCGGCCCCGGCCAAAATGCAACAAAAAAATAGCCAGGCATTGTGTTGGGCGCCTGTAGTTCCAGCTACTCCTCAGGCTGAAGCAAGAAAATCACCTAAGCCCAGGAGTTGGAGGTTCTTGTGAGCTGTGTGATACCACGCACTCTACCAAGGGTAATAAAGTGAGACTCTGTCTCTACAAAAAAAAAAAAAGAAACAAACAAACAAACAAATTTCAATAGTGTTTTATAGCTTTCATCCCTTGAGTTTTGGATTTCTTATGTTATATATGTTCTAAGAATTTTGTTCTTTTTGATGTTGTTATAAAAGGAATTTTTATTACTTTTATATCAGATTGTTCATTGCAAGTGCATAGAAGCATGATTATTTTTATATGTTAATCCTGTATACTTCAACCTTACTGAACTTGTTTTATTACTTCTACAATTTGTAGTGTATTCGGGCGGATTTCCTACATACATAGTACAACATCATAAGAGACAGTTTTACTTCTTGCCTTCAAATAGGAATGCTGCTAATTTAATTACTTAATGGCTCAAATTAGAATCTTCATGGCAATGTTGAATAGAAGTTGTGAGACTCAGGTTTCTTGTCATAATCCTAATGTTAAGGTGGCATCTTTCAGTTTTTCTGAAAAATAATTGTGTGGAATTTTATCTGTGGGTCTTTGGTAAAGCCCTTTATCAGATTAAAAAATAGCTATACGATTCCTAATTTGTTGATTATTTTTATCTTGATGATGATCTCATACTTTTTCCTTCATATTAAAATGGTAATCAACCATTATTTCTTCAAGTATTTTTTACCCTTACTCACTTACTTCTGAATATTGATAACGTAAGTATTAGATCCTTTCATTTAAGATTTTTTTTAAATTAAATCTTAGCTGTGTACATTAATGCAATCATGCGGCACCATGCACTGGTTTTATATACAATTTGAAATATTTTCATCAAACTCGTTAACATAGCCTTCTTGGCATTTTCTTAGTTATTGTGTTAAGACATTTATATTCTACATTTAGTAAGTTTCACATGTACCCTTGTAAGACTTTTTTTATAGACACACAGGTTTCTGAGATTTTGTCCTTTTATTTTCAATCTATATTCTCTCTGTTGTTCAAATTGGGTAAATCCTACCTTTTTAAGTAAACTGATTTTTTTTCTGCTTTTCCATTCTACTTTTGATCCTATTAATTCAATTTTAGTTTTAGTTTTTGGATTTTTCATTCATGAAATTGCCACTTATTTCTTTTATTATATCTATTTTCCATTTCTTTGAGAAAATTTTCTGTTTCTTTGCTGAGTCTTTCTATTTTATTAATTTGTTTAAAACCAGTTTGTAATTGTTTCTGGAAGCATATCTGTGATTGCTTCTTTAAAATCATGTCAGGTAATTCTGTCTTGTCCATCATCTTAGTTTTGGCATATATTTATTTTCCTTTATCATTCAGTTTGAGAAATTCTTGATTTTTTTTGTATGATGATAGACTTTCTAAAAAACACCAGGGTTTTTCAGATATGATGTTATGAAAATCTCTATCTTATTAAAGCTTTCTGGGTTTGTTTGCTTTCTCTGAAATTAATTTTTCCAGGAGATAGTGCAGTAATGTCTAGTTATTGCTAAATGGGAATAAAAATACAAGTTCTCTTGAAGGTTCTCTGTTGACACCAAGGGTGCTTCCTTAGAAATTTTAAGCATGGGGCAGCGCCTGTGGCTCAGTGAGTAGGGCGCCGGCCCCCTATGCCGAGGGTGGTGGGTTCAAACCCAGCCCCGGCCAAACCGCAACAAAAAAATAGCCGGGCGTTGTGGCTGGCGCCTGTAGTCCCAGCTGCTCCGAGGCTGAGGCAAGAGAATCGCGTAAGCCCAAGAGTTAGAGGTTGCTGTTAGCCGTGTGATGCCACGGCACTCTACCCGAGGGAGGTGCAGTGAGACTTTGTCTCTACAGAAAAAAAAAAAAAAAAAAAGAAAGAAATTTTAAGCATGAGTAAATGTTCTGGTGCTCCGCTGGGGTGGGAGAATATGTGGCATCATTATTGCATGGTAGATATTCTCTGATACTACCTTAGTGGGAAGGAACAAAGGTACCACGTTATTTCTAAGTGGCAGGGGCAGTCAATAGTCCCCATATGGTATCCAATGGCACCATATTGGAGGGGCTAAAGAGGGAGATGGTATGGGGCATCTTATTACAAAGTGGTGAAAGTAGAAGTCCTCACTCTCCATTCAGCATTTCTAGGCATGAGTAGGGATTAGCCGATGTTTTTCTTTGGCATTTGACTGGAGAAGAGCAGTTATTGTATAAAAAAAAAATTTCCTTTTTCTTTTTCTCTATTTAGGAAGCACAAGTGAAGTTTCATTACATGTATATATTGGTGTAGTAGTGAAGTCTGGTCTTTTAGTAAACCCATCACCTGAATAGTATACATTGTACCCAATAGATAATTTTTCATCCCTCACTCTCTTCTTCCAACCATCTAAAAGTTTTCTGTCTTGATTATCTGTCCCAATCCTCATCTTCTAACTAAAAAGAATAGATTCAGGAAAAAAGAAATTTTTGTTTACTCGTATTCATATTTTGTGGTTGTCATCTTCTTCTATTGTAAATTTGGAATATATGAGACAAAAATAATGCCCAGGGAACTCACCATCATGTTGTCTATTGACTTTCAAGCTCCCTAGCCAGTCTGATGTCTTCTCTCTATCTGTCAGAGTTTTAGTGTGTTTATTTATTATATAATATTCAGGGGTTTTAGTTTTACTTAGTAGGGGAAAGATGGAAAAGTATATCTAATCCATCTTCCCAGAAGTAGATTACAAATCCACACTTTTAAAATAGAGATACTCAACCAGCTACACATTCATCTGACTTGCTGTTACCTATCCCTCATTTAATCATATTAATGCATTAATATGTGCATGGTTTCATTCATAAAATGATTATTGGGCATTTACTAAGAACTAAGTAAGCTAAGAACCAGTGAATGAGTCAATATCATTGCCCTGAAAGAGTTTAGAATCTAATGAGGGAAGACAAGGGAACATTTGATTAAAATGTAGTTTCAAATGTATAACAGATTGTAGAGATATAAGAAAAAAAAAGACACTTTGTAATGTCTTATAATTTAGATATGTATCCCTTTTATTAGTCCTTAATCTCTCAGTCTACCATCCCACCAAGCCTTTTAACAAAGGTAAATAAATTAGCTTAATAAGATTTGTTGCTATTGAATCAAAGGTATTTTTGTACTTACTAATATTTTATTAAATGTCCACAAACTATCTGTTTAATAATGTAAACAGTTAGAGTAAATCAACACCCAATTTCCTACAGACTATAGTTAGGAGAATTTATATTTCTCACAGTTCTGGTGAAAAATGTAAATGAGAGCAATCTTTGTACATCTCTATTCTTCTTAGAATTTGCCTTGATTGTATGATTTCTCAGAGATGATTAACACAGGTTTCATGACTACATCCAAAATTTTCTGTTTGTCTCCTATATTATTCATCTGGCCTGGAAGCTTAAAGCATTCAAAAAGCACATTAGGGCTCATTCTTTCTCATGTATTGGCTCTCATTTCATTCCTAACTATAATTATTCAATGGGTTCCAATAGGAAGGTATTTATCCTTCTTATAAAGTATGGACACAATGTAGAGTTGAACCATTATATTCCTTTCTGTCATCAGTTATTATGTCTCTAGGAAAGGGCTTCTCTTGTAAATGGTTTTTAATCTTATATTTAACACAGTTATGAAAGCCCTTTTGTCCATCCTCAGCATTTTTATAGGTCTCTGCACATGCTATGTTTAACCTTTCTAACGACATTGTTATAGAATACATTGTATCTGTCCTTGATTGTACGGATATTTTCTATCTCTGTACATGTCTCTGAAGAAAATTTGGAACTAGTAAGTGATTTCTCTGTGCAGCCACATAGTTGTCTTTTAATTCTTATGCTGTTAAAATTGTTTGTTTGTTTTTCCTCATTGTTCTTGAGCCCTTTTTTTGTCTTACAGTCTCTTACCTTCTCATCTGGCCTATGGAAATCTGATTTCCGAAGTCAAGAATAACTTGACTATCAGACCATCCTTCCTTTGTCTTTCTCCCTACTTATAGTATATTTGGGAGTCAGTATGTGCCAGTAAAACATATAAGGAATTTTCTTTGTTTCATAATTTATTGTTTAAAATAAATAAAACTTTATTTAGTCAGGCAGGACTATAACAGTTTTGTTGTACTTATTTTCTTATTTAACTTAAAAATGCGTTATAGTATCAATATTAATATCCCTACAGTTACAGAAACTATCATTAGAAGATTTTTTTTTAAATGATACAATGACTTTTCTTTAGAGCAATGCTGACAAATATCTACTCAAACATTAATAAGTGATTACTCTCAACTCATTCATATGAAGGGACCAAAAACTCATATGGTAATGTGTAGATGTGTGTATATGTGCATGTAATCCCTGCCCCTCTCGTTTATATAAATATTAATTATCTAAAGCACATGTTACATTTTCTGGCTAACAAGTATTTACATCAAGATGCCATATTTCATTACCTTTTGGGTTCAATGTACCCTATTTGGCCTTTGGGTAAACCAAAACCCAGACTTTACCACTATACAATATGTCTATGTAACAAAATACTTGTACCTTCTAAATTTACTGAAATTAAAAATTTAAAGTAAAAAAATATATAAGATATTCTTCCCTAATGTACTTACATTGACATTATCTGCACTAGGCTATAAAAAGGTCATGTTAGGTAAAAGCAAAAGGAAATCAGAGAAAAAACATAAAGACATTTCATAGTTTGCCAATACACTCTTACTACAAACTATTAATAAAATTCTAAAATAAACTCTAAAACAAGCACATACATACACTCAATCTGTGTCATCAAAAAATAAATGTCAACATCACGCCATAGATCTCAATTTTTTTCAATTTAAAACCCTACTTTATACAATATAGCACAGCTATATTACCATAAGGCATTTAAGAAAAATGAAATGAAATCTGGCTGAGAATGGTGGCTTACGCTTATGATTCTAGCACTCTGGGAGGCCGAGATGATGAATTGTTTTAGCTGAGGAGTTCGAGACTAGTTTGAGCAATAGTAGACCCCTTCTCTACTAAATATAGAAAAATTAGCCTGGTGTGGCGACACATGCCCGTAGTCCCAGCATCTTGGGAGGCTGAGGCAAGAGGATTGCTTGAACCCAGGAGTTTTAGATTGCTGTGAACTACGATGCCATGGCAGTCTCACCAGAATGAGATTCTGTTTAAAAAAAATGAAATCTCAAATATCTAATTTAAGTAGTATATATAATTATCAATACTTTTATAGCCATTAAAGATTTAAGGTGCGTGTGAAAGCAATTCATGATCTGTCTAATGCCTTTAGGTCATAAAATGTAAAAGTGAAGATCCTTATTCAGTTTATATAATCCTCAGTGTCAATGCTTCCTGAATTTTTCTTAAATTTGTTTATCCTTGTAATTCAATTTAATTTGATCACAAAACCCATTGTTGACCAGATCATAAACTACTCACCCAGTGTAAAAAACCTTCATTCTTGACTTCTACGCATATACTGTTTGAAATCTATTGTTAGCATAAAAGCTGGATTATTTATTTTCTTCTTTTCATTTAATTTTTAATTAAAATCATAACTATATACATATTATGGGGTACAATGTGATTTGATATACAATGTGGAATGCTTAAATCAAACTGATTAACATATCCATCACCTTACTTACTCATTTTTTGTGGTAAGACATTTAAAATTTGCTATTACTATTTTGAAATATACCCTTGCATTCTGCATATTAGTGAGTGGGGAGAGGGAGGGCATTTGGTAACATCTCACCTAATAGCTACATTACTCAATTTAAAATTCTAGCTAGAAGATAAATTTGGAGTTTGGTCAGGTATAGATTAGATGTAGATGCCCCTCTGGGCTAAAGTAGAGTTGATGGAATGTGGAATGAAGAGGTCTAGGAGACCAAGGACAAGAAGACAAAGTAAGCATTTCTTTTTTTTAAATTTCAGATTCATCTGAGGATACAAAGGGTGAGGTTAGAATGTTTGTATTTCTTAGGTAAGAACCCTGTTGCAGTTGTGTCCCACACGTAGGAGGTGTGCCATATACCCTTACATCGTGCCCATTAGGTGGGACCACACCAATCCACCCCCTCATTTACTCTACCACTCTCTTGTTCCCCCAACTTGAATTTAATTGAGTTTTTCTCTTTTGTGGGCATGCATTAGTTCATCTACTGGGTCCATATTAGTATCAAGCACATTGGATACTTGCTTTTCCATTCTTGTGATACTTTACTAAGAAGAACGTTTTGGTTCTACCTAGGTTAATGTAAAAGATGTAAATTCTCCATCTTTTTATGACTGAATAGTATTCTATGGCATATGTATACCACAATATATTAATCTATTAATGAGTTGATGGGCACTTGGGTTGTTTCCACATCTTGGCAATTGTAAGTTGAGGTACGGTGAACAATCTACTGCAAATGTCCTTATGATAAAATGATTTTTTGACCTCTGGGTAGATGCCTAGTAATGAGATTGTGAGATCAAATGGAATGTCTGTTTTGAGTTCTTTGAGGATTCTCCACAATTCTTTCCAAAAAGCCTGTATTAGTTTGCAATCCCACCAACCATGTAAAAGTGTTACCTTCTCTCCACATCCATGCCAGCATCTGTAACTTTGGGACTTTGACATGTGGACTATTCTCATTAGGGTTAGGTAATATCTCAGGGTGGGTTTGATTTACATTTATCTGATGATTAGGGATGATGAGTATTTTCCTTATGTTTGTTGGCTATTCATCTGTCTTCTTCAGAAGTTCTGTTCATGTCTACAAGTAAACATTTCAAAATTAACCTGAATTATGATTTTACATAAAATCCTTTCCATTCTATGGCACATCACTTAAGTAGATGGAGATGGAGGGAAGATGGTGAGATAATTTCCTTTGCTATAACTTACAGTTTTAAGAATATAACTTATAGTTTTAAGACTAGAACTTAACTTTTACACAGCATGTCACCTGGAGTTTTATGGGCCATCCTATTGACTAATATTATTTGAAAACAAGATCAGAATAATAATAGGAGGCTTTCTAATGAATCTAAAAGGGTAAATTTAGTTAAAATATTGTATTCAGACCCAAGACTGAAATGTGTAACTAATCATTCAGAGGACTTAATAATACTTTTTATAAAATGGCACCTTCACAACACATTACTCTTTATCACCCCAGTTTGAGCTAATATTATTATGAACACCAAAGGTGTCAATAGTGAACTTTGTGATAACATGTTTTATTCTGGGCTCACATACTCTACTACTCTTAAGAGTCAATAACCATAGAGTGTCAAATAGTAAGATTGGGGATAGTATTCCAAAATCATTTAGTTAAGAAATCCTTGTCATTTCCACATTTTTTCTCAAAAATTTATTTACTGGTTGTGCTTTATTTTCTCTTCTGCCTTTAAGTATAGCATGTTATATGTAAGTTTTTGGAAGGATAACAAAGATTCTGCTATTTTTGTCTCCTTTTTTGTACATTTCCAAAATATTTTACATTATACATACATATGGCTTCTTCCCAAAATGAAGGGTCATTGATGGCAAGCAACCTATCTTGTTTGGTTCTTCAACCTCATTAACTATCACTGTGCTAGATGCATGATCAATAAAATAACTTCTTTTTATCTCTGATTGCCTCAAATTCCTATTTTTATATGTTCTCTTGGTTATTTTTTTTTCCATTTACCACTAGGAAAATCTATGAGGGCGGTGTCACAGGATGTCTTCATGGGATTCACATCTTACAAAAAACACACTGTTCATATTTCTAATGTCAGACATTAAAATCCTGTTGCAAAACAGGAGAAAAACAGACAAAAAAATCTGAAAAAACCCTGACATGAAATTAGAATATGCATAGAGAAACTGAGTCAATATAATTTAGCTATTTCTCAAATACAACCACGTTCGAAAAGCAGTTTGTGGCAGATAGAGTGAATTTTACAGGTAAAGTGGAAGAAAGAAAGAAAAGGAATAAGAGATCAGTCAGGTTAGGATCATTTTAAAAGGCTGAAGATTTACAGTACTATCAAGAAAAACACCTGGGACATTAGAGAAAAGAATAAATAAAGCTACTTACAGATAAATTACTGTTATGTTTGAAAAACTCTCAAAGGTAGGTCATAAAGAACTAGCTGATATTTATTTCATTCAAATACCACAAAGTGCAATCAGTCTTTAATTTTAACACATAAGAAATAGACAATGATTAGGAAGAATATACACAGAATCAAATCAAAAAAGTCCTGAAAATATATTGCTGTTTCTCCTTAAAATTCCAACTTAAAGAAAAATATTTAATTAAAATTATTTCTACCATCTCAGGAGGAAAGAAATTATAAATACAATCAACAGATTAGAAAATTTGAGGAATTTCTAGAATCAGATTAGCAGAGATATAATTGTAGATAAAGTATGATCCATTCCAGAGTTCTGAACAGTTCTTTCTTAACAAATCCTCAGATATGCTCAAAGCTCAGAGTAAACAAGTATGAAGAGCAATAAAGAATCTAGGTATATCATCAAGGTAATTAATTAATGAAGTTAATTTGAAAGGGTTTAATTTGTTAGAATTTCCACATTGTCACCCTGCATATGATGTGATCTGTCCCTGAATTCAACCTATATACCTATTTTTCTCACTAAGTAGTTAGTTATCATAAAAATGTAAGAAATACATGTGCATAGTTTTTAAAAGCCTAAGTTCCACAGGTCTCATAAAGAAAAAAATGGTACTGAACTGCTCACAGCACTTCCTAACCCTCAAAGTCAATGACACTAAGCTATTATTCTGTGTTTTTATTACTTTTCCTACTTGATTAAAAAAAATTACACATTGAACGCTGACTTGAACTGTCAAAATATTAATATTTAGCAGGAATTCAACAACACACTATTAATACTTCATCTTCCCAATATGAACATATCATCACTTATTTGTTAAATCAACATTCAATTCTTTTATTACAGCTATATGAAATAATCAAACTGAATCAAGCAGTGCCCCCAAACTACATTTTCTTTTTTGTACAACTGTATATTTTTCCTAAAGTTAGTAGTTGTTTCAATATTTATTGAATTCATTTTTTTATACCTGTCATTAACTTATATCCAAAGTATTTGAAAGAACTCTATAGCTCCTCTCAACATGGTCACACACTTGTGATAACTTGTAGGTTACATTTTTTTCCTCAGACAAATTTTTTTTTATTGTTGGGGAATCATTCAGTGTACAAAAAGAAAGGTTATACTGCTTGCATTTGCTAGGTAAAGTCCCTCTAATAATAGTGTTCTGCCCCCCAAAAGTTATGTGACACACCATGGCCCCAAGCCCCCTTACCTCCTTCCCTCTCTACACTCTCCATTTCCTCCTCCCCCGACCAGGTGCTAGCATCAATTGTCCTCACATTTGTCCTCACAAATGTCCTCCAATTGAGTACATTGGATTTATGCTTCTCCATTTTTGTGATGCTTTACCAAGAAGAATGTATTTCAACTCTATCCAAATTAATATGAAAGATGTAAAGTCGCCATTCTTTTTAGTGGCTGAATAGTATTCCATACTATACATATACCACACCTTGTTAATACATTCCTATATTGGTGAGCATTTAGGTTGTTTCCACAATTTTTCAATTGTAAATTGAGCTGTGATGAACAGTCTAGTGCAAATGTCCTTACGATAAAATGATTTTTTTTTTTTCCTTCTGGGTAGATGCCCAGTACTGGGATTGCAGGATGAAATGGGAGGTCTAGTTTTCAGGTCTTTGAGGATTCTCCATACTTCCTTCCATAGAGTAGTAATAGTTTGCAGTCCCACCAGCAGTGTAAAAGTGTTCCCTTCTCTCCACAACCACACCAGCATCTACAGCTTTGAGTCTTTGTGATGTGGGCCATTCTCACTAGGTTTAGGTGATACCTTAGGGTAGTTTGATTTGCATTTCTTTAATAATTAGTGACAATGAGTATTTTTTCATATGCTTGTTAGCCATTCATCTGTCTTCTTTAGAGAAGGTTCTATTCATCTCAATTGCCCATTGATATAAGCGATTGTTGATTCTTCTTTTTTGTTGCTTAATTTGAGTTCTCTGTAGATTCTCATTATCAAGCTTTTGTCAAATTCATAATATGCAAGAATACTTCCACTCTCCTACTACTATCAGGATTGGTTATTTCTAGTGCTACTACATAGCTGTGATCTTGGAAGGTCTAGTCACCATCATTCTTAGAAAATTATTTACTTCCCTATGTGTTAAGTAATTCATTCCCAGGATATAATATTTCTCTTTTTTTGGTCTACAGCTCCCTGAAATTGTCTCAGTCCCTTTCCTTCCTAACATACATACATATATATTTTTTATTGATAGAAGAATAAAAAGAACGTAAATACATTCAGAAAAGGAATCAGACAATTGCTATATTGAAATATTAAGCAATAATAATTATAATAATAAGAATAATAATGTACAGAAAGTAACATTGTCAAATAAGAGTATGTCTATTATAGAATGCTTTGACTCTGAGATTCAGTATGGAGTCATCAGTTAACTTCTTCTTATTATTATTTTTTAAGCCTCAAAAAATAGACAACTAATGTTTATAAATAAAAGTAAAAGATAATTTCAAAAAACAGATCATTCCAAATCTTATAAACAATAGAAAAAGAAGAAATACTTCAAAATCATTCTACTTGATCTAGGAATACCTGATATTAAAATTGGAGAAAATATATTATTATAAAAGGGAAATTACAAACATAAGTCACTTATAAATGAGGATGCAATATCCTAAACAACACATTAACAAGTTGAATTAAAAATTAATGTTTAAGTAGTGTACTTTGGTCAAAATTAAATCCAATTAATGTGAGAATGAGTCACTATTTTCTTTTCTTTTTTTTTTTTCTTCCTTTCCCTCACCCATTCCCTCCTTGTCTGGTCTCCCCTTCCCCCATGCCCCACTGCGTCATTGTCATTAATTGTCTTCATATCAAAATTGAATACATAGGATCCATACTTCTCCATTCCTGTGATGCTTCACTAAGAATAATGTGTTCCAGCTCCATCCAGGTTAGTACAAATGCTGCAAAATCTCCATTTTTATGGCTGAATAATATTTCATGGTATACATATACCACAGTTTACCAATCCATTCCTGGGTTGAAGGACATTTAGGTTGTTTCCACATTTTGGCAATTGTAAATTGGGCTGCAATAAACAGCCTAGTACAAGTGCCTTTATAATAAAAGGTTTTTTGTTTTGTTTTGTTTTCCTTCTGGAAAGATGCCCAGTAATGGGATTGCAGGATCAAACAGGAGGTCTAGCTTGAGTTCTTTGAGGTTTCTCCATACTTCCTTCCAAAAAGGTTGTATTAGTTTGCAGTCCCACCAGCAGTGTAAAAGTGTTCCTTTCTCTCTACATCCACACCAGCATCTGCAGTTTTTAGATTTTGTGATATAGACCATTCTCACTGGGGTTAGGTGATATCTCAGGGTGGTTTTAATTTGCATTTCTCTAATAATTAGGCATGATGAAAATTTTTTCATATGTCTGCTAACCATTCATCTGTCATCTTTAGAGAAGATTCTATTCATGTTTCTTCCACATTGATGTATGTGATTGTTGGTTGTTTTTTTTTTTTCTTGTGTATTAATTAAAGTTCAGTATATATCCTGGTTATTAAGTGTTTTTCTGATTCAAAATATGCAAATATCCTTTCCCATTGGGTAGGTTGTCTATTTGCTTTGGTTGTTGTCTCCTTGGCTGTACAGAAGCTTTTCAGTTTAATTAAATCCCATTTGGTTTATTATTGCTGTTGTTGTTATTGCCATGGCAGTCTTCCTCATAAAGTCTATCTCCAGGCCACTATCTTCCAATGTTTTTTCTATTCTTTCTTTGAGAATCTTTGTTATCATAATTATAAAATAGAAGCTTTCTTCAAAAACCTAATATTTTTTAAGTCATATTTAAGAACAAGACAGGCATGACAAAGTTGATTAGGAACCCAATATATGAGAGTGGGTTTTAGTGACTAGTGGAACTCAAATGGAAGAATTGAGTGGGGCTCTAGTAATGTCATAAAATTATCCTAAAGTAGTAGGGTTTGAAATTTTTTTCTGATGGCTATTCAGGTTTCCCAATGGAATACTCTGATCAGCAACTTTAATGTGGGTGGGTTATATTCACTGGACTTCAGGTATTTAAGGAATAAGTGAAGGGTAGTGTAGGAGTCTTAGAATTAATTATGTAGAGTAGCATGTTGTAGAAGAAATCATCACTTTTAATTTTCTAACCTAATGGGCACAATGTAAGTGTATATGCCACACCTCTTGGGTGAAGGGCTTAAATACAACTTGGTCGTTACCCAACAATACAACCTAATCATTTGCACTCTCATATTAATCAAGAATTTTAAAAAGTCACCAGATAGTAAAATGTGCATCTTTGACAAGAATTGGTGGTGTGGTACCCAACCCTAAGTGTTGATTAGGAAAAGAGACCTTTTGTCTAAGTATTCCTTATATAGCCTGAACTACCTCTCCTGATTTTAGGCCCATTTTCTTCCTACCTTCCAAATTACATATGACTTCAATTTTTGGGTTTTCTGATATTTCATAGGGAAAATTTGTTTTTTTTTCATGCATTGTTCACCCCCCATACCCCTACTTTTATAGGCACTTAAAAAAAGTAGAAACCTAAGTCAATTACGCCTTTTTACTCCACTTTCTATCTTCCAAATCTACTTTGCCATCTTCTGTCTGCTTTCATCACCTCCCTTTTGGTCCCAGTAACTTTATTACTTTTTAAAATTTTCTTCACTAATGTTTTAAGGCAATCTCATGGAAGTAGACATGATAAAGACATATATATATTTTTTTACAATGTGATGATTTTATATACAGTTTGAAATATGTTCATCCAACTGGTTATCTAAGACATATATATTCTGAGGGAAGTCCCAAAACTACTTTTTGAGTAAACCAATAGGTTTCTAGCATGTGTTATGAACCTAAAAGAGAAGCATGGAATCTGAGGTAACTCTGAAGAGAACAAAAAGTAAAATAAATACCTGATTCTCCTGATTCTAGCATTTTCCATCAAATAAATCCTAAACAGGATGAGTAAAATTATATTTCTAATTCAAGAGATTACCAGAATTTATAGTGGACCTATAGAAGAAAAGAAATTCTTTAGGAAAGGAAAATAAATATCTATTCAAACAGAAATCTATGGATACATTCCATGCAAACAAATATCCAAGTCGTCTCTCTCAATCACGTGAGACTGATATCAAGATAAAAATACCTGTTATTAAACAGTTGCACTAGGTTTAACATGTAGGTTAAGTAGGCTGAAAATTCTGTTAAGAGTATCAATAAAATATATAAAGAATAATGAATCACCAAATTTTAAAAGTAACTCTCAGGTAATAAGGTTCATTGGGGAAATAGAATAAAAATTTTAAAGAATGCTAATCATTGTAATAAGAATTATTTGAGGCATAATACATAATATATCTCAAAAAGAACGACCATCACTTTTAAATAAATAAATCAAAGTTCATGAAAATAAGCTAAAATAATTAATGAATAAAATGAGTATTTAAAAACTATGAGATGAGACTAAATCAGTCCTTTTTTTTTTTTTTTTTTTTGGCTGAGGCTAGGTTTGAACCCGCCACCTCCGGCATATAGGACTGGCGCCCTACTCCTTGAGCCACAGGCGCCGCCCGAGACTAAATCAGTACTTAAGCAAAAATTTATATTATGAAGTACCTATATTAGAAAAGAAGAAAAGTCTTCAAATCAATTAACTCAGCTTCCACTATGAGAAACAAGAAAAACAAAAGCAATTTACAGCTAAAGTGAAAAGGGAAATAATAAAGAACAGAAAGTAATAAAAGGAAAAATGAAAAAATAGAGAAAAGTAAATTACGTTTTTTAAGATCAACAAAACTGACAAACTTACAGTCAGAATCATCAAAAGAAAAATAAAGAGAAAGAACATAAACTTTCAGTAGCAAGAATGAAAAAAATATGCCAGGTGCTATGGCTCATGCCTGTAATCCTAGCACTTTGGGAGGCTGGGCAGGAGGAGGAAGGAAGACTTGAGTTCAAGAGTTCAAGACCAGCCTGAGCAAGAGTGAGACCCATCTCTACTAAAAATAAAAAATGATCTGGGCATTGTGGCCAGCACCTATAATCCCAGGTACTTCGGAGGCTAAGGCAGGAGAATCACTGAACCCTGGAGTTTGAGGCTGCCGTGAGCTAGGCTAACATAGCCATGGCACTCTAGGCCAGGACAACATTGTCAAAAAAATAATAATAATAATAATGAGAAAAATAGCAGTAATAAATATGCAATGTATTAAAGGGATAATAACATTTTAAGAAACACTTCATATCCGAAAACTTGAAAATTTATATTAAATAAATTATTTGAACATTGAAAACTACCAAAACTCACTAAAAAAAATTAACCTAGTAGTCCTATATCTATTTTTAGATAGATTTTATAATTATAAATCTTCCCACAAAAGAGGCCAAGGTGACTTCACTAATTGAGCCTACTAAACATTTAAGGAAAAAATAGTACTAATTTTATGCAAGCTCTCCTAGAAAATGAAATGCAGGAAATAATTTCCTGATGTCTACTTTACATTGATAAATTAGATAAATACATTATAAGAAAAAAAGATACAGACCAATATCCCTCAGGAACATACATGCAAACATTTTAAACAAAATTATAGCAAATTAAATTCAACGAAATATAAAAGGATGACACATTATGACCAAATAAGGCTTATCCTAGGGTGGTTTAACTTTCAAAAATCAATTAATGGAATAAATCATATTTTAAAATTAAACCAAAAAATCAATAGAATCATTTCAATAGATAAAGTAAAAAAGGATTTGGCAACACTCAACGGTCATTTCTGTTATAAATCCTCAGAAATCTAGGAATAGGATGGAACTTCTTCCTGATAAAAGACACCTATGAAAACTTTACAGTCAACATTATATGTAACCTTTTTACCTTTAGGTCATGATCAAAATATGGCTGTCTTCCCTCACTGCTACTACTTAAAATTTCACTAGAGGTTCTAGTAAGGACAATCAGGCAAGAAAAATAACTGAAGGCATCTAGTTTGGAAAGAAAGAAATAAACTTCTCTTTATTTGCGGTCAACATGATTCTATATTGAGAAAATAGTATGGAATTTACAAAAGGCTACTGCAAGTAATAAATACATTTAGCAGAATGGTAGGATATAATGTCTAGGTATAGAAAGAAATTGCATTTCTATATATTCTCAAAAAACATTAGTAAATTAAAATTCTTTAATGTATCACTTACGATAGCATCAAAAAAAAGTTTTAAACATATTCAGAGACACCTGTGAAGAAAATATGTGCAGGACCTCCAAATTGAAAAACATTGCACAGGAAATTAAAGATCTAAATAAATGGAAAGAAGAGGCGGAGCATGATGGTGGATGGGAAGTTTAGCTCAGCTCTCTTGGAACAACAGGTGAGAGTGAGTGGGCTAGATCATTCCTGGCGTGGAATATTGGTGTGGAGTGGCAGTTCGGGGTGTGCAGCAAGGTGGTGGATTGCTGGATTTGGAGTATAATCGGGAGCTGCGGAGACCGCCAGGAAAGGTTCTGTCCTGAGGCTGCAGCAGCTACAGGCAGCAGCAGTGGCAACCAGCCCCACCACGGAGGAGTTCCCAGTTCATGGGAAAACTAGGTAGTGTGTGGAAAGATTGGTGAAGTGTGGACTCCTGAGCAGAATTAGGTGGCCTGAGTCGGGTGCCATCTGGTGCAGCACCACTGTGGTTAGGCAATGGGAGAGACACTCAGATGGGAAAGATCCCAGATAAAGAGGCCATTGTTTTGGAATTTGGGAGATGGTGGTTGCTGCAGGCATCTTTCTGCTTGGGCCAGGTATAGTGATTTGAGTCTCACCTGCAGATAGTCGTCCTACACTCAGAACTAGCCCAGGATATCCCGCACTTCACCAGAATTGTTGCAGGGAGAATTTGGGAAACCTGCCTGTGAAGAATTTTTGAGATCAGTGGAGTCAGCAGTTGGGCAGGGTCTAGGCGCCAAGTGGGTAATCAGGCAAACACCAAGAACATGTAAGCCAGGAGACAGGTATAAGCCTGGGAACCACTCACAGAGCCACCTAGTGTCCGGAAAGTATATTGCAACATATATTCCTACTAAAGTCAAAACCTATGGCATATATATAGTTGTATGTTTTGTATATATATATATATATATAATTTTGTTTGTTGCTTTTTTTCTCTCTTTGCTCATTATTTTTCCTTTTTTCCTTTATTATTTCTTGTAGGAGTTATTGCTAAATTTTTTTAATAATTATTTTTGTTTGTTTTTCTCTGCATCCTCCTATTTTTTTTTTTTTTGACAGTCTCACTATGTTGCCCTTGGTAGAATGCTGTGGCATCACAGCTCACAGCAATCTCTAACTCTCTTGGGATGAGCAGTTCTCTTGCCTCAGCCTCACAGGTGGCTAGGGCTGCAGGTTCCCACCACAGTACCCGGCTGTTTTTGGTTGTGGTTGTCATTGTCGTTTGTCAGGCCCTGGGCTGGGTTCGAGTCTGCCAGCTCTGGTGTGTGTGGCTGGTGCTCTGGCTGCTGGTCTCTGGGTGCCAAGCCCTCCCCTTCTTCTATGGTTGCTCAGAGTACTTACAGCAATTTGTTTGAGTTTTTATTTTGTGCATGTGTGTGTGTGTTTGTGTGTCTATTTCTGTGTTTGTGTGGCTGATTTTTTGTTTGTTTGTTTGTTCATTTTGTTTCAATGTGCCTTGTGCTCTGCTAAAACCTTGCATTGGCTATTTTCCCTAACCCCAGTTTTTACATTTACCGAGAATAAAGGGGAGTGAGGAATGATAGTCAGCTGAAGCCAGCTTTCAACAGAAGCTCCTGTCCAGAGGTAGAGATAACAGACAGAAAGAAACCAACTAAGCAGAAGGGTGGGAGCCAAGCAGAGAGAAGAGATTGATAATTGCACATCTTCCCTGCTGAGGCAAGCTACAACTCCGAGGAAACAAATTTCAGGTACAGAACCCACCCGAAAGAGGATGCGTGTCCATCCCCTCCCCCAAGAATGTTGCTTGCTTGCTTGCTGTGAGATCTCTACTAATGAGCAGTGAACTGAGGTCCTCTTTTCTCATCCCACAGAAGCAAGTTGCTGGAAGCTGGGACTCCTTCTCCAGAGAGTCCCTGCTGTGAGCCTGGGCATTCTCTTGTCTGGCATGAAGGTTGAACAAATATTTTCCCTGCCACTTTGAACTCCCAGTTCACCCTTCCCCCTGGCTTGGTGGTCTAGAAACCCAACACCTGCAGAGACCAGAACGTTCATCATTGTTTGCTAAGACTGGATATTGCTTGGTCTGAGATAGTGCAGCTACACTGGAAATGTGAATCCTCAAATAGTGCAGAAAGGTACAGGGGGAAGGTGTCTGGCTTTGCTTTGAGAAACAACAACTAAGCAGTAGGCATAGGTCTACATATGATGGGTGTAGGCTTGGGAACTGCTGAGGCATGGGAACCCGAGTGGAGACATCTCCAACCTAACAGTAGCATTAATAGAGCAATATGGCTGGGGTCAAATTTTGGAGAGACACCACCCCAATTCTGTGGACTGCCAGAGGGAGCTAGATATCCCATTGCAGGGATACCAGAGAAGCAGAGCAGCTGGGGCAGAGGCACAGTCTCTGAGGGCAAAAAACATTTGCTGCTTTGTTAACCTCTGGTTTGGAACAAGCTCAGGTGGAACTCTCCCCAGTTTCCATTGAGCATCCGAGATAATGAGACTTCAACTCCCCCAGCTGGGTAGTGGCAGAGTGTGGTCGTATGGCTGATGAGGCATTGACTTCCCTCTGATTCTGGCAGGCCCAAATCTCTGGTGCATTTTCTCATTGGAGGGAACTGGGCCATAGCCCCGTGGAGCTACCAGTGCCTGAGTGTGATGGAGGTGCAAGGTGGGGAAGGAGTCACCAACCCCACTGGACTATTTTTCTGGGTGGGCCTTTCTGACTCCACAGAGCACAGTAGTGAGTTACACTTGAGCTGCCAGTGGATCCCCACTACCTAGATGCTGAAGAGCTTTTGAGCTTTCCCACCTGATCTGTGTTTGTCTTGACTGGGACAATTGATTTGAAACTCTTGACCTGGGATGATAACCCGGGGACCCACAAAGGTTGAACCCTGGTTGTGTTGTTGAGGGAGCATGGGATTCTCCTCTTCCAGTTGTTGCCTATAGAGGGGAGGTGTGTCTTAGTTGCTTATATATCTCCACAGATGAGATTTCAGCCCAATGCCACTGATTCACTAGGTTTGGACAGAGACTAGTGGAATACAGGTCAGACCATCTAGCCCCATGACACCAAGCAGGTCCCCAGAGTTTAAGGCTGTAGTACTGAATGGGACCTTTGTAGAGCTCTAGGGTAAAAGCCACAATCACCAGTCCCAGTTCCTTGGAAAAAGGGCTGGTTAACTACAACTCCAGGAGCCCTAAATTCAATTTTACCTTACCAGCTTCTCTAACCAAATGGTGAAAACTAATCATGGGATGGAATCAGGGGGAAATCTCTGGCAACTTGAATAATTAGAGTAGATCACTCCCCCAAAGAATGACAAAGGAGACACAACAGAAGATAGCATTTATAAACAAATGACTGAGATGTCAGAAACTGAACTCAAAATTTGGATTGCAAATAATATTAACAGAATGGAGGTAAAGTTGGAATTAGAAATTCAAGGAGCAATTCTTTGGAATGAGAGAAAATGTTTGCAAATAATGTGCCTGATAAGCAGTTAATATCCAAAATATATAAGAAACTCCTATATTTCAACTTTAAAAGCCTGATTTAAAAATGGGCATAGACCTTGAATAGACATTTCTTTAAGGAAGGTAAACAGAAAACAGTTATATGAAAATGGGCTCAACATCACTAATCATCAAGTAAATACAAATCAAAACTACGATGAGATATCACCTTATAATTCTCTAATAATTTTATGATGCTTACCACATAATTTTTAGTTTTATTGAGGTGTAATTGGTATACAAAAATATGCACATATTTAATGTATACAATTTGATGGGGTTGAATATATGCATACACTGATGAAACCATCAACACCATCAAGGTAATAAACATATCTATCCAAAAGCTTCCTCCTCTACTCCTCCCTATTTTGTAGTAAGACCACTTAACTTGAAGACCCACTTTCTTAACAATTTTTTCAGTGTAAAATACAATATTGTTAACTATGGGTAATATGTTATAAGGCAG
Organism: Nycticebus coucang; assembly: GCF_027406575.1. Classification (NCBI taxonomy): domain Eukaryota; kingdom Metazoa; phylum Chordata; class Mammalia; order Primates; family Lorisidae; genus Nycticebus; species Nycticebus coucang. Next base: position 151,131,702 of record NC_069804.1, on the reverse strand, counting down.
AGCTCTAGAACTTACTCATCTTGTATAACTGAAAATTCATACTTAATGAAAAACAATACTTCATTTACCCTTCCCTCCAGTTTCTAGCAACCACCATTCCATTCTCTGCTTCTATGAGTTTGATTATTTTAGATGTTTCATATCAGTAGAATAATGCAGTATTTATTCTTCTGTGTCTGGCTTATTTTTCTTAGCATAGTGTCCTCCAGGTTCATCTGTGTCGTCTCATGTGGCAGGATTTCCTTCTTTTCTAACGATCGATAATATTCCATTTTGTGTAAATAGTACATTTCTTTCACCCATTCTTCATTGATAGAATTAAAATTGTTTCCATATCTTAAATATTGTGCATAATGCTATAATGAGTACTCTTGGAGACTTTGATTTCAACTCTTTGGGATATAAACACAAAGTGGGATTGCTGTATCACATGATGGTTAATTTTTTGGGAAATCTACACACTGTTTTTCATAGCAGTTATATATCACTTTACATTTCCACCAAATTTATAAATGTTCCAACTTTCCACAACCTCACCAACACTTATCTTTTTTTAAATAATAGCCATGAGATGATATCTCATTGTAGTTTTGATATGTATTTTAGGGATGATTGGTGATGTTGAGTACATTTTTATTTAACAACTGTATTTGCTGTTTGGATGTCTTTCATGGAGAAATGGGCATAGGACTTGAGTAGACATTTCTTTGCCCATTTTTCAATCAGGCTTTTATAGTTGAGTTATAGGAGTTCCTTATATATTTTGGCTATTAACTCTTTTTCAGAAATATAATTTCCAAATATTTTCTTTCATTTCAAAGGTTACCTTTGACTGTGTTGATAATTTCATTTTCTGTGCTGAAACATTGTAGGTAACATATTCCTACTTGTCAATTTTCACCTTTGTATGCCTATGCTTTTGATGTCATCTCAAAAAAAAAATCACTGCAAAGGCCAAAGCCATGAAGCTGTTTCTCCTACATTTTATTATACAAGTTTCACATTTTCAGGTCTTATGTTTAAATATTCAATCCATTTTGAGTTGATCTTGGGTATAAGACAGGAATTCAATGATTTTATGATGTTCATCATATGTCAGGTACCATTCCAAATTATTTGCATATAATAACATTAATATTTGCAAAATCCTGACATAGGTGTTCCTATTTATTTGCCAAGAGTAACTATGGAACAGAATATTTAAGAGAATTGCCAATTATCACAATGCTAGTAGGTGATAGAGTGGATTTTGATCTGAGTTACATCTTCAAGTATATATTCTAAGCCACCATTATGCTGTCTCTTTTAGTCCCTTCAGTCTGCTCTAACAAAATGTTGTAAACTAGGTAGCTTATTAAAAAAACATATGTTTATTTCTTACAGCTCTGGAGACTGGGAAGGCCAAGATCAAGGCATCACACATTTCATATCTCATGAGGATTCTCTCTCTGCCTAATAGATTGCACCTTCTTACTGTGCCCTCACATCGTGAAAGGGACAAAGAAGTTCCTTGGGCCTATTCTATAAATCCATCAATCCCATTCATAAAGTCTGCACCCTCATGACCTAATTATCACCCCAAATTTCCCACCTTCTAACATCATAACCTTGATGGTTAGGGTTTCAACATCTGAATTTGAAGAGAGAGAACATAATTATCCAGACAAAATCCCTGTTCCATTCAAAAGAGCAGTAATTTATATATAAAATAAATGCAGATGTATAGATATAAGGATATAGTTTTATGTGAGAGAGGAATATATCATGTGTTCAGAAGAGGGTATGCAGGGGGAGTAAAGAAACGCACAGGTAATTATGCAGCAGATACATGCAAATTACTGTATTTATTCAACCCCCATGACAACCCTAAATGTTAGATTACATTATTCTCATTTTCACATAGAAGACATACAGGTTGAAGGGTTGAATGGAGATATGCTTACAGGGCATAAATAGGCCTTAAACATTATGGTTATAACCTTAGCTATAAAGTAAATGATGGCAGATTATGCATAATAATTAAATATGGTTCAAATAATGTGACTAAAAAGGCATAAAATAAAGTTTACCTTAACCGCACCTCACTTGATGCACAAATGAGTAGCTACTAAAGAGTAACTTATTTTCAAATTAGATCACTGTGGTTTTTTTCTATTTTCGTAACACTAATATGAACATATTTTATGCAAAACCAAATCTGAAATACATGAATTAATACAAAGAAAGTAAATGGAATGAGAAATTTCAGCATGGCTAACTTTTCAACTTCCTTCCCTATCATTACAATTGCCATGGTAATTTAACATTTAAAAAATTCTGACTTCAGTGTACTGTTTATCATTTACATTTGCCTACATTATTCATACTGAGATATAGAGGGTTACTTGTTTATGCCTAGATTATTTTAATATGAAGATAAAAATGTTCCTGAAAATTTAGTTTTCCTTACTTCTGAATGTACCTTTCTCAGACCACTTGACTTGAAGTAAATTTAGAAATACATCCTGATTATATCCCAGAAAGATTCCATATGTGGGTTTCTTTTTTGTACATTCTGTAAACAATTTAAAATATATACAGCCAAATTTAAAAATGTGTATGAGTAATGGCTTTTATCATCAACATGATAAAATACATTAATAGTCTTTATTCAGGCCATGTTTGTTTGGAACCCCCAACAATCTTTCAGGGGATTAAACTAATAAGAGTCTATAATTTTATAAGTATTCAGCATCAGAGTCATTCCAGGAGTATTCATTTATAGAAACAGTCATCTGACTTCTGAGACAAAAGCAGATCTGTGTGTGCATCTGTATGTGTGTGTGTGTGTGCACGCATTTTTAAAAAATTTTACTCAACTTAATTCACCACTATATTTTTTCTTTTTTATCAACTTCATTGATATATACTTCACATACAATAAAATGCTCACAATTAAGTATATATTTTGATGACCTTTGCCAAATGAATATACCAGTGATTCTTAACCAGTATACTGCAGCACAATGGTGTACCATGAGAAGATCTTACATGTGCTGCAGAAGTTTTTGAAGACCATTAATTAAATTATTTTCAAAAGAAGTTCAAAGCACACTAAGTATATTATTTTCCTTTACTCTTTTTGTTTCATCAACATAATTTAAGTGTGCCACAGGAGTTTAACTATAGGTTCAAGTGTGCCGTAGGATAACGAAGGTTGAAAAACACTGGAATATACCCATGTGACCACCACCACAATCAAAACAGAAGGCATTTCATTCACAAATACTTGATGCCCTCCTAAAAACCTTGAAGTCATCTTTGACTCTTCTCTCTCACATCCCACAAGAAGTCCAACTACAAATTTAGTTTGCTTTATAGCTAACCATTCTCAACACCTTCATAACCACCTGGTTCCAAGCCACTATCATCTTTTGCCTGAACTAATTCAGCAGCTTTTGGAATGGTCTCTGCTTCAATGCTTGCTCAACCATTAGTTCATTCTCTGTACAGCAGTGATAGTGATCCACATACAATATATGGTAGATTAGAGGTTCAACACCTTTAACAGCTCCTCGAGGCTTATAAATAATCTATATAATACTTACATAATATTGCCCCTACGCTACCATTCTGACCTTAATTCCTGCCACTCATCCTTGTTTTACTTAACTCCAGCCACACTGACCTCCCTATTATTACTTGAACATGCCAGGCACACACCTGCTTTAGGGTATCTTCAATGATTGTTAGTCTACTTGACTTTTCTGGTTTTCTTACATCTTCAGATGTCAGCTCAAATACTTTCTTAATATGGTGGTAATCTTTGACCACCCCTATATAAAATCATTGCCCTGTCACATTTTATATCCCTTTTCCAATGTTATTTGTTTTCATTGTACTTATCACCACTTCACTGTTATATATTTATTTTATTAACCTATTGTGTGCTTGCCACATAAAATTTATATTTCAAGATTATCTAATTTTCCTGTTGGTATCCCTAGGGCTTAAATATATGCTTGGGATCCTGGAAAAACTCAATAACCATTCATTGAATGAATAAATGTGAATTATTTCTCCATGCCTGCCAAGTCCACCTCCTGGAATACATGTTAACTCTTCATAGAGAAGAATCTTGCCTCCTTTCCACAGTACTTTGTATTGAGTACATATAAAGCACACAAGGATAATTGTAATTTGGTTTCTGCATATTTGAAACACTAGTCTAGTTAGAATTAAAATTAGCCAAGAAATGTTGATACCCAACATTATCTTGAATTTATATTATAGGAGTAACTAATGCACTTCATAAATTATAAAATAGATAAAATTTGTTTTTCAGGTACAACTAACACTGCACTTGCTACATGACAGAATCATGTCTAAATGTATTTTGTATAACATTCGATTTGAATAAATTGATTTTCAGAGGCTTAAATAACTCCTGCCAAATCATAGCACTAGTATATTTCATAAATAGAATTCTGATTCCTTATCTAATGGGTCCAGATTTTTTACATATACTTCTTCCTTTCATTGCTTCTCCTTTTCCAGCCAAATGCTTCTTAGTTGTTGCCTCTGTCCTTCCCTCATGATCTGTTCTCTCTAATCCTTGCTACATCCTGAGAAGCATCCCATTGGTCACACCTTAGGTGATCTCTTCATCTTTATCCAGATTTACTCCTTCATGGGCTTATTGTTACCTTTACCCAAGCTAAGAGCAAATGACCACTATGCTCATTACAGTAACTTAACTTCACATAACAAAAGTAACATACTTTACCAGAAATCTTTGGTTACCTAATAAAATGGGAAATTCAGGGGCAGTGCCTGTGGCTCAAAGGAGTAGGGCGCCGACCCCACATACTGGAGGTAGTGGGTTCAAACACAGCCTTGGCCAAAAACTGCAAAAAATAAAATAATATAAAATGGAAAATTAATATGAAAAACTTAGATACCAGGGCCAGACAAGAAAGTGAATAATATTATTATGTGTTTGAGTTTTTTTATAGGCCCCAACACACATCCACTATGGTGGCTGCTGACTGTCCATACTTCCAGAGTAAATCATAATTATACCTATAAGTATATGTTGATAAACATCTATTTTATTTTAAACTAAGGGATACTAGAAGTAGGGCATGCAAATTAAGAGAATATTAGAATTTTTCTTTATTTTCAACCCTAAATGGTAACATGTGAATTAAATATACAAACTTTAAACTATATAAGTTATTGACATACCAACTGGATATGTCATAAACTTTCATTGAATAGCTTCTGTATATAAAGTACTGTGTCATTGTCAGAGATTAAAAACACTAATATTGCACAATTCAAGCTCCCAAAATTCTTATCATCTTCTGGAGAATCTCTAAGTGTTCATGAGAATTGGCAGGGAAGTGAATTTAACAGGAAATATCCAGCTTCAAGTATAATTCCTTTGTTCAACGATATATTCTGAGTACTTACTACAGGGCAGGCACTATGCTGGAAATGATAAACAAAACCCACAATAATCCCTATGCCATGGTACCTACAGAATAGTATGGAATATATAGATATAAAGCCTATAACTATTTGAAAATGGAAAAATTTTGATTTTGAATAAGTACTATGAAAATGAGATAATAAGATTCTTATCTAGAAAGGAATATAAGTGAAATATTGAGGCAAGGATAATGGATATATGAGCTGAGAGCTGAATAGTATCAACCAAGCTAACAAAGCAAAGGATGGCGTCCCAGGCCCTCTGGCAAGACGGAATAAGTCCAGTGTCCCAAGAATAAAGAACACATGTGTGTATGATGAATTTAGACAGACAGATAAAGCCAGAACATGATGTGAAGACTTGTGAGAACTGCTATAAAGTTTCAAAACTAGAATAGCATTCTCATGATAAAGAGGAATCTTTCTAAAAATTCTAACTTATTATATGATCTATGTTAGAATCTTGATTATTTATATATCAATAATATTGGTATTATTCATATGCTTTCCCAAACTTATATTAATGCAAAAAATACAGCTGTGCATTTGCAAATATTTAGAGATCATTAGATAAAATTAAACAGCATTAAATATGAAAATCATTCTGGTAATTTATTATATAATCTTAACATATTTCGGTCATTTGTTTTTCTGGAATAAAGGCCCAAGGGACATTTGATCAATGTACTATCTATGCTAAATGTTCTGTAATCCTCTAACTGTTCTGACTTTCATGAAGACAAAAGACACAAAAAATTTTTCCTAAAATACATTTTTTTATTACTCCCCTCCATTTAGAGTTATAGCTGTTTATTGTATTTAAGGTTTGACCAGTGTGTTTTCAACAATCTAACTAATGCAATAAATGCATGTTATCATATTTTAAGTGCTATTTATGCCAAAGAGATGCTTTTATATCTTTGAAATATGAAATCCAAAGTAAATTAATTCCATGGTACATATTTAGAGGTCTACTTCAAACCAGGCAAAGCTGTATATTTTTTTTCAATTATAATCATGGCAAATACAATATCATAGGCATTTAACAAAATAAATTAGCTGCACAGGTCATGTTCTACTCATTATGTACTTCTGTAACTTCAGAAATTCTTGTTAATATACAGAGAAGTATATAAATGAAATATGCATACCAGATATTATTGCCATAAAAGAGAAAATTGTGCTTGCTAGGTTCTGGTTCTTAAAGAGGGAACAAGAGAGCAAAAGTAAGTATAAAGGGCTCTTTCTATTTACATAGTATAATGCCTTTATTTAACATATAATATACACAGGCCCCAAAGTATACACTTTATAAATTTAATAAAATATTAAAGGACATTTTTCAAAATCAAATTTTGCTCACAAAAGAAACATTTCAACATGGTATTTTTAAAAAAAATATTGAATAAAAAGCTATCACTTCTCCCAGGCATATTTTATTTTTCTTTTACGTGTGCATTTAGCTCAAGAAACTTAAGAGATTTTGGAAACTTCAGAGATCAAAGAGCTTTAATTTTGTCTAATCCACATTTTTACTATAACAAATATATACTCCATTCAATGTTTTTGAGATAATTCTACAGTAATTAGCACTTGAAAGCAAATCTGATTGTGTAGTTTAGCTCACTATAGCTATAATACTTCATTTTTCTTCAGTGCAATAGTCAAATTCAGTGCAATTTCTTACTATATCTAAAAGGGAAACTCTTATTCAATATTATTGAGTTTAAATATATTATTGTTATCATTAATATTACATATGGTATTTTTAGTAACTTTTTGAAAGGCCATAATGTGCTGTGAGTTCTAAAATATTAGCTCATTAATGTCATTGTAATTTGAGAAATTCTCCAAAACGGTACATTATTTCATTTACTATAATTTATCTGAAATCAAAATAGAATTTGTCTTATAAAATCAAAATTATCAAAAAGTCATCCCATGTGGAATTTATTACAATGCTAAAAAGATAGCTTTCATTATAAATCAAGTGTAATTGAGTTCCAGCATGTTTTTTTGTTTATTACTGAAATCTGTGTGTATCTTTTGAGATATTGGGTATATTTGAGTACATGGAGAAATCAAATCCATATTTCATTATTCAGCATTTTTGTATCACTAGTGAATCCAAACCTCTGAAAAGCATTAAATTGGTGTGATGTTGGAGTTGGAATTTGGGATTGTCCAAATATTGCACATTTAGTATGTGGATTTGGGCAAATGAAGCATATTTGTGGAGGAAAAAAGTGAAGTACAATTACCTGCATTCTGGAGAAAACAGCAAAGCAGTGACACTTAAGCAGAAATAAGATGATGGGAGCAGAAAATTAAATATGAGTTTACAATGTGATAAAAATAACAGAAAGTCAAGTACTCTTCTCATAGTTTAATGTAAGAAGTCTCTACTCAAGAGGGGTGTGACATAGTGTAATCAAGTCGGGAATGTAGTATGCTGTTAGCACTACAAAATGTGGGGGAGGAAATGCTGAAAACATATATCTGCAAAATAGGTCCTTGGACAGTTAGGTCAGACTTCAGTCTCACAATTATGGAAACATGACGGTGACAGAAAATGAAGAAATAGTGGATATCTGAAGTTGTCAAAATTCTAATGCATAGTTCATTGGAGCTTTTCTATCATGCAACACACGATAATGCAGAGTTTATTTGAATATAGATATATATTGGAACTCCTAAGAAAATTTTGTTACCATAATTAAAGCTTATCACTCATTAATTGCTTTACTGTAGCAAAAATATTTATAGAGGAAAGATGTTGGGGCAGAGAAAGAACCATAGTTGTCCTACATTACATTAACCTTAACAAGTTGGATTGTATTTTATAAACCCCGTTTTCTCTTGATAATTCTGTTAGCGATATACAATATAATCCTTTAATTTATCTAAATCTTTGTGAAGTTATTTCTATGATTGTGTCATACATCAGGTAACAAAAGTTCTTAGCTATACATTGCAATAAAAAGTAGTCATTTCTTTCATTTTAAATGTGTACACATCCTTTTCAGAGAATAAAGCTACATCTTTTTTTTTTTTTTTTTTTTTTTGAGACAGAGACTCACTTGGTCACCCTCAGTAGAGTGCAGTGGCGTCTTAGCTCACAGAAACCTCAAACTTTTGGGTTCAAGTGATCCTCTTGACTCAGCCTCCCAAGTAGCTGGCACTACAAATGCCTGCCACAATGCCCAGCTATTTTTTAGAGACGGTGTCTTGCTGTAGCTCAGGCTGATCTCAAACCTGTGGACTCAGTCAATTTACCCACTTCAGCCTCCCAAATAAATCTAAATCTTATTTGTTCAGAAAATCATAAGAGTTACATATTAGGTTCCTAAGAACAAGGCAAGATAATAAGAAAGAAAATAAAGCGTTGATGCTTTCATTTTCAAATTAATCATCAATTCTGAGTTCATTTGCTATCTAAGAAAGTTATATCATGAAATGTGCACACTAAACACTTCCATCCAGTCGAAAATGCTGTCTACAGTAGATCTACAGATACTGCAATCTCTCTATTAGGAGAAATAAGTCTTGGTAGCACAACTTGAGATCATATATGTTTATTAATCATATATTCTCAGCTAATATGTTAACATACTAATTAATATATCTTCCCACATAGGTATTACCAAATATTTAAAAATAGATTTCAACAAGGTAAATACTACTAAACCATCTAAAACTATTTTTTCTGCTTCTACATTTTTTATGTCATTTATTTCTTCCAATGACTCTCTTAAGCAATTATTAACAGCCTGATTTAAAGATAAGGAATTTGAGGCTTAGCAAGACTAGGTAAATTTCCTACAACCACACGGCTAATTAGTGTCCTAACCAGAATTTTTAATATACACGAAGTGACCTATTCTTTCTCTGTGGCCTTTTATGCCAAAACTAAATGCAAGCATTCTATTTTAATCTTTTCTTCATAATAATCATGATCCCAAACAACCTTGGCCTATAGATTTGAGGATATGTCATGTATCAGAGTTTTAAGTAGCCCCATTCTGTTCTGGCTTGAAATTCTATATTTCAGTGGAATTACATATTTGGGTTTTTTTAATTCTCAAATATTAATTTATGATATCAAAATTTTGTGTAAGATTTTAGTGTTTCTATTACTTTCATTATTATGGATAAAGAAGTTTAGCGGTTTATGAAGGACCTAGCATTTAAATAGAAATGTGTCACTCTACCAACTGAGGGTGGGAGCAAGATGGCAGACTAGAAGGATCCCTCTGCTGGCCTCCCCTAGTACAGCAAAGGAAAAAAAGGGAACCCAACTATATCAGATGCAGGGAACTTACCTGGAGTCCGAGCTCCAGGAGTACAGCAAGGTGGTGGTGGACTGCAGGAGACAGCAGGAGATCTAGAGCCATAGGGGTCTGACTCAGTTGGGAGCTGAGAAGAACCAGGTGGCTCCCCACCTCTGCCCCAGCAGTGGTCTGGGGACAGGAGGAAGCCTCTCTGCAGTTTTCAGATTTCAAGGGAAGCTGCACATTGAGTGGAAAGCTTGGAATAGTGGTCAGACTCAGTGTACAGCAACCAGGTTTGAATATCAGGTGAAGTGGATTTGCCATCAGCTTGATTGCTGGCGGGACAGCCTTACTGGGAAGGTCCCAGCTGCCAGCTGGGCTGCCACTGTGGGAAGGACCTGTGGGTAGGTGTGTCTGCAGGGCCCTGAAGCCTGGCTGACTCTGTCTCGCCTGCTGAGACTGGGCTTCTAGTCCTGGGGCAAGGTGAGTGGCTAACCCACCATTGGGAATTGTTGTCTGGGGACATTCTGAGATTTGCCGCCTAAGGATTATGGAGATCTTTAAGTCCCCAACCCAGTGGGGACTGAATGCTGAGGAAAAATCAGGCACTCACTGAGGGCAACTAATCAGGAAGACAAGCCCTATCCTCCTCAGAAACTGGAAAGGGGTTTCTGGCATGTGTTCTCCATCTCTGAAAACCACAGCGCCATCTGGTGTCCAGGCAATATATTACAATATATGTATTCCGGTTAAAGTTTCTCCCTTCCACAATATACATTTTTTTTTTCCCCGAGGATGCCACCTCCAGTGGCTGTATGAATTAAATTTATTCAAGCCTAGTGCTACTACCAAAAAAATCCTCAAAATTATATTCACAAAATAAAATGGAACATTACAACCTAAATGATTTAGAAATAATGGTATCTAACTATACTCAGAAGGTGTGAGGAGAGCAAACCGGGAGTAAGTTTCAAAAGTATTAATCTTTCAAGAAAGGGAGTCAATTGATACTGTCTAAAGAAGAAAGTAATTTATCAAAGCAGCAATATAAGGACAATGACTTCAACTTCATGATACTTTTTAAAAAAATATTGATACTTGTATTATTTGCATCACAAAAGAGGCATCACAACCTTCAGACACAATCAATTCCACAGCACAAATTCTGGATCAGCATAGTTCAATAGATTAGTGGTTATGTTGGGCACTTGAAATACCCTGATGAGTTTGTTTGTTCCTAAAAATAAACTTTATTGTGTATAGTTGAGGTTTATAACATATTATGGGATATATAAAGATAATAAATTGTTACTATAGTGATGCAGATTAACATGTTAATCTCACATAGTTACATTTTTGAGCATGCAGAGAGTAGCTAAAACATACTTAACAAAATGCCTAACACAATACCATTTTATTAACCATGGCTCTCACGTCGTACATTAGGTCTCTATCCTTGCTCACTCCCTATGTCTGCTACTTTGTACACTTTGTATCTCCCCATCTCTGCTCCAACCCTGACCATAGTAACCACTGTTTTATTCTTTATCTCTAGTATTAAGACCTATTTTTTTTACATGTCCATATTTTTTTCATTATTTTTTTTTTCTTTTCCTTTCTTTGTTGCTGAGGTTGTTGCTGTTGTGGGCTATTTGAGATTTTTTGTTTTATTTTTATTTTGTTTTTGTTAATTTTTTGTTTCTATTTATAATTTCCATTTTTACTTTGATCAATAACAAGGGATCGTGTATTTTTGGATACGATATTTCAGTAGCATTTATTCTCTCTATTTCACTCCTCTCCTTTCTCTCTCTCTCTCTCTCTCTCTCTAACCGACATTTGGTTTTATTGTGTCAAGGACATTACAGATGGCTGATCTTGTCAACACCTGCAGGGCACAGTGCCCCATCTGCCAAAGCTGCCCCCACTCCCTAAACTGAAATCCTGGGTGGTGGCCATGATCCTAAAGATGCTCCCCACTCCAAGATTCCAAAAGAGACTAGTGGTGGTGGAAGCAAAAGGAATGCAGCAAGGTCAGGGTCTCATTTGTCTAAAGCTGGTCTGACACCTGTCACCCCTTCCCCAACTCACACCCTAGACCCTCTGCCCACCTCCATAGAACTAGAGGCCAGAAGACAGCAACCCACATCTTTGTGCCACCTCCATGTCCCATAGCCTTCCTGCCCCCAAACCAGAGAGAAACCACAGAGCCCATGCTATTGAAGTATCATGTTTTACTGGTTGATTTTATAAGATAAAAGCTCATTTTAATAAAGAAAAAATTCAACATTGAAGACCCAGACATTCTTGGGGTACTTGGAAGGGAAATATTCCACTTCTTCCTCCCACATCCCTGGCGTTGTTGTAGGGTGGACGACAAGTTTTTCTGATCTTGGAAGAAATGGGGGGCAGGGAGACTTTCCTCTGTCTGTCTCTCTCCTTTGGGGCTGCCTGGCTGCTGTCAGTTGATTTGTCTCTGTATGCCTCTTGTCTACCTTCGGCACCCTTGCCCAAGTCCCCTATGGAATCAGGGATGGTGCTGTTCGGGGATGGGGGGGCAACAGGGCACATCAGCTGGTGGAAAGACAGGTGGTGGTGGTTACAGCAGCAATGAGATGGATTGCAGGAGTGTGTCAGCCAAAGGGAGGTGGAGAGGAGGCAAGAGGGAAGAAAGCCAAAGGTGGGGTGGCAACAGAGGGAAGGAGTGGTGGGGGTTGGGAGATGGTGTCCAGTCCCTGGGTCTCCATCAACTCTCGTCCCGGAGGGGTCTCAGAGCACTTTGTTTTTCTTCATACTCTCTAAGTATTCTTGTTCGGACACTGCCAGAACCGATGCTAGGATCTCATCATCATCCCAGTCATTCAGACCGAGTGCACAGGGCGAAGGAGGTTTGGCAAGAGCTAAAACAGTGCCCGGGGAAAGGGGCTTGATGCCCAGATCAGCATGCAGTTCAGGGTGCTCTGGCGAAGAGGCTGCACTCTGCTGTATCGCGGACTGGCTGGTCCACTCATCCAGGTCACTGGTGGCTGCTTCTGTGGCCGAACTGCATGTAGCACTGGCTTTTCGGAGCTGGCTGAGGCCTGGAACCTGGCGAGACTGTTTCTCTTGATCCCGCAGCCACTGGAGGTAGGATTCCCGAGCCACTTGTTCCTCAATGGCCGCGTTTGTGGCCTCCCAGTCTGCAGCCTGTTTCTTGTCGCCGAGCATCTGCTGTTCAATCCAGGATTCCTCTGCAGTTTTTATGGCATTCTTCATCAGGGAATGGTTTGCAAACCCTGTTTTGAATGATGGCAGGCCTAGCCCTACACCGATGGTGGCCTTGTTAGGATTCACCACTGAATTATAGTGGATATTCTGATGATAGCTTACACGAATGGGTTCTTCCTCGTTTTGATATATCCCATGTAATGTGTTGATAGGCTCTGTGTTGTATTGGTACACCTCCACCGGACGGTTGTACATCTCTGCCATGGCCTGCATCTCAATGTGGTTGCCATGGCAGTCGTTCTTCCGCTTCCTATTAATGTAGGTGGTGAAGTCTTCGGTGACATAGTTGGAGAAGTAGTCAGCATTCTTCATCAGATAATCCATGCAGTGCTTTCGCACCACCTCATGCATTTCCTGGTCTCCATAGACCTGATCAGCTACAGCCCGGAAAAGACAGGCACCATCCTCTTTCATCTGCTTGATGATGAAGCCCTTCTTCTCTAGTAGGGCCTTTTCAAACCAGAGCTCCTGCTCCTCAACGGTAGCAGGGTCCATTGCCTCAATGCGTGCAGCAGCTGCTTCATACTCGTCCTCACTATTGTAACCTGTGCCAACCTCCTCTTCCTCAGAACTGCCTTCACCAACAGTGTCAATTACGGGAGCTTGACGGAGCCGCTTACTATGCCCCAGCCCAGAGCAGCAGCCAACCACACTCATGGCAGCACCCATGCTTACCACCACACCTTCCACACTGACAGCCAATGCTGCTGCCCCCAGCTCATCCCCAGGAACACTTCCAGAACCATCAGGGCCCCCACAAGGAGGAGGAGAAGCCTGCTGTGGCCAGGGACCCATCACTGAACCCGATGGTACAGCCAGAGTCCAGCAGTGAAGAGCGCCCGGTGGCCCTGATGGCGGGTCCTGAGGTGGTGGCGAAGCCTTAGGACGGACTCCCACTACATCTGAGTCATGATCACAATCACCGCTGCCCATGGCCACACTCCCGCCGCAGCATGGCTCTGGAGGCCGTGGCCCAGGTGTTGGTGGCTCGTTAGTGGGGTCAGCATCGGGAGGCGGTGGCTTCTTTGGGGGGGAAATACTCATAGTGGCACCACCGAGTACCAGCCAACAAAGCCAGCACGGAGCACACGGGAAGAGAACTCGGATGAGAGGTCTATGGTAATGCGCAAAGCACGACGGGAATGGCTAGACACGGATAAAGAATTCGAAGCACCAGTTCCAAACCTGTTGTCAGTGGCAACGTGTAAGTCATGCTGGGAGGAGAACCCGGATATGGAGTCCAAAACGAAAGTACTGCATTGAGTTTGTGGGAGCCTTCTCTCCAAGTCCAGTGAGTTTATTGTTATGCTCCTTCTAGCCTTTAGCTTCAAAGGAAACAAAACCAAAACAAGCACTTCTTCACACCACCCGCTCACAGGTTCTTGTAGTACCCGGTGGGGCCCCCAATCTGTGTGCACCAGCACCAGGGCACAGCCCCGCCCCTCACTTGAAAGTACGTAGGCAGGATCTCTATTACCAGCACAACAATTGTGATCACCAACCAATGGAAACAGCTGGGTGGGACCTCGATGACGCCCACAGCCAATCAGAGGCAGGTGCTCACCCTCATATGCCCTCCATCACAGATTTCAAAGTCGGCACCCTAGTTCCAGGCTTTCTCTTCCTCTTGTCCTGCTCTTCACTTTTCTCCCCAGTTGCTGACTCACAGGGCATAGGTGCTATGAGAGGATATTGTTGAAAAACAGTAAAAAACACTTCCCCACCAGGTTTCCAGCTTCAACCCAGTCAGCCAGAAGAATAACTGGAAAACAATGACACTCCCAGAGTTTAGCATCCCCCTATAGCATCAATTCCAGTCCCGCTCACCTGAAAATCCCTTCTTTCTCTCTTTTGACAGAGACTGTTCTACATTTTTCATCTTTCCAACATAAGTTGTTCATACAACAGCTAAGCTATCCCCCCTTTTTATTTTTTTCTTCTTTCTTTTATCCTATTTCTTCTCTCTCCCTTATTTGATATAACTGTATTTTAAATTTTATCTATGATTTTTTTTTCTTTTTTTTTTTTTTTTTATTGTTGGGGATTCATTGAGGGTACAATAAGCCAGTTACACTGATTGCAATTGTTAGGTAAAGTCCCTCTTGCAATCATGTCTTGCCCCCATAAAGTGTGACACACACTAAGGCCCCACCCTCCTCCCTCCATCCCTCTTTCTGCTTCCCCCCCCATAAACTTAATTGTCATTAATTGTCCTCATATCAAGATTGAGTACATAGGATTCATGCTTCTCCATTTTTGTGATGCTTTACTAAGAATAATGTCTTCCACTTCCATCCAGGTTAATACAAAGGATGTAAAGTCTCCATTTTTTTAAATAGCTGAATAGTATTCCATGGTATACATATACCACAGCTTGTTAATCCATTCCTGGGTTGGTGGGCATTTAGGCTGTTTCCACATTTTGGCAATGGTAAATTGAGCTGCCATAAACAGTCTAGTACAAGTGTCCTTATGATAAAAGGATTTTTTTCCTTCTGGGTAGATGCCCAGTAATGGGATTGCAGGATCCAATGAGAGGTCTAGGTTGAGTGCTTTGAGGTTTCTCCATACTTCCTTCCAGAAAGGTTGTACTAGTTTGCAGTCCCACCAGCAGTGTAAAAGTGTTCCCTTCTCTCCACATCCACGCCAGCATCTGCAGTTTTGAGATTTTGTGATGTGGGCCATTCTCACTGGGGTTAGATGATATCTCAGGGTGGTTTTGATTTGCATTTCTCTGATATATAGAGATGATGAACATTTTTTCATATGTTTGTTAGCCATTCGTCTGTCATCTTTAGAGAAAGTTCTATTCATGTCTCTTGCCCATTGATATAAGGGATTGTTGGCTTTTTTCATGTTGATTAATTTGAGTTCTCTATAGATCCTGGTTATCAAGCTTTTGTCTGATTGAAAATATGCAAATATCCTTTCCCATTGTGTAGGTTGTCTCTTTGCTTTGGTTATTGTGTCCTTAGCTGTACAGAAGCTTTTCAGTTTAATGAAGTCCCATTTGTTTATTTTTGATGTTGTTGCAATTGCCATGGCAGTCTTCTTCATGAAGTCTTCCCCCAGGCCAATATCTTCCAGTGTTTTTCCTATGCTTTCTTGGAGGATTTTTATTGTTTCATGCCTTAAATTTAAGTCCTTTATCCATCTTGAATCAATTTTTGTGAGTGGGGAAAGGTGTGGGTCCAGTTTCAGTCTTTTACATGTAGACGTCCAGTTCTCCCAACACCATTTATTGAATAGGGAGTCTTTCCCCCAAGGTAAGTTCTTGTTTGGTTTATCAAAGATTAGGTGGTTGTAAGATGTTAGTTTCATTTCTTGGTTTTCAATTCGATTCCAAGTGTCTATGTCTCTGTTTTTGTGCCAGTACCATGCTGTCTTGACCACTATGGCTTTGTAGTACAGACTAAAATCTGGTATGCTGACGCCCCCAGCTTTATTTTTGTTACTAAGAACTGCCTTAGCTATACGGGGTTTTTTTCCGGTTCCATACAAAACGCAGAATCATTTTTTCCAAATCTTGAAAGTACGATGTAGGTACTTTGATAGGAATGGCATTGAATAGGTAGATAGCTTTGGGAAGTATAGACATTATAACAATGTTGATTCTTCCCATCCATGAGCATGGTATGTTCTTCCATTTGTTAATATCCTCTGCTATTTCCTTTCTGAGGATTTCATAGTTTTCTTTATAGAGGTCCTTCACCTCCTTCGTTAGGTATATTCCTAAGTATTTCATTTTCTTTGAAACTATGGTGAAGGGAGTTGTGTCCTTAATTAGCTTCTCATCTTGACTGTTATTGGTGTATACAAAGGCTACTGACTTGTGGACATTGATTTTATATCCTGAAACATTACTGTATTTTTTGATGACTTCTAGGAGTCTTGTGGTTGAGTCTTTGGGGTTCTCTAAGTATAAGATCATGTCGTCAGCAAAGAGGGAGAGTTTGACCTCCTCTGCTCCCATTTGGATTCCCTTTATTTCCTTGTCTTGCCTAATTGTATTGGCTAGAACTTCCAGCACTACGTTGAATAGTAAAGGTGACAGAGGACAACCTTGTCTGGTTACAGTTCTAAGAGGAAAAGCTTTCAGTTTTACTCCATTCAGTAAAATATTGGCTGTGGGTTTGTCATAGATAGCTTCAATCAGTTTTAGAAATGTGCCACCTATGCCTATACTCCTCAGAGTTCTAATTAGAAAAGGATGCTGGATTTTATCAAATGCTTTTTCTGCATCTATTGAGAGGATCATGTGATCTTCATTTTTGCCTCTGTTAATATGGTGGATAACGTTTATAGACTTGCGTATGTTAAACCAGCCTTGCATCCCTGGGATGAAGCCACCTTGATCATGATGAATGACTTTTTTGATGATAAGCTGTAATCTATTGGCTAGGATTTTGTTGAGAATTTTTGCATCTATGTTCATGAGTCAGATTGGTCTAAAATTCTCCTTTTTGTTTGGGTCTTTTCCTGGTTTTGGTATCAGGGTGATGTTTGCTTCATAGAATGTGTTGGGGAAGATTCCTTCTTCCTCAGTTTTTTGGAATAATTTCTGCAGTACAGGAATAAGCTCTTCCTTGAAGGTTTGATAGAATTCTGGAGTGAAGCCATCTGGACCGGGTCATTTTTTAGTTGGAAGCTTTTTTATTGTTTCTTTGATCTCAGTGCTTGAATTTGGTCTGTTCAGGAGCTCTATTTCTTCCTGGCTAAGTCTAGGGAGAGGGTGTGATTCCAAATATTGATCCATTTCCTTCACATTGTCAAATTTCTGGGCATAGAGTTTCTGGTAGTATTCAGAGATGATCTCTTGTATCTCTGTGGGATCAGTTGTTATTTCCCCTTTATCGTTTCTCATTGAGGTTATTAGAGATTTTACTTTTCTATTTCTAGTTAGTCTGGCTAATGGTTTATCTATTTTATTTATTTTTTCAAAAAACCAACTCCTTGTTTCATTAATTTTCTGAATGATTCTTTTGTTTTCAATTTCATTGATCTCTGATTTGATTTTGGATATTTCTTTTCTTCTACTGAGTTTAGGCTTAGATTGTTCTTCTTTTTCCAATTCCATAAGATCTCTTGTGAGATTGTTGATGTGCTCTCTTTCTGTTTTTCGAATGTAGGCATCTAAAGTGATGAATTTTCCTCTCAAAACTGCTTTTGCAGTATCCCACAGGTTTTGGTAGCTTGTGTCTTCATTGTTGTTATGCTCAAGGAAGTTAATGATTTCCTGTTTTATTTCTTCCTGCACCCATCTGTTATTCAACAGAAGATTGTTTAATTTCCATGCCTTTGGGTGGGCTTGAGCATTTTTGTTAGAGTTGAGTTCCACCTTTAGTGCCTTATGGTCTGAAAAGATACAAGGTAAAATTTCAATTCTTTTGATTCTGTTGATATTTGTGTCCCAGGATATGATCAATTTTGGAGAATGTTCCATGGGGTGACAAGAAGAATGTATATTCTTTATCTTTGGGGTGGAGTGTTCTATATGCATCTATCAAGCATAGTTGTTCTAGGGTCTCATTTAAATCTCTTACATCTTTGTTTAATTTCTGTTTAGAGGATCTGTCCAGCTCTGTAAGAGGTGTGTTAAAGTCCCCTGTTATGATGGTATTATCAGATATAATATTGCTCAGACTGAGTAAGGTCTGCTTCAAGAATCTGGGAGCATTTAAATTGGGTGCATAAATATTTAGAATGGAAATGTCTTCTTGTTGTAGTTTTCCCTTGACCAATATAAAGTGACCATCTTTGTCTTTTTTGACTTTAGTTGCTTCAAATCCACATGTATCTGAAAATAAGATTGCAACTCCTCTTTTCTTCTGAATTCCGTTTGCCTGAAAAATTGTCTTCCAACCCTTGACTTGGAGCTTTAATTTGTCTTTTGAGGCCAGGTGTGTTTCTTGCAGACAGCAAATGGATGGCTTGTGTTTTTTAATCCAGTCAGCCAATCTATGTCTCTTCAGTGGGGAATTCAAGCCATTAACATTTATTGAGATAATTGATAAGTGTGGTAGTATTCTATTTGTCTTATTTGGTGAGAGTCCATTGCTTAGTTTTATCTTTTGCATCAGTGTGGAGGTTAGGTTTTGTCCTTTGATTTCTGAGTTCTTACTTTGCTGCTGATCCATTGTGGTGGTCAGTGTGCAGAACAGGTTGAAGTATTTCCTGTAGAGCTGGTCTTGTTGTGGCGAATTTCCTCAATGTTTGTATATCCGTAAATGATTTGATTTCTCCGTCAATTCTGAAGCTTAGCTTAGCAGGGTACAGAATTCTGGGCTGAAAATTGTTCTGTTTAAGTAGGTTAAAAGTAGATGACCATTGTCTTCTTGCTTGGAAAGTTTCATTAGAGAAGTCTGTGGTAACTCTGATGGATTTGCCCCTGTAGGTCAACTGGCGCTTACTCCTGGCAGCTTGCAGAATCTTTTCTTTTGTCTTGACTTTGGACAGGTTCATCACAATGTGTCTTGGAGAAGCTCGGTTAGAGTTGAGGCGACCTGGGGTCCGATATCCCTCTGAAAGCAGTGTGTCAGACTCTTTGGTGATGTTTGGGAAATTTTCTTTTATAATATTCTCTAGTATGGCTTCCATTCCTCTGGGGCATTCTTCTTCCCCTTCTGGAATTCCTATAACTCGTATGTTGGAACGCTTCATAAAGTCCCATAATTCTGACAGTGAACGTTCTGCTTTCTCTCTCTTCTTTTCTGCCTCTTTTACTGTCTGAGTTATCTCAAGAACTTTGTCTTCTACCTCTGAAATTCTTTCTTCTGCATGGTCTAACCTGTTGCTGATACTTTCCATTGTATCTTTAAGTTCCCTAATTGATTGTTTCAGTTCCTTCAGGTCTGCTATATCCTTTTTATATTCTTCATATCGTTCATCTCTTATTTGATTCTGTTTTTGGATTTCCTTTTGGTTATTTTCCACTTTATTAGCAATTTCCTTCATTGTTTCCATCATTTCTTTCATTGTTTTCAACATGTGTATTGTAAATTCCCTTTCTGTCATTCCTAACATTTCTATACTGGTGGAATCATCTGCAGTAGCTACCTCATGGTCCCTTGGCGGGGTTGTTCTGGACTGGTTCTTCATGTTGCCTGGAGTTTTCTGCTGATTCTTCCTCATGGGTGATTTCTTTTATCTGTTTCCTTGCCCTAATTTTCCTTTCACTTCCTCTTGCTCTTTAAGTTCTTGTGCCTGTGGACTAAGGGTTACAGGACCAGAAGGGTGAGAAGGTTGAAGAGCAAAAAAAGGGGATGAAAGAAAGGAGGACCGAGTGATAAGAAAAAAAGAAAGATAGAGAAAGGAGAGGGGGTGGGTATAAGGAATATTGGCAAAAAGAAGAGAGGCACAGAAAGAGGGAGACAGGGCAATATAGGTGTACAGTAGGGTACTTTGACACAACCTTAAAAAACCCCACCTTCTGGGGGTGCCCAGTTGCGTGGTTCCCTTGAGGTCAGCAGCTCTTTGCTAACCTGATCAGACACAGTACCCCACCTCCACCAAGTAGAGAGGAAAGACAAAAATGCTATAAATCAAACCAAAAGAAGCAAACAGAAAACTTTACAGGGATAAAATTGGGTGAAAAACCAAATTATATCCATAGAAACACTAGCAAAAATGAAGTTGAAGTTATTAAAAAAGGCAGCAATGGGAAATTATAATTAAACTAGGAAAATTGAGAAAGAAAAAGGGATCTGTGTGGAAAAGATTGAAATTAAAAAAACAAAAGAACATCAGCAACGTCAAAATAAACAAACAAAAAAAACAACCAAACCAAAAAAAAAAGAAGAAAAAAATACACAACCAAAAACAAAGCAGTTTGTATATGTTATTGAATATTGTCTGGGCAACACGTGGTCTTCTGGGGTATGAGATGTTAGTCACAGTTCTGATACGACTGGAGGCTGCTGATTTCTCAAACCCCAGCAGGTAGACACCCTAAATCTCTCTTCAGCCCACTTAAAAGGCACTTTGAACTTGTAAACTTGCTGAGCAGAAGCTTTCCCAGCTTTCTCGCTGGAATCGCTGCTGAAGTGGCTATCCACTTACTCAGTGTGCCAAAACCGGTCTCACTCTGCCCCTGAGGGTTAGGGCTGCAAGGCGGCTCAAACCCCACCCTTAGGCTACTTGGTTGCTGGGTTACCAGCTCCCACCCGTTTCTAGCTCTGCGACCCTGAGGGCGGAGCTTGCCGGGGCAGATCACTGACAATGGATCCGTGTGACCCACCGCCAAACACTATTAGCTCCGTCTGGCTCAGCGGCTCAGACTGGGGCCCTAGACAACGGCCAAAGTTCTCCGCACTCCTGCTCAGGCCTTCCCCAAGGCAGTTCAACTCAGTGCCAAGTCCAAGGACATCAAAACAGTTCACAGGTAAGGCCTTTCTGGTTTGCAGTCTCGCTGCTACTGAACTTACAGTTGTGGGCGGGTTTAGACGGATTGAACACACGCGACCACTTGCCGGTTTTCCACTGTTTTAGTCCTCCTCTTGGGGTCCAGAAGTCTCTCGCTGACTCCCTGTATCTTCATAGGAGTGATGATAGGCAGTTCCCACCAGCCAGAGATGCCTGGAGTCCTATCTCCCCAGACTCACGGTGCCCAGATGCAAGGAAGCTGTTACTCGGCTGCCATCTTGCTCCGCCTCCCTGATTTTTTTTTTTCTTTCTCTTTTCTCTGAGTGATGGTGTGGCATGGTTGTAGTCTGATCGAGAGGTCATGGCAGTGGTATAGCCCAAGGAGGCCAAGAGATCACAGTCTAGGGAGTCCTTTGTCTAACTTTGGCATTGAGAAGACAGTATTGGTAAGTCAGTAATGCTGGATTTATCTTTCTTTTTTATTTACTTTTTCTTTCTTTCTTGTTTTTGTTTTTTTCTCTTTTCTTTCTTTTCCTATATTTGGCAGAGGTAGGGTCCAGACCTAGCTTTGCTCAGGCTGGCAAGGAACTCCTGATTTCGAAGAATGCACTGAGCCTAGCCCCACAAAATACTTGTATTACAGGCATGGCTTTACAACCATGTCAAACAACACCGTTACTCCTATCACTCTCATTCTCTCTTCCAGTCCTCATTCCCTTCTGTTCTTCAATTATTTATTTCATACCCCTTTCTTTCTTTTTCTTACTCTTGATCTTCTTTCTTGCTGCTTGCTCTTTACCCTTCTCTTACTTTTGGCCTTATACCAAGAGACGATATCAACAACTAAGCTCTGAGACAAGATAATTTAAAACAAAGGAGGAAGTGAGAAGGCTAAATCAGGGTAAGGAGGTGTACAAGAAGAAAACTCGCATTAGGAATCAACAGAAAATTTTTGGCAACACAAAAATGCAAAACAGAGAAAATTCTCCAAGGGACCATGAGGCACCTACTGCAGAGAACTCCACCTATAAAGAATTATTGGAGTTGACAAAAAGGGAATTTAAAACATAGATGTCAAAGACAATAAAAGAAATGGAAGAAAAAGTGGAAAAATAGAACTGAAAGATGTATGAAAAACATGAGGAATATAGAAAGGATATGGTGGAGCTTAAGGAAATGAAAGAGACAATCAGGGAGTGTAAATATGTAGTAGAAAGTATCATTAATAGATTAGAATGTAAATATTTAGTAGAAAGTATCATTAATAGATTAGACTATGAGCAAGAAAGAATCTCAAAGCTAGAGGTTAAAGTTCATGAGCTAATCCAAGTAGTTAAAGACAAAGAAGACAGAGAAAGTAGAACAATCACCCAGAAAACTATGGAACTTCACAAGCTGTTCAAAAATATGAATTATAGGAATCTCTGAAGAAGAAGATCATCCCAAAGGAATTGAAACCCTACTGGAGATTATCACAAATGAAAACTTTCCATGTTTCACTAAAGATTCTGACACACTCCTTTCAGAGGGATATCAAACCCCAGGATATCTCAACTCAAACAGAGATTCTCCAAGACATAATGTCATGCACCTATCCAAAGTCAAGACAACACAGAAGATTCTGCAAGCTGCCAAAGTAAGTATCAACTGAATTACAGTGGCAAAGATATAGGGGAAATAACAACAGATATCACAGAGGTGTGAGAGATTATTTCTGAATGCTACAAGAGACTCTATCCCCCAAAATTTGACAATGTGGAGGAAATGGATCAATACTTGGAATCACACCCTCTCTCTAGATTAAACCAGGAAAAAATAGATCTCTTAAATAGACCAATTTCAAGTACTGAGATCAAAGAAACGAAAAAAAAATCTCCCACCCAAATAATACCCTAGTCCAGATGGCTTCACACTATAATACTATCAAACCCTCAAAGAATAACTTAAACCCATACTGCAGCAATTATTCCAAAATTTGCAAAGCAAGGAATCTTCCCCCAACATGTTCTATGAAGCAAACATCATCCTGATACCAAAACCAGAAAAATACCCACCTAAAAAGGAGAACTACAAACCAATTTCACTAATTAATATCAATGCAAAAATTCTGAACAAAATCCTACATAATAGATTAAAAAATTTACACATCACAATCAAGTAAGTTTCATCCCAGGGATGCAAAGCTGGTTTAACATATGCAAATCCATAAATTTAATTCACCATATTAATAGAATCAAAAATAAACACCATATGATCCTCTCAATAGATGCAGAAAAAAAAACATTTAATAAAACAGCTTCCTTTTTTAACAAGAACGCTTAAGAATATAGGCATAGGTGGCATATTTCTTAAACTGACTGAAGCCATCTATGACAAACCAACAGCTAATATCATACTGAATGGAGTAAAACTGAATGGTTTTCAACTTAAAACTGGAATCAGACAAGGATTTCCTCTATTGTCACTACTATTCAACATAGTGTTGGAAGTTACAGCCAATGTAATCAGGCAAGAGAAGAAAACAAAAGGCATCTAAATGGGGGCAGAGGAGGTCAAACTCTTTCTTTGCTTATGCTGTGATTTTATACTTAGAGTGCCCCAAAGACTCAACCACAAGACTTCTGGAAGTGATCAAAAAATACAGTAAGGTCTCAGGACATAAAATCAATATCCACATATCAATATCCTTTGTATATGTCAACAACAGCCAAGTTGAGTAGCTAATCAAGGACACAATTCCCTTCACAATAGCTTCAAAACAAAATGAAATACCTAGAAATACACCTAACTTCAGAGGTGAAGGATATCTACAAAGAAGATTTTTAAACCCTAAAAAAATAAGTAGCACAAGGTATTAACAAATGGAAGAACATACCATGCTCATGGCTGGGAAGAAGGAACATTGTTAATATGTCTGTGTTTCCCAAAGCAATCTAGAGATTCAGTGCAATTCCCATTAAAATATCAACATCATATTTTGAAGAACTGGAAAAATTGTACTTCATTTTATATGAAACCAGAAAAAAAAAACACCTGTATATCCAAGGCAATTCTTAGTAATTAAAAAAAGCTGGGGCATCACCCTACCAGACCTTAGGTTGTATTAGAAGTCCATAGTAATAAAAACAGCATGGTATTGGTACAGAAATAGAGACATAGACATTTTGAAACAAATAGAAAATCATGAGTTAAAACTAATATCGTATAGCACCTTATCTTTGATAAACTAAACAAGAGCACACACTGGGGCAAAGAATCCCTATGTAATAAATGATGCTGGGAGAACTGGATAACCACATGTAAAAGACTGAAAGTGGACCTGCAAATTCCACCACTTAAAAAAATTGATACAAGATAGATAAAAGATTTAAATCTAAGGCATGAAATAACAAAAATCCTCAAAGTGTGGGGAAAACACTTGAAGATAGCACCCTGGTGGAAGATTTTATGAAGAAGACTTCTGTGGCAATTGAAACAGCAACAAAAATAAACAAATGGGTCTTAATTAAACTGACAAGCTTCTGTACAGCTAAGGAGACAACAACCAAAGCAAACAGTCAACCTTCACAGTGGGAAAAGATATTTGCATATTACAAAGTGGACAAATGCTTCATAACTACCATCTACAGACAACTCAAAGTAATCAACAAAAAAAGAGCTAACAATCCCATGTATCACCCGGCAAGAGACATGAATAGAACCTTCTCCAAGGAATACAAATGGCTAAAAAACATATGAAAAAATGCTCATCATCCCTAATCATTAGAGAAATGCAAATAAAAATCACCCTGAGATATCACCTAACCCCACTAAGATTAGCCCACATCAAAACCTTCCAAAGTTGATCTGCAAATGCTGGCACAGATGAGGAGAGAGAGGAACACTTTTACACTGTTGGTGGGACTGCAGACTAATGCAACTGTTTTGGAAAGAAGTATGAAGAATCCTCAATGATCTCAAATTAGATCTCCCATTTGACCCCACAATCCCACGACTAGGCATCTACCCAGAAGAAAAAAGTATTTTATCATAAGGACATTTGCCCTGCTTTTTGTGACTCAATTTTATAATCACCAAGACATGGAAACAATCTAAATGCCCATCAACTCAGGAATGGATTAACAAATTTTGGCACATGTACACCATAGAATACTATTCAGCCATAAAAAGGATGTTGACTTCACGTCTGTTGTAATATCCTGGATGGAGTAGAAACACATGCTTCTTAGTAAAGTGTCATAAGAGTAGAAAAGCAATTATCAAATGTACCCAATACAAATATAAAGCCAGTAGATGATCTAGCAGGCATTCTCAAACTTTTTAAACAGGAGGCCAATTCACTGTCCCTCAGACATTTGGAGGGCTGGACTATAATTAAAAAAAAAAAAAAAACTATGAACAAATTCCTATGCGTACTGCACATATCTTATTTTGAAGTAAAAAAAAACAAAATGGGAACAAATGCAATCACCGCTTCATCTGGCCTGTGGGCCACAGTTTGAGGACCCCTGAAATGCATGCTCAAAAAGGATAAAGACTCATTTCAATTCAAGTTTGAAATCGAAGGATGGTGGTTGGGGTGCTCTCTCTGAACGGGCACTGTGTGGGAGTGTTTGTTACACTTTTTTCTGTGTGGCACATAACCACAAGAGAAATTCTACATGACAGAATCAAATATTTTGGCCTGGTTGTTTGTACTTTTACTTTACCTTGAAATAAATTTACTTTAAAATAGTAAATAAGTATAGGTGTTTAACAAACCCAGTTTCCTTGTGGCAGAGATTTTCTGCCTTGAACATTTTTCTCTTTATGGTCAGGGTTTCTCAAATTTGGCACTACTGGCATTTTACCTGAAAATTTCTCTGTTCTATGATCATGCCTTGTGCATTTTAGGATGATTATCAGCATCCTTGCTCTCTCCCTAGTAGATGCCTGTAGCATATCCTCTTCCCCAACTAAACAACTAAAAGTGCTTCCAGAAACTGCTAAACTAAATATTCCCTCAGGGGAAAAAGCATTTTTTTTTGTTTGTTTAGAACTAATATTTTTGACAATATCACCAAATGAAAAAAAGCCAAGTTGGGCGGCGCCTGTGGCTCAAGGAGTAGGGCGCCGGTCCCATATGCTGGAGGTGGCGGGTTCAAACCCAGCCCCGGCCAAAAACCACAAAAAAAAAAGCCAAGTTAAAACCCCCTTCATTACACTTGTATTCAACTGAGAAAGAAGAGTGAATCATGTGCATTGCTTTTCTAACCAACTTGTAGATTTTAGAGTTGCCTATTTAGTGAAAATAGTCTTAATATGTTATTGTAGGTATAGTTTATTTTCGATTTTTTGTTAAAATTCAGCAAATTTTGTCAGATTTCATGTAGATGGTAAAATCTTGAAAGATAGGAGGAAATCTCCATGCATTTGCTGTTTTAAAAATGATTACTGTTATAAATAATATACTCTGTTGTGGTTGTATATTGCACAGATTTCCCCTACCTTCTGTTCTCCTGTAGGTTGGTTTCTGTGCTTGGTCTAAGAAGCTATTTTCTCACTAGATTAAATATTATGGAATAAAAAGAAAATATGTAAATATAAAATGCCCCAAAGTAAAAAAATTATTTGTCAACACAGATGGGTTTCATGAGGTTTAATACCAAAGATTTAAAATATCCTGTGCAGGAATGGGGGCTAAGTTTGCAATAGAAAGAAAATGTTGCCTGAACTATCCTCACAGAATGATGACTTTCATTACCAAAGCAGCTATTTGAAGGATCATTTGAAATAGTGTAAATCATTAAATATACAATTGTTTTTTTTTTGTTTTTTTTTTTTTTTTGTAGAGACAGAGTCTCACTGTACCGCCCTTGGGTAGAGTGCCGTGGAGTCACACGGCTCACAGCAACGTCTAACTCTTGGGCTTACGCGATTCTCTTGCCTCAGCCTCCCGAGCAGCTGGGACTACAGGCGCCCGCCACAACGTCCGGCTATTTGTTGTTGTTGTTGTTGTTGCAGTTTGGCAGGGGCTGGGTTTGAACCCACCACCCTCAGCATATAGGGCCGGCGCCCTACTCACTGAGCCACAGGCGCTGCTCCAAATATACAATTCTTTTTAACCTCAACAGCATCATTAACTGTATCTATCATGCTCCCTAAAGTTGAAAGAAGAAATGGTAGGTAGGAAGGTGGGTAAAAGGCTTTATGATGTGATTTTTCCAAAACAGAAATTAATCACAAAAGGATAATTCTGAAGGTTTTATTCAGTGATGTCATAGGAAGTCAGTGGAAGTTGAATCTAAATAAGAAGCTCAATTCCATTTCCACAGGTGAACTGATACCCATGAAGTCTTCCACATTTAGCCAAGAAATTCTTCTGGTTATCACCCAATTATGGATTTTCTCACAGCCTTCCTTGGCCAATAAGTAGATCCATTATCCTCTTCATTATCTTCAAAAAATTGTTAATCTGTAAATGATAGTTGAGAAGAGATACTAGGAACAGCTAGAAGTACATAATTGTATTTTTACCTGAATATACAATATGCACCTAATTGATGCTGAATCAACATTGAATTAAACTGAGAGAAGTTGCATAAGTTAGAAAACAGAACTAATTTTTCCAGAATGACTTATACCCATACAAATGAAATTTGCAAGTGAGTCAAATTCTTCAAATCCTCTTAAAAATGCTTAAGAAAATCTCAAGAAATTCTATTTAATTCATCAAATTCTGTGGTTTGGATTAATAGCTAAAATGTAAAAAGCGAACAGCTGAGAAAGGAACACATACATTCCAGATTTTCTGTAATAGTTCATTATTTGTGTAAATTCACTTGGATTTGTGCCATGTTTGGTAAATAAAATACACAGAAAACAAGCATATTATTACTTTTTGCAGATTTAATAACTTTATTAGTAAAAGAGTAATACTAAAACTTTTCAATGACACAATCAACTTTGTAATAGAAAATCAGAGACATTTTATTTTTTGCTTCTGATTCCAAAGTCTAACAGAGTTGTAAAAATTGAATCCCTCTTAGTCTGATTCAAGCAAATGCTAACATTTTATTATGTTTTCAAAATCTAAGAATAAAAACTCACAATTAAACCATGAGCAAGCCAGATGTTTAAATAATATTTCTTTAAAAAATTTTAGAGAAAAAATATGATACAGGACCAAAATTTTCAGTGGCATACATAATATTTAAAACAAGTTCTAAAGTCTGGTGGGCCACATTCATCTCAAATCAATTTTTAATAAAAAAAAATTACTACTGAGCCTTATACTTTCCATATTCCACTATAGCTTTTTTCACCTTTTTTTTTTTATTACATCATAGTTGTGTACATTAATGCAATTATGGGGTACAATGCGCTGGTTTTATATACAATTTGAAATACTTTCATGAAACTAGTTAACATAGCCTTTACCGCATTTTCTTAGTTATTGAGTTAAGACATTTATATTCTACACTCAGTAGATTTAACATGTACCCTTGTGAAATACACCATAGGTGTGGTGCCACCATTTACCTTCCCTTCACCAATCCTCCCCCCACCACTCCCCCTCCTTTTCCCCCTATATCTTGGGCTGCAGTTGGGTTATAGAATTCATACGGAAGTGTGAATGTTTATTAATTGGTTTCATATTAGGGCTGAGTACATCAGACACTTTTTCTTCAATTTTTGAGATACTTTGCTAAGAAGAATATGTTCCAGTTCCATCCATGTAAACATAAAAGAGGTAAAGTCACCATCTTTTTTTAAGGCTGCATAATACTCCATGTTGTACATATATGACAATTTATTAATCCATTCATAGGTTGATGGACACATGGGCTTCTTCCATGACTTAGCAATTATGAATTGGGCTGCAATTAACATTCTGATGCAAATATCTTTGTTATAAAGTGATTTTTGGTCTTCTGAATATACACCTAGTAGAAGAATTAAAGGAACGAATGGCAGGTCTATTTTTATATCCCTAAGTGATCTCTAAACATATTTCCAAAAGGAACATATTAATTTGCATTTCCACCAGCAGGGAAGAAGTGCTCCCTTCTCTCCACATCCATGCCCAACATCTCTGGTCTTGAGATTTTGTGATATGGGCTAATCTTACTAGAGTTAAATGGTATCTCAAAGTGGTTTTGATTTCCATTTCTCTGATGATTAAGGATGATGAGCATTTTTTCATATGTCTGTAGGCTGAGTGCCTGTCTTCTTCAGGGAAGTTTCTCTTCAAGTCCCTTGCCCACACTAAGATGGGATCACTTTTTCATTTCTTGCTAATATGTTTGAGTTCTC
Source organism: Nycticebus coucang (assembly GCF_027406575.1). Taxonomy (NCBI): domain Eukaryota; kingdom Metazoa; phylum Chordata; class Mammalia; order Primates; family Lorisidae; genus Nycticebus; species Nycticebus coucang. The sequence goes on along the minus strand of NC_069804.1, from coordinate 151,102,036 downwards.
TGTGGATTCTGATTATTCAACCTTTGCCAGAGACATAACCTGCAAATATCTTCTCCGATTCTGAGGGCTGTCTGTTTGCTTTACTTACTGTGTTCTTGGCTGTGCAGAAGCTTTTTAGTTTGATCAGATCCCAGTAATGTATTTTTGATGTTGCTTCAATTGCCCGGGGCAGGGAGGGGCCTCCTCATAAAATATTCTCCCACGCCAATTTCTTCAAGTGTTTTCCCTACAATTTCCTTTAGTATTTTTATAGTTTTATGTCTTAATTTTATCTTAAGAGTCTATCTTAGTTAATGGTGAAAAGTGTGGGTCCAGTTTCAGACATGTACAAGTCACCAGCCAGTTCACCCAGCACCATTTGTTAAATAGGGAGTCTTTTCCCCACTGAATGTTTTTGATTGTCTTATCAAATACCAAATGATACCTGGGTTCATCTCTTAGTTCCCTATTCTGTTCCATACATCTACCTCTCTGTTTTTGTGCCAGTACCATGCTTTTTTGATCACTATTGATTTATACTATAGTCTGAGGTCTAGTAGCATGATTCTTCCTGCTTTGTTTTTATTTCTGAGTAATGTCATGGCTATTTGAGTTTTTTTTTTCTGATTTCATATCAAATGAAGTATTATTTTTTTCAAGGCCTTTAAAGAATGACAGTGGTGCTTTAATAGGGATTGCATTAAAATTGTATATTACTTTGGGTAGTATGGACATTTTAACAATGTTGATTCTTCCCAGCCATGAGCATGGTATGTTTTTCCACTTGTTAACATCATCAGCTATTGCTTCTCTTAGAATTTTGTAGTTCTCTTTATAAAGATCTTTCACATCCTTTGTTAGGTAAACTCCCAAATATTGCATCTTCTTTGGCACTACGGTAAAAGCAATAGAGTCCTTGCCTGTTTTTTCAGCTTGACTATTGTTGGTATATATGACTCTGTTTCATTCACAGTAGTGCCAAAGAAGATAAAATATTTGAGAGTTTATCTAACAAAAGATGTGAAAGGTCTCTGTAAAGAGAACTATGAAACTCTAAGAAAATAAATAGCTGAAAATGTTAACAAATGGAAAAACATACCATGCTCATGGCTGGGAAGATTCAACATTGTTAAAATGTCCATACCACCCAAAGCAATATACAATTTTAATGCAATCCCTATTACAGCTACACTGTCATACTTTAAAGATCTCGAAAGAATAATACTTCGCTTTATATGGAATCATCAAAATCCTCAAATAGCCAAGACATTACTCAGAAGTAAAAACAAAGCAGGAGGAATCACACTACCAGACCTCAGCCTATACTATAAATCGATAGTGATCAAAACAGCATGGTACTGGCACAAAAACAGAGAGGTAGATGTATGGAACAGAATAGAGAACCAAGAGATGAACCCAGCTACTTACTGTTATTTGATCTTTGACAAGCCAATTAAAAACAATCAATGGGGAAAAGATTCCCTATTTAACAAATTGTGCTGGGTGAACTGGCTGGTGACCTGTAGAAGACTGAAACTGGACCCACACCTTTCACCATTAACTAAGATAAACTCTCACTGGATTAAAGACTTAAACTTAAGACATGAAACTATAAAAATACTAAAAGAAATTGCAGGGAAATCTCTTGAAGAAATTGGCCTGGGAGAATATATGAGAAGGACCCGCCTGGCAATTGAAGCACCATCAAAAATACACTACTGGGACCTGATCAAACTGAAAAGCCTATGCACAGCCAAGAACATAGTAAGTAAAGCAAGCAGACAGCCCTCAGAATGGGAGAAGATATTTGCAGGTTATGTCTCCTACAAATGTTTAATAACCAGAATCCACAGAGAACTCAAATGTATAAGCAGGAAAAGAACAAGTGATCCCATCACAGGCTGGGCAAGAGACTTGAAGAGAAACTTCTCTGAAGAAGACAGATGCACAGCCTACAGACATATGATCTTTAATCATCAGAGAAATGCAAATCAAAACTACTTTGAGATATCATCTAACTCCAGTAAGATTAGCCCATATCACAAAATCCCAAGACCAGAGATGTTGGCATGGATGTGAAGAAAAGGGAACACTTCTACACTGCTGGTGGGAATGCAAATTAATACATTCCTTTTGGAAAGATGTTTGGAGAACACTTAGAGATCTAAAAATAGATCTGCCATTCAATCCTGTAATTCCTCTACTAGGTATATACCCAGAAGACCAAAAATCACATTATAACAAAGATATTTGTACCAGAATGCTTATTGCAGCCCAATTCATAATTGCTAAGTCATGGGAAAAGCTCAAGTGCCCATCAATCCACGAATGGATTAATAAATTGTGGTATATGTACACCATGGAGTATTATGCAGCCTTTAAGAAAGATGGAGACTTTACCTCTTTCATGTTTACATGGATGGAGCTGGAACATATTCTTCTTAGTAAAGTATCTCAAGAATGGAAGAAAAAGTATCCAATGTACTCAGCCCTACTATGAAACTAATTTATGGCTTTCATATGAATGCTATAACCCAATTATAACCTAAGAGTATGGGGACGGGGGAGTGGGAGGGAAGGGGAACGGATGGGGGAGGATGAGCGGAGGGAGGGTGATTGGTGGAATCACGACTACTGTGCATCTTACAAGGGTACATTTGAAACTTACTGGAAGTAGAGCATAAATGTCTCAACACAGTAACTAAGAAAATGTCAGGAAGGCTATGTTAACCAGTATGATGAAAATATGTCAAATGGTATATAAAACTAGTGTATGGTGTCCCATGATTGCATTAATGTACACAGCTATGATTTAAAAATAAATAAAGAAAGAAACAAATAATGGAAGAAAAGTAAAAAAATAAATAAATAAAGGCTACAGATCTGTGAGTATTGATTTTGTAACCTGAGACGCTGTTGTATTCCTTGAGCACTTCTAAGAGTTTTGCAGTCAAATCCCTGGGGTTTTCCAGATATACAATCATATCATCTGTGAAGAGTGAAAGTTTTATCTCCTCTGACCCTATGTGGATACCTTTTATTGCCTTTTCTTGCCTGATTGTGATGGCTAACACACACATTGTGATCCACTACAATATTAAAAAGCAGTGGAGACAATGGGCAACCATTCCTGTTCCTCATCTAAGTGGAAATGATTTCAATTTAACTCCATTCAATATGATATTGGTTCCAGGTTTGCCGCAGATGACCTCTAAGAGTTTAAGAAATGTCCCTTGTATACCTATTTTCTTAAGTGTTCTGTTCAGGAAAGGGTGCTGGATATTATCAAAAGCTTTTTCTGCATCAATTGAGAGAATCATATGGACTTTATTTTTTATTTTATTTACGTGATGAATTACATTTATAGATTTATGTATATTGAACCAGCTCTGAGACCCTGGGATAAAACCCTCTGAGTAAAGGTGTATAATTTGTTTGATTCGTTGTTGGATTCTGTTTGCTAGGATCTTATTGAATATTTTTACATCAATTTTCATTAAAGATATTGGTCTATAATTTTCTTTCTTTGTTGGGTCTTTTCCTGGTTTGAGGATCAAGGTGATGTTTGCTTCATAGAATGTGTTGGGTGGTATTCCTTCTTTTTCTATATTTTGGAAAAGGTTAAGTAATATAGGTACTAGTTCCACTCTAAAGGTTTGGTAGAATTCTGATGTGAAGCCATCTGTTCCCGAACTTGTCTTTTTGGGGAGATTTTGTATAATTGATGCTATATCAAAACTTGATATAGGCGTGTTCAACATTTCCACTTCATTCTGGATAACTCCAGGAAGATGGCATGCTTCCAAGTATTGCTCTATTTTCTTCAGATTTTCATATTTCTGAGAACAGAGTTTTTTGTAATATTCATTAAGGATTTTTTGAATTTCTGAGAAGTCTGTCATTATTTGGCCTTTATTATTTCTGATTGATGAAATTAGGGATTTTACTCTTTTATTTCTGGTTAGGTTGGCCAAAGGTTTATCTATTTTATTGACCTTTTCAAAAACCAACTTTTTGATTTATTGATCCGTTGTATAATGCTTTTGTTTTCAATTTCATTTAATTCTGCTCTAATTTTAGTTATTTCTTTTCTTCTGCTGGGTTTGGAATTGGATGTTCTTCCTTTTCCAGTTACTTAAGATATCCCATCAAGTTATTGACTTCCTCTCTTTCCGTTCTCTTGAGGAAGGCTTACAATGTTATAAATTTCCATCTTAGGACTGCCTTTGCAGTATCCCACAGGTTCTGATAATTCATATCTTCATTATTATTTTGTTCCAAAAAATTGGCAATTTCCTTAATCTCATATATGATCCAGCTATCATTCAGCATAAGGTTATTCAGTTTCCATGACTTTGTATGAGTATGAAAATACCTGTTATTGGTGAGTTTAACTTTTATTGTGTGATGATCCGAGAAAATACAAGGAATAATTTCTATACTTTTAAATTTTCTGAGGTTATACCTAAGATGTGATCAACTTTTGAGGATGTCCATAGGCTGATGAGAAGAATGTGTATTGTTATGTTAGGATGAAATGTTCAGTAGATGTCTGTTAAATTCAATGGTTGAATGGTTAAGTTTAATCTATAATTTCTTTGCTTAGTTTCTTATTGGAGGCTCTAACCAACACTGCCAAAGGGGTGTTAAAATCTCCAACTGTTATGGTGCTGGAAGATATTAAATTGCTCGTGTCTGTTAGGGTCTCTCTTGTAAATTGAGGCACTTTCTAGTTGGGCACATAAATGTTAATAATTCAAATCTCATCATGTTGAGTGTTTCCCTTAACAAATATGTAGTGACCATCTTTGTCTTTCCTTACTTTTGCTGGTTTAAAGCCTATGGTATTTGTGAATGAAATTGCAACACCTGCTTTTTTTCTGATTTCCATTTTCCTGAATTGTAGATGACCATCCCTTCACCCTGAGTCTATATTTACCTTTTAAGGTAAGATGAGATTCTCGTATGCAACAGCTATCTGGCCTGAGTTTTTGTATCTAGACAGCAAACCTGTGCCTCATTAGAGGACAATTTAAGCCATTCACATTAATTGAAAGTATTATTAAGCCTGGTAGTATTTTGGGTATCAAGTTTGTCAAAAGTCCAGTGGACAGTTTTAATCCTTTCACCACCATGGAAGTTGGAATTTGATCAAAACTTCCTGAGTGAGTTTACTTGGGTGGTAGAACATTGTGTTTGTCATTGTGGAGGATGGAGCATCTGTGCCTTTCAAAGCAACCTCGTCACCTTCAGGAATTCCTTTAAGGCGAATATTGGTTTTCTTTGAATTATCTCACAGCTCTCTGAGAGAATGATCCATTTTTGCTCTCTACTTCTCTTCCTCTTTGAACATTTGGGAGTGTTCAAAAGCTTTGTTTTCAATGTCAGAGATCTTTTCTTCTGCCTGCTTTATTCTGTTACTGAGGAATTCTACTGTATTTTTCAGATCTTTGCAGGCTGCAAGTTCTTGCCTCAATGTGTCAAAATCTTTGGTGATTTTGTCTTTGAATTCATTGAATTCTTGAGACAACATTTGAATTACTCCTTGAAATTCTAATTCCATCTTTACCTCCATTCTGTTGATCTTATTTGCCATCCAAATAATGAACTCAATTTCTGACATCTCAGCCATTTGTTTATGAATGGGATCATCTGGTGGGTCCGTTTTGTCATTTCTTGGGGGTGATGATCTATTCTGATTATTTATGTTACCAGAGTTTTTCTACTGATTCAGCCCCATGATTATTTTTCACCATTTGGCTAGATGGGCAGGTAAGGTGAAATTGGATTGGGGGCTCCTGTAGTTGTGGTTAACCAGCCCTTTTCCAAGGATCTTGGACTGGTGACTGTAGCTTTTTCCCCTATAGCTTTGCAAAGGACCGATACAGTATTACAGTCTGAGGCTCTGGGGACCTATTTGGGTTGGTGGGGGTTGGTGACTCTGTCTTGTATTCAGCTGGTCTTTTTCTTATCCTAGTAGATCAGTGACTCTGGGTTGAAATTTCAGCTGTGGATAAATACAAGCAATTAAGTCACCCCGCCCATCATGGGCAACAACTGGGAGAGGAAAATCAACCCTTCTCATTGCCACACAACCAGGGTACCACCTGAGAGGATCCTTGGATGATTGGCCCAGGTTAGGAGTTCCAAACCAACTGACCCAGTCAGTTCCAACTCTCAAGTGGAAGAGTTCAAAAGGTCTCCAGCAACTAGATAGCAGAGGACTACTGGCTGCTCAAATGTGGCTCACTCCGGTACTCTGTGGAGTCAGAAAGGCCAATCCATTAGCAGAGTTGGACCAGGGGAATGGTATCTCTTTCCCCACCTTGCACCTCTTTCATGCCAGGTCACTGGTAACTCCACAGGGCTGTGGTCCTGTTCCCTCCAATAAGCAGATGTGCCAAGGCTTTGCATCTGCCAGAGTCAAAGAAAAGTCAATGCCTCCTTGGCCTGGCCACCACCCTCTGCCACCTGCCAGCTGGGGGAGGTGAGGCCTGCCTGCCTCAGTACTCAATGGCAACTGGAGAGTGCTCCATCTGAGTTCAGTCCAAACCTGAAGAAAACAAGTCAGCAAATGATTTTCTCCCTCAGCCACTGTGCCTTTGCCCCAGCCACTCTGCAGCACTGGTACCTCTATAGGGCAAGGTCTGGCTTTCTTTGGTAGTCCTCAGAGTTGGGGAGGTGTCTCTCCAAGATTAGACCCTAGCAGGATCATTCTACTGTTACTGAGTCTTCATGGGAAGTGTCCTTGCACAGGTCCCAGGCAGCTACCACAGCCAGGGAGGTGGCTGTAGCAGCTGCTCCAAAAGCACAGGGTGCAGGGCTCCAGTAGCAGGGTGGGGCATGTGGCACACAGTTCTGGCATGGCAGGGTACCCAGCAATTCTGGCAGGTTGGGCATGCATTGGCTCCAGCAGGGCGGGGCTTAAAGCTATCAGCTCTGGCTGGGTAGGATGCAGGGTGCCCAGCTCTGGCAGGGTAGAGCACGTGTTGAGTGACTCTGGATGAGCAGGGAGTGGGGCTGTGGCTGGGCAGGGTATGCAGCTCTGGCAGGGCTGGTAAAAGGTATGTGGCTCTAGCAGGGTGGGGCACACAATGAGCAGCTCTGGCTAGGCAGGGCATGGGGCTCCTGGCTCTGGCAGGGAGGTGCTGGCTGGACAGGGTGTGGGGCTCGCAGGTCTGGCAGGGTGGAGCGCATGACTCATATGCCTCCTCTGGCAACTTGTTTGCACTTTTGTAGAGCCAAGCCCAACAGCCTCCCACCTTTGTCTACACTACTGCAGGGCTCACTGTTACAGTGTAGCATTTCTACCATGGCCCTTGCAGTGCCCAGACCTGGTAGTGAACCACAGACATTCTGGTCTCTGTACGCATTAGGCTTTTGGACCATCGGGCAAGGGGGGAGTGTGGACTGGAATTTCAAAATGGCACTGAAAACATTAGTTTAACTTTCATGTCTGGCAAGGGAGTGCTCAGGGTCACAGCAGGGTCCCTCTGGATAAGTAGTCCCCACTTCCTGCAACTCTTTCCTGTGGGGTGAGACAAGAGGTCCTTAGTTCACTGCTCACATGTAGATAACCTACAGGGAGCCAAGAAGCAAAAAAAAAAAAAAAAAAATTGGGGGGCAGGGGGTGGATACTTTTCCTTTGGGATGAGTTTTGTACCTAAAATTTGCTTTCTTAGAATTGCAGCTTGCCTCAGCAGAGGTGATGTGCAGTTATCACTCTTCCCTCTCAGCTCAGCTCCCAGTCTTCAGCATTGTTAGGTACTTTCTGGTCATAATCCTTCCCTCTGGATGGGAGCTTCTGTTGAATGCTGGCTCCAGTTGGCCATCTTGCCCCTCCTCTCTCTCTCTCTTAACTGTCTGATTAATTTCATCATCCCCTGGGCCTCCTCCAACTTTCCTTCACATTCTAATTCTTCAATATCCTGCAGAAGCACATCAATTTTGTTTTTTAGAACCTGAAATTTTTTCTTCATTTTGGCCTTTTGGGCCAGCTTCCCCAGAGGACTGTTTGAGATAATGCTAAATGAGTATGGCCTCATTTGATTCTTCCTTTTACTTCTACAAGTAAGCTCTGTTAAGTATCATAAAAAATCTATATCATATCTAACTTTTCATAAAACAAGAACTCTTTTCATACTATTTTAATAGGTTTTTCATTATGAATTTTTTTCACATGGGCCAAGATCAGAACCAATATTTGTGAATAATTCCATAGGACAAAAACCACAGAGGTAATATTTACAACCCCCTTCTCCCTGGAATAGGGGGAAATGCTCCTTCCTGGGTGTCCTTCTGGCTCCTCTGGCCACCTGATTAGGGACACCCAGGCTCCCTGTTACACCACACCCTAGCACACCCCAGCCTTCCCAAGCTTTCCTGCCTTATAGTGCCTAAGCACATTATTCTTAAATGCAAATTCCAAGGCATACCTCTAGTTGTGCTTTTGCCATTTGTTCATATGATTCTCTGAGTATATGTTCCCTTATAAATTGATTTGTAATTGAATTTATACAGACAAATTTAGGTGGAACTATTTCTTTTTTTTTTTTTTATTAAATCATAGCTGTGTACATCAATATGATCATGGGGCACCATACACTTAGTTCATAGACCATTTGACACATTTTCATCACATTAGTTGACATAGCCCTCCTGGCATTTTCTTAGTTACTTTGCTAAGACATTTACATTCCACATTTACCAAGCCTCACATATACCCTTGTAAGATGCACCACAGGTGTGATCCTTTCAATGCCCCTCCCTCTACCCATCTCACCCCTCCCTCCCCACCCTTTCTCCCTTCCCCCTTTTCTTAGGTTGTAACTGGGTTATAGCTTTCATGTGAAGGCCCTAAATTAGTTTCATAGTAGGGGTGAGTACATTGGATACTTTTTCTTCCATTCTCGAGACACTTTACTCAGAAGAATATGTTCCAGCTCCATCCATGTAAACATGAAAGAGGTAAAGTCTCCATCTTTCTTCAAGGCTGCATAGTATTCCATGGTGTACATATATCACAACTTATTAATACATTCGTGGATCGATGGGCACTTGGGTTTTTTCCATGACTTATCAATTGTGAATAGGGCAGCAATAAACATTCTGGTACAAATATCTTTGTTATGATGTGATTTTTCGTCTTCTGGGTATATGCCCAGCAGAGGAATTACAGGATTGAATGGCAGATCTATTTTTAGATGTCTAAGTGTTCTCCATATATCTTTCCAAAAGGAATGTATTAATTTGCATTTCTTATAAATGTTTTATACCCTTACTATAGCAATATGGCTAATGTGGGATATTCACTTTGAAATGAGAGTATATAAAAGGATGGAATTTATGACTGAACTCACAGGCCCAAAACACACCTTAAAAGAAGTTATATTGATGGCTGTGGTTTCTTCTGCTTAGTGAAAGAATAGCCATTTTTTTGTGTTCGAATGATCCCAACATACTTGAGCCTCTTTATCACTAGCCTAAATAAAGATTTATAATGTTATACTATACAGTTCTAAAAAATACATTCAATCATAATGATATTTAGCACTGAAATTATCATGCACACATAATTATTTGTAAAAAGTAAATAAGAGAGCAATATGTTATACTATGGCAAAATCTTCTCATTTATTTTAGGTGGACATTATTTTAGACGTAAAAAAATTAAATTACTCCCAGTAAAAGTTTTGGTCAATTCAGAGAAAAAAACCTGACCTTATATATAATATATATGTCAAATGACTTCTCTTTAGCAATAACACCATCATATAAATGAATGACAATAAACACTAACAATGTAAAATTATTAAATGATAAAATCTGTTTGTTGCTAAAAGTATTTCTTTTCTATTTCTTTTTTTATTTTTTTTATTAAATCATAGCTGTGTACATAGATATGATCATGGGGCATCATACACTAGCTTCATAGACCGTTTGACATATTTTCATCACAATGGTTAACATAGTCTTCCTAGCATTTTCCTAGTTATTGTGCTAAGACATTTACATTCCACGTTTACTAAGTTTCACATATACCCTTGTAAGATGCACCGCAGGTGTAATCCCACCAATCCCCCTCCTTCTATCCCCCTCCCTCCCCTCCCTTTCCCCTTCCCTCTATTCTTAGGTTGTAACTGGGTTATAGCTTTCATGTGAAAGCCCTAAATTAGTTTCATAGTAGGGCTGAGTACATTGGGTACTTTTTCTTCCATTCTTGAGATACTTTACTAAGAAGAATACGTTCCAGCTCCATCCATGTAAACATGAAAGAGGTAAGGTCTCCATCTTTCTTTAAGTCTGCATAGTATTCCATGGTGTACATATACCACAATTTATTAATACATTCATGGATCAATGGGCACTTGGGCTTTTTCCATGACTTAGCAATTATGAATAGGGCTGCAATAAACATTCTGGTACAAATATCTTTGTTATGATGTGATTTTTGGTCTTCTGGGTATATGCCCAGTAGAGGAATTGCAGGATTGAATGGCAGGTCTATTTTTAGATCTCTAAGTGTTCTCCATATATCTTTCCAAAAGGAATGTATTAATTTGCATTCCCACCAACAGTGCAAAAGTGTTCCCTTTGAGTATTTTATGAGGAGGACCCCCCCCCGGGCAATTGAAGCAGCTTCAAAAGTATTTCTAAAATATACAAAATATTCACATTGTAAATGGAACCTTTTTTTTTTATTTTGCAGTTTTTGGCTGGGTCTGGGTTTGAACCCACCACCTCCAGCATTCGGGGCTGGCGCCCTATTCCTTTGAGCCACAGGCACCACCCAGAATGAAACCCTTTTTTAAAATGCTACATGTACCCCAAACAAGCTCCATAGAACATAATCATGGCAACTTGCATTTAAAGTGACATAAGAAAAACACTATATTACCCAGTTTACATTGGGTAAGTAATATTTATATTTAAAATACATATAATTAAGTCTGTACCATTTACCATGGTAGCCATTGATAATTTCTCTATCACACTATCCATATTTCAAGCATTTAATAACCAGAAATCCATCCTCACAGATGTGCAATGTTGTAGAGTATAGATAGTAATATGAGAAATATATATATATTGAAAAACTTTAAGAACTTTGAGAGAATTTACATTTTTCCCACTGTGGATCACCTGGCTTTCAGAGGAAAGGCACTTCTAATATAGACCAGGCTTATTCGATTAGGCAATACTTTTAACAGTCATTCAAACTAATTCCAGGAAATTTTAAATTAAGACTTTTCTACTTCATGTACTTTTTAAAATAGCTTTGCTTTCCCTGCACTCTCTTCTAGTATTTTTATAGTTTCATGTCTTAAGTTTAAATCCTTTATCCAGTGAGAATCAATTTTTGTTAATGGTGAAAGGTAGAGGTCCAGTGTCAGCCTTCTACAAGTTGCCAGAAAGTTGACCCAGCACCATTTGTTAAATAGGGAATATTTCCCCACAGAAATCAGCCTGGGAGAATATGTTATGAGGAGGACCCCCCAGGCAATTGAAGCAACACCAAAAATACATTACTGGGATCTGATCTAACTAAAAAGTTTTTGCACAGCCAAGAGCACAGTAAGTAAAGCAAACAGACAACCTGCAGAATGGGAGAAGAGTTTTGCAGATTATGATTCCAACAAAGGTCTGATAACTAGAATCCACAGAGAACATGAACTAATCAATAAGAAAAGAACAAATAAACCCATTTCTATGTGGGCAAGAAACTTGAACAGAAATCTCTCTGAAGAAGACAGGTGCATGGCCTATAAACACATGAAAAAAAGTGCTCAGGGTGATGCCTGTGGCTCAAAGGAGTAGGGCTCTGGCCCCATATGCCAGAGGTGGAGGGTTCAAACCCAGCCCTGGCCAAAAACTGCAAAAAAAAAATAAAAATGCTCATCATCTTTAATCATCAGAGAAATGCAAATCAAAAGCACTTTGAGATATCATCTAACTCCAGTCAGATTAGCCCACATCACAAAATCCCAAAACTACAGATGTCGGCATGGATGCAGAGAGAAGGGAACACTTGTACACTGCTGGTGGTAATGCAAGTTAATGTGACCTTTTGGACAGAAGTTTGGAGAATACTTAAGAAACTAAAAGTAGACCTATCATCTGATCCTGCAATTTCTCTACTAAGTATATACCCAGATGATCAAAAATCATTTTATAGCAAAGACATTTGTACCAGAATATTTATTGCAGCCTAATTCATAATTGCCAAGACATGGAAACAGCCCAAGTGCCCATCAATTCATGAATGGATTAAAAAATTGTGGTATATGTACACCATGGAATACTATGCAGGCATAAAAAAGATGGTGACATCACACCTTTTATGCTTACCTAGATAAAGCTGGAACATATTCTTCTTAGCAAAGTATCTCAAGAATGGAAAAAAAAAGTATCCAATGTACTCGATACTACTATGAAATCAATATATAAGCACCTACACATTCATACAAATGATAAAACATAACTATAGTACAGGAAGAGGAGAGAGGGTGAAGAGGAGGGGGATGTGGGAGGAGGGAGGGTATTTTGGGGGACCTTACCTAATGTGCATGATGCAATGGCACATTTCAAGACTAGTAAGAAAAGAATATAATTGTGATGGATGTATTAATCAGTTCAATGTAAGCATTTCACATTGTATATTTAAAATGTACACTGAACCCTATAAATGCATCAATGTACACATTTGTTATTTAATAAAAACAAAAAATAAAAAAAAATTAAAATAGCATTGCTAATTTCATTGATCATCTATTCACCAAACTGATGATATGACTGAAGAGTACAGAAAGATTATTGTATATAATTTTTCTGATTGTCCCGCCAATATTATTACTGTCTACTTAATTATAACTTCGTTTGAAAACTTAGGAGTGAAGATGGTGTGTCAGTAAGGATTACCCAGAAAAAATGAGCCAATGGGAGGGTATTTATAGGTATAGATATAGGTATACATCTATATTTATCTGTTTATATCTAATTAGATATTTGTGTATATTTATACCTATACCTATATCTATATACCTATATCTATCTACATATGAAATTTATTTTTAAGTAATTAACTCACACAGTTTTGCAAGTTGGCAGGCATTAAAGCTGTAAGAAGTACAGCAGATTGGAAACTCAGTCAAAGTTGATTCTGCGTTCTTGAAGCAGAATTTCTTCCTTTCCAGGAAACTTCAGTTTTTGCCCTTATGGCCTTGTATGAGCAAATTGTATGAGACCTATCCATATTATCAAGAATAATTTCTTTTATTTAAAGCAATATATTTCAGATGTTAATCACATCTACAAAATACTTTCACAGCAATGCCAGACTGGTGTTTGATTAAGTAGCAGGGCCTCCCCAATTTGACACATAAAATTAACAATTGAGGATTATCTATTTCAGAGATCATCCGAATTCTCTGAATGGGACTGGGATTGGAAGTAGGCCCCTTCCCATGATAAAAGTATGTCCAGGCCCCATTAACTACTTCAGACATTGGTGAAAGACTAAAAACTCATGCTACAATAATGATCTGGAGAAGAGGTTCATCATCAATGTGATTAAATGAGTAAATTTTCACATTATTCAAAATGGGTAAATTGTGCAAAAAAGGCCCTCTTTTTTTTTTTGGCACAAGTGGACTGAAGAATTATCAGCAATCTCCTGTTATTACCCTAAGACTGTGTCCAGAAGAGTAGTGAGTTCTTATCTATTACCTTTTATCAAAATTCACTGAAAATTACCCTGCCCACATTTGTATTGCCCTTGTTCTTCCCAGTTTGATACTTCATTCCTACAATTATTGACCTTATTTTTTTCAGCCTCCTTCCTTTTTATACATTGTTCTAATTTTGGTTTATTTTACAAACTTAATATATCTACTTTATGATTTTTTAACTTTGTTCAAAATAAATGTTTTAGATGAAAGGCCATAATTTTGTACATTTAAACCCACTTTGAATTAAGATAAAATTGTGGGAAAACGTTATTATTACAATTTGTGCTGGATATGCTTTAAATTCAGGATTTAAGAGTATACATTCCTTATTGCTTATTGTCATTCATTTAATATTAATTTCTGATTATAAAGTGAGAGAGAAGCAGAACATTCTTGCACAGTTTAATCTAAAAGGTATATGGCCTTTCCCTCAAAGGCTTCATGTAAATATGCCTATGAACACGAACATGAGAATGTTAAAGAATGTATTTTGTGCTGAGATCCTACAATAACATAGAGGATCATAGACACATGAGATTCTAGAGTACGTGCTTTGAAAATTCCATATAAGAATGTTCAAATTTACAACCTGGCAAAGATATTGCATTATAAGTAAAAGAAGGATAGTGAATAAATACACAGTTGTAATAAGTCATTTAGAAGGCAATTTTTGTATCATAAAACATGAGTAAATACCTTTAACAGATTTTGTGCTGTGGGAGACACTCAAGAGTGATTTGCAGCCACTTGCTTTATCCATTGTTGCACTTGATATATAAAGGAAATGTGTTTTAGGCTTTCCAATAGCCTGTTCTAAATAGTTTTTTTTTTCTTTTTTTTTTCTCACCTACAGTGAAATGAGGGGATTTTCATGAAAATTTAGTTTGAAACATTTTTAATAAGACGATAGTGTATTCAACAAATGTTAGTCAATGGTTATGGTAGATGCTAGAGTTACTGAGATGAATGTCATAGTGTCCTGCCCTTGAGGAGCTTACAGTGATTTGAGTGCAATATGTCGTTAGTTAATATCAGAGTACAAATTAGTAGGGATTTAAAATAGTTGTCTAGTCTGAACCTTGCATAAGCATAACCAAAACATTTCAGATAGATTTTTTTTTAGATAAGCATTTTATTCTGGAGTATTTTTAGATGTATAGAAAATTTAAGAAGTTAGTATAGAGAGATGATTGTTAATTTTATGTGTCGATTTGACTGGGACAAGGCATGCCCAGACATTTAGTCAAACATTATTCTAGATGTGTTTATGAGGGTGTTTCTGGATGAGATTAATATTTTAATCAGTAGACTGAGTGAAGCAAATTGACCTCCATAATATGAGTGAGTCCCATCCAATCACTTAACTGTTTGAATAGAACAAAAAGGCTAACATTCCTTCAAGTAAAGTATTTCCTCTTGCCTAGCTGCACTGATCTGGAACTTTTTGTTGTTGTTGTTCTTTGTTATCTTTTGTTTTTCCCCTACCTTCAGATTTTAGACTGCAATGAGAGCATTGATCCTAATGAGTATCCAGCTCACCAAGTGCAGATCATAGGTCTTCTCCACCTCTATAGTTGCATATGTGTGTGTGTTTCTACTGGTTCTGCTTCTTTGGGGAACCTTGATTAATACATGAGTTATCAAGAGTTATCATATCCCTCACCCAGTTTCCCCCAGTTTCATTTTACCATAATGTTATTATCTTCATTACTATAATGGATTTACCAAAAATGAAAAATAATTGCTATATTATTATTAACTAAGCAATGGGCTTTATTTCAATTTCACCAGTTTTTCCTCTCTGTCTTTTTTCTGTTCCAGGATCCAATCTAGGGTACAATATTGCATGTAGTTGCTGCTGTGGTTTAAATAGTGGTGTACCCCCCAAAATTCATTTTGAAACTTAATCCCTAATGCAACAATATTAAGCGGTGTGGCCTTTGGGTGATGAATAAGTCGTGAAAATTCTTCTCTCAATGTGCGGAATTAGCATCATTATAAAAGGGTTCAATGTTGAACCAAGTGCTTCTTGCTTTTCCATCCCTTCTCCCAAACAAGGATACTCTGCTAAGGAGGATGCAAGAAGAATGCACTATCTTGGAAACAGAGACAACTCTCACCAGATTATTTCCACAGAAGCCTTAATCTCAGATGTTCCAGCTTTTAGGACTATGAGAAATCAAGGCTTATTATTCAGAAATCATTCAGTCTCAGTGATTTTATCACAGTAGCACAAATGATCTAAGAAAGTTCCCATTTCTTCCTTAGTCTCTTCTGGTCTGTGACATGTCCTTAGAATCTTTCCTTGTTTTTTACAAAACTGACTGTTTTGAAGATAATTACTTATGTATTTTGAAAAAAATATATCTTAATTTTTATTTTCTGATGCTTTTCTCATAATTAAACTAGGATTATGAATTTAGGAGAAGAATACTATAAAGGTAAAGTGCTCTTTTCACAATTTCATATCAAGAAGTGCATGGCATTCATATGCCAGCACTGCTTATATCAACTTTGATCACGTTTTTAAGGTATTGTTTTTCAGCTCTGTCTGTTATAAAGTTAGCCATTACTAGGAATATACCCAGAAAAAAATCATTTTATCATAAGGACATTTACACAAGACTGTTTATGGTAGGTCAATTTACAAATGCCAAAAATGTGGAAACAACCTAAATGCCCATCAACTTAAGAACGGATTAACAAGCTGGGTGGCACCTGTGGCTCAAAGGAGTAGGGCACCGGCCCCATATATTGGAGGTGGTGGGTTCAAACCCAGCCCTGGCCAAAAACTGCAAAAAAAAAAAAAAGAATGGTATATGTATACCATGGAATACTGTTTAACCATCGGAAAAGATGGAGACTTTACATCTTTTGTATTAACTTGGATAGAGTTGAAACACATTCTTCTTAGTAAAGTATCAGAAGAATGGAGAAGCAACAATCCAATGTACTCAATTCTAATATGAAGCCAGCAGACAATCTAATATATACTCACATAAGAGATAAACTCAAATCAGTTCAAGGTGGGGGGTGGGGAAATGAGAGAGTAGGGAAAGGGAAGGAGGGAGGGGGAGGGGGGTTATGGTGTATTGCGTACTTCTTGGGGATAGGACAATTGTAAGAGGGACTTTACCTAATAAATGCAAACAGTGTAACCTAATTCTTTGTACTCTCAATGAACCTGAAGCAATAAATTAAAAAAAAAAATTAAACTAGAGTCTCTACAATTTCTATTTTTGAATTACATTCACTCTCAACCACAAAAAAGAAATAATTATAAAATGAAAAACACCTAGTTCTCATAGATATGTGTATTAACCCAAGTGGTCTGATATTTGTCAATCAGATTAGGTGAGTTTACATTGTCCCAGGAGCTTAACACATCAAAAGTTTATTTCTCACTCACATGAAGTCCACTCTTAATCTAAGAGTGAATTTCTCTATCATCTGACCTCTATTTGTTCATTTAATATTCCAAGTCATTTTTTAAAATTTCAGATTATTTATGAGGGTACAAATGATTAGATTACAATGTTTGTATTTGTTAGGTAAGGTCCCTGTTTTAGTTGTACCCCTCACCCAGGAGATGTGCCATATACGTTGTGGCCATTAGATGAGAGCACACCAATCCTCCTTCCTCTTCCTTTCTTCCCCCCTCTACTCCCCCTTCCTGCAACTTGGATTAAATTGAGTTTTTCTCTTGTGTTGTCCTATATTAGTTCATCTACTGGCTTCATATTGTTATTGAATATATTGGCTACTTGCTTTTCCATTCTTGCAATAGTTTGCTAAAGAGAATGTTCTCAAACTCTATACGGTTTACTACAAAAGATATAAAGTCTCCATCTTTTTACTGCTGACTATCATTCCTTGGAGATATATATATATAAATAAATAAATATATATATATATATATCACAGTTTACTAATCTATAGTTTACAGTTTACTAATCCATTCATGGGTTGATAGGCACTTGGTTTGATTGTGCATCTTGAGAATTGTAAATTGAGCTACAATAAACAATCTAGTGCCAATATCCTTATGGTAAAATGATTTCTTCTTGTCGATGGACACTTGGTAATGACCTAGTAATGGGATTTCAGGATAAAATGGAAGATCTATTTTGAGTTCTTTGAAGATTCTCCACAATTATTTCCAAAGAAGCTGTATTAGTTTGCAGTCACACCAACAGTGCAAAAGTATTCCCCTCTCTCTACACTGCATCAGCATCTTCAGCTTTGGGAATTTGTGATGTGGGCTATTCTCACTGGGGTTATGTTATATCTTAGATCGGTTTTGATATGCATTTCTCTGATGATTAAGGATGATAAGAATTTTTTTCATATGTTTGTTGGCCATTCATTTGTCTTATTCTCCTACAATGTCATAAACATGGCCTTCCATAATTATTATGCCAAGGGAAGAGAGTATAGAGAATGTCACTTCTGTCCCTAAATGCTCCTATCCAGAAATGACACATGTGTCTTCTCTTCTCATTTCTTTAAAGAAATCAAGTTTTTTACCATACCTAACTTCAATGATGTATGTCCCCATAAGGAGAAGAAAATCGGAGATTTGAGTGAACATTTGTATATCCACCACAGATTTCTTGTTTAGTTTCCCTCCAGAAGAGCATGCTGCCTCCACTCAAAGTGTCCATGAGTAATCTTAATAATGACCCATCAAGTAATGAAACATCTTTTTTGACTTATAATACAAATGATTCTATGATTCTAAGCAACTTTTTAATCCATATAAATTAAAAGATTCTCAAAAAGGTGTTATTACCGAGTAGTCAAGACTTGAGCTTTAAAGTCGAAATAACTTTGCTTCAAATCCAACTCTAACTAATTTTATGACAGAAATCAATCTTTAACATTTCATAGTGAATGGAGAATAAAAATGTTATTTATCTCACACATTTCTTATGAATAAAAGAAAGAGAATGTATAGAAGTATAGTGTATTTTCACATAGCCAGAAGGGAGGATTTTGGATTTGCAGAACATAAAGAAATGATAAATGTTTAAGGTGATGGAAATGCTAATTACCCTAATTTGATCATTACCTATTGCATACACGTGTCAAAATATCAGTCTGTACTCTATAAATTCAATTATCATGTGCCAATTAAAAATGTATTGTATTTGGCACATAGTAAACCCAAAATGTGTGCTATTTTTATTATGTAGTCTACTGTAATTGTAAAAAATTTAGGTCCCAGGTTTTCACAGTCTCAAGGGGGCAGTCTTATCTTCCCTTACCCTATGTGTATTTATAAGCATATCTTATTTCACTTCAATTTGCTTTATTACATATTGTAGGTATTATGATTTTTATAAATTGTAGGATTGTGGCAACCCTATCTTGAGCAGGTCTATTAGGTTCACATTTCCAATAGCATGTGCTCACTTTGTGTCTCTGTGTGGACATTTGTATGTCCACCACAGACTTCTTGTTTGGTTCTCTTCCATAAGAACATGTTGCCTCCACTAAAAATGTCCATGAATAATCTCATTAATTCTGGTAATTCTCTCAATATTTCTAGCTTTTTCACTATCATTAAATCTTTCATGGTGATCATGTTCAGTGATATTTGATGTTACTATTACTATTGTTTGGGAGCACCACAAACCACAGTCACATAAGACAGATAAATTATATATATATATATATATATATATATATATGTTCTTTCTCTCTCAGTTTACTGTATATATACACATATATATATATATTCTATATATATATTCTAACTGCTCCATCAACTCACTGGTTCCCCTGGTGTTTTTCCTTTCCTCAAGTCTAATATTTCCTAAGACACAACAATAATGAAATTATACTAGATAATAACCCCACAATGGCATCTAAGTATTCAAGTGAATGGAAGAGTTGCATATCTCTTGCCTTGAATCAAAACTAGAAATGATTAAGATTAGTGATAAAGGCATATTGAAAGTTGAGATAGATCAATATCTAGTCCTCTTGCACAAAACAGCAAAATTGTGAATGCAAAGGAAAAGTTCTTGAAAGAAATTTAAAGTGTTACTCCATATCACTTCTCTTCTTTTAGCTAAGATCAAATATGGTAAAGTGTTAGTCCAGGAAACATATGAATGATAAGAAAGTAAGACAGACTTGTTGCTGATCGAGAGAAAATTTTAGCAGTCTGGAAAGATCAAACCACCTAGAAACATTCCCTTAAGCCAAAACTTAATCCAGAGTAGGGTGCTAATTCTCTTTAATTCTATGAAGGTGGATAGAGGTAAAGAAGCAACAGAAATAAAATTTGAACCTAGCAGAGGATGACTTATGGGGTTTGAAGAAAGAAGCTATTTTCATAAGATAAAAGTAAAGGTTAAGCAGCAAATGCTGATGTAGAAATTTCAGCAATTTATCCAGAAAGTCTAGCTAAGAACATCAATGAAGGTAGCTATACTAAACAACCGATTTTCAATGTAGACAAAACAGTATTTTATTAGAAGAAGATACCATTTATTACATTCATACCTGGAGAGAAGTCAAGGATGACTTGGGCTTCAGAGCATCAAGTAACAGGTCAACTCACTTGTTAAGGGATAATGCGGCTGTTGACTATAGTTGAAGCCAATGTTCATTCATCATTCCTGAAATCCTAAAACTGCCCTGCCTGTGCTCTATAAAATGATATAACAGAACCTGTAAGACAGTATATCTGTTTACAGAATAGATTTACTGAATATTTTAAGCCTATTGTTGAGGCCTTCTGCTCAGAAGAATAGATTTATTTTAAAATATTACTGCTTTTTGACAAGGCACTTGGTCACCCAAGAACTCCGATGGAGCTATGCAAGGAGATCGATGTTGTTTTCATGCCTGGTAAGACAGAAACCATTCTTCAGTACATGTCTCAAGGAGTAATTTTTACTTTCAAGTTTTAATATTTAAGTTATATATTTTATAAGGTTATACTTTCACAGATGGTGATTCCTCTAATGCATCTGGGAAAAGTCAGTTGAAAACCTTCTTCAAAGTATTCACTATTCTAGCTGCCATTAAGAGCATTTGTGATTCATGGAAGGAGGTCAAAATATCAAAATTAACAGGAGTTTGAAAGAAGTTGACTTCAGTCCTCATGGATGACATTAAGGATTCAAAACATCAGTGGAGAAAGTCAGTGCAGATGTGACAGAAATTACAAGAGAACTAGAATAAGAAATAGAGCCTGAACATGTGACTGAAGTACTTCAATCTATTAATAAAACTTAGATGAAAATTTGAATCTCATGGATGAGAAAAGAAAGTGGTTTCTTAAGATGGAATCTATTCTTGGTAAAGATACTGTTCACATTGATGAAATGACAGCAAATAATTTATAATATTACATAAATGTAGTTGATAAGGCAGCACCAGAGTTTGAGAGCATTGCCTCTGAATTTGAAAGTTCTACTATGGGGAAAATATTACCTCATGCTACAGAGAAACTTTTTGGGAAAAAATTTGCCAATTTGCCACAGCCACCCCAGCCTTCAAAAGCCACCACCTGGATCAGTCAGTAGCCATCCACATCAAGGCAAGACCCTTTACCAACTTCCTAAAATCTCAGAGGATAGTTTTCATTTTTTAGCAATAAAATATATATATATTTTTAAAGTCTCACTCTGTTACCCTGGGTAGAGTGCCATGTCATCATCATAGCTCATAGCAGCCTCAGTCTCTTGGGCTCAAGCGATCCTCTTGCTTCAGCCTCCCAAGTGATTGGAACTACAGGTGTCCACCACAATGCTTGGCTACTGTTTTTCTTTTTTTAGCAGAGACAGGGTCTAGCTCTTGCTCAAGCTTATCTCGAACTCATGAGCTAAAGCAATCCACCTATCTCAGCCTCCCAGAGTGTTAGGATTATAGGCTTGGAATCACTGTACCCTTCCAGTAATAATCTATTTCAAATTAAGGTATGGCATTATTTTATAGGAATAATGCTATTGCAAATTTAATATACTATGGTATAGTGTAAACATATATTTATATACATTGTGAAACTGAAAAATTTGTATGAATTATTTTACTGTCATTTTTATTGTGTTGTGGTAGCCTGGAACTGAATCTGCAGTATCTCTAAGGAATGCCTATATTTTGGTTCAAAAGTATGGCTACGGCATAATCTCTAACACAGTAAATTTTAAATCTTAAAGAAAATCAGATTATATATAAATATGTTTGTATATGAATATTAATACACTAGAACAATATTTTGAAAGAGTAATTAATATAACATAGGCTTTATTTGTCTTCTATTTAAAAATATGATTATTTAAAGGAAGCAATTAAAATGTTCCAATGTGAATGATCTTTCATTCATTATTCCATGTTGTTTACTACATTGTTCTGAATTCTGATAGATATATGCTGATTTATTTGTTTGTACTTTAGAGCCATGATATGCTAAGAAGGAAATGTCTAACAAATTAGGACACTAAGAACACGATTAAAACAACAGTCTCTTTGCAACCTAGTAAAGCATATGGGATCGCTAAAGTCATAACAAATATATTTGTATCAAAAAAATTTATTTTTGTCACCATAAACACCACCATAACAGAAACATTTTCTTTTTATCTTTTAAGTGCCTAATTCTATGCAAACACTTAATATTGTCAATTAATGTGCTTGCAAACCCTAGCTTTCTCCTAAGACCAGTAGAATCCCATAAAACTGGATACTTCCTCTTTTCATTCACTTGATATAAATAATATTCTGAGTTTTCAACAGTTCCAGATAAAAAACTTCTAGATAAGTGTCTAATCAATATCATTCTCATCTAACTTGCTTCTCAGAAGGGAATTATTTCTGAACTTTCGAAATTTAGCCATCAACAATATTAATGATTATGTGTTCTTTTGTTTATACCTTTGTGAAGTTTGGATTTATCTTTAAAATTACACAAAAATAATCTGCTTGCTTCATTTGTATAAATCAACAAAAAAATACAAGTGGAAATGAACTGATGACCTAAGGTGAAGACACAAAATTATGATTCTACCCCTGACACTATGCTCATTGATAAGCACATACTAAAGTAATATTCTTCATACAGAGAAATTATATTTTTAAATAATTTCCCCACCATAATTTTTTATATAGTGTTATGTTTATCATGTCTGTCATTGATTAAAATTTGGCCCATTTTTCCCTTTCCAAAGTGTAGGTAAGGTTTTGAAGTCTGACTGAAATAAATTGAAAATGACAATTTTTTCCCTATTTTTCAGAAATCAGCTAGATTTCTTTCAAAAATCCATTTTCCCAGAGTTTTCCACAAATTTACTCATTCTGAGAAATGAATTACACTGATTGTCTCAGTAAGGTCATGTTTCCTTGCTAATTTACAATAAGTGAATTTTCCACCCCTGCATGAAGGAGACAATGTTTAACTGAGTTACTAAAGCAACACCAGATTGCATTCCAACTTTATAGTTTATAACAGATATTTTGGATACTCTCATTTTCTAGAGTCAATTTTAAAATACCTTCCAATAAGGCTGGGCGCAGGTGGCTCACACCTATAATCCTAGCACTCTGGGAGGCTGAGATGGGTAGATTGCCTGAGCTCAGGAGTTTGAGACCAGCCTGAGCAAGAGTGAGACCCCATCTCTAAAAATAGCCAAGGGGGGAGAGACAAGATGGCGGACTGAAGCCAGCTTTCAACAGAGGCTCCCGTCCAGAAGGAGAGTTAAGGGACAAGAATTTAGTAAGTATCCTGGTGGATTTGAGCCGCACCAAGAGAGAAGGTTGAAGAATGCACATCAACACCACTGAGGCAAGCTGTGATCACAAGGATGCAAACAAAAGGTACAAAATCCACCACCAAGCGGACGGGAGTCCCCCTCCCCCATGAGACCGGCTCAAGAGCCCCACAATTAAACAAACGGGCAGAAATTAAAGACCCTCCCACTACACTCCATGGGAGAGACCTTCTAAAAACTGGACCTACCTCCCCTACTAGGGTGCCATGGCGTTCTCCTGCCAGGCATAAAACTGTATAAAACTTTAAAAATCCTTTGCCGGCAACCCTGAACCCCCAACACTCCCCTCCCACTCACTGAGGTCTGGAGGCCTGTCCCCCAGGAGTTCGGATTCTTGGGTGATTTCTCAAGGGGAGTGGACAGTTCCCGAGCTACAACTGGTCAGCGCTGACTCTGAGGCACGCGAGTGAGGAGAGGGCACCCGGCTAAGGGGGAGTCACGCCTCGGCGGCACTTCCCTGCAGTGCGGTGCAGCAGCCCTCACCGTGCATCAATACGGCCAGGTATAAAACTGAATGAAACTCTAGCTTCCCCCCACTCTCACTCGGGGTCTGGGGGCCTGTCCCCCAGGAGTTCGGATCCTTGGGTGATTTCTCGAGGGGAGTGCACAGTGCCCGAGCCGCGACTGGTCACCGCTGACTCCGAGACACGCGAGTGAGGAGAGGGCACTCAGCTGAGGGGGAGTCACGCCTTGGCGGCACTTCCCTGCGGTGCGGTGCAGCAGCCCTCCCCGGGCAACAATACGGCCAGGCATAAAACTGAATGAAGCTCTAGCTTCCCCGCTGAGCTCTCAGCACTCCCCCCCACTCTCACTCGGGGTCTGGGGGCCTGTCCTTCAGGAGTTCAGATCCTTGGGTGATTTCTCGAGGGGAGTGCACAGTGCCTGAGCCGCGACTGGTCAGCACTGACTCCGAGACACGCGAGTGAGGAGAGGGCACTCGGCTGAGGGGGAGTCACGCCTTGGCGGCACTTCCCTGCAGTGCGGTGCAGCAGCCCTCCCCGGGCAACAATACGGCCAGGCATAAAACTGAATGAAACTCTAGCTTCCCCCCACTCTCACTCGGGGTTCTGGGGGCCTGCCCCCCAGGAGTCCGGATTCTTGGGAGATCTCTCTGAGGGGTGTGGACAGAGCATAAACTGCAGCCGCTCAGTGCTGACTCTGGGGTGCAAGACAGAGGAGAAAAGGGTTGGCTAGGTGCCCACATCAGAGCAGCAGTTCATGGAGGCAAATCAACAGCCGTTTTTCTGTTAAAGAAAACTTCTGGATATTCTGAAGCCACAACCCCTGTCTCCCTGGGCAACCAGAGGAGGCCACCAGTGAGCAAAGGATTTGCCTGACATGGCTCACAAACCCGGGAAGCTTCCAGGGCAGGACCAACTCAGAGAGGTAATCGGACACAAACCTCCAGCAGCAAAGACATTTGAACACAGAACAGCCCATCTTCTGTAGGCGATTTTAGAAGAAACAGAGACAGAACCCCGCAAAGTTGTCTGTTCTATTCTGTTCTGTTAGCAACATCAATCAGGGACGGGGCTAAGCCTGAGTGAACACCTCCCTCCCACCACCTGCATCAAGCACTCAAAGATGTCAGGCCCCATCTCCTCCTGCTAGATAGTGGCAGACTGCAGGGGCCTGGCACACTTCCTTGCAATTCAGGCAGGTGCAAACCCCAGGACTATCTGTTCACTACAGGCAACTGGGTTAGCCATCTGCAGAGATACCAGTGACTGGGTCCGACGGAGGGGCAAAGTGGGGAAGGAGACATCAACCTTCCCAGACTGATCTATTTGCTAGGTGGCTCCTCCTGACTCCACGCAGCACTGGAGTAAGCCATATCAGAGGAGTCACCAGACCCCTGTGATCCAGTTCCCAGAGACCTCTTGAACTCTCCCACCCGAGACAGGTGCTGATTGAGACAATCAGTTTGGACCTTTTGAACTGAACTAATACACTGAGGACTTTTCAGGCAGTGCCCTGGGTATGCGGTTGTAGAAAGGTTTGATTTTCCTTTTCCTTTTCAAATTGGTGCCAGAGGTGGGTAGGCGGGGTGACTTAATTGCTGGTTTTTCCACACAGCTGAGACTTCAAGCCAGAGTAAATGTTACAATAGGATTGAACAGAAACCAACTGAAAAGAAGACAGAACCAGTTCGCCCCACCATACAAGACAGGGCCCCAGTTTCTCAGGCCACAACACTGTACAAGCCCTCGAAAAAGCCCCAGGGGAAAAATCAAAGGGAGTAAAATAACCATGGGGTGGAATCAGCGGAAAAACTCTGGTAACATGAATAACCAGAATAGGTCAACCCCCGCAAGACAAGACACGGAAGATGTGATTGAAGATCCCAGTCATAAACAACTGGCTAAGATGTCAGAAATCGAATTTAGAATTTGGAATGCAGACAAGATTAATAAAATGGAATTAGGAATTCGAGGAGAAATTCAAAAATTGTCTCAAGAATTTAACAAATTTAAAGACAAAACAACCAAAGACTTAGACACACTGAAGCAAGAATTTACAGCCCTCAAAGATATGAAAAATACAGTAGAATCCCTCAGCAACAGAATGGAGCAACCAAAAGAAAGGATTTCTGACATTGAAGATAAAGTCTTCGAACGTTCCCAATCTCTCAAAGAGGAGAAGAAATGGAGAGCAAAAACGGATCACTCACTCAGAGAACTCTCGGATAATTCAAACAAAAGCAATATACGAATAATGGGGATTTTGGAGAATGATGAAGTGGCCTCAAAGGGCACAGAGGCCCTTCTGCATGAAATTATGAAAGAAAATTTTCCAGACATGCCTAGAGAATCTGAAATTCAGATAGCAGACAGCTTCAGAACCCCAGCACAATTCAACCCCAATAAGTCATCCCCCAGGCATATCATAATTAGCTTCACTAAAGTTAATATGAAAGAGAAGATTCTCAAAGCAGCCCTGTGAAAGAAAACCATTACATACAAAGGAAAGAATATTAGAATAACTGCAGATCTCTCTGCTGAAACTTTTCAAGCCAGAAGAGGGTAGTCATAGACTTTTAATCTCCTAAAGCAAAATAACTTCCAACCCAGGATCTTCTATCCAGCTAAACTGAGTTTCATTTACGATGGAGAAATTAAATACTTCAATGACATTCATATGTTGAAAAAATTTGCCATAAGTAAACCAGCTCTTCAGGATATTCTCAGACCTATCCTCCACAATGACCAACCCAATTCTATACCACAAAAGTAAACTCACTCAGAAACTTCGAATCAAAATCCAACTTCCACACTGGCGAAAGGATTAAAAATGCCCACTGAACCTTTGAAAAACTCGATACCCAAAAATCCACCAGACTTATCAATAATCTCCATTAATGTCAATGGCTTAAACTGTCCTCTAAAGAGGCATAGGTTAGCTGACTGGATACAAAAACTCAAGCCAGATATTTGTTGCATACAAGAGTCACATCTTAACTTAAAAGACAAATACAGACTCAGGGTGAAAGAATGGTCATCCATATTTCAGGCAAATGGTAATCAGAAAAAAGCTGGTGTAGCAATTTTATTTGCAGATACAGTAGGCTTTAAACCATCAAAAGTAAGGAAGGACAAGAATGCTCACTTCATATTTGTTAAGGGTAATACTCAATATGATGAGATCTCAATTATTAATATCTATGCACCCAACCAGAATGCACCTCAATTTATAAGAGAAACTCTAACAGACATGAACAACTTGATTTCCTCCAGCTCCATAATCGTCGGAGATTTCAACACTTCCTTGGCAGTGTTGGATCGATCCTCCAGAAAGAAGCTGAGCAAAGAAATCTTAGATTTAAACCTAACCATCCAATATTTAGATTTAGCAGACATCTACAGAACATTTCATCCCAACAAAACTGAATACACATACTTCTCATCAGCCCACGGAACTTACTCCAAAATTGACCACATTTTAGGTCACAAGTCTAACCTCAGTAAATTTAAAGGAATAGAAATTATTCCATGCATCTTCTCGGACCATCATGGAATAAAACTTGAATTGAGTAACAACAGGAATCTGCATACTCATACAAAAACATGGAAGTTAAATAACCTTATGCTGAATGATAGCTGGGTCAGAGATGAGATAAAGAAAGAAATCGCCAATTTTTTGGAACAAAACGACAATGAAGACACAAACTATCCGAACCTCTGGGACACCACAAAGGCAGTTCTAAGAGGGAAATTTATAGCACTGCAAGCCTTCCTCAAGAAAACGGAAAGAGAGGAAGTTAACAACTTAATGGGACATCTCAAGCAACTGGAAAAGGAAGAACATTCCAACCCCAAACCCAGTAGAAGAAAAGAAATAACCAAAATTAGAGCAGAATTAAATGAAATTGAGAACAAAAGAATAATACAACAGATCAATAAATCAAAAAGCTGGTTTTTTGAAAAGGTCAATAAAATAGATAAACCTCTGGCCAACCTAATCAGAAAAAAAAGAGTAAAATCTCCAATATCATCAATCAGAAACAACAAACACGAAATAACAACAGACTCATCAGAAATCCAAAAAATCCTTAATGAATATTACAAGAAACTTTATTCTCAGAAATATGAAAATCTGAAGGAAATTGACCCATACTTGGAAGCACGTCACCTTCCAAGACTTAGCTAGAATCAAGTGGAAATGTTGAACAGGCCCATATAAAGTTCTGAAACAGCATGAAACATACATAACCTCCCTAAAAAGAAAAGCCTGGGACCAGATGGTTTCACGTCAGAATTCTACCAAACCTTTAAAGAGGAATTAGTACCTATATTGCTCAACCTGTTCCAAAAGGTAGAAAAAGAAGGAAGACTACCCAACACGTTCTATGGAGCAAACATCACCCTGATCCCCAAACCAGGAAAAGACCCAACAAGAAAAGAAAATTATAGACCAATATCACTAATGAATATAGATACAAAGATATTCAACAAGATCCTAACAAACAGAATCCAGCAACACATCAAACAAATTATACATCATGACCAAGTTTGTTTTATCCCAGGGTCTCAAGGCTGGTTCAATATACGTAAATCTATAAATGTAATTCAGCACATAAACAAATTAAAAATCAAAGACCATATGATTCTCTCAATCGATGCAGAAAAAGCTTTTGATAATATCCAGAATCGCTTCATGATCAGAACACTCAAGAAAATTGGTCTAGAAGGAATTTTTCTTAAACTGATAGAGGCCATGTACAGTAAACCCACAGCCAATATCATATTGAATGGAGTTAAATTGGAATCATTTCCACTCAGATCAGGAACCAGACAAGGCTGCCCATTGTCTCTATTGCTTTTCAACATTGTAATGGAAGTTTTAGCCACTGCAATTAGGGAAGAAAAGGCAATCAAGGGTATCCATATAGGGTCAGAAGAGATCAAACTTTCACTCTTCGCAGATGATATGATTGTGTATCTGGAAAACACTAGGGACTCTACTACAAAACTCCTAGAAGTGATCAAGGAATACAGCAGCGTCTCAGGTTACAAAATCAACATCCATAAATCGGTAACCTTTATATACACCAACAACAGTCAAGTTGAAAAAACAATTAAGGACTCTATCCCATTCACAGTAGTGCCAAAGAAGATGAAATATTTGGGAATTTACCTAACAAAAGACGTGAAATATCTCTATAAAGAGAACTATGAAATTCTAAGAAAAGAAATAGCTGAAAATGTTAACAAATGGAAAAACATACCATGCTCATGGCTGGGAAGAATCAACATTATTAAAATGTCCATACTACCCAAAACAATATATATTTTCAACGCACTCCCTGTTAAAGCTCCACTGTCATATTTTAAAGATCTTGAAAAAACGGTGGCGCCTGTGGCTCAAAGGGACAGGGGGCCAGTCCCATATGCTGGAGGTGGTGGGTTCAAACCCAGCCTCGGCCAAAAACCACAAAAAAAAAAAAAGATCTTTGAAAAACAATACTTCGTTTTATGTGAAATCAGAAAAAACCTGGAATAGCCAAGACATTACTCAGAAATAAAAAAAAAAAAACAGGAGGAATCACACTACCAGACCTCAGACTTTACTACAAATCGATTCTGATCAAAACAGCATGGTATTGGCACAAAAACAGAGAAGTAGGTATCTGAAACAGAATAGAGAACCAAGAGATGAATCCAGCTACTTACCGCTATTTGATCTTTGACAAGCCAATTAAAAACATTCAGTGGGGAAAAGATTCCCTATTTAACAAATGGTGCTGGGTGAACTGGCTGGCAACCTGCAGAAGACTGAAATTGGACCCACACCTTTCACCATTAACTAAGATAGACTCTCATTGGATTAAATATTTAAACTTAAGACATGAAACTATAAAAATACTAGAGGAGAGTGCAGGGAAAACCCTTGAAGAAATTGGTCTGGGCGAGTATTTTATGAGGAGGACCCCCTGGGCAATTGAAGCAGCTTCAAAAATACACTACTGGGACTTGATCAAACTAAAAAGCTTCTGCACAGCCAAGAACACAGTAAGTAAAGCAAGCATACAGCCCTCAGAATGGGAGAAGATATTTGCAGGGTGTATCTCTGACAAAGGTTTAATAACCAGAATCCACAGAGAACTCAAATGCATCAGCAAGAAAAAAAACAAGGGATCCCATCGCAGGCTGGGCAAGGGATTTGAAGAGAAACTTCTCTGAAGAAGACAGGCGCACGGCCTTTAGACATATGAAAAAAACGCTCATCATCTTTAATCATCAGAGAAATGCAAATCAAAACTACTTTGGGATATCATCTAACTCCAGAAAGATTAGCCCATATCACAAAAGCCCAAGACCAGAGATGTTGGTGTGGATGTGGAGAAAAGGGAACACTTCTGCACTGCTCGTGGCAATGGAAATTAATACATTCCTTTTGGAAAGAGATATGGAGAAACTCAGAGATCTAAAAATAGATCTGCCATTCAATCCTGTAATCCCTCTGCTGGGCATATACCCAGAAGACCAAAAATCACAACATAACAAAGATATTTGTACCAGAATGTTTATTGCAGCCCAATTCATAATTGCTAAGTCATGGAAAAAGCTCAAGTGCCCATCGATCCACGAATGGATTAATAAATTGTGGTATATGTACCATGGAATATTATGCAGCCTTAAAGAAAGATGGAGACTTTACCTCTTTCATGTTTACATAGATGGAGCTGGAACATATTCTTAGTAAAGTATCTCAAGAATGGAAGAAAAAGTACCCAATGTACTCAGCCCTACTATGAAACTAATTTGGGGCTCTCACATGAAAGCTATAACCCAGTTACAACCTAACAATAGGGGGAAGTGGGAAAGGGAGGGGAGGGAGGGGGGTGGTGGGTAGAGGGAGGGGAATTGGTGGGATCATACCTGTGGTGTATCTTACAGGGGTATTTGCGAAACTTGGTAAATGTAGAATGTAAATGTTTTGGCACAGTAACTGAGATAATGCCAGGAAGGCTATGTTAACCATTGTGATGAAAATGTGTCAAATGGTCTATGAAGCGAGTGCATGATGCCCCATGATCATATCAATGTATACAGTTATGATTTAATAAAAATAAATAAATAAATAAATAATAAAAATAAAAATAAAAATAGCCAGGCATGGTGGTTGCCTATAGTCCCAGCTACTTCAGAGACTGACCCAAGAGAATTGCTTGAACCCATGAGTTAGAGGTTGCTGTGAGCTGTAACACCATTGCACTCTATCAAGGACGGCAAAGTGAGATTCTGTCACAAAAAAAAAAAAAAAGAAAGAAAGAAAGAAAAACCCACTATGTTTCAATAATAATATCATCATTAAAAAACGAGTTTGAATATTGGAACCTATTATTACAGAAAATTCAGAAAGGGGGTAAAAGTAATAATTCAGAGTGAATAATTATTATTCTGGGGAAGCATGATTCTTCAAAACACATATTGGGAAATAGGAAACTAGACCATATGAAAGACAGTAACTATGATTAGTTTTCTGTGCAATTCCTCCAGTATCTAGCTTAGTGGTCATAAGTGTCTGATAAATGGTGAATAGATGAATGGACAGATGGATTAATGGATGGATGTATGGAAGTGTGAATAGATGAATTAGCAAATGAGTAAAATTACTTCAGATCAACAGCTGAAATAGGTCACAGACTTCACTTTATGAGGTCAAAATTGCTTTGCCCCAAGAAAAATTCTTTTTGTACTCTGTTAAGTGGCCTTTTAAGATTTGAACTTGACATTATCATCAAATCAGTAGATATATTTCAAGAAACAATACATGATTTTGACCTTTTTTATCATAGCCAGCACACCATCAGTCTGTTTGATTAACTTGTCAGCTTTCTCCTCTCCAGACAGTGAGCCAAACTCTTTGTATAGAAAGCTTTTA
This sequence comes from Nycticebus coucang, assembly GCF_027406575.1. NCBI lineage: Eukaryota > Metazoa > Chordata > Mammalia > Primates > Lorisidae > Nycticebus > Nycticebus coucang. The sequence continues at coordinate 151,070,163 of NC_069804.1, read as the reverse complement.
AAATAGCTAAAAGAATCCATGATAAGGTCAAGACATATCCAAAAAGAAAAATCAGGGCAAGTTTTTTAAATTTTATTTTTATAAAATGAAAATTACTGAAAATTGATTAGTGGTTGCCTCATGACACTTCATTTTGTCATGACTTTTATGTAAGTAGGACACTTTTTTTCTTAAAGTGAAGATTCAAAATCAGTTTAAGGCATATTTCTTTTTTAAGACCTCATAAACTAAAAGTTCTTTATAGAACTGCAGCTAGAGCTGCATATTCAGAAAATACCTTATTTATTAAACAAACAGAATAGTAAATGCTCTGAACTAAGCAGAGAGAAATAACAATGCAATTCTTAAGTCTAATTGTTATCAATCTCAATCAACATTTTTAAAGATCCTATTTTATACGAAAGTATTGTATTATGTATTATGAGTGGGTTAGTAAATAGATCTTCTAAGTGCTTAGAACTGATGTAATTTATGCAGAAAGAAGAAAAAAGACATATGTGATTTAACTAAGACCAGTTAGAAACATTGTTATAAAAACAAATAAGTTTAAATACTCAGAACTAATATATAGAAGATAGAATAATGAAGAAAGAATACAATGATGATTCTCCATGGAAGGGCAATTTTGTGGCCCAGAAGACATTTGATAGTGCTTGGAAACATTTTTTTGTTGTGAAAGTTCTGGTTAGCAACTAACCTTTAGTGGGCAAAGACCATGGATACTGCTAAACATCTTAAAATCCACAGGATAGCTCCCCACAACAAATAGGTATTTGACCCAGGATGTCAGTAACCGTGTGAGGCTGAGAAACCCTTCGCTAACTAAGTTCTGGTAAGGCAAATTCATGGTATTCTTGGTGTTTAATTTTTATCATCTTCCCACAATAATAGGTTACTAAATTGGCACTAAAACAGTCAATATTTGAATGAACACATTGCTTTAAAAATTACATGATCTAAGTCTATTTCCCTACTTTAATGTGATGACACTTGACCCTTATACATCAAAGCCACTTTAATAGGTGACATAAACAATGTTACTGTGTTTAGAGTATGAGATCAGATTATTTTATTTCCAATGGCTATTTTAAATTTCAAAGAGGAAGAGAAGTGAAGCAGCAAAGAGTTAATAATAACTATTATAGCATATTTCATGTTAAATGTAAAAAAAATGGAATTAACCATTTTTACCACAAGACATATAATCAGTATTGATGATTTGGATTTTAAATTTCACCCTTTGCTGAAGTGGTTTTACCTTTCATAAAGGGAAGTCTACTAATACTAGACATTAGGTATTTTCATATTTCTTTAATCAGAGTTTAAGTTTTGGTATAATAAGAAAATTTTGAATATTGGTATAATTAACTTTTTTTAAAGTAGCCCATTACTACCAAATGTCTCACCTTTGTCAATGAAAAGTACCTGGTCTGTGAATAAAAATATCTAGAACATAATGGTCTCAGTTCTATTTTTGGCTAGGGTTTAATATGCTCTTTGACTTGTGCACCAAAAGAAATGCAACCATCTCACGAGTAGATTAAAAAACTTCCCCTTTCGCATTTGGTAATTTGAACATATGAGACATGATTTTCAAATGACCTTCAATGGAAGATATTAAAAACTGTCCTTAACTATTATTTCAAGGTATATTTCTATTTTAAATAAATAGTTAATAGTCTTTAACTATCATAGTTAAACTATTTATTTATTTTAACAACTAAAGTCAAAGTGGGAAAAGGTTTTAGTAAAACCTTAGATTGTAGCCCATATGACAATCATACCTGTCAGTCTCTAACACCTGCATCCACAATGCTCCTCAGTTTCCATTATCCTTTACTACCGTGTTTTCACTCTTTCCTCCATAACTTGAATGATTTTCCATATTGCAGGACTTATATCACCCTGATTTCTTCCATTTGATCACTGACAGGTAATACAAATAGCAAATACATACTAATCATAGCCAAAGTATAACGTTTTGAAGATACTACATCTGCATTTTAATATGGGCTTTCTAGAAATACATTGCCTTACATTAAAGCACTGATTCAAAAGTAACATTAGTTTATTACTATATTGATCAAATTTTTGGCCTGATGCATTTATTAATATGGGAAAGATATAATTTAACAAATGAAAAAGATAAAAAGAATTCAAAGAATGAAGTACAAAATAATTGAGAGATGTGTGTCTCTGATAAAGTGACCCTGATGATAATAAAATATACATATCCATATTCAGTGATTATAAAAAAGGAATCAACCTGCCTAGTATTAATATGCTTTTGTGGTAGAATCTTACATTTTTCAATTTGTATAAATATTAATCTAAAATATTATTCTGAAAATAATTCACGTATTTGTTATAGTTGTCATTTTTCAGGTTACTTTGATTGAAAACAATCCAAAGAATACAGAGTGGATACCTGTATAAGTATTCACCATATGATAAATAGTAAGAGCACATTTACCAGTTTATTTAAATAACCATTCTGGCAATAATAAACTATTACATTTTATATATGAACAGGATAAAGTAAGGGAACACAGGATGACAGAGATTCTAGTAGATTAATACTGTACATTTCACTGTAAGAAGAAAAGATAGAACATGATAAAATGCGAAGGGTCACAAAGTTTATTGCCAATAAGTGAAAAAAGCTAACATAAGAAAGAAAAAGCCAGGCATGGTGGCTCATGCTTGTAATCCTAGCACTCTGGGAGCCCAAGGTGGGTGGATTGCTTGAGCTCAGGAGTTTAAGACCAGTCTGAGCAAGAGTGAGACCCATCTCTAAAAACTTAGCTGGGCGTTGTGGTGGGTGCCTGTAGTCCTATCTACTCAGGAAAGTGAGGCAATAGGATCACTAGAGCCCAGGAGAGTGAGGCTGCTGTGAGCTATGATGGCAACATGGTACTCTACCCAGGGTGATAAAGTGAGACTCTGACATAAAAAAAAAAAAGAAAGAAAGAAAAGAAAAGAAAAAGGAAAGAAAGAGCAAGGATAGCACCTGTGCCTCAAAGGAGTAGGACGCCAGCCCCATATACCAGAGGTGGTGGGTTCAAACCCGGCCTGGGCCAAAAAAAAAAAAAATGCTATAATTGCTTGTTTTACATGCACACACACACACATATATATGTCAGACATATATATATATGACAGAGTTTCATTGCGTTGCTCAAGAAATCTTCCCACCTCAGTCTCACTGTAGATGGACTACAGGCAATTATCACTACACCAGCACTAAAATAAATTTTTAAAAGCATTATAGAAACATAACATATTAGGTCTAGGATGAAGCATAAAAAGCATATAGTCCATCTCCTTCGTTTTGAAAATGAAGAGACTGAGTCAGGAGAGATCATAGTTGTCCAAAGTCATAAAATCAATTAGTGATACAAAAATAACATTTTATAGTGTAATCTATCATTTAAATGCTGCAGTCAAGATTTATTTGAATTAGAGCACAACTTCTCCTGTCTAATTTTCCAAAGAAGTAACAATATTATCCAACGGAAAGTTTTCTTTCACTCTACCTCATAACAAATTCTGCTAATCATTTTAAGCTGGTTTTACCTGTGTTGGAAAATAATAATAATAATTAGCATAGATGCATTGCTTACTATATGTCAGATACTGTGTTGAGCACTTCACCTATTCTTCTTTCCTCTAATGTATCCCATACAGCAACCATTCTAAGGAAGGAGCTATTTGTGTTCTCATATTCAGATGAAGAAATGAAGGCTTAACAGGGAGTAACTTCCCCAAACTCTCACAAATTTAAATAAGAAAGAAGAAAGCCTAGAATTTTGAATTCAGGTAGTCTAGTTTTAGGCACCTCTAGGTTCCATTGCCTCCATAAGTGGAACTCGTCCCTGATACCTTGTTTGTCAAGGTCTGTAGGGTAACAAAATGAATAAGCCTAAACAACTTCGACTCTTCAGTGAAAAGAAATGCAAATCAAGTAACAAATAAAAGAACAAAAAACTACTTGGAATCTCAATGTGTCAAAAAAAATCAAGTATAGTACATCTTTATAGAAGATGTTATATTTGTCTGTGAAGTCCATTAATGAGGGTAGAAGCTTAGAATGAGTCAAAAGAGTAGACAAATTTGACAATAGGAGAGAGGGAATAATCACCTGACCTTTTGGATATATATATATATATATATATATATATATATATATCCAAACGAAATGAGACATATCATGTTAGAGATATCTTTGCTCCCACATTCATTGCCTCAATATTCACAAGAACGAAAATATGGAAACAACCTGTGTCCAAGGAGAGAATGCAAGGATAAAGAAAATGTCTTCTGTGTGTACACGTTTGTGTGTGTGTATGAGGGGGGAGGTGAGAGGGAAAGAGAGCGAGAACTAGAATATCATTTAATCTTTAAAAGAAGGAAATTCTGCCATTTGCAGCATGTATGAATCTGTAGGACATCCTGCTAAGTAAAATCAGCTAGACACAAAAACAAAATTACTATATGATCTCATTTATATGAGGAATTCTTAAAAACATGTCAAATAAATAGAAACAGAGAGTAACATGTGGTTACCATAGGTAGGGAGAGGGAGGGAAAGGGGAGATGTTGGCCAGCAGGCACAAGTTGCAGTTAATTTGGGCAAATAAGTCTAGAAATCTAATGTGTAGCATGTGGATAGGACAATAGTTAATAACATATTATATACTGAAAGTTTGTTAAGAGAAAAGATTTAGGAACTCTTACCACTCTGTCTCTCCTCTCTCTCTCTCTCTCTCTCTCGCTCTCTGTCTCTCTCTCTCTCTCTCTCTCTCTCTCTCTCTCTCTCTCTCTCTCTCTCTCTCTCACACACACACACACACACACACACACACAAATGGAAGGTAAATGAGTACGTTCATTTGTTTGGCTGTAGTAATCATTTCACCATGTGTATGTATATGAAAACCCTATGTTGTATACCTTAAACATATACAATACAAATAAATTTATAAAAAGAGAGGAAATAATTCACAGAGTATAATTCCTAAAAACATACATAAGGATAGAGCTCAGCTAACAGGAAGAGTGGTTAGCCTTGGAAAGGACTAAAGAAGGGAAAGAGAAAAATTTTGTGGAGTCCACAGAGGGATGCTGAATATTGTTTTAAAAAAAAAAAGACACGATCTGGTCCAGGATTTTTCTTTACTTTTTTTTCATTGGAAGCACACAGATAGTTGTTGCAATTTTGTTGCTTGATATTGATTTATTCAAGACTTCTGTTGCTTTGTGGTTGAGTCTAGGGAGGTAGTGTGATTCCAGGAACTGGTACATTTTCTCCATATTTACAAATTTGTAGGTATAGAGTTTTTTGTAGTATTTAGTAATGATCTTTTCCTCTCTGTTATATCTACTGGTATTTCCCCTTGTTAGTTTCTGATTGAGCTTACTAGAGATCTCACTTTTCTCTTTATAGTTAATCTAGCCAAAGGTTTATCAATTTTATTTATATTTCCAAAGAACCAACTTTTATTTAATTAATCTTCAGAATTATTCTTTTGTTCTTGATTTCATTTAGTTCAGATTTAATTTTTGTTCTTTTCTTCTACTAAATTTGGGATTGGATTACTCTTCCTTTTCCAGTTTCTTGAGGTGATTCATTAGATTGCTGATTTTCACTCTTTTAAACTTTTGGATGTGGGCACTTTTTTGTTTTTTTATGGAGACAGAGTCTCACTGTGTCATCCTCGGTAGAGTGCTGTGGCATCACTGCTCACAGCAACCTCCAGCTCTTGGGCTTAAGTGATTCTCTTGCCTCAGCCTCCCGAGTAGCTGGGAATACAGGTGCCTGCCACAATGCCCAGCTATTTTTTTGTTGCAGTTTGGCCGCAGCCAGGTTTGAACCCACCACCCTCAGTATATGGGGCTGGCGCCCTACTCACTGAGCCATAGGTGCCACCCTGGATGTGGGCATTTAATGTAATAAATTTTCCTCTTAGGACTGTTTTTGCAGTATCCCACGGGTTTTGATACCTTGTGGCTTCATTGTCATTTTGCTCTAAGAATCTAATGATTTCCTTCTTTATCTCCTCCTTGACCCAGCTATCGTTCAGCAACATGTTGTTTAGTTTCCATGACTTCGTGTGGGGACGTATGTTTTTGCTGGAATTGAGTTTTACTTTATTCCATTGTGCTTTATGAAGATACAAGTAGTAATTTTTTTTTTCTTTTTACATTTGTTGAGATTTGGTTTGTATCCTAAAATATGATCAATCTTGGATTATGATCAATTGATGAGCTGATGAGAAGAATAGCACTGGGGTGAAATATTCTGTATATGTCTGTTAAACCCATTTATTCTAGGATTGTGTTTAAGGAAAAAACGCCATTTTACTATTAAGGACATTAAGGACATATGCAGTAGAATTTTTTTTTCTGACATAGAACATAGGATTTTATTTATTTATTTTTTTAGCTCTTACAAAACAACATGTTGACGAGTTAAGTATAAATGAAACAGAGACATATGGATTAAATTTTCCTTGCAGCCCGATTTATAAGTAAAAAGATGTAGAAAAAACCCAAATGCCCTTTAACACATGAATGGATTAATAAGCTTTTCTAAGTGTTCTGTGGCATATATATATATATTTTTTTCTTTTATATATTTTCTTTTCTGCAAAAGAATATATATATATATATATATATATATATATATACTTTTCAGCCATAAAATGATGGAGATTTTATGTCCTTTGTTATAACTTGGATGGATTTGGAGAACACTCTACTAAGTACCATAAGAACTGGGGAAAAAGCAACACAGGTACTGAATACTAATTTGAAACTTGTAGGTAAACAACAAAATACTAACACAAGAGAAAAACTCAGTTAAGTTCAAAAAGGGTGATCTGGGGGAGGAGATTGGCAAGGTTCTTACACAGGGAGAACAATGAGGGAGTGTATGGCATAGTTCCTGGGTGAAGGACACCATAACTGCAACTTGGATTTTACCTTACAAACAGTGTAACCTAATTGTATGCACCCTCATATTAATCTTAAATTAAAAATATTATAAAGTTATTGAGAAAAAAAATAGCTGTCCAAATTGTTCCTAATTTTACAATATGGTTTTGAAGGAAGTGGAATCGAGATGGGATATGTGTCTTATTAAGCGGATCAAGAAGGCTCAATTTCTTGATCTGTAAACTCTGATGTTTATAATTTTAATTATGCATTATATATTTCTATTCCATTCACTTTTCTATATAGGTAGTATATTATTAGACAAGGTTCTATGGAGAAACAGAACCAATAAGATTAGTATGTGGTTGTGTGTGTGTGTGTGTTTATACAGAAAGATATTTATTTTAAGGAATTTGGTCACACCACTATAGAGGCTTGATGAGTCAAAAATACGATGATGAAGCCAGTAGGATGGAGATTTAGAAAAGAGATGATGTTGCAGATGAATTTTGAAGGTAGTCTGATGGAGAAGTCCTTCTTGCTTGGGAAGGGGGAAGGCCTAGGAGAAGGGAATTGTCATCCATTTTTTTCAGTTCAGGACTTCATCTGAACTGGATGAGTCCCATCCACGTTGGATCATTAATTTACAGTCAATTCATTTAAATGTAAATTCTAATCTCATTTAAAAAATCCTGACAGAAACATTTAGAATGTTTGACCAAATATCTGGGAATGACGACCCATGGCCCAGACAAGATGTCATGAAACTTTTGGTTTGGTAGTAGTGAAACCAGATGAAGAAGTAGGGGAGACAATGTAATGATTATATATATATATATATATATATTTTTTTTTTTTTTTGTGAATAGGCAAGTGGTAATCCACTGTAGAGGGCTAGATGTTTAAAGGCAGTGAAATAGTTTTGAAATAGTTTTTATGAAGAATGGAAGAGAGAGTTGAACTGTAAATATAGAAATGATGTCAGGTGGCATTAGTAAAGCTTCTTTGAAGAAAGATATAATTAATGATTGTTTGATTTGTGTAAATATTTATTGGGAAATATACCATTAATGGTAGTTAATTTTATGTGTCAACCATTCTTGATGTTTCTGTGGAGGTATTTTTGGATGAGATTTACATTTCAATTGGTGGACTTTTTAAGTGTAGTGGATTGACCTCCATAATGTGGGTTGGCCTCATCCATTTCAGGTGAAGGCCTGAATAGAACAAAATTCTGACTCCTCCCTCACACACACTCATCTTATTGGATCTGTTTCCCCATAGAACCGTGTCTAATAATTCTATACCTATACAGAAAAGTGAATGGAATAGAAATATATAATATATAATTAAAATTATAAACATCAGGGTTTACAGATCAAGAAATTGAGCCTTGATTGATCCTCTTAATAAGACACATACCCCATCCACTTCTTTCCCAGACATATTCTAAAGCTAGAAAACTATGAGGTTTGTGGGTGTCCTTTTTGTTCATTTTTTGCTTAACAACAATCAGGAACTCTCCATAGACTCCACAAAGTTACATAGATGGATTGGATCTATTATAACTAATGATGGTACAATGTAAGAACAATTGGAAAAAAAATTAAGAATATTACCAAAGTGTCAATGATGGAATTGACCATATAGAAAGATATGTAAAATGATACATTAGAAAGAAAAGAGAAGACTGGAGGCCTATGACTTATGGGCTTAATAGATAAGAGCCACTGTTAGCAAATTGTTGCCAGAAAGAACGGCTTCTAGTATTCTAAATTAGTTATCATTTTTTGATAAATGTTCCCTAATACTTATCAGACTTAAAACTAAGAAAACTATGTCATGAGTCAACTTATTTTAATTACTTGAGGTGTATTTTTCAGCCGTTTTATATTACACAGTGAGAGAATTATACTGTTTGATTTTTGACATTTTATGAGTGATTTACTGAGCTTTCCTTCTTCTAGATGAAATTTGTTGTATATGGCATAGAAGTTTGAAACTTCACTTATCTGTTTATCTTTGTACCAAAACAAATTACAAAACAAAATATTTTGACTTTGACAACCCTCTACCTACCCCTACAGAGATGAAAGATTCTTCTTTTCAAATGTGCATCCTTATTAGACTTCATTATTGATAAGTTTCTATGCTTCATTGATGGCTAAAGCACATGGGTCTATACCTAGTCATAACCACTCTTCATTGTCAAATATATACTACAGACTTATTCCAAATCAACATTTCTCCATAAATTGTTGAAACAAATATGGTTCATAGAATATTGTCAAAAAATGATGCAAGCCATGCATTTCTCTATTCACCAAAAAATATATTGTTGGTTTAACCTAGACCAGCAGAGAGTGATATATTTCAATTGTATCATTTCAGTCTCATACAATTTTTTTTTTTTTGAGTCTCAGTCACCCTGGGCAGAGTTTTGTGACATCATATCTTACAGCAACCTCAACCTCCTGGGCTCAAGCAATCTGCTTGACTCAGCCTCCCAAGTAGCTGGGACTATAGGGGCCCACCACGACACTCAAGCTAGTTTTCTACTTCTAGTATAGACAGAATCTCACTCTCGCTCAGGCTGGTCTTGAACTCCTAAGCTCAGGCAGTCCACCTGCCTCAGCCTCCCAAAGTCCTATGATTACAGTCATGAGCCACCATGCCCAACCCAAAATTATTTTTATTGTTGCCATTTTCTAATCTTGAAGAAACCCCTAAGGAACAATCTTATGAAATTCTCCATTGTATTTACCGTAAAGCTATTGTTGAGGACATTTGTTCATCACACTACATAACATCCTCCTTACAACAATGCATTGGGAAATTTTCTTTTACATTTCAGTAGCAGGTATAATTGTATAAGTGGCTTATTTTTATTTTCTGTGAAAATTTTTGCACTAAATGATGGGAAGCTTAGAGATAAATGTTTGGCCTACTTCTTGCAGGTATACCGACATTATGGCACTGATTCTGCGTATTTACATCACCCTAGACTTTGTTTTGTTTTCCTACATTTATTTTTATTTTGCACTGATTACTGTTCCAACTCTGTTGTGTAAATTTGCAAGCTATCTTAAATCCTTTTGGTGACAAGATAGGGCATAAATCAGCAAATATACTGTATACAAATTATAAACAAAGAGAGCTGCATGAGCCAGTGAAAAGAACAAGTTGTAAGAACACTTAACTGTGTCCTTACTTTTATAATCTAATAAATTATATTACATTTTCCCCTATCAGTCAAGATTTTTGTGCAAAGAAAATAATACTGTATGTATAAAAATACTTTAAACGGAATAGAACTATTAAGTGTAGAGTATAAATATCTTAAACACAATAATTAAGAAGGTGAGGTGGGGCAGCACCTTGTGGCTCAAAGGAGTAGGGCACTGGCCCCATATACCAGAGGTAGCAGGTTCAAACCCAGACCCGGCCCAAAACTGCAAAAAAAAAAAAAAAGAAGAAGGTGAGGTGAAGGCTATTTTAACCAGTTTGATGCAATCATTCCAAATTGTATATAAATTCAGCACATTGTACCCCATAAATGCATTAATGTATACAGTTATGTTTTAATTAAAAAATAAACAGAATAGAAGCTCTTAAATGCAAAACAATCAGCATTTTCGTCTTTTAAGGACATGATTTGCACAATAAAAAGTTAATAATATGAAAAATTATATCCCCCAAGCACACTAAAAATAATAATACTTATCTTAAAATGGACGCTAGGGTTTAATGGTTTTAAGTTTTGGGGACAATATGTAGTTATATTATCATCTGCTAGTTAGAACTGATTTATTGCCTTCTATGTGCATGAAATAATTTGCTGCAATCCACAGAGAACTTTATATCAGAAAATATTACTCAGTTTCCTCATCTGTAAATTCAAGAGATTGAACTATATTTCCCCCATGTTCTATTCCAAAAAATCTATATTATTTTATAGCTTTTCTTGGATTTATAAGCCAAACACTTATTCACAGTATATTTTTATGTTGTCATAAAATGATAATTACTATTAAATTTATTAAACATTTATTTACAGAACTCATTACTACAAGATCAGTGTTACACTAATCTTTTTGTGCCATCCATAATAAAATAGCCTCCTGCTTAATACCAAGGTCTAATCCCTATAATATCATAAAGATACCAGTGAAACACAAAATCCAGAGGTAGAATTGATGAAATGTCATATTCAACAACCATGTTAGGAGGCAGACACATGATGGACAAGAAATTTTCTGCAAAATTGATACAAATGACTGCTTTGAATGTGGCTGCAAAAATACATGAAAGAGCATCAAAATTCTATTCAGGAGCACTTTTAATAAAGTATAACGTAATATTAATGTATTAATGAGATTGTAGAAAAATATACAGGTACCTATACCACAGTTCCCATTGAAACCAGGTGAAATAAAATCACCCACTTAGGATGATTATAAGGAATGATTAAGAGAGATAAGTGACCAGTAATATGGTGGTTTTAAGATATGCACACAAATTCTTTGATACTATTCTCTTCAAGAGACCAAGAATAATGTTCCTGTGAAAATCCCTCAAGTGTGAATTAGTGTTAAAGATGTTTCTAATGAGTAGAATAAAACCTGACTTTTAAGACTAGAGTATAAAAAGCACTTCAACTTGAACTTTCTCTCTTGCTCTCGCTCTCGCTCTCTCTCTCTCTCTCTCAAAAACCAGAAGCTAATTCATGAAGATATTCACCTATACAGAAGCCCATGTGGTGAGGAACTGAGATCTTCAGCCAAAAGCTGGTGAGAAACTTGGCCACTCCTACCAACAGTCATGTGAGTGAGCTTGGAAGTGGATCAAGCCTCTAGTCTCCCAATTACGCCTTCAGATGAGTGCAGCTCAAGCTGACATCATGGCTGCAAGCTCCTGGAAGACCCCATTCGAGACCTATCTAGTTAAGTTTTATCCTAAATTCCTGACTCACATAAACTGTAAGACAATAAAAATTGTTTCTTTTGAGCCATCAATTTTGGGGTGAATTTGTTATTCAGCAGTAGATTACTTACACAGAGAAGGAATTCAATCATCGATATATCAAGCAGGTGTATGAATCCATGGAAAAGAAGGAGAAAATATTTGAATTTGTGGTAAATAATAGACAATACCTGATCAAGTAAAATGAGTTCTGATATTAAGTTCACAAAGTTGCCACCATGCAAACTTACATTGGCAGCCCTGTACAAACAAGTCAGTAAGGTTTCATAACCTTGGCATATCAGTGTCTCACAGCTGTGTTCATGTCGATGTATGGCTGTGTCTTGCTGAGTGGTATTCATAATTGTTGTGTGTTTTTGTGTGCCATATGTAAACAGCTCTGGTGATTATTCCAGAAAAAGATTTCCAAGAAATTTGGAATTGGACCAATTGCTTTGAAAGTTGGACTAGGTTCTGATGGTGGTGCATAGCTTCCCAAGGGGAGTACTTCAAAGGTGACCTTAGTGATATTCAGCAATGAGATATGTAGCATTTGTTCCAAGATTAATTTGCTAATGTAATTGTCAGAACTCATATACCTTCATGTTTTCTTTTTTTTTCTTTTTTATACATGTTTAATGGCTTCTTAGGGGGGGGAGTAAGGGGATTGCTAGACCAAATGGCAGACCTACTTTTAGCTCTTTGAGGAATCTCTATACTGTTTCCCATGGAAGTTATACTAGGTTACATTCCTACCAACAGTGTATAAGCATTCCCTTTTCACAACTTCCACACCAACATCTACATTATTGGTTTTTGTCTTTTTTTATTAGTATTAGATCATAGCTGTGTACATTAATGTGATCATGAGGCACCATGCACTGGTTTTATAAACAGTTCGACACATTTTCATCACACTAGTTAGCATAGTATTCCTGGCATTTTCTTAGTTATTGTGTTAAGACAATCATATTCTGCATTCAATAAGTTTCACATGTACCCTTGTAAGATGCACCGCAGGTGTAATACCACCAATCACCCTCCCTCTGCCCAACCTCCCTCCTCCCCCTTCCCCATATTCTTAGGTTATAACTGTGTTATAGCTTTCCTATGAAAACCATAATTTATGTTATAGCTTTCCTATGAAAGCCATAATTTAGTTTCATAGTAGGGCTGAGTACATGGGAGTTTATCTAACAAAGAACATGAAAGATCTCTATAAAGAGAACTATGAAACTCTAAGAAAAGAAATAGCTGAAAATGTTAACAAATGGAAAAACATACCATGCTCATGGCTGAGAAGAACCAACATTGTTAAAATGTCCATACTACCCAAAGCAATATACAATCTTAATGCAATCCCTATTAAAGCTCCACTGTCATACTTTAAAGATCTTGAAAAAATAATACTTAGTTTTATATGGAATCAGAAAAACCCTCAAATAGCCAAGACATTACTCAGAAATAAAAACAAAGCAGGAGGAATCAATCTATCAGACCTCAGACTATACTATAAATCAATAGTGATCAAAACAGCATGGTACTGGCACAAAAACAGAGAAGTAGATGTCTGGAACAGAGTAGAGAACCAAGAGATGAACCCAGCTACTTACCATTATTTGATCTTTGACAAGCCAATTAAAAACATTCAGTGAGGAAAAGATTCCCTATTTAACAAATGGTGCTGGGTGAACTGGCTGGCAGCCTGTAGAAGACTGAAACTGGACCCACACCTTTCACCATTAACTAAGATAGACTCTCACTGGATTAAAGAATTAAACTTAAGACATGAAACTATAAAAATACTAGAAGAGAGTACCTTCATGTTTTCAATGAATGTAGGATCATCTGTGTGAGTGTGTTATTTTCTCTCTTCATCAGGTCTAGTCTTAAAAGTTCTATATTTTGAAACCAGTTTTTTAAAATTAATTTTTCAATATGGTTTTACCTGGTGACTATAAAAAAGCTTTTTTTTTTTTGTTTTTGAGACAGAGTCTCATTATGTCACCCTCCGTAGAGTGCTGTGATGTCACAGTTCACAGCAACCTCAAACTCTTGAGCTTAAGCAATTCTCTTGTCTCAGCCTCCCAAGTAGCTGGGATAACAGGTGCCTGCCACAATGCCTGGCTATTTTTTTTGCAGTTGTCATTGTTGTTTAGCTGGCCCAGGCTGGGTTTGAACCCGCCAGCCTCGGTGTATGTGGCTAGTGCCATAACCACTGTGCCACAGGGGTAAGCCAAGAAGCTTTTCTTTAGGAATGAAGCATTGTTTGTACCATCAGGTCAATACTTCCTACCCTTCACCTATTTTGTAGACACTGTGATTATTTCTAATCCCCACTAGGTTAGTACTCAATTTAGAAGCATTTGATGTGTTTTAGCATTCATAGAATCACAACCACTGTTAGGACTTTAGAAATCAAACAAAAAATACTTTTAAATATCACAGAGCTATAGCATTATCTATCTGTAAACAAACCTGAAAAAAATGCACACAATCACTCTCCCAAACACATGCTACTTAAAATACACTCCTCCATCTATTTTAATTACTGTCATCATTTTTCAAGCTGACAAATCAGAAGGCTGCACCTTTTTCTTTCCCTTCATCTATTGTATTTATTCAAAGTGAACCATGAGCATCTTTGGAAAACAGGTACATTTGACTAACAAAGTGACAGATGGGCAATGTTTAAAATACTATCCCTCCCCTCCTCCATCTTACTTTTAACATCCCTGGTGCTATTATTGTTGTATATTTTTTACTTCTTAATTCTTTCACTTGCAAAGTAGAGGAAGCCCTTTTATCTTAACTGTTAGATGAAAATACCATCAAAAAGATTACGTGGTTCCCCTCATTGATTCATATACTAAATTATCACCATAACAAGATTTTCTCTAAAGAAATTTCAACCTCCCTCCAAATACTCATTGAAATATCAAAGACCTCTTTAGATGACCACCTGGATTTTGATGGCCTCAAGGAAAACAGCAAAGCTAAAGCAAAATGTCCATGTGTTTATTTAAGCTGATCAAAGGCAAGATGAATACGAAGAATGTTGGATAAAAGTAATAGTATATTTACATGAACCCTCAAGTTTGACATTTTTTATTAAAAGCAAGTTTAATTTGAATACCATTACAAATAAATTAAACTTTCATTTTTAAGACTTTTAAAAATGAAATAGAGTATGTGAAGTTGTTTGTATCAGAAATGGCTCATGGTATGGACTCAATAGATGATACTTAATACTACCACAGGTATTGCTGCTGCTCATATTTTTTTTTCTTCTTTTAGACACAAGGTCTTGCTCTGTCATCCAGGACAGAATGCAGTGGTATCATCGTAGCTCACTGCAGCTTCAAACTCCTGTGCTCAAGGGACACAATCCTCCTTGCTCGGCCTCCCAAGATGCTAGAATTATAGGTTTATTCCATCATTCCCAGATATTTTTTTTTAATTCTATGTAGAGACAGGGTCTTGAGATGTTGCCCAGGCTGGCCTCAAGCAATTCTCCCTCTTTGGTCTCCTAAAGTGATGAGATTACAGGAATGAGGTAAGCTTTCATTTTTTGCTTATTAATATGAGGGACATGCAATTAGGTTATATTATTTGAGTTTGTCAAATAAAGTCCAAACCCTGAGTTTAGTTGTGTCCTTCACCCAGGAGGTGTGCCATATACCCCTACGTTGTGACTGTTAGGTGAGAGCATACCTCTCCCCCTTCTTCCTCCCCTCCCCTTCTCTTCTTCCCCCTCCCTCCAATTGAATTTAATTATGTTTTTCTTTTTTTTTTTATGGTACCATATAATTTATTTTTTTAATTAAATCATAGCTGTGTACATCAATATGATCATGGGGCACCATACACTTGTTTCATGGAATATTTGACACATTTTCATCTCATTAGTTGACATAGCCCTCCTGGCATTTTCCTAGTTACTTTGCCAAGACATTTACATTCCACATTTGCCAAGGCTCACATGTACCCTTGTAAGATGCACCACGGGTGTGATCCTTTCAATCCCCCTCCCTCTATCCACCTCCCCCCTCCCTCCCCATGCTTTCCCCCTTCCCCCTGTTCTTAAGTTATAACTTGGTTATAGCTTTCATGTGAAGGTCCTAAGTTAGTTTCACAGTAGGGGTGAATACATTGGATATTTTTTTCTTCCATTCTTGAGACACTTTACTGAGAAGAATATGTTCCAGTTCCATCCATGTAAACATGAAGGAGGTAAAGTCTCCATCTTTCTTCAAGGCTGCATAGTATTCCATGGTGTACATATACCACAATTTGTTAATCCATTCGTGGACTTTTTTTCTTACTTTAGAAATGGTTTTATTTATGGGCAACTAATGAACTGATGCTCTATCTATGATGCTTTACCTATAAATTCTATTTTTCAAAAATAGTTAGGAGTTTTTATAAAGAAAATCGCAACAAATTTTAAAAAGCACTAGGATTCCTCTGCTTCTAGATCATTGCTGGGCTAGAAAAATAAATCTTATTCTACCAGGAGTCATAAGTTAGAAATAAGTATTCTCCAAAGCTGAATTCAATTATGTTTTTCTCTTGTGTGCATGTGTAGTTGATTATCTACTGATTCCATATTAGTATTGAGTACATTGGATACTTGTTTTTCCATTCTTATGATACTTTACAATAGAGTTGAATGTTCTTCAACTCTATTCAGGTAAATATAAAAGATGCAGAGTCTTCATATTCTATATGGCTGAATTGTATTCCATGGTATACATCTATCACATTTTTAAATTCATTCATGGGCTCATGGGCACTTGAGTTATTTCCACATCTTTGAAATTATAGATTGAGCTGTTGTAAATATTTTAGTACAAATATCCTTGTGGTAAAATGATTTTTTTTTTTTATCTTCTGAGTAGATATCTCACAATGGGATTGTGGGGTCAAATGGGAGGTCTAGGTCCAGAATCACAGAAACATATGCAGCCTAGAAAACGAATATGTCCTTTCAAGAACATGATAATGTATCCAAAATTATCTTATTTACTGTCTTTTCTGAATAAATTAAAAGGCCTGGTATAATATTTTAAACTTTTCATATACCTTTTACAATTGAGGTAAAAATAACAGGTAGTGATAACTTAAGTATTTATTTTCCTCAAAAAAATCCTATACAATAATTGGAAAAACAAAATAGTAATTGAAAAAGTGGTGCATCTAAATTGTTAACTACTAAATGCTCTAATACTCATTTATTGCTAATATTAATATTATTTGAGTAAAATTTTAAATTTAATAGAAGTGGAAGATACCTTATATATGTTTAAATCAAAATAATTATTTTTATATATGAAGAAGTTGAAACCCAGAGAGGTAAATTGACTAAGGTAATTTAGCTAGTTAGTGGCAGACCAAGCAATAAGAACCTTGGATATTTAAAAGCTTTCACAATTACATCTTTTCTCCTAAAAACTGTACTGCTATTTTAAACAAGTTATATAACACATTTTAATAAATATTATCTACTCAGAGCATAACTATATATTTAGGGTTAGAATTATAAGTGCTTCCTGTATTTCTAAGTTTTCTTTTTATATTGCTATTAAATATCTGCTTACCAATTGGGGAGGACAAGGAGTGACCCCCCTGATTATTTTCTGTTGTCTCCCTTAATTAGATGTGCAAAACGGCTTCCCTAACCTAATTTCCCTTTGGTTAGGACAGTATAGAACATTGTGCTATTATTTCCACAAGTTATGACATTTTTTTTCTATCAAATTATCTTTCTACATTAGTATCACTGTAGTGGAGGTAAATTCAATATTGGGTTTACTAGTTTGCAGTACAGTTACGTGTGATTCTTATTAAAGGACATAATATTTTAAATATATAGTGGAATTTTCACTATATTTATTAAATACTGCAGTTTCTCTAAGTGGCTCCTAAGTTGTGTCAATAATGAAACACAATAATTCTTATCATTGCAGTTGGCTCAAAATTATTGTATATAAATCTGCCATGTATTAAAAACCATCTGGTACTACATTCTACATTATAACATTTTATTTGGGTATTCTTCAATTTTTAAATGTTTACCCCAAATTGAGTTTTCTAGTCATCTTATTTTCATTCTAAAGCATCAAGAAGTAGCTAAGTCAGTAAATACTTCTTAATCACAGTTTCCATAAATGGAATAATCTAATTAAGCAACCTTTCAAACCATGACATTTGGGTGGCAAATTGTCCCTTGTAAGAAGTTCTTGTGGAAAACAAATGATGAAAAAATATATCATTAAGCTAGGTGCAGTGGCTTGTGCCTGTTATCCTAGCCCTCTGGGAGGCCAAGGTGGGTGGACTGCTTGAGCTCAGGAGATAAAGACCTGCCTGAGCAAGCATGAGACTCTGTCTCTACTAAAAATAGAAAAATTAGCTAAGTGTTGTGGCAGGCACCTGTAGTCCCAGCTACTCCTGGCATTCCAGTATGGATGACAGAGTGAGACTCTGTGTCAAAAAAGAAGAAAGAGAGAGAAGAAGAAGGAAGAGGAGGAAGAGGAGGAGGAGGAGAAAGGGAAAGAATGGGAAGGGAAGGGAAGGGAAGGGAAGGGAAGGGAAGGGAAGGGAAGGGAAGGGAAGGGAAGGGAAGGGAAGAGAAGAGAAGAGAAGAGAAGAGAAGAGAAGAGAAGAGAAGAGAAGAGAAGAGAAGAGAAGAGAAGAGAAGAGAAGAGAAAGAATTTACTATCAAAATTCAAAAGCCAAGTTGTAACCTGAAACTTATTTTTTCTTTATAAATTTGTATTGGCCAACAGATGCGTCTGCAACCTACCTTTACTACCTGCAGAAGGTAGTAAAAGGAAAGGAAGAAGTTGACAAATAGTAGGAAAGATAACAATACACTAAGAAAAGAGTGTTAGAGCATCACTAAAAATTGCATCATATAATATAAGATTCTATACCCACATTGGGTTATACATGGTATATTTTTAAAATTTTCAACTCACATGCATACATAAATAATTTGATTTGACTCCTTTGAACAATAAACAGAAGTAAACCAAGGGAGTTTAGGTGGAGAGCAGCACATCTTTATATTAATCTTTGGTAAGTACAGGCCCTCCCCAAAGGTGAAATTGTCCATTAATGTCTTTGTGTAGTTTAAGAGACAGCAAGGAACTACAGTGCCTGTATGTGCCAGGCAATAAGCAGAGTGGGACTTGGGAGCCCATTAAAATGGTTCAGATCATTCTCATGTTCCAAGATTGCTCAGAAATGAATGAATACCCTTTATTAATGCATTGTCATCACTTGGGAACTATATGACTGAGTTCAACCATTTTCTTTCCCTTTCCATTTTAGTTTTTCCAAATACACTACAGATAATAAATACATTGTGGCTAATCCATTGGTGTAAAGTTGTTAAACTAGTGCTCTTAAACAATATTTAATATGACATTTTTATTTAGTTGGAATCAACCATGTTTCTAAATTGCTTTTAATATGATAATGTCTGCAGTTTACTATGCCATAAGTGCAGTTTGGCAGTGGAGTGTACATGAATATTTCATCTAGCAAAGGCCATGATTCTGTAATTATAAATAGACCTGTTCCAGTAGAAGTAGACAGATGCTTGTGTTTCAAAGCAAATGTTCTAAAGTAATAGTAGCCAGTTAAAGGCTGTGGGGGAAAGCAGAGGTATATAAGAGGTGTGTGTGTTACCTATAAAAAGTCACTATTTTTTTGAACCATAAGTTGAAAAGGCAGTGCTAACATCAGCTATAGTTGTAACTTAGATTCTGTTACCTCTGTAGCTCTCCGTTGTGCTTCTCCTTCTCTTGTGATACTTCCATTTTGGAAAAGTGCTTCTATTTTTTCTCCAAGCACAAGCAAACCTCTAAACCAGTGGTCTCAACCTTCCCAATGCCAGGACCCTTTAATACAGTTCCTCATGTTGTGGTGACCCCCACAAAAGGTTGTGGCATTAGGAAGGCTGAGAACCACTGCTCTAAACCCTAATCAAATAGCCTAGAGACCACCAAAGGCTTTAAGTGGGTTGTGTCCTGTATGTTGTGTCACAAGTAATTTAATTAGCTAATACAATATTTTTCTGATCGTTCTTTCACGTTATCAAAAGATGTTGAATCAGTATTATGTCACAAAGATGAAAAAATTGTATCAAAATGAAGAGTAAATATTATTCTCCTTATGTATACTTCTAGTAAACTCTAAGTGATATGAATTTTTCAATGCTCCACCCACTTGAAAGTGGATATTAAAGACCTATGATTCACTGCTTGCCACTCTTTCATGTCAATTTTGTGTTTCCTTTTCTCCCTAGGCTTGATGTAATGAAAGCAAAAGTATGTGTGCAGTCAGAACATAGCACACAGACAATGATGACTTAGAACAAACTAGTAAGACTTTACCTTATGGTAATTTGCATTATGACTAAATCTTTACTATCAATCTAAAAGTGTCTCTTTGAGAGTTGTTCAGGCTCTAAAAAGTGTATAAGAAATATTGACACAACCTCCACTTTACAGATGTATAAAATGAGGTCCTGAGTAGAAGCACAAATGATCTACATAGCCTTGGAAAAAGAAAGAGGCTCTTGGAACCTGATAAATGGTCAAAAACAAATCCAGTCTAAATGAGTTCATATTTGAGCCAAAGCCATTGTCTCAATAAAGAATATAAATTACAACACAGCTATCATTACTCAATATTTTCCCGCTTTGCCAATATTTGGCAAGGAATTATTTGCAAGGAGAAAATTTAATATTGTTTTCTAATAATTTCTTTCTAAAAGATATTCAAACACTGGTTAATAATAAGTATAAGCTGTATTTTCTCTGTATATAATAATTCATGCAATTAAGATGTACATTGGTTGAGTCTATAATATAATGATAAGTAAACAAAAATATAAGGAAAGAAGTGTGTTATTTGAGCAGTCTATGTTAATTTACCAGTGACTTTCACAGTTTGTATTGTTTCCTTAGCCACAGGAAAATTAGATGGATACAGTTTGCATTTTAGAGAAATGGAAAAGAATTAAAAAATCATAATGTGCTTTCTTGGTTGATGCTTTTCCTTTCATGCTGGTTTTGTTTTAAAGTCATGTTTCCTTTGTTTTTAGTTCTGAAGAGGTTATTATTACACATTTGCTTTGTATCTTTGTTCATATTCTTCTTCAATCACTGGGATTTTTTTTGCTCCATTACAAGTTTGTTTTCTTGTAGAACCAGAAAGCAACCTAGCATAGAATTTATCATACATTTTCTGGTTTGCCTAAACTAATCTCATCCTTTGAAACTGTCCCTGCATATCTAAAGTTTTCCTTGAAAGTAAAATTCAATCTGAAGTAGATTTTGAACGTTTCTTAATTGAACTGTAGTGTTTGCCCACTCATTTCTCCTGTAGCCTGTGTAGGTGGAGAAAAACTTTTGTTTCAAGGAGTTTGATTCACCCAGGGCATTAGTTTAAATTGAATATTTTTTCATTCACACAATATAAATGAATAGAATTTCAATATTTCTTATAATAAATCTCTAACTCAATATGTATAATTAATGTATCATTAATAAACTACTAATAACCATTTACAGATACATGTCTCTATATGTCCACCTCTTTACAATGCAGCTCTAGCCAGTCTACCCTATTTCCTTTCCTTATTATGCATCATCATTCTCTCTTACTTATTATTTAACTAAACTTTTATTGCCCACCTTTGCAAAATATTCTACATTGCAATTTGTTTGAAAGATACAATATAAAAAAAATTGTAGTTATATAAACACACCACTTTTTATCTCAAAGGATCCTAAGTAACTTCACAAAGCATATAATGAAACAAAATCTGCAATCAGGGCATGCACACATCTTCCATTAACTTCATTGGAAATGCTGTGTAAAAAAATGATTACAGGATCACATCTCCTGAATATACACTTTAATCATGTCACTGTCTACTGAAATATAGTCACCTCTGGGATTAGACCCAGAAGCTATCTGAAAGCACAATACAAAACTCTGCAAGTTTAGAATAGGCAATGAGATTGAAGCAGTTCAAAATAACTGGAAGAAAATGTTTATTTAGTTATACTTTGATTCATAAATGCATTATATGCTCCAAATGGCCTCCAGGCACATATACAACATTTTTAACTTAATTTTTATTAAATCATAACTGCATACACTTACGGGGTACATTGTTTTTTGTTTTTTGTTTTTTTTTAAATCATAGCTGTGTACATTGATATAAACATGGGGCATCAATCACTAGCTTCACAGACCATTTACCAAGTTTCAAATATACCCTTCTAAGATGCACCGCTGGTGTAATCCCACAAATCCCCTTCCTTCTACCCACCTCGCCCCTCCCTCCCCTCCCTTTCGCCCTTCCCCCTATTCTTAGGTTGTAACTGGGTTGTAGCTTTCATGTGAAAACCCTAAATTAGTTTCATAGTAGGGCTGAGTACATTGGGTAATTTTTCTTCCATTCTTAAGATACTTTACGAAGAAGAATATGTTCCAGCTCCATCCATGTAAACATGAAAGCGGTAAAGTCTCCATCTTTCTTTAAGACTGCATAATATTCCATAGTGTACATATACCACAATTTATTAATCCATTCATGGATCGATGGGCACTTGGGCTTTTTCCATGACTTAGCAATTATGAATAGGGCTGCAATAAACATTCTGGTACAAATATCTTTGTTATGATGTGATTTTTGGTCTTCTGGGTATATGCCCAGTAGAGGGATTACAGGATTGAATGGCAGATATATTTTTAGATCTCTAAGTGTTCTCCATATTTTTTTCCAAAAGGAATGTATTAATTTGCATTGCCACCAGTAGTGCAGAAGTGTTCCCTTTTCCCCACATCCATGCCAACATCTCTGGTCTTGGGATTTTATGATATAGGCTAGTCTCACTGGAGTTAGGTGATATCTCAAAGTAGTTTTGATTTGCATTTCTCTGATGATTAAAGATGATGAGCATTTTTTCATATGTCTGAAGGCCACACGCCTGTCTTCTTCAGAGAAGTTTCTCTTCAAATCCCTTGCCCAGCCTGTGATGGGATCCCTTGTTCTATTCTTGCTAATGCGTTTGAGTTCTCTGTGGATTCTGGTTATTAAACCTTTGTCAGAGACATAACCTGCAAATATCTTCTCCCATTCTGAGGGCTGTTTGCTTGCTTTGCTTACTGTGTTCTTGGCTGTGCAGAAGCTTTTTAGTTTGATCAAGTCCCAGTAGTGTATTTTTGAAGCTGCTTCAATTGCCTGGGGGGTCCTCCTCATAAAATACTCGCCCAGACCTATTTCTTCAAGGGTTATCCCTGCACTCTCCTCTAGTATTTTTATAGTTTCATGTCTTAAGTTTAAATCTTTGATCCAGTGAGAGTCTATCTTAGTTAATGGTGAAAGGTGTGGGTCCAGTTTCAGTCTTCTACAGGTCACCAGCCAGTTCACCCAGCACCATTTGTTAAATAGGGAATCCTTTCCCCACTAAATGTTTTTCATTGGCTTGTCAAAGATTAAACAATGGTAAGTAGCTGGATTCATATCTTTGTTCTTTGTTCTGTTCCAGACATCTACTTCTCTGTTTTTGTGCCAATACCATGCTGTTTTGATCACTATTAATTTGTAGTATAGTCTGAGGTCTGGTAGCGTAATTCCTCCTGCTTTGTTTTTATTTCTGAGTACTGTCTTGGCTATCCGAGGGTTTTTTTGATTCCATATAAAATGAAGTATTGTTTTTTAAAGATCTTTAAAGTATGACAGTGGAGCTTTAATAGGGATTGCATTGAAATTATGTATTGCTTTGAGTAGTATGGACATTTTAAAAATGTTGGTTCTTCCCAGCCATGAGCATGGTATGTTTTTCCGTTTGTTAATATTTTCAGCTATTTCTTTTCTTAGAGTTTCATAGTTCTCTTTATAGAGATATTTCACGTCCTTGGTTAGATAATTCCCAAATAGCTCATCTTCTTTGGCACTACTGTGAATGGGATAGAGTCCTTAACTGTTTTTTCAACTTGACTATTGTTGGTATATATAAAGGCTACAGATTTATGAATGTTGATTTTGTAACCTGAGACATTGCTGTATTCCTTGATCACTTCTAAGAGTTTTGTAGTAGAGTCCCTGGTGTTTTCCAGATATATACTACCATATCATCTGAGAAGAGTGAAAGTTTGATCTCTTCTGACCCTATATGGATACCCTTGATGGCCTTTTCTTCCCTAATTGTGGTTTCTAAAACTTCCATTACAATGTTAAAATGCAATGGAGGCAATGGGCAGCCTTGTCTGGTTCCTGATCTGAGTGGAAATTATTCCAATTTAACTCCATTCAATACGATATTGGCTGTGGGTTTGCTGTAAATGGTCTCTATCAGTTTAAGAAATGTCCTTTCTATACCAATTCTCTTAAGTGTTCTGATCATGATGGGTGCTGGATATTATCAAAAGCTTTTTCTGCATCCATTGAGAGAATCATATGGTCTTTGTTTTTTTTGTTTTTTTTGTTTTTTTTTTTGTCTGTTTACGTGCTGGATTACATTTATAGATTTACGTATATTGAACCAGCCTTGAGACCCTGGGATAAAACTGACTTGGTCATGATGTATAATTTGTTTGATGTGTTGCTGGATTCTGTTTGTTAGGATCTTGTTGAATATTTTTGCATCTATATTCATTAGGGATATTGATCTATAATTTTTTTTTCTTGTTGGGTCTTTTTCTGGTTTGGGGAACAGGGAGATGTTTGTTTTATAGAACATGTTGGGTAGTCTTCCTTCTTTTTCCACATTTTGGAACAGGTTGAGTAATATAGGTCCTAGTTCCTATTTAAAGGTTTGGTGGAATTCTGACGTGAAGCCTTCTGGTCCCGGGCTTTCCTTTTTAAGTGAGGTTTTGTATGGTTGATGCTATGTCAGAACTTGATATGGGCCTGTTCAACATTTCCACTTGGTTCTAGCTAAGTCTTGGAAGGTAACATGCTTCCAAGTATTGGTCAATTTCCTTCAGATTTTCATATTTCTGAGAATAAAGTTTCTTGTAATATTCATTAAGGATTTTTTGAATTTCTGAGGAGTCTGTTGTTATTACATCTTTGTCGTTTCTGATTGATAAGATTAGAGATTTAACTCTTTTTTTCCTGGTTAGGTTAGCCAAAGGTTTATCTATTTTATTAAGCTTTTTAAGAAACTAACTTCTTGATTTATTGATCTGTTGTATAATTCTTTTATTTTCAATTTCATTTAATTCTGGTTATTTCTTTTCTTCTACTGGGTTTGGGATTGGAATGTTCTTCCTTTTCCAGTTTCTTGAGATGTCCCATTAAGTTGTTAACTTCCTCTCTTTCCGTTCTCTTGAGGAAGGCTTGCAGTGCTATAAATTTCCCTCTTAGAACTGCCTTTGCGGTGTCCCAAAGGTTCTGATAGTTTGTGTCTTCATTGTTGTTTTGTTCCAAAAAGTTGGCGATTTCTTTCTTAATCTCATCTCTGACCCAGCTATCATTCAGCATAAGGTTATTTAACTTCCATGTTATTGTATGAGTATGCAGATTCCTGTTGTTACTCAGCTCAAGTTTTATTCCATGGTGGTCTGAGAAGATGCATGGAATAATTTCTATTCCTTTAAATTTACTGAGGTTAGACTTGTGACCTAAGATGTGATCAATTTTGGAGTAAGTTCCATGGGCTGATGAGAAGTATGTGTATTCAGTTTTGTTGGGATGAATTGTTCTGTAGATGTCTGCTAAATCCAAATGTTGGATGGTTAGGTTTAATTCTAAGATTTCTTTGCTCAGCTTCTTGTTGGAGGATCAGTCCAACACTGCCAAAGGAGTGTTTAAATCTCCGACTATTATGGAGCTGGAGGAAATCCAGTTGCTCATGTCTGTTAGAGTTTCTCTTATAAATTGAGTTGCATTCTGGTTGGGTGCATAGATATTAATAATTGAGATCTCATCATATTGAGTATTACCCTTAACAAATATGAAGTGACCATTTTTGTCCTTCCTTACTTTTGTTGGTTTAAAGCCTATTGTATCTGCAAATAAAATTGCAACACCTGCTTTTTTCTGATTACCATTTGCCTGAAATATGGATGACCATCCTTTCACCCTGAGTTTGTATTTGTCTTTTAACTTAAGATGTGACTCTTGTATGCAACAGATACCGGGCCTGAGTTTTTGTATACAGTCAGTTAACCTATGCCTCTTTAGAGGACAGTTTAAGCCATTCACATTAATGGAGAATATTAATAAGTCTGGTGAAGTTTTGGGTATCAAGTTTTGCAAAAGTCCAGTGGCCATTTTTAATCCTTTCGCCAGTGTGGAAATTGGAGTTTGATCCAAAGTTTCTAAGTTAGTTTACTTTTGTGGTAGAGGATTGGGTTGGTCATTATGGAGGATAGTTCTGAGAATATCCTGAAGAGCTGGTTTGGTTATGGCAAATTTCTTCAACATATGAATGTCATTAAAGTATTTAATTTCTCCATCATAAAT
The DNA here is from genome assembly GCF_027406575.1 of Nycticebus coucang. Lineage (NCBI taxonomy): Eukaryota > Metazoa > Chordata > Mammalia > Primates > Lorisidae > Nycticebus > Nycticebus coucang. The sequence continues at coordinate 151,043,768 of NC_069804.1, read as the reverse complement.
GAAACTCAGTTTAGCTGGATACAAGATCCGGGGTTGAAAGTTATTTTGCTTTAAGTGATTAAAAGTTGGTGACCACCCTCTTCTGGCTCGAAAAGTTTCAGCAGAGAGATCTGCAGTCATTCTAATATTCTTCCCTTTGAAAGTAATGGTTTTCTTTCTCCTGGCAGCTTTGAGGATTTTTCTCCTTCATATTAACTTTAGTGAAATTAATTATGATATACCTGGGGGATGTCTTATTGGGGTTGAGTCGTGCTGGGGTTCTGAAGCTGTCCGCTATCTGAATTTCAGAATCTCTAGGCATGTCTGGAAAATTCTCTTTCATAATTTCATGCAGAAGGGCCTCTGTACCCAGCGAGGCTGCTTCATCTGTTTCTGGAACTCCAATGAGTCTGATATTCGCCTTCTTTGAATTATCCCAGAGCTCTCTGAGAGAATGATCCATTTTTGCTCTCCATTTCTCTTCCTCTTTGAGAGTTTGGGAGCGTTCAAAGGCTTTATCTTCAATGTCAGAAATCCTTTCTTCTGCTTGCTCCATTCTGTTGCTGAGGGATTCTACTGTATTTTTCATATCTTTGAGGGCTGCAAATTCTTGCTTCAGTTTGTCTAAGTCTTGGGTGGTTTTGTCTTAAATTCATTAAATTCTTGAGACAACTTTTGAATTTCTCCTCAAATTCCTAATTCTACTTTGTTAATCTTGTCTGCAATCCAAATTCTGAATTTGATTTCTGACATCTCAGCCAGTTGTTTATTAATGGGATCTTCAATTACATCTGCCATACCTTTCCTTGGGGGGGGGTGATCTATTCTGGTTATTCATGTTACCAGAAATTTTCCACTGATTCTGCCCCATTGTTGTTTTACTCCCTTTTATTTTTTCCCCTAGGGCTTTGTCGAGGGCCTTTACAGTGTTGTGGCCTGAGAAACTGGAGCCCTGTCTGGTGTGGTGGGGCTAAGTGGTCTGTCTTGTTTTCAGCTGGTTTCTGTTCCACTCTAGTGAAACAGATACTCTGGATTGAAGTCTCAGCTGTGGAGAAATATCAGCAATTAAGTCACCACACCCCCCACTGGCAAACAATTGGAAAAGAAAAATCAAACCTTCCTACCACCGTGCACCCAGGGCACCACCTGATTTGTCCTCAGGCGATTGGTTCAGTTCAAAAAGTCCAAATCAATTGTTTCAGTCTGCACCTGTCTCAGGTGAGAGAGTTCAAGAAGTGTCTGTGAACTGGATCACAGGGGTCTGGTGACTCCTCTGGTGTGGCTCGCTCCAGTGCTGCGTGGAGTTAGGCGGTGCCACCCAGCCAATAGATCAGTGTGGGAAGGTTGTTGCCTCCCTCTTATGGGGTACATTGTGATGATTTGATATACAATGTGGAATGCTTAAATCAAACTAATTAACATGAACATCACCTCACTTATTTTTGTGGTACAACATTTATAATATACTCTTATTTGTTTTTAAATGTATTCTTTCATTATGTACATTAGGTGAAATCACACCAAATACCCTCCCTCCACTTACACTCCACACTCCCCTCCCCTCTCCCTCTTCTCTCCTCTTTCTTTCTGCACTATCTTTGCATTTTATCATTCATATGAATGTGTGTTTACATATTGGTTTCATTATACTATTGAGTACACTGGATACTTTTTTTTTCCATTCTTGAGATACTTTACTAAGAAGCATGTGTTCCAGCTCCATCTAGGTAAACATAAAAGATGTAAAGTCTCCCTCTTTTTATGGCTGCATGATATTCCATGGTGTACATATACCACAACTTGTTTATCCATTCATGGGTTGATGGGCATTTAGGCTGCTTCCATGACTTGGCTATTGTGAATTGGGCTACAGTAAACATTCTGGTGCAAAGGTATGTGTTGTAAAATGATTTTTGTTCATCTGGGTAGATATTTAGTAATGACATTGCAGGATTGAACAGTTGGTCAACTTATAATTCCTTGAGAATTCACCATACTTCTTTCCAAAAAGGTTGTATTAGTTTTTAATCCCACCAGCAGTGTAGAAGTGTTCTCTTTTCTCCACATCCATGCCAACATCTGTAGTTTTGGGATTTTGTGATGTAGGCTAATCTTACTGGAATTAGGTGATATCTCAAAGTGGTTTTGATTTGCATTTCTCTAATAAGTAAAGATGATAACCATATTTTCTTTTGTTTATAGGCCATGTGCCTGTCTTCTTCACAGGAGTTTCTGTTCGAGTCTCTTGCCCATAAGGAAATGGGACTGTTTGTTCTTTTCTTATAGATTAGTTTGAGTTCTCTGTGGATTCAAGTTATCATACCTTTGTCAGAATCATAACCTTCAAAAATATTCTCACAACCTGCAAAAATCTTCTCACATTCTGAAGACTGTTTGCTTTACTTACAGTGCACTTAGCTGTGCAGAAGACATTTAGCTTGATCAAATCCCAGTAATATATTTTTGGTGTTGCTTCAATTGCCAGGGGGATCTTCCTCATAAAATGTTTTCACAGACCAATATCTTTAAGTGTTTTCCCTACACTCACTTCTAGTATTTTGTTAGTGGTTAGAGGTATGGGTCCAGTTTCAGCCTTCTACAGGTTGCTAGGGAGTTCTCCCAGCACCATTTGTTAAATAAGGAAATCTTTTCCCCAATGTATGTTATTATTAGGTTTATCAAAGATTAAAGGATAATATTGGCTTGGCTTCATCTTTAGATTCTCTATTCTGTTCTATATCTCTATTTTTGTGCCAGTACCATGCAGTTTTGATCACTATAGATTTACAGTATAAAGTCTGGAAACATTATGCCTTCTGATTTGTTTTTATTTCTAAGTAACGTATTGGCTATTCAAAGTTTTTTTCTGATTCCATATAAAATGATGTGTTATTATTTCAAGTTCTTTAAAGTATGACATTGATGCTTTGATAGGGATTGCATTAAATCTGTACATTGCTTTGGATAGTATGGACATTTTAACAATGTAGATTCTTCCCAGCCACAAGCACAGTCAGTTTTTCCATTCGTTAATATTCCTTTTGGAAAGAGATATGGAGAACACTTTGAGATCTAAAACTAGATCTGCCATTCAATCTGGTTATCCCTCTACTGGGCATATACCCAGAAGACCAAAAATCACATGATAACAAAGATATTTGTACCAGAATGTTTATTGCAGCCCAATTCATAATTGCTAAGTCATGGGAAAATCCCAAGTGCCCATCAATCCACAAATGGATTAATAAATTGTGGTATATGTACACCATGGAATATTATGCAGCCTTAAAGAAAGAACCTTATGGAGACTGTACCTCTTTCATGTTTACATGGATGGAGCTGGAACATATTCTTCTTAGTAAAGTATCTCAAGAATGGAAGAAAAATTACCCAATGTACTCAGTCCTACTATGAAACTAATTTAGGGTTTTCACATGAAAGCTATCACCCAGTTACAACCTAAGAATAGGGGGAAGGGGGTAAGGGAGGGGAGGGAGAGGGAGGTGGGTAGAGGGAAGGGGATTGGTGGGATTACACCAGCGGTGCATCTTACAAGGGTGTATGTGAAACTTGGTAAATGTGGAATGTAAGTGTCTTGGCACAGTAACTGAGAGAATGCCAGGAAGGCTATGTCAACCGGTGTGATGAAAGTGTGTCAAACAGTCTGTGAAGCTAGCAAATGATGCCCCATGATCATATCAATGTACACAGCTATGATTTAATTAAAAAAAGAAAAATAATAAAAAAAATCTTCTGCTATTTCTATTATCAGAATTTCATAATGCTCATTATAGAGATCTTTTTTAGATAAATTCCCAGGTATTTAATCTTCTTTGGCACTACTGTAAAAAGAATAAAGTCCTTGACTATATTTTCAGCTTGACTATTGTTGGTATGTATAAAAGCTACTGACTTGTAAGTATTGATTTTGTATCCTGAGACACTGCTGTATTCTTTGATAACTTCTAAGAACATTGTAGTTGAGTTCCTAGGGTTTTGCAGGTATAAAATCATGTCATCTGTGAAGAGTGAGAGTTTGACCTCCTCTGACCCCATTTGAATACCGTTCATCTACTTCTCTTCCCTGATTGCAATGGCTAGGACTTCCATTACTATGGTTGAATAGCAGTGATGACAATGAGCATCCTGCTCGAGGTCCAGACTCTAGTGGAAATGTTTTTAATTTTACTTAATTTTACTCTGTTCAATATGATATTGGATGTGGGTTTGCCATAGATGGACTCTATCATTTTAAGAAATATCTCATTTAAGCCTATTTTCTTACGTCTTCTAATCATGAAAGGATGCTGGATATTATCAAAAGACTTTTTCGGGCGGCGCCTGTGGCTCAGTGAGCAGGGTGCCGGCCCCATATACCGAGGGTGGCGGGTTCAAACCTGGCCCCGGCCAAACTGCAACCAAAAAATAGCCGGGCATTGTGGCGGGCACCTGTGATCCCAGCTACTCGGGAGGCTGAGGCAGGAGAATCGCTTAAGCCCAGGAGTTGGAGGTTGCTGTGAGCTGTGTGAGGCCACGGCACTCTACCGAGGGCCATAAAGTGAGACTCTGTCTCTACAAAAAAAAAAAAAAAGACTTTTTCTGCGTCAATTGATAGAATCATATGATATTTGTTTTTTAATTTGTTTATGTGGCATATATTTATAGATTTACACATGTTGAACCAACCTCGTAACCCTGGGATAAAATCAACTTGATCATGGTGTATAATGTTTTTGATGTATTGTTGAATTCTGTTTGCTAGGATCTTATGAATATTTTTGTTTCAAAATTGTTAATGATATTGGTCTATATTTTCCTTTATTTGTTGAGTCCTTTCCTGGTTTGGGGATTAGGGTGATATTTGTTTCATAGAATGTGCTGGGGTGGATTCCTTCTTTTTCTATGTTTTGGAAAAGGTTATGTGATATATTTACTAGTTCTTCTTTGAAGGTATGGTAGAATTCTGATGTGAAGCCATCTGGTCCCAGAATTTTCTTTTTGGGGGGGATTTTGTATAGTTGATGCCATTTAGGTGCTTGATATAGGTCTATTTAAAATTTCTAATTCTTTCTGATTGATTCTGGGAAGGTGGTGGGCTTCTGGGTATTGGTCAATTTCTGAGAATATCAGATTATCATATTTCTGAGAATAGATTATAGCAATCTTTGAGGATTTTTTGAATTTCTGTGGTATTGGGTGTTATTTCCCCTTTATTGTTCCTGATTGATGTTATTAAAGATTTCACTTTTCTGTTTCTGGTTAGGTTAGCCAAAGGTTTATCAAAGGTTTATTAATCTTTTCAAAGAACCAACTTTTTGTTTCATTTATCTTCTGAATGATTCTTGTGTTTCCAATTTCTTTTCGTTCTCTAATTTTGGTTATTTCTTTTCTTCTGCTAAGTTTGGGGTTGAATTTTTCTTCCTTTTCCAGTTGCTTGAGATATCCTATTAGGTTGTTGACTTCCTCTCTTTCTGTTTTCTTGATGAAGGCTTCTAATGCTACACATTTTCCTCTTAGGACTGCCTTTGCAGTATCTCACAGGTTTTGATAATTTGTGTCTTCGTTATAATTTTGTTCCAGAAATTTGATGATTTCCTTCTTAATTTCATCTTTGCCCAGCTATCATTCAGCCTAAGGTTATTTAGTTTCCATGACTTTGTTTGACTATGACGATTTCTGTTGTTGTTGAGTTCAACTTTTATTCTGTGATGGTTCGAGAAGATACAAGTAATAATTTCTATTCTTTTAAATTTGTTGAGATTAGACTTGTGTCCTCAGATATGATCAATTTTGGAATATGATCCATGAGCTGATGAGAAAATTGTGTATTCAGTTTTATTAGGATGAAATATTCTGTAGATGTCTGTTCCATCCATTTGTTCAAGGATCAAGTTTAAGTCCATTATTTCTTTGTTTAGGTTCTTCTTAGGGAATCTATCCCTAACTGACAAAAAGATGTTAAATTTTTCAACTGTTATAGTGTTGGAAGATATCACACTGTTCATGTTTTCTTAAATTGAGGAGCATTCAAGTAGAGTGCATAAATGTTAATTAGTTAAATCTCTTCATGTTGAGTGTTTCACTTGACAACTATGTGATGTTCATCCTTGTCTTTCCTTGTCTTTGTTGGTTTAAATCCTGTTGTATTTGCAAATAAAATTGCAACCCCTGCTTTTTTCTGATTTCCCTTTGCCTGTATTATAGATGTCTGTCTCTTCACCCTGAGTCTTTTTTTTTTTTTTTTTTTTTTTTTTGAGATAAGATGAGATTATTGTAGACAAAAGGTACCTGGTCTGAATTTTTGTATCCAGTCAGCCAATCTGTGCCTCTTTAGAGGAAAATTTAAGCCTTTACATTAATTGAGATAATTGATAGGTATGGTAGTGTTTTGGCTGTCATGTTTTTCCAAAGTCATGTGGATATTTTTAATTCTTTCACCTTTGTGGAGGTTAGGTTTTGTTTGATCAATTCTGGGTGAGTATACTTTGGAGGTAGACCATTGTGCTTGTCATTATGGAAAATGGGTTTGAGTATTTCCTGGAGAGTAGGTTTAGTTATGGCAAATTTCCTCAACATGTGTATGTCAGTAAAGTATTTGATTTATCCATCAAAAATGAAACTCAGTTTAGCTGGATAAAAGATCTTGGGCTGAAAGTTGTTTTTTTTCAGTATATTGAAGGTCAATGAGCATTCTCTTCTGGCTTAAAAGTTTCAGCTGAAAGATCTATAGTCATTCTAATATTTTCCCCTTTGATTGTAATGCTTTTCTTATGTCTGGCAACTTGCAAAATTTTCTCCTTTATATTCATTTCAGAAAAACTAATTACAATGTGTCCAGGAGGTGCTTTATTTGGATTTAGTCTTGCTGGGGTTCTGAAACTGTCTACTGACTGGAATGGTGATTCTCTTGCAATGCTTTGGAAATTCTCCTTCATAGTATCTTGGAGTAGAGCATTTATGCCTTTAGGACCATCCTCTTCTTCTTCAAGGATTCCTATAAGTAGAATGTTTGATATTTTAGAATGATTCCACAACTCTCTCAAAGAATGATCAGTTTTTGCTTTCCTTTTCTCTGCCTCTTTGAGCACTTGGGATTGTTCAAAAGCCTTGTCTTCAATTTCAGAGATCCTTTATTGTGCCTGCTCAACTCTATTACTGAGCAATACTACTGTATTTCAAAGCTCCTTGAGTAACTTGTTTATTTCCTGGAGCTCTGCTAGCTCTTTTCTTATTGTATCCATATCCTGGATGACTTTGTCTTTTAATTTATCAATTTCTGAAGTCAGAGTTCTTTGCTTAGGGGTATATAAGTGACATGGACCCTCTGTAGTTACAGTAGGCCAGGACTTGGTAAGAAATGAATACAGTCCTTTAAGCTGGGGTAAGGTGAACAAATGCATTAATGAATGAATACAGTCCATTCCTGAAATTGACCAGGCCTAGGAAACTTACATGAAATTGACCAGACATAGGAAATGGTGGATTCCCTGTTAAGTGCAAGGCGAATGAGACACTAAGGTGCTGGTGTCTCCCCAGAAGTTGTCCAGCCCCTCTGGCTATGGGAGCTTCCTGCACGCCCCCCCTTGCCTACCCTCCAACCCGCTGATTCCCCTGTGGGCTATGGCCGCACCTACACCACCAGGACTGAGGCAGCAGGCCCTCCCCTCAGCTCCACCAAGCTGGCTTCAGTGCCACCCACCTGTATGGATTCTCCCTCTCCCAGTAGAAACTCTAACTGCTGTTAGGGAAAAAGGTGAAGACTTGATCCAAGTGCTTCCTGCTGAATCTATTAATGAAAGCAGGGGGCAGTTAGGGTTTCTCCAGAGGGAGAGTGATCCAGGGGTCTTCAATAGAATCAGGTCTTGGACTGGAACCATCTTTACTGTGTGTGGCTTGCTGACATCATTTCTGGAAGACACAAATCTGATTAGCACATTAAAAGGCAAGGGTAGAACAGTGAGAGGAGGGGATTAATTACATTGTCAGTGGTGTCAGGTTGGAAAAACAAAGTCAGTGATATTAAAAGAAAACTACATTAACACTTTTCTTATCTTCTAAATAATAATTCAAATTTTCTTTAGGCTCACAAGTGTAGATGGACTGTGGCTGAGTTCCTTCATGTTCTGCTTCTGTAAGACATGGTGGGTTCCAGGATTTTACTCGTGAATAATGTATCCAGGAATCTATTCCCATAACTTCAACAGCTGTAGAAGAAGACAAGATAACAGAAAAGGGACCCTCCCAACTTGGGGTCAGGGAAGGTGAATTGGAGGAAAGAGTTTTGATCATAACTAGATCTGCAGGAGAGAAAAGCTTGTTTAATGTTAAATGTAAAATGTAGTTGGGATGTTTTTAAGCATTTGTTGAAATTGAGCTAACGAAGTAATGTTTTACTAATTCTGTAGCTTCTTGACCTAATAATAAATCATTAGTTAAAAAAGGTCTTCCATATAATAATTCAAATGAGCTACAACTGAATTTGTGTGGTAAATTTCTTAATCTAAGGAGAACAATGGAAAATAATTTAGTCCAAGGGTGATGAGTCTCTTTAATTAGCTTTCATAACTGTCCTTTGATTTTACCATTCATTTTTTTCTACCTTTCCAGAGGATTTGGCCCTCCAAGAGCAGTATAGATGATATTTTATGCCCAGAGCTTTAGATATTCCCTGTGTAACAGCCACTTTGAAGGCAGTCCCATTATCAGTTTGCAAACTCTGAGGGAGTTCAAACCTGGGGATAATCTCATGTACTAAAGCCTTTACAACTTCCTGGGCATGTTCTGTCCTGCAAGGGAATGCTTCAACCCAATTAGTAAAAGTATCCACAAATACCAGCAAATAATTGTATACCAGGTACCTTAGGGAGATGAGTGAAATCTATTTGCCAATCTTAACCTGTGTATTTACCTTATTTTTGTATACCTGGGGGAGCTATATGGTGATTTGAAGGGTTTTTTTTCTGACACATCTCACAAGTCCTTGTTGTCTATTTTATGGTTTTAAGCAGGGTTTTCCCATTAAACAGAGCTTTAGCCATTTGATAGGTACTTTCGGTGCCAAAATAAAAAGACTGATGTAAAGTTTTAAGTATTTTCCATTGAATTGCAGGAGGTAATAGCAAAAGTCCACTTCTATTTTGTAGCCAGCCTGATGGAAGTAGTGAAGAGTCTCTGGATAAAGCCCATTCCTTTTCTCTTCGGGTATATTGAGGTACACGATTCTCAAGTGATCCCTCCCAAATGGGTGCCACAAGGGGAATTTTTCCCTTATGTGCTGCCATTTTAGCCTCTTTATTGGCAAGTCAGTTACCTTCAGAAATATCATCTAAGGTTTTTGGTGTCCCTTGCAATGAGTAAAAGCTACTCCTTAAGGAGCATGAACACCTTGTAATAACCTGTCTATTTCATGATGATATTTTATTGGGGAGCCATTGGAAGTTAGGTATTGTCTTTCCTTCCAAATGGCACCATAGGTATGTAAAATGAGGAAGGCATATTTTGAGTCAATGTATATATTGACTCCTTTGTTTCTCCCAATTTCTAAAGCATGGGTTAAAGCTATTTTAGCTCAACTAATTGCACACTGGTTCCCGAAGGGAGAGACCTATTCTAAGTTACAGCATACTAAGTAACTAATATATAACCTGTTTTGTGAGTTCCTAGATCTAAGAAAGAACTTCCGGGCGGTGCCTGTGGCTCAAAGGAGTAGGGCGCCAGCCCCATATGCTGGAGGTGGCTGGTTCAAACCCAGCCCTCGTCAAAAACCAAAAACTGCAAGAAAAAAAAAAAAGAAAGAAAGAAAGAACTTCCATCTGTATACAAAACCATGTCAGGATTGGGTAGAGGAGTTTCTTGTAAGTCTTATTAGCCCATTGTCAGCTTCTGCTTTTAGAAGATATTGTTTTTGATTGGGATAGATGGTGGGATTTTTTTTTAACTTAATTTGGACTGGTTGAGCATATCTTCCTCTTCCCACCTGTCCCTCAGTAGCCCACACTTCTGGGTTAATTTCTCTCTCTAATAAGGGAAAGCATAGAATAGGTACTTGTCCCATATTCATATAAATGGTTGTTCCCACTTTAGTCAGTATGCTTCTCCCCCAAAGGGGAGTAGGAAATTCAGGCATGATTAAGAAGGTGTGAGAGGACAGTCAGTCACCTAAATTGCAGCTTAAAGGTTGAGAGAAAAATTTGGTAACTGGCTTTCCAGACACCCACTGTATAGTTACAGATTTGAGGGATTGAAGACCAGGGTTAGAGAGGAGTACAGAAAAGTGTCCAGAAGAAATTTTGTCTCCTGGCCCTCCACTATGAGGTAGACTTGCAGCTCTTGAGGAGTGATGACAACAGCTGGAGCCATGAGAATTTGCCCTGGGTACCCTCAGTGCAGTTTGGGGGCTGATATGATCACTGTCCCAGGAGGCCTTTACCTCTGAGGACAAGCTGTCCTCCAGGTATCACCCTTGCATTCTGGACAGAGGCCAGGTGGCTTGTCTAGCCACTGCTACTGCTGGGGGCTATCTCTCCTGAAGCAGCCAGTCTGACCACATTGGAAGCATTTGTTCTTAGCTTCTCTAGCTTCGCTCTGCCCCTGAATGGTGCCAGTTTGTCTGAGTGCCATTACTAGAGCTGTCATTCTTTTTCTATCCCTTCTTTATTTTTCCTCCTCTTTCTCTTGATCTCAGTTATAAAAGACCACTATGGTGGGCGGTGCCTGTGGCTCAAGGAGTAGGGCACTGGTCCCATATGCTGGAGGTGGCGGGTTCAAACCCAGCCCCAGCCAAAAAAAAAAAAAAAAAAACACTATGGCCATTTTAAGAAGATTCTCCAGGTTATGATTTGGGTATAGAGCCAATTTCTAGAGTTTTCTTTGAATGTCTGGGGCCACCTGAATGATAAATTTATCTTTTAAAATAACTTGGCCCTCTATGGAGTCAGGTGTCAACTGAGTGTGTTTTCTCATCGCCTCCCTAAGCTGCTCAAGGAAGGCTGAGGGACTCTGATTTTACTCTTGGTAAATAGTAGACAACTTAGAATAATTCATAGGCTTTTTCTTGAATCAATGTAAACTTTCCAGGATACATGTTAGAAAATGTTTACGCTACCAGTTATCTTGTTTCTAAGAGTCCCATTTGGGATCCTTAAAGGGAACTGCCTACCTTCCAGTGGGGTATCTGTCCCTTTCCACAGAAGATATATTGCTGTCAGTATTGGACAGGAACCATAAATCACCCCACTTCCTAGCCTCATCTAAGACTTCATTTTTCTCATTCAAAGTAAAAGTATGATCTAGTAGAAGTATTACATCTCTCCAAGAGAGGTCAAAGCTTTGTCCTAACCCTTGGAGAACATTTGTGTACCTATTGGGGTAATCAGAAAATTTTCTTAAATCAACCCTAATTTTTCTTAAATCTGCCTGAGAAAATGGAGTGAATACTTCCTCATTTCCCCTTTTATGACTTGCAGGTTTAACCAAGGGATACAAAGAAGGATATAGTTACTTTCTGGGGGTCCCAACAGGAACAGAAGAAACTCCAGGAATAAACTCCCTCTTGAGGTTTTCTAAAGACATGGAGGAAAGAGCAGGAGAAGTTGATAGTGGGGTTGAATGAGGTGGTGACAGCGTCTCCTCAGGAATCCCTGGCTATTTGGGGAAGTTATTACAGCCAGGAGAGCTGAATCTATCTAATAGGTTTTACACAGTTGGAAGTTGTCTCTGAGAAAAAAGAAAGCTTGTACATAGATAATTTAGACCATTTCTCCTCTTGTTTACCATAATTTAGAGTACCTTCTGGTGGCCATTGTTCACCATTGGAGAGCTGATACTGAAGCCAGTTCTGGGTGCAGAAGAAACCCATCCATTCTTTTTTCATTGTCTGGGGATCAAACATGTCCCAACATAGCCCAGGGGGATGGATATTCCAGCAGCACATGCTGAAATATCAGGTATCTGGGGGTCTGATCCCCCCTGATGACAGTTCTCTTGCCAAGAGAACATGTTGCCTGGGTGCTCTCTTAGAGAGAAAGCATTACCCATCTGTGGGAAAGAACAAATGTCCAGAGCTTTAATCAATCCCACCTTGTATTCCTGGGTTGTCAAAGCATCCTCTGACCAACCCAAGAGGCCTTTGGCCAAACAAAAGGAATTGTCTTCCAATGCTTGGGGAAGAATCCCTGAGGAGAGTGGCCTCCTCAGCCCATGCACCTGTCTGGATTTAGCCAGTGTAGTACTTTGTACCTCATGGCTTTCCTGTGCTTATTACCTGCCGGCAGCACAGCCTAAGAAATCGGTATCCAGAAGCCTGGTCCCAAATGATGCAAGTTCTGCCCCTTTCTGCACTTGCCCCAGAGTATCAATCAAAGTGGGGATGAGCCCCGCCCTGGAGAAAATGGCTATGCAATGCTTGCACATTTAACCTTTTATAATTTTAACAAGCTGTCAAGCTTATTCTAAATTCCCAGTAACAAAGGAAAATAGGTTTTCTATTGTGCACAGGTCTTAAATGCTATATTTTCCAACCTCCCTTTCTTTCCCCAAAGTTAGCAAGGCAACAATAATTAAACTCAGTAACAAATCAGGGTTGAGAGGCACTTTGAAACTTTTGCATTAGAATTAGTTACAAACTAACTGAAGTCTCAGAGAAACCTAGAATTATTTTAAACTTTCCTATTTACACCAATAAACCAGAAAAAAATCAAATACTCAGGGTCATTTTCCTTGCCTTTCTTCGTTTTTAGGAGACTGAACTGTAGCTGAGGGTTTAGGGCCATTCTTGCCTTGAGGAGTTGCCCTGGGCTTCCCTTCACAGGCTCCTGGTTGTCCAGAAAAGCTGTGTAGGGGAGTCATTTTGCCCTTTGTTTGGAGCTGATTTCTAAGCCTCTGGTTCAGCTTTTTTTTTTTTTTCTCAAACACACACACAAAAATCCAATTAAATTGAATTTTTAAAAGGATATTACAACACACCTACAACATCTGGAGCACATTTAAAACATCTGAAAAATACCAGAATAAGCCAGTACAAACAACTAAATACATAAAGCAATTCTTTACCAACATTCAAACAAAGCATGCAAACTATAAGGAGATAGGGAAAGGTGGCACAGGTCTATAGAGATAAATAGAAAAAGTTTGGGACCATGGAAGAGAAGATAGGATAGTAAAAGCGCTTGGAGAGCACATTTTTCAGAAGGTCCTCCACTGCCCTGAGTCAGAACCATTGCTGGAGACCCCAGGACCTCAGGGTGCTACTTCTTTTCTTGGCTCTCAACAAGAGAAAAAGGAGTGAATACAGAACAGTTTCAAAACCCTTCTAACATTCCTTTCACCTCCTTTCTGGAGCAAAGGGGAATTAGAAAGTTTGTTCACCAGCAGCCTCTTGCCTGTGACCTGGAGGTCTACTGCTGCACTATGCACTTTTACCGGCTGACGGGCATCAAAATTCTTAGTCTGCATTATTATAACTATAGAGAAAAAAAGGATAGAGGTAAGTGATCTCATTGCTTACCACAGATCTTCTTCTATCCTGGACAAGTCCCCAAAATATGATACTGGAATTTCATAGGTCCTTTGTCTCGGTGATTCGAACAATGAATCCACAGACTACAGATCAGTGGTAAACAGGATTTATTTTACAAAAAAGAATACAGAGAAAAAAACACCAAAGCTCCTGGCAGAGAGAAAAAAACCCAAGTGGGAAGAAAATGTGTGCTCTCTCCTCTCTCTCTCTCTTTCTCTCTCTCTCTCTCTCTGCCTGGGTTCTTTCTCTAGGCTTAGATATAGTCGCAAGAGTCTTTTGTAGTTACATTAGACCAGGACTTGGTCTCCCATCCAAGTACTAACCAGGCCCAACCCTGTGACCAGGACTTGGTAGCAAATGAATGGATATAGTCCTTTCAGCTGGCACGATGAATGAGTGCATTAATGAATGGATACAGTCTGTTCTGCTGGGGCAAGGTGAATGAATGCATTAACTAATGGATACAGTCCATTCCTGGAATTGGTCAGGCCTAGGAAACTTATATGAAATTGACCAGGCCTAGAAAACTGGGGGGGGTGGTGTCCCTGTTCAGACACAACTACATGGGAAGGGTAGACACTAAGGTTCTGGTGTCTCCCCAGCAGTTGTCCGGCCCCTCTGGCTACTAGAGCCTCCTGAGGGCACCCCCTTGTCAACCTTCCAAACCTCTGGTTCCTCTGCCTCACCAACACTGCCAGGGTGGAGGCGGTAGGTCCACCCCTCAGCTCCACCAGGCTGGCTGGGGTACCACCTGCCCTGTATTACAATTACAGTAGATGGGCAGAAGACAATTAGGGAAGGGAAGAAAGGAAACATGTTCATGTGAAGGGGAATTTGGTTCAAGTCTTTGGATTTAAAAAACAAGTTCCCCAGAGAAACTGGCTATAATGGAATTTCCAGAAAACTTCTTTGCCCTCTAAAAGGACCTGAAAAGTCCCAATTCAAACTGCAAAACTATGGTTATGAGATGCTAATAAATGATGATCAAAGCAGTTGAAGATAAGGATGAATGTGTCTTCCAGTTAGCTATAGTTTGTATAGCATAGCCTCTTAACTGTTGGTGGGTAAATAAAATCCACTTAAGTACCAGAAGTTCTTTGAAAGGCAGGGGTAGAAAAGTACTGAACACATTAGCTTGTCTAAATCAGTAACAGGGCTTCATGGCTAGGAACGTTTTCTGAACAGTTAAGTGACTCCAGAATAGATCTCTCTCCAACATTAAATGTAGTAAAATTAAAGACAAAAAAAATCACAGGGACAGAAGCCCTGGGGAGGATGCTCTGAGAACACCAAGCTCCTATTCCCATGTCATTCAACCCCTACCGAGAAGCCACCCTGATTGGCAATACCTATACAATCACATTTTTTTCAGCAACACTCCTGAATCTGTCTCTGCAAATATGCCCTTTCAGATGCCATAACAGGGACTATTCTATTAATAAGTTTGCTCCACACATTTTATGCAGTAAACTATGGTTAAGTGGTTTTCCTTCTTTTTTCTTTTTTTTTTTTTTTTTTTTTTTTTTTTTGAGACAGAGTCTCACTCTGTCACCCTGTGTAGAGGGAGTGTGCAGTGCCATGGTGTCATAGCTCACTGCAACCTCAGACTCTTGGCTCAAGTGATTCTCCTACCTCAGCCTCCCAAGTAGCTAGGGAGTAGCTGGGAGCACAGGCATCTACCATAATGTCCAGTTGGTTTTCTGTTTTTAGTAGAGATGAGGTCTTGCTCTCGCTCAAGCTGGTCTGGAACTCCTGAGCTCAAGCAATCCACCTGCCTCAGCCACCCAGAGTGCCAGGATTACAGGCCTGAGCCACCATGGCAGGCCAAGAGGTTGTCCTTCTGTAGATGCATCAAATCATTAAAAACCACAACCTTTCAGGCTTTGAACTAGTAAAACTCAAATCTTGATCATGAGAATGACTGTAGTATATTATTTCCAGCAAACCAAATTTCTCCATGGTTTTCGTGTTTATAAAGTTTCATTAGCTCTGACATTACAAGAATTGGAAGCCACACAGAGTTGACTCCCCAACCAGGAGTCAAATCTGCAATCTAATCTTTCTTCTATTTTAAAAAGCAATGTAACTTTGGGTAAATCACTTAGGCTTCAAATTCCACATGTGTAAAATAAGAATATATAAGCTCTCTTTAATATAAGGTCATCATGGAAGATTGAATGAGAGATTCTAATAATTTGCAAAGTGTACTATTCTTATCTGAGGGCTACACAAAGGTAAATATCTTTTGATTGCTATACCCATCCTTGGTAATGGCACAGGATAGATCAGAAAATATTCGACTAAATAAATAAAATTATTTCCAAAAAAAGTTACAGGTAGATATAATGATGACAGAAAATTACAAAGCAGAAAATACAAAAGAATCAAGATAATGCTATAGGTTGAACAGCATTCCATTATGCTAAAAAACCTGTTAACTTTGAAAACCCTGGCAAAATATCACTCATCTTTATAAATAATTTATTTATTATAATACCACATGTCCAATCCGTTTCTTTCCACATAACAAAGAATCCTTCATTCGCCTTTAAGCGTTCAGCATTTCTTTGCCAATCTTATAGCTGAGAATCTTGTCCCAGTCAATTTTGATGCAGGTAACTGGAAGCTGCTGGCACAAGCCCTTGCATATAGTATCTGACATTGTTTCATAGTTTTCACTAATTGCTGACTGATACTCATTTTCTGCCTTCTATATGATTTTAATAAACTCCTTGGCAGTTTGAACTTCATTCAAAATGGTTATTGAATCCTGTACATCTTTATTACTAAGCAATTCAACAGTGCCATCTGCATAATATTGAACCTGAATCTTGAGCACTCCAACCACCTGGGCTGTAGGTGGTGTAATGGTGAACTTTTCTCTGATCTCCAACCACCATTCTAGAAATTTTTAGGCTGAAACTGGTGGCTTTCAATACATGCAATAGCAGTCTGTTGCCCAACTATAGTTTTAACGTGAACAATAAAGAAGCTATTAGAAAGCAATCTTTCACACAGGCTCTTATACCACTATCACAGGATTCTCTAAAGGACCTCAGACCTCCATCTACTTTCTCTGGCTGGAGGTGACTTTCTCCTTTCCATAAATGATCAAATTAAAAGGAAATTTTGTTTCTTGGATCTAAAATTCTATTACCTGGATCACCATGTTCTATAATTAAGATCTGATCTTCATATCCTTCTATCATCAGGCATGAATTAACTGACTCATGTTATACTAGGCAAATGCATGTGTTGCACCTTCCCTGAGGAAATTGTCCTTATTAAGTAGTAGCTGACATCATTGAATACTTCATTAAACTCCCCTGGGGTGCATGAGTGATGAGTTTAGCATTACTAAATGCTAATGATGAAAGCAGATGAAAAAACTTCTATTAGGGGCTTTTCAAAGCTTGAAGTATACATACATGGTCATTTTGGTATCCATAAGGCTTTGTGTAAGGCATTCTGTAAGGCATTCTCCTTATCTGACACCTGATTCTCAAAGTCAGCCATCTTGGGCTCCTCTTTCATTCTTTTTTCATAGCTGAGTAGTCCATGGTGTGTGTGTGTGTGTGTGTGTGTGTGTATCATTATTTTTATCTTCTCATCAGGTGATAGCCACCTAGGTTGATTCCATGTATTTGAATTTATGAATTGTGCTTCCATCTATGTTCATATGCAGGGCTCTATTTTATACGACTTATTTCTACCATGGGGTAGAAATTCGGCAGTGGAATTGTTGCATAAAATGGTAGGTCTACATTTAGTTCTTTGAGGAATCTCGATACTGTTTTCCATAGAGTCTGTACTAAATTACCTTCCCACCAACAGTGTATATGCATTCCCTTTTCACTTCGTCCACACCAATGTTTATTGGGTTTTGACTTTAATAATGGACATTCTGATGGGATAAGGTGGTGTCTCATTGTGGCTTTAAGTTGCATTTCCCTGGTGATAGGTGATGTTGAGCAATTTTTCATGTTTGTTGGCCATGTGTCTATCTTTTTTTGAAAAAATGTCTGTTCATGTCTTTCATCCACTTTTTAATGTAGTTGTTTATTTTTATCTTGATGATTTGTTTGAGTTCTTTGTAGATTCTGGATATTAGCCCTTTGCGGAATTCAGAGTTTGCAAATGTTTTTCTCCCAATCTGTACATTGTCTGTTTATTTCTGTTGATTATTTCCTTTGTTGTGCAGAAACTTTTTAGTTTATGTAAGTCTCATTTATTTATATTTTTTGTTGTATTTGTTTGGGAGGGTCATAATTATTTACCTAGTCTCATGTCCAGAAGAGTTTTTCTTACATTTTCTTCTAAAACTTTTATGGGTTCACATATTACCTTTAAGTCTTTAATCCATCTTCAGTTAATTTTTGTGTATGGTGAAAAATAAGAAACTTCATTTTTCTTTCATTCTTCTGTATATAGCTATCCAATTTTCACAGCACCAATATAGAGTCCTTTCCCATTTTCATCTCCTTTTTCAAAAATTGGGCAGTTGTAGTTATATTTCTTTACTTCTGGGCTTTCTAGAATTGTCTCCATTGATCAATATATCTGCCTTTTTACCAGTGCTGTGCTGACTTGCTTATTATAGTTTGCAGCATAATTTGAAGTCAGGTAATGTGAGGCCTCCGGATTTGGTCTTTTTGCATAGGATTGCTTTGGTTCTTCAGGCTCTTTATTGGGTCCATATGGAGTTTAGAATTATTTTTTCTAAATCTCTGAAAAATAACCTTTGTGTTCCACAAGGAGTTAAGTTTAATCTGTAAATCATTTTGGGCAGTATGACCATTATAACAATGTTAGTTTTTTCAAACCATGAGCATGGGATGTTTTTCCATTTGTGTGTACCATCTACAATTTCTTTCATCAGTGTATCATAGTTTTCCTTGCAGAGCTCTTTCAACTCCTTGGTTTTATATACAGGGTGGCCATAAAGTTCGTGTGCAATTTAAAATAGTATGCAAATTGCACATGAAGTTTATGCCCACCTTGTGTGTGTGTGCGCGTGTGTGTATTCCTGTGTATTTAAATTTTTTTACATCTATTGAGTTCTTGATTTGATACTCACTTTGGCTGTTATTAGCTATTAGTGTATAGAAATGCTACTGATTTGTGTGCATTAAGCTTAGAACTTGAGGCTTTACTGAATTTAACAATTCCAAAAGTCTTTTAGTGGAGTCTTTATGGTTTTCTAGATATAAGAAAATATCATCACCAAACAGGAGTAGTTTGACCATTTCTTTCCCAATTTGGATGCCTTTTATTTCTTTGTCTTGCATGATTGCACCGGTTAGGACTTCCACTACTCTGTTGAAAAGAAGAGGTGCCAGTCAACATTCTTGCCTTGTTCCAGTTCTGAGGGAGAATGCTTTCAACTTTTCTTCATTCAGCATGATGTCGGCTGTGGGTTCATCATATATGGCTTCTATAATTTTGTGGCATGTACTTTCTATCCCTAGTTTGTTAAGAGTTTTTATCAGAAGAGGTGGTGAATATTATAAAATGTTTTTTCTACATCTATTGAAATAATTGTATTGTTTTTAATTCTGCATACATGGTGAATCACATTTACTTATTTGCACATGTTGAATCACCCTTGTATCCCTTGGATGAAATCCACTTGATCATGCTGGATTATCTTTTACATGAGCTGTTGGAATCACTTTTTTTGTTTTACTTTTTTTTTTTTTAAGATTTTGCATCTATGTTTATGAGGAATATCGGTCTGTAGTTTTCTTTTTGTGTGTGTGTCCTTCCCTGGCTTTGTTATTGGAGAGATGCTGGCTTGGTAGAATGAGTTAGGGAGTATGGAAGTTTCAGTCAAATGTGTGCCATTCCTTTTTTGAAGATTTGGTAGAATTCAGCTGTGAATCTATCTGGTACTGGGCTTTTTTATTATTGGGATTTTAATATTATTTTATTATTACTGATTCAATATGACTACTCATTATTGATCTGTTCAATATTTCTATTTCTTTCTAATGTAAGCTTGTGAGGTTGTATCTTTCCAAATATTTATCTATTTCTTCTAGATTCTCTAGTTTATATGTGTAGAGATTTTCATGGTTTCAAGTGATGTTTTGTATTTCTGTAGTATCAGTTGTAATGTCTCCTTTTTCATCTCTGATTGTGCTTATTTAAATCTTTTTCCTTACATTTAAGTTTAGTCTAGCACTTGCTCTATCAATATTGTTTATCTTTTCAAAAAAACAATTTTTTGTTTGGTTGATCCTTTGTATTTTTTGTTTGTTTGTTTCCCTTTCGCTTAGTTCTCTAATCTGCCTTTTTGATATGTGTATTTAGTGCTATGAACTTCCCTCTTAGCCCTGCTTTTGCAATGTTTCAAAGATTTTGGAAGCTTGTGTTGCCTTTTTCATTGAATTAAAAAAAAAATTGATTTCCATCTTGACTTTGTCATTGACCCAGAATTGTTAAACTTCAGTTTGTTTGTGTATTTATGGAGTTTCCTATTGTTCTCATGGTCCATGAAAGGTGTGGAAGTGTGGGATGGTCCTCAAGCTGCTGCTGAAAGCTCTAGTGGGAGCAGGGTCTGTCCCTCTTTGCAGAACTGAGAAGCAAATTTTGCTCTGCCTGGGTTCCCCATTACTGATGACAGTGGCATCTGGGTGGAGCTATCTAGCAATAGATAGCTGAGCAGGGCTACAGGCATTTGCTCCACAGTGGTCTGGCTGGTAGATGATATGTGGAAGTGTGTGGGCATGCAGTAAGTCAAGTGCACAGCTGATGCATTGCACATTGCCTGCATGTGGAACGTGGCAGCATGGGCATGCATTCTGGACAGGTCCAGGAGCAGCAGTGGCAGTCATGGCACTACCCAGTGGTGCAGCAGCCATGGGTTGTGGGCACTTGGTCTTCCTAGTTCCACTAGTGGCAAGAAGAGATACAACATTCCCCACAAAGCAAATGAGAGGACCCAGTCTCCTTGTCTCAATGGGGCTAATGGAGAGACAGTGGCAAGGGATCAGAGTCCTTGGTAGGTGCAGCCCTATGGACCTGGAACCTCAGAAGGATGCCAGCTATAATTCCCAATATTTGGAAGCCAGCAGGAGCTCACTGTGGCTTCTCTACAGAGCAATTTTGCAGCACAGTCAGCCCCCTATATCAATCTGGAGGTCTGCTGTGGTGGAGGTTCTTCCCACAGCACTGATTACCATGTTCGCTGTAGGAGTGCAGGGGAGGGTGAAGCCCAGGGATTCTCTCCTCTGTCCCTTCCTCATATCCAGCCACCTTCCCCAGATCTTTCCAAGATGGTGCCCCCACTTCCCTCTCCTTCACTTTGGTTGCCTCCCATCTCCTCTCTGTTGATTCTCAATGCTCTCTCTCTTAGACCACCAATCCGAAGGTGAGTATCTACTCACCACTCTCCATCCTCTAAGAGCTGGGAGTGTGTACAGGCTGCTCTAATCCTCCATATTGGCCTTGATCTCTTCCTTTTCTTGATAATGTTTTTTGATCCACTAAAGTTGAGGGTTTCCTCTTGATTTTTACCTATAGGCTTTCTCCTATAAATTTTTGATAGCATTTTGGGTGTTCCAAGAAATGATATAATTTTACTTTTGTAGTAACTTTTATTGTTTTTTTCATAAGTATGCCTGTAATTATAAGCCACTATTGTTTACATTCATCTTAAAGATGGGTTTTGTTCTATTATATGTCAACTAAAGTTATAGGTCACAGTAAAAATGAACTAAAAATGAACTTTCATTTCTTTATCATTCTATTTCAATTAAATGACTGACATTTGTTCCCCATAAAGGTATTGTACTTCTTTAAAAATGTATTCTCTTGTTTTTTGGGGGGCAGTTTTTGGCCGGGGCTGGGTTTGAACCTGCCACCTCCGGCATATGGGGCTGGCACCCTACTCCTTTGAGCCATAGGTGCCGCCAAAATTATGTATTCTTTTTCGAACCATGGTGTCTTTTACCCCTACTTTAGCTGATAAGGATTTAATTTATAAAATCTTGTTTAGAAAATAAATCATATCTATTTTATTTCAATTTTGGAAAATGTCTCTCTTTTTCTGCATTGCATTTCATATCTTCTTACAAAAATGTTTCTTAATTAATATGCTTGTTTAACAATTAAATGTTGTCTCATGTTATCTAGTATTTATTAATTCCAGAGAATTTTTTGCAGTCTTTGAATTTAATTTGGAGTTTTCAGAGAACATAAATGATTTGGTTTCATTTTTTAATGTTCTCAAAATATCTGCTTTGATACAATTACTTAAAATTTTAACATTAAAACATAAGCTAGCAGAAACCTTCCTGCAAAAAGATAATGACAAGTGCTATTCTTAAATAATTGTAAATCATTGAAGAAATATATTTCCATCACCATAGTTCTTCTGACCAGCAAAGGAAATGTCTCTTTTACTTGGATCCAAACTATATAGCTGGACAAAACAGGAAACTTAGGCGTACATAGTAAGAGATACTGATATCTCCTTAATGATAAATCTAACAGCTGTAAAAATTTAAGGACAGAGCATCCATCACTTTTAAGGTGGCAATCATAGGAAGAATTCAGTATTCTTTCTGTGCACATAAGAAATCTATTTACTATATGAATAATATTGTTATTTTAGTGGTCTTCACAACTAATTGCAAGAGCTATAGAAAAAATAGGTAGGGTTACAAGTTATAGCATACGTACTAAATCGTGCACCAACATTATACGTATTAAGCAAATAAAGATTGTATCAATTCCAAATATAGAACACTATCCTGCAATAGCATTTTCAGTAGTTGTGAAATCCTTTAGTTATGTCAGGAGAACTAATGCCAGCATGTAGTAGGTAGCAGAGAAGTTGTAAGTAGTAGCTGAGTCTAGTAGAAAAGGACCAAAGCCATTTTTCAGTTACCAAAAGCATAATGAGCATGAGTGGAGAATATTTTCATTAAGTATTAGTCACTATACCTCTACCACAAAAATAAAGTGAGAAATAATCTTATTAAGGTAGAATTTTATATCAAAACTCTACACTGAGTAAACAGTCTTAAAAAGAGAAAATTCTTCACAGAAAATATTCCTGATCTGAAAGAAAAAAGATCTGATTGCTGTGATAATAATTTGTTTTTTAATAGACATGATTTTTAGAGTAGTTTTAGGTTGACATCAACATTGGATAAAAAGTACAGAGATTTTCCATACATCATCTATACCCCTACATGCATAGCCTTCTCCACTATCAATATCCACCACCAGAGTGGTACATTTATTACAATCCATGAATCTACATAGCCACATTATCATCTTATGTCAGTAGTTTTCATTAGGGTTCACTCTTGGTCTTGTACAGTCTATGAGTTTTGACAACTGTATAATGATATGGTGTGGCACCCATAGCACAGTGGTTACAGTGCCAACCACATATACCAAGGCTGGCAGGTTCGAACCTGGCTCAGGGCCAGCTAAACAACCACGACAACTGCAATAAAAAATAGCCAGGCGTTGTGACAGGTGCCTGTAGTCCAAGCTACTTGTGAAGCTGAGGCAAGAGTATCTCTTAAGCCCAAGTGTTTGAGGATGTTGTGAGCTGTGACACCACGGCATTCTACCAAGGGCAACATTGTGAGACTCTATCTCAACAACAACAATGTGTAATGATATGTACTTACCATTATAGTATCATGCAGAATAGTTTCACTGCTGTCCTAAAAATCCTGTTTTTCACTGGCTCATTCCTCCTCCCAACAGTTGCCAAGCACTGATTTCTTTACTCTCTCCAAAGTTTTGCTTTTTCAGAATGTTTCAGAAAGTCATACAGTTGGACTCATATCACTTAGTAAACTGCATTTAAGGTTATTCCATGTCCCCCTCTTGGTCTCATGGTGTGATTTTTCTTTTTAAAGCAGCGAATTGTTTTTCTTTGCCCAAATGTTCCCCAATTCATTTTTCCATTTACCTGGTAAAGAATATCTTGGTTGCTTCCAAGTTTTGGCAATTATGAATAAGGCTGATATAAACATCTGTGTGTAGGTTTTTGTGTGGTTGTAAGTTTTCAACTCCTTTGGATAAAAGCATAGGAGTGTGATAGTTGGATCATATGGTAAGGGTAAGTTTACTTCTTTTTTGTAGAAAGTTAATAAAAGTTTGTCCATCTTGATTTATTTTTTCAAAGAACCAGCATTTGTTTCATTGATTTACACTATTTTCCTTTTCTGTTTTCAATTTTATTGATTTCTACTCTATTATTTCTTTCCTTCTGCTATCTTTGGGTTTTGTTTGCTCATCTGTTTCTAGCTTCTTGAGGTCAGAGCTCAGATTATTGATTTGAGACCTACTTTTCTAATGTGCGCATTTCTTTAAGTGGCCTGGGCACACCAATGAAAAGACATAGATTGTCAAAATAGACTTTAACATAACCCAATTATATTCTACCATTATACTTTTTGTATTCTCTTGGTTCTATCTGTTCTAATTTTCTTTGTTTTATATTTCTTGCCATCTTATGAATTACGTGAATAATTTTTACAATACTATTTGATTTATCTATAGTGTTTTTGAATGTCTTTGTACTTATAACTTTTTAGTAATTTCTCTAGGTGTTAGATTATGTATACAAAACTTTTCACAGTCTGTGGTGTTGTTATTTTACCAATTCTAGTATAGAAACATTAGTTTTGTTTATCTCCCATTTCTCTCCCTGGTTTAAAATAGAATGGTCTTAAAATTTTCCTCTATATACATTTAGAATTGCATCAGATGTTATAATTTTGCTTCAATCAACAAACATAATTTAGAAATCAGAGAAGAAAAGATGAAGCCTACTCTGTTTATTCAACATCTTTTTGATGTTCCACAATTTGTTCTTTCATCATTTCATTTCTGTTTACAGATCTTGTTGCCAATTTTTTATGGTAGGTCTGCTAGTGAAACACCCTTTTACTTTTCCTTCATATGAAAATATATTTATCTTGAAGAATATTTCTGGTGGCATATGATTTTGTATTGTCAATTCTTTTCTTTCAGCACTTGAAAAAAACCTTGTAACTTTCTGTTGTTTCTCATGATTTAAGACATACAATTCACCGTTGTTTAATTTGCATTTCTGCAATAGGCTTACTGCTTTCATTTTTTTTTATTTCAGAAATTTAATTATAATGTAGCTTGTGGTGCATTTCCTTGGATTTATTCTCTTGGACATTTTCTCTGATTCTCAAATATGTAGATTTTTAGTTTTTGTCAAATTAGAGAAAGTTTTACGTACTGTTTTTTTCCATGTACTGTCTGGTCCTACTCATTCTCATCACCTTTCAAACCTTATATTTTTTGTTTTAGTCACCAGGTAACTGAGTTTGTCTTTTGTTTGGTTTGGTTTTATGGTTTTAGTTTTGGTCTGTTTTCTCTGTGTTGTTCATATTACATATGTAATATCTACTGTTCTGTATTGAATTCATTGATTCTTTCTCCTGTTCCCTTCATTCTCCAATTGACTCCATCCATTGAACTTTAATGTTTGTTACTATATTTTTATTTTCTCTTTGCATCTTCTTTATATCATTTTCTATCTTTTCTGAGATTTCCTATTTCTTTGCTGAGGTTTTTTTATTTTCTCATTTGTTTCAAGCACATTTTAAATGACTCACTAAAGCATTTTTGGAATGTCTGTTTAAAATTTAGAAAGATAATTCTAATATCTCTGTTATCTTAATGTTGCCGTCAGTTGATTGGCTTTTTTCATTAAGATCATTATTTTTTAGTTTCTTCTTATGAAAGGTAATTTTTATTGTCATTTGAGCATTTTGCATACTAAATTTTGAGACATAACTTGTTTAAGCCAGTTAAGCCAACTAGCAGTAATGAGGTGGCAAACCCCTCTTCCCCTGATAGCAGTATAAGGTTATTCTGACATTCTGCCATCAGGGGAAGAGGGAGTTGCCACTTGGTTACTACTAGTTGGAAGTGGAAGTCCAGGTCACCCCCTTGGTCTCTATTGACATCCAATGTTCTCATTCTGCTGAGTAAGGTTAGCAATTCTAGCCTCATACAATCTCCACCAAAACCACAGTGGAGGTGACTGCATTACTGCTGGGCAATGGTGAACATCCTAATCCTTTTCTGATACCACCACAATGGAGAGAGGAGATGATCCCTAGTTACTGTTCGTGGGCTTGGAAGTTCTGGCTTCCTACAAGGTGTCTGATGACACCATGGAAAGGAGCTTATTACTTTCCATATGTGGTGAAAGTGCCAGCTTGCTATTTGATCTTCTCTGACATGAACCTGGCAGGGGTTTTCTGGTGTCTCATTTTCTGGTGTCCTTTTGAGGACAGTAATCTAGGCTTCCTACTCAGTCTTTTCTGGCATGTCTGGGGAAGGGACCATAGTTTTTTCTGCGCTATCTGGATGGAATAAAATAGTTTTTAAATAAATACTTAATATTTCTAGGTTATTGCTTTCCTGATCCTTTGACTAGAAAGAGTTGACTTTTAATAGGATTCATAGTCTATATAATTTGGTATTTCTGGTTAGCTAGTTTCTTCTGATCTATGTATGGGATATACGAAGAAAAAGTGAAATTCAGTAAATTTACCACAATTTCATCCCTTGTGTCCTGAATTCTCTAGATTAACTGATTCTTCTCTCCACCTTGTAGAGTGCTGTTATGATTGTTTTATATGTAACGTTTATAGTTTTTATTTTTACTTAGGAGGAACAGAGAAAAGTATGTCTACTCCATCTTTCCATAAGCAGTAGTGTACAGTTTGTCTTTTAACTTGACAGTTTATTTTGTAATTGCAAATAACAAAAAGAAAGGTGTAGAGACTACTATGATTATCATAATCATTTTTTTTAATTGGGTATCCACAGCTCTGACATGATAATCTCCTTAGGTGCTGAGATTTTTTGTTAAGCTCATTTAGGTGGTTTTATAAAATTTCTGTGAGTTCTTTCATTTCTGCAGTTAACCATACATAATTTTAGTGACCATAGAAATTATTTTCTACACTGTCTTATGACAATTTGGTCTTTTTCTAGCTATCATTAGACTAATCAGGAAATGTTTTGCATAATATAATATACTTTCAATTATGGTAAATAAGGTCTTCGTCTGACTCACCTGATAAAAATATGGTTACTCTTTCAGCTATATGAATGAATATTTGCTAGAAAAGAATATTAAAAAGACTATTTGTTAGGTAAAGTCCAAGTTGTAGTTGAGCCCTTAACCCAGAGGATGTGCTGTATACCCTTACATTGTGCCCATTAGGTGAGAGCTTACTGAAGTCTCTCCCTCCTCCCCTTACCCCTCTTCCCACATGAATTTAATTTTTTTTTCCTTGTTTGGGCATGTAGTTGTTCATCTACCAGTTTTTGTATTAGTGTTGAGTACATTGGATGTTTACTTTTCCATTCTTGTGACACTTAGGAGGATATTCTCCAAATCCATCCAGGCAAATACAAAAAGCATAAAGTCTCCATATTTCTTAATGGCTAAATAGTATTCCACAGTATACATATACCATAGTTTATTTATCCATTCATGAATTTATGAGTATTTGGGTTGTCACTTTAGGTAAGTGAATTGTTCAAGAATTTCCACTATATTACCCAACTTGGGTCTTCCTTCCACCTGAATTTTCAAATATTTTGGGTTTTTCCCCTATATCACTCTTTGATCAAGATCTATTTTCCTAGTTTCAATTTGAGAGGACTTTGCTCCCCCTAGGACAATCTGGTAAAATATCAGAGCCACTACCAAGTACCTTCCTTATAAATATAATGAAAAGAATAATATCTAGCTTACAGATCCATGATCAATGTTGCATGGGATAATGCATGTAAAACTACTTGATGCAAAAATTTATTTTCAAGGGAATCCTTCAGAATATTAAAAAATGACTTGTTATGATAGAGATTTTAATATAACATTTTCAGCAGAGACTTCTTTAGATATGCCCCATCTGGCATTCTTCAAATAATACCAGAGTGGTTACCTATGATTTCCCTCTATTTATGTCCAAAGGTTTACCTGATGAAGGCCCAAATAAAATAAATAATGGAATAAAAATTGCTATACTAGATTGTAAGCCTGGTTTATCCATCAAAATATTCTATTACTATGTATATTTTCATTCAATCAACAAATTTAGTATTAAGTGGATTTTTGATGCTCAGCATTGGAACAGTCAAATGCTCAGTATTTGGCACCTCTAATCCTTACATTGTTTGAGGGTTGGTGGAAAAACAAATATTAAATTCTGGTTAATGACATGCATGGTGTCATTAGTAATTTATATTGTTGTGTTAATTATTATTATAGGCACTGAAGAGATATCAGTAAAATATACAGATCAAAAAATAAAATCATGAACAAACAAACCACATATGCATTTTGGTTGCCATGCCTGATATCAATTTTAAGTTTAAATATATAAATCTCATATTCTTAAAGTGGCCACATCATCTAGCTTTATCATTCATACATTTATTTCAGCTTTGTTTTAACACACTCTTATTTCTTGCAGTGTTATTTCATGGCATCATAATACATGCTATTCAACTATTATCTATTTGTTTATCAATTATATTGTCCTAAATATGTTTTTAAAATATATTAGCACATAAAGATTTGGTAGACAAGTCTATGTTAACCTTATCCAAATGTACATCATTTTATAGATGAAAATTACATGTTATCATTTCCTGTATCAAGTTGGAAAGACCCAATTTTCTATTAACTCATATAGTAGGTCCCATTAACTCAAATTATTTTCATGTCTCTTTTTCTTTTCCTTTTATTTTTAAATTAAATCATAGCTGCATACATTAATGCAATCATGGGGCACCATACACTGGTTTTATAGATCATCTGACACATTTTAATCACACTGGTTAATATAGCCTTCCTGGCATTTTATTAGTTATTGTATTAAGACATTTATATTCTACATTCACATGTACACTTGTAAGATGCACCATAGGTGTAATCCCAACAATCACCCTCCCTCTGCCCATCCTCCCCCTCCCTCCCCTTCCTCCCCCCATCCCCATATTCTTAGGTTATAACTGGGTTATAGCTTTCATATGAAAGCCATAAATTAGTTTCATACTAGGGCTGCATACATTGGATACTTTTTCTTCCATTCTTGAGATAGTTTACTAAGAAGAATATGTTCCAGCTCCATCCATGTAAACATGAAAGAGGTAAAGTCTCCACTTTTCTTTAAGGCTGCATAATATTCCATGGTGTACATATACCACAATTTATTAATCCATTCGTGGATTGATAGGTACTTGAGCTTTTTCCATGACTTAGTAATTATGAATTGGGCTGCAATAAACATTCTGGTACAAATATCTGTGTTATAATGTGATTTTTGGTCTTCTGGGTATATACCTAGTAGAGGAATTATAGGATTGAATGGCAGATCTATTTTTAGATCTCTAAGTGTTCTCCAAACATGTTTCCAAAAGGAATGTATTAATTTGCATTCCCACCAGCAGTGCAGAAGTGTTCCTTTTTCTCCACATCTATGCCAACATCTGTGGTCTTAGGATTTTGTGATATGGGCTAATCTTACTAGAGTTAGATGATATCTCAAAGTAGTTTGGATTTGCATTTCTCTGATGATTAAGGATAATGAGCATTTTTTCATGTGTCTGTAGGCCATGCACCTATCTTCTTCAGAGAAGTTTCTTTTCAAGTCCCTTGCCCAGCCTAAGGTGGGATCACTTGTTCTTTTCTTGCTTGTATGTTTGAGTTCTCTGTGGATTCTGGTTATTAAAGATTTGTCGGAGACATAACCTGCAAATATCTTCTCCCATTCTGAGGGCTGTTTGCTTGCTTTACTTACTGTGTTCTGGGCTGTGCAGAAGATTTTTAGTTTGATCAGGTCCCAGTAGTGTATTTTTGAAGTTGCTTCAATTGCCCGGGGGGTCCTCCTCATAAAATACTCGCCCGGACCGATTTCTTCAAGGGTTTTCCCTGCACTCTCCTCTAGTATTTTTATAGTTTCATGTCTTAAGTTTAAATCGTTAATCCAGGGAGAGTCTATTTTAGTTAATGGTGAAAAGTGTGGGTCCAGTTTCAGTTTTCTGCAGGTTACCAGCCAGTTCACCCAGCACCATTTGTTAAATAGGGAATCTTTTCCCCACTAAATGTTTTTAATTGGCTTGTCAAAGATCAAATAATGGTAAGTAGCTGGGTTAATCTCTTGGTTCTCTATTCTGTTCCAGACATCTACCTCTCTATTTTTGTGCCAGTACCATGCTGTTTTTATTACTATGGATTTATAGTATAGTCTGAGATCTGGTAGCGTGATTCCTCCTGCTTTGTTTTTATATCTGAGTAATGTCTTGGCTATTTGAGGTTTTTTTTTCTGATTCCATATAAAAACAAGTATTATTTTTTCAAGATCTTTAAAGTATGACAGTGGAGCTTTCATAGGGTTTGCATTAAAATTGTATATTGCTTTGGGTAGCATGGACATTTTAACAATGTTGATTCTTCTCAGCCATGACCATGGTATGTTTTTCCATTTGTTAACGTTTTCAGCAATTTCTTTTCTTAGCGTTTCATAGTTCTCTTCATAGAGATCTTTCATGTCCTTTGTTAGATGAACTCCCAAATATTTCATATTCTTTGGCACTAATGTGAATGGAATAGAATCCTTAACTGTTTTTTCAGCTTGACTATTGTTGGTATATATAAAGGCTACCGATTTCTGAATGTTGATTTTGTAACCTGAGACGATGCAGTATTCCTTGATCACTTCTAAGAGATTTTTAGTAGAATCCATGGTGTTTTCTAGATATACTACCATATCATCTGCAAAGAGTGAAAGTTCGATCTCTTCTGACCCTATATGGATACCCTTGATCACATTTTCTTCCCTAATTGCGATGGCTAAAACTTCCATTACAATGTTATAGAGCAGTGGAGACAATGGGCAGCCTTGTCTGGTTCCTGATCTGAGTGGAAATGATTGCGATTTAACTCCATTGAATACAATATTGTCTGTAGGTTTGCTCAGATGGCCTCTATGAGTTTAAGAAATTTCCCTTCTATACCAATTTTCTTAAGTGTTCTGATCATGAAGGGATGCTAGATACTATCAAAAGTTTTTTTCTGCATCAATTGAGAGAATCATAT
Source organism: Nycticebus coucang (assembly GCF_027406575.1). Classification (NCBI taxonomy): domain Eukaryota; kingdom Metazoa; phylum Chordata; class Mammalia; order Primates; family Lorisidae; genus Nycticebus; species Nycticebus coucang. The sequence continues at coordinate 151,013,142 of NC_069804.1, read as the reverse complement.
GGTCTTTGTTTTTTAATTTGTTTATGTGCTGAATTATAGATTTACAGATATTGAACCAGCCTTGAGACCCTGGGATAAAACTGGCTTGGTCATGATGTGTAATTGTTTGATGTGTTGCTGGATTCTCTTTGTTAGGATCTTGTTGAATATTTTTGCATCTATATTCATTAGTGATATCAGTCTATAATTTTCTTTTCTTATCGGGTCTTTTCCTGGTTTGGGGATCAGGGTGATGTTTGTTTCATAGAATGTGTTGGGTAGTCTTCCTTCTTTTTCTACATTTTGGAACAGGTTGAGTAATATAGGTACCAATTCCTCTTTAAAGGTTTGGTAGAATTCTGACGTGAAACCATGTGGTCCCGGTCTTTTCTTTTTAGGGAGGTTTTGTATGGTTGATGCTATTTCAGAACATGATATGGGCCTGTTCAACATTTCCACTTGATTCTGGCTAAGTCTTGGCAGGTGACATACTTCCAAGTATCGGTGAATTTCCTTCAGATTTTCATATTTCTGAGAATAAAGTTTCTTGTAATATTCATTAAGGATTTTTTGTATTTCTGAGGAGTCTGCTGTTATTTTGTCTTTGTCATTTCTGATTGATGAACTTAGAGATTTTACTCTTTTTTTCCTGGTTAGGTTAGTCAGAGGTTTATCTATTTTATTGACCTTTTCAAAAAACCAACTTTTTTATTTTGATCTGCTGTATAATTATTTGTTTTCAATTTCATTTAATTCTGCTCTAATTTTTGTTATTTCTTTTCTTCTACTGGGTTTGTGGTTGGAATGTTCTTCCTTTTCCAGTTGCTTGAGATGTCCCATTAAGTTGACCTCTTCTCTTTCCGTTCTCTTGAGGAAGGGTATAAATTTCCCTGTTAGGACTGCATTTGCAGTATCCTAGAGGCTCTGATAATTCACGTCTTCATTGTCCTTTTGTTCCAAAAATTTGGCAGTTTCCTTCTTAATCTCATCTATGGCCCAGCTATCATTCAGCATAAGGTTATTTAACTTACATGTTTTTGTATGAGTTTGCAGATTCCTGCTGTGACTGAGTTCAACTTTTATTCCATGGTGGTCCAAGAAGATGCAAGGAATAATTTCTATTCCTTTACATTTACTGAGATTAGACTTGTGACCTAAGATGTGATCAATTTTGGAATGTGTTCCATGGGCTGATGAGAAGTATGTGTATTCAGTTTTGTTGGAATGAAATGTTCTATAGATGTCTACTAAATCCAAATGTTGGATGGTTAGGTTTAAGTCTGAAATTTCTTTGCTCAGCTTCTTATTGGAGGATATATCCAACACAGCCAAAGGAGTGTTGAAATCTCCAACTATTATGGAGCTGGAGGAAATCAAGTTGCTCATGTCTGTTAGAGTTTCTCTTATAAATTGAGGTGCATTCTGGTTGGGTGCATAAATATTCATAATTGAAATCTCATCATATTGAGTATTACCCTTAACAAATATGAAGTGACCATTCTTATCCTTACTTACTTTTGTTGGTTTAAAGCCTACTGTATCTGCAAATAGAATTGCAACACCTGCTTTTTTCTGATTACCATTTGCCTGAAATATTGATGACCATCCTTTCACCCTGACTCTATATTTATCTTTTAAGGTAAGATGTTACTCTTGTGTGCAGCAAATATCAGGCCTGTGTTTTTGTATCCAGGCAGCTAAACTGTGCCTCTTTAGAGGACAGTTTAAGCCATTCACGTTAATGGAGAATATTGATAAGTCTGGTAAAATTTGGGGTATCGAGTTTTTTGAAAGTCCAGTGGACATTTTTAATCCTTTCGCAACTGTGGACGTTGGAGTTTGATTCTGAGTGAGTTTACTTTTGTGATAGAGGATTGGGCTGGTCATTATGGAGGATAGGTCTGAGAATTTCCTGAAGAGCTGGTTTGGTTATGGCAAATTTCTTCAACATATGAATGTCATTAAAGTATTTATTTTCTCCATCAGAAATGAATCTCAGTTTAGCTGGATACAGGATCTGGGGTTGAAAGTTATTTTGTTTCAGGAGATTAAAAGTCGATGACCACCCTCTTCTGGCTTGAAAGTTTTCATCAGAGAGATCTGCAGTCATTCTAATATTCTTCCCTTTGTAGGTAATGGATTTCTGACGTCTGGCTGCTTTCAGAATTTTCTCCTTCATATTAACTTTAGTAAAGTTAATTATGATATGCCTGGGGAATGTCTTATTTCGATTAAGTCGTGCTGGGGTTCTGAAACTGTCTGCTATCTGAATTTCAGAATCTCAAGGCATGTCTGGAAAATTCTCTTTCATAATTTCATGGAGAAGGACCTCTGTGCCTTGCGAGGCCGCTTCATCACTTTCAGGGATTCCAATGAGGCAGATATTACCCTTCTTCGAATTATCCCAGAGCTCTCTGAGAGAATGATCCATTTTTGCTCTCCATTTATCTTCCTCTTTGAGAGTTTGGGAGCATTCAAAGGCTTTGTCTTCAATGTCAGAAATCCTTTCTTCTGCTTTCTGCACTCTGTTACTGAGGGATTCTACTGTATTTTTCAGATATTTGAGGGCTGAAAATTCTTGCTTCAGTGTGTCTAAGTCTTTGGTGGTTTTGTCTTTAAATTCATTAAATTCTTGAGACAACTTTTGAATTTCTCCTCGAATTTCTAATTCTGACTTTTGAATTGCTCCTCAAATTTCTAATTCCAAATTTTCCTCCATTCTATAAATCTTGTTTGCAATCCAAATTCTGAATTTGATTTCTGATATCTCAGCTAGCTGTTTATGAATGGGATCATCAGTTACATCTGCCATATCTTTCCTTGGGGGGTTTGATCTATTCTGGTTATTCATGTTACCAGAGTTTTTCCGCTGATTCCGCCCCATGATTATTTTTACACCATTTGACTTTTCCTCTGGAGCTTTGTCAAGGACCCATGCAGTACTATGCCCTGAGAAACTGGGGACCTGTTTGGTGTGGTGTGACTAAGTGGTTCTGTCTTGTTTTCAGCTGGTCTCTTCCGACCCTAGTGAAACACTTACTCTGGCTTGAAGTCTCAGCTGTGCAGAAACACCAGCAATTAAGTCATCTCATCCCCCACAGGTAACAGTTGGAAAGGGAAAATCAAACCTTCATACAACCACACACCCAGAGCACCACTTGGATAGTCCTCGGGTGATTAGCTCAGTTCAAAAGGTCCAAATCAATTGTCTCAGTCAGCACCTGTCTCAGGTGGGAGTGTTTAAAAGGTCTCTTGCAACTAGATCACAGAGGTCTCCTGACAACTCAAGTATGACTTGTTCAGGTGCTCTGTGAAGTCAGGAGGACCCACTCAGAAAATAGATTCATCTGGGAAGGTTGATGCCTCCTTCGCCACCTTGCACCTCTGTCACACCCAGTCACTGATAGCCCTGCAGGGCTGTGACCCAGTTCCCTCCAATGAGCAGATACTCCAGGGGTTTGCACCTACCTGAATCACAAGGAAATCTGTATATGCTCAGCCAGGCTGCTGCTCTCTGCCTCTATCCAGCAGGGGGAGGTGAGGCCTGACAACCTCAGGCACTTGATGGAGGCTGGGGGTGTTCACTCCCCCGCCCCTGATTGATGTTACTGACCAAACAGAACAACTTTGAGTAATTTATTTCAGTCCTGGCTAAATTCCCCTGCAGAAGAGAAGCCGTTTTGAGTTCACAGAACCTGTGCCTCAGGCCCTGTCTTTGCTGCTGCAAAGGTTTCTATTCGCAGCCCAGTTAGCTGTTGCTTCTAGCCTCCTGCACTCCTTTGCCTATAGGCTGACGATCCCCTGAGGGCCAAGTGCATCTTAGGTTAAGTAAGGAAGTCCTCTGGGTCAGCCCCACCCGGGGAGTCAGCCAGCACTGCGTGTGCATTTTCTTGTCCTCACACTCCACCTAGGCCAGTATCGCCTCAGTCAAACCCTTTACTCATGGGGCCTGCATTTCCATCCCAGATATGTTCCGCAGTGGTTGCCACCTGAGAAGATGCCCGGCCTCCTCTGGTTGCCCAGGGAGACAGGGGGTGTGGCTTCAGAATATCCGGAGGTGAGCCCTATTGTTGCCAAAAATGGCTACTGCTCTGTGCCTCGGGGCACTGCCACTCCAGTGTGGTTCCCTCTCAGCTGACTGTCCTCTCCTCACTCCCATGCTGCAAAATCAGCACTAGACCAGCTGCAGTCTACGCCCTGTCCACACCCTGGAGAAATCACCCAAGAATCTGCGCTCCTGGGGGACAGGCCTCCAGACCTCAGAGTGAGAGTGGAGGGGAGTGGTGGGAGCTCAGAATTGCAGGTAGAGAATATACACAATTTTATACAGTTTTATGCCTAGTAGGAGAATGCCATGGCACCCTAGTAGGGGAGGTAGGTCCTGCTTTTAGAGGGTGTCTCTCATGGAGTGTAGTGGGAGGAACTTTGAACTCTGCTTATTTTTTTGTGGGGCACTCTGAGCCATTCTCATGGGGGAGGGGACTCCCATCCACTTGGTGATGGATTTTGTACCTTTTGTTTGTATCCTTGGGGTTGCAGCTCGCCTCGGCAGGGTTGATGTGCGTTTTTCAACCTTCTGTCTTGGTGCAGCTCTAATCCACCAGGTTACTTGCTAAATTTCTGTCCTTTAACTCTCCTTCTGGACTGGAGCCTCTGTGGAAAGCTGGCTTCAGTCAGCCATCTGCCACACAGCCAACTTTCACGTCACTCTTAAAAACCTTCTCTGGTTCCAAATATTCTAATAAATACGCACCAATTAGAACATAGCATAGGATTTCAGGAATAAATGTGCTACAATCATAACTAAATTAGGGCAAGGTATTTTATGTTTTAATGTCTACTTGCCTGTTTATTTGTTAATATTTTATTATGTAACTTTTCAAACATACAGAAAAGTTTAAAAACTTATACAGTATATACCTGTATATCAACCATCCAAATTTTACCATTATTTTATTACACTGCATCAATTACATTTCTATTCATATTATTATCCCTGTAACCAACTAGGAATCCATCCTATTTATTTAAATATTTAAAAGTAAAGTAAAATTAAATGAAAGATATCTAAATAGTTTATTATGCTTGCCATGAAAAATAATTCTATATTTGTTTTTACAGTTGACCCTCAACAATGTATAGGTTGGGGTGCCAACCCCTGTGTAGTCAAAAATCTTCATATAATTTTGAGTCCCCCAAAACTTAACTACTAATAACCTTCTGTTGACAAGAAGGCTTAATCAATGACAAACAGTTGATTAACACATCTTTTGTATATCATATGTGATATATTCTATAGTCTTATAATAAAAAAGGTAGAAAAGAAAATATTTTAAGAAAATCATAAGGAAAAGAAAGCAATTCTTTTTAATTTCAGAATATTAGGGAGTGCAAATATTTTGTTCACATACATTGTTTTTTTCACAAATTCAGTCAAGGTTATGAGCATGTCTCTTCCCAGAGAGTGTGCACCAAACCCAATAGGTGTAAATTTACAGATCCTCTCTTCCATCCTCCCCCCACCTTTATTTTCACTGAGATTTATTTCTGTATGTGCATTAAGTGTTGATTGATTTGTTCCAACCTGGCATTAAGTACATGTATCTGTTTCTCCATGCTGCTCATGTTTCTCTTAGAAGCATGTTCTCCAGTTCCATCCAGGTGGTCAGAAAAGATACCAGATCACCATATTTCTTTATGGCCGAGTAGTACTGCATAGTATGCATATACCACATATTATTAATCCATTCATGTATTGGTGGTCACTTGAGTTGTTTCCACACCTTTGTAAGTGTGAATTGTGCTACTATAAACATACAAGTTCAGGTGTCCTTTTAATAAAATGACCTCTTTTCTTTTGGGTATATACCAGTCAGTGGGATTGTGAATTATATGGTAGCTCTACTTGGAGTTCTTTAAGGTATCGCCATACAATTTTCCAGAAAGGTCATACTAGTTTGCAGTCCCACCAACAATCTATAAAAGTTCCTTTCTCTCCACATCCACACCAGCATCTATTGTTAGGGAATTTTTAATATGATCCATTCTCATTGGAATTAGGTGATATCTCTTTGTGGTTTTTATTTACATTTCCTTAATGCTTAGAGATGTCAAGTATATTCTAAGGACTTTGGTGCCCATCAGTATATCATCATTCTAAAAGTTTCTGTTTATGTCTTTTGCCCACTTTTTAATGGGGCTATTTGGTTGTTTCTTACTGATTTGCTTGATGTCTTTGTGGGCTCTGATTATCTGTTCTTTATCAGATGTGTAGCATGAGAATATTTCCACCCATTATGTGTATTGTCTATTTGCTCTGTTGACAGTGTCCTTGGCTGTGAAGAAGCTTTTTAATTTGATGAGGTCCCATTTATTTATTTTTGTTGCTTCTGTGATTGTTTTGAGAGTCTTCTTCATGTATTCTTTGCCGAGACAGACAACTATAAGAGTTTTTATTCTAGTATTCTTATAGTTTCCTGCCTTAGGTTTAATTTCTTTATCCATAATAAATTAATTTTTGTGAGTGGTTGGAGGTGTGAATCTTATTTCAGTCTTATACCTGTCTCTATCCAGTTTTCCCAGCACCATTTATTCAAAAAGATTCTTTTCACCAGGGTATGTTTTTATGTTTTGTCAAAAATCGGTTGAGAACAGCAGGATGATTTCATCTATGGGTTCTTTCCTCTGGTACATAGATCTATGTTTCTGCTTTTGTGCCAGCATGGAGGTGTTTTGTTTACTATAGTCTTGTAGTATAGCTTGAAGTCTGATAAAGTGATACTTCCCACTTTGCTATTATCATCTATAGTTGTATTGGTTATTTATTGTCTTTTCTGGTTTCATATGAAGCATTAGACTATTTTTTTCTGTATTTGCAAAGATTGGCATTACTATTTTAATGGAAATTGCATTGAATCTGTAAATCACTTTGGGTTATGGAGTCATTTTAACAATATCAATTCTGCCAATCCATGAACATAGTATATTTTTCCATCTTTTACATCCTCTGCAATTTCTTCCTTCAGTGATTCATAATTCTCCCCATAGAGGTGTTACAGATCCTTTGTTAAATATAATTCTGGATATTTTATTTTCCATGTTGCTATTATGACAGTTATTGTGTCTTTGATTTTATTCTCAGCTTGATTGTTATTGGCATATATTAAAGCTACTGATTTGTATACAATGATTTTTTACCCTGAGACTGCTATATTTATCAATTCAGCAGTCTCTTAGTTGAATCTTTGTGGTTTTCTAAATACAAGGTCATATCATCACCAAAGAATGATAGTTTGATTTCTTTCTCCATTTGGACCCGCTTGATTTCCTTCTTTTGTCTAATTGCTCTGGCAAGAATTTCTAGCACTATTTTGAATAAAAGTGGTGAAATTGGGCATCCTTGTCTGGTTCCATTTTTAAGTGGAAATGCTTACAATTCTTCCCCATTCAGTATGATGTTTGCTGTATATTTGTTATATATTGCCATCATAGTTTTAAGTAGTGTCCTATCTACACCAATTTCATTGAGCATTCTTCTCCTAAAAGGCACTGAATTTTGTCAAATACTTTTTCTGCATTAATCGACAGAATCATATAGTCTTTGTTTTTGCATCTACTTATATGTAAATTACATTTGTATATTTATGTATGTTGAACCATCCTTGCATCTCTGAGATAAAACTCACTTGGTAATGGTGAATTTTTTTATGAGCTGCTGAATTTGGTTTGCTAAAATTTTATTCAGAATTGTTACATCTGTATTCATAAGGAATATCAATCAGTAATTTTCTTTGATAGTTGTGTCTTTTCTTGGCTTTAGTATCAAGGTAATATTGGCTTCAGAGAATATGTTGGGGAGACTTCTTCCTTCTCAATGTTACAGAATGATTTCTATAGCATAGGTACAAGTTCCTCTTTGTAGGTTCAGCAAAATTCAGGTGTAAAACTGTCTGGGCCAGAACTGTTTTTGTTAGAAGAGTTTTTATTGCTGCTTCAATTTCAATGTTTGATATTGGTCTTTTCAGAAGTTATATTTCTTCTTGATTAAGCTTTCTGAGGATTTGTGTTTCCAGGAATTAGTTCATTTAGTCCACATTTTCAAGTTGATGAGTATAGAGATTTTTATAGTATTCTCACATAATGTTTTGCATTTTTGTGATATAAGTTGTGACTTCTTTTTGTAATTTCAATTGAACTTACTAGAGCCCTTTTTTTTGTTTCTAGTTAATCTAGAAAGAGGCTTATCGATTTTATTTTTCTTTTCAGAGAACAAACTTTTTGCTTCATTTATCTTCTGGATATTTCTTTTGTTCTCAATTTCATTTAGTTCTTCTTTGATATTTGTTATTTCTTTTCTTCTACTAGAGCTAAGATTTGTATACTCTTCCTTTTCCAAATCCTTATGTAATTCACTACGTTGTTGATTTTTGTTCTATTGAATGTGTCATTAAAGCTATGAGGACACATTCTGCTGTGTCACACAGATTTTGAAAAGTTTTGTCCCCATTGCCATTTTGCTGAGGAATATTTTGATTTCCATCTTTATCTCTTCATTTAAAAATTTATCATTCATGGTGGTGCCTGTGGCTCAAAGTAGTAGGGCGCCAGCCCCATATGTTGGAAGTGGTGGGTTCAAACTCAGCCCCAGCCAAAAACTACAAAAAAAAAAATTATATATATATATATATATTTATCATTCAGCATTAGGCTCGCACCACAGTGAAATAAAACTGTAAATCATTTCTAAGATAATTGCTCATCCCCACACAAAGTCACAGAAAATTTTTAAAAATAAAAGGAAGAGGAAATACATTTACTATTTATTAGATGGAATTGGATCATAATTTCCTTCATCTTTTTTGTCTTCACATTGAGTATACTGTGGAGGAAGAAATGGAGGGGTCGGTTTTGCTCTCTTAGAAGTAGAAGAAAATCCACATATAAGTGGATCTGCATGGTTCAAATCCCTGTTGTTAAAAGGTCAACTGTAATTTTCTTCAAAATAAAATTCACAATCAATATGATGCACAAATGTTAAATGAACATTTGCTGAGTTTTGAAAACTGCATATACTTTTATAATCCAAGCCCTCATAAAAACATAAAACAGTACTATTATCCTCCCAAATTTCCCTAACAACTCTTCCCTCTGACCCAGTTCTTGACCACATACCCAAGAGACAACTATTGGATTACCTGTTCAAAACTTCATATACATGGAATAACTTACGTTGTCGTTTGTATCTGTTGGGATCCCACCCTGGGGTTGGGGTCCATGAAGACCTGTGGAACTGGTGCAACTGACTGAAAAAATATAAAGTTAGGAGGGACAATAAAGAAAGAGACATGAGACACAGAGTAGAATTTACAAAGGTGGGAGTTCAAGGGACCACCCCCCATTTATGGGTTCCAGCAAGTGGCCCTGAGTCTCATTTCTACTCAATTTTTATTCAAATCTCTTTGCCCAGGTGATAAACTGAGGGAGGGAACAAAGACACCAACAGTTTCTCTGAGTGAGCACATCAGCTCCTATTGCTATCATTATTAAGGATTTGAGCAGATTTTGAGGAATCTGAAACTTGAGCCTTGTGTGGGGGAAGCCTCCTGTCCGGAGTCACATACACAGATTCCTAGGGAGGTGTTAAACTCCATTAGTTCACTGTGGAGTACAACACCACTGGCATTAATCTACTCTGAGGAATCATTAGGAAAGAGGTATTTTTCTCATTACCGCCACAGAGGAATTTCCTCTGCGATAAGGGATATAATCCCTCCTGTCCATATCTCAGGGCTCCAGCTGTTCCCTTAGTCTCTGCCCCAGCCAAATGCAAATCTCCATAATGGGTATCTGCATATCTTTTCTAGGACTTGCCATTGTTTCTTCTATTGCCATTATTTTCCTCAGAATGTTCACAGATTCAGCAGGGGTATTTGTGTAAGCTGTATCCCCAGTAGGCCAGAGTTTCAGGAAAGGCTGGAAACTTGTTCAGATAAAATTTAGCAATGGCTGGCTTAAAGGTAAACTAGCTGAATTTTCTCTCTTCTGACTCCTTCAGCGTACTTTTTAATTTTCCCTTTTTCTAGGGGTGCCCTCCCCTGCCAAGAATGTGGTCTTTGGTCCCCATTCTGCCTGCAGTATCAGAAGTTCATTATTTTTGCTGTTGGATAACGTTTCATTATATCACCATGCCATGGTTTATTTATCCATTTACTTATTGACAAGTATTTGAGGTATTTCCTGTTTAGCTAGAAGGATTATGAATAAAGTTTATATGAATATTCTTTTGTGGAAATTTTTCTTCATTCCTCTTATGTAAATATCTAAGAGTAATATTGCTGGGTTATAAGTTTAGCTTTCTAAGAAAGTGTCAGATGCTTTCCCAAAGGTGTGCACCATTTTACACTCTGATCAACAACAGATGACAATTATTATCGTTCCACATCTCTGCCAAGATGTATTACTTAACAGCTGACATCACCCATGATGGTGAGAAACTGAGTGATTTACCTTGTAAGTGTTGGAACAAGGCAAGGATGTACTACTCTTATTTGACATTGTACTATGAGAGCTCATTATTTCAATAGTCAAGGAAAATAGATAAAGGACATACAGATTGGAAAGACAGAAATAAGCATCTCTTTATTTCCACATGTTACGATTATGTAGATACAAAAACCTGAATAATACATATACATAAAGTAAATTAAAACAAATAAACAAGTTTAGTAAAATTGCAAGACACAGGATAGAAATACAAAAAAAAATGGCTGTGCTTCTATATACAAAGGACAATAAATAATATAAACTTATGAAATAAAAATTGGTTTTATTGGCCATAACATCAAAAATATAAAATACTTCATGTTTTATGAAATATGCTTTAAGAAAGATATATCTAATAAAATATGTGAAATATATGTATGCTGAAATCTATGAAACATAGATGAGAGAATTAAAGAGAAATAAACCATGTTACTATATCTTTTTTTTTTGTGTGTGTGGTTTTTGGCCAGGGCGAGGTTTGAACCCACCACCTCCAGCATATGGGACCAGTGCCCTCCTCCTTGAGCCACAGGCACCACCCATGTTAATATATCTTAAAACTCAGTATGTCTAGGATGCCAATTCTTTTCAAAATGATGTATATATCCAATGTAATTTCAAACAAAATCCTAACAGGCTTTTTTTGTAGAAAATAAAAAGCTGATTCAATGTAAAATTTATATTAAAAAATAACCTAGAATAGCCAAAAAAATAACTGATAAAAAATAACAAAATTAGAAGGCTCATAGGCTCATAGTACCTGATTTAAACTTACTATAAATGTATAATAATCAAGATAGCGTGATGTTATAGGCATATATATATATATATATATCCTTGAAACATAATATAGTCCATAGATATAATATATACATACTTATCTATAACTATATATATATACATATATATATGTATGTATATATGTAGTTAATTGCTTGTGAATAAAGTTTAAAAAGTATTCATTGGAGAATGGGTATACTAAACAACACATTGTGTTAAAAGAACTGAAATTCTACCTTCCACCTTTACCTTGTACACCTATAAAAATTTAATTCAAAATGGGTCATAAACCTAAATATAAGACATAAAGCAACCAGGCAAATTACTGGTAAACCATCCCTGTAATCCCTGTAATCCCAGCTACTCAGGAGACTGGGGCAGGAGGATTGTTTGTGCCCAGGAGTTCAAATACAGCCTTGTCAGCCTAGTGTGATCCTGGCTCTAAAAAAAAAAAAAATTAGTGAAAACACAGAAGAAAAATCTCTGTGACCTTAGATTAGGCAAAGATCTCTCAGAAAAGTTACCAAAAGCACAAATGATGAAAGAAACATTTCTTGAATTTTAAATTTCTGATCCTTGAAAGATGGTGTTAAAAAATAAACTAACAAGCAACATACTGGGATAAAATATTTGGAATTATATTTCTGATAAAGGACTTATGCCTAAAATAAATGAATAATTCATACAGCACAATAATCAGAAAATAAAAACCCCTGTTAAAAAAAAATAGACAAAATACTTGAAAAGACTCTTCACCAAAGAAGATATATTTGTCCAAAATGCATATGAAAGCCTATGTACATTATTAGTTTATAGGAAAAATGAAAATTAAAACCACAAAAACATATTACAACACTTTTATTGTCGGGGAGGCGGGGGGGAGGGTTGCCCTCAAACCCCGACCTGATTTGAATGCTGGCTGGGAAAAACGACGTTGAAAATATGTGAGTTTGGCTGTGCAGAAGTTTTTTAGTTTGATCAAGTCCCAATAGTGTATTTTTGAAGCAGCTTCAATTGCCGGAACACAGTAAGTAAAGCAAGCAAACAGCCCTCAGAATGGGAGAAGATATTTGCAGGTTATGTCTCCAACAAAGGTTTAATAACCAGAATCCACAGAGACCTCAAACGCATTAGCAAGAAAAGAACAAGGGATCCCATTGCAGGCTGGGCAAGGGACTTGAAGAGAAACTTCTCTGAAGAAGACAGGAGCATGGCCTTCAGACATATGAAAAAATGCTCATCATCTTTAATCATCAGAGAAATGCAAATCAAAACTACTTTGAGATACCATCTAACTCCAGTGAGACTAGCCTATATCACAAAATCCCAAGACCAGAGATGTTGGCGTGGATGTGGAGAAAAGGGAACACTTTTGCACTGCTGGTGGGAATGCAAATTAATACATTCCTTTTGGAAAGAGATATGGAGAACACTTAGAGATCTAAAAATAGATCTGCCATTCAATCCTGTAATCCCCCTACTGGGCATATACCCAGAAGACCAAAAATCACACCATAACAAAGATATTTGTATCAGAATATTTATTGCAGCCCTATTCATAATTGCTAAGTCATGGAAAAAGCCCAGTGCCCATCGATCCACGAATGGATCAATAAATTGTGGTATATGTACACCATGGAATATTATGCAGCCTTAAAGAAAGATGGAGACTTTACCACTTTCATGTTTACATGGATGGATGGAAGAAAAAGTACCCAATGTACTCACCCTTATTATGAAACTAATGTAGGACCTTCACATGAAAGCTATATCCCAGTTATAACTTAAGAATAGGGAGAAAGGGGAAAGGGAGGGGAGGGAGGGGGGAGGGAGGGGGAAGGACGGGGATTAATGGGATTACACCTGCGGTGCATCTTACAAGGGTGTATGTGAATCCTAGTAAATATGGAATGTAAAGGTCTTAGCAAAATAACTAAGAAAATGCTACAAAAGCTATGTTAACTAATGTGATGAAAATGTGTCAAACGATTTATGAACCAAGTGTATGGTGCCCCACGATCATACTAATGTACACAGCTATGATTTAATAAAAATAAATAAAAAATAAATAAATAAAATAAAAAAAAAGAAAATATATGAGTTTAAAACAAAGTCTGAAAGTGCCTGGAGAAGGCTTACATTCACTCAGGTGGAGTGGTAAGACCAATTTCTCTGCCTCTTCAGAAGGCTTTTATTGATTTCCAACAAAGGCAAATATGTAAAAAGATAGGTAGAAAGACTCCCAAGTTCCCAGGAAGATGGATAGAGAGAGCTGGGCAAGTGGTAAGGGGTTCATAAACAGCTGATGATGTAGTAAATAAAGAGGGAGTGGCGGAGCCCTAGCTCAGTGAGTAGAGCACCGGGCACATATACCGAGGCTAGTGGGATAGAACTCAGCCTAGGCTAGCTAAACACCAATGACAACTACAATAAAAAAATAGCCCGGCATTGTGGCGGGTGCTTGTAGTCCCAGCTACTTGGGAGGTTGAGAGAAGAGAATAGCTTAAGCCCAAGAGTTTAAGGTTGCTGTGAGCGGTGATGTCACAGTACTCTACCAAGGGTGGCAAAGTGAGACTGTCTAAATAAATAAATAAAAAGGGAGAAGTTAGTTCTATTCACACAGGGGAGGTAAACCAGGTTTCCAAATCTAACTACATATTCAAAGAGTTTAATCCCTCCCACCTGTTGACTCTCCAGTACATAGGCCTAGTCCAGCCTCTCTGGGCTCCTCTGGGTTCTTTTCATCATCTGAGGATTTGAAGAACCTCCAGGGACTATTCCTCCGCAAAAGTTCCCCCTGGATAGAGATGGGGCACCCTGTTAAGAAGTCAACCTATCTACTCCCACAATTTATTAGAATGGCTTAAACATTTTTTTTTTAACTCAGCAATATCAATTGCTAGTGAGTATGTGGAAAAATTAGAATGCTCACATGTTGGTGGTGGAAATGAATGGTAAAGCCATTTTGAAAAACAATTTGGAAGATTCTTATAAAATAAAACACTCAACTACTTACTACTCAGCAACCCTTGTCCTGTGTATTTATCCACATGCCCACATGAAGATCTGTACTTGAATGTTTACGTAACCTCTTAAAAACTGGGAATAATGCAGTGTTGTTAAATTATTGAATGGATACACAAACTGTGATATATCGATTAAATAGAAAACTACTCCTCAATCAAATCACACAAACTACTCATTCATACAACAACAATGATGAATTTCATTAACATTATGATAAGTAACAAATAGCCACAAACAAGGCTATGTAAGATATCTCCATTTATATGTCATTCTGGAAAATGAAAATTATAAGAGCAAAAATCAGATCAGGATCTGAAGATCTGAAGTAGGTGAGATGATTGATCAAAAAAAGGAGAAAGTTAAGAGAAATATTTTCAAGTTACAAAAATATCCTATAAAATTTTCAGTGGTAGTTATATGACCATGGTCACATGACCAACAACCATGGCTATATATTATTCAAACTCATTGAATTCTACATTTAAATGGGTAGAATTTTATTGTAAGTAAATTATACCTTAATAAATCCAACTTTAACAAAACATGAAAGTTTAAAATTTATAAACTTTGGAGATTTTAATTAGCTGTCTGACAGAACTTTCAACAACTGCTTTATGTGACATATTCATATATATAGAATATAGTTTACAAAGTATACTTCTAGGTAAAAGATACTATTAATTGCTTGAATATAAATAGTATTCACACTTTAATATTTTGGGTTCATCACATTTATCATAAAATCATTAAAAAAGTATCATTTTTTTCCCTTCACCTAAAGGCTAAATCTATAAAAATTTCACATTAGTCCTAAAAGCAACTGATTATTTTTAACATTATTCTTTCTTCTTACTGTTTTCGGAATTTATTTGACAAATGTCACAACCAGTTAATGGTTTTTGAAATATATTCTAGAAAATTCTAAGAAAAAAGTCTGCTCATACTGCTGCAGCAAGTGTTGTTTTATTGTCCAATTATCATCTTATGAAGATAGAGACTATATTGGTGGTTACCAGAGACCAGGAAAGGGAGGATGTAGGAGAGGAATGAAGGGAAATAAAGAATATATCACTGAGCTGTACACTTAGAAATGGTAACAATGGTAAACTATATATGTAGATTTACCTCAACAAAAAAATATTTTTCTTAGAAATGACTTCCCTCAAATTTGTCTATTCCAATTGACTATGAATTCCATAATTTTCTGAGGCCCATATGCATGTATCTTTGGTGAAATTAAACATTCCCTTTGGAACCTGTAGGCTCTTATGAATAAGGTAAAAAATGCTAAACTGTGCACTGAAATTTGAAGAGTTCTGGAAAGGAACCATCTGAAGAAATCTCATCTCTGGTTGTTGGCTACTGATATCAGAAACTCCACTGTTAAATAACTATTTGCTTAAGATACAAGCGTCCTTGGAAGAGAAAACCAATAATTTTCCAGTCTCTCAAAGATAAGAACATTTTCATGTGTTTATTTTTCTCTACAGGTAAAAGCAAAGAATAAATTTGAAAATCCTGGAGGAATAGGGGGAGTTTTAATAAGGAGATGAAAGGGTCCAGAAAAGTAAAGATTAGCCCACAGAAGAAAAATATCTGACAATGCAATCCTTCCTGATACTAGTTGTTTAAAGAGAAATGTGAATGTTTCTCTAAAAACTGCTCTAATAATGACAATTTGTTCCTTTGCATTATCAGTAAAGCTTCTATTTTAATATATAAAAAGTAGTCACAGATATCATGTGTTTAATTATTTTTTATTTACAAAGTTTTGTTTTCATAACTCATACACTCACTTTATGTGATTCCAGAAGCACAATGGAAGAAATGGGTCCATATATCATTCACTAAACATTCATCTTGAAAAAAAAAAAGCAATCAATACAGGATACTTTAATCCTATTTGTAACACTGCAATGTGTGGTGTTACAACAGGAAAAAAATATTGATGGTAACCTTTTTTTTCCTTAAGTCTTCAGTTAGGTAAGAAATATGGCCACTTCTCTTTTAAGGTTATATTCATTTTTAATGATATTACTTTTGGTAAACAATAATGGTCTAATCTAAAAAATTGTATAGATAGCTTAAGTATCAGTTTCATGGAAGTCCATGCCTTTTTTTAACTGTGCTCATCAAGCAAGATGAAATTTCATGTGTGTTTGCCCTGTAAGTAAATTTTAGACTTGTGACTACCTAGGATATTATTTTTACACTTTATGAGAGAGAACCATTAGTCCCTTCACCCACAAGCAGCTATTAACACATTTAAAATAATTTTTCTTATTCATATTCAAATTAAATTTTTATAAAGATATAGAATTTATTTTATTTTTTCTCATAATTCAGAAAATTATAGTTGAATATGTAGTAGAATTATACATCTAAATGTGATACCAAGGTTCTTTTGTTTTACAGTGTTAAAATTACAGGGGATGGGGGAAGGGGAAAGCAGAGAAAGGGAAGGAGGGAGGGGGTGAGGGAAGGGAAGAGCAGAGAGAGAAGGAGGGAGGGATGTAGGGGAAGGGAAGAACAGAGAGAAGGAAGGAGGGAGGTGTGGGGGGGTGATGGTGTATGACACACCTTTTGGGGGTAGGACACAATTATAAGAGGGACTTTACCTAATAAATGCTATCAATGTAACCTATTTCTTTGTACCTTCAATGAATCCCCAACAATAAAAAATAAACAAATAAATAAAAATTCCTTCTCCCTTATTTTTAATATATTATACATGAACATATTTTATCCAATCAATTGTCTGTTGATTTATAGATGCTACACATGGGTTTCTCTAAGTTGAATAAAATATCTTGGGGTACTTAGAGCATAGATTTCCCCTAATCAGTTCTTGGCATTTCATATTATAAGTCTTAAAATCTAAATTCTGCTCATGTGGGTACCTAGTCTTTGGAATTCAGTCTTATGGTAAGAAGTTATGGTATGAAAATTGTGTCATTTAATTTTAGTTTATAAAAGACACTCTGTGTTTTATTCTTATTTACAAAACTGAAATAAATAAGTTAATATTTATTCTATAGTTAACAAACTATAGAATGACAATTCTATGCTTCATACCCATGTCATAAGACTGCTAGGCAAATTTAAAAAGCCACAAAACATCCTCACACACCGTATGGCCAGTTATCTCAGTTGCATTTACTAACAGGCCTAAAAGTTAAAGATCATATGGTAAAGTGATATCAAAGAAAATGACAGTATACAAACTTCCAAAACAATCACCTCCATAAAACAAAGAGAACACAGGCAAAATGTTATCAAATTAACTTTTTCAGAACTCTGGGAATTAACTGGGCTTACAATAATACTCAAAGTATTTATATAAGAAAAACAATTGACTCTTATAAAAACAGCAAAACTTTGTGGTATTTTAATTTACTCTAGTCTAATATGGCTCTCCCTAGATCAGCATTACCCTTGAAACCAACACTTGACAATCATGATGAAAACCAGCACCCTGTCAGGTGCTGGAGAAAATAATACAGAGTCAAAGATCATTTTAAGTCCCATTCTCAGAGAATTATTATTATTTGACCTGCTGGTTATTCCTTCAAAGGTCTTACTCACAAAATTGTCTTCATTTTAGGAGCTTATCAAGTATGAAATCCACTTTTCCAGGAACATTGGTCAAAAACTATCACAAAAATTATTTAATACTGTGACTGTCTAGGACATTTATACCAGTTGTAACAAATAATAGGCTATCCAAAAAGCTTAAAAGGTAAAGCTTTTGAATGAGATGTGTAGATAAACTTTGAAAACTTGTGACAAATTCCTAGGACTCTAGAAGTTCATGTGTGCTTGTGGGCTTTGTGCATGCTTATGGCTGTGTGTTCACTCAACAAAGATCAGAAAAGACCCTTATTTCTCAACACTAGGTAATAGAGAATCTCTGTGAAGTCAGGAAATGAACACTAAAGTAGAGTTCTCAATTGTCTAGATGGCTGTTGAAGTCATAACTCCACAAGCATACAGAGCTCCTTGACAAAGACTAAGAAGGTTGTGTGGTGCAGACATTTAAGGAATGCTTGGTGAAATCACTTGCAGACCACTAAACTAACAAAGCAGACACTTCGGTGGCCACACACAACAAAGAAAACAGACTTTAAAAAAATTAGTTTAAACAGTAATTAAGCAAGCAAACAACAGCTAATAGCAAAAATAATAAACCTGGTGAGTGTGGAGAAACTGATATCCAGAGCTACTAGATTATATTATTTTAAATGTGAAATTTTCTTTTTCTTCTTCTTCTTCTTCTTCTTCTTCTTTTCTTTGAGACAGAGCCTCAAGCAGTCGCCCTGGGTAGAGTGCCATGGCATCACAGCTCACAGAAACCTCCAACTCCTGGGCTTAAGTGATTCTCTTGCCTCAGCCTCCCAAGTAGCTGGGACTACAGGTACTCACCACAATGCCCGGCTATTTTTTACTTGTAGTTGCCATTGTTGTTTGGCAGGATCTGGCTGCATTCAAACCCACCATCTCTGGTGTATGTGGCTGGCATCTTAGCCGCTTGAACTACAGGCACCTAGCCTGAATGTGAAATTTTCAATAAAAAATAAATGACATGCAAAAAAAAAAAAAAAAACAAAGAAAACAATGGCCCATGCACCCACACAAAGAAAGCAATCACCAGAAACTGTCCTTGAGGGAGTTACTAGACAAAAACTTGAAGCCAGCCATTTTAAATATGCACAAAAAACCTAAAAGTGAACATCTCTAAGGACCTAAAAGAAAATATGGAAATTATGTCTCAACAAAGACAGAATTTAAATAACGAACTATATATTATAAAAATGAGCCAAATAGGGCAGCGCCTGTGGCTCAGTGAGTAGGGCATCAGCTGCATATACTAAGGGTGGTGGGTTCAAACCCGGCCCCGGCCAAACTGCAATGAAAAAATAGCTGGGCATTGCGGCAAGTGCCTGTAGTCCCAGCTACTTGGGAGGGTGAGAGGCTGAGAGGTTGAGACAAGAGAATCGTGTAAGCCCAGGACCTGGAGATTGCTGTGAGCTGTGACACTACAGCACTCTACAGAGGGCGACAAAGTGAGACTTTGTCTCAAAAAAGAAAAAAAAAAATGAGCCAAATAGAAATTCTGGAGTTGTAAAATACAATAACTGAAATGAAAGATGTAATAAAGGACTCAGTCCCAGATTTCAGAATACAAATGAAAGAATCAGTATTCTTGAAGATAAGTCAACTGAAATTACCTAGTTTGAGAAGAAAGAAAATATAATGAAGAAAAATTATGAGAGCTTTAGAGACCAGGGGAATACTATCAAAAGTAAGAAAATATACATGAGAAGAACCCCAGAACAAAAGAAGACACGTGGTAGAAAAAAGTTTTAAATAAACAGTGGCATAAAACGTCCCACATGTAATGAAAAATACTAATCTAACATCCAAGATGCTCAACAAATTCCAAAGTGCATCGTATTAGACATCCACCCACAGACACATGAAAATAAAACCACCTAAGCAAAAGAAAAAAAAATCTTGAAGTAGCAAGATTTAACCAATTTATCACATATAAATAATACTCACTAAGACTAACAACCAATTTATCAGCAGCAAGAATAAAAGCCAGAAGGCAGTGGGATGATATATTCAAAGTGCTGAAATAAAAATACTGTCAACCAAAAACTCCATATCCATCAAAACTATCCTTCAAAGATGGAGGAAACATTAAGACATTTTCAGATAAACAAAATCTGTGAGAATTTATTGTTTGCAAACATGCCCTATAAAAAAATACTAAGGAGAGTCCTTTTAACTGAAATGAAAAGACATAAGAAAGCGTCTCAAATGTGTATTAAGAAATAGGGAGTATTGGTAAAGTTAATTTCCTGGATAAACATAAAAGATAATATTAATGCATTTTTGTTTGTAATTCTTTCTTTTATCTAATTAAAAAAACCCACTACATAGAGCAGTAACTTCAAATATGTTTAACACGCACAAAGTGCATACATATGTAAATTTTATAATAAAAGCACAAAGTAGGGGGTAGTGAATAGGGCTATATACCATGTTTCCCCGAAAATAAAACATCCTCTGAAAATAAGACCTACTTACAGGTTTCCTTCTGGGTGAAATATAAGCCCCCCCCCCCAGGATCTGTCTCAGAATGAAAATTAACTTACCATAAACTGGTTGCTAGGGCAGCCCCGACTGGCGTCTAGCAACCAGTGATGTTATGCGGAGTCCTGACATCACTGCTGTGTGGAGACAGAGCGGAGGTCGGAGTGAGTGGTGAGCGCCCGGCGGGAGAGAGGTGGAGATTTTCGCAGATGCCTAGAAGAACAGGAGGATCAGAGCATATGGGACGCGGCGAAGGTGGTGAGTGCTGGTCTGTCTCTGGTGACACTGCCTGATGCTCGTGGCCACCCTCATGATGACTGAAGGTAGGATTCACAGTTCGTCTGGTTTGTGTTGACAACTACCATACTACCGTACTGTAAACAGGTAATAAATTTCCTTTATTTTCATTTAACAATAAATGTGTACTGTATTCTTCTTCATGGAAAAATAAGACATCCCCTGAAAATAAGACCTAGCGCATCTTTGGGAGCAAAAATTAATATAAGACACTGTCTTATTTTTGGAGAAACAGGGTAGAAGCAAAGGTTTGGAGTTTCCCTCCCCCCACACAGTGGGAAAAAAATGGATGATTTAATGGATGGCTTTTTTAATGGGGTTGTTTGTTTCTTTCTTGCTGATTTCATGAGTTCTTTGTGCCGCGGACCGCCGGTCGATGGGCCTCAGTCCGAGGGTGCTCAGGGCGAACGGCACAGGTTGGTTGAAAGGTCGACGCAGGATAAAATGACAGACTGCCACACACCACGAGTGATGAAGAAAGCAGCTGTACTTTACTGAATTTTAAGATTGGTATTTATACATTTTTGACAAAGCATTACAAATTACAAAAGGTATTTTTACAACTTGCTGAGCCTTACAAGTTATTATCTAACTTGCAGATGTGAGTATTCGACCATCCCACTAGAACAATGTCCTGCCCGCAAGGGGTTCTGCCCGCGAGGGGGAACAAAGGCTGCTGGTTATCAGTTGTGTCTTTCACTACCCCTTATCTAAGTAAATGCTTCAAAGGTTAAAGTTTTAAAACGTGAAAATTCTTTCTTTATAACTACTAGTATTAGTAATAATTCACAAATTATTTACTTCTAATGTGCTGAAAAGATTTCATATATGTGTAAATTATGTAAGTGATTATAGTATTAGGAAATATATGAAATGTAAAGGTATGTGGAAAGTTTTAAGTCGTGGGTGGGTGTGGGTGGTGTAAGCACATATCTAGATGGAACATCTTGTTTGCTGTTCCTGCATTGTCTCAATGCATTGTCTCAATTCACTGACATTTATGATAGGAACGTGCTCTTACATCGTTCCCCCTGGAGACATTGAGTCTTCACAGGCATTCTTTGCTATGTTTAATTATGGATCAGTAAGTCATTATGTTTATTCTTAGTCTCTCAGGACAATCAGGCATTCAACTGAACAGACAGGTTTCATTCACAGGCATTCCTCAGGCTTTTATGCCGCACCTCGTGAGTCATTACGTTCAACAAAAAGTATGCTAGGCAACTTCTGCGCTGCTGTCGCATACTAGGGGTGCTGGGGGCTTCGCTCCGAGGAGCACAGACCACCTACCCATGCGTCTTACAACGCGGACAGCGCCACCTCGCTGCGGCTTGATGCCGAGGGTGCGGCATCTTTGTAGATTCTCCCCTTTTGTAGGTTGTCTATTTGCTCTGTTGACTATTTCCTTAGCTGTGCAAAAGGTTTTTAGTATAAATTAAAGCCCATTTATTTATTTATTTATTCTTGCTGTGATTGCCATTGAGGTCTTCTTCATAAATTTTTTGCCTAGGCTGAGTTTTCCTACATTTTCATCTGGAATAATTATGGTTTTTGTGCTTTACATTTAACTCTTTCATCCATCTCAAAATAGTTTTGGTGAATAGTGGCAGATAAAGGTACTGTTTCATTCTTCTTCATGTGACTATCCAATTTTCCCAGCACCGTTTATTGAATAGGGCTTTTCAACTGTGTATGTCGTTGTCAGCTTTGTCAAAGATCAGACAGCAGTATATCTTAGTTCTCTATTGTGTTCTATTGGTCTATGTCTCTATTACTGTCCCAGTGTCACACTGTTTTGGTTACTACAGCCTTGTAGTACAGTTTGATGTCTGCCAATGTGATGCCACCAGATTGGTTCTTTTTGCTCAAGATTGTTTTGACTATTCAGGCTCTTTGTTGCTTCCAAACAAAACACAGAATTATTTTTTCTAGATTTGTAAAGTATGGCATTGACATTTTGATGAGGATTATTCTGAATCTATAAATCACTTTGGTATTATGGACATTTTCACAGTGCTAATTCCACCAATCCATGAACATGATGTGATTTTTTTGTTTGTTTTTTGAGACAGAGTCTCACTGTGTCACCCGTGGTAGAGTGCAGTGGTGTCACAGCTCACAGCAACCTCAAACTCTTGAGCTTAAGTGGTTCTCTTGCCTCAGCCACCCAAGTAGCTAGGACTCGAGGCACCTGCCACAACGCCGGGCCATTTTCTTGTTTCAGTTGTCATTGTTGTTTAGCTGACCTGGGAAGGGCTCCAATCCATCCGCCTCAGTGCATGTGGCTGGTGCCCTAACCATTGTGTATGGGGGCCAAGCCAAACATGATGTGTTTTTCTATTTGTTTATGTCATCTGCAATTTCTTTCATCAGTGTTTTATAGTTCTTGTAGAGATCTTTTACCTTAGTTAAGTATATTCCCAGTTATTTTATTTTTAGCTATTGTGGATGGTATTTAGACTTTGATTTGATTCTTATCTTGACTGCTATTGGTATACAGAAGTGCTAGTGATTTATGTACATTGATTTTGTACTTTGAGACTTTAATGAATTTATCAATTTCAGGAGACTTTTGGTGGAGTCTTTGGGGTTTTCTGGAAACAAGTTTATAACATCAGTGAAAAGTGATAGTTTACTTACTCTTTCCCAATTTGGACATCCTTTATTTCTCTTGCCTGATTGCTCCGGCTAAGTCCTTGGGCACTAGTTTGAATTGTGGTGGTGATAGTGGGCACCCCGGTATTGTTCCAGTTCTTGGAATGTTTTCCAACTTTTCTTCATTCATCATGATGTTGGCTATACGTTTGTCTTATATGGCTTTTATAATTTTGAGATTTGTTCCTTCTATGTCTGGTTTGTTTAGGGTTTTATCATTAAACATTGCTGGATTTTATAAAATGCTTAGTCTGCATCTATTGTGATGATCTTTATTTTTGCTGCCATTTATATGGTGAATCACTTTTATTGATTTACATATGTTGAATCATTCTGTCATCCCAAGGATGAGTACCACTTTGTCATTATGGATTTTTTTTTCTTGATGTGCTGTTGAATTCAGCTTGCTAGTATTTTACTGAGGATTTTTGTATTGATATTCATAAAGAATATTGGTCTTTTGTTTTCTTTTTTTTGTTGTGTCCTTTCCTGCCTTTGGTATCAATGTGATGCTGGATTCATAGAATGAATTGGGGAAAATTCCCTCCTTAATATTATAGAATAATTTCTATAGTAAGGGCACCAGTTTTTCTTCTTCTAGCAGAATTCAGCTATGCATCTATATGTTCCAGAGCTCTTTTTGTTGTTGGCAGGTTTTTTTTTTTTTTGTTTGTTTGTTTTTTATTACTGCTTCAGTTTTACTGCTCATTACTAGTCTTCTCAGGAGTTCTATTTCTTCCTACGTCTTGGAAGGTGTGAACCCATAACATCCAGGAATTTGTCCATTTCCTGTTTTCTAGTTTATGTGCTATTAGCAAAAGTTTTGTATGCTATTGACATTAAGTTGGTATTGATATGAAATAGATTGTCATTAATTACCATGTTAGTTTAAAGCTATCTGGCAACTGAAAAAAATTCAAATATATACCAAAAGAAATAAAAGAAAATTAAAATACAGTAGAACATCCACAGTAGACCAACTGTCTACATTGATTACCTCCTTAAGATGACCTAATTTTCATAGACTGTACATGCACATGCACAGTAGGCCTAGTTCTGTATTTTGACTACCTCCATATGTTGACCAGTTTGTTGCAATCCTGTGGGTAGTCAACATGTAGAAGTTCTACTACAGTCTACCAGAAAGTATTTTTTCTTTTTTTGTAGAGACAAAGTTTCACTTTATCTCCCATGGTAGAGTGCTTTGGCGTCACACAGCTCACAGCAACCTCCAACTCCTGGGCTTAGGCAATTCTCTTGCCTCAGCCTCCGTAGTAGCTGGAACTACAGGTGCCTGCCACAATGCCTGGCTATTGTTGTTGTTGTTCAGCAGGCCCAAGCTGAGTTTGAACCCACTAGCCCTGGTGCATGTGGCCTGCACCCTAACCACTGAGATACAGGCTTCTTAACCTAACACTCACCATTTTAACCATTTTTAAATGTACAATTCAGTGGCATTTAGGACATTCAGCATGTACTACAATCACTACCATGATCCTGATTCAGAATATTTTCATAACTCCAGAAAGGAACCCCATACACTTTAAACCCCCACTTTCCATTCTCCCCAAAACTCAGGAAATAACATGCAAATGCAATCAACAACCTGCAGCCTTTTAAGTCAGTTTTGTTGTTGTGTTGTTGTTCTACTCAGCATAATGTTTTTGAGATTTATCTACATTTCAGTATGTATTGGTACTTAATTCTATTTTATGTATAAATACTATTCTATTAAGTAGATAAACCATATTTTGTTCCATTTATTAGTTGATGGGCATTCACTGTTTGACTACTTTGAAAAACGTTGCTGTGAATAGTGCAAGTTTTTGTATGGGTGTAAGTTTTAAGTTCTCTTGGGTATGTACCTATGGCTGAATTGCTGGGTCATATGAAAATTTAATGTGTAAATTACTGAGAGACTAACAAACTCTTTCCATAGTAGCTGCATAATTTCACGTTTTTGCCAACAATATGAAAGCATTTTAATTCCTCCACATCCTCACTGACACTTATTTTTCTTTTCTAATTATTGCAACCATCCTAGTGGGTGTGAAATAGTATCACACGACTTTGATTTGTGTCCTTTAATGACTAATGATGATGAGCATATTTACATGTACTTGTAGGTCATTTGTACATCTCCTCTAGAAAAATGTCTACACAGTACTTTCCCCTATCTGCAGGTGCACTTTCTGTGGTTTCAGTTACCTATGTTTAATGACAATCTAAAATATTAAATGGAAAATTCCAGAAATGAACAATTAATTAATTTTAAATTGCATGTCATTCTGAATAGCATGATTAAACCTCATGCTGTATATATAGTTCCAGCCTTCCCAGGACGTGAATCATTCCTTTGTTCATTATATGTATGTTGTATATTCTATGAACCCATTAATCACTTTGTAGCTGTCTCAGTTATCAAAGAAAATGTAACATATGTAGCAATTGGTACTATCCTACCGGAAGTCTGCGAGTTCAGATGGTGGGGTGGAAACTACAGTACAAGTCCTATGCCCACTTTTTAAACTTGGGTTGTCTTTTTTCTATGGAATTGCAAAAATTCTTTACCTATGCTAGATGCTAGACCTTTAGCATATATATGATTTACAAATATTTTCTCCCATTCTTAACTTTCTTGGGTTTTTTCACTTACATAATTATGTTCTTCTGAAGCACAGAAATTTTAAAATTTGGTGAAGTCTAATTTGCAGAATTTTTCTTGTTGCTTGTGCTTTTTTGTGTCATGAACTAATATATCAAATCTAAAATCATAAACAGGTTACTCTATGTTTTCTTCTAAGGGTTTTATAGTTTTAACACTTGTATTTGGGTCTTTGATCCATTTTGAGCTATTTTTTGTAGGTGGTATGAGGTAGGGGTCAAACTTCATTCTCATACATGTGGGCATTTAATTGTCCGAGTAGTATTTGTTAAAGAGGCTGTTCTTTTTTTCCCATTGAATGGTCTTTGTATCTTTGTAAAAAATTTCCATACTAAGCTATAGATGTATGGATTTATTTCTGGATAATAGCTCATAAATTTATATGTCTACTTTTATAACAGTATCACACATTTATGATTGCTGTAACTTTGTACCATATTTCAAAAACTGAAATTGTGAGTTCTCTACCTGTGGGCTTCGTTTTGAATATTCTAATTTTTTGAGAGGAGTCCCTCGAAATCTCACAAAACTTTAGACAACTTTTCTACTTCTACAAGAAAATTAATTAGGATCTTTAGAAAGATTGCATTAAATCTATATATTGTTTTGAGAATATAACCATCTTAACAATATTAAGTCTTCCAATCCATGAATACATGATGTCTTTCCATTTATATCGTTCTTTAGTTTCTTTCAGCAACATCTTGCAATTTGTAGCACACAAATCTTCCACTACATTGGTTAAATTTCTTCCTAAGTATTTTATTCCTTTGAATGTTATTATAAATTGAACTGATGTATTAATTTCCTTTTAACTGATTCTCATTTTTTTTTTATTAAATCATAGCTGTGTACATTCATAGCTATGTGCAATCATGAGATACCATGCACTGGTTTTATATACAATTTGAAATATTTTCATCACACTGGCTCACATAGCCTTCCTGGCATTTTCTTTCTTTCTTTTTTTTTTTTTTGTAGAGACAGAGTCTCACTCTATGGCCCTCGGTAGAGTGCCGCTGTGGCCTCACACAGCTCACAGCAACCTCCAACTCCTGGGCTTAAGCGATTCTCTTGCCTTAGCCTCCCAAGTAGCTGGGACTCTAGGTGCCTGCCACAACGCCCGGCTATTTTTTGGTTGCAGTTTGTCCCGGGCCGGGTTTGAACCCGTCACCCTCGGTATATGGGGCCAGTGCCCTACCAACTGAGCCACAGGGGCCGCCCATGGCATTTTCTTAGTTATTGTGTTAAGACATTTATATTCTGTAAGTAAGTTAGTAAGTTTAGTAAGTTTCTGTAAGATGCATCATAGGTTTGGTCCCACCAATTACCCTCCCTCCACCCATCCTATTTCTAATTTTATGGATACATAATGGTTGTATATTTTATGGGGTACATATGATATTTTGATACACGCATACAATGTACAATATTCAAATCAGAGTAATTGAATTGATGTATCTATCACATCAAGCAATTATCATTTTTATTGCTAAGAACATTCCAATTTCACTTTTTTAGTTATTTACAAATATATAATAAATTATTAATTATGATCACCCTATTTAGCCATAAAAAAGAATGAAATCCTGTCATTTGCAGCAACATGGATAGAACTGAAATACATTATGTTGAATGAAATAATCAGGAAAAGAAAAACAAATATCACAGGCTCTTATTCAGAGGTGGCAGGTAAAAAAAATAAACTTAGAGATAAAGAGTAAAATGATTTCTATCAAAGTCTAGGAAGGATAGTGAGAAGGAAGGAAGTAAAAGGGGATGATATAAGATTATTTTGTGAAATGTTTACGCTTTTCTGTATGTAAAATTATATAACCTATAAATAGTGATAGCTTTACTACTTTCTTTCCAGTTTGGATGATTTTTATTTATTTTCCTTTCCAAATTGAACTTCCAGTAAAATGTTGAATAAAACTGGCACAAGAGTGAGACCCCGACTCCTAAAATAATGGAAAATCTCAGCCAGGCACAGCAGCGAGTGCCTGTAATCCCAGCGGCTTCCAGGGGCTGAAACAGCAGATGCCCACAGCCCAAGTCTGAGGTTGCAGTGAGCTAGGATGCCACTGCACTCTGCTCAGGGCATAGGGTGGAACTCTGTCTCAACAACAACAACAACAAAATAAATAAATAAATAAATGAAAATAAAAAACAAAGAAATAAAAAAAAAGTGGCACAAGTGGGGATACCTGTCTTTTTCCTGAACTTTGAGGGAAAGTTTTCAGTCATTTACCATTAAGTATGGTGTTATGTTTTTTTTTAAATGTCCTTTATTGGGTTAAAAAAGTTCCCTTCTATTTCTAGTTTGTGGATTGTTTTACATCAGGAAAGGGTATTGAATTTTGTCAATTTTTTCTATATTAATTGAGATGAGCATTTAATTTTGTCCCTTCGTTCTATTAAAATATTATATTACAGGGGCTGCTTTTAATTAAGCCACCCTTCCATTCCTAAAATAAATTACACGTGGGCATGGCATATAATTCTTTTCATATGCTAGTGGATTCAATTTGATAGTATATTATTGAGAATGTTTGCATCTATGTTCATAAAGAATATTGGTCTAAAGTTATCTTTTCATGTAATGGCTTTCTATGATTTGATATCAAGGAAATGCTGGCCTTGTAGAATGAGTTAGAAAGTCTTCCCTCCTATTCCATTTTTTAAAAATTGTTTGAGAAAGATTGGTGTTAATTCCTTTTTCAATGTTAGTAAAATTAACCAGTGAACTCTTTTGATCCAGAGCTCTCCTTTGTTGGGGGACTTTTAATACTGATTCAGTATGTTAGTATTTATCAGTGTATTCAGTTTTCCTGTTTCCTATTGAATCAGTTATACTAGCTCATGTGTTTCTAAGCATTAGTCCATTTCATCTAGGTTGTGTAAATTGTCTGCAGGAAACTCTGTTCATAGGGTTATTTTATAAACTTTTTTATTTCTGTATTATTTGTATCAATGTCCAGATTTTTACTTCTGATTCTATTCATTACAGTGTTCTTTTTTCTTATCAAATCTAAATAAAGGTCAGTGATTTTTTTTAAATATCCTCAAAGAATTAAATTTTTGTTTCATTAATTTTCTCCATTCTCTATTCTCCTATTCTATAATTTCTTTATCTTTGCTATAATTATTATTATTTCCTTCCTGATGCTAGCTTTGGGTTTAATTTATTTCGCTCTTTCTTATTCCTTAAACGGTAATTTTTTTTTTTAATTGTTTGGGATTCATTGAGGGTACAATAAGCCAGGTTACACTGATTGCAGTTGTTAGGTAAAGTCCCTCTTGCAATCATGTCTTGCCCCCATAAAGTGTGACACACACCAAGGCCCCACCCCCCTCCCTCCGTCCCTCTTTCTACTCCCCCCCATAACCTTAATTGTCATTAATTGTCCTCATATCAAAATTGAGTACATAGTATTTATGCTTCTCCATTCTTGTGATGCTTTCCTAAGAATAATGTCTTCCACTTCCATCCAGGTGAATATGAAGGATTTAAAGTCTCCATTTTTTTTTAATGGCTGAATAGTATTCCATGGTATACATATACCAAAGCTTGTTAATCCATTCCTGGGTTGGTGGGCATTTAGGCTGTTTCCACATTTTGGCAATTGTAAATTGAGCTGCAATAAACAGTCTAGTACAAGTGTCCTTATGATAAAAGGATTTTTTTCCTTCTGGGTAGATGCCTAGTAATGGGATTGAAGGATCAAATGGGAGGTCTAGCTTGAGTGCTTTGAGGTTTCTCCATACTTCCTTCCAGAAAGGTTGTACTAGTTTGCAGTCCCACCAGCAGTGTAAAAGTGTTCCCTTCTCTCCACATCCACGCCAGCATCTGTAGTTTTGAGATTTTGTGATGTGGGCCATTCTCACTGGGGTTAGATGATATCTCAGGGTGGTTTTGATTTGCATTTCTCTAATATATAGAGATGATGAACATTTTTTCATGTGTTTGTTAGCCATTCATCTGTCGTCTTTAGAGAAAATTCTATTCATGTCTCTTGCCCATTGATATATGGGATTGTTGGCTTTTTTCATGTGGATTCATTTGAGTTCTCTATAGATCCTATTTATCAAGCTTTTGTCTGATTGAAAATATGCAAATATCCTTTCCCATTGTGTAGGTTGTCTCTTTGCTTTGGTTATTGTCTCCTTAGCTGTACAGAAGCTTTTCAGTTTAATGAAGTCCCATTTGTTTATTTTTGTTGTTGTTGCAATTGCCATGGCAGTCTTCTTCATGAGGTCTTTCCCCAGGCCAATATCTTCCAGTGTTTTTCCTATGCTTTCTTGGAGGATTTTTATTGTTTCATGCCTTAAATTTAAGTCCTTTATCCATCTTGAATCAATTTTTGTGAGTGGGGAAAGGTGTGGGTCCAGTTTCAGTCTTTTACATGTAGACATCCAGTTCTCCCAACACTATTTATTGAATAGGGAGTCTTTCCCCCAAGGTATGTTCTTGTTTGGTTTATCAAAGATTAGGTGGTTGTAAAATGTTAGTTTCATTTCTTGCTTTTCAATTCGATTACAAGTGTCTATGTCTCTGTTTTTGTGCCAGTACCATGCTGTCTTGAGCACTATGGCTTTGTAGTACAGACTAAAATCTGGTATGCTGATGCCCCCAGCTTTACTTTTGTTACAGAGAACTGCCTTAGCTATATGGGGTTTTATCCGGTTCCATACAAAATGCAGAATCATTTTTTCCAAATTTTGAAAGTACAATGTAGGTACTTTGATAGGAATGGCATTGAATAGGTAGATTGCTTTGGGAAGTATAGACATTTTAACAATGTTGATTCTTCCCATCCATGAGCATGGTATGTTCTTCCATTTGTTAATATCCTCTGCTATTTCCTTTCTGAGGAGTTCATAGTTTTCTTCACAGAGGTCCTTCACCTCCTTCGCTAGGTATATTCCTAGGTATTTCATTTTCTTTGAAACTATGGTGAAGGGAGTTGTGTCCTTAATTAGCTTCTCATCTTGACTGTTATTGGTGTACACAAAGGCTACTGACTTGTGGACATTGATTTTATATCCTGAAACATTACTGTAGTTTTTGATGACTTCTAGGAGTCTTGTGGTTGAGTCTTTGGGGTTCTCTAAGTATAAGATCATGTTGTCAGCAAAGAGGGAGAGTTTGACCTCCTCTGCTCCCATTTGGATTCCCTTTATTTCCTTGTCTTGCCTAATTGTATTGGCTAGAACTTCCAGCACTACGTTGAACAGTAAAGGTGACAGAGGACAACCTTGTCTGGTTCCAGTTCTAAGAGGAAAAGCTTTCAGTTTTACTCCATTCAGTAAAATATTGGCTGTGGGTTTGTCATAGATAGCTTCAATCAGTTTTAGAAATGTGCCACCTATGCCTATACTCTTCAGTGTTCTAATTAGAAAAAGATGCTGGATTTTATCAAATGCTTTTTCTGCATCTATGGAGAGGATCATGTGATCTTTATTTTTGCCTCTGTTAATATGGTGGATAACGTTTATAGACTTGCGTATGTTAAACCAGCCTTGCATCCCTGGGATGAAGCCTACTTGATCATGATGAATGACTTTTTTGATGATAAACTTTAATCTATTGGCTAGGATTTTGTTGAGAATTTTTGCGTCTATATTCATGAGTGAGATTGGTCTGAAATTCTCCTTTTTGTTTGGGTCTTTTCCTGGTTTTGGTATCAGGGTGATGTTTGCTTCATAGAATGTGTTGGGGAAGATTCCTTCTTCCTCAATTTTTTGGAATATTTTCTGCAGTACAGGAATAAGCTCTTCCTTGAAGGTTTGATAGAATTCTGGAGTGAAGCCATCTGGACCGGGGCATTTTTTGGTTGGAAGATTTTTTATTGTTTCTTTGATCTCAGTGCTTGAAATTGGTCTGTTCAGGAGCTCTATTTCTTCCTGGCTGAGTCTAGGGAGAGGGTGTGATTCCAAATATTGATCCATTTCTTTCACATTGTCAAATTTCTGGGCATAGAGTTTTTGGTAGTATTCAGAGATGATCTCTTGTATCTCTGTGGGATCAGTTGTTATTTTCCCTTTATCATTTCTGATTGAGGTTACTAGAGATTTTACTTTTCTATTCCTCGTTAGTCTGGCCAATGGTTTATCTATTTTATTTATTTTTTCAAAAAACCAACTCTTTGTTTCATTAATTTTCGGAATGATTCTTTTGTTTTCAATTTCATTGATCTCTGATTTGATTTTGGATATTTCTTTTCTTCTACTGAGTTTAGGCTTAGATTGTTCTTCTTTTTCCAATTCCATAAGATCTCTTGTGAGATTGTTGATGTGCTCTCTTTCTGTTTTTCGAATGTAGGCATCTAAAGTGATGAATTTTCCTCTCAAAACTGCTTTTGCAGTTAGATATCATCTAACCCCAGTGAGAATGGCCCACATCACAAAATCTCAAAACTACAGATGCTGGCGTGGATGTGGAGAGAAGGGAACACTTTTACACTGCTGGTGGGACTGCAAACTAGTACAACCTTTCTGGAAGGAAGTATGGAGAAACCTCAAAGCACTCAAGCTAGACCTCCCATTTGATCCTGCAATCCCATTACTGGGCATCTACCCAGAAGGAAAGAAATCCTTTTATCATAAGGACACTTGTACTAGACTGTTTATTGCAGCTCAATTTACAATTGCCAAAATGTGGAAACAGCCTAAATGCCCACCAACCCAGGAATGGATTAGCAAGCTTTGGTATATGTATACCATGGAATACTATTCAGCCATTAAAAAAAATGGAGACTTTACATCCTTCATATTAACCTGGATGGACGTGGAAGACATTATTCTTAGTAAAGCATCACAAGAATGGAGAAGCATGAATCCTATGTACTCAATTTTGATATGAGGACAATTAATGACAATTATGGTTATGGGGGGGAAACAGAAAAAGGGAAGGAGGGAGGGGGTGGGGCCTTGGTGTGTGTCACACTTTATGGGGGCAAGACATGATTGCAAGAGGGACTTTACCTAACAACTGCAATCAGTGTAACCTAGCTTATTGTACCCTCAATGAATCCCCAACAATAAAAAAAAAAAGAAACACAAACAATATAACTTAATCATTTGTACCCTCATATTAATCTGAAATAAAATAAAATACAAAATAAATCTTTTGTAAACAGTGTATACTTGGATTTATTTCTTTATCCATTCTACCAATTCTTGCCTTTCAATTGTAAATTTTAAACCAATTACCTTTAAAATAATAGCTGATAAGAAAAGACTAACTCTGACATTTTGCTATTTTTTTTTCTACAAGGCTTTTGTTTTGTTTCTTATTTCTTCATTACTGCCTTCTTTTTTGGATAGCTGAATCTTCAGTGTATCATTTTGATGCCATTTTCATTTTTAAATCATTTCCTTAATGGTTTCACAGAATATTACATACAATATCTTATATTTATAATGCTATAGTTATATAAATTTGCTCTTATATAACTCTTTTCCTCCCCCATATGACTGCTTTTGAAATTTACAACTTTGTCATTTTTATGCCCATAGGGTATATTTATAATTATTTTTATGCATTTGTCTTTTAAATTCTATAAGAAGTTCTGTTACAAACCAAAAATCAATATTACTGTTTCTTATATCTACCTAGGTACTTTACCAGTTTTCTTTTTTCTTCATATGAATTTAAGTTACTCTTTAGTATTATTTTATTTCAGTTTGAAGACTCTTTAACATTTCTTGTGGGATATGTCTACTAGCAAACAACTCTCTAAGCTTTGTTTAATGTCTTGGGCCACACATTAAATACACAAATGCTAATGAGAGCTGATTAGCAAAAAGAGGCCCATGCATATATTTTGTGGTACCAGATACCACAGATAAGCAAAATGGTGAGGTGACTCGCACCTATAATCCTAGCAGTCTGAGAGGCTGAGACAGAAGGTCCTCTTGAGCTCAGGAGTTTGAAACCAACCTGACCAAGAGCAAGACTCCCAGCCCTGCCTCTAAATAAAAATATCCTCACAAAATCAGCATCAGCATGCAGCCTTCAGGCTCCAGGCTGGATACACCCAAGAGAGTGGGGTTCCCACTGTTAAGCAGATCTCTATGTTGGATAGGTGTGTTGGAAATCTTAGTGTCTGAGGAGCTAGGCCTTTGTAACAGCCGCTGGTTTTTCTCCATACTTGGAAGTATTCCAAGTCAGAACATCAGCAAGGAATCTCACAGGCAGAATCTGTCATTAGTTGAGAAGGTCAGCTATGTTACCTCTAGCGTTTATTTCAAACTCTTAGCAGTCCAGAAAGCTAAGTTAGACACCACTTATTTTCTCCAAAGTAATAATATTAATGCCTCACATTCATTTCATTGGCTCAGCATCTCTGAAAGGTCTGTTTGTATTCTCCTAATTTGTAAGAATTTACCTGTAGAACTATGCCAAACTCTAAAGCAGGCATCCTCAAACTTTTTAAACAGGGAGCTAATTCATTGCTCCTCAGACCGTTGGAGGGCTGGACTATAGTTAAAAAAAAAAAAAAAAACCTATGAACAAATTCCTATGCACACTGCACATATCTTATTTTGAAGTAAAAAACAAAATGGGAACAAATAGAATTCACACTGCTTCATGTGGCCCGTGGGCCACAGTTTGAGGACGTCTGCTCTAAAGAAAATGAATGAAAAATGTATTGTTTTTCATTTTTATTTTTGCTACTTTTAACATTTTCTCATTGCTTGGATCATTTTCCAACGATCCCTTGATCATTTTCTTTTATAATTTGATTATAACATGTCCTGACATTGACCCTTTTTGTGTTTATTCTACTCGGAATTTGTTGAGTTTTTTAGATGTACAGATTTAAGTTTTTTTATAAAATTTGTGAAATTTACTGTTATTTCTCTAGATATTCTTTCTTCCTTCTTTGTTCCTCTCCTTCTTAGATTCTCAGTATGCTTGATAACATCCCACAAGTCTCTTAGGCTGTGTTCATTTCTCTTCACTCCATTTTTTTTAACTTGTGCTCTGCAAACTGAATAATCTCAATCTATTTTCATGTTCACTTTCATGGTCTTTTTAGATTGGCTCTGTATTGGACACTCCTCAATAATTACTCACCCTCTTTTAACTCTGTCTTATCGTCTACTTCCTAATTGTGCTAAGCCCAAAGATCAGTCATAGATAAAAGCTGGGTATCTTCGCAGGTCCCTGAGCATGTGCTCTGCCCTGGTGATACACATAGCTTTTTAAATTTTCTATTATATGCAGGAGTTTTTCAATGCCCTTTTTTCTAATGTAAGTCTTTCTTTATATTTCTACCCAACCTTACCCAGGCTTTCCACACATCTATTTTTCACTCGACTGTAATATGTTTTTTTTCCAGGTTTATTTGTCTTTCAGGTTTTTTTTAAATGAATGCTTTCCCCTTTCCTTTTTTCACATTGAGATAGTCCTAATTTAGGCAAAACAAAGAGAAGCGCCTTATATAAAGCCTTTAATAAACCCCCAGGGAGGTCCAAACAGATAAACAAGAGTTTTCAGGAACAAATTCTGATTTGCTCCCTCTGTAACCAGATGTTCATACCAGCAACATGTGCTGTCTTCACAACCACCTCTATGAAAGGGAGGGAAGTGGGTAAAGATCAATTAAAAACATCATAAATTCTCCTTCTGTGTTTAAGTTCCCTTTTTCTTTATTTTCAGCTTTATTGAAGTGTAAGAGACAGAAAAAAATATTGAAATATCATATTACATCTCTTAGAATGGCTATTGTCAAAAAGACAAGAGATCACAAGTGTTGGCAAAGATTTGAAGAAAATTAAAGCATGTAAATTGTTGTTGGGGGAATTGAAAGTTTATACAGCCATATGGAAACCATATAGAGGTTCCTCAAAAAATTAAAACTATAACTACCATGTGATCCAGCAATCCCCCTACTGGGTATACATACAAAGGACATGAAATCAGTTTGTCAAAAAGTATCCCTTCTTATGTTCGTTGCCATACTATTCATGCTGCAAATAATATGTGCCTTATATTTTGATAGATATACACAATGGAATAGTATTCAGCCATAAAATAGAAGGGAATCTTGCCATTAGTGACAACATGGATAAACCTAGAGGCTCTTAAGTAAAATAAGCCAGACACAAAAGATAAGTACTGTATGATAACACAGTTACATGTGGCGTCTTTTGTTTAATTTGGTTTTTGCTTGGTTATTGTAAACCTTTGCCTCTTTTCCAGAATTCCAAAAAGTTTAATTGATAGGTTTTGCTCATGTTTTCAGAGTGTCTTGGAAATATCAGCTATTTTAGCTCCCCCCTCTACCATTTTTATTCTCTGATCATCTTGTGAAATTGCTGATGGCTAATGGAATATGGTCCACAGGAAAGGTAAAGGGAATGATCTGAGGTAATAT
Organism: Nycticebus coucang; assembly: GCF_027406575.1. NCBI lineage: Eukaryota > Metazoa > Chordata > Mammalia > Primates > Lorisidae > Nycticebus > Nycticebus coucang. Next base: position 150,976,710 of record NC_069804.1, on the reverse strand, counting down.
TAATCACTTTTGCATGTACATCATTTTAGCACTTAAGGAGCATTCTCACATAGGGAATATATAAAGAGGTTTGTCAAATATGACTCCCATGATAGTTCATATTATTGAAGGTCAAGCCATCTTTTGTTCTGCGATATTAGTATGACAAATTAAGAGGAAAGTGTGATATTGCCAGAGAATCTGTACATAGAAGAAATCAGAATTATAGTGAGATTTGGATGAGAATCTAAGAAGTGTTAAGTACAATCTGAGAAGTATAAAAATATTGTTGCAGATAAAAGTACTCTGGAATAAGATGCTAAGATTTAGAATAGAGGAAAAGGAAGCAGGAAAAGGGTGAAATGGAACCATGGTGCAGATCCCATAAAGTTTTGTTCAGTTCTACCAGGAGTCTTGTGTCATGTAGGGCCCTTTAGGCTTATCTCAGAATGGACTAAAATGATTGGGACTTTATACTTTATCTCAATCAGTCATTGGATATGACCTCAGATAGGATAATTCTCTGTGGTTGTGCCATGACCTCAAGATGATAATAGCTAGGGAAACAAGTCTTTCTTTGAAAGGCCTGAATAATACATTTCCAAGTCTTCCATAAGTAGAATTTCTAGCCTGCATTAAGTATATGATTTTTTTTTTTTTTGCAGTTTGTGCAGTTTTTGGCCTGGGCTGGGTTTGAACCCACCACCTCCAGCATATGGGGCCAGCGCCCCACCCCTTTGAGCCACAGGCACCGCCCTGGCACTTTTCCACATACAGTTAGCAGTCTGAAAAGAGATATATAGTACAAAGTTGAAACTGATGAGCAGACCTCAATAGAAGTATGTATTATACAAGACAGTAATGTCAGAGTACCTTACTAATGCTTCTTAAGAAAGTATATTTTAAGTTAACTTATGTTTTGAAAAAAATAAACTTTATCATGGAAGAAGCTCTGCAGAGAAGGACTTGTGATGTCAGTATATTATTTAACAACAGTTTTTAGCTGTGTATTTTCTCTCAAGGATGGTCTGGAGACAGAACAAATGCACCTTTTTCACTAAAAATTTCTTTACATATACCACATTAGAACACTGAAGGGTATCTGAGGCATCACTTGTGGCTCAGTGAGTAGGGTACCAGCTCCATATACCAAGGGTGGTGGGTTCAAACCCAGCCCCAGCCAAACTGCAACAAAAAATAGCCAAGCATTATGGTGGGCAGCTGTAGTCCCAGCTACCTGGGAGGCTGAGGCAAGAGAATCACCTAAGCCCAAGAGCTGGAAGTTGCTGTGAGCTGTGATGCTATAGCACTCTACCAAGAGCAACAAAGTGAGACGCTGTCACTTAAAAAAAAGAGAGAGAGAAAGACTGTAGGATAATATTTAGAAATAAACATATCCTACATCAAGCACACAAAGTGAATTCAGTGTGAGTTTAAAATGACTTGTTTTCATCCAGAGGCTTAAGGGACCTGGACCCCCCTGGGCTACACGCAGAGTTGGCTTCCCTGGAGTTATTCCATAAGCCATCTCTCTGAAGCTGTACACCCCGTGAAGCCTGAGATCAAAGGGCATGCTGCCCTTCCTCAGAGATACGGGCCAGAGGGTTGACTTATGTTAACAACATATTGTCAGAGGTCTATAGGTGCTCTGCCCTGAGGAGAAGACACAGTCATTACTTCATAATGAGTAAACTGAGTGAATGCTTGAAGATATTTTTCCATCAACTATGTTCCCCTGTGGCTACTTTCTTCTTTATGATTTTGTTTACACACCTGCCCAGAGATTAGTCAGTATTTAGAAGAAGATGTTTATTGCAAAAGTGAATGTGGTAACAGGATATTTCCTTTTTAGTTGATTTCAGATAGGTAAATTAAGGTAATGGTGAAAATAACAGATAATAGATTGTGTACGTGACTAGAAAGGTATAAAATCAAACCCCTAAATAAAGATCTTCACTACACGCCATCTCATTTCGTGTAGTCTGTTTCTTGATTTAATAATTACAGGAGCGAGTTTACACCCATGGCAAAGCTGCTGTTCGTTCGCGTCTCTGATCACACAACAGAGACACTGAAGGGTATCCTATTTTTATTGTTTTAATTCATAAATAAAAAGATAAAACTATACATCAGTGTACCACTCTATAATTCATAAATTGGTATTAAAAATGCATAATCCACATTAAATCCCTGAGAAACACATCTATTCTGATTTTAATGATGATACCAAATAAGATTCTAAAAGACAGCATATCTTATTATATTTTTAAGAAATGTGTCACTGCTAATCAAGAGATTGAAAGTATAACATATCATGAACATAACAATGCCTTTCTTTTATGACTTGTTATGGAAAAGATACATAAAAATTAAACATATTAAATACCTATTAACATTAGTTAACAATGATATTATGCTAGGTTATAAACGAACTCTAATTCCAAAATTAGTAATATCTGTCTTCTAAAATTTTAAATCTTCTATTTGTCTTGCTATCTATGTTATAATAGAACATTTGTATATTTTCTGTCATTAGAAAAATATTTACTCCTAGAAGGAACTGGAAAATAAATAAATCTACCCTCCTTGAAACAAAATGTGTGTGCAAGCTTTCAAGGATAAAGTCATTAATTTTTGGCTCATATTTCTTTTGTAGCTGAAAGGAAAATGCCAAAACTCTTAGAATATTGGTTCATTTGTATGTAAGAATAAATTTGCCAATGAAATTGACACAACCTTTTATAGATTTTTTTCCTTAATTTTCAGTTCTTCATTCAATATCTTTATAATTTCATGTCAATACACTAAAGGCTTAATACACTTGAGAAAAGGGAGATAACTTAAAATTTTGGTCTTAATTAACAAGTTACTATAATATGTCAATTCAAATTTTTGAAGTTCCTGGGACATTCTAACCTCTGATGAGGATTACACAAAAATTTTTCCTCTTTTGGGCTTGGTGCCCATAGCACAGTGGTTGCAGCACCAGCCACATACACTAAGGGTAATTGGTTCCAACCAAGCCCAGGACAGCTAAACAATGACAACTGTAACAAAAAATAGCGGGGCATTGTGGTGGGCACCTGTAGTCCCAACTACTGGGGAGGCTGAGAGAGATTCTCTCTCAACAAGAGAATCACTTAAGCCCAACAGTTTGAGGTTGCTGTGAGCTGTGATACCATGGCTCTCTACCCAGGGCAAAATAGTAAGACACTGTCTCAAAAAAAAAAAAAAAATTCTCCTCTTGCAATACAACATTTTCTTCATTTTAATCTTAAAAATACCTATTTTGCACCAAAGACAAGAAAACAGATTGATTTAGTCATTCAGTGACTGCCTTTTAAAAATGCTTTTGGTGCATCTAACATGACAGAAAATAAGTAAATTATCTAATAAATGGAAAGTTGACGGATGATATAGAGAAGGATAGAGGAAACAAATAGGAAGTCAGATGGAGGAGAAGATGAAGGTATTGCCTCACAGGCCACAGAGCTTCATGGACAGTATGATTAAGAATCAAGTGATCTAGGACTCTAAGAATCCTAGACTTCTTTCAGGGACTGATGTAAACAAGACAAGGGATATTCATTGGATTCATTCAGATGGCCTTGAAGCGCATAATAAAGGTGAAGTTGGAATACTGACAGGTCAAGAAGGATGGTGTATCAATTAATGTTCTGGACTTCTTCAGTTCTGCCCATGATTTCTGGGAAAGAGGATAATCTAAATTTGAGCACATGGATCTCTGGGCTTCCCTCTTAATGCTTCTTGAATGAGTTGTGACAAAATAGAATAGATGTTCTTTAACCACTTAGAAATAGCCAACAACCTTTTAAGTGAAAACCAAAGGAAACATTGTTACAACTGTAAACAAAGCCTCACACACACACACTATTTGTGAGACTGCAAAGGTATATGGCACATTGACAGATTGTGGGCAAATTCATTTTTTTCTTGAAATATTGTGCAAATTAACAAGACTGGAAATTGTTGGTGGAATTTACCTCAGGTCTTACAGATATTTTGTTAGCACATCAAAAGTAGTACAGTAATCATGTTTGGTTCACATTTGTTCTTGAGTTTCCTTCATATTTTACTGTCCACCAACATAAAAGCAAGTAACCTGAGGTACTGGCAAAATTTTATTGTGGTATTCTTCAGTAACTTTTATATACTGTTTCCTTTCATAATTTGAGATGCAATAACGATTTTTGTTATAAATTTCTTCATAAATATTGTTACTGATGGATGATGCATTTATTTAAGCATCAGTGGACGAATAAAGTTATCCACGGGTGACTAACAACCTTGAATAAATACCACTTCACTCAGTTGCTATCCATAGTACCTAAGAAATGCAATTACATGCTGGGACCTATTATCCCAATTAATGGACTGTTTTATATTCAGTGTGCATTATACTTGAAACACTTTAGAGGTCTGGCCTTCACATAGCTACAGGCAAAGTAAAAATTTATAACAAATAACCAAGAAAAGTCTTTCATTTACTTGCCAAGATCTGTAGCGTGTAATTATACTTTAAGCATAACTAGGCAGGGCTCAAAAATGCCCTTTGATTTAAACCACAATAAAAGTGTATTTTTAAAACTGTGACAAATATAACTTTGTAATGAACAAGTCTTTGTGGGTTACTGTGACAGTGGAGGTTTCATTATCAACTACATCCATCTTTCTCCTCTTATAATGATCTGGTCAAAGGTTAAACTTGAGTATTATTTATTATATTCAGAGAGATTCTCATAATTCCAGGCATATGAACTAAAAGAGCAGCAATAAGTGGAGGTCTTTGACTAGCCAGATGAGTGAACAAATAAAATCGTCTGCTAAGAAGTACACAACCCTATGTTGTGTTGCTACTTTGTAAAAATGTCAGCCTGGGGCTATGTTTTACAACACTGGAATTTTACCACTGAAGTTTGCCTCTACACCCTCTAGTGGTTTCCAATGCTGTATTACCAAAGCTATAAAATAAAACACAGTTGTAATTCTTCTCCTTATTGTAAGAAGCATTGATCGCCTCTGATTGTATATTATAGCAAAGGGGCAGTCTATTACATAAATTTATTGCATTTTAGTCCTGATAATTACTGGAAGTTATTGAACAAGGCAGGGAGTTATAGTCAGTACGTTCCTGCTATAGCTGAGAAAGCAAATCTACAGATATTTAGTGGATCTAAACAGCTGTAAACAAAGCATCCTGTTTATAGTGTACTAGAAATTTATAATTTATCATACATTTGAAGTTATTTTAAGAATTATACTTTCAATTACACAAGTTTACATTTGAAATATGAGCTGTAGCAAAATACCATTCTTAGTATATCATCTTTGTTCTTTAAAGTCAACTTGAAAACACATAGAATGCCAAAAGTTCAATTATTTGGATCTATTCTTTTACTTTCTTAAGGCAGATGGGTTTTCTTAATTTTGACTTACATTTTTCATCTATGGTAGGTATATTATCTTTGGTCATACTTATTCTCGCATGCAAAATTATAACTATTTATGAATCTAAACTAGTTCTTGTTTTAGTAGAAAAATTCTCCAATAATGAAAAATGTAACAAAGCATCAACATTACTGATCAAAAAAAAAAAAAAGAAACACGTTAAAATACAACATTTAATTTATCTTTCTACAAAATCCAAAACAAAAAAGAAGTGAACTCAAGAAAATGGGAGTTGTTAAAGTTATGTGTGTGTATGCATATGTACATATAATTTGTTCTATACTCAGTCTGATAAAAGGTTTTATTTGTACAACAGCTGACAAAATATAGACTGAGGATCACCTAACATCACTCACTATTTTATCCTATTGATATTAATATATAATAAAATCACATAGTTTGAGCATTCCTTGTCTGAAAATGGAGAATTCACTCTTAGATGACGAGCAATCTCACAAATAACAACTCTGGGGGAAAATATCTAAAGGCACTAGAGAGCAAACCAAACCAGCTAGATACTATAGGGATATAACATTTAGAAAAGGGGACTCATTGAGTTTCCATATTTTAGTGCTTTCTGTGTGAAGATCAGCCTTAATCAGTGCCACCTAAGGTAGTTCAAATTGAGTGGAAAGTCCCAAACCACAATGACTCGATGAAACAGATAACAAAGTTAGAAGAAAAAATAGCAGCTGAAATAAAAGCAATATTCCATTAAAAAGAGAGACAGATTTCTTTTTACCTGATGTTAAGTCTTACTATAAAACTTTAGGAATCAAGACGTCATGACTTAAAGATAGAAAAATAGATCAAGAAAGTAGAATAAGAGCCTAGAGTAGACCCACATTATATTATCTACTAATTTTTGATAAAGGCACCTAAGCAATTTAACGTAGAAAAGGACTTTATCAATAAATGAGGCTAGAACTGAATATCGTTATGAGAAAAAGGTATCCTTAACCCTTACATCTCATCACATATAAAAATTAATACAAGCTGGATCATCATAGTTCCAAAGTAAAAATTAAAACTATGAAATATCCAGCAGAAACCATAGAAGAATATTTTTGTGACTTGCAGTTTGGCACAGGTTTCTTACATATGGCGCAAAAAACAATAACCATCATAGAAAACCGTGATTAAACTTCATTAAAAATAAATATCTCCTCATCAAAGGACACAATTAAGTAAATGAATGGACAGAAGATAGGTTGGTAGAAAATATTGGCAAAGCACATTCTGATAAAGAACTCATCGTCAAATATATATAAAGAATTCTTATAACTCAACAATAAAAAGACAAAAAGCATTTTAAAGGGCAAAAGCCTTGAATAGACATTTCACCAAAGAAAATAGACAAATGGCCAATAATACATGGAAAAAGAAAACCTTCAACATCATTAATTGTCAAGCAAATGCAAATTAAAACCACAATAATATACCATTAGGCACCCTCCTGAATTGTTACAGTTGAAAGATTGGCCACACCAAATGTTGGTAAAGATGTAGAAGAACTGGAATCCTCATATACTGTCTTTAGAGCATAAAACGATGACTACTTTGAAAAAGCATCTAATAGTGTCTTATAAACAGATACATACATGCACTATGACCCAGAAATTTTACTCCTACATATTTACCCAAGATAAATATTTGCAAATATTACAAAGTGTATGTATGTTCACGAAAAATCTTGGCATGTTTACAGTAGCTTTAGTAATAATAACTAAGATCTGGAATCAACTCAGATAGTCATTGCAAGGAAAGTGGATAGACAAACTGAGGGACAGTCATACAATGTAATGCCACTGAGTAATAAAAGAGAAGGAATCTCTGATAAATACAATATGAATGAACCTCAAAAACATTCATCTAAATTGAGGAAGCCTTATATAAAAGAGCAGAACATCTATAATAACTTTTATAGGAAGTTATTTTAAAAACAAGCTGAACCTATTACAGAAAAAAATAAGTATGACTTTTTCTCGATATGGTAAAGGGGCCTGAAGAAACTTTCTCAGGCCACGTTATTGTTCTATATGTTCATGGAGGTTTGGATTATGTAAGTGTATGCCCTTTTCAAAACTCAGTAAATTTTTACTCACGATCTGTTTATTTCACTGTTTGAAAAGAAGAAAACATATATATTGAACTCTCCCCATATTCATACTGAAATATTTCTACTTTTATGTTTATGGCTAATAATATGCTAACAGTATGAGGAATATTCTTTATTTTTCTTAGAAAGAGGTGAGGATTTCTTAGAACTTAGGGCCCTCCCCACTTCTCACATTTTAGGGTCACTTCCAAGAGGTGCCATGGCAATTGTAAATTGTCATGGTATTGGTGGGTATGATTTTTACCATGCTAATGATACTGAGACAAGAAGTTGCCTTGGGTTGATTCTTCTGTGCATGCTGCAAACCTGTAAAAGTCCCTAACCCCAAGTTTCCTGCTTTTGTGCATTAAGTGCTAGATGTTCATTGGCCTCCTAAAGTTTGCTCACCTTCCATGGTAAAGGTGTTATACTGTTGATCCTGCTTCAGGCTGTTAATCTGCAACTGCTATCTGTCCGCAATAAGAGCATGGCAGAAGCTCTTTTAAAGGTTGTTAGACCATCATATTCGGTTAGGCAAAACAAGAATAGACAAGCCCAGATTTAAGGAGATGAATGTTAAGCGATTTGTGACTATGTTTAGTCTGTCTTTGCCATAAGTGTTTTAACTGAAACAATGTTGGCATTCAAGTGACTTAAGTGTTTGAACTATTGAATGCCTATTTATTGATTCTGAATTAATGGGCTGTCAGCATTTAGTAATGCATGGTTGAAAACATGACTGTTACCCTCAGGAAGCTTATAATTGGTAAAGCAGATAGATAAACAGAAAGTTACAGCAAAATAAAATTACTTATTTAATGGGGCTTATGCAAGGGCAGCCAGAAACAAAGAAGAGAAAACAGGGAAGAGTCATGACATTTTTCTTAAAAGAGAGATAAACTCTATTGATTCTAAAAGCAGTAGTGGAGATTTGTAATATAAATAACAAGATGACATTCTATAAAGAGGAGAAAGCATGCCACTTGGAAATCCCTGACTCTTGCCCCCTCTAGCCATCACCTAGATAATACTCTCCACTTCCTTCTTTGTGCCCCACTACACATGTACATATTTCTATCATAACTTTTGGATCATCCAATGTATCTCCACCATTAGAGAAAAAGCCCCTTGATGGCAGAGATTACTTGTTTCTGTACCTTTGATGAGTAAACAAATGATACTGATTATTTATGAATTTTCATATATTTTTATGAAAAAGATTGAATAATCTTTGAGCATTTCTTCTGGGTTGTTTTGGGGTTTAATTCACTGAAATATTTTGTTCCAAAACTTCACAAATTTTTTAAGGCATATGGCTTTAAACATAGGATCAGAAACTTTCCTGAAGTCCACCTCAAAGCGGCATAGAAGATGTATTTTAGCATTATAAAAGAACTTCTGTAGAGAGAATCATAGGAAAGGAGATCTCATTTAAAGCTCTATCCCTGGGCTGGCACTTCTGCTTCCCCATTCATAAAAGCATGAAAGTAAAAAAGTTGGAAAAGCTTTCTATAAATGATTGCATAGATAAAAAAAGTAAAGTATAGCAAATGATAAAGTAAATGAATAGCAAAATTAATTCCAATGTGGTAACATTAATTTTGCTATGGTAAGGAGGAACACAAAGAACTAATCAAGGCCCTTTGAGTTTATAAAATAACTAAAGCAAATAAAAAGCTAACAAATATCCCAACAACTAAGGTAAAAAAAGCTAATTTCCCCCTCAAGTCCTCTCACTTGAAGAACAGACGGGGCCAGAAAATACATAACTTCTTCAAAGTTCCCTACTGACAACGTAGCCAAGAATAGAGACACCACCTTTTCGATAGAACCTTGATCAAATGCTTTTTTAATGAGATTTCCATGGGGGCGAGAAGAGCCATAACCATTTCACAGTCAAGTCGGTAATATCACAACCTGTAGCAAACAGAGCTATCTCTCTTTTACACAAAGATAAATCCACTAATTCATCTGTACTTGACACCAAAGCCCTAGTTTACATTATTATTAGAGAAAAACAATCACTCCTTAGCTCAGGAAGACCCGTCAAGAATATTCTAATGACTTCAATTTGAGAAATACTCACACAGACAGAGCAAGTGGGCAATTTTCACATAGTTATAAAATTCAGAAACACTAGCACAGGCAGCCAGTAAGTAATGGAGGTGATAAACAAGGTTATCTATGATAGGCAAGTAAGCTTTAAGGTGGACAAAAGGAAAATTATTATGAATATAATCAACCAATAAGTTAATTTTTCTCCCTTTAATGAGAGCCCCAAATTCCTTTTAGCTATAGATCTTCTATTTCCATCTTTATCTCTTAGGTATATATAATTTACATGCACATTTCTCTTCATTTTGAACATTCTTTCATATTGACACAATTATATTTTCACTTAACTAGAAGTTTATCTGCATAGCACATATGCTTAGAAGTAAAACTGAATAAAAACAGCAATAAATTTTGATATGTTTTTCCAAACTTCTTTGTGTATGGTGGAAATTATTAAAAGTGCTTTATCATTATGCGTAACAAGCTCCCTACAGGTTGTTGGCTAAACACATATGTATGTGATTTTTCCTTTACATTTATTGACACATCATATTACTTTGGAGAAGATAAAAGATTTATCTTTAGTACAAAACCATTATTGCCATAATATTTCACGAGTGACTTGCCAATTTCCTCTATTATCATAAAATTCAAATTATCACTGGTGATCATTCAAGTTAGAAATAAAGACAAACTAAAAGGCACCATATTAAAGGAAAATTTAAAACCATTCATCATTGTCCTAGTTAGATTTTTTTAAATATAAACAACTTTAGATTAAATATTTAGCATTTTGGTCTTCTTTTAATCATTTTTAAATGAAATGAGCCTGTAATACCCTGAATACCTAGAATTCCTAAAAATATTTCCTCTTCAAATATTTATTTTTGTTTTCTTCTCAATGCACTTTTTAACTTATTATTCTTACCTAATAAGAATTAACATTATTAAATCCCTACAATGTGCCAGGCATTGTTTTAAGTGTTTTAAATCATAATACTAACAATAATATTAAGAGTGATAGAAAACATTTATTGAGAGATTACTATACATCAAATATTATTTATCTTATATGTAGTAATTTAATTCTAACAACCTCATGAGATATCCCTAATCAACACTCATCACCACAATGTCATAGATAAGGAAATCAAGACACTCTAAAATTAAGTAATGTATGATGCTAAAAGTATGAAAAACAACAAAAAATAGTTAAATTGGACTTTATCACATTTAAATATTTTGTTCTTCAAAGGGCACCATAAGAAACATTAAAAAACAACCTCCAAATCTAAGAAACTATTTGTAAATCAGGTGTCCAATAAGGAACTTATATCTCAAAAATCTGAAGAACACTTACCATTCAATAATAAAAAGACAAATAACCCGATTAAAAATGGGAAAGGTCATGAATGAATAAGCATCTCTTCTAAGAAGATACACAAATGGCAAAAAAGAAAAGCACATGAACAAATGGTCAACATCAGGTGGCGCCTGTGGCTCAGTGAGTAGGACGCCAACCCCATATACCGAGGGTGGCAGGTTTAAATCCGGCCCCGGCCAAACTGCAACAAAAAAATAGCCAGGCATTGTGGTGGGCGCCTGTAGTCCCAGCTACTTGGGAGGCTGAGGCAAGAGAATCACCTAAGCCCAAGAGCTAGAGGTTGCTGTGAGCTGTGATGCCATAGCACTCTACTGAGGGTGACAAAGTGAGACTCTGTCTCTTATAAAAAAAAAGTTCAACATCATTAGTCAGAGAAATACAAATAAGAACCACAATGACATATCATTTTACACACATTAAGATGGCTAATATCAAAAAGCAAGTAAGAAATTACTGGACAAAGATATGGACTAATTGCAACTCTTATGCAGTTATGGCGGTAATGTAAAATGGTGCAGGTGCTTTGGAAAATAATCTAGCAATTCCTCAAATGTTTAAACATAGAGTTACTCTATGACCCACCAATTACACTTACATATCCAAGAGAAACAAAAAACAAACACCCACGCAAAAACTTGTACACAAATGTTTATGGAAGCATCATTAATATTAGTTGAAAGATAGAAGCAACCTACATGCTCATCAAGTAACAAATGCACACAAAAATGTGATATATCCATGCAATGGAATATTATTCATCCATGTAAACACATGAAGTTTCGATTCACACTACAATGTAAATGAGACTTGAAAGCATTATTCTAAATGAAAGAAGCCAGTCACACTCACACATACACACACTTAACTATATGATTCCATTGATGTGAAATGTCTAGAAATGGAAAATCTACAGAGACAGAAAGTTAATTAGTGGTTGCTTAGAGCTGGAGAAGAGGATATGAAAGGATGGGATGGTAGGATGATAGCTAAATGATACAGAGGTTTCTTCTTGTTGCAATGAAAATGTCCTGTGGTAATGTTTGAACCTATCTGTGAATTTATATTTTAAATGAGTGAATTGTATAGTGTGAATTATCCTTCAATAAAGTTGTTTTGAAAAAAAGATAAAGTCAGCTGGACATGGTGGCTCATGCCTATAATCCCATCACTTAGGGAGGCTGAGGCAGGAGGATCACTTGAGACAATAGTGAGACCCCATCTGTACAAAAAATAATTTTTAAAAGGTAATTTGTTCAAGCTTTCACAGCTTATTGACAGGAGTGAGATTCAAACTCAGAAATTTGAGCCCTTGAGTTTGAATGTTTAATCACTATATCCTCAGTCTCTCATGTGGAATTTTTTGTTTAATCTTCACAATAACTCAGAGATGTGGGTACTGTTATTAACTGCATGTTATAGTAAATGGTTAATTAATATATAGACATTATCTATACCTTCAGTGGATTTGTATTCCAGCAGGGAAGGACACATGCATAAGAAAAAGTTCAATAGAGATAGAGCTTAAAGGCAGAAGGGAATAATGCTTAGCTCAGCTCTCTTGGAACAACAGGTGGGAGTGAGTGGGCTAGATCATTCCTGGTGGGGAATATTGATGGGGAGTGGCAGTTAGGGGTGCGCCATGAGGTGGCGGATTGCTGGATCTGGAGTGTAATCCAGAACAGCGGAAACCATCAGGAAAAGTTCTGCCCTGCCTGCAGCAGCTGCAGGCAGCAGCAGTAGCAACCAGCCCCAGCATGGAGGATTGCAGTTCCCAGTTTGTGGGGAAACTAGGTAGTCTGTGGAAAGACTGGTGAAGCGAGGACTCCCCAGCGGAATTGGGTGGCCAGAGTGGGGTGCCGTCTGGTGCTGCACCACCACGGTTAGGTAGTGGGACAGACACTCAGACAGGAAAGATCCCAGGTAGGAAGAGGCCATTGTTTTGGAATTTGGGAGATGGTGGTCACCGCAGGCACCTTTCCACATGGGCCAGGCACAGCGATTTGAGTCTCACCCGCAGACAGTTGTCCTACCCTTGGAACTAGCCCAGGATATCCTGCACTTCATGGGAACTGTTGCAGGGAGAATTTGGGAAACCTGCCTGTGAAAATTTTTGAGATTGGTGGAATCAGCAGTTCAGCAGAGTCTAGGCGCCAAACTGGTAATCAGGCTAACACCAAGAACGTTTATCCAGGGAGACAAGTATAAGCTTGGGAACTACTCACGGCACCACCTGGTGTCCAGAAAGTATATTGCAAAATAAATATATTTCTACCAAAGTCAAACCCTACAGCATATATACAGTCGTATGTTTATATATATAGTTTTGTTGCCTTTTTTCTTTCTCTCTTTGCTTGTTCTTTTTGCTTTTTTCCCCTTTTTTCTTTCTTTTATGAGTTATTGTTAATTTTTTTAAATATTAGTATTATTATTTTTTTCTGTGCTTCCGTTTTTTTCTTTTTTTCTTTCTTTCTTTCTTTTTTTTTTTTTTTTTTTTTTTTTTTTACAGAGTCTCACTATAGCACCCTCAGTGGAATGCTGTGGCATTGCAGCTTGTGGCAATCTCTAACTCTCTTGAGCTGAGTGGTTCTCTTGCCTCAGCCTCCCAGGTGGCTGGGGCTGCAGGTGCTCACCACAGTACCTGGCTGTTTTTTGGTTGTGGTTGTCATTATTGTTTGGCTGTCCCTGGGCTGGGTTCAAGCTCTGGTGTGTGTGGCTACTGCACTGGCCACTGGGCTACGGGCGCCGAGCCCTCCCTTTCCTCTTATGGTTGCTGAGAGTGCTATTCAAGGTATTTTGTTTTTTTTTTCTGTGTGTGTGTTGTGTTTGTTTTTGTTTTTGTTTTTGATTGTGTGTCTGCTTGTGTGTTTGTGTAGCTGATTGTTTTTTTTATTTGTTTGTTCATTTTGGTTCAATGTGCCTTGTGTTCTGCTCAAACCTCAGGTTGGCTATTCTCCCTAACTCCAATTTTTACATTAAACAAGAGCAAAGGGGAATGGGGGATGATAGAGAACTGAAGCCAGCTTTCAACAGAAGCTCCTGACCAGAGGGAGAGAAAACAGCCAGAAACAACCCAACAAAGCTGAAGGGTGGGAGCTGAGCTGAGAAAAGAGATTGATAATTGTACATCTCTGCTGAGACAAGCTGCAACTCCAAGGAAACAAATTTCAGGTACGAACCCACCACAAAGAGCATGCATGTCCATCCCCTCGCCCAATAGAGTTGCTTGCTTGCTTGCTGTGACATCTCTACTAATGAGTGGTGAACTGAGGTCCTCTTCTCTCATCCACAGGAGCAAGTTGCTGGAAGTTTGGACTCCTTCTCCAGAGAGTCCCTGCTGTGAGCCTGAGCATTATCTTGTCTGGCATGAAGGTTGAACAAATAATTTCTCTACCACTTTGAACTCCAAGTCCACCTTTCCCCCTGGCCTGATGGTCTAGAAACCCAACACCTACAGAGACCAGAACATTCACAGTTCTTAGCTAAGACTGGGCATTGCATGGTCTGAGGTAGCACAGCTACTCTGGAACTGTGGATCTGGTAACAGCACAGAAAGGCACAGGGGGGAAGGTGTCTGGCTTGGCTCTGAGTAAGAGAAACTCAGAAGTGGGAGGAGGCTTGGGTCTCCATATGACAGGGGGAGGCTCGGGAACTGCTGAGGCATGGAAACTCAAGTGGAGACACCTCCCACTTAGCAGCAGCATTAATAGAGCAATCCCGCTGGGGTCAAGTTTTAGAGAGACATCTCCCCAATTCTGTGGACTGTCGGAGGGAGCTAGACCTCGCATCACAGGGATACCAGAGGGGTAGAGGAGCTGGGGCAGAGGCATGGTCTCTGAGAGTGAAAAACATTTGCTGCCTTATTAACCTCTGGTCTAGAATGAGCTCAGGAGGAACACACCCCAGTTTCCATTGATCATCTGAGGTAATCAGCCTTCAGCTCCCCCAGCCAGCTGGTGGCAGAGTGTGGTCACTTGGCTGATGAGGCATTGACTTCCCTCTGACTCTGGCAGGCCCACATCCCTGGTACATTTTCTCTTTGGAGTAAACTGGGGCTACCTGTGCCTGGGGGTGATGCCGGTGCAAGGTGGGGAAGGAGGCACCAGCCCCCCTGGTCTATTTTTCTGGGCAGGCCTTTCTGACTCCACAGAGCACAAGAGTGAGTTACACTTGAGCTGCCAGTAGACCCCTGCTGCCTAGATCCTGAAGACCTTTTGAACTCTCCCACCTGATCTGTGTTTGTGCTGACTGGGACAATTGGTTTGGAACTCTTGACCTGGGTAGATTCACCCGGGGACCCACCAAGGTTGTACCCTGGTTGTATTGATGTGAGAGTGTGGGATTCTCCTCTTCCAGTTGTTGCCTGTATGTGTGTGGGGGGGGGGTCTTAGTTGCTTATATATCTCCACAGCTGAGATTTCAGCCCAAAGCCACTGATTCACTGGAATTTGACAGAGACTAGCCAAATACAGGTTAGAGCCATCTAGCCCTACCACACCAAGCAGGTTCTCAGAGTTTCAGGCTGTAGTACTGAAGGGGACCTTGGTAAGCCTCTAGGGTAAAAGCTGCAATCACCAGTTCCAGTTCTTTGGTAAAGGGCTGGTCAATTACAACTCCAGGAGCCCTCAATTCAATTTCACCTTACCAGCTTCTCTAGCCAAATGGTGAAAAATAATCATGGGGCTGAATCAGCAGAAAAACTCTGGCAACGTGAATAATCAGAGTAGATCAACACCCCCAAGGAATGACAAAGGAAACACAACAAAAGATCCAATTAATAAACAAATGGCTGAGATGTCAGAAATCAAATTCAGAATTTGGATTGCAAATAAGATTAACAGAATGGAGGTAAAGTTGGAATTAGAAATTCAAGGAGCAATTCAAAAGTTCTCTCAAGAATTCAACGAATTCAAAGACAAAAATCACCAAAGATTTTGACAAATTGAGGCAAGAATTTGAAGCCCTCAAAGATCTGAGAAATACAGTAGAATCCCTCAGTAACAGAATGGAGCAGTCAGAAGAAAGGATCTCTGACATTGATGACAAAACTTTTGAACACTCCCAAATGCTCAAAGAGGAGGAGAAGTGGAGAGCAAAACTGGATCATTCCCTGAGAGAACTGTGGGACCACTCCAAAAGAGCAAACATTCACCTTTTAGGAATCCCTGAAGGAGAAAAGGATGGTCTGAAAGGCACAGATACTGTACCCCAAGAGATAATTGAGAACTTCCAAGGCATGGCAAGAGATACTGAAATTCAGATAGCAGTTTCAGAACCCTGGCACGACTCAACCCAAATAAAGCATCTTCTAGACACATTGTAATTAACTTTGTCAAAGTTAATATGAAGGAGAAAATCCTGCAAGCAGCCAGATGTGAGAAATCCATACCTACAAGGGGAAGAATAGTAGAATGACTGCAGATCTCTCCGCTGAAAATTTTCAAGCTAGAAGAGGATGGTCATTGACCTTTAACCTCCTAAAACAAAATAACTTTCAACCCAGGATCTTGTATCAAGCTAAACTGAGTTTCATTTGTGATGGAGATATTAAATACTTTAATGACATTCACATGTTGAAGAAATTTGCCATAACTAAACAAGCTCTCTAGGCTATTCTCAGACCCATCCTCCACAACAACAAGCACAATGATCTACCACCAAAGTGAACCCACTCAGAAACTTGTGATCAAATTCCAAATTCCACAGTGTCAAAAGGATTAAAAATGTCCTCTGGACTTTTGAAAAACTTGATACCCAATTTACTACCAGGCTTATCAATACTCTCACTTAATGTGAATGGCTTAAATTGTTCTCTGAAGAGGTACAGGTTGGCTGAATGGATACAAAAATTCAGGCCAGATACCTGCTACATAGAAGCATCTCATCTTACCTTAAAATATAAATATAGGGGTGGTGCCTGTGGCTCAAAGGAGTAGGGCACTGGCCGCGTATGCCAGAGGTGGCGGGTTCCAACACATCCCCAGCCAAAAACTGCAAAAAAAAAGATAAATATAGACTCAGGGCGAAGGTATGGTGAACTATAATTCAAGCAAATGGAAATCAGAAAAAAGCAGGTGTTGCAATTTTATTCACAGATACAATAGGCTTTAAACCAACAAAAGTAAGGAAAGATAAGGATGGTCACTTCATATTCGTTAAGGGTAACACTCAACCTAATGATATTTCAATTATTAACATTTATACACCCAACCAGAATGTGCCTCAATTTATAAGAGAGACTCTAACAGACATGAAGAATTTGATTTCCTCCAGCACCATAATAGGTGGAGATTTTAACACCCCTTTGGCAGTGTTGGCTAGATCCTCCAATAAGTAACTAAGCAAAGAAATTGTAGACTTAAACTTCACCATACAACAATTAAATTTAACAGACATCTACAGAACATTTCACCCAAACAAAACTGAACACACATTCTTCTCATCAGCCCAAGGAATATCCTCCAAAATTGATCACATCTTAGGTCACAAATCTAACCTCAGCAAAGTTAAAAGTATAGAAATTATTCCTTGTATTTTCTCAGATCATCACACAATAGAAGTTGAACTCCCCAATAACAGGTATCTGCATACTCAGACAAAGTCATAGAAACTAAATAACCTTATGCTGAATGATAGCTGGGTCTTAAATGAGATTAAGAAGGAAATTGCCAAATTTTTGGAACAAAACAATAATGAAGACATGAATTATCAGAACATGTGGGATATTGCAAAGGCAGTCCTAAGAGGGAAATTTATACTGTTGCAAACCTTCCTCAAGAGAACGGAAAGAGAGGAAGTCAATAACTTAATGGGACATCTTAAGCAACTGGAAAAGGAAGAACATTCCAACCCCAAATCCAGCAGAAGAAAAGAAATAACTAAAATTAGAGCAGAATTAAATGAAATCGAAAACAAAAGAATTATTGAAAAGATCAATGAATCAAAAAGTTTATCAACAAAATTGATAAACCTCTGGCCAACCTAACAAAAAAGTAGAAAATTAAAGTCCCTAATATCATCAATCAGAAATGACAAAGGCAAAATAGCAAGAGACACCTTAGAAATTCAAAGAATCCTTAATGAATACTACAAAAAAACTTTATTTTCAGAAATACTAAAATCTGAAAGAAATTGTCCAATATTTGGAAGCACACCAACTTCTTAGATTTAATCAGGAAGAATTAGAAATGCTGAACAAACCTATATCAAGTATTGAAATAGAATCAACTATACAAAATCTCCCAAAAAAGAAGAGTCAGGGACCAGATGGATTCACATGAGAATTCTACCAAACCTTTATAGAGGAACTAGTACCTATATTACTTAACCTTTTCCAAAACATCGAAAAAGAATGAATACTTCCCAAGACAGCCTATGAAGCAAATATCACCCCTATCCCCAAAGCAGGAAAAGAGCCAACAAGAAAAGAAAACTATAGACCAATATCTTTAATGAACATAGATGCAAAAATATTCAATAAGATTCTAGCAAACAGAATCCAGCAACACATCAAATGAATTATACAGCATAACCAAGTGGGTTTATCCCAGGGTCTCAAGGTTGGTTCAATATACATAAATCTATAAATATAATACATCACATAAACAAACTAAAAAGTAAAGATCTTATGATTCTCTCAATAGATGCAGAAAAAGCTTTTGACAATATCCAGCATACTTTCATAATCAGAACACTTTAAAAAATAGGTATAGAAGGGACTTTTCTTAAATGGATAGAGGCCATCTACAGCAAACCCACAGCCAATATCATATTGAATGGAGTAAAATTGAAAACATTTCCACTCAGATCAGGAACCAGGCAAGGTTGCCCATTGTCTCCACTGCTTTTTAACATGGTAATGGAAGTCTTAACCATCACAATCAGGCAAGAGAAGGTGATCGAGGGTAGCCAAATAGAGTCAGAGGAGATCAAACTTTCACTCTTACAGATGATATGATTTTATAACTGGAAAACTCCAGGGACTCAACCACAAAACTCTTAGAAGTGATCAACGGATAGAGTAGCATCTCAGGATACAAAATCAATACAAATCAGCAACTTTTATATGTACCAATAATAGTCAAGCTGAATTAACAGTTAAGGACTCTATTCCCTTTACAGTTGTGCCAAAGAAGATGAAATATTTGGAAATTTACCTAACAAGGGACATGAAAGGTCTCTATAAAGAGAATTATGAAAAATTCTGAGAAAAGAAATAACTGAAGATGTTAACAAATGGAAAAACAAACCATGCTCATGGCTAGGAAGAATCAACATTGTTAAAATGTCCATATTACCCAAAGAAATTTACATATTTAATGCAATCCCCATCAAAGCACCGCCATTATACTTTAAAGACCCAGAAAAAAATAGGACTTCATTTTATATGGAACCAGAAAAAACTTCAAAAAGCCAAGACATTACTCAAAAGTAAAAACAAATTAGGAGGAATCATGCTACCTGACTTCAAACTATACTATAAATTTACAGTGATCAAAACAGCATGGTATTGTCACAAAAATAGAGATGTAGATGTTAGGAAGAAATTGAGAACCAAGAGATGAACCCAGACACTTATCATCATTTGATCTTTGATAAGCCCATCAAAAATAAAAATTGGGGGAAAGATTCCCTATTTAATAAATGGTGCTGGGAGAATTGGCTGGCAACTTGTGGAAGACTGAAACTGGTCCCACACCTTTCACCATTAACAAAAATTGACTCTCACTGGATAAAAGCTTTAAACTTAAGACATGAAACTATAAAGATTCTTGGAGAGAGTTCAGGAGAAACACCTGAAGAAATTGGTCTGGGAGAATACTTTATGATGAGGAACCCCAGAGCAAATGAAGCAACACCAAAAATACATTATTGCGATCTGATCAAACTAAAAAGCCTCTGCACAGCCAAGAGCACAGTAAGTAAAGCAAGCAGACAGCCCTCAGAATGGGAGAGGATATTTGCAAGTTATGCTTATGACAAAGGTTTGATAACCAGAATCCAGAGAGAACTCAAATATTATTAATAAATAAGAACAAGTAATCCCATTTCACTGTGGGCAAGAAACTTGAACAGAAGCTTCTTCTGAAGAAGATAGGTGCATGGCCTACAGACACATGAAAAAATGCTCATCATCTTTAATCATCAGAGAAATGCAATCAAAACCACTTTGAGATATCATCTAACTCCAGTAAGAGTATCCCACGTCACAAAATCCCAAAACTACAATGTTGGCGTGGATGTGGAGAAAAGGGAACACTTCTGCACTGTTGGTGGGAATGCAAGCTAGTATGTTCCTTTTGGAAAGAAGTTTGGAGAATACTCAGGGATCTAAATGTAGACCTGCCATTTGATCCTGCAATTCCTCTACTAGGTGTATATCCAAAAGACCAAAAATCACTTTATAACAAAGATATTTGAACCAGATTGTTCATTGCAGCTCAGTTCAGCCAAGTCATGGAAGAAGCCCAAGTGCCCATTGACCCATGAATGGATTAATAAATTGTGGTATATGTATATCATGGAATATTATGCAGCTTTAAAAAAAAGATGGAGACAAACACTGAAAGATATTGGCCTGGGGAAAGACTTCATGAAGAAGACTGCCATGGCAATTGCAACAACAACAAAAATAAACAAATGGGACTTCATTAAACTGAAAAGCTTCTGTACAGCTAAGGAGACAATAACCAAAGCAAAGAGACAACCTACACAATGGGAAAGGATATTTGCATATTTTAAATCAGACAAAAGCTTGATAACTAGGATCTATAGAGAACTCAAATTAATCCACATGAAAAAAGCCAACAATCCCTTATATCAATGGGCAAGAGACATGAATAGAACTTTCTCTAAAGACGACAGACGAATGGCTAACAAACACATGAAAAAATGTTCATCATCTCTATATATTAGAGAAATGCAAATGAAAACCACCCTGAGATATCATCTAACCGCAGTGAGAATGGCCCACATCACAAAATCTCAAAACTGCAGATGCTGGCGTGGATGTGGAGAGAAGGGAACACTTTTACACTGCTGGTGGGATTGCAAACTAGTACAACCTTTCTGGAAGGAAGTATGGAGAAACCTCAAAGCACTCAAGCTAGACCTCCCATTTGATCCTGCAATCCCATTACTGGGCATCTACCCAGAAGGAAAGAAATCCTTTTATCATAAGGACACTTGTACTAGACTGTTTATTGCAGCTCAATTTACAATCGCCAAAATGTGCAAACAGCCTAAATGCCCACCAACCCAGGAATGGATTAACAAGCTGTGGTATATGTATACCATGGAATACTATTCAGCCATTAAAAAAAATGGAGACTTTACATCCTTCGTATTAACCTGGATGGACGTGGAAGACATTATTCTTAGTAAAGCATCACAAGAATGGAGAAGTATGAATCCTATGTACTCAATTTTGATATGAGGACAATTAATGACAATTATGGTTATGGGGGGGGAAACAGAAAGAGGGAAGGAGGGAGGTGGGTGGGGCCTTGGTGTGTGTCACACTGTATGGGGGCAAGAAATGATTGCAAGAGGGACTTTACCTAACAATTGCAATCAGTGTAACCTGGCTTATTGTACCCTCAATGAATCCCCAACAATAAAAAAAAAAAAGAAAGTTCAAAAAAAACAATTAAATGACATTATAGAACGATCAGAAAAAAATAGTGTGATAATTTATAACTGTAGGGTTTTGGAGAAATAAATAATGCAAATGTGCCCTGTTTAAAAAAAAAAAAGATGGAGACTTTACCTATTTTATGTTTACATGGATGGAGCTGGATCATATCCTACTTAGTAAAGTATCTCAACAATGGAAGAAAATATCCAATGTACTCAGTACTTTTATGAAACCAATTTACAATCATTCACACTTTCATATGAAGAATAGATCACAACTATGGCCTAGGATGAAGGGGGGGCTCAGAGGGGAGTGGGGATGTCAGATCGAGGGAGGGTGAATGCTAGGATCACACCTATGGTGCATAATGCAAGGGTACTTGTTGGATTTATTAAGAATAGTGTATAAATGTCTTAACACAATAATTAAGTAAATGAGATGAGGTTTATATTAACCAGTGTGATGTAAACTCTCCTAATTCTACATGAAATCAGCATATTGTACCCATACATGTATTAATGTATACATGATCTATGTATTTATGATTTAATAAAAAAGAGTAAAATCAGAAAAAAGTTAAGTATAACAAAAGACAAAGGATGTATTATAATAGATATGTGGAAGGTTGGCATAGAGTGTAGAAAAGGAATCAAGGAAGAATGTGTTGTATAAACTGGCTATTGTAGAACATTAAAGAAAAACAATTAGTTCATAAAGCACCATAACTATGAGGCGACCAATAGGAACTTAGAACTAATAGTTTTAGAAATTACTCAAAAATCTTCACTTCTGTCTTTCTATCTCACTTATTC
The DNA here is from genome assembly GCF_027406575.1 of Nycticebus coucang. NCBI lineage: Eukaryota > Metazoa > Chordata > Mammalia > Primates > Lorisidae > Nycticebus > Nycticebus coucang. Next base: position 150,954,280 of record NC_069804.1, on the reverse strand, counting down.
ATCATCAGATTTCCTCCAGAATGAGCAATTCAAACTTCCTATGAATAATGTTTAAGGCTTATCATCAACTAGCTTTAAAAGAACCTCCTAGATTCTTCATTGACCACATTTTGTTACACTCTTATTCTCTAGCCACAGCAAGCCATGTCTTTTCAGGCCTCCATCCTTTCTGTCATGGTTCTGGTATAGAATACCCACTTATCTCTCCTTATGTAAAAGGGAATCTTCATGACTCAACTAAAATTTCACCTCACCCATGAAGTTTTTCTCATCCATTTGGTATTAATCATTTCTTCCTCTGTACTTTATAGCAGCTTTTTGTACCAGTATTTAAAAACTTATTTCAACTTCCTTTATTCCATCTTAGTTTTTATTAATCATGTGTTTCCTCCTTGACCTCAGCTACATTACAGACTTCCTAAAGGAATAGACAGAAATACTTGTTGCAAGAATATCTGTCGGTACTTGACAGGAGCTATAAAATTCACCCCCCGCCATATTTCACATGTTGATGTTTTAATTAACCATTTCAAGCCTGTTATAGATCTCATTATAAACTATCGCTTTGGACAATTAGCTTATATATTAGCTATGGTGCCTCTAGAGTCTAGAGTCTAGACTGTGAATGCCTTGAGGGCTCTGACATTATGTTAATATTTCACTTCTGTATGTCTACTCCAGTGCCTGGCACACATGAAGGCCACAATAAAATACTATTGAACAAATGAACAAACACCAAGAGGAGAATATCTCCCCTAGTGACATATAACATACACATATTATTATTATAGAGATTATGTTCAAACAGTATGGATGATAGACCTAGCATGCACTTTTATAGATTAGAAGTTGCACAAGTAAAGATCAATATCTAATGGTGAAAATAATAGCTTGCTATTCTCATTTTCCTTAAATTGTGCTGCCAATCCTTAATTTCGGAATATTTGTTGTCATGGTTTCTTCTTAAATAACTCAAGAGTCTGGTTATAAAAGGGAATTACCATAAAAACACATTTAAATGTGTGTCATGCCAGAAAATAAGGTGTCACCATGAATGCTATAATTAAGGCTAAAAAGGCAACTAGACTATAAGCACATAATTTTAAGGCTTTTATTTCCCACAGAAAGATTTCTGAAGGCAAAACTTTTCATTGCTCTTCTTAGCGTAACTGCCCACTTTATTTTAGAAAACTTTGGAAAAATGCATCACTATTCTGTAGTTAATTTGACCTAAAATGCACATTTTATTTACTCAGAAATTATTCACATGCTTTTATCACTGCTAAATGATTCAAAACAATTTGGTTTTAAAATGTCAAGCTTGTTATGTGTGCAACACTGAATGAAGTGTGACATAATCATAATCAAAAAAGTTGATTGTCAAAATTGAAAAAATCATAAAAATTTTACATATCTTATTTAAAATAGTATACAGGGAGTTCTTGAGTCCCAAAAATACAATCTAAGTACAACTCTCACTTATGAACCAAGGCTATTACAGTAAATCCCCAAGTTATAAACATGTGACTGATACACAAACAGGAGCTATTCCAGGTAATAGGTAAATGTACCTGTTCCTAATTACACTCAAATTCAACCTCAAAACAAACCTGGAGAACCTATCTTGTTCATATTTTGTTCATAATTTTCTTTATCCTAGGAATATTTCTGATTCTTTGCAGAAGAGACAATTGTGATGTACAAGGTCTGACAATTAAGTTTAGGAAGTTCAAGTTTGTCCTAGAAAAAGTGTTACATGACTCCTTGCTGAATATCACTACGATTACCTTCATAATACTCCCTTTGGGAAGCTATGCACCAATGCCAGTGCCTGGTCCACACTTCAAAGCACTTTTGGAACACTTTGATTGGAATGGCCATCAGAGCTCTCATCATAAGAAGGTCTGACAATTAGAATAAGTACTACATACTTTGTTGCTGAATATCACTGTGGTCACCTTCAGAGTACTCCCTTTGGCCATGTGGTGACCATAGTGATATTCAGCATATGTAGCACTTTTTTAAGGATGAGTTAGCAAATTTAATTTTCAGACCTCATATACTCTATTCTCAGCAGCTATAGATATTAAAGTTTCAGGTTGTCAGGGAGTGAGGCGAGGGGAGAAGGAAAGAGAAAGTGAGGAGTAGCATATTCAGCTTTCTTTGTTTTTTTTTTTTTTTTTTTTTTTTTTTGTAGAGACAGAGTCTCACTGTACTGCCCTCGGGTAGAGTGCCGTGGCGTCACACAGCTCACAGCAACCTCCAACTCCTGGGCTTAAGCGATTCTCTTGCCTCAGCCTCCGGAGTAGCTGGGACTACAGGCGCCAACCACAACGCCGGGCTATTTTTTGGTTGCAGTTTGGCCGGGGCTGAGGTTTGAACCCGCCACCCTCGGCATATGGGGCCGGCGCCCTACTCACTGAGCCACAGGCGCCGCCCAGCTTTCTTTGCATATGGGGCCAGCGCCCTACACACTGAGCCACAGGCGCCGCCCAGCTTTCTTTGTTTTAAGGAAATGTTTTCCTTTACAGACTTTGCTTCCTGGTATTACAAGAATACTCACACAACAAAATATCATTTATTCTCCTATATGAAGAGTAAGAAATAATGCACCATCTCAGTTATTGATTCATGCAAGCCTCAGTTTTTACTTGGTAATATAACAAAACAAAATAAACAAAAAAATGTTTTGAGTTCTACCCTCTTAGCAAAGTTTTAAGTGTATAGTACAGCATTGCTAACTATACGTACATTGTTGCACAACAAGTCTCTGGAACACTTCCATCTTGCATGACTGAAACTTTATAGTCAATAAATAGTGATTCCCTTTTGTCCACTTCTCTCAATCCCTGTCCACCACTATTCAACTTTCTGCTTCCATGAGTGTGACTACTTTAGATACCTAATATAAATGAAATCATGCAGTACTTTTCTTTCTATTACTGGCTTATTTCACTTAGCATAACATCATCAAGCGTCATGGTTCATATATGTTGTAACATATGACAGAATTTCCTTTTTATGGCTGAAAAATATTCCATTGTGTGTGTATGTGTGTGTGTGTGTGTGTGAGAGAGAGAGAGAGAGTGTGTGTGGATGATGAAGTAGCAACCTGTAATGAACTTGACACAGGAACAATTTTCCAGGCAATATTTGACCAAAGTACAGAGCAACATAAAAGTATATGAAGCAGCTGATAAAGTGGAAGAGCAAATGATAATAACACAGAAAGTGCAGGGACTCCAAAAGAAGATGTCAGGCATCCGATAATGCAGTTGAAGTCATTTGTTGAGGAAAATGGTCCAGCATTGAGAGTGCTTTCTTCACTTACTTTTGTAATAAGAATACAAAACAGATCAAGTTGACTCTTTTTTCAGAAAGAATGATTAAACCATGAGAAAATAGTAAATGTATTGATTTTGTATGATACTGTATGTATGATTTTACTGTGTTTTGATTATGTATGATTTCATATGATATTCTCTACTAAAAGTTGTACAAGTACAGTAAGTATAAATACCAGTACAATAGGCCTAGTTCCTTATGTTGATCACCTCTGTATGCTGACCAGTTTGTTACAGTCCCCAGGGTGGTCAATTTGCAAAGTATTTACTGCATTATATGTATATTTACCTTAATCTATTTCTAAACAAAGTGTGAATGATTCAGCACCATGATTCCTCTTGACTGCTTACAGGAAAAATGAGAAAAAGAGAGAAATGATTTAAAGACAGAATTGTCAACCACAAAGGGAAGTAGAACTTAAATATTTAGAAAATTATCATCCTAGTCTTTATGGGGGCAAGACATGATTGCAAGAGGGACTTTACCTAACAATTGCAATCAGTGTAACTGGCTTATTGTACCCTCAATGAATCCCCAACAATAAAAAAAAAGAAAAAAAAAAAAAGAAAGCAAATTTGGGTGGAACACCAATTATGTGGCTAAATAACTATCTAATAAAGACATCAGTATGGGGTGGCACCAGTGGCTCAAAGGAGTAGAGCACCGGCCCCATATGCTGGAGGTGGCAAGTTCAAACTCAGCCCCACACACAGCCAAAAACTGCCAAAAAAGAAAAAAAGAAAAAAGACATCAGTATGAATTTGCCATCTCAACAGGAACTAGGAGGTATTCCTCACAATACCAGGGAAAGTAGTCAGTCATCTAACAAAAAACTTGGACCTATTGTCCAAGACAATGTAAGAATGAACCTGAAAGCATTTTAGAGATTATCAGGTCCACCCTCCAATCACAGGGCCAGAGTTCAAAGGCCTAGGAGCAGAATAATTTCAAAGGAGGGCCCATTGCTGCCCAGATTGCCTCACACTGCAGTGAAGACTGGGTTCCCCACTCTGTCACCATGCTCCTCAGCTTCTCCAAGTATTATTTCCACAGTAGACACTACACCCAGCAATTCTTTAGAAGTATGTCTGCCCCTAGAGCAATGTGTGGCCCAGGTAGAGAACTGCTACAGAAGTGGGGCCAGTACAGGAAGTTCTTATTAAGGCAATGCCCAGCAGAACAATGGGGCTTATTATGGATGGATAGTATTCCATTGTGTGTGTGTGTGTGTGTATACATATATCCCATTATCCATTTGTCTATTGAAGGACATTTAAGTCAATTCCACATTGACCTAAATGTCTATTGTGAATAATGTAGAAATAAACATATAGAGCAAATATCTCTTCAATATACTGATTTTCTATCCTTTGTATATACACTCAGTAATGGGATTGCTAGTTCCTTTTTAGTATTTGTATAAAATTCAATAGAGAGTGATCAGTTTTACATTCCCACCAACAGTGAATATACCAACAATAGTCAAGTCAAAAATATAGTCGAAGATTCTATTCCTTTTACAGTAGAGCCAAAGAAGGTGAAATCCCTGGAAATTTATCTAACAAAGAACATGAAAGATCTCTATAAAGAGAATTATGAAATCCTGAGAAAAGAAATAAGAGAAGATGTTAACAAATGGAAAAACATACCATGCTTATAGCTTGGAAGTTTCAACATTGTTAAAATGTCATACATACCCAAAGCAATCTACAGATTTAAAGCAATCCCTATCAAAGCACCAATGTCATAATTTAAAGAACTTGAAAAAATAGTTCTTCGTTTTATATGGAATCAGAAAAAAAAAAAAAAAACCTGAATAGCCAATATATTACTTAGAAATAAAAGCAAATCTGGAAGTATCACATTACAAGACTTCAGATTATACTCCAAATCTTTAGTGATCAAAAAAGCTTGGTACTGGCACAAAAATAGAGATGTAGATATATGGAATAAATAGAGAATCTGGATATGAACCCAGCCACATAACATCTTTTGAGTTTGGTAAGCCTAACGAAAACATGCATTGGGTAAAAGAAACCCTATTAACAAATAGTGCTGGGAGAATTGTCCAGTGACCTGTAGAAGACTGAAACTGGACCCACACCTCTCACCACTAACACAAATTGATTCTCACTACATGAGATTTTTTAATTTAATACATGAAACTTTAAAAATACTAGAAGACAGTGTAGGTAAAACGCTTGAAGATATGGGCCTGGAAAAATCTTTTATGAGGCGGACCCCCCTGGCAATTGAAAAAACGCCAAAAATACATTACTGGGATCTGATCAAGCTAAAAAGCTTGTGCACAGCTAAGGCCACTATAAATAAACAGACAGCCTTTGGAATGGGAGAAGATTTTTGCAGGTTGTGGTTCTGACAAAGGTCTGATAACTGGAATCCACAGAGAACTCTAATTAATAAGAACAAACAACCCCATTTATTTGTGGGCAAGAGACTTGAACAGAAACTTCTCTGAAGATGACAGGCACATAGCCTACAACACAAGAAAATACACTCATCATCTTTAATCATTCCACATTATATATCAAATCATCACGTTGTACCCCATAAATGTATCCAGTTATGATTTCATAAAAATTTAATTTTAAAAAAGAGTTCCCATTTCTCTGAATCCTCGCTAGTTATTTCTCATCTTTTTTATTTTAATAGCCATTCTAACTAACATGATACCTCATTGTGGTTTTAATTTGCATTTCAGTGATAATTAGCATGCGAGCATTTTTTCATATACTTGGCCATTTATATGTCTTCTTTGGAGAAATTTCTTGTTAGACTATCCTTTGGTCATTTTTAATGGGATTACTTGGATTTTTTTTTTTTTTTTTTTTTTTTGCTTTTGAGTTGTTTGAGTTCCTTGTCTGTTGTGGATATTAGTTCCTTTGTCAGATGAATAACTTGTATATTCACTTTTATTTAATTATTTTATCACTCATTTTTAGATAGTGGAATACTTCATGTTCATTTTAACCCGAATTATGATTATTTTGTTGCTCTCTTTCTTTTAAACTTGTATGTTTTATATATTACGCTGTTTTTAAGTAAGTGGCAGTTTTGCATTTACCTATAGCATGTTCATACAGATGTGTAGTTTATATATATAAATATATTTTTCAATAATTAACTGGAAGGCTACGTTAACCAGTGAGATGAAAATGTGTCAAACTGTTTATAAAACCAGTGTCTGGTGCTCCATGATCGAATTACACAGCTATGATTTAATATTAATAAAAAAAATAAAAAATAAAATAATAATAATTAACTACAAACTGGAACCCTTTTTCTAATGTGTATATTATTTTATTATTTCAATTTAATATCCTTTGAAAATCTTCCTGTGGTTGTATAATATTCTTTTTTTTACTTCCTGAAATGCAATCATCTTAAGTAAAGAAATTTTTATGAGTAATAAAATGCATTTTATTCAGTCATGTGCACATTTTAAATAAAAGAGATAATTTCAATAACCAAACAAGACGCTGTTTAGCAGCTACTGTAGTGGAAATCATTTGACATGTCTCTTTATACATTTTCTGGTTCTGTAGTTAGAAATGGGCAAGGGGACCTGAATATAGTGTTTCTCTGAAATTATTCCTCGTTACTGGTTTATAAATAAATGTCCGACTTTCTGGTAACAAAGCTAATCAGCTTCTCATTTTGATTTTTGTTATAAGTAATTGGCTCATAGAATGATTTTGCCTCCATCATTTAAAAATATAATTAGTGTTCCAAATGAAAAGTGAGTATTTCACCATCTAAAAGCAATCACTGTGATGAACAATCTCAGCTTCTGATGGACTTGTCTGGATGTCTCATTTTTAAAACAAAATGTTTTTAATGATAAATTTTAAAAACACACTTTATGTTTTAATAGTGAAATTTTACTTGATGTCATATTAGTGGCACACCAAGCTACATTACCTGCAACTGCAAAGTAGTTCTCTTTTTAAAGTTTTAAACCTAAAGAAAGTATACGAGTACACTTTCACATATATCTTATATCTTTTTGCTTAAATAAGGCTAGATGCTTCTAAGCTTCCCATTTCTTTAGTTTATCAGGCAAACTAACAGCATGGAGTCAAGTGACCATCGAACACTTTTATTTTAAAATAATTGTTTCTGTGTTAGGAATGCTGTGTATTTTAGCAATGATTCCCCTGGTAAGAAAAAGGCTGTCAGTAGCAATTCATTAATTTAGTGCCTGCTCTGCTTTTACTAAGTTTAGCTAATTCAGATAGCAAGCACAAGAATCGGTTCCACCCTGAGTCTATTGAGGCTGCTTAAGTAATTGGTACGAGAGTAAAGCACGAGTTGACTTATTTGTAAAGTGATTCTGATTCACTCATCATCTTTCTTCTTCTAACAACCCACCCAGACTTAGTTTGCCTTAATTTAATTTAACCAATCAATAAATATTGAGGACCTACTTTACCTACGTTGTAAAAGGTATTGGTCATAGGTAAGTAAAAAGCAATCACCGATGTCAGTGAGCTTGAATTTTAGAAAATGATAAAGGGCAAATGTTCAAACAGCTACAATACCATGTAAGAGGCTAAGTATACTACTTACAGTTTGAGTGGTACAGAGAGGTAGAGAGATTAGAGGAGGAAAAGAGGGCATCTGACTCAGGGATCCAGACACAACAGGTAGCTTTAAGAATGAGCCATATTTGATTATAATTAAATAATTTATTAAGGAAATATATAATGTCTATTTCCTTCAGTAGAATTTAAATTTCACGTCAACTGTGATTATGTCTGTCTTGTATCTAACACAATGGGTACATAGTAGGCATTCAGTAATTGTTGATAAATAATAAATGAGTTCAAAAGGCAAATAATAAAATTGAAGCAAGTGGATGCATTCTAGCAATAATAGAATCAATTAATAGAGCTTTACGTAATTATTGTAGGGAAGGTTCCTTTAAGAGAAACTATAAGATAGAAAGACCATAAACTCTAGACCCAGATTGCCTGGGTTTGAATCTTCTCTCTGACAGTTACAAGCTGTGTTACCTTAGGAGAATTAAAACTTCCTTGCACTTTAGTTTCCTTGTCTATAAGATGAGAACATTAATAGTGCATTCACATATGTGTGTTGTGAGAATTAAATGAGTTTATACTGGTTTAAAACTTATGACAGTGCCTAGCATCCTGTGTGTGTGCACGTGTGTCTACATTTCTGTGTGTATACTGCTGCTGCCACTATTAAGCACAACCACTATCTATTACTTGTATTTCACAAATTGGCCTTTAGTGCCAAGGATCCAAAGATGGATAGCATCGCTCTGGGATTTTGCTGGGAAACAGATAAAGAAGTATATGATTACAACAAGTTTTGCCTGTTATATTTTGGAATGTCTGAGGACTTGATATAAGATTAACCATTTTAACCAATATAATGTTATCAGATCCGTCATGCACAGATCCTTAATCTTTAAAGAATTTTGTTATAGTATGTTATACACAATGCTGAAAATAAAACAGTATAGTTACTTTTTCTTTCACAATTTAAAGGCAATTTCTTCTTCTTCTTTTTTTTTTACTTTATGTTGCTTTTAGTCTAACTTTTCGAAGTAAATATTTTCAATATTTTTTAGCGATTTTCAATCTTTCTTCTTTTCCAAATACATTCATTTTAGGCTAGAAAAGTTCTTCTAAATATTACTTTTTCTGAATTCCACAAGGTATAATTTACAGAGGTTTAAGCTACATCATGGTTTCTAATTTAGATCATTATTTGTTTAGAAATTTGTTCTTTTAAGTGTTTTTAATTCCCACACACAGCAGTTGCACACACAAGCTTTATTTGAGTGACACATTGGTTGACAGGTTTGCAGGCTGGAGAAGTCCCTCATGGCGTGAGACTGCCCAAGGCTATGGCATAGTACTGACCATCCAAAAGAGGAAGAGAAAAAGAGAACTCCCAGAGGGGAGGAGAATTGGAGATGAATCTCATATGTCTTAGTGATGTCACTCAGCAGCACTTTAGGGAATCTCTGGGTCAGAGAACTTCCAAGGGCAGCAATGGCTTAGGGCCTTTATAGCCACAGGGTTTATCTTATCTATGGCTAGCAGATGTGCAGTTTCACAGGGTATGCAAAGCAGGCGGACTCTAAATGGCTAAAAATTTGCTTATTGGGGGCATGTATAAAACAATAAGATGTGTAAAAATTGAGTTCAGTGACAGAGAGCATTTGAGCTAACAGTCTCAGCTTGCCATGAAGAAATAAACAATCTAAGGGCCACCTTTGGTTCATTTATATAACAAATTTTGAAAAGGCATGTGCATTTATTTAATGTGCTATGGAGCCTGAACCTCTAAGCTTAGCTCTTTAACCAATGAGCATCATGGTGAAATAGTTTATATTTCATATCTGCTGCACTAATTCTTGACCAACTCTTTTAAACTCTAGCAGTAATTTAACAATGAATGGTAATAAAGTAGTTCCTAGGGAGCCACAGCCAAGACCTGGTCTTTCTACGTGAGCCAAAGTCACTGAAATGTAAGATGTTGGAGGAGAAGGAATCATGAGCTTTATCATCTGATTCAATGGTTCACTTAAAAGATGAAGGAATTTAGTCACAGAAAGCCTAAACGATTCATTTGCAGTCACATAGCTAATTAGTGACAATACCACAACTAGGTTTTCTGATTCTCAGTCCAGTAGTTTTCCTATTGTGCAATAACAGTCAAAAATCTAGCATTTATACTAATAATTTTATAAATAGGATTTACTAATTGTTTTTCTCCTAAGATGTTCAATTTGTTTTATATACATTTCTCATTTTGTCTTTGTCAAAACTGTACGTTACAAATGATGAAAACAGACAAAAAAATGTAAAAAGAACTAAAACCGTGCCTGGGTAACCATTCCCGAACCATTCTACTTTCAGCTACATAATGATGATAGTGGGCATATAACTATAATTACAGTTAATATTGCATTGCTAAGATGAAATTTCATCCTGACAAGCATTTTCTCTTACTAAATCAGTTAACTAAAAGTGTTATTTGAAAAGAGCAACTGTGGACATTTTTTTTTCAATTTTAATTTATTCTTAGGAATGGCTATTATTTCAGTAAGTTTTTTTATGAGTATAAACAAGTTTCTGCTTGCTCCCTAGCAACCGTACCCTCACAAGATACAGAAGGTATCCATAAGGCATAAGGGATGCACGCTATGGGCTTTGTTGTGTTCAGTATTGTTTTGTTTTTCACACAAAGTATAGTAATAGAAGGCATTTACCACGTCCTCTTATCACTAACTCTTGTGACCCAGTCTTTTAAACATGTAAGCCTTTGAGGATGTGTGCTTGTTTAACTACTGTTTCAGTTATGAAGTTGAACTGGGGAATTGCTTTGATGTTCTTTTTAAGATTTAGGCACATTTTCCTCTTCAAATGATATGAGTGATAGCTTCAAAGCTAATCTTGGCTCTTCAAAAGAAAAAGCCGAGTATACAGCAAGCACAAAATTTACATTTATATGCAAACATGAAGAAAGCAAGTGCATCCGCTGTGAAAGGTGAATATTTCAGAAATATTTGGAATATGCATATGTCAAAGTAAGTTATGCTGATTACCTGTCAATCTTGGAACACAGATCATCTGTAACTAAAGCACCGCTCCTGAGTCATGTTAATTTTATGGAATAAGGTATTCTCATCTTAGTTTATTAGTCCTTTTTATTGCTTCTAGTACGAAGTGTTCCACCAGAAAAATAACTGATGACCAAACAACAGTATTTCATAAGTATCGCTGGCATTAAGCAGTGTCCTCAAATCCAAGGAGCTATTATTTTAGCCACATTTAAATCCTGATTGCATTTTATTCTGCTTTGGCAATGTTCACAATGTGATCTTCATTAGAATGTATTTTAAGCTTTCACATGCTGGCATGGCTGTTATTTGTATTCTGCACTGTGAGCAGTAAATCATGGGGAAGATGCTTAGATGCAGAGTACCAGGCTCCAAAACCTGTCTCCTTTTTGTCTTCATTTTGTTACTTAGTGTTTCTCATGGAGGGAAAGGGGATTTAGAATATAACCACCACTGGGAACCAAGTATTTGAGACTCTCAGCTCCATACCACTGTAAGTGAATTTAAAGATGTTCCCCCGGTACCTTCACTCTGGTGAGACTGCAGAAAGTAGATGTAGTATATTCGGATAACTTGGTTCATGTTAGAATTCTGCAGAATCATTTCTAATGCTTTCGGGAGTTTGAGAAAATGCTAAAGGGACCAATGCCCTGAACTTCTTCCTACCACCTGCATATTTGTGTCGTTAGTCTTGAAGATCTTTTAATTCACTCCAGAAAGTGTCGGGACCCTCACACTTGTTACAGTCCCCTTAGTGGTGTGGACATAGAATATAAGGAGCCATTTATGATAAGTTTGACAGTAAAAAAACTGTGAATTAGGTCAAGTTTGGCATCCAGACCTGAATTCTAATAGTATATACCCTTGCCACTAGGGGTTTATCTATGGCACATTCTATAGTGTCAAATTATGTTGAAAAATGTGGGATTCTGAGCCAGATACTTGACGGTGAATTCTAATTCCCCACTTAAAATTTTAGGATCTAAGGCAGTTTTTTATGGGGAGTAATTTTCTACAATACCCCACTCCCCTTGTGGGTATTTGGTACTGTCCAGAGATATTCTTGGTTATAGCTAGGAAGTACAACTAAGTAGAAACCAGGGATGCTACTAAATATCCTAAAAATGTACTGCAAAGCACTGTAAAGCAAATAATTATCTGATCTAAAATGTCCATAAGACCCAGATTGGGAAACCTTGATAATAAGGCAAACAATTAACTTTTTTGAGCTTCCTCATGCTTGTCAGCTAGTGGTAGGGCTAACCAGATTTCAGATTCAGAGCAGAGGATTTCCCTCTAGCCAGGCTGGTCCAAATTCTCCCTTTGTGGGCACCAGTGGAATTCTTCCAGGTGCTGTGTTCTTCTGTGTTAGGACTGCCCTGAGATTTTATGCAATGTCCCATCACTTCACTCTCCCTCCTCTAGGTATACATTCTTTCTCCAGTCACGTGCTCGTGTGGCATTGATAGGAATAGGGGAGGTGTGCTGTAGGCAATGCAAGATTGTCTTTTCTGCCCTCTTCCTTGATATGATGTTAAAAATGTTATAAGGTTTTGTCATTGCTCTCCCAATTTTTGATTCTTCTAGAAGTGCTTGCTTGCATGAATAGTTGTTAAATTTGATGTTTGTGTGGAGGGACAATAGCTAGTGGTTTCTATTTGGCCATCTTGCTCCACCCCTTCTTAAATTTTTTTAATGAAATATAATAAAAAGATTTACAAAATTCAGCAATCAAAGTTAATTATTGTGACATACATGTTTTTGCTTTTGGCATTATACACACACATATGCATATAGGTTGAGCATCCCAAACCAAAAAATCTGAAATCTAAAATGCTCAAAAATCTGAAACATTTTTAGCACAGACATGACACTCAAAGAAGATAATCATGGAAGCATTTTGGATTTCATATTTTTAGATTAGAGACACTTAACCTGTAGGTATAATGTAAATATTCCAAATTCTAAAAAATCAAAAATACTTTGGAACAAGAAATATTCAACCTGTATATACATATAGTTATACACAAACACATATATATGTATGTATATATACATATACATCTATAAAAATTAGGCCATGATGTAAATCCGTTTCTTTTGTGACTAAAAAAATTTGAAAAAATTTATCACTAAACTAAATTTGGGGGTATGATTTTTGTTTTTCACAGTTAGGATGGGTTTGCAATGTATCATTCATAACCTCTTAACCAGTCAGTCCCCTTTAATGTGTACGGCCATGGAATTGTAGGAGGACTAGCCAACATGAGGGTAGGGCAGTCTGTGACAATAAAAACACATAATATAATCTTTTCAGTGAAAAGGATAATATATTTAATTTTTGGTGCTCTATTTGCCTTTGACAATACTCTATATGAAGCATACATTCAGCAAATAACTGTGACTTGATTTCATGAAGCAATATGATAATAGGCAAAACTCTACATTGATGCTTTCAGAACCTTGAGAATTTTTTATGCTAGCTTACCAGATTTTGAGAAAGAAAACTATCACATTTTAATTTTTTTCTCTTTTGAAAGGAACAGTAATTAGTAGACAAGGTATACGCCCCCAAATGGTGCCTCTAGATGACATATTTTTGCCATAATTTCACATGACAGAAAAATGTAACCCAGGCAATAGTTAAGGGAATATGTAACCATTTGAATGACTAAAAGAAAAAATAGAATTTAATGGAATAATGTTGACCTGAAATGCCACAATACAAACCTAAAATGAGATCACCAACAAGTTCTTCTCTAGCCACTGGCCAGAGCTGGATACAAAATTCTCTAAAATATGAATGGTATATATAGCAAATTAATAGATGCCACAAACTTGAGTGAGGGAAAATGCTTTTGATGATAAAATCAGGATCCAAATGGATTGTCAAAGGTTGATAAATGGCCAGTAAAGTCAAACAAGGTAAGTTATAATGAGTATAAGAATTTAGATCTAAATAGCCAACTATATAAGTACAGTATGAAACAGATATGGCTTAGTAACAATACCTTTTTGTAAAGAGAAAAAGTTTTAAAATAAAGGAGAAAAAAAGATCTTTTGGTTAAAATAAATAAAAAATGAGTGTCTGGATTTACTGAGGACCCCAACCTGGATTGGCAGTCAACAGGGGAAATGATGCTGGGGAAAAATCAGGAGACCTTACACAAACTTAATATATAAGGTCTGAGAGGCGTACATTGACTGGGACGCCACAGCAGCAGATTGAGTTAATGAAGCAATTTCCTGACTTCTCAGAATCCTTTTATTGACCTCTAACACAAAGTGTATATGTACAACGTAATAGTGCCAAGATTACAGTAGGATGGGAAGAATCCCAAGCCCCTAGGAAGACTGGGTAAAGAGGAGATGGCTGGGTGATCTGGAACATGGGGTAGTGAGTTGTCAACAATGGCTGATAATGCATTTAGAAAAGGGATTGGGGAAAACAAGTTTCATTCCCACAGGGCAAGCAAGCCAAGTTTCCTAATCTAACTGCCAATCAGGAGTTCAAAGGACTTAGGTCCACTAAAGGTCTTAGAACTGCCTGCTTGCTGTCTCTCCAGGCAGAGATGGTCTTAGAGAATTTGCCCTGATTAGGGCCCTCTGGTTCCTTTCATCTTCTGTGGTCTTGATGAGCCTCCAGGGAAGATGTGCATCTGTGCTTTTTGCCCTGATGGAGGCAGGGAAACCCACAGAGAGGCCAGCCTATCCACCTCCCACAAAGGAGTACATTTGTAAAACACTAATTACAATTTATGTGATATTAATACAACCATAATATTTTAAGTAAAAGCCCACACCTCAGTACAGTGTTCAGTTCTGTGAGCCATAACGTAGCTGTCACATACCAATGCCAATTCAGTTCCTGATGAACACCAATGTGAGACTCAGACCCCAGAATTAGTTCTACAATTTCATGAAAATCCCATATAGTTTACATATCATTGTACAAGTAACTAACAACACTTTAGTCACATTTTCTGCATATTCTTTTGATGTGTGGCTGGGACAGATGTATGCGCTGCATTTACCACATGCTTTCAGATATTTCCAGTTTCTTCCACAGGGACAAAAAGTAGTAGTAACTTTTTTTGGGGGGGTACATTTTTCACTACTTGTCTCATAACTCTTCCTTTTGGTTCAGTATCAATCATTCCTCTTGTCACCACCCCCTGTCTTTGATTGTACTCATGTCCACAAAGATTCATTGCCACTGTACATATTTTTTTTTTGTAGAGACCATTCGGATTTTGGGTGTGCCTGCTTATGTTTTCTTCACAGACCTTGTGCCAAATCTTCCAAAAAGTATTTTCTTCCTGATTTTTTCTCTGAATGAAGTTGTGACTAGTGGCTATTTGTTTTCCCCCAAAATCACATATGAATTGTATGCTGCAATGTCAATGATGTTGAAGAAAATTACCAGGGGCCAATGCTGAGTTCCCCAATGACAGGAATATGTTCTCATGCATTTATCAAGTGCATCAATACCTTCTTTAGTCGCATTATGAAAGTGGATTACATCAGGCTTTGTATCCATCACCTTCATGTCTTCATGCTGTGTGGAAAATACTGTAATCACCTTTCCATTTTGGAACATAACTTACTAATGTCACATAGTGAGAGAAGGCAAATATTTACTAGGGAAAAAGTTTTACATCAATGCTGGCCTAAGTCTTAGAGGCAAATAAATGCTTTTCATTACTGTGAACAGTACCAACTTTGGTTATATTCTTTTGAAGCAAGTTGAAAGCCAAGGCAATGGAGGTAAACTTTCTGTCCATGGTAATATCTCTTCCAAAGTAATCTAAATGACAGTTCTGAACCAGTTATTTTACAATCTTAGAACCACTATTATAATTTCTCAGAAGGTTCTCTGATTTCTCTGCCACAAAATAGTACTTTGTAGAAAAATTACACAAAAGATTCACTGCAATTCCATAGTTCCCAGGTTTAGTTGGTATATAAAGTCTGAATGGACAATGCCCATGGGAAGACATCAGTTCCTCTTCAACAGTGACAGACTCATGAGGATTGTAGTAAACTGAGAGCTTATCTGTAATCATATTCCAAAGCCCTCAAGCTGGAACAAACTTATCATGCTGCCTGCAACCTTCACATGTTGCAGCATCATCAAAACATAGAAATTTCAGTAGGAATCACATTCTATGTATGTTCTGAAAATGTAACACAGTAAACTGGAAAATTCTCCTCACTAAAAAGATCATGCATGTGTCTTTATTTTTCACATACACATGACAATTTAGAAGAATTCCCATTAGCCCTGATATTTCTTCTTTTAAAAAATTTCCAGGATTTTGAATGAATACATCTTTACATTGTTATTTTTTTTTTTCTGAGACAAGAGTCTCACTTTTTAGTGCTCGGTAGAATGTTGTGGCGTCACAGTTCATAGCAACCTCAAACTCTTGGGGTCAAGGGATCCTCTTGCCTCAGGCTCCCAAGTAGCTGGGACTACAGGTGCCCACCACAACACCTGCCTATCTTTAGAGACAAAGTCTCACTCTGGCTCAGGCTGGTATCAAACCTGTGAGCTCAGGCAATCCATCTGCCTCGGCCTCCCAGAGTGCTAGGATTACAGGCGTGAGTCACCGGGCCCGGCCCTTACGTAACTCTTGGTTAGATGGAGTTTCTGGTTTGTAAACTTGATAATCACTTCCAGAGTTTTATTATCAATAAATAGTTGGAAAGCATCCAATAGAGTTTTGGGGTCTAGTCCTGATTGTATTCCTGGTTGAGTCCTCATAATATAAGCCAATTTTCATCTCTCAATCCTTTATCACCTGTGAGTTCATATCATTTCTGATGGCTCTTTTATCTGAGCCATGGGCTTCTCTGTTTTTACAACTGGGCATGGTCTTCTTCTCTTGGTCCCATATTTTACATTTATTCTTCTCCATGGTCATCAACTTCTTCCATTTCATTCTCTTCCTGGGAGTGAATTAGTTTCAAGTTCCACCTCTATTAATTCTTCTTGTTCACTATCTGAACTAGTGACAATGTCATTATTTCCTTCAAAAGCTGACACTATCAGTTCTTCCTCTATCTCGGCTACTGACAAATTATATTTCCTCTTCACCATATTTGTGTCTGTGTCATGAGAAAAAAAGAGTAAGAGTTATTGGTTGAAATAAACAGATTTACCAAATTATCAGAAACTCTATATTTTCAGTCATACACACCTTGATCTTCACCAAACACAAATATACTTCTTACTACCTCCACTATGAAAACCACTTAGAAAAAAATAGAACACTAGCTTTTCCTGGAAATGAGATGGTAACTCATCACTGCCAGTAAGAAAAGTGTTAAGAACTACTCATCCAGGAATGCTGATATATGAAAGTGTCAGTGGATAGGGTGGGTAAGGGTTTAATAACAAATGTTATAAATTGTAAAACCATAACTTTCCCTCATCAACAAATATACATCAACAAAACCAAAGTGGGAGTTAGTCCTTAACCCCTCTGGTATATGACTGTTAAGAATTTGTTTACATGAAAGCAGTCAAACTGATGGGAGAATTTGAAAACATTTCATATGAAGAACAGGTAAAGGAAATACTTAATTTGAAAAAGAGAGTCCAACAAAAGAAATTACTTCTTTTTACTCTCAAAAGAAAGAAATTGTAACCCTTGTGTGAAAGTTGCTCCATGTCAGTTTTTCCCAGTAATCATGTTACCTATGGAAAATCTTTACTGCCCCCAGTGTTTAAAAGTCACTTAGGTGGAATGAAGGAATAAAGTATTCACTTCGAAATCAATCATTTGGCAGGAATGTTGCAAACTGGATTAAAGTATTGGAATGTTCTGCTAATGACTTTCAAGGTCTTTTCTAATATTCAAGGAAAATAATTTTAATATAAATATTGTATCTGTTACATGACATTTTGTAGCTTCAGTGTTGTCACTAAATTAAAAACCTCCACAAGATTAAAATTTCTTACATTAAACATTTAAAATGATAGCTATTAGATTATACTGCTTTATCATATAGTAAAGTTGAAACTTAGAACATTTAATAGAGTAAGTATAAGAAATGTCATGATAAACTGCAAATAGTTACATGAAAATTAATATATGTCTCTGATTCCTAGCAGATTAAAAGGGACAGTATTATCCTAATATTTTAAAAATACCTGAATCATTTTTCCACATATATGAAAAAAATCTAAAAGTATGAATAATAATTTTTTCCACTTTTTATTTTGGTGTTGAATAAAAGCAACCTGAATTCCCAATTGCAGACTGATCTGCTGGGAGCAAATTTGAGCTAGATGCAGATATCCAGACGTTCTATTTGTTTGGTAGCTGTCAAAGAGCCCAATTAGTTCAAATACTGTCCATTTTAGCGAAGTATTTTTTTATTATAAAGAAAATACCCTTAGGATCATCCCTAATATGATAATAGTCTTTAGATTATTCAATCATTAAAGCAACAAAAACAATATGTAAATTACCAAAAAGTTGGATTACCAAAGTATTGCTGAATTGTTATCATTTATTTACAAATTCCCCCAGAACAGGCACTTTCTTGTCATTTGTCTGCTTTGGCAGGCCACTTGTCAAAACAAAGATAATAAAAGCATACCAAATAAAATAACTGATCCCACTAATCAAGTTACGAATGGTATTAATCATTGATACATTTATAACTATGTTTGTCATTGTTTCTGGGAAAGTGACTATATAGCCTCTAGACAGTAAGGGATACTTTAATATAGCATAGCACAGTCTGGCATACCAAAGCACAGTATAACATACAATCATCATGAAACATTAATCTGTAAAATATTAAATGATCAAAATAAAATTTTTATCCACAAGAGTGGATGTTTATAGCTCCTGGAATGAAGTGTTTACAGCAGTTTTGAGTCACAGCTATAAATGTCAAAAAATAACAGAAAAGGTAACAGTAACTGGACATGACTACCCCAAATATAATGCCTTTATGTGGATCATCTTATGCACATTTGCATTTAAACAATTATTAAGGGTAGAAAAAGATAATGTTGTAATATTATAAAACTACCTTTTATAAAATAAAGGGGTCCACAAGGTGGAAACTATGATAAGAGCCTGAACTCTGCAAATATATAGGCATTGTTTAAATATGTATGTATGTATATAGTTATATAAATTAATTGTCCTCTAGTTTTCTCTCATATAATTGCTACTCGGGAGTGACATAGCTGATGGTCATGAAAATTCTTAAATTTTTAAATTATTCCCATAGATAACATCACCCTTATGAAACCTGAGCCTAGTTTTTGAGATATCTTCCAGGCCCTGGATCATTTCATCCAGACCAGTGGGCCATACCAAGTTACTGACTCAACTAGTATTATGACCCCCCTCACCCAGAAACAAACTTACCACAAGACAATTTCTGTACCCTTTTGGTTTCACCCACAAATAAGCTTATCAGCAGACCAAATTGTCTAGCCCTTTCCCAAACTATCAGTAAACATCCTTTCTCTCTAAATTTTAAAGAGACATGTTTAAGAACTTTCTCTCATCTCCTCCCATGATGCCTTCTATATTAAAATCTTTCTCTGCTGTAACCCTTGCTGTCTCAGTGCATTACCTTCCTCCTCAGCAACAGGTGATGAACTTGGTAGAGCAGTAACAAAATGGGGGTTATCTGGGATTACTCTTGTGGGCACTTGTCCACAGTTCAGCATCCTCTCATTGGTGTGGTAGACTTAGAGATGTGCCCTAGTAGCTACTCAGTTCTCTTGGCCTGAGGGTAACTCTGGTACCACCCCTACTGGTTAGTTGTTGTCAACCCATGGTGCTTGTACCAGTTTGCATTGGAGAAATGGTTTGTGGAACTCGAAGATACCACTTTTGATGAATATTTGAAATGTACCCAGCATTCCCTTCCTTCTCTTGATTATTCACCTCTTTAAAGGTGAATTGCAGTTCCTTCATGGGTCATAAATTGCCTTCCCTATATTATAGGAAGGTGTCATCTTGGGGAAACTACTCTATAACTGGACAGAGAACAGGGATTCTATCTGAAAGAACACTCTTGAATTTTTGGTTTGCCTTGTTTGAAAAGCTCTTTTGTTTGACTTGCTTGTTCAGTTGATACATATCTATACATGTCGCCCTTTCCTCCCAGAAAAAAAGTATTTTCCCTTGTTTTCTTTCTATGTTTTCCTGTCATAAAGAGGGGTACAAGGTAAAATTCTCATTTTTTTATGTTCCTGAGAACTTGTCATTGACGATGTGGGAGAATTCTCTATTGGTCTCCACATCTCATTCCTGACACCATTTGCCAGGGCCCAAGACTGGGTGAAGATATAGGGGAAGGCAGTTAGAAGTTCTCTTTCCTAACTTAATAAACACTTGCAACCTATTCCCTTTTCTCTTTGTTGTTTTACCGAAGGTATTTCTCACCCCTGAGGTTAAAGGCTTGTTTGCTAAAGGTTCTTATCTCCTAGTTGTATCTTTTCTCTCTTTCCCTCTTGTCTAAAGGCTTTTTTCTGTTTTTTTGTTTTTGTTTTTTTAGTTTTGTTTTTTTCCCCCAACCGCTTCCCAGAAGAGGCTAAAGGCTTTTATCGGCTTTTTTCCCACAGAAGAAGTAGTTAGATTTTGGAAAGAGAAAACTTAGGAAAGATGAGGAAAAAACAAATGAGAAAGGCCTGTTGTTGGCTGTCTTAGATATTTCTTTTCCCTCTAAATATTTCTACTTCTCTTCTCTCTTTTTCTTATTTGCTAAAGCTTATTTCCCTCTTGGTCCACGTTCACCGGATCCTGCCCACTACGCCATTTGTCACACCTCACTTCTGACACCACTTGCCAGGGCCCAAGACTGGCCAGGTCTCGGGCCCAGCTTAACTAGGTTCTGGATGCGGACCGCTAAGTTACCTTGCTCAGGTCTGTTAGGTGCATGAGGGCTATCTACTTTAGCTGGAGAGAGAGAGAGAGTCTTAGAGTAAAGCAGTCTTCTTAGAAAGATAGATCTTAGACTTTAGTAGAGCTTGGTAATATTCAGCAGAGAGACGCGGTGCTGGTGTTCTTCAGGCAGAAGAGGAGACAGAGTCAGAGTAAGCGAGTCCATGATAGAATGCGCATGCCTGACTGCCTTCTCCTCCAGCCTAATATACGGCTGATCTTGTGCCTCTCAATGCCACAGGTATAGAGACTGCCAATTCACCACTGCTCTCATCTCGGGAACTCTCATGCTTGTTCAGGCGAGCTAAATCCCTCTCCATGCCCTTTTCACTAAGGTGTTCCATTGAGCTATACAGGTATTTCTTATAACTCTAACTCCTCCTAGCCATAGGCTATATGGGCTGCTACATGAGTTATGCAATAGTAAAGTTGCATTTGGTGGCCAACAGAAAAATGGATAGGAACCTGTATTTTTTATTTTAATATGACAAGCTCTGGGGAGTGTTTTGCATAAAGTGTTCCATTCACAAGGTGCTTTTGTCGTGCCAACCTTTGTTGCTATCATAGCCTATTTCTGGGAGTAAGAGAAGATATTTGGGATTACAGCATGAGAGGCTGTTGGATTAAGTCACTTTGAAATAAGTATATCATTAAATATTAATGGCCTAAAATAGATCCTTTAAATTAAAAAGACTCCTCAATTTAAAAAAATAGATTTTAGAGATCTCTAATTCTAAACAATTGCTTTATCTAGACAAAATTAAAGAGTAATTATCTGAAACAAAGATTTTAAAAATCTTTTTGAATACTGCACCTGTAGTAATGATACTGGAGGCCAATATTTACCTTGTAGCTTAATGATTAAAGTTCTGTGTTTTCACTGCAGCATCCTAGGTACGTGATTTTTGGGCAGGGAATTAGCCTGTTCATCTCTTCTGGTTTGATATTTGTGTAAATTTTTCCATTTGCTGATTCTTTTCTCATCTCTGCATGGCTTTTTATTTCCTGTATTCTGTGGGGACATACAGTGCTTTTACACATTTATGTATGAATAGTAAGCTGAAAAGCTAAGTAAGACAGTAGAAAATATGGCTGAACAAAAACGTGGGCAAACCTGGTTTTTGGCTAGTGACACATTCCTTCCCTTGAGCTGATTTTGTGACTTTTTTGGATCTCCTAAATACTGTCTCCTCCGCCCCACATGCACATCTTTGGAGACACCTCTTGCTTCTTTGACTGAGTTATAACCTGGATTAAAGCTTATTGGTTTCACTTAGAAGAGAAATTTATTTAAAAAGTTTAAAAGGGAAAATGTCAACTGTCCTGGTCAAAGTTGACTTCATTTACCTTTAATCCTCCTTACATCCTTTTCTTTGCTAATCACCAAGTTTGGCCAATCAAAGACAGCCAACTGTTCAAACTGTCTTTAAGGCGAACACTGAGTTATAACCAATCCAGCTGTTTCTATACCTCACGTCCATTTTCTGCATCTCACTTTCACTTTTCTGTCCCTGAATGTTCAAGCACATGGCAGTGCTGGAGTCTCCTTAACCCGTTTTGTTTGGGGGGGCTCCCTGATTTCTGAATTGTTTTTTGTTCAATTAACCGCTGTTAAATTTACCTTGTCAGAATTGCGTTCTGAAATACAGCTCTCAGAGTCCCTGAGAAACACTGTGTGAACAAGCAATGTATTCACCAGGCTAGTTGTGCCTATTGTTCTTTCAAAATAACTGGGGATCATTGGGTATGTATGTTCTCTCTTGGATTCCAAGGCTCCATAAATTATTTTTTTTTACTGGGGATTCATTGAGGGTACACAGAACCAGGTTACACTGATTGCTTTTGTTAGATAAGGACCCTCTTATAATTGTGTCCTGCCCCCAAAAAAGATATACCACACCTCTTGTCCCCCCACCCCCTCCCTCCTTCCCTTTCTCAACTCTCCCCACCCTCCACCCCCACTGTGTACAAGGACCTTAAGTTTTTAAGCCTTCTGAGTTCATTTGAGCAATTTTTATTAATTTTTAATTAAAATCATAACTGTATATATTTATGGGGTACACGATGATTTGATATGCAATGTGTCATGCTTAAATCAAACTGATTAACATCACCATCACATCACTTACTTTTTTTATGGTAAGACAATTTAAAATGTATTCTTGGTTATTTTGAAGTATACATGGTGCACATTAGGTGAGATTGCACCAATTTTTTTTTTTTTTCTTAACTGGCTTGAAAGTCATTATAGAAACTGGACTGGGTCTGGGATCAGATTGGATCCAATTATTAACTGGCTTGGATCCAGTTGGAGGCTTTAGATGTCTGACATGGTCAGGCAGAAACTGGTAGTAAATTTTAATACTACAGGAGTTACAAACTCTAGCATTCATGAATTCTCAGGGATTTTTGTATTCTATTTCATTGCTCCTTTTTCTTGCATGCTTGGGTAAGGAAAAATCATTGTCTAAAGTTGACCAGGGACATCTGAGTGTCAACACCAAGATTCAAGGTTAAAATGACATTCTTAATTTCTGAAAAACTGAGTACTCTTTCTGGCTACACCTACCTAATACATATATAAGTATTAGGACTCAGAAGCAGAAAACACTTACAGAAATGGCAAGATCTTTCTAAAGGCAATTTAAAATTTGTCTCTTTAACTGCCTGAGTTAGCTCAAGAGCATTATCCTCTACCTCTGAGATTCTTTCTTCTGCATGGTCTAGTCTGTTATTGATAACTTTTTACTGCATCTTTTAGTTCCTTGATTGCTCCAATTCCTTCAGCTCTGACATATCCTTTCTTTCATATATATATATATTTTAATTATTATTATTATTGTTAAATCATAGCTGTGTACATTAATGCAATTATGGGGTACAATGTGCTGGTTTTATATACAATTTGAACTGTTTTCATCAAACTGGTTAACATAGCCTTCACGGCATTTTCTTATTTATAACATATCCTTTTCTATATTCTTCATATTGTTCATCTCTTATTTGATTCTGTTCTTGAATTTCCTTTTTGTTATTTTCCATTTTCTCGACAATTTCCTTCATTGCTTTTACCATCCATATTTTAAATTCCCCTTCTGTCATTTCTAACATTTCTTTATAGGTAGAATCTTCTGTAGTAACTACCTCATGATCCCTTGAAGGGGTTGCCCTGGTCTGGTTTCTCATGTTGCCAACATTTTTCTGTTTCTTCCTCATGAGTGTTTGTTTTCTTTTTGTTTACTTCCTTGTTCTACTTTTTCCTTTCACTGCCTCTTGCTCTTTAAGTTACCATGCCTCTGACTTAAGGTGTTGAAGTGTCCTTTTGGTAAAGGACTAAAAAGACATGAAGAGTGAAGAGCAAGAAAGGATAAAATCTTAAAAAAGAGAGAGAGAGAGACTGCTCAGCGCCTGTAACTCAGCGGCTAAAAATATATTTACATGAAAAACATGAGAAAAAAAGAATAAAAAAATCGGGGGGGGGATTTGAAAAAGAAAACAATTTTTTTGAAAGGAAAAAACAAACTAACAATAATAACAACTTCAACAACAACAAAAAAAAAAAAGAAAAGAAAAACTGTATATATATCTTGCTGAATATCGCCTGGGCAACAGGTGATCTTCTGGGATATGAGATGGTAATCACAATACAGTTGTATAAGATGGAGACTGGAAGCCTCTGCTGCCTTCTTTGCCCTCAAACCCGACAGGGTTGGGAGCCTGGATCTTTCCTCAGCCTGCTTAATAGACACACGTCGACCTTTCCAAACTGTGTCCCTTGGCTAAGCCGTGGCTATCCCAGAACAGGGTGTGTTGCTTGGATCTCTCTGGAAGCGGCTGCCCACTTATCAGGCACACTGGAGCGGCCTTGCTCTAGAACCCTGAGGGCTGAGCCTGCAAGGAACTTTCCCACAATGTCTGCAAACGGCCTGCAGCAGAACAATGAAACCTCAGTTCTGCCCCAGAGGCTCAGTCCTGGCCTCTGAGAGCTGTTCAAAGTCACTTGCTCACTGTCCCAAAGTCTCCCAGAACCGGCCTCTCTAGGTCCCTGAGGGCCAAACCTGCAAGGCAGCCCTGCCACAGTGATTGCAGGGCGTGCAGCCAAACAATGAAACCTCTGCTCTGCCCCAGCAGCTCAGTTCTCATCTCTGTGTGCTATTCAAAGTCACGTGCTCACTTGCCCAAAGTCTCCCAAGGTAACTCAATCGAGTGCCCAAGTCCAAAAATCCCCGCAGGGAAGGCCTTCCTTGTCTGCACACTCACACTGCTGTTGTAGCTGCTGCCACCCATACCCACTGCAGGTGGTGGCCCAGACCAAACACCAACACTTGCCCATTCTCCACTGCTTTCATCCTCCTCCTGTGGTCCCGAGGTCTCTTGCTGCCTCCCTGAGCCCCAGAAGGAATGTTTCTGGGCAAAGCCCACAATCCTGAAGTGCCTGGAGTCTTCTCTCCCCTATCTCATCGTGCCTCATTTCAAATAAGCTGTTTCTCCTCTGCCATAAGTAACATTTAAAAATAAGGGCCCTTGAATTAGTCTCATTGGGATGAGTATAGATAGGCAGAAGCTTGTACAAAATATTTAGAAGTCTCTTTACAAAAGACAAATAAAAAGTTTGAATGACTAATAAATTAAAAAAAGAATCTTCTGACATTTTGGTTTTGTTTATGTCCTGCACAGAAGGCAACAACAAAGCTATCCTGGATAAAGTCTTTACAAAGATAAGCCCTCAGGTAAAATAGATTTGCTTCTTTTTCAGATCTATCATGCTGAGTCCAGGTGTAGAAATGCCTTCCCCCCACCATTCTTTAGTGGAATCTATTCTGAACTCATTAATTTTAGCTAAAAAAAAAAAAAGGTAAGTTAATAAGACTACCTACCTAAAACACATCTTTCTAGCATTTAACTGCCTGTCGCAAAACCATTTTGTAAAAACAAGTACATCTATAAAGGAAATTCCATTTATAGGAGTATCTGAAAGGGAGGACTGAGTCACTAAGAGCTCTTACTTGGTTCTAACCCATTCCAGTCCTATATTGGACCTCATCGGAAATAATGATTTTCCTGTTCTGTTCTGATGTTGGAAAACATTTGACACAGTATTTTTGATGTTATTCACCTGCTGTGCTGTTGGAACCTATCTGGTGTGTTTCCTCGTGTAGTATGGACTCTACCCAACAGATAGCGCAGGTTTTACTCTTTCTGTTCCTCAGAAGGTAATGTGTTTTGATGTGAACAGGTGATCATGCATTGTATTCAAGTGGTTGTGCTTGTAGGATAGTGGCAGGGAAAAGGTGTGTAAGTGATGATGATATTACAAGGTGGAGTTTTGAGGACAGTCAGGCTGAAGGAGAGTTTAGTGATGCAAGTGAGCATGAAGAATCAATTCCTCTATGCGATGATATTACTTCCAGGGAATCTGAAGCTAGCAATGGAGAAGAAAGTGATGATATGTAAGCTGTAACAAGTAGCTGGAAGGTTTATGATGATGGTCTTGGTGATCTTATAAGGTCCTGTACTTTGTCACACAACACGATTCACTCTTCCTCAAAGTTCTCAACCAAAAACTGAAGTTGAATATTTCCAGCTCTCTTTCTCAGATGATCTTGTTGGTGAAATCGTGACCACAAAAAATATGTATGCAGCAGAAAAAATATGGTAGATGACACGATTAACAAAATACTCAAACTTGGCACTCATGGAAAGATGTTTCATCAGAAGAAATGAAAGTGTTCTTTGGTGTAATACTGAACATGGCTCTGAATTTGAAGGCACAATTAGTTGACTATTTTACCAAAGATTGGCTAGACTGAACCCCATTCTTCAAGGCTGTTTTCTCTCATCTCCATTTTTCCCCAAATATTTTGGATGCTACATTTAGTTTCTCCTGTAGCAGCTCAAGAGAGTGTGCATACTCGAAGGAGCAAGGTGAAGAATATTAGTGAGTATATTGAAAATAAATGAAAAGAACTTTATGTACTGGGAATAAATGTGGCTATAGATGAGAATACAAGAGGTTTCAAAGGAAGGATTCAATTCAAATTCTATAATCTAAAGAAACCTACAAAGTGAGGCCTACAAATGTTTTGCCTATGTGATTCAGAAAATGGTTATGAGTTTTCTCACATTCTCTATTATGGCGAGACAACAACAGAAATTCTTACCCATCCTGATTTTCCATTTATGAGTCAAATAGTGACTCATTTGGCACAAGTTTTGCAAGCACATACAAGTGGTTCAGGGTATCCACATCTACACTGTCAGGTTCTATACAAGTCCTCAACTTGTTCAAGAATTCCATCAAGTAAAAATTCATATAGCAGGAACAGTATGGCTTCTAGTAAAGATTTTCCAAGTGATCTGAAAATTAAGAAACTTCTGGAATATGAATTATGTGCCTATCAATTAGATATTAACACAATGTCCCTCTCATTCCATGACAAGTGATTACTGACAACAGTTTATCACTGGTTATAGGAAGAAACAGCCTGTTCAATTTGAAAAACTGACAGTTATTTTAGAATACACTAAGTTTACGGAAGAGTGTGGACAGGAGCTGGTCAGTACTGTGGATGTTATGATTTACAACGAAGTCCTACGAATGGTAAAAAAAAAAAAAAATTGTTCTTCTGGATGATGAAAGTTGCATTTGTGAACAACTTCATACTTTCCTTGTTAGATAAGAAGGGGAGTGGAGAAAAAATAGAGACACCTTTCTTACATAAGAAATCTCATCACTCAGCTTGTGAGCAATGTGAGGAAAAAAAACTCAAGAAAGAGGGGAAGGCCATCATCTTTTCACACTAAGGAAAAGCTAAAGCTTTATAACACAAAATGAAAAAAAAAAAAGCATAAGAATTACATGATTTACACTAGAAGAAATGAGAAAGATGGAAGAAGAGAAAACATTTTCTTTCCTTCTTTCCTTCCTTCCTTTCTTTCTCTTTTTTTAATTTTTTTTTCACTTTGTCGCCCTTGGTAGAGTACTGTGGCATCACAGCTCACAACAACCTCCAGCTCTTGTGCTCAGGCAAGTCTCTTGCCTCAGACTCCCGAGTAGCTAGGACTACAGGTGCCCGCCACAATGCCTCCCAATGAGACAGATAAATGGCTATGAATAGATTAATAAACTGTGGTGTATGTATACTATGGAATACTATTCAGCTATAAAAAGATGGAGACTACATCTTTTGTATTTACTTCTTAGTAAGGTCTCACAAGAATGGAAAAGCAAGTAAATGTACTCAATACTAATATGAAACCAATAGAAAAACAACTATATGCCCACAAGTGGGAAAAACACAAGCATATTCAAGTGTGGGGGAGGGAAGGAGGGAAATATAAGAGGAAGATGGAGGGGGATTGATACACTCTCACCTAATGTGCACCATTTCAGGGTACACAACAAACCGCTTGGATGAAAGGATAAACTACAACTTGAACCTTACCTTAGAAATGTAAACCATGTAACCTAATCATTTACCCTCATATCAATCTGAAGTTAAAAATATAAACAAAAGTAAACAAACAATTGTTTGTAATTGTTTTATGTAATCTAAACTAGATAATAAAATCATCAGGTGAATTCATATTTATGTTTTTCTCTTTTAAAACTGTAAGATAATTACAAGTAATCCAGCCATCTAGTCCCCGCCCAAAATGCATAAGAGCTGAGGAGTAAGTAGATGGCAGAAAAATTGGATTAGAAAACTAAATTTGCATGGCAAGTCTTACCCTTTGTTTAGAGTCCTTTTCTTGGCTAACTTGTGTTAACTGGGACTTTAGATATAACCTTTTCTTCTTAGTATGAGCAAATGATGATATGATATTTAGGCCTAAAGTCTTAAATAGATGGGAGTCATCTATTTAAAAGAAAAATTGTTGCTGAGCTAACAATTGCTTAGGGCAGTAAAATAGGAATTAAAAGAATGATAATCTGAATAACATACAATTTAAAAGCTAGCAAATGAAAATTCTTTGTAACAGCTATAAGATCTGTGTCTGTATGTCTATATGTCTATCTATGTCATATGTATGGGATATTTTACTACCAAAATATATGAAATAGCTATAATTAGTTGGCTTTAAAAAGTAAGTACTTAAATATTTTATCAGGAAAATAAAAACTAACTCATTAGTTTAGGTAACTTAAGTAATCTTTGTTGAATAAAACCAGTTTTAAAATAGTCATTAAAGTTTGGATGTCTGAAAGTCATAAAATTGCTGCTTCTATAATATTTTTAATACTTACTGAATTTGACTGTGAGCTTCTGTTTTGGGTTTTAAGCATCTGGATTCTGGGGTCTGGATAAGTGGCCATGGTGAGGCTTGGACCAGCAGCTTACAAGGCACAATCTAGCTCAATAACGACCCTTCTTTCTTGCCCCAGCTTTACCTCCTGGCTATTCTGGGAGGGATCAGATAAGTTTAAATTTATATTTTGACATCTTATTTTTACATGGTATAGAAAACTAAACATACTTACATGTGATAGTAAAAACTGGGGACTGATAACAGTTCAAAATTACTTTACCTTCTTAGGTTTTTCTAGGAGTTGAAATTATGATTAATACATGTATAAAGTAATTAAAATGACTAGTAGAAGGGAAACGATTCTATATGAAAAATAAAATACATTTTTGTTTAAAAGATTATAGGAAGACATGAAATATAGTTTTTTTTTTTTTTGTTTGTTTGTTTTGAGACAGAGTCTCACTATGTCGCCCTCATCGTAGAGTGCTGTGGCGTCACAACTCACGGCAACCTCCAACTCTTGGGCTTAACCGATTCTCTTGCCTCAGCCTCCCAAGTAGCTGGGAGTACAGGCACCTGCCACAACACCTGGCTATTTCTTGTTGCAGTTGTCATTGTTGTTTCAGCAGGCCAAGGCTGGGCTTGAACCCGCCAGCCTAGGTGTAGGTGGCTGGCGCCGTAACCACTGTGCTACAGGTGCCAAGCCGAAATAGTTTTTTTAAAAGATAATTTTGTCTAATTTATAGGTTTTAAAAATTATTTTAAATTAAATAAATAAATGATAATTAAAACTAAATTGATATAAAAGTTGAAAAATAATCAGGGTTACAAAATATCTATGAAAATCTTCCCTATGATAAAATTAATTAAAATTAGAAGGAATTATTTGTAAGATTTTATTAAAATTAGCTTTAAAATTAATAATACACTAAAGCCAAGGTAAAATAGGTTTTATTTTTAAAATAAGATTTTCAAATGATATTAATAGAAATAACAAACGATTTTTATTCATCTTTTGAATAAACTGCAAAATAAAGAGGAGGAGAGAGAAAGACTTATTTTGTTTGCCTCTTTATTAGCTTGACTTTCAGTTTGTCTATATTATGTTTTATGAATGTCTGGAAAATTAAGTCTCCTCTCTATCGAAGTGTAAGGTTTTTGCTTTTTAAAATCTTTGAATTATCAGTTTAGCTAAAAGAATTACTATAATTTCATAGTAACCTGTGATCTTGTTTTATGACAAGTATTTTGTGACAGTGTTTTAAACCACTGATATTTGATAAAATTCCCAAAATTAAAATTCCAAGTCCAATCTTTTTCATTTCAAACTAGCTTTTTAAATATTAGGGCCACTGAAATTCTAAGATATATTAAGTGAAGAGTACATGTGAGAATACTTAAGGGAAGAATCAGATCTTGATGTGCTTGCATTACTAGTAATAATGATTTTATAAACTTTAAACCAACATTCAATTATTAGTTGTAAGTAGATTAGAAATTAAATTAGGAATAGGATTGCAGAGAACGGACAAAGGGAAAACAGCAAAAGGAGAAATTGATTCGGGAATATACCTGGCTTTGAGTGTAAATCATGAGACTCTGTCCACTTTAAAATTCTTAAAGCTGGCTTGCTGAAAATCCCCTCTCCTCCCAGAGCACTTGACTGCCACCTCAGCTGTAGGCTGCAAGCCTCTGTGGCCCTTTGCTGCTAGGGATGGGCTGTTTGCTCCAGGAGAGTGCTTTTGGGGGAGTTAAGAATGTAGAATGTTTAAACTTCGTTGAACACAGCAAGAATTGCTTCGAACCAGATAAAAAATTTTCTTCTGTCACCTTAGTTTGGTCAGAGAAGTCTGTCTGAACATAATGCTTTAACAGTATTAAAAAATCACGTCTGTGTTTTGTGACTGTGGGTCAGCTGGAGTATTTTCCCTGACGTCAGGCTCCTGTTTACCTACCCAGACTCTGTTAAGATCATAAATACCTTAAAAGTAGCAAGTAAATCCATACTATTACCCTAGTTAGTTGAAGAATTAGTCTGGTTAGTAGAAATGCAAGTGCTGCAAGAACCATGACGGAATTGTTTGCCTTGCCTTCAGGAGATTTATGATTATAATAGTGATGTATGAAATAAATACAGAGCTAGCCTGATACTCAGGGCAGCACACTGGAAGCCTCACGAAGAAGGGTGTGCTGCCTCCCGTATCCTCACTGCTTTTAAAACCTCTTTGTCTCTGTCTATTATCTTCTATCTTAATTTTCCTAATAATTTCAATTTGTCTTTTTCACACCACCAAGCCATTGGAAGGAAAAAACCATAGCGTGTTTGGGGCTGGTCTCCCTAACAATTAAGCTTATTCAATACATTGAAGTCATACAGGATGCATTGTTAAATATGAAATAGTATTTACCTTTCTTGGGTAATATTTGTATAAACATGTTATTAATATATATTCTAATGTTACATGAGATTCCTCATGTTCTGATATGTCTAAGTGTATGCTATCTGTAATAATTATGGTTGTTACGAATTGTTGCCCGCTAGAAAAGTAACCGTCTTTGTCTATTATCTCTCACATGTGGCTATTCTAAGACTTTATCATCCAAAGAAAACTATTATTTTACACTGATTGTTCTCAAAAAGTGGTTTTTTAACTGGCTATGGTCCAAAGTTTTCTTCTTCAAGGAAAGTCATGGAAAGAAATGACAAGTTCCTTTGAATACAGGTTTCTGGTAACTTTGAAAATAATATGCTATTGGACTAAAACTGAACATTAATTAAAAAGTTGGTGCATCCATATGTATTGCTAACTCAACCTCAAAGAGAATAGAATTAATTACATGGGACTGAACTAATGTTTTATGACTTTTTGTTTGAAACATTGCTGATTTGTTTCATGTTTTGTTTTCCAGAACTCAAGAAAACTTTTTTCTTTCTTTAGAGCTATTTATAGCTTACAATAAACTATATATTTGTAAGCAAAATGTGAAATATTTATTTTTCTCTCTAATTGATTTCTCTAGAATTTGAAAACTATTTGTGAGTATTCTTAATTTACAGAAATACAGTTATCTGGAAAAGTTTAATAAGAGGTCTATTTCCTTTTTTTTTTTTTTTATGGTTTTTGGGCAGGGCTGGGCTTGAACCTACCACCTCTGGCATATGGGGCTGGCGCCCTACTCCTTGAGCCACAGGCGCCGCCAAGAGGTCTATTTCCTTTCATGATAAGACACGAAACTTTAGTTGGAATAGTATATTTTCAAAGGTTGCCAGACTGCATTAAGTAATCAAAGCTTACTCTCCAAGGCAAAAAAAAAAAAAAAAAAAAAAAAAGACCTTCAGAAAAACTGGTTACCTCATCAATAACAATTCCTGATCTGTGGTAAGTAAATAATATCACCTTCTGAGAGATCCAGGGACCCAAAGTTACTTTGGGACTTAGAAAAAAAGTAATTTACCCAATTCATATAGATAGCTATAGGCACAGAAAAGTCCTTAGCTTGACTTGAGAGGCTTTCAAGAGGCTTTCAAGTCTAACCTAAGATTCCTTTCAAAAAAAAAAAAACAATGTTCCAATAAAGCCTATTTTATTTTTATTATATATTTTTTGAGACAGAGTTTTATTATGTCACCCTTGGTAGAGTGCTGGGGTTTCACAGCTCACAGCAACTTCAAACTCTTGGGCATCAGCGATTCTCTTGTCTCAGCCTCTCAAGTAGCTGGGACTACAGATGTCCACCACAACGCCTGGCTTTTTTTTTTTTTTTGTAGTTGTTATTGTTGTCTGGGAGGCCCAGGCCGGGTTTGAACCCACCACCCCTGGTGTATGTGGCTGGCACCCTAGCCACTAGCTATAGGTGCTGAGCCAATAAAGCCAATTTTAAAAAGGGAAAGCCTATATGATCAATAATTATTCTTACTGCACTTTACGCAAATAATCAGGCTATGTATAAGACTAGACTTTATTTTTGCAAGTAAATTGTCTTTAATAAAAATGGACAATGGGAAAGAGAAAAAATATGTTTCAGAAAAAAAATCAACTATAGTCTGCCCGTTGTTAGATTCCAGTCTTGTCCACTGACTTTGATTTTTTATTATTTGCCTACAATTTGAACTGAATCCTGGCTGCAAGTCTCCAGCTAACAATTTCAATTATTTTTTTTTCCATTTTTCTGACTTAGACTCAGAAACACCACCACTATCTTTTCCTGAGACTCTGTAAACACAACTTGGGACATACAAACTCCAGATTGGAAAAAAAAAAAATCTGTCAGATTACAATTGCATACTTCCACTTTAACTGAAGATACTTTTGAGTAGACACTTCAGCTGGCTGCTTTCTAAACTCTAAGGAAACTACTTTATGAAGTGTTATAAATATTTTTTTGATTTTCTTCTGTTTGAAAATCAGTCTGCAGTGCCAGATCCTGGAAGGAGACACAGCTGTTTAACTAAACTGATCTCTTCACAGGACTAAGAGAATAACCAAAAAGATATAGAACGATATATTTAAATTTGCTCCAATTTTGTTTCATTCCTTAATCCAAAGATAATAGTTTGGCTTTTAATATGTATTACCTTTCAACTTCAAAGTAAGGACTTAAGAAAATTAGAAATATTTTACACAAAATATACTTCTTTGACAAATTTTAGGATGGCTGCCACAGAAGTAATACTACAAAGGTGTCTTTGTATGTGTAGTTAGGGGGAGCAAACTTACATCTGTAGAGAATCTGCATTAATGCAGTCAGGTCTTTGTATTTGAGCTAGAAAAGGTTAATGGAGACTCTCTACTTCCTTTCTCATAGACTTAAGAAATGGCTGCCAGGAAGGTACAGGACACCTGGTAGCAAAGGTTGCTGGGTATACTGGTCCCTAATTACAGAGTGTATGCCAACAGAGACATAATTAAAAATTTGTCTGTGACTCTAGGACTGATCACAGAAGAAACTGCAAAGAGCCTTACGGCTCCACAAAACCTTTCAACTCTCTAGCCCAGGTAATCTTATATAAGCAGTTAGTATTATTATAGTATTAATTAATAATACTATATAGTATAGTATTATTATTTCCTGTTGGCTAAATAAGGAAGAGCCTTGCAGTGTTAAACACTACCTGCTTTATCTATAAAAAATCTCAGAAAAAAAATGGAAACCTGAATAGAAAATATTTCTCCACAATCTATGTGACTACACAGCTCTACTATGCCTGATTTTTTATGGGGGTTATTCACTTGGATTTCCCAGAACTTCAGGGAAATTCTGTAGGAACTTTTGAAGCTAGAACTCTATATTCAAGAGCTCATTATCTATCTTATAGTCTGCTGTTCACTAAAGTACTGTGCTAAGACTATAAATAAAAATACTAATGTTCTTGTCAATCAAATCTTAGGTCTACAGCCACGCACTCATGAATACTTGAAGAAAAGTGCAAAATATTTTCATTTCTCTTATCCCAAGCTCAACCCAACTATACCCCTTGTTGGTAGAAAGAAGGCAGGTTGGTCATCTGCCCTTTTCCATTTCATTAGCCCACACCACATGAATGAGATGGGATGACTATGTGGGTAACTAAAGCCACCATTTATAAAATCAGTAAAGGTCCACAAGTTGAGAACTGTGGTAAGGGCCTAAACTCTGTAAAAGTATAGGCATTTTGTGTGTGTGTTATCTCCATATATTCATATCTATGTCTATACTGATAGACATAGATAGATAGATAGATAGATATAAAACCATCAGCCATTTCCCTCTAGTTTGTTTTCCTTTAATTGCTACTCAAGAGTCACATAGCTGATGGTCATGAAGAGTCTTAACTTTCTTAATTCCTCCCATAGATAACATCATCCTTGTGAAATCTAAGGCTACTTTATGAGATATCCTCTAGGACTTGAATTCCAGTGGACCAGCTGACCCACTCAGCAACTGACTCAACTGGTTTGTAATCCCCCACCTGGAAACTGACTCAGCATAAGACAATTTCTATGGCTCCAACCCAAAGCTAGCCAATCAGCAGACCAAATTGCCTAGCTCTTTGCCTGCAAAGCTATCTTTAAAAGCCTTTTCTCTTAAATTCTCAGGGATATAGATGTGATCATTTCCTCCCATCTTCTTGCATAGCACCTGCAATATTAAAATCTTTCTCTGCTATAACCTCTGAGGGTCAGTGTACTGGCTCCCTCTTCACCAGTAGACAATGAACCTGATAAGGCTGCAACGATCATGTTTTCTTTCATGTTATAGAGAACAATCATATTTTTAAATATCCTTCGGTCACTTTCTCATAATTATTATTAGACAGTATTAATTTTGTTTTGACTTTATAAGATCTCAAAGAATATTGCAAGTTCAAACAACAGGGATGAAGAGAAAAATGAATGAATGTTACGTGCATTTGTAAAATGCTACAGCAGTTAGTCATTTGTTTATTTGGTCAAGTTTTCTCTGGCCAGGAAAAGCTAAGGCCTTAAGCTTCAGAGAAAAATTGGTCTTTCATCCATTTTACATATATGAGAGATCAAATGTATACACACATTCATAAATTAATCAAATATAAATCATTTGACATAAAAAACTGTAGGCAGAAGAGGTGAGTTACTCACTCCAATCTAGTAATGAATGCTATGTCTTTCTTTTCAAAGTGAGGAAAGTAAGAAATGATCATATCATGAATAGTTTTTATCCAAATAAAGATAGGCTTGTAGTTTTTTAAATATGATCTTAATATGAAGTAGTTCCATAAAGTACTCAAATTTTTCCCAGGGATGGAATGTGATTATTTGCAAATTCTTCTTTGCTAGTATTTTAACTGGTCATGTAATTCATTATTATGATGAGAAAATTAAATCAACATAGTTGTATTTTTTATAAAGATATAAGAAAATAATTTTTATCATTGCCAAGTTAGCATTTTTAAAGAGAAAACTCAGTACATATTCTTCCTTTTCAGTATCCTCTTGATCAATCTTTTTACTTATAAAAACAATCAGGGGAGACATGGCTTTTCTCAGTCACAACTTGTTTCTACATATCTAAATATTGAACTATTCAGAATAATGAGAAACTCCACAAAAATAGCTGAAGGTCTGAAACATATGTAAGACCTTTGTTTGTATGGGTTTTAAGAATCAGCTTATTTAATTTAAAGCTCTAATTCATTTTTTTAAAGCTCTGTTTCTATATCTCTCTCATAAAAGGTTAGGCAGAAGTTTCTGTATTTTTATAACTTTTTAATTAATTCTAAGTCCATTAATTATTTTTCCTATGAAACCCATGATCAACTTAATCTTTAATGAAAAATAGTGGTGGAGTGTTCACAGAATACAGACTATAACCTGCATCAACACAAAGTATGTTAAGCCAATTTATGTAATGTCCATATCAAAATTGGTATGAAACATATGTACATATATATATATGTATGTTAGTTTTCTCACATCAGATCACTCTCACATTGATTCCTCTTATGACTACCTTTCTCAACTTCAATGCCCTTTGTGATGACACTGGACCCATCCACATAATGCAGGATAATCTCCTAAAATCAGCTAATTATCAGCCTTAATCCTATCTGCAAACTTAACTCCCCTTTGCCATGTAACATAAGATATTCAGATGTTCTAGGGATAAGGGAATAGACATCTTCAGGGACCATTATTGTTCACCACAACTGCCAAACCAGGGAAAACTTGGAAGTGGATCCTTACATAGAGGAGACTTCAGATCAGCTCCCAGCCCTGGCTGACAACTGGATTGTAGCAAAGGACCCAGGTAAGCCATTGCCAGATTCTTGACCCACATGAACTAAGAGATAATAACATGCACTGCTTTAAACTACTAAATTCTAGGTAATTTGTTACATAGCAATAGATAACTAATCCTATACTTAAAACTAAATTATTTTCATTTTCACATTTTCCCTAGATTTTATTTTTGTATCAGTTTTATTAAAAATAAATGTACTCAGGCGGCGCCTGTGGCTCAAAGGAGTAGGGTGCCGGCCCCATATACCAGAGGTGGCAGGTTCAAACCTGGCCCCGGCCAAAAAAAACTTCAATAAAAATAAATGTACTCTATTGATTTCAAGTTATGGAAATTACAGGTTACA
Organism: Nycticebus coucang; assembly: GCF_027406575.1. NCBI lineage: Eukaryota > Metazoa > Chordata > Mammalia > Primates > Lorisidae > Nycticebus > Nycticebus coucang. The sequence continues at coordinate 150,917,037 of NC_069804.1, read as the reverse complement.
TTTAAGTTATTAAACCAACAGACGAAATGATAAATTATGACACGTTTACAATAAATAGCTCCAATGTGCTACACTCATACAGTAATCCTATTACATCAACAATAAATTTTTTTCTTCTTTTGGCTACCAATTCTCAAAATATGATCACAATATAGGGAAATGATCGGTCAGAAAAAAAGGGCCCAGCTATATAACAACGCTTGTCATTATAAAGAAATTGTAGTGCATTGAGCTGAAATTTTGGCTGCTGGAATCAAATTAATGTGTTGCTATTTATGTTTTCTCTTCCTCAGAAACTAAGGATGTTTTCATTATAAAACAGGGAGCATCAGGAGATGAAATTTCCATAAAAATTGAAAAGTTGGTTTAACTTTTATGCTTTTAGTATAGTTAATGGGTGATATGTATACCAACTGATCTGTAACTGACTCACTTAATTGGTTAAACCGTGGCGATAATTTGTGAAGCTAATTGTCCTAGACAGAACACAACTCAAAACTTTGTTTCTTTAGCATTATGTTCGCATCAGTCAAATGAACACTATTTTCTAAAAGTCATCATGAACATTAACAGAAGCATTGTTTGTCATTCACTAGTGAGAAAGTTTAAATTTTTGTATTTGCATATACATCCATTTTATCTGGTAACTGTTCAGAAACTGTTTGATGCCAATCAGTTAGGTTTTACTGTTACTTTTTTTTTTTTTTTGAGACAGAGTCTCACTTTGTCACCCTTGATAGAGTGCCCTAGCATCACAGCTCACAGCAACCTCTAGCTCTTGGGCTTAGGCGATTCTTTTGCCCCAGCCTCCCAAGTAGCTGGGACTACAGGTGCCTGCCACAGTAACCTATACTGTTACTTCTATATAAGGAAAAATAATCATACAGTTGCTTTATAAACTGAAACTGGTACTACTCTGTATGTATTTTCATATATTAAGTAATTTGATACTGGCAATACCCCTATTCAACAGGTATTATTATTATTCCCATTTTACAGGTAAGGAAACTGAGCTACAGAAAGGACAAGCAACTTGCTTAGTATTTACATAGGTAGCAATTGCTAGTGGTAGGATTCAAATTCTTTTTATTTCCCACACCAAACAAGAACTTTGTCTTAATTGTCAAAAAATGTAGATGTCAAAGTAGAATAACTATGATTAGCAGTGTAATGTGTTGAATTGTGTCCCCCCAAAATTCACATGCTGAAGTTTAAACTCCATTAGCTCTCAATGTGACCTTATTTGGAAATAGGTTCATTGATGATGTAATAATCAGTTAAGATGAGGTGATTGGGCTGGACCAATATTACTACTGTTCTTATAAAAAGGGGAAATTTGGATAGAGACAGATACACATGGAAAACAATGTGAAGAAACACATGGATGGAGGTGGAACACATTCTTCTTAGTGAAGCATCACAGGAATGGAGAAGTATGAATCCTATGTATTTGACTTTGATATGAGGACAATTAATGATACTGGTGGGGCATGGGGGAAGGGGAGAGCAGACAGAGAAGGAGAGTGGGGGTGATGGAAAGGAAAAGAAAAAAAGAAAAGAAAATAGTGCCTAATTCTTACATAAATTGGATTTAATTTTGACTAAAGTACATTACTTAAACATTAATTTTTCATTCAACTTGTTAATATATTGTTTAGGATATTGCATCCTCATTTGTAAGTGCAATATGTTTGTAATTTCCCTTTATAATAATATATTTTTTCCAATTTTAATATCAGGTATATCCACATGAAGTAGAGTGATTTTGAAGTATTTCTTCTTTTTCTGTTGACTATAATATTTGGCATGATCTTTTTTTTAATTATCTTCTATTTTTATTTATAAATATTAATTAGTTGTCTATTTTTTGAGACTTTGGAAAAAATAATAAGAAGTTAACTTACTCCATACTGAACCTCACAGTTAAGGCATTCTATAATAGACATACTCTTATTTGACAATGTGAATGTTACCTTTTTTGCATAATTATTATTGCTTAATAAAAAAAAAGAAACACAGGGACAATACAGCCATAAATAAGCCCAGGAGAATGGCCTAGAATAAATCCTTCCCTTAAAGCCCTCAGAAAGAGCCAAACTGATAACAGTATGATTTTGGGTTTCTAGCCTCTAGAACCATGTGACTAAATTTTTATTGTTTAAGCCATCCAGTTTGTGGGCACAGTGCTTTGTTATGGCAACCCTAGCAAACTAATAGTATCACTTTCTTCCAAATTCCCCTAAGACCCTCTCTGGCTGTCAAATGCTGAGACTAAGTTGTTTTCTAGTGAATTTTAAGTTTAGTTTTTTAATTTCAACCTTTTCCATACAGATCCTTTTTCTTTCTCAATTTTTCTAGTTTAATTATAATTTCCCATTGCTGCCTTTTTCAATAACTAGAACTTCATTTTTGCTAGTGTTTCTATCGCTATTATTTGGTTTTTCACCCAATTTTATCCCGTAAAGTTTTCTGTTTGCTTGTTTTGGTTTGATTTATAGCATTTTTGTCTTTCCTCTCTACTTGGTGGAGGTGGGGTACTGTGTCTGATCAGGTTAGCAAAGAGCTGCTGACCTCAAGGGAACCACCCAACTGGGCACCCCCAGAAGGTGGGGTATTTTTAAGGTTCTGTCAAAGTACCCTACTGTACACCTATATTGCTCTGTCTCCCTCTTTCTGTGCCTCTCTTCCTTCTGTCAATAGTCCTTTTACCCACCCCCCTCCTTTCTCTATTTTTCTTTGTTTTTTTCTTATCACTGGTTCCTCCTTTCTTTCATCCCTTTTTTGCTCTTCAACCTTCTCACCCTTCTGGTCCTGTAACCCTTAGTCCACAGGCACGAGAACTTAAAGAGCAAGAGGAAGTGAACAGAAAATTAGGACAAGGAAACAGACAAAAGAAATCACTCATGAGGAAGAATCAGCAGAAAACTCTAGGCAACATGAAGAACCAGTCCAGAACAACCCCACCAAGGGACCATGAGGTAACTACTGCAGATGATTCTACCTATAAAGAAATGTTAAGAATGACAGAAAGGGAAATTAGAATACACATGTTGAAAACAATGAAAGAAATGATGGAAACAATGAAGGAAACTGCTAATAAAGTGGAAAATAACCAAAAGGAAATCCAAAAACAGAATCAAATAAGAGATGAACGATATGAAGAATATAAAAAGGATATAGCAGAGCTGAAGGAACTGAAACAGTCAATTAGGGAACTTAAGATGCAATGGAAAGTATCAGCAACAGGTTAGACCATGCAGAAGAAAGAATTTCAGAGGTAGAAGACAAAGCTCTTGAGATAACTCAGATAGTAAAAGAGGCAGAAAAGAAGAGAGAGAAAGCAGAACGTTCACTGTCAGAATTATGGGACTTTATGAAGCGTTCCAACATACGAGTTATAGGAATTCCAGAAGGGGAAGAAGAATGCCCCAGAGGAATGGAAGCCATATTAGGGAATATTATAAAAGAAAATTTCCCAAATATCACCAAAGATTCTGACACACTGCTTTCAGAGGGATATCGGACCCCAGGTCGCCTCAACTCTAACCGAGCTTCTCCAAGACACATTGTGATGAACCTGTCCAAAGTCAAGACAAAAGAAAAGATTCAGCAAGCTGCCAGGAGTAAGCGCCAGTTGACCTACAGGGGCAAATCCATCAGATTGACCGCAGACTTCTCTAATGAAACTTTCCAAGCAAGAAGACAATGGTCATCTACCTTTAATCTACTTAAACAGAACAATTTCCAGCCCAGAATTCTGTACCCTGCTAAGCTAAAGCTTAAAAATTGACAGAGAAATCAAATCATTTACGGATTCACAAACATTGAGGAAATTTGCCACAACAAGACCAGCTCTACAGGAAATACTTCAACCTGTTCTGCACACTGACCACCACATTGGATCAGCAGCAAAGTAAAAACTCAGAAATTAAAGGACAGAACCTAACCTCCACACTGATGCAAAAGATAAAACTAAGCAATGGACTTGCACCAAATAAGACGAATAGAATACTACCACACTTATCAATTATCTCAATAAATGTTAATGGCTTGAATTCCCCACTGAAGAGACATAGATTGGCTGACTGGATGAAAAAACACAAGCCATCCATTTGCTGTCTGCAAGAAACACACCTGGCTTCAAAAGACAAATTAAAGCTCCAAGTCAAGGGTTGGAAGACAATTTTTCAGGCAAATGGAATTCAGAAGAAAAGAGGAGTTGCAACCTTATTTTCAGATACATGTGGATTTAAAGCAACTAAAGTCAAAAAGACAAAGATGGTCACTTTATATTGATCAAGGGAAAAAGACAACAAGAAGACATTTCAATTCTAAATAGTTATGCACCCAATTTAAATGCTCCCAGATTCTTGAAACAGACCTTACTCAGTCTGAGCAATATGATATCTGATAATACCATAATAACAGGGGACTTTAACACTCCTCTTACAGAGCTGGACAGATCCTCTAAACAGAAATTAAACAAAGATATAAGAGATTTAAATGAGACCCTAGAACAACTGTGCTTGATAGACGCATACAGAACACTCCACCCCAAAGATAAAGAATATACATTCTTCTCATCACCCCATGGAACATTCTCCAGAATTGATCATATCCTGGGACACAAAACAAATATCAACAGAATCAAAAGAATTGAAATTTTACCTTGTATCTTCTCAGACCATAAGGCACTAAAGGTGGAACTCAACTCTAACAAAAATGCTCGACGCCACCCAAAGACACGGAAATTAAACAATCTTCTGTTGAATAACAGATGGGTGCAGGAAGAAATAAAACAGGAAATCATTAACTTCCTTGAGCATAACAACAATGAAGACACAAGCTACCAAAACCTGTGGGATACTGCAAAAGCAGTTTTGAGAGGAAAATTCATCGCTTTATATGCCTACATTCGAAAAACAGAAAGAGAGCACATCAACAATCTCACAAGAGATCTTATGGAATTGGAAGAAGTACAATCTAAGCCTAAACTCAGTAGAAGAAAAGAAATCTCCAAAATCAAATCAGAGATCAATGAAATTGAAAACAAAAGAATCATTCAGAAAATTAATGAAACAAGGAGTTGGTTTTTTGAAAAAAATAAATAAAATAGATAAACCATTGGCCAGACTAACGAGGAATAGAAAAGTAAAATCTCTAGTAACTTCAATCAGAAATGATAATGGGGAAATAACAACTGATCCCACAGAGATACAAGAGATCATCTCTGAATACTACCAAAAACTCTATGCCCAGAAATTTGACAATGTGAAGGAAATGGATCAATATTTGGAATCACACCCTCTCCCTAGACTCAGCCAGGAAGAAATAGAGCTCCTGAACAGACTAATTTCAAGCACTGAGATCAAAGAAACAATAAAAAATCTTCCAACCAAAACATGCCCTGGTCCAGATGGCTTCACACCAGAATTCTATCAAACTTTCAAGGAAGAGCTTATTCCTGTACTGCAGAAATTATTCCAAAAAATTGAGGAAGCAGTAATCTTCCCCAACACATTCTACGAAGCAAACATCAACCTGATACCAAAACCAGGAAAAGACCCAAACAAAAAGGAGAATTTCAGACCAATCTCACTCATGAATATAGACGCAAAAATTCTCAACAAAATCCTAGCCAATAGATTACAGCTTATCATCAAAAAAGTCATTCATCATGATCAAGTAGGCTTCATCCCAGGGATGCAAGGCTGGTTAAACATACGCAAGTCCATAAACATTATCCACCATATTAACAGAGGCAAAAATAAAGATCACATGATCCTCTCAATAGATGCAGAAAAAGCATTTGATAAAATCCAGCATCCTTTTCTAATTAGAACACTGAAGAGTATAGGCATAGGTGGCACATTTCTAAAACTGATTGAAGCTATCTATGACAAACCCACAGCCAATATTTTACTGAATGGAGTAAAACTGAAAGCTTTTCCTCTTAGAACTGGAACCAGACAAGGTTGTCCTCTGTCACCTTTACTATTCAACGTAGTGCTGGAAGTTCTAGCCAATACAATTAGGCAAGACAAGGAAATAAAGGGAATCCAAATGGGAGCAGAGGAGGTCAAACTCTCCCTCTTTGCTGACGACATGATCTTATACTTAGAGAACCCCAAAGACTCAACCACAAGACTCCTAGAAGTCATCAAAAAATACAGTAATGTTTCAGGATATAAAATCAATGTCCACAAGTCAGTAGCCTTTGTGTACACCAATAACAGTCAAGATGAGAAGCTAATTAAGGACACAACTCCCTTTACCATAGTTTCAAAGAAAATGAAATACCTGGGAATATACATAACGAAGAAGGTGAAGGACCTCTATAAAGCAAACTATGAAATCCTCAGAAAGGAAATAGCAGAGGATATTAACAAATGGAAGAGCATACCATGCTCATGGATGGGAAGAATCAACATTGTTAAAATGTCTATACTTCCCAAAGCAATCTACCTATTCAATGCCATTCCTATCAAAATACCAACATTGTACTTTCAAGATTTGGAAAAAAAAGATTCTGCGTTTTGTATGGAACCGGAAAAATCCCCGTATAGCTAAGGCAGTTCTTAGTAATAAAAACAAAGCAGAGGGCATCAGCATACCATATTTTAGTCTGTACTACAAAGCCACAGTGGTCAAGACAGCATGGTACTGGCACAAAAACAGAGACATAGACACTTGGAATCGAATTGAAAACCAAGAAATGAAACTAACATCTTACAACCACCTAATCTTCGATAAACCAAACAAGAACATACCTTGGGGGAAAGACTCCCTATTCAATAAATGGTGTTGGGAGAACTGGATGTCTACATGTAAAAGACTGAAACTGGACCCACACCTTTCCCCACTCACAAAAATTGATTCAAGATGGATAAAGGACTTAAATTTAAGGCATGAAACAATAAAAATCCTCCAAGAAAGCATAGGAAAAACACTGGAAGATATTGGCCTGGGGAAAGACTTCATGAAGAAGACTGCCATGGCAATTGTAACAACAACAAAAATAAACAAATGGGACTTCATTAAACTGAAAAGCTTCTGTACAGCTAAGGAGACAACAACCAAAGCAAAGAGACAACCTACACAATGGGAAAGGATATTTGCATATTTTCTATCAGACAAAAGCTTGATAACTAGGATCTATAGAGAACTCAAATTAATCCACATGAAAAAAGCCAACAATCTCATATATCAATGGGCAAGAGACATGAATAGGACTTTCTCTAAAGATGACAGATGAATAGCTAACAAACACTTGAAAAAATGTTCATCATCATCATCTCTATATATTAGAGAAATGCAAATCAAAACAACCCTGAGATATCATCTAACCCCAGTGAGAATGGCCCACATCACAAAATCTCAAAACTGCAGATGCTGGCGTGGATGTGGAGAGAAGGGAACACTTTTACAGTGCTGGTGGGACTGCAAACTAGTACAACCTTTTTGGAAGGAAGTATGGAGAAACCTTAAAGCACTCAAGCTAGACCTCCCATTTGATCCTGCAATCCCATTACTGGGCATCTACCCAGAAGGAAAAAAAATCCTTTTATCATAAGGACACTCGTACTAGACTGTTTATTGCAGCTCAATTTACAATTGCCAAAATGTGGAAACAGCCTAAATGCCCACCAACCCAGGAATGGATTAACAAGCTGTGGTATATGTATACCATGGAATACTATTCAGCCATTAAAAAAAATGGAGACTTTACATCCTTCGTATTAACCTGGATGGAAGTGGAAGACATTATTCTTAGGAAAGCATCACAAGAATGGAGAAGCATGAATCCTATGTACTCAATTTTGATATGAGGACAATTAATGACAATTAAGGTTATAGGGTGGGAAGCAGAAAGAGGGACGGGGGTAGGAGGGTGGGGCCTTGGTGTGTGTCACACTTTATGGGGGAAGACATGATTGCAAGAGGGAGTTTACCTAACAATTGTGATCAGTGTAACCTGGCTTATTGCACCTTCAATGAATCCCCAACAATAAAAAAAAAGGAAAAAAAAATAAAAAATAAAAAGTGAAAACAACCCAAATGCCTATTAATAGTAGCTTATTTAATTGGAAGAAAAAGCAGATATAGTATAGTGACTGACTTAAATAAATATGCTATGTTCATATTATACAAAGATAAGTAACCATTAGAAACTATGTTCTTCAGTAATATTTAAGGATATAGCATATGACTGCAATATGTTAATTAAAATAAGACCAAACATACGAAGTTTCAGTCATGCAAGATTAAAAAGTTCTAGAAACCGGGCGGCGCCTGTGGCTCAGCGGGTAGGGCGCCGGTCCCATTTGCCGGAGGTGGCGGGTTCAAACCCAGCCCCGGCCAAAAAAAAAAAAAAAAAATTTCTAGAAACCTGTTGTACACTGTGCTGATAGTTAACTATACAGCACTGTACATTTTAACTGTTACGAAGATAGATCTCATGATATATGTTTTGTATTATGATGAAAAATAAGACTATAAAATGTTATGTGCAATTCCATGTAAAGGCTGTTTAAATATATATCATAACTATTTCTGTGTGTGTATATATGAGGAATTAAATACATAAAAATATAAACAGTAGAACTTCTAGTGGTGGGATTGTGGTTGAATCTTTTCCTTTCTCTTTTTATGTTTTCAAATTTTTCTCAAATGAAAATAAGCTGCATTTATAATCAGAGATGCACTCAGAAAATTTATTTCACGTGACAAATTTTCAAATCTCCTCAATTCTATCTTGCATTTTTGAAATCAAAGAGGACTGGTTCCATCAGGAGACAAAAGCTTCAATGCCTGTCCAGGATCTGATGTCTCCTCCATTTGAGGTATGGATTTTTCCTGAGAAATAGCAGACTGTTCTTTTTTTTAACTATTTCCACCATTCTAATCCTGTGTTCTTTACCAGGAACAATTTTGTAGGCCATAAAGGATCTTGAAGCCAGCTGAGCCCTTTGTTCTTGTCCCTTCTGCCACGGAGGCTGCTGCCTCCTATTGCCTGCCAGTGGTCTTTTCACATCCCACACCTGCCGACACACTAGCTGCAGATGTCCCCCAGGACATGCTCTTATCCAAGCTGCTGCTTTTGATTGTACTTTTGCTAATGGAGGTGGAAGGATAACGAGAGATTGTATACTAAGGGTGGAAATGGAAGTGGGAGTTTGAAAGCAATGCTACTGATGCCTAGGCTCCAAGAGGGGTTTGAAGAAGTAAAGGAATGGGTGAGGAGTACTTTCCCAACACAGAATTTTGCTTTTATTGTTCTAAAGCACCACCCCCTGCCAAAAAAATTAAAAAACCCTAATAGTCTTCTTTTCACCTCCTCTGCATGCCATCCCTCACCATATTCCTCCTCCACTACCACCACCTTCGTAAGGGCCTGTGAAACAGCAGAACCAGGTCCACCTCTGCCATCACCTACTGGCAGCAGGCCTGATTCCTTCCCCATTTCCCCCACTACCATTTCTACTCTTTCTCCTCTACTGTAGCAGCACTAAATTTAGACCCAATAGGAAAAAATACCAATGCGTACCCACATTTCCAAATGTATAAGGGCTATTAGGAAATACGTATCATAGTATCTTTTCACTTTACCTCCCCCCCTCAAATACCTATGTATTTGCTCCCCCTGGTAGCTTCCTTCTTTTCTTACACTGTTAGTCATCTCTCTGAGACTAACAGGTAACCAAAGCCCTGTGTTTTAGTCATATCTCTGAGCAGAGAAAACTGTCTGGTATAACAATATTAATTTTGTTGTTCACCCCTTCATCTCACCATACAAATCCCAAGGTTTCCAGATATTTGCCCCCTTATTTTAGGGAAGGTTTATGTTGCCAGCCTGTTTTTTCTTTTTTTGTATAATCCTGAACATCTTGGCAAAATTATGCCTACAGAGTGGTGATTTAGAGAATGGAAAGAAAGATTTCTGCTCATGATACTAAGCACCTTTACTCTCTGCCAGGACTCCAGGGAGAAGGCAGGGCCCCAGGGGAAAATGGATGCAAGGTGCATATAAGGAGGCTGAACCCTTGGCATCAGGGCTTCCAAGCACTGGCAAACACTCTCATCCCCACTGGCTCTGACACAGCAGAAATATGCACCTTCAAGGTACTGTGTGGACTCAGACAGTGAGAATATCAGTGACAATCATAGTAAACTGAAGGTCCCATTTAGTCCTCCACTCATTCTTGGGTAACTCACAGAAAAAAAAGAGGAGCACTCCCAACAGTGATACTGATTTTTTTCACCTCAATGGGATGGAGGTAAGATGCAGATTTAAGGTGCCATCCTGAGCAAATGTGGCCTGAGATACACACTACACAAAGACACAGCAGGCAAGTACACACTCTTTATTATAAACTAGGATCAGAAAACTATTGACAGAGGTTGAGCTTGGTGAGCTTGGAGGGACCTTATGGAAGAATTTGAGCATAACTTTAGCTCAGACTAGAGGAAAATCTAACATTCCACCCTTGGGGGGCTCCTTTGTAGTTCCCTCCTTGCCTTGAAGCAGTTGCTCTAGGGGAGCAGAATCTGCAGAGCATACACAAAGAGGAAGAGAAGGGGTGCTCCTCCAGTTCAATTCTATGTTTAACCTAATTAGTCCTTCCAAAAGAATACCCATCCACGGGGCAGCACCTGTGGCTCAAGGAGTAGGGCACCAGCCCCATATACTGGAGGTGGCAGGTTCAAACTCAGCCCCGGCCAAAAACAAACAAAAAAAGAATACCCCCATCCATGGTTCAAACCTGACCCCAGCCAGGCCAAAAACAAACAAAAAAAAAAGAAAAGAAAGAAAGAATACCCCCATCCATAGTCGGGTGAGCCAATTTCCTTAACATCCACTGGGGGTCTATCTCAGGGAACATTACTGACTGGAAAGAGACCTGGGATGGGGGCAACCCAAGGTTGAGGGCAAGACTGTTCGCCAGTACTCCCCTAACCCCTTTACTCATGACATCCCAGATGTCTTTCAGGCAGGTTGATGGACAGCCAGGAAAATAGCTGTCCCCCAGAAGGGAAAAAATAAAAATAAACAGAGGACTGGAAAGGCCCTGCCTGTACTTTTAGGAGGCTACTTTACAGAAATTTGCTGTAGCTTATTTTTCTCACCCGAGACCAATGAGATGAGCAATTCGATTATGGAAGAACTTTCTTAAAAGTGTCTTTCTCGTTCTCCCAACTGCAAAAACGGATCTAGATGTTACACAGTTAGTTTTACTCAAGGGCACGCTACATGCAAGACAAAAAAGACACACCTAATCAAATCTGTATCCCAAATTATGCTCTCCTGTCTTCTAACCAAACTCACCAAAAAGGATTATGATAAGTCTTCTTTTTTATGCATACTAAACAACAAGTATTTGTTTAATTAATGAAATTAAATTCATCAAAATTTCTATCATGTATGGAATTTAACACTAAAACCGCCCCCCGCCGCCATCCCCAAACTCTTTCAAGGTAATTCCTTGTCCCAGTGTAAAAACTCAAATTAGCAAAACTACTTTACTTTCCCCTTTCCTCCTAAGTAAGGAATGCTGAAACATCGCTTCTTCTCTTTCTCTCTCTTCTTGGCTTCAGCCAGCAGGGATCTTACTGACGCGTGGGTTCTTCAGAATATCTTGAGATACATTCTAATGGAACAGGTTGAGCTTCCTCAACAAGTAATTTCAGTGGTGCTGAGACACAACAGGACTTCACCTATAAGACTTACAAAACAAAAAGAAACGAAATGAATGCTGTGGTAGTTTTCAAAGGAACAACAGCATTTTCCAAGGAAAAGTGATATTCCTAAAATTTAACTTATAACTCAAAATCACATGCCTGCTCCCAGCCAAAAACATAGCATTTTCAGAAAAAGGAGTGAAACAGAACGAAGTGGAGGAAGAAAAGCGTTCATGACTTCAGCTTCTTCAGGGTGTCAACCAATCAGCATCAGTCACTTGGAATCTGCCACCTCCAAAACTGAACTGTAATTAAGAGAAATCTCCTATTTAAAAAGTGACATACTGGAAAGTGGTCCATCTTTATTCAAGTTAAGGAATAAAATAACATAAATATATTCATATTTGTGTGCACATGTACCCACAATGATAAAAAGTAGGCAATATCGGTACTAGGATAATGGATTATTTCATTTAATTTTCTCTATGATAATTTTGGTTTCAAATTTTCTTTTCTTTATAGAGACAGAGTCTCACTTTATCGCCCTCCGTATAGTGACATGGCATCACACTGCTCATACCCACAGCAACCTCCAACTCCTAGGCTCAGGCGATTCTCTTCCCTCAGCCTCCCGGGTAGCTTGGACTACAGGTGCCCACCATAACGCCCAGCTATTTTTTTTGTTGTTGTTGCAGTTTAGCCAGGGCCTGGTTTGAACCCTCCGCCCTCCATATATGGGGCCAGTGCCCTACCCACTGAGCCACAGCCGCCACCTTGGTTTCAAATTTTCTGTGAAGCAAATAAGTTACTTTTTGCTCAGAAAGAGGTCTTAGGAAATTGTTTTCTCTTTGGGGTGTTTCCATTCTTACTTACCTTCCTGAAATTAGTAAGTTTGTCCTGGATCACTGCCTCCGCTCTCAACTGGCATGCAGACTTTCTTGCATTTAAAGCAGGTTGTGCGCCATGGAAAATTTACGGTTTTACACCATGGACAGTCCCAATTCAATAGATTGTAGCATGAAGCAGGCTTTTCCAGATGCTGGGATTCCCAGGCTTTTTTCCCCTTTGGTTGCTTGGCTTTCTGCCACTGAAACTGCTGCCTCCTTGGGTATTTTTTCTCATTGTACCACTTGTTGGCCCCCACATAGGTTGCCTGTAGCCTATCTGGACCTTCCTTCTGGCTTTGGGGCCTCCTTAATGCTAGGCGGGCCATTCCCTGGAGCATCACTTGATCTTCCTTCTGGCTGTGGCTGCTACTGTTGACCAAAGAGATATTCTCTTGGAGCATCACAGGATCTTCCTTCTGGTTCTGACTACGGTCTTTGTCCACAGGTGCTATCCCCTGGGGCATCACAGGATCTTCCTTCTGGCTCAGGCTACTGTCTTTGCCCACAGGCACTATACCCTGGGGCATCACAGGATCTTCATTCTGGCTCTGGCTACTATCTTTGCCCATGGGTGCTATCTCCTGGGGCATCACAGGATCATCCTTCTGGTTCTGGCTACTATCTTTGCCAGTGGGTGCTATCTCCTGGGGGATCACAGGATCTTCGTTCCGGCTCTGGCTACTGTCTTGGCCCACAGATGCTATCCTCTGGGGCATCACTGGATTCTCCTTCTGGCTCTGGCAGCTGTCTTTGCCCATGGGTGCTATCCCCTGGGGTATCACTGGATCTTCCTTCTGGCTCTGGCAGCTGTCTTTGCCCACAGAAGCCATCCCCTGGGGAATCACAGGATCTTCCTTCTGGCTCTGGCTGCTCTCTTTGTCCACAGATGCTATCCCCTGGGGCATCACTGGATCTTCCTTCTGGCTTTGGCTATCTTTGCCCACGGGTGCTATCCCCTGGGGCATCACTGGATCTTCCTTCTGGCTTTGGCTGCTATCTTTGCCCACAGGTGCTATCCCCTGGGGCATCACTGGATCTTTCTTCTGGTTGTAGATGATGCTATGCCCCAGAGGGGTCATTCCCTGGGAATTCTCAGGATCTCCCTCTAGGCTTTGCTTTCTGCTATGATCCTGGGGACATTCATCATAGAATTTTTGAGGATTTTCATCCTGGTCATGGCACTTCTGGTCCCACAAAGGGACCATACCCTCTTGGGGCCCAACTGCAACCAATAGGCCTGATGGATAGACGCTTACAGGAGGCATCTGGGGTGCAATTGCTGTTGCTGGTGCTGCTACTGCTGATTCCATTACTCCTGGGGGTGGTAGAGGTGCTGAGTATGGATATCCCATTGGGAGAGGTACATGGCATGGGAATGAATGTGCCATTGGTGCTGGTGCTGGCACTGGAGCAGGCACTGGCATTTGCACTGGCATCGGCCTAGGGAGCTCTGTGGCCTGTGCCCAGGGACTCCGGGGTCCTGGCACATAAAACATTCCTGCTGGTGCTGCCATCTGGGCCTCTGAATATGGCATTCCCTGTGCCCCTGGGAACACCACCTCTCTCGGCTCCTCTGAATCCAGGAGCCACACTGCTGCCCTGCGCTGTTCTGCTCCTGGACAAAACAGAACCTCCCGATGCAGACTGTTTTGGGCGGATCTCTCCACCTGCAGCAGCCTTGTTCGCAGCACTTCAACATCATCGTTTGCCTGTTGTAGGGCAGTGCGTGTCAATTGCAACTGCGCCAAGGCCTCTTCCCGCTCCTCCCGTAGCCGCCTTAGCTCAGTGGCAAAAGCCCAGGAAGCTGCCTCATGTGCCTCCACTTGCTCCTGGAGCCGTCTGACCCTGTATGCCTGCTGCTCACGCTGCCTCGCAGCTGCTCTTACACCCAAAGCCAGTGCACTCCAGGCACAGGCCCTCTTGATGGGGCACGGCACTTGTGGGTCGGCCAAGATATTCCTAAGCCAGTCCTCTATTTCATGCCAGGGCCGTGAACGGAAGGCCCCGTAAAAGCCTGGGTTGCCACCGTTCATGAGAACTTCATTGTTGATAAACTTGATCACCTCATTGTGGCGGAACCCGCTGGCGTGATCCCCAAAGTTCACGGCCATGGCGGCTGTGGCTTACGCAAGCAACCGCCTCGTGGAGCCCGGAGGCCGCTACCTCAACTGCCACCAGTAATATATGCTACAGCCACCAATCAGGCTGTCCTTCACCTCCCACTCAGTTCTACTTCAGTCCTTGCCTAGTCCTGGCCTTCCCCTCAGCCTTCTTCCACCCTCTTTCCTCTTAACAAAGAGGTAAATTGTTCCCCGCTCACCGCGCCGACGGGTCAATGCAACAGCACCCAGGAGAAAAGCTGCGTCATGCTGCAAAGCCTTCTGGGACCAGCCTCTTACACCACAGCGACAAATCAGGCCAAGTGGCCATGCTGGGTACTGCAGAGAGCTCAGACAGGCAGGCAGTAAATAAGGGCATGGATAAAGAGAAGGGCCTTTGGAGACACTAAAGAGTGGACATTTGCACACCCACAGAGTAGGATGGGAAATTTAACCCCTTGCCTCCCACACACACTCTTCTGCTCTGATGATGGTGGGTCAGAGGAGGTCAGAGAACTTGTGGGAATTTTTAAATGAGGTTGAGAAAACTGTGGTTGCAAAGCTTCCAGTTCAGGGAGGTGAATAGGGTATAAACTGGAAAGTCTATCAAAACCTGGGTGAGAAGATGAGAAGATGAGGGGCAGGGCAGCATTGAGTGAGAAAGCTGGTCTTGCACTGCTGCTATAGAAAAAATGGTGTCATCCTTATAGGCACAGCAGTGGGGACCAGGCTCAGTGTGTACCCTGTACATGAGTGAAAGGAAATCCTGGCAGTTATAAGGAATTACATGTCCCAAACCACAAGTGAAGGCTGATAAGGGACACTAGAAAGATCACCACTGCAATCAATGACTGAGTGGATAAGGATAAATGGTAAGCTAGAAAAAGAAAACGTTCTGGCAAGGGAGATATCACAAAGAGGAGGCCACTACTGGGATGCATAACCTGATTTAGTTAAAAGGAGAAAAAGACATTTTAGAACTCATTATCCTGGACTGAAGGTACTCATGAATGATGAAAATATGTGTGAATATGTGAAGGAGAAGTGAATCCAAGTGCAGATGTCGAATCTCAGATGATTCTGACTGCTTCCAGTGGACCAGTGGATACAAGACATGTAGAAATGTCTTTCACTACAGTGTTCTTCACTCAGCTTCTCTCTCTCTCTTTTTTTTGGAGTTTTGGCGGGGGCCGGGTTTGAACCCACCACTTCCAGTATATGGGGCTGGAGCCCCACTCCTTTGAGCCACAGGCGCCGCCCCATTCAGCTTCTCTTATATATCCTAATATGCATGATATCCTCCTGCAAGGTTCCTGCCTTACTCTCACAGAAATAATTTTATTTTCTCAATTTTAAAAGAGCGAATAACCCAATTAATCCTTGGGAAGAGAAATGAACACAACCTTCTCCCTAGAAGACAGAAAAATAGCCAACAAACACATGAAAAATGGTCATAATCCCCATGCATCCAAGAAATGCAAATCAAAGCCAATTTGAGAGATCATTTAACCCCAGTGAGAACATTCCACATCACAAAGTCCCAAACCTGCATATACTGGCATGGGTAGAGAAAAAGGGTAACCTATACACTATTAGTGGGATTGCAAACTAATACAGCCTTTTGGGGTAAGAAGTATGGAGAATCCTCAAAGACCTAAAAGTAGACCTTCCAATTGATCCTACAATCCTATTACACAGAAGAAAAAAAATCATTTCACCATAAATACATTTGTACTAGAATGTTTATAGCAACTCAATTCACAATTGCAAAGACGTAGAAACAACCTGAGTGCCCATCAATCCATGAATGGATTAATAAACTGTGATATATGTACGCCATGGAATACTATTCAGCTACAAAAAGATGAAGACTTTGCATCTTTTGCATTTACGTGGATGGAGTGGAAGAACATACTCCTTAGTAAAGTATCTTAAGAATGGCAAAATAATCATCCCATGTACTCAGTACTAAATTGAAACTAACAGATGAACAATTAAGGCCCATGTGAGAGGAAAACAACAATTAAATTCAAGAAGGGGTCAGGGCAGAGGGGGGAAGAGGCTCAGTACATTCCAACCTAATGGGTACAATGTAGGGGTATATGGGACACCTCCTGGGTGAAGAACTTAAACACAACTTGGACTTTTCCTAACCAATGCAAACAATGTAACCTAATCATATGTACCTTTATATTAATCAAAAAATACTAATTACTAAAATAAATAAAAGTAAACCCTTCACCTATGATTTGGATCCCAACCTCTCCATCTCCTCAAGGAATTCAATCCAGTCATTGTCTCTACTCTGTGCTCTATTTCAGCTTCTTACTCTTTACTGGCTCCTTTCCCATCATGGGATAAGCATGTTCAAGTTTCTTCCCCATCTTCTCATTGACACCCAACAATACAAGTTTCTTCTACCGTATTAGCCTTTGACTTTTTTTTTAACACTCCCGTTTTGAAATTCAATCCTAATTTTCTTCTATTACACCAAACTCTGTTGATTTTCTTCCTGTTGTCTCTGGCCACTCCTTTTTAGTTTCATTTTGCTGCTTGCTATGCTTTCACTCACCCTTTAAGTACTAGAGTCTCCCTGATTTTTGGTCTCATACCCCTCATTACAAAGACTCTTTCTTTGTGATCTCATCTATTTTCTTTTCTCAACTACCATTATGAATTGATAAGGACTCCCAAAACTTTATATTCCTTACTCTGTCCCCCAAACTTCAGACTTGCCTAACCAACAACCTCCTAAAAACCTAGGCCTTCCATAAGAGTCTTATTCTCCAAAAGTCCTACACCCATTGATACTACTTTGGAAAAATGATTTGTTAAAGTTTTTAACATTCTCAAAGAGTTGCTGCAGAAATGAAATAAGAATAAGTATATAGATATTGTTTTTATCTACCCTTATTATTATTAAAGAAGTCTTCATGGCAGGACTTAAACTGGGATTTGAACAATGGGTAGAATTTAGATGAAGACAGTAATAGGAAAAACAAACTTCAAATTGATAGATGTTTATCAATTATTTACCAATTGGCTGCTTGACCAATGTTTGTATTAGGTCACCCTGTTTCGCCATATCCAATTGAATTATATTGCTCAATCCATAGGACAACTACCTCTTGTAATTTCTCTCTCTCTCTTTTTTTTTGAGAGAAGAGTCTCACTATGTCACCCTTAGTAGAGTGCCGTGGCATCATGGCACACAGCAACCTCAAACTCTTGGGCTTAAGTGATTTGCTTGCCTCAGCCTTCCAAGTAGCTGGGACTACAGGCACCCACCACAATGCCTGGCTAGTTTTTGTTGTTGTTATTGTTATTGTAGTTGTCATTGTTTAGCAGGCCTGGGACAGGTTCGAACCCGCCAGCCCTGGTGTATGTGACCAGCGCCCTAGCCACTGAGCTACAGGAACCACCCTATCTCTTATACTTTCACTTCATTAAGTTTTTAGAAGCTGGCATCTGGTCCCCCATCTACCTGCCTTTTACCTTTTAGCTATTTCTTTGAATGCTCTTTGCTAGAGCTACACACCTGATACCACCAAGGAGACACCATGTGTGTACTGGCATTTGTAATATTGCCAGGATCTATGTTGCCTTCTGGGTGCTGAAAGTATCATCTGCTTCCCGATCAGAAACAAAATATATTCCATATCTGAAAGTAAAAGCAGTAGAGTTGTTGAAGAGAGGAATTAGGCCTGTGTGTGAAATATGTAGAAATATGAAAACACATTAAGAGGATATAATTTTGAGAGTAAATGATTTTACATATTAATAGAATATCTTCTCAGGGTAGCAATGGAAAAGTAAATAGAAAATGGAAAATGCTGATGTGACCCTGAAATATTAACATTATAAAACAAACAATGTATTTATGTATCTGTATAGATAAACAGATAATAGCTTTCCCTGAAAATTACATTTTAATACTTGGACCAGATCAGTTTGCCAAATGCTGAATAAATATAAAGAGCAGCACTGTTCTGCTAGACATATAAAAAAGCACTCAGGTGTAAGGGGAGCAGTTATCAATATTACTAGCCCTAATTTCTAAATTGACACTAATCATTGTTGCATGTTAAGTGCAGATAGAAATGATTTCATGTAAACTAACAGTAAAATTGCTCAAAGATGATGTTTTCTATAGGCTTTTGCATATTCATATTATAAACAATAATAATAGTGGTAATAAAAAGTTTCTCTTTGGGACTTTTTATACAATAATAAATCATAATAACATTTTAGCATTTACCATATGCTAGGCCCTGTGGACACTTTACATGCATCATCTTATGTAATCATCACCACAACGAGGTGAGTTAAGTAGCAGTATTAGTTCCATTTTTTAAATAAGTAAATTGGAGCTTAAGGAAGCTAAATAACATTTACCGTAACCCAAACCTAGTGTGTGAAGAAGCCAGAATCAATAGCTTTACTGGTCTGAGTACAAAAGCCATGATCTTAACATTACATTGTACTTCCTACAATGACACATATCCTCAGATCTCCAAGACCCAAATTAATAGAACCAATGCACAAAAGATGTGATAATGTGTTCAAAAGTTATATTAAAAGAAAAAATATGTCTTTCAATCTAAAACCAAGGAAGTAAAGCCTGCCTATAACCTGTTAGCTAGCCTAAATGTATCTAAAAATTAGTCAAATGAAGAGGAGTGATGAATTTGAAATGTAGAAACCAGGAATAAAAGACCAGAAATTGAAACTGGTACTGTAAATTGTCCAACATGGAGGGTGCTCTAATCAGCAGATGGGAACAATCCAGTCCCCTAACGAGATCTATCCCTGTAGTGATATCAAAAGCATCAGGCCCACAAAATTTCTATGACAGCAATCCATGAAAACGAATCAATTTGGGGTGAAAATCATCCGATGAAAACTCCAGGTTTTCTCATTACATGTTGACCTGTATTTCCTTGTAATAATTCAAATTCTAGTACAATTTGTAAGGAGGAAAGTACCCGATCCTTGTCCTGAATGCTGCAATCTGTTTGACAGTCACACTTATTTGTAGGAGATCGGCCCCCACACAACCCATTGGCAGCCCTGAGCTTGGCAGAGGAGAGAATGAAAGAAATAAAGACAAGAGATAAGATAGGATGTTAAAAGGTGGGCCCAGGGGGCCATCCCACTTAAAGCTAGGAACAAGGAAGACCTCTGGTTCCAGTTCGACTCAGTATTTATTACCTACATTATCCTCATACTAGCAAATGAATAGTCATGAAAGAGACGAAGACAGCACTATGCCTCATCATTCTCCAGGTACTTACAATTTCAGCTAAACTATTTTTTTAACTAACTTTTGTAACTACTTTACTCCACCCTAAGCTATTTATAAACTAAAGAACTAGCATGCAGTTAATGGATCAAGGAACAGAACTTAGAAGCAGGATTCGAGAGCTGACAGCAAGTTTGACCATGCACACAATTTCCACAGAAAGCATTTAATTATCCGGGTCCCTATGGGGCTGACAGGCTAATGCCATACTTATATCAGGAGTGGGGGAGAAAGAAGCTGTTTTTCTTATCTCTACCCCAAGAGATTGTTTCTCTTTTATCAAGAGGCTGAAGCATGTGTGACTCCCAGCACATCTCACAAAGGCTCCTTGCCCCTAGAGTCCTTAGTTCAGACTCTCTGTTGGGGAAAGGTTAGGCCTCAGTAAGACATTTCTTGTCCTTTTCATCCAAGTGAGGCAAGGGAGTAAAGAAGAGTTAGGCTCCGTCCTAGTAACTCTGTACAGGCATTAGCCAGGCAGTCTGTGACATGTATGAAAGCCACTAATTGCTACCCCTACTGCAGCAGATGTCTCTATTATCTACATGCCCTTCACAGGGTACGTGCTGGACCTATGTAGTAACTTTGTAACTTCCCTAACCTTCTATCGCCTTTGAGGACACGTGGCCCTGTACCAAGGGTGCGGGCCAACCTGACCTTTCCCTCAATCACAAGATAAATGTATAAAACAAAGGACAGAGATTGAGTGCGGGGGCTCAGTTTTGGGGACACTAGTTCTCCAAATCTCCCGGTTGGTGAATAAAGCCACTTCTTCCAACTGGTACCTGGGGTCTTCTGTCTGTGTTGGCTCTTACTACATTTCTTGGTTCTCTGACCACCAAGCAAGGCTTGGTGGCAGACTGGGCAGCCAGACTCTTTGGGTCAGGTTTTGCCCACCCCGCAGACCACCCCTGTGGGGAACTCCAGTTTGTTTGGCCATGCGGTCCTCAGCACGCTCCTGGGACCAGTTCTCCCAGAGGAACATTTTGTCGAGACTAAGCCGCTGAGGTCCCTGTGGTAGGTCCCTGTGGTAGGTCCCTGCGGAGGCTGAGCACTGGGGAGGAACTGGCAACAGATGGCGCCAGGACATGCAGAGTATGGTAGGACTTACTGGGGCCCACTACAATTTTAGTGGAAGAAGGAGCCAGATCAACTCCTTGGGCATTAGGTCACTGGCAGGCAGGACGTGTGTGAAAGAGTTCGGCGTGAGTGTGCGTCCTGGGTGGGAGACCCTTGGGTGGAGATGGGAAATGAGCAAGGAAAGCCCACTCCACTGGCTACTATGCTAAAGAAGTTTAAGAAAGGATTTGTGGGTTACTATGACCCCAGGAAAGCTAAAAAGTCTTTGTGAGTGAGAGTGGTCCTCTTTCGGGGTGGGATGGCCATCTGAGGGAAGTCTAGAGAGGCCCTTAGTGTCTAAGGTATGGCACAGAGTCACTGGGAGAGGTGGTCACCCTGACCAACGGTTTCTCTACATTGATACTTGGTTACAGCTAGTACCCACCACCCTGGTTGAGAGGGCAGGTCACGACAGTGCTAGCAGTGCAGAGACAGGAAGGGAAAGTGCTCGTCCTAGAGTAGTGGTGCCAAAGATATTGGCAGACACCATGTGGGGGCATCCCCTAGACGAAGTTCCACCACCCCTGTACCTGAGGAACTGATTCTACCTCCAAGGTAGACTGAGCCACACCCAACCCAGCCAGGCACCCCTTGTGCAAACAAAGGACAGGTCCCAGGAGGTCCCCCACCCCTTAGCAGCTCAACTAAGGCCTACACCAGGGGTCCAGATGTCCCTCAGAGAGTCTAGACACACCAGAGTGGATGAAGATGGGCACATGGAACCAAGAATAATGATATATCAGCCGTTCGCAACCACAGACTTACTGAATTAAAGACATAACACTCCTTCTTACAGGGAGAAGCCCCAGGCTTTGGTGGATTTGATGCAGACCATTTTTCAGACTCATAACTCCACATGGGCAGATTGCCACCAGCTGCTCACCACCTTCTTTAACACCAATGAGAGACGCCGTGTGATTCAGGCTGCCTCTAAGCAGTTAGAAGGGAATGCCCCAGACAGGTTCCAAAACCCTCAGGAGTATGTTCAGGTCCAGCTTCCTGGAGAGGACCCCCAGTGGGACCCAAATGTGTCAGAGTATGCGGCACGTCTAACCTGATACCTGTTGCAGGGGCTGAGGAAAGGATCAGAGAAAACTACTAACCTAGCCTGAGTGAATGAGGTCCTCCAAGAAAAGACTGAGAGCCCAGGCCAATTCTATGAGAGTTTACATGAAGCGTTTCATCTTTCGACTCTGAGAACCAGAGGATGGTTAATACGGCCATAATTAGTCAAAGTGCTGAGGATATCTGGCAAAAAAACTGCAGAAGGAGGAGGGGTTTACAGGTATGAACACCTCACAGCTTCTTGAAATAGTCCAGAAGGTCTTTATAAACCAGGAAGCAGTGAGCCATAGAGAGGAAGATAGGTGCATGAAACGGAGGGCCAATGTCCTAGCCGCAGCTCTGAAAGGCGCAAAGGCCCCTGCCACTTCGAACAGGACAGGGTCAAGGAGTGCGAGGAAGTAGAGGACCTCAGGTAAAAGGGCCCCCCTTGCAGAGGGATCAGTGTGCAATTTGCCGAGGGCATTGGAAGAACAAGTGTTCTCAGAGGCAAGGAAATGTTGAAAATCCTGGGAGAGAGGCCACAGACCCAGAAAGGAAGGAAGCCCTCTGTATCTTAGTGGGAGAAGCCCTGCTAGACTGAAGGGGACCGGACTCAGTTTTCCCCCATAGAGTCCATGGTTTGAGTAAGAATTGGGGGCAAAGACATTGACTTTCTGATTGATACTGGGGCCAAACACTCGGTGGTCACCCAGCCAGTGGCTCCTCTTTCAAACTACAGAATTGATATCATAGGAGCAACAGGAGCCACTACTGAACAAGCTTTTTGCCTCCCTCGGAAGTGCTCCATTGGAGACGACGAGGTGACTCATCAATTTATCTACATGCCCGCCTGTCCTTTGCCTCTCCTAGGAAAGCTAAGATCTACAATCTTTTTTCCTGGCCAAAGAACTATGCAGCTAAAATTGCCCAAACCAGGTCTGTTGCTAGCTCTAACAATGCCTCGAGAAGAGGAGTGGAGGCTGTTTGAACAGCCTTGAGATCCAGCACACATGGACCAGGTTGCCACAGGGGTTCAAAAATTCACCCACGATTTTTGGGCAAGTGCTGGCTCATGATCTCCAGAAATTTCCTGCTGAGGAATTAGGGTATGTGCCACTCCAGTATGTTGATGACCTCCTCTTAGGGCACCCTACTCTGGAGGGCTGTGCCTGAGCCACGGACTGTCTTTTACATCTACAGGTATGTGGCTATAAAGTATCTAAGTGGAAGGCCCAGATTTGCCAATGGCAAGTGCTTTATCTAGGATTCACTATCCAGCTGGAGAGAGGAACCTAGGGATGGAATGGAGGCAAATCATTAATCATCTCCCCACCCTCACAAGCCAAAAGCAAGTTTGGGAATTCTTAGGTGCGGTAGGCTGCTGCCGCCTTTGAATTCCCAACTTTGCTGTCTTGGCCAAACCCTTGTATGAAGCAACTAAAGGAGAGGAGTGGGAACCCTTAGAATGGGGAGGAGAACAAGAACATGCCTTCTCCCAGTTAAAGATGAAGCTGATGACTGCACCTGCATTGGGGCTACTACACTTGGCCTGGCCCTTCACTCTGTATGTCTGAGAGAGAGAAATGATGGCTGTGGGTGTGTTAACCCACCGGGGTTGGGTCCTGGCCAAGACCTGGAGCTTACCACTCTAAGCAGTTGGATGAAGTGGCAAAAGAGGCACATGACTCTTCCTTTAGCTTAAATACTTAGAGACCACCGAAAGGTTATTAATCGGCCAAATTTCAATAAAATCTTATCTCAGGGAATAGAGAGGCCCAAAGAGAGGGAGAGAGATAGAGAAAGGACTGGTCAGTGGAGCAGTAAGGGCACACACAACATTTATGAATTAAGTTTGCCATTATATGGGTGCAGTTAATGGTGCCCCCAAACAGTAACAATAGTATCAAAGATGACTGATTATAGATTATCATAACAAATGTCATGAATCTGAGAATTGTTAATTATGTATTATGAATAAAATAATGGAAACGTTAGAAATATTATGAATATTACCAAAATGTGACACAGAGACAGAAAGTAAGAGCATGACCTTTAAAAAATGGCACTGATAGCCTTATTTGCTGCAGGGTTGCCACAAATATTTAATTTGTATAAACATACACATACACGCTATCTGTGGAGGGCAATAAAAAAATGAAGCACAGTAAAACAAGGTATGCTTCTAGTAGCATTTTTATAAGAACAAAGTTTAGGTTACATGGTATGGTATTGCCAACATTCCACAAAAGCAACACTCTTCCCTGATGTTCTGCTTCAGGAATTGACCTTCCATATCTAAAGAGCTTTACTCTTAATTTTAGATGACTATAATAGAATACTATTGCTTGTGAGCCACCTCATATTTTGGTCGTAATCATTAATATTTGTAACGGCAAGGCTGGTGTGTTATACTTTTGAGAAGAGTTATTTTTCTATTCCACCCTTTCTGTTGTTCTCTCATTACTTGTTGTCAGGGAGCTAGAAATGTTGCACTACCCTTTCTGTATTGTGTTTTAATTTGACAGGAAAATTAGGATGCATAGTCATATGTTCCGTTCTTGCTCCTATAGATGCTTGTCAGTAGCACAAATAATGGGTGGTACTTATCAATTTGATAGCAACACAGACTGCATTACAGATGGTCATATGGGTGAATGGTATGGTGAAAACATAAGA
Source organism: Nycticebus coucang (assembly GCF_027406575.1). Classification (NCBI taxonomy): domain Eukaryota; kingdom Metazoa; phylum Chordata; class Mammalia; order Primates; family Lorisidae; genus Nycticebus; species Nycticebus coucang. Next base: position 150,892,234 of record NC_069804.1, on the reverse strand, counting down.
ATTCCTTTTCTGTCTCCCCATTTCTCAAGTTAATAATGGCTTCTCAAACAATCTTTTTTTAAATTAATGAATATTATACAGCTGAAACACACAAAATTATCTCAAAAATTAAGAATTGTATCCAACTTCTATTGTTTTTCTGCTCTTTCTGTAAAAGAAAGGAAGATATTATCCTTCTATTTATCCTATTGGCTTCCCACTCAATCCTCAAATTCCTGGATTCTGGATTCTATACTCACTACTCTACTATAACTGATCTGACTAAGGTCACAAACTGATTCCCAATTCTAAGATCCAGGAGAGAGTTTTCAACCCTTACTTCACTGGACCTCTCCACTATAATTGGTACTGAAAATACTTTCCCCTTTCCTGAAAATTTTCACTTTTGAACTCTAGGAAATCAGATTCCTCTAATTAATATATCACCAACCACCCCTTTCCTGTGTCTTTTGTGGCACTTATTATATCTGCTCAATACATACTGGTGTTCCTCAGAGTCTGTATTATTCCTCTTCTCACTTCATACTTTTTTTCTAGGTGATCAAATTTATGCTTAAGTTCTTAAATACTGTCTATGTGCTGATAATTTCTACATCTACACCTCTAATTTGAGCTTATGATTTGTCTTAAACTAGGGGCTAAATTTCCCCTAATGCCTCATAATAACGTTAATGCCACAAACTGAGCTCATCTCTAAATCCTGTATCACATCCTCTTCTCTTCCTATAATTATTTGCTATTTGTAGCCATCATCTATTCAATACCGAAATTAGAAATTTAAAAGTCCTTTAGACTCCTGTATCTCCTTCTCTCTCCCTATAGCCAACTGATAGATATGTCCCCATTAATATTCCTTGAGTCTTTCATTACATTAACATCCATGCTACAACTACCAAATACAACCATTATTTGCCTAGACTAGTACAAGAGCTTCCTGACTGTTCTCCCAACTGCTTATATATTCCACTTCAAATTGAATTTTCTGAAAATTTAAGCTTTTTATTAAATTATAACTGTGTACATTTACAATGTACTGATTTTCTATATAATGTGGAATTTGTACACCAAACTAACATAACCATCACCTCATTTACTTATTTGTTGTGGTAAGACATTTATACTCTACTCTTAATAGTTCTGAAATGTACCATTGCATTGTTGTGCACAATAGAATTTAAGCTTTTTAAACAGGCCAAACTGTTTAAAATTTTTCATATAAGCACCATGCTTAAAAATCATTCGATGTCCATACTTCTTACACAATAGTACCCAAACTCCTTAATGTGTTATTTAAGCTTCTTATAACTTTCCCTATTGGCCTTGCCAGTCTAATTTTTATCCATTCCCTGATCAAATGCTACATTCAAAGAATGCTAAACTGTAGTATTGCCCCACATACACTTGCTTGTTTCTCATGAAACTGGCTTTGTTTCTGCCATCTTCTCTGCCTAGTTCAAAACACTCTGCACCTGGTTAACTTCTAACAATATTTTAATATTCAGTATAGGAGTCACCTTATCCAGAAAGCATTCCCTGACATCCCCCAATCAGGCTATGTTCTACTATTCTATAAATCCCTCTGTCTTATTCATCTTTGTATTTCAAGCATTTAGAATAGTACCTATTATTCATTGTATATGTATTGAATGAAGGAATCCGAAAAGGTAACCTTTAGTTATAAAATGTGGAGATTTAATTATCAGCTCTATACTCACCTTATCCTTTCTCTTATGATGTATAACCTTCAGTTTCCACCTTGTCAGATTAAAGAAGCCTATTCTTTATGGTATATATTTGAAGATCTTGCTCCTCAGACATCCTGGCTACTTGTCACTTAAGTTTAGATCTTCTCCAGTTCAAACATATTTTCTAGACATGTGGGCAAATTCTTAATTTTGAATAATTTATTTTTACATTAATGCACACCATGATTATGCTCATTATTTTCTTAACCTTTTGCCAACAGCAGCATTCTAAGTTGATGTCTTTGGAACAGTCATGTACTCATTAAATAGACTCATTAGGTGTCTATTATGTGCTAGGAGTTGGTGATATAGTACAGCAAACAATAATAACCAAAAACAAAGACCCTACTCTCTTGAAGTTTGCATCTTATTTGGGGGATGCAAAAGATAGACACAGATAGCAAATAAGAAAAAAAGCAAAAAATATTCATGGCAAATTCTATAAAGAATGTAAAACAGGTATCTGTAATAAAGAACGCTTGGATGCCTGGATAGGTTAATTTAGACATATCCATAGCTCCTTTCTATAGATACAACTGAAAAACTCAAAAGCTACTAGTCTGTAAGTATAATTTGGATTATTTCTCTTACAGGCATGCTGCCTTCCACTTTAAATCTCACTCACCCCTTTCCTCCCCCCTCACCTTTAAAACCCTACAATCTTTAATTAGTATGACACATCGTCCAATTCATTCCAGTCAGGGAAATGTAAAGAGGCCCTGGTGGAATTCATTTCTTCACATTACAGAGAGTTAGGGTGACCTCACAGAGAATGACTTTTGCTCTGTTTTACCACTTTCGACTTGGCATTTCCCTCCTTAAAAGATTATAGTCTTAACTGCCAACTTGACAGATATATTGTTGACTCACTTTTCCACATAATTTTATTCAACATTTATTTAGCAAACATTATAGATTTATGAAAAATAATATTAATCTCAGAATTTATACCTGAGACACTTACGTTTGCACTTGTCTACCCAGAAAAGTACATAGCATCAGTGTGTCTTCATAGTTCCCTTCTCTGCATGTGCTCAGGAACTTCCTGGGGAGGTGATAAAAATTCTGTTTCTTTGAGGAAAAATATTACTGTAAATATCTAACTGCTAGTGTTGGTGATGGAAATGAAGAGAAAGTAGGAAGATGTCAGAAACTGATAGTTCTTAGCCAGCAAAATTGAACTTATACGTGGGAAACTATAGAAATTGTAGAGATTTTATAACACTTAGAATGTCCAAGCCTCTAGATACTTACTTTGTGTCTTATACAAGACTACAACAGTATTTCCTAAAATTGTCTAATCCTGAGAATCCTCTGCATCACCTGCAAAAATATCTGGACTATCAGGCTCTTTCCTTTGGAATCTATTACTCAGGAGGTAGGCTAAATTGTCCCAAGTGAATATGTATAATGACCCGAAAAGGTTTGGGAAACACTGGTCTATGTAACTTTCCTCATAGAGTGTGGTACATATGAAACTGGATTGTAACAATGTTCACAGTTAACAGGTACTCAATAAATGTTTTCATTCCTTTCCCTTTCTACCTTGTTTTTATGTCCCTTTTATGAAATTGTCATATTTAAGGAGGTTTTTATATCTCACTTCTAAAGCTCTGCTTCCTGCATGAAAAGGGAATCAAGATCTTACCTATTATTATGGTCTTCTCACATTATTTTGCCATTTAATATCAACACTGCGCTCATCCAAATGCCATATTACCTATGATGTCAAGTATTCCTGGTAGCTGACGTTTATTTAGGCATTTGGTTTTAAGCCATTGATCAATGTTATTTTGCACTTATCATTTTTTTTTCCATTTAAGTGGCTTTCAAATCTCAGTGTTTTTCTTAGGCTTAGAGTAATGTCGATTTTATTCAATTTGTTGTGACTTGGGAAAAATAGGTTGGGAGTACTGTAACAGCATTTTAATTAGGAGAATAGTAGATCTAATTAGGGGCAGAAGTAAAACTGAAAAACATTCTTAATACTCAGTCCAGTACACTTTCCACCACACTACATTGCCTCTCTGCTGACAATAATGTAAACAATTATAAAGGTTTATTTCAGAAAACAAACAAATTGTTAATTATTACATATTCTAGAGCATCTTTAATAAACCATTTGCATTCAAACTGAATAATATTTGGAATAAATGTTAATTTAATTATTGAATCATCAAATATAATTAGTGGCACTGTTATTCATTTCTAACCCTTTTATCCTTTAATATAGCAGATATGTCAGTTTTAACTGTAAAGGGAAAAAACACATTCTAAAATGTACTCATTTCTCTTGAACTGAGTTTCTCAGAAATGACATCATTAGAGGAACTTCCAGTAAGATACTAATTTTTAAATGTGGTATATCACCTAATGTGACTCAACAGAAGTTTACAGGCTAATCATAAGTTATCTTTGCAATTATAATCCCCTTTATGTTGTTACTTTTCCACCCATATGTCCTATTTTGCCAAAGTACAAAGCATAAATTACATATTAAGTCTCTTTATGTTTTACCCAAAACTTTGTAAATTGTCATTAAAATGAATGCTATTTGATTGATCACCTTTTTTTTTTTTTTTTTTTTTTTTTTGCAGTTTTTGGCCGAGGCAGGGTTTGAACCCGCCATCTCCGGTGATTGATCACCTTTTTAAAGAGTCCACAGGCAGAACAGGAACTCATTGGAGGACCACCTAACTGGTTTAGACATCTAAAACCAGATAATAAGTAAACTACAGGTGGCACAAACCAGCAGCCCTCAAGCTAATTCTAGCCTTCATATAGTAAGAATTAAGCCATCAGAGTTTAAAAAGAAACAATTTCAATAGACCCACATCCACATCTTTCTGCAATTGTTAACATTTGTTATCGGTCTATTGCAATGCAATCACTAATGCCATTCTCCTCATGAAAATCTCCAGAGATAAAGATTTTAACTGCCACAGCTCCTCATCCTGATGATCAAGACACTTTTTGGTTAACCTCCCCATTCCCCATTTTTTTTTTTCACTTTTCCACTTTTAAGTAATCAGAGATTAGAAAAACAATTTCACTTTGTAAATCTTATATCAGAAGACTGTGACCAGGCCTCCCATTAGCCATCTATTCTCCCAAATAAATGAGCCTAATTTATTTCACTTACTTTCACAGATTTTCTGTATCTTTCTATCTCCTAGCCTCCAGTCTTACCCACTCAAATCCTGCCATCACCAGTTATTTGAACCAAATTTAAACAGAAGCATGTTAATTTCACTATGTTAATCCTTTCCCTGGCTCCCTATTCACTATCAGATACAATTTAATCTCACTGTTAGGTCATACAAGGCCCTGATAACATTACCTCTACCAAATTCTTCCATCTCAAGCCTTGCTACTTCCTGTCTTGTTCTCTATGCTTCAGAAGCTTTCTTTGTGTTTTGACATCATTCACCAAAACATCTTTGCTCCAGAGGCCCTTCTTGCCTAAAACACCCATACCAGCCTACCCGCCTCCACCTCCTGTGTGTACTAATTATTTACGGCTCCATGTTTCTATTGTTATTCTTAATTTCCACTGATTTCCATAGTAAGGTGTGCACAACAGAGACAATACACAATTCCACAAGCATCTTGTGGAAAATATTATATCTTTTATGTGTATATATTCTTATCTTATCTTTTTAGTATTGACATTTTTGGGTAAATGTAACATAAATATTCATATATACAACTAAACTAACACAACCAACTTGAATGTAGGCTAATCTTTTCTTATGGACAAAACATAGTGCCAGTAAAAGTTGGAGTTTAGTACTTTTCTCTTTGCACTTTTCATGATTGCTCTAAATCAGGGGTCCTCAAACTGCGGCCCACGGGCCACATGAGGCGGTGTAATTGTATTTATTCCCCCCCCCTTTTTTTTTACTTCAAAATAAGATATGTGCAGTGTGCAGAGGAATTTGTTCATAGTTTTTTTTTTTTTTTAACTATAGTCCAGCCCTCCAACGGTCTGAGGGACAGTGAATTGGCCCCCTGTTTAAAGTTTGAGGACGCCTGCTCTAAATGATAGTGCTTACTCCTATGGCATCAGTTAACATTGTAGAAACTCCCACATCTATATTTTTAATCCAAGCTACACTACTCACCTTCACATTTAAATTTTCAACCAGCTAATAAATATTTCCATCTAGGTGTTCTGAAATTATCCCAAAGTCTGCCTGTTTGAACCAATCATTTGTTTCACAACTATAAACCCAATCTATTTTTCCTCCTGTTTCCTACTTTTGTTGACTATCCAGTTTTCTAACCTAGAAGCCTAGAAGCCCTTCTTGACTCCACCTATAATTCTCTAAGATACATTTACTATTCTGTATCCCTATAGCCGTGTCTGTATTTGAATCCCTCAACTGTTTACAAATTCCCTAATTTTAACTTCAGTCTTATCTCACTGCAGTTCTTCCTTCAGCCTACTGTCAAAGGTTCCTTCTAAATACAAATTAGATCATGTCACTTTCTCATCTTAAACTGTTCATCACTTACCACTGACATCAGGATAAGATGCAGGTCTCTTAGCATGACCGAGGAGGCATAGAAGGCTCTTGATGATGATAGGGCCATGGCTGTCTCTCCAGAATCATCTTCTGACCCTCTCACGAGATACAGATTGCGTGATATTCTCATGGCACAATGTATTTACTGATGCCATTTGTTTTGCCTAATTTTTTTTCCCTTAAGAGTCCTTGTAAGACTCACTTCAAATAGCACCTTCTCTAGAAATCCTTTACTGAATAACAATTTCTCATGAGATTGGTTTAGTTGCCCTTTCTGGGTGCTTCCACCATCATCAGGGACTCAATTCTTTAGGGTGTGGAATGTCAGTTGAGATTTTATTTGAAGGAATGAATGAATTATCAGAAGATGTTTCCTGAAAATGTCCACATTAACTAAATATATCCTTAAAAGGTTAAAGGATATACTCTTATCAGGTTTAAACTAGCTCAAAATATGATGGAAAGATGGCTCTTTGTTTTTGCATAACAGAGTTTGAGAGTTTATAGATATCAGAGAACCACTGAATTCTATTAGTCTCAGTCCCATTTTAATATTGAGTAAACTAAGGCTTGAGTTTACATACTTACCTAAGTATGCAAAGCTGGGAATTTAATCAAGCACTTCTGTTTCTCATTTTAGTGTGTTTATTCCTCAGTACCTAGGAGTTTGTAACCCTTTTTTAAAAAATTAAATCATAGCTGTGTACATTAATGCAATCATGGAGTACAAAGTGCTGGTTTTATATAAAATTTAAAATATTTTCATCAAACTGGTTAACATAGCCTTTGTGGCATTTTCTTAGTTATTGCATTAAGACATTTATATTCTACACCTAGTAAATTTCACATGTACCCTTGTAAGATGCACCATAAGTGTGGTCCCACCAATTACCCTCCCTCCTCCCTTCCTCCTTCCTCCTGTCCTCTCCCTCTCCCCTTTCCCCTTCTTCTTGGGCTATAATTGGGTTATAGCTTGTAACCCTTTTTGTGTCATGGCCCCTCTGAAAGTCTTGTGAAGCCTATGAACCTGTTCTCAAAATGATACTTTTAAATAAATAAAGCATATAGTATTATAAAACTAAATATATTGACATGTAGTTATCAAGATACTTGAAAATTATGACACAGTAAAAAACATAGCTATAAAACCATTAATAAGAGCTATTGACAAGTTTAATAGCTATTTTAATTGTAAAGAGTGTAAATGATATTCTAAGATATCTATAAAAACACTAATGTGATTTCTTTTTATTTTATTTTGAGACAGAGCCTCAAGCTGTTGTCCTGGGTAGAGTGCTGTGGCATCACAGCTCACAGCAACTTCCAACTCTCCTGGGCTTAAGCGATTCTCTTGCTTCAGCCTCCCAAGTATCTGGGACTATAGGCACCCACCACAATGCCCAGCTATTTTTGGTTGTAGTTGTCATTGTTGTTTGGCAGGCTCCGGCTGGATTTGAACCTGCCAGCTCTGGTGTATGTGGCTGGTGCCTTAGCAGCTTGAGCGACAGGTGCCGAGCCACTAATGTGATTTCTATTGAAGCAAAACTAATAGGTACTACTAATTCACCTGCATTTTTCTAAACTTATGTTGATAATTGAAGGAAGTACTAAATTTTATTAGCAGAAAAGTAGAAATAGCAATGTAATAATTTCCCTATAAAAATTCATGGACTCCAGAAATACAAACCTGCATGTGTGATAAAATTGTATAACACACACACACACACACAAATACATTCATAGAGGTATAAAACTAGAAAATCTGAATAGAAAACATAGATTGTACAAATGATAATATCCTGGCAATGTTAATATCCTGGCTATGGTACTGCAGTATGGTTTGGCAGCATACAACCACAGTGGGAAATTAAGCAAGGGTGCACAGGACTTCTCTGCATTTTACAATTGCATGTGAATCTACAATTTGCTTAGTAAAAACTCATACTCCAACTTAAGAACACTTGCACTACCAAAATTTTGATCGTGTTTCTCAAAGTGTTCTTTAAGAGATGTTTAAAGGCATATTAAAGGTTTGAAAAGTCAACCAATTTAAAAACCAAACTTCTAACTCAAATTTTTGAAGAGTATTTTCCCCATAAAACCTCACTTATTTTTGTGGAATACTTATTACTAGCTGAAAAGGACTGGCCTTGCAAAGAATCAACTTTCAAAGTGCTGAGTTGTTCATCACAGGATCAGGTTAGTCCTTATCACAACAATGTCAAAAAACATTTAAGATAGCATTTGAATTAGAAAATTTCTGCATATAGTTCCCACTCTTCTTTCATCATTGTTTTTGAGCTACATGGTTTACTTTGGGGAAGTGCCTGTCTGGAAGGATAAGGCAACCAGGTGGAAGGGCTACGTGGGTGTACTGTCATATTTTCATTCTAGTTATTTTCCTTTGCAATTCATTGAGCTGTACTGAATTGAAAATAAATCAGTCAACAACCAAAACAAAAGAAAAAAATAAAGATATTCTGAAAAAAATAGGAATCAATTTAAGGGAAGCTAGGAAAAGGTTTAAAAATATATTCACCACGAAATAAGCATAAAACTCTCTTCACAAACTTAAACACAGAAACTCACATTTGAAGAAACTGAAGCAAGTTCTTTTACATGTTCTTAGTGAAAGTATTTTTAGGTTGAGTTTCTTCATCACATATCAGTCCTTTGTTTTTGCTTTTGTGTTTTCGAGACAGAGTCTCACTCTCTCACCTAGGTAGAGTACAGTGGTGTCATAGCACACAGCAACCTCAAACTCTGGGGCTCAAGCAGTCCTCTTGCCTCATACTCTTATGTAGCTGAGACTATAGGCATGTGCCACAATGCCTGACTAATTTTGTCTATTTTTAGTAACACAGGTTCTCACTCTTGCTCAGGCTGGTCTTAAACTCCTGAGCTCAAGCGGTCCACCAGCCTTGGCCTCACAGAGTGTCAGGATTACAGGTGTGAGCCACTGAGCCTGGCAGCATGTCAAATCTTTCTTTCCCAACATTTCTGAGGGGATATGACCTTTGAAATGATGCAATAATACAATGTGGTAAAAAGAGCACTGAGCTGGAAATAAAAAAATAAGGATTCCAATCTTAACTATGTCACTCCCTACGTGACCCAAAGCAAGTCACATTGCCTCTTATGGTCTTCAAATTCTATAAACCATTTATTGTTTGTCGTCCACATTCATAACTGAAAAAAATCACAGTTTTGCAACTATGTCCAGTGATACTGAAACCTATCAAAACAAATGAAATTCATTTTGTTTGTTGAGTGTAATGTATTTTCTTTATCCATTTTACATTATTTTGTATTTATTTATATTTATTTTTCGCTGGTTTTGAACTTTTGGCTTCATTTGATCTTCCCACTGTGGCCTCCAATATTACTGGGATTACAGACAGACGTGAGCCACTGAACTCAGCCCCTGTATCCATTTTAAGGAAAACACATCTTATTAACTAAAAAGAGGCTAGAGTAAAAAAGGAAATCTAATAAATAAGGAACATTTAGAAGGTGGGTCAATTTGTTTAGTGTTTTTGAAAGAAGCTGAGATTGTCCAACCTGATTTTCTAACACAATGAAGAATTATTGACCATTAGTGCTCAGTTCACTTTTCTCATCTTTGTGACAAAGAGTAGTTTTAGATATAGAGCTTCATTCATCTTTTGAACAAATGTTATTGATTTGTTCACATTATGACTCATTATTTGTACACATTATTACCCAAAACTATGTAACGCGCTAAGAAAATAGACACTAAAAACATTCATTTCCTGCCACAAGGACTTCTTTTCAAATGGAAGAAACAACCAAGCAGAAAATTATAATACAACATAGTAAATTCTGTAAAAATGATGCTCAGAATGTTCTATTGGAGCAAAAAGGAAGGAAAACTAATCTCTACTTGGTAGTTTCAGAAAAAATCAAATGGACGGGAACACCTTCTTAAGCCAAGCTTTCAAGCCAGAATTTAGAAATAAGTTAAGACTGGCTCAGTGCCTGTGGCTCAAGCGGCTAAGGCGCCAACCACATACATCTGAGCTGGCAGGTTCAAATCTAGCCCAGGCCCACCAAACAACAATGATGGCTTCAACCAAAAAAAAAAAAAAAAATAGCCGGGCATTATGGCTGGCGCCTGTGGTCCCAGCTACTTGGAAGGCTGAGACAAGAGAATTGCCTAAGCCCATGAGTTGGAGGTTGCCATGAGCTTTGACGCCATAGCACTCTACTGAGGGCGATAAAGTGAGACTCTGTCTCTATAAAAAAAAAAAAAAAAAGAAAAGAAAGAAAAAAATAAGTTAAGACAAGGGGGTATATAAACATAGAAAAATGACATAAAGATAGGGTGGCCACTTCTGTTTTCCCAGTAGTAAGGGGGTTTCTGGGGCACAAGACTTACAATGCTCAAATCAGGAAAGTCCTAGGCGATCCATAATAAGTTGGTCATCAAGAAATTCTATTCGTTTAGTGAGTCAGGAGGAGCATTTTTAAAAGGAAAAGAGTGTATCTTACATAGTAACTTCAAGTATTCTTTCACAGCATTTTTAGGTTTCAGGTAGGAATATGTATATCTTTGTGTGAATGTGTGTCCATGCTCCCTTGTATAAATCTAACTCAAATCAATAATTTTCTCATCTTTTTTCAACATATTAAGTATTTTTAAACAACTACGTCTTTTTTCATGTAATAAACGAGCACTTGTTCTCCCAAGTGAACATTTATTGCAAACAAGACAAGCTTGATGAGTGTTAAAGTAAATTAAATGGAGGACAGGCATGAAGAATCTTTGAGCAAACAAAGCCAGATAGGCCTCACTTAAGTAACCTCAAACATGCTAGATTTGTAAACGTACTCAAAACTTAACTTGAGCTATTTATAGCTCATATTAAACAAAGACAAAAACCTATATTATGGGCAGCGCCTGTGGCTCAAAGTAGTAGGGTGCTGGCCCCATATGCCGGAGGTGGTGGGTTCAAACCCAGCCCCGGCCAAAAACTGCAAAAAAAATAAAAAAAAAAATTATTAAATGTGCCTATACTAAAGAAAAACATAAGCTTAACCAATCAGAAACAACTGACAAACTTATGTAACTAGGGACTTCCCAATGTTATAAACTAAATAAAGCAACTGTATAACTGTAACCAATCATGTTTTCTTTATTGACTTTTGTATTGGTCCCATAAAATCCTCCCCATTGTGTTTGTTTGGTGGAGTCCCTGAACCACTTCCGGGTTAGAGCTGCCTGATTCATAAACTGTTGCTTGTTCAAATAAACTCTTTAAAATTTCATTGTGTCTTCAGATAACTTTATTTACATGGGCCTGAGACCTGTAAGGAATACAGGGCCTGATCTTAGAAGGAGATCCACACTTGATGTAATGCGTTTTTTTTACTATCATGACATTTTTAATAATTTGGTCTTTCACCTTGTGTTTTTTAAGTGAAGTCCAATGGGACAATGGAATACACATAAGAGCAGAGAAGATATGCCTGGTGGCAGCTTGCATATTATAGGCTTAGTGAGCAGAATAAGTGCTAAGCAGTTAAGTTGGCTATATGAGACACACATGCTGCCTTGAGTCAGGCTAGGGGTCTTCAGGGATTCAAGAGAGTAATCAGGGACAAGACCCAGGCCCAGATAAGCAGCTATGGTGGTTGTAGCAGCAGTGAAAAGAGCAGTGATGATGGCACTATGCTGTGTCCAGGGAAATAGGAGGGCTTCCACATAGGGGCAATGCTGGCAACTGAGGTATAAGGTACACTTAACTGTCTATTCTGGCATTCCATCCCAGCAGCATTTGTACAAATATTAACTCTCAGGGAAGGAACTGCCGGAGCTTAGGCAGTGAACTTTCTTGGAAAATTATTAAAAAATAAAAATATATGCATGGACATTGCAAATAAACCTATCAACAAATTATTAGAGTTCTTGAAGAGTCTAGAATTTTTAGATTTGAAAACCGCTACAACACTTCAGAGCAAATATCTATAGACTTTAGTAATAGGAATTAAATATAAAGAGCACCATTTTTATTAGAGGCCTTGCATGAATCAATTATTAATGGGGAAAAATGTTTAAATTATTTTTCCTTATAATAGAAGATATAACAATAGAATGCATAAATAGACATTTTAAACAAGATATAAATCATGAAGCTACTTTCAGTCCTATCTACAACATTCACAAGTTCCAAAAAATGTCATAGAAAACATTAAAATGCCATCATATAAATTTACATTTAAAATTAAATTCAGACTTAAATGAAATTGATTTGTATGAAGAGTTAAATTTTTTTAGAAAAATTGTTCGGCAAGAAATATCATTACTAGATATACTGAAATTTATATTTAGAACTAATTTATCAGAAATTATTTTAATGTTGTCATAGCTAACAGTTGGATCCACAGAAAAATACTTCTCAAAACTTAAAAATTATCAAAAATGATTTGCAATCTTGGATTTGCCAAGAGCAACTGACATCACTTTCAATTATAGCAATTGAAAATTAAGTGACTACAAGTATATACTTTGATGACCTAATAAATGAATTCATAGAAAAGTAAGCTATAAAAATCTTAAGATGTATTAAGATATAGGATTAATAAAGCATGATCATTTATTATATTATTGTATTATATAAAATTATACTAAAATATTTGCTTTGCAATTTTATGTTATCTTCATGTGCTGCTAGACCCCATTATATTTTATAGCATAATAACATTTTTTAAAACAAAGATTTACATTTTAATACTTTAAAGCATACTTCTTTCCTACTTTTTAAATAAGGAGGCCCATTTTGGCCAGCAAATCATGTAGCCCACCCTGCATGCAAGTATTACAATAGAATGAACAAAACAGAGAGGATACTAGTCACTGTACCAATACATGTGTATGTTTAATAAATGACAGCATGAAGCAAATGAAGCTGCGTTTGCATACTCATGATATTTTTCCTGCCCAGTTTCTTTCTTTTTTTTGCAGTTTTTGGCCGGTGCTGGGTTTGAACCCACCACCTCCAGCATATGGGGCCGGTGCCCTACTCCTTTGAGCTACAGGCACTGCCCCCTGCCCAGTTTCTTTTTTAAAAAGGAATGGACCTGTGACCCAGGCTGAGACCATCTTAGCAACCTGGCTGCATGATCCCAGTGATTGGTCCAGGGATGAACATGCCAGACCAATCAGAGTGCTTCCTTGGGATTTTTCAGCTGGATGTAGTGAGGAAATATCTCTCTTCCCTCTAGTCAAGGAATTGTAAGTATATAAAGGAATGATAAGAATATGACTTTATGAATTCACAGGCCATTTTCTCCAGCAAGTAGAGAAATTTGGGAGAAAGAAGCTAACACTTAAAGCAGCCAGTAGAAGACAAAGGAAGGCAAAAGAAAGCGAGAGAGAAAAAAAGAGACCCATTTCATGGAAACCCTACACTGCATACTTATGATTCCCAGAGCTGCTCTGTTTTCTTCCTCCCCTCCCATTCCCTCCTCTCCTCTCCCTTCCTCCCTTTCTTCTTTCCTTCCTTCCTTTCTTCTCTCTCTCCTCTCTCTTTCTCTATTTATGAGTTAACCTATATAATTTCAGTACATTCATTTTTCCCTGATGGGCTAGTTGGACTTGGATTTGTATCTCTTGCAACTAATGTAATCAAGACTAACAGATGGATGACAACTTTATATGCATGAGTATTCCATAATAATATATGCTACAAATTCTGATTAATAAATATTAGTTCAAGAATAATTGAGAGAGAGTGATCACACATGATCAAAATCATAGTGCTTGGGCAGCACCCATGGCTCAGTGGGTAGGGCGCTGGCCACATGCACCAAGGCTGGCAGATTCGAGCCCAGCCGGGCCTGCTAAACAACAATGACAACTGCAACAACAACAACAAAATAGCCTGGGCACCTGTAGTCCCAGCTACTTGGGAGGCTGAGGCAGGAGAATCGCTTAAGCCCAAGAGTCTGATGTTGCTGTGAGCTGTAATGTCACAGCACTCTACCCAGGGCAACAGCTTGAGACTCTGTCTCAAAAAAAAAAAAAAAAATCATAGTGCTATTTTTAGAGCATTTTATGATACACAAAATATATACAGTATCTTGCTCAAACTTTTCACCAATTTTGTGAGCAAGATAAATATTATTACATGTCTGTCTTACATATATTACATGGCAAGGTTCATCATGGAAAAAATTGTATTTCTCTTAAATTTTACATGAATTATACACCCTATAATTATACAGAAGCAAACTATATCTTATAAATAGAGTTTAGAAATAATAAGACATATGATTGACTGAAGGCTATGCAAATGGTAAGTGTGTCATCAGAAACTGGTTCCTCTAGATATCCAGCATTTTGTTTTGTGATTAAACTTTGTATTTGGCACTAGCAATACAAAGGCTATAAGATCCTAGTTCTTGTTCTTAAAGAATTCAGAGCTTCGGGAATTCTTTCTTAGTAAAGAAATATTACTCAGGTATTTCTGATATGCCTTATTCTTTCCTGTTGAAATCACTGGCTGGTTAAAAGGTTTGAGGTAAAACATTTTATGCCATTAATTTATATTTACAAAAGAATCTTGAAATGTACAATGTTTATATATATCACCATAATTTTAACTTTTATCAAATGACAAAAGAATTTCATGCATTCCCTTGTGAGGAATCTACTATATCACTACAGGACTAGAACCTGGCATGTGCATGTACTAGGCATTTAATAATTAGTTGTATTGCAGCACTCCCCAGCCCTATCTCCAATACTCTTATTCAGAGATACTATATTAGGGTAGTTGAGAGAGTGGATCTCAAATCAGATAATGGCGGATCAAGTCCCATTTCTGCCACTCATGAGCTCCATTAATTTACAAAGTTTATAATCATTGTGTACTTTACTTTTCCTATATATAGTATGAGGGTACTAAAAATACCCTCAACAATGTGAGGACTAAATGTAGTATTGCAATATAAAGCACTTGGCCTACATTTTGCAATATAGTACATATTAGTTGTTTAGTTCTTTCCTAATTCTAAGTCAAAATATTGTTTGAAGTGATGGATATGCTAATTACCTTGATTTGATCATTACACAACATGTACATGTATCACATAGCATCGTACCCCATAAATATGTACAATTATTATATGTCAATTGAAAGAGAATAAAAGTTAAGAAGGGCAGGTGATTAATCAAGACAGTGTGATCTATACTAAATAAAAGGCATATGTAATGCTATGATTACATGTTCATGACTAGACTAACATAAGAAACGTCTACAGACATCTCACATTCTGTCATTCTGTAGATTTATTAATCTTAAACATGATTTCATTTAATTTATAATACAAATAGCACTTTATTATCACTTTTTTTTTTTGCATTTTTTTGGCCAGGGCTGGGTTTGAACCTGCCACCTCTGGCATATGGGGCCAGCGCCCTACTCCTTTGAGCCACAGGCACTACCCTTTTTATTACCTTATTAATAAATATTGGCTTCTATTTTGAAAGAACTGCAGGATAGAAAAAAAGTTAAATTGTGAAATAAATAATAGCAGACAGAAATTTGGAAATCACTGATAAAACTTATCACAATGCCATGAAATGTCTTCATTAAAATTCTATAACCAGTCAGAATGTAGAGGTTTGCTATGGTTTGAATGTGTTCCCCAAAGTTCATGTTTTGGAAACTTAATCACTTAATTCCTAATGGAACAGTAGTGAGAGATGGGATCTAACAACAAATAATTAGACTCTGTCCTCATAAATAGATTAATGTCATTACTGGGGAGTTATCTTGAGAATTTGGTTGTAATAAATGTGAGTTAAACCACCTCTTGCTCTTTTATTCTGGTGTTCTCTTACCATTATGTTTCCACCATGGGATGACACAACACAAAGGTTCTCACCAGATGCCTTTACCATACCACTGGACTCCCTAACATCCAGAACCATGAAACAAACTTTTATTATTTATGTATTATATAATGTCAGGTATTGTATCATAGCAACACAAAATGAACTAAGAGGCCCATACAAAGTAAATTTCAGTGTGCAATCAGCATTAATAACATTTAGGTTGATGACTACATACCCCAAGCAGGAAAGAACAATACTCACTGAATTAAAATGATAAACACTCACCATCTTTGTGAAACATTCAGAAATAAAGAAAAAGTATTTTTTCTTTGTTCTAACTTCTCTCAGAGGACAGATCCAGAGGATAGAAACCATGTGCCTGTTAGCTAACGGACCTCTAGAGCATCAATCCCTTTCTTCCTATTGACCCTAGACAGTTTGATATTTGGGGAATTGTTGATTCTGGCTTCTCTTTGGAAATTCGTTCCCTACTATAACAAACAGGCCTGAGCTATTTTGGAAGTTCTGTGAATGTCATGTTCTTCTGACAAAAATCTATAGCCTACTGTGATTAGAAAACAAATAGACGCTACTTATCCTTAACCCTGAAAATCTGACCAGAAGAAAACAATTCTTAGATCACATGCCAACAAATATTCTCACATTTCTTGGCAAGCAATTTATAGACAAAAGAGGTCCCTCCCTCTGCCCTTAAATCCACCTTGCACGTAAGGCTTACTCTGAAGGAAATGAAATTACATTCCTCCACCCTAAAGGGCAGGTTTTGGAAGAAGCCTCTATTCCTATCAAGTTGTAAGATTTGCAGTGAAAAGGCGATGCAAGGCAGATAAGCTTCAACCCTTGAAATATTGTACCTAGGACACAGATTTCTGGGCTTGCAAATTTCTAATACCTCATTCATACCCCTTGCACTATTCTTAACCAATCATATGTCTTGTAACACTGCTACTTTTTCAATCAAAAATATTTTAAAAATTTCTGTGCAAATTGGCCAACCCTAAGATGATAGTTTCATTTAAGATATTTCACCTGCTAATTAGCTAGCCGCAGTGTTGCTTCAGATAAAGACACTTCATATGCTAATTAGTCACCCCTAGAATTTTAATTAGAATGAACACTTTTTACCTTATTCATCACTGCTTATATAGTCCCAAAATATTTTAAAGTAAATTCCCACATAGACATTATAACTCAGGAACTCCTTCAGTCCCATAAATGTATAAGTATCACTAAAGCCTTTCCCATCTTCCATAACCTGCCTACAAGAATGTAGGAAAGGTAGCTACCTTTCATAGACAAGTGGGATAAACTCAGCCTGTCAGCTTTGCCTCTTAATGTATAATTGGGTATTTATGTTCATTGCACCTCCTAGAATTCCAAATAAGTAGCATTATCTTCTGCTCCTCTTAATATCCAGAGCAATTCTGGATCTCTTATAAGAGCCATAGGATAGGATCTTAATTCGTGTTGGCTGTTGCTTTTATTCATGGCTCACAGAACAGTTTCTGAATGAATGTGTCAATGAATGAACACATGAATAAGCTGAGTGATTTAAAACTATTACTGAATCTCTCTGAGCCTCTGAAGTTTCCTTATATATAGATTAGGAGTAATAATAATACCCACTTTATATTAATAGTGTGAGTTCCTTAATTCAAGTGTACTTCACATAGTGCTACCACATTAACTCTCTTAAAACACTATTTTATACAACTCTAACACTGACTACACTTACCATACTATTGTATAATTCTTTCTTTCCTTGTGTAATTTTCCCACTGGATTGTGAATTTGTTGAAGGCTCACACTTCACATTTTAAATTGTATCCCCAGATCTAGCACTGTGAAAAGCACACAGCAGTTCTCAAAGAATGCCTAGTGAATGAATAAATATGCCTGAATCACTAAAATGGTTAAAATTAATGTAACCATAATTGCGATTGAATATGAGTACTAAATTTAATGTTATCCTTACTTTCAAAGTTTTTCCACCATGAAGATTTCCACTCTATTATTAAATTGTACCATGTAAAAGTTAGCTTTTCATAGAAATTAATTCCTTAGAGTAAGTTTACTGAGCAAGTTGATTTGTGGCTATGTTTACAAAGGCAAATGAAATAGAATGTTGAGTAATTGCTTGGTCAATTTAGTTAATATTGACAGCAACTCTGGAGTACCTACACAGTTCACTTTTTACTTAAATAGTACAGATAACTGTCCCAAATCTAAAAAGAAATAATGGTCTTCTCTCATTTACATAGAACATAAAAGTGGTTACAGTAAAATGGAAAATTAGAGTTTATACAAAGATACTTGCACAAAGGTAGGTACTGGTTCCTTAAGTATAAAAAGGACTTAGCTATAAAGTGCTTTTCCTTATAAGACTGCTAATGACATGAACTTTAAGGAAAATACTACTGAGGACTCCATAACTTTCAAGGATGGGCACAAAAGAATTGAAACTTTTTATTTCTACCATAACCACATTATTGACAACTACACATAAACAAACAAATTTAACCCTTCTTTATGTGCATTTGTCCTACTGGTAAAAAAACAAAATTACTAGCACCATGATATTCCTAGTTGTTTTTTTAGTTAAAACACAAAGAAAATATTGTTTTTATTCAGAAGTATTATCCTTATAGACAATTTCTCCTCAGGCATAATCTAGATGCTATTTCCATTTATAAAACAAAACAAAACAAAAACCTGTCATTTAACGTTTTCCCCCCCACGTAGAAATGATACCACAAAATCTTTTAAAGAGAGAATAAATTTGTGTCACCTAATTCTTAACACTTTAGAATAGATTTAACTTCTTTTCCAGAAAAAAATATAAAAAAACAGAATAGCCAATACAATTCTCAGAAATAAAAACATATCTGGAGGCATCACGTTACCAGACTTCAGGTTATACTACAAATCAATAGTGAACAAAACAGCATAGTACTGGCACTAAAACAGAGACCTAAATCTATGGACTAGAATAGAGACTTTAGAGATGAACCCAACCACATATCATCATTTGATCTTTAATAAGCCTAACAAAAACATGCACTGGGGAAAAGAATCCCTATTTAACAAATCGTGCTGAGAGAACTGGTTAGCCACTTGTAGAAGACTGAAACTGGACCCACACCTCTCACCACTAACAAAAATTGATTCTCACTGTATAAAAGATTTAAATTTAAGACATGAAAATATAAAATACTAGAAAAGAGTGCAGGGAAAATAATTGAAGGTATTGGCCTGGGGAAATATTTTATGAGGAAGACCCCCGCCATAGCAATTGCAGCAACACCAAAAATAACTAACTGAGATTTGATCAGGGTAAAAAGCTTTTGTACAGCTAAGGGCACTACAACAAAATCAAACGAACAGCCTTTGGAATAGGAGAAGATATTTGTATGTTATGATTACAATATAGATCTGATAAACAGAATCTATAGAGAACTCAAATCAATTAATAAAAAAAGAGCAAACAACTCCATTTCTTTGTGGGCAAGACACTTAAACAGAAATTCTTCTTAAGATGACAGATGTATGACCAACAAACACAGGAAAAAATGCTAATTGTCTTTAATCATCCTACTTATTTTGGAATCACTGTTATATAAGCAACGACCTTTAAATTATAAAAGTTGAAAAGTAGTTCAAAATAAACATTTCCATTTCTAGCTCTTCAAAATTTTAATTATTTTCTCTCCATTCTTATCTGCATAGCATTTTTGCCCCAAGTCTTAAAATTATCCCAAAGGGTATAATATATTTTAGTTTATTTTAAATTACACTGTATTAATTGATTATACCACCACCCATTAAAATTATTTGAATAGACTTAAATATTAAAGGACATATGACAATAAAATGATATTTGTCAGTAAAAATTGAATCTTGCTGAGACACTATGGTTTATCTAGTTGTAACAGAGCCCTAAATTTACTGCTAATCTTTCTGGACTCAAAGATAAATTGGAAATATTATGTGATTACATAGCTCTTATTATCTAATAGAAGTAACAAAAGTATTCATCAGCAGAGCCAAATGTTACCAGAATTAAATTATTATATGAAAGCCCAGTGTGATGGCTCACACCTATAAATTATAGCACTTTGGGAGGCTAAGGCGAGAGAATTATTAGGAATTAGAAGTTTGAGACTGGACTGAGCAAGAACCAGGCCCCATCTCTAAAAACTTAAATAATTAGCCAGATGTGGTGGAACACACCTTGTAATCCCTGCTACATGGGAAGCTAAGGTAGGAGGATCACTTGAGCCCAAGGTCTTGAGGTTTCAGTGTGTTATGATGATGCCACTGCACTTTAGCCTGGGTGACAGAGTGAGATTATATCTTTAAATACATACATACATAAATACATAAACGCTTCAAGAAGCGCAGCATAGACATTAAGAAATATGACAGGTATTGACCACCATTTGGGGGTTTTTTGGTTCATTTTGTGCTGCCGTAACAGATTCCCACAGACTGGAAAATTTGTAAGCAGTAGAAGTTCATTTGGCTAACAGTTCTAGAAACTGCAAAGTTGAAGAGCATGGCGCTAACATCTGGTAAAGGCCTTTATGTTGCCTCAGGCAAAAGCTCTTTTATAATAATCCACCATCAAGATAACAAACCCACTCCTTTGATGACCACATTAATACATTCATGGAGGCAGAGCTGTGACCTAATCACCTCTTAAAGGTCCCACTTCTAAACACTGTTTCATTGAGGATGAAGTTTCTATGGACTTTAAAAAACACATTTTTTCTCATATGCAAAATTCATTCAGTCCATCCCAATACCCTTTGAGCCTTAACTTCAGTGTCTACTCAAAAGTCTAAAGTCCAGAATCTCATTTGAATCAGATATAAGTGAGACTTAAGGTAGGAATCATTTTTAGGCCAATTCCCTTCAGCCATAGTATGGGGAAGTTATCTACTTCCAGTATAAAATGGTGGGACATGATGGATAAATAGGCAAGATTAAAAAGAGATAACTGGTCCTAAGTAAGTGGAAAACTCAACAAGGAAAACAACAATAAGTCTTAAAGCTGAAGAATGACCTTCTTTGACTCCATGTCCTAGATCCTGGGCATAATGATGGATTGTTTGATTTTCTAAAGCCTTATGCACTTGGATTCACATAGCTATGTTGGGCTCAGTCTACTCAGCAGCTCTCATGGGTTGGACATTAATTCCTGCTACTTTCCCAAGCTGGAGTTGCAGATAGGTTGCCCTACAGTTTTGTGGTCTCAGTAGCTGCCCCCCTTCTGCAGCTCTACTAGGTATTGCCCTTGTGAAGATGTTCTACATTGGCCTCACATCCACTGCTCCACTAGGCATTGTCCTAGTGGGAACTCTTTGTGGTAATTCTGCCCTTGTGGCAAGCTTCTGCCTGGGCCCCAAGGTTACTGCTATATCCTTTGACATCCAGGTGGAGGTAGCCATGGCCCCACAGTTTGTGCACTCTGTCAACCAATAAGGTCAGAACCATGTGGTCACTGCCAAGGCTTATTGCTTGCAATCTTCAGAGTGGCTGCATCATCTGCACCTGGGCCCACTTGCGCCACAGCTGGGGTCACCCAGGAGAACTGTGCCAGAATGCATGGAACAGAGTCCTGATGTGGCCCCTGGTAGGACATGCAAAAATCTCCCAGGCTCCTCTCTAGAAATCTTGCCCTCCAAGCCCTGTTCTGGGCTATAATGGGAAAGGCGGTCTAATCAAAGATCTCTGAAATACCTTCAGAGTCTTTTTCCTATTGTCTTGATGAACAGCATCTGGCTCCCTTCTATCATTAGTATTTTCTTTAGCAAATAGTTGCTTGGCCACACCTTTGATTTTCTCTCCTAAACTTGTATTTTCACTCTTTACTTGGCCAGGCTGAGAATTTTTCAAATCTTTCCATTCTGCTTCCCTTTTAATTATAAATTTCATCTCTAAATAATTTCTCTCTGCTTACATCTTACTATATGTGGTTTAAAGTAGCCACACAGCTCTTTCAATATTTTGCTTAGGATATCTGTCAGATATCCTACTTCATTGCTCTTAAATCCCCCTTCTAATAAAGCATGGACACAATTCGGCCAAGCTCTTTATGACTTTGTAACAAAAATGGCCTTTATTCCATTTTCCAACACCTTGTTCCTCATTTCCATCTGAGACCTCATCAGAATGACATTCAATGTCTATGTTTCTACCAGCATTTTGATCGCAACCACTTAATCTCTAAAAAATTGTTGACATTCTCTACAGTACCCCTCTTCTTCTGGGCCCTCACCAGAATTGCCCTTACTCCTCCATTCACGGCAATCTAGGCTTTTTCTAGCCTGCTTCTCCAAATTCTTCCAGCCTAATTCCAAAGCTGTACCTGCATTTCTAGGTATTTGTTATAGCAACAGCTCCACTTCTTGGTACTGAAGAAGCTCAGGAAATTTCGCATCACAATACTGACTCTGTCAATAATAATAATAATGATAAAATAAAAATAAACAAAAGTGAAGGATAAATAGAATTTTCAGACAAAAATTAAAGTCTATTACCAATAGACTTGCTTTTCAAGAAATGTTAAAATTTCTTCAGAGAGAAGGAAAATCATATGGGTTAGAAACATATCTACATAAAAAGGAAGAGGGTCAGAGGATGAATAAGTGAAATGTAAAGAATTTCTGTGCTGAATTGATCTAACAGATAACAATTAATTCAAAATAATAATAAGAATATACTCAAATATATACATATATGTATCCTTATGTATAAACAAAACAGTGACAAAAATGATAGAAGGGACAGTAAGGAAAAGTAGGACTATTTTATTATTATAAGATATTTGTACTACCTGTGAAGTGGGATAGTGTTATTTGAATGTGAACTTGGATTGGTTGTAAATGTATACTGCAACTTCTAGGATAACAACTATAACAATTAAAAAACAAGAACTGTTATGCGAAGAAAGGAGAGGAAGTAGAATCATATAAAATGCTCAATTAAAATCACAAAAGGCAAAAAATGTGGAAGACAAATAGGGACAAAGAACCAACAGCAACAAGTAGAAAATAGTAACAAATACGTTTAGTTATTAATCCAACTTCCAGCTGCTCACAGTGGTTGGCAGGTGTTAGTAGGGAGGAAGGGATGAACAACTAGAGTGCAGAGGATTTTTAGGACAGTGAAATTTTTCTGCGTGATACTACAATAGTAGATGTGTGCCACTGTGTGTTTTTCACAACCCATAAAATACACAACACTAGCCAGTTTTGAATGAAGCTTCTATAAATTAGTGTGCAGGTTTTTGTATGGATGAATTTTTTTAAAATTTATTTGGCTAAAAACCAAGGAATGCCTTCATATGGCAAAAGTATGTTGTTTAGTTTTGTAATATGTTGCCAAACTGTCTTTCCAGGTGGCTATACCATTTTGTATTCCCGTCACTGAAGAATGAGAATGTCTGTTGCTCCACAAACTCATCAGCATGTGATGTTGTCAGTGTTTTGGAATTTAACCATTCTAAGAGATATATAGCCAAACCTTGCAACTTTGAAGTAAATTTTAGAGTTTGGTGATAATGATATGTATGTTCATCAACTGTAATCACTCTGGCGTGGGATGCTGATACTCGGGGATCTGTGTATGTGTGGAGACAGGGAGTGTATGGGAACTCTTAAATATTGCTGTGAACCTAAAACTGCTTGAAAAATAAAGCTGATTAATTTTTTAAAAGAAAAGACCATGGTAACAAATGCTTTAGTAATGATCTCAGTATAATAAATTGGTAACTTTACCAAAAAAAACAAAAAAAACAAATGTCTCCCAGCAACAGTATGGTCCCTATTTAAGTTCCACCAACCACAGAAATAAGCTACTGTTGCAATGCTTTCAGAATAAATAAGGCGTTTCTCTTTTCCCTTAGAAGCCTTCCCAAGTCTGAAATTTGAACCTGTGTAATTATTGTGGTTTGAAAACTGAAGAAGAGGATTCTACGGGAACCACTTTGTATTTCAATATACCCTTTCATGAATGTAAACTCTGGAAAAGGAACTACATTCAAATCTGTATTCTGCCACTTGCTCGCTGTGTGAGTTCAAACAGGGATGATAATAGTGCTCCTCTCATGGGGTTATTATGATAATTAAATGGGAATACTTAAAATAAATAAGTATAAAGGCATGAGTACAATGTCTATCACATAAGTATCTGAATGTTAACTGATATTAATAATAATTTAAGATTGTAAATATAGTATGTTCCAAAAAAACTTTTGTCCACAAAGAATCCATATTATATAAATTAAGCTATACCTAGTGTTTATAGCTATAATTGTAGTACACTTTTTATGAAATATTGACTAATATGTAATATTTTCTTTTTTTGTAGACATTAAATTCTTTTCCTTTTTTTATTTCAAATTAATATGATGGTACAATTTTTTAGATTATACTGGTCTCATTTCCAAGGTATACTTCAAGTTTTATGAGAGCCCCTCACGGGGGGGGGGTGTTGAATACCCTCAAATTGTTCACATTAGGTGAGATTCCACCAAATACCCTCCCTCCTCCCATCAATTACCTTCACTCATCCTCCTACCCTCTACCTTATTCCCCCTCCCCCTTGCTATATTTGTGTTTTATCATTAATATGAGCGTGTTTACATATTGGTTTTGTATTAGTATTGAGTCCATTGGATACCTTTTTCCCCATTCTTGAGATACTTTTATAAGAAGAATGTGTTTCATATCTATCCAGGTAAACATAAAAGATGTAAAGTCTCCATCCTTTTTAAGGCTGAATAGTATTTTGTGGTATATTGCAAACATCACAATTTGTTGATCCATTCATGGGTTGATGAGTATTTGGGTTGCCTCCACGACTTGGCAACTATGAATTGAGCTGCAATAAACATTCTGTTGCAAATGTTTTTGTGATAAAATTATTTTTGCTTTTCTCAGTAGATACCTAGTAATGGGATTGTGGGATCAAATGGAAGATTGACTTTCAGTCCTTAGAGAATTCTCGGTACTTCTTTCCATAAAGGTGGTATTAGTTTTCAATCCTGCCAGCAGTGTAGAAGTGTTTCCTTCTCTCCACATTCACACCAGCATCTGTAGTTTTGGGACTTTGTGATGTGTGCTAATTTTACTGGAATTAGGTGATATCTCAGAGTGGTTTTAATTTGCATTTCTCTGATTATTAACAACAATGAGCATTTGTTCATGTGTTTGTTGGTCATTTGTCTACGATCTTCAGAGACATTTCTGTTTGAGTCTCTTGCCCAAATAGAAAGGGGATTGTTTGCTCTTTTCTTATTAATTGAGTTCTCTGTAGATTTCAGTTATCAGGCCTTTGTCAGATTCATAATATGCAAAACTATTCTCCCATCCTGAAGGCTGTCTGTTTGCTTTGTTTGTGGTAACTTTAGCTGTGCAGAAGCTTTTCAGCTTGATCAAATCCCAGTTATTTATTTTTGTTATTGCTGTAATTGCCACAGGGGTCTTCCTCATAAAATGTCTTCCCAGGCCAATATCTTTAAGTACTTTCCCTGCACTCTTTTCCCGTATTTTATATTTTTGTGTCTTAAATGTAAATATTTCATCTTGTGAGAATCAATTTTTGTCAGTGATGAGAGGTGTGGGTCCAGCATCATTCCTCTGCAAGTGGCTAACAGTTCTCCCAGAACCATTTGTTAAATAGGGATTCTTTTTTTTCTTTCTTTTTTCTTTTTTACATATACATGTGTTTATTAGGTGTCCACTTTTTGCCTTCACAGAATTAAAAAGGCTTAAAATTTAATAACAATAACAAAGTTTAAGATAAGGACTAGAAACAAAAACCACATAAAGAACAAACAAAGATAAATACATTCAGAAAAGAAATCAGACAATTGCTGCATCGAAATATTAAGCAATAATAATAATAATGCAAAGAAAGTAACATTCACATTCTCAGATAAGAGTATGTCTATCATAGAATGCTTTGACTGAGGTTCAGTATGGAGTCAGCAGTTAACTTCTTCTTATTTTTTTTCCAAAGTCTCAAAAAATAGACAACTAATATTTATAATATTTATAAATAAAAGTAAAAGATAATTTCAAAAAACAGATCATGCCAAATCTTACAGACAATAGAAAAAGAAGAAATATTTAAAAATCATTCTACTTAATCTGGATAACACCTGATATTAAAATTGGAGAAAATATATTATTACAAAGGGGAAATTACAAACATATTTCACTTATACAAGTTGAATTAAAAATTAATGTTTAAGTAATGTACTTTGGTCAAAATTAAATCCAATTTATGTGAGAAATAGTCACTATTTTCTTTTTTTCTTTCTTCTTTCCTTTCCCTCACCCAAATAGGGATTCTTTATCCTAGTGCACATGTTCTTATTTCTAAGAATGGTATTGGCTATTTTTTTTTTCTGGTTCCATATGAAACAAAGTACTATTTTTTCAAGTTCTTTAAATTATGACATTGGTACCTGACGGAGATAGCATTAAATATGTAGATTGCTTTGGTTAACATGGACATTTTAACAATGTTGATTCTTCCCAACCACGAGCATGGTATGTGCTTCCATTGGTTAACATTTTTAATATGTAATATTTTATTATAATAAATTTTGACTATATTGCTTGGAGAAGCATTTAATTAACCTATTCTGAACTAAGGTAACTCTAGCAATTTTAAAGTTGAACATTTACTAAGAGATTTACCTCATAGCATGCTATCCATTTACATCCAGTAATATTTCCTTGCCCAACATGCTAGTTTACTCTAGTTAACTGCAACTTCATTACACACTATCACAAAACTTAGCTCATTGAAATAATAAACATTTATTATTTAAAAGTTGCTGTTAGAAATCCTTGAGCAAGCCAAAATGAGTGGTTTTGGCTCATTGTGTCTCATGAGGTTGAAGTCAAGATGTCATCTAGGACTGTAGTCTCTAAAGACTTCACAGAAGACTGAAGGATTCACTTATAAATTCACTCATATAGTTTTTAGCAAGAGATTTTAATTCAGTAGCACATGGAATTCTCCATAGAGATGATCATGACATGACTTCTTCAAGAGTGAGTGATCCAGGAGAAAGTGAGAGAACAAATGAGTGAATGGATATCCAAATTAGAAGTCACAGTTATTTACAACCATCACTTCTGCCATATACCATTTGTCACAAAAACCATCCAGTTGGAAAGGTGAGACTATCAGGAGATGGGTATCACTGGGAGTCATCTTAAAAGCTGGCCACCACAAGCAGTGACTAAGTTTAGATGCCCCTGGATTATTTTATCACCTATTAGTATTTTACCATAAAATTCTAAGCACATTACAATAATGTCTCAATGAATACATGTATGTCAAATATATACAAATATATGCAGTTTTTATTTATGTTGCTACAAGATCTTAATCATAATATAAATCACAACATATTCAGAGATTTAGATATATACAAATATGTGCAGTTTTTATTCTCAAACAAGATAAACTATTTAAGACATGAACTCCTCATGAGGAGAGCTCAGACATTACTCTTGTGTTTTTATTCTTGGCCAATAATTATCTAACATTTAAAATGTTATTCTTGGCTTTTGGAACAATGATGAACTTGAAGTAGCATCTCAACATGCCTTTCCCAAGAAAATCAGGGAAAATGCAGGCAGCAGCCACAGTTATCTCTCTGCTCAAAAATAGCATTGTAAAATCACAGAGAGGCATCACAGGACATCTGGAGTAGAAAAAAAAAGGAAAGAAAAGAACAAAGGAAACAGGTGATAAGAGATACATTTTGCAAAAGCAGAGAATGCAACCAAAGAAAAATTAGAACAGGGATTGTGGACCAGCCACATTGTAAGATCTGAGCTTCTGGGTGACCCCGACACACACACACACACACACACACACACACAATCCTCTGCAGCCATCCTGTGCTTTTGGGTGCACCACACCAGGTCTGAAGTAGAATTCAGAGTTGGATTCTCTAAAGATGCACTGGAACCACATGCTTACCCCACAGAGCATAAGAGAATCTGGGCATGAGAACTAATGGGAGTGAGTCTCAGTGGGCTACAAATGGGGAGACAGAAGGCCACTGAACCACTTTGGTGGGTCAAAGAGAGGCACAGAGAACTCCATTAGTATGGGGCTGCAGGTACTCATAACAGCCCTGCTTTATGTGGCTTCCAAGCAGCCTTAAAAATCTGAGGACCATTCATGGATCGATGGGCACTTGGGCTTCTTCCATGACTTAGCAATTATGAATTGAGCTGCAATCTTACAAGGGTATATGTGAAACTTGGTAAACGGTCTGTAAAGCTAGTGAATGATGCCCCATGATCATATCAATGTACGCAGC
This sequence comes from Nycticebus coucang, assembly GCF_027406575.1. Lineage (NCBI taxonomy): Eukaryota > Metazoa > Chordata > Mammalia > Primates > Lorisidae > Nycticebus > Nycticebus coucang. Next base: position 150,863,719 of record NC_069804.1, on the reverse strand, counting down.
TATGATTTAATAAAAAAAATATATATATAAATAAAAAAATAAAAAATAGATTAATAAAAAAAAAATCTGAGGACCATATTGCCACCTGGTAGGCTCAGACTCCACTCTCCATGCCTTAACTGCAGTGCCTAGTGTGCCATCCATATCACCTGGCCTTTCCCCATGGACCACTTTCTGGATTTCAGGTCCTACTTGGACACTGTGTCTCAGTATCCTCCCTAGTCTAGGCCCTGAGGCTTGAGAACCCAGTTTCCTCACCAGGCCAGAGACACTATCCCCAAGTCTCTAGAGCTACACCTGGCCCACAATACCCCACCCGAGAGCACCCACCACTGCAGTAGTGCCAGAAGTTCTGCCCCAAAGTCAACCCCCCTGACTAACCCCTCCAAACTCAAGTTGCCAGTTTGCTAAGACGTAGTTAAAGCCAGGGGCTTAGCAAAGGGAACACAAAAAGTCATCTAGCTGCTGCTGTTACCACTGATACTAGACTGCCATCTAGTGACCTCTATTAGACTTCTCCATGAGAGTTTCCAGCTATGAAATTTTGAGACATCATAACCATTTACCTCAGAATTGGGAAGAAACCACGAATGAGGAAAAAACAGCAATAGAACCCTGGCATGAATAATCATAATAGATCAACATCCCCAAGGGATTACAATGAAATTACAACACAGAGTTCCAATTATAAAGAAATTGTTGAAATGACAGAAATGGTATTCAGAAAATTGATGGCAAATAAGATAAATGGAATTAAAGAGAAAGTTGAAAATCAGGAAAAAGAAGCCTAGAAAATATTTCAGGAAATTAATGACATTAATGATAAAGTCAGAAAGAACTGGACTATATTAAGGAAGATATAATGGAGCTTAAAGAATTGAGAAATATTCTATGGGTTTCAAAGCACAGCAGAGAGTTTCAGCAACAGATTAAACCAGAAAGATGAAAGAATCTCAGAGCTTGAAGACATGCCTCTCAGGCTAACCCAGAAGAAGAAAATAACACAGGTAGAGTGATTTCTTAGAAGATTTGGGACTATAAAAAGCATTCAAACATGAATTATAGGTATCCCTGAGAAAGAAGAAGAGAGTTCAAAAAGAATTAAAATTCTATTTAAAGATCTCATTGTAGAAAAACTTCCAAATATCACCAGAGTTTCACACATTCAGATCCCAGATGGTCATTGAACCCTGGGAAGACTCAATACAAATAGAGCATCTCCAAGACACAATGAACCATGTTATTAACCTGACCAAAGTCAAAATGAAAGAGAAATTTCTACAGTTAGGCGTAAGCAACATCTGACCTACAACAGAAAACCTGTCACATTAACAGAAAATTTCTCAGCAGAAACCTTATAAGCCAGAAGGAAGTAGGGACCTATCTTCAATATTCCTAAAGGAAACAACTGCCAGCCTAAGATTTTGCATTCTGCAAAAAAAGTTACAAATTCAATGGAGAAATTAAATCCTTTCCTGACAAGCAAATTCTGAGGAAATTTGTCACAACTACACCTGTCCTGCAGGAAGTATTCAGACCTTCATTATACACAGATCAACACAATAGACTCCCATCTGTGTAAAACTACACAGAAATTAAAGACCAAAGCCTTGATACCACAATATCCCACGAGGTGAAAACAAAACAATAGAGTCCTACACAATAGGATGAAGTGGAATCCACCCCACTCATCAATTCTCTCAATAAATGTGAATGACCTGAACTCCCTGTTGAAGAAACTTAAGCTAGACAAATGGATTTAAAAAAAAAAAAAATGCAAGCTGGCTTGGTGCCTGTGGCTCAAGAGGCTAAGGCACCAGCCACATACACCTGAGCTGACGGGTTTGAATCCAGGCCGGGCCCACCAAACAACAATAATGGCTGCAACCAAAAAATAGCCGGGCATTGTGGCAGGCACCTGTAATCCCAGCTACTTGGGAGGCAGAGGCAGGAGAATCACTTGACCCGGGGAGTTAGAAGTTGCTGTGAGCTGTGATGTCACAGCACTCTACCCAGGGTGACAGCTTGAGGCTCTGTCTCAAAAAAAAAAAAAAAGCCAAGTATATTCTGTCTTCAAGAAATTCATCTAATTCACAAGAACACATCCAGACTCAGGGTGAAGGGATGAAAAACAATATTTCATGCAAATAGAAACCAAATGAGTAGGAGTAGCAATTCTCATGTCAGATACCATTGACTTCAAAGCAATAAAGGTAAAGAAAGATAAAGATGGTAATTATATATTTCTCACAGGAACAATTCAACAAGAAGACAAATAAATCCTAAATATTTATGCACCCAACATAGGTACTCCAAGGTTTATAAAGCAAATACTACTTGATTTACTTGAGTAAATCAAACCCAGCAGAAGAAAAGAAATAACTAAGATCAGAAACAAATGAAATCAAGAAAAAAAACCAAATGGAAGGTTAATAAAGAAAAAAAATTGAACAAAATTACAAATTTTTGGCCAGATTAACCAGAAACAAAAAGGACTCTAATAAGTTCAGTAATAATGAAGAAGGTGAAATAACAACAGACAAGGATACCCAGTATCACCACTTCTATTCAACATAGAGCTGGAAGTCCTAGTCAGAGCAGTAAGAGAGGGATATAAAAGGTATACAAATGGAGAAAGTAAAGGTCAAAGTATTCCTTGTTGCTGATGATATGATTTTATACCTAGAAAACCCCAAAGGTTCAACTAAAAGACTGCTGTGATTAATAATTAAATACAGCAAATTCCCAGGTTAGAAAAATCAATATACACAAATCAGTAGCTTTCATATGTGCCAACAATCGTCAAGATAAGAACTAAATCAAAAATACAATAACATTCAAAGTAGGATCAAGGAAAATTAAATGGATAGGAATATATTTAATAAAGGATCTAAAGGACCTCTATAAAGGGAATTAGGAAACACTGAGAAAATAAATTACAGGGGACATAAACCGATGGGAAAAGATACTGTGTTTTTGGATTGGCAGAATCAAAATTAAAATGTCTGTAATGCCCAAAGTGATTTATAAATTCAATGAAATTTCCATTAAAATACCAATACAATATTTCACAGATATTAAAAAGAGTAGTTCTATGCTTCACATGGAACCAAAAGAAATCCTGAATATCCAATGCAATCTTACATGACAAGAACACATTTGGAGACATCACGTTACTGGACTCAGACTATACTATCAGGCTATATACTATAAGGCTACGGTAATCAAAAAAGCATGGTATTGACATAAAAATAGAGACAAAGGTATGGGTCAGAACAGAGAACGTAGATATGAAACCATCCTCATGTTGCCATCTGATCTTTGACACAGCAAACAAAAACATATGCTGGGGAAAAGAATCCCTGTTCAATGAATGGTGCTGGAAAAACTAGATAGCCATATGTAAAAGACTGAAACAGAATCTGAACCTTTCACTACTAACAAAAATTAATTCACAATGGATAACAGACTTAAACCTATGACACAGAACTATATGAATTATAGAAGAAAATCTGAAAAAACTCTTACAGATATCATTCTAAGCAAAGAATTTATGAAGAAAACACCAAAAAACCATCACAACAACAAAATAAATGGGATCCGATCAAGTTAAAAAGTTTCTGCCCAGCCAAGGATGCAATTACCAAAGCAAACAGAATCTACAGAATGGGAGATGTTTTTATGCTATACATCTGGTAAAGGACTGACCAGAATTTGCAAAGAATTCAAGCAAACCAACAAGAAAAAATGAAACAACCCTATTAAAAAGACACGAAGAGAAACTTTCCTTATGAAGACAGACTAATAATGGCCAACAAACGTGAAAAAATGCTCAACATCTCTCATGATCAGGGAAATACAAACCAAAACTAGCCTGAGATATCACCTAACCACAGTGAGAGAATGGTTTGTATTATAAATTTCCAAATCAACAGCTGCTAGCATGGATATGGGGAGAAAAGTATACTCTTACACTGTTGGTAGGACTGCAAAGTAGTCAAAACTTTATGGAAATTAGTATAGAGATTCCTCAAAGAATTTGAAGTAGACCTACCAATTTATCCTGCAATCCCACTACTAGTATGTATCCAAAGGAAAAAAGGACATTTTATCAAAAAGACATTTATATCACAATTCACAATTGCAAAGACATGAAAACCCAAGTGCTCATAAATTCGTAAATGGATCAATAAAATGTGGTGTGTGTATACCATGGAATACTATTCAGCCATAAAAATGTGGTGACCTTTCATAACAACATGGATAGCATTAGAGACCATTCTCATCACTGAAGTCCAGCTAGAATGAATAAAAAAAGACCACATATACTCAATACTAAACTGGAACTAGTTTATCAGCACTTTTGTGCTTATATGGAAGAAAAACATAGTGAAATCCAAGAGAGTAGGATGAGGGAGAAGGGGATCTGTAAATTCCATCCAGCGGGTACATTGCAGAGGTACATCACACACTTTCGGGGTAAGGGGCACAAATATAACTTTGACTTAAATATACGAAAGCAAACTATTTAATCAAAACCTCTGTATCCCATTAATATTTTGAATTTTTTAAAATGTCATTCTCATTACTAAATCATTATAATCAAATGGAAACTGACATCTCTCCACTTATAATAAGATTCTGTCTGTGGTGTCACAAATGAATCAACAAAATTCTTTTTGAAATGACCATTTTGTGCTTAATGAATATGCCTGTGTGGTGCATGTATGTGTCCATGCATATATACCACAGTAATTACCAAATTTGAATATTCTCACTTAATTTTATCTTTAGGATATCTTTAGTGCCTAACAAAGTGCCCAGCACATAGTTTAATACACAATAATGTTGCATTGAATCTAATAGAAGATGATAGTGATTCCAATATCTATCAAGACATAAAGAAATGTGTATTTTATGCCTACTGGAGGGCGACATGGCATGGTTTAGTGGTTCTCAAATGTTTACATACAGCAGAATGTGTTTAAGAGCTTGTTTAAAATTCACATTCCTAGGCCCAAGGCCCAGGGATTTGCTTTGGTATTTTGATTTTTTTTTTCAAAAAATAAATGGAGGGTTATTAAGCCAAAGTTAAAGACCCACCTGAGAAAAGCATAAACTACAGGCAAAACATCTGGCTGTTTTCTCTGAAAGGGAATTTGAGATTTTCAGCTTTTAAAAGCACACAGAAATTTAAAGAAGCAGTGGGAAGGTATTGAGACAAAATGGTTACATTCTTTTGCGCTCAGCAAAATCCACATATTAAAGAAGGTAAGGTGAAAGTTAGAGAGGAAAAAGGGACTAAATGAAACATCAGTTGTGTAGATGTTGCTGTGTAAGTATGTCTGATCCTGTTTTATGTTTGTTTGCTACTGTGAAGAAAAAACTGTAATTCATTATAAGTGTGGAATTGAATAGACTTTAGTTTTAGGCACTAGACATAGATGCAGACTTGAAGTTAGAATTTGCATGTCCTCGTTTATGAGGGTCTGTGAAGGATTATTTTTTAATTATTATTATTATTATTATTATTTATTTATTTTTATTATTAAACCATAGCTGTGTACATTAATGCGATTAAGTGGCAACATACACTAGTTTTATAGACCGTTTGACACATTTTCATAACATAGCCTTCCTGGCATTTTCTTAGTTATTGTGTTAAGACATTTATATTCTACATTTATTAAGTTTCACATGTGCACTTGTAAGATGCACCGTAAGATGCACCGCAAGTGTAATCCCACCAATCACGCTCCCTCTGCCCATCCTTCCCGCTCCCTGCCCACCCTCTACCCCTTCCCCCTATTCTTAGCTTAACTGGGTTATAGCTTTCATATGAAAGCCATAAATTAGTTTCATAGTAGGGCTGAGTACATTGGATACTTTTTCTTCCATTCTTAAGATACTTTACTAAGAAGAATATGTTCCAGCTCCATCCATGTAAACATGAAAGAGGTAAAGTCTCCATCTTTCTTTAAGGCTGCATAATAGTCCATGGTGTACATATACCACAACTTATTAATCCATTATGCATCAATGGGCACTTTGGCTTTTTCCATGTCTTAGCAATTATGAATTGGGCTGCAATAAACATTCTGGTACAAATATCTTTGTTATGATGTGATTTTTGGTCTTCTGGGTATATGCCTAGTAGAGGAAGTATAGGATTGAATGGCAGATCTATTTTTAGATCTCTAAGTGTTCTCCAAACATCTTTCCAAAAGGAATGTATTAATTTGCATTCCCACCAGCAGTGTAGAAATGCTCCCTTTTCTCCACATCCACGCCAACATCTCTGGTCTTGGAATTTTGTGATATGGGCTAATCTTACTGGAGTTAGATGATATCTCAAAGTAGTTTTGATTTGCATTTCTCTGATGATTAAAGATGCTGAGCATTTTTTCATATGTCTGTAGGCCATGCTCCTACAGTGGACGTTTTCAATCCTTTCGCCACTGTGAAAGTCGGAGTTTGATCAAAAGTTTCTGAGTGAGTTTACTTTTGTGGTAGAGGATTGGGCTGGACATTACGGAGGATAGGTCTGAGAATATCCTGAAGAGCTCATTTGGTTATGGCAAATTTTTTCAACATATGAATGTCATTAAAGTATTTAATTTCTCCATCATAAATGAAACTCAGTTTAGCTGGATACGGGATCCGGGGTTCAAAGTTATTTTGCTTTAGGAGATTAAAATTCTATGACCATCCTCTTCTGGCTTGAAAAGTTTCAGCACAGAAATCTGCAGTCATTCTAATATTCTTCCCTTTGTAGGTAATGGATTTCTTACATCTGGCTGCTTTCAGAATTTTCTCCTTCGTATTAACTTTAGTGAAGTTAATTATGATATGCCTGGGGGATGTCTTATTCGGATTGAGTCGTGCTGGAGTTATGAAACTGTTTGCTATCTGAATTTCACAATCTCTTGGCATGTCTGGAAAATTCTCTTTCATAATTTCATGGAGAAGGGCCTCTGTGCCTTGCAAGGCCACTAGATCACTTTCAGGGATTCCGATGAGGCAGATATTAGCCTTCGTTGAATTATTCCAGAGCTCTCTGAGAGAATGATCCGTTTTTGCTTTCCATTTGTCTTCCTCTTTGAGAGTTTGGGAGAGTTCCAAAGCTTTGTCTTCAATGTCAGAAATCCTTTCTTCTGCCTGCTCCACTCTGTTACTGAGGGATTCTACTGTATTTTTCAGATCTTTGAGGGCTGCAAATTCTTGCTTCAGTGTGTCAAAATCTTTGGTGGTTTTGTCTTTAAATTCATTAAATTCTTGAGACAACTTTTGAATTTCTCCTCTAATTTCTAATTCCGACTTTTCAATTGCTGCTCAAATTTCTAATTCCAAATTTTCCTCCATTCTATTAATTTTATTTGCAATCCAAGTTCTGAATTTTATTTCTGACATCTTGGCCAGCTGTTTATGAATGGGATCTTCAGTTACTTCTGCCATGTCTTTCCTTGGGGGGGGGGTGATCTATTCTGGTTATTCATGTTACCAGAGTTTTTCCACTGATTCCGCCCCATGATTATTTTACACCATTTGACTTTTCCCCTGGAGCTTTGTCAAGGACAAAGTACAGTGCTATGGCCTGAGAAACTGGGGACCTGGTTGGTGTGGTGGGGCTAAGTGGTTCTCTCTTGTTTTCAGCTGGTCTCTGTCCGACCCTAGTGAAACAGTTACTCTCGGTTGAAATCTTAGGTGTGGAGAAATACCAGCAATTAAGTCACCTTCTCCCCCCCCACAGTCAACAATTGGAAAAGGAAAATCAAACCTTCCTACAACCACAAACCCAAGGCACCACTTGAATAGTCCTCGGGCAATTGGCTCAGTTCAAAAGGTCCAAATTAATTGTCTCAGTCAGCACCTGTCTCAGGTGGGAGAGTTTAAAAGGTCTCTGGCAACTGGATCGCAGGGGTCTGGTGACAACTCAGATATGACTTGCTCCAGTGCTCCATAAAGTCGGGAGGACCCACCAAGCAAATAGATTAGTCTGGGAAGGTTGATGCCTCCTTCCCTACCTTGCACCTCTGTCACACCCAGTCATAGCCCCGCAGGGCTGTGACCCAGTTGCCTCTAGTGAACAGATATTCCAGGTGTTTGCACCAGCTTGAATCACAAGGAAATCTATATCTGCTCAGCCAGGCCACTGCGCTCTGCCTCTCCCCCTGACAACCTGGGGCGCTTGATGGAGGCTGGGGGGTGTTCACTCAGTTCCATTCCTGCCCCTGATTGATGATACTGATAGAACAGAACAACTTTGTAGAAATATTTTTCTATCCCTTTTAAATTCCCCTGCAGAAGAGAAGCTGTTTTGAGTTTCCAGAACCTGTGCCTCAGGCCCTGTCTTTGCTCCTGAAGGTTTGTATTCGATTAGCTGTCAGTTCTAGCCTCCTGCCTTCCTTTGTCTATAGGCTGACGATCTCCTGAGGGCCGGGTGCGTCTTAGGCTCAGTAAAGCGGTCCTCTGGGTCAGCCCTGCCCTGGGAATTTCCCGGCTCTGTGCGTGTATTTTCTAGTCCCTGCGCTCCACCCAGGCCGGTACCACCTCAGGCAAACCCTTTACTCATGGGGCCTGTGTTTCCATCCCAGATCTGTTCCACGGTGGTTGCCACCTGAAAAGATGCCTGGCCTCCTCTGGTTGTCCAGGGAGACAGGGGGTGTGCCTTTGGAATATCCGGGAGTGAGCCCTATTGTTGCCAAAAATCAGCTGCTACTCTGCACTTCAGGGCACCGCCGCTCCGGTGTGGTTCCCTCTCAGCCGACTGTCCTCTCCTCACTCCCGTGCAGCAGAATCAGCACTGACCAGCTGCAGTCCAGGCCTTGTCCATACCCCTTGAGAAATCACCCAAGAATCTGGACTCCTGGGGGACAGGCCTCCAGACCTCAGAGTGAGAGTGGAGGGGAGTGCTGGGAGCTCAGAATTGCAGGTAGAGAATATATATAGTTTTATACAGTTTTATGCCTGGCAGAATACCGTGGCACCCTAGTAGGTGAGGTAGGTCCAGTTTTTAGAGGGTCTATCCCGTGGAGTGTAGTGGGAGAAACTTTGAACTCTGCTCGTTTGTTTGTGGGGCACTCTGAGCCGTTCTCATAGGGGAGGGGACTTTCGTCTGCTTGGTGATGGATTTTGTACCTTTTGTTTGTATCCTTGGTGTCACAGCTCACCTCAGCAGGGTTGATGTGCGTTCCTCAACCTTCTCTCTTGTTGAGCTCAAATCCACCAGTTTACTTCTAAATTTCTGTCCTTTTACTCTCCTCTGGATGGGAGCCTCTGTGGAAAGCTAGCTTCAGTCAGCCATCTTGTCTCCGCCCCCCCTTGAGCGAGGTACAGAGCGTTGGGTTTGGTTATAAACAATAGTCGGCCTTGGCTCTCTCCCACCTCAGTTTGATTGGTTCTTGCTTTGGTATTTTGGAGAGAGTCATGGGAACTGTATTTTTAACAACCACCTTCAGACGATTATGATATTGGTGGTGGCCAATCAGTATTTAATATCATATTTTAAAAGGTATCCAAGTATAGCTCAAATTTCACCAAGTCCCTTTTAATAACTAAACTACATGGCTCAATCTCCCATCAGGTGCTGTGGAAATTTTTCACCAATCCTATCTTCTAATATTCTTATAGTCTTTTAAATATGATACCCAAAATACAAGTAATCAAATAAAAGAATAAATTAGACTTCATCAAATTTTAAAGTGTTGGTGCTTCAAAGGAAACCATCAGGAAAATAGTAAAGAACATCCACAGAATGGGACAAAATATTTGCAAATTATATATTTGATAGTATTATAACATAGAATTTATAAAAATTCTTACAATTCAATAATAAAGTGACAAATACCTGAATTAAAAAATGGGCAAAATATCTCAATAGACATTTTTCCAAAGGTGTACAAATGGTAAATAATCACATGAAAATAATGTTCAACATTAGTCACAGGGAAAATGTAGATCAAAACCACAATGAGACACCCCTTTATACTCCCTAGAAAGGGTATAATATCCTCACCTATGAAGCATATTGCAAGGGTAGAAGTCAAATCTATCAAGTATAGAACACAGATGTCTTAACACTGTAATTAAGTAAATGAGGTGAAAGATACATTAATTAGTAGGATGTAAGCACTCCAATTTGTACAAATAATCAACACATTGAATCCCACAAAGGCATAAATGTATTCATGATCTATGTACATATGACTTAATAAAAAAAAATTTTAAAGATGAACAATAACAAGCCCGGCAGGGATGTGGAGAAATTAGAACCCTCATATACTGCTGATAGTTATGTAAAATGGTGTCGCTCAGCAATTCTACCCTAGATACATACCCCAAACAACTAAAAACAGGTGTTCAAAAATAATTGTAAACAAATGTTCATGGTGGCACTATTTACTATTGCCAAAAGGTGGAAACAACCAAATGACCATCAACAGATGAATGGCTAAACAAAATGTGGAATAGCCATACAATGGAATATTATTACACCATAAAAAGGAATAAAGTACTGATTCAAACTACTACATGAATGAACCTCAAAAACCTTACACTATGTAAAAGAAGTCAGACACAAAAGAACACATATTGTATAATACCATTTATAGGAAATATCCAGAAAGGGAAAATCCATAGTGATGGAAAGTAGATTAATGATTTTTTATGGGATGGGCATAAAGGAATGGGGAGTGACCAGTGGATATACAGTTTTTCTTAGGATTAATTAAAATGTTGCAGAATTAGGTGATGATTAATGTATAACTTTGTGACTATACTAAAACCACTGAATTTGTGTAATTCAACATGGCAAATTTTATGGTATGTTAAATTTATTTTAATAAAAGTCTTATTGAAATAATTTAATAAGGTTTGGTTTTATTTGAGCATGCTACAAAATTAATAAAATGTTACAAATATTAAAATAGGTGTGTTAAACTATAAGGTATATCTTTGCTACTGTGTTTTCATAAAAACATATTTGCTAATATGGGAGCTAAAATCAAAACTCTCTCCCTTCTTTAATCCATGTTTTATTAATTATCACTTAGTTAAAAATGCTTTCAGCTCTACATTAAAAAATTCCAACCAATTAATGACTAGACTCTGAGGAGACCCAAGTCCTCTGCTTATAATTTTATACCTTTAATGATTGAAAGACTTTTACACAGATAGACTTTTGGCTTCATACATTTCAGATCTTTACTGCCTTCATATTTCCAGTGCTGGAAGCTATAGATGCTGTTCCTATCACAACATGGCTCCAGCTACATGTCTTCATGCTATAGGCACAGAAGGTACTAGGAATATTTCGGAAAGGCGCTCCTACCATGGAGAAGCTAGTGAAAAGTGACTATAAACTACCCACAAACACACATATCCTACTGAGATCAAACTAAATGATTTCCAACTCAGTTTCCCCTTAGCCGGATCCCTATCCTGCATGTGACCACTCATCCAAATCTTTGCAAGCCAAAGAGAGTGAAGAGAGAAAGAAAAAATGAGACATTCATTTAAAATATCTTAATTTTTCAAATTTCCCCAAAAATGTGACCATGAGAATACATTAGTAATTACCCTATTGTAGACTGACTTCTGTCTGCTCAAAATTCGTATGTTGAAGTCCTACAACCCCATACCTCAGAAAGTGACCTAATTTGGAGATACAGTGGGGAAAGACTTTATGAAGAAGACTTCTGTAGCAATTGCAACAACACAAATAAACAAATGGGACTTAATTAAACTCAATAGCTTTTGTACAGCTAAGGAGACAACAACCAAAGTAAATAGACAACCCACACAATGGGAAAGGATATTTGCACATCATGAGTAGGACAAAAGCTTGATAACTAGGGTCTACAGAGGACTCAAATTAATCAACATAAAAAGAGTCAACAATACCCTATATTGTTGAGCAAGAGAGATGAATAGAATCCTCTCTGAAGAAGATAGATGAATGGCTAACAAGCATATGAAAAAAACTTCATCGTCCCTAATTATCAGAGAAATCAAGTCAAAACCACCCTGAGATATCAACTAACCCCAGTGAGGATGTCCCACATCACAAAATCTCAAAACTGCAGGTGCTAGCGTGGATGTGGAAAGAAGGGAACACTTCTACACTGCTGGTGGGACTGCAAACTAATACAACCTTTTTGGAAGAAAGTATGGAGAACCCTCAAAGAACTCAAACTAGACCTCCCATTTGATCCTGCAATCCCATTACTGGGCATCTACTCAGAATTAAAAATAATCCTAATGAATAAGGACATTTGTACTAGACTGTTTATTGCAGCTCAATTTACAATAACCAAAATGTGAAAATGGCCTAAATGCCCACCATCCCAGGAATGGATTAACAAGTTGTGGTATATGTATACCATGGAATACTATTCAGCCATTAAAAAAGATGGAGACTTTACATCCTTTGTATTAACCTGGATGGAGGTGGAACACATTATTCTTAGTAAAGCATCACGAAAATGGAGAAGCAAGAATCCTGTGTATTCAGTTCTGATATGAGGACAACTGATGACCTAGTACACAGTGGAGGGTAGGGGAAGGGGTGCTATTAGAGGGAAGGGGGGGGTGGGTCACAGGATGCAACACACTTCTTGGTGATGGGTCACTTCACATAACAAATTCATTCAGTGTAACCTGGTTCTTTGTACCCTTAATGAATCCCCAATAATTAAAAAAAAATATGGTCATTACCATGGACCTTAGTCCAATATGAGTGGTATCCTTGTAAGAATAAGATATTAGGACACATACACACAGAGAGAGGAAAGATCACATGAAGACACAGGGAAAAGATGGTCATCTATGAGCCAAGGAGAGAGGCCTTAGAAGAAACCAACCCTGCTGATGCATTGGTCTCAGACTTCAAGCCTTTCAAAATTGTGAGAAAATACAGTCTGCAGTACTTTTCATGGAAGCCAAAACAGAAAACACACTCCCCGTTAGGTTCTTGCAAGGGATCCATTCTTCAGGATGTCCTAAAGGTCACAAATGAAGTCACCTAATAGTAGGTATCTATTAGATAACATTTATTACATAAGGAAAAATGGGAAATTACAGCAAAATGTACCTTTATTTACAAATATTCATTACAAAATATTACAAAAACTTGGGCAATATGTAGAGAATACTTTGTAAAATTTTTAATGAATACTTTGTGAATAATGATACATTCAACTACAATTTCCCTTTGTATTGCAATTTTAGGGGCGACTTGAAGATGCCCTGTAGAAAAGGTCTCCTGAAGCTTAAGCTTCCCTAGCTTTATGGTATATCCATGTCTATCTGTACTACACAATTTATTACTTAATTTTCTATCATATACCATTCATTTATCATTTTATCCAATTATATTTTAATTCCTTTGAGGACACTGGCAGTTTTCTGAGTTTTCAACATCCCCCCACCTTGTTTCTCTAATATCCTAAGGTATAACTAAAAATAGTAGGTATCTATTAGATAACTTTTATTACTTTATTCATCACACTTAAATGTAATCTCACCTGGAGTTATTAAGGTTTATTAAGGAGAATCTTTGCCATCTACCCCTAAGATTAACTTCTCTGTGAAGTAATTGTTATTGTTACAGCACAGATTTTTACAAAAATGCATCTATTGAAAGCCAGGGTAAGCTTACTATATAAGTACTATCATAGGCTGAATCGATTATATATGTGTGTGTGTACATTAAAAAGCAGATACCAAATGAATATTCGTAACTATAAATCAGGAAACTAATTTATATATAGGAAGCAAATAAATATCATGAAAGAGAATTTAAGTATGTTATCAGATGAGTGTAGAGAACTCATTTCAACTTCACGATTGCTGAGGCCAGAAACTAATCTAATTAGTACGTTTTTAACACAATTTTCCAAGAGTGTTATCCCCACCCACACTATTCTTGGAATCTGGATATGAAAAGTATGTTTATATACACATAATACTAGTTTCACTTCCTTATATTTGATCATCCTACATAAAGATTGGATTTAGAAAGTAAACTAATGTCTAAAATTACTTTACTTATTTAGTAAATTAGTTCTAAAATTAACTATAAAAATTCTAAATTCTGCCCATTTGTAGTGTACTGCTGTAGATTCTGTCCTTTCTATTGATGGTTTTTCTAAAATTAGCTCAATTTATACTTACTACTCTTAAAAACTGCTATTGATTTAATTGTTTTTCTAGTTAATAATTCAATAGGTTTTACTCTCATAATTTCTTAAATGAAAATATCCAGAGGTATAAAATACAATTATTTCTAATTTCATAATGATTTTCTTAATTCCCCCTGATTGTATCTTAGGTATTATTTAAGAAATGGAGTTTAGAATATCTAGATCCATAGTAGAATTCCTGATTCCTCAGGAGTTAAGTTGCCTTCTCAGAAGGTAAGCCTAAAATATAGATATTCATGTCTAAAGAAATAAAATGCCACAATTGAGTAATCCAGTCTGTTTCTTTTGAAACTGAATCCTTCTTTAAACATTCATACATGTGAGGAAAAATGCTAGACATGGCCTTGGTGAAGGCCATTATTATATGAGGTTGACAATTAAGTTCACAAACTCATCCTAGGAACAGTGCTACATAACTCATTGCTGAATATCACTATGGTCAGCTGATGGGCAAAGGGAGTACTTTGAAGGTGACTTGTAGTGATATTCAGCAATGTAGCACTTTTTTCTAGAATGAGTTGATGAACTTAATTCTCATACCTTGTATGACAACAATTCTGATGGCCATTCCAGAAAAAGAGTTCCTAAATTGCTTTGAAGGGTGTATTAGGTGCTGGTGTCAGTGCAGTTTCCCAAGGGAGTACCTCAAAAGTGACCATAGGGATATTCAGCAATGAGCTATATAACACTTTCTCTAGGATGAATTCACAAACTTAATTGTCTGACTTCATATATCATATTACAGAACAAAATGTTTGTATGCCAGCTGGTCTCCTTCAAAAGAAGGAATAAAAAAATAAGTACCATATTTTCTAGATATTATAATATAGGGAAAAAATGAAAACTATAATGTCAATGTACAAAAAGAGCTGACCAACTGGATTTTTTTTTTTGTAGAGACAGAGTCTCACTTTACGGCCCTCGGTAGAGTGCCGTGGCCTCACACAGCTCACAGCAACCTCCAACTCTTGGGCTCAAGCGATTCTCTTGCCTCAGCCTCTTGAGTAGCTGGGGCTACAGGCACCCGCCACAACGCCCGGCTATTTTTTTTTTGGTTGCAGTTTGGCTGGGGCCGGGCTTGAACTTGCCACCCTTGGTATATGGGGCCGGCGCCTTACCGACTGAGCCACAGGCGCCGCCCGACCAACTGGATTTTTTAAAACTATAAATAGAATGAAATGAAACACAAAGACATTTCGGTCAATTGGAAGCAGAATGTTTAGGTGTATCTATGCAAACCTTATTACCTTTCAGTCATAGGTCAATGTTTTGACTATGATAAAATATTAGAGTGAATAAAGATCTTGACAAAATAATAGTACTAATGTTGCTTGCTTATTTAGCCAACAACATAATATACACATTGTTGATTGTTTGAGCTAATGACTGTACCAAGGGAAAAATCTCACTTTTTAACTTGCCATGTTAAAAGCTAAATGTGTGTTTTATAAAGAGCTTCTCCCTTGATTATCCTCATCAACATGTAAAAGGGTAAATGATGAATGCAATTCTATGATATAAAATGCCAAAATAATATGTTAACTTTCTTAGAGTCACAAGACAAACAAATTGTATGTTTGTTCTAATTGTTCTACCCTGATTGTGGTTATTGACGAAGTTTCTTCAAATAAATATGTTTGCAGGCTGTAAAAATACTGTATGCTCATTATAGAAAATTGGGAAAACCAAAACGTTTACAGCTAATACTCTCTATAAAGTTGTATTTCACTGTCTTTATTTCCTTTCCACATTTCACATGTTATGTATTTTTTCCAAGTTTATTATAATTCTTTGAAAACATTATTTTCAGAGTTCTATTCTATGGGAAACTTACAATAATGGGGCAAAATAGAAGGTTACACTTAGAAACATATAAGAAATATTTAAAACTAAATATCTTGAGAATGAATGCTTATAACTAGAGACTGTTATCTGTTGTTTGTCAGATAAGACTTTTTTAAACAATTATTACTCGTTTTAGTATTGTTCATTTACTTGAATTCTCATTTATGGAAAGGAAAGTGTCTGTGAATAAATGTGTCTAGAATACAAGTAAAGCATGTAATTAATACTTCTTCAGAAATATTTTAGCTGTTGGGAAGTGGAGTAGATTTTTAATTCGGATTTATTCTAATTGATGTTTGTTGCTTCTATCTAAATTGATGTACATATACAATAATTCAAATACTCAGCGATATGAATTTTGACATCCTAAATTATGTCTTCTCTAATTAACAAACTCATTAATTTAAAATTTTAGGTAACATATTTCCAGCATTTCACAGAACTGAGGTCAGTTGCTTAGTTTTATTTTAAGCAGTATCTATTCTGAGATTTTCTGGACCATGTTAAACAGTGTTATGAGAAAGACTGTAATGAATTTGTGAACTCTCTGTCCATGAACCTGTCCAGAAGTCTTTACCGATAATTAAGAAAAATATCTAACCTTCCTCATAATGTAGTTTCCTTGGAATAAAGAATAGTCAGGATCATGAGATTATTTTTAATAAAACCATTTCTAAAGACAAGAGAGAACAGGTGGCTTAAAGAGAAAGAATTTTTACTTATGAAAGTGACTAAATCTTTTGAAATCCATAAATAGTATCCAGTCCTTTAGTTGTTCAATTCTTAAAATTTAAATGCTTTTGGTTATAAAAATATTACATCTAATAATTTTGAAGTATGCTTTCAGTAATACATTTTTTATTTTAAAATGTCTTAACAATGAGAATGTCATTGTGAATTATAAAACTTTCCTATATTTAATTTTATTCGGTGCCTTGGGCTATGAGAAAAAAAGATTTTAGTGAAATAAAGGTTAATAATAACTTCACTATAACACTTTAACCTTCTTTCTTTTTTTTTTTTTTTTAAACTGGCTAATCATACTTGAGAGCCCTCCATATCAGGACACCAATGACACTTTGTTTCCAATTAACAGTGAAAACCTTCTTTGATCCTTTGACTTTTTTATGAGATGAATTTATATTTTCCAGACTAACATGCATGACAACATAATTCTCTATAATCGTTAATATTCAACTTTGCGACTTTAATGAGAGAAACCAGGAGAAATGTAATGTTCTCTACTTATCTAAGGCATTAGTAAGTTTTGCTTACACAAAGAAACAAAAAATACCTTTTTTTTTTTTTGCAATTTCTGGCCAGGGCTGGGTTTGAACCTGCCACCTCCGGCATATGGAGCCAGCGCCTTACTCCTTTGAGCCACAGGTGCCACCCTACAAAAAATACCTTTTTTTGGGGGGTGGTGCCTGTGGCTCAGTGAGTAGGGTGCCAGCCCCATATACCAAGGGTGGCGGGTTCAAACCCAGCCCCGGCCAAACTGCAACCAAAAAATAGCCAGGTGTTGTGCAGGCGCCTGTAGTCCCAGCTACTTGGGAGGCTGAGGCAAGAGAATTGCCTAAACCCGAGAGCGGAAGGTTGCTGTGAGCTGTGACACCACAGCACTCAACCAAGGGCAACGAAGTGAAACTGTCTCTTTAAAAAAAAACAAAAAAAAAAACATTTTTTGGAGGAATTTACTCAAAGTTTATAAGGGATGTAAACGAAGAAATTTCTAAATTCTATTACTGTTTTATAAATTATTCCCATAATGGGTTTGAAATACACAGATGATTAATGTCATTCATCCAATATACCTATATATATATGTATATACATTTAATAGCTTTATTGAGATATTAATACAATAAACATTACATAATTCACTCAATTAAAATGTATAATTCAATTTTTTTAGTATGTTCACAGATCTATGCAACCATCACCACAATCAATTTTAGAAAATTTTCATCTTCTAATAAACTCAATAACCATTAGTAGTTGTTCCTCATTTCCCTCCTCCTGTTTCTATCCTTCCCCCCCCCACTCCCTGGCCCCAGGAAATCATGTTGAATATCAACTGAGCACTTGCTATATGTCAGACACTATTCTAAGTGTCAAATATATATCCACGTGTCAAATATATATCCACTTATTTAATACTCAAGACAGCCTTTTAAGGTAGAAACTGTGAATAGACATAAATATGCCTAACCTACTTCTGATTCTAGTCTTTTATTTATTCCATGGTTGTAAATTATCACTAAAATGGAACTCTGAAAATGATGTCTAAAATCACTTTTAATGATACGAAAAGTACATATGAGTTAATACCTAAACTCTGTATACAGGGTAATAATATTAGCTCTGTTACATACACACATATATGCATATTCATAGACCCACACACATACACCCAGAGAAAGAAAGAGAAATTTCACCAAATATTCATAATGTTCCCCCTGGATAATAAGATTTTAGATGATTATTTATTTTCTGCTTTATATGCTGTGTTACGATATAAACCCAGGCAGTACTCACAAACTTAGCCTGACAATAGAATATTAAGAAAAATATTTTAAAATATATAGACAGGACTGACAGAAAAATGTATTGTACTTTAGTTGTGAATACTTCACAGCAGAATTGTCAGTCTAGTTTCAGCTAATATTCTGGTGATCTGGAAGGTATATTTAGTTCATAGTGACATGTGAGGGAGAAGCATTATACTTTGTTCTAATGAGCCAAATGATCACATACATAATCCTTACTGATCCATTTCTACTCTTCTAAAATTAGGTTGAAATACCTAAACTATAAGGATACAAAAATAAAATCCAATGGCACTTTTCAACTTTGTCCTATGTAAGTCCAAAGAGGCCCATTTAATTCTGATCCACATTTAAAGGTATAATAAATTTAAAGAGGTTATTATCTCTTTTTAAGTATGTATATATTCACCAAAAATATTAATTTCAAAATAATGGTTATGTATAGTAAAGGCAACATATTTTGGTTAACACAGAAAATCTACTAAGCCAGTGTTTTTCAAAATATGATTCCCTAGATCACTTGGATCCAAATCATCTGTGATACTTGTTAATAATGCAAATTCCTGGGTCCCTCTCCCAAACTAACTGAATCAAACAAGAGTGTGGTCCATTTTGTATGAATTTTCAACAAGCTCCCTAAGTGGTTCTAAAACACAGGAACGTTTGAGAATCACTGTCCTGGAAGTAATGTTTAGTCTCTGACAATGCAATACTGCTTATATTCACAATACAAAACCATAATGTAGGACGCAGATGTACTCTAAAAAAGTTAAATAAAGTATTCAGTTGTCTCCAAAGAACACAGTTCTAAGGATAAAACCCCATCATTATGCATCTTATAGTAACTGCAACTATGCAACTACTGCATGTTGAATCTGGTTGGTTCTCAGAGTTTCCTAGTTAGTTGTTTTTTTTGTTTTGTTTTGTTTTTTTTTGAGGAATAAAGTCTTTATTGGGCTCAGCCCATAAGTCCACAGGTCTTGAGGACCTCTGTGTATTTGTCAATTTTCTTCCCCACGTTCTTTTCGGCCTGTTTCCGTAGCCTCAGGAACTGCTTTTTCTTCCGGTAGTGGAACTTGGCCTTCTCCTTCCCCTTCTCCAGGGTTGCCCTCACTGCCTGGTCCTTCCAGACAACTTCGTGTACCAGGAGCCACAGGTAGGCAAACTTTCTTGTAAGCTTCAAATGCACAACCCTGAGGGCAGCAGGAACCACCATCGGTTTTCTTGTCCTAGGTGGAAGGTGATACAGGGCAGGTGGCACCCTGGCCTGCAGGGCTAGAGCTGAGGGATGGATCTGCCTAGCCTTCTGTGTCTCCACCCCTGGCGTGTTGGTCATCCGGCAGAGGAGCCAGAGGGTTGGAGGGTTGGCAGAGGGAGCCGCAGGTGGCTCCAGTAGCACAGGGATAGACAAGACAACTGCTGGGGAAACACCTCCAGGTTGCCAGCTCTGGAGCACCCTAGTGTCTCTGCCCCTAGCCTCTGTCTCCCTCCGGGTGAACTGCTAGCTAAGCAAGGACCACCCCCATTTCCCAGGCCTGGTCAATTTCATGTAGGTTTCCTAGGCCCAGGACTGAGCTGGGACTGCACTGACAGTTCGCCCTAAACGGAAGGGATTGTACCCTCATTTGTTAGGCTATAGATTTAGACAAAGGACCCAGGGAGAGATTTTTTCTGGCTTGCATTTTTCCCTCTGCCAGAATCTCTGGTGCTTTTTCTGTATTCTTTTCTGTAAAATAAATTCTGTCTTACCACTGACCGGTGGTCCGTGGATTCATTCTTGGAATCCCTGAGACCAAGGACCTACTGAAGAAGAAATCAGGTAACAGTGGGATCTCATCAAACACCTTGAGGCAGTCTGGCCATAATCCTTGGGTGGCGGGGCGGCGGGGGGAAGGGAGGGGCGGGCAGCACGAACGTGTTTCTGCAGAAATTGCTAGAGATGTTGATGCCCTGAAACGTACAACCACACCTTCTGGTACAGCAGTACCTGTTTGGCCACGATGGCCGCTAGTGGCCCAGGAAACTACCTCTGCCATCCAGCACCAAGATCTTCCCCTCTGGCATTTTTGGCAACTGCCTGCCAAAGAAGGAACTCCCAGGCAGGTTTTAAAGGTACACATTTTCAGGCTCTCTACATCACATCTAATGAATCAGAATCTCTGGAGTCAGGGCCTGGGAATTTGTCTAATTTTTCAAACTTTCCATGTGATTTTAATGATAAACTATGTTTGAAACTTCTAGCCTGTACTGCATGGTAGTCCAAGGGTTTCATAATGAACTAGTTAGTCTTTCTAAAAGCTGACCTTTGTAGGCCCCAAGTCTCCCATAAAATGAAACTGTATCTTTTTTTTTCTTTTGTAAGACTTTTTATTTGAAACAGTGCTGATTCTTTTAATGTTTTGTTTTCCAGAATAAAGAAAACTTTTATTTTTCTTTTGCATTATTTATAGCTTGTAACAATTGGGTAAAGTACACTTTTGTGAACAAAGTTGAAACATCTACCTTTCTCTCTGATTTCTCCAGAATTTAGAAAATGTTTGTGGGTATTCTTATTTTATGGCAAGATAGTTATTTGCATAACTTCCATAAGAATCTATTTTCTTCTAGAACAGGGTACAACTAGAGACATTGGCTATTTCACCAAGACTTTAACTGGAGTGGTGTATTTTCAGATATAACCAGAATCCTCGGAGGAACTGAGGTTGACTTTATGGAGGCAATAAAGAGCTCCTTGACCTACATGGTTCTGTTACAAAATTTCTGATCCTGTAGTAAGTAAAGCGGGTCACTTTATGATAGGCCTAGATACCTCAAGATATTTGGGAAATCTTGAGAAGAGAAGAATTTACTGCATTCATACAGGTATTACAGGCTCAGTCTGATGGTAAATCCAATGTCAGATTGCCCCTGCAATCTACAGATTCTTCTGAGACTCAAGGAAAACTAGCCTATAGACTACTCCAGACATTAACCTTTGTTTTTCTTCTATTTATATAGAAATGCCTCTTATTAAAGACCTGTTTGCCAGACCCAGCTGTGACAGCCCATCTGCAATGCCACTTCCTGGAATGAGACATCACTGTTTACCTGGACTGATCTATTTTTTTTTTAATAATAGAAATGTTTATTTCCAAATACCATTAGCATAGGGGGAACCATAGGAATGATTTCCCCTGGACTGATCTGTTCTCAGAACTAAGAGATTAATTCAAGAAGGTATGGGATGATAAATGTATTTAGATTTGTTCTTTCTGCTTATCCTAATTTGGGTTTTTGTTTGTTTGGTTGGTTTTTATTAATACTTATCTAACAAGCTCTAGCCCAGATTTCTTCACAGCTACCAAAGTGGCTTTTTTTTTTTATTAAATCATAGCTGTGTACATCGATATGATCATGGGGCACCATACACTTGGTCCATAGAATATGTGACACATTTTCATCTCATTAGTTGACATAGCCCTCCTGACATTTTCTTACTTTGCCAAGATATTTACATTCCACATTTGCCAAGCCTCACATATACCCTTGTAAGATGTACCACAGGTGTGATCCTTTCAATCCACCTCCCTCTACCCACCTTCCCCCTCCCTCCCCACGCTTTCCCCCTTTCCCCTGTTCTTAGGTTGTAACTGGGTTATAGCTTTCATGTGAAGGTTCTAAGTTACTTTCATAGTAGGGGTGAATACATTGGATATTTTTTCTTCCATTCTTGAGACACTTTACTGAGAAGAATATGTTCCAGCTCCATCCATGTAAACATGAAAGAGGTAAAGTCTCCATCTTTCTTCAAGGCTGCATAGTATTCCATGGTGTACATATACCACAATTTGTTAATCCATTCGTGGATCGATGGGCACTTGGGTTTTTTCCATAACTTAGCAATTCTGAATAGGGCTTCAATAAAGATTCTGGTGCAAATATCTTTGTTATGATGTGGTTTTTGGTCTTCTGGGTATATGCCCAGCAGAGGAATTACAGGATCGAATGGCAGATCTATTTTTAGATCTCTAAGTGTTCTCCATATATCTTTCCAAAAGGAATGTATTAGTTTGCATTCCCACCAGCAGTGCAAAAGTGTTCCCTTTTCTCCACATCCACGCCAACATCTCTGGTCTTGAGATTTTGTGATATAGGCGAGTCTCACTAGAGTTAGATGGTATCTCAAAGTAGTTTTGATTTGCATTTCTCTGATGATTAAAGATGATGAGCATTTTTTCATATGTCTGAAGGCTGCTCGCCTGTCTTCTTCGGAGAAGTTTCTTTTCAAGTCGCTTGCCCAGCCTGTGATGGTATCCCTTGTGCTTTTCTTGCTAATGCGTTTGAGTTCTCTGTGGATTCTGATTATTAAACCTTTGTCAGAGACATAACCAGCAAATATCTTGTCCCATTCTGTGGGCTGTTTTCTTGCTTTACTTACTGTGTTCTTGGCTGTGCAGAAGCTTTTTAGTCTGATCAAGTACCAAAAGTGTATTTTTGAAGCTGCTTCAATCGCCCGGGGGGTCCTTCTCATAAAAAACTCACCCAACCCAATTTCTTCAAGGGTTTTTCCTGCACTCTCTTCTAGTATTTTTATAGTTTCATGTCTTAAGTTTACGTCTTTAATCCAGTAAGAGTCTATTTTAGTTAGTGGTGAAAGGTGTGGATCCAGTTTCAGTCTTCTACAGGTTGCCAGCCAGTTCACCCAGCAGCATTCGTTAAATAGGGAATCTTTTCCCCACTGGATGTTTTTAATTGGCTTGTCAAAGATTAAATAACAGTAAGTAGCTACGTTCATCTCTTGGTTCTCTATTCTGTTCCAGACATCTACTTCTCTGTTTTTGTGCCAATACCATGCTGTTTTGATCACTATCAATTTGTAGTATAGTCTGAGGTCTGGTAGTACAATTCCTCCTGCTTTGTTTTTATTTTTGGGTAATGTCTTGGCTATTCAAGGTTTTTTTCTGATTCCATATAAAATGAAGTATTGTTTTTTCAAGATCTTTAAAGTATGACAGTGGAACTTTAATAGGGATTGCACTGAAATTATATATTGCTTTGGGTAGTATGGACATTTTAACAATGTTGATTCTTCCCAGTCATGAGCATGGTATGTTTTTCCATTTATTAACATTCTCGGCTATCTCTTTTCTTAAGAGTTTCATAGTTCTCTTTATATAGATCATTCACATCCTTTGTTAGATAAACTCCCAAATATTTCATCTTCTTTGGCATTACTGTGAATGGCATAGAGTCCTTAATTGTTTTTTCAGCTTGACTATTGTTGGTATATATAAAGGCTACCGATTTATGAATGTTGATTTTGTAACCTGAGACGTTGCTGTATTCCTTGGTCACTTCTAAGGGTTTTGTAGTAGAGTCCCTAGTGTTTTCCAGATATACAATCATATCATCTGCGAAGAGCGAAAGTTTGATCTCTTCTGACCCTATGTGGATGCCCTTGATCGCCTTTTCTTCCCTAATTGCGGTGGCTAAAACTTCTGTTACAATGTTAAAAAGCAATGGAGACAATGGGCAGCCTTGTCTGGTTCCTGATCTGAGTGGAAATGATTCCAATTTAACTCCATTCAATATTATATTGGCTGTGGGTTTGCTGTAGATGGCCTCTATCAGTTTAGGAAATGTCCCTTCTATACCGATTTTCTTAAGTGTTCTGATCATGAAGGGATGTTGGATGTTATCAAAAGCTTTTTCTGCATCGATTGAATCATATGATCTTTGTTTTTTACTTTGTTTATGTGCTGATTTACATTTATAGATTTATGTATATTGAACCAGCCTTGAGACCCTGGGATAAAGCCAACTTGATCATGATGTATGATTTGTTTCATATGTTGCTGGCTTCTGTTTGTTAGGCTCTTGTTGAATATTTATTGCGTCTATATTCATTAGTGATATTGGTCTATAATTTTCTTTTCTTGTTGGGTCTTTTCCTGGTTTGGGGATCAGGGTGATGTTTGCTTCATAGAATGTGTTGAGGAGTCTTCCTTCTTTTTCTACATTTTGGAACAGTTTGAGTAATATAGGTATTAATTCCTCCTTAAAGGTTTGGTAGAATTCTGATGTGAAACCATCTGGTCCCAGACTTATCTTTTTGGGGAGGATTTGTATGGTTGATGTTATTTCCAAACTTGAAATGGGCCTGTTCAACATTTCCACTTGATTCTGGTTAAGTCTTGGAAGGTGACGAGCTTCCAAGTATCGGTCCATTTCCTTCAGATTTTCATATTTCTGAGAGTAAAGTTTCTTGTAATATTCATTAAAGATTTTTTGGATTTCTGAGGAATCTGTTGTTATTTCGTCTTTGTCATTTCTGATTGATGAGATTAGAGATTTTACTCTTTTTTTCCTGATTAGGTTGGCCAACGGTTTACCTATTTTGTTGACCTTTTTAAAAAACTAGCTTTTTGATTTATTGATCTGTTGTATTGTTCTTTTGTTTTCAATTTCATTTAGTTGTGCTCTGATTTTGGTTATTTCTTTTCTTCTACTGGGTTTGGGGTTGGAGTGTTCTTCCTTTTCCAGTTGCTTGAGATGTCCCGTTAAGTTGCTAACTTCCTCTCTTTCCGTTCTCCTGAGGAAGGCTTGCAGTGCTATAAATTTCCCTCTTAGAACTGCTTTTGCAGTGTCCTAGAGGTTCTGATAGTTCGTGTCTTCATTGTCGTTTTGTTCCAAAAATTTGGCAATTTCCTTCTTGATCTCATCTCTGACCCAGCTATCATTCAGCATAAGGTTATTTAACTTCCATGTTTTTGTATGAGTATGTAGATTCCTGTTGTTACTCAGCTCAAGTTTTATTCCATGATGGTCCGAGAAGATGCATGGAATAACTTCTATTTCTTTAAATTTACTGAGGTTAGATTTGTGACATAAGATGTGATCGATTTTGGAGTAACTTCCGTGGGCTGATGAGAAGTATGTGTATTCAGTTTTGTTGGGATAAAATGTTCTGTAGATGTCTGCTAAATCTAAATGCTCGATGGTTAGATTTAAATCTAAAATTTCTTTACTCAGCTTTTTGTTGGAGGATCGATCCCTCACTGCCAAAGGAGTGTTGAAATCTCCAACTATTATGGAGCTGGAGGAAATCAAGTTGCTCATGTCTGTTAGAGTTTCTCTTATGAATTGAGGTGCATTCTGATTGGGTGCATAGATATTAATAATTGAAATCTCATCATATTGAGTATTACCCTTAACAAATATGAAGTGACCACTCTTGTCCTTCCTTACTTTTGTTGGTTTAAAGCCTATTGTGTCTGCAAATAAAATTGCAACACCTTCTTTTTTCTTGTTACCATTTGCCTGAAATATGGATGACCATCCTTTCACCCTGAGTCTGTATTTGTCTTTTAAGTTAAGATGTGACTCTTGTAAGTAACAGATATCTGGTCTGAGTTTTTGTATCCAGTCAGCTAACCTATGTCTCTTTAGAGGACAGTTTAAGCCATTCACATTAATGGAGATTATTGATACGTTTGGTGAAATTTTGGGTATTGAGTTTTTCAAAAGTCCAGTGGACAATTTTAATCTTTTTGCCATTGTAGAAGTTGGAGTTTGATCAGAAGTTTCTGAGTGAGTTTACGTTTGTAGTAGAGGATTGGGTTTGTCATTATGGAGGATAGGTCTGAGAATATCCTGAAGAGCTGGTTTGGTTGTGGCAAATTTCTTCAACATATGAATGTCGTTAAAGTATTTAATTTCTCCATGAAATTAACTGATGAAACTCAATTTAGCTGGGTACAAGATCCGGGGTTGAAAGTTATTTTGCTTTAGGGGATTAAAAGTTGATGACCATTCTCTTCTGGCTTGAAAAGTTTCAGCAGAGAGATCTGCAGTCATTCTAATGTTCTTACCTTTGTAGGTAATGGCTTTCTTTCACCTGATATCCTTGAGAATTTTCTCCTTCATGTTGACTTTAGTGAAGCTAATTATGATATGTCTGGGGGATGACTTATTGGGGTTGAATCGTTCTGGAGTTCTGAAACCGTCTGCTATCTGAATTTCAGAATCTCTAGGCATGTCTGGAAAATTCTCTTTCATAATTTCATGCAGAAGGGCCTCCGTGCCCATCGATGTCACTTCATCGTTTTCCAGAACTCCTATTATTCGTATATTTGCCTTCTTCGAATTATCCCAGAGCTCTCTAAGAGAATTATCCGTTTTTGTTCTCCATTTCTCTTCCTCTTTGAGAGTTTGGGAGCGTTCGAAGGCTTTATCTTTGATGTCAGAAATCCTTTCTTCTGCTAGGTCCAATCTGTTGCTGAGGGATTCTACTGTATTTTTCATATCTTTAAGGGCTGGAAATTCTTGCTTCAGTGTGTCTAAGTCTTTGGTGGTTTTGTCTTTAAATTTGTTAAATTCTTGAGACAACTTCTGATTTTCTCCTCGGATTCCTAATTCCATTTTATCAATCTTGCATGCAATCCAAATTCTGAATTCGATTTCTGACATGTCTGCCAGTTGTTTATGAATGGGATCTTCAATTACATCCGCCATTTCTTTCCTTGGGGGGGTTGATCTATTCTGGTTATTCATGTTACCAGAGATTTTCCGCTGATTCCGCCCCATGGTTGTTTTACTCCCTTTGATTTTTCCCCTAGGGTTTTGTTGAGGGCCTGTTCAGTGTTGTAGCCTGAGAGACTGGGGCCCTGTCTGATGTGGTGGGGCTGAGTGGTTCTGAATTATTGTCAGCTGGAGCCCAGTGAAGCACTTACTCTGGGTTGAAGTCTCAGTTCTCTGAGTCGGCCCTACCCTGGATTTTTCCGGGGTCTGTGAGTCACCTCAGGCAAATCCTATACTCAGGGGTGGCCTCCTCTGGTTGCCCAGGGAGGCAGGGGGTATGGCTTCAGCCGCCTCAGGGAACATCTGCTCTGATGTGGGTCTCCCCCAGCCTCACTCCTGTGTCCCACAGTCAGGACCGACCAGCCGCAGTTCGGGCACTGTCCACGCCCCAACAAATCCCTCAAGAATCTTGACTCCCAGGGGACAGGCCTCCAGATCCCAGAGTGAGGGTGGGGTGGGGCGCTGGGAGCTCAGAGCTGCCGGCAGCAAGCTCACTCAATTCCTCCCAATCTTTGGCTCTACTGCACCGCCGCAGCCTGAGCCTCCAGGCTTCACAGTGAGGGCGGGGTGGGCGGAGTGGTTGGAGCCCAGAACCACCAGGCAGTGAACAGACTCAGCTCCACCCAGTTCCTTGCCCAGCCACACGGCATGTGCTCAGGTCTCCAGACCACAGAGTGAGGGCGGGGGGGAGCACTGGGAGCTCAGAGCCAGCAGGGGCTCGGAGCTGCAGGGAGCCCAGTCGACAGCAAGCAAATTCAGTTCATCCCAGTCTCTCGCCTGTTTGTACCGCCGCAGCTCAAGCCTTCAGGCTTCAGAGTGGGGGCGGGGTGGGAGGAGCAGCTGGAGCCCAGAACCGCCGGGCATCGAACAGACTCAGCTCCATCCAGTTCTCTGCCCGGCCACACGGCAGGCGCTCAGGTCTCCGGACCACAGAGCGAGGGCAGGGGGAGCGCCAGGAGCTCAGAGCAGCAGGGAGCTCAGAGTAGCTGGTAGCGAGGTCCACACAGTTCGACTCAGTTATATGCCTGGTTGTATTGTTGCCCAAGGAGGGCTGCTGGCTGCACCTCGCCTCGGGGAAGCGCCACCCTGGTGAGGGTCTCCCTCCGCTGACTGTCCTCACCTCTCTCCTGTGCCCCAGAATCAGCGCTGGCCAGCCGCAGCTTGGGGACTGTCCTCTCCCCTTTAGGAGTCACCCAAGAATCCAAACTCCTGGGGGACAGGCTTTCAGACCTCAGAGAGAGTGGAGGGAAGTGCTGGGAGCTCAGAGTTGCCGGCAAAGGATATTTACAGATTTATACAGTTTTATGCCTGGCAGGAGAACGCCTAGGCATCCTAGTAAGGGAGGTAGGTCCAGTTTGTAGTAGGTCTCTCCCGTGAAGTGTAGTGGGAGGGCCTTTGATTTCTGCCCTTTTGTTTGTGGGGCCCTTAAGCCGATCAGGTGGGGGAGGGGGGACTCCCGTCTGCTTGGTGATGGGTTTTGTACCTTTTGTTTGCTTCCTTGTGGTCGCAGCTCTCCTCAGCGGGGTTGATGTGCGTTCTTCAACTTTCTCGCTTGGTGTTGCTCAAATCCATCAGGTTACTTGCTAAATTTTCGTCCCCTAACTCTTCTTCAGGATGGGAGCCTCTGTGGAAAGCTGGCTTCAGTCTGCCATCTTCCCCAAAGTCATATCTTTTATTTTGTTTTGTTTTTTAGCAAATTGATCAAAAGGCTGGTCATTTGATATCCAGTAGAAACTTGCTCAGGGGTACAATAATGTACTGACTTCACTGACACTGATTTCTGCGAACTGCATTGTTCAAATAGACTGTGGCACATTGGTTGTACTTAAACATTAATAGCCAATATATGTGAGCTATTGTGAGTAGCTTATATGTGCTTAAAGCTAAAATATTCAAAATTTACAGCTGATTTGACTAAATTTATTTTCCAATGAATTGAGAGGTAGGATTGAGGGTCACAAACCTTCATTATAGCAAAATATTTTGTGATTATTTTGTTGATAAATGAAATTACCTGAAAATTCCTCAAATTAGAGAAATACAAGGATGATTATACAAGAAACCTTTTAATAACTATGCCTAACCTTGTCTGGTGCTTTATGATTTTCAAAAATCTTTCACATATACTATCTCATATTATTTGATATTCAGAGGAATCGTGGAAGATAAAAATATCTAATATTAGCTTTCCTATTTTATAGATGTGCAAGTTGAGGTCTGGATATTAGGTATTAATAATTTGTGTGTAAGGAAACCTAAGGCTAGGGCAATCATAGACCCTAAGCCAGAAACCAACTCTTCTGTCTACAAGTGCTTTTCCCCCACTCCATGAGGTTACCTCCTTCATTAAAACCCCTTTAAGGTGGAAACAACTGGGCTGGTTATTTTTTTCTCATTTAGGAGAAAGGGAGGGAGGTACAAAGGTTTTTAAAGGGAGATTTTCCCTGAATTCCACTGTCAGTGAATACTGCCTTATAGAGCAACTTATTTTCAGAGTAGTTTGCTTAGTCCAAACCACCTTGCAGATAAATCAGCCACCTAAGCTGCAAATCAAAGTGTGCAGCAGTTCTATACTGGCACATTAATAACATAAAAAAGACAATCTTTATTGATAAACAGGGTTTGGGGCTGCTAATACTTTACTTCATAAAAACCATGTGTCAGTAGCATTCCAAATAAAACAAAGAATACTATGCAAAACTGCCCCAGATATTCCCATTCAAGGGCAGCTAACAAAAAGAAACCAAACTACCATAACTTAAACACACGGTTATAAGGAGAAAAATATTAGCAGCCAGTGTGGAAATATTAAGGATGAAAGAAAATAGTAAAGATGCTATTAAATAAGGATTTGAATACTAAGGTCTTACAGCAGTCTCAAAGATATTATTATGTTACTGATCTATAAAAGGAGGAGAGCATTTTGAAAAAGAAGCTATGTCAGAACAGTGATGTAGACTAGAAGTAATTATTTTCACTTTGGAATATAACCCTATAGACTCTTCCTACTTTGTGACAGTTTTAAGCGGCACCAAATTCTAAAAGCCAGATCAACCTTTCCAGCCCAAAAGAAACCCCCTGATATGTTGAGTGGCATATTGGTAGGATTTAGGGAGGTTTGTTCAATTCAAATCAAGGGCTTACATTGAACTTTTAAAAAATAACTTCAGTTGCTGAAGAACAAGCCCTTTATCTCATTCTGTAACTGTCATTTCTGAGCTCATGATTGTGTAGTAGAGGTTTACAAATATAGGAGCTAGATCTTAACAAAAAAAAAGTATAAGCAGTTTTTGAAACTTATCAGCAAACCTTTTCTTGATTAAAGCTGACTTTATCCAAACCAGGTTTTTGTACAATATTTATGTGTGCCTAGAGGGTGATAAGTATTATAAATGCAATGAATACAATAAAATATATTTGGCTATATATTCTCCTGTGCCTAAGTCTGTCCCTGAGAAGTGAATGAAGTGGTTAAGCAGGTGCATTAATAGTTTTAGGCTACTTAATACATAACTGCTGGAAGGGGTTAGTACCTTGGTGGGCTCCCTAAGGCTCTAACTTACTCCTAAGGAGAGACTTACTGGGAATATTAACCTCCAAATTACATAAAAATCTTGATGAAGTGCTAAAAGTATAAGGGAAGTATTATTCTAGATAAGGAAGGAATACAGTCAGCATGAAATAACAGACTATTTGGGGGCGGGGGGGAATGCTCCAAAAACCACAATGGGCCATGTTTCCCAAAAGAAAAAATGGGAGGTAAGCTACCTGGGACAAGTAAATGTTCTTATTTTCTCACACAGGAAGAATTATTTAGTAATTCAGCTAAGGGTGGGTCGCCCTTGCTCTGCCCTATGCCATATGATTATATGTAATATATACCCCCCAGATCAGAATTTGGTATCATTATGATATTTGATTTTTTTCTTATGTTCTTTTATATTTACAGCAGTGTCATCTAGTTGGTTTTAAAAATGGGGACATTGTATTTTTCAGTGAATATTTTTGTTGTCTTTTTGTGTTTATTTCTTCTTATACCAACATGTCTTCTATTGAGCAAAACAGGCAAGAGAAAAGAAGAAAAAAAAAGTCCAAATACTGTCACCTAGAATTAACCTTAGAAATAACCATTGTTAACACGGAGTGTCTTTCTGTTTACTTTTCAGTGTGGAAAGAAATGTTTTATCTTAAAAAATGCAAGTTTAGATCTAGAGTAATTGATATAATTGAATAATTTCTTGGTCTTACATGCTCTCTCACCCTCAGATACAACCAACCATCTCTCTCCTTTGGCATATATAGAAACCTGCTCATATAAATGTTTAAGTGCATATTCAAGTATATTTATCTTACAGTTATTTTAAATCTGAAGTGTATGTTTAATCTGGTATGAAGAGTTGTATCAATTAATAGATGGATGATTTCTGAGATCCATTATGTTCAAAATACAATAGTATGAAATAGGGGTGTCTTTCATAAGATTAAATATTCAATGTTCACCTTGTACTGACATTTGAATTGGAATTTCATCATGTATGTTGAAAGAATTGAGTATTTTGATTAGGAAATAAATAAAAGGAAAAGAAATAGAGGAGAGAATTAAGGAAAGAAGGAAGCAAGCAAGAAAAGATGGGAAAGAAACAAAAGGGGGAGGGAAAAAAGGAAAGAAAGGGGGAGAGAGAAAGGAGGGAGGAAGGAAAGGAATGGGAGATGAAAAAGAAAGAAAATGAAAGAATAGTAGAAAATGAGTATTTTTTTTACTTCTAAGATAGGAAATCCACATTACTTAGAATTTACAATATGTCTGTGGCAAAATATAAGCAGATCAATTTACTATGCAAAAAGATTGTGAGAACTAGGCATGACACATTGAAGCAGTGGGGCATCTGACTCAAATTTGAAAAAGATACACTTGGATGGAAATGACTTTTAATCTTTTTAATTAAAAACAGAAAAATAACTAGGGCATTGATGCTCAATTGAAAAAAATACACTTATAGCTTCCTATTCTATAAAAAGAATTTTGACTCTGCTCCAATATGCATGCATTAATATTTTTTATTTACTGAGTAAAAAAATAAATTCTATGGGACTTATTCTTCCATTGATGCATGAAGAAATTATATATATGGAAGTAACTCTCAAATGAATCAATGAAAGAGCAAGCCATTTAGCATTTTACAATTCTCTTTATTCATTCATTCCATTTCCCAGATGAATACATCGAAAACCTCAGAACCAGAATCTATAAAATTACAATCTACAGTAACATGCACTTTCTAGGAAAGTGCTATATGCTAGCACTTTGTGTACCTAGATACGCTTATCTTTGAGATTTTAGAATACTTAAAATGCATAATGCTTTAAACTGTCCTTTTTGAGACACTCACGTTGAAAACATTGTGTTAAGACAATATGTGCACTGCACTCTACTTTCTTCAGTTACAAGCCAAACTCTTCCCCATAGTATTTTTCAGAGTTTTTACTGGCAAAGAATTTCTCATTGTTTTCAAATTTCAGATATTGGTTTATAGGAAATTCACACACCCTTAGAAAGTTCTAGGAAAGGACAGTACACATTTATGCAAACTTTTTTTAATTTAAAATATATGCATGATATAGAGAACTTAATAGTGTTATATACAAAACATTGCTCAAATTGCAAATTATTTGAAGGATATGGGAATTTGGCTAATAAACATATTTATTAGTATCAGGAGACCTATCAGGATTTTATTATAGATCCTGGGCATATCAAAGGAAATGAAAACATTTAAAGAAATCAATAATAAACAATTCTAACACTATTTCACCCTGTGTCAGTAACAAAAATAAAAGATCCTTACATATTCCTGATGGAGATAAAAATTAGTGATGCATAATTAGGGAATGGGAAGAGGTCTGAAGAGGATAGGGTGCCTTACCCATAGGCTCCTTAAAGAAATTAAAGTCCAATGAGAGAACTTTCACACCATCACTCTTACCAAAAGCATTAACACCTCATTCATCTAGAAATGGCTAATTCAGAATTCCTGATAATCAAGATGGAGGTGGAATTGAGGTTTGCCCTTATAATAACTCTAAAATTAAGATTTTCTGTATAATTAAGGGTTCGAATCAGATAGTAGAGAAAATGCTCAATCCTTTAAGTATACACACTTTTCAAGCCCACTTTAAAAGTCACATTTCCCTTACTATAAAGGTACTATGGACAACTTTGCAAAATAAAATAAAAATCTCCCATAATCCAATAAACCAGAGACTACCACAACTGATATTTCAGGTAACAGAGTTTAGGAGATGTTATCTATAAAGACCAGATCATAAATATTTCAGTACTTCTGAGTCACATAAATTTTCTGTCACTTACCCTTCTTCTTTCTTGTATAGTTTTGTTTTGTTTTTAACAACCCTTTAAAAATGTACCTCAAAGGTAATACAAAAACAGATCTTGGACTGGGATTTTGCCAATGGGCTGTAGTTTGCCAACCCCTGTTTAGTTTAATATCTCTAACTATAATTTCTCTTTTAAAGATTATTTTAAGTAAAAATATCCTAAATACTTTTAAAAACATTTATAATATTAATATTTT
Source organism: Nycticebus coucang (assembly GCF_027406575.1). Classification (NCBI taxonomy): domain Eukaryota; kingdom Metazoa; phylum Chordata; class Mammalia; order Primates; family Lorisidae; genus Nycticebus; species Nycticebus coucang. Next base: position 150,829,972 of record NC_069804.1, on the reverse strand, counting down.
ATATAAGGGATTTTCAATATTATACTTTGCTAGATTTTAATTCTTCCTTCAAAAAACTACATTACACACACATCTAACCATTATCTCAAATTTATATGCACATGATTTTTAAGCTTTTATTATTTATATATGTACTTATAACTATATTGCTTTGTATGATTTTTTAAATTTACACAAAAGAAATGTATCATATGTACCTATGTTTCTCATTCAACATTTGAGATGTCTCCAAATGTTTTCCTCCAAGGCCCCTTGGTAATGCTATATGCAAATGTGTAAGGTGTTGTTAGTCATTCCAACCTGTTTTAGAGAGCTCGTATTTGGAAATATTCTGTTAACAATTAGTCCATGTTACTGAATGCATTAACCTAGCATCTTATATATGTTATAGTTTAGAGCTGAGGGAACTCAGAGATCTTGTCCAAATTCCTCATCTTAAAATGATTAGTCAGGCCTGATGATAGTAACTGTCATCCTCAAGATCACATAGCAAATTAGTACCAGATACAGAACTAAAAACTAGTTTCTGTTTTTATCACTGATTAGAACTAATAAACCTGTTTCAGTCCATGAGTTCTAAGGGCATACAAAGATTTCCTTATAATTGGGGCAGAATAACAATAAAAAACAAACAGGGGGCAACACCTGTGGCTCAGTGGGTAGGGCTCCAGCCTCATATACCGAGAGTGGCAGGTTCAAAACAGCCCCAGTCAAACTGCAACAAAAAAATAGCCAGGTGCTATGGTGGGTGTCAGTAGTCCCAGCAACTCAGGAGGCCGAAACAAGAGAATCACCTAAGCCCAGGAGTTGGATGTTGCTGTGAGCTGTGACACCACAGCACTCAACCGAGGGCGATAAAGTGACACTGTCTCTAAAACAACAACAACAACAAACGATCAATAACAGGGACAGCACCTATGGCTCAGTGAGTAGGGTGCCGGTCCCATATACCAAGGGGGGCGGGTTCAAACCTGGCCCCAACCAAAATGCAATAACAACAACAAAAATAGCGGAGCATTGTGGCAGGCACCTGTAGTCCCAGCTACTTGAGAGGCTGAGGCAAGAGAATTGCCTAAGCCTAAGAGCTGGAGGTTGCTGTGAGCTGTGATGCCATGGCACTCTACTGAGGGCAATAAAATGAGACTCTATCACAAACAAACAAACAAAACAGTATTTTTCTGGCCTTGCTGGTACTTGTAGAACTGTTAGAACTATGGCTTCCTTCAACTTGCTCCAATTTGGTGAGTCACTGATTAGCTAAAAAGAATTTGAGCATGCATATTGTTGATTACCACACAGTGTCAACTACGCTTCCTCTGAGATGCACTCTGGCTTATAGTTTGTGAGGATATAATCTTCTTGGATATACTCTGCCATTTTTATCCTCTGGCTGGTATAACTGATAACCTCTCCAGCCATTACAATTGCATAAATGAGTGATCCCCTCTTTGGCTTCTTCTTTATGCCCTCTATAGGTTGGTTTGATTTGTTGTTTAATGTGTTACTTACATTTTGTATAATTCTAGCAATGACCACAAGTGGAGAACATGTCTATTACCTTACTTGTGCTATCTAAGTCCTGCAGAGATTTAATAGGAGGATTTTAAAACTTTATTGCAGGTCCCCTCCCTAGGACTCTGGCCAAGGGACATGAAGATTGGACAATGGGATAATGAAAGTAACAAAATAACTCACTCCATATATAACTGACTGTTGCACTTGGACAAGGTTTATTTGCCACGATTTTCTCATTGCCAATGATGAGCCCCACCTCTTACTCCTAATCTAGGTTGCTATACATTGAAATTGTTTCCTTGCAAATATATTCCACCCACCCTTAAGAAATGCCCAGATATTGTAGTCCATAGGATAATCAGTCTATTTCTTAAGTAGATATTTCCTGAAACACTACATTTTAAAATTCCAAGGAATTTTTAAATTAATTTGTTCCAGCTTTTCCTACATTCTACTTGTTGTGGTATTAAACCAAATAGTATAAATTAAATGTACACACCAAAGAGGTGAAAAAAGCAAATTAAGAATAGGAACTTAAAATAATACCCAAGACTTAAACTGACACAATAAGGCATCCCATAAATGTGTATGTTATAAAAGGGCATTAAGCTTTCTAGAAGCCAATGCACAGAGGGAAATTTTAGTAGTTCTAGAATCCATGTTAGCATATAGTATTCATTATTTAACAATAGATTCTTTGCTCAAAAGAAATTTAATTTCACTTAAGACTCAAACCAGGTAAGAATTTCTTCTGGAAGAGTTTATAATATATAGTTATGTGTCATTTAACAAAGGTGAAACATTCTGAGAAATGCGTTGTAAGGCAATTTCCTCATTGTGCAAATATAATAGAGTGCAATTACACAAACCTAGATGGCATAGTCTGCTCCATTACATAGCTTTATTATAATCTTAAAGGATCGCCATCATATATCCATTCTGTATTGACTAAAATATCTTATGCAGTGCATGCTTATATTATGCAATGATAATATTTCCAACAAATTTCATATGTTCGTAAGTCTATGTTAAATTTTATCATTGAGGTTATATTGCAATGAAAACGATTTGGTTTACAATTTGCCAAATCACTGTAATGGTGATCTAAGTTACAGATCTTCATAAGCATTCGTGATCCATAGGCAACTCAGAAATCTTACCTTTGTTTCTTGAAACTGGCAGAGTACTTGTAGAATAAAAGCTGTTCTTTTAGTAGACTTATGGTCCTTCCATCACTAACGTGTCTTTTTTCTCCATGGAATAGAATTTCTTTCTCCCTGCACACCTTTAAAGAAAGAAAATTCAGTATAACACAGGTAGAAGAAACTCTTGGTAGGGGAGAAAAAAAGAAAAATAAGGTCAACATTAAAGAAATATTAACTACTTAACAGTTTGCAGAAAAAGCAACTTTTAGGTCAGAGAAATCACCTTGTGCCTTTATTTAACCAGAAAATTTTGTCTCAAATCCTTTTGGGAAAATAGTGACAATAACAGATTGGCTTTACCCAGAATTCAGAAAGATTTTTGATCTCATCTTTCTGCATTAGCCCCCTTCTGAATACACAAATCCTATTAAAGACAATAAAAGTTTAATACGTGGTAGAAGAGAAATGAGTGACAGAGCAACTGAAAAAAATATTTAAAGTTTTGCTATTAATTTATATCACTAGAATGTCATTCCTTTTGTTTTGACTATTTGATGGATGAAAATTCATCATTTTTATTGAATACTTAAATTCTGATGGTACATTTTTTATTTCAATACTGTATGCCATGGAGAGATTTAAATTGTAGGAACTGATAAATGGAAGTGAGGAGTAAGTTATTATATTTTAAAATGTAGAGCTACATTTTCATACATAGGGAATTTCTATTCTTTTTAATGAAAACAATATGTTCCTTTGTTTAACATTCTAGAATCAAAAATATAGCATCAGCCATACAGATGGAGAAAGCACTAGACTTACATGAAGGTTTAAAAAGAAAAAATAGTTACCAAAGAGCCACAGGGATAAATGCACACAGAAGGGGCAGAACATGCCAGATCAGAATTGACAGATTGCTAAGAATAAAACTGAGCAATAGCAATAAAGCAATATTCTTTTTTCAATAGTTATTTTAAGTCATATTTGTACTTATCGACTCTGACATGTTTTACATAGAATATACTGAGGCAATTTCCACATGTGCCAAGTGCTAAAGAACCTAGAAACCAGAGTCCTTTTTAGGGTGAGGTGACTGCTGACTGTCACAAAACAGGCCAAATAAACCCTTCAAAGGAAGGACACTCAGCAAAGCCCTAGCCACAGTGGCTTTTTCTGGGAGAAATAAAAGGCAAAAATCATGCAGAATCTCTCTAGCCACCTTGCCTGGGCTCACACAGCTGCTATTCTTCCCTACCAAATGCCTAAGCACTCTTTTACTCTTCTTAGTATTTTTTTTATTATTATTTTTTATTAAATCATAGCTGTGTACACTAATGTGATCATGGGGCACCATACACTGGTTTTATAGACCATTTAATACATTTGACACATTTTCATCACACTGGTTAACATAACCTTCCAGGCATTTTCTTAGTTATTGTGTTAAGACATTTATATTCTACATTTACTGAGTTTCACATGTACCCTTGTTAGATGCACGGCAGGTGTAATCCCACCAATCACCTTCCTTCCGCCCACCTCCCCCCTCCCCCTTCCCCCTATTCTAAGGTTGTAACTGGGTTATAGCTTTCACATGAAAGCCAAAAATTAGTTTCATAGTAGGGCTGAGTACATTGGATACTTTTTCTTCCATTCTTGAGATAATTTACTAAGAAGAATATGCTTTAGCTCCATCCATGTAAACATGAAAGAGGTAAAGTCTCCATCTTAATATTTTGGCCAGTGGTCCTCAGTTGTGCTCTGGAAGACTCATCTCCTTTTTTTTTTTTTTTTTTCCTTAGTTTGTTAAGAACCTCTGCATTTTTTTTTGTTTGTTTGTTTGTTTTGTAGAGACAGAGTCTCACTTTATGGCCCTCGGTAGAGTGCCGTGGCATCACACAGCTCACAGCAACCTCCAACTCCTGGGCTTAGGCGATTCTCCTGCCTCAGCCTCCCGAGTAGCTGGGACTACAGGCGCCCACCTCTGCATTGAGTCTATGGACCCTGCAGGCATCCTTAAATGGTTTCAGAGATGTGGTTCCCAAAATCTATGAAACAGTCTGAAAAAGACATGAAAATATACATTTCTCTGGGAAAAGGGTGTATAGCATTTATCAGGTTACCTGAAGGAATATGTTACCCCCAAACTTAAAGTATCATTTATTATATGAATGCCCATATATATACAGTGACTTAGGGGACACAAAGGTATAGAATAAAGATGATTATAGTATTTGCAACACCTTACATACTATAACACATTGTTACTTACAAACTACTTTCATACAAGTATCTATTTTTGAAGTGCTTATATCTCAGTTGGGACAAAAATACATATACTTCAATTATTTATTAACTATTTATTAAGTTTCTACTATGTCCTAGTCTCCATTCTAGGCATGGAATACCTGAGATACATCAGTAAATAAAATGAAGTCTTCTGCCCTAAAATATACTCTGACATTTTTTTTTTCTTTTTTCTTTTTTTTTTTTTAGAGACAGAGTCTCACTGTACCGCCCTCGGGTAGAGTGCTATGGCATCACACGGCTCACAGCAACCTCTAACTCTTGGGCTTACACGATTCTCTTGCCTCAGCCTCCCGAGTAGCTGGGACTACAGGCGCCCGCCACAATGCCTGGCTATTTTTTTGTTGCAGTTTGGCCAGGGCTGGGTTTGAACCCACCACCCTCGGCATATGGGGCCGGCGCCCTGCTCACTGAGCCACAGGCGCCACCCCTACTCTGACATTTTTCATTTCACAAATGTAAAACTTAATAAGAGTTTGCAAACAATATATTCTCATATAAAGTGTATAGTAAAATGCTCGCAAAATGCAGAGTAAAAAACTTCAATGTCAGGCTCTTAAAAGGAGAACTGTTATATGCAAGAAATATCTTGACTTAAACACTGCTTCTGACTTTCAAATAATGCAATGGAATCAAGTTTGAAACTTGTCTGGGTTTAATTCCTTGACTGGCCTCAATGAAGGTTATTTGTGACTATGGATTGACTATTGAAACAACTGGTCTATTTCACCACAAAAACTTGGAGGTGGAATTAAAGAGGATTTAATTTTTCTTACTCTTTTCGAGAATAACACATTATTTCACAGCGGTACAAATTTAGACCATGTGTATTGTATTCTATCTTCTTCTATTTGTGTTTTATGCCCTGTTGGCATCATGCCTGGTACAAGTGGTAAACAATGCAATATTACTTTTTCTTTCCAACTAACAAGAAGGTAGCAATTTAATTTTAGGAACACAGAAAATTGGATGTACATATTTTTATTTAAATTGTGACTAACACCAAGAAAAAAGTATTAGCTGGTAAAACATAAGAAATTTGGATATTAAACCTCACAGAGGAAAGAAGTTTTAGTCAAACATAACGATTTTTCATTATGTAGTTTCAATGCTCTTAAAAGAAATTCTTATTAGAGAAGGGAAAGCTGATATGTCAGGATATGATGATAATGTTAAGTTATAAATATCGTGTTCCTAAATATTCCTACTAGTGAACATTCAATCTGTTATTCTGGATTAGTTATTCTGCTTAATGTAAACTTGAATATGGAGTAAGCAATTTGCTCCTTTTTGTAGGTTATTTGGTAATCAGAGAGAAAAATCTCTTTTCCTTGTCACAGGCTACACCCCTTACCAACCACTGTCCAAATGTATGTGCTTAGGTGAATGTGGAGGGCTCAGAACAGAATATCCCCTTGTCAAGGAAAGAAACAACACTTCTTCTAATAAATAAGCCAGAGATGACATCTTCATATACAAAAGACAGTACCCAGTGTCTTTGAATCATGCTCATGACTTTGAGATTGCCAGAACATTACAAGTTTTTTTCGTCACACTCAGTAGAGTGCCATAGCGTTACAGCTCACAGCAATTACCAGCTCCTGGGCTTAGGCGATTCTCTTGCCTCAGCCTCCTGAGTAGCTGGGACTACAGGCACCTGCCACAATGCCCAGCAATTTTTTGTTGTTGTTGCAGTTTGGCAGGGGCCGGGTTTGAACCTGCCACCCTCAGTATATGGGACCGGCACCCTACTCTTGGAGCCACAGGCGCCACCCAAGAACCTTACTATTTTTATTCTTCCATCCCACCCCTCTTCTACACAGAATATGTATTAATTTATCCCTGAATTCTCAATTCCTGATATCACAGAAGGTGTTAATCTTTTCTCTAAGGGTCAGAATGGGTTCTAGCACATCATACAACTGATGTTCTGGGAAGAATTGCTGTAATTGTTGTTCTGAGTTCTTTGTGCCTTTGTAGCTATGAGGGAAGAAAAATTTTCCCTTTACTAATTGTCTTTCCTTCTCCTTAGAGTGCCAATTTTGTTTAGTGGGACTATTATAAAACTATTCTTTATAAATGTCTTCTGTCACTCTTTATAATATTTGATTTTCATGGAGTCCATTATACAGGTTTTCTGCTGTTGTTTTCCTCTCCATGTGGCACAAAAACAATATTTCCTCTTCTCAATTATCACATCTTAATATGCCTATGCTCTCTACTACAAAAATGTATCTACTTTTTCATTAATCCCCATTCCTTTATCTATTGTCACCTTTAGGTCTGTCAGAAATTACTTCAAATGCAGTAAATAAAAGCCTATTTTAAAAGTGTTCGGTGCTCAGAGTTGGAAGAATGCTACTACTAAGTAAGCAGCTATCAGAAACCACCTAACTTGACCTTAAGGCACCTAAGTCCTAATAAACCAGAAGAGCCAATGGTAAGAGCCCCTCTCCCCAGCTCAGCACTTCAGATGAGCTCATCATCAGGAACAATCGCTTCTTTGGCTCTTCTCCAGTTCTCAGGTTCTGGATTATGTACCTATATTAGTCTACTAGGATAGCCGTAACAATTCACACACACTGGTTGACTTGAACAATCAAAATTTATTTTCTCATGGTTCTGGATACCGAAAGTCCAAAATCAAGGTGTCATGGTTTGTTTCTGAGGAGCGGTCTATTCATAGATTGGAGATGGTTTCTTTTCTGCTGTGTCCTCACATGTCCTTTCCTCTGTATGTGCATGGAGAAGTGGGGGCATGACAGAGAGGGGGGGATGAATTTGGTGTCTCTTCCTCTTATAAAGGTATCAGTCTTACCAGATTAAGACTCTACCCTAATTACCTCATTTAACCTTAATTATATCCTTAAAGGTGCTATTTCCAAATGCATTCACTTTGGGGATTAAAGCTTCAATATATGAATTCTGGTGGGGGGGGCATGATTCAGTCCATAACAGTATTGCTGGACTCTATCATTATATTTCTATTCTGAGGATTTGGCTCTCATCCTGTCCCTGCCATAGTCTAACTTAATTTAGCATACCTTTTAAGTAACATTAATTGTACTTGACTTTCAATCCTGTCGTCTCTGTATTCCTGGTTCTTTGTTTGTTTCCTATTTCAAGTAACACTTCCGTAGATGAAACTATGCACTTATATGACCCAATGAATTGTTTCCCTAGCTCTTTCCTCAAAGGGAGGCTTTTCTGAGAAATGATAAAATGATTTTCCATTTGATGACAATGTTCTAGTTGAAGTCCCTTAGAGATTGGCAAACCTCTCCTGTTACCTACCCCTTATATACCAACCCGCCCCAACACAGAGAGATACATGGCCTATTCTTCCCTGTCCTGGCCACAGTCTGTTGTTGTAGCACTAAACTCCATTAGCAGGACCTGCTCTGTCCTGCTCAAGTTCTTTGAATTTCACATAAATGTCAAGCAAACCATATACCCTATTGTTTAGTTTGATTAATTTTCATAAAAACCAAAGTACAGTTGCCATTTAGTGGTTACCCATAAAATTTTCCAAGTTCAGGCTTTTGAAAGATAAGTCCTTTTTAACATTGAACCTGAACCTGAAGAGCTGAAGTCAGTAATAACACTCATGAGATTTTTTTGAAAAAATTATTTTTCTATACCTCTCAGAAATTTTAATATAGCATTGTGTCCCCCCTCATCAATATTTTTAAATTGAGCCATATATATATTAGATGCTGCATTTCTATACTCTCAAATCTTATATAATTAAATAAGTGTCTACGTGGTTTTTTGATAGTTTCTTCCATGTCAACTTTTGGACTGTTTTCACTACCAAGTTTTATAAAAATTCCAGGTAACTGACTTAAATTTGTGAAGGAAAGAGAGTGGGGTTGAGTAAAGAAGAGAAAATATTTCTAGTGAGAAAAAGAATCCTCTGAAGAACTTTGTATACCAGTGAATCCCAAAGAGAGAATTGAAATTGATTCTCTGGGGTAAAACAGCTCATATAGCCACAGGCAAAATTCTACCAACCTATCTGAACACATCTAACTGATGAGAGACTATGTTGCTTGAGATTCTTCTGTACTCCCAAATGTGCTTAACTTAGATTTCTATATCCTTTGTGCTTTCAGTGGAAATGCTCCAGGAAGAGTTGCAGTGATTTAAAAATAGATACTTGCCACACTTTTCTTTTCATATTTCTTGGCAACCGACTGCATATTATTTGAAGAATTCAAATTCTTAAACATCCTAAACCCGCACTGAAAACAAACAAACCCCTCCAAATTTTGTGTGTTCATTGCTAATATACAGTTCCTGAAACCCAGAATTTCATATAGGGTCTCTCACAAAATCCAGAGAAAACATTAGTGCTTAATGTTTCAGTGTCTAAATGACTGCCAAATGCTCAAGGATGAATAAAATTGACCTACAGATTTTTGTTTTTCATTATATATTATTTCTTTAAGTGAAAGAATTTTCAAAGTTATTTTTATAGATTTAGGGGGTATAAGTGCTATTTTGTTACATGGATATAGTGAGTAAAAATGGTAGTCTTTTTGTATAACCATCGCCTGATTGGTGCACAGTCTGAGAAGATTGCTGTGCCAAATGCTTTGTGCGTGGATCATTTTCTTTTTAGTGTTTTCCACATTGATTATAAAAATAAAACATACTCATTTTTTACATTTTGTAAAAGTTTATAAAGAAAGAGAAATACTCTTTTCATGATTCTGGCATTTTTACATGATCACTAGTAACACTTCAGCAAACATCTTTTCAAATATTTCTATAAATATTTATATAGTTGAAATTATATTTATATGATTTAATATTATTTTAACTTAAGATTCTACCATAGGCACCATCTTATGTCACTAAAAAGGTTCAAAAATAGAATATTAAATAGGTATGGTTCTATACTGGACATTCATAAATTTTTAAATGTTCTAATGTTGAGAACATAAATTGCTTTTAATTTGTCATTATAAATAACAGTATGATAAATGCCATAATACCTAAGTTTCTGGGCAATTTTTTTTATTTTTTATTCAGGGTAAATTCCAAGAAGTAGAACTGTTTAATTAATATATAATTGTTTTGGGTGGTGCCTATGGCTCAAAGGGGTAGGGCGCTGGCCCCATATGCTGGAGGTGGCAGGTTCAAACCCAGCCCCGGCCAGAAACAGAAAAAAAAAAAAAAAAAAAAATATATATATATATATATATAATTGTTTTTAAAACAAGATAACTCAATACTAAGGTTTCTAACGTCTTTGGATCCACAGACTTCTCTGAGAATCTGATATACTTTTTGCCCTTCTTTCAGAAATTACTAGTAATTATCTTGTTTGCTACACAAAAATAAAATATAAAATGGTCTTTTAAAAAAATGTTTATCTTGTGCATGAGAATATTCAAATTGTGGGGGGGGAAGCAAAAAGCAAATTTTAATTTAGCTGAAGAGTAAATTTCAATAACAATGCCATTGTTTCAAATAAGAATTTAGAATATACATAGAAACACATGCAAGTAGAGATCACCAATTGACTTGACTTCTGACAGCCACAATGCTGAAAATGCTACTCACAAAATTATGGAGTATAATAAACAGAATCAGAGCTCATGCAGCTTTGTCAGATGAGAATAAACTTGTATCAAAGTGTCTCCGAATTCAATATTCTTCCAATTGAATTCATGTCCCCACATGTCTTTTGTTCTCAAATGAATAAACCCATCTTTTGTTCGAATTTTCATTGTTGATGCTGTCCATTTTAGCAAGGTAGTGTTTATAAATCGACGCCTAAATTTTAAAATCCTCTGAGCTGAAAGAGACTTTAATAAACTTCAACTCTCATCTTCCAGAATAGCAAGCTTGCTGCAACAAACAAACATACAAAAACCAACTTTGATAATTTTTCCCATGGCAACCCTAATGGTAATTACAGGACCTTGAATCAAATCAACAAGTAAGCTACATTATTCTGAAAGTGAGCATGCTATAAATAAATGAATAAATAGTATTCACATATTTCAATTAAACACCCCAGGACTTCTCTTTCAGAAAGCCAGCAAATCCCTATGCACGAGAAAATTCTAATTCTGTTCCCAGTTTTCCTAAAAACTTTTTCAAGGAAAAGGAAAATCAAGGGTCAGGTTTTCAGGAAGCTGAAAAATTCTACTATACCATATAGGTGTAGGAAAAAGAGAGGGGTAGGAGACATGCATTTCTTGGTGCCAATACATGATATCTTCATGCCCATATTCACCACAGAGCTATTTTCCATAGCCAAGAAATGGAAGCAGGCTACAAGCCTGTCAACAGATGAATGGATAAAGAAAAAGGAAATATATATATACAATGAATATTATTCTGCCATAAAAAGACAGAAATCTGGGCATTTGCAATATCATGGATGAATACTATGCTAAGTGAAATGACCCAGGTACAGAAAAGCAAATACTGCATGCTCTCACTTATATGTGGAACCTAAAAAACTTATTCAGGGAAGTAGAGAGTACAGGGGTGGTTATTAGAGGCTGGAGGCAGGGGCAGAAATAGGGAGAAATTAGTGAAAGCGTGCAAAGTTCTTGTCAGACAGGAAGAATGCATTTATAAGAACTACTATACAGAAAAATATAAGAATGTGACGTGCTGAATATATTTGCTTCACTTAATAATTCCACAAGGTATACATATATCACATTTTATCCCAGAGATATAATTTATCAATTAATTTTTTTTTTTTAAGACAGAGTCTCATGCTGTTGCCTAGGGTGGAGTGCCTTGGCAGTAACCTAATTCACAGCAACCTCAAACCTCAGGAAATCCTCTTGCATCAGCCTCCTGAGTTGCTAGGACTACCACCACCATGCCTGGCGAATTTTTCTATATTTAGTACAGACAGGATCTCACTCTTGTTCATTTTTGTAGTAAATAATAACCAGAGAATATATTTTCTTGTATTATTAAACACATGAATAAAATTTAAAAAGAAGGTAGTCTTTACCAGTTTACCTAGGCTGACTCATATATAGCAAGGACTTTAAACACCTTCCAATCTCCAGGCACTAACTCCCTCATTTCTGCCCCAGCTTCTGTTGTTTATGTTAATAGAAAAAACTTCTAGAACTGTCGTCTGGCTTTGACGCTGATGTAGAAAACTTTGTTGTTCACCAAAATGAAAAACCAGATGTATGGCCAAGCACTGCAAATACTCCAATTATATAAAAGAGTACTATGATTTCTTCCCCATTAAAGTTTTGCTTAGAAATTAATTTCCCCCTTTAAAGACATCAAGAATGTCTGAGTTTCTGAGGTCTGGTAGCATAATTCCTCCTGCTTTGTTTTTATTTCTGAGTAATGTCTTGGCTATTCGAGATTTTTTCTGATTCCATATAAAATGAAGTATTGTTTTTTCAAGATCTTTAAAGTATGACAGTGGAGCTTTAATAGGGATTGCACTGAAATTATATATTGCTTTGGGTAGTATGGACATTTTAACAATGTTGATTCTTCCCAGCCATGAGCATGGTATGTTTTTCCATTTGTTAATATTTTCAGCTATTTCTTTTCTTAGAGTTTCATAGTTCTCTTTATAGAGATCTTTCACGTCCTTTGTTAGATGAATTCCCAAATATTTCATCTTCTTGGGCACTACTGTGAATGGGATAGAGTCCTTAACTGTTTTTTCAACTTGACTATTGTTGGTATATATAAAGGCTACCGATTTATGAATATTGATTTTGTAACCTGAGACGCTGCTGTATTCCTTGATCACTTCTAAGAGTTTTGTAGTAGAGTCCATAGTGTTTTCCAGATATACTATCATATCATCTGCGAAGAGCGAAAGTTTGATCTTTCAGTACATCATTTTTATATATTTTATTTTCCAACTTAGGCTTGGGCAGATATAAACAACCCATCACCATTGTTTACTAAGTTTTACTTCATTTGATCTAATATCAAACTATATGAAAAGTCATAACTTCATAATATTACCTGACAGTGACATTATAATCCATCCTACAGTTAACATAATTTGGATAAAATATTTTACACAATTTTCAAATTTAGTGAAAAATGTTACAGATATATAATACATCAACATATAGACGTGTACACATATATACCAGTTTAGACAATTAAGTTTGTGAGCTCATCCTAGAAAAAGTGCTACACACTTCATTGCTGAATATCACTATGGTCACCTTCGAAGTGCTCCCCTCAGGTAACTATGCACCAATCCAGCACCTAGTCCACCCCTCAAAGCACTTTTTCTAGGACAAGTTTGCAAACTTCATTGTTAGACCTCATATAAGGATAGTTCTGATGTCCATTCCAGAAGCAAGGGTCCCAAAATTGCTAGTGTTGGTGAATAGCTTCCCAAGGGAAGTACTTTGAAGGTGACTGGAATAATATTCAGCAATGAGGTATGTAGCACTTTTTCTAGGATGAGTTCATGAACTTAATTGTCCCACCTCATATATATATCTGTCTCTATATACATATATGTATTTCATATGGTATGAAAATATATGTATATAGAGACATGCATATATTTTCATACAATCTCATACTTTATGACATTATTTATGTATGAATTTTTTCACAGTTTCCAAAGTAACAGGCCAAACATTAAACTTATATAGTTATAGATATTTTTATATATCCATGTTTATGTGTGCATGAGTACATGTATATATAAAGCTTACTCCAAATAACAGTTTATAGTAACTACCATATACTTTCATAGCACCTATGAGCACTACTATATTAGAGAGATCACAGAATATGGGTGTTTATGATGAGGACCGAGACTCATTACCTAAATTAGAATTATATTCAGTGGACTAGATCTATAAAGTCAGGAAATGAGTAATGATTTCTATAATTAGTTCCACCAAAATTAAAGTAATTTTCAAAATATAAAGATGTACCCTTAATCTTCCCTTGGCTAGAAATATGTCATATTAGAAGCGTCACAGCTTTTGTAATCTATGATATCCAGCAATGGAAAGGAAATAAGTGGATACTTAGATATTATGATTCCTTTCTTTGGAAGTTTTCTAGCTTAAGCTAGGTTCATTGTAAACAAAAGCAATCACCCATAGTTATTAATAGCTAGACACATTTTCTTTTATTCCTTAGAACGGGAATAATTATAGATGGTATAATGTGGCAATAATGAGGATCAGATACTGGTAGTGCTTATCTAGCTTGCATTGCTAAGGTTAGGCTAACAAACAGCCACATTTTAAGTAATCCAATATAGCAAAAGATTATTTTTCACTCCCACAAAAATCAGTGTGTGTTGGGGCACCCAACCAGGGCATTTTTCCTCTATGTGGTAGTGATTTCTGCAGTAATTATATTAGACTCTTGCAATAATTTGACTCAACTACCATAAGTTTCCAGAATTGCCACGGAAGAGAAGTGAGAGCTAATGGCATCATAGTGTTTCAGCCCAGAAGTATTATGTACCATGTCTGCTCATGCCTTTGACTAGAAATAGGTATATGGAACACCTACAATTTCTAAAACTGAAAGTATACTTAGAGTTACCCAAAGGAGAATAAACTGGATATTGGTAAGTGGTAATAATACCTACTATACCATTCTAAGCTATTTTAGAATGAAATAACACCTTAATATTCTTCAAAGAAGCATCAAGGGACTATAATCAATAATAAGGGTATACTTTAAAATAACTAAAAGGGTGGACTTGGAATGTTCCTAACACAAAGAAATGATAAATGCCTGAGGTGATGGGTACAATTTTCCCGATCTGATTAATTCACATTCTATGCCTGTAGCAAATAAAGATACACAACTGTTGTATATTAATAATAATGAAAATTTTAATTTAAAAAAAGAAGCAAAATTAAATCAAAGAGACCATAAGGACCTTTTGTGCCTTAGTTAAAAATTCCTCATTTACTTGCTAAAAGTTATACTTCCAAGTTTCCCTCGACTGATTCCAGTAAGAATGAGAATCATTTAATGGATTTAATATGAATTTTGTGTTCAGTCATCAACTCAACCATTTACTAACTGTATGAGTATGCATTCTTGGACAAATGACTTGGTATCTTAGATCCATGATTACCTCATCCTTAGAGGATGCTAATGCCCAGTTTCCCTGGTAGTTTTGAAGAGCAAATAAGATACAGAAAAAATGAACTAGCACAATCTGTGGCACACACTACCTTCTTAACAAATACTACTTCCCTTCCCTATCTCCTCTTTTTTCCTTCCTTCTTTCACCTTTATAAATATTGACACTTTCCAATGAAAAGAAAAATCCTTTGTGGTTAGGAGACTGAACTAGGAAAAGATAGTTTGCATGCTATCTGTGTCACTTGCTACTAGTGTGTAGTTTTGAAAAAATATCTTAGGTATCCTTGAACTTCAATGTTTTTGTCTATAAAATAAGGTTCAATAGAGTTTCTACGTCATAGGATTTTTAGGAGGGTTCAATTATATAATGGGTATAAAATATCTAACATATTTTTCTTTTTTTTTTTTTTTTTTTTTGTGGTTTTTTTTTTGGCCGGGCTGGGTTTGAACCCGCCACCTCCGGCATATGGGACCGGCGCCCTACTCCTTGAGCCACAGGCACCGCCCATATTTTTCAATAAATGTTAGCAAGGGCAGTGCCTGTGGCTCAAGGAGTAGGGCACCAGCTCCCTATGCTGGAGGTTGTGGGTTCCAACCCACAACCACAACCAACAACCCAATAATAAAAAATAAATGTTAGCAATTTTTATTCTCATTTTTAACAAAGAAACATGCTCAAATTTTTATGTCAGAAATTTGGCCTTCTTAAGCCGGGCTCTGGAGAATACTTTAATAACTAGTTATTCAAAGTACAATTCTTGGAACAGTACAATCAGCATAATCTATGAGCTTCTTATAAATGCAGATTTTTATCCACTCCAAACCTACAGAATAGGAAGATTCCCAGGTGATTCCTATACACATTGAAGTTTAAGAAGTGTTTTCACATGGTGTGAATTATTAAAGTGCTTACAAATAGGACACCCAAGGAGGATAGAACTGTATTAAGAAAAGGGCATTTGGGGATTGGGGGCTGCACCTGTGGCTGAAAGGAGTTGGGTGCCAGCCCAATATGCTGGAGGTGGCGGGTTCAAACCCAGCCCTGGCCAAAAAAAAAGAAAGGAAAAGAAAAGGGCATTGGGCTGAAAGTCAAGAAATCAACATTTAAATTCTAACTCAATCACTGAGAAGTTTATTAATTTTATACAAATCATTTAATTCATTCTAGCCTTTTTCCTCATTTACCAAATGAAGACCGAAACTCCTCCTATCATCCTTAACCAGAAATACACTTTGGAATTGCTGGAGGGAGCTGTTGCAAAATTACTAACAAGCCTGGGATCTACCCACGAAGATCCTGATTCATTAGGTCCAACATGACATCAAAAATAGAGGCACCTGCCTTTGTATGGCACGCTGCATAGATGGGAAGAATAATAACCTGGAGAGAGGACACCCGTAATATTGCCTCAGAAGAGAGAGTAAAGCCTGTAAGTCAACATGAAACATTAACAAATACTCTGGTGCAAGAACCAAAATCCTATGAACCAGGCAGGCTGGATAGCTACTCTGCTCAATATTCTTGCAGGAATAAAATAAATTATGTGGGGAAAGTACTTAGTATAGAGCCTAGCACAGAACAGACCTTCAGTAAAGATTCCTTCTTTTTCCCATTTTCCCTCCGTAAGGAAGTCCCCCACCAATTCATTTTAGAAGTATCTAATTTCAAAGTGGTACATCCTACCCCAACTCTTTTAAGAGCAAGAAACTAGATTGTCTCAAAACCAAACAGAACTTCTAGTAAGTAATTTTGAAAAATGGAACAATAAACATAATTTCTCACTTTATTAAGCAGTAGTTTTGATGTTATAATACCAGTGCTCCAAACCAGCCAGACAATTTGCAGGGCGCAGTGCAAAATGAAAACGTGGAGCTTCCTTTATCAAAAAATGTTAAGGATTTCAAGACAGTGGCAACACAACATTAACCAAGTGTAGGTCCCTTCTGCACACTTAGTCCTGTACAAATTCCTTCACATGCTCTGCAAGAGTAAAGGAACCCTGAAGTTGAAGTTTGAAAGCCTGGAATACAGGCTTGTCTGGCAACTTATTAGCTGGTCAATCTGAATCCAATCGCTTTACTTTTCTGGGCCTTAATTTCCACACCTCTAAAAGGAGCTATGATAGTCTTTTACTCTATGACACACCTTGTAATTTTCCAGAAAATATGGCGCGTAAATTTTCCTTCCATTCGATAAATTCGTAAATGATGCATGGCCAGGAAACAAATTCATTCAGGATTTTATTTTGCCCATGACCTGTCTTTTATGCAATGTGCTACCCTCCCATTAAAGCAAGGAGGACAGGGCTGATATAATTAATAAAAATTGAGATTTTTTTTTTCTAATATCTGAGTGTAAAGAGTCCAGATTTTCAGTTAATTGGAGTTACTGGCAGTAGTCATGCAAGCAGTCACAGGTCCCAGTTCTTCATTGAGGAAAGGGGTACAGATTTGCATGGAAAACAGTAGGGGGGCTTGGCACCTGTTGCTCAGTGAGTAGGGTTCCAGCCACATACATCAAAGCTGGCGGGTTCGAGCCTGGCCCGGGCCTGCTAAACAACTATAACAATGGCAACCAAAAAATAGCCGGGCGTTGTGGTGGGCGCCTATAGTCCCAGCTACTCGGGAGGAGGAGGCGAGAAAATCACGTAAGCCCAAGAGTTTGAGGTTGCTGTGAGCTGTGATGGTACTCTACTGAGGGTGACATAGTGAAACTCTGTCTCAAAAAAAAAAAAAAAGAAAAAGAAACCAGTAGAGGCAAAAAACAAGGTCTGGTGATAATACACATACATTATTTGGACTCCTCTCAATTGTCTGAAATATTTTGTCTTACTAATAGCTTTGTTATCATAATATTCAGCTCCCTACTGAGTAAAACAGTGACTTCTTAAAACATATAACAAGGCTACGTGAATGTTTACCCTTCTCCTTATTATCAAAAATCTTTACTCCACATACTAATCAAAGGAGACAATTTGGAATAGCACCAGTGAAATACACGCTTAGCATATGTGACCAAGACTAGCTCAAAATTACTAGAAGGGGAAAAGGAAAGAAGTAAATTAATCCATATCCCCTGCCAGGGATAAAAAAAAAAAAATAAGCAAAAAGCTTGATTAAAAAAATCTCCAAGTTAAAAAAACTATTTGAACAAAAGCAGCACTTGAATGAGATGAAACAGAATACCCCAGGCAGAACAGAAATGGTTTCCACAGAAAAGTGGATGTTCCCCAAATAAGGAAACTCCCCAGAAATTCAGAACAAAGAAAAAGTCACAAAGAATCAAAGTGCATATTAAGAATATTAAATTCTAGTAAGTGAACAGAGTGATTGATTCATAAACAAGCACAGTAAGGAAGCTCTCTCTCAAATAGCACATACTGCCTCAAAACATTGGCAATGAGTGTATTCAAACAGGCACATGTAGCCACCCAGAGACCAACACCTTACCATGAATTTCCTTTGGGTTTCATGGCATGCGACTGTATTGTAAATGAAATGGTCTCTCAATAGGGTTCTTTTAATACTCTCAGAAATAACATCCCCCCCCCCAAAAAAAGCAGGAAATATCAAAATAGAACTAACTAACGCTGCTTTGTATGGTTTTTAAAGTTTTGCTGGATATCATTTTTTTTTATGTTTGCTTCAGTTTATCAAATATTCATTGATCACCTACTAACCAAGTTGTGTCCCTCAAAGTCTTGTCCTTAACCCTAGGTGATGCTGAATCTGTAAATAAATCCTCAGCACTGTGTAAATGTTAACAGTAAAGGGAAGTGTTATCTTCCCACAGGGTGTCTGCATTTCAAAAGACAACAGTGGTGAATGCAAAGCAGTCATTTAAAATGGTTCAAAATAGTGAGCTTTCTAGCACTAAAAGGAAATCATAGGCATACTTCTTAGGCATGTGGGACTTTTCTCTGTGCAGTACTCAGAAAATCATGTTGGGTAGATGATTTTTGGCACTTTTTCTACCTGTATAAGGGCTGATGTCCAGTCGTCTACATGTCACATATTTTTACCACAAAGTCCACAGTTTCTAGTATGACATAGTGATTGTTTAATTTATTTATTCATTCATTCACTTATTCATCCATTCAAAAAATATTAAGGGCCAAACACTGTATTAGGCACTAGAAATACAATGGTAAACAAGTTTATTGTTGTCTTTGCCCTCAGGTTTGTAAGATAATTAGGGATGGCTTTTGTAAGTAAGATATTATCTAGAACATACAACAATTATTATTTCTATCTGCATATATATTACAGGCAAAGCTATTCATGTGCCTTGTTGTAAAATAATTTAAATCACACTTGAGATTTAACTATAGTCTCTATAATTTAAGTTAAATGCAGGAACCACATTTTGTTTTCATGAAGAGGTAGAAATTAAGTGAAAAATTCTATAAGAATGTTTTGTAAATTAGAAAGTATTACTCTGCAATCAATTACTTTTTGAATGAGCAACTCTGGACAATGTTCGTATCAATATGGTTTATTGGGTTCCGTAAACTTGGAAAGGAAAATTTACGTTTAAAAAATTAAAGGTACTACTTCCCCACTTCTTGATAAATTCTGAAATACCCCATCTCTTTATCTAAAGAGAAGCCAAAGGACAGATATTTTCTCAAGCCATTTAGCCTTTGAAGGGATCAATATCACTGACCATTGAAATTCAAAGTTATTAAATGTTAAAACAAGGATGTTGAATGCAGAGGGTACAGTAACAGATCTGAAGCAACACATTAAGGCTCTTTTGATTTATCACTTTAAGTAGATGCCCTTTTCAAAAGACCATTTAACTCTGCTCATTTAACAAACCATTCCTTGCCTTTGCTTTTGAAAGAGCATTGACATTTGTCCCTCTTATTTCTTTAAGCAATGTCATAAAGCTTAATTTCAATCATAAGGTTCAACAGCTCAGAAAATTTGTACCCTTCCATTCCTCTTGTGATAAAATGTACTTTTTTTTCTAACAGGGTAAAGGGTAATGAGGTAAAGATTTAGTGTTCATGATTATTGTTGATTTCTGAGGTTAATGAACTTATGCCATTTTTAAAAAGTGTTTTTGGCTGTATGTTGCAGGTGTAATAAATGTTGATATGAAGCATATTTTTGAGTTTCTGTTAATTTTAGATAAAAATTTATGATTGGTTAATTAGCATTAATATGAGTGCTACTCATTCAACCACAGTTCACATTCATTTCAAGCATAGCATGACTTTTTTTTGCTTTCTTTAAATATTATAATGGATCATTATTTCATCAGTGTTCATTATCTTGCCATATCATTAATTTTTCTTTTTAAGTACAAATGGAAAAATGTATTTCAGGAATGAACAAATTCAAATTAAAGTTGAACACCCTTTACGTTAGTTTCCTTTGGCAGCTACTACAAATTTGGTGGCCTAAAACAACACAGTTAAAAAAAAAAAAAAACCACACACAGTTATTCTCTTACAGATCTGGAGGCCAGAATTCTGAAAACAATTTCACTGGACTGAAATGAGGATTCTGTCAGGCCCTGCATCCTCCCAGAGGTGCTCTAGAGAAAAATCTGTATTTTGGCACTTCCTCCTCTGGTAGTTTCTAGCATTCCTTAGCTTCTGTCTGCATCACTCAAATCTCTGCGGTTCATGGTCACATTACTTTCTTCTCCTCTATGTGTGAAATTTTCCCCTGTCTCCCTCTTATAAGGATACGTGTGATTGCATTTAGGTCCTACCCAGATAATTCAGGATGATCTCCCCAACTCAAGACCCTTAAACATATCTGCAAATCCTTTTTTTTTTTCCTCCACTATATAACATTCACAGGTTCTAGGGATGAGGAGAAAGACATCTTTCAACACCATTATTCAGCCTACCATGCCCTCCTGAAGTACAAATAGATCAATATTATGACTTCCATGGTCGATAGGCATGTTTGCCTTTGTGGTCCTCTCCTATATAAAAGCAAATTAAAAATTATATTTTATGATAGCATTGGAATAAAGATAAATATATTATTGTTATCATGAATGTGTACGATTATTATATTCATTTTCTTCAGATTACAAGAGACTAAAATAACATTTCGTAAATTTCAATATATTAAGGGGATACAAATGTTTTAAGGTACATTATCTCTTTTGTAATGCTTGAGTCCCAGATACCTAGTAGGCATGCCCATCATGCAAATAGTGTTAATATGTACCCAAAAGTAGGTTTTTGCCCCTGTCTTCCTCCCCCTTCCCACCTACTTGATTTCCACTGAGTTTTACTTCTCTTTGTATACATGCGTGCTCATGGGTTAATTCAAATTTAATGGTGAATACAGTAGTGTTTATTTCTCCATTCTTGAGATCCTTCCCTTAGAAGAATGGTCTCCGGTTCCATCTAGATTGTTGAAAAAGGTATTAATTCATTTTTTATGGCTAAGTAGTACCCCATAGTATGTACAAACAGTATTTTATTAATCCCCAGTATTTTATTAATCATTAATTGATGAGCACTTGGATTGATTTCACATCTTTGCAATTGTGAATTGTATTGCAATAAACATTTGAGTGTACGTGGGTTTTTTCTTTGAGGAGAATTTTTTTTTGGGGGGGGAGGGAGTAAATACCCAGTAGTAGGTTGCTGGATCAAATGGTAGGTCTACTTTTAGTTCTTTGAGGAACCTCCGTACTGTTTTCCATAAGAGTTGTACTAATTTGTAGTCCTACCAACAGAAGGAGATAGCACCTTACCCCAATTAGAATGGCTTTTCTTAAAAAGGCCAAAGACAATAGATGTTGGTGTGGATGCAGAGAGACAGGAATACTTACAAAATAACATTTTTGTGGACTACAGAAAGTATAATGGGTTCTAGGCATTGTGCCTAATGGAAAAGTCAACTTTGTACACAGAAAACACATTAAGTGTCTGGATCTCAGCAGCTGATAGAATTTTGAAAGTACACAAGCTCAGGAAAAGAATTCTAATATACACATAGTTTTAATTGTATTTTGGTTTTAAAATTCACAAAATTTCTATTCTAGTTGGATGAGAGTTCCAGTCTCTTAAGATCATTTTTTTTTTGTCATGAGACCTAAAAAAGAGGAACAACAAAACATTTATAAGGTGTATTTCTGCCATATCCCAGTAATGGAAAAATACTGTGCAAAATCTAATAAATGTAATGAAAATGGTTTCATTCTATGTCTTCCCACTGTAGATCTGTGTACGTCATAGCTGTGTACATTAATGCAATCATTGGGGTACAATGTGCTGGTTTTATATACAATTTGAAATATTATCTTTTTAAATTTTAAAGGTTGGGAGTAAGAGAGAAGTAACACTAATGAGGTTGAACTAAAATCACAGAGCTTCAGCGTGACCTGGTTGGACGTCACCCAATTTATGCCTCTTTCAAATTAGGTTTCTCAACAGTAACGTTGTTCTACTGTCAAATGGTTCATAATTGTTAACACAGTTCATTTGTGGCTTGCAGAACTACATTTCCTTTGGCAATACAGGGAGAGTGAGAAATCATACAAATTTTTATTTTCAGTGTGTTATGAAAGATTATGTTAATCACAGAAATCACAGCTTGGGTAGCTAACAACGAATCAAAGTTTGGCTTTCTTTTTTAGTGGGAAGATACTATTGTTAATGTGCATTACTTTCCAACCAAGAATTCTACAACCATAGATTTTCCAACATGTAAACTTTGTTTCACAAACTCAGTTCTATTGATAAACTCTTTATGATTTAAATGATGTAGCAGATGATATTTTATATTACATTTCATTACCTCCAGAACAATATTTTAGCTATACCTAGAGTTAAATGGACAATTCCTGTATTCATTCACTGCTTTAGGGAACAGAATGAGTAATTTTTATATGTGAAATTGGATAAATGAACATATTTTAAAATGTGTTTATAAAGAATATTCCTATTTTATTTTAAAATTGAATTACATGTTTAATGCTATTTTATTTTCAAATTGAATTACATGTTTCATGCTACCATGCAGTGTATATTTCCAGTTTTATATGGTTATAAAATTACCACTATGCATTACAGTTAAAGTTTTGGCCTTATATGTAGTATCTTTTTCATTGCTCATAACAAAAAATTGAGACAAGTACTTTCTTTTTTTCTTTTTTTTTGTAGAGACAGAGTCTCACTTTATTGCCTTCAGTAGAGTGCCATGATGTCACAGGACTCACAGCAACCTCTAGCTCTTGGGCTTCAGAGATTCTCCTGCCTCAGCCTCCCGAGCAGCTGGGACTACAGGCGCCCGCCACAACACCCAGCAATTTTTTGGTTGCAGTTTGGCCGAGGCGGGGTTCGAACCCGCCACCCTCAGTACATGGGGCCAGCGCCCTACTCACTGAGCCACAGGCGCCACCCGAGACAAGTACTTTCATTATTCCATTTTACGAGTGAGGATACTATTGCACTGAGCAATAAATAATTTATCCAAAATCACAGAGCTAGTAATAAAGTTTAGATTTAAACCTAAGCTAGGTATTTCTAACTACAGAGCCTATACCTGTAATCACCACATAACATTGTCTCCACATGTAATATCTTTCCATGTTTGTATAGTTTAAAATTCTGTATTATTGCAGGAAATACCAATGTTCATAAAAGGTTTTTGATGCCTGCAAAGTATCAATCAAATTCAATTAATAACACACATGTATAGCATGAATCAAATACAAAATATGCTCAGAAAGTTAACTAGAGTTTGCATTGAATAGTGTGTGTCCAGTTTAGCTGACTGGAGAATGAGACTGAAGATGCCATTTTAATACCTTCCTGGACACAGATGCTGCATTTACTATGACAAAGCTACTGAATGGACCAGTTACCCTAGTCAGTTTCATAAATGTATGGAAGACACAAAGAGGACTTGCACAAAAAGAATGCAAATCTGTCCTTTCTACTATGAAGGAAATCAAAGACTATGTTCTCCTGAAGAAGGAACAGCAGTGCCACATGATATTCAAAGAACATTAAAATATAAAGGAATTATGGGCCTTACTTGAATGCATTGTATGCTAGGCATTGCTTTAAAGATGGTAGTGTCTTTATTACTACAACATGCCAGAAGTAAAATAGGACTGCTATAACAACGATAATAATGCATAAGAGAATGTTTGAAAAAATGCTAAAGCACTCATTGCTTGCCGTCTCACTCTGTCCAAATTCACCAATCATTTTGGTACCACAGAATATAAGTGTTCAGAGTGACTGTAAGAGTTACTAAGCATAGCATATGAGCAGTGCAGTGTTTCCTTCTTCCCTACACCTGGCAGGTGGAAATTCAGTCTTTGCTTCATCCTTCCAGTGATGAGGAATTCATAGAGTAGCATGAAAAGTCATAAAGAGTAGTCCATTCAATCATTATACAGGAATCCTTTTTAGATTTTGTTGTCCTACCAAACTGTCTTTACTTGCATTTTTCATGAGTAGGTGACAGCTTGAGGCTCTGTCTCAAAAAAAAAAAAACAAATTTTCAAAATTATTAATGTGTGAGGGTTACTAAACTATGTTATCATGAAGTTAACATTTGCTTTTGAGGTAATTTATTTCAATCAAGCATATTACTTGGAAAACTTCACACTCATGCTCCCTTTCTTCCCTTCTGTTCCACCATGAATTGCCCCCAGAGGGAGTGTTTCTTTCAGAGAGAATCATTACTACAGCCTTGAGTGTAGCCATAAGTGTGCCTGGAGGTAGAGAAGTTGATAACCATTGTCCAGTAGTATAGTATTTCCCTCCCTTCCCTTTCCTTTTCTTTTCCCTCCCTTTTCTTTTCTCCTTTTTTTTTTACTTTTGCCAGGGTTGGGTTTGAACCCACCACCTCTGGTATATGGGGCCGGCGCCCCAATCCTTGAGCCACAGGCACCACCCATTCTTTTCTCCTCTTTTTACCATACCACTCTTACAAGTTAATTGAAGCTTATAAGAAGGACTTCAGCTGCAAATTATGAAAAAAAGGCAGTGAGAAAAATGTCTTTAAGCCAAAATTCTTATGGCCTTCAGTTGCAAGAGGCCCAAAGACTGAAGTATTAGAGATGCAGAACCTCTCTGGGGTGGATATAATTTTAAGACATCATTCAGGGTGATCAAAAGAGTGGTCTAATCAAAACAATCAAAAGAATTTTAAAGAGGATTAAAGTATCGCTTCTGTCATGGAATTCGGGGATGCTCCACAATTTTCTTCCTAAAAAGCTTACTTCATAAGCATAATCTTTAAATATTATATGTTTAAAGTATATTTACATGTAGCTTGTAAAGAAAGAGAAAAGGATCTCCATTTGAGACTCAGGGGATACCATTAGTGTTTAGTCCATGTATTCCTATTTATAATAACTTTGTCAAATGAGAGTGGTTTATCATATTTCTATTAAAACTATCTAATTGAAGAAATCCTAACTCTGGTGAGCTGAACTTGCAAATCCCAAGTTATGCAAGTTAGGCAAACATCATGTATGTCAATGTAATTGTTGCAAATGTGAAACAGGATTGAGTTTAAATCATATTTAATCAGAGATAAGCAATGGTTCAGAAATGTAATGTTTCCATTTTAAAGATGTTAAAATTCATTACAATATTAGCTTCGTGGTTTTAAAACTTTTCAGACATTGGACTTAGGCCCAGAGGAATTTCAAAAATCAAAATTGACACTACATATTTAACTATCATAACCAGTCAGCAATTATCCTTAGCTGCTATATTTTCATCCAATAACTCCACAATCTAGGAACTTGTGTGCATATTGAGATTCCTATGGAAGTTATAGCATTAATGAAATTGAGTTTTAAATTTCCCTAGGCTCAACCTAGACATTAAGAATATAAATGTAAATTAACAGAGAAGAAGTAGCAGCCATGAATACTAACACTCAAATCACATTCATTTTCATTTAAATTTTACGCAGACATCAGGGAAACAATTTCTCCTCCTTTCCTCTAAAGAAATTATATTAATAATTTTGGCAGCCTTCCTGTGATGGAACAACATAGAAGGCAATGTGGAGTACACCTTCACACTACTTAGAAAAACAGTCATATTGAAAACTAAGGCTTGATAGATGACCTTTGCTTTCTGAGACAATTGTAGACACTAAATCTAGTGTACTCCTGAGTTTAAGATTCTCAGGATTGAAAGTATGAATTTAACATACTTATTAACCAAGAGCCTATTAAAGTATATAGTACAACCAAGTATAGTTAAAACCACAACTCTGCACAATGATGTAACTAGTACATTAGTCCCTCATTTGCAGTTTTGCTTTCTGTAGTTTCTGTTACACATTGTCAACTGTGCTCTGAAAATATTACATGGGAAATTCCAGAAGTAACAATCCATGTTTTAAATTACATGCCACTCTGAGCAGCCATCCCACTCTGTCCCACCTAGGATGTCTCAGTTATCAGACTGACTGTCACAGTATCCTGTATCTCAGTGCTCCTGTTCTAGCAACCCTTCTTTTACTTAATGATGACCTCAAAGCACCAGAGGGATCCTAGCATATTGTTGTAATAGCCCTATTTTATTATTAGTTACTGTTATGAATTGCTTACTGTACCTAATTTACTAAACTTTATCATATGCATGTATGTATAGGAAAAACCATAGTATATATAGGGGTCGGGTACCATCTGTGGTTTCAAGCATCCAATGTGGGTGCTGGAATGTATTCTCCACAGATAAGGTGGGGACTAATGTAATTACCCCCGTCAGTCATCCTCAAACTTTTTAAACAGGATTACAGTTTAAAAAAAAAAAAAAAGAACTATGAACAAATTCCTATGCACACTGCACATCTTATTTTGAAGTAAAAAAAACAAAACGGGAATAAATACAATCACACCGCCTTATGTGGCCCGTGGGCTGCAGTTTGAGGACCCCTGTATGATTCTACCAAGACCAGAGAGGGTTGTGTGTCTGTAGCTTGAGTGGTTCTTCTTTTTTCCACCTTTCCTTCATATTTGAAGAACAAAAAGAAAGGAGGAAAGAACTATAAAATGCCAATTATTTAGCGTTTAGCTGACATTTGGTAAAGGAAGGGGTCCCCTGCAAGTAGAAGGACAGGTGCAAGTAGTTTGCGCCTCCTGGGTAAATAAGTGAATTGCAAGGTCAATCTCTGGTTAAGAGCAAAAGTGAAAGTTGTTCAGAGAGAGGTTCCACTCCAAGGTTGTTTTCTTGAAATTTGTGTTTATTCAATTGGTGGGTTGAGTAGGGCAATGACGGCAAGACGCATTCTGTGTCTTAACTCTTGGGCATTTTATTCAAGAGAAGGATTTGTGGCTCATTGACCCTTTTCTTTTGCCTCCCTGGCTGTCCCCACATAATTTCTCTGTAGATTTCTCTTATGAAATCTTTCCTCTGACAGAAGGTTATTCCTTGTTATTAGAAATAACTTTCTTCTGGGAAATACAAATACATCCCTAAATTTTAAGTCTCATGTAACAATAGTCCAAACTGATAATCAATTTTCTGCAGCATTCCTGAAAGAGACGTAGAGTCATTGTAAAAACTTCAAGGCAGCAGAAAGATTTTCTTTAAAGTCAGTATAGGTGAAAAAGTGAGACTCTGTCTCTACAAAAAAAAAAAGAAAAAGAAAAAAGAAAAAGTTACAAATAAGATTTTCCTTAACCAAAAAAAAAAAAAAAAAATTTAAAAAGAGAGAGTAATGTTTTACTTGAAAGACGTTAAAACATACTATAAAACAATAAATACAGCATAGTATTACTTTAGGGAAACTCAGTGGAACCAAAGTGAGAATTAAAAAAAAAAAACAAAAACAGATGTGCAAAGGTCTGCTAATTTGGCTAGAGGTGAACTTCAGATCACTGAGAAAAGGATATACCTGTCATAAAAGGACAAATGGCCATTCAAATAAAGAAAAACATAGTCTGTACCTTTAATTGAAATCATGTACACAAATAAACCTTAGAGTTAAGACTTTTAAATAAAAGTACTGAAAATAACAGAAGAAAATAGTTGGCACTTTTAAAACTTATGGTAAAGGGCGGCACCTGTGGCTCAGTCGGTAAGGTGCCCCATATACCGAGGGTGGCGGGTTCAAACCCGGGCCCCGGCCAAACTGCAACCAAAAAATAGCCGGGCGTTGTGGCGGGCGCCTGTAGTCCCAGCTGCTCGGGAGGCTGAGGCAAGAGAATCGCTTAAGCCCAGGAATTGGAGGTTGCTGTGAGCTGTGTGAGGCCATGGCACTCTACAGGGGGCCATGGAGTGAGACTCTGTCTCTACAAAAAAAAAAAAAAAAAAAAAAACTTATGGTAAGGTCTTCCTAACTGAAGTATGAAACCCAGCCTTCATAAAGGAGAACACTCACAGATCTGGCAACATCAACTGATAGAAAATACCTACAACATATAAAACAAAAAAGTAATAGCCCAAATATATCACGATTCCAACAATGCATGAGAAAAACAAAATATTAATCACTCCACAAAAGAAAACAAAAAGCAACCACGTGAAAAATTTCAACATTAGTAGCAATCAAACAAATGTGTATTAAAACATCACTGAATTTTTTATCAAATTTAAAATATTTGCTGATGCAAAATGTTGCCAATTAGGCAAAATGGACACTTTCATTTATTTTTGTCAAAGCATTTTTGAAAAACTATTTGGCAGTATCTAGCTCACAGTTTTTGATCCATCAGTATAAACTCTAGGAATCTATTCTCAGGAAATTCTCATACAAGTGCACAAAAATTTATAATAAAAGAATTCAAGGATGTTTATCATCACATTATTTGGTTATTGTTTGTTTCTGCCTGCCCCCCCACCCCGGGGAAAGTATTAGTTTGATCACAGAATACCTTTGTTGTTTTCTCCCATAAGGGTAGTGGGAGATGGCGAGTCTGCCGGCCAGTTTCACTTTTTCATGGATTCCTTACGAACAACCATGTACCTCCGGGCCACACTGAGGGGAGGCGAGTAACTGTCTGCACAGGAGGTGTCTTCAAACAGGACTGAGTAATCATCCTGGGGCCATGGTGGGGGCACATGAATCACAGCACAGTAGAAGCAGGTGCTCTGGAGATACAGGGCCAGCACGAGCTGCTCCTTCTGTAATAAGGTCTCAGGGTCCATGTCAGGGTTGGCCTTCCACTGGGACGTGGGATGATCTGCCGCCGGCTCAGGATGCGCCTCTTTTTGTCTTCATTAATGTCGTCCACCTCATAGTTGTCGTTGGTGTGGCTGTAACTGACCACCTCAGCCAGGATCCATTGCTCATCCCTGTCCACAGCCTTTACCCAAGTAGCCCTTGTCTCCAGGTTTGGCCGCATAGTCCCCTGAGGCTGGAGTGGCCCCACACAGGGGTGGGGGCTTGTCACCAGGCTTCCCAGTCCCTGTGGGCAGGCTCATGGCTGACTGCTGCAGCAAGGTCATCAGCACACCCCTGCGCATGGTCTTCCCGACGACTCCGAGTACAGGCCCGCAGTCTTGGCAGCGATCCGCCTCTCTTCCAAGACAGACTTGATTTCAGCGATAGGACCTTTGGCAGGATGTTGCACTCCGCCTCTGCATCAGCCTTGGTGGTCGTATGGACGCCACGCGGCTTTGTTCGGTAATAGGGAGAAATCTTGTTCTCTGCATCCGCTCGTGGGTCTTCTGAATGTTCACTAAGTTACGATCACTCTGAGAATACTCTTCCTGGGTTTGTTTAATCAGCTGAGGGTGGTCTGTGAGAAAATCTGCAATGCGGGACTCAGCAGAAACAAGTGCCCTGATCTAGGAGGGGCACCTGGTCCGAGACAAAAACAAGCTCCTGACACCGGAAATTGCAAGGACTCAGGCAGGCGAGTTCCTCGAACGCTTTTTTCAGTCTCTAGATGGTGATGAACTTGCGTTCGAAGATTTACGACATGTCGAGAACCACTTACGCCTTTTTTTCCCCTTTATGAGCGAGGCAGAGCGCCCACAGGATTATTTGTAACAGGAAATAGTTGGAAGAATGTTCATCAATAAAGACGTGGTTAAATAAATTAGAATACATCCATATAGTGGAATACTGTACAGCTGTTTTAAAAAAATAAAGTAGATCTAGGGGCACTAATATAGCACCTTGCTATATTTTTAAGCAGAAAAAGCAAGTTTCAGAATCCTGAATATAATGTGATCCAATTTAGGTAAAGAAATGCATGTGAACATACTATATACACAATGCATAAAACAGACTAAAGAAATCCGTATGGACCTGTAGTCCCAGCTACTCGGGAGGCTGAGGCAAGAGAATCGCTTAAGCCCAGGAGTTGGAGGTTGCTGTGAGCTGTGTGATGCCACGGCACTCTACCGAGGGCCATAAAGTGAGACTCTGTCTCTACAAAAAAAAAAAAAAAAGAAGAAAGAAATGCGTATGGAATTGTTGTAGGAACAAGGCTAAGGAGAACTATAGCATAGAGGTTAATAGCATACACTCTGGGGCCAGAGAACTTAGTGACTTTGTTATTTATAAGCATTGTTGATACAGGATAGGTGGCGTGGTGGTGCCCCAGCCAGCTCAGCTGGAGCTGGAGGACCTGCTGCCTCCACCTTGATGGTCTTGGTGCGCAGCAGCCAGCAGAGGAACCAGCGGGCTGTAGGGTAGGCAAGGAGGGGAGCCTCCCAACCCACCAGAGGCTCCAAACAACTGATGGGAAGACACTGGCGCCTTGGTGTCTCCATCTCTTTACACTTATGACTGAATACGGAACCCCCATTCCCGATGCCTAGGTCAATTTCATGTAAGTTTCTTAGGCCTCAATTTCGTGAATCGTCTGTGTCCATTCATTTATACATTCAGTCTCCTTGCCCTAGCAGAAGAGACTATGTCCAGTCATTTCCTGGCCAAGGAACCCATGCACCTATATATACCTCTAGACAGAGAGAGACAAAGAGAAAGCTTTTCTCCCCGACTTGGGTTTTCTCTCTGGGAGCTTCAGTATTTTTCCTATTCTTTTCTGTAAATAAATTCTGTCTTACCACCAATCTGTGGTCCGCGGATTTATTCTTCAAATCACTGAGACCAAGAACCTGAAACTGTGGTATCATTGTGACCTATGCAAGTTAATTAACCTCTCTATGCCTCAGTTTCTTTACCTACAAAATGGTGGTGATATTATTCCTCACTTGAAAGGTATATGTGAAGATCAAAGGAGACAATGGACGTAATGCAGTTAAAATGAAGCCTGGCCACGCACAGTAGCTCGTGCCTGTAATCCTAGCACTCTCTGACCCATGCGGGTGGATTGCCTGAGCTCACTGTTCGAGACCAGCCTGAGCCAGAGTGAGAGCTCATCTTTAAAAATAGTTGGGAGTTGTGGTGGGCACCTGTAGGCAAGAGAATCGCTTGATCCCAAGATTCCAAGACTATGAGGTTGCTGTGAGCTATGACGCTACAGCCCTCTATGGAGGGAACAAAGCGAGACTCTGTCTCAAAAAAAAAAAGCCTCGCACATAGTATAAGCTTACTAGGTAAGAGTTTACTATTATTTGATTCCTTAAATATTTTTCAATGAGAATTACATTTTTTATGTAATAAAAAATGAGAATATAAAATGATTCTAAATACAAAAATAAGAATAAGAGGAAAAAAGTATCACCCACACTGAATTTAACTACTTTTCCACAACCTAGTGGAACACATATCTTAAATTATGACCACCATATTTTGCAGTTCCTCTTTATAGAGAGGAAAAGTCTACTTCTCAACCCTTTGGATCTGAGCTGGTCCTGTGATTTTTTTGACTTGTAGAATATGGCAGAAGTAACACTGTGTGTGTTTTGGAGCCTTGGTCTTTTGAGGACATGTAGCTTCTACCTTTGCCATTGCAGGATGCTGCCTGACACTGCAATATAAGAAAGTTGGTGTTGCCTACTGGAGAATGAGAGACCATGTAAAGAAGAGCTGAAAACTGAGGTTTTCAGGCAAAACGCAGCACCTATTGCCAAGCATATATGAGGCCATTTTGTGCCTTCCAGCCCAGCCAACCTTCCAGTTGAATACAGCATCACAAATGAGGTCAGGAAAAAGTAGTTAAGCAAATGCACAGTTAATGCACACAATTATGAGGAATGATAAAGTGCTATCATTTTAAGCCACTGTTAGGGTTATGTGCTATGCACAATAGTCAACTGATACAGAGGATGTGAGATCTCATGGAGAGAGAATAAATGGAAAGTAAGGTTCAAAAAACTCAGCCGTTCCAGAACCCAACCCCAGGTGACCTCCCAGCTGAATACAGTTACTTTCATGAGCCCAGATAAGACCAGAAGAAAAAACAAACAAACAAACAAAAACATCTAACCTATACAATTGTGAGAAATGGCAAATAGTTGTTTTAAGATACTGGGTTTTATGATAATTTTATGCAGCAATAGATAAATGACACTATGTCCAAGAAGCCTAATTTACCAGACACATAGAAAAAAAATCTCTTTCAAACTAAATGCTACACTAGACATTTACAAGGTATGGACTAAGGATTGTGTTAAAACCAGGGCACTAAACTTTAAAGAAAAATTCCTATATTCAGTAGGAAACTTGATAATTCTATTTTTTATTTGATTGTTAAATCAGAACATACTATATATTTTCCTCCATTCTTATTATTAATTTAGTCCTTTGTTTTAAAAATAAAATTGTTAAATTCCCAGTGTCTCTAGTTCTAGACAACCTCCTATGAATAGCCAAAATATACAGAAAGACATGTCTCTACCCTCAATGTAATTAAAGTACAAAAGGAGAAATAAGCATCTAAATAACTATGATACAAAGATACATTGGATAAGAGCCAAGAAAAGAAAAGTGCTTTAGCAGTTCAGAGGGAAGAGAGCATTTCAGTATGGAAGTTCAGGGAGGGCATCTTGAAAAAGGTAGCAATGAATATATAAGTCTGAAAAATATAGGTAGATAGCTAGAAATAGAGAAAGAAGGGCATTCCAGGCAGATGAAAGAATGTTTTGAACTATAGAATTTTTAGTCTTATTCACAGTAGTATTTGAACAACAACAAAAAAGAAATAGTTTCACTGTTTCTACCTGTCCATCTGATAGCCTGTGGGATAAACTGTACTTGATACAATTTCAAGACAGAGAAAGAGAGAAAACAGCAGTGGCCAGCAGCATCTAGAACTTCAACCAAGGACTCAAGTATTCTAGAAAATTGATGAGCCTACGTTTTGGTGGTAGGTAATTTCTGCCTATACCCATCTTATAATTGAGATTTCTTTAGTGATAAAACAAAGTGGTCCAGGAGGAGTCTGCATTATTATAGTGATATTAATGAAAAATGTGTTTATAGCAAATTTTGAGATAAATAGAATTAGACTTTTAAAACAAAAGGCAAGGGTAGGTATAGAATTGGTAAGGATGAATAGTTCTGTTTTTATTCCTCTTTTTTTTTTTATGTAGAGACAGAGTCTCACTTTGTCACCCTCTGTAGAGTGCTGTGGCATCACAGCTCACAGCAACCTCCAATGCCTGAGTTTAGGCGATTCTCTTGCCTCAGCCTCCCAAGTAGCTGGGACTACAGGCACCCACCACAACGCCCAGCTATTTTTTTGTTGCAGTTTGGCCGGGGCCGGGTTTGAACCCATCACCCTTGGCATATGGGGCTGGCGCCCTACCCACTGACCCACAGGCGCCACCTGTTTTTATTCTTTTAATAATAGCTTTTTGGCCAGGCATGATGACTTGTGCCTATAATCCTAGCACTCTAGGAGGCCAAGGCAGGAGGATTGCTTGAACTCAGGAGTTCAAGACCAGCCTGAACAAGAGCGAGACCACCATCTCTACTAAAAAATAGAAAAATAAGCTGGGCATCATGGTGTACCTTTAGTCCCAGCTACTTGGGAGGCTGAGGCAAGAGGACTGTGTGAGCCCAGGAGTTTGAGGTTGATGTGAGCTATGATAATGCCACTGCACTCTACCCAGGGTGACAGAGGGAGATTCTGTCTCAAAATAATAATAATAGCTTTCTGATTATGAAGTAATACACATGTATTATGGAAAATACAGTAGAGAACGATATAAGAAAGCAAATTAAAATTTCTAGAAATGGGGTGGTGCCTGTGGCTCAAAGGAGTAGGGTGCCAGCCCCATATTATTGAAGGTGGTGGGTTCAAACCTGGCTCTGGCCAAAAACTGAAAAAAAAAAAAAATTCTAGATGTGTCATGAATCACTATTCGGATTGTGATTTGTTTTCCCCAGTCCTTTCCTCATGCCTGTATTTATAAATATTTTTGTTTTAGTCTATTCACACAAAGATGATACTATACAATTTTGTAATTTCCCATTTTTCCTATTTAAAAATATATAGATCAGTGCAGTTTTAAGCAAGTTGACTTTGAGGTAATTATGAAGTATTACTGAGGAAATTGGTAGTCAGCTGTTAAGAGATGGAGCCAAAGAAGAATGTTGGGACAAGGGACATGGCCTGGAAGATGTCAATCTTGAAGTATCATTGTAACCTGGAAATGAGATAAGATCACTCACACTCTTTCAAAGGGTTAAACAAGCAATTGATTTGGTTAGAATAGAATAATTTCAAAACGCATCACACAGTAGTTGTAAGTATTCATACCAGATTGTAATATGAAGGTCAATTTCTTATTGGGAGGCTGTGGGAACTGAAACTCTAGGAATGGTAGAAAATACTGGCAGGAGGAAGAGCACAACTAGCTGTTTTTTTTTTTTTTTTTTATGAGACAGAGCCTCAAGCTGTCACCCTGAGTAGTGTGTTGTGGCATCACAGCTCACAGCAACCTCCAACTCCTGGGCTCAAGTGATTCTCCTGCCTCCACCTCCCAAGTAGCTGGGACTACAAACGCCCGCCACAACACCCGGCTATTTTTTTTTTGGGGGGGGGGTGTAGCCATAATCATTGTTTGGCGGGTCCAGGCTGGATTCGAACCCACCAGCTCAGGTGTATGTGGTGGCTGGCGCCCTAGCCACTTGAGCCACAGGCACCAAGCCAGAGCACAACTAGCTTTAAGAAAAGAAGATCAGTGGTTGACACTGGTCTCTAGAACCCTTTACACACTTAAAAATTATTGAAGACCCCAAAGTGCTGTTGTCTTTGTGGGTAACACATATTGATATTTATATATCAGAATCTAAAACAGAAATCAAATATTTATGTATTGATTTGCTTGAAATAAAAGTAAAAAACTCATTACATGTTAACATAAATAACATTCATGAAAATTTAGTATATTTTCTAAAAGGAAAATTTCTTAGTAGTGTTATCTTTAATGCTTAGCTTAATAAAACACAGCTGACTTTTCATATGTGCTTCTGAATGTAATTAATTGATGTACACATGTAAGAAAATGTGACTGAAAGGAAAATAGTATCTTAGTATCATTATCAAAGTTAGTCTGGATGTACAGAAATCCTACAAGGCTCTAAGGATCCCCCAGTAGGCTTTAGACTACACTTGGAGAACAGCTGGCATATGATATTGAGAGGTAAGGAGGAATAAAAATAGAAAATGTTTTATTGAAAGTTAGTAAGTGTAAGGATTTGATTAACAGTGGTAAAGGTCCTTTGAACTGTATATCAGATCATCTCACACTTTCCCCAAGTTCCCATTGTCCTTTGGGCAAAATCCAAAACCTTCTTCCACACTCCTAAAGACTTAGATGATTTGGCTCCTTTCCTTTTTCTTGCCTTATCCTATGTCACTTCCTCCCCTACACAATTATGCTTATTACACTCCAGATGCACAGGCTGACCTTGCATTCCTTGATGTGCCAAGATATTTCCTACATCAAATACCACAGATTCTGTTCTCTCTGCTTAGAATGTCAACTACTGCACATTCCCCATGTTTCACATGAACAGACCAGGGCCTCAATGAAGCCTAGCTAACCACCCAACCCCAATCTAAATTGGGTCTCCCGTGTTGTTCTCTTGGAAATACCTGGTTTTGTTCCTTCACAACACCCATCAGTTTATAACTTTGTATTTCATTGTAGGATTATTTACGACCGGCAGACTGCAATTTCCACAAGGGAAAGGACAGGTATATTTTGTTTACCATTTTCTTCCCAGTACTTAGCACTGAATATGCACACAGTAGGTGTTCTGTAAATCTTTGCTGAGTGAAAGTATGAATGACAGCCTAAAGTTACAAATGAGCAGCCTGTTTTCTTAGTCTAATAAGAAATTCTTCATGTTTATTGTGTTTTATAAATAATGATACAACCTAGTTCCATATTTTCCTATAAAATGAGTTTTAAAATCAGTTTATGATACACTATACTAATAATTGTTAGCATCTAATAGAAATTGTTAACACATGTAACTATAAAATCTTCTTATGACCATTATTAAGCATGTGTTTTAGAAGCACTAAATGCCTTAGTTATCTCAATGTAAATTAATAGCTACCTGTAAGTCAATCATGATAATAATTCACTTAAAAGATTATGATGATGTCACAAAGTTAGAGACAAGTTATAGTGCATTTAAAGGCCAACAGAACAATCCTAATTGTTCTATATGCTTCTCAAATTCTTTGTCTGGACTATAATTTCATCTCTCAAAAATCACTGTACATTCTGAAATCAATTTTTCTCTTTTTCAACAACTGTATTAGTTAAAAAGTGCCCAAAAGTAATATTCTTAAAAGTATTTCCAATAAAAAGACAAACACTAGCAGAAAGCCAGATCTGCAAGGGAAGACACTATGTTATCTTTATGAGAGTACAAATTACTGCTATGGCCATATTTGTTTTTCTGTATGAATAGCAATATAAGTGAATTTTATATGAATTAAGGACCAGCGTATCATTCTTTTAACTGTCTATAATTTTAAATTTAGGAAGTTATTTGAATCCATTATAGCAATGATGAACATTACCACTGCAGCCTATTGAGAAGCCTTGGTTTCTGAAGGTTATGATTAATCTGTTTTACCCATACATTTTATTTTGAGAATAAGGTGCAGCAACATTGATGGAGCCTTTCTAGTAAGAGATATTCCTTATGAATGTGTACTTCCACAAGCAGAATTTGTTACGTGAAAAAGAAAGTGACTTGCTAAATCCTGAAGTTAATTGTTTTTTGTTTTTTTTTTTTTGCTTTTCCTTGGCACTGTAGGCAGAGAAGTGGCTCCACAGGGTCCATTTGGACACTGAAGAGGAATAGGTAAAGAAAAGGCTTTAATTGGCTTGTCAGTTGTTTTCCTGAGCCTTACTTGGGTGTGTGGAAAAATAACAAATCCGACTCTGTTCTGAACAGGTGAATACAGAATCCTGGCCACCAACTGTTTATATCCAGGCTCAAGTAAGCTTCCTCCAATATGGCTACTTTTCCCACAGGGGCCCCACAGCTGCCAGCAATTGGCACTCCCTAGCAGCAAGCTGGTGACTAAAATTTTATAGCCCTGTTTATGAAAGCTGTTTGTGTAGAAAAGCATTAAGCTACCTTTCCTGTTTCCAATCATTGCAGCCAAAAGTTATGGTGCCAGTACTATTCATAACCTGGTAGCTGATCTCTGGATGGTGTTGCTACCAGTTGCCATAGGAAATAATAGTTCACCACAAGTATTGAAAGTATGCCTTTGGAAACTTCTCCCCATTAGACAAGCAACCAAACAAAACTCCTTCATTTCAGATGATGCACATTGATTTTCTTTATGTAATTGTTATTGACTTTAGTCTTCTAATATTATTGTACTTACACTCTCATACTTATGAGGGTACTTAGAAACAAGATTGAAATAAGTGCAATTTTCCATTATGTATTCTTCTTACAGAAAGAAACTATAGATTAAACACACAAATACACTTTAAAAAATCAAGGCCATAAGATCTTAATATCGTTTCCTAGGAGTGAATTGTTCTAGGTACATGTTAACAGCCACTCAATATATGCTCGTTGATTAGTGGATTGTTCACAAATCTTTGAAAGTCTCTTAGCTTCCTTAAGTTTCAATTTCTTTGCCTATTCCCAGTGCTGGCACAGTTCCTGGAATA
Source organism: Nycticebus coucang (assembly GCF_027406575.1). Lineage (NCBI taxonomy): Eukaryota > Metazoa > Chordata > Mammalia > Primates > Lorisidae > Nycticebus > Nycticebus coucang. The sequence goes on along the minus strand of NC_069804.1, from coordinate 150,791,922 downwards.
TAGTAGATGTTCCATAATCACTTGCTGAATTGAATTTATGTAATTACATTAGTTCCAGGAATAAAGGTAGAAAGGTTGCATGAGTGCATGTGTGTGTGTCTTTGTTAACAAAAAAGCATATATCTCTTTTAAATTCTTAGCAAATTATTTGAATAATATAAGCTAGGCAACTGAACAACTGTCTTGTAGAGATTGCATGCTCCTCTACAGTCAGTTATATTGCCCTTTACATTAGCCATTCTGAAAGTAGCAATTTAGTGAGACTTCTTCCTGATATCCATATTTGAAATAGAAATTCTTGGTCCCATGAGCAAAACTACTTGAAAATTCTACAAGTTCCTGTTGCTTAAATATCTGGGAAAGCTCTACATTTGAATAAATGCTTTAAGTAACCCGCCTACAGCATCAGGATATGGATTCCTAGAAGCAGGAAATCAAAGGACACCCCATAAAAGTGAGAGAGCCCTGTGTACTTGGGAATTAGGATGGGAAACTATGTTTTCTATTAACTAAAGAGAAACAGGTGCAGACCAAATAAATTAAGGACACCAGAGAGCTGTGGGCGACAAGTAAGGAAAACGAGAGGGGAAAATGTGAGTGCAAATACAATATAAAAAGCAGACAGTAAAGAAGAGTTTTTGGTTTTGTTTTAATTATTACTTGGATTGCCAAATTGCCAGGAGAGAAACAAGCTGAGTCCCTTTCATGAAATCCCTAGCTATCAACTCTCCCTTTCTCCCAGTATCTTCCAAAAGACTAACAAAGACATAGCCAGAGAGTGAAATGATCATGGCCTTAAATCCCATATTCTTAAATCCCATGGCCTTAAATCCCATTTTCATGGTTGTTATGGTTTGTCCATGTCCCAATTAGCCAGAATTCCCTTTTCTTTAATGGGGAGCTCTTTTCTTAATCACTGGTTACATAATTACCTTAGAATGTTTTGAGTCATTGGAGAGGTGACTGGCCAAATGTTTCTTTTTCCTTCTTCCAGAACTCTTAAGTAGGGTTTGAGGAGGTGTATCAGGAAAGTCTTTTCCCTCCACAGTTCAGGGCTTGGTCAGTTCTTAATGTGGAATCTTCTTTTATTTAGGATGTATAAAAATTTATATGTATATACAAAGAGCCTGCTTCGTTTTGTATCCTAGGAAGGTTCGTTTAGATATTGGTGGCCAGATAAAGGTTTTATAGCCATCCCATCCCCACCGCTTTTTGAACAACCCAACAGAGAGCCGGTAATAAAAAGCAGTTGCCATTCCCCTACAGAGTCTGGTCGTCATTTTTTGTTTCTTTGTTGGCAGAGTAGTGAAGCCCAATGGGCCGGGGTGTGGGGTGGGGCATGGGTGGGAGTGGGTGGTGTTGAGCGGCTGAGATCCAAATGATTCCCTCCTGAAGCTGACAGTGGTGTTGGAAAAGGGATGATGGGAATAAACGTGCTTTTTGATTCCCTGATTCCCCTCCCCCCGACCCGACCCCGAGTGTTTAGCTCCACGTATTTACTCCCTTTTGGTGAAGTGATCGGTTTACAATGTTCCCTCTTTGCAAATACCTGTATTAAAGCTGGGAAAATGGGAGCATAAGGTTCCTAGATCTCCCCCTGGCGTCACCTTAAACTACCTCTCTTTCTCTTTCGCAATCTAACCCTGTCCCTCTGCACAAAAGTGCAGAGAGCATACAGCCTGAAAGTAGTCCTCCAGCAGCTGTGACACCCAGGAAGGGGAACAGCTGGAATCTTTGGTGTACGCTTACCGCACCAAAAACAACTCTTCACTGTAATTAGCGTCAGCCAAGTCTCCAAACATGCTTTATAGTAACACCTAGTCAGTGGACTTCCAAATCAGCAATAGCTTCTCCCTCTCCTGTCCCTGTTCTTGGGGAGGAAAACTAAAAATGTGTGTACACACATACACATTCACACACGCCCTTCTTTATTCACTCAAGAAAACCATCAATAAATGTCCTTCGCCCAAAGGAGGTTCGACTCTTCACGCTCTTTTCTTTACCCAAAGATTAGCAGACACTAGAAACACACACCCGGCTCTCTCGCTGCACTGCGCGCCCCCTACCTGCCTTTGGCTTGGGTGGCGCTGGGGGGCAGGAGGCCTGGGAATCCGCAAGCCTCAGGTTTCTCCAGTTGGTGCGGCTCCCCTGGCTTGGCACTTGGTATCTCCCACGGTCTTGTTCTTGTTGGGAAGCCGGGAAGAAGGCAGCCGTGGGCGTCACCGCCGCCCTTCCCGGAACCGGAGCCTGGTTCAAGTGGGCATCAGTGCCTCCCACCTGAGATTCACATCTGGCCCAGCCATGCACATGTTAGCCGCTGGAGAGAACCTCCATGTGAGGCTCCCCAAGTCCTGAGCATGCCCAGTCACAGTTCTAAGGCCCGCGAAGCGAGTTTCTGGGCGTGCAATTCCGCTTCTCCGCTTTTTCGAGGAAGCTGAGGAGGGTGGGAAGGGAGCGATCCAGGACTTGGGGAAGCGCACTAGATTCTCCAGGGTATGTGCCCTAGTGCCCGGCTGGGTGAGGGGCGGGGCCGTTTAATGAGCTCTGGGACCAAGGCAGCCAGGCAGGGCAGAATCCAGAGCGCTTTCTTTTTTTCCCCCACCCCTCTTCAGAGGGACGCTGTCAGTGCTGATCTGACGCGCCGCCAGAAGGCTGCGTGCGGCCGGCCTTGGGGCGCTGGGGTCATACTATAGCGGGAGGCAGTGGGCGGTACTCTCTCTCACTGACCCACGCAGAGAGCTTGTGGGGTCGCTTTGCGATGCATTCAACCGCTTGGCTTTTCTGGGAGGTGGGAGAGAGAATTAGGGAAGGAACCCGAACAATTTCTCTCTCTTTTTTTTTTTTCCTCCAAAGTTACACTAGCAAGAGACTTCACATTCTTTCTGAGTCAGTTCTGAGGCTTTGCACATCCAAGCAGTGATCGTGCTTCTCTGTGTGTGCACACGCGTGTTTGAGTATGTCATGACTAGGAAACACTGTCCCAGGTTGATACTGGGGTTGACATATACTCCTCTAAATCCCTCAACCCCACCCCACTCTCAGGAGAAAGTAATCAGATTTGAGTCCCCTAGTCTGGAAGCTACCCATTGTGGTGGGAAATATCAATTTTGTTGAGCCACATTTTCTTCTTCTTCATACCCACCTTTCTCCTTTCCTCTCTCCACCCTCCAACACCCTGATCTTTCTCATCTCGACTTCCTTTCCTCTGCCCGCTACCTGCTCCTAAAGCCCTCCTCCTCCTCTTTCTCCCTCCCTCTCTTCTTCCTTCCCTCCTCCTCCCTCCACCTCTTGTCTCAGCTGCGGCTAAAACCTGGAGTCTTGGGGAAAAAGAGGAAAAAAAAAAAAAAAACCTCGGCTGTGGAGCTGTCAAACCGGGCATGCTCAGTAGACAGGGCAGGTTTTTTGGTCTCGAGTAGCGGAGAAACATTTTTTGCACCACCGCGACCAGCCTTAGAGCGCGGCGGCGGCGGCCACGGCAACATCAGCACCAGCCATCAGCCGTGCAGACGCCCCGCACCCGGGAGCGCGGTGAGCTCAGGCTCTGCACGGAGTTCACCTCCGAGTGCCCCGGGGGCTGAGCTCACCCCTTCTGCTCTCTCACACACAAACACACTCTCTCTTTCATAGATACACACGTACACACACTCTCTCACACACACATCGGAACCTGGGCTAAAGCACCATCCTGGCAGCGGTTGTCCGCTGGGGCGGTAGTAGCCAAGGTTTGGTTCCTGCCCCAGCGGCCGTTGGGTGAAAGCGCCGCCGCCGCCAGGCGGGGAACGATGCGGGGGCCCGAGCGGCGGCTAGAACAGTAATGTGGATTTACAGTCGGTTCCCGCAGGAATTGGCCAAGACACCCGAAGTCCCAGGCACCGGCAGCGCCCGGCGGATCTGAGCACCTGGCGAGGGGGCGGGGGGACCGCACCTGGGGACGCCACCAAAACTTGCGCCTGGAATAGGTAGGTACATTTCTCCGGGCTCCCACATCCTTCCTTCTCTCTCCCGCCCGCCACCCCCCACCTTCCACCCCAAGGACTACTGGCGAACTTCGCCCCAAGGCTGCAAGGGGCTGATGGCGGCTTTTGGCTACGAGCGGCTGTTAGCTCCGTTCTGGGACTCCTGCCCGAGGTGTCACAGCCTCTGCATACTTCTCCTAGCGGTTTCCTCCGGCCCCGGGACTCTGGATCACCCGGGGCCAAAGGGAGCTTGGCCTCTTTGCAGTTCAAGCTTTCCGCGGGCCCTGGGGGAGCTACCCTTCCAGGGCTTGCTGCGCTTCCCCGGGGCACTTCTGCAAAGCAACTCCTCCAGTTCTGAGAGGGAGCCCCTTTTGCCTTGGCTTTTGCGAAGAGCCCAGGCGCTCTAACAAGTGGACCTGAGTGCTTGGCGTGGGGGTGAGGGGTTAGGTCCACAAAGAAAGATGAGGGAGCCTCTCTGGTATCCCTCCCACCTGGAGCGTCCGCCTGGGGCTCCACCACTAGGTCCCGCTCATGCCATCTTCCTGAGAGAAGATGCCCAAGGGCTAGGACACAGTCTAGTGCCTTTTTGCGTCTAAATTTCTATTTAAACACCTCCTTCAGGGAGCCCAGTTTCAGGGGTGAACCCCAGAACCACCTCCTAAGCTGTGCCGTCGAGGGCCCTTCCTGATGCCATTTCCCTCTACCTCCCAATCTTGTCAAAAGCCACAGTCTTCACACCACAGTAGGGGCTCTAGGAGCCGTCTGTGGTCACTGCCATTAACCATGGGCTCAAATGTGCAGGTTTGTGTTTTTGCATTTTATCCCGAGACGTGGTCCTAAGGATCCAGCAGCAGCCAGCACATCTGCCTAGCGCCAAGCACTTGCTAAGTATGCCTGGGGAAATGTAACCTCACTTTCTTCCACTCCGCAACGGGCGGATCGCCAATTCAGTTTTTAGAGGCTTTGCCTGGGAGTGAAGGGGAGACTGTTAGCGCTACTTGGTGAGCGGATTATGTTTGCGGTCAAGAGTGTATTTAAACATTTCATCAAACACGGTTGTTTACAATCGGGAAGACAGACGATCTCACTCCACTAGTATATGTCGTCTGGATGTCTATTTCGCCACTGGGAGAGTAGGGGTGGGGGTGGAGGCTGCTTTGCTGTTCGTACTCGCCGTCGGCAGCTTTGGATTTAGCCGATCTGCATCATCGCTACTGGATGGAGATATGCTAATATGGGTAGAAAAGCTCTACATCTTCAGTAAGAAACAATTGGTCAGGAAACGCCCTGAACTTTCCTGTTTCATTCTGGGATGCCAATCCAGAGGTATATTTTAGATGGCCTGGAGAAATAAAAAGAGAAGTTCCCAGTGCCACAGAAGGGAAATTGGTAGCCATTTGGGTTTAGAAACCAAAAGGAAAGGAAACACCCCTGTGGATTCTAATAGGTACTGTTAGATTAGCATTTAATTGATAACGTTTGTGGTAAGGGTCATAGACAGCTTCCTTGAATTTTAGATTGTTTTTATGCGATTATAATTAACAAGCCAGGTACGCTGCACTGTGAGAATCAGTTGCTACTCTTAACCTGGTTCAAGAAGACATTGCAAATGTCTGCTCTATTTTATCTTTTGGCTGAAATACCCCTGTCCACCTTCTTAGTCCAAAGTCTTCCAGTTTGGAACAGAAGATACTCCAGTATTACCAAAAAAGAGTACAGCCTAAGAAGGAAGACTTTTTTTTTTTTTTAATGAAAAGGAGATACACAGCTTTAACTTCTGCTCCATGATTACCCAGCATTTGCTTGCTTACCCCCGCCCTTGCTCTTCATATCTGCAATGTGAAGGAAAATGAATTTTCATAAGGCACAGTAAGACCCCAAAAGTAAATAACTGGAGAAGCAGAATCCTAATTCTTCCCTTTTTGTCCAAGTTCATATGATTTTTCTTGTGTGTGTGTGTAATGTGTTAAATAATTTACTGCTGCAAAGTTGGACTTTTTAAGGGTAGTGAAAAGCTTTCAGATATGCCAAAGTAACGTTGGAAACTTTTAATCACAAAAGGAAGTCACAATATGTATTTGCAAAGGGGTCAGGTAATTCCAAAAATAAATCCATGTTCTAAATGTTATTCAGAAGTTTTCAAGTTGTCCCTCAGAATGTTTTAGAAAAACAGATGTTTCTGGAAAACATCTCTATGAATAAATATTAACATGTTTGTAATAAAACTAATAGAGTCCAGTCTTGGGAACAAGGTCAGACACAGTAGAAAAAACATAAATATTTTTGAATTCCCGAGGTAGTATTTACCATTCAATCTGGGTCCCAATTATGAATAAGGAGCAGTCATGTCATTTGAAAAAATATACAGTGAAGCCAACGGAAAGAAAGCTTTGTAGGATCATATTGCTCTAAAGGTGATTAAGTGAGGTTCCAATTTTTCAAATATACAGGTGTATTGGAAAATAAAATCATATACATAACTATCATCTCATTCAAAGGCCTAATTTAAAGTCTGGATACCCTAAAGGTCCCAGTGTTTCTGTTCAGCTATCATATGAACACTGACGTGATCATAGTCATTGTACCTTTTTGATGCCTCTAATACAAAGATTCTTACTGAAGCAGAACAGTCCAGCATTCAAGTTTGTTTGTTCTGTATAATCTTACTTTAAATTGTCAAACTGCAAAATATTCATTGATATGTTGTTTATGAAAACAGAAAGCTTCGTGGAAATTTATTTTCCATGACAGCCTTAAAAACTTGGAAGAGGTAAAAAATTTTAGTGTTAAAAAACAAATATTTTTTTTGCATTCTGTTTTAGAGATAGGCATTTAGAATTCATGCAATTTTTGCCGGAAGCTTGCTTTTTCCCAAAGTCCATCAGTTTCAGATTTAAGTATACTAACCAAGTTCTTTGTATGGTTAACTAATTCCCCAAGGTTTTCCAAACAAGTTAATTTATTATTCACATACTTATTTATTTGCCTACTTATTAATGACCTGAGGTTTACAGAAGACCAGTACTTTGAATAACTGACTCAATGATTAATTTTTTAATGAAAACAAATTTTCTTGAAGTATTCATATTTGTTCTCCCATCTCTCTGTCTCTGTCTCTCTGTCTCTCTCTTCCTTTCGGTCACACATACAAACACGAAAGCAATCACATATGAATGTCACACATCAGACATAAAATATGTATGATAGTTTTGTTAAAATTGTATACATTTCTTAAATTACTGTTGATTTTAAACTCTAATAATCTCTACTGAAAAAAATCTTCCCATCATTTACCATTTTGAAGAAAGATTTAAACTGGATTTCTAGCATAACTACAGGCAGATGAAGTGATGAAAAATATTGTAAGATACAGAATTTAGCAATTTTTATCAACAGTATATGTCCATAAGTGTAAATGTAGCTGATGATTATAAAATTAAAAGGAATACAATTTCAGGAATGTTCACATATATCATAATTGTTTTCAGTTATCTGCAGATTCTGAGTATTAGATTAGATCACTATTTTGAATGGAGATTGCTATTATTTTTTCTTCTCCTAAAAGGTAGAATATTATGAATCTTGGCTTAATATATTACTTCTATTCCATTCTGTTTTCCGTTGATTTTTTTTTTTTTTTTTTTTTTTAGAACAGAGGAAAGTAAATATCAAATAGAACCAGCTAGAACCATGCTTAGTCTGAGCAGGTGAATGCTATAAAAGGCTTCACACAGCTTTTGATTATTCTTAACAACCTTGATGGCCTAGCCATAGGTGTCTCTTCATTATTCAGTGCTCTGTTATAGCAATTTATATAATGTATAGAGATTTTGTATTTGGCTAGATGTGCTGTGGTACAATTTAGCAGGACCAACAAAATTGCTTACATTTGGAACCCATGAAAAATAGGGCTAAGGAAATTGGAATATGATGGCATCGACTGAAAATTATTATATAACAACATTTGTATTTATCTCACTACTAATGTTTCTGTATATAATTTAAGTAAACAAGCTTTAATTAGAGATAGTAAATATTTTTGTGGTTGATGTAGATCCATAGTATTTTTAAAATAATATATTAGAGTCTAATAAATGAAACCTATTAAATTCTTATGTAACTTCAGGACTCATTTCTAGACCTGGAGGTATAATCTTGGATAATTTACGACTTAAAAAAATTATTCTGAATTGTACTTCCTGTCCGAGCCTCCACTTTAGGTAAACAATAGCATATGGTGAAACATGCATATATGCCAACTAACCACTACCTCCTGGATGATGTTTTTGATGTGATGTAATGATTCTGAAATATTGGGTTCTCCACCTCCGCTCTACTCTTAACAGTGGAGAAGTAATTGTAAAATAGACATATGAAAATCTGTTTAAAAATCTTTTTTCATATCAATGGATCATCCCTGTGAAGTTCTTACTTGGAGCCTTTATGTCTCTGTTGGCATGGTAAGTCTATGACAAGAGTAACATTTCTTTTTTTCCAGTTACTTACAACAGGTCTCTATGATTGTATCTAGGTATCTAAATATGTGAATGCAAAGTTCCGTCAACCATCAGCTGTTTGAGGCAAGGTAAACAAATATTTGGGTGGTCGAGAGAATTTTTGATGTGGTTTTGGATGTTCATGTGGTTTTTGGATGTTTTGACATAATATCTATGTCAAAAAAGAAAAAAAAAACACTTCAAAATACATGGAAAGCGTCTGAAAACACTGTTGGTTTACTAAAAAATACATAAGGAACTACATGCCATCCTGAGTCTACAGCCTTCTATGAAATACATAAGATGTTGCTTGCATTCTCCAACAATTACAAAAACAGGAAAACACTGGCCTCCTCAACAAACCGGGAAATTAAAAACTTTTAACTTCACTTCTACACTCCCCCTGCCCCACCCCTGTACTGATTCATCTGTTTAGCAAAATCAACTTAAAGGGTTTGATATGTTGCCTTCTTATAATTTCCTGTACCTACCAATTCTTCTACTGCCATGGAAACTAGACGGGACAGACAGCTGGGAGTCACTAATTCAGGATGGGAACCTGCTCGTTAATTTAATTTCATGCCAGCCTTTTGGTCTCTGAAAGTAACTATAAAAGGCTGGGGAACTGAATTTGCTAGAAATAAATGATTAAGCAGAACAAAAATCAGTTCCATCTCTGTCATTTTCCTGAAGATTTTACTACAACCTGCTTTATCCCCTACTCAAGCAGTTTTTAAAAAATAATCACAGAGATAGAAGTTTTATTTGTGTATCCTGTTGGTATTTGTGTATTCTACAGAGTGTTTTTGTTCTAACAGGACATTCACAGCTGTAAAATAGTTTTATAATAGCTATTACATTGAAAAAATACGTTCTTTCTAATTATGATTTTGTAGACTTTTGAAGAAGCCTAGTTAGTGATCCCAGTAAAACCAAATATGAATGATGCTTGAATTTTTCAGTAGGACTGGTTGTTACTTTCTTTTCAAATAGAAAAACAATTTTATTAAATATGCTCCATTTTTTTACTACAATGATCAAGTGGATTTGAATACATTTGCTTGAAATCTGTAAAGCAGTCATTTTTCCATCACCATAAAGCATACTGATTGTTTTAATTTTAATCAACTAAGTTTTAAGTTGATAAGTAGCTGAGAATCAGGAAATTGCCTTTTAATGTTTTACATATTCTGTTGTAACATTTTGTGTCTGATTATGAATTGTGAAATTGAATTTTAGAATCACAATTTCTAATATGAGCTGAATTGAAATTCAAGTTAAGTCTTTTGCAATATGAGGTAAGGTCCTGAGAAACTAATATGTTTTCTGTGAATTTATAGCTGTCAACAAATTTCTACATTATGACTAAGAAAGGGACTTTTGTAACAAAGACTAATGGATATATAAATAGATAAAAAGTTCAAAAGGCATTTTTCTGTTTTAAAGTGAATATAATTTCAAAAATATAAACATCCCAAGCAGAATTATTAATGATAGAATTAAACAGTTATTTAACTGTTTAGGCAAAATAATATGTACATCTTTACAGTTTAGGTGATGTTAGGGATACCACATCCAGTTGTTGGGTGTTGAATGGCATGCATTTTATTAATTGGTTTATTATTACTTGAGCTATATCTCTATGATACCAAGATATCTATTAAAACATAAAATATTGAGTTTATCATTACTCTTGAACATGTAGATTTTCTAATATCTGTATCTTCTGTGCTGTATCAATTTCCTCTAACCTTTCACCGGATGCTTGGCATTTGGATGAACAATGAAAAAGTCTATCAGTCATCTGGATGGTTCTAAATATCTGATCAATGAGTTTTCATTGTTTATTCAAATGCTTAGTTTTTAATGAGTCAGAGCCTCAGTTTCCGTTTTGAAATCATCATATATTTGCATTTTAATTGTTTTTCTATTTAGATGAAAGGCATTATTATTTAGGATACTGCTGCATATCTATATGTATGCTATATACATATATATATATAACTTTAAGTAGAATTCCTATATGGTTGTATTAAAGGAAATTCATTTTCATTTTAATGTTTGAAATCAATTTAGTATTTTTAACTACCTTTATGAATGAGGGTTTTTAACCAGCCAAAATAAAAGTACATGGCTATCAATTTGCATACTTCAGGGAAAATCTGATCACTGGATAAGGTCAAAGACAAAATTTCCCAGTTGCATGGTTTTGCATAATTGGTGGATTCTATGTGTGTATATTACCTCTAATGCCTCTATCTGGTTTAGACACCTGTCAAAGAGAAGGTGCCAGATTAGATGGAAGATGGGTTTATTAGATATTGCAATCCCTGTGTCACAGCTGCACAGAGACATTTTAAGAAAACTCTTCAGCTCAGAGAAATTAGAAAAAGATACTGCAGATGGCCTATCTCAATAATCCAGTTTTTTTCAGGTACATTTAAAATTAAATGTCCTAAGAGATGATTAATTCAGGAAAGTTATTGATAATGAACTCATCTTATGCTACACATCCTTTGCACCTATGATGATGCCTTATTAAAGGTGTCTCAATTTTGCTAATTACCACCTGTGTTTAAATATAGAGGTGTATAAATACACTACAACCACACAGTGGCTGGAAGCCTCTTAAACCTGAAATTTTGGCTCTGTTCCTAGCTACTCAATTCCTATCAAGAAAATGTTTCTGATCAACATTTTGAATTTATACGCTGCCTCACCCCCCTTGACTTTAACACTAATGATTTTCTTCTTTAAAGCTGCTCTGCTTAATTGCATGCATTTGAGTGATATTGATGTATAATCTCCTGCTCTATTAACTACCCCAAAATGTGTTTGTGTTCATGTGGGGGAGTAGATTTTTTTCTAAAGGAATATTTATTAAAATGTATGTGTATATTTTTGATGGATTTTACAAGCATTATTTACAGAATCATTTAAGTATATCACCTATTTGTTTACTCTATATTTCAAATGAATATGTTTTTGTAACTGTGGCTCATATGTTTAAAGCTTTAAGCAGTGAAGCAAGTCAGAACTGTGAAGCAAGCTGAATAAAGAAACTTCTTTGTAGAAGATAGTATTAATTTCACTAGTGAAATCTAGTGACCTCTAAGGGACAATTCTGTGCTGTTTATTGTCCAATTGATATTTATTGCTTATACTTGAAAGTACTCTTGTACCAGTAAACTAGCACTAATTATTTCACTACTTCCTTCCTTCTGTTCTTTCCTTCTCTTTTTCTTTCTCTTTCTCAACTATTTTCAAGAGACGAGATGGTATAAAGGTTTAAAGGAAAGGAAATAATCTCTTAGGACATAGACTAAAGTATTGTGACCAATTACTCTTTTTATTCTTTTTCTGATTCTGACCAATTGTTCATGTATCTTGTAGAGAATTATAAGTAAAATGTGAAATACTATTCTTTTTAACATTATTATTGAGGATTCATTGAGGATACAAAGAACCAAGTTACATTGATTGCATTTTTAACAGGTAAAGGTCCTCTTAAAATGGTGTCCTGCCCCCAAAGGAGCAATAGTATTCTTTACATTGTTTTTCGTTCATACATTCTTTCAGTTATCTTGTGTAGTAGCTAAAATGACACATCAGTTTTCTGGGCTGTTATTCTTTATGACAGGTTTACTCTGTGCATGTATTTATATGTTGTTAGTACATTTGTGATTATTTTTCATGTTTAGTCTAATAAAATCTCAACACATGGGTGTGACACCATTTATTTTTGGTTTGGAATTCATGAAGTGTTAGCACAATGGTGCTACATTTTTTTCATTGTTTTGTTCTTTTCCCCATTTGAGATATTGCTTTGATGAAACATTGGACAACTTGTGAAAATGAAGTAATTTTAATGTAAACAATTAGAATTCAGTGCAAGGGGAGTATTTTAACAGGTTATTTAATATGTAAGAAAGAATATTGTAACAACATGTTTCTGTAAAACATAGAACAAAACATGCTTAAGAAAATGTGTCAAATAGTAGACATAGTGAGAGAATACTGGTCTCAGACATTTAGCAATATATTTGAAACTGCTTTGCTGTTGAAAGGACAGAGAAAAAAATGATGTTTACACCGAGCCCCAGGACAATAGGTATTGAAGTCTAAAGTGTTTTCCACAGAGACTCTCCAGGTCTCATGTACAGGCCTCTCCTTTTACTAAAGATTGAAGTATTCCATGGGTTTGGTTATACATCATAGAATAATCATCACGAGGAAAATCTTTATCTGCTTATTCTTCTATTCATTCATTCATTCACTCCTTTGTCAAACCTTTTTGAAAGCCTCTGTGTATCTGGTGATACAGGGGTATTCTAAAAACCTACCATATTGTGGGGGAGACCAAGATAAAAGAATATTCTGATCATGTAACAAATTCTTTAATACATGAATACCTAGAATGTTCAGGAAGTTTGAGGGTTGATACAGTTTTATGAATAATTGATCATTTGAAAAGATTCTTAAACAGAGGCTAGGAATTACTGTAGTCAGAGAATATGGAGAATCACATTTCACATGGCCTCAAGATTGTGAAAGGGCCAAGTCTAAAGCAATGGAGAATACCAACCCAGGACAACAAAATGCCTTTTGTTTCCTACCCAGGTCTGGGGAACAGAGGTCAGGGATAATGTCTTTTGTGTTTGACACAAATAAGGTACTTAGTACATATGAGTGTTGAATCAATGAATGTGCTAGTATTATATTTTCCTGCATGGGAAAATATAGTGTTTTTTTGTCCTGAGGTTTATCCATAATTATGTAACGTGCTATGTTGTAGACTCTACTAAATTAGATGAGGGACTTTAAAGTGAGGATGGGATGACCAGCTTTGAGTGTTAGAAAGCACCAATATAAAGGATGGGTTGAAGTGGATTACGAGTAGTAGCAATGAGACCAATAAAGTAAATAAAATTGATGTTTACACAGAGCCCTGCAAGGGTGTACTGCAACTGTGAGTAATTATGGGGATTTAAAGAAGGAGGCAGTGACCCTGAGGCTTTTGGCTTTGGAAACTAGTTAATGCTATTAAACAATATAGGGAATACAGAAGAAAAAGTTATTTTGGTAGGAATTAATGAGATCAGGTCTTGAACTTATTCAAAATGAGATGCCAATTACACATGCAGATGAAGATGGAAATTATACATCTGAGGATGAAGTCTGGAAGTGAAGATTTGGGTGTCGTCAGTCAAGGTAGTAGTTGAAATCACAGGGATAGGCAGGTGAGCTAATCTAGGGGTCATATACAGCCATGGGTGATCGGTTCTAGGACCCTCTATGGATACCAAAATCCATGGATCCTCAAGTACTTGATATAAAGTGGCACAGTATTTGGATATAACCCATGTTTATTCTCCAGTATGCATTAAATCATCTCTAGATTATTTAAAATACCTAATACAGTGGGTGTGGGGGAGCCGGCCTATAGTTCCAGCTACTCTGGAGGCTGAGGCAGGAAAGCTGAGGGAGGAAGATCTCTTGAGGAATTCAAGTTCAGCCTGGGCAACATAGCAATATCCATCTCTGAAAAAAAACCTAATACAATGCCTGTACATTCCTTCATTGACATTGATTCAACATTCTAGTTAATATGCAGCAAATTCAAGTTTTGATTTTCGGAAACTGGTAGACTTTTTTCCTGAATATTTTCGACCTACAGTTGGTTGAATCCACGGATGTAGAACCCATGAATTTGGAAGGTTAATTGTGTAGAGTGAAAAAGAAAAGCAAGGATGGGCGGCGCCTGTGGCTCAGTGAGTAGGGCGCCAGCCCCATATGCCGAGGGTGGCGGGTTCAAACCCAGCCCCGGCCAAACTGCAACCAAAAAATAGCCGGGCGTTGTGGCAGGCGCCTGTAGTCCCAGCTGCTCGGGAGGCTGAGGCAAGAGAATCGCGTAAGCCCAAGAGTTAGAGGTTGCTGTGAGCCGTGTGAGGCCACGGCACTCTACCAAGGGCGGTACAGTGAGACTCTGTCTCTAAAAAAAAAAAAAAAAAAAAAAAGAAAAGCAAGGATGAAAACATGAGAAACTCTGCACTTAAGGGGTTAGTTAAATAAGGGGAACCTTCAAGGGAGAGGAAGTAAGAGTAAAGTCAGAGAGGTGGGAGGCAAACAATAAAATAATGAAATAGAAGCTTGTTAACAGGGAGAAGAATTTTATAAATGCCAACTAGGCAAAGACGTGAAAAGATATCACACTTCATGAGAGAGAAAATAGAAATGGCCAATAAATGTGAAAATTACTCAATCGAAAGCAAGAAAAATAAATGCTATTCAACAGGTATAAAGTTTTGGTTTTTCAAGATGAATAAGTTCCAGAGATCTACCAAACAACATGTGCCTATAGATAACAATACTGTATTGTTACACTTATAAATTTGTTAAGAAGGTAGATCTCATGTGAAATGTTCTGGCCACAGTAAAGAACATACATACAAATTAAAAACAATAAAACAAGGGATTTTTAAAAATAAGATAATGCTCAATGCAGTTTTTCAAGCCCCAAACATTAGAGTTATTCTTGATTCCTCTTTTTTTTTTTTTTTTTTAGAGACAGAGTCTCACTTTACCACCCTCGGTAGAGTGCCATGATGTCACAGGACTCACAGCAACCTCCAGCTCTTGGGCTTCCGCCAGTCTCTTGCCTCAGCCTCCCTAGCAGCTGGGACTACGGGCGCCCACCACAACGCCCAGCTATTTTTTGGTTGTAGTTCAGCCGGGGCTGGGTTTGAACCCGCCACCCTCGGTATATGGGGCCGGTGCCCCACTCACTAAGCCACAGGTGCCACCCTTGATTCCTCTTTTTTAATGCCTGACACCAAACCAATTAACATATGCTGTTGACTCTACCTTCACACTACAGCTTTCTGTGAATCACTTACTTCTTATTCATTATTCACACCCTAGACCAAACCACCATCACTTCTCACCAAATAGCCTTCTAATTCATGTCCCTCTTTTTGTGTTTGCTCCCATATAGTTTTCCACACAGCAAACAGGGTGATCCTTTTAAAATTTAAACAAGGTCTTGTGATTCCCTGCTCTCTGCTCTTCAATGGCTGCTTCTCATCACACTTAATATTTTTTAATTAAAAAATCTTTATTAGGCTTAAAAGGCTTTACATGATTTAATGTCTAAGTATTTATTGGACTTCATGTCATATTATTCTGGCCCTCAAGCCTTACTGAGAACATGCTAGCCATACTTCCCTTCAGTTTGTTCCTCAACCATGCCATGCATTTGTTTTCTCTCAGAGCCTTTGCCCTTGCTTTTTCCTTTGCCTGAAATGAATTTTTTCCGTGATTTCTATGGGCTTACTTTCTTTTTACTTTTTTTACTAAAGAACAGGAATGTATTTTCTCACAGTTCTGGGGGCTTAGAAGTCCAAGGTCAAGGCACTGGGATTCAGTGACTGTGAGGGGTGCTCTCTCTGCTTCAAGATGGCACCTTGTTGTTATGTTCTCTGGAGGAGATAGATACTGTGCATGGCAGAAGTTAGAAGGGAAAACAATCCTAACTCATTCCCTTGAGTTCTTTTATAAGGTGCTAATCTGCTTTATCACTTCACACATGGTCCCACCTCTTAATATTGTTGCATTGAGCAGTAAGGTTCAACATGAATTTGGGAGTGCAAACAGACATTGAGACAATAGCAGTATACAGTATGAAATAGATAGATCCTTTTGGCTCTTTAAAGATCACATACCATGGCTTGGCGCCTATAGCTCAGCTGGCAGGTTGGAATCCAGCCCAGACCAACTACAACCAAAAAATAGCTGGGCGTTGTGGTGGGCGCCTATGATCCCAGCTACTTGGGAGGCTGAGGCAAGGGAATCCCTTGAGCCCAAGAGTTTTAGGTTGCTGTGAGCTGTGACAGCATGGCACTCTACCCAGGGCAACATAGCGAGACTCCGTCTAAAAAAAGAAAAAAAATCACACACCATAGCATAGTCACCAAACAAGGAAAAGTACGACAGTGGGACATTCTAGCATTACAGGTGATACAAATCTAACACAGGCACTTTCTTTTTCTTTCTTTCTTTCCTTCTTTTTTTTATTAAATCATAGCCCTACTATGAAACTATTTTTTTTTTTTTTGCAGTTTTTGGCCAGGGCTAGGTTTGAACCTGCTACCTCCAGCATATGGGGCCGATGCCCTACTCTTTTGAGCCACAGGTGCCACATTTTTATTTTTTTATTATTATCATTTTTTTTTTTAGAGAGACAGAGTCTCACTTTATCACCCTTGGTAGAGTGCTTTGGCATCAGAGCTCACAGCAACCTCCAACTCCTGGGCTTAGGCGATTCTCTTGTCTCAGCCTCCTGAGTAACTGGGACTACAGGCACCCACCACAACACCTGACTGTTTTTTTGTTGTTGTTGTTGTTGCAGTTTGGCTGGGTCCAGGTTCAAACCCACCACCCTGAGTATATGGGGCCGGCACCATAGCCATTGAGCCACAGGCACCATCCAGGCACTTTCCTAAATACTTTATATGTATCAATCCATTTAATTATTATTCAGACCACGATAGGCTTACTTTCTCACTTTGTTCAGATCTTTGGTCATATACTCCTTCATCATAGAGGCTGACGATGACCATCCTATGTAACGAGTCCTATTGTCTTCCTTCATTCTCTGTGCCTTCATTGGCTTCTGTTTTTCCTCGTAGTACTCATCATTACCTGGCATTGCACTGTATTTTTGTTCATTTATAATTTATCAACTCTTTTGGAATATTAGCTTCATGAGGAAATAAACTTTGTCTTTTTGGTTCATACTACCTACCTCCATATTACTTAGCACACTGCCTGCTACATACTTGGTGCTTAATAAATACAAATTGAATAAATTAAAGTGTAATACAAACATGAAGAAATGTTAGTTGGTATAGATTTGGCAGTTTGTAGTGAACACTTTCAAAATGTTCATAGGTTTTTTACCCAGTGATTCTACTTCTGAGAATGTATCCTAAGTAAATAATATAAAAAACAGAAGAATTTTCTTATGCAAAACTTTTCACCAGGCATTATATGTAGTAGTGGAAAAATCGAAGGACTCTAACTATTCAATAAGGGAATTGCTATGTGATTTATGGTACATCTAGGCAATACCATATTCTATGGCTATTAAAGATGATGTTTACAAATATTGTATGATAAAACGAACATGTTTATGTTATACTACAAAATGATAAAGGAGGATATAAAATTATTTGTATCCAAGATGTAAGAAAGAAAAAAGACTGGACAAGGGTATACAAACGTGCTAAAAATGATTATTATTGTTTGCGGGAGGTGGGTAGTAGTTAAGTTTTCCTTTATGTTTTCTGTATTTTCCAGATCTCTTGTAATGAGACTTTATAATTTGCTTATCAGAGTATAAATATGCAAAACAAACAAAAACAAAATAAATACTGTTACATTAAAAGTTAAGTTTTAGTAATAAATAACAAAATGAATAAACTCATTCTCCTTGAAAGATGGTGTTAGAGAGAGAGGGATATATCGGTTTTAACTACAAACCGTTCTCTGGCTACTTTGTTTTGAAAAGGTTTATAGACAGGGAAAAGAATTCAGATCCATTTAGGTAGTCTAGTCTTCACTCACTAGAGAACAGAGGAGGGCTGAACTTACTCCGTTAGGATTTGAACATGATGCCCAGGGGAGATTAGGCAAGTTAAGTCTGTGGAAAGCACTAGCAATTTGTTTCATGTAAAACAGAAGTGATTACTCACTATATTTCTTCATGTCATGTAGTAAAAACAATTAAGTAAAGTTAGACTATAGATTACTTGGCTATTCAGCCGCAGTCACCTCTAATAGAAAAGAAGAAAAATAGCATTGACAAGTTTTGGCAGGTATCATCATTAGAAATGCCCATATTGCCAGAAAGAAAAGAAGCTTCAGCCAATAATGTAAACCTAGACGGTCTA
The DNA here is from genome assembly GCF_027406575.1 of Nycticebus coucang. Classification (NCBI taxonomy): domain Eukaryota; kingdom Metazoa; phylum Chordata; class Mammalia; order Primates; family Lorisidae; genus Nycticebus; species Nycticebus coucang. The sequence goes on along the minus strand of NC_069804.1, from coordinate 150,773,520 downwards.
GGCCCTGAGGAAGAAAGTGAGAATGGAGTGTGTTGTAGCATTAATTGTCTGTAAGAGCACTGATCATTGTAATAGGGAAACTATCTCTGTTATTAACACAATTATTTTCTACAAGGTCTTTGAGTACAGCATTAGAAAAATAGCATTAGAAGTTTCAAAGCACATACAACAATGAGTAAAAATATACTCGTTAGTAAAATAAAATTTTACCTGTATATAGTCCAAGGTTCCTTGAAAATCTAATCAGGGGTCCTCAAACTTTTTAAACAGGGGGCCAGTTCACTATCCCTCAGACCACTGGAGGGCCAGACTATAGTTTAAAAAAAAAAACAAAACTATGAACAAATTCCTATGCACACTGCACATATTTTATTTTAAAGTAAAAAAATGGGAACAAAGACAATCACACCGCCTCATGTGGCCCGCGGACCATAGTTTGAGGACCCCTGCTCTAAGTGTTAATATAGGAACTATAGTTATAATTAGCATAAAATTAAGTAATTATTGAAAAATTAGTAAACCAAGTAAATTCCTAACCTGATATAAATTACACTCTTGTGCAAGATTATTTATCCATATACTCATATATGTATATTCACACATACATGCATTTTCCTGTATACTTATATTTGGCATCAGCATCGTAAATGAGACTTTTAGACTCTTCTCCTTACCTCCAATTTATGCATTTTATCTCCATAGCTAATCTCAGCTGCTAGTTTTGTTTTAAGAGGCTGAGAACTGTAGGAAGTAGAATATTATTCTCTATGTAGGAAGAAACAAGAGGCAGTGGCCCTATACCACCTGAGCTAGATGACCTCTTAATGAGCTGTACGGATCTGGATTTAGGACTCTGCTTGCAGGATCTGGTATATCTCCAAAACCAATGTTCAGTTCTGTGTGATGCATTTCTAATATTTGTGGCTCCTACTGTTTTTGTCTCTGGTATGCATTATGTGGTTGGGTCCAATGATTGTTCTATCAAATATTATAACTTCTTTCTCTGAAAGGGGAGTTAACCCACATGCAGTACTAAGAAAGTCAACAGTTTCAGGCTTTTTTTTTTTTTAAATGAACTCTTGACGGAAATAGAGAAGTAAAGAGCAAGGGAAGTGGTACATGTGGGGAACTGGTAAGTGATGGCAGGTAACCTGGGGTATCTGATATAGAGAAATGCGTGAACTTCCTTTCTTTAATCACAAATGGGGTGGCATACTCCTAACAGCTCAAGCTTGAAGGCAATAGAGAAGTGAGCAGAGAAGACCTGTATCATTTCAAAGCCCTTTTGCTTCCTAGTCCTTTGTGTATCTCACCAAGGCAAAATGCTACATATAGGGCAGTTTACATTTTAAAGCATTTTTTTTTTCTAGCCTCCTTGCAGAATCAGTCTGATGGGTATGAAGCCAATTTCTACAGACTTTCTCTGGTGTATGTGGCACAAAAGCCAAAAATATGTTTTTGTAGTCTGGATCTAAGTACTGTCTGAAATGTCTTCCTTTGAAAGATTCTAACTTAGAACTATTATGGAGCCACATGAACATTTGAGCAGGACTATATCTTTTTTGAGCAACATTAACAGTGATGAAAAATGCATATCGAGCAATTAAATTTAAACTAATCAAGAGCACCACTTCAGTCTGTTATGAATGACTTATATATAGTGCATTAGATGTGGATATCATTAATAATAATATGATACTCTGTTGTCATTATAAGGTCACCTTGGTGATCTTTGTCAAAGGCGGCTATGATGTTATCAACCTACATTTTAAAAATTGCTTTAAGTATCGTCTGCTGTCTTGTTTTACTGTTAGAAGTTGTAAGCTGTTTGGTCTCACTACTGAGATTTTTCCTTAAATATAAAAATAATAGTTTTTGAGATTACTCGATTGATAAATTAGGACCATAAGGTTAATTAAGTGCCAATCATAAAATATTGCAATGTTAAACTTTCTTTTCACCTTTTTTTTTGCTATAATTCACCACACTGCCTTTTCTAAAATGGATTTTTGAATATTTTAAAACATATATTAACTTTCTATATATGAGTAGTATATGCTCATTATAGACAAGTTAGGAAATACAGAAACCCAGAAAGAAGAAAATCCTATATATTTTACATACATATGTATCTTTTTCTAAGTTGGACTTATACTGCAATTACTTCATAATGTGCTCTTTGTTCCTTATAAATATTTTGCGAACATCTAGGTCAATAATGTAGATATATATATGCATATACACAGACATAGACACATAGGGCCATATATGTACATACACACACATTCATATAGAGAGAGACAGATACAGAGAAACAGAGACAGAGACAAAGAGAGAGTGGGGGAAAAAAAGTAAAAGCCTAGGCTCGGTGCCTGTAATGCAGCGGGTAAGGGCACCTGCTACATATACCAGAGCTGGCAGGTTCAAATCAAGCCTGGACCTACCAAACAACAATGACAACTACAACAAAAAAATAGCCGGGCGTTGTGGCGGGCGCCTGTAGTCCCAGCTACTTGGGAGGCTGAGGCAAGAGAATCGCTTTAAGCCCCAGAGTTGGAGGTTGCTGTGAGCTGTGACTCCCCGGTAGAATCAAGGGCGAAAGAGTGAGACTTTGTCTAAAAGAAAGAAAGGAAGGAAAAAGGGAGGAAGGGAAGGAGGGAGGGAAAGTAAAAGCCTAAAGAAAAATTTAGTGTCTCCCTTCCCCCAGCTCTTACAGGGTATAATTTAGAAGCAGCAAATTAAATCCATAGGTAGAAATTGTATGAAGTGACCATTAACATTTCTTAATAGTTCCTGTATCACATTTAATGGCTGCTTAGTAATCATATAATCATATTGTTTTTCCTTGATTTATTTAACCAAAATACAATTTTTGTGAAAAAATTTGTATACATGTACATACCTCTTCAAACTTCTGTTTTACATTTACATTCATAAGTGTAAAATAACTGGATCAAAGGGAATGAATATTTCTAAGGGTTTTGGTACATCCTGACCGGTTGTCCTCCATAAATACTATGACAATTTATCTTATTGATGAAGGATTTTTTTTTATTTTTTTTATTTTTTATTTTTTTATTTTTTTTGTAGAGACAGAGTCTCACTGTACCGCCCTCGGGTAGAGTGCCGTGGCGTCACACGGCTCACAGCAACCTCCAACTCTTGGGCTTACGCGATTCTCTTGCCTCAGCCTCCCGAGCAGCTGGGACTACAGGCGCCCGCCACAACGCCCGGCTATTTTTTTTTGTTGTTGCAGTTTGGCCGGGGCTGGGCCTGAACCCGCCACCCTCGGCATATGGGGCCGGCGCCCTACTCACTGAGCCACAGGCGCCGCCCTGATGAAGGATTTTTAAAAGTTCTTATGTTAAAGATCCATGTGACTTCATATTGGGCACTGTATAAATCAAAGGAAGAAATGTATCTCTCGAGTGGAGTAAATTAGTGGTGATCATTGGATGACAGCACAGCTCCTGCCCTAATACCAAGAATAACACATGCAAGACACATTTTATAGTCAATTTTATGACTGTTGAATAAGGAATGTCATGTGGGACACTGGAGAAAGAACTAAACCAAAAGTGAAGGGACATGGATTCAAATCCTGGCTCTGCTATTAACCACATAATGTTATTAACCACATAATGTGATTTTGTACAGCTATTTAACCTGTCTAGGCCTCGGTTTCCTAATTTTATAAAAGAGTTATTTTGAGAAATAAATGAAATGTGTACATTAAAGTTTTCCTAAGTTATAAAGGACTATCTTAATGTAAGTGCTATAAATTGTTTACATTGGTAAAAACTTCTTTTTTTTCTTTTTATTAAGTCATATAGACACAGATCATGAATACATTTGTGGAGTACAATGTGTTGATTTTTTATACAATTTGGAGTGCTTACATCAAACTAATATAACTTTCACCTCATGTACTTAATTATTGCGTTAAGACACTTATGTTCTATACTTGATAGATTTGACTTGTACCCTTACAATATTGTGGTCATTTCATCTCAAAATGAGTGGTATGTTGATTGAAAATTGAGTAGTGTTAAGTTGGGAGAGTCTAGGTACACTCTTATATAATGAAGAAATTCTCTATTAGCAACATAGTTAATATAATTGCTTGAAGCTTCAAGCAGACCTTTCAAAAAACAAACTCCTTCATCTCTTGTGAATTGCAAAGTGAATTGTCTTATATTTATAACTCTCTTGTCCCTACTCCCCCCCCAACTCCACAAATACCTCTTCTATTCCCTCATATAAGGATTGTTTTAGATTTGAATGTACATATGTTTGAAGGATAATTCGGCCTAATTTGTTTACAGGAATTACAAGAGTGACCTTTCTTCGGCTGTCTCCTTTTTGATTTCTATAACTTCTGGATCTGTCAAGGTATGTGCATTCTATACTGAAATTTACTTTGGGAATTAAACACATAGATATATAGTGTGAAAAGAACAGGATGTTCCAGTGATACTATCACTCATGTTTATTTGATGACATGAAATCGAAGTGCATTGTTTTAAACTTTTTAAAACCTATTTTTCCATTTAATAGATAAGCTCGTGCCTGTACTTCATAATTGTTAGAAACTCTTTGCACGACCAAATATCAGGGTGTCTTACATGTTTAAATAAGTCCGTGACCTTTTCCACATACAGCTACTAAAATCAGGAGACTTCTTGACTAAAGGGAACTTCTGGAGAATGCATAGGAACAATAGTGGCCGATGAGGATTTTTGCAAAACTATTTAGTAGTTCTCACTGACTACAAATAAATATGGCATTTTTTTTTTATGTCACTGGAAACATATTTCCATTCGGAAAATTTTACTAACAAAACAATTATTTGCTTCCAGAAATCAGTATTTTGATTCTTTAGGGAAGTCTTGGGTAAAATAATTGTATTCACAGAGTTATTGCATTTATTTATTTATTTATTTACCTTTCCATTCTTCCTTCTCTTCATGTATCCATCTATATGCCCAGTGAATATTTACTGAGCAGTGACCAAGCAAAAGTTATTGTGCCTTTTCTTCTGGTTAATGTGCCAACGTAGATAAAATTCTCGTGCAATATCAAGAGGGTGTGAGCTTCTGTAGTCAGATGGAATATGCAAGAAAATGTGGCAAAATGGGTGACCTCCCTCACTGGTCTTAATTTTTAACAAACTGTTGGTCCATGTTGAGTTCTTAGTAGCTAAGGAATAGAAAGCGTTGATTTCCACTCCCCTTTGGTACCTATATATATTACAGTGCTATGCATCATTACTTAAATATCAATTCTCATTCCAAGTTGTAAAAGAGTCAAAAGGACGATCTGAGTTTGTGGTAAGTCTTTGTCCTCACTTGATGCTTTCTTCAAAGGTACATAAAAAACATCCCCCATATTTTAGAATTTGAATTGATATTGCCCTTAAAAAAATCTAATACAAATATCCCACTAAGGGTTTCATTAACCGGATTCCAATTAATTGAGATTAGTTTGTAATAGTAATTTTAAATGTATTTTTCAGTTTATACACATAGTTCTATTTGCTGTTCTTCCAGAGGTACTGCCTTTAAGGGAAAAATATTTCCAAAAAGTTAAGATCACTGTGGGGAACAGAAAGTCAGATAAGAAAATACAATGGCATTAAAAGAAAGTTACTGAGAAAGGAAGTCAAGATTTTCTTATATTGTGTCATTTGTGAATATAATTTCCTTAATTTGGGGATGGTGAGTCTGCCAATTGTGTAATATTAACTGAAAGATATTTTTCATACTAATGACATTTAGTTATGTAAAAAAATGTTACTCTTAGGAAGTAAATGTGAATGAATAGATTAGAATGAAGGGAAGAAATACCTAATATACTCAAAGAATGCATCCTTATAAAAATAATTGGCACGAAATATTGATAGGTTCAAAGAGTAGCTAGTTTTCCTTCTTTAGGGAGACAGCATGGTATTATAGAAAAGCCCATACCTGTCAAGTCAGAACACCCGGGCTCTACTCTCAGGCTTATATTAGTAATATGTTCTTCCTCAGGTCACTTCTTCACTCTGAGCATTGACTTTTTCATATCTGTATGAAAAATTTTTGGCTGGAATAGCTCCAACTTTCTCCTGCTCAAACATTCTATGAATTTTAGAAAATTCAGGATTCTTCTCAAGTATGCAATATGAAATCAAGATGGGCAATTAAATTGGAATACATACAAGTTCAAAGAATTTCTACTTGCTAAGTAGTTTAGTGAGTTGGTTATAGTATATTTATTTTTCTCTGATTTAAAGCAGTAGTGTATTCTAATACCCTTATCACTCCACCATCCACTCCCACGCACACCAATGTACTAAATAGATTAAATACATTCAAGTTTGGTTTTTTTTCCTTTTCTTTCCTTTTTTTTTTTATTTGACAAGAGCCTCACATTGTCTCCCTCTGTAGAGTACTGTATCATCATAGCTCACAGCAACCTCAAACTTGGGCTCAAGTGATTCTCTTGCCTTAGCCTCCTGAAGTTGTTTTTAGAGATGAGGTATTGCTCTGGCTCAGGCTGGTCTCGAGTCCTTGGCCTCCCAAGTGCTAGGATTACAGGCATGAGCCACTGCACCCGGCCTTTTATTTGTTCGTTCGTTTGGGATTCAGAATCAAGTTGAAGTTTAGCTAATAGTCTTACGTTTTCTTCCTGGATAAAAATGCATAACTGTGGGATGCTGTTATGCTGCTCCTCTGTCAGTCTCTTGAAGTTCAGCAAACTTTTGTTTTCTCCCTCTTGCAAGGTAGTCATTCAAGGTCAAGCATCTCTCTATACCTTGGAACCAGCCAAGTGTATAACCCAATGACTTCAGACTCAGATGCTTTCAATCTGGCACTCTTCATGAGCATTGAGTTCATATTAAAGCATTTAAAATATATTTCCTTCATCTACATATCACAGCAATAACAACCTGGGCAGAGGACAGTGACTCAGAGCAAATAACCACCTGGAGTTAATGATCTGAGGGGCAGCTGAAGGACCATTGATTCTTCCTAGTCAGTATTTCGTCCCTATAAAATGCCTATTCTTGAGGTGCCAATCCTTCAATAATTTTTCTGTCTCACATCAGATTAAGTATTGGCTATAAATAATAGCATTTAATACATAATAATGAGGTGTGACAATGCAATAAAATGTCAACAATTCTAGTACTATATAAAGATAGGTATTCTGATGAAAACAAATGAACAAGTAGTAAATGAAGTTCATGAATCATAATATTTTAGCAGACTTTCACCTATTGATTTGAAATAAAACATAAGTAAGAATTGATGTTTTTGGGGGGCAGTTCGTTTCTTTTGCTCCATATTCTGCTAATGAATGATCCAATTGTTGTGTACATTGCAAGGGTACATGTGAAATCTGTTAAGAGTAGAGTATAAATGTCTTAACACAATAAGTAAGTGAGATAAAGACTATGTTAACCAGTTTGATGTAAGCATTCCAATTTGTATATAAAATCAGCACATTGTACCCTATAAATGCATTAATGTACACAGTTACAATTACATAAAATAATTAAGAGGAAAAAAATAATAAAAACATGTTTAAAAAAAAACCTGGGTTATTTGGTTACCCTGAAATACAGTTACCACAGGCAAGATCAAAAAATAAAATAAAATAAAAATAATAAAGACTCTGACATCTATTTTAAATGAATTTTTAAAATAATGTATGTTTAGTTTCCGTACCTTTTTAGGCACTACATTCATTTTTTGAGATATGTACAGCTCTGACCTAAGTTATAAATACAACATGACAAATGTTCTTTTGCAGAAGAAGCATTTTTCATTTATTTATTACTGTGGCAAACATCAATAAATCTCTACAATGTGCCAGATGCTAAGGAAACAAACATCAACATGGGACATGGTGCCCACTTTCAAGATCATAGTAAGAAAGTTATGGACTGACCTATACACAGAAAAATAAAATAATCAAATGTAGGTGTGAAGTGTATCTTTTTTTTTTTCGTTCAGGGCATTAATAAATTAAAAATATTTATATATCAAAATGTACTCAATAAGGCAATGATATATGTAATCTAAAATAACCCCCATGGCCAGGTGTGGTGCCTCATGCCTGTAATCTCAGCACTTTGGGAGGCTGAGGCAGCACAATAGCTTGAGGCCAGGAGTTGGAGACCAGCCTGGGCAACATAGAAAGACCACATCTTCATCATTTTTTGTTTTAAATTAGCCATGTGTTGGGACATGTACCTGTAGTCCCAGCTACTTAGGAGGCTGAGGCAGAAGGATAGCTTGAGCCTATAAGTTAGAGGTTACAGTAAGCTATAAATGTGTCACTGTACTCTAGCCTGGGTGACAGAGAAAACACTGTCTCTAAAGAAAAAAATTAAAAAATTAAAATAAAACAAAATAGATCACCACTCAAAAGAAATCTACAAGAATGATAGGCAGGATGGTTATGATAGGCAGGATGCATCCCCAAAGATGTTCATGTCCTGATCTCTGGAACGTGAGAATATGGAGAATCATATGGCAAAGAGGAATTAATTAAAGTTGCCAATCAGCAGACCTTAAGATACGGAGATTATCCTGATTATCTGGTGAGCCCAGTGTAATCAGGAGGGTCCTTATAAGTGGAAGAAACAGGCAAGATAGAACCAGAAAGATGGCTGCATGAGAAGAACTAGGTTTAAAAATACTAGCTTTGAAGATGGAGGGAGAGGCCATGAGCCAAGGAATCTGGGTGGCCTTTAGAAGCTGGATAACACAAGAAAACAGATTCTCCATTAAAGCCTCCATGAAGGAATTCAGCCCTGTTGAACCTCTGGTTTTAGGTTCTCCATTTCAGACTTCTGACTTCCAGAACTATAAGATAAATCTGTACTGTTTGTGCTGTCAAGTTTGCTCTAATTTATTTTAATGACAATACAAAACTAGTACACTGAGGTTTACTTTGAGATGTCTCCAGTTACGGGTCAGTTACGATTGCTGAAAGGCATTGATCAAGCTGATCGTGGTGTGCAGGGGTGTTCGTCTACTGACTGTTTTCCCTGGATATCCATAGCAGCCCCTCCATCAAAGCCAAAGACATTTGTGCCTGAAAAATTTGACAATTCTGTTTCTTCTACTCCCCATTTCAGCGAGAATTTATTCCTTCTTCACGTATCTTTTATGGCAGCGGTTCTCAACCTATGGGTTGTGACCCCTCTGTAACAATGAAAATACATCGCGGCATTAGGAAGGTTGAGAACCACTGCTCTATGGACTTGCGCTCCCTCTTCCTATCCCTTTGTCCCATATCCCTCTACCTTAATGCCTAGGATGCAAGGTTTGTGGATATGTGAGGAGAAGTAGAAAATTAACTTTTATTTTTCATGGACCACCCACAGCAGTGAGACTGACACAGGCACTACTCTCCAATAGGTTATCCTGACAACAGTTTTTTAACAAGCTAAAAGTTGGAGATTGAATATAGTAAAAACAGAAGTTTTTTTTTTTTTTTTTTTTTTTTTTTGTAGAGACAGAGTCTCACATTATGGCCCTCGGTAGAGTGCCATGGCCTCACACAGCTCACAGCAACCTCCAACTCCTGGGCTTAAGCCATTCTCTTGCCTCAGCCTCCCGAGTAGCTGGGACTACAGGCGCCCGCCACAATACCCGGCTATTTTTTGGTTGCCGTTTGGCCGGGGCTGGGTTTGAACCCGTTACTCTTGGTATATGGGGCCAGCGCCTTACCGACTGAGCCACAGGCGCCACCCTAAAACAGAAGTTTTAAGCTAGTGGCCTCCTGCTCAGGACCAATCCTTATGTGTGTTTTGTCTGCAACCCAAAATTGTTCCTTTCCTATCCACCCCCCTCCCTTTTTTTTTTTTTATTAAATCATAGCTGTGTACATTGATATGATCATGGGGCATCATTCACTAGCTTTACAGACCATTTACCAAGTTTCACATATACCCTTGTAAGATGCACCCCTGGTGTAATCCCACCAATCCCTCCCATTTTTAATGTTGTGGTTTGAGTGTGGTTTCTCTCATTCCGTAGTAGAGTGTAAGTACATACTCTCCGGGGGTTAGATATGTGAGAAAATCCAATTCTGCCACATATTAGCTGTACAACCTGGGCAAGTAGATTAAGTATAATCTGTCTAAACCTTGGTCTCCTTACCTCTAAAATGGGCATAATTATAATTCATGTTTCATAGAGTTGTGAGGTTGAAGATGGCCTGGATACAACACATAAATCACTTCACACAATTCCTTGTATATAATATAGTACATGCTCAATAAATAGCTATCATTTCCACTACTATTATTCCCACAGTAAGGGCACAAAGGGGGAATCAGAAGGTAGGGGAATGAAAAGCAGATATCTGGAAAGTCTTCACAGAAGAGGTAATGCTTGTAATATAGTTCTGTAAGAGTGGACTGATGGGGAGTAGGGAGTGATAATTTGGCAGTGACAGATGAACAAATGGTAGGGACATGAAGATGTTCTAAGTGAAAGAAGAAGTGACACAGAAATATCAAGTAGGTCTGATCTCTTAGAGGAATTGTAATTCTTGTTCACTACTAGAGCAGTGATTTTCAACCAGCGTGCCACAGCGCATTGGTGTGCCATGGGAGAATCTTAGGTGTGCCGCAAAAGTTGTTAAAGATCATTAATTATTTTCAAACGAAGTTCTAAGTACAGTAAATATATATTCTTTAAACTTTTTTTTGAATCAACGTAATTTCAGTGTGCCCTGAGATTAAAAAGTTAAAAAACACTGCACTAGAGGGTAATACAGAAGGTAGATATGAAAAGAGATAAGGGTAGAGAGGTACACTGGGGACAGATATAAGGAGACTTCTGCGGCCTGTGTCCTACTAAAGACAGCTCCTTTTTCTTGTGCACCAATAGTGTTCTAATGCTGCTTGTAAAATTTGAAGGCTGGTATACTGCTCACTAAACCTCTGTCTTGCTTAAGGGAAACCCTGAAACAAGTCCACCTTGGAACCCAGTGTAAAACCTATTGCTATAGGCAAGGACAAGTTAGGGAAGAGGTTTGATATTCACATTTGTGATATAAAGGTTTCACCCTGGTGGCAACATGGAAGATGGATTGGAGGGGTTAAAATGGAAAACCAGGAAACCAGATAAGAGTCTATTTCTATAGTTCAGATAACAAACGAGAGCCAGATGGCAATTAACTACTAGGGATAATGATAAAGACCAGCAATAATTCTCAAAGTTGAGCATGCATCAAAATTACTTGGAAGTCTTGTTAAGACACACATTGCTGGATCCTACATCTGACTTTCTGTTTCAGTTGGTCTTGGGTGGGCCCAGGAATTTACCTTTCTAAGTTCCCAGGGGATGCTGATACCATTGGTCCAGGCATTACACTTGGAAAACCATGGGATTTGAGATCCGCTGTGAAGAACTGATAGGCATGGGTCATTCATTAGATATGTGGAATAAGAGAAAGTTTTCTGTTTTGGAAGACCAGATTGATGGGGATACCATTCAACGTCATTAGGTGCAAGTTTAGCCTGAGTTGAAAACAAATATTCATGACCTTAGCAAGGGCAGCACAACTAAAAATCTTTAAACAGGATTTATGGTCAGACTATGGGCCTTTCTCTGGACAGCTTGAGCCTGTATTTTTATACTATCAGCTTCTTCACTCCCACGTCACCCCTATGTATCTGCTTCAGTGCCGCTCATATTTAGGAAGTGAAAGTACAGATTGGGAGGGGTGGGATAATAGGTTCCATTTTATCCCTGTTGAGTTTGGGGAGCCCATGGAACATCTACATGAGAGAACTTGAGATAATAATTTAGGTCTTAGCTTTTGTTTGTTTTTAACTTAAAATAAGCCCACTTCCTTATTTTAAGGACATTAATTCCTCTTTATGCAAAATTGGAATGATCTAGATATAGGCCCAAATGTAGTTAAACACAGCTTAAATCTAGTGACGATATACTCACAGTCAATCCTATAAGAGTTTCTGAGTGTTAAATGTGCTCATAGCTGACAATCATCCTTTTTAGAGTATAGATCAGTGAATCCAAAACATGTTCATTTTTAAATTCCTCTTGAACACCCCTGTGACCTACCTTTCTCTACATTACCGCTTCACCAAATAAATAGAAAAAATCAAAGTATGGCACAATATTCATGCTGTTAAGTAGGGAAGAGTAAGAGAGTATCATATAGGTTGCCCTTTTTTCTTTTTATCCTTTCTTCATTTTTTTTTTTTAATGTGTGTGGCCTATTTCAGTAATGGGCAGAGTTTTTACCAAAACTATAAAGCTATATCTCTAAGGTTGAGAGTAGGCAAAGAAAAGATGTTAGAAAAGGATAAAATACCAACCTGCAACAGTGCAATGAGGAATAAAACAGAGCCTGTTAGAATTTAGAAGAGCGTGGAAGTGAATACTAAGCCAAAAGGATTAAATTGATAGACCTGATTTTATTGCAAGGGGGCAGCTCTGTACTGGTCAGTTAGTCTTTTTTTGGCACACAACATATCCTTACAGATATATATGCTAACATATTAAAATTATCAATTTATTTGTCAGCTTGCAGTTCCACAAAGCTATAGAATCATCTTAATATGGAGGGCAGAAATATGGTAAGATGGTCAATTATAGTCATTCACTGCCGAAAACTTCCTTGGAAAAATGTTTAACTATGTCATTCCTTCTTCAGTGGAAGCTGTTTATCTTCAAAACTGATTACTTACTTGTAATGTGTGGATAGGAAAGCCACTCATATACTTCCATCTGCAAGGCTCACAAAGAATACTCACTCGTAGATTCAATTCAGTTAGTTATAATATTTAGCTTTGATTTTCCAAGGAAAATAGAAGCATTGCTGTAGCACAGGGAAAAAAATACACAGGAACAACCACAAAAGAAAAAAAAAAAAAAAAAAGAAGAAGAAGAAAAAGAAAGAAAAACAAAGCTGAGGGATTTTGCTAAGTGTTTATAGATAACCCCTGATCTGAAATGCATCCACGGTATTCCAACAAGAAGTCCAACATTGGACGCTTAGAAAATTGGATCAGAGTTAATAAAAATGGCTCCTGGAGTTTCTGGGAAATATCTCTGAATAAAAATTCTTCCTTAGGAATGTTATTTAAGCCCATGATCTTGCTAACCTGAGAGCCAAAGGCAGCAATGCATCTTTTGGGTGAGGCAAAGTCCACCTTTTTCATGGACCTTTATCTCACCCTAATAAATTTTAAGTAACCATTTCTTCAAACTAACATACTTGCAAAGGATTTCAAGAATCAGTATATATCCTTTAAAGGAAAAACTTTAAAAGACAAAAATCTGAAAGAAGTACAAAGGGACAGCGTAATTCCATGCCATGTGGCACCTTATCTCAAGTAGCAAGGGTCTTTTTTTATAGAATAGATGTTGAATTTGTGACCTTCAAGTATTGTCCTGTTTTTGCTAGGTGTCTGACAAATGTCTGATGAAACTTTTCAACTTATATGACTTTAAATGGCTATTTTCTGAGAACACATCAGCTACCAATTTTGTCCCAGACTTGTCTGTACTACTGCATGCAAACTTTAATTTCAAAAGATAGACTTTAAGTGGTGTAGTTGATTGTCACTGTGGGTAATAGATGACAGATTTTGTTCTTATTTGCAAAATGCTTGCTAGTTAAATGGGATGAGTATAGTATAGAGCAATGCGATTCATAGTTTACTGGGCCAGTGTATTCACAGATGAAGGAAGCATTGTCACATGGCAGATAGCCAAATAATACCCCCAATCTGGTGGACAGGATTGTACAAGGCAGCAGTTCTCAACCTGAGGGTTCAGACCCCTTTGGGGGTCAAACGACCCTTTCACAGGGGTCGCCTAAATACATCCTGAATATCAGGTATTTACATTATAATTCATAACAGTAGCTAAATTACAGTTATGAAGTAGCAACAAAAATCATTTTATGGTTGGGGGTCACCACAACATGAGGAACTGTATTAAAGGGTCACGGCATTAGGAAGATTGAGAACCACTGATACAGAGTATGATGTAAACCTTCTATGATAAGTTAGTCTCAATAATAAAAGTTTTCAATGCCTTTCTTAATTTTACTTAATGTTATAACTTGCTTTGTTCAAACTGATTGATGCTTTAATAGTTTGTATACAGTATATGAACACAAAATGCACAAAATGAAAGACACACTTGTGAACATGCCTAATCCAACTTATACCTACATACTGTAGAATATGAGTGCCAGCTATGAAGACTCATTTACACCAGGTTTATAGTCTGACTCGTTAAGAGCATATGATAGTACTATTCATTGTATCACTGCCAGTAGTTTGAGAAGGCAGAGGAAGGAGCTCTAAGAAGACCCTCTGGTAATTCTAAGAAAGGCTGATTTTCAGTTAAGTGAATATTTTAAGTCATTTTGTCATTCGGTAAACACACAATGATTATTCCTTCAGACGGATGAAATATTCATTAGAAAGAGAAGTGAGGAAATCACAATACTATTGAAGAATAGCAAGGGAGTGAGAGGCCTGTCAAGAATGTTCTGACCCCAGGAAAAAGAAACCAGAATTGCCATAGAGAGGGACCATAGAACGCAAACTTTTAAAAAGGTTATTTCCATAAAGTTCGAGGAAATCTTGGCCTCCAATAAAATTTTTGTCCCTGGGAGCCTAAACTGTAAGTACGGTATCTGCTTTGTCTGCAGAATAAAAAAGGAAATCTTTGTGCTTAATCATTATCCTGGGAGCCGAACATCCTGCTATATTTGAATAAAAATGCCTACTTCATTACTGATGGGAACACAGAGTTCTGTGTACTAAATGATTTACAGTAGAGCTTACTAACAGGGCTATCTTATAAATGAGTGGGCTATTGAAATAATAATACTAGTTTTTAATATGTTTAGTATCAAATGAAGTACATAATGGCCACAAATTCTGAGAAAGCTGACAAATAAGTGCTGGCTATTTAATAGAAAAGTAGTTCTATTATACTTTTGGGTAAAATGGAAAGTGATGACGTAGAAAATAGAATGCTGATGTGTTGACAATACCATCCTTTCTTTTTTTCCCTCTGGTAAATATCTTAAAATGATAGAAAACATAAAACGATGCAATACCCAAACTGCAGAAGACCTTGAGAAATCATTCGCCCTAGGCTTCTGCTTTTAATCATGTGGATGTCTATGCAAAGGGTAAACTAGTCAAGTTATTAGTGTTGTAAGTTCAGAATTCTTTATTTAGCAAATATATACAGCATTTAACTATGTCCCAGGCACTGTGCTGATCACTTTACAAATAATAATAGGGCACATTTGGTATGGTACTGCATTTTTCCTTCTTCTACTCCATTTTTTTTTTCTTTCTCTTATTTCTTTCTCTATTCATCTTTTTCTATTTCCTTTTTCCACCATTTGGCCTTCCTTAGTACTGATTTAGGCTTACTGGGGCCCTCCAGTATAATGAGGTTACTGAACTCTAGTGTACACCTTTTTTCCCCCGCATTCTATGTCATGGAATTCATGTTCAATTTCTTATAGAAATCAAATTAGCTTATTTTATCAGTTTGCCTTCATCTCTGTGACTTGCCATTTGATCATGGAAAGAAATAAAATTGGCCTCGAATAATTTGGTATCCACACAGCATTCATTTATGGTTACTTCCTTCACTATAATATTACTTATTTAATGATAACATTTTTGGAAAAACAAAATTTAAAGAGGATTTCATATAGAATATTTTTGAGACACAATCTTAATCTGTTGCCTAGGTTAGAGTGCAGTGGTGTCCTCACACCTCACAGCAACCTCAAAATCCTGGGCTCAAATGATCTTGCTTTCTCAGCCTCCCAAGTAGCTAGGATTACAGGCAAACATGACCATGCTTGGCTAATTTACCTATTTATTTATTTATTTTGTAGAGATGAGCATCTTACTATGTTATCCAGGCTGCTCTTGAATTCCTGGACTGAAGTGACTGCCTTGGCCTCCCAATGCTGGGATAATAGGCATGAGCCACCATGCCTGGTGTAGAATACATTTTTTTTTTTTTGCAGTTTTTTGCCAGGGCTTGGTTTGAACCCGCCACCTCTGGCATATGGGGTTGGCACCCTACTCCTTTGAGCCACAGGCACCACCTGTAGAATACATTTTTAAATAATCGTTTCCCATATTAAATTTCAAGTTTGCCAAAATACATGAGAATCTGCTTATTGTCTCATTCCTAGAAGGGTGAATGTATTTTCTTCATTTTGAATTTCTTTTCTCATTCTTAACTTTGTGGGGTTTTTTATTTTATAATCTTAGTAGGTCTTTAGAAAAGACTGCTAATCTTGCTCCTTCCACTTCTCTTGAGTGCATAGATATTTGTATTTTAAATAATAGTGGAAAATTCTATTTCCTTTGTAAACTTTCCTATGTGTTGCACTGACTGACTTGTGTGTGGGTATATTATGTTTTTGTGTGATTATCAAGTTATCAGCAATTACCTGGTACCAATAGTCCTATACATTTTATGTGTTGTCTCATTTAATTTTCACAGTAATTTTATGAAGTTTGTAGAGTTAGCTCCCATTTTCAAGTTTAGAAGACTGAGGCCAAGAGAAATTAAGTAACTTTGCTAAGGTTACACACTAAGTAAATGTTATGGTCACTATTCAAGCATTGTTTCCAGCTACTATTCCCTTGGGTATTTACTTATTAAATTCGTTAACAGAATTCTGTTTTCTTTAAATCTGATTTGTTTTCCTTGTAGGGGTTCTCCAATTTAGGAACTCCTAAGGTGAGATTGTCAACTAAAGAATTATGCGAGGTTCATAAATTTGGAAAGGAGAGCTTTTTCTCCTAAAGCAGGCATCCTCAAACTTTTAAAACAGGGGGCCAATTCACTGTCCCTCAGAACATTGGAGGGCTGGACTATAGTTTTTAAAAAATATATATATGAACAAATTCCTATGCACACTGCACATATCTTATTTTGTTTTTTTTTTTGTTTGTTTTTTTATTAAATCATAGCTGTGTACATTAATATGATCATGGGGCACCATACACTTAGTTCATAGACCGTTTGACACATTTTTATCTAGTTAACATAGCTTTCCTGGCATTTTCTTAGTTATTGTACTAAGACATTTACATTCCACATTTACTAAGTTTCACATATACCCTTTTAAGATGCACCGCAGGTGTAATCCTATCAATCCCCCTCCCTCTACCCCCCTCCCCCCTCCGTCCCCTTCCTCTCTCCCTTCCCCCTATTCTCAGGTTGCAACTGGGTTATAGCTTTCATGTGAAAACCCTAAATTAGTTTCATAGTAGGGGTGAGTACATTGGGTACTTTTTCTTCCATTCTTGAGACACTTTACTAAGAAGAATATGTTCCAGATCCATCCATGTAAACATGAAAGAGGTAAAGTCTCCATCTTTCTTTAAGGCTGCATAGTATTCCATGGTGTACATATACCACAATTTATTAATCCATTCGTGGATCGATGGGCACTTGGGCTTCTTCCATGACTTAGCAATTATGAATTGGGCTGCAATAAACATTCTGGTACAGATATCTTTGTTATGGTGTGATTTTTGGTCTTCTGGGTATATGCCCAGTAGAGGGATTACAGGATTGAATGGCAGATCTATTTTTAGATCTCTAAGTGTTCTCCATATATCTTTCCAAAAGGAATGTATTAATTTGCATTCCCACCAGCAGTGCAAAAGTGTTCCCTTTTCTCCACATCCGCGCCAACATCTCTGGTCTTGGGATTTTGTGATATGGGCTAGTCTCACTGGAGTTAGATGATATCTCAAAGTAGTTTTGATTTGCATTTCTCTGATAATTAAAGATGATGAGCACAGGAACAAATACAATTCACACTGCTTCATGTGGTCCACGGGCCGTAGTTTGAGGACGCCTGTCCTAAAGGGTTGTGGCCTACAGTGTGGCAGTTCTGATAGGCTAGAAAGCAGTAGCCTCTGGCCAGAAGCCAGATATACAACTTTGAGGGACAGGCAACAGGAGGAGGAATTTATGTGGAGCAGGATGGCCAAATATACATATTTAACAAACTATAGGAGGAGTCATTAATATTTATGGAAGAAGTAACATACACATGCGCCATTGGTTATACATACAAAAATGGCAGTAGTAGCATGATCCAAAGGAGGAGTTTTGGGCCTTCTGCTGTCAAAAGATGACAGTGGCTCAGTGAATAGGGCACCAGCCCCATATCCCGAGGGTGGTGGGTTCAAACGCAGCCTTAGCCAAACCGCAGCAAAAAAATACCTGGGCATTGTGGCAGGTGTCTGTGTTCCCAGCTACTCAGGAGGCTGAGGCAAGAGAATCGCCTAAGCCCAGGAGCTGGAGGTTGCTGTGATCTGTGATGCCACAGCACTCTACTGAGGGAGGGTAACAAAATGAGACTCTGTCTCTTAAAAAAAAAAAGATGAAGCAAAGGACAAATCCTCAATGTACATCCTCCCTAGATTAGTGGGAACCACTCCATGGTCACTGGAAGGAAGGAATGCTGGCCAGTTGTGCCAAAACCATGCATTAGGCCCATTGAAATCAGTGGTGGAGAAAGTCTTTCAAAAATTCTGGTTCTTGTTTAACCCTTAGGGAAGAACACCAAATGGTGATTAAAGAGGGGAGGGAGTATAATGGGGCGTGTCTGACTCCTGTTCCTCTGGGGTCTCTTTGGCCATTCACTTGGTTGGGGGGCTTAGGATTTTATTTTCACTTCTCAAGATATCTGAATCTTGGACTGGGCCTTTAGGTATGGCAGATAAAATTTAGTTGCTTGCACAGTGAGTGCTCTTATTGTGGAATACCTCCACTAAAGGATCCTAATGTGACCCCACTAAAGTATTAGTCTAATAGGTATACTTTTCAGTAGCAAGGGCTACAATGAAGTGAATGAGTAACTTGATTTTCTGGTATGCCCAAATCCTTTGCTTACCCATACCACCATTCAGAAATAAACCTGTTTATCTTTTCTTTGTCTGACATCAGTGCTGTGTATCTCCTGTGAGTCTTCCTTGAGTAAAAAAAAATATGGAGATTTCTTCCTGGCTTATTTTCTATTTCCTATTCTCAAACTGTGGATGTTCTCAAGATCCATTATTTGTTCTTCTCCATTTACTTTTTTATCCTTCGGGATATTATCTATCTTCTTGACTCTGCTATTTCTTATATAAATGATTAAAAATGTACTTCTTACACTGTGGTCCCATATCTCCAACTTCCTGCCACATGTATACACTTGGATATTCTGCTGATATCTGAAACTCATCACATTTCCAAGGTTGGATCTCCTGTCCACCTTCCCAGTTTCTGTCAATGATGGTATCATTCTTCCAGCTACCTAGGCTTAAAACCTTGAGACAATCTTTGCCACTTTCTTATACTTTGCTCTCCATACATAATCAGCCATTATGTCCCAGTGCTTCATAATGTTCTTTGTTTCCCTCTTTTATTTTTTGTACCACTGCCGTGAGCTTACCTCTGGCTGCTCATTAATCCCCTAAAGCTCAGTATATTTCCTTGCACATAGCAGAGACTCAGTGTATTTTGGTTTTGTGATTGATTGAAGTACAGATTACCTCCTGCCTCCAGCAACCACGAGCAAATCACCTTTGCAACCAGATTTTTTGCATGTATTGAGTAGCCAGGGGTACATATTTTAATTTTTTTCAGGTATGTATATTTTATCAGCCTCATGTTCTATTCCTGTCTTTTATGAATCACGAGAGGAAAGGGGACTGAAGTTGATCTTGAATTAACGAATTACAATACTTCAGAAAGACGCATCAGGACCTATTATCTTGTGCTTGTGGGACAGTATGCTCCATGACAGGGGAGACTATGTAGGTTTATCACTGCTGGATCCCCAGCACCTGGAACTGTACTTCACACTAGCATTTAACAAATACATATTGAATGAATTCATGAATACATGCCAAGGATAGTGACAACTTTGCTGTCCTGAAAGAGGCAAACAAAAATCTCCCAGTGACTTGCCTCATTTACTCTAATATGTTACACTGAGGGGACTGTACCTAACATGCTAAAATTTTTCCACATAGTCATATATTTAAAGCAATAATTGAATCTTTAAATCACAGTTATGTCCATGCTAAATTATGCTTCTTGTGGGTTAGCATGGCATGATTCTACTTGGGCACTACAAATTACATTGATAGGGTGAAATGCATTTTCATGTCTGTAAAAAGTGGAATATTATTGAATTACTTTAAGTGTCATATTTGAGATGAGCTTAGGCAGGTTTCGTTGGGCTTGACACATTTCAGTCTGTCATCTTGTCCTTAGAGATGTAGAAAATTAAATGGGGATACTTAAATAATTGAATTTATAAGCTTGCTTACAGCTATGTGGTTTATCAAGCCAGATGTCGGTACCCTCAGTTTCTTGCAGCTGAGATGCTGCCAGAACATAAATTAAAATTGGTTCTGCATATCAAGGATTAGCATGTAGAACAGGAAGAAACTTTCTTTCAGATAGCCAGTATCAGTATACTCTGTGCTAGAGAGCGCAATTTTTTAACCATTGGCTAGTTTTGATTTAAAAAGTATAATTCATTCATAAAATAAGCTCAATTATATTGCAGGGGATTCCTACTCCTTCTGCATATGATGATGAAACACTCACAGCTCTGTAACACAGTATCTATAATACTTATGTTATTCTAGTTTCATGCCTCTGTTTCTCTAGAAGTCATTTTCTCTTGTTTTTCAAATGCAGTAGACTTACTCAGGTTTTTATGATTATACGTCAACATTTCAGTTTCTCTTTTAACAATTGGTCTAGACAATACTTTAACAGGATGTTGTTTCTAGTGAGAAAGTAAGCATCGGAGCTGATCTTCCCCCGTATAAATAGAAAACACAACATCCTGTACGTAATTTAACAGAGATTTGGGGAGACAGTGTGAGGTGATAGGAACAATATAGGGTATTTTACAGCATCACACATATCCACAGTGGGACTTTGGTTGCTCTATCTGGGTTTGTTTCTTCTCATATAAATATAAGGATCTTAGGTTGAACCATTTCCCATTTCCTTTGCACGGGCAGCCTTTCCTCTTCTTCTTCGTCTTCTTCCTTTCTTGTCAATGCTGTTTGTATTATTAAATCTTTTCTATTCTTTAAGGGCAGTGAAGTATTCCAAGGTTCATGAATCTAAGATGAATTTCTTATTTTTTTAATTCCTACAGCACTTTTATAGTCAGAATACAGCATCTTGCATCCATTTGTGCATGGTTATACTGTGTAGAAATGCTTGTCTAATTCTTTTATCTAGTTACCTAATTCTTCTTTTCTGTATTAACTTTGTTTCCCCAACAAGATTGCAAAAATCGTAGTTGGACGTTGTGGCGGGCACCTGTAGTTCCAGCTACTTGGGAGGTGGAGGCAACAGAATCGCTTAAGCTCAAGAGTTTGAGGTTGCTGTGAGCTGTGATGTCATGGTACTCTACCCAGGATGACATAGTGAGACTCTGTCCCCCTCCAAAAAAAAAAAAAATTGCAAAAATCTTGAATGCAAGAACAGTTTTATACCTTCCCTATTTCCTACATGGTGTCTGTTACATTATGAAGTAAATAAAATTATCAATTGATCTGGATTAGATGCTAATCACTCATCACCTGGATTGAAAGAATTTGCAGTATGAACAAAGGTAGCCATGTCTCATGGAAGGCCAATTCACTTGTTAGCCAAAAAAGGGTTTAGTGGCCTCCAGTCTTAGCCTTTTGGACTCCTGTAACAAAAGTACCACAAATTGTGTAAATTACAAACAAAAGAAATTTATTTCTCACATTTCTGGAGGCTGGGAATTCCAAGGCCAGGTGAGAGTGTCTGGTGAGAGCCTGCTCTCCTGGTTCATAAAGGGTTCACTTTCTGGCTGATGGAGTGTC
Organism: Nycticebus coucang; assembly: GCF_027406575.1. Lineage (NCBI taxonomy): Eukaryota > Metazoa > Chordata > Mammalia > Primates > Lorisidae > Nycticebus > Nycticebus coucang. The sequence continues at coordinate 150,751,598 of NC_069804.1, read as the reverse complement.
TTCTAACTGTATCTGCACCTGGGGGAAAGTGTGAGGGTCTCTTTTATAAGGGCATTAATCCCATTTATGAGGGCTCTGCCTTCACAACCTAATCAGTTGCTAAAGGCCCCATCTCTTATCACCTTGGGCGTTAGGATTTCAAGGTATGAGTTTAGAGACAACAGCACTTCCTCTGAAATTATTGGCCAGAGCCCTTAAATTGAACTAATAGTAAAAGTATGTTTCTCGTGAGTCTTTTGATCTGAGGATGCCATTTATGAAAAGCAAGACCTTATCTGACAGGAAAGTGTTGTTCTGGTTATTTTTCTTTTCTGGACCTGTAATATCAAGTTTCTAATCCAGTCCAGCCAACATAAATTGAGCACACACTACATGTAAGTTGCTATGATATGCTGTGGTGGGTTGGGCAGAGAATGGTGTGTGTAAAGATCGATAGAAACTAATTTTTGCCCTCAAGGGGTTTATAGTGAAGAATTTGGGGTATAATAGACAAATGAACAAACAAAATAATTCCTACGATATGACGTAATAAGAACAGTGATAGAGGTACATATGGAGTGATCTGGCAATCACAGACAAATAAGGATCTGACTGTATCCTGTGGTTTATATCTGGGAATGTACCATTGAAAGGCGACAATTTTATAAGATGACTAGGAATTTGGCTGTCAAAAAAGGCAGGGAAGTGCATCCAAGGTAGATATACTAGAATAAATAAAAGCACACAGACACAGAATCTGTGCTATGTCTGAGGAACCATTTGGTATCTTATAGTTAAATTCTAAGAAGTATAGGTAAAGAATTTCAGAAGGGACTAAAGTGACAGGCCAACTTCCTGGCTTTTCACTGACCTTCCAAGTCCATTTCATTCCCTAGAGGATATATATCCATGAGCATTTTTTCAAAGCTATGAAGCTCATGGTATGGGAGAGCTGCAAGAAAAAGTTACTGTGGAATTATATTCTTTTCTGTCATGAAATTTTCAGAATCAACATCTTCCACTGTCCTGTATATTCCAGACAATATTTTTTTCCTTTTCTCTTGCATGTGAATGAAGAATGCTGAGATTGTCTGAATTCATTTTACGACTAATTAAAATAGAAAAAACCCTAAGTGTGCATCTGAAAAGGAATTCTTACAACTCCTAGCAGTAGAGAGCAATACAGACATCTGACACTACACTGCACTCAGGGTTGAATACAGAGAAGCTTATTCAGCAAGTTTGGAATGGAGACCTCTTTCCTGTGCAATTTTCAAATCTCGGCAGTGGATGTCTCCTAGTCCCTTCGGGAAACCAGGGACGTTAAGTTTACCCTTTTCCTTTGTGTCTACTCCCTTCTCCCTTGAAAACATAAGGCCTGCTCTAAGAAAAGGAACTGACAAACTTAGTCATTTGGAACGATGTAAGTGACTCTTACGGCTCAGTGGGATAGTGTCCCAGTGCTTTTTGCATTTTAAGAAGGAGATAAAGGTCTGGCTTAACTTAAATCACAAGCTTTAGAATTTCCGGCAGTACCTAGCCCATTTGGTGCCCTATCTTAATGGTCGCTACTACTACCCCAGCATCAATATCATCAAGTCACTGATAACACCTCATGTCCTTTTATAGTGTTTAGTAATATTAATCTATTTGAAGTGATAGCTTTTATAATTGAAAATATATAGATAGATTTTTATAACAAAAACAGCATGAAGAATTTGAATCTAAAATTCAAATTCTTGAATTTCTGTCGTTGGCCCGACAGAAAAGGAATGAAAATGAGAAAAATATGAATGAATAAATGACTTCCTGGGCCTTTGGCTCTTTCTTATGAAACCTTAATTTTGGCTTCTCTTACACATTGCTGAGTTTAAGAAACTGACTTTTGAATGGCAAGGAGATTGTTAAGGTTTCAAATAGAAACTGAGCTATTGAAAGAACTGTATTTTAGGTCAGCAAATTAGGGTTGGCTTAAGAGTGTTTAATTTTGAGATAACACTAAAACTATTGAACAGATCTAAGGTCAGATATAAGCTAGATATCTCAGTTCCTTTAAAAGCAAAGCCAAAGCCTGACTGTGCAGCAAATTAAGAAAGAGGAAAATAACTTTGATTTATACCAGCCACGTGTGGCCATCATAGCCGGTTTGTTAGTCGGTTCATTGTAATTGGATTTCTGAATTATTTTTTTCATCCTACATTATTGCCATCTTTAAAAGGAATGTGGTCATTTTTCAGCTTCATGCATTGATAAGTAGGTACACAACTCCTACTGTTTTTCATGTGTGTCTAATTTTTGCCACTCTGCTGAAAAATATGTGACAAAACAGAAGTCAACTATATTGCATTTTCCTTTCTCAGTAGTAAACAGCTTCAGCGAGTGGTAAAGTATAATACCTAGTGCTCACAAGTAGAAAAAAATTATTTTAGCCTGCAGATATTTCTGTAGTATACTTGGCTGGGCACTAGGCACGAAGAAAAAGCAAAAGCAAAATATATGCTCAAATGCTTACCTTCAAAAGCTTCAAGATACCCTCAAATGCTTACCTTCCAGGATGACTGTGACCTACACACATGCAGAATGTTGTCATTCTCAGTAGGCTGGGCCTACTAGACTCTTTTCTGTGGCTGTGTAACAAATTATCAAGTGGGTTGAAATAACATGAATTTGTTATCTCACCTTGTTTCTCTAAATCAAAAGTCTGGACATACCTTGGTGGTTTTTCTGCTCAGAGTGTCACACAGCTGCAGTTAAATTATCAGTTGGGTTTATTTGCACCTGAAAGACCAACTGAGGAAGAATCCACTTCCAACTCCCTAGCGTTGTTGGCAGAATTAATTTTTTTGTGGCTGTAGAATTCGTGGAAGCTGTGTCATCAGAATGGAGAGAGAAAAGGCTAGGTGTGATGGCTCATGCCTGTAATCCCAGCACTCTGGGAGGCCGAGGCCAGTGGATTGACTGAGCTCACAGGTTCTATTCCAGCCTGAGCCAGAGTGAGACCCCACCTCTAAAAATACTCAGGCTTTATGGCAGGCACCTGTAGTCCCAGCTACTTGGGAGGCTGAGGCAAGAGAATCACTTGAGCCCAAGAGTTTGAGGTTGCTGTGAGCTATGACACCAGGGAACTCTACCTAGGGCGATAAAGCGAGACTCTGTCTCAACAATGGAGAGAGAAGAATCTCAGCTGCTTCAGATTTCTAACTTCAGGGATGACTTTGATCCTATTTTAAAGGGTTCTCTTGATTAGGTCAAGCCTACCCAGAATAATCTCTTTTTTGATTAAGTCAAAGTTAACTGGGGCCTTAATTAACCCTTTGCCTTCAACATATTCTGTTGGTTAGCAATAAGTTGTAGGTTCTGCTCACACTAAAGGGGAAAGTATTACACAAAGGCAAGACTTACTGATGTGTTTGCCATGTGAAGAAAACACAAAATGCAAGCAATGATGATGCAAGTAGCTTGGAATGGACAAAAATCTAAATGGAAAGTATGTACAGGGACTGAGGGAACACAGAGAAAGAGGGTGATCTGTATATGGAGGTGATTCATTTAATTAGCAAAAATTTACTGTGCACTGACTACAGGCCCTGTGCCAAGCTCCAAGCAAATGCTGAATGACAAGCACCCTGCATAACAATTGAAAACATGCAATGTCCAGTTCTAGAAGACTTCAGAATCCTATGTGATACTCTTGTCTGAAAAAGAAAAACTAAAACAATAGATGATAAATATGTTTACTTATAGCTATGAATTCCTTACATCTTGCTGTGGAGGTACCTTACAGATGGAAAGGTAGTCACACACACACACACACACACACACGGAAGCAAAGCAGCATAAGTAGGTTTGACTAAATAAAACGATCTCTGAAAATATCCCTTGACATTAAACCGTGATTGTCTTAATCTGATGTCTTTACTTTGCGTGGAAAATAGAAAATTGTCATGATCAGGGGCAGGCTTTGATGATCTGACTCTTGAGTCTATTCAGATAACGCGTGTGGTGAGCAAAGCAGCTGTATAACTCAGCCAGTGCATTTATCTGTCACTTAAAGTTTGTTTCAACCTTTTTCTATTTATTTTCCTTATTGCAGCAGTTCTCAACCTGTTAGTCATGACTCCTTTGGACTGTATTAAAGGTTTGCAGCATTAGGAAGGTTGAGAACCACTGCCTTATTGTATCTGAATAATAGTCGTATTACGTACACTGAGTGAAATTTACCACTCCAATTTTATACAGGAATTTTTTTATTAATATTAAATCATAGCTGTGTACATTTAATGCGATCATGGGGCACCATTGGTTTTATAAACAGTTTGACACATTTTCATCACACTGGTTAATACAGCCTTCCTGGCATTTTCTTAGTTATTGTGTTAAGACAATTATATTCTACATTTACTAAGTTTCACATGTACCCTTGTAAGATGCACCGCAGGTGTAATCCCACCTATCACCCTCCCTCTGCCCCTTCCACCCTCCCTCCCCTCCCTCTCCCCATTCCCCATATTCTTAGGTTGTAACTGGGTTATAGCTTTCATATGAAAGCCAAAAATTAGTTTCATAGTAGGGCTGAGTACATTGGATACTTTTTCTTCCATTCTTGAGATACTTTATTAAGAAGAATGTGTTCCAGCTCCATCCATGTAAACATGAAAGAGGTAAAGTCTCCATCTTTCTTTAAGGCTGCATAATATTCCATGGTGTACATGTACCACAATTTATTAATCCATTCGTGGACTGATGGGCACTTGGGCTTTTTCCATGACTTAGCAATTATGAATTGGGCTGCAATAAACATTCTGGTACAAATATCTGTGTTATAATGTGATTTTTGGTCTTCTGGGTATATGCCTAGTAGAGGAATTATAGGATTGAATGGCAGATCTATTTTTAGATCTCTAAGTGTTCTCCAAACATCTTTCCAAAAGGAATGTATTAATTTGCATTCCCACCAGCAGTGTAGTAGTGTTCCCTTTTCTCCACATCCGCGCCAACATCTCTGGTCTTGGGATTTTGTGATATGGGCTAACATTACTGGAGTTAGATGGTATCTCAAGGTAGTTTTGATTTGCATTTCTCTGATGATTAAAGATGATAAGCATTTTTTCATATGTCTGTAGGCCGTGTGCCTGTCTTCTTCAGAGAGGTTTCTCTTCAAGTCCCTTGCCCAGCCTGCGATGGGATCACTTGTTTTTCTCTTGCTTATACATTTGAGTTCTCTGTGGATTCTGGTTATTAAACCTTTGTCAGAGACATAACCTGCAAATATCTTCTCCCATTCTGAGGGCTGTTTGCTTGCTTTACTTACTTTACTTGGTTGTGCAGAAGCTTTTTAGATTGATCAGGCCCCAGTAGTGTATTTTTGAAGTGGCTTCAGTTGCCTGGGGGGTCCTCTTCATAAAATACTCACCCAGACTGATTTCTTCAAGGGTTTTCCCTGCACTCTCTTCTAGTATTTTTATAGTTTCATGTCTTAAGTTTAAATCTTTAAACTAGTGAGAGTCTATCTTAGTTAATGGTGAAAGGTGTGGGTCCAGTTTCATTCTTCTACAGGTTGCCAGCCAGTTCACCCAGCACCATTTGTTAAATAGGGAATCTTTTCCCCACTGAGTGTTTTTAATTGGCTTGTCAAAGATCAGATAACAATCAGTAGCTGGATTTATCTGTTGGTTCTCTATTCTGTTGCAGACATCTACTTCTCTGTTTTTGTGCCAGTACCATGCTGTTTTGATCACTATCGATTTATAGTATAGTCTGAGGTCTGCTAGCATAATTCCTCCTGCTTTGTTTTTATTTCTGAGTAATATCTTGGTTATTTGAGGGTTTTTTTTTATTCCATATAAAACTAAGTATTATTTTTTCAAGATCTTTAAAGTATGACAGTGAGGCTTTAATAGGGATTGCATTAAAATTGTATATTGCTTTGAGTAGCATGAACATTTTAACAATGTTGATTCTTCCCAGCCATGAGCATGGTATGTTTTTCCATGTGCTAACATTTTCAGCTATTTCTTTTCTTAGAGTTTCATAGTTCTCTTTATAGAGATCTTTCACGTCTTTTGTTAGATAAACTCCAAATATTTCATCTTCTTTGGCACTACTGTGAACGGAATAGAGTTCTTAACTGTTTTTTCAGCTTGACTATTGTTGGTATATATAAAGGCTACCAATTTATGAATGTTGATTTTGTAACCTGAGGCGCTACTGTATTCCTTGATCACTTCTAAGAGTTTTGTAGTAGAATCCCTGGTGTTTTTCAGATATACAATCATATCATCTGCGAAGAGTGAAAGTTTGATCTCTTCTGACCCTATATGGATACCCTTGATCTCCTTTTCTTCCCTAATTGCAATGGCTAAAACTTCCATCACAATGTTAAAGAGACTGAAATCATTTCCACTCAGATCAGGAACTAGACGAGGAATTTCTTATGCAGATTTAGATAGCAGGATAGAGGAAAATGAAGGCTAAACCCTAGGATTTCTCACTCCAAATTCAGATTTTTCTATATCATCTTTATGGAAGAAAAAATAGTATAGAAAACAAAAGTATCCAGCTTTACTAGTTATACCATATATAAGATATCCTTTCTCATTCTGTGTTTGGTGGAGCCTGTTTTCCCTTGTTCATTTTTAAGCCCCAAATCATGGAGGCTGTTTTTTGTTTTTTTTTTTTTTTAATGGAATCAGAGTATTTAAACATAAGAGTTTATGAAAAGAAAAGCCATTGTTCTAAAAAGTGCCCTCGGACTTACCTAGAGGGACCACTTCCAGTGAATAGGTTCTACATGCCCCATTAGTTTCTTGATCTCTCTTTTGAGGGCGCAAACAAGCTTCCTATTTTCACAATGATTTTAATGATGTGAACACTTACCTACCGGGAATGAGACTGAAATGCCATATCATTTCATATAGGCTATTGCACAACTAACAGTTACTATAATAAATTTCAGGACACTGCTGACTGCTTGTTTAAATCTTCTTTGGGATATTTCCAGTTCATCCAATTTCCCCCCAAGATTTCAGGCTACTTTGGGCCAAATGTTTAGTGAGTTTTTCATTTTAGAGACTTAATGTCTGCATCCAGGTTTTATATAGTATCCTGAAGAGACTGCCTATTCACCTTCAGCTGCTTCACCCTATCAGTGGGAGAGGATGTTGGGCAATAAATCCTAAGAGGAATGAGTATTTGTTTCATATAGGTATCATATAAAATTAACTGCAAAGCTCCTCCCATGAGTCTACTGTAATGTTTGTTTTCTGCAAGTGAAACACAAAGAGAAAACAATAGTATCATATCCAACTGAGACTAATAGTCCCAAGCCAAACTATATATGGGGATTGGATTATGAGGAAAATCAAATTTATGGTTCCTTTGTCTTTTAGGTAGGTGCTTTTATTTTTTTTTTGTTATTATTTGTTAGTATGTCTTCTTAATACCTAATATGTGATTTTTTCTTCTTCTATTATTCCTACATCATTTCACACACTACATTAAATATACTAGCCTCCACATCCAAAAATTTTGGGTAGCTTTTTTTGTCCAAAAAACCATTTATAAATTTTATTTTTTAAGTATCTCTTAATACCTATTAGTACTTACTATGTACTAGTAAGTACTTACATAGTACTTAGTATTATCTAACATAAACATCATGAGCCTTTCATTTTATACTTTAAGTGTACTAGACTAATAATCTGTGTCCTTGAATATTAGTTGTACGCTTTATTACTAACTAGCTGTGTGACAGTGAAAAAGTCACATAGCCTTTCTTGACTTCCGTTTCCGAGTATATCCCAAGGCTCTTGTGATAGAAAATCAAGATAGTGTATAGTTTATATGAAATATACAGAAATCTTCATAGAAAATGAAAAACAATGGACAGAATGGACAGAGAAGTTAATAATAACTAGTAAATTGGATGAGATTGATATTTAAATTCATTGTGTAGTAAAACTTTTGTAAATAATCACTTCTTAGTGTGAATATGGGCATTCTTCAATTAATTGTTTCATTTGAACTTATATGCTATTTTCTAAGGAGGATGTTTTATAGTTATCAGATGTAAATAAAAAGAGCTAAGTTTGGGCGGCACCTGTAGCTCAGTGGGTAGGGCGCCGGCTCCATATACCAAGGGTGGCGGGTTTGAACCTGGCCCTGGCCAAACTGCAACAAAAAAATAGCCAGGCATTGTGGTGGGTGCCTGTAGTCCCAGCTACTTGGGAGGCTGAGGCAAGAGAATTGCCTAAACCCAAGAGCTGGAGATTGCTGTGAGCTGTGACATCACAGCACTCTACCAAGGGTGACAAAGTGAAACTCTGTCTCAGAAAAAAGAAAGAAAGAAGGAAAAAAAAAAGCTAAGTTTTTCAAAGAGTCATAATACATAATATTTTTTCCCTAAAGCAGTGTATTTAATTGGCATTTACCTACTAACAATGAGGGTACAAAATGAGGAATAATTATTAATTTGTTCTGCTTGCAATACATATGCATATGCATTTTCAGAATGTGCTTTATCTCAATATATATCAAATGTGCAAAACTCAAAGTGTCATCAACCACAAATTATTTGATTTTTTTAAACAAATCTTCAGGTTTAATAACAAAATGGAATTGGTCACCATGTGGCCACCTCTTTTCCTCATCATTCATATCCCCAACTCCCAGCTCTTTGGGTTAAAAACTGATCTTAGAAGACATCATCTCTCAAAGATGTTGATTAAGATTCAGAGAGAGATACAACTCAGCACCTTTTTAATTTCAAATATAGATAAATTTGATAAGAAAAAACTAAAATATTCTTATAGCTTCCTGGAGCGGATATCTTAATCCTTCCATGTAGATACCTTCATATCCACAGGAGGCCCCATTTGGACTTAAAGCAAACCGAGTCCATGATTCACTCCGTCTCCAGCTCTTTTTGTAGCTTTTCTTCTTTGAGTGGATCCTGTGTCCATGACTGCAGTGACGACCTGGAGACTTGGAGTGGGATCTGTGTTGTTGATCTTGGGACCTGCTGTGAAGATGTCTTGGACTCTTGCTCCCTTCCCTTTCTAGATGAGGGAAGAGGCTTCCTTTGGGAGATGGACTCTGCCTTCTAAAAGACTGGCTCTTACTCTTCCTGTAGGGGATGTAGGAGACCAGTGAGGCTTGTCCCTGTCATAGTAGCTTCTGTGGTGGTGGTCAGATGGTGGTGCTCTTTGAACTTCTCATTTTCCTTTTCTTTCTTTTCACTGGACCCCATGTCATCCATCATCTTGTAGAGCACTTACTTAAGGCTCCAGTTCCTCAGCTTCCACTCACATGCAGCATTTCTGTAGCCAGGGGAAGATGATGTCACAGACTTTTTCTATGTGAAGTAGTTCATCCATAAACTCGCCTACATAAATCAGTTCAAACTCTCTATTTTGGTCTTGGCTCTTGAGTTTTTAATAGTCATCATACAAGGCTCCAAGTACTTTTAGCAATTAATTGCTGTGCCTGTCAGCCTCTTGGAAAATGCTCCCAATACTCGGACATACTTGAAATCTTCATTTTTGATGAACTCCACAATGATATCCGCCTTGGTTTGAATTTGAAGCATCTTAAAGGTTAAACACAGAAAGGGAGTTGGTTTTATGGTATCAACTTAGACACCAACCACAAACTTTAACTTCATGGCTTTATCCACTACAAGTTCAGCTGTATGTTCAAAGCACTCATCTTTCCAGTAGTTGGACTCATAACATTTATGTTCCAATGAACTTCTTTACTACATAATGAGAGTCAGTCCTGTGGATCCTGTATGCATCTTTCACCATGTGGTTTGCATTTTTAGAACGATTTCAGTTCCATTTCCATTGGGTTCTTTAATGTATCACATCCAGATTAATAACAACAACAAAAATGCACCCAGAGGCATGGAGAAAGATGGGTACAGTCTCACTAGTTTAGGCAACCATCTTAAAGCCTGAAACTCTGTAGCCTAAGGAACTTCTTCCATGAGCCACGTTACCCACAGAATCAATCTGAGTTATTTTTTACTAAAATTCTTTTTCTCTTTATTTTTGAGAACCCAGAAAGTAACTCAGGCCAACCATGATGACTTAAAAATGAGATTAATTTATATAGTCATGGCAGTGATATTGTGAATGGGGTGAAGATAAAATGTGTTCCAAAATAAATATCCATGTAAGCTTTACTACCTGAATTCTCCACTGAAACAAGGTTAAGAAGTTAGCATAACATTCTTCCTGAATTGTGAGCCTAGTTCCACCAGGTCTTCAAAAATTAAGCAGAAAAGCAGCTCGACTTTGTCTTCCTACTGTCATTAAAAGCATCTCTATTTCTCTTCCCTTTGCTTATATCCATGGGAGTCTCATTACATGAAGGAATATTACCTGTCATTGTAATGCATTTAAGATGCAGGTGTCTAAATTTCTCTTTTTCCACTTTTGTATTCCATTAAGTGTCATAAATTTAGACTTCCTATGGAGAGGACATTATATAAATAAAATAATGTCTTGTATCAGCATATACATGTATCTGTGTTAGCGTCTAATGGTTTTGTTTTGAGTTATGGGTATACTGGCTATTAATAGAGCCAGAGAATATGGCAAAAATCCAACTTCTTACACATTTCTGTTTAATATGCAAAACCAGTCATTTTTCCATCCTGTCTTTCCCGCCTTCTCCTCCTGTGTCTCTTCTATCCTCATAGTGGTGTTAAGAATTGGTATAATTTCATTAACTAGAGGTTATGCAAATTAATAGAGAAGGTTTCTTTTTTTTTTTTTTTTTTTTTGGCCGGGGCTGGGTTTGAACCCACCATCCTCGGTATATGAGGCCAGTGCCCTACTCCTTGAGCCACAGGTGCTGCCCTCAGAGAAGGTTTCTTTTGATGGCTCCAATAATGTGAGAGAGAAGCACTTTCTCCCTGTAAACGAATCTGTAATGGCAGACACTCATTGTCATTTTTGTCACTGTTAGCTTTTTATGCTACCTTTAGCAACCCTTGTTCTATTGGATGGAGTTTGTTTTCTATTCATGAAAACTATATTCAGTCTTGAACCTTTTTTTGATAGAAGTAGAATGGAGGAGATAATTAGTGTTGGAAATAAGCCATACTTCCTTTCCAGAAACTTCCTGTACTCTGGCCCAATGCAGATCAACTCTACTCTGGTATGTCTTCAGTAATAGATCTGTGCCTACAATGATGGTACACTTATACAAATTAATGCGTCAGTGTAGAATTAAAGGCACAGAGGAAAGGAGCCTTTCCCTGTTATTTACTCAATGAATTATAATATTAATGGTTGCTATTACACTTTAGGTGCATTCTTAGTCCAATGGAAGAAGATAATGATGCACAATTATAAGTGTACATAAAATGTCTACTATGTGCTAGGCTGTCTGGTAGGTGCTATGCCAGGTACAAAGCAATATTTTGCCATTTCCAGCGTTAACTTTTTGTGCTTTAGACTTTCAGTATAATACAAATTCAGAGAACAGAACTTTAATGTAGTCTGTAGTATTTGTGGATGGCTTTGTAAAGGAGTTGAGACACTGGGGTTTAAGGAAAATTTGCAATCTGAAGAGATCAAGAAGAGGAATAAAACTATTCCACTTGGGCAGAATGGCATAATGAAAGTCTCCAACTTTATTTGGTAGGCAATAAGGAATTATCTGAGGATTTCAAGCCAGTGTGTGACTTGGTAAAATGGTATTATGGGATGGAGTGAAAGTGGCTGGAGGAGGGTGAGGATTTATCATTTAGAAGGTATAATAGTAATCTATCAATCGGTGAAACAAATAAGTGCCTGCTTTGTATACATAGGTGGCTGAAATGAGTGGGAGAACTAGTTGTTTTGAAATTAACTGACTTGGAACGCTTTTGAAAACAACCAGTTTGATTAAATTCACTTGTTTTTCTCCAAATCAGCTCATTATTACAGAAGCGCTTCGTGTTAATTACACTCAGAAAAAAATCACTTAGGCTTGTTGTTTCATGGCTTAAAGGCAAACCAGCTTGTAGATTAACTAAAAATTTGGCTTTTCAGCTGGAAGTTTCAGTGTTGTGTCGATACATCCTTTTAAGAATTGCATAGATACTGGCAGGCAGTACAAAGATATGTTAGAATTTCTAGGTGTTAGGAAACAGACTTAAGTTATCACCCATAGCAAAATAAATCCTTGAGCAAAGAAGTGACAAGACACCCTATAGTATTTTTTATTAAGTAATTTTAAGTAGTTTACAATTTATTAACTTATAAATTAAAAACTACGGATTAGAGAATGGATGAAAAAGAAAAAGTGACCAAAAGGCACTTTTTGTATATGATATTTAAAATAATCCATATTGAAGATCATTGCTATTGTTATGAAATAGGCTTATCTGAAGAGAGGCGGTTCATTTGTCAAAATAATATTCCAAAGAATTATGGCTAAATATTAAGCAGAGTACATGGATATTTGTTAAATATTTATTTTCTCAGTTCTGAATGTCATGGCAAACTTACTCTTCCGGAAGGTACATAAATTGTTCTATCCTTAAAAATACCCTAGGACATCTTTATATTTGCTCCTCATAGTAGCCAACCTAAATATGATAGAATTATATCTCCTGATCATTAGCCACTAATGCTTTCTAGCTATCTATTTATTATAATGGCATTGACAATGCTAAGTAAGTCATAATGGTTGTGACAATCTGTGGCAAGAGTGGCTCACTGGCTAATGACGCTGGTTCTAGGGTGAGTGGGGAAATATGAGGCAATAAAGTCCCTTTGAGAAAAGAACCACTTCTCTGTGGCACTTCTTGTGCAACAATCACACACTGCCACTATTGACTATAGTTTCCAGATATTACTTCTGAAATGATAGTATCAGTAATATCACATCCAGAGACACTAGAGGCAGTAATACTATTTAAGATGCTATTGACACAGCCTAGGAAAAAAGTTGATGGTGGCCTGAATAAAGGTAGTGGCAACAGTGGCAGCAAGAAATGAGCATATTGTCAAGACATCATAATGGTTGAATATTTAAGTGTTGGTAATGCTGGGAAGGTGTGGTGCTAAGAGTAAGAACAGGGAGGGTCATCATGACTCCAGGGCTTCGACTTTGGGTTACTGGGAGTGTGGGTGCTATTAAATGAAATTGGACATTCAGAAAGTAGAGTAGGTTTGTGATGGGAATAGATGTTTTATTTTGGACATGTTGTCTTTATGGTGTCAAAAGAGGCAACTGTTGGGATTGTGAAATTGAGGTTAGGAAAGAGTCTGGGGGTGTAGATGTGCCACCAATACCTTCAAATTTCAGGTGTAAATTGAAGCTATGGCAATAGATAGAAGTACCCATAAAGAGAGAAAATAGAGAGCCAACAAAACAAAGTAAAATGAACTGAGAAGAAAACTTTGAGCTGCTTGTATAGGAAGAAGAGTAGCCAATGAAAGAGGGAAGGGAAAGTCAGAGAGAAGAATTAGAACCAGGATAATATAATGTTTGGAATCTAAAGGAAGAGAGATAAGAGGTTCAGGGTCATTGGCACCATCAGATTGCAGAAAATTTGAAGAGGCTGAAAATTGAAAAATAGCCCTTGGATTTGGCACATTGGCAAACTTTAAGGATCAATTTCAGTGAAGCGGAAAGCACACATATAGATTGAAATGAGTTACCAGGGAAGCAGAGGTAGAAGATATAGTCTGTGTCACACATCATCAGTGATAGGAGCTGAAATGAAAAAAATACAAAGAAATATGAAAATTGTTTTAGCTTTAATGGATTTTAATTCCGAAAGGGCATAAATGCTTCATTAAGTGGCATCCCCAGTCCATATGCTTATCCCCTGAGAATCTAGTATAGATCTTCCATATACAGTATTTAAAGTTGTTTGCCCCTAATATTAATATGACTGTGAAAACTTCAGGCGTGACAACTTCATACAACAATGCAGAAAGGGGAGAGAAAAAAATAACTATTTTTCTTGTGACTTTTTAAGTGCTAAGAAATGTTCTCACCCCTTTGCCTCAGGAAACCTTACATTCACATTTCATTGGCCAAAATTGGTCAACATGAATTTTTCCTCTCCTTTTCTTGTTAACATTGTATCAGATTTTTTCAGGTATTCTAGAATTACAGATTCATAGTCATAAGTTATTTTGTAAATAATGATTGCAAGAGGGACTTTACCTAACAATTGCAATCAGTGTAACCTGGCTTATTGTACCCTCAATGAATCCCCAACAATTAAAAAAAAAAAAAACAAAGAAAATGAATATCCACTCCAAAAAAAATAAATAAAAAATAAAAATAAATAAATGAAAAGGAACTTATAAATCATTTAGTCTGCATTTTCTAATTGTGTGTGGGTAATTTGCCTACTAAGATCATATGGGTCCCTGTTCTCTTTTGAGAATCTATTAAATCAGGGTCTCTAGGAGTAGAACTCCAACATTGATACTTTACAAGTCTCCAAGAGTAATTAATATGTGCATCTAGTGTTGGGAACCCTTAAGCTAGTCTCAGTTTCCCTGAAATTGCTTTGAGAAGTGTGAATGTTAATGCCCTAAAAGGATACATTTTGGTATAATCCTAAATTTCTCTGATTGATATCGTGTAGACAGCCATGACCCTGTATCTCTGCTCTAGAATGCTCCTTGTTACCTCTGTAAAGACTACCTTGACTGGGAAGGGCTATGATTGACTTTGATAGTTTGCATGATTTTTAAAACTGTATTTATTATTTATATCAGGATGTCGATGACAATATACCTCAACACCATTCTTTGTCCTCCATAAATTTGATATCTATACTTCTAGTGTAGGGAAGTATATCTCAGAAAATTAAATATATTCACATTGATGTGATATGTACTATATACATTTGGTTTAAAAGATAGATTTTAGGAACACTGAAGCAGATTGAATATTTGTTTTCTTTTTATTATACTTTTTATGAGCTAGTGAGTTTGTTCAAATGATAATACTTTTCCCCTGATGTAGTGAAATTATTGCTCAAATATGTGTCCAAGAGAAGTGTTTTGGGAAACATACAGGGTGGTCATAAAGTTCGTGTGTAATTTAAAATAGTCACACAAATTTTATGGCCACCCTATATTTAGAAATACATGCATATCCACATTTTCTTGCATGAATTGTACTCCAATTAGGCTCTGAGTAACAAGAGTGTATTTTTATATCTCAGTTTTGGATCCTTTCACTTTAGGAATGCATTCTAAACAGGGCCATCAGCATTGAATTTATAATGCAAAGTTATTTGGAAATCGAGGTGTGTGAGTTTGTTCCCACCAAATAGACTTGTTGGGAGGTCAGTCGTTCTTGGAAGTAGCTCCCAGAGAAACCAATCGTCATCAAGTTTTATTACATGTTTGCAGTATAAAGTGCTCCAGAATCTATAACAGTAATAAAAATACGGTATGTAATGTCTAAGTGTCTATCTGCATGCAGCATTGTGCTGAGCAGTTGGATTGTGACCTGGCGTTGACACATATTTTCAGACTACATTGCATATTGGGGTGATTGATATAATAGTCTAGTTAAACAGAAGCAGGAAACTGCCTCAGAGCTTTTAGTATAAGGAAAATGGCTTATGTCTACATGTGTGACCATGCAACCATTTTTTAAGTGATTAAGTGAAAATGATCAGCTAGACCAGCGAATCTCAACTCTAGCTCCCTAGGATCACCTAGAGAGATTTAAAAAAATAATAATGATAGCCAAGTATAAATGTGTTAACACAATAATTAAGTAAACAAGATGAGGTATATATTAAAAAAAAATAATGATAGCCAGTCTCTACTCACAAATTCTAGTGTAATTGGTCTGGAGTGGGGCCCAGACATCAGGCAGCAGTAATTTTTTTTTTTTTTTTGCAGTTTTTGGCTGGGGCTGTGTTTGAACCTGCTACCTCCAGTATATGGGGCCAGCGCCCTACTCCTTTGAGCCACAGGCACTGCCCTGGCAGCAGTAATTTTTTAAGTCCCACAGGTGATTTTAATGTGCTACCAAAGTTGAGAATGACTGAACTTGATTATATGCATTGTGCGGATAGGGGCCATCATGTGTCTTGTTTACTGCTACACTCCTTATGGCCAGGCCAATGCCTGGCACATTGTAGTTCAGTAAGTATTTGTTTCATGCAAAGTTATCAGCTATAGAATTGGTAGAAAGCTCAGTTGTTCACGCATTCAAATAACAACACTTGCTAACTCTTTAGTTAGAGGCTGGTGGATTGTTGCAGAGGATATCAGCTCACAAAGCCCTCAAGGTGTTTGTAATGGACACATAACTACTAATTTTACATGCTTCCCTTTTTGTGTGGTCTCCTCTTGCTCTTAGCTCTATTCAGAAGTGAGAAAAAAATATTACTTCAGGTGGGTCTTCTTTTTCTTTTCATAATAATATGAGAGGAGGAATGGCAAAAATGTGTTGAGTGAACATTCGAACAGACCTTTGTGGCATTTTCAAGAAGTTTCCAAGCCTGTTAGCACAGTAAGTTCTCTGGCTGATACTCTTTTTGTAACTTCCTACTTTGAGATCTACTTCACTCTTAATTGCACCTCAGAAACTTCCAAACAGAAAACTTTCTAACTAGTTTCCATCTCTTACTCTGTGTCATGACTTCAGTGACTGATGACTTTGGAGTCTTAACCCAAACCCCAGGGTTATGACTCCAATTTAAATATGTAAATTTAAGAAATGTAAAGCCAGTGCCCTTTTTTTTAGTGTAGGTTGGCTGCAAATGCTGGCATAGCTGGGATTTAATAATTACTTTGGCCTATAGTAAATCTAGTTGGGTAGTTAATCAAATAACATTTAACTAATTAATTGTATTTTCTTTTTATTAATTCCATGTTTGCAATTGAGTTGAGTTATGTATGAAGCAGTAAAAACATCCTGCTGTTTTTCGAAAATGGTGTTATATTTTATCACCAGTGTCTTAAGAATACTAATGCTTAAAGAGATGATTTGAGGATTAAAATGCAACTTTAGCTTATGGAAGAAATACAACTCAACAATAGTTGATACAATATATATGTAGTGAAAATGGCAATCAACTAGTCTATTAAGTGCAGAGACAGATGTCCTGTATAAGAGATTTGTGTGTCATTGCTGGGAAACGTGCGTTATTCATCTCTGTTCAGGCACTACGTTCAAATTTTAAGTGGTGCCTTTTAAAGCACTTTCATGCTGAATTGCTGTTTGTGAGTTTGTGCCTCACATTTAACACCCAATTTGACTCCTCACAGAATCATAGTGGCAAAGTAGGGTAGCAACTAAGGATCAAAGATTAGCTTCATCTGAAAATCCCAGTTTTATGCAGTTAGTCTAAAAGGACTCTAGTAAAGAAGTGCCTTGTGAAAGTGAAAGCTCTACAAATGTTAGATGGGATTATTTTTATTCATGTATGCTTGGCAATAAATACTTCCAGTTTTACTGATCATTAAAGATTCTCTAATTACCCATCAAGAAAAAGGGTAAAAAAAGGAAATAACTTTCAATTCTGTTTTAATAGTCTCACCTGAGGAATTTAAGATAGGCCTTTTTTTTTTAAACTCAGGAGATTAATTCAGTTTACATGTATAAGAAGAGGTATTTTTCTAAAAGGGCTGAACTATTGTAGAAAGGTCTATAATTAATGTAGTGAGTCTGGAAATTGCTTTTAAATAGAATTCTCCTCCCCCAGTCATACACCAAGGACATTCTAATGGTTGAAGCTCAAGGAGGAACTCTGCTGGTTTTACCTGTTCGATGTTAAAAGAGAACACTTGGTGGCAGTCCTCCTTAAGCACCAAATTTCCTTGATATAGCTCTTTCTTGGGGGAAAGATAGTTTCTCTTAAGCTTCTCTTGGGTTCCTGACAGATTCCTATCTCCTTGAAGCAGTAAATGAATATTACTAAGACATTTCCTCCACTGAGGAGATAGCAGTTGGGGGACTCTAGCCTTATTGCTTTTTCATTTGAGACTCAGCTTGCTTAGGAAAGAATTGTATCTTTGGGATTTAAAGACACACCTCCATTCTTTCCACTATCAGTGATTTAATTGTTCTCACTTCCTTTTCTCCCTTCTCTCAAGCAACTCTTTCAGCAAGTGTGACTCGGATTAGGCTTGCCATAGTGTCTTCTTCAATAACATCTACCAGCCTCTTGACCGTGTAACACTTCTTGAATTCAGAAGGTTTTTTTTTTTTTTTTTTTTTTATTGTGGCAGTAATCTTGGTTGTCACAAGCTTCCTTCTTCACAATGTTGTAGTTTGAACAAACTATTCAGGCAATTCTGATTTGTGTATTTGTAGAATTGTATGACTATAATTTTCCTCTTGGAAATTTCCGTATGAAAGGATGGTTCTTAAATTTTACTGGAATGGGCTTTCTCTGAATACTATGGCAAGAGAATATATGATCGTTTTTTCAGTAATTCATGTCCTTTCTTTAATTAGAGTTAAATAGTATTTTATATATGGGACTTTTATTCTCCTCAACCACATTCGCTTTGGTCAAGTTGTCTATTTTCTTATACACAAACACACACACGCACACACATACACACATACATTCATATCCACCTTTACACATTTTACTCTTCATTGCCTCTCATGGAGTGTAATGCCCTACTAAATGAATACACAGAGTAACTTTCTTATAATGTTTTTAATGAAAACCCATAAATTAAAAGTAAAATCAACTGATAGGTGAAAACACCTTTTAACGTGTTGTGTACAATGCTTGGACATGAGGTTCAAGATGATATTTTCTTTTTTTTTTTTTTTTTTTGTAGAGACAGAGTTTCACTTTATCGCCCTCGGTAGAGTGCCGTGGCCTCACACAGCTCACAGCAACCTCCAACTCCTAGGCTGAAGCGATTCTCTTGCCTCAGCCTCCTGAGTACCTGGGACTACAGGCACCTGCCACAACACCCAGCTATTTTTTGGTTTGCACTTCAGCCGGGACCGGGTTTGAACCCACCACCCTCAGTATATGGGGCCGGCGCCTTACCGACTGAGCCACAGGTGCTGCCCAAGATGATATTTTTTAATGACAACTTTCAGTCTATGTTAGGTAAGGTTGCTGTGAGGTTTCAGTATATTCATTTGTGCCAGGATTTTTCCAAAATGTCAGTGTTGACATTTGGAACTGGATAATTTTTTGTTGGAGAGAGCTGTCCTGTGAGTGACAGGATGTTTAGCAGCATCCACTACATGCCACTTGTAACTTGCCCCTAACCCCCACAAGTTGTGATGATCAAAAATATCTCCAGCCTTGCCAAATGTCCCCAAAGGTGGGATGGGAGGGAAAATTTGTCCCCAGATAAGAACTACTGGCCTAGAATATCTAGGGGCAGGGGTCCTCAAACTGTGGCCCGCGGGCCATATGAGGCAGTGTGATTGTATTTGTTCCCGTTTTATTTTTTTACTTCAAAATAAGATATGTGTAGTGTGCATAGGAATTTGTTCATAGTTTTTTTTTAAACTATAGTCTGGGCCTCCAACAGTCTGAGGGACAGTGAATTGGCCCCCTGTTTAAAAAGTTTGAGGACGCCTGATTTAGGGCCTGGCTTTTCATTGAAAAGATAACAATCCTTTTTCATCATAAACTATATATACAATTTTCAATTAATTCTAGTTATAGGATTTTTTTGTACCATCCTATGGCATAAGATGGTACAAAAAATATCAAATATTTTAAAAATTTAAAATGGCTTTGCCTATTTTCCATGATCGTGACATGATTATCAAAGTAATTCATATGTCCTTACTCAAGCCCCTTTTATAAACATTTTATTTCACAAAGTGGTAACATATAACATACCACAGTTCATCTGTGTCACTCTTTACACTGATCTGATCTGATATCTGATCTGTTGTGTTATGCTGACTTGCCGTTACTTTGAAAGCAATGATGCTAAACTTGTTTGGATAAATACTTTCATTGCTTTATAACTTTGATGGGAAGATTAAAATATTTTAATACTGGGAGAATTTCTTTTCTACTAAGTATTTTTAGCCAGCATTGCTTCTTAAGGTATCATGTTCTGATGATTTGTTTGTTAAGTTTACCCTTTCAACATAACTTGTATTATAAGCTTAGATGTGTCATACATTTTCAAGACCTGTAGGCCCACTAGAATTTTGATTCTTTTCCTTTGACATTCACAGGAATATTACACAGATTTTCTATTTAAAGATAACTTTTGATTTCGTGTAAACCTCAGTGTGCCATTTAAGTAATAAATATTGGTGCATGAACCAGTTTGACTTTCTGCTGAGAACTGCTAAAAGCCTTTTAATAAAAAAAAAAGTAGGGAACGTCAAATATTGACTCACGATTTCACTGAGGCAATTTTTCTTAGCAGGACTTTCATCACACAGAAGTTTTATCCTTGCTAAAATTTTTCTGGAAACTATTTCTGGTTAAGTCTATTGTGGTACCTTGTGCAACATGTCCCGGTCTTTGATGAAGAAAAGGCAGTTTTTAATATATTTTTAGCTTTAAACTTACTTAATTTTTATCTAAAGATATATTAAGAGACAAAACAGAAGATTATTACTTTATTTTAGGTTAGTATTTACTAGGAGAGGTGGCTAAAAGCCACATATACGTTTAAGAGTACATGACTGGTTGCTTTGAAGCAGATAAGCTGGAATTCCCTAAATGAGCTACTATTTTCATTCTGTCTTGTCACCATTCTGTGCCCTGTAATGAAGGTCAGCTACTTCACAATAGAGACCATGTGAAAGGATTGTATGATCAGTAGAGTTCAATCACCACCATAAAAATTTGCTAGAACAACATAAACTGCTAAGTTTTATTTTTCTTAGCATTTTCAACTACAATATGCTCTCTGAGAAGTTTGATCAAATGTTAATTTTTTCAACACATATGCAACTATTTAGAACAATTGAGAAGGAGAAATAAAAATTAAAACCAAACAATAATTCCAGTTACTGGTTCTGGCTTTATTTAAATATAGTCTGCCAGGGATAGTGGCTCACGCCTGTAATCCTAGCACTCTGGGAAGCCGAGGCAATTGAATTGCTTGCACTCAGGAGTTTGAGATCAGCCTAAGCAAGAGTGAGACCCCCATCTCTTAAAAAAATAGCTGGATAGCTGGGTGTTGTAGCAGGCTCCGATAGTCCCAGCTACTTGGGAGGCTGAGGCAAAAGGATTGTTGAGCTGGAGAGTTTGAGCTTGCTATTAACTGTGACACCATGGCATTCAACCCCAAGGTGACTGAGTGAAACTCTATCTCAAAAAGAACAAACAAAAACCCAAATATAGTCTGCATGTATGAGATGTGAAAAGTCTCTTTTCACAGATAACCACTATTTTCAACATGTAACTATATCCTACCTCCCTCTTCCCCTTCCATTTCATGACAGCAGTGTTTAGCTGGTGATGATCCTCATTAATTCTCTTATCCTTCAGAATTCATGGGGAAATCCTAAAAACCCTTGTCTTGCATTGGTGGCTGCAATCATAGTCTAATTAGGCTTAAATATTAGAATGTTGCCAATATTGGACCCTAGAGGTGGTGGGAGTAAGAAACTTAAAATATATAAGTTGTGGTTGGATTTCATGTTATATTTCTTCATCGCATACTCCTATCCCAATTCACTCCCTCACATATACAAGGCATTATACTTAATTTTATTTTTCTTTGATCACGGTATAGTTACTTTGGAAGTAAAAAATGATCATATCTTCTACTTGTAGTTTCTTTGGTGATCACAGTTGCTATCTCATTCCATATGTGGATAGGAAATATTTTCTATCAGATTATAGTATAATATCTTAAATATATACTCCATTCAATAGAACGTAAATTATTAGAAGTTATCCTTTGTTGCATAGAAGTTATTTTCTTTTATGTTATTTCTATACCTACAAATTCATTATATTTGTATATTATATTTTATTTTATGTGAACATTATATTTTATATACTATATTCAAATATATATCATATTCAATAATAATTATATATACCTACAAATTCATTGACAACTGAATATTTCCTATATACTGTTCTGGGCCCTAGAAATGAAAATGGATGAGATATCATTACTGTCCTCAGAAATTAACAATCTGGTAGAAGAGAAGAGGATACAGATAAAGATGGTCTGTTATAACAAGGGCTGTAAAACAGATTGATACAATGTGCCATGGCAGATAGGGGGAGTTAGTTCTGTTAAGGGGACATAGAGTGGACTATACAGAAGGTAATATTTTGGCTAGTCTTGAAAAATGGATAGGAGCCTGCCAGTTAAAGAAGTAATGGTGCACGTTGGGAGAAGTGACGAGATCCATTCCAAGCTGCGGGTAGAGCATAAGCCAATACGTGGAAATAGAGGACTTGTTTGACATGTGTCTTACATTTCAATGTGGCTGGAGCCATCAGTTGTATTAGGACAACTTAAATTATATAATACTAGAAAGATAGACAGAACCTTGAAAGCCTCTTAATGAATTTGGACTTTAGGCAAATACAGAAGGAAGAGCAGATTTGCTTTGGATAGGTGATGTTAGAAATGTTTATTATATTATAGTTTGCAGTCCTACCAGCAGTGTAAAAGTATTTATTCCATTCTCTCCATAACCACACTGGCATCTACAGCTTTGAGTCTTTGTGATGTGGGCCATTCTTACTGGGGTTAGATGATATCTCAGGTTGGTTTTGACTTGCATTTCTCTAATAGTTAGGGATGATGAGCATTTTTTCATATGCTTGTTAGCCATTCCTCTGTCTTCTTTAGAGAAGGCTCTATTCATCTCACTTGCCCATTGATATAAGGGATTGTTGGCTCTTTTTTTTGTTGTTGCTTAATTTGAGTTCTCTGTAGATTCCAGTTATCAAGCTTATGAATATTATCCAATTCATAATATGCGAATATCTTTTTCCATTCTGAAGGTTGTCTGTTTGCTTTGGTTGCTGTTTCCTTAGCTGTATAGAAGCTATTCAGTTTAATTAAGTCCCATTTGTTTATTTTTGCTGTTGTTGTAATCGCCACAGAACTCTTCTTCATAAAGTCTTTCTCCAGGCCAGTACCTTCAAGTGTTTTCCCCATGTTTTCTTCTAGGATTTTTACTGATTCATGCCTTAAATTTAGATCTTTTATCCATCTTGAATCAATTTTTGTGAGTGGAGAAAGGTGTGGGTCCAGTTTCAGTCTTTTACACGTGGTTATCCAGTTCTCCCAGCACCACTTATTAAATGGGGATTCTTTCCCCCAGTGAGTGTTCTTATTTGGTTTATCAAAGATCAGGTGGCTATAAGATTTCAGTTTCATCTTGTGGTTTTCTATTTGATTCCAGATGTCTATGTCTCTATTTTTGTGCCAATACCATGCTGTTTTGATCACTATGGCCTTGTAGTACAGCCTAAAGTCTGGTAGGCTAATGCTTGGAAGGAAGTATGGAGAATCCTCAGAGAACTCAAACTAGACCTCCCATTTGATTCTGCAATCCCATTACTGGGCATCTACCCAGAAGAAGGAAAAATAATTTTATCATAAGGGCATTTACACTAGACTATTTATTGCAGTTCAACTTATAATTGCCAAATTGTGGAAACAACCTAAATGCCCACCGATCTAGGAATGGTTTAATAAACTGTGATATATTATACCGTGGAATACTATTCACCATTAAAAGGGATGGTGACTTTACATCTTTTGTATTAATTTGGATGGAGTTGAAATACATTCTTCTTAGTAAAGCATCATAAGAAAGGAGAATCAAGAATCCAATGTACTCAATTCTGATATAAGGACATTGATGTTAGTACATGGCGGGAATAGGGGAGTAGTGAGAGGGAAGGGGGAGTGTGGGGCCAGTGTGTGATATACCTCTTGGGGATGGGACACTATTATTAGAGGGACTTTACCCACCAAATACAAAAAGTGTAACCTGGCTCTTTGTACCCTCGATGATTCTCCAACAATAAAAAAAAGGAAATGTTCATTATAACTACAAGACATTAGACACTAGGAGCTATGGAACTTGAATCTGAGGAAGAATTCAAAGCTAGACACAGACTTGAGGGTCATCATTATATGTGGTGTAGGTAAAAATCGTGGACATGAGTGAAATTGCTCAGTGAGAATGAAGAAGGAGAAGAAAACAGGGAAGACATACCTTGGGGAAAGATGGGCTTTTAGACAGTGGTAGAAAAAAGGAAGCAGACAAAAGGATCAAGTAATTGGGCTAAAGATACAGTAAATAGACAGGAGGAAAACCAGGATATGGTGCTGTTGAGAAACTGAAAGAGAGGAAGGAGCAGGAACAGAAGGAATGAAAAAAAAAGAGATAAATTAAGAAAAGGAGAAAGATTAAGAGAGAAATAGACTTAGGGAGATTGAATGCTGATGGTGAAAAAGAGAGTGAGAAATATAAAGAGTAACACAAGAGAGGGAATTGCAAGAGAGTGTATAATTGAAAGAGCAAATTTTCAGAAGAGACAGTACAGGTTAGAAGCACAGATGATGTATAAAAGCATGGTTTAGAAGATTTGTGGAAAATTAGAATATTTTTTCCTGTGATGCCAAAAGGGAAGGAATAAGAATAAATGAAAATACATTTTTAAAGTATAGTTAGGGGAAGTTGAGAGTTCAGACCTGATGGCTTGATTTCTCTATGACTAAGAGAAAAAGTCGTCAATGACTGTCAGAGTAAGTTGGCCTGAGTGACGTAGGACTGAGTAAAAGCATCAATGGTAGATTTTTGATGATCAACTGGTGAAGGAAAAATTCATAGAACCACAGTGGAACCAATCAGCAAGATAATGGGAGTTTTCTCTTACTATCTTCTGATTGTGAGCAGGAAAAGAAAAAAAAAAAAAAGAATTGGAGGGATGGATACAGGACTGTGAATTGGCAGATCAAGTGCCTGCCAGGTAAGGTGTATAAGGGACCTGTGATCATTGGAGATGGTCAGGTGTACATATAAGGGAAGTGAGGAAAAGGCTGACAAACTAGACAAACTAGGAACTTAGACCCAAAAGATGTGATTGGCGATCTCATTGAAGTTGAAGAACAGATTTAGTGGGAGTGAAGTTTTTTTAAATGCCTAATTATAAGGTTAGAGTCTTGCAGATTTAAGTAGAGAGTCTATTATGGCTCAACTAATTTTTATAACTAAAAAGTAATGTTGAGTAAAACATGAAAAGAAATCTTTAAACTCCTGTGAAGCGTGTGCCTGTGATTAGAGATGTGAAAGCGTATAGGAGCAAGACCAGAAAAACTGAAGCTAGAAATGAAATGCGTGTGCTCTCTCTCTGTCTATACACACACACATTTTTTTCTGTTAACCTATTTGAAATAATGTAAGCATAAAAAAAATGATGAATCTGTTAGGTGAAAAGTGAGAGATTGGATCTGAGAAGCGATAATGTACATTTTTAGGGGCTTTAATCAGTTTCTTGGTAAATGGGCTTAGAATTCAAAGCGACTTGAGTACATTGAGTAAATGGCTAGAAATTAACGTAATTCAATTAGGTCACGTTATGTGGTATTGGAAAGGCAAAAATAAACTATAAGTGAGAGAAGTCTAGCTTATTAATTATAAACCCTTTAACTTTTATTATGCCTCCCCAAATATGTATTATAGTCACTTAAAATGCAAGGTGTTTGTAGGAAAAACTGCCAATTAACTTTATTTCAGAAATTCCTTCTTAAATTGACCTTTATACCTCTATTGACACACACAATTGTTCTAATTCCAATGCTTAGCATATTCACTAACACTCAATTAGAAATATTGATAAATAAAAACAATAAAACATGTTACATGCTATAATGGAGGCATAAAAATTACTGTGGTTACTAAAAGAAGAAATGGCCAGGCGTATTAGGGAATACTTGCTTTTAATCCCAAGGCTCCTGAGTTCTCCTGTTGTAGTTATAAAAATTAGTTGAGCCAGGATCTATAGAGAACTCAAATTAATCCACATGAAAAAAGCCAACAATCCCTTATATCAATGGGCAAGAGACATGAATAGAACTTTCTCTAAAGATGATAGACGAATGGCTAACAAACACATGAAAAAATGTTCATCATCTCTATATATTAGAGAAATGCAAATCAAAACAACCCTGAGATATCATCTAACCCCAGTGAGAATGGCCCACATCACAAAATCTCAAAACTGCAGATGCTGGCGTGGATGTGGAGAGAAGGGAACACTTTTACACTGCTGGTGGGACTGCAAACTAGTACAACCTTTCTGGAAGGAAGTATGGAGAAACCTCAAAGCACTCAACCTAGACCTCCCATTCGATCCTGCAATCCCATTACTGGGCATCTACCCAGAAGGAAAAAAATCCTTTTATCATAAGGACACTTATACTAGACTGTTTATTGCAGCTCAATTTACCGTTGCCAAAATGTGGAAACAGCCTAAATGCCCACCAACCCAGGAATGGATTAACAAGCTGTGGTATATGTATACCATGGAATACTATTCAGCCATTAAAAAAAATGGAGACTTTACATCTTTTGTATTAACCTGGATGGACGTGGAAGACATTATTCTTAGTAAAGCATCACAAAAATGGAGAAGCATGAATCCTATGTACTCAATCTTGATATGAGGACAATTAATGACAATTAAGGTTATGGGGGGGAAGCAGAAAGAGGGATGGAGCGAGGAGGGTGGGGCCTTAGTGTGTGTCACACTTTATGGGGGCAAGACATGATTGCAAGAGGGACTTTACCTAACAATTGCAATCAGTGTAACTGGCTTATTGTACCCTCAATGAATCCCCAACAATGAAAAAAAAAAAAAATTAGTTGAGCCATAATAGACTCTCTACTTAAATCTCGTGTTGCCCCCTCAAATCGTTAAAACCTCTCTCCAAGGTCTGTTTTCCACCTTGGATTCTCCTTCCATGATCTCTTTTCACCTTCATCAAAATTCACCACCTTTTCATCCAATTCTGCAGTAATCTTGATAGGTAAATGGTATCAATGAATTGGTGTGTTGATAGGGGCCTTCTGAAAAGCTTGTTTCAACCCAAAGAAACAACACTAGGGGCATACGTCTCAGATATCATGACAAATATACATGGGATATTATTCATCTTTGGGCAGAGAGGTTATCTAATCCCTGTAAAATGATCACATTGTCTAATAACTATCACATTGATGCTTATGCATATATATACAAGGCTGACCTTGTGTTTATATAAGATTTATGTATGTTGCCTACTAAAATTTTGTTGATTTTGTGCCAATTTAAAAGTAATTCTCTGGGAATAAAAGTTCTTTCTGAAAAGCACAAAGTTTTAGTTAGCTTTATTATCATGGTTTTCTGAATCAATATGGTTTCCAGGATTAAGAAAGTTAGAAAGCAAGTTGTAAAGATTTAACTTTGTCCTATGTCAGTGAACCCAACCTTGATCAAACCTAACTCGAGTTCTCATTTCCAAAAGGGCATTTTTTTCTCATTGTGTTTTCTGCTTGATTTACCTCAACTGAAGTGAAATAGATGAAGAATTTTAATTTGTCTTTTTTTTTTGCATTCAAGTATAAAAAGTCATTGGGTATTGCTTGAAAATTTATGAAGTGACAACCTTGTTAATAAAGATAAATGAGATGGCTTGTATTATTAATATTAATGTTGCACATAATGTAGCTTTGCTAAGTAAATATAGTTAAAATTTTTCAAACTTTGAAATGAAGAATCTATAGCAATTGTAGCATTTAAGGTGAAGTTGTAATTTTTCAGGTACATTTTAATTGTTGGCAAATTTTTAAAAAAGTGAAAGATCACTTGGATTTATTTGAAATATTTGTGAAAAATTGTGTTATGTCCTTGATTTCCAGCATTTGTAGTGATGTCCCAATCATCAAAGTACTTACAATAATGAGAACTAATTTAGAAACAGAATATTCCGTGGTCTAATACAAGTCAATCCCATGATTATGAACTCCATTGGGAGGCCACATGTTCTGGCAGTGATGGAATGCAAAAAAAAAAAAAGTCCCCCAAATGAAATTAGGGCCATGTTTTCTGTGGGATATTAAGATTAAATTTATACCCTGTTTCCCCGAAATGTGCTAGGTCTTATTTTCAGGGGACATCTTATCTTTCCTGTAAGTAGGTCTTATTTTCGGAGGATGTCTTATTTTAGGGGAAACAGGGTAGTAGTAGTAGTAGCTACCTAGTAGTTTCCATGGCAGGTGTGTAAGCTACTGTCAATCTTGACAACATAGAAATAAGATCAGCTTTGTTCAAAAAGTTTTCATTAGGTTAATAATATTCAAGTAGCCCAGGCACATTCCTCTTCTGTGTGCCATGGCTCATTCTCTTCTTTCTCTCTCTTTTGAAAAAGCAAAATAATCTTACCTTTTCTTTAAAAAAAAATAGTAAAATCCTGACTGAGTTTATATCAGAAAATCTTTTATACTGTGATATCATTACACATTCAAGAATAACAATCTTTCCTCTAAATAAAATTAGAAGGAATTGGTTCATGGCTGAATAAAATATATATATATATATTAGAAAGCTGTGTATAGTGAAGACATATACCATTGCTACTGTTGCTCTGTTGGGAACCCATTTCTCTCTGGTTCTGAGACTAATAATATTAGTAGTAGATGTACACACTCCGGGCAACTTGAAAAACAGTTTGTTCAGTTCCAGAAAGACCCTCTGAGATAGCTTTTCTTGCCTAAAAAGCCCTCAATTTCTCCATTTTTTGTGAGATTATCAAGTATTTTTTACTTTTTTTTTTTTGCTTTTGCATAAACACACATCCCAGGATGAAGCTTTATACTTGAATTGTGTTTATTGTTGTTCATATTCTTTTTCTCACCTTTTCTCCTTGGTAGGCTCTGTCAAGTATTAAATTAATCTCTGACTTAACAGATATTCTCTTAGTGGGCCAGTTCAGGGCTTACATCGTATTTCCAAATGGCTCTTATAAACTTCCACTGCTACTCCCTTTGGTTAAGTATTTTTATGACTGAGTATGGACAGCATATACTACATAAGATATGCTTCAGATCAGTTATAGTTTCAGTTGGCAGTTCTGATCCTTTTTAGAATGACCTGAAGCCTGGGGAGTTCAGCTCACACTAGGATGAGATGACTAGAGATGTAGAGGAGTCAGACTTCCAGAATTGTAGTCCAGGTTGGTCCATCCATGCTGATGGAAAGAGTACATCGGTGAGGTTTTCCAGCTTTTTTTTTTTTTTTTGGTCCTTGGAGAAGTACTACTATCTTCTAAAGTTAAATCCCATGTGGAACCCCAATATCTAAACTAATTAATAAAATGGAATTGTCCAGATCAGAGTGAAGTCTGAGGCCCAGTATCTCATCTTCTCTGCCTTCTGCTTGGCTTTCTCTTCACCCCATTCCATGACTCTTCAGGAACCTCTGTGGAATCCTAGAGCTCTGAGCAATTAGATTGAAAATACTGTGGAACTAATAAAAATTTAAACAGTCATTGATCACTGACTTTGGAATATTATTTATTTTTACATTGCAAAATAAGGTGTCAGCTGTTTAGGGAAATCATATACATTCAAATTAAAATTGTCCCAATATGCAAACTGGAATAAGTAAGACTAAAATGTGATGAAGTTTCAAGGAACTTGAATGGCTAAATTCCATACCTTAACCTCACATCCACTTTCTGGGCAGAGAGGGAAACACTATTTAACTATCTACCAGGGCTCTGCCATGTGTATTATACAGGATTCTCTATTTTAAATCTCATAACACCTCTGAGCAGTGGAGATTATTCCTATTTTACAAGTAAGGAAAAGTCACCTGGTGGAAATACACTTACCTAAGATCACGCAGCTAGGAAGTGGATGATCTTGGTTCTTAACCCTGATCTGGCTGTCTTAAATCCTCATACTCTTTCTCCAATGCTACCTTTCCAATAATATAGTGAGGGGAGGCAGGAATATATTGAAAGGTAAACACAAGATTGCTCTGAAAAATATGCATAGAGATGACCTTGACCATAAATAAAGTTTTTTATTTTCTCCCTAGATGCCACTATGTCTGTGCCTCTTTCTTTTATTTGAGATATAGTTGATATATTCTAACTTCCTCACCCCTGTTCTCCTATGCATCTCTCTTCCTTTCTTCATTCCCTTCTCTCGCTATTGCTATTTTCACCATTGCACAGTCTTAAAAGGATCTGGGTCGTCCCTTCATCTATTCCAGATTGTTTGATTGCAAGAAATTAAAATTATCATAATAAACTAAAGTGAAAATGTTATTAAAAGAATATATAAATATTTCACAAAACTTAAGGGCAAGGTGTAACTGCTGTGTCAGGAACTAAGGCTGCTCTTTCCACCTCTCTGAGAATACGTAGATTTTCTTATGTCTTCCCTTCTCTCATGATTTCTCTCCAAATATCTTCTCCTAGTCCCTCTCACTTTTGTTTCTCACATCTAAGCTTGCCTCAGTTGGCCTTCTCGGCTTAGGAATCTTCAATGTTGTGCAATATGGATGCCTGTGTCCTAACTCTGCATAGGCTTTCAGGTCCAGTATCTGAAACTTTCCTCCCCATCTCCAGGTTGAAATTCCGGTGGGCATATGATAGGCTCAGCCTAGCTCATGAATAGGCCCTCCTTTTTCATTAGATGTACAATTCTGATCAAGTCAACTACATTTGTGTGGCTGGGTGTAGGAAAGGGGAGTGTATCTTTGTTGTGGCCCTTAGCCAAAACACGGGGTGAGGGGGAGGGTTCAAATCAGGACTACTATAAGTAGGGCCTAAACCCCAAGACACGTCTAGGATACTTTCCTGGATACCAGACTTTACTCCCAAGTGTACTCTTCTCCCCTTTATTCTAATTACTCCAGAGAAGGAGAGAAGAAGGTATGTCCATGGCTAGCTGTATTTTCTCCTACAAAGGAGTTCAGATTGTTCCACTAAGGGCTTGTAGTGGGAGAGATATTTAGTTTAATCAGACTTGGACATCCTAGCATATGGCACAAGGCTCAGAAATCTCTGTAGAAAACTAAGTAGAAGATAGTTTCATAGGTAATTACTTTTGCATGGAGTCAACCTTTATAAAACAACTTTTTGAATTAGAATTAATAGCATGAAAAGCCTTTATTTACCATGTGGCACCATAGATTTAGACATGAGTCAGAAATAAGTGTAGTCCACATTGCCTGAAGTTTATTTATCTGTTTATTCATTTATTTACTCATTTATTTATTTTAACCTGTACAAGTAGTAGGAGCCAGGCTTCTGCATATAAAAGATGTTATGCATGCTTTTTTCTTAATAGATTCATCTATGCTGCAGAGAAAAGTGTACCTATCACACTGCTGTAGTTTAAGGCCTAATAATATATAGCAAAGGTATTTTTTTTTAATCACAAAAGAACATCCTCAATCTATAGTGCAGCCGTGTGTGCGTGTGTGTGTGTGTGTGTGTGTGTGTGTGTTGACAATGGCTAATAGCAGTGTGGGCCTGGAGTAATGCTTGCATTATAGGCTAATGAGGTTATATTAAAGTTTGTCTCTATATAATGCCTTGGTTAAGAGAATTCTGGGATGCATTATTATAGTCTTGATGTATCATGTTGTGAGGTAGAAACTTTCAATTTTGCGAAAAACTAAAAAGGTTTCCTTGGGACTCCTTAGCTATCTTTCTTGCCAAACATTTAACTAAGGAAGGCAAAAAGAAATTCATAATCAGCAAGTTCTCAAACCTGATAGCATATTGTTTTCAGGTTGGAGAGTTCTTCCTAGAAATGCTTTGCTTCTAGACTCCACCCCCCACATCTGCTTACTATCAGAAAGTTTGGTGGTAGCTTAGGAGGACTAGCCACTCTGTGGTTTGTGGTTTCTCGAGCTTTTCTGCTTCTGGATCTTCATGTCTGATGATTCCCTTGAACTTATGGATGATGACATCTCTCTTCAATGAGGCCTTCCCTGATCATCCTATCTACAGCAGTGTAGTCTCATCAACCTGTGTAGTCTCCCACTTTATACTCCGTTTTATTTTCTATATTTTACTGATCACAATATGCAATTATTTATTTATTTTATGTTTCATTGATTTTTTTTTCCCTTCATCAGACCGTAAGCTCTCAGGAGGCAACGACCTTATCTCTGCCAGTTACCATCAGTATCCCCAGTGCTTCATACACTGCCTAGCAAATAAAAGGGGTTCCGTGAGCATTTGAGGGATGGGAAAATGAAGAAAGAAGGGAAAACTATCATCCATGATCACAAAAGAAGGGGAAAACTATCACACATGACCATCTTTTTTGGTTATGGTCCACATAAACCATTGTTTTACTTTGAAAAGTAAACCTATTGGTACAATGGATGTATCTCTTACATTCACTTATTAGGGATATCCATAGAGAAAGGCAGGATTCGGGCAAATCATACTGTGTGGAAATTCCCCACACCTACCTTTTATAAAGGATATTTGTCAGTATTTATTAATAATAGACTTAAGTGCCTTATTGTAAGTCTACATACAGACTGATGATTTTTCATACACTGAGTACACCCATGTAGCTAGTACTCAGATCAAGAAACTAAATGTTCCCAATACCCTGGAAAAGCTACTCTGGTGCCAGCTTCCCGTCACTATCCTTTCAAGGTTATTCACTATTCTGGCTTCTTATAGCATACATTAGTTTTTCCCATTTTTATTCTATATGAATGAAATCTTACAGTTTCTACTTTTTTGATGCTATGTTCATGAGATACATCCACCAGCCATATTGTTGCATGTCTGACACTTAATATTTTTAAACAAGTGGAAATGAATACCAAGATAGACTGAGAGGCCCAAATAGTGAGAAAAGGAGGCTAGTCTTGCAGAGTGAAAATTGGAGATTTATGTGCTGAAGTGAGCCATGTTCTATTAAATTCACTTTGCCTTCTTTGCTTCCTCTAGCCTTGCTGCCCAAATCCTAAACATGCAGCTTACAAATATCTGCCCTTGGGAAAAATACTGATCCACTGAATATCCATCTCTGCTACTGCAAAAAAAAAAAAAAAAATCTTTTGAGCTCATACTCGCTCCCTGAGGTGTGTCAGTAATGCCATTCCTTTATACCAGGGGCAGCATTTAATTATTGATTCTTAATGCATATGTCCTGAAGGTGTTTATTAAACTGAGTTTAGAGACATTGTTCTTTCCACCTCAGTGCGTGAGTTTATGAGAAGATCTATATGGGAGGAGTGATGAAAAAACTGATTAAGTTTCTGGACTTTACAAAGAAACAGATAAAAATAGGATACTATGCATGATCTAAAATTGGCAAGGACAAGTGTTCAGTATGAGGAAATCTCCTTGAGTTATTAATCATGAGTTATATATTTTTGTGACAGTGAAAGTGAAAAGCTTTAATTAAACACACCTTAATAGCCTTACCTTTTAAAAAATAAATTTGGCACCCAATAATCTATGCGAAGTATGGAGTAACTCTTCTAGAGTCCTATATAATGAGGAAGTACTCCCTGACAGAGAAGGTTGCCAAGCACTTGCACAAATTACTAAAAAAGGCTGGGGAATCAATGACCATCTGTTCAGCATGGTTCTCATGCAAGTGTGCCTGGAGCGAGGGGGCTGGATGACATGATCTTAGAAGGAAAAGATCTTTTTGTTTTGTTTGATGATTATCAGGTTTCTTCAAGCCTAAAAATTGCCTTAAATGTAACGAATAAAAGAAGGTATTCCTTTGGCTCATGTAGTATGTCTATCTCTGGCTTTCAAGCATTTTTCAAATTTTATGCCAGAGACCACTTGGAGGCAAAAGACATCATTTATTTCACTCCTTTCACTCAGAGTACTATGCATTAAAAAAAAAAAAAAAAGTATTGTGCTGTTGCTTGCGTAAAGCACTATTATTTACTAGGCCACATTTTAAAATGTTTTTATTGCTTTTTTAAGTGGTCAAAATGACACTTTTAAAACCCACAATTTTGTGTGACCTGAATATTGAACCAGTCCAGACACCACTTGAAAAGTCTTTGCAGGCCGCTATGGCTCCATACACAATAATAATCAATACCACTTAGACTACTTATTGGGCACATACTAGGTGCCAGGAACTGGTAGGCACTTTACATACATTATCTCATTTAACTCTCTTAACGATCTGGCAAGGCAGGTATCATCATTACTCCACTTATAAATGAAAGAAGTGAATCTTGGCTAAGCGAAATACATAGTCTCAGCCATATAGCTAGTTCGTTCAAGCATTAAATTATGAACTCAGGTGTCTCTGACTCCAAGGGTCATATTCCTTCTCTTTACCATGATTTTTAATACTTTCAGAAACCTGGTCTATGGATTTTTTTGCTATCTGTAGAGGATTGGTTTCAGGACCTCAAGGATACCCAAATCCAAGGATGTTAAAGTCCCTTATATATTTGCATATATCCTATGCACATCCTCTCCTATATCTAAATTATCTCTATATTAGTTATAATACCTAATGCAATGTCAACACTATGTCAAGAATCATTATACTATATTGTTTTATTTGTATTATGTTTATTGTTCTTTTTTATTTTTTTTTTTGAATATTTTTGATCAACAGTTGGTTGAACCTGCAGATGCTGAATCCATGGATGTGGAGGGCCAACTATATTTCAGATAAGACTCTGAAATAAATACTGCTTCTAATTTGGGTATATTTCTAAGTTCATCTGTTTTTTTTTTGTTTGTTTGTTTGTTTTGTTTTGTTTTTTCTGGTCACTTTTGACCTAGCAACAAATTTGGGTTTTTAAAATTGTATGGTACTAATTGTGAACCTTGCCTTTGCCACAAGACCCCTATGTGACCTACAGCAAGTTACTTAACCTTTCTGATGTTCAGGTTCCTTTTCCATGAAGTAGATCAAATAATAGAACTAACTTCATAGACGTGTTTTAAGGATGAAAGGAGATGATATGAGTGAAAGCATATATAAAAATGATGAAGATTTCATAGTAGATATTCAAGATACATTAATAGCAATGATACTAGGAATGATGTTTGAATTTATAGTACCTTGGAGTCTCTCTTTCTCTGCTCATTAATTAACTCAGTTGCATTCCTCAGAAGCCATTTCTGTTTCATTAGAGCCAGAAAGTGTTCCCTCTCATGCGAAGTTTAGGTTTACCAATTGAATTGAGGGTGTTATTACAAAGGAATATTGGTACTCATACTTAGATTTTTAGTAGCTTATCTTTTCATCTTTAAGGTCCAAAGAATAACCACAAAAAGAAAAACTAACCCCAATCAAAGGAGATCACATACATCCCAGAATCTCAAACCATTAAAATGTTGTAATAGCAGAAGGCTTGCCCATTTACCTAGCCCTATGATTCTTGTATATTCCAAACCAAAAGTTGGGACATGAGATTCAACAAATATTTTTTTCATGTTTCTAATATGACTTACAGTATAAGATATATGGATGCATAAAAATGAAATTGCATTTAGTGGTACATTTTATGGATCACCCTTATTGAGAAGAATATGGGCCTCCATAAAGTTGAGCTGTCCTAAAAATCAGGGACATGTGCTTCCCTATACCTTTCTTTTGAGTAAAAACATATCAGTAATCCTTTGAATATCCTTGAAAGGAACCAAGGTAGAAGGTTTTTAGTATTCACGCAATGTTAATAACTTTATTCTAGAATTTCCTTTGATTTCTGTTGTGTAACTTAATTTGTAGCACTCTTATTAATATAATGCCAAGTTTACAGAAAACACATGCTTTATGTAATACTCGGTGTCAGTAAAAGTGCTGCTGCATATTCAAAGGGACAAAAGATAATTAGCCCCAGGGTTGGATTGACATCATTTAGTCATTGTCCTATTAATCTAAAATAATATACATAACGAATTACCATTGTAATGAGAACCTCAATTTTTAAACTTCTTATCCAATTTCTTCCAATCATTACTTCAAAACATTTGAAAGCCAGAATGCAATGCAATAGGTGCTTTATATGTCAGTGTTAGAAATGGTTGCAGCTCCAGGGAGCTAAAATTACAGCAGCAGATCACAGATGTAGAATGATTTTCTTTTTACTCAGGGCATTATATAATTGTAGCTTTGAAAAACAAAGTTGTGTTAAGGAGTAAAACCAATAACTTCTAGTGATAAAAAAGTATTTTTGAAAACACTGTTCATAGACTATACACCTAAGGGCATTTTTTCCCTGATCTTTTGAAAGAAACAGTACTGTCTGAAATGAATCTAGATAAAGAAGGTTGAAGATAGTGGGTGTTAGTAAGATTCTTAGTAAGTCTCTGTGGTTTTTGCTGTTTAGGGCCTTCTCTGCTTCTCCTCCCCCATCCACTTTCCTCTTCTACCAATTCTTAAATAGACCGGCCTGTTAGTTTAGGGTGATTCATTTCTACTGGTTGTAAAAAGGCATTTTTATCCACTACCATGAGGTAGTATTAATCGGCTAGACCTTCATAAATTTCATTGTGAAGGGACTTAATTTGTTTCCATTATGAGAACTTTTGAGCACATTCAGTTATCATAATCAAAAAGCACTTAA
Source organism: Nycticebus coucang (assembly GCF_027406575.1). NCBI lineage: Eukaryota > Metazoa > Chordata > Mammalia > Primates > Lorisidae > Nycticebus > Nycticebus coucang. The sequence goes on along the minus strand of NC_069804.1, from coordinate 150,715,111 downwards.
CTGCATGTGTGCTATGCCAAGAGAATTACAGAGACACATTTTCTGCCTTCTGAGTATTCAAGTTTTGAGAGTGACTGCCAGGTTGTGTGGATCACTGTGCATAAAGATAGGATGCAAACTTTCCAGAGCAAACTTGAGGTCAGGGTTTCAGGCCAAATCGGATAACTTATGTTGTAATTATAAGTTTCAGAGAAGTAGGGAATGATATGAGAAATACAGCCATGCTGGAGACACAAATAGATGCCTGGTTAATACATGTAGATTGGGAAACCACATTCAGTGGAACAAACATGGCAAGAGGATAGAGTAGAGTTTAGGTATACAAGCAAGTTTGTCAGGATTCATGTCAGGCAAGAAGAAACAGGAAATAGAGTTTTGGTCCATATTCAAAACAGGTAGGAATGTCTACCTAATTCCACAGCCATGGTAGGAATCTATATTCCTTCCCTTGTCCCTGATTTTTAACATTTCTTGAATTTACTTCTCGGGGACACTGGTTTGGCCTATTTTCTCAGGTGAGGCAGGCTGCTGCAGATACTGGGTATTGCGATACAGACTGAGATCCTGGAGTGAGCTTTTGTAATCTTACTTTTCAGACAACATTACTGGAGAGAAACATTCATTTGAGGGTCAAATGTTATCTAGTGCATCAAGGTTGCAGTGTATCTGGACCTTTTCTTAGGATGCCCTTTTTCTTAGCAATGAAATATAGAAAAAACGCTGACTTTCAACAAAGCAGCTTTTTTAAAATTTCAGATTAGTATGAGGATATACATGATTAGGTTACATTGTCTGTTGGGTAAAGGCCAAGTTGCAATTAAGCCCTTCACCCAGGAAGTGTGCCATATACCCCTACCTTGTGTCCATTAAGTGAGAGTGTACCAATCCTCCTCCTTCCTCTCCTCTGCTCCCACTTGAGTTTAATTGTGTTTTTCTCTCCCGTGGGCATGTAGTTGTTCATCTATTGGTTTCACACTAGTATTGAGTACATTGGATACTTGCTTTTCCGTTCTTGTGATTCTTCGCTAAGGTGACTGTTCTTCAACTCCATCTAAGTTAATACAAAAGATATAATGTCTTCATCCTTTTTATGGCTGAATACTATTCCATGGTACACGTGTACTACAGGTTATTAATCCATTCATGAGATAATGGGCCCTTGAGTTTCCACATCTTGGCTATTGTGAATTGAGCTTTGATAAACAATGTAGTACAAATGTCCTTATGGTAAAATGATTTTTTTAGTTCTGGGTAGATACTAGTAATGGGATTGTGGGATCAAATGGAAGATCTACTTTTAGCTCTTTTTTTCCATAGAAGCTGTGTCAGTTTGCACTCTCACCAACAGGGTAAAAATGTTCCTTTTTAACATTTACAACTGAAGAAGCAAATTGATATCTGAATAGAACTTTTTTTCTAATCATTTAGTCCCTAAAGACAATAGGCTCTTGGACAGTGGTAAACTCCAATGATCAGTGAATCTATCTTTTGGATCTATTCACTGGTACATGCTATAGTATTCCTTTTTTTAACAAATAATTATTGAGTGTAATTTATTTTTAATTTTTTAGGAAGAAAGATATTTATCCCTGTAACTTCAGGACTTCTTCACCTTGGACTTCTAGTTTGATGACATTGGCCACTATATTGGTCTCAATTGGGACAATAATACCGTTTCTGCACAGTATTAACAATGATCTGTTAGAAAGATACTACTTTTCTTTATATAATAAAGGCAAATATCAGCCTTGGGGTATGTGAAAGGGGTACAGACAGGACTTTAAGGGCCCCTTAAGAAGCTGTTATTCTTTATGGCCTCTGTGTATGTTTAAAAGATTATGTTGATGTTGATGTTGGAGTAATGATCCATAGAGTATTTCTTGGAACCTTGGGGCCAAAACTGGAGTGATAGGGAAACTGTTCTAGAAAACTCCAGGAAGGTCAGTTCAAGAAGAGAGTTGAGGCTGTACTTGAGTTTGCCAAAAATAAGTTTTCAATGATACCTAGAGAATTACCAGTGTAGGCTCGGTGCCTGTAGCACAGTGGCTTTGACACCAGACACATACACCAAGGCTGGTGGGTTTGAACCCAGCCTGCGCCAGCTAAATAACAATAACAACTGCAGCAAAAAATAGCTGGGTGTTTTTTTGTAGTCTCAGCTACTTGGGAGGCTGAAGCAAGAAGATCACTTAAGCCCAAGAGTTGGAGGTTGTTGTGAGCTGTGATGCCACAGCACTCTACCAAGAGCAATATAGTGAGACTCTGTCTCAAACAAACAAACAACAAAAAAAGAATTACCAATGTAATTCTAGATTGACCATGTTTTTCCTTGTCATGGATTCCTGAGAAACGAAAGGGAGAAAAGGGAGAAAAAAAGAGCCCAACATTTGCGCATTTTGTCTTTATAACAATGCTGTGTGTAGCTTTACATTATTAACCTTGTTTTACAGTTGAGTAAACCAGAGCTCAGAGAGGTTAAGCAACTTATTTAAATACTATGATTAAGAATTAGAGCTTTGGAGGCAGAGAAAGGTGAGCTTGAACTTTCTGTGCCTCCGTTTCTCCATCAATAAGATAGGGATAATAATAGTACCTATAACCATAGGAATTCTATAGTTCTTTAACGAGATAATGTAGATAAACCACTTAGCAGTGTTCCAAACTCTAAGCACTCAAAAAGGGTATTTGCCTTATAGTTATCATCATCATCACCACTACCCAGATGTTGCTACAACATCATAGTGCTTCCTAGTGGTGGTAAGTGTGATGAAGTCAGTGAAAATCAACATGTGCAAATAGAAGAAAAGATAAGGCCATGAGAAAAATGAGGGAAGGCAAAATTTAAAAGGAAGGTAAAAAGAACTTTATTATAAGATGTAAGATCACTAGAAGGCCATTGGCCAACTATTATCTCAGATGACATTCTCAGTGTTTGTACTAGAATCCCCTCCACTTTTCCTGAGCCCTTAAAGTCACTAGAGAAAAAAACACTAGATTGTCCAATCACTAGATTATAGAGAAAAAAAAAAAACGTGTCATCACTCAATGAGATTGATAGACAGACTTCCATTAGGCTATGTTTGAGAAAGCTACTATGTAGAGCTCAACTAAGAGATAATGGGTGCTAACTCAAAGAAGCATAAAAACTAGTTTAAGGCAGTGTACATGCAAGGAAATACATGGTCAATCCAGGAAATCTATCTGTTTTAATGGCCAAATAGAATGATTTCCATGATCTATAGGATACTAAGAAGGATTGATCATCAAGTATTTAATTAATTACCTAAATCTATTGAACCCCCAAATCACCCCAACTGTCAAATGCATCATGGATTTTCTGTGTGCCAGACATTGCTCAATCATGCAAAGGCTGTGTGAAACTATTATGTTGGGCCTCTTTAACTCACCTTCATATCATTTGCATGAACTTTAAAGTTGCTTCTAAGAGATAGTCAATACAGTAGCCCCCAACAAAGTATTCAACTATGTGCATCCTTCAGAAGAATTACTGTAAAATGTCTCATTGTTCAGGAATGTTAACTTATTATCAGCCAGATGGAGCTAAATTAACCTGTTGAATTCATCTTCCCTGTGATTGTTGGTTTGACCTTCATCTCAGTCTTTCATATGACAATAAATAGGACCCTTTTACTTGCTTCTCTAGCAAGTTCTCACCATTTGTATTGATTCATACTTATTCCCTGTTCCATTCTCTAAGGGGACCCAGCCAGATATCTGCAACCTGAGAAATCCCTGGTTCCAAGCTTGATTTATTTTCATGAGTATTGAAGTCCAACATATAAAATTATTGGACAGTAGTTAATGAGGATTTAACCCTTTTTGGACAGGTAAGACTTTTACATACTGGGTTTAAAATGCCTTCATTTGCATTAGACTGTTTATCACAGCTCAATTTACAATCACCAAAATGTGGAAACAACCTAAATGTCCACCAACCCAGGAATGGATTAATAAGCTGTGGTATATGTATACCATGGAATACTATGCAGCCATTAAAAGAGATGGAGACTTTACATCTTTTGTATTAACTTGGATGGAGGTGGAACACATTCTTCTTAGTAAAGCATCACAAGAATGGAGAAGAAAGAATCCAATGTACTTAATTCTAATATGAAGGCAGTAGATGAGCTAATACAAGGGAAATGAGGGAGCTGGGGGAGGGTGGAGGGAGAGGGCGAGGGTCACACTTATAAGAGGGCACAGCACACTTATAAGAGGGACTTTACCTAACAAATGTAATCAATGTAACCTAATTGTTTGTACCCTCTATGAATCTCAAACAATGGAAAAAAAAAAAAAAAGAAGAAGAAGAAGAAAATGCCTATATTCTGAGATTTAAGCTTTTTTTACCCAGTGGGGTAGCTGATACCTTAGTAAAAGCAGTGTTCTCTTTATTCGCCAGGTGGCAGGAACTCATTAGCATAAATGTGAGGGACCTCTATAAACATATGTTTAGACTAGTGCATCAGTAAAGCTATCTTTTAGAGAAATATGTATGAAAATATCAGCCATGAAATATTAAACCAGAGGCTACGAGGAAAGAAATTTTCAGTGTTAAGCACAGCAAATTAGGATTTAATAGTAGAACAAGATACTCGTTCCTTAACTAATATCGTTTTTTTTTTTGGCTGGGGCTGGGTTTGAACCCACCACCTCCAGCATATGGGGCCAGCACCCTGCTCCCTGAGCCACAGGTGCCGCCAGTAGCAGGTTAAGCAAAATGGAGCAAATTAATAAAATACTTTATTCCTGTGTCTTTCACTATTTGAAAGTTTAATTCCTTCTGTTAAAATGTCATTTATCAATTTTAGCAGTAGGGCCTTACCCCTCTAGTACTTACTAACCCTCTGAAGTTGCTTTGTTTTTCTTCATAGTACCTGTTGAATTCAGACACACTTTATATTTTATTTGTTTGCTTGCTTGCTTATTGTGGGTCTCTTCATCCTCTCTATAATGAAAGTTCCATGGAAACAGGACTTTATTTTTTTTTTTTTGTAGAGACAGAGTCTCACTTTACTGCCCTCGGTAGAGTGCCGTGGCCTCACACAGCTCACAGCAACCTCCAACTCCTGGGCTTAAGCGATTCTCTTGCCTCAGCCTCCCGAGTAGCTGGGACTACAGGCGCCTGCCACAACGCCCGGCTATTTTTTGGTTGCAGTTCGGCCGGGGCCGGGTTTGAACCCGCCACCCTCGGCATATGGGGCCGGCGCCCTACCGACTGAGCCACAGGCGCCGCCCAGGACTTTATTTTTTTATTATTTTATTCCTAGCACTTGTCAAGTCGAACTGACTTAACAGTTGAACTTAAAATACTATTTTAAAAAAATAATTGTAATTTAGTATAATCAAAGTAAATCATTTTATGTTTACATATTCTAATTTTGTTTTTCTATAATCATAAAAATATACTATCACCTAAAGGGACAAGTATTTATGTTAACACTTGATGGTATGTGAGATAACTGATTTTTAAGTAATTATGTCAAATTTGCTTACTGTTCTTATATCATTAACCAAGACAACGAACCTTGAATCTTGTAATTAGCAACTAGGATTTACTAACATTTTCCACTTTGATTTCAGTTTTATTTCTGTTTTGAGCAAGTGTATAATGTTTTAGGGAAAAATAAGGCATTAAAATGGTGACAAAATTAAACAGGTGAATTTAGTGCATGTTTATATTGTTATTTTTAAATATCCAAACTCCCTCTGCAATTATAACTTTGAACTTTTAGTAATAGTATGGTAAAGAGAGTTTTACCCTCTTAAAGACTTTGGAAAGAGCCTCAATTATTTTCTCAGATGTGGACTTGGAATAATAATTTCTGTCCTGTTTATTTACAAATATTATTGAGATATGTCAAAAATTATCTGTGAATGCAAATTTCTATTCAACTATAAGAGGTTATATTAAAGAAGTTATATGATGCCAGTAAATAATTTAATTTGTATAATGATTTTTTCCTTTAGAGTTAGAGGTGTTGTTTCAAAGTATACAGTATTCTCAAACTGTTCTTTAGAATGAAAAAAAATGGAGTTGAGGAGTAAGTTAGTGTTAGAAAAAATGCAGGGCCAAAGAAGGTGTTTGTAGACTGGGCATGCTTTCTCAAGAAGTGGTCACGAGTGCCAGCTGTAACATGTCTCAGCTTTTTAGAGGAGAATAAAAAAAGGTTAATGCTAAAAAGCCATTACTTATCTTTTTGGAAGTTCATTGATTTCACTAGCATGATACTGGAAACTAAGTTTCACAGGGTCAAAGTTACAGTGCAAATAGAGATAGATACGTAAATGTAAAGCACTTCATTGTATAGTTTAATACTATGAGAAGTACTGGGATGAACTGGACACTGCCTAATTGAGATGGAGGAAGGAGGCTTCTGAGCCAGCCTACAGAAAGGTGGTCTGAGGTGAGAGATCAAGTTTCTGTTATCTACAATACCTCATATATGTTAGTGAAAACCTCCAAGGCAATATGGATAAGGATAAAATATGCCTAGAAGGAAGCCAAAGTCAGATCCAGATCCTAAGAAACTGCATCTTTGGTCAAAATGTAGGTGACTAAGTTATGAGCCAAGAACCTAAGACAACTAAGATAGGAGTCCTGCAGGGTAGCTGGTGTCTTTATACAGCTTCAAGAAGCACATTAGCATGTGGTTGGCTGTTGCTTTATCTGAGCCTAGAGCATTTTGCCTATGTATGGGCCTCCCTTTTCATATTGCTGAACCAGGGTAGATGGGCAGCAAGGATGAAAACAAGTTTCAGTCTTACCTAGTCTTGATCCTAGATAATATTTTCTAATGACATAGGGCTATTATGTATGGCAGCAAAAAACTTGGAAAAGTATCTAAAGTTTCCTGTTTCAGCATAGATGGACCTTCCTAAAATTTGTCCTCAGTAGTACAAAATCTGTCAAATACTTTGTTTCTAATACCTGCTTTTAGGATTTGAATGGGAACCCTGTCTTAGTCAGCTGAGACTGCCATAACAAAATACCATATACTGGGTGACTTCAAAACATAAATTTATTTTTTCACAACTCTGGAGTCTAGACGTCCATGATCAAGGTTTTGGCTGATTCAGTTTCTGGTGAGGGCACTTTGCCCGGCTTGCAAACAGCCATATTTTCACTGTGTCCTCACATGGCCTTTCCTTGGGGTATGTGTGTAGAAGGAGAGAGAGCAGCTGTCTAATGTCTTCGTATAAATTCACTAATCCTATCAGATCAGGGCTCCACTGTTATGATCTTCTTTAACTTTAGTTGCTTCTTTAGAGGCCCTATCTCCAAATATAGCCACACTGCAATTTAGAGCTCTAACATATGAATGGGTGGGGGGGAGGGCCACAAACATTCAGTCTATAACAAACAACAACAGCATCACCACAAATAGCATTTATAATAAGTAACTTTTAGTGAGCAATTTTTTGTGTGAAAATATACCAAGATAAGTACTTTAAATGACTTATCCCCTTGTATTAGTCAGCTATGTCTAAGATTTTTCACAATATATACTCACTGGGTATTGACTTTATAATCCCATGAGGGTCTCTTCCATGTAATCATGTAAACCCAAGCTCTTTACATCTTGTGGCTCTGGCCTCCTCTGAGTTCTAGGAATCCTCTCCGCTTAGCCAGTGAATGGATGAAGACTATAAATATTGCACATGGCATGTTTTCATGGGCCAGCCTAGAAGTGGCATATGGCCATTTTTCATTAGCAAAAACTTAATCACATGGCCCACCTAATGACCGAGAAAGGCAGTCTACCTATGTGTCAAGGAAGAAAACAGGCTAATACAGATATTGGTGAGCATTAGGGGTGTCTAGTGCATTCATTTAATCTTCCCAGTAATCCAGTGAAGTGGGTATCATTGTTGTCCCTATTTTTCCACTAATGAAAAGGTATCTAATTTTCTCCACATCATACTACTAGTACTTTGAATTAGAACTCAGTCTATTTTCAGACATTGGCTTTAATCACTGTGCTGCTCTTTCTCAACTAGGGGTAAGAGTATTATTTTATTACTACAGCAAACGTTTGAAATGTTTGACCATCCCTCAAAAATGTTATAGCAGAGCAGTAAGTTTGGTTAAGTGATGGATCAAAGATTGTGCTTAGTCTTAATTTTTTTTTTTTTTTTTTTTTTGCTAAAGGAAAGAAGGAGAGAAGGAAGGGAGGGAGGGAGGGAGAAAAGGAGGGAAATAACCAGCTCTTTGTGGGATGTTGGCTGTTTTTTGTTATATGCAATCTTATATATACATAATGCCAGCTTATTCAACATTAGAATCTTTTCTCTCATTGGCATAGATTATAGAGATACTTTGATTTTGTTTAGGGTATAATGACATCTAAGTATATGAAGTCCTTTGTCTCTGCACAACTACCTCGTCACAAGGGAGATTTTACTGTTCAAAGGGAACATAGAACCTCATCTCAGAATTTAAGCTAATTTGTCTATATTAAGCATAAGTTAGGAGGTCAAGGACTACAATACTCCTTCCCAGTGGGCTAAGAGGTTCCTGAAGTGATCCAGGACAGGAGGGATAGAAGATCTACCTTTGCTTTTATCCAAGTAGTTGCAGTACTTAACATAAATTGCATTAGGCTGTCACTTGACCACCTCTCCATTATAACATCAGTTACTTTAAAATATTCAATAAGCATACATGCATTTTTTATCTGTTCTTATATTTTAGTGGAGGATTCATTTCCTTTTGGTAAATAGCACAATACTATCCTAATTCTAGCTAAATTGCACTAACAAACTATAGAATATGAAATTCTAAGCTTCTAAAAGTTATCTTCCTACCATTCAGATGGTATGTTTCTTAAAATGCCAGCATATCCCAAAGATAATTTAATTCAGCCTTCTCGAAGTACAAGAAGGAATTATTTTTCTAGCAAAACTGTTTTCTTACCATATTTAGTTGAGTTTCTCCAATACTGTAGCAGTCCGGGTAGTTTTCAAAGGTAGGGTGGGTTATAAACTGTTTAGATAAGATGTGAAAAACCTTAAGTGTTTCCTTTGTATATTAAAAAGAATAGCGCTTTGGGATTGTTTTACCTTAGAGTAAATTTGCATTCTGTAGTTGATGATAAAGGGGTAGTAGGGAAGGGGGCCTGGCTGACCTGTTCCATTATTAAAAGCCAAGTCAGGATTGTTGTGTGTACATATATATGTGGCCAAGTGAGAGTTCATAGACAATGACATTACTTTAGTCTTTCATCTTACAGCATTGATAGTAACAATAATATGGATGGGGCCTGTCTTACCAATCTGAAACACCCTATAATGTGAGAAAACATTGAAATCAGACTTGTAGAACTGAATTAGAGATGTGTTGGTATTAAAATACTCCATGCAACCCATTTCCACATATACCATCTGTTGTTTCCAGATGCACTGCTTCCTAGAGGCGGTATTCATGGGCATGATATTATAACAACAACAAATCAGCATTCCTAGTTTGGGAGCTTAATTCTCAGAAATACAAGTTTTCATTGGCTGCACTTCAGGGAATTAGACTCTTCTGTGGCTAGGGACATGCCATTACAACCATGGTAATGGAAATAGACCAATTCGGAGCTTATAAGGCAGCAGGGAGCCTTCAAATTGGGAGCTGTACAAAGTTTCTCTGATGTGTCTGTAACTCATGGTAAGTTGCGTAACACTATTAATGCTTCCCCCTTGGTCATTAGATTTGCCTAGAACATTGTAGATAAGATGTTGGAGTTTCCTCTTCTATGTTAAGTTTGATAAGGGAAGTTATAAAATGCTTCAAAAGCTCTAGTGTATATGGGTAAAGCCATGTATATAGTCCAGCACCTTAATCTGGTGCTGTCTGTAAAGCAATGGGCTGTCACCTCCCTCAAGACCACTGCTTGCCTCATTAATACCACTGGAACAAATTATCACTTCACAGCCCAGAAATCTTCTATAGCGGTTGTGGTGATTGATGTAACAAGGCTAAAAAATAATGATGAAATGCATGTTCCAGAAGACAGATTCAAATGGCAGGAGCTTCAAAGGCAATTAAATGTAACACAGAAGGAGTCTTCCTGGAATAAAGTATTTTCAAATAAATGGTAAGATAAGTGTGATAATCTCCTAGACTCACATTACCCATAAATTAGTTTTCTATGAATAATTATTTCTGAAGGCGTAATGTGTATTAAAGTAAAAGTTTAGAAACAGGCAGTTTGAACCATTTAAGAATATATATTTTGGTTTAATATGGGGGGCGTAAAAGCAATACTTTGGGACTGGCATATATATTCATGATGCATTTATTTATTTGTAGCCATAGTATTTTTTTTTATTAAATCATAGCTGTGTACATCAATATGATCATGGGGCACCATACACTTGTTTCATAGAATATTTGACACATTTTCATCTCATTAGTTGACATAGCCCTCCTGGCATTTTCCTAGTTACTTTGCCAAGACATTTACATTCCACATTTGCCAAGGCTCACGTGTACCTTTGTAAGGTGCACCACATGTGTGATCCTTTCAATCCCCCTCCCTCTACCCACCTCCCCCCTCCCTCCCCAAGCTTTCCCCCTTCCCCTGTTCTTAGGTTGTAACTTGGTTATAGCTTTCGTGTGAAGGTCCTAAGTTAGTTTCATAGTAGGGGTGAATACATTGGATATTTTTTCTTCCATTCTTGGGAATACTATGCAGCCTTGAAGAAAGATGGAGACCTCACCTCCTTCATGTTTACATGGATGGAGCTGGAACATATTCTTCTTAGCCATAGTATTTGAATGCTATCTTTTGATATGCTTTAAAGTTTCTGCTTGGTTGGAAAGTAAAACTTGTGGCTACAGATGTCAAGTTCCTCCAAAGGGAGTCAACGATTCAAATGATGTATTGATTCTATACTACTAAGTTACTAAATACATTGTGGAAAGAACCTACCTGCTCAAAACAGTAGAGCTGTCCATTAGATAGGCACACCAAGGTCACTGTGAAGGGGAAATTTAAGACATGGCGGTAATGAAACAGCTGGATGGGATTAAAGCATTCTGGCATGCACTGGCAAGGACAGGGTGACAAAGCATGAATCTGTATGCTTCCAGGGGAGGTGAAAAATCTAAAGCCTTGGACCCTTTTCCTGGGGAAAAGGTAAAACTCCAACTATCATTTGGACCTGTAAGTCATCCTCCCTTGTTTTCCTGGAATTTGAACACAAGACAGGTAAGAGTAGTACTGGCTCAATTGTACCAAGAGGTAGGGCTTGGTGTTTTTTGTTTTTTTTTTGGCCGGGGCTGGGTTTGAACCCACCACCTCCGGCATATGGGGTCGGTGCCCTACTCCGTTGAGCCATAGTCGCCGCCCAGCTAGGTTATTTTTAGTAGGGATCTTTGTGTAAAAGATTAATTACTGGTAGAACTGGACTTCCAAAGAGTTTTAAGAGTAACTTCTAAATAGTAATTTAAAAAAAAAAATCATGTTTGGGTTGGGTGTAAAATGATCTGGGATGGTATTGGATATTTGTTTAAAGCTATTTCTTCACTTCGCTTTTATTAGCCAAATGTGATGAAGTCATGTGTCCTGTGTTGATTTCTTGGCAGAATCAAAGGAACACACTTATTTAAGGTATTTTATTTGTTGTTCTCACCCAGAATTCTCTAGATATGAGTCAGTACAATTCAACATCCATTCATTCCACTGTAATAATGAGTTTCAGGTTTATTTTAATTTTATTTTATTTTTTTGTAGAGACAGAGTTTCACTTTATGGCCCTACGTAGAGTGCCATGGCATCACACAGCTCACAGCAACCTCCAACTCTTGGGCTTAAGCGATTCTCTTGCCTCAGCCTCCCAAGTAGCTGGGACTACAGGCGCCCACCACAACACCTGGCTATTTTTTTGTTGCAGTTCGGCTGGGCCCGGGTTTGAACCCGCCACCCTTGGTATATGGGGCCGGCACCTTACCGACTGAGCCACAGGTGCCGCCCCTCGGGTTTATGTTTTACAATATTTTGACCAGCCTTTTCAATGACATGATCAAATGATGCTGAAATTTGTTTGTAGTTGTACAGGCCATCATTAACACTGCTGTTTACTGTGGGGGCATTTAAGTGTCTTTTTGAAATAAAAATTAAGGGCTATTTTGACCCAGTTCGTTAAACCAAGTAACACTTTTATGCCATAACACTGGTTAATTTGTAGACTGCAGACAGAAATATTCACCAACTGTCAAAAGAGGCTGGTAAGTTATTTTCACTCTAAGATGTCTACAGTTCAGTAAGAAGTACATATATGAATCAAGTGGCTTGTTTGCTAAAAATGGGTTTTTGAAAATTTCCTTAACTTATCACAAACTCTGAGTTCAGACATGAGAAATTTTCCCTTTACTTACATGGCTTATTAATTGGTCAAAAATACTGAAAATCCATACTTATGCATCATGGATGGCAGAAAACACGTATGACTAATATGACAGTTGCTTGAAATAGAAAAGCAATAAAACGACTTTGCACTTTATGACACATTTATAGATGGGTAATAAAGCTCCTTCATAATCTCATTTTCTCATCAGGACACCCAAGTGATTTGCATAATTATTATTTTATCTATCTGTTTAAACAATAGAAAAGCCAGAAGATGAACTGAATGACCCAATATTCATTTTTATTGTTACCATCCTTCAACTACCTACATAGTCATAGTCATTTTTAAGAAAGTCCTGATTATTTTTTGTCCCATCCAAAAAGCATGTCACTACATTATCATATCTCAGGATAACCGACAGATAATAGAGTGTAGTTTTTGCAGTAATTGTGATTTAAACAAGATTGAGAAATTAGGTGCATATGTGCGGAAGTTAAATTAAAACACATAGATAAGCCTTTTTTAAATGAATACTTGGAACTACCAAATTCCAAATCAGTCATGTAGTATTTTAAGAAGAGAAAGATACTTTCATGCACTTGAATGCCTTCTCTGGGCCAAGCACTGTCACATATGTAAACGTATTTAACAGCAACTTCAGAAAAACATTGTGCAGTAAAGTTATTTTTATTGCTATTTTTATGGAGAAAGAAACCCAACCTCAGAGACGTTAAGTAGCTTCTCTAGTGTCAAACCAGCTACTCAGTGGCAGAGCCAATATTCAAATGTACATCTGCCTGTTTTAAACTAATACATTACAAAGCTTTTAAATAAATGTGAAAAATATGTTTGATAATAGTGGCTAAATCGAAATACATTAAATCTGTGTAATACTGTTCATTGTGGTGAAAGTGTTTATCTAGTTTGTTAAATTATTTTTTAAGACACTAGAATAGTTTAAATGCATGAGTGATATCAGAATTTAGAGAATTATGTTGACTATATTAAGGCTGTTCTATAAATTACCATAATGACTTCATTTAAGAACAGTCTACACAAATATTTAATGGAAAAAAGTTAGTTATTTGCTCCCACACATTCATAAAATTATGGTTTGTAAAGCTGGGATTTCTATTTTTCACAATCTCATATATAAAACAAGCCAACTACCAAAATGGAAAAATGATATGGCTTCATTTGAACTATCTGTTGCTGGGTATAAGGGCTGTTAAAGATATTCTAGTGCAAATTACTCTTTAAAAAGAGGGCTTAAGTATGTTCAGTTGTATAATATACTTTTGGCTTTAGGTTATAATGCAATCAATTATTTCGCTGTTATTCAATATTGACATATTCCTTCTGGAGGAAAAGCTCAATCACTGTGGAAGGCAATTGTGTGATTCTACATGTGTAGAAAACTTACAAAATAATTGCATTCCTGTTATTTTTTTACTAATTATTTATGAATGTTTACAGCATTTTATTTTTTTTAACTTTCAGTCCAAATGGTAATTTTTTTTCCCTAAAGAATGTCAGAAAGAAGAGGTCAATCTTAGAAATGACTGTATTGTTTATTAAAAATAGTTGCTATTCCAGGAAGTAGAGCAAAATAAATTCCTATTTCCTCACCAAATAAGTCAATGCAAAGTCATTATCATAACCTTTTAGTCCATAGTAGTTCTGTAATCTCCCTGAGCCCATAGTTTTCTTAGCAATGAAATGAGGTAATAACTACTTCCTGGAGTTACTATGAAACAGTGTATGGAAAGCATGATGAACAGTGTCTGGCAATGAGTAGGTATCAAATTGTTACTGAATCAATTAATGTGTTCATATAATTCAGCATTTCTGAAATATGATTTAGGAATGTCTCATAATCTGACCTAGAAATTGATTTTAAAAATGAAAGAACTCTCTATTACAGTTCAGCTGCTTATCAGATTCCTTTGATAGCTTCCCCAACATTGATCAAAATGATATAGATGTCTCAAGAGCATCCCTCCCTCACTAGCTCTTACCCTATACACTCCCTCTTGTGTTTTACAAGTTTCCTTCTCAAAGCAGAGCATTTTGATATGACTGTTTGACAAGACCATTTTGATGGAGCCTTATTGACATAACCACATCAAAATAGCTCTATCAAATTGAAAGCCAATGTTTTAGTTTCTTCCAAGGATTACATATCATACAGTTCTGAACCTAGTTCTATCCCTACGTACCCCAGACCTTATGATTCTTTGACTTAATACTTTATTCATATTGTTATTGCTTGAAATGTATTATAATATATTGATTTTATAGTCATAACAACCCTACTATTTTAAAAATGTTCGCAACTCAGTTAATCTCCAAGGTGAGGAATGTGTTTATCCCTAAAACCCATTAGTATAGTGTTACTTCATAATGTATATATACTATCACAGAAATTGGTAAAGAAATCCACAGTCTCTTAGAAAAATCAACAAAGCTTCCCCCAAAAAATAGCTTTGTAAAAAATAATATTTTCTATTAGAAAATGGGACAAAGTCCACAATTATATTACTAAATCTGTATTTCAATAGCAATTAAATGAGCATGGCAGGCCGAGCACATTGGCTCACGCCTGTAATCCTAGTACTCTGGGAGGCTGAGGAGGGAGAATCCCTTGAACCCTGTCTCTACTAAAAACAGAAAATTAGCTGGGCATAGTGCTGCACACCTGTAGTTCCTGGTGCTTGTGAAGCTGAAACAAGAGGGTCTCTTGAACTCATGAATTTGAGGTTGCAGTGAACTATGAGGATGCCACTGCACCCTAGCTGGGGTGACAGAATGAGACTCTGTCTCCACAACAGCAGCAGCAACAACAAAGCATGGCAATTGTTACTTTAAGAAATGAGAGAATTTGAAATAGTGACCATTCAGCCAACAAAATGAATTATGGCTGATATCCCTTTATGAGAAAATCATGTCTGATACTCATGTGGCTTTTAGTTTTATGTCACGTATGCCAGACTGTGACTAATCTCAACTTTATTCTTTACCCCATTTTTGAGCTTCTTTCTATCTCATACTTTTCTTGCACATAGATCAGGGATGAAAGTGAGGTTCAGAGATAGAAGAAGGATGTTTCTTTCGCATACTACTTGATTTTTAAATAATCTGAATATAAACCTTGTCACGTTATCAAAATATCAGCTACCCTCTTCTTTTCTGTATACCTGTTTTCATTCTTTACCAAAATACCAAATGGAAGATAGATGTGCTACAGTTCAAGGTGTTGTGTTTGTGTCTGTGTATACCTTGGTGAGTGGGGGTGGGGTTGAGCATGGAAGAGACTGTTGGTGTGAGGCTCACTGTCTTTTTTGTGATTAGTTTTTATTCTCTGGATCTGTGTTATAAAACAAAAATTCTAAGACTGTCGTGCATGTTAAAAAACTGCTTGATATTGCTAAATTGTGACTAAAAACTGAGAGATACCCATTAAGAAATGTGTTTAGAGAACTAAAAATTCCAATTCAAAAATAACATCTTGAAAAAAAACAGTGGAAAAACCATCTGCAAAAAATATAATTCACTCATGCCATTCGAGGGAAGATGTGACCAATAAGGAGAGATATTTGGATATAAAACAGGCCTGAATTTTCCAACTGACCTATTTGAGGGTACATATATGTAGTCATAGACAAATATTTAAGTGAGTAAAATGGTAATAGAAAAGAACAATGTGGGACAAACTGGTGATACAATTATTTCTGGAAAGGAAGTCTGTCTCTGTAGCCCAGGCTACAGTACAGTAGTGTGATCATAGTTCACTTCAGCCTTGAATTCTTGAGCTCAAGAGATCCTCCTGCCTCAGTCTCCTGAGCTGCTGGGCCTACAAGCACACACTACCATACCTGGCTATTTCTTTTTCTTTTTTTTTTATTTTTGGAGATTCATTGAGAGTACAATAAGCCAGGTTACACTGATTGCATTTGTTAGGTAAAGTCCCTCTTGCAATCATGTCTTGTCCCCAGAAGGTGTGGCACGCACCAAGGCCCCGCCCCTTCCCTCATTCCCTCTCTCTGCTTTTCCTCCCCCCCCATGACCTTAATTGTCATTAATTGTCCTCATATCAAAATTGAGTACATAGGATTCATGCTTCTCCATTCTTGTGATGCTTTACTAAGAATAATGTCTTCCATTTCCATCCAGGTTAATACAAAGGATATAAAGTCTCCATTTTTTTTAATAGCTGAATAGTATTCTATAGTATACATATACCACAGCTTGTTAATCCATTCCTCAGTTGGTGGGCATTTAGGCTGTTTCCACATTTTGGCAATTGTAAATTGAGCTGCAGTAAACAGTCTAGTACACGTGTCCTTATGATAAGAGGATCTTTTTCCTTCTGGGTAGATGGCCAGTAATGGGAGGTCTAGCTTGAGTGCTTTGAGGTTTCTCTATACTTCCTTCCAGAAAGGTTGTTCTAGTTTGCAGTCCCACCAGCAGTGTAAAAGTGTTCCCTTCTCTCCACATCCACACCAGCATCTGCAGTTTTGAGATTTCGTGATGTGGGCCATTCTCACTGGGGTTAGATGGTATCTCAGGGTGGTTTTGATTTGCATTTCTCTAATATATAGAGATGATGAACAATTTTTCACATATTTGTTAGCCATTCATCTGTCTTCTTTAGAGAAGGTTCTATTATTGTCTCTTGCCCATTGATATATGGGATTGTTGGCTTTTTTCATGTGGATTAATTTGAGTTCTCTATAGATCCTAATTATCAAGCTTTTGTCTGATTCCAAATATGCAAATATCCTTTCCCATTGTGTAGGCTGTCTGTTTGCTTTGGTTGTTGTCTCCTTAGCTGTACAGAAGCTTTTCAGTTTAATGAAGTCCCATTTGTTTATTTTTGTTGTTGTTGCAATTGCCATAGCAGTCTTCTTCATGAAGTCTTTCTCAGGCCAATATCTTCCAGTGTTTTTCCTATGCTTTCTTTGAGAATTTTTATTGTTTCACGCCTTAAATTTAAGTCCTTTATCCATCTTGAATCAATTTTTGTGAGTGGGTAAAGTTGTGGGTCCAGTTTCAGTCTTTTACATGTAGATATCCAGTTCTCCCAACACCATTTATTGAATAGGGAGTCTTTACCCCAATGTATGTTCTTGTTTGGTTTATCGAAGATTAGGTGGTTGTAAGATGTTAGTTTCATTTCTTGGTTTTCAATTCGATTCCAAGTGTCTATGTCTCTATTTTTGTGCCAGTACCATGCTGTCTTGACCACTATGGCTTTGTAGTACAGACTAAAATCTGGTATGCCGATGCCCCCAGCTTTATTTTTATTACTAAGAACTGCCTTAGCTATACGGGTTTTTTTCTGGTTCTGTACAAAACGCAGAATCATTTTTTCCAAATCTTGAAAGTACGATGTTGGTATTTTGATAGGAATGGCATTGAATAGGTAGATTGCTTTGGGAAGTATAGACATTTTAACAATGTTGATTCTTCCTGTCCATGAGCATGGTGTGTTCTTCCATTTGTTAATATCCTCTGCTATTTCCTTTCTGAGGATTTCATAATTTTCTTTATAGAGGTCCTTCACCTCCTTTGTTAGGTATATTCCTAGGTATTTCATTTTCTTTGAAACTATGGTGAAGGGAGTTGTGTCCTTAATTAGCTTCTCATCTTCACATTATTGGCATATACAAAGGCTACTGACTTGTGGACATTGATTTTATATCCTGAAACATTACTGTATTTTTTGATGACTTCTAGGAGTCTTGTGGTTGAGTCTTTGGGATTCTCTAAGTATAGGATCATGTCGTCAGCAAAGAGGGAGAGTTTGACCTCCTCTGCTCCCATTTGGATTCCCTTTATTTCCTTGTCTTGCCTAATTGTATCGGCTAGAACTTCCAGCACTACGTTGAATAGTAAAGGTGACAGAGGACAACCTTGTCTGGTTCCAGTTCTAAGAGGAAAAGCTTTCAGTTTTACTCCATTCAGTAAAATATTAGGTGTGGGTTTGTCATAGATAGCTTCAATCAGTTTTGGAAATGTGCCACCTATACCTATACTCTTCAGTGTTCTAATTAGAAAAGGATGCTGGATTTTATCAAATGCTTTTTCTGCATCTATTGAGAGGATCATGTGATCTTTATGTTTGCCTCTGTTAATATGGTGGATAACGTTTATGGACTTGCGTATGTTAAACCAGCCTTGCATCCCTGGGATGAAACCTACTTGATCATGATGAATGACTTTTTTGATGATAAGCTGTAATCTATTGGCTAGGATTTTGTTGAGAATTTTTGCATCTATATTCATGAGTGAGATTGGTCTGAAATTCTCCTTTTTGTTTGGGTCTTTTCCTGGTTTTGGTATCAGGGTGATGTTTGCTTCATAGAATGTGTTGGGGAAGATTCCTTCTTCCTAGAATTTTTGGAATAATTTCTGCAGTACAGGAATAAGCTCTTCCTTGAAGGTTTGATAGAATTCTGGTGTGAAGCCATCTGGACCAGGGCATTTTTTGGTTGGAAGATTTTTTATTGTTTCTTTAATCTCAGTGCTTGAAATTGGTCTGTTCAGAAGCTCTATGTCTTCCTGGCTAAGTCTAGGGAGAGGGTGTGATTCCAAATATTGATCAGTTTTCTTCACATTGTCAAATTTCTGGGCACAGAGTTTCTGGTAGTATTCAGAGATGATCTCTTGTATCTCTGTGGGATCAGTTGTTATTTCCCCATTATCATTTCTGATTGAGGTTACTAGAGATTTTACTTTTCTATTTCTAGTTAGTCTGGCCAATCGTTTATCTATTTTATTTATTTTTTCACAAAACCAAGTCCTCGTTTCATTAACTTTCTGAATGATTCTTTTGTTTCCAGTTTCATTGATCTCTGATTTGATTTTGGATATTTCTTTTCTTCTACTGAGTTTAGGCTTAGATTGTTCTTCTTTTTCCAAGTCCATAAGATCTCTTGTGAGATTGTTGATGTGCTCTCTTTCTGTTTTTTGAATGTAGGCATCTAAAGCGATAAATTTTCCTCTCAAAACTGCTTTTGCAGTATCCCACAAGTTTTGGTGGCTTGTGTCTTCATTGTTGTTATGCTCAAGGAAGTTAATGATTTCCTGTTTTATTTCTTCGTGCACCCATCTGTTATTCAACAGAAGATTGTTTAATTTCCATGCCTTTGTATGGGGTTGAATTTTTTTGTTAGTGTTGAGTTCCACCTTTAGTGCCTTATGGTCTGAGAAGATACAAGGTAAAATTTCAATTCTTTTGATTCTGTTGATAATTGTTTCGTGTCCCAGGATATGATCAATTTTGGAGAATGTTCCATGGGGTGATGAGAAAAATGTATATTCTTTATCTTTGGGATGGAGTGTTCTATACGTGTCTATCAAGCACAGTTGTTCTAGGGTCTCATTTAAATCTCTTTTATCTTTGTTTAGTTTCTGTTTAGAGGATCTGTCCTTTTTTTACTTTTTATAGAGATGGGTGGTCTCTAAATTGTTGCCAAGGCTTGTCTTAAACTCCTGGGCTCAAATGATCCTGATCCTTTTGCTTCACCCTCCTGAGTTGTTTGGATTATAGCTGTGAGCACCACCCGCCAGACTGGTGATATACTTTATAGGATCACATTCACTGTATCTTATATAACAGGCAGATATTAATGTAGTGTCAATAATTATGCATTTTTAAGCATCTCTACTTAAAAATGCATAATTATTGACACTAACTTAGTATCTTGAGGAATGTACTTTTTAAATATAATAGAAACAGATACTGTAATTTCTGTCTTTAGAAGGCTTCCAGCCTAGAGGGGACTACATGACATGCTGACATACAATTGATTATAAAGAAGAATGAGTTTTAAAAATCTTGCCAGGCACAGTAGATGATCTAATACAAGGTGGGGGGTAGGGGAATAAGGAATCGGGAAGAGGGGAGGAGGCAGGTGGATGGGGTGGGTGTCACACTGTATGACATGTCACTTGGGGGTGGGACACAATCACAAGAGGGACTTGATTTTATAGACACTATCAGTGTAACCTAATTCTTTGTACCTTCAATGAATCCCAAACAATGAAATTAAAAAAAATGTTGCCAGGGAGATTTAAATATTGTTCGTGCACAGGACTGGTATAGACTATGCTAATCTAAGAAAGATCTCTTTCTTTATGTAAACCTTAAGATGAAATTGCTAAGAAAGGGTTATGTTATTCAGACAGACTTTTGAAGCAGTGGTATTGAAGACTGCTTAAGGCATCCTGCAATTTATATGGTTGTCTAAGTCTAGAGAGGAAGAGTGCTGTTGTAAGGAAAAGGTCATGAAGAAAGACTGATGGAAGATGGTTGATTTGCCAATACTATGGTAGCACTATGTCATAAACTGGTACTATAATGACTATTACACACTACCCACACAATTAGAAGATAAAAACCATTCATTTACATTTTGATCATCTTCATTTTCTCAGATATTTGTAGCTTATAAAATAGGATAACCTGATTAAATTTAGTCATTTGAATCACAAGGAATTCTAGATTATTTCCTTTTTAATTCTGGGAGAACTTAAGCCATCTGTTGCCTTGAAGCAGAGAGATTTAGTAATCAGGCACAGCAGTAAGAAGATATTTGTCTAGGGATGCTATTAATTAACAAACTTGGAAAGCATTCTGCAATTCTTACCTTAGAGTCAAAGCACCCTTAACAAGAATATTGGACATTAGATTAGAAAACCTGTCTTGGGTCAGCTGCTGTTTATGTTCTGCTTTGGATAATACAGAAGAAAATGTGAATAGAAGGCATTGGATGGATTACTGTGAAAAAGTAAAAAAGCAATAAATGACAAAATTGTCAATTATGAGAGCCCAAGTGAGTGAAGTGTGCATTTAGAAAACTTCAATATTTCTAAACAAGTGGCATGATGTTTTTACACAATCCTTTTCTTTTAAAAGTAGCTATTCTTACCATAAAGAAATGATAAATAATTGAGGTGATGGATTTGCTAATTACCTTGATTTGATCGTTATGCAATTGTATACATGTATCAAAGCATCACATTTTACTCCATAAATATATACAATATTGGGGGCAAGAAATGATTGCAAGAGGGACTTTACCTAACAATTGCAATCAGTGTAACCTGTCTTATTGTCAAATAAAAATAAAATAAAACTTTAAACCAACTGCCCTAGTGACTTTGTGACTTAACTCCTAAATTTAAATTAGAAAATTTGAACAAAAATTTTTGAGAGAACTAGAACAATTTTTTAAAAATTAATTTTATTTAGGTATAATTAACAGGGGTCCTCAAACTGTGGCCCACAGGCCACATAAGGCGGTATGATTGTATTTGTTCCTGTTTTGTTTTTTTACTTCAAAATAAGATATGTGCAGTGTGCATAGGAATTTGTTCATCTTTTTTTTTTTTTAAACTATAGTCCGGCCCTCCAATGGCCTGAGGGACAGTGAATTGGCCCCCTGTTTAAAAAGTTTGAGGACTCCTGGTCTAACAAAATGGTGCCATTTTAAGTGCATCCATTATGAGTGTTGACAAATGTACATATATATCTCCCTAAAATCAACGTCACCCCTTAAGATTCTCTTCTTCTTCCCAGTCAGTTCTCACTGTCCCCAGCCTCAGGAAATCATTGATCTGCTTTCTGTCATTATAGATTAGATTTGTCTTTTCCAGAATTTCATATTGGTGGAAAAATACAATATTTAATTTTTTTTGTATGACTTCTTTTACTCAGAACAAGGGTTTGTGTTGTTTCCATATCAGTATGACATTTGGTATCATTCTTAATTTTAGACATTCTACTGCATGTACATTGGTATTTCATTGTGATTTTAGTTTTCATTTCACTGGCTAATGATGAGAATCTTTTCATGTGCCTAATGGCCATTTAGGTACCTTTTCAATGAAGTGTCATTTGTAGTTTTTGCCCATTTTTAAAAAATTGGGTTGTTTGCCTTTTTTATTATTCAATTATTAGAATACTTTATATATTCTAGATTTAAGTATTTTATTTTGCCAGATATACAGAGGGTGCAAAAAAATGTATACAGATTTTAAGAAAAGAAAAAAGCTGTATTAAAATTGTAATAATATATGCCAATAACAAAAATGAATACAAGACACATTTAAGCACTTCTTGTAATTACAGAAGTCAAATAAGACTTGAGTATTATAATTTTAATACAGCTTTTTCTTTCCTTAAAATGTGTATACATATTCTTGGTACCATTTTTATGTGTTGCCTTTTTATTTTCTTAATGGCCCAAAACTTTTAATCTTGAGGAAATGCCCCTTAATTTTTCTTTAAGGATTAGTGCTTTTTTTTCTTTTTTTTGAGACAGAGTCTCACTTATTAACCCTCAGTAGAGTGATGTGGCATCACAGCTCACAGCAACCTCCAAATCCTTGGGCTTAGGCGATTCTCCTGCCTCAGCCTCCCGAGTAGCTGGGACTACAGGCGCCCGTCACAACGCCCGGCTATTTTTTTGTTGCAGTTTGGCTGGAGCTGGACTTGAACCCACCACCCTCAGTATATGGGGCCGGCGCTCTACCCACTGAGCCATAGGCGACACCCAGGGTTAGTGCTTTTTATGTCCTGTGTGTCCTTGCATACTCCAAGATTATGACATTTTTCTCCTGTGTTTTCCTCTGGTAGTTTTATAGTTTAAGTTTTCCATTTAGGCCTATATACATTTTGAGGTAATATTTGTATATGGCTTGAGGTAGGAGTTGGAATGTAGTTTTTCCAAATGGTTATCCAGTTATGTTAGCATCATTTAGTAAAATATTATCCCTCTAATTGAATTTTACCTTTGAATTCTTTTCAAAAATTATTTAACCAGATATATGTGTATCTATTTTTTTTTTTTTTTTTTTTGTAGAGACAGAATCTCACTTTATGGCCCTTGGTAGAGTGTGGTGGCCTCACGCAGCTCACAGCAACCTGCAACTCCTGGGCTTAAGCGATTCTCCTGCCTCAGCCTCCCAAGCAGCTGGGACTACAGGCACTCGCCACAATGCCCGGCTATTTTTTGGTTGCAGTTTGGCCGGGGCCGGGTTTGAACCCACCACCCTCGGTATATGGGGCTGGCACCTTACCGACTGAGCCACAGGCGCCGCCCCATGTGTATCTATTTTTGAGTTCCTGTTTTGTTCCATTGATCTTCATGTGTCTTTAATTATTCTAATACTACACTGTCTTGATTATTGTAGCTTATAGTAAGTCTTGAAATCAGTCCTCTAAATTTGATCTTCTTTTTCAAAATTCCTTAAGTTACTCTAGGTTTTTCATATTTTCATATAATTTTTACAGTCAGCTCGTCAACTTCTACCACAGGAGCCTGATGGGATATTGACTGGTTTTGCTGAGAATTTATCAATTTTTAAATTTATCAATTTAAAAATTTATCAATATTGAAGAAAATTGATATAAATTCTCAGCTTAACAACTTGAGCCTTCCAATCCATGAAAATGGTATCTCTCCATTTATTCAGATCTTTAGTTTCCCTAAACAATATGTTCTGATTTCCAGCATGCAGGTCACGTTCTTTTGTTAAATTTATGCCTATATATTAGAAAAAACTTTTGAAATTAAATATCAAGAGAGAAGAGAGAGCACAAATTATGCAGGAGTTTCTGTGAGTTTTATTTAATTTTTGGTTGACATCAACAAGATTTGTGATATAAAATTGTAGTGTTATGGTGAGTAATTCCAATTTATGTAAGTCCCCCCCAGTTTTTGTTATTAGTGTCTATTAAGGATCTGGGCATATATTTTCGAGGAGAATCTTCAAGTGAATCTTTTACTTTATCCTAAGGATTAGTTTTCTTTTTTTTTTTTTTTTATTGTTGGGGATTCATTGAGGGTACAATAAGCCAGGTTACACTGATTGCAATTGTTAGGTAAAGTCCCTCTTGCAATCATGTCTTGCCCCCATAAAGTGTGACACACACCAGTGTTTGATACTGCCTTATACATTTTATTTGTTCACTGACTTATTGACATAAAGACTATAAAAATACTTCTCCTCCTTTAAAAGTCTCTTTGACATTAATAGCTTTAACTAGAGGCCCTTTTAAAGAAACTCACAAGCCCACATCTCCAGCCTAATATTTTATGAAACTCTAGTTCTGCATTACCTACTTTTTGCCAGATATTTTCACATATAAAAGGTTGTAAATTTAAGCATATCTGAAACTAAACAGCTCTTCTCTGTCTCTCTCTCAAAATATCATTAGACAAACATATTGCTAATACCTGGTATAGAAAGATGAACTTATAGTCTAATATAAAAGATAAAAAAAAATAAAAAAAATAAAGTTACTGTATGGTTTAAAAAATTGCATAATAGTGGTAAAGTTAGGTTATTATGGAAGTACCTAACTAATGGGTGTGTTCAGACACTTCACAAAGAAAGTCATACCTAAACTGGTACCTCTCAAATTCATTTTTTATCCATCAGGTGGAATAAATCATAAAATAAATACTTTTGTCATTCATACTGTTAGTCTACTCCATGTTTGAAAAACTTGGAGTCATTTTCTTTCTCTTGCACCTCAAGTTCAGTGACTAGATATTACCAGTTTTATGCACTGTAGTATGGTCATTAAATGTACCGACTCTAAGGCTAGACTGCCTATCTGAAACCTGATCCCTCTTCTTATTAATTGTGTGTTTGGGCAAGTTACTCAACCTTTTTGCATTAGTTTCTTTATCTGTGAAATGCATGTAAGTGATACCTACCTTCTAGGGTTGTTATGAGGATATGTAAGATGATGATTATTAACTTTTTAACTCAATGCTTAGCCCATAGACACACTTTTAATAAATGTTTACAATTATCAATATTATTGTTACAGTATCACTTAAATATTTACTTTCTTTTCTGGCCTGCTTGAAACTACCCTGGTCACTCTTTACCTTTACCACTATCGTACTGAATCTGTATTGAAAAAAATTGTATGTATGTTTGATACCAGAATTTCGTCTTCAGTAGGTTCTTGGTCTCAGTGATTCGAAGAATGACTCCATGGACCACACAGATCAGTGGTAAGACGAGATATACTTTACAGAAAAAAGTACAAAAACACCAAAGCTCCTAGCATAGAGAAAAAAACCCAAGTCGGGGATAAAAAGCTGTCTCTGGGCTCTTTGTCCAGGGGTATATATAGTTGCATGGGTCCCTTGTGGTTACATGAGGGCAGGACTTGGTAACAAATGAATGGATATAGTTCTTTCCCCTGGTACAAGGTGAATGAGTGCATTAATGAATGGATACAGTCCCTTCCTGGAATTCAGGCCTAGGAAACTTACATGAAATTGACCTAGGCATAGGAAATGGGAGTTCCCTGTTCCCTCATAAGTGCTAGGGGAAGGAGGCACTAAGGTGCTGATGTCTCCTGGCAATTGTCTTGTCTCTCTGGCTACTGGAGCCTCTGGTTGGGTGGGGGATATGGTAATTTCATTAACAGAGATGGGGAATTTAAGAAAGGAAGGGTAGTAAGGGCAGTGAGCATTAAGGAATGTTGATCTGGATGTTCAGTGAACTTCAAGATCTGAACTGAACTGGAAGTAGTTACTAGACAGTTATAAATGCAGGTTGAAAGGTCAGAACCAGACATGCATACCTAGAACGATCAGCATGGCAATATTTGGAGATATCATTATGGATAAAATTGTGTATAGGTAAAAGAGAATTTGTGCATAGTGAGAATTTACTTCATTGGATTGTCCCAGAGCCTGGGATGGTGTTAGGGATGGGACTCTGAGAGACATATAGTGAGAGGTTTTGAATTGTCAGCTAGGAATTGACATAAGAGCTATACATTAGGAGCAAGGGAGGCAAGACGAGGGTCCCTACTGCTCAAGGTCTGGGCTATTTCCCCCATTTAAATGCGGCAATATAGTTGTGTCAATGTGTATAAATATGTTTTATTAAGTAAATAGTCTCAGGCTTGGTGTTTGATAGAATTTGGTGGAAGCAGAGAGAACTCCTTCAATTTACACTTTCACATGATGAAGGCAACTTCTAATTATAGTAAATAACAAACTGAGTTTTTATTTATTTTTTAAATTTAGGAATAATATTTCAACTATACATTACAACACAACCGTTTAAATGAACTATTCACTGATTCAGGATTTGAGAAGACCCAGAGCGCTGAATAAAAGCCATGTGTTGTTATTTCATTGTTGCTAAAAGACAAAATCAATACTTGATTACTCTGAATTAGTATATCCAACCATGCGAATCTTTAACCTTGGATTAACTAAATGTAGGACCATGACCCACCCTTCAGCAGTAATAGTTAGAAATTAAGACTGAACTAGTGCTAAGCCTATTTGTAAAGTGTGGAGTTGCACGGTTGCATTGCTGCTCAAGCTAGTTTTTTAACTGTCATTCTGTCTGGAGTAGCTACAGAATTATGTCAGCAGACTTTTAACTAATTGACATTTCTGTGACCTTTCCCTTTCTCCTATTTCTACTAATCTTATAACACATCTTATAAATTAGACATTTCTACCCTCAGTGGTACTTTGCATCACACTAAAGGTTATTTCATTTGTTAATATTCGAAATAGTTTTAGAAATCACCATTTCTTATATTCCTACATATGCATTAAATCATTCAAAATTTCACAATCATGTATTCAGCACCTGCTGTGTGTCAGGTAGTATACTAGGCATTAGAACTGCAGTGGTTTGTAAAGCCAGCAAGGAACTTCTCCATACATTCTATAATGGTGAGGACAGATAATATGTAAATTAATTCTTAAAGTAGATAGCTTCAAATAGTAATTCGTGCCATGAAGACAATAAAACAAGATAATTAGTTAGAGTGATTTGGTAGTGGTGATTGTGGAAAGCTAGGAAACATTAAGATTGTTATCAGAGAAGGTCTTTCCAAGGTGACATTTGAGCCAAACGTGAGTGATGGGAAAAACTCAGCCAGGGAATTATAGGGAATGAGAGGGTCCCAGACAGAAGGAACAATGGCAGGTGCAAAGGCTCCACACTTGGAATGAGTGGATAGGTCTAATGAATAGAAAGAAAGCCAATGTGCGTGGAGTGTGGTGAGGTAGGACAGGAGTGAATATATAATTTGAAGTTAAAAAAGCAAGAAGAGTGGAGATCATTCAGGCCCTCATTGGTCATGATATGAAGAAGCTTGGATTTGATTCCAAAGGCAGTGAGAAGTCCTTGGTGGGTTTACCACTCCAGCTTCTGAAATTGGCCTCAGGAACTTCTTGCTTCCTAGTGGCCTGCTTCTTCCATAGGGAATGATGCCTGGGTTTCACTGGCCTAGAGAACTGATTCGCTCTCTAGCGGTTAGACCATCTTTCTGCTGCCACTGCCCCTCCCCAGTTTCACATCTCCCTGCACTGGCTCTGAGTGGGAATTCTTCATTGTTCTAGCAGAGGAGAATAGCCACAATTTTGGTGTCAGGTCAGATAAAGACTCCCCCCAAAGGGCGGCACCTGTGGCTCAAGGAGTAGGGCACTGGCCCCGTATACTGGGGGTGGTGGGTTCAAACACAGCCCCGGCCAAAAAAAAAAAAAAACTGCCACAAAAACACTCCTCCCCCCCAAATGAAAGCCCACACAAATCTTCCTGGTGTAGGTCAGTACAATTTCTTGCAGCAACATTCCTCAGACAGATTCATGAGGGTGTAGCTGCCATGGTAGGGAAATGTCCCCAGGAAGGGATCTATCTCAGAGGGAATTCATGGGAGATCCCTGCATTATCATTGATTTCAACACGTTCTTCATGAGAAAGTGTTAGGGTGATGGAAGTTTTTGGTGTCTGTGAGGAATTTTGAAGAAGGTGAACTAGGATCTAGGATTTCCACATGATTCTAGCTTGGTCTAAGGGAGAGAGACTGTGTACTAGCTTTGAGTCCTTAGAAAGAAAATTTCTGCTGTTTTTGGGATTTCCCCAGAGTGGAGTACAGTTGCCTGCAGAATTCTCTAATTCCAGATTATGTGTGCACCAAACTGCCTTCTTATTGCCAAAAAATAACCTCTTCCATTAAACATTGTCCCGTATGCGATCTAATTTCATCATCAAGCCAACCCTACAAGATATGTTTTATTCTGTGTTAAAGATTATGAAACTGAGACCATATAAAATGCCCCCAGGAATCAAACCCAAAGCCAGCAGAAGAAAAGAAATAACAAAGCTCAGAGCAAAATTAAATGAAACAGAAATAAAGAAAAGCAATACAATGGATTAATGGGGGGAGAGTTGGTTCTTTGAAAAGGTAAACAAAATCAATACACCACTAGAAAAATTAATGAGAAATAAAAGAGAAAGGATTCAAATGAGAAATAAAAGAGAAAGGATTCAAATAATCTCAATCAGAAATGAAAAAGGAGACATTACAGCTGATACCACAGAAATAGAAAAACAGAAAATATACTTACGTATTAGAAAAGAAATCATTTTATCAGGAAGACTACCCGCACTTGAATGTTTTTTGCAGCACAGTTCACAATCACAAGATGTGGAATCAACCTAAGTGCCCATCAAGTCATGAGTGGATTAACAAAATTGTGTGTGTGTGTGTACAACATTGTGGTACTGTACATTTCATATGAAATGCCCATAAGAAATAAATATATACACACTGGGAACACACACACACACACACACACACACACACACACACACCATGGAGTACTACTCAGCCATGAAAAGGAATGAAATAATGTCTTTCGTAGCAACATGGATGGAACTGGAGTTCATTATCCTAAGTGAAGTTTCTCAGTAATGTAAAAGTAAACACGACATGTTCTCACTAATAAATGGGAGCTCAATACTAGGGTACACATGGGCATGAAAAGACATAAAGGATATTAGAAACTAAGAAGTGGGGAGGATAGAATGGAAGTGAGAGATAAAAACTTACCTATTGGGTACAGTGAACACTATCCAGGTGATGGAAACACTGAAAGCCTTGACTTTAGCATTATATAGTGTATCCATGTAAAAAGAACATTTGTACCCCCTTAGTATTTTGAAGTAAAAAATACCAAAAAAAGGAATGATATATTGATACATGCTACAACATGGCTGAACTTTAGAAATGTCATGCTATGTGAAAGAAGTAAATCACAAAAGACCAAACATTGCATTATTGTACATTTCATATGAAATGCCCATAAGAAGTAAATATATATACACAGGAAAAAGGAAAAATATTCCCAGAAAATGTTTTCTTTATACCAAATGTAGTTAAATAAGTGAATGTGGTGAATATGTTAGAAATAGAGCCAACAGGATTTTTGTCTATAGTTTAGTTGCTGAGGATGAATAATATAGTTTCTTTGTCATTGCTACAGACAGAAAAAAGTGAATTAGTTAAGGTTAGTCCATAGATATTGCTAGAAAGCAACTATTAATTATTCCAATTGTTTGTTGTATTTGGTTTTCCTGTACCTAAAATGCATTTTTTAGAAATGCATTTCCGTTTCTACTTTTTTTCATTCTAGTAATTTCATCCTTGGTGCGGCTCTAGATTAAGTCATTCAATTGTGAATATTCTATTTGCTAATAGTAAGTACTTTGTTTAATGATATAATTTTTATTTAATGTGAGGAAATTGGATGTTTCCTTTTGTGTGTCATGAGCTGTGGTAGGCAATGGAGGGAACTGGACCTTTTAAATGGAAGAAGCAGCTGTTATTTATGAAGAGTAGACTGCAGCTATACAGTGACAGATGAGATCCAAGGAGGGCTGGAAGTTTGTGAAGGACTTCTGACAGCATCATAAACTGAAGAGATGGAGTTAGAGACAGATCTCAGTTTCCTTAAGCTTTTGTAATCACTGGTGTGCTACATGTAAATCACATCCCTATTGCAGAATTAAGGGTGATTTGGGGGAGTAACTGCGAAAGAAGAATTGGACTCTTATTTATAGACCTACAATGTCTCTTAAACTGTGGGAACATTTTTCTGAATATTATCCCATTTACTTTCCACAAAAAATACTAGAAGTAAGGACTAAGCCCTTTTTACAGATGAAAGGATACCACTGACCCCTAAAGAGGTTAAGTACCTTACTCAAGGGACAAAGCTGATAAGTGGCATAGGCAAGATTCAAAATTATATGACTCCAAAGCCTACCTTCTCTTTCTCTTACATCCCTTGTGGTGACACAAATGAACTTTCTTAATTAAAACTACTGATTTATCTGTATTTTGAAATGAGTATTACAACCTAGTTTTGACTGTAGTTAAGTCTTAATTTTACATTAAACAAGGATTTTCCTCTATAATTCTGGAAATCAGATGGTTGTGTTATGGAAAGATGTTTCATGGACCCACTCTTATATAAATGTTCCTTCTTCTATTAGTATTAGTAGAGCAATCCCCTTTAATATCATGATTTCTGGCTCTTTGATTATCTGTATCTTGTAATTTTCAAAATATCTATAAGGTTTTAATAAAAGAGAACCTTAAAAATGAGAAAAATCATACCATGAGCTAAAGAGAACTCTAGTTACCAGCATGGAACCAAGGCACCTGATTATGCACTGAGGTGCCATTGAGACTTGCAATGTTAGTTCCAAATGCAAACAAAAGGGGCTAGCAGTGTATACAGCTATCCTGATGAATTTATAGTATTGAGAGCAACTTAATTTAGGGTACTATTTTACGATATTTCTGTCAAAAAGAAAATTAGTGGTGCATAGAGAATCTAGGAAAAGCCAATAAGAACTGAAAAGCGAAATTTTTATAATTGTTTTTTTTAATTACAAGTATATAAATTAAACACACACCTACCTTTTGCATTATAGTTATAAAAATTTCGACCACAAAGGAAAATATATTTGCAATGTTGAATCTGCTACCTCAAAGACAATAACTTCTTGAGATTCAAAATGTGGGATTTTCAAATAATTAGTGACTGGAATTATTTTCAGCATGGATATTTGTTTTTTGTACTTTAGCAGAATTTTCCTCACAGTTTTGGCTTAAGTATCCATCTCCAGGACATAATCTTGCAAGATCACCTCTAACCCTTATCCATTGGTGACTGGGTACTGAGATGGGACATTATGAACTTGATCTGACAATAAGATGTGATAAGACCTGAAATAGGGGCAGTGCCCTTTCAACTGAGAAGATCTAGATAGGTACAGAATCTTTTCAAGGGTATGTCTAACTAAATTCCCTTGAAGACCTCCCTCTAAAACATTAAATGTCTTTTCCTGTTTCAAACTAGAATGTGATCATTGGAATATTGGCAAGGAACAGGTCATTAGTGAGAACTCCAATGAAGACAATTGGCTCTGGATTTGATTTTCCTGTTTTTGCGGTTAGCTTAGCACCAGATGGTGCCCTAGTGAGTTCTGTATAAATAATACAATCATAGGGTTGAGTGATTCTCTACCAGTCACAGACTCAAGCAGAAAATAGCACTTGTCTTTTCACACAAGCTCATGTATATTCTCTTAATGCTGAATTGTTCTTACACAGCTCTAACCCTTACATTGTCATTATAGCTAGTATTTTTTTTGTCGGTTTCTTTATTGCTCAGACAAGCAGCCAGATACTCACCCTGACTTGGGTGGAAGGACTGCTGGGTTTGAAGATCTTTAGCTGATACAACTATCCATTGCAAAAAGGAGAGGCAAAAAAGCAAAATTCTCTGCATTTCCTCTATTATTCCCGAAAGAAAAGGGTGGCCCTAACACTCCCTTGACAGTTGGTGCACGTTAGGGGGTGATGGAACTGGCTTTGATTACAGCAGCCCTGTGACAATCTCTTACAGGCTTTCAAGGTCTAGTTTAAGTGCCAACTCCAGGCCATGATGCTCAATGATCTTTTTCTGGGTTCATATTGCAATTACACCTTGTACCTCAAGATCTAGCTCTTCATCATGTATTGTTGGATATTATTCCTACCCCCTCCTCTCTTTTTCCATGTATGTCTTGTCTCACCTACAAGATTGTAAGTTGCTCAAATATGTTTGCTTATAAATGCAGTGCTTAACACAGAATTGGGTATTGAATATTTGTTGGCTCAATTAACACATATGTGGGTCACAGTTCCTACACATTGGAGCATAGTTTTAACAGTCAATATCTTATTGAATGAACAAGAGTTCGTACATTGTCACATACAAGATTCTAGTTTTCTAAAATAGAAAAAGAAAAAGCTTCCCGTGTGCTTCTTTTTCTCTTAACTAGCCTGAAGATTTGACCTATATAATAGTAAACTATAGAAAAGGTGATGTATCTAGCACATTGGCCAAAAATGGGCAGAATCACTAAGAAACTTTCTTCTTTTGAAACCATCCTCTATTTTTACTTCAGACATAAAAATAATCATACAATGTACCCAGCCTTCACATAGATGACAATAAAATAGACCTACTCCAGTGTCTGTCTAAGCAAACTTGGGGCTCCCTTTTCAAGTAATTGTTATTTTCTATGTTTTAGATATTTTGGGTTACCTCAGAAAGGTCATTAGGGTAATCAGAACAGGACATTTAAACCAGTGATTTAATAGTCATATCTAAATGATCCATTTCACATAATCACCAAAGTTTTTTATGGTCTGCACCAGGGTTCCCAAAGTGTGTCCTGTAGAATATTAGCATTCCACAAAATATTAATAATAGATGTTCCTTGAGGAAAAAATGGCTGCTTGGAGAAATAGTACATACTCTGTTTTTCTCTTAAAGGCTCCGGGGAGTCCTGTGACAAAAATATATATTTAATTTGTTAAACTTGACATTAGCAAGCACATTTGACCTTAGGAAGGAAAATAATATTTAGTGAATATGCTGTGCCAAGCATCCATTAGCTTATTGAATATTTATCTAAGACTCTAAATTAGGTACTATTATCTATATTTAAAAATGAGAAATTGAGGTTACACTATATAAAAAGGCTTGTTCTAGATCATACAGCGACAGTCTCATATAGCAAGTTCTTATGTTGATTCTGCCACAAATTAGTTATGTATGACCATGACAATTTTGGGCCAACAAGCCAATCTTGTCTTAATTTCCTTATTTGTGAATCAGATTTCAATAATAATCTTGGTTTGAAGATAAAATGAGTTAAATTTATGAAGGCTGTCCAGAAAGTATCTAGCCACATATGTCTCTGTTTTTCATATTACATCACTAGATAATTTCTAGACAGCCTTTGTGCTACACAAGTATTATTTGTATTTTACAAAATCAAGAGGAGGAGGAAGAATAGGGTTAAAAACTAGTACCAGGAAACAACATATTCACTCAAAACATATAATGCTAAGTGTAAGACTTTTGAGAGTAAAAGCAAGAAAGGAAGCAAAAAACAGTTGTAGCTGTCCATACATTTAAACACATACATTTAAACACATACATTTAAACACATACATTAAGTATTGTCTATGTTGGTATTGGGAGACTCTTTGACTAGTGGACTGATCGAGTTAGGTGAAATGTTACGACTAGAAATCCGTTATGACTAGACATTGCATCTTTGATCCTTAATTGCAACTTTCTTTGTTTCTATGGCTTTGAGCCAGAGTCTGAGATCCTTTCATTTTACTTTTGTATTATTTATTAAATAGGCACTTGTATAGAAAGTTCTTGTTGCTGTGCTCCACTCTGTTAATTCCACAACATAGTACTTGATTCTTAAGACTCCATTGTCTTCATCAACTTGTCAAATTCACTGTACGAGGTAAACTTATTTCTACGTGGTCATTTACAAATTTAATTTTTTAATGCTTTTGATGGAGATACATTTATTCCTAATCTTTGAGAGTTTTTAAAATTGTTCTACTTGAAAATTCTATACATAACACAAATAAATAAATAAATAACACAATATATGTTCTGCATATCAACCTGAAGGTGGATATGGGTTTATGATAAAAGGGAAGAGGACTGCTAATTAGATGTCTGCCTTGCCAAATTGGAAACTGATTTCTTTGTTACCCAAGTTGAACTGAATCCTGTTTTCAATCTAGAAGTAATTACCAAAGCAGCGCACAACTGAACTGAGGCAGACTTCATTTTGCATTCCGCATCCCTGAACTGTCATTAGCTGATATCATAAATATTGATATATAGTATAACACTCCAAGTTTATTAAAAGAATAATTTAGAAGTTCATAGTGGTTTTGTCATCCAAGGTTCTACCATTCTCGGAAGTGTGATGAGTATTTCTCTGGTTTTCCTAGATTTTGTATTTATGAGTTGTTTATGGCTCTGACATTATTTTATGCCAGAATTCATTAACCTTTAAAAAGTTTCTGATATAGTAAGGCCTTATTGTCACCTCTGGTTTCTAGACACATAGAAGGCATCCTAAGAAGAGGAAATGGAACTGATAGCATTCAGATTCACTGGACACCGCTTTCTTGGCCACTTGGTCTCTGAGGTGTAGTGCCGGATGCGCTGGCGAGGGCAGAATTGCCTGTGATATGATGACATTCTAGTTCCTTTGTTCCAACCCTGAATTACAAGCTCCATTCTCTGATAACTGTGATTTCTTGAAAGGTATATATACATCTGTTTACTGGAAGGAATAGAAGAGAAATAATGCCACTATTGAAAGAATGGTTTCAATATATGAGAAAGGGTAATTGCCACAGAATCTGTGCATAGCCTAAATAAGTTTATATTCTGACAAAAGCATTTTTCTATCACTAACTCCATGGGTAGATTAATGCTTCTGTCTGGGCTCTGCTCAGCAGAGCTTAGGGGACTGAATGGGATAGGCAATAAAGAACAGACAAAAACCAAAAAAACTCTTCCACTCCTATCGAAACCTTTTGCTCTTTGTGCAGCTCAAACATTGAAGCAACTATCAGAAATACTTCTTAACCCATTAAATACTGAGCCTTCTACTGCTAAACAGTAACTTAGGAAGTGCTAGGGTGAGATCTATTTTAATATTGATTCTGGCCTGAAATAAATGTTTGTGTCCTTGAAATAATTTGTTGATGGTTGTTTATTCATTGTTTTATATATTAAATGGGAAGTCCTTTGTTCTCCTTGAAGTACTGGGTGGGTTGATTAGCCATTTTGTATACCAATATAGTACAGTGTTTCATTTGGATAAATTAATTTATAGTTTTGCATTGAAATGTAATTAAAATGTTGTTCCAACTAGTTTTTAGTCCCTAATCAGCCATTGCTGTTACTCTGTACAAGAATTAGATGGTAAATTTCATTAGCTTGTGTTCCTGGGCCAAAGTTAGTGTCTAATCAGTCTCTGATCCACAGAGGTACAGAACAAGCCTTTGCTTTAGCTTACTAAGCAAACGTTGTCAATGCCCCATTATTAATGTTACAGGGAAATAGATGCCTTTTTGCTTTGAAATTAAGTTATTCATTTTCTTGATGATGTCTTTATGCTTGACAATTCCTATCTTATGTACTGGAAAAGAAATAAGGCTATTTTTGTTGCAATTTAAGCCAATATTCACTTATTTTGTTCTTCCTATATAAATGTCAAGTACAATTACAGTCAATCTGTCAGTTTGTCTGTCAATCCACTTTAAAAGTAAATTTCAGCATTGAAGCTTCATTCATTCATTTATTCTGTCACTCAACAAATATTTATATATATCTATGTGGTTCAAAGTATTATGGTAAATAGCTCCCATAGTGTTTTCTGAGGACATAGCAAGATAAAGACAAATTATTAAGTTTAAAATTTGAAGCTAGACGAGTTAAAATTTTAAAATATCAGGTGTTTAGCAGAAGGAGGAAAAACAGTTTATAGTGTATTTATTAGTAAACATAGTGCAATATAATAGTAACTACTTGTGAAAAGAGCAACAATATTTACTAAATTATTTTATTGGAAATTTAAATTCACATCTAACTAGCATAATACACACATTCTGAGGGAAGGGGATACATAACTTTGACTTAAAATGTAAAATAGAAAATTATATAACCAAAAACATGTGTACCCTTGTAATATTCTGAAATTTTACAAAATTGCTTGACTGTTTCCCTTAAATAAAAGACTTAACAGACTTTTCTGTTATGGTTTGTAAAATCACGTGATTCATATTGGTAAGCTTTTTTTCATGGGAGGTCACGCTACCTCAGGATAAAAATAAATACTGTGCAATGTTTATGTCATAGACTTCAATTTTAACATAATTAGTAAATCAAATTGAAGGAATCAAAAATCGGTGGGGCTTTGGATAGTGAGAAGTTTATTTAGAATTTGTGGTAACAGCTCTTTGCACCTTAATTGAGATTAAATGAAAAATTTTATGTTACTTTACAACATCGTTTGAATTTGTAGAAATGAGGTTTGTGACTATTTCTACACGTACAATCACAAACACAAGCATAGACAGACAAACCTGAGTTGAAGAAAAGAAGACTGGATCTATTCAGAAGTCACAGAGACAACATAGTTAATGAATCTACGTCTATATCTTCCTGATCCTGATCCGTGAGAGGATTGTTCAGCAAAATACCCTAGAGTGTGAGCTGGTTTACATGATCCTGAAAGGTGGGAAAATACTTTCTCACCTAAACTTGTTCTCAGCCATCCATCAGGTGAAAACCACCACTCAGTCCCAGAAACGTGGTGTTCAGTAGGTAAGATGTAATAAGTAGCTTCTAATTTGAGGGTAGGATGGTGGTGGTTGGTGAAGCTGGAGGCTGGACAGCCCTGGAGGGCAAGGCTGTACTCTTGGATTGCACCTGAGCACACAGGCTGTTGTTTTTGTACTACTCTTGCTAACATATTTTTGCCAGTAGATTAAAGTAGGTGAAAACCCAGCCATTTTGAAGTATGTGTTCTTTGGAAAGAACTGTTTTTTCCCATCACTCTGCTACTGCTGTATTAGTTCTCTTAGAGCAGGTTCCCTCACCAGAAACAGTGATCCAAGTGTCAAAGGAATTAGAGTTGTTCTAGGTAATCAAGTATTACAGACTCTCAGGATAACAGGAAACCGTATGGCCATTTAGGCCAACACTTAACAGATGTTTGGATATCTTCTATTTTTTAACAGAGTTCCACTTGCAGAGAATTTGTTGCCTCCTGAGATGGCACTTCAGCATTTCCTCATGGTGTTCTCTTTAACACCACCCTCACGAGGTGCTCTACAAAAAGAAGTGTTCCATGTTCAAATGAGTTTGTGAAGCAATTGTTACCATATAGGCTTTTGAGTATTCCTGCATAAAATAAACATATTTAAATGAACCAGGAATTTCCCCAAACTGATTTGGTCATGAAAGCTCTTTCTTTAACACAGCATTCTTTAGTATTCTCCAAAGAAAATTCTTTGTGGTATGTTTTTTTCCCTATAATACGTATTTATTAAAGCAACATAAAATCGAATTGGCTTTTTGGACTTGTATCAAGCTGACCTTTGTCTCCTTGAGTCTTATTTAGCAAAACTTGCTATTTAGCCACATCTTCATGTTTTGCTTGGCCTGGCTTTTTGGACTTAAATATTAGTCTTCTTTTTAACATTTTATCTCATGTTAAAATGTAGGATCCAGCCCACTTCTCTAGCTTGGGTTTTCAGCTCCTGGCTCTGTCATCTTATAGTCTGAAATCTATGCTAGTCACTGATGTCATGAGCATGCCATCTACCTCTTTATTCACATCATTGATTAGAAATGATGAGTGTGACTGGACAAGGTTGGTAGCATTCTAAAAACCATCACTGTTTAGTTCAGGCTGTTAATCTGCCTAATTAGAAACAAATTATTCAGAAGAGAATCTCCCATGCCTCTAGTCTTTGTAGTTTGCAAGCCTTTTTTGTTCAAGAAGCAAATCATTTTCTCCAATTTTTGGTTCTCCAAATTTTTCTAAAGTTAGACTGGTAATAATCTGTTTTCTAAATATAGTGGCTCATCAACTCTTAATAATGTTGATGCCATCTCTTTTGGAGAAGTCATTTTGGTCAAAATCCTGCTTCATATCTTGCAGAAAATATTTTTGGAATGTCTTATAACATTCATGGTGTCTTTCTATGCCGAGATAATTTCATTTATGTGGTTTCAGTATATTTGTATTGTAATTTTCTATCTGAAGGAATACTCTCTTGAAATTGTATACTGTAATTAGTGTAGTTTGCAAAATAATAGGTACTTTTGTGTGGGGGGGAGGTAATGCTTTCAAAGGAAGCATTTAAGTATAATTGCTATTTGAACATCGGTTCACTTAAAAGATGTATATTAATTAATTTGTATATAACTGCAGATTTGGGGTGGTCTGTTGTTAATTAATCTCTCTATAAAGCAAAGAATGTGTTGCCCAAACTTACTGTAGACATCCTATTTTTAAGTATATTTGTCCAGGGGAAATATTTATTCCCAACTATTTATTTCCACTAAATTGAACCCCAGAAAAGTTTTTGCTTTGTTTGCAAATTATTAGTGTAGTATTATTGAGATTTTGATACTTTTCTATATCATAGTACCTTTAAATTTTCATTGTTAAGGTCAACTTAGAAAAGAGCATGTCAGAAGCAGTAAAGAACTCAAGTTCTGAGACTGAAAAGACCCGAGTTCATGATTGACACCATGCCATTTTCTAGCTGAGGCACCCTGAATAAGTTATTTCATGTGTCTAAATCTTAGTTCCTCATTTGTAAAATGGAAGTAGGGATGATGATGGATACCTACCTCATAGGATTTCTGTAAAGATTATGTGAGGACTAGTCAAGTAAAATGCTTGCTGCATTGCCTTACATACATTAAGAATTGGATATGTTTAGCTGGGCATTGTGGCAGGCGCCTGTAGTCCCAGCTACTTGGGAGGCTAAGGCAAGAGAATTGCTTAAGCCCAAGAGTTTGAGGTTGCTGTGAGCTGTGAAGCCACAGCACCCTACCCAGGATGACAACTTGAGACTCTGTCTCAAAAAAAAAAAAAAAAAAAAAGAATTGGAGAAGTGCTTATCAAGTTCTTGAGAAAAATTGGCATGTTAAAAATCAAACTTTTATTTGCACAGGGCTCTGGCAATCAGCATAGTCATATTTCTCAAAAGTCTTCTATTTTCATGACTGTGGATTATATTACTTGACTCATACAACATGAAAGCATGTTTGAAATTCAGACCATTTCAGAAAACCTATTTCACAGTCACCATACCAATGGCACCCAGAACATAGCTCAGTCATAGTACCTTACACATTGGGCTGAAATGCATATTATAAGTACAATAATATCTTCTATTACCCTTACATGGTCCAAGCAGTCTGTAGGGAAAACAAACAAAGAAACAAATAAACAAAACAATGGCCCTTTCCCATTAAACACTCTTCCAAATTTGTTGAGGTGGAAATGAACTTCTTTAAGATAATTTTAAATTTAGGACATGGCTGTGGATATTTTGTTTCCCTGTGATTAAATTTCTGTGATTAAAATTCTGTCTGTATATTTTTTTATTTCTTTGGTAAGGCAGGTTGTATCATGGCTCTGAATGAAACATCTTTGGGTAGAGTAGACCCCTGTTTAATATTAAAAAGACAATTAGGTTTAATCCAATTCTGTCAGCATTTAGGGGAAGAGATCAGACAACATCAGAAGTCCTTTGAAGAAACAACCTCAGAGAACAAATCCAATATATAGTTTCAGATTATCAGCAGAGCCACAGGGATGCTGATGCAAATTGTTTTCTGTACAAGGAGGCCCTGGTGAGGGAACATGAGTTTGGAGTAAAATTTAGCCTGAATTCCATGTATTGTGGTCCCTTTATAGTTGTTCTGCCTGAAGGTAGCACCTTGTGGTAATTCTTCCACCCAGAGGTGTCTTGCTCTTTGTTGCATAAAGATGCTTCAAGAAGAGTACAAACTTGGCAGTTTCCACTCAGCCTTTGATTCTGCTCCCATGTGCCTTCTAACTGTAACTCAAGGGGACGAAGACCCTTTAACAGAATTTGGCCTATTTGGGGAGCTGAGAAGAGATAGCATGGTCCCTCCCAGAACAATGTTCTTAATTCCACAATATTTCTAGAAATTATACAAGGATTAACCTTAGTAGTATAATAAAAATGACTGGGACTTTGTAGTTAGAAAGCCTGGAATTTTAATCCTAATTTCAACATTTACTATCTTTGTGACCTTGGGCAAGTTAATGGAAACTGTGAGATGTATAAATAAATCAGATTGATTTTCTATAACATTTTAAATGGCCATATATACGCTGTAAACGTTATTAAATTTCAATGAAATTTGGTACTTGGACAGAAAGAAATGAATGATTAATGAGATAAAGAAATGACTCTCTTCGCTCTTTTAAAGCAAAATAGTCTTTCTACCTACAATATTTACCTTAGGTAAAATTCAACTCTGGTACACATTGACTGATAGAATTTATGTATGATTCTTTACAATTTTGTGAATTCAGGAATTCAGAAAACCATTTCCTAGATAATGACTACATCTGCGCCTTAGAGGAAGTAACTCCTTGTGCTATAATCTGGCCATTGGGATTTGAGTTGCAGACGGCCAATGCCCCACACAGCTACATCTTGAATATTTTGAGATTTGAAAGCAACAGACCAGATGACAGAAAACAGCTAATGCTATGTCCACTGTACTAATCTTACAAGTCCATTTTAGAAATTGACAGGTGGGCTATAAGAATCCTATTCTATCAACAATTTTTTCTTTACTTTCCCAAGTAGAAATAGTTCTGTGACAAACAGCCCACTAAATATAGAATATACTTATCAGCAATAATATTCTGAGGTTGGTATTCACATAGGAATGAGAAAAGCTACTGAAGGTTCTAAGTAGCTTTTGTTGTTAGAGTATGTGGTGCATTAATAAATTGTGCAATGGTTAAGGCATAAGTTGTTCACCAAGAATCCTAAAAGTAATGTAAACATAAATAACTACAAAAGCGGACTCCAGTAATATCCTTATAATTCTCAATATTAATAGTTCCTGGATTATGGGAAGAAGCTATCTGGAAAATGATTTCCTTTCATTGTATGTACTTTTAGTAAATAATATTGAATCACAGGGCGGCGCCTGTGGCTCAAAGGAGTAGGGTGACGGCCCCATATGCCGGACGGAGGTGTTGGGTTCAAACCCAGCTCCGGCCAAAAAAAAAAAAAACTGCAAAAAAAAATAAAATAATAATAATAATAATATTGAATCACAGAGAATGGCATGTGTTGTTCCATGGACATATTTAATTCTGTTACATGTTCGTTTCTTTTTTTTGTTTGTTTGTTTGTTTGTTTTTGTGTGACATGTGTCAGAACCTACATTCATTTATGATTTCCCTGGTTCACAAATTCCTACTTCTCTGGAGTACTTTATACCCATGTTAGACTATAGAATTAACCTTCAACTCAAAATTATTTTCTCTATTATCTACATTTTTGGATATCACATCGGCCGTTTGATTTTACTTCCCTAAAAAGCATTGTGTCCTTTTAATGTGTCAGTGGGTTTTGGATATTGTTTTTTTCATTGATGACATTTTTTGAGTAATGTGAGACTACTTATACAAC
The DNA here is from genome assembly GCF_027406575.1 of Nycticebus coucang. Classification (NCBI taxonomy): domain Eukaryota; kingdom Metazoa; phylum Chordata; class Mammalia; order Primates; family Lorisidae; genus Nycticebus; species Nycticebus coucang. The sequence goes on along the minus strand of NC_069804.1, from coordinate 150,673,302 downwards.
TTGTTTGAGCTAGTATAAAGTCTACAAAAATTTAATTGAAAAGGAATGTCAAGAGGAATCATAATTTTAAAATGCAAAAAATGCTCAGTCAAGTTTAACGTGACCTTCCCCTTCCTTTTCTTGATTGAATAGCTTCCTTTTGTTCAGATCCTTAAACTGACAAGCTAGTTAGGCAGGGAATATATTTGGTAGATTGCTTGAGTTGTCATATTCCAGAAAGCTCTGATTTGATGTGTGCTTTGGTTAAAAGAAATATATATACAAAGGAGGGGCATAATTCCAGCAGTCAGTAGAGATAATTGGATTTTTTTTCTACCTTTCAAAAGGTACCTTTCTATTCAAAACATTGCATTGGCAGATAGTGGTGTAAATTTTTATCCCAAACTAAATAAAACCAAAAAGTTTTAGCTAATTGTTCCTGATCACCAGAAAATAATTCACTTCTCCCCTTTAAAATTGTATTTTTTTTGGTTTAAATTATAGTTCCACATTAGATATAAAGGAAACATTTTCTCTTCCATTTTATTTTACTGTAAATGTTGGGTTTTCCAGATGATAGATTTGGATCTTATCAACTTATATTGTGAATGCACAAGTGGGCTAGCCCTTCTAACTCCTGAATTACTTTCTTGGTTTTTTGTCTACCTGAGGGCAGTTCTGGCCATCTGTCCTTATAGTCCCTCATGGATTAATTCTACTGACTTTCTAGTGTCGTTTCCTTAATACACTCAGTCTACCTAGTCTCCTATTAACTGTGTGTCCAAACTGAGCTAAACCCTTAGTATTTTTTTTTTTTTGAGACAGTCTCGCCCTATCACCCTGGATAGTGTACCGTGGTGTCACACCTCACAGTAACCTCAAACTCCTGGGTTTGAGCAATCGTCTTGCCTCAGCCTCCTGAGTAAGGTGGGACTACAGGTGCCTGCCACAATGCCCCACTAGTTTTTTCTATTTTTAGTAGAGATGGGATCTTACTCTTGTTCAGGATGGTCTTGAACTCCTGAGCTCAAGCAATCTACCCTCCTTGGCCTCCCACAGTGAGCATTTCTTTAATGAGACAACCTTTTATTTCTCCACAGTCAGCTTTTTTTTTTTTTTTTTACCATTCCACTCAACATCTATCTCTAGCTGTATCTTCCTCCTTCACATTATGCCTCCTAATGTCACTAAATAAATAAATGTCATCAAGCATGAGCTCCCTCAACTTTCCTAATCTCCATCTTCAAAATGTCACCAATCTTTTTTCCTCTTCTTTCCAAATAACAAGGCTATGTTGGCAATATATTTTCATCTGTTCTGTTTTCTTCCTCCTTTCTTGTTCTAGGTTCCTTACCTCAAGCTGTCATCACTGCTGTCTTCTATCAGTGTCTCCAGACTTGTCCCCTAACCTGTCAATCCATTCTTTACAAAATAGCTAAGACAGTTCACCCATCTAATCACATCACTCCTCTACTTCCAGCGCTTCATTGCCTACACACACACACACACACACACACACACACACACACATACATAAATACACATCCACCCCTAGATATTCTATCTGGCACCTCCTATTATCTCCTATTATGAATGTAATAAGCCAGTTATGTCTTATCTCTTCCCAGAAGTACTTTCCCAAAGGGCCATGTTCACTGTTCATCTGTGCTTCTGAATGTCCTTCACTATGCTCCTCCATGGTAGAAGCATCAAGGGAAGATGGTTCAACTCACTCCTTCCTCAACTACCACCATCTTCAATCTGCTCCCACTTGGCTTTATTTCGTACAGTATGCCCAACATTTCTCTTGAGTTCTACTTCAAAGGTTCTAGATCCAGCCTTGAATTCAGAGACATGGCATTCCTTAAAATGAGGCTTTAAACCAAATGTGTTGAAATACTGCACCATTAATTCATTTACTTGCAAATTCGCCAATTAGGTTATGAGTGCCTGCTGTGTGCCAGACTATCCTGTACTCAGAAACTTTTTTTCTGCCCCCAGGGAATGATATGTTCTCATGTATCAGCTGGAATGATACATTTTTGTGCTTTTTATATTTTTAAGCAGTTTTTTGGTGTTTATTTATTAGCTGTGTATAAGGATGAATAAAGTTAGGTGTTCCTAATCACTAATTTGAAATCTAACAATCTTAAAATTATCTGGTCATAGGTAACTCCAGGAAATTTTCACAAAATGGGATCTAACAAAATAATTGACTTTACCAATAAGTTTGGGAAAACCATAACAAAGGAATCCTTAATTGTGAAAATGATCCTGAAAATTTATGAACCTTTTCTGAAGACCTTTATAAGAGACACCCTAGTTGATGTTCTTGAGGTCCTTTGAGCTATAAGATCTTATAGTCAGAATCTGTGCTTGATAGCACAAATTCTAAGGCAAACCTTTATTTCGCTTTCTGATCCCTTTTTTAGCTTCTCCTTTGGGAAAGTGAACTAAAGCAAGTGGTCTTTGGGCTAATTTGGAATACAGTGAGTCTTTTTTATCACTGGTAATGGGGGACATTAAGATTTTAATGTACATAGGTATTTTAGAAGCTATGATTTGACTTGAGAAATCACATTTCCTATTGTATTGTAATTATGATATTAACTTTTAGATAAAGCTAATTGAATGTTAGGAAAGGTTTGTCTGATATTTTTGTTTACTCACTTTCCACCAACAGATCAGTTTTCTCTTTTCTTAACTGTAACCCCTTAATTTTTTTGACCTCTTTGCTATCTTTAAAAAATAACCTTTATTTATTTTTTTCATAACAAGAAAGAATATGTTTATTATATGTTGCCAAATATTATTTAATGTAAACAAACCAATTAAATTACATTTTGGTTTTGTTTTTTTTTTTAGCTTCAAAATCAAGGAAATCCTGTCTTTATTTCTTTTCTTTTTTTTTTTTTTTTTGCATTTTCTGGCCAGGGCTGGGTATGAACCTGCCACCTGCAGCATATGGGGCCGGTGCCCTACTCCTTTGAGCCACAGGCGCCGCCCTCCTGTCTTTCTTTTTAAGACAGAGTCTCACTATATCACCCTGGGTAGAGTGCCATGGCATCACAGCTCACAGCAACCTCAAACTCTTGGGCTCAAGCAATTCTCTTGCCTCAGCTTCCCAAGTAGCTGGGACTACAGGAGCCCTTGACTATGCCCAGCTATTTTTTTTTTATTAAATCATAGCTGTGTACATTGATATGATCATGGGGCATCATTCACTAGCTTTACAGACTGTTTACCAAGTTTCACATATACCCTTGTAAGATGCACCGCTGGTGTAATCCCACCAATCCCCTTCCCTCTACCCACCTCCCCCCTCCCTCCCCACCCTTTCCCCCTTCCCCCTATTCTTAGGTTGTAACTGGGTTATAGCTTTCATGTGCAAACCCTAAATTAGTTTCATAGTAGGGCTGAGTACATTGGGTACTTTTTCTTCCATTCTTGAGATACTTTACTAAGAAGAATATGTTCCAGCTCCATCCATGTAAACATAAAAGAGGTAAAGTCTCCATCTTTCTTTAAGGCTGCATAATATTCCATGGTGTACATGTACCACAATTTATTAATCCATTCATGGATCGATGGGCACTTGGGCTTCTTCCATGACTTAGCAATTATGAATTGAGCTGCAATAAACATTCTGGTACAAATAACCTTTAAAAATTAATAGGCCTTATATGTAGATCAGTTTCAGATTTGCAGAAAATTTAAGTAGATAGTACAGAGATTTGCCATATCCCTTGTGCAGAGTTCCCCCTATTACTAACATCTTGCATTATTATGGCATATTTCATTTTCATATTCATTCATTTCACAATGAATCAATGAATATTGATATATTATTATTAAAATTTATGGTTTATTTAGATTTCCTTGGTTTTTACCTAATGTTCATTTTCTGTTACAGGATCCTTTCTGGAATACCATTATAGTTACTTGTCATGTCTCTTTAGGCTCTTCTTGATTGTGACAGTATGTCAAACTTTCTTGTTTTTGGTGACTTTGGAAGTTTTGAGGAATAGTGATCAAGCATTCTGTAAAATGTCCCTCTGTTAGAATTTGTCTTATGTTTTCCTTATGATTAAACTGAGAGGTAGATTTTGGGGAGAAAGACCACAAAGGTGTATAAAATGCCGTTTACTTCCTATCATATCAAGGGTAGAAATTATCAACATGACACTTATCACTGATATTGGCCTTGGATCACTTGGCTGAGGTAGTGTTTGGCTTATTTTTCCACTATAAAGTTATAGCCTTTCCCACTACATTTCTGTACTGTATTGTTTGGAATGACATCTTTATGTTCAGCCTACACTTAATGAGATGGGAGTTAGATTTACTTCCTTGAAGGAAGAGTGTCTACATATATTATTTGGACTACTTCACGGAATATCTGCCTCTTCCTCTCCATTCATTTATTTATTCAATCATTTGTTCATAGAAATATGGACTTACGGTTATTTATTTTCTATCTTGGGTTATAATTTAACAATACTTCATTTATTTTGTTGCTTAGATTGCTCCAGCTTTGGCCATTGGGATATCTTTCACTTGATTTTCCTCGCCTTTAGACATGCCTCCATTAATGTGGGGTTTTGAGGTTTTATTTGAACATTTACTTACTTTCTATTACAATAGAATATACTAGACTCATTTTCCATTTTCACCTCTTTGCTTTTTTTTTTATTATGTCATATATACGTAGATCATGAATACATTTATGCCTTTGTGGGATTAAATGTGTTGATTATTTGTACAAATTGGAGTGCTTACACCCTACTAATTAACATAGCTTTTACCTCATTTACTTAATCACAGTGTTAAGACATTTGTGTTCTATACTTGATAAACTTGACTTGTACCCCTGCAATATGCTCCATAGGTGGGGGTGGTGCTTGTGGCTCAAAGGAGTAGGGCGCCGGCCCCATATGCTGGAGGTGGTGGGTTCAAATCCAGCTCCGGCCAAAAACTGGGAAAAAAAAAAAATTATCCATAGGTGTGGTCCCACCATTAACCCTCCCTCCATCAAACCACCCCCTCCCTTCCCATCCTGCGCCCCTTCCCTCCTTCATCCTAGGCTATAGTTGTGATTCATCTTTCATATGAAAGTGTGAATGATTATAAGTTGTTTCATAGCAGTACTGAATACATTGGATATCTTTTTCCCATTTCTGAGATACTTTACTAAGAAGAATATTTTCCATCTTTATCCATGTAAACATAAAAGAAGTAAAGAGTTCATCTTTTTTAATGCTGCATAGTATTCTATGGTATACATATACCACAAGTTATTAATCTATTCATGGGTCGATGGGCACTGGGCTTCTTCCATGACTTGGCAATTATGAATTGGGCTGCAATGAAGAGTCTGGTGCAAATATCTTTGTTGCCAAGTGATTTTTGGTCTTTTGGATATACACCCAGTAGAGGAATTGCAGGCTCAATCGGCAGGTCTACATTTAGATCTCTGAGTGTTCTCCAAACTTCTTTCCAAAAGGAACGTACTAGCGTGCATTCCCACCAGCATTGCAGAATTGTTCCCTTTCTCCACATCCACACCAACATCTGTAGTTTTGGTATTTTGTCATGTGGGCTACTCTTACTGGAGTTAGATGACATCTCAGAGTGGTTTTGGTTTGCATTTCTCTGATGATTAAAGATGATAAGCATTTTTTCATGTGTCTGTAGGCCATGTGCCTGTCTTCTTTAGAGAAGCTTCTGTTCATGTCTCTTGCCCACAATGAAATGGGATCACTTGTTCTTTTCTTATTAAATAAGTTTGAGTTCTCTGTGGATTCTGGTTATTAGACCTTTGTCAGAAATACAACCTGCAAAAATCCTCTCCCATTCTGAGGGCTGTCTACTTGCTTTACTTACTGTGTTCTTGGCTGTGCAGAAGCTTTTTAGTTTGATCAGATCCCAGTAATGTATTCTTGATGTTGCTTCAATTACCTGGGGGGTCCTTCTCATAAAGTATTCTCCCAGGTCAATTTTTTCAAGTGTTTCCCCGGCACTCTCTTCAAGAATTTTTAGTTTCATGTCTTAAGTTTAAGTCCTTTAACCAGTGAGAATCATTTTTTGTTAGAGGAGAAAGGTGTGGGTCCAGTTTCAGTTTTCTACAAGTCACCAGCCAATTCACCCAGTACTATTTGTTAAATACGGAATCTTTCCCCAAATTTATATTTATCAAAGATAAAATGGCGATAAGTGTCTGGGTTCATCTCTTGGTTTTCAATTCTGTTTCATACATCTACCTCTCTATTTTTGTGCCAGTACCATGCTGTTTTGATCACTATAGATTTATAGTATAGTCTGAAGTCTGGTAGCGTGATTCCTCCTGATTTGTTTTTATTTCTGAGTAATGTCTTGGCTATTTGAGGTTTTTTCCTGTTTCCATATAAAATGAAGTACTAATTTTTCCAGATCCTTAAAGTATGACAGAGGTGCTTTAACAGGAGTTGCATTAAATCTGTAGATTGCTTTGGGTAGTATAGACATTTTAACAACGTTGATTCTTCCCAGCCATGAGCATGGTATATTCTTCCATTTGTTAACATCTTCAGCTATTTCTTTTCTTAGAGTTTCATAGTTCTCTTTATAGAGGTCTTTCACATACTTTGTTAGATACACTCCAGATATTTCATCTTCTTTGGCACTATTATAAAGGGAATAAAGTCCTTAATTGTTTTTTCACCTTGATTATTGTTGGTATATATAAAGGCTACAGATCTGTGAGTATTAATTTTGTATCCTGAGATGCTGCTATATTCCTTGATCACTGCTAGGAGTTTTGTAGTTGAGTCCATGAGGTTTTCCAGATATATAATCATATCAGCTGCAAAGAGTGATAGTTTGATCTCCTCTGATCCCATTTGGATACCTTTGATTGCCTTCTCTTGCCTGATTGTGATGGCTAGGACTTCCATTATAATGTTAAAAAGCAGTGGAGACAATGGGCAACCTTGCCTGGTTTCTTATCTGAGTGAAAATTATTTCAATTTAACTCCATTAAACATGACACTGGCTGTGGGTTTGCTGTAGATGGCCTCTATCAGTTTAAGAAATGTTCCTTCTATACCTATTTTCTTAAGCTTTCTGATCAAGAAAGGATGCTAGATATTATCAAAAGCTTTTTCTGCATGAATTGAGAGAATCATATGGTCTTTGTTTTTAATTTTGTTTATGTGATGTATTATATTTATAGATTTATGTATATTGAAACATCCTTGAGACCCTGGAATGAAACTCACCTGGTCATAATGTATAATTTGTTCTATGAGTTGCTGGATTCTGTTTGCTAGGATCTTATTGAATATTTTTGCATCACTATTCATTAGAGATATTGGTCTATAATTTTCTTTTCTTGTTGGGTCTTTTCCTGGTTTGGGTATCAGGGTGATATTTGCTTCATAAAATGTGTTGGGAAGTATTCCTTCTTTTTTGATGTTTTGGAAAAGGTTAAGTAATATAGGTACTAGTTTCTCTTTAAAGGTTTGGTAGTATGGACATTTTAACAATGTTGATTCTTCTCAGCCATGAGCATGGTATGTTTTTCCATTTGTTGAAAAAATAATACTTCATTTTATATGGAATCAGAAAAAAACCTCAAATAGCCAAGACATTACTCAGAAATAAAAACAAAGCAGGAGGAATCACGGTACCAAACCTCAGACTATACTATAAATCGATAGTGATCAAAACAGCATGGTACTGGCACAAAAACAGAGAAGTAGATGTCTGGAACAGAATAGAGAACCAAGAGATGAATCCAGCTACCTACCGTTATTTGATCTTTGACAAGCCAATTAACAACATTCAGTGGGGGGAAAGATTCCCTATTTAACAAATGGTGTTGGGTGACCTGGCTGGCGACCTGTAGAAGACTGAAACTAGACCCACACCTTTCACCATTAACTAAGATAGACGCTCACTGGATTAAAGATTTAAACTTAAGACATGAAACTATAAAAATACTAGAGGAGAGTGCAGGGAAAACCCTTGAAGAAATCGGTCTAGGCGAGTATTTTATGAGGAAGAACCCCCCGGCAATTGAAGCAGCTTCAAAAATACACTACTGGGACTTGATCAAACTAAAAAGCTTCTGCACAGCCAAGAACACAGTAAGTAAAACAAGCAGACAGCCCTCAGAATGGAAGAAGATATTTGCAGGTCATGTCTCCGACAAAGGTTTAATAACCAGAATCCACAGAGAATTCAAACGTATAAGCAAGAAAAGAACAAGTGATCCCATCTCAGGCTGGGCAAGGGACTTGAAGAGAAACTTCTCTAAAGAAGACAGGCGCACGGCCTACAGACATATGAAAAAATGCTCATCATCTTTAATCATCAGAGAAATGCAAATCAAAACTACTTTAAGATATCATCTAACTCCAGTAAGATTAGCCCATATCACAAAATCCCAAAACCAGAGATGTTGGTGTGGATGTGGAGAAAACACTTCTACACTGCTGGTGGGAATGCAAATTAATACATTCCTTTTGGAAACATGTTTGGAGAACACTTAGAGATCTAAAAATAGATCTGCCATTCAATCCTATACTTCCTCTACTAGGTATATACCCATAAGACCAAAAATCACATTATAACAAATATATTTGTACCAGAATGTTTATTGCAGCCCAATTCATAATTGCTAAGTCATGGAAAAAGCCCAAGTGCCCATCAATCCACGAATGGATCAATAAATTGTGGTATATGTACACCATGGAATATTATGCAGCCTTAAAGAAAGATGGAGACTTTACCTCTTTTATGTTTACATGGGTGGAGCTGGAACATATTCTTCTTAGTAAAGTATCTCAAGAATGGAAGAAAAAGTATCCAATGTACTCATCCCTACTATGAAACTAATTTATGGCTTTCACATGAAAGCTATAATCCAGTTATAACCTAAGAATAGGGAGAAGGGGAAAAGGGAGGGGAGTGAAGGGGAGGTGGGCAGAGGGAGGGCGATTAGTGGGATTACAGCTGTGGTGCATCTTACAAGGGTATATGTGAAACTCAGTGACTGTAGTAGGTAAATGTCTTAACGCAATAACTAAGAAAATTTCAGGAAGGCTGTGTTAACCAGTGTGATGAAAATGTATCAAACGGTCTATAAAACCAGTGTATGGTGCCCCATGATTGCATTAATATACACAGATATGATTTAATAAAAATAAGTAAATAAATAAATAAATAAAGGTTTGGTAGAATTCTGATGTGAAGCCATCTTGTTCCGGACTTTTCTTTTTGGGGAGATTTCTTATAGTTAATTCTGTTTCAGAACTTGATATAGGCTTGTTCAACATTTCCACTTCTTTCTGGCTAAGTCTATGAAGGTGCTGTGTTTCCAAGTTTGATCTGTTTCCTTCAGATTTTCATACTTCTGATAATAGAGTTTTTTGTAATATTCATTAAGGATTTTTTGACTATCTGAGGAAACTGTTGGTATTTGGCCTTTATCCTTTATGATTGATCAAATTAGGGATGTTACTCTTTTATATCTGGTTAGTTTAGTCAAAGGTTCAGCTATTTTATTGACCTTTCAAACCAACTTTTCTATTGATTGATGTTTTGTATAATTTTTTTTGTTTCAATTTCATTTAATTCTGCTCTAATTTTAGTTATTTCTTTTCTTCTGATAGGTTTGGGGTTGGAATGTTCATCCTTTTCCAGTTGCTTGAGATGTCTCCTTAAGTTGTGGACTTCTTGCTTTCTGTTCTTTTTTTTTTGTAGTTTTTGGCAGGGAGCCAGGTTTGAACCTGCTACCTCCAGTAGATGGGGCCGGCGCCCTACTCCTTTGAGCCACAGGTGCTGCCCCCTCTTTCCGTAATTTTTAGGAAGGCTTGCAACGCTATAAACACCTCTTTGCTTTTAATGTCAGTGATCTTCACAGAAGCTGTTCAAAGATGACTGGACAAAACTGATTAGTATCATAGAAAAATAATGTGACCTCATACCTTTACTAGCCTATCCTCTATAATTTTAGCTTGTAGTTAACATGAATTCTTCTTGTATTTACATTTATTGCTCAAAGCATTTTCTCTACTAGAAAACTGAAATTTGTGGCTGATGACTTTCATAGATTTACAAAGCCTTCAGTGGATTTTAAATTCACTGAATAAACACTGGTCTTAAGAAGAAAGTAGCTGACATGTTTGTGCCCAGATAAAGTAGGCATTACTTGCAGTTAATGAGTTAGAACTAGAAATATTTTAGAAATATTTTATAATTCCTATATAAAATATTGAAAATATGATTCATTTTTTAAATAGTCATAAAGTTATGTATATCTTAATAATACCTGAAAGTAGAGGGAGGAATAGACATTGAATAGAATAAATATGTCCGTGTTATTAAGAAAAAAATAATTTACATATCCTGCCTGTGTATACAAATATTTTGTTACATACATATAAGTGACATTAGCTCATGATATTACGATCTTCTCTCAAAAGCTCTGTCAGTATTTTCATTATAAACCTGCTTTTCAAGGGCATGTAATCTCTCCTCTAAAATCACACTCTATGGGGGCAAGACATGATTGCAAGAGGGACTTTACCTAACAATTGCAATCAGTGTAACTGGCTTATTGTACCCTCAATGAATCCCCAACAATAAAAAAAAAAAAAATTTGATTTGGGATTTAAACTTGCCAAACACAATTGCACACTGAAAATTCTTTTGAAAATATAATCAGTATCATTGTTTTTATCCCAGTGCTTTAACTTGTTTTATAGCTACTTTATTTCTTCCTGTGTCTTGATAAATGGTTTCTCACTCATTTGAAAATGATTACTGTTGAATGAGAACATGGCCTTAAATTCTCTGAGTTTGATGGGTGGTGTGTAATATCATAACTCTTTGATCTACAGCAGAAAACTTCCAACAGAGAATATGTTTCCTAAATAGTAAGAAATGTTGCTTCTTCTTTTCATGGCCTATTAATGTAGTACCTCTGAATTATATTGTGTTTCTCTGTTGATGTGCCTGTAATAACTATTTAGAAATTATAAATGTGAAAAAAATATTGATAATATTTGAAAAATAAATAACTTTAAATTTTAGGAACACTATTAACAGTATGATTTCTGCTAGTGTGTTAATATAATCTTTCTATAAAGTATTATAATAAATAGCATTGTTTACAGAAAGCCTTAAAATGCTATTAAACTTCAACCCAGGAATCTTGTATTTAGAAATTTATCAAGAGGAAATAATCAGGATGTGGGAAAATATCAACATGCAAGAAAAATAGCTTTAATATTATTACTAATTATGAAATACTGAAAACATCTAAATGCCAACAAAATGGAAACATTAAAAACATTATAGTGCATTTTTTATGATAGAATCACGTGCATGCATTTACGACTGTGTTGTTACATGATTTCAGTTCTCGTTTGAGTTGGTAGATTTTTTTATATCCAGTGCAATTCAATTCTGAGCCTGTTCAAATTAAAAATAGAAGATTGGTAGTTATATCAACAAGACGTAACAGAATTTCCAAAGTCCCAGAGAATTGCTATTACACTGTTTCCAGATGTCTCTTTTGGCCTGGGTAAGAATAATTTTGTTCTTAAATATCAAACTACACTTTCCACTTGCTTAGAGAACCTACCCCTGAAAAGATCTCTTAAACTGTCTCAGTAAAAAACTCAAAAGGTTGATCATTCATTTTCCTGAAATTTCCTTCCCTTGCCTTCTGAGTCACTATTTTCTCCTCATTGTTCACCCATATTTCTAATTATTCCTCTGCTGTCTCTCCAGAATGGTGGGGGAGGTACCATTCAAAAAGGTTTGCTTTATAAAATCTCCAAACTGCAGATGCTGCCATGGATGTGGAGAGAAAGGAACACTTTTGCACTGCTGGTGGGATTTCAAAGTAATACAACCTATATGTAAAGAAGTATGGAGAATTCTCAAAGAACTGAAAGTTGACCTTCCATTTGATCCCAGAATCCCATTACTCCACAGGAAAAAAAAAATTATTTTGCCACAAGGACATTTTCACTAGAATATTTATTTCAGCTCAATTCACAATTGCCAAGACATGGAAGAACCCAAGTGCCCACCAACACATAAGTGGATTAACAAACTATGTTATATGTATACCATGCAATACTAATCAGCCGTAAGAAAAGATGGAGGCTTTACATCTTTTATGTGTACCTGGATAGAATTGAAACATATTCTTAGTAAAGTATTGCCAGAATGGAAAAAAAAGTATCCAGTGTACTCAATACTAATATAAAACTAATATATAAACAACTTCACACCCACATGAAAGGAAGATACAAGTGTAGTCTAGCAAGGGGAAGGGAAGAGGAAAGGGAATGGGGAAAAGGGAAAGTAATTGGCAGGATCTCACCTAATGTGCAGAATGTGAGGGTGTTCAGCATGCCTCTTGGGTGAAGGTCTCAACTACAACTTGAGGCTCACCTTAGAAATGAAAACAAATGTCACCTAAACATTTATACCCTTACATTAATCTGAAATCTAGAAAAAAAGTCTGTTCTTTAGGTTAAGACACCTAATTTATCATTAAGTATGGGATTTGGGGTCAAACCCCACCTTGGATACCAGGTAGTTGAGTGACTTTAGGCAAATGACTTAACCTGTCTGAACCTTAGTTTTCATAGATTGTGTATATATATATATATATATATATATATATATATATATATACACACACACTTAATTCATCGCCTGGGATATAGTAGTCAGTTGTAATGTGAGCTGCTGTTATTATTATGTATCAGGGACTGTAGGAGACCTAAGAATATCCAAGGAAAATACTGATGCTTTTAAGAAAAGGTACTTTATTTTAATAGCTAAGGCAACTAGAACGACAGAATATCAGCTGAGCTGCCAGTCTGCATACATAAGACATGAAAAATATGTACCTCACAGAAGACATTCTAAGAAAATGGCACTGAGGGACTGTGCTTTATCCACTTCTCTATCCCAACACCTAGCACAGTTCTGCAGATAATAGTGTTCCATAAAGATTTGTTGAATGAATGGATTGATGGCTGAAATGTGATGAATCAAAGACTCTGGTAGCAGAGGGTAATGTGAAGGAATCTAGTGCATGTGTGTCTGGAGAAGAGATGAGAAGTATGAGGGTAGGGAAGGGAAGGATTAGACAAAGGTATTGATAAACATGTACACTTGAATGTTTCTTGCACGCAATTCACAATTGCAAAGATGTGGAATCAACCCAAAAGCCCATGAATTCATGAGTGGATTAATACAATGTGATCTATGTATACCACATAGTACTATCCAACTATAGAAAAGAATGAATTAATGCCTTTTGCAACAACCTGGATGGAATTGGAGGCCATTCTCCTAAATGATGTATCTCAAGAATGGAGAAACAAATACCACGTGCACTCATTATTAACTTGGAACTAACTGATGAGCACACATGTGCACAGAGGGAAGTAAAACTCAATGGAAATCAGTGAAGGAAGAAGGGAGGAAGGGATGGGAAGAAACCTACCTAATGGGTACTATGAACACTAATTATGTGATGGGCATACTGATAGCTGGGACTCAAGCATTACAAAAGTGATCCATGTAACGTGAAACATTTGTCCCCCCTTAATATTTTGAAAATAAAATAAAGAAAATATACCTCCTAACTTTTTGAGGTACAATCCTTCCTTTTTTCTATATTGTTTAGAACCCTATTTTCACACTCAGCTAAAACAGCTGGGAACATATTGGAAGAAAGGGAAACACTTGTGGTTTCACTGATGGACTTGAGAATCCCCTCCTTCACCTCCACCCTCCTAGTGAAAACTAGTGGTGAGGTGACAAGGTAGAGCCTATTCAAGGGAGCTATTTCTGAAATCTGTGAGGATTCAGAATTTGGGCTAACAGGGCCATAAGACCATGGCTACAGTGACCTATTTTCTGAGCCCTAAACATTGGACATACAGTCTGACCAGAGTATTTCCAATATATGGTTATAGGCATGTTAACAATCTCAAGAGATGTAAGCTTTGTAGCTCCTTTAAATGATTTACTGTTATTGGAAATAATAGAATTCTCTGAGATCAGGGCTGTTCTAAAAAGTTGGAAGCATATGGTTACCATGGTTTTTGGCATCTTATATAAGGTTTTTTTGAACTTGCAAAAATTTGGTAATCTCATGGATTACAGATATATATGTATATGTATGTGTATGTGTGTGTGTGTACACACCCACCTACATGCAGTTATTATAGGAAGTCCTGTCAGGATTTCATATTGGTAGATTTTTTCCCCATGGTTATGAACAAGGTATAAATGCCCAGGTAGGGGAAGAAAAGGATACTTTAAGCCCCAGGGATTGTAGAGGAGCAGGGACCAATACAAGTGCAATTTAAGCATAATTATGTATGCTATGTAAATAAGCCAAGAATTAGATGCATTTATTCAATGGGAAACTGAATCTTTGTGGAAAGACTCCAGGAGATACTGGGTTTTACAAAAGAGCAAGTGTGTAGATATTCACTTGGGTTGAAAAGAGAACAGAATGATAAAGGTTCCAAACACAGAGTGGTGTCCATCACCATTCATTTAATCGACAAATACTTCGACACGTCTACCATCTACCAGATACCTAGGCACCAGGAATATAGCAATAAGCAAGATCTATCAAGGTCTCACTTTCATGGAATTTTAATTGTAATGGGAAAAAAGAGTGAATAAAATACATATATAATGTTTTAGGTAAGGATAAATGCTATAAAAAATAAACTTAACTGAGGGAACAAAGAATGGTGTAGCACAGCTAGAGCACCATTTTAGCTATGATGGTCTGGGGCCTTCTCTTTGAGGAGGTGACACTAGAACAGAGACATGAATTGCAAGAACAAGCCAACAACACCTGGGAGGAGAGGGCTGGCTTGCCAAACAGATTGATTAATGAGTGAGTATGCCCTGAGGTGGTATTAAGCTTGCAGTATTACGTATTAGATGAATAGAAAGTGAGCTAGTATGGTTGGATCTTAGTGATAAGAGGGAGGCAGGGGCCAGTTTGGGGCCATATAGATGATAGTAAAGAATTTATATTAAGTATGATGGAAGGCCATTGGGAGCTTTTGAGCAGAGGAGTTAGGCAGCCTGAATTATGTTGTAGAAAGATTATCCTGGTTGCTAGGTAAAAAGATTTTAGAGAGACAAGAATTGAAATAGTGAGACCAGTTAAGAGATTGTTGCCAACCAAACATGGTGGCTTACACCTGTAATCCTTGGGCTTTAGAAGGCTGAGGTGGAGAATTGCTTGTGGCCGGGAGTTTAAGACCAGCTTGAGCAACAGCTACAGCACATCTCTATAAAAAATAGAAAAATTAGCCAGGCATAGTGGTTTGTGCTTGTCCCAGTAACTTAGGAGGCTAAGGTGGGAGGATGGCTTGAACCCAGGAGTTTGAGGTTGCAGTGAGCTATGATGATGCCATTGCACTCTAGTCAGGGTAACAGAGCTGTCTCAAAAAAAAAAAAAGAGGTTCTTGCCATAGTCGAGGTGCAGCCTGCCGGTGTGAATGAAGGCAGGAGTAATGGGGGAAGTAAAGAGTGTCTAGATTCAGAATATATTTTGATGGTAAACTCAATATAATTTGTTGAATGATTGAGTGTGCTGTAGGAGAAACATAGGAATCAGAGAGTGCACTGAAGATTTTGGTCTGAGTAACTGGCTAAATAGTGATGCCATGTACAGACGTGAAGGTATAAGGGTAGAGAAGGCTTGGGAGAGAAATTAAGAGACAGATTTTGGACACTTTCAATTTCAAAATGCTTATACTATAACCAAGTGAAGATTAGAAGTAAACAGTCGGCTACCTGAGTATGGACTTCAGGTCATGGTCAGGATTGAAGGTATAATTTCAGGAGTGGATACAAAGTATTGAAACTATTGGACAAGCTAAGATAATCTAGGTAATGAGTATAGATGGAGAATAGTTCCCCCTGAGTCCTGGCATGGTGGCTTATATCTGTCATCCTTGCACCCTAGGAGGCTGAGGTATAGAGGATCCCTCAAACTCAGGAGTTCAATACCAGCCTGAGCAATAGTGAGATCCCATCTCTACTAAAAAATAGAAAAACTAGCCAGGCATTGTCTACTTGGGAGGCTGAGGCAAGAGGATTACTCAAACCCAACCGTTTGAGGTTGCTGTGAGCTATGACATCAGCACTCTACCCAAGGCAACAGAGTGAGACTCTATCTCAAAATATATGTGTATATATTTGAGTGCTTTTTATAGGCTGGGCATTGATCTAAGATCTGGGGATACAGTGGAGAACCAGACAGATAAAGCTTCTGTCTTCACGGAGCTTGGAATAAAAAGTTACATGGCTGATAAGAGGATCAGAACAATAGTGTAGCAGAGAAAAATAGATGAAAACATTGAGTTTTATAAAGAATGAAGCGGAACTGACAATCAGTAAATAAATGTGCTGCAATTAAGCCAACAGGACAGAGTATCCAGGGTATGAAGGACAGGGTAAGAATCAGGCATACTTACAAAGAGCAGGGCTAGATATCTCTGGAGTACCCCCAGGCAGAACTGAAACCTTAGGTAGAAATTTTGAGCCTGTTGGGAAGGTATCTTTCTCACTCAGAGTAGATACAGAGAAGTTCATTCCCATTTTTCCGGGAAAGAAAGTCTGGAGTCACAAATAATGAAAAGATGAGAAAGACAGTAAATGGTTCCTAGCTAAGGCTCCAAAGGCAGAATGCATGAATTTATATTGATCTGTGTGACTTAGGTAATTTACTCTTTCTGAATCTCAGTTTTCCTATCTATAAAATAAGGGCAGGGGGAAGTATATATAAGTACCTACCCAAATGTCTGGTATATAATAAACAATAATAAAATTTGGCTAATAATGATACTAATTCTGATGATGGTAATAAAGTTTGAGAATCTTTCGCCACTAGGCTATTATGGGTCTGAGGTTGATATTTCCTCCCAAGGGATCAAGGAAAGAAAAGGGGTTAATGAGGCCCATAGTTTTATCAAGAAACCTTTGGTGGATGATACTGAACTTAAAGCAGACATTCTGTGCTGTGTAAATATGTCTAGTTTCATATTTTCGTGATTTATTTGTTATCTTCATCCCTTCATTTTTCATTGTTGATTGGTCTTTTCATATATTTTCTCTGTTGTCTAAGAGAGAAACAAACAAAAGTATTTCTTTAAGAGAAATAATTGGGCATCTTGTCATCTGCAGAGCAATGCTTCCCAAACTTTAATGCACATAGGGATCACCAGAGGATCTTATTATAATACATATCCTGATTCAGAAGATCTTATGAAATTCTAACAAGCTTACAGTTGATGCTGATGCTAGTGGTGCTTTCCAGGAAGCAAACTTTGAGTAGTATAGAGCCCAGAAACTAGTTGGAGGATGCTAGAAAACACACTAACACTGGGGCAGTCAGTGATCTGGGTCTCAAATAAGTGAGGCAAGATACACTCACGACTACTCTTGCCTCTCATCTCAGCCTCCAGTCATTCTTTCCCATTACATCCAGTATAAAGAGAGGGCTTAGGCATAGGTAATGAGGTTAGAAAAATAGAAACACTGCACATGATTCCTTACAGCCTCCATGTTGTCCTGAAACAGATGTGAGTGCACAGCTGTTTACGACAAAGAGAGTTTCTGAGAAAAAGTCTCCATGGAGCAATATATCTTGCTTTTATCATTTTCCTCTTTATGATGTTTTCTTTTCTCAATCCCATGAAAAATCACATAATGGGATTTTATTGTAGCCTGTTTGAATGGATAGGACAATGGAGAAATGATGCAGTCGTGAAAGCGTTCCCACAACTGAAAGAAGTTTATCTGAGAAGGGTTCGTGGCAGAACAGAAGCAACTATTAGAAATGAAATTTGGAGCAGATGAAAAATCTTTCAATATAAATTGTATATTGTTTATCAGAAATACTTATAATATACTGACAGATTTTCATGATGATTATTGAGATAAAAATGTGGCTTTCAAATATATTGTTACAATATGGCCAGCATATTTGATTGCAAAAATAGTCCTTCCTCAGGAAAGGCCTTTGATAAGTGGGTATTGAAACAGACCGTGTATCCAGATGCTCTGGAATGTCCTCAGATATCCTGCTATTCGGCAAGTATGCCATAAATTGATGGCGACAGTCTCCTTGGTATTTGTTTGCTTTTTCACTGTGCTCCACTATTTTAATGAGTGAAACTTCGGGTTTCATTTGGTGATTTTAGATGAATTTAATATCTTTATAACGTATTCAGTCTTTCAGTGCTATTTAATTTAGTCTTTAATCCATATGCCTTTAGGTATTTTTTTTTTCTGTACTTGACTGATTGATACAAGAGGCAGTATAGTGAAGGGTTTAAGAACATGAGCTTTAGAGACATATTTGAATCCTGCCACTGCCACTTAATAGCCGTGTGACATTGGAAAACTTATTTAAGGTATCTGTGTCAGTTTCTTCATCTGTAATATAGGAATAATAACAGTCCTCACTGCAGGGTTGTTGTGGGTAATACAAGAGTTAATACTTGTCAAACAGCCTAAACTGTGACCAGCATAGTTGAGAACACTTACTGAGCATTCAGAGTATACTGGCTAATCTTATTAATAATGCTGCATAATGAAATAATTTTATATTTTATGTCAAATTCTCATATTTTCTTCTCCCTGGTCACACTACAAACACATTTAGGTATGGGGGCAATTTGTTGTATTTTCCGTGTATTTCTTTCAATGCATTTATTATTTTTGTAACATTCACCATCATTGCTATGGATTTGGTTTGCAAATGCAACTACTGAGGGGTGAATTATCAGTTGAAAAATGGAAGCTGCAATTAAGAAAAACTGCCACTAATAAGCAGTAGGTAATGAGATGGGATAAACAGAAAGCACGTATTTTCTTATCAATAATTAATACTAATTATCATAACACCTATTTATTACATACCTATTTACTGTTAGACATTTTGTGTCATCTCTTTTATTCACAATAATTCTATAAATTAGGAAACTGAAATTTAGAGAGGGTTAGTAACAAGTTTAAGGTCGCTCAGCTAGGATTCAAACTGATTACTCTAATTTTCAAACACTGCATTGCCTCATCCCCTTTGAAAAAAATTTTAAATATGATCTTTGTTAAAATAACTGAATTGGGTTCACATAACAGTTCTGCTTCTCATTAACCATGTGACAACTTGGAATTCAGAACCTACGTTTGTAAAGAAAGACATTCTGAATCTAAATCCAAAGCTTCTTTGTAAGAGAATTCATTCTCTGCCTTTCCCTGCCAAACTGCTTCTGCCTCCAGAACCACATGAGTTGATCATTTCCTCCAAATTCCCTAGTCACTGCCAACCTAAGTCTGCACATCCTCTGTTATTTGTTGTCCTTTTCTTTGTTAGGTATGAGTTATAAAAACGCATTTCTGATTTTCCATTCAGTGAGAATAATTAAAATATGAAAACATTGTCTTTCTCCATCTGTTTCAACACTCAGGCTGGCTATCACATTTTAATTAGTAAGTAGTACTCTGATGCAATGGTCCAGAACAGAAAAAGAATGATCAATACTGCTGGTTCAAGTCCAGATATACTATAATGAGCATCTTGGCCATAAACAGGATTACTTCAATTAATTTATAGTCTTAGAATTGGCAGATTATTAAGCCACTAATAATCTAGTTATACTCTTCCTAGGAGCCAATAGTTTTAGGGCCATCTCTCCTCCTTCTCTCCTGATCACTTGTATTTTCTCCTCTTATTAAGAGTATGTTTTGGGAGGGAAAGGTGGCTAGGGGTTAGGAACAGAGATAGAGATCAGAGAGCAGGCTCTTCTTAGACCCAAGCATTCTTAACATGAGACTACATTTTGTCTTATATTGATTCAGCCGCCCTGAAATATGTATCTTTAAAGTTTTGATTACAGTTTCTTCATCCTTTGTTTTTCTTCCAATTTGAGTATCATTTGCAAAATAGTAAATGTTTTCAATATCCTCATACAAATAATTACATTCACGTAAAAAATCTGTTAATGAAACATTAGCACTAAGGGATTAATTGCTAAAAAAAATCAACCGTCAGAGCTCTAAAATTCAGTTAAGGTTCCATGGCAACAAGATATTATTAACTGTATAAATGTTATCTAATAACATTTTGAAGTTAACCTGCTAGTTTAGGTACTTCAGGCCTCTATATGAGGAAAGATGCTATTTAAAAATAAAATAGTTTGTTTAAATAATTTCTGTGGATAAAAATTATGGAAGACTTCCAGTTCCTTCCAATTATTTTATTGCTTATCAAATTTTATGCTCATTTTTCTATCAGTTAATGAGAAAATGCTACATTACTTTTGAAATATGACAACATTTAATATCCATGAGTCATATTTCTGTCTTACTTTTTTCTGAAGAAAAAAATTAGCAAAAAAGGAAAATGAACATACAAACTTAATGAAATAGGAAAGCTGCTACAGGATGCATCTTAATCTGGGAGAGCAGATTGTCCTTTGAAGGAAGAAGTTCAAGACATAAGAAACTATTTAAAAAATTTTAAGTATGATAAAGATGGTAAATTCATTTAAAGTTGGGTAAAAAATACTATGTATTAAATAATTAGTTGCCACAGAAGGTGAAATTATAAATAAAAATGAGTATAGGAAGATGGTAAGAGTTTTTAGTAGGCACATCATTAATATCAAGGTAACAATGATTAAATACTAAAACTACTGACTATAGGACTAAGAAGTTGTAGTAAGCATATTGAGAAGATGATTCAGGAGTGGGAAGTAATGCTAAGATTCTCTCATTCAAATACTGTCTGCGCTACAGATGGTGAAACAGAGGTTCAAAGCTGGACAACAGTTTTCTTCCCAAAGGCACACAGCCCAATAGTAGCAGTCGTAGCACAGAGTAGAATGCAGGTCTCCACTCTCCCCAAGCAACAACACATCATCATGAGAGACTCCTTCATGATTAAGTTATTCAAATACTGGAAGAAGATTTATTAGAAACATGCTATTATTCATCTCTATGTTGTTTGAAACAAGGATCGCAAACAAAAATACATGGTACTTGCTCATGAGAAGCTATTTATCAGTTTGAAAGGACAAGATCTAACATATATACATTAATACATAGTAAATAACCACATGTTCAGGTAAAACATAAGAATCTAAAAACAACATCATGAACACCGCGTTGCTGGAGCAATTTCAAGTAAAAGTCAGTCAGATCTGTTATGGTGTGACGTGATTCCTGAATATGACGGACATTCAGCTGCTGGTGCTATATTGACACTAAAGGAAAAGACTAAAATTGACCTTAATGGGAGTAGATATTAGGTTCACCATAAGGAATAATGTTCATTGATTATAAAAAACAGAGCACTCTTACTTTTTCTACGTACATTTTGGGACTGAGAAGTCAAAGGAAACGTAGTCTGCACTCCTTGATTTTTGGTAGCTTATGGTTTAGTTGTACAGAGACGATATTCAGTTTTAAGGTATAAGATATAGATAAGGAAGTTTATGTGGCCTAGGAGAAATATAAACAGGAAATCAAAGGAGAATTCTAGAATAATTTCAGAGAAGAGGGACTCAGGATTTGTGACAGCATAATAATGTGAATATACTATAAGCTATGGAGTCAAAATGATTGGGTTGAAATGCAGGCTTTGATACTTACCAGGTGTATGGCTTTGCTAAGCCTCTTTTTAATTATCTATAAAATGAGGGATGTAATGCATAACTTATAGAGTGCCTGTGAGGATTGTCACTAATGGATGTAAGGACATAGGGTTTCTTTTTTTTTTTTTTTTGAGACAGAGTCTCAAGCTGTCACCCTTGGTAGAGTACTGTGGCATTACAGCTCACAGCAACCTCAAACTCTTGGGCTTAAGCGATTCTCTTGCCTCAGCCTCCCAAGTAGCTGGGACTATAGGCGCCTGCCGCAACACCTGACTA
Organism: Nycticebus coucang; assembly: GCF_027406575.1. Taxonomy (NCBI): domain Eukaryota; kingdom Metazoa; phylum Chordata; class Mammalia; order Primates; family Lorisidae; genus Nycticebus; species Nycticebus coucang. The sequence continues at coordinate 150,651,337 of NC_069804.1, read as the reverse complement.
TTTTTTGGTTTCAGTTGTCATTGTTGCTTAGCAGGCCTGGGCCGGGTTCGAACCTGCCACCTTAGGTATATGTGGCCAGCGCCCTGCCAACTGAGCTATGGGTGCCATTGACACAGGGGTTCTTCGCGGGGTAGTAAAAATGTTTAAAAATTGATCATGGTAATCCTTGCACAACTCTGAATATACTAAAATTTACTAAATTCTGCATTTTAAGAGAGTGAATTATAAGATTATGTATTAATATATATACACATGTATTTTTCGATGAATCTGTTATCATGAAAAGCTAAATCTGAATTTACCATATAGAAAAAGATTTGCCTTATGATTGAACAATTCCACTCTTCAATCTGTATGAAAAAGTAATAAAATATATGTGCACACAAAAGCTTATACTCACATGTTCATATTAGCTTTATTCCTAACAGCCAAAATGTAGCCACAGCTCAGATTTTCACCAACTGCTGAATGGAGAAACAAAATGTAATATATCTATCAAACAATGTCATATTATATAGCCATAAAAAGAAATGAAGTTTTGATACACACTACAACATGGATGAATCTCAAAAATGTTATATGTGTACTAAGTGAAATAAGCCAGATATGAAAGATCACATAATTTACAATCCTGGTCTTTTGAAATGTTACAAAAAGGCAACCCTATAAGGACAGAAAATAGGTTAATGGTTGCCAAGGGTGGGGAATAGGGAGTGACTTCAAAAGGGCACAAGGAGTGTGGAGTGGTGTAAATATGTAGTTTTCAAAAATTGGCTTGTAGTTATGGTTGCACAATTCAATAACTTCACTAAAATAATTGAATTGTAGATTTTAAGTCAGTGAATCTCATGGTATGTCAATTGTATCTCAATAAAGCTATGATGGCTTCAAAGTGATAAGTAATATATGCTCAATAAATGGTAGCTTAAATCAGTGTTGAAGCAATCAGTTAGTGATGAGTGATCGGAGAGTTTGGGTAGATGATGGGGATATGGGGAGGGAAGATGGAAGAATAGGAAAATATTATGAGCAGGGACCTGGAGTGAGAAATAGGCCTGGTGTAATTTGTGTGCTATCGAGCTGACCAGTGTAGGGAGCCTGTACTAGCAATATTGATATATTGGGAGATAAGAAACTGTTGTAATCAGACCTAAGACTGGGAAAGGATTGGTAGAACATGGCTGACATGTACTCTTGATGGGTAGGTAGCAATGAAGAGGCTCAAATGATAGAAGCCTCAGCTGGTATAGATAGTTAAGAAATGACTTCTGTGGAGGACCAATGGGGTTCACAGGTGGTAGAAATAGAACTATTCTGGCTGCAGTTGGTTGGTGCTGATCCATACTATTTAGAGGCCAAGTTGGGAAGATTGAATGTGGTAGGATATGATGTGGTGTGGTGTGGTGTAGCAGGTACCTAAGAATCACCTTATCTAAAATCAGTTTTGTGTCTGAGCAAATAGGCTGGAAGGGCCAGTCTGAGGAGTCAGGCTCAGAGGGGCCCTTTTGGGATTCAGTAAGGTAAAGGTGGTGTGGTGGATCCACATAAGTTAAATAATGATTCAGTTGACTATATTTTCTCTAACTGCTTGTTCATGTAAGCACTGACAAAGATGCCTTCCAGTCTTATAAGTCATTTAAGTAAGCAGCGCTGTCAACATTATGCCCTCTAGCTTTCGAACAAATTCAGTGAGGTCGCTGGGTGAAAAAAAATCCCTGAACATCTTCTTGAGGTTGTCTAAAATTTTAAAGAGTCCCTACCTACCTTGAAACAAATCTTTACAGTGCTTAATCTAACGGATGTGATAAGATCATGACCTTTTCAGAAATCCTTTGATGTCAATCCTAATCCTCCTAAATTTTACCTGACAGAGTAAGAATGAAACATTATAAGCTAGTTTGTCAAGCATCTCAGTAATCTGTCATGGCAATGATCTGTTCCAATTCAGTCCTGCAATGTTGGGTTCTGGTGAATGATGGGCCTTGACTTGGAAGGAACTTATTAAGCGTTCACCCATTGATTAATGAAGTAAAAATGCACTAGGTAGACCTTGAAGTGATAAACTGTACAGGAACCTTGGCAGACATTAGTGCTTCCTGCCCACTAACCATACTGCTGATTTATTTTGAAAATGATGACTGCTCATTTTTTTACCCACATACCTACAATGCCAGAGAAAAACCAGTGTTGACAATCAACAGATACAGAAATAAAAAATATTGCAGATAACTCCTATTTTGAGTTTTAATCACCATTATAAAAGTGAAAAACTGCTCATAAAGGAATAGAGTTGTGAAAGCCCATTTTTCCTCCCATGGCCTTTCCGATGTGTAAGTTTAAAAACCATGCTATCATTTTTGATAATATAAACATAAAAGATCGAGGAAATTGAAATTGCGTTTTTATTTTTTCAAGTACACTTTATGATTGGCCATAACAGCCAAGTAAGTATGTGATATTTTTTAGTTGATCATCCATTAAGTTTTAGAATGTTTTTAATCTCTTCTTCATCAGTGTATTCCATTTCCCCAAAGACCACAGATAATAGAGTTCACAAACTAAAGAAACGGGATTATTTTTGCCCTTATTGCTTAATATAGTTATAAGTTGTCAGGTTTCTTTCTGCTAAAATTTACCTACATGCCCACATACATTATTGAATTTGAGGATTGATAACATATAGCAAACTAAACATCCTGCCTTTCCCCCATCACAACTCCAGACCTGGAGTACTTGCTAACTGTAAATTTAGTATAGAGTAAAAATGCTTGGAAGAGATATCTGCTTTAATATAGGGGTACATTGTTTAAATTTGTAATCTATGAGGATACATCTGTTTAATTTATACTATGATAATAACATTGCTGGTGATTGCTTTTAATGTAAGAACAAACAAGTAACAATGGGAAACAGAAAATCAGAACATATCTTTCAGAAGATAATCTCGTACCTCAATTGTACTCTGGATTTACAAGCTTTTCTGTAAAAAAAAAAGTGGAATTTTTGATCTCTCAAAAAAAATTGTCTGAGTTAATTTTTTTTTTTTTTGAGACAGAGTCTCATGATGTCGCCCTCAGTAGAGTGCCAGTAGAGTGATGTGGCGTCATAGCTCACAGCAACCTCAAACTCTTGGGCTTAAGTGATTCTCTGGCCTCAGCCTCCCAAGTAGCTGGGACTACAGGCATCTGCTACAATGCCCAGCTATTTTGTTGTTGTTGTTGCAGTTGTCATTGTTGTTTACCAGGCCCTAGCCAGGCTCAAACCTGCCAGCCAGCATGTGGCTGGCACCGTAACCACTGTACCACGGTGCCAAGCCTGTCTGGGTTAAATTTTATATTGTCGTTCCAGACTATAAGTTTAAACACTTCTTTTTAGAGATAATTTCTCAATGTGATCATATGGCAAAGGACCAAAACCTCACACTTTAACATAAAGAAATCCACACGTAATATTATTATGTGAATATAATATTCATGGTGTTCAAAACCAAGTAAGATATAAAACCAAGATGGCATGGCAGATTCCATTAGATCTGTTAGGTTTACTAGCTCTGCCTTGCAATTTCTTTCCTAAACTTCTGAAGGTTTCCTGTTCATTACATCTCTTAAAACTTTGAATATTAGAGTCCCAAACCTTGCCTCATGACAGTTCCTGCATGGGCAGTTCATTTACCAAGAATTACAATTTCTCAAAAGTGAAGTGAGAAGTTATTAGTTTGATAATTCAAAGGAACTCTTCATGTCTTGATGCCCAATGGGAACTCTTATAAATTACCAATAAATTACAGTAGATGGTAATTTCTGCACTGCTACAACTGATAGATAAATCTATGCCATATTATTCTGGCTTTTATTGTCTCTTAAAACATCATAAGATTGATTTTAGAGTAGCAAGGAAATAAAATAAATACACAAGATACCTTTCCAATAAAGGAAAGGAAAACCAGCTTTCTTTCTGCCAGAGAATTCTAGTGTCAAAATGCAATAGCACTTCTGTGTACCTCCTAGTTTCAGCACCAAAATTGTATGTCTGTTTTCTACTTGACTTTAAAGATTACAGAACCAGTTTGTAATAGAAGAAAAAACACAAAACTGAGCAAAAAGAAAACCTGGTATTTTAGTCTTGCCTCTGTTGCTAACAAGCTGTATAACCTTAAATAAGTCATGTAAATTCCCTGAGATTTAGTTCCCACTTCTGTAAATTTGGCGGCTGAATTTGATGACCTTCAAGATCACTTTTGGTTTTAATATCTTATAATTTAATAAGATAAATTCACATAATACCATATGCATCATATTTATCATTATGTATCTTAATGACCTTATAGCAACATGTGAATACAGAGCTAGCAACTTTTTGAAGATGAAATAAAGAATATGGCTACAGAGACAGGCTAATAATAATAACTAATATTCATGTAGTGATTCACTAAACAAATACTTATGAACACATAGGTGCCACATTGGTGGTAGGTGTAGAGGTGAAAATGAAATATTCTCTTTTCCTTCACATGTTATAGTGAAGGACATGGGTATAGAAGTTTTGATTAACTAGAATACTTAGGGAAGGGGATGCTAATTGAGGCTTCTTAAAATTCAGAAGCACATTTATCTTTTATTTCAGTCTTTGTGGTTAAAACGTTTTGTAAATCTGTAGTCCATTTTGCTACCTTAATAAGTAAAGTTTATTGGACATAATTGCATTTTGCTTTATTATTTGGGACACTTTTTCAGGGTCTCAAGTTCATCATTCTGTTCTTACTGTACAGGACGAGTAGGTGATTGGGATGAAGCTCTATTGACCACTTCTTGGGAGATTAATTTGTTTTTTCAGCAAATTCAAGATAAAGGCTTGCTTTGTCACCATGTGTCTTTTTTTCTCATAAAAATTGAGTATAGAACATGAAATAAAATGTTTCATTAGTTGGACTTCAGTTAATTAAGGTTTTACTATACATAAAATTCTAATTAGTGACAGACAAATCTGGTTGCATTTTGGGAAGTAGGAAGCTCACTTAGGGTGTGAGATTTGGTTAGGAATAGAGGCTGGCTATGTGATGGTATCCAGAAGAATGAACCAGAAAGGTAAAGGTAAAGCATGCAATACACAAAATGGTGAAAGGTAGGTAAATTATTAAGGTTAAGAAAAATGGTGAACAGGAGATGTATCTATCTTTTCTCTGTTTGAAGAAATTTTTGTGGAAGAATAAGTAGAATGCCCTGTTTGAAAAAGACCTGAAACATTGTCTAGTGCCATACCCACCCTATATATCCATCATACAGTATTGGAATTCCTTCAACACATTCTATTAAGTGACTAAGAACATCTGGAGTATTTCTGAAGATGCCATTCCACCCATGAATGCTCCCTGTTACCTCTTCTTCATACTGAAATCTGTTCACCCATAGGCTTGAGCCATGCAGAATACATCTATTTTTTTCCCACACTACAGCTGTTTTAAATATTTGAAAACAGTTAACCATTTCCTTCTTGGATCTAATTTTTATGCCCTAGAATCTTAACAAGTAAATTTGTTCTCCAGAAAGTTGAATTAGTACCAAGATTACTCCCTTCCTTAAAAAATACTGTTGACTCACCTGTGGCCCACAAGATAATGTACAAGTTTCTTATCATGCCATTTAGGGCTCTACTACTTTTGGCCTTGATTCTCATTATTTCTCCATGAAAGCTCTACTCCAACTCTGGACCTTTATTTTATCTTCATGTATGCCTTTGCTGATGTTTTTTTTTCCTTCTAGAACACTCTGATAGACCTTCTGAAGCCAATGGATTTCCAAGTAATTCCTTAAGACCCAGGTCAAATGTTCTCTCTTTTGTCAAATGTCTTGGAATTCCCTTCATATCCCCCTCCATTCCTCAGAAAAAAAATTGCTAATACATTCTTACACTCTTAATTATAGCTCGTGCCTCTGTTAAATCATTTAATAACATTTTATCATTTTTAGTTTTTATGTATTTGTCCAGCTAGAATGTGAACCCTTGAAATTTAATACCATATCATTCATATTTCTTTCCTCTAAATCTTAAATGTTTGAAAAAAATTATAGGGCGGTGCCTGTGGTTCAAAGGAGTAGCGCACCGGCCCCATATGCCGGAGGTGGTGGATTCAAACCCAGCCCTGGCCAAAAACTGCAAAAAAAAAAAAAAAAAAAAATTATAACATAAATGATATTTCAGTATTTTATTTAATTGCTTATAAACTCCATTCTTCAATTTCATGGAATGATATTTCAGTATTTTATTTAATTGTTCATAAATTCCATTCTTCAATTTCCTAATTTTACCTTTCTGAAATATGATGACCTTTTATTCAGTCCATCACATCTTAGTTAAATTTCTATCACGTCTTTCTTGTCACTGTTTGGTTTTCCAGGTTGAAGAAGCTTGAATACATTTTGTCTGTTCTCTGTTACATTAATTAAGTTTTTCTGAAGTTTCTTCCATATCTGTCATGGAGCAGGACCCCAAGCAGGTCTGTTTGGTGCGGGGTGGAGAGGCAATATGGCAACTGATAGTACCATTCATCGTAGGTGAAAAAATCCTAAACATTGTCATACCACCATAACCACCTCTTTAATTCTAGCTTGCTTCTCCCAGGACCGGAACTTTTTTCCTAATTCTCACTCAATCACATAGAAGTTCTGATTATGTTCAGGCAGTGCCTTATCAGTCTGTCTCTGTTTGCTCATCAATGCAAATCAGAGAGTGTTTTACTAAAAATTATGTGTATTGTAGTTTGTGGTACTAGGGTGTTAGTTCTTACTCTCCTTTTGAACATGTGTCTTTCCAAGCATTGCAGGTCAATTCCGATTCAAATTTTCACTGGAAATTAAATAAAATTACAGGATATTTCAAAACCAACTTTTATTCTCTCATAAAAAGAGAGGAAGGATGAGAAGGAAATGTATAAATCCTGAAATCACAACCCCCTTCTGAAACCAAACAAAAACAAGGAACAACCACTTTGAGAAACCACTTCAGACTTCAGATCCATTCAGAAAGTCATGACCTGCTACCTAGTTCAGACATGACAGAAGTTTGCCCACTTCAACAATAGTCTTTAAGCGAGCATTTCTTTTGATGACTGAACTTGAGTTACGGGAAGCCCACGTGAATTAGATCAACTGGAACCCAAGAAGTGCCAAGCAGAGATAAATGCTTTTTAAAATAAAAATAAAGGGGAGCAAAAGGAAAAGCTTTCATTAGATAAACTATATATGTTTCCCACCCTGTCAACAAATAGCATTTCAGACTTTTTCCTCCAGAGTTTCTGGCAAAATTTCCCTTACCCAGAAAGCTCCAATATAATAAAAGTAAAACCAATTTGAGCACCTATGTTATTTGGGGAATAAATGGTCTAAACTACTTGAGAAGCTGTTCAGGCCATTGGATTTTTTATAAGATTGGATTTTCCCCAAAATCCCTTGATATAGATTCTAAGAAAAATTAACCCTTTCCTTGGGGAGTGTTAAGGCCAGATTGAGCTGTTAATATTTGCTGTGCATCTCTGCAACCCGATGTTCTCTTGTGGTGAAAAGTGAATATTGATTCTCTGACCTGCCATTTCTGTTTCTGAGAAAAATTACATGTGAAAATCACTGTAAATGAAACATTTGTGCCTTAAATCCTACATCTATAAATAATATATGTTTGGTCCTTTAACTTTTTCCTCATGCCAAGTATATCTGCCTTTAAATAAATGACACATTTCAGTTGAAATATGTAAGTGGAATCAAAAACTAGAAGAGTCATTCTAAGTTGAAGAAAACTTGCTTGAGGAAGTTCATAGCAGTGGTTTCCAGGTTCAGTTCTCCTCTGTGGTCTTCTAGGGCCTATGACCATACATTAAATTTTGGCCCCAAGTTCCTTTTTTTTTGACCTTGTGCTTGTTATGCAGAGATAGTTCCTTAAATAACAGTTGTGTGAGCTTTTACTGAACTGAGCTAATGATTTAAAAAAATGGACCTACGCTTAAACAAATCAAGCAAACAACACACTAGAGAATTGGTGGAGCAAGTTCTGGAAATAAAATTAGATGTACCTGAATCACTGAACTGAATCTGTAGCATGGGAATATTTCATTTATTTTAATTCACTTTGTACTTTGTTTTCGAACTTTGTCATTGCCTTTTCAAAAGTAATAAAATATTCTTTGAAAATTAGCAAAATACTGATTGAATTATAGTATATTTTCAACATGAAAGTGTTTAAACTCCATTTAATCTGATTGCTTCTTTTTTCAGATGACAAAATTGAGACCCAGAGAAAATAGACTCATGTAGGTCTTTTATAACTTTGGTGTTCTATCACTTCATTGAGCTTTCCAATATTGCAAGATGTCCTCTATGCAGTCTACTCTTTGGGGATTATGACTTGAAGTGACCAAGAAGGAAAGAATTTAAATATTCCTCCCAATTCTCTGCTTATCTTCATTAGCATAAGAAGCTAGGCTCAGAATTGTACCTATTGTGGGGGAGGACTATATGTTAGAAGCCAGTAGTTGGTGGAACTGGGGAAGTAATTCTGGACTATCTGAGTTTCAGAGAAAAGCTGACCCAAACTGAAATTATCCATAGAATACCCTTAATCCTGTGTTGCTTGGTTCTTAGCTCCCGCCAGATTTCATTCTCAGCTCCCAGCTCTCTACCAGTTTGCACTCTTTAAGGCACAAACTTGGATTTAGAGGAATCATTTTCAGAGATATATTCCTGTTGCTTGAGTCTTTTCCACAACTTTCTTGACAAATGGTCATTAAAAACATGCAAGGATGGCTGGGCACGTGGCTCATGCCTGTAATCCTACACTCTGGGTAGCCGAAGACCAGTCTGAGCAAGACCAAAACCCTGTTTCTACTTTAAAGAAAATAGCCAATGTCTACATCTTTGAGAGTTTGTCATGTGGGCTATTCTCACTGGGGTTAAGTAATACCTCAAGGTGGTTTTGATTTGCATTTCTCTGATGATCAGGGACATGAGACTCTATCTAAAAAATGCAAACATTGTAACCTAATTCTTTGTACCCTCTAATTAACCTGAAATAATAACAAAAAGTAAAAAGAACTGTAAATATCTTTTCAAACAAACAAACAAAAAAACATAGCCATGTTTTGTTTCAGGCACCTGTAGTCCCAGCTACTTGGGAGGCTGAGGCAAGAGTATCAACTTGAGGCTAAGAGTTTGAGATGTTGTGAGCTATGACACCAAAACATGTTACCCAAAGCAACAGAATGAGATTCTGTATCAAAAAAAAAAAAAATGTGGGTGGCGCCTGTGGCTCAGTGGGTGGGGCGCCAGCCCCATATACCAAGGGTGGCAGGTTCAGACCCGGCCCCGGCCAAACAACAACAAAAAATAGCCGGGCGTTGTGGCGGGCGCCTGTAGTCCCAGCTACTCTGGAGGCTGAGGCAGGAAAATTGCCTAATCCCAGGAGCTGGAGGTTGCTGTGAACTGTGATGCCACAGCACTCTACTGAGGGTGATAAAGTAAGACTCTCTGTCTTAAAAAAAAAAAAAAATGCAAGGATGACACATTTTGATGCCATTCAAGTATCCTAGTCACTCTCTCCTGGACTCATTCTGTTTGGTCTGTGGCCTTTTTTAAGAGGGAGAGCACATAACTGAACACAAGCTGAAATCAGTTCAAGAATAGCATCTATTTTTTTCTAGAGTCTACGTTACCATTTACACAGCCTGTACTCACATCAGCCACATCCTCTTGCCAACTCATTGTGCTCACAGTCAACTAAAATCTTAGTTTACAGCTATTTTTATGCCAATTTGTCCCATCCCATACTTATGTAGTAGAGTTATTTTTTAACACAAATGTAGGACTTTATATATCTGTCTCTGAAATTTTAACATGTTATATTTGTCTCATAGTTCCATCCTGGCACGAATTTGGGACATCACGATTATGTCATTCAACAGGCTAGCTATTCCTACTAGTTCTGTACTATTTACAAACTATATCTACTCATCCATGGTATGGATAAAAATATCAAAAATGACAAGGGAAAGGAGATCGCTAGAGACAAATTAGTCAGCTACCTTGCTATGGTTGTTCATGTATTTATGTGTCAACTTAATTGTGCTATCATTCATCTTATATAGTTTTTAAACTCATCCAATGGAATGGCAGGAAGGACTTTGCAAAGTGCCTTGATGAATATGAAAAACTCAGATCTGCCCATTTCCCTTCCCTATCATTCTGTCAACCTGCTCAAAAAGAAAATGAAGGGTGGTGCCTGTGGCTCAAGGAGTAGGGTGCCAGCCCCATATACTGGAGGTGGCGGGTTTAAACCCAGCCGTGGCCAAAAACTGCAAAAAAAAAAAAAAAGAAAGAAAATGAAGTTGGTCTGTCAAGACATATTCCGAGTATGCCTATGTTAGCTTCTGGCGCTGGGTGCTTCCTACTTTCAGAGCTAAATCAATATTCTTGGAAATCTTTCATGAGGACCCAGAAACATAAATGTTTTTAACACTACCTCCTTGTGAATCCTGGCCTTCATTTTATCCTTGCTAATGATTCTCTTATTCTTTCTAGTCCAAAAAGAAATCTTTCTGACAAAAAAGACAGATGTAAAATAGGGGTTATCTACGTATTGATTTTAGGATTTGTTTGACAAGTATCATCATTACACCACTGACTCTAGCAGAGTTTATATTCACTCTTTCTTAATCTTGCCCTAGATATATCTAAAAAAGCCCCTACCCCATCCTTCCCCCCATATCCTTCATAAGTTGTATTAGGGTTAGCTAGTCAAAATTTATTTTTATTTATATGCAATGATTTTTATCTTTTAGCATCACCTTTAAAAATATGACTTTATCAGAAAATTCCTAATTGCAACCCTAATCTTAAGGAAGCTTCCCCATTATCTCCTGTCAGTATTTCTAGGATAATAATGATGATGATTATGGAGGTAGCAAAGACAACAACAAAAATATTATAATAGATAACACCTATTAAACATTTACTGTGTTCCAGGAAATATTCTAAGTGCTTTTCTCCTATTAACTTTTTAAATTATTGCCACAGACTTTTGAGATACATTCTATTATTTGCTCCATCTTACGTGTGAGCATACAAAAGTATTGAGGTTAAGTAACTTGCCTCAAATCTCATGGTTAGTAAGTGTCAGAGCTGGAAACCCTACACTCTGATTTTAATAGCTTAGGATCTAAACCTTTCACTCTATTGCTTGAGAACACAGGTTAGATACAAGAAGATTAAATTGTCAGGGCAATTATGATGCAGTTCAGAACACTTTACACACAAACTTGTGGGTTGTCCAGAATTAGTTTTTGACATGCCTCGCTTCCTCTTCTGCACATTTAACAACCCTGATTGCTTCTTGTTGCCAACTTCTGGGTTTCTTCAATTTGTAATGCTATCCTTATGTCTCAGCTAAAGTGTAAGGTTTCGGAGAATGTGGTTTACTTTATAAGCATTTGTTTCCCACATACTGTAGTCAAACCTAGTCACATATGCTAAACATGGGGCATATATGGAATGCCCATGGAATTAAAAAATGTCAAACTTTCCAATTCATTATTTAAGGAAAAAATGATGAGCTGTGTTCTAGAGAAGGTGTATGTGTACACACAAATTCACAAGCTCAAATGTACTTTGAAATGAGCTGTGAGTGATAAGGAAAACACAATACTTGGCACAAAGCAAATAAGTACTGGCTTACTGTCTGGGAAATGAATAAACGAACGAGGCAGAAAAGGAGAGAGACTGCCCTGGAATAAAATCAGTATCAATGTCTCCATGCCTTCTTCCTGAAATATATATATATGTTTTTGAAATATTAATTAATTGATGCAGTGCACTAAAGTCTTTAATTCATATCTGGCTCATAATAATTATGTCAGCAATTTTCCACACTATTTCATTTCAACTTCAATTTAAAAAATGAGAGTATATTTGTGTAGGCATATATTATATATATATATAAAATAAATCTTCAAGAAAGATATAGATATCATCGAGTTTGGTTTTTTTGTTTGTTTTTTGGGGTTTTTTTTTGTTTGTTTGTTTTTTTGATAAACAGATTGACTCCTGGTATCTTTGAGCTTAGGTGAATATGATTTTGTTATCTTAGTATCCTGGTAAATCTTGAGGTGCAAATTGACTCAGACCTATTCAAATTTAATATCAGACTTTAGACAAATCCTTTCATAACAAAAAATAAATGGAGAACATATGATGGCTTAGGTCTTTTATATGTAATTATATGGTTCCCAGAGGGGAGTTATAATTGAATTATAAGCTGCCTCATGAGTATTCTAGCTGGTGTTTAGAGAACCGCAAAGCAGCACTGAGCAATTTTTTTCACCAGCTAGAACGTGAATAAGACACCCTATAATTCAATTATAACTAGCCTCCAGGAACCATATAATTATATTATAAAGTAGTTTAGGAAACCTACGAAACTGAATGTTTTTCAACACATTGTATATGTTTAAAATGATAATTTGATAATTTTCCTTTATGTATCACCTTTACTGACCCCAGTGATTTGCAGACACTTTTTGTAATCTTATTTCCGTGCACTTTTCAAAACTTTCAGGACGAATTATCATCCTAGGAAGTCCTTAGATTACTTTGCTATCATTGTAAGTCTGTCTATACACACATACCCATCATTTAAAGTCTTTGTTCCTCAGTTTTTCCAAGTATAAAATAATGAGGTTTTATTTAGATCATCTGTAAAGTACCTCCTAACACTAAAACTCATTGTATCTTGTATTTGTCTGTATTCTCCAGAGAAAGAGTCAGTAGTGTCATATATATATATATATATATATATCACCCTCTGTACACACACATTTTATATGTAGATATATACACAGATTTGTGTGTGTGTGGGGGGGGGTGTGATGATTCATTCTAAGGAATTGGTGTATATGGATAAACCAGCAGGCTAAAGACATAGGGAAGAGTTGATGATGATGTTACATCACAAGTTTGAAAAAGTAATCTAAAGTCAGAATTTCTTTTTCCTTCAAGGACTTCAGATTTTTCTATTAAGGCCTTCACCTGGTTGGATGAGGCTCAATCACAGGAGGATAATTTGCTTTAATCAATGTCCTCTGACCTAAATGTTAATTAGATCTTTAAAATGCCTTCACAGGCTCGGTGCCCGCAGCTCAGCAGCTCAGTGGTTAGGGCACCGGCCACATACACCAGGGGCCACATATACCAGGGCTGGTGGGTTTGAACCCAGCCTGTGCCTGCTAAACAACAATAACAACTATAGCAAAAAAAAAAAAAAAAAGAAAGAAAGAAATAGCCGGGCACTGTGGTGGGCACCTGTAGTCCCAGCTATTTGGGAGGCTGAGGCAAGAGAATCTCTTAAACCCAAGAGTTTGAGGATGCTGTGAGCTGTGATGTTACAGCACTCTACCGAGGATGACATAATGAGACTCTGTCTCAATAGAAAAAAAAATGCCTTCACAGCAATAATTTTCTTCTGTCTGTAGCTTGTTTCACTTAGCATAATGTCCCCCAGGCTCATCCATGTTATGGCAAATGACAAAATCCCATTCACTTTTAGGGCTGAAATATATTCCATTGTGTATGTGTGCTATAGTTTGTCCATTTCTGTCCATGGACACTTGGAAGGAATAAATATTTTGTGATCTCATTTATATGTAGAATCTAAAAAGAAAAAAGTTGGATATACAGAGAGTTACAAAAGGTAGAGAGAGTTAAAAGGTGTAGAAGGTGAAATGGGGATATGTAGAAAAGAGGATATAAAATAGCAGGTATGGAAGATGAACAAGTCTAGAGATTCGGTGTACAGAATGAGGACTATAGGTAATAAAATTGTACTGTATATGGGATTTATGTTAAATAAGTAGATTTTAGCTCCTCTTGCCAGGGAACAAACATAAATGGGTAACTATGTGAGGCGATAGAAATGTGAACTTGCTCTGCTGTAGTAACATTTTCACTATCTGCATGTATCCCATGACATCATTCTATTTACCTTAAAAATACATAGTACAATTCATTTCTTAAAATACCATCACAGCAATAAATTGATTCATTTCTTAAAATACCATCACACAGGATAGTGTATGACCTGAGAGCACGTACCATGGCCTAGCCACATTTGCACAGAAAATTAATTATCACACATCTGTACAGCTAGAGAGTGTAACATTATTGAGCCCCTGCTTCTCCAGAGTGTGTGTTATCTTTTAGGGGCATGAATAGAAATTAGGAAGGTGAAGCTTTAGTTCTGAGACTTTAGAATGATTCAATAGTGCCCTGAATACAATATGTGAAAGTCAATGTTTTTACTTGTAACAAACTGGCCTTAAATAAGCTTTCAATAAAAGAAGCTGATGTGTTTAAATCTATTTCCTATGCATGACTTCTTCAAACTGTCCATTCTATAACAAACTGATAGGAAAATAACTCTGGGCAGCAAACCAACTCTATCTACTTTTTCACCATTTTACCATTTTTGTGATGGTTTTCCCTGAGCAGCTAATAGTTTATGGTGACTATATTATGCCTAAAACAATAAACTAAATTGTATTTAAAAGGCAGTGCATACATATGTACATACGTAGCAGCATTATTCATAATAGCAAAACTGTGGAAAAATGCAAATGTCCGTCAACTGATAAACAGATAAACAAAATGTGGTATATACATAATAACATTGTTCAGCCATAAAAAGGAATGAAGTTCTTGTAAATTCTACAACCTAAGTAAACATTGAAAACATGTGGTGAGTGAAATACATCAGCCACAAAAGATGACATATAGTATGAGTCCATTTATATAAAATATCAAAAGTGGTAAATCCATAGAGCAGAAGGTAGACTACTGATTGTCAGGGGATGAAGGGAGAGCAAGAAATAAGAAATGACTACTAATGGGTACAGAGTTTCTTTTAGAGGTGATGAAAATATTCTAAACTTGATTGTGGGACGGTTGCACAACTCTGAATATACTAAAAAAAAAAAACCACAGAATTTTATACTTAAATGGATGGATTACGTGGCATGTGAAATATATTTGAATAAAGCTATTAAAATATGATGTATACATAGAAAAAGATCGAAAGAACATTGGAGAGTATGTATTAGAAAATCCCCCCCACCCCAATCTGCACTCACTCCTGCTCCATGACACTCCTAGCTATAGTAGTAACTACTTTCAATATTTCCTGTTTTGCCCAGCAAACTCTTTTCTATCTCTTGACTTTTCATTCAGTAATGCCTTTTAAAACTTTCTATATCAGCATATGTACATCTTTAACATTCTTTTGAACAGCTGTCTAGTATTCCTGGTATTATGTGGATGCATCAAATTTTATTTAAACATTTCCATCCTGAGGAATTCTTCTTTCCAGTGCTTGTAAAAAATGCTGCATAGACACTCTTTCATTTCTATTTACAAGGCGGTGCAAAAATGTATCTCAAGGATAAATTCTTACATAGGAAATTGGCTAGTTAAAAGTAATGCATAGTTTAGATTTTGATGTGTATTGCTCCATTTCCCTATATAATTGTCAGACCAATTTATATTGCCATTGCCAGTACTTGAGAGTGCTTGTTTCTCCAAATTAACCCTGGATGTTATCAACCTCTTTAATCTTTGTCAATAAGATAGGTATAATACAGTTGCTCATTTCAGTTTTTAATTGATTTTAATTGTGAATTAGGTTGACCTTTTTGTCATTTGCATTTCTTCTTTCTATGAATTTTCGGTGTGCTTTGTTCACATTTATGTCAGGTTATTGGTCTTTTTATTATTGAATTCTAAGATCTCTTCAAACATTAGGAAAATTAGTCCCTGTAATAGTGCTGCCAAGATTCTCCACATTTTCATTTGTCTTTATATTGTGTTTATGACTGTCTTCATTCATTTCTTATTGCTGTAAAGGAATACCTGAGGGTGGGTAATTAGATGACATTTATTTGGCGTATGGTTCTGCGGGCTGCAAAGGAAGCACGGCATCAGCCTCTGCTTCTGGTGAGGGACGCTGCTAATCAAGGTGGAAGGTGAAGGGAGAGCAGGTATGTTACAGGGTGAGGGAAGGAACAAGAAAGAGGGGGGAAGTGCCACATTCTTTAAACAACCAGCTCTCCAGTGAACTCACTGATTACCGTAAGAAGGGCACCAAGACCCAAGATTCTTTAGGGATCTGGCTCCATGACCCAAACACTTCCCACCAGGCTTCACCTCCAATGTTGGGGATCAGATTCTGACATGAGATTTGGAGGGGAGAAACAATCAGCCCATATCAATGATATATGTGCTGCAGATGGATACTTTTTAAAAGTGTTCATTTTGTTGCTTTCTAGAATGTACAATATGAAATACAGTCTAAAACTAAAATCACACCGTTATGTGCTAATTTTTTAAAATAAGTTTGTGACATTTTTCTCTGGAGAAAACCCTCAAACTACCAGTCGTGTCAGCATTCCATTGTATAGACAGACTCTTGACCTCACGGACAGCAGGTATCCCTTCATTGCCATCCTGGAGTTTGCTCTTAGATAAGGGTATTTTGTGGTGTTTATTTGTTAATTGGGCACAGATTGATCAATAAAAACACGACAACATCGAACAGATTTTAGGTCTTTTTCCTGTGCCAGGGCATTCTCACTTTACTCAGTATAACAGCTGTCACAGTCCTTGCATTATTTGCTAATTTAACTCTATTACTCCTTTCTCCTGTACCACATAAGGGTCTTTACAACATGCAATTTCAACATGGAGATGAAAAGACCTATAAAATGGTTTAATGTAGAAAATGCAATTATGAGCGTAAAAGATGTGACAACAGAGTATTAACTGTTGGAACTACTGTACTTTTCCCCCTTCCTTCCTTTCCTCTTTTTACCCTCCCTCATTTCTATTTTCCTTTGTGTCATTCTCCTTTTCTTCCCTCAACACTTGTTATTATGAAAGCAATACATGCTCACAGGAAAATCTATATGCATGTTTGTATAGATAAAGATACATAATGACAAACAAGGCCTAAACAGTAAAAGAAGTAAAAGCTCCCCTACCCACCCTGCTAGCTCAACTCCCCATTCATAGGGCCCAGAAGTTGTCTGTTTTCTTCATGTATATTTCTTGAAATTTTCTATGGGAGTACAAACTGTATGTGTGTGCACATGTATATGTGTGCATATGTGAAATGTAATATATTGCATATATAAAAAAGAATAATCATCTCAGGCTATACAGTAATTCCAATGCTATCTTTGCCAAAAACATTTTCTTGGTTTTTTTTTTTTTTTCTGGCTATTGTTTAAGACCTTGGAAGTTATAACTGATTCATTTATTTTCGAAATATATTTTTAAATATATTTATTTTCCTGGTGGAATTTTTTTTTCTGTGAAGATGGATTTGGTTTGGGGGAACAATCAAACAGTATCTGGAGTCAAGTCTGTTGAATATAGGCATTCAAAATATGTGGTCTGTCTTTTAATCAAAAACAATAGAGTAGTTGAGGCCTTCAAAAAATAGTAGAGTAATAAAACTGATTAATATTACAGGGAATGTAATCAATGGGGAATTCTAAAAATATTTGAGTAATGATTGCATTGTTTGTATGTTTATGGCGTTCTGCTGACAGAATCCGTTACACAGCTGAAGTTCATTTGAATGTGGGAATTCTGCTGTGCTTGTTTGTGGATGCCAGAGTTCTGCTGTTATCGTTACAAAATTTGCCTGCTCCCTAAAAGCCTAAGAAGCATCATTCTAGGTCAGCAGTGTTTTGCATCTAGAACAGACTTTTGCTCTGACAGTAGCCCTGAGGGGTATAATGACAATCTCAGAGGTGAAAAAGAGCCCTTGGATTTTTCTGCAGGTCTTTAATTACCTGTCAGAAAATGGCTTTTTCTTCTGCAGTTTTTTTTTAATCTATTTTTTAAAGAAAAAGTCCTGATTACATTCTGTTTCTGGAACAGATATGTTGTTTCATTTCAGCTTAAATTAATTTGTTATCTCTTCAGAGAAGCAAGATACACATCTTAAGACAGTCTCTGTCACCATTCCCACCATTTACGTTGAGAAACTTTTTCAAACTTTTCAAAAGCTGTCACTTAATGAAATCATTATTATGTCCTAATGTTCAAGAATTCCTTGCTTAACATAGTTTCTATTTTCATTGGCTTTGATGATCAGTATAGGAGTTTAGAATTTAAATTAACAAAGGGCATAATAATAATAATCTATGTTAAATCTTGCCAGTTTAGGTAAGGGGCATGCACAAATAATTGTTTTTTTTTCATTCTGTAACATATGCAAATACTAGATGCAATGGAACTAGGAAAAGCATTGATTTCACTGTGTTGTAAAGAGGATTTGTGGTACTGTGTGTGGGCATGAAAGAAAGTAATTATGAAAGCCATTAATAAGAAGTGAAACTTGATTTCTAAGTATGATAGAGTAGATAGGAGCAGACTAATGTTTTGGACTCTTAGTAAGAGTTCGGAAAATAGTCTCTGACTTTCAAAATGAAGAGCAGTGCTCTGAAATAACCACATATCTTCTTCAACAATTTTTTATTCAGATAAGATATGATGGGGCCAACCAAGACAGTGATTAACTTTTGTTTTAAATACGTAATTGTTCAGTTCTACAAAGAAGCTATCTTTCAGGCATCCCAAGCTGCTCCTCAAATGAGGCCTTCCATAATTCTCGGCACTAACCTATTCCTTTGTGAAGCCTGGGTTGTTGTCATTGTAAAGGAGTGGACAAAACATAAGTAGGAGTGTCTTCCAATTATTTTATTGAATTTATATGGACAAAAATGTCATCCCTTCATTTAAAGAAAACCTATTGAATGCCTACTCTGTGCTAGTCACTGTGGTAGTTCCTGGGAATATAGAAATGAAAAAGATGGCACCTGCCCTTGAGGAACTCCTGATCTGAGAATTGATGGTGGAGTACGGAGCGATGTGAACACATCTCTCATTTATACGTGACTATCAGTCAAGTATAAAAGGTGCTAGGAAGAAAAGTATGTCCACAGCATTGGTTTAGACTAAAGGCTTTCTAAATCTCCTCTATTAAAAGAAGAAATCAAAGGCAAGTTTGTATTCAAATCCCAGTCCTGCCACTTACTAGCTGCAAAACCTCGTGCAAGTTACTCAAATTCTGTGAGTCTGTGTTTTCTCTGGTAAACCTGGGTAATAATAATGACCTTACGGAGTTTGGGTGAGCTTTATAATTTATGCATAAGTGTAATAGTCTTTCGTGAATAGTCAATAAATAGGCAGCTATGATTATGTTTATTCATGTACAATTTGCTTATGTGGATTGCATGATGTGCAACTGAGGGTTTTTTCCTTTTTGAAAGCAAGATTTTTACAATGGACAAAGTGACAGACATTGGATTAGAAAATGACTGTATTTTTCCAAAGCCTTACAGACACTTGCAGACCACACCAAACATACTTTTTATGGTGATACATTTTGTATCTGTCCTGCATGGCATGCATATTATGCTTCCCTTAAACACAATAATTTCACTTGCCACTTAACTTGTGTCTCACACATTTTTCCTCCCTCTTTCTCCCACAAGGGTCATGCCAAGAAAGGCAGTACAAAGACAAATGTTACCCTCCCCCTTCCACATGTCTCCTTTCCATTCTCTGGTATCTTCCCTGTCAAATTGAAGCCTTAAAATTGAGCTCACTTGAAGACCTCAAAAACCAACCTTGAATAAAGAAACAAAAATACTTCAACCTGACTTATGACAGAAACTAGTTCTCTTGCTATTTTCCTTTCTCTGTCCTTTATGTTACGTGTTTTCCAGATTTTTCTACTTAATGCTGAAATAGTCAGTCACTTGGAAAAAAGAGTCAGCCGAATTAGGTGACCAATTATAGGCAAGTTTTTTCACTGACTGTACTTCGAGAACTTCTCGACTTTTATGATATGTTGGCACTGACTTAAATGTATCTCTCAAGGAAGGGTTAATATTTGCCTTGGGCCAGGAGTGTCAACTTAATCACATTTTTTGGTTAACCGAATATTAGCCCTAAATTCATGTTTTAGTTATCACCAATTTAAAGTCCAGTAAGTAATTTTACTTCATTAGCGAGTTCAGTAAGGGCATGGATGGCATATTGCATGTGCGTATGTTGAGAAATGTGTGTCTATTATGCATCTGTATAGTGGTGCATACTGAGTGAATTGATAAGACATTACCTACTTCCTCCATCTTGCAGGAGGATCATAGTATAAACAGAAACGTACGGTAAAACTTTGAGTGTTATAATGCAAATATGAACAGAGAGGCTAGGGTAATTTCTTGAGCACCTACTATATGCAAAATACTAGGGATATAGCACTGAAATAGAAAGACCTGATCTCTGCCTTCATGGAATTTAAAGACACATATAACAAACAACTGTAAAATTAAAATCATGTTAAGTATGCTGAAGGATACTCACCAGGTACTATGAGAAAATATACAGGGGGACTTAAACTTAGTATGGAGAGCAAAGAAGGCTTCCCAAAGTAAGTGACATTTAAGGAGAACGGTGAAAGAAGGGCAGGTGTAACCCTGTGCAAAGAAGGTGGGAAAACTACTTGTTGCAGTAAAACATTAGTTTTCCACTGGGGGAGATTTTGCCCTCACTGGGGACATTTGAATATTTGTGGAGACATGTTTAATTGTCACAGCATGGGGGGAGGCGCAACTAACATCTAGTGGATAGAGGCCACAGATGCTGCTAACCTTCTTACCCTCCCTTCAACAAAAAATTATCTACACCAAACTGTCAATAGTGCTGAGATTGAGAAATCCTGCATTCTGCATTACATTATAGAAAAAAAGAGAAGGTTGTCAGTGTATTGGAGTCAAGTAAAGAAATGGTACAAAAGAAACCTGAGTTGGATTCATCAAACATTATTACCTATTATGTATTAGGCAGACATCAGTCCTATCCTAATGAGCTTAATGTAGTAGGGAAGACATAGGTCAAATCACAAATAATACAATAAGGCATACAAATAATCACACTGTGCTGAAGAAACATTGGAGAGGGATGCCTAACATGTCTTGAAGAGGTCAGAAGAAACTTTCCTACAGATATGACACCTGACTAGATTTTAAATTGTGGAAAAAAAATTAAACTTGCTGAAACTTCTAGAATCATCAGTGGCATGGAGTTATGGCTATAGAAAGAAGCAGATGAGAAAGTCAACATTATGGATGGGAACATAAAACAAGAGTATGACATGCAAGCAGGCTCAATTCAGTGAGTCCTGGAACAAAAACATGAATGGCGATGTCCTTGACCAGGCACCAGGCCAGAAACTTTTTTTTTTTTTTTTGGAAACAAAGGCTAGCATAGTAGTTAGTGGGGGGTGGAGTTAAACTGCTTGGATTCAAATTCTGTGTCTTAAAAATATATATAGGGAGAGGGAGGGGAGGGGGGGAAGGGGGAGGATTGGCAGAGGGAGTGTGATTGGTGGGATCACACCTATCCTACGGTGCATCTTACAAGGGTACATGTGAAACTTATCAAATATAGTAGACCTCTGCAAGGTGACCACCCGAGGGACTGTAACAAACTGGTCAACATACAGACGTGGTCAACATAAAGAATTAGGCCTACTGTACTGATACGTACGTGTGGTGCATGTCTGGTCTACAAACATTGGGTCAACTTAAGGAGGTGGTCAATGTAGGAAGGTGGTCACCTACAGGGGTTCTATTGTATTAGTAAGTAACTTTTAATTAACAAAATTACATCCAAATCTTTGATCTACAAACACACTCCTTAATAATTGTGATATATGAGAAATTTGGGGAATTCTGGTGTGTGTGGTTAATTAGGTGCTTAACCAATGATTCCAACTGACCAAAGACCACACCTTGCATGTAGGATCACCAAAGGGTGTGTTACCAGGGACAAATCTGAATGTGTCCATGGTTTCCCCTCTGTAAAGCTTTGCCTCAAGAGTTCTGGCTTAGGAAAGCCTGGACTATGGTTATGAGTTAGTGGCAGATACAGGAAAATTATAAACACTAGCAATATCAGATTCTTGGTCAATTACTCTGGTTAAATATTTTTAAAACTTTTATTAAAATATAATACCATATAGAAAAAGGTATTGTCATAAACGTACAGCTTAATCCATGTTCACAAATTGCATCCTCGTAACTTGGGCCCAAATCAAAAAATTACTAGTATCCCAGAAGATATCCTTGTGTTCCCTTATTTTTTACTACCTCTCCCCAAAGATAAACACTATCTGACTTTTAATAGCAAAAAAAAAAAAAAAAAAAAAAAATTCTGTGTCTTTTTTTTTACTATCTTCAAGAACTTGGGCAAGTTACTTAACTGTTCTATGCCTTAATTCCCTCATCTGAATAAATGGAGATCATATTAGCACTCATTTAATAGGTGTGTTGGTACAGATTACATACTCACATAAGGGAAAAACTCAATTCAGTTCAACTTGGGGGGAGAAGGGAGGAGGGTTGGTGTGCTCCCACTTAGCTCAATGTAAAAATATATGGCACACGCTTTGGGCGCAGGACACCCACTACAGGAGGGTCTCTACCTAAAAAATGCAAACATTGTAACCTAATTGTTTGTACCCTCACATTAATCTGAAATTTAAAAAAAAACTAAAATCCAACAAGAAGAAAGTACCGTTTAAATGCTAAATATCATTCCCAAATAGCAATCTTTTAAAGAACCCAAGCCTATACAGCAGACAGAAGAGCCTGGTGGTTGAATATCAGAGGTTACAGTACTAGCCAACCATAACGAAGCTTCACCCTGCAGCTACTACCAAATATGGGGTTTTATTTCCTTTTCCACCAGTAAAGGCAACCTGAAAATACTTTGAAACCATGAAAATATTTGAAAACCACTAATCCAACCATCACCTTGTTTTACAAATGATGGAATTACTTCAAGCATATCAACTCATTTTATCTTCACAATAGTTCCTTTGTTTTTTCAGATGAAGTTCAATAACTTGTTCAAGGTCACACTGCTAGTCAAGTACAGAGAGATGATTCAAACCCATGCAGAAGAGCCAGTCAAAGGGCACAGATATTTTTACATATTGGCTTCTCCATCCATTAACCACAAAGAAAAGATGCACCTTCCCCAAAGAAGCCTTTTTAAAAAAAAATTATTATATCATAATTGTGTACATTTAGGGGGTTTAGTGTGCTGATTTGATATACAATGTGGAATTCTTTTTAAGCTACTTGATTTTGGAGTCATCTGTTACCTTTCTTTTAATTTCAGTTAAATTAGAGGCCTGTAAACTAGAGTATAATATAAACATTAAATTGTTCTTCTCTAAGATTCTCAGTCTCCTACTGCCTCTTAATATCAAGTCAACATACTAACTTAAAATTTTTTAATTAAAAACAAAAGATAACTTTGTGAAGGATGAATATGTTAATTAGCTTGATGTGGTAATCATATTACAGTGTATACATACATCAAAGTATCACACTGTATGCCTTGAATATATATGATTTGATTTGTCAATTATACCTCAGTAAAAATGAAAAATTTTTTAAATCAAATTAAAATTGTGCCACCTTTGGGAGATGTGCTTGAGGGAACAACCATTTCTCTGCCTTTGTTTTCTGTTTGCAAAGCCTGAAATATTTGTCCTCTTAAAAGTTCTTGATGCTGTTGGATCGAGGAAAGGGATTGCATTATCTGTTTTATTTGAGAGATTTCTGTCTATTGGATTAGAGGATTTTTAAATATTTAAAAAATGCAAAATGCACTAAATGTCCTTTTCACATTATTGTGCCTTTAAGGATGTGAGATTTCTGGCCACTTCCGTTGATTAGATATTTGGTTGATTTTGCTCCTGTAGGAAGGCAAGCCAAGTTTTGGTGACTGGGGTTGGGTCTCTCTGGAATAAATGTCTTTGGTTAAAACCAAATGCATCAAAATTCTCCAGTGCATCCAATTATGTTGTTAATTAAAAAGGACAACATTTGAGTTTAATTATGTGTTCTCCTTTCTGCATTTCTCTTAATTTATGGAACATAAAAAGTAAAGCAAAAAAAAAAAAAAATTGAAGAGCCATTTGGTACTGTTCCTATTTAACTGTGTCCATTTGAGATTTCCAAATTTTTCATCTTTCCTCCTAAGTATGGTTTGTTAGTTTGGCTGATTATTTTCTATAGTACATGAAGTGTTCCCTGAGACCATGCTTTCTGGCTGACATTTGATATTGTTTCTGCTGTCACTGTAAAGATTCTGTACTTCTCCAGCTGTCAGGTTCTGGAGTAATCTGCCTGTGTTGCCTTCACCAGAGCCATTGAAAAATTACAAGGAAACATGAATAAGGGTATCATTGCCTTGATATTTATGATGAGCACTTTTAAACTTTTATTGTTAATAATAACAATAACGATGGAGAGGAGATGGACACCATCAAGAAAGTGAAATGACAGCCCATTGAATGAAAGAAAACCTGTATCCAGAATATTAACCCTAACCCTAACCCTCAAGTCAATAATGAGAAAATAAGACAATTTAAAAATGGGCAAAGAATCTCTAAAAGAGACACGCAAATGACCATAAGCACGTGAGAAGAAGCTCAGTATCATTAGCTGTAAGAGAGATGCAAATCAAAACCAAGAAGAGATGAAATGTTGCATAAACTAGAATTGCTGTAATAAAAAACAAGGTCATAACAAGTATTAGGAAGGAAGTGGAGAGATACTTCTGGTGAAATATACAAAGCTGCAACCAGCCTGGAGAACAGTTTGTTAGTTCCTCACAAAAAGTTAAACATAGTTTCCATATGGCCCAGCAATTCCATTGCTAGGTATATGCCCAATTAAAAACATATATCTACACAAAACATTGAACTCGTTTGTAGCAGCATTATTTATAATAGCCAAGAAGTAGAAATCCACAAAATATTACATACAGTGAAATATTATTCAGCCATAAAAAGGAACGAAATACTGTTACATGCTACAACATAAATCTTGAAAACATTATGCTATGTGAAAGAAGCTGCACACAAAAGGCCATGTATTGTATGACTCCATTTATATGAAATTTCCAAAATAGCCAAATTCATAGAAATAGAAAGTAGATTAGTGGTTCCCACTTGGGAGAGATGGGAATAGAGAGTGGCTGTTAATCAGTATGTGGTTTATTTTTATGGGGAAGGGAAGGTCCTGGAATTGGTGGTGATGGTTGCACAATTATTTGAATATACTAAAAATCACTGAATTATATACTTTAAAAGGGTGAATTTTATGATATGTGCATGACATCTCAATAAACTTTTTTTTTTTAAAGAAAATAGCTAACATTGAGCGCTTATTTTGTTTCAGGAATTGGACTGAGCATGTTTATGTGCATGATAGTATTTAATATTCACAATAGCTGGATTTACATAGATTCAGGGTGTCCATAGTTTGTGTGCAATTTTAAATGTTATGGCTACCCTGTACTCTTATTTATTCTATGTTGCAGACATAAAACTTGAAGCTCAGTAATGCTACCTAAGTTACTTACTAATTTTCTCAAGTTCCTAGGCTAAAATTCCAAGAACTAGAATTTAAACCTAGGTAACCATTCTGAACTTTCAATTACTACATATACTTCCTGCCTACATTTTTTTTTTTTTTGTGACAGAGTCTCATTATGTCACCCTCAGTAGAGTGCTATTAGCATCACAGCTCACAGCAATCTCCAACTCTTGGACTTAAACGATTCTCTTGCCTCCTGAGTAGCTAGGACTACAGGCACCTGCCACAACGCCTGGCTTTTTTTTGTTGCAGTTGTCGTTGTTTAGCTGGCCCAAGCCAGGTTCAAACCTGCCAGGCTTGGAGTATGTGGCTGGTGCCGTAACCATTGTGCTACAGGCGCCGAGCCTCCTGCCTACATTTTCAATGACGACTATACTAAGACACAATTAACAGATCATAGAATTCACCCAATTAAATGAACCACCCATTCAACAGTTTTTAGTATATTCATAGATGCATGCAACCATTACCATAGTCAATTATAGAGCATTTTAATCATAATAAAAACAGCTCCCACCCAGTATCCTTTATGGCACCTCTCTACCCCTTCATGCCATACCCCAGTGCGACACAACCACTAATCTCTCTTTGCTGGTAGCTTGGTACTGCCACCTATAGCTATTTTCATCATTGTATTCTCTGTTCAAATTGTGTTAGTCAATGTAGATAGAACCAGGGAATTATGAGGATTCCCCTTTTAAAGTGATGTGGAAGCCAGGTGTGGGAGAATTGACCTGTAGTCTCAACTACTCAAGAGGCTAAGGCCAAAGGATCACTTGAGGTCAAGGCTGCACTGAGCTATGATCCCACCTGAGAATAGTCACTGTACTTCAGCCTGGGCAACATAGTAAGACCCTGTATCTGAAACATACCAAAATGGCTTGTAAATGTCAGTTGTTAGGAAAGAGAATAGCTGACTATCATTTAAATGGACTCTTAAAGGCAAAGGGGGAACAGTACAGGTTTTGATTTGCCCTTTTTCTGGAATCCCTTGAGGAGCTGAGCATACTTAAGAGAAAGGTAATTTTGATTGCAGAAAGTATGTTTTGGTTCTGGGAAAGACTGCAGAAATTTTCAGGAACTTTCTTTGCCTTTAAAATTGGCAGGATGCCTTCTAGCTAAATGGTTCTGCTAAATGACTTTGCTAGAAACCTTTCCTACCCTTCTGTCCTAAAGCTACTGCTTTTCCTTCTGACCCTCTTGACTTCAGCTTGAGAATATGTCTCCCAGTTAACAAGTAATTTGGGGGAGTGTCAAAAGGTAACGAGTGTCCTTTGGGTTACAATTAACCTAAAAATTAAAAGGTGGAGTTTAAAAATCCTCATTAAGTGTAACAGAAACATAAAAGGGAGTTTCTGAATTGGATTGGATTTAGAAAGTCACCTTTGAATTAATGAAATTAACTGTACTTGACTATGCACCAATCTAGGTATTTGAGAGAGGATATATATTGTATAGTTTAGTGGCAATTAATGGCTAATGCAAAATGAGTAGAAAAAAATTCTTTCTAGAAGCGTTTTCTGTGATCCCACTCACAGTGCACATACAAATGTCCTTCAGTTTTAATTGCCACTAATTTATGAAATATGCTTGTGAGTGTTCTATTATTTGAATGAAGAATCAGTGCTTTCTCACATAACCTGGACAGATATTTGGCGCCATCATATTTCCCTGAGAAATTTTCTTAATGATTTATTTTTAAAGGTAGCATAATAAAAACAGCTGGGGGTCTCTAAAAATGATTTATAGTGAACTGACAGCTTAGTAGTAAATTCTAACTAATATGCATTACTCATAATGGATGCCTACAGCTTGTGAACTCTGAGCTAAAAGGGGGAAACAATATTGTTATTGTTCTTGCTATGTAAACCTTAAATGCCCGTTTTGCTGGATAAGCTCAAAACATGGGGGATGTTTAAAATATTTCATAACTCATATATGCTAAAATTACTTTTAAATAATTATAAAAACTAGCTCTAAAACCAACAAAGTTCTTACTTTAAAATGGCATTTATAAGTCTCTCTAGATCAGAAATATATAAATACCATAAACATCTATTGAATAGGAATCTTTGGGGAAATATTGAAAAAAATCACTGCTCTTTAATAATATTAACACTTAATTGTCCCCACAGATGTGAGTATTTCTATTAAACGGTACTTGGGTAATAATAAACCTCATTTACTTAATCAAATGTATTCTCTTACCCTACTCCTCACCACACACACAGACTTGGATAAGGAAATTCGCTGTCTGCTGTTGGTTCCTTTTAACCTTCTCAGTTGTCTGGCTTTTAGGGAAGTCATTTCATTTAGGGGAATGAAAAGGTTAGAGGTGAAATGGAGACGACCCCACTGACTCACAGTCAGCAGGACATGTTCTTTGGGTTGTCTAGGAATGCAGATAGCCTTGTCAGTTCCTATGGAACTCGTGGCACACATGTTAGTAGCAGCTGACTATGGTTAGGTTTTCTTCTGTATCCATGGACAGAGAAAAGGTAACATGCCCATTTGAGGATTGAACTCCAGCCTTGGTCTCTCATCAATGCTTGGCTTTAACCAATAGACATGGGATTTTATAGAAGCGAACAAGTAGCAAAGCACAACTAGGAATTGTATGGCCATTGACAAAAACACAGTCTAGCTATCTAGGACATTTTCTTTCGCATTAGAAATACTTGTGAAGGCTCACATGCTTTAGTTCTTTGGCAAGCTATCTGAGACATCTTATGTCTAAGGTTACTACTGTATTCAAACAGACTAGATTTTTTGACTGAGGTCAAGGAAAGATTCTCAATTGGTGAGCAACCTTAACTCTTTTAAAAAAAATACATACATGTGGATAAAAATAACACCTTTTAAAAGGATAACATTTTGTACTTTCCTTGATCCTTTAATACGTGTGTAAAAAGTGAACAGGTTTGCTTACTCAGTGAGCTTCCTTTCAATTAAGTTTACAACACTAAAAATTGGTTGTAAAAGTTTAAAATTTCCCCTTTTTCTGTTTTTATTACTACTCTTTCAATATTTTTTTCCAAACTATCTCCAAATAAGGAGTGCAAGTGTAAGAACTAGTTGGTCTGATTCTTCAAGAGAAAAAATAGTAGAATGTGTTTCTAGTGTTTTCTAAATGAAAAATGGTATACTATTGCATATATAGGGGATCTTTTAATGGAAATTAATTGGGAAAGCTGTCTTTGGTTTAAGCTGAATAAGTCATCGAAGTGCTTCAACCTCTTGCAATAAATGAAGAATTTCATGTTAGAAAGGAATGTGGAGCTGACGGGTGATATAATTCACTGTCTGCATGGTTGAGAACAAATTATTTTCTACCTGCACTGAAGTTACAATATATGCAGAGTCTCTATAGGAAGGGTTATACCTACCTATAGTAATAAATGACTATTTTTTTCTGAATATTGAATATAGATTTCACAATTTCCCTGGCATTTAATATAGATCGGGTATAGCCACATGCAGTAAAGTGCTCAGGAATAAAGGAAAAACAAAAAACATGGTTCCACTTTTCCCTGTAGCTATATGCATAGGAATGGAGTATGTCTTAACCTAGAATCTAGTTTGCTTTCAACCAGTATAAAACCAGAGACCACTCTATATCTTTGGGATCCTGTAGGGTACTGTTACTTTGGGTATATTTCAGAAAATAATCAAGGAACCTAACCATTAAGAAATGAATCACTAATGGAATACTAACACTAGCGTTTAAATATTAAAAAGGTAATTGTCACATCTTCTAACAAATTTGAAATTACACCTCAGGATATAAGATTTGGTAGTATTTTAGCTCTCCATTCTATCATATGGTTCATTTGCCATTCATAGAAGAATAACCTTGTATAAGGACTTGGATTTAATACAAAGATGTGAATTTTTCTAGGCTGTCAATAAATATGCCGCAATGTGGAATTTAAATATCTCTGTTGTGGTTATGGATGAATAATACTCAGGCTAAAGAAATATATTTGTATTACATTATTAGTAATTTTGGATTGCTAATAAAGATTCTGTAGAACGTGATGATTTTATCACTTTTTAAATTTTTGTAATTGGATAGATACCTACTCATCTCTAAAGGTCAAGGTCAAATTAATCTTTCCTAAACGTTCTATCCAGATGTGATTTCCTTGCAAGTATCTTTACTTGCCTAGTATACTGACTAGCCTATTTTGAAACTCTAGGCCTGAATCTAACTTGTGTCATTATCATCTGTTCAGATATTGTAAAAATTTCACCATCCAGCCTATTTTGAAACTCTAGGCCTGACTGTCATTATCATCTGTTCAGATATTGTAAAAATTTCACCCTGTAGTCATTCCCTTGAACTTTGTTAGCTAGCCTTTGTTTGCTTTATCTAAAAATATCCTCCATTAAATGATCATCATATTTCTTTTAACAGGATCACTGGATATATATTACAAAAAAGAATAATGTTAGATCACTGTTCTTCCATGTGATATCCACATGTTTTTCTCTTTTTTCCTTCCCAAACAGCACCTACCTACCCCATTATGGTACCTGAAATCCATTTTGTTAAGGCGTTATTCCTCTAAAAGTCTCATATGAAAATAAAAGTACCTTTATTGACATATTTTGTCTAGTTAGTTTATCTAGGTCATTTTCAGACTTCATTTGAGAGCATAATCCTAAAGAAAAGATAAGTTTTAGCTTGGCTCAGGAGCAGGAGAGGACACAGCTGATGATTGTATTATTGTCGGTTCTGCTATTTAATCAGAAGATCATGTGAAATTAAAGGCGTTACCTACTAAGATAAATAAGAGGAGAGATGTTGAAATAGAAAAAGAGGGCTTAAAAAAGTAGATCTGCAAAAGACTAAAGATAGCTACTTTACTGTTCTTCTCAGAGCGTGTCTAATTCTGTGATGATGAGAAATTAATGAATAACCTCAGCTTTCAAGTAGTTCGTTCTCTAAGAGCACTGAAATCACTTAAAGCTGTTGAATAAAATGTGCACACTAATTCAAGTATAGAATATATTCAGACATGATAGGTTTTATTATTCAATGACAAGTATAATGAATAATATAATTTTTAAAAGTCATTAAAGCACACACATTCTACTTGACCTGCTGTATTTACATAAGCTTTTACATTTACCCTTGTGGTTATATCCTCTTCAATATTTTTCTTCTCATTTCCTTCCTCATTATACTCCTTCATGTTATCCATGTTTCCTTCAGCTATCCTTGACATAACTAAGCTAAGGCCACCCTATATGATCTCATGAATGGTACCACAAAGTGGTACATTTGAGGGGGTGCCATAGATCTACTTGCTAAAGATTGTCTCTCCCTCTGTCTAACACTAGTGCCTAAAATTACTAGCATTTTGGTTATGGTTTGTGGTTAAGGTACTAGCCTAAAAAACATTGTAAGAATAATGTTGCAAATGACCAAAGCCAGTACACTCACATTTATTCCTTAGAAGACACAAAGAAGATAAAATGTTCCATCACTTGAAGACTTACATAACCTGGCATGTTAGAGCTGGAAAAGATCTTTGAGGTCGTTTCAAATTTTAAATTAAAGTTGGATTGTTTTATTTTTTGTTTTGTTTCAGAGTTCTTTCTTTAAATGATATTTGACATGAAAGTTCGATGAGTAACATACATGAATGGGAGAACATTAGGGCCTTCCTCCTCTGGTTGGTATCCATTCTGTAGAAGATTGGGGCTTCCATGCAACTAAAAATTAACTCATAGTCCCAGAGCTATTTTGTAGAGAAAGTGTGACCAGAAGAAGCCCAATATTTTCTCAATCCAGAGCTCTTTCTATCTGTTGGATTGGTCCCAGTGATGACAATGTTGTTTTACTTTGCCTGAATGTCTTCCACTCTGTGGAAATATTCTTATTAAAATGGCTATATAAGAATACTGCTGGCTTGGTGTCCGTAGCTCAGCAGTTAGGGCACTAGCTACATAACACCGAGGCAAGTGAGTTCAAATCCAGCCCAGGCCTGCTAAACAACAATGATAACTACAACAACAACAACAAATAGCTGGGTATGTGGCAGGCGCCTGTAGTCCCAGCCACTTGGGAGGCTGAGGCAAGAGAATCTCTTAAGCCCAAAAGTTTGACTTTACTGTGAGCTGTGATACCACGACACTCTACCCAGGGCAACGTAATGAGACTCTGTCTCAAAAAAAACTGCAACATTATTAAATAGTGAAATGACAATGATAGGGAAAATAATCCTCTGGCAGGACCTACAATTTCTAAGAGACTCTCTAAAATATGAAGATTGGGTAGAGGTGTTATTGATAATTCTTATCGTTTTAATGACTCCCCAATTGACATTAAAGCAATATCCGAGTAAAGTGGCTTTTATAGAAAGGAGAATGCATTGCAGGTCAGATTCTCCCAACTCCAGAAGATTACTTTCTGAAAAAAAAAAAAAAATCAGTATCTGGGGTGAAAACCAGTTTACTGAGGTCATGAGACTAAATTTTATTGCAGAACTCCAAATGATAAATAGTATCAATTTTTTTTCCTTCAGCCCAGACTTAACATCACAGAAAAGGGTGCTGTATATTGCAAAATAGATGTAATCAGTGCAGAAAAATAGAAATGTTATTTTGTAGTGGAGTACTGGCTCCCAAATGGAATCTTATTAATCAGAATATACTATACTAATTAGGAGGACAGTCGGTGACATAGCACACATCTAGAGATGTTTTAAAATACTATAACTGATGAGAATTGCCTATATTAAGCATAGGAATGAGTTTTTGCAATGGATAGACTTTTCCTATTTCCCAGTTTGTGGAAACTGAAATCTGAGTGTTTGAAAGGTGCTGACCATGAGGCAGAGAAATGAATATCATATCATGACATTTTATGGTCCTAACTTTCATAGAGTTCCACTTATTTTATTTTTGTTGGCCTAAGTTTCTACTGCTTTTCCCTCAAAACCCTTTTGCTGGAAGATATACAACAATTGATGATCCAGGTTTTGTCAGGACCTGAGGTTTATACAATTTGAGGGACCATCTTTTAAAAAGGAATATAAGATCACAAATGCGAAATTAGGTATGAAAGTGAATATTTAGAAGGGGCCTATGCGAGTGAGGTGCCCTGAGGTTTCAGCTTCAAGGTAAATCCACTCCTGCATGCTGAACACACCACTAAATAATTCAATAGTTGATCAGTGAAGAAGAGGGAAATTTTTTAAGAACCACAACCCTTTGATATTGGAAGGGTTTTGATATGTTAATGACATGCATAAATACAAGTGACAGAATTGCAATCATTTGGTCAAAGAAAGAGAATTATAATGCAAAGTTTGATAAGATGAGATCTAAATTAGATCAATTAAACTTTGATAGTGCTGTGACAATCTGGTGTGTCTTTATGCAGTGCATCTTGAGAAATTTAGTTACAATTATTTTAAATCACTGATAGTACATTTTATACCAATTAAATGCTAATTACCAAGAAATACATTCAATCTGATCAAGGTTAATAAGAAAAGGCCCTTTTCAGAAATGCCCTCTTAAACAGATGGTCTTCTGTAACATGTAAAATGAAAACTAGGATAAAAGTGGTGATTTGTTTTTTAATTTGTGCTATAAGCTATAAATTAATCTAGAATCACTATACTCTTAAACACCTGATTTTGTTGTCTGGGTTGGTCTAGCTACCTTTGGCCTCACTAGGATATATTAAGATACAACCTTTATGCACACACTTTTTTTTTTAAAACATATTTGATTCTGGTTTACTTATGTCTGTTTTCTATTTAACTCATTGGAAAATTAATTTAAGGTCTATCCATATTATTATTAACCAGACAATTAGAATATATACAGATAGATTACTAATGGTAGATGAGTACAATTGACTTATGTTTTGGGGATCAGCAATTGAGGTTAAGGAAGAATTTAGCCCCCTAAGTGGTTTCATTTGAAGGATATCACAGGATGTATTTACTAAAGGAATGTCCCCCAAATTTCCTGCTCCAGTGTCTGAAAAGTCCTATAATTTTGGTAATGGTTAGGGTTTAAAATGGTAGCCTAAAAACACAAATCATCAGAAAAATTAAAAACGCTAGAAGAAAAAAATCTCATATTTACTCATACCAAATATAAGAGTGATAGGAGATTGTTTCAAAGGGAAAATAATGGGTACTTTGGGGATGTAATCAGAGGTGTACAACTAGGATTTAAGGATATACAGATATGGCAAATTGGCTTGTTGGGAAGATTTCATTCTGCTTTTTCCTGACTTGGTTATGTATGACTTCAAGAAAGTCACTTGAATTCTCTCAATAACATGAAGAAGTTGATCACTTTCAGTGGAAAAGGTCTATTTATTTAAATACATGTTGAGCATGAAATATTCTTTTAGCTTCGTCTTGTAATATTAAACCAGAATTCTTTTAACTCAGGTCTGTAAGTCCTAACAGTCACCATTTTCTGATGTATTACTAAATTCGTATTTATTTTCTCTATCCCAATATTACTTTTGATATAGAGGTCTAGATCAATTATAGTTGTTTTATTAGATGAAAAATAAATGGAAAAATAATAACTATAGGACATCTTAAAATTTTAACTTGAAAATTGCCTATGGAGGGGAAGGGAACGGGGAGGATGGGTGGAAAGAGGGTAATTAGTGGGTCCACACCTATGGTGCATCCTAAAAGGGTACAGGTGAAACTTACTAAATGTAGAATATAAATATCTGAACACAATAACTAAGAAGATGCCATGAAAGCTATGTTAATCAGTTCGATGAAAATATTTCAAACTGTATATAAAACCAGAACATTGTACCTCATGATTGCATTATTATACACAGCTATGATTTAATAAAAAAATTGCCTATGATAGACATAAGCAAGTCGTATTCAAAACAGGCTTGAGTGTCCGGGAAATTATAGCATCTATTACATTTAGTTGGTGTGGCCAACAGAGAAAACTATAGTAGAGGTCAAAGCTGAAATAGTAGAATATGTCATGTGCCTATAATAGCTCTTATAAACAATAAGGTAGTTTTATAAAGCATAAAAATGGGAATGCGTATGTATATGTACTATGTATATGTAGCACTATGATTCAAACACTATTTTCAGTGCTTTAATATAATAACTAATTTAATCTTTACAATGTATTCATGAAGTTTAGCACTATTATTATCCCCACTTTAAAAGTAATGGAATTGCAATTCAGAGAGGCTTAGTAACATGCCCAAGACCCCAGAACTCAAAGTGGTAGATGTGAGATTTGGTCTGGCTCTGGAATCACACTGAATAGAATAGTATGGTAAAGAAAGCAAAGGAAAGCTAAACTATCAGAAGGCATATAAATATCTCTATAAGTAGCTGAGCATAGCTATTTAACACCTGGAGAAATATATATTAAAACACATATGGTGATTAGGAGCTACTTGTAGCAATAATCTACTAGAATGCCTTGTATGGAATAAAGAGGAAATGTGAGACAAATAGGGCTGGACAAATATGAAAAACAGGACGGTGAGGTGATGCTGTTTTACAGTCTTGCTACATTGGAATAATGATTATAGCCATTGTAGAAGTATACCTGTGAATATGGAGTTCCATTTGCCATTTAGAAACAGATAAAGTTCCTTCCCACTCAATTCCCTTGGAATGCCACGTAGGAGATGAGAACACCTTGTAACAAAAGTCTAGGAAAAACTAGGGAATCAGGTAGGTGCACAGTTCTGAGAGCATTTCAAGAGCCTAGAGAGACTAATTTATGAGGAAAGATTAAAAGGATTAATTTTATACAGCTTGGCTAAGTAATGACTAATTAGGAACATGAAAACTGTCTATAAGTATCTGAAGAACAAATATACCAAGGAGAGAAGGGATTTACTTAGTGGGGCACAGACAGATGAAGCTAGAAACATTGGTTGAAATTACAGGGAGGATCTTTTTGACACAATGACTTATAAAACTTCCTGACTATTAATATCTGTTATACCATAAAATAGACTCAGAAAATAAAACAAAACAAAAAGCCCAGTACGTATTTTAAGAATATAAGCAGGGGTTATAGGAGGATAGAGTATATTAAGAACATAGAGTCTAGATTAAATACTGTGGTTGTAGAGCAAGATGTCCCTTACAGTTGGAAAGGGCTCTGCCTATCCTGCTCTTATAACAGGCTTGTAATGCAAGTTGAGGTTGTTACGTTTTCCTTCTTCTTGCCCAGTGGTGTGTGCATATCTCTCTGGATAGGCATTGCTACAGGAAAAGTGGGAGCACCAGTGAAGATCAAACTCTGTTCTCCTGAGGGAGAGAGTGTTTTTGCAAGCAGAAACCAGGTGCTGGAACCTAGGATATTAGAGATTGCAGATTAGGCATTTTACTTCACATAGTTAAGTGTTCACTTCTTATTTATAGGATGGATAAAGGGATGAATGAGCAAACCTTACTGAATCAAAATATCTCCACTTATAAAATATGGTTAGCAAAAATTGTATATCCATATATATATATTTTTTTTTAATTACCTAATATATGTGAAGCCTGACAAAAGTTACATGTTCAGTAACTGGTAGCTATTATTGTGTGTGGCTCAATGGACTAGTATAGATTGATGTTCATGCTCTTCCTTTGAATACTCCCTTTCCCTGCATCACTGATTATGCTTACCTCATCAAGAGGGTGTTGACTGGGATCATAATGCTCAAATTCCTTGGAGGAAGTCCGGAGTACAGAGTGGACCACTATTGAAGCATTTGCATTTGGATTCAGATAAGTCATTTTAACATAGTGGAAGCTTTATGGTGCTACTAAACAGGAAAATACTATGTTTCACGGCATTGATTTGGTGGAAGAATCAAAAATTAGTTTATGCCATACATTGCCAAGGAGGTTTCTTATTCTTTTGATTCTCTGTCAGTTGAAATCACCAATGTTCATAAAGCCGAAAGTCCCAGATGGCCTTTGCAGTATTCTCATAGATGATCCAAGTTTTGGTGGACATGGCAATACATCTGAATACAAATATATTGTGCCCTAACCTCCACCAACCCTCAGTATAGTAGTCTAACTTTGCATAGTCTTTGTCTTTATGTTTCCCCTTTATAATTCTTCGTACATTTTGACACTTTAACTCACAAACATTTCAACCGTAAATGCGTTTTTAATTCTCAGCTGTTAAAAATCAACACAAATATGTTGCAAAGCCATGATGCTTTATTTAGGGTGAAAAATAATTCTTTTTAAAGATACAGTGTTTAAGCTCTCAACAAATGCTTCCTTAAAATGAATATAACAAAAGCAATACTGGGCATAAATTATATTCAAAGATAAATCAGGTGGAAATAGAAAATTTGACTAAGTGCCAACTGCTACATAATGTTGCAATGACTTAAAGAATACATTTACATGTATTTAGTGAAGATTAAAGGCATCTCTGTTTGTGAAATGTCAATTAATAAG
Source organism: Nycticebus coucang (assembly GCF_027406575.1). Classification (NCBI taxonomy): domain Eukaryota; kingdom Metazoa; phylum Chordata; class Mammalia; order Primates; family Lorisidae; genus Nycticebus; species Nycticebus coucang. Next base: position 150,614,332 of record NC_069804.1, on the reverse strand, counting down.
GACCTGCAGTTTTTGTTAGAGAGAACATGCATTTTAATTGTTTCTCTGGAATTTTAATAATGATTTGATTGTCCTTGTAACCAGATTATGAACCCTGTCTCCAAAGTAGCCTGAGAGATAACACATAGAATAGTTCCTGCAATATTTTTAATGAACTTATCCATTGAGAGTGGCATGCTGTTGCTTCTCATGGAGCACCATAGTGGAAGGACAGAACACCTTCTCCATTCATGAGACAAACCTGTGAGACCTTCTTGATTCCCCCTCATCCTCATATATCACTCTACTATATAATTGCCCTCGTCAAATACAGTAAAGTATAACTGAAAAATTTAACAGACCCTTTTCAGATTATCATTGATTCTATAAATACAAGACTAAAGTCATTTATAAAGCCATTTTCCAGCTAGGAACTACTTTCTTTTTACCATCAGCATTAGCACTAGCAGTTTTTGTTTTTTTGTTTTTTTTCTTTTCAGGGTCACTTTTAACATAGGAATAAAGTTAACTGTTAACACTGCACTAGGGTTGCTACATACACCCCAATAAATACAGGGCATAGAATGTTGGATATTGGGCCATTGGTCAACTCACTTACTAGCTGCATCAACTCTAGTATACCAGCCTTTCAATATCATAGATCCATATTCAGGTGTCAGCAACATCACAAGTTACTACAGGTCATGGACTCATGGATTTACTTCATGAACAGTCAAAACTGCAAATGTTAAATCCATAAATTTCAAGGGTCTACTGTATTTACTAGCTTAATAATGAGCATGGAAGTTGTTTTCACTGGCTGTTAAAACAGAGTTGTTTGCACAGTTTTTGTCTTTATGTTTCCCTTTTATAAGTCTTCATACATTTTGACACTTATGTAAAAGCGTTTGAGTCTTGATGGACATTCGGTGTTCTTAACAGCTCTACAAAGAAATCTTGGAAATAGGTTTTAATATATAGAAGTTGGAAACCAGCACTGGCCTTTAACTGTCCATACTCACTTTCTGATACTCCCAAATGTAGGCATACAATTTCTGGTAAATTTTGTTTTTTTTTACCAGAAATTTAAATAATGTTATATTCATCTGCAAATTTGATGCCAAATAACAGTATGTATAAGCATTAACTACCTGCAGTACCCAAACACTTTGCTCGTCACTACAGTGAATAAAAATATTAACATAAATTCTTCCATTTGATGGTCACTTATATTGAGCATTGGGTAGACACTTTACATGTATTATTTCATTTCTCCTAATAATTGGCCTGTGAGGAATTTTCCTTGTATTTAAAGAATCTATAGTCTGTTTAAAGTCATAAATCACATATGTTAGATCTGGTTGGTTCCTTCACAAGGTCTGAGAGGCTTAGATTTTACCCAAAGATATTTCATACATCCAATATTCAGTTTTCCATGTCAACGGCTTTTTCCTTTGTCCACAAACTGAGAATTTCTGTTAATTCATGTAGATATGTCTGAAGTTAACCTTTGAATATCTCATTTTTAAGTATTATTAAGAATATCAGTAATAAGATAAAAGTGAAGATTTAATCTTCACTGGACCGATCTGCTTTTATGCTATTTATTCAAAAGGATTCTATTGTGTATATAAGGATCCTTATTGTCTATTGAATAATATCCTGCAGCCCTGTTGTACTTGGCATTATTTTGTGAATCTGATATAATCCTACCAGTAATCTTTGATCAAATTTTTCATTATTTCCCCTGGAAGTTGCAGGCAAGAAAAAGTCCCAAACTTATTCCTTTTAATGAGCTCAACTGACCAAGAATTTGTTGAGCAGTATAGATTGATGCCAACTTTTGCAAATAACAATTTTTGGTCCCCTGCAGCCTCTGGGGTATCGTTAACTAAGAGCAGTGCAATATAGAAAATCCTGAAAAACTAAACAGATTGCAGAAGTCTAGAATCGTGGATGGTATGTAGATTTGTTGTTTTTCCTAAAGGACTCTTCCTATCTGTAAAGCAAATAAAGGAAGTCTCCTGAGTAATATATTGTCAGGGAGTCAAGAATTCTGGCTTCTAGTCCAGGCCTTGACACAGACTATGTGACTCTGCCAAATTACTTTATTTCTGAGGGCCATGCTTTCTACAGTTAGAAAATGGGAAGATGATGTTTAGCTCACAGTGCTGCTATAAAGGCAAATGCATAAAGTTTATGTACTTTTCAAAAAAAGGCATAATAGATATTCAAAGTAGTGTTGTTAGATATGCACATTTGTTTCTTCATTGTTAACATGTAAAATGAAAACTATTTATAACTTAGCTATTGCAGCCCAACATGAGGTACAGATGAATAAAATTTGGTTATAAGCAAAGAATATTGTGTAGATGAGCTGAGTAAAATATTCTTCTGCAGGGTATACAGGCAGCTCATGATTGCTATAGTCAGGAAGAGGACATGAAAAAGGAAAGCAAATCTGCAGCTATTCAGCACGAATCTATATAAGGTAAAATGTTCCGTAGGAAACCCACAGTTCAAGAAAAGCAATTGTGGCTTCAAATGTTCCACCAGCCCTTTGTTGCTCCCATTTCTTACTAACAGTCAGAACATGCTTTTTCTACTCCCAGAACTTCACAGGGAGTAGTTGGAAGATTTAGCAGGCTCTACTGTCACAGTTTCATCATCTTCCTTGATTTCAAGATGCAGCGAGGATGATGTGACTATGCGTGGAACTATCCCTCCCATGGATGACATAGTATACATTGAGTTTTAGGGCTTTTGTTTTCATAGGGTTCAAGTCAGTAAATCTCTACCTAATACGTATCACATGTTCAGACTAACAGTACTAGGCACTATGAGGGACTAATGGACAATAACTACCATGGTCCTGACACCAAATAGCTTACATGTGAGATATAACGTTTTCATGCATGATACTCAGGTAATCTTCTTTTTGAACCTGTAACATCTTTGACGTCATGAGCCACATCTGATTCATCTTGGAGTCTTCTACACTCACAATTTGAGAAAGATAATTCGTCATATTATGGGACTACTCCATACCATTGTGTGATAGTTAGCCCTACTCTCTTACGCTAAATGTCAATAGCATCTCTCAGTTCTGTACAACTCAGACTATGTCCAAACCTTTCCAAATTTGGTAGAGCTGTTCTCTCAACTAAGAATCATTTTTTATAGCACCATAGATGTTCACTTTGCAATGATAGGTGCTCCATCCGTATTTTCTGAAAGAATGAATTTATGAAACATAATAATTGGTGAATAATTTGGCAGAGCATAAAATCACATGTAAGAAGCCTTGGAATACATTAGGGATCTCAGAAGTGAGACTGTGTTGTGCTGAGCCATATGAGTTATTACATTGTTCTGTCCCTTGAAGGATAGGTAGACTTTCCAATGGGAGACTGGCAGCCCCCGACAATAAATAAGGGTAGCAAAATTAAAAAGCATAGTGTTCGTAAAAAAAAAAAAAAAAAAAAACATGCTGACTGGGTTGGAAAACTGTTTAGGGGATAGAACCAAGGATGGTTGGATAGGTAGTAGTGGAAAAGACTGCAAACAGCTATACCTGATCTTATAATCAATAGTTTACAGAAGCTTTTGTATGAAGTTATAAGAACATGGAAGTCTTACGTTACAAAGAAAAATTTGGATATTGAATAGAAGATGGATTCTAGAAGGCACATGCTGGAGTGTGATGACTAATTAGAAAGTTATTACCATCATCTACGTGTAAAATAATGTCTGAGCTCTCTCCTTTTGTTTGTTTTCTTATCTACATTTTTCATTGTATTGTTTCTTTAACTCCTTTAGGTATATCTTTTTTTATATACATAGTCATTAATATTTTCTTTTACTTGTCCATACCCTTCTAGTAGAAATGGAACATGTACTTTTATAATTTTAAAAATCTGCTTAGTTTTATAGTCTACCCTTAGTTCACAGTTTAAAACGCTTAAAGTATTGGAAGACAGAAACTAGAATCAACTCAGTGCTTTATCTCTGCTTCAAGGAGAAATGGGAGAGTAAGAGGAAATACTTAACTCTGAAGATGGAGGCTCAAAACTATGAAAGGGTTAAGTTCACAAAGGAGCAATTCCCTCTAGTTTCTGAAAAGAAAAACTTAGTGATGAATTAATTTACATTAAATAAGACGATACAATCTGATTTATAAGAATTATTTGCAAATGATTTCATTCAGTTGTTAATATTTGAAATTTCAGTTGATATGGATTAGACAAGGGAAAGATGTATTTCTCAGATGAGTTGCCATTTACTTAAGATGTTCAGGAAGGACGTAATAGAATTAATATAACCATATAATATGGCAACAACTTTTTAACTTTTATTAATTTATAAAATATTCAAATTAATATACTATTAATAATATAATATTTCTAGGCTAATTACTTAAACTTGTGTAAGGATTGTATCTCCAAAACATATTTTTACACAAGCACCCATTCATACACAGTCAGTCCTGTACTTTTCAACTATTTTTTTTTTTTTTTATTGTTGGGGATTCATTGAGGGTACAATAAGCCAGGTTACACTGATTGCAATTGTTAGGTAAAGTCCCTCTTGCAATCATGTCTTGCCCCCATAAAGTGTGACACACACCAAGGCCCCACCCCCCTCCCTCCGTCCCTCTTTCTGCTTTTCCCTCCCATAACCTTAATTGTCATTAATTGTCCTCATATCAAAATTGAGTACATAGGATTCATTCTTCTCCATTGTTATGATGCTTTACTAAGAAATATGTCTTCCACTTCCATCCAGGTTAATACGAAGGATGTAAAGTCTCCATTTTTTTTTTAATGGCTGAATAGTATTCCATGGTATACATATACCACAGCTTGTTAATCCATTCCTGGGTTGGTGGGCATTTAGGCTGTTTCCACATTTTGGCGATTGTAAATTGAGCTGCAATAAACAGTCTAGTACAAGTGTCCTTATGATAAAAGGATTTCTTTCCTTCTGGGTAGATGCCCAGTAATGGGAATGAAGGATCAAATGGGAGGTCTAGCTTGAGTGCTTTGAGGTTTCTCCATACTTCCTTCCAGAAAGGTTGTACTAGCTTGCAGTCCCACCAGCAGTGTAAAAGTGTTCCCTTCTCTCCACATCCATGCCAGCATCTCCAGTTTTGAGATTTTGTGATGTGGGCCATTCTCACTGGGGTTAGATGATATCTCAGGGTGGTTTTGATTTGCATTTCTCTAATATATAGAGATGATGAACATTTTTCATGTGTTTGTTAGCCATTCGTCTGTCATTTTCAGAGAAAGTTCTAATTATGCCTCTTGCCCATTGATATATGGGATTGTTGGCTTTTTTCATATGGATTAATTTGAGTTCTCTATAGATCCTAGTTATCAAGCTTTTGTCTGATTGAAAATATGCAAATTTCCTTTCCCTTTGTGTAGGTTGTCTCTTTGCTTTGGTTATTGTCTCCTTAGCTGTACAGAAACTTTTCAGTTTAATGAAGTCCCATTTGTTTATTTTTGTTGTTGTTGCAATTGCCATGGTGGTCTTCTTCATGAAGTCTTTCCCCAGGCCGATATCTTCCAGTGTTTTTCCTATGCTTTCTTGGAGGATTTTTATTGTTTCATGCCTTAAATTTAAGTCCTTTATCCATCTTGAATCAATTTTTGTGAGTGGGGAAAGGTGTGGGTCCAGTTTCAATCTTTCGAATGTAGACATCCAGTTCTCCCAACACCGTTTATTGAATAGGGAGTCTTTCCCCCAAGGTATGTTCTTTTTTGGTTTATCGAAGATTAGGTGGTTGTAAGATGTTAGTTTCATTTCTTGGTTTTCAATTCGATTCCAAGTGTCTATGTCTCTGTTTATGTGACAGTACCATGCTGTCTTGACCACTATGGCTTTGTAGTACAGACTAAAATCTGGTATGCTGATACCCCCAGCTTTATTTTTATTACTAAGAACTGCCTTAGCTATACGGGGCTTTTTCGGGTTCCATACAAAACGCAGAATCATTTTCTCCAAATCTTGAAAGTATGATATTGGTATTTTGATAGGAATGGCATTGAATAGGTAGATTGCTTTGGGAAGTATAGACATTTTAACAATGTTGATTCTTCCCATCCATGAGCATGGTATGTTCTTCCATTTGTTAATATCCTCTGCTATTTCCTTTCTAAGGATTTCATAGTTTTCTTTATAGAGGTCCTTCACCTTCTTCTTTAGGTATATTCCTAAGTATTTCATTTTCTTTGAAACTATGATGAAGGGAGTTGTGTCCTTAATTAGCTTCTCATCTTGACTGTTATTGGTGCATACAAAGGCTACTGATTTGTGGACATTGATTTTATATCCTGAAACATTACTGTATTTTTTGATGACTTCTAGGAGTCTCGTGGTTGAGTGTTTGGGGTTCTCTAAGTATAAGATCATGTCGTCAGCAAAGAGGGAGAGTTTGACCTCCTCTGCTCCCATTTGGATTCCCTTTATTTCCTTGTCTTGCCTAATTGTATTGGCTAGAACTTCCAGCACTATGTTGAATAGTAAGGTGACAGAGGACAACCTTGTCTGGTTCCAGTTCTAAGATGAAAAGCTTTCAGTTTTACTCCATTCAGTAAAATATTGGCTGTGGGTTTGTCATAGATAGCTTCAATCAGTTTTAGAAATGTGCCACCTATGCCTATACTCTTCAGTGTTCTAATTAGAAAAGGATGCTGTATTTTATCAAATGCTTTTTCTGCATCTATTGACAGGATCATGTGATCTTTATTTTTGCCTCTGTTAATATGGTGGATAACGTTTATGGACTTGCGTATGTTAAACCAGCCTTGCATCCCTGGGATGAAACCTACTTGATCATGATGAATGACTTTTTTGATGATAAGCTGTAATATATTGGCTAGGATTTTGTTGAGAATTTTTGCATCTATATTCATGAGTGAGATTGGTCTGAAATTCTCCTTTTTGTTTGGGTCTTTTCCTGGTTTTGGTGTCGGGTTGATGTTTGCTTCATAGAATGTGTTGGGGAAGATTCCTTCTTCCTCAATTTTTTGGAATAATTTCTGCAGTACAGGAATAAGCTCTTCCTTGAAGGTTTGATAGAATTCTGCAGTGAAGCCATCTGGACCAGGGCATTTTTTGGTTGGAAGATTTTTTATTGTTTCTTTGATCTCAGTGCTTGAAATTGGTCTGTTCAGGAGCTCTATTTCTTCCTGGCTGAGTCTAGGGAGAGGGTGTGATTCCAAATATTGATCCATTTCCTTCACATTGTCAAATTTCTGGGCATAGAGTTTCTGGTAGTATTCAGAGATGATCTCTTGTATCTCTGTGGGATCAGTTGTTATTTCCCCTTTATCATTTCTGATTGAGGTTACTAGAGATTTTACTTTTCTATTCCTCGTTAGTCTGGCAAATGGTTTATCTATTTTATTTATTTTTTCAAAAAACCAACTCCTTGTTTCATTAATTTTCTGAATGATTCTTTTGTTTTCAATTTCATTGATCTCTGATTTGATTTTGGATATTTCTTTTCTTCTACTGAGTTTAGGCTTAGATTGTTCTTCTTTTTCCAATTCCATAAGATCTCTTGTGAGATTGTTGATGCGCTCTCTTTCTGTTTTTTGAATGTAGGCATCTAAAGCGATGAATTTTCCTCTCAAAACTGCTTTTGCAGTATCCCACAGGTTTTGGTAGCTTGTGTCTTCATTGTTGTTATGCTCAAGGAAGTTAATGATTTCCTGTTTTATTTCTTCGTGCACCCATCTGTTATTCAGCAGAAGATTGTTTAATTTCCATGCCTTTGGGTGGGGTTGAGCATTTTTGTTAGAGTTGAGTTCCATCTTTAGTGCCTTATGGTCTGAAAAGATACAAGGTAAAATTTCAATTCTTTTGATTCTGTTGATATTTGTTTTGTGTCCCAGGATATGATCAATTTTGGAGAATGTTCCATGGGGTGATGAGAAGAATGTATATTCTTTATCTTTGGGGTGGAGTGTTCTATATACGTCTATCAAGCATAGTTGGTCTAGGGTCTCATTTAAATCTCTTACATCTTTGTTTAATTTCTGTTTAGAGGATCTGTCCAGCTCTGTAAGAGGTGTGTTAAAGTCCCCTGTTATGATGGTATTATCAGATATCATATTGCTCAGACTGAGTAAGGTCTGCTTCAAGAATCTGGGAGCATTTAAATTGGGTGCATAAATATTTAGAATTGAAACGTCTTCTTGTTGTATTTTTCCCTTGACCAATATAAAGTGACCATCTTTGTCTTTTTTGACTTTAGTTGCTTTAAATCCACATGTATCAGAAAATAAGATTGCAACTCCTCTTTTCTTCTGAATTCCATTTGCCTGAAAAATTGTCTTCCAACCCTTGCCTCGGAGCTTTAATTTGTCTTTTGAAGCCAGGTGTGTTTCTTGCAGACAGCAAATGGATGGCTTGTGTTTATTAATCCAGTCAGCCAATCTATGTCTCTTCAGTGGAGAATTCAAGCCATTAACATTTATTGAGATAATTGATAAGTGTGCTAGTATTCTATTCATCTTATTTTGTGGGAGTCCATTGCTTAGTTTTATCTTTTGTATCAGTGTGGAGGTTAGGTTCGGTCCTTTAATTTCTGAGTTCTTACTTTGCTGCTGATCCATTGTGGTGGTCAGTGTGCAGAACAGGTTGAAGTATTTCCTGTAGAGCTGGTCTTGTTTTGGTGAATTTCCTCAATGTTTGTATATCCATAAATGATTTGATTTCTCCATCAATTTTTAAGCTTAGCAGGGTATAGAATTCTGGGCTGGAAATTGTTCTGTTTAAGTAGATTAAAGGTAGATGACCATTGTCTTCTTGCTTGGAAAGTTTCATTAGAGAAGTCTGCGGTCAATCTGATGGATTTGCCCCTGTAGGTCAACTGGCGCTTACTCCTGGCAGCTTGCAGAATCTTTTCTTTTGTCTTGACTTTGGACAGGTTCATCACAATGTGTCTTGGAGAAGCTCGGTTAGAGTTGAGGCGACCTGGGGTCTGATAGCCCTCTGAAAGCAGTGTGTCAGAATCTTTGGTGATATTTGGGAAATTTTCTTTAATAATATTCTCTAGTATGGCTTCCATTCCTCTGGGGCATTCTTCCTCCCCTTCTGGAATTCCTATAACTCGTATGTTGGAACACTTCATAAAGTCCCATAATTCTGACAGTGAACGTTCTGCTTTCTCTCTCTTCTTTTCTGCCTCTTTTGCTATCTGAGTTATCTCAAAAACTTTGTCTTCTACCTCTGAAATTCTTTCTTCTACATGGTCTAACCTATTGCTGATACTTTCCATTGCATCTTTAAGTTCCCTGATTGACTGTTTCATTTCCTTCAGCTCTGCTATATCCTTTTTATATTCTTCATATCGTTCATCTCTTATTTGATTCTGTTTTTGAATTTCCTTTTGGTTATTTTCCACTTTATTAGCAGTTTCCTTCATTGTTTCCATCATTTCTTTCATTGTTTTCAACATGTGTATTCTAAATTCCCTTTCTGTCATTCCTAACATTTCTGTATAGGTGGAATCCTCTGCAGTAGCTACCTCATGGTCCCTTGGCGGGGTTGTTCTGGACTGGTTCTTCATGTTGCCTAGAGTTTTCTGCTGATTCTTCCTCATGAGTGATTTCTTTTATCTGTTTCCTTGCCCTAATTTTCCTTTCACTTCCTCTTGCTCTTTAAGTTCTCGTGCCTGTGGACTAAGGGTTACAGGACCAGAAGGGTGAGAAGGTTGAAGAGCAAAAAAGGGATGAAAGAAAGGAGGACCGAGTGATAAGAAAAAGTGATAAAAAAAAAAGAAAAATAGAGAAAGGAGAGTAGGGTGGGTAAAAGGAATATTGACAGATAGAAGAGAGGCACAGATAGAGGGAGACAGAGCAATATAGGTGTACAGTAGGGTACTTTGACACAATCTTAAAAAAAACCACCTCCTGGGGGTGCCCAGTTGGGTGGTTCCCTTGAGGTCAGCAGCTCTTTGCTAACCTGATAAGACACAGTACCCCACCTCCACCAAGTAGAGAGGAAAGACAAAAATGCTATAAATCAAACCAAAACAAGCAAACAGAAAACTTTACAGGATAAAATTGGGTGAAAAACCAAATAATTGTGGTAGAAACAGTAGCAAAAATGAAGTTCTAGTTATTGAAAAAGGCAGCAATGGGAAATTATAATTAAACTTGAAAAATTGAGAAAGAAAAAGGATCTGTATGGAAAAGGTTGAAATTAAAAAACAAAACAACATCAACAAAATCAAAATAAACAGAAAATAAAAACCAAACCAAAAAAAAAAAAAAAAAAACAAGAAAAACACAACCAACAACAAAGCAGTATGTATATGTTATTGAATATTGTCTGGGCAACACGTGGTCTTCTGGGGTATGAGATGTTAATCACAGTTGTGATACGACTGGAGGCTGCTGATTTCTCAAACCCCAGAAGGTAGACATCCTAAATCTCTCTTCAGCCCACTTAAAAGGCACTTTGGACTTGTAAACTTGCTGAGCAGAAGCTTTCTCAGGAAAGCGCTTGTCGCTGGAATCACTTCTAAAGTAGCTATCCACTTACCCAGTGTGCCAAAACCGGTCTCACTCTGCCCCTTAGGGTTAGGGCTGCAAGGCGGCTCAGACCCCACCCTTAGGCTACTTGGTCTCTGGGTTACCAGCTCCCACCCGATTCTAGCTTTGTGACCCTGAGGGCGGAGCTTGCCGGGGCAGATTGCTCACAATGGCTCCCTGTGACCCACGGCCAAACACTATTAGCTCCGTCTGGCTCAGCGGCTCAGACTGGGGCCCTAGACAAGTGCCAAAGTTCTCTGCACTCCCACTCAGGCTCTCCCCAAAGCAGTTCAACTGAGTGCCAAGTCCAAAGACACCAAAACAGTTCACAGGTAAGGCCTTTCTGGTTTGCAGTCTCGCTGCTACTGAACTTACAGTTGCAGGTGGGTTTAGACGGATTGAACACACGTGACCACTTGCTGTTTTTCCACTGTTTTAGTCCTCTTCTTGGGATCCAGAAGTCTCTCGCTGACTCCCTGTATCCTCACAGGGGTGATGATAGGCAGATCCCACCAGCCAGAGATGCCTGGAGTCCTATCTCCCCAGACTCACGGTGCCCAGATGCAAGGAAGCTGTTTCTCCTCAACTATTCTTATCTGCTCACCAAGTGTCCTATTGAACCACCAGTAGTAAAGTAACACTTAGCAGTTGGCAAGAATCAGTCATTGTTTGTGAATTAAAGTAATGTAACTTGCATTTATTAAACTATTTAAAAGTTTAGATATTTTGTTTTTAATAACTCACAATTTTATCGCACCAAGATTTTATTCTCGGTATAAGGTGTGCTAACGTATAAGATTGGCTGGGGATGGTGACCCATACCTATATTTCCAGCTATCTGAGAGGCTGAGGTGAGAGGATCACTTCCCACCTGAATGAGGTCAGGAGTTCTAGACCAGCCTGGGCAACATAGCGAGACTCTAACAGGAGTCCTCAAACTGTGGCCTGTGGGCCACATGAGGCAGTGTGATTGTATTTGTTCCTGTTTTGTTTTTTTACTTCTAAATAAAATTTGTGCAGTATGCATAGGAATTTGTTCATAGTTTTTTTTTTTTTTTTCAAACTATAGTCCAGCCCTCCAATGGTCTGAGGGACAGTGAACTGGCCCCCTATTTAAAAAGTTTGAGAACCCCTGCAAATAATTTTTTTTTAATTTTCTGGACAGGGTGACATGTGCCTCTTAGCTACTGGGAAGGCTGAAGCAGAAGTATCACTTGAGCCCAAGATTTCGACATTGCATTGAGCTCTGATCACTCCAGCTTGGGTGACAGAAACCCTGTCTCTAAAAATGTTTCAAAAAGGACCTTGTACTAGTAAGCAGAACTACTGTTTAGGTAGAGGTAAATAATATTTCTTCATCTGTCACACATAGTTTGAAAATGCATTATTGGAAAAGAAAGGATAAGCTTGAACATGTTTCATGAAGTAGTTAAGAAAAAATGGAACATAAATCCACTCTGGTCACTTAAAACTAGAGAAAATAGAGTGGCTATTTTCTTGGCAGTGAAATTTCCTTCAATATCTTTTTGAACTGATGTTTTCTAGTAGGCCAACAAAAGAAAAGTTGGAGTAAATACATTCATGGGGCAAAGAAAATCATGTGGTAAAGAATGAGAAAAGTTTTTACCTTAGAAGTCTATGTGAGCTTCATGGGTTCCTAAATGGCAAATTTCTTTGACTCTTCAGAATTTAAGTTTTGTAACATTTAGCCAATTGTGATTCTGTTCTTTGAAGGGGTAGAAAGGCCTGGTACTGCATATGAACTCCAAAAACATTAATTTGATCAGCCATTTGATATGCCATGTAAGTATATTTAAAATACATTAAAATACACATTAGTTAAAAAGTAACAGATATGCTGTGAACAGGCACTTATAAACTTCAGTCATTTAGGAAATACAAATAACACACATCTTGTCTACTCTCAACAACAGTTGCTAATCACCCTTCCTTGGAATCAGCTATGTTATTATCATCTTTTTTTCTTTTCTTTTTTTTAGTTGTGCCAGTAAATGAGCCAAGATTATGATCTCTAATCCTGTTCCAAATAACTGCCATGACTAAAGTTTCCCTCTTGGTAGCTTTGGTCCTAAATTCTGATCAGTGTTAACTCTGAAGACCCTTTTTGCCTAGGCCATGGCTAGATCATAGCTGTATACACCACCACCAGTTTCCGCTTGGCTTTCTACAAAAGGTGAATTTTTGCCTGTGTTCCCTATTGGGTGACTCCCGGGCTCTCTTTCATGGACCAGTTGCATGGGTTCCAAGAAATAGCAGAGCAGAAATAGAAAAGCAGTTTATTATATAGCTTTGAAGTTTACTAAGCTATATTAAAGACAAGAGAAAGAATATGGACTTCCTAATTGGGCCACTCTAAATATAGCCCCAAGTTTGATAAAGATGAACTTTGCTGTGTGACTTCATGCAAATTGCTGCACCACTCTGACTCTTGGTTCTCCATTGGTAAAATGGCCAGAAGCATGCCTACCAATTTGTTAAGATGTTTTGACTTTAAAGTAAGACATGAGAAGAGATGAGTTATCTCTTTCCTTCGCAAGGAGTTGATAATAATAGAGACTGGTTCTAAGAAAGGGTGATTCGTTAACTGTTGCTGAGCGTTAGCCTCAGGATAAATTAGAACTATTAGTAACAACTGGCTTATGAATAAATTTAAGGAAAATCAAATAGGATATAGATTGGATTAAAAGTAAGACTATTAGGGACTGCAGCCAGAGAGCTCTTCAGAAGGGTGAAATAACTACCTAAAAGGTCAGTGTCAGACAGTCTGAATGCCATCCTGAACCCAGGTGCCATCATTACTCAATGTGCATTTTTGATGCCAGGCTGGCTCCTAAACTGGGGAAAAATTTCAGGAACATAGAATAAAATAGTTTTTATTTTCCTCTGAATATTTTTTTTTTTTTAGTTAATGATAAAATGTGTCAAATGTACAGGATTTCACATAGCAAATTCTCACATACCCATCACTCTTTTACTCAGCTATGTCAAATCTAACATGTTACCATATTTCCTTTAGATTTAGTTTCAGAAATAGAACATTATAGACAAAATTGGAACCTCTTATTTCCCCCATCCCTTTTCTCTCCTTTCACCCAAGATGTAATCAGTATCCTCTAAATTTGATATTTTTTATTCCTATGTCTTTTTTAAGCATCCATATAGGTTTTCGTTAAATACATATTACTTTTTAGAATGTAAAAGTATAAGTTTATTTTATATTAGAGAAAAGGAAGAGAGTGGGGGGAAGAGATGAGAAAGAGAGAGCAGAGAACAAGAAGTGAGAGAGGGAAGATGGGGCGGGGGAGAGAAAAGGAGGGAGAGATTGGTGTGGCATCACAAAGAAAGGAAGGATAAAAACATCCTTCAGTGTCTTTTGTCTCTTAATATTGTTTCATTGATTGAACTGTTAACTGGGTTAATATGTAAGGCTGTGTTTCATTCTGTTAACTTGTGAAAGTAGTCTATTGGATGAAAATACTAAGCCTCTCTTATTGGTGGACATTTGGACCATTCCTAAAATACAATTTTGCGAACAGTGCAATAGTAAACATTCTTGTGAGTATTTTTACGTGTGTGGGAGGGAGATGTTTAGACTATCCATCTAGAAATAGAATTTCTGGGTCAAAAAGCACGGATATTCTCAAATTTACTAGGTATTTCCAAATTGTTTTTAAATTGCACAAGATGAATCTCCCACTAGGAGTACATGAAATTCCTGATTCTCTGTGTACTTACCTAACATTTGGCATGGTTAAATTTTTATCAGTCTGCAGGCATGCCATTGTCCTCATTGTACACCACTGATTACTTATGAGATAAAGTGTTTTTTTTTTATGTCGTCTATTGTCTGTTCAGATTTCCTCATCTGAGAATTGCCTGTTATATCATTTGTTCATTTTTTTACTTTTTCTTTCGTTGGAAGAGGCTTATGAAAAATAAATAGGACCGTCATTTACGGTCCTTAGGGTTCTCTTCTTCAAGTCTGTGACTTGTGTTTTCAGTGTGTTTTTTATTTCTTTGGCATTGCATCAGATTTATCAATTAATTTGAGTACATTTCATTTCTTAATGATATTGAGTCTTCCAATTCATGAACATATTTTTTCCTCCTTTCATTCAAATATTTCATGTCCTTCAATAATTTTTGCCCACTCCATAAAGGTTTGTAGAGATTTTGCTAGATTTATTCCTAGGTTATTTTCATCTTTTGTTAATACTATAAATGAAATCTTACATTTGTTTTCCTTATTGAGGTATATAATTGGTTGTTACTTGTATAGGGTTTTGTTATTGATTTTAGTACATTGATTTGTTTTCAGTAATCTTGCTAAACTTATTTTGTTAGTTCTAATACTTCATACTCATTCTTGGATTTGTCTGTGTAGATAGTTATGCTATTTGCAAATAGCAGTGTTTCTCAACCTTTCTAATGCCATGGCCCTTTAATATAGTTCCTGTGGGTCATGACCCACAGGTTGAGAACTGCTGGTCCAGTGTTTTCCATTTTATATATAATTTATTTTCCTTGTTTTATTGTATTTTCTAGGCCCTCCATTCAAATGTTAAATGACAGGAGTTTATATCTTTGTCATGACTTTAATAGGAACACTTCTACAATTACACCATTGATTTTTATGTTTACTTCAGGGTTTTTTGTTTCTTTTTTTTTTTGTGTGTGTGTGTGTGGAGAAAGAGTCTCTCACTCTCGCCTTTGGTAGAGTGTCATGGTGTTATAGCTCACAGAAACCTCAAACTCTTATGTTTGAGCAATCCTCTCACCTCAGCCTCCCAAGTATTGGGACTACAGGCAAGTGCCACCATGTACTGCAGATTTTTACTAGGTACTTTTTAAAAAGTCGGGGGAATATTACTATATTCCTGATTTGCTATTTTTAAAAGGTTCTTAAATGTGCACTTAGGTTGATTCCACGTCTTTGCAATTGTGAATTGTGCTGCAATAAACATTCAAGTGCAGATATCTTTTTGATAAAATGACTTATTTTCCTTTGTATAGATAGCCAATAGTGGGATTGCTAGCTCAAATGGTAGGTAAATACTTAGTTCCTTGAGGAATCTCCATATGGTTTTCCATAGAGGTTGTACTAATTAATGTGAATGGTTGCTTATTTTTGTTAAATGTTCCTTCTGCATCTATTCGTATATAGTATTTTTTTATTTTGTTAATTGGGTTAATTAATTACATCAATTAGTCTTTCTAGTATTTAAACCAGCCTTTCATTTCTTGGATAAGCTCAACTTGGCCATGATACATTATATTTTTTCCATGTTGCTGGATATAATTCACTATATCTTTTAAGGAATTTTGTATAAGATTAGTCTGATACTTCTCCTTTCTCAAATTGCCCTTGTCAGATGTTTGTGTCACGGTTATACATGCCTCACTGAATGAGTACATGGCTTTCCCTCTTGTTTTAGTCTGTAAAATGGTTCATAGGTGTATAGACAGGGGTTTATTCCTTAAAGGGATATAAAATTAGCTAAATCTGTTGTGTCTTACAGTGGGAGACTTTTGATAACACAGTCCATGTTTATTAGTTATAGTTTTATTTTTAATTTTTTCTTAGAGTATTTTATTTATATTTTTCTAAATAAGTATTTCTTTTTTGAAATTTTCAAATATATTTACATAAACTTCTGTATAGTCTTATCTTGTATTTTGTGTTGTTTTCATTATGTCTATTTTTTCTTTTTAGTCTTAGGTACTTTTTTTTCCCTTTTCTCCTTTATTTATCAATTTCACCAGAACGGTCATTTTATTACTTATTTATTTATTTATTTATTTTTGAGGCAGAGTCTCTCTATGTCATCCTCGGTAACGTGCCGTGGTGTCACAGGTCACAGCAACCTCAAACTCTTGGGCTTAAGCAATTCTCTTACCTCAGCCTCCCAAGTAGCCGAACTACAGGTGTCCCCCACAATGCCTGGCTGTTTTTTTGTTGTAGTTGTCATTGTTGTTTAGCAGGCCCAGGCCGGGTTCAAACCCACCAGCCCCAGTGTATGTGGCCGGTGCCCTAACCACTGACCTACGGGCACCAAACCTTGTAATTTTTTTAACGAACCGGCACTTAATGTTATTGTTACTTGCTATGCTTTCTTTTTTCTATTATACTAGTTTCTGTGCTTATTTTTATTTTTATTTTTATTTAGGCTTAGTCTGATGTTATTTTTCAATGTTTTTGAAATAAATATAGGCAGGCCTTGGGCTACAGACAACCTAACAGTGTTGTATACTTACAAAGTGGTTCCCAAGGCTACTCATAAGATAATTTGTGATTAAATAAATTAATAAATTCAGGAAGTAGCTTCTTCCATGCATGTAAACAAACCAACATGGTATAAGTGAGTCATTGGAGCAGGCTCTTTATACTAGCAGCGAGTTTCATTGTTTATAGGTCACTTATGCATCGTATCACTTTTACCTTTTTTATTCTCTTTATTTTGTTTGCCCTTATGACCTTGCCTCCAAAGTGAAAGTCCAGTGCAAGTTCAGGAGAACCTGAAGGGAAGAGAAAAATTATTACAGTGGAAACAAAAGTAGAAATAATTAAGCATTCTGAGAAAAACCAGACTCCATTATTCACTGGGAAAGCATTAGGGTTTAGTTGCTTGACTATTGGGACAATTATGAAGGGTAAAGTGAGAATCATGATATGTATGAAAGGGAATACTCCAATGAAAGCATTAATTATTACTAAGCAGTAAATGGATTAATTATTAGAATGGAAAGGTTAATATTGATTTGGTTAGAAGATCAAAATAAGCATAACATTCCTGTTAGCCTAGTGTTGATACAGCATTGAGTGTTAACGTTTAATATTTTTTGTTGAAATTTCTCTTATCTTCTATATAAACTTTTTGTATCAGTTTGTTTTTATGTTCTGTTTGTATGAATTAAAGGAGGGAACACAATAGTTCCTGTAACTTATTGTTCCATAATAGGCATCACTAATATTATTACAGGATTATAGTGTATTATTATTACCATATGTCAGCCATTACAGTATGGTTGTTATTTCTTATTATTGTTTATGTGCTGTTCATCAGTGATCGACATTACGTAGAAATCTGACCTAAAGGTGTTCTCAGCAACTGCCTATATTTAACTCATTTATTAATTAGTAAAGGCATTTAGTGCTATCAAGTTCCTTATTGTACCAGGGGTGCCCAACCTTTTTTTTTCATGCCACATAGTAGAAGAATAAGACTTGTCTTGGGCCACAAATTAAATACAGAAACACTAAAGAAAGCTGATGAGCAAAAAAACGAAACAAAAAAGTCCTCCATGCATACTTTTCATGATATCTAACACCACAGATAAGCAAAAATGTCCTCAAGACATGTTTGACTTCTGCAATTACAAGAGGTGCTCAATATGACTTGTATTCATCTTTCACTATCAGTATATATTGAGTATTGCAACTTTAATATACTTCTTTCTTTTCTTAAAATGTATATATATTTTGGGGCATCATTTGTACATGTAGCTTTCATTTCTTGGTATTTAGAGTAAAGGGATGAGTTACTTTAAATTTCAGTATCTTTCATAGTTTCAAAACATTTACTTGTTTGTAAAGATGAATAATGAGAGTAGCATCCTCACTTCCCAAGGCCCCCCCAACACAATAGTATGTGTACTTATATGGTCCCAATTAAAGTTTTATTTTGACTACACGACCTCTTCATGCTATATTGAAATTTTCTCTTTCCTCACAAGAACATTGTCCTCAGAGTTTGGGACCCTTCAGAAGTGATCATTCCCATAGAAAATTAATAGTTTGGCTTCATGTTGCATAGTCTCAATATAACTTTTTAAATTTCAACTTTCCAGCATAAAACCCAAGGTTGCACTACCTATTGATAACTAGCTCATTCAAGTAACAGTGAATCATAAGGCCAAACAGAATTGATTGGAAATTGGCAGGCCTCTCTGCATTTTCAGGGCTTATCAAGAGATTTAGTGAAAGGTAATCACTTCACTGCGAAAACAGCTACAAATGTAAAGATCTCTTTTGAAGTTGGTAAAGCATATTGATAGTAATTAGATGGGAATAATAAAGCTAACAAACTGCATTATTCTAAGAATATTTTAATGACTAATAAGAGTCATAGCCTTGGCTAAGGGGGGCATGGAAGACTGTACCTTCTCTACTAGAATACAGGATTGAAAGTAGTGGCTAAATGCTGTATAGTGAACCATCCATAAGCCTTCTGTATATCACTGACCCATCCACAAAAATATTTTTAGGGTCTTCTGTTCTTACTCATAAGGCAAAAGTTACTCAGCAAAATGTTATGCATGTCATTGTCTATCATCATCCAGTGTTACCCTTCTGGAGCATTATATTTGTTCTCTCCAGAGTCTTACCCACCTGATTGATGAAGAGATAGAAGATCTTGGCCAGTCCTGTAAATGTGAAGTCAGCACAGGTCTATACCTAAAACTTTGCCAAATGGTGCATTCCACAGCCTCATACTTAATGGCTTTTAGAACAGATATGGCCAAAACTTAATGGACCACCTTGTTCCTTTAATCTGCATGTCCATGATTCATTATGCAGAAGATGTGATTTATAATAAATCTACATTTAAAAAGATGATTACTGAACATAAGAAAAGAAAAATAAAAAAAGGGTTATGAAATAAAGCTGTGTTTTAGGTAGAAGCCCAAGAATAGATGCACAAGTAATGTAGCCCTAAGTTTCTCAAATATAAAATCAATCGTACAGTAACTCATACCTCTGAGGGATAAATGGGCTGTTTTAGTAGGAACTGCCACCTCCTAAATTAATTAGGCCCCTTGATGCTTGGGATGCTAAACAGAAATTTTTAAAAGAAATTGTGTAGTCATAGAAATGCTCTTAAAATAGTTCATTAGATATTATATTTGAGGATGGAGCTTATAAAATGGTAGGCTATTCAATCTTCTAAAACCAAGGATCAGTCTCTATTCAGCAATAATTTTGCTACTTGGCCCCCCACATAATAATGCCACCTGAACCTCTGAGGAGTTAACCCAAAACTAGATTTTATATTAATGCATTTTGATCTGGAACTTTTGATGGTGTTTTCAAGAACTTTTCTGAGCCATGAGCACCACTTCTGCTTAGTTCTTTTTTCCCTCTTTGCAGAGGGACACAAGTTAAGGACTTGAACTTATATAGTATTTAAAATTGTAAGGTTCAGATTATATATTTCTCTTATAATTTTAGTTTCTTTGAAAAATCTATATGGATCTTTCAAGCTAAGTTCCAAATCAAGATGATTTTCCTTGTGGAGAAACTTATTATTTGGCCTCTAGTGGTGAAGCACATATTAATGCTTCAATGTTCAGAGGGACCCTTGATGTTAAAAACAAAGAGTTGTCAATATTAATTTCTAGCTATTAGGCATTTAGCAAATGTTTTCTAGATGAATATATGGCCATAAATTCTTCTGGTACTTGACACAAGTTCTTCAACTTTTAGTATCATATTTGTAATTATCAGAGGAAAAAAAGGATGATAAGTTCTGTCATCCACAGGTATCACAGACATCTTAGAGGAGGGGTCAGCAAGGTACAACTTTTAGCTAAATGAAGCCTGCTGCCTGGTTTTATATGGTTTGTGAGCTAAGAATAGTTTTTATCTTGTGAAAGGGTTAAAATAAAAAATCAAAAGATGGATAATATTTTATGACATGTGAAAATTGTGAGAAATTCAAATTTCAGTGCCCATAAAAAAGCTTTATTGCAACACAGCCATATTCATTCATTTACACACTGCTTTTGCAATACAAAGGCAGAGCTGTGTCATTGCATCAGAGACCATATGAACCATAAAGCCTAAAACATTTACTATCTGGCTCTTTACAGAAAAAAAATGTTTGCCAAATCCTGACTTACAAGATTGATTAAATGGTTTTAATAAAGAGACCTACTAGGGGAAAAACATCATTATGACTATATAAGCACAAAAGTGTTATGACTATTTCATTTCTAAATCTGTTGCTATTATTTCTGAGCTATTTGTTTGCAGGCCTTGTAATGGTAACAGGTGCTAATACACAGAAATAGAACAATAACTCTACCATAATTGTCCACATTCATATAAAACTACAGGTATAGCTACAGCCAGATGTTTAAAGAATGGGAACTGAAATGAAAATGCAAAGTCTTCACTGAAGAAAGAAGAGAAATTACATAGGAATAGTTCCTATGACTTGCTAAGAAGCACAACAAAAAGAATTATTTCTCTTTAATTCATGTGTATAATCCTGAGGATGAATTTCATTATAATAGACAGCATCACAAAACGCTCAGGAAATTATACAAGACCACAAAACAAGTTTCTTTTCTAAGATGAAAACCCCAATTTCCTTAAAATTTGTATAACATCAACCAGTTCAAGTGAAAGTTACATTTTATTTTACTAAAAAGTCATATAGAAAATGTTGGCCTTTTCAATAATTAGAAAATCTTAGTGAAATGTTTTTATCTCTTTGGAGTAAATGTGTAGATTCATATTAAATCAGTGGTGGAGGAGAAAAATTGGTGAAATATCAAATTTTGAATAACAAAAGGAAATTCGAGAGGATTTTAGGACTACATTCATTTTTAGGTCTCAAGCTTACAACATAGGCTGTGTTAAAACAGCACAAATGGAAGTGAAGTTTAACTAATGGAGTTCATTTAACTAATGTACACAATTAAACCAGATATTTCACTCCCTGAATGGGATTATGTTTTGGCAGTTATCTAAGTTAATTTGATTCATTGGGATTTGTAAATTGGATCATTCAGACTCCAAAGTAAAATGGTGATTTAAATGCAGCCCAGTGGCCTCTAGAGAAATAATCAATTCTTTAGAATTCATCTGAAGAATTAAGTTTTATCCTAATTACTCACCTGGAGAATTAACTTGAATTTTGAAGCATTTGACTAGGAAAAAAATAAATCCCATACTTCCATGTAGAAAAATCCTCCAGGGAAAAACTTCAGGAAAATTTGAGCCCATTATCAACAGACCTGAAGCCTATTTTCTTGATCAAAAAAGTATTCAATTATATTGCTTCCTGGAGTTACCAGATCCATTCACTTGTTTGCTTAGTAAATACTTACAAAATCCTACTATGCCTCTAAGTACTTGGTAACTTGGGAAGCCACTGGGAATACAGAGATGAACAAGACAAATAGGTTCCTTGCCTTCTTGGAGCTCACACTCTTGTGAGGAGAGATAGATAACAACTACAATTTTCAAAATCATTTTAGGTAGGGACACATTCTATGTAATGAAATAGAGTAATTAGATAAAGATGGAGAGGAGAGGTACTATTCCAGTTAGTGTGGACAGAGCAGGCCTTCCTGAGGAGGTAGCTTTTGAGCTGAGACCTGAATGAAAGGAAGAAGCCCATCATGGCAAGATCTTTGATAAGACACATTCAAATATGTAAAATTAACCCCAGCATGGGGGCAGATCTCATGCAACTATAGTAGAACTTCTGTAAATGGATCCTTCACGGGATGGTAACAAACTAAACATACAGAAGTGGTCGACATAAGAAACTAGGCCTGCTATACTGATACATACATGTGGTGCATGACCAGTCTGTGAAAATTAGGTCAATTTAAGGAGGTGGTCAATGTGGGGAGGTGGTCAATTACAGAGGTTCTACTATATTTTGTTGTCCTTGACAACTAAAACCCCACCTATGTTTTCTAGGAAATACTCAGAAACACATTTGAGGGAATATTATAGCATGGGTTTATTATTATCATTTGTTTTGTTAATTATAATTAGCACTGTCATAACTCTTGGAAGTTAAGAAATAGTTCCACACATACTCGATTTGAATCTCATGTGGTATGGGTACAGTTAATACCAACATTTTTCACAAGAATGGAATTGCAAGCATCCAATGTACTCAATATTAATATGAAACTAGTAAAGGAACAACTACATGCCCACACAAAAGAAAAACACATTTAAATTCAAGAAAGGGAAGGGAGAAAGGAGGAGTGTGGTAAGCTCTCACCTACTGGGCACAATGTGAGGGTACTTAGCACACCTCCTGGGTGAAGGGCTCAAGTGCAACTTGGACTTTATTTAACAAATTCAAAGAATGTAACCTAATTGTACGTACCCTTATATTAAACTGAAATACAAAAAAAAAGAAAGGGACCTGGGCCAGCAATGTCACTAGTGATAGTAATAATGGGTCATTAGTAATGAGTACTAATATTCTATTAAAATGATGGTTCTCAAAAATAAAAACAAAAAAACCTACATCATTTTGTAAACAAGAAAATATAGGGTTGAGGGGATCAAGTAGTCTGCCCAAGGCCACCCAGAGAACAGTTCAGTAATGTTGGAAACAAGGCCTTGAAGCCAGACTTTTCATTCCAAATATCCAAATTGCTCATTTTATTGTACCAGTCTACCTTAAACCACACCTGCTATTATTAAGAGTCTGAATAGTAATTAATATCCATAGCATATAACATTTATATTCAATAAATAAGACTCTTTAATATCTGCTACTTTAAGAAAAGTAATTATAATGGAATTTTTAGACTAAACTTTCATCATGGTGTATGATCAAAATACAGGATATGATTGACTCTGTGTAGTATCGCACATGATTAATCCTATTGAATTTTTTGCTTCTTTTTAAAGTAACTTAATTTTGTAAATGTTTGTTATTGGTGTGTTTTTTAAAGGAAAACTGTCCTTTGAACAGAAAATTAGACATTGTGTAAAATTGTAGTTGGGTGGGGTTATGCTTGGTTTGCTTTGTGTTCTATTTTAATTACAAGTTTGCCCAGTACTAGTGCTACAATGCCCACCTGTACTTGTGGGGTATTAATTGACTTTATGTCCATAGTAAAGTAGTGCACATCGTCTTCTGTGGAAAACACATTAGGCTATGGTTGACAGGATTTTCATTTTCCATTCACAGATGTAAAGCATTTTCAGTATAACACAAACCTCAGCCTAACAAAGTGAGCAATTTATGAGAAGCACACAGCTCTGCTTACCTTTCATTTGTCGGAGGTTGATGAGAAACATCTATATTGCTTGTTAAATCTGTTAATCGTATCTTTTCATCCAAGCTGAGCTGACAAGCTAAGATCTGTCCACTCATATTAGTCTGTAGAGATGTGCTTGTCAATAAGGTCTTTAAATTGCTTTACATGTGACCTATAACTCAAGTCATTCTTTATAAAACAATATCTGAAAGGTTATCTATGCTTCAACATTACATTTGTGGTACACGTTAAAGAATAGGATGCAAACTTTGAAGACTGTGGTTTCATAATCTCTAAAATTTGTAATTTAGTTAATTTTAAATAGGTTAATATTAACTTTGAGAAAGGATTAGGAAATTTACCATCAAGATAGCATGATTTTAGTTATTTTTAAAATTCCTCAAATTTTACAGAGAATTTGGGGAAGTTTGCTTAGGTAGTATAGTGAGTTCTAGAGATTGTCTTCCCATATAAGACCTCAAAAACATTTTCCTGTTGTGACTTTTAAAAATTCACCATGGATGATATGCATAAAATAAAAATGGAATCATCTCGGTGCCTGTAGCTTGGCAGCTAGGGCGCCATCCACACACACCTGAGCTGGCGGGTTCAAACCCAGCCCGAGCCTGCCAACCAACTATAATAACAACTGCAACAAAAAAATAGCCGGGCATCATGGTGGGTGCCTATAGTCCCAGCTACTTGGGAGGCTGAGGCAAGAGAATCACTTAAGCCCAAGAGTTTGAGGTTGCTGCAAGCTGTGACGCCACAGCACTCTACCCAGGGCGACAGCTTGAGACTCTGTCTAAATAAATAAATAATAAAAATGTAATCAATAGTACTGTTGGTCTCAGTTTGGCAATATAACCAGAAATGAAACAAATACTCTCAAACTAAATCATTATGGTAAAGTTTAGTATCTGAGCTCCATGAAACTGTTTCAGGATTATCAAATGTATCCTGAAATAACAAAATTCAGTGCCTTAGTAATGATCGTAATTGGAATGTCTTCAGCAAAGTTCACTGCTTTGATCCATTCTGATCATGAGTTAAATATAGAGAACAGACATCATGAAATTTAAATTATCTAAGTTTTTATGGTTTAAAGCAAAACTTAGTTTTCTCTTATCTATTTTAAAGGTAGAACATGTTAAACCTGATTCCTATGTTTAAAACCACAATGCTTCTGCTGTTCTTCTCACAAGTCTACCCTTCTTTCTGTTTCTTCTGGCTACTAAGAACCAATGGAATTTAAGAGATTTTTTTTATGTACATAGCAAAGTAGGTTAAAAAGTATTTTTTTGAGGAACTCTTCTTGAAGTTCAAATGCAGACAAACCCAAATTATAAAATGTTTAAACTAGAAGCGTATTGAATCACGAGCTCCTTGAAGAGTATCTGAACTACTTAGCTTTGAGTCTAGTGTATAATGGGTGTTCATTCATCAAACAATTGATGAGTGAGTTACCAGTATAGCTTTTACATCTTACTATTTTTGAACCCAAGATCCAAAGATAATAAAATGTTTTTATGTGTTCACACAAGTTAACTGTAGAAGAGGAGTGAAAATTCTGGTTGTTTAAATCTCAATTCCACTCATTGCCTTTTCCTCTATGGTATGATGTTTCTTCTAATTTATTTATGTTTCGCCCTCAGTCTTAATTTCCAAGACTTTTGGTTGAGTAAGATGAATGGCTTTATAGGATATGTCCCCAAATAAGGCTGCACTCTCAAAACAAAGAAAACACAAGTACTATAATAATGCATGCACGTTGACCTTTTAAGATTAATAATCATTCTTCCAAAAACAGATCAGTTCTTATTTGCTCTTCCTACCATAGGTTGAATCTCAGCAGTGACAACTGAAACTAATGTGCAGCATGGCCTTTTCTTTTTAAAGAGCTATTGGCCAACATTGGACATTATCTGAGTAAATTAACAAGTGGAGTTGCTTGCTGTGATATATTACATACCTGCTCCTGTCCGATATTGCATAATCCTTCAGGAAGTGTTATCCTACTGAGGCACTGATGGGAAGCCTTCACTAAAAGTTGCCAGATAAATTACAGGATCCTCAGTTATTTTTTCACTCCAGTTAGGTGCCGTGGTTCACACCTGTAATTCCAGCATTCAAAGAGGTTGAGGAGAGAGTATTGCATGAGTCAAGGAGTTCAGGACCAGACTGACCACCATAGAGAGTACCTGTCTCCACAAAAAATAAATAAATACAAACTAGCTAGGCTTGGTAGCATATACCTATAGTCCTAGCTACTTGGGAGGCTGAGGCAGGAGGATCACTTAAGCCCCAGAGTTTGAGGCTGCAGGGAGCTATGATCACACCATTGCATTCCAGCCTGTTTGGCAGAACAAGACTTTGTGAAGGAAGGAAGGAAGGAAGGAAGGGAGGGAGGGAAATTGAGAAATTCACTGCAGCTAAATAATAATTTTGAGTGTAAGTATGTTGCAAATGGGGCTTATTTTCTAAATCTGGCAACCCTGGGTTATCTGTCAAGCAAAACACCCAAGGATGTCCCAATTTTCTGTCTGACAGCATGTTATTCACTATTTGCTTTTTTAGTAGTTGTAATGATTGCTTTGCTCACCATCTTCTTCACTGTGTGTTAGTCAATCTTCAGGGCATTATGGTAGGCCAGTTGCTAACACTGGCAAGTTATATGAACTTTTAACAGATTAGTGATCCAGGCATAGGCAGAAACCCTTCCCTAGAGCTTTTTGGGAGCTGGGGCTAAGTCTTCCATATCACTTTTCTACCCAATACATATCTTATGTCTCTGAACTCCACTGAGAGAGTAATTTTTATGGCTTCTTTATGAAATATTTTATCTTTTGTATTTTACAGATATCAAATTATATTATTATAGTAATTATACTTTTTCTTTCATTTTTATTTTATTTCAAATTAATAAGAGGGTACAAAGTTTTTAGGTTACATTGTTCCCACTTCCAAGGTAAAGTTCAAAATGTAGAAGAGCCATTCGCCCAGGAGTAAGTACGCTTTTTCAAACTATACCCCATGTAACACTACTGTAGAGGTTTTGAAATTCACCCCTAGGGAATGAGGTTCCCTGTTGAGAATCAGTGGTCCATGAACTACTAAAAATAAATCAATGAAAAGTCAAGTGTTCAATCAAGCTACCCATTTTTTAATTATTTAAAAATATTCTTGCTAAATCAGTGTATCTCAAAGAGTGACTTTTTATTTAATAAAGATTAAATAATAGTTGTGTCATTATTTTAATGTTTATTAGAATGTAATGTTTTTAATATTGCAATGATTAAAAATTTGTTTTGAAACCACTGGTTCACTTAAAAACAAACAATAAGTTTACCTTTAAAAAAATTCTGTGGGATTACACCAGCGGTGCATCTTACAAGGGTATATGTGAAACTTGGTAAATGTGGAATGTAAGTGTCTTGGCACAGTAACTGAGAGAATGCCAGGAAGGCTATGTTAACCAGTGTGATGAAAGTGTGTCAAACGGTCTGTGAAGCTAGTGAATGATGCCCCATGATCATATCAGTGTACACAGCTATGATTTAATAAAAAAAAGAAGAGGAAAAAAATAAAATAATTCTATAAACTTCTACCTTTTTCCCCTAAATTGACCAGGAGTTTGGGCCTTTTGTGGGTAAGCAGAATAAGACCGCTGTCTTTAAAAATGGCAGGCCACGCAGGCCACGTATAAATCTGAAAAGCTTTATATTGTTATGTACAATTGTAACTTTTTAATATCTTGCATTTGTTTACATTTATCCTTTCAACATGGGGATACAATTACATTTTTCCCACTTTGCAGATGAAGAAGCTAAAACTCAGAGTGAAGTATGCTTGTATATACTATTAAGAATTAGATTATAATCTTTATTGTAACCCCTAGCTTGTTTTAATTTTTATCAAATTACTTTTTAAAATCACATTATTGTACATTTCTTTGCCTCAGGTGTCTATTGAAGTATGAACTGCTAGATATAAACTAAGCTTTTATGAAAAGATGAATATCTAGGCAATTTTAATCCTAGGAAAGAAACTTAGATGTTTGTATTAATTCTTCTTACAGGTATCTGTTTTAGTTTTCACTGAAATATATTATGCAAGGAAATGTTTAACAAAAATATGTTCCATTATATCATCCACTTGTGAGTTAAGCTTGCTGAGCGGTTGTAGAAGTCCAGAGTTCATACACTGAATCTGCCAAGTAATTAGGATTTATTGATTTATTTCAAGTTGGAGAATACAGAGGATCAGAAATCTTTACCCTCCTGATTTAATCAACCTAAAATAAATATCAAAATTAAACTGATTTCTGAGTTTATCACATAATATTACTCAAGCCCAGACTATCATTTGTCATTGTGGCATTATCGGGGCCTCTGAAGTGAAGGAAAGCACAAATTACTTAGTGAATATTTTTGGTAAAGAGTTTGAAAACACCATTTTGCAATTTCATTAAATACCCAAATGTTAGTACTTCATGTTAACAAAAGGCAGAAACAGATAATTAGGATCTTCAGTGGTTAATATAATACAAATTATGCACTTTAAGTTTATTGAAGATTAAAGTATTAAGCACTGATTAGTATTAAAATTAAATACTAAGACATTTATCAGGTTTACTTTAAAATTCATAGCCTGCCTGGCAGTGAAATTTCTGCAACAATAAAATTTGATGAAATGTCGAAAATGCTAACTTAAACAGCAATCATTTTGTAGTTAATCATCATTTATGGTCACCCATCCCCATTTGCCTAGACATCTTGGTTTTTGAAATAATCAGTTTGGTCTTCGCTGTTTATCCTCATAGAATATCTGAAAGGGTTAAGAACTGCTTTGGAGATAAGGACAATGAAATATAAGAAAAATATGTAACTTCAATTAGGACATTTATAAAGCTTCTTCCTCAGCTAGAACTGGATAGAACCCTAGATACTGAATATTTTAGAGCTCTTTTTGATGGGCAAACAATCCACAGGAAAAGTGATACATTGTTGTTAACTCAGCATTATGCCCAACTTATAGGTACTTTGAAAATATCTGCTTTATTATTTTCACTTGTAAATTAGATAGTTGACAACCTTGTAGACTTGTATATATTTATAGAAAGTTAAAATGTCAAGTTAATCAATTGACTAGGCACCTAATGACCTCAACTAATAAATACCTTGTTTTGGTCTCAGATACTACACATGTACTTTCTTGGTCTTGCACAGTATCAGTGTTTTCATGTTTCTGTCTTTTAGTCTTCATTTAAATTGATTTTAGGGATAACAAAGGATAATTTACATTAAATGTAGGTCTCATTTGATTTAGAGTTTTTTTTTTTTTGAGACAAAGTCTCACTTTGTCACCCCCAGTAGAGTGCTGTGACGTCACAGCTCACAGCAACCTCCAGCTCTTGGGCTTAGCCGATTCTCTTGCCTCAGCCTCCTGAGTAGCTGGGACTACAGGCACCTGCCACAACACCCGGCTATTTTATTGTTGCAGTTTGGCTGGGGCTAAGTTTGGACCCACCACCCTTGGTATATGGGGCCGGTGCCCTATTCACTGAGCCATAGGCGCTGCCCAATTTAGAGTGGATTTTGCAAGTGCAATTATTATATTATTATGTGAATATCTAAGTAACTTCCAATTGAGTATAATGAAATTCCTGACATATATATATTTAAAAACTATTTTAATTAAGTTATTAGAACCTACAGCACTGGCTCTAGGTACAATGGTGTGATTAAGTTATTACAATGATATGATTCTCTTATTTTAAGATATAGTGATAAATACATTTAATTTGAATGTCTACGTTATACTTTAAGAAGCCACTTCACTTCTAAGTCTCATTGTAGTATTTGAAAGTGGAAAAGAATCTGTTCTTAGTTTCTATTATTGGAATATTGCATTGTTTTTCCTTAAAAGTTTTCTTGACCATGTAACACAAACTCTAGATTTTCCTAGTGGAGCATTTATCAAAATGTACTTTGTAATATGTTCCTTAATCAAGAAAAACAACACACATGCATATACGCAGCAGCAGCAGCAAACATAATCAAAACATTCATCGTTCAATATATTGAAAAACTGCATCTTTATGGTCGTGTTTTTGTAAAATTCCAAGTGCATATTAGTTTATTAGAGGCTTTAAAAAGCTCTTCGTTAAGGGAAACTCTTCAACCTATGGTTTCTCAAACTGATTTGACTATAGAACTTTTATTGAAGGTGTGTGTACATCTGTTAGCATCCTAAGGAATGAGTATTAAGGAACCATGGATTCTGTTGTGTCACTAAGTGGCTGTAGTATCTTAAAACTGTTTTTTTTTTTTTTTCTGTTGCCCAAGCTAAAGTGACATGCCATCAGCCTAGCTCACAAAAACCTCAAACTCCTTGGTTCAAGCAATCCTCCTGCCTCAGCTTCCCCAGTAGCTGGGACTTATAGGTACCTGCCACAGTGCCCAGCTAATTTTGAAATTATTAGTAGACACACAGTCTAGCTCTCGCTCAGGCTGGCCTCAAACTCCTGAGGTGAAGGGATCCTACCACCTTAGCCTCCAAGAGTGCTAGGATTACAGGCATGAGCCACCACACCCAGCCTTGAGACAGCCTTTTGCATATTTGATTTTTAAATTTCCTTGTCTTAAAAACAAATAAGATTACTTGCCCTAATTATTTAGTAGATGTCAAGGAAATAATAGAAATTAATTTCAAAGCAGAAGTACAGTATAAAATGTTGTAATCTTTTAAAAAAGTGTTTTTGATTTGTTGTTATTTTTAATGTCAAAATATTAAAGGGATACAAATGTTTTAGGTTACATGGGTCACTTTTATAATGCTTGAGTACTGGCTAGAGGTATGCATGTCACCCAAATAGAGTTCATAGTACCCATTAGGTAGGTTTTTGCCCCACTCATCCTGCCTCCCCAGTTGCTTTCCACTGAATTTTATTCTGTGCACATGTGTGTTCATCAGTTAGTTTCAATTTAATAATGTGTAAATGCGGTGTTTGTTTTTGCATTCTTGAGGCGCTTCACTTAGAAGAATGGTTTCCATTTCCATCCAGATTGTTGCAAAAGTTATTAATTCATCTTTTTTATGGCTGAGTAATACTCCATGGAATAGACCACATTTTGGTATATATAGACCATGAATTGATGGGCACTTAGTTGATTCCCCATCTTTGCAATTGCAAATTGAAATATTTAGGAGAGAAATATTATGATATCTTGGAGTTACTTTAAAATGCACAGCTAAAAATAAATGATCCAAATTTAGCAAAATAATAATTGTTTAATCTAGGCAATAGGTACATGTGTGTTTATGATACTATTCTCACTATTTATATATGTTTACAATTTTTCAAACTAAGAAGTTTTAAGAATTTAAATACAGTATTATGTGAATTGTATGTAAAGCTACAATTACTACTTCAGACATGTTGTGCATTGATTTTACAAAGGAATGTATGGAGTTTCAAAGAAGCATGACTGTTCTGTCGTTTTGTCCTCCTTATAACCAAGGGTAGACTTTTGTTGAACTGTCATGTCTAGTTAGAGTGGTCACATTAGAATGTTCATCTGTGTAAACCAACTGGCTGAAATGAAATTTGAACTGAAAACCTAAATCTCATTATCACCAGGCTCTATCACAGTATTTCTCAAAGTGTGTTTCATAGACCAGCATCAACAATATTACCTGGGAACTTCCTTGAAATACAACTCCACAGACTGTATCACAGTCTTAATAATCAGAAATCCCAAAGGTGGGGCCCAGCAATGTGTTATAGTAAGCTTTCCAGATGATTGTGATCCTGGCTTAGATTTGGAAATTACCTATTATGTTGATCTACAACACAAGACTGAAGTGCAGTATGGAAACTCTATGTCATTAATATTGTGGTGTCATATTTTGTGTAAATTCTTTCGTAAGTCTATAACAGGGAATGATTAACAGGGATTCTATCACTGGTTGACTTAACATCTTTCTCAAAAATTATGGCACTGTTTACACCAGGGGTGTCCAACCTTTTGGCTTATCTGGGCTATCTTGGATGAAGAAGATTTGTCTTGGGCCACATATTAAATACACAAATATGACTGATAATGAGCAAAAAAAAATAAAGGGTCTATGCATAATTTTCATGATATCTGCCATCACAGATAAGCAAAAAGGTCCTCACATAATAATCCTAATTATGCAACAGACCGCTCATAGACTACTAAAATCATCGAACAAGTCTCAAGTATTTGATCACTAATACAGAAAATGTACATATCTAAGCAATAAAATGTCTTTTGTTTTTCATGATTTTTTTATTATGAAAGGAAAAGAAAAGTGGGCAACATAAAATTAGTGGGACATTTGACGTTGTATTTGAGAAACTAAGGCATTGATATCTGGTTTCATGGAAGTAGTTGTAATTTTCAGTGAGTTTTCAAGGTGACCATCGGATTATTTAGGTTCTAATTTTACTCTTAATGTGCTTCATTCTTGAAAATAGTTGTTCGCAAATGTAGGTGCTACCAAAGAGCCATGACAATAATAAGGCATGATTTTTTTTTTTTTTTTTTTTTGTGGTTTTTGGCCGGGGCTGGATTTGAACCTGCCACCTCCGGAATATGGGACCGGCGCCCTGCTCACTGAGCCACAAGTGCCACCCAATAAGGCATGATTTTTAAATGAGAGATATTTGTCTCTGGAAAGATAGGGCCTATAAAACTCCGGTAAAGAGATATGATCAAATTTTTCTTTAAGTTGAATGTCAGATTGCAGCTCTATGCATTCCTTTCTTAAATTGGCAGGTAACATATTTATAGCAAGTCTCAAATGCACCAAGAAATGGATTATTTTCCTGTAAATTTTGAAATCTGTTTTCAAATTCTTGTATCAAATTGAAAAACAAGGGTGCATATTTGTTGCTGTTTCATAGGACTGTATTTTGCCAATGTGTCAAAATACTTAAGTGTTTCCCTTAATTTCAGCTTGCCATAATTTTAATTCCGTTTGGAGCACTGTTATGGTCTGAATCATTGTATTGATAAATTGGTTTTCACCTTGAAAGATGCATGTTTACCTCATTTAAATGAGTGCTTAAATCCACTAAAAATTCTGAATCTGTAAGCCAGTTTTCATCATCAAGTTCTGGCACAAATTTGGTTTTTGATACCATAAATGAATTGATAATAATGTCCCAAATCATAAAAAATTTTCAACATTTGGCCTTGGCTTAGACATCTTATTTTTGAAAGAAAAATGTTATCACCATAGTCAGCCTTGATACTTTTTTTTTATTTTTATTGTTGGGGATTCATTGAGGGTACAATAAGCCAGGTTACACTGATTGCAATTGTTAGGTAAAGTCCCTCTTGCAATCATGTCTTGCCCCCATAAAGTGTGACACACACCAAGGCATTGATACTTTTAAGGAATTCCTGGAATTGGCAATAATTCAATCCCTTGGCCCTTATGAAATTCAGTTTTTTGCTGTGAGCTATGATTCCATAGCACTCTACTGAGGACCACAAAGTGAGACTCTGTCTCAATAAAAAAAAAATACAAAAAATAAATAAAATAAGAAATTCAGTTTTGATGATGATTTGCATGGTGATATCCATTTTTAAGATTTTGCACATGGATTTTCTGATGTATACTTTATTTTATCAAACATTAGTTTTGGATTAGCAATTGTATCATCTTCTATTAATTTTACACGTCTATTTTACCTACCATCACTGGATCACCGTCAGGAACTATGTTGACAATCACCAAAGAAAACTGCTCTAACATATTTTTTTACTGCTTCTTGTAAATATCTTGATTTAGTTGTATCTTGTAATGGCACTAAAGAAGCCATTTCTTAAGTGACATTATATTTGTTGTCAATACCTCCAGTAAAAATGGCAAGTTGAGCTGTATTTGTAGCATCAGTGCTGTCTTCCACTACCAAAGCATCAAAGTAAAAATTAGCAGCTTTTGTCTTCAAACTTCTTTCAATAGATTTTCCAATTTCTTCATTTCACCTGGCTATAGTCTGGTAAGATAAACTGATTTTAGAAATATCCCCCTTTTTCTCAGGGCAAATTTTTTTCTGCTATGCTTTCCTTACATTACTTAATAAACTCACCATCAGTAAATGGGTTTGGATTTTCTTGCTATTCAACATGCTACCACATAACTAGATTTCATAGTGGACTCTGTGTTGTAACTTTTTGAAAGAAAACTTTTATTGAGAAGACAGACTTTTGGGTAGTGCCTGTGGCTCAAGGAGTAGGGTGCCAGCCCTATATACCAGGAGTGGCGGGTTCAAGCCTGGCCCTGGCCAAAACTGCAAAAAAAAAAAAAAAAAAGAACAGACTTTTTATCAGTACTGCAGTTTCGTCCTTGTGACACAATCCTTTATACTCTTTGAATTTGGCAGCATATTTTTGCATATAATGCCTTTTCAAATTATAGTATTTGAAAACTGGCACAAATTTCCTACAAATTAAGCAGAGTGCCTTACTATTTGCCTTGGGGAAAAAGTAGTTATCTGTCCACTTTTCATGAAACAATCTTCCTTCATCCATAATTTTTCTTTTGGGGGGTTCTGTTTTCTTTTGAGACATTGTAGAAGACATGCTGGGATTAAAAAAAAACAGTAATAGATAAGGGGCTATATTTATTTTTATTATGAAAATTAATTGAAAGGAAAATAATCAGCAAGGTTTGGGCCCTTCCACTTCATGGCTGCTGACATAGAGCAAGGCAACAGCCAATTGTAAAGTGTAGCAGACAATGTGTGAGTTGCCAACGAGGTGTGGAAGTACCCTTAATAATCAAATAAGAATGCTTACCTAACTTCTAAAAAACATTAAAGGCCTAATGTTGCAATGGTAGATTGAAATATTACTGATAATCACTGCCTCACCAGTTCACCATGAACACATGTAACATCTGATGGTGTGAATTCGACTGTCTGCAGTTGGAAGGAGGCACACCGGAAGCCACGCATGTGTACAAATAGCCTGAGCATATGTATGTTTATTTTACATGACATTGCCAGCTACAAAGTTTATGCTTGAGAACTCTCCTGATCCAGCGCAAGGAGGGGGAGTTGGGAGCAGAAATGGTGGGAAATGGAGAAATAAAGCCAAGAAAGAGAGAGAGAAAGACATGAGACAAGAGATAGGATGGTGTTGGGAGGACTGAGTAGTGGCTGTGGCCAGCACCTCTACGGTGGAAACAGCTTTATTTATACAGTATCTTCACAAGGTTGCATAAATCTTAGCACATGGGGTAGATTTCATCTTTGAAGAGGAAAAATTGTGTGCTTGCCAATAATGAGGAAAGTATGTATGGGCTACGTGACCTCTGGCAGGTGGAAAGAATGTTGTTAAAGAAGTGGGTGGGGGTCTGCTGCCCACAGCCCACTCCCCACAGAGAACTGCACAATTCCAGCACAAAATCACACACAAAAAAATCTCATAATGCTTTAAATAAGTGTATGATTTTGTGTTGGACTGCGTTCATACTCAACCTAGGCTTCATAGAACATGGGTGGGACTTGCCTGGTTAACCCAGATTGAGTAGATCTAGTTGGGGCCTGAGAATGTATGTGCTGTTTTAATGATCTGAGCACCTGATCCATGTCCCAATGTCCCTGTCTACACAAGCCATGCATACTGGATGAGATGAGACTTTTCAGTGTGCAGGTATATTTAGACACATCATTCCAGTGGTTGCCAACTTATTATCTTGGTTTTGTGATGAGGATATTTTCTAGTGGGGTCTGCCTATCTGCATATGGTGGACGGCAGTCTATTTCCAAGCCTACAGCATGTATAAAAACACACAAGTTACGAGAGCAGAATTTGAGCTCAGTTGACATTTATCTAGGAGCTGATCACTGAAGTGAAAAGATTTCTTGGGTGGCACCTGTGGCTCAAAGGGGTAGGGCACCAGCCCCATATGCCAGAGGTGGGGGATTCAAACTCAGCTCCAGCCAAAAACTGCCAAATAATAATAATAATAATAATATTAAAGTGTCATAAAAAAAGAAAATATTTCTTTCAGTTTGGGTAAAAAGTATAAGGAACTCATAGCCATCAGGCCAATGCTTTCAAAAGTTATAAAGCAACCCACAAACCCTTCCCCTTTAAGGCTTTTATAGTAGGTGTGGCTAAGATCTTACATCTTGAAAATAAAATCTTTAATCAAGCTTCTTCAGAGAAATACATAAAGCTTTTTACTCTACTATTAACTTACTGAATTAGAAGAGAATTATTTCTCTACAGGTGTAAATTGATGAGGAAATGGAAATTTGGGAAACTTTCTCTAATTGAATGCTTGGCATTATATATATATTCTAAATTCAAAGTAATACACCCCTCTACTCTTACATTTTTTTTTAAATGAAAAGGGCCATTTTGTTGATCATATTTCACTTTTTATGTTAACACTTGGCAAAAGTTATTTCCTAATATTCATGGAAACACAGGATCAAGCATAGCATCATAAGTAATTTCCTCAACCCTTTTCCCTTCTGTTGTCCCACTAGAAGATGATAGAAGCTTTGGTTCTGTAGGGGCCATGGCTATTTCTAATCCTGACAGTTGCAGTGTGAGATTCACTGGCATTCCACTGCTGGCAAATTGAGGGCATGTTCTCCTTCTGTACAGTGAATCAGTATTGGGCTAAGTTTTGCTATTTACATTGTTACCTTTCCTGCCCTATTTTAATTTATCCAGTTGTAGAGCAATGAAGTAATACGAAAATTTTCCAATCCTATTTAACAAATCTCTTGGGACAGCTAAGAGGAAAGGCAGCTTATGAAGAAGTGAGAAGTAAAAACCAGTGGGCCCTTGGTTTGTAAAGGCAGAACCCCATTCCTTGGTCTGTACTTGGCAGTTGCTGCAACAAACAGAGTCTCATAAGGACAAAAAGTTGAAGGGAACTCTTGTGGAAGTGGTCCATTTGCTTCCATTGCCTGATTTTCACCTAAATTTATACGAAATGTTTTAGCTGAAACCCATCTGGCAAAGGCTTGTTTTTTTGTGTGTCAAATGTACAGCAATAAATGTTGAAGCTATTTTGATATTGGGGACTGGAAAAGTTCCTGGGCAGGAGCTGGGGCTGTCAGTCTAAGATAGGTTTAAGGCAAGTTTATGGTGAACAAGGGCAAAGTTCAGGAAATTCAGAGGTAACAAGACACTTTGGAGCTGTGGCTGAAACAGAAAATGACCCCAGCTAACTGAAGGGGAAAGAAAGCCACTTAGAGAATGAGTCTGATTGAAGGCCTTTATGTACACAACAAGGACTCTTCTATTGGCCCCAACAGATGTCACTTACTTGCAGTATTAAAAGAAATTTACCAAATGCAGACTTTGATTAAACAGATACTTAATGGAGCATCTTGCTCTCTAGAGAAGAAGACAGACATTATAGAGCAATTACAGGATGAAGTAACAGGTGCAATGATAGTGCAAGACCAGGGTGCTATAGGAGCCCAGTTGGGAAACACTGCAATCGAAACCCTCGTTCATTTACTAAATGAACAATATTTAAGGTGCGCCTACTATGTTCTAGGCACTAGGTGCTGAGAATGCAGTAGTGGATAGTGAATAAAAGGGACATGACCTCTGTCTTCCTGGGGCTTGCAGTTTGAGAAGAAAGAAAATTAAATAGTTATACTCCCTAAATGCGTTTAATTTAGTTATTCTGGAATCATAGAAACTTCAGTGACAGGAAGTATAGCTCTATCTTTTGACTTGACTTGGTTTTGTGTGCACGTGTGTGTGTGTATAATCTCTCTGGGCAGACAGACCAAAGTAGAGGGGTGTATGTGTATTCTATATGCAGTAGAACCTCCATAATTGACCACTCCTACATTGACCACCTCCTTAAGTTGACCAAATTTACATAGACAAGCCATGCACCACACGTATGTAATAGTGCAAGTCCTAATTCCTTATGTTCACCAACTTCATATGTTGAACAGTTTGTTACAGTTCCTTGGGTGGTCAACTTGCAGAGCTTCTACTATGTGTACACACACACAGAAACTAAAGGCAGTAAGTAGTACTAATTGCTCTAATAACCCATACATCACAGTGACTAAACACAGTTAAAGTGCACAGTCCAATGTGGATTGGTGGGAGAGGGTGGTGGTCAAAAATTCTTCTTTCTGTACCCATGCTTCTCATTTTAGCATATAGTATTTTCTTACCCTATATTGTTACATATCCTTTTATGGACACATTTTATCTCTATGACTAGGATTCCAGCCTCCTTTACAATCTTAGACTTCATTTCCCTAGTGCTTATCATATGTGACTGTTAAAGATATTTTTCTAGATGTGTGTAGATAAGTGAACCAAATAATGGAACAGATTGAAAGTGAATTGAATCACAGATTGTTAAAGCAGAGAAAAGGACCTAGAGATCATTTAGTCCCAACTACCTGCTTTACAGATGAGGAAACTGAGATCCAGACTCTCACATGAAAGCTATAACCCAGCTACAATTTAACAATAGGGGGAAGTGGGAAAGGGAGGGGGGTGGGTGGAGGGAGGGGGATCGGTGGGATCACACCTGTGGTGCATATTACAGGGGTATTTGCGAAACTTGGTAAGGATAGAGTGTAAATGTTTTGGCACAGTAACTGAGATAACACCGGAAAGGCTATGTTAACCACTGTGATGAAAATGTGTCAAATGGTTTATGAAGCGAGTGTATGATACCCCATGATCATATCAATGTATACAGTTATGATTTAATAAAAAAAAATTCTTTAAAAAAAAAAAGAATGGAAGAAAAAGTATCCAATGTACTCAGCCCTACTATAAAATGAATTTATGGCTTTCACATGAAAGCTTATAACCCAGTTATATCCTAAGAATAGGGGGAATGGGGAAAGGGAGGGGAGGGAGGGGGGAGGGGGGCAGAGGGAGGGTGATTGGTGGGATTACACCTGCGGTGCATCTTACAAGGGTACATGTGAAACTTAGTAAATGTAGAATGTGAATGTCTTAACACAATTACTAAGAAAATGCCAGGAAGGCTATGTTAACCAGTGTGATGAAAATGTGTCAAACGCTCTATAAAACCAGTGTATGGTGCCCCATGATTGCATTAATATACACAGCTATGATTTAATTTAAAAAAAAGTTAATGAAAAAAAAAAAAAAAGATTCTCATTTTGCAAGCCGGCACGAGGAGGGAGCATTGACCTGAGTGGAAATGGTGGGAAATGAAGAAAATAAAGCCAAGAAAAACAGGGAGAGGCCAAGAAAGATGGGAGACGAGAGATAGGATAGCATCAGGAGGACTGACACAGCTCAAGGCTGCACCCAGCACCCGAACCGTGGAAACAGCTTTATTTATACAGTATCTTAACAAGGTTGCATAATTCTTAACACATGGGGTAGAGATCATCCTTAAAGAGGAAAAATTGTACTTGTGGATAAGAAGGGAAGTATGCATGGGCTACGTGATTTCTAGCAGGTGGAAAGAATGTTCTTATAGAAGAAGTGGTTGGGGGGGTCACTCCCTGAGGATTTCCCAGGCTATGGGGGCCCTGCTGCCCACAGCCTGCTCCCACATTCTCACTTTTCTCAGTGACTCTCACCTGACTCAGTCCACCAAGGAGAAGCCTTATCTCATATGGAAAAGATACTGTGAGGACCAGAAGAGAGAACACGAAATTAATCATGGTACATCCTGCTTTCTTTAGCCTTATAAGGTATAATATAGGTATGGTTTAGCTAATTCATTTTATTCACATTTCTAATACTTGGACTCCCCCAATCCTGTACGTTTATCTGTAAATGGATTCTCTCAAATATATACAGAATTTGAAAAGAATTGAACTTAGACAAAAAATTTAAAAAGATGAGGTCACACATACTTATGGGATGTCTGGAGCACAGTTTCTTAGGACACAGAGTAAGCCTTTGGCAGGCTTCTTATGAGCAAAGGCTTCCCTAGAATTTAATCAAGACACTAATTTGAATTGGAACAAGTAGGAAAAAAAAAAAGAAAGAAAAGAAAGCTCATTCAACTGCAATAAATTGAATTCCAAAGGAGTCAGTCTCTGCTTGAGATTGAAAGATTTTGGAGGCCTCAAAAGCTATTATAGAAATAGGAACCTTATCCTCATGAAGTGAGCAGTAGAAGATGAGTTTAGGAAGAGTTTTATTTCTGAAGACTTTTCTCAAATGGCTGGGCTTGCTGGCCAAGAAAAAGTCATTTGGTTACAGGTCCAACATGTACATGGTCATTTCTCATTTTATGTGCAAAACCAGACTCACACGGGGCTTAGAATTTTCTATAAAATTAATCAGTCAAGGCATTTAAAAAAAAAACCTTGTTATTTTGATGTTAAGGCAAGAGTCTTCTGCTTATGCCAGAATCTAGCTTGATGTGCATTAACATGTCTCCTCTCATATTTGGAACATTTGCATTTTGGAAATATGATGCTATTAAAAGAATTCTGGAAATATAAATCCCACAAAACAACCTAACCCTCCTCGATTCATTTACAGGTTTTTTTCTGTCCTGACATAAACAAAAAAATAACCCCCGTGTTCAGGGACCTCAATTATTCTCAGCCATGAGTTTCAGATGAACTTTCAAGTTTCAACACTTTATTTGCTCTAGGTCAGATAGTATTTTCAATTATTAAAACCATAATCTTCAAGACAAGCATAATTTTTGTAGCTTACTTGTAAATTTGTAATTTTAATGACTTAGTTTATGCTGAACATGAATAATAAACTATCACCTATTAAACCTGGAGAGCACCAGAAGTTACTAATATGATTTACAATGCACTGCAGAAATGGGATTCATTATTATCTAGCATTTTAAAGATTTGCAGTAGAGTAGTGTAAACAAGTATTTACTTTAATTAAGGAAATAGCAAGGATTTTGTAGGGTTGTATTTTATGTAGAAATTAATTATCTAATAAGCAGAAAGTTCATACTTGGTAAAAAAGAATCTGTTACTGAATCCTACCATAAAATCTCTTCATCCCTTTGAAAGGCATTTCTAAAAGCTTATCTACAGGCTGCTAATGGGCCTTTTCAGTTCTTGCCAGCTCTCTTTGTCTTTAAAGCAAGGTCGGTGGGAGGGTGTTTACTCTGGGGAGAGAGAATTTGAAGTATCCATGTTACTTTTCTTTTCTTAAGTTGCCTTTATAGAGTAAGACATTTATTAGTGGGCCTTGACAGATCATTGAAACTTGCAAAACCATGGGTGGAGGGATAATAGGCTAACTTGAGATCCTACTCTTTTGGCAACCCCATCCCCTATAATCAGTCCACCATACTATCTGTGCTCTAGATATTAACATCTGATTTTGCTGATGTTGGTTTATGCCAGAATCTAAATTGCATTTGGATTAGAATCTTTTTCAAGTTTACTTTTATTAGCTAATTAAGTCAAATCCCTCCACCTACCAGGATGATCTCTCACTTACCAAAAATTTAACTTATTCCTCAAGCCTTGTTCCTTACTGCTTCCTTCCATGAAGGCCTTGTCAACTAATTTACTCCACACTGATCTCCACAAATTTGAATATCCAGAGTCCTTACAGTGCATCTCTTCTTGGTTATCTCCTATGTAGAAATGTTCTTTAATGGTCTTACGAAAATGTGTGATTTGAAATGGGTTTTAATTTTAACATAAACAACATTTACATTTTAATATGAACACACATCCTAGAACCAGAATTGATAGAGTTAAGAAGTTTTCTTCCAAGGAAGTTATTACTGATTTGAGAGCTGCTGCCCCTGCTTTAGAATTCTGGGGAAATATTTTCAGAAAAAAATAATTTCATTTCATTTC
The DNA here is from genome assembly GCF_027406575.1 of Nycticebus coucang. Taxonomy (NCBI): domain Eukaryota; kingdom Metazoa; phylum Chordata; class Mammalia; order Primates; family Lorisidae; genus Nycticebus; species Nycticebus coucang. The sequence goes on along the minus strand of NC_069804.1, from coordinate 150,572,932 downwards.
TTCATGACACACATCATCTTCTCGGTCCCAAATAAAATCATTTAGCTTGATAGCTCATTTTATTTGACCAACTTAATTCCAACTTATGTTTTTAGATACTTAAAAAATTTAAATTCAACCACAAAGAAAAATATCCCCTAGTGAATAGTAGAATTAATACTGTTTTTCACGTCGAAAACACAGTTAATAAAGAAGAGTTCTAGAAATGTTTGTGGCAGTTTAGTAAGTATATGGTTCCCTATGGTGACTATTTTAAGGAAGACAATCCTTGTTTGTTTGTATAAATTTGTCTATATTGTTAAAAGTAAATTCATGATTAATGTATTCACAGGAGGCATATATTAAAGTGTATATCCAAGTGTTACTGCTTTAACAGAATACAACTTCCTGCCTCAACCAGGCATGTAACCTTAGGAAAGTTACTGAAGATCTCTGCACCTCAATTTTATCATAAGTCAAAGTGTTTTAATAAGGCCTAGTTCAGAGGATGCTATAAAAACTAAATGAGACTACATGGAAAGTACATATATTTTGATCCTGCTGTGCAGTAAATACTCAGTAAATGTTAGTAGCTATTATTGATTTTACTACTATCATTGGTTTTCTGGAAATACTTGTTTATGTCTACCTTCTTTTCTCAAATCTTGTGGTTGAATCTCATATGTTTGACTCCAGGTCTTCTCACATTTAGGCAACTACACGTAACACTGCTGCTAAAGTCATATTTATCTGTTTTCAAGCTAACTTCTTTAATTGAAGCCTCTTAGGGGCTTTCTATTCAATTCTACGTCAACTTCAAACCCCTTGAAGCCAGTTTCAGTGCTTACATCCTATTACACTCCTTGAAATCAGAGACTGTAACTTCTTTATGGTATCAAATATCATGATACTATAATGAGCTACATCAGAAAAAAAAAAAAAAAAAAACTACCAGCAATCTAAAAGGCACTTAAAGGAAATCCTTGTAGGAAATTTATTTTATTTTCCTAAAATGAAACTCTCCCTTATGAAGCCACATGGTGATTGACTATAATGCAGAATCACATGTGAAACAGTTGGAAAACTAACTCACTTCTTCAAAAATGAACATAGACAACGGATGCTGTTAATAAACAAACTCAGGGATCATTGCCTTGACCTTGTACACAGATGAAAACAATGGTTTAGGGAATGAAGACTTTCCAGAGTAGTTTAAAAAATGGTCAGAGGTTGTTCTACTTGAACAATCTTACTATCCATGTTGAAAATGGGACAAGGAAGCAATCAGAAGTAAAGTAGAAAATTACAGCCCAATTTGTGTTCAGGTCTCCTCTGTGTCTCCTTTTGATGTCTTGAGCCACTGCCTCACACTGGCCCAAAATGTATCAGAGAATATCAGACTTTGGCATTCTGCAGAGCACGTGGTCCAAGTTCTTATCATTAACTTGACCTAAATGAATGGCAGTATTCATGACAAGAACACACGGGTAACGTTAAAGCACCTTAAACTGAGACCTTTTCTCTATACAAAATAATGCTCTGTTTTGAGATTTCTCATTACACAAAGCAATTAAACAGCCAAATCACTATGTACATCTGTGTTTGTTGATACTTTACATTTGTTTTAAAGTGAGATTTAGGAGGACCCTTATTTAATCTGGGTCAGACTCTCCTATGATTTATTTGTTGCCATTTGGATTTCATTTCTATAGTTGAGCATTCAGTTGCCCCAATATGAAATTTAAAGGCCCTTTTCCTTTAATTAATTATACTTACCATATTCTTCACCATTATTCAGCCCATTCACTTTGAATGGTTCATATTAACAATATATCAGGACATAGACAAATGGCACCCTCAGCTAAACTGTGATTGGAAGGAGTTTTAGAATAAATTGTAATTGCTATTGACTTCAAATTTCTTAATCTGACTTTCAAGAGAGTCCATAATCTGGTTTTGATTTGTCTTAACTTTTCATAAAATCTCTTGCATGTTTGGTTCTCATGGTAGTTTCTTAATAAATAAGTTATGTTATTCTTTTTTCTGGGACTTCCACATTGTACTTTAATCAAGTTGGTGTCTTCACCCATCCTTTAAAATCCACTGAAATCTCACCCTTTCATTGAAATTTTTCCTTGTGGTACAGTATCTACTATTCTTTCTCCCTTTTCTTTGATTTCTTTTTGGCCAAGTACTAGATGATGGTGGCTGTTGATAAATGTGTCATAAGGGTAGATCTCTTCGACAAGATTATGATGGCCAAGTAGGCAAGAACTTTATCCCATTGACTTATATATCCTCCAAAGTGTCTGACACAGTGTGAAACTTATAAACAACACTTACTGATCTATGTTGAAGAGATTTATTGGCCTACAGTACCTTTGAAATTGTTTATTTGATGAGTATATATTACCTACCATGACAGGGATTCAGAGAATGTGAGAATTTTATGATGAATAAAAGATGGGGTTGAATTTCATTTGAAAGTGCAATTGTGCTATTCTGAGAGGATGGGAGGATAAAAGCATTGTTTTGTTTTGTTTTTTTAAGTTATTTGCCTTTTAGCTATAATAGAATCAGTAAATTCCCTCCTGACTTAACATGGAATCTGTTGGTAAGCGGCTGCTGGGTTTCTAATCCTGAAGTCCAGAAAATAAAATTGGACTTTCAACTGAAATATCTATTTTTAGGAGTGCTGTATTAGACATATGTTTTCCTATGAACCACTCAGAACCCAACTACATCTGTAAGATAGTTGCTAACATAGGGCAACCTCAATAAATTAGGGTTTTGTGTCACAAAAATATTTTCAGGGACTTAGTATTTGTAAAAAGCTGGGTCAGAAAGTTAATATGGAGAAGGATTAAAGAATTTTAAAGATCAGGCACCTATTAGATGATTATAGTACTTCAGGATTATAACCTGGATTTTCTAAAGAATATGCACAATTCTCAGATTTCACTATCAAAAGTCCACTTATTAGTTTAAAATAAAAACCTTCCACAAGTAGCTTTTCCAGAAAAGCATTTCATAAAATTTATTTATTATTTCACTTAGCTTTAAAAATATAAAAATGTACATATTTCAGCTTAGTTTTTTTTTTTCAAGGAAGAAGAGTGTTATATTGGTTTTCTTTTTTTCTTTCCAAATAGGTAACAACTTATTCTATTAAAGGTTCTTTATAATGTTTCTATGAAAACATTAGGTATTTTAAAGAAAAATGAAATTCAGAAACCCAGGTCAGCAGATTGAAAGTATTGGGAAACTTTTATAAAAAGGAACTTAAATATGCTTATAACAGCACTGCACGTTTTCCTTTCATGGTTAATGCTCAAATCCTTCAAATCCTTAGAAATCACATACATACTACTTTCATAATAGTAATGACATTCTGTACTCACCTTCTTCAAGGCAAGTGTTTATTGTTTTAGTAGTGGGACTGAATTGCTGATGCATTCATACACTCCCCATAGTGAAAAATGTCATGCACATGTATAGCACCAGTTAGGGGGTTAGTTTGTAGACAAGAAATAGAAAAATACTTGAAATCCTATACCTGTGTTGTTGACCTAAATAGAAACAGCTTTGTGCCATGAAAAGTTCTGCACTCGGACTCAGAAAACTTGGATCTAGCTATGTGAATTTCTGGAAATTCATGCATTCATTTATTAAATTAATATTTATTGAGCTAAAGACAAGGCACTGGGCAGGGGATTGGTGACACAATAGAAAAAAATAGACAAAATTCCTTCCCTAATGAAACTTACAGTCCAGTGCTGAAGACAGACATTATTAAAATAATCACATATACAAATTGTAACATTGTACCTGTGATAAGTATAGCATATAATGGTATTTGACATAGTTGGGAAAGTCAGAAGAGGATTCCCTGAGGAAGTGAGATTAACCAATGTCTAAAGGCACAAAGTGAAGGGAGGGGGAAAGCATTCCAGACAAAGGAAAAGCATGTACAAAGGCCCTGTGGTGTGAGAGAGCTTGGTGAGTTGAAGGGACTGAGAGCAAGTCCAAGTGGTTAAAACAAAAGGCACGAAGAGGTAGGTGGCATAAGATGAAGCTGCAGGGATCAACAAGGGCTAGATAGTATAGGATCTTTGGAGTTACATTAAGGAGTTTGCCATTTACCCTAAGATCAATGGAGGGTCTTTGAAGAGTTTTAGTCAGAGGTATTATGTAATAGATTTGTGTTTGGAAAAGATCACTCTGTCTACAGGGCATCAGCTGTGACTAGCGAAACAGCCCAGTAATGGAGACATTCTGTGTGTGTGTGTGCATGCACATTTTGGAAAATAAAATTATATGATAAATATTATATTATAATATTCATTTTTCATTTAATGAATATTTTGGACATTTATTAATTTTGTTAACTTTTGTTGAAATTATGCTTAATCTTAACTTTGTAGGTTGTCTTTGTTTAATTCCCATTTGGCTTCATTCTTGCCACCAAACATACTTCTGAGATAGATTCCTCTCATCGTCAGTTGGTATATATTTTGCCTATAGCCACTGTTGAATAAATGTTTGTGTGAGACTAGAGTATATCATGTATTCCCAAATCTCAATAGATTTAGGACTTGAATAATGTGTTTTACATAAAATGATTTTATGCTTCTCAACAGTAACACAATGATCAAGTATTAACCATGTTTGAACCTGACTTATATATATATAATAGGCATGCAAAATGAGGCTTCTGAGTATATGGGCTATATGGACTATGGCAATTGACTTTCAGGAAAAAATAAAAATTGTATTCAAAACATACCCATAATTCATTAATCCTTATAGTTCTTTTCCATACTTTATAGCTTGTTATGAATGAATATACAAAAGCTAAGCCTAATATCAAAGATATTTTTCATAAAACTTTCAAATTGAGACAGGTCACTTGACATTTCTATGATTTATTTAATAAGATATCTTCTGTCCTATGTTATATTATTGTTATTTAGTATTTATTGAACACCATATCCTGAGATGTTTGGAGGAGAGAAGCAGGGAGTTTGTCAAATCTTAGTTTACACTAGTTATGAGCAAAAATTTTAGCTATAGCATTGAGTCAAAGTCACTAGCCCTACCTATCATTACTGGAACATGGCCAGCAGTAGGGGAGCCAAAATTAAGAGTGGCCAAAATCTGGAAGGCAGGAAGACCAAGAAGGACTAGGCAGGGCATTGCAAAGATCCAGGAAGGTATTGACCATGGGGAATAGAAGTCTAGACATGTAGGTAATTGTCTTCAGCTCCACAGTAAATACAAAATCTAATGAGCAGATTGAACATGCTTCCAGGAAGGCCAGTATTTTTTTCATTTTTTTCATTTTTGAAGGCCAGGACATTCAGGTATTCTGGTAGTCAGTAAATATCAGCTCTAGTTAAAGCTAGAGGTAATATGACTTGAAATTTGGAGCCAGATTTCCAGCCCTTAGAAAAACTGCAGTAAGGGTATTACCCTAAACCTGAAGGAAATATAGTTTTAGGCAAGGGAGTTATAAAGATGCAAGGCAAGGACTTGGTTCCTAGAACTAGGATCAAGGATGGGAGCATTTTAAAGGAACAATGCTGAAATATTAATTGAGTTCACAGGGTCAGAGCAAGTCCAGCAGCAAAGCTGATTTGATGTCAGATATTTGAGTCACTTAGAGCTTTTTTATTATTTCACTTGCCTAATTCAAGATTGATGCCAGATTCAGGGACTGGAGGTCATTGAACATAAATGTGGGGTCATAGTGGCACTGCTTGCTTACATTAGAAGAAGGCAGAGTCAAGATATGAAGTATTCCATTGTTATCCTAACAGAATGATAAGTAGTGCAAATTTCATTATTTGCATCAATCATTTGGCAGAAAATTATAATGAAAATGTAATCATGAGAACCACGTTGCTACTTGGATTTTAATTCTCTCTGTCCCTCTTTCACTCACACACATGCATGCACATATCTCACTCATACTCACAAATACGTAGATCTACAAGGAGAGATGAGCTGGCTTTAAGTGTGCATAGCCTTCTCTGGGGTATGACGTGTGCTTGCCCCCAATCCTAGCCATCTCCCATTATCTTTGTTAAGAAATCTCTAGAAAAGATGGTTGCTTTAGGGGAAATGCATTTCAGGGTTTTCAAGGAAGACACAGAAGGGGTAGTTGTCAGTTTGCCTGGGCCGGTCCTGCACAAAGTTCCTATGTAAGGGTAAAATCCATCTTTGCCTCTCTTCCATTTCCCTTTTCAGTAACCTTCTGCCTCACATGGAAAATGTATCAGATTAAGGTCACATTCTTCTGTTCAACAAAGCTCACAGTCATATACAATAGAATCTCTGTAAGTTGACCACCCAAGGGTCTGTAACAAAGTGGTTAACATACAGATGTGATTAATGTAAGGAAAAAGGCCTACTGTACTTATATGCACATGTGTTGCATGACTGGTATATGAAAAGTAAGTCAACTTAAAGAGGTGGTCAAAGTTGGGGAGATGGTCAACTCTGGAGGTTCTACTGAAGTTTCAATCTGTCTCTCTAGCTTTATCATTTCTTGCTATCCTACATTGTCCCTCTACTTTAGACAAACAGACCTAGTCAGTACTGTAAATAACATCAGCATATTCCCACCACCCTTCTCTTGCTTATACTCTTTCCACTGCCATCTACATTCTACAAAGCCACATCATAGCTCCTCCACTTATTCTGTTACTGTGAACAAGTTTCTTTGCCATCTGCAACTCCTGATTTCTTCATGTCTAAAATGGAAATAGTAACAGTCCCTCTTACAGGGGGTATTGTAAAAGAATTGAATGAGCTACTGAATAAAAAGTTCATAGCACGGTGCCTGACAAATAGGAAATGTGCAATATATAGTAATTATTCTTATAACCATATCTTGAATGCCCTATCTCTTTGATGAAAGCCTTTCTTGGTATTACTTTATGTGTTTGGGGGCCTATTTCAACATTCCCTTCCACTTTCAGAAATTCTTTCTTAGTTAGTTGTCACTCAGTGATAACAGATATATTTCAACATTCCCTTCCACTTTCAGAAATTCTTTCTTAGTTGTCACTCAGTGATAACTGAGTAATAATAGAAGCAACCATTTTTTAAGCTCTTGTCTTATGCTAGGCACAATATGCAGGACTTTACACGCATTATCATGTTCAGTCTTTACCAATTCTGTGAGGGAAAAACTAGCAATTACTCCATTTTACTAACATGAAATCTGAGGTTTAGGATTCTGTGTCCTATCCCCTCTCTTTCCAGGCACCCAATTCAATTCTTCTACATATCTGTGAGTAAGGTTTAAAATTATTCTTTCTAGATCCTTAGTGACTAGCACAGTGGCTGTCATAGGCTCAATGCTACTCAAGGGAATTTGCTGGATAAATGACTAAATGTTGTTCCCTTGCTCCCCAAAGCCCCCAACCATGGTCTGCTACCTAGGCTTGAGCACCTATATCTTGTCTACAATAGGTACCCTCAGGGCCTTATTTTTGCTGAACAACTGATAAATTGGTGTGCTATCTAGACCTGAACACCCGTACCTTTTCCATATTAAATACCCAAGTGGCCTTATTTCTGCAGGACAATTGATAAATTAATCCTGATAGGATGATAACAGATAATTACTGAGAATATATTAATGTATCACCCCCTCCTACATAACTTATTTGCATTTTAATGGAGCAGTTCTGGAGATAATCCCTTAAGGCAAAGGAATGAATCTTGAGGGTGAGAAAGAAAGCCCCCTGAATAAGAGCCAAGCTGCAGTTTGCGGGGTGGGGGGAGAAGGTGGTGATATGCCTGTCTCAGAAGTGACATCGTATAGGTAACTGCCTACTCCGCCCATGTGTTATGTCAGCTTTGATGAATAATTTTCAAAAGCCAAAATTATTATCTATTGCTGTTTTCTTTTTTTCAGTTTTATTTTAGATTTGTTGATTCTCTAGAGCAAAACTTCAAGTCCTTTTGGGCAAAGACAAATGGCTAAGCCTAATAAGATGCATGGTGCTGTGAAATTGGATTAATTAACTAGGATTTAAATTGAAGTTGTTTCTGAGATAAAGTGTGACCAAAATGTATTATTACGAAATGTTTGTTTTGCAGTGCCTACAGTATGCCATAGTGAACATAATTCTCATCTTGAAGCTGGGAAGGGGAGCAAATAATGTGACTTTTCCAAAAAGGAGAAAAAAAATCTCACTTTATAGCCTTTTCTCATACAGCAGACCTCAGTTTAACTCACCATGGTATATCATATTTGGGTCAATTATTTCTTTAAGAGGTCTCTAAGACATACATTACCAGTACACAGATATGATTTAATAAAAAATAAATAAATAAATAAAATAAAAATTTTAGTAAGTAGGGCAGCACCTGTGGCTCAGTGAGTAGGGTGCCAGTCCCATATACTGAGGGTGGCAGGTTTGTACCGAACCCCGGCCAAATTGAACCAAAAAAAAATAATAATCATAAAATAAAATAAATTTTAGTAAGTTCAGTCTTCTGAGACATATTCATATAGTCAGCTATTTTTTTTTTTTTTTTTGCCGTTTTTGTCCAGGGCTGGGTTTGAACCCACCACCTCTGGCATATGGGGCCAGCGCCCCACTCCTTTGAGCCACAGGTATCACCCTATATGGTCAGCTTTTATAGAAAAGCTAGATTATTTTTAGGTCAATGAAGCTAGATTATTTTTAAGTAACAAGATGATGCCATTTATTACAGAGAATTAATAAAAGAGTTGCTAAATGGTTTAATGCCATAGTATGACTGCTTAAAATGATCATTTATTCAATAAATATTTTATGAATGCAAACTGTGTGCCAGAAACTGAGAGGTACAATAGGAATGCCAAAGTTATCAATCAATAAATAAATATCATCAACCTAGATCTGAGGTTTTAGAATATTTTTCCTGCAGAAGATTTCTTTTACAAAGTGCTTCCATTTGGTTTCACAGATTTCCCTATTCTTATACCAAGACCACACTTTCTTGATTACTGTCATTTTGTAATAAGTCTTAAAATTCTTTGTCAATTATTCAACAAAGATTCCTTTGTCTTTTCTAAGTTATTTGTCTACCTAAATTTTAGAATCACCTTGTCAATTTCTACAAAAAGCATTCTGTAATTTTGATTATGAGGGCAATGGCCAGAAAAATAATATCTTAAATTTGAGTCTCCCAATCCATGAACATAGTATATTTTTCCATTTACCTAGTTTGTGTTTAATTTCTCTCAGTAATGTTTCTTATTTTCTAGCATAGAGGTCTTACATATTTTGTTACTTTTTTCTTAAATATTTAGCGTTTTGATGCTGTTATAATTGACATTTTAAATTTAATTTTCCAATTTTTTTCTTGCTAGTAAGTAGAAAATACAACTCATTTTCATATGTTTACCATGAATCCTGTGAAACTTCTTAATTTCACTTATTAGTTCTAGTAGCTAATTTACAACACTTTTTGGTTACTGTGTAGATAGTCATGTCATTTGCAAATAATGGCAGATTTACCTCCTTCCTTAAAATCTGTGCACCTATTATTTCTTATCTTTACCTTATTGTGTGGTCTAGAACCTCTAGTATAATATTATATAGAAGTGGTGAGACCAAACATCCCTTCTTTGTTTCTGATCTTAGGAAAAAAATATTTAGTCTTTCACTATTAAGTATGATTTTAGCTATAGGTTTTTAAATACATGCTCTTTGTAGATTTAGAAAGATATCTTAGTTTATGGAAAGTTGGTGTGTTTTTTTTTTTTAATCAGAAATAAGTGTTAAATTTTGTCATATATTTTTCTGGACTTAGAGAGGATCATATGATTTTTCTCTTATCCTCACCATAATGTGAATGACATTGATTGCTATTTATAAAAGGTGAAAAATTTGTATAATCTGAAGAGAAACCAGAGTATGATTGCTCCTTTAATATTGTACCAGCCTTGCATTCCTGGTAGGAGCCCTATTTGATTATATTATTTTTTTAGAAATTGCTAGATAACATTCGATAATATTGTATCAGTGTTTTATATCTATATTTATGACAGATATTGGTATATAATTTTTCTTGTAATACATTTGTCAGGTTTGGGTATCAAAGTTCTACTGGAATAGTGAAATAAGCAAATATTTCCTTCTTTATGTACAAAACTGGTATTATTTACTTTTAAAATTGTCGATAGAATTCACCAATGAAATGCTTTAGGTCAAAAGTTCCATTTTGGGTTGGGTTTGAGAATTATAAATTCAATGTCTTTAATAAGGGATAACTAGAGGGGTGGAGACAAGATGGCTGACTGAAGGCTCCCATCCAGAAGGAGAGTTAAAGGACAGAAATTTAGCAAGTAACCTGCTGGATTAGAGCTGCACCAAGAGAGAAGGTTGAAGAATGCACATCAACCGTGCTGAGGTGAGCTACAACCCAAAGGATACAAACAAAAGGTACAAAATCCATCAACAAGCAGATGGGAGTCCCCTCCCCCATGAGAATGGCTCAGAGTGCCCCACAAACAAACGAGCAGAGTTCAAAGGTTCTCCCACTACACTCCATGGGAGAGACCCTCGAAAAACTGGACCTACCTCCCCTACTAGGGTGCCACAGTGTTCTCCTGCCAGGCATAAAACTATGTAACTGTATATATTCTCTAGTTGCAATTCTGAGCTCCCAGCACTCCCCTCCACTCTCACTCTGAGGTCTGGAGGCCTGTACCCCAGGAGTCCAGATTCTTGGATGATTTCTCGTGGGGTGTGGACAGGGCCTAGACTACAGCTGGTCAGTGCTGATTCTGCAGCACAGCAGTGAGGAGAGGACGGTCGGCTGAGAGAGAATCACACCGAAGCAGCAGTGCCCGAGGCACAGAGCAGCAGCCGTTTCTGGGAACAATAGGGCTCACTCCCGGATATTCCAAAGCCACACCCCCTGTCTCCCTGGGCAAACAGAGGAGGCTGGGCATCTTCTCAGGTGGCAACCACCGTGGAACAGATCTGGGACAGAAATGCAGGCCCCCTGAGACTTCAATCCAGAGTAACTTTCACTAGGGTCAAACAGAGACCAGCTGAAAACAAGACAGAACCAGTTAGCCCCACCACACCAACCAGGTCCCCAGTTTCTCAGGCCATACCACGGTACAGGTCCTTGACAAAGCTCCAGGGAAAAATCAAATGGTGTAAAACAGTCATAGGGCGGAATCAGCAGAAAAACTCTGGTAACATAAATAACCAGAATAGATCAGAACCCCAAGGGAAAGATATGGCAGATGTAACTGAAGATCCGATTCATAAACAGCTGGCCGAGATGTCAGAAATCGAATTCAGAATTTAGATTGCAAACAAGGTTAATAGAATAGAGGAAAATTTGGAATTAGAAATTCAAGGAGCAATTCAAAAGTCGGAATTAGAAATTTGAGGAGAAATTCAAAAGTTGTCTCAAGAATTTAACAAATTTAAAGACAAAATGACCAAAGATTTTGACTCACTGAAGCAAGAATTTGCAGCCCTCAAAGATCTAAAAAATACAGTAGAATCCCTCAGTAAGAGAGTGGAGCAAGTAGAAGAAAGGATTTCTGACATTGAAGACAAAGCCTTTGAACACTCCCAAACTCTCAGAGAGGAAGAGAAATGGAGAGCAAAAACGGATCATTCTCTCAGAGAGCTCTGGGATAATTTGAAGAAGGCTAATATCCGCCTCAAGGGAATCCATGAAAGTGCTGAAGTGGCCTCACAAGGCACAGAGGCCCTTCTCCATGAAATCATGAAAGAGAATTCAGACATGCCAAGAGATTCTGAAATTCAGATAGCAGACAGTTTCAGAACCCCAGCATGACACAATCTGAATAAGACATCACCCAGGCATATCATAATTAACTTCACTAAAGTTAATATGAAGGAAAAAATTCTCAAAGCAGCCAGACGTAAGAAAGCCATTACCTACAAAGGGAAGAATATTAGAATGATTGCAGATCTCTCTGCTCAAACTTTTGAAGCCAGAAGAGGGTGATCATCAAATTTTAATCTCCTAAAGCAAAATAACTTTCAACCCCAGATCCTATATCCAGCTAAACTGAGTTTCATTTATAATGGAGAAATTAAATACTTTAATGACATTCATATGTTGAAGAAATTTGCCATAACCAAAACAGCTCTTCAGGATATTCTCAGACCTATCCTCCATAAGGACCAGCCCAATCCTCTACCACAAAAGTAAACTCACTCAGAAACTTTTGATCAGACTCCAACTTGCACTGTGGCAAAAGGAATAAAAAAGTCCACTGGACGTTCGAAAAACTCGATACCCAAAATTTTACCAGACTTTTCAATATTCTCCATTAATGTGAACAGCTTAAACTGTCCTCTAAAGAGTCACAGGTTAGCTGACTGGATACAAAAACTCAGGCCAGATATTTGCTGCATGCAAGAGTCACGTCTTACCTTAAAAGATAAATACAGACTCAGGGTGAAAGGATGGTCATCCATATTTCAGGAAAACGGTAATCAGAAAAAAGCAGGTCTTGCAATTCTATTTGTAGACACGATAGGCTTTATACCAATAAAAGTAAGGAAGGATAAGAATGGTCACTTCATATTTCTTAAGGGTAAAACTCAATATGATGAGATTTTAATTATTAATATTTATGCACCCAACCAGAATGCACCTCAATTTATAAGAGAAACTCTAACAGACATGAGCAACTTGATTTCCTTCAGCTCCATAATAGTCGGAGATTTCAACACTCCTTTGGCAGTGTTGGATAGGTCCTCCAATAAGAAGCTAAGCAAAGACATTTTAGATTTAAACCTAACGATCCAACATTTGGATTTAGCAGACATCTACACAACATTTCATTCCAACAAAAACTGAATACACATACTTCTTATCAGCTGAAGGAACATACTCCAAAATTGATCACATCTTAGGTCACAAGTTTAACCTCAGTAAATTTAAAGGAATAGAAATTAATCCTTGCATCTTCTTGGACCACCATGGAATAAAAGTGGAACTTAGTAAAACAGGAATCTGCATACTCATACAAAAAAATGGAAGTTAAATAACCTTATGCTGAATGATAGCTGGGTCAGAGATGAGATTAAGAAGGAAATTGCCAAATTTTTGGAACAAAACAACAATGAAGACACGAATTATCAGAACCTCTGGGATACCACAAAGGCAGTCCTAAAAGGGAAATTTATAGCACTGCAAGCCTTCCTCAAGAGGATGGAAAGAGAGGACGTTAACAACTTAATGGAACATCTCAAGCAACTGGAAAAGGAAAAACATTCAACCCCAAACCCAGTAGAAGAAAAGAAATAACCAAAATGAAATTGAAAACAAAAGAATTATACAACAGATCAATAAATCAAAAAGTTGGTTTTTTGAAAAGGTCAATAAAATAGATAAACCTTTGGCTAACCTAACCAGGAAAAAAGAGTTAAATCTTTAATCTCATCAATCAGAAACAACAAAGACTAAATTACAACAGATTCCTCAGAAATTAAAAAAAATCCTTAATGAATATTACAAGAAACTTTATTCTCAGAAATATGAAAATCTGAAGGAAATTGGCCAATACTTGGAAGCTCGTCACCTTCCAAGACTTAGCCAGAATCAAGTGGAAATGATGAACAGGCCAATATCAAGTTCTGAAATAGCATCAACCATACAAAATCTCCCTAAAAAGAAAAGCCTGGGACAAGATGGCTTCATGTCAGAATTCTACCAAACCTTTAAAGAGAAAGTACTACCTATATTACTCAACCTGTTCCAAAAGGTAGAAAAAGAAGGAAGACTACCCAACACGTTCTATCAAGCAAACACCACTCACATCTCCAAACCAGGAAAAGACCCAACAACAAAAGAAAATTATAGACCAATGTCACTAATGAATATAGATGCAAAAATATTCAACAAGATCCTAACAAACAGAATCCAGCAACACATCAAACAAATTATACATCATGAACAAGTCGGTTTTTTCCCAGGGTCTCACGGCTGGTTCAATATACGTAAATCTATAAGTATAATTCAGCACATAAACAAATTAGAAAACAAAGACCATATGATTCCCTCAATTGATGCAAAAAAAGCTTTTGATAATATCGAGCATCCCTTCATGATCAGAACACTTAAGAAAATTGGTATAAAAAGGATATTTCTTAAACTGATAGAGGCCATCTACAGCAAACCCACAGCCAATATCATATTGAAGGAAGTTAAATTAAAATCATTTCCACTCAGATCAGGAACCTGACAAAGCTGCCCATTGTCTCCACTGCTCTTTAACATTGTAATGGAAGTTTTAGCCACCACAATTAGGGAAGAAAAGGTGATGAAGGGTATCCATATAGGGTCAGAAGAGATCAAACTTCCGCTCTTCGCAGGTAATATGATTGTATACCTGGAAAACACCAGGGATTCTACTACAAAACTCTTAGAAGTGATCAAGGAATACAGCAGTGTCTCAGGTTACAAAATCAACATTCATAAATTGGTAGCCTTTATATATACCAACAATAGTCAAGCTGAAAAAACAGTTAAAGACTTATTCCATTCACAATAGTGCCAAAGAAGATGAAATATTTGGGAGTTTATCTAACAAAGGATACGAAAGATCTCTATAAAGAGAACTATGAAACTCTAAGAAAAGAAATAGCCGAAAATGTTAACAAATGGAAAAACATACCATGCTCATGGCTGGGAAGAATCAACATTGTTAAAATGTCCATACTCCCCATAGCAATATATAATTTCAACGCAATCCCTATTAAAGCTCCACTGTCATACTTTAAAGATCTTGAAAAAAAGAATACTACATTTTATATCAGAAAAAACTTCGAATAGCCAAGACATTACTCAGAAATAAAAACAAAGCAGGTGGAATTACGCTACCAGACCTCAGACTATACTACAAATTGATAGTGATCAAAACAGCATGGTATTGGCACAAAAACAGAGAAGTAGATGTCTAGAACAGAATAGAGAACCAAGAAATGAATCCAGCTACTTACCATTATTTGATCTCTGACAAGCCAATTAAAAACATTCTGTGGGGAAAAGATTCCCTATTTAACAAATGGTGCTGGGTGAACTGGCTGGCAACCTGTAGAAGACTGAAACTAGACCCACACCTTTCACCATTAACTAAGATAGACTCTCACTAGTTTAAAGATTTAAACTTAAGACATGAAACTATAAAAATACTAGGAGAGAGTGCAGAGACAATCCTTGAAGAAATCGGTCTGAGCCAGGCGCAGTGGCTCACGCCTGTAATCCCAGCACTGTGGGAGGCTGAGGAGGGAGAATTGCTTGAGCTCAGGAGTTTGAGACTCACCTGAGCAACAGCAAGACCCTGACTCATGAAAAAAATGGAAAACCCAGCTGGGCGCCGCGGCGAGCGCCTTTAATCCCAGCGGCTTCCGGAGGCTAAGGCAGAGGGGTGCCCGCAGCCCGAGTGTGAGGTTGCGGTGAGCTACCATGCACGCCCACTGCACTCTGCTCAGGGGCGTAGGGTAGGACCCTGTCTCAACAACAACAACAACAACAAAAGTAAAGAAATAAAAAATAAGCAACAAAATAAAATAAAAAAGCCAACAAAATAAATAAATAATAAAAACAACAACAAAGGAAATCGGTCTGGGCAAGTGTTTTATGAGGAGGACCCCCAGGGCAATTGAAACAGCTTCAAAAATACACTACTGGGACCTGATCAATCTAAAAAGTTTCTGCACAGCCAAGAACACAATAAGTAAAGCAAGCAAACAGCCCTCAGAATGGAAGAAGATACTTGCAGTTTATGTCTCCGACAAAGGTTTAATAACCAGAATCCACAGAGAACTCCAATGTATAAGCAAGAAAAGAACAAGTGATCCCATCGCAGCCTGGGCAAGGGACTTGAAGAGAAACCTCTCTGAAGAAGACAGGAACATGGCCTACAGACATACGAAAAAATGCTCATCATCTTTAATAATCAGAGAAATGCAAATCAAAAGTACTTTGAGATATCATCTAACTCCAGTAAGATTAGCCCATATCACAAAATCCCAAGACCAGAGATGTTGGCATGGGTGTGGAGAAAAGGGAACACTTCTACACTGCTGGTGGGAATGCAAATTAATACATTCCTTTTGGAGAGATGTTTGGAGAACACTTAGAGATCTAAAAATAGATCTGCCATTCAATCCTATAATTCCTCTACTAGGTATATACCCAGAAGACCAAAAATCACATTACAACAAAGATATTTGTACCAGAATGTTTATTGCAGCCCAATTCATAATTGCTAAGGTATGGAAAAAGCCCAAGTGCCCATCGATCCACAAATGGATTAATAAACTGTGGTATATGTACACCATGGAATATTATGCAGCCTTAAAGAAAGATGGAGATCTTACCTCTTTCATGTTTACATGGATGGAGCTGGAACATATTCTTCTTAGTAAAGTATCTCAAGAATGGAAGAAAAAGTATCCAATGTACTCAGCCCTACTATGAAACTAATTTATGGCTCACACATGAAAGCTATAACGCAGTTACAACCTAAGAATATGGGGAAGGGGGAGAGGAAGTGGAGTCAGGGGGGAGGATGGGCAGAGGGAGGGTGATTGGTGGGATCACACCTATGGTGCATCTTACAAGGGTACATGTGAAACTTAGTAAATGTGTAATATAAATGTCTTAACACAATAACTAAGAAAATGCCAGGAAGGCTATGTTAACCAGTGTGATGAAAATGTGTGAAACGGTCTATAAAACCAGTGTATGGTGCCCCATGATCACATTAATGTACACAGCTATGATTTAATAATAAAAAAATGAAAAATAAATAAATAAAAGGGATAACTAGATTTTATATTGCTTCTTGTGCTAGTTTTGTCAATTTTAAAAGGAGTTTGTTATTTCCATATATGATTTTGAATTTATTGCTGCAAAATTTTTCTAAATGTATACAGAATCTATAATGTTATCTCCACCTTCATTTCAGGTATATTTTATACACTTTATTGCCAGTGGCTAGAAATTGGTCAATCTTGAATAATGGATAATTATGAATGCTGTTCATTTTATATTTCATAGCCTGTTTTCCTTCTCTCCAGGTACTTGTTTCTCTCTCCTATCCATAACCCACTATTGCATTTTCCCCATACTACAAGTGCCCAGAAAAGCCATTTTTTTCTGTATAAACTATCTCTATTTTATTTCATGGAAATTTTTTAGCAGTAAGAAGCAATCTGTTTATGTTGAACTTTGATTCCAATAGTAGACAACACCTTTGAACTTTGATACATTGCAATTTTCAGATTCCTTGAGAACAAGGAAGGATCTGGTATTAACATAAAAGTGCTTGACTTAATTTAGAGTTCAATCTTCAGATGTGTTCTTCTAAAATACTGGGGAGTGAAACAAAGTAGTAAAGAATAAAACCTTAGCTAAAAATGCAGTGAGCGTATTTGAAGACAGTCCCAAACTACCTTATAAAATTAAAGAATTTTGCAATGACACACACAAACACAAACACACACACACACACACACACACACACACCATGCAGGATATGTGGACAATATGTGTTGTCCATAGTTCCAACATCTTCACTTCTGCCTTATAATCTATTTTCATTTGATCATTTCTTATGTGTTTCTGTCTGGTCCTTTTATTGCAAGATGTGTTTTTATTAAGTCATAAACTATAGGGTATATTTATTTTTTCCTTATAAGCATGTTTTTAAAGTTTCCACATGTTTTTCTTTACCTTCATTTTAAGTTGTGGCTTAGTATTTAATCAAGTGGCTATAATAATATATAACTATTTCCCTACTTTGACCAATAATAGATTTTTTCTAGTTTTTCAATTCTCTTAGACAATTGTAAGATTAACATCTTCAAATATGTAACTTTCCCTCATGTTTTTGTTTTTTAATTGGATAGTTTTATAGGAGTGAGATTATAATCTAGAGTTAAAGAAGAAAGCCATAGGACTTCTAAAAAACATTTTGGCTAACTACAGAGACTTTGTGATCACGAACTTCCTACTGGAATTCCTCACATATTGAGGATGGTGATTAGGATTGCTATTATGAAATATCAAGTTGGCACACTAAAATAAATTTTGAGACCTAGAAATAAAGCCTGTTGTAGCAGAAATAGGAAAATGTTAAGGCTCTCATAATCATGGATTTATAAAAATCAGGACTAGGGGAAGGATATGGTGGTGCAGAGCCAAATCAGGACTAGGTAAAGGAATGGTGGTGCAGAGCCATGAAGTTAATTTAAATTACTAGTGAAAAGTTACCTAGCAGCTCAAGAAGTGCTACTTCTGAGAGATCCAAGACATATCCTCTAGGAAGGCCCTTGTTCCATAAAAGAGTTATTTTAAACATTGAGTTACCTCTAAGAAATGAAAGTTGCAATCGCTTCTAAAGTTGTTGGGTATTGTCTTGTATTCAGAGGGAATCATAGCCGGTATTTGATAAGAAAATGCTTCAAAGAGAGGGTTGTACCCTGTTTCCCCGAAAATAAGACAGTGTCTTATTTTAAGGTGTGCTCCCAAAGACGCACTAGGTCTTATTTTCAGGGGACGTCTTATCTTATAAGTAGGTCTTATTTTCGGAGGATGTCTTATTTTTGGGGAAACGGGGTATGATGAAGTAAGTAAACCTTAGGATATCTGTCTCCATGCTTAAAGAATTAAGGGATCTTTCACCTGTTTCTTCAGTATAACATTTAAGTATGATAGGAAAATGACAACTCCATTTCACTTATTAATAGAGGGTAAAGGTCACTATGACCATCATGCTCTGAAAGTTTTGTGAGAGCAGTTCAAATGTATGTGTACATATGCCATAATACCACTGTCTAGTCCTTCCCAAATAAATCAATTACCTTAATGTTTTATTTTCATTAAATCATTTTAGGATTAAGGAAAAGGGAGTGCAGAAAATAGAACATGAAATAATTCCTTATTTAAGATATATCTGATTTGGGGAACAACTATTACTAGCATTATAATTTAAAATAAATAATAGTGAACAGTTCTCCTTATGTTTACCCTGTGTTGGCTTGTATAACGTTCTTTCTAATTTACATCCTATTGGAGATTGCAAACTTTTAATATCCAGATTCCACCTCTCTCACCCCACCAAACTGGCACTGCATGTCAGTACATTTGATGTGCCACATTTCATTTTTACTGCTTTTTAAAATGATGTTTGAGTTGTGGTATTGTGTAGAAATGTCAAGGCTACTGACTTGTCAGCCTTATTATCTGTGCCCCAGTGACTGCTTCTCAAACATTAATTACATTGCACAGAAACCATATCTATTGTTTTTAGGTTTTCCCCTTAACTATGAGCTATAAATTGCTTTAAAACTTAAATGCAGCTAATTAGTGTTTATAATTTTCTCTTAATTAAACACAGTTGTAGGTTCAGGGTACATATTATATAAAACACTGACAGCATTGCCAAATGATAGCCCATACCTGTTCATTTTCTGTGACAGGTAGTTTGTAAATGATTACAGCTCATGCCACATTTGTCAACCTATGTGTATTGCAATGTCAAGAGATGACTATTTATCTCTAAGCATGGTGGATGTGACCCATGTGCTAGTCACACTTGCCCATGAGTAAATGCTTTAAGGTGACACTGCATCAAAGAAAGTTATAGTGGGCCTTAAGGGTGACTCAAAGGTCTATGCCTAGATTGTAGTGTTTTTATAAATTTAGCAAGATTGAAGAATCAGGTGCCTTGCTTAATGAAAGTAAGCTACTTAAGCTACTTAACCTTTCTAAACCTCTGTTTTCATACAAATAATGCTGTGTACCACTTTCAAGGAAGAAAGAATTTAGTAAACTATATTTACATGTAGAAGTACACGAATGAATTATAGTCTATTTTTAAATCTTCAGAAAACACTTCCAATCTATGTTGTTTGTTAGGGTCATCATAGAAATATCTATTAGGGTACTAGCTGAAACTCTAATCAATAGAGATTTCTTGATAACAGAATGCAAGAACACAGAATGTTAACTGTAATTCACATGCTTTGTTGAAAATAGAAGAGTCAGAGTCAGTTGCCGTGAGCCTTTTTAACCTTAAGTACTCAAAACAACCACCAAATAGGACTAGTAAGAAAGAAAATTCTAGAAATACCAATTTATTTTTAGTAACTTAAGGCCAAGAGTTTGTCAAGAACTCCTACAACTTAGGCAGAATGAGAAGGACCCTAGCTTTGTATCACTGAATCCTATTCCAGGAATTTTATATGAGGACTCAAATACTACAATTCATAGGAAATGTCACATTCTGAACCTATTCAGCAATGTTAATTCACATATTTGAGTTTCTAGCGATGTAAAACTGATTCCCTCTGAGGCTGTGGAGGAGAGAAAATTCATCATTGTGAGCTTCTATCTAGGGATGAGCTCAATTCTTCTCCCTTAATAATACATCTACAGAAGATATTCCTTAAGGATTTAGACTAATCCTGTCTCTGCCCTGAGGGTCGAAGAATCAGATCCAGTAAGAACTCAGACCCATAATATCAGCGATTGTTGGAATACTTTGAGCACAAAAGGAACCACTCTCCAGTCACAAGATTATTTCCCTTAATGACCTACCATGGGGCCTAAAATTTAAAAACTAAAAATTAGTACCTCTCCTGAAAGACATTGAATTTTCAGGTGACCTCTGTAAACATGAACTTCTTCTGAGAAAAATAACCCATTTTGTTCCAATTAGTTAGTTATCCCTTTGAATAAGTTGCTGACAAACATCTGGAAAAGACATGAGAGAAAAGGATGTGGACAGATCCAGTACCCTTTGATGAAAGAGAGGAATAGATCTGGAGTAGAGATAAAGGCAAGGTGAGATAGTTGGATGTTTATTGAGTTGAGCAGCAGGTAGAAGCCACTGGTATTCTGAAGAAGTAAAGACAAACGGATTTCCTCTGTGGTTTGTTAATTTCACACATGAATGATTGACAGAGAGAGAGAAAGTGGTGATTTCAGAGAAAAACCTTACCTGCTGGTTATTGCTTATAACCTATGAGAATTGCTAAATTATTATCAAAGAGCATTGTTATTTAATTTCAACTGAAAAGTCTTTTCTTGATATAATTATATGTCCTTCAAATCTTCATATCACTTCTTAAATACACTATCCTTTCATCAATACTTCATTTTAAACAGTTTGATTTAATGAAGGCCTATTATATGTTGGTCAAGTTTCAGCTGATGACTTTCTCAGCTAGATTTACTTATTCATGATGCATGAATTATGTCTATATACATGTATATTTCAAGCAGTATGCTAGGCATTTTACTTGCTTCCAAAACATATATGGACTTAAGTAAGCTACTTAACCTCTCTACGCCTCTGTTTTCCCACTAATAATAATATGATGATGATGTTAATGACAACAATGATGGCAGCCAACGATAGCCAACAATAAAGAAATGAGTGCTTATCGTGTGCCCTAAACTGGACTAGGAGCTTCACAAAGATTATTTTTAAATAGTATGGTTTTTTTGTTATAATATTAGAATGTTTTCATTGTTAAAAAAAAAAAAAGACAATCGAAAGGTAAAAGTAAAAAACTACCCTTAGTGCCACCATCTAATAATCTACTTAAGAATTCTACCATATAACTGTTTTTTGTTTGGTTGGTTGTTTTTTTTTTTTTTTGCAGTTTTTGGCTGAGGCCAGGTTTGAACCCGCCACCTTCAGTATATGGGGCTGGCACCCTACTCCTTGGAGCCACAGGCGCTGCCCCATATAACCATTTTTTAATACCTTAGTATTACTTCCAAACTTTATGCTACAAAATACATATGGCATATGTTTTGGTTAATTCTCGTGTCAACACTGCAAGGTAGATATAGTTATTCCAATTGTATAGCTGAGAAAACATGAAGCTAAATGAATGGAGAAGCTTTTAGTAGAACCCAGCTCTCTCTGGATTCAAAGCTTTCTCCAATGCTTCTCATTCTACTGTAATACAGGTATTTTAAAGATTCATACTCCTTTAAGGAAACTAGACCTCTGCAATTAACAGGAAGTCCCAAATATTTCTTCCCTTATATAAACCAACGTTCTAGTAAGGAATCATCAGCATGTAAAGCAAGGGATTGAAAAAAATTGACTAACCAACTAGAGGACCAAGTCTTCCAAAATGACAGTGATATTTATGAAAAAGTCCCCTGTCTCACCAATGCATTTCTGGCTTAAATATTAATTAGGTCTTCATCCTAACTTGGTATTTTCCCTGATAGCTTCTATTGAGCTGGTAGCAAAGGTTTTTGTAGCCACAAAGTACAAATTTTACATTCTTAAAAATCTACAGACATGGTGCCATTCTCTCCAGCATCTCCTTTCCTTGCTTAGTAAGAGGTAGACTCATTTGCAAAGATCAGATCCTCTGGGTAAACCAGGGTCTGCTAGAGGGTTTTGCAACACCCTGGGACAAAAAGTACAAGGATATTATTCTGCACTGGAGAACTTAGTTGCTTTGTCCTATACTTTTGGTGTACTTGGTTGCTTCCTGTTTGGACTTTTATTTTCTTTTTTCTTTCTCAGGGGATTATTTTTATTCTGTGAAATTACAATACCATCTTCTCTAGGCAGGGGAAAACTTAAGTCTAAATTGCATCCACAATTGCGCTGGGCTGACAGGGATTTCAGATGACAACCTAGAGTCCTTCTCCACAGTGGATAATCTGGATAGTTTGTACCCACAAATGGGTCAAGCATATTGCATTCAGTATTCCATCAAGTCATGCCAAGTCCATGCTCTCATGGGTTTAGGTTTCAAAAGAAAAGGATAGGAGGTTGTGCATTTCCTGGCATGGGGTATACCTCTTAGTGAAATGAAAGACAGTTTGCAGACAAAAAGCTGGCATGAAACATACCTTTGATTTCACCAGCAAGCATGCCATATGTCACAAAATTCTACTGCTTCCTCCCTGTTATTTCATCTGAGTGCCTTTTTCCTGCACATGGCTCATGGGTACAGTTAAGTAAAATGGACAGTACATTTAATTGATGTAAGTAACTTGAATTCAATTGGGCTTAAGTTTGTTATTTGATAAATTAATAGTATGT
Source organism: Nycticebus coucang (assembly GCF_027406575.1). Classification (NCBI taxonomy): domain Eukaryota; kingdom Metazoa; phylum Chordata; class Mammalia; order Primates; family Lorisidae; genus Nycticebus; species Nycticebus coucang. The sequence goes on along the minus strand of NC_069804.1, from coordinate 150,549,855 downwards.
CGAGCCTGATACTCTTTATGTGAGGCAACATGATATAGTGTAAAGATTAGTACCACATAAGAAATAATGAAACCTAGATTTTTGTCTCAGGTCTGCTACTGCCTTGCTCTGTGACCTTTGGCAAATATCTAGGCCTCTGTTTTCTCATCTGAAAGCGGGAGTAGTAATATACTCCTGACCTGTTTTGTCAGAGGGGCTTCGGGTATATGAATTATAATAACACGTGTAAAAGTTAAAAGTTGGAAAATATCCAAGTGCTTCACAAAGTGCAAAGTACTACTAATAGATATCTTCTAATGAATGGCTGAATAGACACACATTTATGTTAATATGGATAGGAAGAGCAGAAAGGAAAGTAAAAATTTCAAATTTTCAAATTTTCTATCTAAAACTTACAATTTCTATGTCCCTTTTTTTTGGGGGGGGGAGTTTGTTTTGAGATGGGGTTTTACTATCTTGCCCAGACTAGGCTTGAACTAACGATCCTCCCACCTTGGCCTCCAAGTAGCTGGGACTGCAGATGACCACTGCACCACTGCACACAACTAATTTTTCTAATGAAAAAATAACACATCCTCAATGTACAAAATAGGGAAATTATAAAGGATGTAAGAATCATTCATAATCACATAACATAAAGATAATCGATATTAAGTTTTTTGGTGTATTTCCTTTCAGTCTTTTAATTTTTTTCAAATAATTGGTAATAAACCTCTGTGTGTGAGCGCTACTGTTTTTCAGATTACAAATTAATAAGAGTTCATTATAGGGAATTTATTTTTATTTATTTATTTATTTTGTTTGTTTGTTTTTATTGTTGGGGATTCATTGAGGGTACAATAAGCCAGGTTACCCTTATTGCATTTGTCTTGCCACCAGAAGGTATGGCACGCACCAAGGCCCCACCCCTCTCCCTCCTTCCCTCTCTCTGCTTTTCCTTCCCCCCCATAACCTTAATTGTCATTAATTGTCCTCATATCAAAATTGAGTACATAGGATTCATGCTTCTCCATTCTTGTGATGCTTTACTAAGAATAATGTCTTCCACTTCCATCCAGGTTAATACGAAGGATGTAAAGTCTCCAATTTTTTTAATGGCTGAATAGTATTCCATGGTATACATATACCACAGCTTGTTAATCCATTCCTGGGTTGGTGGGCATTTAGGCTGTTTCCACATTCTGGCGATTGTAAATTGAGCTGCATAAACAGTCTAGTACAAGTGTCCTTATGATAAAAGGATTTTTTTCCTTCTGGGTAGATGCCCAGTAATGGGATTGCCAGATCAAATGGGAGGTCTAGCTTGAGTGCTTTGAGGTTTCTCCATACTTCCTTCCAGAAAGGTTGTACTAGTTTGCAGTCCCACCAGCAGTGTAAAAGTGTTCCCTTCTCTCCACATCCACGCCAGCATCTGCAGTTTTGAGATTTTATGATGTGGGCCATTCTCACTGGGGTTAGATGATATCTCAGGGTTGTTTTGATTTGCATTTCTCTAATACATAGGGATGATGAACATTTTTTCATATGTTTGTTAGCCATTCGTCTGTCTTCTTTAGAGAAGGTTCTATTCTTGTCTCTTGCCCATTGATATATGGGATTGTTGGCTTTTTCATGTGGATTAATTTGAGTTCTCTATAGATCCTAGTTATCAAGCTTTTGTCTGATTCAAAATATGCAAATATCCTTTCCCATTGTGTAGGTTGTCTGTTTGCTTTGGTTATTGTCTCCTTAGCTGTACAGAAGCTTTTCAGTTTAATGAAGTCCCATTTGTTTATTTTTGTTGTTGTTTCAATTGCCATGGCAGTCTTCTTCATGAAGTCTTTCCCCAGGCCAACATCTTCCAGTGTTTTTCCTATGCTTTCTTTGAGGATTTTTATTATTTCATTCCTTAAATGATCCTATACTTAGAGAATCCCAAAAACTCAACCACAAGACTCCTAGAAGTCATTATAGGGAATTTAAAAAAAAGTTAAACCTTCCTATGAAAATAGTATTAATAATTTTCATTGTTAAATTCAATTTTTATCTTATTTTTTCATTTATCATTGTATTGTAGTGTTTTCCTATATCATTAAACACTCTCAAAAACTCCTTATTATCAAAAAATACATGTGGTTGGGCGGTACCTGTGGCTCAAAGGAGTAGGGTGCCGGCCCCATAAACGGAGGTGGTGGGTTCAAACCTGGCCACAGCAAAAAAAAAAAAAAAAAGTGTGGTAGTTTTTTTTCCACTCCTAAGGTAACTTCACTTAGGGTAATGGACTCCAGTTCCATCCAGGTGGCTGAAAAAGACATTATTTCCTTCCTTTTTATGGCTAAGTAGAACTCCAAAGCATAGATAGTAGAACCTCCATGGTTGGCCACCTCCCTACAATGACCATCTCTTTAGGTTGACCTAATTTTCATAGACTGAACATGTACCACATGTATGTATCAGTACAGTAGGCCTCATTCCTTATGCTGACCACCTCCATATGTTGACCAGTTTGTTACAGTCTCTTAAGTGATAAACTTACAGAAGTTCTGTATATATCACATTTCTTAATCTGCTCATGAATTGATGGGCATTTAGATTGATTGCATTAGATATTGTGAGCTATTTTAACTTTTTATTACCTAAAAATTTAAACATACATATGGTCCTTGACTTACAATGTTTTGACTCACAATTGTCTAAGTGTATATTGAGAGGTAGCTCCATCACAAGTTGAGGATCATCAGTATATGTAAGTAAAACACATGATTGAATGTTCCCAACAGTTAATCATGTAACTTCAATGATTTTCAACACATTGATAATATTGCTTTATCTACATGCCAGCCAATTTCCTTTCTTTTTTCCATGGATTTTTGAAGTAAATCCAAGATACCATAAAATTCATCTGTAAAACTTTAGAATATGATTATAAGATATGAAAATTATTTTTTAATTCTGACTACAATGCCATATTGAACCTTAAAATTAAAAATAAATCTAGAATATATTCACATATCCTATGTAGTCCCACTTTCCCAAATTACCTTACAAATGTACATAGTTTTTCATTTCTTTGTTCAAATGAAAATCTAAATAAGATGCGCATGTTACAATTGGTTGATATGTGTCTTGAATCTCTTTTAGTCCCTATGTTTCCTTTACCTTTTTTATTATTTCCTTGCAATTTATTTGTTGAAGAAACAGGATCACTTTTTCCTATAGATTTTCTTACATTGTACTTTTTCTACGTGCATCCCCATTGCATGCTTTGATGTTTCTCCATCTCTAGTACTTACTGTAAGATGACTATGAGATCTAGAGTAGGATGGCTTCATAGAAATACAGTGCAGGATGTATATGTAATTTTAAAATTACTAGTAGCCTCATTAAAAATATATAAACATGAAATTAATTTTAATTATATATTTTACTTAACCTATTATGTCTAAAGTATTATTTCACTATATAATCAATATAAAATTATTAAACATTTTGTATTATTCTTATAGTAAGGGTTTGAAATACTACCAAAAAAATCCCTAATGTGTAGCATTTCTATAAAATTCTACCAATATAAAATCAATCATTTGGGCACAACTTCCGGCTGTGGTCTAGTGAGATGACCTACAAATGCACTTTCCAAAAACAACTATAAAGCTCAACAAATTAACATAAACAACCTGTAAAGTGCCCTGTAATTCAACCAAAGGCCTGTCATAATCCAAGAAGCACTTATCCTTGAATAAACAATTGTACTTAGGGCAATAAAAGTGAGACTCTATACTGTCCCATGGTCCCACCTTTGTCCCCAGCTTTGCCAATGCCAAGATTCTGCTATGGTGGGGCAAGCTATTAGAAGTGAAGCTGTACTGCCCTGGTTGAAAATGGTTCACCTGATATACATAGAGAAGTTCATGAACTCCATGCTCAGCAACATTGTTGATAGAATTGATAATATTGATGTTTGTCCAATGGGGAAGGCCAACAGTTCTACTAACCTGTAGTTGTGCTTGGGAAAAGTGTATTCCTGGATGAAGTTGTGCTTACGTGCAGTGAACAGCAGAAACCTGAGAGAGCCCAAGCCATCCACACGCTGCTGGACAACTCTGAGATGGTACTCAGAGGAGACATGAAAAGCCCAGTGGAAAATAAAAACTCTGGAAAAATTGAAGATGCTATGAACTTTGAATAAGCTCTTTTTCCAACACACAAATCCATTGAGAAAAAGTAGAATATTTACCCTCTCAAAGTGGAAGAGCAAAAACTCTGTGCCATCATTAACTGACCATAAAGCTTCAAGGACACAGTGGGGTGACTCTTGGGAAACCAGGCTTTTAAGAAGACTATAACAGAAAAGCTAATGATATAAATTAGCAGTCATACATAATCGGATGATAAATTTCACTGATTTAGTTTAGGCAAGTAGGGTGGGAACCAGGATCCAGAGTTTCTGCAATATGTTATCTAAAATGTTCAGTTTAAAAAAATAAAAACAAAATGTCCAGTTTTTAGCAAAACAAAGTATTAAATGCACATAGAAATAGGATAGCATGACCTACACGCAGTAAATACCAAAAAACAGTCAGTATAGACTCTCTCAGGGTGTCTCCAGATGTTGTAGTTAATAGACAAGTCTTCAAGGCAACTATTAGAAAAATGTTCAAACTAATAAAGTAAACTATTAATAAAGATTCAATGGATAGTATCACAAAAATGATCAAAGTAGTGATTTTAAAGAAGGAAGTAGAATATGAAAAGAAGCAACAGGAAATTCTATGGCTGAAAAGTACAATAATTTAAATGAAAAATTTCAGGCATGGTGGCTCATACCTATAATCCCAGCACTTGGGAGGCCAAGGAGGAAGGATTGCCTGAGCTCACATGTTTGAAACCAGCCTGAACCAGATAGAGACCTCATCTCTAAAAATTGCCAGGTTTTTTGACAGGTGCCTGTAATCCCAGCTAGTTGAGAGTCTGAGGCACGGGGATCGCTTAAGCCTAGGAGTTGGAGGTTGCTGTGAGCTGTAATGCTACAGCACTCTTCCCAGGGTGACAAAGTGAGACTCTGGGACTCCCAGGGTGACAAAGTGGCTCAGTGGGTAGGGCGCCAGCCCCATATACCGAGGGTGGCAGGTTCAAACTCAGCCCCAGCCAAACCGTAACAAAAAAATAGCTGGGCGTTGTGGTGGGCACTTGTAGTCCCAGCTACTCAGGAGGCTGAGGCAAGAGAATTGCCTAAGCCCAGGAGTTGGAGGTTGCTGTGAGCTGTGACGCCACAGCACTCTACCAAGGAAGATAAAGTGAGACTCTTTCTCTACAAAAAAAAAAAAAAAAAAAAATCACTAGAGGTACCCAACAGAAGATTCAAAATGGGAAGGAAATAATCAGTTAACTTGAAGATTGGTCGATGGAAATTATCCAATCTGAAGAAAAGAGAGAAAAAAGATCAAAAACATGAACAAATCCTTAGGGACATGTGGGAGAATATCAGGCATACCAATACAAGTATAATGTGAGTCTCCGAAGGTGAAAAGGGGCAGAATACCACAACATGTAAAAAGGATTATACTGAGAAATAAAAAGGACATGAAATACTGATTCATGGTACATTTACGAACCTCAAGGGCTTTATGAAAGTGTTGTGTAAGAAGCCAGATGCAACAGCTCACATATTGTATGATTCCATTTATGGAAAATATTCAGAATAGGAAAATACACAGGGACAGAAGGTATATTAGTATTTACCAGGGTTTGCAGGAGGAAGGCATATTGGGAGTGACTGCTTAATGGATGTGGGAATTATTTTTAGGGTAATGGAAATGTTTTAAAACTGAATGGCAAGCATGGTTGCATGAATCTATACATGAATGCCAAAGCACTTAATTTTATACTTAAATGGGTGAATTATATTTTATAAAAATTATACTTCAATAAGGCTTTTTATAAAAATAAGTAGTAAACAATCAAACAACAAAAACAAGTCAACAAGGTCAGTAATTTGATGTGTTACTTAGTTATTTCAGTATAGCCCAAAACATCTGCCATAAATATCAACTCTTTGAAAGACATTTTCTCAAAACAATAGCCTATTTTGGTACAATTATAATTTTAAAAATCATTCATAATATAAATGCATAAATTTTCTTACAGTTTACCTGGTGCTTTCATCTATATTCTTTTGAGTCATCTGCCAGCACTCTGAGGGAGAAAGGGTGTTTAGCCTTTAGCATGCAAAAAGAAGGGAAGTTAACTGATTTATCCAATATCATACAGTAAGTAACACAATAGGCCCAAAGTCAGACTTCCTGACTCCAATCTTAGTGCCCTTTCTGCTACCTTATGCCAACCCTACTCTTTGTGGTATCAATCTATTTACAATTGCATTGCATTACTCCCTGTAGGTGAATATGAATATTTATATATTAGAAAAGGGAATCAGAAAAGGTAAAAATTACAGTTCTTACTGAATATTTGTTGGTAGGGAGGCTGAAGAAGTCCAGCAAATTTCCTCCTTGTGGCCTGGAATGGTGCAGAGATCTTTATCAAATTGATCATACATTGACCCAACACCAAGTCACTTCTAGCCCTCTTCCATCTGGCCATCTAGAAATTACAAAATATGAAACACAGGGGAAATTGACACCTATAACTTTGCAGAAGAGCTGTGTGTTTGTGGTTTTTCAATCTAGTTACATTGATTAGTATCTTAGGATTCTATGAATGAAATCAGTCAAATCTAGATACCCTCTTTCCTGGACATCTCTATCCTTGTCCAAGAAACGTATTTCCTTTGTTACATACTCTTCAGATGCTCTGGATCCAAAGGTTTTTCAGTCTCTTTCTAAGCAGCAAGTGAAATTGCTGCCTGCATTTCTCACTCTGGTTACAGCATCGTCCTTTGAGTCTTATTTCAAAAACTCTGTGACTCTCATATAGCAAAGAGATTAAGAATACAGGCTCTAGAACCAGACTTTTAGGATTTGAATTCTACCTCTATTAGCTGTGTGATCTTGTTGAAATTACTTAACATCTCTGTACCTGTTTCCTCATCTGTAAAGTGAAAAAAAATCACATTATGAAATTTTAGAGGTTGAAATGTGATCATGTATGTAAGTTGCTCGGAGTAGTACCTGTATCTTCTCTCTATTATTACTGATACACTGCCAATTTCACTAAACTAATGCTGAAGATGGATGGCAATCGAGAGCTTTGATTAATATTTGCTATTTAGAAACTATGAAAGAAAGTGGTATCTCTGGTTGTATAATACCATATTTAAAGCCTATTACTTTTCAAGATAATATATTAAATTTGATGCAACATTTTGGATAAGTATGTTAATGTTAAAATTGCTATGAAATTTACAAAACCCCAATGGATTTCATTGTAAGAAAAATGAATTGAATATGATTGTTTACTTGGGGAAATAAGCAGCTATTGTTCTTCTTTAAAGAATAAAAAAGCTTTTATACATTGAATTACCTTCAATTTTCTTGAACATTGTTCCCTATGTGAAATGTTTGGCTGATTTACATATTAATCCACCACAAAGGATATTGAGACGTAATAAGAGAAAGATAATTTGAAATCACTTTAGAAAGTTATTGGAGTTCCAAAAGAGATGATATTATGGAGATAGATGTCACTGCAACTCAGATATGTATTATTATTTTCAAATTACTGAGAGATAGAAATGTCCTAGGTATTTACTTAATTAGAAAATGTCTCTGCCTCAGTGAATTTGAGATATGAACCAGAGATTCTAGGCCATCGTTTTGACAAGCACTAAGCTGTTGACATTTATCTAGTGGGATAGTATGAAATACTCAATAAATATTCAAAATCATGATATGTAGAGTACCAGTCCCTAAGAACTTTGTCCAAATTTGTGTGTGAGTGTGTGTGTGTGAGAGATAGAGAGAGGGTGGCGTGGTGTGGTAGCTAGGGGAGAGATTTGGATCAAGATTTCCTAAGCACCAATGGAGAATACTAAATGAGAGTAAGTTTCCAAAATAATCAGTTTCTTCCTGAAGTCCAATGACACCACCAAGTTTTCCATTCCCAGATGCTTCCCCCTCTCCACTTGTCTCATTCAACCCAGCAGTGGTGTCCATAAAAATGTTTGAGGTTTTAACAAAAATGAGGAAAAAATAAATACACAAGCATATCTACAAAAAGAGATGCAAGATCATCACTAGTTAGTTGTAGGATTAAAAGACTTGTATTTTTCTCTTTCAAAATGGCCTAAAGATCCTGTCAAGGCCCAATAAGGATATCTACCGCAGGTGTTCTTGTAAGGGAGTCAAATCAGTTTTGGAGTAATACTTTTCTAGGAGGGACCTTTCATTCTTCCACTGTGAGATAAATGCTAACAAAACAATTTGCTTAAACAAATACATGTGAACCAATGCCAATGCTATGGATTTAATGTGTCCCCCAAAATTCATGTATTGGAAATTTAACGCCAGTGCAACAATGATGAGAGGTGGAACCTTGAAGAGGTGATCAGTTCATGAGGGTTCTGCCATTATGAATGGATTAATGATGTTATCAAGATAGTGAGTTCATTATTGCAAAAGTGAATTTCTTACAAAAGTAAGTTCAACCCCTTCTTGCTCTCTGGAACTCTGTTGCTTTTCCACCTTCTGCCATGGCAAGAGATGACAAGGCAAGAGACCCTTGCCAAATGGGGTCCCTTGATCTTGGACTTTCCGGCCTTCAAGACTGAAAGAAATAAATCTCTTTTCTTTATAAATTATCCAGTATCAGCTATTTTGTTATAGCATCACAAAACAGACTAAGACAGCGGTATGAAAAGAATTTCATTTCAACCCTTGAGTTTTATCTCTTTGATATAATAGAATATCTATGTACCATAAAAGAAGTCTACTTTGCAAGCCATCATTTTGTGGATAAAAAGTCCCATATTCAGTACATAAAATCTCAGCCCATCTCCTAAAAAAAAAGATGATTTATTTCTTTGTATTTACTAAAATATTATAGTTGTATTCATGTGACACCAAAAGAACTGGCCGATTCCATGGCAAAATCAGACTAGTGCTTCAGGCTTTATGTGCCTATCCAGGCTGTCATCACACACAAATTGATATGTTCTATTTTAATGTTGGAATCCAGTCAAACTACATTTCATTTTGTGAATAACTAAAAGAAGTCCAATCAAACAGCCGCTGAATAATTAGATATTAAGAAATTATTTTTGGAAAAACTCTTGATTTTACCAAGTTTGTCATATTTTTCTAAAGCAACTTTTAATGTACAGTTGGTAACAGGAAAAAAGACAACAAGAAAAATGGCAAACAGCGGACAGGAAAGGTACTTTCAGCAAATGTTAGAAAGGGTTAATTTATTTGTTGTATTGCACCAATGCAGTTTAATTATTTTAAAACTCACTATATGTATATGTATAAAAGCCCTGTGAAAAGACAGCTCCCAAGGGAGGAACTAGAACTAGAAAACACTTTCAGAAAAAGCATTTAGCCTCACTAATAATCAAGAAAATGCACACTAAAAGAAGGCGCCATTAATTTACTTATTTTAAATAGACATTAAAAAATAATATTCAAAGTTGGCAAGGATACAGTGAAAGGAGAGAATGTTCCCACACATTGCTAATGGCAGTGTAAATCATTACAATCCCCTAAAGGTGAAAAAATGTTCAAACCTTTTGGCTCATTAATTCAAATCCTTGGAATCTACCCTAAGGAAATAATAAAAAATATTGAAGATGTTCATGGTATCTTTATATGGCTTCAGTGATCAGTTATAAATGGGGAGGGAGGGATGTAAATACGCAACAATAGGGGAATGTGTATGTAAATTATGCTACTTTCCCTGTTTACTTTACCCAGCCATTAACAATGATGGTATAGAAATTGTGTAGAAACACGCAAGAAACGTCTAGAATGAAGGAAGCAACATGAAATAATTTGTCTTTATATTATGACTAGAAAGAAAAGCATCAGAATGACAGCAGTCACTTTTGGAAGCTGGTCAGTTTATAGGGAAAAATTTTCCTTCAATTTTGTAAAGAACCAAGTGATTATGTTACTTTCTAGGTTATATTTTCCCACACCTATAGCAATTCACTACTTAAGTGTTTTCTTAAGAAGAACGAAGAAAGGTTAAGAGAAGAATCAGCCAGAATTTTCCATGTCTTTAAAGAGCTTCCCAAGTCCAGGGTTTTCTGTATCAGTCAATCTGCATTAATGTAAAAGGTCTTTATTGGGAAGAAAATTATTGTAATCATTCCAAAGAGTACTACCACCCTTTTCTAGCTATTCCCCAGGCACTGTGTGGCCTAATTCCCTCTTATCTTTTGTGGTATGAAGGCCTGCTCTCCTTAGGCAATGTTCTTTATACTCGTGACTTTGTTTATCTGAAGTGGAATGGAACTTTTTGGTGAAAGCTCCAAACTATAAGCAACTGCTATGAGGAGGACCAGCCTTTCTGTGTTGACGTAAAGGTTTCCATTTTTGAGAGGGCAGTATTTGTGATTAGGAATGAGAAATGGAAAGAGGTGTAAAAGGATAGATAAAGCAAGATTATCCCTAATGTGTAAATACTCACATCCATGGATCCAAAAGCAATAGTTTAGTTCAACTACCCTGTAGTAGATTAGAGTGTGTAAGAGAGGGATAGGAAGAGGAAAAGGGGGGGGAGGAGAGGATAGGAGGGGAAGGGAGAGAACTGATAAATAATATAAACATGGCCTTGAATATACCCACCATTTCATTTTCTTTGGAAATTAAGCTTCCCTTTAATGTCATATGCAATTGTAGAATTTTAGAGCTGGAGGAATTATTGGAGGTAATATAATCTCCTTATTTTTCATTTAGAGAAATAAGGCCCTGAAAGTGGGGAGCTGATTTCATTAAGGACACTATAGCACGTGATCTTCTAAAAGACGGTGTGAAATAGTGGTAAAGAGTGTGGACGTAGGAGACTATAGGATGGTAGGAATTGAAATCTCAGCTCTGTGGTTTGCTACCGTTGAGACCTTGCTTGGTAAGTCACTTAATGGCTCTTTATCTGTAAAGTGGGGATAACAATATTACTACCTCATAGTGTATTATAAGAATTAAAGGAGTTAAAACATGACAGGCACTCCAATCACTCCAATAATCCCTGGTACCTTTTAACTGTCCTATGAGTTAGCTGCTGCTGCTGCTGTTTTTGTTATGATAATTTTATCATTCTAAGGCCAAAGATTTCCACATAGAAAGTTTTTTGTCCCTAACCTTAGGGTACCTAAATGCATGAATGTAAACCTCAATGGGCCTCTTTTGAAGTCACTTGAAGTTTATCTTGTTAGCAAATAGAGAATAGAAAGCACAAGGGCAAACCACAGGTGGTGACATTTGAATGTATACTTGTGAACTATCTGAACGGATCTTTTGCAGTAGCAAAGATAATTCACTTCTTTGTTTTTCATCTACGGTTTTTCACATATCGGCATGTATTCTATGTACACATTTTCTTAGTTTTAAAGTTTATTGTATCAAAGTAACTGGGAAATAATGTTTTGATGTGAATAGCATGATATGTACATTTGGTTTTTCTATGACTCAACAGTATCATCATCATTTTAAAATAACATTTATTTGTCAGTGGACCCGACCTCCAGAATGCCATGTTGGGCATTGAATGAAAAGTTAATTAGTGAAATATGAATTTATCCTTTACCATGGAATATTTGGAACTACATTTTTTTGGAGTATTTGTGCTTTCAACATTTGCTACATTGAGAATATTCATCTTTTCTTAATGTTTTCTACCTTTCATTTGTCTGTGAATTCAAGTTCTGCTTCTTAAGGCTTTAACAAATACCACTGTTTTATACTTTCACACATGTGTCTTCATATCATGTACCTAAAGAGATCCGGAATGTTTCCCTCATCACCTGAACCAACTGATACAAATTTTAAGACAAAAAAAGTTATGCTTGAGGGTTAGGGATTAGAGGATGATTATTTTATCTTAGTTTATAGCAGTTTTGTAGTTTAAAAGAAAATTGCTTCCAAGGATACTCAATAACTTTGAATAGATGTGATATTCCCAACTGATTCATGGTTGTAAATAGTTCGGATTAGGATTTTGAAAATGGTTAAAATGGCTATAAGAATCTCTCTCTTCCCCTCTCCATCTCCCTCTTCCTCCCTCCCTCCCTCCCGCTCTTTCTCTCTGTCTCCCCCACTCTCTCACCCCAGGAGTTTACATGTTGCAAATAAATGTATTGAAGGAAAGGAGAATATCTATGTTTCCATACATAAAAGTAAGGGTGATTTTAACATAATAAATCATAGGTGCCAAAGCACAACATTCTGCATTAGAAGCGAGATGCTTTCATTTTTAAATTTAACTTACTAGGTTTGAGTGGATAAGGGTAGATTCTTAATAAACTGAGGCTTAAGGGGGAACATTATTCTGGCCAATCCTATACTGTATTAAACCCAATTAAGGAGAACCAAAGACTTCACTGAAAGAGCAAGGGAAGAGAAGGAAAGTGTGCCTCAGAATATAAAACAGTATCTATTAATGTTTTTATTATAACAAAAAGTATTAAGGTTTTTTTTTTTAATTATAAAGTCCTCAATTGGTATTTTTGCATTGTCAGTGGACTTAGGTAGAAAAAAGTTCATCCAGACTTGTGGAACTCTCATTCTTCAATGAACAGAGAACTATATGTGCTGATTGAAAGGAAGTTATATGAATCTTGTCGATGCCTCCCTTCCTGAGTGAAAGTTCAATCCTCAGCTCCAAAAAAGCATTTCTGGAAGTCTGCTGTTGGTACAGTTGTCACTTAGCACTATTTGTAGCAAATTCAAGCCTGAAAATTCAGACAACTGTCTACCCTCTGAAGAACATGTTACAGAAACCTAAGAAGAAAGAGATTAAAACAGGTTTTGTAACATAGATGCTCACTGGGATTGCAGTGATTGTGGTGACAGTATTGGTGATGAACAAATAAGCTAAATCAAGTATAGTCCTTTCCTGATACTTTCATCTTTAGCTCTCAAACATTACTTAGTCTGTGGCTCAGAGGAGAAACTTATGCTGAAACTGTAAATTGGGAAATTATGACTATACAGACAACATAATTTGTCATAAATTCTATGACAAATTTGACAATGAAAATTTCTATGACTATATAGAGTATATGAAGCCAAAAGATGGTCTGAGATTAGATTGTTACTGAATCATCCATGTACATTCATTTATAATATTGTATCTGATTTTCTTCTAAACATACTCATCTCGGATATAAATTCAAACTAAACTGTATGTCTCCGTTATGGTAGAAGCTAGTTTCTACTATATGTGTGCCTAGAGTAGTGCTGAGTGGTATGGGGAATATAATGGGGAATGAGACTCAAATCCTGCCTTCAAGGACCTTAACATTTTAGGGAAGGAAGAGCCTGAGTTGTGAAACTTTGTTCATAATACAAAACAGTATGTACCATTGAATATATGTTAGTCAACCTATAAGCCTTTATTGAGTGATTTCTGAATTCTAGCAATAGTGAGATTAGCTTACAGGATAAAGGAGCCACCATTTAGATGTCTGTAGCTTTCTTTGAAAAAGCATATGCTGAAGAGATGAAGAAAAATGAGGATTTAATTTCACCGAAAAATAAAATCATGAAGTTACTTGCTTGGTTTCAAACTAGGTTTTTAAATATTGTATGAAAGGGCCAAGTTGCAAAGTTGCAGCAGTGGATGGAATAGTGGTGATAAAATAATGTGAAGAATGAAAATAAGAACATTTTTACAAGGCTTTTAACTTTAAAGAGGATTTTGACATCTCAGATGGCCCTTGATCTTCTCAAACCTCTCTGTGCTAAGTAGAGCAGTTAATGCCTCTACTGGCCCTACAAGATTCAGTGGCTCAGCATTCTGTAGGGACGGGGTTCTTTCAGTGATTTATCATGAAGTTTAAAATTGCCATTTCTAAAACCGATTTAGATCCTGCTGTTCCTATACTAGTATACTCACCAGAAGTGTTGTTTACATCCTCTCGGTACTATGAAGAACAAAAATTTACCACCACCTAACTCATTAAAAATGCTCTGCAGGCCTGAGGCTGAGCGGCCACAATATGAACACAAAGAGCTCAGTCCCCTTCAAGGAGACTTTATTTCATGAGCTCTCTCACTCAGAATCCTTCCCCTCCTCAGAGCTCCTGTGTCTTAAATGTAATATTAAACCAGAGGCAAGAATGTGTTCTTTCTGAATGTAGTTTTCTTACCAGTTTTGATTTCAAATATGGGATGTGCCAGGTTAATCTTTGTACTCCTCAGCACTTTCAAATCCAATAATGTTTTTTAATCTAACCACCGATTTTAACATTAAAAACACACTCACCGTGGAACAACATTGTCCTCTATTTGCATTCCAATACAAATATGTTTGGAGGCTGTCTCTCTTTTACCTTGAATATTTTCTGATGCTGCAACCTCCAGCTTAATCTTAAATGCTTGAAAATGAATGCACGTAACACAGAGTGTTATTATTGCCTCCGGCTACCTTCATGTCATCTAGTTTGTCTTTTGCTTCACTCCTTTGATAGTATTATCAGGACCAATCGTGAATCTGCCAGATGCATTTCCTCACAAGAAGACAAATCTAAGAAGGCTTGTGTTTTCCCCTCTCTCTTCCAGGACTGCTTGTTTTAAAGGACTTCCTCATCATTTTTTTTCATGAAATTGAGCTTGCTTCATCAGAGATGGAACAAACAGACTGCAAACCTTACCAGCCTCTGTCAAAAGTCAAGCATGAAATGGATCTAGCTTATACCAGTTCTTCTGATGAGAGTGAAGATGGAAGAAAACCACGGCAGTCATACAACTCCAGGGAAACTCTCCAGGAGTATAACCAAGAGCTGAGGATGAATTACAATAGCCAGAGCAGAAAGAGGAAAGAAGTAGAGAAATCTACTCAAGGTATGTTTTTATTAGACTTTTATAAGTAATATTATTTCCCACTGGAGAATGCTTATGTGCATAAACTTATGTTTTAAAAATAAATTTGCTGATGTTAATGGGTTAATCATTCACACTGCTTACATATGCTCAGGGAATCTGTTTCATATGCCAGCCCAGCTGAGGCTGTAGGTTACATGTGCTTTGTACAGATTATGCATAAATTTAGATGCAACAATCCTCTTATCAGAGCATTCAAAATTTGTCTAATCCTACAAATAGCCATTTACAGACTGAAGAATAAATAATTTAAAGTAAGATGAAAAGTAAACAGTTAAGTGCTTTTCGAGCCATTGCCTATATGGGACAAAAGTCTCAAATAAATATTTGCTGCCAAAGCTAGCAGATTAATGGAGACCAGCAAAGAAGGGTCCAGAAAGTCTGTCACCAGAATGCAGAAACCTTGTGTAGCACAGTCTGAAGGAAATGTAAGAATTTTTTGGAACCCTTCCTATCACAGCAATATTTTAGAGCATATTCTTTGAATAGCCTTGGTTTGTAAATTATAGATTGACAAAGATGGTTTCTAACTGTCTAATGAAAAATAGGCATAAAGATAGAAATACAATTTCTCATTTCTTTTTAATTGATAGACAAGCAATATTAGGAACTATTTTAACTGTATAGAAAAAATACGTTGATATTTTCACAACTTTTTAATGACTAAGTCAATGCTGTGATAAGAAAATAGGAAATTTTGTTATACAGATCTCTGATTCTCAAAGTGTGGCTCTTGGACCAAGAACATCAGCATAATCTAGGAACTTCTTAAAAATGCAAATTTGCAACTCCTAATCTAGACTCATAGAATCAGAAACATTAATGGTTAGACCTGACAATTTGTGTTTTACACAAGCCCTCCAGGGCTGCAGTCCCCAATCCCCCGAGGCCACAAACTGGTATTGATTTGTGTCCTGTTAGGAATGGGTTCACAGCAGGAGGTGATCAGCAGAGGAGCAAGCAAAGCTTCATCTGTATTCACAGCTGCTCCACATCACTCACATCACCCCCTGAGCACCATCCTGTCAGATCAGCAGTGGCATTAGGTTCTCATAGGAGCTGGAACCCACTGTAAACTGCACATGCAAGGGATCTTTATTGCGAGCTCCTTATAAAAATCTAATGCCTGATGATCTGAGGTGGAGATGTAATGTGCTTAAATCATGCCAAAACCATCCCCCTACCCCAGTCCATGGAAAAATTGTCTTCCATGAAACCAGTCCCTGGTGCCAAAAGGTTGGGGACCACTTTCCTAGAGGATGCTGTTTGCTGCTCAAGTTTGAAGATCACAGCTCCTCTTTCTGAAAGCTCTTTGCTCAGATGGCTTCAATGATCACATCTATCTGTGATCCAAAGATGTAGGTCAATACAAATGTTTTGAGATAGACTGTGTCATGGTCCATTATTTCACTTCCAAGAAACAGAGTTGACAGTGTCCTTTCTGATTGATCCATACAAGTTTCAACTGGCTCAGCTTATTGGTCTTGCTGGGAGAGCTTCATTTGTTTCTATTGGTGCAGATTTTACATTTCTTGATCTTTGTGTATCCCTAAACTTTCATAATGACCCACGTATAGTAGAATCTCTGTAAATTGACCACTCAAGGGACTGTAACAAACTGGTCAGCATACAGAGGTGCTCAACATAAGGAGCTAGGCCTACTGTAGTGATACATGCATGTGGCAAATATCTGGTCTATGAAAATTAGGTCAACTTAAGAGGGTAGTCAGTGTAGGGAGGTGGTCAGCTATGGAGGTTCTACTGTATTTATTTTGATCTCTAAGTCCCTTCAAGAATCCTAGTCCTACATTTTCAGTTATCTGCTGGACATTTCCAAATGAATAACACATTGACAACTCTAAACCATTAATCTTTCTAAAGTAGAAGTAATCATTTGAACACCCTCAATTCCATGTCTCTTTCTTGTGTCACTGATGTCTGTAAATAATGCCCCATTGTCCCAGTCAACCACATGTACTTTCTGTCTCTACTCAGTTGCCTCATCCAGCAGAGTAAATTTCTACATCTTTCGAATCCATCTTCTCCTCTCCATTCTCATTATCATTACTTATTATATCTCACCTAGACTGTTTTTTGTTTCTTAATGGGTCTCCCTGGATTTTACCTTATCCATCTTCAATCCCTTTGCTATGTTGCTACCTTTTTCTTGGAATATCCTTTCCTACTATCTCCCTTTACCTACTTAATCATTTGTTAAGGCCTAGCTTAATAGCATCCTTTACCACCAAACCTTTGTTCATTCTCACCCCAATATTACTACTACCCTAATTGTGTAGGTAATCTTTTCATCAATGAACTTCAAAGATACTTTATTTGGAACCATTTCTACCTCTTATAACGGTTATATATATTGTCCTTGATTGTGCCCTCAATGAATATAGAGATCATGATTCCTTTTTTGATCTCTATTTTCTATAAAAATTTGCATATAGTATTGCTTTATAATTTTTAATTTAAAGATTAGTTGCTATCACCTGAAGTCCAAGTGCTTACCATGCATTGAAAACTGCTTTTTAAGTATTATCATGTCAAATTCAGTTATTACAAATGAAGACAATATTCTAATTAGTACTGGAATCTTACATTTAAAAAACTTTAAATTGAGCCAATGATTTAAGATAGTCATACTATTATTTAAATATACCTTAAATATTTGTGATATTAACTATATCACTCATTTTTATCTCAACATAATTTTTAAAAATCTGGTATCTCTTTTTAAGTAATTCATTTTAATTACTTTAATTATCCATTTTTTAAATTATGATGATATAAATTTGCTCTAAAATAATTTTCTTCTGCCTAACAATTAGCAAGTGTCTTCCTATAGGTAATTTTTTGGCTTTAAGAAATGTATAACTGCTATTAAAATATTTCTCTGTAAGTTTGTCTTTACAAAAAAATTAATTTACAATTGTGATTTGTGGGTTGTAGGATTGGGGTGTAAAGTGGGTGAGCTAGGTAGGGGGTTGTTGAGTTTAAATAAGAATGCCATTGTCTAGTGGCAGTTCTAAAACTATAAGCAGTTATATGCTGAGTCAATATGAAAGGCTTCTCAGCCTCAGTTTTTGTCTCTGTGTAAGTGATCAAAAGGAATTTGAGATAAGGGGAGTTTGTCTTCTATGATGCCATCCTAATTGTCATTCAATAAACTATTTTTAGTCAATAACCTTTTATTTAGCACTTAATATGTGTCAGGCTTTGAGGCCAGTGCTAGGAATGAAAATGACATAATGTGGTGGAGAAAACAGACATTCAAAACTTATTACAAGAGAACCTCCATAGTTGACCACCTCCTTAACTTGACCTAATTTTCATAGACCAGACATGGTCTATGTATATATCAGTACAGTAGCTCCTTATGTTGAGCACCTCTGTATGCTGACTAGTTTGTTATAGTCCCTTGTGTGGTCAACTTACAGAGATTCTACTGTATTGCAATTAAATATATTAAGTGCTTTTACAGATAAAGTGCTGTGAAAGTACAGAGGTCGAAACAACCAAGTTCTTGAGGAGAATTGAGGTCCATTTGATTAAGAGTTTACCAGGAGGGCATTCCAAGAGAATAGCTTTACAGGTAGAAAGTACAAAGCTAAGCTGTAAAAAAGACCTGGAATAGTGAAACATTCAAAACGACTAGAGCAAAATGTGTTAAAGCAAAATTGTAAAACTTTGCATGCCACATTTAGGTGCCCCTCTCCCTAAACATTGAAAAAACATTCTGGAGAATTTCATGGTGAAATATAATTTTTAGGATGAAAAGTGTACAAGTGAATTGTAGAAGGTTAGATGTCAGTATAGAAGATTGACTGCAATTCGAAATAACTGGGTGTAGGGAGAAAATCTATGAGGCCATTGAATTAGGCCAAAGCTAAGAACAGTGCTGGAGGTCTAAATGATTACTATGGAAGTGAAGAGACACATTCAAAAGGTAAAAGTGTGGTCGAAGTGATAAGACTTGATAATTGATATCCATTCAAGATTGAAAGAAATAACAGCATCAAGGGTGACTTTAAAGTTTTAAGTTTGGGGCACTGAAAAGATGGTGATTCACTTACCAAAAGAAAGAACACAGTAGGAGGAGCAAGTTTGAAAGGAAAGAAGATGAGTTTCTTTTTTTTTTTTTTTTTGTTTGTTTATTTTTTTTGTAGAGACAGAGTCTCACTTTATGGCCCTCGGTAGAGTGCCGTGGCCTCACACAGCTCACAGCAACCTCCAACTCCTGGGCTTAAGCGATTCTCCTGCCTCAGCCTCCCGAGTAGCTGGGACTACAGGCGCCCGCCACAACGCCCGGCTATTTTTTGGTTGCAGTTCAGCCGGGGCTGGGTTTGAACCCGCCACCCTCGGTATATGGGGCCGGCACCTTACTGACTAAGCCACAGGCGCCGCCCAGAAGATGAGTTTCTTTTTGGAAATGTTAAGTTTAAGACGCTAGTGTGACATCAGGCAGTTGAAAATGTATGTCTAGAATTCAGGACAGATCTAGGCTCCCAATATAAGTAGATTTGAGATCATAAGTGTCTTGGAGTGGGAGATGCCTGGGGATGGATGAAATTACCCAAACAGAGTATGTAGGGTTGAGACTAGAACAAGGCCAAGGACAAAAACCTGAATCTATCGTCCATGAACTGACATAAACATGTTTTGAACCTATTTATATTTTTAGCCAGAACCATCCTTCAGTGCACTGACTTATATAAGTTATAAAGATCAGAAGCTAAAAATCTGGAAATGGAATCTCATCTGCCACTGAGTCGCTGATCTGTAGAGACACCTAGGAGGAAAAACATGTACGTTTTTGGAGGAGAAATAAATAAATGAATTCTCCTATGTTAGGCAAAATAGTGGCCTCAGTTGTCATTTGTGTGTTTGTGTGTGAGGTCAAGAATCCTCTGTTGTTTTATTCCATGTATATGAAATCAGAGAAACGTTTTTAATTTTCACAAATATATGTCAGTTGTCACATCTTGCATCAGCCTAGCTAAAATGGACCCTTACTCATTATTTTTTTATTTTAAATTAATATGAGGGTACAGATTTTTAGGTTACATTATTTTCAATTATAAGGTAACAATTCATAATTGCCAAGTCATAGAAGAAGCCCAAATACCCATCGACCCATGAATGGATTAATAAATTGAACTAGTAGAGCCCTTGAACCCTGGGGGTGTGCTGAATGCCCTCACACTATGCACATTAGGTGAGATCTCACCTATTGCCCTCTCTCTTCCTGCTAATTGCCCTCCACTCTTTCTTTCCCGTCTCTCTCTCTCTCTCCTCTCCCCTCCCTTTGCTAAACTATATTTGTGTTTTCTCATTTGTGTGAGTGTGTAATTGTTTATATACTGGTTTCATATTAGTATTGTCTAAGTCATTATTTTTAAGGAATAAGAGTCTTATTCATTGAGTTTTAGGTTAGGAAGGAAGAAAGCAAACAAAATGTTGATTTGGGCAACTGCTATAGGGCCAGGCACTATGCTTAGATGCCTTTCATGTTGGCTATGCAGTTATAAGAAAGATACTTCAGCTCTGAGTCTGTTTTCTCATGGTAAAAATTGACTTCATCATCATCATCATCATCACCACCACCATAATTACAATAATGATAATATGAAATATTGAATGGTACCTACTCCATTCTAGGACAGTCCTTGGTACTTTACATCTGCTTCTCACCAACACCTTATGAGGCAAGCGACATTGTCCCTAGATATTATAGATGTAGATCATGGAGACTTAGAAATAACTTGCCAGAGATTTCACAGCTAAGGAGTGGGGAGAGTTGGGATTAGAAATCAAGTCTATAGCTTGAAAGCCCCCATTCTTCACTGTACTCCCCTGCCTTCCATGCTCATATGTGATAAGGATCAATTGCCATCAAGAGTGTGAAAATGTTTAGAAACTAAAGAGATGTTAGTTTCCCTTCATTTCCTTTCTCAGCAACCCTGCCAGCCTCTTTATGTTCCAGTGACCAAAGGTTTACAAGGAGGTTAAATGCTTTTCCATTTCAATTATCATTAGAAAAGGGCAGATGATATGCTATATAATTTATCATGAAATATTCCTGAGTCTATTTTTTTTTTCTACTTTTTAGTCAAGTTAATGTTTTATCCAGTTCAGGGCTAGTTTGGGAGAAATAGTAAAGAGAGGGAATACTCTGTCCCATCTGAAAGTATGTATATTCATATTATTATCTTTATTGGCCAAGAGAGCTGCACCCCATCACTCCCTCACATACGTGGAAGGCTGGGTTCTAAAACTGATTTTCTTATTTTCCAAAAGGCTTTGAATTAAGGGATGAACACTAATCTAATATTATTTATAATTCTTTACTAACAGGATGAATGAGCTCTAGGCAGGCTTATTTTATTTGATATTTGGCAGGTTGAATAGCAGACATAGTTTCCTGGAGGCACACAGGCTAACAATTGTTCCCAAGCAGCCTCACTGCCAAGGCAGGCATCAGTCAAGTAAGAAATTAGTATAAAACAAATGAAAATATATGGATGTGTAAACCAACAATAATAATTTTAGTTATGAAAATTGCCCTGTAATTTTTATATAGATTAGTTTTGAATATAGCCATTTCACTACAAAGTAATTATGAATGAAAAGTCACGTATGCATAAAATGGAGGTAAATTGAGGACCTGTTAGAAATCGCAAGATCATAGACTCCTAAAATATTACCCCTAACACAAACATTTCATTTCTCCCATCTTCATTTGCTCTTTGAGACTTATTTTTCTTCTATAATATGGTTTTTGGTTCGTTGGTAGGTTGATTGTTTTCCTCTTCAGCATTAACCTATATCTCACTGTATTGCCATCTGGTGGAAACAATTTAAATCTTCCGATGCATATTTGCCAAGATAACATGGAAGTGAACCTTATCTATCATCCATCCATCCGTCCATCCATCCATCCATCCATCCAACCATCCATCCATCCATCCATCTGTTCATTTGTTCTTTTATGCATCAGAATTTATTTAATGTCATCTATGTGCCAGCTACTATGCTGATTTAATGAAGTTTATCTTGAAAGAAGTGGAGACCCTGGTGATTATTATGTTCCCATTTTTGCCCCAGGTTGATGAGCCACTTCATCCCACAGCAGAAGCTTTTTAAGCAGTACTGCCACCTGTGGGTTCAAGGGGTAGACAGATGCTCGACTGTGAAAAGCACATTTCTCTATTCTTATTCAAGCACTTAGAAGTTGTTTAAACTATTGCTTGCTTATATCTAGACAATTTGAATAACAGTTGCTACAAAAATCTTGAAAGAACACTTAATCTCAGGATCTATATTTACATGGTAAAAATCACAGATGGTAGGTGTAGTATTAATGTAGCAAGACCTATAAAATGGAAATTTCAGCAGCATCTGATCACATGTAATGAATTTTCTGCTGTGAGCATATTATGCTTCTAGTTGTCACAAATTTCTAGCATAAAATTCTAGAATGACTGCTCTGAAAAAAACTTAGACTAAAAGAGAAAATTAACCAAATTATTTAGCAATAACTCCACTTGGCTCGTGTCTTTCAACTAGTAACACTTATTCATGAAAATTTATTCTGTAAACATTTACTTATACAGCATCTAAAACTAGAATTGGATGTCCATGACACTCGTACAACTACTCCGTCTACCTTTCCCAGGGCAGACAACCCTAATTAATCATAATGCTCTTTCCTGTTGAGCCCAACTGCAGCCTCACATCCTTTTCAATTCCACGCAAGCATTGTCAATCAATTAGAGTTGGCAAAAGATACAGCCTATTTCCAATTTGTGGTCGGCTTATCTGTACCAAGTTCTGTATAAAACTCTGAAGATATATAAGAGGTTTATACAGAACTCGAATAAAGAATAAGAAGCAGTTTGGGCCCTAAAGGAATTCAGTGTGGAGTTGGGGAGGTAGATATAAATCATAAGAGTGATGCCACATTATTGGTGTTATGATACTATTATATTTAAAGTAGTTTGGGTGTTTGGAAACTAGAACCAGGTACTCTGCTTGGGGAATAATGAAAATGATCATGAGAGAAATATCTGACATTTATTAAGCAGCAGGGCCTGCGTAAATAATCTTCCCAATACTGCTATGAAGTTAGAGTCATTATTATACCCATTTCATAGTGAATAAAGTGAATCACAGAGATGCTAAATATCCCATGTTATATTACAGAAAAAGTAAATGATAGAACTTGAAATTAGAACCCAGGAAGTCCAATTATAGCCCAATTGCTATATGTGCCAGGGACAGATATACAGCTCTAAATTCAGATGCCGTGTTTCAAGAAATAGGTTGTGTGTGTGTGTATGTGTATATGTTTATGAGTGTATCTGGAATCATTTAATATTGTTAAAATGTCCATACTACCCAAAGCAATGTATAGATTCAAGGCAATCCCTATTAAAATACCAATGTCATTTTTCACAGAAATGAAAAGAAGTGGTTCTTGAAACTGTAGAAGAGTAGAAGAGGTCATCCAGTGAGAATATGTACAGTCAGAAATAAAGAGAGCCAAGAATTATATCTCGACTAGCACAAGATTTAAAATAGTGGGCAGAAGAAAAGAAGTGCTCTTGAGATGTCAGAGAAGAAGGAAAAGGAAGGGTTATCACGTGAGTCATGGGAGGAGACTTTCCAGCAGAAAGATGTGACATATAGTATCAAATACTTCAGAATTAACAAGTAGGATGAAAATTGATAAAAGCCAGTGAAACAGGAAGTTTAGAAGGTCCTTGCTGATGTTAGACCAGGGATTGTCTCCCTTGATGGGACATTCAAATAATCTAGGGAGTTTTTCAAATCCTAATGCCAAGACTGCTCCCAAGACCAATGAAATTAGAATATCCCCAGGTCAGACCAAAGCATTTCAAAAATCTTTATGGGGATTCAGCTGGGCATCCAAGATTGGGTTCCACTGCCTTAGAGTAAATAGTTTCAATAAGCTTAGAGAAAGACACCAAATTACAGGGATTTGAAGAGTGAATGCAAGTGAATACAATTATTGGTATAAGACTATCGTATAATGTTTCTGGATCTCAGTTGGAAAGAAATGCCTTGCAATGGGAATGTTCACTGCATCCTCTAAGACAAGTATTAAGTTATGAAATGGAGCGGCAAGAAGTTAAAGTACTTCATGTCTTGATGCTTTCAACTTTCTTAGATAAAGAAGAGACAAGGTTATTTGCTAAAAATGTGGATCAAGTCAAAGCTTTCAGATACGGAGTGAGAGGTTTTTGACTGGGCCACAAGAGAATTATACACACATTTTTGGAGCTCGGAGGAGGATGGATTTAAGATGGAGATGTGTGCACATAAATGACAATAAATATTGTTGACCACTATGTATCAGATACTCTGCTAAATGGGTTTCCAGATATTTTTATTTACTCTTTATTACAACTCTATGATGTAGAGATAAT
Source organism: Nycticebus coucang (assembly GCF_027406575.1). Classification (NCBI taxonomy): domain Eukaryota; kingdom Metazoa; phylum Chordata; class Mammalia; order Primates; family Lorisidae; genus Nycticebus; species Nycticebus coucang. The sequence continues at coordinate 150,525,425 of NC_069804.1, read as the reverse complement.
CATCATGACCCCTATTTTATAGAGTCACACAGCTTGAGTAAGTAGCAGAGTTAAGATACAGACTCATAGTTCTCTAACTAACGCCTATGCTCTTCCCACTACAGTGTTAGAAGCATCTCTAATAGATGATGTCCACACTGTGCTTTAAGCTTTAAATATCCATTCTCATTTGAAGAGTTTTCCAAACTGTATTAAGTGCCAAACTAAACTCGGAAATCCTGTATTTTGGGGAGGCCACTCTGTATAACAGATTTAAGGGAGATAGGATATGTATTCTATGTGCTAAAATTTCTTTTTCCAATAAAAAGGGAACTCGAGACTCACCTCCATGTTGTCACCAGTGATCTTTCTAAAACACAAAGCAGATCATACCATTCTTATGGCAATCATTCTATGTCACCCAATGCCTACAGCAGTGGTTCTTCACAATAGGAAGGATTCTTTTCAGAAAAAAAAAAAATGTACTTATCACAATGTTTGTCATACATTTTTATGGGGTTCAGAAAGCCCTTGAAGACTTTCTGCACTCATGGACCATGGTTTAAGATTCTATGATGAAGGAAATGTCACTCCCCTTAGTTAATACAACACAGATCCTAAGATTTAGTAGTAAAAGGGGAAGCTTTAGTGAGGTGGGGTGGCAGGCTGCCAAGCAGTAAACTGTCCCTAAATTTCACCTTCTCTTGGCATGAGGTCACTATGACTTACTACTATCATCATCAATTAGGAAGTTTTCCTCCTAGTGCCAAATCTGCAGACAGTCTGAGTTTTGCTTCTCACAAGGGAGGTAATAGTTTCTTATATAATACACTTTACATAATATGGGAGTATATTGCATAAATTGTATACAATGTTGTATACAACATATATGTATATGCAAATGGTATTTTCTTTTTTTTTTTTTTTTGTAGAAACAGAGTCTCACTTTATGGCCCTCGGTAGAGTGCCGTGGCCTCACACAGCTCACAGCAACCTCCAACTCCTGGGCTTAAGCAATTCTCTTGCCTCAGCCTCCCGAATAGCTGGGACTACAGGCGCCCGCCACAACGCCCAGCTATTTTTTGGTTGCAGTTCAGCCGGGGCCGGGCTTGAACCCGCCACCCTTGGTATGTGGGGCCGGCGCCTTACTGACTGAGCCACAGGCGCCGCCCTGCAAATGGTATTTTCAAATTCTGTTTATGGGTGTCAAAATGTATATTGTGCAGATAAGTTTAGAACCCAGTATTGGAGATGGAAAATAAGCCAGATACTAGACAAATGGAAGAGAGATATGCATATTCATAGTGGTGCAACATAGAATTTATACCTTCAACCATCTTTTTGAAGGTCATCATCTCTATGAAATTCCCCCTTTCCTCTTTATCAGTTAGCTAGGAGTATAGGTAACCCCACTTAGTGACAACCTATCACTACCTAGATACCAACTTATTACCAAATGCTAGGAGTCACCTAATAGGGGTAAATTTGACTGAAATAATCTTTTATACAGGAGATTCATAGATGCTTAAATCTATAAAACAATTACAGCTAATTACATATATATTATACAAGCGTGATTTTTACCTTTGACCATCAAGTCTCTTGGTGGCCATTCTTTAGCCAGGAATAGCTGGGTCAGTCTGTCAGTTCTTTGACTTACTGCTTCTGAGGTTTACGTTGCTTTTTGCTATTAGTTTGAAAATAACCCTTGCTTCTGCATACTTATTCCATTTCTGCTGTCTATCCCTGAGCCCACTTTGCTTAATGCTATGTTTGACCCTTTAATGCTTCTTCCTAAATCTAGATTAAAAGCTATACCATCGCATGAGGGATAATTCTGGTGTTCTCTTAAACCACTATTTACTTAGTAGAATTCTGTATTTCTTCTTAGGATCTACATTATTTCAGAAAGAAAAGACTGGCTGCCTGGCTAAATGTCACATAGATAACTATGCCCTGGGAAGCAAAGCCACTGTCCTTTTGGGGGTATATAATGTTGTTCTTCTTTTTATTCAACTTCCAGATAGGATCAAAAGGGAGACATATTCCTGAGATTGTGAAGGCTGAGGAAAAAATGGTTTTTTTTTTTGTTTGTTTTTTTTTTACGGCCTGTTTATTATATAGTTAACACAAAGGCACAGAGACAGGGATAAGTCATATAATTTGAATGACAAGCACAATAGATAGCAGGGCTGAAGTAGAGAGACTATTGAAGAACGATGAAAAAGGCAGGTTGGTGAAATATAGAAAGGTTTAGCTGCTAAACCTAAAGAGGGAAATGAAAAGGCTTGGAATTGATTCTGTAGATAACAGGAAACCTCTGCAGTATCTTGAAGGGTTTTAGTTCATAAGGTCGATTGCAACTATATCTGAATTACATGCAGATTCTCCTTTATTACAAAGATCTGTAGAAGATGCAGAATTGGCATTTTGAAAGGCAGCTTTATATTCACGTGAACAGTCAAAAGCAGTTTGAAATGTTTGCAAAGGCATAGCTATGAGGGATGCCAACATGTCCCGTCAGGAAATCCTCCTGTCAGAAAACTGTTATTCTGCTTTTTTGGTCATCTGTGATGCAGAACTGGCTCCATATACAAATAAGTTCTATTTATTTTCAGCACTTTTCCATCTCATTATAATTCTGAAAGGGTCTAGAGGTGACAGAAGATAAATCTTGAATCCCTTGAAACCTTGGAAATATTCTCATTTGAAGCCTTTATACCAAAAGCCGGGGATGCTGCTGTCCTGTCAGTATAAACTGAACCATATGCACTGCTATTTTGGTGCCAATCATTCCTGTAACACATGAAATATTTAATTTTATTACTCTTGAGTCTGTTCGAGCAAATGACCCTTTGTGTCTTTTATGTCATGGAAGAAAGCAGTTAGAAATGAGCTCAAAAGCAAAAAAAAAAAAATTAATAAGGACACACCCAAACCTTTCATAGAATTTAAAGACTTGAGTTAAGATTCATTTTTCAAGCTTCAACTGAGACATTTATAAGCCTTCACTACTGAAGTCCCATTATGTTTTCTCATTAGTGGTTCAAGTCCAAAGTTTCAAGAACACTTAAAAAATTATCACATTGACATATAAGTAGGCTGAATACTAATGTGTCTCAAATTAATCAATAAATACAGTCAAAAATAACCTTCACTAATTGAAAAAAATATGTGGTTTTTGATAAATGGGATGGTCATGGCTCAGTGGCTGTAGCTCAGCAGCTAGAGCGCCAGTCACATAACCTGGAGCTGGTGAGTTCCAATCCAGCCAAGGCCAACTACAACCAAAAAATAAGTGGGCGTTGTGGCAGGCACCTATAGTTCCAGCTACTTGGGAGGCTAAAGCAAGGGGATCCCTTGAGCCCAAGAGTTTGAGGTTGCCGTGAGCTGTGACCCCACAGCATTTTACCGAGGGCAACATAGTGAGACTCTGTCTCAAAAATGCAGACTTTTATTGTATGCTTTATATATATGTATATATGTATACATATTTATGTTATGTATTTTATAATGATACATATATATCATATGTATAATGATACACACACACATATAGGGAAGAATGAGGTGAAACAATCTGTAATGTGATTGCTGTCTATTTTTTTTCTATTATGACATTTTCCTAAGCAAGACATTCTTGTACATAATAATGAAGAGGCAAAACAAAAAAGAAGCAATATGGATCAGCCATGGATGCCTCGGTACCTATGCTCCTATTTCTCCTAGAGCTTCCCATCCCAAATACTCTAAGCCCCTGGCATGCTTGGCAAACGTTAGGGGTTGGAAAGCTATGTGTTTCTCAATGGTTTCCCTCAGAATTCGTCTTGAATAGATGGCAAATAACGCTGATTTCTGAAGTATCCTAACTGTATCTCACGGCCAAAACAATCAGTCAGTGTGTTCTTTCTAGTATACATCATAATTAGCATGACCAATGCCTGTGGCCAGTGGACAATGAAACATGTCTTCCATTCTTGAGACACTTTACTGAGATCACACCTGTGGTGCATCTTACAAGGGTACATGTGAGGCTTGGCAAATGTGGAATGTAAATGTCTTGGCAAAGTAACTAAGAAAATGCCAGGAGGGCTATGTCAACTAATGAGATGAAAATGTGTCAAATATTCTATGAACCAAGTGTATGGTGCCCCATGATCATATTGATGTACACAGCTATGATTTAATAAAAAGAAAAAGAAAGAAACATGTCTTATCAGCTTGTCTTAAAAATACAGGTGGACTGGCTGTGATATCCTTCTGCCACCATCCTTCTGGAATTTACTTTGGAGCTTGGAATAGTATTCGGGACATAATAAGATGTTGAAGGGATGTTTATGGAACTGATGAATTTATTGACTATGTAGCACTTAGCACTGTCTTTTGGTAAATTAGATTGGAAAGTGGCTCAAATTTTAATAATGGCTACCTTGATTATTACATATCTCTTTAGACTTTTCACAAAAGTATATGTGGTAGTATTAGTAAATGATGCTTTTTCATACCACAAAAATCAAGTTTACCTAAAATAATTACACATCTGAGGTATAAGTTCATAACTTTTTGTAGTTAACCAGTGTTAACCTAAAATTCATCAATGAAAGGCTTTCTAAAATGCACGAGTTTATTTTTTGCCCATGCATTAGTTTGCATAGTTGGATTCGGGTGTGTGGAATGGGGTGTATGTATGCAGAAGGATGTTGTTCTGGGCAGTTTTATTATCCAAAACTAGAAATAGAAACCATTCAAAAATGGTCTCCGTGTAGAAATGAAGGGAACCTCAAACCTTGGAAGTGGGTTTGTAGTCTTGATATTTGTTTCATTCTCGTCAATGCCAACTACCAGGGGTGAATGGAAAGGGAGATATTTCAATTAAAAGAGTTTCTTTATTCTTTTTTGTTAATTGTGGTTATACTATAATAATAAGATCGAAACCATATATTTGCAACTCCTGTTTGCATGCATTTATATATTGTTGGATCAGAATTTATATTTTGATAGAAAGTTTAGGGCCTATGTTGTCAGAACTGTGCCTTCATAAGAACATCATGAAGGCTGTCACGGTGTAATTTACATGACATCCAGACTCAACAAGAGTGCCTTCCAAAAGTTGTCTTTTCAACAAACTAAACAGGGTTTTGGTAAAACACTTGCACCTTTGCTTAAATAAAGCTTTGAAAATGAAACCTATAAAAGGAACACAATTAAGTAGTTTTTACTACTCACGTTCGGAACCAAAGTTCAAAGCACTTAAAATTGAATCACAAAACAGCTGAAGACCTTCAGAGAACATGCCTTTTAGGAGGGACCATGCCAAGCCTGATCCCTTAAAAATGACATAAAATTTGATGCTATTTCATTCCTGTCACCAAGCTTTCATGACAGTGTGGTCTAGGTTTGTGGTGTGTAGGGTAATGAAGAGCAGGAGCCAAAGGCACCAACAAACAGTGTCCTCAGAGGACAGCCATGCTTTGAGGCAAGTTAAAAAGTGAGAGGAAAAGTGTTGATTTTACCCTCCCTATATTATCATAGCAATTCTAATTATTTATTCTACATACCCTTAAATTTCACAAGAGTTCAACTCAGTAATTACTGTTTTCCAAAGGAAGCATTCAATAAATATCTGTCAATCACTGAGTTCAAAAGCATCAAGACATTTCTACCATTTTTGAGTTTGATAGTGTTTACTGTGAACATATTTTACCAAAATTCCACAGGTACAACTTCAAGTCCCTTTTCCCTTGTCTTGTTTCTTGAGAGCATGGAGTGTAACCAGTAACTGGACTGCATTGGACACTTTGATGCAGTCCAGTATGTTGCACACAATAGGTGAGGCATTTAACAGATATTTAGTAAATTGAATTTAAAAGTTGAGCATCTTTGTTTTGATGTCTTTGATGCTGCATTATTCAGGGTGGTATGATAGAAATATTACTGAATTAACTTCCATTTGGGTTCAAATTCTTCTTTTGCTTAATAGCCTAGCACTGTCATCACAGAATACATCATACAAATGCTTAGTGAATATTTCCTGACTTAATGAGTGAATTGAATTGAATGAATAAAGTGCTGAGCACCCCTTCGTCTGCAACCCTCTCAGATGGTTTCTCTCACTTTTTAACTTGCCTCAAAGCATGGCTGTCCTCTGAGGTTACTGTTTGGTGGTGCCTTTGGCTCCTGCTCTTCATTACTCTACACACCAAAAACCTAGATCTCTATGACAACACTAAAACTCCTCTACCTCTGTGTTAAAAACCAACAGACTTCAGTAAAATAATCAACTTATTTCTTCATGGTGCATACCATCCAGCTATACCATATCGACCTTGAAGGTATGCTCCCTGTTTCTTTAATGTTTTGGGGCCTGATAACTTCTTCATATTGATTCTAGATTTGATTATCATCATGGGTACATTTGCACCAGCTTTCATGTCTGCCCAAAGTGCTGTTTTAAATCAATACTTCCCTTCTCTTTTCCTGGGCAGAATCCTTCTTAGCCTTTGAGTTTCCACCTAGAGTGTCCACCTGAGACTGCCTTCTCTGAAAAACCTTCCATGGTCCTGGTCCTGTGTGTTCTTGGGTGGATGTCTCTCCTGTGTGTTCTTACATCACTCTGTACCTATGACCATACCCTTAATCACCCTGAATTGTACTTGACTGTTAACTTGCTTGTTTCTCTAACCTGCCTATAAAGTTACTGAGGGCAAGTTTCATAAACTCTGCTATATAGTAAGTGCTCGACCAATTTTTTCTTGTAATGAGACAACTTTTACAAGGTTTTGTTTCCACTTATATAAAGTGAGGATAATACTTCTTTAATGTGGTACAGAGGATGAACTGAGATTGTATAAATAAATCATTCTAAAAGCTACCAGGACTCAAATAATCCTTTCACAGGTCCCTTCAGTTCACAGATTGCCAGTTATAACTATTTTCAGAGTTATTTCCTCCCAATTCTTAGGAACTCATAATTTAAGTCACTGGAAATAATATAATGAATTGGAACTTTATCCCTGGGAATAAGGTAGCATCCTATCTCCACATCAGCCAATCTGAATTGATTGAGGATTACAAGTTCCCAGGCCCTAACTCTATGGGTGTCTTAATGGTATGGATGAACCACAGTGGAAACAGATTCAACAAAACATTTAACCTATTATGGTAACTCGTAACAACTTGAACTCCTGTGAAACACCAGAGAATGGTTTTCAGTTCAAATCTTAGAAAATTTCTGCTACAAAATGACATGAGAAACACCAGATAATAAAAATTTTAAATCCTGAAAAAGTATTGATGAAAATAAGATTCTTATCATTCATTTTTTTCAGTACCATAGTCATACACATTAAGCAATTGGATTTAAAAAAAGTCTTTCTGGGCTACAACTTGCCCAAAGCATCATGACTTTTTCACTCTGTAGATTCTGTAAACTCTATGCAAGGTAGCTTACAATAAATCTTGTGTTCCCACTCATACTTGCTGAAGGCATTGATCCCAAGAATGGAGCTTTAGTGACCCTTCAACAGCAGATGATTCTTTCTCAGTGGAGTTCTTCATCACCTTCTATTGCTGTCATGCCATAAACCCATTTGAATCATTTTATGACCCAATGTTCCTTTAGCTGCTATCATTGCACACTTGATGTATTAAAAATTCTGCATATTCTAATGGATCAGTTATATTGGAAAGGCTCAGTTAAAACTTTGAACAAATTAGTATAAACACTTTCCTTCGTGGGTAGACTATAATATGATACTGATGGCCTTCCCAACTAAGCACCCACTGGATTATTTTATAATTAAGTCTACTCAGAGTGAGAATGGAAGTTTCTAATCTTCTAAGAGATTTGTTTTTTTCCCTCCTGAAAAGTTAGGATAACTAGAATAGGTACCTCATAAAAAGCCCAAATCAATATTGCCATTGACTTAATCCACATAAGAGGCTTAACTTCATAGGTGACTTCTGAACAGCTGAAACAAAACAAAAATCGGCCTCTGGTGAGTTCCCAAGTTTAAAATAAAGTTGAAAGCTGTTGCAGAAAATAACGCTTCTAGACTAACAAAGACAGCAGGGTGGGACCTTGTAAACCGTTATAGTTGAGCAAATTTAAGCTGCGGCGGTACAGCTGCTTACACCTCTTGTGCTTATCTATTTTCGAGAACAATAGCTAATATTTATTATATGTCAGACGTTATGCTAAACATGATCTCATTTAACCCTTAAAACGACCCTATGATATTTAGGCACACTTTCTATCTCCATTTTACAGGTTATAAAATTGATGCTTGGGGAAGAAGTTTCACTTTCCCAAGATAACATGTCTAGTAATTGCCCACACATGACTTGAACGTTTGTCTGCTAGACACTAAAGGTCATGCACTTAATCAAGATACCATACTGTACATGTAAAAAGACATTCATAAGATATAGTAGTTGATGTTCAAATGGGTGTATAATACAAGCTAATGCTCCTTACATATAATTATAAATACCTGTATGCTTTTCCCAGTTAATAGGGACTGATATACCTTGAGCCTTTTGCACTTTAAAACCTTTGATTACCAAGAAATAAAAGCATTATATATACTGTATTTTTACATTAATCTTAAATTTATATAGGTAAGGAAAATGTTAACAGAGTTTTTTGGTAAAAGCATTTTTACATAATTAATTTTTGCATGTGGTTCCACATCAAGTCTCCCGGGAAACCAGGTGTTGCTCACTTGTTGTGATAGTGAGCAAAACCGTTCTTTTTCTTGCTCATATGGGGTCCAGTTGCACATGTGTGACACACGTATTTTGTATGGTGTGGATTTTTAGCCATACTGCACAGGCACACCCGGGGGATATTCCCTGAACAGGCACACGTGCAGCCTGTAGTCTAATCATTTCTCTAGAGGAATGCACGGCGTAAAGTTGTTGACGCGAGTTACTGACATTTTATTCTGGTAGGAACCTAATTGTGCCCCTGTAAGTCCTCCAATTACAGCTCATCAAAAGTCTTTTAGGTTCATGCCATGTTCTGAATTTAGCTCCTTGAAAGTAATGCTGACATTTACCACTGTGATGTCCAGCAATTTCTGAAGGAAATAAGCACTCAAAAACCTCTAGCAGTAATGTTATTCCTTCAGGATTACTTGGCCCAGCTTCTTCCAAAAATTCAGAGGCAGTGCTATACACCTGATGATGTAACCAGTTTCTGCATTTTCTGCAAATTCATTATTTTCACATGCTGGTACTCGGGTGGCATACTGAGCTCCTTCTAAATCTGCTGTTTCATCAGCTGAGTCTTGAGGTAAATGTCCTTTTGGATTTTCAAATTCACCTCAGTTGTCACTTTCGGATACACACGACTTGTTATCACTTGGTATTTCATCCAACAAACGGTACACATTCTCGCGGTTTACTTCAGCTGTGGTCTATGTCCTTGATCCCAGTTTTGAGGATCTGTGGCAGTACCACTGCTCACACCCTAGTGGTTACAATCTGAAACCACACCCAATTCTGTAATTTTTTTTTTTTTTTTATGAAATTCTCACCAGAATAATGATTTACCATAACACATACATCATTGGAAACTTAAAATTACACATATCTTTAAAACAAGTGAAGTATCTTGTTTTATACAGCCTCGAATAAAGAGAAAGCTCTGGCAGCACAGCAGTACACATAAACACAATGCTCCACACTGTGCCAAACTACAAAAAAGGCAGGAAATACAGGCGCCCTTACATTTAAGTACAACAGACCCCCATTGTAGTTCAGCAGCTCACAGTGCAGCTTTCAGTGACACTGAGAAACCACTGGGAGGCTAGGAAAGCAACTTCCAAAAGGTGGTTATTCACCATAACCACCAAAAATAAAGGGTGGATGTCAGGAATCCACTGTGATTAAGACATGATTGCAAGAGGGACTTTACCTAACAATTGCAATCAGTGTAACCAGGCTTATTGTACCCTCAATGAATCCCCAACAATAAAAAGCACGAAAAAAAAAAAGATTGGCCCCATACAATTTGCAAGACTAAGGTGTACGCCATGGCCAAGAGACAGTGTCTTTTTTTTCTCCTTTGACAAAGTAGCTATCTAGGGTGAAGATCAAATTCTTGACCACGCTCTAACATTATGAACTAACTATCTGAATGAATTAACTGACCTGGAAGTAATTTACTCAACTACAAGATAACCAGTTTATTCCAAGGTCTTCAGTTTAACACCATCACTTTTTCTTTTTCTTTTTTTTTTTTTTTTTGCAGTTTTGGCCGGGGCCAGGCTTGAACCCTCCATGCCGGGTATATGGGGCTGGCACCCTACTCCACAGGGGCACTGCCCAGCTTCACTTCTTTTAAAGTTCATGCCATCTGACTTTTGTTTTCTCTCTCCTTCTACCTCATTAAAATAGCCTATCAATCTTCAGACTGACATTGTTCAATGATTGCTGCATCACGGTTGTTCTCATTTCATTCCCTACTAATCTTTGCAGGAAATCCAACATTTAAGTTAACAATGTTTCTAATGTCTATATAAGCCTTAGAGATGCTTGACATCCTTAGCAAATTTTCTTTTCTAGATCACCAAGCCCTCCATGGTGTTAAATTCAAGGGTCAATTCTTAGTTTTGACTTTCTGGCAGCATTTGACACAAATACTCACTGCTGCTTCTTCACTTGGTCCTCAGGATATCATATTCTCTGAGTCTCCTCCTATCCCGTTGACCATCCTTCTTACTCTCCTTTATTGGATCCTTCTATTCACACCTATTAAATATCAGAAGGCGTAAGGATCTAGCCTTCAGACCTCTTTACTGACCCTTGCTATCCTTATTCCCTTGGTCAGATTATTCTGTTTCATGATGTTAATACCATTTATATGCTGAAAACGTTTAAATGTCCAGCTTTGGCCTCTTGCCTCAAATTCAGTTCTATATATCCAGCTGGCTGTTTTTCATCTCCACTTGGATGTCTGATGAGTATCTCAAACTTAGCAGATCTGTATCAGACACTCCTTGTTCTCCACCTCACATTCTTTCATCTCTGCTCTTTATTCCAGCTGTGACTGCATACCAGTTGCATGCAGATACACACTAACAAAACCTCTCCTCAGCTGCACCAGATAGCACTCATTTCCTGCCATTTCTGCTACCGGTATGTAGAATGGCTGTAACAACCCACTCGGCCATTCTGAAGCATGCACAAACCTAGGAGTGTGGGAGACATAACACATCATGGGACAACTCTTGTCCTGGAAGAAAAAGAGAGCCATTCATGACTATCTCCCACTTCTGTGTTCAAGCAGATAATTCTCCTAAGCATTTTACAAGCTCTTTGGAGAGTCCCCAATAAGATAAAGCTTCAGTTGCTCACAGCTGTGACAAGATCAGAACTTCCCTTGCATTGACTTCCCTTACTTCTCTGTTTCACTTTTCCTGGTCTTGCATTCCTGTTTGGGGAATCATTTCTCAAAGTTTACTCTCTATAAGCAATCCCTTCTCTCACATTCTGCCTTTTGGGAAACCCAGGCTGAGACAATATTCAAAACATAACTTGTAACTCTCCCTTCAAAACCCTTCCTTCTTTGCTCCTCCAACCTTCTCCCTCTCAGATCCTGGCAACTCTTTTCTCCAAGTCTTTATATTAAAACCTTGGCACAATCCCTGAACTCATCTATTTTATCAGCGAACCTTGTCAACTCCGTCTTTGAATTATTTAAGAATTAGACTAATTATTATCACCTCCTGTGCTACTACACTGGTCAAAACCACTATTTCTCATACTGATTTTTGCAAGAGTCTTCTAACTGATCTCTCTCTGCCCTTGAACCCATACAGTTTATTCAAAGTATGATAGCCAAAATGATGCCTTAAAAACCTAAGGCAGATCATGTCACTCCCTTGCTCAAAACCTTCAAGGACTTCCCATGTCGTTCAGGACACACAAGCCACTTAACGTGACTTCCCATTACATGTGTGACCTCATCTACTATTCCCTTCCTCAATCATTCTGTTGAAACCATTCTATGAAGTTTCTCAATAATATAGGCATATTTCTGCCTATGCAATCACTATTCCTTCCACCTGACATGTTCTTTTCCTTAATCTCTACCTGGCTTGGTCTCTCACCTGATGCATGTCCCTACTCAGATGCTATCTTCTCAATGAGGCATTCTCTGATCATGCTCTTGAAAATTACAGTCCTACCCGAGCACATTCCTTTTCCTTTGTCTTCCTCCATAGTACTTATCACTTAGGTTACTATATAATTTATTGTCTAAACGGGGATATTTCTGAGAGTGAAAGTGTACAGTAGGAGTAATCACACTAAGGCCATAGGTATAAATCAAGACTGTCTGAGAAAATGAGAGATTATGGTCACCCTACTTATCAGTATCTAACATATTATTTTACTTATTTTTATTTATAGTTCACATATTTATACTCATATATATTTATGTATATACTATATATCTGAAAATATAACTATATATTTATACCTTTAGCATATTTTATTTCAATCATTTATTTTCTGTCTTTTCCCCTAAGATTAAATTCCATGAGAGCATAAAATTTTGTCTTATTTTATTCTGTGCTAAATCCAAGTATTTAGGACAGTGCCTGAAACATACTAGGCATGTGGTAAATATTTATGTAATTAATGCAAACTTATAAAATACTAAAATAGTATCAGATGCATAATTATCTCTCAATTACTGTTAGTTATTGTTATTGATACATATAATTACTATTATTGTTATTGTTTGTCCTCAAACAAAAGTGATTGCTTTTAGCTTTAACTGAGAATGGTCTTTCTTGGATGATGTTACTCTATTTTATTTATTCTTCAATAATATTTTCATGGGCAACCTGTATAGAGATGCTTGCAACTGCCAAATAATTTTTATTTAAATGGTCTTCTCTACTCCAGCTTTTTAATAAGGATGCCTAGTAGTCCAGGTGACTTAGAAGCTTTTGTGATTCATGACATTCAGATAAATTGCTCTTTTATACATCAGGGTAGAAAATAAAAACATTAGCTGGTAAAACCTTGCATGAATCTTTATCTTAAAGTACATTGGATTAATTTATTTAAAGTCCAGTTGTGAGCAGTCTTTTTAAAATGCTTTAACTTATAATTATATTAACAAGTATCACATCTCCTGTATACTTCATCCAGTTGGGAAATATGGCTAAAAATATCCTAGAAGAGTGATTTTGAGTTCTTTCAGTAGAAATGTAGAAATGCAAATTCAGATAATTGTAATGATCAATCATTTACTGGTATGTTAATTTCTTAATGCATTCAATTTATCAGCAGCAGGTTTTTCCTAATTCTCTTTTACTGATTAATTGTGGAGAATTATACTTCTGGCAGTTGACAAAGGGACTTACATGGCTTGCTTCAGTACTATTCAAGACATAGGTAAATAATAAAAGTAAACAATTCATGAGAAGTAGAAACATAATTAACAGCAATCTTATGAATGTTTGTCTCCTCTTGCAAAAATCCTAGTAAGCTATGGCATGAGCTTCCAGTTTTCTTGGATGAGAAGTACTTATACACTAATCAATGTATAATCCCAAATGATCCTTAAACATTAAAAAAGTCGACATTAGCCAATTAAATAATTCAATTGGACAAGCATTTATGGAGCATTTACTATTCAAGGAATTTTCTCTCGGTCACAGACACAAATTTAATACAGCAGCATCACTTTATAAAGCTAATGTTTGGCAGCATAACTGATGGCTTTTTTATTTTGGCTTTTGTTTTACGGAGCTTTTATATTTCAAGGCAAAGGAATTTCTCTACAGTACATTTGTAGCCTTATAATCGTGGACTGTGTTAAAATAGGACTGAGCTTTATTGAGATAGAATGGATGAATTGAAAGTTCACTCGGTAAGTTCTTTTATTTTAATTCTGAATTCCATGCTGAGGAGCCTGGTCTTCTAACCTTTCATGCAGATAGTGTCCCTTATTCCCATTTGCCCCCTTTTGGATTGCCTCTACTATATGGTCTACTAGAAAGATCACATCACTAGGTCAAGACTCATGCTTTCAATTTTGCTTCACTCATTCACTGAATGACCTTAGGTCTTCTTTTAACTGCCTTTACTAGTATATTAATAGTCACCTGGGGTCTGGTGGCACAGTTAATCAAAGTCCTAAAAATAATTTGAAATGTACAGCCCTCCCTTCTGCCTCTAGAGAGAATCTTTGAACCAAAGAAAAAAAGTAAAATGGAAAGAGAAATTTGCTAGGATAATCAACAAGATGTCTGTGTGATAATTTCCTTTTCAGCGCTGGCCTGTCTGATCCTCCTTAGTCTCCTAAAACTAAAATACTCGTTTTTCAGATTCTTTTTTATAGCTCTTCATTTGAAGAACAAACCTTAGAAAGTGACAAGACTGACATCTATTTAAAATAAAAATAGTAAAACTGGTGATATTTCTTTATGATGCTTGTGTTGAGATATAAAAGAACAGAAACGACTCCAAGTTACATGCTAATCATATAATATCAGGCTTGATATACTTGCTAATCATATAATATCAGGCTTGATATACATATAGACATGATTCAAAAGAAGTGTTTAAATGCTAGCAATATACAAATTGTAACAAAAAGTCAGGTAAGAATTGAGTTCTCTAAATTACATTGCCATCTTTTTTCCTGTTTTTTTTTTTAATGTTTTTTATTGTTAAATCATAGCTGTGTACATTTGTGCAATCAAGGGGTACAATGTGCTGGTTTCATATACAATCCTGTTTTTACCTCTCTGTCTAATGCTATTACTAGGACTCAGTGGCTTGCTGTTACTGTTAATAGACTTTCACTTTCCTTGGTTAATTACAGCCTTATCAAAATAACTGAGAAAATTTCAAAGGTACATTTTTAACTAAGCACATTCCTATACAGTAGGGAGGATTTCAAAACTTATGTGTTTTTTGTTGGCAGTGAGGTGGACACATTGGAAGAGGGAATGATTGGTTAATTAAAAAGTGACCATTTAAGAAGATATTACAATAATCTAGAGAAAGAGATAATGAGGGGGTTAATTTAGGCACTGAATGTACAAATTTAAAAAAAGTAGACATACGTGAGAGGTAAATCAGAATTGGCAAGACTTACTGGCTGACTGGATGTAAGTAATGAAGGAAAGAAGACAAGTCTGTAAAGAGATGGTGCTGGCAATCAATGTAGGGAAGCAACAAAGCAAAGTTTTAGAGAAAACTATTCTTTGTTGAATATGACTTTGGTGGGGCTATAAGTTTTCCAGGTAGAAATAGCTCATATGAAATTAGATATATCATACTAGGTATAGTAGGGCTAGAAAATGGATCTGGAATTTGTTGATATATAATTGATAAATGAGATTGGATGTTATCATATAGGAAGAACATGTGTGTGAGTAGAAGACATAAAATAAACAGGAAATGGTCAAAAATCACGGAGTACACCAACATTTAAAGAACTGGCAGGAACAAGAAAAAGCCCAGGGAAAATGCTGAGATAAAGGGTAGCGCCTGGGGCTCAAAGGAGTAGGGCGCTGGCCCCATATGCCGGAGGTGGCAGGTTCATACACAGCCCCGGCCAAAAACTGCAAAAAAGAAAAAAAGAAAAAAAATGCTCAGAAAAGGAGAACTAATGGAGTTTCAAGGCAATGTGGTAAGCATGTATTATAGAAATCAAGAAAGAATAAAGGGTCCAGAAAGAACAAAGAACCAAGAAAAAGAGAACAACAGCATCATATACAAAAAAAAAAAAAAGCTCTGGTTAAGCAAGACTCTAAAGTCTTTGTGAGATTTGGCATTTAGGAGTTCATTGCTGATTTTAACAAGAGAGATTTAGTGTAGTAGTAGAGGTAGAAGACAGATTTCAGAGGGATAAGGAATGAATAAGGAAAAAGGGCTGGGCATGCTGGCTCACACCTGTAATCCTAGCACTCTGGGAGGTTGAGGCAGGAGAATTGCTTGAGCTCAGAAGTTTGAGACCAGCCTGAGCAAGAGCAGGATCCCATCTTTACTAAAAATAGAAAAATTACCTGGGCGTGGTGGTATGCATCTTTACTCCCAACTACTTGGGAGGCTAAAGCAGGAGGATCACTTGAGCCCAGGAGTTTGAGGTTGCTGTAAACTATGACACTACTGCAGTCTACTCAGGATGACAAAGCAACTTGAGCATGTAATCTGGCCTAGTCTTGTAACTATCATAGTAGCGGTTAATAAATATTTGAAGTAAGAATAAATTAATGTTTTTAGATAGAGAGAAAAGGACTGAAGAAGAAAATAATACTAAGTGGTAGGTAAGAGAGGTATTGTGTAACGGAGTAAGGGCCTGGAGAAGGCCTAAAGTGATGGCATCCAGAATATAGATAGAAGGTTTAGTCCCTGAAACATGAGAGGAGGAGGGATAATTTAAGGCGTTCATCATGTTTCACAACATCTTTTCTCTGTATTCAGTAGGAGATGATATCATCTGCCAAGATTCAGTGAAGGAAGCTTGTGAATAGAGTAAGAAACATTAGTAAAATTAATAAGACAAAGAACAGACTAGTAAGTGGAACAAATTAGTAAATGGTAGTAAGTTTGCAAGGGATGTTAGCATGTAAGTAGAGATCTCAGTTATAAGCGAGAGAATTTCAACTCAAACTAAACTACCTTAAGCAAAAAGAGGGAATTCGTTGGTTTAGGGTATTTTAGGAAAAGGTTTCAATATCTAAGTTTGGAAAGGACAGAGATTTACATCAAAAATAGCTGGAGCTAATGAATCAAATATTATCAGCATAATTTTTAAATCTTTGTATTTAAGTTTCATTTTTGTTCATGCACACAGGCTTTCTTCACAGAGTGTGAGACATAGCTGCTAGAGGCTCTTGAGATTCTTTTCATACAGTTCTCACCACCCTGATAAAGATTATAATTGACGGACTCCAAGTGCTAAAATCCTAAGCAAGGACTCTGATTAGCTCTGCTTTGTTTTGTTGCCCACTCCTATATCAACCAGTCGTGACCAGGGGTAAGAGATGCAAAATACTCCTTGATGGGTAAAACATAGGTTAGATGTTCTCACGTGAACTGATTAACTGTGGCAATTCATTCCATCATTTAACAAGTATTTGCTGGGTCCTTACAATATTCTAGGTTTTGTTCTAAGTGTTGCGGATACATTAATGAAAAACACAGACATGATCTTTACTTTGAGGAGCTTTCATTCTTGTGAAGAGAGATTGATGATAAGCAGTATATTTTTGGATATTGATATATTTTCTATAAAATTATAACAGGAATATCAGGTGGTGGAGTCTACTTCAGACTGGATGGTCAGGGAGGTACAATTGGCTGACATCTGGGTCCCAAGAAGAAAACAGCTATTAGATGATTTGGATGAAGATCATTCAGGCAAAGGGAAAAACAAGTGCAAAATCCCTAAGTGGTAAATGAACTTGGCTTTTTTAATTAGCAGAAAGAAGGCCATGGCAGGACAACACCTGTGGCTCAGAGGAGAAGGGCACCGGCCCCACATACTGGAGGTGGTGGGTTCAAACCCGCCCCGGCCAAAAACTGCAAAAAAAAAAAAAAAAAAGGCCATTGCAGCTGGACCTTAGTGAGTAAAAGGGAGAGTGGTGTGAGATGAGATCAGAAAAGTGGGCAGGAGCTAGACCATGTAGAATCTTGTAGCCACTGTAAGGAATGGCTGCAGTAGAGTTGATTCAGTGAAGTTAAATGCCTTTTCTTATAGTAAACATTTTGTTAGAGGGAAATGTTCTTAGGAAAGGAATACTAAGTTCAATAATATGAGTTTTATTATCATCTCAGGTGCAAGAATAGTGGAAATCAAGCTAAAACCTCTTGAAAGATTGATAAAACAGGTCAAGTAGAAAGTTGAGGGAGAAGGAAAAGGTAATGCTTTGGAAAGATTAGTTGAAACAACTGATACTGAATTCAAGACCATCATAGGAAAGAGTTGAAGTTAAGAAGGGTGTTGATAGACTGGGAGAATAAGAAGAGGTTGTCAATCTTGTGGTCTTTGTCAAGGTTGAAGAATAGGTTTTATAACCATGAGAAAGTCCAATAGGTAGAGGGGTAGGATATCGGTGGCACAGTGATATTCCCCTAGTCAAAGATGTTGGTAATTTTCTTTCTTATTCTGATGAATATTTGTTTTTATATATTTATTTATATCCAACCTAAGTCCATGAATACCTTGTTAATATACTTAGTTTCCAGAAACTTGCTGATGTGGGTTCAAAATATCTTCTCTCACCCCTTCATTTTTAAGTTGTGATCTTTTCCATTATTAAACATTGGCTTTTTTCCCAGGGATGGTACTGAAGAAGAAAATCAATGACATATCTAGGCAGCGGCTTAGACTGAATGGGCATTCGAATAGACTCCAAGGGCCAAGTACAGATGGTGATTTATTGTGCATACAACTTCTACAGAATGCCTTCATTTGAGCATTGATGTATATACAATTACTCATCAAAATGCTGCAGTTTTACAATTTAGCCAGGAATCTGTGGAGAGATTATGTTCACTAAGAAATCCACAAATGCAGTTTTCACCTTTTTCAACAATTCTACAAACTCTCAGTAGTCTTCTGCATGAGGAAAAGTGACTTCAAAAATAGTTTTTCCATTTTACTATACTTCTCATTATTGTCATCCTTATGCAATTCCCATTTTAGAACAAATTCAGATTTATTAAACCATGTTCCTCTCCTGACATGAAAGTGGATGGATTTGCTAGAGGCAAATCATTTATTGTGGCTATTGTGAAACCTCAAATTGTGGTAGTCATATACATATATCCTAACCTTGCTGGTTGTAGAGTTTCTTTTCAGGCAGTGTTTATGTGTTACTGAAACAACCAACTGAAAGTTGAATAGTTTAAGTAAACAAGATACGTAAAACCAAATAGGCAGAAAAAAACAATAAAGGCACTTCTAAATTCCTTTGAAAACAGTTTATGTGACCAGTTTGTCCTTGTAATTTGAACTTCGGTTGAAATTGTAAGGGGATTATTGTCTTTAGGAGTGTAATTTTTAAAAATCTTGCTTTTTCTTTGTGGCCAAATAATACCTAATTTCTGTGTTATTTGGGAAATGGCACGGTGTCCAGGTTTATATTGTATTTGTATTGTATGATATTATGGAGATGGTGTTGTTCTGGTTTACAACTAGAGTTAAATTATGTTTTTCTTTGTATCAACATATACGGAGTTAATGTATTTTTTTAATGTTTTGTCTAAATTTCAGTGAAAAAATGTTAATCATTTTAATAGAAATACTTCGGATCATTCTTTAATGCAAACAATACAAAATCAAGATTAATAGAAGCTATAAATAAAAAGAAGCTGTAATAGTATTGATAAAAATCAGCTCAGCAAATGAAAATGAGGAAATTCAATAACAAATAATATACTGCAATGACATAGCCCATCGAGTTGCTATATGAGGCAGCATGAATAATAGCCCTTCAAATTATTTATATACTTTGCAGTTTAATCAGCATCTTGGATAGTAAGCTACTAGAAGGGATAAACAAACTTAGTTTGTATGGTGCTAAGCCTAATACCACCCTCAAATTAAATGTGAATATATGCACTTGATCATGCTTGTCAGTACCTACCTTAGTATAATTCTGTCTGCCATTGAAAGATTTGCCAGCTCTCATTAGGGTTTTTCTTTTCCTATCTGTATTTTCTCTTTTCATCCTCAGGCAATATCTCCATTCAAATCTTAATGTGGATTGTATAATGGAAATACTCAGGGTCTGTGTTGATACAGGGAGAAGTACTTACATGAATATCATCTGTTTATTTGCTAAGCATTGCAGTAAGCACTCTTGAAGCAGGAAAAAATAAAATCTGTGGACTTTACCCTCCATGTATAAAGTCTAGACCAGAAAAATAAACATATACCTTTGGAGGAATTTAAAGGCACTTAAATATAACTTACCAAAAAATAAAAAGTTTTGGTGATAATTCCAGTTTATTTGTAATTGAATACATTTATTTATGATAGCAGTGTTTCTATATATGGATTATCATAGTAATTATTGATTCAATATTGTTGTATTATTTGTTCAATAAATGAGTGAATAAATGAGTAAATATTTTCAGTGGTTCTTGCCAGTGTTTATGGGGAAGGTGTAATGGAGAAGTGCTTAAGGTGATAATTTGAAAAATTATGACTAGCCTCTAAAGATTTATTCATTGAGAGTACACCCTCATGATTAACCATGTCTTGATTTTGCACCAAAGATGTTATAGTATTGTCATTATTTGAATGCTC
This sequence comes from Nycticebus coucang, assembly GCF_027406575.1. Classification (NCBI taxonomy): domain Eukaryota; kingdom Metazoa; phylum Chordata; class Mammalia; order Primates; family Lorisidae; genus Nycticebus; species Nycticebus coucang. The sequence continues at coordinate 150,505,156 of NC_069804.1, read as the reverse complement.
AATCAGTACCTATTATATGTTTGCTGAGTGTTGTATTCAGGAAATATAGAGAGAACACCTATTATGAGCCAGGCAGTGTGCTAAGTGGTGAATAAAACAAATATAGAACCTGTCTTTATCAAGCTATGGTCTGTTTGGGGAGACAGACAGTAACCAGTGTATGAAGGTGATGAACAGAGTGTTGTTAGATGATAACAGGGTTAAGGCTCAGGATATACTTAGTGTGTTCAGGGAAGTAATCCTTAAGCTGAAATAAGGTGAAGGGCACACTTATGTGTACAACTTTGCCTCTATCTGTACAAAAACAGTGTACATAAAACTCCTATACCCTGTAACATTTTGAAATTAAAAAAAAAGGGTAAGAACAAACCAAGCATGTAAATAAACTGCCAAGGACTGAGCATTCCAAGCAGAAGGAACAGCATAGGCAAAGTCTCTAAGGCTAGAAAGAATTTTGAATGTTTTAGTAATTGTAAAGAATCATTCATTGCAGAAAGGATGGAAAAGGTACTATTTAGTGTGATAGGAAGAGAGCAGACCTAAGGCCCTGTATGCCATGCTAAAGATTTTAGACTTTCTCTTGAGGATCATGTGAAGATGTTTATGGATTTTAATGAGGCGTAGGAGTAGGATTGACATATTTAAATGAATATTTTGGCAATTGTTTGGATAATGGATGGGGAATACAAAAACAAATAAGAGAAATCAATTATGAAGTTATTGCAGAAGCACTTGCAAGAGGTAAAACTAGAGAGAAGTAGACTAATTTGAGATATACTTTTGAGATATAACCTAACTGGCCTTCTGTTCAAGGTTATATTTGAGTGGAGAGGGAGAGGGAAGAATTGAGAATGAGTCAGGTTTCTGGCTGGAAAGGCTGATACGGGGAAGATTGAGAAAGAATAATAAGTTTCAGGCTAGAAATCAAGAATTCTGTTTTAAACATTTTCATTTTTAAATACCCATGAGATGTCTAAGAATATAAATAGGTAGTTGCATTTACCAGCCAATGATGTAGCAAGTTCAGAGGTTTCTACCATAAATACAATTGACAAGAGTGATTTGACCTAGTGCCTTAATTAATCAATTCAGCAAACATTTGAGTCTCCGCTATGTGTCAGGTATTGTGCTAAGCGCTCAGAATACAAAGACATAGTTACTGCAAATAAAGAGCTAATTATAATCAAATTGAGAGACTGAAAAATTCCGATAATTTGAAATACAGTGTGATAATAGTAGGAGGAGATTCTAACTCAAATAAGGAGTTAGAAGGGTCAGGGAAGGACTCCTAGAAAATGTGACTTAAGTAAGCTTCAAAAGTACAATCTAGCCAGGCACAGAGGAGCAGAAAATATTCCAGACTTATCTTTGTTGGGAAAATTCAAATAAATAATGGATGCAAGAAAAATATTAAATGAACTTTTGAATGTTTCTGACCACAGAATATTTAATGCCTATAAAATTTGATTATTAAGTGTTTCCATAATATCAGAGTCGTAGAAATGAAGGAGCTCTTAGTTTAAATAGATGGGGAGTTGGACTCAGATAAGTGACCTGTCCAAAGCAATTGTATTGTAACTTTCTAAAAAAATATTATAAGTTTATTGTCAATGCACTATTTAAATGATGCCATAAAGCATTAAACTAATTATTTGCATTGCCCACCTGTTACAAGAGAATATTTGATTTCCAGGGAAATTGTATTGCCCTCAACTCTCCTCAGTTATTATTTCCCACTTAATTCACGATGAACAATGTGAGGCAACCCTTCAATAAGCGATATCTGCAATTAATAGCCTTCTATAATATATAGGGAGACATTTAAAATATGATCTTTCAAAAGAATGATTGTAGTCACATTCTCTTTACTTCCCAGCCATTTATAGGGCTTCATTTTCTTCCGCTGAGCATACACGTGTTTTGGGAGAAAGATGAAAGAGCTGACTATTTCCTAGCCCTTTTGTTTCTACTGCTCCTATCCGTTGCCAGACTGACTCTCTGATCGGCTGCAAGATTGATTTCCTACCTACTCTGCCACTGTTGTTTGTACTATTACACCCTAGGAAAAGCAGCTTCTCACACGCCATAGATGCAATAGTAAAAAAAAAAAAAAGAGAGAAACTACAAAAGCAGAGAATATAAACCACTTTCCTTTCCCCCTTCTCCCAGCAATGCCAAATTTACAATATAAATGAGCTAAAGACTTTAGTAAAGGAGGAGAACTATGTCACATGTTAATAGCAGCAGTGTCTTCAAAATCAAAGGGAAATACTGTATAGTAGGACCTAGCTAATTTAGGTCAGGGGAGAAGCTGCTCATCTGCATGTTGGAATGGTTACAGGTTTATTACTTTAAAATGCATAGAATTAGGCACTCTCATGGAATGCAAGTCCTTGCAATTTCTTTGGAGGACAATTGTGGTAATATCTGACAAAAACAAAATGGAAATACCTTCCATCTCCATCCGTAGGGACTAGTAAAAAAATCAATTCTTCCATCTACACAGTCATTAAAAAATATGTATACATATATATCTCCAAGACAGTATACTGTTAAATAAAATGAAAAAGCTTCCAAATTTCATTAAAAATATGTTATCCATATACACGTATACACAAATATACACACATATACAAAGCTACATGCACACACATACTATGTACAAAGATATCAATGTGTGTATATGCATAAGAGATACACAGATATTCTTAATTGTTACCTTTGAGGAGTACCACTTGGACAGGAATAAAAGGAAATATCACTTTTCATCCTATATATATTTCGTTTTGCTTTTGAAAATATTTACCATATACAGACATTCTTTTTCTATATCAAAAAATATGAAATAATACATGAAAATATTTATGGGGAAAATAAGTTGCCCAAGATAGTGCAAGTATTATGTAGTTATATCAAAATTATAGAGCAAAATATGCAAAAATGGTTCTAAAATGCAATGGAACTTAAACTGGGTAAATAAAGTATGGCCAAATAGATATCCTTTGACCCCTGCTTTAATGAACAGATAAGAATGATTAGCAGTTATTGGAATGTGAATGTAAGCCTTTAAAGTGCTTTTTGAAAGCTTATTTTAAATCTCTTAAACTCTTTTCCTGTCCAAATTTTAATTTCCAAATTAATTTCTTTTATGCACATTTTTTTACTGATAGTAAATTTCTAATAAGTCCTGTTGAAATTTTGACAAATTCTGGATTTATTGAACGTTAATGAAGACATTACACTTCTTTTTTAATTAGCAATGGATAATATCTAATCCCTCCTTTTAAAGTGCTCTTTGAAATACTAAATTAAATATTGTCTGTAAATTGAGAAATCACTCAAGGCTATTCTAATCATCCTTGATGAGTCTGTAGATTATTTATCCTCTTTGAACTCACAGCCGTGTTCTATTTGACTGGTAAATCAAAGGCTCACAATGTTGGGCTGTTGAAAGAGGGCTTCATATGCTTTTGCTCCTTTGGCGGCTGGCCTTTTGGCCTTTTCACTGCTTATTAACATCTTCTTGAGAACATGGGGTAGGTGAGAAAAAAGGTAAAATACAAACTTGTTAATACTGCTGCCCAGCATAAAAATGTGGGAGTAGGTCTCAATAAAAAGGAGAGATTAATTTTCTCCACTACAACCACATGGAAAATCAAGGGTGGGAGCTATGGAGGTGGGGAAAATTCATTTTTAAGATTACACCTGGGGGCGGTTCCCGTGGCTCAGTGAGTAGGGTGCCGGCCCTATATACCTAGGGTGGCGGGTTCAAACCCAGTCCCGTCCAAACTGCAACAAAAAAATAGCTGGGTGTTGTGGTGGGCACCTGTAGTCCCAGCTACTCGGGAGGCTGAGGCAAGAGAATCACCTAAGCCCAGGAGTTGGAGGTTGCTGTGAGCTGTGTGACGCCACGGCACTCTACCCAGGGCAATAAAGTGAGAGTGTCTCTAAAAAAAAAAGATTACACCAGGTATTATTTTTAAATAGAATGTATGACCGATTTGAATGTAAACTCACTGAGTGTAGGGACTTTATCGGAGAACCCATTCAGAGGCACCTCTTGGGATTTTTTTACTCTAATACTGATTATGATCTTAAACCTAAGTATGCAGACATGTCTGAAATTTAATTAAAGTAAAAATTCAAAAATTTATTTTTCTGTTTGCATAATGAGTAAGCATAGGAAACCCGTAGGTCAATCGCAGTGATTTCTTTCACTTGAATTTCTAGGGACTTCAATTTCCACATTAATAAGAATATCTACACTGAGTCTTACACTCATGAGTAAATAAACATAATGACTGTGATTCATGCTGAAGGTCATATTTGGAATCTCATAGTTCCTTTGAGTCTTAGTTCCAAACATTCTTTCTGGAATTATTTCTAGCATGTACAAATCCTATTCATCCTCAAGGCCTAAGTGAAGTCTCCCCCTTTAATGAAGTCTTCCTTCATGACTTCCAACTCCCACATATGTTGCTCACTGCCTTCTGTGAATACCTCCACTTTTTATTGTCTGACATTCACAGCCTTGCTGTTTACTATTTACTGGCTTAAGCATTGGTTGTAAAGCTTCTCTCCCCGATGAAATATTAGGTTTCTTAAGGATAGGGACTGAAAATGTTTTTAATTGTATTGATATAGAGGTCCCTTGAATTCTTTACAATACCTAACATAGAGTACCTAGTAGGTGCTCAGAAATATTGGACTTTTTAGTCCACTGGGGGGCTATGCATAAGTTACATTTAAAATTCTTTCTATCTCACTATTGCCACTGCCTCAATTAGTTCCATCCCTTACTATATCATTTATTTTACAAGGCAGGACAAAATATTGCCACTGATATTGAACTCTAGTTTGGCTTATCTGCTGGCAGCAGGCTTTCCTGTAGGGCATTGTGAGCATTTACAAAGCTAGTATAGCTAATCTGTTACAAAGTTATCTTGCCCTTTTGGTCTGATTTATTTTCACGGGGCTGCAATATTCTCTGGGTTACTGTGGAAGCTCAGACTTCGACTTTTGCAAGCATCAGTGGTCAGGTAGTCACTTTGCAGAACCAGAAATGATGGCATGTTCATAAGTGGCCATCCACAGTTAAAGGCCAAACATTTACTGTGGGGAGTAGGCCTGCAGGGAAGTGTGTGTGTGTGTGTGTGTGTGTGTGTTAGAGAGGGGGAGAGAGAGAGAATATATGTGTGTAGATGGTATATTTCCTCTTTCCACAACCTCTCTCTACCCTACCAGTCCCTCTAGGCTTCACGCCACCTGACATCCAATACCTTTAAGTCATATTTTAATACAGCACACAATGATTTATCTTCTTTCTCCAGGGAAGGCCATAGAAAATGTTTGCCTCCCTCCTCTGTTCTGGCCTTTAAGGAATTCCCTTCTATCTGCCAGAAAATCATTTTGAGAGACTATGAAATTTGAAAGACTTACGTGGAATCTTCTGTGGCTACTCTGCAGCCATGCCTGCCAAGGAAATGACTCCAGAGGAGTCAGTGACAACATTTAAGGGCTGCAAGAGGCATCCTCCCCTGCTCTTGGGCATTTTCTGCTGTTTCAGCCTCATGGTTCTTCGCCCTGAAAAGAACAGGTGTGCCTGACAGCAGGTGTGTTTGTTCTACTTTTCCTATGGCAGCTGTCACTCCCCAGGTAACTCCCTTTTCCAGGTGGTGAATTCTTACAACCCATCATCTTCTTTCCTGGCTACCATTACTTTAAAAAAAAGGTTTGGCTGTCAACCTTCCCTTGCTGGACTTTAAATTTTGTTGAAATGTTATTGTAGTGGATTTTTTTTTTTTTTTGCTTTTGTGTTTCGGGATGATTTCTTTTAAAGGGAAAATATGTCTTCAGATGGATTCTATTTATAATTCAGACAAGCTTAGCATTTTCCTCTCAAAAGCCTCCATGAAAGTCTGGAGCCCTCTTTGATTTTCATTGAGTTTTGAAACCTTCTTCTGTGACAGCTTTGGGTTTCTCCATTTTTGCATTTTCCTGTAGATCTTGGGGTCCATTCTTAGTCAAGACACCTGCTGCTGGGATTGCCAGTCACCACATGCTTGGCTTTTATCCTCTCTCGTTTCTATTCATAGCATGTACTTCTCATAACTCTAAAGGACTGTTTGATGCCCCTACATTGTTTAATATCTACATGATTAAAGCAGCTGAGAGAATAAGCACGTGTCCTAAGCCTAAGGAAAAATCCAGTCTAAAAGAGATTGTATTGCAGAACCAGATCATTTTTAATAAACTTCTGCTCCTCAATCTCACCTCCTCCTCCTTTGGGCTCCCTTGGGCATTGTGTAGGTATTTGAAGGTTAGTTTTTAAAAGGATTTTTTCAAGCATGTGTTTGACTTTCAATATAACATTTACTGAGCCCCACACTGTGAAAGACCCTCCCAGTGGTGCCATCGTAAGGTACAAAAAAATGCAAACATACTATTCTAACACTTAAGGAATTAAATGATCTGGAGCTTAGGATGAAGTAAGGGAGACAAAGTACACCCATATAAAGGACTTGGGTGCATTTTTAAGGCATCAGATGAATAAGTGTGACTTGAGTACCAATTGAGTACGTAAGGGGAGCATAACATAAACGTGTGATCATAGTTGGAAGGAGGTAAGCACCTTAGTGAGAGCCTCAGGGAATGAATGGTGTGAGCTCAAAAGCTTTCATCATGAGGGTCCTCAGAGACTTCAGTAAGGCAATATGCAGTGCAGAAAAGAAGTCTGTACTCTGACAGAATTGTATTAACAGTAACAACAACCACTACTATTTATTGAATTTTTACTTTTTGTCAATGTAAAAAGAATGGGAGAATTGGGAAGTAAGAAAACAAATATAATCTTAATGTGTCAAGTGTATGACCATGGCTTACAGTTTGACTAGGGAGATGGGTGAAGTGTGTGCTTGTCTCTGTGTGTCTGTACGTGTGTAGGGAAGGAGGAGAGGTAGGGAGAAAGAGTAAGGGAGAGACTTGGACAATAGAGCAGAGTTTGAGAATTAGAAGTTATAGCATGGGTTGATAGTAATTGAAATGAAGAAAGAAGTAAAAAAGGAGTGTTCGGGTGGCGCCTGTAGCTCAGTGGGTAAGGTGTCGGCCACATACACCAAGGCTGGTGTGTTTGAACCTGGCTGGGCCAGCTAAACAACAATGACAACTGCAGCAAAAATACAGCCGGGTGTCATGGTGGATGCATGTACTCCCGCTACTTGGGAGGCTGAGGCAAAGAGAATTGTTTAAGCTCAAGCAGTTGAGGTTGCTGTGATCTATGAAATCCATGGCACTCTACTGAGGGGAACATAGTGAGATTCTGTTTCCAAAAAAAAAAAAAGGAGTGTTCAAAGATAAGTTCTAGATCTTGGAATTAAATTCTTTACCTTCTGAGTCCATTTTTTATTGAACCCTTGGGCTTATTTTGTTCATTCTTAATAAAATAGAACATTTAACTTTGAAAATAGAGTTTTTGCAAAAAAAAATATTGCTGAGGGCCATGTATGGTGGCTCGCACCTGCAATCCTAATACCCTGTAGGACCAAGGCAGGAGAATCTTCTGAACTTAGGAGTTTGAGACTAGTCTAAGCAACAGCAAGACCCTATCTTTACTAAAAATAGAAAAACTACTACTTAGGTGTTGTGGCAGGTGTCTATAGTCCCAGCTACTTGGGAGGCTGAGGGAAGAGGATCACTTGAGCCCAAGGGTTTGAGGTGGCTGTGAGATATGATGCCACGGCACTCCACCAAGAGTGACAAAGTGAGACTCTGTCTCAAAAAAAAAAAAAAGTATTTCTTTAAAATGCTATTTGGCTCCCAGAATATGTCTAATTTTTTCATAATTTTTGTATTGGAAATTAGAATGTCAAAGCTATGTAAAAGAACCAAGCAGGTAGAGATTTATGGTGAATTACTGGAGACTCTCACGTCTTCACATTAGCACACAGCTTAGCTGTATTATGACAGTGGAAAAGCTGGCATAAGAGACTCCTAGAGCACCAAGTAATATGCCTTAGGTCCCTTTCCTGCAGGTGAATTCTCTAGTGGCAGTTAACACAATTTATGCCGGCGGCTTATTTTTATGCAGACATAATCTCTGGCAGAATTTTTTTAGCCTCTGTTGACAGAACTGACAATGTCTATAGACCCAGCCTACTAGGCAACCCCAACATCAGTTAGCAGTAAGCATGTATTTATTATATTTTAACCATGTGCCTAGCACCAAGTTAGAAACAAATAAGATATAAGAGAAAAAGCATAAACAATCCACTCAGGTACTTTACAGGGCTGACATACTTAAAGTAACTAAAATAGTGACAAGGCTATATTTACTCAAATGGCACATTAGAGGAAGAATGAGTATTTTACGATTTTGGAAGAGGGACATCAATTAGAGCAATAGATTGGGGAAGGCTTCATAAAGAAATTGGAACTTGTCCTAAAACACAAAAGATAGGTAAGATTTAAAGAGGCAGAGTAAAAATCAAAAAGAAGAAAATTGGGTATGACTCAGAAGAAGAAGGCAAAAAGAAACCTGGTATTTTTATAGGGCAAGAAGGAGACAGCTTGTTGATTGGTATGAAAGACATGTTTGAAATCAATAACAAATAAGTTAGGTAGGACCAGATTACAAAGGACCTTCAAAATCATGCCAAATACTTTGAATGCAATATACTAAGAAATAGAGGACCTTTGGTAGATGCAAGGTAACATGATAATTGAAGAGGAATTTTAACAAGATGAATAGGGTACACCTGACAGATTAGAAAGGGGGAGGAAAGATATACAAATATTACCATACCTGTAGAATAAGCACATATTTGACTTCAATCTCACTTTTCAAAGTCATGCAGACCCTTCCCAAAGGTCCTAGATTCCGTTGTTAGAGTTAGAATCTAAGGCTGAAGGACTATTCACTGGCTTCAGTAGTGAAAAAGCTTCTCTCTCTCTCTCTCTCTCTCTCTCTCTCTTTCTCTCTCTCCCTCCCTCCCTCCTTCCTTCCCTCTTTCTCTCTCCCTCTCTCACTCCCTCCTCTACAGAAGTTAGTTAGGGAATTGCCATTCCCATATATTAGACTGACCTCTCAAATTTTCTCTTTTTAAAGCTGATAGAATATCTTGGAAACCCTTACTGTAGGAAAAGTAGAACATGTGAAGAAAAGATGGAACTTTTTTTTTTTAAGAAAAACAATATTTAAAATAAAAGGAAAAAATAAGCAAACAAAAATAATTTAGATGGATGACCCCCAAACCTAAGATACAGCTGAAAGTAGAAGGGCAAACGAGCATCATCTAAAATAAAAGCAAAATAGTGTAAGAAGATGGGCAATGCAGAGGACTCAGGGCATAAACCAAGTTTCACCTGAATTATACATAAAAACAGTTATTTCAGTTTTGATTCATCCACTTGGAATCCACCTGGGTATTTCCCTGTCAAACTTTGTAAATATAAACTTGGTCTTACTTATATCATGATCAAAGGGAAACTGATTGTTAGATTTGAGGGAATAAATTTTAAAAAATCAGAGATCAAGACACAGGAAAGCTACTTCTGTAATGAAAACCTTTTTAAATGTTGTTGATGTTAAGAACTAGTTAATTAAATGAGTGACCCGGCAAGGGGGAAGAAGGTCAAATATATTTTTATTTATTTTTCGTTGCTTTCCTAATTTATTTTCATACAATGTGATTTATTCCCATTAGACCAATCGTTCATTCCCGGATGTATGTTATGATCCCTACAGGAACTTTCAAAAAGTCCACTGCCCAGACTCCAACCTAGATTAACCCAAGCTTTGGCATGTTCCAGAGCTCCCTGGGGGATTCTAATAGGTAAATCAAGTTGAGCAGCACTATATTAGATTAGCACCAGTATCTTCATCCCTTCCCTCCTTATATAGTCACTTAAGGCATAACACTTGCAAGGCACATAAATTTTAGCCAAACTAAAAAAGTTATACTGATAACTAAAAGTTCTTGAAAGAAGATCCTTTGTTTATTCATTTTTGTATCACTGACTAGGCTTTGGCTAGTAAATTTTGTTGAACTAATACTAAGTAAAAGTGTAAGTGATAACCCAGGACAGGTGAGTTTTTATGTAAGGGGTAAGGGAAAGAAAAAATCCAGATTGTAGGATACAGTGGTTGCAGCTATAGTTGGAAAATCTTGGATAAGTCTATGGACATAAAATACCATCTTAGAGCTGTGGTTTATTGCTATGTTTTTTTAGTTATTTATACTGTAACTTTAGCTAAGTTGCTTAGCACTAGGTGTCTCTGACATGTCTGTAAAATAAGGAAAATAGTTTCAACCCTACCCACCTCATAGGGTTAATGTAAGATTCAACTGAAATTTGTAGTCATGAGTATTCATTTGACACTATTTTTAAGTAGAATATGTTATGTATGTAAAATTATTGTCATTATGATTCATAAAGCTAGCTAATAGTCTTTTTTGTCAGATTGAAGAACCTGAAAGAATCAATAGAGCACTGAAAATGCCTTTAACCATCAAATTCAGTAGAAGTGTTAAGTAATAGACAGGCTTTGAAAGGCTATTTGAATACCTCAAAATCACATTTTCTATAAACACAAAAGAGGAGTATGTCCATGTAGAATATTGCATAATTTTGGCAGACTTCAATGATGCAAGGAAAATAATCATAGAGAAGGAACTTTATGTTAACTCAGGTTCCAGGTACAGTATTAACTTGTATTATGAACTTGAACAACATATACATACTAGGTCTGACAATTAAGTTCACAAACTCATCCTAGAAAAAGTGCTACACACCTCATTGCTGAATATCACTATGGTCACCTTCAAAGCACTCCCCATGGGAAACTATGTATCAAAGGCAGTGTTTAGTTCACCCTTCAAAGCAATTTTGGAGCTCTCTTTTTCTGGAATGGCCATGAGAGCCGTTGTCCTACACAGTCTTATAATGAAGTTTACAAACTTACCACCATGTGGTTACTTTGGTAGTGCAGTACAAGCACCTGCCTAAGGTTTCCTAACCTGGGTCTATTGGTGTCTCATAGTTGTGTTCATGTCGATGTGTTGCAGGGCCTTGCTGAGTGCCATTTATTATTGTGTACGTTTTTGTGTGCTGTACGACGACAGCTTTGATGGATCGTTCCAGAAAGAGTTCCAAAATTGCTTTGAAAGGTGGACTAGGTACTGACATTGGTGCATAGCTTCTAAAGAGGAGTACTTCAAAGGTAACCACAGTGATCTTCAGCAATGAGGTACTTAGCACTTTTTTCTAGGTTGAGTTTGCAATTTTAACTGTCAGACATTCATATATGTACTTACAATTGTTCATGAAAGTCAAGGTCAATGTTAAAATAATCAATTCATCCAACATACAATTATTGAACACTCATTCTATGTCAGGCAGTACTTTTAGCACTGAGAATAGAGCAATGAAAAGAAGTGGATGCATTTCCTACCATCATGTAAACTTACATTCTAGTAGGTCATGGTGCATCATAATAGAATTCTAGGTACAAAGAATTGGTATTGGAAAAACAAAACAAAACAAGGTGGAGACATAGAGTGGTGAAAAGAGGCAAAAAAGTGGATGTCTCCTATGTGCTAAAATCCACCGTGGGTACTTCCTATATGTTACATTTATGTATGTATGTATATATTTCTTTTTAATTATTATGGATAAATAATAGTTGTATATCTTTACGGAATACACATGATGTTTTGATACAGACATACAGTGTGAATTACTCAAATCAGGGTAATTGGGGTATTTATCACCATAGTCATTTATCATTTCTTTGTGTTAGGAACATTCGAATTCCACACTTCTAGTGTACCCTAGCTTATTGTTGGTTATAGTCACTCTGTTGTGATATCAAATATTGTTCATTGTATCTATCTTTCTGCACCCATTAACCATTCGCAGTGTATTACCTCTCCTCACTACCTTTCCTAGCCTGTTAAACTATTATTCTATACTCTGCCTCCATGAGATCATTTGTTTTGTTTTTAATATTTAGCTCCCACATATTAGTGAGAGCAAGACATATTACTTTTCATCTTTACAAGTATCCTATGTGATAGGTAATATATTACCTTCATTTTAAGTAAAGGAAAACATAAACTCAGGAGATTTTTGAAAGCTTGCCTAAGGTAACCTAGTGGTTCTATGACAGAGTTCAAATTGGAACTTGGATCTACCTGAGTGCAAATCCCATGTTCTTTCCACTACATGTGGCCAGCATTGAAATGACTTACCTGTTTCCATATTCCTTTCCCTAAAATGGGAGTTGAAGTTGATCAGAGATTTAAATCTAGCATCCCATATACCCTAATCTTTTAAAAATTGAATTAGTTATCTGCATTTAAAAGTAAGAAGTTTCCTATAAGATCACTGGTTTCCAACTTGTCTCCAATGAATGGGAAGTCCAGCAACCTTGGTACCTGTGCTCCCATGTGGCAGTAACCAACTGAAGCTAAGCAGCATCACTTCTCTTGGACAGAGCATGTACTGTCCAGGTCTCCACAGCCCCCACCAATTCATGTTGTCCTATCTGACCCACCTCCCTCATTTATATTATGAGACTTATCTTCAGAAACTTGAACTTTTTGCCCACTAGACCATAGTCTGAAAAGCTCCTTCTAATTCCAAAGTTATGATGCAATGTTGAAAATTCAGGCTCAGTTATAAGCTTTTAAGCTTCATTTGACAGCTTTAGCTATATTTGAGTTTTATATTTCTTCATTAGTTCCTTGCTTTGTTTATTTTTATGGTGTAATAATTATGTAAATAATAATCAAAACTGCACACTAAATTTATTTTTCCCATTTTAAAGTATGACCCATGTAGCGTGTGTGTGCGCATGTGTGCACGCACACATATTTTTGCAGTATTTATAAAGGAAAAAGGAAACATGCTAAACATATTTAATGTCTCATGAGAGAATGCTATAAAATATAAACAGAATAATTAACATGTAATTCATAATGGCAGTTAAATTCTACCATTGTGGAAGCATGTAAGCCAGTTAAAAATCCGTGTTTTAGTTAAGCCTATTATTAATTATAGACTTTAAAATCCAACTAATTGGGCGGTGCCTGTGGCTCAGTGAGTAGGGCACCGGCCCCATAGGCTGAGGGTGGCAGGTTCGGACCCAGCCCCGGCCAAACTGCAACAGAAAAATAGCCGGGTATTGTGGCGGGCGCCTGTAGTCCCAGCTGCTTGGGAGGCTGAGGCAGGAGAATCGTGTAAGCCCAAGAGTTAGAGGTTGCTGTGAGCCGTGTGACGCCACGGCACTCTACCCGAGGGCGGTACAGTGAGACTCTGTCTCTACAAAAAAAAAAAAAAAATCCAACTAATTTATTAACCTAATATAGGTTAGAAAAGAAAATCCAGTCATAATATTGAAGGAGGTATAGGAAAAGATTTCTCTCATGAAAATCATTCGAAGTATAATTATTCTTAAGCACATTATTAAAATATATTTCTATTATATAAAAGTTTTTATTAGTATTCTGTGATATAAGGTGACTTATAAAGCATTATATTCAATTTTTTCTGTCTCCATATTTATAAGTTTTATAGAATTTATTTTATACCAATAAAATGGAATCTTTGCTAGACTTGGAGTGAATTACAGTTGTTTAATGGTGTGGGTACAAGTAGTTTTGTCAGCTCACAGGCCCAATTATCTGTTTGTGTGTTTGCCCTAGAGCTACCCTGAGGCACAATAACCTCTATGGCCAGGGTATGTAGCTTGTTCCGTGGTTCACTCTGTTGTTACTTGTTTGATTTCACACTGGTAGAACAGGAGCCTGCTTAGATAAGTATACAGCGAAGTATGGCATGGAGATTCCTTCTCTGCCTGGGCTTCAAATACCTTCCTTGATATAACACTGGATGCATGCATGGAAATCCCGGCCTTAAAGAGTCATTTCTTTGAGGTTAGTTATTATCTCCTTCTGGAAAGCAAAACCACATTAAAAAGGTTGAGCCATTTCCCCACATATAAATAGCATTATCTTCATTAACAGCATGAAGTTGTACATAGTCCCTGAGAGAACATGACACAGAAGGTATATTTAAAGGGGGAGAGGGGAAAATTGGATCTAAACACATGGCATTCTCCAGGAAAGTCATCCCTGAGATGAACCTCTGTGGTGGAGAGAGTACATACTTGGCTGGAGGAAGAGTGTTAGAAATAAAGGAAAGGGATGGTAGAAGAGAGGAGGTGAAAGTAAATAACATTGATTTTTACCTATTTCTTGCCACCTCCTCCCTAGGTCTACTCCTCATGTTATCTATTACTTATAAACTAAAAGAATAGTAACACTCAGATAGTGTGAATGCTTGAGCAATGAGACATTGTACTGGAAGATTTGTTACTTTGGATTAAGATATGTTATAAAATAAAGATACCAGTAAATTTGCAGATGGTTGAGAAGGGGCAGAGAGTAGAAAAAAAGTCAATTCAAAAATGAAAACAGGCTCGGCACCCGTAGCTCAGTGAGTAGGGCTCCAGCCACACACACCAAGGCTGGCTGGTTCGAGAAACAATGACAACTCCAACCAAAAAATAGTCAGGTGTTGTGGCAGGTGCCTCTAGTCCCAGCTACTTGGGAGGCTGAGGCAAGAGGGTGACATAGTGAGACTCTGTCTCAAAAAAAAAAAAACAAAAAAAAACACAAATCCGGAAATGTAAATAAGAATACATAATAGAATATTATAAGTTTCTTTATTTAATTTTTAAATTTACTTTTCCCCATGGACCATCAACCACCCATAGTAGTTTGGAAACATACTATTATCTAAATTTTACAATAATGCATTAGTTTTCTATTGCCACTGTAACAAATTACCACAAATTTAGTGACTTAAAACAAGAAAAATTCATTGTCTTATTGTTCTTGATGTAAGAAGTTTGAAATGAGTCTCATTGGGCAGAAATCCAGCTTTTAGCCAGGCTTTCTGAAGTCTGTATGGAAGAATCTGTTTTTTGGTGTTTTTCAGCTTCCAGAGGCTGCCTGAATTCCTTGGCTCATAGCCTCTTCCTCTCTCTTTAAAGCTAGTAATTTCATATCTCTTTAAAGCTTCTTTTGATACCATAGCTACTCTGACTCTTTGTTGTGCTTACTCTTTTATTTCTAAGGACACTTGTGATTATATTGAGTTCACTCAAATAATTCAAAATAGTCTCGATGTCTTAGAATCAGCTGATTAGTAACCTTAGTAATTTAATTTGAAGCATTAATTCCCTTTTGACATGTAACTTAGCATTATTCACATGTCGTGGGGATTAGTATATGGACATCTTTGTAAACATTATTCTACCTACCCCAAAAATAAACATAAATTGTTACATTCTCATTAGGATATTATGTTTGTCACAAGAATGGAAGCGGTAGGATATTATGTTTGTCACAAGAATGGAAGCGGGTTGGTGTCTTTTATTCACAGACAAAAACCTTCAGATTTACCCATTTTTGCTAAGTGCACATATAAGAGGCAAATATTAAACAAAATGAGGAAAATGTTTTAAAATAATGGATAAAGATAAGCCAGAAAATTTCCAATACAGAGTAGAGTAAGGATGCCAATATCAGACAAATTGGCATTTAAGGCCAAAAACATTAAAATAGAATCTTAGAGGGATTCATACCTTGAACAAATGTTTATTGCATGTAACTATTTGGAATAGACATGAAAGATTTGATAACACTGTAGAGCAGTGGTTCTCAACCTTCCTAATGGCTGTGACCCTTTAATACAGTTCCTATAGGTCACGACCTACAGGTTGAGAACCGCTGCTGTACAGACAATTATAAAACAGAGCTCCTACAGAATTTGAAAAGCAAATAGGCAAAAAATAATAGTACAAAGGATTTGAATAATATAATTGGAAGCTTAACCTAATGTTTTGACAAATAAAGAGAATTGTATACTCTAGTGCAAAAGAATACAGATTCATATCTTGTGCCCCTGGACCATTTACAAATATTGATCATATACTTTGCCACCAGGAAAACCTTAATAAATTCTCAAGTGGAGAACTGACAGGTCACACTCTGTAACAAGAACTCTAGAAATCAATAATTAAATGATGAGAAAAAGCAAACATAAAAAAATCAGATCTTTGAACCATAAAATACTTTTTGTAAATAATTTTGGATCAAAACAGAAAATTAAAATTACATAGGCATAAACCAAAATATTACTTCATCAAAAATCTAGAGATGTGGCTAAAAACATACACAAAGGACAATTTATAGCCTTAAGTGCATGAAAGCAGTCATATAAAACTAATAAAGACATAAGCTAAAATTAATTACAAAATTTAAATGTGGAATTAAGAAAACCAAAAGTGGTCTGCAAAATGATACATAGAAAGGGAGTACTTTGTTCTACACAGAAACATACATGATCAACTTCCTGAACTCCAAGGATAAAAGGGAAAATCAGGCTTCCTGGCAGAAAGACTAAGATACCAAAAAGAAAAAAAAAAAAAATAATCAGGGTGTATTTGGTTTCTCATCTATATCATGGAAGGTGGAAGACAGTAGAATATCCTGTAGAAATTTCCAAGAGAGTACTGCCAACCAAGTAACTTATTACACAATCAAGATATCATTAGGGTTGGAGAAAGATGTTTGAGGACATGCAATAATTAAAAAAGCGGCCAGGAGCTGTGGCTCACACCTGTAATCCTAGCACTCAGGGAGGCCAAGAGGGGGTGGATTACCTGAGCTCAAGAGTTTGATACCAGCCCAAGCTAGAGTGAGACCTCATCTCTAAAAATAGCCAGGCTTTGTGGTGGGTGCCTGTAGTCCCAGCTATTTGAGAAGCTGAGGCAAAAGAATCACTTAAGACCAAGAGTTTGATGTTGCTGCGAGCTGTGAAGCCATGCCACTCTACCCAGAGTGACAAAGTGAGACTCTGTCTCAAAAAAAAGCAAAAAAAATTCAGGGGCAGCGCCTGTGGCTCAGTGAATAGGGCACTGGCCCTATATAACGAGGGTGGTGGGTTCAAATCCAGCCCCAGCCAAAACGCAACAAAAAAATAGCCAGGCATTGTGGCGGGCGCCTGTGGTCCCAGCTACTCAGGAGGCTGAGGCAAGAGAACCACCTAAGCCCAAGACCTAGAGGTTGCCGTGAGCTGTGATGCCATAGCACTCTACTGAGGGCAACAAAATAAGACTCTATTTCTAAAAAAAATAAAAATAAAAAAATTCAAAAAGCATATCTTCTTCTCATACACCAGTGAAAAAAATATGTGAGAAAAAAAACCTCAAACCAAACAATAGAATAGAATAGAGCCCTCTAGATGACAGAAGAAACAATGACGAGCAATGAACTTGGCTTTCAGGAAAGGTAATTAAATCTGAATGGAAAGCCAGATTGCTTAGGATAAAGTGACAAACTAGAATCTTTTTTTTTTTGTTTGCATTTCAATATACATTTTATTTATTTATTTATTTTATTGTTTGGGATTCATTGAGGGTACAAAGAATTAGGTTACACTGACTGCATTTGTTAGATAAAGTCCCTCTTATACTTGTGTCCCTCCTCTAAGAGATGTGCCGTACACCATGATCCCTATCCCCCTCCCTCCTCTACACTAGAATTCTTTAAACATAAAGGATATTTTACAAGGGAACTATATTCTATAAGAGAATTGTCCAATAGAAATATAATGCACGCCATGCATGTAATTTAAGATTTTTCTAGAAGCCACATTTTAAAAAGTAAATAGGTAGAATAAATTTAATAATATAATTTATTGAAATATCTAAAGTATTATTTCAATGTTTAAGCAATATAAAAATTACTAATGAGATATTTTATATTCTTATGTGCTAAGTATTAATAATCCCACATATATTCTGCACTTTCAACATATCTCAATTCAGCATAGTCACATTTCAAGGACTCAGTAGTCACATGGGCTACCACATTGGACAGCATGATCCTATAACTAAATGTACTAAACTGACTCCACAAAACAGAGGAATAAGGGGATCAGAAGAAGGGAGGAAGTAACCAGACTCAGAAGATCTCATGAGGTTAGGAATAACAGTTGGAAAGATAATGAATTTGACATTGTAGGGTTATTAATAACAACAAAAGAAACAACATGGATGTCTAGCAATTGGGCCTAAGTTATATAGTTAAGTGTACATTTGTATCATAAAATACTTCCAGATAGTGAAAGAATGAGTCAGAAGCATAGTCTATCCTAGAGGAACATCCATGTTATTATCATTGTATAAAATAAACAAGTATGGTGTAATACAGAAAATACCCCATTTCCATAAAAATAATTTAAAAGTCTCTTTATATGTGTGTGTATATTTTCATATAGTTTATGGGCTTGGATAAAGGTATAGAAAGATATTCACTTTGCAGTAAATTACCAGTTGCCTTGTGAGCAGATTGGAGGAGGCAGAGAGAGAGTTGTTCGTAATTTTGTCTTTATGAACAACTGTATTATTTGAATTGTTATAATGAGGATTTTTTTGTAATTTCTAAAACATCTTATATAGTATAAACAATGTGAAAGAAAGAGAAATAAATAGCAGTAGCTCTTGGTTTGTGGAAAGGACTTGACCTCTCTTGCTAAAGGCAGACAAAACCTCAGTTGATAGCATTATTCAATCATTAATAAAGTGAGTAGAATTAGGGGAAAAATAGAGATAAGTTCTTTTTTTGTGTGCAATTTTTGGCCAGGGCTGAGTTTGAACCCATCACCTCTGGCATATGGGGCCAGTGCCCTACTCGTTGAGCCCCAGGCACCGCCTGAGATGAGTTCTTTTTTAAAAAGAAAAAAAAAAAAAATCTTGTTATATAGAAAGTCTTCCTAAGTGAAGCATGAAACCCAGAACACATAAAGCAAAAAAGTGAACAGATTTGACAACATGTAAGTTGAACACCCCCATAAACAGTAGTAATGGAAAAGTAATAGGTTGGGAGATAATATTTTGGTACCTATAAAATGCTATATATATATGGATAGCACGTTATATATAAAATAAAATAATTACAAATTTAAAATAAACATATGAAAAGCTGATTAAATAAGAATATAAATAAAAATACGTGTATATAAAAAGCACATAAAAATTGAATAACCTTTTCACCTTCTAATTTGCCAGAAGGGAAAAAAAATGATTGATAACATCGAGTGTTGGTAAAGATATGTGAAAGCTGGTACTGGGGTACATTGTGAATGGAAATATGAATTAGAAGAATTTTATGTAGCATCATTTGTGAGAATCTAACAAAATTCAGAAAGCACATATACTCTGACCCAGAAATCAGACTTTGAGGAATTTATCTTTCAGGAAAAAATAGCAAGAGTGCAGAAAGATGTATATTATACAAGGACAATCATTCAACATTATTTATGAGAATAAATACTTAGAAACAAGCTAAATGTTTCTCATCAAATAAATTACCTTAGCCTCAGACAATGGAATTCCTTGCAAATATGAAAAAGAATGATTTGGATCTGCATATTCTGATATGGAAAAATACCCATGACATATTATTGAGAGAAAAATTGCATAACATTATGTATAAGATGATCCAAGTATTGTAAAAACCTTCCACAAGTATTTTTGCTTATGTGTGCATACATATTCACGTTTATACATTTCTCATATAAGAAATAAAAATAAGAGTAAAATTTCAGTCATCATGATGCTTAAGAAATAAGGAATTCTAGTTAATCTGTCTTTTTGGTTGATTCAGAATCAAATACATATTTTTTACTTCAACCATGGATTATTGAAAATCCTTTTAAGATGACTCATTTTCTTCCTGTGTGACATCTAGAAATCATTTATAAACCTTCATTCTATGACCATTAATCTTGGGTGATTTATGCTCACTATTATTAAATTGATTCTCTATGCCTAGAACCCTAATAGTAATGACAATTGCTAAATTGTCAGAGCCAAGATTCAAATCGGGGTCTCCCTGATGCCACGCTTTCTCACTACAGAAAAACTCTTAGTAGTTACTGACATTGATTAAACCCCTGAAATGAAAATGTTCATTTTTCATTCACTTCTTCTTCCTCATAGGAGAAAGCTAGAAGGAAAATGTTATTTGGTTAAAATTTTGATTTGCTGAGTTCCAACAGATGAGGTTTTATTTATTCATCACCTAACTTAGCAAATAGAGCATAGCCAATGCTTTTTTGGCCCTTCTGAGTGAGCTTTCCAGATCTCAGTCCTCTCCCCTCACTGCCCCACTACATAAACATCATCCTGAAATGCATTTATTATTCTCCTGCATTCTTTTTTTGAAGACTATCATGGTATGGCTTTAAATACTAATATCACAGATGTCACAAACTACTGAGAGCCGATATAGCCTTTGTTAGCTGTCTTTTCAGTCTAGTAGTGAAAGAAACCGATAGTCAAAGACCGTCTTACAAGGCATTCAATAATGAATATCAAAATAAAAGTCTAAGTTGAGGAGTGTGGAAGTATGGGGAAGGACCTGCTTAACTCTGGCAAACCTTTGAAAAAAGATCATTTGAAGTGAGCTTTGAAAAATATAACTTTCAACAGGCAGATATAAGGAAGTAGAACTTTCTAAACAAAGAATCACTGAGCACTAAAATGGAAATGTAGGGCAATATTCAGACAATGGTTAGCAAATGAGTGGCTGGAGTGTAGGTACCTGAAGGTCTGCCTTACCCAAACTAAGCAGAAAAAGGTCTGTAATCAAATTCTAGCTCCATCTTTAAAAATTGGCTATGGTACATCCCTTGGCAGGGTACTTGACTTGACCCTGTTCTCTCATCTGTAAGGTAAATTACGCCTACCACTCTGAGTCACTATGATGATTATATCTTTAAATAGGAAACATGTATAGGGCCTAGCACAGTGTCTGGCATAAAGTAGGTACTTCCTGGATGTCAATTACCTTCTCTTGTTTAACATGGGCTTGAATAAGACCTCTTTCAATTTTTTTTGTTAAGGAATTGAATGCTTAGTCACAATGGACAGTTTATTTTTCTTAGAATTTCTCTTCAGGCTCAGAGCTCCACCATGAATGACACTTTGCTTCTGTTAGAAAACTCGCTATTGTCTAGCTCAACTTTTCAGAATTATCTTTGTGTTGTTTTCCTCTCCCTAATTCTTACATGTAAATATCAACCCTGTGCTTCAGAGACAGCCCAAGCTAGGGAGTCTGCATAGAAAGAAGGAAGAATGTAGAGGTTTCTGTTTGGATAACCTGAGCTAAAAAAGCAGTATCAACAATAGGGCTTGAAACTGCGTCTAAATCTTATGAACTACCTATTCCCTTTCATTTCATCCCTAGGGACAGAGTTGGTGTCTGAGTGTAGAGAACTCTAAGCCTGTAGATTACCCAGCTACCATGGAAGGGGGATAGCAAATGATGGCCAAGTAGCTTCATCTCACTTAATAACGTTAAGAAAGTCAGGTGAGCCAGTGAATTTAATAGGAAGGAACAGAAAGTTGAACAGAGAACAAATGTGTTAGGTAGGGGTATCCTGAGTCAAAGCACATCTGGAAGCAGCAAAATGGGGAGTGATCAGCTAGCAGAGCAAGCACATAAACAGGACATATTGAAGTTGAAGAGGTGAGAAGATTAAAAATCTGCAGAAGGAATTTATCACAATTTAATTCAATTCAATAGGTAGTTATCAAGTACGGATTGTGGACCAGGCTCTGTGTTTGATCCTGGAGATATGGAGGTGATATATCCAAGGACAGTTTAAAATCCAAGACAAAAAAACAAGAAACAGGAAGTCTGTGTGAGTTAGGGGATGAGGTATAAACATGTATTTGCAGAGACTTGATGGAGACATCTTCCTAATTCATATCCAAGCTATTTCCTCTGATTTTTTTTTTACCTAGTCAAGACTGTAACTACAAATGATAGAAACCCCACTCCAGCTACATTAAGAGAAAAAGAAAATTTGTTGCCTAAAATAACCAAACAACACAATGGGCAATGGTTTTAGCAAAAGCTGGAACACAGGCTGAAACCATGGACTTCAACACTGTTAAGACTCCCTCTACACCTAGTGTTCTTTGTACATCAGCTTCAGTATGTACAAGATGAATATTGAGCTGCTGCTGAGTGATCTGGGATGTCTATCTGATAGACTGGACAATGTAAGGGAAAGAAATCCTCTTCTGCCTCCTTTCAGAAAACATTTTTAAAAATAAAGAAATGAACCCTTGGAAAGCAGCAGTACCAGATGCAAAATGGCGGCCAGCAGGAGGCTGATGAAGGAGCTTGAAGAAATCTGCAAATGTGGAATGAAAAACTTCCATAACTGCAAACATCTTTCCAAAAGGAATGTATTAATTTGCATTCACACCAGCAGTGTAGAAGTGTTCCCTTATGCAGCCTTAAAGAAAGAT
Organism: Nycticebus coucang; assembly: GCF_027406575.1. NCBI lineage: Eukaryota > Metazoa > Chordata > Mammalia > Primates > Lorisidae > Nycticebus > Nycticebus coucang. Next base: position 150,482,763 of record NC_069804.1, on the reverse strand, counting down.
GGAGACTTTACCTCTTTCATGTTTACATGGATAGAGCTGGAACATATTCTTCTTAGTAAAGTATCTCGAGAATGGAAGAAAAAGTATCCAATGTATTCAGCCCTACTATGAAACTAATTTGTGGCTTTCATATGAAAGCTATAACCCAGTTATAAACTAAGACTGTGGGGAAGGGGGAGAGGGAGGGGAGGGAGGGGGGAGGATGGGCAGAGGGAGGGTGATTGGGGGATTACACCTGCCGTGCATCTTACAAGGGTACGTGTGAAACTTAGTAAATGTAGAATATAAATGTCTTAACACCAAAAAAAAAAAAAAAAAAGAAAGAAAGAAAAGAAAAATTTCCATAATATCCAGGTTGATGAAGCTAATTTATCGACTTGGCAAGGGCTCATTGTTCCTGACAATCCACCATATGATAAGGGGACCTTCAGAATCAAAATCAACTTTCCAGCAGAGTACCCATTCAAGCTATGGAAAATCACATTTAAAACAAAGCTCTATCACCCAAACATCGATGAAAAGGAGCAGGTCTGTCTGCCAGTAATTAGTGCTAAAAATTGGAAGCCAGCAACCAAAACCAACCAAGTAATCCAGTCCTTCATAGCACTGGTGAATGACCCCCAGCCTGAGCACCCTCTTTGGGCTGACCTAGCTGAAGAATACTCTAAGGACTGTAAACAATTCTGTAGAATACTGAAGAGTTTACAAAGAAATGTGGGGAAAAGTGACCTGTAGACTAAAATCTGCCACGATTGATTCCAGCAAATGTGAGTAGAGACCCTGAACAGTGGATTCAGACACCCCACAAAGGAGGTCTCTGTGGAAATTTGACACAAGCCACCACCTGGCATTTGCTTGTGGCAGTTAATAACTTTTTTTTTATTATTAAATCACAGCAGTGTACATTAATGTGATCATGGTGCACCATCCACTGGTTTTATAGACCATTTGACACATTTTCATCACGTGGGTTAACATAGCCTTCCTGGCATTTTCTTAGTTATTGTGCTAAAACATTTATATTCTACATTTACTAAGATTCACATGTACCCTTGTAAGATGCACCACAGGTGTAATCCCACCAATCACACTCCCTCCGCCCATCCCCCCCGCTCTCCCCTCCCTCTTCCCCTTCCACATATTCTTAGGTTATAACTGGGTTATAGCTTTCATGTGTGAGCCATAAATTAGTTTCATAGTAGGGCTGAGTACATTGGATAGTTTTTCTTCCATTCTTGAGATACTTTACTAAGAAGAGTATGTTCCAGCTCCATCCATGTAAACATGAAAGAGGTAAAGTCTCCATCTTTCTTTAAGGCTGCATAATATTCTATGGTGTACATATGCCACAATTTATTAATCTATTCGTGGATCGATGGGCACTTGGGCATTTTCCATGATTTAGCAATTATGAATTGGGCTGCAATAAACATTCTGGTACAAATATCTTTGTTGTAATGTGATTTTTGGTCTTCTAGGTATATACCTAGTAGAGGAATTATAGGATTGAATGGCAGATCTATTTTTAGATCTCTAAGTGTTCTCCAAACATCTTTCCAAAAGGAATGTATTAATTTGCATTCCCACCAGCAGTGTAGAAGTGTTCCCTTTTCTCCACGTCCATGCAAACATCTCTGGTTTTGGGATTTTGTGATATGGGCTAATCTTACTGGAGTTAGATTATATCTCAAAGTAGTTTTGATTTGCATTTCTCTGATGATTAAAGATGATGAGCATTTTTTCACATGGCTGTAGGCCGTGCACCTGTCTTCTTCAGAGAAGTTTCTCTTCAAGTCCTTGCCCAGCCTGCCATGGGATCACTTGTTCTTTTCTTGCTTATAAATTTGAGTTCTCTGTGGATTCTGGTTATTAAACCTTTGTCAGAGACATAACCTGCAAATATCTTCTCCCATTCTGAGGGCTGTCTGCTTGCTTTACTTACTGTGTTCTTGACTGTGCAGAAGCTTTTTAGTTTGATCAGGTCCCAGTAGTGTATTTTTGAAGCTGCTTCAATTGCCCTGGGGGTCCTTCTCATAAAACACTCCCCCAGACCGATTTCTTCAAGGATTTTCCCTGCACTATCTTCTAGTATTTTTATACTTTCATGTCTTAAATTTAAATCTTTGATCCACTGAGAGTCTATCTTAGTTAGTGGTGAAAGATGTGGGTCCAGTTTCAGTCTTCCACAGGTTGCCAGCCAGTTCAGCCAGCTCCATTTGTTAAATAATCTTTTCCCCACTGAATGTTTTTAATTGGCTTGTCAAAGATCAATTAAGGGTAAGTAGCTGGATTCATCTCTTGGTTCTCTACTCTGTTCCAGACATCTACTTATCTGTTTTTGTGCCAGTACCATGCTGTTTTGATCACTATTGATTTATAGTATAGTCTGAGGTCTGGTAGCATGATTCTTCCTGCTTTGTTTTTATTTCTGAGTAATGTCTTGGCTATTCGAGTTTTTTTCTGATTCCATATAAAACGAAGTATTATTTTTTCAAGATCTTTAAAGTATGACAGTGGAGCTTTAATAGGGATTGCATTAAAATTGTTTATTTCTTTGGGTAGTATGGGCATTTTGACAATGTTGATTCTTCCCAGCCATGAGCATGGTTATGTTTTTCCATTTGTTAACATTTTCAGCTATTTCTTTACTTAGAGTTTCATAGTTCTCTTTATAGAGATCTTTCACGTCCTTTGTTAGATAAACTCCCAAATATTTCATCTTCTTTGGCACTACTGTGAATGGGATAGAGTCCTTAATTGTTTTTTCAACTTGACTATTGTTGGTATATATAAAGGCTACCGATTTATGAATGTTGATTTTGTAACCTGAGATGCTACTGTATTCCTTGATCACTTCTAAGAGTTTTGTAGTAGAATCCCTGGTGTTTTCCAGATATATAATCATATCATCTGCAAGAGCGAAAGTTTGATCTCTTCTGACCCTATATGGATACCCTTGATCGCCTTTTCTTCCCTAATTGCCATGGCTAAAACTTCCATTACAATGTTAAACAGCAGTGGAGACAATGGGCAGCCTTTTCTGGTTCCTGATCTGAGTGGAAATGATTTCAATTTAACTCCATTCAATATGATATTGGCTGTGGGTTTGCTGTAGATGGCCTCTATCAGTTTAAGAAACATCCCTTCTATACCAATTTTCTTAAGTGTTCTGATCATGAAGGGATACTGGATATTGTCAAAAGCTTTTTCTGCATCGATTGAGAGAATGACATGTTCTTTGTTTTTTAATTTGTTTATGTTCTGAATTATACTTATAGATTTACGTATATTGAACCAGCCTTGAGACCCTGGGATAAAACCAACTTGGTCATGATGTATAATTTGTTTGATGTGTTGCTGGATTCTGTTTGTTAGGATCTTATTGAATATTTTTGCATCTATATTCATTAATGATGTTGGTCTATAATTTTCTTTTCCTGTTGGATCTTTTCCTGGTTTGGAGATCAGGGTGGTTGGTGTTTGCTTGATAGAACGTGTTGGGTAGTCTTCCTTCTTTTTCTACATTTTGGAACAGGTTGAGTAATATAGGTACTAGCTCCTCTTTAAAGGTTTGGTAGAATTCTGACGCGAAGCCATCTGGTCCCGGGCTTTTCTTTTTAGGGAGGTTTTGTATGGTTGATGCTATTTCAGAACATGATATTGGCCTGTTCAACATATCCACTTGATTCTGGCTAAGTCTTGGAAAGTGACGAACTTCCATGTATCAGTCAATTTCCTTCAGATTTTCATATTTCTGAGAATAAAGTTTCTTGTAATATGCATTAAGGATTTTTTGAATTTCTGAGGAGTCTGTTGTTATTTCGTCATTGTCGTTTCTGATTGATGAGATTAGAGATTTAACTCTTTTTTTTTTCCTGGTTAGGTTAGCTAAAGGTTTATCTATTTTATTGACCTTTTTAAAAAACCAACTTTTTGATTTATTGATCTGTTGTGTAATTCTTTTGTTTTCAATTTCATTTAATTATGTTCTAATTTTGGTTATTTCTTTTCTTCTACTGGGTTTGGGGTTAGAATGTTCTTCCTTTTCCAGTTGCTTGAGATGTCCCATTAAGTTGTTATCTTCCTCTCTTTCCGTTCTCTTGAGGAAGGCTTGCAGTGCTATAAATTTCCCTCTTAGGACTGCCTTTGCAGTATCCAGGAGGTTCTGATAATTCATGTCTTTATTATCATTTTGTTCTAAAAATTTGGCAACTTCCTTCTTAATCTCATCTCTGACCCAGCTATCATTCAGGATAAGGTTATTTAACATCCATGTTTTTGTATGAGTATGCAGATTCCTGTTGTTACTTACCTCAACTTTTATTCAATGGTGGTCTGAAAAGATGCAAGGAATAATTTCTGTTCCTTTAAATTTACTGAGGTTAGACTTGTGACCTAAAATGTGATTGATTTTGGAGTATATTCCGTGGGCTGATAAGAAGTATGTGTATTCAGTTCTCTTGGGATGAAATGTTCTGTATATGTCTGCTAAATCCAAATGTTGCATGGTTAGGTTTATATCTAAAATTTCTTTGCTCAGTTTCTTATTGGAGGATCTATCCAACACTGCCAAAGGAGTGTTGAAATCTCCAATTATTATGGAGCTGGAGGAAATCAAGTTACTCATGTCCTTTAGAGATTTTCTGATAAATTGAGGCGCCTTCAATATTTATGCACTGGTTGGGTGCATAAATATTCATAATTGAAATCTCATCATATTGAGTATTACCCTTAACAAATATGAAGTGACCATTCTTATCCTTCCTTACTTTTGTTGGTTTAAAGCCTATTGCATCGGCAAATAGAATTGCAAGACCTGCTTTTTTCTGATTACCATTTGCCTGAAATATGGATGACCATCTTTTCAACATGAGTCTATATTTATCTTTCAAGGTAAGTTGTGACTCTTGTATGCAGCAAATATCTGGCCTGAGTTTTTGTATCCAGTCAGCTAACCCATGCCTCTTTAGAGGACAGTTTAAGCCATTCACATTAATGGGGAATATTGATAAGTCTGGTAAAATTTTGGGTGTCGAGTTTTTTGAAAGTCCAGTGGATATTTTTAATCCTTTTGCCACTGTGGAATTTGGATTTTGATCAAAAGTTTATGAGTGAGTTTACTTTTGTGGTCGAGGATTGTGCTGGTCATTATGGAGGATAGGGCTGAGAACATACTGAAGAGCTGGTTTAGTTATGGCAAATTTCTTCAACATATGAATGTCATTAAAGCATTTAATTTCTCCATCATAACAGGATCTGGGGTTGGAAGTTATTTTGCTTTAGGAGATTAGATGTCGATGACCACCCTCTTCTGGCTTGAAAAGTTTCAGCTGAGAGATCTGCAGTCATTCTAATATTCTTCCCTTTGTAGGTAATGGGTTTCTTATGTCTGGCTGCTTTGAGAATTTTCTCCTTCATATTAACTTCAGTGAAGTTAATTATGATATGCCTGGGGGATGTGATGTCTTATTTGGATTGAGTCGTGCTGGGGTTCTGAAACTGTCTGCTGTCTGAATTTCAGAATCTCATGGCATGTCTGGAAAATTCTCTTTCATAATTTCATGGAGAAGGGCCTCTGTGCCTTGTGAAGGCACTTCATCACTTTCAGGGATTCCAATGAGGTGGATATTACCCTTCTTTGAATTATCCCAGAGCTCTCTGAGAGAATGATCCGTTTTTGCTCTCTATTTATCTTCCTCTTTGAGAGTTTGGGAGCCTTGAAAAGCTTTGTCTTCAATGTCAGAAATCCTTTCTTCTGCCTGCTCCACTCTGTTACTGAGGGATTCTACTGTATTTTTCAGATCTTTGAGGGCTGAAAATTCTTGCTTCAGTGCATCAAAATCTTTGGTGGTTTTGTCTTTAAATTCGTTAAATTCTTGAGACAACTTTTGAATTTCTCCTCGAATTTCTTATTCCAAATTTTCCTCCATTCTATTAATCTTGTTTTCAATCCAAATTCTGAATTCAATTTCTGACATCTCCCCAGGTGTTTATGAATTGGATCTTTAGTTACGTCTGCCATATCTTTCCTTGAGTGGGTTGATCTATTCTGCTTATTCATGTTACCAGAGTTTTTCCGCTGATTCCACCCCATGATTCTCTTACACCATTTGATTTTTCTCCTGGAGCTTTGTCAAGGACCCGTACAGTGCCATGGCCTGAGAAACTGGGGACCTGTTTGGTGTGGTGGGGCTAAGTGGTTCTATTCGACCCTAGTGAAACAGTTACTCTGGGTTGAAGTCTCAGCTGTGGAGAAATACCAACAATTAAGTCACTCTGCCCCTCTACAGGCAACAATTGGAAAAGAAAAATCAAACCTTCCTACAACCACACACCCAGGGCACCACTTGAATTGTCCTGGGCAATTGGCTCAGTTCAAAAGGTCCAAATCAATTGTCTCAGTCAGCACCTGTCTCAGGTGGGAGAGTTTAAAAGGTCTCTGGCAACTGGATAGTAGGGGTCTGGTGACAACTCAGATATGACTTGCTCCGGTGCTCCGTGAAGTCAGGAGGACTCACCCAGCAAATAGATTAGTCTGGGAAGTTTGATGCCTCCTTCCTCACCTTGCACCTCTGTCACACCCAGTCACTGATAGCCCCGCCAGGCTGTGACCTCTAGTGAACAGATACTCCAGGTGTTTGCACCTGCCTGAAACACAAGGAAATCTATATCTTGTCAGCCAGGCCGCTACACTCTGCTTCTATCCAGCAGGGGGAGGTGAGGCCTGACAACCTCGGGTGCTTGATGGAGGCTGGGGGTGTTCACTCAGTTCCAGCCCCGCCCCTGATTGATGTTACTGACAGAACAGAGGAGAGCAACTTTGTGGGAATTTGTTTCTTTTCCTGCTAAATTCCCCTGTAGAAGAGAAGCTGTTTTGAGTTCTCAGAGCCTGTGCCTCAGGCCCTGTCTTTGCCCCTTCAGGTTTGTATTAGGTTAGCTGTCAGTTCTAGCCTCCTGCCTTCCTTTGTCTATAGGCTGACGATCCCCTGAGGGCCTGGTGCGTCTTAGGCTCAGTAAAGTGGTCCTCTGGGTCAGCCCTGCCCTGGGAATTTCCCAGTTCTGCGCATGCGTTTTCTAGTCCTTGTGTTCCACCCACGCTGGTACCGCCTCAGACAAACCTTTTACTCATGGGGCCTGTGTTTCCGTCCCAGATCTGTTCCACAGTGGTTGCCACCTGAGAAGATGCCCGGCCTCCTCTGGTTGCCCAGGGAGACAGCGGGTGTTGCTTCAGAATATCTGGGAGTGACCCCTATTTTTGCCAAAAATGGCTGCTGCTCTGCACCTCAGGGCACCGCCTCTCCAGTGTGGTTCTCTCTCAGCCGACCATCCTCTCCTCACTCCCGTGCCGCAGAATCAGCACTGACCAGCTGCAGTCTAGGCCCTGTACACACCCCTTGAGAAATCACCCAAGAGTCTGTACTCTGGAGGACAGGCCTCTAGACCTCAGAGTGAGAGTGGAGGGGAGTGCTGGGAGCTTATAATTGCAGGTAGAGAATATATACAGTTTTATACAGTTTTATGCCTGGCAGGAGAATGCCGTGGCACCCTAGTAGGGGAGGTAGGTCCAGTTTTTAGAGGGTCTCTCCCGTGGAGAGGACCTTTGAACTCTGCTCGTTTGTTTGTGGGGCACTCCAAGCCATTCTCGTGGGGGAGGGGACTCCCGTCCACTTGGTGATGGATTTTGTACCTTTTGTTTGTATCCTTGGTGTCGCAGCTCGCCTCAGCGGTGTTGATGTGCGTTCTTCAACTTTCTCTTTTGGTGCAGCTCTAATCCACCAGGTTATTTGCTAAATTTCTGTCCTTTAACTCTCCTTCTGCACAGGAAACTCTGTGGAAAGCTGGCTTCAGTCAGCCATCTTTTCTCCGCCCCAGTTACTAACTTTCTATGGTTTTCTTAATCAGAAGTGGTCTAGGCAACCTGTAAAGAAAGGATTAATAATTTAAGGTGTTCTAAAAACATGAAAATAAAGAAAGCCTTAGAATGTGGTCTTTTCCTAACAAATGCAAATGATACAACCTAATCGTTACATTGTACCCTTACATTAATCCGAAATTGAAAAAGGAACCCTGAGCATAAACCTAGATTGGCCTGACCTATCGCCCATACTAATGTGAAACAATCCCTAGGGACAGGGAGGTGGTATCTTAATGTGTTTTGTGCTGTTATAACAGAATACCATTTAGTGGGTAATTTAAAATGAGCAGAAATGTATCGGCTTACCATTCTGGAAACTAGAAAGTTCACTATTATTGTCCTGGCATCTGGCAAGAGCTGTCTTGTTGTAGCATCACTTGATAGAAGTCATCACATATCTTGCCCCCATAAAGACATGATTGCAAGAGGGACTTTACCTAACAATTGCAATCAGTGTAACCTGGCTTATTGTACCCTCAATGAATCCCCAACAATAAAAAAAAAAAAAAAGAAGAAGTCATCACATAGCAGAGGGGCAAAAACAAGGGAGAGTGAAAAAAAGGAAAACAGAAAAGAAAAGGAGTGGAGAGAGAGAGGAAGAGAAAAGGTGGCTGAACTCACCTTATTATTATTATTATTATTATTATTATTTTTTGAGACAGAATCTCTCTTTCTCACACTGGGTAGAATGCCATGGCATAATAGTTCGCAGCAACATCAACCTCTTGGGCTCATGTGATCCTCTTTCCTCAGCCTCCCAAGTAGCTGGGACTATAGGCCCCTACCACAACACTTGGCTATTTTTAGAAATGGTGTCTTGCTCTTACTCAGGCTGGTCTTGAACTCGTGAGCTCAGGCAATCCACCTGCCTCAGTCTCCCAGAGTACTAGGATTACTTGTATGAGCCACCATGCCTGGCCTGAACTCACCATTTTATAATGAATCCACTCCCATGATAATGAGCTAATGAACTCATCCCCACAATAATGATGTTAACCCACTCATGAGGTTGGAGTCCTTATGGCCTTATCACTTCTTAAAGGTCCCATTTCTTAATAATGTTAAAATGTCAGTTAAGTTTCTACATGAATTTGGGAAGGGGCAAACATTCAAACCATAGCAGGCAGGATAGTATGATTGGCCCAGGCTGGGTTAGGTGTCCACCCCTTAAACAATCACTCTGGCAAAGGCTGCATTACAAAGGAAGGAGCTACTTTTCAGATCATAAATCTAAAATAGAACTGGGAGCAATGATTTCTTCAAAGAAGTGAGCTTGCAGTATGGACATGTTCACTGGGAAAATCACTTCGAGCCAATCATCCCAACATGTGGCAGTTTGTTTGGGCAGGAGCCTCTCCAAACATAGATGGTCTAGAGATACTGAAAGTAGGGAAAGATAATTGGAAGAACTAGATTGAAATGGAGAATACATGTGTGGTTGGGAAAACAGAAGATTCTGACAGGCAATTCTGAATCACCTTAATTCTTTACTTATTCTCTAGTACCTATAGCAGTGATTTTCAAATGGTATGCTGTGAAAATTTTCAAAGAGTATTAATTAAGTTATTTTCAAAAGAAGTTCAAATCAGAGTAAGTATATTCTTTTTAGTTAGTTTTTTCTGGTCAACTTAATTTAAGTCAGCATGGGAGCTTAACTATAGGTTCAAGTGTGCCATGAGATTAAAAAAAGGTTGAAAAATACTAGCTTGTAGAATAAATCCTGAAATACTTATTATTTTAGGTCCTTCAAAATCTTTCTTTCTAATATTTTCTTCTTTTTTACCCTCTATATGAACCTTCTAAACCAACCAGACTGGTATATTTACTGAATAATGCATCCTGTGCTGAAGCTACCCTCATGCTATTATCAGTCCTCCAGATGTAACATTCTCATTCCTATCTATGCACTCACACTGTCATCTTTGCTTGGACACTTCTGCAATGCACGCTGGTATTCACCAAATACCTATTTATGCTTCTGTGTATAAAAAGGTGTTTTGGATACTGGATATAAACAATGAGCAAGACAGATAGGGTCCCTGCCCTCAAGGAATTAAAATTTTGACAACAGTAGATGTTCATTATATAATTGTATAAATGATCCTAAAAGTATAACTGTGATAAGTACTACAGAAAAAGAAGAACCTAGTTTTATCTGGAGGGTCAAGAAGTGAGCTGAAATCTGAAAGATACAAAAGAATTAACCAAGTGAAGAGAAGGAAAAGAAAGAGGGGGAACAGCATGGACAAACAGCATGAGTGAAAAGGAAGATGGCATGTTGAAGAAAGTGGAAGAAGCATACTTTTACCAGAGCTAGAGAGTAAGTGGCCAGACAAGTAGATAGGAAGCCAGATCATATAGGGCTTTGTAGAGCATGCTAAAGATTAGGATGTATCCTAAACGTGATGGGAATATGTTGAAGGGGGAATTATGTGATAGTTTTATCATGTCTCTGGTGAATTGCAAAGAATGGATTGAAGGGGAACAAGATTAGATGCAAGGATACCAGTTAGGTTATTTTAGTCATCTAGGCCAGAGATTATTGAATGTGAAAAAGGAAAGAGCTGGATAGGTTCAAAGTATAATTAGGAGATAAAAATGATGAGATTTAATGTTGTGTTGAATGTGGGGGAATGACTCCTAGGTTTCTGGCCTGTGTAAATCAGTGGAATGATAGTTATAGACACTGGAAGGCAACGCCAAGAAAAGGATCAAATCCAAAGGCAATGATAATCAAATTAGCCTTGGACTCTTTAAATTTTAGGGTCCTTTCAATCATCTTAGATGACAAATGAGCAGTTGTATATATAAATCTGGAGAACAGTATGGAGTCTAAATTCTCTCCTCTACTCATTCAAACCTGACCCGTTCATCAAATCCTAGGTTAATCTACCATCTTCACAAGATGTTACTGACCCGTTTTCCCCATCCTGATCTTTCTCTCCTCTGTGTTCTCTCCTAGTACTTATTCCCCGAACAACTCATTAGGTTCCAGTTGTATTCTCTAAATGTATATGCAAATATGTCTTGTTTCTTTAACTAGACATTAATTTCTCAAAAGTAGAAATCTATGTTATATTAGGTTATCCCTCTACACCACCACCAGATATACATGTAGTAAGAAAACATTTTCCCTGTAATGAAGTGAATGCATAACCTTTCTGCTACTAAAACAGTATTAGGCATAAAAGGCATAAAGTACACCCAAACTTGGATTTGAATTTTGACTTCACTTTTACTAGCAATGATGACCATGGTCAAATATTTTAAGACATCTAAAGTCAGTTTCCTCATTTGTCAATCCAAGAAAATAATAATACCTGCCTCAAGAAGTTATTAAATGTATAATGATTGAAAAATGTGTTTGGCAAATGATGAGTAAGCCTGGAATAAATATTACTTGTTGTTGGTATTATTGTTACTAATTTTGTGGAAATAAAAAGGTACCTATATACAAAATGGCAAGCAGGACCTATGGTGGGAGATGACAAACTAGTGAATACAAAAAGCATATGCCTGCTTCTCTGTGCTTTACACAACGGGAAGATTTCTCAACATTTTCTACTTTAGAAGGCAGCCATCAATTTATTCATCCTCTTTATCCCTGGCTGGAGCTTGGCCTCAGGTTTTAGAGAACACTCCATTGTGCTCTTTCTTGTGTTTCATAGCACATAAATTAAAATACGGCTAAAACCTACAATGTGTAAGCTGTGTGCACATGTGTTTCTATGTGCATAAGTACGGATACATGTACCTATTAACCATTTTTGATAAGATGGCCCATTGCTCATGTTGTGTGCCATATATTGGTCATTATGTTACTGGCAAGTAAAAAGAAATCACCCACTTTACAGGAGAGAAGCACATTAACTCTTCAAACTACTGGGAAGTGCTTTTAGTAAATTACCTCCTCCAGTTGCTTTAATGGTGCTCTAGTCTCCCCATACTAATGCATCTGTGAGCCGTAAGTAGTTTTCTGTTACCTCTCCAAAAGAACTAGGATATTTCTAACATAAAGAGACTTGGAAGGGGAGCAAGAAGTTTGTAGTTTTTTCCTTTATATTAAGGAAATATTTATTTATGGAATCACAATAGGAATATGTATAGTAGATATAAATAGCTACATCCATTTATAGAAATCCAGTGTGACCTGTAATGAATGGCAATAATAAGTAAAATTTTTTGATAATTTTTTCCGGCTTTTTACTTACCACTGCATAGAATTTTATACGTATTTTACTAATTCTTGTTGTAAAAGGCTTCTAATTGAAATGTGACATCGGAACCTAGTGATATTTTAATGTACTAGTAGATGATATGTATTTCAATTTCATATATGAATAATTATAGTTCAAAATGGTCTTTCCAGTTCTCTTTCCTTTCATACCTCTCCAAAGGCCCATTTGAATTTTATGTAGGTTCAGAATTAAAACTGATTTCCTAGCTGAATGAATGTTATCTTTGAATAAGCTTAGCCTAATGCTAAAATTAAACTGTTCACAAGTGGACTGCTTTAAATAACCCAGCCCAGATTTGGAATTTTCAGAGCAAACATTATTTGGCATTTATATAGAACACCCTAGCAAGACTAGACTTTTACTTATTGATTATATATCATGAAGTGGAACAATGATATGCTTATAATTTTAAAGCTAAGATGTGGAGTAATTCAATTTTTCTTCCCTCACCCCCACCCCAGGTCCAAATCTCTGAATGCTGTGATAATTATAGTGTTTCAGATGGGCTCTGATTTGACTAGAAAAATTCTCTAGGGGAAAAAATCCCATCAATCCTTCCTCCATTTCTTCACTTTTTTCTCTCCCTCCCTACCACCCTCACTCATGATAGTAAGTTCCCAAGTATTTTGGTTTGTTTCAGAGACAGGATCTCGCTGTGTTGCCCAGGCTGGAGTGCAGTGGCCATGATCACAGCTTAAATGATCCTCCTTATTAAGCCTGGGACTATAGGTGTGTGCTACTATGCCTGGCTATTTATTTATTTATTTATTTATTTATAGGCATAGGGGTCTGACTGTGTTGCCCAGGCTGGACTTGAACTCTTGGCCTCAAGTAATCCTCCTGCTTAGGCCTATCGAAGTGCTGGGATTACAGGTGTGCACCACCACCCCTAGAAGCAATCCCAAGTATTTTGCCAAAAATCTTTTTTGGAAGCAGAGTAAACACATAGAATAGGACCAAATGTGGCATATCTCAGCATAGTCTCCCAGGGTCCTCAGCTTCCCCCATCAGAGGTTACTGTACACAGAAGCCATTGACTTGGGTTTCACCTAGTAGATTTCAGTTGGGTGGAAGAAACAAAATTCCTATTTGTCCCTGCTTTCATGTAGTCAGTTTTCCCGATCCTCTGGAGGAGTCCACATAAAATGGATAGAAAACGATGCATAAATTAATATACAGATAAAAACCTGTGTGAGTCTGATAGTGATTTTGATCTGAACATTATTGCTCCCACTAGAATATGAATTCTATAATTTTGTCTCTTTTGTTCATTGCTTTTTTCCTAGTTCCTAGAACAATGCCTGCCACGTTAGGTGGTTAAAAAATTAAATTTCATTAAATGAAATTTTATTATATTCTAAATTAAAACACAAAGATAGAGAATTTCCAAGCTGCTTTATGGACTTCTGAAAAACTATTAAAATTAGTTATTTGTGTTTAGATTAATGATTCAGGAACCATGGATGAATAGGAGACAATAAGCAGCATGGACTATAATTTGAGACAAGTAAGGCTCATTTCCTGAGAGTGACACGTAAGGCCCTTTGCAAGCTAGCTCCATCTTAACTTACTGGTTCCTTTATTCCTGTACCTGTAGTACAGATGCATAGAATTGTGTGCTTTTCTTCAAATTCACCATTCCCTTGCATATGTCTTTGCCTTTGAACACATGCTTCTCCCTGCTAGAAATGTTCTTATCCACATTTTAACATACCAGAGGCAATTTATCCTTTTAGATGAAACCCAGAAAACATCTGCTCTGGAACCTGTCTCAGTCTTTCAGGCAGAATGATTCCCTCACTTAACTTGGACTCCATAGCCTTTAATGCATATATCTTTTATGTCACTTACCTCCTTGTTCTGTCATCATTCCCATGTTTAAACTAGATTGTCAGCTCTTCAAGAAGAAGGAATATAACTTTTTTCTTCTCTCTGATGTGCCTGGAGCCTATCACAGCGCCTATCGCACAGTAGGTGCTCAATAAGTTCTTATTGAATAACATACAGCCCAAGTTCATGAAGTCTAAGGATTGGAGCTCTGTACTAAAAATTATAACACGTAATTTGGCATGACTCTGGGAAGAGAAAGCATACTAAACCTAGTTTAATTTATCAGATTTGCTATGCTAACACAATGCTGTGCTCTTCAGGAACATCTGAACAAGAAAGGGAGAAAGAACAAATGGAGATAGGGTTCTGGAAAAGGAAGTGACACCATGAAAGTAATGGATGCTGGGTTCTGGGTGGCAGACACTAACAGACACAAGGTATACAAAAGGAACAGATCTTCCTTAATGTCATGCTTGGAACAAACCTTGGAATCAGTGACAGAGCCAGGTAACTGTCAAAAGTTAAAGTTTAGCCAAGCAGGTGTTTTGTCAGTACATGGTATAATATGGTATACTAACAAGTCACTATTTGGCTGTTTGTGGTTTCTTTCCCCGCAAGGTGATGGCTTGAGGAATGAAAGGAGTCAGCTATTCCAGGCATTGTGTCTGTCCTGTTTATCATGGATACTCTTGAGCAATCATCGTAGATCACTTGACTCGTATATCCTTCCAAATCTGTAAAATGAACACGCATTCATCTATATAGATTGTCCATTGTTTACGTGCCTGAAATGTTGATTTGCTTGTTTGGGTTAAACGATTAGGGCAATGTTGATAAGGATTTGGGCAGTATAAGTTTCCAATTCAAAAGCACTAATGTTGCTGTTGCTGTTTGTATTTGCTTTCTGGCTCCAAAGAGATTTTGGAAAATGCATTTTGCAGAAATTGCCTGCAGTGTTAGCACTAAACGATAGTGTGCAAGCTAAAGAGAACCATGCCTTTATCTAATTTCTTACCTCCTTGATAAATTTAAAATAAAGAAAAATGTTCCTAAACATTTCATCAGGAATTGTGGAATATTTACAATTCAAAGCCTTTTCCTGAACTCTGTGATACATGCAAAATTCTTAATGTAGATCACAGATTTAGGCTCAACCTATTTAGCCTGAGATGATAATTCTACCTTGTAAAACAGGAAATGCTCCGAAATTTTTATCTGATTGTCTCCTCTGGCTGGGTGATAATATGCTAAAGTAATACCCCGACACACATTTCCCAATGAATAATATTCCTCTCGTCTTTGTTAATGTTGTTAAATAATTTCAAAACTCTCCTCAAGGCAGCTGCTCTGTGCTAGGGAACTAAACACAGGAGAGGCCAACATTTTCTTTTATTTGTCTGCCTGCAGACACAGATGTTGTTTGTGTTGTCTGGAAGCACAGAATATGCTCTAAAATATCATTGTTGTTTCCAGTGAGTCAAAGTGACATGGCGCCGGTGAAGTGAGTCCAGAAGAATTAGTATGAAGTGAAATAATACTTCAAAAAAGGTATAAATATATTAGACACATATAATAACGATGAGCTACTACATGCATAATTTAAGGGTCTCTTTTTATACTGTCAGTAACAGAGGAAATGCCCATTGTCTCCTGGCTGCCATATCCCTCAAAGTATTTTGGCGGCTGGCTGTGGAAATCCAGATGGAAACAGCAGTGAGCTGAATGAAACCTGGGAGGCAAAAAGCAGGAAGTTCTAGCATCAGCCACACACACACATTGCACAAATGAGAACTAGACTGAATTCAAGCGTGCTACTTATAACTTCATATGCTGCATGAGGCGATTAGGATGGGGTTAAAATTGTTCTGAGTTAGCTTTGCCACTTAGTATCCATCTGGCCTTGAACAATTTACTTAATCCTTTTTTGAGCCTCGGTTACTTTATTTGAAAAATAGGAATAATAATAATCTTCCTCTCAGGCAATACTGTGAGGACGAAATGAAATAATGTATGTTTCAGGGCCTGGTATATGGAAGATGCTAAATTCACATTTGAATTTACTTTCTTCTTCTTCTTTTTTTTTAATATGAAGAACTTCATGTTCCTTGGTAGCTTGACATCCATTCACTTGGGCCCCAGGACTGCATTGGTAGCTTGAAATCCATTCACTTGGGCCCCAGGACTACAGAGTGTGCTTTGGAATCAGA
This sequence comes from Nycticebus coucang, assembly GCF_027406575.1. Taxonomy (NCBI): domain Eukaryota; kingdom Metazoa; phylum Chordata; class Mammalia; order Primates; family Lorisidae; genus Nycticebus; species Nycticebus coucang. Next base: position 150,466,573 of record NC_069804.1, on the reverse strand, counting down.
ACTACTAGTCCAAGTGGTTAAATCTAAAACTTTGTACTTAGTCAATTACAAGTGAATTTCTTGGTAACTGAGGTAAATTAGTTTCCTAGTTTCCACAGATATTGGAGAATGGCCTTTCTTTCTGAATAGAAATGTAATGTAGTACTATAATGTAAACACCATTCTCAAAAAATAGTTGTATTGATTTAGATCCACTATGCTTTAGAACGAGGTCAAGACTGACTCTGAAATAAGTATGCAGACTCCATAAAAAACTCAAATTAGACTTCCCATTGGACCCCACAATCCCACTACTAGACATCTACCCAGAAGAAAAAAATGTCATTTTATCATAAGGACATTTTCACTAGATTGTTTATCATAGCTCAATTTACAATCACTAAGATGTGGAAAAAACCTAAATGCCCAACAGCTCAGGAATGGATTAACAAACTGTGGTATATGTATACCAGGGAATACTATTCAGCTATAGGATGATGGTGACTTTATGTATTTTGTATTAACCTGGATGGAGTTGAAACATATTATTTTTAATAAAGTATCACAAGAATGGAAAAACAAATATCCAATGTACTCAACACTATTATGAAGCCGGCGGATGATCTAATTCATGGCCACAGAGAAGAAAAACTCATTTCCATTCAAGTTGGGAGTAGGAAGAATGAGGGAGGGGAGATAGAGGAAAAGGGAGTGTTTGGGGTGCTCCCACTTAGTGTGCACGATGTAGGGTGTATCACATACCTTTTGGGTGTGCAGCACAACTACAAGAGGGATGCTACCTAACAAATTCAAATATTGTGACCTAATTGTTTGAACCTTCACATTAACCTGAAATTTAAAAAAAATACTGACTCTGATTACAACAGCGTTTGACTACTATGTTAGTATTTCTATATAAGAATTCATTCTGCCATTGACTGTATATACTATGCCACTAAAGAATTGTTATAGAAATTAATGATAAACAAAGGGAATATTACTAACCTCCCATTATTGAGAAGTAGATTTTGAGGGTTATTTAAATAGTAGTACTGCATTTGCACTGAGTTAACTATGTCTCGTCATCTAGTCTTCTTTGAAGCAAACAATGTGCATTTGACCAGAATTACTGGCTAGATTATGAAAGAAACATCTAACTATGAAATAAACAAAGGCAACTACCCTGTTAAGATAGAAATGGTAAATGTGTGTTGCCAATATCACTGAGTCTACCTAATCTGTCACAGTACTTTATCATTGAACTCAGATTGGCCCATGAAACTTTCCTGCCGTATTAGGATAAAACCTAATTTGTTGGTCATGTTTGCATCAGTTGTAACAATCTAAGCATTTAGGATTTCAGTATCCGGAATTCATGCTCTTCTGATTCCACTGGAGTGAAAGAAAAATGGCAGACAAGTTGGGATAAATAGATCTGGCATTTCCCTAATTGATGGCAGTTTGTGAACAGAGATTGGTTTTTCTGTTTTATCAACCTTATTACTTTTATTTCATTGCTGTCAGTATTCTATTGGAAAATTAAATTAGGAAAGCTGTAAACATTTTTTGTCTTCCCCCTGTATTTTCTATCCACGTCTTTACTGAGGTAAGACTGACATAAAATAAACTATGCATATAGAATGTGCAATTTGGTAAATTTGATATATGTATATACCTGTGAAACATCACCACAGTAATCACAGTGAATGTATCAACCCGAGGAGTTTCTTCTCACCACTTTATAATGCCTTTACACTCCACTCCCCACCCACCCCATTCCCAGGCAGCCACTGATCTGCTTTCCATCATTATAGATTAGTTTTTATTTTCTAGAGACTTACAGACATAGAAGCATACAGTATGTAGACATATATTGTCTGGCTTCTTAATCTCAATACAATTATTTTGATATTTTTGTTGTTGTGTATATTAATGGTCCATTCATTTCTCTGTCTAAGCAGAATTCCAATGCATGGAGGTACCAGACTTTGCTTTGTTTGCCTATTGATGGCCTTTTCAGTTGTTTATAACTTTTGGCTGTTATAGTACCCAAAAAAAAAGCTGCTATGAGCATTCGTGTAAAAATCTTTATGTGGATATGTGATTTCATTTCTTTTTTGTAAATATTGAGAGGTGAAATAGTAAGGTCATATGGTAAATATATGTATAACTTTATAAGACATGGAGGTCTAATTAGCTCTAGAGTCAACATTTATTTCAACCCACCTACTTATGCTTAATAGCACAATCCCAACAATAAAGTTGTTGCCAAGTAATTTAACCATGTATTAAAATAAAGCTTTATACACGCATACAGATAGACAAGTCCTTGACTATAAATAGTTTGACTTATGATTATTTTGACTTTAAGATGTTTCTTACAAGGTTATATGTGAAACTTAGTAAATGTGGAATGTAAATGTCTTAGCACAATAACTAAGAATATGCCAGGAAGGCTATGTTAACCAGTATGATGAAAATGTGTCAAACGGTCTATGAAACTAGTGTATGGTGCCCCGTGATCACATTAATGTACACAGCTATGATTTAATAAAAAAAAAAAAGATGTTTCAAAAGCAGTACATAGTAGAACCTGTACCTCAAGTACCTACATAACCATTCTTATGGTTTGTTTTTTGCTTTCAGTACAGTTTTCAATAAATTATATGAGACACTCAACATTTTATAATAAAATAAGCTTTGTGTTAGATGATTGTTCCCAATTGTAGGCTAACGTAAGTGTTCTGAGTATGTTTAAGGTAGTTTAAGCTAAGCTATGATGTTAAGTAAATTAGGTACATGAAATGCATTTTCAACTTAAAAATAGTTTCAACTTGCAGTGAGTTTAATCAGGACGTCACCCCACACTAAGTCAAGGAACATCTGTGTGTGTGTGTGTGTGTGTCTGTGTAACCTTTTTTTGTGTGTTCTATTCAATGCCCATGAATTATGAGGTTTTCCATTCTGACTTTTGGGAATAGGAACTATTCCCAGCCCTATTTCAGATTCGGAAGTTGTTTCCTTTATTCCTTTTAGGTTGTTCTTTCTCCAGTCTCAGATGCTTGTCTTGCATAAATGCAGCGCTCAGAACGCAGATGAATATCCAGGGGTACCTGCCGCAGATCTGTGGAGTTCTCTTTTTCTGCATCTCTTTCCTCTCGGGTACTCTGTTCTGCAAACTCCAACCGTCTTGACATTCCTGGATTACCACTTAGTCTTCTCAACTCAGACAAACTACCAGCCTCTATGTATGTTCCCCCTTCTTGTGCTGAGGCCTGAAAACTCTTTGCAGATTGTAAGCTGGAGCCATTGTAGTGCTTGCCTCATGTGTTCCCTATATCTGAGGGATCACTGTCATTCATGCTCTGTCACTCAATGTCTTAAAACTGTTGTTTCATACATCTTGTGTAGTTTTTGTTGTTGGCATTTCAGACAGGAGAATAAAATTGGTTCCTGTCACCCTATTTCATCTGGAAGTAGAAGTCTGACCCAGAATGTAATGTTTTCCTGTAAAAAGAATTCAAATTTACAAGTTCCTGATGAGTGTTCAGAGGGTTATCTCTCCAACCTTTGACCACTTGGCTAGTTTCTTTTTTCCATCCCCCACAAAATGTTTAGAATAACATTCTCTGAGTTCCCAAAAATGGGGATTGTCAAAAGAGCTACATACCAATCCAGGGCACTCTACAAACTTCCCGAGATAGTCATTTCTATGTCGTATGTGATAAAACTGATTGATGGGGAAAAAAGAAGTTTCTATTCAAGCCAACTTAAAGATGATCTTTGACCAAGGCTTTGTGATTGGTTTCAGTAAAGGTTTCCCAGTCCTAACGTGTCTTTCTGAAGAATTCTAATGGGGGTTATTTCCCAGTTCATTAATTCAAAAAATATACTAAGGAAATCTTTCTTTGTAAGCCCATTTCAATCAGAAGATGATGCAGAAAACTTATTCTCTATTAGTCTAATATGGTTATAAATTGTTTTTTTTTTTTCAGCTAGTGGGCTTCCCTCTTTCTCTTCTTGCCAAATCTGTAAAGCATCTCTTAATTAGCATACACGATTAATTTACAAAATTAATAATTTTTCAATTTGCATCAGTAGGCATTGTTTTAGGTTAAGAAAAACTGTCTCAGCTGTCAGAATTGTAGTCAAGGTGTTACCCCTTTCCAGAGCTGTTTTATATTAACTATTGACTGTAAATCTTTGGTCGTTCTTTGCCTAGAATTATTCTAGGGCCTGAGAGTATGATAAGATTACCTTATATTTATATGTCCTTCATAGATCATACAACACTTTGCTTTTGATTTTCCCTCTTTTTGTTCTATATTTATATATATATATTCAAAGTATAAAACATCATGTTTTGATGTTCTTGTCTTGATATACACGTGCATAGTGAAATAATTGCTACAGTCAAGCAAATTAACATGTCCATCATCCCATATAGTTACCTTTTTGTGTGTGGTAAGAGTACATAAAATCTACTCTCTTGACATATCACCAGTAGACTCCAGCTGATTGTGAAAGATACCAAAAGTTGAGGAGACATTATATGAGCTAGAGGTCTAATTCAGGAGATAATACATATGATAGAAATATAGAAAAAAAGAAACATACAATCAGATATAGAATTATGTAAAATTCTAAAAAGAGTAAAAGTGCAAATATTATTGGGAAGGAGAAAAGGGAAGTTAGAGAATACTTTGTGAGGATATTGAAATAGGCTGGATATTATTAATTGGGTTAGTGGAAAACCAGAGGGAGGTATTCTAGGTGATTAGCACAACATGTATAAAAATGCCAAGGCAAAAATAAATAGGATATTTTTGAAAAGTGGTAAAAAGAATCCCCTAATGGAGTAGCGTGTAGTTTATTCAGTTGTTCTTAATAGACACGGACTCTGTGCACAGTTCTATCTTGGCATTTTTACTCATTCATCACAAAGTAAATGCTTACAGAGAAGTATAGAACGTTACAGAAGTCTCATCGTTTGCCTTTATGTGCTTGAAGCACTCACAAGTGTTTTTAATGGTTATTTAACTCTTTGTCTCATTGATCTCACGTCTCTAGTTGGAATTGTGCAGCAGATTAATGTAGTTTAAAATTTCAGAGACAGACACACACATGCACACACACTGAGCAAACACTTTCGCACGCTTAGTGAGCATAATGGAAATACACAACTATACCTGGAAGACCACAGTGGGCAATAGGATTCAGGTTCCAAAATGTTATGAACAGCTAGAAAATTGGACCAACAGAGGTAAGAAATGAGAAATTTTTAGGGCCATTGAGCACTGTGCATTTGCAGTGTTCAGTAGCCCTGAAAATTTCTCATTTAGGCCAGGAAGTCTCCGTCTTGTTCAGAATGTTGAAATAAAGGAACATGCACAGGTTCTCATTGATCTAAATTTCTGTTGAAGTCCTGGACCTCCGACCATCTTTTCTAGCCCCCAATTCTTTTTCCATACTCTTGCTACAAAAACTGTGGAGCAGGCATCCAGGTTTTCCTTTTTTTTTTTTTTTTTTTTTCTCTATTGTGGTCGTAACTGCTGTCTGAGTTAGCTTCCAAACAAGTTCTTCTATCTTACATGAATACAGTCTAAATGGAGCCATTCACTAAGGTGAAAATTAGTTTAAGGAAATAGATAGCAATTGCTTATTCCCACATCAATTTACTTCCTCTTCTTAAATTGCTGAAGAATATTTTAATCTCTCTCTAAATATGATTGGAGTTTGTTTTGATTTCTTCCAGGTTCCTACCTCTCATCTGCTTTCCACTTGACTTCATGCTATAAATCCACGTTCTCCAATTTGAACCATTTTTACAGATTTACAATTCACTGTAGTCTGAGAGCATCCTTTTTGAAATTAACATAGTCTTTTAACTATGTTCCGGAATATCTCCAGTTAGCCAATATTGGTCACAAAGCATGAATATTTCTACTTCAGGCCTTTAACTCTACCCAGATTTGTTGCTGTGCTTTTCAGTGTACCGACAGATGGAGAAATCTTGAAAATTAAATAAGGCATAATTAGTAGGTCCTGAGTGCTGAGATAATGGGTGCATTTGGAACTGTGAATGGGAGATTAGGCTTCAGGAAGCTTGCTTATTTTATTTAAGTCCTCTGGTAATCACAGGACCCAGTCTTACACATGGGAGCATTCCATCTCTTACTCCTGTGCCCCAGAAAAGTCTGATAAGCCCTCAGCAGAAAAATAAAAGTCAGGTTTGGGTGGTGTGCCTTTATTACTTTGTTACCACCAGGGCCTTTAAAAAGCCTCTCTGTGGAACTTCCCAAAGGACATGACACGGTCCTGTTAATTCATTCTGCTCACTGCCTAGTACAGCACTTTGCATGTGATAAAGCTCTTCATGAAGAGAGGAGGATATTAAATTGGACTAATTTTCTAAGATGAAGAAAAATCAGAGAAGACTATTTTGTTTTGTTTTCTTGACTTGAAATTGAGTGGGTGTTCAATGAAGCTGTGTTTAAGTAAACTTACATGAACTGATTTGTTTAGCAATTTGGTATCATTTTCTTTTCAAAGCCCCCAAACAGAAATACAAAATGGTCCTCTGTAGTGAAAATTATTTGTCTCCTATTTGGTATTACTAAATACTCTTTTTCTTTGTATTTCTTGCTTAAGACTATTAATAATCCATTGAAAATTTTCACTAGAAACAGTAGTGAATTATTAGTGGATCAGTAATATTTTTAATTGTGTGAATTTTAGTCAATGTGCCTTAGAGTCTATTTGCAATAGCCATGTTTGTAAATCAATAATTTTACACTTGATCTTAGCTAAAAGGCCAAGAAGTGATTGTAAACCAATAATTTTATTTGCTGAGTAACTATTTATTCAATTGCTATTTTACATTTACATTTAAGGTACTCTATCAATAATATTGAAATTCACAGTAGATACCTAGGCTGTATTAATACTTTAATATAGCGAGACTTATAATTGTGACACGCCATCTTATTTAACTAACAGATGTGATTATACTTAATAGAAGTATGAATAGCACCTTGATTCAAAAAACCACTTACTCCTTTCTCATTTGAAAATATTGACCACTTCACATTTTTCCGTAAAAGATTCAGATTATAGCTACAGAATTTAAGAACAGGCAGTTACTTACAGATTTATTTCTAGTTGAACTCATACCTTTTACAAATGTGGAAACTGAGGACCTAAGATCTTAAATGACTTATTGAACAATTACATAGCTAATTAATAAAACCTGCTTTTGTAGGTAATTCATAAGGGTTGTTATTAGTCACAATAGTTAAAGCTAATAATTTTATCCTCTACCCCTCCTTTATTTTGAAAATGGACTATACTCTTTAAAGGTTGTATCCTAAACATCCCATATCATGGCGATTATTAATCATACCATTTGACCTCCAATTATTTACTTGGAGTATGATGTCTTAAAACTCCCTTTTAAGAGGAAGCATGGATGGGTAGAATTTGAAGAAAAGTAAAGTCTTGAGTTTATCAGAAAGGCAGAAATGGAATTTCTAGAAAAACACTGATAGAGTTACTACTTTCTCTTTCAGATTTTGATAAGTAGCTTCCCCAAGCTGAAACCTGAGATCAACCCCTAGATTCACAGAGAGAAAGTACAGTAGCTCTTTTTATTCAGTGCTTCATAGCATTTTTTAAAATGATAAATTTATTAGCATTAATAGATGCCGAAGGTGATCCTTTGTGCCAGAATCACTCAGCTTCGTCTCATGATCCCCAAGGATTTTTCCTTAGCTACTGAAAGCTTAGCAGTGATCAGTTTCATCCTTAGTCCCCGCCCCCTGACAGTATTTGGCTTTCAACTGTTACGTCCCCAGAACAAAAATGTTCCCTATAAGACCACTGAGAAATCATGCATCAGTTAGTCTTGCTGACATCTTGGCTTAGATATAAGCAGGATAACATTTTGACTACCGTTTGTTCATGTTACATGTACTTTATTCCACCAAGAAGAAAAGAGCAGAATCTCCTTCTAGCTCTGAAACCCTTGGCTCCACCTATGAATATTGGCTGATTCTAAGTCTTTCTTGTTTTAATAGCTAGTGATGTACAATTCACTAAAAAAAGTAGATGTATAATTGAAGCACAATGAACTACACATACTACATGTACTCAAAATGTACAATCTGATAAACTTTGATAAGTACAAAGTCTGACACTTAAGTTTGCAAACTTGCCACCACATGCTTACATTGGCAGCACTATACAAACAACTTAGTAAAATGTCATACCTTAGTATATCAGTGTTTCACACCTGTGTTTGTGTGGACATGTGGCAATGTCTTCCTGAGTGGTGTTCATTCTTGTTGTGTGTTTTGTATGGCATATGATGACAACTCTTATAGTCATTGCAGAAAAAGAGTTCCAAACTTGCTGTGAAGGGTACAGTAGGCAGTGGTGTCAGTGCATAGCTTTCTAAGGTGAGTAATTCAAATATGATCATAGTGATATTCAGCAATGAGGTATGTAGCAGTTTTTCTAGGATGAGTTCCAAAACTTAATTACCAGAAGTTGTCTATACCAATGAAACTCCTGCAACAAAAAATATAACAGATATTTATATGTTTCCTTGTGTCTCTTGGTTATCCATATCTGTCTCCACCCTCTTCCCCAACCACTTATCTGCTTTCAGTCACTAAAGATTAATTTACATTTTCTAGAATTTCATAAAAATGGAAGTATACAGTATGTAGAATTTTTGTCTGTATTCTTTCACTCATCATAATAGTTTTGAAATCCATCATGTTTTACATATCAATATTTCATTCATTTTTAGGACCAAATGACATTCCATTGTGTGGATATACAATAGGTGGTTTGGATCTTCCTACTTTTTAGCTATTATGAATAAAGCTGTTATAAAAAACTTGCACAGTTTTTTATGTGGACAGAAATGTTTTATTTTGGGGGAGTAAATGTCCAGGTGTACAATTCTTCTCCTGGTCGGTATAGCTTTAACTTTTAGGAAATTATTTTTCAAAGTGTTTATGTCATTTTACTTTCTCACATCAGTGTATGAAAATTGAAGTTTCCTCTATTCTTGTCAACATTTGATATGGTTAGAATTTCATTTTAGCCATTCTAGTAAGTGTGTAGTGGAATTTCACTGTGGTTTTAGTCTGCATTTTCCTGTAACAATGATGTTGAGCATCTTTTCAACTGCTTATTAGCAATTCCTGTACATTTGATGTGAAATTATTTCTCTAAACCTTTTGTCCATTAAAAAAATGAACTTCAATTCTATTAATCTGCTCAGATTTTCTCTTATAGAACTGTAAAATAGGTTTCTCTGGGAATAAAAGTTAAATACATGTTTGTAAGATTGCAAATACTTCATTCACTTGACTACATCTATAGCTGTTTACTCTTGAAATGTAGTTTCTCATGGTTCCAGTGTATCCTTGAAATTCTATGATAACATTGTACTTACATTTCTCTCATGGCTAGTTTGTTGGTAAGAATAGGTCTGTAATAAATCCAGTTGAACTTTATCTTCTCTAGGGAATACATAGTATTTTAGGTAATAAGGTTATATGTGCAAGGCCAGAAAACAACCACTTAAGGTGCATTGTAAGTGCTTTATAGATAATGCATCCTGTGGGATTTTTGAGTACCACCAACACTTTTGTGTATTTAAGGAAATATTTTACAATGGTAACACTGATTCAAAGGAAGGGAAGTGAGGTAGTTCAATGAACATCACTTACTATAAATAAGTGAATCATTACTTTCTTTTCTTCCTTTTTTAAAAAATTTCTACATTTTCTCTTTCTTTTTCTGTTTTACCTCTTTAAAAAAAAAAGAACAAGTGATAGCTTACTTGGATTGTTACCTTTTCTAATGATAGATTGACAAGGAAGTGTACTTTTATCTGATGGTATTTAATTAGAGAATTTGGATTTAGTCTTTGTATTCAAATTAGGGCATAGGTTCAATAGAAAATAAAGTGCTCATCATATGAAGTTTTTGATCACATTGCACAACATTTTCTTGGAAGGGAATAAATCCATGTTCAAATTGTTTTGAATAGGAAAAAAATCTCTCTTGCATAAAAAAAAGAATCTATTTACATCTGCCAAGGTTTTCTTTAAAAAATAAACACCTTTATCTAGTGTTTTAGTGTTTTATTAATCTTGCATGACAAATTGGTCATGTGTTTATTTTTACATTCTCATTCTTTTTCAAGGAATGTCATGACTCAGATGCTTATATTAAAATCTTTGGAAAACTACATCTCATATCCCATTGTATGAGTGAATCTAAATGCAAGTCTACAGCTCTGGGAAGTAAATTTTCTAATTAGCGCCCTGAATCCATGGAAAATAAATGGAGGCACTTCCTAGCAATTCAAAGCAGAAGCTTTCTTAATTGTGTCTTTAAATAGAATCAGAGCTGGTGGTAATGCCATGATAAGATTGCACCCTCACTACAACACTATTTCCACTTCCATTGACTTCAGAGAAGTCTCTTGGGCAGTAGTTTACAAAGTGTGATCCCTAGACAAGAAGCATGGGCCTCAACAGGGAATATGTTTGGAATGCAAATTTTCTGGCCCTACTCCACAATTTCTGAAACAAAAATTGAAACTCGGGGGGATAGGTGGGAATTGGGTGCAGCGATCTATGTTTTGACAAGCCTTTTAGGTGATTCTGAAGCACACAAGTTTGAGAAGGAAGTTGTGAATACAGTCCTATATAAAATTCATTTCTTATAGCTTCAAACTGACAGGTTCATTACCAGGTTGCTGTAGCAACAACTGCACAGTAGGATTGGATAATGAAACATTGTGAAATTAAGAGGCATGAGTATAAGCCTATCCCAATATTCTAGATCACTAAGATTTATATTGTGCAAAATGGATTTTTACTTTTAGCCTTATGTCAAGGAGAAGCATCGTTTGATAAGCTTTTACATTTGATAAATACAAACCATGCCTATTTTTTAAACATCACTTCTTTGGAATTTAGACAGGTTTTGTAGAAAAACAGAATAACTCTTAAAGACATTCATCACAAGAGTCATACTCAGCAGTGTCATATAACCCTGAAAAAGTTAATTTTTTTAAATTTTAATTGAATTTTCCTAATACAGCCTAGTAGCTTTATTTACCTACAACATCTACTTTACAAAGCACAGTGGTAGGCCCCTAATGGCTATTAAATAAGCAATAAGACTTGATTTTCTAAACCCTTATTTGGCAATTATATGTCACAAAAATCACTCTTTTAAAAATATATTCATATTCTGCCTGTTTTTAGTATATTGTCTAAGATCCAGCACTTTCTGTATTCAAAGAATTCAATTCATGTTAGAGTTTACATTTCATTGATATGTGCTAAGGATTAGATGCACTCAGTTAAGCTTCTTCCTGGCCAAAGGACATACCCTGTCTCTGATTTCAGTCTGAGAAAATCCTATACGGTGTACTACATCTCTGGATTACCTTATCTAAGTATTACATGGACATTTCAGGTGATATGTCTTGGCATATGGTCATTTTCCATTAACTTATTAGGGATTGTTAAAATATCTTTTCCCCTTTTTGACACCTTGCCATAATCGAATGTAAAATAGACTGTTAAGACTGAGTGTCTGGTATTCATGCAGTAAGTTGATGGGACTTCATTGGTGTCTAGCAGAAACCATGCCCAGATGGGGGTTTTAGGAAAAAGGGTTCCATTGCTACCTGATATGTGTGATGCACAAATAATACAGAGGGTGCATAAAAGTGTACATTTTAAGAAAGGAAAAAACTATATTATAATTATATATCAATAACAAAAGATGACTATAAGCCACATTTGAGCACGTCTTGTAATTACAGAAGTCAAATGTGTCTTAAGTATTACAATTTTAACATAGTTTTTTCCTTCTTTAAAAATATGTACATATTTTTTGGTACCCTCTGTGTCTATATCTGGAGGTTACTTTCCACAACTGTAAAAAGGGGGGGATTTGTTACATCATCTTTAAGAGTGTAAAGATTTTATAATTCTAAGATTTGGGAGGAAAAGGGGAGAAAATCCAAACCATGATGCACTATCAAGGTACGATACATAACTGAATTTTTATATGTTAATTGAAAGAATAAATTAAACATAATAATTAGCATGAAGTATACCTTAAACTCCTTTGGAAACAATGAGATATAACAATATTCAGTACTCATACTTTAGAGTTTCATGTGTGTTAGGAAAAATACTTTGGAAAAGTGTATTTGAACTTAATGTTATTTTTCTCAAATTTTCATATTGAATTATTTATGCTCAACACTCCAGAGCATGTGAAATACTTAGAAAAGCAAATAATTTAAATATTTTAAGCATAGGTGTGTTCTATAGATTATACATATATTCTTACTAGAAGAGAAATATCTTTTAAAGGACAACTCTCTACACTTTATACTTGCCTGCACTAACATTTCATTACATTTCGTGCAACCTAAAATTGTCACTATAAAGCTATTTTCAGCGTGCTTTTTCCAGAACCTTGTAAGAATCAACAGGAGCATAATTTTAAGCTACAGAAGTGCAAAATAAGCACAGAATCCTAGCTCCCATAAATAAAAGGCCAGAATTCTAACTTGGCAAAAACACATAATTACTAGCAATGGGGGAGGGGGAGATGAGGACAAAAAGTAGAATTTTATTAAATCTTTCTTTCCATTTCTAAACTTTTTCTCTGAATTTTGTTCCTTCTCAGAGATGGAATTTTGTGAAACCTCTCACACTCTGTGCTCTGGCTACCAGACAGACATGCACAGCGTTTCCCGGCATGGCTACCAGCTAGAGATGGGATCTGATGTGGACACAGAGACAGAGGGTGCTGCCTCACCTGACCACGCTCTGAGAATGTGGATAAGGGGAATGAAATCGGAGCATAGTTCCTGTTTGTCCAGCCGGGCCAACTCGGCATTGTCCTTGACTGACACTGACCATGAAAGGAAGTCTGATGGGGAAAATGGTAATGAAACTACCTATTCTGTTTAAGCAAAACACAGAAAGTAGGCAGTTTTTAGACTTTGCTTTGTTTTCCTTCCTTGTATCTGCTTTTCTTTCATTTAATATGCACAATGGAACAAGTTAGCGGGGACTCATGAAGAATGCATGTACCTAAGTGGCAAATAATCATTTACTCACAATAATGGACAAAATGCTCTCCCTTTTTGGTGAACCCCCAAGGGAAATAATCTCATGTAGTAATCAGCAATCTTGTACATGTCTTATTTATGCCTCACCTTTTATTTTCATCTTCATTTTCCCGTGCAATATTATTGGGATTTATTAACATACTCACTGCATATAATTTGGCTTTAATATCGGTATATGAAAGATTATATAGCAGGCATACTCTATATGTGCTTTCTATTTTGATTCAGATTAACCTACTGAATGTACAGACAGACTCAAATTAACCAGGTTGGATTGAAAAGATTTAAAAACAGAAAGTGAATTAACATCAGCCATTTGCTAGATAATTAAGTACTAACAGCAGTATCATTATAATTATATATTATTTTCTTGTAATTTTTAGAAAGGGAAAAGTTTTGACTTTTTGATTTGTTGAAAAGGGGTTAATTTACTTTATTTCTGCTCTTCTGTCCTACCAAAGAACAAGATCCTTTCCTAAAAGCACATTAATGCTTATTAAACACATTAATCTAGTCTCTTCATCATTCTATTTGTCTAAATTTTATAGGTCTCCATCACCATGACCACAAGGCTTAGTCTGTTAGCAAAGACTAATTTGTATTTTCCTAAGTGGCAGAGAGGTAGCCCAACTACACTGTAACTGTAGGTTTTTTTTTTTTTTTTTATTCTGTCCTCTTCTGTCTCCTTCAGCCCAGAAGGGACATTGGCCACAAGAATAGAATCAGGAATGAGTGATTGCCTGCTAGAATATAATTTCCTAATAATAGGCCATAGCACTTTGCAATATTACTGGATATCCTTGGGATCTTGAGTTTTTCCTATCATTTTCGCATATGTATGTATGTATTGCTGACTTTGGCCTAAAATGTGAGAGGTAAAGTATGGCAATGAGAGTAGAACATATTTGGTACGTCCATGCATGTAAGCGAAAGCCAGGACAGAAGTCAGAGACCTTAGACTGGTCACTACAGTTTATTGGGCTTCATCTGTCAGTAAGGAAAAACAATGACCAAAATTGTTGTGTGTCCAGTTGCCCCCAACCTGGACAGTGGCCAGCAAGGGAGATAGCGCTGAGGAAAGAAAGAAAAACTTACACCAAACTCTATGCATAAAGCCGGAAGCCTGTAAGGGCATACACTGTTTCATGTGCTGGGGGCAGGGCGCAGCATGAGAACAATGCAGCACCTGTCCTGTTTCCCGGAGTCTTTTTATTAGGTACATGGCAGAGTATACCTGCAAGGATGCACATAGTCATTAATCAGCAGTCAAGGTTAAGCATGAGGGCATATTACAGCCTCCAGGGAGGGTGAGTAAAGGGTAAGCAAAGGCATAGGGTAACGGAACATCTGAAGTGGCTAGATAATGGTGCAACCGGAAGAGAGAAGGTGGAGAGCAAGTTTCATCTCCTCAAACAGACATCTCAGCTTCTGGAGCCTAAGCTACTAGTTGATGGTCTCAGCTGCCTGCACTGCTGATTTCCCTATGCAGGGATAGTCAGCCAGACATTCCCCTGACTGGACACCTTACCCTGAGTTGGAAGGTCTGTGAGGAATTCAGCCTGTCTACCTCCCACACAAAATTATATTAAATGGTGGGGTAGGTGATCACCTGTATTGGCAAAACATCTTTTCTGTCTCATCTCACTTCTGACATAGAAATTTATAGCAAATTTACCAGGGTTGAAACAATTAAAATAAAATACAGACATTTTCTCACCAGGCTTCACCTACTATTCTTTAATAGAGGTAGCAACTGCCTCAGTATGAGGATTCTTTTGGGATGATGGAAATGTTCTAGAATTGTATAGTGGTGATAGTTGTGCAACTGTAAAAATACTAAAAAACCACTGAACTGTATGCTTTGAAAGTGTGAATATTATGATATATGACTTGTATTTCAATAAAGCTGTTATAAAAAAACATCACTGGATGAAGGGTAAGGGTTGAAGTTTGAGAAATTCCAGATGACTTGGGTAAAGATTAATTAGTTAAATGTTTGTCTTACAGGTTTTAAATTCTCTCCTGTTTGTTGTGACATGGAGGCTCAACCTGGGTCTACTCAGGGTAAGATTTTTCAAATATTTCACCACAATTATTTTTACTTTACTCTATCCCTGATACCTATTCCACAAAGTGGAGCCCTACTCCTCTAACAAAGGACACACAAGTCTGGACAATGAACCTGTCAGAGATTAGTTCAGTGGTAGCTTGTGGGTTTGCTTTCCTCCAGAAAATTTCATGTGTGTATATTGGAAATGGAGAGGAGGTGAAGGGGAAAGTGGGGAGAAGGGTAAGACAGAATTTCAGGTAAGAAGGGAAAACATTAATTTAGTGCGAAGGCAGAGATTGAAATCAGGTTGGGTTGGGTTTGGCTTTCTATGTTATCTATGATTTTTTGCATGGCTCTGATCATTAACTCAGCATACAGTTGAGAATTGTTATAACTTTCAGATGTCACCTAGAAGATGGCCTGGGTCTTTTCCTCCAGATGCTCCTGCATGGCTTTAGAATCATACTTTATCCATATCATCAATTACAAACAACATATTCAAATGAAAACAATGTTGTTCATTCTTTTCTGTAAACTGAAATTTATACTGTGTAAATCCTCAGTAAGGGGGCATCGTTTCACAACTCAGTTTATGTTGGGCCCTTCCCGTTTACCTTATGGCAGAGGCCTCACATCTGACCGTAGGACGGTGACTCAAAATTGGGAGGGGGCTGGTACATGAAGGCTTAGAACAGTACTTGTAATATAAAAACAGTATGAATGTTCACTATAATTATTAGATCAGCATTTCAAAGATGCTCAAAATTTCCAAACACAAGTTTCATCTCTTCATCCCATTTCATCCTCATTACCACTCTTCAAGACAGATTCTATTAGTCCCATTTTACATATGAGGAAGTACTAAAGCAATTCAGAAACCAGCTAGCTAAATGCAATAATTTGTTTCCGAAATAGCCATTGCTTCTTCCCTTGGATCATGTATGTTTGCAAGATGCGAACTTAAACAACTTTTCTCTGCTCAACTTAAGAGTCCTGTAGGTCTTACTTTGACTCCTATTACTAGTTTCAGTGAGAAGAATATAATTTGAGATCTTACGTATGACTTACGGTAAGATTTCGCCAATGTGGATTCCACAAATTTTAATTGATGACAACCAACCCTGGCCTGCCTTCAGCATTTCCATAGATTCTTACCAAAGAGGTTTGAGTTGAGATGAGAGTGTAAATGGCTTTTCCAAAAGTATGTTAATTTGAGGAAGCAAGTTATTTTCAATGAACTGAACTTGGTCTTTGTGTAAAAATGTTGCTATTTATTCCCTGTTGATCTCATCCATTCATGAAAGCATGCTAAACACATCTATTTCATTGATTTAAGTTTATATATATTACATTTGGAAAGAGTAAAACTGCTTAAGTATTTTCGATTTATTGTTTCAATACCTCAGACTCTAACTACCCCTTCTTATACTTCCATTAATGTTAATGACATTTGTTTTGTTCCTGTCTTCTTATACTTTCTGATTTTTAGATTATTGATGGGGAAATAGACACATTATCATGGAATAGTTTAGGCTGATTTAAGCCTCACTGGTATGAATGAGAGATAAAAGTGAAATGGGAAATAGTAAATTTGGATGAGTTGTGCAATTGAGAAAGATCTGAGAAGTGATTTCAAAGATGCTCACAATTCTATCCATCCTAGGAAAATATTAGTTCAGTTTTCTACTTACATTTTCAAAATCATATCTACTATGTAGAACTGGGTCCTATTATTGCATTAATTAGCCAACCCATTAGAACATTTATTTATTTTTTTTTTTACATTTTATCAACTCTGGTTGTGAATTTGTCTACAACATTTTATAACCCATAAAGAATTATAATAAATGAACCTGAATTTAAGCACTGAGACAAATGGAAAGAAAGACCTGAAGTATAGGGACATGAGACCATCAGTTAACAGACAGAGATCTGGATGTCTAGCCTTTCATAGGGGTATCATAACATAAACGCATTGTGTTTCCATTCCCTTAAATTGTCCTAAATAAACACTTTGTCTCATCTGTTGATGCATAATTGTCTATTGGGAAAAATGTAGATTTACTCAGCTTCATCCTAGGACTTGTGAGCAGTCAACACTGGGGTGATACTTTGTCAGCCATCATGCTTTATTCATTCTACCCTTTTCCCTTTCCAATTTCACCTTACTGACATTACTTCTCTTGACAGGCTAATGCTAGAGTTGTATATTTTCTGTCCTTGCAATGGTTATTAATAAGCAGTGTATTGGAAGCCACTGGAAGACAGGGCCTGGTTTATTAATTATTGTGGCTTCAATATTAGCAATAGGACCTAGAGTATAGTAGGCAGTAAATAAATGAGAAGTGTACATTGCTCTGAAAGGAAAAAATAAGCTCAGAGATAATACTTTTAATGGATTTTCTGTTCTCTCCTGTGATTCATAAAAACATAGAAATGCTACAGTGGGGGGCGGTGCCTGTGGCTCAAAGGAGTAGGGCACCAGCCCCATATACAAGAGGTGGTGGGTTCAAATCCAGCCCTGGCCAAAAACTGCAACTAAAAAAAGAAAAAAAGAAAGAAATTCTGCACTGGGTCAGACCTCTAATCATCTAGCACGAAACTGCCTCTGATAGGTGATCCAGTGAGAATATTCTACAAGAGTTTGAAAGTCCTTCTTGAGGAACAAACTCAGGGATTAGGGTATCCCTGAGTAATTACCTTTGACTATACATTGAGCTGGAGGGAAAAACTATAACATCGGCTAAATCTGAATAATCAATTTCCAAGTTTGTGTTTTTCACATATGGCTTGAATAGAACAGTTAGGTTATAAAACATGAAAATTAAATTGTTTATCCAGAAGCTAAATAAATGGAGAGAAATAGGTAGAGAAAAGCATTTGTAACTTGTAACTAATAAAGTACAAATCCCTCTAAAATTATTTATAGTTAGAGTCTTCATGATGATATTTTTGTTCAAGCAATATTTATGGAGAACCTTCTCTTTGCCAAGTTCCGTACTAGAGACTAGGGATATATGAAAGATGAATAATATGCAATCCCCAACTCAAAGAATTTACAGTCTAGTGGGAGAAGATTGATGCCCTATTAGTTAGGATTGTTTATTATAGGTACCAGAAACCAACTTGAGCTAGCTTAAACAAAAAACAAATTTTAGATATAAAGTTTCACTCTGTCACCCAGGCTTGAGTACTGTGATGTTATTATAGCTCACTGCAGCCTTGAACACCTGGGCTCAAGTGATCCTCCTGCCTCAGTTTTCCAAGTAGCTGGAACTACAGGCATGTACCACCATGCCCTGGTATGTGTGGTTTTTGTTGTTTTGTGGAAATGGAGTCTCACTATGTTCCTCAGGTTGATCTCTAATTCCAGGGCACGAGTAATTTTTGACCATGGCTTCCCAATAGGCTGGGATTATATGCATGAGCTACCACACCTGACCAAAGAACCTATTTAAAGGACATGAAAATGCTGCGTAGGACTCAAAAGTATAGCTAGACCACAAGAAGGTGCTAGAGCAGAATTACCAGGACTTGCCTTTTTTATCTGAACCCACTTTTTAAAGCACTGACTCTGCAAATTAACTTTTTCTAAATCTCCATCCATAAGACAAGCATAAAACCCCATACCCCATAAAATCTAAGTTCACATTTCTTCTATTCAGGAAAGAAGGTAAATTAACTGAATGTTTCTAGTGCAATTTCTAAATTTCAAGGATACAGAATAATTTTCCCAACTTGAGTCAGATGTCAACCAGTGGTCCCATCAGCTACAATAAGGGGTAATATAAATGTTGCTTTCTGAGAGCCCACCCATTTGTCTCTCTAAAACAGTGCCTAGCACGGGGCAGTCAGTGTCATGTGGGCACATATATCCAAAGAGGTCTACTAGAGAGGATAAAAAGTTAATTTTAATACCATTTAGTTAGTAACTTGATAAAATATGTACAACTTTCTCTGAGAACACAGGAATATAACCCCATTTATTAAAGTAAAAATTGTTATATTAATGCAGTAAATAAACAATGTTCTCTGTACAGTCAATGGTATAAGATAAATACTTCATGGTATAAGATAAATATTTTTACCCTAGTTCTGCCACTTAACTGTTGTGTATTTTTGGACAGGTAACTAAAACTCTTTAAGGGCAGCGCCTGTGGTTCAGTGAGTAGGGCGCTGGCCCCATGTATCAAGGGTGGGAGGTTCGAACCCAGCCCCAGCCAAACTGCAACAACAACAAAAAAGCTCTTTAAACTTCAGTTTCCCCATCTGTCAAATGGGAACATTATGTGTTTGAAATTTGGGGGAGATATCCTCGTGAGGATTAAAGAAGAGAATGGCTATATGGCATATCACAGTGTGTCTATTATAATTAAATGCCCAATAAATCTCAGTTATGGTTGTTATTTATCACTATTCATTTATTATGCACTGATTATGGGATAGGTGCTATCAAATGAGGTCTGTGTTATCAAGTAACTATAGAGAGATGCACTGTGGCTTCTGAAGCATTTGGTACCCAGGACACTATACCTTAACTGTTAGGCCTTCTTTCTGCTCATTTCAAACTTGGTAAAAATCCTTGCACTTGTCCTCTCTTTAATAATATCACATTTTAATAGCCAACAATCTTGTTCTGCTAAATGTAGAAGACTGAAGGAAATAAACTGAGGCATTTCAGACCTGAGGGATAATTTGTGCTATTGTATTTTCCATTGCCATTGGAGTAGCCCTTTAATTAGAGATGGAGTTTTAATTGCTATTTAGAAGCGCTGTGGAGTTCCATGATTGTGGGGCAGCTGAGTTCCCTATGTGTTGCTCAGGAACTTTACAGGTAAGGGAGTATCTGATACAATAGACTGACAGCCAAGAAATCTATCGTACTTCTCCCTATTGATTTTATACTGCATACACAGAACTCTGGTAATAGAATGTGTGCTCCCGATAAAGATTGCACCAACATAGCCATGTATATGCCACTTTCAGACCCCGAATTGCTTCAAGGAAACAGCTAGAGGTCTGAAAAAAATGTCTTTGAATGACATGTAATAGTTACACCCAAACGTGGAGTTATTCCTTCTGATATTTAGCCATGTGGGGCCATTCATGCACATTTAATGGAGGGAATTTGTTTGTTTTACTTTTCTTTCCTTTGCTTTTTCATCTTCCCCTGGTATTGTAAGTTATATAGGACCCTTCCATTGCACTGATAACAGTTCCTCAGGAGCCATCTGAATGTGAAAGGAAGTATGTGAAGCAATTCAATGACTTGGTAATAGCTTTAGCAGGAGCCCTGCCATATAACTGACATCCTAATAGCTCTGTAGGACCCATTAGCCACATATGAGACAGTACACTTGACTTTGTAACAGTTCCTTTGGAGATGTTACACCACCCGAGGAAGTATGTAAGTAATTGGGAGTACTTTATGTGTGCATGAGACACTTCCGTTGTGACTAATATTCTTACAATTAAAATTCATTTTGATGATACTGAACTTTAAACCATTATAAGGTAGATACAATACATGCATATTTTCTTTTTCAGTAGGTGATATTTAAGTAGTATTTTTTAGAATTAAAGTCAGACTAGCCAATAGTTTAAAAATTAAAATAGTCAAAAACAGGTTTACAGTAGAAAAGTAAATACCCTCTTTCATCTTTATCCTCCAGGTATCTCTTTTTTTTTTTTAAACAAGACTGTCTCAATCTGTCTCACTCTGTCGCCCTGAGTAGAGTGCCGTGGCATCATCATAGCTTACATCAAGTTCCTGGGTTAAAGCAATCCTCTTGCCTCATCCTCCCAAGTAGCTGGGACTACAGGCATGTGCCACCATGACTGGATAGTTTTTTCTATTTTTAGTAGAGATAGAGTCTTATTCTCTTGCTCAGGCTGGTCTTGAATTCCTGACCTCAGGAGTCACTCTTAAGAGCAAGTCAGTGTTATTGGTGTATTGTGTATCATTCCCAAAATTTTCTGATGGCATCACATACTATAGAAAGACTAGTAACTTTTCCCCCAATTCATACTATACATATCTCAGACATATGCTCCTGTTGGTATTATAGGTCTGTCTCATTCTTCTTAGTGGCTGTACAGTATTTATGTATGTACCATTTTTTATTTAGCCAGTCCCCTGTTGATGAGCATTTAGGTTTCTAATGGCTTTGATAGAAAAAAACAGTGCTGTACTTAACATCCTTGTACAGACCTGCTGCACACCTCTCGAATAATTTCTTAGAAGTAGAAATGATGGACGAAGGATATTTGCATTTAATGTTTTTTTTATATAGATATTACCTAATTTTCCCCTTAAAAAAGAAGTACTGGTTTATCTCCTTACTAATGCTATGTGAAGAGTACCTGTTTTTCCATATCCTTATCAACACTAGAAATGATGAAAAAATTTTCTAATACCCAGTCCACTAGATGAAATATGGTATCTCTTCTTGCTAGTATCTTATATTTATTTATGAGTAAGCTTGGGCATCTTTTTATATGTTAATGGACCATTTGCATCTATTCTTCTGTGAATTTCCTGTTAGCATGCTTTCCTACTATTCTATTTAAATGTTCTTATTTTCTTATGAATTCTAAGGAACACTTTACATATTAAACGTAAAAAAAAAAAAAACCTTGACCACATACTATGCGTTTTTCCTAGTTTGCCATTTGCCCTTTGAATAGGTTCAGAAGTGTATGTGTGTAAAGTGGTCAAATACAAGCATTTGTACTTTTTATTTGTAGACCTTTATCTCTCCCCATATATAAATATGTGTATGTATTTTTTGTTATATAAAAATATTAAAGAAAATTGGAAAATTACTAGAAAGTAGAAAAATCCATAAAGTTTCCCTAAAATAAAAATATCAGTCACATTTCTCATGAACTAGCATCTTTTCTTTTTTTTCCATGCATCATGTCACTTTATAAGTATCCATGCAAACTGATCTTTCACCTAAATTAAAATATAAGAAATTTCCATGATCTCAAGTTATGTTCAAATGTTATTTTAAGTATACTAATTAGGTAGATGTAACATAAAATAGTTAACTATCCCCTATTTTTGGATGTCAGCATTTCTAATATTTCACTAGTATAAAAATGCTACAATAGACATCTTTATTGTCAAAGCTTTGGTCTATTTCTGATTTGTTCCTTACAATAAATTTCTATAATTAAGGTTACTGAGTTCAAGAATATTATCTTTAAGACTCTAGATATTATCAGTTTATGTCTAAATTCATACTACTCAATTGACAAAGTATGCAAGTGTCCATTTCATTGTACTTTCACTGGTACTACATGATTTACTTGGAAATATTCTGGCTAATTTGCAATGTAAAAGACATAACTACAGTCATGCACCATATAATAATGTTTTGGTCAATGATGTACCTCATATATGAGGGTATTCCAATAATATTGGATTTTCACTATACCTTTTCCATGCTTAGATATGTTTAAATATACAAATAGTCACCAATGTATTATAATTGCCTACAGTATTCAGTACAATAACAGGCTGTACAGGATTATAGCCTAGGAGCAACAGACTACCATCTAGGTTTGTGTAAGTATACTCTGTGATGTTTGCATCACAGGTTTGTGTTAAGTATACTCTGTGATGTTTGCATAGTAATGTAATTACCCAGCAATTCATTTCTTAGATCTTTATCTATCCCCCATATGTAAATATGTGTATGTATTTTTGTCTTTATCCCTGTTGTTGAGCAATGGGTGACTGCATGTTGTTTAAAATTACATGTCATTTATTGATTCTGAAATTGAACAGTTTTATTTCCTTTTTTCTAATGTATTTTTTTTCATTTTTGATTGAACTGGACTGATTTTTTAAACTGTATATCATAAAAATCATAGGGATAATGAATAAATCTAAGAGCCAATTCTTATAGGCAGGGACAAAACAATAGATAACACTATCAAGGAAAGGGGAGAAAATTAAAAATGAGCATATCAAAATAAAGATACAAAAGAAATCGAATGACTCATAAGAGACTAATTTGAGTACCTTTCCTAAGATGCAGTTGAAAATCTAATTGAAATGAATGATTTCATAGAAAAAAATATAAATGACAAAAACTGATCTCACAAGAGAGAGAAACTTCTCAGAAAAGAGAGACACTGCATAATTTATATAATATAAATAAAATTGCAAAAGAACTACCCAATTCAAAAAACTAGCATAATTAGACAGTTTCACAGGCAAAATCTGCCAAACTGTTAAAGAACACATTATTTCAAGGCTACTTAAATAGTTTCAGAGCATAATGGATAAAAACTTAGCAGTCGTTTAGAAAATTTTTAGAATAAAAAAAAACTGAGTTCTAAAACTGAAAACGTATAAACTTATATACCAATTTTTCTTAAGAAAACTGATGCAAAATTCTTAAATAAAATACTAGCAAATAAGATCCAGCAATATATTAAAAGGATCATACACTACAAGTGAATGGAGTTCATATTAGAAATGCAAGGATGGTTTGATATTACTCTAATTTACCAAATATGAGTATATCAACGTATGTAAACTGTATGAAAAACACAATTGCTCACACCTGTAATCCTAGCACTTTGGGAGGCTGAGGCCAGAGGATAGCTCAAGCTCAGGAATTCAAGATGAACCTGAGCAAGAGTGAGACCCCATCTTTACTAAAAATGGAAAAAAAATCAGCTGGCTGTTGTAAGGCACCTATAGCCACAGCTACTCAGGAGTCTGAGGAAGGAGGATCACTTGAACCCAGGACTTTGAGACTGGTGTGAACTAGGATGACAGCACTCTATCCTGAGTAATAGAATCAGATTCTGTCTCAAGAAAATAAAAAGAAAGAAAAACTACAAAGATGCTAAAAGGGCATTAGATTATATACATATATATATATATTTTTTTTTTATTTAACTCACACATAGTATTTACTTTCTGCCAAACGTTGTTCTAAGTATTTTACAAATATTGAATTTAATTCTCAAAAGCACTCTGTGACTTACGTACAAATAATATTCTCATTTACAATGAGGAAACTGAGGCACAAATGATTAGTAAAGTCATTTAGCTAGTAAGTGGCAAGGATTCAAATCCAGGCTGTCTGATTCCAGCCATTGCATGGGAAATGACTTATCAATTTTTGATAGAGGTCATCTTTGATATATAATTAATATTTATATGTTTATATATAGGTTATTCCTTAGCATAGATCATGTAAAATCACAAAATTCAGTTTCATTCTAAATGAAGAAGCACTAGAAAGATTTCTATTAGAGTCAAGAAAAATACAAGAATATCTACTATCATCAACTACTTTAAATTTACTATGTTTATGGAGGTAACAATTGTCATCATTAGTAAAAAGACAAAAATAAGAGCAATGATATTTGAAACAATGAGGTAGTATTAGTATTTTCAGTATATGTATAATTATATATCTAGACAATCTAAGAAGACCAATCATGAAATTAGTACAAGCAATTTAGTAAACTAGTTGGGTACAAAATTAGCACACCAAATTAAAAATCTCTTCCACACAAACAATAATCTATTAGAAAATATAGTTGAATAAGTGATTATATTTTTCTTTTTTTTATTGTTAAATCATAGCTGTGTACATTAGTGCAATCACCTGTACCCATTCTAAGATGCACCTTAGATGTGGCCCCACTCATTACCCTCCCTCCACCAAAACCTCCCCCCTCCCTTCCCCTTCCTTGGCCTTTTCCCCATAGTCTTGTGCTATAGTTGGGTTATAGTCTTCATGTGAAAGCTATAATTTAGCTTCATAGGAGGGCTGAGTACATTGGATACTTTTTCTTCCATTCCTGAGATACTTTGCTAAGAAGAATATGTTCCAGCTCCATCCATGTAAACATGAAAGAGGTAAAGTCTCCATCTTTCTTTAAGGCTGCATAGTATTCCATGGTATACATGTACCACAATTTGCTAGTCCATTCGTGGGTCGATGGGCACTCGGGCTTCTTCCATGACTTAGCAATTATGAATTGGGCTGCAATAAACAGCAAAAACAATAATTAAAATGCTTAAGAATAAATAAGCAAGAAATACAACAGACACACATTGTGTTGCTATTGAGGAACATATAAAAGAGCATAAATAAATAGAAAGCCATACCTTGTTGGATAAGTCTCAAAATCATAAAAGTTCTTTCTAAATTAGTCTATAATTTGAACATGATTTCAATAAAGATGAATATATATTAGTCTTTTAAAAACCCTGATATAGGGTGGCGCCTGTAGCTCAGTGGGTAGGGTGCCAGCCACATACACCAAGGCTGGTGGGTTGAACCCGGCCCAGGCCTGCTAAACAACAATGACAACTACAACAAAAAAATAGCTCGGCATTGTGGTGGGCACCTGTAGTCTCAGCTACTCGGGAGGCTAAGGCAAGAGAATTGCTTAAGCCCAAGAGTTTGAGGTTGCTATGAGCTGTGACACCCCAGCACTTTACTGAGGGTGACATAGTGAGACTCTGTCTCAAAAAACAACAACAAAAACAAAAAAATAAAGCTAATATACTGGCTCTAATATTCAACTGGGAAAAAATCATGCAAGAATACATTGCAAAAATATGGAAACATATAATGTAGTGTTGGTAAGTTTGCCAGATATCGCCTGTGGCTCAGTGAGTAGGGCACCGGCCCCGAGGGTGGCGGGTTCGGACCCAGCCCTGGCCAAACTGCAACAGAAAAATAGCCGGGCGTTGTGGCGCACGCCTGTAGTCCCAGCTGCTCGGGAGGCTGAGGCAGGAGAATCGCGTAAGCCCAAGAGTTAGAGGTTGCTGTGAGCCATGTGAGGCCACGGCACTCTACCCGAGGGCGGTACAGTGAGACTCTGTCTCTACAAAAAAAAAAAAAAAAAAAAAAAGAAGATATATTTAATTATAAATAAATAGTGCAATGCTAGTATATAAATAAACAAAGGATCAGAATGGAAGTAGAAGAGTAGAAATGGATCCAAATGCAACTAAGAGTGCAGTAGATGATAAAGATGGCATTTCAGATTAATATGGAAAATATTAAGTGTTTACAAAGGTACCAAGACAATTGGGTAGCCATCTAGAGCGCTATAAAGTTGGTTCCCTTCTTACTTCAGTCCCTACATCAGAACAAATTTTAGATGACTAAGAATTTAAGTGTGAAAATAAGAAATAAGTGCTAGAAAGCAATATGAAAGAATTTTTCCCAGTCTTAGAGTAGGAAAATCTTTTCTAAATATAACACAAAACTACAAGCCATAAACCAGTGGTTCTCAACCTTCCTAATGCCGCGACCCTTTGTTACAGTTCCTGTGGGTTGCAACCCGCATGTTGAGAACCACTGCCATAAACAAAAAACTTATCAAATTTGACTCCCTAAAATTATATGTGTGTATATTAAAATATGTGTAGCATACACAGAGTTAATTTCTTTAACTGTAAAGAGTACTTATAATCAATAAGAAAAGTCCCAATAACAAAATAAAAATATACATTTTTGGCTTGGTGCCTGTGGCTCAAGCAGCTAAGGCGCCAGCCACATACACCTAAGCTGTGGGTTCGAATCCAGCCCAGGCCCGCCAAACAACGATGGCTGCAACGAAAAAAAAAAACAAATGGGTGGTTTGGCTAGCGCCTGTGGTCCCAGCTACTTGGGAGGTGGAGGCAGGAGAATCGCTTGAGCCCAGGACTTGGAGGTTGCTGTGAGCTGTGATGTCACGGTACTCTACCCAGGGTGACAGCTTGAGGCTCTGTCTAAAAAATAAAAAATAAAATAAATATACATTTTTTTCCATTGAAAAGAAAATGAAAATGATTCTCGAACAAAAAAAAACAAACAACTTTCACCACACTTTTAAGAGAGTTGCATATTGAAAGTATAAGTTATGGTTTATAACCTATGATATTGGCAGTAATATAAAAATTTTATAATCTATTCTTTTGACAAATGTATATGAAACATCGGTGATAAAATTATAAATAGATTCAGTTTATAAGAAAGGAAATTTGACAATATCTAGCAAAAATATATCTCTAGCAAAAAAACAAAGATCTCCTTTGACCCAGAAATTTTACATCTTGAAATTTATCCTGCACCTGTTGAGTGAGCATGCAGTAATACATATGAGGATGTTTGCTGTTACATTGTTGGATATCAATAGGAAGCCACTTGAATAATTTATGGTATGCAGTGGAATACTCTACAGCCTTAAAAAGAGCGAGACATACATGGTAGGAGGATTAAAAGGACAGTTCAGGAAGAATTGTAGAGGGCTTTCAACTCCATTGATACTCTATTTGGGTATATATTTATTTATAATATTTTATTTCTTAAGCTAAGTGGTAGGGTACATGGCTAATTATAATCTTGCTCTTATACCTTTTCATGGTTGTCTGGAATAGTTTTTAATAAATTTAAAACAAATGAGATAAGTCCATATTGAACTGGTACAGTCTTTAGATGCATCATTTTTAAACAAAAGGCGCAGGGTTTGAATCATTGTGTATAGTAGTGGAATTTTTGTCTGGGACTCAGTGTAAGAAATACATTTGATAGTGTAACTTGGTTTATAATAAATCTACAAGACCAGAAATAAAAATCTCATAAGGCAATACATACCCTTACCGAGAAACAACACTCTAACATTTTCTCTTCTGTTGCATATAATGTCTTTGTAATGTTAATTATAATCCAACAAATTCATTTCATAACCCACTAAGACCTCACAACCCGCAGTTTGAAAACACTAATGCCCAGTGTACTACACTTTATTTGTGACTTTTAATGGTGCTTAATACATGCATGCTTGTATATGCCTAGAATTTCTTTGAAAGTATTCACAATAAATGAATAACTTTGATTGCATCTGTGGAAGGGAACTAGATGACTATGGGACAGGTCTTGGAGGCAGATTTTCTTCCGGTGCCCTATTTTGTCCCTTTTGAACTTTTCATCATGTGCTATTAAACTTTTCAATTTACACAATTTTTAAAATAAATAAAATGAAAATGATGTCACAGAGGAATGAACCCAACTAATTTGCTTTCTGGCCCACTTTCTTTAATAGTCAATACTTGCTGCTAACAGGGCTCTTTCTAAGGTTTTAAAATAAATTCAAGTAAAAATATTACCTGAAAAAAAATAAGAATAGCACAGGATTATAAAATATTCCTTTTATGGAAATCCCCAGTCGTAGCTCTTGATTAACATAGTTTTGTGCATGTGTTCCTTCAGAAAATAAGGCGGAAAACAAATCTATTAGACTAAGAATAATATTTTGCTTTCTACAATATTGTATCACCTGCTCATATTGATTGTCCTCATGAAATTAGAACCTCATATATAGAGGGAATATAGTCTTTTGTTTACTTGAAAAACTATGTTTGGAGCTCAAATTTCTGTCTTACAGAGGAAGCAAGTTATGGAAATATTGTTATCTAGCACACAAGCAGGTTTATGTTTCAAAATTGCCTGCCAAAATGAGCAGTTGTAATACAAAAAGACAGCTGCAAATGTCAAACCTTTCATATTAATATATAACATGTTATTTTCCTTTGAAACTAAAAACATATATCATTTAACAATTTCATTTAACAACGAAATCATTTAACAATTTCACCAATGTATACATAATTGTTTTTCCACGAAGAAATGACTATTACACTAAATTTTAAATAGTTTCCTGATTCACCAAAGTCTATACTTTTAACTTTTTCCCCCTCAATTTTGTGGCTGCTATCATCTAGAAATCTGTATGTAAATATTTTTTCATTTATTTTCATGCTTGTAAGTACAAAACTGGTTTTTCTGAGTTAAATTCTTTACTTTCATTGTTCTTGGCAAGTTTATATTTGCTGAAATGATTCTTCTAAAGCTGGTGGTTTTGTGTGGCCTACACAGAAATTCTGTGTAATTATTTAACCCTTTTGCCA
The DNA here is from genome assembly GCF_027406575.1 of Nycticebus coucang. Classification (NCBI taxonomy): domain Eukaryota; kingdom Metazoa; phylum Chordata; class Mammalia; order Primates; family Lorisidae; genus Nycticebus; species Nycticebus coucang. The sequence continues at coordinate 150,437,419 of NC_069804.1, read as the reverse complement.
TGAGAAAATTGTCATCCTATGAAGTAATCCAAAAATTTCTCTTCTAACATGTTTTATAAACCTGTTTTACCACTGCTAAACAAGGACCAAAACAAAATAACTATGAAACTAAGGCAATGTCCAATTCCCTGCACTCGTGAATTCTCTATACCTTTTTCATGTGACTAAACAGATACTATGTTCTTTTCATCATACCTCAGTTGTCACTTCTCTATCTTATTTACTCATTCTTTCTCTTGTCTCTGACTTAATATTGGCATATCACAGTAATCAGACTTTGTTCTTGAGTTGTCACAATTTATAATCACTCAGTGATCTCATACCATCTTGAGGTGTAAAACACCTTCTAATGTACTAATGACTCCCACATTTTTTTCAGCCTCTCTTTCAACATCCCTTTTCAACTACTTCCCCGATAATTTCATTTGGATGTCTAATAAGTATCTTAAACTTAACTTGTTCAAAAATAAACTCCTCATCTTCCTCTCCTACTCAAAACTTGCTGCACTTGAAGACTTCCCCATTTCAATTGATGAAAATTCCTGACTTGTTAAAGTCAAAAATCTTAGAGTCGTCCTGAAAGTTCTTCTCTTCCTCACGTACCTTATAACCATTCTATCACCAAACTTGATTCACACTACCAACAATTCCATTGTTACTACCCTTGTCTAGGCTACCAACATCCCTCCTCTGGATTAATCAAAACAGCCTAACAGGTCCCTGTGCTTCCCAGAATTATCTTTTTTTTTTTTTTTTTATTAAACCATAGCTCTATAAATTAATGCATTTGTGGGGTACAATGTGCTGATTTTGTACACAATTTGGCATGCTTACATCAAACTGGTTAACATAGCCTTCACCTCACTTTCTTAATAATCTTTTAAAAATGTTTTCTTGTTACACTCTGGCATCCTTTTCTTTCAGATTGATCTCATAAAAATAGAGAGTAGAATAATGGTTACCAGAGGCTGGGGAGGGGGTAAAGAAGGAGGGGAAGAGTTTAATGAATGGATACCAAGTTGTAATTAGATAGGAAGAAGAAGTTCTGGTGTTGTATTACACAGTAGGGTGACCGTACCTACTAACAATGCACTGTGTATTTCCAGATAGCTACGAAAGAGGATCTTAAAAGTTATCACCACAAAGAAATGATGATGATTTGAGGTGATGGACATGTTAACTAACCTGATTTGATCATTATAGAATGTGTGCATGGTTTAAAACATCACACTGTACTCCACAAACATGAACAATTATAATGTATCAATTGTAAACAAAAATAATATTGATAATAAAATAGTAAACCAAAAATAATTTAAGTTCCCTCTGATAAAAACATTGCAATTGGCTTCTTGTATCACTCAGAGTAGAAGAATATTTATAGTGGCCTAAAATGGCCTCCCCAGTCTTCCACCCTGTTACCTCACATCCTTCTACATTTTTCCTTGTTAACTCTGCTCCAATGACACTGGAATTTTTGCCAGTCTCTGAAAAAATTTCAGACACACTTCTGCCTTAGGGACTTCACTGTAGCTGATTCCTCTGCTTGGAACTTTCTTCCTCCAGATAGTGCATATTTTAACTCTCACACCTCCTTCAAGTCTTTGCTCAAATGCCTCCTCAACGAGGCCTACTCTGACTCAGATTGCATAATCAGATATATGTATATGTATTATATACAGTGCTGCAATTTATACCCTCATCCGTGAACTCTCAGTACCTTTACTCTACCTTTTCTTTTTTCTCATAGCATGTATCAACTTCTATGTAATTTTAGTTACATACTGTGCTGATTGTTTATCATCTTTTCCCCCCTACCAGAATTGTAAATTTTACACTCACAACTGGGATCCTTGTGCGTTTTCTTCACTGAAGTCCTTGAAGCTCCTAGAATATTTTCAAAAAATACTTCTGAATGGATAGATTAATACAGAAATGTAATTTTAGTATGTAATTTTTGACTGTGTCTTTACACAAAAGTGAATAACTGTTTTTGATTGATATGAACTATTAGTTCTTCCACAATTGACTTTTTAAAAACTGTCTGTATGTGTAAACCAGTTTGGTTTCTGAAAGAATTGTTCAGTCAGCTGAATAAAGCTGGTAGTTTTTAGAACCTTAAGTTAATAGTTGAATCAGGCAGAACTATTTTCTGGTTTCCTAGATTTGTTTAGTTTCAGTTTGTGATTACTGTACTGGCCTTTATAGGTAAAATATTCAAGCTAATGTGTGTATGAAGAAACAGCTGCAATTGATTTGCCAAATCAATGCATGTAGACATAACCCTATTCAATCACAATTAGATCACAAGTCAAATGAGTATTATGGGAGAACTTTGTAGTTAGCGTAGTTCATTTTAATACTTAGAAATAGCAAATACCAATTGATTGGGTGCCTGTATGTACATAAATAAATAAATAAGCACATGCATGTATCTTTTGGAGTGATTTATGAAAATAAGCAAGTCGATCAAAATTGTCAAATGGATTAATTCATTTTAGACATTCTTTAAATTGATATGTTGTCTGACTGAATCATCTGGTCATGCCAGTGCAAACTATTGAATTTCATGTCCATAAAGACACTATATTTTATTAACTATCTCATAAAATTTATTTTTAGAAGCATTTCAATTAGAATTGATCCCTCAATCCAGTCAAAATTGTCAAGAAATTTGAATCTATAGGACAATCATGCCTAAAGTAAGACTAACATAAGAACGTATATATTAAAGTGAGATTTTACTAATCCTGAATCATGTCCGAGTTTAGGAAAATATCTGCAAATGTCTAAAAAAGAGTGACAAATGAAAGTTCAACATTTCAGCCTTGAAGGATTCAGAAACCCATCAACTCATGACATTTTTACCAGTCCTCTTATAGTTATTTGGAGTCAAAACAGTGTCACACTTGATGCTAAGGTACCTCAAGAAGCAAAAACAAGACAAAACAGGAAAAAGAAAACCTAGCAAAAAAAAAAAAAAAAAAGGGAAAGATGGTCCAGCGTGGCAGCTCATGCCTGTAATCCCAGCACTTGGGAGGCCGAGGTAGGTGGATTGCCTGAGCTCACAGGTTCGAGACCAGCCTGAGCCAGAGCAAGACCCTGTCTCTAAAACATAGCAGGGTGTTGTGACCAGCACCGGTAGTCCCAACTACTTGGGAGGCTAAGGCAAGAAGATTGCTTGACCCCAAAAGTTTGAGGTTGCTGTAAGATAAGATGCCACGGCACTCTACCAAGGGTGACCAAGTGAGACTGTCTCAAAAAAAAGAAAATAGACGATACTAGCTCCACAGATTAAGTACTTACATATTTTTAACTTGCCCTCAACATATGTGCATAAATTATTTTAACCTTTCACTGCTTCATTTTATTTTTGGATCTTACAGGATACTCTTTGTTAATTTGTATGACTTCCATAGGGAGGACTAAGGATTTGGGAGTAATTTTTTCTTTTGCCTCAAGTATAGTTTTGTCCCTAAGCTCTGTCATTTGTACATCAAAATAATACTGTCATTTTTATCAGCTTCAGCCACAAGGAAGTTTATCAAGATGTTTCTGTTTTACTTCCCGTTTCTAAGCAGCTGCCTAGAATGAGAGTCACGAGTCTGCTAAATTGGGCAGGCATTTGGAACTTTAAAAAAAAAAGAAAAAAAAAAACCACGTTCTCCTAAGAAGCCATAGTTTTATAAAAAGAAATTAGCCCAAGGTAAATCTCAACGGAACAGTGGTTATCTAATAATTTGCCTCCAATTTTGCGTTGGTCTTTACCCCCAAGAACTAGAAAGATAATTTGGACGTATTTTTTGGTACCTTATACCTTGGGCCTGTGAGACTTAAAATAAAGAAATATCTTGCTTTCCAACAAGTTGGGTTTCAGTTGTTCCAGATTGAATTAGTGTAAATAAAATAGAAAGAAGGGCCCTAGCAAATCAATACTGCATTGGTAGTAAACTGGAAAATACTGACAAATTATCCTTTTAGGCCTTAGCGAGGTTTAATCTAAACATCGTTTTCTCCTGACACTATGAGAGAGAAGAGAGTAATTTATTACACAGTCCTGATATGGATGAGAAAAGACTGCTGCTTGTTCTTCACTGTTCTGCTCTTTCCCTTTCTATGCCAGTTCAATTTTTGTTTTGCTCCAGAAAATCATTCTCCAATAATATGTTTATTGGTCTTGTGCCTTGTAACTTAAATGCCACAGCACCGCTCCCTTATCATGGTACATTTGAGTACTTGCCAGCTGGTTTGAGAAGAATGTGGATCGTTAAGTGCTGTGTTGAGGTTCAGGTGTCTCTTACTGAATTCATGAGGCGTTTTCCTAGGATATTGTATGCAAATCTTTCAGAGTTTTGCCTGCTGTGTGAAATCACTATATAGGGACATACATTATGGTGTGAATACATCATAATGCTACATTATGATGTGAATAATTACCCTACTACGAAATTTATAACTTTCATAACTTGGGATTTTTCCTTGTTGGATTGATTTAATATGGGCCCTCTCCCTAGTGCAATGAAAACTTACTACTCATTTAGAGAAAAGGGGGAATTTGTATTTTTTAAGAGCAAACTATTTAACATTGTTTCTTTCCTAATTTGTTATGGTTTTCAATGGTTTCATTAAATAACTCTTATTCTGTGTGATAGGTCTTAGTATAAATATGTGAAATATGTGGCAGAAATATTAGGTCAGCAATTTGTTCATCTTTCTCTGTTGAATAAATTAGTTTTGTTAAATGTCACATTTTCCCACATGTATATGATAAAATAGCATTTTTAATTAACCCAAGAGGGATCTGGACATAAGAAATCCAAATACTTGCCCCGGGCAGGATCGTGTCTCTAGGCACGACATTATGAACAATATTTAAATTACTGCTTATATTTATCCTATGTATTCTGTGAAACCTAACATTTCCTTGTATTACCATTATACCTGAACGGTGATCAGAGTAATAAAGAAATGAACCACAGAACATTTTCTATACATTTTTGAGAGGAGTATACATATTAAATAGTAATAAGTGTTTTTCTACATATTCTACCCATATCAATCTAAATATTTACTATTTTTAATTGCTCTTTTAGACTTTAGGAAATATTTAAAATTCCCATGTACCTTTGGCCAAAAGATAAGAAAATTAAGTTAGAAATAGTGATCCTATTTACAAAAGGAGAGATTTTAGTACGAAATTCAGTTAAAGTTAATTCTGCTGACTCAGAAAGGGAATGAGTTTCTTCTGGGAAACATTTTCTAAAAGAGCAAAAGTTATTATAGGTGTATGATTGGGACTATTAAATATACATGTTGCAATCTTACTCATCTATAGACCAAGCCATTGTGACAAGATTTCCCTGAATAAATTAGCAGCATGTTGCAAATGCCAGTGAGTTAAAAAGAGAAAAGAATCATTTGATGCTTTAAAAATAATTAGCTGAAATATTTGAATTTGCTTTACTTCAGATACTTTATGAAACATCATTACCATTTGGTGAGACCTTTTAGGTTATAAACAGTTTTAAAATTCCTTCTGCAAACAAGGCACTGTTGTAGGAGAGAGGTACTGTACTATGGGGAGATGTAGGCGAGAGATAAGAATTAAAAACAGATGTGGTCACAAACCTTCTACTTAGCAACTTGCTTACTTAGACTTAATGATGCTGATAAAAGTAATTCTGATGGCATTATTAGCCTATCTCTGTACAACTCAGACAATTGACTAGAATAAGATCAATATTTTTCCCAGTTGTCAAGACAGCCAATCACCACGGGTTTGATTGGATCACTATGTGGTCGATCCAATTCATTAGTTAAAATGATTGAAATAAACCACACTTGGAGAAACTCAAATGCAAGTTAGTGAGCAAGTGCCAAGTTGTGGAAGAGTTCTGTAAGAGCAAGCTCATCAAATGATTTCTGCAAGTCATTATTTATGTCCAGAATTGATTCAGTGAGTAAAGTCATTTGAAGGGTCTAGATGACATGAAGTAGAAAAAATTGCTTTTTAAAAATTTAAAGTGAAAACATTTGTTAGCATGTATTAGAATTTGTTTCATCACTAGAATTAATTTTACAAACATTTGTAAAGCAAGGACCAGGGACCCCAAAATGAATAATTAGATGTTTTCCCTGACCTTGAGAAGTTTGTCGTAATCAGTGGTCAGAGTGGGAGGTACATGTAACTATATAATTATGGTATCGTATATTAAGACTCAGAGATACATGTAAAATGTATGCAATGGAAGCATGAAAATGGAAATATACTTTAAGAACTTCACATACATGGTGATATTTGAACTAAAAAAAAGTATGACTATGAATTCACCAGGCAGAAAAGAAAATAAAGGACATTTCAGTCAGAGTAAATAGAATGTGTGTGAACACAGAGACCTTAAAGGGCATGGCATATTGTAGAAATTGCAAGAAACTGAGTGTGGCTAAGTGATGGCATGACACCAGATAGGTAAAAAATACCTCAAGAGAATTTGATGCCAGTTTGTAAGAGCTTCATATGCCACACTGAAGAGTTTAGATATTTTTCTCCTGTAAATGTGGATCCACTAATTTGTCAAGATGATAAGATTTGTACTTTAGAAAGACAACTATTATGGCATTGCAGAGGTATGAATTGGAATTCATTCACTAATTCATCAAATATTCATTGAACACCTACTATTTGTCAAGCAAATGTTGGGGCTAAAAAAAGAGCCATAAGTCACAGTCCTTGCCTCAGAAACTCAGACTGGTAGGAAGACAAATATGTAAACAATTACAATTCGATGTAATATATCCTACACTATGACCATGTCCAAAATACACTAAAAACACAGAGGAAGGAGTACCTGAATTATCTTCAGGAAGTCGGAAGGATCTTCACAGAATATATGCCAATTGAGCTAAGGCTTAAAGGATAAGTAGGAATTTGAGGAATTTGTAACAGGGGCAGAGAAGAAGGATATTTATGGCAGAAGGAAAATCTTCAGGTGATTTCCAGTTTTAGGATGGTGGGAAAAAAGTTGGCCGTGCCCCTTCTTTTCTCTGAAATCACTCAAATACAACAATGGGAATGAAAAACAGAATAAGTCTGAACCACAATAGATGGATAAAGGCTGCCAAGTTTAATAATGATCAAGGGATGTAGGAAGATTCCTAGAAATGACTAGTTTTCAAACAAAGCAGAGCTTAATTCTCCAAAGTAGTCAGCTCATATTGCGGCATTAAACAAACAATCCTTTATTTAGAAAACTGGGGATAGGGTAAATAGACTGTTAGTAGAAGCTTCCATGTACCACAGGGAGTTCAGGTCTGAACAAGAAAATATATATACACATCATCTTTGCAGGAATAATTTTGAGGAATGATAGAGAAAAAAAGACTGAATTTTGAGTAACCCTACAGCTTCCAAAATGTATTGGCTCAGAGTAAATAAAAGACTCTCTGTCTTTCTCTTTCTCTCTCTCTCTCTTTCACACACACACACACACAGAGAGAGAGAGAGAGAGAGAGAGAGAGATGCTTACACACATGTACACAACCTGCATGTCAAAAGGAGCTTCACTCCAAACATGGAGAATTTTTGTTAAGGTCAGTGCCTTGGCCTGTTCCCTCCATAAATAGCTGGTCTAAGAAGACCTAAACTCATTCAAAATGAGTAGCAGTCCATGATGAAAGAGAACAGAATCTATAAAAGAAACTACAAGGAAAATAAGGAAATACATGGGGAAAACAAATGGCACCTATGCACCCAACAGAGAAAAGTTATCCCCACACAGAAAAAAAAAATAGATTAGAACATATTGTTATCAAATTACATCATACTAGGCCAGGCGTGGTAGCTCATGCCTATAATGCTAGCAGTCTGGGAGGCCGAGGTGGGTTGGACAGTTTTAGCTCATGAGTTCGAGACCAGCCTGAGCAAAAGTGAGACCCCATCTCTACTAAAAAATAGAAAAACCGAGGCAAGAGGATCGCTTGAGCCCAAGAGTTGGAGGTTGCTGTGAGCTATGATGCCATGGCACTCTACCCAGGGTGACAGCTTGAGACTTTGTCTCAAAAAAAAAAAGACAAAAAAAAAATTACATCATATTATATATGATCAGATACATATATACATATGTATATATCAGAGAGCTCAAAGGAGAGTGATTAAATCTCGATTAAGTTATAATGAAACAACATAATGGAATAAAATGCAAGCTACTAAAGCTCTTCCATTAGGAAGTAACATAAAAGAAAAAATAAACAATTATGGAAATGGATCAACTATTGGAAGCAGCACAGGGGAGAAGAGATACTGCTAAAAGCAGTATCTGAGAAAAGCAAGAGAATCTAACAGAATAAACAAATGCTTTCAAAGAAATAGAAAAAATTGAAATTATGTATGATGGACAAAAGAGATCTAACATAAACACGAATTTCTTCCCAGAGAACCAAACAGGTAGAATAAAAAATGCAAATATTCAAGAAAAAAGTCTAGAGATTAAATAAAATTTGAATTTACAGGTTGAAAAAGTACAACATTGCCTGAGAAAATTGCTAAAAGGATGATCAATGATGAGACACAACCTAGTAAAGTAACTGGGCTTCAAGAACCTTTAGCACATCCAGGTAAAATAGTTAAGAATAAGGGTGTCCTGAGACTACTCCATGAGTAACCATCAACACCAGAAGACAATGAATCAGTGCCTACAAAGTCCTCAAGGGAAAAAGGACTCCATGAAATGTTTAGACAAACAGGATGCCTGTGGCACAAAATTTAAGGTAGCCCTCACTCTTAGGTGCCAACCCTATGCTTAACACAAACCTAAGAGTGAGTGCATTCTTAAATGTTGTACCCTGGGAGGCTTACTTGCCCCTCCTAGTGGCAGTCATGGCTACTGGCTTTAAAAATATAAAACATAAATAAATATATACTATGAATTCATTGTTGCAAAGATAACCAACCATTAAGAAGTGCTAGTAGAACTAAAAACTGGAATATGAAATTTCCACATACGAAGAAACATTCTTGCATAATATACACAGAAAACAGAATAACAATTAAGAAAATATATGCAATAAGGTATATAGAAAACATAAATATAACACAACGAAGCACAAAAAGCAACTGTATCAATAAATGAGCTAAAGACGCTATGTCAGAGACAGATAATCTTTCCTCATTATCAATGACACCTTCCTTCCTTAATGAACCTTCAAGTGTCAGTTGAACTCCTGGCCACCAAAATGCACAAACTTCAATTTTTCCAGGCTCTCTAACATCTAATTTGGTCATGTAACTAAGTTATGGCCAATGAGATATAAGAAGAAAGGATATATACAACTTTAAGGAAATATTTTCAAAGGCAATGAATATTTTCTTTTCTTTTTTATTCCTTTTTATTGCCTGGAACACACGTGTTATGTCTGGTGCTTTACCCATCATTTTGGACCATACATGGAAGCTATGTGTTCAAGATAGCAGAACATAAAATAGAAAGAACCTGGGTCAGTAATGATTTATTGATTGTGAAGCTACAAGTGCAGACCCTCTGCTGAATCCAAACTTCACAAAGGAAATCCCTTTATTAAAAGGATTTGTTTTGTAAAATTTGGATTCAGTCAAAAAGTCACACTCAAGAATCCAGAAGGCCACATGTGACCCCAAGGCAGCAGGTTCCCTACCCCTGCACAGTGGATGTTTGCATGAGAGAGAAATAAATTTCTATCTAGTTTAAGAAGCAAATGTGGCTTTCAGTTAGAATTGAAACTAATCCTGATTAACACACTCATTTGCTACAAGATGGAAATTTTCAGAATGAATCACAAAACATACCAAATGTATGTTAGACAGAATTCTAAGATGTTCCCTATCATCTCCATCTTCCTTCATATTTCTTCTCTGATTATGTTAGGTCACATGTAAAATGATATTTAACAGATGTAATTAAGGTTATTAGTCAGATGACTTTAAAATCAGAAGATTATCCATTGGTCCTAACCTAATTGCATGTGTCCTTGAAAGACATAGAGGAGCTGGAGGCAGAAGAAAAGTTAGAGAGGTGTAGAGAGTGAGAAGTATTCAATGTGAAAACGATTCACTTTTGCTGAGATGGAGGAGGCCATGAGGGAAAAATGAGAGTTGTCTCTACGAGTTGAGAATAGTCCCTGGCCAACAGACAATAGTCAAATGGGGACCTCTGTCCTGCAACTACAGGGAACCAAATTCTGCCAAGAACAGAAATGAGCTTGGATGATCCCAAGTTCAGAGGAGAATGCAGCCTAATCTACACCTCACTTCAACCCTGCACAATTTATTGCTACTGTCCCTAATTTCCAGGCCTTAAAACTAAAACCATCTTACCTTTTACTATTGTCTCTTTTTGTTAAGCTCTAAACCCTAAAGATTCATCCCTTGTATCTACTAAGTTTTAGGCATTACCCTTTTGAAATCACAGTCATATTCATCCCCAACGTTCTCTCTACCATAAACCAGTCCAAGGTTCTGTTATCTCCTGACTTAATGACTCTAACAATATCATACTGGGCTTCCCTAACACATTCTCTACCTCTTTTCCATAGCCTAATTTATATTCAAATGTCTGATTGGAAACTGATAGGTGAACTTCTATTTTTGCTGAGATAATTTTGAATACATTTCTGCAGCAGTTCTGTTTGCTGGAATTATTAGGTGGTGATGGTTTTTTAGTTGAACTGAGCTAGTAAAGTAACAGGAAGTTAGTGAAGGCTACTGTGGGAAGATGGCTAACCTTTCAAGTAGATTATGCTTTTCATTGTGATTTCTAGTAAGCTGCATTCCCCCTACGATATACATCATGTCTCTTCATTTTCTTTTGTGTATGTGTGTATATGCACTGGTATGTATATCATTTAGTATCCGTTCATTTATGAGTGGCTGATAACCAATTCAATTTGACCTAAATCCTTGATTTATATGAAAAGTTAAGGTGCATATTTGGCTTCAAGAATGCCTTGATCAAGGCCACTTATATCACTAAGGCAGCGGTTCTCAATCTGTAGGTCGTGACCCACAGGAACTGTATTAAAGGGCCATGGCATTAGGAAGGTTGAGAACCATGGCACTAAGGCCTCATTTATATTTGTTTCCTGGCTCAGTTCTGCAGGTATTAAACAAAAGTTTCACCAAACAATGCTTATGATTACCCCATGAAACGCACTGTGATAGCCTATCCTATTTTAGTCTAGCTCTAGTCTATCCTAATCTGTTCTGTTCTATTTTATTCTATCATACTCTATAGTACCCTATCATATACTGTTTTATTGTTGTAAACATGCCTTACATAACTCCATATGTTGATTTCACAACCTATTACTAGATCACTGTCTAAAGTTTCAAAATCTTGCTGGGTGTGGTGGCTCACTCCCGTAATCCCAGCACTCTAGGAGGCTGAGGAGAGTGGATTGCTTGAGTTCACAAGTTTGAGACCAGCCTGAGCTAGAGCGAGATCCTGCCTCTAAGAATAGCCAGGTGTGATGGTGGGCACCTGTAATCCCAGCTACTCAGGAAGCTGAGGCAAGAGAGTCACTTGAGCCCATGAGTTTGAGGTTTCTGTGAGCTATGATACTATGGCACTCTACCAGGGATGACAAAGTAAAACTCTGTTTCTAAAAACAAAAACAAAACAAAATAAAGTTTCAAAATCACTGTCCAGAAATATTCCTCATCTTTCTGAGATGATGGCTAAGAAAATGATTCTTTATTGGCTGATACCCATTCAAATGGTGTTAGGTCATAGGAAGCTTCTATGTTGACACCTCTGTTCTTAACCTACTGACTTTTAAATGTAAAAGTAATTATTGATACAGTTCATCACCTTGGAAGCACCTAGAGTAATTATGCTATGTATATTATCCCCTTCTCTTGAGAATTAACTTTCCTCTTATGACCCATAATACTTACGTTATACCAGGAACCTAATATTTACCACTAAATAGTGTAATGCATTTTAAGGTATTTAAGGCATTTAAACTTAATATTTTAAAGTACCTTAATTGATATATACCACTTTAATATAAGACATTTTAAGGCATCTTCTAAAATACAGAAGTAACTCCTATGGGTATTTCCCTCTATATTTTAAAGTATGCCTTAAGGTCACAAAGTTTCTCTGGGGAAGTAAGTCCAGAGGAAGCATAACCAAAATGTTCTCTATCAAAAGTTGTTGAATAACCTGCAAGACTGTTCGGACTTATTTTCCATATGATCTGCTTTACTAAATTTGGCTTTAACAATTTAGATTCCAGAAGAGGGATAATTGGCAGTCATAATTGAAATAGAAGTGAGTAAAATGTATCTATAGGACACAATATGATATCATATATAATGATGACCTATTTAAATAAAAATGATCTAAAATGCCCACCACCTCACACCACACCCCTTCATAGTTCCTAAATAGAAGGACACTCTCACTCTCTTCCTATGATGACTACATTGCTGACTTTCCTCCTCTCTCCCTTCCCACACTTCTTCCAAACACATACAAGCTGGGAAAACTCCTCCAAAGTACCTCTCTACCTCCTATACACAAATCTTCCTTTTCCCTGGTTTTTATTTTCCCCCTCCCACAGTCATCCTTTACCTTTTGTACTTCTGGATGCCATTTCCAGAAGAATCCAAAATATGTAATTGACAAGAAATATAATCTGAGTTAGAGAGAGAGGCAGAAACTTTGATTTCCCTTTTCTTCCTCTTCACCTGTCACCTTGCACTTGCGGAGAACTTAATTATAGATTACAAAATGAAGATTGAGAGGTAACCACAGCAATGAAAGACTCAAGAAAATATAGTAGAACCTCCATTGTTAAATGTTCCTTATTTTACTTATTCAAACTCGGTACTTTTCAAAGTGTATATTTCCGACATGGTTCATCAGAAAAGCTCAATAAAGCTTCAATTTTAGGCTTTTTTGTGGAATTATAATTGCTGTGGGTAGAGGATTTTACAGTAATCAGTGCATTTATGTTATGCCCAATAATAGCTCAGAAAGATGGTTTTGTATACTTTGTAAATAGCAGATACAGTAATTCCCAAATCAGGTAAGAAAAGACATAAAAGTCATAAATGAAAGTTTAGTATATGCTTCTATAATTAAGGTTTATCCTGATTGTCATTAATAATTATGCCTTACAAAGTTAAATACAAAAAAAGTTTGGATCCAAGTTGTCAAGTGCAAAATACATTAAAATATTGCAGAACTGTAAAATAGCAAATACACTTGCACTTAGTGATGAGGACTAAAATTTTAATTAAGCCATAATATCTCAAAGTAACAATAATGAAAATTACATAGGTAGTAAAACTATAAACTTGACTTCAATTAATGATTTTATTTTCTTTGGTGATGCTAGCTAATATTCAGTCTTTAAGTATAAAGTATTCTTTACGTGTCCATTTACAAAAAAAAAAAAAAAGCAAAAACATTTTTAATCCAATTCAATTTTACCTTTTTCTGTTATCCTACCAGGCAGAGTTTAATGCAGTATAACTGGACTCATGTTATCTTTTATTGAATAAGTTTATCCTATTTGCCCAGAGTTAATGCATTTTACTCTTTTGGAAATTCTTATTTAAACTTAAATGTTTTCCACTATTTTGCCTAACAACATTTTAGAGTATCTATTTAGTTGAATTATGTCTTTAGATTTTGAGATTCCTTCCCCCAAATAGTATTTATGAAACATATTTTCTGTTGTTCTGTTGTAGTGGGCTTTTTATAATTGGCATTTTAATGTTTCTTGGACCATAAGAATGATACTACATGTGCTAGACTTTTATACTCATTTTTACTTTGGATTTACACATGTACTTTTCTGTTAAGAAAAACTTCTATCTAAAACAATCTGCCTCTGTTTTTTGACAGATAACTCATCTGAAACCCTAACTTCATAGTTCCTTGACCTCTTTCAGGCCAATGATCATTGCCTTCACTCTACTTTTACAACTCACTTCCACTTCTCTCCCTCCTGTATTCTCAACAAATCACTCTCCTGGTCTCATCAAAGCCCTCACATCTTCCTGTCTACCTATTTTCCCTTCAGACCTTTACATGCTTTCTTTCTCACTAACATCATTTCAACCATCATTAACACCCTTGTTTTGCACCATCCACCATCGTGCCAATCTTCAACCATGGGTCAGTTTCACTTGATGTTTTCTTTCTTCTTTCTACCATTATGCCAATCACTGCCAAAGAAAGTCGTACACTTGATTGGCGCCGCTGCAATTCATAATATCCAACACTAGCCAAGCCCTTAAGACTGCCCACCTGTCCTGTTTCTGTTCTTGAGTCAGCTCCCTTTCTAGTTAGTTCCCCTTTCTTGTTGTTCTGATGCCATTGTCTTTGAACTACTTATTTCCATACCTTCACACGTGGCAGAAATGTTGCTTTCTACCTCATAGAGGAAATTGAGGCCATAAATCATGAAATTTCCTCTCCTCCCTACCTCCCTACCTTCAACATACCTGTATTCATATTTAGCCTTACCACAGGTTTCATAGTCAGAAGTATCCTTCCTTCTTCTCAGCATCAATTCTCATTCTGTGTTTTTGATACAATACCCTCCCTATTCCTCAGGACCTTATATGTTGTGTACTCTCTCGCTTGCATTATTATCTCTATTGCCTTGTAAAGATTTCCTCCTTTAATGTTCAGTGCTCAGTCTTCATGAGTTGCTTCTTAAATATTTCATGTCTTTACTCACATACGACTTACTCTGTCAGGCCTTCCTGACCACACTAGCTAAAATCATAACCTCAGATACTCTGTTCACACATGGACTCCCTGTCCTACTTTCTTGCTTTCATTTTCTCTTTAGCCCTTGCCACTATTAACATGCTTTGACTTATTTGTCTTGTACCTTCACTACTGTAATATAAACTCTATAGGGTGGGGATTTTTATCTGAATCTTTATCAACTAAAACAAAATCTGGCACATAGTAGGAACAAAATAAGTATCTGTTGAGTAAAATGAATACAATAACTACAATTTGACTTCTATTTCCATTAGTCTATTCCAGATCTGAAGATCATCATTGACATTTTGGCTAAATCTATTCCTCCTTTTAGTTCTCATCCTACTTTCAGTAGAAGTTAGTGCTGTTGTCCAATTTGTTCCCTTAAGAAAACTGAGACTAGGTGCAGTGGCTCACACCTAGAATCCTAGCATTTTGGGAGGTTAAGGTGGGAGGATCGCTTGAGCCCAGGAGTTTAAGACCAGCCTGGGCAACATAGTGAGACTCTGTCTTTACCAAAAAAGTCAAAAAATTATCTGGGCATGGTGTCATGCACATATACTCCTAGCTACTTTGGACGCCAAGGCAGGAGGATCCCTTGAACCCAAGAGTTTGAGGTTACAGCAAGCTGTGATGGCACCATCGTACTCCAACCTAGGCAATAGAGCAAGACCCTGCCTCAAAAAAAAAATATTCAAGTTCTCCAATCTATTAAGACTCTTTCACCGATGTTTCTTCAACATCCCACCTTTTAAAGGTAGTAGTATTTTCCAGGTATCTGTTCTTGGACCTTTTGTTTTTTGTACTCTTGTTTTCTGAGAAATATTATCCATATCTGTGTTTTTAAACACTACCATTGGCTTCCCAGTCTAGATCTTCAGTTCCCACTTTGCTCCAGAACTATTTCTAAGTACCTGTTGGGAATCTCCTGGATGTTCCACATGTTCTTCAAACTCAACACAACCAGCACCAATTCACTACCGTGTCTTCATCTCAAATGTCTTATTTTAATTAGTGGAATCAACGTCAGGGTATATACACTCATCTTTAGTTTATTCTAGGCTCTTTGTCCCCCACCTCCGATTTTGGTCTCCAAGTTCTAATAACTCTTCTTTCTAATTCCATTTTTAACTTAACTTTCTCTGGTCTCTACCACTTCTGTCTTACTTCTAGTTGTCATAGTTTTTTGACATATCATATAGCAGTAGTCTACTACCTGATTTTTTCAACTTCAGGACTACCTAAATCCAATTGGACTTTTACACTGTCACCAGAAATATTTTCATCCATGCAAATCTTTCGATAGTAGTTCCCTTTTGAAACTTTAAATGAGTATCATGGGATAAATTCTTATACCCCAAGTATCCTCAAAGTGCTTTTCTAATTTCTTAAACTCTGTAAGTACAGGCATTTATTCACTTTATCTCCAAGTACAACATGCATTTTCTCAACTCTAAACATACAGTTCCAACTTCTAAGCACTCTTAAGTATCCAGTTCAGATACCAGCTTCTCTGTAGATCTTCTCCAAGTCTCACATAATAAGTCTCCTTGCTCTTTGATCTTAGAGCATTTTGTGTCATACAGCTCCATTAAAAAACATATTTACATTGTGTTTTAAAAAATTATTTTTATTTATTTATTTTTTTTGGGTTTTGGCCGGGGCTGGGTTTGAACCTGCCACCTCCGGCATATGGGACCGGCGCCCTACACCTTGAGCCATAGGCGCCGCCCTGTGTTTTAAAAAATTATTAAGTTGTTTATCTTTGTCACTCCACTGTGATGCCCAGCCTCCAAGTAATTAAGCTAGTCTAGGTGAGGAGATAGAACACATACTTAGAAGAGTAAGTAGTATGAGGTATGATATGGTAATCATCGTATGATGGAAATAGACTAAGAATAGAGAAATGGAAGCAGTAAAGTTTGCTTCATCAGGTTAGATCATCAAGGAAAACTGCACAGAGGAAGTGGCTTTTGAAGGTTAAATGAGTTTTAGATAAATCAAGGGGCAAGGACCCAGTATTTCACTTGAGAGTTATGCTGTAAGCCAATATGAGAAAACAGAACTAAAACATAAAACTCAAGTAGAAGAAAACTGAGATATATATTTGGACAAGGAGATTTCGACTTGATTTTGGGTTGTCTAGATGTCATGAATTCACTGTTTATTGTGTATATGCATAATATACACATGCATGCCCTTTAGATACTATCCTTTCTACCCATTCTTATTCTAAAATGACCAGGTCTAAACTTAAAGTTTTCTGAAGTTACCAGAGAATTTATCAGATTAATCCTCTTGTATTATCTTATATTATTCAAAAGAGTCCTCATGGCGTCCTTTGAAGAAAGGGTAATAAAGAATGAACATGTGTAGGATTGTGTTTAACATATGGAAAGTGATTTATAAAGTTCAAGATTCTCCTTTTGACCTCAGTGTCTCAACTCAGGGGCCAAATTAGATCTTGTCCTGATCCAGATAAAATAAGGAAGAAGAACGGAGGCCATAAATGGTATAACAGTTGGATCACATATAATTTTGTTGACATGGCCAAGTTTTCCTTTGATAAGGTGAAGAGGCAAAACAAACAAACAAACAAAAAAAAACAGCACTGCATGTACTTTTGCAGTTTGAATAGCAAATTATTAACTGTAGCATTGGAAGTTTTTCTTGTTCTATAGCTATCTGTTTATTCAAAAGTTTTTAGGTTAATTAAACTTGGCTCTCCTAGTATTTGAATGCTAATTCCAAATGCCTTTGGTAAGAAAAATCACAACCTATAAAATCAGTCAAAATTCACATTCTAAAAGAGTCATTGCAATTGATAGCGATATTTCCTAACATCCTTTCATCCTAGTATTCTTGCTTTTTTTCTGTACTGTTTATTCTAATTATTTTAATCTGTTGAGATTAGTGGTTTGCCCTTTGTTTTCTGGCATGGCACATTGTACAAATGATTTGTGGTGGACTTTAATTTGTTCATGATGACACTGTTCATGCCTTTGCCCATGGGAAAAATAAAATTGAGTCATTCTTCCTCTGGCCTTCTTCAGCTACATATCCTGTCAGTATGATGTTTATCTCAACTTGCCTATTGCTGATTACATTGATTGTGTCGTATTCTTGTATGCAGCTCTGTGCTTCTGGCTTTTTAGATTTGTAGAGTTTGCTTCCTTTAAAAGAAAGCCCACGTGAACTTAGAAAGTCACCAATATCTTGATACTAAGGAACAGAAGTGCCTCTGACATGGGTTATCAGCTATTACTGTAGTTGAGTATAACTCAAAGAGGAAATTTTGTGAATGGCAGAATATAGAAAGCTGCAGTGATAATGAGAGACAATGTATCCAGGCTTGAGTGGAATACCTGTTAACTAAGTTCTTATTGTAAATCACTGAAAATCAGTGCTAGAAAATGTAATAGATTTGAGAGAGGAGAGTTAGGGTTAGATCTTCTCCCATTTTGAAGTATTTTCTGAAAGGGATCTGGGGTTTAAAGTATTTGGTTATTTGTTGATTTTTCATTTTTTTAAATATCCTGTTAAACACGGGCTTAGGGTATGAATCCTGCCATGGCTGTCCACTAGTTTTGCCACCTTGGGAAAATTTCATCACCTCTTCAAGTCACAACATCCTTCATCTATGGCCACTTCACAAGAGTAGTGTAAGGATCGTGTGGGATAAGGGATGTAAATGCATAGGATAGTGCCTGACATCAGAAAGTGATGTACGAAGTTTGATCGTCTGCATTTGGTAGTGGTTTGGCATGAGAAAGTAAGGAACAAAATAGCTGATGGTCTTTCACAAGAAAAGATGGTTAGTATGACATTAAACAGATTATTAGAACGAGGTAATTGTTTTAGTATTCTATTGTTGAGTAACAAATTATCACAAACTTAAGGACTTAAAACAACAGACATTTATTATCTCACAGCAGCTATATGCCAAGAGTGGAAACAGACAACTAGATTCACTGATCAGGATCTCACCAGGCTGAAATCATGATGCCAGCTGGGACTGAGATCTCATCGGAGGCCCCTTCTGTTGGCAGAATTTGATTCCTTTGATAGTAGGACTGAAGGTCTCATTTTCTTGCTGCCTGTCAGCCAAAGGTCACTCTCAGCTTCTAGGGCCTGCTCCCTAGTCTTTGCCCCATGCTCCCCTCACTAGACCTATCCACAGCATGGCAGATTCTTCTAAGTGAGTATCCCAGAAAGGGAGGAAGGGAAGAGAGAGACAGAGAGATATATAGAGAGATTTATTTTACTACATGTTAGTAATATGAGTCTTATATGTACATGTGATAATATAATTATGGGAGGGAGGGATATCCCATCACTTTTGCCATATTATATTGATTAGAATTAAGTCAGGTCAAAGGGTGAGGATCTTATAATGGCATAAACATAGGGGCCATCCTAGGGTCTACATGCCACAGTACTCAAAGAAATAATAGGTAATTCCCTGGCCTAAGATGTAAGAGAATTAATGGATAGTCTCCCTTGATAAGAGTTTAACATGCCTAATGAGAACTAAATATCAAATGCCTCATATTTATTTTTCCGGAGTATCTGACTTTTGAAACTAATGTTTGAGAGATTATTACAGAAGCATATTTTTTTTTGGAGACGGAGTCTCACTTTGTTGCCCTCGGTAGAGTGCCGTGGTGTCACAGCTCACAGCCACCTCAAACTCTTGGCCTCCGCGATTCTCTTGCCTCAGCCTCCCAAGTAGCTGAGACTACAGGCACCTGCCACAACACCCAACTATTTTTTGTTGCAGTTGTCATTGTTGTTTAGCAGGCCCGGGTCGTGTTGGAACCCACCTGCCTCGGTGTATGTGGCAGGCATCCTAACCACTGTGCTATAGGCGCCAAGCCCAGAAGCATTTTATTTAAAAAAAAAATAGTTACATAAGTAGCACACAATTATATGCTTATTGTAAAAAAGAAATATTTAACCATACAACAGCATAAAATGGAAAAGTCCTTTATTCTTCACCCCCTACCCTGTCCAAATCCATTCCCTTATCCAGAAATGCTTAATTATAATATTTTAGTACTTATTATTTTGTAATATTTTAAATATAAACAGGATTATGCTATATGTGTTGTTCTGCAACTTGCTTTATTTTACTAACACTGTTCTTTTGAGATCTTTTTTTGTCAGTATAGATAGATCTGCTTCTGTTGCTTGATATTATTGCTTTATATACACGGAAAATTAGGAGATTTCCAGTTTTATATGGTTATAAGCAAAACTACAATGAATTATATGTATGTACATATTTAAGCACCTATGGGAATTATCCTATTGGGAATAGATTCCCTAGAAGGAGAATCGATGGGTCAAAGGGTATACACATTTAATAATTAATAAGAAAATAAATATTTAAATAATACTAAAATGTGCTCCAAAGAAAGACTATGTATATTTACAATTCTAGCAACAGTGTGAGCAGTGTGTATGTGACAGCACTCTTTTTTCTCCTCATTAAGGTCTTTGCCCAAATCAGGAACATGTTACCCTTAGCAACCAGGTAGGGGGCGCAATAGAGGTCAGTGAGCAAGAGGATAAGAACGCGGTGAGAGCACTGGAAAGTATGGGTAGCAGCAGTGCCGATTTGGCTGGCCCCAGAAAATGTAGGCACACTAATAGATTTTGAAAAGTGCTTCCAATGCTACATTATATCAAGAGATGCCATTTCTCAGAGTGTATAAATTAGAGTACTCATTCGGATTCAGCCCACATTATGTACACATACCTACATCTATGAAAATAGCTCATTTAGAGAGTGAACATTTCAGGTGTGTAAAAAACACCATGGAATGTTGATAATGCATGTTATTAACTCAACAGCTCTAAAAGTCCTTCTTCAAAGCCATTTACAAATCACCTATGATTACTTGATAAGAGACCTCTTAAAACAAGTAAAATAGTTCTGTAAACTAGGTTATCTATCAGAGTACTAAAAAGCCCACTGAGAGCTATCATGTAAAAATGTCACAATCTGTACCCCCCAAAAAAGGAATACAATTGCCTTTATAATATATAATAATGCCAAAGGATATTTTGTAGAATGCTATTACTGGGGCTACATAGAGATTTGTCAATTTGCTGATTACAAAGCCTGCTCAGAATCTCAAGGCTCATTCCTTATCATCATGATTTGTCAATACCTGCACTTCTTGTTTAGATTTCTGGAAGTAATTATGAATGCTGAAGAAATACTCAATTTTGTCCATTTTCTGACAGCTACATTCTAACTATTACCATCTAGTTTTTCTATTTCGAATGAGGATATACATGGGGAAGACTACAAGAAAAGAAACCTAACCCCGTGCTTTCTGTTTTGGACACACACTTTCAATTAATTATGGCTACAGTTTGTGGATCGATCATGTAAAGTGGTAATCTTGGCTTAGACCAATTGGTTTAATCACCCTGAATTACAGGTCCAATATAAAAGTTACAGACACACTACCCTGCCAACGCTGAAAGTTGCTGATTATAGAACAACAGTCAATGAATAGTGTTTTGAAAGAATTGAAGGTATTTTGTACAAAAGCAATTTTTAAAAAGAAATTATTTAGGCCATTTCTTAAGTTTAGAAATAAATTATTTCAAATATGTTCTAATTTCCCTAAATATGTTAGAGTGAAGCCTGAGTTCTGTACTAGACTCAAAAGAGAAATAGTCTAAGTGTTCAGCAAATGCTGCTTAACATAGTTCACTCTTTATGAGTACATACCAGTATATAAAAGGCTCTGAGAAGTCCTCTAATAAAGAAATCTATACAGAGGTGTTCAACACGAAGTTCCTCAAATTTATTTGTGTTGAGACCTTTTTTCTCTTAAAACAACACTCACTAGCTTTCCCAAGCATTAGGAAATGTTGATTTAAGAAATGCAATTCCTACCATTAGCATTATTTAGCTATAAAATATTTCAACGTTTTCCATGTTAATTTCACATCATTCATTTTGACTTGCTTGAAAATTTTAATTCCTTCTAAAAATACAAATATATCTCAAAAATATGAAAAGAATATACTTGGCAGGCAAATTGATGGCAGCTTTATTTATAAAATTCATCATAAAAGGCTTACTAATTAAGACTGCGGAATTAGCTGTGTAGAGGGAAAGAAGATAATTCTGGATAACCAGACCTCTCTTTTCAAAAGATTATTTGATTCATGTTTAATAAAAAAAAAAAATGCAGCCCTCAAAAGATGGCATTTGATAAACCTTCATCTTTGAACTAATTTATTTTTCCTGTTATCATTGTTAACTTTGCTTGTGAAAGATAATCTAAGGGCACCTCAGGAATTAGATAAAGAAGGACTGCTGGGTCACCTTCATCCAGGTGATGAACTGATAACCATGATTGAAAATTGTAGTGAACTTAAAACAAAATAAAAGAGGAAATTACTGTCAAATGGAAGTGTAGTTTTGGAAGCTGAACCCTTATAAATTGTGTTGACAGGGAACCTGCACCTGAGCCACGGTGAATCACTTCACTTGGATTATATTTAATGGCAATTGGAAATATCCTTGTTCCTTATGCTTTTATTGTGTGGCACTTTTTTGCAGTTACGCTCAGAAAGTCAAGTTTATTGGGAAATAAATTTTCAGTGTTTCATATGTTGTCTTTAAAGAAACAGTGGTCACCACCTGCCGCTTGACACCAACTGATGTCGTTTTTCTTCCCAATCAAAAAAAGCAGGTCAGCAATTTCCTAGCAGGACAAAAGTACTAAAGGTTACTCTTTTCCTGCCTTGTATCATGGGCAAGGCTTGTACCTACTACAATGGGTAGCATATATCTTCCTAACCTCCCTCCAACTACCCTACTCCCCCCAAGAAGAAAAATATGTATGCTATTGTCACAAGGCTTGAAATTCCATATTGCACTCTCCTTTGGGTCTGAATAAATTAAATATACAGGGTGTCTATAAAGTTTGTGTGCAGTGTAAATTAGACAACTATTTTAAATTGCACACAAACTTTATGGACACCCTGTATTTTCTGTGAAGGCTACAATTTTTCCAATTGTATGTTCGTGCAAAACTTTGATTATTTCTAAGTCTTTGTATAATCTATTTCCATTGACTGATTCCACTCTCCTTCCACTTCCACCCCCATCCACTGACCCATATCCTTCCCAGCCTTCTGGACTCCTGTGCAGGATCTAAACTTAGAAGGCACTTCCTCCAGAATGCTTATGTACCCCCTTCCATAATGCCCAATCACACCTTGTAATTTCCCTGCCAGATCAAAAAAGAGGTTGGGGAAGTCCAGTGTGTGGTCCCTGCTTCACTGTAAGGTCTCAGGTCTATCTTGTTATCTTTAGTTACTCAGGGTGTCCAAGGCAAAGCTAGCCTCTCTAGGTTACTAGAGTCAGTGGAAGACCTAAACAAGGGATTTATGTGATGCTTTGCATATAGGACCTTAATGCAGCTTTTTGTTCACAGAAAATAATGTTACTGTATATTATATATTGCAGAGCTCCTGCAAATTCACACACATTAAAATAGTCCCCTTAGGTGCTGTAGGATCTTGTTTTTTCAAAGGGTGGCCCACAGAGTAGCAACATCTGTATTAGCTGAGACCTTATTAGCAATACAAAATCCAGGTTCCACCAAAGCGTTACTGAATCAGAGTCCGGATTTTAACAAGAGACCCAGATGATTTGTGCGCACATTAAGATTTGAGGAGCAGAGGCCCAGGAAAAATGCTGGCAGTGTGCTAGTTGTATACTTTAGTTAAAAGAAAGAAACAGTGGAAGGGAATTACCTTTTATTTAATTGGTACAGCCTTACTGTTTTAGAGCCTCAAGTCCAAAATTAACCTATGTGCTGGTTTTTGAAAATAAGAGAAAATGGAATTTTTAAATTTTAGAATAATTAAAGGTATTTCTTTTATTTTTACCCTCACATCCTCTAATGATGCAGTGATTTTCCAGTAGTAACAGACCTACTAGTTACTGGGGTGTATTTTATACATGCAGATTACTAGGTCCCAGCCCCATAGATTCTATATTAGGTGGCCCGTTTGGGTCCATGGATCTGCAGTTTTAACAAGCAGGTGGTCCATGGACCTAATTTTTAAAAACAATGAGGGGTCAGGAGCAACCAGGAGAGAGAATATGAGGGCTGTCTGAAAGTATCTAGCCATGTTTGTCTCGAGTTTTCATATGATATGGCTGGATACTTTCTGGACAGCCCTTGTATTATATAAACATAATAAAATAAATGCCACGTGCATCAATTCAAGGTGCTTCCCTAAAAAATGCACCACCTCTATTTTCAGAGGACCAGGTAAAGAACGTATTTTACCTTTAGCACAACTTTTATTCATGTTTGCAAAAGTTCTACAATCAGTGACGTATTATTTTTCAACATAAAATATTACTTCTATGGAAAGGCCTGTGGTTAAAAGCCTAAGCTATCATTAGCTATCAGAGCATATGTAGTCTTTTACTGGAAGCACTCAAAACATAGCACAAAAATGATCATCCTCCCCCTGCACTACTACCACCCCCATCAACCACACAGTCCATCAAGACCAAGAGGCTGCTGCTGGGAGCACCAAAGGCAATGTTGCAGATGGGGAACTTTCTCTTAATAATGCAGTGTAGCTCTATAGACTATAGCCCATACATTTATAAGAACTTGAGAATGACTTGAGTCCAACATGTGTCTATTTGCCTGGCAACTGATTCTGGAATTAAGTAATTAAATATATTGGAAATGATAACTTGACAGTAGTTCGTGTACTATAAATAACAAAGTATTTCTTTATTTTTATGTGCTTGAAAATGACTTTTTACTCGACTGAAAGATCCAGTGCTATGAACTCTAGAGACAGCAGTAAAGGAGAGGCTTGCCTATGTCCAAGTAAAGACTACAGAGCACTGAACTAGAAAAGATAAGTCTCTTAGATACACTGTGAATCTAGAGAGGAAGGTTAGGAGGGCCACTCGTGCATGATGTGGTTCCCCTGTGAACAGAACAAGGAAGCCAAGAAGTCAATAAAGGTCTTGATTCCACTCTGGCTCCTAATGGTAATGAGTCATTGAATGCATCTAGTCCTTGCATTCCACTGGGATCCCAGAAGGAGAGGAACATAAAATAGAAAACCTCAAGGAAGCTCAACAACAACACAAAATGAAGAAAACACACTAAAGAGATTAGGCATGTCAGTGAATGGAGCTATAAGCAACATGTGGTACTGCTTACAAGGTGGGGAACCCCAGATTAAATCTGCATCTTGACGTTTATGGATTTATAAAAAGAAATTAATCAACTTAGCACCCCTTCTTTAAAACAAGCACAGTTTTTGCTAGAAAAAAAAGTACTAACAATATCTGAATTTCTTTTCAATGGGCTGTTGCAGCATCTTATGAAATATGTGAAAAATAAATGCATCAGCTTGCCCTCAGATGTATGCATTATTCACATTAGATAAAGAACCACCAAGGAGGATTTGTGAGGTGAGCAGATCTCTGAAATGGGACAGGTGGGGAAAGGGGGAGGGGGAGTAAGGAAGCACCAGGAATCAGCTGTGTTTAATATACTCCTAAGTGCTGAACGAAGAGGCAAACAGCACGTTCTTAGACTCTCAAGTACTGAAGGTGTTGCAAATGTAAGGAAGAACAGCAAGGGGCTCTAGATGAACAGAATGTTTGGTAAAGCTGCTCAGAAAGTAAATGAAGTTGATACAAGTCTGGCAAAGTGGAAAATAATGCCTCATGGACAAAAGCAGTATCTCCTTTTAAGAGAAACAGTGTCGGGCGGTGCCTGCGGCTCAAAGGGGTAGGGCGCCGGCCCCATATGCCGGAGGTGGCGGGTTCAAACCCAGCCCTGGCCAAAAACTGCAAAAAAAAAAAGGAGAAACAGTGTTTCAAGGGAACAAATTTTACTCTCTTATTGCAAGTTCACTGTTGGTTATCTAATTCTGATATGGCTTGTATGCCAGTAGGAATACCCAGCACATGATAATTTGCTACAGCTTTCATTGAAGCTTGGATAAGGCAAAAACAAACAAAAAAAATGCTCTGAATAACAGCATAAGTGCATTTGAGGCTTCTGGTACTATGAGTTAGTTTATGCTTAATGAAAGGCCCCTTTTCAAAAGAAAAGGTGGGACTGTGCAGGAAATGACATGGAGGTTTTCTATTTGTTTATTTTACAAATATCGAGTGCATACTTTGCATCAGACAGTAAACAAGGCATTGGGTCATACTAATATGAAGTTGTAGGCAGTAGACCAAGAGCACAGAAAGCCCAAGAAGTGATGAGGAAAAAATAACAGAAGAGCATCTGTTCATGTCTTTTGCCCACTTTCTGATGGGGTTCTTTGATTTTTTTTCTTGATGATTGGCTTGAGTTCCTTATAGATTCTGTTATCAGCCCTTTATTATATATAAAGCATGCAAATATTTTCTCCCATTCTATAGGTGTTTTTTTTTTTTTTGGTGGAGACAGTCTCACTTTATTGCCCTCAGTAGAGTGTCATGGCATCACACAGCTCACAGTAACCTCCAACTCCTGGGCGTAGGCGATTCTCTTGCCTCAGCCTCCTGAGTAGCTGGGACTACAGGCACCCGCCATAACACCTAGCTAATTTTGTTGCAGTTTGGCTGGGGCCGGGTCTGAACCCACCACCCTCTGTATATGGGGCCGGCGCCCATCTGTAGGTTTTCTATTCACTCTATTAATTGTTTCCTCGGCTGTGCCTGAGCTTTTAATTTAATCAGGTCCCATTTGTTATTTTTTGTTATTGCTGTGTTTGCTTTTGGGGTTTTCATCATAAATTCTTTGCATACACTGATGTCTATAAGACTTTTTCTAACACTTTCTTCTAGCATTTTTATAGTTTCATAGCTTAGGCTTAAGTCTGTTATCCATAGTGAATAAATTTTTGTGAGTGGTGAGAAGTGCAGATCCTCTTTCCGTCCTCTATGTGTGGCTATCCAATTTTCCCAGCACAATTTATTGAATAGGGATTCTTTTCCCCCGTGTATGCTGTTGTCTGCTTTGTCAAACATCAGATGGCAATATGAGGATGGTTTTATATCTGGGTTTTCTGCTCTAAGCAATTGGTCTGTCTCCGTGCCAGTACCATGCTGTTTTGGTTACTAATACTTTGTGTGAAGTCTGGTAAAGTGATGCCTCCTGATTGGTCCTTTTTGCTTAAGGTTGCTTTGGCTATTTTTGGCTCCTTTCTGGTCCTATACAAAGCATAGCATTATTTTTTCTAGGTCTGTGAAAACTTACCTTGGTATTTTTTTTTTTTGTAGAGACAGAGTCTCACTTTATGGCCCTCAGTAGAGTGCCGTGGCCTCACACAGCTCACAGCAACCTCCAACTCCTGGGCTTAAGCAATTCTCTTGCCTCAGCCTCCCAAGTAGCTGGGACTACAGGCGCCCGCCACAACGCCTGGCTATTTTTTGGTTGCAGTTTGGCCGGGGCCAGGTTTGAACCCACCACCCTCGGTATACAGGGCCGGCGCCCTACCGACTGAGCCACAGGCGCCACCCCTTATGGGGATTGCATTGAATCTGTAGATCACTTTGGGTAGTATATATATGTTAACAGTGTTGATTCTGCTGATCCATGAGCATGATATATATTTTTTATTTGTTTATATCCTCTGTGATTTTCTTCCTCAGTAACTCGTACTTCTTCTGTAGTTCTTTTACCTCCGTGGTTAAATATATTCCTAGGAATTTTATTTTGTTTATTACTATTGAGAAAAGAAGATAGACTAATGGCCAATAAACATATGAAAAATGCTCAACATCTCTAATTATCAGGGAAATGGAATGCAAAACCACAGTGAGGTATCACCTAATTCCAGTGGGCATATCCTTTATTAAAAAATCCCAAAACAATAGATGCTGGTGTGAATGAGAAGAGAAAGGAACACGTATACATGGTTGGTGGGACTGCAAACTACTATGACCTCTATGGAAAGTTGTATGGAAATACTTCAAAGAACTTAAGGTAAACCTAATATTTGATCCAGCAATGACACTATTGCATATTTACCCAAGAGAAAAAAGTGATTTTACCAAAAAGACAGGCACATTTGAATGTTTATTGAAACACGATTTACAATTTCAAAGATATGGAACCAACCCTAGTGCCCATCAGTATGTGAGTGCATTAATAAATGTGGTATATATCTGCCTTAGAGTACTACTCAGCCATTAAAAAATGGTGAACTAATACTTTTTGTAACAACCTGGATGGAACTGAAGACCATTCTTCTATGTGAAGTCTTACAAGAATAGAAAAAGAAGCACCACATGTACTTCAAGAGTAAATTGTAAGTAATCCATCAACATCCATGAGCACATTTGGTAGTAAAACTCAACAGCAGGTAGGCGGGGTCAAAGGAGGGGATAAATTCACACCTAACAGGTATAATACACACTATCTGGGTGAGGTGTACACTTATAACTTTGACTTCAGCTATACAAAGTTTTTCATGTAACCAAAACAGTTGTACTGCCATAATATTTTGAAATTTTAAAAACTACCAGAAGACACATAGAAAATTGATGAAAAGTGAAGGGAAACATTTATCTATAAACATTTATCATTTTGTCTATACCTGGCTTTGATAACAGTACAAGCATGAGATTAAATGTTGCAAACTTTGGAACATTTCTAGGGAATCCATTTGACTTTCTAGAGGTGAACTGTTCAATAACAAATATAACTTGCTGTTGAAAACGGACCATAAAAAAAGCCAACTTAGGGTGATTATGCATGAGAAATAAAAGTTGTTCAACATGTTCTCAATATATCCTTGAGGCTTTGTTTAGAAATCTTCCTGAGTTTATATAATCACCAGCAGGGCCTCTGTTTCTGTCAAAATGATGCTGGCATCACATACCTTCCTGTTCAGTAGGTGGACAGTGGTTTGAGAGCATCCAAGATAATAAAGACGTAGTGAGTCTTGACCATAGGTAAAAAGGACCAGTAGGTGGCATGTTGATTCCATGTCTTTTTTGTTGTTGTTCTTTATCATTCTCAGAAAGAGGCAGCCAGATTACTCACCTGCTAGCCAAGATGGGGCACAAGCTATGCTGTACATGCAGAACTTTTGAGAAGCCCCAGTCTACTGGGACTGGTGCAAAAGCAAATGTAAATGATTGGTACTCCTCTGTACTGAGTTTTGTCCATTCTTTCCTAATAACAGGGAGCACATGTTCCATGCCAAGGAAGTCTTTTTGGCTTTGCAGGAGTCCTTGCTTTCATTTACAGAATCCAAGCTCCCTAAATATTGTAGCTGGGGTTAGTTTTAAATTCTATTGCTCATCTGTTTGCTCCTCTGTTTTTATTTTTCTTTCTTTAACCAAAAGGACAAAAGATGTTGTGTTTATCTAAACGTGTGTGTTTTCCACTGAAGAAGAAAGAAAGACATGGAGGAAGCATTCTTTCTCCACCCAACTGAGGGCAATGTTTCGAGACTGCTAAGTATTTTCTGACTATTTTTGTTGCCAGTAATTTCACTATAAAGTATCTAGTTACATGACAACATTTTACTGTTCTGAGCTCTCAGGTACAAACTTTCTGGAGGTAATTTTAGACATAGAAATATCTTTTTCTTGATAGCTATGTCCCTATTTCGATCAACAGCAATGTGTAAATCACCTTGAAATAAGCACAGCAAATCATATTCTAACTTCATTCCTGTTCTGCTAGAGAAATAAAATACATAAGCAAAAGGACATATGAAATTTGCTGTGATATATTAATGCCAAAGTAAAATTATAATATCTATTATATCATAAAATTACATATAGGGGTATCTTTAAGATCTTCTTTGGCAAATTTCATTAGTATTGAACACTTAGAGCTTCACTCAAAGTGGTTAATAGGCAGCTGAGTACTGATTAGCACATATTTTAAGCAAGAGCTGATTAACCTAAGGAAAACAGAGCAGCAGCTTTTTGGACCATAGGGCATTTCAGAGATGTTAGGGCATGTACATTTGCAGATTTATGTCATTCTAAAGCTCAGTGGCAACCAGTCTTTATTTTAATCTTAAGCTATTTCTAAAGTTAGCTATCTAATATAATGTGTACCCAGAATTTGTACACAGATACCTGAGCAGTCATTCTAGAAGATAAATGTTTAAAATTTTGCCTACGTTTCTGCCATGTTTATTACTAAATCTCGTTGCAAATTAAAAATCTAATGCTTTGAATGAGATGATACTATATTTGGAAATATAATAAATATTTTGTATTATGTTCTGAAAATATTCAGTATGAACTGGATCAGTCTCCCAAGAGAGTTTAGTTGATGGGAGTACCAAAAGAACTTATATAAGTAGTTTTGCCTGGGAATTTCATGCTATAGCGTCCATTGATATCATTATTGTAAGCTTATTGTGTAGCACCTTGTATTTATCTGATGGTGGGCATCTATGAAAAAATATATATATTTTAAAGTAGTATCTGGTGGTCGATATTATTATCTTCATTTGAAAGATGGATGAACAGAGGTCTAGAGAGGTCAAACCACATGTCCAACTTATAAGAAGTCATTACCAGAGATTGAATTCTCAAGGCTCCAATCCTGTATTCTATCCACTCCTGTCACTTGGCTGTGAAGCCATCAAGGATTTACTATAAGCAGAACTAAAAACAGCAGGACCTCCTTCACTTGTGATGTACCAAAGAGATAAGGGCCAATCACTTGACAGAATGGATTGAGCCTGATTGCATCTGAAAGGACATGGGCCAGATGATTTAAAAGGACTTTTTTGTGTTCATGCCTAAAATGACCATTGAAGTACTTCACTTAGAAAAAATACTGTAAAGATAATGTTTCATTAATTTCCCTGTTCAGAATATGGTGCCTTTTCATGACTAGCTGACCAGCATTTTCATCGGATGAAGAGAGCTAATGATGTCACCTCTGTCTAATCAGCAATTCTTCATCACTCTTTTCTGCACTGAACACTCTATTTTCTGTTGTTAGTCTTTTCTAAAGACAGAGAGAAATATACACAAACATCTACTTTATTTTTCTATATGAAACCTTTTTAATACATCAGAAAAGTACAGAAATATAGCATTTAAATGCCCACAACAGTATTAAGCTTATATAAATATATGGTCACATTTGATTCATAGCAGTTTTTTTTTGTTTGTTTGTTTGTTTTTGTTTGTTTGTTTTTTTTGTTTGTTTGAAATAAAATGTTAAAGACCTGGGTAAACCTCCACCTTCCTTCTTTCCTTCCCAGAGTTAACCATTCTCTTGAAGTTGGATTTGGTTTGTATCATTCCTTGATTGTCTTTATAATCCTACTATATACATAAGGACACATCAGTAAAAGTTACTAAAACTTGTTTTGCCTCTCAAATTTTCTTAAATGTTGTACATGTTTTTCAAATTGATTTTTTTCAATCAGCTTTGTTTTTGAAATGTTTCCATGTTGATACAGAAAAAACTAGACAATTTATTGCTGTGTGATATTTCATTATGTAAATAAATGTATTCATTACCTATGCTGAAGGACATTGAGATTATTTTTTTAACCACACTAGCCAAGCTTCAGTGAATTTTCTAATGCCTGTTTCCTGGTGAACATATATGAGTTCTCTAGGATAGCTACCTAGAAGTAGATTATCTTCTAGTAGTGAGTTTTTATCTTCAAATTTACTTGGTATACCAGATTACCTTTCAAAATAATTGTATCTCATTTTCATTCTTACCAGATACAGACATATATATATCTGGGTATTCCTTTTCCCCCATGTCCTCACTGACATTTGGTGTTACCGTTACCAGAATTTCTTTCTTCAGTAGTTCCTTGGTCTCAGGGATTCAGAGAATGAACCTACGGACCATAGATCAGTGGTAAGATAGGATTTATTAGACAGAAAAGACTTTAGAAAAAGCACCAGAGCTCCTAGCAAGGGAAAGATCCAAATCAGAAAATCTCTGCCTGGATCCTTTGTCTAGGGATATATATAGTCACATGTATCCTTTGTAGTTAAATTTGGCCGGGTATTGGTAACAAATGAATGAATATGGTCCCTTCCAATCTGGCAAGATGAATGAGCCATTCCCTTCATGAAATTGCCCAGTTCTAGGAAACTTACATGACATTGTCCAGGCCTAGGAAATGGGGGCTCCCATTTAGACCTGAGTGTGCGAATCCTATATCACTTTTTGGGCTGTGAAATGCTCACAGGGTAGTAGCCCAGCCGGAGGAGGGTGCTCTAGGTCCCAGGGTGGTTCTGGGGTTGGCATGGACAGAAGCACAGGCTGTGCTACGGTCTCCCTCAAATAACTAGGGACCCTCTGGCTTCGTACTTGTTCCTCTCCACCACACTTGGTTCTATAGCCCTTGCCTCCCAGCATCCTGCTGCACCAACATCCCCTGGATGGTGACTCAGAAGGCGAGGCAGGTCCTCCCAGGCAGGCCAGCACAGCTCCAGCCAAGCTGAGGTACCAACTGCTCTATATCATTATCAGACTTACTTTTTTTTCAGTCTAATAAGTATGAAATAGAATATTGTGGTTTTAATTTATACTACCCTGGCTTTAATTACTGGTGGGGTTGAATATCTTTTCGTAGTTTTTGGCCATTGAAGTCTCTTCCTTTGTTAATTGCTTCAAATCATTTCTTTCTCATCTCTTTTTAGAGCAGTTTGGTTGTTGTAATTGGTTTATAGGGATTCTTTATATATGCTAAATACTTATCCTTTGTCAGTTACATATATTGCAAATGGCTGTCTTAGTCTGTGTGCTTATCTTTTCACTTTACTTTTCATTTTCTGATCTATTCCAATCTTTTTATTTTACTTTAGTTCACAAAATAAAAACAAATCATGTATTGCTTGGGTTTATGTCCTGTTAATAGACAAAATTGTAAACTTAATGTACTTAGGACTGTGCTGTTCCTTTCTTCCATATAACTTCGAAACTTATTAAAAATCCATCCCAAATTCTAAAAATATCATGATTTTGCCATGATTACAGGGAAGACTGAAATTTATTAGGGATCATACTGATGTTGTACACATTTCTTCTTGATTTTCTTTCTGCTTCAGCACAAAAGCTAATTGCTTATGCATTTCCCTGGCCCACCTGCCCAGTTGAGGGAAGAATCTCTCTAGCTAGAGGACTGCTCTTTACAAGTTTGATGAACTGGTATGCCTGTGGGATATGTCTGAAGTGTCTCTGCTCATGTTTTATCTTGTTTGATTTCATTTTCTTTAAGTGTAAGCAATGTATTTTCTGTTTGTGAATAAGATTAGGGAGCATACTTTTCCAGTACACAGTTGTAAAATGAAAAATGTTTGGCAGTGCCTTTTTGGTTTTATACATCTAAGTAGGCAGAAGTTAACATCCATTTCTGCAGTGTTGCAAAACTTCCTACCTGTTTTTTCCCTGTTTAACCTATAATTAAAATAGTACTATATTTAAAATAATATTCCATTGCCAACATCTTTGGAAGTTTCAGTCATTCCTTTATGTTATCTCATAGGTCCAGTAGACATTTTAGATATAGAGGAGGCAGTGTCACATTCACTCAGATGTGGTTGTTTAAGGTTCCTAATGAATGGTAATATGATATTTTAGAATCAGTGTTTCTATGGCATGAATATTACTAACTTTATATCTCACTGATATTCACCATGCTGAGAACAGTTCTGCTTTTGTTTCCTATGCAGATGGAGCCATGTCTACCTCTTAAGCATACTTGCCTTAACATGAAGAAAATAGCTTTCTAAACTCTATTTTATAGAAGTCTGTGTCACTGAAGTAGCTTATCAGGCCATGATAGAGAAAATAAGATCTATGCGTTATAGTTGGATGGCAATACCTGGAGCTCAGACTAGAATCTATATTATACCAGCTTGAGGCAGATGAGACACCAGGAACATAACCTGATTGATATCCTAAGTCATGGGATTAACAAACTGGAGTCAGTGGAGTTATGCCCAAATCCAGATAGAGAGCAAGGATCCAAAACAAATACTGTGACAGTGATAGAATAAAGAGCCTAACTCAGAAAACCAAAGCAGTAGGAGGAAAGTTAAGAGCAAGTAGTAGCAAACTCAGGCCATTTCATTTCTATGAACCTCAGTTTCATCATCTACAAATGTAAGGATTACATTATTGGCAAGGGCTCTTCTACCTTTAACTTGCTTTGATCCTGTCTTTAAATTGTGTGACAACACATAGAACTAACTTTCAATCCAGTTATCAAGGAACTGTCTACTATTATCAGAGGATCAGGCCAACAGTCCGGCAAATAAGACACTGTTATAGAATATTTAGGTGGTTGCACTGGATTTTGAATCTTTATAAATTTTATTGGGCTTGGACATACAAGAGGAAGAAAAGTACAAAGGAATTATATTGCTTCTAAAAAAGAATTAAGACTATATTGTGCTTATAATATAGAGATAAAGGAAATGGCAGACCAGTAAAGAGTACCTGAGTAAGGAGGGAAGAGATAGGAGAACAAGGAAGAAGCTATAAAGTTTTTAAAGTAAAGGTTGTTAGGAAGCTGGGAGAAAGGTTTAGACACTAATAACAAAAAAGTATAGGAACTTAAAGAATAATATGGTACTTTAAAAAGGGGGGGATGGACTTGTTTTACTGCATAATCACAATATATTTATCATCTATGCATGAATGTACTCTTCTATAGAAAGCATTGCTGTAGACATAGTGAATATGTGTGTATAGCATATTTTAGATAATTCTTAATATGAAATTATGTTGAACATGCTTTAATTATATGACATAGCATTGTAAGTAAATGTTCACCTGCTTATCCCTTAAACCAATACCACTAAGTCACCTGTGGTCCATGGAAAATAATTTTATTGGCAAAGTCGTCATGACCCTCTCCATGGTCCATAGAATACATTTTAAACCCAACTACATCCCTTCGAAAAGCATTTGTATTGGGCACGCAATAGCTATGCCTCTTTCCTATGTCCTTGAAGCTACTTTTAACAAATGGCTAAATGGGATAATTCCCCTGTAGAGTGATATTCCAATGATCATTTCTCACTTGTGGAGCCCCACTTTTTGCTGTTATTTCTTTAATTTTAATATTTCCCATTAACTTTAATCATTTATGAAGGTAACCCTGCACCAACTCTTAGTGACCAGACAAACTGAAAACAAATCAGTGATCTCTTAGAAGCTAATGTGGGGAATGTGTCCTATTGCTCCCAAAAGGATGGGAAATATTAACACTTAGGGTAAGAGGTTAATAAAAACTAGAGTCAAATGTTGTAATGAATTCATTCACAGAACAGAAATGTATTTTAACATTTTATAATATATATAAAACATTTATAAATATCAACTAATATATATTTAATGGACAGAGCAAGGACTCTACTGCTTAATATCTAAACATTATATTTCATAATTATGACCTGCTCACTGGGCAACATTTCACAAATGAGAAGGAGGTCAAGGCAGGGAAAACAATTTCTAGAAGCATAAGCCCCAAATGTACTTTTTATAGCACTTCGGCAAATCAGATTACTGTATTTACCCATGTTCATCTCTATCTCTTAATTTTAAAAAGGAAACAGTTTTTATTGTTGTTGTTTTAGTCAAAATATATTTTCTGTGTACCTCCTGTGTGCTGATAAGGCTTAAAGGACAGAAGGAAGTTTGCTAAATCACAAAGTGGGGTTGACTTTTCAGGCAGTTTAAATCACATGGGCAAAACTCCAAAGGAATGAAGGAGCATGGAATTACTGGAGAAACTAAGACTAGTTTGGTTTAACCAGAGTAACAGGTGCCTATGGGGGGAGATGAGGCCAGAGAGGTGGACAAGCACTACTTTATGAAGGGTCTTCTATATCACCTATGAAATTCAGACTTTCTTCTGAAGGCAGTGGTCGACATGGTAGTGATATGATTGCATTTAAATTTCAGCAAGCTGGATCTAGCAGGAACCTAAAATAAAGACTAAAGAAGAAACGGTTAAATTTGGAGACAAGGTTGCCACTTAAGAGGCTATTTCATTGGTCCAAATGAGAAATGCTGGTTTGTAATAAAACCATGGAAGATAAAACAAGGTGACAGGGAGAGGCAGCATTACTGGGCTGAGTTTGGGCTTTAAAGTATTTCAGAAATAACTTTTAATTACAGCAATACCATTTACTATCTCTGTGGCTTTTGGCGTTACTAACTTATTTAAGCTTATAATGATGTGGCACAGTGCCTGATGTAAATGTTTGATTTATGTTTAATGTTAGTATACCGTTTGGATGGATACAGGTAGCCAGTTATAGACAGGGGTTGACAGAAAGGACGCAATCTACAATGACTCACATGATTTCCCTTCTGATCAAATAGTCAATGGCAGTCAAAGCCCCTGACAAATTGGAGTAGAATATGGGGTTGTTTCTCAATAATAAGAGAAAAAGGATGCAACTTACTTGTACATTTATATTTATTAGTATGGTTTTAAAAATAATAACAGTTGCTATAACTACGAGGTAGAGAACTAAGGAAAGAAAGCAAAGCTAAGCAAGCTTGGTGAGACATCTGGGGGTGAGGGATTTCTTTGTAAGTTTTAACTGAAAATTGATGAAGGGTTTTAAAGATAAAAGTAATATATTAAAATTACAATAAATATGAGTAAAAAAATCACAGGATTCTAAAGCTGAAGAGGATTGCAGAGTCCATCTGGTTCAATTGCTAACACTATAGCTCCAAGATATTGCTAAGAATGTAACCATAGCTGCACAAAAGCTGACTTGTGGTTCATTCAACTCACTATTTTCCTAGGCAGAGACATTTTTGGAAATTATGGTGGTGCTTTTCCATGAAATACTTCTCTAGACCTAGGGGTTTTTTTTTGTTTTTTTTTTTTTTGAGACAGAGTCTCACTATGTCACCGTCCGTAGAGGCGTCACAGCTCACAGCAACCTCAAATTCTTGGGCTTAAGCAATTCTCTTGCCTCAGCCTCCCAAGTAGCTGGGACTACAGGTGCCCGCCACAACACCCGGCTATTTTGTTGTTGTTCTTGTCATTGTTGTTTAGCAGGCCCAGGCCAGGTTCAAACCCACCAGCCCCTGTGCACGTGGCCAGCGCTCTAACCACTGAGCTACAGGTACTGAGCCTAGAGGTATCATTTCATAACTGCTCATAGATCCATCATTGAACAATGTTGGTAAACATCTCTTCGAGGGATTCAGCCACTTTTAGAAGTTCAACTTTCTCCTGTATAAACCTACTGGTTTAACCTATAATGTATACCTGTCTTTTAGCTGTTGCCTCTTGCTAATTTCCACCTGTCATTACAGGACATATAATTTCTATTGATCTTTCCTTTGGCTCTTTTTATTTTTTGATATTTTCCATAAAAGAAATTATGCTTTGATCACCAAATGCATGCAATTTTTTTCCTATTATATCTCATACTGACTAATAATAACACCTAATATTTATTGCCTACATACTATCAGCCAGACACTGTTTTTTTTTTGTTTTTTTTTTTTTTTTTGTAGAGACAGAGTCTCACTTTATGGCCCTCGGTAGAGTGCTGTGACCTCACACAGCTCACAGCAACCTCCAACTCCTGGGCTTAAACGATTCTCTTGCCTTAGCCTCCCGAGCAGCTGGGACTACAGGCGCCCGCCACAGCGCCCAGCTATTTTTTGGTTGCAGTTTGGCCGGGGCTGCGTTTGAACCCGTCACCCTCGGTATATGGGGCCGGCGCCTTACTGACTGAGCCACAGGCGCCGCCCCAGACACTGTTTTAAGAGTTTTACATATATAATCTTTACATGAGACAGATGCTATTATTATTATTCCAGTTTACAAAAGAGGAAATCAAAACCAGAGGGCTTAAGTAATTTGTTGGGGGTCGCAGAGCTATTGAATTGTGGTCTATATTCAAACATGAGCAATGACAGTCTGCTCTAGAGCCCACTTTCATAACCACCCCACCAGACTGACCGATAACTTTTGCTGGCTAAGAAACTGACACTATTTGGAACATTATGAAATGTTTGTCTATTTGGATATAATTATAACTTGCTTAATAATATTTCTTTCCTTTTGCCTCTCCTAATGTCTTCAGACAGGCAATTTCTGTTTTGACAATCGCCTTAAGATGCATGTGCATTTGTTTGAATTTTGTTTAATTTTGTCATTAGAAATATATACCAAGGGCAATGGCAAATGTTGCATTAAAAAGGGGGAGGGCAATAAATAGATAAGGCCTCCCCCACTTCTTGTATCTCGAAGAACGCGGGGATGTGATATAGCAGAACACTGTTAAAAATTCACAGTAGTAACTTGTGTTGTATATTATGCACAGCAAGTAAACTTTTTAGTCTGTTGGCAAAGCCCTAGGGCAGCAGAGAGGTACCTTAGAGCACAGAAAGTGCATTTGAAATGGTAATGAGAAGTGAGTCTCCTGACAAAAAGTCAGTGAAATATTTCCCTGAGACAAACATATATTTGGAAAGGGTAGAAAGTCATTGACTGCTGCCATGCCATGACCTGTTTTAATGTTTTCTTTTTTTCTCCACACTATGCTCAGATGACTTCACAAAGGGCACAATTTTAATAATGCAATAAATGCCAAGCCACTTGAAGTTTGATACTAACAGGTTGCATTATTAGTTCTCAGGATGGCAACTTTGGGTTTGATTGTTTTAACACGGCAGCGGATCCTATATCAAAGTATTTCTAAGGCTTAAAATCAGTGATGTAGTCCTCTGTTTTAAAGAACATTCCAAAGTTCTTCTGCATCATGCCTTCATATACTGTAAACATGCTTTTTCTCCAGACTCTTAGATAAACAGTGAGTGACGTTCCTTGTGCAACATAATTGTGTTGGTACAAAGTTCATTGAGGTCTGTTTGCTGGTGAATAAAATATGAGAGTGAAAAAGAAGTCACTTCCAAATTTGCAAGAGTCATTGAGTACCGTCTCTTATCTCACACATATATACTTAAATTTTTAGTGTGGCCTGTGGGATACTGGTACAATGAGCTCCCTTAAATCAGCTGAACTTCCAGATGCTCTAGGTTTTGTTCAGAACTTGCAAGTAAGAGATTAAGAGTGAGAGGATGGGTACAGGCGAAACTTACTAAAGGCAGACTACAAATGTCTACATACAATAACTAAGAAAATGCCATGAAGGCTACGTTGAACAGTTTGATGAGGATATTTCAGATTGTATATGAAACCAGCACATTGTACCCCTTGATTGCACTAATGTACACAACTATGATTTAACAATAAAAAAAAAAAAGAGTGAGGATGTCTAGGGAAGCTCTAATAATCCAAGGAGAAGAGGAAGTCTGCAGTGGATTTAGAAGCAGTCTCCAGAGACAGAGCCCTCAGCAGACAGAAATAATGTTGTGAGAATGTTGCTTTGGCAACAAGGTAAAAAGACAAGGGATGCACAGGTCTTCAAAAATTGTCCTTCACGCCGGGTGCGGTGGCTCATACCTTTAATCCTAACAGTCTGAGCGGCCAAGGCAGGTGGATTGCTTGAGCTCACGAGTTTGAGACCAGCCTGAGCAAAAGCAAGACCCGTCTCTACTAAAAATAGAAAAACTGAGGCAAGAAGATCACTTGAGCCCGAGTTGGAGGTTGCTGTGAGCTATGACACCACGGCATTCTACCCAGGGCAACAGCTTGAGACTCTGTCTCAAAAAAGAAAAAGAAAAAAATTATCCTTCACTAAGGCAATAACAACTCTGGACTCACTGTACACTAAATCCTCATAGCTAATTAACCCCATAAGCTCTAAACTAAAATACCTAAAAGCATGGAACACAAACAAAAGCCAGCATGGAATTCGAGTGTTTTTTTAACATATATAACACATATGTGATGGTCTTTGCTCCCCATGAGAGAGCTTGTAGAGTTCAGCGTCCAAACTGTAAAAATCCTTGTGTGTGTGAGAGGTGGGAGAGGTGGCTCCACAGCCATTTTTCTCTTTATCATGCAAGTACCATAGGCCTCTATCAATTTGGGAACAAATGAAGTCACATGAGCATGAGTACTCAGTGTTTGGTGTTCCCTAGAACCTCAGTAAACACAGTCTTTTCCTGCAATTTGCAGGACCACGGTTTCTCACAACTGGTGTCTCCCTAATTTTTTCTGGGATCACCAAGGATCTCATATGTTTAAAGCCAGTCTTTTCATGGTTTCTGCTCTAAAAACCATGTTGATGCAGCTGGGTGCGGTTGCTCACACCTGGAATACTAGCACCCCGGGAGGCCAAGGCTGGTGGACTGCTTGAGCTCACAAGTTCAACACCAGCCTGAGCAAGCGCAGGACCCCAATCCCTACTAAATATAAAAACTAGCCAGGCATTGTGGTGTGCACCTGTAGTCCCAGCTAATGGGGAGGCTGAGACAAGAGGATCACTTGAGCCCAAGAGTTTGAAGTTTCTGTGAGCTATGCTGATGCCACTGCACTCTACCCAGGGCAATAGAATGAGACTCCATCTCAATAACAACAACAACAAAAAAAATGTGGTGATCACTATGTGGCAAGAAATCAAGATGGGAATTTAGTACTACTTACTATTGCCATTGTCACAACTAAAGGTACCCTATTCGAGTGGACGATTTCCCATGCAAGGCTCCCAAAGCTGCCTTTCCCTCAAGGTACTAAACTTTGCTACTGCTTCTCAGCCCTCATGTGTTACTAGAGTCATACTATATTCCATGCGCCCCCCGCCCTCCATTTTGTGTCAAATATTGCCATCTGGTCTCTGAAGCAGCACCACTTATGCTCAGTCCTTCATGAACACAACTCCTTCAACTTATCAATGTATGGAACGGGCCATCAGACAAAGGATTGTGTCATGTCAGCTCACATCCTCATTTCTCTTTCTCTAGCCCCAGACATCCCCCAGCACAAATTAGTATACACATATACTCAAAAATCTCCACCCTCCTCCTATCTAGTTAACTAATACAAATCAACTCCCCTGAGAGTTGCTATCTTTCCCTCTGCCCATTCTTACATTAAGTCAGAACCACCTAACAGTACAGGGATACTTCTATGTTTTGAAGTTCTGGGGCCAAATGATTTCTCCCAGGTTTTATGTTCTATCTGAGGACACACAAGGAATGAGTATTTAAAAAGAGGGTTTAATTTTGGGGGAGGTGGAGTAAAGGTAGAAAGGGTTTGTGATGAGTATTGCCCACAGATTATAATTAAGTGACAGCTACCACGAGCCTACACGGTCCTTTCAAATTTACAGAGTGAGAACACTTAAGGGGGGGGGGGACAAATGTCTAAACTGAGCTCTGTGCCCACCAGCTTTTGTTGCTTGGTCCTTTTTAGAGTAGAGGCCATTAGTCTTGTATATTATACCCCTGAGACTAGGAATATGCTGGTTTGAAGAATGTAATATCTTAGAGGACACAGGCTATGTCTCATGTGTGACTTTGCATCATCCAACATGCATGTACTCTCAATGAATATTAAAAAAATAAGGAGTGACCCTCTTAACCATAAGAAATGATTCCTCGTTTTGAGATGATGTACCCTGGGAATAAAAGATGCTTCCTTCATTTTCCATGGCTGTCAAACTGGCACCTTTCATCAGCACCAGATTCCCTTTTAAGTAGTTGAATGCCTTACACAGTTTTAACAGGAAATCTCTCAGCACCTTTAGCTATTTGTTGAAAAGAAAACAATTCTTATTTTTTTCCCAGATACATCTTGCAGAAAACCATTTCCCAAATAAATTTTTTTAAACGTGGTATCATATTTAGAGGTAAAAAAATAATCCCTTGGATCACAGTGCCAGTTTCATGTTTTCCTTAATGTTGCAAAGGTGATTATTTTTGCCATAATCTTTTTCTGACTGTTAGCCCAGGATGGCAAGCTGAATCCTTGTTAAATAAAAGAGAGGGGAGACTTTCTTAAAATCATTTT
Organism: Nycticebus coucang; assembly: GCF_027406575.1. Classification (NCBI taxonomy): domain Eukaryota; kingdom Metazoa; phylum Chordata; class Mammalia; order Primates; family Lorisidae; genus Nycticebus; species Nycticebus coucang. The sequence goes on along the minus strand of NC_069804.1, from coordinate 150,395,726 downwards.
TTCAGAGGATTTGTACATATGTGTGTGGGAAGAGTGTGGGTGGAATCCTCAGGACAAAATTTTCTCATCTACTACTTTTATAATAATTCATGGAAATTGAGTTTTATCACTTGTTTTTAATTGAAGCCCTGGAAAATCACTCTAGCCATCGATATTGTTTCCAAACAACATATTGATATCACAGGGTGTTTCAAACTACCGAACAACTTACACTTATGATGTGTTTTGTGGCTCTTTCTTCTAGTTTTTTTTTTTTTTTTTTTTTGTCCAGTTGGAAGTCTGTGTTGGTCCAGAGTGGAGAGGTATAGGTACATAATGGATGGGTTAGTTCCTTGCCCTCAGCCTCAATGATAATCATTCTTTACATTTTTGGTCTATTCAAATATGTACAGTTCTATAAAGAACAGTTTATTTGAAAAGGGTCTAATTGGAATGAGCTGTCACTACTGTCACAGTGAAGTCCTGCTGACATCAGGCTGAGGTTGGGAGAGAAAAAAATAAAAGCAACTGATAAATGTCAGAAGTGAGTTGTAGGAAAACATCCTGTTTGTTTAATGTTGATAAAAGGGCAGGTGGAAAGTACATCAAATTCTCTTCTCAGAGAGTTCTTGACTCATAAATTGCAAATGTTCACCAGAAATTAAATTTGTGTCTTATTTAGTCATGGCTAAAATAATATGCTGCCATTCCATGCTTGCTCCTAAAGGGTCTGAGAATTATAAAAAAAGGTGTTTCAAAAAAGTTGATATTCTAATGTATCCGTTCACCATTATAAATACTTAGGCATTAACCTCAGAGCATAAAAAGGTGCTATTCCAGAAAGTAATTCTAAAATAACTCAATATTTGAAATGAAAACACCATAGGAAAAATGTGTGTAAGTAGTTGTTAATCAAAGACTGCTTTTAAATTGATTTTTTTACGTTCAAATTTGAGATCTGTGACACTCCTTTCTGATTACTTTCAAATTGGTCATGACAGCTAGTATTTTATCTCAAGTTTTAATTTCCTACTTTCTAGCACTGAGGTCCTTGTGGGGGTGTCCAACCTCCAGCCCACGGGCCTCATGCAGATTATTTGAGAACTGTTTTGCTTATCTGTGGTATTGGATGTCACCAAAAGTATGCGTGACATTTTTTTTTTTTTTGGCTCATCACCTTTTGTTAGTGTTTGTGTAGTTAATGTGTGCCCCCAGACAACTCTTATTCTCTCAATGTGCAGTAGAAAAAAAAAACAGGTTGGACACCCCTATAGGGGTTGCCTTTTATGAATAATAATTAACCTCTTTTTAAACTTGTTAAAGTCTGTGTTAAATATATTGCCTTTTCTTAAAGAAGGAGAATCTGTGAATAGTTAGCTCAGACCAATTGTATTTTAAGTTGCACGTTATTTTTCTAATGCAGTAATTCTGTAAGAGTCTGACTTGATATATATGAGTATGCTCTTCTTGGAATAATAAGGGAATATGTTGCTTATCTGATTGACACTTTTTCTTTCAGAAGATCTTTTATTGACTTTGGTGCAAATCCCATGGTCAGGGCTTCTTCCTTCATCTAAAAAATAATAATATGAATTTTGGCTGTTGGGAAGGTCATAGACCTTGGATCTGAGCCAAAGATCTGAGTTTTATTTAGGGCCCCCAAGCAAAATTTTCTCACAGAATCTCCTCAGATTCACTTTACTGCAAAATAAAGGCTTTTTCAGTCCCTCACAAGTGTAGTTTGAGAAGCCCCTTTGTTGTATGGAGCTGCTTGGGTAACATTTACACTGCCATGTAGAGAACTTGCGAAGTTAACCGCTAGCAAAGTGAAAGTATTCCAGGAGGGCTTGAACAAAAATTTTAAAAAGAACTTAAACTTTTAGTAAATTCACTTTTCTTTTAGCTTGCTTTATTCTTGCAAAAAATCTGTAATTTGGAGAGAACTGACACATTTTTGCTGTTGGAAACATTTGTTTTGTTTTGTTATTTTTTTTTTTTATTAAATCGTAGCTGTGTACATTAATGCAATCATGGGGTACAATGTGCAAAAAAAAAAAAACCAGTAATGTAAGAAATAACTAAGAGTTGTGACTGTGGACAAAAAATGTGACCTTCACAAATATTGGTCCTGTTACTAAAACTTAGGTTCTAAACTTTTGAAGTCAAGTGGCTTTTAAATGCTATTTTTCCATATTTTTAAGAAAATCTTGTATAAAATGGAGAAATCACAGAGTAAATAAAAGTATAAAAATGCAAGGGGGGAGACTTTCCTCTCACAACCCCAAAGGAACAACTGTTAATATTTTGGCTTATTTTCTTGCAGATTTTTTATTTACACAATTTGAACACTTGCCACATGTAAGTTATAACACCAGTAAATAACTTTTTGGAAAGCATTTTAATGACTCTTTTACGATCCATGATTTACTTAAATATTCCCCTAATGATAGATATTTAGGATGTTTTCAGTCTTTCAGCACTCTAACTACATCAAGCACTTTTTTTGGTGAATCTTTGCCTGCATTTCACATTATCTCACTAGTAGAACTTCCAGTAATAAAATGGCAGGCCAAACTGAATGAACCTTTTTTAAATATCTGCTTTATGGTTTCAAATTAATTTCCAAAAAAGCTCAACTAATTTATATTAAAATCAACATCGTGCGAGAGGTCCTAGTACTCATTTTCACCAGTACTGAATTTTCTTCTTTTTCAGCTGTGTTAATTTGGTCAGTAAACAGGGGTTTCTGTCTGAATAATTTTCAAACTAATGGAAACTCATTAGTTTGAAAGCCACATCCTGCATCATAGGCTCTTCTGAATGAAGCAAGACTCTTTCTTTATAGTAAGATTCACCTAGTAAGTATCAATGTATGATTGAAGTATTATTTTATTTTTTTCTGTCAATTTTCTTCTTTCTTTTTTTTATTAAGTCATATATACATAGATCATGAATACATTTATGTCTTTGTGGGATACAATGTGTTGATTATTTGTACAAATTGGAGTGCTTACATCCGACTAATTAACATAGCTTTTACCTCATTTACTTAATCACAGTGTTAAGACATTTGTGTTCAATACTTGATAGATTTGACTTGTACCCTTGCAATATGCTCCATAGGTGTGGTCCCACCATTAACCCTCCCTCTATGGAACCACCCCCTCCCTTCCCATCCCCCTCTCCTTCCCTCCTTCATCCTGTGGCTCAAGGAGTAGGGCGCTGGTCCCATATACGGGAGGTGGTGGGTTCAAACCCGGCCCTGGCCAAAAATTGCAACAAAAACAACAACAAAAATGAAGTATTATTTTAAAAGTATAACATACAGGCCAGGTGCAGTAGCTCATGCCTATAATCCCAGCACTCTGAGAGGCCAAGGCAGGTGGATTGCTTGAGCTCATGAGTTTGAGACTACCCTGAGCAAGAGCAAGACCCCGTCTTTAAAAAATAGCCAGGCATTATAGTGGGCACGTGTAGTCCCAGCTACTTGAAAGGCTAAAGCAGGAGGATTGCTTGAGCCCAGGAGTATGAGATTGCTGTGATCTATGATACCACAGTACTCTACCAAGGGCAACAAAGTGAAACTCTGTCTCAAAAACAAACAAACAAAAAAAAACATTAAGAAAGGTATAACCTACAAACATTTTATATATGTTAAATGCAAAGAATTCTTAATTTGAGGTTAGAAAGGCTCAAAAGAAAAAAATACTCTCGCATAATTAATGCTTGATTCTTTTTTATATTTTTAATAATGGATAGTATGGCCCATGGGCTTAAAAGTAAAAGTGTGCAGAAGTACCAAACCTGAATTATTTGGGCCTTTTTGGATTGATATTTTCTGTCCCATTTTCCACCTAAAAGAGAACAAAAAAAGTTGACTCATGTAAGAGAAACTTGTGGATTTCCACTAATAAAATATCATTCAGTCCAAACTCAATGTACAGGATGATAATATGTTCCTTACTTTCCTGTGTCTTATCAGCTTCCCATTTTATCATTTTTAGTTCAGAAGAAGTAACATTTGCATGATGAGAGAGGGATCTCTGCCCTTTGTAATTGTTCATGTTGGTAAGGCAAGAGTTGAGATGTGACATTAATTTATTTCTAGAATCCCTCCAGTTGGAAAAAAAAATATTTCTGTATAGAACAGCACAACTCTGACTTTCAAATGTAAAAAGGTAAGAAATAATATTGCACATTAGTAGTATTACATAGTCAATGGATTGCATTTAAAATTTTCGAAGTGATATCCTCCTCTCGTTATATCCAGACATGAGAGAACAATTTTACCATAGTTGAAAGCATATACTGTGGATGCCAACAGTCACCTTTCCAATTTTGGTGCTGCCCCTTTCCAGCTACGTGATCTTAAGACAGTTTAACTTCTTGGAAAGGAACTTGTTCTCACCTGTAAAATGGAAGTACTAGCACCTCTCCTGGTGGGTGTAAAGATTGTAAGGTTATTGGGAATTAGGTTCAGCACACTTTCCATTGCTTGCTGCCTGTGTATAGGGGAAAGGTTTTCCTTCATTCATATAAGTTCATTTTTAATATTAAGTAGGGTTCGGTGCTCAATAATCCAAGTTTTATTTAAGAAGAATTTATTCCAGTTTAGCATTTGGAGCACACAGAGTATTTTTGTTAGAAGGTAATTGATTATCTGTTGCCTTTATTTTGCAGTGCTTAATGAGATAAACAAGTCAGATTTCCTATAAAAGAGACCAGTTAATATATGTACATAAACCACCAAAATATTATAACAAACTATTTTAAAATTGTTTTTCTACTTAAAATATTATTCCTCTTAGGACAGTAAGCAAATGCATTTTAATGTTGCTTTTCTTTTGTGGCCGTCCATGAAGTACATGAAGAAAATGTCTAAAGTTTATATAGCAGCTAAGAGATAACTAACAAGTCCATAACATTTGCCTCTTTTATCTTTAATCACCTGAGCTAAGTAAGCAGCAATTTTATTTTTAAATGTTTTTAGGAAAAAGTTTGACAAAAAAATGGAAATGCCTTATAAAATAGTTTCTTAAAACATTGGTAGCGGTTTTTACCCCTACATTTAGTGCAACTAAGTATAAATGAAATAAATGTGAGCAAATGAAGAGACACAAGGAAAGGGAGGAAGTCCTATGATGTAGGTCGGGTTAAATAAATCATGGTGTATCTCTATAGTAGACCATTATGCGGTATTAACCATAATGCTCTAGAAGACTGACAAGAGACATTTCTCATGATATACAAAAAGCTGGTAATAAAACAGTATCGATGATCATAATTTCTTTTTTTTTTTTTTCTGGAAACAGAGTCTCACTCTATTGCCCAGTCTAGAGTGCTGTGGCGTCAGCCTGGCTCACAGCAACTTCGAACACCTTGGTTCAAGAAATCCTCCTGCCTCAGTCTCCTGAATAGCTGGGACTATAGGTGTCACCACAAAAGCCTGCTAATTTTTCTATTTTTAGTAGAGATGGGGTCTTGCTTTTGTTCAGGCTGGTCTCAAACTCCTGAGCTCAAGGGATCCTCCTGCCTTGGCCTCCCAGAGAGCTAAGATTACAGGTGTGAGCCACTACACCTAGCTGATGATCATAATTTCTTGAAAAAATGTCTTTTAATTTTCCCCTTTGCATTCACAAAGAATTAGGGAATGTTAATAACATATCAAAGTGGCTCAGTGCTTATAGCACAGTGGTTACAGCATCGGCCACATACACCAAGGCTGGCAGGTTCAAACCCAGCCCGGGCCAGCTAAACAATGACAAGTGCAACAAAAAATAGCCAAGTGTTGTGATGGGTGCCTGTAGTCCCAGCTACTTGGGAGATTGAGGCAAGAGAATCGCTTAAGCCCAAGAGTTTGAGGTTGCTGTGAGCTGTGACACAACAGCACTCTACCCCCAAGGGCGATATAGTGAGACTCTGTCTCCAAAAAAAAATATATAATAATAATAAATATAGCAAAAGACAAAGAATAAAAAAAAAATTATAGACTGTTTTGCTCCAAACTTCCCATTTTACTATAAAATGATAGCAAAATAATCTCAGTCCAAGATCTCATGTGCAAATTGCTAAACAAATTTGTTTCTGAATAATTTCTTTGATGGTCAGCTTTAGTGGTTACTGCCTCATGCCAGACTTGACATCCATCTAAATAATTTCTTTTAAATTTTAGGTGAATTTCCATTGTTTCTTAGTACCAAATGTATCAGTTTTTAGCCTATGACAGACAGAAATAGTGGTGAGATGTGAAGATAAGTAAAAGAAATGCTCCTTAATGTATTAGTATAGGTATTAAACTCAAAATTGGACTTGGCCTACTAGTGTTTACAATAGCCCCATAAGCCTTGGTAAGAAGACAAAAGTTGTCACCAGTAGGCACTTCCCTACTGGTTAGGACTTGGTCATAAGTAGAAGGTAAGCTTTTTAAGGTTAACTATCATCCATTAATCCCTATATTTTCTTTGTTGCTATGAAATTCTGGGAACACAAGGGAAACGTTAGACATAAGATAGCAGGATTGTAGGTAAAAGTTGTTTTGAGCTCAACTTGTTACTGATTCTGAGACCTAGTTCCTTTCTGCTTCGGTTGCCCATGACAAATGCGTACTTGCTCCAGGCTTATTCAGTTACAAATACGTCAGTCCTTCATTCAGCCAATAAGCACTTCTCGAGAGAAGCACAATACTGGCACTTAGAGGTTACGCCAGAGAATAAGCTATGGACTTAACTCTCATGAACCTTGCTCTGGTGGAAGATAGACACACCCGAACAGAGCTTATAATATGAAGAAGCTACAAAACGAGAATTCCTGTGAGAAAGGAAAAAACAAGGTTACGTTCAGCTGGTGGCAACTTGAAGATAAATGGGGAAAAGACTTGTATAGAAGTTTACAAGGGTATATGTGAAACTTAGTAAATGTGGAATGTAAATGTCTTAACACAGTAACTAAGAAAATGCCAGGAAGGCTATGTTAACCAGTGTGATGAAAATGTGTCAAACGGTTTATAAAACCAGTGTATGGTGCCCCATGATCGCATTAATGTACACAGCTATGATTTAATAAAAAAATAAAAAGAAGTTTCGTTTCAGTTATGACCTAAACTAAGGTACAGGAAGTACTTTGGCATGAGTAAAAGTATGCAATGGACACTTGTAATAAGCGCTTTAAACTCTTTCTGGTATGTAAAAAATGTTACATGCATTTGTTACGGTAAAAATCTCACTCACTGTAACAAAAATGGCACACTAAAGAAGATTATTGCACTTTCATGTCAAAAAAAGAAGACCCACCAAAGATTATTGCGCTCTGTGGAGGGTCAGCAGATACCTTTGGTGCACACTGTCTGTGACTATGCAGGGACCTGGTTTCATCTCTTAGTGTTGTTCTGTCACCCCTATGGTCATTGTTATCATCTGGGTGGTTGAGACTGCTCTTACCACATCCTAACTCCAGCAGTTAGGAAGGGAAAAAAGTGAAGTAGTACACTTGTGATGTGTTAAGGCTTCTACTGTCCTCTCCATGAACTGAGGCTGTAAAATGTGTTCTTTGCCTGGGTAGTCACTTGATTTCTATTACGATGGAAGACATGGAGAACAGATGTGGGTGGATAGCTAATAGCCCAGCTATGATTATTATTAAATGGTACATTATTATCACCATGCCAGTACTCTAGTAATCTGAGACAGATACTTCATCTCCCTAAGAAGTGAATTTTCTGCTATTCAAGTGGCTTAAGCCCAAGATGTTCTTGTCACTATTCCTGTGAAATAGAATTCCAACTATTCCCAGGGTCTAGCTTAAGCTAACACTGAGTAAACTTCCTTAACTACTTAAATCTCATAGATCTTTGTCCCTGAGTGTGCCCAAGCAGGGAAGAAATGTATCATGAAAGAGGGAATTACAAAATCAGTACTTCCATCTGCACTGAATTCTCTGCTTTTTTGATGACTACTTTTCACCATAGAGTGGCAAAGGAAGATTGGTTGACCTGTTTTAATTATATACTAAATTCTTCTTTTTTGCCTTTGAAACATCATTTACTGAAACAAACTCTTCAGATTTATTTCAAAATTTCAAATAGTAGTTATCTTTCTGTGAAATATTTTGTAGAAAAATATGTAGGTAACAGTATCACAGGAAATAGGGTGGCGCCTGTGGCTCAAAGGAGTAAGGTACTGGCCCCATATACCAGAATGGCAGATTTAAACCCAGCCCAAAGACTGGCAAAAAACAAACAAACAAACAAAAAAAAAAACAGGAAATATATAGCTTTCATGTTATGTACCTTTCTAATTGTTTTATTTTTTCACAGTAATCTGAAGTGACATACCATCTTACCCCATTATACCAAGTGGGGATATTGAGTGCTGTGAAAAAATGTCTATGTTTAAGTAACTTTCCATTCTGTATCCCATTGGCATAATGATTTATTTGGGACACGAAATGGAAGAACAAGCCACCTGTCTGGAGGTATCACCTGCCTTAGGAAATCTTAATTGCAATGCTCATTGAGTTTTGTAGTTAGTGAGTCAACTAAATGATAAGTATAAGATATTAATAAACAATACATAAGTGAAGTATTTAGTAAGTCTTTAGTCAGTAAGTCTGTTTTATCTTAGTATGCTGAGAAATTTGCAAATTAGAAGAAGGAAATAAGAGCATATTTATGAAATTTTATAAATAAATTATGTGCTATGTCCCAGATATTGTTCTAGCTGCTATGGAGGGTTACATAGAGAAGGAAGAGTGGGATCAGCACCTGTAGCTCAAGCATCTAGGGCGCCAGCCACGTACCCGGGAGGTGGCAGGTTCGAGTCCAGCCCGGGCCTGCCAAACAGCAATGACAACTACAGCCAAAAAATAGCCAGGCGTGGTGGCGGGCACCTGTAGTCCAAGCTCTTTGGGAGGCTAAAGCAGGAGAATCACTTAAGCCCAAAGAATTTGAGGTTTCTGTGAGCTGTGATGCTACAGCACTCTACTGAGGGCGACATAGTAAGACTCTGTCTCAAAAAAACAAACAAAAAAAAAATGAGAGAGAGAGAAGGAAGAGTGAACACAGTCTTTGGTTGATTCTTGCCCTTAGCTCATAGAAGATATGTTCTTACCAAAGGGGAAGCAATTCTGACCAGGTGATACCTTAAATATAAGTCACATCAGAAGCCAAGAACTGACCTATAAGACAGGATATGTGGCTTTCACAGTATCCACCAACTGGATAAGCGATTGATGCAAAGCAGATTTCTCCTAATTTCTAGGTCTTAGTTTTCCTACTTGCAGTATGAGGGGGCTGAATTAAATGGCTTATGGTCCCTAACAGACTATGTGCATATGTGAATTATGTAAATATATATATATATATATAATAAACTACTTACTTATATTGAGAGAATGCAGGGTACTGAGAGTAAAAATACAACTATGAGAAGTTCTTATTCCCAATGATGAAGAGGCTTTTTTGTTTGTTTATTTCTTTTTTTGGTTTATTTTCTTGAGACAGAGTATCACCATGTCACCCTCAGTAGAGTGCCATGGCGTCACAGCTGACAGCAACCTCCAACTCTTGGGCTTAAGCCATTCTCTTGCCTCACCCTCCCAGTAGCTGTGACTATAGGTGCCCGCCACAATGCCTGGCTATTTTTTGTTGCAGTTGTCATTGTTTAGCTGGCCTGGGCTGGGTTCAAACCCACCAGCCTCGGTGTATGTGGCTGGTGCCATACCACTGTGCTACAGGTGCTGAGCCAATGGTGGAGAGTTTTAATGGACAAAGTTTATCTAGGATTTTTGAGTGATTGCTTTCAAAGACCTTCAAGGACCATTCTAACACTAAGCCTTTGTGATTATTGGTGAGCAAAAAGTGAGATCCCTCTTGCTCTCTCTAAAAATCACTAGAAGATCTAAATTGGATGTTATTTTCACATGTGTACCTTTGCTCTTCAGATGAATTGGAGAGAATCCAAATGAAAGGAATGAAAAATGAAAGTCTGTGTGTCTGTATGGAGGGGGGAATCTTTGACTTTAAATAAGATTAAAAACTTTAATTTACTAAATCAGTATAAGGAAAGACCTAAAGGTAATGTATGGCTTACTAAAAAGTGTAAAAAAAAGCCAGGCAGGAGGAGAAATGGGTTGGCTGAGACAGAGAAGAATTGGAGTAAAGATGATAGGCTGTATGTCAGAGAAGTGAAATCAGGGCAGAGCACTAAGATAAAAACACATTGACTGATAGATATATGAAAAGAGAATGGGGCTAAAATATATTAGTCTTATGGCCCAATATAATTTGGATTAATTAAGAAACTCAGAGCTTGAAAATTTCATTATGCTGGTGTGTGAGAAAAGGCTAAGATTAGCAATAGCTAAAGAATGGGAAGAAGTTTCCTACAATTACGTAGACCAGAAACATTCTCCCTCACCCTCTGATGCCATATGTTCTCTTGCCTGTTGCCTGAAGAAGAGCCTGTATTGGTAAAGTGTCATTTGCATAACTCTGTAGTAAAGGGAAAATTAGAGTATAATACTGTAAATGTCAAACCATTGAGACCATGCGATTTAGTGTCAATTCTAAATTCTGGCCTATACTCTGCCAACGACAGATCCAGTGACTTTAAGTCACTAAACCTAGTTAAGTAAATTTTCTCATATAATTAACAGGGGCAATTGCTTTGTGTAGTAAAATCACCTTCAAATTTTTAAGGAACTGTAGAAATTCACTAATTTCTATGGCTTCTATTCTGTTCTGATTTTTATTTTAAGTGACTTGGTTCATAAGACTGTGCAAAGAAAGTTGCAATGAAAGTATTTTTAAATTTAGGACTGATTGAAGCATCCAGAAGGTTTGAAGTTGAGATGAATTTCTAGAATTATTTTCATTCTAGCCCTTCTTGATTTTTCTGTTAAGAATAATATGTAGTCCCTAAGGGAACTTGCTAATGGAAGGGCTGATAAACACGTTTCCTTCCTACTTCAAAAAAAGAATATGTAATCAAATGAATCTAGGGGTAGACACTGAATTTTGCAGTTGAATTTTTAAGTAGCTGTTGCATTATATAAAATTTCTTTTTTTTTGTCATTTTCATAAAACATTTATTTATTTATTTATTTTTATTAAACCATAGCTGTGTACATTAGTATGATCGTGGGGCACCATACACTTGGTTCATAGATCGTTTGACACATTTTCATCACATTAGTTAACACAGCTTTTGTAGCATTTTCTTAGTTATTTTGCTAAGACCTTTACATTCCACATTTACTAGGATTCACATATACCCTTGTAAGAAGCACCGCAGGTGTAATCCCATTAATCCCCCTCCTTCCCCCTCCCTCCCACCTCAATCCACGAATGGATCAATAAATTGTGGTATATGTACACCATGGAATATTATGCAGCCTTAAAGAAAGATGGAGACTTTACCTCTTTCATGTTTACATGGATGGAGCTGGAACATATTCTTCTTAGTAAAGTGTCTCAAGAATGGAAGAAAAAGTACCCAATGTACTCACCCTTATTATGAAACTAATGTAGGACCTTCACATGAAAGCTATATCCCAGTTATAACCTAAGAATAGGGAGAAAGGGCATTATATAAAATTTCTATTGTCTCCCCAGAAGCGTGTCATCATTGTCTTAGTTTGTCTGACACTGGCCTGGGGTACATACCCTTGCAAAAACGTTACTCTGAGTTTACTGTACTTGCTCTTAGGGAAAATGTTTAGGTTTTTTATAATGTTTAAAGTGTTCTTACACTACCCAACAGCTTTTTGTTGTGGACTGATGAGCCAATTTGTTGCTTAAGCTCTTTCTTGTAAATAACAGTAGCCTCTGAAGAAGTCTTGAGATGGTTGAGAATTAGTCTTTTCAAAATTTCATTATGGGCTTTCATTAAAAAAAAAATCCCAAACCAAGTCCTGCCATACACACATTTATTATTTAGGCATTTATTAGCAATTCTGTACATAAAACAGTTAATTTAACCTATTTTGTAAGCTCAAGGAAATCCCAGTTCACCATCCTTTCAGTTGCTCCAGAGATACAAAGGGATGACTCTCCTGAAGGAGAAAAACTTAAAAACTATAGAATTAAATGGCTAATCCTGCCATGTAATAGACACTTCTAATAGTGAGAATAGGTGTATGTACCATTGGTATTAAATTCAGAGATGGTATATTTCTTGGATATTGCTTTGTTGAGAAACAATGATGACAATAATGATGAAGATGATGATAAAATCAACAATAAAAGTAGCAACTGCATTACCACATTGCATTGGTATTCCAAAAAGGAAATTAACAAGGACAGAAACTTTGTTTTATTCATCACTCTATGTCCAGCATCTAAAATTATGCCTAGAACTTAGTAGGCATTTCATAAATTTTTGTTGCATGATCCAGTGAACAAGTTACAATAAACAGTTTGATAAACTGATGAGTCAGGCACTGCCTAAGCTCTTTAAATGCATTACCACATAATGGTATAAATATGTGAAAAAGGCAAATTAAATAGAGTAAAGCTTTTACTAATATAAATGTTTCGGAAATGGAAGTATACTAATTAATTGAATTTTCTGGTTAGCAGAGCATTACACTTTAATTTCTTTTTATTTGAACCCTTTTAATTGAAATTTTGAAAATATCAGTGACATCCCTGCCTCAGTAAATACAGTCTAGAGACCATTCTTGAACTTTTGATTAGCTAATTGAAAATTTTCCCAGGGCCCCAGGTGAAACTCTAAGCATCAGTTGTTTTATGCAGAATCGTAAATGAAAGAGGTGTGATGTATTAGATAAATGCATAAATAATGCCAGAGCATTTTCTAAAAATTCTTTTTTCCTTTTTTTTTTTTCTTGGAGGTAGGGGTAGAGATATGCTGCTAAAATGATCTTGGTTTCCTCTCATTCCCTCATACACACAGTATTTCACAGAGAACCAGAAAGTAGCTTATAGTGGAGAAAGCACGAGCTTTATAGTATGAAATGACTGCATTGGGATATTCATTCTGTCATTTAACTGCTATGTGATTTTGGAAAGTTTCTTAACATCTCACGGCCTTAGCTTCCTTTTCAGTTAAATGGGGATAAAAACCACTTAGTATAAGTTTCCTGTGGCAATTGAGTAAAGTCATGTATATAAAGCTCCCCTCACATAACTGCTATCGCTGCTGTGAGAATCCCATCATATTAAATGGAGGCATCTTAAAAAATATAACTTGGTTCCAGAATACATGAAGTATGATGTACAAGTAAGAATATATTTGTTGGAAATTGGCAGATTTTATGTATACCGATGATTAATTAGAATAGTGCTTCGTTTTATTTATAACAAATGATAATGATAAAATACTAATCTAAGGTAATTTTTTGAGTCTTAGGGAAAATCATCCATTTTATAAGTTCTCTATACTAAAATGTATTCATTCTGAAACTATTAATTAGTTATAATTATTAGTACAGTGACTGGGCTACATTTCCTTGCTTTAAGTTATAGATTGATAAGCAAATTCAGACATGAGGTAAGATGGAAAAGAGCATAAAATATTTTAGAGAAACCAAAGTGTTTTCAAACACTTTATACACACTCATTTACATATAAATAACTGATATGCAAATTACAAGTTATTGTTCTGTGTTGCCAAAAGCAAGTGCTTAGAGATATTTTATTAGCCTGTGTTGAACTATTACAGATTCAAATATTCTACATGTACACGCACACAAAAACGCATGCATGCATGTACACATACATACATACATATAATGCATTTCTTTTCAATGATCTATAATTTTTATAAATATTTTGTAAATTGTCCCGAGAAAATCTTATTTTGTTGTATTTTGTTTTATTAACACCTATTTTATCATCTCCTTTCTTTCCAGTAATGCTGATTTAAAAACAATTGATTGTCTTTATGACAACTATATGATTTTCATCTTTGTAATTATCTCTTGAATGTATTCAGTAGTTGAATAATTTCTAGAATATTCAGGATGAAATACAAACATGTCCTATTCATTTTAAAACTTCAAACCCAATTTTTTTTTATCAACAGAGTTTTATATTTTAAAATCCTTTTATTTTCAAATATATTTAACCCCTAAGTAAACTAATTTCCTCTAAAACTGCTTAAAATGAGAAACAACTATGTTTCATACAGAGAAATCCTTCTCTTAGCTAGTTGCTTTCTGTTGTTGAATAGAAGTCTTTTCTATTCTATGTAATGTTTAAATAAATATTTGCCAAGTCTCTTCACATTTTTTCATTCAATGATTCTGTTTTACTGAATGATTCACATTGTCTCAAATCAGCTTTGTTTCTTTCAATACAATGTTTAGATAAAATTGTCTTTATTCACCTATAGTACTCTTTTTTAATTAACAGAGATCTTTTTATTATTGAAAATTATCTCTAAAATACAAAATGGTATATACATACTTATGGTATTTTAAAGAAAAAAATAGAATCTATTTAGCTTCTGCCCATAATTTTTCTGGCAACTATTTCAAAGGATAATAGTCATTTAAAATTTAATATTATCTAGTGTTTTAGAAAGTCTCTATTAGAGCATTATAATTTGCTGTATAATGAAATCAATGTTGGAATAAAAATCCCAGGCTGTAGTAGAGCAACTCTGTTGTGTCTTGATCTTAGGGAAGTTTCTTTAATGCATTGTTTTATTCCATCAAAGTGAAAATTGTCTTTATGAATGTAGAAAAACACTATGTCTTCCATTGTTTTTCTTTATCATATATTTGCAATCGGGCTATAGCATATAATTTGATGAGGGATCGAGAACAGACCTTTTATTTTATGCACATTGGCTTCCTGCAATGTATAAATGAACATTTCTAAAGCCCTGAGACTCTTGAAATTTCGACTGAAGGTATTGATGTAGTAGCCTGCCAGCCATCCACAGCCAAGCATAGCATCTTGAACTCCTCATTAGAAAGTAATGAGGGAACAGTCATAAATACATTTAATTGATTATGCATTACTACTGATGCTTACATTCACTTTCAGTACTGGTTAGATCTACTCTAGACTTTTAATTAATAGTTGGCAGCGTTCAGGGATGGAGGCATTTGATAGACACCATCTAGCCAGAAATAACTTCTCTGTTTGATTTGGTGAAAATGTTACATCCTATAAAACCTTGGTTACCACAATGCTAGTGTTGGAGGTTACTTTCAGTTTCAGCTCATACCCAAAGGACTCAGTTAGATAAGGAAGATCAGAAACTGGAATCATTCCTGGCCACCAGTACCAATCAGTCCTACTTCCCCTCCATTCTCTATCATACCTTTTTATATTTCTCCTACTCTATCAGTAAAGGTCTATCCAGGAAAAGAGGAATAGACATTAAAGCATGAAGATTCAACGTTGGAACTTAGTTACATGGGCCATGGAAGAACTGAGATGTTGAATCTGGGACATTGCAGCAACCCACCCAGCCTCTAGGGTGGAAGGATAAGGGATGAGTCAGCTGACAGAGAAACCTAAGGATAGGGAGCAAGGAAAAGGAACAGAAGAAAAGAAATGTGAATAAGGAGCTGAGAGCAAACGGACCTGAGATAAGTACAATTATACTGGGTATTTGGAAAGAAAATGAGAGAGCCAAAAGGTTAATGTGAGTTTGAAGCTCTGAGAAGTGAATAAGTCTTAATAATAACAATAATAGTGATGATGATGGTGATGATAATAGCATCTCACATTCATGGAGCACTAAGGTTCAGGTATTTTTCCAAGTACAATATACATTAAATATCTATTTTATCTTAACAATAGCCTGATGAGTTAGGTACTATTATTATCTCCATTGTGCAGATGAAACTGGATTATAATTACTTAGCATACTTATTAAGGTGACAGCCAGGATTCAAACCTAGGCAGTCTGACTCCAGAAATGAAGTATCTACTACCTTCCAAAAGGAAAATTATGCTGTTTTTCTCTTGGCCATTTCATCCTTTCGCCATCTATACAATTGATCAAATCTTAAATTTATTTGATGACACTCTATTAAGTCTGTTAAGAAATAACAGAGTCTTTTGCATGTAATGCAGCTTTCATTAATACACTTCCTTTTTAGTAACAGGTAACCTATGCATGTGGTAGAAATTACAGTGGTATTTTTTGTACTATATGAAATTTGCTGCTTTTGTATGTCAAAAAAAATTGAATATTGGCATTTTCTTATATTCCAACCTAATGTGGAGAATACAATGCAAAGATAAATACCTCCCTCACCTCAATTGCTGTAAAAGTCACCACTCCCTCCAAATATATGCCCCTTTTTGATCAAATAGAAGCATACTCTATAGGGGGCAAGACATGATTGCAAGAGGGACTTTGCCTAACAATTGCAATCAGTGTAACCTGGCTTATTGTACCCTCAATGAATCCCCAACAATAAAAAAAAAAGAAGCATACTCTATATTCACTGTTCAGCACCTTGCATTTTGCCACTTCAGTGGCAAAATAAGATCACTATTTTTAATAGCTGCTGAGTTTCTATTTACACAAATGCATTATATTTAACTAGTATCTTTTAATGGAGATTTAAACTAGTTTCATTCATTTGCTATTAAAAATATACTAGAGTTAATGTTTATGTGTGTCCCTTCACAAATATAAATCACTAAAAGTAGAATTTGTTCCTACACTTTTAATTTTGATAAATATTGATAATATTGGTGAAGTATTATCAAATTGCCTTTCATAGAAGTTGGATGAATTTGAATTCCCATAAATGTGCCTGTTTTCTCAAACATTGAGATTGAGTTGTTTGAGTTTCTTAGATATTTTGGATATTAATCCCTTTTTAGATACATAATTTGCAAATATTTTCTCCTACTCTTTAGGCTGTTTATAATGTTGATTTGTTCCTTTGCTTTGCAGAAGCTGTTTAGCTTGTTGTAATCCCATTTGTCTAATTTTGCTATGGTTGCCTGTGCTTTTGACGTCATATTCAAAAAGTCATTGCCCAAGACCCTATTATGGAGAATTTCCCCTATGTTTTTGTTCTGGTAATTTTATAGTTTCTTGTCTTACATTTAATCCTTTAATCCATTTTGAGTTGATTTCTGTATATGGTGTGTGGTCTTTCATTCTTCTGTATGTGGATATCCTTTTTCAACATTTACTGAAGACAGCTTTTTCACTATTGCATGTTCTCAGCACTTTTGTCAAAAATCAGTTGGCTATAAATCCATGGATTTATTTTTCATTTTTTTAAAAATTCTCTTCTATTGGTATATGTGTCTGTTTTTATTCAAGTACCAAGCTGTTTTGAGTCCTGTAACTTTGTACTATATTTTGAAGTCAGATAGTGTTATGACTCCTGCTTTATTTTCACTCAACATTGCTTTGGCTAGTTATTGTGTTTTGTTTTGTTTTGTTTTGTTTTGTTTTGTTTTTAGAGACAGAGTCTCACTTTATTGCCCTTGCTAGAGTGCCATGGCGTCACACAGCTCACAGCAATCTCCAACTCCTGGGCTTAGGCAATTCTCTTGCCTCAGCCTCCAGGGTAGCTGGGGCTACAGGCGCCTGCCACAACACCTGGCTATTTTTTTTGTTGTTGTTGTTGTTCTTGTTGCAGTTTATCCAGGGTCGGGTTTGAATCTGCCAGCCTTGGTATATGGGGCTGGCATCCTTCCCACTGAGCCACAGGTGTCACCCAGCTAGTTTGGGTCTTTTATGGTTCCATACAAATTTTAGTAGTGATTTTTGTATTTCTGTGAAGAATGTCATTAGTATTTTGATAGGAATTGCTTTGTAATATGTAGATCACTTTGGGTTGTATGGACATTTTAACAATATCAGTTCATGAACACAAGCTACCTTTTCATTTGTTTGTGCCTTCTTTTCATTTGTTTGTGCTTCTTTAGTTTGTTTCATTGATGTTATACTTTTCATTGTGGAAATCTTTCACCTTTTTTGTTAAATTTATTCCTAGGTATTTTTATAGCTGTTGTAGGCAGGATTGTTTTTATTTCTTTTTCAGATAGTTTGCTATTGTGTGTAGAAATGCAACTGATTTTTCTATATTGATTTTTTTTTTAATCCTGCAATTTTACTGAATTCCTTCATTGGTTCCAATAGTTTTTCATGGAATCCTAAGGAGTTTTTTTTTTTTTTATCATATCATCTGGAAACAGAAATAATTTAATTTCTTCCTTTTGAATTTGGATGTCTTCTATTTCTTTCACTTGCTTAATTACTCTGGTTAGGATTTTCTGTATTATGTTGAATAGAAGTGGTGAGAGTGGGTATCTTTGTCTTATTCTGGATCTTAGAACAGATGGCCACAAACCTTTTTGGTACCAGGGACCAGTGTCATAGAAGAAAATTTTTCCATGAGGGTGGGTGGGGTAAGGGATGGGAAGGGGGCAAAGCTCAGACATTGAAGCAAGTGATGGGGAGTGGCTATAAATAGAAGTTTCGCTCATTAGCCTATTACTCACCTCCTGCTGTGTGGCCCAGTTTCTAACAGGCCACAGACCAGAACTTTTTGGCACCAGGGAAGACAGCTTTTCTATGGGTTTGGGACATTAGGGAAATGGGACAGGAGGCAGAGTTCAGGTGGTTCTGAGGTGTGGTCCAGTTCTAAAGAGGCCATAGACCAGGAGGTTGGGGACCACAGTCTTAGAAGGAAAACTTTCAAATTTTTTCCATTGAGTATGATGTCAATGTGGTTTTATCACATATGGACTTATGTTGAGGCACTTTCCTTTCATACCCAATTTGTTCAGAGTTTATATCATGAAACAATGTTAAATTTTGAGAATTTTTTTCTTTTCTTTCTTTTTTCTTTTTTTTTTTTTTTTTTGATAATCAATATTTTATTATTTTAGTCCCTGAGTTTCACTAGGACAGTAAGAAATTATTGAAGTCTCCAAGGCAAGACTACCTCAATTCTAGGGGAGCTGGCTTTCTTTTTTTTTATTTTTACAAATTCTTTTTCTGCATCACTTTAAATGATCGTATGGCTTTTCTTTTCTCTTCTATTAATGTTACGTATCAAGTTTACTGATTTGCCCATATCGAACCGTCTTTTTATCCCAAGGATAAATCCCACTTGTGGAGTAATATTTTAAATGTGATTTTGAATTAGATTCACTATTATTTTGTTGAGGATTTTTGCATCAGTGTTTATCTGAGTTGTCAGTCTATAGTTTTTGACATTTTTTTGGTTGTTGTTGTTGTTGTCGTTATAGTTGTGTACTTGTCTGCATATTAGTTTCAGGATAATGCTGGCCTCACATAATGAGTTTGGAAGTATTCCCTCCTCTTCAATTTTCTGAAAGACTTTGAGAAGAATTGGTCTTCATTCTCCTTTAAATGTTTGGTAGGATTCAATAGTAAACCCATCAAGTCCTGGGCTTTCCTTTGTTGGGAGACTATTTATCTTTGTAGGTTGTCCATGTCATGGATTATATCCATTTCTTCTGGGTTATTCAACTGGTTGGCATATAATTTTTCTAATAGTTTCTAGTGATACTTTGTATTTCTATGGTATTAGTTGAAATGTTGTCTCTTTGAGTCTCACTTTATCACCCTTGGTAGAGTGCCATGGCATCACAGCTCCCAGCAACCTCAAACTCTTAGGATCATGTGATTCTCTTGCCTCAGCCTCCCATGTAGCTGGGACTATAAGCACCCACCACAATGCCTGACTATTTTTAGAGATGGAGTCTCATTCTAGCTCAGTCTGGTCTTGAACTCCAGAGTTCAAGCAATCTACCTGCCCTGGCCTCCCAGAGTGCTAAGTTTACAGCCATGAGCCACTGTGCTCTGGCCCACTTGGTATGTAAGGTTCCTGCTGATAAGCCTGCTGCTAGGCATATTTAAACCATTTTTTTGTGTGCTATTTGTTTCTATCCTCTTACTGCTTTACTTTATTTAGGTACTCTGATGTTAGATGTGTATACATTTATAATTATTATATCCCTTTGCAGAATTTACCCCTTTTTATTATATAATGACTTTCTTTGTCTCTTTTTGTAGATTTTTGACTTAAAATCTATTTTATCTGATATAGAGCTCTCTTGGTTTTTCATTTGCATGGAGTATTTTTTCCACTCCTTCATTTTCAGTCTATTGTGTTCTTACAGGTATAGTGAGTCTCTTGCAGACACATAAAGTTTAATCTTATTTTTTTATCCTTTTAGTCACTCTTTGTCTTTTGATTAAGGAATTTAATCCATTTACATTCAAGGTTACTATTGATAAGTGAGGGCTTACTGATGATACTATTTTGTTAGTTTTTTAGTTGTTTTTTTTTTTATTAAATCATAACTGTATACATTGATATGATCATGGGGCATCATACACTCGCTTCATAGACCATTTGACACATTTTTATCACAATGGTTAACATAGCCTTTCCAGCATTATCTCAGTTACTGTGCCAAAACATTTACATTCTACATTTACCAAGTTTCACAAATACCCCTATAAGATGCACCACAGTGTGATCCTACCGATACCCCTCCCTCTACCCACCCCCCCTTTCCCACTTCCCCCTATTGTTAGGTTGTAACTGGGTTATAGCTTTCATGTGAAAGCCATAAATTAGTTTCATAGTAGGGCTGAGTACATTGGGTACTTTTTCTTCCATTCTTGAGATACTTTACTAAGAAGAATATGTTCCAGCTCCATCCATGTAAACATGAAAGAGGTAAAGTCTCCATCTTTCTTTAAGGCTGCATAATATTCCATGGTGTACATATACCACAATTTATTAATCCATTCGTGGATCGATGGGCACTTGGGCTTTTTCCATGACTTAGCAATTATGAATTGGGCTGCAATAAACATTCTGGTACAAATATCTTTGTTATGTTGTGATTTTTGGTCTTCTGGGTATATGCCCAGCAGAGGGATTACAGGATTGAATGGCAGATCTATTTTTAGATCTCTGAGTGTTCTCCATATATCTTTCCAAAAGGAATGTATTAATTTGCATTCCCACCAGCAGTGCAGAAGTGTTCCCTTTTCTCCGCATCCGCGCCAACATCTCTGGTCTTGAGATTTTGTGATATAGGCTAGTCTCAGTGGAGTTAGATGGTATCTCAAAGTAGTTTTGATTTGCATTTCTCTGATGATTAAAGATGATGAGCATTTTTTGATATGTCTGAAGGCCGTGCGCCTGTCTTCTTCAGAGAAGTTTCTCTTCAAATCCCTTGCCCAGCCTGCGATGGGATCCCTTGTTTTTTTCTTGCTGATGCGTTTGAGTTCTCTGTGGATTCTGGTTATTAAACCTTTGTCAGAGATATACCCTGCAAATATCTTCTCCCATTCTGAGGGCTGTTTGTTTGCTTTACTTACAGTGTTCTTAGCTGTGCAGAAGCTTTTTAGTTTGATCAAGTCCCAGTAGTGTATTTTTGAAGCTGCTTCAGTTGCCTGGGGGGTTCTCCTCATGAAATACCCAGACCAATTTCTTCAAGGGTTTTCCCTGCATTCTCCTCTAGTATTTTTATAGTTTTTTAGTTGTTTTGTAGATTCTATATTCCTTCTTCTCTTTTTACTGTCTTCATTGGTGTTTAAGTGATTTTCTCCAGTGGTATGTTTTGATTTCTTGCTTTCTAGTTTTTGTATATCTACTAAAGAGTTTACTTTGCGGTTACCACGAAACTTACAAAATACATCTTATAGTTATAATAGTTTATTTTAAGCTGATAACTTTGATCACAATAAAAAAGAAACTCTATGGTTTTACTACATTCCCACCACCACATTTTTAACTTGTGATGTCACTATGTATATCTTTTTATATTGCATGTCACTTAACAAAATTATTGTACATCTTATTATAGTTTTGTTTTTTAACATTCATACTAAAAATAATTACACACCACTATTATAGTAGCAGACTATTGTGAATTTGACATTGCACTTATTTATACCAGTGAATTTTATAATTTCGGATAACTTTGTTACTCATTACCATCATTTTCTTTCAGCATGAAGAACTCCTTTCTTGTAAGCTAGATCTGGTGGTGATAAATTCCCTCAGCTTTTGTTTGTCTGGGAAAGAATTTTTTTTTTAATCTCTCATTCATTTCTAAAGGACAGTTTTTTAGGATTGCAGGCTTTTCCTTCAGCGCTCTGAATATATAATTCAATTTTCTCTGGGTTTATAAGGTTCCTGCTGATAAGCCTGCTGCTAGGTATATTGGAACCCTGTTATATGTTAATTGTTTCTATTTTCTTGCTGCTTTTAGGATTCCTTAAGTGTGTGATTTTGAAAGTTTGATTATAATATGTATTGGGGTAGTCTTATTTGAATTGAATCTGACTGCGGCCCTTTGACCATCCTATACCTGGACATTTATATCTTCCTTGAGGTTTGGAAAGTTTTCTGCTATTGTTTAACTAAGCTCTCTACCCATTTATCATTCTCTTTTCCTTCTTGAAATCCAGTGACTCAAATATTTTCTCCCTGGATGCTATCATATAAATCACATTGGCTTATCTATTTATTTTCTTATATGACTAAATGCTTTTAAATAATCTATCTCCAGTTTTACATATTATTTCTTTTGCATGTTGAATTCTGTTGGTGTTCTCTATTGCATTTTTAATTTCATTCATTGTATTTTTCAGCTTTGTGATTTCTCTTTGATAAAAAATTATTTTGATCACTCTAAATTTTTTTTCCTTCTGGTCACTTATTGTTTTTCTCATTGCTTTGAATTACATCTCTAAATATGATTGAGCTTCCTTAAAATGGTTATTTTGGATTATTTCTTAGGCAGCTTACATATCTCCATTTCTCTGACATTTACCTTTTTCTCTCTAGTATTGTCATTTTTCTCTGATTGTTCTTGATCCTTATCACTATGTATCAATATGTGCACAATTGAAGAAGTAGGTAATTATTGCAGTCTTTGTAGATTGGTTTTGTCTGGGAATGCCTTTAAACAGTAAACTTGTCCAGAGATTCTAGGCAAGTTATCTTGCATAGTTCCTAAACCCAGGATGACTGTGGCTACTGTGGTGCATGATGCTCCTTAATTCCAG
The DNA here is from genome assembly GCF_027406575.1 of Nycticebus coucang. Lineage (NCBI taxonomy): Eukaryota > Metazoa > Chordata > Mammalia > Primates > Lorisidae > Nycticebus > Nycticebus coucang. Next base: position 150,372,735 of record NC_069804.1, on the reverse strand, counting down.
GACTACCATGGCCAGTGTAATACTGGGATGAAGTTCTGTGACTGTTGAGTTTGGCACAGAACTAGGGTGTACCTGAAACTTTCTGTTCACTGAGGCCTACCGACCTATCCAGCATCACTGGATAGACCTCAGTGACAGGTAGGCCTCAGTGAACAGGAAGGCTGATGTGGTTGGCTAGCACGGATGTGGACTACAGATAGAATTGTACTACAGGGACAATGGGTTCACATCTGGAGCCAGGGTAGGTCTGAAGTCTCAGTTCACAGGTACCAGCTTGGAGTCAGAGGACATCGGAATATGCCTAGTACTGTTTTACTGCAGCTTTCCCAGTACTAGGGTCCAAGGCCAAAGTCTAATGCTCATGTTCATCTTTTTCCTTGAAGCAGATAGTATCTGTCTTCGTGCTGTGCTGCCTGGAGTTGATGGAGGGGTGATGTGGGTAATGCAAAATGTGCCCTTTATACTTATACCAATGCATCTTTTCTTATTATTATGCTGTAACAAGGTCCTATAATCTCTCACCTAGTTTCCTTAGCACTTGTGAAGGTATTTTTATATGCAGATAGTTGTTTGTTAAAATTGATGTTTTGGCAGGGAGAATGACTGCTAGAATGTCCATTCCCACTATCTTGCTCTACCCTGTCCTAAATTTTGAAATACTATTTGAGCACTCATTATTATATACCAAGTCTATTTGATAATTAGCAAATATTCATTAATTATTAGTATTAATACTTTTATTTGCATTCCAAAGCATTTTCTTAGTGCTAAATTTTAATCTGGTATATGTTTACTATGTTACAATTATTTCCCATAACCATTTATTGCTTTATTTATTCATCATGCTGTTTATTCAGTATAATTGTATTGAACACTTAACATATAGGCACTCTCCTGGGGCTGAAGATACAGCTCCATTGAAAAGCTTATACTCTGGCTTATTTAATGAAGTTGACATCTTTATCATCACACTCCAATTCTGATATATAATACTGATTCCATTCCTCTCTCACTTCTTTTTAGTCTTGTCATCCTCTGACAAAGTAGTATGCCTATTTCACCATGTAACTCGTTTGACTTGAATTTTTACCTCATCAAGCTTAAACCAGGCTTTCAAGGTTAGAAATATCATCAGTCTTTTCCCTTAGTGTCTATTTGATATTATTTTCTGTGACCCCTCAATGTATTTGCTATTGCAATAATCTCCTCAGCACAGCACTCTTCAAAATTATCCCTCACATTACTCAAGTTATTCTTACCTTATCTGTTTTCTCCATCCTTCAAGCATGTAGTTGAGTGAGAAATGGACATAATGTCATATCTAGGTTCCTGGCCCAGCTCCTAGTTGCTCTTAACTGTGTAACCTTGAATAAGTTAAATGAGATAAAGCAGATAGCATATTTCCCAGCACATAGAAGATAGTAATTTTTTTCTTTCATCCTAACTCCACATGGTTTTTCATGAAAATTTCCCTGAACACACTTTCCTCTGAATTGAAAATACTGCCTATGTAACACAAAGGTTTTTCCCTTTTTTTTTTGTAATTTTCCTCCCTAACTAGATGATAAACAACTTTATGAGAAACTTTTTTTACTTCTGTATCCATTACCCTTCTCTACAAATTACCCACTATAACACTGAGAATACCAAGCACTCAATAAATAAATAAATAAATACATGGTGGTTGGTTCATCTATATTTGGAGCTAGAGTATACACACACACACACACACACACATATATATAATTCTAGGAACACATTCGGGACTTGGTTATTCTTTTTTCATGTTGTTATGACCATTGCTAATGTCTGTTTGATCACAGATGATGATGTACAAAAATTTGGCAAGAACCATTATTTAACTCCCCCAAATCACTGTTATTAAAAGTCATTTTTCAATACCTCTTAAGTGGTTTTAGGATTATAGGGTGAAATGGAATCAAAACTGTATCCTAAGTTAGAGGAGCCAGGAAATTAACATATTTAGTTATAGATTTTGAATGACTTCAAAAGAAACTCATTTTTTTCAAGGCATTAAGTCAGGAACTGGGCCCTTATTACAGGAGGCTACTTGGGCTTCCCTTCCATTTAGCCAGTTTCTGGCACATTCATTGACAGGAATAATTTAATGATCGTGAATAATCGCTAAGTGTAAGAAATAAGGTCCTCTTTGAATCATAAAACTTTTAAGCATGAAAAATATTATGCATTTGTTTGAGAATGGTAAAACATGCAAACTAATTTCATATTGTCCTACCAATTATGAATATGTTATTTCTGGCAAGCAGGTCTCTTTAAAATTGCATATGCTTAGTTCCGTGCCAGGGAGGGGAGAGAAAAACATTCTCAGCCCCTTTATACTCAGCTGGGGCCAGGTGTTGTTCATTAACATGTAAATAGTGCAATTACTGCCAATTAAGATTTTTTAAAACATTAAAATCTGTGGGAACATAGTTATAGCACCTACAAAAAATTTTAAACATATATATATTTCAGTGCTTTAGGTTCCTACAAGGCATATAGACCTGTAGTGTTAATTATATAATGTTTCAAGTTGCAATGTTTCCTTTCCAAGAATGACACCTATGTGCTTTAAATGGAAAATAAAAGTAAGTTAACTGTAAGTGGGCTGAATTTATGATCATAGCCAAATATTGAGATTTTTATTATGTGTTATATTGATTGTCAAATTATATTGACTTATCCCTTAACAAATATTTATTTTTTTTAATTTTTTTTTTATTAAATCATAACTGTATACAATGATATGATTATGGGGCATCATACACTCACTTCATAAACCATTTGACACATTTTTATCACAGTGGTTAACTCCAATGAGACTAGCCTATATCACAAAATCTCAAGACCAGAGATGTTGGCGTGGATGCGGAGAAAAGGGAACACTTCTGCACTGCTGGTGGGAATGCAAATTAATACATTCCTTTTGGAAAGATATATGGAGAACACTCAGAGATCTAAAAATAGATCTGCCATTCAATCCTGTAATTCCTCTGCTGGGCATATACCCAGAAGACCAAAAATCGCAACATAACAAAGATATTTGTACCAGAATGTTTATTGCAGCCCAATTCATAATAGCTAAGTCATGGAAAAAGCCCAAGTGCCCATCGATCCACGAATGGATTAATAAATTGTGGTATATGTATACCATGGAATACTATGCAGCCTTAAAGAAAGATGGAGACTTTACCTCTTTCATGTTTACATGGATGGAGCTGGAACATATTCTTCTTAGTAAAGTATCCCAAGAATGGAAGAAAAAATACCCAATGTACACAGCCCTACTATGAAACTAATTTGGGACTCTCACATGAAAGCTATAACCCAGCTACAACTTAACAATAGGGGGAAGTGGGAAAGGGGGGGGTGGGTAGAGGGAGGGGAATCGGTGGGATCACACCTGTGGTGCATATTACAGGGGTATTTGCGAAACTTGGTAAATGTAGAATGTAAATGTTTTGGCACAGTAACTGAGATAACAAATATTTATTGTGTTCTTACTGTGTATAAGGAAGGAACTGTGTTAGGTGCAAAGTATTCAATGACAAATTAGGCAGACATGCTCTCTACCCCCATTGAGCTTATAGTCTATTTGGGCTCCACAAATAAACACACAATAAAACATACAAATAAGCACACAAATAGATCAATATTGTTTTAAGCACTTTCATGTACCATTAGAAAACATGATCGATTGGGGTAAATATAGTTTGGATAGAGAGAGTTCGAATAAGCAACATTTCAGCTGAAACTTAAGGATGGGCAGGTGAAATCCAGGTGAAGAGAGTGAAGAAGAGCATACTAGCAGGAGACAACAGTGTTTAGGAAAGATTTGAATCAAGAAAAAGCTTGAAGTCTGGAAGTAATTGACAAAAATATATACCAACTTCAAGATTGTAATTGCCGCCAGGCATCAAGGAAGCAGAACAGAATTTAAAAATGGTAAGAAGGGAACTTAAGAGTGAGTAACTGTGATATTTTAATTTTTTAAAGAGATATGAAGCTAATAGAATAAAAGATTAAAATTTGTGAATTGTTCATACTGGACTGATGGACGTTTTGTTAAAATATTTGATCACTGGACAAAAATGTGAATGAGAGATGAGAAGGAGTTGAAAATTTATTTTTGGTAGTATGAGCTGGGCTTAATTTGTTATAAGGTATTAAAACCTTTCCATCTGTTTTTGCCCAGTCTTTTACTTGAAGGGAATTCAAACTGCTGTGAACATCTATTAGCATGCCCCGTCATCTATGGAAGATAAAAATACTACTATGTTATCAATAGTTGCAATTTAGCAACAAGCATATATTTTTGCTGCACCCTACTTTGGAGTACAATAGTTTGTTTTTACAGCAACAAGGCCACCTGAGTCTAAAACAGTGGGGCTTAGAATGAAATCTTTACAGCTAACCTCATCAGGTAACCAAATCCCTTTATTAAGAACACCTAAATAATTCCATCCTGCATCAAACACTATTATTACCTAGCTAGCACTATTATAATATTAGCACTTTAATTATGTTTCCAGAGAAAAGTAAGTCATTCCACTATCTCTGAAAATTGCAACCAAGGCAATAGGGAGCCTTTCAACGGAAGTTCTTGAATTGGTCTATTTTAAAACTTCTGCCTTATCAAGGTAATTTTATATGTGGATTTGGCAAATTTCTAGGAATACTTTGGGACTAAAAAGCCAGAGAAAAAGTATTCTAAAACCCATTTCAGGTAGCCCCAAGGAACTATGTGATATGAAAAACTACTTGAAGAATAATTAACAGGAGGTTGCCCTTGTTTATCTACTTGCCTGACTGGAGGAAGAAAGCCACACACATCCAGTTCAGTCACATTAGCACTAATTTCAGTTCAAGAAATGTTTGAGTCATTGCCATATACAGAGCATTTCATGGGCTACAAGATTGCATAAGACATAACCTGAGTACACAATAAGTTTAAAGTCTACTTTTGGAGATGAAGCAAATATAATGCTAATCCATCTCAGTGTGGGAATAAGAATGGAAGTGGACTCCATAGGATGGTGGCCAAAGAATAAGAAATAACTATATTTATTTCAATTCCTATATAAATTGATTCAAACCAGACTGATGCTCCTTACTCTTAACCACATATTCATGGAAGAGAAACTAGTAGAAATCTAGAAATATTCATTGTTGTCAAATGGCTATTTTTAGAAAGTTGAAATTCATTCATATGTGATTTATTTATAATCTAGAAAAAGTGTCTTTTTTCATAAAGGTTCCAGTTATAATGATAAATGTCAAGGTTTCATAAGTGGGAATCCTATAGCTGAGGCTTAAATAACTAAGGCTATATCTGGCACTCCAGAAAATATAGATTGATATGTTATATAGAAATATCATTCTGGCTTACATAATGAATCTTCTATATTTAGTGTAATAATGAGCTCTTCCCAACAGAGCACAATATTCTTGAAATCTTGTGTTTTATGCTGGTCCCAAGATAGTGGTACTCAAGGTACTTAATTTAGGAAGTAGAAAATAGGAAGATTATCTTGTGTTTTTAAGTTGAGAAGTCCTGATTTTATAAATTGACCTAGATAGAAAAGTGCATATAATATAATGCAAAGGTCATAAGGGTCTGTTAGCGGTTCCAAAATAGTGATCCCTTGTGGAAAAGCAATGTAATGCATAGCACCATGTGCTGCAAAATGAAAATGTGTTATACCACCATTTGTAAGCAGGACCTGCTGAACTGAATAAGCACAGATGTACTTGAAATTAATATTTAATCTGATACCAAAAGCACTTAAAGGACTTAGGATATGACTTCCTCATAAGAAATGACTTCTTTCTCACAGAGAGCAATTACAGTATTGCAAAGATAATACAAATAAGGTTGTCATATTCTCCTTAGGCTTAAATAGTTAAGTATGGAGGTGAAAGTATATTGTTGGCTCCTTTTTTGAATGTTCTTAATCTTATTTCTTATAAAAAGAAAAAGAATTCTCTTTGAATGTCATGGATCAAAACTAAAGCTAATAAAATAACTGAGAGGCTATCTCAGTCCTTGAGAGAACATGATAGTGACTTTTAATTGACATCGTTAGACTACTATTAGCATAAAATAGAACCAAGTAACCCTTATGTTAATCTTTAAAAAGAAAATGTGTATAATCAATTTACAATTCTGATTTCTTCTTGTTGTTTTTTTATAGCCATTTTCAGTTACAGATCCTGAAAATAAGTTTGTATCCAGAGCCTCCTCATGCCTTTCCTTTTAAACTCAGTTGCAGCCTTTGAAAATTTTTAACATTACATTATATATCGAGTACACAGAAACTAACACCTAAAGTTATCTACATCTTTGAGTTTGAGGAGATAAAAGGCATCCATTCTAAATCATTCATTCAAGACGTATTCATAGTTCTGTTTATTTTTTTACATATATATGTGTCTATTAGGTTTCCATTTTTTTGCCTTCACAAAAGACTTAAAATTTAATAACAATAACAATGTTTAAGATAAGGACTAGAAGCAAAAACCTCATAAAGAATGAACGAACATAAATACATTCAGAAAAGGAATCAGACAATTGCTACATCGAAATATTAAGCAATAATAATAATGCAAAGAAAGTAACATTCACATTGTCAAATAAGAGTATGTCTATTATAGAATGCTTTGACTCTGAGATTCAGTGTGGAGTCTAGTACTATTTATTAATGCACTCAATATGTGTTTGTGGGGTGCTTACTATATGCCAAGCACTGTGCCAGAGAATGGAGATGTAGCATTGAACAATGTTTATCTTCTAGTGCATGAAAGAGACAAAAAAATCAAACAAGGAAAAATATGTAAAAATATATATATAAATACCAGGACAGAAATATACACAATGTGGTGATATTATTAACTTTATAGTATAAGGGAGGTGATTGCACATGCAAGAGGCCAGTGGTGGGAAAAGATGACCCTGTCTAGGAACTGAAACAAATCCAGTGTACCCAAAATTTACTGTGGGTAGACTGGTAAACTAAAGAGAGAACATCTCAACAGGACACTCTAAGCTAAACAGTAGACTTGCAGGCTATGACAAAGCATTTAAATATTTTCCTAAGTGCAATGGGAAGCCATTGAAGGGATTTAAACAAGGAGTGGGGTATTCAATTTTTTAAAAAGATTATTCTAGGGCTGATTAGTATACAGGAAATAGATTGAAGGGGCTAAGATTGGAAGTGAGGAAACCAGGAAGAGAGCTATTACAGTTACTCAGGTGAGAGATGACAGTGGAAACAGAGGGAAGTGGTTAGAGACAAGGTAGATTTCTGATGGATGCAAGTAGAATTTGGTGATGGATTGGATGTGGGAAATAAGAAAGAATAAACAATCCAGGATGATGTCATTTTTTTGCTTGAGAAACTGAGTACCTTGTGGTATCACCTTGGTTAGATGAGGAAAAGGGTTTAGTGAGAGTTGTGTTATTAAGAGGTATGTTTTAGGTATGTTGAACGGGTGTCTATGAGATATCCAAATTAATAAAATAAAACCTCCATAGTTGACCACCTCCCTACATTGACCACCCCCTTAAATTGACCTAATTTTCATATACTGGTCTAGTTCCTTATGTTGACTCCTTCTATATGTTGACCAGTTTGTTAGAGTCCCTCGGGTTGTCAATTACAAAGGTTCTAGTATATATTGATTTTCAACTGGATATGTGAACCTGGAGACAAGAACCACATGAGTTAACCTGCAAGTGACTGGGAGGGGTCAGCAAATGGCAACATTTAGAGTCATCACAGTTCTTGATAGTTCTTTACTCCTTTGGATTCAAGCATTGAGGGCTGTACTCAAAATATCAGCACTACCTCAATGATAGTTCAACATAGTAGATACTGTCTCCTGACACTGCCTTGAGAGAATGTGCAAAAAGATGAGTTTTATTTGGATGCAGAAGGTTTTAAAAAGTAGTCTGGATTATACAGTTCTATTTCAGAAAGCCGAGTTGAGTCAGATTTCATAGTGGAGGGGACCTCTTAGGAGAAGAGGAGAAAGCTGTAGTGGGAAGAGGGGTTAAAGAACGTGGGGGAAAAGTGTTGTAAAAAAAATTGAGTCATTTTACAACTTTTCAGAGATCCAGGCCTGCTACTAAATATTTATCTGGAATTTTTCTGAGTTCCTTTTTATTAAGAAACATTGCAAAATTTAGTGAGCCCTTTCCATATGCCATGTACCACTCAAAGGACATTGCATGAACTAACTCATTCAGGTATCTGCAGAAAGCTACAGGATATATGTTATTTGACCACTTTTACAAATGAGAAAAGAGGCAAGTGGAGATTTATTAACTCCTAAATTAACCAAAGAATTAAGTGGTATGCTGGGACTTGAACCTCGGCAGTCAGTTTCCAGAACCCATAGCAACCATTTCACAATACATTTATGACTGACTAAAATACAAAATGTAATTATAATAGTTTTTTGTCTTTATAATAAGTAGGTATTTTACTATGAGTGCCAGTGATATTTTAATATTCATTATTTTTATCCTGTAAGCTCCACGTGGAGAATAATTATGATGATGGTTCTATCATATTAAGATATCTGTTTCCAGTCTGTGATTTTGTTCTATTTCATTCTATTTTTGTTTTTCTCTCATATTTCATAGCCTTTGCCTTTAAAAACAGTGACAAGAACAGTATTTACTGATCATCATAGAAACCACTGCCCAACTCTGCAACCCCGTTACCTTGACCATAATTTATTGATGGGGCCTGCCATCTCTAACTCTTCATCCATATTCCTCCCATGAAAGAAAGACTGTAAAATTATTTGATCACCTGGCACATTTAATTCCAGAAACTCCCATGTAATACCATTGGGGTGAACAACTCTGCAGCTGTTCCCAGGTTCAAAGACTTTTTACCCCATAGAGAAAAAATGAAGTAAGTTAATTGGCTGCTCTATATATTATAATATTTGTTTCCTTAGTGATATGGTTTTAAGTTAGCTTAGCCATATGTTGAGTCCCATGTTTAGAAACCAGTCTATTTTCCAACTAACATTCAAGAACTGTCCAAATATAGAGAAAAGCTTGATAGACTGAAATGTGTAAAACAAAAGAAAAATTATATTTTATTAAGTTTAAAAAATGTTAATGTCTAGTTATTTTTTAACCTCAAAATACTTAAAACTCCTTGAAACTTTGTTATAATCAATTGATTTTCAGCTTACTAATTTGGAAGTGTTCTGCTTTTATAAAATAATTTTTTTAATACTAGAGAAACTTCCTTTTCCCTCATGGCCAGTTTTCATATATTATTGTGCACATGAGCCTGCTCTTTTCCTTTCACAAATAGATTATTTCCCTTTTAACAAATAAAGTTTCCAATTTTCATAGGAAATCTGATACAATGTTTACTCTTATTTGCTGGCTGAAAATTGGCATAAACTTATGACTGACTCTGAAGAGTTTATTTCTGAGAAAGTTTGTCCCTTACCATTATAGGTAGACCTTTCTAAAAAGAACCAGAAAATTTTCTCTCTTCTTGTAATTGTCAACAATACTTCAGTTGTGTGTGAGTTTAGAGGTGGTAATTCCTGTGTCACTGGCATTTTTTTTTCTAATGCACTGAGTGATAGACACAAACTAAAAACAAAATCACTTGCAGCTACTGGAAGCTTATATGCTGTATAGACTCTGGAAATCCTACTTCGGAATACCTAGCACATAATTTTTATTCACTATTTGGTATGAATAGAAAATGCAAATTTTTCCAAAGTAAAATGTATCAGGGAAAATGTTGGGGAAAGGAAGGAGTGGGATTGGGGGTGGTAGTGGAAATTAGAATACTTGAGTTATTAAAATGATGTAGGCTGGCAAGTGTCTAGAAGTACTACCAGTTTCTCTCTGAGATAATTCAGTCCTCCCAAAGATAGGCTGGGTGTTACTCAGAGAGGAAATATTGTACTATCTGAAAGAAATAAAATCCGTGCCCACATTCATCCTTCATAGGGAGGTTACTATCTCCCTGAAGGCTCTCTATCACCTCTGGAGATACAACGTGGTGTGTCTAGGGAGCATATTTTACAAACACACACATAATTACACACATACAAAGCACTAAAATAAGAGAAATAATGACTCTTCTTATTGCCAGCATGTGAGTGAAATATACCAACCCTGTTGCTTTCATAATGGAGAAAATTAATATATCTTGTGAAAGTCACATATGAATACTGAAATTCTGCAAAGTGACTGCATATAGAAGAGTCTGGAAATCCACTTTGATCTACATTTTTGATGTTTGATAATTGCACTTATTATCAGGTCCTTTCTGCTCTTTTTCTTTGACATGAGATCCATTATCAGTGACAGCATGAGTGTGAGTATGGGTTTGATTTGAAAAACTACTTACGATGAGGTAATGGAAAAGAAGCTTTTTTTTTTGTCCATGCATATTAAGAGAATGAAAGAAAATTAAATCTCATTATACAGTGGCTTGCTTGAATTATTTCTCTTTTATGTATAGTATTGTTTGGGTACCTCATGAAGTAACTTTTTAAAAAAAAAGTTCTTTAGTGAAATATTGCATGTATCATTTGCATTGATGTTTTCATTTTATGAGAAAGCATTTAGTGACGCCATAAAGAAATCACAAAAAGTAGAACAGGTCACGTAGCCAATCTTTTCATTTTCAGAAATCATTATAAATAGAATGCATAGTCATATGTGGATAGGATGGCACTAAAAATAGAACACAAACTCGTATTTATAGCAAAACAGATAATTGGTAAATTTTTTAATTAGGATTCTTTCTGTATCTGTTAAATTTATTGTAAAATAACACAAGTTACTTTGATGCAAGTCATTATTGGCAATTTATATGTGCTAATTTATTTGAACTTTTCTGTTTGCCTAAATTTTACAACAAAGGCCAAGGCTAATTTAGCACTTTAATACATCACCTCACACATTAACAAATTAGTATTCTTCACAGTAAAAGCCTATGTAAAACGCTGACTCATTCATTTGCTAATTCTTTATCTCTGATGTGGGCATTATGACTGTTTGGTATTTGGCTGTTAATATTGTATGTATAAATAAGCATTATATAAATACTACGTGGTTAAGTGTTAAAATTATAAAACTCTTCCAGTGAAAAATAAATGCTATTCTGATATTTTTGCTTATGTTTTCCTTCTTGACCGAATGATGGAGAAAAATTAACTTGTTTTTCTAAACTAAGTTAACTTTTATTTAATTTGGGAAAGATAGTCTTTGATATTCCTCTTTTCCATTAACTTTTCTTTTTTTCAGATATGTTCTTAATAAAAAGTTACTAGACAGGTAGTGTTCCTTACAGCTTTTGGAGATAAAGACAGTGTATTTGGAAATAGCATTTTGTGGTCTCTGACTTCCTCTGGGTGACTTTGTACCCAAAACTGGTGAGGTGAAAGCATTTTGTAAAGTACCAAGCACTATACAAATGTCATCAACTGTTAGGAAAAGTAGGAGAATATGGTAAAGACAATGTGTAACCCCACACTTTCCAAATGAAAGGCTTAGCCAAATTTGAACTGCATTGTTCTGCCTTTGAATTGTTAATTTCCTAGTGTTGAACTGCATATATTACCTTATAGAAATCTATCTGTTTATTTCATTGTTCTTTAGAATTCTGAAGTATTGTAAGTAATTTAGCACATCATTACGGACCTGGGGGGGGAGGGTTAAGGTGTTTTTATTGAAAATTTATAAAGATAATTTTAAGAGCTTATTTTTATACAGAAAAATAGAAAAGCTTATGCCATTGTCAGAACATTTCAGCCCCAAACAGCTAAAGTGGAGTTGTGTCATTTAATTATCATCTCTAGGGACAAGAAAGAACCTGTTGGAAATTGGTGACTCTCCCAACACCTCTTTTATGGAGGTCATGTCTGGCATTAAACAATGGGCATCAGGCTATATCAAGAGTATCACTAAAGCCAGGGTCTGAAGTCAAAAGATTAAAGAAAATGGAAAGGAGCCACAAGCGAACTTATTTGATCTCAAATTCTGCCCATAGCTAATAAGATCAAGACAAGATTTCTAAGAGGGCAAACTTTTCCAAAATTTGTAAAATACTTTGAATCTCTTTTGTATGGTGGAAATATACATAAAATGTTTGTGGAGACACACAGTTAGTAAAAATACAGTTGGTGGATATTTTCAAAGAATAATAACTTCAATGCCTGGCTAATATCATAGCTGATGACCTCAGATTACTTCCAAATAACATGCATCTGCTTTTGTATAGAAAAGGGTTAATATTAGCACTGTAATGAAATACTGCCTAAACTTTGAAATCGAGAGTTGTGTTGGGTGAGTTATAGCATTTTTATTTAAGTGATAAAACAGGTTATTGAATGAAATCATGAATGTTTTTATGAATACCAAAAGTATAGAATTTCTGTGATTACAGAACTATAGGACTCTAATTGAGATTATGGTGTCATATTTTCATCCTGAGTTACATTATTTTTAAAAGAATAGAAGGTAATATCCTCATCACACATTTTTACTGAGTTGTTAGGCCATGCTCATTCCTTTGGTTTGTCCTTCTGGCTTAGTCTTTTGCCTTATCAGGAATAAGAAAGGGAAGGGGAAGCATTCTGAAATAACTCATTTTGTCCATATAAATAACGGCTCAAATGAAAAACTAACAAGTTGTTGAACAAGAATAATATAGTTTTCTCTATTAAAATTCAGCCATAGGAATACCAAGCCTCCATTGGTTTTCTAAATCTGCTTTTTAACAATAGCATAGGCACATTTCTACTAAGCTCTTTCACTTGGATACAGTTGATTTCCAGAAATGTTGACTTTGTGGGTACCATTCACTTAAGAATTCCATGAATGTTTGAGAACATAATTTGAATGTTGACTGATGGTCCACTAAATCCTTTGAAGTTGACCATGTAATCCTTGTGTATGCCATAACCTAAATTGGTATGGGTAGGTATGAGAGGGGTAATCTATAGAAGAAAAAGATTCTGTTTTGTAAAATGACTTATTACAATTTCATTTCTAATTATGCAGTTAAAATATAACAACACCGATTATTTATATACATTTTCCAGAGCATATATGATAGATATGGAAGAGATATATCTGAAAACACAATGAGAGAATCAAATACCCATTTATTTATTTGTCTTTCTGTACAGATACCAACTGCTTCACACTTTGGAAATGCAGAGTTTAGAGAATATAGAGCAATTTTTTTTTCCTCCTTCCAAATAAGATAATATTATAGTGAATATATACTATGCATTATATTTTAACATTTCTACAATTTACATTGTCCAGCTTACTTGGCAACGCTCCAAAAATTTGTATATATACAGAGGGTGCCAAAAACATGTATACACATTTTAAGAAGGGGGGAAAAACTGTATTAAAGTTTTAGTACTCAATATATGCTGATAACAAAAGATGAATTCAAGTCACATGGAGCACCTCTTGTAGTTACAGAAGTCAAATGTGACTTTAAGTGTTACAAATTTAATACAGTTTTTTCCTTAAAATGTGTATATACTTTGGCACTCTCTGTATATGTAGATTTTGTTGTATTCAAGAGAAGCATTGATCCATTATACTGTTAATAATAATAGAATACATGAGCCCTAAATAGTTGTTACTTAAGGCAAACATATTCACAATGTGAAGCTACTGTAAGATGTTCCAAATATTCATGGACTATTCCAAACTAGACTAAACACTATTGAATAAAGTACAATATTTGTGAATGATTTGAAATTTTGCTATCTAGGATATTTATTACAAGGTATGACAAAGTAAAATCATTGTCTAGAAGACTGGCTGGCAATGAAGGTCTGGTCTCTTGAGGAGGTATTGTTGCACTATCTGGTATTTCAAGTCCATTCTGTTTTATTGTAGCATCTAGAGTTATTTGACCACTAGGGGTCTGTCTTACCTTAATCCAACTCTAAGATACTGATGTATAAAACCACTAGGTCAACTGACACATTCACAATATAAAATATAATATAATTTTAAATCAGATCACAATATTCTTTCAGTCATCCAAATATTTATTTCCTGTTGGGAAGCTACATGGGAAACCAAATGATAACCAGAAGTTTCTTTGACAAAGATGGATATGAGAAAAAAAGGAGTTAGTTGAAGATCAAACTCCAAATAGCTGAATAGCCCCGTATGGGATATGCCTTGCCCAGTATCAGATACTTGGTTCCTAAATCGGAGGACCACTTTAACTAGACATTCTGGGTAAGGAGGACAAAGATAAATTCTTTCTGTGATTCCTGTTTTCTCTATTCCATGTTTTTGATAGCACATTCTTTCTTCTAACTACTGGTTAACTATTAGTGTCTCAATTTTATAATATCTGACTAAAATATCTAACCACTCCATTATAGATTGTTACTTAGAATTGGCTCCTTCTGTGTCAAATAATCTCATTCATTACATTTTGTTCCTAATTTCATTCTCAATTAATGGTCTTTACTTTTAAATGTGAAAGGATGTGTTATTTTTATGTCCATTTGGCTTCTGATCCTTAGCTTCAAACCATTGTAGTATTCAGCACTTCCTCAAGAGGTGAATGGCCAGAAAACAGAAATATATAATGCCATGTAAATGAGATTTTTTTTGATGGCAAATAATATAAATGTAAAGCAAAACATGAGGAACTGAATTTGTTATAATAATATAGACATATCTCAGAATCAGAGGGAGAATTCACTGTAAAGCCTAATGAAGGACTGGAACCAGTAATTGGAAAGAAATCAGTAATTCCCACAGTCTCAATTTCTTTGTGTGTTTCTCTTTTCATGTTTGTTTTCTTCTTTCTGCAGATGAGTTCTGTTTGCTTCCCTCTGAACATGACCAGATAGGGCCACACTACTGATCTCAAATTGACGTGACATCTCAATTTTAAAACTTGACTAAGACTGACTAAGGCTTTGTCCTAATTGTGAAATCTCAGAGATCTTATTAGTAAAGCTTGGGTCAGGGCCCACTGCCAGAGTATTTACCTCTCAGAATATTAGAGGAATAACCATATAACTGCTACAGGAACCTTATTTCTGTGAGTAGCAGGCAGTTTTCAGGAAGAGGGAAGGTGAGCTAAGCAAATACTACAAAATTGGCTGCTGTGTATAATGAGACTAATGAAAATTTGGCATGTCCATGACTTGTATTTTTTCATTTTATGTTTCAAATATTGTGATTTTCATTTTAAAGTTTCCATTTGTCTTTTTTATAAGTGTTCTCTATTTCTCTGTTGAGATTTCCTTTCCATTTATTGTGAGCATATTTTGCTTCATCTTCATATTCATGAGTATACCTATAGTAGCTATTTTAAAATCCTAATCTGCTAATTCTAACATATGAGTTATCTTGGAGTTCATCTTTACAGGTTTTCTCTTCTCTTGGGGATGAATCACATTTACCTATTTTTTCCATATGTTGAATAATTTTGGATTGTTATCTTAAACATGGTGATTGTGGTTTGTGGAGACTCTGGATCTTGTTATATTACTCTAAAGAGTTTTAATTTTTTCTTTGGGTTTATAAACCAATTAAATTTATTGGACTAAAATGACATATTCTGTCTCTTGAGTTGCAGCTTAAGTCTCTTTTCAGTTCTTTCTTTTTTTTTTTTTATTGTTGGGGATTCATTGAGGGTACAATAAGCCAGGTTACACTGATTCAGTTCTTTCATTCTCAGTTGAAGTCTGTCCTACACATGCATAGTTCTGAGGTTAGCAAGAGTTTTGGGCAGAGTTTATACACAGAATATGGGGTGCCTCTTCTGTCTTTATATGCTTTTGGGGGGACCCCTTGAATTTCCAGTGACTATGGTTGTCTGGATTCTGTCCCTTAGTTCGTTAAACTGGAAATACTGAGTTTTCTTTCAAGATTTTTTGTTACCTTGTTTAGCTCCCGTTGCTTCCTAACCTCAAGCTGAAAAAAAAAACACATAAAAATTGGAAATTCACCCATGCTTTCTGCTTTTCAAAGCATTGATTCCCCACCACAATCTTCTTTTTCTGTTCATTCTCCAGTGCTTACAGGTAATTGATTTTTTTTTTATTGAATTTTATCTAGTGGTTATAATCTGAAAAAGGCTAGGTTATGGCACAAGCTTACTTACTTAACTTTACACTTCTCATCACTTATTGGACATTTCCCACTGCTCTTTATAATAAGTTCTTTTTAAAGTTAGTGCAGTACATGCTTACTTTAAAAATTATATAATAAAAAAGCTAGCATGTGTATAACAGTATGAGCTAGTCCTGTTTTAAACAATTTATATGTAATCACTAGTTTATGAAATCTAATAGTACAGAATTATGTAAAGTACGTTTTAAAAGTTCTACTTCTTCCACTTATTCTACTCTGAGAGACGAATATTCTCCCTGATATTTGTTACAAAAATGAGATTTTACTATATGTCATCTTTCTGCAGTATGCTTTTGTCATACTCATAATATATCATAGGTATCTTTCTACATCATCTTAAATCTTAAAATACCTAAAATAAATTTGCTACTACTGCTGCTACTACTACTTCAACTCCCAGCCCCCCAACCCCCCCCCACTGTATGCTTTCATATCATAAAGTTGCATGGTCATTTTTAGGAATAAATCTTTGTGGTTAGGATAGCTTTGCCTAATTAATTTTCTTTTCCTTCTCCTTTAGATATCTAAACCATGCCCATACCCATGCCCAATCTCAGTATATTGGGATCTAGACTGTACTCTGTAATTAACTACTTTTTTGTCTTTAATTCAAATCATTTAAATTTATGAAATCATTGCAAGGCTAAAAATGAAATAGTGTATATATAATTCTACTCTGTAAAATAGACAAGAATAGCTAAACTATATTTTAATCCAAAATATAGTTCATGTTATGATAGATGTTTTAAATGTGTTATGGACATGGCAAAGAGAGGACAATTAATTCCAACAAAGAAAATCAGGGATATATTAGAGATGATGTGAATTGGTCCATGAATAATAAAAAAAAATTCAGATCTGAGACAGAAAAAAGCGAATGTATTCTAAGATGAAAGAACAGCATGGATGTCAGCATGAAAGTACATTTTTTTTTTTCTGGAAAGGCCAAGTAATTCATTGTGGATGACACATAGGATATGGTATATATGGTCCCAGGAGGGTAGGAATCAAGGCTAGGAATGAAAGTAGAATGCGACTATAAAGTGAGTCACATCTACATTATTAGGAACCTTATAGATGTCATAGGAATTTTTTTTAGAGTATGATAGCCAATGGGTGAAGAATTTTGACCAGAGGAACAGCATGGTGTATCATTTAAGACTAGCCTCTGTTACAGACTAAGCCAAAAATGTGCAATGGATCAAAAATAGTAGTTGATTTTCTCATTCACCTAAAATGCAATCTGGAATTCCTGGTTAGTAGGCAGCTCTTCGGGGTTTATCCTTGTCATCCTTAATGGCTCTTTTCATCCTTATTAGCTCCATTATAGCTTAAAAAGTTGCCATGTTTGTGTGTTATCAAGCTAGATGAAAGGACAACAAAGATCCTAAATGGGCCAGACCTGGAAGACGTATTCAGCACTTCTACTTTCTAGACTCAGGTATATGTTTACATCTAGGTAACAGAAAGGCTGAGGAATGCAGTCTGTGTTCCTTGGAAGAAGAGAAAGAGGATTTGGTGAACAGCTAGATGGTTTTTGCCATGCATAGTCAGATTCAGTTTTTAGAAAGCATATTCTGGTCGCAAATGTTGACAATGGATTTGAGGTGGAGATACTAAAAATAAAAAGACCACATACTTGGCTGTTTTAATAGTTTAAGTAAGAGGATAATAAGGTCCAAAAAGCTGTGGTATTTGCTGCAGGAGTAAGACAGGGATACATTTCAGAAACTGGATTTGGTGACAGAATTTAGAAGTAAAGAGGTTGTTGACTTGAACAACTGATTGATAAATGGTGATTTCTCTATGTCATGCAAATATTGTTCATCTAAAAGCAAAAGATTGCTTCCTTAAACTTACATTATTGGCTGTTTAATAGATCAGATCCCTTTATTAAGAACTATGGAAAAATAGGGTAGAAATATTTCCTATGGTCTTTCTCCTCAAGGAGTTTTTAATTTATCTGAGGAGGGGTAATACACCCAGAGGACAACTTGAGAACTTTTTTTTTTTTTTTTTGGAGACAAGACCTCATTTTGTTGCCCAGGTCTCAGGGAAGTAGCATGATCACAGCTCATAGAAAGAAACCTCAAACTCCTAGGCTCAAGCAATCCTCCTACCTAAGTCTCCAGAATATCTGGGACTACAGGTGTGTACTACTACACCTGGATAATTTTTCTATTTTTTTAAGATAGAGTCTTACTCTGTCACCCTGGGTAGAGTGCAGTGATATCACACCTCACAGAAACCTCAAATTCCTGGTTTTGAACAATCCTCTTGCCTCAGCTTCCAGAGTAGCTGGGACTATAGGCACCCACCACAATGCCTGGCTAGTTTTTCTATTTTTAGGGTTTTATTCTTGTTCAGGCTGGTCTCAAACTCTCAAGCTCAAGCAATCCACATGCCTTGACCTCCCAGAATGCTAGGATTACAGGTGTGAGCCACTGCACACAGATAATTTTTCTATTTTTCATAGAAACAGAGTCTTGTTTAGGCTGCCTTTGAACCCTTAACTTCAAGCAATCCTCCCATCTCAGGAGTTCCAGGATTGCAAGCATGAGCCACCACACCTGGCCAAGAATATATATATATACACACATATATATATATACATATATAGACTAAATATATACATGCATATATACATAATATATGTTACATATACGTATTTATGTTATATATATTATATTCTTTATATACACATATATGATATATTCACATACTCAAGTTAATATAATGCAAACTGAATCTAGGGTGATAGAGATTGGGGGAAGAACTATGATTAGATGTCATAGGATCATGCAGACATATGTTTGGAGTTTGAATTTTATTCCTTCATTTAATAAATATATATTAAATATATGGTATGCTAGATGACTTTTACTGCCTGATTCATGAAAAGGGCTCAAAGGATATACATTGAATGAAATATTAGTTGTTTAATAAGAAATAAAGCACAACCATTGCTTTAGAGAGGCTTATTAGAAATGAGTGATATAAGGCTCAGCACCCGTAGTTCAGTGGGTAGGGTACCGACCACATGCACCAGGGCTGGTGGATTCAAACCCGGCCAAGGCCTGCTAAGCAACAATGATGACAATAACGAAAAAATAGCCAGGTGTTGTGGCGGCACCTGTAGTCCCAGCTACTTGGGAGGCTGAGGCAAGAGAATCGCTTGAGCCCAAGAGTTTGAGGTTGCTGTGAGCTGTGACAGCACAGCACTCTACCGAGAATGACATAGTGAGACTCTGTCTCAAAAAAGAAATAAGTGATATGGTCCGGTAGGGTTGACATAAAGGTAAACAAGCTAATACAATCAAGTTTAACAGGTACTATTATATAACGGTCCAGTTGGGGCACAAAGGAAGGATTGTGCAGGAAAATCTTTGTGAAGGAGGAGGCCACTGAACCCGTCTTGGAATAAGACTATAAGTGACCATGTAAACCAAAGATGAAAGATGAGGGAATAAAGGTCTTTCCAAGGCAAAAGTAAAAGAGGAAGGAATGGCAAGTAAAGTGGGAAGGCAGGAGGAGATGAAGCATCAGTAGTTCCTAAGGGAGCGACTAGGTCGTGTTAATATTTGTACCCTGTGCATAGTACTTGGCCGTGCATAGTACTTGGCCCTGCATAGATGCTCAGAAAATATTGACTTCTATCCTTATGTGCCTTGCTAGTGTGTCTAGTTTACTCCTCTTCAACTC
This sequence comes from Nycticebus coucang, assembly GCF_027406575.1. NCBI lineage: Eukaryota > Metazoa > Chordata > Mammalia > Primates > Lorisidae > Nycticebus > Nycticebus coucang. Next base: position 150,352,826 of record NC_069804.1, on the reverse strand, counting down.
CAGACATCTAACTAATTACCAGGGGGTGGTAAAATAATGATTTTTCCATCAGTGGTTGAAGGCTCTGCTTGTCCCTGCTGGTGACCTCACTTTGCATTCCCCTGAGGCGACAAAGTCATTTACAGGTGCATTTGGTTGCTTTAAATCACAATTGCAAACCATCGCTGACATAAGCCATCTAAGTTCCAATTTCTGTTCAAAGTGAGATGCCTAACTGAAATAATAGTATCACCAAACACCATCTCGAATTCAAAATCAGACTGAGGCAACAAATAAAGTTTTATGTGATGTGAATCACCAACGGTATGAATTTCTCTTACTGTAGCAGAACTATATTTCTTAAAAGCTAACAACCATATTTTCTTAGTGAAATTTACGGTTTGAAGTGTTTAAGCACACTTTGGTCCTTGAAGGGTTGTAATTTTAATCTGAAATATTTCAGAATAAGATAATAAGTTAAGAAATGAGTGCTTGGGCAAGGAGTTTGATCATATCAATGTACACAGCTATGATTTAATAAAAAAAAGAAAATGTAGTTTTATTTCATTGGCGCTTTGGTATCTATCCTCATTTGTGTGTTTATGCACAGAATAAGTGTCTATTGTAAGTTAGACCTGGTGTTTTAATTTTCCATGAGCTCAATCCCTAGTCCACACTGAGCAGAGTGATGACATCTAAATAAGGGATCTCTAAAACCTCATTTGTGTTCACCTGCTGATAAATACCTTACAATAAAATAAAAGTAGAGGAACATGGATATTTAAAGTCAGCCAGACATAGGTTCAGTCCCCAGGTTTGCTACTTACTAACAGGGTGGCCTTAAGCAAGTTAACTGAACCTCTCTTGGCCTTGATTTTTTCATTTGTAAAATGGGAATAGTACTAACTACATCTCTGCAGGTTATTAGTGAGAATTAGAGATTATACTGTGGAAATTATCAAGTATGAGTTATTTAAAGAGCAACAACTGCTACCGCTACCAATGTTGTTGCTGGCATCTTGCAATTAAGGTCAACTTCAGAGGCAGGGGAAGAGTGTATTTGCAACTGTCCTCTGCATATAATGATTTTTACAACTTTTCCCATTTGTACGAAGATAGTATGTGTGACTCCAGTGTATATAACAGGTAAAAGTGAAGGTGAGGGATCCAAAGCTTCAGCTCCCATCCTAGTCCTTACAAAAATCCTGAAACACAATTTGCAAATCATTCCTTCAGTGGCTCACATTTGAAAGTACAGGCAAAACTTAAAACATGACATTAAAAACAATAGCAAGATGATTATGAAAGCACTGTGTACTTGCTAGTAGGTTGATACATAGTCTCAATACTTGCTCCGTGGTAAATATGATTAAAAAACACTGTAGTAAGGAATTTTGAGAAAATGTGCACTATGCCTACTGCCTTACCCTTTCAAAAAAAAAAACATGGGAAATGGAAATTCTTTAAGAGCATAAACTTTTCACGGTTTCCTAACTTTCCTGCAGTCTTGCCAATTAGATGAGCTACAACATGTGCCAACAGTTATCGAACAAGAGCCCTTCCTTAAGACAGTTCTTTGCAATCCATCAGAAAATTATTATAAAATACTCATTGTTAGAATTAGGCTCTGTACAGCCATCTTCCAGAAAACTGTTGTAATAGCCCATCAATTTTCAGTGTCCCCAGTGATCCACAGTGTCTTCAACGGGAATGGCACACTCTGTGATGGAATATTCTTGTATAGTGTGCAATCTGCATATATTATGCCATGACCCTGCTGATATCCATATTTTTTAAAGAAAGATGAATTATTTGGGTAATTATAAGGCAGCTAGTTAAAAATATAATTTTCACTTAAAATTGTTATGCAGATGCCTTAGGAACTGAAATCAAATAAAGTAATAAACCATAGATTCTTGAATTTCAAGGGCTTCTCTGTAGGTAGATAAAATATCAGAAATTCAACTGTCAACAAAATTGTAAGTAGATTAGGTGCTCTATATGAATGTAAATGTAAAACTTGTAAATAATCTTCCTAGAGGTGATTGAGTTGATATGATTTACTCACATTGACAGATGAAACTCCTTTACGTTTTTATGGCTTAAAAATATTGGAAATAAAAATGCAGACTCTTAAGCCGAAGAATACTGAAAACCAAGGCAACATTCTTTTACTTCAGTCCTCAAAAGCAAATTTGTAACAGAAGTTCCACTCATTGCAGCCCAACTACAGCAATATTCTATATTTGTGACCTCACTGTTACTGGTGAGTTGTATACATTCAGAAGATTTCTTCTGATTCGTGAATGTCCTTTTCTTTCAGATTGTTAGCATTTCCTATAGGACAGGACTGGTGCTGTTGAAATCCCTCAGCTTTTGTTTTGTCTGGAGAAAGTATTTTTCCTTCACGTTTGAAGGATAATTTTGCAGGATATAATATTCTAGGGTTAAGGGTTTTTTTCTTCAGCACTTTAGATATGTCATACCACTCTTTCCTAGCCTGTAAGTTTTCCACTGAGAAGTCTCCTGCCCGACATAGTGGAGCTCCTTTATATATTTTTCTGCTCTCTTGCTTCCCTTAGGACCTTTTCTTTATCTGTAACCTTTGGGAACTTGATTATTAAATGCCTTCAGGTAGCCTTGTTTAAGTTAAATCTGCTTGGTTTTCTTCTTGTGCCTGAATATTAATATGGATGTATAGAGTGCTGTAGCATCACAGCTCACAGCAACCTCCAACTTTTGGGCTTAAGTGATTCTCTTGCCTCAGCCTCCCAAGCAGCTGGGACTACAGGCACCCACCACAACGCCCTACAGGCACCAACCACAATGCCCAGCTATTTTTTTTGTTGTTGTTGTTGTTGCAGTTGCCATTTTTGTTTTTTTAGCTGGCTGGTGTTGGGTTCGAACCCGCCACCCTCGGTGTATGTGGCCAGCACCCTGCTGACTGAACTATGGGCACCACCTGTCAATGAATTCTTAAGCTCTAGAATTGCTGCTTGATTTTTGTTATTATTTCACTCTCCTTTTTAAATTTCTCTGATCTGATAAGCTTCTGAATTCCTTCTCTGTGTTGTCTTGAAGCTCTTTGAGCTTCTTCAGGACCATTATTTTCAATTCTTTGTCCGAAAGGTCACCCATCTCCATCACTCTTGGATTGGTCACTGGTAGCTTATTTAACTTGTTTGGCGAGGTCAACTTCCTGTATGTTCTGGATGTTTGTGACTATTCCTTGATGTGTCTTGGCATTCAAGAGTTACTTATTATTTTAATCTTCACAGTCTGGGTTTGCTTGAACTCATCCTTGAGAAGGCTTTCCAGATATTAAACAGAATTAAGCATTGTGATAGAAGTGTTTTGTCACAATACCTTTACCAGAACTGGGGTACCCCAAGTCCAGTAAATGCCATGAGTTCTGCAGACTTGTGGTGGTACTGCCTGGGGAAGCGTGGGTGAGATATAAGAGAATTCACTGGATTACAAGGCGAAGTCTCTTACTCTCTTCCCTCACTCTCTGTGCTGGTCTACTGGAACTGGGGGAGGAGTAACACACACACCATCTTAGGACCACCAGTGCCAGATCGAAACCCAGCCCAGTATCACTCAAAGCTGGTGGTGACTGCTGCTTGGCTACCTCTGATGTTTATTCAGAGCCCAATAGCTCCTTAGTGAGCAGATGATGAATCCTGCCACAACTGGTTTCTTCCCTTCAAGGCAGCATGTTTCTTTCTGGCTCAAGGTGGGTCCAGAAATGCCATCTAGGAACTAAGGCCAGTACTCAGAGCTCTTAGAGCTCTGCTTGGTACTTTATTTTACTGAGGCTGAGCTGATACCCAAGATGCAAAACACTCCTTTGAGCTTTTCCCTCTTCTTTTCTCAAGTGGAAGAAGACTCTCCCTAAGCCACACTGTTTGTAGGAAGGGGAGGTGTGTCACTGGCACTAGCTTGGCCATAGCTGCTGGTGTCTCACTGGGTCATGTGTATCCCAAGTCCACTGGCTCTGAGCCAGCATGGCCATAGGCATTGCCAGAGGACTGTAGCTCTCATGGCCTAATTGCCTTACAAATTTAGACTGGGGCCCAGGTTGCTCTTATCTGCCAGTGGTGGGGCTAGCAGGAACTTGGGCTTTGGGACTGGTCAGAATGCTCCCTCTTTGTGCACTGGCAGAATCTGTACTGTGCTGTATTCCTCTGTGCCAGGGCAGCCCTGAGTTTCAATAAAAAGCCCCACAATCACTTTACCCCCAACACAGTTTCTCTCTCCACTTGTCCTGCTGGAGCCCTACTGCCAGAAATGGGAGAGGGGGGCCATAGGCAATACAAGACTGCCTTTGATGCCCTCTTCAGTGCCTCTTTTCTGGATATAAATTTGAAACCAGGTAACATGATCGCTCACCTGATTTTTGGTTGTTTCGAAGGTGCTTGCTTGCATGGATAGTTGTTGAATTAGGCATCCTGTAGAGGGATGATTGCTAGAGGTTTCTATGTATCTTGATCCAACCTCTCCCTGAAAAGTTCCACTCATTGGAACAAAAGAGCTTAGAAAAATTAAAAGAACAATTAAATAATTCTGATTATAAATTCTGTATTATAAAATGAATCCTCTGGGCAATAAAAAACAAGCCAATACTACCAGGGTCAGCAAATTATGGACCATGGGCCAGATATTGCCCACCACCTGTTTTTGTAAATAAAGTTTTATTTGGAATACAGCTACACTCATTTACATGAATTTACATGTTGTCTATGGCTGCTTTGGTGCTACTCAATAAGTACCACAGAGACCACATGACCCACAAAGCCTAAAATATTTACTATCCAGCCCTTTACAGGAAAAGTTAGCTGACCCATGAAATATAAAATTATTTGAAATGATGAATAAAACATTACATATGTTTGTGTGAGAAAATTCATAAATATAGGGCAGGGTATCCAAAACTTTACTTTAAACATTAATTATTATCAGAAGAGTTATTGGAAATTAAGTAAAATTCTTTTATCCTCCATGTTGTGCAATGCTAGTGCTCCCAAACTCTTCCAGACACTGCACCTTAAGATACAGAAAATAGAATGGATTAAAATTCAGAAAAGGAAAAATGAAGACCCGTGCATGGGTGGGGGATGATGTGTGGACATTTTAATAAGTTGTTCAAAGACGAAAAGGTCAATGGTAAGGTGAGTATTAACTTTCTAATAGAACCCTGGAATATTTCATAAGACACCTCCAAAACAAAACTCAGGCCTGTGAGGACAGAAGTGAAACAACAGTTTGTCAGAACAAGTGACTGAATACAGTCAGAATTCAGACATGTCACTAAATGTTCTATAAAAAAAAACAAAAACAGGAACACCAACACTGATCTCAAGCCATCCCACAAAGGACACTTTTGTGACAGTCAGAATTTGAAGACAGTAAGCAGAAAATCAGTTTTAGTATGCTGTTTTATGTCAAGAAGACTGGGTAAAACATAAGAAGGAGTAGTACTCAGACATAATTTGCAGAACCCTTTCTTCAAACAATATTTTAAATGGAAGTGGAAGATATTTTAAAACGTGCCGATGAAACTAGAGTGAATGAGTGTTAAAATAAAATTTTCCTTGCTTGGAAAAAAATAAAATGAAAGTTCTGCTTGCTTAGATACCTCTCTTCTCTATGTCAGTCGCCTGTGGAGAGAAAGTATGTGTTTTCAATTAGCAGAATATCACTGCAAGTGAAACAGCAAGCTTACTCGAAGAAAGGAATGTGTCTGTGTGTTCAGCCCATCTAATTTCTAGCATGTCCTGATAAGTTTTATGCTCTTATGCTCTCTCCTACTTTTTTTTGGCTTTTATTTTCCTGTATGTAGGACACGCTGAAAAAATTGTTTAATATTTATTTATACAATTTTATAAAACTTGAAACTTTGCATCTAATAAGAGAAATATTTTTGATATGCTTTCCAACCAGCATTCACTGAAAAAGTCTATTACTTCAGTTATTTTAGTAGATACCTTAAATTTTTATCATCCTTACTCAATTCAGTCTAAAATTAAACATTATCTCTATTGCTTTACTACAAAATAAATGGAGCTTAAAACAATTTTTGATCATACCCCCTTCACTTACTTGTAATTATTATCCAGCATTCTGGTTCCACATTTTTTTTTTTTTTTTTGAGACAGAGTCTCACTCTGTGCCCTGGGTGGAGTGCGCTGACATCCTAGCTCACAGCAACCTCAAACACTTAGGCTTAGGTGATTCCCTTGCCTCAGCCTCCCAAGTAGCTGGGGCTACAGGTGCTCTCCACAACACCTGACTCCCAGAGTGCCAGGATTACAGGCATGTGCCACCACACCCAGCCCTACACTTTTTCTTAACACCTCAAAATTATTTATTATATTTTCCACATTCAATGCTTGCTTAGATTTACCCATGTGTTTGTAATTATGTTACTTACTACTTTTTCTTGATGCTCACACCTTCCACCTGGGTTCAGCTTTTTGCTTCTTGGAATACATCCTCTCATAGTTCTTTTAGCAAAGGTGTGTGGGTGGTAGAGTCTCTTTCTTTGTAGCAAAGTATCTTCCTTCTACCCTCAGTCTTTGCTGAGAAGTTCTCCAGTCGTGGAATCCAATATTTACAATTATTTTTTCTAAGCATTTTGAAAATGTAACTTTATGAATACCAGTTAGGTTCCTTCCTGGAACATAACATCCAACAATAATGTCTAAAAGAATAAAAATGTATACATTAATTCCTCGGTATATAAATTTTTCCAGGACCCCCACATATACCAAATCTACACATCCTCAAGTCCTGTAGTTAGCCCTGCAGAATCTGCATGTACTAAGCTGGCATCCCACAAATGCTGTATTTCTAATATGTGTATACAAAATGGACCTTTATTGGAAAAACTCTACTGGATATCAGCCTAGGCAAATAATTTATGAGCAAGACTCCAGTGGAAATCACAGAAATAACCAAAATAAATATATGGGACTTGATTACATTAAAAAGCTTCTGCAAAGCCAAGGAAATACTCAATAGAGCAAATGAACAATGCTTACAGAATGGGAGAAAATAGTTGCAAGCCATATATCCAATAATGGGATGATAACCAGAATCTACAAAAATCTCAAGCAAATTGGCAAGAAAAAAAAAATCAAACAATCTCATTAGAAAGTGGGCAAAGGGCATGAACAGAGTTTTTAAAAAGAAAATAGACAAATGGCCAGAAAATATGAAAAAATGCTCAACATCACTAATCATCAGGGAAATGCAAATTAAAGCCACAGTGAGATATTACCTTACTCCTGTTAAAATGGCTTTTATTAAAATTTCCAAAAATAATATATGGTAGCATAGATGCAGAAAGAAAGGAACATTTATACACTGTTAATGGTACTGCAGATTAGTATCACCTCTACGGAAAACAGTATAAAGATAATCTGAAGAACTAAAAGTAGACCTATCATTTGATGCAACAATCCCACTACTGGGCATTTACCCAAAAGAAAAGAAGTCATTTTATCAAAAAGGCACCTGTCCTTGAATGTTTGTTGCTACACAATTCACAGTTGCATAGATGTGGAATCAACCCAAATGCCCATCGATTCATGAGTGTATTAACAAAATGTGGCATATGTATACTATTGAATACTACTCAACTATGAAAAAGGATGACATAATGTCTTTTGAACTCAAAAGATCAAAACCATTGGATGGAACTCAAAACCATTATCCTAAGTGAAGTATCTAAAGAATGGAAAAACAAATACCATGTGCACTCACTATTAAATTGGAACTAACTGAAGAGCGCACACGTGCTTATAGAGAAGTAAAACTTCACAGAAATCAAGTGAGGGGAAGGAGGAAGGAGTAGATGGGTGAAAACCGACTGGATGGGGGTACAATGAACACTATATGAGTGATAGACACACTTATAACTATGACTCAAGCATTATGAAAATGATCCATGTAACCAAAACTATTTGTACCCCTATAATACTTAGAAATTAAAACAATATATTGTGTTCTAAAAATTAATTTAATGTCTGAGATTTGGGATTTAGGGCACATTTTCTTTTAAATAGTTTTGAAAGTAATAATTTTACACATGAATAGTTTTATAAATAGTTTAATAAGTTAAAAAGAAGTTGTCCTGTGCAGTTCAAACCCATGTTGTTGAAGGGCCAACTCTATTTTTGATCCTATCAAGCACTCCATAGGTAGGCGGGGCCAAGGTTGGTTAACTGAGTAGCTCAATATATCTGGGTCAACTTTTCTGTGACACTTTTGGCTTTTCTTTTATAATTGTTAAATTACAGCCCCCTCCAAACATCATGTCCTCACAATGACAATACCCAGAAGCTGGACGGAAGACCTCAGTTCTCCTTGCCTATTTCTCTATATATACCAGATATGATAATTTTTCCAGAAGCCTCTTTGAGACTCCTACTCACACAATTGTGTGACATGTCTACCTTCTAATTTAATCACTGGCAAAGGAAAATAAAATGTTATGATTTGCTTAAACCAGTAGTAGAGTTTGGAGTGGGGCACATCTCTTAAACTTAAATAAGGTGAGGGTTCGGTTAGCAATATAGAATAAGTTAATGGCTGTGGGGTAGGAAATCAACAGAGCTTGCCACACATTATATAACAGCATCTATAATGAAGTTGATAAATATGCTGTCACTCTAATTATAGTTCCATTATAGCTAATCTTTCTGTTCTATCTAGTTGTTTTTATGATTTTATCTTTATGTTTGATGTTGTGTTAGTTCATGTCCTCCAAGAAGCAGATGCCAAGATGTGATAAGATGGGCCAGAGATTTTTGGAGGACTCTTTAAAGGATAATTGGGAGGGATCAGGAAAAGGCAGGCAGAATCTGACACCTGTGAAGGGGGAAATAGGAGAGAAGATTGAGTAGAAAGAGTTTCAGATTACAATTCAAATCCAGAAAAATGTTGGCCAGGCTGATGGAGACCCTTAGAACCAAAGTTGCCCATTAAAGAAGTTCCCCACCTTGTAGGAATGGCCTATCTTAGCACCCTATCCATCTCCAGTCATTGGCTGGAAGTAGATCATAGGAAATGTGGACTATATGCATGAACCAAGAATAGAATTCAGAAAGAAAGTCCAAAGTTGGTCCTGTCAATCAATCAAGTATCAACAGATATTTATAGCAGATCTGTGAGTGCTCCCACTTAATGGGCACAGTGTAGGGGTGTATAGCACACCTTTTGGGTGCGGGAGACAACTACAAGAAGGACTCTACTTAACAAATTTAAATATTGTGACCTGGCTGTTTGTACCCTCATATTAACTTGAAATAAAAATAAAAAAGAAAATATGTGTCCTTCCTTCCCCTTTGCCTGAAACGTACTGATGGAAAGAAAGAAAGACATATGGTCACAGGGGGAAAAAAAGAGGGAACCAGATGAAGAAAGATGTAATCTATTGATGTCAGGCATTATATATTGTGATATACTATCTAATGAATACAATATAACAATAAAAAAAGCTGTAAGAAAAAAACAAACAAATAAATAAATGTTACCTGTTTTCTATCATCTACTAGGAAACAGTGAAGAAATAATCCTACAGTGATCTAGCTGGCTGGTTGCCTAAATTATAAAGTTTTATTTTGTCAATGAAGAGTTACTTTTCTTAAGAAGGTTTGTGTTCCTGAATCCTATAAAAGCTGGTTGCAAAGAAGATGGCTGCTAGGTTATTACTACAGAAGCAGTGATAGTCTAGTAGCAAATGCAAAGTCAGGTCCATACAATCCATGAAAATAAGAAGTTTCATTTTTTACATAAATAATAAAGAATGACATATAGTATCTCTTTTAACACCAGCATTTTAATGAAAATCTTCTTTATGTATGTTATAGTATCATTTTAGCTTTCCTATTAAGGTGATTTCAGATTACTATCTACCAAGTATTTATTCAAAATTAGAGAGTAGATTTTTTTGATGTTTATACTTATATATGTCATTTAAAGGATGAATTTTTAGTTAATCTACTGTAGGAAAGCTTCATAATTTTAAAACTTATTCTTACAAAGCTGAGGAGAATCTTAACCCAGAAATAGCTCATGGAAAGGGTACTCTAAACATTATAGAGTGTTTGTTTCACCTGCTTAAGAAACTATTTTAAGTACTTTAAAAGGAGTAAAAAGGCCATGGACATTTTTATTGTTTTTCTTTAAACCAGTGAGCCTATAGGCCACTAAAAGACATCAGTAGTGGTAACTAACATTCACGCAGTGCACTTGAAAGTAACTATTTCATACATACATTTGAAATATTATTTGTACTTAGCAATTAATAAAACCTGACTCTCCAAATTAGTCTCAATTAATAAGGCTTTAAATATATTCTACCCATTTTATTAAATGTAAGTAGTTTGCATGCTGAAGGAATGCAGTTTCTTTCTCCTGAGCGGTTTTTTTGAGGAACCATTACACTTTCATGACTCACACCTTTGAATTTCATCTTTACTTACAATTCCAAATCGAGCTGTTCATGTCTCTTCTCTATTTCAAGCAATTCTTGGTCCCATTCATTTTGAAGATGTGGTCAGAGACAAGGGGTGAGTGCATAATATTCAATCCAAACAACATGACTACACATAATTTAAAACAGTCACTGCATTTTAAACTGACACTTAAGGATTCCTCTGGACTGATTTATCCTGCCCTCTTCAACCTATATATTTCTTCTGTGCATAATTCCTTCTTGAAGTTAATGGGAATTTGGCATGTGACAGGAGTACATGTGTCATGAAATGGGAAGCTGGGATATGTCATTTAATAAGCAATCCGCTTTTACCTTAATTGGTCTGTTTCCCTAATATCTCTCTTTATACTATAGCAACGTAAGCAGGCTCTCCATTCTAATATAAAATGAAACCATTTTAAAATGAAGGATATATATGGGTTACCATGAACAGAAGGCAAGTAGTACGATCTATTGGTCTGAAGATGGAAGGATTTTGAAATTCTATGCTTATTGAACATAGCATAAAAGTAAAAAGTTATACATAGTTTCACTCACCCCATGCCAGTAAACTCTAGAGAGCATCCTAATTATACAATAAGCTTTAGTTTTATTTTTTATGATTTTTAAATGTAAATTTATTTTTTTTAAGAGAGAGAGTCTCACTTTGTCATCCAAGCTGGAGTACAGTGGTGTAATCACAGATCACTGCAGCCTTGGATGGGGCTCAAGCAATCCTGCTGCTTTAGCCTCGTGAGTAGCTGTGATTACAGGAGTGTGTCCCCATGCTGGCTAATTTATTTTTTAATATTTTAGTAGAAACAGGGTCTCGCTATGTTGCCTAGACTGGTTTTAAACTCCTAGCCTGAAGTGATCATTCTACGTCAGCTTACCCCCTAAGATTACAGGTGTGAGCCACCATTCCTCGCCATGTGATTTTTTTATTAATTAATTTCTACTTATCATTGACACATAATAACTATATATAAAGAACTAGAAGTTTAAATCTGAGAGAAAACAATGATTCTTCTAGTTGTTTTTCAGTGCACATGACATTGGAGTTTAGCCTTTACACTGATATCTACATTGTCTCAGGTTCAGTTTCATGAATAAGTACTTCTTATAGACAGGGTGAAATAATTCTTAGCATTTAAAGCATTTTTAAATAGTAATTAATAATTTGTCAACACATTGAATAAACTGTAGTCTCCATGCAAGGGAATACTATACAGCTTTAAAGAAAAAAATAACAAGAAAGATTTCTATGCACTAACATAGAAAGATATCAAGATGTATTGTTATCAAAAGCATCATAAATACATGTATATATAATGCACTATGTTTTATGTACAGAAAGGGAGAAATAATATATTTTTATTTTTATGCATTTAAGGGATACAAGTTCTGTTCCATGAACATATTGTATAGTGGTGAAGTCTGAACTTTTTGTGTACCCATCACCAAATAGTGTACATTGTACTAGTAAGGTGTTTTTTCATATTCTGCAATGGCATGAAAAAATACTAGAAATATGAATAAGAAGCTATTAAATATAGTTACCTACAGTGGGTGGAGGGTAAATGGGGTGGATGGCAGAAAGGGAAAAGTGAAACTGGTCAGTATATACTTCTCTAAACATATTAGACTGTTTTAGTTTCGGAACATATTAATTTAACGAAATGGGGAGAAGAGGAATTTACCAATACATGAAAGATTTTTTTTAAGTTAATTTTCTGTTCTAGGAATAAATAAGTTTAAATATTGGACTTAGATTTTTGTCTTGATTCTGCCACTAATAAACAGTATGACCTTAGGCAAGTCACTTAATACATCTGGACCTTAGTAGCTATAACATAAGAAAGGTAGAATAAGTAGTTTCCAAGGTCCCGCCCAGCTGCAACATTCTGTGACATGCGAACTGTGACAGCATAGTGTGGGTATGTATGTAAGTCAACTTCTGATAGCCAGGAATTGTGGCAGGCGCCTGTAGTCCCAGCTACTTGGGAGGCTGAGGCAAGAGAATGCTTAAGCCCAAGAGTTGGAGGTTGCTGTGAGCTGTAATGCCACAGCACTCTACCCAGGGTGACAGCTTGAGACTCTGTCTCAAAAAAAAAATTTTTTTTCTTAAAAATTTGAATCGTGTCAGATTGATAAGACTATTTAGTACTGTACCTTTCTGCTTTGGCTATTTTTTCCCAAATGAAATAATAGTTAAAAAGTGCTTTCTCACTCAGGCAGATAGGTACACTTTGGATATAAATTACCTTTTAAACACCCAATTTTACTACCATGGAAAAAGGAATTTTTGTCTTTTAATTTTAGGCAAAAACTTTATACAAATATTTGCAAAAATATCATAAATGTACTACTAACACTAGATAAACTCAAAACCTTGACTTTTAATTGCTAATCAGTGTTTTGATAAGCTTCTGAGTCTTTATTAAATGTGTGTTCATGTTTGATATACATTCTGTTTAGGCTTCAATTATTTAATTACAGGTCTTGATATGAAACTAATCATGCATATATCCATACGAAGCTTGCATACTGACAGGATAAAATCATTAAACAGTCATTACTGTAAACTGACGTTGGCCTGAAATTTTTGCAGTTAACGGGGGAGTTGATGCTTGATGAACAATCCAATTAAAACTGGCAACAAAAGACCTAAAATGTCAGCCAAATTGCTTTTTAATAGTCAATGCAGCCGTCACAAAACATAAACATTAAAGTCCCCATGGAAGCATAAAGCTTCATGGTGAAACAATTCTAGAAAATGAATAATAATTACAGCATCTTGAGGATTCTTTTAAGAGACGTGCACTCCTTAAAAATATTTTGTTGGTTAGAATCAGATGACGAAGTATGTTTCCATGAATACTTCGTTATATTTGTTATAATAATGGTTTTATTTAACATTTCATAAGTATAATTTCTGCTATCCAAATAAGTTATTTTGAAAGCATTTGATAACCCAATGACAAGATTTTGAAAAAAAAATTAGTAAGAAAAATCTACAATATGACCTGCTAACAGGTCAAAATATAAAATATAAAACTCAAAATGTAAAACAAAATGAATCCTCAGTTCCACTGAACTTTAAATTGTAAAGGCAGGAAAGCCATTTGTGAGATCCACAAATAACCCCAAAGCAATAGCCAACATTCAGACTCTTGAGTCTCTGAGTGTGCAATACTGAGTATGTGAATGGATTAATCATCCAGATGTTCCCTGCTACGCAGCAGTTTGATTTTTATTTGAGGATACGAATTCAATTATTTTACTGCATTTTTCACCTTTGGTTCAGATGTTTTACACACAGAGGCCAAAATATTAGACTGCCATGATAGATTGTCTTCTATGTTGTGAATAATCCAACTTCTTTCTCTATCATTATTGCCACATCTTTCAATCAGCAAAGAAAGAAATTGTAGAGTTTTCATCTTTGTGGTACTGTAACACAAGGAAAAATATCAGATAGTTCCTAGAAGAAATGTTTAAAACATCTGAGTTTTAAATGATATGTTCATTTATTTTCTCAGTAAAGGTTTGATAAATAATGTTCCAACACAATGTTGACCACTCTGGGAATCTGGAGATGAGTAATATTGGGATAAGTAATATTGGTAATTTATATCCAAAGTGTACCTATCCTAAACTTGGAAAATAAAAATGCCGTGGTCTATATTATGCACATAAGCAGATAAAATCATGTCAGCAATCTAAGTGTTGATTTAACAGACTAAATAAGCCAGTTCTTTTCCCATTGTATGAGCCACATGCAAGCATACTATTTAGTTGAAGGTTAGACATACAAACAATCAACAGTGATACAAGGGAGACGTGTATGAAAAATTCAAACCAGGAAAAGAAAAAATACTTATCTCCCCAATTCACACATAAATTAGCATTCTCCTTAGCCTGCCATATATTTTATCAAAATACTTCGTAGCATAGATATACATAGTAGAACCCTCAAACAGATGGTGTCCTAATACATTTATGTATTAAAATATCTGTCAATTAAATAGTTCCTTCCTCTACAATCACAGAGTGTAATTTTATGTGCTATGAAGGGTAAATTGACGTTTATACTTCTCCAGCTGTGGTGGCTCTGTTTTATCTGTTGAGGAAGTTAGTGCTGTGTTTTCAGAACAATTTTTAAAATCCCTCAAAGGAGTGATAGACACATTGGGACTTCAAAGTCTATTAGCTGAAACAATGAGGAGAAAACCCTATAGGAATATAAATGAAACTTTAATGGCACCATATCAGAAAATATTAAATGACTCAACTATCCATAAAAAATTTGCTTATCTTTTAGTTTCTTTTTTTTTCATAATACAATGATGACTAAAGTAAAAAGGAACAAATCTAATATTTAGGCTATATCTCTAAACCACCATCTCATTCTATGGGAAAATAAAAATGCCACGGTCTATATTATGCACATAAGCAGATAAAATCATGTCAGCAATCTAAGTGTTGGCTTCAGCAGACTAAATAAGCCAGCTCTTTTCCCATTGTATAGGCCACATACAAGCACAATTTTTCTACTCCCAAATGAATATTTGAACATTTGGACATTTAGAAAAAAATGAAAAAAGGTTTCAGTGTAAAAAAGAATAAATAGATCTAACAATTCTTATAACTAAATAGCATGTAATTGCTTGATGTATGTTTGCATTTGCCAACGTAAATTCAAGCTCAACAATATTCACTCACGTATTTAATAAAGAATCAGGTGCTTATTATGACCTAGGCATTGTGCTGGGCACCAGGGATTCAAAGATGAATAATAAATAGACATCACCCTCAAGCACCTCACTGCCTCACTGAGGAAACACACACAAAGAAATAATTATGATAATATGAAGCTTCTGATAGACAACTGTAATAAGGGATATATGAGAAAAGGGAATAGAGGTAGGTGTAAGCTACCTCACAAAGGAGGTAACATTGCCTAGAAGACTTGCATTCATCCTGGAATACCCAGCTCCACTGAGATGCGGGTTGGGGGGGGTGGGAAGAATCCAAGCCAAGGAAGCATGTACAATACAGTACTGAAGGGCATGGAAGTGCAAGGTCTATGATATGGAGAGACAAGAAATAAAGCTGCTGGGGCTTATATGCTCTCCTAAGGATTTTATACTATATCTTACAGGCATAGAAGACCCATTTCACTCATTGTAATTAAGAAAAAAGTTGTGGATTCATTCATTTTGATTATTCAGTGATAATAAATATAGCAAGCTATTAATAAATTCCAGAGATATTTCAGATATCCCCACTCGATAAGAGTCAGATGTGTGAATTCCAGGATATTATCTATAGTCAATGTCTCCTCCATTCCCCTGAAGATATTGAAGTCAGGTAAAGATTTTCTAAGATGATTTCTTTATAAAGCATAAGTAGCATTTGTTCCCACAAGAACTGGAATAAAACCACTATCATGCCTATATAGAAACACTAATTTTTTACATAATATTCAAGTAGAACTCTGAAAATGGGCCAAACAATGAAATTGCCTCACATAATCAATACCCAACTCTAGGATTGCCAGAAAATATATTTTTATTATACGTGATTATTTTAATGTTAAAACCAATAAGATGTGGACTTTTTGGCATCATAAATTACTTTTGAGCAACTTAATGAGTTTAATAGGCAACATAGTATAGATCAGTGACTTTCAATTTATTTTTCTCACCATTTCCCTCAGTTAGAAATATATTTTACATTATAATATATAAAACTGACACAAAAGTTTCATAAAACAATTCATACCTTTGCTAAATGCGATGCTGTGTGATATATTCCATTCTATTTCATTTTTTAAATGCTAGACAAAATTGGTTTCATAACCCATTAATTGATCATAGCCAGACATTTGAAAAACTCTATAATAAGTAGGACAAAAGAAAACTGGATTGGAAGTTGAAAGATTTGGTTTCTTTTCCCAGTGTCTTTTACTATCTCTGTGACCTTGGGAAAGTCAGTTAACTTCTCTGATTTATAATATACAAAATGGGGATGATGCCTTGCATGTCTATCTCACAGACTCTTGTTGTAAGGAACAAATAAGATAATATATTTCAAAGTTCTTTGCAAGCCATAAAACACTGTGTTAACAATAAGGTGATATCCATAAAATGAGACTATACTTCATTGTTATGTATTTCATGTGACTTTGCAGAACCCTCTAATCCTTCAACCTCATTGTTGAAAAATAATTTCCTTGAGGGTATCTAATCACATCATATATATATATATATATATATATATATGAAAATAAGTTTGACAAAGTGTTTCCCATTCTGAATAAGAGACAAAAGTGACATCAGTTCAAGTTAAGTTTACATTTTGTGCAAAGAATTTGAAACAGATCACTAAGCTTTAAACGAAAATGAGGCATTTTTTTTTACTTTATACTTTTATTCATGCAAGAATTACAAAAGAATAGAAGTAAAGGTCTTCTTTTTTCATTTATTTTTTTCTCTCCCACTCCCAGCCCTCCTCCCCTCTCCCCACTCCCTCATTCCTCTACCCCATCCCTTGTATTAGCTCATCTACTGCTAAAAAAGAGGCTTTTTAAAATAATGGGAAGAATGCGTGGCTTTATATTATATAATTAGCTTATATGACACATCTTTTTTGATGCATGATGCTGCTGCTAAAGTTAGCCTTTGGCAAAGATATGTCATAAACACGTTTGCAGGACTCTAATGGGAACAAATCTATAATAGTGAAGAGGGAAGTAAGCAAGACATTCATTTGTAAAAGCAATGTTTAATAAAATATGATTATGAACTACCTTTGTTCAGTTCTTGCCTTGCTAAAAATGCCTCGGAATTTCAGTATGATATGAAGATGAGTTGTCCGGTTTTCTGCACTCATTCTTTCAAACAACCATTTGTTGAGTACTGACTGTGTGCCCCACTGTATGTGCAACGGTAGTCACTGCCTTTCAAAGAGCTTTATCCTCTGTTAGAGAAGGTAAAACAAGTACACAAATATAAGGCACAATATTTGTCCTGTTGAGTGCATGCAACAGATTTTCTTAGACCAGCTGAGTTGATGAGGATTTATTGTAAGCATACATGTCCAAATGAATCCAGCCCTAGAAGCTTCAGCAGCAGGAGTTTGTGAATCTTCAGCCTAGAGTTCTGCTGTTCATGAGTGACTGGCCTCATGTCTGCTTTTTGTCTGTATTTGTCTGTTCTCTTCCTGCGGCCACCTGGCTTCATGTGTTTTCAGAGATGCTGAGGGCATAATAGGAATACAGTGATGTGGAGGGCAGAAGACAAAACTATAGCTTCTTTAGATTTCAAGGACTGCTTCATGAAAGGGCTAGCATTCCTTGTCATTGGGCCTTGGAGGAATGGGATGTAAACAGAATGTGAGATGAAAGCACACTCAAAGTAAGAACGTAAAGGCTCTGAAATGGAGAACGCCAATTGTGTCTGTTGAATAGCAACCATTGGCACTTTGTCTGGAGAGCAGGAAGTATGGGAAAGTAGACGTAGCAAAAATCATGCCTTTCTAACTTCTCAAATTAAAAAGTAAAAACTTTTGAATTTAACTGTAATGTAGTTAATATGCATGTACATGTGTTTTAAAATACATAGGAGTTTTCCAAATCCAGTTGAAACAAAACATACCTCAAACATATCTTCCATTGGCCATTGTTTCAGTTTATTTTCCAACTCCTGTAACCTATTTACCACTCCATTGACAACTTTATCTAGTAAGACATGACGCTAAGCACTGTGTGGATTGACAAAAGAAGAAACTGCCTATCCTTGGAATTTGCTATTTAGTTGAGGGACAAGAAAAATAAGCACAAACACAAACATACAGGTACCAGCGGCAGATACTTGTATTCAATTGTCACTAGTTGTTTTCCTAACCATTGTAACACAGAAACTACTACTCAATCTCCCTCATTAGTTTATTTGCTCTCTTGTCTTTATTCAGATCCCTACTCCTCAGTCTGTCCTGCACTCCACAACTAACGCAGAGACATCTAATTGTTTCTCAAATTGAAATATCTAGCCGGAGTTCAAAGACCATCTACCAATTGCCATCCTACCCTTACAATCTATGTTCATTTCCTGCTTTCTTTCTTTTTCTTTCTTTCTTTCTTTCTTTCTTTCTTTCTTTCTTTCTTTCTTTCTTTCTTTCTTTCTTTCTTTCTTTCTTTCTTTCTTTCTTTCTTTCTTTCTTTCTTTCTCTTTTTCCTTTCTTTCCTTTCTTTTCTTTTCTTTCTTTTCTCTCTCTCTCCCTCCCTCCCTCCCCTGTGTAGAGTGCTGTGGCATCTAGCTCACAGCAACCTCAAACTCTTGGGCTCAGGCCATCCTCTTGCCCCAGCTTGGCCTGTAGTTAAAACTACAGGCAGCTTCCACAATTCCCTGTTTTGTTTTTTGTTTTTCTATTTTTAGGAGAGACAGAGGGTGGGTCTCACTCTTGCTCAGGCTGGTTGGTCTCTAACTCCTGAGCTCAGGTGATCTACCTCCTCAGCCTCCCAGGGTGCTGGGATTACAGGCATCAGCCACCACCCTCGGCCTTCATTTCCCATTTCTACCTAGGCATACTCTTCTCTGCAGGAGGCAAACTTATTTGTCACTGGAAAATACTGTCTTTTGAGGATCTTAACATCTTAATAGAAGGCAAAGGAGCAAACAATGAATCACTGATAAAATTTGATTGCTTTTGATAAAGTAACATGAATAAGAACTTAAGACATAAATTTCCTGATAAATGTGGGTTCAAAGCTTAGCCTAACCCTGCAAATAAGAGTTGTATGTTAACTAATCAAGATACATCAGCAAAAGTCTTTTCCCCCTTACTAATTATCCAAGAAATAAGAGGATAAGTAATCCATGGTGACATGGTTGTAATGAAATTCAACAGAATCTCATCTGTTCCAAGATAGAAAAGTATCTTCTTGTTTCTTTGGAATGCCCTCCAGAAAGCGAAGGCCACATCCAAGAGGAATAATCCAAATTAATCACAAATCCAAGAGATAGCCATGTACTTATTGCCTAATTCCACTACTAGCATAGCACTGATCACCTTATAAAGCACACATATAAATTGCTCTGAAAATATTTAATGGAGACTTGTCCTTACATTAAACCTAGAATATTTGTACAGTGATTATATATGGATTAATGGATTAATGATGTGGCAGTAGTACTGGCAAGTATACTGAGACTAGCAGACGAGCTGCTGGGGAGAAAAGAACCTTGTGTCTCACCATTTCTTCACTCTGACTATAAGCTTTTCAAAGATTTGAGTGTATGTATGGGTTTGTGTATATATATGTACTCATGATCATAGGATTTTGCTTTGTTGTATAATCTGAAGATTTAACATGTAATTTTTTCTGTTAATCTTCTTTCTAGAATTGGGGGTTAAGAATACTTACAAGGTAGTGAAGAATTTGCAACAATATCACAATATTTCTAAAATGAATGGATTTGCCACCTGAAAAATAAGACTAGAACTAGGGGCATATAATATGTTTTAATTATATAAGTGACTGTCCCCCATGCTGCAGACCCCACCCCACCCCACCGTGAGCTTTTGAGAGAAGTGACATTCTAAGCAGTCTATAAATGCTTGTTTAGAGAATGAATCAAATGACCAGTTTGGAGTAGGGAAAGGTATTAAATCATCATGTCTATAATTTTTTTGTTCCCTCTTTTTTTTTTTTAGACAGAGTTTCACTCTGTTCACCAGTCTAGAGTGCTGTGGCATCAGCCTACCTCACAGCAACCTCAAACTCCTGGGTTCAAGGTATCCTCCTGCCTCAGCCTCCCGAGTATCAGGGACGACAGGCATCCACCACAACACCCAGCTAACTTTTCAATTTTTAGTATAGATGGGATCTTACTCTTGCTCAGGCTGGTCTCGAACTCCTGAGCTCAAGCAATCCTCCTGCCTCAGCCTCCCAAATTGGTAAGATTATAAGCATGAGCCACCACACCCCAGTCAGTTCCTTCTCTTTACTCTCTTTTTTCACTGTAGCGTCATGCCTTCTCACATACCATTCCCCAACCTACCAAGATACTCTAGTCCCTTTTAATCAGGCCATTTCCCTTACCTGTGTATCATTCAACTTTTCTGTGAAACCATACAGACTAATCTGTTCTATCTTCTTTTTCAACTCTGCCATGATCTACTGTTCCATGTTCATTCAGTCAATTGCATTAGTATGTATGTGCTTATCCTCTGCCAATTTTGGTTGTATGACCCTTTTTTCTTTTTAGAATTTTCAAAGGTGAGAACTCAGGGGACCACTGCCCTCTTGTGAGGTTCTGATGGTGGCCCTGAGTATCAGGTCCACTCAGTTTTTATTGAAGGCTATTTGCTTATTAGCCCAAAGGGTAAGCTGAGGAAGGGAACAAAGATGCCAGCAGTTTCTCTGAGTGAGTATATCAGCTCCTATTGTTTCTATAATCATTAACCTTAAGGATCTGAGCAGTCTTGACAAATCTGGAATGTGAGCCTTGTTTGAGGGCAGCCTCCTGTCTGAGGTGTATGACCTTTTTTGATGACCACCCCCTGTATCTGTTAGGGGAAGAGGAGGAAGGGTTAAAATGACAGATTAATTTCTGTAATCTTGGAAATGAGGTTAGTCAGCAAAGAGTACATAAGTGTATCTTTTGCTCTTCTAGCTCCAGCATTTGGTGTATTTTCTGAAAGACATTATGCTGACCATTTGGTATAAAGGTGAAAAACAATTATTGGGAGGCATACTCATTTCAAATGACAGTGTTGTGGGTTGACCATGTAATCTTGGGAAAATAACATAAATTTTCCGTGCCTCATTTTCCTCATCTTATATTTAAATTTACTTATTTATTGCACCAGCAACTTGATAATCATAATAACTTGCCACATCTTACAAAAATAACAATTATGGGAATGCCATATAAATGGAATAATGTTTGTACCACTCCATGTCCAAGAACTGAGAGTAATTAAATATAGTAGAAAACCATTTACTCAGAATTTCTGACACCTGATCTGTTCTAGATTAATTATATTAGAATTTAGATATCCTAATTCCAAATGAGCATAACAAGTTTAAAAGCTTGTTAGCTCATAAATTATCCTATTGATATATAGTGTGAGATGCAAAGTATAGTGAGAAATAAGTTTTAAAATCATTTGTGCCTTAGAAAGCACGATACATAATATGGAATACAAAATATGGTTGAAAATAAACAAGTTTTTAAAATATGAGTCTTAGAAGATGTTTATTTAGTATTAATATATCACCCAGATGATTTGAAGGTGCTAGGTTCTAAATTGTATTCCTCCCACCCAAATTCATATATTGAAGCCCTAACTACCAATGTGACAGTATTTGGAAATTGGGTCTTCAGGGGATAATTAAGTTTAGATAAGGCCATGAGGGAGGGGCCCTGGTGGTGGAATCGATGACCTTATAAGAAGAGACACTCTTTCTCCCCACCATGTAGAGACACAGAGAGAAAGTGACCATCTGAAAGCTAGGAATAGAGCCCTCACCATTAACCAACCATGCTGGCACTTTGAACTCAAAGCCTCCAAGCTATTAAAAAAAAAAAAATTCCATTGTTTAAACCACCTCAGCTATGGTATTTCATTGTGGCAGCCTGAATTAAGGCAGTTAACTATTTATTATTTTATTTATTTAAAGATCTGAGTGGTTGATACTGACCCACAAGCACCACTTACTGTCTCAGAAATTAAATGGAGCCTGCCATTATAAAAACAAAAGAAAATCCAAAATTAAGAAGCAACAGCTGCTACAGATGAGAAGGAATCTGTGAATAAACTCCAGAAGCATGAAGAATCAGGGCAAAAGGATGCCTCCAAAAGGCAACACCAGCTCTCTAGCAATGGATACCAACTAAAGTCAAAATATTGAAATAATAGATACAGAATTCCAAATATGGATTATAAGGACACTCAACGACATACAAGAGAAAACAGAAAACCAACACAAAGAAACCACAAAAAAAATTAGGAAATGGGGTGGCACCTGTGGCTCAAAGGAGTAGGGTGCCAGCCCCATATGCCAGAGATGGTGGGTTCAAACCCATCCACAGCCAAAAACTGCAAAAAAAAAAAATCAGGAAATGAATGAAAAATTCACTAATGAAATCAAATTATTAAAAAAATAGAACTGTTGGAAATGAAAAAAATACTTCAAGGACATACAGAACACAGTAGAAAGTCTTAAAAATAAACTAGACTAGGCAGAAGAAAGAATCTCAGAGCTTGAAGATAGCACATTCTAATAAAACAAGTCAAAGAACAGATAAGGGAATAAACAAAGCCTACAAAAAACATAGGATCATGTAAAGAGAATAAACTTAAGAATTATAGGCATCCCTGATGTGAAGAAGAAAACACACATGAGTTGGAAAACCTATTTGTGGAAATACTCGAGGAAAATTTCTTTGATCTTGCTGGAAATTTAGATATCCAGGTATAAGAAGCTCAAGAAACACCTGGAATATTCATCACAAAGAGGCAAATCACCATGAGCCAATCATCAAACTGCCCAAAGTCAGCATGAAGGAGAAATTCCTGCATGCCATAAGGTGAAATCATCAAGTAACTTACAAAGGAAACCCCATCACGCTAACTGTGGAGTTCTCAACTGAGACCTTACAAGACACGAGGGATTGGGGCTCCATCTTCAATCTTCTTAAACATAATAAAGGACAGCCTAGAATTTTGTATCTTGCAAAACAAAGTTTCTTATATGGGGGAGAAAAAAGGCTTTCCCAGACAATGAAACACTGAGGAAGTTTGTTAAGACCAGACCTGCATTATACACTGATCTGCACAATGGAAACCCACCAATGTAAAATCACCTCAAAGCTAAAGCTCAGAACCCATATAAAATAATGGTTCAAGAGGTAAAACAAAGCAATAAAGTTTTAGCTGACAGGATGAACAGTAATGGATCCTATTTATCAATTCTTTCAATAAACATGAACAGCTTCAATTCCCCATTTAAGGGACATAGGCCAGCTGAATGGATAAAAAAATACAAACCAAGAGATAAATATATACCTCCAGTGTTTGGTGGTTAGATACACATATCTTTTACTTTTACCCAATTTTCCAAATATGATCACTTGTTTTCTCTTTCCATTATATAAATCCTATTACAATTTGTCTGTTCCATCCATAATGCTTGCATTTGGCCACTGTAATGTTCCTGACCCACAGTATCACACCATTACCATGTGATTTAAGTAAAACAAATGATTCAATTATTTATTTAATTATTTATAAATTAATATTCCATTCAGTGAAGGAATGGCAGGGCCTTTTCATCACGCTAAAAAACACAGAACATAAAATGTATCATTTTAACGAATTTTAAGTAGACAATACAGTATTGTTAAATATGGGTACATTCTTGTGCAGCAGATACCTAGAACTTTTTCATCTTGAAAAACTGAAAATTTGTGCCCATTGGTTAACTCCCCCTTTTTCCTTCCCCTCAGCTGCTGGAAACAATTCACTTTCTATTTCTAAGAGTTTAACTACTTTAGATTCCTCATCTAAGTGGTATTATGTTGTATTTGTCTTTCAGTGTCTAGCTTATTTTACTTAATGTAATGTCCTCAGGGCTCATCCACATTGCTGCAAATAACAGAATTTCATTCTTTTATAAGGCTGAATAGTATTCCATTGTATGTTTACAACACATCTTCTTTACCTATTTCTCCATTAATGGACATTTAGGTTGCTTCTCTTGGCTATTGTAATGCTGCAGTGAATGTGGGTATGCAAATTATCTCTTCAAGATCCTATTTTCCACTGTTTTGATATATACCCTGAAGTGGAATTGCTGGTTCATACAGTAGTTCTATTTTTAATTTGCTAGGGAAACTTCATATTGTTTTCCACAGCAGGTACACTATTAGTTACATTTCTACTAACAGTGCATGAGGTTTCCAGTTTTTCCACATCCTCACCAAGACTTTATTTTTTGAGTTTTTTTTTTTTGATAGTGGCCATCCTCTCATAATGGTTTTAATTTACATTTCCCTAATGATTAGTGATGCTGAGTATTTTTTCATGTAAGTTTTCATCATTTATACGTCATCTTTGGAAAAAATGTCTATTTAGGTCCTTTGCCCATTTCTTAATTCGGTTATTTAGGGGAGGGTTGCTATTGATTTTTATGAGTTCTTCATATATTGTGAATATTAACATATTATTAGGTGTATGGTTTGCAAATATTTCTCCCATTGATTGTCTTTTCATTCTTTTGATTATTTCTTTTTCTGTACAAATGAACAATCATTTCTAAAGTCATTAAAAAATATTATGCCATCCAGATACTTCTATTTCTTAGACTCTTGTATAAACAAACTTCTGCGGTAGGGCATTAGAGTGTTTTTATGTATGTATGTATGCATGTATTTTACATTTTCAGTTCTTTCAAATGGAGATGGTGTACAAAATGATTTCATTAGCATTTTGTATTATGAAAAATACAATAATTTATGGATAAAATATTCCCTAAAATGTAAAATAACAATTCACATGTTTTTAAAAGGCCCCAGTTCTAATATCCATATGATTTTTAGACTTTAAACATTGGCATATTTTACACTATGAATTTGTATAATAGAGCTGACTATTTGAGCTATTATACTGGGTAAAACATGTAGTGTTACCATTTATAGAGTTGCTATTTGATTGACCATAATCCTAAACCATCCTCATAATTATCCATTGTCATAAATCTAATGCAGTATTTTTCAACCTTTTTTTAATCTCCCAGTATACTTGAACCTATAGTTAAACTTCTGCACCACAGTTAAATTATGTTAATCCAAACAAAGAGTAAAAAAAGAATATACTTACCGTGCTTTGAACTTCTTTGAAAATAATTTATCTTTAAAAATTTTTGGAATACCTAAGATCCTCTCCTTGCACACCAGTGTGCTGCTGCACACCAAGTGAAAAATCACTGATCTAACGTGTATTTAGGGAAGGAAAATCCATACAAGTGATTCATAGTTTAAGAAGATACTTTTTGTTTTAATAACACTTACTTGAAACTAATTTAGTACTCTGAGTAGAGAGATGATCATCAAAATTGCCGTTTGTTGTAAAAGATAAGAATTTATTTTATAACCATAGTACTTCATTAGTAAATATGATTAGGCCTTAAGAGGAAGAAATAAAAATACCATAACTAATTTGCTGAAATGTCTTTTTAAGGCAAGCACCTTAAGCTATCTCTTCTGATATTTTCAGCATCAACTTGGGATAAAACAACACACTAAGTAAGTTAAAGACTGTGACTATGGATCACGTAATTATATAGGTACTACTGAAATGAGAGTATTTGATACTGAGAATTAAAAGGAAACATTTAATGGTGTATGCATGAGCATATTGAATTGGGTCTACAAATAAAGTAACCCATTACCTAGATTTCATTATAAGTTATTACATGGCTGATTCAGATTCAGTATTTTATTTTCATTGGCTGCAGTAAAGATAAATGGCAAGTGTTATATAAGCACAGTTGATGTAGTTTGTTTTGAAGCCCAGGAGACATAGCTAAGTGGCAGAAAATGGAGTCAGTTTAAAACTGTAGTACCCAAGGCCTTGAACTGGGTTCTCCACTTTCTGAGCCTCATATCCTCCAACTCTAAAATGGACACAGTAGGTGATTTTAAAACACTGCATTCTCTTAAAGGAAGCAGAAATTGTTCACATCCTCAGGAGACTTTGAAAATCCGACACTCTTAACAAAAATGACAATTTTTTCCAAATATTCTAATTTCACAGAGTGCTAGTTATGTGAGCAAGAAGGTGTAATGAGAGTAGAGGGCCAAAAATAATAACACTAAGAAGTAGTAAATGAAGCTGATGATCTCCACAGTGAGTGTGTATAGATTAATACTGTGCTTTCATGGCACCAGTTGAGTTGATTAAGACTTTTTAGGTCAGTTATTTCATTTGGTTATAAAAAGTCCCTAATTTGATTCTGTATCCTCCCTCTGAAAAAATAATTAGCCACATGTTTTAATGACATACCCATAACCATAGTCTCCTAGATAATAGGAAACTGTGCAAATAGTTTCAGGTGGAAAGTGGGAAGAAGTCTTAACATCTGAGTAGCCTTATCTATCCCCAGCTTGAGCTGTTGTTCCTAGAGAGAAAAGGGATGTTTTTATTTTCTTCTTTCTTTACAGGGATTACCTTAACAGGAAATAGAAAAAGAAGTAATATTAGTAGTAGTAGTAGTAGTAACAGTAGCAGCAACATCAAATGTGAATATATGTGAATCTTTACTGAATTATTTGAAAGAAAACTGGTTTCCCAATCTAAATTCATAATGGAAGCTATTACAATAATAATTATGCTGGTAACTAACACTGAGTTTATTATTACACGTACCAGACACTACACTCAGAACTTGACATATAATCCTGGTCTGATGTCCATACTCTTTACATATGCTCCATACTATAATTAATATACAGTTCTTTAATGAATATATGTGGATACACTGTGAGGGAAGTCATTTACTCCAAATGAGGTTGATACACTGTTACAATTTTGATCACATATCATTAGTTTATAATGTAGATGTTGGTCTTGATGCCAGTATGATCAAGTTCCAGTTTATATTCATATGCTATGAAAGTTGTACCGGTGCAACACCATACTTCTAAGTAGCAGTCATAGTTATTTTAGTTAGTATTCTTGTATATGCTGTTTTTAAATGTCTCTGAATATTCCTGGCACTTTAGCCAGTTCTCCACAACTCCTTCCCTCATGGAGTTTGAGATACTTTGAGGGAATTCTTTGAAAGGAAGTTTTGCATGTTGCTTGGCCTTGTGAGTAAAGCATCAGATGATATTTGTGAAAGTCTTTGAGAGGTGCAGATGAAAGGCACTTTCTAAATACAAAGCACTAATGCTGTATTCATGGAAATGGTTCTTCTTCACATCCTTTGCTCTAATGTCTAAATCCCAAGGTGTTATTGCAATAGGTACTTTAAAAATGCTTGTATATACCCCCAAAGCATTTAGTAGAGGGAAAAGTGCAGGTGAATACATTCAGAGCATACAAATCATGAAATAGAGACTATGATCTGAAGTAAAAGGGACTGGGAACATAACAACAAGGCTAATCAATAGAGAGTGTTTGTGGGGCTTGGAAGAAGAGGAAAGGATAGGAGTCAACTGTTCTTATAGTGACTCATAACTTCAATAATGGCTTCTTAGAACTGCTGGAAGAAAATAAGAAAACTAAAAATTGTAAAAAAAAAAAAAAAAGAAAAGAAAGAAAGAACTGTTTTAACTATAAAGGAGAAATTTATTTATTTATTTTTGTAGAAACAGAGTCTCACTTTACCGCCCTCGGTAGAGTGCCGTGACATCACAGGACTCACAGCAAGCTTGAGAAATTTATTTTATTTATTTATTTTTGAGACAGTCTCACTATGTTGCCCTCGATAGGGTACCATAGCATCACAGCTCACAGCAACTCCTAACTCTTGGGCTTAAGCGATTCTCTTGCCTCAGCCTCCCAAGTATCTGGGACTACAGGTGCCCACCGCAATGCCCAGCTACTTTGTTGTTGTCGTTGTTTAGCAGGCCTGGGCCGGGTTTGAACCCACCAACCCCAGTTTTTGTGGCTGGCACCCTAGCCACTGAGATACAGGCACTGAGCCTATAATAAATTTAAATAATAAAATATCATGGGGTCAGATTTTCTCTTAGGTTATTTCCTAGATGCTGCCTGATTTTATGGATTTTGTTGGGCTCAATAATTGATCATTCAAGTAATAACATTTTGTGATTACTATGTGCCAAGTATACTACTAAGTGTTTTATGTATATGACTTCATTGAATTCTCACAAAAAAAACATTAAGATGTTTATTACTATCTCTATTTTACAGATGAGAAAATAGAGGCTTGAAAGAGTTTATAGCAAACTGATAACTAAATACACAGAACTATGATTTAAACCCATTGTAGTTAGCTTCTAATTTGTGTACACTTTGTTTCTTATTAATTTAAACAAGTTATGCACAGATTATATCTCTAAGTAGGTAAATTAGTAACAAAGAAAGTGTTCTATACTTGATACACCCAAGATACTCTCCTTTTCGTTGTCTTCTAGAGACAAGATATTGAATAACTGATTAGCTTAATTTCTCCTTTTTTTTTTTTTTTTTTGCTTCTCCAGTATTTCTTTTAAAAGTTATAAGCAGTATTAGTCCTACTTAAAAAAAACTATTGTTCAATACTGGATGACCCTTCACTTTTATCCAACATATCTGTATACCTTAACCTGCAACCAAACTTTTATGATTACCACTAGAACTCCCTGTGATACACTATGGTCAGACCGACACAGAATAATATATCTAGGACTCCTATTTTAAGTACAGATAAGTGAACATTGCCCTAGTGCTACCACAGCAAAAATTTGACAATCAGTAATCTGGGTATTGAGCCTGGGTGACATGACTTCTTGAGTAACAGAATTACACATTACATACACAGTTATCCAATGCTGATAAAACTGGGAGTTTAAAAAAGGGCAATCCCATAGTATTGTGTCCTTTTGCCCTGAGGGACAGATGTCTTATTCGATATGGGCTACCAAAATTGGCAAATGGGGGCTTGTTTTCATGAAATACAAGGAAAGCAGACTGAAGCCAGCTTTCCACAGAGGCTCCCATACAGAAGGAGAGTTAAAGGACAGAAATTTAGCAAGTAACCAAAGCTGCACCAAGAGAGAAGATTGAAGAACACACATCAACCCCTCTGAGGTGAGCTGTGACCACAAGGATACAAACAAAAGGTACAAAATCCATCACCAAGCGGACGGGAGTCCCCTCCCCCATGAGAACGGCTCAGAGTGCCCCACAAACAAACGAGCAGAGTTCAAGGGTCCTCCCACTACACTCCACGGGAGAGACCTTCTAAAAGCTGAACCTACCTCCCCTAATAGGGTGCCACAGTGTTCTTCTGCCAGGCATAAAACTGTATAAAACTGTATACACTCTCTACCTGCAAATCTGAGCTCCCAGCACTCCCCTCCACTCTCACTCTGAGGTTTGGAGGCCTGTCCCCCAGGAGTCCAGATTCTTGGATGATTTCTGGAGGGGTGTGGACAAGGCCTAAACTGAAGCAGGTCAGTGCTGATTCTGTGGCACAGGAGTGATGAGAGGATGGTTGGCTGAGGGGGAACCACACCGGAATGGCCGTGCCCCGAAGCGCAGAGCAGCAGCCATTTCTGGCAACAATAGGGCTCACTCATGGATATTCCGAAGCCACACACTCTGTCTCCCTGGGCAACAAGAGGAGGCCAGGCATCTTCTCAGGTGGCAACCACCGTGGAACAGATCTCAGATGGAAACCCAGGCCCCGTGAGTAAAGAGTTTGCCTGAGGTGGTACCAGCCTGGGTGGAGCACGGAGACTAGATAACGCACGTGCAGAGCTGGGAAATTCCCAGGGCAGGGCTGACCCAGAGGACCGCTTTACTGAGCCTAAGATGGACCCGGCCCTCAGGGGATCATCAGCCTATAGACAAAGGAAGGCAGGAGGCTAGAATTGACAGCTAACCGAATACAAACCTGCAGTAGTAAAGACAGGGCCCGAGGCGCAGGCTCTGGGAACTCAAAACACCTTCTCTTCTGCAGGGGAATTTAGCAGGGACAGAAACAAATTCCCGCAAAGTTGTTCTCTTCTGTTCTGTCAGTAACATAAATCGGGGCGGGGCTGGAACTGAGTGAATACCACCCAGCCTACATCAAGCACCGGAGGTTGTCAGGCCTCACCTCCCCCTGCTGGATAGAGACAGAGCACAGCGGCCTGGCTAAGCAGATAAAGATTTCCTTGTGATTCAGGCAGGTGCAAACCCCTAGAGTATCTGTTCACTAGAGGCAACTGGGTCACAGCCCTGCGGGGCTATCAGTGACTGGGTGTGACAGAGGTGCAAGGTGGGGAAGGAGCCATCAACCTTCCCAGACTAATCTATTTGCTGGGTGGGTCTTCCTGACTTCAGGGAATACTGGAGCAAGTCATATCTGAGTTGTCACCAGACTCCTGTGATCCAGTCACCAGAGACCTTTTAAACTCTCCCACCTGAGACAGGTGCTGACTGAGACAATTGATTTGGACCTTTTGAACTGAGCCAATCGCCCGAGGACTATTCAAGTGGTGCCCTGAGTATGTGGTTGGAGGAAGGTTTGATTTTACTTTTCCAATTGTTGCCTGTGGGGGGATGGGGTGACTTAATTTCTGGTATTTCTCCACAGCTGAGACTTCAACCCAGAGTAACTGTTTCACTAGGGTCGAACAGAGACCAGCTGAAAATAAGACAAAACCACTTAGCCCCACCACACCAAACAGGTCCCCAGTTTCTCAGGCTATAGCACTCAACGGGTCCTCAACAAAGCTCCAGGGGAAAAATCAAATGGTGTAAAATAATCATGGGGTGGAATCAGCAGAAAAACTCTGGTAACATGAATAACCAGAATAGATCAACCCCCCCAAGGAAAGGTATGGCAGATGTAACTGAAGATCCCATTCATAAAAAGCTGGCCGAGATATCAGAAATTGAATTCAGAATTTGGATTGCAAACAATATTAATAGAATGGAGGAAAATTTGCAATTAGAAATTCAAGGAGCAATTCAAACGTCAGAATTAGAAATTCGAGGAGAAATTCAAAAGTTGTCTCAAGAATTTAACGAATTTAAAGACAAACGACCAAAGATTTTGCTGCACTGAAGCAAGAATTTGCAGCCCTCAAAGATCTGAAAAATACAGTAGAATCCCTCAGTAACAGAGTGAAGCAAGCAGAAGAAAGATTTCTGACACTGAAGACAAAGCTTTTGAATGCTCCCAAACTCTCAAAGAGGAAGAGAAATGGAGAGCAAAAATAATCATTCTCTTAGAGAGCTCTGGGATAATTCAAAGAAGGGTAATATCTGCCTCATTGGAATCCCTGAAAGTGATGAAGTGGCCTCGCAAGGCACAGAGGCACTTCTCCATTAAATTATGAAAGAGGATTTTCCAGACATGCCATGAGATTCTGAAATTCAGATCACAGTTTCAGAACCCCAGCATGACTCAATCTGAATAAACATCCCCCAGGCATATCATAATTAACTTCACTAAAGTTAACAGGAAGGAGAAAAATTCTGAAAGCAGCCAGATGTAAGAAATCCATTACCTACAAAGGGAAGAATATTAGCATGACTGCAGATCTCTCTGCTGAAACTTTTCAAGCCAGAAGAGGGTGGTCATCGACTTTTAATCTTCTAAAGCAAAATAACTTTCAACCCCGGATCCTGTATCCAGCTAAACTAAGTTTCATTTATGATGGAGAAATTAAATACTTTAATGACATTCATATGTTGAAGAAATTTGCCATAACCAAACCAGCTCTTCAGGATATTCTCAGCCCTATCCTCCATAATGAAGAGTAAAATCTCTAATCTCATCAATCAGAAACGACAAAGACAAAATAACAACAAACTCCTCAGAAACTAAAAAAATCCTTAATGAATATTACAAGAAACTTTATTCTCAAAAATATGAAAATCTGAAGGAAATCAACCAATACTTGGAAGCTCGTCACCTTCCAAGACTTAGCCAGAATCAAGTGGAAATGTTGAACAGGCCAATATCAAGTTCTGAAATAGCATCAACCATACAAAATCTCCCTAAAAGGAAAAGCCCGGGACCAGATGGCTTCACGTCAGAATTCTACCAAACCGTTAAAGAGGAACTAGTACCTATATTTCTCAACCTGTTCAAAAATGTAGAAAAAGAAGGAAGACTACCCAACACGTTCTATCAAGCAAACATCACCCTGATCTCCAAACCAGGAAAAGACCCAACAAGTAAAGAAAATTGTAGACCAATATCACTTATGAATATAGATGCAAAAATATTCAACAAGATCCTAACAAACAGAATCCAGCAACACATCAAACAAATTATACATCATGACCAAATCAGTTTTATCCCAGGGTCTCAAAGCTCGTTCAATATAGGGTAAATCTATAACTATAATTCAGCACATAAACAAATTATAAAACAAAGGCCATATGATTCTCTCAATTTTCGCAGAAAAAGCTTTTGATAATATCCAGCATCCCTTCATGATCACTTAAGAAAATTGGTATAGAAGGGACATTTCTTAAACTGATAGAGGCCATCTACAGCAAACCCACAGCCAATATCACATTGAATGGAGTTAAATGGAAATCATTTCCACTCAGATCAGGAACCAGACAAGGCTGCCCATTATCTCCACTGCTCTTTAACATTGTAATGGAAGTTTTAGCCATCACAATTAGGGGAGAAAAGGCGATCAAGTGTATCCATATAGGGTCAGAAGAGATCAAACTGTCATTCTTCACAGATAATATGATTGTATATCTGGAAAACACCAGGGATTCTACTACAAAACTCTTAGAAGTGATCAAGGAATACAGCAGTGTCTCAGGTTACAAAATCAACATTCACAAATCGGTAGCCTTTACATATACCAACAATAGTCAAGCTGAAAAAACAGTTAAGGACTCTATTCCATTCACAGTAGTGCCAAAGAAGATGAAATATTTGGGAGGTTATCTAACAAAGGACGTGAAAGATCTCTATAAAGAGAAGTATGAAACTCTTAGAAAAGAAATAGCTGAAAATGTTAGCAAATGGAAAAACGTACCATGCTCATGGCTGGGAAGAATCAACCTTGTTAAAACGTCCATACTACCCTAAGCAATATACGATTTTAATGCAATCCCTATTAAAGCTCCACTGCCATACTTTAAAGATCTTGAAAAAAATAATACTTCATTTTATATGGACTCAGAAAAAACCTTGAATAGCCAAGACATTACTCAGAAATAAAAACAAAGCAGGAGGAATCACGCTACTAGACCTCAGACTATACTATAAATCGATAGTGATCAAAACAGCACGGTACTGGCACAAAAACAGAGAAGTAGATGTCTGGAACAGAATAGAGAATCAAGAGATGAATCCAGCTATTTACCGTTATTTGATCTTTGACAAGCCAATTAAAAACATTTAGTGGGGAAAAGATTCCCTATTTAACAAATGGTGCTGGGTGAACTAGCTGGCAACCTATAGAGGACTGAAACTGGACCCACACCTTTCACCATTAACTAAGATAGACTCTCACTGGATTAAAGATTTAAACTTGAGACATGAAACTATAAAATTACTAGAAGAGAGTGCAGGGAAAACCCTTGAAGAAATCAGTCTGGGTGAGTATTTTATGAGGAGGACCCCCAGGCAATTGAAGCAGCTTCAAAAATACACTACTGGGACCTGATCAAACTAAAAAGCTTCTGCACAGCCAAGAACACAGTAAGTAAAGCAAGCTGACAGCCCTCAGAATGGGAGAAGATATTTACAGGTTATATCTCCAACAAGGGTTTAATAACCAGAATCCACAGAGAACTCAAATGTATAAGCAAGAAAAGAACAAGTGATCCCATCGCAGGCTGGGCAAGGGACTTGTAGAGAAACTTCTCTGAAGAAGACAGGCGCACGGCCTACAGACATATGAAAAATGCTTATCATCCTTAATCATCAGAGGAATGCAAATCAAAAATACTTTGAGATATCATCTAACTCCAGTAAGATTAGCCCATATCACAAAATCCCAAGACCAGAGATGTTGGCATGGATGTGGAGAAAAGGGATCTCTTCTACATTGCTGGTGAAAATGCAAATTAATACATTCCTTTTGGATAGATGTTTGGAGAACACTTAGAGATCTAAAAATAGATCTGCCATTCAATCCTATAATTCCTATACTAGGTATATACCCAGAAGAGCAAAAATCACATTATAACAAAGATATTTGTACCAGAATGTTTATTGCAGCCCAATTCATAATTGCTAAGTCATGGAAAAAGCCCAAGTGCCCATCGATCCATGAATGGATTAATATTTTTTGGTATATGTACACCATGGAATATTATGGAGCCTTAAAGAAAGATGGAGACTTTACCTCTTTCATGTTTACATGGATGGAGCTGGAACTAAATATTCTTCTTAGTAAAGTATCTCAAGAATTGAAGAAAAAGTATCTAATGTACTCAGCCCTAATATGAAACTAATTTTTGGCTTTTACATGAAAGCTATAACCCAGTTATAACCTAAGAATAAGGGGAAGGGGGAAAGGGAGGGGAGGGATGAGGATGGGCAGAGGGAGGGTGATTGGTGGGATTACAGCTGCAGTGCATCTTACAAGGGTATATGTGATACTTTGTAAATGTAGAATATAAGTGTCTTAACACAATAACTAAGAAAATGCCAGGAAGTCTACGTTAACCAGTGTGATGAAAATGTGTCAAATAGTCTATAAAACCAGTGTATGGTGCCCCATGATTGCGTGATCGCATTAGTGTATACAGCTATGATTTAATAATAAAAAATAAATAATAAAAAAATTCAAAAAAATACAAGGAAAGCAAAGGGCAACTATGTACGTGTGTTTGCATCCTAATTTTATTTCTGTCCTTTATGGTGCTTATTTGTGAGTAAAGCAAAGTAAAAATAAAGCAAATGAATCCAATTTAAGTTGTCGTCATACCATTCATGAATCTAGATCCCACTCTGTGGTCTGGTCTGGTGCAGACGCCCAGTATTAATACATAGAAAGGTGCTTCTATGCACGGATTCACTTGTTGATTTCAGGCATTACAAGATATCTCTTTGAGAAACTAGTTCATATAAGCAATGTGTATGTAATCTACTCTTCCTTGGCCTCTACTCTCTTTCTTGGCCTCTCACCTACAATACATAAAATTCTACATATTTCCCCTAAATACCTTTTGGAAAAAGTTGTTTAAATGAGTTTAAGTATTAAGTTGCTTAAGATATTTGCTTGAAGGAAACATTTATTAATTACTACCTATGTAATATTTTCTGCATTTGTAAGATTACCATCTGTGTTTATTACTACAGTCTTATATACTCATTTTCTTCAACACGTTTTCATTTTTTTCTTCTGTTTATATAGGCTGACTTTCTCCCCCTGAAGTAAGCTAATGTTTTAGTTTTCCTAAGGCATGTATTATATATGTTGCATTAATTTTAAGGGTGAGGGGAAGAACCTCTCTGAATTCACTGTTGTTCAGGTCATTCCAACATTACATTACTACATTCCAGTAATTTGCTTATTTTGATGGACATTTCATTTGATCCACTAGCAGACACATCTATATCAATATATCAGTATATTTCCTAATTGAGCTGCTTTCTCACGACTTCATTAGGCATCTTCCAGTTAATGAAGTCTCAAGTGCAATCTATGCATAGTTTGAGGCTACATGTGAAAAGGCATCATTACAAAAGAATTTATCAGATAACTTTTTTGTATTCTGGGTGATGTTCATCCAGAAGTTGCATTTTGTTTAGGGAACCATAAAGACCTAGTTAAATTGGAGAGAGTCCAGGGAGATAAGCAGTAATGCAATTGAGAGAACACATCAGATTTTGAAGGAAAAATAAAATGAGTTAAATATGCATAGCTTAGCATAAGCAAAGTTTATAAAATAGATATAGCAATAGGTCTTAATGTTGGCACTTCTCTAAAAAAATGGCTCTATTAAACATTCCACTAAAATACCATGTTGACAGACAAGAAGAGGAAAATTTGTAATAATGAGAGAATCAATGAATGAACCTTTCAGGCAGAAAACTTTTTAGATACAGGACATGCTCACACAATGCCAAAGCAGCCAGTAGCAATGTGAAAAATTCAATCTAATAAGTTATTTGGCATCATGAACCCCTCCCACCATAGTTGTTATGATTTTTTATAAAATAAAACTTGATTGAACTCAAACTTTAAAATTTTGAATTCATTCAAATTAATTAAATTTGAAAATAAACAAATAATAAGCTTGTATTGAATAAAATTATGGGCTATGTGTGGGAGACAAAAAGATGATTCAGACCCAGATCCTAATATAAGGCAAGTACAATTGAACTTTCTCTCTCCTTCCTGCAGAACTATTACTTTCCTATTCATACTTGTTAGGAGACTCCCTCAGTAACCTAACAAATACCAAGCAGGAAGATTCGTGGCAGCTGGTGGAGTTCTGCCAGAAGTTATTAAGTTTTCAAATCTCAAAATTTTGTATATTAGCCCCAACACATTTGAATAACACGTACAGATGTAAAATACATTTTTTTCAGTCCCCCCCTTCCCATATCCTTTTTTTTTTGCAGTTTTTGGCCGGGGCTGGGCTTGAACCCGATACCTCCGCCATATGGGGCCAAGCACCCTACTCCTTTGAGCCATAGGTGCTGCCCCCCCATATCCTTTTTCTCTTTTTTTTGGATAGGAAAAATAAGCAAACCTTCATCACTACCATGCTATGTGTAGAATCATTTTACAAGAATGTGGTTATGGAAATCACTAGTAAATTGGTCTATGAGATTGGAATTGTATTCAATTCCAGTCACTAGCTTCAATTCTATCTCTTTCTCTCCCATCCAGAAAAACGTATCCAAATGCAACTCAGTGAGATTAGCACTATTGGAGGCATCACCCTGAGTCCATTCTCATCTATTCTTTTTAAAATAAATAATTAGTGAACTTCCATTCTCTGTTGTAGTAACAAATGACTGCAAAACATTGGTATGTTTTGATCCTGTAGCTGAACATTGCGGAACTACAGGGAGAGGCCAAAACATGGGTGAAATTTGAGAATCCTCTGGGTCTTGTGAATACGGCTGTAATGGTGTATTCTTTTCCCACTGTCTCATTTAGCAGCTATGTACACATTCAATCCCTAATTACAGATACCAGGATTCCTCTCCTTTCACTCCACTAGGTGTCCACAGGTGCCCTTTGTCCCTCAACTTGTATTGGCAGGGAGGAGCTACAAAATATATGGAAACCTTTCTCACAAAAACAGCCAGGTGATGCTGGTTAGGTGTTGGTACTAATAATCAAAACTTTTATTTCACTCTTTACTGAAAAGTTCGAGCAGGAGTGAAATTTTTCCTAGGCTTCCCTAGTTTCCCTAGGCTCCATACCTTGTTTTTCAATCCTCTGGTATTTTTTGTCTTTTGCTTTTAGTTTTCAGTTACTCTTAATACAGTGTGTACTCACAATTTAACATATGGTAATTTGAAGAATATTTTTCTTAGAACTTTAGGCATAGTGATAGTCTTTTCCTGATTTGTGCTTTACTCAGAGTTCCATTTTCTTAAATAACATTAGAATTATTTTTATCCATCGCTTTTGAACAAATATAGGCTGACCATTTATAATAGTGCAATAAAAATGAAGCCCTGGAAATGAAAACTTTGTGAAATTCCAGAATTTCTCTTCTTAGCTGATTTATGAAATGATTCATTGCCAATTAATTCATAACCCTCCATTACCTGCTCTCACATAAATAATGAACTTGGTGATTGAAAATAATTGAAATACCTACAAACAACTTTAGTTTGAATAGAAACTAAATATGAAACTTTTAAGGATCATTACTTTTTTATATTTTCTTTTTGATATACTTCACTGACTAATAATGGAAGCCACGGCATCATTGTCAGCATAAGATAAAACAGGGCAATTATCTATTTCATGTTTCATAGTACATAATGGATAATAAGAGTTTCCTTCAAGACCTTAGTGAAAAGAATTTGGCCAACCACTATTTTTAATTATTACCATATATTAATATTTAAATTTTGACATTTAAAATTCCAAATTGTACAATAAAGTTGAGGCTTTTACCCTTCCACGTAGAAAAAAATATGTAATTCTCTAAGATATATATTGGCATCATTTTTCTTAACAGTGCCAAGCTACTTTGAAAATATAAGCAGAGATGTCTGCATCCTGTATTTTTACAACTAAGAAAATTAGGTAGTTCAAGAAAAATAGCATTTACCACAACCCTCTTTTTTGCTTGATTGTAATGTCCCAGGTTGTTTGTCTTTATCTATGTCAGAGAGTTGATTGAGGTAACAAACCAGCTACTTATTGGCAGGAATATTGACTATTATGCCTAGGATTGGCTAATTGTACTATGGAAAACTAATATATTGTGCAGCACAGTTGGATTCCTCTTATAACAGAGACAGGGAGAAATGGGCTGCAGGACAGCTGCTTTGTGGATTTTTATCTCATTGTTCTGCTTGAACAGCAAATTGGAGAACAGGAAAAGAGAATAATGAGACTTAGAAAATAGAAAGTTTAGACTTTCTGGAGGTAGGCCAGCACGCCCTTTGAAGATAAGCGTCAATTTATGGAGAGACTAAAGTACAAATACAGTATGAATTTCAGCACAAACATATCAAAGGATTGTAGGTGCTCCAGTGGTGACCTTTATTTCCAGCGGTTGTAACAAAGATCAATCTAACTGCCAGAAATTAACAGAGCATATATTTTACTTGCTGGCTGAGTGAAAGGACCATTCAAAGTCCTCAAAGGGATGTACGTGACAATCTCAAAGACACTTCATAGTATCCAGGGTTGCAGGAGCCATGGGGAGTGCAATAATCCAGAACCAGATTGAACACGTATAAACTAAAAAACATTCTAATTTTTTGTTAACCTTCCCCTAGAGCAATGGTTCTCAACCTTTCTAATGCCTCCTAATGTGACCCTTTAATACAGTTCCTCATGTTGTGGTGACCCCCAACCATACAATTATTGTCTTTACTACTTCATAACTGTAATTTTGTTGCTGTTACAAAGCGTAATGTAAATATCTGATATGCAAGATGTATTGTTATTGTTACAAATGAGTCATGACCCAGAGGTTGAGAACCGCTGCCCTAGAGCTTCTGTGACTCTTGCAGTCATCTGCTTTAATTGCAAATTCCCCTCTCTGTCTCTCCTGCCTTTTTCTATTGTTGTCAGTTACTTGCTCATCCACATGCCCATACATAAAAAAAAATATTAAATATTAGCTATTTAGTAGATTTTTTTCTGTTCTCAATCTAATGGCTTATTTAACTGATAAATATCTTTTTATTAAAGGCTGTTGGAACATTAATATTAAAGCAGTATTATTGGAGCCAGAAAAGTGATATACTATACTTGTTTACGTATTTTTCTGAAAGCCAATTTTTTTTTTTTAACAGTTTTTGGCTGGGGCCGGGTTTGAACCCAACACCTCCGCTATATGGGGCCAGTGCCCTACTCCTTTCAGCTACAGGTGCCGCCCCTGAATACCAATTTTCTTACCTTTTTATTCTTTTATTCTTTGCATCTCTAATAGTAATTATAAGGCTGAGAACAGAAGTGTTCATAGACAGATACACTTAAGACTAACTTCATTATCATTGAGCACTATGAAGTTAACAGATATTAGCCATAACATGCAAATTTATAAACTACCCCCTCACAGATTATGAAAGCTCCCTGTGACAAGTAAAATGCTATAAAAATGCATTTAGAATAGGTCATAATAGTTAATAATAAACCTTTCCTTTTTTAAACCTGTTTTCTTTTATCTCTTTTCGTGCATAGGAGAGAGAGAAATAGCTCACAAAAGCAACCCAAGGAACCAAGGGGTTATAATTGGCCTTGAAAGACTTGACATAAGTAGTTATGGCAATAACCCTGGGTGCCCTGATGTTCTTTGCACATGTAGATTATTATGGTCTTCAGAGGCATTAATTAACATTTCCTCCTAAGAGTTCAGGAAGGTAGTCAAATACTAATACAGGCCCATAAACCCTTATTCAAAACCTTTGGGGTCTACTTGTTTCATAGTTTATAATTTTTCTGATTTTATAAAGGTAATGTCTTGCATATAATGTATATTATGTGACACCCAGAGTGGGGTCTGAGATAGCATCCCTTAATAAACATCTTATTAATTAAGCACCCCTTAAGCACTTTAATCCTTTCACAGCTAAATGTATGAAAATTCACTAAATGACAGACCATAAATATCCTTACATCACTTCAGGTCATATTTTATTACCAAATGAATTTTTTTTAACTCAGTTTTCATGAATTTTATTTATTCCTGAG
Organism: Nycticebus coucang; assembly: GCF_027406575.1. Taxonomy (NCBI): domain Eukaryota; kingdom Metazoa; phylum Chordata; class Mammalia; order Primates; family Lorisidae; genus Nycticebus; species Nycticebus coucang. Next base: position 150,312,305 of record NC_069804.1, on the reverse strand, counting down.
TTTCAGATAAAGAATTCTGGAGCTACCCTCCCTGTTGGCCAATGGGGCAGGCCAGGAAGTGCACATATGGTTTTTGATTCTGTGTAACCTTTATCTAGACCTATAGGAATATATATGCCCCTTTTGGCAACATAGTAACTTTGGGAAAAAACATATAGGAGGGTATTGTGATGGAGTCACTAAAGAAGAGTGATCAAGTTAGTACATGGGTCTGGGAAAAACTAGGCATTTTTTCTAGGCGTTCAAGAAAAATGTTCTATTTTGCATTACTGTAATACTGATAATATTTATTTTTAACACTTACAGAAAATTATTTTGCATGTACAGTCAGTTTTACAACAATGCTTGTTTTGAAACCATTAATTTGTTCCTCTGGTATGGGTATATTTGAGAATAATTTGAACTTAAGACAGATTTCGTATTTGCACATGCATGATTCCATCTGTTAAAAGCACTAGATGAATACAGAAAACTAGATACAGCAGAATGAGCCTGTATTGCCCCAAATAGGCACAAAATGGGCACATGCATACTTCTGAAACATCACCAGCTAACATAGTCCACCACATGTGGTGAATGTCTCACCCATCCCCATTCATTGTTGTAATTGTCTGTCCTGGTCAGATAACCCTCCTTCCACCACTTCTGAATAACTCATAATTTGCAACTCTTTCAACATTCACTTTCACAAGCAAACTTCAGGTGTTTTTAAAAGTAAAGTGTTACATTTGATATGGTATCCATGTATTTCTTAATTATTAATATGTGTAAAACCATGCTACCAGTCTTATTAGGATCATTTTTTAAAATGTGTTACTGATGGGGATTTTGAGTATTGTGCCCCTAACCTCAATTTCCCATAAACTTTTTCCTATGCACAATTTTGCATAGTACAGTGAACTTGAGAAATGCATGCATTGTCTTGAAGCAGAACTGACTATATGTGTTAATGAAATGTAAGGCACAAAACACCCTGACAGACACCCTGATAAATTCCCACACTGTTTTTGAACAGAGATACTCTAATTTCTAGTGAAAACTTTCCCTAACACATGACCCCAAATAAGGTTTATCTGCAAAAATGAAAAAAAAATATATGCATGACAACTTTTTCCTCCCACTTACTTACCTTTTGGAGACAAGAGCAATGTTGTTTCTGATGGCTTATACTTCTGTTAACAGCTCTGCCACACATCATGTGTCTTAGATCTACAGTTTGGAGGAATTTAGCCCCTGAGATTATCTTAGCAAGTTATTTCAGGATCTTCAGCCTGAAAATGACTCCTATACAAGTATATCATGTGAGTTAGACCTTTCCAGCTGAAAACCTAATTTACTTTCAGAAAGCTTTATAAGTATTTCTGCATAATCATTACACACACACCCCCTTATCCCTTCTGTCTCTCTCTCTCGGGCACAGAAGTGTATGGTTGCCAGATCGATTTTGAAGTGACTGCATGTGACTCTTAAACCCCTGGAATTGGTGTTCTAGAGCTCCTGACACTAAACACTAATGTATTTTTCATTAGGGTTTAATGTTGGGAAATCCCATTTCATGGAGCCCAAGGATTAAATTAGTTCATTTGGGAGGGAACAAGTGGATTCCCCATCTTTTTCCTGAGGTGAAAAAAAAGAATGAATGTGAGATCATTTGCATTTCATAAGGGCTTTAGGTCTGGATATATATCACTCAGGGCAACAATCCAATACTATGAAAGCATTTAGAGACAATATTAACTAGTAGGGAAACCTCTGCATATCTGCAGTGTGGAAATAAAAATATATAATAAAATAGGTGAAAATTAAAACCTCCATATATAAGTATATGGATACGCATATACATATGTACATATATAATCTAAATGACTATACAAAGCAGTTCTACTAGCAACAGAAATGTTATAATAATACCACAATTTGTACCTTACAATGAAGTAAACTTTATCATTGTTTAATAATAATAAGAGAGTGGCAAAGATTTTGATGAAATTTATCAGGCAGTAAATCCCAATAGTAGTGAGTTATTCTCCTTTTTTGAACAACTGTGCTGAAGAGAAACTTTCTTTCTTTTGTACAACTATGTTGATGGAAACTCCTACCAGTTAGGCTAGTAGATATCACGCGTGGTGTTTGGAGAGGTTCTGAACACAAGACCTCACCTTGACCCTTCATCTTCCTCTAACCTTGGACTTTTACCCTTTACCTTCCTTCTTTCTGAGAAGTAAGTGTTTTCCCACACATGGCTTTAGAAAGCAGATCTGTAAAGTATCACTGCTGCTCTTTTCACGTCATGGAGGAGCATTATTTCAAGCAGCTGCTTCAAGGTATTATTTTTCCCCTTGGCTCTGGGAGAGATTCCTCCCAAGAGGAAAACCTACTTCTCTGTGAACAATGGAATAGGTATCAGTGGTTACATCATAATGAGAGCCAAAGGGAACACTGAACAGGGTTCTCTAGGTCTCATGGACCAGGAAAGCACTTTTCTATCTGCAAAAGCTTTTAGGGATTTTGCTCTGTACCCAACACAGTGATCAATGCTGTGTGGCATGCAGAAGTAGAAAATGACCTTATTCTAAAAAAAACATGCAGTTTGTTTTGGGATATAAAACAAAACACATAGGATATCAAGGGAATTCTGTAACATTGCCAACTCAAAGGCCGAATTTATGGTAAGAACAATAAGTGTTAAAATGAGAGATGACGGTCATATTTATTTTCCAAAATAACATAATGGAAAGAGTACTAGGCTGAGAATCCAGTGATGTAGGCAGCCAAATCGTATAAGTTGGATGATTTTTTTTTTTTTTTTGCAGTTTTTGGCCGGCCTGGGTTTGAACCCCCCATCTCCGGCATATGGGGCCGGTGTCCTACTCCTTTGAGCCACAGGCACCGCCCACAAGTTGGATGATTTTGAGCAAAGCCCAGCGCACTTCACCTTTCTGAGCTTTGGGTTCCTTATCTGTACAATGGATAGTGGAGAAAGAGGGTGGGGTTGAACTAGTGATCGCTATAATTTTTTTCTAGTCTTAAAGTATTATCCCCCTACAATATTCAATGAACTGTGACTGGCATACTATGTTCAAGCACAGTTTACACAAATTAAATTTAATTGTTAGGAACAAAGATTGTTACTATCTTCACTTTCCAATCCAGAGTTAAAGCTTCTGAGTGGCAGAGGCATAACTTAAACCCAGGTTTGTGGTACTTCCAAATCCTCTGATCATTGCACTGTGCTATGCTGCATACCCTCATACTGCACTGCCTGCCCTTCTCCATTCGAAGAGTTATATTCTAAGAGGCAAGCAGATGCATAAACTTAAGTGAAAACCCCTGAAAATTTGGAAGATTATGTGTCTCTAAATCTTAAGAAGGAAAAGAGAACCTGTATTGTAGAGATAAGCAATCCAGGAGATGGAATTTTAGCCAGAGAGTCAGGAGATGTGGGTCCTAACCTTGGCCCTGCCTCTAACTTGACAAGTGTCCCGGACAAGTTTTCTTATCCGCAGAATGAAAGCATCTCCAGGGTCCTTTGGTTCTAGCATTCTATGCTTCTTTGAGCCCCAAGAATAAAGAGTCCACTTCTAGTTATGGTTATGAGTATAAGCCCAGAAGTTTAAAAAAAATTAATGAGATGTTAAGTACTTGTGATGATTTTTTAGTGGATGTGGGATTTGAGCTGGGCCTGGAATAATAGGGGTGATTTAGAAAATTCATGAAGCATTTTAATTCTTTTTAAATATACAAGGATAGCAGATTAACGAAAGGAATCCTTTCTATAAAATGAATGATCCCCACTCCCTTTCCTATCTAGCTTTTGTACAATTCAGATTTTCATTTAGGGAGTTTATTTAAAGGGAGAGGCACCTGTAACTAGAAAATATAGCCAAGAATGTGCCATGCTCTTAGGACAGTAATATCATTTTTGAATATGAAAATCATGCCAATGTTTTTCAAATTCAAGTTTGAAGTGGAAGGATTGAAAGAAGTGGATTTTAGTTCTGTGATCAGCCACTGCAAAGTGGGCCTCAGCACAAACCACCTGAGTCCTCTGCTAGGCTTTGAAAGCCTCTGGTGTGCTTCTGCCCTTCAATTCTCAGTCATGTGCGAGGTGGGACAAAGCTATGCTGTCTACAAAGTTTATCCAGAACGTGCTGGGGTTACAGGAAATCACTTGACATCTATGATGTTTCTCCTGTGGAAGAGATGTGGCTATCAGCTACAGTAGAGATTTCTTCTCAAAGGGGTTTACTTGGGATAGTTCTTATGGGCCAAATTCTAACTCACTGTCATTATGTGTGACTGCCAGGAAAACAGTGGAAAAATACTAAACAATAGCCATGACAGAAGTCTGAGGACCTCTGTCCCAGGTTGCCTTCTCTGCAATCAGAAAAAAAGTGGTTTCCAGGTGGCGCTGTGACTTAAAGGAGTAGGGTGCCAGCCCCATATACTGGAGGTGGCGGGTTCAAGCCCGGCCCCAGCCAAAAAAAAAAAGAAAAAATGTGGTTTCCCTGCTGTTGCTAACATGGCAGAGCTCCTGGAAAGGTGGAACAAAGATGCGGGGAAGGCTGTGTTTTGCATGGCCATGGAAATATGTATAACAACCTCAACAAACTCCTTTTACACCACCTTTTACAAGAAGCTCTCTGAGTCGGCGGGGAGGGGGCTGGCAAAGAGATTAGTTTCACGCAGCTGAGTGACACACTCATGAGCCAGTTTTCTGAAGTACGGATTTGTTCCTGTGTAGGCAGACTTGCATCCTTTCCTGAGGTAAGCCAGAAGGTGGCCTTACATTTTTATTTGAAGTGGTAGCTGATTTTCCTTGCAATAAATTTGTGCCTTTCACTGGTATTTTCTAGAGTGAGACTTTTGCAACTGATGGAAATCAGCTCACTTCTGTTCTGTAACTTAGTGTCTTGTTGATGATTTATTTGTTCAGTAGCAGAAACTATGACAAATGGTGTGAGGCGGCCTCATTTACTTTTTAGCTGCTATAGCCCTGAAGAATTTACATGTAAATGCAACTGTGAATGTTTTACATTTCATAGGCATGCTGCACGTGCTTTTGTAAGTTAAGTGACATTTTTACAGATAGACTGAACTTGAAACTCTTCCCCCCCACCCCACAGTTTATATTATTTGAAATCTCTGTACGTCTTGTCATGCTGTGCTTTCCTGACTGCCAAGTGGGACAGTAAGTCTCTATTTTGTGTTTTTCTTCTCTCCTTTTTAGATGTGCAGAGCAGCCCACATAACCAGTTCACCTTCAGACCCCTCCCACCGCCACCGCCGCCTCCTCATGCCTGCACCTGTGCCAGGAAGCCACCTCCTGCAGCAGACTCTCTTCAGAGGAGATCAATGACTACCCGCAGCCAGCCCAGCCCAGCTGCTCCAGCTCCCCCAACCAGTACACAGGATTCAGTTCATCTGCATAACAGCTGGGTCTTGAATAGCAACATACCATTGGAGACCAGGTACTTGAGCTATTATTGATCCCACTAAACTTAAGTATTAGCAGAGGATGGCTCTACTGATTGCAGAAAAGCATTTCACCATAGACATCTGCAGATACACACCCAGCTGCATGAGCAAAAGGAAAGACCACTCCACGGGCACAGATGTGCACACAGGCACACACATCTAGATCCAGGCACACCCACAGACACAGACCAAAGCAGCTGCATGTGAAAAGATGAAACCACAGATGCACAAATACCCCGCTGTCACACAGGCACAAAAACATGAAACGAAGCAATTATCTAGGCTGTCACTGCAACCTCAAAGTGAAAGGCAATCGTCCCTTGTTTTAAGACACTGCAGTATTAGAGGAAAATCCTAACACATTTGGAGCAACGATGATAGTTTCCGTTTTATTTATTATGAGTCTTTGAAAAAGTAAGTGCTCTTCAACTTTTAAAAAATAAAAGGATTTGCCTCATGAAGGGGAAGTATATATTAAGTTTAAAAACTGGTTTCTGCTTTTAGGATGAAGTTTGGTCTTTTGAGCAAAAATTTTTACCTCTGTTTTTTCTGTCCCTTCACACAGTTAGGTTTCTGGATTCACTTCACAGATCTTGGTTGTCCGATTAAAGTTCTACTCTCTGTAGTCTGAGGTCCCTTAATCATGATATACTTCAGCACCAGACATAATTAACTGAGAAGTTGTTCATCATTTCTAATCACTCTTTATTAAATCAAAAATTACAATTGTCTGTTAACATAAAAAAAATACGAACTAAGAAAACATAAGCATTCTGTTATCTTTTAAATTCATGGAATTTCCCTTGTTTATGTGCTTTATTTAGCTCTACCAACAAACTTTTTCTAAAGGCATTTGTATGGAAACAATAGGAGTAATGTAGCATTTGATAAACAATGTCTAGTTGTCAACTTCTACCCAGATATGTGGAAATTGGAACAGACAGGGAAGGAGGAGTCAACTCACATTATAAGATTGGTGGTTTTATTTTTTTCCTTACCCGCATATTAAATTAGATACCATCCATGGCATCAGAGAATATGTCACCATCAACAAACCAGAGTACTATGGCCCACGTCCAGGAAACTCTATATCAACTATCACTTACTATTAAATAGTTCCACAAACTGCTATTTTTACTCATCTCCCTAGAGAAAATATAGCAGTCAGCACCTGTGGTGATAATAACCCAATTAGAACTGTACTAGGGATAGGATTTGTGGACTGTTCTTTTTTAAAGTTGAAAGGGGGAAGGTGAGTCAAGTGCAAAAATCAGGGAACAGGGTATATCTTCCAAGGAGTTTTCAAACAGTGCTGATGTTCTCATTTTTCTTTTAATTCATTTGCAAGGTTTAGTGATAGAGAGCTGAGGAAACAGCAGGGCAATATGGTTAACTAGCAATTCTGACAAGCAAACATACTCCTTTCCTCTGCGAAGCCAAATAACAGGAAATCTGGAAGGAGGGTGGGGAATGAGTTCAGACAAATGGAGAGAGAAAACTATTCTTATTTGAAATGTACATCTAGGCATGTTTGTACAAACTGCACCCACGGACCTTCTGTATCTATGCAAGGAACATATTAATTGGTCTCAGTTTCATAAGACGCAGAGAAGAACATAAGTTTTCATGTGAGACTGAACAGAGTACCTTTTTTAGTACATTTGAAAATATATTCAGCATCACAAAGATTTATTTTAAAAAATCTATCAGCCTGATCAACTGGATTTTTCCAAATATATTTTTTAAATGTGCATTTCACATGTAGTCAATAAAAGGTAACTGTGGGTACCCACAAACTTAAGTCTGAGCCGTGTAACAGAGCCTGTCTGAGCTTCAGCCGCTTCATCTATAAAAATGAGTATAAAATGTTTGCCTTCCTAACAAGGAAGGTCAAGTTAGTAGCAGCAAGTGTCTGATACACGATGAAGCACTATGCGATTGAAAGGTAACATTGCTATCCCTACTAAGTGGTCATCTGCCAGCTCCAAGATAGGGAATCATCTTATTCCTGAGGCATTCCATTCCATTTCAAGGACATTCCAACTACTGGAATGTCCTTTTTGAACCCAAATCCACCACTTCTTAACTCTGCCCAGTTTTCCCCGGATCTAATTTCAGGGTCCCATAGTATACATAAAATCCCTCGTACACCTGACAGCCCCTCCTGTTCCTGAATCTTCTCTTCTTTGGATTGAATGTTTCCCCAGTTCTTTCATGTGTCACTCACATTAACTGGCTCCAAATCTCCCTTCCTGGTCTCTTGACAAATCTTGGTTGTGTGATTAAAGTTCTACCCTCTTGAGAACACATGACAGTTTCTGCAAACTGCTCTTGAACTGTAATGACCCAGGTTGAATGCAGGTGTGGGTTCATATTAGGTTCTGGTGTTGCAGGGAGGTCATTCCGGTTCCCTGGAGTAATTGAGAACATCTTTTCCATGTGTGTGTTGTCAGTCCTTGGGAACCCAGGAAACACTAGTTAATTTCCAACGGAAGGGCAAAACCTGTAGCTCTCAGACATTAGTAAGACTTCAACAGCTCTCTGCATTTTTGCTCCTCTCTGACTCTTTCTTTGTCCAGTAGCTTATTCTTTCCATCGGCTCAATATTTCTTTTGTCTACCACATCGTTTCTATTTTCTCATAACAATGTCTGATCTCCACAGTACCACACAACTCCAAGTATACCACCTGACCCCTCACACCTCATCTCTGCAAGCTGCTCAGCCTGTTGATAACTGCCTAATTATCTTAGTTATGCTAGGTTCAGAAACCTTAAAGACAAGGAATGTGATTCATCCCTTCTTTACCAGGCTGTGTTTCAGTTGGCAAGCCCTGTCAGTTATTCTCACAGCCAGCTAAGGAGGTGGGGGAGCATGTCCTGTGATTAAAGAAATCAATAACTGGACACCTATGGCTGTCCCTTGAGCAAGGGCTGGGAGCAAATCCAATGCCCTCTAGATGAGACTCTGAGGCAGTCACCTTGACTAACTCATGACTGTGTTCTATGACCAACAATCAGTCACCTCGGTTCTAACTATATATTTCAGTTCATGCGGTCTATCCCAATGTTAGCTTTTTTCTGGCCACATGACACTAGCCAAATACATTGAGAACATGGGGAACTAAACCCTTCAGCCTTTTAAAACAAATTATGTGGCTAAGTTACATGTTATTTATTCTATGATTATATTGTTGAAGCTTTTTAAATTGTGTATTTGAGATGGGAGGTACTGATGGAAATAAAGTTGAGAGTCTTGATTTGGCATGATGTGATTGTTTCTTGTTAATGTGTGGAAATGCTGCTGAATTCTAATTCTTCCATACAGATTATTTGCTTTTGCTCTCAAAATTGTGTCATCTATAGGCCTACAGGTTTGTTAGGTTTGCTTTCCTCATTTTTATGTAAGCCAATAATGAAAATGTTATATGGGACCAGATCAAGGTCACAGTTCTGTGGCATGCCACTGTTGACATTCATCCATCATGTAGCACAGCACATTTTACTAACATACAGCCTACATCTCTCCATCTTATTCACAAATATATCATGAGAAACCTTGTCAAATGCCTTTCTGATATCCAGATACAATATGCCTACATTTTTACTGATCTGCCAATCTAATAATCATGTCAAACATAGAAATGAAATGAGATTTGTATAACATGACTTATTCTCAGAGAATTTATGCTGCCTTCCTATGGTTACTCCTTTTTTCCTAAGTACTGCAGATCATCCCTTAATTAACCTGTTCTAGAATTTTGCACTCAATTAGCATATTTCTCGGGCTTGTCTACAGAACCCACAGGATTCCTGTCCCTTTTGAAAACCAAAGCCAATATTCTGCAACGTTGAATCCACACCACTGTCCCTGAAACTTCAGTGACTGTACCTAGACAATCCAGTATCAAGACTTCTTACCAATCTAGGATAGAATTTTTAATTCCTTTAGAAGAGTTGAGTACTTTTTAATTAAAACTTTCACTATCTTAGCTTCAATTAATATTGATACTTATTTTACCCTTGCAAATGTATTATCATGCTTATCACAAAGACTAGTGGAGTAGTTGAGAAGGCCTTCTTCATCTTGGTCATTTAATATCACAATTTTGTGGGCTACATGTCTCTCATACCCTGCTTGTTTCCTTCCTTAAGTGTTTTTTTTGTTTTGTTTTGTTTTGTTTTGTTTAAAAAAACACTTTCCTGTCCTCTTTAGCAGTTTTTCTCAAGCTGCAGGCTCATTTAGGGTACATCTATTTTTGGCATTATTTTCATCATGCTCTCTTATATGTATTTATACGTGTTTTTTCATCCCTTTATTTTAGTACTTATTTTTTAGAAATTTAAAATGAACGGCGATCCCCCAGTACAAGCATGCTAGTTTTAATAGGTAAGAAACCTTCCACAGTCTCTTAATTCCCCTGCATTTTAGAATATCTCAGGGCATGGATTTCTACCTACTTCACTTTAGCGACCTGCTTTCCTAAAGTCTGGGGGTTTTGACTTCGTAATGTACTCATGGATGCTAAGATAAAAAAGTTACTTTCTCTAAAGGTTCTTATTACCTTCCACTTACCAGTTTCTCTTTTTTTAGTCAATCAGAAAAGCGAGTCTTATTATCATTTTCTCTACCTTCTGTGAGGTGTAGTCATCAACAAAGGAAATTGGAGGCTTGCCATATATTTGCCTTTAGCTCAATGATACAACTAACAGATGTCTATGGAATTGAAATCACTCGCGTTTACTCCACTTTCCTCCTATGACACTTTTGTGATGATCTGTTGAAGATGAGCATTCATTTCCTCCATGTGACCAGGTGGCTTACTGTAGACTCCCTAATGCATCATATACTAGCCATATGACCTTGGACACGTTACTTACCATTGCCATGCCTCACTTTTGCTATCGGTAAGGTAGAGGTGATGGTATAACCTAGCTCATGAGGCTGTTGTGAGGATTCAATTAGCAAATAGTTGCAATGTGCTTAGAACACCCATAACCAAAGCAAGCAATTGGTAAGTATTAGTAAATTATTATAGCAATAATAATAACATAACAAGTGATTTCATTTTGTGTCCCTTTCCGTCTCTGTTTTCATCTGATTAAAGGTGTTCCTTGTGTTCCACTTCCCTCTTCGCACGCTTTTAAATTGAATCTACTCTCTCACTATCATACTCCAATCATTAGAATCACCCTGCTCCTCCACATTTTGGTGATATTTACTTCGGGGGATTTGTAAGACTGCCCTGTGATCAGTCTCAAGAACAGCTTTTGCATTGCATCCTGACTCCTGTAATTTGGAGAAACAATGCCCTGACTGGCTGGCATATTCGAGATTATGTCCCATCCTGAGCCCTACCATACCTCAACATCAGGCTTTCCACCTCCTGTCCCAAACCTTCTCTCAGCATTCCCAATGTCTGGATTTTTGGGGGGTGGTGGTCAGAGGGGAGCTTAGGGCATCTTTTGCAACCGGGAAATATGGGGACATTCCCCAAAATGGAGAAGCTAGGTGATACATGTAAGCATATGTACTCCAACATCCCTGGACTCAACTACTTTGATTCTTGTGAACTCAGCCACATTACTTGCCTTCTGTGGGCCTCAATTTCCATGTCTGTTATGTGGAGGATATGACAGACCCTACCTTATGGGGTTGTATCAAGAACTGAGTAAGGTAATATGTAAAATGTCTGCTCAGAGCCAGACACAAAGAAAATTTGCAATGAATGTTATTATGTCCAATTCAGTGTAAGAGCCTGGCACAGACCTGCTGGCAAGGAGAGGAAGCAGAGTCACTGCAGTTCAGAGAGCTATATTAGCTATAATCTGCTCTAAAAACATCCAGTATTCACATATACTCCCCAGTCTGTGGATTGTTAAGTACGTCCTGCACAGTTGAGGCAGGCAGCAAGCATTGACTAATTACTGTTCGTGCACTGTGGCTACCATGAGGAATAAAAATCCCGGTACTCCAAAAACAAACAACCCAGTGCTAGTAACGACGTGATAGCTAAATATATAGCATTACTAAGTGTCAAACACTAACTCCTTATGCTAGTACCCCTGTGGTAGGTACTATTAGTGTTGTTATGTTCAATTGAGAGAGGAGGAAATGAGGTACAGAGAAGTTAAGGAATTTTGTAAAATCTCTTAGGCAGGACATAGGATATCCAGGTCAGGTTTTAAACCCAGGCTGTGGGTGTAGGGTCTTTACGTCCAACCATGACGCATTACTGCCTGTCTGTGGTAGGAGTGGCAAAATGAAATAAATAACAGTGCTATGATAAGTGTTTTATTATAGTTAAGTCATCCCAAGATAGGAACACTTGGAAGTGATAGATCTAACCAAGATGCAATAGTGCAGGCTAAGGAAGTGTTGAAGTCAGTAGAGGGGGGAAAGTAGAAATTTCCCAGAGAAAATGGCCTAAAAGTCATTTTGTTCTCAAATCACAAGGCAGTGTTAGGTGAAAAATGGAAGAAAGGGCATTCTGGTCAATCATGTTACACTGGGTGACATGCATAGTCACTGGTTATCCATTTAAGTGTTACTAGATGCTATTCTTCCTGATAAAAGCTATAAGAGCGGTTAAGAGTTTGGATTGCAGAAAATAATAGATCTGGATTTGAGGTACAGTCCTGCTCCTTATTAGCTGTATTTGCTTAGGCAAATTACCAAACCTTTGTCAACCTCAGTTTTATGATCCTAAAAATGGATTAATAGCACTCACTTCATAAGGTTGTTACAATGATTATCTCATAGCTCAGCTGTTATTTGCTCTCTCACTTTACTTTTGTCCTCTTTGTCTGTTGTCCCCTGTCTATCCCACATCCCTGGTTTAGTTTCTTTGCATTTCTCAGAATCTGGATTTACTGCTTTCCTTCTGTTCTACACAATCGTTTTCTCATTCGATCTATCAATTTGTATACAAGGAGATAGGCCTGCCTTTAACACCCAGTTAATTGGAATAGTGCTTATTTCTGTCAGGAAGTAAAGCATAGCCCACTCCCTGCAGAGCACTGGAACAGTCAGTCCCTTAGCTTCTCTTTGTGTGTGTGTGTGTGTGTGTGTGGTTTTTGGCCGGGGCTAGGTTTGAACCCGCCACCTCCGGCATATGGAACTGTCGCCCTACTCCTTGAGCCACAGGCGCTGCCCAGTCCCTTAGCTTCTCAACCACTTTATCTGGACTCATCTTTAAATGGAATTGTTGCTATTTTTGTTTTCTCTTACTCTTTTTGCTGTCCCCCAATTCAAATTCTGAATTAAAGGTTCACTTTACACTCTGTTACTTACTAGAATTTTGACTAAGTATTGGTTCAAGGCCTCAATAAATTTCTCTTGACCTTGTTTTGGATGGTAATTTTTTTTTTTTTCAGAATGATGATGGACACTAACCATGATTTATTCACCAAAACAAATCTTAAACAAGTATTTTGTTGAGATTTTCAACATTAGAGAGAACTTGGGTTTGAGATTAATATGACCACTTTAGCTCACAAAGACAAATCAGAATTGTGTGTGTGTGTGGGGGGGGGAGTCATGCCTGGCCGGGTAGCAACCATCTTCATTGATTTTTAGCATATTCTGACAGATGGCTGCAGCTTGGTGTGAGGCTAACTGCCCTTGCTGGCTTTAGGCCAATGTGACAATTAAATGGCATCTACAGGGTTATTTTTACAAAAGAAGAGCCAGAGCCATTGGCAGAGGAGATGCTGGCAGGGAACAGAAAAAGAAATGAAATTTATATGACCAATACTTATTACCAGACTTCTAGAGCTAGTGTCTATCTTGGGGAAATAAGAATTATTTGGAAGAAATGTTCATTAATGGTGATAGTGATGATTTAAATAGCTATAGAATAATACTCTTTAAATATTAACCCGTAAATGTAAGTTCTCCAGCAGTAGTTATATTTCTTTATTATATAGCACTGCTAAAATCTACCTAACATTTATAAGTCGTTTTTTCCTTAGGACATTTTCAGTGGAAAAATAGACCAAGAGACATAATTTCAAGGAAAAAAAAAGCTCAGAATGTACATACGCAGTACTTAGATCCAACAATATCTCATGCTTTAATCCTTTAACAGCACGAGGGTTAGCAAAATCTATCTTCAGCCACAGATTTAAAGATTCTTTTTAAGACAGGAAAAGACTTTGTAGAACTAATCTATGACCTATAAATCCTGTTTACTACAGATGAGCAGGAATCAACCAAGCTTTTCAGCCTGCACCAAATGATGGATGTGGAATATGTTAAATTTACATGAAAAAGAATTCTGTAATTTTTAAAATATATTTTGCATATTGGGAGTAAAAATATATCCATAATAGTCTATCGTGCTTAGGCAGTGAAGAACAATACTTTAGAGATCATTGTGTACAGTCTCTAGTCATTTTGCTGGTGGTATTATTTTTAGGCATGTTTTTTAATTGACAATTCTCAGTCGCATTTCAAAATAAAACTATAGCCAAACATAATTTATTTCATTTTATAAGGAAAGAAAATTTCACCATAGGTGAGACGAAATCTGGTTTTAATATGAAGAGGATTTATTTAGCAATCCAAATGTGAATCTAAACAGATGTTTTAGGGAACTTTTTAAAATGAATGATGTAATGCCTGAGTCTAGCAAACAAAATTAAATTTTAGAGGAATCTGTGTACTTACCTTTCTGTTCCCCTCTCACCATATACTTAGATACTTCCTCATCCCAGGTTGTATATTTAAAACAGAAATATCTTGTGTTGAGCAAAAGAGAAAAAAAAATCTTAACTTCATTCGCTACAAAGTTACTTATCCAGTTAATCATAATAATTATTTTCATTACTATGTCAAGTTAGTAGCCACTTGTCTGTTATATTTTACTGAAATTATAAAATATATTTGAAGTACCAGAAAATAATTTTCCCGTCAATTTTTCTTATTTTTTACAGGGGTGTGTGTGTGTGTGTGTATGTGTGTGTCTCTCAAAGATAATCTACTAAGCATCTTCTTTGGCAGAATCCAGCTGGCTCTTTATTAATTCCGCAACACAAAAATGTAGCTTTAAAAGCAAACGATAAGATCAAGTTAAGTCTTGAGGTCTTTGAAATGTCTCTGCAAGAATTGTGAATGTGTGATACAGAGGATGCCATTTAAAGAATAAGAAAGCTCAAAAGGAGTTATACCCTTTGGTGAACAGATAAGCAAATAAACAGTAACATCTGCTTCTCCATTCTGTTATTTTTTTTTTTCTGGTGTGGTATCTGTGGGTATAAGAAAGTATACAATGCAACTATTTAAAGTGAAAAACAGTTCATTATAAATACTATAATGAATTAGTTTTAGCTAGGTAAGTTTCAATGAATTTCAACAAATATTTATTAAGAGCCTATCATGTACCAGGCACTGTTATAGATGCTGGGGCTACAACAGAGAACAAAACAGACAAATACCCTGCCTTCAATGAGCTTTATATTCTAGTAGGGGAGACAGCCTCTTCCTTAAAATGTTAATCTTATTGAGGCTAATATTAATAATATTGTAAGACTTGGAGTCTGGCTAGATGTGTTACAGAAGAAGGGGGAGAGGAGTCAAAGATGCTTCTTAGACTAAGTCTTCCTTTTTTTAAATTTATTTATTTTTATTGTTAAATCATAGCTGTGTACATTAGTGCAATCAAGGGGTACAATGTGCGGGTTTCATATACAATCTGAAATATTCTCATCAAACTGTTCAACGTAGCCTACATGGCATTTTCTTAGTTACTGTATGTAGGCATTTGTATTCTGCATTTAGTAAGTTTCGCCTGTACCCATTCTAAGATGCACCATAGGTGTGGCCCCATGGTGGAGGGAGGGTAGACTAAGTCTTCCTTTACCTGCTCTCACTTCTGTATTAATCAATTTGGGCTGCTATAACAAAATATCTTAGAGTGGATAATAGATAAATAACAGAAATACATCACTCACAGTTATGGAGGCTGGGAAACCTAATATGAAGTTGCTAGAGGGTTTGGTATCTCGTGAAGGACTGTTCCTCATAGACAACACCTTGTTGCTGTGTCCTGTGGTGGAAGGGACCAACTGCCTCCCTCAAGCCTCTTTTATAAGGGCACTAATCCCATTCATGAAGACAGAACACTCATGACCTAATCACCTGGATTGCTTGAGCTCAGGAGTTTGACACCAGCCTAAGTGGAGTGAG
The DNA here is from genome assembly GCF_027406575.1 of Nycticebus coucang. Classification (NCBI taxonomy): domain Eukaryota; kingdom Metazoa; phylum Chordata; class Mammalia; order Primates; family Lorisidae; genus Nycticebus; species Nycticebus coucang. The sequence continues at coordinate 150,296,640 of NC_069804.1, read as the reverse complement.
ATCCTGTCTCTACTAAAACTAGAAAAAAAGTAGCCAGGCATAGTGGTCCCTGTAGTTCTAGCTACTGGGGAAGGTGAGGCAAGAATATCACTTGAACCTAGGAGTTTGAGGTTGCTGTGAGCTACAATGATTCCATAGCACTCTACCCAGGGTAACAGAGTAAGATTCTATCTCAAAGGAAAAAAAAAAAAAGCCCTACTTCTTAATACTGACACGTTGAGTATTCGATTTCAACATATAAATTTTGGAGAGATACAAATATTCAGTCTATAGCAACTTCCCTACCCTAATTTTCACAAAGAAGCCCTTTATCTATGGTTTTATAACACTCTGTGCATATGCCTATCAAGATCTTATTCCACTGTATATTGACACTCAAAATCTTGTACTCACTTGCCTTTATTCCCCCATTGCAACTTGAGTAAAATATATATATTATATATATATTTTACTTCTCAGCACTTATACTGTTCAATAAAATTTTTATAGGATGTGTGGACAGAGAGACTAAGTGAGCAAGGAACTATAGGTGGAGTAGATTTTTGAAATCAGGAACGTATGTTAGAAGCAGGCAATGAGTTTTATTTTGAGAATACTGGAAAATCTGTGTGGAACATTAGTTTGAAATGTCCAGTGTCCAATAAATAGTTGAAAATAGGGAACTGGATCCCAGGAGACACAGAAAGAAAAGGGTTTTCTTCTCCCACTTACTGAATGTTTACTATGTGCCAAGTATTTTGCCAAGCATTCATCACATTTATTCTAAATTTAGTTTTTAAAATTGAGGCTTAGTCAATGAACAGTATAGCACAAGATCACCAGTTAGCACACAGGGGAGGCAATTCAAACCCAGGTATGTCCGATTCTAGAACTTGTAAAAGATATAGTTAATTGAGAGTTTCACATGTAGAAATAATAATTAAGTTTCTTTGAATGATGGAGGAGATCTTGAAAAACCTACACAGAGTTTAGTGAAAGAAAAAAAGAAGACTGTACATCAAACCATGGGAACACTTATATCTTAAGAATCCATGGCTGACAAAAAAGCTGGCATAGGTGGTTGAGGAGCAATCATAGAAGAGCAAAAACAAAGGAGAAAATTTCAAAAAGGTGGTCATCATGATTCGTAAATGTCACAGAGGAGCCAAATAAAATATAGATAAGAAGAGACCATTGACTCCATCAATTACAGACTTGTCAGTGGTCAATTTCAATACAGTAGTGAGATTGAGCCTACACTGCTTGAATTTGAAGAAATGTTAAGAAGTAAGAAAAATGGAAACAGAAGTTAGACTGTTTTTTTTTTTTTTTTGATATGGGGCACTACATTGAGAGGAGGCTGAATGAGGGCAAAACTCTCATATGAATTGGAAAGAGGAATAAAAGAAGTTCTTGAGGAGAGATTAAAGATGGCGGCCGAGTAACAGCTTCCCTGCAACTAGGAACAGCGAGTCTGGGGAGACAAGACTCCAGGCATCTCTGGCTGGTGGGATCTGCCTATAATCATCCCTTTGAGGATACAGGGAGCCAGCAAGGGACTTCTGGACCCCAAGCGGAGGACAAAAAACAGTGGAAAACAGGCAAGTGGTTGCGTGTGTTCGATTGACCTAATCACGCCGGCAACAGTAAGTACAAGCAGCAGTGAGACTGCAAACCGGAAATGCCTTACCTGTGAACAGTTTCGGTGTTCTTGGACTTGGCACTCAGTTGAACTGCCTTGGGGAGAGCTTGAGCAGGAGTGTGGAGAACTTTGGGCATTGTCTGGGGCCCCAGACTGAGCCACTGAGCTGGGCACAGGAAGCCATTGTGAAAGAACTGCCCCGGCAAGCTCCACTCTCAGGATCACAGAGCAAGGATTGGGCAGGTCAAAGTAACCTACTGACTGAGCAGCCTAAAGGTGGGGACTGAGCTGCCTTACAGCCTTAATCCTTAGGGGCAGTGAGTGAGACGGTTTTGGCACACTGGAGTCCTGGGCTGTTGCTCTGGGTAGAGTGCCATGACGTCACAGCTCATAGCAACCTCAAGCTCCTGGGCTTGGCACCGCCCAGACCTCCATAAGAGCTGTGCAGCGACCCCCGACCGGTGACCCGCACCCACCAGGCCTCCGCCTTCCCTGACCAGAAACTGCGGGAGCCACGCAACCCTGCATCCTCCCTCCTGTGTCCTCCCAGCTTCCACACTAGCCTGTTCATCTGGACAGGGACTCTGGTAGCTGCGTGCCCTTTGGAGCCCTCCCTGCCTGTGCGCAGAGCTCTTCTCCTGGCCAGAGACTGGTGGAGCCTTGGGCTCTTTGTGCCAAAGTCACTGGGTGGCTGGCACTCCCAGAACCGTGCACACCACCCCCAGCCCTGTTGCTGGATCCGGGTGTGTCACAAACCAGAACTGCTTCCACAACCAGAACTCCCTAGCTAGAGCAGCCCCAGAGGAACTACACAGGGTCACTCCCTACAAAGACCCAGCAACAATAGAGTGATCCCGCTGGGGTCTAATCTTGGAGAGACACCTCTCCAACCCTGAGGACAGCCAGAGGCAACGGTGAAAAACAATCATGAGGCGAAATCAACAGAAAAATTCTGGCAATATGAATAATCAGAGTAGATCAACTCCCCCAAGGATCAATGGGGCAGAAACAGCACAAGACCCCATGCACAAACAAATAGCTGAGATGTCAGAAATTGAATTCAGGATCTGGATAGCAAATAAGATTGAATTAGAATTCCAAAAGTTATCTCAAGAATTCAACAGATTCAAAGACCAAATGACCAAAGATTTCGACACATTGAGACAAGAAGTTGCATCCCTCAAAGATCTGAGAAACACAGTAGAATCCCTCAGTAACAGAATGGAGCAAGCAGAAGAAAGGATTTCTGACATTGAAGACAAAGCTTTCGAATGCTCCCAAACCGTCAAAGAAGAAAAGAAATGGAGAGCAAAAACAGACCACTCTCTCAGAGAGCTCTCAGATAATTTGAAGAAAACCAATATTTGTCTTATAGGGGTCCCCGAAAGTGACTAAGTGAGTGGCTTCACAAGGCACAGAGTCTCTTCTCCATGAGATTATGAAGGAGAACTTTCCAGACATGCCAAGAGATTCCGAAATTCAGATAGCAGACAGTTTCAGAACTCCAGCACGACTCAACCCAAATAAGACATCCCCCAGACACATCATAATCAATTTCACTAAAGTTAATATGAAGGAGAAAATTCTGAAAGCTGCCAGACGAAAGAAAACCATTACCTACAAGGGGAAGAATATCAGAATAACTGCAGATCTCTCTGCTGAAACCTTTCAAGCTAGAAGAGGATGGTCATCGACTTTTAATCTCCTAAAACAAAATAACTTTCAACCCAGGATCCTGTACCCAGCTAAACTGAGCTTCATTTATGACGGAGAAATTAAATACTTCAACGACATTCACATGTTGAAGAAATTTGCCACAACTAAACCAGCTCTCCAGGACATTCTTAGACCCATCCTCCGTAAAGACCAGCGTAATTCTCCACCACAAAAGTAAACCCACCCAAAAAATTTTTGATCAAATTCCAACTTCCATAGTCGCAAAAGAATTAAAAATGTCCACTGGTCTCTCGAAAGGCTTATCAATACTCTCAATTAATGTGAATGGTTTAAATTGTCCTCTAAAGAGGCATAGGTTGGTGGAATGGATACAAAAACTCAAGCCAGATATCTGCTGCATCCAAGAATCGCATCTTACATTAAAAGACAGATATAGACTCAAGGTGAAGGGATGGTCATCTATAAATATTCCAGGCAAATGGAAAGCAGAAAAAAGCAGGCGTTGCAATCCTGTTCGCAGACGCAATAGGCTTTAAACCAACTAAAATCATTAAGGATAAGGATGGACACTTCATATTTGTTAAAGGTAATACTCAATATAATGAGATCTCAATTATTAATATTTATTCACCCAACCACAACGCACCTCAATTTATAAGAGAAACTCTAACAGACATGAGCAACTCGATTTCCTCCACTTCCATATAGTTGGAGATTTTAACACCCCTTTAGCAGTCCTGGATAGATCCCCCAAAAAGAAGCTAAGCAAAGAAATTTTAGGTTTAAACTCAACAATTCAACATCTGGACTTAACAGACATCTACAGAACATTTCATCCCCAAAAAACTGAATACACATTCTTCTCATCAGCCCACAGAACATACTCCAAAATCAACCACATCCTAGGCCACAAATCTAACCTCAGCAAATTTAAAAAAATAGAAATTATTCCTTGCATCTTCTCAGACCATCATGGAATAAAAGTTGAACTAAATAACAACAGGAACCTGCAAACCCATACAAAAACATGGAAGCTAAACAACCTTATGCTGAAGGATACATGGGTTATAGACGAGATAAAGAAGGAAATCACCATATTTTTGGAACAAAACAACAATCAAGACACGAATTACCAGAACCTCTGGGATACTGCAAAGGCAGTCCTAAGGGGGAAATTTATAGCACTGCAAGCCTTCCTCAGGAAAACGGGAAGAGAGGAAGTCAATAACTTAATGGAACATCTCAAGCAACTGGAGAAAGAAGAACACTTCAACCCCAAATGCAGCAGAAGAAAAGAAATAACCAAAATCAGAGCAGAATTAAATGAAATTGAAAACAAAAGAATTATACAACAGATCAATAAATCCAAAAGCTGGTTTTTTGAAAAGATCAATAAAATAGATAAACCTTTGGCCAACCTAACCAGGAAAAAAAGAGTAAAATCTCTAATTTCATCAATCAGAAATGGTAATGATGAAATAACAAGAGACCCCTCAGAAATTCAAAAAATCCTTAATGAATACTACAAGAGACTCTACTCTCACAAATATAAAAATCTGAAAGAAATCGACCAATACCTGGAAGCACACCACCTACCAAGACTTAGCCAGAATGAAGTGGAAATGTTGAACAGGCCTATATCAAGTTCTGAAATAGCATCAACTATACAAAATATCCCTAAAAAGAAAAGCCCAGGACCAGATGGCTTTACGTCAGAATTCTACCAAACATTTAAAGAAGAACTAGTACCTATACTACTAAATCTCTTCCAAAATATAGAAAAAGAAGGAATATTACCCAGCACATTCTACGAAGAAAACATCACCTTAATCCCCAAACCAGGCAAAGACCCAACAAGAAAAGAAAATTATAGACCAACATCACTGATGAATATAGATGCTAAAATACTCAATAACACCCTAACAAACGGAATCCAACAACACATCAAAAAAATTATACACCATGACCAAGTCAGATTTATCCCAGGGTCTCAAGGCTGGTTCAATATTCGTAAATCTATAAATGTAATTCAACACATAAACAAACTTAAAAATAAAGACCATATGATTCTTTCAATTGGTGCAGAAAAAGCTTTTGATAATATCCAGCATCCCTTCATGATCAGAACACTTAAGAAAATTGGTATAGAAGGGACATTTCTTAAACTAATAGAGGCCATCTACAGCAAACCCACAGCCAATATCATATTGAATGGTGTTAAATTGAAATCATTTCCACTTAGATCAGGAACCAGGCAAGGTTGCCCATTGTCTCCATTGCTCTTTAACATTGTAATGGAAGTTTTAGCCGTTGCAATTAGGGAAGAAAAGGCAATCAAGGGTATCCACATAGGGTCAGAAGAGATCAAACTTTCACTCTTTGCAGATGATATGATCGTATATCTGGAAAACACTAGGGATTCTACTACAAAACTTTTAGAAGTGATCAAGGAATATAGCAATGTCTCAGGCTACAAAATCAAAACCCATAAATCTGTAGCCTTTATACCAACAATAACCAAGCCGAACAAACAGTCAAGGATTCTATTCCTTTCACAGTAGTGCCAAAGAAGATGAAATATTTGGGAGTATACCTAACAAAGGACGTGAAAGATTTCTACAAAGAGAACTATGAAACTCTAAGAAAAGAAATAGCCGAAGATGTTAACAGATGGAAAAACATACCATGCTCATGGCTGGGAAGAATCAACATTGTTAAAATGTTCATACTGCCCAAAGCAATATATAATTGTAATGCAATTCCTATTAAAGCTCCATTGTCATACTTTAAAGATCTTGAAAAAATAATACTTCATTTTATATGGAATCAGAAAAAACCTCAAATAGCCAAAACATTATGAGTAATAAAAACAAAGCAGGAGGAATCACGCTCCAGACCTGAGACTGTACTATAAATCCATAGTGATCAAAACAGCATGGTACTGGCACAAAAACAGAGAAGTAGATGTCTGGAACAGAATAGAGAACCAAGAGATGGATCCAGCTACTTACCGTTATTTGATCTTTGACAAGCCAATTAAAAACATTCAGTGGGGAAAAGATTCCCTATTTAACAAATGGTGCTGGGTAAACTGGCTGAAAACCTGTAGAAGATTGAAACTGGACCCACACCTTTCACCATTAACTAAGACAGACTCTCACTGGATAAAAGATTTAAACTTAAGACATAAAACTATAAAAATACTTGAAGAAAGTGCAGGGAAAACTCTTGAAGGAATCGGCCTGGGTGAATATTTTATGAGGAGGACTCCCCAGGCGATTGAAGCAGTATCAAAAATACACTACTGGGACCTGATCAAACTAAAAAGCTTCTGCACAGCCAAGAACATAGTAAAGCAAGCAGACAGCCCTCAGAATGGGAGAAAATTTTGCAGGTTATACCTCCGATAAAGGTCTAATAATCAGAATCCACAGAGAACTCAAATTTATTAGCAAGAAAAGAACACGTGACCCCATTTCAGGGTGGGCAAGGGACTTAAAGAGAAACTTCTCTAAAGAAGACCGACGCAAAATCTACAAACACATGAAAAAAAGCTCCCCATCCTTAATCATCAGAGAATTGCAAATCAAAACTACTCTGAGACATCACCTAACCCCAGTAAGAGTAGCCCACATAACAAAATCCCAAAACCAGAAATGTTAGCGTGGATGTGGAGGAAAGGGCACACTTCTACACTGCTGGTGGGAATGCCCACTAATATGTTCCTTCTGGAAGGATGTTTGGAGAATACTTAGAGACCTAAAAATAGACCTGCCATTCAATCCTATAATTCCTTTACTAGGTTTATACCCAGAAGACCAAAAGTCACAATATAACAAAGACATCTGTACCAGAATGTTTATTGCAGCCCAATTCATAATCGCTAAGTCATGGAAGAAGCCCAAGTGCCCATTGACCCATGAATAGACTAGCAAATTGTGGTACATGTATACCATGGAATACTATGCAGCCTTAAAGAAAGATGGAGACTTTACCTCTTTCATGTTTACATGGATGGAACTGGAACATATTCTTCTTAACAAAGTATCTCAGGAGTGGAAGAAAAAGTATCCAATGTACTCAGCCCTACTATGAAGCTAAATTATAACTTTCACATGAAGACTATAACCCAACTATAGCACAAGACTATGGGGAAAGGGGCAAGGAAGGGGAAGGGAGGGGGGAGGTTTTGGTGGCGGGAGGGTAATGGGTGGGGCCACATCTGTGGTGCATCTTGGAATGGGTACAGGCGATTGCACTAATGTACACAGCTATGATTTAACAATAAAAAAAAAAAAAAGAAGTTCTTTCGGTGACAAGGTATGTAGTAGTCACCAGGACAGTGATGCAATGGACATGAAGGAACTGACAGACCAAGTTAGAGATCAAGTTTCCTTATACTAAAGAATATGTAAACATGAAGAAAACAACTTGATCCCACATAGTATAGGCTTTCCAAGTTGCCAAGCCCCAACAAAGACATACAGCTGGTGATGATGGCATTAATAAATCCCCTATGGGCAAAAAGTTTACCTTTGCTATTCTCATAGTAGAGGGTGGTGTTATACCCTCCCACCTTTGTTTAAAGTTGGCTCTCAAACATAAGTCAGATTTACAAGCACCTGTCATTGTCTTCATCTGACTTATACAAAACACGAGGCAATCCCTTGGTAATGATGAAGATACTTAATAGTGACATATGTACACACAGGACTTGCATTGACAACATAAACACTAACTTATGACTTTTCCCAGCTCAACTATCAAAATATCAAGTACAACATGATATTAGCCTCCTTAGTAAATTTAATTTCTTCTGGCATAAAAGACTTACAATCTACTATTTCTTCAACCTTTCAACTAAAATTATTTTCTTTATGACAGTCTCACCTCTCAAATTTTATCATTTACCATAGTTAATGGTATTATTATGGCAACATGGCTGGTTGCTTTTTAGTAGACTTGTAGTTAAATATTTTTTCTTACTTGTCAAATTCAAAATACTCAGATATTAAAAAATATGTAGTTTATATGTGCTTGCGTGTGTGTGTTTTTGTGTACATATAGGCTTGTGTCCATATAGAAGTATGTATGTATAATTTTCTGTTATCCAAAGTACTTTCACTAGTTCTCTATTTCAAACTCGAAACAACCCAGAAGTAAACATATAGAAATTATGTCCAATTTAACAATAAAGTGAATGGGTCTTAGGAAACTTTATTATAATAACATGTTCATGTAGCAGTTAGAGCAAGAATTGGAGCTGGAATGCAAGTCTCTATGCAACTAATCTTATACTCTGCACTGTAACAATTTGTCTCAGGTATGTAAAGAACCCCAAGTCGTCCACGTTTGTCTTTCAGAGAATATTTATGGTTTAGTTAAGTTTCCCTGCCTGGAGATATAATCTAGTTTTTATACTATTTATATTATAATCTTGATGAACCTAAATGCCCAGAAAACTAGGGAGTTCTGGTTAATTGGATTTGGAGATTAGCTTAAGGTTAAATAGAACTTTTTGTAAATTGCCATTCTTGTTGAAAATCATTCTTAAATATGAATCTACTTTCCATTTTAATCCAAATGATCATAATAGATCTTTTATAATTGAAAATCTTATAGTATGTCAGAACTGTCATTTGAACGTGAGTTTTTATTGTACAGTGGTCTAGAAATAGAGGATATTGTAGAATGAACAAAAAGGTTGTCTAGTAGTCCCAGGATATTCTTTGAATGGTCTCATGTGAGCAGTTGAAAGAGCACTGGATTTAGAGTTAGAAGTCTTGAGTTCAAGTTCAATTCCACCACTAAATAGCTATGTAACCTTGATAACATCTTCTTCCTCTCAATATCATTTTCCTCAACAGTCAGATGCGATAGTGAAGCTAAATGATAGTTGAGCTCCTTTCTGGCTTTATAATCTCTGTCATTCTGCAACTTGCCTTCTTGTCATTTATTCCTCCACTGAAAGAGCCCACCTCAATTGAACTTTCCAGTTAATTGGATTCTAATTAATTCCAAATTTACTAATTCTAGATGAGGTCCCCAAATAAGTGAGATAAATTTAAGTTAAACAGTCATGATTCCTTCAGAATTTCCTATAGCCAAAAGGAAATGTAAAAGACACAACACTTCTCTGTCAGGGAGAAGGGATAATGGCAGGCAAGGTTAGCTAAGGAGGCAATGTTAAGCAAGTGAAAAACTAGTCTGTGAAGCCATTTTTCAAGATACACAATAGGTGCTAGTGAATATTTTTTTTTAAAAAAACTTCATAGAAACAGGATTTTAGATGCAACACCTTATATAAAAATCTACAGTAGAATTTTAATATCTTCCTTTTATACTATCACTCTCACTCTATGAAATAAATATAACTTCATTTTATCTTTACAATGAAAGATAAAAGTATCTGGTACAGGTTTGCATTCCAACCAACCATTTCTATACTGCATCCTCTGAATCCATGTTGATTTTTTTCTAAGTATTGACAATGATTCATAGAGAAAGTAAATTCAGGTTTAATATTATATTTGCCAAATATAGATGAATATTTAGAGGTCAACTAAGTGCATGAAATCACCATACTCTTGAAGTTGACCTTACCTCGTTTATCTTCCTGTGTTGCCCCTGAATAATTAAAGTGAACCAAAGTACTTCTTTGCATTCTCAAATCCACACAGCAGGGAACCAGGGAGAAAACATTTCAGGGGAAGGAGGCCTGGTTTTCACACATTCTCTTGTGTTCAAATGGAATTGTAGTTATTGAGTGTTAGAGCACAGTGCAGATTTTCTTAGAGTACTATGAAAATTTGTTTCTTGGGTGGCCTGATTTAAGGGGAGTTGATGTTTGTTTCAATTGATGCAACTATTATGTATTTTGCATATTTTAAATGGTAGTTCAGGTTTTAGACTTACACCTCATGACAGGTTCATGAGGGGTACAATTTAAAAAGCAATTTTAAAAATTGAAAATAGACAATGTTTTCTATTCTCCTTATCTTACCAAGATTTCCTTGTTTGGTTAGTAAGGGTAAATGTTTGAGGTAATGATGAATAAGTTGTATATGCTCTCTTGCCCTAGGATTCAGGGTATTTGTTTGGACAATAGACCAATCCCAAGTGCAAATAGCCTCGAGAAGGAATAGCCGTGTGTTTGGGAGAACAATAAAAGCATGAGTACAGGACAAGAAAATCCTTTTCTGGAAGTCTTTAAAGAGTGACCAATGCCCTCTCCTAGAGATGTCAAGTACTTGAAAACTGCATGTTCCAATCACTTTAATAGTTTTAGACAAAGGTTTCTCAACCTTGCCACTCACTGTTGACATTTGGGGCGAGTATTTCCTTTATTGTGTATGTTTTGAGGAGGTGGGCTGCCCTGTACATTGTAGGGTGGTTGGTGCCTGTCTGGCCCATACACACTAGAAGACAATAGCACCCTCCTCCAAGTTGTAACAACCAAAAATATCTCCTGATTTTACCAAATGTTGCCCTTAGGCTAGTTTTTCCCCAATTGAGAAACACTCTTTTTGTCCCCAGTTTGAGAAACACTTTCTGTTTGATGTTTCCCAACCTAATCCTGATACTGATAAGGCAAAATCTATTGTTACCTGCTCACTTTTTACTTAATCCCTCTTCAGACTTCTACAGTTTCTTTTTTCCCTTCCTAACTTCCCTCTTCCTATTCCTTTCTTCCAAGACCTTTATTAGAGGGCTTAAATAATTTTCCGGTTTATAATGTAATTTTGGTTGGAAACCATTCAACTACATTCATTTAGCTCTACGCCTCTCCCCATTGCTTTGCTTTTAATACAATGGCAACTCTGCTTATAATTTTATCCCAAATTATCTTGTCATAGCCTACATTTCTATGTGAGAATCTTAAGCAAGAAGAATATGTTTTTGACACATTGAATATATACCCAGTTGAACTATACTTAATTGACTTGTTTTCTGGGAATGCAAAAAGCTGGAAAAATACAGCCTCACTGTTGACTATTTATTTAAATCAGGTCTAGATAGCATAGAGCAAAGGAGGCTGGAGTGACCTTGAAGCAACTATCTCTTATTCTAGAAAATATATCCTTTAGTATGATCATGGGGCACCATACACTTGGTTCATCCATGATCATACTAATGTACACAGCTATGATTTCATAAAAAAATAAAATAATAAAAAATAAAAAAAAGAATTTTGCTATTTAGAGTTGCAGAGAAAAGATGTATAGAAAGAGGGAGTATGAAAAAAATTTTTTAAACTTATGATTCTAGAAAATTCAAACATACACTTAAGTAGAGATAATGAAACAAAGAATTTCCATATACCCATGACCAGAATACAATAATTACTAATTCAGGACCACTCTGGTCCCATCTCTACTTCCACTGTCAACCCCAGATTATTTTAGAACACATCCTAGATATTATATCACTTTTACCACAAATACTTCAGTATCTCTAAAAGATAAAGACTTTTAAAAAGCAAAAAACAAAAAAAATAGAAAATATATCCTTATCTTTCTGTCCGTCTACCTATCTACTCATCTACAAGATTTCCTTTCTCTCTCCTGTGCTCTTCATTTGTCCTGTGTTCATTATTTATCCTTTCTCTCCTGCCTTACATTAGACCTACACACACTTTTGGGTATTTCCTAGCTCTTCTGCCATTGTTCTTTGCTAAAATGCTTACAAAGACACAGAATCCTGTAAGAAAATGGCACATTTGGGAAGACACGTGACAGGATGGCCAGAAGTGTAGAGAGCATTGGACACAATATGAGTAGTGAGATTCACAGACCTGCAGAGGCCAGGTCATGACAGACCTTATAAAAATAGTGGACTTTCATTTCAAAATTAGAAAGGACACAGATAAGGTCAAAGAAAAAAAATTACCAATTCAATCATCCAAAGATAATTACTATTAAGATTTCTATGTACTTTATTCTAGATCAGATTTCTGTGGAGTAGGGATTTAGGGTTGTATTTGTTTTTGGTTTTTGTGTGAAAAGGGATGGCACACAATTTTGGTTGTTGTATATATATGAATTCTGTGAAAAATGCTTATTTTCTTAGAAATTATCTGGGTATTGGGAGCAGACAATCCTTCAAAAACAAATGAAAAAATTTTTTTGAGACAAATGAAATTTTTAAAACATTTTTTTGAAGAAACGTGATAATCTCACAGTGAAAGAAGAAAACAAGTACAGATAGGCCTAATGATAGGCCTCTCTATTATTCTGTTTCATTTTTGAGGCCAGGTGATATCTCATCACTGCTTCTCTCTGCATTCTTAAGGTTCAATCCAGATGGGATTTCTTTCTTTGTTTCCCCCATTGTGTTGTAACTCCAGCTCTGACTCAACAGAACCTTGTATCTTGGCTTCACTAGCTGTGTTTCTGTGTCTAGATTTCTAAGAGGGAAAGAATGCAATTGCCTCTGAGGTTGGATATCCAATTCTGATCCAATTAACTATGCATGCAGGCACTGGGGAGCAGGAGTAGGGGGATAGTGGATAGGGAGACTTTGTCTAGCGCTCTGTGCAGAGAGACAATGATTGACATACCTAATATACTTTTGTGGTTACAAATTATTTAGATTTTGTATGTCTGCCTAGTATTCCATGGAATAAATGTACTGAGCTCCTTTTATACTCATATTTGGGTCTGCTTTCTTCTAGCCAGTAGATGAAGAAGGAGATTAAAGATTAAGGGTGCAAAGTTTTTAGGGGCCACGCCTTAAAATATCAAATCTCACTTTTGCCCATACTTTCCATTATATTTGCCAGGACATGGTCACATGACTGCATTTAACAGAAATGATAGCTGGGAAATGTAGTCTGTCTGTGTACCCAGGAGGAGAGAAAAACATGGATGTTAGTGAGGGCCAAGCAGTTTCTGACTCAGGCTACCTGTTTTATTTTGAGGCTAATGTTTTAGAGGACAGCTATGCCCTTTGCCAGTTTGTCCTTTAGAGAAATGTTATACTGCATAGGTTAGGGGACTGATTTGAATGGCATTTCTTTCTTTCTTTTTTTTTTTTTTTCTTTGCAGTTTTTGGCTGGGGCTGGGCTTGAACCTGCCACCTCTAGTATATGGGGCCAGCACCCTACTGCTTGAGCCACAGGCATGGCCCATTTCCTTTTTTTTGTTTCCTTTGGCATTGTAAAGCACTCTTACTTTGAATGTACAAGGTACATATGAGTAAGACTTTTAAAGAAATGAAAGCTGATGTAAGGCAAATATTTATCAGCATCCTTCAAAAGTTGCATTGGTATGATAATCTAGATTTTCAGTCTAAAGAGTTTAGTGAGAAACTCTCAGTCTCTGTCACTCTTGTACTCCTTTGTAACTAATTTGGTAGGAGCTTTTTTAGCTTGAAATAAGAAGAACTTTATTTTAAGCCCTGCCTTCCTTTGAACTCTTACATTCCTAACAAAGTAAGAAGCTATTTCTTTCTTTTTTTCCTCTTCTTTGTAATTAATTTGAAACATTATTTAAATAAAATGTCCTTGCTAATGTAGATTACAATTCAATAAAAACAAATGATACAGAAAAGTATACCATGTCAACTGGCTCATAAAATAAAGGAGGAAAATAGAAAATGAGGATGACTAAAAAGGTAATCAATGTATATAATACTCTTCCCATTACTCCCTCCCTTAAAAAAGAATAAAAATAATAATCCAAGTAAACAGTGCAGATCAATTCTATAAAATCAGCAGGTTACTTTGGTGGGTGAAATTAGAAACTGACTTTCAGTTTTTGCAAACGAAATGTAACTGAGTTTCTTTATAAAATAAAGAAATTTTAAAAATCCTAGGAAATTTAGAGTCTTCTCTAGTTTTAAACATGTAGTCACAATTTTTCCTAGGTCTCATGACCATTCCCATTTTAAGTAGTCCTTGTTAGAGAATGAACTACTGAAAACTATGGAGTGACATTCTATTATTTCTTCATAGGGAATTTGTACGAAATCATAAGAGGATTGAAAAACCTCACCCGCCAATAGCTTTTTACATTTTCTGTCATTTGAAAAGATTATAGCTTCTATACCAGGTCTCAAAACTACATTACTATTAAATGTGTACAAACAGAATGAAAATATGGTAAGCTTACTTTTCTAAGTAAATAATTTTTATATATTGGCCCAAGCCTTTTAATACAGGAACATTTTGCATTAATAGAAACTATTAATTTGATATTTACTCTCAACTGGTGTAGAGATTTTAATATCAATTTTGAAATTAAAGTTAGATCTTCAGTGCATAGATCTAATTTGGAGAAGAGTTAAAGGTGACTTGAAAGGGCATTATTATGAAGTAAAGCATAATTGTTTATTTTAATTTGGGGGGGTATGTTAAAGCAACCTGGTCCAACATTATGGAATATAGAATATTTTCTTTCAGTAGCATTTATATATCTACTGCCTCACTCCTAGTTCCAATTTATGTCTAGACATCTAGTTACAGAATGTTTAATTTATACCAGAAAATCCAATACACTACTGCATGGAAATTTTCTGATGTCCTCCATGTTCTAAACAAATAAACATGACAATGACCTCACTTTCATAATGATGATAAGTATGTGCCCTCCTTGCCACTTCTATAATTTTGAGTTGACATATTTCCACAAAAATTATAATCACTAGAATGCTAAGTTTATATATATTCATCTTTGAAAAGAAAAAGACCAGATGATCTTATGAATTAAGAAGACTGGCTGGCCATGCTAGCTCATGCCTGTAATCCTAGCACTCTGGGAGGCTACTCCATACTCCTTGCTTGAGCTCAGGAGTATGGAGACCAGTCTGAGCAGAAGTGAGCCCCTGGCTCTGCTAAAAATAGAAATACTAGCCAGGCATTGTGGCAGGCATCTATAGTCCCTGCTACTTGGGAGGCTAAGGACAGAGGTTTGCTTGAGACCAAGAATTTGATGTTGGGCGGTGCCTGTAGCTCAGTGGGTAGGGCGCCGGCCCCATATACTGAGGGTGGCGTGTTCAAACCTGGCCCCAGCCAAACTTCAACAAAAAAATAGCCGGGTGTTATGGCAGGCACCTGTAGTGCCAGCTACTCGGGAGGCTGAGGCAAGACAGTCGCATAAGCTCAGGAGTTACAGGTTGCTGTGAGCTGTGAGGGCGAGAAAGTGAGACTCTGTCTCTATACACACACACACATAAAAGAATTTGATGTTGCTGTGAGCTATGATGCCATGACACTCTACCCAGGGTGACAGAGTAACACTCTGTCTCTTAAAAAAAAAATAAAGAAAAGAACAAAAAAAGATTATATTACCTTCTGATTAACAGTATAAGTGATAT
This sequence comes from Nycticebus coucang, assembly GCF_027406575.1. NCBI lineage: Eukaryota > Metazoa > Chordata > Mammalia > Primates > Lorisidae > Nycticebus > Nycticebus coucang. The sequence goes on along the minus strand of NC_069804.1, from coordinate 150,281,027 downwards.
TGTGAGCTAATATGTACACAGTGGTTGATTTTAACGGGGTTTTATTATTCATGAATGGATTTAAAAATATTTATTGCACACCTATTATTTGCTAGAGCCCATTTTAGATATTGGGGATACAGTAGTAAAGAAGACAGGCAGTATTTCTATGTAGTTTGCATTCTAGTAATCAACAACATTGAAATTGATCCCCAACTCTATCTCTTACTAATTATGTGATCTTAGGGAATATATTTAATCTTAATATCTGATCCTTGACTTTCTTACCTATGAAATGCAGATGATATCATCTACCTTTTAGGGTAATTGTGCAGGTTCCATGAAACATGCAGACACAAACACACAGAGAATACTTTAGCGTAGTGCCTGGTACACGATAGATGTTTAGTAAGTGGTCACCAATGTTGCCATTATCATTAACAGCAATTATTTTTAAATTATTAGTATTTTAAAAGTAGTTCATTCATTACCGAAAAGCCTTACAAAAAGAGATAAAACATGAATCAACTATTTCTTTGATTTATTTATTTTAGACTATGTGAAAATGTAATGAAGCTTATTGCTGTATTTTGAAATTTTACAAGCCAAGAGATATTTGCTCACAAGTGAAACACTTATTTTGGAGTCCCCAAACTTCATTTATTCTGCACAGTTAGCAAGAGCCTTTTAGAAGAAGCAAAAGAATCACACAAATAAATATATATTCATTGAGTATCTTCAAATACCTAGAATCTACCAGACATTAAGACTTGTTTCCTGCCCTTAAGGAATATGCAATCCAGAGACATATGAGCAAGTAGGGCAGATACTCCTGGTGAATAAAGGAGGAGAGAAAACGATAGCCATAAACAGGTTTTAAAAAGAGCTCCACCTTTAGCTGACTACTCTACTTGCAAAATCACAAGAGTAACAATCTACACTATACAGTATTTTTATTTGAGAATATATTATAGCACTAAGACTTACACCTAAGAAAATTAAGATTTACATAGATGTCCCAAAACTTTAAAAAAAAAAACCCTCAAAAATTATATACAACATGGTCAGAGCATAGATTTTTTTTTTTTTTTTATCAATACTTGGCATGTAAGATTTAGAGGGAAAGTGTGAACATAGGTGGTTTAGTATTTGGAAGAAAGAATCCCACAGCAAATAAAATGAAACCTTACTTTATGAACTTGTTAGTAGTGGAATACATTTTGTTACTCCAAGAGGTTGTTCAAACTGACAGTGCTATTATGCTCAAGAAGATTTTAGATAAATACTCTTCTCAGGAGTACTTATTCTAAAAAGGAGAGTGGGTAAAGAGTTATTGGGGGAAACTAGAGATTTTGAGGTTGTTGTCTTTAGTAGTAACCACTTTTTTCTACAAAACAAAACTAGGTATTCTTGATAGAGAAGAAAATGGGGCTGACCCACCAAGGCATTTTCTTTTATTTTCTTGTTTTTGAGGAATTAGGATAAATACCTATAAATAGAAATATCTCCAAAGATGATACATGAATGGCCAGCAAGCATATGAGAAGATGTTCAACATCTTTAATCATCAGAGAAATGCAAATCACAATCACAATGATACGTCACCTCACACCCACTGAGATGGCTACTGTAAAAAAAAAAAAATGTTGGTGAGGATATAGAGAAAATGGAACCTTTCTACGCTGTTGGTGGGATTGTAAAATAGCAAACAGTATGGAAAACAGCATAGAATATCCACAGAAAGATATAAATGGTACTACCATATGATCCAGCAATCCCACATCTGGGTATATAGCCAAAAGAATTGAAAGCATATCCCGAAGAGATGTTTGTACACCAATGTTCATAGAAGTACTGTTCGCAATAACTAAGAAGTGGAAGCTACCTAAGTGTCCATCAGTGGATAAATAGATAAAATGTGGTGCATACATGCAATAGAATATTATTTATCCTTAAAAAGCTAGGGAATTCTATCCCATGCTACACCATGGTTGTACCTTGGGAACATTATGGTAAGTGAAATAAATCAATCACATAAAGATAAATACCATATAATTCCACTTATGTAAGATATGTAAAGTAACCCAAATCATATAAACAAATAGTAGAATGATGGTTCCTCGGGGTAAGGGGAAAAGATGAGTTGTTTAATGTGAGTATAGTGTTTTTGTGCTTCGTATTTGTAAGATGAGAAAGTTCTGGAGATCTGTTGTACAACAGTGTGAATATACTTAATGTACACTTAAAAATACCTAAGATGGTAAATTTTATGTAATACGGTTTTTACCACAATAAAAATGCATTGAATAATTTCTTTTAAAAGAACAGTAGATAAATTGTACTAACCTATTTAAATATGATTTGGTCCTCTTACCTTGTAGTCTTCCTTTAAAAAAAATTGACCTCAGGGTGGTGCCTGTGGCTCAGTGAGTAGGTCGCCATCCCCATATACTGAGGGTGGCAGGTTTGAACCCCGCCCTGGCCAAACTGCAGCAAAAAAATAGCTGGGCATTGTGGCAGGCAACTGTAGTTCCAGCTACTCAGGAGGTTGAGGCAAGAGAACCGCCTAAACCCAAGAGCTGGAGGTTGCTGTGAGCTGTCATGCCACAGCTCTACCTAGGGCGACAAAGTAAGACTGTCTCTAAAAAAAAAAAAAAAAATTGACCTCAGCTTTTACTGGAATCACATTGAAGTCTTTTTTCTGAGTATAAAATGAGTTGTGTTCTTATACCTAAGGGAATACAGTTTATGTATCTAATAAGAATGTTTACAAGATGTAAAAGAAAAAAATCATTAGTTATTTATGCATCCCTTGTTAGAAAGTTGTAGATTTCTGTCTATTTCCTATAGAATTTTAAGTGCCACATTATATCACATTATTTAGTGCCAACAGATACCCTCAGAATTATGTAGTATAAGGGGTTTAAAAAGAGAGAGTACATTTCCCCTTTTTATAGATGACTTTAAAATCCTTACAGGACCATTTATTATATTCCCATTTACCACCACTAGGTCTCATCATTCTTGAAGGTATTTTTTTTTCCAATTTCCTTATATGCCCATTTCCTTTTGGCAATATCTTGCTTTTCCTTTTTAAATTTGAGCTTGAATATTAAAACAGATGCAGAGAAGAGTGCTACTTACACATAAACTCTTGAACTGCATTTTTATCATTTGCTGTGTGGAAAAAACCTACTTGTATGAAATTGATAGCAACATTTTAGTATATCTTCAGGTCCCCAGGGAAAAGCAATGTGCTTAGACAGATGATCTGATTTTATGAGCACATAGCTAAAGTCTAGCATTGAGCATTTGTCTTTATGCTCCTACTTTTTTCAGGGACTATGAAAACACATTTAGGTACTAGTTTCCCTTTCCAACAATGTATTGCAATGTGTATGATAATATATAGCATATGCATTGCTGTTTTTCATGACGCACATCAAAGCATAGATCACTTTCAGCGTAGAATCTCAATCTGAGCTTGTTTATAAGAAAACAAAAACCTTCCTATATGAACTCGTTTTATTATCTACCCTCACTAAGGACTGTGATTTGGATTCCATTCAAATATGAATTAGTTTAAATGTTGTTCTGCCGCAACCGTTAAATTTATTCATTATGCTGTAATATTTTACTTATGAAACTGCATTTGGAAATCTTTTGGTGTACATCAGGATGAAATTATAGAGCTCAGGGATATTGATTATTGCTTGTCATTGCCATGATAATAACCACGATTCTCTATCTTTCTTTGCCTTTCTTCTACCTGTTAATGTTATACCAAACCAAATCAATTTACAACATATTGGGCCACTTACATTGTCTCAAAAATCCAATGGTTCTCTTTCATAAATATGCAAAAGATTGAAGATTTTATCTCTAAACATGGAGTAAAAGAGCCCCATACTGCTGCAATTCTCCTTTATCCCATAGGAAATATCAGAGTGTCGCTATATAGGATCAGTAATATGTAAGTGATATTTTACTGCCTCCAGAGTAACCACAAGGCAGGGGTGGGAAGGAAAAGAAGCTATGCTACCCGTACAGTGCTACACTTCTCACTTACTAGTTAACCAGAGGGCCAAAGGGGAAAATACAGGCTGGGAGAGTTAACCGGACATTAAAGAAGAAATCTACTTCTTCATGGTGTGGAGGAGATTATTTCAAAGCCTTAAAGAAGGACCACAATCAAATAGAAAGAGCACAATGCTATGAGTGACTTAGTCAATAAAATATATTTGTTCTGGGTGGCACCTGTGGCTCAAAGGAGTAGGGCACCGGCCCCATATTCCATATACCAGAGGTGGCGGGTTCAAACCCAGCCCCGGCCAAAAACTGCAACTATATATAGATGTATATAGTGTTCTTATTATTTATATACTATTTCTTCATTCTGGGGATTTTTTTATATACTATTTCTTCATTCTGGGGATGAACTGGATGCCTTTAGAGAGCAGCAATATATCTTTCAGCAATATCTCATCAACTAAAGGGTAGCATCTTTATAATGCTTACCAGTTCATCCAAAATATTTAAGATAGTCTTTAAAACTTGCTGTAAGAACATATGACATACAGCAGCACAGACCCGTATTATGTAGTATCATTTGAACAGATAATATTTGTTGAGCCTGGGTCAGATAACCCAGGCATTAGAACCTGATACTAATCTGCTGAAGTCTATAGTCAGCAGGTAGCATTGGGCAATGGAAATAGTCTATTTTGAAAGTCCCAGATTCCATTGTCATCCATGCCATTGACCAGCTACATTACTTTTAGGTAAGTCACTTTTGTTCTCTGGGTCTCAGTTTCCCTAACTGCAAAATGATGGATTGGGACTATTAGATATTTTTGACGGTCCCTTCCAACACTGTGATTTCTGTAGCTATCATTCTCACATGCTTGTCTTTAGTCCAGAAGGGAACAGGGTAAAAGTGTGGCTCAGTTTAACACCATCCATGTGCCAAATTCAACACAAAGCCTGCTGCTTCTGTACCTTAGCAGGACTGAATCGCATTCTTAATGTGTCTCACTAACTGCATAACCCTAGTATAGCGTACTGCAACGTACTGGTTAAAAGTCGAGTTTCTGAAGTCAGACTGCCTGTGTTTTAAACTCAGCTTATTCAATTACTAGCTATGGGGCCATGGACAAATTATTTAACCTCTCTGTACTTTAGTTTCCTTATCCATAAAATGGAGTTACTACTTTTAATAAAGTTGTTATAAAGATTTAGTAAAATAATACTATGTGAAGTATTTAGTAGAAAGCCTGGCACCAGTAAGCACTCAAATGTTGGAGCTGGAAACTCTTTCTCTGCTAGGTCCTTGGTCTCAGAGATTTGAAGAATGAATCCATGGGCCTCCAAGAATAAGCAACAGGATAGATTTTATTGATATATAGATATAGATATATGTGAACAAAAGAGGGGGATAGAGCCTCCGCCAATGGAGAGAGGGTCTGAGGAGGTAGCTCATGTGGGCCTTCTGACTGGGGGTTATTACCGCTTTTCCTATCCTGCAGGCAGGCGGGTTTCAGTGCAAAAGAATGTCATAACTGTTTTGCACCAGAGGCTTGCAAAAGTTAATTATCCAACTGCCCTTGTGTAGGAATGCGGCCTTCTTTAGGGTGTGTTCTGTGCTCTAGCATTGGCAGCTTCTTGTTTAGGGTGTGTTCTCTGCTCAGGGAGTGGCCGCTTAGGTGGAATGCCGGTCAGACTGGTTGCTATGAACCTGTTTGGAGCCCACGGAATGTGATCTGTGTTCAAGCAGGTTTGTGGGTCTGCGTGGGCTGAGGAAATGGAGTTCCTGTCCAGCCCTGAGCAGGGGGAATGCTTTATCAAAGTCACCTCTTATTAACATAATTATGATGAGTATCATCACCACTCTACTCCTACAAAAACTCTTCAGGTCTCAACCTATGGAATATAAGGATAACAGTAACAACCTCATAGACATATAAGACCAAAATAATGGAGGTGAAATGACTATCTCAGTTCCTGGTCCTTCCAGGTGCTCAATACATCATGTTTACTTAAATGGAACCAACTGTTCCTGTGGTTAGTGTCATCCAGTGAACTTTTCCACTTCCCCACACCCATGAATCTTTTTGATCTTAGTTACAAAATCGACACAAACCTGAGGCAGAAAATTTCATAAAATGTCCCATCATCCAAAGGCAACACAAATTATAATTTTTCCATAAGCCTATCTGTATTTTTTCTTTTAAAAATTATATGTTTTTGCTCATACTCTTGTGAAGCCTGCCTTTCTTAACTTGGTAATATCTGTAGACACTATTCTTAGTGAATATATATTCTTTTGCAACACAATTTATAATTTTGTGGTATTGTATTAAGAAGTGTTTATAAAATAATTTACTTAATGAAACACCAGTTATTGGACATTTGGGTGTTTATTTTTACTATTTAAATAGCACTGCAATGAATGATTTCTTATGTACATTGTTATACACATCATTTCCTGAGAGTAAATTTCTATAAGTTTCATTATTGCTTCAAGGAATTATTAAAGTCTTTTGATACATAATGCCAAATTACCCTAAGGAAAGACCTGAACTTGCACCCCCATCAAGCCAGCCCTTTGAAAAATATTTAACTTCATGATACTAACACAAAATTCTCTATTGTGCATATTTTCCATTAACTAGCACTTAGAGTCATTTTTTAAAACGCGCATGTTTTTGTTCCTTAAATATGGAAGCTAGAAATCAGTTTTAAAATAATAATTTATGCTTTCCAGCATATGTTACATGTACCAGGTGATGTTAACTTTTTGCTTAGTGAAGGGGTAATGTTGTACATTAAAATGTAGCACTAGAATGGGAGGCTGAGGCAAGATAATCGCTTAAGCCTAAGAGCTGGAGGTTGCTGTGAGTCCTGTGACATCATGGCACTCTACCAAGGGCGGTAAAGTGAGACTCTGTCTCTACAAAAAAAAAAAAAAAGAATATGTTTTGTTTAGCAATGCATTTTACTACCCCAGGTGGTACAGTAGAGTGGGTAAGATTAAGAACTTCGGCTGATAGATATTCTAATTACCCTAATATGATCACTGAACAATGTCTCTATATAAACATCACTATGTATTCCATAAATACGTGCAGCTATTATCTGTCAATTAAAATTTTTTAGGAAATAACAGAAAAGAAAAAATTAAAAAGAGAAAAAAATAAGGACTTTAGGACTCCAGTGATCTAGGTTCTGATTCTGGCTCTGTCATTCTTTTGCCTGTGAGGTAAATTTAGGCAAGTTGTTAACCTCTTTAGGTCTCCATTTCCTTAAATGCATAATGAGGATAATAACATAGCCTATTTCATAAAGTGAAGACAAACAACATGCTAATGAGTGTTCAGTACAACACTTGGCACTTAGCACTCAGTAAGTATAAAATATATGCACAAAAATATACTTTCATTCATTTGTTTTTGGCAACTCCTTCATCACTACTATTTATGAGAGGCCTGTATTATAATACTTGTGAATGGTCAACAGTCATACCATAGTAATTCAAACATGATAGCAACATGACTCCATTTGTATGAAGTTCAACAAGAGGCAAAATAAATGTATGGTGGAAAAAGTGCAGAACAGTGGTTGTTTCTGAGTGTGGGAATAGGGATTTACTTAGAAAAGATAGTAGGGAACATTTGGGATGATGATAGGGCTTTTTTTGCATAGGTGATTACATTTGTCAATTTCAGCAAATGTGCACTTAAAATTGTGCATTTTATTGTGTATAAATTTTACATTAAAAATCTGTTAAAATAACAAACTCTAGATAATTATATGCAAGTTGAAATATGTGAAGACAAGTGTACCTATGTATGCAACATACTTCAAAATGCTTAAAAATTAAGATAGACTGATAGATGGAGAGAGGAATGAAGAAATGGATAAATACATGATAAATTCAATATAGTAGAGTGTTAACCATGGAGTCTAGTTGGTGAATATAGAGATATTTGTTATAAAATTCTATCAGCTTGGCTGTTTGATAATTTGTATAATAAAATGTTGAACGAAAATGTGACTGTGAAAGCTCTCTCAAATTTGTTAGTGAGGAAAATCTCTAGTATCCAGGCTACTCTAATTACTCAAATGCCTGTGGTACATCTCTGTCTGGTTTTGAAATCAGTTTCAAATGTGGAATGTTAGCACTCACTAGCCAGAAAGTCAGAGAACACGGGACTCCTTTGTTTCCCTTAAAGATCTAAAAGAGAAAAGCTCTAAATGAGAAAAGACAAAAAGGAGCAAAGAAGGGAGAGAACACCAGGGACGATTTAGAGCATCTCTTATGTGTGTGAAAATTGTGTTGAGCCCTTCCAGGTACCCCTGAGTTTGGTCATAGCATAATGGTGGCAATTAGCGGAATTTAGGGTTTTGTAACAGTTGGCCTTGGTTTTTATAGTGTAAACTTTGGTTTTCTTTCCACAGGCATTTCCTGTTCAAACATGGATCTGGTTCTTCTGCTATCTTCAGTGCGGCCAGTCAGAACTACCCTCTGACATCCAATACCGTGTACTCACCCCCTCCCAGGCCTCTTCCTCGAAGCACCTTTTCCCGGCCTGCCTTTACCTTTCACAAACCTTATAGGTGCTGCAATTGGAAGTGCACAGCATTGAGCGCCACTGCAATCACAGTGACTTTGGCCTTGCTATTAGCCTATGTGATCGGTAAGCCTTTTTTATGCCTCAGTTTTCTTCTTAATCAAAGTCTTGTTTTACTTATGGTGGGGGTTTCTCTCTCAACTTTGGGATGTACAAATTTGAACCAAGGCTTAATATTATAAATAACAAATGAATTTCTAATTAGATTCTTCACTTCCTTACTTTGAATAATGCCGAGGAGAGTAAGAAATGCTGTTTGAGAAGAAATATTTATACTACTAACACAGCCTTATTGATTGCAATTACTGTAGTTAACCATTTTCCCTTCAATTAAAAGGTTCTTATGGTTTTCTCATTAGAAGTCATAAGTACCAATCTGCTATAGTTCTTAAATTATAGTTAAACAATAATACTACTACTGAATTTTCAGGTAGCAATTTCATTAAAGCAGTAGTTACATGAAAGCTATCAGAAAATTCATTGGATAGTTTTTTCCCCAAGAATTCAGATTTTTATACTGTGACCAAAGACCATATTCTTATTTCACTAGGTAAATGACTGCAAATTTATGTGGTTACTATGTTTGGGAAGATAAAGCAAAAAATGGTCACAAGGAACTCTTTCCACTTTTAAGACAAATATTGTTGTTGTTCTTCAGTCACTCTGATTAAAGTCACCCTCATTTGATAGTAAATTATATTGATTTTTCTCAGTGGCATTTAATTTTGACTGAATATTAATTTCATTCCTCGAGTGGTTTCGCCATCTAAGATGAAAATTAACTTAAGATACATGTATTTTGTGGAAGCACTATTTCTAAAATAAGTAGAATATCATGATAAAAACAAAATCTGTCCAGGTATGTCACTAGTCACTTTTCACAGGTTTAACCCAATTTCTTAGTTGAAGCAGAATTACCCACTAAGACCCAGTGGATATGATTCTGAGAGGTTGAGAAAAAGAGATTTAGACTTTCTTATAATTATAAATTATAATTACACATTTGGTTAATTCTCATTTATCTAATATGTGAACAATAAGAAAGTTTACATAACAAGTTTATGTGGGAGTCATAGAACAGAGGGTGGTAAGTAAAATAAACAGATACATTTTGTAAGGAAGTCACTAATGATGTAAATAGGACCATAACCTATGCTGATGCTCATGATTCTCTCTTTTATATTTTCAACACACAATCTGAATATATTTGAACAATGCTTCTAGTAAACATGGATAATATGAACCTATAATATCAAAAAAATGTGTCTTTTATTTCAGGCATTTCGGGATAACCCGACATGTGTGTTTATTTGGTTTGTAATAAACTGTAATGAGAAATACTGCTGAAGGGATGGAGGTGGAGGATGAGAATGTATTACAACTCAAACAGGATTTTAATATAAAATCATTCAAAATAAGGAATAATTTGAGAAGTTTAAATACATCAGAGGACTTTTCGATATTTTTTCAGTTATGAAATAGATTCTTGTTTTAAGGATTATTTTCCATTAACTTTTGCTGTATAGAGAGAGAATGTTTCAGATATAAAATTTAACTCTTGGTATAAATAAATCCAAATAATAACAATTTCTTTATGAATTGGCATATAAACTATGTTCAAAACTATATTTCTATTTAAATTTATTAATAATGGCCACTCCTATATCGATTTATCATTTATTCTGAGATTTGTTTAATAAGGTTACATATTTATTCATTTTATAAGTAAAAGTAGAACATTTCAGTGATTTAAAGTGCTGCCTTTTTATAGGGTAAACAATGGCATATTAATTATGAGCATGGATTTTCAGATCTCTATCACTTATTAAATACCTTGGGCAAATTACTTGACCTTTCAGGCCTCCATTTCCTCATCTATAAAATGGGCTTAAAAGAGTACCTATAACATAGGATTGTTTTGATAATTAAATGAGTACATATACTTAAAGTGCCTGGAATACTGCCTAAAATATAGCAAGTATCACATAAATGTTAAATATTATCATTATTATGACCATTAATATCATTAAAATTATTAGTAGCTTTTAAAATTCACTAGTTCCAAAAGTTAACCATTTTGTTCATGGCTATATCCCAGCACCAAAACAATGCCTAGCACATACAAACCCTGACAGTAAAAGTTGGTTGAAAAAAATAAGTTATGATAAGCACTTTGCTTGTGTTAGCTCACTTAATTCTAGCAGTTCTTAAGGGTAGGTATCAGTGTTATATGTGTTTTATACAACTGAGGTATAGAAAAGTTAAGATGCTACCTAGAGATCCCATTGAGTTTAAGAGGTCACATCACGAACAAGTGAGGATCCTGAGCTTCAAGTCAGATCTGGCTAACTCCAGAGCAGCAGTGCCCAACCTTTTTGAACTAGGGACCAATTTCATGGAAGACAATTTTTCCAGTGACCAGAAGTGGGGTGAGAGTGTAAGAGGGATAGGAGAGGAGGCAGAGCTCAGGAAGTGATGCGAGTGATGAAGAACGGCTATAAATGCAGATGAAGCTTTGCTTGATCAGCTGCTTCTCACCTCTTGCTGTGTGGCCCAGTTCCTAACAGGCCATACCTGTCCCTGGCCCAGGGATTGAGGACTGACTTCAGGTCTTGAACACTAGGCCTTGCTGTCCTTTTAGCACTATAGTAAACTTTACAGCTTGTTTACTTCTAACTCTACTAAATAAGTCTTCTAGACCTTTTATTTCTCATTAAATTATAAATTCAATTAGATATACCAGATTATTCCTTGCAATGGTGAGTGAAACTAAGATTAGTTGATTGGTAAGAGATATCTGTTGAAATAATTTACTGGGAGACTTTTTAGATACAGAAATAACAGGCTAAATGCTAGCATAGTAGGTTGAATGCATTCAACGTGATGAGATGTTTATGGCAAATACTGTAACTTTGTTCCTGGTTCTGTTATTAAGTAGACATTATGTGACTTTGAATAAATCAGTAAAGTGCTCATTTAGGCAGCACATACAGTGAATAAATCAGTAAAAATCTCTTCTTTGATTTATCCCATCTGTGCCACATTGGTGACCATCTTAGGAGGGTAGAGTAAAAATTCATAAATAGACATTCAGGTGAAAGATGCCACATAAGAACTGTAATATACAAGATGATTTTTTAATGGCTCTCTGTGTTTGAAATAAAAAAGTGTTATATTTCAAAATATGAAACCATTTTCACTCTATTGCTGAGTCTGTAGTCATTTTTTTAATACTCCTTTGCAGTTGCTGTATAACCCAAGTAAATGTTTCACTGAAACTACTTACTGCTTTTGTTTCCTGTGCAAATTTCTTTCTGCTATTTCATTTTCCTCTATTATCCATTATACATAACCTTTAGATACTAATGACTGCATGCTGTACTGCCCTCAATCCACTAGGGGAAATCACATCGACATCAGTGGGACATCAGTAGACATTCTGTGCATTATGGCTCTGTAAGTGGTTATTGGAAACTAGTGAAATCCAGCATGTGAAAAGCCAGAGCTAGGTTGTTCGGCCAACCAGCCCCATCTCCACACCTACTCACTATGGGTCAGAAAGAAAATAATTTCTTTGAAAAAGTTTTGAGATCATAAAATTTGGTGAAGAGAGGCGTGGAAAGATACTGATTATATAAAGATGTCATGGAATGGCTATTGTCATCACTTCCCCATAAATCTGTAATATTTTCCATCTAAATCAAAAAATATGTCCTTAGGCTTCATCTTCTCTGATATTTTGGCATCAGTGATGTATCAGTGCCAGTCAGAAGCACATTTGCTTGAATTTACAAATAAGCCATACGAAGTAGTAGTCAGGAAGACAGATGACCATATGCAAGGCACCAAGAGAAGGCGAGGTTAAGGTACTTCATCAATGGTTGAGAAGGGCACAAACGCAGCTTCTCTTGGCTATCTTTGATGTTTTGATCAAGTTTTTCTACAGTCAGCAGTTTGTATAGGAGACAACAGAAACTCATAGGTAATAGAAATTCACAGGAATACATTGTGCCTGGGTTCAAATGGGCTGTTGTTTTGAATGAGTAGGGGAGTAGGAGTTTCAGCTCTCAGGCCCAATATCTAGTTAGTTAATAACATGGATGATCATTTTCTGTTACCGTGAAATTAGCAGCAATTTATACCATCTTCAGGGGATTCAGGTAGCACTAAAACTCTACAGATGAAATAAATGCGGTCTGTAAATCTTGCCATAACATACTATATGGCCCATATGTAAAAAGTTGAACAGAATAGATATTAACAATACAGAATTAGAAAAGATACAATATTGAGCACAGTTCTCTGATCCAAATTTTAGGGATGAAACTATTTCAGAAGGCAAAAAGCTACTTCACATTGCTCTCTGCACCAAAATTGAGTACTTTCTTAATTTTAGTACTTTCTTCTGCCTCCTTTAGACTAGCCCAAATTGCCCTACCTTCTGGGACTGTTAGTACAGTGCAGTAAGAAAGTGCTGAAAACAATAGAATAAGAAGAGTGGAATGTGTTCATTTTACCCTCCTCACAAAGAAAATGTGCAAATGCCTCACTATAAAGGGAAGAAAGAAAATAGAATGTGGCATGTTCAAATTTTGGAAAATTTAAGAACTTAGATCTTTTTTAATGGAGAGGCTAGAAATTGAGTTTCTCCCATTAAATCTAAATAAACAGTGCCCCCTCACACAATATTTCCTAAATATAAACATGCTTATCAAAACCCAGCTCTTTCACCTACAGTACTGGCAACTTCATTAATGTCTGTGTGCCTGAGTTTTCTCATCTATAAAATGGGAATGTTGATAATACTTTCATCAAGGGTTTTTATAATTTAGTAGTTAAATGGTTTGAAGCTTGTAAAACACCCAGGACATTGCTTAGCAGATGTAAACAAAGATTGGTGATTGTTATTAGTAGAAAAAAAAAAGGATTATTATGAAGATTATTAGTTTGAGCTGAGGTAAACATAATGAGCATACAATTTATCCCAACACAAATAGCTTTTGTTTTCCTTCTTACCAAAGTCATCTAAAAGAATTTTTCAGAGCTTTAATGTCTGTCTCACAAGAATAATCTAATGAGTTTGTTGTTTGCCTCTGCCTGGTGTAAAATAGCTGTCACTTTGCCTTTATTCTACTAATTTCTCTCTTCTGTGGTGTTTTGACCCTCAGATGGTTTTGTATTTTTATCTGAAAGCCATATCTAGGTTGAAACACATTTTCATTAAAATGCATTATAGTTTATAACATTCAAGAAATGACTCAGCATAAAATGCTAAAAAGCATTTTACATTATCCTATAGACCATTATCAATCCTTAGGATGTCATGCTTAATATTTATTACTTCTTCCAGTTCACTCTTTTGCACCCAATCATGATAAAAGAAAAAGGCAGTTTCTGTGTTAGCACTGACTTTTCCTCCTATTCATGAATCTAACAACTTTCTAACAGACTCTGTAAGCAGGGATCTGGAAAATCACGGTATAACTTCTAATTGTAAATCTACCATCCATGCATTTATTAGAATCCTTCTTTAAAAAGATTTATAGATTCATCTTATATCACCTTTTGGTGTAATATGTTCCGTAAGTTTTATCCCTACCATGTTAAGTGGCACTCTCACCTGTCATAAATAAAAGTATAAATCCAATCAAATTAAAAAACATACTGAAATGACAGGCCGAAGCCATGTCATATACAACTAATTTCCAGAGTTAGAGTTAGCACCTATTGCTCAGACTAAAGTCATTTTGATGAAAGGCAAATAATGTACTTAATGTTTTTCATGGAACTCAAGCATGCTATAGATTTAAGAAATAAGGTAAGAGATAATTTCTTGGGTGAATAAGTAGTGGATACTAAACACATAGCTTGCAGTAAGAGATGATTTTATTGTCTCAAGGAGAGGCAGTCATCCTACTATTTCTCATGCATCACTTTCTTAGCCTAGGCAGAGAAATTAAAATGAGACTCTGTGAAATAGGTAAAGATCTACAGGAAGGCTTAATAAAAGAAGACTGGATAGTAGGTTAGTAATTTTGGAGTTCTGCATGCTTAAGAAATTTTAGAACAGCAAGAATGAATCTTGCAAATTCAAAAAAAAATTCTCTCTCAAAAGATCTATGACTTTAAGGTAAATATCAATAATTTGAATTCTCTTGCATAAAGGAGAGATTTAGCCCCTCTTTAACTCAGTTTCTCCCCACCCAAATTATATATAATACATATATAGATATGCTGCGTGAATATTTTTAGACCCACGTTGCAGAAGTTGTTAAGCTATACTTACTCTGAAGTGAATAAGAATAAACTAAATTAGAGCAATGGCTTTTAAACAGATGGCAGGTTAACTCATTTTAAACTTCAGAAATGTGACTGAATTCTCATATAGAACAGCCAGAGAAGGGAGGGCTGGTATCTCCAACAGAATATCGGATTCATCACGGTCAACACTAAGAGATGACTTCTTACAGGCTAGGGACTTGTCCTTTGGGGTGCAGCAATACTCCCTTCATAGAGAAGTGAAAGAATACAATATGTTTTAGTAAATACAAACGTATACCCAAAGAAGCAAATCATGACGGATCCAGGAGGATGGCAGGAAATGAAGATGGCAAGCAGGGGCTTATCATGAAAGGCATTTGAAGCCATAGTAAGGAGCTTGAAATTTATTCCAAGAACAAATGGGAAGAGTTTTTTGTGATTTTTCATTAAGGCAGAAAATTATTTGCTCAGATTTACATTTAGAAAAATCACCCTCATAGCAGTATTGAGGTTGTTCGGCAGACAGTACGATGGGGGTTGTAACATTGAAGTTCTGGAGATAAATCAGAAGATTCTAATAGTAATACAGGTGAATGATAGTGAGAGCATAAACTTTTGGGAATAGAGAAGGAGGAGATGGAATGGAGAAGTATTTAGAAAATAAAGCACACTTGAATTAGTAATGGATTAGATGTGACAAGAGAGAAAAGAGTTGTTGTCTGCCTTAGGGACTAGGTAAATGGTGATGCTGTTAGCCAAGATAGAAAATGGAAGGAAGAGGTTTCAGGTTGAAAATGGACATATAGGTAGGATACCTACTACGTTATTAGATATCTGGTACTGAAACTGTGGAGGTATCTTTATTTAAAGGGCACCAAGGGAAAAAAATAGCATGAAGGCTGGAAGTCTGGAGAATACTGGTATTCAAGAAGCCTGAGGAAAAAGAATCTGCTAAGCAGACTTGGAAGAAGCAACTAGAAAGGTTGGAAGGAAACCATTCAATAATGGAGAAAGAATATTGGATCTCAGTGTGTGGTCTAGGGACTCCAAGACCTGTCTGAGGATCTACAAAGTAAACTATTTTCAAAATACCATGCAGATGATATTTACCATTTTCATTATAATTCTCTCAAGTGTACAGTGTAGATTTTTAGAGATTGCATGGCACGTGATATAACAAGAGGCTGCATGCAAAAGCAGATACGAGAATATACCTTTTTTTTTTTTTTTCTTTTTTTGGTAAGCCAGATATTAAAAAGATCTTAAAAAATGTAAAGCAATGCTGCTGTTCTCACTATTTTTGTTTTTCAAAATGCTGTATAATTATCATTAAATACGTAAATTATATTAAAATATAAGGGTTTATATTTATTATTCAATAAATAAATATTTATAAAAGTTATATATTAATTTCCAATGCAATAAATATCAGTAGATAAACCCATATCAATAAAAGCTCTTTGGCATGCTCAGTAACTTTTAAAAGCATGATGAGGTCCTGACACTAAACTATTTGTTAAGGACTGAGGTAGAGAGACCAAGTACATGATGTTTCCAGAAGAGTAATTAAGTGAAAAACAACTATTTATTGTTTGTACCAATGTAGAGGCTTGCAAGGCAAGTGCATCAGTAAGACAAAAAGAATAAGAACATTATCATTGTTAGTGATAAAGTTTTTGAAGTGATCAGCCAAAGGATAAAATTTAGAAGGGAAGAAAAATGGAGGAAGCTGATGGCACAGGAAACAAGAGTTGGGCCCAAATGTCTAGAGATTTTGATGGTATTGTAGGGGAGTTAGTGCTGTGAGAAAGCTGAAAAGCTCGAAGATGGTTAGAAGGTAGTGTATCAGAACTTCAGATTTCAGACTCTTAGCACAAAAATGTGATTCTCCTATATGTTGTAGACCTAGTAAAGGATTAGGTAGGAAGAGCAATTTCCAGATGAACCATTTGTTCAGAAAAGGCCAGATTCTTGGCTAGGTATGATACTATAAAGTGTTCTTTCCTGGGTAGACTCATAGGCCCATTAACAAATTACACCAAAGTACAGATGGCATTTAAATAAGAGCACTACTTTATATTTGATCATCCATACAGGCAAGACCCATGTGGAATCCCAGATCACATTAAGGGTTCTTAAGAACTCCTTCCTTGGATGCATATATTGCTCTTTATGGGACAATAATTAAGAGGGTTCAAGATAACCCACTGTAATTTTCTACTGATCATATATATATATATATATGATTATATATATGTAATTCAATTCATATATATGTAATTCAATTCAAAATTAATGAATATATATAAGATGTATATACACATATGTATATATGTATATATATTCACTTATATATATATAAGATTCATCTTATATATTCATTAATTTTTATTAACTAATAAGGCTATTCTTATGCTACTTGGAAGATGTTTTAAAACACTACACACACTCAGTGCAACTCTAGGCTATGATAGTACATGTTCAAATTAGTTAATTTTATTATATATATATAAACTAGATTGACTATATAATATATATAATGTCTTTACAGAATTAACTAATAAAATTGTGGCATTAAATGAAAATAATATTTAGTAAAGAAAACAGAAAAAAGATTTTGGGTTTTACTCATAACAAGCAGCCAAGCTTGTAAAATAATACTAGTTGTACAGTGCATAAGAGAGATACAGAGAGAGAAATATCACCTGTCAAGAAACTAGGAACAAGTATATTGTGCTATGAAAGCAAGTGGAAATTTTTGAAATAGAGTGCTTTTGTTAAAAGTCATGTGCTATCTCCAGATATAGAATCCTGCTGAACCAAAATCCTCTGAAGCTAGCAAATAGTTCAGTGGTTCTGCTACCACCTAGCAGAGAGCCAAGAATCGTGTATGTATATATACAAATGTATACACACACATATGCATTATATCTCTTTGATCATAGTGCTAAAGGTAGCCTCAGTAGGTCTGTAAGTAGCTGAAGAGTCAGATGACTTTTGAACCTAATTGAACTACAATAGAGCATCCATAGCTGACTACCTCCATACATTGACCACCTTCTTAAGTTGACCCAAGTTTCATAAACTGGGCATGCATCACATGCACTAAGGTCTAGTTCCTTTTATTGAGCACTTCTATATGTTGACCTGTCTGTTACAGTCTCTTGGGTGGTCAACATATAGAGATTCTACTGTATTTTTATTTTTGGAAGTGAATGTTCTTATGCAACTTGGAAAATGTGGTAAAACACTAGACACACTCAGTACTGTACTCTAGGCTATGATAGTACATGTTCATATAGGATGTTGCAGAGATGGCACTGGTTAAGATTTACCAACATAGGAGGCTGTGGGAGTATTTGAAAGCCAGATGGTACAAATAGATACTTTCTTTGTGGTGGCTAAACACAGCCTGTTCCAAGATTGAACAAAACCCAAATAAACCATTTGTATCTTTGGTTTCTCTTCCTGTCTGCTATATGTTTTTAGTTTGATTTCCCTGACCAAATTCTGCTATTGGATTAGTCAGTCTATAACTCTTCTTACTGATAGGCAACAGTCTAGTCTTTTGAACCAATGAACTATTAAATGTAAAACCTATCAGCGGGGGGGGGGAGGAAGCTAAATTTTAAAAATAAGAGATTCAATGGGCAGCCATAAGTAAATACACTTCCAAAAGTGATAAAATAAATACCATTGGGTCCAGTGATAGAGTTTTTGCCCTTAGGAAACATAATTCATTATTAGTATACATAGCAAACTGAAGAATATTGTTCTATTTTTATAGGCAATTATAGTGCATATGTCTTTTGTGATTTGAGTAGGTAGGAAAGAAATAAAAATATTTAGATTACTCACTGACTATCTCAGTAGCATTCTTGCTAATGAGGCCAAGGTCATGGGCTCAGTTACTATTTCAATCTGTTAGCACTATTTTGTTTCATTACTAAAGCCCACAGTCTCAATCTCCCGTTGTACTACATTCTCCAAATCAGGAACTTAGTCCTATCTTATACTCTTTAACAAAACCTGAATTCAGAAATTAATCTGATGTACTAGACAGGTTTTTCTTGGTACACATAGCACTTGTTAAATGCTATCGACAAATTTAAAAACTTAAAATATTTTACATAAAATCTATGGTTTGCATAAAATTTCTGTTTCTCTTGAAAAGTAGATCTGCACTCATTCATTTGCTGATACATTTATTGTTTACCTACTATGTCCCAGGCATTATTTTAGTCTTTGGTGTAGCAAAAATAATATGACTTCTATTGACTGGGGCTAAGTTGGGGCTGGTCCCTAAAGTCCCGAGAACATTCTAGTCAATCAGAATATATATCTCATCCTTTTCACTCCTTACATTACCTG
Source organism: Nycticebus coucang (assembly GCF_027406575.1). Classification (NCBI taxonomy): domain Eukaryota; kingdom Metazoa; phylum Chordata; class Mammalia; order Primates; family Lorisidae; genus Nycticebus; species Nycticebus coucang. The sequence goes on along the minus strand of NC_069804.1, from coordinate 150,261,786 downwards.
CCCTCCTTCTGTTTAGTCATATAAGCTAGCAACCATATAATCAGATAATTCATACTGAAGTATAAATGGCTGTGACAAAGATAAATGTATTATATTTCTCTTATGTTATTTGCATTTTATCAGAACATAGTCGTAACCAAGAAGGGCAAATACTTGACACTGGTATCATCACTTCCCTTTCCCAGACATCAATAATCAAATATCTGGGAAAGGGAAGTGATGATACCAGTGTCAACAAATATTCTTTCCTGCTCAGTCTAGATTTTATAATTAGAGTCAAGTCAGAAGTTTAAGTATATTTGCCATTACTATTTTACTTCTTTAAATTTTTTATTACATCATAGCTGTGTACATTAATGCATTTATGGGGTACAATGTGCTGGTTTTATATACAATTTGAAATACTTTCATCAAACTGGTTAACATAGCCTTTTTTAAAACCAAACAAATGAGATATTCATTATGAATTTCCAGCCTTAGAAATTTAAGTGGTGTGATTATGTAAAGGATAGGAAAATATGCCTGAAAATACAACACAATCACCCTATTAGCAAATCTGGCCCTGTTCAAAGTTACAAATGATATCCCTAACCATGGCCAACTATGTCATAGATATATGGAATTGGACATAAAGAACACCAGGGAGGTAAAATTATATCTTATCCCCATCACTAGAGACTTATTTCAAATGAATGTGCTATAGATACTAGATATACAATGTTCAGGTGTATCTGTCTACATATGTATCATATAAATATAAAAATAAATATTAACAGTGAAGTCTCAGTTCCCACAGGGTGATATTGGCCCTTTAAATCAAAATCTCTCTATACCATCCTTCAAAAGTAGCTCAAATCAACAAGGAGAGCAAATAAAACCACAGATAATCTACTTCAATGCCATAACCGGGAGGTAGAGAATTCTACAAACTTCAAATCACTGATAAGTAGAGAAGTAAACACCCAAATTAAGTAGAATCAGATCTGTAACTCCTGTCAGAGCTCAGAGACAAAGGCTAAATGGAAAGGAAGATGGGAGAACTGGGGCCTACATGTGGTAGAACTGATCAACTAACTCCCATTAAAATGATGGGCAGATACTGAGAACAGATCTAAGACTTGGCATATGAGGGCACTGGCTACCAAAAATGGGAAGGAATGTGTTTAAATTGTACATAACTAAAGTTGGTAGCCTTGGTAAAGAACCACTTCTGAGTACATGTGGCATTGACTTGGAAGAGGTCTCCCAAAGATTAGGCTTGGTAGTGAAGGAAAAGAAGGAAGTAAAAGACAGAATTTTAGGAGACAGCAGAAATAAAAGTGAATCAAAAAAAAATAAGAGATATACTTAACCCCCAAATAAAATGACATGATTGATTTTTCAATCATTTTAATAAAAAAAAGGAAGTAAGTCACTCGATCTCCTAACTTCTATTTCCAGACAGCTCTCATTGTTGGCCCAGGAAAATAAAGTATTGGAGAATGAACACTGAAAGGCAGAAAACATCCACACAAACCTCTATAAGAAGAAAATAAGAATCAGTCATTTCACCCAATAAAAAACCCTTTTCAAATAACCAAGAAAAACCTGCAATAAAACATCTTATCTTAACCAAACATTTGAAAATATGAAAAAAGGCTCAAATGATAAATTTGAAAACTCAGAACAGAAATGTACAAAATAAGAATCAACTGAACTTAGGAAATAATTTTAAGAAAAAGATAAAGATAAAGCCATCTTTTTTTTTCTTCAGACAGTCTTCCTTTGTTTCCCTTGATAGGGTGCCATAGCATCATAGCTCACAGCAACCTCAAACTCTTGGGCTTAAGTGATCCTCTTGCCTCAGCCTCCCAAGTAGCTGGGGCTATAGGCACCTGCCACAATACCTGGCAGTTTTTTAGAGACGAGTCTCGCTCTTGCTCAAACTGGTCTTGAACTCCTGAGCTCAGGCGATTCACCCACCTCGGCCTGGGTTTCAAGATAAAACCATGTTGAAAATGAAGACCATACTAATGGTTACCAAGGGAGAAAATATTTGAAAATATAATGAGATACAAAGATGAAAGGCACTCGAATAGCAAAGAGAATGAAATTGAAATAAAGATAAGTATTTTTTTAAATATCAGAGAAAATAATTGATAAGATAGACAAAATAATATAGACTATTAAATTTTATGAATGTTCTGTGAAACCTGGAGAAGATAGATATATTCTCTATAATCAATCAGTGAGGTTCATAAATTAAAAATAATACAAACATAATTCCTAGATCATGGTTAAATGGAACTACAAATTAATAAGAAAATTTAAAAATCAGAAAAGCCCTTCTACCTGGAAAAAAAAAATTTTAATTTTAAACAATTCTGCAAAAAGGAAATAAAATGTAAAATTAAAAAATATCTAAGAAGTAACAATGATGAACACACCACATGTCAAAATGCATGAAATACAATTAAGACATTTCAATAAAAATAAAGAAAAGAAATTTTTAAAATCAAGAAAATAAAAGAAAGCACAAGGAAGGAAATCCAAAGAACAAAGTGGAAATAAACAGAGCAGGAAAATGATCTGTAATCAAGAGAAAAGGGGGAAACACATGCAAAATAAGAACTGAAGGGAAATAAATATTTAAACAGCCTAATTTGAGTATCAACAAGAACAACCATGGTAACTGATTATACATTTAACAACAAAAAAAATAAGTATTACATTACCAAAAACAGTTGAGCACTAAATTTCTAGAAATAAGCATGAATTATTCTTTAACTCATATAGATTCCTTTATGCATAATTATAGCCTCATTCAAATTAGGTATTACATTAGTTCCCCCCCTTGCTTTCTATAATTTCATTTACCCATAGTCAGCCACAGTCTGAAAACATTATATACCATAAAATATCCTGAAAGAGAGTGAAAAAGTGACCACAGTCATGGAACTTCAATTAGAGTATCTTGTTATAATTGTACTATTTTATTATTAGTTATTAGCAATCTACTGTACTTAATTTATAAATTAAACTTTATCTTAAGTGTGTATATACAGGGGGAAAAAATTGCATATGTAAGGTTTTGTGCTTTCCAAGGTTTCAGGATCTATTGGGGTTCTGCCCCATAGAAAAGGAGGGGCTATAGTATTATTTCTAATTTACATATAAGGGCACTGAGAGGGAGTTTAAGTAGCTCACAACACATTCCACAGCTAGTAAATGAAAGAGCCATTATTCTTCAGGTCTGTCTGATACAAAAAGTGCCTGTGCCCTCACTTATTATACTAAACAGCCTCTATAAATTAGATCATATTATATACCATTTTATTACCTGCTTTGTGAATATTTTCCTGTATTTATTTATTTATTTATTTTTCATTATTATTAAATCATAGCTGTGTACATTAATGCGATCATGGGGCACCATACACTGGTTTTATACAACATTTGACACATTTTCATCACACTGATTAACATAGCCTTCCTGGCATTTTCTTAGTTATTGTGTTAAGACATTTATATTCTACATTTACTAAGTTTCACATGTACCCAGGTAAGATGCACCGCAGGTGTAATCCCACCAATCACCCTCCCTCTGCCCATCCTCCGCCCTCCATCCCCTCCCTATTCTTAGGTTATAACTGGGTTATAGATTTCATGTGAAAGCCATAAATTAGCTTCATAGTAGGGCTGAGTACATTGGATACTTTGTCTTCCATTTTGAGATACGTTGCTAAGAAGAATATGTTCCAGCTCCATCCATGTAAACATGTAAGAGGTAGTTTCCATCTTTCTTTAAGGCTGCATAATATTCCATGGTGTAATTATACCACAATTTATTAATCCATTCGTGGATCGATGGGCACTTGGGCTTTTTCCATGACTTAGCAATTATGAATTGGGCTGCAATAAACATTCTGGTACAAATATCTTTGTTATAATGTGATTTTTGGTCTTCTGGGTATATACCTACTAAAGAATTATAGTATTGAATGGACAGATCTATTTTTAGATCTCTAAGTGTTTCCAAACATCTTTCCAAAAGGAATGTATTAATTTGCATTCCCACCAGCAGTGTAGAAGTGTTCCCTTTTCTCCACATCCACGCCAACATCTCTGGTTTTGGGATTTTGTGATATAGGCTAATCATACTGGAGTTAGATGATATCTGAAAGTACTTTTAATTTGCATTTCTCTGATGATTAAAGATGATGAACATTTTTTCATATGTCTGTAGGCCATGTGCCTGTCTTCTTCAGAGAAGTTTCTCTTCAAGTCCCTTGCACAGCCTGCAATGGGATCACTTGTTCTTTTCTTGCTTATACGTTTGAGTTCTCTGTGGATTCTGGTTATTAAACCTTTGTCGGAGACATAACCTGCAAATATCTTCTCCCATTCTGAGGGCTGCTTGCTTTACTTACTGTGTTCTTGGCTGTGCAGAAGCTTTTTAGTTTGATCAGGTCCCAGTAGTGTATTTTTGAAGCTGCTTCAATTGCCCAGGGGATCCTCCTCATAAAAGACTCACCCAGACCGATTTCTTCAAGGGTTTTCCCTGCACTCTCCTCTAGTATTTTTATAGTTTCATGTCTGAAGTTTACGTCTTTAATCCAGTGAAGAGTCTATCTTAGTTAATGGTGAAAGGTGTGGGTCCAGCTTCAGTCTTCTACAGGTTGCCAGCCAGTTCACCCAGCACCATTTGTTAAATAGGGAATCTTTTCCCCACTGAATGTTTTTAATTGGCTTGTCAAAGATCAAATAACAGTAAGTAGCTGGATTCATCTCTTGGTTCTCTATTCTGTTCCAGACATCTACTTCTCTGTTTTTGTGCCAATACCATGCTGTTTTGATCACTATCGATTTGTAGTATAGTCTGAGGTCTGGTAGAGTAATTCCTCCTGCTTTGTTTTTATTTCTGAGTAATGTCTTGGCTATTCGAGGTTTTTTCTGATTCCATATAAAATGAAGTATTATTTTTTCAAGATCTTTAAAGTATGATAGTGGAGCTTTAATAGGGATTGCATTAAAATTGTTTATTGCTTTGGGTAGTATGAACATTTTAACAATGTTGATTCTTCCCAGCTATGAGCATGGTATGTCTTTCCATGTGCTAACATTTTCAGCTATTCCTTTCTTAGAGGCTCGTAATTCTCTTTATAGAGATCTTTCACGTCCTTTGTTAGATAAATTCCCAAATATTTCATCTTCTTTGGCACTACTGTGAATGGAATAGAGTCCTTAACTGTTTTTCAGCTTGACTATTGTTGGTATATGTAAATGCTACCGATTTATGAATGTTGATTTTGTAACCTGAGAGGCTGCTGTATTCCTTGATCACTTCTAAGAGTTTTGTAGTAGAATGCCGGGTATTTTCCAGATATACGATCATATCATCTACGAAGAGTGAAAGTTTGATGTCTTCTGACCCTATATGGATACCCTTGATTGCCTTTTCTTCCCTAATTGCGATGGCTAAAACTTCCATTACAATGTTAAACAGCAGTGGAGACTATGGGCAGCCTTGTCTGATTCCTGATCTGAGTAGAAATGATTTCAATTTAACTCCATTCAATATGATATTGGCTGTGGGTTTGCTGAAGATGGCCTCTATCAGTTTAAGAAATGTTCCTTCTATACCAATTTTTTTAAGTGTTTTGATCATGAAGGGATGCTGGATATTATCAAAAGCTTTTTCTGCATCAATTGAGAGAATCATATGGCCTTTGATTTTTAATTTGTTTATGTGCTGAATTATACTTATAGATTTACATATACTGAACCAGCCTTGAGACCCTGGGATAAAACCAACTTGGTCATGATGTATAATTTGTTTGATGTGTTGCTGGATTCTGTTTGTTAGAATCTTGTTGAATATTTTTGCATCTATATTCATTAGTGATATTGGTCTATAATATTCTTTACTTGTTGGGTCTATTCCTGTTTTGGAGATGAGGGTGGTATTTGCTTTATAGAACATGTTGAGTAGTCTTCCTTCTTTTTCAACATTTTGAGTAATATAGGTACTAGTTCCTCTTTAAAGGTTTGGTAGAATTCTGTCGTGAAGCCATATGGTCCCGGGCTTTTCTTTTAAGGGAGATTTTGTATGGTTGATGCTATTTCAGAACTAGATATTGGCCTGTTCAACATTTCCTCTTGTTTCTGGCTAAGTCTTGCAAGGTGACGTGCTTCCAAGTATTGGTCAATTTCCTTCAGGTATTCATATTTCAGAGAATAAAGTTTCTTATAATATTCATTAAGGATTTTTTGAATTTTTGAGGAGTCTGTTGGTATTTGTCTTTGTCGATTCTGATTGATGAAATTAGAGATTTTACTCTTTTTTTTTCCTGGTTAGGTTAGCCAAAGGTTTATCTGTTTTACTGACTTTTTTAAAAAAACCAACTTTTTGATTTATTGATCTGTTCTATAATTCTTTTGTTTTCAATTTCATTTAATTCTGCTCTAATTTTGGTTATTTCTTTACTTCTACTGCATTTGGGGTTGGAATGTTCTTCCTTTTCCTTTTCCCTGAGATGTCCCAATAAGTTATTAACTTCCTCTCTTTCTGTTCTCTTGAGAAAGGCTTACAGTGCTATAAACTTCCCTCTTAGGACTGCCTTTGTGGTATCCCAGAGGTTCTGATGATTTGTGTGTTCGTTGTCATTTCATTCTTAAAATTTGGCAATTTCCTTCTTAATCTCATCTGTGACCCAGGTATCATTCAGCATAAGGTTATTTAACTTCCATGTTTTTGTATGAGTATGCAGATTTCTGTTGTTATTGAGTTCAACTTTTATTCCATGGTGGTCCGAAAAGATGCAAGGAGTAATTTCTTTTCCTTTAAATTTACTGAGGTTAGACTTGTGACCTAAGATGTAATCGATTTTGGAGTATGTTATGTGGGTGATGAGAATTGTGTGTATTCAGTTTTGTTGGGATGAAATGTTCTGTACATGTCTGTTAAATTCAAATGTTGGATGGTTAGATTTAAATTTAAAATTTATTTGCTCAGCTTCTTATTGGAGGATCTATCCAGCACTGCCAAAGGAGTGTTGAAATCTCCGACTATTATGGATCTGGAGGAAATCAAGTTGCTCATGTCTGTTAGAGTTTCTATTATAAATTGAGGTGCATTCTGGTTGGGTGCATAAATATTAATAATTGAAATCTCATCATATTGAGTTATACCCTTAACAAATAGGAAGTGACCATTCTTATCCTTACTTACTTTTGTTGGTTTAAAGCCTATTGTGCCTGCAAATAGAATTGCAAGACCTGCTTTTTTCTGATTAACATTTGCCTGAAATATGGATGACCATCCTTTCACCCTGAGTCTGTATTTATCTTTTAAGGTAAGATGTGACTCTTGTATGCAGCAACTATCTGGCCTGAGTTTTTGTATCCAGTCAGCTAACCTATGCCTCTTTAGAGGACAGTTTAAGCCTTTCACATTGATCAAGCATATTGATCAGTCTGGTAAAATTTTGGGTGTCAAGGTTTTCGAAATTCCAGTGGACATTTTTAATCCTTTCGCCACTGTGGAAGTTGGAGTTTGATCAAAAGTTTCTGAGTGAGTTTACTTTTGTGGTAGAGGATTGGGTTGGTCATTATGGAGGATAGGGCTGAGAATATCCTGAAGACCTTGTTTGGTTATGGCAAATTTCTTCAACATATGAATGTCATTAAAGTATTTAATTTCTCCACCATAAATGAAACTCAGTTTAGCTGGATATAGGATCCGGGGCTGAAAGTTATTTTTCTTTAGGAGATTAAAAGTCAATGACCACCCTCTTCTGGCTTGGAAAATTTCAGCAGAAAGATCTTCAGTCATTCTAATATTCTTCCCTTTTTAGGTAATGGATTTCTTACGTCTGGCTGCTTTTAGAATTTTCTCCTTCATATTAACTTTAGTGAAGTTAATTATGATATGCCTGGGTGATGCCTTATTCGGATTGTGTCATGCTGGGGTTCTAAAACTGTCTGCGATCTGAATTTCAGAATCTCTTGGCATGTCTGGAAAATTCTCTTTCATAATTTCATGGAGAAGGGCCTCTGTGCCTTGCTAGCCACTTCATCACTTTCAGGGATTCCAATTAGACGGGATATTAGCCTTGTTCGAATTATCCCAGAGCTCTCTGAGAGAATGATCCATTTTTGCTCTCCATTTCTCTTCCTCTTTGACAGTTGGGGAGCATTCAAAAGCTTTGTCTTCAATGTCAGAAATTCTTTCTTCTGCTTGCTCCACTCTGTTACTGAGGGATTCTACTGTATTTTTCAGATCTTTGAGGGCTGCAAATTCTTGCTTCAGTGCATCAAAATCTTTGGTGGTTTTGTCTTTAAATTCATTAAATTCTTGAGACAACTTTTGAATTTCTCCTCGAATTTCTAATTCCAACTTTTGAATTGCTCCTCGAATTTCTAATTCCAAATTTTCCTCCATTCTTTTAGTCTTGTTTTCAATCCAAATTCTGAATTTGATTTCTGACATCTTGGCCAGCTGTTTAGTAATGGGATCTTCAGTTAATTCTGCAATATCTTTCCTTGGTGGGGGGCGGGGGGTTGATCTATTCTGGTTATTCATGTTACCAGAGTTTTTCTGCTGATTCCGCCCCCTGATTATTTTACACCATTTGATTTTTCCCCTGCAGCTTTGTCGAGGACCCATACAGTGCTATGGCCTGAGAAACTGTGGACCTGTTTGGTGTGGTGGGGCTAAGTGGGTCTGTCTTGTTTTCAGCTGGTCTCTGTTTGACCCTAGTGAAACAGTTCCTCTGGGTTGAAGTCTCAGTTGCAGAGAAATACCAGCAATTAAGTCACCCCCCGCCCACAGGCAACAATTGGAAAAGGAAAATCAAACCTTCCTCCAACCATACACCCAGGGCACAACTTGAATAGTCCTTGGGTGATTGGCTCAGTTCAAAAGGTCCAAATCAATTATCTCAGTCAGCACCTGTCTCAGGTGGGAGAGTTTAAAAAGGTCTCTGGTGACTGGATCACAGGGTCTGGTGACAACTCAGATATGACTTGCTCTGGTGCTCCGTGAAGTCAGGAGGACCCACCCAGCTAATAGATTAGCCTGGGAAGGTTGATGACTCCTTCCCCACCTTGCACCTCTGTCAGACCCAGTCACTGATAGCCCTGCCAGGCTGTGACCCAGTTGCCTCTAGTGAACAGATACTCCATGGGTTTGCACCTGCCTGAATCACAAGGAGATCTATATCTGTTCAGCCATGCCTCTGCACTCTGCCTCTATCCAGCAGGGGAGGTTAGGCCTGACAACTTCAGGCACTTGATGGAGGCTGGGGGCTGTTCACTCAGTTCCAGCCCCACCCCTGATTGATGTTACTGACAGAACAGAACAGAACAACTTTGCAGGAATTTGCTTCTCTCCCTGTTAAATTCCCCTGCAGAAGAGAAGCTGTTTTGAGTTCCAGAGTCTGCACCTCAGGCCCTGTCTTTGCTCCTGCAGGTTTGTATTCGGTCAGCTGTCAGTTCTAGCCTCCTTCCTTCCTTTGTCTATAGGCTGACAATCCCCTGAGGGCCCAGTGCGTCTTAGGCTCCATAAAGCGTTCCTCTGGGTAAGCCCCACCCTGGGAATTTCCCTGCTTAGGCGTTTTCTATTCCCCGTGTTCCACCCAAGCCGGTACCACCTCAGGCAAAGCCTTTACTCACGGGGCCTGTGTTTCCATCCCAGATCTGTTCCGCGGTGTTTGCCACCTGAGAAGATGCCCGACCTCCTCTGGTTGCCCAGGGAGACAGGGTGTGGCTTTGGAATATCTGGAGGTGAGCCCTATTGTTGCCAAAAACTGCTGCTGCTCTGCGCCTTGATGCACCGCAGCTCCGGTGTGGTTCTCTCTCAGCCGAATGTCCTCTCCTCACTCCCTTGCTGCAGAATCAGCCCTGACAAGCTGCAGTCTAGGCCCTGTCCACACCCCTCGAAAAATCACCTAAGAATCTGGATTTCTGGGGGAAAGGCCTCCAGACTTCAGAGTGAGAGTGGAGGGGAGTGCTGGGAGCTCAGAATTGCAGGTTGAGAATATATACAGTTTTGTACAGTTTTATGCCTGGCAGGAGAATGCCATGGCACCCTAGTAGGGGAAGTAGGTCCAGTTTTTAGAGGGTCTCTCCCATGGAGTGTAGTGGGAGGACCTTTGGACTCTGCTCATTTGTTTGTGGGGCCCTCTGAGCCTTTCTCATGGGGGAGGGGACTCCCGTCCGCTTGATGATGGATTTTGTACCTTTTCTTTGTATCCTTGGGGTCGCAGCTCACCTCAGCGTGGTTGATGTGCATTCTTCAACCTTCTCTCTTGGTGCAGCTCAAATTCACCATGTTACTTGCTAAATTTCTGTCTGTTAACTCTCCTTCTGGACAGGAGCTTCTGTGGAAAGCTGACTTCAGGCAGCCATCTTGTCTCCTTTCCTGTATTTTTATAATAAATATTTTCTATAACATTATTTTCAATGGCAGCATGATAACACAGTCATTGATTTTATTAATCCAATTTGTTGTACATCTGAGTAATTTTCAATATCTTGTTATATATTGAATATCAATATTTTAAATCTGTTTAGATCCTTAGTATAAAATCCCAGACATTGAAAATTAGAAAAAATATTTTTAAGCATTTCAAACATTTTGGATACATGTTGCCAATTTACCTAAACATTTTGCAGCACTGTATATAACCAGGAGAATGTGAGCGTGCTCATTTTCCTGAACCCTTGAAAACTTTTGACATCATCATACATAAAAAAATAAAAGAAGCCATTTTTATAGGTAAAAGCATATTTCAGTGTTTTAGCCTACATTTTCCTTCCAGACTTATTAAGGTATAAATGACAAACGTATATATATTTAAGGAATACAAGATGATTTTTTGATATACACATTACATTGTGAAATTATTACATAGATTTTAGGTTATTATAGATTACCACAGTTTAATTAACATATCCAGCTCCTCATATAGTTGCATTTTTAGATGATGAGAGTATTTAAGATATACCCTCTTAGAAAATCTCAAGTATACAATACAGTATTATTAACTATAGCCAGCATGCTGTACGTTTATTCATCCCACTCAACTGAAACATTGTACCCTTTGACCAATATCTCCCTATTTCTCCCATCCCTGGTGCCTAAAGGCTGCCATTCCATTCTCTGCTTCTACAGTTTGACTCTTTTTGGTTCCATATGTACATGAGATCTTATAGTATTTGCCTTTCTGTATTTGGGTTATTTCACTTAGTATAATACTCTTCTAAGTTCATCTATCCTTTTGCAAATAATAAGATTCTTTCTTTTTAAAGGATGAATAGTATTCTATTGTGTATATGGGTAAATCGAGATATACAGATAGATGATATAGATATAAATATCACATTTTCTTTTATCTGCTTCTTTGATGAACATTTAGGTTGTTTCCCTATCTTGACTTAAAATCTGTGTTGTCTTAAAATCTTTTTTGTCTAAAATAAGTATAACCATCCCAGCTTTCTTTTGTTTACCGTTTGCATAAAATATCTTTCCTTGTCCTGTCACTTTCAGCTTTTGGGTGTGCCTAAAGCTAAAGTGAGCTTCATAGAGACAGGATATATTGTTGTATCTTTTTTTATCCATTCAGCCACTCTGTATCTTTTGATTAAAGAATTTAGTCCACTTACTAATTATTTTTTCACTTACAAATTATTGATAGGTAAGGAATTATTATTGCTATTTTATTACTTATTTGCTATTTATAGTTTCTTTTTTTCCTTTCTTCTCTTGCTGTCTTATTTGGTGATTTTGTGATTTTTGTAGTGGTTTGCTTTAATTTCTTTATCTTTTGTGTGTCTAATACAGGTTTTCTGTCTTTGTGGTTACCATGAGGCTTACATGAACAATTATAAGCATCTATTTTAAGTGGATAACAATTTAACTTCAACCACATACAAAACTTTGAAACTAGACTTTTCCTTCCCCCTTACATTTTTTTATTGATGTCACAATTTGCATCATTATAGTATTAGAGTATTCTAAATTTGAATTGCCATGGGGTTATGTTGCAATAAAAATCATAAGTTGAAAATGTATTTAATACACCTAAACTACAGAACATACTAGCTTAGGTTAGCCAAAATTAAACGTGCTCAGAACACTTACCTTAGCCTAAAGTTGGGAAAAATCATCTGACCACACAGCAGACTGTAGAGTACTGATTGTTTATTCCCATGATCATGTGGCTGACAGGGAGTTGCAGTTTACACTCATCAACCAGCATTACAAGGTGTAATTTGTACTGTTTTCTACTGAATATGTATCACTTTTGCATCATTGAGAAATTGAAAATATCATAAGTCAAACAATTATACAAATAAGTCAGAGGAAGTCTGTATTCTTAATTTACACTGAATTTTTTTTTTTAATTTTAGGTTAAGGTGAGGGTACAAACAACCAAATCACAATATTTGAGTTTATTAGACTCTCGCTTGTAGTTGTATCCCACACCTAAAAGGTGTATGATACACCCGTACATTGTGCCCATTAAGTGGGACCACCCCAAACCCCCTCCTTCCCTCTCCTCTTCTCTCAGTTTACCTCCCCCTAACTTGATTGAAGTGAGTTTTTCTTCTCTGTAGGCATGAATTAGATCATATACTTGCTTCATATTAGCATTAAGTACATTGGATATTTGGTTTTCCATTCTTATGATACTTTACTAAGAACAATGTTTCAACGCCATGCAGGTTAATACAAAAGATGTAAAGTTATTATCTTTTTAATGGTAGAATAGTATTCCATGGTATACATATACCACAGTTTGATAATCCATTCTTGTGTTGATGGGCATTTAGATTATTTCCACAACTTGACGATAGTAAATTGAGTTGTGATAAACAGTCTAGTGCAAATGTCCTTATGATAAAATGATATTTTTCTTCTGGGTAGATGTCTAGTAATGGGATTGTGGGGTCAAATGGAAGGTCTAATTTGAATGCTTTGCGGGTTCTCCATACTTCTTTACCCTGAATTTGATTTGATTTGGTTTGATTTTCTTCTTGTTCTGAATTTATTTATTTATTTTAATTGGTAAGTAAAAATTGAGTATATTTATTATTTATAACATGTTGTTTTGAAATATGTATGCTTTGTGGAATGGATAATCAAGCTATGAATTGTATACTTTTGTATCTTTTTTTAATTGTTACATCTTCTATCCAACTTGAAAAATTCCCTTTAGCATTTCTTGTAAGGCAGGACTAGTGGTGATGAACTTAGCTTCTGTTTTTATGAAAAATCTTTTTTCCCCTAGTTTTATTTATTTATTTATTTATTTATGCCTTTTTTTTTTTTTTTTTTTTTTTAGAGACAGTATCTCACTCTAGTCACCCTAGGTAGAGTGCGGTGGCATCATAGCTCACAGCAACCTCAAACTCTTGGGCTCAAGCAGTTCTCTTGCTTTAGCCTCTCAAGTAGCTAGGACTACAGGCCATCAGGGCTTCCCTGTCACTAGAGTATGCCTAGCTTTGGTCATTGGGGAGCAGCCAGACACCTTGGTTTGCTAGGTTAAGTATGGTACTGGGGTCTGCAATGAAATTGGATGCCCACTTCCCTCTCCTTCCCCCCACATGGAGGATATTTCTCTTCACAATGTGCTGCATTGTCTTGGGGAAATGGTGATGTGGTAGTGTGAAACCGTCCTTCTATCCTCTTCAATACATATTTTCTTATTTATGTGTTCCACCCAGGTGCTATAATCTCTTACCTGGATTCCTCAGCTTTTGTGAAAGGATTTTTGAGTTCTGATGGTTGTTCAAATTCATGTTTCTGTGAAAGAATGATCACTAGAAATTCCTATTCCACCATCTTTCTGATGTCATTCCAGAAGCTTTGGTTTTTAAATTACTGCTATGGTTGACTATTTTAAATTATTGCTGTTAATTTGCATTTTTCTTTTGTAAATTGCCTAGTGATGTCTTTTGCCTATGTTTCTACTGGAGGGTTCAGCTGATAATTATTGATTTGTAAGGTATTTTTATATATTAAAGATTTTAACATAAATGCACATTTTAATGTTATATCAAAAAGAACCAGAATTATAGTTTTAAACCACAGGGAAATAATAAAAATTGAGAGACTACTATTTTATTTTCTCATATCTACTAATATCATGGCAAGACATTTCAGGAAACATCAAGCAAAAGTTTAGATTCATTTTCAGAAATTATATGAAGTCAAGGAAACTTTCCATTGCCTATTTTTTCTTTAAAGAGAAATTTGAATTTATTTCAAAAAATAAGACTTTGGACAACAAAGTGGTCAACATTAACAGAAATGCTAAAGAGACTGAGGTTAAAAAAGAGAGAGAGAGAAGAGATTGTAGAAACAATAGAAAATCTGTAGTGTATATTTACTTACTGAGGTGGATGGACAAAATCAGTTTCAATAATCAGTCCATGGCAAAGAGCAGATTTTTTCATATAAAAGCAACTGATGGCATAAAAAATTGAACCTCTAGCACTGGCCTCATTAGCCCAATATTCCAGCTAACTTACTTTAGTACTAAATGTCTTTGAAGAGAAGACTTGGCCTTGAATAAGACAAAAGTAGTTTGGTTTGGTGGAATATGACAGGTAGAAAACCAGGGTCCCAACATTAGCTTTCTGTGTTATAGGGGAAAGCACTCCCTCTTTCTAAGTTTTAGTTTTCTCTTCTATAAAATGAGAGGGTTGAGCCAAATCATTTATGGTATTTTCTTTTTAAAGAAGTGTTTAATTTTGGAACGCTTTTAGATTTACAGAGAAATTTCAAAGATAGTACAAAGAATTCCTATATATTCCTTATTTAGGTTCACCTGTTGTTAACATTTTATCTCACCATAGTATGTTTGTCATAACTAAGAAACCAACATTGATAATTACAGTTAATTGAACTGGACCCGTGATTTGGATATTGCCAGTTTTTTTATCAATGTTTTTCTTTCTGTTCCAGGATCCAGATCAGAATAGAATAGTACATTAAGTGTCATGTCTCCCTAGCTTCCTCTGGTCTCTTAACAGTTTCCTGTCCTAGATGACTTTGACAGTTTTGAGTAGCACTGGTCAGGTTTTCACAGATTTTCCCTCATTTTGGGTTTTGCTAATGTTGTTCCCATATCTAGACTGGATTTGGGGGAGGAAGACCACAGAGGTGCCATTATCAACACATCTTACCAAGTGTGTGTGCCATCATTTACATGCTGTCATTGATGATGGTAAACTTGATCACCCAGCTGAGGCAGTGTTTGTCAGATTTCTTCACTTTATTTACTCCTTACCATCTTTTCCAAACTATATTCAACTAGCCTGTTGTCTTTTTGAACTCTAACATACCATGATTTTATTATGTTACAGACAAATTCCCATACCCATACAGATCAATTTACTAGAATTGAATCCATCACCTAGGATCACATATTTGTGCCAGGTAACACAGTTGAAAATTTTCTTGGGACCCATTTCACACTCTATGGCTATGTGAGAATTCTCAGTTATGTTTCATAAAGTGAGGCTCTAACTGTTTTATGCTAACCTTTGTCAAAAGTATACTCTACTAAGAAATGATGACATCTTAAAAATCTTGTGTTCTAATTTCTGAAAACCTTTCACCAAGAAAACCTAAAACCTAAAACTTCCAGATGCTGTTGACCATGATGATGGAGGAAAAGAAATGAGCAGCTATGGGGGATGTTGATGGGGCATAGAAAGAGAAATGAATGTCTGTTTTCAATTAAGTCAAGGGTTTGGAATTAGGTGAGTTTTTTAACTCTGCGATATAACTGTGTGACAATGGAAGCTGAATTTCTCTCAGAAAACTTAGTCCCTCTATATTACTCTCTGAAGACAAGTAGAACTACATAATCCTCTCTTAGGGTAGAAGAGTAGAAGATTCAATGAGTGAATGACCTTCTACATCTCTCCTCTTCCAATATGGTTTTGTAAAGGTTAGCTTAAGGGGGTAATTAACCAGATGTAATAATAATGGCTAGTATTTATTGAGCATTTAGAATGTGCTAGGCATTTTTTTAGTTACTTTACGTACACTGACTCATTTAGTACCTCCAGCAACCTTATGGAGAAGGTGCTATTATTATGCACATTTTATGGTAAGGATGCTGAGACACAAAGATTAACTTGTCCAAGTTCACACAGCTAATTGGTAGCAGAATTGGGATTTGAACCAAGGAAGCTTGCCTCCAGAGTCTCTGCTATTTACTATATCATCTGACAACTGCCTCCCTTTAAATAAAGGGTTAAACTTCAAGAGGACAAAGTTTTTTGTAACCAATTACTTTTGTATCCTCAGCACGTAGGACAGTGTTCAATTAGTAATAATAAGACAACAAGTAATTATTGCTTAAATGGGGAAGGCTTGAAGTTCTGGGTAAAGACAGATACCATGTATCTATAGCTATGGCTGCATGATTCCAAATCAGAAAAGTACATTTCAAAGCATCAGGGGTTGTAGACATAAATCAAAGAATACATTTCCATTTTGAAAATTTATATATGTGAAGAAAAATGGGTAAGAGGAGAGTTGTATAGGTCTATTTCTTATTCTCCATAATGACCAGTTTTATTTGGGTCTTTTTATAAGAACACAGATACTATTACCAATAAGTACTCAAACCAAAAAAAAAAAAAGGTAATAACCTATTTAGGAATCTAAGAGACTTCCATTATTGGTAATGAAGAAATGACAGGCAGTAACATGGACCACAATGAAAGAGAGAATTATTTGAGCAGAAAATGAAATAAAATGGGAAAGGAAAAGAAATTTTTAAAGAAGAATCAAAAGTACTGATTCCTAGCTAAATTGATATTTTAGCTACATTGTTCATTAAGCTGTTTTTCATAAATTTTTCCCATCATTGTGCTGCTTATTCTTCCCGACTCCACAAAGCAAATAATAATACAAAAATAAATAAGATATGAGTTATGGAGAGCACTTATTGGTGCTGTGACTTGAGATGAAACCACTAAATAATTGTGTCTGTCTGATAAGGAATACACAGATGGGCCCGTTATGCGACTGCAAATGGAGATCATATATTAAGCCTGTGATAAGGTACCCAAATAGACATGTTATTTATAAATATTGCTGTAGCCTTGGAATAGAAAATATAAAATACATAGTAAATGAAAGTTTTAAGATAATATAATATAGAACTGAGATATTAAAATGATTTATTACTTTGATAGAATCTTTTCTAGCCTGAATATTGGATAAAATTGAGATCATAATAAGGCAAAAAGAAAGCATGCTGCAATGGAGAATAATTCATTTCATTTAGGAGAGGAAAAATAGGTATTCAAACATTCAGAGGATCAAAAAAGGTGTCCTTATTGTCTCTGTTGTACCATCTCAATCTTTTCTTAATTGGCATTTAATTTTACTGTTTTATCATGACAGACTTGAAAAATGTGTTATGCAAGACTGTTCAATTAACCTTCTTTTTGCTTGTTTTACTTTTCTTTTAATTAGTGAACTTTTTTTATTCTTTCTAAGGAAATTTTACCCATACCAAATACAACAGCTTTTTAGGGATTCAAAAATATTTGAAAAGGTTCTCAAAGCCATACTGACTACATTTAAATTACTTTGAAAAGGGAGATATAAGTATGTTTTATTTATTCTCATGATGTAGTGAAAACACAGATACTATTTTTAGTAGAATACATATATGTCTAACCCCAGGAAAAGAAAGGGAATACTTGAATGAAACTGAAGGTACCATAAATAAACATGTATTACTTCCTTTATTCTTGAAAAATGCTTCTCTGGGAACTAAGTTTTCAATCCTGCATATAATCTGGTTATTACTAGGCTAAAACTCAGATCTGAAGGTAATTTATCAAAGGGCTATAGTTCACTCCTCTACTAATTTGATGTTTAATGTAATAAAAATGGGATTTATTTTAAGATGGAAAGATAACCTGGTTTCTGTAATGTTAGCAGTCACTGCATTTAATTCAAGTAGCATTTATTTTGCAATGATATTCCTTATGGCAGAAGCATCAAGTCTCACCTGATGGCCACTGAAGTATCGGTCCAATGAGATTGCTTCCCATAGGAATTAAGTTGAAAGCCTGAAGGCATCAGGGGTCACCATCTGAGTAATGTACTTGGTATATTTTTCAGGAAGGGAACTATACAACTCACAAGTAAATCTGTAGCTTTGACAAGCTTTGGAAGTAAAGTACAAAAGCCAGAGCATTCCATAGCCTGAAGGAACTTGAAGCAAGATATGTAAGGGAACTGATTGGGGAAAAATACTGACAAAAAAGGAAAATAAATTATCTAGAAAAATATCATATGCCTTTGTGTTGGCATGATTTGAAATATGGTATCATCCATAATGCTCAGATTCATGAAACAGACTGTAATCTTTCTACATAGATTTATTATAATTAGAAAATAATACCTAAAATTCTTGCAAACAATAAATAAAACATCCTCAGCTGAATATGTATGCATTTTAAGGTATGAAATGAATTCCTTAAAAGCAAAGTTGTATTTGCCATAAAAGGATGGCAATTTCAGGGTTCACTTGCATATTTATAAGCAAAGCCCATTTACTTTATCAAATTCATTCAAATATTATTTGTAAGAGAGGGGGCACAAAACACCAAAAGATACAAAATAACATAATAAGTAGTCCTATCTTCTGACACTAGCACTATAATGATATAAATTTATCTATTTATATAAATCATTCTAGTGATAAATTTAAATACCTTAGGTATACCTAAGGTATTTAAATTTATTGGAATTTGTAAATTTTCCAACATCTAAATTTTCCTTATTCATATATTTTGAGAAAAATTATTTAGGCCATTCAATTTCAAACCATATTCTTAGAGCTTTTGGACCCCCAATCAGTTTCAATCAAGCGAGTTCTATTTTAGGTATTTTGGGATTATTCGTATTTAATTGCTGGATGGCTCTTCTTTAAAATGTTTTTAAAAGCTCTGTTTTAGACAGAAGCCAACAATAAAAGAGATGGAATACAACAATGCAACTATCCATTCAGCTTAACAAAGGTTTGTTACATACCTAGTATTTTTTAAATTATATAATAATACATGAATAAACTATCATTGTGAAAGATTCTAACACTACTATAAAAATGTCGAGCTATCCTTTTAGTTCCGCCAGCTACCCACAGTAAAGATCAGCAGTTTGGTATGCATCCTTTCGGTTCTCTTTCTGTGCATTTACATTTATATATATACATTTTCTGCTTAAACAGGATCATAGCATATGCATTGTTCTATCCTCTTTCATACAAATCTTAGTGCTCTTTTCATGTCAGTATGTATAGGTCATCCCGTGATGTGCTGACAAATGTTTAACAACCAACTCTCTGAGCCAAAAATCCCTGATTTGCAGCATTTGCTGATTGCTAGAGTGTAAATACACCCACTATGGCTCATTTCGACTGCCAACATGAAGTCACTGGAGGTGGAATTGGGAAGAGATGCACACAGTTGGCTCATGCAAACCAGTGTAAGGCAGCTCCAGCATATCACTAGATCACTCCTTTCTTTCTCTCTCTCTCTCTCCTCTCTTCTCTCTCTCTCTTTGGCTTTTTATTTTGAAATAATTTTAGACTTACAAAAATGTAAATGTAGCACAGAATTCCTGTATTTGTCACTGAGCTTCTCCCAAGGTTAACATCTTGCATAACTATTCTACAATTACTAAAACTAAGAAATTAACATTGATATGATGCTACTAACTAAATGTAGACTTTAATTCAGATTTCTCCAGTTTTTTCACTGTCTTTTCTGTTCCAGGATCCCATATTGCACTTAATTGTCATGTCTCCACAATTTCCTTCAATTTGACAATGTCTCAGTATCAGTCTTTTTAATTTTTACATAGGATTTTAGAACATGGGTGTACCACTCTCCCATAGATATATTGTTCATTCTGTTTTCTTTTTCTTCTTTTACCATATAACAAAGTCAGTATATTAGCAATTTACTGCTATAGTAAATTTCCTTGTACATGCTCCTATGTGCTTATTATTTTTTTTACTATAGACTCCTAAAAGTAGATTTCCTTGGCCAAAGAACACTCTCAATTTAGATTGTAATAGGTATCAAAGTTGCCTACCAAAGTCACTTTACTACTTTTGCTTATATCACTATACTTCCTGACTACCAAAGCACTGAATTAGGTACCAAAGACAAGACATGAAGAAGTCATGATTCCTGCCTTTTGAGTGCTTAATAATGATGAGGCAGACATGTATACAGATATCTTCAGTATAGTATAGTAGATTCTGTGATAGGGTGCTAAAATAGAAACACCATATCGCTTTATGAAAAGTAGTAGTCAAGATCATCACTGTTCAAAGTAAATTCAAACCACATATGTTATTTAAAATTTTATAATGACCATATTTAAAAAGTAAAAAGAAACAGGTAAAATAATTTAAATTAAAAATTATTTCACATATACCCTTGTAAGATGCAAGGGTATATGTGAAACTTAGTAAATGTGGAATGTAAATGTCTTAGCACAATAACTAAGAAAATGCCAGGAAGGCTATGTTAACCAGTGTGATGAAAATGTGTCAAACGATCTATGAAACCAGGGTATAGTACCCCATGATCACATTAATGTACACAGCTATGATTTAATAAAAAAAAATTATTTCATCTGATGTATCCAATATATTATCATTTCGATGTGCAATCAATATAAAATTATTAATGTCATATTTTACATTCTTTCATATGTGTACTAGGTCTTCAACTATGACTAGCCACAGTTCAAGTGCACAATAGACATGTGATGGGTGGCTACCATATTGGACAATACAGGCCTCAGTCTCTCAACATGTATTTCTAACATCTACTTCTGAAGCATTCCTGTGGTCTCTTTTTTATAAGTGAATATTGGCCTTTTGAAGGGGAGTGGAATAGGAAAGAATTATCAGTTACAAATTTACTGGAGACCACTCATCTTACTTAAGAGAACAAAAGTATCCAACAACCTAACAGAACACAGACAGATAACTGCAGAGAGACTTGGAGGTTTCTACAAAAATGTGCAAATTAATAAGAGCTTCTGTTCATGCAGTCAGGATGCCTTAAGATCCAAGGTGCTTGATTGAGTTTGTCATTTGGGGACAGCAAGATAATCCATTTGTTACCTTAACTTGGTAATGAATTTATAATTTCAGAGTATAGCTCTTTGCAATTGGATAAAACAAGAAGGATAATAATTATAAAATGTACAAGGCTTAGCACCAGGGGACATTTGTTAAAGGAGCATTAGGGACTGCTATTCTTAATCAGCTGAAAAGACATTACTCCTGGAATATCTGATTAGGTGTACATATTCTGTCCAGCCATTAAATTTTATTGAAATACAAATAATGGGATTGGTACTCCCTGAGAGGTCTGAATAGTGTCTATCTCTACTCATTGAGTATATATATTATATATCTCTTTAGGTATAATAACTGGCTTTACTTGGGGTTGGGAGTGCTTACATTACATCTACTTTAACCAACAGTGCTCATTTGGAGGTACAAATTCTGATATGTGAGATTTTACTGTTGTTACTTTCTATTCACTTCTTGTTTATTGGTGACCAGTTTGTGAAGTTGATTATAGCGCTGAGATAATGGGATTATGGCTCCAGTCTTATGTGTATGGGTTTTTCTACCATTCTTTGTCTTCCTGACTAAGCTCCCACTAAGCTCCTAGTGTTCCTCGCAGGCTCCCTGAGAGACTACAGCGGTTTTGTAATTTCTGTCATCTGCCTGTAAGATTCTTTCACCAGGTATTTATAATGGCTCCACCTCATTCTGATCTTGGTTCAAATATTACCTCCTGTGAGAGGCCTTCCTCGAGCGCCCTTACCTATTTTTTTCTTCATAGTACTTATAACGACCTAAAAGTATAATGTTATTTGTTTCTTTGTTTCCATAAGTTATATTCTGTTTTATATTTTATATCATACATTTTTTTTTCTTTTTCTGCCTTAACTCACCACCTTCTCATACAAGTTCTGAGAGAATAGAGATTTTTCAACTGTAGTCACTATTATAAACTTAGTAAAACAGTGCCTGGCACAAAGTAGACACTCAAAAAAAATGGATTGAATCAATATATAAGTGTAACTGTTTTTCATCTCTAGTTATGTCCTTAATTCTGGCCAGTTGGCTCATAATGCATCTCCTTGGGTTTGAGAGACTTGCCTAAAGAATATGAATCTAAACACATAATACAGAGATGGGTCAGAATCCACTAGAACCTAAGAATGCCGTATCTTCATCTCATATCCAAGGCTGACATGCAGCCAGCATGTGCTATGTGGATTATATTTGTTTTTATTTCTGATATAGAGGTTTTTTTGCTCAGTACCTATACTGTCCTGGCTATTAAATATTTCTAATCTTATTTTTGCCTGTATCTCCAATATTCCCAGTATGCCAAGCACAAGCTTTGAAAATATTTGTTGAATAAATCAATAAATATACTACATCATCATACAAGAAGTACACTCATCCTTATAGTGGTGTGTTGGTATATTTAATGCTCAAAATAATTTTATTTACTGGTCTTTATATGAATGAAATATTATTTATTTCTAATAAAACCTGAACACTGAAGTTGTTTAGTGACTGCAGTCTGTCCTGCACATCAATGTACTTTTTGGCTTTCTTGCAAAACTCAGCATATGGAAGTTTGATTTGGAACAAAGAAAAAGCCAGTAGCCTTGCCCTGGTAGCTGTGGTCTCCAGAGTAATTAACTTTCAGTACATATTCATGCAGGTATAAATTGCAAACAGCTTGGTACCTACCCTGTTTCCCCAAAAATAAGACAGTGTCTTATTTTAAAGTGTGCTCCCAAAGATGCACTAGGTCTTATTTTCAGGGGATGTCTTATCTTTCCTGTAAGTAGGTCTTATTTTCGGAGGATGTCTTATTTTCGGGAAAACAGGGTTGGAACGATACAGTAAATTCAAAAAATTATAAGGCTGCTTTGTATTTGAAGAGTTTCCTACTAAATGTGCCCATGCCTCTTCATCTGTCTTGACTGGCTGGAAGCAGTCCATTTCATTTCATGGTGAAAAATTAATCCTTACCTCATATATTTAGAAGTGAATCTCACTACATGCATTTGCTCTCATTTTTAACTGCCCTTGGGAAATTGGCTTAACTTAAATAAAGTATATAAAATAGCCCCCTTGGTCTTCAAAATGAGAACTACTCTGCCTTTTGTTACATATGGCCCATCTAATTTCACAAAAGTAATTGAACCAAGGGAATGAAACAGATTTTCAATATAGCTTCTACTATTCATCACATTCAAATTATTTGGGGAGCAGAGGAAACCAAATTTTCTATTAAAATGATAAACACCTTTAATTGGGACAAGCATGTTAAACCAAACTTCAAGTCCTTTGGCAAGGAAATCACGAAGATGGCACCAATACAGCTCTTTTAACGTGCTGCGCCATACCTTACTCAGAACCACTAGCCATTGAGCTGCAATTGTTTCCAATAATTGCAGGAGAAATTCATCAGGCAGCACTGGCCTTAATCCAAAGAAAAGGGTAGAAACCAATTAACTGCTTAAAACTTTAAGGATAAATTAGAAAGTAGGTGTTGGAAATCTCTTTAGCTCCAACTAAAAGTGGATGAATGATTTTTAAATAGGCTCTCTGGCTAGCTTCTCTCTTCTCAGTCACTAATTCAGACATTAAGTATGAGTGTTACACATACAAATTATCCCTTTCAGTCTGCCTAAAGGCGCAAAGGAAAAACAAATGTATGAGATGGCTTATGAGCAGATTCTTTTTTTTGCATTTTGGTAGGATTTGGTCAACACTGAAAAATGCACTGAGAAAACAAGAGTTTCCTCCCACCCTGAGTTTCTGGCCTAGGCAGTGTTCTCTCCTAACAGTCTCTCCCTTCAGCGACCTTATTCACTCTCACAACTTCAACTGTTGCTTCTGTGTATATATGACTTTGCAGTCTTGTTGCAGCTCTAGTATTCCTCCAGAGGTCAAACTTCCTATGGTTAACATCACTATCTGGATTGCCCATCGGTCCCTGGAACCCAGCATCCCCAAAGATAAATTTCTTACATTCCTCCCATGTCTTCACCCTGGCTCAAATCACATGTTCAACTAGTCGTCATTCAATAAAACATATATCCAGCGCCAACTATATATAGCAAGTGCTGGTCTAAGTGAAGCATTCCCTAACTCTATGAATGGTTTCACCATTGTTTTAGTTAGGCTCAAAACCTTAACCATTTTGGATTCCTCCCTTTCTCTCCCTTTTTCTTATCCCCTCCCCCCGCACATCTATATACATACAGGAATGTGTGTACACACACACACACACGCACGCACGACTTGTTACCAAGTCCTGAAATGCCCTTTATGAAGTTTTCCTTAAAGAATCTTGATCAGCCCAACCAATTTTAATCCATTGTTCCTTTAAAACATTTCTTTTAAAATGACAGCTTCTTTTTTTCCCAGATGGGAAATATCACACATGTTTATTATAAAAATATGAAAAATACAGAAATCATAAAGAAGAAAATAAAAATTCCCCATAGTTCCCTATATTGTTAACATGTTGCTATATATCCTCCCAGACCTTTTTCTCTCCAAGCATCATGAACACACGTGCACACATGCACACAAACACACATCTCAGATTATACTATTTATACTGTTTAGTAGCCAGATATTTTTCATACGATGCATCATGAATTTTCCCCATACTATTGCATAGTCTTCTGCCACATGGTATTTTTTTTTTTTTTTGAGACAGAGTCTCATTCTGTAACCTGAGCTAGAATGCCACTAGTGGTGTCATCATAGCTCACTACAAACTCAAACTCCTGGGCTCAAGCAATCCTGCTGCCTCATGCTTCTGAGTAGCTGGAACTATAGTCATACACCATTAGGGCCAGCTAATTTTTCTATTTTTGTAAGAGACAGAGTCTTGCTCTTACTCAGGCTGTTCTTGAATTCCTGGACTCAAACAATCTTCCCACCTTGGCCTCCCAGAGTGCTAGGATTATAGGTGTGAGCTACTGTGCCCAGCCTGCAACATGATTTTTTAACAGGCACCTAATCTTCATATTATTCACTATCTTATGAGTTATTTGTTTAATCTACTCTTGATGAATATTTAGATTGGGCATAACTTTCTTTTTTTATTTATTTTTACCTCTTAATTTTTTATTAAATCATAACTGTGTACATTAATGCATTTATTTATTTCAGATTAATGTGAGGGTACAAGCAGCCAGGTCAAAATATTTGATTTTGTTAAGTAGGGTTCGTCTTATGGTTATGTCACACACACAAAAAGTGTGCCAAAGCCCCAACCCCATGCCCATTCAGTGAGAGTGCCCCAACCCATCTACCTTCCTCATTACCCCTGCCCCCAACTTGATTGAAATGAGTTTTTTTCCTATTTGGGTATGCATTGGATCGTCTACTGGCTTCATATTAGTATTGAGTACACTGGATATTTGCTTTTCCATTCTTGTGATACTTTACTAAGAAGAATGTGTTTTGACTCCATCCGGGATATTACAAAAGATGTGAAGTCACTGTCTTTTGTATGGCTGAATAGTATTCCATGGTGTGCATGTACCACAATTTGTTAATCCATTCCTGAGTTGATGGACATTTAGGTTATTTCCATGTTCTGGCGATGGTATATTGAGCTTCAATAAACAATCTAGTGCAAATGTTCTTAAGGTAAAAGACATTTTTTCCTTCTGGATAGATACCTAGTAGTGGGATTGCGGGTTAAAATGTGAGATCTAATTTGAGATCTTTGAGGATTCTTCATATTTCTTTCCAAAAAGGCTGTATTTGCAGTCCCACCAACAGTGTAAAAGTGTTCCCCTCTCTCCACATCTGCACCAGCATCTGCAGCTTTGGGACTTTGTGATGTGGGCTAATATTACTGGGGTTAGATGATATCTCAGGGTGGTTTTGATTTGCATTTCTCTGATGATTAGGAACGATGAGCATTTTTTCATGTTTGTTAGCCATTCGTTTGTCTTCCTTAGAGAAGGTTCTGTTCATGTCTCTTGCATAGCGATATATGGGATTGTTAGCTCTTTTTTATTTTCAAATGTTGCAGTGGATAGCCTTATAGTTTGGTGACATGTATTATTAGTTCATAGAAATTAAATTGTTGGCTCAAAGGATAAGCCAAATTTTAAATTTTTCCCTCCAAAAAGATCACTGTAGTTTTATACTCTCATCAGGAATATATGAGAATACCCATTTTCCTGCACACTGACCAATACTGAGTACTTTCAAATCTAATACAGTTTGAACCTGTCTTATGTCAATTATTTGGCATAATGTTATTTTATGCTTACTAAATCCCACCTTAATAGGCATCTAGATTTTAACACCTGCAGCAGCTGTCATAGGACCTTGTGCATAGGAGGAATTCAGGAAATATTGATATTGCCAAACTGAATTAAATTAGAGCCATATAGAGGTCTTCCATGTTCTTGTGATGGCCCATCCATCATTAAAGTAGTTTCCACATGCAAAGTAGAGTTACATAACTAAGAAAAATGGAAAAAAAGTGGTTATAGCACTGAAGAGCTGAGTCCAATCCCACTAGACTTGGTTAACTAATACCCCAACCCCTAATCTAAACACCTCTATAACTGGGATGGTGTTGGTCTTCATTTCAACAACACCTACTGTTTAACAGCAGCTATTTTAACAGATGTTGGTATGTACTTGTATGTATGTTGTAGCATAGAAGTTACTGCAAGTATAATGTAGTTAAAAACTCTTAGTTGCTTGGCCTAACAGAGAACTGGTCATTTTATAGGTGCAAAGAGAAAGATGGTTTGGAGACTTTCTTGATGAGTCTGGAGTAAGTTAATATATGGCTTGTTTTCTTGCAGCAGTACATTTGTTCGGCCTCACTTGGCAGTTGCAACCAGTTGAAGGAGAGCTCTATGCAAATGGAGTTAGCAAGGGGAACCGAGGGACCGAGTCCATGGATACTACTTACTCTCCAATTGGAGGAAAAGTTTCCGATAAATCGGAAAAAAAAGGTACAGTGATCAAAACAATTGTTTATTGGTGACTTTTTTTCTAATTTGATCATTAGGACAATATCTGGGATAGTTTCACATTAAGTTTCATGATCACTTGAAAGAAATACTCTTCATGGACAGAAAAAATATGTGTAAATACCTTTTGAAAGTAATTTTTTCTTTTCTCTAGTGCCTTGAGTATAAACCAATTAGGCTTTTCAAATATGTTGGCAATTTTGAAAATAGATAAATATTTGCAGAATGGAGGCTTCAGTACAACGAAAATTGCATTTCACATATAACTACCCTAAAGCAATGTGGGTTTTGATTAAGTTCTCTGTGTCCAAGCATTTATATATAACATTTTATAAAGGGTATATGGAAATTTTTTATTTATAATAAGAAAAAGCCGTTTTCTGCTTAGTGTAAAAGTGACTATTTATGACAAAGTGAAATAACATGAATTTTTTTCTAGTTGGGTTACATGAATTATTCCTAGTGGGGGCAAAGAAAAAAAATCACTTTGGGTCCTGACTTGTTAAATTAAACTTCAACATGACCTTGAATTACCTGACTTATTTACAATAAATGTCACCATAACAGTACCAGCACTCACAACATCTTATTCACATTGAATGATCATTGTCTTAATAAGCAAACATTGAAAATATTTGGAAGTTTGTATCTTAATTTTTCTTGGAGTGGTATTCAGTACAGAGACACTTAAACCATGTAAACTTCAGGAGGAAGTTGATTCAAAACTGGAAATTGAGAACAAAATGTATAGCTAACACTATCCTGAGTAATTTTAGGAAATTAAAAATGAACAAACAAATGAATGGATAGGCCCAAACCCTACCCTCTAAGAGGCTTGCAATTTGATAGGAATGGTAAGACAGTTTTATTTTGGTTCATAGTTGCAGATAAGATGTTTTGTTTTATACAGTAGTTGTTTGGGTTATAATTCTTCTCATTGTGTTTTTAATTCCTTTGAGGGGGTTGTTTGTGGGTTTGGTTTGGTTATTTTTTTGTTGTGTTTGTTTTTGCTTTGTTAGAGCAACTTTGCTTTAATATGTGTTTCAGTAAAAAAGTAATATTTAGGGTTCAGGAAAATATTATGGTTTATTCTAGTTTTCAATTCATGATGTGGTTTGCTGTACGTCTTGAAAATACTTGCTTCTAGCCTAGATCAGAATTCCCCAGCAGTTTCATTGTTATTAATGCTGAGAGGGACTGAGGGGAGTGTAGAGGCCAGAAGTAGCAAAGGAAAAGATCTGCCAAGCTTTCCTCTTCATATTTTTCTTATCTCTCTTATTTTCCTTTTCTCCCTTACCGTCTCTCTGACTATTTAATTCCTTTATAACTGAGGATATAAGAACCACCATTTGCTATTTTTTGCCAGTTACACTGAAACTCAGAATTGTCTGCCTGAAGAAAATGAAACATGTAAGACAGCAAGTCATCATATAGTTGTCATCAGAGTATATTCATTTTATATTCTAATTCAGATCTCTTGTGATTCCTTTCCATAAAGTAGCTTGCCAAGGATGGCTACAATGTATTAAAAAATTACCACATGCCAAGTATTGTCCCAGACACTTTACACAAATTATATCATGATGGTAACCTTGTAACCCCCATTTTCCAAATGAGAAACACAGGCACAGAGAGGTTAAGTAACTTACTCAGGATCACAGAGCTAGAAACTGAGGTCTGACTCCAGAGCCTAGTTTCTTAACTTTTACACTGTACTAACATCCACATATGAAATGTCTATGAAGACCACAAAAGATTTTTATACAAAATTCTAGAGTCTACTCATGACACATTTTAGAGAAATTCTATTCACCTATATTTTTTATAATTTCAGATTAATATGAGGATATAAACAATTCAGTTATATTGTTTGCATTGGTTAGGTAGAGTCTAAGTTATAGTCAAGCCCCTTACCCAGGAGGTGTGCCATGTACACTTAGACTGTGCCTATTAGGCGAGAGCACACCAACCACCTCCCTCCTCCCGTCTCCCCTCTCCCAGTTGAGTTTAATTATGTCTTTCTCTTGTATGGGTGTGTATTGTTCATCTACTGGTTTAACATTAATTTTGAGTATACTGAATACTTGCTTTTCTATTCTTGTGATACTTTACTAAGTAGAATATTCTCTAACTCCATCAACGCTTAATATAAAAGGTATAAAGTCTCCAACTTCTTGAGTTTCAATGTAACTGGCAAAAAAATAGCAAGACTGAATATTATTCCATGGTATACATATACCACAGTTTATTAATCCATTCACGTGTTGATGGGCCCTTGGGTTGATTCCACATGTTGGAGATTATGAATTGAGCTGTGATAAACATTCTAGTGTATATGTCCTTATGGTAAAATGATTTCTTTTTTCTTCTGAGCAGATCCCTTATACTAGGATCATGGGATCAAATATGAGGTCTATTCTTAGTTCTTTGGGAACTCTCCATACTTCTTTCCAAACAGGCTGTATTAGTTTTCAGTCCCACCAACAGTATAAGTGTTCCCTTTTTGTCACACCCACGCCAGCATCTGCAGCTTTGGAATTTT
Organism: Nycticebus coucang; assembly: GCF_027406575.1. NCBI lineage: Eukaryota > Metazoa > Chordata > Mammalia > Primates > Lorisidae > Nycticebus > Nycticebus coucang. The sequence goes on along the minus strand of NC_069804.1, from coordinate 150,232,138 downwards.
GTGATGTGGGCTATTCTCATTGGGCTTACCAATATCTCAAGGTGTTTTTTACTTGTGTTTCTCTGATAATTAGGGATTTTGAGCAATTATGTTTGTTTGTTTGTTTTTGTTAAGCAGGCCCAGGTCAGGTTCGAACCTTCCACCCCTGGTGCACAGGGCCGGCATCTAACCACTGAGCCACAGGCACCCAGGCAGATTAAACATTTTTTCATATGTTATTGGCTATTCGTCTGTCTTCTTTGGAGAAGGTTCTATACATATCTCTTAGTCAGTGATAAATGGAATTGTTTACTCTTTTTTTGTCGACTAATTTGAGTTCTTTGTAGAGTCTGTTTATCAATCCTTCATCAGATATGTAACAAGCAAATATCATTTTTCATTCTGAATTTTTTTTTGTTTGCTTAATTGCTGTGCCCTTAGCTTTGCAGAAGCTTTTTACCTTAATTAAGTCTCATTTATTATTTTTTTTGTTGTTACAATTGCCAATGGAGTCGTTTTCATAAAATCTTTCCCCAGGCCAATATCATCTAGAGTTTTTGCCACACTTTCTTCTATAATTTTTATCATTTTCATGTCTTATATTTAAATCTTTTATCCATTATGAGTCCATATTTGTAAGTAGTGAAATATGTGGGTGCAGTTTCAGTCTTTTACATGTGGTTGTCTGGTTCTCCCAGCACCATTTATTGAATAGGAATTCTTTTTCACAGAGTATGCTTTTGTTTGGATTATCAAAGATCAAATGTTGGTATGAAGCTGATTTCATCTCTAGGTTTTCTACTCTTTTCCATAGATCTATGTCTCCTTTTTTGTGCCAATACCATGCTGTTTTGATCTCTGTGGACTTGTATAACCTGAAATCTGGTAAAGTGATGACTCCATATTTGTTTTCATTGCTAAGAATTGCCTTGGCTCTATGGGTTTTCAAATCTTGAAAGTATGATGTTGGTATTTTGATGGGGATAGCATTAAGTCTTGTAGATTGTTTGAGTAGTATAGACTTCTTCCCAACCAAGAGCATGGTATGTTCTTCCATTTGTTAATTTCTTCTGCTATTTCTTTTCTTAGGGCTTCATAATACTCTCTGTAGAAATCCTTCACCTCCTTTGTTAGATATATTCTAAGTCATTTTCTTTTCTTTAAAACTACTGTGGAAGGTATTGTGTTCTTGATTTGCTTCTTGGCTTGATTGTTATTGGTGCATACAAAGGCTACTGATTTGTGGACATTGATTTTATACCCCACGATGTTACTGTATTTCTTAGTCATTTCCAGAAGTCTTATAGTTGAATCTCTGGAATTTTCTAAGTATAAGATCATATCATCAACAAAGAGCAAAAGTTTGGCCTCTTCTGCCCCCATTTGAATGCCCTTAATATTCTTCTGTTGCCTGATTGCATTGGCTAGAACTTCTAGCACTATGTTGAATAGTAGTGGAAATAGTGGACATCCTTGTCTAGTTCCAGTTCTCAGTGGAAAAACTTTCAGTTTTACATCACTCAGTATAATATTAGCTGTGGGCTTGTCATGGATGGCTTCAATTAGACTTAGAAAAGTGCCACCTATACCTATATTCTTAAGTGTTCTTGTGAGGAAAGGATGCTGAATTTTATCAAATGCTTTTTCCGCATCTATTGAGAGGATCATTTGATCTTTGCTTTTGCTTCTATTAATATGGTGAATTACATTTATGGATTTGTGTGTATTAAACCAGCCATATATCCCTGGGATGAAGCATACTTGATCGTGATATATAATTTTTTAATGCATATCTATAGTGTATTGGCTAAAATTTTATTGAGCATTTTTGTATCTATATTCATTAGTGAACTTGGTCTGTAATTCGCCTTTTTCATTGGGTCAAGATCACACAAAGAGAAACAGGACTAGAACAGAGCGTGCCTGGTTCCATATTTTATATTTTTTATTTATTATTGTAATAATGTAATACAAACTAAATATATAAGTTGCTGAAGAGGTTTTCAGTAAAGAAGTGTCAAAGGCAAAACCTGAATAAGTAAGGAAGTTGATTCTATTCAGGCTATTATTGCAATAGAGAAATTTTGCCTTAGTCTTTTATAGGGAAGAGTGTATAAATTATATGTGGAAAATTGGCAGATGAGATTGTGCAGCAAAAGGGGGAAGTCTCGGTCAGCAGAACAGAAAATGTTTTTCTCTGTGTCCGGGTACTTTTAAAGGAACATGTAGTTTGAATCTCAGCTAATAATTTATGAGACAAAGAATGGCAAATTGGAGAGTCTGTATTGGGTCTTTCAGCAGGTTCAGGTAATAGGGAAAAGGTCTGTGTTTGGACTTGTCACAGATAAACAAGGAGTCATAGGTGAGTCTTATGGGAGTCATGTGGAAGATGGGACACAGAGCCTTAGCTAATAAATCATAAAAGGAAGAGTGTGTTTTGTGTGTGCATATGTGTGTGTGTTGTTTGGTTGCAGCAGCCATTTCCCAGAAAATAAAAGGATGGGAGAATTTCAGTTTCAGAAAACAAAAGGTTGGGGGAATTTCTAAACCATTGTTTTTTCCAGGAGCATAGGGTTCAGGTAGAGTCCAACATTGTTAATAGCAATCTAGATGCTGTTTATTGAAGAGTCCAGGGTGTGAATGTCTGCAGTTTGGATGCTAAAATAGAGCCCTGGGAACAAAGAAGGGTAGGTGAGAAGAAGAGAACTAAAGGATGCTAAAGGCAGCCTTTATCTCTTTTACAATTTTGCAAAGTGCTGGCCTTGGGGGAAGGTGGCATTTCTTTAAAATTTATCCTTCAGGATTTAGCTCCACGAAGTTGGGGAAAAAATGACATTTTTCTAGTCAGTGGCTGCTGAATATATGACCAGGTAAACAACATACAGCTGATTGATGCAACACAATTTATAGCCTGTCATAAAGATGCTGTAGCCAAGACCAAACAGTGACTATAGCTTCACCTTTCTGGGGTCCAGTTTCTCATCTGAAAAATAAGGGAGTTGACTTTCAATCCTTTGGGGAAAGGGGAGGGGTATGGTGGCTAGTGAAACCCTTTTTACAAACTGTTACCCAGAAATTAAAAAATATAAATATAAAATCAGATAAAAGGCAAATTTCTCCAGATAAGATGAGGGAGGGGAGAAGAAGCTTGCCAAACCTCCCACTCCCATACCCTTTGCATTCTCAACCCTTCATTCTCTTAGCAACTGCTAAGGCTTTGACAAACATAGGGTGACCTAGGTAGGACTAGCTTATCTCTAAGGTCCCTTCCAGCTGTATTCGTTATGAGTCAGTGAATTTCAATTCTGTAGTTAAGAAAGAACAAGAAGCCAATCCAAGTAAAAGCAGGATATCTTTGCAAAAGGGATATTCTCTTGGAAAGTGGTTAAAATGTATGTCTATAAAGTTCGTAAGCCACATTTGTCATTTAAAGTACTTTCAGAGAATTCTGTTGTAATTCAAATAATTAATTCCCAGTTTTCTGCCTTATAAGTTTGGATTTTTGACATGTATGTAACAATAACAACCTGCACTTAGAGAGCATTTACAATTTCAAAATACTTTAATGTCTTTTATCCGCATAACAGTTTTATGCTGCAGCAGCTATTATTACCCCTGTTTTATAGTTGAAAAGGAAAACACAAGATGGCTAAGTGACTTGCCTCACACAATAGACATAACTACAGGCAGATCTAAGATTAGGATCCAGTTTCTCCTTTGTGTTAGCTTAGCACCCTTCTTTGGGCCTTTATTTCCCTTTTTTAAAAAATTATTTTTTAAAGGCCAGTTGTTTAAGTAACAGCTATGTTGATTAAAAATATCAATGGATACAGTATCCCTTCCCTAAGAATACTTTGCAAATCTTATATGTCACACCAAAGATCTCTATTCAGCAAGCACTCTCCCTCCTATGCAAAGTAAAAGATGCAGACACGCACATACACACACACACACACACACACAAATACCCTGGAGAATTGAAAATTAAATGACAGTGCAAAATGTACCTTTCACAACCACTTTCATTGTCGACCTATCAAAAGGAGTGTGTGTGTATTTTGTGATTGTTTTTGTTTTTGTTTTGCCTTGTTTTGTTTTACCCGTGGCATGGATACCTTGGAGCAATATATGCAATGTCAACTGTGGACTTTGAATTTTAAGTTTACTTATCAGGACTTTCACAGATATTTATTTCACGGACCCAGTCAGTAAATAAAGATTCATTTTGTGGTAACAATCTAAAGAACTGCACCAACCCCGCCCAGGTAATCATTGTGCATTCAGATGGAACACCATCCTACAGTATAATTGTGTGGTTCTGCAATATTGGTTCTTAGGACATGTGGATATTAAAATGTACTCAGCTGCCCTTTGAGTCAACCCATAGTTTCAGTATCTTTTACTTAAAGGATATTAGAGCCCAGGACATTGTGGTGGAATCGGGAATAATTCATATAAGTACAACAAACCACATGAATAAAATAGTAGTAATATACTAACAAAGACAACATTGTTGGGAGCTTAACAGTATTATTTTTAAAAGATTGATGGCAAATTACAGTAAATGTTTCCTATAATGCTATATAGATGTTTCTCTAACACAGGGTTTCAGAGGGCCCAGCTAGAGTGCTGCAGCTTGTTTTCAACTATATTAAATCACTTTATCAATATACTTCAGTTTTAACAAAAGCTTTTCTAAAGCATACTAGAGACCTGACTTCTAAAGCAGATTTATGGAAAGAGTTCCCTATGCTAAAAGGTAAACTTCTTTATTGCATTAAAAATTCATGTTAAATGTTCTTGATCATATATGTTTAATGTTTCGTTCTTGTTCTACTTTAATTCTCATTTTACTTATTTTTTTAACTAATTCACATTTTTTCCTGTAATGCCATAAAGAATGGGTCTGTCTTGTGGTCTCTTTAGCACAATCCTCTACATCTGACAAAGTCACTTCATGGTATGCTATAGAATGGCATATTTATCCTCCTAGACTAGTCTGTTCAAAGCGAAAAGATCTTCCCATAATATTTTTATAACGTCTTAGTTTGGGGGAGGAACCAATTCATTGTAGAAATTTATTAGCCATGTGTATGCACACATACAATTCTGTTTAGTATCCATTTATTTATTTCAGCCTGCTTTATAAGGAAGTTCAAACATTTTACTAGCTCTTTTGTGAAATCAAAAGTAATTTTAGTTATGTGAAATTTACTTTTGAATATGAAGTTCCAGAGTCTCAGCATTTAATGCATATCTGCATTTCCCCTATGTATAACTTTTGTAATCCCATAGATAATAATCACATATACATTTTTAGTCTCCACATTTTTAATATTAAGAGTCTTTGGGGGTTACTTCTGTACTCCTCTTTTACCTTTTCTTTCCCGTAGTCATTTTAGTCACTGTTTCCTCTTTCTATTATATATCCTACTGAGGGTGTCTCGGGAAGAATTATACACAGATAGTTATTTTCTTGGTTCTGAGAGAGGGAAGAATAAAATGAAGAAGTTGAGTCAAAAGAAAATGATGCCTGACAACTTCAAACTCTCCATTAAAATAATCAGAAGGAAAGAAAAATGAAAGTCTTTGCATTCAGAAACACAGAAGCTTGTATCAGCCTAGCTGCTATTTAAACTGTACTAAGTACTTTGGAAAGTTAACAAATGAAACAGAAGACATAGCATTTGCCCTTGAAAATGTTCCCATTAAATAGGAGAGCTGAGAGAAGCATGCATGAATACATTCACGATGCAAAATAACATGCAACCAACTGTTGTACAGAGATAGAAATAAGATAGGTGATTAAGAGACTTAAAAGAAAGAAGATAAAAAAGATGATTGTTTAGTAGTAGTTTGAGCTAGGCCTTGGGAAACAAAAAATCAGTCTTAGTGACCTTGCAGAGTAGAATTTAAGTAAATGGAATAATAGAATAATAAGGGGAAAATGCAGATGGTAATAGCCTAAATAGTAAATGGATAATGAAGCAATAGAGACAGTTTGGCAGGGAAAGGAAGAAGATAAATAGTATGGTAACTAGACAAGGGGCAGTTGAATCATTTGTTTTTTTTGTAAAGCAAAGAAACTTGTGCTTATTTGAAGACAATAAGAAGCCAATTGAGAGGGAGACATTGAATAGGCTAGTAAGAAAGAAGGCTTTGAAAGAACCAAAGTTCCGGTGAAAGCAGGACAGAGGGGCAAGGCGGATCCTCAGAGATAAACTGGGACATCCAATTGTATAGAATACCTAATACGAAAGAAGTATTTTGATATTTCAGAAATAAGAGGTAAGAGCTCAAAAAGAGGACACAATAAAGTGTGGTAATGATAACAGATTTTTCTCCTCCTGGTGGGGTTCTTGATGTCAAGAATTGAAGGATGAATTCATGGACTATAGGCAAGCAGAAGCAATAGGGCGACGGCTTATTAGAAGAAGATAGGAAAGCTTCCAACACAATGGAATGGTCCCTAATAGGTTGCCATTGCAGCACGGCTGGGTTTGGGCTTTTATTCTTTGTCTATCTCCCCAAACCTGCTAAATACTGGTTGGGTTCTTCCAACCTAGGTGGTTTACATTCATTGGTTACTTTAAATCTTAACTTGCTGGCCTCTGTTGATTGGCCCTTCATTTGTGTTGGCGTGCTTTTTCCTCCCAATCCCCAGGGGAAGTCCCTCCCCTGGCATTGCTCTGCATAGCAACATCCAGTGACCAATGGCTGCACAGGTCGTTCTTAAAGGTATCCCTCCCCCTTTTTCTCTGTGCCTGTTTCCCAGTCCCTGCTGAAAGCTAACTCTTATCAGTAGCATTTATTATCATTATTATTATTATTATTTCATTATTATTATTCTCTGTCATGAGTTTGGTTTGGGATTAGTTTTTATTTGATATTATTGAAAATTTTCTGGATTCGTAAAAGATAGAAATCAAAGAATATAGCAGTATGGTAACCTATGAGAACTGGTGCCCAGGCTACTGGATGCTTCTCTTTCTGGAGGCCTGGCACAAGAAAATGTACAATCCCCTCATTACTCTCAACTATTTGATAGATCGATCATCATATAATTGTTTTTATTAAATTCCCAGTAAGTTAATGTTTAGAATTTAGAGACATGTGCATGCTCTGTCCTCCTCTGGGAACTTGTATTCTAAAATAAAAAAAGGAGAGCTGGATTAACTGAGCAATCATCAACTCTCCTACCACCACCCCACACTTCAGAGGAATGTGATCATAGTAACCTATATCCAACATTGTATGAAATATAGAAAATAAGCATCCCCACTGTGTACTACATTCTAAAGTACTGGTCAGGGGAGAGTTCAGCATCTAGGTAGCAGGTGACATGGTGACATTCTAAAACTATATGGAAATACATCAAAACTCGTTTGACAGTACATGATTGTGTGTGTGTGTGAGAGAGAGAGCGCACGTGTGCATGCACTATGCCAATTTATACTTTCTATCCATATTCTGGTAATAGCTTTGTTGAGATATAATTTATATGTCATACAAATCATGATTTAGAGTGCACAATTCAGCAATCTTTAGTGTATTCACAGAGTTGTGTAGCCATCACCACTATTTAATGTTTTCATTACACCAAAAAGAAACCTCATAGGCTTTAGCAGTCTCTCCACGTCCTCATGTTCTCCCGACCCCTAGAAACTGCTAATCTACTTTTTGTCTCTATAGATTTCCTATTTCTATATTTCATATAAATAGTGTTATATAATACATAGCCTCTTGCATCTGGCTTCTTTCACTTAACTTAGTATTTTCAAGGTTTGTTCATGCTGTAGCATGTATCAATGCTTTGTTCCTTTTTATGGCTCAAAAAATATTTCATTGTATAGGTATACCACATTTTGTTTATTCATCAGTTGATTATTCTTTTGTGGATTTTCATGTTTGGGCTATTGTAAAAAATGGTGCTAAGAGCATTCATGTATATATTTTTGTTAGAATACCTATTTTCAGTTCTTTTCAAGATATACCAAGTAGTTGGATGACTGAGTCATACATTAATTCTATGTGTAAATTTTTGAAGAATTGCTAAACTATTTTTCAAAGCAACTGCACCATTTTACATTCCTATCAGCAACGTATGACAGTGCCAATTTCTTCACATCTTTAACATCACTTGTTATTGTCTGTTGTTTTTATTTTAGTCTTACTAAGATGTATGAAGTGGTATCTCATTATGATTTTGATTTGCATGTCCCTGACTACTAAATAATGTTGAGCCTTATTTGCTGTGCTTATTTGCTCTTTATATAACTTCTTTGGAGAAATGTGTAGAAATGTCAGTTCAGGTCCTTTCCTCATTTTCAATTATTTCTACTTTTTTTTTTTATTAACTCATATATACATAGATTGTGAATACATTCATGCCTTTGTGGGATTCAATGTGTTGATTATTTGTACAAATTGGAGTGCTTATATCCTACTAATTAACATAGCTTTCACCTCATTTACTTAATCACAGTGTTAAGACATTTGTGTTCAATACTTGATAGATTTGACTTATACCATTGCAATATGCTCCATAGGTGTGTTCCCACCCTTAACTCTCCCTCTACTGAACCACCCCCCCACCCTTCCCAACCCTCTCCCCTTCCCTCCTTCATCCTGGGCTATAGTTGTGATTCAATCTCTCATATGAAAGTGTGAGTGATTATGAATTGGTTTTATAGTAGTATTATCTCAGAAATGGGAAAAAATTATTTTGACTTTTTTGTTGAGTTATAAGCCTCCTTAATGTATTCTAGATATCAGTATGTCCTTATCTGATACATAATTTGGAAACATTTTTCCCCATTCTGTAGGCTATTCTTCCACTTTCTTCATAGTATCCTAATTTTGATAAAGTTCAACTTTTCTATTTTTTCTCTTGCTTATGCTTTAATATATCTAATAAACTACTGCCAAATCCAAAGTCAATAGACAATACAGGAAGAACTGTGAAAGATACCAGAAGATTTATGCCTTTGCATTCATCTGAGAATTTTATAGTTTTAGCCCTTGCATTTAGGTATTTGATGCATTTTGGAATATTGTTTGTATATCATGTGAGGGAGGGTTTCAATTTTATTCTTTTACATGTGAATATCTGATTGTGCCAGCACTATTTGTTGAAAAGACCATTCTTTCTCTCACTGAATTATTTTGGTGACCTTGTTGAAAATCAATTGACCATAAATGTGAGGTTTTGTTTCTGGATTCTCAATTGTATTCCATTGATCTATATATCTATTATAATGCTAGTCCTCATTATATTCATCACTGTAGCTTTGTAATGAGTTTGGGGAAAGACTTCATGAAGAAGACTGCCATGGCAATTGCAACCACAACAAAAATAAACAAATGGGACTTCATTAAACTGAAAAGCTTCTGTACAGCTAAGGAGACAACAACCAAAGCAAACAGACAACCTACACAATGGGAAAGGATATTTGCACATTTGGAATCAGACAAAAGCTTGATAACTAGGATCTATAGAGAACTCAAATTAATCCACATGAAAAAAGCCAACAATCCCATATATCAATGGGCAAGAGACATGAATAGAACCTTCTCTAAAGAAGACAGACGAATGGCTAACAAACATATGAAAAAATGTTCATCATCCCTATATATTAGAGAAATGCAAATCGAAACCACCCTGAGATACCATCTAACCCCAGCAAGAATGGCCCACATCACAAAATCTCAAAAGTGCAGATGCTGGCGTGGATGTGGAGAGAAGGGAACACTTTTACACTGCTGGTGGGACTGCAAACTAGTACAACCTTTCTGGAAGGAAGTATGGAGAAACCTCAAAGCACTCAAGCTAGACCTCCCATTTGATCCTGCAATCCCATTACTGGGCATCTACCCAGAAGGAAAAAAATCCTTTTATCATAAGGACACCTGTACTAGACTGTTTATTTCAGCTCAATTTACAATCGCCAAAATGTGGAAACAGCCTAGATGCCCACCAACCTAGGAATGGATTAACAAGCTGTGGTAAATGTATACCATGGAATACTATTCAGCTATTTAAAAAAATGGAGACTTTACATCCTTCGTATTAACCTGGATGGAAGTGGAAGACATTATTCTTAGTAAAGCATCACAAGAATGGAGAAGCATGAGTCCTATGTACTCAATTTTGATATGAGGACAACTAACCACAATTAAGGTCATGGTGTGGGGGAGGAAAAGCAGAGAGAGGGAAGGAGGGAGGAGGTGGGGCCTTGATGTGTGTCACACCTTCTGGGGGCAAGACATGATTGCAAGAGGGACTTTACCTAACAAATGCAATCAGTGTAACCTAGCTTATTGTACCCTCAATGAATCCCCAAGAATAAAAAAAAAAAAGAACTATGAGACCTCCAACTGTGTTCTTTTTTAAAGATTGTTTTCATTATATTCTGAGTCCCTTGCATATTGACATGTATTTTAGGATCAGCATGTTTACTTCTGCAAAAATGAGAGTTCATTAACTGGGTGTTGTGGCGGGCGCCTGTAGTCCCAGCTACTCGGGAGGCTGAGGCAAGAGGATCACTTAAGCCCAGGAGTTGGAGGTTGCTGTGAGCTGTGTGAGGCCACGGCACTCTACTAAGGGCCATAAAGTGAGACTCTGTCTCTACAAAAAAAAAAAAAAAGAGAGTTCACGTTTTGACAGGGATTGAATCTGTAGATCAATTTGGGAAGTTACGACAGTCCTAACAATAAGTCTTTTGATCCATGAACATGAAATGTCTTTCTGTTTATTTAAAAAAAATCTTTAATTTCCTTCAAAGATGTGTACTAAACCTTACAACTTCTTTTGTTATTCATGTTTTATTCTTTTTATATTGTAAATATAAATTGTTTTCTTAATTTCATTTTGGATTTTTCATTGCATGTATGCATATTTATTCATTAATCTTTAATTTTTTGCAATATTATCCCTTAAGAACGTATTTTGTTCCTTCTTCTTTGTTCCTTCCTTGTTGTCCCATGGCTCTGAGTAAATGTTTGAGCATGTAACAAAATAATGATTTAAAAAAATGATAAATTTGAGTCTTATTTCAATTTTAGTTTTCACTGAGAAAATTCAAAGTGATTGGCTACTTTATATACTGCTGGTAATTAGCATACAGAAGCTTCTACAAACATTAATCATACTATATTGTGTGAAATTGTATAGCAAGTCATAAGAGCCTTAAATTTGGAAACTCATTTTTGTGATTGCTGCTTAATGGTAAATAGACCATATCAGAAGAACTCTGAAACTTTTAACATTTTTAGGGAATGTGGAAGTTTACAATGAAATTCAAAGAAATACTTTTAAAGAGAGATTGTGTCTTTTAAATAATGAATGTTCAGGAAAAAATGATAGACAGAGTCGAATGCAATTCAAAATAAGTGCCGGCCCCATATACGGAGGGTGGTGGGTTCAAACCCAGCCCGGGCCAAATTGCAACAAAAAAATAGCTGGGCGTTGTGGCAGGCGCCTGTAGTCCCAACTACTTGGGAGGCTGAGGCAAATATCGCCTAAAAACCCAGGAGTTGGAGGTTGCGGTGAGCTGTGATTCCATAGCACTCTAGTGAGGGTGATAAAGTGAAACTCTGTCTCTAAAAAAAATAAAAAATAAAAAATAATAAGCCCTTTAATTAAGGTTAAGATTTTAGCAATGGCATTTAACTTCCATCTGATAGGATGTGTGGAATACTAGATAAGCAACTGTACTGAAATCTGAACTCTTTCAGTGTCTGGATAGAATCATCTATGTTTATACAGTCAAGATTAGCTAATGAAATTTTTGTACACAGTAAGCAATCTACTATCAGTGTCAGTAAAACAGAGGGATTGTACTTATAAACATATTTTATTCACAGTTAATGCCCAAAGGCCTATGTGTATAAATAGTTTTAGTTTTTCCCCTCACCAAAACTGAAATATCAAAACATATTATCAAAATTACTAATGGCTAAATTATCAACATTACTGTTTTGTTAATTCATCCAAATGGTATTTATCAACTTCTTACTATGTGCAGGGCTCATTTTTCCTTTATATTTTTCTGAATACTCTTGGGTTTTATAATAGATACAAAAAGCATGTGTAATACCTAATCTGGATGATCTCCCCGTGAAAAATTGAGAGTTTAATGCGTATTTTTATTCCATAGTTTATATAAGGGAAATAATATCAGGCCACATGGATGGAAAGGGAAGCTTTTCTATATACCTTTTAGATTATTTTTGAAGTACCTTTTTGATTTATTCTCAGCATTTGATCACAAGGAATAAAGGTTGATTTCACTTTCCCATGTTTCCTCATGAACTGATATTCTAAATTTACAAAGACTGTGAAAAAAATATCATGTTTAAAAGAGCAAAAAGAATATGGTACTTATTATATCATGAGACACACACCAGAACTAATTCAGCTAAAAGACTACACCAGTTATTTTGAAGATTTAGAACAGGCTATAGGATTGAAGGGAGGGTTAATATATTCTTTTTTTTTTCTTCTGATCATGTTATGGTCCTTTATTTTACTTCCAAGAAATACAGTCAACAGTGCCCTTTCTGATTCACCAATGGAAGTTTAAATTTACTCAACTTACTAGTATTGCTAAGAGGACTTCATTTTATCCATCCATGCATATTTTGTTTCTTTTTTTTTCTTATTACATTGTAGCTGTGTACATTAATGCGATCATGGGGCACCATACACTGGTTTTATAGAACGTTTCACACATTTTCATCACACTGGTTAAAATAACCTTCCTGGCATTTTCTTAGTTATTGTGTTAAGATATTTATATTTTACATTTACTAAGTTTCACATGTACCCTTATAAGATGCACCGTAGGTGTAATCCCACCAATCACCCTCCTTCCGCCCATCCTCCCTGCTCCCTCTCCCCTTTCCCCATATTCTTAGGTTATAACTAGGTTATAGCTTTCATATGAAAGCCATAAATTAGTTTCATAGTAGGGCTGAGTACATTAGGTACTTTTTCTTCCATTCTTGAGATACTTTACTAAGAAGAATATGTTCCAGATCCATCCATGTAAACATGAAAGAGGTAAAGTCTCCATCTTTCTTTAAGGCTGCATAATATTCCATGGTGTACATATACCACAGTTTATTAATCTATTCGTGGATCGATAGGCACTTGGACTTTTTCCATGACTTAGCAACTATGAATTGGGCTGCAATAAATATTCAGGTACAAATATCTTTGTTATAATGTGATTTTTGGTCTTCTGGGTATATACCTAGTAAAGAAATTATAGGATTGAATGGCAGATCTATTTTTAAATCTCTAAGTGTTCTCCAAACATCTTTCCAAAAGGAATATATTAATTTGCATTCCCATCAGCAGTGTACAAGTGTTCCCTTTTCTCCACATCCACACCCAACATCTCTGGTCTTGGGATATTGTGATATGGGCTAATCTTACTGGAGTTAGATGATATCTCAAAGTAGTTTTGATTTGCATTTCTCTGATGATTAAGGATGATGAGCATTTTTTCATATGTCTGTAGGCCGTGCGCCTGTCTTCTTCAGAGAAGTTTCTCTTCAAGTCCCTTGCCCAGGCTGCAATGGGATCACTTGTTCTTTTCTTGCTAATACGTTTTTCTCTGTGGATTCTGGTTATTAAACCTTTGTCAGAGACATAACCTGCAAATATCTTCTCCCATTCTGAGGGCTGTTTGCTTGCTTTACTTACTGTGTTCTTGGCTGTGCAGAAGCTTTTTAGTTTGATCAGGTCCCAGTAGTGTATTTTTGAAACTGCTTCAATTGCCCAGGGGGGTCCTCCTCATAAAATACTCAGCCAGACAGATTCCTTCAAGGGTTTACCCTGCACTCTCTTCTAGTATTTTTATAGTTTCATGTCTTAAGTTTAAATCTTTAATCCAGTGAGAGTCTATCTTAGTTAATGGTGAAAGGTGTATGGGTCCAGTTTCAGTCTTCTACAGGTTGCCAGCCAGTTCACCCAGCACCATTTGTTAAATAGGGAATATTTTCCCCACCGAATGTTTTTAATTGGCTTGTCAAAGATCAAATAACGGTAAGTAGCTGGATTCATCTCTTGGTTCTCTATTCTGTTCCAGACATCTACCTCTATGTTTTTGTGCCAGTTCCATGCTATTTTGATCACTATCGATTTATACTATAGTCTGAGATCCAGTAGCATGATTCTTCCTGCTTTGTTTTTATTTCTGAGTAATGTCTTGGCTATTCCAGGTTTTTTCTGATTCCGTAGAAAATGAAGTATTATTTTTGCAAGATCTTTAAAGTATGACAATGGAGCTTTAATAGGGATTGCATTAGAATTGTAGATTGCTTTGGGTAGTATGAACATTTTAACAATGTTGATTCTTCCCAGCCATGAGCATGGCATGTTTTTCCATGTGCTAACATTTTCAGCTATTTCTTTTCTAAGAGTTTCATAGTTCTCTTTATAGAGATCTTTCACGTCCTTTGTTAGATAAACTCCCAAATATTTCATCTTCGTTGGCACTACTGTGAATGGAATAGAGTCCTTAACTGTTTTTTTCAGCTTGACTGTTGTTGGTATATATAAAGGCTACCGATTTATGAATGTTGATTTTGTAACCTGAGACACTGCTGTATTCCTTGATCACTTCTAAGAGCTTTGTAGTAGAATCCCTGGTGTTTTCCAGATATACAATCATATTATCTACGAAGAGCGAAAGTTTGATCTCTTCTGACCCTATATGGATACCTTTGATCGCCTTTTCTTCCCTAATTGTGGTGGCTAAAACTTCCATTACAATATTAAAGAGCAGTGGAGACAATGGGCAGCCTCGCCTGGTTCCTAATCTGAGTGGAAATGATTTCAATTTAACTCCATTCAATACAATATTGGCTGTGGGTTTGCTGTAAATGGCCTGTATCAGTTTAAGAAATGTCCCTTCTATACCGATTTTCTCAAGTGTTCTGATCATGAAGTGATGCTGGATATTATCAAAAGCTTTTTCTGCATCAATTGAGAGAATCATAGGATCTTTTTTTAATTTGTTTATGTGCTGAATTATATTTATAGATTTACAGATATTGAACCAGCCTTGAGACCCTGGGAAAAAACCGACTTGGTCATGATGTATAATTTGTTTGATGTGTTGCTGGATTCTGTTTGTTAGGATCTTGTTGAATATTTTTGCATCTATATTCATTAGTGATATTGGTCTATAATTTTCTTTTCTTGTTGGGTCTTTTCCTGGTTTGGGGATCAGGGTGATGTTTGCTTCATAGTACGTGTTGTGTAGTCTTCCTTCTTTTTCTACATTTTGAAACAGGTTGAGTGATATAGGTACTAGTTTCTCTTTAAAGATTTCGTAGAATTCTGATTTGAAGCCATCTAGTCCCGGGCTTTTCTTTTTAGGGATATTTTGTATAGTTGATACTATTTCAGAACTTGATATTTGCTTGTTCAACATTTCCACTTGATTCTGGCTAAGTCTGGAAGGTGATGTGCTTCCAAGTATTGGTCAATTTCCTTCAGATTTTCATATTTCTGAGAATAAATTTCTTATAATATTCATTAAGGATTTTTTAAAATTTCTGAGGAGTCTGTTGTTATTTCGTCTTTGTCGTTTCTGATTGATGAGATTAAAGATTTTACTCTTCATTCCCTGGTTAGGTTGGCCAAAGGTTTATCTATTTTATTGATCTTTTCAAGAAACCAACATTTTGATTTATTGATCTGTTGTATAATTCTTTTGTTTTCAATTTCATTTAATTCTGCTCTAATTTTGGTTATTGCTTTTCTTCTACTGGGTTTGGGGTTGGAATGTTCTTCGTTTTCCAGTTGCTTGAGATGTCCCATTAAGTTGTTAACTTCCTCTCCTTCCGTTCTCTTGAGGAAGGCTTGCAAAGCTATAAATTTCCCTCTTAGGACTGCCTTTGCAGTATCTCAGAGGTTCTGATAATTCGTGTCTTCATTGTCGTTTTGTTCCAAAAAGTTGGCAGTTTCCTTCTTAATCTCATCTCTGACCCAGCTATCATTCAGCATAAGGTTATTTAACTTCCATTTTTTTGTATGAGTATGCACATTCCTGTTTTACTAAGTTCCACTTTTATTCCATGGTGGTCCAAGAAGATGCAAGGAGTACTTTCTATTTCTTTAAATTTACTGAGGTTAGACTTGTGACCTAAGATGTGATCGATTTTGGAGTATGTTATGTGGGCTGATGAGAAGTATGTGTGTTTAGTTTACTTGGGATGAAATGTTCTGTAGATGTCTGCTAAATCCAAATGTTGGATGGTTAGGTTTAAATCTAAAATTTCCTTGCTCATCTTCTTATTGGAGGATCTATCCAGAAAAGCCAAAGGAGTGTTGAAATCTCCGCGACTATTATGGATCTGGAGGAAATCAAGTTGCTCATGTGTGTTAGAGTTTCTCTTATAAATTGAGGTGCATTCTGCTTGGGTGCATAAATATTAATAATTGAAATCTCATCATATTGAGTATTACCCTTAACAAATATGAAGTGACCATTCTTGTCCTTCCTGACTTTTGTTGGTTTAAAGCCTATCGTGTCTACAAATAAAATTGCAACACCTGCTTTTTTCTGATTACCATTTGCCTGAAATATGGATGACTATCCTTTCACTCTGAGTCTATATTTATCTTTTAAGGTAAGATGTGATTCTTGCTTGCAGCAAATATTTGGCCTTAGTTTTTATATCCAGTCAGCCAACCTGTGCCTCTTTAGAGGACAGTTTAAGCCATTTGCATTAATGGAGAATATTGCTAAGTGTGGTAAACTTTTGGGTATCGAGTTTTTCAAAAGTCCAGTGGACATTTTTAATCCTTTTGTCACTGTGGAAGTTTGAGTTTGATCAAAAGTTTCTGAGTGAGTTTACTCTTGTGGTAGAGGATTGTGCTAGTCATTATGGAGGATAGGTCTGAGACTATCCTGAAGAGCTGGTTTGGTTATGGCAAATTTCTTCAACATATGAATGTCATTAAAGTATTTAATTTCTCCATCATAAATGAAACTCAGTTTAGCTGGATACAGGATCCGGGGTTGAAAGTTATTTTGTTTAAGGAGATTAAAAATCGATGACCACCCTCTTCTGGCTTGAAAGGTTTTAGCAGAGAGACCTGCAGTCATTCTAATATTCTTCCCTTTGTAGGTAATGGATTTCTTACGTCTGGCTGCTTCCAGAATTTTCTCCTTCATATTAACTTTAGTGAAGTTAATTATGTTATGCCTGGGGGATGTCTTATTCGCTTTGAGTCGTGCTGGGGTTCTGAAACTGTCTGCTATCTGAATTTCAGGATCTCTGGGCATGTCTGGAAAATTCTCTTTCATAATTTCATGGAGAATGGCCTCTGTGCCTTGCGAAGCCACTTCATCACTTTCAGGGATTCCAGTAGGGCGGATATTAGCCTTGTTCGAATTATCCCAGAGCTCTCTGAGAGAATGATCTGTTTTTGCTCTCCATTTCTCTTCCTCTTTGAGAGTTTGGGGGTGTTCAAAAGCTTTGTCTTCTATATCAGAAATCCTTTCTTCTGCTTGCTCCACTCTGTTATTGAGGGATTCTACTGTATTTTTCAGATCTTTGAGGGCTGCAAATTCTTGCTTCAGTGCATCAAAATCTTTGGTGGTTTTGTCTTTAAATTCGTTAAATTTTTGAGACAACTTTTGAATTTCTCCTCGAATTTCTAATTTCGACTTTTGAGTTGCTCCTCGATTTCTAATTCCAAATTTTCCTCCATTCTATTAATCTTGTTTGCAATCTAAATTCTGAATTCTATTTCTGACATCTCGGGCAGCTGTTTATGAATGGGATCTTCAGTTACATCTGCCATATCTTTCTTTGGGGGAGTTGATCTATTCTGGATCTATTCATGTTACCAGACTTTTTCTGCTGATTCCACCCATTGATTATTTTATACCATTTGACTTTTCCCCTGGAGCTTTGTCGAGGACCCGTACAGTGATACAGCCTGAGAAACTGGGGTCTAGTTTGGTGTGGTGGGGCTAAGTGGGTCTGTCTTGTTTTCAGCTGGTCTCTGTTCAACCCTAGTGAAACAGTTACTCGGGATTGCAGTCTCAGCTGTGGATAAATATGAGCAGTTAAGTGACCTTGTCCCTACAGGTAACAATTGGAAAAGGAAATTCAAACCTTCCTACAACCACACACCTTGGGCACCACTTGGATAGTCCTCAGGTGATTGGCTCAGATAAAAAGGTCCAAATCAATTGTCTCAGTCAGCACCTGTCTCAGGTGGGAGAGTTTAAAAGGTCTCTGGCAACTAGATCACAGAAGTCTGCTGACAACTCTAATATGACTTGCTCCGGTGCTCCATGAATTCAGGAGGACCCACCCAGCAAATAGATAAGTCTGGAAAGTTTGATGCCTCTTTCCCCACCTTGCACCTCTGTCACACCCAGTCACTGATAACCCTGCAGGGCTGTGACCCAGTTGCCTCCAATGAGCAGATACTCTAGGGGTTTACACCTGCCTGAATCACAAGGAAATCTATGTCTGCTCAGCCAGGCCACTGCACTCTGCCTCTATCCATCATGGGAGGTGAGGTCTGACAACTTCGGGCACTTGATGGAGGCTGGGGGTGTTCTCTCAGTTCCAGCCCTGCCCCTGATTGATGTTACCGACAGAACAGAACAACTTTGCAGGAATTTGTTTCTGTCCCTGCTAAATTCCCCTGCAGAAGAGAAGCTGCTTTGAGTTCCCAGAACCTGTGCCTCAGGCCCTTTCTTTGCTACTATAGATTTGTATTCGGTTAGCTGTCAGTTCTAGCCTCCTGCCTTCCTTTGTCTATAGGCTGATGATCCCCTGAGGGCCTGGTGCGTCTTAGGCTCACTAAAGCAGTCCTCTGGGTCAGCCCCGCCCTGGGAATCTTCTGGCTCTCTGTGTGCATTTTCTCTTCCCCACACTCCACCCAGGCCGGTACTGCCTCAGGCAAACCCTTTACTCACAGAGCCTGTGTTTCTGTCCCAGACCGGTTGCCACCTGAGAAGGTAACCGGCCTCCTCTGGTTGCCCACATAGACAGGGGTTGTGACTTCAGAATATCCGGGGGTGAGCCCTATTGTTGCCAAAAACGGCTGCTGCTATGTGCCTCGGGGCACTTCCACTCCAGCATGGTTCCCTCTTAGCCGACCGTCCTCTCCTCACTCCCGTGCCGCAGAATCAGCACTGACCAGCTGCAGTCCAGGCCCTGTCCACACCCCTCGAGAAATCACCCAAGAATCTGAACTCCTGTGGTACAGGCATCC
Organism: Nycticebus coucang; assembly: GCF_027406575.1. NCBI lineage: Eukaryota > Metazoa > Chordata > Mammalia > Primates > Lorisidae > Nycticebus > Nycticebus coucang. The sequence continues at coordinate 150,212,901 of NC_069804.1, read as the reverse complement.
AGACCTCAAAGTGAGAGTGGAGGGGAGTGCTGGGAGCTCAGAATTGTAGGTAGAGAATATATACAGTTTTATACAGTTTTTTGCCTGGCAGGAGAATGCCATGGCACCCTAGTAGGGGAGGTAGGTCCAGTTTTTAGAGGGTCTCTCCTGTGGAGTGTAGTGGGAGGACCTTTGAACTCTGCTCATTTGTTTGTGGGGCACTCCGAGCTGTTCTCATGGGGGAGGGGACTCCCGTCTACTTGGTGATGGATTTTGTATCTTTCATTGGTATCCTTGGGTGTCGCAGCTCGCCTCAGCGGAGTTGATGAGCGTTCTTCAACCTTCTCTCTTGGTGCAGCTCTTATCCACCAGGTTACTTGCTAAATTTCTGTCCTTTAACTCTCCTGCTGGACGGGAGCCTTTGTAGAAATCTGGCTTCAGTCAGCCATCTTGTCTCCACCTTAAGTTTCTTGATTTTTGTGTATCTCAAAACTTTTGTAATGACTCACATATATTATCTGAACTCAGACTAAAGTTCTACCAGCTTGTTTATTATTAAATCATAGCTGTGTACATTGATGCACTCGTGGGTTATAATGTGCTGGTTTCATATGCAATTTGAAATATTTTCATCAAGCTGGTCTTGCCATAGTCTTCACGGCATTTTCTTAGTTATTGTGTTAAGACATTTATATTCTACATTTAGTAAATTTCACATGTACCCTTGTAAGATGCACGTAGGTGTGGTCCCACAAATTACCCTCCCTTCAGCCATCTTCCCCCTCCCCTTTCCTACCTATCCCCTTTACCCATATTCTTGGGTTATAATTGGTTTATAGTAGCTTTCATTTAGTTTTAAAGTAGGGCTGAGTACATTGGATACTTTTTCTTCTATTCTTGCCCAATACTTTGCTAAGTAGGGCTGAGTACATTGGATACTTTTTCTTCCATTCTTGTGATACTTTGCTAAGAAGAATATATTCTTAATGCATATTTTTTCTTTGGGCAGTATAGCTCAGGTACTTTTTATGAAATTTGCAAATTTCTTCACAAGACGACTCAGATTGATGGTAGGGACCATACCATTACCTTTAACCTACTTATTTTTGCATAAGCACTTAATGATGGAATCTTTCAGTGACCACATCTCAGTATCTTATACCAATGTTCAACTGCGTTTTTCACAGAATCATTGAATGCATGATGTCTAGCTTTATTAAATAGGTGGAGAACCCGTGGCTTCTGATTTCAAGGTTGTTCTTTTATAAGCACCAAAGAAGGCAAGAAGAGCTTCATCTTTCTGTGGTGTACCTCTTTAAATAAAAGGATTTATTCTATAACATAACAGATTCAGACAAAAGGCCATACTCAAGAATCCAGAAGGCCACATGGGGCCCGAACGCTGCAGGTTCCCCACCCCTCAGAATGTAGGCGATATAGCCACTGTACACAGTGTCTGTCACCAATTCTTTGCCTCTTTTTTAACCTTCCAAGTACCCTGACCTTTTCTGTATGAACTAAGCTACTACCACTAAATTCAACATAGCCTATCTGCCATTGGTTTTTCTAGCTCAGCAGTGAATGCCTGTGTTGCAATCTACAAAAAGAGTGTTTATCTCAAACTAAATTTGTAGATATTGCTGAGATGGTGATAACTGCAATACTGCATAGTTTGATATGATCTATGGCTCTCTGCATTTCATCTTGAATTTCTGCAAAAAAGTGTTCTGTCACTGGAGAATATAGTCTTCTGAGGCCTTCTGATGTGCTTCAGTAAACTAAGTTATTCAATGAAAATTAAAACATGACTATTGTAAAAAAAAAAAAAACTGTACCTTAGTTCAGTATTTTAACTCTACTATTGATAATTTGTAAACAAAGCATCAGAATCACTGTTATTTGGCCCAATGTGATCCACTCACTTAAATTAATGCAAATATTTTAATCACATTTTGTACTGTTGTTCTGCATATAAGTCCCTTCTCTGTAGTTTTTCCCACCTTTGAGCTAATAAAAATAATGAAATGATCATCACTATATTACAATCCATAACTAATTTTTAGGAAAGGTAAAATGGAGCAGGCTATTTATTTGTGTGTTTTGTTAACAAGGAGGTATCTTTCTTTCTGATTTATTAAGTTCTAAAAGGTCAGAGGCTGAGAAAGTTTCTATCTGCAAGCTGTGAGAATTACTCTTCTCTAATACCAAATCACCACAACTAGCTTGCTTTGCTATTTTTATTTAAAGTATAGTCCACATATTCATTCATATGTTGTCATCTCTGTTCACCTTACTTGTCTTAGCTGTAATGTAAGCTTTCAAAGGGCAAGACCATCCTCTTTTAAAACAATTTTTATAAATGACTTGTGCATATATGCTCCAGATATATATAGTAATGCTAATATTACTAACAAGGAAACCTCAACAACACAACTTCATGAGTTTCTTTTGATTTAGTGAGTAACATTTAAGCAGCCTCATTATGCAATATATAATGCTATAAAGTGCAGAAGTAAGAGATGGTGTAGCATTTGGTGAGGCTTTTTTTATAAAGGTTAATGTCCATCAAACAGTTTTGCCCAGATTTTTTTAAATGGCAGCATCTATTCATTAAACGCTGTTCTTAGCACCTTTTAAACAGTGTTTGTCAAGCCTAGAACATTTTAAATTGTTTTATATTTATAGTACTGCCTCCGTGACCAAATGATGCATTTTAAGAAGTGATAAAAGCCCCTAATTAGGATAGCAGTTTAATATACTGAACATTGAGAACAGAAGTGTCCACATAAACATGGTCTGTTAATTGCCTGCTCACAGGAAACACTTTTTCAGCTCCAGGACTTTAAGAGTTAAATGTATAATCAACCCTTTAGGGACCAAATTGCTGTGTCTTACATGGAAAAAAAGTAACTTTCATTTAAAAATTAGGCCCTCAGTTGGTCACTTATCATCTCAAAGGGCATATTTTATTATAAATGTCAATTCCACAAAATTATGTGTCCTGTAATACATAATTATGTTCAAAATTGCATTTGAAATCTATTATTAACACTTAACAGTGAACATTCTTAAAATAGTTATTACTCTTGGCCTTAACACAAAAAGCAATAATGGAGGTATTTTAGGGAGTTAAAAGCTGCAAGGCATTGCCCTCTGAATAAAGCCACTGCAGGTGTGTTTCTTAATGGGCTGTTAATTTTATACTGAGTGAACACAAAGGACAGATACCATGTGTGGTTTTAAACTGTGTTTGGTGTGGAGGAGTTGATGGCTGAAAAATATAAAGGTGGTGTAAAATGAGGCCAAATTGAACTTTCCCTCCTAAGGTATAATCTTCCTTTCTTAAAATCAAAGCAAACTAATTCTTATTCCTCTTCTTGTATTTCTTTCCTTTCCACCACCACATTACAAAGGATCTCACAAGAAAGTATATCAGCTAGTACATAAGAAACAATTAGAATATATGACCATATATAATAAATCCCTGATTGCCTAAACTCAACATCCTCCCTCACCGACCAACTTCTTCCTGGTTTTTTGGCTTTGCTATTAGCATTAAATCACCCAAATTCACAATCACTGGGTCAGTCTTGACCCTTCCTTGGGCCCCACACCTAATCTTCCTCTTCATTCTTGTATCCTAGGGTGTTGGGTATGGATGATGCAACATGGCACCACTTGGGATCTTGCTAGGCAGTGATAAGAAGTTCCCAAGTGACGCTCATAAACATGGTCTGATTAGATGATTAGAAATGACTAACTTCAGGCTTACTGAATCAGAATTTGTATTTTTTTAACCTTCAATATGAGTTTTTTATATATTTTTATTTTTTAATTAAATAATAGCTTTGTACATTGATGCATTTATGGGGTTCAGTGTACTGCTTTGATATACAATGTGAAATGCTTACATTGAACTAAGTAATACATCCATCACAATTATACTCATTTCTTAATAGTTTTGAAATGTACCATTGCATCACATGCATTAGGTGAGGTCCCCCCAAATATCCTCCCTCCTCCCTTATTCCCTCTCCCTCCCCTCTCTGTCCTCTTCCCTTCTACTTTCTGGCCTATAGTTATGTTTTTCCATTCATATGAATGTGTAGGTGATTATATATTGATTTCATGGTATTGAGTACATTGGATACTTTTTTTTTTTCCATTCTTGAGATACTTTACTAAGAGGAATATGTTCCAGCTCCATCCAGGTAAACATAAAAGATGTGAAGTCTCCATCCTTTTTATGGCTGCATGGTATTCCATGGTGTATATATACCACAATTTGTTAATTCATTCATGGGTCGATGGGCACTTGAGCTGTTTCCATGTCTTGGCAATTATGAATTGGGCTGCAATAAACATTCTGGTGCAAATGTCTTTGTTGTAAAATAATTTTTGATCATCTGGGCATATACCTAGTAGAGGAATTGCAAGATCGAACGGTAGGTCTACTTTTAGTTCCTTGAGTATTCTCCAAACTTCTTTCCAAAAAGGTTGTGTTAGCTTGCATTCCCGTAGAAGCGTAGAAGTGTTCCTTTCTCTCTGCATCCACACCAACATCCGTAGTTTTGGGATTTTGTGATGTGGACTAGTCTTACTTGAGTTAGATGATATCTCAGAGTGGTTTTGATTTGTATTTCTCTGATGATTAAGGATGATGAGCATTTTTTCATGTGTTTGTAAGCTATGTGCCTGTCTTCATCAGAGAAGTTTCTATTCGAGTCTCTTGCCCACATAGAAATGGGGTTATTTGTTCTTTTCTTATTGATTAGTTTGAGTTCTCTATAGATTCTAGTTATCACACATTTGTCAGAAGTATAAGCTGCAAAATCTTCTCCCATTGTGAAGGTTTTCTGTTTGCTTTACTTACTGTGGTCTTGGCTGTGCAAAAGCTTTTCAGTTTGATCAGATCCCAGTGATGTATTTTTGGTGTTGCTTCAATTGCCCGGGGAGGTCCTCCTCATAAAATATTCTCCCAGGCCAATTTCTTCAAGTCTTTTCCCTGCAGTCTATTCTAGTATTTTTATAGTTTCATGTCTTAAGTTTAAACTGATAGAGGCAATCTACAGCAAATCCACAGCCAATATCATATTGAATGTTGTAAAATTGAAAACATTTCCACTCAGATCAGAAATGAAGCAAGGATGCCCACTGTCTCCACTGCTATTCAACATAGTAATGGAAGTCTTAGCCATAGCAATCAGACAAGAGAAGGCAATCAAGGCTATCCAAATAGGGTCAGAGGAGACCAAACTCTCACTCTGCAGATGATATGATCCTATACCTGGAAAATCCCAGGAACTCAAATTCAAAACTCTTCTAAGTGATCAAGGAATACAGCAGCGTCTCAGGATACAAAATGAATACTTACAAATCAGTAGCTTTTATACATGACAATAATAGTCAAGCTTAAAATATAGTCAAGGACTCTATTCCAATCTCTATAAAGAGAATTATGAAACTCTGAGAAAATAAATAGCTGAAGATGTTCACAAATGGAAAAACATACTATACTCATGGCTGAGAAGAATCAACATTGTTACAATGTTGATACTACCCAAAGCAATCTACAGATTTAATGCAATCCCTATTAAAGCACCATTGTCATACTTTAAAGAACTTGAAAAAATAGTACTTCATTTTATATGGAATCAGAAAAAGCCTCGAATAGCAAATACATCACTCAGAAATAAGAACAAATCAAAAGGTATCGTGTTACCAGACTTCAGGCTATACTATAAATCTATAGTGATCAAAACAGCATGGTACTGGCACAAAAACAGGGAGGTAGATATATGGAACAGAATAGAGAACCAAGAGATGAAGCCAACTATTTATCATCATTTGATCTTTGACAAACCTATCAAAAATATTCAGTTGGGGAAAGACTCCCTATTTAATAAATTGTCCTGGGTGAACTGGCTGGCAACCTGTAGAAGACTGAAACTGGACCCCCACCTTTCACCATTAACAAAAATTGATTCTCACTGGATAAAAGATTTAAACAGAATTTGTATTTGAATAAGACCCCTCCTTCTTGTACACATTAAAGTTTGAGAAGTTCTGCTACAGAATCTTCCTCTGCATTGTCTTTCATACCTTCCTCCTGCTGTCTGTTTACACTGAATTATTTTTCACTGGATGTATTTTTTCTCCATGAGCTGTTTGCCCCCCCCAAATTTAAATCTTCATTTCATTGCTTCACAATTCTTTGATTATTATTGTGTCTTCCTGTTCTAATTCCTCTGCCTTAAGATTGGCCTTTATAATGTACCCAAACCTTTTCCTTCTTTTTAAAATTCTTTCTCGGTGTCTATCCTTGACCAAATAAACCCTTCTAATATGCCCTCAAAGCCCTAGAGAATACAATGCCATCCTTTCCCTCTAGCTCTTCTCTTTATACCCATACCTACACCTTAGTGTTAGTCTCCTTACTCTTTCAAGCTGTTCTTTCCTTACAGAACACTCTTCCCCACAGGTCTGTTGCAATACCCACCTTCCATTAAGTCTCATTTTCATTGCCACTTTTTTCTGATGCATTTATTGATTCATTGAATAAATCTACATTGATCACCCATATTCTTTGCCAACATTTACTTACATTCTTCCAGGTGCTGGGAATAAAGCAATGAACAAAACATCCACAGTCCTTCAGACCTTATATTCTATTGAGGGAAAACAGTCAATAAACAAAAAAAAATAAGTAAAATATATGGTATGTTAAAATGGTGATAAGTGCTAAGGAGAAATAAAAGAAGATAAAGGAAATTGAGGGAGCTAAGGATAAGAAGTGTCCTCTAACCAAATACCTTTCCCTCCTTTAAAAACCCAGGGCACTTATTTTCTTTTAGGACATGGTTATTTGTGACTTGTACAATTTGCTCTGCTAATTTCTGAGCTCCTTGAAAGCAGCAACTGCATCTTATTCATCTTTGTATCTCTTGGAGCTACCAAGACCCAAGACAGTACTCAGTAAATAATGGTTAAAAGAAATAAAAGTGATTGAAATAAATGCAATAGAAGTTAAACAGAAGGGAGAGACTAGTGGGTGGTTAGGGAGAGCTCTTTGGAAGATGTTTAATTTTGGCAAGGCCTTGAAAGATGGGTGGGCTGGGGAGGAAGAAAAAGCTGAGTAAGTTGTTTTGATATGTCTGTTCTTGAAAAGCTAAAAACCATTGCTTTATAATAGAGATTAATATAATGTGTGATTTTCTCTACCTTTAAAACCAGTGTTTCAGAAAGGACGGGCCATAGACACGGGAGAAGTTGACATTGGTGCACAGGTCATGCAGACCATTCCACCCGGCTTATTCTGGCGTTTCCAGATTACTATCCACCATCCGATATATCTGAAATTCAATATTTCCTTAGCCAAGGACTCTCTACTAGGAATTTATGGCAGAAGAAACATTCCACCTACACACACTCAGGTATTTGATATTATAGGTATTTTCTTGAACTCTTTCTGAGGCTGGTGGGTTGTATAGTTTAGGGTTTGTGACTTTTGAAGTATATGCAAGTCAGAGGCAAGGACAGAAAAACCTTTGTCATGAACAAATACCCGGAATAATCACACTCAAAGTGATGAAAGAAATGATATGGAGAAATAAGAAATAGCATTTAGCAGAGAAGATGCAGAAAACAGAGTTTACGACAATATCCTTTACTTGACCTCTGCTTCCTACAAGAAGGTGATCATGAATTTCTCAGTCCCATCATCTTACTTAACTTTACTATCTATACCCCCACTTCTGGTCCCATAATCCACATCCCCTTGTCCTAGTGAAGGAATGCATATTGGTCAGAAATTGGTAGGAAATGAGTGGAAAAGGCAAGTTTTTGACTTACAGGTAGAAATTTTTCTTTGCTATTATTAATAATAACTCAAATATATAAAACCTTGGTGATTTACATGGCCCTTTCAGAAGCCTTAACCATCTCATTTACCTTGTTTACTTTCCCTTATTTTTCTCTACATGGACCAATTTGAAGCTCTGCTTCATCTAAGAAGCAGGAAAAGTAACCAAACATCTGGGGCTGGCTTTTTCCCAACAGATATGACTATAGGCAAAACCTTACTTCTGAGCCAGAATAGGAAAGGAATTAGAATGCTATTCAATGTGACACTTAAAAACATGCTCAAGGAAACGGGTGCCGTGTGCTTGCTTGCCCAGTGATTAGAAAAAAAAAAACGGGAGGAGGGCCCTTTGAATATTTAAATATGTTACCACAAAGGTAGTAAGTTATGATGATTGTTCTTAGATGTTGGACCATTCATTTGTTTTAAAAACTGTAAAACTGTTTTGATTTGTAGAGAAGTTTATAGTAACATTTCCAAGAGGGATGTGTATTTTCAAGTATCTTTTATCAGATACTTCAGTAAAATGTCAAGATTCTCCTCAAGATTTCTTTTTTTTTTTAGTGTATTTATTGTTAAACAAGTATTTTGAATATTCCCCAACAGAAAGGTTTATAACATTTATAATATAGTGAGGGGGTCTTTTAGAATTAATAATAAGCTTTTGAGTGGAAATATATTTCAGAATTAATAACCCCCTCTTCTGCTTTGCCCACCTCCAAATCAAAGGAGTATGAGATAGAGAAGTTGAAGTTAGAGATGTTGATCAGTTTAGAAGAAAAGGTAGTAGCTCATATTCATGTTTGAATTTGTTCCAGTTTGATTTTGTAAAGCTAATGGATGGCAAACAGCTGGTCAAACAGGACTCCAAGGGCTCTGATGATACCCAGCACTCCCCTCGGAATCTGATTTTAACCTCACTTCAGGAGACGGGTTTCATAGAGTATATGGACCAAGGACCTTGGTATCTGGCATTTTACAATGATGGAAAAAAGATGGAGCAAGTATTTGTGTTAACTACAGCAATCGGTAAGATGTTTTGCCAATTACGTTGAATTGACAATATAATTCTAGAAAGACACAATCAGTGATGAGAGTGATACTGATGCAAGTGTTATTTAAGCTTATCGCTTAGTGTCTTAAAGTTATTCCCGATAGGTTACTCTGAGAAAAGTTTATATTGTTGTTGTCAATGATGTTGTTTAAATGCTGATTAAGAGTTTTTAAATGATCCTTTATTTGCTGCTATTCTAAGACACTTGCTATTCACCTTTTTGCATGTTATCAACGGGAAAAAATTACCTGGATAATATTATTACCAAGGCTACACAGACGAACAATGTCAGTGAAGAAGGGAATAAGCAAGTCAAGCCCTGTTAATTCAAGTTCTGTTATTTTTTAAAAAGCAAATAGATACTTTTTCAAATAGAAAAATTAGTATCACTGAAGTTCTTCTTTAGAACAACTGATTCTAGAACTAAGGCTTCAAAATACAACAGAAGATTGTTTAGAGAAGAGTACTGAGAATAATAACTTGAGTCATTCAAACCCCCGTTTTTTAGAATTTGTTGGGGTTCTGAAAATCATCACAGTGTCTCTTTAAGGGTGCTAAGGAACCTTTTAAACATGTTCTTTACAATGTAATACTACACATCCTCACTTACTATCACTCTAGTTAGTTGAAAGTATCTCACTCTTTTGTCTTTTTTTCCCTTGGTAAATACTTTCCCCATGACCCAGTGTGTGAATAAAGCTGAGCTCTTTAGCAATTTTAGACTCCTGAGGGTAAACAATTCATAGACACGGTATTGCATTATGCAAATTTTCCTAAAACATACCTCTTAAACACACCTCTTAAAAGAAGAGAAAGTATTTTACAGCTGTCAGTTTTCTATACAACTCTCACCACTTTATCCTTTAGTTAACCTGTTCAGCCATATGTGTAGGAAGATGTGTTAACTGTTAATAGATATACCATCTGCTCTTTATAACAATTAGGTTCTATTTTTACTTGATGCTGAAGACCTTGAGTCAGTAGAAAATGGTATTCCAGCCATAAAATTATCAAAAACTTTTCTCTGAAGTAATCAGAAAGGCAATAATACAGAGCTGATGAATTTTCCCCTAGAGAAAAACTCTACTGATCTTACATCTTCCAAAAACAAAGCATTTGTTTGTTAAATTAGAAAAAATATATATCTTAAGTCATGTCACTCTTTTGCCACTCACAGACTCAATGAGGCAGGTTCAATGGATGGAGTCAATATGATATTTTTCTATCAAAGTCTAATTTTAATATTGCAAATGCTAATAAGTTATGAGATATTAAGTTTTTCCTTAAAAATTAGAATAATTCAATAGCCGGGCATTGTGGCGGGCACCTATAGTCCCAGCTACTTGGGAGGCTGAGGCAAGAGAATCACTTAAGAGTTAAAGTTTGCTGTCAGCTGTGATGCCACAGCACTCTACCAAGGGTGACAAAGTGAGACTCTGTCTCAAAAACCAAAAAATTAGAATAATTGTAAACTATAAAATATTTGTTAGGATTTTCTCTCTTCCCATTATCTTTAAGCTCAAGTTAAAGCACTATCCAATCTATTAATGTTTCAAAAATCAACAGGCCTAGAAACATGCTTGAAGTTATTTCCTGTCCCTTACTTCCTCCCCAAAAGAACCTAATCTTTGAGATCAAATTCCTGTGATCCAGTTATCAAGCTATCAGTTTCATATACAACCACCAATTTGCTTTTTGTGTATTCAAGTCATCTTCTTTACTTTTCTATTGTCTTGTTAAGATTAGAAACGACAGAAACATTCCTCCTATTCTTCCATTTAAATAAAATTTAAGTAAATTTCAAAAAAAAATGAAAAGTATATAAGTCATTTGCCCTAAATTATCTGCATTAATTTGTTACGTTTTTAGTTTAAATTAATCAGAGTAATATATTTGATTAAACAAATATATAGCCCCATTTGTTCTAAATGCTGCTCATTCATCTATTTCATGATAATGTCAGAATCATTTGCTTGATTCTTAACTATATTTGGTGTACTACTAACAATAATCAAGGTGGAATTAATAAGTAACATTTACTAAATGACTAATATAGGCTACAGGCTGCCCTACATTAATATATATTATTTTCTAGTAGTATAGGTAGAGTTGTCAATATCCCCTTATCTAAGGCAACCTGCTCTATAGCAGGATAATATATACCATTTATGGAGTACCACTTTGCCCCTAGCACTGTACTAGATGCCTTATATTCAGTTATAGTGTTTGATTCTCGTCACAACCCTGATAGCTCAGGTATTATGATACTTACGTTACAAATAAGGAAGCAGAAGCTTAAAGGGAGTAAATAATTTGGCAAGGTCTCACAGATAACAAGTGGCAAAATTGAGATTTGAGAACTAGTATGTCTGATTCTAAAGCCCATGCCCTTCAGACCATACTTATTCCATGGTACTATTCATTGCCGTTAGTTTCTGCCATAAGAAAAACTGCCAGAAGTAGGCTCAGCGGCTAGGGCACCAGCCACGTACTTTGGGGCTGGCGGGTTCAAACCCGGCCGGGGCCTGCCAAATAATGACAACTACAACCAAAAAATAGCCAGGTGTTTTGGTGGGTACCTGTAGTCCCTGCTAGTTGGGAGGCTGAGGCAAGAGAATCACTTAAGCTCAAGCGTTTGAGGTTGCTGTGAGCTGTGACTCCACCGCACTGTACCCAGGGTGACATAGTGAGACTCTGTCTCAAAATAAATAAATAAAAAGAAAAGAAAAGAAAAAAAAACTGCTAGAAGTAAAACCTATCATCAGTGCACATGCAGATACCAAGGGGCTTTTGACTCAAGCATAAGAACAGGATTTTAAATACAGAACTTCAAAATTATTCTCAACTGTGGAACTGGAGTCTAGGAAATAGTTCTGAATTAAGATTTAACGGATAGAAGGTAAACATTACTGGAGGGCAACATAAATAAACACATTCTTTTTCATCACTAGTTGTTTGCGTGTTCCTGCTGCAACCATCTTCTTCCTGGAGTCTCTAGGCTGCCCCAAGGTCTCTTTGATAACCCAGTGGAAGTGGCAGCTTCCCAAACTTCCTATGTTGCTCACTTTTCTGATTTGCATTGCTGGGGTTAAGCTCTATGCAGAAATTTGAGCCAAGAGACAGTTCTTAGATAAGTCAATAAGCAGTAGGGATTTTTATTTATTTTGATAGAAAGCTTTATTAAACATTTTTTTTCCAGAATAGCTACATTCCCACAGGGCTGCTTCCATAAAGTTGTCAATAGAATCTGATGTGAAATTGAATTCAACTATATTTACTTTTGAAAGCTTCCTCCATGGCCTCCTATTGACCATCCAGAGCAGGGGAAATCCAAATGTGAATTTAAGAACTGCCACTGCTACTTAGTATAAGAAAGCTAGTTACATTGAAAATAGAGAAGTAATTGTTCCACCTCTGAATGAAAATAAGTTCCTTTATGCCTTTTAATAGTTACATGTTAAATAAATTAAAAATTTTCTCAAAATAACTAATGTTTTTTATTAAATCATAGCTGTGTACATTAATGCATTTGTGGGGTACAATGTGTTGGTTTTATATACAATTTGGAACACTTACAACAAACTGGTTAACATGGCCTTCTCTGTACTTCCTTAATTATTGTGTGAAGACATTTATACTCTACACTTAATAGATTTGACATATACCCTTGTAAAATGCACCATAGTTGTGGTCCCTGTAAATAACTAATGTTTTAATGAGTTGAAATGATTGGGTCTTTGCTAAATGTTACATTCCAGCCAGCTAAGTTGCAGTTAAGTAAATGTCACATGTCACTTGATTATCCGGTTCAGTTTTCTAATACTGTGAGGAGAGAACAAGACCAGCATAAGCCTGAAAAAGGCAATGTGGTATGTTCACACCATGGTGAGAATAATCATCTCTTCTAATTTATAATAGAGTATCTATCCAGACAGCCACTGAATTCATTCTCAGCTTTCTAAGAAAACTCCCAATGGACTACATACCACTTTATTCCTCTTGCTTTTATCCTGCCCAAGACAGAAATCCAACATCTAGATGACAAATTCTTCCACTATAGTTAATATTTAAAGCCTTCTGAATGTGGTGAGCACCTGCAGGGTCACCAAGGTTGCTTAGTGGTTGCAGAGATTACTGAAGCACCTCCCTCACAGACAGATTCAGTAGATCTGGAGCTGAAGCCCAGAAACCTTCATTTTAAGAGCTCCAGCTGATCCTACAGATACAAATGGTCCACAGACCACAATTATCGAAATGCTATTTCTTGACCTTTGTTATAAACTGGCATTCTCATTGTTCAGTGGAAGATGCCAGGACCACCTCCCAGAATCTCTCCTCTAATCAGAAATAGCTTATTTAAGGGAAACTTGATGAAGCAGATAATTTGGATTGAAAAGGGAAAAGCCGATTCATAGGCCAGAACATAAAACTCTGAGTCCAAGAGTGCTAAGTATGGGAAATTTATAGAAAGGATTAATGAGAAGAAAATAAAACACACAGAAAACTACAAGAGTAACATGTAGGTGGCATAATTGCTCATAGGCTAAAGTTATAATCATTATTATACTCAAATACAAATTTAAGCTATAAACATTTAATGCCATTGTGAGAAACTGACATTTGTATAACATTATAGTTTTTCAGAGAAGTTACCACAAGAATTATCAAAGTTATGTTGTACTACATATATTTATGTCACCAGAACTACCTATGGGCACCTACAAAGGCTTCTCAATTCATCTGAAACCTATTGTTCTCTAAGAATGGATTGAAAGGAAATTCGTGGCAGAGAACTGATAAGCATTTACAGTCAAGAAAGCATTTCTCAACAAAATACTTAGGTTCTAATGCTTTTAGTGGTGGTGAATTTAATATGAACACTCACTTTAAAAGCCTTTCATTGTCACTTATTAATGAAAATGAAACACTGAATATCATGTTTAAGCTGTCAAGAATAGTAGATTAAATATTCCAAGTTGCTAGAGAAATAAAACTTTATTTGCCACAACCTAAATTCAAAAAATAAACAGTAGACAGTCTTCTGGGTTTCATTTTTAAGCCTGTGGGTGTGGGGAATCTGTGACCTTGTATTTTAATTAAATACTTTCATTTTATTAATACACATTTGTTTGTCTTTTATATTTTTATTTTATTTTTAAAACAAAATCTAAGATATGTTCTATGAAATTTGGATTCAGTCAAAAGGCCATACCGAAGGACCTGGAAGGTTACATGTGGTCTTTAGAATGCAGATTCCCCATACCTGGTTGGTTTTTCGTTCCACTCTGACTAGCTGATTCAGCAAATCCAAGGCCCTTTTAATAATTCATAACTTGGTGCTGCACGTGACATCTTACAGGGGTCTTTGACATCTGATTTTGAGCGGTATATGTTCCATAAATAACAACAGGCCAGATTGTGATAGGCCCACAGTTTTTGCAAGTTAAAAAAACATTTAAAGATTCTATAACCTGGGGGGTTACTCATTTTTTTGCTGTATTAATAGAAATAATGGATGACTGTTCAACTAACTGCAATGGAAATGGAGAGTGTATCTCTGGCCACTGTCACTGTTTCCCAGGATTCCTTGGACCTGACTGTGCTAGAGGTAATATTGCTTTATTATTCTGACTGGTTTAGGGAAATTGATGTCATTTTAGACCTCAGAATTAATAGTAGTAATAGTAGCAGTAGGACTAGCAGCAGCAACAGTAGGAGTGCCCCCTGCTGCTTCCACCAAAAGCTGAGCATTTCTCTGCCAGCCACTGTTTAAATATTTTGTGTTATATCTTTGAATTTCTATTTCCTACAATAGCCCTATGAGGTAGGTCTAGTATCCTATTTTTATGGGCAAAGAAACAACCTCAGAGAGGTTACGTGACTCAGCCAGAGTTATTGAACAGCTGAGATTTGTACCTAGGGTGTCTAAGCCAACCACTACATGATTCTTATGTTTCCTTCATAAACATAATAAATTGACTTTAAAACTGATAAAGTTGATAGTTCCTTATACACCCCAGCGTACCTAGAAAGGGTACATTACCAGATCAGTAAGTAGCCTAGAGAGTAAAGGCTTGGAAAGTTCAGAATTAAACTTAGCACACTATATTGCTTCCTAGACATGCCTTTAGTTTCACTTTGGAAAAGCTTTAAGTAAATCATACTATGTTTTCCCATAGGCTTATGATTATTATTTTAGAGATACTTTCTGCTCATTTTCAATATAGTCTATTTAATTACCTAACCTTTTAAGGATAACATTTTATAATATGTATAACTCCCTATTTACTGCTTTTTTTAATGTGATGTTTTGCTTCCTTAAAATAATATACATCTGCTTGAGGAAGAAAAACCATAAGAAAGAAAAAGCCTAGCTTAAAATAATAATAATAGTTTAAGAGTATGGCGAGATCAAAAGCAAATACTTGATGCAATTTTACCACTCAGGATATCTTTATAACTTATCTTTATCCCACACCCATAAGAGGAAAATTCTATGTTGGTAATCATGAACATGTACCCATATAATAAAGAGGAAGACAGAAACAGTACAATATTTTGCCTGAAATAGTATACAAGATCAATAGGGAATTGCTCTTTGGAGATTTTGAAAGCATTATGAGAACATTACAAGTTCACTTGCCAACCTTCAGATTCATGCCCTGTGCTGTGTGGTGGAAATGGAGAATATGAGAAAGGACACTGTGTCTGCCGGCACGGCTGGAAGGGGCCAGAGTGTGATGTTCCAGAAGAGCAATGCATTGACCCAACTTGCTTTGGCCACGGCACCTGCATCATGGGAGTCTGCATCTGTGTGCCAGGATACAAAGGAGAAATATGCGAAGAAGGTCAGAGCACCATTTTCATCTATTGCTTCAGGCTTTTCTCTTACTGAATTATCCAAGGTGTCATTCTGCGCTTCTACTAGAGATTCAAGAGGTCTTTGCAAATAATAAATGACCAACATGTTCTTAGCACATGGATCAGGGTGTTGGGTGCAGGAGAGCTCTTGTCTCTTCTGATAGTCTGATACTATGCATGAGGCCGTATCTGTGACACTTGCAGAGCAATAATGAAAAATAGTATCCCCCCTCATTTCTAACATTGTTTTATACCTCAAGAATTTCCGTATTGATGATTTTAGGTGTTAATTCATATGCTTTCATTATTACAGAGTGCATTTTACTACATCTCATTTTAAAGCACATAATAAAAATAATAACATATGCACATTTGCAGCCATTTTGTAAATGTTTTCTTTGGGAGTGATTTGTAATTACCATTATTATTATTGCTTTATATTATTTATTTTTACATACCTCATGCTGAAACTTGACCTCCATGCCTAAGGAAGCAGGCTTACCGTTAATGAGTTTCAAAGCAGTGCCTTTATATTAAATTCACCCCCAAAGGAGTCTTTACCCAAATTTTTTTTTCGAAATGGCAAGTTTTATCATTTAAAGAGACACATTGGAAAATAAGTCTACTAGTAATCAGACCTTTTTCATGCCACATTCCTCAAACAAGAGTGATTTCAGAAATAATATTAAACCATTACCGTGGGAGATGGTCTCATCACAACTGTTGTTCGGAGAAGAGGCTGCTGAAAATGCACAATAATTGCTTTTTAAAGATGGCTCATTAAGACTATTACACAGCATTCTAAAGAGTTTAATCTCATTCCACTCCATGAACAAGCAAGACTTTAGCTTTTCACCTCCCATTAGCAATAGTAGAATTTTGGTGTGAAGATTATATCTGTTCCAATAAATGGCACTGGGCCTAGACAAGGTAGTGGAGTTCCTAAGTTACCTTTGGAAATTGTTTTTATGGTGATCCAACTGTCACCATTATATTTAAGTTGTAAATTCAGATGCTATATGGACAGAAACAGAGTTAGGGGAAAAATGAGGTCTATCACGTCTGTAACTTGCTGTGGAAAACATATAACCTAATTAATTTAAACCCTTCTAATTTAAATGCTGTAAATAGCTAAAAAAGGACTTAGCTTAAATTTGCCTTCTCCAGAGTCACTAAGAAAATCTGTACAATAACCAAGATAGCAAGAAGGAATGCTCACCACATTAAATAGCATATATTTGTGAAATACAATTTAAAAACATGTTTTAAGACAGACATCGCAGACCAGGAGTCCATAGGCTGAACCAGGCCTATGGATGGATTTTGTTGGGCTCACACAGTGTTGCTATGGCTGCTATTGGTGATGTGATTATTTGCCAAAATTTAAAAATCGAGAACTGTCATATGAAAATCCCTATTTCTAGACTGTCTTGAGAATACTGGAAAATCTGGTTACCCTGGGCCCAGTTGTTACATGGTTGCAGTCAACTGGAGCCAAGTAGCTGCAGTTCCCTTGAACAAGGATACTTGCTTTCAGTTTGCTCCCAACCACATCATATTTTCTTACCTCCAGCCCATTTCATTCATGTATGCCACCTTCCTAGCCCTTTCAGCCATATGACTTTGTGCCTCTGATTTAAGTGTGACTTACATGATTTCAATATGACATACATGAATATATTGAAGCAGTCCTCTTAATAAAATAAGCTATAATATGTTAAAATGCACTTTATTTTTTAAAATTGTTGTACTCTAATATAACAAAATGACCTCCTTCTGAAAAGTAATTTTATGGTTTAGACATCCCCCTTCAAATGATGAATCAAAGGAAATGTACCATAATACTAATTATAATAGTGCTTTAGTTAGATTTATTGTGCACCATAGCTATAAGCCACACCCTAAAACTAGGCCAGTCTTGCAAATGCAGGCAGTTTGTATGTCTATTTGCATTGCTAGAAAAGTAATTCAAAGCATGTATCCCCATTATGATGAGTTATTTTAATATTATCTTAGTTGTATGGGAAGGATAGAAATTTGAAAATCAGATGGTTACTCAGTTAAAAGCACAAAACAATTTCCCCCAAGGCAAACATAGGAACCTACCTCTAAAATAGTTTATACATTTGGCAGAATATATACAAAAATTTCTGGGCTTACAGAAGCAGAGACAAACGGAATTGAGTCTGTGATATTCTAAGACATTAAAAACTATGTTGCAGTGTCCTGATAGTAGGAGAAGCCATAAAGAAAATAATTTTTAAATTAAGGTTAAAATGTTGTATTTTCAGTGCTTCTCTAAAGAAAGAAAATTAAAATAAATCGATGTAAATGTTATTATGTGATAGCAGTCACTTCACCCAATATTTTGAATAATCTAAACTTGAATAATTTATATAAAGTTTTCTAGACATCAAGTAAGAATTCTTTCTGGGAGCAGAAAGTATAATGAGTGACTTACCAAAAATTCTTGGGCTTTTTTGCAAAGCCAAGGAATTCTTACTGAAGGCCCACAATGGTCCACCCACTTATTTGTGTTGGGATACTGCAGACTGTTCACAATTTCACATATGTGGTTTCCTTCTCCTTGTAAATTTAGGTTGCACCTTTTATGATACCCTACCATATTTTTAAGTGTTAATAATCTTCTAGTTTGAACGCAGTGTTTATGTGAGTCATTTTATTGCCTAATTAAAGCAGCATTAACAGTATAATACTAGGAAATCAATGTATCTCAATTTCATTATCCTAACGTCTGCTGGCCATACCTGTTCACTATTAACCTTTCCCTCACCCTGCTTTTTTTGTGCCTTCAGAGGACTGCTTAGACCCAATGTGTTCCAGCCATGGCATCTGCGTAAAAGGAGAATGTCACTGCTCTACTGGCTGGGGAGGAGTCAACTGTGAAACTCCACTTCCTATATGTCAAGAGCAGTGCTCAGGACATGGGACTTTTCTTCTGGACACTGGAGTGTGCAGCTGCGATCCCAAGTGGACAGGATCTGACTGTTCAACAGGTACATTGCGATTATTTCCCTCTTCTACTTCTAAGTTTTAACTGCTCCTTTCCTTAAGGAAGTGCTTCTTAAAGTGTGATCACTATGCCTTTATGGGTTAGAGGAGGCTTCAGGTATCTCCTAGGTTGGTATTTTAGTGCACTTTTATTTATGCCATGCTATTACCTATTTTTTCATCTTATTTTTCATTGTTGTAGGTCTATGCTTAAACTTCTGTCTTCATTCTGTGTTCTTCTACAGCTATTATTAGTTCTACGCAGATTATTTCAAATCTACATCTTCCCTAAACTCAAATAATCCAGCATCTCCAATTGTCTATTGCATATTTCTACTGAGTATCCCATCACCTAAAAACTCAACCTAGCCCAGGAACTCTTCTCCATGATTGCTGCCCAGTTACTATTTCCGCAACATTGCTTTCCTTTTTCCACGCCCTGCCCTGACATCTTTCATAGTTCCTCATTATCTATGGATATATTTCTGATATTCTGGCCTTATCAAAAACCCAGCACGAACTATTCTAAATCTCTTTCTCCAGCCTATTTTCTACTTCTGCCTCCTGCATAAATCCCTTCTCTGCCAGTAAAATCTTACCCCTGTTGTGTTGTATTTTACACTTTTCTCTGTGCCTTTTCCTCAGCATGGACTGCTATTACCTTTCCCCCTAGGGAAATCAACCCATCCACCAAAACCAAGTATAATTTTGGCCATTCCAAAAAATCATCTCACATCATATCAACAGGGATCTCCTGAAATCGTACCATACATATTGCTAGAGCACACAAAAGGCATTGTGATGTAGGTATTTGTGCACTTGGCTTGTATTTTCATCCGAATTATAAGCACTGAAAATAATGGACCATTTTTGAAATCTTTTAATCATTATGGGTAATAATAGTTGCATATCTTTGTGGGGTACACATGATGTTCTGATATAGGCATACAAGGTGAATTAATCAAATCAGGGTGATTGGAGTATCCGTCACCTCAGGCATTTACCATTTCTTTGTGTTCAGAACATTCCAATTCTATTCTTTTAGTTATTTTAAACTATATCCCACACTATTGTTGATTATAGTTACTTTGTTGTGCTATTAAATATTGTTCATTCTATCTACCTGTGTAGCTATATTATTGTATCCATTAACCACCTCCACTTTATCCTCCCCTCTCCACTACCAGCCCTAGCCTCTGGTAACCATTATTCTACTCTGTCTCCATGAGATCAATTTTTTTAATATTTAGCTCCAATTTATGAGTGAAAACATGCAAGGTTTATCTTTCTTTGTTTGGCTTATTTCACTTAACATAATGTTGTCCAGGGACATCCATGTTGTTGCAAATGGGAAGATTTCATTCTTTTTTGTATCTATACAATACTCCATTATATATATGCATCACAATTCCTTTATCCGTTCATCCATGTTTTTCTGAGACAGAGTCTCACTTTGTCACCCTTGATAGAGTTCTGTGGCGTCACAGCTCACAGTAACCTCCAACTCTTGGGTTTAAGCAATTCTTTTGCCTCAGCCTCCCAAGTAGCTGGGACTACAGACACTTGCCACAACGCCTGGTTGTTTTTTGGTTGTAGTTATTATTGTTGTTTAGCAGGCCTGGGCCAGCCTAGTGTATGTGGCCGGCACCCTAACCACTGAGCTATGGGCCCTGAGCCTATCCATTGGTCCATTGATGGACACTTAGGTTGAATCCAAATCTTGGCTATTGTAGATAGTGCTGCAACAAATATGGGAGTGCAGATATCTTTTCAATATGCTGATTTCCCTTTTGGATATATACTTAGCAGTGGGATTTCTGGGTCATTTAGTAATTCTATTTTTAGTGTTTTTAGGAACTTCCATACTGTTCTCCATAGTAATTGCACTAATTTACATTCCCACCAACAGTGTACGAGGGCTCCCCTTTCTCCACATCTTTTCCAGCATTTGTTATTGCCTTTTTGATAAAAGCCATTTTAACTGGGTGAGAGGATATCTCATTGTAGTTTTGATTTGCATTTCTCTGACGACTAATGATGTTGAACATTTTTTCACATAGCTGTGGGTCATTTGTATGTCTTCTGTTGAAAAATTTCCATTTAGATCCTTTGTAATGGGTCATTCTTTAGATCATTTTTTTTCTCATCTTCAGACCGTATACTCTTTAAGTAACTAGAATTAATAAAGAGTAACTCCTACAAAGCCTCTGCCTATGAATTTGGTTAAAGATGTAAAATGACATGTGGTAAGTAGGAAGGATTGGTGCACTGTGGGATTTTCTGTACCACTAAATTAGCTAATGAAATGAAAAGTCTGTGATCCTATACTGCAAGGAAACAGAGGAGCCCTCTGTTAAGAGAATTAATTCTAACATAATACTTCACAGTAATTGTAACACTGCTTCACTGAAATTTTGTTGCCTCAGATAACATGGGAGAGGGCATTGCGTTTTACAATTTCAGAAAATGATCAAAATGCTAAAGGCAATCTAATAATAACTAAAATGCATATCATAAAATCATTCACTTATATATCTAACAGATAAACGTTTGCCTGCTAGGTACTTGGCATGGTGCTTGGTGTGAGGGATATTGTGGTGAATAAGGTGGATGTGGTCCTTGCACTAATGAATCTTATAGTCTAGAGCAGTGGTCCTCAACCTTCCTAATGCCGCAACCCTTTAATACAGTTCCTCATGTTGTGGTGACCCCCAACCATAAAATTATTTTCGTTGCTACTTCATAACTGTAACTTTGCTACTGTTATGAATCGTAATGTAAATATCTGATATGCAGGATGTATTTTCATTGTTATAAAGGGGTCGCGACCCACAGGTTGAAAACCGCTGGTCTAGAGGGAGAGACACATTCAACAAATTAGAAGATGGTCACTAGACGAAGGTTTGGTATTATGGGACTGTACAGCAGTGACCTAATATGGCTATCAATTAATTTAGTAAATATTATTGAACATCTTCTTTCTTGTGTCAGATCCAGGGGTCCTCAAACTACGGCCCGCGGGCCACATGAGGCGGTGTGATTGTATTTGTTCCCTTTTTGTTTTTTTACTTCAAATTAAGATATGTGCAGTGTGCATAGGAATTTGTTCATAGTTGTTTTTTTTTTTTTTAACTATAGTCCAGCCCTCCAATGGTCTGAGGGACAGTGAACTTGCCCCCTGTTTAAAAAGTTTGAAGACCCCTGAAGACCTTCAGGTTTAAAATAATATTTACCTTAATATCATTATTGTAACAAACACATAACAATCATTATGTAGTAGTCACTATTCTAAGCATTGTACATAAGCAATCCATTTAATCCTCATAACAACTCTATAAGTGAAACAATTATGCCCATTATACAGATGAGGAAACTGAGGCACAGAAATGTGAAATAACTTGGCCAAAGCTACCCATTTAACAAGTATCAAAGTCAGAATTTGGACTCAGGTATTCCGGCTTTCCGAGGTCATCCATTCAGCCTCTGTACTGTACTGTACTGTAGGAGCCCATCATCTTCCTCACCATGTATAAAATAGTATTGTTGTTAATGAACCCTGTCCAGGGTCGTGTGACACAGGGCATAAAGAAGGGAGCAGGAGGTTATTTATGTGAGTAAAGGACTTACAGTCAGGAAAGGATTTATAGAAGTTGTTAACATTTGAAAGATGATTGCATGCTTATCCAGTGGGTAAGAAAGGAAAATCATTCCAATCAG
This sequence comes from Nycticebus coucang, assembly GCF_027406575.1. Classification (NCBI taxonomy): domain Eukaryota; kingdom Metazoa; phylum Chordata; class Mammalia; order Primates; family Lorisidae; genus Nycticebus; species Nycticebus coucang. The sequence continues at coordinate 150,190,417 of NC_069804.1, read as the reverse complement.
AAGGAGTGGCTTAAACAAATAGAGATATGAGTCTAAATGATACATTTGGGGACTTAAAGACCACTGGGTATTGCTGAAGCCTAGGAGTGCAAAAGCGAACTGGTGAGATGCCCAGGGGCCAGAATATCTGTTGCGAGTTTTATTTTCATGCCGTACTCAGGAATTTGCATTTCCTCTTAACACAATATGAAAGCACTGAGTGATTTGAAACAAACTATATTTAAGATAGACCACTCCAAAAGCACCTGAGAAGACCTATTGGAGATGGGTGATATAAAGAACCAAGAGAAAAGTGCAATGTGATTATTAGCTCAGTAGTGAGGAGGGCATGAACTAAAGCTAGTTTGCGCTGGGCACGGTGGCTCACACCTGTAATCCCAGCACTCTGGGAGGCCGAGTGGGTGGATCGCCTGAGCTCATGGGTTGGAGACCAGCCTGAGTTAGAGCGAGAGCCTGCCTGTGGGGAAAAAAAAAAATAGCTAGGCATTGTGGCAGGGGCCTGTAGTCCCAGTACTTGGGAGGCTGAGGCAAGAGAATTGCTTGAGCCCAGGAGTCTGAGGTTGCTGTGAGCTGTGATGCCACCGCACTCTACTGAGGGTGACAAAGTTAGACTCTGTCTCAAAATAAATAAATAAATAAAGCTGTAGTGTTGAGAATAGCAAAGTGGAGATAGACCAGAGAGGAATTACTCCAGTAGATGAGAGAGAGAAGAAGAGAGAGATGATAGAGAGAGAGAGAGAGCAGCCACTGATAACTCTTCCCAGTGACTGAGTAAAAAGGTAGAATCATCAGGTAAGAGAGAAAAAGCTGACACAAAAAAGCAGGGTTGGGGCGAAATGGCCAGCCATGGTGAGCTGAACCGTGGGTGTGCTGTGTTGGAGGTGTTTGCAGAAGAGCCACATGGGTATGTCAACAAGGGATTGATGGTCAAGAATGAACTTATAGAAGAATCCTTACCTATAGTCAAATATTAATATTTGTTATATGATTCAGGCCACAGGAATGCACATTATTGTCCAGGAGAGTGTGGAAAATGAGAAGGGAGAAAGTCGGAACCCTAGAGAGCACCAATATTTAATATCTTTATCTTAATACCATTCTTCACAGTGATTCAAAAGCTTGCCTCTTTATATGTGACTTAGTCAACTAGTATTGATTGACTAATGGATTCCATATAATGTAATTTCTCAGACCACTCACAGACCTCATGTGTCCTTCCTGATGCCTCAGAATTGGGTAAATTACTGATAATATAACATTCACCAGTTGTGTATGTTCAAATATGTGTATTTCCAGTCAATTGATATTAAATTTAATGTACTGAGAGTTTCTTTGTCCACTTGACTTCCTAACACACAAAGACACACACTAGTCCTATTGGCAAAGAAGAAAGTCACAGGAGGGGAGGAAAGGCTAACTATGAATATGCCTGTAAACACCCCCTTCTTCCCTCTTCCAGATGAGGTACCCTAAACCCATGCAACTGTCCCTCACTGCAAATACCCTTACCCACCATAAAAAGCAAGTGATTAGAGAAAAATGATAGCCCCATAGAATATTAGATCAAGAAGAAAATATCTGGTTCAATATTTCTCAAATATGGTAATGTTTAGTCCACCTAACACAGCATCCTTATGGATACTAATGCACTGAGGCACAGAGAGGGTAAGCAGTTTGCCCCAAGGTGTGAGATCTACTGCACTAGTCAAACCTCCTTATTTAATTATTCATTTACCAAACATTGACTGAGCCCCTATTACGTCTCCATCAGCATGTGAAGCAACGGTATGTAAAGAAGGATGAAACATCTATAGTTGGGGAGGATGCAACTAAGGTGCAAAAATATCTTCCATTAAAGGCTAAAAATAGAAAAAGAGAAAAATACAATGTTTAAGGAGTACTTAGCATTACCTGAAGGTCTAGGAAGTGGTTATAAAGGACTACACAGAGCATGAAGTTCTCGATATGCTGTTCCTGGAAGTTTAGATTTAATCCTGACGACAACAGAAAAGCTATTGAAGGGGTTTTAAAAGAGTTAGTGTTGTGACCATGCTTGCATTTTAGGAAAGTCACTCTGGAAATGGTTTGAGGAATATAGTAAAATACATGATGAAAACTTGATGTAAGGGAATTTAAGTGCAGATGGATAAGAAAGGATGTACATGAGAGAGATTAGGATATAAGACTAGGTGCCTGTGTAGGTGGAAGAGGAGGGAGAAATCTTCACTGATTCCATAATTTCTACATTAGGAGACTGGATGAATGGTCGTACTACCAACTGAGATAGGAAATATTCAGCTATTAAAGCAAATTTTCATTGGGGACCTACTGTGTGTTATGTGCTATATTCTGGGGATCTATCAATGAAGAAAACAAAGATTCCTATACTAGGGGAGTTCACAGTCTGGCAGAGAGAGACAGGCAGTAAGCAATAAACAAGAAATACATGAGTTTTTGAACTATGAGTAAACTGAAAACCCAGGAGGTTAAATAACTAGCCCAAGGTTGTAGACCTGGCTATCACAAACTGGCCAGTAGAAAACAGATCTGCTGATTTTATGCCGTATCCAGCATTCTTTTTCAGCCCCTTCTGCTGACCCCTATAAAAAAGAAGAATAAAGAATTAGAAAAGGAGATAGAACTCAGGTGAACACATAAGCTTACTGAAAATAAGATGAAGATCATCAAATACAAAGTGCATGTGTGATACACTTTTGTCCAGAGATCCTGGACCAAAGCCATGTTCATCAATTCTGGACCCAATAGATAAAAAGACCACTTTTTTTCTAGAAACACCATTTGTTCTATAAGCAAAAGGGTAGATAGATATGACCCCAGACTTGGTAGCCTCTTGGGTGAAAGGCATCCTAATAAAACTACCAAGTTGAAAAATAGGGGAAGGAAATGCTTTCCAAATCTCCAGTGTCATGGTAGGAATAGTCCTTCTGTGATTTTTAAGCTCCATAAAGGTTGTTCCCACAGAGCATATTTAACCATCGAGATGATCTCACTGTGCAGACTTTTAATTGAGTGTGCTCAGCACAGGAAGCAATTTAACATCTGATTCTTATAATGGATCATGTCATTTCAAAGGTGGATATGCTCTCTGCCATTGATCATTTTCTTCCTCTAAGCACGTGAAGCTTAGCTGTTAGCATGTTAACTGTGCTGCTCTAATACCACGGGGATAGCAGTGAATGGTTTACTGATTATTTTCCGTCTGTATTTCTGGGTACACTGAGTATTATTAGCAGCTCTAAATTGATACCTGATATAGGCTTCCTTAACTTGATGGTCATGGCACTTCACAAAGGTTAATTCATTAGTCTTTAAAAATACCTGAAGAGGAATACAATAGAAGCTTGTTATAACATGTTTTAAATTGGGTATACCATGGGTCAAATTATGTTCCCTTAAAACATAACTCCTTGTCAAGAAATCTCTGTAATACATTACACTATTCTAAGGGTAGTGGTCCTAGGCTCTGAGCTCAGCGTTGTAAAACCTGTCTACTGTATGTTTTCTGTAGTATCTGGCTTCTCTTGACATATAGTCTTTGAGGGGGAGCGTAAAGGCAGAGTTTAGAAATTTGTACTCCTTTCTTCTTGATGAAACTTCCTCTGAGTCACTCCCTCTATGATTACTCACAAATAAATGACAGAAAAATTTATAGAAAGTTAAGCATTCAATAGAGAGGACAATTTTTACACTCCCTGCTACAATCTCCTCTTATTAAAGCATGTCTTAAAAGTGGATTAATCAGCTAGAGAGATGGAGGACTAGGCCCTGAGTGCTCTGAGGTGCTTCTGAACATACAGTTGCTAGACAACAGAAATCATATGAGGTACTATCATCATGTATCCCATCCAAGAAGGGATAGTTCCTGAAGATGCCAGAAGGCTTTGTTGGAAGGATATTTGTTTTTAAGCTATCTTATGACATGTGTCCATCTTATCCATCAGAGAAAGAACAGTGTATGTGTGTTTGTGCAAGTATTCATAGCACAGTCACCTTGAGTGACTCAATGAACTTCAGCTACCTTATTTGTGAAATGGTAGATTAAACAAGTGGTCCGTAAGGCCTTTTTCAACACTGAGATCTAAGATTTTTGATGCTGTATATTGGACTATTGGTAGTGATCATGAATGCTTAGTAGGTACAGTCCATAAACTCTCTTTACTCCATATTATTTATGATGAGAAAATATTGTGAATAGTTTTGTTTCCATTATAAACATCAACACTTTGATATATAGACCATGTTGTTTGAGGATTTACCTCTATATATGCAGATATACACACACACATCAATATACATGTGTATGTATATCTTTATTGTCATTATGTTTTTAAGTGTTCCCTAATGGATGGTGATAGGCATCTGCTAATAAAACAGATAATTAGAGGAGGATATTATAAGAGGCTTATATAATTATTGTTGCTAGGGAAACTTTCCTTGATTATACAAGTACCATATGCTTTCAAAACACTATTAGTTTCCCCTTTTATTGAAAATGCCAATAATCAAGATTTTCATCTAACTCTACATCTCTTGACACATACGATACATCATTTTCTTACAATTTCCGGGAATTTTTTAGACCTTTTAAAAAATGATTCATGTGTACACAGTTTTTTTCCTATTCCACGCCTTACATTACAGCGTGATCATACATGTCATCTGACAAAAGAAGCTTTGGTCAAAATGTAATGTATACACTATAGGAATATCTATATTGCCATTCTTTATACCTTTAAAATGGAAAGTCTTCTCACATAAAAGATAACTAGAATTCTGTATCTTCGATAGGAAGGAGATAATTAATGTAACCAGATTAGAAACCTAGAATTATAGGTACTTTCCCCTATGGAGTTCTGGACACACATCTGGATTTCTTAGGAACAATAGCTGAGTTCTCAGAAGAAATGTTTCTATTACCTAGCAGTAATGTTAAAATATCATAATGCTACTAATTCTCTGGACTTAAAAGGAAATCTCAGATACAGACAACTAGTGATTGAAACATGATGGGGGAGTGTGATAGTGCTTTTTAGTGTAAAAAGACAAAACATTTATGACTAATTTGTATGTAGGCTTAACTGCCTTTAACTTGATATTCAAATATAACAACCTGTGCTCGGATTTATTTTAAAGTAATTCTCTTTCTACTCAGTAAAAAATAAACGTTTAGGTGATCCTGATTTGATTGATTAAATAAAACAAACCCCTACTTGAAACACGGTAGCTAAGTCGTTAACACTACAGTGAGGTAAAAACATTAAGTCTAGATTATTGAAATAAGTGAAATTCTTTGCTAGCACTAGAAATACAATCGAAAAACATCCTTAGGAGAATTATAAGTTAAATTAAGTGTGTAAGACTGAATATACAGAAATATCTTTGGAGGGTAGATATGAAAAAGAAAAATTCACACTATTATAATGATTTCCTAGCAACACAACCTACTCAGAGATGATTTGTCAACCCCGAACCTTTTTTTAGGCTCAAGTGAAAATATCAATTGAACCCCCAAATATTCTCAGATTAAAAAATTCCTTATCTTTATACAAGAGTTCACTTAATGGCCATAAGGTTATATATGTCATAAGGTGATTTAAAGCACATCAAATATCTCACATGTTCAAGATACATCTTTTACATTTTGTTGTGAGACAAAAACCACACTTGTTATACTGTCATTAGCAGGCAGCAATGAAAAAATACAGGGAAACTTCTGCCAATTTGACAAATTTGAAGTAAAAGGTGAATTTGCAGCGGCCTCTCTATAAATCTGAGCTAACTCTTGACTGCTGTAGGACATTAAAGCTTTAAAATTGTTTTTCAAACCAGGGACATAAATTTAAGTAAGGTGGCAACTGTGAAGCAAGAAAATGTAAGTAAGCCTGAGTGTGAGGGTGCATGCTTATTTATATGGTTAAAGTACAGTATAATAAGGAATGCATTTGGACAGACCAATAGAAATGTCTAAACAAGCAGGCAAATTTTGTATTCCACTACTAAATGCATTCCCCCTCCTTTCTCTAATTTTTATTATGATTTCCAGGTTCATTTGCTATTTGGCGTATTGCTCAACTCATGTTTAGTAACCTGACATGAAAATAGACCTAGGAAAGGATATATCTAAAAGGTGTATATGCCTTCGTACATGAGATCCTGTGGAGAAAATGGTCACCTGAATGTCCACTGCCAGATTGCCATGCTGCCATGGCAGTCCTTTAACAGGAGAGGAAATAGAAAAGCTCATTGGTAGAGATGGCTGAGAGAAGTTGAAGAAAACTTGGTGCCCAGGACATGGGGAAACGAAGGGAATATATTTTCCCAATCCTGTGCGCCAACATCAGATGATTGGAGATAAAAGACACCTCATTTATTTCTCCAAATAAACTGAACGATAGTATTCCTGTAATCAAAATATCCTACATTTATCTGATGGTTCTAATTTTTTTCTAAATACTTATCTACTCCTGTTTTTTATTTTATCTTTATGGATAGAATCTGGGATCATTATTAAACTTTGGATTGCATATTGAGCTTTGATGTACAAAATATGTACAGAGTATTTCAGAGATTTGATTTACATATGCATTCCTCTGAGTCATTGGAAAGAAGGGAAAGGCAAATAGGAAGGACAGAGATTAGTTCTTCAGCAACGAGTGAGGACAATAAGTTTTCACTTAGAAACCTGATAAGGTTGAGCTCATAGAGACTCTGAATTGGTAATTGAGTTGGCTATAAAGAACTTAACTTGTACCCGACTTCTAAATTTTCAGTAACCTAGCAAAAAGTTTTCTATTACTCTCAAAACACCCATGAGGTATAAGTAGGGCAAGTAATACTTTCTTATTTTACAATTGAACAAACTAATTCCCTGTGAGAAACAGAACCAGATACTTTATTGCATATGCTTTGAAGTTGAGGCCAGAAGAATTAACACTTCAATGACCTTTCTTAAAAATTAGTGTGTAATTTTTTAAATACTGCTTGGGATTTTCTTCTTGAATCTAAGGATGCATGTCTTTCAAAATTATATAAAATTTTCAGTCATTCTGTCTTTAAGTCTTAATTTATCACCATTTGATATTATCTCCTTATGGAAATTTCCTTAGACTGTCCATCCATTCTGTTCTCCATGTCTTCTACTTGTTTCTTATTTTACATATCTTTGTCTCCCTGTGTTATCTTATAGATAATTTCTTCATATATATCTTCTAGCTCATTAAATCTCTCTTTAGCTGTGTTTATTGTGTGAATTTTTAATTTCAGTGATAACTTTATTTCTAAAATATTCATAAATAACCATTTAGTTTTTTATTTTTCAAATATGCCTCATTATTTTGGATAATTTCTTGCTCGTAATACTCTTTTGGATAGTCTCTTTTCTTTAAACACATTAAACATTATTATTTTATATACTATATCTGAAAAATACAATATAGTATATCTTTGTTGGTCTATGGTTTGTTGTTTCTGTCATCTCCTGGATATGAATTGCTTTCTCGTTTCTGATATTTTTTAATTGTGAACTCAAATATGTTAGAATTATCCCTAAGTCCTATATGAAGGAAGTATTCTTCTGAGGAAGATTTATATTTATTTCTGTCAGGAATTTACCTGCACTGCTAATCAGGGTAAACTTTAAATTAAAAATCTCAGGTTACATTTTTTTTTGGGCCAAACAAAGAATACAAAATTCAAACCCCAAACCCACATGAAACCTGGCTAATGGCCATGAAGTCACAGAAGAAGCTTTATAGACCTAAGCTTGAAACGTATGAATTTCTTCCAGTTTACATTTGCAGGGCATATTTTCATCTAGATATAGATCCATGATCTAGCACAGGTCCAAGGTTCAGCTAAAAATTTGTTCCCCACTCTGGACCTTCATCAAAACTCTAAGTCATCTAGATCAGCAGATGGCCCCAAGTGTCCTGGCAGAGCTCTGACTTTCCATGTAATCTTGGGCACTACTATGGCTCTCAATTTATACATCTAAAGATGTGTTTTTAAGCTAAATTCATGTTTCAATTTATTTTTAGCAATAGTGATTTTCTTGCTCTAAATGGAGAAAAAAACTTAAGTTCCAGTTAAATCAAGAATTTATTCTACTAACATATGGAAATTATATTAGAGTTCAAAAAACTTAGAAGAGCTCATTCCATGCTAGCAAAATGGTTTGCCTAATGTACATTGGAGGAATGTTATGAGAAGTATTATTCAAAAGATATTTCAGAAACCTTAGCAGTCAAAGTCAGTGAGGTTAACAGCAGAGTCAAGAGTAAGCAGTTATAACAATCAAAACAAGCTTCCCACACTTCTCTGCTACGTTTATTCATTTTTTAAATTGAACTCGGCGTGTCATGCAATGAAAGTTAGAGCACTCCACTCTAAATATTATTGCCTACTTTCTTTTCTAACAGTCTTCCTTTTGTTCATTTCTTCTTTGACAGAATTATTGGCATGATCATGAAATATTGACACTAGATGAGATTTTAGATGTCACCTAGTTCTTCCCTTCCTTTTAGAAATGAGGAAATTAAGTCTCAGAAAAGTTGAATGACTTGTGTATAGTCATACAGTCATTAGGGACATAGTATAAGAAACAAGTATTGTGAGCAGTACCTGTGGCTCAGTGGGTAGGGCGCCAGCCCCATATACCAAGGGTGGCGGGTTCGAACCCGACCCTGGCCAAACAACAACAAAAAAATAGCTGGGCATTGTGGCAGGTGCCTGCAGTCCCAGCTACTCGGGAGGCTGAGGCAAGAGAATTGCCTAAGCCCAGGAGTTGGAGGTTGCTGTGACCTGTGACGCCACGGCACTCTACCGAGGGCAATAAAGTGAGACTCTGTGTCTAAAAAAAAAGAAAGAAAGAAAGAAAAGAAAAAAAAGAAACAAGTATTGTGATTTCTGGTTCAGATACTGTTATTTATGGTAGTTTAGACAGCCTAATACAAATTCAACAGATGCTATCGTTTGTCAACCCTTCCACTGAATCTCTAGAAAGTTGGCAATGACAGAGAGAGAGAGAGAAAGAGTGTGTGTGTGTGTATGTGTATTTATATATTTATATAGCAATCCCAGGACTTTTTTCCTGACTGTCAGAAAGTTATAAAAATGGCCAGAGATTCAGCATAAAAAAATTAAGACAGAAATGAACTTAACTCCCAGATCTACTTCTAAGTTACTATGTGACCTTGAGCAAGTTACTTGGCTGCTCTGAGCCTCTATTGTAAAACAGAAATAATTCTTACTTTGAAGTGTAGTTATAAGAGTTAAATGAGATAACATGTGTGCAACACCTAACTTAGTGCTTCTCCTGTAGCAGACATTAAATTATTATACTAAATGGTAGCTATTATTGTCATTACATTTCAATTCTCCTTTTAAAGACACATCAAAGACAAATCTTTTGTAAGTGGGAGATAAATTATCAGCTTTCTCAAAGAAATTCATTTTTAGATTCTAAATAGCTGAATTAATTTGAAGGAATAGGAAAATTCTTTCTACTCCAAAGTCACTATATTATGTTGTCCCTACAAAAATAGTGTTGTTTTCTGTATTTAGGGAACATAGGTACATGTTCTACTAGAAAGTTGACTAAAAAGTAGTTGTTCTAACTCTTCATTGCCTTTAATTTGAGCCTTACTATTCATTATACACTTGCATTCAAGGAAAAATTACATTACTGGTGTGTCAGCTAAGATTAGAGTTCAGTGACAAGAAATAATTCCCTCAAGGGAAAAAAAAAAAAAAAAGAGTGCCTTAAACAACATAGAAGTATGATTTTCCTTTCAGGCAAAAGAAATCTAGAGGCAAGCAGTCCAGGGCTTATATGTTTCCAGAACGAAAGCTTCTTCCTACTCATCCCTCTACTATATTTAGCATGGAGTTCTCATCATCACAGTACATGTACACAATGGTAGCCAGTGCTCCAGCTATTACATCCTCATTCTAGGCAATATAAAGAAATGAGGGGAAAATGGATCCTGTCTACTCTATTTTAAGAAGACTTCACTGAAGCTACTGCTAGAAATATTCACTTATATTTTATTGACCAATAACATAGTCTTGTTAACAGACCCAATTGCAAAGAAGGTGAGAAATGTTTTATTTAAAGAAGCCATATACACAGCTAAGTAACATCTAGTTTCACTGCAGCTTTCTAGCTCTCTCCCAACAAGCACAAGATAGTAACGTGATATGTAAATTCATGGTGTCCTCAGGATAAAAACAAACTTGCAGGGTGGTGCCTGTGGCTCAGTGAGTAGGGTGCCGGCCCCATATACCAAGGGTGGCGAGTTCAAACCCAGCCCCAACTGAACTGCAACCAAAAAATAGCTGGGCGTTGTGGCGGGCACCTATAGTCCCAGCTGCTCAGGAGGCTGAGGCAGGAGAATCACTGAAGCCCAAGAGCTAGAGGTTGCTGTGAGTCCTGTGACGTCATGGCACTCTACTGAAGGCAGTAAAGTGAGACTCTGTCTCTACAAAAAAAAAAAAAAAAAAAAAAAAACTTGCAGATCAATGAGGGGGGAAAAAAACAAAATCTTTTATTTGTATCAAACCCAATGAGAAAGTCTATGGCTCCTCTTCAAGAGGAGGTGCCCCAAAAGTCACCTCTAAAATGGCCATACATAGGGAAAATAGGAAATTGTAGCTAAATATCTTTATTTATAAAATATTCATTATAAAATTTACAAAACATTTATAAAATAGTCTCTGCATGTTGGCCACCTCTTGGTAAAATTTTATAATGTATATTTTATAACTAAAGCTACATTTAACTACAATTGCTGATTTCCCCTACATTTGTTGACTTTTGGCACACCCTGTATTTTTGTTATACCACTATATTTGACAAAATATAGTACATTACTAAAACTAATTTTAATAACTAAGATTTTTTTACCTTTTAATGTGGCTACTAGAAAATTTTAAATAACGTATGTGGCTTGCATTTGATATTTCTTTTGGACAGCACTGCTTTAGCATATGGCAGTATTAAGTTTAGCCTGGAAAATATAACCAAATTTATGTTCCACATTAAACTGATTATATTCAGGTGTCAAGGTAACTAGACTAAAGTTAACTTGTAGTATACAATGGTTGACAAAGCTGGTTAAATGTGAGAACATCTACCAAAAATGATGATTTGAGTTTTAATGTAATTGACCAATAAGACAACAAGGAGAATCATTATTAAATATACCTCTAGTTTATAGTAATAAAATCTTATCGAGAACATGCAAAAGAATGCTTATAAGTATATTTCCTATGTCAGGAGGAACATCAAGTCATTTATATTCAGAGTTTTGCACACCATGATAAAGAATTAAAATGCAAGACAATAGTAATTGTTAATGCCTAACAATAGTCTGCTTATGTAGAACACAGGCCAGAGAAGCCCAGGTGTTCAACTTCTCAAGAAGGAAAACAAAACATGCTCTAGATAAAATGTCTAATAAAGTAGTAGGTTGATACCTTGGATGGAGTAAAGAGTTCGTATGCCATAAAATGAGTTAGACACACTCTGGGTCCAGTCAGACAGAAGACCTATGGAGGTAATAACAGTAAACAAACTGGCAAGGATTAGAGCTCATCATTCAAAGTAGCCCTTGGGTAGTTCTCAGGCCGTGAAATCTTCCTCAGCTTCTTTGTTTAGCTCGAGTATGTAAAAAATCATGTGTGCTATGTAAGGGAAAATTACTGGCCTCTAGACAGAGGAGGCTCAGGATCAGCAAATGCTCCATTGGCTTCTGAGCTGCCATGACCTCATTCTCCAAATCCATACCTTGTATAACTACCGTGGAGCCTGGCCTCTTTACGAGATGCAACAATCATATTTGGATCTTCCCACAAGGTCATATTAAATCTGAGATTTTACTTAGCTATTAGCTTTTCATAAACAGACTTGACTCATAAAAATCCAAATGGCCTCTTCTAAATTTGAGCCAGAGTTTTTTGTTTCTTTGTTTTTCTCTTCCCAACATTCTAATCAAACCGGATTCTAGGACAGTTGGACAGAGAGTGAGTCTATCCATATTAATTATCATTAATTTCTCCATAATGGGAGGAGTCCCTCACTTCAGGCACATGAGGGCAGGGTTGATGGTCCTTGGGAGTCAATGGATTGACAACAGAGTATCCATCTTAAGGATGGTAGTTAGAAAGAAGTTAATCCTAGTCAATAATCCTATACAGCAAATAATGTCTATAATGTTTGCCCCCAAACTATTGCAGGCAAATTTTCTTGCAGATTTATCCCACATCTACTCCTCAGTACTAACAGGTTTGGCACATACATACGTTTTTTATTTGTGTGAGGAATTTGCCTTTTGGGTTAATACATCTCTCTCTAAAAGATTGGTTCAAGGAAAAGCAACCCACATAGTCCCTTAAGATTTCTGGTAGAAAGCAATAGAATCCACCACCATCCTGAAATTCGGCTCCTAAGATATGATTAACTCCACCATAAGGAGCAGAGAATGGATAAAAGTTTAAAGACAATTTTAAAAGGACCATATATCTAAGCAAACTGTGTATACCTTGACAGAAGATACACAAGGGCAAAGGCAAACCATTCCCAGATTGCTAGGGAACTGCATCAGGACCAAAAGGAAACTAGTCCAGTTGTATGAGTTAGTAGGCCAACTTACCTTGTACAAGTTCTGTGGTGGTGGTTGTTTCTTAGATAAGTGGAGAAGAAAGAAACAAAACTCTCATTTATGGGAACATACCTGTGCTAAAAGACAAAGTTTCATGAGCACATTAAATCCAATCAGAAAATGCAATGCAACAGAGGGCTCGCCTGTGGAATTCCAGGCTGGGAAGTTTCAGAAAGATCTTAGTCATTAAGATCTTTGGTGACACTAAGAAATCTATTTTACACAAATAAATACACTCAGTGGAATTATTATGTAGCATATTGTCTGCTGAAACTTCTACCCCCATTGCATTAACTCACCCTAACCTGGCAAACAGAATCTTCTGGCTGTAGAATTATTAGATCCCTATTCGTAGGAGTGTATTAGATACAGCTTTTCTGGTCCAGATTATCTGATCTACCCCACTGTGGTGGGGCTTATTTTTTTTCATTTATTTTTTAATTGAAAAGTGAAAATTGTATTTATGTGTATAATATGACATTTTGACATTGTGGAATGGCTAAATCAAGCTATTTAACATTACTTCACACTTTTTTTGATGAGAACACCTAAAAGCTACTCTCTTAGCAATCTTCAATTATGTAACATTAACTATAGTCACCATGATGTGTAATAGATTTCTCAAAGTTATGTCTCCTGTCTTATTCCTTCTTAAGGATTATAATGGTGATTATGGTAGTGATGATAATAATAATGTTTCATTTATTGAGCTCTTACAGTATGTGTGCTTTGTTACCCATGTAATCTTTATGACAAGGCAGTGCTTCCAAACTATTTTATATATAACCCTCCTCTTGCAAAATATTACAGAGAAACATAAAAACCCCATTCTTCAGTGGAATAAAATGAAGAAAGACTCCATATGTTCTTATCTGAAAAGTCTCAAAATTCATCCCCATATTATTGATTCTTAAAAACTCCTTAAAATGGAAATCTGTTTATCATAGTTTCCCATAAACCTTTGAATAGGAAACCCAGTCATTGCCTCACATTTCTTTATCATCTATGGAGATAGCAGCGTTCTTTGGAACACACTTTTGGGAAAAGGTGCTACGAAATGCTACTCTCATTTTACAAATGAGGAAATGAAAACTTAAGAGAAATTCAGCAGCCTTCAATCACATAGCAAGTAGGAGGTAAACTTTGAAACTAAATTTATTTAATGCCAAAACCCATGCTCATCATTAATGGTAATGGCTCAGGTAATAGTTATCACATATCAACTATCTATTATATTTAAGGTGCTTTATGCATACTGTTTCTCATCATTATAACTCCTGTGGTAAGAGTATCATTATCCCTATTTTATCAATGAAGAAACTGAGGACTCATTACTCTTACTGACTTACCCAGATCTTTCCAACCAAAAAGGAGCTTATTAAGGGCTGTCAGTAGGGATATAGAGTTGGTTTGTCCTGGTTATATATTCTTAAGCAAGTTACCTAACCTCTTTTTTTGAAGTTTCAATGTCTATATTTGTAAAATGGGTGTAATATGTGTAAAATCTTTGGCACTTAATAGTGATTAAGCAAATAATATCTATTACACAGGCAGTAATGAGTTCAATTAAGACAGTATACTTTAAAATAAGTACTCAGTGAGTCTTAACATTGGAAGTATGATTCCTAAATATATTCATTGCCTCTAAGGTAGACATGAATGTTGCATGACCGGAGACATGAAAGAACAGCAGCTTTGCCTGGGTATAAGCTCGCTCCTATAATTATTAAGGGTAAACAAGAAACAGACTACATAGTATGGGATGGAGTGTAGCAAAGTTGTTTATTCAGGGATTTGATTTTATACATTTTTAGTTACGTACACACTTAATCTATCATCTGTTAGTTTCACCATTACCTCATTTTACCTATCTGAAATTAACTTGTAAGGAAATATCCTGTTACCACATCAATACAATCACTTCTGCAGTAAACATCCTCTTCTAGACACTGACTAATCTCTTGGGCAGGTATCTAAATAAAGATCACAAAGAAGAAAGCACCCACAGGGGAACAGAGTTAATGGAAGAGTACCTTCAAGCGTTCACTCAGTTTACTCCACATGAAGTAACAACTGTGTCTCTCCTCAGGGCAGAGCACCTAACATTTTAACATATGTTAAAAAATATTCCAACAATATTTTTTAACATATGTCAACCCTCTGGCCCGTATCTCTGAGGAAGTGTGGCATGCCCTTTGGCCTCAGGCTTAACGGGGTGCATAGCTTCAGAGAATTGGCTTGTGGAATTTTAACTCTGGGCAAGCTAACTCTGCACGTGTCCCAGTGGGGCCCAGGTCCCTTAAGCCTCTAAGAATAGCAAGCCATTTTAAACTCACACTGAGTTCACTTTGTGTGCTTGATGTAGGATATGTTTATTTCTAAATATTATCCTACACATGAACTTGACATCAGTCAAGTTTTTGGGCATTGTTAGAGAAGACAATTGAGGGGCAGAAAGTAGCAGGCAGGCAAATAAACCCCATTCCCAGTGAGGGAAGATATAAATTCTGGAAAGGTCATACCTTCAGATTCATTCAAAAAGATTCAGCATGGTATAATGTAGAGAATATCATGTCAGAGTGAGACAGACCAGAATTTGATGCCGGCCTCACTCCTAATTAGCCACATGACCTTAAGCAACTCATTTAACCTCTCTGAGACGTAGCACCTTATCAGAAAAAGAGAACTAACACTACCTTGATTGGTTGCAGTATAAGATTAAATAAGATAATGTATACAACAATTCTAGCCCTGACTGAACCTGGCACTCATTACATGGTAGCTTTGGTCCCTAGGGCTTTGCCTTCTACATTCCAGAGCAACATGTTTTAACCAAGAAAAAGGAAATGTTGTATCAATGGACGAGTATCAGACTAGTCTCACAAATGTGCCTGGTATCCTATGCAACTTCGAGGGTGGTCTGGAGTGAAAAGGGATTATAATTATATTCTTTTAAATATTAATCCCAAAGTATCCTCAGTCACTTCAAGAGTGGCATGTGTCACTGTGAATGAGGAATCTTGAGAGAATAAAGTAATCAAAAATGTTTTTAAAAAGCAATGAGGAAAAGAGCTTTTCCAACTTTGGCGGCTGATTTACATCTATTAAACTGATAGAACCAGCTGCAAAATGCTGGGGCAAAATTTAAATATAGCTATTTTTCCCAAAAAAAATTCAAGCAAGGTATAAATTATGTACACGACTAATGCAAATATCTTATAGATGTGTTATGATACATATTTAGAAGGGCATGTCTTTCATTCTATACTTAGGTTAGTATAATTCCTAGAGCACACTCTAATGATTGCCTAAATAAAAGTGTAGGTAACATTTTATCTCTTATTCCTTTTACGTGCTCTCTCTCTTTTTACAATTGTTGAGTTTAGCTGTTAAATATTGTCTCTTTCTGTATAAGAAAATAATTATAATAAAGAGCAAATGATAAAAAAGATAATCTGAAAGCATTTATTTAAAACAGAAAGAGACAGTGCATACTGACACAGGCACTCAAGCATTCTGTTACACACAGTCACATGCATGTACACACATATACCCAAATACATTCATGCACGCACTCTTAAACACACTAATGCACATGCACCCAGCCAAACAACCCTCACATGGGCACACACACATATATTCAGAGACTCGCACATTCACACAGAGGGGCACACTTTCAATGAATCACATATGTACTCAAAAAAACTATTATACACTCATGCATGCACTCAAACACATGCTTGTCCAGTCATACACACAATGCACATGCACATAAATTCACACGCTCACACATTGCTGCACTTACATACATACACACGATGAGTCTGTGTCCATTTATAAAGAATGTTAGCATTAGTTTGAATGAAAATTACTTTATAATAATGTCCTTATCCTAAGCTTATTTTGATTTTATATGCCCATTGAACATTTAAAATTTTATTTACTTAGGTTGCATTCTACATCAGTGAAGGCAGAGAATTTTAAAGTCTCTAAATTGTATTCATACCCTTTTAAAAGTTAACTCATTCTATTTGAAATACAGAACATTTTTAAAACCGAAGTGCTTTGGGAAAAAGTGTAAAATTTTGTAATAGTTGTAAATTGGTATGTGCACTGTAGAGTTATTTAAAATCATTAGAATGATGCATTTTTTAAAGTAAGTGCTTTGCTAGAAAATGAGTGAAGCAATATCACAGTGTATTAATGGAGCTCGAGACATCTTAAATTGATTTTGAAATTAAACACCCAAAACTGCAAGTTGAAAAAAAGTAATTAGGTAAACCATTATATTGCAATCAAAAAGAAAAAAATCCTCTTGAAATTTAGGAAATTGCAAATTAAGGGTGTCAGTCATCCTGATTTGGCAAGGGCAAGGATTGTCAATGAAAAGAAAACACATGCTACTTAAGGTATTTTGAAAACGGAATTATGCCCAAGGTTTGCTACACTGCTTTGGTTTCTGTTGGGGTCTATCTTTTGCTTGTATTACGTGCATATCAGTGTGAGAGCTTTATTCTGCAAAGGACTTGCAAACCTTTTATCACTTAAAGACTTTATTCTGCGAGCCTTTTGTAATGAAGCTGGCGGTGACACTAGATTAGAGGACATGGTCAGGCTATGCATCTGATCTCCTCCTCATTCCCCACTTCTAATATTAGATTGAACTATATGAAATTGCTGATATTTGACCTATGAATGTGATATTCATATGATTTAACCAAATGTTTTAGTTTAACAGGATTTTGGAAGAAAGACAGTTTTAATTATCAGGAAAGTGGCCTTCTCATTCTGATCCCAACAATACAATGAAAAGAAGTGATCTAAAAAATTATTTCTGAGACACACAGTAAATAGTTACTTATTGACATTAGTTTATTTTTTAAACAAATGAGAATAATAACAACCTGCCATACATAACCCAAAAGTTATTAGGATAAAATTAAATATTAGATATGTTTTTAAATAGTCCAAATTACAATACAAATGAATTTAAGTGCATCCTTACCTGTCTGGATCTTTCATTTATTCAGATTATTCTCAAGTGTAAACTAGTTTGCACAAAAGATTTTTCCAGTTTTAGTATCAAGGCCAAATACTTTACTATTTCCATGCTGAAGACATTCATCTTCAGCTACCTCAGCATGAGAGGGATTTATGAAATCTTTTTCAACATTAACAGGTTGAGCATCCCTAATCCAAAAAGCCACAAAATCTAAAACTTTTTGAGTGCCAACATGACACCACAAGTGGAAAATACCACAACTAACTTCATGTGAAGGGTCACAGCCAAAATGCAGTCAAAGCTTAGTTTCATGCACAAAATTTATTTAAAATATTGTATGAAATTACCTTCGGCCTACGTGTCTAAGGCAGATGTGAAACATAAATGTTCATGTTTAGCCTTGGGTCTCATTCAAAATAGTCCAAAATACAAAACAAATACAAAATATAAAACACTTAGCATCTCAGGTAAGGGATACTCAACCTGTATTTCTATTTCTCTGTTGAACCCTGTCTCTATCAATCCATATGCCTGTAATTCTGTTCTATTCTTCTTCTCCTATCTTCTTGAGTCTCTGGCAACTTCTTGTCAAATAGAGTGACAAGATATAATTTACACCTCTCATTCTAAGTCACTCCTTCTGTTATTTATTCTTCTGTGAAACAGTAGTAATATGTCATACTTTGGTTGTGGCCTTAATCATGTATAATAATAGTTTCCATAAGATAAGAAGAATGATTTTAGCCCTGGAGAGAATTCGACTCAGGCTCTGTGTCATATATTAAGCATATATTAAGTACCTACTATCTGCTGGATCCTATGTAGTGTAATAATGAGATATATAAACACAGTAGTGTGGTCATTTTCTACACACAGTTTTTCTAAACAACAGTTTCATGATTTGGCTATTCACAGCAATTATTCAAAGGAGGAAGAAATTGAGCTACAACTTGAGTGTGCAACAGTATCTGAATGGTTAAGTAAATTAGGGTATATTTTGGAAAATTGTTGTGTTTGTTTGTTTTTTGGGCAGGGCTGGGTTTGAACCTGCTACCTCTGGCATATGGGGCCAGCACCCTACCCCTTTGAGCCACAGGTGCTGCCCTGAAAATTGTTGTGAATAATTTGTAATTTATATTAGAAAGTTCTTAAGATATAGGAAGTCCAAAAGCAAACTAAAAGAATGCATTTCTAATGTCTCAACAAAGTGCAGAGAATACAAAATTAAAGGAAAGATGCAAAAATATCAGTAATGTTTTTTTCCTAAATTGAGAGATATTTTTTCCTTCTTTACTCTTTTCTGTATTAGGGACTCAGAGGATTTGGAGTGTAAAATGTAACATAATTTAAAATCCTGGACAAAAAGATCCTTGAGGACAGGTTAAAGTTGTCCTCATTCATTCAGAGAAAAGAGGGTTCAGAAGAAACTTAGTCTTCAAGTACTCAAAAAGATTTCAGATGGGGTAGAGTGACCAGGTCTTTTCCACTTCTTTTAAAAAGTATATAAAAATAAGTAAGTAAAATAGAGAGAAATAAAGTTTGGCTGGATGGGACAATTTCACTGGAGAGAATAATTTAAAAATTGGAATAGTTTATGATGACAAATACATAGTAATGCCATTTCCTTTTTTGAATGTTTGAATAGCAATTTTTCATCTGTTTATAAAGATTCATAAACAATCCAGGCAGGCTCCTTAGTGAAGAAAGGCTGGCTGATTGCACCCTTGAAGTCACTTCAAATCCTTTGATTGCATCATTTGTTCCACGGCCGTAGAGTACACGGTGCAACTCTGGCCTTTGAACAGAAGAACCTAATGCAGTCATTCATTATCTGTACCTTTCACTATGAGCTATTCTGAAATCTGTTCAAATCCATCTTGATAATGTTTTGGAAAGCAATTGGAAAATGTACTCAATTCACTAGCTAGCAGGGAGGGAGCAGACTTTTTTTTTTTTTCATTCCTCCACATTGACTCACTGGTCAAGAGTATAGAGAGGCAAGTCTCCACATACTCTGATTGTGGTTGTACAAACGAGTACAGCCTTTTATCAGTAGCTATAAAAACTTAAAATGTATAGCCTCAGTCTAATAATTCCATGTCTAAGAGATATCCTAGAGAAATGCTGGCACATAACGCACAAAGAGGCATTGTTTGTAATAGAAAAAAAAATTAGAAAAAATCTAAAGTCCACCTATGAAGCATTAAACTATAGAACATTTCCAGCTCTTCAGCGGTTCCATCTCCTGGAGATCCCAAATGTCTCTGCAGCTGCCTCTGTCACCCTGTGACCTGCAGATACTGGGAGATCTGTAGGGAGGACACTGGGACATCCCTGAAGCTGGGCAAATAAGGCGGAAACAAGATGGCGAACTGAAGCCAGCTTTCCACAGAGGCTCCCATCCTGAAGGAGAGTTAAGGGACGAAAATTTAGCAAGTAACCTGATAGATTCAAGCAGCACCAAGCGAGAAAGTTAAAGAATACACATCAACCCCGCTGAGGAGAGCTGCAACCACAAGGACGCAAACAAAAGGTACAAAACCCACCACCAAGCGGACGGGAGTCCCCCCTCCCCCACCTGATCAGCTTAAGAACCCCACAAACAAACGGGCAGAAATCAAAGGCCCTCCCACTACACTTCACAGGAGAGACCTACTAAAATCTGGACCTACCTCCCTTACTAGGGTGCCTAGGCATTCTCCTGCCAGACATAAAATTGTATAAAACTGTAAATATCCTTTCCTGGCAACTCTGAGCTCCCAGCACTTCCCTCCACTCTCTCTGAGGTCTAAAAGCCTGTTCCCCAGGAGTTCAGATTCTTGGGTGACTTCTAGAGGGGAGAGGACAGTCCCCCAGCTGCGGCTGGTCAGCACTGATTCTGGGGCACAGGAGAGAGGTGAGGACAGTCAGCAGAGGGCGACCCTCACCAGAGCGGCGCTTCCCTGAGGCGTGCTGCAGCAGCCCTCCTTGGGCAACAATACAACCAGGCATAAAACTGAGCAGAACTGTGTGACCTCACTACCGGCGGCTCTGCGCTCCTGGCTGTGGTCTCCCAGTGCTCCCTCCACCCTCGCTCTGTGGTCTGGAGACCTGAGCACCTGCCGTGTGGCCGGGCAAGGAACTGGGTCAAACTGAGTCTGTTCGCTGCCGGCTGCTCTGGGCTCCAGCTGTTCCCCCCACCCTGCCCTCACTCTGAAGCCTGAAGGCTTGAGCTGCGGTGGTGCGGCCAGGCGAGAGACTGGGAGGGAGCTGAGTGTGCTTGCTGCCAACGGCTCTGGGCTCCCAGCGCTCCCCCCACCCTCGCTCTGTAGTCTGGAGACCTGAGCGCCTGCCGTGTGGCCGGGCAAGGAACTGGGTCGAACTGAGTCTATTCGCTGCCGGCGGCTCTGGGCTCCAGCTGCTCCCCCGACCCTGCCCTCACTCTGAAGCCAGAAGGCTTGAGCTGTGGTGGTGCAGCCAGGTGAGAGACTCTGGGCTCTGGGCTCCCGGCGCTCCCCCCACCCTCGCTCTGTGATCTGGAGACCTGAGCACCTGCCGCGCAGCCAGGCAATGAACTAAGTGGAACTGAGTGTGTTCACTGCCAGCGGCCCTGGGCTCCCACCGCTCCCCCCACCCCGGTCTCACTCTGAAACCTGGAGGCTTGGGCTGCAGTGGTGCAGCGGAGCTAAAGATTGGGAGGAACCGAGTGTGCTTGCTGCCGGCGGCTCTGGGATCCCAGCTCCCCACCCCACCCTCACTCTGGGATCTGGAGGCCTGTCCCCCGGGAGTCCAGATTCTTGGGGGATTTGTCGGGGCATAGACAGTGCCCGAACTGCTGCTGGTCGGTCCTGACCCTGGGACACAGGAGTGAGGCTGGGGGAGAACCACATGAGAACGGCAGTTCCCTGAGGCAGCTGAAGCCACACCCCCTGCCTCCCTGGGCAACCAGAGGAAGCCACCCCTGAGTATAGGATTTGCCTGAGGTGACTCACAGACCCAGGAAACTTACAGGGCAGGGCCGACTCAGAGAACTGAGACTTCAACCCAGAGCAAGTGCTTCACTCAGGTCAAACAGAAGCAAGCTGAAAATAAGTCAGAACCACTTAGCCTCACCACACAAGACAGGGCCCCAGTCTCTCAGGCCACAACACTGAATGGGCCCTCAACTAAACCCCAGGGGAAAAATCAAAGGGAGTAAAACAATCATGGGGCGGAATCAGCGGAAAAACTCTGGTAACATGAATAACCAGAATAGATCAACCCCCCAAGGAAAGATATGGCGGATGTAATTGAAGATCCCATTCACAAACAACTGGCAGACATGTCAGAAATTGAATTCAGAATTTGGATTGCAGACAACATCGATAAAATTGAATTAGGAATCCGAGGAGAAATTCAAAAGTTGTCTCAAGACTTTAACGACTTTAAAGACAAAACCACCAAAGACGTAGACACCCTGAAGCAAGAATTTGCAGCCCTCAAAGATATGAAAAATACAGTAGAATCCCTCAGCAACAGAATGGACCAAGTAGAAGAAAGGATTTCTGACATGGAAGATAAAGCATTTGAACGCTCCCAAACTCTCAAAGAGGAAGAGAAATGGAGAGCAAAAACGGATCATTCTCTTAGAGAGCCCTGGGATAATTCAAAGAAGGCTAATATACGAATAATAGGAGTTCCAGAAAACGATGAAGTGGCATCGATGGGCACAGAGGCCCTTCTGCATGAAATTATGACAGAGAATTTTCCAGACATGCCTAGAGACTCTGAAATTCAGATAGCAGACAGTTTCAGAACCCCAGCACAATTCAACTTCAATAAGTCCTCCCCCAGACATATCATAATTAGCTTCACTAAAGTTAACATGAAGGAGAAAATTCTCAAGGTTATCAGGCGAAAGAAAGCCATTACCTACAAAGGTAAGAACATTAGAATGACTGCAGATCTCTCTCCTGAAACTTTTCAAGCCAGAAGAGGGTGGTCATCAACTTTTAATCTCCTAAAGCAAAATAACTTTCAACCCCGGATCTTGTACCCAGCTAAACTGAGTTTCATCTATGATGGAGAAATTAAATACTTTAATGACATATGTTGAAGAAATTTGCCACAACCAAACCAGCTCTTCAGGATATTCTCAGACCTATCCTCCATAATGACCAACTCCATCCTCTACTACAAACGTAAACTCACTCAGAAACTCCTGATCAAACTCCAACTTCTACAATGGCAAAAAGATTAAAAATGTCCACTGGACTTTTGAAAAACTCGATACCCAAAATTTCACCAAACTTATCAATAGTCTCCATCAATGTGAATGGCTTAAACTGTCCTCTAAAGAGACATAAGTTAGCTGACTGGATACAAAAATTCAGACCAGATATCTGTTACTTACAAGAGTCACATCTTAACTTAAAAGACAAATACAGACTCAGGGTGAAAGGATGGTCATCCATATTTCAGGCAAATGGTAACCAGAAAAAAGCAGGTGTTGCAATTTTATTTGCAGACACAATAGGCTTTAAACCAACAACAGTAAGAAAGGACAAGAATGGTCACTTCATATTTGTTAAGGGTAATACTCAATATGATGAGATTTCAATTATGAATATCTATGCACCCAACCAGAATGCACCTCAATTTATAAGAGAAACTCTAACAGACATGAGCAACTTGATTTCCTCCAGCTCCATAATAGTCGGAGATTTTAACACTCCTTTGGCAGTGATGGATTGATCCTCCAACAAAAAGCTGAGTAAAGAAATTTTAGATTTAAATCTAACCATCCAGCATTTAGATTTAGCAGACATCTACAGAACATTTCATCCTAACAAAACTGAATACACATACTTCTCATCAGCCCACGGAACTTACTCCAAAATTGATCACATCTTAGGTCACAAGTCTACCTCAGTAAATTTAAAGGAATAGAAGTTATTCCATGCATCTTCTCGGACCATCATGGAATAAAACTTGAGCTGAGTAACAACAGGAATCTGCATATTCATACAAAAACATGGAAGTTAAATAACCTCATGCTGAACGATAGCTGGGTCAGAGATGAGATCAAGAAGGAAATTGCCAAATTTTTGGAACAAATTGACAATGAACACACGAACCATCAGAACCTCTGGGACACCGCAAAGGCAGTTCTAAGAGGGAAATTTATAGCACTGAAAGCCTTCCTCAGGAGAACAGAAAGAGAGGAAGTTAGCAACTTAATGGGACATCTCAAGCAACTGGAAAAGGAAGAACACTCCAACCCCAAACCCAGTAGAAGAAAAGAAATAACAAAAATCAGAGCAGAACTAAATGAAATTGAAAACAAAAGAATAATACAACAAATCAATAAATCAAAAAGCTGGTTTTTTGAAAAGGTCAACAAAATAGATAAACCGTTGGCCAACCTAATCAGGAAAAAAGGAGTAAAATCTCTAATCTCATCAATCAGAAATGACAAAGACGAAATAACAGCAGACTCCTCAGAAATCCAAAAAAATCCTTAATGAATATTACAAGAAACTTTACTCTCGGAAATATGAAAATCTGAAGGAAATGGACCATACTTGGAAGCTCGTCACCTTCCAAGACTTAACCAGAATCAAGTGGAAATGTTGAACAGGTCCATATCAAGTTCGGAAATAACATCAACCATATAAAACCTCCCCAAAAAGAAAAGCCCAGGATCAGATGGTTTCACATCAGAATTCTACCAAACCTTTAAAGAGGAATTAGTACCTATACTACTCAACCTGTTCCAAAAGGTAGAAAAAGAAGGAAGACTACCCAACATGTTCTATGAAGCAAACATCACCCTGATCCCCAAACCAGGAAAAGACCCAACAAGAAAAGAAAACTATAGACCGATATCACTAATGAATATAGATGCAAAAATATTCAACAAGATCCTAACAAACAGAATCCAGCATACATCAAACAAATTATAAATCATGATCAAGTTGGCTTTATCCCAGGGTCTCAAGGCTGGTTCAATATACATAAATCTATAAATGTAATTCAGCACATAAAGTAAAAAACAAAAACCATATGATTCTCTCAATCGATGCAGAAAAAGCTTTTGATAACATCCAACATCCCTTCATGATCAGAACACTTAAGAAAATTGGTATAGAAGGGACATTTCTTAAACTGATGGAGGCCATCTACAGCAAAACGACAGCCAATATCATATTGAACAGAGTTAAATTTAAATCATTTCCACTTAGATCAGGAACCAGACAAGGCTGCCCATTGTCTCCATTGCTTTTTAACATTGTAGTGGAAGTTTTAGCCACCGCAATTAGGGAAGAAAAGGCGATCAAGGGTATTCACATAGGGTCAGAAGAGATCAAACTTTCGCTCTTCGCAGATGATATGATTGTATATCTGGAAAACACTAGGGACTCTACTATAAAACTCTTAGAAGTGATCAAGGAATACAGCAACGTCTCAGGTTACAAAATCAACATTCATAAATCGGTAGCTTTTATATATATCAACAATAGTCAAGCTGAAAAAACAATTAAGGTCTCTATCCCATTCACAGTAATGCCAAAGAAGATGAAATATTTGGGAGTTTATCTAACAAAGGACGTGAAAGACCTATATAAAGAGAACTATGAAACTCTAAGAAAAGAGATAGCCGAGAATGTTAATAAATGGAAAAACTTACCATGCTCTTGGCTGGGAAGAATCAACATTGTTAAAATGTCCATACTACCCAAAGCAATATATAACTTCAACGCAATCCCTATTAAAGTTCCACTGTCATACTTTAAAGATCTTGAAAAAACAATACTTCGTTTTATATGGAATCAGAAAAAACCTCAAATAGCCAAGAACATTACTCAAAAATAAAAACAAAGCAGGAGGAATTACTCTACCAGACCTCAGACTATACTACAAATCGATAGTGATCAAAACAGCATGGTATTGGCACATAAACAGAGAAGTAGGTGTCTGGAACAGAATAGAGAACCAAGAAATGAATCCAGCTACTTACCATTATTTAATCTTTGACAAGCCAATTAAAAACATTCAGTGGGGAAAAGATTCCCTATTTAACAAATGGTGCTGGGTGAACTGGCTGGCAACCTGTAGAAGACTGAAACTGGACCCACACCTTTCACCATTAACCAAGATAGACTCTTACTGGATTAAAGACGTAAACTTAAGACATGAAACTATAAAAATACTAGAAGAGAGTGCAGGGAAAACCCTTGAAGAAATTGGGTTGGGCGAGTTTTTTATGAGAAGGACCCCCCGGGCAACTGAAGCAGCTTCAAAAATACACTATTGGAACTTGATCAAACTAAAAATCTTCTGCACAGCCAAGAACACAGTAAGTAAAGCAAGCAAATAGCCCACAAAATGGGAGAAGGTATTCGCAGGTTATGTCTCTGACAGAGGTTTCATAACCAGAATCCACAGAGAACTCAAACACATTATCAAGAAAAAAACAAGTGATACCATCGCAGGCTGGGCAAAGGATTTGAAGGGAAACTTCTCTGAAGAAGACAGGCGCACGGCCTTCAGACATATGAAAAAATGCTCATCATCTTTAATCATCAGAGAAATGCAAATTGAAACTACTTTGAGATATCATCTAACTCCAGTGAGACTAGCCTATATCACAAAATCTCAAGACCAGAGATGTTGGCGTGGATGTGGAGAAAAGGGAACACTTCTGCACTGCTGGTGGGAATGCAAATTAATACATTCCTTTTGGAAAGATATGTGGAGAATACTCAGAGATCTAAAAATAGATCTGCCATTCAATCCTGTAATTCCTCTGCTGGGCATATACCCAGAAGACCAAAAATCACATCATAACAAAGATATTTGTACCAGAATGTTTATTGCAGCCCTATTCATAATTGCTAAGTCATGGAAAAAACCCAAATGCCCATCCATCCACGAATGGATTAATAAATTGTGGCATATGTACTATGGAATGGAATACTATTGGAATACTATGGAATGGAATACTATGCAGCCTTGAAGAAAGATGGAGACTTTACTTCTTTCATGTTTACATGGATGGAGCTGGAACATATTCTTCTCAGTAAAGTATCTCGAGAATGAGAGAAAAAGTATCCAATGTACTCACCCCTACTATGAAACTAATTTAGGACCTTCACATGAAAGCTATAACCCAGTTACAACCTAAGAATAGGGGGAAGGGGGAAAGGGTGGGGAGGGAGGGGAGAGGTGGGTAGAGGGGGGGGCATTGAAAGGATCACACCTGTGGTGCATCTTACAAGGGTATATGTGAGGCTTGGTAAATGTGGAATGTAAATGTCTTAGCAAAGTAACTAAGAAAATGCCAGGAGGGCTATGTCAACTAATGTGATGAAAATGTGTCAAATGGTCTATGAACCAAGTGTATGGTGCCCCATGATCATATTGATGTACACAGCTATGATTTTATAAAAAAAAAAAAGGAAAAAAAAAAAGAACATTTCCAGACTATTGCAGTACGCTACACAATAGTTTAAAAGAACAATTTTGTTTTTATATGGACTTAACAATATGTCTTAGAGATTTGCCAGTTCTAGAAAAATATATACAGTGCTATACCATTTACATTAAAATATACTCCCAAACTAGGTATGCATTTATATGTATGTACGTTAATGTAAAAGCATAGAAAGACATACAAAACATTATTTGTCAAAGAGATATTAGTGGTTGCCCTCTCAAGAACAAACTATGTTTAGCAGCTCAAGAAGGACTATTGCATTCTCTCTAGTAGAAAGTTTTATGATGTAAATGTATTTTTAAAATACTTGTAATAGCATGTAATTAAAGACAAATAAAAATTAGGAAACAAGTATATAATATAGAAATGGTGGCAAGTGATTAAAATAGATGTCTGTGGCATTTGACAAGAAAAGAGATGAGGAAAATTAAGCCAAAGATGGAAATAGTGGTGGCAACAGTATAGAGTGGGGAAAAAAATCATATTTATAAAAAAACAAACAAAACAATTCTTAGGACTAAATAATACAGAATGTGCTGAAAAATATAAAAACTCTACTAAAGTAATGAGTAAGGACTTGCCCTAGCACGTGTCAAAATGAGTTAGAAAGCTTAAGTAAATAAAACAAGTTTGTATTGATGCTTGAATAGATCACGGGACAAGTTTGAAAGTCTAGAAAGTAACTTGACTACATACACATAATAATTTGAAGTATAATAAATCAATAAGGATAGAATGGATAGGTCAGTATATTCCAAAAAGCTTTATCCTAGCCCAAACAGCATAAAAGTCTAACCACATCTCTCTAAATAAGTAGGAAAATGATGGGTGGAATGGGAAAATCACAGACATCCTCAGAATAGGAGTAATTCCACCGAATAAAAAAATTTGAGTCCTACAGATTTAAATATACTGAGATTTCATAACCCTTAGGGTCTGAGTTTTTACTTGGAGATTTTACTTTGCTATGATGACATGAAGATGGAGAGGAAGTTCTTAAGGACCATTGTGACTATGAATGGTATCCACATATTCTTTTCTCTTAATATTTAACCCTCTCTTTAATTTTATTGTAGCAGCCTCTTGTCTCTTCCAGTAAAGTTAAAAAGAAAGTCTTTTTGTCCAGGAAGCTCAGTATTTCTTACAGACTATAAAAGAACTCAGGGGAAACACTAACTGGTGAACTAGTTTCCTTGCTGGGAAAAAACAAAAAAGAAACCTCATCATCATAACCGGAAAAAAAGCTTAATTCAAGTCTCCAAGGAATTTCAAGTAAAAATCATAGGGCAGCAGGATGGAAACCCCTAGGTTTTTGGAACTAGTCCAAGCTGAGCCAGAAGGGCCTAATGCAGTCATTCATTGATTTGAGAGATAGGATATGTCAAAGGTATTAGAGTTACAAGGAGGCAACCTACAAGGCAGAGGCTAGCCTGCCAACATTTCCTCGATCATTTGCTGCCTGATATTACTGGCAGGAGGGTCAGAAATATTACCACTTCCCTGCCCCCTTTCCTCTTTGTGTTTTATCTAGTCAATTCTCAATTCCCCTCTGCTTCAGCTCCGGTTACCTCAAAACTAAACTTTCCCCGGAAAGTCTACCTTTATTATACATATATCATTTTCCTCATACTTAGCACTGTTCCAACTAGTCAGGTGTGAAAATTAGGGAGGGAAAATTAGGAGTCCATAAGTACCCTTTTGTCTCAAGCCACCTTTGTCATGCCTATTTAGTGATACCTATTCAGGAATGCCCTTGAGGGCACATAGCAGGGTACTAAATGCCTTCTATTTTACTTAAAAAGAGGATACCTAATTAACAACTTGAGTAGTAACAGCACACAAAACAGGCATTGCCAACAAGAAGTATAGAGCTGATTAAAAGTAGCCTAAGAGTAAGGACCTTATTAACAGTGGAATTTCATTTCCTGGGGTATCTCTGAGTATTCTTTATCTTTCTCAAGATCACTTACCCTTGTTAGATGCTTTTTTCCCCCTTAGCACCAAGAGCCAAATGGGGGGAGAGACCCTAAATATATTACTTTGTAGCATCTCCCTCCTTCAGATGGAAACAGCTTGAGCAAGTAGTTTTCTTTGTTTTTTTCTTCATTGAATTCCTATTGTTCTCTAGCTCTAGCATACACAGACATATGAAGTCAGTTATCTATATCAAGTCTTTTACTGGTCCATTTTATAGATGTTTACCAAATACTCACCATATGCCGGGCACTGTGTTGAGATGCTGCAGATACAAAGGTGAGAAACTCTAAACCCATTGCTTGCTTCCACTGAACTCATGCTTTGGATACCTAGGCACCCTGTGTTCTATTTTATTATAGAACCCTCAAAAAGAATAAGCACTCATACACTTGAATGTATTTCTTAAAGCTCTGCAAGAGGACAGATTCTGTATCAGTGTTCCTTAAATTTGGGTATACAACAGAAATAATGATGGTGCCTACTGAACATACAGATTTCTGCCACCCCCTCCCACAGACTGTGATACAGGGAGTCTAGAATAAGGATCAGGTATTGTCCGGTTTAATAGGCTACCTTGATGATTGTAGTGCAGGCGAGGTTGCCAGAATTTCTCTGCATCAGGTTCTTTGGGTCATGGGGTTCAAAGAATGAAACCATGGACAACAAGGATCAGGAACAGGATAGAATTTATTGATAAATTTTATAGAAAGATTGATAAGCAAAAAAGCGGGAACAGAACCACTGGCATCAGAGGTGGGGCAACCCAGGTGGGAAGCCCTCCATGTTTTTAGACTAGGGCAATGATTTTCAACAAGTGTGCCATAAAAATCTTTAAAGATCATTAATTAAACAATTTTCTAAAGAAGGTCAAAGCACAATAAGGATATTGGGGGGGGGTTACTCTTTTTTTTAACCAACATAATTTAAGTGTGCTAGAAGTTTAAGCATAGGTTCAAGTGTGTCACGAGATAAAAAAAAAAGTTTGAAAAACACGGGTCTAAGAGTTTAAATCCTATCTTGTGGGCAGGGGGGTGGGGGGAAGTATGTCACAGTTGGCCAAAGGTCTGGAGATAGAAAATGATCCTAAAATTAGCACAAGAATAGGGTCCTGGCAGTTTTTGCCTCAGGCATTAGGGTGAGTGCTCCCCACTCTAGGAGGACCACCTAGATAGAACTCTTCAGGCTGTTTTTTTCCTAACCTTGTTGAATGAGGCCTGGAAAGGTGGCCGGTTTGTGCCTAGAGATGGCGGTCTGTGCTGAGACTGATTTCTGATCTCAACCAGGCCTAGAAAATGGGGGTCCCTGTCTAGCCCAGAGGGAGGAAACCCTCAGTGATATGAGCACAGCAGTTTGAGAACACTGCCCCTACTCTTTCTTATACCTAATTAGTATTTTACATATTTTAACTTAAAACTATTGACTTTTGTTCAGTCTTCCCCAACACAGAATACAGATGCTCAGTATCTTCTTTCAATAAGAAGTCTACACATAGCCCCCAAATGACCACTTTGCGTTTGATTTGGGCTTTCTGCCATATTAATAGCCAGTTGCTGTGTCATTGATCAGAATAGATATGTGATCAGTTCAACCATTAAGATGGCCAATAAAATAACTGAGCTGATGGCACCATACAAGTGTTACCAGAGGGGGTGTCTGACTACCTGTCATTGTCAGCCAATATGCAGCGATGGGGATAGGCCCACAAAACTTTTGTCAGAAGGCCAGTGATTCTAGCCTCTCCAAGACTGTCCTGTTCTTCCATTTCCAAGATCACAGTTTTGTACACAAAGGTCCAAAGCAAAGACCACATTAACTGTTATTTTAAATAATAATCAACATAATTCAGTGACCTATTACGACATTTTAGATTCAAAAGTCAATTTCTTTAATCAATCTTTCTAAAATTTTCAAGATGGGCATCTTTAGGGTGGGACCTAAATTTATAAAACAGTAAGAATGGGAGACAGGAGGTGAAGGTCAGGTAGGAGCTAAACTGGCCAGACCAGCTATGCGTGTCGGCCTTAGCCTGACTAACTCCATCTTATTCTTACTACATATGCTCTCACTAAATTTGCAGTATTTAGACATGACCAAAGTCTAGTGAGTTACAGCAAGGACTGTTTTAATAGTTTTCCTTATCATGGTGACAGGGATTAAAGAATATTTTAAGTGATTTCCATTGAAACAGTTTCTTTTTGTGACCTACCAATGGCTAGTTCAGATCTGAATATTGGTACCTAATCACTGCAAAAAAAAAAAAAAAAATCTATGTATTTATGTCCTCATACCTAAAGGAACCTAATAATGCTAACTTGTTTGAGGAAGAAATAACATATTAAAAAAAAAAATACTTGTTGTAAGGCTCCAGTAGATGCTCAATAAACACATAGCTTTTCAATATAATCCAGACTTCACAGAAGCTAATCTGTATCCAAAAGTCGTCATAGAGCTGTGATGGTAGGTAGTATATGTTTCCAAAGAAAAGAAAAGAAAAACACTTATATAATTCATGCATCTCATGCATTGTCCTTCTTATTCCACTTTACTCACTTTGCTCCCTAGTTTTTCTAAGGTGTTTTGGCTAAAAATAATGCTACCTTATCTTTATATGACATTGCACTTTTCAAATCTCTTTCCTGATCATTACGACATTTGATACAGCAACCCTGTAAGAAAATGATAGTACTACCATTTGACACATGAGAAAACCAAGGCACAGAGGAGATAAATGATTTGCTCAAATTCACCCTGTCTCGAAGGGCCCAGAGTAAATACTAAGTTCCTTAAATTAGTACAGTTCTCCCTCTACTGGCTGTTTAATAACTGAGACCTCACTTGAGGGTCAATAAATGTGTCTGAATTTTAACAGCCTTCAATTCAGGGTTTAAAGCAAAGACAATTTTTTTTTTTTTTTTTTTGAGACAGAGTCTCACTTTATCACCCTCAGTAGAGTGCTGTGGAGTCACACAGCTCACAGCTCACAGCTCACTCCTGGGCTTAGGCGATTCTCTTGCCTCAGCCTCCCGAGTAGCTGGGACTACAGGTGCCGGCCACAACGCCCGGCTATTTTTTTGTTGCAGTTTGGCCAGAGCTGGGTTTGAACCCACCACCCTCGGTATATGGGGCCGGCACCCTACTCACTGAGCCACAGGCGCCGCCCAGCAAAGACACTTTGATGCAGAAACACCTCTCAGATAGACATGAAATGCCACCTCAACCAACATTTATTTGGCTCATATGCCTGGCTTTCTACACCCAAAGTTACAAACGTTTAAAAATTAGCATAAATCTTTGTGTTATCATCCAAGACACATTGCTCTCTTCTTCTTTTTGTGGGAAAAACAGGGTTTAAGAATGCTATTGAGAAGACGGATTCTAGGCTTAACATTGGATAGTTTGTAGTCACTGGCCTGATCTTAAATCGTGGGCCTGTTCCTAGCAAAGGACCTTGTTTTGTTCTCGGAAATACCTTTCTTATCACTTCTCAGATTGGGGCATTTTGTTCAATGTGTCAAGCCAGCCAGGACACACAAAAGTAATTACCTCCTCTGTACCTAGATAGTATAGATTTAGATCCTGAACTATTTGGCTTCACCATGTCATACTTCAATTTTTGCTTCCTATCTTTCAACTTCTAAAATGCTGTCTGGGTACCTCCCTTATAGCTTGAATAAACCCTGGCTTCTCTCTTCCCATATGCCATCCCATGGGTAGCTGCCCCATTTCAGTCTAGTCTTATTTTATATGCATGACCTAAAAGTAGAAGAATAGGAGATTGTTTTCATGGGCCAGCAAGCATAGCACGGAGCTTCCTGGGAGGTAGATATGTTAACTTCTCAGGTGCAATGATCTATACCATGGCTGATTTTCCAGATTATTTTTGAGACTCCACACACTGGGAAGTTAGGAGAGAATTTTATGTAGAACTGTATTTTTTACATATGTAATAGGCAGAAATAAGGCCACTTCTAACATTTGTGAAGCCTAGAGTAAAAATACAAATTGAAACCGCCTGCCTCTGTCCTGACCTGCTTCTCCTAACCCTGATTCTATTCCATTATAAGGAGCTTCATGCAAATGGACTCAGCCACACCAACCAATCTTTATCGACATACCATGCCCCGCCACCAGAAAAAAAAAAAAATGTCCTTTGGCCATCCTTCAAGCCTAGAGGTACATATATTGGCATAACAGTTTAGACTTGAGTCCCATATAGGCCCTGAAGTAGCCTCAGGGCTATGTAGATGGAAATTCCAGGCACCCAACTACCTGAGAAGTGGTCTTACTGGGGATTGGGGGTGTAAACTTCAGGCAGGCATATGCTAATGGCCCAGTAAACTTTTCACCCTAAGGGAGGAGTCTGGCAGCAGGAAGGGCCAGAAGGAGCCGTTTAAAATGGGCTCAAAGGAGATGCTAAATGCACCTGTCTAAGGGTAGTACTAGAATCAGAAACAATATACTGTCTTAGAGTTGTTAGTACCTTTAAGTCCCAACCACCTGGAGCTATAGAAAAAACTTTGGGGAAAAGATTCTATTGATAATTACCAGGTGAGATATTATTAGGCAGTGAAAGAACTTAAAATAGAGGATGAGATGGACATATTTAAAGATTGTAAGAATAATTTGAAGAATGAAACACTTTATTATTATCACCTGATCCATATTAGAAGTTAGATTTCCTATTTTCCACAGTCTCTTCATTTTGTGCTTGAGTTCTATCTGAATTTTCAAATACATGATTTTTTTTAATGGTTTGTTGATATAAGACAACTTGAGAAACCACTCTGTTCTTTTTTTAATATATATTCAGAGTAAGTTTCGCTTACATATGTATTAAAACCCAGCACACTAGGATCCAACAGGTGTCCCTTTCCTGGATTTTCTCAACTTCACTTCTTATCCTGGTCATTTCTATTTTTTCCTCATAATGCCTCAGGCCTTGAAAGCAGGCAAAGTTTAAGGTGATGTACATGACTTGACACATTATGATAATGAATCAAAAAATGCTTTGTAAAGGGTAAAAGTTCTATACAAATGTCAGTTGTTGATCATCTCAGTAGGCAGCACTTTTCTATAGCAACCTTATTTCAAAAAGTACCTCCAAAAGAGAACTTTGAGCTAGAGCACTGATTTTCTTTTTTCTTTTTTCTGCCCTTGCTTTTTTTTTTTTTATTAAATCATAGCTGTGTACATTGATATGATCATGGGGCAATCCTTTTGGAAAGAGATATGGAGAACACTTAGAGATCTAAAAATAGATCTGCCATTCAATCCTGTAATCCCTCTACTGGGCATATAACCAGAAGACCAAAAATCACACCATAACAAAGATACTTGTACCAGAATGTTTATTGCAGCCCAATTCATAATTGCTAAGTCATGGAAGAAGCCCAGGTGCCCATCAATCCACGAATGGATTAATAAATTGTGGTATACTTACACCATGGAATATTATGCAGCCTTGAAGAAAGATGGAGACTTTACCTCTTTCATGTTTACATGGATGGAGCTGGAACATACTCTTCTTAGTAAAGTATCTCAAGAATGGAAGAGAAAGTACCCAATGTACTCAGCCCTACTATGAGACTAATTTAGGGTTTTCACAAGAAAGCTATAACCCAGTTACAACCTAAGAATAGGGGGAAGGGGGAAAGGAAGGGGAGGGAGGGGGGAGGTGGGTAGAGGGAAGGGGATTGGTGGGATTACACCAGCGGTGCATCTTACAAGGGCATATGTGAAACTTGGTAGAGCACTGATTTTCAACCTGTATGCCACAGCCTGCTGGTGGGCCGGGAGAGGATCTTAGGTGTGCCACAAAAATTTTCAAAGATCATTAATTAAATTATTTTCTAAAGAAGTTCAAAGCACATTAAGTATATTCTTTTTCTTACTCTTTTTTTGACAACATAATTTAAGTGTGCCAGTTTAACTATAGGTTCAAGTGTGCTGTGAGATACAAAAGGTTGAGAAACTCTGAGCCTTCTCTCAGCTTTGCAGATTGTAGAAGGTGAAGAAAGGTAACATCCAATCGATAGAAGAGAATGTGGATTTTATTTTCTTTCCAGCTCTGGGAAGAAAAAAGATTGTAGGACCGGTAAATTTATTTACTAATCTTCAGAAGGAACAACTACATATGTGTGCTACATGAAAAGTCTTTCCATTTTTACATAAACATGAAATTTTTGTGGGAATGCGCTTTGGTAGATTGGCAAAGATAGGTGGGCTGGTGGGAGGGAGGAAGGGAAGGAAGGAGATTATTGAAATCAGTAGGTCCTCCTCTACCCTTTACCTGCCCAACTTGGGAACCTTGAACAAAAAGATCTTTATCCTATATATTAGTTATGTGATCAGTTGTCATTTTAAACATGTTGCATAACAAGAAATCTCTTCTCTCTTAGGAACTTGTTCTTGGGTGAAAAAGTGGCATTTTTTATTATTATTACAGTTGGGGAGGGTAACACTGCTGGACAGAGAAGAATTCTGGGTTTAAGTCCTAGGAAAAAATGTTATCACAGATTTTTGCAGTACAGAATTATGCTCCAACCTAGTAGATTTTAACATTTTTATTCTACCCAACCCACCTGAGAGTA
The DNA here is from genome assembly GCF_027406575.1 of Nycticebus coucang. NCBI lineage: Eukaryota > Metazoa > Chordata > Mammalia > Primates > Lorisidae > Nycticebus > Nycticebus coucang. Next base: position 150,154,711 of record NC_069804.1, on the reverse strand, counting down.
ATGATAGGCTCCTCCCACTAGTGACAGTGATTTTTTTTTTCTCAGTATAGATTCTCAATTTGGAATAATTGAGTGTGTATAGTTTGAAATGCTCCCACCAGGTGATTTTGATATGTCCCCCAACACATCTACACACCCTCCTTGAGATCACTGTTCTAACCATTTTTATTCTATGACTAAACAAGCATCCCTGAAATATACATACTTTTTGATTTTTCTATCCTGATTGAAAATGTTCTTCATAAAAGCTAGTGACACCGAATGACCTTTCTCATATTCGAAAGGATCATTTTCCTTCAAACCACAATCCAATAAGAGAAATTTTGTTTTCTGAACAAATCATATTTTAAAATTCAGCAAGGCTGAAAACTTACAGGCATATTATATTAAAACATTTACTCTTGCATGCAAGTCAATTGCTTAGTAGTAAGAGGCAGCTGTGGAGTTCAGAATGAATCTAAAAATGTGTACCTCCTTTAAAAATTAGTTTCTAAACCATGCTGTGCACTTGAGACTTAGCATTCATTACGGTAACATTATGTGCACCTAATACATTGTGACATGAAAAGTCACAATATTCTTGAGGATTTTCTGTATCACAGTAGGAGAACCAAAGTCTAGTGAGTTGAACAAGAGACAAAGAATGGATCATTCTATTATCTGTTCCCATTTTAGCTTCTATTTTATCTCATGACCCTGAAAAAGATTATTTGTCTTCTTATTTCTAATATAAAGATTCTTGTTCTCTATGCCTGCTTTCTATGTATATTGGGGGCAGTTGATTTAATATCGTGTTCACTAAATCCTGAGGTTCCTTAAAGTCACCTTAGAAACTTCTAAAACCACAAGGTTGAGTTAAATGGGTTTGGATCTCCCCACTTTATATCTATTTTATGTAATGGGATTCTGAATAAGATTTAATTTAAACAAAAGATGTAGCAGTGGATCTATTAGTGTTCACCAAGATTCCACTAACTTGGGGCATGACCCAGTTAAGCATGATCATGTGACTTGCTTTGACCTACACAATATGAGCATGTATAGCATTTCTGAGTGGTAGCATTTAAAAGCTATTGCACATGAGTTGCTTCCATGACTTGGAAATTATGAATTGGGCTGAAATAAGAATTCTGGTGCAAAAGTCTCTGTTGTAAAATGATTTGTGATCATCTGGGTAAATACCTAGTAGGGGCATTGCAGGATCAAACAGTAGGTCCACTTTTAGTTCCTTGAGTATTCTCCAAACTTCTTTCCAAAAAGGTCATAGTGCCCATCGACCATGAATGTATTAACAAATTGTGGTATATGTACACCATAGAATACTATGCAGCCATAAAAAGATGGAGACGTCACATGTTTTATGTTTACCTGGATGGAGCTGGAACATATACTTCTTAGTAAAGTATCTCAATAATGGGGAAAAAAGTATCCAACGTACTCAATACTACTATGAAATCAGTATTTAATCACCCACACATTCCTAGGAATGGTAAAACATAACTATAGTCCAGAAAAGAGGGAAGAGGAAAAAGGGGAGGGGAGGGAGAAGGCCGGGAGTAGGGAGGGTATTTGGGGGGATCCAACCTAATGTGTGTAATGCAATGATACATTTCTGAACTATTAAGAATAGAGTATAAACGTTTTTACCACAACAAATAAGTAAGCAAGGAGACAGTTGTGTTAATCAGTTAGATGTAAGCATTCCACATTGTATATCAAATCACCACATTGTACCCCATAAATGCATTAATGTACACAGTTATGATTTAATAAAGAATTAAAGAAAAAAGCTATTGCACAATTTTCCATGTTCTTTTAGCCTGCCCTGGAAGACTCTAAAAGCTGCATGTTGAGATGGCAGTGTCCTAAGTAGTGGTCAAAGCATCACCTGCTGAACTGTGTTGGACATGTAGCATGAATGGGAAATAAGAGTTTGTTGTTTCTAACCACTGCCATCTGGGGGGGTGCGTCATCTGTTACCTAATCTAACCTCTAATGTGTAGTAGAAGTATTCTTTCGAAGTCACTGCTATAATGTAAAGAGTCTGAAGCTGAGATCCCAGATTCCTAGATCTTTCAGCTCTGCTTACTGACTAGCCCTGTGACGTTAGTCAGGTCACTTACTTCTTTGAGTCTCAGCTCTAAAAAGCATAAAGAAGCAAGCTGCATGCTTTCTAGAATGTTTGGAAGATAAAATGATGTATTAGATATAAAAGAGTATTTAATTATAATATTATTTTTAGAGACCATAATCAATATAGATGTTTTTCAAGCCAGTATAACCCTTAAAATTTCTAGAAAGAGGAGGACAAAGGACCAACTTCTTAAATTTTCTCTCCCAAAGTGCTTAAGTACCTCCCTGGCAGAAAAGATCGTGTGTGAAGAAAGTATCATTCAGGCCACTCTTCCACCTAAATCTGGATCCACCAAGAAATAATTATTTCCTGCTGAGATTTGATTATACACATTTAGTAAGAAGAAGTGCAATACTTATTTTAATCGAAGAATTTAGATGACAATAAACTTTACAAAGCTTGTTAAAGACCAGAAGTCTAAAGTAGAGTTCATAGCTTTTTTGTATTATGATACTTATTGACTCCAAAATAGATTCCAAGGGCAGCAAAATTTGGATATTTGAAATTCATGTTCCTCTTATAGTGACTTCAGATGGTCAAAAGGTAAAGAGTACCTTTAGAGAATACCTACTCTCTAAATTCTATGAATTTGTATTGCCTGGGGGATATTCTTTTCCCTATTCATTTCTGAAGTATTACCTCCTATTATTGCCCTAAAAGCAGAATCTGATGATATTTTTTAGAGCTTATATATTGTCAGATTTCTGAAAGGATTTAAAGCAACCGAATTGCTATGGGATTTTGGACAAATTAGTCTGGACCTCTGATTTCCAAATATCAAAATAAATACAGCTACCTATCTCCTTTCTATCCAATGGAGTGATTTTATACCTGTGTTAACCTGGGCTAGTGAATTAGAAAGTATTGTAAGAAAGATCTTCTTATAAATTGATTTTAGGAAATATCAATTATTATCTTCTGGTCATCCACAGTAATCACAACATGGCACTTAGTGGCAATATCTTTATCTCCTAGACTGCCCTTGGCTGATTCCAAGGTAAAATCTATATGGGAATTTTTGGTATCCACCTCCTATGGTGACTATATATTTACAACAGTCACCATCCGTGTTCCTTACCTTCATGCCTTCTTAGCTGTAGACATCAACTTTATATTCAAGGGTCATAATCCTTAGGGACAATGGTGCTTTTATCTGTGCTGTAGCTGAATTATTATTTTTTGCAATCTCACCCCCTTTGTGTGCTCCTCTACTGTAGGTTTCCAGGACACTTTCCTCCAGTGAGGGCAATCAGGAGTTACATGAACATGAGGCGGAGACAAGTCTATGTTGTATCTTTTGATTAATTTCATTTCCCCACTCTAAGTCCACTAGAAATGATGAAACACAGTTCCTTTGGTATTGCCGCAGTTTTGATTAAGCATGTTAAAAGGCTTATTGGCTGCAATTTGAACCCCTGGCAACTACTATCTTGCAATTTCACTTGTAGCATGCTTTGCTCAAAACCAAACACTTTAGATATGTGTGAGAGAAAAAAAAAATCAGCACTTGTTCAAGGATCCGCAAATCCATCTCCTCTAAAAGCTTAATTTTTAAAAAGTTGATCTTGGCTTCGGAGACTTTTATTTCTTCAGCACCTATGTCAGTCTAATTTTCCACCCTATCAGATTAAGCTTTTTTTTTTCATTTATTGTAAACGATTTCCCACAATATCCTTATTTGATCTGCCAACTTGCACGATCTATGGGCCTTAGGGGGAATGGGGAAGGCGAGTTCTACTATTCAAAAACCCCTTGTGTGTTGGCCACAGCGTAATTGTATTTCTGCTTTACACCTATATCATGGTTGGGTAAACAAAGTTATACCCAATGGTGAATGAGTAATCCTTTTCAGTAGTATCAATTTCCAGAGCTTTGGCCCCATGAAATGAAATATCTGTTAGTATGTTTACCATTACCAGTCCAACTCATAAGATTGTATTGATTAGATTTTTGCACTGCAAAAATACCATTTTAAACCAGAGTGAAATCAATATGGGTGTGTATTTTTTATACACAAATTGGATTTAGCTCAAAAAGAATATTCTTCGCTGGAGTAGAAATAAATCTGGAAAGAAAATCTGATAAAGCATCCTAAAATGAAAGAAAAAATTTTCCCTTTCCTGATGCTTCAGTCCTTTCCCCTGACTATTAATCTGAACTCAGTCTTTGCTGTCTGAATGGAGATTTCTTTTCTGTTCAAAGCAGATCAATGTTTGCACAAATTAGGACTTCAGATAACATCATCAGCGTGCAAATGCCTTCTTTTAGATTTAAATGACACAATAGCGGTTCCATTCAGGTCTTTGAGAAGCAGCACAAACTGAAGTACAAAACACCCAGTGAGGCTCCTGACAGCAGTGTGCTTACTGTAAAGCACAGAAGCTCTTTTTTCTTGGAGCACTTAATGCTTCAGAAACATCCCACCAGATGGGGTAGGATTATTTCCAGAAAGCAATTAAGGCAGTTACTGGAGCGATGGTAAGGCATCACTGTGAGTAAGCAAATAGCAAAGTTGCAGCACCTCAACTTGTACTAGTTTTTACTTGATTTGGTTAAAGCTGAAGTTCAGAGATAATGAATATGGCTTTGGAAAGCTGAAAAGTGATGTACATTAACTGTGTGTGTGGACTTCCCATGCATGAGGAAGACTGCAGGTTTGTCCCAAAATAATTTTACAAGCACTCGACTAAAACTAAAGACAGTGTTCTCTGGTTTCTTTATAATACGAACAAGTGCATATTACTAATAAAATCTCAGCACACCTGTTACATGTCTTCTCACACAGGAGTGCTCGCTAGTGTCAGTTGATTGACTCTTCTTAGTGTAGCATCTGATTCACACACATCCGTTATCATCGCTGCTAGTCCCGTGGTCTTCCCCATCTCAGTAATTGCAACTCCATTCTTCCAGTTGGTTAGGCCAAAAACCTGGGGATCATTATTACCTTTCACATCTATAGCTAGTTCATCAGAAAATCTTAATGGGTCCATTTTCAAAATATATCCAGAACCTGAACATTTCTCATCACTGTCCCAGGCTAACATTACCTCTAACCTGGATTAGTGTAATAGACTCCCTAGAGCCCTGCTCCCTAGAGCAGTGGTTCTCAACCTTCCTAATGCCACAGCCCTTTAATACAGTTCCTGTGGGTTGCGACAGTTGAGAACTGCTGCCTAGAGTCTATTCTCAATGTACCACCAGGAATGATCCTTGATAAATCAGATCATGCCACTCCTGCGCTCAGGGCTGTCCATGGTCTTCCCATTTCCTTCAGAGTAAAAGCTGATATCCTTATCAGGCTCTCCAAAGCCCCAAGAGTCTGCTCCCCCACCTCTGTGACCTCTTTAACATCATCTCCTACTAAGCTCTCTTCCCCTCTTTCAATCTGCACGAGCTACATATTCAGAATTCTGGCCTATTTTTTATGTATCAACACTCTGAGCATGTTCCCACTTCAGGACCTTTCTGCTTGCTATTTCTTCTGCCTCTCCTGCAAAATAGCTGAAAGGCTTTCACAATCCCTTCAAGTCTTTGTTCAATTGATACATTATTACAGAACCTTTCCCTGCCCACTCTCTATAAACTGGCAACTCTCTACCCTCCATCTATATCCCTCTTACTCTGTTTCAATATTATTCATAGCCATTATCACCATTGGAAATATCCCATATTCATTTCTTATTATCTTGCCACACCCGCACCCCCCTCCACATACACATAAAACATCAGAATATAAGCTCTACACAAGTAGAGATTGTCTATTTTGACCACCACTGTATCTCTAGTGCCTGGAATAGCACCTGGCACATCATAGGCTCCCCAAAATTAATTGTCAAATCTAGGGTACCAGATGCCCACTGTTTTTTCTCATTCCTGTTGTTTCTTCCCCTTCTCTTTCCCCTCTCCCTGCTTCTCATTATCTTCCTCTCTTCTTCTTCTTCTCTGTCATGTCTATTAATTAATTGAGCACCCATTGCTGGTACTGTTGTACATACTTTGCTATCTCCTTTAATCACCACAAGAACTCTGTGAGAATATATATTTCCTTGTGTTAATAAACAAGGAAACCAAATCTTCAAAGGATAATGTCATTAGTTCAAGATGACATAATTAGTGTTTCAGAGCTATGATCTAAACCCTAGTATGATTCCAAAGCCCATGCTCATTTCATTCTTCTGAATCTAGTGACTTCTTCAGCTTATCTTCCTGTCTTCTTTTTCCCTCTGCTGCTCTACCTACCTCCAGCAGCTGGAGAGTTCATAAAATTCAAGAATGTTGCAACCAGATAAAATCTTAGACATTATCTTATCTAACCATCTTGCTTTCCCCCTTTACTTTCCTATTTTCCACCATTTTGCAGTTGGTGAAACCAAAGCTCAGAAATATTAAGACTTACAGATATCATAAGATATCATATAGATAACAAGTTGTGAAATGAAAACTAGACTAGAACCTTCTAATTTCCAACCCTGTGTTCTAAGTGGAATGAATAGATATCTGTAAATAGTCAATAGGGCAGTATGTTACTGAGAAAGGATTTGGACTAAGGATGATAAAGGTTCTTACGGAGGCAAATAAAGGAGAAATGGAAGAGTTCCTACTCTCTCCACACCAGATTAGTGATTCTAAAATTTTAGGATACATGAAAATTATTTAGAATATTGTTAAAAGGAAAATTCCCAGGTTCCATCCCCACATTTTGATTCAGTAAACCTGGGACAGGGCTCAAGAATCTATATTTTTAACTGCATTCCCAGCAGGTAGTCTTTGGGTCATATTTTGCAAAACCCCATATAATATAAATGTTCCATGTTAAGTCATATGATCTTGTTGCAAAGTTACCATAGAAATTATTGAGAAAAGGAAAACATCATTTAAAAAGCTTAGAGAATATCAAATTGTCATTTCAATACTGAAAATTATTTGGAATGGTTTATTACATTCAGGCTTTAATAAACACTGCTACAATAAGAATTCAACTTTTCAAGTCAGCAAAAGTAACACAAGATGAGAAAAAGTCAGCTGGGTTTGATATATGATGACAAAAATGTGTATGCTAATTAAAATCCTTATACATAATGGGAACTATGAATTTATTAATGATGTATGACATTGGTATTCCAGTGTAACAGTAGATCATGTTCTGTATTATCCAATGCATTATATTACTGTAAACACCCCAAAGATTAATAATGTTTCATTATGAGAAAACCAAATTTAAAATCATTGTTAGGTTATTAAACAAGTGATATCAGTCCTCAGACTGAAAATACGAACAACACTGAGAAAAGCAAACATTACTGAAGACGAAATTGGCAAAATGAAACTAGAAGGGTATTTGTAAATGTTAGGTGGCTGTGCTTTCAATATTGGAAAAAGATACTGGAGATTAGAAAATGGAATTTTCTCCCAAAGCCTGCCAGCAATTCTCTTGCCCCTTGACTCTATATACAAGGAAAGGTCTTACAGATCACACCTGGAGATATTTGAGGGAACAGACCAAAGGAGACAAAAGTTGTTTTATCTGTGATTTTTAAGGTAAAACTTTCTGTTGGAATAGGAAAGGACAAAACTATTCTTATACACATAAAGCCACCTAGTCAAAAGTAGTAAAATTCACTCCTTTCATTTTCTCTACTGAACGAAAAGACCATCTAGTATGGTGAAAGCAGTATTGAACTTTAGAGAATGCTTTTAAAATTTGTATTCCAGATATTAAAGTCCAATTCTCCAAAATTAGCTCTTCTGTTGTTTGGACTCAAATTGATTTTTTGAGAAAAATTTGGTTCCTGACACTTTGACTTCACAGTAGTTCCTGGGGCTCTATCCCCAGGACTTTTTCTGAACAGTCCCAAGTAGGGAAAACCTAACATTGATCATAAATGGAATACCATATTTGCACTGGATCTAGAGATGTTCTTCAGAAATAGAAAGAGCTTAAGGGAGAATGATAGAAAAGGGAAATAATAAGTGCCAGTGTTCTAAGTGCTTTAATAAATATCATCTATTTAAAACAACCCCTCTAAGGAGTTACCTTTTTTGACAGATCAGGAAACTCATTAAAGTATTTCCTCCAGTCCACAGCTACTAGATGACAGATACAGGATTCAAATCCTAGTTTTTGCATCATGAAAGCTCATGCATACCTATAGACCTAGATTATTTGGGTCTACTGCTTGAGTTTTTAGTCTTTTTATTTCTTTTCTGTTTGTTTGTTTTATAAAAAACAAGAATTTATTTCTTATCGTTCTGAAGGCTTGGAAGTCCACAATCAAAACACTGGCAGATTTGGTGTGTGGTAAAGGACTACCTTCTCATAGATGGTGCCTTACCTCTCTGTTCTCACAGGGTGGATGAGCCAAGGATCAACCTTGGGCTTCTTCTATTAATAAGAGCACTAACCTAATTATGAGGACTCTGCCCTTGTGATCTAATCACCTCCCAACAGCCCCCACCTCTTCTTTTCCTTTTTCTTAAATGTCTTTTAAAAATCAACCTAAAATTGTATTTATCATGTACAACATGATGTTTTAAAGTATGTATTTATTTTGGAATGAATAGGTCGAGATAATTAAGATATACATCACTTCACACTATTATCATTTTTGTGGGCAACTAACATATACTCTCTTAGGGAAGGTATTAGTCAAAGGATATATAATAACATTTCAGTTAGGAGGAATAAGTTCAAGAGATCTTTTGTACAACATGGTGACTATAGTTAATAATACGTTCTTGGAAACTGCTTGCGTTTTTGGAGTATTTTCACCACATTTCCAACATCCAAGTAAATTAGGGTGGGTGATGGCATCCTCATTTTACAAATGCAGACACAGTCTCAGAGAGGCTAAATAGCATACCCAGGGCTAATAATTAACAGATCTGGGACCGTTAGGTCTGTTGATTCCACCTATACACCAATGATTTTGGACCTGAAGATGAATTTCTTCCCCAATAGCTTCAAACTGATCATTTCTGGGCATTTTAATTTAAGGAAAGTAGAGAACTGTATCCCTTGAAGGAATGAAATTTGGGAAAATAACAATGTGGTTTTGTTTGAGGAAGCCAACATTTTAAGGCATCTCAAAGAGATAGTGAAAATACAGGAATGAACCTACTACATGTTAGTACCTTTTATATTAGCTTCTGAAATAAAAACATCATTAAGAAATAATGCCATGAGACTGGAAGTTATCTAAGAAGTAGAAGGGTTTCCTATGACAGCTGAACAATCCAAATGTCAAGGCAGAGCAGAGTGCCTTCATTTTTGAGGTGGAGCTGCTAATTTTGAAATGGCACCATATTACTATATCTTTCTTCCATTATACTGATTATTTTATATAAATTAACAAATTTACAACAGAGGTTAGTGCAAAGGTGGAAAAGAAAGGATAAATATAGTAGAAGGGTAAGCATGTTGTTATGATAAAAAGAAATTACTATATAAGATATAATGATTTTATTAAGGTATCTTTTACATATATTGTAGAACAAATATATTAAATTAAAAAAAGAAAGAATTAACATTTTTACTAGAATAACATCCTAACTTAATTCTGACTGGGGTAAGTATGGTATTGTAGAAGTTGTTTTTCTTTTTCTTTTTTTTTTTTTTTTGTAGAAGTTGTTTTTCTGCTTTACTGAACTTCAATCACTTGAAGTGAGAGACAAGAAATGTCTTTGTTGTTTGTTTTTTTTATAGAGGAGAGGCCACGCCAGGAAGGCTATGTTAACGAGTGTGATTAAAATGTGTCAAACTGTCTATGAACCAAGTGTATGGTGCCCCATGATCATACAAATGTACACAGCTATGATTTAATAAAAAAAAAAAAAGGCCATTCAAGAAATGTCTTGAAACTTTCCATTTCATATGATGCAGACCTGTACTTATTAATAGCAATGAGTTTTCTGAATCTCAATCAAACCTGAAAACAAAATTATCTTTATTGTTTAGCCAATCAGACTTATTTAGGACATAAGCTCTTACCAACTACTGTAGCGTATCAAAACAAAAGCAGTCCACTGTAGGGGTTAAAAGTATGGGCTTCAGAGCTTCCAGCAAGCAAGATGGCGGCCAAGTAACAGCTTCTTTGCAACCAAGCATGGTGAGAGTAGGGAGACAAGACTCCAGGCATCTCTGGCTGTGGGCTGTGCCCAGAAACATCCTTCTGGGGACACAAGGAGACAGAGAGAGACTTCTGGACCCCAGGAGGAGGGCAAAAGCAGTGGATAAGTGGCAAGTGGTTGCATCCGGTTTGAGGCTGCTTCAGCTGTAACTACAACAGCAACGAGATTGTAGACAGGGAAGGCGTCTCCTGTGGATTTTTTTGTTGTTTTGGACTTGGACATTTGGTTGAATTACCTTGGGAGAACTTGGGCAAGGGTACAGGTGACTTTAAGCATTGTCCAGGGTTCAGAACTGAGCCCTGGGACACAACAGAGTTAACATTGTACAGCTATGGGGCTGCGCACAGCCACTGTGGGAGAACTGCCCTGCAGGCTCCACCCTCAGGGTCACAGAGCTAGGCTCCAGCTGGGAGAACTTGGGCGAGTGATCTAGTGACTGTGAGCAGTGCCAAAAGCTGGGACTGAGATGCCAGGGAAGTGTTTGGCAGTAGGAGGGCTGCCTTGCAGCCTAAGCCCTCAGGGGCATAGAGTGAGGCTGGTGATGGCACGCTGGATAAGCAGGCAGCCACTTCAGGAGAGATCCCAGCAACAAGTGCTTTCCTGGGAAAGCTTCTACTTAGTCAAAGTTAATGGTTTAAAGTGTCTTTTATGCTGGCTGAGGAGAGATTCAGGATCTCAACCTTGTGGGGTTTGAGGGCAAAGAAGTCAGCAGAGGCCTCCAGTCTACATTTCATACAGCTGTATCAGCATTTTGATTTATATATCATACACCAGAAGATCACCTGTTGCCCAATCAATATTCAGCAAGATATATATACTGCTTTGTATTTGGTTTGGGGGGATTTTTTTTTCAACATTTTCCCCCTAGATTTTTTTCTTTTTTTCATTTATTTCTTCATTTTTCTAGTTTAAATATAATTTTCCATGGTTGCATTCTTTAATAATAAGAACTTCATTTTTGCTAGTGTTTCTGCCTCTGTTATTTAGTTTTTTCCCCCAGTTTTATCCTGTAAGATTTCTGGTTTGTTTATCCTGGTTTGATTTATAGTATTTTTGCTATCCTCTCTATTTGATGAAGGTGGGGTATCATGCCTGTTCAGGCTGGCAGACAGTAGCTGACCTCAAGGGAACCACCCAACCCAGCACCCCCAGAGGTTGGGGATTTTTAAGGTGTGGGTCAAAATACCCTACTCTACACCTTTAATACTTCTGTCTCCCTCTTTCTGTGCCTGTATATAGTTAGTCCCTTTTAATCACCTCCTCTTCTTTCTTTTTCTTCTTTTTTAAAATATTTTTCCTCTTCTTGCTCTTCAGTCTTTTCATCCTTTTAGTCCTGTACCAAAAGGACTCATCGAAACCTTAGGCCAGAGGCATGGTAACTTAAAGAATAAGAGGAAGTGAAAGGAAAATTAGGGCAAGGAAACAGATTTAAAAAAAAAAAAACTCTTGAAGAAGAATCAGCAGAAAAATCCTGACAACATGAAAAAAACAGTCCAGAGTAACACCCCAAGGGCCCATGAGATAGCTACTGCAGAGGATTCTACCTATAAATAAATGTTAGAAATGACAGATGGGGAATTTAAAATACAGATGATGAAAACAATGAAGGAAATTCCTGAGAAAGTAGGAAATAACCAAAAAACAATGAAGGAAATTGCTGAGAAAGTGGAAAATAACCAAAAGGTAATCCAAAAACAGTATCAAATAAGAGATGGACGATGTGAAGAATATAGAAAGGATATAGCAGAGCTGAAGGAATTGAAGAAGTCAATTAGGAACTTAACGATGCAGTAGAAAGTATCGATAACAGATTAGACCACACAGAAGAAAGAATCTCAGAGATAGAGGACAAAGTTTTTGAGATAACTCAGATAGTTAAAGAGAGAGAAAGCAAAACGTTCACTGAAAGAATTATGGAACTTCAAGAAGCAGTCAAACCTAAGTTATAGGTATCCCAGAAGAGGAAGAAAAATTCCCAGAGGAATGGAAGCCATAATAGAGAATATTATAAATGAAAATTTCCCAAATATCACCAAAGATTCTGACATACTTCTTTCAGAGGGGTATCGGGCCCCAGGTTGCCTTAACTCAAATAGACCTTCTCCAAGACACATTGTGATGAACCTGTCCAAAGTCAAGACAAAAGAAAATACTCTGCACACTGCCAGGAGTAAACGCCAATTGACCTACAGGGGCAAATCCATCAGGGTGACTGCGGATGTCTCCAGTGAAAGTTTTCAAGCCAGAAGACAATGATCATCTATGTTTAATCTACTTAAACAGAACAATTTCCAGCCCAGAAGTCTATATCCTCCTAAGCTAAACTTTGAAATTGATGGAAAATTCAAATTGTTTACTGATATGCAAACACTGAGGAAATTTGCCACAACAAGACCAGCTCTACAGAAATACTTCAAACTATTCTATGGGCTCACCATCACAATGTACCCACAGCAAAGTAAGCACCCAGAAATGAAGGCACAGAACCTAGCTTCCACAATGATGCAAAAGATAAAACTAAGCAATGGACTTTCACAAAATAAGATGAATAGAATGCTACCACACTTATCAATTATCTCAGTAAATGTTAGTGCCTTGAATGGCTGATTGGATTAAAAACATAAGCCATCCATTTGCTGTCTGCAGGAAATACACCTAGCCTCAAAAGACAAATTAAAACACAGAGGTAAGGGTTGGAAGATAATTTTTCAGGCAAATAGAATTAAGAAGAAAAGAGGGGTTGCAATCTTATTTTTAGATACAAGTGGATTTAAAGCAACTCAAGTCAAAAAAGACAAAGATGGACACTTCATATTGGTCAAGGGAAAAATACAAGAAGACATTTCAATTCTAAATATTTATGCACCCAGTATGGTGATACGCCCAGCTTTGTTTTTATTACTAAGAACTGCCTTAGCTATACGGGGGTTTTCTGGTTCCATACAAAATGCAAAATCATTTTTTGTACGTCTTGAAAATAGGATGTTGGTATTTTAATAGGAATGGCGTTGAATCAGTAAATTGCTCTGGGAAGTACAGACATTTTAACAATGTTGATTCTTCCCAGCCATGAGCATGGTATGTTCTTCCACTTGTTAAAGTCCTCTGCTATTTCCTTTCTCAAGGTTACATAATTTTCTTTATAGAGGTCCTTCACGTCTTTTGTTAGATATATTCCTAAGTATTTCAGTTTCTTTGGGACTATGGTCAAGGGAGTTGTGTCTTTAATTAACATCTCATCTTGGCTGTTGTTGGCGTATACAAAAGCAACTGACTAGTGGACATTGATTTTATATCCTGAAACATTACTATATTTTTTAATGACTTCCAAGAGTCTTGTGGTTGAGTCTTCAGGGTTCTCTAAGTATAAGATCGTATCATCAGCAAACAGGGAGAGTTTAACCTCCTCTGCTCCAATTTGGATGCCCTTTATTTTCTTGTCTTGTCTAATTGTATTGGCTAGAACTTCCATCACTATGTTGAATAGTAATGATGACAGAGGACAACCTTGTCTGGTTACAGTTCTAAGAGGAAAAGCTTTCAGTTTTACTCCATTCAGTAAAATATTAGCTGTGAGTTTCTCATAGATAGCTTTGATCAGTTTCAGAAATGTGCCACCAATGCCTATACTCCTCAGTGTTCTAGTTAGAAAAGGATGCTGGAATTTATCGAATGCTTTTTCTGTATCTATTGAGAGGATCATATAGTTTTTGGTTTTACTTCTGTTGATAGGGTGAATAATGTTTATAGATTTGTGTATATTAAACCAGCTTGCATCCCTGGGATGAAAACTATTTGATCATGATGTATGAATTTTTCATGATAAGCTGTAATCTATTGGCTAAGATTTTGTTGAGAATTTTTACATCTATATTCATTAGTGAAATTGGTCTGAAATTCTCCTTTTTGGCTGGGTCTTTTCCTGGTTTTGGTATCAGGGTGATGTTTGCTTCATAGAATGTGTTGGGGAAGATTCCTTCCTTCTCAATTTTTTGGAATAATTTCTACAATATAGGAATAATCTCTTCTTTGAAGATTTGATAAAATTCTGGTATGAAGTCATCCAGACCAGGGCATTTTTTTGTTGGAAGATTTTTTATTGTTTCTTTGATCTCAGTGCTTGAAATTGGTCTGTTCAGGAGATCTGTTTCATCTAGGGTAAATCTAGGGAGAGGGTATGATTACAAATATTGATTCATTTCCTTCACATTAACAAATTTCTGGGCATAAAGTTTTTGGTAGTATTCAGAGATAATCTCTTGTATCTCTCTGGTATCAGTTGTTATTTCCCCTTTGTAATTTCTGATTGAGGTTACTAGAGATTTTGCTTTTTTATTTCTAGTTACTCTAGCCAAATATTTATCTATGTTATTTATTTTTTCAAAAAACCAACTCCTTGTTTCATTAATTTTCTGAATGATTCCTTTGTTTTCAATTTCATTGATCTCTGATTTAATTTTGGATATTTCTTTTCTTATGCTGGGTTTAGGCTTAAATTGTTCTTCTTTTTCCAATTCCATCAGATGGCTTGTGAGTTTGTTGATGTGTTCTCTTTCTGTTTTTCGAATGTAGGCTTCTAAAGAGATAAATTTTCCCTCAGAACTGCTTTTGCTGTATCCCATTGGTTTTGGTAACTTGTGTCTTCATTGTTGTTATACTCAAGGAAGTTAATAATTTCCTTTTTTATTTCTTCCCATGCCCAACAGTCTTTCAGCATAAGGTTAACTTCCATGCCTTTGTGTAAGGTTGAACATTTTTGTTGGAGGTTGAATTCCACTTTTAGTGTGTTGTGGTATGAGAAAATGCAAGGTAGAATTTCAATTCTTTTGATTCTGTTGAGGTTTGTTTTATGTCCAAGGATATGATCGATTTTGGAGAATGTTCCATGGGACAATAGGAAGAATATATATTCTTTATCTTTGGGATGGAGTGTTCTATATACATCTATCAAGCACAATTGTTCTAGGGTCTCCTTTAAATCTCTAACATCTTTGTTTAATTTCTGTTTAGAGGATCTGTTCAGCTCTGAGAGAGAGGTGTTGACGTCTCCTGTTCCTATGGTGTTGTAGGATATCATATTGCTCAAACTAAGCAAGGTCTCTTTGAAGAATCTGGAAGCATTTAAATTTGGTGCATAAATATTTGGAATCAAATAGAAAACCAGGAAATGAAACCAACAACTTACAGCCACCTAATCTTCAATAAAGCAAACAACAGCATCCACTGGGGGAAAGATTCCCTATTCAATAAATGGTGCTGGGAGAATTAGATATCCACATGCAAAAGACTGAAACTGGACCCGCACCATTCTCCACTCACAAAAATTGATTCAAGATGGATAAAGGACTTAAATTTAAGGCATGAAACAATAAACATCCTCAAAGAAAGAATAGGAAAAACACTGGAAGATATCAGCCTGGGGAAAGATTTTATGAGAAAGACTGCCATGGCAATAGCAACAACAGCAATAATAAACAAATGGGATTTAATTAAATTGAAAAGTTTCTGTACAACCAAGGAAACAACAACCAAAGCAAATATACATCCTATCCAATAGGAAAGGATATTTGCATATTTTGAATCAGACAAACACTTAATAACCAGGATCTATACAGAGCTTTAATTAATTAACAAGAAAAAAAAAAAAAAAACTATCCCATACATCAATGGGGAAGAGAGATGAATAGAATCTTCTCCAAAGATGACAGACGAATGGCTAGCAATCATATGAAAAATGCTCATCATACTTAATTATTAGAGAAATTCAAATTAAAACCATCCTCAGATATCACCTAACCCCAGCGAGAATGGCCTATATCACAAAATCTCAAAACTGCAGACGCTGGCATGGATGTGAAGAGAAAGGAACACTTTTATACTGCTGGTGGGACTGCAAACTAGTACAATCTTTTTGGAAGGAAGTATGGAGAAACCTCAATGAACTCAACCTAGACCTCCCATTTGATCCTGCAATCTCATTACTGGGAATCTATCCAGAAGGAAAAAAACATTTTATTATAAAGGCATTTGTACTAGGCTGTTTATCACAGCCCAATTTACAATTGCCAAAATGTAGAAACAACCTAAATGTTCTTCAACCCAGGAATGGATCAGTAAGCTCTGGTATATGTATACCATGGAATATTACTCAGCCATAAAAAAATGGAGATTTTGCAGCATTTGTACTAACCTGGATGGAGGTGGAACACATTATTCTGAGTGAAGCATCATAGGAATGGAAAAATATGAATCCTGTATACTCAATTTTGATATGAAGACAATTAATGACAATTAATGACATGGTGAGACATTGGGAAAGAGGAGAGTAGACAGAAAAGGAGGGAAGGGGTGAAGGAAAGGAAAAGAAGAAAAGAACAAGAAAATGAAAGAAAATAGTGACCAATTTTCACAGAAATTGCTTTTAATTTTGACCAAAATACATTACTTAAACATTAATTTTTAACTCAACTTGTTAATATGTTGTTTAGGATATTGTATCCTCATGTACTAGTGATATATGTTTCTAATTTCTCCTTTATAATAATACATTTTTTCCAATTTTAATATCAGGTTTACCCAGATCAAGTAGAATGACTTTGAAGTATTTCTCCTTTTTCTATCATCTATAAGATTTAGCATGATCTGTTTTATGAAATTATCTTTTAGTTTTATATATAAATATTAGTTTTCTATTTAATGATACTTAAAAAATCATAAGAAGTTAATTGATGACTCTATACTGAATCTCAGAGTCAAAGCATTCTATAATAGACATACTCTTATTTGACAATGTGAACGTTACTTTCTTTGCATTATTATTACTAATACTATTAATTAATATTTCAGTGTAGCAATTGATTCCTTTTCTGAATGTATTTATGTTCATTTTTTCTTATTATTAGTATTAGATCATAGCTGTGTAAATTTAATGCGATCATGGGGCACCATGCACTGGTTTTATAAACAGTTTGACACATTTTCATCACACTGGTTAACATAGCATTCCTGGCATTTTCTTAGTTATTGTGTTAAGACAATCATATTCTGCATTCACTGAGTTTCACATGTACCCTTGTAAGATGCACCGCAGGTGTAATCCCACCAATCACCCTCCCTCTGCCCAACCTCCTCCCTCCTTCCCCTTTCTCTCCCCCTTCCTCGTATTCTTAGGTTATAACTGGGTTATAGCTTTCCTATGAAAGTCATAAATTAGTTTCATAGTAGGGCTGAGTACATTGGGTACTTTTTCTTCCATTCTTGAGATACTTTACTAAGAAGAATATGTTCCAGCTCTATCCATGTAAACATGAAAGAGGTAAAGTCTCCATCTTTCTTTAAAGCTGCGTAATATTCCATGGTGTACATATACCACAATTTATAGATCCATTCGTGGATCGATGGGCACTTGGGCTTTTTCCATCTTAGCAATTGTGAATTGGGATGCAATAAACATTCTGGTGCAAATATCTTTGTTATAATGTGATTTTTGGTCTACTGGGTATATACTTAGTAGAGGAATTATAGGATTGAATGGCAGATCTATTTTTAGATCTCGACATGTTCTCCAAACATCTTTCCAAAAGGAATGTATTAATTTGCATTCCCACCAGCAGTGTCAAAGTGTTCCCTTTTCTCCACATCCATGCCAACATCTCTGGTCTTGGGATTTTGTGATGTGGGCTAATCTAACTGGAGTTAGATGGTATCTCAAGGTAGTTTTGATTTGCATTTCTCTGATGATTAAAGATGATGAGCATTTTTTCATATGTCTGTAGGCTGTGCACCTGTCTTCTTCAGAGAAGTTTCTCTTCAAGTCCCTTGCCTAGCCTGAAATGGGATAACTTGTTCTTTTCTTCCTTATACGTTTGAGTTCTCTGTGGATTCTGGTTATTAAACCTTTGTCGGAGACATAACCTGCAAATATCTTTTCTCATTCTGAGGGCTGTTTGCTTGCTTTACTTACTGTGTTCTTGTCTGTGCAGAAGCATTTTAGTTTGATCAGGTCTGTGAAAAATCTCTATAAAGAGAACTATGAAACTCTAAGAAATGAAATAGCTAAAAATGTTAAAAAATGGAAAAACATACCATGCTCTTGGTTGGGAAAAATCAACATTGTTAAAATGTCCATACTACCCAAAGCAATATATAATTTTAATGCAATCCCTATTAAAGTTCCACTGTCATACTTTAAAGATCTTGAAAAAATAATACTTCGTTTTATATGGAATCAGAAAAATCTCAAATAGCCAAGACATTACTCAGAAATAAAAACAAAGCAGGAGGAATCACACTACCAGACTTCAGACTATACTATAAATTGATAGTGATCAAAACAGCATGGTATTGGCACAAAAACAGAGAATTAGATGTATGGAACAGAATAGAGAACCAAGAGATGAACCCAGCTACTCACTGTTATTTGATCTTTGACAAACCAATTAAAAACATTCAGTGGGGAAAAGATTCCCTATTTAACAAATGGTGCTGGGTGAACTGGCTGGCAACCTGTAGAAGACTGAAACTGGACCCACACCTTTCACCATTAACTAAGATAAACTCTCACTGGATTAAAGATTTAAACTTAAGACATGAAACTATAAAAATACTAGAAGAGAGTGCTGGGAAAACCCTTGAAGAAATCGGTCTGGGTGAGGATTTTATGAGGAGGATCCCCCATGCGATTGAAGCAGCTTCAAAAATACACTACTGTTCATTTGTTCTTTATGAGGTTTTTGTTTCTAGTCCTTATCTTAAACGTTTTCATTGAAATAAAAAAAAAAGTTTCCCAGAGGCAATTTATAGAATGAAAGAGACTTAGATGACATAATAAACAATTTAAATTGTGAAAAAAATATTTATGCACACAACTTGAATGTTCCCACATTCTTGAAACAGACCTTAAATAGTTTGAGCAATGTGATATCCTATAACTCCATAATAACAGGGGACTTTAACATTCCTCTTCCAGAGCTGGACAGATCCTCTAAACAGAAACTAAACAAAGATGCAAAGTATTTAATTGTAACACTAGAACAACTGTGCTTGATAAAAGTTAATAGAATGCTCCATCCCCAAACTAAAGAATATAAATTCTTCTCATCTGCCCATGGAACATTCTCCAAAATTAATCATATCCTCGGACCCAAAACAAACCTCAACAGAAGGAAAAGAATTGGCATTTTACCTTGTATCTTCTCAGACCACAAGGCGTTAATGATGGAACTCAACTCCAACAAAAACATTCAACCCCACACAAAGGAATGGAAATTAAACAACCTTATACTGAATGAAAGTTGGGTGCAGGAAGAAATAAAAGAGGAA
Organism: Nycticebus coucang; assembly: GCF_027406575.1. Classification (NCBI taxonomy): domain Eukaryota; kingdom Metazoa; phylum Chordata; class Mammalia; order Primates; family Lorisidae; genus Nycticebus; species Nycticebus coucang. The sequence goes on along the minus strand of NC_069804.1, from coordinate 150,135,129 downwards.
ATCATTAAATTCCTTGAGCAGAACAATAATGAAGACACAAGCTACCAAAATGTGTGGGATTTGGTGGGGCAAAAGTAGTCCTGGGAAGAAACGTTATCACTTTAGATGCCTACTTCCAAAAAGCAGAGAGAGTGCATCAACAAACTCATAAGCCATCCTTTGGAATTGGAAAAAGAAGAACAATCTAAGCCTAAATCCAGCAGAAGAAAAGAAATATCCAAAATTAAATCAGAAATTAATGAAATTGAATTGAATTGGATTAATGAAATTGATTAATGAAAGCAAAAGAATCATTCAGAAAATTAATGAAACAAGGAGTTGTTTTTTTGAAAAAATAAATAAAAGAGATAAACCTTTGGCCAAACTAGAAATAGAAAAGTAAAATCTCTGGTAACCTCAATCAGAAATGATAAATGGGAAATAACAACTGATGCCACAGAGATACAAGAGATTATTTCTGAATATTACAAGAAACTCTATGCCCAGAAATTTGATGATGTGAAGGAAATGGATCAATATTTAAAATCACACCCTCTCCCTAGACTAAGCCAGGAATAAATAGATCTCCTGAACAGACCAATTTTAAGCACTCAGACAAAGAAACAATAACAAATCTCCAAAGAAAAAAAGGCCCTGGTCCAGATGGCTTCACACCATAATTCTATCAAACATTCAAGAAAGAGTGTATTCCCATACTGCAGAAAATATTCCAAAAATTTGAGGAAGAAGGAATCTTCCCCCAACATGTTCTATGAAGCAAACATCACCCTGATACCAAAACCAGGAAAAGACCCAAACAAAAAGGAGAATTTCAGACCAATCTCACTCATGAATATAGATGCAAAAATTCTCAACAAAATCCTAGCCAATAGATTACAGCTTATCATGAAAAAAGTCATACATCATGATCAAGTAGTTTTCATCCCAGGGATGCAAGGCTGGTTTAACATATGCAAGTCCATAAACATTATTCACCATATCAACAGGAGCAAAAACAAAGAACATATGATCCTTTCAATAGATACAGAAAACACATTCGATACAATCCAGCATCCTTTCCTAATTAGAACACTGGGGAGTTTAGGTGTAGGTGGCACATTTCTTAAACTGATCAAAGCTGTCTATGACAAACCCACAGCTAATATTTTACTTAATGGAGTAAAACTGAAAGCTTTTCCACTTAGAAGTGGAACCAGACAAAGTTGTCCTCTATCACCACTACTATGCAACGTAGTGCTGGAAGTTTAGCGCATACAAACAGGCAAGAGAAGGAAATAAAGAGCATCCAAATGGGAGAAGAGGAGGTCAAACTCTCCCTCTTTGCTGACAATATGATCTTATACTTAGAGAACCCCCAAGACTCCACAAAAGACTTCTGGAAGTCATCAAAAAATACAGTAATATCTCAGGATATAAAATCAGTGTCCACAAGTCAGTAGTCTTTGTATACGCCAATAACAGCCAAGATGAGAGGCTAATTAAGGACACAATGCCCTTCACCATAGCTTCAAGGAAAATGAAATACTTAGGAATATACCTAACAAAAGAGGTGAAGGACCTCTATAAAGAAAATTATGAAACCCTAAGAAATAGCACAGGATATTAACACATAGATGAACATACCATGCTCATATCTGGGAAGAATCAACATTGTTAAAATGTCTATACTTCCCAAAGAAATCTACACATTCCCTGCTATCCCTATTAAAATACAACACTGTACTTTCAAGACCTGGAAAAAATAATTCTTTGTTTTGTACAGAACCCGAAAAAAAAAATGACATATAGCTAAGGCAGTTCTTAGTAATAGAAACAAAGCCGGGGGCATCAGCATACCAGACTTCAGGCTGTACTAGAGGTATTAGTGATCAAAACACCATGGTTTTGGCATGAAATAGAGGCATAGACATTTGGAATCGAACAGAAAACCAGGAAATAAAACTAACATCTTACAGCCACCTAATCTTCAATAAACCAAACAAGAACATACACTAGGGAAAAGAATCCCTATTCAATAAATGGTGCTGGGAAAACTTGATATCCATATGTAAAAGACTGAAAATGGATCCGCACCTTTCTTCATTCACAAAAATTGATTCAAGATGGATAAAAGCCCTAAATTTCAGGCATGAAACAATAAAAATCCTCAAAGAAAGCATAGGAAAAGCACTTGATTATATCAGCCTGTGAAAAGACTTTATGAAGAAGACTTCCATGGCAATTGCAACAACAAAAATGAACATATCAGACTTAATGAAACTGAAAAGCTCTGTACAGCTAAGGAGACAACAACCACACCAAATAGCCTACACAATGGGAAAGGATATTTGCATATTTTGAATCAGACAAGAGCTTGATCACTAGGATCTATAGAGAACTCAAATTAATCCACATGAAAAAAGCCAACAATCCCATATATCAATAGGCAAGAGAAATGAATAGAACCTTCTCTAAAGTAGACAGACAAATGGCTAACAAACATAAAAAAAATGCTCATCATCCCTAGTTCTTAGAGAAATGCAAATCAAAACCTCCCTGAGATATCATCTAACCCCAGTGAGAATGGCCCATATCACAAAATCTCAAAACTGCAGATACTGGCGTGAACGTGGAGAGAAAGGAACACTTTTACACTGCTGGTGGGACTGCAAACTAATGCAACCTTTTTGGAAGGAAGCATGGAGACCCTCAAAGCACTCAAGCTAGACCTCTCATTTGATCCTGCATTCCCATTACTGGGCATCTACCCAGAAGAAAAAAAAAAAAACCTTTTACCATAAGGACACTTGCACTAGACTATTTATTGCAGCTCAATTTACAATCCCCAAAATGTGGAAGCAGCCTAAATGCCCACCAACCCAGGAATGGATTAACAAGCTGTGGTATATGTACCCCATGGAATACTATTCAGCCATTAAAAAAAATGGAGACTTTACATCCTTTGTATTAACCTAGATGGAAATGGAGCACATTCTTCTTAGTAAAGCATCATAAGAATGGAGGAGCATGAATCCTATGTACTCAATGTGGATATAAGGACAATTAATGACCTAGTACACAGTGGGGGGGAGGGGAAGGGGAGAGCAGAGAGACAAGAAGGAAGGGTTGGAGGAAGGAAGAGTAGAGAGAGGGAAGGAGGAAGGGGGTGAGGGTCTCAGTGTGTGACACACCTTTTGGGGGCAAGACACAATTATAAGAGGGACTATACTTAACATATGCAATCAACGTAACCTGGTTTCTTCTACCCTTAATGAATCCTCAACAATAAAAAAAAAAAAAGTATGGGCTTCAGAATCAGTCTGTGTGGGTTACAGTCCCTGCTTTACTGTCTAGTGGCTATGTGACCTTAGCCAAGTTGTTAAGCCTTGATCCTCTCATCTGTAGAAGTAGATTAATAGCAGTATCTCTATTGTAGAGCTGTTGTAAGGACTAAGAAAAGTAATTCATTTACATTATTCAACACAGTGTCTAGTATCTAAAATCCCAACAAACATTAGCAGTGACTACTATTTCTATTATTATTGTTTAGTGCAAAAGACCTACAGGTTTAGAATGCATCCTGTGGTTTTGATAACTATAGTGGAACCACTGTATGTTGAAATGACTTGCTTGGTGTATCAGTTACAGGGCTACTATAACAAATTACCCCAAACTGGGTGGCTTAGGACAACAGAAATTTATACTTTCATAGTTCTGGAGGCTAGAAATTTGAAATACGGTTGTCAACAGGCCACAGTCCCTCAGGAAACTCTAGGAAAAACCATTTTCTTGCCTCCTTCAGATTCTGGTGTCTGTCAGAATTCCTTAATTTGTCACTAAGTAAATTCCTTCTTAACCTCTATCTTCACATGGTTTTCTCCTCATCTCCCTTTTTGTCTCTTGTAAAGATACTTATCATTGGATTTAGTGCCCACTAGGTTAATCCAGGGTATTCTAATTTAATATCCTTAATTTAATTACATTTGCTGCAACATACTTTTTCAAAATAAGATCTCACACGTTTCTAGAGTTATGATAGGTACAGACCATTTAACCCACCACACTTGGTAAGACATATTTTAGTTTTATTTTCTCTGTCTTCATCTTTCAGACTGTTACATCCTGAGAAAGGGTTGTATCATGTTATCTCAAATTTTGCCATGTAAAGAACCAGATATCACAAAAATTGTGAAAATAGCAAAGTTTGTCTTCAGTGGCCTGTAATCTCCTCCTAGACTCTTGCCTTCCCCTATGTGGCTCTTCAGTCCTAGCTCCTCTCCATTGCACACAGCAGCCTCATGCTGCCTAGGACTTCCAACTGCCAGGTCTTTCTTACTGTGGCAGTGCCTCAAACACTAGACTTGCTTATCTTCCTTCAACTTCCCAATAATCTTCTTATTATCTATTTTGGCAATCCTTCATTAGCTCATTCTCCCAAAACTCTGGTGAGGAAGATAATACAGGCATTATAATTGACAGGTTTTTTTTTTTTTTTAATTGACACACTGGTTAAGGGTTCACTTCAATAGACAGTTGGTGTTTCCCTTCCTTCCTTCCTCTTTTTTTTTTTTTTTGAAAGTAGAAACTTCCAGTTTAATCTTCAGAACTCCAATAAATAAAATAGATAAAAGTAAAGCTGCTTGTTTGGACATGCAGGTATCTGGACTGTAATGGGATTATACCTTAGGTGTTTGGTATAAAATCCATATAATTAACCCATTTCTAATGTCACTGAACAGACAGGGTCTTCTCAACCTAAAATATGTAAGTATGTGCCAGCTCTTTAAACTTCTGATTAGTAATGCCAAATGATGAGCAAACAAACTAGAGAACGTTATTGTAATTTATTGGGAAGAGTCAGATTTTCAGCTTGGAGAGCATTCAATTTTGGATTTATTCTAACATCTTGGAATTTTACTAAGTTATAGTTTTCAGTGTTTTCTCCATCAGTAAGTAAAAGTTTAGAGAATTTCTATATATGTAGGAGTTCCTTTAAGGAAAATGTAGAAAAACATATTCCCCCAAATTCAAGGGCATGTGGTCTGTCATTTCAAGTTCTCTTGCAAATAATCTAAAATCCCTTGTCCCTTTGGCCCTCCCTGGCAAAATTCAAATGATTAATGTTGTCAACTGTCACCCTTGTCCCTACCTATCTTCAGCAGCCAAGCCCTATTTTAGAAGAATCATTTCTACAATGGGTACATTAGTACCAATAAAAAATCACAGTCACAAAACTCACATGGGCTCTCAGCACTGCCCAGCAATATTATCGTATTCCTTGGGGTTATCTTGTTTTGTTATCCTCCACAATTATTTTTTCAGAATTTCTCTACTTTTCTCAAACTTCCAACTACCCCTCTTCCCATTCATTCTCAATGGATGCCTTTGCCTCCTGCTTCACAGAGAAAATAACCATCACATGAGAACTCCCTGAATTTTCTGCCATGAAATATAAAATCAGATTGGGCATGCACCCATGCTCTCATTCTTACTCTTATTATAATTCAGAAAGTGTCCTGATATGCTAAAAAGCTAGCTATATTATATATTATATTACTTCATCTACATATACTCTTTCCATGCAATTCCAAGAATTTATAATTTGATTTGGGAGCCAGTACCATATTTCTTTTTTTAATTTCAGATTAATACAAGGGTACAAATGATTAAGTTACATTGCCTTTCTTAGGTAAAGTTCAAGTTGTAGTTGAGCCCTTCACCCAGGGGGTGTGCTGTATACCCATACATTGTGCCCATTAGGTAAGAGCTTTCCAATCATCTTCCCTCCTCCCCTTTTCCTTCTCCCTCCTCCCTCTTCCCTGGCATTTGAATTCAGTTGTGTTTTCCCCTCCTATGGGGATGTAGTTGTTTATCTATTGGTTTCAAAGAGTATTGAGTACACTGCATACTTTCTATTCTTATGATACTTTTTCATCACAAATGAAACTCATTTGAGCTCTATACAGGATCCTGGGATGAAAGTTGTTTTGTTTTAGAAGATTGCAGGTGGATGACCATCCTCTTCTGTCTTGAAAAGTTTCAGCTGAGAGATCTGCATTCATTCTAATATTCTTCCCCTTGTAGGTTATACTTTTCTTACATCTGGCTGCTTCTAGGAGATGCTTTATTTGTATTGAGTCATGCTGGGGTTCTGAACTATCTGCTGTCTGAATTTCTGTATCTCTTGCATTGCTTGTGAAATTCTCCTCCATTATATCTTGGAATAGAGCATCTGTGCCTTTAGGACCATCGCCTTCTCCTTTAAGAATTCCTATAAGGTGAATGTTTGCTCTTTTGGCGTGGTCCCACAACTCTCTCAGGAAGTGATCCATTTTTGCTGTCCACTTCTCTGCGTCTTTGAGCATTTGGGAGTGCTAAGAAAGTTTGTCTTCAACTTCAGAGATCCTTTCTTCTGACTGCTCCACTCTATTACTGAGGGATTCTACTGTATTACAAAGTTCCTTGAATAACTTTCTCATTTCTTTGAGGTTTGCAATTTCTTTTCACATTATGTCTAAATCCTTGGAGATTTTGTCTTTGAATTCATTGATTTCTTGAGACAACTTTTGAATTACTCCTTGAATTTCTAATTCCAACTTTACTTCCATTTTATTAATCTTATTTGCCATCCATATTCTGAATTCTGTTTCTGACATTTCAGCCATTTGTTTATCAATGGCATCTTCTGTTGTATCTCCTTTGTTGTTCCTTGGGGAAGCTGATCTACTCTGATTATTCATGTTACCAGAGGTTTTCTACTGGTTCTGCCCCATGATTATTTTTCACAATTTTGCTAGAAAAGGTGGTAAGGTGAAATTGGATTGAGGGCCCCAGGAGTTGTAGTTAACCAGCCCTTTTCCAAAGAGCTGGGACTGGTGTCTGTGGCTTTTCCCCTACAGCTTTAAAAAGGTCCCTTTCAGTTCTATAGCCTGAGACTCTGGGAACCTGATTGATGTGATGGGGCTAGGTGACTCTACCTTGTGTTCACCCAGCCTCTATTCAATCATAGTGAATCAGCAGTTTGAGGCTAAAATCCCAGCTGAGGAGAGATACAAGCAATTAAGATACCTTGTCCCCCACTGGTGACAACTGGGAGAGGAGAATTAGTCCTTCCAACAATGACACAAACAGGGCTCAACCTTGGAGGGTCCCCCAGTGGCCAGCCCAGGTCAAGAATTCCAAACCAATTGTCCCAGGAATCACAATCCAGGCTGTTTGCTTTAGTTGTTATATGCTTAGCTATGCAGAAGCTTTTAAGCTTGATCATGTTCCATTTATTTATTTTTGGTGCTGCTGTGATTGCCAAGGGGGTCTTCTATATAAAATCTTTTTCCAGGCCAATTTTGTCAAGAGTTTTCCCCACACTTTCTTCTAGAATTTTTGTTGTTTGGCGTCTTGAATTTAAATTTTTATTCAGCAAGAGTAAACTTTTGTAATTGGTGAGAGGTGCAGGTCCAGTTTCAGTCTTCTATATGTGGCTAACCAGTTCTCCTAGCACCGTTTATTAAATAGGAATTCTTTTCCCCAGTATCAGCTTTCATTTGGTTTATCAAAGATCAGTTGGCAATAAGTGGTTTGTTTCATCTCTAGGTTCTCTATTCTAATCCATAGGTCTATATCTCTATTTTTGTGCCACTGCTATGCTGTTTTGATCATGTCGACTTGTACTATAACCTGAAGTCTAGCAAAATGATGCCTCCAGATTTGTTTTTATTTCTTAGAATTGAATTATCTATTCAGTGTTTTTTCTGGTTCCATATGAAGCATAGTATTATTTTTTCTAGTTTTTTAATTTTTTTTTTTATTAAATCATAGCTGTGTACATTAATGCAATCATGGGGTACCATGCTGGTTTTATATACAATTTGAAATATTTTCATCACACTGGTTACCATAGCCTTCCTGGCATTTTCTTAGTTATTATGTTAAGACATTTATATTCTACATTTAGTAAGTTTCACATGTACCCTTGTAAGATGCACTGTAGGTGTGGTCCCACCAATTACCATCCCTCCATCCATTTATAGCTAAATTAGTTTCATAGTAGGGCTGAGTACATTGGATACTTTTTCTTCCATTCTTGAGATACTTTGCCAAGAAGAATATGTTCCAGCTCCATCCATGTAAACATGAAAGAGGTAAAGTCTTTCTTTAAGGCTGCGTAATATTCCATGGTGTACATATACCACAATTTTTTCTTAAAGTATGATGTTGTTGCCTTGATGGTGATTGAATTAAATTTGTGGATTGCTTTGGGTAGTATGGACATTTTTATGATGTTGATTCTTCCCAGCCATGAGCATGGTATGTTCTTCCATTTGTTAATATCTTCTACTATTTATTTTCTTAGGATAACTTTCTTTATAGAAGTCCTTCACCTCTTTTGTTAAGTATATTCCTAGGTATTTCATTTTCTTTGAAGCTACTGTGAAGGTGATTGTGGTCCTGATTAGCATCTCATTTTGGTTGTTATTGGCATATACAAAGACTACTGATTTGTGGATATCAATTTTATATCCTGAGACATTACTTTATTTTTTGATGACTTCCAGGAGTCTTTTGTGGAGTCTTTGGGGTTGTCTAAGTATAAGATCATATCATCAGCAAAAAAGGGGATTTTGATCGCCACTGCTCCCATTGGGATGCCCTTTATTTCCTTCTCTTGCCTGATTATATTTGCTAGAACTTCCAGCACTATATTGAACAGTAGTGGCAATAGAGGACAACCTTGTCTGGTTCCATTTCTAAGTGGAAAAGCCTATAGTTTTACCCCGTTAAGTAAACTATTAGCTGTGGGTTTGTCATAGATGGCTTCGATCAGTTAAAGAAATCTGCCACCTATGCCTATACTCTTCAGTGTTCTAATTTGAAAGGGATACTGGATTTTATCGAATGCTTTCTCTGTGTCTATTGAAAGGATCATATGGTCTTTGTTTTTGCATCTGTTGATATGGTAGATTATATTTATATACTTGAGTGTGTTAAACCAGCCTTGCATCCCTGGGATGAAACCTACTTGATTGTGATGTATGACTTTTTTGATGATAAGCTGTAATCTATTGGAAAGGATTTTGTTGAGAATTTTTGCCTCTATTTTCATTGGTCAAATTGGTCTGAAGTTCTCCTTTTTAGTTGGATCTTTTCCTAGTTTTGGTATCAGAGTGATGTTTGCTTTGTAGAACATGTTGGGGAAGATTTGTTCCTCCTCAAATATTTGGAATAATTTCTGCAGTATGGGAATATGCTCTTCTTTGAAGGTTTGATAGAATTCTGGTGTGAAGCCATTAAGACCAGGGCATTTTTTTCTTGGGAGGTTTGTTATTGTTTCTTTGATCTGAGTGCTTAAAATTGGTCTGTTCAGGAGATCTATTTATTCCTGGCTAAGTCTAAGAAGAGGGTGTGATTCTAAATATTGATCCATTTCCTTCACATTGTCAAATTTCTGGGCATAGAGTTTCTTGTAGTATACAGAGATAATCTCTTATATCACTGTGGCATCTGTTGTTATTTCCCCTTTATCATTTCTGATTGAGGTCACTAGAGATTTTATTTTTCTATTTCTAGTTAGTATGGCCAAAGCTTTATCTATTTTATTTTTTCAGAAAACTAACTCCTTGTTTCATTAATTTTCTGAATGATTCTTTTGTTTTCAATTTCATTAATCTCTGATTTAATTTTGGATATTTCTTTTCTTTTGCTGGATTTAGGCTTAGATTGTTCTTCATTTTCCAATTCCATAAGATGGCTTGTGAGTTTGTTGATGTGCTTTCTTTCTGTTTTTCAGATGTCAGCATCTAAAGCGATAAATTTTCCTCTCAGGACTACTTTTTCTGTATCACACAGGCTTTGGTAGCTTGTGTCTTCATTGTTATTATGCTCAGGGAAGTTAGAGATTTCCTCTTTCATCTCTTCCTATACTGTCTTCAGCATAAGGTTGTTTAATTTCTATGCCTTTGTGTGGGGTTGAACATTTTTATTGGATTTGAGTTCCACCTTTAATGCCTTGTGGTCTGAGAAGATACAAGGTAAAATTTCAATTCTTTTGATTATGTTGGGATTTGTTTTTTGTACTAGGATCTGATTAATTTGGGAGAATGTTCCATGAGCCGATGAGAAAAATGTGTATTCTTTATCTTTGGGATGGAGTGGTCTATGTATGTCTGTCAAGCACAGTTGTTCTAGGGTCACAATTAAGTCCCTTGTATCGTTCTCTTTACAGGATCTGTTCAGTTTTGTAAGAGAAGTGTTAAAGTCTCCTGCTATTATGGTGTTATGGGATATCATATTGCTCAGACTAAGTAAGGTCTGTTTCAGAAATCTGGAGCATTTAAGTTGCATGTATAAATATTTAGAATTGAGATGTCATCTTGTATTTTTCCCTTGACCAATTATGAAGTGTCCATCTTTGTCTTTTTTTTTTTTACTGTAGTTGCTTTAAATTCACTTGTATCTGAAAATAAAATCACATCCCCTCTTTTCTTCTGAATTCCATTTGCCTGGATAATTGTCTTCCATTAACTCTGAGTTTTAATTTGTCCTTTGAGGCTGGGTGTGTTTCCTGAAGACAGCAAAGGGAACCCTTAACTCTGAGTTTTAATTTCTCCTTTGATCCTGGGTGTGTTTCCTGAAGACAGCAAAGGGATGGCTTGTGTTTTTTAATCTAACCAGCCAGTCTATGCCTCTTCAGTGGGGAATTCAAGCCATTAACATTCATTGAGAGAATTCATAAGTGTAGTGGTGTTCTATGCATCTTATTTTGTGAAAGTCCCTTGCTTAGTTTTATCTTTTGCATCATTGTGGAAGCTAAGTTTTGTCCTTTAGTTTATGAGCACTTACTTTACTAGCAGTCCATTGTGAGGGTCAATGTGTAGAACAGTTCAAAGTATTTACTGTGGAGTGTTATTCAACTTTTTGATACTAGGCATCCTGTTGTGTATAAAGTATTCTTTAGTATCTCTCTGTGGTTTTCATTTATAGCAAATGGATAAAATTTGTTTATGTGCTTATTGGCTGTTTGAATATCTTCTTTGGAAAAATAGCTCTACAGAGCCTTTGACCACTTCAATTATTATTTAATTGGGTTGCCTTTTTCATTATTCAATTGTAAGTTTTCTTATTACATATTCAGGATTATAGCCTTAATTAGATACATGATATGCAAGAACATTCTATGTTTGAATTGTATTTTCACTTTCATTGTAGTGTCCTTTAAATTACAAAAGTCTTATGTTTTGATGTAGTTTATTTATGTTAGAAGGTGTTGTTCATATTTGTTTGCCATATCTAAGAATTCATTATAAAATCCAAAATTTTAAATATGTACTCCTATGTTTTCTTCTAAGAGTTTGGTACTTTTATCTATGTAATTCATGTTTTTATTTTTATAAGTTTCCAACTTCATTCTTTTGAATATGGCTATCCTATTTTTTCATTTCCAGTGTCTAACCATTTATTGAAGTCATTCTCTCCCTCATTGAATGGCTAGTATTCTTGTCAAAAATATTGTTTTCCACAGACACGTGGATTATTCCTGGACTCTAGTTCCCAGGTATAGACCTCTTTCCCAACTTAATTATCTGCATTGATCCCCTGATTATTTCCTCAGCATCAGGCCCTGCTGGGTTAGGATCTCAAAGCTCTTCAGACCTTCAGAGGCAGGTCTCACCTTGCCCCTAGACAACAGTTCCCATGGAGTACAAGAGTCCCTGAGTGGAGGTCCAATCCCAGTAGGCAGAACAAAGAAAGTTGTGTCCCTATACGAGGCCTGCCCTTAGGACCTTCTCTCAAACTTCCCACAATGGCCATCCCCTGGCTGCCAAGACCTTCCAAGTACAACCTTCTCTGCTTCCACCAAACTGGTGCAAAATCTGCTCAAATCAGCCTTCACAACTGGCTGCTGTATACTGTTTATATGTGCCCCCTCTTCCAGGTTTTTCTCTCAAAGGACTTCCTCCCATCCCAGACCTCCACAGAGAGGCTGGTCACTCCCACTCATCTGGTCTGTTGTCAGAACTCTACTGCACTGGATCATGTACTGTATCTAGCCCCTTGCCACCTTGCTGCACACCAAAGCCACAGCTTAAGGCAAGGACTCACCAGGCATAACTTGGCTTTCTTCTGTTTCTCAGTTGCACTAGGAGCATTTGGCCAAATGTTCTTTCTCGTCTGCCATCTTGTTCTGACCCACATTTAAAACTCTTGACTATAAATTAATAATATCAAACTACATAATAAAAATTATATAATATAAAATTATTCATACATCATGAGTACTGGTTGGAATTCCCAATTAATTGCTGCTAAACCAATGTACTCAAATATAAAAAGTAAAAGGCCTAATTTATAGTGATGTACAGTGTTTGACAACTTTCATGGGTATATTTAGGCTAGCAGTGTGACAGAAGTAAACACAGAGTTGGAAAGATGTTTAAAATATTAATTGTTTTGATAAATGGTTTTATGTCATTCAGGCTGACATTTATAATATAATCCTTTCAATTAGAGGTATTGTTTCTTACTGCTCCAAATGAGCAAGGGCCCTGAGCTTAGAAGAACCTTAAAAAATGGTAATCTTTGTGCTCAACTCTTCTCTCCATTTTATTTAGCTTTTTGATCACATAATAGTGGAGCAAGAACCTGATTGTTCTGACTCTAGGCCAACTCAGTGAAAGTGTTGTTGAGCTGTAGGAATGGCCTAGTCTTCCTGTTTCTACTTCATTTCTTTCCCCTTATTTGACTTGTATTGGTGATTCTGTCTCCTGGGCACCGGGAGACAGAACCACTTAACACATTGATTCTGAGAAACCTCCCCAAATCAAGCTTGATTAAGGAGAAAACAACTTAACGGGCCCTTAGAACAAGAAGAGAGGCTATAATCACTTAAATATTGATAACACTAATCAGAAATTCTAGTATTACCAAGAATAAACTGAAACCTTCAATGTCAAAAGCCTTTTATTGAACATCATGCTGAAGGCCAAGAAACCCTGTAACTTTCCGATGGTACTCCTGCAGTCTGACACTTTGAGTCATCCCCTGTGCTTAGAAATCTTTAAAAGCATCTTCTCTGAACCACAGATGCCCCAAACTCCTTGAAATCTTCAGAAGTGACCCACATCTGCTTGAAAGTACTCACGGAGGTCATTATGGATGCACCAATCCATGCAGAGAAACATCTATCAGAAGAAGCCGTGATCTTGATGGGGGTCCCTATGGAAGCCAGTTGATCCAGTTCTTTCATGAGCCTTTCCTCCAGTCCAGGAAAGAGAGAGGAGCCCCCAGACATTACAATCTCTCCAAAAAGTTTTTTCTGGATGTCAGTGGCACATTTCATGATGCTGTTGCAGACCATTTTTGAGAGTCCTGGACTGTGGATGCCTAGCTGGTCAGGTGCAAAGAGAACCTCTGGCACCTGGTATAACTCATGCCCAATGTGGATGACATTCCCATCAGGAAGGCTGTATTCTCGAAAGACTTCCTCAGGCTTCTTGCACAGCTCTTTCTCTGGCTCCAAGGCAATGTAGCACAGCTTCTCTTTAATGTCATTCACCAAGTCCTTGTTAAGCATGCAAGGAAAGGTATACCCCCTAGCCAACAGTTGCTGGGTGAGATGCTCCGTGATGTCCCTCCCTGCCACATAGAGCTTGGTGACTGCATGAGGCAGGGCATAACCCTCAAAGATGGGGACAGTGCTGGTGACTCCATGTCCACTGTCTACCACCAGGCCTGTGATGTAGGCAGAGGAATAGAGAGCTACCACAGCATGGTTGGACAGGTAGAAAGCAGGCACATTAAAGTTCTCAAACATCATTTCGGCAAGCATTTCTCGAGTCTCTCTTGGGTTCAAGGAGGGCTCCGTCATGAGTACCGGTTGGTCACAGGGTTTTACTCCCAGGCGGCACTCAAAAAGGTGTTGCCAGAGTTTCTCCATGTCATCCCATCCTGTTACCAGTCCACGTTCAATGGGGTAGTGCAAAGATAATGTCTCATATTTGCCCTGGGCTTCTTCCACAAAGTGCTTCATTTCATTGGCTCTTTCTGAAGGAATGTTACCTTTAGGATGCCCCACGACAGAGTAGATGATATGACGAGGTCCACTATCTCCGGAAAAGCCTACTTTGCAGAGCCCTGAACCATTGTCAAAAATCACAGCTGGCACATCTAAGACATATGGATTAAACATGTCTGCTTTGTCCTTTCCTGAACCTCACCAACTAAAGGAAAGAACACTTAGGCCACTTTGTGATGCAGGCACCTGTGGAAGTTTTAACGCCACAGGATTCCAGAATTCTTAGGCTGTCACGCAGGTGGAGCTAGCAGGTTGTCTCCAATGCACCAGAACACCCCATCATCAACCCACTAATTTTTTCTTATTTCTAGCAGTCTAGGTCCTGCTGAGGCAACTTCAGGGATGATTGTCCTTTATGTCACAATTTAGCCAAGGCAACAATTGTCCTGAGTGAGTGTCAGACAGCCTGGGTCTATGAGCCACCATTGCTGCCTATCTGGTGAGGCATATAGCCAGGGAAGGAAAACCATATGTATGAATAGCTTTAGTGAGCCTGGGAACCCAGAGCAGTGGCCGGCTTTTAGAACAAAATGAAGCTGCCAAACTGTGCCTGTCCCAAAGACACTCTCTACCCTCTCTGCTCTAGTGAGCTTTGTTCTGCAGAATGCTAAAAATACCCTTCCCTTTGCTAAGGGTAGAAACTAAACATCAGACATAGGCTCAGCTTGGAGTAAGGATATAATCAACTCAAGATATTCTTTCTTTTATTGTCCCTTACATTTGTTTGGGTTTTTTTTGTTTTTGTTTGTTTGTAATGGTTTTATTAAGATAAATTTTACATACCATACATGAACACACTTAGTGTCCATTTCCCTGATTTTAATATAGTTACAGATATTTGCCAATATTACAAAAATAAATTTCAGTATAGTTACAGATATTTGCCAATATTTCACAAATAAATAAAGATTACAAAAATCAAAATAAATGAATACACCTCATAAAGAATCCCAGTGTTCCTTAGCTACCACTCCTAATTAGATCATCCACCTGAACCCTATCTAAGCCTTGCTAATATATTTTTTGTCCCTGGAGATTTACTTTCTCTTCATTTTTTCATATAAATGGAATCATATAATATGTGGACTTTTGTGTTTGGATGAATTCACTGCATATTACCTTCAAATTTAATCTATTGTTTGGATATGACGTGTTTTCTTTACATACCAGTAAATGGGTATTTTAATTATCTTTTTATGATGAAGTCCACTTCTAGAAACAAAAATCTATGTTTTGTATGGACTTATCTTTTCATTTCTTTTGTGCATGTGTACATATATATACATTTATAAATGCATATATATATATATATATACTAGAATTGGGATTGCTGAGTAGAATATGACAACTGTATGTTAAATTACTTGAGTTCATTTCCTCTAAGTCTACTCTCCAAAGGATTGTGACATTTTACATTGTGAAACTATGTAGGAATATACTTAACTTCTCTACATGATCCTCCAAACTGTTATCCAACTTTTTTTTATGTACACAGATTGGTGTGATTTTTTTTGTCAGTTTTTAAAATATCTTTTCTCCCCCAGTTTAGATTTAATAATCTCTTGATTACTTGTTTCATTGCTCTAAACAATTGTGGTTAGTCAACTCTATGTTTGCATTTCCAAAGACATGAAACTAGGCATTACACTTCTGTCTCAATGCACCGAACTAAGACCTAAATTTAGGTGAGATTTGTTACATAAACTTTGCGAGGTCATAAATTTTTTCCTATAAGTTTCTAATGGTTTCAGGGATGTCCAACCTTTTTTTATTTTCTTCTCTGCTGAATATTGGAAGGGTAAGAGTTGTATTGGGCCACACATTAAATACACAAACACTAATGAAAGCTGATGAGCAAAATAAATGAATAAATGTATACATACAAGGTCCATGCATACTTTTTTTGTGATATCTGACAGCACAGATAACCATAAGCAAAATAAAGCTTCTCAAAATCAGCATGTGACCCTGCAGCCCCCTGAAGGCCAAAGATGTCCTTACAAAGAGAGTGGGTTTTTTTAATATTTGCCATTATTCTATTATTTTTTTAAGTTCAATATACAAATATCCATTGTATACCATTAACAATTAGAGAATTAATATGACAACATGAAATATGAAATACATAGCAATAATTCTTCAGAAATATATAGTATTTCTACATGGAAAACTTATTGAGAATATAAAAAGACACATGTCTGTATATATTGCAAAATTATTATTAATAATTTTTTTATTTGTTTAGGTATTCCTTCTGTTATAGCTCGAGTTACTGTCTTTCTAGGGATATCAGTATACCACATAGCAAATTCAGTTTGCTCTGGGGGTTCAGAAGGATTGTAGCAAACAGCTGACCCACTGGGGGGCACACATATCTGATATTGGGTATTATTATATATGCAAGTACCTTCTGGATTTCCTGGATATTCATAATAAAAGTAAACCAATAACACAATTTTGAGAGTTTGTCTAGTTTGTGTTACCTTTTGGATATATTTTTCACAACCTTCATCATGTCATGGCTGTCACCATCACAAGGAAGGTGAAAAAGTCCAAAGCAAAGTATCAATAATCAGTCCCACGCCACTGCTGTTCATCCTCAAGTTTCTGCCATGTGTAGACCAGTCAGCTCCTGATATGTGACTGAAACAGGGCTATAGTCTGTTTTTTCAGGGTAAGATGTTGGGGATACTCTGGGTGTCCCCATTGCTGGCTCGTTCCACACGAGTGATGTATTCAGGCAGGAATGCCATTCACCTTCACTGATGTTGGTATGGACAGGATCACCAAGTAGGGGCCTTTTCACCAGGGTTTCAGTGGGTTCAGACTCCAATTATGAATCTACATCAGGTTACCTGGAGAGTGGGGATGGACTAGGGGTGATAAACTAACAAGATATCTGTCATTCACCCATTCTGAAATCCTTTTTTCATTATTTTCCCCAGTGACATTAGTTCATTAGTAAGTTTTGTTTCTTCCAGTTCTCTCAGGGTCCCTGGTAAATTTCTTAAAATGGGAGGAATCCTGTGATATAGTATTTTATAGGGTGAGTAACCTATTCTTTTTTTTTTTTCTAATTTTTTGAACCAGGTTACATTGATTGCATTTGTACGTAAAGTCCCTCTTATAATTATGTCCTGCCCCAAAAAGGTATGTCAAACATGGTGACTCCCCAGGCCCCTCCCTCCTTCCCTCATTCTACTCTCCCCTTCCCCCACCCCCACCATGTGCTATGTCATTACTTGTCCTCATATTAGAATTGAGTAGATAGGATTCTTGTTTCTCCATCCTTGTGGTGCTTTACTAAGAATAAAGTGTTCCACTTCTCTCCAGGTTAATACAAAAGATGTAAAGCCTCCATCTCTTTTAATAGCTGAATAGTATTCCATGGTATACATATACCACAGCTTGTTAATCCATTCCTGGGTCAGTGGACATTTAGGCTGTTTCCACATTTTGGCGATTGTAAATGGAGCCGCAATAAACAGTCTAGTGAAGGTGTCCTTATGGTAAAAGGATTTTGTTTTTTTCCTTCTGGGTAGATGCCCAGTAATGGGATTGCAGGATCAAATGGGAGGTCTAGCTTGAGTTCTATGAGGTTTCTCCATACTTCCTTCCAGAAAGGGTGTACTAGTTTGCAGTCCCACCAGCAGCGTAAAAGTGTTCCCTTCTCTCCACATCCACGCCAGCATCTGCAACTTTGAGATTTTGTGATGTGGCCATTCTTGCTAGTGTCAGATGATATTTCTGGTTGGTTTTAATTTGCATTTCTCTAATAATTAGGGATGATGAGTATTTTTTCATATGTTTGTTAGACATTCGTCTGTCTTCTTTAGAGAAGTTTCTATTCATCTGTCTTGCCCATTGATATAAGGGATTGTTGGTTATTTTCATGTTAATTAATTTGAGTTCTTGGTAGTTCCTAGTTATCAAGCTTTTGTCTGATTCAAAGTATGCAAATATCTTTTCCCATTGTGTAGGTTGTCTATTAGCTTTGGTTATCTCCTTAGCTGTACAGAAGCTTTTCAGTGTAATAAAGGCCCATTTGTTTACATTTGTTGTTGTAGCAGTTGCCATGGAAGTTGTCTTCATAAAGTCTTTCCCCAGGTCAATATCTTCAAGTGCTTTTCCCATGCTTTCCTTGAGGATTTTTTATCATTTTGTGCCTTAAATTTAGGGCTTTTATCAACTTGAATCAATTTGTGTGAGTGGAGAAAGGTGTGGGTCTAGTTTCAGTCTTTTACATGTGGATATCCAGTTCTCCCAGCACCATTTATTGCATAGGAATTCATTCCCCCAGTGTGTGTTTTTGTTTGGTTTGTCAAAGATTAGATGACTGTAAGATATTAGTTTCAGCTCCTGTTTTTCTATTAAGTTCCAGATGTCTGTGTCTCTATTTTTGTGCCAATACCGTGCTGTTTTGATCACTATGGCCTTGTGCAGCCTAAAGTCTGGTAGGCTGATGTCCCTGGATTTGGTTTTATTGCTAAGAACTGCCTTAGCTGTATGGAGTTTTTTCTGGCTCCATACAAAGCACAGAATTATTTTTTCCAAGTCTTGAAAGTTGAAACTGTAGATTGCTTTGGGAAGTATAGACATTTTAACAATGTTGATTCTTCCCAGCCATGAGCATGATATGTTCTTCCATTTGTTAATATCTTCTGCTATTTCATTTTGTAGGGTTACATAATTTTCTTTATAGTGGTCCTTCACCTCTTTTGTTAGTTATAGTCTTAAGTATTTCATTTTCTTTGAAACTACTGTGAAGGGGATTGTGTCCTTGATTAGCTTCTCATCTTGGCTGTTATTGGCATATACAAAGGCATTTTGTTTAAAATGTTAAAGACAGATAACCACTCTCTTCTAGCTTGAAAAATTTCAGCTGAAAAGTCTATGGTCACTCTGATATTTTTCACCTGTAAGAAGTTCCTTACGCCTGGCTGTTTGCAGTATTTTCTCTTTCATTTTGACTTTGGCCAAGTTAATAACAATTGTCTAGGAGATGCTTTGTTTGAACTGAATTGTGCTAGGGTTCTGAAACTATCTAGTGTCTTGGTTTGTGGGTCTTTTGCAATACTTCACCAGGGTGTCTTGAAGTAGAGCTTTCATGCTATTAGGACACTCTTCTCTTTCAAGAATCCCTATGATTTTAATGTTTGATCTTCTGGAGTGGTCCTATTACTCTTTCAGAGAAACCTTTGCTTTTGTTCTCTTTTCTACCTCTTTTAATGAATGGGTAAGTTCAAAAGTCTTGTCTTGAATTTCTGAGATACTTTCTTCATGTTCTAGTCTGTTGTTGAAACTCTCTACTGTGTTTTGAAACTCCTTGAATGCTTCTTTCAATTCCTTAAGCTCTGCTATATCCTTTCTAGTTATATCTAGACCCTTGGTGACGTTGTCTGTAATTTTACTAATTTCTTGAGACAGTTTGGAGACTTCTTTCTAGATTTCTTTTTCCATCTTCTTCTCAATTCCATTCATTTTATTGCTGCCATCCATATTCTGAATTCTATTTCTGCCATTTCAACAATTTCTCTATGAATGATATTTTCCTCTGTATCACCCTTGTAATTTCTTTGGGGAGTTGATCTGTTCTGATTTTTCATGTTGTCAGAGTTCTTCTACTTATTCTTCTCCATGTGTATTTTCAGTTTATTTATATATTATTTTTTTTTTAAGTTAGAATGTTAAATTGTCACTACCTTTTTACTGAGAGATAATCTAGTTAGAGTCCCTTAGGCAGCAGCCAGTAGACCTATTTGGAAATTAAAACTGGCAGGCTGAAATCAGTTCCAGATGCTTGTCACTCCTCTTCAGCACTGTCTGTTCAGATGTGTGGTCACTTATACATGTGGCCTTTCTTGCATACAGCCTCACAAAAGCTCACTTTCAGGGCTGCAGTGCAAGAGGAGCCCCTAGGGATGGGCCTTGCCTTCTCAAAACCGAGTGTGGTGGGACTGGAGGCAGGACCTCTAGAAGACACTTCGAAGCTATTGGTGACTCACAGTTAGCCTACCTTACTATTCCAGCCGAAGTACTTGCTGCAACCGTACTCAGATTCAGAAAGCTGAGGTTTACCCTGAAGTCTCAGCAGGAGCAGATTTGAAGCAACTTTTGCTTGATGTTGGGGTAGGGAGTATGTGGCTTATCGAACTATCCCAGCCACAGTTTCAGTCCCACCCACAAACAGATTCCAAAGTTAGTGTTTATCACCAAAAGTCCCAGCTAAAACAGATTCAGTAGTCCAGGAACTTTGCCTGAGATTAAGGAATGGAGCCCTCGGGCCTGCCACCAGCCTCTCTGATCTTTCCAGAGTGGGGTCACCCAAGGGTAGGCCTGTTCATCTCCAAGAAGGCAGGAGGGCAATTAAGGGTCGAACCTCCAGGAAGGGCCAACTAGGCACAGACGCCAGACAGAGCCACTCCAGCAGGTCAAGAGAGCTCCCCCATAGCAGAAGGAAGACTCAGAAGAGACCCCGCCATGCCAGAGTCAGTGCAGCCAAGCCACTATTGCCTCCACAGCAGGGGGTGTAGTGCACTCAATTCCCTGGATCACATAATGCAGAGGTTCCCAACAAATACATTGGCAGGGGCAGGGCCTGTCTCCTTTTCATCCCACCATGATTGCCAGTGACAGAGGCAGTGACCTCTGTAACCCTTGCTCTTTCAGTTGTGCTGAGGGCTGGGTAGGATCCAGAGCACTTTCACTCTTCTGGTACAAGGAGGTGGGGCAGCCCCTCCAGCCTGTCTGGACCAGACCTGCATTCCAAATCTCCATCCATGGGGAGAGAAGGCCTCTGCAAGGGGTTAGTTTGTCCAGCAACCCAAGAAAGATGGGGGATTTGCTGTGGTCACAAGGCAGCTGGAGCAAAAATTGCTCTCTATTCTCCCAGGAAGGATGAGACTTTTTGTCCTTTGTGGGACTCCCCCATGGGGTGAGAGATCTTGTGTTTCACTGCTCACAGAGTCTACCAGTTGGAGGAGGGGTCCACCTTACCTCTCTATTCTCCAGGCTTCTCCAGTATGGTCTGTTCCCTATCTATCCTTTGTTCTTTTCCTTCCTCTGTCTCATGTTCATCTTCACAGTCTGTCTCAGTGGGAATGCTGAGTGCCTTAATTTGTTCACCTTGTGATCTACCGCCGGATTCAACTACTCTGAGTTTGCTTCAGTCTAATTTTTCTCGTTCTAGAGGGGAGTTTTGAATGAAAGCTGCCTCTAGTTGGCCATTTTGCCCACTCCCAGTCAGGAAGTGTCCTGTTAAAGGTCAGTCCCTTCACCTGTATTCTGGATTCCACTCTTCTCTCACTTCTTTTTACATGTAAGTTTAACTCCAAAGTTTCTCCTAGATCTGTTTCTTACCTTCCATTTATCCTTTTTCTTTCCATTTGGAAACAATCACAAGATTACAGAAAAGTGGCAGTGCAGTATAAAGAATTTTCCTCTGAAACATTTAAGAATAAGTTGTTGACCCATTTCTTTTAAAGTCTTTATTGTATATTTCCTAAAAACAAGGGTATTCTTCTACATAACCACAACACAGCTTCCAAAATCAGGAAACTAGCATTCATACATTACTACCATCTAATGCTCAGACTCCATTTATGTTTTGTCAGTTGTCCCAGTAATGTTTCTTATAGCAAAAGGATCTCATTCTGAGTCAAGCACTGAATTTTAGTTGTCATGTCACTGTAGCTTCCTTCAGTTTGAAATAGGGCTTCAACTTTTTATTAACTCTCATGAATGACACTCCTGAGGATTGATCACCAGTTATTTTATAGAATCCCCCTCAATTTGGGAGAGTTTCTAATGTTTTCTCATAATTACATTCAGGTTATGCGTCTTTGGCAAGAATATTACATAATTAATACTGTGTTCTCCTCATTATATCTTATCAGGTGGTGCTCATTATTTGTCCCACTACTAGAAATTTTAACTTTAATTATTTAATAAGATGATATCCACCAGGCCTCTTCACCTTTACTCTTCCCATCTCTACTTGTAATTAGCAAGTCTTTTGTGAGGAGGTATTTTGAAGATATGAAAATATTTCATTACTCATCAAACTTTGAATTTATTCATTCATTTATTTATACCTGTTTGAGCTCATGATTTTTCATATTATTCAATGGATTTTAGTTTTGTACTACTTCTGTTTATTTTTTATTTTTTTTATTAAATCATAGCTGTGTACATCAATATGATCATGGGGCACCATACACTTGGTTCATAGACCATTTGACACATTTTCATCACATTAGTTGACATAGCCCTCCTGGCATTTTCTTAGTTACTTTGCTAAGACATTTACATTCCACATTTACCAAGCCTCACATATACCCTTGTAAGATGCACCACAGGTGTGATCCTTTCAATGCCCCTCCCTCTACCTACTTCTCCCCTCCCTCCCCACCCTTTCCCCCTTCCCCCTATTCTTAGGTTGTAACTGGGTTATAGCTTTCATGTGAAGGCCCTAAATTAGTTTCATAGTAGGGCTGAGTACATTGGATACTTTTTCTTCCATTCTCGAGACACTTTACTGAGAAGTTTATTTTGATGCTCAAATTGTTTTGATCATTCCTTTGAGCACTTCCTTATTTCTAGCACTAAAAGATATTCCTGTTTCATCTGAATATGAATTCCCTGCTCTGTCCCTGAAATCTAGCATTTTTTCCAAGGAGCTTGATTCCTTTCTTTATAAGTCAGGTTCTAGACACTAGGTATGTGGATTGCTATTGGGGTACTGCTATTCCCAGGCCCTCATAGTAAACAGATGATAGGAAAAATATACCTGCATTTACATATGTAATACATAAACTCTTTTCTATTTATATTAATCTGTCGTCTACCTATAGAAAATTATGAGTTCTTATTGTTACCTCTAATTCCAATTCAACACCACAGGGTTTATTCTTGTTTTCTTCTTTTTCTTATTTATAGCTCTCTTCTACAATGTGAAACATGTATCCCCTTATCCTTAATATATTTACTCAAGTCACTTGTCTTTTGTCTTCTACTCCCATCACTCCACCAAAACAGCTATCACTGAGTTACCAGCGATCACCATTTTACTAAATACAATGAACATTTTTTAATCTTCATCTTACTTGACTTTTAGTAGCACTTGGGATAGTTAAGTACTAATATTTATGGAAAACTCGCTTCAGTTCATTTTTATGATACTATATTCTCTTGATTTTCTTTTTCCATCTGTGGCTATTCCTACTCACTCTCATTTGCTGGATCTTACGCCTCTACTTGATCTTTAAACGTTAAAGTCCCTGATACTTAGATCCCATTCATTTCTCCACCTTAACACCCACTCCCTTTGTTTCAATGACCATTTTTACTGATGACTTACAAATTTAGTCTCTAATCTTGATTTCTCTTCTTAATTTCAGACCCATAGACCCACAGATCCATCTGTCTACTTGATATCTTTATTCATGTTTCTCATGGGCACCTCAGGTCAACATATCAAAAGCTGAACTTGTTTTTCCTTTTCCCTCTCTCTGCTTTTCCTCCCCACCACCACTGCCGAGAGGGGGAAGGAGAGAGAGGGGTGGGGCCTTGGTGTGTGCCACACCTTCTGGGGGCAAGACATGATTGCAAGAGGGACTTTACCTAACAAATGCAATCAGTGTAACCTGGCTTATCATACCCTCAATGAATCCCCAACAATAAAAAAAAAAGCTAAACTTGTGATCATGCCCCTAAAACCTGTTCATCTTTCAATAGATACTGTATTGATAAAAACAGGACAATCACCCTCAAATTTGCCCATGCCCAAACATAGATGCCATTCAATGACATCTCTGTATCTTTTCTGCCTTTTATCTAAACCAGTCGCCAAGTCTTTTTTTTTTTTTTATTATTGTTGGGAATTTATTGAGGGTACAAAGAACAAGGTTACATTGATTGCATTTGTTAGATGAAGACCCTGTTACAATTGTGTCACGCCCCCAAAAGGAGTCCCACACACCATGATCCCCACTCCCTCCCTCCCTCCCTCCTTCTCCCTGCACTCCCGTCCCCTACCCCCCGCTGTGTACTAGGTCATTAATTGTCCTTATATCAGAATTGAGTACACAGGATTCTTGCTTCTCCGTGCTTGTGATGCTTTACTAAGAAGAATGTGTTCCACTTCCATCCAGGTTAATACAAAAGATGTAAAGTCTCCATTTTTTTAATGGCTGAATAGTATTCCATGGTATACATATACCACAGCTTGCTAATCCATTCCTGGGTTGGTGGGCATTTAGGCTGTTTCCACATTTTGGCAATTGTAAATTGAGCTGCAATAAATAGTCTAGTGCAAGTGTCCTTATGGTAAAAGGATTTTGTTTTTTCTTCTGGGTAGATGCCCAGTAATGAGACTGCAGGATCAAATGGAAGGCCTGCTTTGAGTTCTTTGAGAGCTCTCCATAATTCCTTCCGAAAAGATTGTATTAGTTTGCAGTGCCACCAGCAGTGTAAAAGTGTTCCCTTCTCTCCACATCCACGCCAGCATCTGCAGCTTTGAGATTTTGTGATGTGGGCCATTCTCACTGGGGTTAGATGATATCTCAGGGTTGTTTTGATTTGCATTTTTCTAATAATTAGGGACGATGAGCATTTTTTCATATGTTAGACATTCATCTGTCTTCTTTAGAGAAGGTTCTATTCATCTCTCTTGCCCATTGATATAAGGGATTGTTGGCTCTTTTGATGTTGATTGAGTTCTCTGTAGATCCTAGTTATCAAGCTTTTGTCTGATTCAAAGTATGCTAATATGCTTTCCCACTATGTGGGTTGTCTATTTGCTTTGGTTGTTGTCTTCTTAGCTATACAGAAGCTTTTCAGTTTAATTAAGTCCAATTTGTTTCTTTTTGTTGTTGTTGCAATTGCCATGGAAGTCTTCTTCATAAAGTCTTTCCCTAGGTCAATAGCTTTAAGTGTTTTCCCTACACTTTCTCTGAGGATTTTTATTGTTTCATGCCTTAGATTTAGGTCTATTATCCATCTTGAATCAATTTTTTTTAGTGGAGAAAGGTGTGAGTCCAGTTTCAGTGTTTTACATGTGGATATCCAGTTCTCCCAGCACCATTTATTGAATAGGAATTCTTTCCCCCAGCGTATGTTCTTATTTGGTTTATCAAGTTGCCAAGTCTTGTAATTCTGCTTCCTATAAGTACTTTTCTCTTTTCCATGGATGTTACATTACAAGACCCTCAGGGGATGCCTTAACATATGGATAGAAACAAACCCTATTTATAGTGTATATACTGTATGTTTCCTATACAAGCATATCTATGTAAAGTAGGCACAGTAAAAGATTAATAATAATAAAAAAACATTATAACAATATACTATAATAAAAGTTATGTGAATGTTTTCTCTCTCTTTTTCTCAATAACTTATTGTACGATAGTCACCCTTTTTCTTCTTGTGATGATGTGAAATGGTAAAATGCATACATAATGAGATGAAATGAGGCAAATAATGTAGGCATTGTGACACAGGATTAGGCTGCTCTTTATCTATGGCAATGTGTCGAAGGAAGATCATCAAGCCATGGCAATGTTGATAATTGGATGTCAAAAGCAGGCAATGATAATAGTCCATTTATGATAATGGACAGGTAGCATATATAACGTTAGTATGCTGGACAAAGGGATGATAGATGTCCAAGTGTGATGGAGTGGGACACTGCTACTCAGAATGTGGGGTAGTGGGGTTATTTAATACTTATGAATTGTTTACTTACAGAATTTTCCATATAATATTTTTGAACCTCAGTTGACCATGGGTAACTGAAACCATGTAAAGCAAAAATGCACATAAGGGGAAGAGGAGTACTGTGTATCCATTTCACTTTCTCCATTGCCTCTACCCTTGCCTAGTGACCATCATCTCTCACCTGAACTCTTAAAATGGTCTCCAAATCTTTTTAAATCTCATGTTGTTCCTTTTACTCCATTCCTTATATTATATTTAAGAGACCTTTTAAGTACAAACCTTATTTTTGTTACCCTCTACTACCTTTTTCCATGGCTAATACAATTAAGTCCAAATTTTTTATCCAGACCACAAAGCCCTGAATTCTCTAACCTCTCCTTCTCTAGGCCCATCTTATATCATTCATTCTGCCTCTTTCTCTTACTCTACTTAATGCATATGTTATCCATTTCATTTCCCCTATCACCACATACATATACCCACTCATCCCACAGGTTTCAATTTAAATTCCAACATCTAAAAGAGGTCAAAATTCTGAAAATTAAATTAGTTCACCCTGTTATCATCTTCCATTGCACTCTGAATTGCTCCTTCATACTGCTTTTCTCAGTTTGTAGCTACATATTTCTTTGAGTATTTGCAGCATATTTTATGCTTCAAGAAGTCAGGAGCCATATCTCTCTTTGTTGTTATATTTCTGCCAATTGACACAATACTTTAACTTATGGTATACGCCCAACAAATATTTAAGAGATGGGTGAATAGACAGAAAGTTGAAAGGAAGGAAAGAAGGACAGAATATTGATCATCACAATGATAAATATTTGGATGAGAAAAATTAATATTTCAGTCAAACATTTAGATGTACCCAAATAGTCACATATTTTAGGTTCACATAAATATAGACAAACTACTTTTTTCTCTTAAGTCAGGCATCAGTGCAGTCTGATTCGCTGGCTTCTAATCATTTAATTTTGTGTCATTCAGAAATTGGTTTGTGATTTTGAAACCTTTTCTTAACTCAGTTGCTCAAAAATGAAATTGGATTGTATCCTGGACACAGTAAGAAAGTAATTTAAGGAACCCATGAACATTGTTGAAATTATTATGCAAGCTTATTAAATGCAATGTATATTTAAATTGAGAAAAAACTTCCTTTATTAAACCTAGATAGGCGAATTTTTACAGCTTCCAGCACTAAACTATATTAAGTTTGAGAGTCAGGTTAGATTAATTTCTAATCTTTATGGAAATCGTTTTTATTAAAAAGTGGAAAGTTAAGAACTTGACAGTTACAAGGTTTGGATAATTCTAAAAGGGTCATCATTTAAATATGCAGGGAAAGTAAAATCAAAGTACTTTCGTGATGAAGGTGATTTGTTTATTTTATATGTTCACTTTTAAAAGCTGTTTTAATATTTAGGCTTATTAAGGAAAATCTGAAATGTGGTTGAATTTATTAAAACCAAAAAAAGAGTTCTGACTTTCATTTCTTTTTATTAGATCCAACCAAATAAACCTCAGCCTGCACCTGTATACTAAAATGAAAAAGATTAAGGGGATATTTTCTTTTCTAATAGAAATGGTCAACATATTTGTTTTTTTGTGAGTACATTCTATAATTTTCAAGTGAGTTCATATTTCCTATTTTATAAAAGAGTATTTCACATAATTGGAGCTTCTTAGTTGACCATTTGCATCTCAAACTGTTTTCTTTTTTTTTTGTTGTTCCAGCTTTATTCAGGCATGATTTTAAAATAACGTTATATATATTTACAGTGTACAACATGATTTTGTACACACACACACACGTATGCACACATTGTGAAATGATTACCACAATCAAATGAGTTAATTCATCCATTACCTCACGTAGTTCCCTGTGCATGTGTGTATGTAATGAGAACACTTAGGATCTACTCTCTCAGCAAATTTCAAGTCTACTCAGATTGTTTCAATTTAAAGAACATTTTGATTTCTGGGAGTGATTGGCTTAGAAGTGCATAAAAACATCAGAAAGAAAAACTTCCCAAGGAGGTAGCTGACCACACAGTGGCAGGAAGCTGCTTCTCTCCTTCAAATTTGGTGGTCTTAAAAGTTGGGAACTAAACCTCAAAGGAGTGTAACACTTTCATCCTCCAAAAGAGCAAGAACATTTGCCTAGTGTGTTTATTGGTAGTTTTCAAGTAGCTAGGAAGTTGTAGCTTGTGAGAACTGGCCTTTCGAATCTCAGCAAAAGTTAGCTATCCCTACATTCTAGGCCTTTAAAACCAGTAATTCTATAGAAGTCTTCACTGAATGAAGATAGAATGAAAATAAAAATTCAGTACTTTTGATTATCAAACAGAGAAAATTGGAAAAGGAATTTTTCAAGCACATGAGAAAAGGCTGTCTTTGTTCATAGCCAGTAGTTTTCAGGGATGTTTTTATATTAAATTTTATTGTATATATTTGAAGTTTACAACATGATGTTATAGGGTACATATAGATAGTGAAATGATTGCTACAGTTAAGTAAGTTAACATATCTATCATCTCACATACTTATATTTTTTTGTGACAAAAATCAACTAAACTCTACTCATTGAACAAAAATTTCCTAATACAATTTTATTAGCTATGGTCCTTATATTGTAGATTCGATCTCTAAACCTATTACTTATTGGTCCTACATACCTGCTACTTTGTATCCTTTCACCTATACTGGCCTATTTTCTTCCTTTATCTCTTTCCTGGTAACCACTGTTTATTTTTTATCTCTCTGCATGTATACATATGTATATATAAAATCACTGCCTTTTCCAGACCTCTTGATTTCCCTTTGTAAATGGCAACATTTTTCTAGTCACTCAAAGTGAAAATTCCAGCCAGACATTTTTATGGTCATCAGTGATTTATGATTTATTCAATCAAGTATATTAAGCTCCAGTGTACTTTGAGCTACATGGGTTACTCAATAAATGTTTGCTAAATGAATTAATGAAATAATACCATAAATATTTATTGTTTATCATGTGGTAGAAATATGGGAGAGACAAAAAAGTTTAAGACCCAGCCACTACCTTCATTGCCTTCATCAACTTATGATATAATAGGGATAAGAATACATATGAATAAAAACCTATGGCAAAAGATTATATGCAGGCTCGCCACCTGTAGCTCAGTGGCTAGGGCGCCAGCCACGTATACTGCAGCTGGAGGGTTTGAACCCAGCCCGGGCCTGCCAAAAAATAGTAACAACTACAACAACAACAACAAAAATAGCTGGGCGTTGTGGCAGGCGCCTGTAGTCCTAGCTACTTGGGAGGCTGAGGCAAGAGAATCGCTTAAACCCAAGAGTTAGAGGTTGCTATGAGCTGTGACGCCATGGCACTCTACCAAGGGTGACATTGTGAGATTCTGTCTCCAGGAAAAAAAAAAAAAGAGAGAGAGAGAGATTATATGCAATAACAGCCATAAAAATGTGTTAACAAAGCTCGCTAAGAGGACAGAAGAGGGTGAGATCAACCTTGCCTTGGACTATCATAGACCACAGAGTATTGCCTAAAGAAGTTGTCCTTCAAGCTACAAGTTAGAGGATCATTTGGGCAGGTAGAGAGAGGCTGTGGGGAAGACATCAAGGTAGGAAGGAAATCATGGTAAAGCCCCAGATGTACAAAAAGGAAGGTGGTTCCCAGACAGGGCTAGCAGTCAAATTTGTCTATACCATGTAGGGGAATAATGAAAGCCAAAGTCAGAAAGATAATTATTGGGACTAGGTTGGGAAGAGTTAAGATTTCTAGGCTTAGAATTTTAGACCTCAGCATACTTTGGGAAAGAATGAAATGTTTTTACCCATAGTGTGTGACCAGACCTGTGCTATTCCAGAGAAGAGTAACCAGGATGTCCAGGGTAAATAAACCATGTAATATAATAACATTCAAAAGACTCAGGGATGAATAGAAGAAAAACCTTAATTGAAATTAAGTAACTATTTTCAATTTTCTGAGGGGCTGACTAGTAGAAGAGAAAATATGCCAATTTTTGGCAGATTTAAAGGACAGAAATAAAATTAATTGGTGAAAGGAAGAGGATAGTAGATTTCAATTCAAATCAACAAATTATTTTCTAATATGGACACATAAAAATAAGCCAGGAACAGAAAGCTAAACACCAGATGTCCTTACTCTTATGTGGAAGCTATGAAAAGTTGATCTCATAGAAGTAAAAAGTAGAATAGAAGAGACTGGAGGCTGGGAAGGGTAAGGAAAAGGGAAAAATACAGAGAGATGTGTTAAACACTACAAAATTACAGTGAGATAGGAAGAATAAATTCTGACACAGTAGAATAACTATAGTTAAGAATAATATAATGTATATAATATATTGTTTCAAATAGCTAGAAGGATACTGAACACTCCCAAAACAAAGAAATGGTAAACACTTCAGACAATGTATATGCTAATTACTGATATCTGATCACCATACATATGTATTGAAACATCACTATGTACTCCATGAGTATGTATAATTATTATTTTACTTAAAAATAGAATTAGAATTGATTGGCTTTGTGCTATAATAGTGGAACTTTGGGGAAAAACCCTGGAAAGGTAGGTTTGTATGTCACAGGGGTTGACTAGATGAACTTTAAAATTCTCCCAAGCCCTAAGATAGGATGTTTAAGAAAAGAACAGAGCATTTGAGAAACAAATAAGGAGTATTTTGTGAGACTCAAGACAGAAGATGATGAAGGCCCAGATAAATTTACTGGAAACAGAAATAGTAATAATTACTAACACATAGAATGTACTGTGTATTCAGCACTGTTGTACGCACTTTACCTGTATTGACTCATCTGATCCTTGAAACAACTCCATTTTATAGATGGGAAAACAAAGTATAGAATGATTTAATGACTTGCCCAAGGTCCTATATTTAATCCATGGCTGAGCCAGGATTCCAGCCCAGGAAATCAGGCTTTAGAATCCAGATTCTTAATACTACGCTTCTCTGGCACTTCAGAGAGAGAAAGAGAGAGAAACAGAGGAGTTTTTAAAAACAGAAGAATTAAAAAACCTAGTTAAATAAGGACATAAGGCAAAGTGAGATGAAAACATAATACAAAGGTTCTAGCCTTGGAAACTAGGAGTATTATTGTACTATTCACAAAAAATACTGAAATACTGATTAAGACTGATTTATGTGTAGAGATTAAAAGATAGTTTTAAACATGTTGAATTTAAAGTGCTGGTGGCCTGACCATGTAATGAAAAATGTAGCATGCTATTTGTGAAACTGAATGTGAGTCAAGGATTTGAATTTTGTCTAAATATAGCTAGATGAATATACTACCTAGTCATCACTTTCCTACAGTTCACTGTAACCTCACTAGAATGTTGCTATCATGGGACAAGTACAGATGTGAAGTCAAATTCTTTATTCCATTATTAATCTGTAGAGGAATAGGTATGCTTTTTGGAAACACAAAACCTGTCTCTTAAAGTTCAGATGACTCTAATGACTACAGAGGTTTTTAAATATTTTAGCGATCACCATGGGGTAAAAAATACATATAATTTTTTTAAAATACCAAATGTCTTAAGTGGCACCAAGTTATGCATTGAAATGCTGTATACATTTATATGTGCCTTTGTCTTCATCATGTTGAGAATTTTATTGACTCTGGGTTCTTTTACATTTCTTTTCTCCTTGTCATATTTATTTAGAGGAATAAAAGTAAGCTGTTCGTGCATGGTCTGCTAGCAATGATGGCAGCTTTGTAAATATGTATGCAGCCCTTGTCCAGGTCTTTGACAGAAAGCTGCTTTGTGCGTCTTTGTAGTGCCTGGAACACACTTTCTGGATTGAAGATGTAGGACAACCATTGCCTAATGGTTGTTAGTATTGTCTCCAATTATACTTCATTTTCCAAAGTTTGGAGAGCCCTTAACAAGTATGTTGAATGGGGTTGGAGGGAGACAGCTCTGTCAGCTTTTTCAGTCAGAGTAATTTTTAGTCTACATGATGTGTCCTTCCAGCAAATGGCTTTGGCTTTTCCACCAAAGTATGCTATTAGATGTTTGGGGGGGTCCTCAATATATCTTTCAAGATCTCTCAGTCTATCCTTTGTATAGGTTCAGGGAACATGGATACTTCTCTGCTAAGTTAGGAGGCTTATTGCCTTAGAAAAACACCATGCATTGGACCAATGTACTCAGCCCTACTATGAAACTAATTTATGGCTTTCACATGAAAGCTATAACCCAGTTATAACCTAAGAATATGGGGAAGGGGGAGAGAGAGGGGAGGGAGGGGGGAGGATGGGCAGAGGGAGGGTGGTTGGTGGGATTACACCTGCGGTGCATCTTACAAGGGTACATGTGAAACTTAGTAAATGTAGAATATAATTGTCTTAACACAATAAGAAAATGCCAGGAAGGCTATGTTAACCAGTGTGATGAAAATTTGTCAAACTGTTTATAAAACCAGTGTATGGTGCCCCATAATCGTATTAATGTACACAGCTATGATTTAATAGTAATTAAAAAAAAGAAAAACACCATGCAGGAGATTTAGATGCACATCAAGGTGACTAAAGAAAATTCATTCTGTGGAGAGGAGAAGTAATGTCGTTTGTTTTTTTGTTTGTTTTTTTGTTTTTTAGAAGAAGGAAAAACATGTCAAATATCAGTTAGGGGAAGGAGAAAAAATTCTGCCTAGTGCCATTTTAACATTGTACCAAATCATGCCAAAAAGAGTGCTAATTTTTATGAAGAGTATCTTTCTAACTTATCTAGAAATACTTCTTAAGTAGCTACTCTGAGCCACGTGATAGTAACAATTGTTACAGTAGTCGTTATATATAGTTTTAGAAGTGAGAGCAGTGTTTCATTGGGGTCTAGGACATGTTTGATATCTCTGTGAGCCAGTTAGCCTTGTTCTTTTAGTTGATCGCAAACTGCAAATAGCAATGGTGATAAAGCCTAAGTAAAAAACTGTGGATGGACTAAAACCGACTTTTTCAGGGCTAAACAATCCTAAGGCCTACAAGTAATGCTAGATCAGGAGCGTCAAAAGTTAACATTTGCTTCTTAAGGGTGACGTTTATACTATGAAAAACTGGTACTTATTGGGTCAAGTGATAAGCATTTGTAAAACAAGTGTCTAGATCTCTACATTCTTTGGCAATAGAGGATACTACTGGGTAGGCAAGAGTGTTAGATTTGTAATCAAAGGATTGAGATTGCAGCCCGTAGTGCGATTCACCTCATCTTCAGTAGTAGTTCAAGCTGCTGATCATTAAACTAATCAAAATGTGGCACTACAGTTAGGGGAGAACATTTTATTTAGGAAACACGGAAAAAAGATTTATTCCAAAGGAAAGATTCTACATAGCAAAAAACAAACAAAAACAGTTGGCTATTTTATTGACTTCAGAAGTTATAACCCAGGCATGATTTTTCTGTCTTGTCAAGTTTTTCAGATCTACCAAAGAACAGGTAACTATTTTATCAAAGAAATCCAAGGCCATGTGATAACCAAGATCCACAAAACATTAAGCTCAAAGCTATTACAACTCTTGATCTTCAAATAGTAGATTCCTTGGGATTTTGTTTTTATCCATCAAGGATTTGGGACTCATCTCAAGACTTTGTATAGGTTATAGTGTGGTGTTGGTGGTGGTGTTACTGCTGCTGGTATGTTGCTGTTTGTACAGATAGAGCTAGCTGACTTTCTGTATCAGGTCCTAATTTCTTCAGTTAGAATGTTGTTCAGGTGTAAGATAGTGTTAACGCTATAAGCCGTATTGAAGCATCTCTGCAAGGTTGGGGCTGAGGGACAATTATTATGCTTATGTCATAGGTATTCTCTGTTAAAATGGGAGATATACTATTATATCTCAAACATGGGAAACGAGATGCGCACATTTATAACTCACACTGAAATCAAATCTTTGTTATAGCAAGGTACTCGTGAAGATTTGGCTCAAAGGAGTAGGACACCAGCCCCATATGCTGGAGGTGGTAGATTCAAACCCAGCCCCGGCCATAAACTGCAAAAAAAAAAAAAAAAAAAAAAAAAATTGGGTGGAGGTAGTAACGAATTTAACTCTAATAAAATAGACAGGATAAATCATCAAGGAATATTTTTTTCAACCGAATTTTCAGGGAAATCAGGACCAAAAATAGGTGTGTGCATAAGTGGATATGTGTGCATGCACATGTGTTCTATAAAGGTAATTGTAACTTACAATAGTCCCACCTCTACCAGAACATCTGGCACTGAGGAAGGGAAAGAGTTGAAAGTAATAAAATGCAAATGATTCAAACTTGCAATAACACAATACAGAGTACACAAACTTTGGTTCTTAATAATATTTATTATTCTTGGCTGACCCATTGCTTGACTTTCGTTAAGAACCTGCTGTACACTAAAAACTTTTCAAGCCCTTAAGCTGCTACTTAAGGCACTTCCCACTCTTACCAATATCACCTTACATTTTTTCTTTTCTGTCATTTCCCACATTCATTACACAAAATGATGAGACAATGATGAGTTTCCCCGATAAAAACTGTTGTAAGGTCTACCAAAAAGAGAGTCTTTAGCTATTTGGGCTTGTTCATTCCTGATTCCTGATTTTTGATTTTCCTTTCCCTCCTGACCTGATTTCCTCTGATCTTTAACTAATTATACTAGATACTGGGCAAATGAACATGTAATATTCTTAAATTTTATGATTTTTTTCATATCAAAGGTGTCCTTTTCTTGTTTAGAATGCCATGTTGTGTTATTGAATTTCTTACAGAAATATATATTTTAGAACCTGACTGATAAACAAATTTAGTATTTGGGAGTACGCACTATGATTATTACCTAATGTTGGGCAGAGCTAAAGAATTTACTGGCAACATTTGTCTAAAAAGTAAATCTCACAGAAATGGTTCTGAGGGAGACGCTGAAGGATTTACTGTTTAATCAAATTGTTCTTTGTCAGCATGCAACAAAGAGGTGCTCCAGTTGTATCTGAGTTCAATTTATACAACTGTTGTTCATTGTTGATGTGCATAAAGAAACTTATTAAAAATGAAATGTCTCAATAGAACTTTAAAGTGTCTGCCTATATTTTTCATGTTCTTTTCCAATACATTTGCACAGAAGAATGTTTATACTTTAGCATTCTTTTGTCATATTTCGTAGCCCGTAATGTTAATGTATTTTCAACCAGGTAGAAAATACAGAACTATTCATGAGACAAATACGTTAGAGCAAATATCATTTCTATCATGTTTATAAATTACACAATTGCCAGCATCTGTTTTCTGTTAGTCTTTCCCTGATATCTACCTCTCTGCTGATTTTAAGGAGACTGGGATTGAAAAATATCTCAGAATCAATCCAGAAACCACATTTGGAACTGGCTACAATGGCAGGAATGTTGATGCAGTTCAAAATGAGGAATGCTTCTTGTTTAAGACCTGCTTCTCCATTTGTGGTTATTTATTTCGTAGAGGATTCCCTTGTTCATAAGGCTACTGTTTCCCACCTGGATACTTGTGGTGCTGTAACTATAAATCAGAGTAGTGGTTGTAGCTTCCATCTGTGGCAGGCTTTGTGTTGATGAGTGCAAGAATTAGGTTAAATCGTGCGTCCATTTATTTATTCAATAAAGGAGTCCGTAAAGGCAGTTGTTTCTTACGGACTCTTTTACTTTTCTTTTATAAATTATTATTAAATATTTCTGGCATTTAAAATGATACAGTGAACAGCCATAAACTCACTACTTAGCTTTAAAAATAACAAATAAAGCCTAATTCCCATTTGCATGTATCCTTTTGTGATCCTATTTACGTCTTCCTTGCAGCAAAAATCACTATCCTAAACCTCCTCATTGCCATACACATTTTTAGGCTTTTCCAAATGTGCATATATCCATAAAATATATTTTATTGTTCTGCATGTATTTAAATTCCATATGAATGATTTGCTTTCTTCCTTAATCATGTTTTTGAAATTTATTTGTATTGAGGCATATACCTCTATCTTATTCAAGATAACTCCTATATTTTTTGCACAGTATGAATATACTAAAATTTATATGCATGTATACATTTTCCTATTGATAGACATTTAGATCAGAGCATATATTACACATCCTAATGAATATGCTTCAAAATGTTCTTGGATATTCTTGGTCTTTTCTATTTCATACGGGTTTAGGACCAGCTTTTCAAGCTCTATGAAAGATATTGGGATAATGACTAGGATTGCATTGAATTTATAGAACTAGTAAAGAAAAATGGGCATTCTCCTATGTACTCAATTTTGATATGAGGACAATTAACTACAATTAAGATTATGGGGGGAAAAGAAAAGCAGAGAGAGGGAAGGAGAGAGAGGGGTGGGGCCTTGGTGTGTGCCACACCTTCTGGGGGCAAGACATGATTGCAAGAGGGACTTTACCTAACAAATGCAATCAGTGTAACCTGGCTTATTGTACCCTCAATGAATCCCCAACAATAAAAAAAAAAAAATCGGCATTCTAATGATATTGAGTCTTGTAAGCCATGAATAATGAATACAGTATATCTCTTCATTGACTGAGTCTTTTATGTGTTTTTTCAATAGTTTTAAAATTGTATATAAAGGAGAATAAGACTTTATTTTGCTAAATTTGTTAATATTGTGAATGAGATGTTTTTAAATTACATATTCTAATTGTCCCTGATATCTAGGGATGTTGTCAACTTTTTCTTTTGATTTTATATTCAGCAACCTCATTATCCTTTCTTCTAATTTTCATAGTCTACCTGTATATTTCTTCCTTTCCACTTATTACATGTATTAAAATATCCAGTACAGCATTGAATTAGAAGCAGTAGTTAATTCTAATGTTTCTTCTGACTTTAAGAGGAATATCTCTATTATTCTATTACTTTAAAAAGTATCATGCTTACTGTAGGATTTTGCTAAATCACCTTTATCATATTCAGTTAAGTTCCCTT
Organism: Nycticebus coucang; assembly: GCF_027406575.1. Lineage (NCBI taxonomy): Eukaryota > Metazoa > Chordata > Mammalia > Primates > Lorisidae > Nycticebus > Nycticebus coucang. The sequence goes on along the minus strand of NC_069804.1, from coordinate 150,098,383 downwards.
CTAGTACTATTTCACTAGGAGATTCATCCATAAATAGGAACTAAGTTTTAGATTGTGTGTTTTCTGCATATAATAAGATTATTTTTGTTTGGTCTTTATGAAGTTAAATTAAAGTAAAATGGAATAATTCACTGATGAATTACATTGTCAGATCATCTGAAGTTAAACAGTCTTACCAGCATTCATGCTTAGGTGTGATTTGTACATTGGTATATGCACATGTGCATTGTTTGATTTTCATGTATTTTATTGGAGATTTTTGCAGCCAATGTTTATAAGTGAGATTTGCCAATTAAAAAGATTTTTCTGGAGCCAAGTATAGTGGTGCATGCCTGTAGTTCTAAATACTTGAGAGTCTGAAGCGGGAGGATTGCTTGAGCCCAGGAATTTGAGTCCAACCTGGGCAACACAGGAAGACTTTGTCTCTTAAAAATAAAACAAAAAATAATTTCTCTTTTTCTTACTTCATTTTGGAATTAGATTGAAGTACTCTCTTCAAATAATTTTGGATGCTTTTCCTTTTTTCCTATTCTCTGGTATAGTTTAAAATAGAGATAATCTGTCCTTTGAAAAATTGGCAAAATACACCTGTAAAACCATCTGGGCGATTTTCAGTGTTTTTAATGTGTATTCAAGTTTTCTATGTCCTCTGAAGTCCATTTGTTTTCTTGAAAAACGTCTACTTTATGTAAGATTTCAGACTTACTGGCATAAAGTTCTCATAGCATTCTCTCATTTATTTTTAATCTTTAATGTTTATTTTATCTTTATTTTCTTTTTCTTTTTCACTTCTACCTTGCCAGAAGTTTCTCTATTTTTTGAATTCGTGTCAAAGATTCTTATTTTGGTTGTGTCACTCTTCTCTATCGTTTCCTTGCATCTGATTTCATTAACTTCCACTCTTATCTTTATTATCTCCTGCATCTACTTGTATGTAGTCCTTTTTCTAACTCCTTGAATAGGACACTTTGCTCATGACATTTCAGTCGTTCTTTCTACTACATATATTTAAGCCTGCAAGTCTCTTCTGAGTTACTTCCTAAACTGCATCCCACGAGGTTTTATAAACAGTGGTTCATTGTTATTCAGTTCCAAATTTCCAGGATGATTTTTGAAACATAATTCATGAATTATTTTAAAGTATGCTTTTAAAGAACGCCTTTCTGGGATTTTTCTTTTGTTATCTGTCTGTTTATTGATTTCTAATTTTACTGCATTTCGCTGAAACCGTGGGATCTGTATGATGTGAAATCTTTGCCATTTGTTGAGCCTTACTGTATAGACTAATCTCTGTCAGTTTTTTTGAATTATTATGTGTGTCCTTGAAAATAACATATATTTAAAAAAAGAAAATAATATATATTGTATAGTCATAGCTTTGGGATCTTATATATGTCCATTATATGAAATATTAAATTGTATTGTTAATTGTGCTACTCAAATTTTCTACATTCTCATTAATTTTTTATCTTATTACTAATTGTGAAATTATTCAATTGCTTTATTATAGTTCTGTCGGTTTTTCTCTGTGTATTTTGAAGCTACATTTTTATACAAGGTCTGGATTGTTACATCTTCCTGGTAAATTATTCCTTTGATTATATAATGACGCTCTTTATCCATAATTGTGCTTTATGCTTTGAAGTCTATTTCATCTGATGATATTATAGTGACACAAAGTTTCTCTTGGTTGCTATTCTGTTTTTTCCTTTTACTACTAATTTTCTGTATTATTATGTTTTTAGCTCATCTCTCACTAACAGAAAGAATATACTAGATGTTCTTTCACATTCAGTTCCAGATTCTCTCTCTTAAATTTCAAGTTCAATTTGTTTTTATTTACTAGGATTACAGATGTGTCTGAATTTATATCCTAGCATCTTCTTTTGTGTATTCTATTTCCAATATAACTGACTTATAATGCTTGCTTTTTGGAAATTTTATTAGAGGAAATTAACAGTATCTATGATTTTGTGCCTAATTTCTTTTACTCACCATTATTATGTTTTTATACTTTAGTTTTATTTTTTCGCCATTATTTTTTGAGACTCGTCCTTACTATGGCACGTTGTTATAAGTCGTTCATTCTCATTGTGGTATACCTTTTCTTTACATGCTTACCATAACTAATTATTCATTCTATTGCTAAGGGACATTTGAGGTATTTCCATTTTTTCCTCTAGTACAGATAATTCTGCAATGAACACTTTTATATATTTCTTTGATGAACATTGCTGGCTTCCTCTTCCATTGAGTAATGCTAAGTGGAATTTCTGAGTCACAGAGTATATGTGTACCCAACTTTACAGATAATTTCAAATAGTTTTCCAAAGTGGTTGTACCAATTTATACAACTATCTGTGGTTTATAAATGCTATTTCACATTGTCACCAATACATTACTATTACTGCCAGTCTTTTAAATTTTAACAATTTGGGGGGAGGTAGAGATGGTATTTCATTATTACTTCAACTTGTATCTCCCTTGTAACTGATGGTATTAAGTACTTTTCCGTTTGTTTAACCATTTGGATATCCACTTTTGTGAAGTACTTATTTTCTCTCCTTGCCCATTTTTCTGTTGTATCATGTGTCTTTCTATTACTGATTTGAAAAACTAGCTCTTTGTGGATTCTAAATACATGCTCTTTTTCACCTATAGGTACTGTTATTTATATTTTATATATTTACACACAGACACATGTATACTGCAAATATACTCTAGTTCTATGCTCTGTAGCATGTCTTTTCCCTGTCTTTTGATTAGAAGTTCTCAATTTTGATGTAGCCCAATTATTTTTGCCTTTATGGTTAGCACTTTAGAGTATTTTTAGGAAAACTTTTTCTTCCCTAAGATCATAAATTGGTTTATTATATTGTGTTCTAGAAGCTTTGTCAGTTTATGTTTACTACATTCTATCTGGAATTAATTTCATCTATAGGGTGAACTAGAAATAATTTCTTTATTTAATGGATTTTCTGTTTTCCAGAACCAGTGAATTTAAAACAATAGTCTTTTCCCATTTGTCTACAGTGCCACCTTTACAATAAATCAAGTCTTGTGTGGGGGGGTATCTGATCTATTTGCCATCGTGCCAGTACTCACTGTTTAAATTAACATAACTTTGTAGCAAGTCTTTCTACACCTTATTTTTACCTTATTCTATTTCTTTTGTTAGCTAATTAATAGTCTCTCACATACACAGGCACAAAACTGCTGAGATATGGATTGGTATTTACATTGAATCTACAAAGCAATTTGAGGAAAATTGTTATCTTTCAAAATTGAGTTTTCCAATCCATGAACATGACATGACTTTCCATTTATCTAGGTCTTATTTAATTTCTCTCATAAAGTTGTATAGTTTTCAGTGTAGATCTTGAACATATTTTTGCTAGATTTTTTACTAAGTATATAATATTGTGATATAATCGTAAATTGCATTTTTAAATTTTGTCTTTGTATGATACTGATATATAGAAATAAATTTATACGTATATATTTGTTTAGTATCTATATATCTTCCTAAATTTATGTATAAAATCTGATAATTCATAGCTTATTTCTGACTTTGTACATGTACAATAGTACTATCTTTAAATAACGATGTCTTTATTCCTTTTCAGTATCTATACATTTTGTTCTTTGTCTTACATTTTTCACTAGCTAGGACATTTAGAATTATGTTGCATAGAAGTGATTATCATAGGTATCCTTTATCAGTCTAAATAATATAAGAAAAGATTTTGACATTTCATTAAATATAATGCTTGCTGTAGATTTTTTGTAGCTAATCTTCATTAGATTTAAGGTTACTTTTAGTCTTAGTTTGTTACAAATTTTATTATGAATAGATATTTAATAGTTTATCAAATACTTGTATATCTATTGAGATGATCATATGAATTTTCTTTTATTCCATTTATGTGATCAATGTATTGATTTTTTAAGTGTTTTCAAATGTTAAAGTATTCCTAGAATAAGCACAAATTGGTCATGATATTAATTGTTATATAATGCCAGATTTTCTATGTTAATATTTTGTGATTTTTGCATCCATGAGTTAGATCTTCATGAGTGAGATTGGCTTGTGCTATTTTATAATATCCTTGCCAGAATTTTACATCAGTGTTATGCTGGCCTCATAAAAAACATTGGAAAATGTTCCCTTGTTTTCTATTTTATGGAAAAATTTATTCAAGATAGGATATTTTTATTCCTTAAAACTTTGGTATATTTACAAGTGAAGTCATCTGACACTAGAGTTGTCTGTGGGGGATTTTCACAATTTTATTTATTTATTTATTTATTTATTTATTTATTTATTTATTGTTGGGGATTCATTGAGGGTACAATAAGCCAGGTTACACTGATTGCATTTGTTAGGTAAAGTCCCTCTTGCAATCATGTCTTGCCCCCAGAAGGTGTGGCACACACCAAGGCCCCACCCTCTCCCTCCTTCCCTCCCTCTGCTTTTCCTCCCCCCCCATAACCTTAATTGTCATTAATTGTCCTCATATCAAAATTGAGTACATAGGATTCATGCTTCTCCATTCTTGTGATGCTTTACTAAGAATAATGTCTTCCACTTCCATCCAGGTTAATACGAAGGATGTAAAGTCTCCATTTTTTTAATAGCTGAATAGTATTCCATGGTATACATATACCACAGCTTGTTAATCCATTCCTGGGTTGGTGGGCATTTAGGCTATTTCCACATTTTGGCGATTGTAAATTGAGCTGCAATAAACAGTCTAGTACAAGTGTCCTTATGATAAAAAGATTTTTTTCCTTCTGGGTAGATGCCCAGTAATGGGATTGCAGGATCAAATGGGAGGTCTAGCTTGAGTGCTTTGAGGTTTCTCCATACTTCCTTCCAGAAAGGTTGTACTAGTTTGCAGTCCCACCAGCAGTGTAAAAGTGTTCCCTTCTCTCCACATCCACGCCAGCATCTGCACTTTTGAGATTTTGTGATGTGGGCCATTCTCACTGGGGCTAGATGGTATCTCAGGGTGTTTTTGATTTGCATTTCTCTAATATGTAAGGATGATGAACATTTTTTCATATGTTTGTTAGCCATTCGTCTGTCTTCTTTAGAGAAGTTTCTATTCATGTCTCTTGCCCATTGATATATGGGATTGTTGGCTTTTTTCATGTGGATTAATTTGAGTTCTCTATAGATCCTAGTTATCAAGCTTTTGTCTGATTCAAAATATGCAAATATCCTTTCCCATTGTGTATGTTGTCTCTTTGCTTTGGTTGTTGTCTCCTTGGTTGGTTTTTCACCCAATTTTATCCCGTCAAGTTTTCTGTTTGCTTGTTTTGGTTTGATTTGTAGCATTTTTGTCTTTCCTCTCAATTTTTTTATTTTTAATTATTATGGGTACATAATAGTTGCATATATTTTAGGACACCTATGATGCTTTAATACAGGTATACAATGTAATTTTTTTGTTTGACATAACAGAAATTTATTATCTCACAGTTGGGACTGCAAATTAGTACAACCACTATGGAAAGAGTATGGAGATTCCTCAAAGAAATAAAAGTAGACCTGTCATTTGATCTAGCAATCTCAATACTAGGGGTATCTACTCAAAGGAACAAAGTCATTTATCAAAAGGATACAATGCGTATTAATCAAATTGGGGTAACTGAGGTATCCATCACCCCAAGCATTTATTATTTCTTTGTCTTAGCAACATTCCAATTCCATTCATAATTATTTTAAGGTATATTCTAGCTTATTGTTGATTAGAGTCACTTTGTGTTATGAAATACTGCTCGTCTTAACTCTCTAACTGTATTTTTGTACCTATTAACTATTTCTAATTTATCCTCCCTTCTACGCTACCATTCCCAGCCTCTGGTAATCGTCCTTCTACTCTCTGTTTTCATGAGATCAATTGTTTTAATATTTAGCTCTCACAGATGAGAAAAAACACGTGAAATTTGTCTTTCTGTTCTTGGCTTATTTCACTTAACATGATGTTCTCTAGTTCCATCCACATTGTTGCAAATGGCAGGGTCTCATTCTTTTATAATGGCTATCTAATATTCCACCATTTATCTATCCTTTTCCTCTGATGAACAATTGGGTTAAATCCAAATCTTGGGTATTCTGAATAGTGCTGCAACAAACATGAAAGTGTAGATATATTTTGGATATACCGAATTCCTTTCTTTTGGGTATATATTTAGCAGTGAGATTGCTGGGTCTTATGGAAGTTCTGTTTTTAGATTTGTGAAGAACATCCATACTGTTCTCCATAGAAGTTGCACTAATTTACATTCCCATCAAAGTGTATGAGGGTTCCTCTTTCTCCACATCCTCTCCACCATTCTTTACTGCCTTTTTTTTTTATAAAAGCCATTTTAATGGGGGTGAAATGATATCTCATTGTATTTTTTATTTGCATTTCTCTGATAACTAATGATGTTGAACATTTTTTCATATACCTGTTGGTTATTTTTTATGTCTTCTTTTGAAAAATGCCTATTCATATCTTTTGCCCATTTTTTTATCAGATTGTTTGGGTTTTCTTTTTTCCTATTGAGTTGTTGGACTCCTTATATATTTTAGTTATTAATCTCTTATCAGATGGGTAGTTTGCAAATATTTTCTCCCATTCTGTGGGTTGTCTCTTCCCTATGTTAATTGTTTCCATTGCTATACAAAAAGCTTTTTAGGTTGATCTGATCCTCTTTGTCTGATTTTGCTTTGGTTGCCTGTGTTTTGGGGGTATTACTCAAGAAGTCCTTGCACAGACCAAAGTCTTGAAATGTTTTTCCAGTGTTTTCTTTTAGTAGTTTCATGTCTTAGATTTAAGTCTTTGATCCATTTTGGTTTGATTTTTGTATATAGTGACAGGGGTCTAGTTTCATTCTTCTGTATATGGGAATGTTTTTTATTATAGATTAGGATTCTTTTCACAAACCATTCAGTTTCCATTTTTTCTTATGGTGTTATTATTGTAAGTTGTATTATTCTATAAATTTGTCCGTTGGATCAACATTGAAATAAAGGTTTTTGTAATATCCTCTTAGGATGTTTTACAGCCATATAATATAGAGCAATGTCATAGTTTCTGCTCCTGATATTGGTTAGTTGGGTATTCTGTATTTTCTTCTTGATCTATTCCCACCAAGGGTTTATCAATTTTATGGGTCTATACAAGTCATCAAGTATTGGCTTTGTTGATTCTTGCTATGGTATATCTGTTCCTATTTTATTACTTTTGGCTCTCAGAATTATTTTGTTTTTCTTCTTCTTTCTTTGAGTTTACTTTGTTCTTCTTCTTCTAACTCCTTAGGATGGATACTTAGGTTGTTTTTTAGCTGGCTTTACTTTCTACCTTATAAATTTTCCTGTGTCTATGGATTTAGTTGCACTACATAAGTTTTGATATGTGGTACCTTCGTTTTCATTAATTTCAAACCATTTTCTAATTTCCATGATGATTGGCCCTTTGTTCTGTAAACATTCTATGTATCAATTCAGTGCTTTGAAATATGTGGAGACCTACTTTATCACCTAGCACATGGTCAGTCAATATTTGTAAACATTCTATATACATTTGAAAATTATATGTATTTTGTGTTCATTTATTGCCTTATCAGTTAGATCAGATGTTAATCATGCTGCTTAAATATTCTGTATTCTTTCCAATTTGTTGTTTGATTATTCTAGCAGTTAATGAGAGAGGAGAGCAGTAAAGTCTCTATGATTATGAATTTGTCCTTTTTCTCTTTTTCCTTCCTTCAATTTTGTTTCATATATTTGGTTAAATGTTTACTTCAGTGTTGAAAATTTCTTAGCCATTATCTATTCAAATTTTTTTCTTCCCCTATGAGACTAACACAGTTCTAACCAGGCTCTAAGCCTTCTAGCCCCCTCTACCATAATTGACAGATGCTTCTGCAGAAAAAAGCATCTGTAAATGTCAGGCTCACCTCCTTAGGTTTTTAGTTTTTTCCTGGAACTTGGCACAGTAATTATTTACTGTTTTGTTAACTCTAGCAACTTCCAAAGGATTTTAAAATATGTTTGCAAAGATTTTTATTTTTCATCAGGAGGTCCTAGGAAAAATTACTTAGGTCACTATTATTAGAAACAGAATTTCACATTTCAGTTTTCATCTGCATATTTGTCAAAATATCTCTTACCAAACTCCAAATATTTCCCTCAGGACACTCCATACTATATATTACTATAAGATTATATTGTATTTCTACATCTTTTCGAACTATTACTATTATTATTATTATTATTATTTCAATGCTTCTTTGCCATCTCTCTGGGCTAGTAGATGTAGTTTTTTATTATTTCAAAATATATGAGAATACATACGTTTTTAGTTACATGTATCATTTCTGTTATGCTTGAGTCAGGATTATAATTGTGTTCATCACTCAGATAGTATTCATTGCACCTGTTAGGTAGATTTTGATCCATCTCCTCCTCACCCTTCCTCACTGCTTTACCTCCACTGAGCTTGACCTCCCTGTGTGCACATGTGTACTCTTTGGTCAGTTCCAATTCAATAGCAAGTACATATGGATATTTGTTTTTCCATTCTTTAGATACTTCACTTAGAATGTTCTCCAGTTCCATCCATATTGTTGCAAAAGGCTTTAATTCATCCTTCTTCATGGATGAACAATAGTCCATAGAATACTTATGCCACATTTTGTTAATCCATTCATGAATTGATAGGCACTTGGGTTTGATTCCATATTTTTGCAATTGTGAATTTTGCTGCAATAAACATTCAAGTACAGGTGTCTTTTTGATAAAATGACTTCTTTTCCTTTGGATAACTACCCAGAAGTTCAACTACTGGATCAAGTCTTCTTTTAGTTCTCTGAGGAAACTCCATACTATTTTCCATAGAGGTTGTACTGATTTTTAGTCCTGCCAAGAGTGTATAAGTGTTCTTTCTGCATCTACACCAACATATATTGTTTTCAGACTTTTTTTACTTTTTTGAGACAGAGTCTCACTCAGTCACCCTGGAGTTGAGTGCAGTAACATCATAGCTCACAGCAACTTTTTGGGTTTGGGCAATCCTATTGTCTCAGGCTCCCAAGTAGCTGGAAATACAGGCACCTGCCACAATACCCAGTTAGGTTTTCTACTTTTAGTAAAGATGGGATCTCACTTTTACTCAGACTGGTTTCGAACTCCTAAGCTCTGGCGATCCACCTGCCTCAGCCTTCCAGAGTGCTAGGATTATAGGCATGAGCCACTGTGCCCAACCTATTTTCAGATTTTTTAATAAAAGCCATTCTAATCGGGATTAGGTGATACCTTATTGTGGTTTTACTTTGTATTTCTCTGAAGATTAATAACGTTGAGCATTTTTTTACATGTTTGTTGGCCATTTGTCTATCTTCATTTGAAAAACTTCTGTTCATGTCTTTTGCCCAGTTTTTAATGGAGTTATTTGGCATTTTTTCTTGCTAATTTGTTTGAGTTCTTTGTAGATTCTGGATAAGTGCCCTTTATCACATCGATATTTTGTGAATATTTTCTCTTATTCTGTATGTTGTCTATTTTCTCTGTTGATTATTTATTTGGCTATGCAGAAACTTTTTAAATTTAATCAGGTTTCATTTGTTTATTTTTGTTGTTGCTATGATTGCCAGTAGGATCTTCTCATAAATTCTTTGCCTAGGCAGATAATCTAGAAGAGTTTTTTAACATTTTCTTCTAGCATTCTCATGGTTTCATGCCATACGTTTAAGTCTTTTATCCATCTTAAATTAATTTTTGTGCTTAGTAGGAGATATAGATATCATTTCATTCCTATGCAAGTAGCTATCCAATTCTCCCAGCACCATTTATTGAATGGGGCTTCTTTACCCATCTATATATTGTGTATATTGTTGTCTTCTTTGTCAAAGATCAGTTTGTTGTATGCAGATGGTTTTATATGTGAGTTCTCTCTGTTCTGTACCATTGGTCTATCCCTCTATTTTTGTGCCAATGTCATGCTGTTTTGGTTGTTAAACCCTTGTACTATAGTTTGAAGTCTGGTAATGTGATACAACTCTATCACACTGAGATTGTTGCTTTTTAAGAATCCTGGCTTTATGCTAGAATTTCAATCTCACTTCCCAGCTTAAATGAGCCTAAGACTTCATTTATTTTCCCTTTGTAAACATAAATACCCAAGCCCTAGTTGTAATTGGGTCTAATAACCTTTGAGACTGCCAGAGGATTGACTCATGTGCTTGTTGCTTTGACTCTTAGCATCATCTTTGCTTCTGGAACTTAAGGATTTCTCTTTTTGTGAGTGAAGACATACAATTTTAAAATTATTACATTATCTCCAACATTTCTAATAGTTTACACTGAGATGGTTAAAGAATAGCCTAGTCTACTATCTTGCCATTACTGTATATCTAGTCCTGTTACTTTTCAGACAAAAACCAGAATGATGTACTCCCCTATGCCTAACATTTATAGCTGTACGAAGAAATATATGAAAAATGTTTGCCTCTAATTATTCTACTCCTACTCTGTTCTGACTTCACTGGTCAAAGCCAAGTGAAGATTAAAGCTGAATCTTAGAAATGCGCTTTTGGTTCAGTGTTTAGTGTCTTGTGAGGAAGCCATTAATGGGAGCAGAATCACAATCCCAAATTCACTACCAGAACTGAAATTCAAAATCCAGATTATCAATCTAAGATTCAGACCATGATACAAGGAACCAAGGGCTCTCTCAGAATAATTCTACCTAAGCTACCACTTACTAGCAAAAGCTCACCTTTTAAAAATATTTTTTTCTGTGTCCTAGACTTTTCTTACAACCTGGTGATCCCACACACTACTTTCCATTCACTCGTCCACCCATTCCAATCTGGCTTTACATATATACTTTATTGGTACACCCTTTCCTAAGCTTAACAACAATTTCCATGTTAATAAGCCCAATGAGCACTTCTCTGCCTGAATCTTACTTGACCTCTCAGAAATATTAGATATAAACACTCCCTTCTTGAAAAGCATATTGTTTGGGCTTTAGCTACACTATAATATACTGCATTTCTTCCTATCACTTATTGCCCTCTATATCCCAGTCTCCTTTGATTGTTCTTCTTTTTTATCTGATCTTTAAATCATTGAATACTTCATAGCTCATTCCTGGGACTCTTCTAGTCTCTCTCTTTAGGGATATCAACCAGTCTCATGCCTGTATATAGCACTTGTATGCTAATGGCTACCAACTCTGTATCTCCACCAGGCCTGTAAGAATGTATCTTATTGCCTAAATTGACACCTTCACTGATTTTCAATACATATCTTAAGGTTACTAGCACTCTAGGAGGCCAAGATGGGTGTATTGCTTGAGCTCAGGAGTTCAAGAACAACCTGAGCAAGAGTGAGTCTCCGTCTCTATTAAAAATGAAAAACTGAGGCAAGAGGATCGCTTGAGCCAAAGAGTTTGAGGTTGTTCTAAGCTATGATACCTCAGCACTCTACCAAGGGCAATAAAGTGAGATTCTGTCTCAAAAAAACAAAATGTATCTTAAGGTTAATCTGTTTGATCTTCAATATTTATTTTTCCCTCGGTCTTTTGCATTTCATTAGTGGCAGCATTAGCTATCCATTTATTTAAGCTAAACTTTTATGTTTTCCTTTCCTTCGTACTCCATATCCAATATTGAAGAAGTCCTGTTTGATTATACCTCTAAAGTATGTATCAAATCTGTCCAATAGCTCTGTAAATATTTTCACTTCTATAGTATACTTACACAAGCAGAGAGTAAGAGAGCAGGTTAGTAAATGGCCTAAAGGTACATAGCTATTAAGCAGAGGAATTAGGAATGCAGGTGTCTCTATTTCAAATCCATGATTCTTTTCATCATATACTGACCCTCAGAGAATACTTGTGATTAAATTAGTGAACAGATTGATCCACATTATAATAAAATCTACAATTATAGCTTTATCAAAAGAATATTATCACCTACTGAAAAATAACTACTGTCTTTATAGTATGTTAATATTATATCAATACCTCTTAATATATAAAGCCAGTTTCAGGATTTGAAACTATGAAAGAGACAACCTGGTTTCCAGAAAATCCTCTTTTTCTTTCAAGTATATATGACCAATTGTACCCAAAACCTTCTGCACTATTTCAATAGGCTTTTATCCTACTTCTCCTACTCTAGCAAAGGAATTAGATAAAGAAAGAGGCTTTCCAAGCTTTTATTTTTGTTTTTTCTACTGTTGTGGTTTTATTAATATTCAATGTTTCTCAAATAAAAGTCAAGAGGACAGAGGAAAGAACCTCAGCAGAGCCAGTACACACCATCACATTGGCTAAGATAAGAAGGCTGTGTATTTTAATCAATCAGGAGTCATTTATATGCTTAAAATTAATGCAAATATCTTAGTATGACAAGAGAAACTGGCTGATTGCCTTCACTGGCAGCTTTACCTTTTCTATTAATATATTATGAATTTTATTAGAAAGTTATCTTTCCAATTATTGAATCTGTATTTTGAATGAAGTTATGGCAGTATTTTACAGAGATTTGTTTCCAAATGATGTCTTATGGTATCATAAAATTCCTGCAACATCATTTTGATCTTAACCACCTTTTAGTAAAAAAAATGTCGCCACTTGGCATTTGTTTGGAATTAATTTAATTTCTAAGCCTTGAATGCCATTATAATTTTATGGACTTCCCCAAATCAATTTAGCTTAGTTGATTTCATACTTAGAGACTTAACTACCTTTTTTTACAGAGCCCTTTGTACATTTAATCAGATGCTAGAGATCTTTGTGACATTTTGTATATATATATAAAAAAATTACAAATATTTTGTTTAAAAAATTAGTATAGACAGACTATTGCTCATTCTAATGTTTTTTGGAAAGTTTAAAAGTTTTAACTAAATATGTTCATATATTTTCTTTGAATTTCCCACAGAGCTCTGTACCATGGAGTGTGGAAGCCATGGGGTCTGCTCAAGGGGAATTTGCCAATGTGAAGAAGGCTGGGTAGGACCAACATGTGAGGAGCGCTCCTGTCATTCTCACTGTGCTGAGCACGGCCAATGCAAAGATGGAAAATGTGAGTGTAGCCCTGGATGGGAGGGCGACCACTGCACAATTGGTAAGTACCACCATACTTTAACCAAAGTAAATTGGATTAATTGAAGTAAGAATAGTCTAGTGAGTCAATCGGCAGGCTTTTAGCAGAATTTAGGTTGGAGAAGAGGAGAAGGAGGGTTGGTTATAAGTTGAAAAGTTTCATGAACTAGGAAGTTTCCTCTTTTGTTGATAATATCCTACTTATTTCTTATATCATTTCCTTTCTCATGACTTCAGTATTCCTAATGTTTTCTGCTTTCAAGTGCTTTGAGTTACTCAAGTGAAAGACGATACATTGAAATAAAGTGTCATTAGTTAATAAGAGAAGTGCTTTTGTTGTGAAGGTAACATTCACTGCCCATTTTTCCTTTTGAAAAGTATAAGTTCTTTCGGTTGAAAGCACTTAAGGCAATTTCATTAATTGGGACTGCTTTAACAGTGGCCATTCAATATCATTAGAGGCTGTCTTTAATGTATATGAGGAAGACATTCCTGACCTATCATTGATCGAACATTTCTGTTGAATTGTTTATCCATTAGCATGGAGAATTGGTACTAAAGCATCCACCGTCTCTCACCCCATGTCAACAATAATTCCACCAATTTTCAGGATTTTTTTTTTTTTTGAGACAGAGTCTCACTTTGTCGCCCTTGGTAGAGGGCCATGGCATCACAGCTCACAGCAACCTCAAACTCTTGGGCTCAAGCAATTCTCTTGCCTCGGCCTCCCATGTAGCTGGGACTAAAGGTACCTGGCACATTAATTTTTGGTTGCAGTTATTTAGCTGGCCTGGGCTGTGTTTGAACCCACCACCCTCAATGTATGTGGCCAGCACTGTAACCACTGTGCTCAGGTGCCAAGCCAATTTTCAGGATATTATCTAGGAAAACAGTCTCTGGGCATAAAAATCCCTATGTAATAATCTATCACATAATCTTACACTACAAAAGACACTAATAATAATTAAGATTAGTTATAAAGAAACTAATTTTTATGAAAAACAATCAAAAACCTTTGATATGTACCCATATCTGCCACAAAGGTTTTTTTGTTTATACAGAGGGACAAATACGATTCCCATTGTTCAGCTAAGGAAAGTGGGTCACAGAGTGTTCCAGTGGCATTCCACGAGTACACAGAAAATTCACGCAAAGCAAAGGCAAACGTGAGCCTCTGAATACCCAATGTATTGTTTTGGGGCTTTCCCCCCACTAGACTGTACCACAGCTTTCACTTTCTGGTGAAAGTGTTTTGTTATAATGGTTGGAAGCTGTCAAGGTAATGTATAATATCTATAATGCATGTAACATGCAATCTTAATAAACTACATTATTTATTACTCTACTAAAGATACAGCACATCTTGTTCTGTAACTCGAGAAAATATTTAAGATTCATTAAAAAAGTGGTGAGAAGGGAGATTCTGAGGCAGCATAAGTAATTACATTCCTGCACTACAGTAAGTTTATTGCCTTCACATAAGAGAATTTAAATATTGTGATGATTACCAAAGGTGGTTACTCCAGAACTCCCTTCTAAAGATATTAAGAAGTTGAAGCCAGTGCTCTTTCACAGAAGTTATTACTGAAATGTAAAAATGCAGCTCTTTTAATGAAATATGACATTTTTTGAGGAAGCCTAATAGAGTTTCTTGCAGAAAAGCCATTAATATCTTTCCCACCAAAAACATTATTCACAAACTACACAGGCCAATGTACCAACTTTTGAGCTGCAGGCATTTTAGCGATTCACAGTTTACTGTTCTCCTCTCAGGCAACAGATGGTAAACCATTAGTATATGTTGTATAGCTTTGGTCTCCCAGAAATTCATTCAATCACTCTTTTCTCCCCCTTTTAGCTCACTACTTAGATGCTGTCAGAGGTAAGATTTTTCTTACCAGTTTTATAACAGACATGTATTTTAAACAGAAAATATACATGTAATAAAGGGAGGGTGGTGTTTGGGGGGATTGTTTGCTGGTTTTGTTTTTACTTGTGCCAATCTTATTTAATGTATAATAAGACTAAAAAGTAATTTGGTTGTTTGACATCAACAAGTGACTTTTTGCCATAGTATAGAATGGACTGATAAGTAGTTACAAGGACTGTTTTTTTTATTGTTATATTTATATTGAGTTATGTGTGTCTGTGTGTGTAATATAGGTAATCATAAATAAAGTGGATTTAGTCTGATGGCTAAACTTTTTCTTTAACATAACAAGATAGCTCCAAGTTCATATACAAGGGCTCTTAAGTCTTTGCAAGGACAGAATTATCCTCCTAGGAGCGCCCTATCACCCATCCCTCCAGGGATTTTCCTTTGACAAAGACAGCAAAGGTTTTTCTGTCAGAGATCCTAGGGCCTTTTATTGCCACAGCTTCCAAAGTCGAATATGTCCCAAATTATCCTTAATTTCTCCTTGTCCTTTGTTTATCCACTGGAATGGAAGCACATAAATTCCCTTCTCACACCTGTGAATATTCATCCTTTGCCACATCATAAGGATATTATATACATAAAACTTTTTATATTTTTAACAGCCATCTGTCATTTTATTTTGAAGATTTTCTTCCTCTAGTCTGTTGATTGCTTGGAAAACAATTCGGAAGGAACACTGCATTACTTCTACAGATATTTTTCAAATTTATGTTTTTGTTCCTTATACTTTGAGAATTTTCTTTCATAGACAGAAAATGAAAATGTTGATTGGACTATCCCCAGTAAAATTTAGGGCTGGTCTTGTATTGCTACTGGGAAAATATCCAAAAGATATGTGCTATTATTGCTGTCTCAGTTCATCTACCCACTGAGCACTTGGCTCGTGTGCAGTTACCCTTTGTTAGAGTAGAACTCTGGCTACTGGTAGAAAGAATAGGGTAATCTTGAGAATTTAAAAGGCAAAAGAGGAGCCATGGTGAATGTTGATGCTTTATCAATGAATCAAAGTCATTCAAATACTATACTTTCTTTCCTCTTAGCTATATTTTTTCAATTCTCTAGAATTTTGAAAGTCTAAATCTGGCTTTCATAGTTTTCATAAACATTTCTTGAGCATTTAATATTATTAAAGGCATAATATTATCTAAGCTTTTGAGAGAGATACCATAGAAGTCAAGATTTCAATCCTTAGTCCTTTAATCTTTACACCAATAATAATCTCCAAGAGAAAAGCTGAATAGATACAAAGAAATCATGGCACATTTCTCAGGCACCATACAAGCAAATACTTAATGGTGTGGTCTGAACTATATAACAACATACCTAAGTCCTGAAGCAATATACCACAAGGGAAAAATCAACACAGGCTAGGCATAGTGAGGGAAAGTTTCTCTTCATAGAAACTGCCATCTTTTCCCAAACTTATTGGCCATAACTAGATACATCATCATTTATTCTGTTTTGATTGAGATGGGAGATATATTTATTGAAAAGAAAAAAAAAAACATTTCTTGTCCCCACCATAGTTTTTGTCCTATTTGAACCAGAGGTTGGGAATTGGGGTTAGCATTAATAAAGCTTAATTGGCTCTCTAAGGAAAACCACTGCAGAGTAAGGAATAACAAGTTCCCTGGGAAGGTTTTGCAAGCAAGCAAGCTCCTCTTCCATTTATTCAACACCTCATCTGTATGAAGCCCAAATGATTAGATGCTTCCCTATAGACAGATACATCATTGTTGGCCAATCCCATTCTGATGTTTTCATGACTGTTACTCTCTACTATCCTTTCAGATGGCTGCCCAGGGCTCTGCTTTGGAAATGGCCGATGTACCCTGGACCAAAATGGTTGGCACTGTGTGTGTCAGGTTGGTTGGAGTGGGACAGGCTGCAATGTTGTCATGGAAATGCTTTGTGGAGATAACTTGGACAATGATGGAGGTGAGTCATTTATAAAATGTTCACTTAAGAAAGGAATAGCCCAGCCTCTAGCAGAGTGCTAAACAAACTGGCCAAGGGTGAAAGTGAAGAATCCTAGGTATAAATTATACTGACTTATATAGGGTCATACTATTGTTTTAAACTCAATTATAAACAAACATATATTATTTATTGAATATGACCAGGCAATACTTAAAGTTTGTCAAATGCTTGATATGTCATTTAGTTCACACAATAACTCTATGAGGTATAGTTAATATTATTTTCCCTACTTACAAACAAGAAAAATAATGCTCAGGGTAAGAGTAGTAAGTGACGTTATCTAAGGTTACATGGCTAGAAAGTATCAGAGCCACAGTTCCAATTCAGGGCTGTATTAATTCAGAGATTTTCTTACTACTGCACCATGCTGTCTCCCATAGCTATGGCATCTATCATGCCAAATTAAATTAATGTACCAGTGTTCAAGTTGTCAGATGTTACTGCAGCTTGCAGTATAAACACTGTAAATTTTTTTGTTTGTTTTTAGTTATTTAGAGCTCCCTCTTGTGTCTCTACCTCTTAGTAACACTTTATACCTTTCAAAGGACAAAACATCAAGACAATTCAAGGTAGAATTTTTAATATTTAATTCAAGAGCTGCACATGATATTTTAAAAAGCCACATGTGACTCCAAGGCCTCAGGGTAACCACTTCTCTTTTAGTCAAGGCAACAAAACATTTAATATACTATACAACGAGACCTCAAAACAGCCCAAACCACCTCTGACTGTGCCTAAAACAACAAATCCTCACTTTGCCAATACTTTCTATTAAAGGACACATAAAATTAACAAAAAAGTTATTTTTTCGTTTTTGTATATAACTTTAAAATGAAATAGGCTATTAAATTTCACTCTTCACATTTGTACACTCTTAGAGTCTAAGCAATTGTATTTCCTGTCTTTTGAATCCAAACACAGGACTTAAATCAATAAGATAGCTGTCATAGTTTACACATCAAATTAGATGTGAGGGTTTCTTCCTTTGCTTGTTCTGGCTTGCATTTAACTTTAAAAAGTTATAAAACCTTATGAAAATTAAGTGGAAGCAACTTTGTGATTAAGAACTCAGAGCCTTGAAGTTAGACTGGATTCAAATACTAGATCTGGTTCTTACTCACTGGCTATATGATTTGGGGCAAGTTTCTTGATGCCTCTTCAATTTACTTATCTCTAAAATGAGATTAATAATATTAACTGTCTAATTGGGTTATTACAAATATTAAATGAGATAATTCGATGAACCACTTCAAAGATAACAAACCACACCACACACACATATACACACAAGCTTGGAACAGACCATTTTCTGAAGAGACTGTTTACTACCTATCTAAATTGAAAAGCTTGTCTTGGAAGCTAGCATGAAATTTTCAATTAAATGATACAGTGATAAACTACTTAGTTGACTTTTATGGCCCTCCAAGACCCATCTTCACTTTCCTTTTCATCCTTTTCATTTTACGCCTCTTACCTGGTATGCCCTTTCCTCTCCTCTACCCATCATTCTCTGTCCATCACTTAAGTCATAACTCAAGCCACATCTCACATGAAACCTCTGATGTCCACCTCTTCAATCACCCATGGTGATTATAATAAGCACCATATAATAGTATACTTAACTATATTCTGTCCATATGATTTTCTTGTTGCATATTAAGCATGATCTATGGTCTATAGTTTTATGCCCAAAGCGATTAATAATAGTATCCCACTTGTAGTCAGGATTTACAGTGTGCCAGCACTGTGCTGAGCCATTTTTGTTTTATCTCCATGATGTAAAAATTATTACCACCACTTTATAAATTAGGAAACTGAGGAACAGAGAAATTAAGTAAGTTGTTAAAGATCATATAAGAATCAAATGATAGATCTGGGGTGTAAACCTAGGTGGTCTGCCTCATTCTGAAAAGAATTTGGTGTAGTAATAGAGATTTCTCAGTTAATATATTGATTAAAAGTTTGTGCTTAGAAAATACATTAACAACTTGTTATTTCTGGCTCAGTTAAGATTGACACAAAATAAGGTTTTTATCTTGGTAAAGTAACAAAAATAGTTGAATATTTAACGATTTAGCATTTTTATGGTCTCAAGGTCACTTCAGACCTACAAAAGATTTTTAATGAATGGATCATATTAAATATTAATGAATTAAAATTATCAGTTCTTGTTATCTATGGGCATATGTAGATAGAGAAAGCATAGATTTTACTGAATGTGTTTTAACCTCTAAACATTCCTTAAAAACTAGGTATCTATATGTGAATTAAAAGTCAAAGACCCTGATATGAGTGCAGTATATTTTTATGATTGTCTCTTTACGAAATAGGGGGAAAGACTCCTTACGAGTTCCAATTACCATTTTTTCTCTATAATAGAATTAAGATAATATTGATGATAAACACTGTATTGGTTCAGTCCTACTTTTAGATGAAAAATGGACTGAATAACTTCGGAAAGCCCCATGACTAAGATTTTAGACCAGTAATTCCATCTGATAATATAACCTCTAACAATACATTAAATACCCTTCACTTGGTAGTGTTGGCTTTGCAACTAGCCAGAATGGCTGGATTCTCACATAGTTGAATGTTACTAACGATTAATAGTTGCATGCTTGTTCATGCATATGTGTATGTGTGTGTGTTTAATTAAATCAAAGTGCCGATTGAATATTTTTGAAAAAAGTGATCCTGATTTTTAAAATGTAATTTTAAAGAAATCTTCCCAATCAAAAAAAAAAAAAAATTCACTTTCAAGCAGTCACTTCAAGTAGCTGCTACTTGATTACTTCATATTATAGCTTATACTTAAAAAATGGTGGGATTATTTTGCATTCTAATCAGCTTTGAATACTCATTAGTATTGTTGCCATTTACTACACCTTTGACTTTACTTACGCTCTAATTCAATGCATTGTGACTGTTAGTAACTAATTGGGCTGCATTGAATATGTGGGTTATACAACTGGTCCAGAAGCTACTAAGAGCTTCTTGAACAATGAAAACAGAAGAGAGAACAAATAACCTTTGGATTTTTTTCTGAACATGCTAAAAGGGAAAGCTATCTCATGTATTGTATATGTAAGAACTAATATCTATAGAAGTCACAAACCTATCAAATGTTTCTACCTCATTTATCCCTGTAATCAACAAGCACTTACACATGTACAACAACTCTACGCTTGGAGAAAACTTAATATTATGGTGACCACATTTTCCTTTGTTAATGATGTGTCCTGATTAGGGGTTTGGAAAATATGATCACCATGTGTTACATGCATATATGAATTGACATGAGAAAAAAAGTTTTGAACATTAACAAATTCAGAATAGTGAAAACAAAAAACAGTAATGAGAAGGCAGAACTGTTAGACACTGAAATGTATATGAAAGCTAGGATAATCAAAGCAAAGGACTACTAATGCAAAAATAGATTAACACACACACATGAAAATTCTAGAACATACTCAAGTGCAAATAAAAATTTACCATATTGGGCGGCGCCTGTGGCTCAAGGAGTAGGGCGCCTGTCCCATATGCCGGAGGTGGCGTGTTCAAACCCAGCCCCGGCCAAAAAAATCACAAAAAAAAAAAAAGAAAAATTTACCATATTATAAAAATAGCATCAAAAGTCAGTAGGAAAAAGAAGCATTATGAAATAAATGATACTGGGACAAGTATTAAAAAAAAATCTTAGGCTGCATGTGGTGGCTCACACCTGTAATCCCAGCACTTGGGAGGCCGAGGCAGGTGGATTGCCTGAGCTCACAAGTTTGAGACCAGCCTGAGCAAGAGCGAGACCCCATCTCTAAAAAATATACAGGTATTGTGGTGGGCGCCTGTAGTCCCAGCTACCTGGGAGGCTGAGGCAAGAGAATCACTTGAATCCAAGAGTTTGAGGTTGCTGTGAGCTAAGATGCAATGGCACCCTACCAAGGGTGACCAAGTGAGACTCTGTCTCAAAAAAAAAAAAAAATCTTAGATTTTCAATTCATACACAAGAACAAGATAAATAAAGATAACTAAACACAATTGGAAGAAAATATAGGTGACAGATCTTACAATGGAAAAGAACTTCTTAAACATAAAAACAAAGGAATGAACTAGAATAGAAAAAAATAAATTTGACATAGTGAAACCTTAATTTTTGTTTTTTTGTTTTTTTTGGCTAAATTTAAACCACCAATATCTAAATATTTGGAGACATCAAAATCTTCAATGTCCAGCATTTTAGCCGCTAGCCATGGGTTGAGTATTTAAATTTAACTTAAAGAACATTAAAAATTCAGATTCTCCGTCGCACTAATCACACCTCAAGTGTTCAATAGCCACATGAGACTAGTGGCTACTGTGTTGGACAGCACAGTAGCAGTCCCATCTTCTGCTGGATAGTGCCAATCCACCTGTTTAACTCAAATGTTTACCTTTCAGCCAAGATTTCACATCAAGTACCCAGTTTTCCATTTATACATTACTATTTTTTTGCCAAGTATTGTGCTTGGCACAGGGGAGAAAATGATAAATAAGACAAGTTTCTGCCTTTATGGGGCTTATGGTCTAACAGGAAAGATAGGTATAATACAAGAACCCACACAAATCACTATGTGTTTACAACTATAAAGAGTGTTAGAAAGATTTTAGGATGCTGTAAATGTGCATGGGAATCTAACTTAGTCCAGATGGTGAGGAAGGGAATGAACGTGGAGGAAAGCATACACAAATACCCTAAGGTAGAAATGTCCTAGGCTCTTTTAGGAAGTGAAAGGAAGGTCACTGTGGCTGGAATACAAGTCAGGGAAGGATTAGTATATGAGAGTAGGCAGGCGCCAGATCATACAGAGAAGTATGAATTTTACAAGATCTTCAGTTATCAAACAAAGATTCCATTTTATTCACTCTAGTTAGAGAGGAGGGAAGTGTACTCTGATATTGTGGGAGTACTGTCAAGAAGGTTCAAATGATGTCGAATAAGCGTGTTTAATCAAAATAGCTTTTTTTCCTCTGTTCTTTTAAGTATTTGTCACATATTTATCCAAGCTTCTCTGGTACAGACTCTTCTGGTAGTATATATTCATATTCATTGGTAAAATCAATAAGTTAATTGCCTAAGAGAATGAGCTTCCAGGAATCATTCTTCATAACAAGTTAAGTGTAGTAGCTATTTCCAAGTCTCTCTTATGATGTAGTTTTTCTAGATCTAGAAAACAGCACCATAGGTGAGTTATGAGCACATATAAGCTCATGGATCAATGAGCCTCCTGTTTTGAATGGCACGGGCGTGCTGCAGTGTTTAATAAACAAGAAAAATGAAAGAGAAGGAGCAACGAATTGATAACATTTGCTCTATTTAAGGACCAAGTATCTTCTCCACATTTACATTTGAGACTTACTGTTGAGAACAAAAGACCTGATATCAGAAGCATATTCCTAATTAGTCTCTTCTGACTACACCCCCACCCCTCATTTCTAAGCAGCCCATTTATTAAAGACTCGGTGTTTAGTGTGAGAGCCTAAACTGCCAAGGGCTTTCAGATGCAAGTAGAAAGTAGAAAATCTAAACTTTATAATTAAGTTCACCACTGTATGACTGGGCCTATCACATTATCTATCAACTAAGGCTACTACTACATGACATCTGCCTACTTTCCACTGGTGAAAATGAATGAGATAACACTTGAAATAAAGTAAAATAAGTCATAAAGTGTGTTATGAATGCAGAAGATATTAATAACATCTTTTGATACATTAGTTGTATGTTTATTAATCTCTAGGCAAATTTAAAAATGCAATAGAAATAGGATTTTAGGGCATCCATTTATCCTTAACAGATATTTATTGAAAGCTTACTTTGAGCTAGGCATTCATCTAGTTGTTGATGAAATAGCAATGCTTAAAAAAGATGAAACCCATGCCCTCCATGGAGCTTCTATTCTGGTTCCCAAAGGCAGACAATAAACCAAAATTTAAAAATATATAGTATAAAACAAGGTAGTAAATGTAATGGAGAAAAAAAATTTTCTTAAAGGCAGGAAATAAAGGATAGGGAGTGTAGGACAGGGATGGAATTTTGAATGAGAGAGTCACAGAAAGTCTCACTGAAAAGATAACATTTGAATAAAGACCCAAAGGAGGTGAAAGGTGAGCCATGTTGATATCAGGAAGAACATTCAAGGCATAGGAATTATGTGTGCAAATACCCGAATACAAGACTGTAGCTGGTATAATCGAGGAACATCATAGGATCTGACAAGACTGTGGTGAGAAAGGAAGGAGATTGGGAGTATAATAAAAGGTAAAATCTGAGTATTAATAAGGACTCAGCAAAAGATGAGTCTGTGAGGAAATAAGTTGTGAGTTTACTCTAAGTGATATGGGAAGCCATTGATGGCAGATGAGGACTGGAAGAACGTGAATGTTAGTGGCATACGAACTGTTTTCTCAACTCAGAAAAACTTAATGATCTGTGGTTATAACAATAACAATGATTTGGGCAGGTCAGATCCTGAGTGCACTTGAGCCTCTTCCACTTTCTTTTCTTTTTTTTTTTTTTTTTTGTAGAGACAGAGTTTCACTTTATCGCCCTCGGTAGAGTGCCGTGGCATCACACAGCTCACAGCAACCTCCAGCTCCTGGGCTTAGGCGATTCTCCTGCCTCAGCCTCCCGAGTAGCTGGGACTACAGGTGCCCGCCACAACGCCCGGCTATTTTTTTGTTGCAGTTTGGCCGGGGCTGGGTTGAACCCGCCACCCTCGGCATATGGGGCCGGCGCCCTGCTCACTGAGCCACAGGTGCTGCCCTCTTTTTTTTTTTTTTTTTTTTTTGCAGTTTTTGGTCAGGGCTGGGTTTGAACCCGCCACCTCCGGCATATGGGGCTGGTGCCCTACCCCTTTGAGCCACAGGCACCAACCACATCTTCCACTTTCTTTTTACTAATATGGCTAAATCCTGGGGTGAAAGTCAGCCTGAATAAATGAAAAAAAAAATGAATTATAGACGGTTTCCAAAGGAGATTCAGTCATATTACCTTCAATGCATATTCCAGCAATCCTAACCTACCAGGAGTACCTAGTAGGTGGGCCTGCTTTAGTAAAGGGTTATGAAAATTATTTATAATTAGTTCATTGCCTATGGCTTTCTAAAATGCCAGGGAAGATTTTGTTTTACTGAGTCACTGGCATGATCAGCCCTTCAATTTCATTCTCACCACTAATTTGCTTAGCAGACCCTAGTGTGTACATGCTAAAAATGTCAAGCTTCAGTCCAGCCCCTGTCCAAATGAAGAAAAATTCTGAAATTCAGGAAATGAAGTTTCCACACTACTACAGACACTACTCTGTAGTAGTGTCTGTCTACTTGGAGTCACATAGGATGCTACCCACCTGGCAACTTAACTAAGCCTAGTTTGCAAAATGAATACATTCCAAGAAACGGAACATGCTGCACTGAAGTGAATTGCCTTCTAGCCAAGGATAAGACAACTCCAACAGAAGTGAAGCTGAATGTTTTGTGATTGGAGACCATTGCCATTTACCCCTGGGACTCTTTCTCTCCTCTCCTTGCAATCCTTATAGTCTAGAACAGTGTTTTTCAACCTTTTTTATCTCACAGCACACTTGAACCTATAGTTAATCTTCCAGGGCACACTTAAATTATATTGATTAAAAAAAGAGTAAAAAAGGAATATACTTATTGTGCTTTGAATTTCTTTTGAAAATGATTTAATTAATGGTCTTTAAAATTTTTGTGACACACCCAAGATCCTGGGCACCCAGTGTGCCACAGCACACCGGCTGGAAATCACTGGTCTAGAATTTGATATAATAATAATAGTTAACACTTATCAAATACTAGCTATGTACTAGATACTATTCTAAGCTGTAAAGCTAGTTATGACTATCTTGCCAACTTTATTAAAGTTTAAATGGTATACAAAAAATCTGAACATAATAAATGCAAGTAATTCAGTGACTTTAGACATAAGTATACACTCATGTTAACCATCACCACAATCGAGGTAATTAACATCTCTAATCACCTCCAAAAGTTTCCTTGTGTCCCTTTGATTTGGGGGAAGGGAGAAGGTTTGGGGATTTTTGTGGTAAGAACATTGTACTTGTGATCTACCCTTTCCACAAATGTTTAAGGTTCATAATACTTTATCATTAACTATACATGCTATGTGGTCGCGTCTGGGGTGCCACTTGTCCGAGCTCGTGATGCCATGTCTCTGGCCCCAATCCAGGGCCTCATCAGAGCCGGGACGCTAGGTCTCCAGCCCCGGCCCACTCAACTATCTGGTCAGGCACCACTGCACCAGCTTACTCAGGGTAGGTCTCGTTCTAGTCTCAGGTGCCAAAGCACCTTAGAAGTCACAGTCAATATTAGTAGGAGTGAGCATCTCGGCAGCAATCTCAGCAGCAGTCTGTCAGTCTTAATTCGACCAGCAGCTTCTCCTGAGGTTATTTATAGAAGTAATACAGCACAGATGTGGAGACTGCTATGCAATAACGTCGCTGTTCTCGTCACGTGCTCTTTAATGAGAGACCAATGATGTTAACTCCCTTCCCCAATCCCTTATCGCCAAGGTATTTCTCACAGGTGCTTCCCACACTACAGGAACTTGCTTATCTTGTAACTGTAACTTTATACCTAATGAACATCAACTGCCTCTATGCCCCACCTCCAACGCCCTCACCACTATTGTATTGTCTCATTTCGTATGTTTGACTACTTTAAATGCCTTATGTAAAAGGAATGATGAAGTATTTTTCCTTCTATGACTGAATTATTTCACTTAGCATAATGACCTTCAGTCTATGGCCACACCATACCACCCTGAATGCAACCCAATCTCACCTTTATGATTATTATTGTCCACATCTTACACATGAGGAAACTAAGAATTCAAGAGTTGAACTGACTTGTTTAGGATCCTATAGATTGTAAGTGCCAAAGTAAAGATTGGGACCAAAGTAGTCACTAGTCTGGATTTAAGCCCTTAACCACTTCCTGTACTCTAAATACCTATGTATAGTCAAGTTAGTCCCAGGCTAGGTCAGTACTAGTATAATAATACTGCTTAGATGATAATGAATATGTGATTTGCAGTCATAATACTAGGTGTTGTTTTTTTTTTTTATTACACCATAGCTGTGTACATTGTATGATCGTGGGGTACCATACACTTGGTTCATAGATCGTTTGACACATTTTCATCACATTAGTTAACATAGCTTTTGTAGTATTTTCTTAGTTATTTTGCTAAGACCTTTACATTCCACATTTACTAGGATTCACATATACCCTTGTAAGATGCACCGCAGGTGTAATCCCATTAATCCCCCTCCTTCCCCCTCCCTCCCCCCTCCCTCCCCTCCCTTTCCCCTTTCTCCCTGTTCTTAGGTTGTAACTGGGATATAGCTTTCATGTGAAGGTCCTACATTAGTTTCATAATAAGGGTGAGTACATTGGGTACTTTTTCTTCCATTCTTGAGACACTTTACTAAGAAGAATATGTTCCAGAGCTAGGTGTTTTTTTGGTTTTTGGTTTCTTTTTTTTTTTTTAGTCAGAGTCTCACTCTGTTGCCCTGGGTAAAGTACCTTGGCATTAGTATAGCTCACAGCAACTTCAGTCTCTTGGGCTCAAGTGATCCTCCTGTCTCAGCCTTCACAGTAGCTGGGAGCACCCACCACAACGCCTGGCTAGCCTGGCTCTATTTTTAGTAGAGACAGGGGTCTCACTCTTGCTCAGGCTGGTCTCAAACTCGTGAGATCAGGCAATCCACCAGCCTCGGCCTGCAGAGAGCTAGGATTACAGGCACTGAACCCGGCCAATACTAGGTGTTTAATAAGACCTTCAGATTACTTCCAATTGGGTGAACACATTAGCATCTCTTTTCTTTGTTTATAAAATGGAAAAAAGAGGATGAGACTGTCCACTTAATGAGGTTCTTACAGGGATTTGTTGAGATAATATATGTGGAAGTACCTAGTGCCTGGCAAATATTAACTAATCTATATATGTTTCCAAAATCTTTGGTTGAAGATTGAATTTCAACCAATGAAGTTTGGTTGAAGATTGAACTTCAACTTCAATGAACTAACTGTCCATTTTTATCAGTGATAATCCAAGTGTGATCTCCAAAAAATGTCTGTATTTGTATGTATGTATGTATATATATGTAAATTCATTTTAAGGATTAGGAAAGTGTGGGTTTCCCTTGAATCTCTCTTATTCCTGTATCCATTTCCTCTTTCAAGCATGAGCATACCATAAGTAGGGGAAAGTTTAATTGTGATGACTTCATCACATAGCAAATAAACCAGTGTCCTTGATCTTCATCAGCACCAATTGAGCCAACTGGCATAGTCCTAAACGGGTTGGCAAAGCTAGGATCAATGAATGTGGTGTTTAGTCCTTCAAGGACTAATGTAACCTCCAAGATAATGTAACCTCTCTCTTTTAAGCTACCTTTTATTTTTATTCCTTTAAAGGGCACAAGCCCTAAAAGTAAAATCAGTTAACAGTTGAAATGTCCATATCTGACACCCTGATCTTGTCTGTCAGTGGGGTGCCAGAGCTTACAATTCACAATAATAGAACTGTTAACAGCCAAATACACACACACACACACACACACACATAAAATGTGACTGTCATTTACACTTATTTGTAATAGTCTAGACGTACTGTATGGGGTGTTATCCAATGTGATAATTAGTAAATACATCTTTGCCCGTGTACTGGCCTTACCTACAAATCATAACACAGGACTTACATGCCATTATCTGCTTTCCTACAGTCTTTCTAGATTCGTCAGAAACCTTGCTGTTCTCTCAGAAACAGAGGCCTTAGAGGATCAGTCCTGTATAATTGTCAATTATTAAATATGAAGCATTAGCTTAAAAGCTATAGCACATAAATAGATGAGAATGTGAGTTCCAGTTTTGAATTGATTCCATGTTTAGTTTTAGAATACAGTTTTGAAGATCATTTCGGTGCTAGGATTTATTTTAAATCTATTTATTTTCAAAAATAAGTTGGAATTGTGTTATTGACAGTTTGAAACCTGTAAATGCTTAATCTGATTGTTATTAGTACATTTGTTAATATTTTCCAAGCATGACACTAGGTACTTCCACATATATTATTTATTATTTCAATAATAACAAATTCACTATTCAATAAAAATGTTAGATAACAGTGACTGCCCATTTGAAAAGCCATTTTTCATTGTGCGTTAGGCACCAAATCCAGACATCAGAGAGCTCTTTTAATCAATCTGATATTTTTCCCAGCTTTTCAGTGGCATCCAGATGTTTAATTAGCAGAGTAAAGAGATAATGTGCTAATAAGAGGCTGAGAACAACGTATTGGAAGGAAAGGTGGTAGTGGCATCTAAAATCTATAGAAAATCTGTTAACATAATTTGCTGAATTAGGGGAGAAAGGGGAGCAGAAGGGACATTCTGATTGAAACAAATCCACACTGGAAAGCTGGTCATCAGTGAAAAAGAAATATGTATACCGAGAAATAGAAATCAGGGGCAAAAATACACTGAACAAACAGGAAAGGCAAGAAAGAAGCAAACTGCATTTTAAATCAAAGTAGTGTCTATAGTACAGGGAATTTGAAAGGACCACATGTGGGGAAAAATATTTTCCTGGGTGCCCTGGGGCTGCTGTTCCAAATGCCTACTCTCTTGGTGTTCTGGCTTTCCCTGCTCCCAGCTGTGGTACACCCCCTCTAGCGCCGCAGGAGCCGCCAAGTGAGGGAGAGAGAGCAAGCAAAAGACCTGCAGGAAACCAGTGCCAGTAACTTGCAACAGCAGCCTTAAGGAGACGGTGATCCATCTGAACCTCCCTATTCCACTGCAAGCCAAGAAGATTAGCGTCTTTATATTTACCCTGGTTAAACAACTGAATTAGAGCCACTTGTCTGCTTTAAGGACCTTGGAAGGACTTTAATTTTTTTGCTTATTGGGCATGGAATGAAGTATCCATATGCTCAGTTAATCACTCCAATCCCTTCTCTTCTCATGTAACTCTCGGGGAGCACTTCTTATATTTTTCCCACTGGAAGAGTCAGCTGTTTGCATACCTGTTTCTCCTACTAAGCTCTGAGCTCCTGAAAACAGGAAAAGCGTCCTTTTTTATCTCATTACCTCCGCAAACACCCAACAGTGTTTTGCACATATTAGATTCTCAATAGTCTCTCCTCCTCATGTAACCCTTATGCCTGACATCAGCTTTTGTGTTATTTTTTTCTTAGTACAGCAGTGGATTCAGGAGTCCAGAGCAAATGGTGCAGTCCCAGACAATTAAACAGAGAGATTCATCACAGTTGCATACCCCAGGTTTAGTAGTCACTGCGTTAAAAAACTGCTATTAGGCATAAGTTATCTTTAGTTGCTTCTACAAATGCCAAAAAAAGTGGTTCTTCAACTTTAGTGTGCTTCAGAATCACACATAATCATGCAGATTATAATATGCTTAATGCTGGGCTCTGTAGAAATTCTGACTCGGTAGGTGGAGTTCAAGAATATTCATATTTCCTAGGCTCCCCAGGTAATTGACCACAAGTCTGAAAAATCTCTGCCCAAGATACTTTTGTCACAAGGAGAATCCCAACTTCTATTTTTTTTTTTTTTTTTTTTTTTTTGAGACAGTCTCACTATGTCACCCTGGGTAGATTGCATGGCGTCACAGTTCATAGCAACCTCACACTCTTGGGCTTAAGAAATTCTCTTGCCTCAGCCTCCCAAGTGGCTAGGACTACAGGCGCCCGCCACAATGCCTGGCTATCTTTTTAAAATTTTTATTTACATATGCAACACAAGGCAGAGCTGTCCAGTGAGGTCATGTGCCTATGAACAACTGAAGTACTCTGCTCAGTAATGGCACAGCTGGAGCTCCAGTGGTGCAAACGGTTAGCGCATGGTACTTATATAACAGTGCGAGCGGAGAGATGCCAAGGTTGTGAGTTCAAGCCTCACCTGGAGCACTTTTTTTTAAATTTTTTTAAGACAGAGTCTCACTGTATTGCCCTTGGAGGAGTGCTGTGGCGTCACAGCTCACAGCAACCTCCAACACTTGGGCTTAAGAGATTCTCTTGCCTCAGCCTCCCAAGTAGCTGGGACTACAGGTGCCCACCACAGTGTCCGGCATTTTTTTTGTTGTTGTAATTGTCATTGTTGTCGTTGGGCAAGCCCGGGCCAGATTTGAACCTGCCAGCAGTATGTGAGCAGCACCCTAGCCGCTGAGCTACAAGCTCCAATCCCCAACCTCTATTTTGGAATTACCAGTAGACAGCAAAAATTCTGAAATTCAAAAAAAAAATTACAGGATTTGTTTTTAAAATACAAATTTAAGTGGCAAGTACTTTTTAATTGTATGTTCATACATGTACTAGGTGTGGGAAATTCAAAGAAATTGTGACTATTCTGAAGCAGTGGTTTTACTCATGAAGAAGGAAACTTCTAAAGAGTAATACTTAACAGAATACTCTACCCAAAAGCTACACTCTTACTATATAAACTATATTTTCTCTACTTGCTAAATGACGGAGAATTCAGGAAAGAAAGATTTATGAATAAAATAGTCTGAATTTCTCTGAGGTGCCATCTGAACACAGAGTGAGTGGTAATTCATGAAAAACATGCAAATTTAACAAATTATAAACTCAAAATATGATCGATTATCTTTGGATGCAGTCTAGATTTTTCTCCATTTATGCATATTTTAAACTATGCTGTTTCTTTTGAAGCTAAATGTCAATATTGGTTTGGGTTTCTTTCTTTCTTTTTTTTTTCAGATGGTTTGACTGACTGTGTGGACCCTGATTGTTGTCAACAAAGCAACTGTTACGTGAGTCCTCTCTGTCAGGGCTCACCGGATCCTCTTGACCTCATTCAGCAAAGCCAACCTCTGTTCTCCCAGCACACTTCAAGACTCTTCTATGATCGAATCAAATTCCTCATTGGCAAGGACAGTACTCATGTCATTCCTCCAGAGATCTCATTTGACAGCAGGTATATATGTATTTATCTTATTCCTTAATGAAAAGTGATCATGTTTTTCCTTACCTGTGAAAAGAAGATAGCTTTTATAGATCAGGTTACTTCTCATTCCACATAATACACATTGATTTCTTTTTTAGAACTTCTCTCAAATGCCTAAGCCCTTACCAGTTAAATAAGGAAAAAACTCATTTCTAGAGATTCTGTATAATTTGAAATTTATTATTTAGCTTCTGGACTGATTCCTCGAACAATTCTTAAATCAAAAAGTTAAATTTTAGGTTTCATTCCATGATGAAAAATATTTCCATATGAAAGTGTTGGATGAATTTGACATCCTAATGTGAGATACAAGACCTGTGAAAATATGTCTTCTAAGAAAACTCAAATGGGCTCGGCGCCTGTAGTTCAGTGGCTAGAGCGCCAGCCACATATAGCAGGGCTTATGTGTTCAAACCCGGCCCAGGCCTGCCAAACAACAATGACAATTACAACAACAACAACAAAAAAAAAAAATAGCTGGGCATTGTGGCGGGTGCCTGTAGTCCCAGCTACTTGGAAGGCTGAGGCAAGAGAATCGCTTAAGCCCCAAAGTTGGAGGTTGCTGTGAGCTGTGACACCACAGCACTCTACTGAGGGCAACATAGTGAGACTCTGTCTAAAAATAAATAAATAAATAAATAAATAAATAAATAAAAATAAGAAAACTCAAATGCATGAATTATCACTAAGGGCCTGAGACCAAAACCCAACCCACTGGGGAAAAGGAAATTTTAAATCAACCTACTATATTTTATACCTGTTAACCATCCCCACTTTATCCCCTACTCCCCTTTCAAGCCTCTGATAATCATCATTCTGTTTCCATGAGATCGATTGTTTTTAACATTTAGCTCCCATGTATGAGTGAGAACATGAGAGATTTGTCTTTCCGTGCTTGGATTGTTTTACTTAACAAAATGTTCTCCACTTAAATAGTTAGACAGAATGAACAATATCTGATAGTACAATAAAGTGACTATAATTAACAAGAAGTTGGGTATACTTTAAAGTAACTAAAAAAGTAGAATTCAAATGAATGTTCCTAACACAAAGAAATGATTAATGACTGAGGTGATGGATGTCCCAATTACCCGGGTTTGATTAATTGACATTGTATACCTATATCAAAACATCACATGTACTCTATAAAGATATACAACAGTTATGTACCCATAATAAATAAAAATAAACATTTAAATTAAAATTTAAAAAATCAACTTACTTGAAATAGAGTAACATTTCATGCTGTTAAACACCAATTTGCTCATTGGTCTTCTCTGATTCATCTTTAAGCGGTGATATATTAAATGAAGGTAAGTCACTAAACTTAACATTTTCAGGCCCAAAATTGTCCTCCTGTGTTCATTCCACAAGTTTATATTTCACTGGCTTCCTAGACTTTTGCAAACAAATTTAAAAGACAAAACATGGGAAGTATCATATTTGTCTAGATCTCCTGTCTATATCTCATTTACTCAGTTGCAGCCAAGTGGGAATTAGCAGTCCCCAAGACTAACTGGGTCAAAAGTTTATATTGATATCAGTGACAATCTAAGAAAATTACAAGTCCATCTTGACCTATACACGGTAGAAAAAGGGGGAAAAGATGTGCATGAAAATCTCAAGCACTCAACTCTCTTCCCTTCAGTTATATATTAGAATTGCTATTAAAACTTATAACTTTCTCGTTCTTTTTATTATTGTGTAGTTCTGACTTTCTAGGTCTTTGACAGACCCCCAAACCCAAAAACCAATGCATCACAATACGGGTTTTTTTGCCAGGGGCTCTAGATCAAGTTTGCCTTCCAAGAGATTCAGTTATCCCCATTTTGAAGTATTTCTCCCAGGTCAGTAACAACTCTAGGGGTAAATTTTGGATGCAGTATAGTCAAAGTAATTATTTATATAGTCAAGACTTATTATACACCAGAGGAGCAACAAAGACCAAAAAACAGCTATTATTCCCATTTATTTTATTTAAGATAGATGTAAGCCTTCAGCTCTGTAGCTTTCTCCATGCTTAGAGAGAAGTCATTCTAGAAAAAAATATAAGTAAAAAAAATAACAACCTCCATCATGTGGAGATGGTGTTAAGTGACTCATTGAACTCAGGTAAGGGGAGAAAATCAGGACCTAAGAGAGATAAGAGACAAGTCACTGTGACCCTGAGCAGAGCATTTGAGCAATAAACTTAGAAAAGTCAGGACAAACTGAAGCCCCTGTGGTTCAGCTTCATGCTTCAGCAGGGCTCGCCAGCCACTCACAGAGTGAACAGAACTATTACTTCATGCTTCTTAATGCACTTCTCCTTCCCCTGGTTTGATTGAGTTTTCCTCATTCTTTTATAAAATGCTCCAAGTTATCATTTGGCTCTGCAAGTCACATTTAAATTCAGAATGATGGGTCTCCTTCATCCAGTGGTCTCAGCTATGACAGATATATGTTCTGTCAGAAAAGGCGCAGGCCTTTGCTAAGGGAAGTAGCTGAGGATAAGCAATCTAACTATATTTCCTCTGAAAAAAAAAAATCAACGCATGCATTGTTACTTGGGGTATCTTTGAACAAGCTAAGTCCAACTCTGATCACATACATATAAATAATAATAGTTATAATCTCTTACATCTATATAGTACTTTTTAGTTTAGAAAGCACTCAAATATGTTATTTCATTTTATCTTCACAGTATCCCCATAAAGTAGATATTTGTATTCGTTGCATTTTTCTATATGAGGAAATTGAGGTTCAGAGAGATTAAATAGCTTGTCCCAAACCACACAGCCAGCAAGTTGGCATCGTAGCTCCTGTAACCTTTCCATTATGCCACAGCTGCCCCATTTCAACGTGTCCTTAAGTAAGCCTGGTGACATGGACCAAATTTATACTAGGTAAATTGTATCTGGGTCAACACAAGAAACTTAGAAACTGAGTGATTTTTTTTTTAAATGTAGTTCAATTTAATACATTTCAATTACATCATTTACAAACTTTAAATCACTGCAATGAACTTCTTCATAAAAGAATGCAATTTTGAATGACCCACGAAATGGACATTTTCCTATGGGTAAACTGTTCTTGAGTACTTGTTACGAGTCAGGTCTTGTACTAAGATTTCACAAGAGTTATCTCATTTAATCTCCACAAAAACCCTATATGCCCAGTATTGTTACTGTCTCCACTTTTCGGGTGAAGAAACAAGAACTGAGATGTCAAGTAAGTGACTTGCCCAAGGTCATAATCAGTGAGTGTCAGAGGTAGGATTTGAACCTAAGCAGACTGGTGCTGAAAGCCTTATCTCTAACACACAATGCTGAGCTACTTTGGCTACCTGGACAGCTGGGCTAGCTAACCTGAAAGAGAGTTACAACTCTTGTAACTTGTAACTGTGGAGTTGCTCTCCTCAGACAGATCTAGGACACTTACGTGCCATAATCAGGTGAACCACTTTGTGTTTTTGCTTTTGCTGCATAATTGAGAGAGAGCTGGGCAGGCAGGTGAAGAAAATGTTGCTAAGGGGCTCGTTTGCCTACTGGCAAAATGTGACCCACACGGCTGATTTGCTGCTGAGTGTTGCCACCCTCAGAAGTCTTTGAAGGTAAAGATGTTGTCATACAGGTGACTAAGTGTTGCAAGGACACACAAATGTTA
Source organism: Nycticebus coucang (assembly GCF_027406575.1). NCBI lineage: Eukaryota > Metazoa > Chordata > Mammalia > Primates > Lorisidae > Nycticebus > Nycticebus coucang. The sequence continues at coordinate 150,063,644 of NC_069804.1, read as the reverse complement.
AAAAATCATTCATCCTTGTGCACCCAAAAGAAATTAGACTTTCTTGTTCTAAGTTTGTCCATGCTGTCACGAGAGAGCACATGGAATATGTACCTTCTGTGCCCCATGATGGTGTAACAACAGTGTAAACATGCAGCCTCCCTACAGTGAAGACCATGGGCAAACACAACTGAGTTATTACCATTTTGTTCCTAAATACAAGTAACCTTGTAGCCCAAGTTCCTTTCTTTTTTTCTTCAATCTACTCCAAACATGACTACAGAGTAAACCACATATTCTACATGCCCTGTATGACTTATTACTTTTTAATAATGTAAATAGGTGAACAGAAGCATTATTGATCTTCAGTGTCTAAGCATTTAATCACTATTAATAATGTAAAAGGTTTTTATAAATATGTAAAAACAGGAGTACATTAAACTAAATGACAGCTGTAATTTGCAAAGCCAGACATTTTTACTCGCCATCACTAGTGGAAATGTGCATTTAAAGAGCAAAATCGTACTAGGGTTAGTGCAACCCTTGACAGCAAGGTCTGGCCAAACTCATTTGTTTGTTTTTGTAACCATGAGAGGTTGATCCCAACATCAATCCACATCAAGTGTCTATATCGCAAGTTGCTTCAAATCAGCCTACAGATGTACTTTGTTTGGACTGACATTTAGAAATCATGAAAATCAGAATATCTTCCTTCTCTAGAGAATTTACACAGCTTTGCAAGCAGCTTTGAGCATGGTATAGGTTGTCTGAAGCTGAGGACCAGCTGCCCCTCTGGATGGGACATAACCTGCCTCTCCAAGTCACCCTCACTGTTTCCCTTACCCCTGGGTCACTTCCCGCATTTTCAGAGTCATGCCTGGCCCTGCTGGCATTTGAGTTTGTGACCTCTGGTCTACACAGTTTCTATAACTTTCTTAGGAACAATCTTAAGGGTTTGTTTTTCTTTCTTATCTCTTTCCCTAAGAGCCTTTAAATATCCAAGATGATCATTTCACTTAATTTCCTATGGTGCTTTAAAAAGATAGAAAAGATGACTGAGCATGAGATAAAAATCACATTAATGGAACAATATTCCTACTCTTAGTTCACTGCAGTACCTGTGTATGCCTCATGAGTTAGTTGCTATACAGTCTGCCTTGTACCTTAGGCTATAATCTCCTCCGGAGCAGTGAATCTCTAACCTATTATGTATTATATCCCACCAATCTTGATATCTGATAATCCAGGTCCCACCATAGTGGAAATAAATAGTATACTTTTTATGAGAACAATGTGTATGTTGACAGGCATTTATTAGGTTTATCTCTTAGAGTAAGTTTTAAGAACAGTTTAAAGATCTAAAATTTAACAAAAGTCCTGCTGAATGCAATTGTAAAGGCCTCTTCTGCTCAGCATGGCAGAATGCTTACCCTTAGTTGAAAATTTCTAGAATTGAGACCAAACTTACTACATCCCTAAGCACATAACAGCAGTGTTAACTTTTTATGGAATTGCTGTATCTCAATTTCTTGGTTCACACTGGGATGTATGCTGTTAGCTCTGAATTATTCTCATTGCTAAATCTGAAGCTTTGTGAGGACAAGAACCAAGTCTAATTTGTTCTCTCCTTGTTTTGAATATCTATTGCTGGATAGCAGACTGTTCCAAGTAATGGATTAGAACAATTTAGTATATGATTCTGTGGGTCAGACATTCAGGCAGGACATGGCCAGCATGGCCTATCTCTGCGCCATGTGATGTTTGAGACCTCGGTTGGGATCACTCAAATAGCTGGAGACTGGAATGGCTGGACAGTAGGTAGGAATCTTTCTTTCTATACACAGCCTCTCTATTTTGCCACATGGGCTTCCTCTGACATGGTTTGTCAGAGCTCTTCTATGGTAGGTCAGGGATCCAAGAGTGAGCATTCCAAGAGACAGAAAATGGAATAGGTAGGTCTCTTAAGACCTGGGTCCGGAAATTGTCACAGTGTCACTTCTGTCATAAACCATTGGTCAAAGCAAACACAGAGCTTGCCCACATCAGGGCGAAGGACATATATCCCACTTGATGAGAGAAGTATCAACCAATTTGGGGCCATCTTTCAACTGACATATCACTGGATCCCCTGATGCTAACACAGTGCCTAGCACAGAGGAGGTAAAAAGTAAGTGTGTGAGTGGCTTAGTTGTAGTGATTTTGAAGTGCAAGTGCCCTTCTCACATTTGCTAATGAAAAACTCATCTCAGTTACCTCAAATAAGCCAATCCCCAAATGTAGAACCAGTCTAAAGGTAAGATTACAGTTCTCTAAATAGCACAGGAATAAAATTCATAAAAGATAACATGATTATCATGTAGCAAAGTAATTACACTTTTTGTTTAAACTTAGGCGACATTCCACCACTGTCACAGCCTGCCAATAATTGACACCATTTATGACTTTGTATAAGCACCAATAATTCTTTCTTCTAGAGAGATAATCAAAATTTAGATTGGGCTAGATAATCAAAATTTAGTACCAAGAAAAAAATAGAAAATAAGGAGCAATATTAGGAAGTCAGCAGGAATAATGCTATTAGCTGGCTCACTTTGGTATGTGGCATTATCCTGTCTCATGAGAAAACCAAAGAGAAGTGCCCTCAAAACAAATTGAGGCACTACAAATGCCCTGAGCATGGAATTCTAGGCAACAATCTTCCCCATGTTTTGTCGTCCTTTACTATACCCTGCTCAATAATAAAATCTTGATTCTTGTTCCTGATTAGCTGTGATGCGTGATAATAGCCATAATTATTCATCATAACTTGTTTAATAAAACATGATTTTCTGCACTTAGTTGAGCTGGGAATTTAGACCACGTGAAATCCTATAAATGGCAAAACAAGTTATTGACCCAAGACTGAAGTCAAAGGAAGGTTACCTGAAAATGGTCATTGCTGCGGAAACTACTAATCTTGAATAAAGACTGAGACTTAAGAATAAACATACTTGACAGATACTAATTACTGTTCATTAAGTATTAACATATTTTTATTAAAATATTAGTTATTTTCCATAGTCTCTGAGGACCTTAAGTCAAAAGAAGGAGACAGCAGAGATATCAGATTCTTCTGTCATTCTTAATGTAATAATACCATGCTATTGATTCATTTTTCAAGAGTGATGAAGGATATGTCTCCATTCATTTCTCAGATGTTTCTTAGGTACTCACTCTGTGCCAAGAACTGTGCAGATGGAGGTAAACAACAGAAACACAGTCCCTTATTGGCAGAGCTTACATTCTAGTGGCAGAAGCAGTCAAAACATGAAGAAAATACACAAATAATTAAAATAATTATTGAATTGCAGTAAGTTCTGTGCACCATGGAACATCAGGTTTCCAAGGGAGCTTGGAGTTCATCAACTCATGGGTCTCAAATTCAACGATTTTGGTGACACAGAGAGGTAACCTAAATTGATGTAAGACAAGAGGTATTCTAGCAAATAGGACAAAATTCATTAAACAATTCGAGAGGTGAAACTGAGCTGGAAGCTTTCAGCAATAACCCAGAGACGGGACTAATTGACTCAGGTGAGCATGAAGAGCTGCTAAAATTAACACACGCAGGAGACTATTGGTGACTTGCAAGACAAATACAAAGCTTATTTGAGCAATGAACAGCTTAACGATGTGCAAGCAGTTTTGTCCTTTGACATTCAGGGCTATAAATAATTTTTTTCTACAATTTAAAATGTTAGTGCTGAACAGATAAATTTAAGGAAAAAAAAAACCAATTAATCATCAAAACAAAAAACCATTTACCAGAATAAAAACAATTCCCATTAGCCACATTTTGGACTCATTTGTAACAATAGATCCTACGCTTTCTTTTAAGATAATCTATATTGGAGAAGATTAATCATTTCACTCTTGAGATTTCTGAACATAGTAATGTTTACTTGGTCCATTTTTGCATTTAGTGCTAGGCACTGTCCTACGCTCTGGCCTTCAGTAGGCAGTCTCTTTCCCAAGCAGTCTAATGAGGAAGACAGACAGTAATGAAAAAAGTAAATGCCAGGGCGGGGAAACAAAGAAAGGTTAGGGACAGACAATGACCATTTTAAACACTGTGTTCCAGAGAAGCCTCTCCGAGGAGGTGACTTTAGAGTAGACTCCTCATAGCACAGCATTTATCTATATATATGCTAGATGGTCTGGGCATCAATGTACCTTGCCACTTTCACCCTTGCGCTATAGATTCTCACACAAACTGGAGCCTTCTTTTGACTTTTAGGGGCCTACTGAATCAAGATTCTGTAACATTAGGTGCGAGGAAAGGTGAAACAAACCTTTTGCATGGACTTGCTCCATACTGGTTTCTGTAGTAGGTTTTATTGATAAATGGATTGGGTGCCTGCCCTCCAGGAGCATATTGACAGACTCTGAATACTTCACACCAATCAAATAGGATCTAGAAAGAGAAGTCAGCAACAGCCCTAGACCACTTAGTCATGAAAAGAACAAAAAAATAGCAGATCTTCATCAATATGGGTTGAATCTTAAAGCAATCAAATACTTAGAAACCACGTACTGATTTGGAATTATAAAAAAGAAAAGATAAGGAAAGCCTATATATTAGACTATTTTAAAGAAAACACAATGTTGTTACAGTATTCAAGCATTCACAGAATTAGCAGTTGCAGTTTTCTCTGTTTACAACTAGCCTCCAGAAAGTCCGCAACATAAACATTTATAATTTTACGGAGGCATCAATTTGAATCTATATGCTTTGTGTTTAACTTTTTTATGAATTTGTTAAAGAACTCTAAGTCTGTTTGCTAAACACAGATTTTTGTTTATTCTTAATCTAGGAATATGAAAAACATTATACTAAGTACACAACTAAGGGTTGATAAACACACAATGCAACAATTACTGAATAAATTGAGTAACCTAAGGACATATTCTGTTTGTCTTTGCATGTTGCTTTCCCTGAGCAACCTTTTTTCCTTATCATCTCTGCAGTTGTTGTCCTAAGTGGGAAGTAAGATTGTTGCTGCTACTTGCTAATAAAGCACTTTGATCTCATTCATGTGAAAGGTGTTACGTGTGTGAAGATGGGATCTCCTGATTTTCAGACAACTATTTTGTCTAATGCTGAAATTCAGAAAACACACGTTCAAGACACATTTAATAAATTACAAAGTGCTGAAGGTTCCCAGATTGGTAGTGCTGACTAGCTTCTGAAATCAGCAGTCAACACCTAAAGGTATCAAAGGGAAAGAATGTGTGACTTTCACTTCTTTGCAAATGCTCTTGGGCAAAGAAGAATGAAAAGAAATCAGAGCACAAATCTTTGAAAGGTTGTTCAATTGATTATGTACAATCTTTTGAAACATATATTCTGAGATGTTTAATAATTCTAATTATTAACAGTAGCTATCTATAATTTATCTCAGCATGAGTAGACATTTTGTAATATTAAGTAAATAAAATAAGTCTCCTACTTACTGGTCAATTAGGACTGAAGGTCAAAAGGCTCAAATCCTTATTACCTACTTCTCAGCCATATCATTTGTTGACAGTAACACTTTAGGTGGTCCTATTATCTTGTATTGTCCCTAGAGAGGACAGAGAGAATGCAAGTTTGGGAAGAAAAAAAAGATGACATGCTGTTACTCCTCTCTGTACACATCCTACACATAGAAAGGGCTTAGTAGTTGGTGAATTTCCACGGGTAATGATGTCCTGTGGATAACACCATCTTTTTAAGTGAGCATTTTCTTTTCATTTCTAGCCACGTTATTTACATCTTCACTCAGAAAGACCCGCAATATAGCTCAGGCTCCTTAGAGTCCCAGTCACGAGCCCTCTGTCCTTCCAAGTAAGAGCTGTGTTATCTTGAGCAAGTATTTTAACCTCTCTGAGTCTGTTTCCTCATTTTTCAAACAGGCCTAACAGTCGCACCAACTCAGGTTTATATGAATATTAAATGAAATAGGTAAGGAAAGTGGCCTAGTAGCTAACTCATCGTAAGTGCTTAATAAATATTTTATTTATACTACATATATACTTAATAATTACCAGGGTACAGAATATGTGTGTGTGTAATTTACTGGGTAATTTTATTATAATGACATTTTTGTGAGGTGATTGGGAGAGGTCAGGGAAGAACTATTATTCCCGCTTAACCTAAAGAGCACATAAAACCAAGAGTAATTCTTCTGTTTCTTATGAAGTTACAGTGGTGGTTACCAGCAAGCCAGAGCTACAACACAGCTGTGGCTAGAGCAAGGCCACACTTGTTCTTCTGTAGAGGGAAGAGTAATCTAAGCAGAGGACATAGCCAATAAAAAGGACCTGCCTATATTTAATGACTATCCATTATTTGAAAGGCAGATTCACAAAGCAGTGACGGAAGAGGTTAATGAGGTTAACAAAACCCCATAAGGCTGATTACAAAGATAAACCATGTGAATAATGCATAGAATAAGCAAAAAACAAACCAAAAAAAAAAAAAAAAACTTTAAATAAAAAACAACTCCTGACTATTAAAGAGTTACAAGGGCTTAAAGGACAAATATTTCAGGATTCAATTTCTGGACAAAAATAATCATGTGTCTAAATGAAGCAAACTGACACTTACGCAGTCCTAAAAATGTGACTGTGTCGTCAGTTTTCTTATTGCTTCAAAACACTTGATCTTTTTCCCATTACGTTGGGGATCTCAGGCATCCAAAGCAAGCCTACATTTGACAAGCAATTACCAGGGCAGATGGGAAAATAGCCACCCTACCTCAGGGTGAATGCCCCCATTTTGTTTTACTTGAAACATCACTGGCCATGAGGAAAATAATTCTGCTTAAAAAGCTATCTGCATTTTCAATAGCACCACCTTTCCCAGAGTCCTACAATGTTGATGGCTAATGTTCCCAGCTCCTTTTAATATTACTCACTCAGTAGGTGTTATTTATTTGGGCTCCTGACCAACTGAGTAGGATTAAATCAGCCTGGTATATTTAAGTAAAAACTAATGAGATTTTATTGGGTTTACTTATGAACGTTCACTGCATTCACATTTTTAGAACCTGAAAACAGGTTTATGTTATAACATTCAGGGTTTTCATGGTGCTGTACCAGCTTAGATAACATATATCAAAAACAGCATGTGTTACATAGAAACCCCCCAAAAATCTGGTTATTAAAACCCCCAAGTGCATTTAAATTATAACATAACAAAGAATAATTATATGTTAATATGTAAAGTAATAATAGGGTTAGTGTGCGTAAATTAAGCATTTGAAGAGGACCATTCATTCTTCCCGATGACACAGGTACTAATTCCCTGAAGTAGTCAATTATCAAACAAAACTCTCATAATGAGAATGCAGTAATATACAATCCAGAATGTTGGCTTCTGATAAATAAACTGTGAGACATCTGTCACACTGGAACCTCAAAGTAGTCACTGAAACCCTTGAAGCATTGCCACAAGGGTAGGTTGTAAGCAGCTTACAACTTCATATAGACAACAATTTGAGTTGAAGTTCTACAAATGTTTCCTGAGCATGTGCTCTGTACTCCAAGCACTGAGAAGGACAGAGAGGGGGAAATCACACAGTCCTTGCCCTAGAGTGGCTATCTAATAGGAAAGACAAGCAGATCTTTAACTGTCACCCAAGACAGTCTGTGACAAGTAGAATAACACAGGCATGAGTACCGTACAGTGAGAATAATAGGGGTGGAGGAGAAATTGACACTTATTTGGGATAGATAAATTGAGTTAAAATACATTTCCATTTTATAATCCCTGGATTTGAAGAAAGCCCACAGTTTATCTTATGATCCAACCACCCTGTTGTCAGTTTCAACATGACTCCCCGCCCCAAACCACAGTTGTTGAAGTTCCCTTTCAGAGGTGTATATGGAAGAGTTAAAATCAATGCCTTGCAGATTTTATAATGGTAAGGTTGTGAACCAATTGTTGACTTGGCTGCCTTTATATGTTATGCCCCCTGCTTCTCTCCCCTGCAGTTCATACACCGTAATTGGCTAAGTAGTAGGTTATGGTCTTGCTTTCCCTAAAGTAGCAGTTCTCAAAGTTTGGTCTTTAGACCAGCAGCATCAGCATCATTTGGGAACTTATTGGAAATGCAAATTCTCGGCCCCCACACCAGACCTGCTGATCAGAATCTCTGGGAATGCAGCCCAGCAATCTGGTTTAATAAGCCCTCCAGGTGATCTGGTGCACAATGAACTTTGAGAATCCCTGGTCTGTAGGAGAGAAAGATTATCAGAAAGGACTGAGGACCAAAACCACAGTCCCTAAATTACACTCTAAAGAAAAAGTCCTTTATTCATTATTTGTCCTTTATCCATAGTCAATGGCTAACAGGAACATCAAACTCTTTGTCTCAACCACTCAGAGGTATTTGCGTTCCAATAGAGCCCCCAGAAGTGGCAGTGCTTTAGCTTAGATGACACAATCTATAACTGCAGGATTTAGGGTATAACAAACTCAACTCACAAGAGAAATTGTGAAGGGAATCCTCCAGCTGCATCTTATATACAGCAAGTTTGTATCTCTTGGACATTTGAACCAACTGACAACTCATAGGGAAGCATTCAAATACTGGTGAGCAGAGGATTCATAGAGGCTCTCCCAGCCCAGTCCTTCTGAAGGCCACCTCTTGACCAGAACTATCAGCTATAGAAAGGATTTTGTTTATTCCTATGGAGAAAGCAACCTAACCTGCCCACCTGCTGCTTGGTCCCTTGCTGCCTAGGTCCTTCATTTTGAATGTTACCCTTAAAAGGCTGCTTATGTTCATGTTAGCAACAAAAGAAAATAGCTATAACTTCTCTGAGCCCTGAGTCTCATTTTCCTTAGGAAAGATTTTAATCAGAAATACAATGCAGTAAATTGCATCTTCTTTCAGCAATTTAGTTTTCAGCCTTGTTTTTCAAACCAACTTTTGTGCTTGAGGTTAATGTTTTTGCCTGAGGTGTTGAATGAATATTGGAGATTTGACAGGGAAGACAAAAGACAACAAATAAGGAAAGAGGAGAATGGAACCAAGAGTTGATTGAAGGCTAGAGATAATTTGACTATGCCATGAAAATAGCAAATACAGAATGAATTAGACCTTTTGCATCAGAGCTGTCTAACAAGCAGCTTCTTAGTTAAATAAGGTTCTCGGTAAAGTGTATTCTGACTTGCATTTCCCAAGATGCCCTGTTCTTCAGACCAAACTCCAAACACCTTTCAGCTTTTAGTTAAAGTGGAGAAGCAATTCCTTTGGGATTGCTGCTTTAGCATAGTGACAGCAGGTAGACAACATGGCAGCAGCCTGTGTTCTCCAGAGAATAGGAAAAGAGACGCTTGCAAGGGGTGATCTTCCTCATTCATGCTTTTAAAGTCACATTGGACATTCCCATCTAAGTTCAAGTTATCTGGCGTAACCAACAACAGCAAGGAGAGGTTCTTGTTTCTAAAGGTTCAATAAAGCAAAGTATTACATCCATGTTTGAGAATTAAGGGAGCACCCCAGACAAAGATGGAAAGCATGTGATACCTACCATTGACAGTACCTGAGTGTGTGTGCACAAAACCAACACAAAAATCAGTTATGCTGGGCATGTACCTGCTATACACATGTGTAGGGCCAGCTTCATGACAGTCTACAGATGATAGCTTCCATCATCTGGCTTTAAAGGTTCAGAATAGTTCAGTATATTATTGAATTGAAAAAGCTTACAATGGTGGGATTACACCAGTGGTGCATCTTATCAGGGTATATATGAAACTTGGTAAATGTGGAATGTAAGTGTCTTGGCACAGTAACTGAGAGAATGCCAGGAAGGCTATGTTAACCAGTGTGATGAAAGTGTGTCAAACGGTCTGTGAACCTAGTGAATGATGCCCCATGATCATATCAATGTACACAGCTATGATTTAATAAAAAAATAAAAAAAAGAAAAAAGCTTACAAAAAAACACAGGTCTGAGAAGATACAAGGTAAAATTTCAATTCTTTTTATTCTGTTGATATTTGTTTTGTGTCCCAGGATATGATCAATTTTGGAGAATGTTCCATGGGGTGATGTGAAGAATGTATATTCTTTATCTTTGGGATGGAGTGTTCTATATGCATCTATCAAGCACAGTTGTTCTATGGTCTCATTTAAATCTCTTATATCTTTGTTTAATTCCTCTTTAGAGGATCTGTCCAGCTCTGTAAGAGGAGTGTTAAATCCCCCTGTTATTATGGTATTATCAGATATGATATTGCTCAGACTAAGGTCTGTTTCAAGAATCTGGGAGCATTTAAACTGGGTGCATAAATATTTAGAATTGAAACGTCTTCTTGTTGTATTTTTCCCTTGACGAATATAAAGTGACCATCTTTGTCTTTTTTGACTTTAGTTGCTTTAAATGCACATGTATCTGAAAATAAGATTGCAACTCTTCTTTTCTTCTGAATTCCATTTGCCTGAAAAATTGTCTTCCAACCCTTGACTCGCAGTTTTGTTTTTTTTTTTTTCGTTGTTGGGGATCCATTGAGGGTACAATAAACCAGGTTACATTCATTACAATTGTTAGGCAAAGTCCCTCTTGCAATCATATCTTGCCCCCATAAAGTGTGACACACACCAAGGACCCCCCCACTCCCTCCGTCCCTCTTTCTGCTTCCCCCCCAATAACATTAATTGTCATTAATTGTCCTCATATCAAAATCAAGTACACAGGATTCATGCTTCTCAATTCTTGTGATGCTTTACTAAGAATAATGTCTTCCACTTCCATCCAGATTAATACGAAGGATTTAAGTCTCCATTTTTTTTAATAGCTGAATAGTATTCCATGGTATACATATACCACAGCTTGTTAATCCATTCCTGGGTTGGTGGGCATTTAGGCTGTTTCCACATTTTGGCGATTGTAAATTGAGCTGCAATAAACAGTCTAGTACAAGTGTCCTTATGATAAAATGATTTTTTTTCTTCTGGGTAGATGCCCAGTAATGGGATTGCAGGATCAAATGGGAGGTCTAGCTTGAGTGCTTTGAGGTTTCTCCATACTTCCTTCCAGAAAGGTTGTACTAGTTTGCAGTCCCACCAGCAGTGTAAAAGTGTTCCCTTCTCTCCACATCCACGCCAGCATCTGCAGTTTTGAGATTTTGTGATGTGGGCCATTCTCACTGGGGTTAGATGATATCTCAGGGTTGTTTTGATTTGCATTTCTCTAATATATAGAGATGATGAACATTTTTTCATGTGTTTGTTAGCCATTCGTCTGTCATCTTTAGAGAAGGTACTATTCATGTCTCTTGCCCATTGATATATGGGATTATTGGCTTTTTTCATGTTGATTAACTTGAGTTCTCTATAGATCCTCGTTATCAAGCTTTTGTCTGATTGAAAATATGCAAATGTCCTTTCCCATTGTGTAGGTTGTCTCTTTGCTTTGGTTGTTGTCTCCTTAGCTGTACAGAAGCTTTTCAGTTTAATGAAGTCCCATTGTTTATTTTTGTTGTTGTTGCAATTGCCATGGCAGTCTTCTTCATGAAGTCTTTCCCCAGGCCAATATCTTCCAGTGTTTTTCCAATGCTTTCTTGGAGGATTTTTATTGTTCCATACCTTAAATTTAAGTCCTTTATCCATCTTGAATCAATTTTTGTGAGTGGGGAAAGGTATGGGTCCAGTTTCAGTCTTTTACATGTAGACATCCAGTTCTCCCAACACCATTTATTGAATAGGGAGTCTTTCCCCCAAGGTATGTTCTTGTTTGGTTTATCGAAGATTAGGTGGTTGTAAGAAGTTAGTTTCGTTTCTTGGTTTTCAATTCGATTCCAAGTGTCTATGTCTCTGTTTTTGTGCCAGTACCATGCTGTCTTGAGCACTATGGCTTTGTAGTACAGACTAAAATCTGGTATGCTGATGCCCCCAGCTTTATTTTTGTTACTAAGAACTGCCTTAGCTATACGGGGTTTTTTCCGGTTCCATACAAAACGCAGAATCATTTTCTCCAAATCTTGAAAGTACGATGTTGGTATTTTGATAGAAATGGCATTGAATAGGTAGATTGCTTTGGGAAGTATAGACATTTTAACAACGTTGATTCTTCCCATCCATGAGCATGGTATGTTCTTCCATTTGTTAATATCCTCTGCTATTTCCTTTCTGAGGATTTCATAATTATCTTTATATAGGTCCTTCACCTCCTTTGTTAGGTACATTCCTAGGTATTTCATTTACTTTGAGACTATGGTAAAGGGAGTTATGTCATTAATTAGCTTCTCATCTTGACTGTTATTGGTATCTACAAAGGCTACTGACTTGTGGACATTGATTTTATATCCTGAAACATTACTGTATTTTTTGATGACTTCTAGGAGTCTTGTGGTTGAATCTTTGGGGTTATCTAAGTATAAGATCATGTCGTCAGCAAAGAGGGAGAGTTTGACCTCCTCTGCTCCCATTTGGATTCCCTTTATTTCCTTGTCTTGCCTAATTGTATTGGCTGGAACTTCCAGCACCATGCGGAATAGTAAAGGTGACAGAGGACAACCTTGTCTGGTTCCAGTTCTAAGAGGAAAAGCTTTCAGTTTTACTCCATTCAGTAAAATACTAGCTGTGGGTTTGTCATAGATAGCTTCAATCAGTTTTAGAAATGTGCCACCTATGCCTATACTCTTCAGTGTTCTAATTAGAAAAGGATGCTGGATTTTATCAAATGCTTTTTCTACATCTGTTGAGAGGATCATGTGATCTTTATTTTTGCCTCTTTTAATATGGTGGATAATGTTTATGGACTTGCGTATGTTAAACCAGCCTTGCATCCCTGAGATAAAGACTACTTGATCATGATGAATGACTTTTTTGATGATAAGCTGTAATCTATTGGCTAGGATTTTGTTGAGAATTTTTGCATCTATATTCATGAGTGAGATTGGTCTGAAATTCTCCTTTTTGTTTGGGTCTTTTCCTGGTTTTGGTATCAGGGTGATGTTTGCTTGATAGAATGTGTTGGCGAAGATTCCTTCTTCCTCAATTGTTTGGAATCATTTCTGCAGTACAGGAATAAGTTCTTCCTTGAAGGTTTGATAGAATTCTGGTGTGAAGCCATCTGGACTAGGGCATTTTTTGGTTGGAAGATTTTTTATTGTTTCTTTGATCTCAGTGCTTGAAATTGGTCTGTTCAGGAGCTCTATTTCTTCCTGGCTAAGTCTAGGGAGAGGGTGTGATTCCAAATATTGATCCATTTCCTTCACATTGTCAAATTTCTGGGCATAGAGTTTCTGGTAGTATTCAGAGATGATCTCTTGTATCTCTGTGGGATGAGTTGTTATTTCCCCTTTATCATTTCTGGTTGAGGTTACTAGAGATTTAACTTTTCCATTTCACGTCAGTCTGGCCAATGGTTTATTTTATTTATTTTTTCAAAAAACCAACTCCTTGTTTCATTAATTTTCTGAATGATTCTTTTGTTTTCAATTTCATTGATCTCTGATGTGATTTTGGATATTTCTTTTCTTCTACTGAGTTTAGACTTCGATTGTTCTCCTTTTTCCAATTCCATAAGATGACTTGTGAGATTGTTGATGCACTCTCTTTCTGTTTTTTGAATGTAGGCATCTAAAGTGATGAATTTTCCTCTCAAAACTGCTTTTGCAGTATCCCACAGGTTTTGGTAGCTTGTGTCTTCATTGTTGTTATGCTCAAGGAAGTTAATGATTTCCTGTTTTATTTCTTTGTGCACCCATCTGTTATTCAACAGAAGATTGTTTAATTTCCATGCCTTTGTGTGGGGTCGAGCGTTTTTGTTAGAGTTGAGATCCGCCTTTAGTGCCTTACGGTCTGAGAAGATACAAGATAAAATTTCAATTCTTTTGATTCTGTTGAAATTTTTTTTGTGTCCCAGGATATGATCAATTTTGGAGAGTGTTCCATGGGGTGATGAGAAGAATGTATATTCTTTATCTTTGGGGTGGAGTGTTCTATATGCGTCTATGAAGCACAGTTGTTCTAGGGTCTCATTTAAATCTCTTATATCATTGTTTAATTTCTCTTTAGAGGATCTGTCCAGCTTTGTAAGAGTAATGTTAAAGTCCCCTGTTATTATGGTATTATCAGATACAATATTGCTCATACTGAGTAACGTCTGTTTCAAGAATCTGGGAGCATTTAAATTGGGTGCATAAACATTTAGAATTGAAACGTCTTCTTGTTGTATTTTTCCCTTGACCAATATAAAGTGACCATCTTTGTCTTTTTTTACTTTAGTTGCTTTAAATCCACATGAATTTGAAAATAAGATTGCAACTCCTCTTTTCTTCTGAATTCCATTTGCCTGAAAAATTGTCTTCCAACCCTTGACTCGGAGCTTTAATTTGTCTTTTGAAGCCAGGTGTGTTTCTTGCAGACAGCAAATGGATGGCTTGTGTTTTCTAATCCAGTCAGCCAATCTATGTCTCTTCATTGGGGAATTCAAGCCATTAACATTTATTGAGATAATTGATAAGTGTGGTAGTATTCTATTCATCTTATTTTGAATTACTTAGTTTTATCTTTTGCATCAGTGTGGAGGTTAGGTTCTGTCCTTTAATTTATGAGTTCTTACTTTGTTGCTGATCCATTGTGGTGGTCAGTGTGAAGAACAGGTTGAAGTATTTCCTGTAGAGCTGGTCTTGTTGTGGCAAATTTCCTCAATGTTTGTATATCCGTAAATGATTTGATTTCTCCATCAATTTTTAAGCTTAGCTTAGCAGGGTACAGAATTCTGGGCTGGAAATTGTTCCGTTTAAGTAGATTAAAGGTAGATGACCATTGTCTTCTTGCTTGGAAAGTTTCATTAGAGAAGTCTGTGGTCACTCTGATGGATTTGCCCCTGTAGGTCAACTGGTGCTTACTCCTGGCAGCTTGAAGAATCTTTTCTTTTGTCTTGACTTGGACAGGTTCATTACAATGTGTCTTGGAGAAGCTCGGTTAGACTTGAGTCAACCTGGGTTCTGATATCCCTTTGAAAGCAGTGTGTCAGAATCTTTGGTGATATTTGGGAAATTTCCTTTTATAATATTCTCTAGTATGGCTTCCATTCCTCTGGGGCATTCTTCTTCCCCTTCTGGGATTCCTATAACTCGTATGTTGGAACGCTTCATAAAGTCCCATAATTCTGACAGTGAATGTTCTGATTTCTCTCTCTTCTTTTCTGCCTCTTTTACTATCTGAGTTATCTCAAGAACTTTGTCTTCTACCTCTGAAATTATTTCTTCTGCATGGTCTAACCTGTTGTTGACACTTTCCATTGCATCTTTAAGTTCCCTAATTGACTGTTTCAGTTCCTTCAGCACTGCTATATCCTTTTTATATTCCTCACATTGTGCATGTCTTATTTGATTCTGTTTTTGGATTTCCTTTTGGTTATTTTCCACTTTATTAGCAGTTTCCTTCATTGTTTCCATCATTTCTTTCATTGTTTTCAACATGTGTATTCTAAATTCCCTTTCTGTCATTCCTAACATTTCTTCATAGGTGGAATCCTCTGCAGTAGCTACCTCATGGTCCCTTGGCGGGGTTGTTCTGGACTGGTTCTTCATGTTGCCTGGAGTTTTCTGCTGATTCTTCCTCATGAGTGATTTCTTTTATCTGTTTCCTTGCCCTAATTTTCCTTTTACTTCCTCTTGCTCTTTAAGTTCTGGGCCTGTGGACTAAAGGTTAGATGAGTCCTTTTGGTATAGGACGAGATGGGTGAGAAGGTTGAACAGCAAGAAAGGGATGAAAGAAAGGAGGACCGAGTGAAAACAAAAAATATATATATAGAAAGGAGAGGGGATGGGTAAAAGGAAATTTGACAAAAAGAAGAGAGGCACAGAAATAGGGAGACAGAGCAATATAGGTGTACAGTAGGGTACTTTGACACAACCTTAAATAAAAACCTCTATCTGGGTGTGCCCTGTTGGGTGGGTCCCGTGAGGTCAGTAGCTCTTTGCTAACCTGATCAGACACAGTACCCCACCTCCACCAAGTAGAGAAGAAAGACAAAAATGCTATAAATCAAACCAAAACAAGCAAACAGAAAACTTTAAAGGATAAAATTGGGTGAAAAACCAAATAATAGTGGTAGAAACAGTAGCAAAAATGAAGTTCTGGTTGTTAAAAAAGGCAGCAATGGGAAATTATAATTAAACCAGAAAAATTGAGAAGGAAAAAAGATCTGTATGAAAAGGGTTAAAATTAAAAAACAAAACAACATCAACAACATCAAAATAAACAAAAAAAACAACTAAACCAAAAAAAAAAAAACAAACAAAAGAAACAACAACAACAAAAAACAAACAAAAACAAAGCAGTATGTATATGTCGTTGAATATTTTCCGGGCAACACGTGGTCTTCTGGGGTATGAGATGTTAATCACAGTTCTGATACGACTGGAGGCTGCTGATTTCTCAAACCCCATCAGGTAAACACCCTAAATCTCTCTTCAGCCCACTTAAAAGGCACTTTGAACTTGTAAACTTGCTGAGCAGAAGCCTTCCCAGGAAAGTGCTTGTTGCTGGAATCACTGCTGAAGTGACTATCCACTTACCCAGTGTGTCAAAACTGGTCTCACTCTGCCCCTGAGGGTTAGGGCTGCAAGGCGGCTCAGACCCCACCCTTAGGCTACTTGGTGCTGGGTTACCAGTTCCCACCCCATTCTAGCTCTGCGACCCTGAGGGCGGAGCTTGCCGGGGCAGATCGCTCACAATGGCTCCCTGTGGCCCACAGCCAAACACTATTAGCTCCGTCTGGCTCAGCAGCTCAGACTGGGGCCCAAGACAATGGCCAAAGTTCTCTGTATTCCTGCTCAGGCTCTACCCAAGGCAGCTCAACTGAGTGCCAGTTCCAAAGACACCAAAACAGTTCACAGGTAAGGCCTTTCCAGTTTGCAGTCTCACTGCTACTGAACTTACAGTTGCGGGCGGGTTTAGACTGATTGAGCACACGTGACCACTTGCCAGTTTTCCACCATTTTAGTCCTCCTCTTGGGGTCCAGAAGTATCTCGCTGACTCTCTGTATCCTCGTAGGGGTGATGATAGGCAGATCCCACCAGCCAGAGATGCCTCACGGTGCCCAGATGCAAGGGAGCTCTTACTCGGCTGCCATCTTCGACTTGGAGTTTTAATTTGTCTTTTGAAGCCAGGTGTGTTTCTTGCAGACAGCAAATGGATGGCTTGTGTTTTTTAATCCAGTCAGCCAATCTATGTCTCTTCAGTGGGGAATTCAAGCCATTAACATTTATTGAGATAATTGATAAATGTGGTAGTATTCTATTCATCTTATTTTGTGAGATTCCATTACTTAGTTTTATCTTTTGCATCAGTGTGGAGGTTAAGTTCTGTCCTTCAATTTGTGAGTTCTTACTTTCCTGAACATCCATTGTGATGGTCAGTGTGTAGAACAGCTTGAAGTATTTCCTGTAGAGCCGGTCTTGTTGTGGAGAATTTCCTCAATGTTTATATAGCCGTAAATGATTTGATTTCTCCATCAATTTTTAAGCTTAGCTTAGCAGGGTACAGAATTCTGGGCTGGAAATTGTTCCGTTTAAGTAGATTAAAGGTAGATGACCATTGTCTTCTTGCTTGGAAAGTTTCATTACAGAAGTCTGCGGTCTCTCTGATGGATTTGCCCATGTAGGTCAACTGGTGCTTACTCCTGGCAGCTTGCAGAATCTTTTCTTTTGTCTTGACTTTGGACAGGTTCATCACAATGTTTCTTGGAGAAGCTCAGTTAGAGTTGTGGCGACCTGGGGTCCAATATCCCTCTGAAAGCAATGTGTCAGAATCTTTGGTGATATTTGGGAAATTTTCATTCATAATATTCTCTAGTATGGCTTCCATTCCTCTGGAGCATCCTTCTTCACCTTCTGGGATTCCTATAACTCGTATGTTGGAACGCTTCATGAAGTCCCATAATTCTGACAGTGAATGTTATGATTTCTCTCTCTTGTTTTCTGCCTCTATTACTATTTGAGTTATCTCAAGAACTTTGTCCTCTACCTCCAAAATTCTTTCTTCTGCATGGTCTAACCTGTTGCTGATACTTTCCATTTCATCTTTAAGTTCCCTAATTGACTTCTTCAGTTCCTTCAGCACTGCTATATCCTTTTTATATTCTTCACATTGTGCATCTCTTATTTGATTCTGTTTTTGGATTTCCTTTTGGTTATTTTCCAATTTATTAGCAGTTTCCTTCATTGTTTCCATCATTTCCCTCATTGTTTTCATCACGTGTATTCTAAATTCCCTTTCTGTCATTCCTAACATTTCTTTATAGGTAGAATCCTCTGCAGTAGCTACCTCATGGTCCCTTGGAGGGGTTGCTCTGCACTGGTTCTTCATCTTGCCTGGAGTTTTCTGCTGATTCTTCCTCATGAGTGATTTCTTTTATCTGTTTCCTTGCCCTAATTTTCCTTTCACTTCCTCTTGCTCTTTAAGTTCCCATGCCTGTGAACTAACGTTTCGATGAGTCCTTTTGGTACAGGACCAGAAGGATGAGAAGGTTGAAGACCAAGCAGGGATAAAATAAAGAAAGAAAAAGAAAGAAAGAATGAATAGAAAATAGAGAAAGGAGAGGGGGTGGGTAAAAGGAAATATTGACAAAAAGAAGAGAGGCACAGAAAGAGGGAGACAGAGCAATATAAGTGTAAAGTAGGGTACTTTGACACAACTTTAAAAAAAAAACAAACCTCTGGGGGTGCCCAGTTGTGTGGTTCCCTTGAGGTCAGCAGCTCCTTGCTAACCTGGTCGGACACAGTACCACACCTCCACCAAGTAGAGAGGAAAGACAAAAATGCTATAAATCAAACCTCTTCTCAGACCATAAGGCACTAAAGGTGGAACTCAACTCTAACAAAAACGTTCAACCCCACACAAAGGCATGGAAATTAAACAGACTTCCGTTGAATAACAGAAGGGTGCAGGAAGAAATAAAACAGGAAATCATTAACTTCCTTGAGGATAACAACAATGAAGACAAAAGCTACCAAAACCTGTGGGATACTGCAAAAGCAGTTTTGAGAGGAAAATTTATCGCTTTAGATGCCTACATTTGAAAACAGAAAGAGAGCACGTCAATAAACTCACAAGCCATCTTACGGAATTGGAAAAAGAAGAACAATCTAAGCCTAAACACAGTAGAAGAAAAGAAATATCCAAAATCAAATGAGAGATCAAAGAAATTGAAAACAAAAGAATCATTCAGAAAATTAATGAAACAAGGAGTTGTTGTTTTTTTTTCAAAAATTAAATCAAATAGATAAACCATTGACCAGACTAACAAGAAATACAAAAGTAAAATTCCTCATAACCTCAATCAGAAATCATAAAGGGGAAATAACAACTGATCCCACAGAGATACAAGAGATCATCTCTAAATACTACCAGAAACTCTATGCCCAGAAATTTGACAATGTGAAGGAAATGGATCAATATTTGGAATCACACCCTCTCCCTAGACTTAGCCAGGAAGAAATAGAGCTCCTGAACAGACCAATTTCAAGCACTGAGATCAAAGAAACAATAAAAAATCTTCCAACCAAAAAATGCCCTGATCCCGATGGCTTCACTCCAGAATTGTATCAAACCTTCAAGGAAGAGCTTATTCCTGTACTGCAAAAATTATTCCAAACAATTGAGGAACAAGGAATCTTCCCCAACACATTCTATGAAACCTACATCACCCTGATACCAAAACCAGGAAAAGACCCAAACAAAAAGGAGAATTTCAGACCAATCTCACTCATGAATATAGATGCAAAAATTCTCAACAAAATCCTAGCCAATACATTACAGCTTATCATCAAAAAAGTCATTCATCATGATCAAGTAGGCTTCATCCCAGGGATGCAAGGCTGGTTTAATATACACAAGTCCATAAACGTTATCCACCATATTAAAAGAGGCAAAAATAAAGATCACATGATCCTCTCAATAGATGCAAAAAAAGCATTTGATAAAATCCAGCATCGTTTTCTAAATAGAAAATTGAAGAGTATAGGCATATGTGGAATATTTCTAAAACTGATTGAAGCTATCTATGACAAACCCACAGCTAGTATTTTACTGTATGGAGTAAAACTGAAAGCTTTTCCTCTTAGAACTGGAACCGGACAAGGTTGTCGTCTGTCATCTTTAATATTCAACATGGTGCCGGAAGTTGTAGCCAATACAATTAGGCAAGACAAGGAAATAAAGGGAATCCAAATGGGAGCAGAGGAGGTCAAACTCTCCCTCTTTGCTGACGACATGATCTTATACTTAGAGAACCCCAAAGACTCAACCACAAGACTCCTGGAAGTCATCAAAAAATACGTTAATGTTTCAGGATATAAAATCAATGTCCACAGGTCAGTAGCCTTTGTATACACCGATAACAGTCAAGATGAGAAGCTAATTAAGGACACCATAGTTTCAAAGAAAATGAAATACCTAGGAATATACCTAACGAAGGAGGTGAAGGACCTCTATAAAGAAAACTACGAAATTCTCAGAAAGGAAATAGCAGAGGATATTAACAAATGGAAGAACATACCATGCTCATGGATGGGAAGAATCAATGTTGTTAAAATGTCTATACTTCCCAAAGCAATCTACCTATTCAATGCCATTCCTATCAAAATACCAACATCGTACTTTCCAGATTTGGAGAAAATGATTCTGCGTTTTGTATGGAACCGGAAAAAATCCTGTATAGCTAAGGCAGTTCTTAGTAACAAAAATAAAGCTGGAGGCATCAGCATACCAGATTTTAGTCTGTACTACAAAGCCATAGTGCTCAAGACAGCATGGTACTGGCACAAAAACAGAGACATAGACACTTGGAATCGAATTGAAAACCAAGAAATGAAGCTAACATCTTACAACCACCTAATCTTCGATAAACCAAACAAGAACATACCTTGGGGGAAAGACTCCCCATTCAATAAATGGTGTTGGGAGAACTGGATATCCACATGTAAAAGACTGAAACTGGACCCACACCTCTCCCCACTCACAAAAATTGATTCAAGATGGATAAAGGACTTAAATTTAAGGCATGAAACAATAAAAATCCTCAAAGAAAGCATAGGAAAAACACTGGAAGATATTGGCCTGGGGAAAGACTTCATGAAGAAGACTGCCATGGCAATTGCAACAACAACAAAAATAAACAAATGGAACTTCATTAAACTGAAAAGCTTCTGTACAGCTAAGGAGACAACAACCAAAGCAAAGAGACAACCTACACAATGGGAAAGGACATTTGCATATTTTCAATCAGACAAAAGCTTGATAACTAGGATCTATAGAGAACTCAAATTAATCCACATGAAAAAAGCCAACAATCCCATATATCAATGGGCAAGAGACATGAATAGAACCTTCTCTAAAGATGACAGACGAATGGCTAACAAACACATGAAAAAATGTTCATCATCTCTATATATTAGAGAAATGCAAATCAAAACAACCCTGAGATATCATCTAACCCCAGTGAGAATGGCCCACATCACAAAATCTCAAAACTGCAGATGCTGGCGTGGATGTGGAGAGAAGGGAAAACTTTTACACTGCTGGTGGGACTGCAAACTAGTACAACCTTTCTGGAAGGAAGTATGGAGAAACCTCAAAGCACTCAAGCTAGACCTCCCATTTGATCCTGCAATCCCATTACTGGGCATCTACCCAGAAGGAAAAAAATCCTTTTATCATAAGGACACTTGTACTAGACTGTTTATTGCAGCTCAATTTATAATCGCCAAAATGTGGAAACAGCGTAAATGCCCACCAACCCAGGAATGGATTAACAAGCTGTGGTATATGTATACCATGGAATACTATTCCGCTATTAAAAAAAAAAAATGGAGATTTTACATCCTTCGTATTAACCTGGATGGAAGTAGAAGACATCGTTCTTAGTAAAGCATCACAAGAATGGAGAAACATGAATCCTATGTACTCGATTTTGATATGAGGACAATTAATGACAATTAAGGTTATTGGGGGGGGAAGCAGAAAGAGGGATGGAGGGATGGGGTGGGGCCTTGGTGTGTGTCACACTTTATGGGGGCAAGACATGATTGCAAGAGGGACTTTACCTAACAATTGCAATCAGTGTAACCTGGCTTATTGTACCCTCAATGAATCCCCAACAAAAAAAAAAGAAAAGAAAATTATGAAATCCTCAGAAAGGAAATAGCAGAGGATATTAACTAATGGAAGAACATACCATGCTCATGGATGGGAGGAATCAACATTGTTAATATGTCCATACTTCCCAAAGCAATCTACCTATTCAATGCCATTCCTATTAAAATACCAACATTATACTTTCAAGATTTGGAAAAGATGATTCTGCATTTTGTATGGAACCAGCAAAAAAACCCGTATAGCTAAGGCAGTTCTTAGTAATAAAAATAAAGCTGAGGGCATCAGCATACCAGATTTTAGGCTGTACTACAAAGCCATAGTGGTCAAGACAGCATGGTACTGGCACAAAAACAGAGACATAGACACTTGGAGTCGAATAGAAACCAGGAAATGAAACTAACATCTTACAACCACCTGATCTTTGATAAACCAAACAAGAACATACCTTGGGGGAAAGACTCCCCATTCAATAAATGGTGTTGGGAGAACTGGATATCCACATGTAAAAGACTGAAAGTGGACCCACACCTTTCTCCACTCACAAAAAATTGATTCAAGATTTATAAAGGACTTAAATTTAAGACATGAAACAATAAAAATCCTCAAAGAAAGCATAGGGAAAACACTGGAAGATATTGTCTTGGGGAAAGACTTCATGAAGAAGACTGCCATGGCAATTGCAACAACAACAAAAATAAACAAATGGGACTTCATTAAACTGAAAAGCTTCTGTACAGCTAAGGAGACAACCAAAGCAAATAGACAACCTACACAATGGGAAAGGACATTTGCATATTTTGAATCAGACAAAAGCTTGATAACTAGGATCTATAGAGAACTCAAATTAATCCACATGAAAAAAGCCAACAATCCCATATATCAATGAGCAAGAGACAGGAATAGAACTTTCTCTAAAGAAGACAGATGAATGGCTAATAAACATATGAAAAAATGCTCATCATCCCTATCAATTAGAGAAATGCAAATCAAAACTACCCTGAAATACCATCTAACCCCAGCGAGAATGGCCCACATCACAAAATTTCAAAACTGCAGATGCTGGCATTGACGTGGAGAGAAGGGAACACTTTTAGACTGCTGGTGGGACTGCAAACTAGTACAATCTTTCTGGAAGGAAGTATGGAGAAACCTCAAAGCACTCAAGCTAGACCTCCCATTTGATCCTGCGATCCCATTACTGGGCATCTACTCAGAAGGAAAAAAAAATCCTTTTATCATAAGGACACTTCTACTAGACTGCTTATTGTAGCTCAATTTACAATCGCCAAAATGTGGAAACAGCCTAAATGCCCACCAACCCAGGAATGGATTAACAAGCTGTGGTATATGTATACCATGGAATACTATTCATCTATTAAAAAAAATGGAAACTTTACATCCTTCGTATTAACCTGGATGGAAATGGAAGACATTATTCTTAGTAAAGCATCACAAGAATGGAGAAGCATGAATCCTGTGTACTCAATTTTGATATGAGGACAATTAATGACAATTAAGGTCACAGTGGGGGTGGGGGAAGGGGAGAGCAGAGACAGAAAGAAGGAGGGAGGGGTGGGGAAAGGAAGAGCAGAGAGAGGGAAAGAGGGAGGGGGCGGGGCCTTGGCGTGTGCCACACCTTCTGGGAGCAAGACATGATTGCAAGAGGGACTTTACCTAAATAATGCAATCAGTGTAACCTGGCTTATTGTACCCTCAATGAATCCCCAACAATAAATAAATAAATAAATAAACAAACAAACAAATAAATAAAACACAGGTCCTTGAAGGACTAGGAAGTACGTTGAAGGTAGTTGTGATGTAGCAAATATTTAAAAACTCAAGATGCTTCCCTAGGGTAGGCCAAGAACAGGCCGTGTAAGGCTGACCAACTTCAATGGTGGTTTGAAGAAGCCAAGGACTCTCTGGAGGAGGAAACAGGGCGACACCACAATGGGAAATAAGAAAAAGCACAGAAAGAAGGATTGTGCTACTATCAAAGACAGACCTTTGCCATCCATACATACCTCACTACTCAACTGGGATCTAACCTTAGAAAAAGATTAGGTTGTCTTGGATATTAAAAGCATAAGCACAACAGGTTATATAAATAGGGGAGAAACTGTATTTTAATGGCTATGTGAATCAGAGAACAAAACAGATTATAAGGCTACCATACACAATTAGGAAGATAATTGAATTTAGGAGCTGGGAGTGCACAAAATGGCAGTTGAGCTGAACAATATGGCAGAATATACCATACTTGCCAAGAGTATTACATGAAGGCTCTCTAATGGCCATTTGCCATTTGGAGCTGTTGTAGCCTGGGGAAGTGAATAGGCTCAAGAGCTTTTTTTTTTTTTTTTTTTTAATGGAGAGCTTGCCTGAGAAGTAGATTTTTCCCCCTAGGTTTCTCCATGCAGTGTCAGTCAGGATTACTGAAAATTAAAAAGAATACTTGAACATAGTCCCAAAATTTACATAATTTATACTAGCACTGGATGATTGATATTGGTCTAATAATGATCCAGGAATAAAAAGAGCTAAGAGTGATTCTTGTGAAAAATGGATGACATGTAGTGTGTAAATAATGGGAGCAAATACAGCAAGATACAGGGAATCTTAGAACATTTAAAGTCTAATACATTACAAAGGGAGTTCAATACTGATAAATGTAGAATAATAAGTTTTATGGGGCTTTATCATATGCTGTAAGTTTGTGTGGATCATAAAATATAAGGAATAAAAAAAGTAGGGGAGTTGAAAGACAAGTCTGTCGCATTATTTATGAATGATGAAGAGTGAAATGAATGAGAAGAAGAACAGGTAGACAATGTCCTGAATAATGATGACTCATGAGTCATTATCACACAAATCTGTGTGCTTCATAAAATATGAGGAATATTAAGGAGCAGAAGAGTCAAAAGACAAGTCTACTCAGAATGAGATACAGAATGAAGGAAGAGAGGAACACAGGGGACATGCATAGAATAACGATGATTTTTATGAGACTTTCACTCACCAGCCTGGATCCTTCATAAATATAAGCAGCATAGAAAATAAAAGAGTAGCAAAAAGAGGAGACATGTCTGTGTCTGTCATAAAATATGAGAAAATAATGCCAACCAGGCTTGACAAAATAAAAACAAAAATAATTGAGCCTAGTACAGCTGTGGAAAGACACAAAGTCTAGATTAATGCGAACAAATAAAATGAGTGAGTATAGAATTGTCTTGCCATTAGGGAATCAGTAAGCACCTAGGTAGGTGTTACTGTTGCAAAGGCCACCTTGTTAACTGGTGGAGCTTGGCAAGTTCATAATTAACCCTCACCACACTCCCAAAAGAGCCAACAGCATTTAGGGATCAGAAAACAATGTTTATCTTAGTTTCCAAATAGTTTGGCCTCACTAACACACAATCCCGTGTCAGCTCCTCTGGATCCAATCCCTGTGTAGTTTGCAGATTTTCTCAGTTGTTTCAGCTTAATCTATACCCACCTTTGTCAAATATTGCTTTGCAAAGTGCTCTTACAGATTATTGTATAAAACCAAGGATGTCCTTCTGTTTTCATTTCTTGTTACTTTGGACTTAGAACTTGAGACCACATCTATCAGGATTAGTTCAAAATACAGAACTCAGTGACTTCAAATGTCTTCTCTAATAGAACAAATGGGAGTTCAAAATGATATAGAAACTGGGAGAATCAGATCTGACAAAGTAATGCCAATGTGCCATTTGCATGCCATCCAGAACCATGATTTGCATAATTCATAAAATGGATAGCTCACTGGAAAGAAGACAGCCATTGATCTAAGTCACAGAGCTAGGTTTGTTGGTCTGAGAGTTTACAATATACACAAACGCTAATAGCAACAATTATCCTTAGCTTACCTTTGTGTGATACTTAATGGCTTATAATTTGTGTCGGGAAGGCCTAACATAGTGCAGAATAAATCCTGTTAGCATGACTGATTGCAACTGAATTTGGTAGTGAGGTTTATTAGCTAAAGTATATAAAACAAACTTTGGCTAGTAACCGTCTTTAGCTTATTCAGAAATACTTTTCTTTTTCTTAAGTGATCTTTGTTGTCATGCACCTTCAGATACTTGCACTTGCCTTGACTTGCTGATTCTGTTAAAAGAATAAATAATCCCAAGGTAGAATTATTAGGGTTACTCTGGAAAGCCATGTTGCCAGAGTAACATGGCCTCTTTTAATCCATCATTGAGCTGCCCTTGATACCCTGAATCCCACTTAGTGAAAAAACTGACATTGATGCCCTAGGAAATATCATTGACCTTGCTCAACCTTCCTCAAATGTGCCGGCTTCACCTATAAAATTCATGTCCAAGAGCTCAGGGCTGCCAAGACTAGGATTAAACTCTAGTGAAAAAACTGTTCCTTCTCCTGCAAATAACACCAGACAGGTAAAAAATGTTTGCTTGGGAATTGTCCCAGGGCCCTCTTCTTAACCGCCAGCCTCCTGGAATTTGTAACAGCTTGTCTGCCAGGCTAGAGCTGAAAGTCATAGGCATTTTAGTGGACTATGTCCATGAGATACAGCCCTGTTTAGGGTTTAGTTTAATGTGTGGTTGGTTGTCTTCCTAGAAAAAGCAATTTGTCAGTATAAATCGAGAGCCCTAAAGTGTTCATAACTATGTATGTAAATGCATAAAAATGTACACAACAAACTCATACTGCTGATTACCTCTGGTAAGAAGACCAGGAAGTGGGAGAGAAGTGGTCAGCAGGGATTTCGGTGCTATCTAGAACATATTTGTATACTAACTAATGTGATTAATTCTAATTTTGATAAGATAGAAGTATCCTTCCACAACTAGGACTCTCTCTTAAGGAAACAATAAGAAATTCAAGGCAGAAAAAAATTTAAGAAACAATTAAATGTCCTAAAATAGAGGATGGGTTAAACAAGTTACAGAATACTATTTTAAGGGTATATTAAATAGTAACAAAGATGATATGTTAAAGAATTTCTAATTACATTGGACAATGTTGATAATATACTGTTAAAAACATTTGGATTCAGAACTATACCTAGTGTGATCTTAATTTTGGTAAGTATAAAAGATATGCATACCCTCCCTAAAATATTGTTACTAGTTTCTACTGGTTGGTAAAATTATTATTTTCTTTGTTTTACTGGATTGTTTTTTCTGAATTTTCTGCAGTGTGGCTTCTGAAACCTGGTTTTAATATGCTTTTATATTTGTCTTGGTCTTGTGTTACAGGCGTGCCTGTGTGATTCGAGGCCAAGTGGTTGCCATAGATGGAACCCCTCTAGTAGGGGTAAATGTCAGTTTCTTGCACCACAGTGATTATGGGTTTACCATCAGCCGACAAGATGGAAGGTATGTCAATATTACTTCTGAACATTGTGGGAGCCAAACGCTGTCCTCTAGCCATGGGTAAAACCAGGCCTCAGATGAATCAGTGATGATAAGCCCATCTTCCTTCCAGCTGTATCTGGAAAAGACTTTGGTGATATTTATTTCCAATATGCCCCATCAAATTCAAACTGAATTTCTCTTCTAATCCTTTACTTTTATTCTCAAGTCTTCTTGAAACCCTAGCCACATGGAAAGTTGTCTGTTTTTTATTTCATTTCATTTATAAATCTAACTTCAAAGTTCAGTGAGATAACACAAAGGATAAATAAGGAACCACAGAACACCTCATCTGTTCTCCCACAACACCACCAAAATATTTCAGGAGGGATCATGTCCAAAAGATGTCTTCCGAAAGTACAGAATTCACCCAATTTAATTAACATATTTTTTACTGTGTCCTCCTTAGCCTATCTGTTTGACTAGTGGCTACAACTGATGGACAAGCATCGGTAGCCTATTTAACTATATTGATTTAATCTGAAGCACCAACCACCAGGCTGCTTTCTAAGGGATTCTTAAGGTTATCTGAGACCTGGGAAGTAAGACCTCTAAGTAAAACCTTTTCATCCTGGAAAAGGATTTGCTCAAAAAAAACTTTTGTTGCTGTCATTTAGACAGACGTTTGTTCAGAATATTTGAGTCAATAGGCCCATGAGTCCAGTATAAAAGGTACCTATTTATGACTCTCAGGAACACTGTAATAATGGCCTTTAGGTGCCCTAGTCTCCAGGTGGCTACCTTTAAAATGTCCTACTTATAACGAGCCGCTTCAGTACTCACAGAAAAAGACCTGTTGGCTTGGCACTTTATCACAGTGTGAGAGACGATCTCATTTTGAGAACCTATAATCAAACTTTGTTAGTCCTAACCACTTCAGAAATGTTAATCGTCCAACTTGGGCTGTGCTGGATTTATTTTTTCAGCTTCCTGTCAAGAAAGTGCTTAAAAATTAGTTAAAGAAGATAACAAGGAAGAGTTTTAACCAACTAAAGACAACAAACTTTTTAAAGACTTTAATGCGTCATATGAATTATTTATATGTAAATTATGTTGCTAACTACTAACTAGCTATGTATTGATTATAACAAGTTCAGCAGAGCTACTTTGGTAGCAAGTAGTGTGTGTCTGTGTACATATATATATATATATATATACACACACACTCTCCCATGCATGCATTATATATATATCACATTTCTATCAAATATTCTGTATCTGCAGTTCTCTTGATTTAAATGGATCTTTCTCTCAGTTACATTGAATGATGAAATTCTGGGAATTTACTCACCAGTAACAACTACACGAAACTAGCCTCTCCTTTACAAGGATATTCAACCATGTACTCACACATTGAGAAATGGATTATTTCTTTAAACAGAATATGTCCTCTGAGATATTTGACTTCTTATGGCTGCTCAGGTAGAACTGATGGACCCTCATGTTTTTTAGCTTGTGTATAAAAGTTTCGGTGAATTATTCAATATTCACAAAAGAACTTAAAAGAATCTCGATGTCTAAAGAGTCTAAAAATTTCTGCTTCCAACTTACAGAGAATATTAAAAAAGGGTAATTTTGTTGTTATTTTTGTGTTTTTCATTTTAAGTAAAATGCCAAGACCCTCCTCTGCTGAGCTCATTGTGAGAACTAGGTTTATGTAGATGACAGATACTAGCCAAAATACTAACTCTCCCCTGAGGCTCCATAATGGGTGTAAGCATGCAAAATACGGGTCTCAAATGCCAACCAGACTGTTCCACTGTCATTTCTTAGACATAAAGTGGTAGTGTGATGAGAGGTTCCATTTATATGTCTCTGCTTTTTGCTACCTCAGATTGAGTAAGTACATTTCAAACATAGAAAGTACAAGAAATGGGAGGTCTAATTTGAGTTCTTTAAGGATTCTCCATACTTCTTTCCAAAGAGGCTATATTAGTTTGCAGCCCCACCAACAGTGTAAAAGTGTCCCCCTTTCTCCACATTCACCATCGCATCTGTAACTATGGGACTTTGTGACGTGGGCTTCTCTCACTGGGGCTAGGTGCTTTCTTAGGGTGGTTTTGATTTGCATTTCTCTGATAATCAGGGACAATGAGCATTTTTTATATGTTTGTTAACCATTTGTCTCTCTTTCTCAAAGAAGGTTCTGTTCATGTCTCTTGCCCAGTGATAGATGGGATTGTCTTGCTCCCATTTGATCCCACGATCCCATTACTAGGCACCTACCCAGAAAGAAAAAAGAAATCATTTTATCATAAGGATATTTGCACTAGATTGTTCTTGCAGCTCAATTTATAATCTCCCAAGATGTGGAAACAACCTAAATGCCCATCAACCCAGGAATGGATTAACATGCTGTGGTATATGTGTATCATGGAATGCTATTCAGACATTTAAAAAGATGAAGACTTTACACCTTTTGTATTAACCTGGATGGAGTTGAAATGCATTCTTCTTAGTAAAGTATCAGAAGAATGGAAAAGCAAATATCTAATGTACTTAGAAGCCAGCAGACGATCTAATACATCCCCATTTAAGAGCAAAACTCAATTCAGTTCAGGTTGGGGGGAGGGGAACGAGGGAGAAAAGAGGAGGCAGGAGAGGAGGGGATTGGTGTGCTCCCACTTTATGGGAACAATATAAGGGTATATGGCACACTTTGGGGTGTGGGACAGAACTATGAGAGGGACTCTGCCTAACAAATGCAAATATCGTAACCTGGTTGGTTGTACCCTCACATTAACCTGAAATTAAAAAAGAAAACTATACCTGAGGGCAAAATATTATAGAAAGCCTGAGATTAGCACTTAGGTAAATAGTAAACAGAGTATGATATATGTAAGATGCTAAAAGTCTCCTTCATCCAAATGTCAATCCCAGCAGTCTGCTGCAGTGCTTACAAGTCTCACCAATAGTATCACTACTTTAGGTGACACTATCAGCTCTCTCAAAGTCCATGTTAAATACAAATACATTATGTAGGATATAGAACTATTTACACCCATGATCAACCACTTGCAAAAGTTGTTTGACAACTTTCCCTAGAGAACCAGGAATAGTGTAGGAAGTCATGGGACCAAAGCAATGTATACAAAGCAGAGGAAGGATGGTGGTATAAGACTGAGCCCTATTTTTTTTTTTTTTTTTTTTTTTTTAGAGACAGTCTCACTTTCTCACCCTTGGTAGAGTGTTGTGGCATCACAGCTCACAGCAACCTCCAACTCCTGGGTTTAGGTGATTCTCTTGCCTCAGCCTCCCGAGTAGCTGGGACCACAGGCACCCGCCACAACGCCCGGCTATTTTTTTGTTGCAGTTTGGCTGGGGCTGGGTTTGAACCCGCCACCCTTGGTATATGGGGTCGGCGCCCTACCCACTGAGCCACAGGCGCCGCCCTAAGACTGAACCCTTTAAAAGTATGAATAGATTAGCTATTCCAATAAAGAGAGGCCAGCAAAGCAAAAAAGAAAGAAGACAATTATAAAAGAAATGCAAATATTTATGAGTGTCCACTGTATGCCAGACACTTTCATTAATGTCATTCTGTTTCCCTCCTCACAGCAACCCCTAAGAGATAAATATCATTATTTTCATCTTCTGTATTTGTCAGATGAGAAACTAACACAGTTAATAAGGACAGAACCCAGGATTTAAACCCAAATAACCTGGCTCTTATTCTCTAATTTTCCACCTTCAGTTTGTATCTAGGAGGGCTGTCCAGAAAGTATCCAACCACGTATGTCTCTACTTTTCATAATATATGCCTGGGTACTTTCTGGACATCCCTCATCTAAGCAGTACTCAGTAAAATGTTGAAAGAGAACTTGGGTATAAATAGTTCAGCCAATGAAAAGCAAAGTAGATGGTGAAATTCTTAGAAGGTTCTTGAGAAACATTAAAATCTCAAGAACTTTGTTCTGACGATTGGAAGATGAATAGAGGGTTCCTTCTGATTCCCTTCAACACAAAAGTTTCTTCCTTTATGGATACCATTAGGCAGAGGTAAAGACATTGCACAGGCCTCAGTAGTCCTCTACCTATGAATCAGACTGGTTTGACCTATTACGGACTAACAACAATCTCTAAACAAATAAATCCTCTCCCTTGGGTCTTTTATGCCCATTCTCCTATGACCTGTTCTTATTTTATTTTATTTTTTTATTAAATCATAGCTGTGTACATCAATATGATCATGGGGCACCATGCACTTGGTTCATAGACCATTTGACACATTTTGAGGAGGGCTATGTCAACTAATGTGATGAAAATGTGTCAAATGGTCTATGACCTGTTCTTAATAACCCATGCAAATGAAGGTGATTTGTGATGGGAGAAATCCCAAAGAACTACTCATTCAGAGAGCATTCTATTTGGCATTGGAATGGTTTAGATGGAGTTTTGGCCGCAGATCCACCTTCTAGCTCCCTAACAATTAATGAGTCATCCAGGCAGCATTTATTCTTTATAACAACTAGGTAGGAAGAGGAGAAGTGTATCAGTAAGAGTTTTGCAGGGATACAAAACACAGAGATATAGATAGCTATAGTGAGAGAGAGAGAGATTTATTTCAATTTATTTAAAGGAATTCACTTGTGTGATTGTGAGGAGTGGCAAGTCTGAAATCTGTAGGGCAGGCTGGCAGACTGGAAACTCTCCGAAAAGAATTGATACAGTGGTCTTGAGGCAGAATTTCTTCTTTCTCACAGAAATTTCAGTTTTGTGCTCAAGGCCTTCAACTGATTGGATGAGGCCCACCAACATTATCTAGGACCATCTCCTTTACTTAAATTCAACTGATGACAGATATTAACCACATCCACAAAAGGTCTCCATAGCAACACCTAGACCGTATTTGGTTAAATAACTCAGAACTATAACCTAGCCAAATTGAGACATAAAATTAACCATCCTAAGAAAACTACAAGTTAGAGGGAGAACTTAAAAATCAGTATGTGCTCATGGAAAGAAATCAAAAGCTGGTCTGTAACTCCTTTGAACTATAAGGAAAGAAAATGTGGTAAATTTAGAAGGGCAATGGATCTGAATTGAGAAGAAAGTTAATATTCGTTGAGTCCCCACTCTCTTTGACCGTTAAGTCTTTATCTAGTCTTCTCACTTTAAATAGTAAGTGAGGGATCAGTCATAGGGGCTCCATTTTACTAAAAAGAAAAACTAGCTTGGCACCTGTAGCTCAAGCAGCTAGGGCACCAGCCACATACACTAGAGCTGGCGGGTTCAAATCCAGCCCAGGCCCACCAAACAGCAATGACAACTAAACCAAAAGCTAGCTAGGCATTGTGGCGGGCGCCTGTAGTCTCAGCTACTTGGGAGGCTGAGGCAAGAGAATCACTTAAACCCAAGAGTTTGAGGTTGCTGTGAGCTGTGACACCATGGCACTCTACCCAGGGCGACAGCATGAGACTCTGTCTCAAAAAAAAAAAAAAAAAAAAACACCCCACAAAGTTAACATAACAGAGCTGGTATTTGAACCTAGTTATGTACTAAGCCAAACTTGCATTCTTTTTGCAAAGCAAGATGCCTGTCCTGTGTGCTTAATCTTTTTAGAAGTAGAAAATAATTTCCAGGTACATATGTTGCTTGGATACTTTGTTTAGTTTTTTCTTTTTTTTGAGACAGAGTCTAACTATGTCGCCCTCTGTAAAGTACTGTAGTGTCACTGATCACAGCAATCTCAAACTCTTAGGCTTATGGTATTCTCTTGCCTCAGCCTCCCAAGTAGCTGGGACTACAGCCGCCCACCACAACGCCTAGCTATTTTTTGTTGTTGTAATTGTCATTGTTATTTGGCAGGCCCCGGGCCAGGTTGGAACCCGCCAGCCCTGGTGCATGTGGCTGGCACCCTGGCTGCTGAGCTATAAGCACCAAGCCTATTTCGTTTTTGTGTATGTTTCTGTTGTTGTTATGTTTAAATAAATAAGCACTTCAGTTTGAAGGAATCAAAAGTCAGGATTTAGGTAAAGCAAATAAACTTGCCCAAGGACACAGAGTTAAATCAACATAGAAGATAAACTAGAGGAAATACTTCTTGACAAGTAGTGTCAGATTCCCCCCACTACACTTGCCTTAAACTGCTCCTGTATTATCATGAATTCAGCCCCTCCGTCTTAAACCATAAGGTGTTTGAGTTTTCTTTTTTTAGTTCAAACCTAGATTATTTTCTATAGCTAATGCAGTTCTTCAAATCCTCTTTTTGGAAACTGCCTTAATATTACAGCTACTTCACTGAAAAAGCTACAATAAAAAATATTGTACTAGCCATCCTTTGTTACTATCCATTTATCTTTATCTGGAGGATTTTGGCAATAAGACACAATTGGTAACACTATAATTAATATAATAAATGTCACGAAGAGAGTGGTGAAATGTCCATAATTAAGTCTGATTCCCTATCAGGACTTTTTATCATTGAAAAAAAGTTTTACTGAAAGATCTCTTTTAATGCAGGCAATTGCTTACATTTTTCTCCTATGGATTTAAGTTGCTTTGAGCATCATATTGGCCTTTATCCATTTTTAAGACATAATGGTAATAATTTTATTTTATTTATGAGTTTATGCTTTTGGAATGGTCTTAAGTGCATCATCTCAAAGACGTCAGTATACTCAAAAGAAAAGTAAGGTAGAAGCATCCAATACACAATGAACTGAAATTTGAATCTATGAGGCTCCAGTTCAAAAGTATTACCATAGATCACATCTAGGGATGACCAGAGTTGGCTTATAGGAGAGGTGGTCTTGTTTGGTCAGAGATATAGAAAGAGTTGTCAGTGGAGATAGAAATCTGAGTTGTAAGTGGAGATAGGCAGGGTCTATTATAGGCTGTCTTTCAAAAAGAAACAAAAATACATTCTGGAACAAACCAGAAATCCTAAATCTGAGATTCAAGGAGAATAGGGAGCCAAAGGAAGTAGTCAGATGTGGAGGGTTGAGGCATGGTATATTCAACCAGATTTCACTGAACAATTTCCATGTTCTAGTATCTTTCTCCACATTTCATCTCAAAGACACTGTCTGGTTTGTGACACTGTGTTTCTGACCCTGAACAAGATATTTAACCTTTTGGCTCTTTCCTTTTCTTATGTTACATTATAGCAATTTTTGAGGATGAATAATGCATTACATTAAAGATGCTGCTGAATGTTAAACGGTTATCTTTTTATATCTTTAGCACAAGGGGAAACAACAATGTCAGATTTGGCTTTTCAGAAATGCATTCAGTGATATTGTTTAAGATAGTAGTAAAATTGGTTCATAAATTCTGGATAGATATCAACTCGTGATACGGAATTTCTTCTCAGAAGTCTACTGGATATTGAAAAGAAGTTATCTATGGAATGAGGATTTAGTTAGAGGGAAT
Source organism: Nycticebus coucang (assembly GCF_027406575.1). Lineage (NCBI taxonomy): Eukaryota > Metazoa > Chordata > Mammalia > Primates > Lorisidae > Nycticebus > Nycticebus coucang. The sequence goes on along the minus strand of NC_069804.1, from coordinate 150,028,734 downwards.
TTATAAAATAGAGAACACATGGCTGGGCACAGCGGCTGATGCCTGTAATCCCAGCACCTTAAGAAGCCAAAGTAGGAGGATTGCTTGAGCCCAGAGCTTGAGACCAACCTGAGCAACATAGCAAACTCTGTCTCTACAAAATAAGAAAAAATTAGTGAGGCATGGTGGCATGCACCTGTAGTCTTAGCTACTCAGGAGGATGAGGCAGGAGGATGGCTTCAGCTCCTAAAGTTTGAGGTTTCAGTGAGCTATGATGGTGCCACTGCTCTCCAGCCCAGGCAACAGAGCAAGACCGTTATCTCAAAAAAATACACACGCACACATTATAAAATAGAGAATACAAATGGATGTAGTTGAGTTGCCAGAAAAGCAAAGGGCACTAAAATTAACCTAATTTCTGAACTTGAATTTTATTTTGATGATTCATTTGGTTGAAACTGTCTTATATTTTTCTCCTTCTCAGCTTTGACCTCGTAGCCATTGGAGGTATCTCTGTTGTCTTACTCTTTGACCGATCACCTTTCTTGTCTGAGAAGAGGACACTCTGGTTGCCTTGGAATCAGTTTATTGTGGTAGAAAAAGTGATCATGAAGAGAGTTATATCAGACCCACCATCCTGTGATATTTCCAACTTTGTCAGCCCAAACCCTATTGTGCTTCCTTCACCGCTTACATCATTTGGAGGGTCCTGTCCAGAGAGGGGAACTATTGTTCCTGAGCTGCAGGTAGGTATATTGGCCTTTGAATGTATAAAATCACAGCATCATGGGATGGTCAACAGTATATGATGCCTATTTTTTTCCCTATTGTTCCTATCAGCCCTATAATGTGCTTCCCTTTGTTTGAGAAAACTTTATATGTAGTTTATCTGGCACACATTTGTAAGGTTATTGGCAAGGGCTCTAAGGTGCTATCTGAGGCCATGGAGGCCTAGCTGTCATGGGAATTAAACTACATTTTGATCTAATTAACACTGTGCTCTAAAGAACAAAGACAGCTGGCTTAATAGTGGTAACAATATAGTCAATGAGCTTGGACTGTACATGGTTCTGAAATTAAAGCTCCTTAAGGAATCTGGTTTTCTTCCATTATCTAGTTTGTGTCCATTGTCATTGTTTTTAGAAATCATGACAACTTGTGTAGCTATGTTTAGTAAAGATAGTTTTCAAGCCTATGGATTTTTTAAAAGATTATTTTGTTTCTGGATATTCAAGCTTTACAGTCAGAAGAAAATATTTTTGAACCTTGATATTTTAGCATTCTTGAGAATTCCTCCTTAATATTATCTAATATTATCATTTCAATATTAAGTCATTTCTCTTACCACATTATAGAAATATTTTAATGATAGTTGGATGTAGAGGCCACCAAAATGGATTCCTAAATTGTGTAGATACAGAAATCAAGAAGCATACTCAAAAAGAGGTAAATGGACATTCCAAGACTGAATTGTTTTTTTTTTCCCATCATCCTATCCCCACCAGCTTTTAAAAGTGCCTAGAGGCTGCCACTTAAGAATGGCTCACACAAAAATAGTACTCTCTAGGAAAAATAGGGAAAGAGCAATCCTTCCTGTCTTTTCCATTGATTTTTCTTCAGAAGAAAAAACAGAACAGTATTTAATGAGTATATTTGATTGGTCCACCAGTCTCTTCACAGATGTCATTAAGAAGTACAGATTTTCTTTTAGCAAAGTTTTCCCACTTATCTGGGATTGCATGTTTCCTTGGTACAACGAAATACTAAGGTGGCAAGTGTTATGTTACCTGTCTCTATTGTACTTCTGCCACCATCTGAGAAGATAACCAGTGGACAGCTCTGGTATCAAATGGCTAATGTAAGGGAAGAAAAAGTGGGCAAAGTGTGCACAAGAGGAACTGTGTCTTCAGAAACAGGAGAATGACCTAAAATCCTGAACAAGATGAGGTATTATGTGTTTAACAATCAAATCTTTTAATTGCAATCAGTGTAACCTGGCTTATTGTACCCTCAATGAATCCCCAACAATAAAAAAAAAAAAAAATCAAATCTTTTTTTTTTGAGATAGTCTCACTATGTCGCCCTGTGTAGAGTGTCATGGTGTCACAGCTCACAGCAACCTCCAACTCTTGGGTTTAAGCGATTCTCTTGCCTCAGCCTCCCAAGTAGCTGGGACTATAGGCGCCTGCCACATGCTGGGCTATTTTTGTTGTTGTTGCAGTTGTCATTGTTGTTTTAGCTGGCCCGGGCCGGGTTCCAACCTGCCAGCTCAGTGTATGTGGAGGAGACAAAGCTCTGAGGTGGAAATAAATAAGGGCACAAAAATACCATCACTGTCCATGTTACCCTAAATGTGTTGAACAGGATGGGGCTTTTCTTCATATGTGTTTTGAAAGATAATAGTCACGGAACACAAGATTCAATTTCAGTTACCACGTTTGGTTATTTAACTTTATCTGGTAATAATAAGCAATAAGTAATAGCAATTATTTAAAGAAGTCACGTGGTATTTTCACCCTGAGACCAATGTTGAGTTATAAAATTTGCAGAGGAATAAGTGGGAGTTATTTGCTTCTCAGTTATAGATGCCAACGTGGAGAAACTTGTTTCCAGCCATTGGTACATCCAGGCACAGAGAAATATGTAAGAAAATTTTAATTACAAATTTGTCCTCAGGGTCATTCCAAAGTACAAAAGAAAACAAATTTGGTGGCATCAGTAAATATTAATTCTAGGCAAACCATGATTTTTGTCATAAAATATCACTTGCTGGGCCTGATTTCTGGAGTCCTTCCTCTTAGAGAACCTAAACAGAATAAGGATCACAGCAATGGTATTGTGATACACGACTTAACATTAGGGAAGATTTTGGGTATTGATACAGCATATAAGGAAAAGACCCCTAATGGAGCACATAACACTGAATTGCTTGCCATTCAGCAGTGTGATCTTTTCTAACTCCTATTAAGCAATTTTAGGAACACAGTTTAAAAACTCAAATTATTCTTTACACGGTCTTTCCTAATAGGGCCAACATGAGAGCAAGCCTTAGGGTTGAGTGGATATCTTGTCCCCATGCATTTTGGGGGCAAAAGTTGAAACCTGCTGTCACACGGTCTCACAGGATTTGGGAACAAATGCCTTGATAGCCTTAAATCCCCGGGGGTTCCCTGCTTTGACATGTTGCTGACACCACAAAGCATGCAATGGCCTCATCTGCCTAGACCGCTGATAAGAGCTAATTTGGCTTTTGTTGTCTTTCAGGTTGTGCAGGAGGAAATCCCCATTCCTTCTAGCTTTGTGAGGCTGAGTTACCTAAGCAGCCGTACCCCTGGGTACAAAACCCTAGTAAGGATCCTTCTGACACATTCAACGATTCCTGTGGGGATGATAAAAGTCCACCTCACAGTAGCTGTGGAAGGGCGACTCACACAGAAATGGTTTCCTGCCGCAGTTAATCTCGTCTACACGTTTGCCTGGAATAAGACAGACATCTATGGACAAAGAGTTTGGGGCTTGGCAGAGGCTTTAGGTATGTTGAATCAATTTGATGTAAACAGCAGTATTGTGTTCATACAACAGAATATTCTAGTTGCATATTCATTCGTATTTGGAATCATTCTTGATTTTCTTCTGTTTAAAGTATCTAAGGCATTTTTTTCATTTAAACACTCACTTTGGGCCTGTTTAGAGTTCCCTTTTGACACATTTTTGCTTCAAAATGATTTAACTTCCCCTTTCATAAAGGCTGCATACTAGTGGAATCACACAATATCTGACTTGTAACTGTCTCCAGAGCTGAATGTTGCCTTCTAACTGTGACCTTTGGTGTGGCGTTCTTTAGGCCATGTTTTTGGATTTGACATTTAGACTGTCATTTCCACTTAGAAACTACAAAATTCGAACTTATAGGCATCTCCACTTATTATCTTTTATGTCTAAGATGGTTAGACTCCATTAACTTGTTATTTCTGTAGGTTAAATAAAAACTCATCCTGCTGCCTTATTCGTTTTGATTTTCTGTAATTCCAAGACTTTAAAACCTAGAATTTTATAGATAACAGGGACCTTAAGAGATTTTTTTTTAGGCCTATAGCTTTCAGATATTTAATTCTCTGAGACAAATGGCATTTTTAAAAAATGAGACTAAGATAGATGGGTCAGTTTTGTTTTTTTTTTTTCAAGTAAGAATATTTAAAAAGAGAAAAAAACTGACTGCAATATACTACTTGTATTTCCTACCATTACCACAATTCTATAAATGAGGAAACCTTAACACCAAAAGAGGAAAATAGTCTGTCTTAAGAAAAGGCAGTAAGCAATCTAACCCTGATGCTCAGAGAAAGAGACAGGCTGACACCAAAGTTTTTATTTCTCTCACTCTGTGAGAGACAAGGAAAACTTCCTAAGGGCCTGTGGACCTGCAGTTAAGAGACATTGATCCTTGTGCCTTCAGGCAGTATCTCATGGAAACCACCCTTGGACATGTGAAAAGACTATTCTGGAGCTCTGCAGAAGTGACATTTTCACCTCCCTTAGAAGTGTCTATTATGGAACGACTCCCATATAGCTGACCTATATCTCTTAGGCAACTATGTATCAATTTTTTCTCTCTCTTTTTAGAGGAAAATAGAGTAAGATAAAAGAAAAAAAAAGGCTAGGGTCCCTTTTTTACTCAAGATACTATCATATATTTAAATACTTAATCCATCTGTGTTGGACTTCATTGGAATGCAAGGAACATAGACGCGTTCATATTTTCTCAGGTAATAGATAACTATTGTAAAGATACGCAAGAAAGTAAGAAAGAGCAAGAAACAGAATCAACAGCCTCACAGGCAAGCCTCATAGACCCACAGCTCTGTTCAGCTTGTAGCTCTAGAAGGCCAACATTTGCGGTCAACTCAAAAATAGCTCAAGTTGTTTCTTCCACAAGAGTCCACTTGCTTCCCATAGTGGTGACTTGGCCACACTTTCGACAGAGCTCATCTCTTCACCTGCCATAGCAACTGCCCTCCTTTTCTCTCAGCAATTCATACCGTTGAGTCTGCAAACTTTCCTCGTATCTTGCATTCAAATTCCTCTTAGAGAGAATATCATACTGTATCAGCCAGTTACTGTACCACAGAGAACACCCCTGTAAAGCAGAATTCTACCATTTCATTATTCTACCACTGAGGTCTCTGGCCAGCCTACAGAATCCTGCTAAATCCCTATTCCAGTGAGTGCACTGGTTAAGAGAACAACTCTAAAGCCAGACTCCCTCCCTGGGTTCAAATCATCCCTAGTCTATTAACTAGCTATGTGACATTGTGTATATTACTTAACCTTCAAAGTGCCACAATTTTTCCATCTATAAAATGGGTATCATAAAGATTATGTTGCTCATGGGTCTGTTATGATATGACAATTAAATGAGATGAATAATGTAAAGTGTGTGACATATTGTAAGCACTCAACAAATAACAGTTCTTGGCATTGTTTTCTTCAGTTTTATTATGGCCAGGATATTGGGACCATGTAGTAGTTTACTACCTGAGTTTCTTTAAGAAGGGGATTGTGGGTATAATAGGCAGACACTCTGTATTACTTACTCTTCATTTGCCCTCTCTTCTCCCCCTCACATACACTCACATAATCTCTTCTCCTCCTCCCCCCCACTCCCCTCTGTCTTCTATGGACTTCATTGCCTGGACACCTTTGCCCTCTGGCTTACCATTTGATTCAGTCAATGTGTGGCACTATCTGGAGACTACAGGGTGGAAGGTGAACTCGGTCAGGATATCTACCCCTCTCCCTCCTTTACTGCAGTTCCGACAGTGACTACATTAGAAGACAGCGGCCCAATAGCCAAATAGACCATCCTCCAAATCGTCAAGTTCTCTCTGGTCTTGTGTATCATCATTCCCCCCTCTTGCCCCTGCAAATTCACAGTGGTTCTCGGTGTTGCCAGCCCTTGCTTGGGTGGGTCTTCATCTCTTGTCAATTTCCTTAACTCTGTGCACGGCTTCATTCAAACTCTGAAGTGAACACTTGGAGTGTGATATCTTATTCCTGCTGGATTCCCATAGTGAATCATACTCAAAGCCTGAAATTCCCCTCTTCAGGGTTTTATCCTATACCATTTCCTTCAGCAGTCAGAACAATCTAAAATTGCTCCAACTTTTCGCTACAGATTTTAATTTTCCAATTCCTTATGACCCTCTTCAGACCCCTGCTGAGTGTAAAGGGGTTTCTTTATTTTTGTTTTTTACTTTTTTAAAAAAGTTATGACACTTAGAAATTTACCCAGTGTTCTCATGAAGAGCTGACCGCTACAGTATCTAGTCGTTGTTTCTTGCTAGGGCTTGCATAACTGAAGCTCTGCCTCATTAAAAACATAATAATAGCTTTATTGAGATGAAATTCACATACCATAGTTTACCCATTTAAAGTGTACAATTCAGTAGTTTTGAGTATTTTCATAAGGTTTTATAACCATCACCAATATCTAATTCCAGAACATTCTCATCATCACCCCATACAAAGTAAGCCCATACACAGTAGCCATCATTCCTCACTCTTCCCTCCCTCCTGGCCCTGGAAACCACTAATCTCCTCTTTGTCTGTATGTTTCACAAACCAGCATGAAGAAGGAGAACAAACCAGAGTGGGAATGGGGGAGAATGAGGAAATAAGACACACAAGAGACATAAAACACACAAAGGACAAAGATGGGATCAGGATAACTGGAGCATCTAAGACTGAAGCCTGCACTGAACTGTGGTTCTTGCTTTATTTATATAGTATCTTAAACAAGGCTACTAAATGATGTAAACCTTGACACATGGGGTAAAGATTATCTTTAAGGAGGAAAAGCTTTGTGCTTGGTGGCACGATAAAAAGGAAAATATACAGGGGCTACGTGACTTCTGGCAGAGTAGAAAAGAATGTTGTTAAAGGAGGAGAAGCAGCTGGGGGTCGTTCCCTGAACATCTGCCCAGGCCGTGGGGCCCTGCTGCCTCACAGCCCGTCCTCCACAGCAACCTATTCTAGATATTTCAGACAAACAGAATCATATAATATGTGGCCTTTTGTGTCTAGCTTCTTTCACTTGGCATTTCAAGGTTCATTCATGGCATAGCTTGTATCTATACTTCATTCTCCTTATGACCAAATAATATTTCATTATATGGATATACCATGCTTGTTTGCCCATACACCAACTGATGGACATTTGGGTTGTTTTCCCTTTTGGCTATTTTGAATAATGCTGCTTTAAACATTTGTATGCAAATATTTGTTTCAATATGTGTTCTGAATTCCTTGAGGTATATACCTAGAAGTAGAATCACTAAGTCACGTGGTACTTCTGATTAACTTATTGAACAACTGCCAAACCATCGCTCTCAGTGGCTGCACTACTGTACCAACCTTACTTTATACATAAGATGTGTTACATCTCTTCCTTTTAAATACTTCCAGTGCTAAAGATCCTAAAATCTTCTTTCTTGTTCCAGATATTCACCCTCAATGACTTAGCTTCTAACATGTCCATGGATAATTGAGTAAATAAGTAAAACATTTACTTATACAAATATAAGCAAATATTTCTAGTATGGCACCAGTGATGAAACCTCTATTCCTATTGTTTGCCTATGGTGGTTTCCTATTCCTAAAATTATGTTCCTGGTCAAGACCTTCTCAAGCATTCTAACTATAAAATGGCCTTAAATAAAATGTTAATATATTTATATATGTATATATAGTTATGTTTTTATAAGGCTAGTATAAAATAGTAAAAGTAATAAAAGCAAGAGACAATGGACCTACTCAGAAATATCCGAAGAGGGAGGGAAAAAAAATGTTCCTCATTGTATTTTATGTGCACCTGTGGAGCACTTTTTTAGGATGGAGAAAGACATCCGACAAGGTTCCCAAGGAAAATAGCCAAAATAATTGCACATGTAGTACCTAGGATGGAATATGGATTCTTTACCTTGTATGAAATTTCCCTGATAGCTTGATCACAGTTTTCTAATGGTTAAAAGGGATTTTATTTGCTAAGTAGTCTTCAACTCCATCTCCATGGAGACTAAGAGCATTTTCTGACAATGGTAAAGCATTTGAACAGGTGGTAGCATGAAGTTGAAGAATTTGCTACTCTGAAGATGGATTTTGAACCCCCTAAGAATACAGTAGATAATCAATAGTTCAGGTGATAAATGGATGGAGACAAAAGGACCAAATATGTGACCATTGAACTGGCACCTTAATATCTATGATTGAATCTAAACAAACAAACAAGGAAACATTTATTTATACTCCTGGTGATATTTTATGATCACTTAACTGATATGGGAAGAAACAGACTGAATTTTGCACCAGATAGTAACGGCAGTACTATACCTGACACTTCTCAGATTTGCTTCAGATTTTGACATCCTAGTATAGATTTTTGGTAGAGAAAATAATAGCTACCTCTCAAAGATGCCCATCCTTGGGACCAAGGAATATGGTACGTTGCATGACAAAAGAGAATTAAAGTTACAGATGAAATTAAGGTTGTTAGTCAACTTCTGATTTGAGATTGACAATTATCCTAGATTACCTGAGTATCCTGAACTAGGTCCGGTAGTGTCATAGGGCTTCTTAAAAGTGGAAGAAGGGGCAGAAATGGAGAGCAGAGTTATGTGAAGATATAACTATGGAATAAAAGCATAGAGAGATGCAATGTTACTGGCTTTGAAGACAGAAGAAGGGATCTATAAACCAAGGAATCCAGATGCCACTCTTTTATCTTAAAGCCTCTATAAGGAACTGAAGCTTGTTGATACCTTGAGTTTTGCTCAATGAGACCCATTTGAGATTTCTGACTTCCTTGTCTATAAGATGCTAAATGTATCTTGTTAGAAACCTTTAAGTTTGCATTATTTGTTGCAATAGCAATAGGAAACTCATAAAGCCTTGACCAACATTCATACAGTCCCAGTTACAGCTAAGATTTTGGTTAAACTGGGACTAGAAAAGTCTCTCACTCTTCCTCCTTCCCATGCTAGTTAAATATGAATCCCTGGCCTACCCATTTCTGGAGAAAGAGAGGTTTAGAGAAATGTCCATTTAGTTTAAAATGTGGGACTCTTGTTTCCCACATAGCTCATTGGAGTGATCACTAAGGGCTAAAATTTTGCAGAAGAAGAATAGTGTTGAAGGACAGCCAAAATGAGAAAAAGAATGCTGAGATCCTAGGGTATCCTGCCACTTTTGGTAAGAAAATAGAGTTTGCGACTGGAGAGATAATACCAGAGTGAATAAATTACAGAGGTTGTGTGAACTTCCTTGGACAAGTATCATTGGCAACTGATAAGATTGATTAATCCAAGTACAGTATTGATCAAGTAAAAGAAGAGTAAAATCACCCGGAGGGTTCTAGTATAAAAACCACAATCACTAGTTCATCCAGCTTAAAGATTTTGTTCTCTGATACACAGACACGACTCCCCTGCTAAAAACTCTATGTGAGCATTTGAAAGAATTTGGCCTTAGTGCTTTATTCTCTGGCTCTAAATAAAGTATGATGTCTGGAAATCATTGTATTTTATTTAGTTTCTTCCCCAACTACACTGATTGCAAAACAATGTAAAAAAAATCATTATTGTTAAGTTCACAGGGCTGTTAAAATTCTAGAGACGGCTTATTTAATTTGACAAACTGGCTTGTTCAGGGGCTCTGATGTGCATCCATTATGTGAATTTTGTCAAAATAATTCTTGATGTCCGCCTGTGTCTGCATACATTATCAATATGTAATAATGCATTCTGCCTGGTCTTTATTTTAATTAAATTAAATAGCAACAGTTTAGAGTCCTGGAAGTTCAGGAAATCAGCCATCCTTTCGTAGCACTGCTATAAACAATTCTATTTTTCTTCAAGGTTATTGGAAAAACAATTGCATAATTATTTAGTACAGTAGTTTGGCAAGAAAGAGTGGTGTTTCTGGGAGAACTAGACTTCCTAAAGGTTCACAACGCATAGGAGTCTGTCTAAATTGAGTTAGGGAGAAATGGGGTGGGGGGCATTAATAGTAATAGGTGCCTAACTACAGTTGCTTTGTGCACACAAAACATTCCTGAGAACGATGCTTTAGTGTTCATAAATTTCCCTTCAGTAAAACCTAAACAGGCTGGGCAGCCACAAAAATAGCATCCACTGAATATTTTAATAATAAATGGGTAGCGCTTTACAATTTGCAAAGTACTTTCACATACGTTATCTCATTTTAATCCTTCTAACATTTCTGCCTAGTAGGCATGGCAGGATTAGTATGATCTTCATTTTGCAAAGAGGGAGACTGAGATTCAGAAAGAGAAAGGGACTTGCCTAGAGTCCTATATGAGAGCAGCGATTCAAACTCTGGTCTCCCAGTCCTGAGGTCTGTAAGCCTTTCACAGCTGCCTCTTTTCAGCAAAGTGACCACCCCACCTTCCTGAGTACCCAATTCAACGCCCCAGTGGTTTTCTGTCAGAGAAGCTAGCAGAGATAATAATCTTTCATCATTTCTCTCCACTCATGAATTCATAATCATTAACTGAGAGCAGGGCTGTTTTATCCACTCAACTTTATAGGCACAGTGCCAAGGATATGAGTTTTTCAAGGACCTACAAAATGTTTGCAGCCTAAAAAACAAGTTTATTGGCACCAGAATATGAAAAGAAAACGTGAAAATCAGCGTTAATAAATATTTAAGTAAGTGTCTGCAAAATGGAGCAATATGTCAGCTTGTCAACTGCAACTCAGTTTCACACTTACATATGAAATGTTTAATGTGAGATATGAGTTGTATACATTTTAATGTGTCTAATAAGATGTGAGAGAGGGTGTCCAAAAGCAGGAATGCCTGAGGCCTACCAAGGTTTTCAGATGGCCCTCACTAATAGTCTGTTAAGCAAGTGATCTTGTGCCCATTTCAAACTGCTGGACACTTCCATTAGTAGACTATGAAATAAATGCATTGGGTTACTCAACCAGAATTTTGTTTTAAATGGAGTAGAATATAATAGAACCAAAGTAAACAGAGTTCAGTAGAAAATATCAGAATGTGATGCTAGAGAGTATTGTTCCAGAAACTGTTGTTTCAGTTATACGAGGTCACACAATTAAATCGACAAACTCATCCTAGAAAAAGTGCTACACACCTCATTGCTGAATATCACTATGGTTATTTTCAATATATTCCTCTTGGGAAGCTATGCACTAAGGCCAGTGCCCAATCCACGCTAAAAAACAATTTTAGAACTCTTTTTCTGGAATGGCTATCAGAGCTGTTGTCATACTCAATCTGACAGCTAAGTTCACAAACTTGCCACCATGGGCTTACATTGGCAGCACTATACAAACAACTCAGTAAGGTTTCATAACCTTCATATACCAGTGTCTCACAGCTGTGTTCCTGTCGATGTGTGGTGGTGTCTTGCTGAATAGCATTCCCTATTGTTATGTGTTTTGTATGCCATACACTGACAGCTCAGAGGGTCATTCCAGAAAGAGTTCCAAAATTGCTTTGAAGGGTGGACTAGGCACTGGCATTGGTGCACAGCTTCCTAAGGGTAGCACTTCAAAGGTGACCATAGTGATATTCAGCAATGAGGTATGTAGCACTTTTTCTAGGATCAGTTCAAGAGCTTAATTGTCCAGCCTCATTGTATATGTATGTGTGTCTGTGTGTGAATCTCCCCATGTGTATGCTGGGTTACAGTTAACAAATTTGTCTTTCTTATCATGACTTTCAGGCATGAAAGTTTGAAAGGTATTGGTAAGATGATAAGCCAAGAAGAAACAAAAATCAAATGATTTATCAAACCATACAACTTATTTTCCAAGGCAGCAAATCTTGCCTCCTAGTATCCCCTGAAGATTAGGTTACCATATAATTTATCATTCAAAACCAGATACTTTTGAGAGTAAAAGGAGATGCTGTTAATAATTACATTAAGACAACAGTGTAACCAGGCACTGTTTTTTGCCAACCAAGTTGCATAGCGCTTCTACTTCAAGGCTATCCCTAGCTTCCAATCCTTATCTCTTAAATTCTGAGCAAATAAAAAGTTATTTATTTAGTACCTCTAAATGGTGGGTCTTCCCCTAATAGCTGTGATCATAGTAGGCAAAGTAACTTGGCTATGAGTCACTGGGTTTGAGTTCTGGTTCTACCATCCAATTGACCTTGGACTAGTGACTTCACTTCTCTGAGTTTCTATGATCTCATCTTCAAACTGGAGTAAATATATCTTCCTCATGAGGTTTGGAGGGTCTTTAAATTAGGTCATATACACAAAAATGTATGTAACTGTTATATGTTATACAAATGTAAAGTGATATGATTTGAATGGTAATTATTAAGAAGATCATGGATAAAAGTTCCACAAGATATCCTCTCTCACATGAAAAATTATTGTGCCCTGTGTATAATATCCACTATGTCAGCAGTGTTTAGTGAGTCACCTGCCTGGCACATAGAACAGCTCAGTGAAGTTTTGCTAGTCATTAAATAACAGCACCTTACTTTCCATTACAACAGTTCATTCCTTTTAATCAATCATATTATTTCAAAGGATAGCCAGTCCATTTTCAAGGTGCATCTATTTCCTAAACCTCTTCTCCTCCCCTCCCCAAGATGTCTAAACATTGCTGGAGAATAGTAATCTTTTGTTTTATTTTATTATTGGGTTGGGATAGGGATAGTTATTGTTCTTCACTTGTTTTTGATGCAATAGAGAGAAACTGACACTCTGCTCACCCTGACCTTTAAATCTTAAAGATGCCAGTCTCAAGATCTTGCACACATGCTGCTCTCTCTGCCTAAGATGCTTTACCCTTTCTTAATAAAGAGGCTTTTCCTTGCTTCACCAGGCCAACATAAATTCCCTTGTTATGCTCTCTCATAATACCCTGCATTTTCCCATCATGACATTTATCACAATTTATTTATGTGTGTATGTGCACGTGTATTTGTTTTTCCTTTATATTTGTTCCTCTCATTAGAATGTAAGCCCTTACTGGGGAGAATACTGTCTTGTTCTGTTTCATTCAACCTCATATCCCCAGTGCCCCATGCCATGCCTGTCAACAGGAGGTATCCATGAAATAGTTACTGCATATTTGTTGAATAACTGAACAAACAAATGAATAAGAACAGAGGCTGAGGGTGACCCCATAGTCTTGTTTATATAATGGGATGGTGAGTCTGCCCAAAGAGAAGAAGACAGTGTACAGGCATACAAAGGAACTCACAAATGCACAAATGTGTATTTGAGCCAGTATATCACTCTGCTTTTGGTGGCACATATATCATCCAGGTTGGTTTTTATACAGCTTGGCTAGGCTTAAACAAAGCAGCCAGAAAATAAATTTCATAATATTAGGTTTCAGGGCACAGGACCTCTTAGCAAAAATGTTACATAGCTACCATACTTCTGAATGCTTTTTATTTTTTTTCCTACCTATACTTTCTCTTTATTCAGCTACTACCTCATTCCTAACACTGTCTTACTTAACTCTTATTTTTGTAAGTAGTCAGAACACAGATCTGAATCAAATCCAGTGATTCACTGAAAAGATAATAATACATCATAACCAGGTATATATAGTGAGTGTCTTTTAGAACCACAAACATTTTTTAACATTAGGAAATCTATTGTTGTAATTCACTATCTCAATAGATTAAGGAGAAAACCTATGTGAATATTTAAGTGCCAAAAAGGCACTTGATAAAAATTCAACACCTGATTCCGTCACTTTTAGTAAGCTATGAATAATGGATAAACAAAGAATTTGGGGCTATTGGACAATGTGTCAAATTGAGGAGCCTCTGGGCTCATCCTATTCTAGGATTAATCACTAGAAAATAGGAAAAAATAGAAGAAGCTTTACCTGTTTTTAATAGATAGCATTTTATCTACATACTTTTGGTCTGTTTTTGCCATGGCCTTCATTTGGTTCCTTAGGTGTTTTGTTGTTGGTTTTGGTTTCTCATTAAGCTAGTATTTTAAAAGAATGGGAAATATTTATTTTATTCAATTATTCCTTTGGGGGAAGAAGGTTCTCATCTGGTTGTTAGTTACCTTTTAAATGTCGTGAAATTATTTTTAGCTGTTCCTTGAGTTCATGAAAGTAACATGTAAATTTCTCACACTATCAGATGACTTTTAATTATATATTGCCTTCATACATGCAACCATTATGAATTCTGAAGCCTAAGCTGTTGAAAGTCATCTGCTTAATCTTGTCATATTTCACACATCAGCTTCCTAGCATGGTGTCTCCACCTTGGCTGGCTACCTAACATCAATCACCTACCCCAACGCTTACAGATGAATGTCAGAATAAACTAAACTGGGTGTCAGGGAGCCTGTGGCCCTCAGCCTTCTTGTGGTCCCTATGTCATACAAATGTTGCTGCTTTGATAAATAGAATAAACGTTCTACTTTTTTCAATGTCAAATGGCTTTGGGGGAGCAGGCTGCAGTCTTTCACTCAGTCTACTAGTATAATATTTGCAAGATGACTAACAGTGAAGTCAGAGGTGCAATCCGGTGATCAGAGGCCAGAATCCTGTGTAAGAGTAACAAGGCTATCTTGAAAATCAATGACCCTTGGTTAAGGAACATTCTAATCTCTGTAGAGGTAAAGGAGAGAATACAGGAAGGCAGAAATCCAGATGGAGTTCAGGTGTCCCAAGGGACATGATCACATGGCTCAGAGAAAGTATTCTTCCATATCAATGGCTCTCTCTTAATTGCCTTCCTGATCTCCGCACATTGGCTCAAGCCCACTCTTCCAACCCCTGAAAATGTACTCCAGGACCCCTTGCCCACTTGTCCTTGCTCACTGGCAGTCTAGTGAGCTCACTTTCAGTCTAGTTTCCTCTCCTCTGAAATATTGATGAAGAATTTTTTTCCTTCCTATTATACTATTCTTCCTATTCTTCACTCCAGAGCACCAGAGGCTGAAGCCCTACTGTGCTGCGTTGATGATAGGCAACAGGCCACCAAGGAGACAGTAGTAGTCCACACTGTTTATCTAGCTGAGGCTCAGCTGTCACAGTCTCAAGCACAGTGTGGTATCACGACTCAGCATTTTTAGCACTAGCCCCAGTATAGCCCTTCCTCTCCCCTATATTTAATTATATGAAAAAGTATAGGCATTTAGTACGTTGAAGTCTGCTTCATGATAAGAAATCTAGGATTGGTTGCTACCATATTTGCCACTTCTCATGATTTTGGAAAGAGGCTCATCTCCATAGGGTGAAATGTCTGCCTTCTCATAAACTGATCGCAAGTTCCAAGATTATGTTAAAGTGGGCTGCTATCAAAAAGGATCTTGGCCTTGTTAGTCTGACTGAGGAGCCCTATACAAAACATATCCCAACAGACAGCTATTCTTGTTAAAGTCAGCTGGAATTTTGGACAAGTCTTAAATACAAATTATAACTTATTAGCTCATAGTAAATCTAATAAAAATTAGAGAAAACTTCCTAAGTGGCTACCTCGTTGCTATTTGCTGTGTATGGGGGGGAAAGTAACATAATTGTGGAGATTGCAGCCAATGTGCTTTTTTCTTGTGGACTGGAGAGCAGTTCAGAAACAGATAGGAGGAGGTGAAAAGAGTTAAGTATGTCTCATTACCATTGCATCGAGAACTCTTTAATTGACACTTTATGTAAGCATTTCCTGCTGCAGAGTTGGGAGGATCTTTAACTGTTACTGAGAGGGAAAAGCAGGCTCAAAATCACCATCAGAGGTCACCAGGGCACACTACTTATTTGCAAAACTGTGCAATCACCTTCCGGAGAAGAGAGTCTAGGGGAGCTCACCAGGCTTACAAAGTACAGAAGGCAGATACAGTAATTGCCAAGAGTACTGTGGGGAGGGAGATGATGACTTTCAGGGAACTTGTAATTTTGTTGTTATGATTATTTATTAATCAAGACTTTTAAATGTTGGCAAGAGAAGTGGAAACCGTGTTATTCTACACACCAACATGGCCCTTAGTGTGCTGTCTAACCACCTAATTTTTCCAACCTGAGATACAGTGTTCTATATGGCTTTTGGGTTGATCCTCAACCAAAACTTATCCAATATAGAAGGAATGCAATTTAGAATCCTAGAGTATTAGTGCTAAAGAGGATTTAAAAGAATTATCTAGTACAGGAGTCTTTAATCTGAGACCTTTAATTGAACTACAGGAAGTCATTGAACCCCTTAGAATTACATACCAAATTTTGCATGCATATGCATTTTCTAGAAATAATGCCCATAACTTTTGTCAGATTCACATTAAAGTGCTCCCTGACCCCAAATGGTCTGAGAACCACCATTTCTAGTCAGCCTCTCCCTACTTTGCTACCAGTGAAGGACATGGATCCCAGAGATGGAGAACAGCTTACCTGAGCCCCCACAGCTAGTTAATGACAGATTATGAGAGTTGAAGTCTTTTCTGACTCTTGCTCTAAAACCAATTATTTCTACTTTGCCAGAGTTGTTTTAGCAACTAGAGAGGCTATGAGATATCACGGAGACCATAGGCAGCATCAGTTTGTGCCATGAGTGTAACCTAAACTAGACCACCTTTGAGATCCCTTTCCCCTCTGAGACTCTATTTCTAGCCACCTTAATAGAGGACAGCATTGGCACAGATGATCCTCAAATAATTTCCATTCGGAAACTATTTCCATTTTATGATTAGTCTTCCTCCAGGTCCCTATTGAACTCCCTTGCTAATAATGCCTGGTCGAGGCTGATATTAAAATGAGTTTGCATTCCATGAGTCTTCACCAGCTGATGGCGGATAGAAAGGCATCCTGCCAGGACTAGCTACATAATCTGTGTGGCCCACTGAAATGACAATGAAAATACAAAGCCTCTTGATGAAAAAGTATTAATAATTATAAGACGGTAACAGCAGAGCATTAAATCAAGTGTGAGGCCCTTCTAAACATGGGCCACACCCATGAAGATGGTCCTGATCCCTATCATAAGCTTTGGTAGGGTGGATGACAGAGACAAGCCAGCCTGCAATTTGAAATTGGCCAGAGATGATGTGCAAAGTCAGAGAACTGAGTATTCATAATTAGAAGGCCTTTTTGGCTTATCTGTGCATGTGCTCATACACACATGCATGTGCACACGCAAATCAGTTTGATTCATCTTACCATCTTTTCCCTTCACCTAATGCCAAAGAAAATTAATTTGCTTTAATTTATTTCATTTTTGGACCTATTGTGTTGGCATTATTTAAGCACCAGTTTTCATTATCGGTTTTCATAAACAAAAGACCAGGGAAGGACTTAGCTTTCCGTGGGTATCTAAAGAGTCAGGTAGAGGCAGGTATTCAAAAGCAATAGCAGAAAATAGACCAACTGGAGTTATTTAAAGCTGCCAGAAAGGGGGAAATCAGCTTGGGATATGCAGTGTTATGAGCCAGTATTCTCAGGCTTAGAATATTGAGGCTAGAAAGCATTTTAAATGTGGGAATCAGAAACCTGAAGTTCCAACAGGTAAGCAGGTTTACCAAGTGGGAAAATTGCTGGGGCTTGGTATACTTGGGCTATACATATTCCAGTAGAGCAGAGACACCCAAACTAACACATGCTGTACTTCCCATTTTAGTGGCATACCAGGGTTCCAAGTTTAATGCACAACATCTGTGCTGCATAGGAGTTGAAGCCAAATGTTGGGTGATGTCCCATTGGTTAGCTATATGCAGAAACCAAAACAGAATGAGCACAAAGTGGAATTTACACTTGCAGTACTCTAAGCACACTTAGTCTTCTCAGCAAATTAAAGGCCAGTTAGCACAAGAAAAAATATAAATTAGGCAAATCGATTTTTATTAGTTTTATGTGTAGTTAGTTGTTGTACAAGTGACCCTGTACTCCAAATGCAGCTTCCTGAGTGCATTTTTCACTCTAGAGAGGCAGGAAAGCAACACTCCCTGTATTTCTTACAAAGATAGGGAGAAATTATACTACTACAGCTTAACCCAGCAGAAAGCTTCACAGTCTCCAACTCAAAAGCCCAGAATAAAGCTCAACAGCCACAAACATATAGTACCAACCTAATGACCGCATTAATTCACTCACTCCTTCATATATTTATCTAAAATGCTCTAACTGATCACTTCCAGGGGACCAGAGTTATGCTAGATACGATCCTGTATTTTGCTACATTTGCACTCAAATCAGAATTCAGTAACAAATACAATATCCACAGAATTGTCAATCAGTGTAAATACGCAGCAAATATTTTACAGTCTTCTAATATGCTATTAACTCTTTGTTTGCAGTGTCTGTAGGATATGAATATGAAATGTGCCCTGACTTTATCCTCTGGGAGCAAAGGACAGTCGTTTTACAAGGTTTTGAGATGGATGCTTCTAATCTAGGAGGCTGGTCCTTGAATAAGCATCACATTTTGAATCCTCAAAGTGGTAAGCAGCTTTTAAAATTTTTAGTAATACTGTTCTCCTAAGGCTGTCTAAGATATATTCATTGTAGCAAAATTGAAAAAGTACAAGAGGAAATCACCTGTAAGAACACCATTTAGAGACGACCAAATTAGTATATTTCCTTTCAAATACAGCGATATGATTTTGAATTACTGTTAGTTTGGTGAGAACCAGAATACTCTCATCTTCAATTTCTCCCTTTTTTGTACCACTTTTCCTGCTGTCACTTCCTCCAATAATGTTAAGTAAATCAAGAGAAGAAATGTTCAGTAAACAAATGTTAAGTAAATTAAGAGAAGGAAGGACAGGTGGCCCCTGAGCCTGTGCTTTCCCCCAGATAAACTGATTTTGCTACCTTCGTTACAACTTCTCTTCCAAGTTCCTCTACCTCCTGTTGCATCCTATTGGGAAACTGGTGTTTTCACCCATCTTTCCTCTGAATATCTACTGATAAGTTTTTGCTGTGGAATCATATTCCTTTTTATTTAAAGAGGCAGACGTGTCCTTTGGGTTATTTTCCCAGAATTGAAGATCAGAATGCATTGAGGCAGCTACACTCTTCCATCCAGCCATGTTTGGATCCATCCTACCTTTGTGGAACAGGTGGCTGAGGCTGAAATATCTTATAAGGCCCTGAACTGACCAAGCTAAGAGATCCATTTTCTAATCACACACCCGTTATATTACTCAGTTTGCACCATAGTTGAATCAGCTATGCCCACTAGCCCCATAGGATGGGAAATTTTGAACAGCAAAGCTAACCAGATTTGATTCTCTCGTGAAACAAGACCACACTCCCTTCATTGTGGGATCCTGAAGTTGAATGAGTCCCTTGCAATATGCCCTCATTTATACCCTCTCCTCCCCCCAGGAAGATTCTAAATTCCATTTCAAGTTGTTTATTTTTATTTTTTTTTTGAAGAGCAAAGATTTAAGCACAGATATAAAATGTCAGCTTTTTTTTCCTGTTTTCAAAAGGAGAGCCACAGTTTTAAAAGTACAAAAACGAAAGGGCAGATGCCACTTATTAAATTATTAGGTTTTTTGTTTTGATTTGAAAGAGTTTGACATTTTAAGCAGCCGTTTCTTTTCCACTCACTTTTATTGGCTTGTATGGATTGTCTCTTTCAAATGCCTGTCATTGACATTAAACACAAAGTGGGAAATGACCTCAATCGAACCAGCCCCCAGCTGTGTGCTCCCAGTCCCATATCCTCTTACCATTTGCTTCACACAGGCTTAAAAAGTTCAGAACGGAGGGGAGTCATTCAGAAAGTTGGCTTTGGGGGGGCCTGATTTCCACAAATGTGTTCCCTCCACCCCTAATTCACCAGCAATTAGTTTTTAGGTAATAAGCACCCGGTTATTTCTCAGAATTTTTCAATAGCTTTATTGAAATATAATCCTTACACCATAAATTCACTCATTTAACCATGCACTTCACTGATTTTTAGTAAATTTGTAGTTGCAAAACCGTCACCACAACCCAGTTGTAAAATATTTTCATCACCCCAAAAAAATCTCTTGTTCTCACCCACAGCCCCCACTAAATCTGCTTTCTGTCTCTACCTTTCTAAGAATTTTATTTTGAGAAGAAGCCTTAACTTGGATAGGTTTTTTAAAAAAGATATGTTTATTCATTTCATCATCTCATTTGTAGATGCATTGTATCTCTAACCAAGAACTGTTCACACCTACCAGGAAACAGATCTGAAGCTCTGCTACTGCCTTTCAGCCTGACCTTGGACACGAACACCTCTCTTGGGAGGTTTTCGAAGTTTAAATCCCACCCACAAAGGCAGTTTTCGAAGCAGGAATGATAAGTGTGGTGGAGCAGCTTTGAGAAGACCAATTTAGAAAGCAATACTCTTTCCCCCTCGGGTCAAACAGTCTTTTCTGACTGATTAAGGCTAGGACGACATCTTTCCAAATTCCCTGATTCCACTTCTCTCCTGAAAAAACATAACTCTTTAGGCACCCCACTTTTTTGATCCGAGACAGCAGATTAGAAACAAAAATCTATCTTCCCCCAATTTCCTCTCACTGGTTAAAAAGACACCTGTAATTAAATTGGATGTCTACTGCCATTCTCTTCTTCAGTTTTTCTTTGGTTCCAAAATCATTATGCAGTGGGTAACTTCCAGCAAGCAGTGTTTTCAGCCCATTTGTCATTTTGGTTGCAGCAATTATATTTACCTGACAATTAACCATTGGTTGTGAAGAATTGTTTCCAAATATTATGCCTGATATATATAGATGGTTCTGACTTTCACTGAGATTAAAAGAAACATCAGAAACTTAGGTTTTGCAACATTGCTCTTTCAAAATATATCTTGTCGGCAATTATAAAGAGGGCATATTCATTCTTTTTAAGAAAATTTGGTTCTTTAAAATTACGATTTCTCATAAAATTATGGGTACATCTGTTACCAAACTCAGATATTTGTTTAGTGTATCTTTTTTATAAAACGTATCTCCTAGTGTTTCCTGCCATTTGAGTGTTAAAAATTATTAAGAAGAACAACCCGGGGCACTAATTGGGTATCATCATCTCTCTGCACTGGATAAAAAATTTCTTTTAATGTAGCCTCCAAGACAGGCCAGTAGTTTGTGGACAAATGGTTTTACTGGGAGGGGATGATCTCCCAATTGGTGTTAATCTCCTCTCAGTCAAGTGCTAAGAGAAATATGCATTGTATCCCTTGTTGTTCATAAGTTTGAAAAATGGTGTCTTCTTTGAAATCTGCATAAAGTACCACCCACTGGATTTCAGGGGGATTTTTATTTCAGACTTATTTATTAATATAAACTTCAAAAGAAATTCTGAGCAAGTTAGCAAGAGGGTATGAGTAGTGTGTTAAAAAAAATGTGCTTACCTTATTACACAATAGAATTGGCTTCTTGGCATAGAAAAGAAAAACTTATAGGAGAAAATGTTCAGTAGGCCCCATTCAATGGGTGTCATTGTTGACTGTAAATATGACACCCAATGTTTAGCAGGAAGTTGGCCTTCATATAAATAATGTGTGCTGTCCTAGGATCATTTGATTCCCTTTTCAAAATGAGCGTGTGTGGCAGAATAAACTGGAAAGGAGGCAGCAGTAATTGATCAAGGATTTCCAGGAACATAAACAAAATATTTTCAAAGCAACCTTTTGCAGAAGAATTGGTGTTAAATCATTGTTGCTAGATGGTATGCCCTGGTTCTATGTAATGGAAGGTTAAACAGATTCTTGAAACAAC
Source organism: Nycticebus coucang (assembly GCF_027406575.1). NCBI lineage: Eukaryota > Metazoa > Chordata > Mammalia > Primates > Lorisidae > Nycticebus > Nycticebus coucang. The sequence continues at coordinate 150,007,031 of NC_069804.1, read as the reverse complement.
AAAAACACCCTTCAAAATGATCTATTTTTCCAGGGCAATACAAAAGGGGTTTGCCCATTTTTGTTTTGATTGCTTCAGCTTTAAACAGGAATGGTAATTTCAGTACACGGCACTTCAGTGCCTTGCATGAAAGTAAGACATCAATTGTTGAGATGTAATCAGAAAGTACATTGCCTTATGTTTTATTTCCTTTAATCATTCTTCTTCTTTGATGGAGTGCTGAGCTTTCTAATAGAAAAGGGGAGTTTTAGAATTGCAGGCTTAGAAGAATGGTTTAGAATAGCCATCTTTAGTTTTTAAATTGCCAGAAGCCTGGTAATAACATGTCATTTTGAGGGTAATTGCTATCTATACCGTTATATTGATATAAAAAAATAGAGATCTACCTGTGAAAATAGATGTTAATAGCAAATCTGGTATTTCCAAGCCAATAATTGGAAAGAGTTTTGAATGATATACTCTACAGTGCATTGCTGAAGTGCTGACATGCTAAACAGTGGTTTCCTCGTTTATTAAAGAACATATCATAGTCTCATTGGTTGAATATTCAGTTAGCAATCATCAGGAGATTTCTCTTCAATGATGTTGTGCCACTGTCATTCGAGTTCTCATTCACTTCCTTCCAGTTCATTTGAATTGCAATATTGATCACACTGCAAATAAATTTGGGGATGGAAATGAAATTCAGTCCTATTAATCTCACTTAATTACCTATTCTAAATCTTCAGAAAGGCCTTTACTACCTAATAAAGTTATTAATAAAATAATAAGAAAGTAGTGATTCTCAAGGTATACCATAGTTCTACAATAAAACACCAATTTGTTAGGGCATAAACTCACAGCTGCTCTTGCAAATCGTAGATTGAAAAAGTAGCCAGAAATCACTCTGGAAGGGAAAGTTAAAATACTTAAATTTCAAATCCAAAGACTATATGATGGATGGGATTTCTGTTTCCTGGAAGGCTCCTTCTAAGCATATATTGGTGCCATGGCATTATGCATATTTTACCTTCTTATTTATTTTTGCCAGCAATGTTCCTGTCTCAGAGTGATCTGTGGTTCTATTGTAGGATTGTAGGACCAAAAGTTGGAAGAAAACTGTAGAAGACATTTCAGAACATATTCAGGTAGAGTAGCAGGCAGTCCAAAGGAGATAGACGGCAGGGGGAAGGGGGAAAAAATAAGCCTATACGATATAATCGCATTCCTTCGTTTGCTGTCAGTGACTTTAGGCTGACATATTGGCATATGCCTTCTCACAACATGGATGTTTTACCTTCCCTGACTCATTCTGGACTGACTTGAGCTATTTAGCACAGCAGTACTTGTTCCTTGGATTTTCTGCCCAGGCTCAGCAGGTTTGCAGAATCATTGGGATTTGGGCAAGGAAACTACAAGAGACTCAAAGCCTTATTTTCAACATTTACTGAGCACTTCTAATGACTTGGCCACAGACATTGGCACTAAAATACAAAAAGGAGTAAGACAGAGGGGTCTGCCTTCCAGGAGCTCATTCATGTTCTAATGGGGAAGATAGAGAACTAATGAAAACTGTATCACTCAATGTGGTGTTGTAATAGAGCTAAGGAAAGCAACCAATGGGCATAGAGGAGAGAGTAAATAATTCTGCCTGGGCGAAACCTTCAGGAAGACTTGAGCTGAGCATTGGAGGTTGGCTAGAAGTTCTCCAAGCAGACAAAATGAGGAGGGTATTCAGGACAGAAGGAATAGCATGTACAAAAGCAGAGAGGAGTGAAAGTATGTGAAAGTAACTGTAGATAGTTTAGATCTCAGGATACAAATGAAAGCACAATGAGAGGAGAGACTGAAGAACTGGAAAAGGACCAAATCGCAAAGGCCTTTGTGTGCCTTAACAACAAGGAATGTACCCCTTATCCTATAGGGGAGATGGAGCTATTGGAAGATTTTAAGCCACAGACTTAAAATGGCAAGAATGTAGATGAAAATATGGACATAGGTATGCATGGAGACCAGGGAGACCAAGAAGTTAAGAAAAACTGGAGTAAATTAGGAATGGGAAAGAAGAAACTGATTATGACACATTGTAACAGATAGGCTCAGTGGGAGTTAGTAATTCATAGGTATAGGGGATGAGGGGAAAAGAAGAGCCATAGGGACGCCCAGATTTCCAATTTAGGTAACTGCACACTTGGGAATACCACTGATGACATGAATAGAGAACATAGAACAGTGGGGTTTGCTTGGGGGGTTGCATGAAAATAATGTGTTCAGTTTTTAAATATTTGAGTCAAAATATAAAATAAATATTTCAGTTGGAAGTACCCCTGGGGCATCCGAGTAAAGAGGTCAAGTTGGAAACTGTATGTCAGGTGAGAACTCTGGACAGGAGAAAGTTTCGGCACATAAATATGAAAGTTGAAACTGTGGGTGTGATTGCCGAAACTGAATGACTACAAAGCATTTTCATAAGTCAGTATCTCTATTTCTTGCACTGATGATAGTGTGATATGGTCCAAAAGAGTGGAAAATTCAAGTCCCTTTTGTATATCTTTGAAGTGCATTCTAACAGGATTTCTATCCTTTTCACAGAAGTAGATTACTTTCTTGATTGTGTTTTGCTGAGGTTAATATTAAAATTGACTGATAGTCTCTTTTCAGGAACCAGTTTCATAGTGAGGGTAATTTGAAGTCACACAGGTGTGTGCTAGGCATCGGAAGAGAGCCAGCAAGAGATGAAAAATTAGCCAAAGATGATTCACAGAGCCCAGAGTGCATAGATCATTAAAAAGTAGTCATCACATATTTCATTGAGGCATTCAGAAGCAGTGTTAAAGGGACTGGTTGTATTAATCCACTTCACAAATGGACAAACTGAGGCAAAGTGTATTATGCTACCATTTGTTGTAGTTATGCAGTTAAACAAAACCAAGGGTAGTGTCTTTCACTCTCTGGTTCTCTTATGCCAGGCTGAAGCTCTTTCCTGCTTTGAACAATGAAAGAGAAATTAAAATGCTGCTGAGATTATGTGGTAATTTTTTTTTAATTTTCTCTCCTTTTATTTTCCTTGGGTCTAGGAATCATACATAAAGGGAATGGAGAAAATACCTTCATTTCCCAGCAGCCCCCAGTCATATCAACTATAATGGGTAATGGGCACCAAAGAAGTGTAGCCTGCACCAACTGTAATGGCCCAGCCCACAACAACAAATTATTTGCTCCTGTCGCCTTAGCTTCTGGCCCTGATGGCAGTGTGTACGTTGGCGACTTCAATTTTGTAAGGCGAATATTTCCCTCGGGAAACTCCGTTAGTATTTTGGAATTAAGGTAAGTCTCCTCTAATCTCTATGTTTGCTTAGTGGATAAAGAAAAAAGCTAGAATAAGATACTATGAAGAGACAGGCATTGCCAGAAGGAGCAGAAAATGCAGCTTACCCCTGTTGTAGCACTGAATTAATATGCAGGGATGGTGCAAAAGTCAGCATGCCCACTCCTCCTATTTAAAGGAAACTTTGAACACTGCTTTGAAGAACCAGGAAGTGTTGACATCCCTGTACGCATGCATGTCCTTCCCCGGGTGCATTGCTGTCACTGATATGGATCTCAATATCCATGCTCAGGTAAGTCACTCCCCTACTACTGGTCACTACGAAGATGTGTCAAAAATATCTACTCTAGGAAAAGCAAGTATCCAATGTACTCAATACTAATATGAAACCAATATATAAACAACTGCGACTCCACATGATAGAAAAACACATGTATATTTAAGTGAGGGGAGGGGAGGAGGGAGGGGGAAGAGAGAGGGGCATTGGTAAACTCTCACCTAATATGCACAATGTGAGTGTACACAGCACGCCCCCTGGGTGAAGGGCTCAACTACAACTTGAACTTTACCTTAGAAATGAAAACAATGTAACCTAAACATTTGTACCTTCATATCTGAAATTTTTAAAACAGAAAAAAATCTATTCCATTCTAACAGGGATAGGTATTACCAGATCCAAAAGGCTAAATTTGCTAACATCTCCAGGTCCAGTCTTTTAATTTTTTTTTATTTTTTTAATGTCTACTATTTTTTTTTCAGGTTAGTGTGAGGGTACAAACATCGTCCAGTCTTTTGAAGTGGTGATTTCATAAAGAGGAAAATGGGAGTCTGTGTTTACATGACATGATAAGGAAGGAAGAACTAATTCTTTACCCTTAGAAGTTCTACCCTGTGGGGCTCAGTGCCTATAGCTCAGTGGCTAGGGCGCCAGCCACATTCACCAGCACTGTCAAGTTCAAATCCAGCCTGGGCCTGCCAAACAACAATGACAGCTACAACCAAAAAATAGCCAGGCACTGTAGCAGGTGCCTATAGTCCCAGCTACTTGGGAGGCTGAGGCAAGAGAATCGCTTAAGCCCAAGAGTTGGAGGTTGCTGTGAGTTATGACGCCATGACGCTCTACCAAGGGTGACAAAGTGAGACTCTGTCTCAAAAAGAAAAAAAAGTTCTACTCCATGGTGATTAAAACATTCATCTTTAGATTATTCTCACTCCGTTCTAGGAATTTTCTTGAGAACACAAAATATTTTGACACCTTTGGTAAGGAATTTATAGTTTTGGTTCTCCATATCCTGAAGTTACACAAAGATTACAACCACAGTTTTATCAGCTTATTTCTTCCCTTTCCCAGGCTACAGGACACAAATATATATTCTTTGGGATCCTAGAAAAGGGAAGTATCCACTCCTATCCCATTAGGGGTAAACAAATCTGTTTCCTTTCCCCTGGCTAAATCAGTAGACCCTCCTTTCTAATTAGCTATGATAGCTTTATCCTCAACACATGCCTCTGGAACTTTAGGAAACATAGGAAAAGCTTCCGTATGTTTCAGAAGATTTTGACACCATACAAATAAATTACTTCATTAAACAATTTTTGTGTCAGGCATCTCCCCAGTGACCTGAAAAAAGAGTGACCAAAAGTAGTGACTGGGAGAGCAGAGACATTGAGCAACCTATATGTCAATACCATTATCAAGACCAGTTAAAACACATGTGCAGCCTTGGGTCATTTTAATTTAACGCTTGTGTTTACACAAGCATGGAAATTTGAATACTTAAGAGCATTCCTTGAAATTTTTCAGATTCTCATGCTTGCTTTGGTATCTACCTCCCTTTTCTCAGACTGAGTTATTCCTTCACACCTACCTGGGGAAATCTTTTGGTCCCAAGCCCCCATCCATTTTTCACATTAATTCAATCCAGTTTTAATACATTTCTTAATTATAATTGCAAAGGCTGTCATAGGGAAGAAAGCTGTTAAATCCCCTGGCTAATAAAAATATGGACTGTAAAGTTAAGACTTTATAAAGATGAAGCACATCTAGAGAGTCTGGAGAGATACTAATTCATAGCACCCTGTCCTAATCAAGTGTTCATGTACCTCAGGGTGTCACACCTCGTGGGGGCTCTCATTTTCAGTAGTTTGTCTCTTTGGTTACCTACTTAATGAAAAGCCAATAGGAATGCCAAGATTGTATGCCTGAATTTGGAAATTATTTATACAACATGCTACGTTATTTTCAAAACCCTAGAGATGCTCTATTTTCAAACACGGGGGGGAAGCACTGAACAATTCATTCAACATCTGAATGTTTCCATTCATGCAGATATTGGCTGTCAGGTAGTCAGACACCTTGTATTGATGAGCCTATAACTATAACTAACTACAATTATAACTATGGTTAACCCCTAAAGCCTATATAGCCAACCCCTATATCGATAACTCCTCAAGAGAATAAATCTAACAAAACAAAACAAAATTAATATAATAAAGCAGCTAAATTTTATTTCTAATTTAAATGCAAATTTACCAAAAGGGAGCAATTGTCGTTCATTGATGAAATTCTATTTTCGTCAAGGATCCTTAACAGTTTACAGATTGGCATTTTAGTCCAAAGTACCTTATGACCTTCAGCACAGAGCCTTTGGAAGTATACAACAGAGTAAGTTGGACCCTAATTGCAAAGTGATTTTTCTCGCTATGAAGAAAAATTATTTTCTGACAGTCTGAAGTATTGTCCAATGCCTGTATTCATTCTTGCTCCCAAATACTGTTTTCTCTCATTATCACAACTCTTCAGCCATGTAAGTATGCACACACCGTGAGCTCACACACACTACAAGCTCATACACCCAGGCACTCTCACTTAGCCTGAATCTTCCCTACCTGGCTTTTCTGAGCTCAGATCCTTTAGAGTAGCTCTTCTTAACTTTTTTTTTTTTTCTGTTAATCTCAGATTTCTTTGAGAATCTCCTGAATCCCTTTTCTTAGGAAAAAAAAAAACATATCATACTAAATTGCATGTGTGATTTAAGGAGTCACATTTTTTCCTTCTCTTGCTCCCTTGCTCCCTTGCTACCACCAGCAATCCGTCCCTGTAGATAAAGCCCTTTAATAGTTATGGTTAAGATCCCCTGCAATAGGTTCAGGAGAAAAGACAATTCTCCCTTCCTATTCCAACACTCCTGTGATTGGCCATCAAAGAAATAAGCTGGAATTTGATCAAAAGTTTCTGAGTGAGTTTACTTTAGTGGTAGAGCATTGTGCTTGTCGTTGTGGAGGATAGGTCTGAGAATATCCTGGAGAGCTGGTTTAGTTATGGCAAATTTCTTCAACATGTGAATGCCATTAAAATATTCCATTTCTCCATCATAAATGAAACTCAGTTTAGCTGGATACAGGATCCTAGGTTGAAAGTTATTTTGTTTTAGGAGGTTAAAGGTCGATGACCATCCTCTTCTAGCTTGAAAAGTTTCAGCAGAGAGATCTGCAGTCATTCTAGTATTCTTCCCCTTGTAGGTTATGGTTTTCTTACATCTGGCTGCTTGCAGAATTTTCTCCTTCATATTAACTTTTGTGAAGTTAATTATAATGTGTCTGGGAGATACTTTATTTGGATTGAGTCATGCTGGGGTACTGAAACTGTCTGCTATCTGAATTTCAGAATCCCTTGCCATGTTTGGGAAGTTCTCCTCAATTACACTTTATAACAAAGATATTTGCACCATAATGTTTATTGCAGCCCAATTCATAATTGCTAAGTCATGGAAGAAGCCCAGGTGCCCATCAACCCATGAATGGATTAATAAATTGTGATATATGTACACCATGGAATATTATGCAGCCTTAAAAAATATGGAGACTTTACCTCTTTTATGTTTACATGGATGGAGCTGGAACATATTCTTCTTAGCAAAATATCTCAAGAATGGATATTTCAGCCCTACTATCCAATGTACTCAGCCCTACTATGAAACCAATTTATAAACACCCACACTTCCATATGAATGCTATAACCCAACTACAGCCCAAGATGAAGGGAAAAGAGGAGGGGAAAGGGAGGAGAGGGGGGACTATGGGTGGAGGGAGGGTAATTGGTGGGACCACACCTATGGTGCATTTTACAAGGGTACATGTTAAATCTACTAAGTGTAGAACATAAATGTCTTATTTAACACAATAACTAAGAAAATGCAGTGAAGGCTATGTTAACCAGTTTGATGAAAGTATTTAAAATTGTATATAAAGCAGCACATTGTACCCCATAATTGCATTAATGTACACATCTATGATTTAATAAAAAATAAATAGATAGATAAATAAGCTGATTGAATGTACATGATCATTTTGATCTGCATAGTAATTGACAGGTAACTGCCTGTTTGACTAGAGTGAAAACTATCAAACCAGTTTATGTTAACACATATTAGCTGTCATCTTTACTCATAAACTAATATACCTATTACCAGATTCACTTTTTTAAAAAGAGTATCCTGATCAGCAGCTTATATATACATTATATATACAATTTGTGGATTTACTTATTTTTACTATGTATCTTTTCCAGACTTAAACTTCCTGAAGGGAGATAAGTTGATTTAATAAGGCTCTGCTATCTTGAGAACCATAATGTTCATTGAATTCTACTGTATTTAGATAAAAGCTTCATTTTCTGCTAGTGTTTTTTGTTAAGATCAGTAAATTTAATTGTACCCCACCCTGTACAAATTAGTCACTTTACTTGCTTGGGTCATCTGTTTCCTTGAAAACATAGACTAATTTAGTCATTATGTTATTGGTTGCATTTTAAATTGTGAATGGAGAAGCAATATTGTCAACAGGTCATTATTGACTTGGATAGAGAAGCTTGTAGATCTTGACCCTCTGTCAGATTATTTATTATGTAACTTAATTACTCTGTTCTCTACTTCCCTACCTATAAAAATTACTTCAAGTTTATATTCAAACATCCCTTTACATGTCTTATAGTATTTAATTTGTTTGGAGAACCATAGATGTGTATTGCTCAGCCCAAAGTTTGATGATAGTTTGGGAGGACATACAGTTTGTCCTTAATGGATGCCCTTCTAGATTTCCTTCTCTTCTATCCTTTTGCTCCATATTGAGCCACACTGAACAATCCCAGGTGCTCCTTGACATTTTGAAGATTGGAAGACTGTAGATTTTTGCTACCTTAGCCCTACTGATCCAAACTGCCCCCAATTGCTTTTCTTCCATCTGACCTAAAAAGAATTTCATTTTCACTGGTTGCCAATCACTTATTTCCTCTAGCTGATCCCCCATTGGCTGAACAGAGAGAGAAAGGAAAAGTCATTTTTAATGATATCAATAGAAATCTGCAACAATAAACAATATTATTTCTTGTTATTTTAAGTCTGTAGTACCCACTTGCCTGTTTTCCCAAAGATTTCATCTGCACATATACATCTTAGTGGTTCCTTCCAGTGGGAGACTAAAGTAAGATAATAAAGAAAGGAAGCTGATAAATCATGTAATTAAACCTAAGGGAGTTTAAAAAATATATTCTCTGAGGACTTTTTTTTTGCAGTTTTTGGCCAGGGCTGGGTTTGAATCTGCCACCTCTGGCATATGGGGCCAGCACCCTATGCAGCCTTAAAAAAAAAACGTACTCAAACACGTACATGTGCATATACACACACATTGCAGTAGCACAAAAGTAACATCACAGACTTTTAAGCTTTGCATTAGAAGGATCCATGAGGGTATCAGGTCCAACATTGTGCCCAATGCCTACTTGAAAGTCTGTCATCTCTGTTTTGTTTGACTCCTTTCAATAATGAGAAATATAAATGCCTCTCATGACAGCCAATTGCATCTTTGGACTAATCTGTTAGAAAGTTCTTCCTTACATTCAGCCAAAATCAGCCTTCATCAAACATCCACCCAGTAGTGGCAAATGTTAGCACCTGAAGCAGCACGAAACTTACTCCCCTCGTTTACCTGACAAACTTTCACAAGTGTGAAGACAGCTAATATAGGTTCCTGAGCTTTCTTTTCCTCAGTCTAAACATGCTCAAGTCCTTCAACTATTTCTCATTAATTATGACTCTGTTTCTTTTGTATTATTATGTCCTCAAGGCCACTTTTTGGTTTTCTGAAAGTATTAGGGATGATGATATAAGTAAAAACAGGAGACACCATATCAATTTTTGCAATTTGTAATATCCCCTGGCTCCCATTTCATCTTCTAATTTCATAATTCTGTTAGAAAACCCATTAAGCGTGACTAGAAATAATTTATTCTTTATAAAAACCTCTTGCTGCTATTGTTCCATTATTCTCCAAAAATTTATTTTGTCCTTCCCTTAAAAATGAAAGAGAGAAGAAAATAAGAGCCTAGTAAATGCTTCTTGGTACCTTGAGTAATTTGGACTTGACAAATGTCAACATGACATGAAAATTTCTCTTGATATTTTACTGTCTTTTCCAGTGACTACTTAATATTTCTCACATTGCTTTTTGGACTTGACTCCTCTTGTTTTCTGGAAATGGAGTAGAACTGGAATAGCACCCATTTAGGGGAAGTTAGCATGCTGAGAGGCAGTAGATTTGTAAAGCCCTCTGCTGAAGGAACAAATGGAACCTGGGCTTTGAGAGCTCAGCTAACAGCTGAGAAATGGCCATGAGCCATTCTCGTCAGCAGCACTGGAGCCACAAATGCTAGAAATCCTACATGTAGATTTCTCCCTACTCCAATCTCATGTATTAGCAATGGCACTCAAAGATGTGAAATAAGAAATGTGTCAGTTGCTAGCTAGACATGTCTCAAAGACCCCCCATGCTGGCCTTCCACAGTGCCCAAAATTTCCGCTCTAAGAAATATGTTCCTTTGAGTTAAGACATGAGATCTGTTAAGAGTCTCCAGTACTAAAACCTCTTTTTTTATTTCAAATTATTATGAGGGTACAAATTTTTAGATTACATTCTTCTCACTTCGAGGGTAAAGTTCCAATTGTAAAAGAGCCACTCAACCAAGGGGCAGGTTATACACCCTCACAATGTGCACAATAGGTGAGATCCCACCACATGCCCTCCTTTTCCTGCCAATCGTCCTCCTACCCCCTCTTCCCCCCTTCTCCCTCTGCCCCCATACTAGATTATATTTGTGTTTTATTGTTCATATGATCATGTAATTATTTATATATTGGTTTCATGGTAGTATTGAGTACATTTGATATTAATTTTTCCAGTCTTATGATACTTTACTGAGAAGAATGTGTTTCAGCTCCATTCAGGTAAACATAAAAGATGTAAAGTCTCCATGTTTTTTAATGGCTGAATAATATTCCATGGTATACATATACCACAGTTTTTTGATCCATTCAAGAGGTGATGGGCATTTGTGTTGCTCTCATGACTTGGCAATTATGAATTGAGCCACAGTAAACATTCTGGTGCAAATGTCTTTGTGGTAAAAAGATTTTTGTTCTTTGGGGTAGATACCTACTAATGGAATTGCAGGATCAAATGGAAGGTCTACTTTTAGTTCTTTAAGGATTCTCCATCTTCTTTCCAAAAAGGCTGTATTAATTTGCATTCCCACCAGCAGTGTAGAAGTGTTCCCTTCTCTCCACATCCACACCAGCATCTGCAGTTCTGGGACTTTGTGATCTGGATAAATTTTACTGGGATAGGTGATATCTCAGAGTGATTTCAATTTGCACTTCTCTGATGATTAAAGACAATGAGCATTTTTTTCATGTGTTTTTTGGCCATTTGTCACTTTTAGAGAAGTTTCTGTTCGAGTCTCTTGCCCGCTTACAAAGGGGATTGTTTGCTCTTTTCTTATTGTTTAATTTGAGTTGTCTGTAGATTCTAGGTATCAGGCCTTTGTCAGATTCATAACTGCAAAAATCTTCTCCCATTCTGTAGGCTGTTTGCTTTGTTTTTGTGGTACCATTAGCTGTGCAAAAGCTTTTTAGGTTGATAAAATCCCAGTTATTTATTTTTGGTGTTGCTGCAATTACCGGGGCGGGGGGTCTTCCTCATAAAGTTTTTTCCCAGGCCAGTCTTCAAGCATTTTGCCCATACTCTCTCTAAAATTTTTTATTGTTTTGTGTCTTAAATTTAAGTCTTTTATCCAGAGAGAATCAATTTTTCCCAATGGTGAAAGGTATTGGTCCAGTTTAAGTCTTCTACAAGTGGCTAACCAGTTCTTGCTGCACCATTTCTTAAATAAGGATTCTTTCCCCCTGTTTTTGTTAAGCTTGTCAAATATCAAATGACGATACATGGCCAGGTTCATCTCTAGATTCTCTATTCTATTCCATAGATCTACATCTGTATTTTTGTGCCAGTACCATGCTGTTTTGATCACTATAGACTTATAGTATAACCTGAACTCTGGCAATGTGATGCCTCCAGATTTTTTTTCTAAGAACTGTATTTGCTATTCAGGGTTTTTTTCTGGTTCCATATGAATTGAAGTACTATTTTTTCAAGTTCTTTAAAATATAACATTGGTGCTTTGATAGGGATTGCCTTATATCTATAGATTGCTTTGGGTAATAGAACCTCTTTTTAAAACAATCCATCAAGCTAACAGCGTCCATGAGTCCCTCAACATAGATTCATTCATCAGCTTGCCTCTCAAAGGAATTGCTAGATGAATGCAAGGCCCTAAAACACAAGACAGGTAAGTTGGGATAGGAATGAAAAACAGAACCAGATCATGGGAGAAGGTAGTTTTGGATGAGGGTTGCTGGAGTTGGAAGGTCTAAGAAGTCAGTAGCAGGCAAGAAGTGGGCACTGGGTATTCAAAGGAAGAAGACAATGGAGAAATGAATTGAACTCAAATGTTCTTTCTGGCTAAGAAGAGGGAAGGAAGCTGAGAACGGGATGAAGAACAAGGAAAGGGTTACACAGAAGAAGCTAGTCTTAACTCCATGACAACAGGTCACTAGACAAAACTCCAAAGTTGGTACATCCTTTCCATCCCTCACCTCACAAAAATACAAAAAGAATCGATGTGACATTATGTTAAGTGAAAGAAGCCAGACACAAGAGGACAAATATTTAATGGTTAGTTTGTTTTACATCGAATGTCTAGAAGAGGCAAATCCATGCAACAGAAAGCAGATTGTGGTTGCCTGGGGCTGAGGGAGAGGGGTGGAGAATGGGAAGTGACTGCTAATAGGTATGAAGTTTTTTCATAGGGTGATAAAAAGTGTTGTGGAACTGGATGATGTTAAGGGTTGCACAAATCTCTGAATGTACTGGAAACTGCTGAATTGTACATTTTAGAAGGGTGAATTTTATGGTATATAATCATATCTCAACAATTTCTTTCAAATTAAAAAAGAAGAGTAAATAGCCCTTTTCATTATCTGGCTCCTGAGAAAATCAAAGATCAACTTAAAAACCCTATCATTGGGAGCATTTCTTGCTCTAAAAAGATTTAAAATCCCATTCCTTTCTCCTCCAAACTCATGGCAAGCTTCAATTTGGTCCATTGCCAGGTGGCAGTGCCCATGGCTGGGCCCTGGCCCTCATGAAGAGCTCACACACTGGCACCTCAGCATGTAGTCAGTTGCCAGCTAGACAGCAGACTGACTCTGGTGGTGGCTCAGTCCTAAATCCTTAACTAAAAGTAATTCTGAGACAGAACAAGGTCACACACTGGAAATAAATTCCGTCATTTTCACTTCCTCCCTCTGAGATGTTAATGAGAGAAGCTGCTCTGCATAATATGGGACATCTTTCCAAATTCACAGTGACATTATTAGCAGAATCAGAAGCAGCTGCAAGAAAGTTAAACCATCCCCCTTTGCTCTTCTTGCCTTTGCCTAAGAATTTCAAAACCCTTTGTAGCCACATAAATGGCTCCATACCCTGAGAATCTATTGTAGTGAAACCATATTTTATTTTTTTTTTAAATTTCAGATTACCATGAGGGTGCAAGTGATTAGATTACATTGCTTGCATTTGTTAGGCAAAGTTCAAGTTGTTAGTTGAGCCCTTCTCCCAGAAGGTGTGCTGTATACCCTTCCATTGTGCCCATTAGGTGAGAGTTTACCAATCCTCCCATCCTCCCCGTCCCTTTTCCCTACCCCACATGAATTTAATTGTGTTTTTCTCTCTTGTGGCCATGTAGTTGCTTATCTATTGGTTTCATATTAGTATTGAGAATTTTAATGGGGTCCTTCTTGTACTTTCACAACAGAACTTTCTTCAGAAAGATCAACTATGTTACAGAGATTAGAGCAGCCTCAAGCACACTGCCCTATAATTTAGAGGCCGCAAAAACAAGCAGTGTCTAGAGACAAAGAAATTGAAAGAGGTACAAATGCCCAAGGCTAGGTTTCTAATCAGAGTACCCCACCCTTATCAGCTGACCTTTGTTTGAACCCACAAGCTACCTACCCTTTTGAGATGGCCAAGGAAACAGAAAAGTCAATGGACCTTGACCTGTAGCCCAGCTAGTAAAATCCTAGAAAAGTTCGTTTTAAAAAGAGTTGAATTTGTTGCAGCAGATAGCTTCAGGTGAAATAATTTTGTGTCTTTTCTTCTTCTCTGACGTTCCAAAGAATAAGAACATGTTCTAGTTTCGATAAAAAGGTTTCCTATCTTCATGTTTTCAAAATGGCATAAAGGCCAGATTTAAAAGGATTGTAAAATTAAAATAACTGTATTTCACAGATGATGATAGCCTTTTAATCCCAGGCAGACTTGACCCAAAGTCAGTCCTGTACACAGACTGCATCCCCTATGTGAAAACCTCATACCAGGTCCCAGAGAGAAATGCACTAGGCAATACCCTATGCCGAGTGGGTTATAGATCCAGAGCCACCAAAGTGCTCTGCTTCTTCTGGCCTGACAGCTCTGTTTTGCCCACCCCAGTTGACCCCTTACAGCGTGGATGACTGAAAGACATGGGCCCTATACACAATGTTTTGTCGAAACTGTTTTGAAGCAGCAGTTTTGATGCCAAGGACATTCTATCATTAGAAAACCATACTTTCGGGCGGCGCCTGTGGCTCAAGGAGTAGGGCGCGCGTCCCATATGCCGGAGGTGGCGGGTTCAAACCCAGCCCCAGGCCAAAAACCACAAAAAAAAAAAAAAAAAGAAAACCATACTTTCAACTTGTTATTGTGAAGGAATGTGCACACTGGACATCCCTATCTTATCTCTGAGATCAGATAAGTGGTACAGGGTTAGGGTTGGGATATCTGTCCTGCACATGATTTGATAATAAAACATGGTGATTTTACACTTTGATAGGATGTTATGACTATCAAAACAAAGCCTAGAATGGTCAGCCCCTCTGCAGGGGCTGCTTCTTCAACCCTTAGCTCAGTGGTTCTTAGGCCTTTGCTAAATTTGTTAAAAATAAACTCCCCAGAACGCAACTCCTCCTCAAGGTTTTGATCAGTGGGGCTGAGGAGAGCCCCAGGAAACTGCTCATGTACAAAAATCCAAGTGATTCTGATGCTCGTGGTCCAGAGAGAAACTTTTAAAAACCTCCTTTAGAACTTTGCCCTTCCATTGACCAAAATATATAATCACCTTGACACAATCTTAGGAGGAGAAACTTGGAGGAATTGAGTCAACTTTGGCTTGCACATCTGACTGAGTGATCCCTGTGGAGTTTCTCTAATAGCCACAACATGAGTTAGGAATCCATGTGTCTGGTTAGATTTGGCTTGTTGAATGTTACTGATGATTCTCTATTTGCTTTTACTTGCCACTCGTGGATACCTTGTGCACCCTAGAAACAGAGATACCAGACATAGGTAAGCAAATCACATGGCAGCCACCTAATGCCCTCTCTTGCCTAAGAGAACACCTCTTAATAATGTGTTAACAGGGAAATTTTGTTTCTTAAATAAGGTTAAAGAAATAGTGTGAGAGTAAATTGGGAAGTTATGACTCAGGTAAGTGTCTTCCAAAAGAAGAGGGGTAGACTAAGTAGCAATTTGATTGAGGATCAGAACATACTGAAACAAAAGCAAGGTAAATGAAAGTCAGAAGTTCAGTACTTAATGGGAAAGCAAGGCCTTAAATCTCATTATGTTTCCCTAAGGTGATATCACAAATGAGTCCATAAATTCAAATAGATTAGATGTTTTCAAATTGCAGGTAGAGAGAGAGATGATGAGGCAATATCCCTAGATCCAGAAATATAGTTGACAAGTGTACTAAGAGACAGTGACCATGATGACCTTCTTTAATAAGATTTTTTCTTTTTTTTCTTTTATGTGACCTCATGCTTTCTATTTCTTTTCACCAAGAAGTAATAGGAAAACTCTAAACTGACTATTTACAGACAATGGCATGTAGCGCTGAAATTAATCATAATGAGTATTTCTATTCAATTTGTTTATGCATTATACTTGTCAAAACTATTCTAAATTACCCGAAATTACAAAGGAGAAAATTGATTTTGTTCACTCCTGAATGCCAATTGTCATCAAAATGGCACCAGTAGGGTTTTTAATTTGGATTTTGTTTAGGAAATGCTACTTCCTAAATGCCAGTGCAGAAGATCAGCCTTGCTACTTTGGCATAACTGATTTCTTAAGCAGATTAAGTTGGTTGTCAAATTTCTTACTGGTAAAGTGTTACACAGTATTAATTATAAGCATTAATTGCCCATTTAACAATCTATGTGATTTTAACCAGCATGAATGAAGTGATCTTTGCTAAATCGAAGAGCATTCTTTGAATGTAAAACTATCAGAAGGAGACAGTTTAGTCTAAAACCCAAGTTAAAGAGAAATCTTCACATATCTCACATTTCAGTTTGCATTTAGACACAAGGGATTAAAACAAATTGGAATGTAGTCCAGTGGTTTTTCTTTCTCAGGTATTGCATGTTTTCAGAAAGTAGAAAGAAATCAGTCTCCAAAGAGCTGAAGTGCGCTTGAGAAATAGCATGAAATAGCAAATTACATATTGATATAAGGGACCTTCCTGACTTCTGGCTGTCAGAAAAATAACATTAATCAGATTTGAATTTGGTGTGTTGGGCTATTCCATCTTCTAAAGGCCAATACACAAAGTTTGAGAACAACCTAGCTGAGCAAAATAGGATATGCTATTCAGTTAGAAGAAGGCAGGAACACTAATTAGTTTTGCCAACTTCAGGACAAGAGTATACTGATGGTATTTTGCTTACACAGTTATATATGATTTAATCTAATCTTAATCCAGGCCCAAACTTGTTAGTGACCCCGGGCAATCTCCCTATGTGTTTGGGTTTCCCCAGCTGAGATTTCAGAAGAATGCTAATTCTAACTTCCCTCACAGGCACATTGGGGATATTAAATAATGAATGAATGTAATGCATTCCAAAGTACTTTTGTGCGAATAACATTTCTCTTGGAAAAATAGCCTATGGACTCTTCCTAAACAAAGCATGATTAATCTGTCTCAAATGACACTTCACAAACTGGATACTAAAATATTGAAGGTTGTTTCAGGGCAGGGTTGTGATCCCTTCTATATTCTAGAAAGATCTAAGCACATTGAAGAAATTTTAAAATGAAGAATTATGAAGACAAAAACTCAACTAAATATTTTAAAACTTTTACTCAAATCACCTATTTGAAGCAGTCTTTGCTACAGAGATGCCTTGTCTGGTATGACTGCTAAATCAATTCTGGAGTCTGTTGAGGCCCTTCAGTTTATTTACAGCACCTGTCATGGTGATTCCAGGGTTGATGGTGTCCCTGGAATCTACTGGATTCTCTTACTTGATGAAGGTAAGTAGAAAAAAGTCAAGTATTCCAATTGGACCTGATTTTTTTCCAATTACAACTATGAACTAATTCTCGAATTAGTATTTGCCAGACTTACTATTACTACTAAAACATATATAAATACACTTAGAGGGCTAATACAATTACAAATATAATTAATAACATGACAGTCTTTTAAGGTTTCTTAGTTGTTCTCATGATCCTCTCCCTCCTTTTGTTTGGCTAAGTGCCAAGACCTGAGCTCTTTTATGTCAGTTTCATGTCCTGCAATTCAATTTACTTCAGCATTTTTTGAACATCAACACTGTCAGGCACTCTGTTGGCACTAGACATATGAATATGGGTCCTCTGCAATGAGCTCTCAGTGTAAGTGGAAAGAGAGCTATATAATAAAAAAAAAAATGGTGTTCTCATCTTTGTTTCTAATACTATTCTCCAATAAAAGGAAGCAGGGATCCTCAGAGACATAGCTGATTCTAGGACTGGGGAAAAGAATATGCAAGATGAGACTGGAGCATCTTTTAAATCCAGAAAAAAAAAGGTCTATAAACCCACCTAGATGAGGGTATGTCAAAGGGGCCCATAAGCCAACAGAAAGAGTTCCTAATGGCTAATGCTAGAACAATTTGAGCAACATAAAAAAGTTGCATTGGATTTAATTCGAGGTATAAAATAAACATCTATGAGTCCATACTGATAAAATAAATGGTTGAATTCATAAATAAATGGAGAAGAGATAAAGCTCCCATTTGCAAGACTTACAAATAATTTATGTTGCTACTTCACCCTCAAGGAGGTAGAGCATATTTACTTACTCCTAAAGTGGTGACTGTGCACAGTTACTTCAGTTACTTTTTTCCAAAGACTAAAATGTGGAAAGTGGGGGAGAACAAGTAACTTTACAGTAGAGCAGTGGTTCTCAACCTTCCTAATGGCATGAGGAACTTTAATACAGTTCCTCATGTTGTGGTGACCCCCAACCATAAAATTATTTTCATTGCTACTTCATAACTGTAATTTTTGCTGCTTTTATGAATAGTAATGTAAATATCTGATATTAGGTGACCCCGGTGAAAGGGTCGTTCAACCCCCAAAGGGGTCACGACCCACAAGTTGAGAACCACTGCAGTAAAGAAACCTAACAAATGCTATTTCAGCCAGGTAATCAGGTCAACCTCATCAATTGTTACCATGTTGATAGTATGTACCCTTGGTACAATTTAATCAGCATGGCACTTTACTTCTGTGGTCTTCCTTCCAAAAGCTCATAATCCCTGTCTAACTATGAGTAAAAAAAAATCGTACACATTCCAATTGGGGGTATCCTTCAAAATATCTCCCCAGTACTGCTTAAAACTGTTGAGGCCATCAAAAAACAAGAAAAGTCTGAGAAACTATCACAGCCTAGAAAAAGTTAAGACGACAATGATAACGAAATATAGTTAGTTTGGTATCCTGGATGGGATCCTAGAAAAGAATCCAAATAAAGTACAGACTTTAGTTAATAATTTCAAAAAATAATGCTAATAAAACATGATAGGTACTGCTAAGTCACAAGTCATTCCTCTCTAGTCATTTCTCTCCCTCTGTCCTATCGTAACACTTGTACTTATGACCTGTCTACTTATCTCTGTCTACTTATCTCTCTCCCTCTAGACTGTGAATTCCATAAAGAAGGGACTGTGTCTTACACACAAGTAGGTCTCCAGACCATAGCACAGTTCTTGGGCACATTATATGCACTATGTAAATGCTTTTTAATGAATGAATCAACAAATACATGATATAGAAATGGAACCAAGGAAGAAGTTCAGATGAGAGATAATAGGGCCTTAGACTAATGACAGCAGAGATAAAGAGAAATGAGCAGACTGGAGAAGAATGTAGGAAGTAGAATCATAAAAACATGATGTTTTATGGATATTTAAAATGGATGTAAGGAATGGTGGAAAGAAGGAGGTCAAAAAGAATGGCTTCTGGTTACTGGCTTTGACAACCGGCAGAGGTGTGCATAGCGAACACATTAGAGATACACATAACAAAGTTGCACTCCTCCAAGCTCTTGTGGTTTATTATGGGGTGGGGATACAAACATATAAACAAATTATTTAAATAGAATATGTAATCCCCAGAATATAGATATGCATAATGCAAAGAACAAAGACTGGAGATTTAGAGAAGGCTTCCTTCAGGAGATGATGCTAGAGTAAAGCCTCAAAAGGCACAGGAGAATAAATTACGTGAAGAAAGACTTGCATGCCACACCAAGGTACATTACAAAGTTTTTAAAGATGGGAGCCAAATGATCAGAATAATCCTAAGGGAGTGTGGGGAGAAATGGATTTAATATTTTGAAAACATCTCCTACATACCAGGTGATAGAAAATATCCCAGACCAGAGATGATGAAAGAACTAATGTAATGGGAGAGGGATGGAAGAAGAGAATGGTGCCGAAAGCTAGTTTACAACTGCATGTAGAGAGAAAAGGAGGAATCGAGGATGACTCCAGTTTTCGGGCTTGGATGATGTCAGTATTATATGAACCTTAGGTTCAAACAAAATACCCCCAATGCCAAAGTTTCTGTAGCCATTGGAAAAGATGAGGAGGAATCAAAAATAATGAACACGCTTAGCCATCTATGCTGATAAAAATAACACACAATCTCATGTGAATATGTAATTGAGGTTTCAAGAAGACCAAAATCCAATCAAGTTAACTTTAGTGTCACCTTTAGGAGGTATGGCTATGTGGCCACACAATCATGTATTGTGTGGTTATAACTAAAAATTTAAAAAGCTAAATATAATCAGTTCTATTATGTCCTGAAAGAAGAAAAAATATATTAGAGAAGTGTGGTGTCCAGCTGAAAAAGGGAAGCTTGGAGAGAAATGTTTGGCAGTCTGTCACTAGCACAATTGTCTCTCAGTGACACTCTGCAAGCTTTGGACATGCCTTTCAATTGACAATAGAAGCCTGGGAAGGTAGTAGTGTCCTCAAGTAAGACAGGAAGCCCAAGAGAGGAATAGATTTATGAAGGATGAAGAAGGCAGGAAAAGAAAATAACTTCTGTTTTGGATTTGTTGACTTTGAGGTGGCAGTGAGACACCTAGGCAGTCATCTAGTAGATAATTGGATAACTGGGTATGAAAAGTCTAAGAAAAGTCATCTCCTGGGATTTTCTATCTTCTGTTTCTTTCTACCCCCAAATGGATTGTATTGAAATGTCAGTATCATTACAGGTTAGAAACACACACTGGATTTTTTCATATCTAAACCCATTACTAGAAAAACCAATAAGTATCCATCCCCTTGGTACCTTACAAAGAAGATAAATGAACCCATTCATCTATTAAGAGATTTTTCTCTGTGTAACTAAAGGAAGATCCCAGGGGGCATATTGGACAAACTTCTTTTAGTAACTTTACTTTTCTCTTTCTTAGCACAAGTCCTGCTCACAAATACTATCTGGCTATGGACCCTGTATCTGAATCACTCTACTTATCAGATACCAATACTCGAAAAGTCTACAAGTTGAAATCTCTTGTGGAAACAAAAGATCTGTCCAAGAATTTTGAAGTGGTGGCGGGAACTGGTGATCAGTGCCTTCCCTTTGACCAGAGTCACTGTGGAGATGGTGGGAGAGCTTCGGAAGCCTCACTGAACAGCCCCCGAGGTAAAAACAAATCATCTTTTGGTCATCTAAAGATTTCATTTGATTTATCAAAATCCTAAGACTGTTGCTACACTGTAATCCAGCCATCGATTTCCATATTTTGCCTTGGAAAGCCATCTTCTCTGAAGTCTATCCCAGAAAACAGGCATGTCCAAGATGAATTTTTAGCCAATTTGCATTAGCATGGTCATAATTGTTATTGAAAGATTCAAATATTTGAATTAACTATTGGCCAGAGCCCTCTGATGGCCTCCCTACACACCAACCTGCCCCCGGGGACTACTGCCTGGAAACTCCCTACAGTCCAGCAGCTAACAGGTTAACATTGCCCTAGCAGCAAGCCTCTAGGCCAGCGGCTCACAACCTGTGGTGTGGGTCATGACCCACAGGAACTATATTAAAGGGTTGCAGCATTAGGAAGGTTGAGAACCACTGCTCTAGGCCATTGCTTTGGTTCTGGCCTGTTGGGATCTGGTCTACACTCAAACTTTTAACACTGTCAAATATGTCAAATATCTCACAGACCCTAAACATTCCTGGCTGTTGCTTAACATCCTTTAATGAACCTTTCTTCCATTCATTTATCTAAATTAGAGTTGAAACTACTTATATTTTCAGTTTAAAGTACCTCTAGGAAAACACATTCCAATTTTTTTGTTGTTTTTGAGAGCTTAACCTTGCCTTTATTTGTCCTAAATTTATTTCTCAGTCTTCAAGGACCAACCCTCAATTCAATTCCCCAGGATTTAGTGAACAAAATCTGTGTTTTCCAATTAATTTCATGATTTTTATAGACTTAGATCATATAGCCATCTTCAGATCATATAGCTGAAGGATAATCACCTTTGAAGTCTGTCATCATATGTCATCAACCCTATTTCTTTAATTATTTAATCACTCTTCTCTGCTTCTGCTCCAAGACATCTATGCATGTGTGTTTGCAGGTGCATGCATTTATGTTAGTGGGTTTTACAAAGTATTCATTTTCCTGGGTTTTATGAAGCCAAAGTGCTTTTTAAAATTATTACACAAATAACACACATTTGCTGCAAAAAATTAAAAAAGAGAAAACAAAAAAACTTTAATTAAAATCACCCGTAAGGCTACCACATATAGAAAACCACTGTTAATGTTTTAGTATTTATCCTTCTAGATTTTTTCTGCACATGTCATATATTTCATTTCTTTAAGAGTGAAATTGTATTATACAATGCTATTCTGTAACCTGCTTTTCGCACTTAATGGCTTATGAACATCTTTCCAAGCCAATAAATAGAGTGAGGTCAATGTGTTTAATTTGTTAGATGGTCACTTATTTCAAATTTTAAGGGGGTGCTCTTTAGCCATTTGACATTTACCACAGTAGGATTAAGTTCCAACTACTATCAGAGTTTAAAGACTTCACTTTCTTCAAGCCCTTTTTCTTTCAGAAAGCCCCTCTGGCTAACCCCAGCCCATTAAATCTGAATTTATTTAACAGTGTTTACACCACTCAATTATCATGTGATTTTATTTTGCCTTCTTTTGCTTTCCAATGCTTTCATGAGTGGAAGGGTTTTTTCTATTAAAGCAAGGTGCTTGAGATGAAAAAAAAAAAAACACATCTAATATTTTGGAATCTTCTCCACCTCCTCACCAACTTCTAGCACAGTGTGGGATCCACTACGCATGCTTGTTGTGTAATTGATCAATTAAGTAAATCTTATCTATGCCTAGAATTCATTCCTAAAGGGAATTTCAATGGTATTTAAAGGGGGTGATGATTTTTTTCCCTAAGGGAACATAAGTCCTCCCAAGTATTATGGTAAAATGTTTCTTGTTTTTTTGCTCTGTACCAGCTCTCATTTCTTATACATAGTAGGTCCACAATAAATATTTAATGAGTGAATGACTAATTCAGGTGCAACATATAATTGTCTCTTATTTCAAGGAAATAAATCAGACTAGGTCCCACCTTCTACACAGGTTTAAATCTCTTCTAGATATTATAAGGATTTCTGCATAAGAAACCGGGAAGAATCAAACTTACATTGTGCCTGAAATTGGTGTCCCCCCTGAGGGGCTGCTAGTTGAACCATTCACCTCACCTACCACATTCAATCTGCCACATAGAAAAGGAATATCCCAGATTTTCCAAATAAAGCATTGGTTCACTGCTTTTTTTTTTTTTTTTTTTCTTGGAAAGCAGCAGTATTAGAGTCCTTACGAACAGGATTTATGTGAACTCTTGAAGTATCAGTAATGAGGGTGCTAAAATTTATATATCTATTAAAGCTAATATTAAACTAAGTTTTTTCTTCTTGTCATAGCTACTAGTACATTTTCCTTTGACTTGATTTACTCATCTTTCTGTCCAAGAGTAGCCTTTCCCATAATCTGCACACTTTATTCATCCCAAAGCAATAAAGGCCCCTAACAACATCTAGCCCAGGCAGAATGTCTACCAGGGGTCCTCAAACGGCGGCCTGCGGGCCACATGAGGCAATATGATTGTATTTGTTCCTGTTTTGTTTTTTTACTTCAAAATAAGGTATGTGCAGTGTACATAGGAATTTGTTCATTAGTTGTTTTGTTTTTCTTTAACTATAGTCCAGCCCTCCAACGGTCTGAGGGACAGTGAACTGGCCTCCTGTTTAAAAAGTTTGAGGACCCCTGGCCCAGGACAGTTTTCACATAATTTCACTGAAGTTGGTGTTGTCAAAATCTGCTTTGATCCAGTGAGTGACCTAGAATGCCTACCGGAGTGGGATGTGCATGCTAACACGGTTTGAAGACCCTGTTAGTGATCTTTATAATCACTCAGATTACAAAACCTGTGTCCACACATCAGTTGCTTTGAAAATGCTGGGTGGATCACATTAGTGCCTAGCCATGGCACCTATGTCTGTACTGAATATAGTCTACGTAGTTGGCACTCACCCTTGTCAGTGAATCAGAAGTGAGAGTCTCATTATAAGGAATGCTACAGGGCAATTTCATAGACTTCTACTGAAGGAAAAAATCTTGCCAGAACCTATTAAAGCACAGTGTACAAATTGAGAGGTGAGTATTGCGGATTGCTAATTTTATCTTTTGAGGTTCTACTACAGATTCTTTGTCCCTCAAGAAAGCCCAATTTGTTTGTTTTCTGCTTTACAATTACCGTGCACATCAGCTCCTCCTTTCACCCTTAGAAAACAGCAAATGTTTGAAAGATTTCTTTAAGAAGAGGTTTTGTTTTTTGTTTTTTTCCTTGTACATAGAAGCTAATAAAGAAAAGCTGTAGATCACTAGAAAACGGAAATGTACATCTAGGGAATACCATTTTCTAGGTTAGGAAAGAGAGCTTCCTCTAAGACTTTTACAAGCAACATATTGCAATTATAAGCAGACTCTTCAACATGTCCTTAATTATGCAAGGTATGTCAAATAAATGTTAATCTGTAAGACAGCTAATTTACTTTCTGAATCTATTCTAAAAATAGGATGAAATAAAATTTGCTTTTGAGATCATTCGTTCTAAAGTAAGAGTAAATTACCAAATAGGACTAAAAACCAGTCATCAAAAGGTAAAAGGTTAAAAGCCACTGGATTTTTTTTTTTTTTTTTAAGAAATGGCAGCAAATTGTACTGAATTCCAGGTGAGAAACCTGAACTTCCTTGTTCAATCCACATAATGACCATGTTTCTTTGAATGACCCTATGCAAATCACTGTATCTCCCTGTGGTTTGATTTCTAAAATGAAATAGACTAAATGAATTTGTTGACTAGCTTTGTGACATTGGGCATTTAAACACTGGGTCCTGAGAAATCTCAGTTGTAAAATGAAGGGCTCAGTGTGATCTCCCTCCCAGCTCTAATTTTTTTTCCTCCAGTATTTCTTTTTTTTTTTTTATGTCAGATTAATGTGAGGGTGCAAATGTTTAGTGTACATTGTTTTTATTTCTAAGGTAAACTTCAAGTTGTAGTTGAGCTCTTCACCCAGAGGAGGTGTGCGGTATAACCTTACATTGCCAGCACTAATTTAATAAAATAACCATAGTTAAAACTTACTGAGTGCCTGCTGTGTACCATTTACTGTGCTAGATATTTTACCCACAGGATCTATCATCTTCATAATAATGCACAATGTAAATAGTATTATTTCCACTGTACAGACTAGGAAACAGAGACTCAGGTTAAGAAATGTACCCAAGGTCACACAGCTTACACACAGTGGTTCTCAACCTTCCTAATGCCACGGCCCTTTAATACAATTCCTGTGGGTCGCGACCCACAGGTTGAGAACCACTGTCAGGAAACAATACTAGAAACCAAACCAAGTCTTCTCGACTCAAAAAAAAAAAACCCATGATACCAAAAAAAGGCCCATGGTGCTTTGTTATTTACAAGACAAATAACATTTTGGTCTATTTTCCTTTTCGTATTAAAGCCATTTCTCAGATTTTTCTGACCCAGTAGTGTACTCATAATGCACTACAGAGCATTTACATAGTCTGTAAATGTAATTATTCACAAAAATCTCCAGGAAATCTTGTCGTATCTGTTTGGAAGATTCTGCAGTTAGGAACTTCACCAAATTTTCCTTAAGGGAAAGCTTCATTTTTTTTATTAAAATTCTTGTCTACACTTGTAACCACAAATTTTGTCTAAAGGAAAAATGGAAGCATCCCTGAATGGAATTTCATATGATAGCCTCTGGGTACTTGTCTTGGGAAGAAGTCTTTATCTGATCTAGTTTTATACACTTTGATTTGAATCCCAAAAAAGAGAAACATTTGCCATTTTACTCATCAATACTTCAATGTAATAGAGCAAAGAAAAAAGTTTAGCAAAGAGGTTGATAGAGTGCTAATCACTGGCATTGTATATGAGTTTGAATTGACTTTGAAAGATGCTTTTAAAACATGCATGGATGATGTAGTTGAGGCTTAGGTTCCATTTATTATTTTTACTGCAACTTTCTTTAATTCTACAGAGAACTCAAACTAATGAGTCATGTAATAGATGACCAAGTACTTAAGCAGAATGTGAAATGGTACTAGGTGGGGATATAAAATAAAATTTGTGACAAGCTGAATGCATTTATTTTTTTAAGTAGATACAGAGGGTGAAAGAGTGACTGGACAGGATGAAATTAATCAATGACTTAGTTTGGTCCTCTTAGACCTCACCAAGTATTATATCTCTATTTTCATGTATATCTTTAAGCAAACTGACCTCAGAACTCAGCAGAATTTATGCCATATCCAGATGAAGGCAAACAGCCCCTGAGCTGTTTCATAGGAGGGAATGATTCTTAAATCTTGACAGCTTCCTAGAGTGTTTTTAGGGTATTCATGACACTAAGCATATAGTATTCATTTTAACTTAATTGGCAATTAAATCTGGGTATGATAAAGTCTAGACACAATCTGTTTTTGTCCCTATCCAGACATAGCTGAGGTGCATCTTGAAGCTCTACTCATTCCTCTGGCATCTGCATGCTATTCTGTAAAGCTTTATGTGGGGTTAATGGAAAGATGGTAAGACTGTCATCAGTGATTTCGTTCTGATGTTGCTAGTTTCTATAAGGGAGAGAGTATAGTACAGAAATGGACATGGGAATATTCTTTTGGTTTTCCTGTGCAATGAGGGTAGTAAGGTTTCTCCTATTTTGTGTGTGTGTGTGTGTGTGTGTTTATTATCCATCTTTGTGACATAACCATTTGGATTGACACTTGGGATAGCCCTTAGCAAAATTACAGGTAAGCCACAGCATGAATAAACTGAATGGTATGTTTAGGAAACCACAAGAAAATCAGTATTTTTTAGCATAAAACTATTCGAGAGTAATTAGAAGAGCAGAAGCAGAAATAAGTTTGGATTTTCACCCAGAGACAAAAAAATTGAAGCAGAGGTGAGATATGATCATCTGGCACATGTATTTTTGATAATTGTGGTAACAAGGTGATAAATGCACTGGAGCAAAGCTGGGGCAAAGAAACCATAGGGAGAACTAAAATATACAAAGTAAGCAAGGAATGGGGAGCTAATGAAAGTGACAGAAAAGAAACCTTCAGGGAATAAAGAGGTGAACCAAAAAGTATGGTATCAAGGAAGCCAAGAGAGCAATTTGTTTCAAGGAGATGTGGAAACCAGTGTGGAATGTTTCACATTTGTACCCATTTGATTAGGCAATGAAGAGTTTGTTGGTGACCCTGCCATTAGTGGTATGAATAGAGGTAAGGGTGGGAACCAGATTTTACTCATTTGATGAACCAATGACAGGTGATGAAATCGGTATCGCTAGTGAATATCACTCTCTGAAGAAGTTGGAATGTGAGAGATAGTGTGATAAGTAGTGGGAGGCCAAGGAGCTCAGGAAGGACTTTTCTACAGGGGATATGTGACAATGTTTATGGGTCAGTGGAAAGACACAGAAGACAGGGAACAAAGGATGACACAAGGTCTGAAGGAAACTGGAAGAGAGTAGGACTTGAATAGGAGGGGAGTTTGAAGGGACCATCCTAAAATCATGTGTAGGTGTAGGTATGAGGATAAGATTATAGGTAGAAGAAGCTAGAAGGTTGTTAGTTTTCCATTCTGATAGCCTCAGTGTTCTCAGAAAAGTGGATCTATTCTGCTGAAAATTTGGCAGTAAGATCAGGCTTTACGGTAAGTGGGAAAGGTTTGAAGAGTCACTTAGAGAAGTCTTCTTTCTGGGCAAGACCAACATTCTACCACCCATGGCCATATTCCCAACTCAGTGTCCAGGAATTTTCCATGAGACTTTTCCTCCAATATCCTTGTTTTAAAATCAGAGATATCTTGAGAAAAATATGGTTTGACAAAGCCTTAAAATTCAGGCAAAACATTTATTCTTTATCCCTCAGTGATCCTGTGCTGTTTTCATTTAGGGGAATTTCTTTCTTAAACTGTTATTGGTCTCTCAGCTTACTATAGCTACAATAGAAGACAATGCCTATTGTGCAACCAGAATTAAAGCTTAACTTGTTTCTGTGCATAGCTTGTCTAAAACATCTGCTTATGATGCAGCAACTAGAACATGAGAACCTTCCTGCCTGTTCTGTTGCAACCCTACAGCTATAAGCTGTCAGTGAGAGAAGTCAAACAAAAGGAAGGCACTTTTACTTAGCCTTGGCTAATGCCTGGTTGATCTAGGTAGCTTCCATGATTAAGAAAAACCTGCAGTAAGTTCATCCAGATTTTATAAAGCCACAGATGCATTATTAAATGGCTTTCTTTGGCATTTATTTTAATTTTCTGTGTGCGTGAGATTCCGGGAAAGTAGAGATAATACTTTACAGACAAAATATTATGACAGTTTCCCAGGATCAGGAGTCAAACAGAACTGGATACAAATCCCATATCTGACTGTCATTAAATGTGTGACCCTGGGTAAAGTACTTAACCTCCTTGAGCTTTGGATTCCTCATCTGTAAAGTTGTAATACTAGTAATAGTGTCTACACAGCCAGATTTTGGAAAATGTATGTAAAGCATCTACCCTGTTTCCCCGAAAATAAGACATCCTCCGAAAATAAGACCTACTTCCAGGAAAGATAAGCCGTCCCCTGAAAATAAGACCTAGCACGTCTTTGGGAGCACACCTTAAAATAAGACACTGTCTTATTTCTTATTTTCGGGGAAACAGGGTAGTGCAGCATGTAGAGTGTACACAGTAAATATCACCTGCCATTATGCTCAGTCTTGCTGTTTCGTTGCCAGTGGTAATAATGATTATAAGAGGGACCTGCGCAAGGAGTAAGTTACTTTGAATAGAAGTAAACTCCACATTGATTGTAGATCAATCTGAGACTTGATAATTTCTGGGTAGGAATGGCACCACAAACGAAGCAAGAGTGAAGGTAGGGTGGGATTCATGCACTGTATTTGATTCGATTAGCTGATCCCCCCTCAGATGCAGTAGTAGTTCTAGTGCTGGTTCCTCGTACATGTTATACTCAGGGGAGCCCAACAAGTTCCACCTAGCCATCATTCCCATTAGCATCCTACCATTTCACCGTGAAATTCATTCCATAAGGATTTTCTTAAGATGTGAACTTCGTGTTTCATGCAGGGAATTGCCCGAAAGAGCAGCACATTTATTCCTCAGTAAATACTTTATGGGGCCTTGAAGGCCTGGAACAAAGGATGGATATGTTTACATAGACAAAATCACCCAAGGAGGGCAAGCCTGGGTAAGATCTACTCAAGGTGGCATAGAAAAGTGTGGTGCAAAAAAAAAAAAAAAAGAAAAAGAAAAGTGTGGTGCTAGGTATCTGGCAGAATAGCCACAAAGCGGGGAGGGATGGAAGAATAACAGTGACATACTTCACCCCCACAATATTGTCTAGAGTGAAACTTGCACCCCTGCATGTAAACATTGACAACATGGAAGTCGTCTTCTTTCTTTATTTAAGATCACTAGCCAAAGTAACTTCTTTCCTTTATCACAGCTCCTCCTACACCTTCTTATCTGCCCACTTAAGAATCATCTCACCTGATTAAAAAGAAGAGCCCCCACCCCCTGCCACAAACAGTGACAGAGATCACACACTAACAGGCTGCAAATTGCTTAAATCATATTTTGAATGGTGTATTATGGTAACCTATAAATAACTAATTGTGTAAAATTGCTTTAGTAGTTTCTAGATGGCAGCTTTAATTAAAAGCACCAGAGACATTTAGAAGTTTAGAAATTGATGGCATGTAATTTGCCCTTTTACCAACCATAAAATGGTAATTAAGGAATTTGATTCACTTCTTCCTATTAAAAGTTTTATAAGAATAGCAAGTTCCTTCTAAATACAGTTTCTCTTCAGCAGAAGGTAGTACATTTGCTTTATCAGTCTTCTCCAGCAGGGTAAGATGTTTGAATGCACAAATTCTTCAGAAGTTAATTACGAAATTTTTTTCAATGCAAAATGTTTTTTTTTTTTTTTTAAGTTCTAAAACATGAAACTGCATTAGCGTTAAAACCTTGATCTTGGCTCCATGTTGCTCCACCATCAATACAAGATGATGTAGTAATTTCGAGATTACCGAATGCATGGAGCTGACTAGGAAATAAAAAAACAGGGAGGTCGTTTGCTGGGGATTCTAGCATGTTTTGCTGATTTTTGAAAGAATCTGAAGTCTGCAGTGTGTAGAATTCCCAGAGAGTCCAGAATAATCACTCTGGACCACAGAAGTTACAAGATGTTTTTAGCGTCATTGATCTTCCGGAAATGCTGGAGAAATTAGTAGTTGTATAGTGCAAAACTCAAACGATATGCAGCAAACTCAGATGTCTTTGTAAAACCATGAGTTGAATATCATCGTGGACTAAAACACAGCTGGAAATGGAGTAAGAAAGTCTATTTTTATTTTACAATTGAACAATCGATTGCATTTTTGGCCCCTTTAGCCTAAGGATTATAGATGGCAACACACAGGGCATTTACACCAGCATCACTAATGATTTAAGTTATATGCACATAAGGAAGACAGCTTCTCTTTTTTTAAATCAAGCAGATTTTTAAAAGTTATCTAAGTTGGATGGATGTAAGCAGCAAACTGGTAAAGGAAGAGTTGTTTGGAATGTTGCCTCTTCATGCTGTCTTTCAATGACTTCCTGGCTGACTCTGAGCTCCTTAGCCTGTCTCCCTTAGATAAAAGTTCACCCTTTCCTCTTCCCTCTGCCCTAATCAGAACTGGGTGGTCATACAATAGTATATTAAAGGAGGATAGGACAGTGAGAAGAGTATTTTATCACCAACATTGTTTAGGATTTCCAGTGAATAGTAATAGTAAAAACAGACTCATCAGGTTTATTATTGTTTTTCATATTTATAGATAAAATGCACTTCTCCTTACTGTCTGCACCCAGAACAGACCATTTTCATCCCCCAGACCTTGGTACATCCCTGCAGGTATAAGAAACATACTCACAATATCATGTTCAGTGAAAAGTTAAGGATACAAAACTTTATGTACTGAATGCTACTACACCTGTAGGGTGCAAAGGTAGTGTGTACATGCAGAGAAAAAATTTAAAAGGAAGTATATATAAATGTTAGAAATAATATTTGCTATATAAGGAATCATAAGTGATTTTATTGTCTTTTCTTTAATTTTCTGAGCACTTATTATTTTTATAATTCAACAAAAGACAAAATATTGTTTTTTGAATCGATGAAGCACTTGTAATATTCTTAAATAGTTTGTATATATGTATGTATATGATTTTCACACACACACACATACACAATCCTGTCCTATGGCCTGATCTCTAAGGACTCAGGTCTCTGCTTTCATAGATGACAGCTCTCCAAGAAAAAGTATCATTTACTGATGATTGATAATGGGTTACTCTCATCTGGGAATATTACAGGAGACTTGCTGAAGGAATAAACCTAAATGGGAGATCTTAAAGGAATCCTGCAGGCCAACAGTAAAAGATATTTTAGTTACACTTATTATTTTTTAAAAGCATAGTATAAAGAAGAAAAATTCAAATGTCCCCTAATCTCACCATCTAGATAAGTGCTATTGATATTAAAACATAAAAATATAAAATTAACACATTTCTATGGTCTGAATGTTTAAACTGTATAGAAAGACATAGAAGGAAAATATAAGATTTCTTCACCACACACACCCCACATCCCTATCTCCAAAGGTAACCATTTTTAACACATCCTAGAGATTCCTTCCAAACATTTATGCATATTTTCCCTTACATAAAAGGAATCTTATTATACAGACTACTCCTCACCCTGCTTCTTTTGTTTGGTAATATGTCTTTAATATCTTTTCATACAGTTATTGTATTTCTTTGCATATATCTACCTCTTTGTTTTTAGTAGCTACATGATATTACAATATACAGATATGCTATAATTTATTTAGCCAGTTGCTTCTTGGTGGACTTGTCTGTTTTTAATCTTTTATTATTATATTATTATATGCAGTGAACAATCTAGTTCATATATTTTGGAGCATTTTTGTGAGTACATACAAAGGCTTAATTCTTAGCAGTGTTAGATGTTACCCAATTGTCCTCCCAAGAGATTGAACACATTTACACTCACACTAATAGTGAATAAAAGTTCTAGTTTGCAATATCCTCAGCAGCTCTGAATATAAACCTTTTAATGTATACCCATCTGATCAGTGGAAATGGTGGCTTGTAGCTTTAATTCGCATTTCTTTAATTGTCAATGAAGTCAGGATAGTGGTTACTTCTGGGGAAAGACAGTAAAAGGGTATAGGAATAAGGCTATACGCCTTTGGCTATTATATCCATATCATTTTTTTCCTAAAGACATATGTGAAGCAAATGTTAACACCTATTAAATTTGTGTGTTGGATGTCTGACGCTCTGTGGTGTTATTTTCTGATTTGTCTACCATTTGAAATATTTCGCTACTTTGCAATATTTTAAGTCAGAAGTAGGATTTAGCAATTTGCAAATTTATACTTGACAATTCCATTTCAAAAAGTGATTTGTTTTGTTTTAAATAAGAATTTGACTCATTCAGAGATGCTAGTCAAAATATTTAACAACCTGTAAGGCACAGATACCAACATATGAGTACACACTCCAGCTTTGGCCTTAAAGCATGCTTCTCAATGCTACCTGCCATGGTCAACATGAATCCATTATTTTCTTTCTTTTTTTTTTTTTTTAATGTTGGGGATCCACTGAGAGTATGAGAAACTAGGTTACACTGATTGCATTTGTTTGGTAAAGTCCCTCTTAGAATTGAGTCTTCCCCCCAAAAGGTATGTCACACACCAAGACCCCCAGCCCCTCCCTCCTTCCTTCTCTCTGCTGGTCCCTTCTCCTACACACTTCCCTTCTTCCCTCTCTCTGCACTTCCCTCCCTCCTCCTCTCTCTCTTCTTTCCCCTTCTCCTATCCCCCACATGTACTAGGTCCTCAATTGTCCTCATATGAGAACTGAGTACATAGGATTCATGCTCCTCCATTCTTGTGATGCTTTACTAAGAATAATGTGTTCCACTTCCCTCCACATTAATACAAAAGATGTAAAGTCTCCATCTTTTTTAGTGGCTGAATAGTATTCCATGGTGTACATATACTACAACTTGTTAATCCATTTGTGGGTTGGTGGGCATTTAGGCTGTTCCCACATTTTGGTGATTGTAAATTGAGCTGCAATGAACAGTCTAGTGCAAGTGTCCTTAAGATAAAAGGATTTTTTTCCTTCTTAGTAGATACCCAGTAATGAGATTGCAGTATCAAAGGGAAGGTCTAGCTTGAGTTCTTTGAGGGTTCTCCATGCTTCCTTCCAAAAAGGTTGTATTAGTTTGCAGTCCCACCAGCAGTGTAAAAATGTTCCTTTCTCTCCACGTTCACGCCAGCGTCTGCAGTTTTGAGATTTTGTGATGTAGGCCATTCTGGCTAGGGTTAGATAATATCTCAGTGTGGTTTTGACTTGCACTTCTCTAATAAGTAGGGACAATGAGCATTTTTTCACGTTTGTTAGCCATTCGTCTGCCTTCTTTAGAGAAGGTTCTCTTCATCTCTCTTGACCATTGATATATGGGATTGTTGGCTTTTTTCATGTGGAATAGTTTGAGTTCTCTATAGATCAAGAATTGATCAAGCTTTTGTCTGATTCAAAATATTCAAATATCCTTCCCCATTGTATAGATTGTCTATTTGGTGTGGTTGTTATTCAGAAGCTTTTCAGTTTCATTAAGTCCAATTTGTTTATTTTCATTGTTGTTGCAATTTCCATGGCAGTCTTCTTCATAAAGTCTTCCCCCAGGCTGATATCATCAAGTGTTTTTCCTATGCTTTCTTTGAGGATTTTTATCATTCCATGGCATAAATTTAGGTCTTTTATCCATCTTGAATCAATTTTTGTGAGTGGAGAAAGGTGTGGGTCCAGTTTCAGTCTTTTATATGTGGATATCCATTCTCCCAGCACCATTTATTGAATAAAGATTCTTTCTCCCTTGTACATCTTTGTTTGGTTTATCGAAGATGAGGTGGCTGTAAGATGTTAGTTTCATTTCCTGGTTTTCTATTCGATTCCAAGTGTCTATGTCTCTATTTGTGTGCCAGTACCTTGCTGTTTTGACCAGAATGGCCTTGTAGTACAGACTAAAGTCTGGTAGGCTGATGTCCCTGGCTTTGTTTTTATTACTAAGAACTGCCTTAGCTATATGGGGTTTTTTATGGTTTCATACCAAATGAAGAATAATTTTTTCTAAGTCTTGAAAGTATGATGCTTGTATTTTAATCAGGATGGCATTGAATCTGTAGATTGCTTTGGGAAGTATAGAAATTTTAACAATGATGATTCTTCCTAGCCATGATGGTGTTATGTTCTTCCATTTGTTAATATCCTCTGCTATTTCTTTTCTTAGGGTTTCATAATTTTCTTTATAGAGGTACTTCACCTCTTGTTAGGTATATTCCTAGGTATTTCATTTTCTTTGAAGCTATGGTGAAGAGAGTTGTGTCCTTAATTAGCCTCTTATCTTGGCTGTTATTGGTGTATACAAAGGCTACTGACTTGTGGATATTGGTTTTATATCCTGAGACATTACTGTATTTTTTGATGACTTCCAGGAGTCTTTTGTTGAGTCTTTGGGCTTCTCTAAGTATAAGATCATATTGCCAGCAAAGAGGGAGAGTTTGACCTCCTCTGCTCCCATCTGGATGTCCATTATTTCCTTCTCTTGCCTGATTGTATGGGCTAGAACTTCCAGCACTATGTTGAATAGTAGTAGTGATAGAGGAAAGCTTTGTCTGATTCCAGTTCTAAGAGCAAAAGCTTTCAGTTCTACTCCACTCAATAAAATATTAGCTCTCAGTTTGTCATACATGGCTTCAATCAGTTTAAGAAATGTGCCACCTATGCCTATACTCTTCAGTGTTGTAATTAGAAAAGGATGCAGGATTTTATCCAATGCTTTTTCTGCAGCTATTGAGAGGATTATATGGTCTTTGTTTTTGCTTCTGTTGATACAGTGAATAATGTATGTGGACTTGCATATGTTCAACCAGTCTTGCATCCTTGGGATGAAACCTATTTGATCATAATGTATGACTTTTTGGATGATAAGCTATAATCTATTAGCTAGGATTTTGTTGAGAATTTTTGCATCTATATTCATGAGTCAAATTGGTCTGAAGTTCTCCTTTTTTCCTGGTTTTGGTATCAGGGTGATGTTTGCTTCATGGAATGTGTTGGGGAAGAGTCCTTCCTCCTCAATTTTTTGGAATAATTTCTGCAGTATGAAAATAAACTCTTTGAAGGTTTGATAGAATTCTAGTGTGAAGACATCCAGACCAGGGCATTTTTTTTGGTTGGGAGATTTGTTACTGTGTCTTTGATCTCAGTGCTTGAAATTGGTCTTTTCAGGACATCTATAACTTCCTCTATAAGTCTAGGGAGAGGGTATCATTTCAAATATTGATCCATTTCCTTCACATTGTCAAATTTCTGGACATAGAGTTTCTTGTAGTATTCAGAGATAATCTCTTATATCACTATGGCATCTGCTGTTATTTCCCCTTTATCATTTATGATTGAGGTCACTAGAGATTTTACTTTCCTATTTCTAGTTAGTCTAGCCAAAGGTTTATCTATTTTATTTATTTTTTCAAAAAAACCTACTCCTAAAATAAAAAAAAAAAAATGTCCTTGTTTCATTAAATTTCTGAATAATTCTTCTGTTTTAAATTGCATTAATCTCTGATTTAATTTTGGATATTTCTTTTCTTCTGCTGGGTTTAGGCTTAGATTATTCTTCTTTTCCTAATTCCATAAGATGGTTTGTGAGTTTATTGATGTGCTCTCCTTCTGTTTTTCAGATGTAAGTATCTAAAGCAATAAATTTTCCTCTCAGGACTGCTTTTGCTGTATCCCACAGGTTTTGGTAGCTTGTGTCTTGATTGTTATTATGCTCAAGAAAGTTAATGATTTCCTCTTTTATCTCTTCCTGCACCCAACTGTCATTCAGCATAAGGTTGTTTAATTTTCATGCCTTCGAGTAGGATTGAACGGTTTTATCGGAATTCAGTTCCACCTTTAATGCCTTGTGGTCTGAGAAGATACAAATTAAAATTTCAATTCTTTTGATTCTGTCAAGGTTTATTCA